>NC_133166.1:84834329-94834329 GCF_040802235.1 Manis javanica
GCCTATGTCGATGGCATTAAACCTTGTGTCCTTTGGCCCCAAAGTTATTGTGCATTGGGAATTTCCCCGAGCTTGAGGATGATTACATCTTTTGTTATTAGGAACGTCCTCCTTTTGGAGGATGATTATAATTTTTGTTACCTGTAGCGAAATCTTGCTGTGTCTTAATTGTCATGGTCTCTGAACTGTTTTTGTCTTCTCTTGCTCTTGTGGAATCTTGTCACAGTGCTCCAGTTTTCTCGCACAGGGACCATTGCGGAAGAATGGACGCGTGCAGACTGTAAGGCGAGTATACTGGAGTGGGGGAAATGGGGGAAGGTGGGGTTCCTATGACCAGGATCCTCCACAAACTTCAACCACATTATGATGTATGTGCCCTGCTACCAGGCTACAGCTTCAACAGAGGGACCCCGAAAGGTAGCCCTGAGCCCGGTCGACGTGTTAGCACACACGGCTGCAACCCCTTTACAACTGCAAGTAGAAACCAAGGAAGAATCACCGAAGCCAAGGTCTGGCCACCAGAGAAACATGTTGCTGCCATCACCAACTGCACTGAACCCTGGAGACTCCATTGAATGGACATTGCCGAGGACCTCCCGAAACATGGACCAACGACGGCTGGCTCTCCTCGCGCTGTGGGGACAAGGCCTAGAAGCTGTCTTCCTGTGTATTCGTTGAATAGCCGCTGGGTGGCCGCCAAAGTCCACAGTAGTGTAACCTGAATGGCGAGAAGGTAGGAGCACCTTACCGGGGACTTTTGTTTTATCCTAATGGCCAGTGCATGCACCTCCAGTAGCCCTGTATAGAGACCCTGCAGTTCACCCCCCGCCCCCCCTCCCCGCCCACATGAAAGGAAGTAAAAGTATGCTATAGTGGACATGGAAGGGGCCACCTGCCTGCTGCAGTCCTATCACAGGACCACTCTCTTGCAGAAATCTTACAAGATGGACAATATTTGCATTTGTGGATGGCACTGAAACATGTGTCTTATAGCCCCTAATTTCTTTGCACTTTGGGAACTTCCAATGTCTTCATTCGTATTGTAGCGTTTGTTATCAGGAACCTCCTCTGGCTTGAGGATTTTTATAATTTTTGTTACCTGTATCAGAATCTTACTGTATCTTACTTTTCATTGTCTCTACGTTGATGATATCTTCTCTTGCTATTGTGGAATCTTGTTACAGTGCTCCAGTTTTCTCGCACAGGGCCCATTGCGGAAGACTGAAAGCGTGCAGATTGTAAGGCGAGAATACTGGAGTGGGGGAATGTGGGAAAGGTGGGGTTCCTATGACCAGGATCTTCACTGAACTTCAACCACTTTCTGATGTAACTGCCCTGCTGCCTGGCTGCAGCTTCAACAGAGAGACCACGAAAAGGAGCCCTTAGCCCGGTGGACATGTTGGCACGTATGACTGCCACCCCTATACTACTGCAAGTACAAAAGCCAAGGAGGAATCCCTGAAGCCGAGGTTTGGCCACCAGAATAACATCTTGCTCCCATCACCAACTGCAATGAACCCTGGAGACTCCATTGAATGGACATGGCATTGGAAATTTCTACACAATGACCTATGACAGCTGGCTCTCCTGGCACCTAGGGTACAAGGCCTGGAAGCTGGCCTCCTGTGTATTCCGGGAGTCACAGCGGGATGGCCGCCAAAGACCACAGTACTGTATCCTGAATGGCCTGAAGGTAGGAGCACCTTCCGGGGGACTTTTGTGTTATTCTAGTGGCCAGTGATTGCACCTCCTGCAGCACTTTATAGAGACCCTTGAGGAACCCCCACAAGGAAAGAAATAATAGGGTGGTGGCCTAGGCATGGAAGAGACAGCCTGCTACTCCCGTCCTCACACAGGACCACTCTATCGCATGAATCCTCTCTGATGGACAAGATTTTCCTATGTTGACGGCGATCAAACGTGTCTTATCGCTCCTAAAGCCTTTGTGCTTTGCTATGTTCCTATGGCTTGAGGACTATTAGAACTTTTGTCTTTACGAACCTCCTGTTGCTTAAGGAATATTATAATTGTGCTCGCTGTTTCAAAATCTTACTGTATTTCAATTTTTATTGTCTCTAAGTTGTTGTCATCTTCTCTTGCTATTGTATTGTGGGATCCTGTTACAGTGCACCATGTCCTCGCACAGGGAACCATTGCGGAAGAATGTAAGCGAGTAGATTGTAATGGCGAGAATACTGGTGCGCGGGAGTGTGGGGAGGATGGGCCTCCTCACGGCCAGGGTCGTCACAGAACTTCAACCACTTGATGATGTAACTTGGCCTGTTAGCTAGGCTTCAGGTTCATCACAGACAAGCAGAGTGGAAGCTCTGAGCCCAGAGGACATGTTAACATACATGGCTGCTTGCCCTATACACCGGCAAGTATAAACCAAGGAAGAAGCCCTGGAGCCGAGGTTTGTTCCACCAGAGTAACACCTTGCTGCTGTCACCAACCTGCACTGAATCCTGGAGACTCCATTGAGTGGACATGGCTTTGGACCTTGCGGCACGTACACCAACAATGGCTGGCTTTCCTGGCACCCTGGAGACAAAGCCTGGACGCTGCTAGCCTCCTGTGCATTCCTGCAAAACAGCAGGACGACCTCCAAAGGACACAGTAGTGTATACTGAAAGGCCAGATGATAGGAGCCCCTTACTGGGACGTTTGTTTTACGATAATGGCGAGAGAATGCACCCCCAGGAGCCACATATACACACTTCAGGCACCACAAAGAGGAAAGAAGTAAAAGCATGGGACAGTGGACATGGAAGACACCGCGTGCCTGCTGTACTAGGACCAGAGGACCACCGTCTTGCGTGTATCCTACCTGATGGACAGGATTTGCCTATGTCGATGGCATTAAACCTTGTGTCCTTTGGCCCCAAAGTTATTGTGCATTGGGAATTTCCCCGAGCTTGAGGATGATTACATCTTTTGTTATTAGGAACGTCCTCCTTTTGGAGGATGATTATAATTTTTGTTACCTGTAGCGAAATCTTGCTGTGTCTTAATTGTCATGGTCTCTGAACTGTTTTTGTCTTCTCTTGCTCTTGTGGAATCTTGTCACAGTGCTCCAGTTTTCTCGCACAGGGACCATTGCGGAAGAATGGACGCGTGCAGACTGTAAGGCGAGTATACTGGAGTGGGGGAAATGGGGGAAGGTGGGGTTCCTATGACCAGGATCTTCCACAAACTTCAACCACATTATGATGTATGTGCCCTGCTACCAGGCTACAGCTTCAACAGAGGGACCCCGTAAGGTAGCCCTGAGCCCGGTCGACGTGTTAGCACACACGGCTGCAACCCCTTTACAACTGCAAGTAGAAACCAAGGAAGAATCACCGAAGCCAAGGTCTGGCCACCAGAGAAACATGTTGCTGCCATCACCAACTGCACTGAACCCTGGAGACTCCATTGAATGGACATTGCCGAGGACCTCCCGAAACATGGACCAACGACGGCTGGCTCTCCTCGCGCTGTGGGGACAAGGCCTAGAAGCTGTCTTCCTGTGTATTCGTTGAATAGCCGCTGGGTGGCCGCCAAAGTCCACAGTAGTGTAACCTGAATGGCGAGAAGGTAGGAGCACCTTACCGGGGACTTTTGTTTTATCCTAATGGCCAGTGCATGCACCTCCAGTAGCCCTGTATAGAGACCCTGCAGTTCACCCCCCGCCCCCCCCTCCCCGCCCACATGAAAGGAAGTAAAAGTATGCTATAGTGGACATGGAAGGGGCCACCTGCCTGCTGCAGTCCTATCACAGGACCACTCTCTTGCAGAAATCTTACAAGATGGACAATATTTGCATTTGTGGATGGCACTGAAACATGTGTCTTATAGCCCCTAATTTCTTTGCACTTTGGGAACTTCCAATGTCTTCATTCGTATTGTAGCGTTTGTTATCAGGAACCTCCTCTGGCTTGAGGATTTTTATAATTTTTGTTACCTGTATCAGAATCTTACTGTATCTTACTTTTCATTGTCTCTACGTTGATGATATCTTCTCTTGCTATTGTGGAATCTTGTTACAGTGCTCCAGTTTTCTCGCACAGGGCCCATTGCGGAAGACTGAAAGCGTGCAGATTGTAAGGCGAGAATACTGGAGTGGGGGAATGTGGGAAAGGTGGGGTTCCTATGACCAGGATCTTCACTGAACTTCAACCACTTTCTGATGTAACTGCCCTGCTGCCTGGCTGCAGCTTCAACAGAGAGACCACGAAAAGGAGCCCTTAGCCCGGTGGACATGTTGGCACGTATGACTGCCACCCCTATACTACTGCAAGTACAAAAGCCAAGGAGGAATCCCTGAAGCCGAGGTTTGGCCACCAGAATAACATCTTGCTCCCATCACCAACTGCAATGAACCCTGGAGACTCCATTGAATGGACATGGCATTGGAAATTTCTACACAATGACCTATGACAGCTGGCTCTCCTGGCACCTAGGGTACAAGGCCTGGAAGCTGGCCTCCTGTGTATTCCGGGAGTCACAGCGGGATGGCCGCCAAAGACCACAGTACTGTATCCTGAATGGCCTGAAGGTAGGAGCACCTTCCGGGGGACTTTTGTGTTATTCTAGTGGCCAGTGATTGCACCTCCTGCAGCACTTTATAGAGACCCTTGAGGAACCCCCACAAGGAAAGAAATAATAGGGTGGTGGCCTAGGCATGGAAGAGACAGCCTGCTACTCCCGTCCTCACACAGGACCACTCTATCGCATGAATCCTCTCTGATGGACAAGATTTTCCTATGTTGACGGCGATCAAACGTGTCTTATCGCTCCTAAAGCCTTTGTGCTTTGCTATGTTCCTATGGCTTGAGGACTATTAGAACTTTTGTCTTTACGAACCTCCTGTTGCTTAAGGAATATTATAATTGTGCTCGCTGTTTCAAAATCTTACTGTATTTCAATTTTTATTGTCTCTAAGTTGTTGTCATCTTCTCTTGCTATTGTATTGTGGGATCCTGTTACAGTGCACCATGTCCTCGCACAGGGACCATTGCGGAAGAATGTAAGCGTGTAGATTGTAAGGCGAGAATACTGGTGCCGGGGAGTGTGGGGAGGATGGGCCTCCTACGGCCAGGGTCGTCACAGAACTTCAACCACTTGATGATGTAATTGGCCTGTTGCTAGGCTTCAGGTTCATCACAGACAAGCAGAGTGGAAGCTCTGAGCCCAGAGGACATGTTAACATACATGGCTGCTTGCCCTATACACCGGCAAGTATAAACCAAGGAAGAATCCCTGGAGCCGAGGTTTGTTCACCAGAGTAACACCTTGCTGCTGTCACCAACTGCACTGAATCCTGGAGACTCCATTGAGTGGACATGGCTTTGGACCTTGCGGCACGTACACCAACAATGGCTGGCTTTCCTGGCACCCTGGAGACAAAGCCTGGACGCTGCTAGCCTCCTGTGCATTCCTGCAAAACAGCAGGACGACCTCCAAAGGACACAGTAGTGTATACTGAAAGGCCAGATGATAGGAGCCCCTTACTGGGACGTTTGTTTTACGATAATGGCGAGAGAATGCACCCCCAGGAGCCACATATACACACTTCAGGCACCACAAAGAGGAAAGAAGTAAAAGCATGGGACAGTGGACATGGAAGACACCGCGTGCCTGCTGTACTAGGACCAGAGGACCACCGTCTTGCGTGTATCCTACCTGATGGACAGGATTTGCCTATGTCGATGGCATTAAACCTTGTGTCCTTTGGCCCCAAAGTTATTGTGCATTGGGAATTTCCCCGAGCTTGAGGATGATTACATCTTTTGTTATTAGGAACGTCCTCCTTTTGGAGGATGATTATAATTTTTGTTACCTGTAGCGAAATCTTGCTGTGTCTTAATTGTCATGGTCTCTGAACTGTTTTTGTCTTCTCTTGCTCTTGTGGAATCTTGTCACAGTGCTCCAGTTTTCTCGCACAGGGACCATTGCGGAAGAATGGACGCGTGCAGACTGTAAGGCGAGTATACTGGAGTGGGGGAAATGGGGGAAGGTGGGGTTCCTATGACCAGGATCCTCCACAAACTTCAACCACATTATGATGTATGTGCCCTGCTACCAGGCTACAGCTTCAACAGAGGGACCCCGTAAGGTAGCCCTGAGCCCGGTCGACGTGTTAGCACACACGGCTGCAACCCCTTTACAACTGCAAGTAGAAACCAAGGAAGAATCACCGAAGCCAAGGTCTGGCCACCAGAGAAACATGTTGCTGCCATCACCAACTGCACTGAACCCTGGAGACTCCATTGAATGGACATTGCCGAGGACCTCCCGAAACATGGACCAACGACGGCTGGCTCTCCTCGCGCTGTGGGGACAAGGCCTAGAAGCTGTCTTCCTGTGTATTCGTTGAATAGCCGCTGGGTGGCCGCCAAAGTCCACAGTAGTGTAACCTGAATGGCGAGAAGGTAGGAGCACCTTACCGGGGACTTTTGTTTTATCCTAATGGCCAGTGCATGCACCTCCAGTAGCCCTGTATAGAGACCCTGCAGTTCACCCCCCGCCCCCCCTCCCCGCCCACATGAAAGGAAGTAAAAGTATGCTATAGTGGACATGGAAGGGGCCACCTGCCTGCTGCAGTCCTATCACAGGACCACTCTCTTGCAGAAATCTTACAAGATGGACAATATTTGCATTTGTGGATGGCACTGAAACATGTGTCTTATAGCCCCTAATTTCTTTGCACTTTGGGAACTTCCAATGTCTTCATTCGTATTGTAGCGTTTGTTATCAGGAACCTCCTCTGGCTTGAGGATTTTTATAATTTTTGTTACCTGTATCAGAATCTTACTGTATCTTACTTTTCATTGTCTCTACGTTGATGATATCTTCTCTTGCTATTGTGGAATCTTGTTACAGTGCTCCAGTTTTCTCGCACAGGGCCCATTGCGGAAGACTGAAAGCGTGCAGATTGTAAGGCGAGAATACTGGAGTGGGGGAATGTGGGAAAGGTGGGGTTCCTATGACCAGGATCTTCACTGAACTTCAACCACTTTCTGATGTAACTGCCCTGCTGCCTGGCTGCAGCTTCAACAGAGAGACCACGAAAAGGAGCCCTTAGCCCGGTGGACATGTTGGCACGTATGACTGCCACCCCTATACTACTGCAAGTACAAAAGCCAAGGAGGAATCCCTGAAGCCGAGGTTTGGCCACCAGAATAACATCTTGCTCCCATCACCAACTGCAATGAACCCTGGAGACTCCATTGAATGGACATGGCATTGGAAATTTCTACACAATGACCTATGACAGCTGGCTCTCCTGGCACCTAGGGTACAAGGCCTGGAAGCTGGCCTCCTGTGTATTCCGGGAGTCACAGCGGGATGGCCGCCAAAGACCACAGTACTGTATCCTGAATGGCCTGAAGGTAGGAGCACCTTCCGGGGGACTTTTGTGTTATTCTAGTGGCCAGTGATTGCACCTCCTGCAGCACTTTATAGAGACCCTTGAGGAACCCCCACAAGGAAAGAAATAATAGGGTGGTGGCCTAGGCATGGAAGAGACAGCCTGCTACTCCCGTCCTCACACAGGACCACTCTATCGCATGAATCCTCTCTGATGGACAAGATTTTCCTATGTTGACGGCGATCAAACGTGTCTTATCGCTCCTAAAGCCTTTGTGCTTTGCTATGTTCCTATGGCTTGAGGACTATTAGAACTTTTGTCTTTACGAACCTCCTGTTGCTTAAGGAATATTATAATTGTGCTCGCTGTTTCAAAATCTTACTGTATTTCAATTTTTATTGTCTCTAAGTTGTTGTCATCTTCTCTTGCTATTGTATTGTGGGATCCTGTTACAGTGCACCATGTCCTCGCACAGGGACCATTGCGGAAGAATGTAAGCGTGTAGATTGTAAGGCGAGAATACTGGTGCCGGGGAGTGTGGGGAGGATGGGCCTCCTACGGCCAGGGTCGTCACAGAACTTCAACCACTTGATGATGTAATTGGCCTGTTGCTAGGCTTCAGGTTCATCACAGACAAGCAGAGTGGAAGCTCTGAGCCCAGAGGACATGTTAACATACATGGCTGCTTGCCCTATACACCGGCAAGTATAAACCAAGGAAGAATCCCTGGAGCCGAGGTTTGTTCACCAGAGTAACACCTTGCTGCTGTCACCAACTGCACTGAATCCTGGAGACTCCATTGAGTGGACATGGCTTTGGACCTTGCGGCACGTACACCAACAATGGCTGGCTTTCCTGGCACCCTGGAGACAAAGCCTGGACGCTGCTAGCCTCCTGTGCATTCCTGCAAAACAGCAGGACGACCTCCAAAGGACACAGTAGTGTATACTGAAAGGCCAGATGATAGGAGCCCCTTACTGGGACGTTTGTTTTACGATAATGGCGAGAGAATGCACCCCCAGGAGCCACATATACACACTTCAGGCACCACAAAGAGGAAAGAAGTAAAAGCATGGGACAGTGGACATGGAAGACACCGCGTGCCTGCTGTACTAGGACCAGAGGACCACCGTCTTGCGTGTATCCTACCTGATGGACAGGATTTGCCTATGTCGATGGCATTAAACCTTGTGTCCTTTGGCCCCAAAGTTATTGTGCATTGGGAATTTCCCCGAGCTTGAGGATGATTACATCTTTTGTTATTAGGAACGTCCTCCTTTTGGAGGATGATTATAATTTTTGTTACCTGTAGCGAAATCTTGCTGTGTCTTAATTGTCATGGTCTCTGAACTGTTTTTGTCTTCTCTTGCTCTTGTGGAATCTTGTCACAGTGCTCCAGTTTTCTCGCACAGGGACCATTGCGGAAGAATGGACGCGTGCAGACTGTAAGGCGAGTATACTGGAGTGGGGGAAATGGGGGAAGGTGGGGTTCCTATGACCAGGATCCTCCACAAACTTCAACCACATTATGATGTATGTGCCCTGCTACCAGGCTACAGCTTCAACAGAGGGACCCCGAAAGGTAGCCCTGAGCCCGGTCGACGTGTTAGCACACACGGCTGCAACCCCTTTACAACTGCAAGTAGAAACCAAGGAAGAATCACCGAAGCCAAGGTCTGGCCACCAGAGAAACATGTTGCTGCCATCACCAACTGCACTGAACCCTGGAGACTCCATTGAATGGACATTGCCGAGGACCTCCCGAAACATGGACCAACGACGGCTGGCTCTCCTCGCGCTGTGGGGACAAGGCCTAGAAGCTGTCTTCCTGTGTATTCGTTGAATAGCCGCTGGGTGGCCGCCAAAGTCCACAGTAGTGTAACCTGAATGGCGAGAAGGTAGGAGCACCTTACCGGGGACTTTTGTTTTATCCTAATGGCCAGTGCATGCACCTCCAGTAGCCCTGTATAGAGACCCTGCAGTTCACCCCCCGCCCCCCCTCCCCGCCCACATGAAAGGAAGTAAAAGTATGCTATAGTGGACATGGAAGGGGCCACCTGCCTGCTGCAGTCCTATCACAGGACCACTCTCTTGCAGAAATCTTACAAGATGGACAATATTTGCATTTGTGGATGGCACTGAAACATGTGTCTTATAGCCCCTAATTTCTTTGCACTTTGGGAACTTCCAATGTCTTCATTCGTATTGTAGCGTTTGTTATCAGGAACCTCCTCTGGCTTGAGGATTTTTATAATTTTTGTTACCTGTATCAGAATCTTACTGTATCTTACTTTTCATTGTCTCTACGTTGATGATATCTTCTCTTGCTATTGTGGAATCTTGTTACAGTGCTCCAGTTTTCTCGCACAGGGCCCATTGCGGAAGACTGAAAGCGTGCAGATTGTAAGGCGAGAATACTGGAGTGGGGGAATGTGGGAAAGGTGGGGTTCCTATGACCAGGATCTTCACTGAACTTCAACCACTTTCTGATGTAACTGCCCTGCTGCCTGGCTGCAGCTTCAACAGAGAGACCACGAAAAGGAGCCCTTAGCCCGGTGGACATGTTGGCACGTATGACTGCCACCCCTATACTACTGCAAGTACAAAAGCCAAGGAGGAATCCCTGAAGCCGAGGTTTGGCCACCAGAATAACATCTTGCTCCCATCACCAACTGCAATGAACCCTGGAGACTCCATTGAATGGACATGGCATTGGAAATTTCTACACAATGACCTATGACAGCTGGCTCTCCTGGCACCTAGGGTACAAGGCCTGGAAGCTGGCCTCCTGTGTATTCCGGGAGTCACAGCGGGATGGCCGCCAAAGACCACAGTACTGTATCCTGAATGGCCTGAAGGTAGGAGCACCTTCCGGGGGACTTTTGTGTTATTCTAGTGGCCAGTGATTGCACCTCCTGCAGCACTTTATAGAGACCCTTGAGGAACCCCCACAAGGAAAGAAATAATAGGGTGGTGGCCTAGGCATGGAAGAGACAGCCTGCTACTCCCGTCCTCACACAGGACCACTCTATCGCATGAATCCTCTCTGATGGACAAGATTTTCCTATGTTGACGGCGATCAAACGTGTCTTATCGCTCCTAAAGCCTTTGTGCTTTGCTATGTTCCTATGGCTTGAGGACTATTAGAACTTTTGTCTTTACGAACCTCCTGTTGCTTAAGGAATATTATAATTGTGCTCGCTGTTTCAAAATCTTACTGTATTTCAATTTTTATTGTCTCTAAGTTGTTGTCATCTTCTCTTGCTATTGTATTGTGGGATCCTGTTACAGTGCACCATGTCCTCGCACAGGGACCATTGCGGAAGAATGTAAGCGTGTAGATTGTAAGGCGAGAATACTGGTGCCGGGGAGTGTGGGGAGGATGGGCCTCCTACGGCCAGGGTCGTCACAGAACTTCAACCACTTGATGATGTAATTGGCCTGTTGCTAGGCTTCAGGTTCATCACAGACAAGCAGAGTGGAAGCTCTGAGCCCAGAGGACATGTTAACATACATGGCTGCTTGCCCTATACACCGGCAAGTATAAACCAAGGAAGAATCCCTGGAGCCGAGGTTTGTTCACCAGAGTAACACCTTGCTGCTGTCACCAACTGCACTGAATCCTGGAGACTCCATTGAGTGGACATGGCTTTGGACCTTGCGGCACGTACACCAACAATGGCTGGCTTTCCTGGCACCCTGGAGACAAAGCCTGGACGCTGCTAGCCTCCTGTGCATTCCTGCAAAACAGCAGGACGACCTCCAAAGGACACAGTAGTGTATACTGAAAGGCCAGATGATAGGAGCCCCTTACTGGGACGTTTGTTTTACGATAATGGCGAGAGAATGCACCCCCAGGAGCCACATATACACACTTCAGGCACCACAAAGAGGAAAGAAGTAAAAGCATGGGACAGTGGACATGGAAGACACCGCGTGCCTGCTGTACTAGGACCAGAGGACCACCGTCTTGCGTGTATCCTACCTGATGGACAGGATTTGCCTATGTCGATGGCATTAAACCTTGTGTCCTTTGGCCCCAAAGTTATTGTGCATTGGGAATTTCCCCGAGCTTGAGGATGATTACATCTTTTGTTATTAGGAACGTCCTCCTTTTGGAGGATGATTATAATTTTTGTTACCTGTAGCGAAATCTTGCTGTGTCTTAATTGTCATGGTCTCTGAACTGTTTTTGTCTTCTCTTGCTCTTGTGGAATCTTGTCACAGTGCTCCAGTTTTCTCGCACAGGGACCATTGCGGAAGAATGGACGCGTGCAGACTGTAAGGCGAGTATACTGGAGTGGGGGAAATGGGGGAAGGTGGGGTTCCTATGACCAGGATCCTCCACAAACTTCAACCACATTATGATGTATGTGCCCTGCTACCAGGCTACAGCTTCAACAGAGGGACCCCGAAAGGTAGCCCTGAGCCCGGTCGACGTGTTAGCACACACGGCTGCAACCCCTTTACAACTGCAAGTAGAAACCAAGGAAGAATCACCGAAGCCAAGGTCTGGCCACCAGAGAAACATGTTGCTGCCATCACCAACTGCACTGAACCCTGGAGACTCCATTGAATGGACATTGCCGAGGACCTCCCGAAACATGGACCAACGACGGCTGGCTCTCCTCGCGCTGTGGGGACAAGGCCTAGAAGCTGTCTTCCTGTGTATTCGTTGAATAGCCGCTGGGTGGCCGCCAAAGTCCACAGTAGTGTAACCTGAATGGCGAGAAGGTAGGAGCACCTTACCGGGGACTTTTGTTTTATCCTAATGGCCAGTGCATGCACCTCCAGTAGCCCTGTATAGAGACCCTGCAGTTCACCCCCCGCCCCCCCTCCCCGCCCACATGAAAGGAAGTAAAAGTATGCTATAGTGGACATGGAAGGGGCCACCTGCCTGCTGCAGTCCTATCACAGGACCACTCTCTTGCAGAAATCTTACAAGATGGACAATATTTGCATTTGTGGATGGCACTGAAA
Organism: Manis javanica; assembly: GCF_040802235.1. Lineage (NCBI taxonomy): Eukaryota > Metazoa > Chordata > Mammalia > Pholidota > Manidae > Manis > Manis javanica. The sequence goes on from NC_133166.1 coordinate 84,846,661, forward strand.
CATGTGTCTTATAGCCCCTAATTTCTTTGCACTTTGGGAACTTCCAATGTCTTCATTCGTATTGTAGCGTTTGTTATCAGGAACCTCCTCTGGCTTGAGGATTTTTATAATTTTTGTTACCTGTATCAGAATCTTACTGTATCTTACTTTTCATTGTCTCTACGTTGATGATATCTTCTCTTGCTATTGTGGAATCTTGTTACAGTGCTCCAGTTTTCTCGCACAGGGCCCATTGCGGAAGACTGAAAGCGTGCAGATTGTAAGGCGAGAATACTGGAGTGGGGGAATGTGGGAAAGGTGGGGTTCCTATGACCAGGATCTTCACTGAACTTCAACCACTTTCTGATGTAACTGCCCTGCTGCCTGGCTGCAGCTTCAACAGAGAGACCACGAAAAGGAGCCCTTAGCCCGGTGGACATGTTGGCACGTATGACTGCCACCCCTATACTACTGCAAGTACAAAAGCCAAGGAGGAATCCCTGAAGCCGAGGTTTGGCCACCAGAATAACATCTTGCTCCCATCACCAACTGCAATGAACCCTGGAGACTCCATTGAATGGACATGGCATTGGAAATTTCTACACAATGACCTATGACAGCTGGCTCTCCTGGCACCTAGGGTACAAGGCCTGGAAGCTGGCCTCCTGTGTATTCCGGGAGTCACAGCGGGATGGCCGCCAAAGACCACAGTACTGTATCCTGAATGGCCTGAAGGTAGGAGCACCTTCCGGGGGACTTTTGTGTTATTCTAGTGGCCAGTGATTGCACCTCCTGCAGCACTTTATAGAGACCCTTGAGGAACCCCCACAAGGAAAGAAATAATAGGGTGGTGGCCTAGGCATGGAAGAGACAGCCTGCTACTCCCGTCCTCACACAGGACCACTCTATCGCATGAATCCTCTCTGATGGACAAGATTTTCCTATGTTGACGGCGATCAAACGTGTCTTATCGCTCCTAAAGCCTTTGTGCTTTGCTATGTTCCTATGGCTTGAGGACTATTAGAACTTTTGTCTTTACGAACCTCCTGTTGCTTAAGGAATATTATAATTGTGCTCGCTGTTTCAAAATCTTACTGTATTTCAATTTTTATTGTCTCTAAGTTGTTGTCATCTTCTCTTGCTATTGTATTGTGGGATCCTGTTACAGTGCACCATGTCCTCGCACAGGGACCATTGCGGAAGAATGTAAGCGTGTAGATTGTAAGGCGAGAATACTGGTGCCGGGGAGTGTGGGGAGGATGGGCCTCCTACGGCCAGGGTCGTCACAGAACTTCAACCACTTGATGATGTAATTGGCCTGTTGCTAGGCTTCAGGTTCATCACAGACAAGCAGAGTGGAAGCTCTGAGCCCAGAGGACATGTTAACATACATGGCTGCTTGCCCTATACACCGGCAAGTATAAACCAAGGAAGAATCCCTGGAGCCGAGGTTTGTTCACCAGAGTAACACCTTGCTGCTGTCACCAACTGCACTGAATCCTGGAGACTCCATTGAGTGGACATGGCTTTGGACCTTGCGGCACGTACACCAACAATGGCTGGCTTTCCTGGCACCCTGGAGACAAAGCCTGGACGCTGCTAGCCTCCTGTGCATTCCTGCAAAACAGCAGGACGACCTCCAAAGGACACAGTAGTGTATACTGAAAGGCCAGATGATAGGAGCCCCTTACTGGGACGTTTGTTTTACGATAATGGCGAGAGAATGCACCCCCAGGAGCCACATATACACACTTCAGGCACCACAAAGAGGAAAGAAGTAAAAGCATGGGACAGTGGACATGGAAGACACCGCGTGCCTGCTGTACTAGGACCAGAGGACCACCGTCTTGCGTGTATCCTACCTGATGGACAGGATTTGCCTATGTCGATGGCATTAAACCTTGTGTCCTTTGGCCCCAAAGTTATTGTGCATTGGGAATTTCCCCGAGCTTGAGGATGATTACATCTTTTGTTATTAGGAACGTCCTCCTTTTGGAGGATGATTATAATTTTTGTTACCTGTAGCGAAATCTTGCTGTGTCTTAATTGTCATGGTCTCTGAACTGTTTTTGTCTTCTCTTGCTCTTGTGGAATCTTGTCACAGTGCTCCAGTTTTCTCGCACAGGGACCATTGCGGAAGAATGGACGCGTGCAGACTGTAAGGCGAGTATACTGGAGTGGGGGAAATGGGGGAAGGTGGGGTTCCTATGACCAGGATCTTCCACAAACTTCAACCACATTATGATGTATGTGCCCTGCTACCAGGCTACAGCTTCAACAGAGGGACCCCGTAAGGTAGCCCTGAGCCCGGTCGACGTGTTAGCACACACGGCTGCAACCCCTTTACAACTGCAAGTAGAAACCAAGGAAGAATCACCGAAGCCAAGGTCTGGCCACCAGAGAAACATGTTGCTGCCATCACCAACTGCACTGAACCCTGGAGACTCCATTGAATGGACATTGCCGAGGACCTCCCGAAACATGGACCAACGACGGCTGGCTCTCCTCGCGCTGTGGGGACAAGGCCTAGAAGCTGTCTTCCTGTGTATTCGTTGAATAGCCGCTGGGTGGCCGCCAAAGTCCACAGTAGTGTAACCTGAATGGCGAGAAGGTAGGAGCACCTTACCGGGGACTTTTGTTTTATCCTAATGGCCAGTGCATGCACCTCCAGTAGCCCTGTATAGAGACCCTGCAGTTCACCCCCCGCCCCCCCTCCCCGCCCACATGAAAGGAAGTAAAAGTATGCTATAGTGGACATGGAAGGGGCCACCTGCCTGCTGCAGTCCTATCACAGGACCACTCTCTTGCAGAAATCTTACAAGATGGACAATATTTGCATTTGTGGATGGCACTGAAACATGTGTCTTATAGCCCCTAATTTCTTTGCACTTTGGGAACTTCCAATGTCTTCATTCGTATTGTAGCGTTTGTTATCAGGAACCTCCTCTGGCTTGAGGATTTTTATAATTTTTGTTACCTGTATCAGAATCTTACTGTATCTTACTTTTCATTGTCTCTACGTTGATGATATCTTCTCTTGCTATTGTGGAATCTTGTTACAGTGCTCCAGTTTTCTCGCACAGGGCCCATTGCGGAAGACTGAAAGCGTGCAGATTGTAAGGCGAGAATACTGGAGTGGGGGAATGTGGGAAAGGTGGGGTTCCTATGACCAGGATCTTCACTGAACTTCAACCACTTTCTGATGTAACTGCCCTGCTGCCTGGCTGCAGCTTCAACAGAGAGACCACGAAAAGGAGCCCTTAGCCCGGTGGACATGTTGGCACGTATGACTGCCACCCCTATACTACTGCAAGTACAAAAGCCAAGGAGGAATCCCTGAAGCCGAGGTTTGGCCACCAGAATAACATCTTGCTCCCATCACCAACTGCAATGAACCCTGGAGACTCCATTGAATGGACATGGCATTGGAAATTTCTACACAATGACCTATGACAGCTGGCTCTCCTGGCACCTAGGGTACAAGGCCTGGAAGCTGGCCTCCTGTGTATTCCGGGAGTCACAGCGGGATGGCCGCCAAAGACCACAGTACTGTATCCTGAATGGCCTGAAGGTAGGAGCACCTTCCGGGGGACTTTTGTGTTATTCTAGTGGCCAGTGATTGCACCTCCTGCAGCACTTTATAGAGACCCTTGAGGAACCCCCACAAGGAAAGAAATAATAGGGTGGTGGCCTAGGCATGGAAGAGACAGCCTGCTACTCCCGTCCTCACACAGGACCACTCTATCGCATGAATCCTCTCTGATGGACAAGATTTTCCTATGTTGACGGCGATCAAACGTGTCTTATCGCTCCTAAAGCCTTTGTGCTTTGCTATGTTCCTATGGCTTGAGGACTATTAGAACTTTTGTCTTTACGAACCTCCTGTTGCTTAAGGAATATTATAATTGTGCTCGCTGTTTCAAAATCTTACTGTATTTCAATTTTTATTGTCTCTAAGTTGTTGTCATCTTCTCTTGCTATTGTATTGTGGGATCCTGTTACAGTGCACCATGTCCTCGCACAGGGACCATTGCGGAAGAATGTAAGCGTGTAGATTGTAAGGCGAGAATACTGGTGCCGGGGAGTGTGGGGAGGATGGGCCTCCTACGGCCAGGGTCGTCACAGAACTTCAACCACTTGATGATGTAATTGGCCTGTTGCTAGGCTTCAGGTTCATCACAGACAAGCAGAGTGGAAGCTCTGAGCCCAGAGGACATGTTAACATACATGGCTGCTTGCCCTATACACCGGCAAGTATAAACCAAGGAAGAATCCCTGGAGCCGAGGTTTGTTCACCAGAGTAACACCTTGCTGCTGTCACCAACTGCACTGAATCCTGGAGACTCCATTGAGTGGACATGGCTTTGGACCTTGCGGCACGTACACCAACAATGGCTGGCTTTCCTGGCACCCTGGAGACAAAGCCTGGACGCTGCTAGCCTCCTGTGCATTCCTGCAAAACAGCAGGACGACCTCCAAAGGACACAGTAGTGTATACTGAAAGGCCAGATGATAGGAGCCCCTTACTGGGACGTTTGTTTTACGATAATGGCGAGAGAATGCACCCCCAGGAGCCACATATACACACTTCAGGCACCACAAAGAGGAAAGAAGTAAAAGCATGGGACAGTGGACATGGAAGACACCGCGTGCCTGCTGTACTAGGACCAGAGGACCACCGTCTTGCGTGTATCCTACCTGATGGACAGGATTTGCCTATGTCGATGGCATTAAACCTTGTGTCCTTTGGCCCCAAAGTTATTGTGCATTGGGAATTTCCCCGAGCTTGAGGATGATTACATCTTTTGTTATTAGGAACGTCCTCCTTTTGGAGGATGATTATAATTTTTGTTACCTGTAGCGAAATCTTGCTGTGTCTTAATTGTCATGGTCTCTGAACTGTTTTTGTCTTCTCTTGCTCTTGTGGAATCTTGTCACAGTGCTCCAGTTTTCTCGCACAGGGACCATTGCGGAAGAATGGACGCGTGCAGACTGTAAGGCGAGTATACTGGAGTGGGGGAAATGGGGGAAGGTGGGGTTCCTATGACCAGGATCCTCCACAAACTTCAACCACATTATGATGTATGTGCCCTGCTACCAGGCTACAGCTTCAACAGAGGGACCCCGAAAGGTAGCCCTGAGCCCGGTCGACGTGTTAGCACACACGGCTGCAACCCCTTTACAACTGCAAGTAGAAACCAAGGAAGAATCACCGAAGCCAAGGTCTGGCCACCAGAGAAACATGTTGCTGCCATCACCAACTGCACTGAACCCTGGAGACTCCATTGAATGGACATTGCCGAGGACCTCCCGAAACATGGACCAACGACGGCTGGCTCTCCTCGCGCTGTGGGGACAAGGCCTAGAAGCTGTCTTCCTGTGTATTCGTTGAATAGCCGCTGGGTGGCCGCCAAAGTCCACAGTAGTGTAACCTGAATGGCGAGAAGGTAGGAGCACCTTACCGGGGACTTTTGTTTTATCCTAATGGCCAGTGCATGCACCTCCAGTAGCCCTGTATAGAGACCCTGCAGTTCACCCCCCGCCCCCCCTCCCCGCCCACATGAAAGGAAGTAAAAGTATGCTATAGTGGACATGGAAGGGGCCACCTGCCTGCTGCAGTCCTATCACAGGACCACTCTCTTGCAGAAATCTTACAAGATGGACAATATTTGCATTTGTGGATGGCACTGAAACATGTGTCTTATAGCCCCTAATTTCTTTGCACTTTGGGAACTTCCAATGTCTTCATTCGTATTGTAGCGTTTGTTATCAGGAACCTCCTCTGGCTTGAGGATTTTTATAATTTTTGTTACCTGTATCAGAATCTTACTGTATCTTACTTTTCATTGTCTCTACGTTGATGATATCTTCTCTTGCTATTGTGGAATCTTGTTACAGTGCTCCAGTTTTCTCGCACAGGGCCCATTGCGGAAGACTGAAAGCGTGCAGATTGTAAGGCGAGAATACTGGAGTGGGGGAATGTGGGAAAGGTGGGGTTCCTATGACCAGGATCTTCACTGAACTTCAACCACTTTCTGATGTAACTGCCCTGCTGCCTGGCTGCAGCTTCAACAGAGAGACCACGAAAAGGAGCCCTTAGCCCGGTGGACATGTTGGCACGTATGACTGCCACCCCTATACTACTGCAAGTACAAAAGCCAAGGAGGAATCCCTGAAGCCGAGGTTTGGCCACCAGAATAACATCTTGCTCCCATCACCAACTGCAATGAACCCTGGAGACTCCATTGAATGGACATGGCATTGGAAATTTCTACACAATGACCTATGACAGCTGGCTCTCCTGGCACCTAGGGTACAAGGCCTGGAAGCTGGCCTCCTGTGTATTCCGGGAGTCACAGCGGGATGGCCGCCAAAGACCACAGTACTGTATCCTGAATGGCCTGAAGGTAGGAGCACCTTCCGGGGGACTTTTGTGTTATTCTAGTGGCCAGTGATTGCACCTCCTGCAGCACTTTATAGAGACCCTTGAGGAACCCCCACAAGGAAAGAAATAATAGGGTGGTGGCCTAGGCATGGAAGAGACAGCCTGCTACTCCCGTCCTCACACAGGACCACTCTATCGCATGAATCCTCTCTGATGGACAAGATTTTCCTATGTTGACGGCGATCAAACGTGTCTTATCGCTCCTAAAGCCTTTGTGCTTTGCTATGTTCCTATGGCTTGAGGACTATTAGAACTTTTGTCTTTACGAACCTCCTGTTGCTTAAGGAATATTATAATTGTGCTCGCTGTTTCAAAATCTTACTGTATTTCAATTTTTATTGTCTCTAAGTTGTTGTCATCTTCTCTTGCTATTGTATTGTGGGATCCTGTTACAGTGCACCATGTCCTCGCACAGGGACCATTGCGGAAGAATGTAAGCGTGTAGATTGTAAGGCGAGAATACTGGTGCCGGGGAGTGTGGGGAGGATGGGCCTCCTACGGCCAGGGTCGTCACAGAACTTCAACCACTTGATGATGTAATTGGCCTGTTGCTAGGCTTCAGGTTCATCACAGACAAGCAGAGTGGAAGCTCTGAGCCCAGAGGACATGTTAACATACATGGCTGCTTGCCCTATACACCGGCAAGTATAAACCAAGGAAGAATCCCTGGAGCCGAGGTTTGTTCACCAGAGTAACACCTTGCTGCTGTCACCAACTGCACTGAATCCTGGAGACTCCATTGAGTGGACATGGCTTTGGACCTTGCGGCACGTACACCAACAATGGCTGGCTTTCCTGGCACCCTGGAGACAAAGCCTGGACGCTGCTAGCCTCCTGTGCATTCCTGCAAAACAGCAGGACGACCTCCAAAGGACACAGTAGTGTATACTGAAAGGCCAGATGATAGGAGCCCCTTACTGGGACGTTTGTTTTACGATAATGGCGAGAGAATGCACCCCCAGGAGCCACATATACACACTTCAGGCACCACAAAGAGGAAAGAAGTAAAAGCATGGGACAGTGGACATGGAAGACACCGCGTGCCTGCTGTACTAGGACCAGAGGACCACCGTCTTGCGTGTATCCTACCTGATGGACAGGATTTGCCTATGTCGATGGCATTAAACCTTGTGTCCTTTGGCCCCAAAGTTATTGTGCATTGGGAATTTCCCCGAGCTTGAGGATGATTACATCTTTTGTTATTAGGAACGTCCTCCTTTTGGAGGATGATTATAATTTTTGTTACCTGTAGCGAAATCTTGCTGTGTCTTAATTGTCATGGTCTCTGAACTGTTTTTGTCTTCTCTTGCTCTTGTGGAATCTTGTCACAGTGCTCCAGTTTTCTCGCACAGGGACCATTGCGGAAGAATGGACGCGTGCAGACTGTAAGGCGAGTATACTGGAGTGGGGGAAATGGGGGAAGGTGGGGTTCCTATGACCAGGATCCTCCACAAACTTCAACCACATTATGATGTATGTGCCCTGCTACCAGGCTACAGCTTCAACAGAGGGACCCCGAAAGGTAGCCCTGAGCCCGGTCGACGTGTTAGCACACACGGCTGCAACCCCTTTACAACTGCAAGTAGAAACCAAGGAAGAATCACCGAAGCCAAGGTCTGGCCACCAGAGAAACATGTTGCTGCCATCACCAACTGCACTGAACCCTGGAGACTCCATTGAATGGACATTGCCGAGGACCTCCCGAAACATGGACCAACGACGGCTGGCTCTCCTCGCGCTGTGGGGACAAGGCCTAGAAGCTGTCTTCCTGTGTATTCGTTGAATAGCCGCTGGGTGGCCGCCAAAGTCCACAGTAGTGTAACCTGAATGGCGAGAAGGTAGGAGCACCTTACCGGGGACTTTTGTTTTATCCTAATGGCCAGTGCATGCACCTCCAGTAGCCCTGTATAGAGACCCTGCAGTTCACCCCCCGCCCCCCCTCCCCGCCCACATGAAAGGAAGTAAAAGTATGCTATAGTGGACATGGAAGGGGCCACCTGCCTGCTGCAGTCCTATCACAGGACCACTCTCTTGCAGAAATCTTACAAGATGGACAATATTTGCATTTGTGGATGGCACTGAAACATGTGTCTTATAGCCCCTAATTTCTTTGCACTTTGGGAACTTCCAATGTCTTCATTCGTATTGTAGCGTTTGTTATCAGGAACCTCCTCTGGCTTGAGGATTTTTATAATTTTTGTTACCTGTATCAGAATCTTACTGTATCTTACTTTTCATTGTCTCTACGTTGATGATATCTTCTCTTGCTATTGTGGAATCTTGTTACAGTGCTCCAGTTTTCTCGCACAGGGCCCATTGCGGAAGACTGAAAGCGTGCAGATTGTAAGGCGAGAATACTGGAGTGGGGGAATGTGGGAAAGGTGGGGTTCCTATGACCAGGATCTTCACTGAACTTCAACCACTTTCTGATGTAACTGCCCTGCTGCCTGGCTGCAGCTTCAACAGAGAGACCACGAAAAGGAGCCCTTAGCCCGGTGGACATGTTGGCACGTATGACTGCCACCCCTATACTACTGCAAGTACAAAAGCCAAGGAGGAATCCCTGAAGCCGAGGTTTGGCCACCAGAATAACATCTTGCTCCCATCACCAACTGCAATGAACCCTGGAGACTCCATTGAATGGACATGGCATTGGAAATTTCTACACAATGACCTATGACAGCTGGCTCTCCTGGCACCTAGGGTACAAGGCCTGGAAGCTGGCCTCCTGTGTATTCCGGGAGTCACAGCGGGATGGCCGCCAAAGACCACAGTACTGTATCCTGAATGGCCTGAAGGTAGGAGCACCTTCCGGGGGACTTTTGTGTTATTCTAGTGGCCAGTGATTGCACCTCCTGCAGCACTTTATAGAGACCCTTGAGGAACCCCCACAAGGAAAGAAATAATAGGGTGGTGGCCTAGGCATGGAAGAGACAGCCTGCTACTCCCGTCCTCACACAGGACCACTCTATCGCATGAATCCTCTCTGATGGACAAGATTTTCCTATGTTGACGGCGATCAAACGTGTCTTATCGCTCCTAAAGCCTTTGTGCTTTGCTATGTTCCTATGGCTTGAGGACTATTAGAACTTTTGTCTTTACGAACCTCCTGTTGCTTAAGGAATATTATAATTGTGCTCGCTGTTTCAAAATCTTACTGTATTTCAATTTTTATTGTCTCTAAGTTGTTGTCATCTTCTCTTGCTATTGTATTGTGGGATCCTGTTACAGTGCACCATGTCCTCGCACAGGGACCATTGCGGAAGAATGTAAGCGTGTAGATTGTAAGGCGAGAATACTGGTGCCGGGGAGTGTGGGGAGGATGGGCCTCCTACGGCCAGGGTCGTCACAGAACTTCAACCACTTGATGATGTAATTGGCCTGTTGCTAGGCTTCAGGTTCATCACAGACAAGCAGAGTGGAAGCTCTGAGCCCAGAGGACATGTTAACATACATGGCTGCTTGCCCTATACACCGGCAAGTATAAACCAAGGAAGAATCCCTGGAGCCGAGGTTTGTTCACCAGAGTAACACCTTGCTGCTGTCACCAACTGCACTGAATCCTGGAGACTCCATTGAGTGGACATGGCTTTGGACCTTGCGGCACGTACACCAACAATGGCTGGCTTTCCTGGCACCCTGGAGACAAAGCCTGGACGCTGCTAGCCTCCTGTGCATTCCTGCAAAACAGCAGGACGACCTCCAAAGGACACAGTAGTGTATACTGAAAGGCCAGATGATAGGAGCCCCTTACTGGGACGTTTGTTTTACGATAATGGCGAGAGAATGCACCCCCAGGAGCCACATATACACACTTCAGGCACCACAAAGAGGAAAGAAGTAAAAGCATGGGACAGTGGACATGGAAGACACCGCGTGCCTGCTGTACTAGGACCAGAGGACCACCGTCTTGCGTGTATCCTACCTGATGGACAGGATTTGCCTATGTCGATGGCATTAAACCTTGTGTCCTTTGGCCCCAAAGTTATTGTGCATTGGGAATTTCCCCGAGCTTGAGGATGATTACATCTTTTGTTATTAGGAACGTCCTCCTTTTGGAGGATGATTATAATTTTTGTTACCTGTAGCGAAATCTTGCTGTGTCTTAATTGTCATGGTCTCTGAACTGTTTTTGTCTTCTCTTGCTCTTGTGGAATCTTGTCACAGTGCTCCAGTTTTCTCGCACAGGGACCATTGCGGAAGAATGGACGCGTGCAGACTGTAAGGCGAGTATACTGGAGTGGGGGAAATGGGGGAAGGTGGGGTTCCTATGACCAGGATCCTCCACAAACTTCAACCACATTATGATGTATGTGCCCTGCTACCAGGCTACAGCTTCAACAGAGGGACCCCGAAAGGTAGCCCTGAGCCCGGTCGACGTGTTAGCACACACGGCTGCAACCCCTTTACAACTGCAAGTAGAAACCAAGGAAGAATCACCGAAGCCAAGGTCTGGCCACCAGAGAAACATGTTGCTGCCATCACCAACTGCACTGAACCCTGGAGACTCCATTGAATGGACATTGCCGAGGACCTCCCGAAACATGGACCAACGACGGCTGGCTCTCCTCGCGCTGTGGGGACAAGGCCTAGAAGCTGTCTTCCTGTGTATTCGTTGAATAGCCGCTGGGTGGCCGCCAAAGTCCACAGTAGTGTAACCTGAATGGCGAGAAGGTAGGAGCACCTTACCGGGGACTTTTGTTTTATCCTAATGGCCAGTGCATGCACCTCCAGTAGCCCTGTATAGAGACCCTGCAGTTCACCCCCCGCCCCCCCTCCCCGCCCACATGAAAGGAAGTAAAAGTATGCTATAGTGGACATGGAAGGGGCCACCTGCCTGCTGCAGTCCTATCACAGGACCACTCTCTTGCAGAAATCTTACAAGATGGACAATATTTGCATTTGTGGATGGCACTGAAACATGTGTCTTATAGCCCCTAATTTCTTTGCACTTTGGGAACTTCCAATGTCTTCATTCGTATTGTAGCGTTTGTTATCAGGAACCTCCTCTGGCTTGAGGATTTTTATAATTTTTGTTACCTGTATCAGAATCTTACTGTATCTTACTTTTCATTGTCTCTACGTTGATGATATCTTCTCTTGCTATTGTGGAATCTTGTTACAGTGCTCCAGTTTTCTCGCACAGGGCCCATTGCGGAAGACTGAAAGCGTGCAGATTGTAAGGCGAGAATACTGGAGTGGGGGAATGTGGGAAAGGTGGGGTTCCTATGACCAGGATCTTCACTGAACTTCAACCACTTTCTGATGTAACTGCCCTGCTGCCTGGCTGCAGCTTCAACAGAGAGACCACGAAAAGGAGCCCTTAGCCCGGTGGACATGTTGGCACGTATGACTGCCACCCCTATACTACTGCAAGTACAAAAGCCAAGGAGGAATCCCTGAAGCCGAGGTTTGGCCACCAGAATAACATCTTGCTCCCATCACCAACTGCAATGAACCCTGGAGACTCCATTGAATGGACATGGCATTGGAAATTTCTACACAATGACCTATGACAGCTGGCTCTCCTGGCACCTAGGGTACAAGGCCTGGAAGCTGGCCTCCTGTGTATTCCGGGAGTCACAGCGGGATGGCGGCCAAAGACCACAGTACTGTATCCTGAATGGCCTGAAGGTAGGAGCACCTTCCGGGGGACTTTTGTGTTATTCTAGTGGCCAGTGATTGCACCTCCTGCAGCACTTTATAGAGACCCTTGAGGAACCCCCACAAGGAAAGAAATAATAGGGTGGTGGCCTAGGCATGGAAGAGACAGCCTGCTACTCCCGTCCTCACACAGGACCACTCTATCGCATGAATCCTCTCTGATGGACAAGATTTTCCTATGTTGACGGCGATCAAACGTGTCTTATCGCTCCTAAAGCCTTTGTGCTTTGCTATGTTCCTATGGCTTGAGGACTATTAGAACTTTTGTCTTTACGAACCTCCTGTTGCTTAAGGAATATTATAATTGTGCTCGCTGTTTCAAAATCTTACTGTATTTCAATTTTTATTGTCTCTAAGTTGTTGTCATCTTCTCTTGCTATTGTATTGTGGGATCCTGTTACAGTGCACCATGTCCTCGCACAGGGACCATTGCGGAAGAATGTAAGCGTGTAGATTGTAAGGCGAGAATACTGGTGCCGGGGAGTGTGGGGAGGATGGGCCTCCTACGGCCAGGGTCGTCACAGAACTTCAACCACTTGATGATGTAATTGGCCTGTTGCTAGGCTTCAGGTTCATCACAGACAAGCAGAGTGGAAGCTCTGAGCCCAGAGGACATGTTAACATACATGGCTGCTTGCCCTATACACCGGCAAGTATAAACCAAGGAAGAATCCCTGGAGCCGAGGTTTGTTCACCAGAGTAACACCTTGCTGCTGTCACCAACTGCACTGAATCCTGGAGACTCCATTGAGTGGACATGGCTTTGGACCTTGCGGCACGTACACCAACAATGGCTGGCTTTCCTGGCACCCTGGAGACAAAGCCTGGACGCTGCTAGCCTCCTGTGCATTCCTGCAAAACAGCAGGACGACCTCCAAAGGACACAGTAGTGTATACTGAAAGGCCAGATGATAGGAGCCCCTTACTGGGACGTTTGTTTTACGATAATGGCGAGAGAATGCACCCCCAGGAGCCACATATACACACTTCAGGCACCACAAAGAGGAAAGAAGTAAAAGCATGGGACAGTGGACATGGAAGACACCGCGTGCCTGCTGTACTAGGACCAGAGGACCACCGTCTTGCGTGTATCCTACCTGATGGACAGGATTTGCCTATGTCGATGGCATTAAACCTTGTGTCCTTTGGCCCCAAAGTTATTGTGCATTGGGAATTTCCCCGAGCTTGAGGATGATTACATCTTTTGTTATTAGGAACGTCCTCCTTTTGGAGGATGATTATAATTTTTGTTACCTGTAGCGAAATCTTGCTGTGTCTTAATTGTCATGGTCTCTGAACTGTTTTTGTCTTCTCTTGCTCTTGTGGAATCTTGTCACAGTGCTCCAGTTTTCTCGCACAGGGACCATTGCGGAAGAATGGACGCGTGCAGACTGTAAGGCGAGTATACTGGAGTGGGGGAAATGGGGGAAGGTGGGGTTCCTATGACCAGGATCCTCCACAAACTTCAACCACATTATGATGTATGTGCCCTGCTACCAGGCTACAGCTTCAACAGAGGGACCCCGAAAGGTAGCCCTGAGCCCGGTCGACGTGTTAGCACACACGGCTGCAACCCCTTTACAACTGCAAGTAGAAACCAAGGAAGAATCACCGAAGCCAAGGTCTGGCCACCAGAGAAACATGTTGCTGCCATCACCAACTGCACTGAACCCTGGAGACTCCATTGAATGGACATTGCCGAGGACCTCCCGAAACATGGACCAACGACGGCTGGCTCTCCTCGCGCTGTGGGGACAAGGCCTAGAAGCTGTCTTCCTGTGTATTCGTTGAATAGCCGCTGGGTGGCCGCCAAAGTCCACAGTAGTGTAACCTGAATGGCGAGAAGGTAGGAGCACCTTACCGGGGACTTTTGTTTTATCCTAATGGCCAGTGCATGCACCTCCAGTAGCCCTGTATAGAGACCCTGCAGTTCACCCCCCGCCCCCCCTCCCCGCCCACATGAAAGGAAGTAAAAGTATGCTATAGTGGACATGGAAGGGGCCACCTGCCTGCTGCAGTCCTATCACAGGACCACTCTCTTGCAGAAATCTTACAAGATGGACAATATTTGCATTTGTGGATGGCACTGAAACATGTGTCTTATAGCCCCTAATTTCTTTGCACTTTGGGAACTTCCAATGTCTTCATTCGTATTGTAGCGTTTGTTATCAGGAACCTCCTCTGGCTTGAGGATTTTTATAATTTTTGTTACCTGTATCAGAATCTTACTGTATCTTACTTTTCATTGTCTCTACGTTGATGATATCTTCTCTTGCTATTGTGGAATCTTGTTACAGTGCTCCAGTTTTCTCGCACAGGGCCCATTGCGGAAGACTGAAAGCGTGCAGATTGTAAGGCGAGAATACTGGAGTGGGGGAATGTGGGAAAGGTGGGGTTCCTATGACCAGGATCTTCACTGAACTTCAACCACTTTCTGATGTAACTGCCCTGCTGCCTGGCTGCAGCTTCAACAGAGAGACCACGAAAAGGAGCCCTTAGCCCGGTGGACATGTTGGCACGTATGACTGCCACCCCTATACTACTGCAAGTACAAAAGCCAAGGAGGAAACCCTGAAGCCGAGGTTTGGCCACCAGAATAACATCTTGCTCCCATCACCAACTGCAATGAACCCTGGAGACTCCATTGAATGGACATGGCATTGGAAATTTCTACACAATGACCTATGACAGCTGGCTCTCCTGGCACCTAGGGTACAAGGCCTGGAAGCTGGCCTCCTGTGTATTCCGGGAGTCACAGCGGGATGGCCGCCAAAGACCACAGTACTGTATCCTGAATGGCCTGAAGGTAGGAGCACCTTCCGGGGGACTTTTGTGTTATTCTAGTGGCCAGTGATTGCACCTCCTGCAGCACTTTATAGAGACCCTTGAGGAACCCCCACAAGGAAAGAAATAATAGGGTGGTGGCCTAGGCATGGAAGAGACAGCCTGCTACTCCCGTCCTCACACAGGACCACTCTATCGCATGAATCCTCTCTGATGGACAAGATTTTCCTATGTTGACGGCGATCAAACGTGTCTTATCGCTCCTAAAGCCTTTGTGCTTTGCTATGTTCCTATGGCTTGAGGACTATTAGAACTTTTGTCTTTACGAACCTCCTGTTGCTTAAGGAATATTATAATTGTGCTCGCTGTTTCAAAATCTTACTGTATTTCAATTTTTATTGTCTCTAAGTTGTTGTCATCTTCTCTTGCTATTGTATTGTGGGATCCTGTTACAGTGCACCATGTCCTCGCACAGGGACCATTGCGGAAGAATGTAAGCGTGTAGATTGTAAGGCGAGAATACTGGTGCCGGGGAGTGTGGGGAGGATGGGCCTCCTACGGCCAGGGTCGTCACAGAACTTCAACCACTTGATGATGTAATTGGCCTGTTGCTAGGCTTCAGGTTCATCACAGACAAGCAGAGTGGAAGCTCTGAGCCCAGAGGACATGTTAACATACATGGCTGCTTGCCCTATACACCGGCAAGTATAAACCAAGGAAGAATCCCTGGAGCCGAGGTTTGTTCACCAGAGTAACACCTTGCTGCTGTCACCAACTGCACTGAATCCTGGAGACTCCATTGAGTGGACATGGCTTTGGACCTTGCGGCACGTACACCAACAATGGCTGGCTTTCCTGGCACCCTGGAGACAAAGCCTGGACGCTGCTAGCCTCCTGTGCATTCCTGCAAAACAGCAGGACGACCTCCAAAGGACACAGTAGTGTATACTGAAAGGCCAGATGATAGGAGCCCCTTACTGGGACGTTTGTTTTACGATAATGGCGAGAGAATGCACCCCCAGGAGCCACATATACACACTTCAGGCACCACAAAGAGGAAAGAAGTAAAAGCATGGGACAGTGGACATGGAAGACACCGCGTGCCTGCTGTACTAGGACCAGAGGACCACCGTCTTGCGTGTATCCTACCTGATGGACAGGATTTGCCTATGTCGATGGCATTAAACCTTGTGTCCTTTGGCCCCAAAGTTATTGTGCATTGGGAATTTCCCCGAGCTTGAGGATGATTACATCTTTTGTTATTAGGAACGTCCTCCTTTTGGAGGATGATTATAATTTTTGTTACCTGTAGCGAAATCTTGCTGTGTCTTAATTGTCATGGTCTCTGAACTGTTTTTGTCTTCTCTTGCTCTTGTGGAATCTTGTCACAGTGCTCCAGTTTTCTCGCACAGGGACCATTGCGGAAGAATGGACGCGTGCAGACTGTAAGGCGAGTATACTGGAGTGGGGGAAATGGGGGAAGGTGGGGTTCCTATGACCAGGATCCTCCACAAACTTCAACCACATTATGATGTATGTGCCCTGCTACCAGGCTACAGCTTCAACAGAGGGACCCCGAAAGGTAGCCCTGAGCCCGGTCGACGTGTTAGCACACACGGCTGCAACCCCTTTACAACTGCAAGTAGAAACCAAGGAAGAATCACCGAAGCCAAGGTCTGGCCACCAGAGAAACATGTTGCTGCCATCACCAACTGCACTGAACCCTGGAGACTCCATTGAATGGACATTGCCGAGGACCTCCCGAAACATGGACCAACGACGGCTGGCTCTCCTCGCGCTGTGGGGACAAGGCCTAGAAGCTGTCTTCCTGTGTATTCGTTGAATAGCCGCTGGGTGGCCGCCAAAGTCCACAGTAGTGTAACCTGAATGGCGAGAAGGTAGGAGCACCTTACCGGGGACTTTTGTTTTATCCTAATGGCCAGTGCATGCACCTCCAGTAGCCCTGTATAGAGACCCTGCAGTTCACCCCCCGCCCCCCCTCCCCGCCCACATGAAAGGAAGTAAAAGTATGCTATAGTGGACATGGAAGGGGCCACCTGCCTGCTGCAGTCCTATCACAGGACCACTCTCTTGCAGAAATCTTACAAGATGGACAATATTTGCATTTGTGGATGGCACTGAAACATGTGTCTTATAGCCCCTAATTTCTTTGCACTTTGGGAACTTCCAATGTCTTCATTCGTATTGTAGCGTTTGTTATCAGGAACCTCCTCTGGCTTGAGGATTTTTATAATTTTTGTTACCTGTATCAGAATCTTACTGTATCTTACTTTTCATTGTCTCTACGTTGATGATATCTTCTCTTGCTATTGTGGAATCTTGTTACAGTGCTCCAGTTTTCTCGCACAGGGCCCATTGCGGAAGACTGAAAGCGTGCAGATTGTAAGGCGAGAATACTGGAGTGGGGGAATGTGGGAAAGGTGGGGTTCCTATGACCAGGATCTTCACTGAACTTCAACCACTTTCTGATGTAACTGCCCTGCTGCCTGGCTGCAGCTTCAACAGAGAGACCACGAAAAGGAGCCCTTAGCCCGGTGGACATGTTGGCACGTATGACTGCCACCCCTATACTACTGCAAGTACAAAAGCCAAGGAGGAAACCCTGAAGCCGAGGTTTGGCCACCAGAATAACATCTTGCTCCCATCACCAACTGCAATGAACCCTGGAGACTCCATTGAATGGACATGGCATTGGAAATTTCTACACAGTGACCTATGACAGCTGGCTCTCCTGGCACCTAGGGTACAAGGCCTGGAAGCTGGCCTCCTGTGTATTCCGGGAGTCACAGCGGGATGGCGGCCAAAGACCACAGTACTGTATCCTGAATGGCCTGAAGGTAGGAGCACCTTCCGGGGGACTTTTGTGTTATTCTAGTGGCCAGTGATTGCACCTCCTGCAGCACTTTATAGAGACCCTTGAGGAACCCCCACAAGGAAAGAAATAATAGGGTGGTGGCCTAGGCATGGAAGAGACAGCCTGCTACTCCCGTCCTCACACAGGACCACTCTATCGCATGAATCCTCTCTGATGGACAAGATTTTCCTATGTTGACGGCGATCAAACGTGTCTTATCGCTCCTAAAGCCTTTGTGCTTTGCTATGTTCCTATGGCTTGAGGACTATTAGAACTTTTGTCTTTACGAACCTCCTGTTGCTTAAGGAATATTATAATTGTGCTCGCTGTTTCAAAATCTTACTGTATTTCAATTTTTATTGTCTCTAAGTTGTTGTCATCTTCTCTTGCTATTGTATTGTGGGATCCTGTTACAGTGCACCATGTCCTCGCACAGGGACCATTGCGGAAGAATGTAAGCGTGTAGATTGTAAGGCGAGAATACTGGTGCCGGGGAGTGTGGGGAGGATGGGCCTCCTACGGCCAGGGTCGTCACAGAACTTCAACCACTTGATGATGTAATTGGCCTGTTGCTAGGCTTCAGGTTCATCACAGACAAGCAGAGTGGAAGCTCTGAGCCCAGAGGACATGTTAACATACATGGCTGCTTGCCCTATACACCGGCAAGTATAAACCAAGGAAGAATCCCTGGAGCCGAGGTTTGTTCACCAGAGTAACACCTTGCTGCTGTCACCAACTGCACTGAATCCTGGAGACTCCATTGAGTGGACATGGCTTTGGACCTTGCGGCACGTACACCAACAATGGCTGGCTTTCCTGGCACCCTGGAGACAAAGCCTGGACGCTGCTAGCCTCCTGTGCATTCCTGCAAAACAGCAGGACGACCTCCAAAGGACACAGTAGTGTATACTGAAAGGCCAGATGATAGGAGCCCCTTACTGGGACGTTTGTTTTACGATAATGGCGAGAGAATGCACCCCCAGGAGCCACATATACACACTTCAGGCACCACAAAGAGGAAAGAAGTAAAAGCATGGGACAGTGGACATGGAAGACACCGCGTGCCTGCTGTACTAGGACCAGAGGACCACCGTCTTGCGTGTATCCTACCTGATGGACAGGATTTGCCTATGTCGATGGCATTAAACCTTGTGTCCTTTGGCCCCAAAGTTATTGTGCATTGGGAATTTCCCCGAGCTTGAGGATGATTACATCTTTTGTTATTAGGAACGTCCTCCTTTTGGAGGATGATTATAATTTTTGTTACCTGTAGCGAAATCTTGCTGTGTCTTAATTGTCATGGTCTCTGAACTGTTTTTGTCTTCTCTTGCTCTTGTGGAATCTTGTCACAGTGCTCCAGTTTTCTCGCACAGGGACCATTGCGGAAGAATGGACGCGTGCAGACTGTAAGGCGAGTATACTGGAGTGGGGGAAATGGGGGAAGGTGGGGTTCCTATGACCAGGATCTTCCACAAACTTCAACCACATTATGATGTATGTGCCCTGCTACCAGGCTACAGCTTCAACAGAGGGACCCCGAAAGGTAGCCCTGAGCCCGGTCGACGTGTTAGCACACACGGCTGCAACCCCTTTACAACTGCAAGTAGAAACCAAGGAAGAATCACCGAAGCCAAGGTCTGGCCACCAGAGAAACATGTTGCTGCCATCACCAACTGCACTGAACCCTGGAGACTCCATTGAATGGACATTGCCGAGGACCTCCCGAAACATGGACCAACGACGGCTGGCTCTCCTCGCGCTGTGGGGACAAGGCCTAGAAGCTGTCTTCCTGTGTATTCGTTGAATAGCCGCTGGGTGGCCGCCAAAGTCCACAGTAGTGTAACCTGAATGGCGAGAAGGTAGGAGCACCTTACCGGGGACTTTTGTTTTATCCTAATGGCCAGTGCATGCACCTCCAGTAGCCCTGTATAGAGACCCTGCAGTTCACCCCCCGCCCCCCCTCCCCGCCCACATGAAAGGAAGTAAAAGTATGCTATAGTGGACATGGAAGGGGCCACCTGCCTGCTGCAGTCCTATCACAGGACCACTCTCTTGCAGAAATCTTACAAGATGGACAATATTTGCATTTGTGGATGGCACTGAAACATGTGTCTTATAGCCCCTAATTTCTTTGCACTTTGGGAACTTCCAATGTCTTCATTCGTATTGTAGCGTTTGTTATCAGGAACCTCCTCTGGCTTGAGGATTTTTATAATTTTTGTTACCTGTATCAGAATCTTACTGTATCTTACTTTTCATTGTCTCTACGTTGATGATATCTTCTCTTGCTATTGTGGAATCTTGTTACAGTGCTCCAGTTTTCTCGCACAGGGCCCATTGCGGAAGACTGAAAGCGTGCAGATTGTAAGGCGAGAATACTGGAGTGGGGGAATGTGGGAAAGGTGGGGTTCCTATGACCAGGATCTTCACTGAACTTCAACCACTTTCTGATGTAACTGCCCTGCTGCCTGGCTGCAGCTTCAACAGAGAGACCACGAAAAGGAGCCCTTAGCCCGGTGGACATGTTGGCACGTATGACTGCCACCCCTATACTACTGCAAGTACAAAAGCCAAGGAGGAAACCCTGAAGCCGAGGTTTGGCCACCAGAATAACATCTTGCTCCCATCACCAACTGCAATGAACCCTGGAGACTCCATTGAATGGACATGGCATTGGAAATTTCTACACAGTGACCTATGACAGCTGGCTCTCCTGGCACCTAGGGTACAAGGCCTGGAAGCTGGCCTCCTGTGTATTCCGGGAGTCACAGCGGGATGGCGGCCAAAGACCACAGTACTGTATCCTGAATGGCCTGAAGGTAGGAGCACCTTCCGGGGGACTTTTGTGTTATTCTAGTGGCCAGTGATTGCACCTCCTGCAGCACTTTATAGAGACCCTTGAGGAACCCCCACAAGGAAAGAAATAATAGGGTGGTGGCCTAGGCATGGAAGAGACAGCCTGCTACTCCCGTCCTCACACAGGACCACTCTATCGCATGAATCCTCTCTGATGGACAAGATTTTCCTATGTTGACGGCGATCAAACGTGTCTTATCGCTCCTAAAGCCTTTGTGCTTTGCTATGTTCCTATGGCTTGAGGACTATTAGAACTTTTGTCTTTACGAACCTCCTGTTGCTTAAGGAATATTATAATTGTGCTCGCTGTTTCAAAATCTTACTGTATTTCAATTTTTATTGTCTCTAAGTTGTTGTCATCTTCTCTTGCTATTGTATTGTGGGATCCTGTTACAGTGCACCATGTCCTCGCACAGGGACCATTGCGGAAGAATGTAAGCGTGTAGATTGTAAGGCGAGAATACTGGTGCCGGGGAGTGTGGGGAGGATGGGCCTCCTACGGCCAGGGTCGTCACAGAACTTCAACCACTTGATGATGTAATTGGCCTGTTGCTAGGCTTCAGGTTCATCACAGACAAGCAGAGTGGAAGCTCTGAGCCCAGAGGACATGTTAACATACATGGCTGCTTGCCCTATACACCGGCAAGTATAAACCAAGGAAGAATCCCTGGAGCCGAGGTTTGTTCACCAGAGTAACACCTTGCTGCTGTCACCAACTGCACTGAATCCTGGAGACTCCATTGAGTGGACATGGCTTTGGACCTTGCGGCACGTACACCAACAATGGCTGGCTTTCCTGGCACCCTGGAGACAAAGCCTGGACGCTGCTAGCCTCCTGTGCATTCCTGCAAAACAGCAGGACGACCTCCAAAGGACACAGTAGTGTATACTGAAAGGCCAGATGATAGGAGCCCCTTACTGGGACGTTTGTTTTACGATAATGGCGAGAGAATGCACCCCCAGGAGCCACATATACACACTTCAGGCACCACAAAGAGGAAAGAAGTAAAAGCATGGGACAGTGGACATGGAAGACACCGCGTGCCTGCTGTACTAGGACCAGAGGACCACCGTCTTGCGTGTATCCTACCTGATGGACAGGATTTGCCTATGTCGATGGCATTAAACCTTGTGTCCTTTGGCCCCAAAGTTATTGTGCATTGGGAATTTCCCCGAGCTTGAGGATGATTACATCTTTTGTTATTAGGAACGTCCTCCTTTTGGAGGATGATTATAATTTTTGTTACCTGTAGCGAAATCTTGCTGTGTCTTAATTGTCATGGTCTCTGAACTGTTTTTGTCTTCTCTTGCTCTTGTGGAATCTTGTCACAGTGCTCCAGTTTTCTCGCACAGGGACCATTGCGGAAGAATGGACGCGTGCAGACTGTAAGGCGAGTATACTGGAGTGGGGGAAATGGGGGAAGGTGGGGTTCCTATGACCAGGATCTTCCACAAACTTCAACCACATTATGATGTATGTGCCCTGCTACCAGGCTACAGCTTCAACAGAGGGACCCCGAAAGGTAGCCCTGAGCCCGGTCGACGTGTTAGCACACACGGCTGCAACCCCTTTACAACTGCAAGTAGAAACCAAGGAAGAATCACCGAAGCCAAGGTCTGGCCACCAGAGAAACATGTTGCTGCCATCACCAACTGCACTGAACCCTGGAGACTCCATTGAATGGACATTGCCGAGGACCTCCCGAAACATGGACCAACGACGGCTGGCTCTCCTCGCGCTGTGGGGACAAGGCCTAGAAGCTGTCTTCCTGTGTATTCGTTGAATAGCCGCTGGGTGGCCGCCAAAGTCCACAGTAGTGTAACCTGAATGGCGAGAAGGTAGGAGCACCTTACCGGGGACTTTTGTTTTATCCTAATGGCCAGTGCATGCACCTCCAGTAGCCCTGTATAGAGACCCTGCAGTTCACCCCCCGCCCCCCCTCCCCGCCCACATGAAAGGAAGTAAAAGTATGCTATAGTGGACATGGAAGGGGCCACCTGCCTGCTGCAGTCCTATCACAGGACCACTCTCTTGCAGAAATCTTACAAGATGGACAATATTTGCATTTGTGGATGGCACTGAAACATGTGTCTTATAGCCCCTAATTTCTTTGCACTTTGGGAACTTCCAATGTCTTCATTCGTATTGTAGCGTTTGTTATCAGGAACCTCCTCTGGCTTGAGGATTTTTATAATTTTTGTTACCTGTATCAGAATCTTACTGTATCTTACTTTTCATTGTCTCTACGTTGATGATATCTTCTCTTGCTATTGTGGAATCTTGTTACAGTGCTCCAGTTTTCTCGCACAGGGCCCATTGCGGAAGACTGAAAGCGTGCAGATTGTAAGGCGAGAATACTGGAGTGGGGGAATGTGGGAAAGGTGGGGTTCCTATGACCAGGATCTTCACTGAACTTCAACCACTTTCTGATGTAACTGCCCTGCTGCCTGGCTGCAGCTTCAACAGAGAGACCACGAAAAGGAGCCCTTAGCCCGGTGGACATGTTGGCACGTATGACTGCCACCCCTATACTACTGCAAGTACAAAAGCCAAGGAGGAAACCCTGAAGCCGAGGTTTGGCCACCAGAATAACATCTTGCTCCCATCACCAACTGCAATGAACCCTGGAGACTCCATTGAATGGACATGGCATTGGAAATTTCTACACAGTGACCTATGACAGCTGGCTCTCCTGGCACCTAGGGTACAAGGCCTGGAAGCTGGCCTCCTGTGTATTCCGGGAGTCACAGCGGGATGGCGGCCAAAGACCACAGTACTGTATCCTGAATGGCCTGAAGGTAGGAGCACCTTCCGGGGGACTTTTGTGTTATTCTAGTGGCCAGTGATTGCACCTCCTGCAGCACTTTATAGAGACCCTTGAGGAACCCCCACAAGGAAAGAAATAATAGGGTGGTGGCCTAGGCATGGAAGAGACAGCCTGCTACTCCCGTCCTCACACAGGACCACTCTATCGCATGAATCCTCTCTGATGGACAAGATTTTCCTATGTTGACGGCGATCAAACGTGTCTTATCGCTCCTAAAGCCTTTGTGCTTTGCTATGTTCCTATGGCTTGAGGACTATTAGAACTTTTGTCTTTACGAACCTCCTGTTGCTTAAGGAATATTATAATTGTGCTCGCTGTTTCAAAATCTTACTGTATTTCAATTTTTATTGTCTCTAAGTTGTTGTCATCTTCTCTTGCTATTGTATTGTGGGATCCTGTTACAGTGCACCATGTCCTCGCACAGGGACCATTGCGGAAGAATGTAAGCGTGTAGATTGTAAGGCGAGAATACTGGTGCCGGGGAGTGTGGGGAGGATGGGCCTCCTACGGCCAGGGTCGTCACAGAACTTCAACCACTTGATGATGTAATTGGCCTGTTGCTAGGCTTCAGGTTCATCACAGACAAGCAGAGTGGAAGCTCTGAGCCCAGAGGACATGTTAACATACATGGCTGCTTGCCCTATACACCGGCAAGTATAAACCAAGGAAGAATCCCTGGAGCCGAGGTTTGTTCACCAGAGTAACACCTTGCTGCTGTCACCAACTGCACTGAATCCTGGAGACTCCATTGAGTGGACATGGCTTTGGACCTTGCGGCACGTACACCAACAATGGCTGGCTTTCCTGGCACCCTGGAGACAAAGCCTGGACGCTGCTAGCCTCCTGTGCATTCCTGCAAAACAGCAGGACGACCTCCAAAGGACACAGTAGTGTATACTGAAAGGCCAGATGATAGGAGCCCCTTACTGGGACGTTTGTTTTACGATAATGGCGAGAGAATGCACCCCCAGGAGCCACATATACACACTTCAGGCACCACAAAGAGGAAAGAAGTAAAAGCATGGGACAGTGGACATGGAAGACACCGCGTGCCTGCTGTACTAGGACCAGAGGACCACCGTCTTGCGTGTATCCTACCTGATGGACAGGATTTGCCTATGTCGATGGCATTAAACCTTGTGTCCTTTGGCCCCAAAGTTATTGTGCATTGGGAATTTCCCCGAGCTTGAGGATGATTACATCTTTTGTTATTAGGAACGTCCTCCTTTTGGAGGATGATTATAATTTTTGTTACCTGTAGCGAAATCTTGCTGTGTCTTAATTGTCATGGTCTCTGAACTGTTTTTGTCTTCTCTTGCTCTTGTGGAATCTTGTCACAGTGCTCCAGTTTTCTCGCACAGGGACCATTGCGGAAGAATGGACGCGTGCAGACTGTAAGGCGAGTATACTGGAGTGGGGGAAATGGGGGAAGGTGGGGTTCCTATGACCAGGATCTTCCACAAACTTCAACCACATTATGATGTATGTGCCCTGCTACCAGGCTACAGCTTCAACAGAGGGACCCCGAAAGGTAGCCCTGAGCCCGGTCGACGTGTTAGCACACACGGCTGCAACCCCTTTACAACTGCAAGTAGAAACCAAGGAAGAATCACCGAAGCCAAGGTCTGGCCACCAGAGAAACATGTTGCTGCCATCACCAACTGCACTGAACCCTGGAGACTCCATTGAATGGACATTGCCGAGGACCTCCCGAAACATGGACCAACGACGGCTGGCTCTCCTCGCGCTGTGGGGACAAGGCCTAGAAGCTGTCTTCCTGTGTATTCGTTGAATAGCCGCTGGGTGGCCGCCAAAGTCCACAGTAGTGTAACCTGAATGGCGAGAAGGTAGGAGCACCTTACCGGGGACTTTTGTTTTATCCTAATGGCCAGTGCATGCACCTCCAGTAGCCCTGTATAGAGACCCTGCAGTTCACCCCCCGCCCCCCCTCCCCGCCCACATGAAAGGAAGTAAAAGTATGCTATAGTGGACATGGAAGGGGCCACCTGCCTGCTGCAGTCCTATCACAGGACCACTCTCTTGCAGAAATCTTACAAGATGGACAATATTTGCATTTGTGGATGGCACTGAAACATGTGTCTTATAGCCCCTAATTTCTTTGCACTTTGGGAACTTCCAATGTCTTCATTCGTATTGTAGCGTTTGTTATCAGGAACCTCCTCTGGCTTGAGGATTTTTATAATTTTTGTTACCTGTATCAGAATCTTACTGTATCTTACTTTTCATTGTCTCTACGTTGATGATATCTTCTCTTGCTATTGTGGAATCTTGTTACAGTGCTCCAGTTTTCTCGCACAGGGCCCATTGCGGAAGACTGAAAGCGTGCAGATTGTAAGGCGAGAATACTGGAGTGGGGGAATGTGGGAAAGGTGGGGTTCCTATGACCAGGATCTTCACTGAACTTCAACCACTTTCTGATGTAACTGCCCTGCTGCCTGGCTGCAGCTTCAACAGAGAGACCACGAAAAGGAGCCCTTAGCCCGGTGGACATGTTGGCACGTATGACTGCCACCCCTATACTACTGCAAGTACAAAAGCCAAGGAGGAAACCCTGAAGCCGAGGTTTGGCCACCAGAATAACATCTTGCTCCCATCACCAACTGCAATGAACCCTGGAGACTCCATTGAATGGACATGGCATTGGAAATTTCTACACAGTGACCTATGACAGCTGGCTCTCCTGGCACCTAGGGTACAAGGCCTGGAAGCTGGCCTCCTGTGTATTCCGGGAGTCACAGCGGGATGGCGGCCAAAGACCACAGTACTGTATCCTGAATGGCCTGAAGGTAGGAGCACCTTCCGGGGGACTTTTGTGTTATTCTAGTGGCCAGTGATTGCACCTCCTGCAGCACTTTATAGAGACCCTTGAGGAACCCCCACAAGGAAAGAAATAATAGGGTGGTGGCCTAGGCATGGAAGAGACAGCCTGCTACTCCCGTCCTCACACAGGACCACTCTATCGCATGAATCCTCTCTGATGGACAAGATTTTCCTATGTTGACGGCGATCAAACGTGTCTTATCGCTCCTAAAGCCTTTGTGCTTTGCTATGTTCCTATGGCTTGAGGACTATTAGAACTTTTGTCTTTACGAACCTCCTGTTGCTTAAGGAATATTATAATTGTGCTCGCTGTTTCAAAATCTTACTGTATTTCAATTTTTATTGTCTCTAAGTTGTTGTCATCTTCTCTTGCTATTGTATTGTGGGATCCTGTTACAGTGCACCATGTCCTCGCACAGGGACCATTGCGGAAGAATGTAAGCGTGTAGATTGTAAGGCGAGAATACTGGTGCCGGGGAGTGTGGGGAGGATGGGCCTCCTACGGCCAGGGTCGTCACAGAACTTCAACCACTTGATGATGTAATTGGCCTGTTGCTAGGCTTCAGGTTCATCACAGACAAGCAGAGTGGAAGCTCTGAGCCCAGAGGACATGTTAACATACATGGCTGCTTGCCCTATACACCGGCAAGTATAAACCAAGGAAGAATCCCTGGAGCCGAGGTTTGTTCACCAGAGTAACACCTTGCTGCTGTCACCAACTGCACTGAATCCTGGAGACTCCATTGAGTGGACATGGCTTTGGACCTTGCGGCACGTACACCAACAATGGCTGGCTTTCCTGGCACCCTGGAGACAAAGCCTGGACGCTGCTAGCCTCCTGTGCATTCCTGCAAAACAGCAGGACGACCTCCAAAGGACACAGTAGTGTATACTGAAAGGCCAGATGATAGGAGCCCCTTACTGGGACGTTTGTTTTACGATAATGGCGAGAGAATGCACCCCCAGGAGCCACATATACACACTTCAGGCACCACAAAGAGGAAAGAAGTAAAAGCATGGGACAGTGGACATGGAAGACACCGCGTGCCTGCTGTACTAGGACCAGAGGACCACCGTCTTGCGTGTATCCTACCTGATGGACAGGATTTGCCTATGTCGATGGCATTAAACCTTGTGTCCTTTGGCCCCAAAGTTATTGTGCATTGGGAATTTCCCCGAGCTTGAGGATGATTACATCTTTTGTTATTAGGAACGTCCTCCTTTTGGAGGATGATTATAATTTTTGTTACCTGTAGCGAAATCTTGCTGTGTCTTAATTGTCATGGTCTCTGAACTGTTTTTGTCTTCTCTTGCTCTTGTGGAATCTTGTCACAGTGCTCCAGTTTTCTCGCACAGGGACCATTGCGGAAGAATGGACGCGTGCAGACTGTAAGGCGAGTATACTGGAGTGGGGGAAATGGGGGAAGGTGGGGTTCCTATGACCAGGATCTTCCACAAACTTCAACCACATTATGATGTATGTGCCCTGCTACCAGGCTACAGCTTCAACAGAGGGACCCCGAAAGGTAGCCCTGAGCCCGGTCGACGTGTTAGCACACACGGCTGCAACCCCTTTACAACTGCAAGTAGAAACCAAGGAAGAATCACCGAAGCCAAGGTCTGGCCACCAGAGAAACATGTTGCTGCCATCACCAACTGCACTGAACCCTGGAGACTCCATTGAATGGACATTGCCGAGGACCTCCCGAAACATGGACCAACGACGGCTGGCTCTCCTCGCGCTGTGGGGACAAGGCCTAGAAGCTGTCTTCCTGTGTATTCGTTGAATAGCCGCTGGGTGGCCGCCAAAGTCCACAGTAGTGTAACCTGAATGGCGAGAAGGTAGGAGCACCTTACCGGGGACTTTTGTTTTATCCTAATGGCCAGTGCATGCACCTCCAGTAGCCCTGTATAGAGACCCTGCAGTTCACCCCCCGCCCCCCCTCCCCGCCCACATGAAAGGAAGTAAAAGTATGCTATAGTGGACATGGAAGGGGCCACCTGCCTGCTGCAGTCCTATCACAGGACCACTCTCTTGCAGAAATCTTACAAGATGGACAATATTTGCATTTGTGGATGGCACTGAAACATGTGTCTTATAGCCCCTAATTTCTTTGCACTTTGGGAACTTCCAATGTCTTCATTCGTATTGTAGCGTTTGTTATCAGGAACCTCCTCTGGCTTGAGGATTTTTATAATTTTTGTTACCTGTATCAGAATCTTACTGTATCTTACTTTTCATTGTCTCTACGTTGATGATATCTTCTCTTGCTATTGTGGAATCTTGTTACAGTGCTCCAGTTTTCTCGCACAGGGCCCATTGCGGAAGACTGAAAGCGTGCAGATTGTAAGGCGAGAATACTGGAGTGGGGGAATGTGGGAAAGGTGGGGTTCCTATGACCAGGATCTTCACTGAACTTCAACCACTTTCTGATGTAACTGCCCTGCTGCCTGGCTGCAGCTTCAACAGAGAGACCACGAAAAGGAGCCCTTAGCCCGGTGGACATGTTGGCACGTATGACTGCCACCCCTATACTACTGCAAGTACAAAAGCCAAGGAGGAAACCCTGAAGCCGAGGTTTGGCCACCAGAATAACATCTTGCTCCCATCACCAACTGCAATGAACCCTGGAGACTCCATTGAATGGACATGGCATTGGAAATTTCTACACAGTGACCTATGACAGCTGGCTCTCCTGGCACCTAGGGTACAAGGCCTGGAAGCTGGCCTCCTGTGTATTCCGGGAGTCACAGCGGGATGGCGGCCAAAGACCACAGTACTGTATCCTGAATGGCCTGAAGGTAGGAGCACCTTCCGGGGGACTTTTGTGTTATTCTAGTGGCCAGTGATTGCACCTCCTGCAGCACTTTATAGAGACCCTTGAGGAACCCCCACAAGGAAAGAAATAATAGGGTGGTGGCCTAGGCATGGAAGAGACAGCCTGCTACTCCCGTCCTCACACAGGACCACTCTATCGCATGAATCCTCTCTGATGGACAAGATTTTCCTATGTTGACGGCGATCAAACGTGTCTTATCGCTCCTAAAGCCTTTGTGCTTTGCTATGTTCCTATGGCTTGAGGACTATTAGAACTTTTGTCTTTACGAACCTCCTGTTGCTTAAGGAATATTATAATTGTGCTCGCTGTTTCAAAATCTTACTGTATTTCAATTTTTATTGTCTCTAAGTTGTTGTCATCTTCTCTTGCTATTGTATTGTGGGATCCTGTTACAGTGCACCATGTCCTCGCACAGGGACCATTGCGGAAGAATGTAAGCGTGTAGATTGTAAGGCGAGAATACTGGTGCCGGGGAGTGTGGGGAGGATGGGCCTCCTACGGCCAGGGTCGTCACAGAACTTCAACCACTTGATGATGTAATTGGCCTGTTGCTAGGCTTCAGGTTCATCACAGACAAGCAGAGTGGAAGCTCTGAGCCCAGAGGACATGTTAACATACATGGCTGCTTGCCCTATACACCGGCAAGTATAAACCAAGGAAGAATCCCTGGAGCCGAGGTTTGTTCACCAGAGTAACACCTTGCTGCTGTCACCAACTGCACTGAATCCTGGAGACTCCATTGAGTGGACATGGCTTTGGACCTTGCGGCACGTACACCAACAATGGCTGGCTTTCCTGGCACCCTGGAGACAAAGCCTGGACGCTGCTAGCCTCCTGTGCATTCCTGCAAAACAGCAGGACGACCTCCAAAGGACACAGTAGTGTATACTGAAAGGCCAGATGATAGGAGCCCCTTACTGGGACGTTTGTTTTACGATAATGGCGAGAGAATGCACCCCCAGGAGCCACATATACACACTTCAGGCACCACAAAGAGGAAAGAAGTAAAAGCATGGGACAGTGGACATGGAAGACACCGCGTGCCTGCTGTACTAGGACCAGAGGACCACCGTCTTGCGTGTATCCTACCTGATGGACAGGATTTGCCTATGTCGATGGCATTAAACCTTGTGTCCTTTGGCCCCAAAGTTATTGTGCATTGGGAATTTCCCCGAGCTTGAGGATGATTACATCTTTTGTTATTAGGAACGTCCTCCTTTTGGAGGATGATTATAATTTTTGTTACCTGTAGCGAAATCTTGCTGTGTCTTAATTGTCATGGTCTCTGAACTGTTTTTGTCTTCTCTTGCTCTTGTGGAATCTTGTCACAGTGCTCCAGTTTTCTCGCACAGGGACCATTGCGGAAGAATGGACGCGTGCAGACTGTAAGGCGAGTATACTGGAGTGGGGGAAATGGGGGAAGGTGGGGTTCCTATGACCAGGATCTTCCACAAACTTCAACCACATTATGATGTATGTGCCCTGCTACCAGGCTACAGCTTCAACAGAGGGACCCCGAAAGGTAGCCCTGAGCCCGGTCGACGTGTTAGCACACACGGCTGCAACCCCTTTACAACTGCAAGTAGAAACCAAGGAAGAATCACCGAAGCCAAGGTCTGGCCACCAGAGAAACATGTTGCTGCCATCACCAACTGCACTGAACCCTGGAGACTCCATTGAATGGACATTGCCGAGGACCTCCCGAAACATGGACCAACGACGGCTGGCTCTCCTCGCGCTGTGGGGACAAGGCCTAGAAGCTGTCTTCCTGTGTATTCGTTGAATAGCCGCTGGGTGGCCGCCAAAGTCCACAGTAGTGTAACCTGAATGGCGAGAAGGTAGGAGCACCTTACCGGGGACTTTTGTTTTATCCTAATGGCCAGTGCATGCACCTCCAGTAGCCCTGTATAGAGACCCTGCAGTTCACCCCCCGCCCCCCCTCCCCGCCCACATGAAAGGAAGTAAAAGTATGCTATAGTGGACATGGAAGGGGCCACCTGCCTGCTGCAGTCCTATCACAGGACCACTCTCTTGCAGAAATCTTACAAGATGGACAATATTTGCATTTGTGGATGGCACTGAAACATGTGTCTTATAGCCCCTAATTTCTTTGCACTTTGGGAACTTCCAATGTCTTCATTCGTATTGTAGCGTTTGTTATCAGGAACCTCCTCTGGCTTGAGGATTTTTATAATTTTTGTTACCTGTATCAGAATCTTACTGTATCTTACTTTTCATTGTCTCTACGTTGATGATATCTTCTCTTGCTATTGTGGAATCTTGTTACAGTGCTCCAGTTTTCTCGCACAGGGCCCATTGCGGAAGACTGAAAGCGTGCAGATTGTAAGGCGAGAATACTGGAGTGGGGGAATGTGGGAAAGGTGGGGTTCCTATGACCAGGATCTTCACTGAACTTCAACCACTTTCTGATGTAACTGCCCTGCTGCCTGGCTGCAGCTTCAACAGAGAGACCACGAAAAGGAGCCCTTAGCCCGGTGGACATGTTGGCACGTATGACTGCCACCCCTATACTACTGCAAGTACAAAAGCCAAGGAGGAAACCCTGAAGCCGAGGTTTGGCCACCAGAATAACATCTTGCTCCCATCACCAACTGCAATGAACCCTGGAGACTCCATTGAATGGACATGGCATTGGAAATTTCTACACAGTGACCTATGACAGCTGGCTCTCCTGGCACCTAGGGTACAAGGCCTGGAAGCTGGCCTCCTGTGTATTCCGGGAGTCACAGCGGGATGGCGGCCAAAGACCACAGTACTGTATCCTGAATGGCCTGAAGGTAGGAGCACCTTCCGGGGGACTTTTGTGTTATTCTAGTGGCCAGTGATTGCACCTCCTGCAGCACTTTATAGAGACCCTTGAGGAACCCCCACAAGGAAAGAAATAATAGGGTGGTGGCCTAGGCATGGAAGAGACAGCCTGCTACTCCCGTCCTCACACAGGACCACTCTATCGCATGAATCCTCTCTGATGGACAAGATTTTCCTATGTTGACGGCGATCAAACGTGTCTTATCGCTCCTAAAGCCTTTGTGCTTTGCTATGTTCCTATGGCTTGAGGACTATTAGAACTTTTGTCTTTACGAACCTCCTGTTGCTTAAGGAATATTATAATTGTGCTCGCTGTTTCAAAATCTTACTGTATTTCAATTTTTATTGTCTCTAAGTTGTTGTCATCTTCTCTTGCTATTGTATTGTGGGATCCTGTTACAGTGCACCATGTCCTCGCACAGGGACCATTGCGGAAGAATGTAAGCGTGTAGATTGTAAGGCGAGAATACTGGTGCCGGGGAGTGTGGGGAGGATGGGCCTCCTACGGCCAGGGTCGTCACAGAACTTCAACCACTTGATGATGTAATTGGCCTGTTGCTAGGCTTCAGGTTCATCACAGACAAGCAGAGTGGAAGCTCTGAGCCCAGAGGACATGTTAACATACATGGCTGCTTGCCCTATACACCGGCAAGTATAAACCAAGGAAGAATCCCTGGAGCCGAGGTTTGTTCACCAGAGTAACACCTTGCTGCTGTCACCAACTGCACTGAATCCTGGAGACTCCATTGAGTGGACATGGCTTTGGACCTTGCGGCACGTACACCAACAATGGCTGGCTTTCCTGGCACCCTGGAGACAAAGCCTGGACGCTGCTAGCCTCCTGTGCATTCCTGCAAAACAGCAGGACGACCTCCAAAGGACACAGTAGTGTATACTGAAAGGCCAGATGATAGGAGCCCCTTACTGGGACGTTTGTTTTACGATAATGGCGAGAGAATGCACCCCCAGGAGCCACATATACACACTTCAGGCACCACAAAGAGGAAAGAAGTAAAAGCATGGGACAGTGGACATGGAAGACACCGCGTGCCTGCTGTACTAGGACCAGAGGACCACCGTCTTGCGTGTATCCTACCTGATGGACAGGATTTGCCTATGTCGATGGCATTAAACCTTGTGTCCTTTGGCCCCAAAGTTATTGTGCATTGGGAATTTCCCCGAGCTTGAGGATGATTACATCTTTTGTTATTAGGAACGTCCTCCTTTTGGAGGATGATTATAATTTTTGTTACCTGTAGCGAAATCTTGCTGTGTCTTAATTGTCATGGTCTCTGAACTGTTTTTGTCTTCTCTTGCTCTTGTGGAATCTTGTCACAGTGCTCCAGTTTTCTCGCACAGGGACCATTGCGGAAGAATGGACGCGTGCAGACTGTAAGGCGAGTATACTGGAGTGGGGGAAATGGGGGAAGGTGGGGTTCCTATGACCAGGATCTTCCACAAACTTCAACCACATTATGATGTATGTGCCCTGCTACCAGGCTACAGCTTCAACAGAGGGACCCCGAAAGGTAGCCCTGAGCCCGGTCGACGTGTTAGCACACACGGCTGCAACCCCTTTACAACTGCAAGTAGAAACCAAGGAAGAATCACCGAAGCCAAGGTCTGGCCACCAGAGAAACATGTTGCTGCCATCACCAACTGCACTGAACCCTGGAGACTCCATTGAATGGACATTGCCGAGGACCTCCCGAAACATGGACCAACGACGGCTGGCTCTCCTCGCGCTGTGGGGACAAGGCCTAGAAGCTGTCTTCCTGTGTATTCGTTGAATAGCCGCTGGGTGGCCGCCAAAGTCCACAGTAGTGTAACCTGAATGGCGAGAAGGTAGGAGCACCTTACCGGGGACTTTTGTTTTATCCTAATGGCCAGTGCATGCACCTCCAGTAGCCCTGTATAGAGACCCTGCAGTTCACCCCCCGCCCCCCCTCCCCGCCCACATGAAAGGAAGTAAAAGTATGCTATAGTGGACATGGAAGGGGCCACCTGCCTGCTGCAGTCCTATCACAGGACCACTCTCTTGCAGAAATCTTACAAGATGGACAATATTTGCATTTGTGGATGGCACTGAAACATGTGTCTTATAGCCCCTAATTTCTTTGCACTTTGGGAACTTCCAATGTCTTCATTCGTATTGTAGCGTTTGTTATCAGGAACCTCCTCTGGCTTGAGGATTTTTATAATTTTTGTTACCTGTATCAGAATCTTACTGTATCTTACTTTTCATTGTCTCTACGTTGATGATATCTTCTCTTGCTATTGTGGAATCTTGTTACAGTGCTCCAGTTTTCTCGCACAGGGCCCATTGCGGAAGACTGAAAGCGTGCAGATTGTAAGGCGAGAATACTGGAGTGGGGGAATGTGGGAAAGGTGGGGTTCCTATGACCAGGATCTTCACTGAACTTCAACCACTTTCTGATGTAACTGCCCTGCTGCCTGGCTGCAGCTTCAACAGAGAGACCACGAAAAGGAGCCCTTAGCCCGGTGGACATGTTGGCACGTATGACTGCCACCCCTATACTACTGCAAGTACAAAAGCCAAGGAGGAAACCCTGAAGCCGAGGTTTGGCCACCAGAATAACATCTTGCTCCCATCACCAACTGCAATGAACCCTGGAGACTCCATTGAATGGACATGGCATTGGAAATTTCTACACAGTGACCTATGACAGCTGGCTCTCCTGGCACCTAGGGTACAAGGCCTGGAAGCTGGCCTCCTGTGTATTCCGGGAGTCACAGCGGGATGGCGGCCAAAGACCACAGTACTGTATCCTGAATGGCCTGAAGGTAGGAGCACCTTCCGGGGGACTTTTGTGTTATTCTAGTGGCCAGTGATTGCACCTCCTGCAGCACTTTATAGAGACCCTTGAGGAACCCCCACAAGGAAAGAAATAATAGGGTGGTGGCCTAGGCATGGAAGAGACAGCCTGCTACTCCCGTCCTCACACAGGACCACTCTATCGCATGAATCCTCTCTGATGGACAAGATTTTCCTATGTTGACGGCGATCAAACGTGTCTTATCGCTCCTAAAGCCTTTGTGCTTTGCTATGTTCCTATGGCTTGAGGACTATTAGAACTTTTGTCTTTACGAACCTCCTGTTGCTTAAGGAATATTATAATTGTGCTCGCTGTTTCAAAATCTTACTGTATTTCAATTTTTATTGTCTCTAAGTTGTTGTCATCTTCTCTTGCTATTGTATTGTGGGATCCTGTTACAGTGCACCATGTCCTCGCACAGGGACCATTGCGGAAGAATGTAAGCGTGTAGATTGTAAGGCGAGAATACTGGTGCCGGGGAGTGTGGGGAGGATGGGCCTCCTACGGCCAGGGTCGTCACAGAACTTCAACCACTTGATGATGTAATTGGCCTGTTGCTAGGCTTCAGGTTCATCACAGACAAGCAGAGTGGAAGCTCTGAGCCCAGAGGACATGTTAACATACATGGCTGCTTGCCCTATACACCGGCAAGTATAAACCAAGGAAGAATCCCTGGAGCCGAGGTTTGTTCACCAGAGTAACACCTTGCTGCTGTCACCAACTGCACTGAATCCTGGAGACTCCATTGAGTGGACATGGCTTTGGACCTTGCGGCACGTACACCAACAATGGCTGGCTTTCCTGGCACCCTGGAGACAAAGCCTGGACGCTGCTAGCCTCCTGTGCATTCCTGCAAAACAGCAGGACGACCTCCAAAGGACACAGTAGTGTATACTGAAAGGCCAGATGATAGGAGCCCCTTACTGGGACGTTTGTTTTACGATAATGGCGAGAGAATGCACCCCCAGGAGCCACATATACACACTTCAGGCACCACAAAGAGGAAAGAAGTAAAAGCATGGGACAGTGGACATGGAAGACACCGCGTGCCTGCTGTACTAGGACCAGAGGACCACCGTCTTGCGTGTATCCTACCTGATGGACAGGATTTGCCTATGTCGATGGCATTAAACCTTGTGTCCTTTGGCCCCAAAGTTATTGTGCATTGGGAATTTCCCCGAGCTTGAGGATGATTACATCTTTTGTTATTAGGAACGTCCTCCTTTTGGAGGATGATTATAATTTTTGTTACCTGTAGCGAAATCTTGCTGTGTCTTAATTGTCATGGTCTCTGAACTGTTTTTGTCTTCTCTTGCTCTTGTGGAATCTTGTCACAGTGCTCCAGTTTTCTCGCACAGGGACCATTGCGGAAGAATGGACGCGTGCAGACTGTAAGGCGAGTATACTGGAGTGGGGGAAATGGGGGAAGGTGGGGTTCCTATGACCAGGATCCTCCACAAACTTCAACCACATTATGATGTATGTGCCCTGCTACCAGGCTACAGCTTCAACAGAGGGACCCCGAAAGGTAGCCCTGAGCCCGGTCGACGTGTTAGCACACACGGCTGCAACCCCTTTACAACTGCAAGTAGAAACCAAGGAAGAATCACCGAAGCCAAGGTCTGGCCACCAGAGAAACATGTTGCTGCCATCACCAACTGCACTGAACCCTGGAGACTCCATTGAATGGACATTGCCGAGGACCTCCCGAAACATGGACCAACGACGGCTGGCTCTCCTCGCGCTGTGGGGACAAGGCCTAGAAGCTGTCTTCCTGTGTATTCGTTGAATAGCCGCTGGGTGGCCGCCAAAGTCCACAGTAGTGTAACCTGAATGGCGAGAAGGTAGGAGCACCTTACCGGGGACTTTTGTTTTATCCTAATGGCCAGTGCATGCACCTCCAGTAGCCCTGTATAGAGACCCTGCAGTTCACCCCCCGCCCCCCCTCCCCGCCCACATGAAAGGAAGTAAAAGTATGCTATAGTGGACATGGAAGGGGCCACCTGCCTGCTGCAGTCCTATCACAGGACCACTCTCTTGCAGAAATCTTACAAGATGGACAATATTTGCATTTGTGGATGGCACTGAAACATGTGTCTTATAGCCCCTAATTTCTTTGCACTTTGGGAACTTCCAATGTCTTCATTCGTATTGTAGCGTTTGTTATCAGGAACCTCCTCTGGCTTGAGGATTTTTATAATTTTTGTTACCTGTATCAGAATCTTACTGTATCTTACTTTTCATTGTCTCTACGTTGATGATATCTTCTCTTGCTATTGTGGAATCTTGTTACAGTGCTCCAGTTTTCTCGCACAGGGCCCATTGCGGAAGACTGAAAGCGTGCAGATTGTAAGGCGAGAATACTGGAGTGGGGGAATGTGGGAAAGGTGGGGTTCCTATGACCAGGATCTTCACTGAACTTCAACCACTTTCTGATGTAACTGCCCTGCTGCCTGGCTGCAGCTTCAACAGAGAGACCACGAAAAGGAGCCCTTAGCCCGGTGGACATGTTGGCACGTATGACTGCCACCCCTATACTACTGCAAGTACAAAAGCCAAGGAGGAAACCCTGAAGCCGAGGTTTGGCCACCAGAATAACATCTTGCTCCCATCACCAACTGCAATGAACCCTGGAGACTCCATTGAATGGACATGGCATTGGAAATTTCTACACAGTGACCTATGACAGCTGGCTCTCCTGGCACCTAGGGTACAAGGCCTGGAAGCTGGCCTCCTGTGTATTCCGGGAGTCACAGCGGGATGGCGGCCAAAGACCACAGTACTGTATCCTGAATGGCCTGAAGGTAGGAGCACCTTCCGGGGGACTTTTGTGTTATTCTAGTGGCCAGTGATTGCACCTCCTGCAGCACTTTATAGAGACCCTTGAGGAACCCCCACAAGGAAAGAAATAATAGGGTGGTGGCCTAGGCATGGAAGAGACAGCCTGCTACTCCCGTCCTCACACAGGACCACTCTATCGCATGAATCCTCTCTGATGGACAAGATTTTCCTATGTTGACGGCGATCAAACGTGTCTTATCGCTCCTAAAGCCTTTGTGCTTTGCTATGTTCCTATGGCTTGAGGACTATTAGAACTTTTGTCTTTACGAACCTCCTGTTGCTTAAGGAATATTATAATTGTGCTCGCTGTTTCAAAATCTTACTGTATTTCAATTTTTATTGTCTCTAAGTTGTTGTCATCTTCTCTTGCTATTGTATTGTGGGATCCTGTTACAGTGCACCATGTCCTCGCACAGGGACCATTGCGGAAGAATGTAAGCGTGTAGATTGTAAGGCGAGAATACTGGTGCCGGGGAGTGTGGGGAGGATGGGCCTCCTACGGCCAGGGTCGTCACAGAACTTCAACCACTTGATGATGTAATTGGCCTGTTGCTAGGCTTCAGGTTCATCACAGACAAGCAGAGTGGAAGCTCTGAGCCCAGAGGACATGTTAACATACATGGCTGCTTGCCCTATACACCGGCAAGTATAAACCAAGGAAGAATCCCTGGAGCCGAGGTTTGTTCACCAGAGTAACACCTTGCTGCTGTCACCAACTGCACTGAATCCTGGAGACTCCATTGAGTGGACATGGCTTTGGACCTTGCGGCACGTACACCAACAATGGCTGGCTTTCCTGGCACCCTGGAGACAAAGCCTGGACGCTGCTAGCCTCCTGTGCATTCCTGCAAAACAGCAGGACGACCTCCAAAGGACACAGTAGTGTATACTGAAAGGCCAGATGATAGGAGCCCCTTACTGGGACGTTTGTTTTACGATAATGGCGAGAGAATGCACCCCCAGGAGCCACATATACACACTTCAGGCACCACAAAGAGGAAAGAAGTAAAAGCATGGGACAGTGGACATGGAAGACACCGCGTGCCTGCTGTACTAGGACCAGAGGACCACCGTCTTGCGTGTATCCTACCTGATGGACAGGATTTGCCTATGTCGATGGCATTAAACCTTGTGTCCTTTGGCCCCAAAGTTATTGTGCATTGGGAATTTCCCCGAGCTTGAGGATGATTACATCTTTTGTTATTAGGAACGTCCTCCTTTTGGAGGATGATTATAATTTTTGTTACCTGTAGCGAAATCTTGCTGTGTCTTAATTGTCATGGTCTCTGAACTGTTTTTGTCTTCTCTTGCTCTTGTGGAATCTTGTCACAGTGCTCCAGTTTTCTCGCACAGGGACCATTGCGGAAGAATGGACGCGTGCAGACTGTAAGGCGAGTATACTGGAGTGGGGGAAATGGGGGAAGGTGGGGTTCCTATGACCAGGATCTTCCACAAACTTCAACCACATTATGATGTATGTGCCCTGCTACCAGGCTACAGCTTCAACAGAGGGACCCCGAAAGGTAGCCCTGAGCCCGGTCGACGTGTTAGCACACACGGCTGCAACCCCTTTACAACTGCAAGTAGAAACCAAGGAAGAATCACCGAAGCCAAGGTCTGGCCACCAGAGAAACATGTTGCTGCCATCACCAACTGCACTGAACCCTGGAGACTCCATTGAATGGACATTGCCGAGGACCTCCCGAAACATGGACCAACGACGGCTGGCTCTCCTCGCGCTGTGGGGACAAGGCCTAGAAGCTGTCTTCCTGTGTATTCGTTGAATAGCCGCTGGGTGGCCGCCAAAGTCCACAGTAGTGTAACCTGAATGGCGAGAAGGTAGGAGCACCTTACCGGGGACTTTTGTTTTATCCTAATGGCCAGTGCATGCACCTCCAGTAGCCCTGTATAGAGACCCTGCAGTTCACCCCCCGCCCCCCCTCCCCGCCCACATGAAAGGAAGTAAAAGTATGCTATAGTGGACATGGAAGGGGCCACCTGCCTGCTGCAGTCCTATCACAGGACCACTCTCTTGCAGAAATCTTACAAGATGGACAATATTTGCATTTGTGGATGGCACTGAAACATGTGTCTTATAGCCCCTAATTTCTTTGCACTTTGGGAACTTCCAATGTCTTCATTCGTATTGTAGCGTTTGTTATCAGGAACCTCCTCTGGCTTGAGGATTTTTATAATTTTTGTTACCTGTATCAGAATCTTACTGTATCTTACTTTTCATTGTCTCTACGTTGATGATATCTTCTCTTGCTATTGTGGAATCTTGTTACAGTGCTCCAGTTTTCTCGCACAGGGCCCATTGCGGAAGACTGAAAGCGTGCAGATTGTAAGGCGAGAATACTGGAGTGGGGGAATGTGGGAAAGGTGGGGTTCCTATGACCAGGATCTTCACTGAACTTCAACCACTTTCTGATGTAACTGCCCTGCTGCCTGGCTGCAGCTTCAACAGAGAGACCACGAAAAGGAGCCCTTAGCCCGGTGGACATGTTGGCACGTATGACTGCCACCCCTATACTACTGCAAGTACAAAAGCCAAGGAGGAAACCCTGAAGCCGAGGTTTGGCCACCAGAATAACATCTTGCTCCCATCACCAACTGCAATGAACCCTGGAGACTCCATTGAATGGACATGGCATTGGAAATTTCTACACAGTGACCTATGACAGCTGGCTCTCCTGGCACCTAGGGTACAAGGCCTGGAAGCTGGCCTCCTGTGTATTCCGGGAGTCACAGCGGGATGGCGGCCAAAGACCACAGTACTGTATCCTGAATGGCCTGAAGGTAGGAGCACCTTCCGGGGGACTTTTGTGTTATTCTAGTGGCC
Source organism: Manis javanica (assembly GCF_040802235.1). Taxonomy (NCBI): domain Eukaryota; kingdom Metazoa; phylum Chordata; class Mammalia; order Pholidota; family Manidae; genus Manis; species Manis javanica. The sequence continues at coordinate 84,887,122 of NC_133166.1, forward strand.
AGTGATTGCACCTCCTGCAGCACTTTATAGAGACCCTTGAGGAACCCCCACAAGGAAAGAAATAATAGGGTGGTGGCCTAGGCATGGAAGAGACAGCCTGCTACTCCCGTCCTCACACAGGACCACTCTATCGCATGAATCCTCTCTGATGGACAAGATTTTCCTATGTTGACGGCGATCAAACGTGTCTTATCGCTCCTAAAGCCTTTGTGCTTTGCTATGTTCCTATGGCTTGAGGACTATTAGAACTTTTGTCTTTACGAACCTCCTGTTGCTTAAGGAATATTATAATTGTGCTCGCTGTTTCAAAATCTTACTGTATTTCAATTTTTATTGTCTCTAAGTTGTTGTCATCTTCTCTTGCTATTGTATTGTGGGATCCTGTTACAGTGCACCATGTCCTCGCACAGGGACCATTGCGGAAGAATGTAAGCGTGTAGATTGTAAGGCGAGAATACTGGTGCCGGGGAGTGTGGGGAGGATGGGCCTCCTACGGCCAGGGTCGTCACAGAACTTCAACCACTTGATGATGTAATTGGCCTGTTGCTAGGCTTCAGGTTCATCACAGACAAGCAGAGTGGAAGCTCTGAGCCCAGAGGACATGTTAACATACATGGCTGCTTGCCCTATACACCGGCAAGTATAAACCAAGGAAGAATCCCTGGAGCCGAGGTTTGTTCACCAGAGTAACACCTTGCTGCTGTCACCAACTGCACTGAATCCTGGAGACTCCATTGAGTGGACATGGCTTTGGACCTTGCGGCACGTACACCAACAATGGCTGGCTTTCCTGGCACCCTGGAGACAAAGCCTGGACGCTGCTAGCCTCCTGTGCATTCCTGCAAAACAGCAGGACGACCTCCAAAGGACACAGTAGTGTATACTGAAAGGCCAGATGATAGGAGCCCCTTACTGGGACGTTTGTTTTACGATAATGGCGAGAGAATGCACCCCCAGGAGCCACATATACACACTTCAGGCACCACAAAGAGGAAAGAAGTAAAAGCATGGGACAGTGGACATGGAAGACACCGCGTGCCTGCTGTACTAGGACCAGAGGACCACCGTCTTGCGTGTATCCTACCTGATGGACAGGATTTGCCTATGTCGATGGCATTAAACCTTGTGTCCTTTGGCCCCAAAGTTATTGTGCATTGGGAATTTCCCCGAGCTTGAGGATGATTACATCTTTTGTTATTAGGAACGTCCTCCTTTTGGAGGATGATTATAATTTTTGTTACCTGTAGCGAAATCTTGCTGTGTCTTAATTGTCATGGTCTCTGAACTGTTTTTGTCTTCTCTTGCTCTTGTGGAATCTTGTCACAGTGCTCCAGTTTTCTCGCACAGGGACCATTGCGGAAGAATGGACGCGTGCAGACTGTAAGGCGAGTATACTGGAGTGGGGGAAATGGGGGAAGGTGGGGTTCCTATGACCAGGATCCTCCACAAACTTCAACCACATTATGATGTATGTGCCCTGCTACCAGGCTACAGCTTCAACAGAGGGACCCCGAAAGGTAGCCCTGAGCCCGGTCGACGTGTTAGCACACACGGCTGCAACCCCTTTACAACTGCAAGTAGAAACCAAGGAAGAATCACCGAAGCCAAGGTCTGGCCACCAGAGAAACATGTTGCTGCCATCACCAACTGCACTGAACCCTGGAGACTCCATTGAATGGACATTGCCGAGGACCTCCCGAAACATGGACCAACGACGGCTGGCTCTCCTCGCGCTGTGGGGACAAGGCCTAGAAGCTGTCTTCCTGTGTATTCGTTGAATAGCCGCTGGGTGGCCGCCAAAGTCCACAGTAGTGTAACCTGAATGGCGAGAAGGTAGGAGCACCTTACCGGGGACTTTTGTTTTATCCTAATGGCCAGTGCATGCACCTCCAGTAGCCCTGTATAGAGACCCTGCAGTTCACCCCCCCCCCCCCCCTCCCCGCCCACATGAAAGGAAGTAAAAGTATGCTATAGTGGACATGGAAGGGGCCACCTGCCTGCTGCAGTCCTATCACAGGACCACTCTCTTGCAGAAATCTTACAAGATGGACAATATTTGCATTTGTGGATGGCACTGAAACATGTGTCTTATAGCCCCTAATTTCTTTGCACTTTGGGAACTTCCAATGTCTTCATTCGTATTGTAGCGTTTGTTATCAGGAACCTCCTCTGGCTTGAGGATTTTTATAATTTTTGTTACCTGTATCAGAATCTTACTGTATCTTACTTTTCATTGTCTCTACGTTGATGATATCTTCTCTTGCTATTGTGGAATCTTGTTACAGTGCTCCAGTTTTCTCGCACAGGGCCCATTGCGGAAGACTGAAAGCGTGCAGATTGTAAGGCGAGAATACTGGAGTGGGGGAATGTGGGAAAGGTGGGGTTCCTATGACCAGGATCTTCACTGAACTTCAACCACTTTCTGATGTAACTGCCCTGCTGCCTGGCTGCAGCTTCAACAGAGAGACCACGAAAAGGAGCCCTTAGCCCGGTGGACATGTTGGCACGTATGACTGCCACCCCTATACTACTGCAAGTACAAAAGCCAAGGAGGAAACCCTGAAGCCGAGGTTTGGCCACCAGAATAACATCTTGCTCCCATCACCAACTGCAATGAACCCTGGAGACTCCATTGAATGGACATGGCATTGGAAATTTCTACACAGTGACCTATGACAGCTGGCTCTCCTGGCACCTAGGGTACAAGGCCTGGAAGCTGGCCTCCTGTGTATTCCGGGAGTCACAGCGGGATGGCGGCCAAAGACCACAGTACTGTATCCTGAATGGCCTGAAGGTAGGAGCACCTTCCGGGGGACTTTTGTGTTATTCTAGTGGCCAGTGATTGCACCTCCTGCAGCACTTTATAGAGACCCTTGAGGAACCCCCACAAGGAAAGAAATAATAGGGTGGTGGCCTAGGCATGGAAGAGACAGCCTGCTACTCCCGTCCTCACACAGGACCACTCTATCGCATGAATCCTCTCTGATGGACAAGATTTTCCTATGTTGACGGCGATCAAACGTGTCTTATCGCTCCTAAAGCCTTTGTGCTTTGCTATGTTCCTATGGCTTGAGGACTATTAGAACTTTTGTCTTTACGAACCTCCTGTTGCTTAAGGAATATTATAATTGTGCTCGCTGTTTCAAAATCTTACTGTATTTCAATTTTTATTGTCTCTAAGTTGTTGTCATCTTCTCTTGCTATTGTATTGTGGGATCCTGTTACAGTGCACCATGTCCTCGCACAGGGACCATTGCGGAAGAATGTAAGCGTGTAGATTGTAAGGCGAGAATACTGGTGCCGGGGAGTGTGGGGAGGATGGGCCTCCTACGGCCAGGGTCGTCACAGAACTTCAACCACTTGATGATGTAATTGGCCTGTTGCTAGGCTTCAGGTTCATCACAGACAAGCAGAGTGGAAGCTCTGAGCCCAGAGGACATGTTAACATACATGGCTGCTTGCCCTATACACCGGCAAGTATAAACCAAGGAAGAATCCCTGGAGCCGAGGTTTGTTCACCAGAGTAACACCTTGCTGCTGTCACCAACTGCACTGAATCCTGGAGACTCCATTGAGTGGACATGGCTTTGGACCTTGCGGCACGTACACCAACAATGGCTGGCTTTCCTGGCACCCTGGAGACAAAGCCTGGACGCTGCTAGCCTCCTGTGCATTCCTGCAAAACAGCAGGACGACCTCCAAAGGACACAGTAGTGTATACTGAAAGGCCAGATGATAGGAGCCCCTTACTGGGACGTTTGTTTTACGATAATGGCGAGAGAATGCACCCCCAGGAGCCACATATACACACTTCAGGCACCACAAAGAGGAAAGAAGTAAAAGCATGGGACAGTGGACATGGAAGACACCGCGTGCCTGCTGTACTAGGACCAGAGGACCACCGTCTTGCGTGTATCCTACCTGATGGACAGGATTTGCCTATGTCGATGGCATTAAACCTTGTGTCCTTTGGCCCCAAAGTTATTGTGCATTGGGAATTTCCCCGAGCTTGAGGATGATTACATCTTTTGTTATTAGGAACGTCCTCCTTTTGGAGGATGATTATAATTTTTGTTACCTGTAGCGAAATCTTGCTGTGTCTTAATTGTCATGGTCTCTGAACTGTTTTTGTCTTCTCTTGCTCTTGTGGAATCTTGTCACAGTGCTCCAGTTTTCTCGCACAGGGACCATTGCGGAAGAATGGACGCGTGCAGACTGTAAGGCGAGTATACTGGAGTGGGGGAAATGGGGGAAGGTGGGGTTCCTATGACCAGGATCTTCCACAAACTTCAACCACATTATGATGTATGTGCCCTGCTACCAGGCTACAGCTTCAACAGAGGGACCCCGAAAGGTAGCCCTGAGCCCGGTCGACGTGTTAGCACACACGGCTGCAACCCCTTTACAACTGCAAGTAGAAACCAAGGAAGAATCACCGAAGCCAAGGTCTGGCCACCAGAGAAACATGTTGCTGCCATCACCAACTGCACTGAACCCTGGAGACTCCATTGAATGGACATTGCCGAGGACCTCCCGAAACATGGACCAACGACGGCTGGCTCTCCTCGCGCTGTGGGGACAAGGCCTAGAAGCTGTCTTCCTGTGTATTCGTTGAATAGCCGCTGGGTGGCCGCCAAAGTCCACAGTAGTGTAACCTGAATGGCGAGAAGGTAGGAGCACCTTACCGGGGACTTTTGTTTTATCCTAATGGCCAGTGCATGCACCTCCAGTAGCCCTGTATAGAGACCCTGCAGTTCAGCCCCCGCCCCCCCTCCCCGCCCACATGAAAGGAAGTAAAAGTATGCTATAGTGGACATGGAAGGGGCCACCTGCCTGCTGCAGTCCTATCACAGGACCACTCTCTTGCAGAAATCTTACAAGATGGACAATATTTGCATTTGTGGATGGCACTGAAACATGTGTCTTATAGCCCCTAATTTCTTTGCACTTTGGGAACTTCCAATGTCTTCATTCGTATTGTAGCGTTTGTTATCAGGAACCTCCTCTGGCTTGAGGATTTTTATAATTTTTGTTACCTGTATCAGAATCTTACTGTATCTTACTTTTCATTGTCTCTACGTTGATGATATCTTCTCTTGCTATTGTGGAATCTTGTTACAGTGCTCCAGTTTTCTCGCACAGGGCCCATTGCGGAAGACTGAAAGCGTGCAGATTGTAAGGCGAGAATACTGGAGTGGGGGAATGTGGGAAAGGTGGGGTTCCTATGACCAGGATCTTCACTGAACGTCAACCACTTTCTGATGTAACTGCCCTGCTGCCTGGCTGCAGCTTCAACAGAGAGACCACGAAAAGGAGCCCTTAGCCCGGTGGACATGTTGGCACGTATGACTGCCACCCCTATACTACTGCAAGTACAGAAGCCAAGGAGGAAACCCTGAAGCCGAGGTTTGGCCACCAGAATAACATCTTGCTCCCATCACCAACTGCAATGAACCCTGGAGACTCCATTGAATGGACATGGCATTGGAAATTTCTACACAGTGACCTATGACAGCTGGCTCTCCTGGCACCTAGGGTACAAGGCCTGGAAGCTGGCCTCCTGTGTATTCCGGGAGTCACAGCGGGATGGCGGCCAAAGACCACAGTACTGTATCCTGAATGGCCTGAAGGTAGGAGCACCTTCCGGGGGACTTTTGTGTTATTCTAGTGGCCAGTGATTGCACCTCCTGCAGCACTTTATAGAGACCCTTGAGGAACCCCCACAAGGAAAGAAATAATAGGGTGGTGGCCTAGGCATGGAAGAGACAGCCTGCTACTCCCGTCCTCACACAGGACCACTCTATCGCATGAATCCTCTCTGATGGACAAGATTTTCCTATGTTGACGGCGATCAAACGTGTCTTATCGCTCCTAAAGCCTTTGTGCTTTGCTATGTTCCTATGGCTTGAGGACTATTAGAACTTTTGTCTTTACGAACCTCCTGTTGCTTAAGGAATATTATAATTGTGCTCGCTGTTTCAAAATCTTACTGTATTTCAATGTTTATTGTCTCTAAGTTGTTGTCATCTTCTCTTGCTATTGTATTGTGGGATCCTGTTACAGTGCACCATGTCCTCGCACAGGGACCATTGCGGAAGAATGTAAGCGTGTAGATTGTAAGGCGAGAATACTGGTGCCGGGGAGTGTGGGGAGGATGGGCCTCCTACGGCCAGGGTCGTCACAGAACTTCAACCACTTGATGATGTAATTGGCCTGTTGCTAGGCTTCAGGTTCATCACAGACAAGCAGAGTGGAAGCTCTGAGCCCAGAGGACATGTTAACATACATGGCTGCTTGCCCTATACACCGGCAAGTATAAACCAAGGAAGAATCCCTGGAGCCGAGGTTTGTTCACCAGAGTAACACCTTGCTGCTGTCACCAACTGCACTGAATCCTGGAGACTCCATTGAGTGGACATGGCTTTGGACCTTGCGGCACGTACACCAACAATGGCTGGCTTTCCTGGCACCCTGGAGACAAAGCCTGGACGCTGCTAGCCTCCTGTGCATTCCTGCAAAACAGCAGGACGACCTCCAAAGGACACAGTAGTGTATACTGAAAGGCCAGATGATAGGAGCCCCTTACTGGGACGTTTGTTTTACGATAATGGCGAGAGAATGCACCCCCAGGAGCCACATATACACACTTCAGGCACCACAAAGAGGAAAGAAGTAAAAGCATGGGACAGTGGACATGGAAGACACCGCGTGCCTGCTGTACTAGGACCAGAGGACCACCGTCTTGCGTGTATCCTACCTGATGGACAGGATTTGCCTATGTCGATGGCATTAAACCTTGTGTCCTTTGGCCCCAAAGTTATTGTGCATTGGGAATTTCCCCGAGCTTGAGGATGATTACATCTTTTGTTATTAGGAACGTCCTCCTTTTGGAGGATGATTATAATTTTTGTTACCTGTAGCGAAATCTTGCTGTGTCTTAATTGTCATGGTCTATGAAGTGTTTTTGTCTTCTCTTGCTCTTGTGGAATCTTGTCACAGTGCTCCAGTTTTCTCGCACAGGGACCATTGCGGAAGAATGGACGCGTGCAGACTGTAAGGCGAGTATACTGGAGTGGGGGAAATGGGGGAAGGTGGGGTTCCTATGACCAGGATCTTCCACAAACTTCAACCACATTATGATGTATGTGCCCTGCTACCAGGCTACAGCTTCAACAGAGGGACCCCGAAAGGTAGCCCTGAGCCCGGTCGACGTGTTAGCACACACGGCTGCAACCCCTTTACAACTGCAAGTAGAAACCAAGGAAGAATCACCGAAGCCAAGGTCTGGCCACCAGAGAAACATGTTGCTGCCATCACCAACTGCACTGAACCCTGGAGACTCCATTGAATGGACATTGCCGAGGACCTTCCGAAACATGGACCAACGACGGCTGGCTCTCCTCGCGCTGTGGGGACAAGGCCTAGAAGCTGTCTTCCTGTGTATTCGTTGAATAGCCGCTGGGTGGCCGCCAAAGTCCACAGTAGTGTAACCTGAATGGCGAGAAGGTAGGAGCACCTTACCGGGGACTTTTGTTTTATCCTAATGGCCAGTGCATGCACCTCCAGTAGCCCTGTATAGAGACCCTGCAGTTCACCCCCCGCCCCCCCTCCCCGCCCACATGAAAGGAAGTAAAAGTATGCTATAGTGGACATGGAAGGGGCCACCTGCCTGCTGCAGTCCTATCACAGGACCACTCTCTTGCAGAAATCTTACAAGATGGACAATATTTGCATTTGTGGATGGCACTGAAACATGTGTCTTATAGCCCCTAATTTCTTTGCACTTTGGGAACTTCCAATGTCTTCATTCGTATTGTAGCGTTTGTTATCAGGAACCTCCTCTGGCTTGAGGATTTTTATAATTTTTGTTACCTGTATCAGAATCTTACTGTATCTTACTTTTCATTGTCTCTACGTTGATGATATCTTCTCTTGCTATTGTGGAATCTTGTTACAGTGCTCCAGTTTTCTCGCACAGGGCCCATTGCGGAAGACTGAAAGCGTGCAGATTGTAAGGCGAGAATACTGGAGTGGGGGAATGTGGGAAAGGTGGGGTTCCTATGACCAGGATCTTCACTGAACGTCAACCACTTTCTGATGTAACTGCCCTGCTGCCTGGCTGCAGCTTCAACAGAGAGACCACGAAAAGGAGCCCTTAGCCCGGTGGACATGTTGGCACGTATGACTGCCACCCCTATACTACTGCAAGTACAGAAGCCAAGGAGGAAACCCTGAAGCCGAGGTTTGGCCACCAGAATAACATCTTGCTCCCATCACCAACTGCAATGAACCCTGGAGACTCCATTGAATGGACATGGCATTGGAAATTTCTACACAGTGACCTATGACAGCTGGCTCTCCTGGCACCTAGGGTACAAGGCCTGGAAGCTGGCCTCCTGTGTATTCCGGGAGTCACAGCGGGATGGCGGCCAAAGACCACAGTACTGTATCCTGAATGGCCTGAAGGTAGGAGCACCTTCCGGGGGACTTTTGTGTTATTCTAGTGGCCAGTGATTGCACCTCCTGCAGCACTTTATAGAGACCCTTGAGGAACCCCCACAAGGAAAGAAATAATAGGGTGGTGGCCTAGGCATGGAAGAGACAGCCTGCTACTCCCGTCCTCACACAGGACCACTCTATCGCATGAATCCTCTCTGATGGACAAGATTTTCCTATGTTGACGGCGATCAAACGTGTCTTATCGCTCCTAAAGCCTTTGTGCTTTGCTATGTTCCTATGGCTTGAGGACTATTAGAACTTTTGTCTTTACGAACCTCCTGTTGCTTAAGGAATATTATAATTGTGCTCGCTGTTTCAAAATCTTACTGTATTTCAATGTTTATTGTCTCTAAGTTGTTGTCATCTTCTCTTGCTATTGTATTGTGGGATCCTGTTACAGTGCACCATGTCCTCGCACAGGGACCATTGCGGAAGAATGTAAGCGTGTAGATTGTAAGGCGAGAATACTGGTGCCGGGGAGTGTGGGGAGGATGGGCCTCCTACGGCCAGGGTCGTCACAGAACTTCAACCACTTGATGATGTAATTGGCCTGTTGCTAGGCTTCAGGTTCATCACAGACAAGCAGAGTGGAAGCTCTGAGCCCAGAGGACATGTTAACATACATGGCTGCTTGCCCTATACACCGGCAAGTATACACCAAGGAAGAATCCCTGGAGCCGAGGTTTGTTCACCAGAGTAACACCTTGCTGCTGTCACCAACTGCACTGAATCCTGGAGACTCCATTGAGTGGACATGGCTTTGGACCTTGCGGCACGTACACCAACAATGGCTGGCTTTCCTGGCACCCTGGAGACAAAGCCTGGACGCTGCTAGCCTCCTGTGCATTCCTGCAAAACAGCAGGACGACCTCCAAAGGACACAGTAGTGTATACTGAAAGGCCAGATGATAGGAGCCCCTTACTGGGACGTTTGTTTTACGATAATGGCGAGAGAATGCACCCCCAGGAGCCACATATACACACTTCAGGCACCACAAAGAGGAAAGAAGTAAAAGCATGGGACAGTGGACATGGAAGACACCGCGTGCCTGCTGTACTAGGACCAGAGGACCACCGTCTGGCGTGTATCCTACCTGATGGACAGGATTTGCCTATGTCGATGGCATTAAACCTTGTGTCCTTTGGCCCCAAAGTTATTGTGCATTGGGAATTTCCCCGAGCTTGAGGATGATTACATCTTTTGTTATTAGGAACGTCCTCCTTTTGGAGGATGATTATAATTTTTGTTACCTGTAGCGAAATCTTGCTGTGTCTTAATTGTCATGGTCTATGAAGTGTTTTTGTCTTCTCTTGCTCTTGTGGAATCTTGTCACAGTGCTCCAGTTTTCTCGCACAGGGACCATTGCGGAAGAATGGACGCGTGCAGACTGTAAGGCGAGTATACTGGAGTGGGGGAAATGGGGGAAGGTGGGGTTCCTATGACCAGGATCTTCCACAAACTTCAACCACATTATGATGTATGTGCCCTGCTACCAGGCTACAGCTTCAACAGAGGGACCCCGAAAGGTAGCCCTGAGCCCGGTCGACGTGTTAGCACACACGGCTGCAACCCCTTTACAACTGCAAGTAGAAACCAAGGAAGAATCACCGAAGCCAAGGTCTGGCCACCAGAGAAACATGTTGCTGCCATCACCAACTGCACTGAACCCTGGAGACTCCATTGAATGGACATTGCCGAGGACCTTCCGAAACATGGACCAACGACGGCTGGCTCTCCTCGCGCTGTGGGGACAAGGCCTAGAAGCTGTCTTCCTGTGTATTCGTTGAATAGCCGCTGGGTGGCCGCCAAAGTCCACAGTAGTGTAACCTGAATGGCGAGAAGGTAGGAGCACCTTACCGGGGACTTTTGTTTTATCCTAATGGCCAGTGCATGCACCTCCAGTAGCCCTGTATAGAGACCCTGCAGTTCACCCCCCGCCCCCCCCTCCCCGCCCACATGAAAGGAAGTAAAAGTATGCTATAGTGGACATGGAAGGGGCCACCTGCCTGCTGCAGTCCTATCACAGGACCACTCTCTTGCAGAAATCTTACAAGATGGACAATATTTGCATTTGTGGATGGCACTGAAACATGTGTCTTATAGCCCCTAATTTCTTTGCACTTTGGGAACTTCCAATGTCTTCATTCGTATTGTGGCGTTTGTTATCAGGAACCTCCTCTGGCTTGAGGATTTTTATAATTTTTGTTACCTGTATCAGAATCTTACTGTATCTTACTTTTCATTGTCTCTACGTTGATGATATCTTCTCTTGCTATTGTGGAATCTTGTTACAGTGCTCCAGTTTTCTCGCACAGGGCCCATTGCGGAAGACTGAAAGCGTGCAGATTGTAAGGCGAGAATACTGGAGTGGGGGAATGTGGGAAAGGTGGGGTTCCTATGACCAGGATCTTCACTGAACGTCAACCACTTTCTGATGTAACTGCCCTGCTGCCTGGCTGCAGCTTCAACAGAGAGACCACGAAAAGGAGCCCTTAGCCCGGTGGACATGTTGGCACGTATGACTGCCACCCCTATACTACTGCAAGTACAGAAGCCAAGGAGGAAACCCTGAAGCCGAGGTTTGGCCACCAGAATAACATCTTGCTCCCATCACCAACTGCAATGAACCCTGGAGACTCCATTGAATGGACATGGCATTGGAAATTTCTACACAGTGACCTATGACAGCTGGCTCTCCTGGCACCTAGGGTACAAGGCCTGGAAGCTGGCCTCCTGTGTATTCCGGGAGTCACAGCGGGATGGCCGCCAAAGACCACAGTACTGTATCCTGAATGGCCTGAAGGTAGGAGCACCTTCCGGGGGACTTTTGTGTTATTCTAGTGGCCAGTGATTGCACCTCCTGCAGCACTTTATAGAGACCCTTGAGGAACCCCCACAAGGAAAGAAATAATAGGGTGGTGGCCTAGGCATGGAAGAGACAGCCTGCTACTCCCGTCCTCACACAGGACCACTCTATCGCATGAATCCTCTCTGATGGACAAGATTTTCCTATGTTGACGGCGATCAAACGTGTCTTATCGCTCCTAAAGCCTTTGTGCTTTGCTATGTTCCTATGGCTTGAGGACTATTAGAACTTTTGTCTTTACGAACCTCCTGTTGCTTAAGGAATATTATAATTGTGCTCGCTGTTTCAAAATCTTACTGTATTTCAATGTTTATTGTCTCTAAGTTGTTGTCATCTTCTCTTGCTATTGTATTGTGGGATCCTGTTACAGTGCACCATGTCCTCGCACAGGGACCATTGCGGAAGAATGTAAGCGTGTAGATTGTAAGGCGAGAATACTGGTGCCGGGGAGTGTGGGGAGGATGGGCCTCCTACGGCCAGGGTCGTCACAGAACTTCAACCACTTGATGATGTAATTGGCCTGTTGCTAGGCTTCAGGTTCATCACAGACAAGCAGAGTGGAAGCTCTGAGCCCAGAGGACATGTTAACATACATGGCTGCTTGCCCTATACACCGGCAAGTATAAACCAAGGAAGAATCCCTGGAGCCGAGGTTTGTTCACCAGAGTAACACCTTGCTGCTGTCACCAACTGCACTGAATCCTGGAGACTCCATTGAGTGGACATGGCTTTGGACCTTGCGGCACGTACACCAACAATGGCTGGCTTTCCTGGCACCCTGGAGACAAAGCCTGGACGCTGCTAGCCTCCTGTGCATTCCTGCAAAACAGCAGGACGACCTCCAAAGGACACAGTAGTGTATACTGAAAGGCCAGATGATAGGAGCCCCTTACTGGGACGTTTGTTTTACGATAATGGCGAGAGAATGCACCCCCAGGAGCCACATATACACACTTCAGGCACCACAAAGAGGAAAGAAGTAAAAGCATGGGACAGTGGACATGGAAGACACCGCGTGCCTGCTGTACTAGGACCAGAGGACCACCGTCTTGCGTGTATCCTACCTGATGGACAGGATTTGCCTATGTCGATGGCATTAAACCTTGTGTCCTTTGGCCCCAAAGTTATTGTGCATTGGGAATTTCCCCGAGCTTGAGGATGATTACATCTTTTGTTATTAGGAACGTCCTCCTTTTGGAGGATGATTATAATTTTTGTTACCTGTAGCGAAATCTTGCTGTGTCTTAATTGTCATGGTCTATGAAGTGTTTTTGTCTTCTCTTGCTCTTGTGGAATCTTGTCACAGTGCTCCAGTTTTCTCGCACAGGGACCATTGCGGAAGAATGGACGCGTGCAGACTGTAAGGCGAGTATACTGGAGTGGGGGAAATGGGGGAAGGTGGGGTTCCTATGACCAGGATCTTCCACAAACTTCAACCACATTATGATGTATGTGCCCTGCTACCAGGCTACAGCTTCAACAGAGGGACCCCGAAAGGTAGCCCTGAGCCCGGTCGACGTGTTAGCACACACGGCTGCAACCCCTTTACAACTGCAAGTAGAAACCAAGGAAGAATCACCGAAGCCAAGGTCTGGCCACCAGAGAAACATGTTGCTGCCATCACCAACTGCACTGAACCCTGGAGACTCCATTGAATGGACATTGCCGAGGACCTTCCGAAACATGGACCAACGACGGCTGGCTCTCCTCGCGCTGTGGGGACAAGGCCTAGAAGCTGTCTTCCTGTGTATTCGTTGAATAGCCGCTGGGTGGCCGCCAAAGTCCACAGTAGTGTAACCTGAATGGCGAGAAGGTAGGAGCACCTTACCGGGGACTTTTGTTTTATCCTAATGGCCAGTGCATGCACCTCCAGTAGCCCTGTATAGAGACCCTGCAGTTCACCCCCCGCCCCCCCTCCCCGCCCACATGAAAGGAAGTAAAAGTATGCTATAGTGGACATGGAAGGGGCCACCTGCCTGCTGCAGTCCTATCACAGGACCACTCTCTTGCAGAAATCTTACAAGATGGACAATATTTGCATTTGTGGATGGCACTGAAACATGTGTCTTATAGCCCCTAATTTCTTTGCACTTTGGGAACTTCCAATGTCTTCATTCGTATTGTAGCGTTTGTTATCAGGAACCTCCTCTGGCTTGAGGATTTTTATAATTTTTGTTACCTGTATCAGAATCTTACTGTATCTTACTTTTCATTGTCTCTACGTTGATGATATCTTCTCTTGCTATTGTGGAATCTTGTTACAGTGCTCCAGTTTTCTCGCACAGGGCCCATTGCGGAAGACTGAAAGCGTGCAGATTGTAAGGCGAGAATACTGGAGTGGGGGAATGTGGGAAAGGTGGGGTTCCTATGACCAGGATCTTCACTGAACGTCAACCACTTTCTGATGTAACTGCCCTGCTGCCTGGCTGCAGCTTCAACAGAGAGACCACGAAAAGGAGCCCTTAGCCCGGTGGACATGTTGGCACGTATGACTGCCACCCCTATACTACTGCAAGTACAGAAGCCAAGGAGGAATCCCTGAAGCCGAGGTTTGGCCACCAGAATAACATCTTGCTCCCATCACCAACTGCAATGAACCCTGGAGACTCCATTGAATGGACATGGCATTGGAAATTTCTACACAGTGACCTATGACAGCTGGCTCTCCTGGCACCTAGGGTACAAGGCCTGGAAGCTGGCCTCCTGTGTATTCCGGGAGTCACAGCGGGATGGCCGCCAAAGACCACAGTACTGTATCCTGAATGGCCTGAAGGTAGGAGCACCTTCCGGGGGACTTTTGTGTTATTCTAGTGGCCAGTGATTGCACCTCCTGCAGCACTTTATAGAGACCCTTGAGGAACCCCCACAAGGAAAGAAATAATAGGGTGGTGGCCTAGGCATGGAAGAGACAGCCTGCTACTCCCGTCCTCACACAGGACCACTCTATCGCATGAATCCTCTCTGATGGACAAGATTTTCCTATGTTGACGGCGATCAAACGTGTCTTATCGCTCCTAAAGCCTTTGTGCTTTGCTATGTTCCTATGGCTTGAGGACTATTAGAACTTTTGTCTTTACGAACCTCCTGTTGCTTAAGGAATATTATAATTGTGCTCGCTGTTTCAAAATCTTACTGTATTTCAATTTTTATTGTCTCTAAGTTGTTGTCATCTTCTCTTGCTATTGTATTGTGGGATCCTGTTACAGTGCACCATGTCCTCGCACAGGGACCATTGCGGAAGAATGTAAGCGTGTAGATTGTAAGGCGAGAATACTGGTGCCGGGGAGTGTGGGGAGGATGGGCCTCCTACGGCCAGGGTCGTCACAGAACTTCAACCACTTGATGATGTAATTGGCCTGTTGCTAGGCTTCAGGTTCATCACAGACATGCAGAGTGGAAGCTCTGAGCCCAGAGGACATGTTAACATACATGGCTGCTTGCCCTATACACCGGCAAGTATAAACCAAGGAAGAATCCCTGGAGCCGAGGTTTGTTCACCAGAGTAACACCTTGCTGCTGTCACCAACTGCACTGAATCCTGGAGACTCCATTGAGTGGACATGGCTTTGGACCTTGCGGCACGTACACCAACAATGGCTGGCTTTCCTGGCACCCTGGAGACAAAGCCTGGACGCTGCTAGCCTCCTGTGCATTCCTGCAAAACAGCAGGACGACCTCCAAAGGACACAGTAGTGTATACTGAAAGGCCAGATGATAGGAGCCCCTTACTGGGACGTTTGTTTTACGATAATGGCGAGAGAATGCACCCCCAGGAGCCACATATACACACTTCAGGCACCACAAAGAGGAAAGAAGTAAAAGCATGGTACAGTGGACATGGAAGACACCGCGTGCCTGCTGTACTAGGACCAGAGGACCACCGTCTTGCGTGTATCCTACCTGATGGACAGGATTTGCCTATGTCGATGGCATTAAACCTTGTGTCCTTTGGCCCCAAAGTTATTGTGCATTGGGAATTTCCCCGAGCTTGAGGATGATTACATCTTTTGTTATGAGGAACGTCCTCCTTTTGGAGGATGATTATAATTTTTGTTACCTGTAGCGAAATCTTGCTGTGTCTTAATTGTCATGGGTCTATGAACTGTTTTTGTCTTCTCTTGCTCTTGTGGAATCTTGTCACAGTGCTCCAGTTTTTCTCGCACAGGGGACATTGCGGAAGAATGGACGCGTGCAGACTGTAAGGCGAGTATACTGGAGTGGGGGAAATGGGGGAAGGTGGGGTTCCTATGACCAGGAATCTTCCACAAACTTCAACCACATTATGATGTATGTGCCCTGCTACCAGGCTACAGCTTCAACAGAGGGACCCCGAAAGGTAGCCCTGAGCCCGGTCGACGTGTTAGCACACACGCCTGCAACCCCTTTACAACTGCAAGTAGAAAGCAAGGAAGAATCACCGAAGCCAAGACCTCGCCACCACAGAAACATGTTGCTGCCATCACCAACTGCACTGAACCCTGGAGACTCCATTGAATGGACATTGCCGAGGACCCTTCCGAAACATGGACCAACGACGGCTGGCTCTCCTCGCGCTGTGGGGACAAGGCCTAGAAAGCTGTCTTCCTGTGTATTCGTTGAATAGCCGCTGGGTGGCCGCCAAAGTCCACAGTAGTGTAACCTGAATGGCGAGAAGGTAGGAGCACCTTACCGGGGACTTTTGTTTTATCCTAATGGCCAGTGCATGCACCTCCAGTAGCCCTGTATAGAGACCCTGCAGTTCACCCCCCCGCCCCCCCCTCCCCGCTCACATGAAAGGAAGTAAAAGTATGCTATAGTGGACCTGGAAGGGTCCACCTGCCTGCTGCAGTCCTATCACAGGACCACTCTCTTGCAGAAATCTTACAAGATGGACAATATTTGCATTTGTGGATGGCACTGAAAACATGTGTCTTATAGCCCCTAATTTCTTTGCACTTTGGGAACTTCCAATGTCTTCATTCGTATTGTGGCGTTTGTTATCAGGAACCTCCTCTGGCTTGAGGATTTTTATAATTTTTGTTACCTGTATCAGAATCCTTACTGTATCTTACTTTTCATTGTCTCTACGTTGATGATATCTTCTCTTGCTATTGTGGAATCTTGTTACAGTGCTCCAGTTTTCTCGCACAGGGCCCATTGCGGAAGACTGAAAGCGTGCAGATTGTAAGGCGAGAATACTGGAGTGGGGGAATGTGGGAAAGGGGGGGTTCCTATGACCAGGATCTTCACTGAACGTCAACCACTTTCTGATGTAACTGCCCTGCTGCCTGGCTGCAGCTTCAACAGAGAGACCACGAAAAGGAGCCCTTAGCCCGGTGGACATGTTGGCACGTATGACTGCCACCCCTATACTACTGCAAGTACAGAAGCCAAGGAGGAATCCCTGAAGCCGTGGTTTGGCCACCAGAATAACATCTTGCTCCCATCACCAACTGCAATGAACCCTGGAGACTCCATTGAATGGACATGGCATTGGAAATTTCTACACAGTGACCTATGACAGCTGGCTCTCCTGGCACCTAGGGTACAAGGCCTGGAAGCTGGCCTCCTGTGTATTCCGGGAGTCACAGCGGGATGGCCGCCAAAGACCACAGTACTGTATCCTGAATGGCCTGAAGGTAGGAGCACCTTCCGGGGGACTTTTGTGTTATTCTAGTGGCCAGTGATTGCACCTCCTGCAGCACTTTATAGAGACCCCTTGAGGAACCCCCACAAGGAAAGAAATAATAGGGTGGTGGCCTAGGCATGGAAGAGACAGCCTGCTACTCCCGTCCTCACACAGGACCACTCTATCGCATGAATCCTCTCTGATGGACAAGATTTTCCTATGTTGACGGCGATCAAACGTGTCTTATCGCTCCTAAAGCCTTTGTGCTTTGCTATGTTCCTATGGCTTGAGGAGTATTAGAAACTTTTGTCTTTACGAACCTCCTGTTGCTTAAGGAATATTATAATTGTGCTCGCTGTTTCAAAATCTTACTGTATTTCAATTTTTATTGTCTCTAAGTTGTTGTCATCTTCTCTTGCTATTGTATTGTGGGATCCTGTTACAGTGCACCATGTCCTCGCACAGGGACCATTGCGGAAGAATGTAAGCGTGTAGATTGTAAGGCGAGAATACTGGTGCCGGGGAGTGTGGGGAGGATGGGCCCTCCTACGGCCAGGGTGGTCACAGAACTTCAACCACTTGATGATGTAATTGGCCTGTTGCTAGGCTTCAGGTTCATCACAGTCAAGCAGAGTGGAAGCTCTGAGCCCAGAGGGACATGTTAACATACATGGCTGCTTGCCCTATACACCGGCAAGTATACACCAAGGAAGAATCCCTGGAGCCGAGGTTTGTTCACCAGAGTAACACCTTGCTGCTGTCACCAACTGCACTGAATCCTGGAGACTCCATTGAGTGGACATGGCTTTGGACCTTGCGGCACGTACACCAACAATGGCTGGCTTTCCTGGCACCCTGGAGACAAAGCCTGGACGCTGCTAGCCTCCTGTGCATTCCTGCAAAACAGCAGGACGACCTCCAAAGGACACAGTAGTGTATACTGAAAGGCCAGATGATAGGAGCCCCTTACTGGGACGTTTGTTTTACGATAATGGCGAGAGAATGCACCCCCAGGAGCCACATATACACACTTCAGGCACCACAAAGAGGAAAGAAGTAAAAGCATGGTACAGTGGACATGGAAGACACCGCGTGCCTGCTGTACTAGGACCAGAGGACCACCGTCTTGCGTGTATCCTACCTGATGGACAGGATTTGCCTATGTCGATGGCATTAAACCTTGTGTCCTTTGGCCCCAAAGTTATTGTGCATTGGGAATTTCCCCGAGCTTGAGGATGATTACATCTTTTGTTATTAGGAAACGTCCTCCTTTTGGAGGATGATTATAATTTTTGTTACCTGTAGCGAAATCTTGCTGTGTCTTAATTGTCATGGTCTCTGAAGTGTTTTTGTCTTCCTCTTGCTCTTGTGGAATCTTGTCACAGTGCTCCAGTTTTCTCGCACAGGGACCATTGCGGAAGAATGGACGCGTGCAGACTGTAAGGCGAGTATACTGGAGTGGGGGAAATGGGGGAAGGTGGGGTTCCTATGACCAGGATCCTCCACAAAGTTCAACCACATTATGATGTATGTGCCCTGCTACCAGGCTACAGCTTCAACAGAGGGACCCGGAAAGGTAGCCCTGAGCCCGGTCGACGTGTTAGCACACACGGCTGCAACCCCTTTACAACTGCAAGTAGAAACCAAGGAAGAATCACCGAAGCCAAGGTCTGGCCACCAGAGAAACATGTTGCTGCCATCACCAACTGCACTGAACCCTGGAGACTCCATTGAATGGACATTGCCGAGGACCTTCCGAAACATGGACCAACGACGGCTGGCTCTCCTCGCGCTGTGGGGACAAGGCCTAGAAGCTGTCTTCCTGTGTATTCGTTGAATAGCCGCTGGGTGGCCGCCAAAGTCCACAGTAGTGTAACCTGAATGGCGAGAAGGTAGGAGCACCTTACCGGGGACTTTTGTTTTATCCTAATGGCCAGTGCATGCACCTCCAGTAGCCCTGTATAGAGACCCTGCAGTTCACCCCCCGCCCCCCCCCCCCCCCCCCATGAAAGGAAGTAAAAGTATGCTATAGTGGACATGGAAGGGGCCACCTGCCTGCTGCAGTCCTATCACAGGACCACTCTCTTGCAGAAATCTTACAAGATGGACAATATTTGCATTTGTGGATGGCACTGAAACATGTGTCTTATAGCCCCTAATTTCTTTGCACTTTGGGAACTTCCAATGTCTTCATTCGTATTGTAGCGTTTGTTATCAGGAACCTCCTCTGGCTTGAGGATTTTTATAATTTTTGTTACCTGTATCAGAATCTTACTGTATCTTACTTTTCATTGTCTCTACGTTGATGATATCTTCTCTTGCTATTGTGGAATCTTGTTACAGTGCTCCAGTTTTCTCGCACAGGGCCCATTGCGGAAGACTGAAAGCGTGCAGATTGTAAGGCGAGAATACTGGAGTGGGGGAATGTGGGAAAGGTGGGGTTCCTATGACCAGGATCTTCACTGAACTTCAACCACTTTCTGATGTAACTGCCCTGCTGCCTGGCTGCAGCTTCAACAGAGAGACCACGAAAAGGAGCCCTTAGCCCGGTGGACATGTTGGCACGTATGACTGCCACCCCTATACTACTGCAAGTACAGAAGCCAAGGAGGAATCCCTGAAGCCGAGGTTTGGCCACCAGAATAACATCTTGCTCCCATCACCAACTGCAATGAACCCTGGAGACTCCATTGAATGGACATGGCATTGGAAATTTCTACACAGTGACCTATGACAGCTGGCTCTCCTGGCACCTAGGGTACAAGGCCTGGAAGCTGGCCTCCTGTGTATTCCGGGAGTCACAGCGGGATGGCCCGCCAAAGACCACGGTACTGTATCCTGAATGGCCTGAAGGTAGGAGCACCTTCCGGGGGACTTTTGTGTTATTCTAGTGGCCAGTGATTGCACCTCCTGCAGCACTTTATAGAGTCCCTTGAGGAACCCCCACAAGGAAAGAAATAATAGGGTGGTGGCCTAGGCATGGAAGAGACAGCCTGCTACTCCCGTCCTCACACAGGACCACTCTATCGCATGAATCCTCTCTGATGGACAAGATTTTCCTATGTTGACGGCGATCAAACGTGTCTTATCGCTCCTAAAGCCTTTGTGCTTTGCTATGTTCCTATGGCTTGAGGACTATTAGAACTTTTGTCTTTACGAACCTCCTGTTGCTTAAGGAATATTATAATTGTGCTCGCTGTTTCAAAATCTTACTGTATTTCAATTTTTATTGTCTCTAAGTTGTTGTCATCTTCTCTTGCTATTGTATTGTGGGATCCTGTTACAGTGCACCATGTCCTCGCACAGGGACCATTGCGGAAGAATGTAAGCGTGTAGATTGTAAGGCGAGAATACTGGTGCCGGGGAGTGTGGGGAGGATGGGCCTCCTACGGCCAGGGTGGTCACAGAACTTCAACCACTTGATGATGTAATTGGCCTGTTGCTAGGCTTCAGGTTCATCACAGACAAGCAGAGTGGAAGCTCTGAGCCCAGAGGACATGTTAACATACAGTGGCTGCTTGCCCTATACACCGGCAAGTATACACCAAGGAAGAATCCCTGGAGCCGAGGTTTGTTCACCAGAGTAACACCTTGCTGCTGTCACCAACTGCACTGAATCCTGGAGACTCCATTGAGTGGACATGGCTTTGGACCTTGCGGCACGTACACCAACAATGGCTGGCTTTCCTGGCACCCTGGAGACAAAGCCTGGACGCTGCTAGCCTCCTGTGCATTCCTGCAAAACAGCAGGACGACCTCCAAAGGACACAGTAGTGTATACTGAAAGGCCAGATGATAGGAGGCCCTTACTGGGACGTTTGTTTTACGATAATGGCGAGAGAATGCACCCCCAGGAGCCACATATACACACTTCAGGCACCACAAAGAGGAAAGAAGTAAAAGCATGGGACAGTGGACATGGAAGACACCGCGTGCCTGCTGTACTAGGACCAGAGGACCACCGTCTTGCGTGTATCCTACCTGATGGACAGGATTTGCCTATGTCGATGGCATTAAACCTTCTGTCCTTTGGCCCCAAAGTTATTGTGCATTGGGAATTTCCCCGAGCTTGAGGATGATTACATCTTTTGTTATTAGGAACGTCCTCCTTTTGGAGGATGATTATAATTTTTGTTACCTGTAGCGAAATCTTGCTGTGTCTTAATTGTCATGGTCTCTGAAGTGGTTTTGTCTTCTCTTGCTCTTGTGGAATCTTGTCACAGTGCTCCAGTTTTCTCGCACAGGGACCATTGCGGAAGAATGGACGCGTGCAGACTGTAGGGCGAGTATACTGGAGTGGGGGAAATGGGGGAAGGTGGGGTTCCTATGACCAGGATCTTCCACAAACTTCAACCACATTATGATGTATGTGCCCTGCTACCAGGCTACAGCTTCAACAGAGGGACCCCGAAGGGTAGCCCTGAGCCCGGTCGACGTGTTAGCACACACGGCTGCAACCCCTTTACAACTGCAAGTAGAAACCAAGGAAGAATCACCGAAGCCAAGGTCTGGCCACCAGAGAAACATGTTGCTGCCATCACCAACTGCACTGAACCCTGGAGACTCCATTGAATGGACATTGCCGAGGACCTCCCGAAACATGGACCAGCGACGGCTGGCTCTCCTCGCGCTGTGGGGACAAGGCCTAGAAGCTGTCTTCCTGTGTATTCGTTGAATAGCCGCTGGGTGGCCGCCAAAGTCCACAGTAGTGTAACCTGAATGGCGAGAAGGTAGGAGCACCTTACCGGGGACTTTTGTTTTATCCTAATGGCCAGTGCATGCACCTCCAGTAGCCCTGTATAGAGACCCTGCAGTTCACCCCCCGCCCCCCCCTCCCCGCCCACATGAAAGGAAGTAAAAGTATGCTATAGTGGACATGGAAGGGGCCACCTGCCTGCTGCAGTCCTATCACAGGACCACTCTCTTGCAGAAATCTTACAAGATGGACAATATTTGCATTTGTGGATGGCACTGAAACATGTGTCTTATAGCCCCTAATTTCTTTGCACTTTGGGAACTTCCAATGTCTTCATTCGTATTGTAGCGTTTGTTATCAGGAACCTCCTCTGGCTTGAGGATTTTTATAATTTTTGTTACCTGTATCAGAATCTTACTGTATCTTACTTTTCATTGTCTCTACGTTGATGATATCTTCTCTTGCTATTGTGGAATCTTGTTACAGTGCTCCAGTTTTCTCGCACAGGGCCCATTGCGGAAGACTGAAAGCGTGCAGATTGTAAGGCGAGAATACTGGAGTGGGGGAATGTGGGAAAGGTGGGGTTCCTATGACCAGGATCTTCACTGAACTTCAACCACTTTCTGATGTAACTGCCCTGCTGCCTGGCTGCAGCTTCAACAGAGAGACCACGAAAAGGAGCCCTTAGCCCGGTGGACATGTTGGCACGTATGACTGCCACCCCTATACTACTGCAAGTACAAAAGCCAAGGAGGAATCCCTGAAGCCGCGGTTTGGCCACCAGAATAACATCTTGCTCCTATCACCAACTGCAATGAACCCTGGAGACTCCATTGAATGGACATGGCATTGGAAATTTCTACACAATGACCTATGACAGCTGGCTCTCCTGGCACCTAGGGTACAAGGCCTGGATGCTGGCCTCCTGTGTATTCCGGGAGTCACAGCGGGATGGCGGCCAAAGACCACAGTACTGTATCCTGAATGGCCTGAAGGTAGGAGCACCTTCCGGGGGACTTTTGTGTTATTCTAGTGGCCAGTGATTGCACCTCCTGCAGCACTTTATAGAGACCCTTGAGGAACCCCCACAAGGAAAGAAATAATAGGGTGGTGGCCTAGGCATGGAAGAGACAGCCTGCTACTCCCGTCCTCACACAGGACCACTCTATCGCATGAATCCTCTCTGATGGACAAGATTTTCCTATGTTGACGGCGATCAAACGTGTCTTATCGCTCCTAAAGCCTTTGTGCTTTGCTATGTTCCTATGGCTTGAGGACTATTAGAACTTTTGTCTTTACGAACCTCCTGTTGCTTAAGGAATATTATAATTGTGCTCGCTGTTTCAAAATCTTACTGTATTTCAATTTTTATTGTCTCTAAGTTGTTGTCATCTTCTCTTGCTATTGTATTGTGGGATCCTGTTACAGTGCACCATGTCCTCGCACAGGGACCATTGCGGAAGAATGTAAGCGTGTAGATTGTAAGGCGAGAATACTGGTGCCGGGGAGTGTGGGGAGGATGGGCCTCCTACGGCCAGGGTCGTCACAGAACTTCAACCACTTGATGATGTAATTGGCCTGTTGCTAGGCTTCAGGTTCATCACAGACATGCAGAGTGGAAGCTCTGAGCCCAGAGGACATGTTAACATACATGGCTGCTTGCCCTATACACCGGCAAGTATACACCAAGGAAGAATCCCTGGAGCCGAGGTTTGTTCACC
The DNA here is from genome assembly GCF_040802235.1 of Manis javanica. NCBI lineage: Eukaryota > Metazoa > Chordata > Mammalia > Pholidota > Manidae > Manis > Manis javanica. Next base: position 84,910,513 of record NC_133166.1, read on the forward strand.
AGAGTAACACCTTGCTGCTGTCACCAACTGCACTGAATCCTGGAGACTCCATTGAGTGGACATGGCTTTGGACCTTGCGGCACGTACACCAACAATGGCTGGCTTTCCTGGCACCCTGGAGACAAAGCCTGGACGCTGCTAGCCTCCTGTGCATTCCTGCAAAACAGCAGGACGACCTCCAAAGGACACAGTAGTGTATACTGAAAGGCCAGATGATAGGAGCCCCTTACTGGGACGTTTGTTTTACGATAATGGCGAGAGAATGCACCCCCAGGAGCCACATATACACACTTCAGGCACCACAAAGAGGAAAGAAGTAAAAGCATGGTACAGTGGACATGGAAGACACCGCGTGCCTGCTGTACTAGGACCAGAGGACCACCGTCTTGCGTGTATCCTACCTGATGGACAGGATTTGCCTATGTCGATGGCATTAAACCTTGTGTCCTTTGGCCCCAAAGTTATTGTGCATTGGGAATTTCCCCGAGCTTGAGGATGATTACATCTTTTGTTATTAGGAACGTCCTCCTTTTGGAGGATGATTATAATTTTTGTTACCTGTAGCGAAATCTTGCTGTGTCTTAATTGTCATGGTCTCTGAAGTGTTTTTGTCTTCTCTTGCTCTTGTGGAATCTTGTCACAGTGCTCCAGTTTTCTCGCACAGGGACCATTGCGGAAGAATGGACGCGTGCAGACTGTAAGGCGAGTATACTGGAGTGGGGGAAATGGGGGAAGGTGGGGTTCCTATGACCAGGATCTTCCACAAACTTCAACCACATTATGATGTATGTGCCCTGCTACCAGGCTACAGCTTCAACAGAGGGACCCCGAAAGGTAGCCCTGAGCCCGGTCGACGTGTTAGCACACACGGCTGCAACCCCTTTACAACTGCAAGTAGAAACCAAGGAAGAATCACCGAAGCCAAGGTCTGGCCACCAGAGAAACATGTTGCTGCCATCACCAACTGCACTGAACCCTGGAGACTCCATTGAATGGACATTGCCGAGGACCTCCCGAAACATGGACCAACGACGGCTGGCTCTCCTCGCGCTGTGGGGACAAGGCCTAGAAGCTGTCTTCCTGTGTATTCGTTGAATAGCCGCTGGGTGGCCGCCAAAGTCCACAGTAGTGTAACCTGAATGGCGAGAAGGTAGGAGCACCTTACCGGGGACTTTTGTTTTATCCTAATGGCCAGTGCATGCACCTCCAGTAGCCCTGTATAGAGACCCTGCAGTTCAGCCCCCGCCCCCCCTCCCCGCCCACATGAAAGGAAGTAAAAGTATGCTATAGTGGACATGGAAGGGGCCACCTGCCTGCTGCAGTCCTATCACAGGACCACTCTCTTGCAGAAATCTTACAAGATGGACAATATTTGCATTTGTGGATGGCACTGAAACATGTGTCTTATAGCCCCTAATTTCTTTGCACTTTGGGAACTTCCAATGTCTTCATTCGTATTGTAGCGTTTGTTATCAGGAACCTCCTCTGGCTTGAGGATTTTTATAATTTTTGTTACCTGTATCAGAATCTTACTGTATCTTACTTTTCATTGTCTCTACGTTGATGATATCTTCTCTTGCTATTGTGGAATCTTGTTACAGTGCTCCAGTTTTCTCGCACAGGGCCCATTGCGGAAGACTGAAAGCGTGCAGATTGTAAGGCGAGAATACTGGAGTGGGGGAATGTGGGAAAGGTGGGGTTCCTATGACCAGGATCTTCACTGAACTTCAACCACTTTCTGATGTAACTGCCCTGCTGCCTGGCTGCATCTTCAACAGAGAGACCACGAAAAGGAGCCCTTAGCCCGGTGGACATGTTGGCACGTATGACTGCCACCCCTATACTACTGCAAGTACAAAAGCCAAGGAGGAATCCCTGAAGCCGCGGTTTGGCCACCAGAATAACATCTTGCTCCCATCACCAACTGCAATGAACCCTGGAGACTCCATTGAATGGACATGGCATTGGAAATTTCTACACAATGACCTATGACAGCTGGCTCTCCTGGCACCTAGGGTACAAGGCCTGGAAGCTGGCCTCCTGTGTATTCCGGGAGTCACAGCGGGATGGCGGCCAAAGACCACAGTACTGTATCCTGAATGGCCTGAAGGTAGGAGCACCTTCCGGGGGACTTTTGTGTTATTCTAGTGGCCAGTGATTGCACCTCCTGCAGCACTTTATAGAGACCCTTGAGGAACCCCCACAAGGAAAGAAATAATAGGGTGGTGGCCTAGGCATGGAAGAGACAGCCTGCTACTCCCGTCCTCACACAGGACCACTCTATCGCATGAATCCTCTCTGATGGACAAGATTTTCCTATGTTGACGGCGATCAAACGTGTCTTATCGCTCCTAAAGCCTTTGTGCTTTGCTATGTTCCTATGGCTTGAGGACTATTAGAACTTTTGTCTTTACGAACCTCCTGTTGCTTAAGGAATATTATAATTGTGCTCGCTGTTTCAAAATCTTACTGTATTTCAATTTTTATTGTCTCTAAGTTGTTGTCATCTTCTCTTGCTATTGTATTGTGGGATCCTGTTACAGTGCACCATGTCCTCGCACAGGGACCATTGCGGAAGAATGTAAGCGTGTAGATTGTAAGGCGAGAATACTGGTGCCGGGGAGTGTGGGGAGGATGGGCCTCCTACGGCCAGGGTCGTCACAGAACTTCAACCACTTGATGATGTAATTGGCCTGTTGCTAGGCTTCAGGTTCATCACAGACAAGCAGAGTGGAAGCTCTGAGCCCAGAGGACATGTTAACATACATGGCTGCTTGCCCTATACACCGGCAAGTATACACCAAGGAAGAATCCCTGGAGCCGAGGTTTGTTCGCCAGAGTAACACCTTGCTGCTGTCACCAACTGCACTGAATCCTGGAGACTCCATTGAGTGGACATGGCTTTGGACCTTGCGGCACGTACACCAACAATGGCTGGCTTTCCTGGCACCCTGGAGACAAAGCCTGGACGCTGCTAGCCTCCTGTGCATTCCTGCAAAACAGCAGGACGACCTCCAAAGGACACAGTAGTGTATACTGAAAGGCCAGATGATAGGAGCCCCTTACTGGGACGTTTGTTTTACGATAATGGCGAGAGAATGCACCCCCAGGAGCCACATATACACACTTCAGGCACCACAAAGAGGAAAGAAGTAAAAGCATGGGACAGTGGACATGGAAGACACCGCGTGCCTGCTGTACTAGGACCAGAGGACCACCGTCTTGCGTGTATCCTACCTGATGGACAGGATTTGCCTATGTCGATGGCATTAAACCTTGTGTCCTTTGGCCCCAAAGTTATTGTGCATTGGGAATTTCCCCGAGCTTGAGGATGATTACATCTTTTGTTATTAGGAACGTCCTCCTTTTGGAGGATGATTATAATTTTTGTTACCTGTAGCGAAATCTTGCTGTGTCTTAATTGTCATGGTCTCTGAAGTGTTTTTGTCTTCTCTTGCTCTTGTGGAATCTTGTCACAGTGCTCCAGTTTTCTCGCACAGGGACCATTGCGGAAGAATGGACGCGTGCAGACTGTAAGGCGAGTATACTGGAGTGGGGGAAATGGGGGAAGGTGGGGTTCCTATGACCAGGATCTTCCACAAACTTCAACCACATTATGATGTATGTGCCCTGCTACCAGGCTACAGCTTCAACAGAGGGACCCCGAAAGGTAGCCCTGAGCCCGGTCGACGTGTTAGCACACACGGCTGCAACCCCTTTACAACTGCAAGTAGAAACCAAGGAAGAATCACCGAAGCCAAGGTCTGGCCACCAGAGAAACATGTTGCTGCCATCACCAACTGCACTGAACCCTGGAGACTCCATTGAATGGACATTGCCGAGGACCTCCCGAAACATGGACCAACGACGGCTGGCTCTCCTCGCGCTGTGGGGACAAGGCCTAGAAGCTGTCTTCCTGTGTATTCGTTGAATAGCCGCTGGGTGGCCGCCAAAGTCCACAGTAGTGTAACCTGAATGGCGAGAAGGTAGGAGCACCTTACCGGGGACTTTTGTTTTATCCTAATGGCCAGTGCATGCACCTCCAGTAGCCCTGTATAGAGACCCTGCAGTTCAGCCCCCGCCCCCCCTCCCCGCCCACATGAAAGGAAGTAAAAGTATGCTATAGTGGACATGGAAGGGGCCACCTGCCTGCTGCAGTCCTATCACAGGACCACTCTCTTGCAGAAATCTTACAAGACGGACAATATTTGCATTTGTGGATGGCACTGAAACATGTGTCTTATAGCCCCTAATTTCTTTGCACTTTGGGAACTTCCAATGTCTTCATTCGTATTGTAGCGTTTGTTATCAGGAACCTCCTCTGGCTTGAGGATTTTTATAATTTTTGTTACCTGTATCAGAATCTTACTGTATCTTACTTTTCATTGTCTCTACGTTGATGATATCTTCTCTTGCTATTGTGGAATCTTGTTACAGTGCTCCAGTTTTCTCGCACAGGGCCCATTGCGGAAGACTGAAAGCGTGCAGATTGTAAGGCGAGAATACTGGAGTGGGGGAATGTGGGAAAGGTGGGGTTCCTATGACCAGGATCTTCACTGAACTTCAACCACTTTCTGATGTAACTGCCCTGCTGCCTGGCTGCAGCTTCAACAGAGAGACCACGAAAAGGAGCCCTTAGCCCGGTGGACATGTTGGCACGTATGACTGCCACCCCTATACTACTGCAAGTACAAAAGCCAAGGAGGAATCCCTGAAGCCGCGGTTTGGCCACAAGAATAACATCTTGCTCCCATCACCAACTGCAATGAACCCTGGAGACTCCATTGAATGGACATGGCATTGGAAATTTCTACACAATGACCTATGACAGCTGGCTCTCCTGGCACCTAGGGTACAAGGCCTGGAAGCTGGCCTCCTGTGTATTCCGGGAGTCACAGCGGGATGGCGGCCAAAGACCACAGTACTGTATCCTGAATGGCCTGAAGGTAGGAGCACCTTCCGGGGGACTTTTGTGTTATTCTAGTGGCCAGTGATTGCACCTCCTGCAGCACTTTATAGAGACCCTTGAGGAACCCCCACAAGGAAAGAAATAATAGGGTGGTGGCCTAGGCATGGAAGAGACAGCCTGCTACTCCCGTCCTCACACAGGACCACTCTATCGCATGAATCCTCTCTGATGGACAAGATTTTCCTATGTTGACGGCGATCAAACGTGTCTTATCGCTCCTAAAGCCTTTGTGCTTTGCTATGTTCCTATGGCTTGAGGACTATTAGAACTTTTGTCTTTACGAACCTCCTGTTGCTTAAGGAATATTATAATTGTGCTCGCTGTTTCAAAATCTTACTGTATTTCAATTTTTATTGTCTCTAAGTTGTTGTCATCTTCTCTTGCTATTGTATTGTGGGATCCTGTTACAGTGCACCATGTCCTCGCACAGGGACCATTGCGGAAGAATGTAAGCGTGTAGATTGTAAGGCGAGAATACTGGTGCCGGGGAGTGTGGGGAGGATGGGCCTCCTACGGCCAGGGTCGTCACAGAACTTCAACCACTTGATGATGTAATTGGCCTGTTGCTAGGCTTCAGGTTCATCACAGACATGCAGAGTGGAAGCTCTGAGCCCAGAGGACATGTTAACATACATGGCTGCTTGCCCTATACACCGGCAAGTATACACCAAGGAAAAATCCCTGGAGCCGAGGTTTGTTCACCAGAGTAACACCTTGCTGCTGTCACCAACTGCACTGAATCCTGGAGACTCCATTGAGTGGACATGGCTTTGGACCTTGCGGCACGTACACCAACAATGGCTGGCTTTCCTGGCACCCTGGAGACAAAGCCTGGACGCTGCTAGCCTCCTGTGCATTCCTGCAAAACAGCAGGACGACCTCCAAAGGACACAGTAGTGTATACTGAAAGGCCAGATGATAGGAGCCCCTTACTGGGACGTTTGTTTTACGATAATGGCGAGAGAATGCACCCCCAGGAGCCACATATACACACTTCAGGCACCACAAAGAGGAAAGAAGTAAAAGCATGGTACAGTGGACATGGAAGACACCGCGTGCCTGCTGTACTAGGACCAGAGGACCACCGTCTTGCGTGTATCCTACCTGATGGACAGGATTTGCCTATGTCGATGGCATTAAACCTTGTGTCCTTTGGCCCCAAAGTTATTGTGCATTGGGAATTTCCCCGAGCTTGAGGATGATTACATCTTTTGTTATTAGGAACGTCCTCCTTTTGGAGGATGATTATAATTTTTGTTACCTGTAGCGAAATCTTGCTGTGTCTTAATTGTCATGGTCTCTGAAGTGTTTTTGTCTTCTCTTGCTCTTGTGGAATCTTGTCACAGTGCTCCAGTTTTCTCGCACAGGGACCATTGCGGAAGAATGGACGCGTGCAGACTGTAAGGCGAGTATACTGGAGTGGGGGAAATGGGGGAAGGTGGGGTTCCTATGACCAGGATCTTCCACAAACTTCAACCACATTATGATGTATGTGCCCTGCTACCAGGCTACAGCTTCAACAGAGGGACCCCGAAAGGTAGCCCTGAGCCCGGTCGACGTGTTAGCACACACGGCTGCAACCCCTTTACAACTGCAAGTAGAAACCAAGGAAGAATCACCGAAGCCAAGGTCTGGCCACCAGAGAAACATGTTGCTGCCATCACCAACTGCACTGAACCCTGGAGACTCCATTGAATGGACATTGCCGAGGACCTCCCGAAACATGGACCAACGACGGCTGGCTCTCCTCGCGCTGTGGGGACAAGGCCTAGAAGCTGTCTTCCTGTGTATTCGTTGAATAGCCGCTGGGTGGCCGCCAAAGTCCACAGTAGTGTAACCTGAATGGCGAGAAGGTAGGAGCACCTTACCGGGGACTTTTGTTTTATCCTAATGGCCAGTGCATGCACCTCCAGTAGCCCTGTATAGAGACCCCGCAGTTCAGCCCCCGCCCCCCCTCCCCGCCCACATGAAAGGAAGTAAAAGTATGCTATAGTGGACATGGAAGGGGCCACCTGCCTGCTGCAGTCCTATCACAGGGCCACTCTCTTGCAGAAATCTTACAAGATGGACAATATTTGCATTTGTGGATGGCACTGAAACATGTGTCTTATAGCCCCTAATTTCTTTGCACTTTGGGAACTTCCAATGTCTTCATTCGTATTGTAGCGTTTGTTATCAGGAACCTCCTCTGGCTTGAGGATTTTTATAATTTTTGTTACCTGTATCAGAATCTTACTGTATCTTACTTTTCATTGTCTCTACGTTGATGATATCTTCTCTTGCTATTGTGGAATCTTGTTACAGTGCTCCAGTTTTCTCGCACAGGGCCCATTGCGGAAGACTGAAAGCGTGCAGATTGTAAGGCGAGAATACTGGAGTGGGGGAATGTGGGAAAGGTGGGGTTCCTATGACCAGGATCTTCACTGAACTTCAACCACTTTCTGATGTAACTGCCCTGCTGCCTGGCTGCAGCTTCAACAGAGAGACCACGAAAAGGAGCCCTTAGCCCGGTGGACATGTTGGCACGTATGACTGCCACCCCTATACTACTGCAAGTACAAAAGCCAAGGAGGAATCCCTGAAGCCGCGGTTTGGCCACCAGAATAACATCTTGCTCCCATCACCAACTGCAATGAACCCTGGAGACTCCATTGAATGGACATGGCATTGGAAATTTCTACACAATGACCTATGACAGCTGGCTCTCCTGGCACCTAGGGTACAAGGCCTGGAAGCTGGCCTCCTGTGTATTCCGGGAGTCACAGCGGGATGGCCGCCAAAGACCACAGTACTGTATCCTGAATGGCCTGAAGGTAGGAGCACCTTCCGGGGGACTTTTGTGTTATTCTAGTGGCCAGTGATTGCACCTCCTGCAGCACTTTATAGAGACCCTTGAGGAACCCCCACAAGGAAAGAAATAATAGGGTGGTGGCCTAGGCATGGAAGAGACAGCCTGCTACTCCCGTCCTCACACAGGACCACTCTATCGCATGAATCCTCTCTGATGGACAAGATTTTCCTATGTTGACGGCGATCAAACGTGTCTTATCGCTCCTAAAGCCTTTGTGCTTTGCTATGTTCCTATGGCTTGAGGACTATTAGAACTTTTGTCTTTACGAACCTCCTGTTGCTTAAGGAATATTATAATTGTGCTCGCTGTTTCAAAATCTTACTGTATTTCAATTTTTATTGTCTCTAAGTTGTTGTCATCTTCTCTTGCTATTGTATTGTGGGATCCTGTTACAGTGCACCATGTCCTCGCACAGGGACCATTGCGGAAGAATGTAAGCGTGTAGATTGTAAGGCGAGAATACTGGTGCCGGGGAGTGTGGGGAGGATGGGCCTCCTACGGCCAGGGTCGTCACAGAACTTCAACCACTTGATGATGTAATTGGCCTGTTGCTAGGCTTCAGGTTCATCACAGACATGCAGAGTGGAAGCTCTGAGCCCAGAGGACATGTTAACATACATGGCTGCTTGCCCTATACACCGGCAAGTATACACCAAGGAAGAATCCCTGGAGCCGAGGTTTGTTCACCAGAGTAACACCTTGCTGCTGTCACCAACTACACTGAATCCTGGAGACTCCATTGAGTGGACATGGCTTTGGACCTTGCGGCACGTACACCAACAATGGCTGGCTTTCCTGGCACCCTGGAGACAAAGCCTGGACGCTGCTAGCCTCCTGTGCATTCCTGCAAAACAGCAGGACGACCTCCAAAGGACACAGTAGTGTATACTGAAAGGCCAGATGATAGGAGCCCCTTACTGGGACGTTTGTTTTACGATAATGGCGAGAGAATGCACGCCCAGGAGCCACATATACACACTTCAGGCACCACAAAGAGGAAAGAAGTAAAAGCATGGTACAGTGGACATGGAAGACACCGCGTGCCTGCTGTACTAGGACCAGAGGACCACCGTCTTGCGTGTATCCTACCTGATGGACAGGATTTGCCTATGTCGATGGCATTAAACCTTGTGTCCTTTGGCCCCAAAGTTATTGTGCATTGGGAATTTCCCCGAGCTTGAGGATGATTACATCTTTTGTTATGAGGAACGTCCTCCTTTTGGAGGATGATTATAATTTTTGTTACCTGTAGCGAAATCTTGCTGTGTCTTAATTGTCATGGTCTCTGAACTGTTTTTGTCTTCTCTTGCTCTTGTGGAATCTTGTCACAGTGCTCCAGTTTTCTCGCACAGGGACCATTGCGGAAGAATGGACGCGTGCAGACTGTAAGGCGAGTATACTGGAGTGGGGGAAATGGGGGAAGGTGGGGTTCCTATGACCAGGATCTTCCACAAACTTCAACCACATTATGATGTATGTGCCCTGCTACCAGGCTACAGCTTCAACAGAGGGACCCCGAAAGGTAGCCCTGAGCCCGGTCGACGTGTTAGCACACACGGCTGCAACCCCTTTACAACTGCAAGTAGAAACCAAGGAAGAATCACCGAAGCCAAGGTCTGGCCACCAGAGAAACATGTTGCTGCCATCACCAACTGCACTGAACCCTGGAGACTCCATTGAATGGACATTGCCGAGGACCTTCCGAAACATGGACCAACGACGGCTGGCTCTCCTCGCGCTGTGGGGACAAGGCCTAGAAGCTGTCTTCCTGTGTATTCGTTGAATAGCCGCTGGGTGGCCGCCAAAGTCCACAGTAGTGTAACCTGAATGGCGAGAAGGTAGGAGCACCTTACCGGGGACTTTTGTTTTATCCTAATGGCCAGTGCATGCACCTCCAGTAGCCCTGTATAGAGACCCTGCAGTTCACCCCCCGCCCCCCCTCCCCGCCCACATGAAAGGAAGTAAAAGTATGCTATAGTGGACATGGAAGGGGCCACCTGCCTGCTGCAGTCCTATCACAGGACCACTCTCTTGCAGAAATCTTACAAGATGGACAATATTTGCATTTGTGGATGGCACTGAAACATGTGTCTTATAGCCCCTAATTTCTTTGCACTTTGGGAACTTCCAATGTCTTCATTCGTATTGTAGCGTTTGTTATCAGGAACCTCCTCTGGCTTGAGGATTTTTATAATTTTTGTTACCTGTATCAGAATCTTACTGTATCTTACTTTTCATTGTCTCTACGTTGATGATATCTTCTCTTGCTATTGTGGAATCTTGTTACAGTGCTCCAGTTTTCTCGCACAGGGCCCATTGCGGAAGACTGAAAGCGTGCAGATTGTAAGGCGAGAATACTGGAGTGGGGGAATGTGGGAAAGGTGGGGTTCCTATGACCAGGATCTTCACTGAACTTCAACCACTTTCTGATGTAACTGCCCTGCTGCCTGGCTGCAGCTTCAACAGAGAGACCACGAAAAGGAGCCCTTAGCCCGGTGGACATGTTGGCACGTATGACTGCCACCCCTATACTACTGCAAGTACAAAAGCCAAGGAGGAATCCCCGAAGCCGCGGTTTGGCCACCAGAATAACATCTTGCTCCCATCACCAACTGCAATGAACCCTGGAGACTCCATTGAATGGACATGGCATTGGAAATTTCTACACAATGACCTATGACAGCTGGCTCTCCTGGCACCTAGGGTACAAGGCCTGGAAGCTGGCCTCCTGTGTATTCCGGGAGTCACAGCGGGATGGCCGCCAAAGACCACAGTACTGTATCCTGAATGGCCTGAAGGTAGGAGCACCTTCCGGGGGACTTTTGTGTTATTCTAGTGGCCAGTGATTGCACCTCCTGCAGCACTTTATAGAGACCCTTGAGGAACCCCCACAAGGAAAGAAATAATAGGGTGGTGGCCTAGGCATGGAAGAGACAGCCTGCTACTCCCGTCCTCACACAGGACCACTCTATCGCATGAATCCTCTCTGATGGACAAGATTTTCCTATGTTGACGGCGATCAAACGTGTCTTATCGCTCCTAAAGCCTTTGTGCTTTGCTATGTTCCTATGGCTTGAGGACTATTAGAACTTTTGTCTTTACGAACCTCCTGTTGCTTAAGGAATATTATAATTGTGCTCGCTGTTTCAAAATCTTACTGTATTTCAATTTTTATTGTCTCTAAGTTGTTGTCATCTTCTCTTGCTATTGTATTGTGGGATCCTGTTACAGTGCACCATGTCCTCGCACAGGGACCATTGCGGAAGAATGTAAGCGTGTAGATTGTAAGGCGAGAATACTGGTGCCGGGGAGTGTGGGGAGGATGGGCCTCCTACGGCCAGGGTCGTCACAGAACTTCAACCACTTGATGATGTAATTGGCCTGTTGCTAGGCTTCAGGTTCATCACAGACATGCAGAGTGGAAGCTCTGAGCCCAGAGGACATGTTAACATACATGGCTGCTTGCCCTATACACCGGCAAGTATACACCAAGGAAGAATCCCTGGAGCCGAGGTTTGTTCACCAGAGTAACACCTTGCTGCTGTCACCAACTGCACTGAATCCTGGAGACTCCATTGAGTGGACATGGCTTTGGACCTTGCGGCACGTACACCAACAATGGCTGGCTTTCCTGGCACCCTGGAGACAAAGCCTGGACGCTGCTAGCCTCCTGTGCATTCCTGCAAAACAGCAGGACGACCTCCAAAGGACACAGTAGTGTATACTGAAAGGCCAGATGATAGGAGCCCCTTACTGGGACGTTTGTTTTACGATAATGGCGAGAGAATGCACCCCCAGGAGCCACATATACACACTTCAGGCACCACAAAGAGGAAAGAAGTAAAAGCATGGTACAGTGGACATGGAAGACACCGCGTGCCTGCTGTACTAGGACCAGAGGACCACCGTCTTGCGTGTATCCTACCTGATGGACAGGATTTGCCTATGTTGATGGCATTAAACCTTGTGTCCTTTGGCCCCAAAGTTATTGTGCATTGGGAATTTCCCCGAGCTTGAGGATGATTACATCTTTTGTTATGAGGAACGTCCTCCTTTTGGAGGATGATTATAATTTTTGTTACCTGTAGCGAAATCTTGCTGTGTCTTAATTGTCATGGTCTCTGAACTGTTTTTGTCTTCTCTTGCTCTTGTGGAATCTTGTCACAGTGCTCCAGTTTTCTCGCACAGGGACCATTGCGGAAGAATGGACGCGTGCAGACTGTAAGGCGAGTATACTGGAGTGGGGGAAATGGGGGAAGGTGGGGTTCCTATGACCAGGATCTTCCACAAACTTCAACCACATTATGATGTATGTGCCCTGCTACCAGGCTACAGCTTCAACAGAGGGACCCCGAAAGGTAGCCCTGAGCCCGGTCGACGTGTTAGCACACACGGCTGCAACCCCTTTACAACTGCAAGCAGAAACCAAGGAAGAATCACCGAAGCCAAGGTCTGGCCACCAGAGAAACATGTTGCTGCCATCACCAACTGCACTGAACCCTGGAGACTCCATTGAATGGACATTGCCGAGGACCTTCCGAAACATGGACCAACGACGGCTGGCTCTCCTCGCGCTGTGGGGACAAGGCCTAGAAGCTGTCTTCCTGTGTATTCGTTGAATAGCCGCTGGGTGGCCGCCAAAGTCCACAGTAGTGTAACCTGAATGGCGAGAAGGTAGGAGCACCTTACCGGGGACTTTTGTTTTATCCTAATGGCCAGTGCATGCACCTCCAGTAGCCCTGTATAGAGACCCTGCAGTTCAGCCCCCGCCCTCCCTCCCCGCCCACATGAAAGGAAGTAAAAGTATGCTATAGTGGACATGGAAGGGGCCACCTGCCTGCTGCAGTCCTATCACAGGACCACTCTCTTGCAGAAATCTTACAAGATGGACAATATTTGCATTTGTGGATGGCACTGAAACATGTGTCTTATAGCCCCTAATTTCTTTGCACTTTGGGAACTTCCAATGTCTTCATTCGTATTGTAGCGTTTGTTATCAGGAACCTCCTCTGGCTTGAGGATTTTTATAATTTTTGTTACCTGTATCAGAATCTTACTGTATCTTACTTTTCATTGTCTCTACGTTGATGATATCTTCTCTTGCTATTGTGGAATCTTGTTACAGTGCTCCAGTTTTCTCGCACAGGGCCCATTGCGGAAGACTGAAAGCGTGCAGATTGTAAGGCGAGAATACTGGAGTGGGGGAATGTGGGAAAGGTGGGGTTCCTATGACCAGGATCTTCACTGAACTTCAACCACTTTCTGATGTAACTGCCCTGCTGCCTGGCTGCAGCTTCAACAGAGAGACCACGAAAAGGAGCCCTTAGCCCGGTGGACATGTTGGCACGTATGACTGCCACCCCTATACTACTGCAAGTACAAAAGCCAAGGAGGAATCCCTGAAGCCGAGGTTTGGCCACCAGAATAACATCTTGCTCCCATCACCAACTGCAATGAACCCTGGAGACTCCATTGAATGGACATGGCATTGGAAATTTCTACACAATGACCTATGACAGCTGGCTCTCCTGGCACCTAGGGTACAAGGCCTGGAAGCTGGCCTCCTGTGTATTCCGGGAGTCACAGCGGGATGGCCGCCAAAGACCACAGTACTGTATCCTGAATGGCCTGAAGGTAGGAGCACCTTCCGGGGGACTTTTGTGTTATTCTAGTGGCCAGTGATTGCACCTCCTGCAGCACTTTATAGAGACCCTTGAGGAACCCCCACAATTAAAGAAATAATAGGGTGGTGGCCTAGGCATGGAAGAGACAGCCTGCTACTCCCGTCCTCACACAGGACCACTCTATCGCATGAATCCTCTCTGATGGACAAGATTTTCCTATGTTGACGGCGATCAAACGTGTCTTATCGCTCCTAAAGCCTTTGTGCTTTGCTATGTTCCTATGGCTTGAGGACTATTAGAACTTTTGTCTTTACGAACCTCCTGTTGCTTAAGGAATATTATAATTGTGCTCGCTGTTTCAAAATCTTACTGTATTTCAATTTTTATTGTCTCTAAGTTGTTGTCATCTTCTCTTGCTATTGTATTGTGGGATCCTGTTACAGTGCACCATGTCCTCGCACAGGGACCATTGCGGAAGAATGTAAGCGTGTAGATTGTAAGGCGAGAATACTGGTGCCGGGGAGTGTGGGGAGGATGGGCCTCCTACGGCCAGGGTCGTCACAGAACTTCAACCACTTGATGATGTAATTGGCCTGTTGCTAGGCTTCAGGTTCATCACAGACATGCAGAGTGGAAGCTCTGAGCCCAGAGGACATGTTAACATACATGGCTGCTTGCCCTATACACCGGCAAGTATACACCAAGGAAGAATCCCTGGAGCCGAGGTTTGTTCACCAGAGTAACACCTTGCTGCTGTCACCAACTGCACTGAATCCTGGAGACTCCATTGAGTGGACATGGCTTTGGACCTTGCGGCACGTACACCAACAATGGCTGGCTTTCCTGGCACCCTGGAGACAAAGCCTGGACGCTGCTAGCCTCCTGTGCATTCCTGCAAAACAGCAGGACGACCTCCAAAGGACACAGTAGTGTATACTGAAAGGCCAGATGATAGGAGCCCCTTACTGGGACGTTTGTTTTACGATAATGGCGAGAGAATGCACCCCCAGGAGCCACATATACACACTTCAGGCACCACAAAGAGGAAAGAAGTAAAAGCATGGTACAGTGGACATGGAAGACACCGCGTGCCTGCTGTACTAGGACCAGAGGACCACCGTCTTGCGTGTATCCTACCTGATGGACAGGATTTGCCTATGTCGATGGCATTAAACCTTGTGTCCTTTGGCCCCAAAGTTATTGTGCATTGGGAATTTCCCCGAGCTTGAGGATGATTACATCTTTTGTTATGAGGAACGTCCTCCTTTTGGAGGATGATTATAATTTTTGTTACCTGTAGCGAAATCTTGCTGTGTCTTAATTGTCATGGTCTCTGAACTGTTTTTGTCTTCTCTTGCTCTTGTGGAATCTTGTCACAGTGCTCCAGTTTTCTCGCACAGGGACCATTGCGGAAGAATGGACGCGTGCAGACTGTAAGGCGAGTATACTGGAGTGGGGGAAATGGGGGAAGGTGGGGTTCCTATGACCAGGATCTTCCACAAACTTCAACCACATTATGATGTATGTGCCCTGCTACCAGGCTACAGCTTCAACAGAGGGACCCCGAAAGGTAGCCCTGAGCCCGGTCGACGTGTTAGCACACACGGCTGCAACCCCTTTACAACTGCAAGCAGAAACCAAGGAAGAATCACCGAAGCCAAGGTCTGGCCACCAGAGAAACATGTTGCTGCCATCACCAACTGCACTGAACCCTGGAGACTCCATTGAATGGACATTGCCGAGGACCTTCCGAAACATGGACCAACGACGGCTGGCTCTCCTCGCGCTGTGGGGACAAGGCCTAGAAGCTGTCTTCCTGTGTATTCGTTGAATAGCCGCTGGGTGGCCGCCAAAGTCCACAGTAGTGTAACCTGAATGGCGAGAAGGTAGGAGCACCTTACCGGGGACTTTTGTTTTATCCTAATGGCCAGTGCATGCACCTCCAGTAGCCCTGTATAGAGACCCTGCAGTTCAGCCCCCGCCCTCCCTCCCCGCCCACATGAAAGGAAGTAAAAGTATGCTATAGTGGACATGGAAGGGGCCACCTGCCTGCTGCAGTCCTATCACAGGACCACTCTCTTGCAGAAATCTTACAAGATGGACAATATTTGCATTTGTGGATGGCACTGAAACATGTGTCTTATAGCCCCTAATTTCTTTGCACTTTGGGAACTTCCAATGTCTTCATTCGTATTGTAGCGTTTGTTATCAGGAACCTCCTCTGGCTTGAGGATTTTTATAATTTTTGTTACCTGTATCAGAATCTTACTGTATCTTACTTTTCATTGTCTCTACGTTGATGATATCTTCTCTTGCTATTGTGGAATCTTGTTACAGTGCTCCAGTTTTCTCGCACAGGGCCCATTGCGGAAGACTGAAAGCGTGCAGATTGTAAGGCGAGAATACTGGAGTGGGGGAATGTGGGAAAGGTGGGGTTCCTATGACCAGGATCTTCACTGAACTTCAACCACTTTCTGATGTAACTGCCCTGCTGCCTGGCTGCAGCTTCAACAGAGAGACCACGAAAAGGAGCCCTTAGCCCGGTGGACATGTTGGCACGTATGACTGCCACCCCTATACTACTGCAAGTACAAAAGCCAAGGAGGAATCCCTGAAGCCGAGGTTTGGCCACCAGAATAACATCTTGCTCCCATCACCAACTGCAATGAACCCTGGAGACTCCATTGAATGGACATGGCATTGGAAATTTCTACACAATGACCTATGACAGCTGGCTCTCCTGGCACCTAGGGTACAAGGCCTGGAAGCTGGCCTCCTGTGTATTCCGGGAGTCACAGCGGGATGGCCGCCAAAGACCACAGTACTGTATCCTGAATGGCCTGAAGGTAGGAGCACCTTCCGGGGGACTTTTGTGTTATTCTAGTGGCCAGTGATTGCACCTCCTGCAGCACTTTATAGAGACCCTTGAGGAACCCCCACAATTAAAGAAATAATAGGGTGGTGGCCTAGGCATGGAAGAGACAGCCTGCTACTCCCGTCCTCACACAGGACCACTCTATCGCATGAATCCTCTCTGATGGACAAGATTTTCCTATGTTGACGGCGATCAAACGTGTCTTATCGCTCCTAAAGCCTTTGTGCTTTGCTATGTTCCTATGGCTTGAGGACTATTAGAACTTTTGTCTTTACGAACCTCCTGTTGCTTAAGGAATATTATAATTGTGCTCGCTGTTTCAAAATCTTACTGTATTTCAATTTTTATTGTCTCTAAGTTGTTGTCATCTTCTCTTGCTATTGTATTGTGGGATCCTGTTACAGTGCACCATGTCCTCGCACAGGGACCATTGCGGAAGAATGTAAGCGTGTAGATTGTAAGGCGAGAATACTGGTGCCGGGGAGTGTGGGGAGGATGGGCCTCCTACGGCCAGGGTCGTCACAGAACTTCAACCACTTGATGATGTAATTGGCCTGTTGCTAGGCTTCAGGTTCATCACAGACATGCAGAGTGGAAGCTCTGAGCCCAGAGGACATGTTAACATACATGGCTGCTTGCCCTATACACCGGCAAGTATACACCAAGGAAGAATCCCTGGAGCCGAGGTTTGTTCACCAGAGTAACACCTTGCTGCTGTCACCAACTGCACTGAATCCTGGAGACTCCATTGAGTGGACATGGCTTTGGACCTTGCGGCACGTACACCAACAATGGCTGGCTTTCCTGGCACCCTGGAGACAAAGCCTGGACGCTGCTAGCCTCCTGTGCATTCCTGCAAAACAGCAGGACGACCTCCAAAGGACACAGTAGTGTATACTGAAAGGCCAGATGATAGGAGCCCCTTACTGGGACGTTTGTTTTACGATAATGGCGAGAGAATGCACCCCCAGGAGCCACATATACACACTTCAGGCACCACAAAGAGGAAAGAAGTAAAAGCATGGTACAGTGGACATGGAAGACACCGCGTGCCTGCTGTACTAGGACCAGAGGACCACCGTCTTGCGTGTATCCTACCTGATGGACAGGATTTGCCTATGTCGATGGCATTAAACCTTGTGTCCTTTGGCCCCAAAGTTATTGTGCATTGGGAATTTCCCCGAGCTTGAGGATGATTACATCTTTTGTTATGAGGAACGTCCTCCTTTTGGAGGATGATTATAATTTTTGTTACCTGTAGCGAAATCTTGCTGTGTCTTAATTGTCATGGTCTCTGAACTGTTTTTGTCTTCTCTTGCTCTTGTGGAATCTTGTCACAGTGCTCCAGTTTTCTCGCACAGGGACCATTGCGGAAGAATGGACGCGTGCAGACTGTAAGGCGAGTATACTGGAGTGGGGGAAATGGGGGAAGGTGGGGTTCCTATGACCAGGATCTTCCACAAACTTCAACCACATTATGATGTATGTGCCCTGCTACCAGGCTACAGCTTCAACAGAGGGACCCCGAAAGGTAGCCCTGAGCCCGGTCGACGTGTTAGCACACACGGCTGCAACCCCTTTACAACTGCAAGCAGAAACCAAGGAAGAATCACCGAAGCCAAGGTCTGGCCACCAGAGAAACATGTTGCTGCCATCACCAACTGCACTGAACCCTGGAGACTCCATTGAATGGACATTGCCGAGGACCTTCCGAAACATGGACCAACGACGGCTGGCTCTCCTCGCGCTGTGGGGACAAGGCCTAGAAGCTGTCTTCCTGTGTATTCGTTGAATAGCCGCTGGGTGGCCGCCAAAGTCCACAGTAGTGTAACCTGAATGGCGAGAAGGTAGGAGCACCTTACCGGGGACTTTTGTTTTATCCTAATGGCCAGTGCATGCACCTCCAGTAGCCCTGTATAGAGACCCTGCAGTTCACCCCCCGCCCCCCCTCCCCGCCCACATGAAAGGAAGTAAAAGTATGCTATAGTGGACATGGAAGGGGCCACCTGCCTGCTGCAGTCCTATCACAGGACCACTCTCTTGCAGAAATCTTACAAGATGGACAATATTTGCATTTGTGGATGGCACTGAAACATGTGTCTTATAGCCCCTAATTTCTTTGCACTTTGGGAACTTCCAATGTCTTCATTCGTATTGTAGCGTTTGTTATCAGGAACCTCCTCTGGCTTGAGGATTTTTATAATTTTTGTTACCTGTATCAGAATCTTACTGTATCTTACTTTTCATTGTCTCTACGTTGATGATATCTTCTCTTGCTATTGTGGAATCTTGTTACAGTGCTCCAGTTTTCTCGCACAGGGCCCATTGCGGAAGACTGAAAGCGTGCAGATTGTAAGGCGAGAATACTGGAGTGGGGGAATGTGGGAAAGGTGGGGTTCCTATGACCAGGATCTTCACTGAACTTCAACCACTTTCTGATGTAACTGCCCTGCTGCCTGGCTGCAGCTTCAACAGAGAGACCACGAAAAGGAGCCCTTAGCCCGGTGGACATGTTGGCACGTATGACTGCCACCCCTATACTACTGCAAGTACAAAAGCCAAGGAGGAATCCCCGAAGCCGCGGTTTGGCCACCAGAATAACATCTTGCTCCCATCACCAACTGCAATGAACCCTGGAGACTCCATTGAATGGACATGGCATTGGAAATTTCTACACAATGACCTATGACAGCTGGCTCTCCTGGCACCTAGGGTACAAGGCCTGGAAGCTGGCCTCCTGTGTATTCCGGGAGTCACAGCGGGATGGCCGCCAAAGACCACAGTACTGTATCCTGAATGGCCTGAAGGTAGGAGCACCTTCCGGGGGACTTTTGTGTTATTCTAGTGGCCAGTGATTGCACCTCCTGCAGCACTTTATAGAGACCCTTGAGGAACCCCCACAAGGAAAGAAATAATAGGGTGGTGGCCTAGGCATGGAAGAGACAGCCTGCTACTCCCGTCCTCACACAGGACCACTCTATCGCATGAATCCTCTCTGATGGACAAGATTTTCCTATGTTGACGGCGATCAAACGTGTCTTATCGCTCCTAAAGCCTTTGTGCTTTGCTATGTTCCTATGGCTTGAGGACTATTAGAACTTTTGTCTTTACGAACCTCCTGTTGCTTAAGGAATATTATAATTGTGCTCGCTGTTTCAAAATCTTACTGTATTTCAATTTTTATTGTCTCTAAGTTGCTGTCATCTTCTCTTGCTATTGTATTGTGGGATCCTGTTACAGTGCACCATGTCCTCGCACAGGGACCATTGCGGAAGAATGTAAGCGTGTAGATTGTAAGGCGAGAATACTGGTGCCGGGGAGTGTGGGGAGGATGGGCCTCCTACGGCCAGGGTCGTCACAGAACTTCAACCACTTGATGATGTAATTGGCCTGTTGCTAGGCTTCAGGTTCATCACAGACATGCAGAGTGGAAGCTCTGAGCCCAGAGGACATGTTAACATACATGGCTGCTTGCCCTATACACCGGCAAGTATACACCAAGGAAGAATCCCTGGAGCCGAGGTTTGTTCACCAGAGTAACACCTTGCTGCTGTCACCAACTGCACTGAATCCTGGAGACTCCATTGAGTGGACATGGCTTTGGACCTTGCGGCACGTACACCAACAATGGCTGGCTTTCCTGGCACCCTGGAGACAAAGCCTGGACGCTGCTAGCCTCCTGTGCATTCCTGCAAAACAGCAGGACGACCTCCAAAGGACACAGTAGTGTATACTGAAAGGCCAGATGATAGGAGCCCCTTACTGGGACGTTTGTTTTACGATAATGGCGAGAGAATGCACCCCCAGGAGCCACATATACACACTTCAGGCACCACAAAGAGGAAAGAAGTAAAAGCATGGTACAGTGGACATGGAAGACACCGCGTGCCTGCTGTACTAGGACCAGAGGACCACCGTCTTGCGTGTATCCTACCTGATGGACAGGATTTGCCTATGTTGATGGCATTAAACCTTGTGTCCTTTGGCCCCAAAGTTATTGTGCATTGGGAATTTCCCCGAGCTTGAGGATGATTACATCTTTTGTTATGAGGAACGTCCTCCTTTTGGAGGATGATTATAATTTTTGTTACCTGTAGCGAAATCTTGCTGTGTCTTAATTGTCATGGTCTCTGAACTGTTTTTGTCTTCTCTTGCTCTTGTGGAATCTTGTCACAGTGCTCCAGTTTTCTCGCACAGGGACCATTGCGGAAGAATGGACGCGTGCAGACTGTAAGGCGAGTATACTGGAGTGGGGGAAATGGGGGAAGGTGGGGTTCCTATGACCAGGATCTTCCACAAACTTCAACCACATTATGATGTATGTGCCCTGCTACCAGGCTACAGCTTCAACAGAGGGACCCCGAAAGGTAGCCCTGAGCCCGGTCGACGTGTTAGCACACACGGCTGCAACCCCTTTACAACTGCAAGCAGAAACCAAGGAAGAATCACCGAAGCCAAGGTCTGGCCACCAGAGAAACATGTTGCTGCCATCACCAACTGCACTGAACCCTGGAGACTCCATTGAATGGACATTGCCGAGGACCTTCCGAAACATGGACCAACGACGGCTGGCTCTCCTCGCGCTGTGGGGACAAGGCCTAGAAGCTGTCTTCCTGTGTATTCGTTGAATAGCCGCTGGGTGGCCGCCAAAGTCCACAGTAGTGTAACCTGAATGGCGAGAAGGTAGGAGCACCTTACCGGGGACTTTTGTTTTATCCTAATGGCCAGTGCATGCACCTCCAGTAGCCCTGTATAGAGACCCTGCAGTTCAGCCCCCGCCCTCCCTCCCCGCCCACATGAAAGGAAGTAAAAGTATGCTATAGTGGACATGGAAGGGGCCACCTGCCTGCTGCAGTCCTATCACAGGACCACTCTCTTGCAGAAATCTTACAAGATGGACAATATTTGCATTTGTGGATGGCACTGAAACATGTGTCTTATAGCCCCTAATTTCTTTGCACTTTGGGAACTTCCAATGTCTTCATTCGTATTGTAGCGTTTGTTATCAGGAACCTCCTCTGGCTTGAGGATTTTTATAATTTTTGTTACCTGTATCAGAATCTTACTGTATCTTACTTTTCATTGTCTCTACGTTGATGATATCTTCTCTTGCTATTGTGGAATCTTGTTACAGTGCTCCAGTTTTCTCGCACAGGGCCCATTGCGGAAGACTGAAAGCGTGCAGATTGTAAGGCGAGAATACTGGAGTGGGGGAATGTGGGAAAGGTGGGGTTCCTATGACCAGGATCTTCACTGAACTTCAACCACTTTCTGATGTAACTGCCCTGCTGCCTGGCTGCAGCTTCAACAGAGAGACCACGAAAAGGAGCCCTTAGCCCGGTGGACATGTTGGCACGTATGACTGCCACCCCTATACTACTGCAAGTACAAAAGCCAAGGAGGAATCCCTGAAGCCGAGGTTTGGCCACCAGAATAACATCTTGCTCCCATCACCAACTGCAATGAACCCTGGAGACTCCATTGAATGGACATGGCATTGGAAATTTCTACACAATGACCTATGACAGCTGGCTCTCCTGGCACCTAGGGTACAAGGCCTGGAAGCTGGCCTCCTGTGTATTCCGGGAGTCACAGCGGGATGGCCGCCAAAGACCACAGTACTGTATCCTGAATGGCCTGAAGGTAGGAGCACCTTCCGGGGGACTTTTGTGTTATTCTAGTGGCCAGTGATTGCACCTCCTGCAGCACTTTATAGAGACCCTTGAGGAACCCCCACAAGGAAAGAAATAATAGGGTGGTGGCCTAGGCATGGAAGAGACAGCCTGCTACTCCCGTCCTCACACAGGACCACTCTATCGCATGAATCCTCTCTGATGGACAAGATTTTCCTATGTTGACGGCGATCAAACGTGTCTTATCGCTCCTAAAGCCTTTGTGCTTTGCTATGTTCCTATGGCTTGAGGACTATTAGAACTTTTGTCTTTACGAACCTCCTGTTGCTTAAGGAATATTATAATTGTGCTCGCTGTTTCAAAATCTTACTGTATTTCAATTTTTATTGTCTCTAAGTTGTTGTCATCTTCTCTTGCTATTGTATTGTGGGATCCTGTTACAGTGCACCATGTCCTCGCACAGGGACCATTGCGGAAGAATGTAAGCGTGTAGATTGTAAGGCGAGAATACTGGTGCCGGGGAGTGTGGGGAGGATGGGCCTCCTACGGCCAGGGTCGTCACAGAACTTCAACCACTTGATGATGTAATTGGCCTGTTGCTAGGCTTCAGGTTCATCACAGACATGCAGAGTGGAAGCTCTGAGCCCAGAGGACATGTTAACATACATGGCTGCTTGCCCTAT
Source organism: Manis javanica (assembly GCF_040802235.1). NCBI lineage: Eukaryota > Metazoa > Chordata > Mammalia > Pholidota > Manidae > Manis > Manis javanica. Next base: position 84,933,148 of record NC_133166.1, read on the forward strand.
ACACCGGCAAGTATACACCAAGGAAGAATCCCTGGAGCCGAGGTTTGTTCACCAGAGTAACACCTTGCTGCTGTCACCAACTGCACTGAATCCTGGAGACTCCATTGAGTGGACATGGCTTTGGACCTTGCGGCACGTACACCAACAATGGCTGGCTTTCCTGGCACCCTGGAGACAAAGCCTGGACGCTGCTAGCCTCCTGTGCATTCCTGCAAAACAGCAGGACGACCTCCAAAGGACACAGTAGTGTATACTGAAAGGCCAGATGATAGGAGCCCCTTACTGGGACGTTTGTTTTACGATAATGGCGAGAGAATGCACCCCCAGGAGCCACATATACACACTTCAGGCACCACAAAGAGGAAAGAAGTAAAAGCATGGTACAGTGGACATGGAAGACACCGCGTGCCTGCTGTACTAGGACCAGAGGACCACCGTCTTGCGTGTATCCTACCTGATGGACAGGATTTGCCTATGTCGATGGCATTAAACCTTGTGTCCTTTGGCCCCAAAGTTATTGTGCATTGGGAATTTCCCCGAGCTTGAGGATGATTACATCTTTTGTTATGAGGAACGTCCTCCTTTTGGAGGATGATTATAATTTTTGTTACCTGTAGCGAAATCTTGCTGTGTCTTAATTGTCATGGTCTCTGAACTGTTTTTGTCTTCTCTTGCTCTTGTGGAATCTTGTCACAGTGCTCCAGTTTTCTCGCACAGGGACCATTGCGGAAGAATGGACGCGTGCAGACTGTAAGGCGAGTATACTGGAGTGGGGGAAATGGGGGAAGGTGGGGTTCCTATGACCAGGATCTTCCACAAACTTCAACCACATTATGATGTATGTGCCCTGCTACCAGGCTACAGCTTCAACAGAGGGACCCCGAAAGGTAGCCCTGAGCCCGGTCGACGTGTTAGCACACACGGCTGCAACCCCTTTACAACTGCAAGTAGAAACCAAGGAAGAATCACCGAAGCCAAGGTCTGGCCACCAGAGAAACATGTTGCTGCCATCACCAACTGCACTGAACCCTGGAGACTCCATTGAATGGACATTGCCGAGGACCTTCCGAAACATGGACCAACGACGGCTGGCTCTCCTCGCGCTGTGGGGACAAGGCCTAGAAGCTGTCTTCCTGTGTATTCGTTGAATAGCCGCTGGGTGGCCGCCAAAGTCCACAGTAGTGTAACCTGAATGGCGAGAAGGTAGGAGCACCTTACCGGGGACTTTTGTTTTATCCTAATGGCCAGTGCATGCACCTCCAGTAGCCCTGTATAGAGACCCTGCAGTTCACCCCCCGCCCCCCCTCCCCGCCCACATGAAAGGAAGTAAAAGTATGCTATAGTGGACATGGAAGGGGCCACCTGCCTGCTGCAGTCCTATCACAGGACCACTCTCTTGCAGAAATCTTACAAGATGGACAATATTTGCATTTGTGGATGGCACTGAAACATGTGTCTTATAGCCCCTAATTTCTTTGCACTTTGGGAACTTCCAATGTCTTCATTCGTATTGTAGCGTTTGTTATCAGGAACCTCCTCTGGCTTGAGGATTTTTATAATTTTTGTTACCTGTATCAGAATCTTACTGTATCTTACTTTTCATTGTCTCTACGTTGATGATATCTTCTCTTGCTATTGTGGAATCTTGTTACAGTGCTCCAGTTTTCTCGCACAGGGCCCATTGCGGAAGACTGAAAGCGTGCAGATTGTAAGGCGAGAATACTGGAGTGGGGGAATGTGGGAAAGGTGGGGTTCCTATGACCAGGATCTTCACTGAACTTCAACCACTTTCTGATGTAACTGCCCTGCTGCCTGGCTGCAGCTTCAACAGAGAGACCACGAAAAGGAGCCCTTAGCCCGGTGGACATGTTGGCACGTATGACTGCCACCCCTATACTACTGCAAGTACAAAAGCCAAGGAGGAATCCCTGAAGCCGCGGTTTGGCCACCAGAATAACATCTTGCTCCCATCACCAACTGCAATGAACCCTGGAGACTCCATTGAATGGACATGGCATTGGAAATTTCTACACAATGACCTATGACAGCTGGCTCTCCTGGCACCTAGGGTACAAGGCCTGGAAGCTGGCCTCCTGTGTATTCCGGGAGTCACAGCGGGATGGCGGCCAAAGACCACAGTACTGTATCCTGAATGGCCTGAAGGTAGGAGCACCTTCCGGGGGACTTTTGTGTTATTCTAGTGGCCAGTGATTGCACCTCCTGCAGCACTTTATAGAGACCCTTGAGGAACCCCCACAAGGAAAGAAATAATAGGGTGGTGGCCTAGGCATGGAAGAGACAGCCTGCTACTCCCGTCCTCACACAGGACCACTCTATCGCATGAATCCTCTCTGATGGACAAGATTTTCCTATGTTGACGGCGATCAAACGTGTCTTATCGCTCCTAAAGCCTTTGTGCTTTGCTATGTTCCTATGGCTTGAGGACTATTAGAACTTTTGTCTTTACGAACCTCCTGTTGCTTAAGGAATATTATAATTGTGCTCGCTGTTTCAAAATCTTACTGTATTTCAATTTTTATTGTCTCTAAGTTGTTGTCATCTTCTCTTGCTATTGTATTGTGGGATCCTGTTACAGTGCACCATGTCCTCGCACAGGGACCATTGCGGAAGAATGTAAGCGTGTAGATTGTAAGGCGAGAATACTGGTGCCGGGGAGTGTGGGGAGGATGGGCCTCCTACGGCCAGGGTCGTCACAGAACTTCAACCACTTGATGATGTAATTGGCCTGTTGCTAGGCTTCAGGTTCATCACAGACATGCAGAGTGGAAGCTCTGAGCCCAGAGGACATGTTAACATACATGGCTGCTTGCCCTATACACCGGCAAGTATACACCAAGGAAGAATCCCTGGAGCCGAGGTTTGTTCACCAGAGTAACACCTTGCTGCTGTCACCAACTGCACTGAATCCTGGAGACTCCATTGAGTGGACATGGCTTTGGACCTTGCGGCACGTACACCAACAATGGCTGGCTTTCCTGGCACCCTGGAGACAAAGCCTGGACGCTGCTAGCCTCCTGTGCATTCCTGCAAAACAGCAGGACGACCTCCAAAGGACACAGTAGTGTATACTGAAAGGCCAGATGATAGGAGCCCCTTACTGGGACGTTTGTTTTACGATAATGGCGAGAGAATGCACCCCCAGGAGCCACATATACACACTTCAGGCACCACAAAGAGGAAAGAAGTAAAAGCATGGTACAGTGGACATGGAAGACACCGCGTGCCTGCTGTACTAGGACCAGAGGACCACCGTCTTGCGTGTATCCTACCTGATGGACAGGATTTGCCTATGTCGATGGCATTAAACCTTGTGTCCTTTGGCCCCAAAGTTATTGTGCATTGGGAATTTCCCCGAGCTTGAGGATGATTACATCTTTTGTTATGAGGAACGTCCTCCTTTTGGAGGATGATTATAATTTTTGTTACCTGTAGCGAAATCTTGCTGTGTCTTAATTGTCATGGTCTCTGAACTGTTTTTGTCTTCTCTTGCTCTTGTGGAATCTTGTCACAGTGCTCCAGTTTTCTCGCACAGGGACCATTGCGGAAGAATGGACGCGTGCAGACTGTAAGGCGAGTATACTGGAGTGGGGGAAATGGGGGAAGGTGGGGTTCCTATGACCAGGATCTTCCACAAACTTCAACCACATTATGATGTATGTGCCCTGCTACCAGGCTACAGCTTCAACAGAGGGACCCCGAAAGGTAGCCCTGAGCCCGGTCGACGTGTTAGCACACACGGCTGCAACCCCTTTACAACTGCAAGTAGAAACCAAGGAAGAATCACCGAAGCCAAGGTCTGGCCACCAGAGAAACATGTTGCTGCCATCACCAACTGCACTGAACCCTGGAGACTCCATTGAATGGACATTGCCGAGGACCTCCCGAAACATGGACCAACGACGGCTGGCTCTCCTCGCGCTGTGGGGACAAGGCCTAGAAGCTGTCTTCCTGTGTATTCGTTGAATAGCCGCTGGGTGGCCGCCAAAGTCCACAGTAGTGTAACCTGAATGGCGAGAAGGTAGGAGCACCTTACCGGGGACTTTTGTTTTATCCTAATGGCCAGTGCATGCACCTCCAGTAGCCCTGTATAGAGACCCTGCAGTTCAGCCCCCGCCCCCCCTCCCCGCCCACATGAAAGGAAGTAAAAGTATGCTATAGTGGACATGGAAGGGGCCACCTGCCTGCTGCAGTCCTATCACAGGACCACTCTCTTGCAGAAATCTTACAAGATGGACAATATTTGCATTTGTGGATGGCACTGAAACATGTGTCTTATAGCCCCTAATTTCTTTGCACTTTGGGAACTTCCAATGTCTTCATTCGTATTGTAGCGTTTGTTATCAGGAACCTCCTCTGGCTTGAGGATTTTTATAATTTTTGTTACCTGTATCAGAATCTTACTGTATCTTACTTTTCATTGTCTCTACGTTGATGATATCTTCTCTTGCTATTGTGGAATCTTGTTACAGTGCTCCAGTTTTCTCGCACAGGGCCCATTGCGGAAGACTGAAAGCGTGCAGATTGTAAGGCGAGAATACTGGAGTGGGGGAATGTGGGAAAGGTGGGGTTCCTATGACCAGGATCTTCACTGAACTTCAACCACTTTCTGATGTAACTGCCCTGCTGCCTGGCTGCAGCTTCAACAGAGAGACCACGAAAAGGAGCCCTTAGCCCGGTGGACATGTTGGCACGTATGACTGCCACCCCTATACTACTGCAAGTACAAAAGCCAAGGAGGAATCCCTGAAGCCGAGGTTTGGCCACCAGAATAACATCTTGCTCCCATCACCAACTGCAATGAACCCTGGAGACTCCATTGAATGGACATGGCATTGGAAATTTCTACACAATGACCTATGACAGCTGGCTCTCCTGGCACCTAGGGTACAAGGCCTGGAAGCTGGCCTCCTGTGTATTCCGGGAGTCACAGCGGGATGGCGGCCAAAGACCACAGTACTGTATCCTGAATGGCCTGAAGGTAGGAGCACCTTCCGGGGGACTTTTGTGTTATTCTAGTGGCCAGTGATTGCACCTCCTGCAGCACTTTATAGAGACCCTTGAGGAACCCCCACAAGGAAAGAAATAATAGGGTGGTGGCCTAGGCATGGAAGAGACAGCCTGCTACTCCCGTCCTCACACAGGACCACTCTATCGCATGAATCCTCTCTGATGGACAAGATTTTCCTATGTTGACGGCGATCAAACGTGTCTTATCGCTCCTAAAGCCTTTGTGCTTTGCTATGTTCCTATGGCTTGAGGACTATTAGAACTTTTGTCTTTACGAACCTCCTGTTGCTTAAGGAATATTATAATTGTGCTCGCTGTTTCAAAATCTTACTGTATTTCAATTTTTATTGTCTCTAAGTTGTTGTCATCTTCTCTTGCTATTGTATTGTGGGATCCTGTTACAGTGCACCATGTCCTCGCACAGGGACCATTGCGGAAGAATGTAAGCGTGTAGATTGTAAGGCGAGAATACTGGTGCCGGGGAGTGTGGGGAGGATGGGCCTCCTACGGCCAGGGTCGTCACAGAACTTCAACCACTTGATGATGTAATTGGCCTGTTGCTAGGCTTCAGGTTCATCACAGACATGCAGAGTGGAAGCTCTGAGCCCAGAGGACATGTTAACATACATGGCTGCTTGCCCTATACACCGGCAAGTATACACCAAGGAAGAATCCCTGGAGCCGAGGTTTGTTCACCAGAGTAACACCTTGCTGCTGTCACCAACTGCACTGAATCCTGGAGACTCCATTGAGTGGACATGGCTTTGGACCTTGCGGCACGTACACCAACAATGGCTGGCTTTCCTGGCACCCTGGAGACAAAGCCTGGACGCTGCTAGCCTCCTGTGCATTCCTGCAAAACAGCAGGACGACCTCCAAAGGACACAGTAGTGTATACTGAAAGGCCAGATGATAGGAGCCCCTTACTGGGACGTTTGTTTTACGATAATGGCGAGAGAATGCACCCCCAGGAGCCACATATACACACTTCAGGCACCACAAAGAGGAAAGAAGTAAAAGCATGGTACAGTGGACATGGAAGACACCGCGTGCCTGCTGTACTAGGACCAGAGGACCACCGTCTTGCGTGTATCCTACCTGATGGACAGGATTTGCCTATGTCGATGGCATTAAACCTTGTGTCCTTTGGCCCCAAAGTTATTGTGCATTGGGAATTTCCCCGAGCTTGAGGATGATTACATCTTTTGTTATGAGGAACGTCCTCCTTTTGGAGGATGATTATAATTTTTGTTACCTGTAGCGAAATCTTGCTGTGTCTTAATTGTCATGGTCTCTGAACTGTTTTTGTCTTCTCTTGCTCTTGTGGAATCTTGTCACAGTGCTCCAGTTTTCTCGCACAGGGACCATTGCGGAAGAATGGACGCGTGCAGACTGTAAGGCGAGTATACTGGAGTGGGGGAAATGGGGGAAGGTGGGGTTCCTATGACCAGGATCTTCCACAAACTTCAACCACATTATGATGTATGTGCCCTGCTACCAGGCTACAGCTTCAACAGAGGGACCCCGAAAGGTAGCCCTGAGCCCGGTCGACGTGTTAGCACACACGGCTGCAACCCCTTTACAACTGCAAGTAGAAACCAAGGAAGAATCACCGAAGCCAAGGTCTGGCCACCAGAGAAACATGTTGCTGCCATCACCAACTGCACTGAACCCTGGAGACTCCATTGAATGGACATTGCCGAGGACCTCCCGAAACATGGACCAACGACGGCTGGCTCTCCTCGCGCTGTGGGGACAAGGCCTAGAAGCTGTCTTCCTGTGTATTCGTTGAATAGCCGCTGGGTGGCCGCCAAAGTCCACAGTAGTGTAACCTGAATGGCGAGAAGGTAGGAGCACCTTACCGGGGACTTTTGTTTTATCCTAATGGCCAGTGCATGCACCTCCAGTAGCCCTGTATAGAGACCCTGCAGTTCACCCCCCGCCCCCCCTCCCCGCCCACATGAAAGGAAGTAAAAGTATGCTATAGTGGACATGGAAGGGGCCACCTGCCTGCTGCAGTCCTATCACAGGACCACTCTCTTGCAGAAATCTTACAAGATGGACAATATTTGCATTTGTGGATGGCACTGAAACATGTGTCTTATAGCCCCTAATTTCTTTGCACTTTGGGAACTTCCAATGTCTTCATTCGTATTGTAGCGTTTGTTATCAGGAACCTCCTCTGGCTTGAGGATTTTTATAATTTTTGTTACCTGTATCAGAATCTTACTGTATCTTACTTTTCATTGTCTCTACGTTGATGATATCTTCTCTTGCTATTGTGGAATCTTGTTACAGTGCTCCAGTTTTCTCGCACAGGGCCCATTGCGGAAGACTGAAAGCGTGCAGATTGTAAGGCGAGAATACTGGAGTGGGGGAATGTGGGAAAGGTGGGGTTCCTATGACCAGGATCTTCACTGAACTTCAACCACTTTCTGATGTAACTGCCCTGCTGCCTGGCTGCAGCTTCAACAGAGAGACCACGAAAAGGAGCCCTTAGCCCGGTGGACATGTTGGCACGTATGACTGCCACCCCTATACTACTGCAAGTACAAAAGCCAAGGAGGAATCCCTGAAGCCGAGGTTTGGCCACCAGAATAACATCTTGCTCCCATCACCAACTGCAATGAACCCTGGAGACTCCATTGAATGGACATGGCATTGGAAATTTCTACACAATGACCTATGACAGCTGGCTCTCCTGGCACCTAGGGTACAAGGCCTGGAAGCTGGCCTCCTGTGTATTCCGGGAGTCACAGCGGGATGGCGGCCAAAGACCACAGTACTGTATCCTGAATGGCCTGAAGGTAGGAGCACCTTCCGGGGGACTTTTGTGTTATTCTAGTGGCCAGTGATTGCACCTCCTGCAGCACTTTATAGAGACCCTTGAGGAACCCCCACAAGGAAAGAAATAATAGGGTGGTGGCCTAGGCATGGAAGAGACAGCCTGCTACTCCCGTCCTCACACAGGACCACTCTATCGCATGAATCCTCTCTGATGGACAAGATTTTCCTATGTTGACGGCGATCAAACGTGTCTTATCGCTCCTAAAGCCTTTGTGCTTTGCTATGTTCCTATGGCTTGAGGACTATTAGAACTTTTGTCTTTACGAACCTCCTGTTGCTTAAGGAATATTATAATTGTGCTCGCTGTTTCAAAATCTTACTGTATTTCAATTTTTATTGTCTCTAAGTTGTTGTCATCTTCTCTTGCTATTGTATTGTGGGATCCTGTTACAGTGCACCATGTCCTCGCACAGGGACCATTGCGGAAGAATGTAAGCGTGTAGATTGTAAGGCGAGAATACTGGTGCCGGGGAGTGTGGGGAGGATGGGCCTCCTACGGCCAGGGTCGTCACAGAACTTCAACCACTTGATGATGTAATTGGCCTGTTGCTAGGCTTCAGGTTCATCACAGACATGCAGAGTGGAAGCTCTGAGCCCAGAGGACATGTTAACATACATGGCTGCTTGCCCTATACACCGGCAAGTATACACCAAGGAAGAATCCCTGGAGCCGAGGTTTGTTCACCAGAGTAACACCTTGCTGCTGTCACCAACTGCACTGAATCCTGGAGACTCCATTGAGTGGACATGGCTTTGGACCTTGCGGCACGTACACCAACAATGGCTGGCTTTCCTGGCACCCTGGAGACAAAGCCTGGACGCTGCTAGCCTCCTGTGCATTCCTGCAAAACAGCAGGACGACCTCCAAAGGACACAGTAGTGTATACTGAAAGGCCAGATGATAGGAGCCCCTTACTGGGACGTTTGTTTTACGATAATGGCGAGAGAATGCACCCCCAGGAGCCACATATACACACTTCAGGCACCACAAAGAGGAAAGAAGTAAAAGCATGGGACAGTGGACATGGAAGACACCGCGTGCCTGCTGTACTAGGACCAGAGGACCACCGTCTTGCGTGTATCCTACCTGATGGACAGGATTTGCCTATGTCGATGGCATTAAACCTTGTGTCCTTTGGCCCCAAAGTTATTGTGCATTGGGAATTTCCCCGAGCTTGAGGATGATTACGTCTTTTGTTATGAGGAACGTCCTCCTTTTGGAGGATGATTATAATTTTTGTTACCTGTAGCGAAATCTTGCTGTGTCTTAATTGTCATGGTCTCTGAACTGTTTTTGTCTTCTCTTGCTCTTGTGGAATCTTGTCACAGTGCTCCAGTTTTCTCGCACAGGGACCATTGCGGAAGAATGGACGCGTGCAGACTGTAAGGCGAGTATACTGGAGTGGGGGAAATGGGGGAAGGTGGGGTTCCTATGACCAGGATCTTCCACAAACTTCAACCACATTATGATGTATGTGCCCTGCTACCAGGCTACAGCTTCAACAGAGGGACCCCGAAAGGTAGCCCTGAGCCCGGTCGACGTGTTAGCACACACGGCTGCAACCCCTTTACAACTGCAAGTAGAAACCAAGGAAGAATCACCGAAGCCAAGGTCTGGCCACCAGAGAAACATGTTGCTGCCATCACCAACTGCACTGAACCCTGGAGACTCCATTGAATGGACATTGCCGAGGACCTCCCGAAACATGGACCAACGACGGCTGGCTCTCCTCGCGCTGTGGGGACAAGGCCTAGAAGCTGTCTTCCTGTGTATTCGTTGAATAGCCGCTGGGTGGCCGCCAAAGTCCACAGTAGTGTAACCTGAATGGCGAGAAGGTAGGAGCACCTTACCGGGGACTTTTGTTTTATCCTAATGGCCAGTGCATGCACCTCCAGTAGCCCTGTATAGAGACCCTGCAGTTCAGCCCCCGCCCCCCCTCCCCGCCCACATGAAAGGAAGTAAAAGTATGCTATAGTGGACATGGAAGGGGCCACCTGCCTGCTGCAGTCCTATCACAGGACCACTCTCTTGCAGAAATCTTACAAGATGGACAATATTTGCATTTGTGGATGGCACTGAAACATGTGTCTTATAGCCCCTAATTTCTTTGCACTTTGGGAACTTCCAATGTCTTCATTCGTATTGTAGCGTTTGTTATCAGGAACCTCCTCTGGCTTGAGGATTTTTATAATTTTTGTTACCTGTATCAGAATCTTACTGTATCTTACTTTTCATTGTCTCTACGTTGATGATATCTTCTCTTGCTATTGTGGAATCTTGTTACAGTGCTCCAGTTTTCTCGCACAGGGCCCATTGCGGAAGACTGAAAGCGTGCAGATTGTAAGGCGAGAATACTGGAGTGGGGGAATGTGGGAAAGGTGGGGTTCCTATGACCAGGATCTTCACTGAACTTCAACCACTTTCTGATGTAACTGCCCTGCTGCCTGGCTGCAGCTTCAACAGAGAGACCACGAAAAGGAGCCCTTAGCCCGGTGGACATGTTGGCACGTATGACTGCCACCCCTATACTACTGCAAGTACAAAAGCCAAGGAGGAATCCCTGAAGCCGAGGTTTGGCCACCAGAATAACATCTTGCTCCCATCACCAACTGCAATGAACCCTGGAGACTCCATTGAATGGACATGGCATTGGAAATTTCTACACAATGACCTATGACAGCTGGCTCTCCTGGCACCTAGGGTACAAGGCCTGGAAGCTGGCCTCCTGTGTATTCCGGGAGTCACAGCGGGATGGCGGCCAAAGACCACAGTACTGTATCCTGAATGGCCTGAAGGTAGGAGCACCTTCCGGGGGACTTTTGTGTTATTCTAGTGGCCAGTGATTGCACCTCCTGCAGCACTTTATAGAGACCCTTGAGGAACCCCCACAAGGAAAGAAATAATAGGGTGGTGGCCTAGGCATGGAAGAGACAGCCTGCTACTCCCGTCCTCACACAGGACCACTCTATCGCATGAATCCTCTCTGATGGACAAGATTTTCCTATGTTGACGGCGATCAAACGTGTCTTATCGCTCCTAAAGCCTTTGTGCTTTGCTATGTTCCTATGGCTTGAGGACTATTAGAACTTTTGTCTTTACGAACCTCCTGTTGCTTAAGGAATATTATAATTGTGCTCGCTGTTTCAAAATCTTACTGTATTTCAATTTTTATTGTCTCTAAGTTGTTGTCATCTTCTCTTGCTATTGTATTGTGGGATCCTGTTACAGTGCACCATGTCCTCGCACAGGGACCATTGCGGAAGAATGTAAGCGTGTAGATTGTAAGGCGAGAATACTGGTGCCGGGGAGTGTGGGGAGGATGGGCCTCCTACGGCCAGGGTCGTCACAGAACTTCAACCACTTGATGATGTAATTGGCCTGTTGCTAGGCTTCAGGTTCATCACAGACATGCAGAGTGGAAGCTCTGAGCCCAGAGGACATGTTAACATACATGGCTGCTTGCCCTATACACCGGCAAGTATACACCAAGGAAGAATCCCTGGAGCCGAGGTTTGTTCACCAGAGTAACACCTTGCTGCTGTCACCAACTGCACTGAATCCTGGAGACTCCATTGAGTGGACATGGCTTTGGACCTTGCGGCACGTACACCAACAATGGCTGGCTTTCCTGGCACCCTGGAGACAAAGCCTGGACGCTGCTAGCCTCCTGTGCATTCCTGCAAAACAGCAGGACGACCTCCAAAGGACACAGTAGTGTATACTGAAAGGCCAGATGATAGGAGCCCCTTACTGGGACGTTTGTTTTACGATAATGGCGAGAGAATGCACCCCCAGGAGCCACATATACACACTTCAGGCACCACAAAGAGGAAAGAAGTAAAAGCATGGTACAGTGGACATGGAAGACACCGCGTGCCTGCTGTACTAGGACCAGAGGACCACCGTCTTGCGTGTATCCTACCTGATGGACAGGATTTGCCTATGTCGATGGCATTAAACCTTGTGTCCTTTGGCCCCAAAGTTATTGTGCATTGGGAATTTCCCCGAGCTTGAGGATGATTACGTCTTTTGTTATGAGGAACGTCCTCCTTTTGGAGGATGATTATAATTTTTGTTACCTGTAGCGAAATCTTGCTGTGTCTTAATTGTCATGGTCTCTGAACTGTTTTTGTCTTCTCTTGCTCTTGTGGAATCTTGTCACAGTGCTCCAGTTTTCTCGCACAGGGACCATTGCGGAAGAATGGACGCGTGCAGACTGTAAGGCGAGTATACTGGAGTGGGGGAAATGGGGGAAGGTGGGGTTCCTATGACCAGGATCTTCCACAAACTTCAACCACATTATGATGTATGTGCCCTGCTACCAGGCTACAGCTTCAACAGAGGGACCCCGAAAGGTAGCCCTGAGCCCGGTCGACGTGTTAGCACACACGGCTGCAACCCCTTTACAACTGCAAGTAGAAACCAAGGAAGAATCACCGAAGCCAAGGTCTGGCCACCAGAGAAACATGTTGCTGCCATCACCAACTGCACTGAACCCTGGAGACTCCATTGAATGGACATTGCCGAGGACCTCCCGAAACATGGACCAACGACGGCTGGCTCTCCTCGCGCTGTGGGGACAAGGCCTAGAAGCTGTCTTCCTGTGTATTCGTTGAATAGCCGCTGGGTGGCCGCCAAAGTCCACAGTAGTGTAACCTGAATGGCGAGAAGGTAGGAGCACCTTACCGGGGACTTTTGTTTTATCCTAATGGCCAGTGCATGCACCTCCAGTAGCCCTGTATAGAGACCCTGCAGTTCACCCCCCGCCCCCCCTCCCCGCCCACATGAAAGGAAGTAAAAGTATGCTATAGTGGACATGGAAGGGGCCACCTGCCTGCTGCAGTCCTATCACAGGACCACTCTCTTGCAGAAATCTTACAAGATGGACAATATTTGCATTTGTGGATGGCACTGAAACATGTGTCTTATAGCCCCTAATTTCTTTGCACTTTGGGAACTTCCAATGTCTTCATTCGTATTGTAGCGTTTGTTATCAGGAACCTCCTCTGGCTTGAGGATTTTTATAATTTTTGTTACCTGTATCAGAATCTTACTGTATCTTACTTTTCATTGTCTCTACGTTGATGATATCTTCTCTTGCTATTGTGGAATCTTGTTACAGTGCTCCAGTTTTCTCGCACAGGGCCCATTGCGGAAGACTGAAAGCGTGCAGATTGTAAGGCGAGAATACTGGAGTGGGGGAATGTGGGAAAGGTGGGGTTCCTATGACCAGGATCTTCACTGAACTTCAACCACTTTCTGATGTAACTGCCCTGCTGCCTGGCTGCAGCTTCAACAGAGAGACCACGAAAAGGAGCCCTTAGCCCGGTGGACATGTTGGCACGTATGACTGCCACCCCTATACTACTGCAAGTACAAAAGCCAAGGAGGAATCCCTGAAGCCGAGGTTTGGCCACCAGAATAACATCTTGCTCCCATCACCAACTGCAATGAACCCTGGAGACTCCATTGAATGGACATGGCATTGGAAATTTCTACACAATGACCTATGACAGCTGGCTCTCCTGGCACCTAGGGTACAAGGCCTGGAAGCTGGCCTCCTGTGTATTCCGGGAGTCACAGCGGGATGGCGGCCAAAGACCACAGTACTGTATCCTGAATGGCCTGAAGGTAGGAGCACCTTCCGGGGGACTTTTGTGTTATTCTAGTGGCCAGTGATTGCACCTCCTGCAGCACTTTATAGAGACCCTTGAGGAACCCCCACAAGGAAAGAAATAATAGGGTGGTGGCCTAGGCATGGAAGAGACAGCCTGCTACTCCCGTCCTCACACAGGACCACTCTATCGCATGAATCCTCTCTGATGGACAAGATTTTCCTATGTTGACGGCGATCAAACGTGTCTTATCGCTCCTAAAGCCTTTGTGCTTTGCTATGTTCCTATGGCTTGAGGACTATTAGAACTTTTGTCTTTACGAACCTCCTGTTGCTTAAGGAATATTATAATTGTGCTCGCTGTTTCAAAATCTTACTGTATTTCAATTTTTATTGTCTCTAAGTTGTTGTCATCTTCTCTTGCTATTGTATTGTGGGATCCTGTTACAGTGCACCATGTCCTCGCACAGGGACCATTGCGGAAGAATGTAAGCGTGTAGATTGTAAGGCGAGAATACTGGTGCCGGGGAGTGTGGGGAGGATGGGCCTCCTACGGCCAGGGTCGTCACAGAACTTCAACCACTTGATGATGTAATTGGCCTGTTGCTAGGCTTCAGGTTCATCACAGACATGCAGAGTGGAAGCTCTGAGCCCAGAGGACATGTTAACATACATGGCTGCTTGCCCTATACACCGGCAAGTATACACCAAGGAAGAATCCCTGGAGCCGAGGTTTGTTCACCAGAGTAACACCTTGCTGCTGTCACCAACTGCACTGAATCCTGGAGACTCCATTGAGTGGACATGGCTTTGGACCTTGCGGCACGTACACCAACAATGGCTGGCTTTCCTGGCACCCTGGAGACAAAGCCTGGACGCTGCTAGCCTCCTGTGCATTCCTGCAAAACAGCAGGACGACCTCCAAAGGACACAGTAGTGTATACTGAAAGGCCAGATGATAGGAGCCCCTTACTGGGACGTTTGTTTTACGATAATGGCGAGAGAATGCACCCCCAGGAGCCACATATACACACTTCAGGCACCACAAAGAGGAAAGAAGTAAAAGCATGGTACAGTGGACATGGAAGACACCGCGTGCCTGCTGTACTAGGACCAGAGGACCACCGTCTTGCGTGTATCCTACCTGATGGACAGGATTTGCCTATGTCGATGGCATTAAACCTTGTGTCCTTTGGCCCCAAAGTTATTGTGCATTGGGAATTTCCCCGAGCTTGAGGATGATTACGTCTTTTGTTATGAGGAACGTCCTCCTTTTGGAGGATGATTATAATTTTTGTTACCTGTAGCGAAATCTTGCTGTGTCTTAATTGTCATGGTCTCTGAACTGTTTTTGTCTTCTCTTGCTCTTGTGGAATCTTGTCACAGTGCTCCAGTTTTCTCGCACAGGGACCATTGCGGAAGAATGGACGCGTGCAGACTGTAAGGCGAGTATACTGGAGTGGGGGAAATGGGGGAAGGTGGGGTTCCTATGACCAGGATCTTCCACAAACTTCAACCACATTATGATGTATGTGCCCTGCTACCAGGCTACAGCTTCAACAGAGGGACCCCGAAAGGTAGCCCTGAGCCCGGTCGACGTGTTAGCACACACGGCTGCAACCCCTTTACAACTGCAAGTAGAAACCAAGGAAGAATCACCGAAGCCAAGGTCTGGCCACCAGAGAAACATGTTGCTGCCATCACCAACTGCACTGAACCCTGGAGACTCCATTGAATGGACATTGCCGAGGACCTCCCGAAACATGGACCAACGACGGCTGGCTCTCCTCGCGCTGTGGGGACAAGGCCTAGAAGCTGTCTTCCTGTGTATTCGTTGAATAGCCGCTGGGTGGCCGCCAAAGTCCACAGTAGTGTAACCTGAATGGCGAGAAGGTAGGAGCACCTTACCGGGGACTTTTGTTTTATCCTAATGGCCAGTGCATGCACCTCCAGTAGCCCTGTATAGAGACCCTGCAGTTCAGCCCCCGCCCCCCCTCCCCGCCCACATGAAAGGAAGTAAAAGTATGCTATAGTGGACATGGAAGGGGCCACCTGCCTGCTGCAGTCCTATCACAGGACCACTCTCTTGCAGAAATCTTACAAGATGGACAATATTTGCATTTGTGGATGGCACTGAAACATGTGTCTTATAGCCCCTAATTTCTTTGCACTTTGGGAACTTCCAATGTCTTCATTCGTATTGTAGCGTTTGTTATCAGGAACCTCCTCTGGCTTGAGGATTTTTATAATTTTTGTTACCTGTATCAGAATCTTACTGTATCTTACTTTTCATTGTCTCTACGTTGATGATATCTTCTCTTGCTATTGTGGAATCTTGTTACAGTGCTCCAGTTTTCTCGCACAGGGCCCATTGCGGAAGACTGAAAGCGTGCAGATTGTAAGGCGAGAATACTGGAGTGGGGGAATGTGGGAAAGGTGGGGTTCCTATGACCAGGATCTTCACTGAACTTCAACCACTTTCTGATGTAACTGCCCTGCTGCCTGGCTGCAGCTTCAACAGAGAGACCACGAAAAGGAGCCCTTAGCCCGGTGGACATGTTGGCACGTATGACTGCCACCCCTATACTACTGCAAGTACAAAAGCCAAGGAGGAATCCCTGAAGCCGAGGTTTGGCCACCAGAATAACATCTTGCTCCCATCACCAACTGCAATGAACCCTGGAGACTCCATTGAATGGACATGGCATTGGAAATTTCTACACAATGACCTATGACAGCTGGCTCTCCTGGCACCTAGGGTACAAGGCCTGGAAGCTGGCCTCCTGTGTATTCCGGGAGTCACAGCGGGATGGCCGCCAAAGACCACAGTACTGTATCCTGAATGGCCTGAAGGTAGGAGCACCTTCCGGGGGACTTTTGTGTTATTCTAGTGGCCAGTGATTGCACCTCCTGCAGCACTTTATAGAGACCCTTGAGGAACCCCCACAAGGAAAGAAATAATAGGGTGGTGGCCTAGGCATGGAAGAGACAGCCTGCTACTCCCGTCCTCACACAGGACCACTCTATCGCATGAATCCTCTCTGATGGACAAGATTTTCCTATGTTGACGGCGATCAAACGTGTCTTATCGCTCCTAAAGCCTTTGTGCTTTGCTATGTTCCTATGGCTTGAGGACTATTAGAACTTTTGTCTTTACGAACCTCCTGTTGCTTAAGGAATATTATAATTGTGCTCGCTGTTTCAAAATCTTACTGTATTTCAATTTTTATTGTCTCTAAGTTGTTGTCATCTTCTCTTGCTATTGTATTGTGGGATCCTGTTACAGTGCACCATGTCCTCGCACAGGGACCATTGCGGAAGAATGTAAGCGTGTAGATTGTAAGGCGAGAATACTGGTGCCGGGGAGTGTGGGGAGGATGGGCCTCCTACGGCCAGGGTCGTCACAGAACTTCAACCACTTGATGATGTAATTGGCCTGTTTTGCTAGGCTTCAGGTTCATCACAGACATGCAGAGTGGAAGCTCTGAGCCCAGAGGACATGTTAACATACATGGCTGCTTGCCCTATACACCGGCAAGTATACACCAAGGAAGAATCCCTGGAGCCGAGGTTTGTTCACCAGAGTAACACCTTGCTGCTGTCACCAACTGCACTGAATCCTGGAGACTCCATTGAGTGGACATGGCTTTGGACCTTGCGGCACGTACACCAACAATGGCTGGCTTTCCTGGCACCCTGGAGACAAAGCCTGGACGCTGCTAGCCTCCTGTGCATTCCTGCAAAACAGCAGGACGACCTCCAAAGGACACAGTAGTGTATACTGAAAGGCCAGATGATAGGAGCCCCTTACTGGGACGTTTGTTTTACGATAATGGCGAGAGAATGCACCCCCAGGAGCCACATATACACACTTCAGGCACCACAAAGAGGAAAGAAGTAAAAGCATGGTACAGTGGACATGGAAGACACCGCGTGCCTGCTGTACTAGGACCAGAGGACCACCGTCTTGCGTGTATCCTACCTGATGGACAGGATTTGCCTATGTCGATGGCATTAAACCTTGTGTCCTTTGGCCCCAAAGTTATTGTGCATTGGGAATTTCCCCGAGCTTGAGGATGATTACATCTTTTGTTATGAGGAACGTCCTCCTTTTGGAGGATGATTATAATTTTTGTTACCTGTAGCGAAATCTTGCTGCGTCTTAATTGTCATGGTCTCTGAACTGTTTTTGTCTTCTCTTGCTCTTGTGGAATCTTGTCACAGTGCTCCAGTTTTCTCGCACAGGGACCATTGCGGGAGAATGGACGCGTGCAGACTGTAAGGCGAGTATACTGGAGTGGGGGAAATGGGGGAAGGTGGGGTTCCTATGACCAGGATCTTCCACAAACTTCAACCACATTATGATGTATGTGCCCTGCTACCAGGCTACAGCTTCAACAGAGGGACCCCGAAAGGTAGCCCTGAGCCCGGTCGACGTGTTAGCACACACGGCTGCAACCCCTTTACAACTGCAAGTAGAAACCAAGGAAGAATCACCGAAGCCAAGGTCTGGCCACCAGAGAAACATGTTGCTGCCATCACCAACTGCACTGAACCCTGGAGACTCCATTGAATGGACATTGCCGAGGACCTTCCGAAACATGGACCAACGACGGCTGGCTCTCCTCGCGCTGTGGGGACAAGGCCTAGAAGCTGTCTTCCTGTGTATTCGTTGAATAGCCGCTGGGTGGCCGCCAAAGTCCACAGTAGTGTAACCTGAATGGCGAGAAGGTAGGAGCACCTTACCGGGGACTTTTGTTTTATCCTAATGGCCAGTGCATGCACCTCCAGTAGCCCTGTATAGAGACCCTGCAGTTCAGCCCCTGCCCCCCCTCCCCGCCCACATGAAAGGAAGTAAAAGTATGCTATAGTGGACATGGAAGGGGCCACCTGCCTGCTGCAGTCCTATCACAGGACCACTCTCTTGCAGAAATCTTACAAGATGGACAATATTTGCATTTGTGGATGGCACTGAAACATGTGTCTTATAGCCCCTAATTTCTTTGCACTTTGGGAACTTCCAATGTCTTCATTCGTATTGTAGCGTTTGTTATCAGGAACCTCCTCTGGCTTGAGGATTTTTATAATTTTTGTTACCTGTATCAGAATCTTACTGTATCTTACTTTTCATTGTCTCTACGTTGATGATATCTTCTCTTGCTATTGTGGAATCTTGTTACAGTGCTCCAGTTTTCTCGCACAGGGCCCATTGCGGAAGACTGAAAGCGTGCAGATTGTAAGGCGAGAATACTGGAGTGGGGGAATGTGGGAAAGGTGGGGTTCCTATGACCAGGATCTTCCCTGAACTTCAACCACTTTCTGATGTAACTGCCCTGCTGCCTGGCTGCAGCTTCAACAGAGAGACCACGAAAAGGAGCCCTTAGCCCGGTGGACATGTTGGCACGTATGACTGCCACCCCTATACTACTGCAAGTACAAAAGCCAAGGAGGAATCCCTGAAGCCGCGGTTTGGCCACCAGAATAACATCTTGCTCCCATCACCAACTGCAATGAACCCTGGAGACTCCATTGAATGGACATGGCATTGGAAATTTCTACACAATGACCTATGACAGCTGGCTCTCCTGGCACCTAGGGTACAAGGCCTGGAAGCTGGCCTCCTGTGTATTCCGGGAGTCACAGCGGGATGGCCGCCAAAGACCACAGTACTGTATCCTGAATGGCCTGAAGGTAGGAGCACCTTCCGGGGGACTTTTGTGTTATTCTAGTGGCCAGTGATTGCACCTCCTGCAGCACTTTATAGAGACCCTTGAGGAACCCCCACAAGGAAAGAAATAATAGGGTGGTGGCCTAGGCATGGAAGAGACAGCCTGCTACTCCCGTCCTCACACAGGACCACTCTATCGCATGAATCCTCTCTGATGGACAAGATTTTCCTATGTTGACGGCGATCAAACGTGTCTTATCGCTCCTAAAGCCTTTGTGCTTTGCTATGTTCCTATGGCTTGAGGACTATTAGAACTTTTGTCTTTACGAACCTCCTGTTGCTTAAGGAATATTATAATTGTGCTCGCTGTTTCAAAATCTTACTGTATTTCAATTTTTATTGTCTCTAAGTTGTTGTCATCTTCTCTTGCTATTGTATTGTGGGATCCTGTTACAGTGCACCATGTCCTCGCACAGGGACCATTGCGGAAGAATGTAAGCGTGTAGATTGTAAGGCGAGAGTACTGGTGCCGGGGAGTGTGGGGAGGATGGGCCTCCTACGGCCAGGGTCGTCACAGAACTTCAACCACTTGATGATGTAATTGGCCTGTTTTGCTAGGCTTCAGGTTCATCACAGACATGCAGAGTGGAAGCTCTGAGCCCAGAGGACATGTTAACATACATGGCTGCTTGCCCTATACACCGGCAAGTATACACCAAGGAAGAATCCCTGGAGCCGAGGTTTGTTCACCAGAGTAACACCTTGCTGCTGTCACCAACTGCACTGAATCCTGGAGACTCCATTGAGTGGACATGGCTTTGGACCTTGCGGCACGTACACCAACAATGGCTGGCTTTCCTGGCACCCTGGAGACAAAGCCTGGACGCTGCTAGCCTCCTGTGCATTCCTGCAAAACAGCAGGACGACCTCCAAAGGACACAGTAGTGTATACTGAAAGGCCAGATGATAGGAGCCCCTTACTGGGACGTTTGTTTTACGATAATGGCGAGAGAATGCACCCCCAGGAGCCACATATACACACTTCAGGCACCACAAAGAGGAAAGAAGTAAAAGCATGGTACAGTGGACATGGAAGACACCGCGTGCCTGCTGTACTAGGACCAGAGGACCACCGTCTTGCGTGTATCCTACCTGATGGACAGGATTTGCCTATGTCGATGGCATTAAACCTTGTGTCCTTTGGCCCCAAAGTTATTGTGCATTGGGAATTTCCCCGAGCTTGAGGATGATTACATCTTTTGTTATGAGGAACGTCCTCCTTTTGGAGGATGATTATAATTTTTGTTACCTGTAGCGAAATCTTGCTGTGTCTTAATTGTCATGGTCTCTGAACTGTTTTTGTCTTCTCTTGCTCTTGTGGAATCTTGTCACAGTGCTCCAGTTTTCTCGCACAGGGACCATTGCGGGAGAATGGACGCGTGCAGACTGTAAGGCGAGTATACTGGAGTGGGGGAAATGGGGGAAGGTGGGGTTCCTATGACCAGGATCTTCCACAAACTTCAACCACATTATGATGTATGTGCCCTGCTACCAGGCTACAGCTTCAACAGAGGGACCCCGAAAGGTAGCCCTGAGCCCGGTCGACGTGTTAGCACACACGGCTGCAACCCCTTTACAACTGCAAGTAGAAACCAAGGAAGAATCACCGAAGCCAAGGTCTGGCCACCAGAGAAACATGTTGCTGCCATCACCAACTGCACTGAACCCTGGAGACTCCATTGAATGGACATTGCCGAGGACCTTCCGAAACATGGACCAACGACGGCTGGCTCTCCTCGCGCTGTGGGGACAAGGCCTAGAAGCTGTCTTCCTGTGTATTCGTTGAATAGCCGCTGGGTGGCCGCCAAAGTCCACAGTAGTGTAACCTGAATGGCGAGAAGGTAGGAGCACCTTACCGGGGACTTTTGTTTTATCCTAATGGCCAGTGCATGCACCTCCAGTAGCCCTGTATAGAGACCCTGCAGTTCAGCCCCCGCCCCCCCTCCCCGCCCACATGAAAGGAAGTAAAAGTATGCTATAGTGGACATGGAAGGGGCCACCTGCCTGCTGCAGTCCTATCACAGGACCACTCTCTTGCAGAAATCTTACAAGATGGACAATATTTGCATTTGTGGATGGCACTGAAACATGTGTCTTATAGCCCCTAATTTCTTTGCACTTTGGGAACTTCCAATGTCTTCATTCGTATTGTAGCGTTTGTTATCAGGAACCTCCTCTGGCTTGAGGATTTTTATAATTTTTGTTACCTGTATCAGAATCTTACTGTATCTTACTTTTCATTGTCTCTACGTTGATGATATCTTCTCTTGCTATTGTGGAATCTTGTTACAGTGCTCCAGTTTTCTCGCACAGGGCCCATTGCGGAAGACTGAAAGCGTGCAGATTGTAAGGCGAGAATACTGGAGTGGGGGAATGTGGGAAAGGTGGGGTTCCTATGACCAGGATCTTCCCTGAACTTCAACCACTTTCTGATGTAACTGCCCTGCTGCCTGGCTGCAGCTTCAACAGAGAGACCACGAAAAGGAGCCCTTAGCCCGGTGGACATGTTGGCACGTATGACTGCCACCCCTATACTACTGCAAGTACAAAAGCCAAGGAGGAATCCCTGAAGCCGAGGTTTGGCCACCAGAATAACATCTTGCTCCCATCACCAACTGCAATGAACCCTGGAGACTCCATTGAATGGACATGGCATTGGAAATTTCTACACAATGACCTATGACAGCTGGCTCTCCTGGCACCTAGGGTACAAGGCCTGGAAGCTGGCCTCCTGTGTATTCCGGGAGTCACAGCGGGATGGCCGCCAAAGACCACAGTACTGTATCCTGAATGGCCTGAAGGTAGGAGCACCTTCCGGGGGACTTTTGTGTTATTCTAGTGGCCAGTGATTGCACCTCCTGCAGCACTTTATAGAGACCCTTGAGGAACCCCCACAAGGAAAGAAATAATAGGGTGGTGGCCTAGGCATGGAAGAGACAGCCTGCTACTCCCGTCCTCACACAGGACCACTCTATCGCATGAATCCTCTCTGATGGACAAGATTTTCCAATGTTGACGGCGATCAAACGTGTCTTATCGCTCCTAAAGCCTTTGTGCTTTGCTATGTTCCTATGGCTTGAGGACTATTAGAACTTTTGTCTTTACGAACCTCCTGTTGCTTAAGGAATATTATAATTGTGCTCGCTGTTTCAAAATCTTACTGTATTTCAATTTTTATTGTCTCTAAGTTGTTGTCATCTTCTCTTGCTATTGTATTGTGGGATCCTGTTACAGTGCACCATGTCCTCGCACAGGGACCATTGCGGAAGAATGTAAGCGTGTAGATTGTAAGGCGAGAATACTGGTGCCGGGGAGTGTGGGGAGGATGGGCCTCCTACGGCCAGGGTCGTCACAGAACTTCAACCACTTGATGATGTAATTGGCCTGTTGCTAGGCTTCAGTTTCATCACAGACATGCAGAGTGGAAGCTCTGAGCCCAGAGGACATGTTAACATACATGGCTGCTTGCCCTATACACCGGCAAGTATACACCAAGGAAGAATCCCTGGAGCCGAGGTTTGTTCACCAGAGTAACACCTTGCTGCTGTCACCAACTGCACTGAATCCTGGAGACTCCATTGAGTGGACATGGCTTTGGACCTTGCGGCACGTACACCAACAATGGCTGGCATTCCTGGCACCCTGGAGACAAAGCCTGGACGCTGCTAGCCTCCTGTGCATTCCTGCAAAACAGCAGGACGACCTCCAAAGGACACAGTAGTGTATACTGAAAGGCCAGATGATAGGAGCCCCTTACTGGGACGTTTGTTTTATGATAATGGCGAGAGAATGCACCCCCAGGAGCCACATATACACACTTCAGGCACCACAAAGAGGAAAGAAGTAAAAGCATGGTACAGTGGACATGGAAGACACCGCGTGCCTGCTGTACTAGGACCAGAGGACCACCGTCTTGCGTGTATCCTACCTGATGGACAGGATTTGCCTATGTCGATGGCATTAAACCTTGTGTCCTTTGGCCCCAAAGTTATTGTGCTTTGGGAATTTCCCCGAGCTTGAGGATGATTACATCTTTTGTTATTAGGAACGTCCTCCTTTTGGAGGATGATTATAATTTTTGTTACCTGTAGCGAAATCTTGCTGTGTCTTAATTGTCATGGTCTCTGAACTGTTTTTGTCTTCTCTTGCTCTTGTGGAATCTTGTCACAGTGCTCCAGTTTTCTCGCACAGGGACCATTGCGGAAGAATGGACGCGTGCAGACTCTAAGGCGTGTATACTGGAGAGGGGGAAATGGGGGAAGGTGGGGTTCCTATGACCAGGATCTTCCACAAACTTCAACCACATTATGATGTATGTGCCCTGCTACCAGGCTACAGCTTCAACAGAGGGACCCCGAAAGGTAGCCCTGAGCCCGGTCGACGTGTTAGCACACACGGCTGCAACCCCTTTACAACTGCAAGTAGAAACCAAGGAAGAATCACCGAAGCCAAGGTCTGGCCACCAGAGAAACATGTTGCTGCCATCACCAACTGCACTGAACCCTGGAGACTCCATTGAATGGACATTGCCGAGGACCTCCCGAAACATGGACCAACGACGGCTGGCTCTCCTCGCGCTGTGGGGACAAGGCCTAGAAGCTGTCTTCCTGTGTATTCGTTGAATAGCCGCTGGGTGGCCGCCAAAGTCCACAGTAGTGTAACCTGAATGGCGAGAAGGTAGGAGCACCTTACCGGGGACTTTTGTTTTATCCTAATGGCCAGTGCATGCACCTCCAGTAGCCCTGTATAGAGACCCTGCAGTTCAGCCCCCGCCCCCCCTCCCCGCCCACATGAAAGGAAGTAAAAGTATGCTATAGTGGACATGGAAGGGGCCACCTGCCTGCTGCAGTCCTATCACAGGACCACTCTCTTGCAGAAATCTTACAAGATGGACAATATTTGCATTTGTGGATGGCACTGAAACATGTGTCTTATAGCCCCTAATTTCTTTGCACTTTGGGAACTTCCAATGTCTTCATTCGTATTGTAGCGTTTGTTATCAGGAACCTCCTCTGGCTTGAGGATTTTTATAATTTTTGTTACCTGTATCAGAATCTTACTGTATCTTACTTTTCATTGTCTCTACGTTGATGATATCTTCTCTTGCTATTGTGGAATCTTGTTACAGTGCTCCAGTTTTCTCGCACAGGGCCCATTGCGGAAGACTGAAAGCGTGCAGATTGTAAGGCGAGAATACTGGAGTGGGGGAATGTGGGAAAGGTGGGGTTCCTATGACCAGGATCTTCACTGAACTTCAACCACTTTCTGATGTAACTGCCCTGCTGCCTGGCTGCAGCTTCAACAGAGAGACCACGAAAAGGAGCCCTTAGCCCGGTGGACATGTTGGCACGTATGACTGCCACCCCTATACTACTGCAAGTACAAAAGCCAAGGAGGAATCCCTGAAGCCGAGGTTTGGCCACCAGAATAACATCTTGCTCCCATCACCAACTGCAATGAACCCTGGAGACTCCATTGAATGGACATAGCATTGGAAATTTCTACACAATGACCTATGACAGCTGGCTCTCCTGGCACCTAGGGTACAAGGCCTGGAAGCTGGCCTCCTGTGTATTCCGGGAGTCACAGCGGGATGGCCGCCAAAGACCGCAGTACTGTATCCTGAATGGCCTGAAGGTAGGAGCACCTTCCGGGGGACTTTTGTGTTATTCTAGTGGCCAGTGATTGCACCTCCTGCAGCACTTTATAGAGACCCTTGAGGAACCCCCACAAGGAAAGAAATAATAGGGTGGTGGCCTAGGCATGGAAGAGACAGCCTGCTACTCCCGTCCTCACACAGGACCACTCTATCGCATGAATCCTCTCTGATGGACAAGATTTTCCTATGTTGACGGCGATCAAACGTGTCTTATGGCTCCTAAAGCCTTTGTGCTTTGCTATGTTCCTATGGCTTGAGGACTATTAAAACTTTTGTCTTTACGAACCTCCTGTTGCTTAAGGAATATTATAATTGTGCTCGCTGTTTCAAAATCTTACTGTATTTCAATTTTTATTGTCTCTAAGTTGTTGTCATCTTCTCTTGCTATTGTATTGTGGGATCCTGTTACAGTGCACCATGTCCTCGCACAGGGACCATTGCGGAAGAATGTAAGCGTGTAGATTGTAAGGCGAGAATACTGGTGCCGGGGAGTGTGGGGAGGATGGGCCTCCTACGGCCAGGGTCGTCACAGAACTTCAACCACTTGATGATGTAATTGGCCTGTTGCTAGGCTTCAGGTTCATCACAGACATGCAGAGTGGAAGCTCTGAGCCCAGAGGACATGTTAACATACATGGCTGCTTGCCCTATACACCGGCAAGTATACACCAAGGAAGAATCCCTGGAGCCGAGGTTTGTTCACCAGAGTAACACCTTGCTGCTGTCACCAACTGCACTGAATCCTGGAGACTCCATTGAGTGGACATGGCTTTGGACCTTGCGGCACGTACACCAACAATGGCTGGCTTTCCTGGCACCCTGGAGACAAAGCCTGGACGCTGCTAGCCTCCTGTGCATTCCTGCAAAACAGCAGGACGACCTCCAAAGGACACAGTAGTGTATACTGAAAGGCCAGATGATAGGAGCCCCTTACTGGGACGTTTGTTTTACGATAATGGCGAGAGAATGCACCCCCAGGAGCCACATATACACACTTCAGGCACCACAAAGAGGAAAGAAGTAAAAGCATGGTACAGTGGACATGGAAGACACCGCGTGCCTGCTGTACTAGGACCAGAGGACCACCGTCTTGCGTGTATCCTACCTGATGGACAGGATTTGCCTATGTCGATGGCATTAAACCTTGTGTCCTTTGGCCCCAAAGTTATTGTGCATTGGGAATTTCCCCGAGCTTGAGGATGATTACATCTTTTGTTATTAGGAACGTCCTCCTTTTGGAGGATGATTATAATTTTTGTTACCTGTAGCGAAATCTTGCTGTGTCTTAATTGTCATGGTCTCTGAACTGTTTTTGTCTTCTCTTGCTCTTGTGGAATCTTGTCACAGTGCTCCAGTTTTCTCGCACAGGGACCATTGCGGAAGAATGGACGCGTGCAGACTGTAAGGCGAGTATACTGGAGTGGGGGAAATGGGGGAAGGTGGGGTTCCTATGACCAGGATCTTCCACAAACTTCAACCACATTATGATGTATGTGCCCTGCTACCAGGCTACAGCTTCAACAGAGGGACCCCGAAAGGTAGCCCTGAGCCCGGTCGACGTGTTAGCACACACGGCTGCAACCCCTTTACAACTGCAAGTAGAAACCAAGGAAGAATCACCGAAGCCAAGGTCTGGCCACCAGAGAAACATGTTGCTGCCATCACCAACTGCACTGAACCCTGGAGACTCCATTGAATGGACATTGCCGAGGACCTCCCGAAACATGGACCAACGACGGCTGGCTCTCCTCGCGCTGTGGGGACAAGGCCTAGAAGCTGTCTTCCTGTGTATTCGTTGAATAGCCGCTGGGTGGCCGCCAAAGTCCACAGTAGTGTAACCTGAATGGCGAGAAGGTAGGAGCACCTTACCGGGGACTTTTGTTTTATCCTAATGGCCAGTGCATGCACCTCCAGTAGCCCTGTATAGAGACCCTGCAGTTCAGCCCCCGCCCCCCCTCCCCGCCCACATGAAAGGAAGTAAAAGTATGCTATAGTGGACATGGAAGGGGCCACCTGCCTGCTGCAGTCCTATCACAGGGCCACTCTCTTGCAGAAATCTTACAAGATGGACAATATTTGCATTTGTGGATGGCACTGAAACATGTGTCTTATAGCCCCTAATTTCTTTGCACTTTGGGAACTTCCAATGTCTTCATTCGTATTGTAGCGTTTGTTATCAGGAACCTCCTCTGGCTTGAGGATTTTTATAATTTTTGTTACCTGTATCAGAATCTTACTGTATCTTACTTTTCATTGTCTCTACGTTGATGATATCTTCTCTTGCTATTGTGGAATCTTGTTACAGTGCTCCAGTTTTCTCGCACAGGGCCCATTGCGGAAGACTGAAAGCGTGCAGATTGTAAGGCGAGAATACTGGAGTGGGGGAATGTGGGAAAGGTGGGGTTCCTATGACCAGGATCTTCACTGAACTTCAACCACTTTCTGATGTAACTGCCCTGCTGCCTGGCTGCAGCTTCAACAGAGAGACCACGAAAAGGAGCCCTTAGCCCGGTGGACATGTTGGCACGTATGACTGCCACCCCTATACTACTGCAAGTACAAAAGCCAAGGAGGAATCCCTGAAGCCGAGGTTTGGCCACCAGAATAACATCTTGCTCCCATCACCAACTGCAATGAACCCTGGAGACTCCATTGAATGGACATGGCATTGGAAATTTCTACACAATGACCTATGACAGCTGGCTCTCCTGGCACCTAGGGTACAAGGCCTGGAAGCTGGCCTCCTGTGTATTCCGGGAGTCACAGCGGGATGGCCGCCAAAGACCACAGTACTGTATCCTGAATGGCCTGAAGGTAGGAGCACCTTCCGGGGGACTTTTGTGTTATTCTAGTGGCCAGTGATTGCACCTCCTGCAGCACTTTATAGAGACCCTTGAGGAACCCCCACAAGGAAAGAAATAATAGGGTGGTGGCCTAGGCATGGAAGAGACAGCCTGCTACTCCCGTCCTCACACAGGACCACTCTATCGCATGAATCCTCTCTGATGGACAAGATTTTCCTATGTTGACGGCGATCAAACGTGTCTTATCGCTCCTAAAGCCTTTGTGCTTTGCTATGTTCCTATGGCTTGAGGACTATTAGAACTTTTGTCTTTACGAACCTCCTGTTGCTTAAGGAATATTATAATTGTGCTCGCTGTTTCAAAATCTTACTGTATTTCAATTTTTATTGTCTCTAAGTTGTTGTCATCTTCTCTTGCTATTGTATTGTGGGATCCTGTTACAGTGCACCATGTCCTCGCACAGGGACCATTGCGGAAGAATGTAAGCGTGTAGATTGTAAGGCGAGAATACTGGTGCCGGGGAGTGTGGGGAGGATGGGCCTCCTACGGCCAGGGTCGTCACAGAACTTCAACCACTTGATGATGTAATTGGCCTGTTGCTAGGCTTCAGGTTCATCACAGACATGCAGAGTGGAAGCTCTGAGCCCAGAGGACATGTTAACATACATGGCTGCTTGCCCTATACACCGGCAAGTATACACCAAGGAAGAATCCCTGGAGCCGAGGTTTGTTCACCAGAGTAACACCTTGCTGCTGTCACCAACTGCACTGAATCCTGGAGACTCCATTGAGTGGACATGGCTTTGGACCTTGCGGCACGTACACCAACAATGGCTGGCTTTCCTGGCACCCTGGAGACAAAGCCTGGACGCTGCTAGCCTCCTGTGCATTCCTGCAAAACAGCAGGACGACCTCCAAAGGACACAGTAGTGTATACTGAAAGGCCAGATGATAGGAGCCCCTTACTGGGACGTTTGTTTTACGATAATGGCGAGAGAATGCACCCCCAGGAGCCACATATACACACTTCAGGCACCACAAAGAGGAAAGAAGTAAAAGCATGGTACAGTGGACATGGAAGACACCGCGTGCCTGCTGTACTAGGACCAGAGGACCACCGTCTTGCGTGTATCCTACCTGATGGACAGGATTTGCCTATGTCGATGGCATTAAACCTTGTGTCCTTTGGCCCCAAAGTTATTGTGCATTGGGAATTTCCCCGAGCTTGAGGATGATTACATCTTTTGTTATTAGGAACGTCCTCCTTTTGGAGGATGATTATAATTTTTGTTACCTGTAGCGAAATCTTGCTGTGTCTTAATTGTCATGGTCTCTGAACTGTTTTTGTCTTCTCTTGCTCTTGTGGAATCTTGTCACAGTGCTCCAGTTTTCTCGCACAGGGACCATTGCGGAAGAATGGACGCGTGCAGACTGTAAGGCGAGTATACTGGAGTGGGGGAAATGGGGGAAGGTGGGGTTCCTATGACCAGGATCTTCCACAAACTTCAACCACATTATGATGTATGTGCCCTGCTACCAGGCTACAGCTTCAACAGAGGGACCCCGAAAGGTAGCCCTGAGCCCGGTCGACGTGTTAGCACACACGGCTGCAACCCCTTTACAACTGCAAGTAGAAACCAAGGAAGAATCACCGAAGCCAAGGTCTGGCCACCAGAGAAACATGTTGCTGCCATCACCAACTGCACTGAACCCTGGAGACTCCATTGAATGGACATTGCCGAGGACCTCCCGAAACATGGACCAACGACGGCTGGCTCTCCTCGCGCTGTGGGGACAAGGCCTAGAAGCTGTCTTCCTGTGTATTCGTTGAATAGCCGCTGGGTGGCCGCCAAAGTCCACAGTAGTGTAACCTGAATGGCGAGAAGGTAGGAGCACCTTACCGGGGACTTTTGTTTTATCCTAATGGCCAGTGCATGCACCTCCAGTAGCCCTGTATAGAGACCCTGCAGTTCAGCCCCCGCCCCCCCTCCCCGCCCACATGAAAGGAAGTAAAAGTATGCTATAGTGGACATGGAAGGGGCCACCTGCCTGCTGCAGTCCTATCACAGGACCACTCTCTTGCAGAAATCTTACAAGATGGACAATATTTGCATTTGTGGATGGCACTGAAACATGTGTCTTATAGCCCCTAATTTCTTTGCACTTTGGGAACTTCCAATGTCTTCATTCGTATTGTAGCGTTTGTTATCAGGAACCTCCTCTGGCTTGAGGATTTTTATAATTTTTGTTACCTGTATCAGAATCTTACTGTATCTTACTTTTCATTGTCTCTACGTTGATGATATCTTCTCTTGCTATTGTGGAATCTTGTTACAGTGCTCCAGTTTTCTCGCACAGGGCCCATTGCGGAAGACTGAAAGCGTGCAGATTGTAAGGCGAGAATACTGGAGTGGGGGAATGTGGGAAAGGTGGGGTTCCTATGACCAGGATCTTCACTGAACTTCAACCACTTTCTGATGTAACTGCCCTGCTGCCTGGCTGCAGCTTCAACAGAGAGACCACGAAAAGGAGCCCTTAGCCCGGTGGACATGTTGGCACGTATGACTGCCACCCCTATACTACTGCAAGTACAAAAGCCAAGGAGGAATCCCTGAAGCCGAGGTTTGGCCACCAGAATAACATCTTGCTCCCATCACCAACTGCAATGAACCCTGGAGACTCCATTGAATGGACATGGCATTGGAAATTTCTACACAATGACCTATGACAGCTGGCTCTCCTGGCACCTAGGGTACAAGGCCTGGAAGCTGGCCTCCTGTGTATTCCGGGAGTCACAGCGGGATGGCCGCCAAAGACCACAGTACTGTATCCTGAATGGCCTGAAGGTAGGAGCACCTTCCGGGGGACTTTTGTGTTATTCTAGTGGCCAGTGATTGCACCTCCTGCAGCACTTTATAGAGACCCTTGAGGAACCCCCACAAGGAAAGAAATAATAGGGTGGTGGCCTAGGCATGGAAGAGACAGCCTGCTACTCCCGTCCTCACACAGGACCACTCTATCGCATGAATCCTCTCTGATGGACAAGATTTTCCTATGTTGACGGCGATCAAACGTGTCTTATCGCTCCTAAAGCCTTTGTGCTTTGCTATGTTCCTATGGCTTGAGGACTATTAGAACTTTTGTCTTTACGAACCTCCTGTTGCTTAAGGAATATTATAATTGTGCTCGCTGTTTCAAAATCTTACTGTATTTCAATTTTTATTGTCTCTAAGTTGTTGTCATCTTCTCTTGCTATTGTATTGTGGGATCCTGTTACAGTGCACCATGTCCTCGCACAGGGACCATTGCGGAAGAATGTAAGCGTGTAGATTGTAAGGCGAGAATACTGGTGCCGGGGAGTGTGGGGAGGATGGGCCTCCTACGGCCAGGGTCGTCACAGAACTTCAACCACTTGATGATGTAATTGGCCTGTTGCTAGTCTTCAGGTTCATCACAGACATGCAGAGTGGAAGCTCTGAGCCCAGAGGACATGTTAACATACATGGCTGCTTGCCCTATACACCGGCAAGTATACACCAAGGAAGAATCCCTGGAGCCGAGGTTTGTTCACCAGAGTAACACCTTGCTGCTGTCACCAACTGCACTGAATCCTGGAGACTCCATTGAGTGGACATGGCTTTGGACCTTGCGGCACGTACACCAACAATGGCTGGCTTTCCTGGCACCCTGGAGACAAAGTCTGGACGCTGCTAGCCTCCTGTGCATTCCTGCAAAACAGCAGGACGACCTCCAAAGGACACAGTAGTGTATACTGAAAGGCCAGATGATAGGAGCCCCTTACTGGGACGTTTGTTTTACGATAATGGCGAGAGAATGCACCCCCAGGAGCCACATATACACACTTCAGACACCACAAAGAGGAAAGAAGTAAAAGCATGGTACAGTGGACATGGAAGACACCGCGTGCCTGCTGTACTAGGACCAGAGGACCACCGTCTTGCGTGTATCCTACCTGATGGACAGGATTTGCCTATGTCGATGGCATTAAACCTTGTGTCCTTTGGCCCCAAAGTTATTGTGCATTGGGAATTTCCCCGAGCTTGAGGATGATTACATCTTTTGTTATGAGGAACGTCCTCCTTTTGGAGGATGATTATAATTTTTGTTACCTGTAGCGAAATCTTGCTGTGTCTTAATTGTCATGGTCTCTGAACTGTTTTTGTCTTCTCTTGCTCTTGTGGAATCTTGTCACAGTGCTCCAGTTTTCTCGCACAGGGACCATTGCGGAAGAATGGACGCGTGCAGACTGTAAGGCGAGTATACTGGAGTGGGGGAAATGGGGGAATGTGGGGTTCCTATGACCAGGATCTTCCACAAACTTCAACCACATTATGATGTATGTGCCCTGCTACCAGGCTACAGCTTCAACAGAGGGACCCCGAAAGGTAGCCCTGAGCTCGGTCGACGTGTTAGCACACACGGCTGCAACCCCTTTACAACTGCAAGTAGAAACCAAGGAAGAATCACCGAAGCCAAGGTCTGGCCACCAGAGAAACATGTTGCTGCCATCACCAACTGCACTGAACCCTGGAGACTCCATTGAATGGACATTGCCGAGGACCTTCCGAAACATGGACCAACGACGGCTGGCTCTCCTCGCGCTGTGGGGACAAGGCCTAGAAGCTGTCTTCCTGTGTATTCGTTGAATAGCCGCTGGGTGGCCGCCAAAGTCCACAGTAGTGTAACCTGAATGGCGAGAAGGTAGGAGCACCTTACCGGGGACTTTTGTTTTATCCTAATGGCCAGTGCATGCACCTCCAGTAGCCCTGTATAGAGACCCTGCAGTTCACCCCCCGCCCCCCCTTCCCGCCCACATGAAAGGAAGTAAAAGTATGCTATAGTGGACATGGAAGGGGCCACCTGCCTGCTGCAGTCCTATCACAGGACCACTCTCTTGCAGAAATCTTACAAGATGGACAATATTTGCATTTGTGAATGGCACTGAAACATGTGTCTTATAGCCCCTAATTTCTTTGCACTTTGGGAACTTCCAATGTCTTCATTCGTATTGTAGCGTTTGTTATCAGGAACCTCCTCTGGCTTGAGGATTTTTATAATTTTTGTTACCTGTATCAGAATCTTACTGTATCTTACTTTTCATTGTCTCTACGTTGATGATATCTTCTCTTGCTATTGTGGAATCTTGTTACAGTGCTCCAGTTTTCTCGCACAGGGCCCATTGCGGAAGACTGAAAGCGTGCAGATTGTAAGGCGAGAATACTGGAGTGGGGGAATGTGGGAAAGGTGGGGTTCCTATGACCAGGATCTTCACTGAACTTCAACCACTTTCTGATGTAACTGCCCTGCTGCCTGGCTGCAGCTTCAACAGAGAGACCACGAAAAGGAGCCCTTAGCCCGGTGGACATGTTGGCACGTATGACTGCCACCCCTATACTACTGCAAGTACAAAAGCCAAGGAGGAATCCCTGAAGCCGAGGTTTGGCCACCAGAATAACATCTTGCTCCCATCACCAACTGCAATGAACCCTGGAGACTCCATTGAATGGACATGGCATTGGAAATTTCTACACAATGACCTATGACAGCTGGCTCTCCTGGCACCTAGGGTACAAGGCCTGGAAGCTGGCCTCCTGTGTATTCCGGGAGTCACAGCGGGATGGCCGCCAAAGACCACAGTACTGTATCCTGAATGGCCTGAAGGTAGGAGCACCTTCCGGGGGACTTTTGTGTTATTCTAGTGGCCAGTGATTGCACCTCCTGCAGCACTTTATAGAGACCCTTGAGGAACCCCCACAAGGAAAGAAATAATAGGGTGGT
Source organism: Manis javanica (assembly GCF_040802235.1). NCBI lineage: Eukaryota > Metazoa > Chordata > Mammalia > Pholidota > Manidae > Manis > Manis javanica. The sequence continues at coordinate 84,966,628 of NC_133166.1, forward strand.
GGCCTAGGCATGGAAGAGACAGCCTGCTACTCCCGTCCTCACACAGGACCACTCTATCGCATGAATCCTCTCTGATGGACAAGATTTTCCTATGTTGACGGCGATCAAACGTGTCTTATCGCTCCTAAAGCCTTTGTGCTTTGCTATGTTCCTATGGCTTGAGGACTATTAGAACTTTTGTCTTTAGGAACCTCCTGTGGCTTAAGGAATATTATAATTGTGCTCCCTGTTTCAAAATCTTACTGTATTTCAATTTTTATTGTCTCTAAGTTGTTGTCATCTTCTCTTGCTATTGTATTGTGGGATCCTGTTACAGTGCACCATGTCCTCGCACAGGGACCATTGCGGAAGATTGAAAGTGTTTAGATTGTGAGGCTAGAATACTGGTGCCGGGGGGTGTGGGTAGGATGGGCTTCCTAGGGCCAGGGTCGTCATGGAACTTCAACCATTTGATGATGTAATTGGCCTGTTGCTAGATTTCAGGTTCATCACAGACATGCAGAGTGGAAGCTCTGATCCCAGAGGACATGTTAACATACATGGCTGCTTGCCCTATACACTGGCAAGTATAAACCAAGGAAGAATCCCTGGAGTCGAGGTTTGTTCACCAGAGTAATACCTTGCTGCTGTCACCAACTGCACTGAATCCTGGAGACTCCATTGAGTGGACATGACTTTGGACCTTGCGGCATGTACACCAACAATGGCTGGCTTTCCTGGCACCCTGGAGATAAAGCCTGGATGCTGCTAGCCTCCTGTGCAGTCCTGGAAAACAGCAGGACGTCCTCCAAAGGACACAGTAGTGTAGACTGAAAGGCCAGATGATAGGAGCACCTTACTGGGACGTTTGTTTTACCATAATGGCCAGAGAATGCACCCCCAGGAGCCACATATAAACACTTCAGTCACCACAAATGGGAAAGAAGTAAAAGCATGGTACAGTGGACATGGAAGACACCGCGTGCCTGCTGTACTAGGACCAGAGGACCACCGTCTTGCGTGTATCCTACCTGATGGACAGGATTTGCCTATGTCGATGGCATTAAACCTTGTGTCCTGTTGCCGTAAAGTTATTGTGCATTGAAAATTTCCCCGAACTTGAGGATTATTACATCTTTTGTTATTAGGAACGTCCTCCTTTTGGAGGATGATTATAATTTTTGTTACCTGTAGCGAAATCTTGCTGTGTCTTAATTGTCATGGTCTCTGAACTGTTTTTGTCTTCTCTTGCTCTTGTATAATCTTGTCACAGTGCTCCAGATTTTTCACACAGGGACCATTGCAGAAGAATGGAAGCGTGCAGACTGTAAGGCGAGTATACTGGAGTGGGGGAAAAGGGGGAAGGTGGGGTTCCTATGACCAGGATCTTCCACGAACTTCAACCACATTAAGATGTATGTGCCCTGCTACCAGGCTAAAGCGTCAACAGAGGGACCCCGAAAGGTAGCCCTCAGCCCGGCGGACGTGTTAGCACACACGGCTGCAACCCCTTTACAACTGCAAGTAGAAACCAAGGAAGAATCACCGAAGCCAAGGTCTGGCCACCATAGAAACATGTTGCTGCCATCACCAACTGCACTGAACCCTGGAGACTCCATTGAATGGACATTGCCTAGGACCTCCCGAAACATGGACCAACGACGGCTGGCTCTCCTCTGCTGTGGGGACAAGGCCTAGAAGCTGTCTTCCTTTGTATTCTTCGTATAGCTGCTGGATGGCCGCCAAAGTCCACAGTAGTGTAACCTGAATGGCGAAAAGGTAGGAGCACCTTACCAGGGACTTTTGTTTTAACCTAATTGCCACTGCATGCACCTCCAGTAGCCCTGTTTAGGACCCTGCAGTTAACCCCCACCCCCCTGCCCACAAGAAAGGAAGTAAAAATATGCTATAGTGGACATGGTAGGGGCCACCTGCCTGCTGCAGTCCTATCACAGGACCACTCTCTTGCATAAATCTTACAAGATGGACAATATTTGCATTTGTGGATGGCACTGAAACATGTGTCTTATAGCCCCTAATTTCTTTGCACTTTGGGAACTTCCTATGTCTTCAGGCGTACTGTAGCGTTTGTTATCAGGAACCTCCTCTGGCTTGAGGATTTTCATAATTTTTGTTACCTGTATCAAAATCTTACTGTATCTTACTTTTTATTGTTTCTACGTTTATGTTATCTTCTCTTGCTATTGTGGAATCTTGTTACAGTGCTCCAGTTTTCTCGCACATGGCCCATTGCGGAAGATTGAAAGCGTGTAGATTGTAAGGCGAGAATGCTGGAGGGGGGGCAATGTGGGAAAGGTGGGGTTCCTATGACCAGGATCTTCCCTGAACTTCAACCACTTTCTGATGTAACTGCCCTGCTGCCTGGCTGCAGCTTCAACAGAGTGACCACGAAAAGGAGCCCCTAGACCGGTGGACATGTTGGCACGTATGACTGCCACCCCTATACTACTGCAAGTACAAAAACCAAGGAGGAATCCCTGAAGCCGAGATTTGGCCACCAGAATAACATCTTGCTCCCATCACCAACTTCAATGAACCCTGGAGACCCTATTGAATGGACATGGCATTGGAAATTTCTACACAATGACCTATGACAGCTGGCTCTCCTGGCACCTAGGGTACAAGGCCTGGAAGCTGGCCTCCTGTGTATTCCGGGAGTCACAGCGGGATGGCCGCCAAAGACCACAGTACTGTATCCTGAATGGCCTGAAGGTAGGAGCACCTTCCGGGGGACTTTTGTGTTATTCTAATGGCCAGTGATTGCACCTCCTGCAGCACTATGTAGAGACCCTTGAGGAACCCCCACAAGGAAAGAAATAATAGGGTGGTGGCCTAGGCATGGTGAGACAGCCTGCCTGCTCCCATCCTCACACAGGACCACTCTCTCGCATGAATCCTCTCTGATGGACAAGATTTTCCTATGTTGACGGCGTTGAAACGTGTCTTATCGCTCCTAAAGCCTTTGTGCTTTGCTACGTTCCTATGGCTTGAGGACTATTAGAACTTTTGTCTTTACGAACCTCCTGTTGCTTAAGGAATATTATAATTGTGCTCCCTGTTTCAAAATCTTACTGTATTTCAATTTTTATTGTCTCTAAGTTGTTGTCATCTTCTCTTGCTATTGTATTGTGGGATCCTGTTACAGTGCACCATGTCCTCGCACAGGGACCATTGCGGAAGATTGAAAGCATGTAGATTGTAAGGCGAGAATACTGGTGCCGGGGAGTGTGGGGAGGATGGGCTTTCTAGGGCCAGGGTCGTCACGGAACTTCAACCCCTTGATGATGTAATTGGCCTGTTGCTAGGCTTCAGGTTCATCACAGACATGCAGAGTGGAAGCTCTGAGCCCAGAGGACATGTTAACATACATGGCTGCTTGCCCTATACACCGGCAAGTATACACCAAGGAAGAATCCCTTGAGCCGAGGTTTGTTCACCAGAGTAACACCTTGCTGCTGTCACCAACTGCACTGAATCCTGGAGACTCCATTGAGTGGACATGGCTTTGGACCTTGCGGCATGTACACCAACAATTTCTGGCTTTTCTGGCACCTTGGAGACAAAGCCTGGACGCTGCTAGCCTCCTGTGCATTCCTGGAAAATGGCAGGAAGACCTCCAAAGGACACAATAGTGTAGACTGAAATGCCAGATGATAGGAGCCCCTTTCTGGGACGTTTGTTTTACCATAGTGGCCAGAGAATGCACCCCTAGGAGCCACATATACACACTTCAGTCACCACAAATGGGAAAGAAGTGAAAGCATGGTACAGTGGACATGGAAAGGACCCTGTGCCTGCTACACTCTGACCAGAGGACCACCGTCTTGCGTGTATCCTACCTGATGGACAGGATTTGCCTATGTTGATGGCATTAAACCTTGTGTCCTATTGCTCAAAGTTATTGTGCATTGGGAATTTCCCCGAGCTTGAGGATTATTACATCTTTTGTTATTAGGAACGTCCTCCTTTTGGAGGATGATTATAATTTTTGTTACTTGTAGCAAAATCTTGCTGTGTCTTAATTGTCATGGTCTCTGAACTGTTTTTGTCTTCTCTTGCTCTTGTGGAATCTTGTCACAGTGCTCCAGTTTTCTCGCACAGGGACCATTGCGGAAGACTGGAAGCATGCAGATTGTAAGGCGAGTATACTGGAGTGGGGGAAATGGGGGAAGGTGGGGTTCCTATGACCAGGATCTTCCACAAACTTCAACCACATTATGATGTATGTGCCCTGCTACCAGGCTACAGCTTCAACAGAGGGACCCCGAAAGTTAGCCCTGAGCCCGGTGGACATGTTAGCACACACGGCTGCAACCCCTTTACAACTGCAAGTAGAAACCAAGGAAGAATCACCGAAGCCAAGGTCTGGCCACCAGAGAAACATGTTGCTGCCATCACCAACTGCACTGAACCCTGGAGACTCCATTGAATGGACATTGCCTAGGACCTCCCGAAACATGGACCAACGACGGCTGGCTCTCCTCTGCTGTGGGGACAAGGCCTAGAAGCTGTCTTCCTTTGTATTCTTCGTATAGCCGCTGGATGGCCGCCAAAGTCCACAGTAGTGTAACCTGAATGGCGAAAAGGTAGGAGCATCTTACCAGGGACTTTTGTTTTAACCTAATTGCCACTGCATGCACCTCCAGTAGCCCTGTTTAGGACCCTGCAGTTAACCCCCACCCCCCTGCCCACAAGAAAGGAAGTAAAAATATGCTATACTGGACATGGTAGGGGCCACCTGCCTGCTGCAGTCGTATCACAGGACCACTCTCTTGCATAAATCTTCCAAGATGGACAATATTTGCATTTGTGGATGGCACTGAAACATGTGTCTTATAGCCCCTAATTTCTTTGCACTTTGGGAACTTCCTATGTCTTCAGGCGTATTGTAGCGTTTGTTATCAGGAACCTCCTCTGGCTTGAGGATTTTCATAATTTTTGTTACCTGTATCAAAATCTTACTGTATCTTACTTTTTATTGTTTCTACGTTTATGTTATCTTCTCTTGCTATTGTGGAATCTTGTTACAGTGCTCCAGTTTTCTCGCACATGGCCCATTGCGGAAGATTGAAAGCGTGTAGATTGTAAGGCGAGAATGCTGGAGGGGGGGAATGTGGGAAAGGTGGGGTTCCTATGACCAGGATCTTCACTGAACTTCAACCACTTTCTGATGTAACTGCCCTGCTGCCTGGCTGCAGCTTCAACAGAGAGACCACGAAAAGGAGCCCCTAGACCGGTTTACATGTTGGCACGTATGACTGCCACCCCTGTACTACTGCAAGTACAAAAACCAAGGAGGAATCCCTGAAGCCGAGGTTTGGCCACCAGAATAACATCTTGCTCCCATCACCAACTTCAATGAACCCTGGAGACCCTATTGAATGGACATGGCATTGGAAATTTCTACACAATGACCTATGACAGCTGGCTCTCCTGGCACCTAGGGTACAAGGCCTGGAAGCTGGCCTCCTGTGTATTCCGGGAGTCACAGCGGGATGGCCGCCAAAGACCACAGTACTGTATCCTGAATGGCCTGAAGGTAGGAGCACCTTCCGGGGGACTTTTGTGTTATTCTAATGGCCAGTGATTGCACCTCCTGCAGCACTATGTAGAGACCCTTGAGGAACCCCCACAAGGAAAGAAATAATAGGGTGGTGGCCTAGGCATGGTGAGACAGCCTGCCTGCTCCCATCCTCACACAGGACCACTCTCTCGCATGAATCCTCTCTGATGGACAAGATTTTCCTATGTTGACGGCGTTGAAACGTGTCTTATCGCTCCTAAAGCCTTTGTGCTTTGCTACGTTCCTATGGCTTGAGGACTATTAGAACTTTTGTCTTTACGAACCTCCTGTTGCTTAAGGAATATTATAATTGTGCTCCCTGTTTCAAAATCTTACTGTATTTCAATTTTTATTGTCTCTAAGTTGTTGTCATCTTCTCTTGCTATTGTATTGTGGGATCCTGTTACAGTGCACCATGTCCTCGCACAGGGACCATTGCGGAAGATTGAAAGCATGTAGATTGTAAGGCGAGAATACTGGTGCCGGGGAGTGTGGGGAGGATGGGCTTTCTAGGGCCAGGGTCGTCACGGAACTTCAACCCCTTGATGATGTAATTGGCCTGTTGCTAGGCTTCAGGTTCATCACAGACATGCAGAGTGGAAGCTCTGAGCCCAGAGGACATGTTAACATACATGGCTGCTTGCCCTATACACCGGCAAGTATACACCAAGGAAGAATCCCTTGAGCCGAGGTTTGTTCACCAGAGTAACACCTTGCTGCTGTCACCAACTGCACTGAATCCTGGAGACTCCATTGAGTGGACATGGCTTTGGACCTTGCGGCATGTACACCAACAATTTCTGGCTTTTCTGGCACCTTGGAGACAAAGCCTGGACGCTGCTAGCCTCCTGTGCATTCCTGGAAAATGGCAGGAAGACCTCCAAAGGACACAATAGTGTAGACTGAAATGCCAGATGATAGGAGCCCCTTTCTGGGACGTTTGTTTTACCATAGTGGCCAGAGAATGCACCCCTAGGAGCCACATATACACACTTCAGTCACCACAAATGGGAAAGAAGTGAAAGCATGGTACAGTGGACATGGAAAGGACCCTGTGCCTGCTACACTCTGACCAGAGGACCACCGTCTTGCGTGTATCCTACCTGATGGACAGGATTTGCCTATGTTGATGGCATTAAACCTTGTGTCCTATTGCTCAAAGTTATTGTGCATTGGGAATTTCCCCGAGCTTGAGGATTATTACATCTTTTGTTATTAGGAACGTCCTCCTTTTGGAGGATGATTATAATTTTTGTTACTTGTAGCAAAATCTTGCTGTGTCTTAATTGTCATGGTCTCTGAACTGTTTTTGTCTTCTCTTGCTCTTGTGGAATCTTGTCACAGTGCTCCAGTTTTCTCGCACAGGGACCATTGCGGAAGACTGGAAGCATGCAGATTGTAAGGCGAGTATACTGGAGTGGGGGAAATGGGGGAAGGTGGGGTTCCTATGACCAGGATCTTCCACAAACTTCAACCACATTATGATGTATGTGCCCTGCTACCAGGCTACAGCTTCAACAGAGGGACCCCGAAAGTTAGCCCTGAGCCCGGTGGACATGTTAGCACACACGGCTGCAACCCCTTTACAACTGCAAGTAGAAACCAAGGAAGAATCACCGAAGCCAAGGTCTGGCCACCAGAGAAACATGTTGCTGCCATCACCAACTGCACTGAACCCTGGAGACTCCATTGAATGGACATTGCCTAGGACCTTCCAAAGCATGGATCAACGATGGCTGACTCTCCTCGCGCTGTGGGGACAAGGCCTAGAAGCTGTCTTCCTGTGTATTCGTTGAATAGCCGCTGGGTGGCCGCCAAAGTCCACAGTAGTGTAACCTGAATGGCGAGAAGGTAGGAGCACCTTAATGGGGACTTTTGTTTTATCCTAATGGCCAGTACATGCACCACCAATAGCACTGTATTGAGACCCTGCAGTAACCCCCATATGGAAGGAAGTAAAAGTATGTTTTAGTGGACATGGAAGTGACTGCCTGCTTGCTCTAGTCCTATAACTGTCCTACTCGTTTGCATAAATCTTGCATGATGTACGGTATTTGCTTATGTTGATGACACTAAAATATGTGTCTTGTAGCCCCTAATTTCTTTGTGCTTTGGGAACTTCCTATGTCTTCATGAGTATTGTAACATTTGTTATTTGGAACCTCCTCTGACTTGTGGATTATTATAATTTTTGTTAACTGTGTCAAAATCTTACTATATCTTAATTGTTATTTTCTCTAAGTTGATGATATCTTCTCTCGCTATAGCGGAATCTTTTCACAGTGCAACAGTTACCTCACACAGGGCCCATTGCAGAAGATTGAAAGCATGTAGATTTTGAGGCGTGAATACTGGTGTGGGGGAATGTAGGGAAAGTGGGGTTCCTGTCACCAGGATCTTCACTGAACTTCAACCACTTTCTGATGTAACTGCCCTGCTGCATGGCTGCATCTTCAACAGGGAGACCACGAAAAGGAGCCCTGAGCCCGATGGACATGTTGGCACGTATGACTGCCACCCCGATACTACTGCAAGTACAGAAACCAAGGAAGAATCACTGAAGCCAAGGTTTGGCCACCAGAATAACTTCTTGCTCCCATGATCAAGTAATGTACCCAGGAGACTCCTTTGAATGGACATAGCATTGGAAATTTCTACACAATGACCAATGACAGGTGACTCTCCTGGAACCTAGGGTACAAGGCCTGGGATCTGGCCTCCTGTGTATTCCTGGAATCAAGGCGGGATGGCCTCCAAAGACCACAGTAGTGTATCCTGAATTGCCCAAAGGTGGGATCATCTTTCTGGGGAGTTTTGTTTTAACATTATGGGCAGTGAATGGAAGTCCATTAACAGTATATATAGACACTTCAGTTACCCCCATGGGGAATGGAAAAAAAGTATAGGAGACTAGACCTGGAAGGGACCCCTTCCTGCTGTTGTCCTATCACAGCACCACTCTGATTCTATATGATGGCCTTGGTTTACCTTCATTGGTGACATTAAAACATGTGTTATCACCGCTAAAGTCTTTGTGGATTAGGACTGTCCTCTGGCTTGAGGATTATTATTACTTTTGTTATTAGGAATCTCTTCTGGCTTGAGGATTATTATAATTCTTGTTATTATCTCTAAGTTGTTGTTTTCATCTGTTGTTACTGTGGAAGCCCATTACAGTGCTTCAGCTTTCTTACACTGGGACCATTTGCAGAGACTGAAAGCATGTATATTGTAAGGTAAGAAAACTGGAGTGGGGGAAAGTGGGCGAGGTGGGGTTCCTATGACCAGGATCTGCACTGAGCTTAAACCAACTGATGTAGTCACTGGCCAGTTACTAGGGTACTGCTTCCATACCTTAGGCAAAAAGCCATTATTGTGCTATATGGAGAGCTCAGCCCAGTGTTGTGAGTGGAGGCTGACATGCTAGTGCTTGACATACTACCTGAGAACAAGGCACGTAGTAACCCTTTCACCCCAAAGAACGTTCTACTTTCAATTAGTTACATCACATTGATTCCGCAGCCAACTTGCCCAGTCTGAAGCACATTTTCAACACATGATAAAGCAGAGAAATTGGCCCAGATATGTTAATTAGCAGAAAAGCCTACCTCTGATGTAGCCCAATGGTTACATTAACATTTGTTGCATTTGCCACAAAAAACAATGTGGGCTGTTTCCTTTTGGTGGGGTTTATCTTTCACCATTGAAAAAGTTAGTAGTTGCCAGCAGGAGTTGTGTGCTCCAAAAGGGACTTACTTACACCAAGTACCACAGTAACATGTGACAATAGCTACGGGATTTATACCCCTTGTCAGGTGGCAGATAGACTATACTGGACCTCTACCTGTATTAGAAGGATGTTGTTATGCCGTGACTTGTGTGGACCCAGCTACTGGACTTCTGGTTGCTTTTCCTACATGTCGGACAGACCAGCAGACAACCAAAAGAGGCCTAGAGTGTCTCTTTTATGCCAGTGCCTGACCACACGTAATTGAGAGAAATAAGGGCACCCATTTTACTGGATGTACATGGCAAGAATGGGTGTGACAGCTGGGAATGACATGGAAGCTTCATGTGCCATGCAATCGTACCACAGCAGGCATGATAGAGGGGCACAATGGCTTGTTAAAGTCCTTACTAAAATCATATACCAATAGTCTGTGGGGATGGTCAGTGCGCTTATGGACTGTGCTGTGGCGTTTGAACGAAAGATGCCAAAACAGAGCCGTGAGCCCCGTAGACATGTTAACAGGTATGGCTGCATCCCCTATACAAGTGCAAGAACAAAGCATGGAAGTATCACTGAAGCTGAGGCTCAGCCACCAGAATAACATCTTACTGCCATCACCAATTGCACTGAACCCTGGAGACTCCATTGAGTGGACGTGGCCTAGGACCATTCAACACCTGGGCCAATGACAGCTGGCTCTCCTAGCACTTTGGGGATAAGGCCTGGAAGATGGCCTCCTGTGTATTCCTGGAATAACAACAGAGTGCCCGCCAAAGATCACAGTAGTATATCCTGAACAGCCAGAAGGTAGGAGCATCTTACTGGGGAGTTTTGTTTTATCATATTGCCAGTGCATGCACCTCCAGTGCATGCATATACCTTTCAGTAATGCCCATGGGGAAAAGAGTAAAAGTATGTGATACTATACCTGGAAGGGACTCCTTCCTGCTAAAGTCCTATCACAGGACCACTCTCTTGCGTGCATCCTACATGATGGACAAGATTTGCCTATGTTGATGGCATTAAACCATGTGTTATCGCCCCTAAAATCTTTGTGGATTGGGACCTCCTCTCGCTTGAGGATTATTATAATTTTTGTTATTAGGAACCTCCTCTGGCTTGAGGATTATTATAATTTTTGTTACCTGTATCAAAATCTTACTGTATCATAATTTTTTTCATTTATTTTTATTTTTATTTTTATTTTATTTATTTATTTATTTATTTATTTATTTATTTATTTATTTATTTTAGATAAGTATTTTTTATTGAAGGGTAGTTGACACACAGTATTACATTAGTTTCAGGTGTACAACACAGTGATTCAACATTTATATACATGATAATTCTAGGTACCAGCTATCACCATACCAAGTTGTTTATTTTGACTGTATTCCTTACCCTATACATTACATCCCGGTTGCTTATTTGTTTTACAATTGGAAGTGTGTACTTTTTTTGTGTGTGTGAGGGCATCTCTCATATTTATTGATCAAATGGTTGTTAACCACAATAAAATTCTGTATAGGGGGGTCAATGCTCAATGCGCAATCATTAATCCACCCCAAGCCTAATTGTCATCAGTCTCCAATCTTCTGAAGCATAACGATAAACTTCTTACATGGAGAACAAATTCTTACATAGTGAATAAGTTACATGGTGAACATTACAAGGGCAGTCACCACAGAAGCTTTTGGTTTTGATCATGCATTATGAACTATAAACAGTCAGTTCAAATATGAATATTCCTTTGATTTTTATACTTGATTTATATGTGGATACCACATTTCTCTCTTTATTATTATTATTTTTAATAAAATGCTGAAGTGATAGGTAGATACAAAATAAAGGTAGAAAACACAGTTTAGTGTTGTAAGAGAGCAAATGCAGATGATCAGGTGTGTGCCTGTAGACTATGTGTTAATCCAAGCTAGACAAGGGCAATAAAACATCCAAGTATGCAGAAGATTTCTCTCAGAACGGGGGGGGGGGGGAAGGTTCTAAGCCTCACCTCTGTTGATCCCCATTTTCTCACCTGATGGCCACCCTGCAACTGTGCCTGTCTTAGGTTGTTCCTCCCTTGAGGAATCTTACCCGTCTCTGGCTAACCAGTCATCTTCCGGGGCCATACAGGGAAATGTTAAGTTGGTAAGTGAGAGAGAAGCCTTAAGGTTAGCTTTTTACTTCTTTGCATATTTTATGCCCTGTGGCTTCTATGCCCAGCATTTGTCTTGAGGTGTCTTTACCACTTGGAAGAATAATGATACTCGGTAAATTCGATATGAGGCATGAATTCTACTTAAGGGTTATAATTAGGAAGGAAGAAGAAAAGCTATAGAAGTAGCAGGCAGAAGAAAACCTGGGAAGATTGATTATTTCTTTGACATACCTTCTTGTAGAGTAACTTCAGCATGTATAGGTTTTAAACTATTAATTAAATTGCACACACACATTAACATAATAGGAGTACAGTTACGTAACCAAAGCATACCTGTAATTACCAGCCATCTCCAGTGAAACCAAGAAAACCAGTTAGGCACCTTAGGCATTTGTGAAAACTTATCTATAATATGGTGGATATTGTCCAACTGAACTTGAACAGTCTGAGAGAAATCAGACAAATTAAAACAACCCATTCCTGGGGACTATTCACATCCCATATGTTCTTTTAACAGTAAATAGTCTGTAGTTGTAAGATTTTGGAGTGCTACAATTTGCACTTCTCCTAATTCTTGGTTGAGTTCCAACAGTTTAGATCCAGTCAAATTTGTTGTTTTGCTGTATGCACAGGCCAGCTTAGATATCTCCTTCTTCATTCCCATGGCAAGTCCAGGAACTGGTGGGATGAGTGCATCTACACCTGTAGCCGTGCATGGATCTTTGTTGGGGTTTTTTGATGGTCATCTTCTGGCATAAGTCTTCCTGAGAGTGCTGATGTTGGAAGTTCTTTTTCATATCGTATCTTAGTTCATTTTCGGGGTAGCCAAATTAGGCTTTGATCCTCTGTATAAACACAAACAGACCCTTTGCCTACACTTTTATATGCCTTTTATATCATTGTGTAGAACTCATTGGAGGTCACCACACAGGAACTGCTTTTTTTTATCATTAATCTACACTTAAATGATGAATATTTTGTTTACTAGGCTCTCCCCTATACCAGGTCCCCCCTATATATCCCTTTACAGTCACTGTCCATCAGCGTAGCAAAATGTTGTAGAGTCACTACTTGTCTTCTCTATGTTGTACAGCCCTCCCCTTTCTCCCACCCCCCCATGCACGCTAATCTTAATACCCCCCTTTTTCTCCCCCTCCCTTATCCCACCCTACCCACCTATCCTCCCCAGTCCCTTTCCCTTTGGTACCTGTTAGTCCATTCTTGAGTTCTGTGATTCTGCTGCTATTTTGTTCCTTCAGTTTTTTCTTTGTTCTTATACTCCACAGATGAGTGAAATCATTTGGTATTTCTTTCTCCGCTTGGCTTGTTTCACTCAGCATCATACCCTCCAGCTCCATCCATGTTGCTGCAAATGGTAGGATTTGCCCTCTTCTTATGGCTGAGTAGTATTCCATTGTGTATATGTACCACACCTTCTTTATCCATTCATCTACTGATGGACATTTAGGTTGCTTCCAATTCTTGGCTACTGTAAATAGTGCTGTGATAAACATAGGGGTGCATTGGTCTTTCTCATACTTGATTGCTGCATTCTTAGGGTAAATTCCTAGGAGTGCAATTCCTGGGTCAAATGGTAAGTCTGTTTTGAGCATTTTGATGTACCTCCATACTGCTTTCTACAATGGTTGAACTAATTTACATTCCCACCAGCAGTGTAGGAGGGTTCCCCTTTCTCCACAGCCTTGCCAACATTTGTTGTTGTTTGTCTTTTGGATGGCAGCCATCCTTACTGGTGTGAGGTGATACCTCATTGTAGTTTTAATTTGCATTTCTCTGATAATTAGTGATGTGGAGCATCTTTTCATGTGTCTGTTGGCCATCTGTATTTCTTTTTTGGAGAACCGTCTGTTCAGTTCCTCTGCCCATTTTTTAATTGGGTTATTTGTTTTTTGTTTGTTGAGGCATGTGAGCTCTTTATATATTCTGGACTTCAAGCCTTTATCGGATGTGTCATTTTCAAATATATTCTCCCATACTGTAGGGTTCCTTTTTGTTCTATTGATGGTGTCTTTTGCTGTACAGAAGCTTTTCAGCTTATTGTAGTCCCACTTGTTCATTTTTGCTGTTGTTTTCCTTGCCCGGGGAGATATGTTCAAGAAGAAGTCACTCATGTTTATGTCTAAGAGGTTTTTGCCTATGTTTTTTTCCAAGAGTTTAATGGTTTCATGACTTACATTCAGGTCTTTGATTTTGAGTTTACTTTTGTATATGGGGTTAGACAATGGTCCAGTTTCATTCTCCTACATGTAGCTGTCCAGTTTTGCCAGCACCATCTGTTAAAGAGACTGTCATTTCGCCATTGTATGTCCATGGCTCCTTTATCAAATATTAATTGACCATATATGTCTGTATCTTAATTTTTATTGTCTCTAAGTTGATGATATCTTCTCTTGCTATTGTGAAATCTTGTTACAGTGCTCCAGCTTTCTCGCACAGGGACCTTTGCGGAAGATTGAAAGTGTGTAGATTGTAAACCGAGAATCCTGGAGGGCTGGAGAGTGGGGAAGTTGGGGTTCCTATGGCCAGGAACCTCACTGAATTTAAACCACCTAATGATGTAACTGGCCTGTTGCTAGACTACTGCTTCCACACCTTTAGGCAATAAGCCATTACTGTGCTATACAGAGCTCAGCCCCATGGTCTGAGCAGAGGGAGACACACTAGTGCTTGACTTTCCACCATAGTATAAGCCAGGTAATAACCCCTTTCAACCCAAAGAATGTTCTGCTGTCAATTTCTTTAGTCACATTGAATCTGTAACCAACTTGCCTGGGTCTGAAACCCACTGGAAAGACATGATGAAGCAGATAAATTGGCCCATATACATTGGTTATAAGGAAATCCTGCCCCTGATGTAGTCCAATGGTTACATCAGCATTTGTTGCATATGCCACAAAAGACAATATGAGCTGTTGCCTGTTGGTAGGGTTTACCTTTCACCTTTGAAAAAGTTAGTTGTTCCCAGCGGGAGATGTGTCCTCCAAAAGGACTTACACCAAGTTCCACAGCAACATGGGATAATAGCTAGGGGCCTATACCCCTCTCAGGTGGCAGATAGACTATACTGGGCCACTACCTGTGTTAGAAGGATGTTGTTATACCATGACTTGTGTAGACACAGCTACTGGACTTCTGGTTGGTTTTTGTACATGTTGGGTAGACCCGCAGACAACCAAAAGAGGCCTGGAGCATCTCTTTGCCACCTATGGCCAACCAGAGGTAATTGAAAGTGATCAGGGTAGCTATTTTACTAGATATACACTACAAGAATTGGTGACATGCCTGGGAATCAAATGGAAGTTTCATGTGTCATGCAATCCTACTGCAGCAGGCATGATAGAGGGGCACAATAGCTTTCTTAAGTCTGGACTAATGTCAGATACCAATATTCTGCTATGATGGTCAGTCACTTATGAACTGTGCTTCAGCGTGTGAATGAGAGACCCTGAAAGGGAGCCATGAGCCCTGTAGACATGTTAACACATATGGCTGCCTCCCCCATAGAAGTGAAAGTGCAAAGCAAGGAAGAATCACTATCACCGTGGTTCGTCCACCAGAATAATATCTTGTTCCCAGCACCAGCTGCAGTGTACCCCGGAGACACCATTGAGTAGATGTGTCCTAGGATCTTTCAACACCTGGACCAATGAAGGCTGGTCTCCTAGCAACCTGGGGACGAGGACTGGAAGCTGGCCTCCTATGGAGTACTGGGATAACCGCAGAGTGACTGCCAAGTATCACAGTAGTATATCCTGAATGGCCAGGAGGTAGTAACATCTTACAGGGGAGTTTTGCTTTATCATTATGGCCAGTGCATGCAAGTCCATTAGTACTATATATACAACCTTGAGTAACCCCCATGGGGAAAGGAGAAAAAGCATGGGATACTGGACCTGGAAGGGACCCCTTCTTACTACATTCCTATCCCAGGACAACTCTCTTGCATGCATCCTACATGATGGACAAGATTTGCCTTTGTTGATGGCATTAAAACGTGTGTTATCACTACTAAAACCTTTGTGGATTGGGACCTTCCTCTGACTTGAGGATTATTATAAATTTTTTATTAGCCATCTCTTCTGGCTTGAGGCCTAGTATAATATTTTTTATTATCCCTAAATTGTTGTTATCCTCTGTTGGTATTGTGGAATCCGATTACAGTGCTCTAACTTTCTCACACAGGGAACATTGTGGAAGATTGAAAGCGTGTAGATTGTAAAGCAAGAATACTGGACGGGTGGAGAGTTGGGAAGTTGGGATTCCTATATCCAGGATCCTCACTGACCTTTAACCACCTGATGATAAAACTGGCCTGCTACTAGGCTACCACTTCCACACATTTAGGCAATAAGCCATTATTGTGCTATATGGAGAGCTCAGTCTGTGTTCTGAGTGGAGGCAGACCAGCTAGTGCTTGACATGCCCCTGGAGAACAAGCCATGTAATAAACCCTATCTACCCAAAGAACGCTCTGCTGTCAATTTCTTTAGTCACATTGAATCCAGAGCCAAATTGCCCGGGTCTGAAACCCATTGGCAAGACATGATGAAGCAGATAAATTGGCCTAGATAAGTTGGTTAGAAGGAAAGCCTGCCTCTGATGTAGCCCAATGTTTACATCAGCATTTGTTGCATGCAGTGCTAAAGACTATGTGGACTGTTGCCTGTTGGTTGGGCTTAACTTTCACCTTTGAAGAAGTTAGTAGAGTACACCATGAGTTTGTTGTGTGCTCTAAAACGGACTTATACCAAGTTCCACAGCAACATGGGACAGTAGCTAGGGGTCTATACCCCTTGTCTTGTGGCAGATAGACTCTATTGGGCCTGTACCTGTGTCAGAAGAATGTTCTTATGCCATGAATTGTCTGGACACAGTTACTGGACTTCTGGTTGCTTTTCCTATATGTTGGGTAGACCAGCAGACAACCAAAAGAGGCCTGGAGCATCTCTTTGCCACCTATGGCTGACGAGAGGTACTTGAAAGTGATCAATGTACCCATTTTACTGGACATTCACTGCAAAACTTGGTGACATGGCTGGGAATCAAATGGAAGTTTCATGTGCTATGCAAACTGACCACAGACAGCATGATAGAGGGGCACAAAGGCTTGCTTAAGTCTGGACTAATGTCAAATACCAATAGTATGTGGGGATGGTCACTTCACTTATGGACTGTGCTATGGCATTTGAACGAGAGTCCCTGAAAGATAGCACTGAGCTCTGTAGACATGTTAACACATGTGGCTGACTCCCCTATACAAGTGCAAGTACAAAGCAAGGAAGAATCACTGTAGCCAAGTTTTGGCCACAAGAATAGCATCTTACTGCCAGCACCAACTGCACTGAACCCGGAGACACCATTGAGTGGACATGGCCTTGGACCTTTCGACTCCCGGACCAACAATGGCTGGTTCTCCTGGCAACCTGGGGATAAGGCCTGGAGGTTGGCCTCCTGTGTATTCCTGGAATAACAGCAGAGTGCCTGCCAAACATCACAGTAGTGTATCCTGAACGGCCAGAAAGTAGGAGCATCCTTCTGGGGAATTTTGTTTTATCATTATGGCCAGTGCATGCAAGTCCTTTAGCACTATATAGAGACCCTTCAGCAACCCCCATGGGGAAAGGATAAAAAGTATGGGATACTAGACTGTGAAGGAACTCCCTTCCTGCTACAGTCCTATCACAGGACCACTCTCTTGCATGCATCCTACCTGATGGACAAGATTTGCCTACTTTGGGGGCATTAAAACATGTGTGTTATCACTCCTAAAGCATCTGTGGATTGGGAACTTCTTCTGGCTTCAAATTTATTATAATTTTTGTTATTAGGAATCTCTTCTGGCTTGAGGATTATTGTAATTCTTGTTATTATCTCTAAGTTGTTGTTATCCTCTGTTGGTATTGTGGAATCCAATTACAGTGCTCTAGCTCTCTTGCACAGGGACCATTGCAGAAGACTGAAAGTGTGTAGATTTTAAGGTGAGAATCCTGGAAGGGTGGAGTGTGGTGAAGTTGGGGTTCCTATGTCCAGGATCCTCACTGAACTTAAACCACCTGATGATGTAACTCGCCTGTTGCTAGCCTACCACTTCCCCACCTTTAGGCAATAAGCCATTATTGTGCTATATAGAGCTCAGCCCAGTGCTCTGTGTGGAGGCAGACATGTTAGTGCTTGACCTACTGCCTGAGAACAAGCCAGGTAATAAACTCTTTCACCCCAAAGAACGTTCTGCTGTCAATTTCTTTGGTCACATTGAATCTGAAACCGACTTACCCATCTTTGAACCCCATTGGCAAGACATGATGAAGCAGATAAATTGGCCCAGATACGTTTGTGAGAAGGAAAGCCTGCCTTGGATGTAACCCAAAAGTTACATCAGCATTTGGTTCATGCCAAGCTAAAGTCTGTGTGGGTTGTTGCCTGTTGGTTAGGCTTACCTTTCACCTTTGAAGAAGTTAGTAGAGCCCACCAGGAATTTGTCATGTGCTCCAAAAGGGACTTACACCAAATTCCACAGCAACATGGGACAATTTCTATGGGTTCTGTTCTCCTCATTTGTTGGCAGATAGACTATATTGGGCCTCTACCTGCCTCAGAAGGATGTTGTTATGCCATGACTTGTGTGGACACAGCTACTGGACTTCTGGTTGCTTTTCCTACATGTTGGGTAGACCAGCAGACAACCAAAAGAGGGCTGGAGTGTCTCCTTCCTGTCTATGGATAATTGAGAGTGATCAGGGCACTCATTTTACCTGACATATACTGCAATAATGGGTGCGACTACTGGGAATCCCATGGAAATTTCATGTGTCATGCAATTCTACCACAGCAGGCATGACAGAGGGGCACAATGGTTTGTTAAAGTCCATACTAAACTCAGATACCAATAATCTGTGTGGATGGTCAGTTCTCTTATGGACTGTGTTTCAGCATTTGAAAGAGAGACCCCAAAAGGGAGCCCTGAGCCAGGTAGACATGTTAACACATATGGCTGCCTCCCCTATATAAGTGCAAGTAGAAACCAAGGACGAGTCACTGAAGCCACAGTTTGGTGACAAGAATAACATCTTGGTGCCAACACCAACTGCACTGAACCTAGACACTCCACTGAGTGAACGTGGCCTTGGACCATTTGACACATGGAGCAATGATGGCTGGTTTTTCTGGCACCTTGGGGACAAGGCCTGGATTTTGGCCCCCTGTGTATTCCTGGGTTAACAGCAGAGTGCCCACCAAAAATCACAGTAGTATATCCTGAAAGGCCAGAAGGTAGGAGCATCTTACCAGGGAGTTTTCTTTTATCATTATGGCCAGTGTATTCACCTCCAGTAGCACTGTATATAGAAACTTCAGTAACCCCCATGTGGAAAGGAGTAAAAGTATGGGATACTAGAACTGGAAGGAACTCCTTCCTGCTACAGTCCTATCACAGCACTACTGTCTTTTGTTCATCCTACCTGATGGACAAGATTTGCCTACGTAGGTGGCATTAAAATGTGTGTTATCACCCCAAAAGTCTTTGTGGATTGGGAACTTCTTCTGGCTTGAGGATTATTATAATTTTTGTTATTAGGAATCTCTTCTGGCTTGAAGATGATTATTATTTTTGTTATTATCTCTAAGTTGTGGTTATCCTCTGTTGATACTGTGGATTCCAGTTGCAGTTCTCCAGCTTTCTTGCACAGGGACCATTGTGGAAGATTGAAAGCATGTAGATTGTAAGGCAAGAATCCTGGACGGGGGAGTGTGGCGATGTTGTGGTTCATGTGGCCAGGATACTCACTGAATTTAAACCACCTGATGATGTAACTGGCCTGTTGCTAGGCTACGGCTTCCACACCTTTAGGCAATAAACCATTATTGTGCTATATGGAGAGCTCAGCCCGGTGCTCTGAGCAGAGTCAGACCCACTAGTACTTGAACTACCACCAGAGAACATGCCAGGTTATAAACTCTTTCATCCCAAAGAATGTTCTGCTATCAATATCTTTGGTCACAGTGAATCCGTAGCCAACTTGTCCGGGTCTGAAACTCATTGGCAAGACATGATGAAGCAGATAAATTGGCCCAGATACATTGGTTAGAACGAAAGCATGCCTCTGGTTACATTAGCATTTGTTGCATGCAGTGCTGAAGACTATGTGGGCTGTTGCCTGTTGGTTTGGCTTACTTTTTACCTTTGAAGAAGTTAGTAGAGCCCACCAGGAGTTTGTCGTGTGCTCCAAAAAGGACTTACACCAAGTTCCACAGCAACATGGGACAATAACTAGGGTGTCTATAGCTCTCCTCAGGTGACAGATAGACTATGTTGAGCCTCTACCTGTGTCAGAATGATATTGGTGTGCCATGACTTGTGTGTACACTCCACTGGACTTCTGGTTGCTTTTCCTCCATGTTGGGCATACCATCAGACAACCAAAAGAGGCCAGGAGCATCCCTTTGCTGCTCATGGCCGACCGCAGGTAATTGAAAGTGATCACAGCACCCATTTTACTGGACATACAATGCAAGAATGGGTGTGAGAGTTGGGAATAAAATGATAATTTCATGTGCCATATAATCCTTCCTTAGCAGGCGTGATAGAGGGACATAATGGCTTGGTAAAGTCCGTATTAAAGTCAGATACCAATAGTCTGTGGGGATGGTTAGTCTGCAGGAATGTTCATTCTCACTGTGGACTGTGCTACTGCATTTGAATGAGAGACCCCAAAACGGTGCTCTGAGTCCCATAGACATGTTAGCACATACCAAGGAAGAATCACTGAAGCCGATGTTCACCATCAGAATAACATTTTGCTGCCAGCACCAACTGCACTGAACCCCAGACACTCCATTGAGTGTACGTGGCCTTGGAACTTTTGACACATGGACCAACGATGGCTTGCTCTCCTGGCACCTTGGGGACAAGGCCTGGAAGCTGGCCTCCTGTGTATTCCTGGAATAACAGCAGAGTGCCCTCCAAAGATCACAGTAGTATATCCTGTATGGCCATAAGGTAGGAGCATCTTCAGGGAGTTTTGTTTTATCATTATGGCCAGTGTAAGCAACTCTAGTAGCACTATATACAGACCCTCCAGTAACTCCCATGAGAAAAGGAGAAAAAGTATGGGATACTGTAACTGGAAGTGACACCCTTCTTGCTACAGTCCTATCACAGGACCACTGTCATGCATGCATTCTATCTGATCTACAAGATTTGCCTTTGTTGGTGGCATTAAATCGTGTCTTATAGCCCCTAAAATCTCTGTGGATCGGAAACTTCCTCTGGCTTGAGGATTATTATAATTATTTTTATTAGGAATCTCTTGGCTTGAGGATTATTATAATTTTTGTTATTATCTCTAAGTTGTTATCTTCTCTTGCTATTGTGGAATCTATTTACAGTGCTCTAGCTTTCTTGCACAGGGACCACTGCAGAAGATTGAAAGCATGTAGATTGTAAGGCAAGAATCCTGGAGGGGTGGAGTGTGGTGAAGTTGGGGTTCCTATGTCCAGGATCCTCACTGAACTTAAACCACCTGATGGTGTAACTGGCCTGTTGCTAGGCTTCTGCTTCCACACCTTTAGGGAATAAGCCATTATTGTGCTATATAGAGAGCTCGGCCCAGTGCTCTGGGCGGAGGCAGAGACATTAGTGCTCAACCTACCGCCAGAGAACAAGCCAGGTAAAAGACCCTTTCACCCCAAAGAACATTCTGCTGTCCATTTCTTTGATCACATTGAATCCATAGCAAACTTGCCTGGGTCTGAAACCCATTGGCAGGATGCCAGGTAATATTAAAAGGCAGAAGAAAT
The DNA here is from genome assembly GCF_040802235.1 of Manis javanica. Classification (NCBI taxonomy): domain Eukaryota; kingdom Metazoa; phylum Chordata; class Mammalia; order Pholidota; family Manidae; genus Manis; species Manis javanica. The sequence continues at coordinate 84,987,895 of NC_133166.1, forward strand.
AAAAAACGTTTCACGTTGAAATGGAAACATATAACATGGCAAGTTTTCTGTTTCATGGATTTAACCATCCATTCATTTTTTGAGGCATAACTAAGTCATATGGGGTAGTGTGTATAACTAGAAACAAAAAATGGTTTAAACAGTACATTATCCATTGTAATTTACATCAAGACTCCTTCCTAGATTATGAGTCATATTTGATTCTGCCTCGTATCCTGGGTAACCATACACAATTGCTGGCATACTATGATATCTCTTCCAATACTCACTCGTATCAATCATTGAATTCTGTAAGAAACTGAGAATGCTAAAGTAGCACTAGGTTGTGAACTTGTGTGAACAAACTGGAATAAGGCTAAATAGTATTTGGATGCACTAATTATAATTAAATTTATATCAGGTTGTAAGAGAAGTTAGTTTGGGAACATATTTTTAACCTCTAAAGTTGATGTCAAATAAAACAAGTGTTCCTTCTGACAACATGTTTCCTTTTATTCTGAATCCATATGGTAATTCTTATCTTCTTAATTTGCTTTACTTGGATACAGCCAATATTTCTTTTTTCACCCCCCTGAGTCCTCCCACATGGAGATCTGGGTATCTACCATTAAACCAGTTCATCAGCTGCATTTGCACTTACCAATTCATTGCAAAATAGTAAACTGGTATTATCTTCAGTTTGGAAAAAGTAGGTCAATGCATTAAAGCTGCCAGCCAAAATCCTGGCACTCCACCTTTGTTTAACAACTGAGGGTTGCTGAATCTGGGTAATGTCTGTTTAACAATAGTTTAACTGATACAAGAGCATATATTGGTTTTGAGTCAGTTAAGCCCAAAGTCACAAGTAAAAATTGATGATTGAACATCATCTTTCATTCTTCCTTTCTTTGCTGTATTATACTACATCACTCTCAGACACTTAGTTTGTACCAAGATGTAACCAACATTGATAATAACTGAATATAAACTGAATCCTATACTAGGTACCTCTCAGTGTTGTTATCCACTGAAGTGCCAGTATCAGTGTATTATTCTTCTATTGTTGCCATAATAAATTACAACAAATTTTCTTAAAACAACAGAATTTAGGCTCACTAGTTTCCTTGCCTGAGTCTCAAAAGACTGAAATGAAGATGTCAGCAGGGCTGTAATCAGCCTCCACACTCATTCAGGTTGTTGGTAGAATTGAATTCCATGTCCTCTTAGGACTGGTGTTCTTATATTTTTACTGGTTGCCAGCTCAGGGCTCTTTCCAGCTTCTAGAAGCCACCTCAGTCTGTGGCTTATGGCCCTCTCCCTCCATCTCCAACAACAGTGGGTCAAGTCCGTCCCGTACTTTATCTCTCTGACTGACTCTTCTGCCTTCCTCCTCTACTTTTTGAGGGCCTCTATGATTGCATTGAACCGATCTGAATAATCCAGGATAATCTCCCCATCTTAAAGTCAGCAAATTCCATCTGTAATATCTCTTTTTGGCCTTGTAGTATTAACATCCTGACAGGTTCTAGGAATTAGGGTCTGGACATCTTTGGCAGGGCTTTAAAAAGGTCTGCCATTTGCAGTACAGGGTTCATATTGCTCAGGGACTACTGGTTACTTGATTAGGTGATATGAAGTACTTCCTAGCTTATCCACGCAGATAAAAATTTACTTCTTTCTCTATCATCAAGGTGAACCAGTTGCCCTCCAGTAAACATATCATGATTGCCAGGGATCCAGGGAAAAGAGAAGGGAAGATAAATAGGTAGACCACAGGGAAATTTTAAGTCAGTGAAACTACTCTGAATGATACTGTAGTGGTAGATACATGACATTATACCTATATCAAAATCCATAGAACTGTGCAAAACTAAAATTGAGCCCTAATGTAAACTATAGGCTTTAGTTAATAATAATATATCAATATTATATTCATCAATTACAATAAATATAATGATTATGTTAATGATAGAGGAAACTGTTGGTAGGAATATGGAAGCCTTATGTACTTTCTGTTCAATATTTCTGTAAACCTAAAACTATTCTAATAATGAAGTCAATTAATTTTGAGAAATACATGGAAATGAAAAAAATGAAATAAACCTTTAGAAGTTTGAGGAATAGTTAATTGAAAGGAAAAAACAAAGGAACATTAGAAGAAAAATTTCTGGACTAAAATAAAAACTTGACAGTAAGATCAGACCACTGTACAAGTGCCAAGCAAAACTTTGAAAAACAATTTGCCATTGAAATTTCAAATCATCAAAGATAAAAAGAAAATATTAAATTATTCTAGATTTAGAGAAAGATAAATATTACTTAAAAATAATGAGAATCAGATTGACATTGGATGTTGCTATAGTTGAATGCTGTGTACCTGCCCCCATCCCAAATTCATATGTTCAAATCCTAATCCCCAGTGTAAAAGGAGGTGAATATTTGGGAAGTGGTTAGGTCATGAAGGTAGAACCTTCATTAGTGGTATTAGTGTCTTTATAAGAAGAGACACAAAAGCTTGTTGTTACTCTTGCTGCTCTTTGCATGATACAAAGAGAATACAGCCATATGCAAACCAGGAAGCAGGCTCTCACCAGAGACCAAATCTGTTAGCACCTTGATCTTGGACTTCCCAGCCACCAGAACTATGATAAATAAATGTTTGTGTTTAAACAACTCAATCTATGGAAATATGTTATGCCTGCCCCAGCAGTCCAAGATAGATGTATTATAAGCAACACTAAAGATAATAGAGGAAGTTCTGTAGGGAAAATGAAAATTCCTATGGCCAGGATCCTCAGCTGACCCTAAACTACTGGAAGATGTACTCGGCCTATTGCTAGGCTAACGCTTACACACCGATCAGCAATGAGCCATTATTGTTGGTGCTGCTATATAAAGAGGTCCACCCAGTGCTTTGCAGAGAGGCAGAGACGGAGGCAGACTGTGAACTTCCAGAGGCAGATGTGATTCCAACACTCGACTTGCCACCGTGAGAATAAATCTTGGTATAAACTCTTTTACTCCCAACATTCCACTGTTGCTACTCAGTCTCACTGAGTCAGAACTAACTTGTTGGGTGCAAATGCCTCAGGTGAGACAAGTACCTTCAAAGTTCTGTGGGAGAACTATTTTGAGCTTAAAATTTTAAAACCAGTCAAATGTGAGGGCAAAATAAAGATATTTTCCTACATGGAAGTGCTAGAAATTCTAACCACTTGTAGTAGATACTGATAGTGCCCAACCCAGATTCCTTTTGCCTGGCCAGACACCCAGCTGCTGAGTGTTAGCTGCTGATGGCTCTCACTGCCTTCTTTAGAAGACTGCCCTGGTGTGTACTGGAGCTGGGACCACCTTCCTAGACTTCTCCTGTCCCTTCATCCCCCTCCCCCCACCAGGTAGCCATCAGCCAATGACTAACACAAGAGTAAACAAAAATTCAGCCTCCTCGGGACCAACTTTGCATTGCAGTTGATGCTGCTCTCCAGAAAACTAGGCTGAAATTAGTCTCTAGTTAGGACCTCATCCTTGCGCAGTTTTCCTCCCTTGCCCTATCCTGCTTCCCTCACTCCCCTTCTCCTGAGAGCAACCCCTCATTAAATCACTTTCATAAGAATTCCCATCTGAGGCTTTGCTTCTAGGGAAAACAATCCATTGCTTTACTCGGTCTGGAAAAAAAGAAAGTTTGCTTAAGAATGAAGACCAACTTACACAATTACAGAGCCCAGGGGACTTCTGCTTCTGACCAATATAGAGCAACATGGACCAAATTTACCCTCCCACATGAAACAACTAAAAATATGAACATACTATATGAAACAATGCTTTTAGATATTGGACATGAGGTAGCACAGAACAGTGATGTCTTCGAAGGGAAGTGAAATTAGGTGAGCCCTACAACTGCCCTAGCTTTCTGCCTGAAGAACATCTCCAGGCCACATTACAGTGAGAGGGGTCCTGGAAGTGCCAGGTGATCTCTCTCTCTCACTTGAAACCGAAGTGTGAGTCTGAGAGTGGCTGAGAATCCAGGGGCTAGAGTTTTCAGGGCAGAATGGCAGAGGGGAAGGATCTATACAGAGATATCTAGAGATCTACAGAGCATCTTTCTCAAGTTTTCAACTGAATATTGATTAGTGCCTGCATGTGAGGAAACTGCCTGGGTCTGGGGAAAGAAACATCTGAAGGAGAAGGATTCACTCCCAAGGCTCACACTTAGCTAGGAAGAGTCATTGATATTTCAGGATTGGTTTGTGGCAGCAAGTCATTCAAGTTTCTCTAGCTAATTAACAATAATTTCAACATGCTCTTCAAATTCCTAACAAGCACTGAGAATACAAAAATTAAAGGAGATAGTACTATCAGTATTCAATATATAGTGCTGAAAGAATTGTCCATTTAGAAAGATTATAAATTAAATCCTTACTTTACACCATCCAAACATATTCCAGATAAAGTTTTAAATATAAAATAATATGTATCAAATAATAGCTAATATTTTCAAGTTTTTGTAGGAAGCCTAATGTAATCTTTTCCACACCCTTATGAAATAGTACACAATAACATTTTGGTTATAGTGGATAGGGTTGAAAGCTTTGGAATAAACTGCCTATATTTAAGTCATTCCCCAATTCTGTCCCTCAGTCTTGTATAGTACTTAAACCTGAGATCAGACCCTTTTGTCATATCTCTTTTCTTTCCACTCTATGGACCTGTTCAATCTGAGTAGTTGTATCTTTCTCTAATTCTGGGAAATTAATCATCCCATATTTCATCATATATTTCCTCCTTATTCTTTCCTTTTGAGATTCCAGTTAACCAGGTTTGGCACTTTTCCATCCTGTAGGGAAAATGAAAGATCCTGTGGCCAGGATCCTCACCTGACCCTAACTTACTTGATGATGTAATTGGCCTACTGCTAGGCTAATGCTCCCATAGCCCTTTGCAATGAGATACTATTGACTCATTTTGTCACTATATAAAGAGCTTTGCCCAGTGCTCTGGGCAGAGGCAGAGACAGAGGTTGATTATAGACCTGCAGACTGCTGGATGCAGACATTATCTAGTGCTTGACCTACCACAGTGAGAATAAAGCTGGGTATAAACCCTTTTACCCTGAGAACATTCCATTGTCATTTCTCAGTCTCACCAAATCCATAGTGAATTTGCCTGTGGTTGAAACCGTCAGGCACAACAATTAGTGTAGTCAGCATGATTCACTGCAGACTGAAGAATGCAGCTGGCTGCCCTCATGGGAGAGGTGCCTCAGGAGGCTGCCCCTATGGATAGGAAGACATTTGAGTGTCCCTAGTAGGCTTGCATACTAGAGAACTGGGCAACTCCCCAGAACTGGGGGGAGGTGGAGATGATGCCTGAGGCAGTGGAATTGGCCCTCAGCAAAATAAGGAGGTCCTTTGAGAAAGAGAGTGCCTGCAAGGCAGTGGGAACTGTGGGTTAACTTATTTCTCACAGTATTAGCAAAGGATATGGATGAGAGAAATGTACTTGAGAGAGACAAGAAATGGCAGCACAAGATTGTGAGCTGTGAGGTGCTATGGAAGAAGTAAAAAATTTGTTGAAAAATGAAATGGCATTGCTTTGAGACACTGTGGAAGAGGTAAAGGCCATGAAGAAGAAGGATGTACACCTGTGAGAAGCACAAAATGAAGCATCACAAGCATACCACCTGCAGGGTATTGAGGTGAAGGTAAGAGAGCTGTGGAAGACTCAGAAACTCTGTGAGGCACTGCAGAAAAGGTAAAGTGTGTAGCACAGGAAGCACTTGGGGGAGTGGCAAGAAAGGTGCCATCAGTCCTGGAAATGGAGGAGAAGCTGGGGAAGGATGAAGCGGTAGTACTGAAGGCACTCACCCTTCATGTATTGAAAACCTACCTGGTTGTAGTAAAGAAAATAAAGTTACAGCAACTGCAGGTTCCTCCAGGAGAGGTGCAGACCCCTCCCCAGGTTGTGGAGCACTCTATGCTCCACCCCTATACTCAGGCTGAGATGGTAGATTTGGGCTCCCAGTTTTGGCAGAAGCCCTTGGACTTGATATCAGCTTGGCTACTGCATCTTTGGGTGTAGTGGGGCATGGAATTGTTTTCTCTGGAACAAAGATGGGAAATATGGCTTTCCTGAGAGTTCATCCTGCCTTGAGGCAGCAATTACAAAATGCACAGAGGACCCAAGGGAACCACTTCCTTCTTTATTGGCTTATGGCCACACATGGTTCTGTATGGTCCAATCAGGATGATTTATCATCTTTCCCTACTAGATGGGAAATGTATGCCAAGCTCCAACAGTTGTTAGGGGAGTTAGGCACGAAAAATGCCATTTATAGTCCAGAGAATTATGTTCCAGATGAAGAGCATTTTACTGCAGGTGTGAGAAATGTAGTGCTTCAAATGGCTAACCTGTCCTTCTTCGGGACCCTGGTGCCCACTCTTGCCCCTCACTTAGAGCAGCCCATAAGTGAGGTTACCCATATGGTAACAGACTTGGAAGAGGCTGAAACAATGAGAGCACTGAAGAAAATATGGTCCAGTACTCAGCAGAAGAGTTTAAGGGGCCCTGTGAAGGTCACAGGGACACAGATGTGGTTGATTTAATAAGGTCATGAGCAGAGAGAGAGAAGCTGTGGAAAGAATTAAAACAGAGCTGTAGTTCTGGCAACTGAGGACCAAGAAGCAGCAGCCAGAGACAGAGCCACAAGTTCAGCCTGTGTGTCTGCAAGACTTCCTGCTGGAAAGTGAGCTGACCCTGCATGCACCCACACAGGAAGATGATTGGGAGATACAGTTTGACTAAGGAGAGGGTCAAGGTACCTGTTCTGAAGGACCAGGGGAGAACTGGAGGCCACATGTTGAAGTATTAATTCATTGGTCCCCAGTGAACATACAACGTGTCCTAGCTCTGATAGACACAGAATCTGAGAGTTCACTGATTTATGGCAGTCCTAAGCAGTTTCCTGGGACCCCTGCTGTTATAGATGTGTACAGGGATAAGGCTATCAGAATGAAACAAGCCAGAATCCCGTTGGGAGTAGAGTTTCTACTCCCAAAGGAGCATACTGTGTATATCTCTCCCATCCCCAAATATATTTGGGGGATAGATATCCTGCAGGACCTATGGATACAGACCATAGCAGGTGAGTTCAGACTGAGGATGAGGGCAGTGGTGAGGGCGGTTCTGAAGGGAAATGCTAAGCACCTACCCATGGCTTTGCCTGTGCCTCGGCAGGTAACTAATACCAAACAATACAAAATGCCTGGAGGGCATAAAAAATTGGCAAAACCCTCCAGGAACTGGAGAAGATGGGTGTTATAAAGCCCACCCATAGCCCTTGTAATTCCCCAGTGTGGCCAGTAAGAAAACTGTATGGCTCCTGGTGTGTGACTGTGGATTACAGAAAATTGAATAAAGTCATATCCCCTCTACATGCTGCCATCCCCTCTATTGCAGACCTTATGGATACTCTCAGTCACGAACTAGGAACATCATTATGTTGTAGATCTTGCTAATGCCTCCTTTTCCATTCATATAGAGCAGGAAAGTCAGGAACAATTTGCCTTCACATGGGAAGGATGGCAATGGACTTTCACTGTCCTTCTATGGGGATACCTCCACAGTCCCACCATCTGTCATGGACTTGTAGCCCTTATACCATGGGATAAATTGTCAACACTGTGGCTGTACCATTATATTGATGATGTCATGCTCACATCTGATTCTCTTTCAGGTCTAGAAGGTGTAGCACCTTGCTGCTGTAACATCTGCAGGAGAAAGGATGGGCTGTGAACAGCACCAAGGTTCAAGGACCTGATTTGTCACTCAAATTCTTGGGTTGTCTGGTCAGGTAAGACTAAAGCTATCCCAGAAGCAGTAATAGACAAGGTCCAGGCTTTCCCTAACCCAACAACTGTGGCATTCTTACAGGAGGTTTGGGTCTTTTAGACTAATGGAGAGTGTTCACCCCATACTTGGTACAAATTATGAAGCCCTTATACCATTTGGTACAAAAGGGTGTCAGGTGGGACTGTGGTAAGACATGTGCATCTGCTTTTACTGCTGCAAAATGCACAGCCAAGGCCATGTGGACTTTGAGAGTGATAGGCCCATTAAGGCCCTGTGAGCTGGATGTTCATGTAACCAAAGACAGTTACGACTGGGGTCACTGGCAGCGGCTTAAATGAACTTGCCAACCCGTTGGATTCTTGTTGCAACTCTGGAAAGCAGTGGAGGTATGGTTCACCTTAACAGAGAAACAATTGGCTGCTGTGTACCATTCCTTGCTGGCTATAGAGCCCATCACCGGAATGGCCCCAATAAAGGTTATAACGACCTATCCCATCATGGGGGTGGGGTTAGAGAAAGAGAGTGCCTGCAAGGCAGTGGGAACTGTGGGTTAACTTATTTCTCACAGTATTAGCAAAGGATATGGATGAGAGAAATGTACTTGAGAGAGACAAGAAATGGCAGCACAAGATTGTGAGCTGTGAGGTGCTATGAAGAAGTCACTGACTAGACCCAAAAGCCAAGGAGTGGTGTGGCACAGATGCTTACAAAGGCCAAGTGGGGCCTGTACCTACAGCAGCATAGTGCCCGCTCTACTACCCCTTGAGTGAAGAACACCAGTGCTTAAGGGGGTACTGATATATATCAGTGAAGGGCAGGAAGAATGTGCTTTAGAGCCATTAGTAGCAGAGAGTCCTTATCAGGAGGGAAGAGCCCCTATACCCAAAGATGCATACTACACAGATGGCTCCAGTTGTTGGCAGCCCCTGAAATGTAGGGCAGTAGCTTTCCATCCTAATACTGAGACAATATGTATGGAAGATGGTGAGGGGAAGAACAGTCAATGGGCAGAGTTGCAGGCAGTATAGCTTGTGATTACCCAGGAACCCTCCCCAATAGTTGTCTGCACTGACAGCTGGGCGGTGTACTGAGGCTTTACCCTGTGGTTACCGACATGGGATCATGTCAACTGGTCAGTTGGTCACTGACACCTTTGGGGACAAGAGTTATGTCACAATTTACGGGTCTCTGGTTAGACCAAAACAGTTACAGTATATCATGTGACAGGCCATTTACTACTAGCACTCCCAGGAAATAATAAAGCAGATGAATTGGCCCAGGTACACTGGCTAGAAAGAAAGTCTGTATCTGATGTGGCCCAATGGCTACAACAATGTTAGTTGCACAATGGGCAGAAGATAATATGGGATATAGCCTGTTGATAGGGCCTGCCTTTGACCTTTGAAGAAGTCAGCAGAGTCTGGAAGGTGGGCATTGTACGCTGTAAAAGTGACTTATACTGAGTGCCACATCACTCTGGAACAATAGCTAAGGGGTAGATACCCCTCATCAGGTGCAGATAGACTATACTGGGCCTCTGCCCATGTCAGAAGGGTATTAATATGTCATGTCTTGTATGGACACAGTGAGTGGACTTCTGGTTACTTTTCCTATATGTTGCACAGAAAATCAAATAACCGAAAGAGACCTAGAGCATCTCTTCTCGGCTTATGGCTGACTGCAAGTAATTGAGGGTGATCAAGGTACCCACTTTAATGGACATGAACTAGAAGGATGGGTGCAACAATTAGGGATAAAGCGGAAGTTTCATGTACCATATAACCCTACCAGGGCAGGCATGGTAGAGAAGTACAACAGTTTGTTAAAATCTTGCTTGAAGTCAGACACCAGTAGTCTATGAGCATGGTCAGTCTGCTATGGACAGTGCTACAGTGTTTGAATGAGAAGTTCCAGAAGGCAGCGTTGAGCCCTGTAGACACACTGATGCATATTTCTGCTTCCCCTAGACAACTTCAAGTATAAACCAAGGACAAATCATTGAAGCTGGGGTTTAGCCACCAGAATAATATCTTGCTACCTGCACCAACTGCAATAAACCATGGAGACTCCATTCAGTGGATATAGCCTTGGACATTTGGACACATGGACCAGTGATGGCTGACCCTTCTGTCACACTTGGGACAAGGCCTGGAGGCTGGCCTCCTGTGTATACCTAGAGTAATGGCAGAGTGTCCCCAAAAGATCATAGCGTACCCTAAGTGGCTGGAAGGTAAGAGCATCTTACCAGGGAGTTTTGTTTTATTATTATAGCCAGTGCATACTCCAGCAGTAACACTATAGACTCCTCAGTAAACCCCACAGGGAGAGGGGTAATGGTATGATACACTAGAACCAGATGGGATACTCTTCTTGCCATGGTGCTATCACAGGACCACTTTCTTGCATGCATCCTACCTGATAGACAACATTTGCCTAAATTAGTATCATTTTAACATGTGTCTTATTGCCCTTAAAGTTAATGTCCTCCAACATCTTTGTGGATTGAGCACACCCTAGCAAAAACTGCTACTCTGGGTGTGCACAGAGATCCCTATCCTACTACTGGCCTGTGGAAAGTGTGAATATGAATTGGGACTGGTTTGAATACAGCTGGTATGACCACTTGGTGGCCATCAATCTCCTCAGGTTTGAGGATTATTATAATTGTTGTTATCTGTATGCTGTTATCCTCTGTTGCTGTTGTGGAATCTGGTTACAATTCTCTAGCTTTCTTACACACGGTTCATCACGGAAGACTGAGGGTGTGTAGATTGTGAGGTGAGAATCCTGGATGGGTGGAGCATAGCAAAAATGAAAGAGCCTATGGCCAGGATCCCCACCTGACCCTAAACTACTTGATGATGTAATTGGCCTGATGCATAAGCGGATGCTTACACACCTGTTGGCAATGAGCTATTATTTTTGGTGTTACTATATAAAGAGCTCTGTCCAGTGCTCTGCCTGGAGCAGAGATGGAGACAGACTTGCCCCATGCAGACTGCTCCAAAGGCAGATGTGATTCCAGCACTTGACCTGCCACTGTGAGAAGAAAGCTTGGTATAAACCCTTTTATCCCTAATATCCCATTGTTATCTGGTCTCACTGAATCCAGAGTAAACTTGTTTGGGGGGAATCCCCCTCAGGCAAGACACATCCTTTCTTCCTCTTAGCTTTTCTTTTATATTATTTGACTTTTATATTTATGTAGAGTATATATATTGTGTGTATAATGTATATTATATATGATATATAAAATATACATTTTGTATTTATTATTTATTATATTACACAATTTTTACTTATAAATTTCATATTTATATTATTATAAAGATATTTTATATTTATTCTCCTTCATTTTTTACTTTCTGGTAGAACTCCTCTATTTTACATCACTAACTTGGTATAAATTCTTTTACTCCTAATATTTTACCCCTGCTATTTTGAACATCTACTATAATCCTATCAATTATACTTTTCCTACCACTTGGTTCTTTTTTATAATTTTTGGTTCCTCAGACAAATATGATTAGCAGATCATATCCAATCATAAATTAATTTCTGATTTGTAGAAGGTTCAGTGTGTCAGTCTCTGTTCTGGAATAATATTCATTAATTCAGCAAACATTTATTGGACACTTGTCATTTATCAACTGCCATGTAAAGTTCTGGAAATACAGTAGTTACATAAGCTTCCTTCCTTATGGGCTTTATTAGCTAAAAAATAAGTGCTTATTTAAGTCAAAAGATAAGTTCTATGAAACAGTTGGCTGATGGAAATGCTATTTTAATTAATTTGGTTAAACCCATCTCTGAGAATAGTGTTTGAGGAGAGACCTGAATGCAGAGGGGACGTGGGCCAGCAGAACAGCAAGGGAAGGTCATTCCAGGCAGTGATTATCACAGCATATGCAAAGGCACTGATCAAGGGGATTGCTTAGTATTTGAAGCTTGAAAGCAAGTGTTCTAGAGCAGCATGTCATGGGGGGAAAAGAGAGTAAGAAAGAGGAAATGAGGTCAGAAAGGAAATGTTATGGATTAAATTCTATCCCTTCCACCAAATTCATATGTTGAAGCCCTAAACCCTAGTCCCCCAATATATGATTACATATAAAGACAATGTCTTTAAAGAGGTGATTCAGTTAAATTAGCCCTTTAGGGTGGACTCTAATCCAACCTGACTGGTGTCTTTACAAGCAGAGGAAAGTTGGACACACAGAGAGACACCAGAGGCATGCACAGAGGAAAGATCATGTGAAGACACAAGGAGATGGCCAAAGAGAGAGGCCTGAGGCGAAACCAACCATGTGGAAACCTTGCTTTCAGACATCTAGCCTGCAGAACTGTGAAAAAATTAATTTCTGTTGTTTAAGTCACCCAGCCCATGGTATTTTGTTACAGTGTTCCTAGCAAACTAATACAGTTAATCACAGGTCATTTTTAACAGTCACCTATTAAAATTTGAATGGGGATTTTATTCATAGAAACAATAAAATTGTATGTTCCATTTGTTTTAATGGTGTACTTGGTGGGATTTTCTTAAAAATAATATTAAGACTCATAGTTTATTTCCATTTTATCCCATGAGAAAAAGCATAATCTATTGTTTGGTGAGAATTATGGGGAATTTGGTTAAGGTCCTGAAATAATCACTGAGAGAAAGATGGACATATTTAATAATAAGAACAATAAAAATTTAACTCCCACAAATGAAAATGCAAAGGTTAACACTGAAAGGCAAACTGTAAACCATGGGCAAATTTTTGTAGTAAATAAGAATGACAAATCCTTTATAACCCACAGTAATTGTGTTTTGAATACCAACATCCATTTGCCCTAATTCTGCTGACATGTGGGGATCTGGGCCCTTTCTCATTTTCCATCCATGTAGTTCTGGAGAGGTTTCAAACCTCCCAACCTCCAGCAAGTTTAATTTATAATCCAAACATTAAACCAATCAGTGAATCATATTTTCAGTGCCTTCCCCATCCTTCCAACCAGAGTGATAGGTGCAGAAATGGACAAAATACTAAAATAAGAGGAGCTTTTGCTGGGACATCTAGGAAATAGAGCTTGTTTTTTTTCTCTTTGAATCTGAAGGCAAAGAGGTTACAGACACTGAAACTGTTGCCACCATGTTACACTATCTTCCTACATGTAGAACTGAAGAATGAGACCAACACAGAGGAAAACAGGATTAATAAATGGAAAGAAATAAAACTGTGGCCACCCTATTTCAGCCTGAATCCAGCCATACTTGATATCAACACTAGTCCGAAATAGTTACACAGGCAATACATTCCTTACTGCTGTCACTGCACTTAGCTTTGTAATTGTCAGTATCCTTCAACTAGACTGTCAGATTCTTGATTATAATAAGAATCTTTTTCTTTTCTTCTAGTTTATTCCCAATATCTGGCAAAATGCCTGGTATATAGAGGGCAAGGTTCTTATACTTTTACTAAATGGATGTTGAACTAAGATCCTCTCATGTTTTAAAGATGCCTTAAACACTAATCCAACTTCCTATGTGATTTTGACTTTTCACAATATCATGAATATATTGTCTAGTCTAGAGTGAATGCATGACTCACAGAGAACTCACTAAATTCTTTGTAGTATCATGACTCCATATTTCGGTGGGCAATACATTTGTTATACTCCAAACACCCCCATAGCAACTGAAGTTTCAAAAATATACTCAAGTCATGTTTTCATCCTTGTGGACTCACATATGATATATCATCTCAGATCAGAAGCTCCTGTAACAATCTTCTTTGGAAGTCATTGTTTACCTTCTTCCTACTTGGAAAGGAGCAAAATCTCCAGATTGGCATTGTTCATTTGTCCTTTCATTCATTTGTTCATTCTTTCATTCATGTGTTCAGCCAATGTATCATTAGTCTACTGCTGCATAACAAATGCCCATAAATTTGAAGGCTTAAAACAACACCTTTTATTGAGTTCATGACTCTCCAGGTTTTTGGCAATTTCTACTGGGCTCCACTGGGAAGTTCTTCCTGTCTCACTTGGACTCTGGTATGTTTCTGCTGGATTGTCTGGAGGCTGGCTGGCCTGTGAGGACCTCAGGTGAGACAGCAGTAATCTGCTCTCTGTGGTGTTTTATTATTTTATCCTAAGCATAAATCAAGGTACAAGTCCAGGGAGAGGAAATCCTGGGGCAAAATACCTCTAAAACTGAAATCAGTCAAAGGGAGAAATATGTCTACAGTTTCTTAAAAATCAACATTTATTGCTTACAAACTGTAGTCCAGGGCCACTTCTCTCTCCTACTCCAGCAGAAACCAACCAACCCTCCCTTTAACCTCTCAGGTTTAGATAAGCCCTTGGTTGCCCAGGTAATTTCCCATTGATATGGAGATGAACTTTTCCCCATCCCTCAGGACCACCTATTGCTTTGCAGAAGCACTAAAGTCATACTTCTCTCCACTCCTGAGGATGCTCTAAAGCCAGGCGAGATATTCTGGCAATATTACAATTTTACCCACACAAGGTTAATAACAGAACATAAAACTCTTATGTTCAAATGCCACAGGGTAGGCAATACCAAGAGAAATTACAGATGAGACAAGAATACAGATCAAATTTAGATTTTAATGAAGGAGAGACTGTATTCAAAAGAATTATTGCAAAAGAGGAAAAGGGGCTATTGCAAATGGGAGAGGGAGAGTATTGCAGTAGGAATAATGATTCAGCCACAAGGTCTGTAAGTGCCTCAGAGTTAGGCAAAAATAGAAGAGTAAACAAAGCTAGAAAGAACTAGGTGTGGGGATATGGGATGAATGGGTAACTCATTCATTCAGGTAGTAGATGAGAGAATATTTTATTTTACCCTGAGGCAAGTTCACTCTCAAGAGGAGATGTATACTGGATCAGGAGATTGGAGTAAGGAGACAGATTAACAGGAGAAAGAAAAGCCCAATTTTAATTATGTACTTAGGGGACCCTGTAACTCCAGGCGGGCAAAATATGTTCCCAGCCCAGAGCAAATAACCTCTGAAGCTGAAATCAGTCAAAGGGGGAAATAAAGTGGGAGAAACCATTTATTGCTTACAAGCAGTCATCTACTTCTGCTTGCCATGTCTCTCACAACCCAACTGCAAAGGACCCCAGAACACTTCTCTGGTCCTGGTGCATGCTTGCTCCCACCAGCTTTGTAATCACCTATTGATATGGAGATGGACTAATTCTTTTCTCCCCTTGGAAACACTTATTGCAATGGAGATACACCAAGGCTAGGTGAGAGATTCTGGAAATCCTGCAATTTTACTCACAAAGCCCGTCAAAGATAGGAGACTTGAAAGCAGCCAGAGGATAGAATATACCATCATGAACTAAGGGAAGGTTTAGGGATCATGGGCTGCCAAGACAGGAAGATCAGTCATGGAAAGTTAAGAAGAGGAAATGTTTGGTAAACAAAGGTTGCCCTGCTATGCAGGTAAGTCTCTCAGGTGAAAAAGTTACATCCAGTAATAGTTCTGTTCCTGATACAGGCTCCTTTTCTAATATAAATTTTCTTTATAATGTATATTTCTCTTACAAAAAGTTAATTTCTACTGTTTCAGAGCTTCTCCTATGTCTACAGTTTCTTAAAAATCAACAATACAAAATAATCCTTATGCCAAAAAGGCATATTTTTCGGTGGCATCTTCTGCTACTTTTTACAATGTCAAATTGTTTTTATTGCAACAGATCTCATAAATTCCTATCTTTAGGAATGGATAAGTATAATAAAGAGTAGGAAGGAGGTGACCCTTCATTCTGGTAGGAAAAAGCCTTGCATGTCAGTAAAGATATGATTATTCCAAGAAAAAAGCAGAAAGGCCAGCTTTCCCCAGTTTACATAAGTTAAGTGATGAATTTGTTGGTTGTTGGAAGGGAATAATTTATAAATGTGGACATCTGGACGGCAGGCAGACAGTAAGAGAATGAACAGAGATGTTCTACTAATATCAAATAAACATGTGTGAGTGTCCATGGTACTGTTGTCCCAATAATGTATTAATGACTGAAATGACTGCTAACTTAGGAAGTAGGAGCTATTGTGTGAGTTAAGAGCAATCCAGGGCCTTGATCACAACATGAGGAGAAGACTGGGGTTCAGTAGTCCTTGCCACAGCTTGGGAGCAATAGTTCCATGCCAGGAGAGGCAAGCCAAGAGGATCTCAGGCTGCTGCCTCACCCCATTCACTGATTTCTTGGTTCCTATAGCAGGGATTTCACTCAGAAAGAAGTTTGCTCTTACTACCAGCCCCAGCTCCAGAGCTCTGACTCAGAGATTTTGCCTCAGGAGAGAAGCAGGCCATAAAACAGATGGTTTCTAATATCTTCCCAAAGGAACTGGCTTTAGTAAATTGGAGAAGTTCAAGCCTAAGAACCTGAACCATGGAGGTTGAGGTGAAGGGCAGTTGGAAGTAGGATCTAATGAAGTGGATTAGTGAAGATACAGACTAGCCTGTGGGCTGCTAGGTTGTGAGAGAGGAATGAGGAATAGGACATCTAGAAGGACAGCTGGAGTCAGAAAAAATATCAAATACTAATTCCAGCAAATATTCCTTTAAAGGAAGCACAATTATATTGGATTAGTTTGTACAGCAATTTATGTCCCAGGACTCTGATGAAAAAAAAACAGGGCAATTAGCCAGAAATTAGTGGAGTTTCATAGTGTTTTATAAGCTCTCTCATATAGATATTACACATTTTGTGCTTCTTCCTACCCTGTGTATGTTATGGTAATATTCATTAATATCCATAAGAATGGGCATTATGTTTATATCAAATGTCTTTGGCATCTATCAAAATAAACATGTGATTTTTCTCTTTATTAGTGTAGTAAGTCACATTCATGTATTTCTTAATGTGGACACATCCTTGTATTCCTGGAATAAATCTTATTTGGTCATGAAGCATTATCTTTTTAATACATTGTTAGATTCAATTTACTTGTATTTCTTTAAGACTTTTATATTTATAGCCATAAATAAGGTTGGTCTTCTTTCCTGTTTTGTGTATTCTTGTCATGTTTTTGTACCATGATTATAATAAACTCTTTGGATTAAACAGAAGTGATTCACCTTCCTTTATTCCCTGGAGAAGATTAAATGATGCAGGTGTAATCATGTCTTTGTATTTGAATAAGTTGTCCATAAAACTCTCTAGGCCTGGATCCTTTTAGGGATGGCATATAAATTTTTAACTTATCTGTTTTTTTATGGTGATCTCTTTAATGATCTCTCTTCCTCACTTAAGTTTGACAAGTTTCTCTTTCTTTAAAGATAAATATCCATTTAATTTTAATTTCAAACTGATATAAAATTGCATTAGTGATATCTTAAATTTCTAAAAATGTTTACCTGTGATTACATTCACTTTCTCCTGTTTAATGTTTTTTTCTTTATATGCTTGTTTCCTTTTGTTTACGGTCAAATTTTCCAAATGTTTGTTTGTTTTACTGGTCCTTTCATAGCTCCATCATCCAAGTTTGTTCATGTGTAGATTTTGGTTGATATAACATAGTTGTTCTTAAAGATAATTGTTTTTTTATTTTAATAAAGTCCAACTTATCAATTTTTTAAATGTATGATGCTCTTGTGTTACACCTAAAAATTCATTGTCAAGGCCAAGATCACCTATATTTTCTCCTATGTTATCTTTTAGGAGTTTTCCAGTTTTGTGTTTTACATTTAGGTTATGATGTATTTTGAGATTGTTCTTTCCTTCATTCTGGGAGAGATTGAAGAGAATTGGTATAATTTCTTCTTTTCTTAAATATTTGATAGAATTCTCCAGTGAAACCATCTGTGCTCTGATGCTTTCTTATTTGGAAGGTTATTATTTACTGATTCAGTATAGTTAATGAATATAGACCTATTCAGATTATTTATTTTTTTCTTGTATAAGTTTTGGTAGTTTGTGTCTTCGAAATAATTGGTCTATTTCCTCTAAATTACAAGTTGTTCATAGTGTTTCATTAATCTCTTTAATATCTGTAAGATCAATAGTGGAGATCTTTCTTTGATGTCTGATATTGACAATTCGCATTTCTTTGTTTTCCTTGGTTAGCCAGGCTAGAGTTTTTTTTTTTTAATTGAAGTGTTGTTGACATACAATATTATATTAATTTCAGGTGTACAGTATAGGGATCAACATCTATACACATTATGAAATGATCACCATGATAAGTCTAGGTACTATCTGTTGCCATACAAACTTGTTAGCAACTGTATTACCAATGCTGTATATTGTATCCCCATGTCTTCTTGATTTCATAACTGGAAGTCTGTACTTTTTAGTCTCCTTCCTCTATTTTCCCCATTCCCCCATTCCCTCCCCTCTGGCAATCACCAGATTATTCTCTGTATGAATCAGTGTTTTGTTTTTTCTGTTTGTTTTGTTTTCTAGATTCCACATATAAGTTAAACCATACAGTGTTTGTCTTTCTCTGATTTATCTCATTCAGCATAGTAACCTCTAGGTCTACCCACTTTGTCACAAATGTCAAAATCAATTCTTTTTTATGGTTGAGTAATATTCCATTTGTGTGTGTGTATGTGTATGTGTGTGTGTATGTACAACATATTCTTTATCCATTCATCTATGATGGGCACTTAGGTTGCTTCCATTTTTTGGCTATTGTAAATAATAGTTCAATAAACAAAGGAGGGCGTGTATCTTTTTGAGTTACTATTTTCATTGTGTTCAGATAAATAACTGGAAGTAGAAATGATGCTTCATATGGTACTTCTATTTTTAATATTTTTCAGGAAACTACATACTATTTTCCATAGGGGCTGCACAATCTTGCACTCCCACCAAAAGTACATGAAAGTTCCCTTTTCTCCACATTCTCACCAACACTTGTATCTTATCATTTTGATATGACCCATTCTGACTGGTGTGAGGAGATATCTCACTGTGGTGTCATTTGCATTTCCCTAATGACTAGTGACATTGTGCACCTTTTCATGTGTTTAGTGGCCATCTGTATGTTGTCTTTGGAGAAATGTCTATTCATGTTCTCTACCCGTATTTTAATTGGATAGTTTGGTTTTTTAATATTGAGTTGTGTGAGTTCTCCATGTATTTTGGATATTAATCCCTTATTGATGATTATATAATTTGTAATTTTTTTCTCCCATTCAGTAGGTTGGCTTTTCATTTTGTTGATGGTTTCCTTCATTGAGCCAAAGCTTTTTACTTTGATATAGTACCATTTGCTTTTATTACCCTTGACTGAGGAGACAGGTCCCCAAAAAATATTGCTCATACCAATGTCTAAAAATTTATTGCTTGTATTTTCTCCTCGTATTTTTCTTTCTTCTAGTATACGCTTTCTTTTAAGAATTTCATAGTTTTTGCTTTTATATTTAAGTCTTTAATCCATCATATGGTATCTATGATATGTTGAAACTTGTGTTTGTGTGTTTAAAGTTTTGAACTGTTGTAAAATACAGATAACATAAAATTTCCCCCTTAAATTTTTTGATTGAATAGTTCAGTAATATTAACTATATAAGCATTATTGGGCAACCTATTCTGAGAACTCGTTTTTTATCTTGCAAAACTGAAACTCTTTATATTTATGAAATAAAAGCTCCCCATTTTACCCTTCTCCCAGCCCCTGGTAACCACCATTATATTCTGTGTTGATATGAATTTCTCTACTCTAGATACTTCTTATAAGTGAATCATACGGTATCTGTCTTTCTTGTGACTGGCTTATTTCACTTATCATCATGTACTCCAGGTTTTCCCATGTTGTAGCTTATGTCAGAATTTCTTTCCCTTCAAAAGCTGAATACATTTGTTGTATATAATGTAACCTTTTACTGGTCAATGGACCCCTCCAACTTTGGTCTTCTTTTCCAAATTGTTTTGGAAATTCTAGTTCCTTTGCCTTTCCATAAAAATTTTAAAATAAGCTTGTTAGTAACTACAGAAAAGCTTCTTGGGGGGCTATTGAGATTCTACATACCTGTAGATCAAATTAGGGAGAATTGGTATCTTAACAATATTGAGTCTTTCAGTTAATGAATGTGGTATATCTTTCTATTTATTTAGATATTTGATTTCTTTTACTGATGAATTGTGGTTTTTGGTATACAGAAACTATTCATATTTTTGTAGATTTATTCCTAAGTTTTCCATTTTTTGGTAGATGGTCATTAGTATTTTCTTCCTGCAAATAATTGAAGACTTTAAAATATGAATCTCAGGATAAGACTGATTAAATGAACAAAAAATAAAACTCTTAAACAACATAACTAATATATACATATGCATCTGTCTACCTACCTCTGTGTATAAAAATTTACATCCTGAAAATAGAGCATGCATTTTTTTCTCAGGCAAAAATGAATTTTTGCAAAAAAGCCAATGATACATTGACTCACAAAAGAAGACCTCAGTAAGCCTCATGTAGTAGAATTATTGCAAGGAAAACTATGCCACCTGATAACTGGTATTTTTAAACTGAATTTCCATGTGTTCACTACTGATACACAGGAATATGGATAACTTTTGTATATGCACCTTGAACTCTGCATCCTTGCTAAATTTACATTTTTTATTCTAAGAGGCATTTTGTAGATTATTTGGGATTTTCTACACAATTATCTACATAGCAAGAGACAATAGAGACACTTTTATTTCTTTTTTTCAATCTTTATGTCTTTCTATTATTTTTCCTGTCATATTGCTCTGGTCAGGATCCCAATATGAAGATATATAGGAATGGTGAGGATTGAAATGTTACTTTTTCTGAATCTTCAGAGAAAACGTTCAGTCTCTCTTCATTCAACATGGTATTGAATAAAAGACTTGAGAAAGTGGTAGGTGTTTTTTAGATGCCTTTTATTAGGCTAAGGCTGTTCTTCTGTTGAGAGTTCTTAATTATGAATGGATGTTGAATTTTGTTCAACACATTTTCTATATCTAATGAGATGATAACATGATTTTTCTTTAGTCTGTTAATATGATGATTACATTGATTATTATTTGAGTACTGGAATAGCCTTGAATTCCTAGGATAGACCCCATTTGGTTAGGAAGTATTATCCTTATTATTAGTGCTGGATTAAATTTGCTGATTCAAGTTTATGTAGTAATTGTTCTTTTCTTTACCATTTCAAATGTGGATTTAATTTGGCATTGTATTTCAGATATCCTTGCATTGCTCTTATTTCAGTCATCTCCTTTTATTCTTCCTTTATTTCAATTTATTTTCTTTTTATGGCTTCTACTCCTGCTTTAGAAAGGCCATATCTTCTAGCTTTTCTTGGGAGATACCACCTTAATTCCTTTTTTAAATGTAAACTTTTTTTTATCATGAGTAGGTTGGTACATACAGTGACTAGGAGACATTTATCTTATGTGGACCTGCTAGACTGGCACTAGATCTTTTCTAGGCTTAACAATTAGATTCTTTGACTTACTAGAACATAAGAGGTGATTTTTTTTTATGCAGTGTGATATGAAAATTTATATCCCCAATAATGTTTTTATTTAGACATACTTAGGCAACTAAGAATTATTGGATGTAATATACCTCCAGATACCCTGTCTTCTTTCTGCCACATTGAGCACTAGAGATTATAATCTTTGAGTAGATATAGGAAGAGAGGAAATAATAAAGTAGAAGAATCAAAGAGCATAGTTATTTATTTTTCTGCCTTTGGCTGATTCTTGAGGGAGTCATTTATTTTACTGGTTATTATATTCCTTGTATCTCAGAGTTGGAGACACATAGTAAAGGAGAGGCAAAGCCTTCTCTTACATTTTTGGGGTTTTCTATGATATATTTTGACTGTGGAAAATGTGACTTATACTCAAAGAATGTTTCATAATCCATTTTGATTGACAATGTGTCTAACAGAAATTCCTTTCAGACATGTTATATGGTCTTCTCATTTTTAGCTTACAATGTTGTGGCCAGTTTTTGTAATTTTATGTATTGCAATGGATTTTTAATGGTGAATTGAGTATGAGTTGAGTTAAATCAGGCAATGCTGGTATGTTGCTATACCAAGAAACAGCCTGAGGTTTCTGAAGTAACTCTTAGAAAGTCATATAAGCTGTAAATGTGAATGTTTATATTTAAATTAGTTTTGTTTACTCTAGCATCTAAGGTTCAGGAATCATAATGAAGCTTAAGAAAGTTCAATATAAGTGAGGGAATGAAAGTGTTACATAGAAGAAACCCCGATTTTATTAATTTGGATGTGAAGCAATGTTATACAATAAAATTCAAAGTGCAGCTGTGTCAACTTGTAACTGAAGTGAAGTGTTAGTAGATGTCATTCAAAATGAAAAATTCCGTAGCCATAGCGCTAGGTGTTATTTATCATTAAGAATGGGAATGGGATTGGAGATGGGATCAAATGAATAAAAGGACTAGTCCATTGATCAAAGTCATCAGGAATGGTGGTGTGACCTGTAATTAATGGTAGTAAGAGAGGCAAAAAAGCTGTCATTACTGTTGATGACTGTTTGGAGCAATGAAAATTGAGAGCTGTATCTCCTCTTGCCTAACTAATGAGAGGGACTGGGAAAAAGAGCAGCATCCATTGGTGGAAAAGATTCATAAAGTAGTTGCATTATCACAGCAAAACCATGTTTCAGTTAAGGCAATATTTGTGGAAAGTTCTTAGACTTTAAAGAATAGCCTCTCACAATTTGAATAATCCCCTTGAGGCCTCTTTAGTCCCTCTCACAGCATATCCCCTTGGCTTCAGGTCAAAACTCTCTCAAAGTCAGTGAAATTCTGCACTCAAGTCCTGTCCTCTTGTGATTCTGTCTGCATAAATTAGCTGTGTCCATTTCATCAGTATGAAAAAACTTACTCAGATCCCACGGATTCCTCTATTTTTATTCAGCTTGTCCTGGTTTTCCTCAGGTAGCTTACTTTTTCTAAATCCCTTGTACCTCTCTCATTTTCTCTTGGGAGCAACATCCTCTAATTTTTTATTCTTTTTAGATTACTGTAGCATATAATAAATCCATCCACAAAGCTATTTATAGATGGATATTACAGACTTTGAATATTGTAAACATTAAAATTTAATATTTAAATATTAACATTCACATTTATATTTAAGTATTAATATAAATGTAAATTTATTGTAAACTTGCAATCTTCAAAGTGGAGAAAATGCATTTTATCCACTTGCAGAATGAATGACACCTTCCCAATTTATAAAAGTTTAGTGTAGATTTTTTGCTGTTGTTTCATATATTTAGTTAAGATTTAACCATCCCTCTTGTCCTCTCTCTAGGAAAGAAAAGGGGATGATCAATTCCATCTGTTTTGCTTTCTGATAAGTTGAGAATTCAGTGAGATGAACTTTGAAAATATTTTCCCAGCTTCATTTATGAAGTTATACTTTGAGATGAGGATTAAAGTCTTCCGTCCTCCTTTTCTATCAATAATGCCTGGCAGTCTGTCATGGAATGATATTACATAGGTCTGTCTGGTTTATTCTTCCAAAGTCTTGCTTGCTATTCACTGGCACCATGCGATCTTTTAGTGTTTTATAAGTGAAAGATTGATGAATTTGATCTTTTCAATGATCAAAGTTAAGGTGAGAGGGCTATAGTTTTTAGGGTAATTACTATTTCCTTCTTCAGAGGTAGACCTTACTTGTGTTCTTTCTCTGCTGTTAGGCTTCATAGTAGTCCACCATGTGTTCAGAAAGTTTGTTTCTATGATAAGTTTAGGACATGTCTTAAATATTCCTGGATTCATGCTTCCAGGGCAAGCTGGTCTGAAAAGATCCACTATATGTAATTTCTGACTCACTTATCTCTTGTTCTGGATGAACTTTGTATCCTATTGCAAAGGTGGTATAAACTTTATTTGATCACAGCTTAGCCTTTTTTTTTATAGGCTTCATACTTAAATTCAGCTTAGAAAAAAAGGAAAACAATTACTCACCTGGGAGTTCTGTAGTTCACAGATCACAATCTCCCTACCCTGAGATTATAGAAATAAGTGAAATTATGTGGAAAAACTCAGAAAAGATATCAATAGAGGAGTATATATTTTTATATTTCTATGAATCTGTAATCTATTGCCATAGAGCATTTAGAAATTGGTCAAGGAGACTTGGTTTAACTCCCTTTTCATATCAAAAGTCCACAGTTAACATCATCCTGTTTTCCCAGGAAGTCTAACTCAGAAGTTTTCTTAACTGGCTTTATTCCTACTTATAAGCTAAACTGTTGGTTTATTGAATGAACTGCACTCAGGAGAGTGAAGCAGAAACTTTTATTCTTTTTCACTTGTTCTTTGATTATTTCTAGCCCTTGGGTTAGACTCTGTCAGGTCCCAAGGCCTTTTCTGTCTCACTAAGTAATTAAAAGTGCAATATGAATGAATATCTAAAATCCAAATCTCATTCAGTTTAAAATTTCTTCTTCCCCAGTTTAAGGCTGCCTCAGGCTTAGAGGATTTAGAGATGGGGTAGGGAAGGGCTTTGATTCGAGTTTTTCCTTTACTTGTTTTGCTGTATTCTCCACTTAATAATTGCTGTTTCAGGACCCTTTACTATTAAAATGGTGGAGGAAGAATTAAGGGGCAGAGAAGGCCTTCTGGGTTGGTAAGATTATAATGTGATGATGATGCCAACTAAACTTGATGAAATCGAAGGCTGACACTTCTTTCCTGGGGTACTTCTTTCAATTTAGTGATTCTCTCTCTGGAGACCTGCAGCTCCTGGCATGCATGATTGCTGCTTCCATGTGGGCAACTTCATCCCTTCACTCCACTTCAGCATCCATGGTTCATCCTCTTGTTAGGCTGCCTCACTGTTGGCAGAAGTTTTTAGTGGAACTCATGCCAGCTAATCTACTTAACTATTAACCCATTCCACAGGGTCTTTATTTGATCTGTGGGAAAAAGACCTCTCTGCCCTATTCTCAATGGATGTGTAGCTTACTATTGATGCAAACTTTCTTCATAGGCAGTTCTAGCTACACTTACTTTGCTATAGGTAACTTGCCTCTATGTCCCTCAAATTTCAGGATGCATATTAGCTATTCAAACGGTTCTTTTGAACCTTCAACTAGCTTAACATGGAGAGGAAAGAAAGAGGAAACTTACAACACTCTTAACAGTCTTCAAAAAGAAAAATGGTCTCATTAGCAGCCTCTTCACCCTCCCAATGGATTCTTAGCCATCTTTTAGACAATCAAGAGATTAGTGATTGAAGAGCTAGTTTCAAAATGTTTTTGTTGTCCCCTGGAATATAAGTAGTAATAAGGCAGGGATTTTTGTCTGTTTTATTTATTGCTGTATCTTTAGGGTTTAGAAGAGTACCTGACTCATAATAGGCACTCAATAAATGTATGTTGAACATGTGAATGAGCAAATAAATGAGAAAGTAGTCAAGTATTTTGTTTTATGATGGTATCAGTTGTATTTAAAAGAAAGAAAAACCAAACAAAAAGAAATGTCTAATTTAATATCCTAGTGAACTTGTCACATTTTAAAATTGTTAAAAAGAAAATAAATACAAAGTTTTGAATTATCATCCAATGGTGATGTCAAAAATATAGCTATTTTTAGAAAGCCAAGTCTGTAAACTCGAAACTAGGATTTAACTCATCTTAGGCAGTCCATAATAAATGGGAAATTTGATTTATTTTAATAATTTGTTCCATTCATTTGCAGATGATAAATTCCAGCTAAACCCTGAGAGTCTGTGAAGACCGTGCAAAAGTGGAACTTAGTAGATGCTGGCCACAAATGGAGATCTTTAGAGATCACATCTGGAAATGCTCCTCTCTTAAATTTTTCTGATATGTGTCTTTGCCTTTAAGTCAGAAGTTTTAAAACTTGTCCTGACTATGTATTGTGTTGGAAATCAAGACTAGGAATCCAGTTGGACTTTTGGGAGTCCAAACATCAGCAAAGATGATCCACTAGTGATGTTATTGGGAAAAAAAATTTCCCTAAAATCAACTGGACAAATGGCAGGGTATGAAGTTACAGAGGAGGGATTTCACAAGTAAATTACTTATTTATGCAAGAATCAGAAATTTAGATACAGGATGGCAAATGATTTTCTTGGCAGGTGTCAACTTTCATCAGTTGGTAGTGTTGCCTGGAAAGCTAGGCTGAGAAGGGTTTTGAGATTAATTCCAGTTCCAGTGCTGTATGTCTGATGAGAGGAAGCACACAACACCGGGAAGACAGTACACTCGCCTTCCTATGATGCTCAGTTATGCTTAGGACGTTTCAAGTGTCCATGATAGTTCAAACTGTAAAGTGTGAGGGGCTTGTGGTTAAAAGATGGAAGAGTAAATGTAATTCTACTGCATGCTCTCTGAAATAATTAAAAGCAACGCTAAAGATAAACAGTAGAAAGCACCTTTGATGGAAATAGCAATCACTCACATCCTAATGATAAAGGATGACTGACAAATTAGTAAAATCAGAACGGAGAAAATATAAAAGGATATATATATATATATTGTTGTTGTTTGTTTGTTATTTTTTGAACAGTGTTCAGGATTTTCCAAAATAGAGTCCCCCAAATGGTTCAGACTTGAAGAGCACAAATGATAATCTATTAATTGAAATGGCAAAGTCTTAGAGGTAGACATGTTGGGAAGAAACCCTGAACTTTATTTTACCTTCACTGAGGGCCAGGAGAGGCAGAATTAAGGAACTGGAAAGCAAAACCATCATTTCATGTGAAGCAATGAGAGAAGAATGTTGCTATGGCATGGTGAAGGACTGAAAGGAACAATGTTGTATCTGTTGATCACTGAGATGAATTAGTAAATGATGTTATCTCATAAAACTCTTCTCATCTAGATGGAAGGAGGCACCCTGCGGACGTGGAGATGCACTGTGGAGCACACAGCATTGTGGGAAAAATATCTGGGAGAAACATGTAGTAACTGAAATTGCCTCTTGTACCAACCCACCTCCTAGGCTTTTGCTTCACCAAGTGACAGGCCTAGAAAGAATGACTCAGAAATGAACAAACTGAAGTGCCATAACTAAAGGAGGAAGGGAACCAAATACAGAAAAGGTAGATGATGAATATGTATCAGAAGAAGGTAACGTTAAGCGGTAGCTGAACATTTCAAGTAAAGATTGTCAGTGATATCCAAGAAATTTTTTAAATGGTGCTTTTGAAAGAAGAGCACAGGAAGGAATACTAGTGTCAAATAAATAGTTAGTAAGACAACCTAAAGAGATGAAAGGTGATCTGGAAGTACGCAGGAAAGAAACGAAAGGGTGAAAAGAAACCATATTCCAGGAATTAAAGCAGCATTAAAAACAGGAAAAACAATTGGGTGTGTGAGACAGGTTTAAGAAAATTTTGCAAAATAAAACATAGATAAAAAGTTAATAAAAAAAATACAGAGTTAAAATGTTTAAGAGAACAATATGTATGGGAGACAGGGTCTACTCTCAGGCAGAAATTAGGCAGGAATAGGAATTGGGAGAGTATACTATAGTTAATTATTACTATAACAGGAGGTTGGAGTAATGGTAGATTGGCTAGAGTATTAGTTTGCTGGGGCTACCACATAATAAATACCACCATAACCAGTAAAACTGGGTGGCTTACATGACAGAAATTTATTTTCTCACAGTTCTGGAGACTAGAAGTCAGAAATCAAGATGGTGGCAGGGTTGCTTTCTTCTGAAATGAAGTCCTTGGTCTGTAGATGCCATCTTCTCCCTCTGTCTTCACATGGTCTTCCCTCTGTGATTCCTCCTCACATTCAATCAGGGCCCACCCTAATGACCTCATTTTACTTGCTTACCTTTCTAAAGACCCCATCTTTGAACATAATCAAATTCTGAGGTACTGGAAGTTAAGACTTCAAAATATGAATTTTGGAGTTGCAATTAAGCCCACAGCAGCTAGTAAGGGGTCAAAAGAACTCTAAACACATAAATAGTGGATATAAGTTAGCAGCTTCTACCCTTAGAAATGAGGTCTATTAGTCAAGGATGATAGGTCACCCAAGCTCTGGAAGAGCTCCTTCCTTTCCCTGCAGGTCTGAGATTCAGGTCTTGAGGTGAGGCTGAACTGTGGCTCACAGATGGCATTCACAGAGGCAGTGAAGCTCTTTGCCAGGTGTTGGGCTGTCAGAGAGCATTCTAGGGGAGGATTCCCAGGGGTAGATGCCATGTGCTTTCAGTCACTGATGGCTGTTGGTGCTGCAGAACCCACGTGTGCTGCTGGGTCAGGGCTGGCAAAGCTGTGGGTGGTGCGGGGGCCAGCCTAGCAAGGCACACTGGAACCAGGAAGAGAAACCACTTCTCCTCTGGCGTCCCTCCAATGCCTTCTTCTAACATTGTGGAGTTGAGATATTTATAGGGTCCATCTTGATTATAACACAACAAGCAGTGAAGGGTGGATTTGGAGAGGAAAGGCAATAAATTAATATCTGGCACAACAGGCAGAAGGGGTCCAATGTATTTACCGTTGGTGTCACTGAGAAGTGGCCATAAATGGAACAGATGATATCTGGGGATGCCCAGACTATGAACCCTACAGGAACAGGCATTCAAGGGCATCTCCAAGTTATATATTATTTACATGTGTATTCTATGAATTTAATTTTTCATATATAGAAGAATTCTATGCAATTGAACATGTTATTTAAGAAAAGTTCTTGTTCTACTTTATGTGCAAGGAAGGAGAAAGAGTGAGTGTTTGAGAAAATCGGTAAGTAGGTCTTTAGATTTTACGTCTTGCCTTAAGTAAGTTGCCGATATTGGAGTCTCTGCCAGTAGTATGCTTTTGGGGAAAGAAGGGACAGGAAGGTGTCTGCACCAAGCTAAATCCAGTTCTTGAACATCTTTGTTTGCCCTATTTTAAAACTTTGAATTTGAATATCTCTCAGTAAACTGATACATGTGAATCCAATTATTAGAATGCTATGGGCAAAATTCCCATTATATTTGGGTATTTAAACCACATTCTCTTCTTTATTATTACTGCCTGCAATAATATTTGGTAGATACTCAATTAATTTGTTTGATTATGAAAAATATCAAACCCTGAATAATAAAAGGGGATACATGGAAAATCCTAGAGTTTTGCTTGATTTCCTTTATTCAAAGGAGTGAAAAACAGGGTATCTTCATTGATACTGAAAATACATTTCATAAAATTCAACATCCATGCCCAAGAAAACAAAAACAAACAATACTATTAGCAAATTGTTGTAATTCCCTTTTAAACAAGGTAAATCAGTAACTCACTCAAGGTCACACAAGCAGTAACGAAGGAAACTGGATATGAACCTAGACAGACTTTCATGCAGATGCCACTTAACCCTATAGTTATAAGCACTAAGCTTCCCAACCTTCATCGTGTTTTGATAAACAGAAAAAATGAAATTATTTTTATGGAATTCTGTGAAGTCAAAAACAAGGCTGCTTGCAGAGCTACTGGCTTAGGGCTTTGGGAGACTTGAAATTAAAGTTGAAATTGTGATGATGGGGGAGGCAATGTGTGTCCTTGTAGGGATGTGTGTGCTCAGTGGAATAGCATCTCTTTCAGTGAGAAACAAAGGCTGGAAAGGGGAGAGAAACAATTGGCTTTGACTGAATTCAGCTTCTAAAAAATGGAATGCATTTTAAACCATTTTTTTGGTCGGCAAGGACTTTGACATTGAAACCTTTTTTTTTTTACATAGGCATATGAAACAAAGACCCATTTATCTTTCAGTTTAGATTATGCATTATTTTTGCTTCTTTTTTCTCCCTAATCTTCCCCCAAGTGCAAGCAGTACCAGCACTCCAAATGGATATCTTCCTGGTTAAGTTTTCTTCTAGTAGAATACCTCTTCCCTCCCTCCCTCCCTCCCTCCCTCCCTCCTTCCTTCCCTCCTTCCTTCCCTCCTTCCTTCCCTCCTTCCCTCCTTCCTTCCCTCCTTCCCTCCTTTCTTCCCTTCCTTCCTTCCCTCCTTCCTTCCCTCCTTCCCTCCTTTCTTCCTTCCTTCCCTCCCTCCCTCCTTCCCTCCCTCCTTTCTTCCTTCCCTCCTTCCTTCCCTCCTTCCCTCCTTCCCTCCTTCCCTCCTTCCTTCCCTCCTTCCTTCCTTCCTTCCTTCCTTCCTTCCTTCCTTCCTTCCTTCCTTCCTTCCTTCCTTCCTTCCTTCTCTTTCTCTCTTCTTTACATCAAATGATTAGTTTATTCATTAACTTGTTTCCTAACCAATTATTCTTTACTTATCCTTTATTATCCACTCCCTACACAGAGGAGGGTAGAGTGGGAATTCAGCCTGGAATTCAGAGTCTAAAATCCAAAGCAACCTTTTCTTTCACTTTGTGGCTTAGGTGGGGCCCGAGCCAGGTAGAACCAATATCTCCCTTTGGGTTCTGCAGAAGGTGGCCTAAAGGTGGGTGACCGAGGTGTGAACCTAGGAAGGTAGGGTTGATCAGCAGACAAGAAGCCAAATCATCCTAACTAAGGCACTTTTACCTCCTAGGGGGCCGACAGTTGTCAGGGAGATTTTGGGGCAGGGAGGAATTCCTGCAAATGGAGGAGTTATTTGCAGTTGCAGAGCGATGAGGGACACTAGCCTGCGCTCTGTCTGTGCAGTCAGTGGTGGCCACTGTATGTATGTCTTTGCTGCCACAAGGCAAATGTGGAGTAGGCATCATGGCTAGAGAAGCTCACTGCTATTAGGTTCCCATTTTAGACAGCTTTCCTTTTTTACCAAGGACAACAATAGATACGATCAGGTAGAGGTTGACAACTGTAAGGATTCAGGAGAATGAATTCCAGGGCTAGCTGATAAACTACATCTTGGTGTGCAGGTCACACATGTAGATGACAAAAGAAGGAAGCAGCAAGGACCATTCAGTCACCAACAGGGAGGAGTGCCCTCGCTGCTGTGCCTGAGCATGAAGTGGATGAGAATCCCCAGGCACAATATAATTTCAGCAAAATAGAGAGTTCCTTTTTGGGTGCATGAGAAGTTGGTGCAAAGGCTCTTGGAATTCACCTAGTGCTTGCAGGATTCCCTGAGTGTTTGCTCAAGGTTCAAGGGTTCACCAGTCCAGCAGTGGTGCCCACCATGTGGCCAGGATGTCTCTGTCTGTCTCTCCACCCATCCATCCATCCATCCATCCATCCATCCATCCATCCATCCATGTGTGTGTGCCATATTTTGGGCCATTGTTCACACAAAGTAATATGACACTTTGTTATGATGGTTTGTTACATTATATTAGGATATAAAAAATACTTAGAATATCTTCCTGATCACCAAATAACTATTAACAAACAATGGCTTTCAATGCAGTAACATAAGGTTTACATGCTGTACCATTAACTTTATATGCAACAAATAGCACACAGCAACAAATAAATTTATTATAAAGGGCAGACAATATTTTACAGTAAAGAACAAGACAGTTTTTGATAATGAACTGTTGTTTTCCGAGTAAGGTGGAAATTTGAAGCTTGAAAAAAGTGGAGAAGGAGAGATGGAAGGAGAGTCAATACAGTAATTATTTATCCCTGGTCACAGAAGGTGAAGATGTGAATGTGCTTGGTGACAAAGGGATAACTGCAAGCAAATTACACCAGTGCAATCAAGTCAGCTATTCTTGGAGCCATTATTTTTCCCCCTCCTACTAATAAACATACAGAATCATATGTGCTTACAAACTAGTCCCATCTCATGTCACTGACAGCTGTTTTAATGAAATACCTTTCTTAATCCATAATTTTGTGGTCAGATGGACAAGTTGACAGATTTGAGACTGTATAATATCAAAAAACAGGGAAACAGCACATCAGCGCAAAACCCACAACTCCTTTCTTAAAATGAGGACATTTTGTTACACCATCTAGGACTTCCAGTACAATGAGGAAAGCATTTGATATTTCCTTCTTGGATTTTAGCCATTGTCCCTTATCAAATTGAGGCAATTACTTTTTGTTCTTAGTTTCTGCAGTATTTAGCAGGAATGAGTACTGAACTTTGTTAAATGATTTTTCTGCACTCTGTTGAGATAATTATGCTTTTTCCTATCTTATTCTGTAAATGTGATGAATTACATTGATTGATTTTTCTCATGTTCACCCAACTTTGCATTCCTAAGACAAACCCTACCTGGTTATGCCATGCTATCCTTGTTCTATGTTGTTGGATTCTATTGGCTAATATATTGTGAGGAGTTTTAAATCTGTTCATGATAAACATTGGTCTGGAGTTTTCTTTTTTGTAAAATGTGCTCTCAGGGTTTGGTATCACAGTTATGCTGGTTTCATTAAACAAACTGTTAAGTTTTACCACCTCTTTATGAAAGGGGTTGTGTAAGACTGGCATTTTTTCTTCCTTGAATATTTGGTAGAATTCTTCAGTGAAGCCATCTGAATCTGGAGTGTTTCTTTTGTGGGTGTGTGTGGGACAGTTTTAAATTATTTATTTGATTTCTTAAATAGAGTTCTGCTTCCATTCTTACTCTCTGTAATGAATGAATTGGATTTGTTTCAAATAGCATCTACTTTTGGGGGGTGCCATTCTTTATTATTCTATGTGGTTCTATCAGAACTGTCAATCACTCCATTTTATACACCAATCTACTTAGAGTGGTTGGTATATTAGCCAAACTGACATACCACCTTGGGATTTTTCTCCTAGAACAAGTGGAGGAAGACTGTTTCTTTACTGTAATGGTGCTATGATACTGTGTTTGGGGCTGCCAGTGGCTATTTTCCTCAATCACAGGGAGACAGACTATCTGTGGTTAGAAGAGAAGACCAATTCAGGGAGGAAAGTAGAGTTGAAAGATGAAAGGGAAAAAAATCTGATTGACCTCCAGGTCAAATCATGCCTAAAATTGGTTCTATTTATAGACTCTACTGATATACAAGCCAATAGGTTCTTTTTAAATATTTTATTTTAAGTTGATGTGAGTTGGGTGTCTGACATTCTGATAAACAAGCCAATAGATTAAAAAATTTTTTTTATTTTGATTAATTTGAGTTGGTTGTCTGATATTTGCAATGAAAAGAAACGACTAATACTCTCTCAAGAATATGCTCTCTTGTGCTTTCAACGTTAAATTGCAGAATTTCAGCCTTAAGCTGTGGTTTGGTGTTAAGCGACTTCTCTCTGTCTTTGTTCATTAGTTAAGAGGTGAAGAAAGGGGGTACAGGTGTACAGATGGTCAAGAAATATTACTTGAAGTTAAGTACACTGAAAGAGTGACACAGATCTTATTTGAGAGATATAACGAACAAACAGATGACCTTAATATCCTTAATGTGGTCTTAAATGACCACACTGAATGTATTTTACTGTTAAAACATTATTGTATATAGACACTGGATGTACTAGAAGCATTTGGTCTTGGCTTCAGTAATGTTATGCATCTTAGATGGCATGTGTAGGCTGACCTGGCCTCTCTTGTTAGGATCAAATTGTCTTGTAAAAGAGTATTCAAGTTCCCAAATACTGACTTAGCCATGCTTTCTTTTTTAAGGTTATTAGGAAGTCTTGGAATTGTTTTACTTTTCTATCTTTGAGTTGGTTCCTATAATATAATGAAATGTGACATAATAAGAGATGGCAAAGACAGGCTTTGTTCTAAGAATAAATGAGCTGTACACCTGTCTATCTTAGTGATTAAAGGAGTCAATAGCATTGTGCTTTGTGAATTTATGCAATATGTTATCTACCTAAATCTCTAGCCATTGAATGATTTTTTAAAAATAAATAGATCAGACAAGGCAGGCTATATAACCTTCAAATACTTCTGCTTGAAATCACTATAATTTAAGGGTTATGGAAATACAGTGAATTTATATTTAGAAATAGAGTAGGTTTAAAAAATTACTCAATTGGTGTAATTATTATACACTTACTCAAATGATCAAATGGATAATTTTTATTAAAAACTATGTTGTAAATACATTTGATGTTTCATTTTTAGGAAAGATAATTTTATGTGAATCTACTTTGGGCCCTTGTATTTGAAATAACAAAAAGAAATTCATGTGTGGTAGACTCAGCATTAAGGTAGTTCCATGATATGGATCCTGAGGCAAATGGTAGCATTATTCATTCTTATACGTCAGTAAAGATTCTATTTCCAGACCTAATGACATTTGCTAGTTTGGAAAATATTTTGACCTTAATATTAAAGAATACTACTTTTATTAAAAATCTCTTGGAGATTTGATGACATTCGCTGATTGCTGAGAGTCAAATACAGTGAGATACTCCCTTAGGCACTATGTCTGCGGGCTTTAAAGTTAGGCAGACCTGCCTTCAAATCTCAGATCTGCAATTAACTAGTGTGAGTTTGGGAAAGTTACTTAATTATTTGAGGTCTAGCATATAACTTCAAAGGATAATGTGAGCAAACAATAAGGTGTCCTGAGCATTTATCATGGTGTCTGGTACAGGAAATTTCCTCAATGAAAGGTAAATTTCCAAATGGGGTGGTGGAAGCTGTCAGGCCCACAGGAAGGTCTGGAACAGAATGGTTTCTGAGAGACCTTGCTACCTGTGTAACTGAAAATAGCCTATGATCCTAGCACAGTTTGCTTTTTCTATAAGCAAAAGACCTAGAATATGGGAAGGTTTCAGGAGAAAACCACCAGAGGGGCAGGCAAAGAGAGCAGCCTTAAGAGAAACTGAAGATGACTCTCTACAGAGAAAAATAAAAGGGATTTTGTGCACGTCTGTGTATATGTACCCACGTGTGCGCGAGTAGTGGGGAGAGGTTGCAGGGTGCAAAGCAAGCAGATTAAGGAATGAGAAATCAAGTTCCCTTCCTCCTTATAAAATCAGAATTCATTTTGTATGTGGTCAGGATATTGTTTTGTTTGTGTTTCTTCTTTAGTCAACATACTTTCAAACCATCTGGGAATTTTTGGAGACAAGGAAGCAAAGCATCCAGAAGGTGGCTGCAATGGCAAGACAGCCATTCCAGTGGCTGAGAAGGGGGCCAGGAAAGCTGAAAGGAGGGGTGATTTGTTTCCATCATGGTCCAACCAAGGCACATCAACTAGTATTAACATTTCATTATAAATATGTCCAATCCTAAATCTCTTACTGAATCTTAACTGCTAACATAGTCTGACCAACTTTAGACCAAGTAGAATCAGATTGGCTAGATGTTTTCTGGTCATGTAGAGCGTCACTCGACTGTCACAGTCAGTGCCCCTAAATGTTAAATGTCTTTATTTTCTGCTTTAGCATTAATTAATGAAACCTCCTTATCAGTCAAGGCCTGTAGCCTCTGGCTCCCAAGAAAGGCCTTTAGGTATGACCTTCACATTCCTTGAGGGTCAGAAATCAATAGAGTAAAACCTTAATTTACTCCACCTACTTGAAGTTGCTCATTAACCATTTCGCACAGCAGTGCTACAGCTTTATGCTTCCCTTCTCTAGAACTGATCCACGACAGAGTTGATCTTTTCCCCTGAACTAAGGTAATGACAGTGGAGAGGAAGGGCCAGGGACAGATGGGAGAGACACAACCGCTGTGCCTAGATTTGGTGATGATCAGAGAAGGGAAAGTGCAGTTGCGAGTGGAGTAAAGGATGACGCAGGTTTATGAAATGGGCGACCGAGTGGACTCTGGTGCCTTCATTAGTGCAGGAAACAAGAGGATGTCAGGAGTGTTGGGAGCAAACCTGTGGGCCTTTAGGCAGACTCGGTCACAAAAGCCTTAGGACAACAGCAACATTTGAGTAAAGTCTTTCCTGTAAAGTCAGCAACAATGAATCCATCCACGCGTTAGAAACAAGTTTTCCCCTATTACCAAGAAGCGCATTTAGTGAACTCCTGGGTTGGAGCTGGTGGTTGGGTTGCCTAGCAACATGTGCATTTCTAAGTTGGAGCTAGTGGTTAGGCTACCTCGCAGCATGTGCTTTTCCTGTCCTTTGTTAATCAAGAAACAACCTCTGCCCCAGGGGAAAGCCCCTCCCTTAAAACCTCCCTCCCAAGGGCCCCCACCCCCAAAATGGCGAACTCCCCGCTTCTCTTCCGGGTCCTCCGTTCCCGCCAGCGCCAACCAAGACCCAATCACCTCTCTACACCTTCCCGCCGGCGCCACCTAAGGTCCAATTATCTCCTGACCCACCCCTTACTTGCTACCTGTATAAATTGAGCCTGCAACCAATAAACTGTGGCAGCTTGATCAGACATCCTGTCTTGCTGGTCGTTCTTTGTGTCCCTTGCCCCATTCTTTTTTTTTTTTTTCAATTCTCTCCTCCAGGTCATCGACCCCTGTTGATAGTCCTGCAGGTCGGGACACAGGAGGATGCTAAGGAAGTGCCAGCCAAGTTCCTGCCCTGACGTGATGCATTTGAAGTGTCTCTGGGGAATTTATATGGCGCTATTGAGTAGATAGTTGTGTACCTGGACCTGGACCTGAAGAGATGCTGAAGCTGCCTTGCAAGTCTGAGCCTGAGAGGGTTGACAGCACCCAGAAGAATATACAGTGAGCAGAAAAGGTGCCTAGCTCAGAACTCTAGGAACGTCAACATTGGAAACACAAAAGGTAGAATCCGCAAATAAGGCTCCCCTGATAAGGAGCAGCCAAAAACGTACAAAGGGAACAAAATTTCTGGGAAAAAATAAACTGTGATCTGCAACAAATGATTCCTGGTAGTCCAATAACTAAGAACTGGAAAATGTCCATTAAATTAAAACAAAAGGAGGTTTTTGGTGCTTTAATGAGAGTAGTTTCAGGGGTGTGTTCACAGAGCTAGTGCAGACCTGAGATTTGAAGCCAGGTTTCTCTAACTTCAAAACCCACATACACAGTGTCTGAGAGGGAACATCTCATTGCATAGACTTTCAAAATCCATCAGCAAATGTCATCAGACCTCCAAGAGATTTCTGATAAAAGTAATATTCTTTAATATTAAGATGAAAATAGTTTCCAAACCAGTAAATATCATTAGGTCTGGAAATAGAATCTTTACTGATGTTTAAGATGAATAATGCTACTCTTTGCCTCAGGATCCATACCATAGAGCCATCTTAACTCTGAGTCTACTGCACACAAACTTCTTTTCGTTATTTCAAGCACAAGAGTCCACACCAGATTCACATAACGGTCTATCGCAGCAGGGAAAAGGACAGAGAGTGCTGAAGGAGTGAGTATACTGCCAGAAGAGATGGCACGTGAGCGGAGACCTGCCTGCGTGAGGGGCTAAGCCGTGGGCATATTCAGAGTCAGGCACTTCTGGCAGAGAGAATTTGAGTACAAAGGCCCTAAAATGGAAACGCATTTATCGAGTGGAAGACAAAGCAAGAAGGCTTATAGCCTTAAGGCTTAATTCTACAGCGGAACTGCTCAGAAGTCTCAAAAGATGTCACTTCTATTCTGTCGTTTTAGCCTTTTTCAATATTAAAAAAATTTATTTTGAAAAAGAAATTTCACACTGAAAAGGTTCAAATACAGTACAGAAGTTTATTTCCCTTTGAAATATTTGGGAGTAAGTAAATTGTTGACGTGGTCTCCAGTCTTTTAATGTGTATATTTTCCACAAATAAAAATTGG
Source organism: Manis javanica (assembly GCF_040802235.1). Classification (NCBI taxonomy): domain Eukaryota; kingdom Metazoa; phylum Chordata; class Mammalia; order Pholidota; family Manidae; genus Manis; species Manis javanica. Next base: position 85,025,249 of record NC_133166.1, read on the forward strand.
TCCCAGGGACAACATTTTGAGAAGACTATATGGGATTTTCTCACAAGTTTCATATCTGAATTCATTAAAGGTATCTAAAAGGAGCAATGTTCTGTACTTACAAGGGACTGTGTGAATAAAAAATACAATATATTAACATTAATATTTATCAAAACTTGGTAGCACAACTTACATTATACTGTTGAATGAATGAATGAACAAATTAAATACACTTCTTTCCTCAGAAAGATTTTATACCATACTTTTAGTTAAAGCAGTTGAATGTGAGTGCAATGTCCCTGATGTTCTAATTGTAATATCACATAATTCAGCCTTATTATTACTTTTAAATTGTTTTCATAAAGACTGTATCTCAGAGTGATGCTGTATTGTCTTAGTGGATTTTAATAATAAAACATTTGCTGTTTTTATTATTTTATTAGTTTACATAATCACTGGTATGAGCAAGATAGTAAATGCTAAAACTGTGTTGCTGAAGCTTTGTCTAAGAATTTATTAAAAGTAAGAAAGACTTAAAAAAACATAATTTTATTAGCAACTCATAAGTCATTTACAAAGTATTGTTTGAAGATAGGGTTCAATGTTCTGCATATCTACAAGTGTCTTAATATTGCTCCTAGATGATTAAATGTGTTTATATTATTTATTTTCCACATGCAGGTTTAATTCAATTTTTAATTTTGTGTTTTCTTTTACAAAAATGAATCAGCATTAATGAAATATAGGTAGCTCTTATATGCAAAACTGGCTATGTAATTGTCCAAGTAACCTACTCCTAGTTAAATAAATTAGAAATAATGCATTTCATGTGAGCATCTCATTGTAATATCAAACCTCTATCTCATAAGAGAAGCAGTTTCTCCATCGTCTTGGTTGCTGACACGGGCATTCAGACATTATTCTCAGTGAGATCTGTAATGATAGCTGTGACATTTCCTGTTGCTGAAATAGTTGTATTTAATTTATCTAATAATATCCACAATCTTGAGTCATTTAGGCTCAAAGCATTCATTTTTAGGTCATGATTCCCTAGAGCTGGCTCCTTGAAGTAATCTCCACAGTTTTGGTTGTTTCTACCAAGTGATACCAATACATGGTAGGATTCACAAGCTAGGCATGTCCGAGTACTCCATCTGGGCATGACTGGGTTAGATAGGGTGCCTCTTTCATAAAACCGTGTGTTATTACCACATATGTTGATGCCAGGAGAAGAAAGAAGGAAAAATGAACAAATAGGACATGATAATACAAGGCAAAAAACCAAGAAAATAATTTATTAGTAATGGTTCTCTTGTCTGATTTTCACTGATTATAGCTCCTTACACCGTCTGATGAGTCTTTGTGCTGGCCGTGAATATAGGCAATCCTTCTCTTTTTTATTAAGGTATCATTGATATACACTCTTATGAGGGTTTCACATGAAAAACATTGTGGTTACTACATTCACCCGTATTATCAAGTTTCCCCCACCATACCCCATTGAAGTCACTGTCCGTCAGTGTAGGCAATTATTCTTAAGAGATGAGTGACTTTGAAGGAGTGATGATGTTTCTTCAAAATACCTCCAGTTGCCTACATGATGAGTGTAATTTAGTTCAATGATGCCTCACTATGATACCTGATACTTGTTCATCTTTCTTGCAAATCTCTGATAAGAAGAGTACATCTAACTCCTCCTTAAATATAACTGAAGAAATTCCATCATTACAGTATTTGCCGTGTTTCTTAGGTATTTGATTTGTCTGCAAAAAATACATGAACTTTTTCTGGATGGTTTTTAATGACTTCCTATTTTGTGGAATAAAATAGGAGTGTCTTCCTCTAGTGATGACGCAGGTACTGAACCCTTCTTGGTAACCAGTCTGTACTGATCACATTAGTCTGCTGCCTCTTAGGGGTTGTTTGGGGGCAATGCAACAGGACTGGCATTATTTTCCTTATTCTTGTGCAATGCTTCTTGAATATTCTGTGACTTCAAGATATCTTGCACTAGAGTTGTATAGAAATGGCTTGTACCCCTTAGGCAGGTATCATAGTAGTTAATAGTAAGGACTCTGGAGTCATAAGTCCCTGGCTTTGAACCCTAGCTCAACCACTTAACCACTTAACAACTGATTTGGGGCAAGTTGTATATTCTCTTTGGGTCTCAGTTTCTTTCTTGTAAAACGTTGAAAACAATAATAGTACCCTACCACCTGCTATGAGGTTTAAAGGATTTTGAACAATTCCTGGCACAGAGTAACTACTAAATAAATACTAACTGTATTATTTTATACTGTATGTTATATCCTACAATAAGTTCTAAATAGTATAAAGTCAGTAAATACTGAATGTTATTTGTGTTGAGTGCACTGGTACCAAACAAAATGCTTTCTAGATCTGTGCTCATGATGTTGGCATAGAAGCTGTGCATTAATCTTTCCCTATCTCTTCCTCTTGTTTCTAATTCATGTCCCAATTTTCATAGGGTGTTTTAAACCTTGTTTAAAGGCAGTCTTGTGAGTATGCCATACTCATATCTGACTCACCAGCATTACTGGAATGGATTCATGCCAATGAACATGCATCTCCATCTCTCTATCTTTTTTTTTTATTAAAGTATCATTGATATATAGTCTTATGCTGATTTCAGATATACAACACAGTGATTCAACAGTGACCCATATTATTAAATCCTCATCCCCTCTAGTGTGTTTACTATCTGTCATCATAGTAAGATGTTACAGAATCATTTACTGTATTCCCCATGACCGACTTGTATTTTGATGGATCTCTTTATCTTGACCAGAGGGTTAAGTCTTATACTATCTTCTAATGTTAGCAAGCCAACCTAAAGCCTGGAAATAATGCTTGGTGCAACTCCTAATAGTTGTCTGTGTAACCCTCTCACATAAATCAGGTTTCCAATTCCAAGGGCTTAAAGAAGAGTGAATATTTTAAAATATAAAGATGTTGAATGCAGCAACTATGAATTTATTTATCATCATCACAAAACATTTTAACTTCGTAGTAACCAAACAATATTCATGAAATGATCTAGGTCTATTTCTGGGAACAAAAGTTTCTAATCTGTTTTGAGATACAACTTTTGTTATATTTTTATGTCATGGAATGCTATTGCTGTATGTTTATTTCAGAAATTTAGTGATAAATCTAAATTAATTTAGTTTCAAGAATTCTATGGTAGCTCTTGGGGTTCACAACCTACATATCAAAATGAACCTTGGGAATCACTAACCAGTTTATTGATCACCATTCACACTTGTTGTCAAAAACGGAAATAAATGCATCATCTATGCTATCATCCATAGATTTCATTCATCTCTAGATTCAGCCAGAGATATCAAACAGCAACTTGAAATACAAAAAGACTTTTTTTTGTTGTTGTAAGGCAAAGAATCAGCACAGAAGTAATTCAGAGAAAAAGCATGAGATTAAACACTGATACTTTCTATAGTCAAGACTCGTTGTCATTACAAGTCACAAAAATGCTTGTTCAGACTGTAGTTAAAAGAACGTATTCCTGAATAGGCTGAGACTGATAACATGGAGGGAGAAGGATGACGAAAGGGAATTTGGTCACTGGAAGAATCAGTGGGACTAGAATGACTGACCTGGTACTAAGGCCCTTCAGTTTAAAGGATAAACAAAAGTATTTTTTTTCTGCCTTCATAAATCGTGCCTGAGCTCTTCAAGCCAGATTCTCTAACTAGGGCAGAGAAGAGGTCAGCCTGACATAAACCCACAGACAGGAGGCCCCTGCAGATTTATGTAGGTTTGAGAATACTCTGTTTTCTCTATCTTTCCTTCTTTTTCTCCAAACTTTCATTGGAATGCCATAGGGATTTCTGGGTCTGTCCCAGGAGTGAGGCAGGCAACTTCTAAGCTTAATATGACAAAATCAAGTCCAGGTCTATTAACTAATGATCAGAATTTACATCAGAATTTTGCCACTCTGGCTGTTCTTGTGTGGATTGAGCACATATAATCGATGTATTTCTCCCGTCATTCCACTGCACTAAGCAAATAACAGGTCTACTTTTCTTAAATTTCTAGCTAAGTTGAAATCAGTCTCACTTATAATTAATAAATGTTTACTGAATGATACTGTGCTCTTGCGCGTGTGTATCTGCTTTTGTCTTTGTGTATGTGAAAAGAAACCATAAGAGGTTGATCCCGTAAATATTTTACACTCTATTAAGGGAGCTGAGCCTTGCACCTTGTCTCTCTAACACAGGCCTCGATGCTATAAAATCTTAACTGGGCCATGAAGATGTATAGTGGAAGGAGACTTAAGGTGGTCTAGATCAAGGAAAGTATATGCCAAGGTGTAGAGGCAATGAGGTTTGGATGTTTATTGGAAATAATTCACTCATTTATTCATTCCACAAATATTTACAAAGTACCACTATGTAAAAAACACTTTCATAGATCCTTGGAGATTCAGCACTAAAAAGGAAATATCCATGCCCTTATGACAATTAACATTCTGGGGCAAGGGACAGACAGTAAACAAATCAATTAGGTGCTTTCAGGTAGTGGTAAATATTATGAAGAGAACAAAGCAAAGCAATAGAGAGCACGAGTGCAGTAGAAAACATTAGATTGCATAATCAAGGAGGAGTTCAGTTTGATTGGAGAGTAGAGCTTGTGGTGGGACTGTGAAATAGAAAATTAGAAGGTCTGTATTGGGGAATCTATGAAACACCTTGAATGTCAGACCAGGTGAGCTCTGGGTGTTTGTAGAAACGCTAACTGCTTTAATTCTCAAGGAAGTGAGATCTGGTGCTCACTTACCTGACCAATGGTTGTTTCCAGAACCACGAATAGAGGCACACTTGTAGCGATACTTTACAGCTAAGTGGAAATGGTCATTCTATATTTGAGCACTGTTACAGCTTGAGTTATTTAACTTTATTCAATTTCTAAATGCACAAGAGGCTAATGTTGACAAGTTCATCCAGGGATCTTTAAGAATTTTTCTGAGCTCATATTTTAAAATCGCATTTAACTTCAGCTTATTGTTTTCCTGAGTTTCTTCAAAATTACCTCTCACGTAAGTCTATCTACACAGAAATCTACAAGGTTCAACCACTCTTTAGTTGTTTTTGTAAAAAAGACCAAATACAATATTGAGAAATAAATGTGTCATTTCTTTATTTCTATACCTAAAAAAAAAGCTCCGTTAAAACGGATTTATTTCACACATTCCAGTATATGATTTTTCCTTCAATGCAAATACAGAATATTTTAGCTCAAAGGAAAATTTTTTTCCAGTTTTATTGAGAAATCACTGTATATGCGTAAGACACACAGCATGATGGTTTGATTAACGTGTATTGTGAAATGCTAAGTGCAACAGGTTCAGCTAACATTCAACTTCTCATATAGATACAATAAAAAGAAAGAAAAGAAGAAAAAAGGAAAATTTCTCCTTGTGATGAGGACTCCTAGGATTTACTTTTAACACTTCCATATATACCAGAATGCTTTCTTAGCTGTAGTCATCATGTTGTACCTTATACCACTAGTACTTTTTATAACAGGAAACTTGTTACCTTTTGATCACCTTCCTCCAATTTCCCCTCCGCCCACCTTCTGCCTCTAGTAACCACAAGTCTGATCTCTTTTTCTATGAATTTAAAATGTTTTACTTTTTTCTTTTTCCAGATTCCATATAGGAGATCTGTGTTTTCTTGTAGTTCATTCATTTTCCTTAAGAGGATTTTCCTGAATTCTTCATCTCACAGTTCACAGATCTCCATTTCTATAGGGCTGGTTTTTGGACCTTCATTGGTTTCCTTTGGTGTTATCCTAGTTACCTGATTTTTCCTGATTCTTACTTCCTAATGTTGGTATCTGACACATTTGAGAATCAGGCTCCTCTTCCAGATTTTTCAGGTTTGCTTGGCAGAGACAGTTTTTAACCAGTCAACTTAGTTTGGGCTCCTGGGTGTGTCTGCCGGACAAATGGGGCCTACTCCTATGGTCTAATTTTGGGTAAGGCAACTGTTCAAGCTCTGAGGATGGCAGTTGGAGGATGTGCCACTGGCTGAGAACAGCTGGCCAGGACTGCTGGCTTGGTGCCCTACCCACATGAGGTTGTAGGATGGGTTCCACACACATGGCCGGATTTTCTGGTCAGGCTTACTAGATGCTCAGGACTGGGTACGACACTAAGTAGTCAATGGGCTATGAATGATCTCCTCTGCCCTGGCAGGGCAGCAGGATGGGATTCAAGCCTGTTGTTTATTGGAAATAATTCACTCATTTATTCATTCCACAAATATTTACAAAGTACCACTATGTAAAAAACACTTTCATAGACCCTTGGAGATTCCAGCTCATTGTCTGGAGATATAAATCAGGCCAGGGTGTGCACTGAATTCCCTGGTCAGGTGAAGCCACTTGTTTTGCTCTGCAGATGAAGGAAGTGCTGTTTAAAGTGCCACTGTGCACAGGGCTATTGAATGGGCTGTGCAGCTTCTCCTGTGCTCTGGTTAGGTTCCCTGGACATACAGGCCAAAACTTTATTCAATGATAAGTGGGCCTAAAACTAGATTCCCTGCCTGGGAGAAGTGGGAGAAGCAGCTCTAAAGCCAATACATCTTGGTTTGCTGGCTTAGCTCAGACTGACTGCACCCCACATCCCCTGACTGAACAGGGCCTCTGGCTTTGCTCTGCTAACTATTGGCCTGCCTGTGCCTCTTGGCTGGAGTACAGCTGAGCCACATAACCTCCAGGAGTCACTGCCAGCCCTTCTGGTCAGATGAGGCCAGAAGATACTCTCCACAGTGGGTGGGGCTGTGATTCAGCTCCTGGCCTAGGCAGAGGGGGAGGCATCACTCCAGGCTATTCTCAGTTTCCCAAACAAGCTTTTAGGTTGGCAGGGGCCAGGAGCTACCCTCTGCCTCAGCATGCATTAATCCCTCTGTTTGTGTGTAACATGGGAATGCTTCATGCCTGGTATTGACTCTACCCTGAGGGTGATTGGCTCTGCCTGCCTGCCTCTTGGCTTAGGTGCTACTGGACCTCACTGCTCCTAGGAGTTGCTGCCAGCCCTTCTGGTTAGATGGGCCAGAAGACACTCTTCCCAGAGGGTGGGGTTATGATTCAGCTCCTCACCCGGTTGTGGGCAACCTGGGCTTGAAGGCTGGCATAATTCATTTGAGGCTCCAAATCAGGCCATTGTGCACCCCAGCAAATTCCCTGGTCAGAATGTGCCCCTGACTTGGTTTTGCAGATGATCAAAGCTGCTCAGTTGGGATTACTGCTTGGGCACAGCGGGTCTGAACTCATTTCAACAAGGTCCACATGCTGGGTGCTGCAGTGCTGCCCCTTCTCCATCACAGTCAGATTCCTGGGGCTTGAGCCCCGCAGGTTTCCCTGCGACACTCGTGGTGCGAGACCAGAGTAGGAGGTCCCACAAAGCAGACCACAGTGGTGGGGGGAAGCTGCTCACGCCCTTTCCCTCTGGAGGAGCTGGAGACTCAGGGGAGACCTCAGTGCTGCTGCACGGGCCTGGGGAGGCCAATGCAACCACCTGCAGCTGTGGCTTTCACCCTTCCAGTGCAGTCTGTCTTGGTCTCTTCGGTGTCTCACCCACATTCAAGTACCTTTTCAGCGATGTCATGTTCTTGAATTATTATTGTTCCTTTTGTGAGGAAGAGTGAAGTCAGGATCAGTCTTTGGTGATGTCACCATCTTGGTGATGTCACTGCAAGGAGAATTTTTAGAGATAGTTTTGGCATGTGAGCTGTGGTGGGAACTTGTTACCTTAATCAATGATTATTTTTTCTTCATGCAAACAGTATTAATTGAACATTATTAGCCTTGCTATACTTTTAAACATCTGAACTTCCCTTAGAATATCATACAGTTCATATGGTTTATAAGATAATTATCAGGAATATGACTAGGAGAAGAAAATAATTTTCACAAACTAAGCTGATTGACAACACAGAAATAGGCGATTTCTAAATCATTTGCTGACAATGTGTTAGGAACCAAAAGCCTGAGAATGGAATGTGGGAATGGTTGTGGATCATATTAAGGATTAGAAAAAAGGGGAAGACATGAAGATAAGGGAAATGGGATGGGACGGGGTTGTTTCAATGTCAAACAGGGCACTCCATTAATGAAATCAAGCCTCAGTGGCACATATGCTAATTTTGCCAGTTTTACAGAAAATCGCTTATTAAACTGGACATTAAAGTATAAGAAAGAAAAAAGTTATCATTGTCTTTTATAAAATTATATAGGACACTCTTAAAAAGCAATAGGTTAGGTTAATTTTAAGGTTGCAAGCATAGATTGAGCCTAGCCCCCAAGTTATTGTGCTGAGTTATTATCCTTCTTAATTTCATTTAATTTACAGAATGTTTTTTCAAGATTTTTGTGACTGGTTGCTGGATGGTGGGAGATATAGCACAGCAGCATTTATGGTGACCAGGGCTTAGGGGCTGGTTGCCAGGTAAGCAGTAAAGAGTCAGATAAAAAGGGAAGATAGGAATTGTATGTGTAGTACTCAACTTGGGCCACCACAACAAAATGCTACAGCTTGGTAGCTTAAGCAACAGATTTTACTTTGTTCACAGTTCTGGAGGCTAGAAGTCTAGATTAAGATCATGGTTCTAGCTTGTTTGGTTTCTGCTGAGAACCGTCTTCCTGGCTGCCTTCCTGCTCTGTCCTCACATAGCCCGCCCTTGGTGCAGGAAGGAGGGTACGAAGGAAGGTGAGAAGAAGAGAGCCTGCCATTTCTCTGGTGTCTGTTCTTGTAAGGACACTAATCTTATTAGATCAGGGCCCCACCCTGATTACCTCATTTTACCTTAATTACTTCTTTAGAGGTCCCCATCTCCAAATACAGCTTCCCTGGTGGTTACGGCTTCAACAAATGAATTTGGGGGAGAGGCACAAACATTTAGTCCATAAAGTATAGAAAAGGGGATGAGGCTTCTAACCGATTAAGAAAATAGAGAAGTTTTACTACAACTGAACAATAAACTGGCCTCAGAGTTCCCTGGCAAAGAAGGCAAAAGGGAAACATAATAGGCAGTGTGAATTTAAGTCAGTGGTAATCTCTTCAACATCTTAAGCTTCATTTTCTCTTACTGTGTGATTTTGTTTGTTAAGCATTTTCAGATATGGGCCAGTAAGGGCAGAAGATGGAGAGGGATGTATTTTGGGGGCTAGAATGTCTGCTGCACTTCATATCACACACTGTAGGCTTTTTTTCCTGTATAGAAGGCTGATTTTAAATGTTGTTTCTATGCCCTGGAGCCTGGATGAAAGGTGTTGGAAAGTACAAGTTCTGGACTGGGGCTGGGTTTATTTCCACGAGAATTAAAGATTGGGCTCTTTGAGCTGCCAATGGCATATGCAGGAATAAAAGAAAACAAGTGGAAAAGCCACAGATCCTGCAGACAGATTGTTTCAAATCTGAGGGTGATCTGTAAACCCCATTGCTGGCTCAAGTTAAGAACATATTTTTTTTACCAAAAGTGCTAAAGAAGATCACTTATGTAATTCTTATGCATTCAAGTGAATTTAGAGTGATTTTATCCTGAAATTACCAGTACCTATGGGATAACTGGAGGTGGCTTATTGGTCACAAAATAAAGTTGGTATTCTTATTTTAGATGGTCAATATAATGTACACGGTGCAAAGGGTCACAAAATCATTTGAATGATGACTGCATTAAATAATATTTAGTTCTTAAATAGTTTGTGCTAGCTGAATTTTTTAAAAAATCATGCCATACTATATTTGACTAAATACAAAGACCTTTCCCCAGTCACGCCCCCTAGAGCTCATTTCACCTAGTGCTCTATTCAGCGGTCAGTCTCTTGTTTCTCTCTTCAGCAGTGGTGAGGGGGTGAGGTAGATTCCTTTTCCTTGGGGAAGAGAAATCCATGGTTTGTTGCCTGTGTTTATGATGAATATGCTAGAAAGCTGTGTGGCAAAGCTGTTGTATTTGTCATTTCCACATGAACCACATCAAAAAAACTAGGACGTGTCTCTTGGCTGGTGATCACACCAGTTCTTCCCAAGTTAACACCTCTGGTTACCAGTGTCAAACTTGATGACACTGGTCATCTTGTTAGTCTCCAGACCAGTCTGAATGGTGGCATTCTCCTTGGTGAAGGGATCCGCGTAGTACTTGGTGTGAGCATCATGGGCCACCAGGTGAGGGGTTCCTCTTGTACCCGCCGAGGTCTTTCTCACTTTGCATGGCTTGTACCTGGCTTCCTCAGGTGCACTATGATGAGCAACAAACTGAGTCTTGGAGTCATAGGTGAGGTGGAAATTCTCTCTGTTCTTGTCAACATGGATGACATCTGTTAAACCAGCAGGGTAGGTTATATCCATTCATACCTTGTCATCAATATTAATGACTGCTCTTGCAGATCATCTTTCATTCATCTCCCGTCAGAGCATACTTAACTTTGTTCCTTGAACACGATGAGGGGGAGATATTCTCTTGGCTTGTGGGGACTGGCAGATGGTAGCAAACACCTGGCCAGTTTATTGGCATCACATCTGTCCTCTGGAGTAGCTGCATGCTTCCCATCCTTCTTGGGACCACGAGCCATGGCTGTGCCAGTCACGGAAAGAGCATTCAACAGTTCCTTTTAGCTTGCCTAAATTTTGCTTGCATTCAGCTTGGTTCTTAAGTCTACTTTGTTTTGTCAAAATGGTAAAAAAGGAAAGAAAGAATTCCTGATGATTCATACCCTTTAAAAAGGGCAAATTCAAGAATATCAGTGTCTAAAATCATACCCAGAAAAACAAGTATAATGGAAATGCAAAAATGTTATTCCTTCATTTATCCTTTTGTTCATTCATAACTTGACCAACTTTTCTCCAGGACTTTCTACATGCCAGGATATTTGTTAGGCTCTGGAAAAAATGTGGTCTCTTAAATTTTCATGCTATTAAAATGCAGTATTGTATGATAGCTGCCATCCTAGAGATATGCACGTGTTAGTGGAACACCTGTGAGTGTCACCTTTCTTAGATGAGACATCTGGGTTGGTTTCTGGAGAAAGTGGCACATAAGCTGAAAAAGGAATAGGAACCAGCCATGGAAAGGGAAGGGAGTTCCAGAGGTGACATTATATGCATGAGAGTAGCTGTTTGAGAGACAGAGAGGCAGAATTGAATGATAACTTAGTGATACTTGGCACAGTGAAATATAGCGTGAGAGTAGGCTGAGGCAAGAGGGAGGTTTAGGCTAGAATTTTGCACGCGCTGCTAATTTGCCACTTTCTTCTAAAAGCTCTCCCTGAAGCCTTTGAAGGATTTTAACCATCGGATTGGTGTGATCAGACCTGGGTTTTTGAATGACAGTCCCAGTAGGACTGTGGCAAATGCCTTGAGGGTGGGGTGTGAGAACTGTGTTCTGGGTTCCAGTTAGAAACTATTCCAGTAATCTAGACAAGAATTGATGAGGTCCTGAACTAGACAGTTAACTATTTCCCAAAGACATAAAAACAAATCTCTTAAACAATCCGGGGCCAGATGCTTTAAATAGTTTTTCAGAGGAAAGCAGACAATATCTGCTTGCACACAGGGCTAGTTAATTTCTTTGTTTCTCATTAAAAAAAAAAAAATCCATCAATGCAATGTCAATGCCATATGATATTTTAGAACTCCTTGAGAAAAACAACAGATAAGCAGACGTTAAATCATACCTGCTTACAAATAGTCTACTCCTTTTTCAGGCAACCCTATGCAGATTAATCAGAACCACACTCATGAATTTTAATCGTAACATATGTTCTGTCATCTGCCAACGTATTTTCAAGCCCATGCAGGTCCATATGACCATATGCCATAATGAACGAATGAACTGGAAAGATCAAAGTTATTTGATCTGGTTCCATGATTTATAATTTCCAAATCAACATGAAGAGAAAATAGCAGGCATCAAACATCCATCTATGCTTGTACCAGGTCATATGCTGTAGTTCTGTCCAAGTTTCCATGGTAAACAGAGCAAGACTTGCCAACACTTCACAGGTTTCCAAAAAGCAGCTATGTCCCCGTTGGGAGAACTTCGAAACTGGAAAAGAAAATCTTCACGGATGAAATCTCCAGCAAAATAAAGTCACAGTGGGCCTTTTGCCAAAAGTCTCATCAACAAGTATGGCACTAGCTGTGACCTGTCCTATGGTGGAGGGAGTAAAATGCTCCTGCAAACCTTGTTTTCATTTGCTCACAGCTTCCTAGAAAAAAAAGTCTTACTCTGAGTTGAAACTTTCCACGATTTATCCCAGTCCAAAGGTGACTTAGATTTTTTTTTTTGGAAAATTGAATTAAAGTCAAGTGAAATTTGTAAAGTTTAGTCATTTGGGGAGCTATGTGTACACAAAGATCTTGCTGGGTAACACCAAAAAATTACATTTTCCTTTTCCTTGTGACTTTTGGAAGACTGACTCCTCTCGGCTGTTTCTTTTGAAAGGATTTAACCCTAAGTTATAAGGGCAGAAAACCAACCATTTTTTTCAATTTGCTCAAACAGATTTTTGCCCATGAAGAACTAATGAAATAAGACTTTACATATTAAATCCATTAGTAGTTTAAAAAAGAATTATAGAATGTCCTCAGATATAATTCATAGAAAAATATTTTTAAATAATGAGTCTAATTCAATTAAATTTGACAAATCTACTAAGTCTGGGCACTAAGTAAGTGCTTAGTGTTTGAGGTGTATAAAGCTGAATAAGGCAGTTCCTCTCCTCCAGGAATGTATTATTGGGTAGTGGAGGTAAGAATAATAACAATGGCAATAATATAAGACAGAATGTAATAAGTATTGGAGCAGAGGTTTCAGCAAAGTGATGTAGGGATGCCAGAAGTGGGAGAAATTAATGTTGATTGAGGGATAGGAATACTTATTATGAGTTTTGAAGGGTGACAAAGATTAGTGATTTGGGAAGGACTTTCAGACTAGAGAGTAGTATGAGCATAGCCACTGAGACTAGAAATGGAACTAGTCAAGGTGGCTGGAGTGTGGGATATGACAGAAGAGTGAACAATAAAGTTAGGCTCAGATTTTCCTAGTGAACCTGCTTTCGGTGTTTTGGGGTGGATGGTTCCTTGTCTTCTCGTGGGGTATGTATTCCCAGCATCAACCTCCTAAAAGCCAGTAGTGCTCCATGTCATTTGACCACTGGACAGGATCCCCCAACCATTTTCAAATGTCCCCCAGGGGAGGCAGTATAGAAGGAAGGAGGGAATCTTGGTTACCAATTTTGGGGCAGTTCTTAGTCCAGTGGGCGATGAGGGTCACCCAATGGGTGTGACCAGAGCCAGGGCATGGTCAGTCCTGGGATTCATACTGTGGTTCCTGGAGATTGAATCAGAGGAGGGTACACCTGGGAAGCCATTTCATCAATTTCAGCTATTGGAATAGTCTAGGCAAGGGTCCATGTGGTCTCAACCTAAACAATTTCATCCCTTTCAAGCCTGAAAGCATCAATAGCCATTATTAATTTTTTTCAGGGATTCCTCTTGCCTCTGAAACTCCATAGTGCAGCCTTGCAGGACTCTTTGTGCTGTAGCTGCTTTCCTGTTTTTCATTTCCCCAAATTAATATCATATGGTAAATTCAGTATTACAAAAACAAGATTTCAGAGGGTGATCATAACACCCTTTCTACAACATACTTTCTAATTATAGAATAAACATGTGGGGGATGGAAAAGCTCTATTTAAAAAACAAGACAAAGAGAATGTCGTGCCTGGTTCATTTTAGAGGGGCTGGACTGTTTGGATTCCTCCGCTTCTTGACTGTTTTCCTATTTTTAAAGGAAGTCTCTGTTGACAGTAGATTGAGTAGTTTTGAATCCCAGATGTCAGTGCAGTGGAAACTCAAAGTGGATAGGCAGATGGAGTCTGTCAGAAGCCCCGCTCGTTGCCAAAACAGAAGACGGTGCCCACGGTAAGGGAGGCAGGAGGGGGTGCCACTGCTCTGACGTGCGCAGGAAATCCTCCAGACGGCTGGCGGAGGGCAGAGCGTGTGGCCGCCCTCGCAGAGCACCAGCGCGCGTGTAGTAAAGGGGTCTTAACAACAGAGTTGCTGTCATTGCATCTTGTAACGCGTTTCTCTCTCCCAACTGCTGAAATTTTGCTGCCTTCTGCTTTTCTCAAGGAACTTTGGAAAGGACTATACAGACAGAAGGTCAACCACAGATACGTTTTGCTTAAAATTTCCCTAAAAAGCCCTCTTTAGGAAACTTTTCCGTTGGCTTTTCATTGGAAATAAAATGGGATTTCAAGCATAGTAACCAGCTGAAAACTGGCAGCCTGTCTACCTTGGGCCCAAGTACTTGCAAGCATCAATTCGAGTCTGATCCGATTCATCAGCGAGAGTCTCTCAGAACCCCATCCTTTCAGCTCGGTTCCTGTTAAGGGTTTCTTAAAACTGGCTTGGCCCCGTCAGATTTTCTGGGGCTATATTCCCTATAGGCTCCCTTGTGCAAAATTGTTAAGTTTACTCATCATTGAGGAATATACTGAAAAAATAATGATGACAGTGTTTTCCATTTTCCTGGTACTTTAGGTGTTGTAAAGCATTTTTGTGTATATTAGTTCATTAAATCCTCTGAAGGTCAGAGGATTAAAGGACTTATTCAGGGTCACAGAATGGAAAACCAGAGCTAAAGTCCAGGTCTTTCAACCCCAAGCCCATGCTGTGCCCTCTATACTTTGCTGTTTGAAGGCCAGGCTTTGATCCCGGAACTGACGCTGAGACTGAGCAGCGAGATCTCCCAGTCCCGACCTAGGGTCTGCTGCTTTGAGCAGGGAGCATCAGTTCCGCCGGCAGCTTCCAGCGCTGTCTTTTTAAAGTTCCTATTATTGGTACCAGCTTTTGAGGATCTTGGCTCTCAGTGAGGGATGCCAGCAGCCCAGCTCTGGTGACCATTCTTCTCGACCTTGTCACATGCACTGACTCCCAGCAGCATTTTCTGCTGGCCGTGGTAACCTCAGTTGCTCCTTTTGGAAGGTTCTCTGGGTCGCCACAGAGTCTCTAGCTCCCTGCACTAGCTCCTCGGGAGGCGGGCAGGTGGCACCATGCCCCCCACACCACCTCTAAGGGCAGATCACAGCTCTGGTGCTCCGCAGCTCTTACCAGAACATCTTCAAATTGTCTCCCAGCGTAACTGAAGGGAAGCAAGACTGTGTAAAGGCCCTTAAACTCACACTGCTCGCTTCTTGGGGTTTGTGGACTCCGAGACAGATGTGAGTCCAGTGAATCTCCATTGGTTCAGTGTGAATGTCCTGACAGTCTCTCAGAAGTCGCATGTGTAGCTCATAAACTTTCTCTCTGCAGGCTCACTCTTTCCCTATTGCGCCTTTATGTGAAACAAGCTCCAGACACTGCCCAAATTCTCAAGCTTTCCTGATTTTCTAGCATTGACCCTGGGCTATGTGGAGACTCAAAATCAGTCCCTGTAACCACTTAGCAATAATAATGGTAACATAAGATTTATTTAGGGCTTGCTACATGCCAAGACCTGTTCTAAATGATTTCTAGTAGCTTTTAAAGTCCTCATAACAGACCCCTGAGGAAAGTCCTGTTATAAGCTCCTTTTACAAACAAGGAGTAGAGGCTTACAAAGTTAAATAAAAAACTGCTCAGGAGGTAATGAATGGTACCAGCTTTTGAGGATCTTGGCCCTCAGTGAGGGATGCCAGCAGCCCCAGCTGGTATGGGAGATAGCCCTATGATTCTTTCTGAATTTTGGAAGTTTCTAGTAGATAAGCAGTCTGTATCACATTCTAAAATTTGAGTGCAGTCATTATCCTCCTTGTAGAATGCTACATTTTCCCTGACAGCAGACTTCTTTAAGCCTCTTGTGGTCTGGGCAGGGCTAAGACTTCTGTGGCAGACGCTTCCGGTCTCACCTGGTAACCATTCCTTGTTCTTCCTAGCCAAAGTCCCTGACTTTGTTCAGGTGGCACTGTACTATTCAGCCCCAAGGGACCAAATCCATGTTGGTTTCACCCTCCTTTGCATGTTTGCCATAGAGGCCATTTTGGATGACTCAGGGGAATCTTTGGGGAGCTTCTAGATAAAACACATGGCAGAAAGCCTTTTTGGCCTCATTTTTCCCTTCCTGCTTTGGATAATGTTGAACGAGGAGGTGACATCTGGGGCTCTGGGAACTTGTGGCCATGAGATTACTGCTTTGAGGACAGAAACCAGTATCCCGTGAATGGCAAAATGGGATAATAATAATAATAATAATAATAATAATAATAACAATAACAACAATAATAAAGGTCTGGGTTATTTCAATGACACAGAGCCTCCAAATTAATTCTGCGTCCCTTCTGAATTCCTCATGAAGCGGATAACAAATGCCCCTGTATTTGTGCCAACACCGCTCCAAAGGTGAAAAGTATGTGCCAGTCCACAGACTGCTGTTGCTCTGCAAAAAGATAAGAATGGAAATTGAGAATAAGAATTTGGATAATTCTATAGTACTTTGACATGGTTTGTAAATCAGTGACAGTAGACTTGTCTCACTGAACAAGACATTGACCAGTCCAAGAGGGACTGGAAATTAAAAAACATCAGCATTGCCATAGATGAGTTAGTCGGTAACATAGTTGATTTTTTCTTACTAGTACCTGTGTATTCCTAACATAGACCTCTTAAGAAAAGAAGGTTGTGTCCACATGACTGACATGCAGCCAAATATAAACAGATTTATTATGTCACATGGCAGAGCCCTAGATACAACAGGCCTTCTGCTTAGAGGCTGTCTTACTAAGCTACTTAAAATGCATCTTTCTATTTGATCCAATTCTGTAGTTTTACCGGAAAAGCCAAACCACTCAAGGTGAGCAGGGTGGCACACACCGGTCAGTCGCTTATGAAATAGGACAGAGGTGTGATGCTGGCAGCATTTGGCTCGGTGCATCTCACGTGGTCCTTCAGAGACCCCCTCCCACACAGCCAGCCTGATATTGCTCCTCTTCTCTCTCCTGTTCTTGTTTTTGCTCTCAGCCCAACACCAATTAATCTTGAATGAGGTTTTAGCAAATAAGCTCCCATAACACCACTTAACACTGTGGGCTTAGGAAAACTCACTAACCTCTCTGAGTCTGTTCCCTTATTTGTAAAATTAGGATAGTGTGACATCTCATTATATAAATAACAATAATACCTAGCATTTATTGTGTACTTACTGTGTGCTTGGTACAATTTTAAGCCCTTCCTAGGAATTAGCACAATTTCATGATATGTGGGCTATAATTTTGTCTCTGTATGTGAATGAGGATCATTGACAAGGTTAACAGCTAGGAAAAGAGCCATGATTTGGACCCTGATATGACCACCAGAGCCCTCCTGCTTGACCACTATGCTGTAGCGCCTTATTATAAATGTAAGAAATAATATTAAGTGATGAAAAACTTTGGATCAAAAAAGTTATAAATAGTTATCTAGTGATTTTGTCTGTGTGAACCACCCATTCATATAGTTGTGTATTAACATGATTAAATGT
This sequence comes from Manis javanica, assembly GCF_040802235.1. Taxonomy (NCBI): domain Eukaryota; kingdom Metazoa; phylum Chordata; class Mammalia; order Pholidota; family Manidae; genus Manis; species Manis javanica. Next base: position 85,042,771 of record NC_133166.1, read on the forward strand.
GTAGCAATGAGCCACTTCAGAACACACACACACACACACACAAGAATCAGCCAGAACATCTGGCTTCTGGTTGATTTCCTGCTCAGGAGTTTTCTAAAAGTAAACTTAATTATAGTGTTAATATTAGTAGATTAGAACATATGAATGGCTTGTAGTACACTGACCATTGGACCAACCCTCTCCAGGTTGATCATTCAGAAGACAGAGGCAGTGGAAAGATTTACCTCATTCTTCGGTAATCAGCAGTTTGATGGAAGACAGAGCTAAGTCCAGGAAACAGTCAAGAGTAGGATCAGAAGAGCTGACCTCCAGGGCTGGCTCTTTCACCACTTGGCTTAATGACATTGGGAAAGTCACTTAAGCCTTCCAATTGTCAGCTTTCTAAGCAGTGAGGCTCAAATGAAATAATAGAGGTTGTAAGTTGCTTATAGGTTGTAAAGTTTTGAGAACATAATTTTTGTATTTTATATTTGTATTGGTGCCTAATTCCTGATATTGACACTGTGATATATTTGGAAGAAGCAGCATGTTTTAGTGAAAATTCCACTGTCTCTAAGATAAATGATCTGGGGTTCAGTCTTACCCCATCTCCAGCCTGCTGCAGTGATGTTTTCTTAAATGAAAGGTGAGGAACGTGTGGAGGGAGGGTTTCCAAATGACATCTGGGACCCTGTGCTGTTGGATCACCAAAAACACTGAGTTATTTTCTTCAGGTATTTATTAACAGATTGTTCTTCCACATAGCTGAAGCACATCTCCTAATAACAGCAGAAACTGCCTTTTGACACACAAAAGCAGATTACACAGCCACGGATCTAAAGAGCGTCACAGGGACACAGCTCACCTGCTGTCTGCCAAGGAGGGGGGTTTGTGCGCTTGTTTGGAGAGCAGCCCAGGTACCTCACTGGAGTGGACACAGCATGAGCACAGTGTCCATTTCAAACCCCAGGAAGCGACTAAGATTAGCAGTACCAGCGCTGCTTAGGATGCGTGAGCTACAAAGTTCCATGTGAGGAATGGGGAAACTGAGGTTCAGAAAGGACACAGAGATAGGTTGAGGCAGCACAGATAATTAGCACTAAGCAGGGCTGTGACTGGGCACACCTACCTCCCAGGCCAGGCCTCTTTTTCTTGTCCCATGGAGTCTTGTTTACAGAGATGACATTATTAAAATTATCCTGAAGAATTGCTCAAATAAATGATCACAAAACACCTAAAGAACACAAAATCTCTGGAAGGCTCACAGGATTTATGTGTATTTCACTCATCTCATACGAGACATGCAGGTATTTTAGCAATACCTTTTTTTACCCAACATATAACATGCATACATAATTCAGTAGTATTCCTGACTCAATTCTGAGAGCTACATATAACTGCAAGGATAATATTGCCACATCAAACTGATGAAACTATATTTGAAAGATTTCTCTTTTTGATGTTCTGTTCCATAAGCATCTGAGGCAGTTCTCAGAAAGAAGTCTTTCATTTTGTGTGGCGTGTAATGTAAATACGTAACTGGGAGGAAATACATAGTGACAAAAAAACAATTGCAAGAGGAATGGCATGCTTAGACAAAGTAAGAACTGAGAGTAAGACTATTAGCCAAATATGAATCTACAATAGGTGATTGTAAAAGCTAATATTATACTTGAACATTTCACATGGCGTTAAACTGTATTACAGCCAGAATTATAGTAATTTTCCTATTATACTCAGTGTTTGTCAGTCCTTTGATTTAACACTGAGTCTGCTTTTGTTCTTCTCTTCAAGTAAATTAGATAAATGGCAAATGGACAATAGAAAAGAATAAGCTCAATGATTAAAACATAAAGGAGAAAACTTTTCAATCATGTTTCAAATTATTGTAAAAGATGTTATTAGCTGTGAGAGAAGGGACAGTCAGGTGAAATATCAGAAAGAACACCTAAAGATTCATTGAGAATTAAATGACAAATTAATACCTAAGAGTCACTGGATAGTTACTATGTATCAGGCACTGTGCTAAATGCTGTTCATGAAAAATCCTATTTAATCTTCATAAAAACCTAGATAGTAGGCACTGTTAGTACTGGCATTTAGTAGATAAGGAAACTCAGACTGAGATGTTTAGTAACCACTCCATGATAACACAGCTAGAAAGAAGATGGGAATGTTGGCAGGATGTTGTGTATTTTCCTCAGTTCTTGTCCCCGCTGCGACGAATAATTGAAGGGCAGAGACATAGTAGTGAAGCAAAGTAAAAATTTTATTTAAAGTTACTTAAAGAGAGAAAAAATACAGGTGACCTCAGGGAGAAAAGGTGCCCTGAAAGGCTGGAGAGAAAGCCTTTGCACTTATAAAGTGCGGGTGACTCCAGAGAGAGGTACATCCTAAAAGTTGAGGATTTCCCCTTTTAAGGATTTTTCAGGACTGTGACAAAGGGCTGGGTGCAGACTTGTTAAGTGGTCCCCAAATATTTAGAATTAACACAAGAAATTTGGTGCTCTGGTTTCTCCCTGAGATAGTGGCTTCTTGGTCTGGGAACATATCAAACAAGAGTGCCTGCCTGGCCCCCAAGGTGGGCTGAGTTATTTATTGTCTGTTTGCTAAAAAGTAAGTTAAGAATCTTACTTCTTAACTTCCTGGATTTTATAATGCAATCTTATCTTTAAGATGGAATCCTTCCTGACTTTTACTATATTGTTTACTGCTGGGCCTGCTTGCTAAATTGGTTGCTCAGGTTGAAAATTACTTGATTAGGGCTGAAGGAGGAAAAACAGCATATAGGTAAAGTTAAAAATAATAAGCTGGGCCTGTATGATTAACACAATAAAGACATGAACTGTGCTGAGATACCCTCCTTTATCTGGGGAGTATTCAAACATTTCTAGGCCAAGTTGCTCCTGGCCTTTTGAGCTTTAACTGATTAATTTATTAATTCTGGGTCTCTTCTGGGTCTCTAGTTTTAACTGGTTAACTTTTTGAATCCCTTGTAGTGGGCTTTACTGGCCTTAATTATTTCTCCACCCTGCTCATATCTATTTTCCTGCCTAAAGGGTTGATACTATTGGCCACCTGCCCAAAAGCTATTTCCTCCTTTATTTTGAAAAGAGAAGCCCAATATTTTTCACCATTGAGAGGGCAGGGTCCCTCTTCAGCCCAACAGGTAATTTTTAGTTGTTCAAATTCTATCATAGTGATGTCCTTCTCTTTGCCAAGTAATCAGTTCAGGCATGAGAATGTCACACGATTTGGCCACTGAGACATGACAGGAAATCCACTGTGGGGCTTCTGGCAAGCTTCTCCTTGTTCTTAAAAAGACATTTTTCCCTTTCCCTGCCTCTGGATGCTCTGGTGTGAGGCTGTGGTGTGACACTTGAAAATATCAAGCAAGCATGAAGGAAGAAAACCAAACACAGGCCACATAATGAAGATGACAGAATGGAGAGACTGAGAGAGCCAGAGAAAATCTTACCAATGGCATGATCCTGCCTTTTACTGTGTTATGCCTGGGCTTTCATGCTAAATTAGTTTGCCCAGTTTGCAAAATCATTTCATCAGATCTGAAGGAGGAAAGACAGCACATAGACCTGGGCCTTTTAGCATGTTAAAGTGAATCTTACACATGATTATAAATGATTAGCATAAAATAAACATGTGCTACTCTTCTTTATCTGGGGTATATTAACTGATCTCACTGAAGAATGACTCTAGAGCTGAATGTTTAACACAAGAGTTTTAGAAGGGGGTTTCCTTGCGTGTAGTTACATTGCTCTGACTGAAAATATCCTGCCTTGCTTTTTCCAGAGGCCCTCCCCCTACTCTGACTACACTCACAGTCCACTGAGGTCTTCTTAACAGGCAATAATATGTCAGAAGAAAGGTGGAAAATACCTTCAAGTTGTTGAGAAAATAAATATTAACTTTAAACTCTATAATTAGCTAAACTTTAGCAATAAAGTGTCTTCTCCCCTCCAACATCATTTTTCAGTGTAGAGAACATGGAAGTTCCTGTGAACAGGATTCTCACCTGGCCCTGGTTGGCTTGCCCACTGCACACGTGTGGGCAATATGTTCTTACTGACTATATAAAGAGCTCCACCCAGTGCTTGGGGTTGTACGGCTGCAGGAGAGCAGAGGCTGGAGTGGTGGCAGTGCCAAGGACAGAGACTGAGATGGCTGCGGGGGCAGAGAGGCCCAGAGGCAGAGACCAACTTGCTGCGTGCAGATTTGCTCTGAGTGCACAGGATATTAATGATTGACCTGCCACCATGGGAATAAAGTTGGGTATAAACCTTTTCACCCAAAAACATTCCATTGTCATTTTTCGGTCTCATCGAATCAAGGGTGAATTTGCCAGAGGCTGAAACCCTCAGGCAAGAAATTTAGGCAAATTAAGAGCAAAGAATTTAGCATAAAAGCCTCATGAAGGAACTACTGAAGGATGCATTTCAGGAAGACGAAAATAGAAAAAGGAAAGTGTAAGGATCAAAGAGCAGCTGAGCTGCTGTTTCCTCTTACTGCCGCCAATGTCCAGCGCCTTCCATAGATGACATGTGAGGCCTGGTGGAGGTGAGGTAAGGAGGCACATGGCTATTGCTGCATATTTATTTCTGTGTATGTATAACACATTTTCCCATAGGGGCAGTATTGCAGTAGTGATTGGTTCCCATGATGACCCATCAAAACATATTGAACTAACATGTTGCTAACATAAAAACTGTCTGATTAAAGAAATTCTTGAGTCCAGAAGGAATTCAGCAAAGAGATACAGAGATAGCTAAACAATCAAGTCTAAAGTCTGGGAGTAGCAGTGAGTCCATGAACTTTAAGTCCCTAAAGGAAATTCTAGATTCTTCCTCTGAAGAACAATGCCATTCTTCCCTTAGATTCTAATTAGATTTTGCTTCTTCTTTACTGGTTACTGACAATAAAAAATGGAAGAACAAGTACCTTGGAAAAAATCTGACCAAAGGGAATATGATTGCCAACAGGGCTTTGGATTTCACAGAAAGGGCCCTTTAGGCAAATGCTTCTTTAGCCAAAGGGCCCAGCTGCGTTGCCTGAAACACACGATAGTGCCCAATCTTTTTCCTGGAAACAAACTCACTGACAGATAGACACTTAGATGATTATGTAGATATGCAAACCTGAAATCCTTTGAGTAGAAGGAATGGCTGAGCCCAGGAAGGATTCAGCACTGAAGGGCAGGTGAAGGGCGAGGAAGCAACAGGCGTGGCTGGTGCCAGGGGTCTGCTATAGATAGTCCTGTAGACATTTATGAGGTTGGCCCACACTGGCTAATATCCCGAGCCAGGGCAGGTGCAGAGGAAAGGGAAATCCCTGAGCAGATGAAAATGGAGAGATATTAGGAAAAAGCCAAGGAGGGAAAATTAAAGTTACCCCACACCCACCTCCACACCCAGAGATGAAACACATGGATTTAGGAAGAGTATAGGGGAAAAGAAGTCTGAGCACCAAGTTAAGTTATTTTGTGGAAAAGAAATAAATTATCAAAACTAACACATAGCTGTTGTATTAGTGGAGTTCTAATGGGAGTTTTTTTTGTTTGTTTGTTTGTTTGTTTGTTTTTTGTTTTTTTCCAGGTATAATTTTTTTTTTTGAGAGGGCATCTCTCATATTTATTGATCAAATGGTTGTTAACAACAATAAAATTCAGTATAGGGGGGGTCAACGCTCAATGTACAGTCATTAATCCATCTCAAGCCTAATTCTCGTCAGTCTCCAATCTTCTGAAGCATAACGAACAAGTTCTTACATGGTGAACGAATTCTTACAGAGTGAATAAATTCTTACATGGTGAACAGTACAAGGGCAGTCATCACAGAAACTTTCGGTTTTGATCATGCAATATGACCTATAAACCATCAGGTCAAATATGAATATTCGTTTGATTTTTGTACTTGATTTATATGTTGATCCCACATTTCTCCTATTATTATTATTATTTTTATTTTTAATAAAATGCTGAAGTGGTAGGTAGATGCAAGATAAAGGTAGAAAACATAGTTTAGTGCTGTAAGAAGGCAAATGTAGATGATCAGATGATCAGGTGTGTGCCTATGGACTAAGTATTAATCCAGGCTAGACAAGGGCAGCAAGACATCCACGGATGCAGAAGATTTCTCTCAAAGCAGGGGGGGTGAGGTTCTGAGCCTCACCTCTGTTGATCCCCAAATTCTCACCTGATGGCCCCCCTGCGACTGTGCCTGTCTTAGGTTGTTCCTCCCTTGAGGAATCTTACCCGTCTCTGGCTAACCAGTCATCTTCCGGGGCCATACAGGGAAATGTAAAGTTGGTAAGTGAGAGAGAAGCCATATTGTTTGCAAAGGTTAGCTTTTTACTTCTTTGCAGATTTATGCCCTGTGGCTTCTATGCCCAGCACTTGTCTCGAGGTATCTTTACCCCTGGAGGAATTATGATACTCGGTAAATTCGATATAAGGCACGAATTCCATTTAAGGGTTGTAATTAGGAAGGAAGAAGAAAAGCTATAGATGTAGCATATGAAGGAAACTTGGGAGGATTGATTATTTCTTTGACATATCTTCTTGTATAGTACCTTAAGTATGTATAGGTTTTAAACTACTAACTAATTTGCACACACATATTAACATAATAGGAATACGGTGACATAAACAAAGCAAATCTATAATTACCAGCCATCTCCAGTGAAGCCAAGAAAACCATTTAGGCACCCTAGGCATTTGTGAAAATTTATCTATGATATGATGGATATTGTCCAACTGTACTTGAACCATCAGACAAATTAAAGCAGCCCATTTCTGGGATCTGTTCACATCCCATATGTTCTTTTAACCATAGATAGTCTATAGTCATGAGATTTTGGGGTGCTACAACTTGCACCCCTCCCAACTCCTGGTTGAGTTCCAACAGTACAGATCCGGTCAAATTCATTGTCTCACTGTATGCACATGCCAGCCTAGACATCTCCCTCCTCCTTCTTATGGCAAGTCCAGGAGACGGTGGGCTGGATGCAGCCACAACCGCAGCATCGTCCAGATCCCTGTGGAGGCTTTTTGATGATCATCCCCCGGCACAAGTCCTCCAGAGAGTGCTGATGCCGGAAGCTCCTCCTCATATCGTATCTTAGTTCATTTTCTGGGTATCCAAGCTAGGCCTTGATCTTCTGCGTAGAAACAAACAGACCCTTTGCCCACACTTTGACATGCCCTCTATACCACTGTGCAGAACTCATTGGAGGTCAGCACACAGTAACTGCTTTTTTTTTTTTTTTTAATTAAGAGAAAGGAATATTATCAGAAAAGAGTACCTCCATAGCTGATCATCTGACACCCTTTAAGTGATCAACATTAAGGATATTTAAAGCATGCGTTGATCTTTGATTTACCAATAGTTTTATCCTGTTAAGGAGTAATCCCCCTTTTCTTTCTTTCTTTCTTTTTTTTTTGAAATTTTTAATCTACACTTACCTGAAGAATACTATGTTTACTATGCTCTCCCCTATATCAGGTCCCCCCTAACAACCACATTACGGTTACTGTCCATCAGCTTAGCAAAATGTGGTAGAGTCACTACTTGTCCTCTCTGTGTTGTGCAGACCACCCTCCCCTTTCTCCCTCCCCCCCATGCATGCTAATCTTAATACCCCCCTTCTTCTTCCCCCCCCTTATCCCTCCCTGCCCACCCATCCTCCCCAGTTCCTTTCCCTTTGGTACCTGTTAGTCCATTTTTGGGTTCTGTAATTCTGCTGCTGTTTTGTTCCTTCAGTTTTTCCTTTGTTCCTATACTCCTCAGATGAGTGAAATCATTTGGTATTTCTCTTTCTCCGCTTGGCTTATTTCACTGAGCATAATACTCTCCAGCTCCATCCATGTTGCTGCAAATGGTTGGATTTTTCCACTTCTTATGGCTGAGTAGTATTCCATTGTGTATATGTACCACATCTTCTTTATCCATTCATCTACAGATGGACATTTAGGTTGCTTCCAATTCTTGGCTATTGTAAATAGTGCTGCGATAAACATAGGAGTGCATCTGTCTTTCTCAAACTTGATTGCTGCGTTCTTAGGGTAAATTCCTAGGAGTGGAATTCCTGGGTCAAATGGTAGGTCTGTTTTGAGCATTTTGATGCACCTCCATACTGCTTTCCACAATGGTTGAACTAATTTACATTCCCACCAGCAGTGTAGGAGGGTTCCCCGTTCTCCAAAGCCTCGCCAACATTTGTTGTTGTTTGTCTTTTGGATGGCAGCTAACCTTACTGGTGTGAGGTGATACCTCATTGTAGTTTTAATTTGCATTTCTCTGATAATTAGCGATGTGGAGCATCTTTTCATGTGTCTCTTGGCCATCTGTATTTCTTTTTTGGAGAACTGTCTGTTCAGTTCCTCTGCCCATTTTTTAATTGGGTTATTTGTTTTTTGTTTGTTGAGGCGTGTGAGCTCTTTATATATTCTGGACGTCAAGCCTTTATCGGATCTGTCATTTTCAAATATATTCTCCCATACTGTAGGGTTCCTTTGTGTTCTATTGATGGTGTCTTTCGCTGTACAGAAGCTTTTCAGCTTAATGTAGTCCCACTTGCTCATTTTTGCTGTTGTTTTCCTTGCCCGGGGAGATATGTTCAAGAAGAGATCACTCATGTTTATGTCTAAGAGGTTTTTGCCTATGTTTTTTTCCAAGAGTTTAATGGTGACTTACATTCAGGTCTTTGATCCATTTTGAGTTTACCTTTGTATATGGGGTTAGACAATGGTCCAGTTTCATTCTCCTACATGTAGCTGTCCAGTTTTGCCAGCACCATCTGTTGAAGAGACTGTCATTTTGCCATTGTATGTCCATGGCTCCTTTATCAAATATTAATTGACCATATATGTTTGGGTTAATTTCTGGGGTCTCTAATCTGTTCCACTGGTCTGTGGCTCTGTTCTTGTGCCAGTACCAAATTGTCTTGATTACTATGGCTTTGTAGTAGAGCTTGAAGTTGGGGAGTGAGATCCCCCCCTACTTTATTCTTCTTTTTCAGGATTGCTTTGGCTATTCGGGGTCTTTGGTGTTTCCATATGAATTTTTGAATTATTTGTTCCAATTCATTGAAGAATGTTGCTGGTAATTTTAGAGGGACTGCATCAAATTTGTATATTGCTTTCGGCAGGATGGCCATTTTGACGATATTAATTCTTCCTAGCCATGAGCATGGGATGAGTTTCGATTTATTAGTGTCCCCTTTAATTTCTCTTAAGAGTGACTTGTAGTTTTCAGAGTATAAGTCTTTCACTTCTTTGGTTAGGTTTATTCCTAGGTATTTTATTCTTTTTGATGCAATGGTGAATGGAATTGTTTTCCTGATTTCTCTTTCTATTGATTCGTTGTTAGTGTATAGGAAAGCTACAGATTTCTGTGTGTTAATTTTGTGTCCTGCAACTTTGCTGTATTCCGATATCAGTTCTAGTAGTTTTGGAGTGGAGTCTTTAGGGTTTTTTATGTACAGTATCATATCATCTGCAAATAGTGACAGTTTAACTTCTTCTTTACCAATCTGGATTCCTTGTATTTCTTTGTTTTGTCTGATTGCCGTGGCTAGGACCTCCAGTACTATGTTAAATAACAGTGGGGAGAGTGGGCATCCCTGTCTGGTTCCCGATCTCAGTGGAAATGCTTTCAGCTTCTCGCTGTTCAGTATAATGCTGGCTGTGGGTTTATCATATATGGCCTTTATTATGTTGAGGTACTTGCCCTCTATTCCCATTTTGCTGAGAGTTTTTATCATGAATGGATGTTGAATTTTGTCAAATGCTTTTTCAGCATCTATGGAGATGATCATGTGGTTTTTGTCTTTCTTTTTCTTGATGTGGTGGATGATGTTGATGGATTTTCGAATGTTGTACCATCCTTGCATCCCTGGGATGAACCCCACTTGGTCATGGTGTATGATCCTTTTGATATACTGTTGAATTCTGTTTGCTAATATTTTATTGAGTATTTTTGCATCTACATTCATCAGGGATATTGGTCTGTAATTTTCTTTTTTGGTGGGGTCTTTTCCTGGTTTTGGTATTAGGGTGATGTTGGCTTCATAGAATGAGTATGGGAGTATTCCCTCTTCTTCTATTTTGTGGAACACTTTAAGGAGAATGGGTATTATGTCTTCTCTGTGTGTCTGATAAAATTCCGAGGTAAATCCGTCCGGCCCCGGGGTTTTGTTCTTGGGTAGTTTTTTGATTACTGTTTCAATTTCTTTGCTTGTAATTGGTTTGTTTAACTTTTGTGTTTCTTCCTTGGTCAGTCTTGGGAGGTTGTATTTTTCTAGGAAGTTGTCCATTTCTTCTAGGTTTTCCAGCGTGTTGGCATATAGGTTTTCATAGTAGTCTTTAATAGTTCTTTGTATTTCTGTGGAGTCTGTCGTGATTTTTCCATTCTCATTTCTGATTATGTTGATTTGTGTTGACTCTCTTTTTCTCTTAATAAGTTGGGCTAGAGGCTTATCTATTTTGTTTATTTTCTCAAAGAACCAGCTCTTGGTTTCGTTGATTTTTGCTATTGTTTTATTCTTCTCAATTTTGTTTATTTCTTCTCTGATCTTTATTATGTCCCTCCTTCTGCTGACTTTAGGCCTCATTTGTTCTTCTTTTTCCAGTTTTAATAATTGTGATGTTAGACTATTCATTTGGGATTGTTCTTCCTTCTTCAAGTGTGCCTGGATTGCTATATACTTTCCTCTTAAGACTGCTTTCGCTGCATCCCACAGAAGTTGGGGCTTAGTGTTGTTGTTGTCATTTGTTTCTATATATTCCTTGATCTCTATTTTGATTTGTTCATTGATCCATTGATTATTTAGTAGCATGTTGTTAAGCCTCCATGTGTTTGTGAGCCTTTTTGTTTTCTTTGTAGAATTTATTTCTACTTTCATACCTTTGTGGCCTGAAAAATTGGTTGGTAGAATTTCAATATTTTGGAATTTACTGAGGCTCTTTTTGTGAGCTAGTATGTGGTCTATTCTGGAGAATGTTCCATGTGCACTTGAGAAGAATGTATATCCTGTTGCTTTTGGATGTAGAGTTCTATAGATGTCTATTAGGTCCATCTGTTCTAGTGTGTTGTTCAGTGCCTGTGTGTCTTTACTTATTTTCTGCCCGGTGGATCTATCCTTTGGGGTGAGTGGTGTGTTGAAGTCTCCTACAATGAATGCATTGCAGTCTATTTCCCTCTTTAGTTCTGTTAGTATTTGCTTCACATATGCTGGTGCTCCTGTGTTGGGTGCATATATATTTAGAATGGTTATATCCTCTTGTTGGACTGAGCCCTTTATCATTATGTAGTGGCCTTCTTTATCTCTTGTTACTTTATTTGTTTTGAAGTCTATTTTGTCTGATATTAGTACTACAACTCCTGCTTTCTTCTCACTGTTGTTTGCCTGAAATATGTTTTTCCATCCCTTGACTTTTAGTCTATGCTTATCTTTGGGTTTAAGGTGAGTTTCTTGTAAGCAGCATATAGATGGGTCTTGCTTTTTTATCCATTCTATTACTCTATGTCTTTTGATTGGTGCATTAAGTCCATTTACATTTAGGGTGACTATTGAGAGATATGTACTTATTGCCATTGCAGGCTTTAGATTCGTGGTTACCAAAGGTTCAAGGTTAGCTTCTTTAGTATCTTACTGCCTAACTTAGCTCGCTTATTGAGCTGTTATATACACTGTCTGGAGATTCTTTTCTTCTCTCCCTTCTTATTCCTCCTCCTCCATTCTTCATATGTTGTGTGTTTTGTTCTGTGCTCTTTTTAGGGGTGCTCCCATCTAGAGCAGTCCCTGTAGGATGCCCTGTAGAGGTGGTTTGTGGGAAGCAAATTCCCTCAGCTTTTGCTTGTCTGGGAATTGTTTGATCCCACCATCATATTTAAATGATAGTCGTGCTGGATATAGTATCCTTGGTTCAAGGCCCTTCTGTTTCATTGCATTAAGTATATCATGCCATTCTCTTCTGGCCTGTAGGGTTTCTGTTGAGAAGTCTGATGTTAGCCTGATTGGTTTTCCTTTATAGGTGACCTTTTTCTCTCTAGCTGCCTTTAAAACTCTTTCCTTGTCCTTGATCCTTGCCATTTTAATTACTATGTGTCTTGGTGTTGTCCTCCTTGGATCCTTTCTGTTGGGGGTTCTGTGTAATTCCATGGTCTGTTCGATTATTTCCTCCCCCAGTTTGGGGAAGTTTTCAGCAATTATTTCTTCAAAGACACTTTCTACCCCTTTTCCTCTTTTTTCCTCTTCTGGTATCCCTATAATACGAATGTTATTCCTTTTGTATTGGTCACATATTTCTCTTAGTGTTGTTTCATTCCTGGAGATCCTTTTATCTCTCTCTATGTCAGCTTCTATACGTTCCTGTTCTCTGGCTTCTATTCCTTCAATGGCCTCTTGCATCTTATCCATTCTGCTTATAAATCCTTCCAGGGATTGTTTCACTTCTGTGATCTCTTTCCTGACATCTGTGATCTCCTTCCGGACTTCATCCCACTGCTCTTGCATTTTTCTCTGCATCTCATCCCACTGCTCTTGCATTTTTCTCTGCATCTCATCCCATTGCTCTTGCATTTTTCTCTGCATCTCTGTCAGCATGTTCATGATTTTTATTTTGAATTCTTTTTCAGGAGGACTAGTTAGGTCCGTCTCCTTCTCAGGTGTTGTCTCTGTGATCTTTGTCTGCCTGTAGTTTTGCCTTTTCATGGTGATAGAGATAGTTTGCAGAGCTGGTACAAGTGACCGCTGGAGGAGCTTCCCTTCTTGTTGGTTTGTAGCCTTTTCCTGGGAGAATAGCGACCTCTAGTTGCTTGTGCTGGGCAGCTGTGCGCAGACAGGGCTTCTGCTTCCTGCCCAGTTGCTTTGGGGTTTATCTCCACTGTTGCTGTGGGCTTGGCCTGGCTGGGGTTGTTCCTCCAAAATGGTGGAGCCCCGTTGGAGGGGGAGCGGCCAGGAGGCTATTTATCTCCGTAAGGGGCCTCTGTGCTCCCTGTTGCCCAGGGGGTTAGAGTGCCCAGAGATCCCCAGATTCCCTGCCTCTGGTCTAAGTGACCTGTCCTGCCCCTTTAAGATTTCCAAAAAGCACTCTCTAAACCAAAACAACAACAGCAACAATGAGAGATGGAACAGAAAGAAAGAGAAAAAAAAAAAGGAAAAAACAAGCGATTTTTTTTTTTTTTTTGTCCTCAGGTGCCGGTCCCAGGCACCCGCTCACTGGTCCTGCTGCCCTGTCTCCCTAGCACCAGGGTCCCTGTCCTTTCAAGGCTTCCTAAAAGCACCCACCCACCGGTCCCGCAGGGAAGGAACGCTCAATATTCTTTGTCCTCAGGCACTGGTCCCAGGCACCCGCTCACCAGTCCCGCCGCCCTGCTTCCCTAGCACCGGGGTCCCTGTCCCTTCAAGGCTTCCAAAAAGCACTCGCCAAAAAGAGAGAAAAAAAGGGGAAAAATGCGCGATTTCTTCTGTCCTCAGGTGCTGGTCTCAGGCACCCACCCACCGGTCCCACAGGGAAAAATGCGGGATATTCTTTGTCCTCAGGTGCCGGTCCCAGGCACCCGCTCACCAGTCCCGCCGCCCTGCCTCCCTAGCACCGGGGTCCCTGTCCCTTTTAGGCTTCCAAAAAGCACTCGCAGAAAAGAGAAAAAAAAAGGGGGAAAAACGCGTGATTTCCTCTGTCCTCAAGTGCCGGTCTCAGGCACCCACCCACCGGTCCCGCAGGGAAAAACGGGGGATATTCTTTGTCCTCAGGCGCCGGTCCCAGCCACCCGCTCACGAGTCCCACCACCCTGCCTCCCTAGCACTGGGGTCCCCGTCCCTTCAAGGCTTCCAAAAAGCGCTCGCCAAAAAGAGAAAAAAAAAAAGGGGAAAAACGCGCGACCTCCTCTGTCCTCAGGCACCGGTCTCAGGCACCCACCCGCTGGTCTTGCAGGGAGAAACGCGGGATATTCTTTGTCCTCCGGCTCCGTTCCCAGGCACCTCCTCACCGGTCCCGCCACCCTGCCTCCCCAGCAATGGGGGCCCGTCCCTCTAAGGCTTCCAAAAAGTGCTCGCCAAAAAAAAAAAAAAAACCGCTCCGGTTTCTCTCCACCCGCCAGGAGCCGGGGGGAGGGGCGCTCGGGTCCCGCCGGGCTGGGGCTTGTATCTTACCCCCTTCACAAGGCGCTGGGTTCTTGCAGGTGTGGATGTGGTCTGGATGTTGTCCTGTGTCCTGTGGTCTCTATTTTAGGAAGATTTTTCTTTGTTATATTTTCATAGCTCTATGTGTTTTTGGGAGGAGATTTCCACTGCTCTACTCACGCCGCCATCCTGGCTCCGCCCCCCCCCCAGGAGCTTTTTTTACTATGTGTATTATTCAGCCATAAAAAAGAGAAATCTTGCTATTTGTGACAACATGGATGGATTTAGAGGGTGCTATGCTAAGTGAAATAAGTCAGCCGGTGAAAGATGAATACCATACAGTTTCCCTCACATGTGGAATCTGAAAGACAAAAGGAACAAACAAAACAGAAACAGACTCATGAACACAGAAACAGACTGTTGGTTACCATGGTGGGAAGCATGGGTGAAATGAGTGAAGAAGATAAAGATATACAAACTTCAAATTATGAAATAATTTAGTCACAGGGATAGAGACATAGTATAGGGAATCTAGTTCATAATATTATAATACCTTTGTATGGTGACAGATGCTAACTACACTTACCATGGTGAGCATTTATTAATGTATATAACAAATGAATCACTAGTTGTTCATCTGAAACCAGTACAATATTATATATTGTGGAGAAAATGGAAGTTCCTACTACCAGGATCTTCACCTGACCCTAAACTACTTGATGACATGATTGGCCTACTGCTAGGCTAATATCCCCACATCCACTGGTAATAAACTATTATTGACTGAGTCACTATATAAAGAGCTCTGCCCAGTGCTCTAGGCAGAGGCAGAGATAGAGGTGGATTATGGACCAGTAGACTGCTGGAATCAGATGTTTTCTAGTGCTCAACCTACCACCATAAGAATAAATACAGGTATAAACCCTTTTATCCCCAAAACATTCCATTGTCATTTCTTGGTCTCACTGAATCCATAGTGAAATTGCCCTGGGCTGAAACATATACAAACTATATTTCTAATAGAAGCTTTTAACCAAAGTAGTACAGTTTCTTGAATTAAGTAAAATAAATCTTAAACTTTTGACCAAATTAAAGCTATTGTTCAGTATGGTGTAGTCAAATGAAAAGAGTTCAAGAAGTCACTGGAAAATAATGTTTTTTCATAAAGGATTTAGATTTAATAAAACCTAACTCTTTAAGGAATAAAATAATTAATATTCTAGAAAAGTACTGACAAGCTTAATTAGCTTTTAAGTGGGGAATAAGGATGCTAAAATTAAGAAGCTGCTAGAATGAGAGCTGAGGAGCTAGCTGGCTTGAAGGGTTATGTTAATTTGAAAAATAATTTATGCCACACGATAATCTTACCTACCAGAGCTCCTTATATTCTTCTGTGTGTTTGTTGGCTCAAAATATGGACAATGGATTATTATTATTCTATCTTTTTCCTTCTTTCTGTCCTTGTTAACACTGCTACATCATGACGATCATTTTATTGTCTTTCCCCTCTAAAGGCTTTATTCCAGCAAGAGTGTTTGTATGAAAATCCAGGGACTACATCAATTCAGTTTAACAAATATTTATTGAATGTCTGCTATGTCACGTGAGGAACCAGGGACTGCAGCTGTAAGGATAGAATGATAGGCAGGTGAGGAAGGCAGGCAGGTAAAGCGGTCAGTTCCATCTTATGAGCTGGATGATGAAGGTGGCCGAAGAGAGCACTGTGTGCAGCCTGAGATTTAGTAATAATGATAACATTATTATTATTGAAAACAGGGCCTTGTGCTTAAGTTGGGGCTTCTCAGTGCTGGCTGCATATTGGAATCATATTAAACGAGGAGTTTAAACAAATATATATTCCCCAGCTCTTACCACCTAGGTTTTGGGTTATTTGGTATTTGGGTGGGGCTCAAGCCAAGCCCTTTTCAAAAGCTTCTCAGCCTAACAGCCATTGGCTTAACAATCTGCAGTCTTATTCCAAAGACTTGTTTCAAACTCTACCATCCAAGACCTCAATTTTGTCATTGTCAAATAGGGATAATGCTAGAGTTTATTTACCTGTTGTGGACGTTTGCCTGGCAGCTTACTTTCCACTGGGAGCTGCCTTCCTGTCTCATGGTGCAGGGGTCTGCCAATCCCAGGACCTGCCTTTCTCTGGGGGACAGGGGTGGCCACAGGACTCAAGCCTGGCTCTTGGAACTTTTGGTCTGAGTGTTGTACACGTGACTGAGCAGAGCCATCCAAAGCCTTCCATGAAGGAGAGAAAGACAGGGAGAGGGCAGGGAAAGCAAGAGAGAGAGAGTGAAAAGAGAAAATTTCTTTTCCTTTTGACCTCTAAGGATAAACATGTAGGCTTGGAGCTTCCAGCAATTTCTCCAGATATGCCAAGAGTGACTTGCTGCAAGTGAAGCCAACAGTCAGAGTAAAACAGAGCTGAGACATGAATATAGTGGCAGAATCCTGACAGCATCATTTGGTCCCCTGGATGCAGCCATTTCTGAAACCAGGAATATCTCCCCCTAGAGAGGTCCAGTTATGCCAGACAGTTAATTCCCTATGATGCTAACCTATTTTGAGTCTGTTTTGCATTATTCGTGACCAAAAGTCCTGTCTAGTAATAAATGTCATGAAGTTTCTGTGAGAATAAAATGAAATAATGTAGGTAAAGCACAGCTCCTGGGGATATTATAAACCATAAATGCTGGCTGTCGTCATCATCACCCTCACTATTACAATGTTGTCCTTGGCAACCATCACTCATGCTTCTTTTTAGGCTCTCTTCTTAAGTGGACTATAGAACAGGATGCAGTTACAATATTCTCTCCCTTCTGTATTGTTTATTAGAAAGATCTCAGAACTTACTGATATTTTCAATAGTTTATTTATATTTTGCTAGCTTCTGCTCAAAGTTCCATGAACGAAACAGGATGTTTTAAACTTTTGAGCCTTTGATTTTCAGATTTTCATGCTATAACAGGCAGAGGAATAGGCATCTGTTCTTTATATTTTTACTCTTAGTTGAAAAATAAACCTGCACTCTGAGGTTTACCAAATGTTCTCCACATGCCTGCTGCATGGTTCCACATTCACACTTTTGCCCCAGATTTACCTTAAGATTCTTCCACCCCTCTTCTTTGTCCATATAACTCCAGCTGCTCTTCAAGACCCGGATCAAGTCCCATGTTCTCCCAGGAACTTTTCTTGAACATTATATCTGAGTTGACTCCCCTTTCCTGAAATTTTTAAGGTCTTTTTTTGGCTTGTTACTCTTAAATGTGTGAATGCCTCGTCTCCTCAACATGACCGTATTTTCATTTAAGTCATGGGAAATCTGTGTATTTCTCTAAACACTCTTGCACATACCAAATTCTCTATAAGTAATAGTCCAAAGAGTACAGTTCAAATCAGGGAATTATCAGGAGCAGATGAGGAATTACCATTGGTTGGTTTATATGCCATATAGTGAGCCAAGTTCCAAAAACCTCAGAGGGGTTTCTGTAAGCCATAGTTCCACTGCAGGGAATCCTGGGTACTTGTTCTCACTGCCTTTGCAGTTTGAGGTCGTCCCATAATCTCTTCTGCCACAACTTTGCCTTGGACATTGGCATGGAAATTTAAGCTCTATTGAGTATGAGATTTCATTAGTCATACCAGAATCTGGTCATATTCTAGGAGTCCATGTCAACTTCCAAAAATTGCTTTCTCTTGGCCTCTTTCTTTTTTTAAATAAAGATCAGCTGTTGTGCACTATTCAGTGAGGTCACCCTTCCTGTGTGTGATGAGGCGATGGGTGATGACTCCTAGTGCTTTAGACTAATGTAAATGATGATTAGTTGGGGGCTTTACTCCCCAAATATAATGCTACTCACTGCATTAAAGCCACAGCTGAAGTGAGCAATTATGTGTTTTGTTTTTTCCTCCAGTTTTGGACTTTTAGTATTCTTTTGGCAGCTTTTCTGCCAAGATTCTGGGCCACACAAGTAAAGGATGTTACACCTTAGATTCAAGAGCATTCTCTGGCCAAGGCCCACTAAAAGGCATAATGCATTTTACAGCCCTTTGAAAACTGTAAAGCACTGTGAAAGTGAGGGTTATAGTATATTAGAAGGTTTGTTGATTCTGTGAGCTACATGAGGGGTTATATTTCTTCAGGTTTGGTGACAGCATCCCAGCATGCCAATGTGGAGGTAGGTTTATTGCACATTTAGGTCTGATTTCTTTCCTGATTCCATAAAGAAGAGAACACCCCCCCCAATACACACACACCACTGTGTATGATTTAAGGAAATACATTGAATCTCTGAAGAAAAATTGCTACTTAAACAGACTACTAATTACATATTGCTGCATTACATAAAAAACCATGACATAAGATTTTGGTGGATTAAAGATGGCAGTGTGAGAGGAGACAGAGGCTTCATTCTAAAACCACATTTAGTGTGCAAATATAATTAATACAACTAATCCTGAAAGAGCAATAGAGAAGAAGACTGCGCCAGACTGCATACACCTGGAGAAAAGAACAGACCTCATGGAATATGGTAATGTACCAAAGCCATGATCCAGTGGGAACCAACTCATCAGCAGTGGGAAGGAAAATGGAGCAGGGAGGGAGTAGAGGCCTGGGACTGCTGAACACCTAGCTCTGGAGATCTGCTCTGGGAGCACAAACCTACATTGCATGGTGCTCTGTGATTAGTGGGGTTGGAAAGCTAAGACAGGCAGAATACCTGGAGAGACTGAGATTCCAGCCACTTGTGGAAAACAGGGATCCACATCCAACTGCTCCAGGACAAAAGAAAGGTGGGCAGTCTGAGAGACTTTCTAACAGCAAGAGGGCTGCTAAAGGGGAAAGGATTGCACAGAGTTTACTGCTCAGGAAAAAGGACAGGTAGGCAAAATTGTCTGGGTGTACTCTGCCCAGCAGGTTGAGAACTTTCAGGAGCTTCAGGTACTCCATCACCCTGGCTGGATATGCAGCTTCAAAGACCCCCACCATGATATGAAGCCTGTTGTGCTTTCTGCCTGGCCAGCCTGCACTGGCTTGTAAACTCTGCCCTGGCATCAGGCCACCCAGAGGGAAGCCCTGCCTACAGCAACTATAATTGCAAAGCATAGAGGCTTATACCTGTGTGTTTAGCCCACTGGTTCTGACAGTGGAGACAGGCATAACCACCGGGAGCAGAAAACAGCTCTTTTCTCCCTCCAGGCACCAACAGAGCTCCCCTGGAACCCCTGGCAATGCTCCAGGGCCTGAGCAGCTCCAGAGAGTAGAGCTTCTTGGCATTAGAGGGCTCCACATACAAATATGAAATTTCAAAAGAACCTGGTTCAAACCAAAATAATACAAACACCAGAAAAAAGAGTCAAATGTAACCAGTCACATCAATCTTCCTGAAAGAGATTTCAAAATAAAAATCATGGACATGCCCATGGAGGTACAGAAAAATATTTAAGAACTCAGAAATGATTTTAACTTGGAGATTCAATCATTAAGGAATACAATGGAGGGTTTTAAAAGCAGGTTAGATATGGTGGAGGAGATGATAAATGAAATAGAAACTAGAGAAGAGGAATACAAAGAAGCTGAGGCACAGAGAGAAAAAAGGACCTCTAACAATGAAAGAATATTGAGAGAACTGTGTGACCAATCCAAACGGAAAAATATTTGTATTATAGGGGTACCAGAAGAAGAAGAAGAGAGAAAAGGGGATAGAAAGTGTCTTTGAGGAGGTAATTGCTGAAAACTTACCCAATCTGGGGAAGGAGATAGTCTCTCAGGCTGTGGAAGTGCACAGATCTCGCAACAGAAGGGACCCAAGGAGGACAAGACCAAGACATACAATAATTAAAATGGCAAAGATCAAGGATAAGGACAGACTATTAAAAGCAGCCAAAGAAAGAAACAAGATCACATGCAAAGGAAAACCCATAAGGCTATCATCAGATCTCTCAGCAGAAACTTTACAGGCCAGAAGGGAGTGGGATGATGTCTTTAATGCATTGAAGCAGAAGGGCCTTGAACAAAGAATACTCAATCTGGCAAGATTAGCATTTAAATTTGAAGGGGGGATTAAACAATTACCAGATAAGCAAAATCAGAGAGAATTTCCTACCACAAACTGTATCAACAGTGCAATTTGGAGGGACTGCTGTAGAAAGAGTGTTCCTAACGCTAAACAGCTGTCACCAGGGGTAATAAAACCACGGTAAAGAAAGTAGAATAATTAATTACTAAGCAAATGCAAAATTAAATCAATTAGCTCCAAAGTCAGTCAAAGGATACACAAAGAGTACAGAATATGATTCCTAATATACAGAGAAAGAAGGAGGAAGAAAAAAGAGAAGAAAAGAAAAAAGAGCCTTCAGATTGTGTGTTGTGATAGCATACTAAGTGAGTTAAGTTAGACTCTTAGATAGTAAAGAAGTTAACCTTGAACCTTTAGTAATCATGAATCTAAAGCCTGCAATGGCAATAAGTACATACCTATCAATAATCACACTAAATGTAAATGGTCTGAATGCACCAATCAAAAGACATAGAGTCACTGAATGGATAAAAAAACAAGACCCATCTATATGCTGCCTACAAGAGACTTACTTCAAACCCAAAGACATACACTGACTAAAAGTGAAGGGATGGAAAAAGATATTTCATGCAACTAATAGGGGAAAAAAAATAGGAGTTGCAGTACTTGTATCAGACAAAATACACTTGAAAACCAAAAACATTACAAGAGACAAAGAAGAACATTACATAATGATAAAGGGGTTAATCCAACAAGAATACATAACCATTATAAATATCTATGCACTCAATACAGGATCACCTACATATGTGAAACAAATACTAACAGAATTAAAAGGGGAAATAGAATGCAATGCATTCATTCTAGGAGACTTCAACACTCCACTCACTCCAAAGGACAGATCATCCAGACAGAAAATAAGTAAGGAGTCAGAGGCACTGAATAACAGATTAGAACAGATGGACCTGACACCTACAGAACTCTACACCCAAAAGCAGCAGGATACACATTCTTCTCAATTGCATATGGAACATTTTCAAGAATAGATCATATACTAGGCCACAACAAGAGCCTCAGTAAATTCAAAAATTGTACCAACCAGCTTCTCCAATCACAAAGGTATGAAACTAGAAATAAATTACACAAAGAAAATGAAAAAGCCCACAAACACATGGAGGCTTCACAGTGTGCTCCTAAATAACCAATGGATCAATGACCAAATAAAAACAGAGATCAAGCAATACATGGAGAAAAATGACAACAATAATTCAACACTGCAAAATCGGTGGGATGCAGCAAAGGCCATGCTAAGAGGGAAGTATATTGCAATACAGGCCTACCTAAGGAAAGAAGAACAACCCCATATGAGCAGTCTAAATTCACAATACACAAAACTAGAAAAAGAAGAACAAATGAGGCCCAAAGTCAGCAGAAGGAGGGACATAATAAAGATTAGAGCATAAATAAATAAAATTGAGAAGAATAAAACAATAGAAAAAATCAATGAAAGCAGGAGCTGGTTCTTTGAGAAAATAAACAAAATAGATAAACCCCTAGCCAGACTTATCAAGAAAAACATAGAGTCTGTACACATAAACAGAATAAAAAATGAGAAAGGAAAAATTGCAATGGACTGAACAGAAATACTAATAATTACTAGAGAATACTATGAAAAATTATATGCTAACAAATTGCATAACCTAGAAGAAATAGACAACTTTCTAGAAAAATACAATCTTCCAAGGCTGACCCAGAAAGAAACAGAAAATCTGAACAGACCAATTACCATCAATGAAATTGAATTGGTAATCAAATACTACCTAAGAACAAAACTCCTGGACCAAATGGCTTCACCACTGAATTTTATCAAACTTAGTGAAGACCTAAATCCCATCTTTCTTAAAGTTTTCCAGAAAGTAGAAGAAGGGGGAATACTTCCAAACTCATTCTATGAGGCCAGCATCACTCTACTACCAAAACCAGATAAAGACACCACAAAAAAAGAAAAGTATTGACCAATATCCCTGATGAACATAGATGGAAAAAAACTCAACAAAATATTAGCAAACTGAATTAAAAAATATGTCAAAAACATCATCCACCATGATCAAGTAGGATTTATTCCATGGATGCAAAGCTGGTACAATATTAGAAAATCCATCAACATCATCCACTACATCAACAAAAAGAAGGACAAAAACCACATGATCATCTCCATATGTGCTGAAAAAGCATTTGACAAAATTCAACATCCATTTATGATAAAAACTCTCAAAAAAATGGATATAGAGGGCAATTACCTCAACATAATAAAGGCCATATATGACAAACCCACAGCCAACATCATACTTAACAGTCAGAAGTTGAAAGCCTTTCACTTAAGATCAGGTACAAGATAAGGATGTCCACTCTCTCCACTTTTCTTCAACATAGTACTGGAGGTCCTAGCCATGCCAATCAGACAACACAAAAAAATAATAGGCATCCAGATTGAAAAGAAGAAGTTAAACTATCACTGTTTGCAGATGACATGATATAGTACATAAAAACCCTAACGAATCCACTCCAAAACTATTAGATCTAATATCTGAATTCAGCTAAGTTACAGGATACAAAATTAATACACAAAAACCTGTTGCATTCCTATACACTAATGATGAACTAACAGAAAGAGAAATCAGGAAAACAATTCCATTCACAATTGCATCAAAAAGAATAAAATACCTCAGAATAAAACTAACCAAGGAAGTGAAAGACCTATACACAGAAAACTACAAGACACTCATGAGAGAAATTAAAGAAGATACCAATAAATGGAAACACATCCTGTGCTCATGGATAAGAAGAATTAATATTGTCAAAATGGCTATCCTGCCTAAAGCAATCTACAGATTCAATGCAATTCCTATCAAAATACCAACAGCATTCTTCAATGAACTAGAGAAAATCATTCTAAAATTTATATGGAACCACAAAAGACCCTGAATATCCAAAGGAATCCTGAGAAGGAATAAAGGAATAAAGGAATAAAGCTGAGAAAGAAATAAAATCCTGAGAAGGATTACACTCCCCAACTTTAAACTCTACTACAAAGCTACAGTAATCAAGACAATTTGATACTGGCATAAGAACAGATCCATAGACCAATGGAACAGACTAGAGAGCCCAGATATAAACCCAAGTATATATGGTCAATTAATATACAATAAAGGAGCTATGGACATACAATGGGGAAATGATAGCCTCTTCAACAACTGCTTTTGGCAAAACTGGACAGCTACATGCAAGAGAATAAAACTGAATTATTGTTTAACCCCAGACACAAAAGTAAACTAAAAATGGATCAAAGACTTGAATGTAAGTCATGAAACCATAAAACTCTTAGAAGACAACATAGGGGAAAATCTCCTGAATATAAACATGAGAAACCTTTTCCTGAATGCATCTCCTTGAGCAAGGGAAACAAAAGCAAAAATGAACATATGGGACTACATCAAACTAAAAAGCTTCTGTATGGCAAAGGACACCATCAACAGAACAAAAAAGCATTCTACAGCATGGGAGAATATATTTGTAAATGCCATATCCAACAAGGGGTTCACATCCAAAATATATAAAGAACTCACATGCCTCAACACTCAAAAAGCAAATAATCCAATTAAAAAATGGGTGGAGGATATGAAAAGACAATCCTCCAAAGAAGAAATTCAGATGGCCAACAGGCACATGAAAAGATGCTCCACATCAGTAATCATCATGGAAATGCAAATTAAAACCACAATGAGATTACCTCACACCAGTTAAGATGGCCAGCATCGAAAAGACTAAGAACAACAAATGCTGGCAAGGATGCGGAGAAAGGGGAACCCTCCTACACTGCTGGTGGGAATGTAAGTTCATTCACCCATTGTGGAAAGCAATATGGAGGTTCCTCAAAAAACTAAAAGTAGAAATACCATTTGACCCGCAAACTCCACTCCTAAGAGTTTTTCCAAAGATTATAAGTTCTCAGATTCAAAAAGACATATGCACCCCTATGTTTATTGCAGCACTATTTACAATAGCCAAGAAGTGGAAGCAACCTAAGTGTCCGTTAGTAGATGAATGAGTAAAGAAGAGGTGGTACACATACATAATGGAATACTATTCAGCTATAAGAAAGAAACAAATCCTACCATTTGCAGCAACATGGATGGAGCTGGAGGATATTATGCTCAGCGAAATAAGCCAGGCAGAGAAAGACAAGTGCCAAATGATTTCCCTCATTTGTGGAGTATAACAACAAAGCAAAACTGAAGGAACAAAACAGCAACAGACTCACAGACTCCAAGAAGGGACTTGCAGTTACCAAAGGGGAGGAGTGTGGGAGGGCGGGTCAGGAGGGAGGGAGAAGGGGACTGAGGAGTATTATATTTAGTACACATCTTGTGGGGGGTAATAGGGAAGTCAGTGTAGCTCAGAGAAGGCAAATAGTGAATCTGTGGCATCTTCCTACACTGATGGACAGTGATATCAATGGGATATGGGTGGGGGAACTCAAGAATATGGGTGAATGTAGTAACCACTTTGTTTTTTCATGTGAAACCTTCATGAGAGTATATATTAATATTACTTTAATAAAAAAAAACATGACATAAACCATTATTATTCAATACCTTGGCAATCTACATGACTTACAAAAGAAGGGCCATTTGCTTTAAGAAGCACTAAAAGATGAACACAAATGGATGTTTTTGGTTATATACATTGAATAGAGCCTTAGACACAAGGAATCAAAATATTTTGTCACAAGCATTGAAACATTTAATAAAATGCTTAGTGTATAAGGGATAGACCCTCAAGCATTTCAAAAGCAACTTTGTCAACTAGATAATGAAGCCCTCTTTGCTCATCATTTCATACATGGGTAGCAATTAGGAAATGTGAAAAGGAACTGTACCCCCTCTATTTTATGTTTAAAACCAAACAGAAAACAAGCTTAGGTATCACTCCTGTTATATATACATTAATGATTCTGAAGTACAGTTTGTACAAAAGAGGACCAAGAACGGAAATACATTTATAGGCACCGGTGGGCTGGAGGTGGCTGGGGCAGGCTTGCACCAAGCCATGAGAGCTGACTGTACACATTTCCTCCCAACTTCGGGTTCAGTGACATTGACATTATATCAGAAACTGATTATGGTGGGAGTATTAATATCCTCCAAATTGGCAAGTGCTACAAATCAGTACTCCTTCCTACTCCCCCACCCCCAACAACCCCAGCCAAAAGAAGACCCAGCTGGTTGTTAAACATTTTCTAGCATACCACGGAGATCCAAATGTAAGCGAGTGTCAATAGATCACATTATGATGGTACCTTGTAACTGCTGTCGCTGTGGCAAGTTTCAGAATGCTCTGCCAGGTACTTTGGAAACTGTGTTGGTAGTTTACTTTTAAAGCAAAGTTCCTCTGATCCCCAGGTGCAGAGGCCAATACTGTTTGGATGCATATAAATAATCTCAGTAGATGCAGTGTTCCATGAACCTGGAATGTGGGTGTATCACAGTGATCTGCAAGGATTCCAGAATATTCTGTGGTCTCAGAGTGGCTAAGCATCAACATCATATTGAGTATGCATTTATACATGCCATAATTTCACTACAACATACTTTTTACTGTCTATATTTCCTTGAGATTTCCAGTAATTTGCATAATCCTCAATAATGACTCCACATTCCTTTTTGGTAAGAAGATAAAAGGAGATTTGCCTGGTAACCAAGTTCCTGTCATCAATACGTCATGGTTTTGGTTATTCAGGAAGTTTTAACTTCACCTCTGTCCATGAATGTTTCTCTGCTTTCTGTGATCGGATCCACTTGTGCTCGTATCTACTGAGGTGGCTGAGAGATCTCAGTGATTTGGCTACTAACTCCATTTTCAGGAGTTTTGTATCTGTTCTTCTTCATTTTACTCTCATTTTTTTTTCTTATTTTTTAATTTTCTCCAGCTTTTTTTAAACCCATGAGTCTGCAAGTAATATTTATTTTATTTAGCATTGTGCATATCAAGCATGCATGCAGACATGAGTTCATTCATTCACTCAATAAGTGTTTACTGAGGACACACCATGCACCAAACACTGTATTAGGTGCTGATTATATTTTCCACTCTAGTAAGGGTAGACAAAAAATAGCCATTTTCAGAGAACTAAAATGTGGTAATATGTGTGAGGACAGCACAGAACAGGACTGACAGGAAGGCACAACTAGGGGTCAGAGCACAACCAGTGTCAGGATATATGCTACAAAGTGACAGTTGGAGAAAATGGATTTCTCACTGTCAGAGAAGGAAGAAACAAATATGTATAGGGGCAAAGCTAGAATGAAATGTGGTATTGGGTTAAAGTTGAAGGTATTGGTGTGGACTTATGGATACATATAAAATAAGTCTTAATGTGTGTGTATGTCTGTGTATACATTTCTGTGTACATATACATGTTTGTATACATATACCCAGATACAGACCTGTGTATGTATACACATACCTGTATTTGGGTATATACATGTGTATGTATTTTCTAGTCTTGTCCACTGAAAGGAACTGGTAACAGCAATACTCCTGTAGTACTGAATATACCTATAGCCCAGATCTTGGTTTCCAAATTCCACTCTCTGCTTGAAGAAATGGTGGATTTGGGGTTGGGGCAAAGTATAAGATGAGCCTAGATTATCTTACTATGTTACAAAGGAAAACAAATGCTGGAAAAATGATGAGGACATAGCAAGGCCTCAGAAACCAGTTTGCAGGATTCCTATGGGCCAAATCTAGAACCAAGTTAAACATCAAAATAAACTATGATAGTTACAGATTATAACCTACTGAATCAAACAGGAACTCATGACATACAGTTGACCCTGGAATGTGGGTCTTAGGGGCACCAACTCCTCGCGCTATTGAAAATCCATGTATAACTTTGACTTCTCAAATACTTAACTACTAATAACTTACTGTTGACTGGAAGCCTTACTAATAACATATACAGTTGATTAATACATATTTGTTATGTTATCTGTATTATATACTGTATTATGACAATAAAGTAAGCTAGAGAAAGGAAAATGTTTTTTCAAGTTGTCACAAATCTCCAAAAACTTTTCTAACCTATTGAAAAAAGAAAATCTCCACACAGTATACCTGTTCAGTTCAAACCTGTGATGCTCAAATGTCAACTGTACATGAATTAGTGAACAAATAAATAAATGGGGAGAAGAGAAGAGAAAGCTCTTCCTTATAATAGAAAGTCAACTAATAAATGTAGAAGGAGTGATGGTATTAGACAGTTACAATGCAACCATCACAGAATAATTAATTTAAATAAGAGACATTAATGAATGCTGAAACTAGTGGGTAAAAGTGGGGTGAGAAATGGGAATTTATATAGTCTCAATTTACTACTCACATTTCAAAGATAAAAACTTCGCTATAGAGAAATCTGGAAGCCACCATCTTAGGCGATCAAAATTAGCACCATCTCTGTGGTAGCTTCTAACCAGCCTTCTGAAATCTACTACTGAGTGTGATGCAGGAAGATTATAGGAGGTGGGACAGAATGGATTCAAGGAGGCCTGTCAAATGGCCATAACAGAGACGGTAGTGGTTTAGCAGGAGACCAAAGTAGTGGAGTTAGAGAAGAGTGACAGGATTTGGGACTTCTGGAGGTAGAATTGACAGGGTTTGGTGATGGATTGGGAAGAAGATTAAAAATAATTTTTTGAGTTTTGACTTGAACATCTGGGTGGATGCTGGAGCTGTGACATCTAAAATAAGAGTAAAGTGGGAGTGGGGGACTGGGAATTGAGAGTTTTCTTTTGACCATGTTGACTTTAAGATCTATATGTAAAATGGATTTATCAAAGCTGTCTAACAGGCAGTTGAATATATGATTCTAGAGTTGCTGAGAAGCGTAAGAGCTAGAGACACACAGGCTAGTGGTCATCGACATGCAGTGACATTTAAGTCCATAAGACTAGAAGAGGTCACTAGGAAGAGCATGAACCCAGAGAAGAATGGGGACTCAAGTCAGAGCCCTGGGCACTCCAACATGTAGGATTCCAGCAAAGGAACCTGAGCTGGGAGAAAACCAGGAGGTTTGGTGCCATGAAAACCAAGGGATGAAAGCGCAGTCAGCCAGTGCTGTTGAGAGATCAAGTGAGATTATTACAAAAAAGTGGCCTTTGAATTTGGTAACACAGACTACACTATTCACCAAACTACACTGAGTGCCTATTGAATACCAAGCTTTATGCTAGGCAATAGGGAAGAGAGACAAATAAAAGACAATTGGAGTACAGTGTGATGAGTGCTATGATGGTGGCAAGCACAGGGGAGATATGACTAACCTGGCTTTGCAGATGAGTGAGTGGAGGCCTCCAGAGTTCATGCTGGCATTGAGGGCTGAAGGGTGAGTAAGGACTTACCAGAAGTGTGGTGAATTTGCTTCAGGCAGTGGAGACCCACAGAGTCATGGAGGTCTGATAAAGCACTGTGTTTGGAGAACTATGCATAGATTGGTTTGCGTGGACTGCAGTGTATATCTGTGAATAAGCAAAGTAGAGTGAGGAAATAGAGGTACCAGGGACCAAACGATGAAAGCTCTGTGCCCCTTAACAGGGCTTACCCACTAGTCTAGGGAGGAGGAGATGACCCAATGCCAATCATGTCAAGTGTGCCAGTGTAGAAGAATGTGGAGGGACACCAGGCTGACTCTGGCCATGCTGTGCAAGGTCTGCTTGTCCATGCCCGCTTTGGACTTTGCAGATCCCTGCTTAAGGCCACAGCCAGTTGTCCATGGTTCCAAAGCTGGGAAGTGGCTCGATGGCCATGTTGAGGGAAGGTTGGTTCAGAGATGCAGGGAAGTTAGAATACAAGTTGAGAAAGGAATTCATTAAAGCGAGTGTTAGGGAATGACAGAATAGAATAATAAAGGAAGTTCACTGAACTGCTTCTCAGCATGAGGCACAACCCCTGCTAACTCTGTAAGCCAGTGTCACCTGGCATCCAGTGTCCACTTGGATCTGCACGGCGTGAGAACTGAGTCCCTACCACCCCAGAATTTGGGGGAGCCACAGAGCACTGGATGGAGTGAGATTAAGTTCTGCAAACTTTCCATAGGTAAATGTGGATAAAATGAGAGTTCCTGTGGCCAGGTTCTCACCTGGCCCTGGTTGACTAGCTCACTGCACACCTGTGGGCAATGGCTGTTGACTCTATATAAAGAGCTCTACCCAGTGCTCTGGGCATGACATGGTGGCAGGGCTGCAAGACTGCAGGAGAGCAGAGCAGAAGTTGGAGTGGTGGCAGTGCCAAGGACAGAGGCCCAGAGGGCTACTGTGTGGGATGACTGTGCAGAGAGGCCCAGAGGACGGCTGTGTGGGCTGACTGTGCAGAGAGGCCCAGAGGACAGCTGTGTGGGATGGCTGTGCAAGCAGAGAGGCCCAGAGGATGACTGTGAGGACAGAGGGGCCCAGAGGCAGAGACCGGCTTGCTGTATACAGACTCACTCTGAGTGAACGGGATTTTAGTGACTGACCTGCCACCTGGAAATAAAGTTGGGTATAACCCTTATACCCCAAGAACACTTTGCTGTTAATTTCTTTGGTCACACTGAATCCATAGCGAACTTGCCCGGAGCTGAAACCCATTGGCAAGACAGTAAAGAAAGAAGACTTTCAGGAAGGCTACTAAGGAGCATGACTGTAAGTGGCAGTTCCTGGTCACCTAGGCGATGGTAATTTGCAAGCCCACATTGGAGCTCTCAGCGGCCCCTCCCTACTTGTCTGAGATAGGACAGAGAGAGTGAAGGTTTGAGCTGAAATCTGGAGGATTAGAACGAAAAAGCAAATTAACAAGTACACTTACCACTGGCAAAGTGCAGAGACAAAACTTTTAAATTGAACAGTGAGAAGTTTATTTAAGGCAAAAAGGAGCACACTTGGAGAAAGGGGGAGTGTGGGCTGCCCCAGAGAAGAGGTGCCCCTAAAAGACTGGGAAAAAGTTAAAGCTATGCACTTAAGAAGTATGGATGACCTCAGAAAGAGGAACACCCTGAAAGGTTTAAGTTTTATTGAAAGAGAGCAAGTCTATGCACTTAGAAAATGCAGGTGACCTCAGAGAGATGTGCACCCTGAAAGGTTGAGGGTACCCCCTTTTAAGGATGTGACAAAGGGCTGGGGGAACAGACTTGTTAAGTGGTCTCTGAATATTTAAAGTTAACTTAACACAAGAAATTTACTGCTCTGGTTTCCCCCTGAGATACCGGCATCTTGGTCCAGGAGCATATCAATCAAAACCTCCTGCCAGGCCCCCAAGGTGGGCTGAGTTGTTGTCTGTTTGCTAAAGAGTAAGTTAAAAATCTTACTTCTTATCTTCCTGGGTTTTAAAATGCAATCTTAGCTTTAAGATGGAATCCTTTCTGTTTTTTACTATGCTGTTTACAGCTGGGCTTGTTTGCTAAATTAATCATGATGCCTATTGCTTGCCCAGGTTGGAAATTACTTGATTAGGGGCTGGGGGAGGAAAAAACAGCACATAAGTTAAAGAATAAGCTGGGCCTTTTAGCAGGCTAGAGTAAATCTTACAATGGCATGATCTAATTGACACAATAAAGACATGGGCTGTGCTGAGATACCCTCCTTTATCTGGGGAATATTCAAATATTCCAGGCCAAGTTGTTCCTGGCTTTTTTTGAGCTTTAACTGATTAACTCATTAACTCTGTGAGTCTTTTCTGGCTTTCTAGTTTTAACTGGTTAACTCTTTGAGTCCCTTCCTAACAACCATAGCTGTTAGTTTTGATAGAGCAGCAGTTGGCCGGGTGGTTTGGAGGAGAAAAGGGAAGCAGGAGCACCAGGCTCTAACAGAAACACAGGTATGAGGTAACAAGGGACTAGATGAGGGTCAAAGGCAGGCATCTGGAAGAAAGCATTGGTGTAAGTGATTTGTAAGGGGTAGCATGTACAAAGCATGAAGGGATCATGAGGATAAGAATATAATGGATCTGTGTATTTCTGGCAAACTATGATGCTACCTCTTATTTGAATGAATATAGCCCTTCACTGAGTTGCAGGTATTTTCATTTGATCCTAATGTCAGCATTGTTTTCCTACTTTTAATAGTGAAAGTAAGACTGAGAGAAGTGATTAGGCCAAACTCACAAACAGGGAATAACAGAGCAAGGTCTTGAACCAAGATCTTGTCATTTCAGTCTTGGTGGATGGTTATACTACCAAGAAAGATCCTGCAATATGTTTCCATCTGGAAGGATTTGTGGTTGAACCCAGTGAGGAGGCAGCATACCTCCAGAGATGGAGCTAAGAGGCCAGAAAATAAACATTTGCCACCAGAGGGTGCTCTTACCCAAGAGACAGTTGGCAGCGAAGCATTCTGCTAATGGGTTTCTCTGGGGCTCTTTCTTTAGGAAGGCAGTACAGGAACCTGCTGGGAGTAACGCAAGAGCTACAGAGCATGGAATGATGACCTGGAGGCTTCCCTGTCTTGTGTCAAAGAGGCACGATTTATAGAAAGATGCTTAATTCTCTCTGAAATAATCCCAGGGTATGCCTGAGTAGAAGCGAGGGGCAGACAGTTCAGAAATGCAGTTGTCTGGGGATGTTTGAAGATAAGGAGTACTTCTTGCTATTCTGATGCAGGATTTCTCCCCAGGATCCTAGGTTTCTCCCCAGGGATGATTCTTAGTTAATTCATAGGTGCTCATTGTCAATCTACTCAAGGGTCATACTGATTAAGAACTTTGATTTGGCCTTAACAGGACAAATTTTCTTTGCAGTTAGGAGGCAGTAATCTCAGCCTTTCCTTTCTCTCATTCACAATCACTTTCTCTTTCACTTCTTTCCCTCCTGGTTTTTTCATTCCTGGCTTCCCTACTCATCCAAGCTACTGTAGTTAAAAATAGGAACTCATTCACCTTCCAGTAGTTGATACTGCCTTTGAATGCTACCTTCCTAGGCGTACATGCATTGTAACAGAAATAAAGATTTTACAACAAGTAATTGAAATTTTAAAGATACATGGATCGTATCCAATGAGTCTGGGTTGGGGAGATTTTTCTGGCTAGTGGGGAGGACAGTAGTTTCTCTCTGGAGTTTTAAGAAGCCATTTTCTCATGAGGGTTCTGTATTGGCCTACACTTTATAGCTTTCCCTGGAATCTCTTAGCGTTGTTATTTGTTGTTCCAAAGGGAAACATGGGCTGGGGGACAACAGATTCATTACATTTGTCCTTTTTAGTCATTCTTTTAAAATTCTATAGCTTCACCCTTGATGGAAATTTGGCCTGTTCATACTCTCAGGAAAAAGAGGCATTGTCCATAAGAAACAAGAGGACTATGAAAATCTCCCAGTGGATCGTAGGTCTAAGATTTATTCCTGTTTAGTGACAGTTGAGAGATATAGCTCATCCTGTATCTTTATTGGGTTCCTCCATCTTTTTCTATAACTGATGCTTTCCTTTAGGGCTTGGGGCCACGGTGTCAATACTGTGGAATCAGCTACTTATCCAACCATGGTTTTTAGGCAGGTTCTGGTTTATGGTTGAGTTCTGGTGATTTGAGTTGGAAGTGGAATAGTGCACATATTGATGCACTTGATCAGATTCCATCTTCTGCAGTTAGTCTTATCCTCAATATTTCGAATAGTGGTTTCAATAGCAAATTCTAAAGAAAAGATGTGATGTGTGGGCACACTTACCATGCATTTTTCCTTATAACTTATCATTCCATCTTTGTAGTTTCACCTGTATAATCCTGTAAGATTTTTCAGTCTTCAAGAACTAACTAAATGCAGCTATCCAGGAAAAATTCATAGCTCAGCCCTTAACAGGCACTGCCTTAGTGTTTTATTAAAAATTTAGCAGGTATTAGAGTCATAGAAGATTTTCCCTCAGAGGATCTTCAGGTATTATTTGCTTTACAAAGGAAGTGAGTAAAAGGAAACTGAGGCCAGAGAAAGGTAAGAGAATCATCTAAGGTTACACATCTGGAAAAAAGCAGAACCAGGGGTACAATTCAATTTTTCAATTTCTAGGCTGATACCTCTTTACCCTCTGTTACCCTGTGAATGAGGCAGTGCTGGAGGTGAAGGTAAGAGGAAGAAAGGGATGCCAGGAGCGAGGAAATAAACTCTGCAGAAGTGGTTAGTTACTCAACATTTTTTCAAAAAACATGCATTGAACATATTGAACACTACTGTTCCAAGCACTGAGGGAGGGATTGCAGACATTAAAGAAGAATAAGACACACTCACTGTTCTCCTGAGTTCAGTCACTGTTCTCATCATGGGATGAGATGAGTGCAGTGTAGAGTAGGATGGTCTGTTGTCAGGTTTCTTTTGGTTGCAAGTGACAGAAAACGTTGCTCAAACCTGCTTGAATTAATGAGAGACGTCACTGATTAACATTACTAGGAGATTCAGGAGGTATTTCTGGTTTCAGACACAACTACATTCAGGGTCTCAAAAACCCTTTCAGGACAATGTCTTCCAGCTCTTTGTGTTGACATCATTCTCAGGCAAATGCTCCTCAAATGTCTCTAACAATGGATCAGGCATTAATCTTGCTTTATGTGGTCATGCATATTATCTACTTAGTAACCCTAAAGGAAAGATGGTGCTTTTCTGTTAAGGCAATCTCATCATGCTGACTTGTCCAACTCTAAAGCAACCAGGAAAAATGGAATCAGCTGTTGGCCAGGTCTTGGTCAAATGCTTGCTCTGGAGTTACAGAAATGAAATTAGCCACACTCAACAATTTGGATTTATTGTGGAATTGTGGAGGAAGATTCTTTGGGGACATGTGAAAATAACATAGACTTTAACACCAGCTGGAGAAAGGTATAAGGGAGGAATAAGGGGTGTTCTGTTTCAAAACCTGACTGGGTGTACTACAACACAATTCTGATGCTAACCACTTGGAATTAGCAAGAAACTGTAAGTTAAAGGGTCAGTCCACCACAAGACTACCCTTTCTTAAGATGCTAGCTGCCCTTTGGAGGTTCCTAGGTCATCTACTCTTCTGACTGACTGGCTAGAAATTTTGGGGTTTCCACAACCTGCTCAGCCTTGTTAATTTGTTAGAATAACTTACGGAGCTCCTGGAGGTATGTAGTTATGATTACAGTTTTGTTATAAAGGGTGCTCATTAGATGAGTTCTAGAAGGGAGCACAGAGCCTCCACACCCTATTCTGGTGAAGTCAGGGTGCATCACTCTTCCAGGACCTCAATGTATTCACCAAGGAAATCCTATGAGCTTGAGTGTCCAGAGTTTTTATTGGGTTTCATTGCATAAGCATGATGGATTAAATCATTGGCCACATGATTGAACTCAATTTCCAGTCTGTTCCCCTCTCTGGAGGTCTGGCAACTGAAGGTGCCAACCCTATTCTGGTCCTGCCCTCATCCTAAAGCTATCTAGGGGCTTACTATGAGTTACAGCACAAAGAGAACAAAGACACTTCTATCGCTCTGGATTTTTCAAGGGTTTTTGAAACTCTGTGCCAGAGCCCAAAGATCAGACAAATTCTTCATCTATAGAAGTGAAGGAAGGCTTCTGAGGGAGGGAGGTGATATTTGAGTTGAGCCTTCATATGGGCAAAAATACATCTGTGTGAAATCACCAAGGCATGAAAAAGAAGGGTAGTTTTAAGGGACTGGAATGTAAGTACAGTGAGTGAGGCAAAAGAGAGGGCTGTAAAGATGGACACCTAGCAGTGCTTTGTAGGTCTGCTTTTATCTTGTGCAAACTGTGGGGAGCCACTGAGGATTTGAATTTTAGTATTACGTCTCTAGCATAGGTATGGAGGGTGGAGTGAAGGGAAGCAAAATGGGATGAGATGAGTGCAGTAAATAAGGCAAGAATTTCATTTTCCAAAGGTACCTATTTCACTATTTTCCTAGGATAGACTCTTAACCTTTATATTAGTATTATAGGGTTGCAGTAACAAAGTGCCACAAACTGGGTGTCTTAATATGACTGAAATTTTTTGGATGCCAAAATTCCAAAATCAAGGTGTTAGAGATGTTCTGTCTGAAGGAGTCTCTTCCATGCCTTTCACTTAATTTCTGGTGGTTTCCAGTAATTCTTGGCACTCTTCCATTTGCAGATGCATAACTCTCATCTCTGTGTTTGTCATCGCATGCTGTTCTTGTGTGTCTCTGTGTCCAAATTTCATCTTCTTATAAGGACACCAGTCATTAAATTAGGGCCCACCCTATTTCAATATGATCTCATTTTAACTTGATTATATCTGAAAAAAACCTTATTTCCAAATAAGATCTAATTCACAGGTACCAAGGGTTTAGACTTAAACATGTCTTTTTTGGGGGGTCACAATTCAACATGCCCCAACATGGCATAACATGCCCCAAGACTTCTTGGGCATGCAAAAGAAAGTGATGAGTCATCTGTATAGCCTCACAGTGTCATAACTCTCCTCAGCCTCATTCACACAATGCTCATGTGTTCGGCAGCACTTTTGGGTGGAGTATCTTTTCCTTTATTGGCTGATCTGAGCCAAGTTGGGTGGATGGTGTTGTTCTTGCTACTATCCTGGAGAAGAAGAGTCTGCTCCTTCCTTGAGTATACACTCTTGCTCTGCACAACCTGTAATTCTTGTAGGATAATCCTAAACCCCAGTGACTGCTCTTCTCTCACTGCAAGAGAGATGGTGATATGAAATCACCACGAGATGACTTTACTGTCTGTCCTCTTACCCTCTCTTATCCCCTTCAACCAACACATTAAATGGATCATCTCAATCTAATGTCTTCTTTGCTGTCTTTAAGTTGTAACCCCTTGTAATCACAATATTTTACTGATCATGTCTCATTTATCCTAAACATGTAGCCATGTATTGGGAGTTTTGACGTATTTTTCAATATTGGTTGAACCAAGGTGTAAGCTATATCCTGGGAATCACTTAGACACCTCCAGGGAGTCAATCAAGTTTGTTTAACTTTGTTAAATGGCACCCCATTGTCTCAAAGACACCAGGTGCACCACTGGGAGAAGCTAAGCTTTTGAGGTCATGGACATGGAGTATTTCACCAGGTGGACCCAGTTCCTTGTTTCTCTGGACCCAGTGGTCTAGGATCAGATAAGAGTGGCATCTCTGTATTCCTTTTTCATGATTTTTTCTTCTGTTGAACATGGATGACTGTGAATTAAAGCAAAGGATTTAAAAGTTTTAACTCATTTTTAGAGTTGGGAGAAATGATGTTTATGTAGGTAAAGTGAATTTCCCTTGCTAACTTCATAGAATGGCTAACTTGTCCTGGTTTGCTTTGAACTTTCCTGGTTA
The DNA here is from genome assembly GCF_040802235.1 of Manis javanica. Classification (NCBI taxonomy): domain Eukaryota; kingdom Metazoa; phylum Chordata; class Mammalia; order Pholidota; family Manidae; genus Manis; species Manis javanica. The sequence continues at coordinate 85,079,269 of NC_133166.1, forward strand.
TAAAACTAAAAGTCTCACACCTTGGGAACCCCTTTAGTTACTCTACCCCTTAAACAAGACCACAAAATCCTCAATGGCAGAGATTGTATTGCATATCTTCCACATGTACCATTTTGCCACTTCTTCTCCCCTGTCACATTATTCAGGACACATTTTAGCAAGTGTCTGAATTCCAAAGGAATATCATCTAAGAAAGTAGACCTAAAAGAAACAAAGAAAGATCACACAATGTCCACTATTTGACTTTGCTCTATTAATTTCCTGAATACTGAAGTGACTGAGAAGGTCAGGAGAGGGGAAGTAACAGAAATGGAAGATGCAAACTCAGAATGCCATTTATGGTCTATGAAGAGTTTTTGGTTGAGTTACTGGCTTTCCTCCAAGGGTCAAACAACTCCAAATTTCCAGAGGAAGCCCCTGGAAAGCAGCTTCTTCAGGAGAAATCACCATGTAAATTTCCTCAAACAGATCAAAGCAAGTGTCCATCCAGTGATGTCCTGTTCCATCTCCCTTCACCCCTGGAGATCGTCCCCCTGTTGTGATTTACGGACTGTGATCAACCAAATACTTGTCACAGTTTCATAGCTAAAGTATATTCACATGCTTGTTGTTATGGCAACCATTAATAATATTAATAAAACTCTGTCTGGTTGAACCAGATGAATGGGACATGTAAACACAGACAAGAATAGCCATATCAGATGTCAACACAAAACAACGTAAGCACAGTGATCTGTATGCTAGTCTTCCACCCCCAACCCAGCAGTCACATCTGTCTTATGCCTGAAATACCCATTGACTTATGTGTCGGGGCTACGTAAGTGGGTACACAGGGGGAAGGGGCCCTCTTAGACCTCTAAAATGAGGAAAAGAGAAATAGTTTACCATGAGTTGAGTATCCCATGAATTTAGGGGTCCTATGTATGATTATTTGCACATTGTATACCAGTTTTGGTCATCATAAAACACATTGTCTACAAAGTTTGTTCTTATTGAGTATTCACTTTGCCCATATTAGTGACTTAAACCGTGGTATTCACTTTGCCCATATTAGTGACTTAAACCGTGGTTGATTTTAGCTGGAGGGTCAGTTGACAATAGCCTGGTGATTAGGACATTTACACAGATTGTTTTATAGAATAGAATAGTCAAGCCTACTTTATAGGCTGTTGTGATAATCTGATGAGATAATTTAAGCAAACTCTTAGCATAGTGATAGTAAGTGTTTCACAAATGAAATTTCATGTGAGGTTATCTAACATAGAGACCATGAACTTTGAAGTTAGTTCCATTTCCAGCCTCTTCATTTTCTGGCTGTGCATCATTGGGCAAATTTTGTAAATCTCTCTCAGTCTTAGATGAGTTTCCTCATCGACTGAATGGAGAGTTTAACAATACTCACATTATAGGTTTGTTGTGAGAATTAAGTGATGTTATGTACCTTCATAGAGGTGCTTACTACAGTTTGATGAATTGACAAAGACTTAACAGTAGCAACTGCTGATATTAAGAGTAATGGTGGTATTATCACTGTGACTTGCCTAGTGATTTGACAGAACAGGGTTGCAGCAAAGACTTGGAGAGAAAAAAATTTTGGTAGTTGTCAGGGAAGATGGGGTGCAAATATGCAGCTAATTATTGTAGTTTTTGTCTGACAACTTCAGTATGTACTGGTGTTACAAAGCCAAGGAATCTCCAATGGATTCCCAGTTTACTTTGGTGACAGATTAGAAGCACGCCTTTTTGAACTTTTAATTTCTCGTTATTAAATTTCACTTTCAAAACCCTAGGTATAAATTAGTGCTGTAAATCATCTGATTATATCCTCTAATGCTTCCAAACTTAAAAAGCCCATTGCTGATCTCTTTCTAGGTTTTCTTCTCCTACCTCTTTGTACTGTCATTCCTTACCTTTCCTATTTCCCTTCTTATCTTTTTACTCTCTGGGACCAGCAATCTAGTAATATGTACCCTTTAGGAGTCAGAAAATGTACTGCAAGGGAGAGGAATGAGAAGATCTGGCACCATGCAACTGTGATGTTCCTGGTCTCCGAGAGTGATCTTATATCCTTAATAATCTCCCTCCAACATTCTTTCCTTTGCTCAGTCATAACAAGATGCTTGTTTTTAAGAGGATTCATTGGAGCAGTCATGCTGTGCAGAGGACTAACATTTTCTCTTCCATCAAAGAGGAGCATTTGTTTGCTAGTGTGACACCTGCTTACCTCCTTTTCTTGTATAAACAAATGAATTTCAATCAATTGTTTTCTCAGCACTTTTCCAGACAAATAGCTTAAATGGATTAAAAAAGAGAAACTAGCATACAGGGTAATTCTAAAAACAGAATTTCCTTGTTGTCTTAGTCACAGCAGACATAGCCCTAGACTTTGTATTTGAGGTGAGAGGAACATGGGACTCATAATTAATTATTTATTGCCCTGTATAGGCTTTGTTTACTCCAGGTTTTTCACCTTTCCAACTAGATGTGGACCTCCTTTAAACAGAGACATTTTTCTGGCCTCCTTCCTTTTCTCTAAGAACCGATTTCTACTTATAGGAACTGGAACCCTGAGGCTATAATTGTACTAACCAACTTTGTTCCCTCCGTGGCCACAGCTGTTTGGAACAGTGGTAGACATTCAAGCCAATCTGGGACAATCAAAATCTTTCTCTTGGGAATTTGGAAATCAGACATTGGGAGGCAGGTATTACAGGTTGTCTTCAAGGTTGCCTAATGAAGTCTGCCTCTGACCCCCAGTTGTTCATGTCCCTCCTACATGGAAAATACACTTAGCCCTATAGAGGAGTATGACATTACAGCATCAGTTCAAAGTCTAGAATAACATTCTCTAAATCAGATCCAGATTTGGATGAGGCACTTTATGAATAACTTTTTAAGTATAACTCCTTAAGCACAGTTTCTCTCAATCTGCAGTATACATAATACACAAGCTGAGAGTGTGACTGTAAAACTGTTTGTTCAGATCTCAGAGAAAACAAAGGTGGTGGCTAAAAGTACTATTCAGTCACACAGAAGTTCTTTTAAAGAGGTTAAGTCATGCATCACAGTCTCTTAGATGACAGGTCTTCTAAGTAGCTTACGTATATTGCCCCTCATCAATTTCGGCCAAGGTTCAGTGTGAAGCACTCCATCTGCTGCCTGGTTCTAAAGCTACTCATATTTTTGGGTATTGGCTATAGTATCAAAATCTGTATTAGTTATCTACATATAATTTTATGACTTTTTAACAATAAACATTAATTGCCTCGATTATTATGGGTCAGGAATCTGGGTGTGGGTTTGCCAGATGCCTCTGCCTCAAGATCTCTCACAAGAGGTTCATCAGGGTTTTGCTTGGGGCTGCAATTCCATCTGAAAGCTCACCTAGGTAGAACCCATTTCCAAGCTCACTGTCATCTATGTGGTTATTTACAGGATGCATTTCCTCATAGGATGTTGGATAGAGGGTCTCAGTTTCTCACTGACCATTGTTTGAGGCTTCCCTCAGTTCCCTTACATCTGGATATCTTCATAGATGAGATAATAGCATAGCATCTGGCTCCAGTCATCATGAACAAAAAGTGAAAGAGTGCAGGATAGAAGCCACATTCTTTTTAACATAATCTTGGAAGTGACATACCATTATTTCCCTTGTATTTTATATCAAAAGAGAATTATGGAGTCCAGTCTACACTCCTACCTCACAGGTATAGGGGATTATACCAGGGTGTAAATATGAAGATGTGGGGTCATTGAGGGTCATTTTTGAGGCTACCTTCCACAGGAAGCTATCTTATGCTATAAGCAAGGAGAAGAAGCAAGATTTGTAAGAAAGGTAGAGATGAGGACCACATTCTGCCTTTACTCCTAATTTCCAGTTTCTAACTGTAGCTCTCATGAGGACCAACTGTATAACTTGCTCTTAGCATCTATGATATACCCCTTTAATCTATGAAATATGTTATGATATTTTTTAAGATAGCTTGAGTGACTTCTGTGACTTGCTCCTGAAAAGACCTTGACTAAGACAGGGTTGTATTTATCATCCCAGGTCCAGATCCATAGTAGATTCTCAAACCATACGTGTTGAGCTAATTAAACAAAATATTGATCTTTTCTAGAATGCTTCCTGTGGAACTATGGTGTCATCTTAAAAAAAACATTACTAGCAAGAATACCTCCTATTTCATATGTCTGCTGTTGTAGGACCTAAACATTCAGTGAAGACAGCAGGTTAGACTGAGCACAACCATCTTAAGAAACCCAGAGGCCATTTTCTGAATATGTTCAGAAAGCCCTTGAAAAACAAGGTGAAAAACAAGTTAATCATGAACACCAGGTGGTGGGCAGCTGCGGCCTTCAGACAGCTAACCTTGGTCAGTTAGTCATACATACCAAGCTTATCTTGCTGAAACACTGTATGGCTGAGGGTGTTCTTATCTCGTGAAACCCCCGGGATGTGGCGCCAACCGAAGATTTATGCGTCCTTGGAAAAAAACCCCTGTTACATGCTTGTAGAACAATACTGTCTTTTTAGAAAATGCTATAAAAACCTCCGGCTTTGACTGCTCGGGGTCCTTGTTGAGACCCGCTGCGTCAGGCTAACACTTGGACCCCAGCTAGCTGGTTCCTGAATAAATTCCTCTTGCTTGTTGCATCAAGAGACGCCTTTCGTGAGTGATTTGGGGCGGCGTCCTCCTCTGGGAGAATCCAACATTTGGGGGCTCATCCGGGATCGTGCGCTCACCCCGCTTCACTCCCGAAGTTGCTCTTGGAGGAAAAGGTAAGGTTAGTGGTGCCTTGAGTTGTCTGTGTTCTGTTTTCTGTTTTTCAGTGAGACCGTTCGGAATTCTGAAAGGGTACCCTCTGTCTGCAGTCGTCCCGATCCCATAAAGGGGTCGAGACTGCGGTCGGTAGACGTACTTGGAGTGCCGCAGGCTGCAACCCTGGGGGACGCCTCGGGGAGATTGGAGGGCCAGGGACGCCTGGTAGCCTCTCATCTGTTTTTCCGGCAAAGTGAACCTGATGAGATAGGGTTGATTTTTGGGCACCAGGAGTATCAACCCTCCGATTCATTTCCGTTTCTGATTGAAAATCTGAGAAAAATGAAAAGCGGCTGCTGTGTGTCTAATCTGTGTGTGTCTTTGTTTTTTGTGTCTTTTACGTGCCTAATTATTGTTGTACTGACAATGGAACAGACAATGACGACCCCCCTTAGCCTGACGTTAGATCATTGGACGGAAGTCAGAGCGAGGGCGCATAACTTGTCAGTAGAAGTAAAAAAGGGACCATGGCAGACTTTCTGTACCTCCGAATGGCCCACCTTCAATGTTGGGTGGCCCTCGGAGGGGACTTTTGATTTCCCCACTTTATTAGCAGTAAAAGCCGTTGTCTTCCAGGATTTGCCTCAAGGACATCCGGATCAGCAACCCTACATTGTAGTCTGGCAAGAGTTGGTAGAAAACCCACCGCCCTGGGTAAAGCCCTGGGTGCAAAAGAAAAAGGGCCCTCGAGTTCTAGCTGCCCAGACCAAACTTCAGGGCAAGGAAAAAGAAACTACTACCAGAGTTCACCCTGACACTCAATATTTGCTTATGGTTGATGATCCCCCTCCTTATCCCCCTGCTCCTACGGCACCCCCGGCCCCGGCGCCGCCACCCCCGGCTCCCCCAGCACTGCCGGCGCCGCCACCCCCGGCACCCTCAGTCCCTGATGCCGAGGCAGTGGGGGTGGCTCCGGGGCCTGCCCAGGGAACTCGGCGCCACTGAGGGGCCACCTTGGACCCATCGGGTATTTTTCCTCTCTGGTCCTATGGAGTTCCCATCGTTGGGGAAAAGGGAGAACCCCCTTTCCAACCTCTGCAATATTGGCCATTTTCCTCTGCTGACTTATATAATTGGCAAGCTAATCACCCTCCCTTTTCAGAGGAACCACAAAGACTAACTGGGCTAATAGAGTCCTTAATGTTTTCTCACCAGCCCACTTGGGATGATTGTCAGCAGCTTTTGCAGGTGCTATTCACCATGGAAGAAAGAGAGAGGATCCTCCTGGAGGCATGAAAGAACATGCCTGGGACCGATGGATGACCATCGCAACTCCCTCATGACATAGAGAGGGGTTTTCCATTGACCAGACCCAACTGGGACTTTAATTCTCCAGAAGGTAGGGAGCGACTAACCATCTATCGCCAGGCTTTGGTGGCGGGTCTCCGTGGGGCCGCCAGACGCCCCACCAATTTGGCCAAGGTAAGAGAGGTCAGTCGGAGCCACCGAGGCACCCGCAGTGTTCTTAGAACATCTGATGGAAGCCTTCAGGCGGTACACTCCTTTTGATCCCACTTCTGAGGAGCATAGTGCTTCAGTGGCCCTTGCTTTTATTGGGCAGTCAGCACCCGACATTAGAAAGAAGCTTCAGAGGCTAGAAGGTTTACAAGATTTGTCGTTGAAAGATTTGATAAAAGAGGCTGAGAAAGTTTATCACAAGAGGGAGACTGAGGAAGAGAAAGAGTTAAGGAAAGAGAAGGAAAGAGAAAGTAAAGAAGAAAAAAGAGATAGAAGGCATGAGAAGAATTTAGCAAGGATCTTGGCCGCAGTAGTAGAAGGTAAGGGACAGTCGCCCTCCAGTGGCAGAACTAGCAAGGCAGGGCACCTGGGCAACCGGACCCCTTTAGAGAAGGACCAATGTGCATACTGCAAAGAAAAGGGGCATTGGGTGAAAGAGTGCCCTAAGAAGCCACCGCAGGGACCTCCAAAGAAGGTGTTGTCTCTGCTGGAGGAAGAAGATTAGGGAGGACGGGGCTCGGAGCCCCTCCCCGAGCCTAGGGTAACCCTGAAGGTGGAGGGGCAACCCGTTGAGTTTCTGGTGGACACCGGTGCTCAACATTCTGTACTGACTCAAGCTAGGGGCCCCCTCTCTGGCAAAAAGTCTTGGGTGCTCGGGGCTACAGGTCAGAAACAATATGCATGGACTACCCAAAGAACGGTAGACTTAGGAGTGGGACGAGTAAACCACTCATTCCTTGTCATACCGGAATGCCCCACACCCCTATTAGGAAGAGACATCTTGACCAAAGTCGGGGCCCAAATATCCTTTCAGGCTGAAGACACTCGAGTGACTAATCGGGAGAAAAAACCTTTGGGCCTAAGTATCCTGACCATTAGATTAGAAGATGAGTACCGTCTTTTTAAGGAACCAGAACCCTCCCGAATTAGTCAGGGGTGGCTCAACCAGTTTCCAAGGGCCTGGGCAGAGACAGCGGGTATGGGGCTTGCTGTGAACCCCAGCCCCCGGTGGTCATAGAATTAAAAGCCTCAGCCCTACCAGTGACTGTGAGACAATATCCAATGAGTAAAGAAGCCAAAGATGGAATTAGACCCCATATCCAGCGGCTCATAGAGCAGGGGATATTAGTAAAATGTAAATCCCCATGGAACACTCCCTTACTGCCTGTAAAGAAAGCGGGAACAGGAGATTATCCACCAGTGCAAGATTTAAGAGAAGTTAATAAAAGGGTACAGGACATTCATCCCACTGTGCCGAACCCTTATAACCTGCTAAGCTCCCTGGCCCCGGAAAACACCTGGTATACAGTCTTAGATTTAAAAGACACCTTCTTTTGTTTGTGCCTGCACCAGAGTAGCCAACCGCTGTTTGCTTTTGAATGGAAAGACCCCTCCACAGGAACTACTGGACAATTGACCTGGACTTGCTTGCCACAAGGATTCAAGAATTCACCCACCCTCTTTGACGAGGCTTTACATCAGGACTTGGCCTTTTACCGAGCCTCCAACCCACAGGTAACTTTGTTACAATATGTTGATGACTTACTGATAGCAGCCCCTACTCAGGAAGCCTGCCAAGAGACCACTGGAGCCCTTTTGACTGAACTTGCTAAATTGGGGTATAGGGCATCTGCCAAGAAGGCACAGATTTGTCAACAACAAGTGACTTATTTGGGATATTCCCTGAGAGAGGGGAAAAGGTGGCTAACTGAAGCCTGAAAGCAGACTGTGATGCAGATCCCGGTTCCCACTATTCCACGCCAGGTTCGTGAGTTTCTGGGGATGGCAGGGTTTTGTAGATTGTGGATACCTGGATATGCCACCTTAGCCGCCCCTCTGTATCCCCTAACCAAAGGGGCGGTCCCGTTTGTATGGGGACCTGAACAACAACAGGCCTTTGATGATATTAAGAAAGCCCTCTTGTCGGCACCTGCTCTGGCATTGCCAGATGTGACTAAGCCATTTTTCCTCTTTGTGGATGAACGGAGCGGAGTGGCTCAGGGAGTGTTGACCCAGCAATGGGGACCTTGGAAGAGACCAGTCGCTTACGTGTCAAAGAAATTAGACCCAGTGAGTAGTGGATGGCCTGCCTGCTTGAGAGTAGTGGCGGCTGTGGCCCTCTTAGTTAAAGATTCTGATAAACTAACTCTGGGACAGAAGCTTGTTGTAGTTGCTCCACATGCGCTGGAAAGTGTAATTCGGCAACCACCTGAAAGATGGATGTCAAATGCCAGAATGACTCACTACCAAACCTTGCTCCTAAATCGCGATCGTGTGGAATTTGCCCTGCCCGCCATCCTAAACCCGGCTACTCTACTCCCCGATCCGGGGAAAGAAGTACTCCATACCTGCCAGGAAATCCTGGCTGAGGAGACAGGGACCCGCCGGGACTTACGAGATCAGCCCCTGGAAGGACCAGGACTCCTGACTTGGTACACAGATGGGAGCAGCTACATCATGGAAGGTAAGAGGATGGCGGGAGCTGCAGTAGTGGATGATGACCGGATCGTGTGGGCCAGCGGACTCCCAATGGGCACTTCTGCACAGCGAGCGGAACTTGTTGCCTTGACTCAGGCTCTAAGGATGGCAGAAGGTAAGAGACTTAACGTCTACACTGACAGCTGATACACTTTTGCCACCGCTCATATACACGGGGCTATTTATAGACAGAGAGGGCTGTTAACTTCTGCCGGGAAAGATGTTAAAAACAAACAGAAAATTTTAGATTTGTTAGACGCCATCCATAGGCCTAAGGAAGTAGCGATAATACATTGTCCTGGACATCAGAAAGATGACTCTCCAATAGCTCAAGGAAACCGGAGGGCAGACCAAGCCACAAAACAAGCAGCTCAGGGAATGAACATTTTACCCCTCCACGTGCACCCAGAAGCAATATGTATCAAGAGCTTCCAGTATACACCTGAGGATCTCGCTCGGATGGACAAACTGGGGTTCCAAAAATCTTCACCCCTCGGAACATATAAGTCAGGAAATGGGAAAATCATTCTGCCCCAGAAAGAGGCAGGAGAATATTTGAGGCAATTACATCAATTGACACATTTAGGAGCCAAGAACCTAAAAGCCCTGGTTCGACACTCCCCTTATCATATCATTGGTTTAGAAAAAATGGCAGACGAGGTGGTGAAGAACTGTGTTCCTTGCCAACTAGTAAATATGAATAGACATCAGATGATATGTGGAAAAAGGCTTCGCGGAGATCGGCTGGGAGCTTACTGGGAAGTTGACTTCACTGAAATTAAGCCTGCTAAATATGGACATAAGTACCTTTTAGTTTTTTTAGATACTTTTCCAGGATGGACAGAGGCTTTCCCCACCAAGACCGAGACAGCCCAGACAGTATCCAAAAAGATACTTGAAGAAATTTTTCCGAAGTTCGGAATCCCCAAGGAAATCGGTTCCGATAATGGACCTGCTTTCGTTGCCCAGGTAAGTCAGGGATTGGCCAAGATCCTGGGGACAGATTGGAAATTGCATTGTGCATACAGGCCCCAGAGCTCAGGACAGGTAGAATGGATGAATAGAACTCTAAAAGAGACCTTGACTAAATTGTCCATAGAGACTGGTTTGTGTGATTGGTTGGTCCTCCTTCCCTTCGCTTTATTTCGAGTCCGAAACACTCCCGGCCGCTTTGGGCTAACACCCTTTGAGATAATGTTTGGAGCCCCGGCTCCGCTTGAGTCGGCTCACCTCCACGCATCCCCCGAATGTGTAACTAATAAGTTTCTGCTTGAAAGGTTACGGGCCCTAGAAGTTGTACAGAGAGAAGTGTGGGCCACCATCTGGGAAGCCTATTGGCTGGAAGACCTGTCGGTGCCTCATCAGTTCCAGGTGGGAGACCCCGTTTACATAAGACGACACCGAACAGGAAACCTTGAGCCTCGGTGGAAAGGACCCTTCATCGTCCTCTTGACCACTCCCACAGCCGTGAAAGTAGATGGCATCTCCTTCTGTGTCCCGGCCTGCAGGACGAACGTGGAGTGTGCCGGAGATGCCTGCAGAAATGAGACAAGCAAGAGACACAAAGAATGACCAGCAAGACAGGATGTCTGATCAAGCTGGCACAGTTTATTGTTTACAGGCTCAATTTATACAAGTAGCAAGTAAGGGGTGGGTCAGGAGATAATTGAACCTTAGGTGGCGCCGGCGGGGAGGTGTAGAAGGGTGATTGGGTCTTGGTTGGCGCTGACGGGAACGGAGGACCCGGAAGAGAAGCGGGGAGTTCGCCATTTTGGGGGCAGGGAAGGTGTTTTCACACATTCTCAAGGTCTCCCTATTTTCAGAGTGAGGAGTCTTGGCCCATCTTCAAGGACAAGATATGTTTTTGTGAGCAGATAACTTCCAAGGACTGCACCGGTTGCTCTCAAGCTTGTGCTTTCCCATGCTGTGTTCAGACGTGGGTGAAGGGACATAGCCCCGGCTCCCAACACTCCTGGGTACACGCTTCACATCTGAAGAAAGTGCCCCAGTCGGACTCGGATTGGCGAGTAACTCAGACTGATAACCCTCTTAAGCTTCGCTTGTGTAGGAAGAATTATGTTATTAGTGACTCTAATGCTCCTACTAACCCCAACCCACCAGAACACTAACCCTCATGAGCCTAGGTTACTGACATGGCAGGTCTACTCCCAGTCAGGAGAGGCAGTGTGGTCTATTTCTAAGGCCGCCCCCCTTTCCTGGCACCGGACAACGCCTCCTCAACCTTCTTGACGGGGCTTTCCGGGTTTTAAACACTACCAGTCCTAAAACCACTGAATCCTGTTGGCTATGCTTTTCCTCTGGGCCCCCATACTATGAAGGATTGGGTTTGACAGGAAGTGTTGACAATACAACCAGCCATGAAATCTGTAGCTGGGGCAGCCATAAGAAGCTGACTCTGACTGAAATAACGGGAAGAGGGAAATGTCTAGGTACAGTTCCCCCCACCCATGAACATTTATGTAATGAGACCATACCCATAGCCTTCCCTGGTAAAAACAGGTATTTAATCCCTCCTCCCGAGGGATGGTGGGCTTGTAATACTGGACTAACCCCATGTGTCTCCACTTCCGCCTTCAACTCCTCCCGTGACTTCTGCATTATGGTCCAACTAGTACCTAGACTGATGTACCATGATGATTCATCATTCATAACAGAATTTGAGTCCAACCAGAGGTTTAGAAGAGAGCCAGTCTCGCTAACCCTGGCCGTGTTGCTGGGAGTAGAAGTTGCAGCTGGAGTAGGAACAGGGACAGCCGCCATTATTCAAGGAAACCAACACTATGAGGGACTAAGGGCAGCTATTGATGAAGATTTGAAAACTATAGAACAATCCATTACTAAACTTGAAGAGTCCCTAACCTCTCTTTCTGAAGTAGTGCTGCAGAATAGGCGAGGACTAGATCTACTGTTCTTAAAAGAGGGAGGATTGTGTGCAGCCCTAAAAGAAGAATGCTGCTTCTATGCAGACCATTCCAGAATAGTAAGAGACTCGATGTCTAAACTCAGAGAAAGACTAGATCAAAGGAAGAGAGAACGGGAGGCTAGCCAAAGTCTATTTGAATCTTGGTTTACTCGATCCCCATGGCTTACAACCCTGATATCCACCCTAACGGGACCCCTGCTTATTCTTGTATTGCTTCTCACTTTTGGTCCCTGTGTTTTAAACCGGCTAATATCCTTTGTTAGAGAAAGAGTGAGTGCCGTTCAGGTACTAATGCTGAGGCAGCAGTATCACCCTCTTACGCAGCAAGAAGAAAAGAACATTCCATGATTGGAATGATCAAAGAGAAAGTGGGGAAATGTAGGACCTAAACATTCAGTGAAGACAGCAGGTTAGACTGAGCACAGCCATCTTAAGAAACCCAGAGGCCATTTTCTGAATATGTTCAGAAAGCCCTTGAAAAACAAGGTGAAAAACAAGTTAATCATGAACACCAGGTGGTGGGCAGCTGCGGCCTTCAGACAGCTAACCTTGGTCAGTTAGTCATACATACCAAGCTTATCTTGCTGAAACACTGTATGGCTGAGGGTGTTCTTATCTCATGAAACCCCCGGGATGTGGCGCCAACCGAAGATTTATGCGTCCTTGGAAAAAAAACCCTGTTACTTGCTTGCAGAACAATACTGTCTTTTTAGAAAATGCTATAAAAACCTCCGGCTTTGACTGCTCGGGGTCCTTGTTGAGACCCGCTGCGTCGGGCTAACACTTGGACCCCAGCTAGCTGGTTCCTGAATAAATTCCTCTTGCTTGTTGCATCAAGAGACGCCTTTCGTGAGTGATTTGGGGCAGCGTCCTCCTCTGGGAGAATCCAACAGTGTCAACCATGTCTTCCAAGGGATAGGATTTCACATAGACTAAGGAGTTAGACCAGGGTCTGGTGCTATGAGTTATTTATTGTATCTGTTTTTATTCAATTTTACAATATTTGTGTGAGGAGTAAACTCACTGCCATGGGCTCTCACATTCTGTGCATAGACAAGTGTGGAGGAGGGATGCAGAAACTGTAATAACAAGGAAAGGAACTGAAAGTTGCCCACAATGCATTTCTTCCTCCAAATAATCTGAGGCAGGGGCTTTTATTATTAGTCTCAGCCTGGTCCAATGTATTTTAAAATTTAATGCTTTCAACCTTTCACCACTAACCCCTTGCAAAGGGCTTGGCTCTGTGGCAATATAGACTGCCTGTGAAGTGTTCAAAATCTCATGTTTTGGCAAAATGTGGAAATTCCTTTGAGGACGACTGTGGCTCATCATCAGAGATAATCCTTTCAGGAATTCCATGTCTGGCAAATGTGGCCTTCAATTTGTGGGCTCCTGTGGTAGATTGGTATTGCTCAGGCTTTCCAATCCTTAGATTTCTACCGTACCGTAGTTATCCTCTCTAATGACACAGTGTCTGTTACTTTTTCTTCCAGATAAACATGTTGGTGCCCATGTTCTGCTGTGGTCCAGTTGTGGAGGCTGGGATATCATTAATTTTTTATAGGTATGTACTATACACCTTTCAAGTGAGATTGGACATTTGCTGATGAAACAGCCTATTTACTAATGAAACTATCAAATTTAAAAAGTAGGCTGCTGAATGGCATTTCACATGCTTACGGGGACCATGATAGAATCTGCAAACATTGACACCATGGAGATTATTCAGTTCACAATGCAGTTCAGAGTCAGCCTTAAATGATCCAAGGCTTGAACCCAGGGTTCTTGACTCTTTCCCTTTATAATGCTATTTGTAACTTGATTAAGACTCTTATGGTTAAACATGTTTTAAAAAGCCAAGTGAAATGGATCTTAACTTTTCAATGAACATTTTATGTCATCTCCTTATTTCTACTATTATTCTATCTTAGAAAACTTCCAAAGATAGTACATTAACATTTACCTAGAGGCCAAATGTAATTTAATGTTCTCATTTTCTAGACTTTCCAATCTTTGGATTTCTTTTGACATTAAATGACAATAACTGGATAGTCCAAGTTGTGTGGCTACAGTAAGTCCAGTTCTCTAAGTATTCTGAGAATTCTTGGTTTGTAACAGGAATGATAGAATATCACATAGTTACTCATTTTCTTTATCCCACAATAGACAAACAGTAGTCTCAGAATAATACCAGTTTTACTGCCAACAATATGATTTGGAGTCTATTTTTAAAGTTCCTTTGGTCTTCCTCTCTATGTGGTTATGTGATTAGTTGGAACACATTTACATTCTTCAGTTCCATTTTATTTTATTTTGGAATGACTTTTTAAATCTAGTTGTTTAAAGTCATGTAAAATATGTATATGAGTCCAAAATTAAGTATATAAAGATATACTCAAAGAAATCCTGAACTTCCCTGTCCACTGCACAATATTCTTTACTTATAGGTAGCTATCTGTTTTTAAAAATTATGATGTATTTTCCCATTTTCTGTTTGTTCTACAAATCTTTTATATAAATAGTTTTTCACTAAGTGGTCTTTTAAGAAAGATGTTTTGTAAAAGACCATATATATAGGAGAGCCCATTTAGTTTTTCATTATTATTATGTTAGCTTTAGGTTTTTCATAAATGCTCTTTATCATATTGAGGAAATTCCCTTCTATTCCCAGTTTGCTAAAAGTTTTATTGGGATTGGCTTTGGTTGTTGTTAGTTTTTGTGCTTCTAAGACAACATAAGATTTTTCTAATTTAAAGTGTTAATATAAGTTATCCTGATTGATTTTCACATGTTAAATAAACCTTACATTCTGGGTCCTGCTATAATATCCTTTTTACATACTGTAAAATTCAAATTTCCTAAGATTTTTTTTAGAATTGGTGTATCTTTGACCATGGTAGATATTTGCCTACAATTAATGTTTTTTGGTAATGTCTCTGTCTAGGTTTGCAATCAGGTTAATATGGGTCTTATAGAATAAGTCAGAAAGTATTCTCTCCTCTTTAATTTTCTGAAAGAGTTTGTATAAAGCTGTTATTATTTCTTCCTTAAATGTTTGGTAGAATTCACCAATGGAGCCATGTGTGCTGTGGTTTCTTTCTGGAAAGGTTTTAAACTATAAAACTGTTTTAAACTAGCTATAGGACTATTCAGTTTATCTTCTCTAATGAGATTTGGGTCTGTGTCTTTCAAGAAATTAGTCTATTTCATATAATTTGTCAAGTTTATTGGCATAAAGTTGTTTGTAATATTTCCTGATTATTTCTTTTAATGTCTATAATGATTTTGTAATGATGTCACCCCTCTCATTCCTGATATTGACAATTTTTTTCCTTCTCCATTTAAAAAAAATCATTCTGGGTAGAAGTTCAATTTATTTATTTAAAAACCCACTGCTTTTCATTTAATTATTTAAACAATGGGTTTAACTTACTCTCCTTTTTCCAGTTCCTTGACTTGCAAGCTGTCACTTATTCAAAACCTTTATTACTTTCTAATAAAGGAATATATTGCTATAAATTTCCCTCTAAGCCCTGGTTGGCTGCAACTCATCAATTTTGAGATGTTTTCTCATTGTCATAGAGTTTAAAATATTTAACTCCCCTTTTGATTTCCTCTTTTATGTACATTTTATTTAGATAGCTTTTGTAATATAGTTTCTGTGTTTTATTTCTAATTTAGTTCCATTGTTGTTTGAAAAGATATTTTGAAACCCTTAAAATTTATTTAGACTAGTTACATAACTCAAACTGTTTTATATAGGTAAATGTTTCATGTGCAAAACAGATTGTATATTATGTTGTTGGTTGTAGTATTTTCTAAAGGTCAATTAGGTCAGCTTGGTTTAAACGTCATCTCAGTTTTTTATATATATATGATTTTATGTCTACGTGTCTGGCTAATTATTAAGAGAGGTATTGAAATTGCTAAGTATAATTATCTTTTTCCTTACATTTCCATTGATTTCACTACATTTATTTTGAAACTCTGTTATTAGACATACACACTTTTAGTATTTTTATGGACTCTTGAGCAGTAATAGATCTCTTTTTTTAATGAAATGATCTTTTTTATTTTTTACTGTAATATTTACAGCTCTGAAATCAACTTTGATATTGATGATATCCACTCCAACTTTCTTTGGATTAGTATTAGCATGGTATATTATCTTTCCTTCTCATTCTTTTCCATTTAACTTGTTGATATTTTTGTATTTAAAATTGATTTCTTGTAGATAGAAAATATTTGGGTCATGCTTTTTTATCTTTAATAATATCTGCCTTTACATTGGGGTGTTTTTACCGCTTACAATTATTGTGATAATTGCAGCGCCCTGGTTTAATTTACCATCTCGCTTCTTATTTTCAATCTGTGCAATCTTGTTTTTGTTCTCTTTTTCTGCCATCTTTTGGATAGATGTAAAAAAATAATTCTATGTAATCTTCTTTGTTGCTTTCTTATCCATAATTCTTCATTTCCTTTTGTTCTTTTTACTTTGGAGATTGATTTAGAGTTTGTAGTATACATCTTTAAAGTATAACTGTTTACCTTTAGTGATTTTACATACTTTAAATAGAAAAAAACCTTACAATAGTTCATAAATCTCCATTTCGTCAGAGTCAGTCATTGGGATTTCATTAATTTCCTTTGGTAGTTCATATTTTCTTGACTTTTCATGATTGTTATGGACTTGAATTGGTATCTGTAATTTTGAGGAATTGGGTACCTATTCTAATTTTTCAGACTGGCTTTTCCAGGAAAGTCCTTCCCCAGTCAGTCCCTCAAGAATTTCTGGGTGGGCTTCTGGTGGTGTCTCAAGCTGCTGGAGTCTTTGGGAGAGCAGGTCTGGTGCCTGGGTCAGAAGGTGAGGAGGCCTGGTGCTCAGGGTCCACAAGGGCAGACCTGGAGACTGAGTTCACTAGAGTGGGCCTGGCACTTGAATCTGAGATTATGGGTCTGGGACCTTCGTCTGCTAGGCTGCATCTGGGCCTTGATTCCACAGGGGGCAACCAGATAGTGCTAACCACTGGGATGGGCCCAGTATCTTGATCCACAAATCTGTCTTGTACTAGGACAGTCTGGGAGCCTGGTTTCGTATGAGCTGGGCCACAGGGGCTAAGCCTGGCATTAGCGCAAGCCCGGATCCTGGGCCCTTGGAGTCAGCCTGTAACCTGGGTCCTGGAGATGGGGGGTGTCAGCCTAGAGGTTCAGTCTGCAGGGGCTGGTCTGGCACAAGGGTGGACTGTGGGCCTGTTCATGGGAATCTATTGGAAGCCACCTAAGGCTGCAGGAGTAAGTCTGGCACTGGGGAGGAGTGCCTCCAGCATCCATAGTGAAGTTGTGTCCTCACTTCACTCTTTTTCTCCCTTGTAGGACAAGGAGGGTGTCTCTCTTTGCACTGGGATGCCTGCATTTAGGGGATGGGGGATGGGAATCTATCTTTCCTGTGCTCCTCAGTGCATCTTTTCTTATTTTTGTGCTTTACCCTGGTGCTGTAATCCTTCACCTGAAATCATCCCTCACCTGGAAAATCTTTAGCTCTTGTGAGGGTGTTTTCATGTATGGGTAGTTGTTTAAATTGTGTGTGTGTGTGTGTGTGTGTGTGTGTGTTTTGGGGGGAGGTAGTACAAGAAATGCCTATGTTGCCATTTAACTGATGTCAATCCCTATGTTTCACTTTTTATTTTGAAAGATATTTTTACTGAGTATAGAATTTTAGGTTGAATGATGTCTTTTCTCAGTTCTTTAAAGGTATTGCTCCATTGTCATCTGACTTGCAGTATTTCTGGTGAGACTTTGTTCCTCTGTATATAAGGTACAATTTTTATTTGACTAATTTTAAGATTTATCTTCATTACCAGATTAAAGCAAATGATCAGATGTCCTTTACTGTAGTGTTCTTTTTTTTTTTTTTTTTTTTTTTTTAGTTTTGAGAGATAATAACAATCTTTATTTCTACATAGCCACGGGTATTTTTTTTTTTTTTTGAGAGGGCATCTCTCATATTTATTGATCAAATGGTTGTTAACAACAATAAAATTCAGTATAGGGGGGTCAACGCTCAATGTACAATCACTAATCCATCTCATGCCTAATTCTCGTCAGTCTCCAATCTTCTGAAGCATAACAAACAAGTTCTTACATGTGAACGAATTCTTACATAGTGAATAAATTCTTACATGGTGAACAGTACAAGGGCATTCATCACAGAAACTTTCGGTTTTGATCACGCATTATGACCTATAAACAATCAGGTCAAATATGAATATTCGTTTGATTTTTGTACTTGATTTATATGTTGATCCCACATTTCTCCTATTATTATTATTATTTTTATTTTTAATAAAATGCTGAAGTGGTAGGTAGATGCAAGATAAAGGTAGAAAACATAGTTTAGTGCTCTAAGAAGGCAAATGTAGATGATCAGATGATCAGGTGTGTGCCTATGGACTAAGTATTAATCCAGGCTAGACAAGGGCAGCAAGACATCCACGGATGCAGAAGATTTCTCTCAAAGCAGGGGGAGTGAGGTTCTGAGCCACACCTCTGTTGATCCCCAAATTCTCACCTGATGGCCCCCCTGCGACTGTGCCTGTCTTAGGTTGTTCCTCCCTTGAGGAATCTTACCCGTCTCTGGCTAACCGGTCATCTTCCGGGGCCATACAGGGAAATGTAAAGTTGGTAAGTGAGAGAGAAGCCATATTGTTTGCAAAGGTTAGCTTTTTACTTCTTTGCAGATTTATGCCCTGTGGCTTCTATGCCCAGCACTTGTCTCGAGGTATCTTTACCACCTGGAGGAATTATGATAATCGGTAAATTCAATATGAGGCACGAATTCTATTTAAGGGTTGTAATTAGGAAGGAAGAAGAAAAGCTATAGATGTAGCATATGAAGGAAACATGGGAGGATTGATTATTTCTTTGACATATCTTCTTGTAGAGTACCTTAAGTATGTATAGGTTTTAAACTACTAACTAATATGCACACACATATTAATATAATAGGAATACGGTGACATAAACAAAGCAAATCTATAATTACCATCCATCTCCAGTGAAGCCAAGAAAACCATTTAGGCACCCTAGGCATTTGTGAAAATTTATCTATGATATGATGGATATTGTCCAACTGTACTTGAACCATCAGACAAATTAAAGCAGCCCATTTCTGGGATCTGTTCACATCCCATATGTTCTTTTAACCATAGACAGTCTATAGTCATGAGATTTTGGAGTGCTACACCTTGCACCCCTCCCAACTCCTGGTTGAGTTCCAACAGTACAGATCCGGTCAAATTCGTTGTCTCACTGTATGCACATGCCAGCCTAGACATCTCCCTCCTCATTCCTATGGCAAGTCCAGGAGACGGTGGGCTGGATGCAGCCACAACCGCAGCATCGTCCGGATCCCTGTGGAGGCTTTTTGATGATCATCCCCCTGCACAAGTCCTCCAGAGAGTGCTGATGCCGGAAGCTCCTCCTCATATCTTATTTTAGTTCATTTTCTGGGTATCCAAGCTAGGCCTTGATCTTCTGCATAGAAACAAACAGACCCTTTGCCCACACTTTGACATGCCCTCTATACCACTGTGCAGAACTCATTGGAGGTCAGCACACAGTAACTGCTTTTTTTTTTTAATTAAGAGAAAGGAATATTATCAGAAAAGAGTACCTCCATAGCTGATCATCTGACACCCTTTAAGTGATCAACATTAAGAATATTTAAAGCATGCGTTGATCTTTGATTTACCAATAGTTTTATCCTGTTAAGGAGTAATCCCCCTTTTCTTTCTTTCTTTCTTTCTTTCTTTCTTTCTTTCTTTCTTTCTTTCTTTCTTTCTTTCTTTCTTTCTTTCTTTCTTTTTTTTTTTTATAATTTTTAATCTACACTTACATGAAGAATACTATGTTTACTATGCTCTCCCCTATATCAGGTCCCCCCTAACAACCACATTATGGTTACTGTCCATCAGCTTAGCAAAATGTTGTAGAGTCACTACTTGTCCTCTCTGTGTTGTGCAGCCCACCCTCCCCTTTCTCCCTCCCCCCCATGCATGCTAATCTTAATACCCCCCTTCTTCTTCCCCCCCTGCCTTATCCCTCCCTGCCCACCCATCCTCCCCAGTTCCTTTCCCTTTGGTACCTGTTAGTCCATTTTTGGGTTCTGTAATTCCACTGCTGTTTGTTCCTTCAGTTTTTCCTTTGTTCCTATACTCCTCAGATGAGTGAAATCATTTGGTATTTCTCTTTCTCCGCTTGGCTTATTTCACTGAGCATAATACTCTCCAGCTCCATCCATGTTGCTGCAAATGGTTGGATTTTTCCACTTCTTATGGCTGAGTAGTATTCCATTGTGTATATGTACCACATCTTCTTTATCCATTCATCTACAGATGGACATTTAGGTTGCTTCCAATTCTTGGCTATTGTAAATAGTGCTGCGATAAACATAGGAGTGCATCTGTCTTTCTCAAACTTGATTGCTGCGTTCTTAGGGTAAATTCCTAGGAGTGGAATTCCTGGGTCAAATGGTAGGTCTGTTTTGAGCATTTTGATGCACCTCCATACTGCTTTCCACAATGGTTGAACGAATTTACATTCCCACCAGCAGTGTAGGATGGTTCCCCTTTCTCCACAGCCTCGCCAACATTTGTTGTTGTTTGTCTTTTGGATGGCAGCCATCCTTACTGGTATGAGGTGATACCTCATTGTAGTTTTAATTTGCATTTCTCTGATAATTAGCGATGTGGAGCATCTTTTCATGTGTCTCTTGGCCATCTGTGTTTCTTTTTTGGAGAACTGTCTGTTCAGTTCCTCTGCCCATTTTTTAATTGGGTTATTTGTTTTTTGTTTGTTGAGGCGTGTGAGCTCTTTATATATTCTGGACGTCAAGCCTTTATCGGATGTGTCATTTTCAAATATATTCTCCCATACTGTAGGGTTCCTTTTTGTTCTATTGATGGTGTCTTTCGCTGTACAGAAGCTTTTCAGCTTAATGTAGTCCCACTTGCTCATTTTTGCTGTTGTTTTCCTTGCCCGGGGAGATATGTTCAAGAAGAGATCACTCATGTTTATGTCTAAGAGGTATTTGCCTATGTTTTTTTCCAATAGTTTAATGGTTTCATGACTTACATTCAGGTCTTTGATCCATTTTGAGTTTACCTTTGTATATGGGGTTAGACAATGGTCCAGTTTCATTCTCCTACATGTAGCTGTCCAGTTTTGCCAGCACCATCTGTTGAAGAGACTGTCATTTTGCCATTGTATGTCCATGGCTCCTTTATCAAATATTAATTGACCATATATGTTTGGGTTAATTTCTGGGGTCTCTAATCTGTTCCAATGGTCTGTGGCTCTGTTCTTGTGCCAGTACCAAATTGTCTTGATTACTATGGCTTTGTAGTAGAGCTTGAAGTTGGGGAGTGAGATCCCCCCTACTTTATTCTTCTTTTTCAGGATTGCTCTGGCTATTCGGGGTCTTTGGTATTTCCATATGAATTTTTTAATTATTTGTTCCAATTTATTGAAGAATGTTGCTGGTAATTTGAGAGGGGTTGCATCAAATCTGTATATTGCTTTGGACAGGATGGCCATTTTGACGATATTAATTCTTCCTAGCCATGAGCATGGGATGAGTTTCCATTTATTAGTGTCCCCTTTAATTTCTCTTAAGAGTGACTTGTAGTTTTCAGAGTATAAGTCTTTCACTTCTTTGGTTAGGTTTATTCCTAGGTATTTTATTCTTTTTGATGCAATGGTGAATGGAATTGTTTTCCTGATTTCTCTTTCTATTGATTCGTTGTTAGTGTATAGGAAAGCTACAGATTTCTGTGTGTTAATTTTGTATCCTGCAACTTTGCTGTATTCCGATATCAGTTCTAGTAGTTTTGGAGTGGAGTCTTTAGGGTTTTTTATGTACAGTATCATATCATCTGCAAATAGTGACAGTTTAACTTCTTCTTTACCAATCTGGATTCCTTGTATTTCTTTGTTTTGTCTGATTGCCGTGGCTAGGACCTCCAGTACTATGTTACATAACAGTGGGGAGAGTGGGCATCCCTGTCTGGTTCCCGATCTCAGTGGAAATGCTTTCAGCTTCTCGCTGTTCAGTATAATGCTGGCTGTGGGTTTATCATATATGGCCTTTATTATGTTGAGGTACTTGCCCTCTATTCCCATTTTGCTGAGAGTTTTTATCATGAATGGATGTTGAATTTTGTCAAATGCTTTTTCAGCATCTATGGAGATGATCATGTGGTTTTTGTCTTTCTTTTTGTTGATGTGGTGGATGATGTTGATGGATTTTCGAATGTTGTACCATCCTTGCATCCCTGGGATGAACCCCACTTGGTCACGGTGTATGATCCTTTTGATATACTGTTGAATTCTGTTTGCTAATATTTTATTGAGTATTTTTGCATCTACATTCATCAGGGATATTGGTCTGTAATTTTCTTTTTTGGTGGGGTCTTTGCCTGGTTTTGGTATTAGGGTGATGTTGGCCTCATAGAATGAGTTTGGGAGTATTCCCTCTTCTTCTATTTTGTGGAATACTTTAAGGAGAATGGGTATTATGTCTTCTCTGTGTGTCTGATAAAATTCCGAGGTAAATCCGTCCGGCCCCGGGGTTTTGTTCTTGGGTAGTTTTTTGATTACTGTTTCAATTTCTTTGCTTGTAATTGGTTTGTTTAACTTTTGTGTTTCTTCCTTGGTCAGTCTTGGGAGGTTGTATTTTTCTAGGAAGTTGTCCATTTCTTCTAGGTTTTCCAGCTTGTTGGCATATAGGTTTTCATAGTAGTCTTTAATAATTCTTTGTATTTCTGTGGAGTCTGTCGTGATTTTTCCATTCTCATTTCTGATTATGTTGATTTGTGTTGACTCTCTTTTTCTCTTAATAAGTTGGGCTAGAGGCTTATCTGTTTTGTTTATTTTCTCAAAGAACCAGCTCTTGGTTTTGTTGATTTTTGCTATTGTTTTATTCTTCTCAATTTTGTTTATTTCTTCTCTGATCTTTATTATGTCCCTCCTTCTGCTGACTTTAGGCCTCATTTGTTCTTCTTTTTCCAGTTTTAATAATTGTGATGTTAGACTATTCATTTGGGATTGTTCTTCCTTCTTCAAGTGTGCCTGGATTGCTATATACTTTCCTCTTAAGACTGCTTTCGCTGCATCCCAGAGAAGTTGGGGCTTAGTGTTGTTGTTGTCATTTGTTTCTATATATTCCTTGATCTCTATTTTGATTTGTTCATTGATCCATTGATTATTTAGTAGCATGTTGTTAAGCCTCCATGTGTTTGTGAGCCTTTTTGTTTTCTTTGTAGAATTTATTTCTACTTTCATACCTTTGTGGTCTGAAAAATTGGTTGGTAGAATTTCAATATTTTGGAATTTACTGAGGCTCTTTTTGTGAGCTAGTATGTGGTCTATTCTGGAGAATGTTCCATGTGCACTTGAGAAGAATGTATATCCTGTTGCTTTTGGATGTAGAGTTCTATAGATGTCTATTAGGTCCATCTGTTCTAGTGTGTTGTTCAGTGCCTGTGTGTCTTTACTTATTTTCTGCCCGGTGGATCTATCCTTTGGTGTGAGTGGTGTGTTGAAGTCTCCTACAATGAATGCATTGCAGTCTATTTCCCTCTTTAGTTCTGTTAGTATTTGCTTCACATATGCTGGTGCTCCTGTATTGGGTGCATATATATTTAGAGTGGTTATATCCTCTTGTTGGACTGAGCCCTTTATCATTATGTAGTATCCTTCTGTATCTCTTGTTACTTTCTTTGTTTTGAAGTCTATTTTGTCTGATATTAGTACTGCAACCCCTGCTTTCTTCTCACTGTTGTTTGTCTGAAATATGTTTTTCCATCCCTTGACTTTTAGTCTATGCTTATCTTTGGGTTTAAGGTGAGTTTCTTGTAAGCAGCATATAGATGGGTCTTGCTTTTTTATCCATTCTATTACTCTATGTCTTTTGATTGGTGCATTAAGTCCATTTACATGTAGGGTGACTATTGAGAGATATGTACTTATTGCCATTGCAGGCTTTAGATTCGTGGTTACCAAAGGTTCAAGGTTAGCTTCTTTAGTATCTTACTGCCTGACTTAGCTCGCTTATTGAGCTGTTATATACACTGTCTGGAGATTCTTTTCTTCTCTCCCTTCTTATTCCTCCTCCTCCATTCTTCATATGTTCTGTGTTTTGTTCTGTGCTCTTTTTAGGGTTGCTCCCATCTAGAGCAGTCCCTGTAGGATGCCCTGTAGAGGTGGTTTGTGGGAAGCAAATTCCCTCAGCTTTTGCTTGTCTGGGAATTGTTTAATCCCGCCATCATATTTAAATGATAGTCATGCTGGATACAGTATCCTTGGTTCAAGGCCCCTCTGTTTCATTGCATTAAGTATATCATGCCATTCTCTTCTGGCCTGTAGGGTTTCTGTTGAGAAGTCTGATGTTAGCCTGATGGGTTTTCCTTTATAGGTGACCTTTTTCTCTCTAGCTGCCTTTAAAACTCTTTCCTTGTCCTTGATCCTTGCCATTTTAATTACTATTTGTCTTGGTGTTGTCCTCCTTGGATCCTTTCTGTTGGGAGTTCTGTGTAATTCCATGGTCTGTTTGATTATTTCCTCCCCCAGTTTGGGGAAGTTTTCAGCAATTATTTCTTCAAAGAGACTTTCTATCCCTTTTCCTCTTTCTTCCTCTTCTGGTATCCCTATAATACGAATATTATTCCTTTTTTATTGGTCACATATTTCTCTTAGTGTTGTTTCATTCCTGGAGATCCTTTTATCTCTCTCTATGTCAGCTTCTATACGTTCCTGTTCTCTGGCTTCTATTCCTTCAATGGCCTCTTGCATCTTATCCATTCTGCTTATAAATCCTTCCAGGGATTGTTTCACTTCTGTGATCTCCTTCCTGACATCTGTGATCTCCTTCCGGACTTCATCCCACTGCTCTTGCATTTTTCTCTGCATCTCATCCCTCTGCTCTTGCATTTTTCTCTGCATCTCATCCCATTGCTCTTGCATTTTTCTCTGCATCTCTGTCAGCATGTTCATGATTTTTATTTTGAATTCTTTTTCAGGAGGACTACTTAGGTCTGTCTCCCTCTCAGGTGTTGTCTCTGTGATCTTTGTCTGCCTGTAGTTTTGCCTTTTCATGGTGATAGAGAAAGTTTGCAGAGCTGGTACAAGTGACCGCTGGAAGAGCTTCCCTTCTTGTTGGTTTGTGGCCTTTTCCTGGGAGAATAGCGACCTCTAGTGGCTTGTGCTGGGCAGCTGTGCGCAGACAGGGCTTCTGCTTCCTGCCCAGTTGCTTTGGGGTTTATCTCCGCTGTTGCTGTGGGCTTGGCCTGGCTGGGGCTGTTCCTCCAAAATGGTGGAGCCCCGTTGGAGGGGGAGCGGCCAGGAGGCTATTTATCTCCGTAAGGGGCCTCTGTGCTCCCTGCTGCCCAGGGGGTTAGAGTGCCCAGAGATCCCCAGATTCCCTGCCTCTGGTCTAAGTGACCTGTCCTGCCCCTTTAAGACTTCCAAAAAGCACTCTCCAAACCAAAACAACAACAGCAACAATGAGAGAGGGAACAGAAAGGGAAAAAAAAGGAAAAAACACGCGATTTTTTTTTTTTTGGTCCTCAGGTGCCGGTCCCAGGCACCCGCTCACTGGTCCTGCTGCCCTGTCTCCCTAGCACCAGGGTCCCTGTCCTTTCAAGGCTTCCAAAAAGCACCCACCCACCGGTCCCGCAGGGAAGGAACGCTCGATATTCTTTGTCCTCAGGCACTGGTGCCAGGCACCTGCTCACCAGTCCCGCCGCCCTGCCTCCCTAGCACTGGGGTCCCTGTCTCTTTAAGGCTCCAAAAAGCACTCTCCAAAAAGAGAGAAAAAAAGGGGGAAAACGCGCGATTTCTTCCGTCCTCAGGTGCCGGTCTCAGGCACCCGCCCACTGGTCCCACAGGGAAAAACGTGCAATATTCTTTGTCCTCAGGCGCCGGTCCCAGGCACCCGCTCACCAGTCCTGCCGCCCTGCCTCCCTAGCACCAGGGTCCCTGTCCCTTTTAGGCTTCCAAAAAGCACTCGCCAAAAAGAGAAAAAAAAAGGGGAAAAACGCGTGATTTCCTCTGTCCTCAAGTGCCGGTCTCAGGCACCCGCCCCCCGGTCCCACAGGGAAAAATGTGGGATATTCTTTGTCCTCAGGCTCTGGTCCCAGGCACCCGCTCACCAGTCCTGCCGCCCTGCCTCCCTAGCACCAGGGTCCCTGTCCCTTTTAGGCTTCCAAAAAGCACTCGCCAAAAAGAGAAAAAAAAAAGGGGAAAAACGCGCGATTTCCTCTGTCCTCAAGTGCCGGTCTCAGGCACCCGCCCCCCGGTCCCGCAGGGAAAAACGTGGGATATTCTTTGTCCTCAGGCGCCGGTCCCAGGCACCCGCTCACCAGTCCCGCCACCCTGCCTCCCTAGCACCGGGGTCCCTGTCCCTTTAAGGCTTCCAAAAAGTGCTCGCCAAAAAGAGAAAAAAAAAGGGGAAAAACACGCGATTTCCTCCGTCCTCAGGCGCCGGTCTCAGGCACCTTCCCGCCGGTCCCGCAGGGAGAAACGCGGGATATTCTTTGTCCTCAGGCGCTGGTCCCAGGCACCTGCTCACCGGTCCCGCCACCCTGCCTCTCTAGCAACGGGGGCCCGTCCCTTTAAGGCTTCCAAAAAGCACTCGCCAAAAAAAACCGCACCGGTTTCTTTCCACCCGCCGGGAGCCGGGGGGAGGGGCACTCGGGTCCCGCAGAGCTGGGGCTTGTATCTTACCCCCTTTGCAAGGTGCTGGGTTCTTGCAGGTGTGGATGTGGTCTGGATGTTGTCCTGTGTCCTGTGGTCTCTATTTTAGGAAGATTTTTCTTTGTTATATTTTCATAGCTCTATGTGTTTTTGGGAGGAGATTTCCACTGCTCTTCTCACGCCGCCATCCTGGCTCCGCCCCTACTGTAGTGTTCTTAATGTTTCATGTACTTGGGTTTCTTTGAGTGTCTCTGACCTGAGAGTTTCAGGTTTTAGCAAATGTGGTAAAAACTTTGGCCACTATTTCTTCAAAAAAATGTTTGTTCCCTTTATGTTATTTTGGGACTTGAATTACATACATATTAGGTCACTTAAAATTGTCCTAGATCTCACTGATATTTTATTTATTTCAAAAATCTCTTCTCTATGTGTCTTATTTTGGGTAGTTTCTATTGTTTCGTTTTCCAGGTTACTAATTTTTTCTTTTTCAAAGTCTTATCTACTTTTTATATTCACCTGGTATTTTCATCTCTAGAAGTTATATTTGTTTTTTAAAATATTCTCTATGTCTCTACTCAACATGTTTCATATTTCCTCTAGTTACTTGAATATAAGGAATACAACTAAAATTTATGGTGTTACAGCAAATATTTTACAATTGGTTCTTTGGAAAAAGAAAATAACACAGTCCTGATTTGCCACATTTGTAAATTACTGGACTTTAAATGATTCCACTGTGGATGATTTCAGGCTACCAACATGTCATCACTGAATGTAGAATTGGGAAGAGATGCACAATAGCAGCACACTATTTTATAGTATCTTCATTGTACGAATAGAATAACTTTAAATAACCTCAGAAATATAGATTATACTAAGCTTTAGTAAAGTAATAGTAAGTGATAAGCTTTATTACTTGTAACCTTTGCTTTAAATATGAATTATTTAATTGTAAGTCTATATAATTCAATTTTAAATGATAACTATGTTAAATAATTAGTTTATAAAATTACCAGTAATTGAGAATAATTGAAAATTGGCTCTCCTGAGCTGGTATGGTCTTCTCATATCTTTATATGTTAATTCAATCTATATTATTGCTGGATCAGTTTGCTTGATTTTTCTCTGACCAGCACCCACCTGGGAGATCCCTGGATCACCACATCCCCTGGCATCTGGTCTGGCATTCAACCTGGAGTCCCACAGACTGTGCTCCAGGGGACCTGCCACTGGGACACCTCCAGCCCATGCTCACCCTGGCCTCCAGCCAGCCAGTCAAAATCACCAGGTACATTCTGTCTCCCCAAGGGACATTCCTACATTTAGCCACTTCTTCAAGACTGGAAGAGGCGGTCCTTTTGCCTTATTCATAAAAGCAAACATAGAAAGTCAAACAAAATGATGAAACAAAGGTATATGCTCCCAATGAAAGAACAAGACAGAACTTCAGAAAAAGAACTAAATGAAACAGAGTTAAGCAATCTTCCTGATAAAGAGTTCAAAGTAGTGGTTAAAAAGATGTCCACTGGATTTGAGAGAAGAATGGATAAACTCAGAGAGGACTTCAGCAAAGAGATAGAAAATATTTTAAAAAATGAGAGATGGAGAATACATTAAATTAAAAATACACTAACAGGAATCAACAGCAGACTAGAAGGTGCAGAAGAATGAATCAGTGAATTGGAAGATAGAGTAATGGAATGCACCCAAGCAGCAGAAAGAAAAAAAGAATAAAAAGAAATGGGGAGAGGTTAAGGGACCTCTCAGACAACATCAGACATCCTAACATTCAAAGTATAGAAGTCCCAGAAGGAGAAGAGAGAGAGACAGGAGAGGGACATTTATTTGAAGATATATTAGCTGAAAACTTCCCTAATCTGGGAAGGAAAGAGACATCCAGGTACAGGAAGCACAGAGAACCCCAAACAAGATGAACCCAAGGAAGTCCACACTAAGACACATAATAATTGAAAGGTCAAAGATTAAAGATAAAGAGAAAGTCTTAAAAGTAGCAAGAAAAGAGCAATGAGTTACACACAGGGGAAACCTCATAAAGATATAAGCTGATTTTTCAGCAGTAACTCTACAGACCAGAAGGGACTGGCATGATATATTCAAAGTGCTGAAAGGGGAAAAAAAAAAAACCTACAACCAAGAATACTCTACCTGGCAAGGTAGAGTATTCAGAATTGAAGGAGAGATAGTTTCTCAGATAAATATGTTAAAGGAATTTACCACCACTAAATCAGCCTTATAAGAAACCTTAAGGGACTTCTTTAAGAGGAAAAGAAAAGGCCATAACTAGAAGGAAGAAAATAATGAACAGACAAATTTCAGTGGTAAAAGCAAACATACGGCAAAGGAAATAGCTCAAATACTTAAAAATAAGTACGAAAGATTTAAAGACAAAAGTAGTAAAATCAATTACATCTAAAAATTAATTGAAAGAATCACTAAATAAAGAGGTATAAAAGAAAACATTCTATACTAGCCTGTTCTCTGTGTTTATAATTTTTGCCATAGGGGAGGTTGCCATCAGTTGCCATAGGAGGAGGGGGTTGGAGGATGGCTAAAATAAATGAAGGGATATAGAGGTACAAACTTTCAATTATAATTATCATGGGGACAAAAGTACAGCATAGAGAATATAGTCAATAATATTGTAATAACTTTGTGTGGTGACAGATGTTAATTATACTTATTTTGATGAATATCAAAATATTCATCAAAACAATTGTTGAATCATTGTGGTATACACCTGAAACCAATATAATACTCTCAGCTATATTTTAAGAAAAAAATGAAAAAGAGTCAGTGTAAACTAGCTAGTCCCTAAGGCATTTCTCAAGCTGTCCTTAACACTGTTCCTCTTGGATTGGAGGGGGAAAGATTTGACATCTGGAGGTTTTAGAATAAAATATAGCTCTCTACTTTCTGTACAGCTATGTCCTCCTGAAAAATAATTTGGAGTCACTTTAAAAGTTAAAAAATCTGGTGTCATGCTGAAGCTCCCTAATTTTTGGTGTCTAAGATTGGAATGGGAAAATATATGACCTAGAATTTCCCTTAGAAGACTGCAATAAAAAAAAAAAAGAAGACTGCAATCATGGTACTTCAAGAAGAAGAAGAAAGGAAGAAAAAAAAAACCCAAAATCTAAGTTTTGGTGTCTTCTTTTAGTTTCATTGCTATTTAATATTTTAGTTACCACATTTGAATCATATAGTGTATATAGTTTACTTTGTGATAGTTTCACTACTAGAATAACTTAAAGGGGTCTGGAATAACTCTTTAGAAAATGAGCTTGTCCTAGAAATTATGCTTGTTTTTTGCAGTTACAATAGATCATTAATGGAACTTGTTGAAAGTAGGCTAGACTCAGTGTGTAGGCCTTCTTTAAATATGAGTAATAGAGAGTTAGGGATATAATATCCTGTGGTTCTTATTTTATATTAAGGTATCTTTATTGGAAAACAACCCATAATTTGATTACTGTTTTTTTTGTCCCCACAAATAAAGAAAAACAGTGAAAACAAAATGAAATATTAAACTGGTTGTTTTTCAAAAGAAAGGCCTTAATTGCTTTTTAAATGCCTATTATTCTCTGAACACTAAATCAATTTATTTCTGGTAGCCACATTTCTTTATTGGTCTGCCCTCTGAAGCTCAGAACCTCTGTTGTTTAATCTCCTGAGTGCTTCTCTGAGAACTTGGAAGTGGCCTTCTCAAACAGCTGCTTGATCCTAACTTACTAACTCAAAATTCCTCCTTTCTACCTAATGGCTTTTCTGCTTTCAACTTGGCTTTTACAAAAGTACAGTCTTTTTTCTTATGCACATTTTAAAGTCACCAAACAAAAGATTATCATATAATGAAAGAATAAAAAAGGGTAAAATGAGGACTGAAAAAATGGAATTTGGGAGCAAGAAAAACACTGAAAGATTGTTCCATTCTTTAAAGGGAACTGAGGCAGTATTAAGCATGTTGAGGATAATACAGGCCTACCTAACTATATTTTCCTCATTCACATCTACTGAAGATAAAGGAATTAAAAAGCTGAAATGTGGAATAAAGAATTAAAGATGAGATGACTGAGTGAAACAAGAGGACATCCAGCTGTTTTAAATATATTCAGGTCAAATATATTCAAGAGGAAGTAAGCCATGAACTTGGAAATGCGTTCTTTTAATTGCTACTAATATCTTGAGAAATAATGGCAAAGCACAGACTTACCAAAATCCTGAGGGAGGCAAGCATCTGAACTTTTATAATGGGAAATAAAGTTCATTAATTACAATTGAGAGATTTTGATGTTGATTCATACAACTGTCCAGGCTGGATCTGTCCATGTGCAGATTCAAGGTCAGCAGGTAAGTGGTGCCTTAACTCCATGCTACCTCCCAGAATTCTGTACTTTAGTCTAATATCAGTGTTTCTTGATTTCCATTTGCCTGTGAGGGGAGATAGCCCTGCAACATTTCAGAATGGATTAGTACACAAAAAGCTTTAGGAACTTAGAAAAGTATGCCATTTTCAGTGGGAACCAGTAGAAGTTCCCTGGGATCAAGTAATGCCAAAGAAACTTTTTTCACTCTTTGAAGGGTTTACTAGTATTAAAAGGATTGTATTTGACTAAAATACCAGAAATTGTGGAATTGTAGAGCCAGTAAGGGCCTTAGAGATCATCTAGTTCAAATTCCTCCGTTTAAGTGAAAAGAGAAGACCAGAAAGATTGACTACATTGCTTAATGTCACACAGTAAATTTATCACAGGTAGAGCTTGGAATAAACCCAGGCCTCCTAGTCTGAGTTCTTTCTAGCACATCAGATTCTTCTCCTGATATCTTTGCTGACAAGAGCAAGTACGGACTGAATGAAGCCCAGTTGGGTGGATTTATAGTTGGTGCAATATCCTAACTCCAAAAATGTTTAAGAGGTTTGGGCCATTTGAACAGTGATCTATAATGGTATACTTCAGGTCTTTGGCTCTGGCCCTGCCACAGTCATGTTTAATATTTTAATTATAAAATTGGAAATGAAGACACAGAAAACATCTTACTAAATTTTCACCCAATACTGGGAGGAACACTAATACATCATATGATAGAATCAAAATTCAGAAGGCTTTTGATAGACTGGAACAATGTGCTGAAAGGAGTAAGAAGAAATTTAATAGGGGTAGGAGAAGAGTACTACAATTAATTTTAAAAAACCAACTGCTTCTCTTCAAGATGGGGTAGTTTGTGGAAGTTTCAGTTCAATGTAAGTGCAAGGTCGGCCAATAGTTATCATTTGACTGTCAGAAGGAATAATGGCATTCTCTCCCTGTCCTAGAAACAGTCTTGTGTTTTGATCAAGGGAAGTAATTGTTCCCTGTACCAACTGCATGTGGAGGATGAACTGTACTTTAGACACCACATTTTAACAAGAACATTGACAACTGTAGTGAGTCAGAGGAGAGTGACAGGATTATGAAGGGTCTGATGTGAAGAAAACTAGATAGATTTTTTCTGAAAAGACTTGTAGATAATTTATTAATGATAGCTATCTTTAAAACTCTACACTTATTTCATGTTCATCTTAAAAAATTCATTCAAGAAAGTTTTATTTAGAACTCTCTACCAAATGCCAAGTATTCAGAGGTAAATATGATTGATCTTCTCTCTTAAGAACCTCATAGTTTAATACTGTGTTTCTAAAAGTAGGATCTTTGGACAACCTGAGTACCTGCTAAGCAGTGTGGAGTACTAGGTTCTTCCATGGATCTACTAAATCAGCCCATGGGGTGAGGTCTAGAAAACTGCATTTTTAGGACCATGCATATTAGCAACACGATTGGTAAGTATTGTCATGGGGATCTGTCCCATGTGCCTAGGTAGCGGATGGGATTGAGAGTTCAAGTCTGGTCGATAGAATCTGCCATGTAGTATGGGGAACACAAAGAATCCGGGGTTTCCTAGAGGCAGAAATAGAACCAGTGAGTGGAAATTAAATGCCATCAGTTTTCAGCTCAGAATAACAAAGAACTTTTTAACAATGAGGGGTGTCAAAGTGGAATAGGCTTCCTACTGAACAGTGCACCTCTCATCTTGGATATGATCAAAAAGAGACTTGATAAACTACTGTCATGGTTTGGAGAACACCAAGCCACTATGCCTCTTATCCTATGACCCACCTTAACACAAAGAGGGACATTTTTACCAACACTCTGCCCACCTTCTTCTCTAGACCTGCTCACTCCTCCTTTTGGGAGAAACCAGTTTGATCTATTAGAATCTGAGCCATTTTTTAGGCCATATTTCCCTAGTAGCAGGCCATCGTGTAAAGCTCTTCCTCTATCAGTCTGGTTATTCCTGTATGAGTCAGACATTCAGGCCCTTCGTTCAGATGGATCTGTGCCCCCAGGGTCTGCTCTGCAGGACCCCGTAGCACATCTGAGTGTGTAGGTTCCAAAGTACATATTAAAGGTGAAAGATGGGGACCCCAGCTTGCATTGGGTATAAGCTGATTCTCCAGCACATTTACTGTGATCCCTGCTTGGAGGATCCTTGAGTGCTTACCAGGCCGTGAAGAAGTTGGATATTTGGATCTCTATTGGTTAGATGTTCCATTCTTGAGTAAAGTTCTGAGGTCGAGAACAGATGAGTCAGAGGCCCATGAATCCATAACACATTTGTTTAAATTCAGTGGTGTGAGGAAACTAGTATGCATGCTCTCCTGAAACTCAAGAAAACTAGTCTCTAGAGGTAGAATTTGGGCTAAATGACTCTGTTAACCTTTCAGAGTCTTAATGGGGCCTCATGCTCCAAAGCTCCACTTGATTGTAGACACTGGATATTACCTGAATAATTTGTCTTTAAATCCACTGACTAATAATACCCATCTGGTCAAATGGTTAGCTCTCGAATTTACCTTATTTCCTATGGTTTTATGGAGCCTCCAAAAAATGGTGGTACCTCCCATATAATTTAGTGTGTGCCCTTTGTTTATGTAACAAACTGTGGTACATTCTGTGGTATGCTGTCCAGATTCTTCCTCAAGGACCAAAACACTCACTCCCCAGGTTGTTGGGAGTTGGCAACTGATGGCCTGCAGTGGCATCTTTAACCAGAGACTGCCCTCCGCTGAATGTCACCTCACTCAAGGTGACACTTCCTCCACTTGTGACAACCCATATTGTTGGTACAAGAGAATAAAGGCCCACCCTCAGGCTCCAGTTTGGAACAACTCTGTAGGGCCATTCCAGCTCCCCAGCTCCCCATGGGATCGGCTGAGGGGTTTGTTGTGACTTATCACAGATCAGTTTCCCTCTGTTCCATGTCACCTTTTCCGTTCCCATAGGTATGATCCCAAGAGGACTCCACGACAAACTTCCTGCATACAAATTGCTGTCTCAGAAGTTTTTCTCTTAGGGAACCCAACCTGCAACATAAATACTTGCTGTCTTATTTTAGGTATCAAGCCAGTGCTAAGTGCATGGAATACAGCAGTGAGAAGAGCCTACAGTTCTGTAGTGTGCCTGTCCCAGCTACTGTCCTCCTGCTCTGCTCTTGGCTACGACTTGGTTAAACTGTGTTGCTGACTTCATAGATCCGCCTCGCTGGTGATATTCACAGGGTGCTGGTGCCATACTCCTCTTACCCCCTGTATTCTGGGAGTATCTCATTTCTGCCTGTAGCTGTACCACTGGTTACCTTGGTGCTGTTGGCACTGTTCTGTCATGCAGCTAGGCTAGACCTGATGCCCTGGCACAGTGAATGACTTGTTCTCAACCCCTGCTTCCCTTGCTCTATCTCTTCTTTCGGCTGCTATCTGATTGGAGCCTCTCTCCATCTCCGCCCATTTTTATTTTCTGAGTCTTTTGCTGGTGAGGAAACTCTTCCCCTTCTTGTGTTTAGCTTCTTTCTAGGAGTCCCTTGACGCAGCTGCTTGGCTCCCTGGGGGTAAAATCTTCCATTTCCATCATCCAGCCTCCATGGAGGTCGTTTTCTTGTCAGAGATGTGGATGCCTTTGAGTGATTGATTTCTTTCATAAACTATTTTCATGTAGTTCCCTCTGCCTTGGCTATATAGACATCCCAGGGGGCTGGTGGGGGCTAGATGGAATGTTTTAAGGACCGTCTAATATTATACCCAGAATAACTGCTCCCTTTTCTGCACTCAGGCCCTGATACTAAGTCTATGGCTCCCCAGACTCCTCCCCACTGTGGTGACTTTTCCTTCAGAGCTGGGCTTCCCTCGGGACCTCCCCAATCTATCAGAAATGTCTGTATTTGTCTAGATCTCAATTATGGACACAGTTCAACTTCTTTCCCATGGGGCTCCTGGGTCCCATACCAGTAAAAGGATGAAGCTAGATTCTTATCTAAGTGTCCACAAACATTCCATGACAGTTACCATTAATAGCCTGGTGCACATAGATGACCTCTGGACAGGAGGGCGCCTAGTTCTACATGCTATCATATCTGAACCTCAGCCAGGATGCATTGCTATACACAACTTTGGGATTCCATGAAGTGAGAATGTGTGACAGGAAGAGAACTGAACCTGGAATGGGGAGATCTAGGGAGAGTCCTGTTAATGCCACTAATCTGTTGCTTTAACTCTTTGAACCTCAGTTTCCTCAATTACAAATGAAGAAGTTAGACTAGATCATGTCTAATAGCTCTTTAAGCTCTAACACTTTATGGTTCTTCCTAGCTATTTGTGTCATCTTCCCAGTTTTTATTACCCTGACTTTAATTGGGTCTGGCATGAAATCCTCTGAGGGATGACATTTCCAAAACAGTTTGCTGCTGGAATGTAGATGACACTTCTCCAGGGTTGACACATATGCATTTCTTTGGGTGACCTCTGGAACCCACAGAATTTTCCATCACAGTCTGCCTGAGATAGATCAAGTACTTCAGGAGAGACCCACCCAGAATAGCTCCTTTGTAACAGATTCTTGGGCAGAAATCACTAGGTTCACCTCATGCCCAGATGATACTGAAGGCCAGAAGGAGATCAGTTGGTCGGAGATTTTTTTTTTATGCACTTACTTCCCTAATACTTAATCCCTGAATTCAGCATACAACATAAAACAGAGTAATAATGAGTGGATTATATACTCATATAACAAGAAATTCAATTATTAGAATGCCTATAAACTGGTTTTACAGGATCAGATGCTGTCTGTACAGAAAATGAGTGTTTTAATGTAGTTGTAAAGCTCAAAAACAGGATCACAAGCCTAGAAAGAACTCTGTAAAGATATCTACGTTTCTTTTTCTTAAGGGTAAATAAACCTTAATTAAACGATCTCAAGTAGAAGATGGTCAACATCACCTTTTTAAAAACCAATAGAATCTATAACCCTTAGACGAAGGACTTTCTTTTCTTTATAATAACTCATTGCCTGGAAAGACATCCTGTCACCACTCTCCATATTCAGGGGAGGCAGCCTTCTTAATTCAGTCTCTGTTATCCATGGGTCTTGCTGATTCTACTTTAAAATGTCACTGTAATTTGTTCCCTGTTCTTGCCACACTTCCTCTTCTTTGCTTTGGGCCCTCATCATTTCTATCTGGGTTACTGTAACTGTCACTTCATTCAGTAAACTCCAGTTCAATGGTGCAAGGAGAAAAATGGGACCCAGCACAAGATCCAATAGTCCCAGGTCCACCAGCACACTGCAAAATTTCTCATTCTCTTGCAAGCATGGGAAGTAAGATTGAATAGCAATGGTCTGGCAGGCATATTAGGGGAATTGGAGAGGGAAGGGAAGAGTCATACAATGTTGGGCATGACTACCAAAGACTTGGAGATACCTTGGTAACATGCATAGTATATTTCCTCTATTCCTGGGAACTTCTATAGACTTGAAAGGAGGGTATGAAGTTAACTGGGGTCTGATTAGAGGCTGTGATCATCCTGTTTGCTCCTGCCCTAGCCAGGTGCTATAGCTTCCTTTTCCTAACTATTTCTCAGTATTGTGCCTGGCCCTGGAACTGAGCTCCCACAGTCCTGCAGGCCTCTACGTCAGATGCATTAGTTTAGTTTTTCTATTACAGTCTCATGCTCCTTTAGTCCCTTTTCCATTTCTGCTGACGTGATTTTTTCAAAAATGCAAATAGTATCACATACTCCCCCACTCAGTATCCTTCAGTGGCTCCCCATTGCCCTCAGGGCACCATCCAATTTCTTTCTTGGAATAGTCAAGGGCTTTTATTATCCAGATCTTGCTTACCTCTCCTGCTTTTTCTTCCAAGACTACCTTCTTGCCTTTGTTCATGCTATCATTTCAGCATCAGATACCTGCTGACCTCATGTGATATGGCTCATTACTGCTTATCCCAAGGGTCTCTGTATTGGACAGGAGATCTAATCCTCCTTCCTCCTTAATCATCCTGATCTCAGTGAGGTTTCATCCTTCACTCCTGTGAATGCCCCTAATATCCTGTACTTGTTTCTATTACAATAGTCTTCACACTATACTACAATTACTTGCTTCATGTCTATCCCTGGTTGGAAGCTTCTTGAGGCCTAGATCTTTCTTGCATTTTTTTATATTTCCTGCTCTAGCACTGAAAGGCCCATAGGAAATGGTCAGTAAGTGTGGGTTGGACAAACAAGGTTGCAGAACTCCCTAACAAGTATGAAATACAGATTTATTTACTGAGCATGAGGTTTAACTAGACAACCTCTAAAGTCTTCCCTAGCTCATAGATACATGGTTTTATGATATATTAGGACCTTGAGACAAAATTCTCAGAAGTAGCTTCTTCTATATAATTACACATATTTTTCTTGTTTGGGTATTAAATCTGGTGATTTTAATCTTTTGCATGGTTTGATTTAGAGCACGAATTCTCTTTTCAAAAGGTTCCTCTAATTCAATTAGTGTACTGACAGAAATAAGTTCCATAACCTCTGTTCAAACAACTGGATGAGATTTATTACTCAGTGATTTCATTCTGCATCTCTAAGATCCTATTGATGTACCTGTAGTGTTTGATATGGAACAGGGATTAGGTGTGGGTTAAGAAGATTTAGGCAGAGCTAATCCCAAGAGGGAACCAGATCTAAGAGATGAAGAGCCTGGCAGTGTCTTGGACATGTACGTCGTATGTCACAACCTGGCAGTGGGATCACTGTGGACAGGGTCAGAGATCGAGAGAACAGCTACCCGAGGGTGGGGCAAGGCAAGACTGATAGCCTAAAGGCTTGGCAGGTAGAGAAAGGGAAGGATCTGGGAAAGGATCAGGGTCAAAAAGGCAGGACTCAGCAGAAGGGAGAACAGATTCATAGAAGAGTACATTGATTCCAAGTTAAAATGTGGAATCTGGAAGATTCTTGATGATCTTTGCTATAGCAGATCATAACATCAGCACTTATTCAGTCTAGATCTGTAGGATGGTATTTGCACTTGTCTGGAAGCAATGTGAGGGTAGCAAATAGGAGCAGATATTGACTCCTGGGGTACTGTGACATTTCATACAGTCCTTTTAGTTGTTTTTAAGTCTCTTAAAAGCATATCTAATGTCTGCTGTTACACAGTGTACCCCTTGAGAGCAGGAACCATGGTTTTCTATCCTCAGACTCTATTACACTTACTGTAATGGTTTACATTTATCTGGTGCTCAGTAATATATACTGAGTTAAATTACCACAGTTAGGGGTTATGTTTTTAATACTCCCTGGAGACTGAGTGGTTCTAGTGACTCCCAGAATGTTCATTTAAGCCATCTTTGGATTCAGTCATTTTAAAATGCCAGCCACTGTTCTGGGTAATTGAATATTTGAGGTCTGAGTGATCCTGGAAAATAAGTAATGCTCTGAGGAGATGCGTTGGGATCTCTAATAAGTCAAAGAAAAAGTAAAGTTTCTCAGGACAAGATGCCTGTCAGAGTGTCTGTCTACTGAGTGAGAATATAAGATTGTTCATAAATGGATCAACAGCAGACACCAATGGCATAAGTTTAAGATTCAAATACAACTCAATGTCTCATAACTAAAGAAGAACTGAGGATTCAAAACTGTAAAAGTTCAGAAATTCAATATGGCAAATCAGTTCCTGCTTTCTTGATAAAGTATATTTCTGCCTTCAGAACTGTATAGCTCTGCAGCTGGAGAATACTCTAGAAGGTACAGCAATATGGGAAATAAGTTAACAGCATCTTATGTAATATGCAGTGTGACTCAATATCAAATGTAACCCTGACAAATGAATACTGGAGCCTCACAAGGGATGGCTCACATTTTCTGATTTTTTTTTTTCTGTACCTGTATTTCTATACCAACTGATGTCAAAGCTTCCTTCTACTTGCTTGGCCCTCCTCATCGTTTTTGCTGCTAAGCAAAATTTTACTGCTAATCAGTAACAATTATCCAACTCTACAGCTTTCTAGGGTCAAGATGGTGGCCCCAAATGGAGAGTAAGTTTGAGGTTAAGAATTCAGTTTTAGTTCTATGAGCATCACACCAAAATGGCTTAATTTAGTCTACTTGATTCTAGCTGTTTAGTTAACCATAAAGGAAATCTAATTTTCACCTGCTGGATTTTGCTGATCGCCCTTTGCCCTGTCTGTTTTAGGCAAAATTCCAAGTGGATTTAGAATCTAAAGTCTTTGATTGGAGTCTCAGTTCCACCATTCATTAGCTATGTGAGTGTGGGTAATTGCCAGAGGCTTAATTTTCTTCCTTATAAAATAAGAATAAAAGCATCTGCTCTGGGTGATTAGAAGAAAGACTGTATGTCAAGATGTTTTGAGAACACTATTATCATTACCTACATTTTTGCTTTATTTCTTTAAAAATGAAAACTTTTGGAAACTTAGTTCCTCTATTGTCTTCTTTTTACCTGTAATCCTTAAGGTAAAATTCCATGGCAACCAAAAACAAATGGAAAATAAAAATAATCACCATCACCATCACCACTAGCCTCATCATTATACAAAGGAAACAGAGATAAAAACAAGATCACACCAAGAGGAAGACCCTCTTCTGCTTGACAGAACAAATAAACCAGGGGTGCTTTTCATTATGCAGAATCGATTCAGTAGGAAAGTAGCCCCTTTGCTATGATTTCTGTTCTAAACTAGAATCCTTCTAATGTCCTTCTGTAGGAAGTGGGAAAAGAAAAACATGGAAAATTGGGCTAGTTTCACATACTCTGGCAGACTTCCAACAGATTCAGGGGTCTATGGAATCTGGGGACAATGTCAGAGGTGAGACTTAGGGTTTCAGTGATTAGCAACCTTTTGAAAATGGGGTTCCAAATTTCTCCTCTGTGTATTTTTGACATCTACATGGAAGAGGTGAAGGTATGCAGGGGACGTCTATGAGAAGATAATAGGTCTTAGAAACCCTGTGATCAAAATATCCTTTTTTACACATTCTTTTGACTAGGAATTGATCATAGGTGGGTACATGTCACTACCATTAGCAAATTTTATTTTGTCTTCTAGTCCTTCATAATTCTGGTGCTCTGTTTCTATATCTTTAAAGTAAAGGGGTTGGATAAATAGCCCCTTAGTTTCTTCCTCCAGAAAATATTAGTGAGTTCCTGATTCTTGCTTGGAACTTTGATACAAAATAAATAAGACACAGAGAGATTACAAGAGACTGTAGTCCTCAAAGAGATTACAGACCAATAGTGCAGAGAGAGGGTAGACAAATATATGTAATAAGTGAATGCTAGCATTAAGCTAGATGTCTGTCTAGGTCCCTTCAAATTCTAATATTTTATTATTTTAAACATCTCACAAAATACCACATACTCCTGGGAAGAGTTAATTTTTAACAATTATTGGCATAATTTTACTTCCTTGTAATTTTGTCAGGGTTCTTTTGTCTAGTGACCTTCCTGTTCACCACTGAAAATCATCTTCTACAATTCTTCACTGCCTGTTTTAGGCACTTCACATAATGAAAGGGATTTTCTAACCTCAAAAGGGGTTATTTCAGTGTACTTGATCCATAGTATTCATAGCATTATGTGTCACCCCAGAGTCACCAGGGGATAACAATAAAAATAACAATAATGATTATTGCTAATGCCACTCTTAATTATTCATGTTAGTTTCATCCACTAAAGTCATTCAAGAATTCCCCAGGTAGATTTAGGTACTTTGTCTTCCAGACCACCATCTCATTATCTACCTTTCTCTCCCTTCATCCCCTCCTTCCTTCTTTCCTGACAGTGTTATTACAATTATTTGTTATCTTGTTTCTTTCATAAAGCTCTTCCAGGGCCCAGGCCTCTTACCTGTGTGAATACCCTGGCACTTAGCATAGTCTCTGAGCATAGAGTAGATATTCAATGCATATTATTGAATGAAAGAATGATTTTGATTATCTTAACTATAGCTCTTTAGTCTATATGATTTTTTAAAGTCATAATTTCTCACCGGATTTCCAGCCACATTCTGCCTTTTGGTACTTAGCATTGTTCCATTGGAAGACTGGTGAACATCATACATCTGTTTATGTTTAAACAAAGGGACTCCAGTTGAGTGTCATTTCAGACTCTCAGATCTGGCTTATTTTCTAAGGGCATCTTTTTCTCTTTTGAAAGAACCCATTGTCCCCAGGACCTGAGCCACCCCCTCCAACTTCCCTCCCTATCTCCCTGCCATGCTTCTTTATGCTTGCATATGTATGATGCAGCACCATTTTGGGGCAGAATTTTAAGAAGAAGAAGGACACTGGATCCAATCAGGTTGCATAGAGGTAAGAGAAGAGCTCACATGTTTCTTTGATTTCTGTTATTTTTTTCTTTTCTCATTAAGGCCTTCAAAGACACCCTGTGTGCAAGAATCTGAAGGCTGAATCTGACACCAAGGGCTACCCATGTGGTAGTGGGTTGGGGAAGGGTTGGATGTGAAGAACTGAGGAAAGAACTTGGATCCAGAATCAGCTTTAGCTCAGCTGCCAACTGATCAAATGTCCTTTGGTTCCCTGAACTTGTCCATGAAATTTGTATCTTGGAAAAACTGCATTTGATGTTGGCAGGACATAGGTTTTATGTGTACGAGAGTTGAGTTTTAGTGTTTTGTGTTCTCTTTCCTCAAATGTTCCATGTGTTCTGAATAATTCTATCTTCTCCCCAGTCCACAGTAGTGAAGAAATGCTGCTGAGGGTATGGAAAGATAAAAAAACATTAACTTCAGAACATGTATAATTTTTTTATTTTATCAGCCAGGGACAGTGCCAGATTCCCATTCATTCTGGACACATATAAGGCAGTAGTATCTACATTAATCTAGATTACGTTGACTTCATCCTGTTCTGACAACATGTAATATTCTGTCTTGTTTAATCACACAATTGAAAGATACTTCTCACTGAGTCATTCATTCACCATATTCCGACTGTGAAATGTGTGATTATGCTTTTAATATTTATATGGTGCATGTACATGGTGGAGATGTACATAATGGAGAAATCACATGAAGAGAAAAATAAGGTTATGCTCTTAGGAGACTATAGCATGAGGGGATAAACTCTCTCAAGCAGGAAAAAAATATGAGATCAGTTTAGAAGAGTGAGATGATATATTCAAATTTCACCTTAGTGTGGGGGCTGGGTACTTGAGATTCATTTAAACATGCCAAAAATATCTATTAACTGTTTACCTTTTTGGGCACAGTGCTAGGTGCTGGGGAATAAATTCTATGCCCTTATGGAGCCTAAGAAAAATATTGAACAAAAGACAGAGTGTAAAGAGTTACATGGTGCATGATACACAGGGAGCACGTGGGAGATACATGACCATAGAACAGGAAGAGCTCACCTCAGCCATGGGATCAGGATGACCTTTGTGGAAGTGATATTTAAACAGAAGCCTGAAGGGTGAGCAGGACTTAATCCAATGCTTGGGGGCAGGGTGTGTGTGTGTGTGTGTGTGTGTGTGTGTGTGTGTGTGTGTGAGCGCTCGGTAATGCAGGGGAGTGGTCCTGGAAAGGGCTTTTTCGGCAGTAGGTTTAGAGTGCAAATGACTTGAAGCAAGAATGGGATGGGCATATTCAAGGAATTAAAAAGTCCAGTCTAGGGTAAGATTCCTCAAGGGAGGAACAACCTAAGACAGGCACAGTCGCAGGGGGGCTATCAGGTGAGAAACTGGGGATCAACAGAGGTGAGGCTTAGAACCTCACCCACCATTTTGAGAGAAATCTTTTGCATCCGTGGATGTTTTGTTGCCCTTGTCTAGCTTGGATTAATACTTAGCTTCTAGGCACACACCTGATCATCTACATTTGCTTTCTTACAGCACTAAACAATGTTTTCTACCTTTATCTTGCATCTGCCTACCACTTCAGCATTTTATTAAAAAAAAATAATAATAATAATAAGGGAGAACTGTGGGATTCACATATAAATCAAGTATAAAAATCAAACAAATATTCATATTTGACCTGATTGTTTATAGTTCATAATGAATGATCAAAACCGAAAGTTTCTGTGACGACTGCCCTTGTACTGTTGACCATGTAAGAACTTATTCACTATGTAAGAATTTGTTCACCATGTAAGAACTTGTTCATTGTGCTTCAGAAGATCTGAGACTGATGAGAATTAGACTTGGGGTGGATTAATGATTGTGCATTGAGTTCCCTGTACAGAATTTTATTGTTGTTAACAGTTAACAACCATTTCATCAATAAATATGAGAGATGCCCTCTCAAAAAAAAAAATGTGCAGTCTAGCTGGAGCCCAGGGTGTGAGGATAGATAGGTTGAATGATGGAGAATATTCCTTTGAAGATGGAGAGGAATGAAGATGGAGGAAGACCAACTAAAAAATTGTTCTCAAATGTGACATGAAAGGAATCTTATACCTCAGAGCAAGGTCAAGGGAGTCATGAGCAGGGTGGGCAGCACAGGGGCAACTGATGGAGAGGAATGGAATCATATAGTAGGAAGATTTCAATGAGCATTTTCATTGTTCAAAGCTATCAGGACAGTGTTTTGGGAAGCCCTGAGGAAGTACTCTGGGGACTGTGTGATTGGGTAGGTATTTCCCATATTCATGGAAACCAGACAGTAAACTCTCTGAGGGAAGAACCAGGTCTTTTGCCCACTCAAGAAGCCCCCAGACTTACAAAATACCTTGCTCATAGCTGGCTTTCAACAGATATTTGTTAAATGTACAAATGAATTAATAAGAGGATGAATGATTATCTGAAAACTTATCTTGGTTGTGCCTGTGGCTGGATTTGCTTTGCTCTTCCCCCAGGGTTGCTTGGAGACCTTTAGAAGCTCTGTAAGTACCCCTGCTCTGCTGTTCTTGGTTCTAAATCTCATAGGGCAGCTTTGAATATCCCAGGTCTGTCTCCATCCTGACCTGAGTCCTTGGAACACACTATGTGTGCAGATGTCCAATCACAGGATAGCAAAAAACTTAGTGGTTTAGGGATTGAATGTGATAGAGAAAAAGTAGTTTGCCACAGTAACTTATGCCTTGTAACTTCTAAATTTCATTTAAGGGTGAACTTTTTAATCCCCTCTTAGATTATCAAGTCTTTCGAGGAGACCAGGATAGTTTTACTCATTATGGTGGTGGGAGCGTTTCGTAGTAGCAGTGTTCAGTACACCAGCTTAGTTTCAGCACTTAATTATTTTGTTATCATTTCCAGCTCTCTTGTACTGATGGGGGAACTGATGTTCAAGGGTAATCTGCCCCAAATCACATGCAAGTGCATCATAAAGACAGAAAAACACCTTTTACTTCCAGGACATTTTTTTCCCACTAGAGTTTCAACAAACATCTAATTTGGGACTTCAGGCAAACTTATACTTGAATCCTTTAGTTTCCTTGTTTGAATCTATCAAGCCAGCTATGCTTGAACTAATTTTGCATGATTATGACTTTTGGTTTTATATTTGAAGATATAACATTTAGATCTACAAAGGCATAATTTTAGGTATTATTGTAGACTTATTAAAGAAACATACTACTTGTGTAAGATGGCATTCTCATGTTCCTCAAATTTTTGAGAATTTAAGACAATTGAAAACTCCCAGCTAGGAGCCAGAAACCCAGGGCAATCCATTTAACTTGGATTCAGTCTCTTCCTCCATAAAATAGACCTGCTGTTGTTCCATCTCATCACAGGGTTG
This sequence comes from Manis javanica, assembly GCF_040802235.1. NCBI lineage: Eukaryota > Metazoa > Chordata > Mammalia > Pholidota > Manidae > Manis > Manis javanica. The sequence goes on from NC_133166.1 coordinate 85,123,822, forward strand.
TTGTGGAGATCGGGGGCTTACACAACATTTTTTTTTAAAGTACTTTGTAAACCGCATATTATAATGTATGATACTGTACCTTATAGCTTTCTCAATGTAAATATGCATAAAAACGTGTCAACTTACTTAAATAACATACTTTGAAAATAAAGAGTTCAATTCAGAAATATCAAATACATAGTCTCAATTTCCCTGTTTGTTAGCCAGTCAAATTGCTTAAACTGTTATCTCTCTGTTCACACACATGGTTAATGATAAATGATCCCCATAACTCTCAGGCAGTGTTTGGACAAATGGGAAAACAAGTTGGAAAGGCTTTGAGGAAGATGGTGCTATAGAATTATGACTAATCTTCCCAGGTTCTTTTTAGTGTATACGACATATTTTTCTGCAACATTAGAGTTTTCTTTCCATGATGAGGGGCAATGAGTTCAGTCCCGTTTCTTCTGGGGACCAGGAAGGGACATAGGATAGATATTCTGGAAGATAAGAGTCATAAGGAGGGATGGAAAGTACATGGACATAGGGAGGTAGCTGCTAGAGAACAATCTGGTCTTCCTACAGGGCAGATGGTGGAATACAATGAATAAAGCAGAAGAGGCAGAACAAAAATATATTTAGTTCAAGTGTAGAAATGATATAGGAGAAGAGGGTAGCACAAGAGAGAAAATGTAGCCAGAAACTGAATGGTGAAGGGCCGTAGGAGGCAGGGCAAGTAGTTTAAATTGTTTTTGGAAGCACTGAACAGCCAGGGAAGGGGCTGATTCAATTAACGTAATATAATAATAAGCATAATAAAATGTCCCTATGGTAAAGGGTGGGGAACAGCAAGTGTTTGTGCAGCATATTCTTATAAAGCTTCAGTTTGGTGTCATTGTTTTATAAAGAACTTGTTATTCCTCTTCTTCCTTCTCTCTTTGAATAAACCTTCCTGAAGAACAAGACTCACAAATATATCACCGTGATAGACCTTAGAAAAACTGGAAACTTTGAACTAGATTTTACGTCCTGTAGTAGGTGGGCTGTTCATCAAATTAATGTCGAAGACAACAATGATATTCTTAAAACTTTGCAACTTTCATCAGTCAAAGGGTATTTTTTCCCAATGCTCTTTTACCCTTGGTCTCTAGGAAAACCAGTCAAAGCTGTAATGGATGTTTGGGGGGGGATTGACCCATAGCTTAGGACTTCCTGCAGTGCCAGCGCTCCCTGTATTGAGGAAGTCTTTCTTGTTAGGTCTCGTGTGTACAAGCAGGCACCCACCTCAGTGCTTTGCTTCTCCTTCCCGGGAAGGGGATCCAGGCAGGGAGCATCCTGCTGAGTTCATGAGCAGGCCCCCTTCATCCCTGCTCCTCCCTCCTGCAGTGGTGAGACCTTTAGAAGAATGAGGCTTGGGGCCTCCACCCTGAGATACCCAACAGTAACTTCAAGGAGCTAATAAGTAAAGTACAGTAACAAGAATAAATCTGAATGAGCTTATTAAAAAACTGAACCACAATCTTGGCAAGGGCAGGAACCATTGTCTGGAACTTGTTTGTCCATTAGAAGGGTGTTGCATGCCTTCAATACATTCCCCACCCACCCTTTCAGAACAGAGAAATCAGCAACAAAAGATATTCAAAGCTCCACACAGCTGTGATTTACACTCCATTTTGGAAATCATTAGGATAGCTTCTCATTGGGATTGTAAAGAGTTGCAACCAATCTCTGTTCCAATGGACCTCCTGGGACTTTTGCTGTGGTGTGTGTGGAAAGCAGAAACGCTCGGATACAACCTCCATCTCTTTTGTAAAGGCTTCTTTATAATTGCTTTGGACTTTAATGACGCTCTCCTCCCAACAAAAACAAACGAGTTTCAAGGGCTGCAACTCTTCTATCATGGGATTCTGTATCACCTACATCAGGGAATTGCCCCAAAATTACCTTTTTCCAAATTGCTAGGGGAAGATCACATGTTCAGAGCATCTACAGGGTTAAAGTACTTTTGAGAATGTCAGGGAATTCATGCCCTTCATGTCCTTGCGTCCTCAGGAGAACGGGGGCTGCTGTTGTGTAGTTCCCACTGGTTAGTTCTATTCAAGTTCTGGTTAATGTGGCCAAAATTAAAGGTTGAAAATCACAGGTGAAAAATACAGAGGAGAAAATCACAGGTGATTATACATTCTTGGAGAAGTGTTTGGTAGTATTCTACTGAAGCTGAATACATGTCTACACTATGACCCAACAGTCATAGTGTACCCAACAGAAATACACTGAAAGACTTGTACAAGAATGTTCATAACAACATTATTCATAATATCTATATCCTGGAAGCTACACAAATGCCCATTGACAGTAGAAAGGATAAAAGAATTATGGCATTTTTACACAATGGAATGATATACAGCAATTAGAATAAATGAGCTACAACTAAATGTAATACCATGGGTGAATCTCAACAAAATAATGTTGAGTAAAAGAAGAAGCCAAACAGAAAAGAATATATACTGTATGATTCCAGTTATATAAAGTAAAAAACATGCTAAACTAATCTATGGTTAGAAGTTGGGACAATTTTTACTCTTGGGGGATGTGTGGTGGCCAGAAAGGAACATAAGAGGGCTTTCTGGGGTTGTGACTAAACAATGTGGTCAGTTAGTGAAAATTCACTGAGCTGTACACTTTTCTGCGTATGTATTACAATTTGATATAAGGTAAAAAGAATAACAGGGCTGGTTAGTTTCATTCTGTTATGTGATCACATAAACTCCAGCCTTAAAAGTCACCTAGGAAAGGTATTGTTGCTGGTTGCAAGAAAGAATGGCATTGGGCACCTAGCTCACAGCAAATCTATCAGCACAATTCAAAACAAACCAACCAAAAACTAAATGTTTTAAAATCCCTACTGACTGGTATCACCATGTCACCCCACCCACCTGGTCTCCAGATCTTTTATCTATGTGTAACCATAGGGTTCTAGGTGTGCTCCAGTGACCTAGTGAACCAACAGGCGAGGCCATGTGTCAAAGGCAAGTGTTTTCTCAATACGGCATCACAAGTACATCAATGAAAAAAGATGACAGCATCTGTGCTTTGCAGCAAGAGGCTTTTTGGCTTAATTTGGTGATCTCCATATATCATCTCTATCATCACCCCTGGTAAAACCAAATTCATCCTCTCTTGAAACCCAAAATAATTTCCATGGAACTGCTACTGCAAACACACTCGAGTTCACCTGAAAGGAGAAGTAAGACTAAAAAGCTTTTGGTGTTGTTTTAACCATGCTCTCACTGAACAAGGAGTTCTTCCAACACGGCAAATATCCAGAGCACATAAAGTCTCTATTATTGTATCTACCTTTTCACCAGGACTTAGATTTGTGTGTGCCCAAACTATAATTAGACAGCTGTATGGAACAGGTCCCTTGTTGTAATTAGTTCTACATTTACTAAAGGGATATTTACTGAGTATCTACAATGCTACCAGCACACAGCCTATCAGCACATTTAGGCAACAATTCCCTTTTCTATCAGTAGATACCTATTTAGCTTTGTATCTCCATCATTTTAGTGAAATAGAAGAATAAATAGATTTTTAATTATAAAATAGCAGTTAGAAGCATGGACTCTGAGACTGATAAACCAGAGTTTGAATCTCGACTCAGACATTTAATATGATCTTGGGTAAGTTCCTTAATTTCTTTAAGTTTCGGTAGGACAGAAATAATAGTTGTAACTACCTTTCATAGTTTTTGGTAAGGATTAAATGTGATTAGATGACAATGCCATCTTTTCTTATAGACTCATAGCTGGGTATGAAGGAACCAGGGGCTCTTTGTTACACTGTGTGCACAGACAGCTTTCCTTCAAGATCTCAGGTCCCTCCTACTGGTTCTTTATGGCCTATGTGCCTTGCTTCTAAAGACTCACACCTCCACCTCTTCCTGATGACTGTCCTTGGCTTTCTAGATCTGCTTTAGCCTATATATCACCGAGCCAATGGCTGACTCCGTGGAGTATGAGAACCTAGATTTCTGGTCTGGAGGAGGGACAAGCTCTGAGGTTGTAAATTATGCTCCTGATCTCCCCATGGGCTTATTTTGAAGGTGGGGCTTCGCATGGTCACACCCTTGCTTGATTACTAATGACTTAGTGTCTTGTAAATAACTTATCCCACATCCTTACCAGTTTCTCTTGGGATCTCTTCTTTAATAAATTACTTACATATGAATCATCATTTAAGGATCTGCTTCTGAGAGCCTGACCTAAAATGGGCTTTATTGTCACATGCAAACTAAAGTAAAAGTTTCCCTGCACAGTAGCTGTACTTGGAATGAGAACAGACATGGCTGAAAGATGGAGAGGTATATATAACTGGGAATGATTGCTTGTTTTTATATAAAGCAGTTCCCAAATGAGCTCAAGATTTCACACACAAAAATTCTGATAGTGCCACAAATCATTCTATTCAAAAAATGATTAAGTTCTTATCATGTGTCAGATGCTGTACAAACTATATAAACTGTACCTGGGTCCCTGACTCACAGAAACTGTGAAATAATAACATTTTTTAGTTTTGACACTAACTTCTGGGATAATTTGTTTCACAGTGATAGATAACTAATAGAACAGCAAGGAGGTCACTTTGGTTGGAGTGAAGTGATCAGAGGAAGAGTACAGGAAGACAAGTCAGAGAAGAAAGTGTGGTGGGGGAACCAAGACCTCCTCAATAAAGACTCCAATTCAGTAGGTTTGATTGCATAGGGCTGGGCACCCACCATGTCAAGGCACCTTACTAGGTACCAGGATCCAAGGATGAAGAGCCACAAGACCTGCCCTTAAGCTTATGTTCTGGAGGAGCCAGGTAGAAAAACATAATTGCAATGGATCGTCACCAACGGATAGTTAAATTTTGTAGGTTTTAGCATCCTGCATCTGTTCTCCCTTCTGGTGAGAGTATTTCTTTACAGAACTACTCCTTCCCCATTCGTTCATGCACAGCAGATGGGGCTTATCCAGTGGTGGGCTAGCCAAGCAGAACTTTGTAAGCTCTGGTCATATGAGTTGCTTGAGAATGAGGCATGCGTCAGTCAGGACAGGGCAGGACGGGGCAGGAGAGCCCCACTCAGAACTCTCAGGGAGGAAGCATCTTCTTTCAGCTTGGGTTGCCGGGATTGTAAGATGCAGAGAAATTTTGTCTGAGATGGAAGCCAAATCAGAGGAAAGCAGAGTCAAGACATGTAGGTATCATTCAAAAGTCCTGACGATGTCGTTTGAACACTTGCTACGTTACCGTTTGACTTAAATTGCTTTCAGTTGGATTTTCATTAATTTTAATTAAGAGATATGGCTACAGGGCCAAGGCAGAGACAGGGGCCCAGAGGAGGAAGGAAAATAAGAGAAATGACTTTGAGCTTATTCTACAATTTGTATGGATAGACATATGTGCATAAACTGCTAATTCAAATTTGAAAAAAAAGAGCAAAGAGAGGAGGGTTCACTCTACCAGTTATGGAAGCCTATTAAGTCATAGTAGTAAAAACATGTATGAGAAAAGAATAGGAAAATAAAGCCCTGTGATAGAACAAAGAGTTAAAGGTAGACCCACATTATATGGAAACCTGGCATATGATAAATGTGGTACCACAAATGTAAATGTCATTGGATTGTTTAATATATGGTGTTAAGGAAATAAGCCCACTATATGGAGAAAAATTAACACAGATTCCTACATGACACTAAAAAATTAATCTTCCAGAAGGATTAAAGACTTACATGTGAATGGAACTATAAAGCTATTGGAAAAGAATACCTTTGTGAGTTTGGAGTGACAGGCACCTTTTCAAACAAGACCACCAAAGCACAGTTCAGAAGGCAAACAGTTCACATATTTGACGACAACCAAATTAGAAGATTTCTCATCAAGGAAATCACTGTAGATCAGATTGACAGACCGGTGATAGACTGGGAGAAGATACCTGCATTAACCAAAATAACAATAAGGGATTGCTCTCTAGATTAGAAAAGGAATTCTTACAATTCCACAAGACAGAATGGGGAACTCAAGGGAAAATGTTCAAAAACAGGAATAGGCAATTCACACAAGGGGAGATCTGAATGGTCAACAAGTATGTGAAAATTTATTCAAACTCAGAAATGATTGACAGGCAAATTGAAATAATGAAATGCTTTTTTATACTCAATAGAATGGCAAAAATCAGAAATATTGGTGAAGACCTGGGGACACTAGAACTCCTATGCACTGTTGGTGAAGTGTGCATTGGTGCGGTCATTGTGGAGAGAAATCTAGCAGTACTTAGCTACAGTTATGTTTCCAGGTGTACCTTATGACCCAAGAACCCCAGAAGGGGGCTTATACAGGGATATATTCATTCGAGAATTTGTGGAGGAAGATGTCTAGAGGCATGAAAGTAGAGAATGGATCGATGTAAGGAACAGAATGGAATTTCCAGCATAATGCCATCTAAATTAGAAACACATACATACACTACACACTACATATTTTTCAAAAATAACCTCTCCACACCCCCATACATGCAAAATACAGACATATAAAAGCACCTATGCATATATAATATACACATATATTTGTGTATCTACCTATCTATATCAAACACATTCGTGTGGGTACCTGTAGGGTGGGGAGGAAATATAAAGGGAGAGAACATGAAAGCAAAGGGAATGAGATCAGCTAGAAAAGGAGAATGAGAAACTAAAATGAGAACAGCCCCGGCTGTTTTGATCATTTGGTGCTGTGAATTTAAGAGTATAATCAACTCAACTCTGTACGTACTTCATGATCAAAATAAAATTACAATTAAAACTAAAATTTTTAAAGTGCTTATGAGAGGAAGGGGTCAGGAATATTTCCTATGAGCACTAATCTCACCCTACCTGAGAGTAGCATGTGATGATCTTAACTGTCCCTAAGGTGACTTGAAGAAGATATTGCATTGTCCCAACTACCTCTCTGTTGTAGTGAGAGTGAAATTAGATCCTATCTATAAATCACTGTAGAGAAAATGGAAATTTCTGACCAGAATACTTGCCTCATTTTAACATCACCCACTGTAGACCTGAAAGAGCCTGTTTTCATATCTATGGGATGTTTACCAGGGACAGAACAGCTGGTCAGTAACCCGAGTACCAGCCCAGGAGAGGGGTGGAGAGGAAACACCGATTCTCCCCTCTCAGTTCCTGGTATGTGAATGGTTGGGCTTCTGCCAGTCACCATAAAGACCTGCCTGCAGAGTTCCTCCCATTGTGAGGGGCAGAGAAGCTGGCACCATGGGAGAGAATGGAGAGAATGGGAAAGAGCAGAGCAGGGAAGCCTAGAGGGAGATCTAGGAGAGAAGGAGGCTGGTGGAGGGAAGCTGCGGAGCCCCAGTACTAGGAGAGGATTAAGCCTGTGCCGGGGAGCAGCACAGGAGCCAGGAGAGACCGAGTGTCCTTGCTGCTTGTACACAACTGGGTGACCACTGTGAGGATAAACGTGGTATGACACCCCCAACTTGCCCTTGTCTTAATTTGGTCTCACCCAATTCACAGTGAACTTGCCTACAGCAGAGAACACCCTCCTCCTGGAGCAGTAGTCATTTTCGATGCTTTGATAAGTAAAGCAATACGAAGTTAGGATTTAGGAACATTAGATAGAGAGCAATTTCTTGTCTTAAAAAAGCAAACAACTTGTTGGAAATCAATGTGTTTGTTGTCTAAAATATTTGGCCTGAAATTCATGTTTCTGACTCAGTGGTAACCTGCAGTTTGGGGTCTGCAAAAATATTCAGTGGTGTGCACGTTTTGGCTGTCCTTATTAGCATGTGTAATTTATACTGTGTTTTCCTCCAGGTTTGAGATAAGAGTCACACATCACAAAGAAAACTATTGGTTTTTAAATTATATCTAACACACTTTCCAGTTTTCATACTCTGAACCTAAATGAAACATGTTCTTATAAGGCCCATATACCTTTTCTTTACATGAGACATATCCAAATGCATCATCGTTTTTCAGCCATGAGATAAACTCTACAGACAAAAACACAAGCAAGGTGAAGCTCAAGCATCTAGAAAACTGTTTGAAAAGAAGTCTCGAGGAAGTCTTGTTCTGGGAGCACCAGGGCCTTATTTTTCTTCTTCTTTGCTGTATCCCTCTGCCTACCATAATACCTGGACGCAGTAGGTGCTCAATGCATATTTATGGAATAGGTGAATATACAAATGAACACACACACAGACACATGAGCACATATCTGTCTTTGGTCTGCAGCCAGTTGTCACAATTCGCCTCTGCTTTCCTTTTGTGTCTTCTTTTTTCAAATTACTCAGTCAACACACTCTTCACTAAAACCTCTTGATGTGCAGACATTTGTGAGAGTTGAAGAGGTGAATAGGAAGGAATTGTAAAACACAGTTCTTCTGGCTGAGAAGCTTATGATCTAAAAGAGCAAATATATGTATATATGTGAGAAAGGCATGAGAGTAAGAGCCAGGAGGCTTTTTAGCACTACAGAAGACTGTTTGGAAATTTATGAGAAAGAGACAGAGTAAGTGCATGGCTAGGAAATGGGGCAACTACCCCCCCCCCCAACTGGCCTACACAAGCATGGCCCCCCAGCACAGTCTGGGGCTGTAGGGGGTGGAGAGGGCTGTTGGGAGAGCTGGCCTGGGGCAGAATCTTCACAGAGGTTTTCTTGGGGAACAGAATTTGAGCAAGGCGCTGGTGGAGGCCTCGCTGTTCTAACCAGCTGCTAATGAGAAACTGGTTCTGTGATGCCAGAAGAGGCTGCAGAGAGGGCACAAGTACTTAACGATTTCTACTAGCTTCTGCAGACGCATCTCTAAGGAACGGAAAACTCCATTCCAGACCCGAGGAGGCCAGAAGGGTGCTCATATACGTGAATGGGAAAATTGTGGCAAGAAAAGCCAGTAATACAATGATGGATATCCTCAGCTTTGCGTCCAGGGAAGGGTTGGTTTAGCAATCACTGTTAGCGAGTGGAACCAGCTCAACCAACGTCAGCAATTTGAAGACATCTGGTCTTTATTTTTGAACTTTTATGCGCAGAGGAGGATTATGGTTCTATGATGTAGAGGCCATTTAGTTTTGTCAATCTACAGAATTTCTTTTAATAGGAATCCCTCACACTTAAAATAGAACCTTGTCCTACAAAGTCTCCTTGAGATTTTCAAATATTAACTCTTTACCCCCCAGTGACTTTTGGAGGGAAATTACTTGAAAGAGATGCTTTTAATCGGGAAATTGAGTCATGGAGGAGATACGAACTTTTCCAAAGGGTAACCTAATAGTTGGTGAGGCTCCCAGGACCTTCAGCTACGTGACTGCCTAAAGGAATGCTTCTGTTCCTCTTGCTAAACCCCTTGGTCTTCATTCATTTTCTCTCTGCTTAGCCGTCTCTTCTGGCTAGTGTTTACCTTTAGTATCCCCTAGCTGAGCCTCTTCTAGAAAAAATTAGTCTGCTGATCCAGTATTTACTTCCAACGAGTGCCCTTCGTATTCATTCAGCGAAGACCTGGTGACTCCATTAAACCCAGTTCTCTCATCTTCCTCCACTTCCAGCACCTTCCTGCCCCCATCATTCCTGACCTCCCTTAACTCTATGATAATACCTGCATAGAGTTTCACTGCCCAGGGCTCTGATAGGTAATTGGCTATTTTAGACCATTTATTTGAAGTAAAGCTGTTATGGCCTAAAAACGATGCAGAGCCTTCCTTCACCTGATAACATTTACATATTCATTGGGGATTTCAATGTTAAAGTTGATTTTGGATTCCTGCATTTTGGCAGTCTTCACTCTTGATTTTTCTCTCCTCTGGCTGCCTCCTGAGCCTAACTTCAGAGCTAGTACCTGTTCTCAGGTTGCAACTTCTGCAAGCTGGTTGGGCTTCTCTCTCATCCCAGTGTTTTCAGTTTCTGTAGTGTTTTTCAATATTCCAGGAGCAAAGGACACAAGAAAAAGCAGGTAGCAGGAAGAGGGAGCAAGAACATTCCAAATTGAATAAAGGACCAGGCCTCCAGGCTGAGGTATTGTCTGTGGAAAGGCCTGTTGTGTACCCACGATTTTGTTGTCCAATAAAAAAAAAAATCCATAGGCTTTTTAAAAATGCATTTTCACCTTAATATAGCAGGAACAGCAACTCCACTTTGCAGTTCCTGAGGATTTATGGCTGGTTGAGGTTAATAGTTTGAGGTGTTATTCCTTTCTGTGCCTCATTAATCCCCAGGAAGCGCCTGTGTTGAGGTGGGTGTATGGCTTAGGTAGACCACAGAAGCACCCGTGTACTTATTCCAGCTCCCAGGTGGCAGCAGAGGCCTGGCTGGCCTGCTCTCAGCCCCCATCTGGGCTCTTTGCACCACCTTGTCTATGCAAGCCTGGGTTATGACTCCCTGATCGCAATAAGGGTTCTAGATTAGTTCAGGGACCAATGGTAGACATTCTTCTTAAGATATTGGCTTTGTTGATGTATGACTCGGTGCTGGTCTCACCACCCTCCTACATCACAGAAAGTTTGAAAAAGACAAAATAACCCTCTTCTGAGAAAGAGGAGGGTGTGTGTGATCCTCTTCTCATAGCGGGTGAACAGAGGAGAGGAGCCTGGTTGGTGAAGTGGGCAGAACTGGAAAGGAGACAGTAGCTCAGCAGCACACGCTTTCTGATGGTCAGGACTTACATACTCTGGGGAGAAAAGCATATCTTTTCAAATAGAGGCCACAGTGTTTATAAAGTATTCTGGACCTTTCTGCCCCAACCTCTCCCTTCTACCAACATTAACTGAGCACTTACTTACTAGGCCACTCGTGTACCTAGCAGGGACACAACCATGAACAAGAGCGACAGGGCTCCTGTCTTCAGGTTTTCTGTGTTTTAGTGTGTGTTTGGATGTGCATGTGACACGGCCTGACAATAAGCCAATAAACATTGACTGTTTTTACAACACTGTGACTCAATTATCTATACCCATTCCATGGATGGGAGACCCAAGCCCTCCACAGGATCTAGTGACCTATTACAGGTGAACTGTTTTATGTATTCATTTGCTCATCTGGCAAATAGATTTACTGAAGATCTGCTATGTTTCAGATCATCCTCTAGGCTTTTGAGATGTGAAGATCATTAAGGTATGGGATCACAGTCTAATGGGAAAAAAGCCACAGAAACACATTCTAATCTGATCATTTCTATGCTGGACCCTGGGCTTGCCAAGTGGAGTCAGGCCTGCCTGAAGAGCTCAGGGAAGCAAGAGAAAGAGCAAGGCTCAGACACTAGACTCAGCAACCTCCTGGTAGCACAGAGAAATGTGCTCAACAATGCTTGTTGGATTGAGTTGACCTGGCTCAAGGTCTGGCCTCACTGTCTGGTTTGAAAGGGTCACTAGGCCATCAGAAATCCTACATTTAAATTAAGCAAGAAAATCTCTTCTCATTCCAAACTGAAATAGAAATTTGTTGTTCCACTTTTTGTTAGTTTTCTTGCTTTTGTGTAATTAATTAAAAATGGAGTAGCTGCTAAACTGGAAGAGAAATGGCAAATTATTTATATCTTATTTATTAATGTAAAATGTTCATAAATTTCTGTGAGAGTCTGCTGCATCCCCCCTCATCCTTCCTGTAAACCTACCCTGCCTCTATTAGACTGTTCTTAACTACAAAGTACTTCTACTCAACCTCAACCATAGCGGTGTAGCACGGGCCAGGAGAGCAAAACTGGGAAACCTGAGTTTGCATCTTGGGCCCACGGTAAGCTAAAATTTCGATCTTAGGTAGATTACTTATTTCTTGGTGTCTCAGTTTCTTAAATTATAAATGGAGTCATAATACCTGTCCTACCTGGTCCTATGAGTCCTTTTGAGAATCAAAATGGGATACAATGTGCGGTAGAGATTAAGAAAGAGCAAAACACTCAGTACAAACTTCTTAGGGGGAGTCATTGCTCTTTCTAGAGCATGCCTGCTAATTGAGGAAGATGCTATACATTTGCTCACTTGGCTTGGGTTCTGAGGTGTGCAAAGGCATATGAGACTTTTCACCTTCCTCTAGTGTCAGTGGGTTGGGCTGTGGCCCTGACAACTGAGGGCAAGCATCCCGTACAAGCTTCAGGGTCCCACTTAAAGGCTCAGCTTCCCCAGTCTAACGCATTATAATAAATTGTCTCATTTTTCCTTGATAAGTGACAACCCCTGGCTACTCTGTCTCTTTTTAGGCTGCAACCAGACTCATATGAGCTGGCACTTCCCAGTTCCCCTGGGCTTCAGCCAGGCCTGCACAGGAAGACCGCGGAGGAGATTAGGATGAGGGTTATTCACACCCTGTGCAGACACCTCCTCATGCTCAGTGTCTGCTTGGCTGGCATTAAAGGCAGAGGCAGCACTGAGGAGGGGTGTGTAGGGGGAGCAGGAAGGAAAAGGTGGGTAGGGAGAGTTCTGTTGCCAAGCTTAGAGGGTTAGAAGAGGAAAAGTGGGTTGAGGGGGAAAGCAGAGAGGGAGGATGTAATAGAGCCAAATGCCTTATTGGAAGAGACAGAAGAGGTAATATTTATTTCTTCTATAAATACAGTGATCATGTTGTCCAGATCAAAAATTGTGACTGTAAACTGTGATCAAACAGGTCTATTTATGATGAAAACAGTATAGTTCAAATATAGACTACTGGAGAAAATTCTGCAACAGTACACTCTTCTGTGTATGACCTTTCCCTTCCCATCATTTCAAACCTTGTTGAGTATAGTTTTGCTAGGAGGCACCACGGGGAATTCTGGTTAGGAGGACCTATCCCTCCCAGCGAGCACCCTCAGTGTGTGGGGCTGCGGCAGCTTCTGTGCAGCTGCACAGGACCCTGTGCTGAGGAAGGCTCTGGGCTTCGTTATATGTACTACTGCTGTTGTCTTGAAATTTGTAATATTTCTTGAGCAAACAACCCCTAATTTTCATATTGCACAGGGCCCCTTAAATTATATAGCTGTGATGTAAGTACCATATTAGGTGTTGAGGGTACAAAGATGAAAGAAATGTCTTCCTTGCTGCCATCAGCTTGCTGCCCAGGCAATACCCCAGGTGCAGGACCTGGCTTTCCACAGTCATCTGCCCAATACCATCTTAGCTAACTGGGAGTTTGTACAATTCCCTCTTCATGAACTCACTAGAAAACATTACAAATACCATGAATATTTTTCTTGTCATGAAAGCGGTCAAAAGTGGTAGAAAATTAGGACTGTGAAGAAAGATATAAGGAAGAAAATATAAAGTGATCCATAATCTCATCACCCATATGTGGTAGTTTCCTGGGTGGTAGGATATTAAAGGATTTCAGTTTTTATTATTTCTATTTATATATTTAAACAAAAGTAAGATCCTACTGGGCTTGTAATTTTATAATCCTGCCTTTTCATTTAAAATTGTGTTTTTGCCATTTCCCATGTCATTAAATAATTTCCAAAACATGGTGTTTTTTGCTGGTAGCATTCTGTCATGTGGATGTGCCATGAGATATTTTCTTCTTTTTGGGGGACATCTTGGTTGTTTCTAATTTTTTACTGAGATAAATGTCACTTGCATGAATATCCTTGTATATAAATAAATCTTTGCTTCTTTGGTTATTTTCTTGGTATAAATTTCAAAAAGCAAAATTACTGGTTAAAAGGTATGGAGAGTCACTACACATATGTAAATTATCTTTCAGACAATTTTTTCTCTCACCAATAAGTGAAAAAGAGGACTTAGTTCACAAATCTCCAATAGTGGCTACTTATTTTCTAAAATGGTTGTCCAAATGAGCAGGAAATAGCATTTCTTTGATTAATTATTAGATTGAATATATTTTTCATATATGTATTGGGCACAATATTGCCACTTTTATAAATTATCTAATCACACCTTTTATTCATTGTCCTATCAGAATATTCCACTTCCTTGGTATTTATAAGTTATCTATTAATTACCTCATTTTTAAATAATGTACTAGGGAACATGCAGAATTAGGTATGAGTGGTTAATAACAAATGTATATTGACATGTTATCTCTGGTGAAGATTACTTTCATAATGCCTTGAACTCGAAGGATTATTTTCTATATCAAAACTTTTTTAGTGTTCAATATGGAAATGAATTACTGCAAAGGAAGTGAAATTCCTGTAATTGTCAGAATTCCCGCAAGGGCTGAATGAACATCTGCCAAGAGTGAAGAGGAGGAGATTCTTGCAGGAGGCCAGAGGTTGGGTGATGATCAGTCATTTCTGACTCTCTCTAATTTTAATGGTCAAATTTTAAGGACCATTGTCTGTCTGGCTAAGGCCCTCCCAATTCTAATCTTAAGTAGTTAACTCCAGGTATGTCCAGGCCTTCCTGGGTCAGTTATCCCCTTAAATAACAGTATATTATCTGAGGTAAAATGAGGTTAATTCCCAAATGATACAATCAAGAGGACCATGCTGGAGTATTACAGGGGGTCTAAAAGAAGGACTCTTTTAAAGGCTGTAGAAATCAGGGAAGTCTTTGTGGAGGAAGCCAGCCTTGGATGAATCAGTGTGTGTGCAGCAGAGGGGAGTGCTAAGGCTCTCCAGGGACAGAAAACAACAATGTGACTTGTCCTGGGCTATGAACCCAGCCTAGGGGTGGCCCTGTATGTTTGTCACTGGTCCAAGCAGGGCAAAAGGGGATTGATCATCTTGGGAAGCCAAAAATTCTTTGCAACACAAAATGGGAAAGGTTGTTTCCAGAGCCAAGGGCAGCTTCAGCTGGGGACTCCACAGTGAAGTTCTGGTGTTAGACATCTGTTTTGTTTGGAAATCCTAGATTATATATATATTTTTTATCTCTGAGACCTTGTTGGAGGCCCAGTCATTCTGGAATAAATCCAAGAGCTGAGGGTTTTTCTCTTCCTTTCCTTTCTCAGCTGTTTTCTCCTGAGCTTTTGTTAACACCGTTCAAAGTGTTGACAGGTCTGGTCAGTTGCAAACAGAGTAGCCTCTGCTTTGCAGAAGGTGAATGCCAACGTCAACCTCTGAACTTTGAGAAGCAGCCTTCACAGTTGGGAAGCCCCCTCTTTGTCGCAAAGATACATCCTGTTGCAAGGGAGGAAGCCTTGGCCCCTGGGCTGCCTGGTGAGTCACGGGCAGCCTGCACCTGTTTACTTAGTTAATGGAGCAAGGTGCTGGTGAGGCTAAGGTGCTGGGTTCAGTTCTCAGTTGAGCATGACTACTGTTCTACAAATGGTCCTACGTTACACTCCCTAATCTGATCTGTCAGTTTGCAAAGTCACTAGCATAGGGGGGATGGGTGGAAAGGGTAGGTGCTTCAGCACAAACTGCCTTTTCATTTGTGCCTTGCAACTGAGGTGCCAGACACATAGCTGGTATTCCATGAACCCACTTGATGAATATTCATGAAGCACAACAGTGTACCAGGAACTACACTAGCGCTGAAAATACAAATTTAGTGAAGACATTCTGTCCAGTGGACTTGATAAACATGTGAAAGTCAGCATTATGCAAAGACCCAAGAGGGGATGTGCTGGGTTGGATAAGTGGCAGGAAGGGCATGAGTTTGTGGCTGTCCATGAAAACGCGGACAAAACGCCACAGACGGGACAATCCAAAAGGTCACTAAAAACTCCATTTGGCTCCAAGTCTGTAGCTTCAGGTAGTTTCCAAATTAGTTTTGCTGAGTTCAGTTTTGGAATATCTGAGGAAGCACCAGGAAGAGAGGGATGTTTAACACAAGTCTCTGGGATTCTCTCATCCTGCGTATCTCTGGGCTATCACATTCCTCTCTCAAAATTCGCAAAGGAGAGCTTTAGGCTGAGATTTTCCATTGCACCCAGGGCATTCGTTGATGTGGGAAAAGCAGTTAGGTATTTGACCAGCACCAGGAAAAGCAAATCTCCTTGTGAGCCCCTGTGGCTTTTAGGTGCTACCCACACCTAGGGAGGGCATCAGTTTGGAAGAGAACCACTCCAATCAGCTGAGCAAAGTCTCACTGCGAACTTACAGAGGGCATCCTTCCAGGTGTATGATCCATCTCATCTTCTGCCCTCCTAGCTAAGCCTGGGGAGTGCAGTCACACAGCTTTAACTCACTTAGTTCAGCTCCAGCCCCCTCTTGCAGGTAACTGGGCTTGGGAAGAATTAGGAGTTCTAGAAGCAAAGTCTTCTGCATGGGGTCCTTCCTGTGTTCTGTTGCTCTTTTCCATCCTTCATTTTTCACATGAAAGGGCAAAACGATTTTAAATTCTTTTAGAGCGCTGATCACAAGGATTGAGATGGCTACTTAGATGCTTCCTTCTCTCCTTCTTCTGAGTGTGAAAATTTCCCTGATGGAGGGATATATGAAGAATGCTGTCCCCCTGCTGGCATGTCTCTATCCCTCATGCGTACCATGGGAATACATCCTTTAAAAAACTTTACCTTAATAATAATAACAATACTCTATTTATGAAACATATGCTAACTATTGGTACTTTGCTTGGCAGTCTAAATGCATTAACTCATGAAACAGTCCCACCAGACCCACAAGGCAGGAACAGTTGTATGCCGTATCAGGGAAGAGTAAAATGATGTCAAGAGAAGTTACTAATGTTTAGTAGCTGGTAGATGTAACACAAGATTCATGTCCAGCTTCTACCTTTAAATTCTGTTTCTAACCACTCTATAATCCCACTCCAAATACTTTCAAAGATTATATACACTCAGCAGCTTGCTGGGCAGCCCAACACGAAAGGGGTAGTGTTGGTTTCAAAGGTGAGTGTTTCTGCTGCAGTTTCCTTAATAAGCCTGCCCGGGTCTTTTGGACCAGCAAACACTTCTTTTTGCCCAACTCCAGGTGGCTTTTTAAAAGCCAATTGGTCCTAGACGTACTTTTCTATCAGAACATGTCTTTTGTGACCTCCCTTCTCCTCTCCCTCCCTCTCCCTCTCGTCTTTTATTTCTGTGAGGCCCCAGGCTCTCTGCCTCACATCCATCTGACACCACAAGACCGCACTGGTGAAGCTAAACGTTGGATGGTCCAGGACTAATTGCACGAGAGGAGGCCTGGGGACAGCAGCTTTTGCCTGGGCCGTTCCTGTGGGCGGCACCTGGGGGAGCGCCGTCTTGAAGGATTACGTTAGCAGTTGCGTGCTTTTGGCCCAGCCCAGCGGAACAGCTCCCACTAAAGGGGGAAGCAAGGCGGGCTGTGGTATTTCCTGGGAGCCGGCCGGAGTCTGACTGCGACTGGGAACATTCATTGGGCCAAAGGTCGCGGGCTGTTCCTAGGCGAGACTGCTCGCACGTCCCAGGCGCGGGAGGGCCCCAGACACCGCACGCCTCGCCAGACGTCCCCGAGCGTATTCGCGGCTGCGTCACCAGCCTCTGCGCGCGGCCCTGGACCCAGCGCGCACGCGCATGCGCCGGCCGCTGGGGCTCTGAATGCCGGTCGGCGCAGAGGCTCTTTGCATCCTACTGCAGGGGAAGCTGCCAGCTACTGAGAGTTTTTCAGGGGCTTGAGGAAGGGACTTTGCCCTGCAAAATACTGTCCAGAAAACATGATGGACTTTCTCTCACAGGAAACACATTTAGTTAAATCCTAAAATGCAAATGATAACTGAAATTCACACTCAATGTGAACCACCAAGCAGGAAGTTTCTGGATTTCTGAGGGGGAGGTGAGGGAGGATGCTGGATGGAGCTCATCCCATCACTGCATTGAGGGTAAGACCCGGGGCACTGAGAATTAACAACTTTTGCTGACTTCTCTTTTTACTCCACGTGTGCATCTGTTTCCCTCTATTTTCTCTGCTTTGCAGAGGCCCCACTGAATAAAGGATAAGAATTATTATGTCTGTCCTCTCTTTATTGGACAGCTATGTAAAACAATGTCCTCTCTTTGGTTTCCTAATGAAGATGTCTCAACACCCATCCGTGCTTTTACCTGGCCTTTCTAGACCCGAAATCTGGGAAGGCAAACCAAAGGGATGTTCTGGATCCAGGCTAGGGATGTTCTGATCCAAATACATCTGGATCAGATGTATCTGATCAGGCCAGGAGATACCAGTCAAGAGAACTGAGGCTCCATGGGACACTCCAAGAGAAGGAAAATGGAACTGAATGGAGAAAAGAATGCTGTCCTAAAGAAAAACCTCATGTCCCTGAAAATCTAGAGAAATATTCAACACACAAGGAAAATGGACCAGAAGCAACAAAAAATGTGAAATAAAAACACAATCATTTTTAAAACAAGAAAACAATTCCAAGAATACTTTGTGCTTATCAGTTTTGCCCTAGCCTTCCTCCAAGGGCGTCTCCTCTTATCGAGGCTGGATCTAGTTTCTAATCTGGAGACCACTTCTTTGGGTCACTTTTTTTTTTTTTAATTTCGGGTTGAAAGAGAGCATGAGCTGGCCCCATGGTTCAGCTCTAAGTTCCCAGTGGCTTCTTGGGTCAAAAACACACTCTCAGAATGTGAAGGAATGACTGAATCTAGGATCTCAAGTTTGTCTTCTTTAGCTTTTACGGATAGCTGGTGAATGCACCTCTTTGGGTGAGATTCACGCTTAAGCCAAGACAATGGGAAAGGAAGTGTTTCTTACTTGACTCAGTGAGAACCTTGTGGGGGACAGGGCAAAGCTTAGGAGAGGAGATTTATGGATAGTTCTGAGCTTCCTTAATTGGGCCTGAGGGATGTGAGGTGTTACTCCAAAACTGAGGGGCTCAAACAGTTTCCGAGAGATTTATTGACCTCCAAGCCAGTTAGATTTTCACTCCAACTTTCTGTTGCTCAGCCTTTTAAGAACCAGTTCACGATATCCTGCCTCTGGAAAGCCTTCTCCATATACCTAAGCTCATTTGGCTTAAACAAAGAAAATTATAGCCATTTAAAGATTATAAAATAAACACAAATACAGAAAATCAAACCAAACCAAAGGAGAGCTTAATGGATTGTTCTAAGGCAAGCACTCATTTAACTATCAGCCTGATAAAGAAAGAGAACATTGTCTTGAACACAACTGCTCCCATGCCTGTGAAAGTGACCACTGTACTGAATTCCACAGAGATCCTTTATTTTATTTTGGGGTGGGGAGTTTACTACCAAAGTGGCCTCTCTGAACACCATAGTTCAGTTTTGTCCATCTTTTAAAACTTTGATAAGGTCTTTTAAATCTTTTTAAACCTACGGTTTTCCCCTCCAAACTTCTCTCTTTCATGCAATTTACTGTTGCAGAACCCAGGGCATTTGATCTGTAGGGTTTCCTGCAGTCTGGCTGTTGGCATTAAGTTCCTGCAGATGGCATTAAGTTCTGATGCAGTTCAACAAGGTCCTCTGTTCTCCATAGTCCCTGAAAAATGGACGCTGGATTTGAAGGCTTGAAACTCAGTTTCAATCCCTTGAGCAAGATAATAGATAATGAATTGGGAGGTATATAACATCTTTGTTTCTTTAGCAGATATTGATGATCAATGCCTAGATCCATCAATTTATTGTTAGCTGTAGAATATTTTTTTCACTTGTTAGTTAAAATACTTCTATAAAAAGACACTTTTCCTCATCTATTATGTATTTAATCAATGGTACAGTTCAGATAGGAAAGGTAAAGCAAATGCTTCATTCCTTTCTTTTATGTACCAGTTGCCAAGATAATGAATGGTTCTTATCCTCCAAAGATGCCTTTTTATTTTAATTGTCATGAACTCATGTATCCATATATCCATATGTGTATTCACCATACTAGGAGGGTTTCAAGCAACTGTAATAATTATCTTTGTTGCACCTCGATTCATCCCGTCTTCTGCTAAAGAGACCCTCTTCCAATGGCAGGCACTTGAATCATTTGACATGACCCTGGTGATCTTTGATGGCTTCCTTGCTGATATCACAAGATATTCCAGGCTCATTTTGTACATATCCTGTCCCAGACCTGGAATTTGCCATTTCTTCAAGAATCCTTGGTTTCTCTTAGAAGGAAATGGTATTTCAAAATCACCATCTAGGCATAAAGAATGTTCATTACTACTGTGCTGGTCACTGTTTCTAAGTCTTTTCTGAGCACAGAACTAGGAAATGCATGCATTTTTAAAGAAAAAAATACCTCAGGAGTTCATTGTGATACTTCTGATTCAAATTTGGTCCTGTAGGCTTGTTACAAGCACTAAGGCTCAGAACAAGCAATACTAGCACTGCTAACACCAATATATTAATAAGGGTTATATTTTTTTCATTTGTTCTCTGCATCTGCCTCTATATTTTGTGTGTTTTTAATTTTTTAACAGACTTTATTTTCTAGAGTAGTTTTAGGTTCACAGCAAAATTGAGCAGACAGTACAGAGATTTCCCATTAGATCCCCCATCTCCACACATGCACAGCCTTTCCCACTACCACCAACACCTGCCAGAGTGGGTGCATTTGTTACAACTGATGAACCTACTTTGACACATCATTATCACTCAAAATCCATGGTTAACATTATGGTTATATAGTGTATGGGTGTTGACAAATGCATTATAACATGGAACCATCATTATAATATCATACAGAACAGTTTCATTGCCCTAAAAATCTTCTGTGTTCTGCCTAGTCATCATTGTTCCCTCATGCCTACTCCGCAATCTCTTTATGACCTCCGTAGTTTTGTCTTTTCTAGAATTTATGTAATTGGAATCATATAGTATGTAGGCTTTTCAGATTGGCTTCTTTCACTTAGTAATGTGCATTTACCATTCCTTCTTGGCTTTTCATGGATTGATAGCTCATTTCTTTATAGCACTGAATAATGTCCCATTGTTTGGATGTACCACAGTTTATTTATCCATTCATTTACTGAAGGACATCTTATTTACTTCCGAGTGTTGGCAAATACGAATAAAGCTGCTTTGAACATCTGTGTGCGGGTTTTTGCATGAACATGTTTTCAACTCCTTTTGATAAATACCAAGGAACATGATTGCTGGATCATATGGTAAGAGTATGTTCAGTTTTGTAAGGAACTCTCAAACTGACTTCCAAAGTGGCTGTACCATTTTGCATTCCTCTTAGCAATGAATAAGAGTTCTTGTTGCTCCACATCCTTGTCAGCATTTGATAATGTTAGTGTTTTGGATTTTGGCCATTCTAGTAAGTGTGTAACAGTGTCTCACCAACGTTTTGATTTGCAGTTCCCTATGACAAATGATGTTGAGCATCTCTTCATATGCTTATTTACTACTTACATATTGTCCCTTAGTGAAGTGTTTGTTGAGGTCTTTGTCCCATTTTCTAATCCCATTGTACTTTTACCCACTTCTGAATGTGTGCCATGCTTAGGATTAGGGTGATAGGCAAGTGAATCATTCAACATGAGCCTACACTGTATGCATAGTGGCCTTCTGATGTTTGATGAATTGGGAGAACAGATAGCTAAAATGTTGCTTTCATGCAGTGTTTCCTGGAGGTGAATCCACTGGGGACAATTCTGAAAACAGTAATATGTATATTACGTCTATTTAGTGCATGTCTGATTTCTATAGAAGTGGTTGGCTATAGATTAGGAACTAAAATAAAGATTTCACTAAAAACTGTGTCCAGTAGCATAGGCCAGGATATGATGCAGTAATAATGGAATCCCAGTGGCTTGATAACACAGTAGTTTATTTCTTGCTCATCTTACATGTTCAGTGCAGATCAGAGGGGACTTAATGACCTCAGTCACTGGGAACGCAGCCTGATGAAAATGCTGCCATTTTGTAGTTGTACTATCTAGAACATAAATTTCTTGACTGAAGAAGAGGCTCATGGAGGGTTTCATGGCTTTTCTATCTTCTGACCTAGAAGTCCTTTCTATCCTCAGCTGATTAACCAGCAGTGGTATAAGTCCGGGGAGAGGAAATCCTGAGGCCAAATACCTCTAAAAACCAAAATCAGTCAAAGGGAGAAATAAAGTTTAAAACCCGTTTATTGCTTACAAACTGCAGTCCAGGGCCATCTCTCTCCTCTGCTCCTGAAGAAGCAAGCAAGCCAGCCAGCCAGCCACTCCCCTTAACCTGTCAGGTTCAGATATGCCCTTGGCTGCCCAGGTAATTACCCACTGACATGGAGATGAACTTCCCTCAACCCCTGAGGATACGCAAATGCACCAAAGCCAGGCGAGATATTCTGGAAATATTACAAATTTACCCACAAGTGGTCATATAGCTGCCTAACTGTAAAAGAGCTGGAAAATGTGGGAAATTAACTGGAATGTTTGGTGAATACCTCTGTCTCTGCCATCTCTCAATGAGGGCTCAGCGGTGGTGATGGCAGTGCCCCTTGGAGAGTACAGAGTTGGGGAGGAAATGGTGGTACTCCGGGGAATTATAAGGGATGACCAGCAGCAAACTTTAGGGAATAGAGGGAAATGAGGACCTCTAGTTCCAACCTGAGGCTCACATACTTTTTAGAAGCTCCATAATTGTTATGTTCCTTCATATAAAAGCTAAAATTGCCAATCTTTTAAATTTTTATAGTATAAAAATGGGAGAGGGCTGCTACCAGAAAATGTGATCATTTCCAAACCTGAACTGTGAAAGAAGAAGCCATAGGAATAGGAACTACTCTGTGACCCACTGTGTTTCTGGAAGTACCTGTGCTTTCAAGCATCAGGAATTTTTCCCATTTTTTAAAATTGTGGTAAAATAAACATAACATAAAATTTATCTCAACTATTTTTAGGTGTATAATTAAGTGGCATTAAATACATTCATAATTTTGTGCGACTATAACCACCATCTACCTCTGTAACTCATCTTGTAAAATTGAAACTCTACATCCATTAACAATACCTTTTCCTTCCTCTCTCCCACCAAGTCCCTGGTCATCACTATTTTACTTCCTGGTTACTGTTTTTGACCAGGCTAAATGCCTCAGATAAATGGGATCATACAGTATTTGTCTTTTTTGTTACTGGTTTACTTCACTTTGCAAAATATCTTCAAGATTGATCCACGCTGTAGCATACACTAGAATTTCCTTTCTTTTTAAGGCTGAACAATATTTGTTACATGTGTATACCACATTTTGCTTCTCTGTCCATCTATCAAGGGGCACTTGGGTTGCTTCCATGTTTTAGCTATTGTGAATAATACTGTTATGAGTATGGGTTTTCACATATCTTTTTGAGACCCTGTTTTCAATACTTTTGGGTATATACCCAGAAATGAAGTTTCTGGATCATATAGTAATTCTATTTTTAACTTTTTTAAGGAGCTACCATCCTGTTTCCCACAGAGGATGTACCATTTCACCTTCTTACCATTAGGGCACAAGAGTTTTCCAACTGTTTCACATCCTTGTCCACACTTGTTGTTTTCTATGTGTTTTGGGTAGTAGGCATCCTAATGGATGTGAGGTGGGATCTCATTGCAGTTTTGACTTGTATTCCTCTAAGGCTTAGTGATGTTGAACATCTTTTCGTATGGTTATTGGCCATTTCTTTATCTTCTCTGGAGAAATGCCTATTCAAGTCCTTTGCTTCTTTTAAAATCAGGTTTGTTTTTATGATGTTAATTTTTGGAATTCTCTGTGTATTCTGAATATTAACCCCTTATCAAATATATGATGTGTGAATGTTTTCTCTCATTTAATGAGTTGCCTTTTTACTCTGTTGATAATGTCTACTGAGGCACACAAATTTTAATTTTTCATGAAGTCTAGTTTGTCTATTTTTTCCTTTGTTGCTTGTGCCTTTTGTGTCATAGACAAGAAATCATTGTCAAATCTAGCATTGTAAAGTTTTTGCCCTATGTTTTCTCCCAAGAGTTTTATAGTTCTGGCTCTTACATTTGTTTTTGATCTATTTTGAGTTAGTTTTTGTGTATGGTATTATGTAAGGGTCTAATTTCATTCTTTTACATGTGGATATCTAATCTTCCCAGCACCATTTGTTGAAAAGACTGTCCTTTCCCATTGAATGGTGTTAGTACCCTTGTCAAAAATCATTTGACCTTATATTCATGGGTTTATTTCTGGGCTCTCTCTTCCATCCATTGGTCTAAGTGTCTGTTTTTATGCCAGTACTATGCTGTTTTAATTACTGTAGCTTTGTGGTAAGTTTTGAAATCAGGAAGTATAAGTTCTCCAGCTCTTTTCTTCTTCAATTTTGTTTCGGCTATTTAGGGTCCCTTGAGCTCCCATATGAATTTTAGGATGACTGTTTCTATTTTTACAAAAAATGTCATTGGGATGTTGAGAAGGATTGCATTGAATCTGTAGATTGCTTGGTTAGTGTTGACACTTGAACATAGTAAGTCCTCTAATCCATGAACATGTGATGTTTCTGTCTTCTTTAATTCTTTCAGTAATATTTTGTAGTTTTCATTGCACAAATATTTACCTTCTTGGTTAAAGCAATTCCGAAGCATTTTATTCTTTTTGATGTTATTGTGAATGGGATTGTTTTTGTAATTTCCTTTTCAAATTGTTTATTCTTCATGTATAGAAATTCAACTGATTTTTGTGTGTAGAATTTGTTCTTGCTACTTTATGGAATTCATTAATTAGTTTTAGCAGGGGCTTTTTTTGTGTGGGACCTTTAGTTTTCTAAATATAAGATCATGTTGTCTGCAAAACAATTTTACTTCTTCCTTTCTGATTGGGATGTCTTTTATTTCTTTATATTGCCTATTGCTCTGGCTAGAACTTCCAGTACTAGCTTGAATAGAAGTGGCAAACGTGGGCATCTTTGCCTTGTCTTAATCTTAAAGAAAATGCTTTCAGTGTTTCATGATTGAGTATGACATTTGCTGTAGATATTTCATATATGGCTTTAATTATGTTGAGTAGTTTCCTTCTCTTCCTATTTTGCTGAAGTTTTTTTTTCATGAAAGGGTGTTGAATTTTGTCAAATCCTTTTTCTTTATCAATTGAGATGATCATGAGATGTTTTTTCCCCCCTAAGTTATAAATTCAGTTGTTGATCCAAGGTGTTTGCTGTTTCTTTGATGTAAGCATTTATAGCTATAGCTATAAATTTCCTCCTTAGTAAAACTTTTCCTGTGTCACATAAGTTTTGGTATATTGTATTTTAATTTGCATTCATCTCTAAGTATTTTGTAATTTCCATTGTGATTTTTTTTCTTTGATTCATTGGTTGTTTAAGAGTGTGCTGCTTAATTCCCACCGATTTATGAGTTTTCCAGTTTTACTTCAGTTATTGATTTCTAACTTTATCCTTTTGTGATCAGAGAAGATACTTTATATGATATCTATCTTTTAAAAATCTATTGAGACTTCATTTGTGGCCCAACATATGGTATATCCTGGAAAATGCCCCATGAGCATTTGAAAAGAATGTGTATGCTATTTCTGTATGTAACAGTTAGATCTAGCTGGTTTATTGTGTTGTTTAAAGTCCTCTATTTTCTTCTTTACCTTTTATCTGGTTTTTTTATCCATTACTGAGGGTGGAATATTGAATTTTTCAACTACTATTATAGACTGTTTATTTCTCCCTTCAATTCTGTCAGTTTTTGCTTTCCATGTTTTCATGGTCTATCATTAAGTACATAAGTGTTTATAGTTGTTTTATCTTCTTGCTATGTTGAACCTTTTGTTAACATACAACATGATAGTTTGTCTCTAGTAACTTTTTTTGATTTAAAGTCTACTTTGTCTGATATTAGTATAGCCACCCCTGCTCTCTTTGGTTACTATTTGCATGAAATATCTTTTTCCATCCTTTTACTCTCAATCTTTTTGTGTCCTTGGATCTAAAATGAATCTCTTTTAGACAGCATTTAGTTGGATCATGTTTTTTAATCCATTCTACAATCTCTATCTTGTTTGGAGAGTTTAATCTATTTATATTAAAAATAATTACTCATATGGCACAACTTGGTTCTGTCATTTCGGTATTTGTTTTATATATGCTTATAGCTTTTTTGTCCCTCATTTCCTGCATTACTATCTTCTTTTATGCTTAGCTGATTTTTTTTATAGTGGAACATTTATACTCTTTCCTCATTTCATTTTGTGCCTATACTATAGCTATTTTCTTTTTGATTATTATGGGGATCACACTTAATATCCTAAAATGATAACACTCCAAGCTGAATTTATACTAGCTTAACACAAACTCTGCTCCTTTAAAATCTTTGTTCCTATCTCTTTCAGTTGTTGAAGTCACAAAATTACATCTTCATATATTTCTCTAAAATATAAACTAATAATTCTTTTAAACGCACTGGACTCTTAGAATATGTAGAAAAGACATTCGAATTACAAATCAATGTTTACAGTAATACTAGTATTTAGACTTATAATTTTTTTCTAAATATATTAGTGCCTTAAATCATGTATAAATCAAAAAGTCACAAATGATTGTTATAATAATAGTTTCATACTTGCTCATGTGTTTACCTTTATTAAGATCTTTATTTCTTCATTGGAATTTGAGTTATTGTCTAGTGTTCTTTCATTTCACCCTACAGTGCCCCTTGAGCATTTCTCATGCTCAAGTTTAGTAGTTACAAACCTCTGTTTATCTGGGAATGTATTGCTTTCTCCTTCACTTTTGAAGGATAGTTTTGCTGGACACAAGATTCTTGACTGGCAGGTTTTTTTTAGAAAAAACTTTTTGGAGCCTTCTGACCTCTCAAATTTCTGAGAAATCTGCTGATAATCTTATTGAGTATGTGTTATGTCACTTCTGTTTTGCTGATTTCAAGATTCTCTCTTCATCTTTTGAAAGTTTTATTATAAAGTGTCTTTGTATGGGTCTCATTGAGTTCATCTTTCTTGGAGTTGGTTAAACTTCTTGGATGTTTACATTCATGTTTTTCATCATATTTTCTAAATTTTCAGCATTATTTCTTCAAACATTCTCTCTGCCTCTTTCTTTTTCTCTTCTCCTTCTGGGTCTCCTAAATACATATGTTGATCCACTTGATTGTGTCCCACAGGCTCCTTAGGCTCTGCTCATCTTCATTTGGTATTTTTTCTTTCTGTTCTTCACTAAATAATTTCCATTTTTCTATCTTCTAGTTTGATGATTCTTTTTTCTACATGCTCAAATCTGCCTTAGACTCTCTCTAGTGAATTTTTAATTTTAGTTGTTGGAATATTTAGCTCCAGAATTACTTTTTGGTTTCTTTTTAAGTTTTCTATCTCTTTATTGGTATTTCTATTTTGTTCATACATAATTTTTTGAGTTCCTACACATCTTCCTCTATTTCATTCAGCTTCTTTAGTTCATTTGGGCTTCCTAAAGTCTTTGTCTAGTAGATTTAGATCAAGACTTTTTTAGGGACAATTTCTGTTGATTTGTTTTTTTCTTTGAATGGGTCACACTTTCTTATTTCTTTGTATGCCTGGCAATTTTTGTTATTGTTGTTGAAAACTGGACATTTGAATCTAATAATGTGGTAACTCTGGAGATCAGATTCTCCTCCTTCCTCAGGGTTTGTTGTTTTTTGCTATTGTTTTTATTTGTTTTTGTTTTTTTAATTGTTGTACACTGTCTCTGTGTCAAGAATAATCTTGCTGGGTAAACTTAGGATCTTCTCAGTTTTTTTCTGAGCCTGTAGCTTTCCCTGGGTGTGCATGGTCACTTTCTAATTTTCCCCATATGTGCAATTGTTTTTAAATACCCTAGTTTTTAATGTCTGCCTTCCAAAAGGGGAAGAAGAGAGAAATAAATGTGGGTGGGGGGAGAACAACAGCTCTTTAAATCCCTTGGCAGTCACTTGAGCCAGTGGGGTTTGGCTTGCCACAATAGAGGGAAGTGCTGCAGCAATGACTACCTGCCTCTTCATCTGTATCTCACTGAATAGGAATCAGTGATTAGAACACAGATCTCCAATATTTGGAAGACAGTTATTGTCCACCCTGGCTTCTGCAAGCTGTATGCAGATTGCTTCAAGAACACACGCACAGTTGCCTGGCAAGGAGCTAAGAGTGAGAAATGGATAGCTGCAACTGTGCTAAGAAATGAAGTTGACCAAAATAACCACAGTATACTGTCCAAGCCTTCCCCTGGAAGCTGCAAGCCTCGAATATATTCCAACGTTCCAAATAGTTATGTCAGACAGATTCTGCCAGTGCAATTATTGTCTAGGTCATGAAACAGATTCCTGGTGCTTCCAACTCCACCATCTTCTCAGAATTTTCTTCTAAGCCCCAAGATTTTGCACTTGGAAAAAATCATATATTGTATTGGTAAGTGGAAAAATGAGAAGACAGAAAATTAAATGTGCACTATGAACACATCTAATATATATGAACACATAAAACAACTACAGCACAAACTAAATACAGAAGAAATGGGAAGAAAATAAATGTAAATGTGGCATTCATGTTCAGTTGATAATCTTAAGAGAAATATCTTTTTCTCCTACTTTTCAGCACTTTCCACATTTTCTATGTTAAAAATTAAAACAGAATGAATTTACACAGTAAACACATTACATGGATGCTATGCTCTAAAGCTGTTTCTGGGGCATGTGGCTCATCTAAGATATGTGCAATAGACTTCCCATGCTGATAAAACCACACTGTCATTAACTCCGGGCTGGCACAGAGTAGGTGCTCAATAAATATTTGTTGACTAAAGGAATGATTACGTGTGTGTGTGTGTGTGTGTGTGTGTGTGTGTGTGTGTGTTGTCAGGGGGTATGACTTGGCTGAAAAATAACCAAAAGCTTAGTATAGGTGAGTAGTTTTTAGTGGAGTGTCACTGAGAATGAAAAGTCCAGATTCTCTGCTCTTGGCCCAGCATCAGTTGTTACTGGCCTCAGTGCATCCTTATAGGAGAAAGGTCTGCAAAGGGGAGCAATGGTTACCTCTTTTAGAAAGCAGCAAGAGCCCTGTGTGCTGTCACTTTGCCCTCCTGATACCTAGAAATAGCCCTAGCTAGAGAAGTTCCTGTCATTATGGACCCTCCAGAATGGGAACTGGGGAAAAAATTGCCAGATATATTTACTTTCTAAAAATTTCACCAGACAAATTAAATGATTGAAAAAGGTCACCCAACAATATTTTGGCTGGGCCAAGAAAATAACCCAACATCTTATATTCTTTTTCATGGAGATTAGCAATTTTAGTATGCTCTTCACTTAGTTTTTCAGAGGATATGAGAGGGAAGTGGTTTAAGGTGAAGGGAAAGAGTCATGGCTATTTGTACTTGATTTGGAAAGTCTGAAAAATTGAGGTGGTAAAATATTAAAAGAGAAGCAGTTGAATTATCTCTGTTGAGACATCTAACTGGTACCTATAATGGAAATGGGAAAAAGAAACCAAGAGCAATTACTGGGCTTCCAGAGAGTATAATTGTTCAATATTAGTAGGGTATTGGATTTTCTGAGTTACTATAGTTATTTGGTGCTGTGACTTTAAGTCTTTTGTAAGTTTTGGAGCAAAGATTATTTTATAAAGCTTTGATCATTTCCCATTGCCCATAATATCTTTTCTGATAACCAGGCCAGCATCCTTATAAAGAGTTAAAAGGAAAATATTGACAAGAAATTCTGAACAAGGCTTCCGTCTCAGTCTTGCCAGCATCTAAGTCCTCTACAGATATAAAATGTGGTTCAGAAAATATTCACAGCACTTGTGTTTCATGTCTAAGTTGTATGTTCCTTGAGAGCAAGGACCTTGCCTGTCTTAATCTCTATATCAGAGCACCTAGAACAGTATCCAGAACATAGGGGAGTCCCAATGTTTATTTGTTGACTGAATATCATTTGTTCTCTCCCATACCTGTTGTTCTGAGAATCCAAGAGCTGAAGCTCAAGTCTCTACCATGAAAAGGAAAACAGATGGTGACTGTCATTGTCTCCTAAAGTCTGTAACCTTGATTCCAGGTGACATGCTTTATTGTGATGGGACATGGCAGAGATGGATCTAGGTGGGCCAGGTCAGTAGCAAAGAGTGTAGATGCCACTGGAGTTGTCTGAGGGAGTCCAAAACGTGGCATTTGGGGTAGATATCAAGGTAGTCATGAGTAATCACTTATATTTGTGGCAGGGAAGTCTCAGGCATTCTCATTCCAAAGGTAACAAGTTAGAAATGAGAGCAGCCAGTTAGGTATGGAAGACGAAAACTTGAAACCAGAAGTATGGTGGTTCAGATGAATTTCAATAATTATTTTTAGTGGAATAGCCCTGTGTGTTCCAGATGCCAATCTGGGGACACTTTGTTGGCACCATGTTGCTTTGGTACCCAGGAGGACTAGAATGGGCATCTGTGTTACTATTTAGGAAGGAGGTCTGTTTCCTGCTCCCTCCATTTTCAGACTTTCCAGGCAGATAGCACTTAACACATGGGAAAAGGAATATTTCTCTGTCCTGGGAAGAACAGATTCCCATTAGGAAATTCTACTCCTCATCCAAGCCTGAGCTGAAGGTATTTCAGAGTTACCTCAACACTAGCCTTTGGAAGGAATTCGCCCTAATCTGACTTTGGTAACAAGGACCTTTAGAGATCTTGTTTAGAAGAAAGACAGGGAAGTCTTCCCTTGCTGTGAAGGCTTAATCCTTAGCTGTATTCTTGCACTGACTTCTTTCAGTAACTCTTGTTAGATATGGTATCTGGCACAAATAACTCCTAGAAATCAAAGCATCCTTAAAGTTTGCCAACACTAGTATGTGGGAATCAGGGGCTCTGGAGTGGTCAAAACAGGTGCCTGGAACGTTAGGTACTACTACCCCCTGGAAACAGTGCTATTGGGAGGGTGCTACTCTTAAATCCTCAAAGCCAGTAGGCTAGTGCTCCCACATGCATGGCCCCACGTGAAGACTGACCTGTCCCTGACTCCTACCTAGACTGCAGAACTCCCATCCACCAGTATGATTGCTTGAGATTTGTCCCTATGGGTACACTGCAAAGCCAACAAGGGCCTGAACCCTCATTTCAAGGGGACTTTTTATTTTAGTTGGTCTCTTGGCCTAGTTGTCACTTTGGGAACCATGGCTGGGCTGACTGTATCAGTACCATCTGGGAAGATTTTAACAATTACAGATTCCTGGGTCCTTTCTTGGAGGTTATAATTCTGTATGTAGGTGAATGTCCTGGAATTTGTATTTTTAGGAAAGATTCTGATATAAAACCAGTCTGGAGCCAACGATCTATTGCCCCTCCATTGGCATTTGGATATTTGACTGGAGAAAGCTGGAGTCATGTGCTCTCAGCCCTGTCGCCATGTTGGTTAGGCACCAGAGTCCTCAAAAGCATCCAAATGGCTTGACAAGAACTTTTTCATGAGCCATAGTCATTCTTAAGCAATCTTTGTGTTTCCTTTCCCCTGGACACTTTATTCTGTTTAGCCTTTCAAGGGCAGCTCTCAGGACAAACCCTCTCAATCCCATCTAAATGCTCGCAAGAAGAGAAATAAATTCTATACACGAAAGACAGTTTTGATTCCATTATTTCTACCATCAAAATCTACCTCCCTTCCTACCACTTCCTTTCAGGATCATGGCTCCATGACACTTCCTTCCCATGACCTTGGTACATACTAGTATTTCCCACTGAGGGGCAAAGAGTTCAGGAATATGAGTCTAAAATTTTTAAATCATAGTTTTCAAGCATTTTTATTTGTGATCCACAATAAAAAATGCATTTTATATTGTGATTCATTACAAACAGACATACCTAAAAAAAATTAACATGTAACTCTTTCTACATGTGATACACTCGATTCTCTAATCTATACTATTCTGTTTCACTTAGATCTGCAAAATTATTTTTATGTTCCACTAAGGAGGCACAATGCATTTTTGAAAGACACTGCTACAACATTCCCAGACTGACCTGTCTTAAATATGTGCGTGGAGAGAATGAATAACAGAGAATTCAAGCTATTAACAGATTGTCAGCCTAGTTATCTTCTCTTAAAGACATGGGACAATTATGCTAATTCAATATGTAGTTGTTACAGTGGATAGCCAAGGCCTAAGGCAACACATCTGGAAACTGCTGGAGTGATAGCCTTGGCTAGGATCTTTAGCTGAATATTCTGAGTCCTGCTACTGAAAAGTCTATAAATGATTAAACACATGCCCAATTGTGGGAAACAGGCCATTAAAGGCCTTTCATTTTCAACAAGAAGAAACTGAGAATCTTCATTAAAAATCTATATTGATTTCAAAAGCCATCCCAATGGGCTATATTCTAACATGGTAGATTCCTTCTAAAAATAGTTTGAATATAACTGGGAGTAAAATCTAATGGTTCAGATCAGGTCTCAGGAATTTGTTTCCTGGCTCTGCCACTTCCACTTGCTGCATAAACTTGGGCAAGCTACTTAACCTTTAACCTCTCTGAGTTTCAGTTGCCTCATCAGTAAAATCGGAGAAAAGTAGAATCTACCTACTAACAAGGGCACCGTGAGGAGCAAATGAAAGAACATAAAACTTTAGGCAGGGTGCTTTGTGTACCAATGGTCACCGCCCAGTGGTTGTTATCTGCATCACATCCATGCCAGAGGTGGGTTCAGACGGTGGATTTGTTTTTACTTCAGTCTGAACGTGTGGACCTCAGTCGGAGAGTGTGTTGACAGGGATCTCACCTAAGCTATCAGTATTCTGCTGGAATATTCTTGAGCAGTTGGTTAGGCAGAACAGAAAATGGACAGCAAAACCGGCCAGGCTTCTCCATGCTCAGTCTGTCGGTCCTGAGTTCAAAGACAGGGCAGTCTGGCTGAGCCCCTGATGAAATCTCTCTCCTACCCTTTAGGTATATCACGGTCACCTCGTTATATCAGAGGAGTTAGACTTTGCTGAATAGTGGAGCTGAATCAAACTGGATTGAGATGAGATCTAACATACAGGACCTTAAGGGCAGACTTGCTGCTTCAATGTATTCACTTTCATCAACCTAAGAGGACGTTTTCTCCATGGGAACTTGACAAGAATTCTATTCAGTAAATACATGGGGGCCACCAATAATAATTATAGCAATAATATTAGCTAACACATCTATAGCACTTACTATGTGTTCTAGGAATCATTAAATATATTATGTCATTTAATTAACACAGCAACCCATTATGTTCTCCTTTTCAAGAGGAGGAAACTAAGGCATAGAGAGGTGAAGTAATTCTTCCAAGGTCACACAGAACGTAAAGGACAGAGCCAGATTCTGTGAGAGCTTAAGGCAGGAGCATCAGATCCATCCTTTTTGGACCCACCTGGTTTGCGCTTTTTGTTTTGTTTTTTTGTGAAGGTTATGGTGAGTACATGGTGGGGAATAATATCTCTGAAGTACTCAGTGGAGTCATACTGAAGAAAGGAAGTGCTGACTCTTTACCTTTGCAATGAGAGACAACTGTAAACCTGACTCTGTGCACACCAGACTAACAAGCAGGTGTCCCTAAGAAATAGCAGCCCCTGACTTAGATATTGCCAGAGAGGGGAAAGTGTTAGAGAGGACATGATGTAGTCCAAGGTCAGCGGGCTGTGAGGCACCTTGGGGATTCCTGTAGATGTTTGCTGAGTGTTTGTGGAGTAGGCCGACTCAGAGAAACATCATGAATGAGAAAACCTCTCTCATGGCCTCTTTATTCTTGCCCTTTTCTTTTGATTGTTGGCCAACTTGTGTTATTCAGAATCTAGTAAGACTCAAACTTCTCTAGAGAGACTCCAAACACCTTGCTCCCTACACTGAATCTAGGAGCTTCTCTTTTCTAAGTGCTGCAGTCAAGAAGTCTCAGCATGCAAGAAAAAAAATACAGTGACTTGGTTTGTGAAATGGACTGCCATTGCTTTTTCTCCAAACTTTATAGCACGTCAACCTTAAAGCACAGAAAGTTAAAAAAAAAATTATTTTCTCAAGCTTAGATTTGAAGATTTAGCCTTTGGAAGAGAAACACACAGGGACGTGCCCGTGGCTAGGGGCCCCCGTCCCCCTCCTCCTGGCCACAGGCTAGGGTTTCCAGCTGACCAACAACTGCTGAGGCCTAGCATTGAACACTGTAGCTCACTGATTCTTGCTGGAGAGGAGCCAGCTGGTGGGAGTCAGGGTGTGTGTGGGGGGTGGCCTTCTCCCCCCCATCCCTGCTACCCACATCTACCTCTCCCAGCCACGCCTGTAACTGGGCCTCCTCAGTTCCCAGCTTGGCTTGGCAGGACTCCTCTGGACATCAGTCTCCACGAAGTCTTTCTGCCGCCCCAGCTCCTGGGGCACCCGAAAGGGCAGTGCTGGGTAAGGCTCAGAAACACAGAGCAGCCCTGGGGAGAAGGCTGCTCCCTGCACTTTGGGCAGGCAGACCTGGCATGAGCTGGCAGGCCTTATTCCAGTCCTGAGGGACAGGTACCCACATCAGGAAACCACCGCCCTGACCGGCCCCTGTTTTGGCAGTGTGAACTGAGAGGCTGAGAAGGGAGGAGAGCACAGCATTCCAGCCCACCTTACAGGCAGGCACGTGGCTGGCAGGGAGGGACATGGGCGGACCTGAGGGCCAGGTGGGGAAGGGGACAAGCAAGGCTCCTTGCGTAGCACGCGAGCTGTCTGCAAGGAACGTCTGTCTTTGCACACGCACTTTGTACTTCTTTCTACACTCACGAGGGACACCCACATGCAATAGAACAGATGAAGGAAAATATTTTCTTTCTCCGGCAGTAATTTCCTTCCATGACACTGGTTAGGACCAACCCCTCTCCCTGCCTCCACCCTTCCCTCTGGATCTTGCCAGGAAGGAAAATCCTACGTATACACCTGGAATCACAGACCAGACAAAAACACTAAAGCCAGTTACCCGACTGCACACATTCTCCAGCTTCCCAGAGCAGCCGCTCCAAAAGTCTCTCCTGGATGTACCTGCGGCCTCGTGTGTGAGAGCACCCGACCCAGCCCGCCCTACACACCCACGCCCCACAGTGCCGGCTCCTTGTCATCTTGCTCTGCTCTTGGCCCACCTGTCACCATCCATCCTGTCAATGCAGCAGAATTGTGAAAGGGGAGAGGGTTTCTGGAAATAAGTCTGAACCAAAGTGACAAAGGGGGAAGAGCAGCTTTCTGAATATTGGATTAAGACTGGCTCCAAGAATATTGATATTCCCGTAAGAAAGCCTTTAGCTTGCCCACTACTTTAGATCCCCATGAATATTTCATTGGTTGATTTAAGCATTGAGATTTTAAAACACCCAGACACAGACACAAAGCACCTTCTCGGCAGTAGAGCCATCGCGCCCTCTTCCTGTGTCTGGGGCTCAGACAGCTCTGGGCTAATGCCATGTGGCGACTTTGAGAGTGTTGGCTGGTAACCTCACAGGGATCTATCTACATTTATATCTAACTAAGGACTCCTAGTGTGGCCAGGACAAGTTTTCCAGAAGATGACAGTGGTTTAACACACATTTGTGACTCACTGAGGAAGCCGGCTTTCCCCGCCACCCGTTGCTGAGGGGACCAGTTGTCAAATTAGCTTATTGTCTGCATCTGAGTTAGTGAAGGGGCAAATAAGTTTTAATTATAGCATTTGAGGGTAAATGAAAACTTGAGGCTGTGGTTTACATCATTCTAACCCTGGACAAGAATGGGTGTCCTTTAAAGGTAAATCTCTACATACTTCCAATTAATTTACAAATGAAGAGTTTTTTACTTGTTCTCTTGGTCACAATGCCTCACCACTCTGATACTTTAAAATTCTTTTTTCTCCATTATAAAAAATTCTCATGCCATAGGGGAAAGAGAACAGCCATTCAAGCCAATCCAGAAAAAAATTTTCAGTCATACTGAAATTTATCAGTCCAAATCCTTTTCTTCCCTAACCCAGATAATGGCAATCATAATGCATGCTGCCACACTCATCAGGGGAGAGTTTGGTAGAGTGGAAAAAACTGTTATTTAGAGCTAGAAGACCTGGTATCCAGATTCAACTTGGCCACAGCGACTTTGGACAAATCACCTAACTCATCAATTGTTTTCTATTCTACAATCACTAATGAAATATTATTTTGCTCATGACCCTTTTGGTTGCAAGTGAAGAAAATTAAAATCCAATTGTCATGGCCAGAAGAAAAGTTTATTGTCACATGCAACTAAAAAGTCCAGAGGTGGCTTCAGGCTAACTAGTTCCAAGGGGTGACATAATGCTCTTTGGCATTTGTTTTTTCTTGGCTCTGTTTTCTCTGTGTTGGCTCCATTTCCAGGCTAGCTGTCTGTTTTGGGTGGCATGATGACTACCAGCATCTCTGGGCTTATCACCTGCCTTCTCAAGCTTTATGTCTAGTGGGAAAAGGATTTCTATTTCCTGGATGCTCAGATCTTGGTGTGTTTTGGGAGTGAATCTCTTGGATCACCTTGAGATATCTTCTCATCCCTGAACCAATCACAGTAACCAAGAGGGTGAGGTGCAGCCAGGTGACTGGACCTGGTGACTCTGGCTAGGCCTCTGTCACATGCCCAGCTTTGGGGTTAAGCCTACTCAAACCATATGTGATGAGAGGCGAAGAAGGATGGCTTCCCAAGGAAATTCAGGACACTGGTATCATGAATTGGTGGGGAAGGTGAAGATGCTGGGAAGGTTAAACTGATAAATGCTCTTTTCAAGGTTACCAAGTGTCCTGCACATTGCTGAACTCCACTGTCAGTTCTCCGCCCTCCTCTTTCATGATACTCAGCACTGTTTGACACACTGGCCACTTCTGATTTCTTGCAGTGTTTTTCCTTGGATTCCAGGCCCTGCCCACCTCCACCTGTCTGTGTCCTTCACTGACTGCTCCTTGGCTGGCCCTTTTTTCTCTCCCTCACCGTGTCAGTCACGACCCAAGCAGAAACCATAGCAGTTTTCTGTTTGAACAGAAAAAATATCGTGCAAAGGATTGTTTTAGTCTACTGTGTTGTATACACTAGTAAAAGGTGGCTAGAGAAGGACTGAAAGTGGACTCTAGGGACAAAGAACTCACAAATGCAGAAACCACACCCAACTAACATCAGAAGCTGTGGTTGCTAGGGGCACACAAGCCTGGCAGCGGTGAAGACCCTTGCCAAGGGGCACGGGCAGAAGCCCGAGGCTGGTGGCTGCAGCTGGTCCATGATCACTGCTGAGGCAAGGGCTTTGACCTCCCAGCACAGTGCTCGGTAATGGCACAAAATCCAAACCAACTCTTGGTATGTGACAGCTCCAGCCTTGCAGTGGCTCCAGCTAAAACATGGGGATTAACTTCTCTTTCTTTCGCACAATGTGTTCAATGTCTTGGCAAGTCCTACTGGTTCTACATTCAGCATGAATCTAGAACTGGACCATTTTCACTGCTGACTCCTGGTTGACATCACTGTTATCTCAGCTGGACAATTGCATTACCTCCTAACTGATTCCTCGCTTGGGCCTTTTCCCCCCGCACTCTCAGTTCAGCAGAGCAGCTAGAAGGACCTTGTAAGAACGTAAGATAGATTACATCAGTCCTCTGCTTACAACCCTTCCATGGCTTTTGTCACACACAGGGTAAGAGCCCAAAGCCCCAGAATGGCTTAAAGGGCCCTGAATGATGTGTCTCCCATTACCTTGCTGACCTCCTGTCTTTGCATTCCAGCCATGCTGGCCTCCTTGCTTTTCCTCAAACTCTCCAGGCACATATTTTTCAGATCTTTGCACCTTTTCCTTGTGTCAGGAAGCCACTCTCCTACCTCCTTCAGTTCTTTGCTTATAGGCCACCTTCTCAGGGAAGTATTTTCTTATAAATCTATTTGAAATATTTTAAAATAATTTCCTTTGAAGACCAAATATGTATTTATTATATCACAGTATCATAGTGAGCCTGCTGCATGACCACGAAGTTTTCAATAACATTATTATTATTACAGTTTTTACTATCAAATGCACATTGTAGTGGTTCAACAGTCTCCATCCCCTCTCCCCCTCCCCACTTACTCCCCTCCCCCTTGGTAACCACTAGTTACTTCTCCATGCCTATGAGTCTAATGCTGTTTTCTTCCTTGTGTTTTGCTTTGTTTTTATATTCCACAAATAAGTGAAATCATATGGTATTTGTCTTCCTTCACCTGGCTTATTTCACTGAGTGAAATACCCTCTAGATTCATCCATGTTGTCATAAATGGCACGATTTCTTTTCTTTTTATGGTTGGATAATATTCCATTGTGTATACGTACCATAATTTTATACTTCATAATACTTACTGCCCCTGACAGTTAGATAACTATAGATATGTTTTATTGTCTGTCTCTCCCCATTGTAATACATAAATACAAGCTCCATGACAGCAGAGATTTTTGTCTAGCTTGCTCATCGATGTAATCTTAATGCCTGGCACATAGTAAACATTCAAGAAATACTTGTTTACAATTATTTCTTGTAAAACAATGCATGTGTACTCTGGTTATATGTGTGAGAGCCTGTATTTGGGCCTGGAATATCACAGAGATATAATAACATATAAAACTTGCCCTCAAGGAATATATGTCCTAGTAGGGATACTTAGGCAGGTACAAACATATCCACAGTACAAAGTAGACTGTGACATATACTATAAGAGAATTTCTTACATCAGGTGCGATTAGGATTTGGAACTTTGATCATATTTAATTTAGAGAATCAGTAAACACTTTACAAAGAAGTGGCATTTGAGCAGGATCTTAATTCTCCTAGATGAAAGCAAATGAAAGGCTTTCAAATGGAAGGACCATCAGAAGCAAAGGCTTAGAAGTGGGAGGGCACAGAGTATGTCTTGACCCCAGGGGACAATGCGTTTTGGGTATTTCTATAGGTAGGGAAAGCACACTGGGACGGGATTATACTTGGACCTGCATATCAGCATAAGGAAAATGTATCTGGAGAGCCGTTGAAGAGTTTTGAAGAAAGAGCTCTGGCCTGTTTGAACATGTTTATGGGTAGAGGGAAAGGGACAACTGGGAGGGGATGGGAGATAGAAAAGGAAGAAATACTTGAAGTAGAACCAAGTCTGGAGAAGGTGAGGGGATGAGATCGAAGACCAGGAGGAAATGGCCGAAAGAGCCTCCAGAGATCCTAAGGAGAGATCTGATAAATCGACACCTCCTCCCCCAGATAATTCGATATCAACCATTTAAAACATGCCTCAGGAAATGTGGATTCTAGGTAATCATGAAGAATCACCAAAACGAGCAATTCTAAAAACATGGCCCATGATGTTAACAGTGGCTGGGTTTCTGGTCAAGGCCGTCTTGACTGAAGTCCACCCTTTGGCGATTATCTAGCATGCATTCCTTAGAAAACATGCTCCAGCTCCAGCAGCATTCAGAAAGCTGCAGCTGCTGAATCTCCATACCTGCCCCTGAGGTTATGTCATTACCGTGGAGTCAGGGCTGGGCCAGTATTCACAGAAGAAACTGCCAGTCAAGCGGTCAGGCTGGGGCGGTTCCCCAGGAGCTCATTGCTCTGAGTCTAATAAGCATTTATAGCGTGTGAGCATGTACAAAGGCCTGTGTGGGGATTTGGTGGGGCCACAGATAAGTAATATGTACTTCCTGTTCCCAAAGAGGTTCAGAGTCAAGTAGGGGTCAGATATGTGTGTAAATTACATGAGAGACAATAAAGGGGACAGAAGGGGGTAAAAAAAAAAAAGTTGGGTCAAGAATGGTGGTATCTAGGCTCCAAATTCCAAACTGAAATACTGATGTTAAGAGGCCACTTTTAAAGACAATTCAAGCAATGAGGCTGATGGAGGAATCCTATCTGGGATTTTGGGCAGGTGAACAGTAAAAATGGAGAGGCTGCTTTTAAATCCTGTTTGAAGGATGAGCAGCGAAAGTTAGCTGTGGAGTTATGAAACTCTCAGTACTCTTCTATTCTGTATGATACTGTTCCTTCTCCAGATATCCTGTGTGGATAGAAAAGAGGCCCAAGTCATCCTCCTTTCCCAGAGTAACTAAACTGCTGTAGGCATCTTACCTGCAAGCAGATAGGATTAGTTGGGCCACAGGCTGTTGCTGCTTGGGGATGGATTAGCTTTATCCTATAAAATATGAATTGAAATGAGGATACAATGAGGGCTGTGGATTTTATATCCACATATCTATATGTGCATATAGATATTACAGATTTGTGGTTATACTTATATGGATAAATATAGATATGCACATAGATATATATTTGTTTATATATGTAAAATTAAGTTAGGAGTACATATAAAGGAAAAAGGTGGTTCATATACGGACATAGGGTTAAAATACCTGGAAACAGGGTTGTGGTGTAGCGGGTTTAAAGCAGTGACTTTGAAATGAGATTTGGGCTTGAGTCTTGACTCCGCCACTAAGTAGCTGTGCCGCCTCACCAGAACCTAATTATTTGAGACTCAGTCTCCTCACGTGAATAACTTGGACAATAATCCTACATTCTTTATATATGGTTGAGATGCAAAATACCTAGCATGGCACAAGGCCCATAGTGAGGACTTAGGAAATACTACCAATTACCTCTACTTTACACGGTGGGAAGGAAGTCCAGTGCAGCTCAAAGGCTGAGCTCCTCCATCCTCATTCTGCCTCCCTGTCCTTCCCCTGTTTCTACCACCCCTGCCCTCCCCATGAAGATCACATATGCTTTGTGATAGGAGGTAGGAATCAGGACATGGGGTTCTAGTTTTCACACTGTCAGTAACAACCTGTGAGACTCGGGGCAGGTATTATAACTTCTCTGGATCTCAGTACCCTCACCTGTATAATGATGTCAGACCACATGTTGTCTAAGGCAGTGATTCTCACTATGGATCACCACCCACATTTTACACAGTGGCGCAGTATGTGTCCACTGTGTACACACACATGTACACAAACACAAATCTCCACACACATGAATGTAACCGAAACATACTGGTTTTACAAAACAAGAGTTACTATTATTGTGTGTGATATACTCAGTATTTTCTATTCTATTCAGTTCAGTTCTATTCAACATTATTAATTGCAAGCTAATTGATGTCAAGACAGTGGTTGGGATTGGAGTTTGTGCAACATTGGTCTTAGCACCCTCCTCTTTCTAATATATGGGATTCTAGTGCATATAGATGCTTCCCCAAGGGTTGCAGTCTCCAGGGCCTTGAGTCAGAGTTCCTTTCTGAATATTTTATAGGAAGTAGCTTTTGTCCAGAATTAACATGGTTGAGCCATTATCATATACTGGTTCTTGCAGCTTTCTGGAGAAGCTGGTGACATGTTGTAGCTGGCAGATAAATTCCTGACACCCGTGGTGGTTGTACATCTTTAGGGATCCCATGGAAGCTACAATATAGATTTGGGAGAGCTCTCTGACCCTATAATCCTTTGTGTGTACTTTTCCCTATAGAAGGCCAGGATCATGTCTGTCTTATTTCCCTTGTAGTCTAGGTATTCTGGGTCTCCTTTCAATGATGATTTTTAGTGCTAAAAAGTTAAAAGTTTGAAAAATTGGCCAAGCCTCAGGCCCATTTGGGCCTCCCCTATAATTGGAACTTTATATTTACTGATCATAATGACACTAAAAAATACTTAGTAGTTTAAATATTTGTCCCCTATGAAACTATTCATTCCTTAAAAGCTGGGACTATTTTTATTTTTTTATCTCCAAATCTTATTGAAAGGCTTAGCGTATAATAGCTATTCAATAAATATTTGACAAACTGGCTTAACTGAATTTGTGTAACTATTTCAGACAGGAGCACCTTCTTCTTGACATTCTTCTATGCCAGAAAGACAGACTCCAGGAGAAGAAGGTTCCCAACAGCAGAACAAGTATGCCTTGAGCTGTATTTAGGGCAAGTCCTGGGGGAGTTTGGGAAAGAGGCCAACTTTCTTCTATGTGTCCTTTTCCTTTGAGTTTCTTCTTCCATTTATGATAAGCCTTCCTTCTACTGAGACCCCAAGCCTCCTCCAGTCTGTTTTCTAAATCTCAAGGGATTTCACAAAATAATTCACCCTATTATGCTTGCAGGGGCATTTAATAAAAACAAGAAGTGACAATTCAAAGGAAGTGTAGACTTTCATGCTGGATCTTCAGTTATCAGGCAGCCTGATAAGGGAGGCATTTGGGGACAGGCTGGGGTAGAGGAAAGGGTCTCTCATGCTCAAACTCTATTACAAAAGTGGTCATCATTTCTACTAGCCTGTCAAAGCATCTCAGGTTGTATTTGTGTGATACAGATATAGAGTCATAAGCCGGTAGACCTATTGTCTGTCTGGCATACTTTGGTCCTTGGTTATATACTGCTATGCATTTTCTTCCAAATATTTCATGTGTGTTCATTTTCTCCCTGCAGGAATCCAGAAAGCCTCCCTCAGCCTGTGCCGATTGCTCCAGGTTCATGTTTGTTTGAAGTAACCAGAGCTCAAAGGGCCAGTACAGGCAGGAGGAGTCAGCTGGCTCCTTCATGGCTCGGTACTCCGCAGTGAGGACACTGCATATGACGGAGGGTGGCAAGG
This sequence comes from Manis javanica, assembly GCF_040802235.1. Taxonomy (NCBI): domain Eukaryota; kingdom Metazoa; phylum Chordata; class Mammalia; order Pholidota; family Manidae; genus Manis; species Manis javanica. The sequence continues at coordinate 85,166,142 of NC_133166.1, forward strand.
TTCCCAGGACCCAGGCCAGGTAATTGCCCTCCTTACAGGCACTCTATGGCTGTGGCAAGAGCTCCACAGTCTGTGTGGGCCCTGAGATTCCCAACATCTCCAAAATAAGGCTTCTTTTTTTTTCCAAGTTACCTACATGCATCTTAGTCCAAACTACAGACTATCCTACTTAACACAAAATATCTGGTGACCACGGACTGGACTCCCTACCCTGAAACTTGATTCACAACGTGATCACAAGTGTGGGCTCTGCCTGTGACTCTCAAGGGTTGGGCCCCTAACTGGCCTTGCTGCCTGAAGGAGCAAGAATGAGAATGTATTCTATAACCATGTCAAAGTCTTGAGGAGTTGAGATAACTTTGTTTTTTGATCAGACATTTACTGCCTATTGGCGAAGGGCCGGGCACTGTGGAAAGGCTGGAGATTTGAACCTGGAGAGGTGGCCCCCACTCTGAACAGGCTGGCGACTTAGCAGGGAAAGATGGAATTGTAAAGATGCCCTGCAGTATGCCCAAATTATCATGTGGATTAGGTGCTGTGGGAGTCCTGAAGTGGAAGAAATTAGTCTTTATTGGGGAGGAGTAGGGAGATGCCCTCACAGATGGGGCTGGAATGCAAGTGTGGAGTTAGGGGAGGAAGGAAGGCATTTTCACAGACAAACATATGAGTTATGAACACACCTGACTTGCTTGAGAAATATCGAGGCTCTGTATGGTCCCGCTTAGGATGAGCAGAGTAGGGGGAATAACCAAAAACGAAGTAAAAAATGTAGGTAGAACCAGATTGTGATAGGTGACAGATGTCAAAGGAAGGTATTTGAATGGATAAGAGGTATACTTGAAAAATCAAGGATGTTACTCTTTATATAAATAGTAAAGATCAACATAGAAAAGAATGATATTATTTTAATTTACTTAAGAATATTTCTAAAATATAATATGTCATGGTTATCAGTTTTATTCCCAAGAACATCACTCTGCTTGGGGAAATGCAAATATTCCCAAATTTTCACTCAATGCACTTGGACCTCTTGATTTTCTGCTTGGTTTCTTCTTGATACCAAGATGGCAGCCCTATTGCTCCTGAAGCTGTCAGAGGATGTGAGGTGAGTTAGGCATGTGGGTTTGGGAATAGCGAGCTCCTGAATAATACAGACTTCATCCTCAAACACAGGCGGTAGGGGCCTCCCTTCTCAGGGGCAAAACCTACAGCACGGGGTGCAGAGCAGGATACATAATCTCTGCAGGCAGGAAGATCCACATAGCTTAGATATGTTCTGTTCTCCCTCCCAAATTTATCATCCAAATAATCTATTCTTCCCCTGAAGAGGAGGGAATGAGAAGTGACAAGTGGCCAAGAGTGCTCCACTCGGTCATGTCATCCACAAGGAAAGTCACAGCACAGGAGACACACTTAGGCATACATCCATCTAAGTTCTAAATAACCATTCAATAGAAGGCCTACTTCTCTGTATCCAAAGCAGGAAATAGAACTCTGAATAGCTGGCTGAAGGAATGAGAAATATCTCTACATTTAGTTGAGGAATTTTTTGGTCATTAGCCTAGCTTAATATTTCTGTTGAATTGTGTTTTACCACTCAGAAACTTACTACCAGATGCTCAGGTCTGGGAGATCCAATTGTTAACATCATTGTATAAAATCGAATTAAAATTTAAAAACCACACAAATATTAAGACAAAGCTATAGATATGTCTGAACGTGCATTGGCCTGAAACTTAAACTGAATGCTAGAAGAATGCTAAGGCCCTAAATTACATTACATAATTCCCCAGTCATCTAAGGTGGGGAGTGGAGTCTATTCGGCACCACCAACAGATTTCAGCATTGTTGTTAAAGGCCAGACCAGAAATGAAATCGGGCAACTGACAATGAATTAGGGCTATGTGTTAGGGTTTTATCTGAAGCCACAGACAAAATCTTGGAATCATACTTAAAGGTCTTACTGCAAGGGGAGGCCACACACAAGTCATAGGCACAATAGCATTAGGGGCTTCCAAGTTAGGCTTGAGAAATTCGGGTCTTGCTTAATTACATGGCCTGTGCAAAAGATGATATTGCCAACAGAACAATATTCTGTTGCATTTTCCTGACCCTTTGGGGTTTAGATTTGTAACCTGCATCAGCAAAACTTTTGGCATTTAATTCTATTAAAATCAAAGAGCCAAATTTCTGCCTCCTGTTACATGAGCACAGTTCTTACTGACGTCAATGAGAGCTGTGCGTGCATAACTGAGGGCAGATTTTGGCCTGGGCTATAGACATATGAGAACTGGCACACCGTGCTCACATCAAAACTGTCCCACCCGGCCTTCTGATAACGCGGCCTCCTCATTTATAACTCTCTGTCCACACACTGGGAGCTGGGCCGTAACCCAAAACACAAATTAGAAGCATCATCTAATACAGAAATCTAAGCCAGATGCAAATTTATGTAGCTGTGGCAGAAGCCACCTGAGTGAGTAACTAGCAACTGCAAATTTCACGAGCACATTAGGACTGACCTCCCGTTGCAGCAGACTCAGTGTAGTTTCTAATTTGCATATTTAATTAGACAAGAGGAGGAGGCTTGCACCGGCTTCCACCTTACTATTTAGTTTTTGTACTCGAGAATGCACTGTCTATTCCAATCAGACTCCTGCCACTGGTTTAGGAACCGTTGCAAATATCCCCGTGCCGGGTGCTGTGCCTGACAGAGGAGGCAGCCTAGTGAATATCTGCGACAAAGGGATTTTGTAGGGCGAGAGACAGTAGTCAGAGCTCACGGTTAAACAGCACCAACCGTGTCAGGCTGTTTTGTCTATACACAGTAAGTTATTTAATCCTCACCACACCCTATCATGTGGGTTTACTCCTTTATAAATGAGAAAACGATGTAGCAGTTAAGAAACTTTACAGCTAGTAGGTGGTGAAGCGGGCTCCACAGGTCAGACTATTATTTACTCTGTGAAACTACCTCTTGGTTAGAATGCAGGAATTGTTTATTATTAATTAGTTATTAGTCAAATTATGCTTTTGGATCACTGGGCAATCCTACTGAGAAAGACAGAAACATTTTACTGGTAAGAGCTTCTCCCGAATTATTTGTGTGATCTTGATTGTCTGGAAAACTTTTTTTTTTCAAGTAGGCAGTTTTTCTGAATACTAGGAGTAATAGTGTCACTTCCCAGACTAAGCATTTTGTCTCATGGCATCTCTGATACTGTTCAGTAGAAAGGGAAATGACTTGCTGTGAATTTTGAAGACAAATTTTACATGCACCACATTTAAGCAAATCTTGAGGATGCCTTGACCAATATTGCCTTCAGCTAATTTTTCTGAAGTCACTTTAAAAAAGAATTAAATGTATCTGGGCTATGCATGGACAATGTTAGGATTCTCATAACTGCTTTCTATATTAAATATAACATTTAATAACTGCTTTTTAATATGTTTCCCTTGTGTGACTAGATCTAAAGTTATAACTGCATTTGATAGTTACATGTGATTTGACATAGAATATTCCCTTTTCATGGAGGTTTGAGGGACCCAGCTGCCATCAGAAGGTGGAAGCTTCTCCCTTGCCCCAAATCCCACAGGCAAAAATGGGAAGAAGTTGGCCCAGTTTAAGAACTTCTCAGGCCTCTGTAGAGGTGATTTCTGAGCTTTGGTTTGGTTTTCATAACCTAGAGCCTACCTTTTACAAGGCCTGTGGCTCAGAAGCAGACCTGCTTTCTTATTCTGGGCACCTTCTTGTCTTTGGGTTTCAAGTGAAAATTCCTTATTTTGTCCCCCTGCACCAGGAAGCCAAATTTCCTCTTTAGGAAATGTCATCTCAGAGATCTCCCTTCATGATAGTGGGTAAATACTAGGTCACTGGAGTCTAGGAAGTGGTCAGATTTTGCTTCCTTTGACATGAGAAAATCAAGAAAGGGGGCATGAGAAGAAGACAGGGAAATGGGCACGCTATTTTAGCAACATTGAATTCGGTACTATGGTAACCCATTCCAGCTGGTTAGAGAGTGAGGAACGTGACTTGTCCATGGTCACATGACTCATGGGCAACAGACTGGGGGCAAGAATCCAGAACCCTTAACCCCCAAAACCACACTCCCCTCATTCCAAACATCCTAAAACATGTCATAGGGACAGGAAGCTTTTTTTTGTACCTAGACAGAAAAAGATTTGAATTTATGCCTATTAAAATCCTATCCCTTTGTCACAACATGTGATATATATATATATATCAATCTTCATGAACCTGTGGTCTTGCCTACACTCTGAAATATTGTGTTATGTTGGCTTTATCCATTGTCTCTTTCAACAACTTGTTTAAATCCAAATAGATTTTATAGCCCTTGAATGTTATTTTCTATTTATTTAAAATCTCTCAGAGAACGTTTTCTGATTTCATTTCAAAAATTTCAGAGTCAATCTGTAGACTTTATTATTGGACTATCAGACCACCTAATGCAGGATTCAGCTTCACAATGTTCCTTAATAATAGTCATTATTAGCTTCTACTTACTACATTCAGGCATACTTACTACCTCAAAAATCATGTACTATATCATTGAAGAGTTCTAGTTATTAAACTATACATAAATTTTAAAGACTGAAGACTTGACCCTTAAGAACTTTGAGCCATTAGGTCTAACTTTACCTTCTAGAGGAGATATTTCAAGCCAGGGTCCCCATGGGGATCCCTTTCAAAATTGTATTTTGTTTGGCCCACATGGTGTTTTTAAAAATAATGAGCCAACATTAAAGAAAGTGAGAGATTTCACAAAAAAATAAGGCTTTCTGGCTCTTCTTGAAAAAAAGGCAAACCTTGCATTATTATTGCACCCACATTCCTACAGGGCAACACTATCTGGACATGAGTGGGATGCCTTCTTTAGTGGGGCATAAATCTCCAGTTCTCAAGAGCTCCCCACTCCTTGTGAATTTCTATATCCTGTGGCTCAACATCACTTTACATTAATTATTATGCATATACTATTGTTTCTCTAACATCTGGTTAACTTCATTCCTTATGTTGCCTTTCTGAATCCTGTAGGCATATTTGTGACCCTTAGAGTTAGGCAGCACAGAGTAAAGATGCTCCCTCTTCTACATGAAAGAGATGTCCCTTTTCCTCTACATGCGCTTAGCCTTCCTTTTCGTAAGGTAATAATTTTCGGTTCCTTTTACCACAGCATGTATGGTATAGCTTCTAACACCATCTCTCCTCTGGACACTCTTTTAATTTGTCTAGGTCCTTTTAAAACATGGTCCCCAGAACACAGTGGTGGAAAGCCTGGAACCATGGACTTCTATTATCCTTTTCAATTCTTAAATTAAGGGGTTTTTCAGATTCTGGAAGGCATTCTAGGTTGAGTGGGAAAGGTGGACATCCTCTATTTTATTTGCACAGCATCTTTCTTTTCTTCTGGACAGAGCACTGTCCTCTCCTCTGGGACCTGCCCCTTGCCATGCTGTCCTCAGGGAGTTGATAAGCACTTTTAAGTCCTTGGTCACAGAGATTCATCCCAGCATAATCACCCATCACATGCCAGGAAGGTAAGAGGTTTATTCTGGGATTTTCTAATCGGAGCCTGAAATGTTCATTCCTGAGATTCATGTGAAGCTTCAGGTGGCCGGCCTGCAGGCCTACTAGACACACTGGTCAGAAAGAAACCATCGCACAGAGAGCAGAGAGACCACAAGGAAACAAATCCAGTGACATCACTGAAGTCCCTGGTACCAGTCATCTCTGTGGCTGCCTTTCCCACATTTTGTTTTTTTTAGCCAATGTATTCTTTGTCCTCCTTCCCTTCCATTCTTCTCTCCATCCATCCTTTCTTCCTTTTTCTTTCTTTTAAAAAAACGTATGTACTATGTATGTATTTCTAGACCTGTATGGAAAACACAGGACTTCATTCCCATCACTAAGGACAGGTCAATGCAGGACAGGGGAGTGATTTCTACGGGTCGGGGGGAGGCCCCTACTTGCCGGTGATGAGTGGGCTCCACAGGACTAGGGTGACTAGTTCCCACACAGGAACATCTTGGAGATGTGGTGGTCCTTGTTCACTGGCTCAGACTTCTGTGCTTGCCATTCTTGGAACCCTGGTCCCATCTCCTTCACATTCTCCAACACAATGTTGCAATGCCTGTCAAGGCCTTTCTTATTGCGGAGTTTATGAGTACAGGAGTGGGGGGTTGTTCTTGACTCCCTGCTTGAGAGGAGAGAGGACCCGAGCTGAACTCCTCCTCCTCTGCCTGCTTCTGTGGTTCCCCTGGGGTTGCCTCACTCTTGGCTTGCTCAGGAGGCTCACGGTGAAGTTGGCTGTGCTCTCAAGCCACTTCTGTCTCTTCCAGGTTCCAGGAAAACCTTACCTGACATACTGGGTGACTTACAGGTGATGTGACTGCCTGGAAGAACAAATGACTACTTAGCTAAATGAGAAGCTAGTTTCTCACTAGGATAGACCACGTATTTCCTATGATTTCTCATTCACAGCAATCAATTTGGGACCATGCCTTTTAGGGAAATAATTATGTACTAAATTGATTTCAACTATGTCTTAAAATCCTTGTATTCAAGAAATGTAAATTAATAATAAATAAAGGCTCAATTTAATTGCTTAAAATTTCAAGGTATATGGCTAGTCGTGTGGGCCCCAGAATAGATAACAACTTAATCTTTGCATATACAGAATTCTGCCCCAAACTTAATCTAAGACTACAAAACTTTGCAAGGCAGTTTATCACACAGATTTTGGGTTGGTGGTGTTGAGCTTGTCCTTGGTTCAGGAGATGTACATTTAAATAGATCTCAGTGAAGGAAAGAGTTGTTTGCTTGCTCTGGTCTTTACTTCTGGGGAATATTTGAGAACCCCCAAACTTGACTTCTAGCCCAGATCTGGCTTCCAGCTGGGGAGGAGAAACAACGTTGGATGGCGCCCTCTACCACTACTCTTTCATACTGCTTCCCTCTGTAGTTCACAGGAAGGGGTCCAGAGGCTGAAAAGACCCACTGCAAAGAGAAGAAACTGCCTAAGGTTGGCCTTATTATAATGCATCCTTTCTGGACAGTTGGACAACCCATGCTTTAATTTATTTTGTGGATAATAACCTTTTGAGTCTGTGAGTACTGTCACTCTCCAGCTAATGGTAACTGAACAAATGCTTGCAATATTTCCCTGGGTCTGAGTCCATGATGTGTCTCTCTGTGTGTATGTATGGATATATTTAGAGATCACCATGTTCTTTCAATAATAAATGAGAACACCCTGCTCTAGGTTTGAAATGTTTATACCCCTTTGCAATTTAATTAGAAACAAGAATCCTAAGATAAAACAAGTTTGTGTATTTAGATGCACATGGATAAATGTACTCAAGTCAAGGGAAAGGTGACACTTTGAAAATTTTCATGTTTAGAAATATGTATATGTAATTAAATGTGAGCTTTCATTAACTCAGTAAAAATAGGATGATTTTCCACATATTTGTTTTTCCTCCAACTCTCCGAAATTGGAAACATTTCCTGTGTATTTTTTCACTTCCAGGTATTTAAACTTCAAAAATAAGAAAACAATGATTTAGGGACAAACCAAATTAAACATAGCATATTTTCATATTCCTAAACAAAAGAAAAGAGTGACTTTAGATCTGAAAGGGCACAAAAAGAAAAATAATTTTATTTCTTGATATATTTTATTTCCAAAATCTTTTTCACCATAAATTCATTTTTAAAGAAAATTTATACCCCTAAATATGTGTCCATATATACATAACTGATTGACTTAGTTCACACCTGGTTTATAAGCTTTATACTATCTTACAATAGTATTGTGATTTATGCCTATTTATCTCAAATCACTTTCAACTAGTAACATGAATTTAGATAGCTTCTAGCTTGGATTAGAGGTACATTCTGTAGCCATGCAATAAATCAAATATAACAAGTTCTTACTGGAATTAACCTTTGGTAATGACTCAATACCAATTTCCCCTAGCCTATATATATGATAGCATAAATCTAAACCATGGTTACTGTTGATGTCAGCAGCATTAGTTGGCTAATGCCTAACATCGTTGTCCTTGAAAAGTCATCCTGAGGCAGCTCACTTAAAATATTGACTAATATGTGCTTTACTTTGCTAATAGGCTGAACAAATTGGTTTTCTTTTATAGTATTTTAGTACTTAGAAGGCTGCTGGGTTAGCATTAACTGGCTATTGTCAACTTTATATTTCTAAATGTTAATCATAAATGGCATATTTCATAACACACACATATGCATACATACATGTGCATATATATATATGTTATAAATATAAAGGAGACAAAAATAGCTACCCACTCATAGATTGAATCTAAAAGTTAAAAGTACAGAAGTAGTAGCAAAGCAAATTCTTAGTCGATGGAAAAGTCTTTTCCCATGGTTTTATTACCTCTTACAAGTTAGTTTTAATGTGGTTTTTAATAAATATCTTCCTTTTTTTTAGTTGTCTCCTTTAACAATCTGTTTCTATTATTTTGAATGGTAATTACAAACAAACAAGGAATGACAGGCCTGTGCAAGAAAGTCTATTATTGCTGCAAAATTCTTCTGTGTCAAACTGCCCTGCCCCCTTTATCCTCATCTCCATCCCTCACCTAATCAACAACCTCTTCCCCAAACCCCCAAATTGTGTCCTCACCTCTGTCCAAATAGATGAAACACAAAATGACAGAAGCTTAAAATGGAAGCAAACCAACTAAGAATGAATAACTGTACCCCTTGGCATTCGTAAAACCTTCCCTCTCTTGCTAAATGTAATTTTCCAGTCAGAGATGCGGAAGACTTTCTCAAGGTTTTGTCTGCACAAACGGTTTTAGAAAAGCCGAGAGACTCCATTTCATCCTTTGTGATAGTCCGAAAAGAGCGATCATTTCCTTGACTTTGTGGCCCTAATAATTCCTTAAGTGGTCGAGTCAAAAACATCAACGTGTCCCTGGAGGAGAGCTTCCTAATGGTTTTTCTGTGGTCTGTTGCCCCTGAGGAGCTCACCACCACAGCAGGTCACCATGGAGATGCCGCACTTTACAGCTTCCCTCTGAAACTTTTGTCATAGTGACGCCAGCATCTCATTTATAAAATTAATGCTGTGTGGTTCAGGATCGCAGTTGCTGATAAAAGGCAATCTTTTGTGGAATAAATAAGTGAAAAAGTGATGAACATAGACTAGCATAAAGAATAGCTGCTGCGTAAGGTCTCTTAAGTCTGGATGTAGCTATTTTTAAAAACAAGTAGTACTAACCCTTGTTGTTGAATGTAGGAATGACCAATTAAGCAAAAGCAACAAAAAAAGCATACATTTTATTGTTCACTTTCCTCCAAATATCTGATTCAAGACATGCCATCTCTCTGTACCATTCTTACAGAAGCCTAACCATTTGTTTGAGAGCATTAGAACAAAGTGGTCATGCCTCAGACGAGGTTGCCCATATTTCTTTCAATTTAAATGACTTTACTGAAAGTCCATGGCTGACATCTGACGTGGAATGAGCAACTATCACATAGCTGTGAGGATAGAGTTGGATTTGGTTGTATTCTCAGTCATACTATGTACTTATGTACTTACTGTTTCGCTGACATGGTTCATACAACTGATATTATCAATTTTTGATCAATTTTTTCTTGGAAAAATTCTTTTGTTAACTTACGCTACATAATCTTGTGTGTATTATTCTCTATAAGATCCTTACCTCTGCCCTACTCCACCCTTAATGAAATAGATATTGCATCTGGGAAAGTTCCCAAGTAAAAACAAAAATCGAAAAACCTAGGTATGTTTCAGCAGGGGTGGGTAAGGTACTAGGAAAGCAGTGCAGTCTCAAAGCAAATGGTAGACAAGTCCTATAGAAGTCTTGTGCATGGCATGACTGACTAAGTTGCTTTTCTTCCAAACGATATTTCACAGCCAAATGAAGCAGGACCCATTCTTGGATCTTCCAAAATTAATTGTATGACTTCATTATCAAGAGGAATTTCAACACTCAATTGCTTTAAGGAAAGAACCACATGATCCTGGGCCTAGAGTCTGTGTCACAGGTTTCTCTCCCAACTCATCAACAAAACTGGTTTATGTCCTGAATGTGAGACCCTGGAGCTCTATATAGTTAAACATTTGGGAATAAATATATTGTATTAGTTTACTGTTGCTGCTGTAACAAATTATCACAAATTTAGTGGCTTAAAACAACATAACTTGGTTACCTTAGAGTTCTGTGGGTCAGAAGTCTAACACGGGTCTCACAGAGTTACAATGATCAGGGTGTTAATGGGCTACATTTTCTGGAGGCTCTCAAGGAATCAGGGAGAGTCCATTCCCTTGTCTTGCTGGCTTCTAGAAGTTGCGCATAACCTTGACTTGTGATCCTCCTCCATCTTCACAGCCAACAGTGGCTATTTGGGTCTTCCTTGCATCACGTCACTCCAATATTAACTTGTCTTCTGCCTCCTACTTCCACTTTTGAGATCTCTGGTTACACTGGGCTCACCTGAATAATCCAAGATAATCTCCCTATTTTAAGGCCAGCTAATCAATGACCTTAAATTCATTTGCTGCCTGAATATAATTTGTTTCTAGATTTTTCATGTAATATAACATATTCACACATCCAAGAACTAGGACATAGGCATCTTTGGGTGGCCATTCTTCTGTCTCTCACTTGAATATAGAGAGAAGAATTTCAAGAGATGCTTAGTTAGGATCACAAAAAAATTTAGTCTCGTAAAAAGTTTGAAACTTAGCCAAAGGAGTTAACTGTGAAACTTCCTCTTACAATAAAAAGAAAAGCTTCCTAGCAAATATGTTCATTATTCCAGTGTAAAACTGACCTTATTCTTGAGTAAAGGAACCACTATTCCAGTACAGTGAAGTGAGGAATTCTTGGGACCATCATGTCTGTTCACTGTAAGGTTAGGCACAGGCATTCTGGAAAGCTACCTCTACGCACGGGAGGCAGATGCTGCGAAACGCCTTTTCAGGTTAGGAGCTGGAGTAGTTCATCAACTGCAATTTTTGAAGGGGAAAAAAATAAGGCAGGAAAGGAACTGTACATGTAAACATTAAATTCTGGCTTCTGGAAAATGTGTATCATGAGCTAAATATCTCTCATCTCTGTGGGATGAAAAACGTAGCATCACTGTGAGAACCTAGGGACATTACTTGAAAGTTTCATTTCATATTTTCCTCTTTTTCATTAGGTTGATGCCTGGAAATTGTGAAAGTTTCCTGAAGTGGGTCTGAGAGTTCATTGTGGATCGATTCTCTGATCTCTATTATGGTCATTCTGCAGCATGCTACCATGTCTTTACCCTTTATCATACTCTGCAACATTGCTGGGGTAATTGGTTGACTAATATCAAACTCTCCAGTGTACACAAAGGAGGTAGTTTTTAAGGAGTCATTAGGAAAATAATAAATAACCTTGAAAGAATTTAAACAGTACAAAAGGGTGTACAGTAAGAATCTCTCTCCCAGTCTAAACCCTATATTTTGTTTCAGAGAAATACTTCCCTGAATATTATTTTAGGAGCATCCATTCCCCATGCTTTTGGAATATTTCTACACATACACATGCAGATATATAAATATAGTCTTCTCTTTACACAAATGAAAGTATATCATAAACACTAGTCTGTGTCTTAGTTTTGTTCACTTAGTATGTTTGGAAGTCTCCAGGAATCAGATATAGATTCCTTTAGTCCTTTTAATGGCTCATAGTAGTCATCTAAGCACAGACTAGCAGTTACAGGATGGAAGCCACATTCAAATACTTGGCTATATTTCCTGATGCTGTCTAGCTTTTTTCTAGGAGCTAATCCAAGACAGAACAGAAGATGCTATGTAGGGGCATGGTAGGTTGTATTAATACTCATGAAACATTTCCTCTCATTCCTATAATGCTCACCCTGTGGAAGGATTTTATGTTCTTGGTTTATTGAGTAGTACATGGCCATATGACTTGCTTTGGCCAAGGAAATTTTGCAAATGTGTCATTTGCAAGGCTGAAGTTGTAAGGGGCATCTCACAGTTTGCCATATATTTTTTTCCCTCTGCCATAAGAACCATTTAGGTCCCCAGTGAGTCCCACTTCTGCTGGGTTATGGAATAAACACAGCTTTAATCTATAACCCACCCATGATGGATAAATAACACGAGTGAGAAATAAAACTTTGTTATCTTAAGTAACTGCTATTGGGAGGCCACTTGCAATCACAGAATGATCTGGACTTTCCTCCCTGAAATAGGGGGCAACCTAAGGAACAGTCAAAGAATGTAAAAATATTTAATAAAATAATCTCTCTGTGCAATGGGTTTTCAGTGACCCTGTTTTCCCTAGTTTTTCTGTCCCCCAAATCATTAAATCAAATAACAAAAAAATGACACAACACAATACTCATCGACACATTTAACATCTCATTCTATTTATTCTTTTTATTTTATTTTTATTTTACTCCAGCTTTTCCCAGGCTCTTCTGCCCCAGATCTAAGGAATCAATATTTTTGTACTTTAAAAACAAGTGAAAACTTATCAGGGACAAATGTATGCTTTTGGCCATACTGGGTCCAGACTCTCCTTCCTATCATAAATAACTAAAAAAGTGGACAAAATAGATGAGGCAACTGTCTTGGATATTGGAAAACAGGCAGCCCAAGACTGACTTCTGAAAGTAGAGAAACAAGTGAGGTGGATCTGTTGACCACTTTATACCTGGAAGTACTTTCCTCACCCTGGTTCAAAGAGGGGGATCGCAAACAGAGCATTGCAGAAATTACTGAGTTGCAGAAATAGGTATTAGAATTCAGGAAGGCTGGGGTGACTGGAGTATAGGATAGAGTGTTAAAGAGGAGAGAACTGCACAGGAAAAGAGGTTCAAAAATTTCAGAGAGATCCCCCCAAATCTGTTGTTGAATACTTAATGTACATGTATAGAGAGAAATGTCCTGAGTCTGGGAAAAGAATGAAGTAGTTGCTATAGCTTTGCACAGGACTGGAAAATATTCATGGTCTGAGCAGCCAGAATAGAGAGTCCTTGTTGAAAACTCAGGGCTTTTGGTGGAGGCCTTGGCGAGGCCATGCCTTAATGGTGGGGCCATACTGGCTACAGAGCAAAGGCTACTCAAGACCCACTTTGTAAAGCTTAAAACAATCTTCAAAGAGACCAAGTTTGATCTTTAAGTAATGTAACTCTCTGTCAAAACAAAGAACAACACTCTAAATGAGACCACAACGTCCAGCAAGCGACAACATAAAAATGACAGAGTTCATCTAATAAAAAGACTAAGAATCATGTGAAAGCAGGAAAACATGATCCATATTCAGTAGGAAGATAAGTCAAAAGAAGCATTCAGTAATGACAGATATGACAGAATTAAAAAACAAGAATTTTAAAACAGATATATATAGGTAGAGATAATATCTATATATTATATATATAGATAGATAAATTTGCATATGTAAAGAAAAATATAAACACAAGTTGAGCAAAATGAAATGTAGGGAGAAACAGAAACTAGTTTTGAAAAATAAAGCATCTGAAATGAAAAATCACTCTGTGGAAGTCATGGCAGATTCAACAGTTCAGAAGAAAAAAAAATCAATGAATTTGAACACATAACCATGAAAACTATCCAAAATGAAACAAATAAAGAAAAAAACAAAAAGAAACATGAACAGAGTCTCAGGAATTTGGGAAAAATTTCAAGCAGTCTAGCATATATGTAACTGGTGTTCTAGAAGGATGGGGAAGATAGAAAAAATATTTTAAGAGATAGTGGCTGCCATGTTCTAAATTTGAAAAAGGTTGTAAGCCCACAGATCTGAGAAGTTCAAAGAATTTCAAGTAAGATGAACACAAGAAAACCACATTGTGACACATCATAACCAAATTGGTGAAAACCAGTGATAAAAAGAAAAATCTTAAAAAGCAGTCAAAAGGGAGACAATAACATGTTATAGAGGAATGAAGATAAGAATACCCATAGTTTTCTCATCTGAAACTATGCACACCAGAAGACAATGGAACAGCATCTTTAAAGTGCTGAAATGAAAAACAAAAACAGAACAAGAAAAGTGTCTTGTCAAAGTAGGATTCTACGTCAAATGAATGCATCTTTCACAAAAATGGAGGTGAGATATCGACTCTTCAGATAAACAAAAGCTGAATGAATTTGTATCCAGGAGATCTGAACTGTAAGGAATGTTAAAAGACATTCTTGAGGCAGAAATGTAGAGCCACATAATGAAAGAAAAAACCTATGAACTACAAAAATGTGGGTAAGTTTAACAGACTTTTTTTCATTTAAAAATTCTTCAAAAGATAATCAACTGTTTGAAACAAAAATAATAATACATTTTGCTATTTATATGCAGAAGTAAAATACATTAATAGCTCAAAGGATGGGAAGGAGGAAATGGAAGCATGTTGATGTAAATGGTACAAAATTTTGAAGCTAGACTATGGTAAGTTAAAAATGTATGTTTTTAACCCTAAGGCATCACACACACACACACGCACACACACACACCACACACACACAAACCAAAAACTAAAAAAACATACAGCAAGAACTAATAAGCCAATAGTAAAGATAAAATACAATTATAAAAGATATTTATTTAATCCAAAATAAGGCAGAACAAGAGGGAGAAAAGAATCTATAGGTCAATTAGAAAACACTACCAGGATATTCAATGCAAGCTTACCTATATCAGTAATCATATTAAATGTGAACACTAAGTTCTTTAATTAAAGGGCTGGCATTGTTAGAATGAATAAAAACGTGAGAATTGTTCCTGTTATATGCTGTCTACAAAAAGTCTCCATTAAATATCAAGCCACAAATATATAGGCAAACAAAAGGACAGGAAAAGATATACCAGAAAACATTAACCGAATGAAACTGGAATTTCTGTATTAATATCAGAAAAGTAAGATTTCAGAACAAGGTATGTTAACAGGGAATATGACACAGAAAAACAGTTAAAAAACGCAACCTCTATTCATGACCAAAACTCTCAAGTGTCCTATGACATTTTCCTACAAGATATCCAACTACGATTTTCCTAACTGGACTTACAGGACATCTATAAAAACTAGAGTGGACATACTTAATGGGGGAACAACTGGAGAGTTTCCATTTGAGATTGTGAACAAGTCAGGTATGTTTGTTCTAATTCAACATTTCTATTCAACAACTGGTGTTTCTAGCTGGTACAATAGGCAAGAAAAAGAAATAAAAGGCATACAGCTGGAGAGGAGGAAGAAAATGTTTTTATTTGTGGACAACATGACAGTTGTTACGGGCTGAATTGTGTCCCTCCAAATTCATATGTCAAAGTCTTCACCCTCAGAATGTGACTCTATTTGGGGAAAGGGCCTTTAAAGAGGTAATGAAATTGAAATCAGGCCATTAAGGTGGTCCTAATTCAATTGGATTGGTTTCTTTATAAGAGGCAATTTGGATGCACAGAGAGAGCCCTGGGGCTCATGTGCGTAGATACCATGTGAGGCCACAGCAAGAAGCTGCCCTCTGCAAGTCAAGGAGAGTGGTTTGAAGAAAACAAATTTGCTAACATCTTGATCTTGGACTTCCAGGCTCCAGACCAGTGAGAAATAAATTTCTGTTGTTTATGCAACCTAATCCATGGATTTTTTTTTTGTTATGGGAGACCCAGCAAACTAATACAGTGGTATTAGAGAAAGCCTGAATTAATCTTAAAAACTAAAATGAAGGTGTTAGAACTAATAAGTAAATTTAGCAAGGTCACAGGATATAACATGATTATACAAAAATTAGCTATGTTTATACATACTAGCTACAAAAAATTGGGAAAGGGAAATCAAAATGCAATACCACTATCACAGCGACCAAAACGTGGAATCACAAAATACTTAGGGATAATTTAGCAAGGTATTTCCAATACTTGTGCAATGAAAACTACAAGGCATTGATGAGAGAAATGAAAGGATGCTTAAGTAAACAGAGATGTATCATGTTCATGAATCAAAAGACCCAATATTGTAAATCAAATCTCCCTTAAGTCCATCTATACACTCAATGCAATCTTAATCATGGTTCTAGAGGTTCTTCTCCATAAATTGACATAGTCCTCCTAAAATTTATATGGAAATGTAAAGGACCCAGAATAGCCAAAACAATTTTGAAAAAGCAGGAAGACTTACTACCTGATTTAAAGTGTTAACTACAGTTCATGAAACAAAATAGAGTCTAAATAAAGATCCCCACATACATGGTCAATTAATTTTGACAAAGGAACCAGGGAAATTCAGTGGAGGAAAGGATTATATTTTAAACAAATGGTGTTGAAACTAATGAATATTCATATGGCAAAAAATCAGCATTTACCCTTTATATCATAAATACTAATTTACTTGAAATGGATCAAGAACTTCACATAAAATCTAAATGTAGATTTAGAAGAGATTTTTCTCTTCTAGAGAAAAACAGGAGAAAAATTTTTGCAGTCTTGAGATAAAGATGTTTCTTGACATATAAGAAAAAACATAAAAAGGAAATTATGAATTACACTATAATCAAAATTAAAATCTTTATTTAAAAGGTTAAGAATATTAAAATTCAAGCTGCAATTGGGAGAAGATAACTCACAATATTTGTGTCAGACAAAAGACCTGTATCGAGAATATACAAAGAACACTTAAAACTTGATAATAATAAAACAAATGGCCCAGTAAAAAATTGCAAAGTATTTCATATCACTTCACAAAAGAAGGTATATAAATGGCGAATGAGCACATGAAAATGTGTTCGGTATCGTTATTAATAAAGAAAAGCAATAATAATCACAATGAAATACCGCTGCATCTCTTCTAGGATTAAAATTTTTTAAAAATGACCACATTAAGTGTTGATGAGAATGTGTGTGGAGCAACTGGGGCTTTCATACTATTGGTAGGAATGCAAACTGGTACAACCAATCTGGGATACAGTTTGGCAGTTTCTTACAAAGTTTAACATACTTATCATATGACTCAATAATCCCATTTCAAGAGAAATGGAAACATGCCCACAAGAAGACTGGTACACTAATGTTCATAGCAACTTAAATCATAATAGTCCCAAACTAGGAATAATCCAGATATCCATCATTAGGTGGCAAAATGTGGTATGTCCATACAATGGAACACCACTCCACAATAAAAAGGCATGGACTACTACTAATTCATGAGATAATATGGATGGATCTCAAAAGCATTATGGTAGAAAAGAAGCCAGATACAAAACTGCTATCTATCCATCATAAAAAGTTCAAGAACAGATAAAACTAATCTAAAGGAATAGAAAATAGGTCATTGATTGCATGGAACAAGGGGAAGAGGAATTGGCTCCAAAGGGACATGAGGGAGCTTTTCAGGGAGATGGAAATATTCTATATTTTATTATAGTACTGATTACATTTACGTACACACATGTATTTGTCAGCACTTGTTAAACTATATATTTAAAATGGGCATTTTAGTTTACGGAAATTATTCTTCTATAAAGTCGATCAAAATAATTCTTCAAAATTCTAATGAAACATGATGGAACTTTGACATTTCAGCTGCTGATCAGATGAACAAAAGCAATTTAAGAGGTGCAAATCCTGGGTCATAAGAACAGTTCTCCTGGGTATTAGATTGAACATTAGTCTCATCAAATGTTTTTCAGGAGGCTGAAGAATCTTGACAATTTCAAAATTTAAGATGACTTGATCCATCTATGATTGATTATGGCCTACTTACTTATATTGTGTAGTTTTTGGATCAACTCCTGTTATTTGCTTATATTTTTCTAAGTTTTCACGTAAAAATTTTTCTTATTTTGTCTTTTTCCTTTTTTTTAATACCAGCAACAATGTTTTCCTGGTTCTCTTTTCACCTGTTTCAGAGGTAAGATCTACCTCTTCTCTTTTACCCCCACTGGGTCTTCCATTCCACTTATCACTTAGAGAAATATTTATTGAAATGGAAAACACAACTTTAAGTTCTGAGAAGAGAAATCACAGTACAATAGAATTTCAGTAGAAACTGGAAGATCTGAGCTCCCATCCTAGTTCTTCTGTGAACCAGCCATGTTATCTTGGTCCAACTGGCCAGTATCTCATTCCACAAACTCCCTTACTCTGGCCTCAACTTCTTCATCTGTAAAAGGAGAGAGCTGAACTCTGATCTTTTCTGCCTCCTCCTAAAAGACCTATGGAAGCCTCACAATTACTCCTGTCTCAGTTACATACTGCATAGTCTGTTAGATAGCAGTTCCCATTGTCTTGCTGACAGCTCAGGAAAAAGAAGAGAATTTTAAGCATTTTCCTAGGGTTCAGTTTGAAGACAGGCCAACTTAAGCAAGCCCATCTTAGAGGAGGCACAGCTGCTAACAGATTTCTCCAAAGAGCCACACTCACACTCTCATGCACATATGTTCTCAACCTGAGTGGGTGGGGAAGGTTTATGACCACAATTTTACGGATGACTGTCTCAGACCACAAGATGTGCCTCAATTTCCTAGGCCCAGCCTCTGGAGTCTCTCACTTCACCATATGGGTTTG
This sequence comes from Manis javanica, assembly GCF_040802235.1. Lineage (NCBI taxonomy): Eukaryota > Metazoa > Chordata > Mammalia > Pholidota > Manidae > Manis > Manis javanica. The sequence goes on from NC_133166.1 coordinate 85,184,751, forward strand.
GCATAACAAACCAAAACCCCAGTAGAGAAATCCCCTCAGGCTTCCAATCATTTGTACTTAATCTTTGTTTCACTGCAACTAAGCTCATCACCAGTAATAACATTTTGACAAAGCATAGACTTAAAAAAAAGGTGTAAATTTGTTTCTCCATGGCCTTCCTCATGGGTTGAATCTCTTCAAGGAAATTTTTGGATTTGCATCAAATCTTGGGCATGACTAGGACCAAAAAGGAGGCTCAGTGGGAATTTGGTAACAAGGATCATGGACTGTGGAGAGTATCTGTGATGCCTAGCTGTAGTAGGGTTTCCTTATTCCAGAATGGCCCCACTGGTCAACTATGTTCCTTCATCCATCATAATGATCCTTATTCAGTGTATAAATCTTTATTGAGTTCTTAACGTGGACTAAGTACTGTTGAAGATACAGTAATGAATAAGAATGGTGGTGCAGCAGTGGGTGGGCTGGTGTTTCTGGAGCCTGACTACCTTGGTCCTAATCTTATGTGCATGTGTGTTACCACAGGCAAAATATTCATGATATTCACTGAACTTTAGCTTCATCATCAATAAAATGGAGAGAATCAAAATACATACCTCCTAGGATTAACTGAGATAGTGTCCATAAAACATTAAGCACAGGATTTGGTACTTGAAAAGTCTTCAATAGCTCTTAGCAAATACCACCATCATCATTCTTGAGGGAGAGAAACTCATAAAGGTTAATAGAGGAGGAGTATTCTTTGGGGATCCAGAGGAAGGAGTGATTAGTTCTGACCAGGTTAATGGGGGTGGCTTCCCAGAGGAGGGGACACTTGACCTGCTCTGAAGGATGAGTGGGAGTTTGAAAGCTGGAAACCATTAAAGAGTATTCTGATTGGATGGATTAACCATACAGTCCCTACATGATCTCATTCAGGAGAATGTGATTGCTTAGATTTAAAAAAATTAAGAGCCCCAAGCTCACAATGGGAGCCATCATGGTGTAAGGACAATTAAGCTTCAGCCTGTCATGGACTTCCTGCTAAACCTAAACAGATTTCTCAGACCAGTGACTCATCAATAGGACAAACTATGCGTACCTGTTGCATAAAACCAGTGCTTTCAGTTTATTTTTATCTCGCTGCTATAGCCCCTCTTTGTTCCATTATTAATACTCAGTGTGCTGGATGAGACTGGCTTAAGTATGAGAAGCCCATTTTGGCCTTTTTCACTTGTTATGCATCTTTGGGGCCAAGAGAGTGAGTGTGTTCCTCTCCACCCCATCTTTATTTCTTCCTTCTGGAAAAATGTTCTTCCCTCTGATAAGGAGTAGCTGTTCCTTCTGTACTTGGTTTCATAGTGTGCTTGCTGAGGGTGAACTGGAATTAATATTTACTGAGCGCTACTCTAGGCACTTAGAAGGCTTTTGTCATTCAGTCCTCATGATAAGACAGGGACTGTGGGCTTAGAGTAGGGTGAGGGCCCCTGGAAAAAACATCAAAGCAAGATAATCCATTCTGGGATTTTCTTTGGCCTGCTGGGGGGCCCAGCTAATTTTTTTTCACTTTACCCAGGTGCCGCTTTTCCTCCTCCAGCCCTAATCAAGTGATTTGCCATCTGGGCAATTGATTTATCAAGCAAGCCCAAAACAAGGTAGTAAAAACAGGAAGGATTCCATCTTGAAGATAGGATTGTATTTTAAAACCCAATTAGTTTAAAAAAAGTAAGTTTCTTAACATACTCTTTAACAAACAGACAATCAGGCCACCTTGGGAGCAAATCAGGCAGTCTTGATATGCTCCCAGACCAGGAAGCTGCTATTTTGGAAGGAAATCAGAGCAGTAAATTTCTTGTAAATAACTCCGAAGAATAATAAGAAAGAATAAGACATTTTAATGTCTTTTCAAAGATAAACATTTTGGGACCATTTAGCAGGTGTCCATCCCTAGCCCTTTGGCTCTCAACTGCCTATAAATCTCCTAGACAACATACCACCCCGGCTCTCTTGTCCAGGAGCTCTGTCCTCTCATTTTCTCTCTAAATGAAAGCCTCTTACTTGCTCTCCTACCTTGAGTGTTTGTGAAGTTCATTTTTCAACTCCTCGAACAAGAACCCTGCCATCAATGACAATCCTCTGGAGAAGGTATTGTTTTCCCATTTTATGGATGAGACTCAAAATGGTGAAGTAACTTGGCCAGCGTTTGCTAGCCTGAGCATAAGGTGCTTTATTTGGTGACTTTCTTTTGTGGCTTTTGCTGTCTTTACTAGACAGCATGTTCTCGAGACACCCACGATTGGAAAGAGCAGCTTTGTGGGGAAGGCAAAGTCCTAAAGCCATTTCTTCCTTCTCTCACTTACGTTTTTGCTCAGGTCCACGGCAATTGAGTTCTCATCACAGATGCTGCCAAGATGCCCATTTCTATTCTTTGAAGTCAAATAGAGAAAGCTTCTTTCTCTCCTTTGTGGCTGACTTTCCCATATCTGAGGAAAGCTTAACTATAAATACTCTTGTCCTCAGCACTTCTCTCCTTCAGTCTTTTTTTGTTTTTTATTAAGGCAAAATTATTTCCATTTGTAAGCCTTGGTGTTGAAGGATGGCAGAGCAAAGTAAATAACATGTGACCATCCCTGGGGTCTGGCTTGCAAAGGTCCCAGGTAGGTGAATCACTTTCATCTGTGTGCAGTTTTCTCAGCTACTGAATAATGACACTGTTGCTGTCATTTTCACATTTATTTTGCTTAACAATTTTTAAAAAAAATCTATTACCTGTCTCTTTTTCTTTTCTGTGATTACTGGCATGAATGAAAACTTGTGAAAACTTTTAAACATTAATGAAGTGAACTCATTTCAGTGTGAGCAATTAATCCACAATCCCTGGCCAACTGTTCCATTCCTACCAAATTCCCATATTTATAGAGATTCTTCCTCACCTTTCCTCATACATCAGAAGATTTCACTTAGTTCAAATGCCATTTCCTCATTAAGAAGCCAACACTACAATGGCATTTCCCCCTTCCTTCCCCTCCCTGCCTTGCTTTGACTGGTGGTGGGATTAATTGGGCCATGATCAATCTCCTAAAAGACAGCAAATTGGGAATGGCAGGTGGAAGGAGGAAAGCATGAATATTAATTAGCTAGGATTCCAAACAGAAGCCTTTTAATTATATTAAAATGCACAAGCCTGCAGGCAGTGAGATAGTTCCTGCTGTAAATCTGTCGACAGACCATTACCTCAGCAATGTCAATGCCTCTTAATGAATGAATACATACATTTCAAGTGGGGGAGAAAAAAACACTTTCCTGTTGATAAATATTAAAAGAAAAACTAGCAATGTGAGGAGCTACCCAGGACAGCTCCTTTCAGGCTGGAGGTGTTCGGGAAAGATGGGGAAAGCAGTCCCCCTGGATGGTTCATCCTAGGTTGTGGAACCGAAGCCTGTGGCTAATATGGGGACCGGCCGGATGCAATTCAAAACAGGTGCTCAGCTTCTAGGTAGGTTGGGGAAGGAAGGAGGTATTTAAGGAAGTAACATTAACTTTTCAAGTGACTTCAGAACCATTTGTCCCAAGAAATGAGGAAGTCAGGCCCTTTCTTTGGTACGTGTTAACATGAAGAAAACATTTTTAAGATTGACGGGGGCCATAAACTGAGAAGTGCTACAATTCCAGGGCAATAACGAAATGAAATTAAAGAAAGCAGGTTTCAGTAGCTCTCGAGTCACCTCGAGAAGATACAGTGGGAAATATTGAGCCGCCACTGGTGAGAATGGGAAAGCAGCATGGGAAGGAAAGTTGGCTACAGACTACTTCATAGACTCAAAGGGCTTGAACAGAGCTTAGTGAGCAATTAGGCCAACCACTCATTTTAGAGAACTAAAAACTGAGGCCCAGAGGGGAGGAATGCGTGGCTCAATCTCAGAGTGCTAGTTAATAAAGAAATCCTGTTTATTTACTTACCTATCTACCCACTTACCTCCTTGCCTATTTATCTATTCATGTGCCCTCTCCTAGAAAATATTTGAAGCCTCTCAGTTCTCCTGACTCCTAGTCTGGAGGATTTTCTAAGACTTATTGCTGGCTTCCTAACTTTAAATAACACATGTGAAAAAATTAAGAGTGCCACATACTAATCTGAGCATAACCATCTGCATGGCCATAATGATTCAGCCCAAATGCAAAGACTCTATAAGGTCCACCCCAATGAACTGAAATTGTCCAGTGAAAGACCACAATGCCTTCATGGAGCTACCCTGGAATTTGGGAAGCTTGATAGGTTAAAAAAAAAAAGCAGCTAACCAGAAGACACTTGGGCCTTGAAGTCTGGCATTGGTGACTTTGATAGGAAGGTAAGTAGAAAATAATTCTTTTGAGTGCGATTTAAAGAAATTGGACTATCCATTTGAAATTCAATCAAGGGTCTTGACGATTTTGAAAAGTTTTATGTGGGCTTTTCCAGGATTAAGAGAGAAACTGTCTAAACGGACACACTCCTGTACACAAGCCCACGTGTGTGTGTGGGGGGGTGAGTATAAAGGCCTGGTGAGGGCGAGTCCTCAGTTGGTCCTATTAGCCAGTGGGACAGTATTCCCAGAACGGAGACGCATTAGCAAACGTCTGCCTTAAACTCAATAAGAAGTCAGGAGAGAATGTGGATGACTTACTAGGGGATATTTCTGATTGGAAAGCAGCTAAAAGGGTAAGTCAAGAAAGTAATAGGAAAGCACAGCCTGCTCTGTCACCATGACGTACATGTTCACATGCATTGTTCTGGAGAGATGAGAGCAGAAGGCTCAAAACTTCTTTGAGATGCATTCAATTTAGTTTCATGACTGAGACATATTAACATAATTTGTTTGTTAACACTATGGAGAAGGCAGAGGATGCTGAAAGTCACACAGCTGTGTATTAGATGTCCTTGCAGCTCAGTTCAGTGTGGACTCAATACTTTCTATGTGACAGGGAATTAGGATCTAATGGTGCAAAGCAGAGTAAGACATGGTACTTTATCAGTTTACTCTTCTCAAGAGACTGTGAATAAGTAATTTTAATATACTGGGGTAAGTGCAGTACTGGGAGTGCCCAGCAAACAGCACAGAACAGTGCTGGCCTGGCCTCCCCTGTGGATAGGGGAGGCCCTTGGAGAAGACGGAGCCTGAGAATGAGTTGCATGGGCAAAGAGGATGGTGGGGGAGAGCGGGACGCAGGTAGTGGAAAGGAAATGACCCTCAGACCTAATAGCAGTAGCAGAGGTGCACAGTATAGAACACTGTGTGCTTCCTCCACTTTGCACAATTTTTCTCATTAGAGGGAAACCTATTTTGTAGTGCCTGCCTCCAGATGAAGGCCCGGGTTCATCAGAATTAGAAATTTCCCTCTCCATGGGATAATGATAAGAAGAACTCATAAAAAAAGAGCATTTAGCAATCTACTATCCACTATCCTGAGTTGACCCGGTTTTTCCACCTGGATGGTTGGAAGATTGGCTGGTCATCTCTGGGAATGGAATGTAATAATGGAAACAAGGTGAATGTCCATCCCCTGTCTGGATAATGAATTGCAGTTAATAAGAGGGAAAGCATAGTGATTTATTGTCACAAACTCCCTGCAACTGCTGATAGCACCTTTTTCTTTTTAATATTCATAACCAGGCAGTGAAGCTGAAAGTCTGGAGTAGTTGGCTAGAAGCTACAATGGGAAGAAACTCATTGTCCTTTTGGTTGTATCAAGTTCTCTTCCTAACTTGGCTGAATTTCTTCTGCAAGATGAGGGAAGAGTACAGCAGGTTGAATGGAGAAGCTCAGACTGAGGACAGAGTGACTGGGGACAGACCTTACCTCTGGCTTAATTTGTTTAAGCAGTAACTGTCATTAGGGCAAGGTCTCTGCAGTTGGCCCAGGTCAGAATCTTAGTTGCCTGGGGAGGGGACAGAAAGAAAGTCATCCCTTTATAGGATTAGCAGTGTCAGACTTCCTGTAGACCAGGGATAAGGTAGGAATTAGAAATGTCACACTCCCGTCCTTCCTCCTCACCCAATTCTGTCTCTCTTTATTGTTCCCCTAGGCCTCTTGTTGGTCTTGGATCTAGACACAGAGCTGGTCAGAGACTGTACCATGTTGGTGGTTTGTCTCAAGGGGAACTTTTCACCCTGTTAGCTTCCCAGAACTACCAGAAAATTCTGGAAGTACACCAATTCAGTTAAATTTAGGAACTCATTTTGCTGAAATAGTTCAGGTTCAGGCTGTTGAGCCACATTTTCAGAAGGTAGAACTGCTGTGCTGAGTTAGGTTGGGGAACTTTCAGTGATATATGGCTATCTTGGACACTTTGAAGATCTTGTCATCTCTGTGCCAGGACTGGATAAGTAGCAGAGATATGTCACAGTTAGCTCCTTATCAAAGATGGCACATGCATATCTTTCTAATTAAGATAAACTCATGCTCTTTAGAGTAAGCCAATGAAATAAAAGCTTCAAAAGGACACAAGAACCCTGTGATAAATGGGTTGATCACAGGAGGAAGTGAGGGTGACTGAAAAGCAAGGGAGTTTGGGCTGAAGGAAACTGCTTGGCAGGGAAAGATTAACTCAGTAGACTGGTTCTGCTACCAGACTATCTGGACTTGTTTCTAAGGCTTAGGGAGCTGCCAAGAGAAAGAGACCAAGTGGTTCTTGCATAGATTCTCTGCAAGAGGTCGGAAGTAGAGGGGTGCCTGGGATCAATGTAAGAAAGCACAGAACTGGAGTGTGTGTGCATGTGCATGCATGTGTGTGTGTGCATGCACACGTGTGTAAGTAAGAGTAGGGTGGTGTGGTAGATTAGAGATGACTACAGCTTTTCTTTCTCTGTTTGCCTCCTTCCTTCCTTCCTCCTTTTCTCCCTCCTTCCCTTCCTTCCTTTTCTTTTTTCCTTCTTTCCTTCTTTTTGCCATTCTATTTTTCCCAAAAAAAAGTAAAGCAAATTTTCTCTCCTCTTGGATTTTACCAAAAGAATGTGGCGTAAGTAAACATAATGTTCTTCATGTAATTGTAGATTAATGATAAAAAAATTTTTAAAAAAAAGAGTGTGGCAGAGGTGGTGCTATGAGGCCAGGCCTTGGGAGATCCACAGCTTTTCCTTCCATCTTCCTTGGATCCTAGCCACCATGATGTGAGGAAGCCCAAGAAGCGACATGGTGCGACCCATTGGAGGGAAACCAAAGCCCCCAGCCAGTAGCCCTAACTGAGCTTCTAACCTAGAGCCAGCACTAACTGCCAGCCATTTGAACAAGGCCTTTTCTGATCTTCCAGTCATCCTAGTGCTCTACCTGACACCGCACGAAGCAGAATAAACGCTCAGTCAATCCATAGGATAATGAGAAATGATAAGTTGTAGTGTGAAGCCACTAAGTTTTGGGGTGTTTATACAGTCTAAGATAACCAAAACATGTGGAATATGCACACTCTGGAAATATTGACTTAATTGGGGAGCAGCTTTGGTCAGGGGAGGAGAAGACAGACAGTGGAAACCAACATGGAGTGAGAGGTTAGCTGGCTGCCAGTGATCAGGCACTCCACAGGACCAGCAGGGAAGCAGGAAAAGTGATGGCCACCAAGGGATGACAGGTAGTCCTTATTCTGGCACACATGGCCAATGCAGCTGAGAATCGCCTTGAAAAACTGGGGAGACTTGATGGGAGTGAAAGTGAGATTTGGAGATTCCACAATAATGAGTGAGCATGAACCAGAGAACTCCCACCTACGCAGACCTTGAGATTAACTGGTCTTCTCTTTAAGATCTAGATAAGACTGGGTTAAACCTCCAATTTCACATCCTTCCCCAGAATTACTATGAATTTCTAAGGGAACTATTTCCTCCTTATTAGACTTGATTCTAAACTCTTGCTTTCTCCATTTGTGGGGTGTCTCACCATTCATTTTGTGTTGTTTCTGTTTCATACAATACCAAGTTAAACACAAAATTCAATTCACTTAATATCAACCTAAACACAAAAACTAAAACCTTCTCTTAATTTCCAGTTTCTACTCATAAAAACAATGTTTGTGATTTGTAGAATTAGTAAGGAATTTTGAAAGTATAAGAAGAGGATTTTAAATTATAGCAATATAAACTTCAGTTTGAACCTGAGACCATCCTCATTCTTGAAGCATCTTTGGGAGCCCTGCCACTGAAGAGGCTTCACAAACACTGTCACTCCACGACCTGCCCCAGCAGTAATTCTATGTCATGGTTCCCCTCTCCCTTTTCTCTTCCAGTAGCAAAACAAATTCTTCTCATCTCCTCATACAGAACAACTGTCCATCTATTATACCCGATGTCTTGCTCTCTATCCTCAGATGCTTATCAGAGAATCCACTCAGCAAAGATGGTTGTCCCCCAAGACACAGTTAGGGTGTCAGTTGTTCTGGTAATAACATTCCGGTCTTGTTTTCTGCCCTGCTGCATTCATGACAGTTTTTGGCAAAGGTGCACAGTGCTGGCATCCCTCTTTCTCTGAGTGTTGAATGAGAGGAAAATAAAACACAATAAACCTGGGCCAGATCCCACCCATTTTCATGCCTCTTTCTTCCCCTTAGAGGTGGACATAAGATGTTGCTTTCTGTGTAACACTTCTACATCACCTCGGTAAGGAGGGCGGCATTTCTGAATCTCCTCTCTGGATTTCTTGGTATGGATTCTCTCCCATCCCACATCAGCCTTGTCCCCTGGACTTGGGGGCAGGCAGGCAGAGCAGCCCTGCAGGCTTTGGCAAACTGGGGGTGTGGGAAGGCAGCCCTTAAAGAGTAAATACAGGAACCTGTTGGCTTGACACAAAGTATCCCCCTGCCCTTGTGCTGAATCCATTAGGCAAGGTTTCTCCTGATGTCTGGGATGCACGACTTGGGTCCCTGTCTCTGTGTGTGTTTACTTCTCTGAGGGCAGGGGGGCTGAATCTCCAGCTGGTTCTCCAGGACACCTTATTCAATTTGAATACAAACAATTTTGTTCTTAGGGAGCTTCAGAGCAGTCTGGTGAGACCTAGTGTCATTTTGTGAAGTCTAAACACATCTGAGGTATAACTGCTGCTATTTCTTAACTGGTGCCAATCAATGCCTTCCACTTGTCCCACCCCCGCTTTCCCTGCAGAACTTCTGGAGAAGTCCGTTCTCTGGCCTGGACAGCACTACTCCCTTGGATGAGGCCTCCATTTCTCCTAATTCTTCTCTGATTCTAACTAAACTGAATATGTGGCCCATCTGGAAACCAAGAGACTGTCAGATTATCTCTGATCCTGACAAGGCGGACAGCAACAAGCCTGAGCCTCCATCTGCCACTTGAGCCTGACTCACCACCGGCTCAACATTAACTGTCTTGCTGGTCTCCTTTGGGGAGGCCCTGACACCTGGAACATTTCTGACAAAAAATAATCTGTGCTCAGAACTTCTGAGTTTAAAAAATTTTTTGAAGTGACATTGTCTTAGATGGTGAATTGTATCTTTCATTTGGAAATTGATTCATTCATTTAAAATTTTTGGTAGGACTCTGTAGTAGACTCCCAAGGAATTGAAAAATGAATGAGACACAAACTCTCTTGTTAAAAGAGCTTATGGTTCAGTAGAAGAAATAAAATAATCATACCTATCCAGTTGGCAGGCTGGTGCTCTCTTGAAGAAATGGAAGTTCTACCTGAATAAGAGTTATAAGGGTCATGTATGGGACAGTCCATGGGGAATTATGTTCCTTCCTCTGTATATTGACAAATGGTTCTTCTCTTCTCTTCAAATCCTCTGAAGGGTGACGTGCAGTTTTCCTTCAGCCCCACACATAGAATTGTCTGGCAGCCGCTCCATATGTCAAAGGATTCCTACTAGTGTCTACTTGCCTGCTGACTTTTATCCTGTTTTCTCTCCATGGCAATGTCCCTGAAGAGATTACCTTTTAACAGCTATCATGTTATTCTTTGTGCATTTTTTCCCCAGTACTATATAGTTTATAGACATTTTCTCATCATTTTGAGTCCACATTGTTGGTCTAAGACACAAAGCAAATGGCAGAGATAGAGGACAGGATGGATAAGCCACTGTGGTACACACTCACCTCAAGGGAGCACGGCAGCACCCGTGAGCAGTATGGTGCCAAAACGCACTCAATGGCCAGGAGTACAGGCATCAGGCTGCCATGCTGGCTGTCATTGACTGGCATGTAGGTCATGGTAAAGAAATCTATCTAAGACATTTTAATGGCTCATTTTTTCCCTGAAAGTATTTCCAAGAAAGCAGCATTTTAACACCTCAACACTAGAAGAGAGGGGAGATAATGTTGTAATAAATTAATAAATACACAAGGATAGGGTACTGACCTGAAATAAATAAAACACATATTATAGGGAGCTATTATTCTGGCTCTGGTGATCAGCAAAGGCTTCCTGAAGGAAGTAGTCTTTGATAATGGCATTATCTTCTTTGCAATGAATAAGGAGACTATTCACTGTGAGGTAAACTAGGTACCCCCATGTAGATGAAGTATGATTAAAAGAGTAGAGGTCTGATCCCTTCTTATGAAGCTGCATTTGCTCCTAATAAATTGTTATAGGCTTAAATTTCAGGAGCTTGTGGTGGGTATCTTCAGGATGTAAGCTTGGCTGTAGATTTTTTTCTTTGTGTTGAAATGTAGAAACTATTTCTCATTCATCTTTATAGTCTCAGAGCCTAGCACAGTATCTAGCAAATGGCTCAATAATAATTCGTCAACTGACTGGCTGAATGAGTGAATGAATGAATCACTCAATCTAGTAAAACACTTCTGGTTTCTAACCAGACCCATGTCTTTACTGAAGCATTTATTCGTCAAGGTTAAAGTGACTCTATTCACATTATGGTGCATTTGCTTGTGTCGTTCTGAAAGGTACAATACATTAGGGTGGTGTTAATACATTATAAAGTAGATAAACAGGTATGTCAAAAAGATGTTCAGGATTTCTTTTAATGTATTTGAATAGTGGTTTTTAATGAGGCTAGTGGAACAGTACCAGTTAGACTACCTCAGAATTATCTGGGAAACTTAAAACAATTCATATTTCTGGTCCTTTCTTCTGTCTTTTGAAAATATCCTCACATTAGTCTGATACACAACCAGGCTTGAGAACTCCTGACTTAATCTTTAAGATAAAGTTAAGTTTTCAAACATCCTAGCTATCAGAAAATGTTGTAGAAACAGATCACATGGCAGAGGCCCTTTGAGAGTCCACCCAGGCAGCTTTTGGGAGGGAGGCATAACCGCTCTGAAAATTATACTTCTTAATGAAGGCGTCCACTTCATGCATCCCTGGTCTTCCACCAACATGTATTTACTGTGTGGTCACAATACACAATTTGGTACCATTTATCTTGGGATTAAGAGATAAATTTTGAGTTCTCATTTCAAATAATCTTCCCTGTTATTCTCATGAGTAGAGATGGGCCACTAGCATCCATTCCATGCTCGCAGAGCTTATAAAACCTGCCCAGTAACCTAAAGCTGGTGAGGAAAACTCAAGGTCCTATTTGTTTGACCGCAGTCTGCTGCCTCTCCTCAGTGACTATGTATGCATCCCTGGAGCTCTGTATGCATCCCTGAGTCCTTGCTACAACCCTGCACAGAAATCAGTGTCTGCAGTCCTCCGTTTTGTGGATGGAGTGTTCTAAGAGTTGATCATCTCCATTGCTGCTGTTCAATGCCATTGCCCACTGTGGCAAAGACTGTGTTCACTGAAACCCATGGCCTTTTCCTCATGGATGAACAGCTACCTTTCCCAGAATCCCTTGCAGTTAGGTATGACCATGCAAATGATTTCTGGCTATTAGAATATGGGCAAAACCTGTCATCCCACTTCTGAGCTTAGCCCATTACAAAATCCCACTATACTCCTATGGGCTTTTTCTCTTTTCGCATCTGCAGGTTGAATGCAGCAGACAAAAAAGCCCTAGAATATTCAGAAAAAGCCCCAAATGCTTGTGGGAATCCTCATAAGACAGTCCTGCGGGGAGAAATAAACTTTGACTGAGTTAAGACGCTGAGGTTTTCAGGTGATTTGTTATAGACATGAGCCTCCCCTGACTCATCCAGACGTCCTGCCTTTGACCAGAGCTTCTGCGGCTGCCACGCCCACCTCTGACCCGAGAGCTCCAGATGAGTGCGCAAAGGGAAGGGGTCTTTCCAAGGAGTTGCCAGGAGGGTGATGTGCCATGGTGGAAAAGCACAGGTTTGGAGCTGGAAGAAATGGCTTCAAATTCTTAACTCTTTGCTTAATCGTGTGTCCTAATCCAGTTGTTTATCCTGCCAGAGATTCTTCTTCCCCTATGAAATGGGAATAACATGCAATATCATATGTGGAAGAATCTGGCAATGGTACTTAATAAATAAATCTAAAGACTTCAGAAAAGCAGCAAGAATGTAGCCAAAACTGAAGGAAGTATCAAAGAGGAAGAGTTGGTAGCTTCAACTAGCAAGTCCAGAGAGCCACAGGGGCCCCCTTATGAGTACTTAAAATGCATCATGACACTTGACCTGACAATGACTCTGAGATGCAGGTCTGTGCTTCCCCACTTTGGACATGAGGAAATTGAAGCTCAAGTTTGCCCCTGGATAATTTTTTTTAAGGCATTTCTTTCTGCTACTTTCTACTGTTTCAGAATGAGGACACAATGTAAGTCTGAAGAGGAGAGGGCTGCTGTCTGTCTTTGCCCACTGCATGCCAAGCACCTAGCACAATGCCTGACACAGACTGTATGCTCAGTGTGTTTTTTGGCTGAATGATGGACTAATCTCTCAGAAGAATAAATGAGCACGTTGTTCCTTTGGTTTTGCCCCCACACCTTCTTCCTCCCACCTACAGATAAAATGATCAAGCCTGTATGTTCAGACTTCTGGATCCCCTTGTCTCTAGAGATGTTTGATGACTGTGTGTTTCAAAGCCAAAAAAAAAAAAGAAGATGCCAGGGTTTCAGAAGTAAGCCCTCCCCAGTTTGCTGCTTTGATTTACAGAAGTAGAACTTTGCAAGATGGATAGTAGGGTAGTAGCAAGTCCTGTCACACTCCCTGACAGAGCTCTGGGTAGACCAGGGCCTCTGATGGCATGGCATTTGAATACCATGGGCTTGGACATTGAGGGCCAGGCAGGATGCCAGATGCATACTAATTTTCCCTGGACAGTTCTGGTTTTAAAACTGAAAGTCTTGCATCCTGGAAACCCATCCATTCCTCCATAAACCAGGAGAGTTGGTCACTCTCTACTGCCATGTCTGAGGATCTATAGTGAAAGATCATCATACCTAGCTTGACTGGAGGAAGTGGAGACTTCCACCTTTGAATGGAACATGAGGGCTCAGAGAGTAAGAACCCACGTTGTCTGAGATGGACTAAAGGACAGAGGCCATTCCCCACATTCTCCAGATGCACAAGTCTTCAAAGAGTCATGTGCATTCTTATGGAGGAGCAGCTTGGCCCTGGACCTTCCTGAACCTCTAGTCATCACAGAGATACATTTCTTGCTTGATTAAATACTTTAAATCCAGAGGCAGATTTAATTTGACTTGGATAAAGAGGGCAGTGTGATATTGCTTATGCCTAATGAGATGGGCAAATTCACATCGGCTACAAAGACTTGCCCCGAATCCCAGAGTTAAATAATGGTGGAACTGCTACTTGAATAAAAATGTGGCTCAAGTGTTGGTTCTTTTTCCATTCTACAGTACCTTAGGGGCCATAGTGACCCCAAACACTGAGTAAAGAGGAAAAGAGCAATTTGTCCACTCAAATGGATTTTTAGATATGCTCTGATCACAACTGTCTCTTTCTTTCTTTCATCTGGTTAATTTGATTCAGCTCGCAGCACCAGTATCCTTTCTCTCCTATGCAGGTTTCTCAGTCTGACATTCAGGTCTCCTGGTTTTAGCCCTAATCTATCTTTTTAGGCTTCCTGCCCATTTCTGCCACATCCCCCATGCTTTAGCCAATCAGGGCTTCTCTGTGCTTTCCATCTCTGATCACCTACCGTTGAGTCTTCTCCCTGGAATGATCTTTTCTCCAATGTCCCTTGTTAAGGGGGACCCTGCCACCCTACAAGTCTTCATGAAGCCTTTCTTCATCCTTCCTTTCTGATCCTGCAGTTAAGTATGCTCTGTATTCATTCAGTGCTACAATAATGCATTCTGCTTCCTGGAGAGTTCCTTGAGGGCAGGACATGGGCCATGCATTTATTTTTGTAACCTCCAGGATAACCTAGCACAGCAATCTGCACATAGTAGACCCTCTATACATAATGGTTGAAATGCACTCCAGAGACTTAAAGAAGCAGGGAAATCTTCAGATTTTCTCTGGAGTATGAATTGGAGTTGGGACACAAGCTAATTTGATGGTGTGCGTTTGAGGAAAATCAGGTGGGAAAAAACTGATGATAGAAATAGAAGAGGGAGAAAGTGAGGCCAGCAGCCTGTTTCATTTTTAGAGAGTCCCTGAAAGACTTAGAAAGAGCCAGCGGCTGATCTCGCCGACCTCCATCCAAGCGTCAGAACACCGCTTCCTGTGCGGGAAAGCCCACTCTGAGGCCCTTCCTCCAGCCTGCACTGCAGTTAACCACGGGAGGGGGACAAACAGAACGCTCTGGATCTGATCTCCTGGCTGCTGAATCCGCGGAGGTCTGTACTGCAAAGTGTGGGGATGTCAGTTACATAAGTTGGACAGCGTTTTCTTCTCTCCCAGGGTGAGGAGAGGGTAATGGCAGAAGTAGGGGGAAGGAGAGCAGCTACTGGCCCGCGAGAACTGCAGTAGGAGCTGGTGCTCTGCCTTCCTTCGCCACACACATCTTCTCCGAATGTGCCCTTGATGTTGCATTCTCCAACCCAAACGAAAAACCTGGAGGAAAAATAATTTTGTGGCTCGCTCTGTTTTCAGTACCGTGGAACATTTGCCGGCCTGGTGATCCATCACCAGACTTTTTTATTTTAACCTGAAAGATAGCCACTTGTCTTTTTTTATTGCATGTTTGTATCCCTGTGCTACTTACTTTCTCTCAAAGCCAAGTTTTCTTTTCTTCCTGATTTTTGCTGTCCTTATCATATTTCTTCAGAGTTTTCCCTCTCTCATCCTTTCTTTAACACCAGGAGAAGTAATACCCATGGACTGGAGAGATTCCAATGCTTGATGCACAGGAACTGGCTAAAAATCACGTTACTTCGCCCACATTCTGGAGATTTCTTCCTTTCAGTTTTTGCAAGTGAGCATGTAACATAGGCTGCAAAATAAGAGGAGGCTCACAACTCAGTCCTACTCAAAGGCCAGAGAGCTACCTGCTTTTAGACTGTAGATCAGTAGGCTGCCCACAGTTCTGGAGAAAAGATGCCCCAGTGATTTGGGATGGCCAGACTTCAATTAAGAGAAGTAAAACATCACTCTTTCTCAGGTATCAAATTCTATCTCAGTTCAGGAGCTGTGAAATCTGTGAAGCTTATGACCCATCAACATCTTAATAAGAGCTGTAAAAAATTCTCCTCTTCCTCCTAAATTATCTTGTGATAGTAAGAGGCTGAGACAGCTGCAGAGACTTCCACCAAATAGCTCTGTGGTCTTGGACAAGTCACTTAAAATCTCTGTATCTTGATTTCTTTGTAAATTGTAAGAGTTAGAAAATGCATGATTCTACATTTGGGGTGCATATTTTATGGAGTTGTCTTAGATTTGGGGGTTGGATTGGTATGAAGAACAGGCTCAAAGAACTGGAATCCAGAATTTTAGAGGGCTAAGGAATTTTGTGCACTTCTTTTCTTTTTCTTTTTCTCCCCAGTTTCATACATTTCTACTTCTTGCTTCTAACTACGACAGTCAATTATATGACCACATGAAAGTCTTATTAAGCCCAATACCTTAGGCCACTTTGGTAGTTCATAAAAGGCAACCAAAGTTGTAGCTGCATCTGCATGAGGCTACCAGGCTAACCTGGAACTGAATGTTCTCATTTGGATTGAATTATTTGCCAAGCAAATACGGAGCTCTTTTGATGTAAATATGAGTGTCCACAGTGACATGGTTCTTAGCAGCAGGCAGGCAGATCCAATCCAACTTGGAGCCTGCCTGCTTCCAGTAGCTCTGGATTACTGTTGATATAAGTTGGTCCAACTCGACTCTTTGGAATGTTCAGGGTTCACCATCATTGGTTTTCAGTGTATTGTGTCAAAGGCCAATGCTGCCAGGTGCAGGACTTTCTGAACAAGGATGGAATCTGCAAAAGGTTCTGTCTGGGTATGTTTATAAGCACAGTATACAGGCAGCCACAAAACTGCTATTACATTTATTGAGAACCTATCCTAGGTGCTGGGGGTATAGCACTAATGACGTTTCTTGAAGTGGTATGTGCCCTTTTCAAGTTCTCCCACAGAGTCTAAATTTTCAATTAATTTTCTCAAGCACACTGGTCACTGTTCTACATCATAAAGGAGAATAACTGAGGAGCTTTCCTTTCTGGCAATTCCAGGAACTCCTTAAAGGGATGTGCTAAGGTCACTATGCAACAACCAACTGATATCTGTCTTTGATTAGGGATGCTAGGGGTCAATGTTTCTCTTTAAACTAATTCCCAGGACTTCCTGTCCAATGGAACTTAGGACAATACAACTGTCAAAGAAAGAATCTACAATATAAAATCAAGTGAGTAGTTCTCAGTATTTTATGGAACTCATATTGAACATGAGCCAGCCCTCTGGTATGTCTGGGCTGAGGTTATGTTCATGGTTGCACATCTGTATCTTGGGAATTGGGCTCCTGAGAAAGGGCTGCCTGAGCTC
This sequence comes from Manis javanica, assembly GCF_040802235.1. NCBI lineage: Eukaryota > Metazoa > Chordata > Mammalia > Pholidota > Manidae > Manis > Manis javanica. The sequence goes on from NC_133166.1 coordinate 85,201,521, forward strand.
AAAACACCCTGACATTTTGGCAGAGGTGCTGAAGAAAAGCTGCCTCTCCCTCTGAGGTTCTTTAATCCATAAACCATCAGCAACTTGGTCGTGGAAGACCCCGGCAGAAACAATGTGAGTAAACTGAAAACATAACATAAGCGATTTGCCCAGTTTAATAGCCCTGCTCTGGCTCTCCACCTCCGGTACCTTAGGCATAAATTGCTGACCTCTATTTAATTTTCTGAACTGCAAGAATTATGGGCCCAAAGTTCAGTGAATTGGAAGAGGTAAGCTTTTATGCCTCTGAGCCAGTTTCCCCATAAGCAGTAAGTCTACAAATAAAAGCAACATTTCTATTTATATTTCCTGGGGTTTGTGTATTAGGGAAGCCAAGCACATCCCAGCAGCTCCACGAAGGTGACTGCATGGTCAAATCTCCGTCCAGGTAATGCGACAGAGCCTTCCAGATGGGGCCAGAGGAAACAACCAGAGCAGATGGACAAGAGATATTAAAAATAACACACGCAATTTCACTCGGAAAAGAGCACCTGCTCAAACAGTGACTGATTTACTTGAGGTGGTATTTGTTTGATTCTCCTCTGGCCCCGGTGATGACTGTGTACTAGGGGAAGTTTTACGTTCGTACCCTACCTACGTACTCACCTTTAATGATGATCAAGGGCCTGAAGGGCAACCTGGCCTCCTGTGCTCACCTGGCTGAGGGTCAACACAGCATTACCCACTCACTCCGGATGCAGCAGGAGTGTAATTCTGGTTGCTGCCGTGCCTGCAGGAGACTCACACATCCCTGTCATGTCTTCTCTGTGGCCTTGCCTGACTCTTCCTGCACTATACTCCCTACATCCACTTCAGCCTCTGTTTCTGCCTCCACCTCTGCTGCCCAGCCTTGGCATCATCATTTGATTCCACACATGTGTATTAAACACCCTTGAGACCACCCCCAACTAGACTAGAAGCTTCCCTGCTCACCCCAGTGTCCTCTGTGCTGATGGGATTAACACAGATTTGTTCATGGCAATCATGTGGGTGGTTCATGACGGGGCAAACTCAGGCTTGTGAAGTTTGCACTTGATTCCTCACTGCTGTCCCCTTATATGCCCTCTGTCCTCCCTCGGGGCCACTTTTTGCTTGCTTCTTGCCTCTGAACTTCCCATTCCTGTCCAAGCATTGGCTTTCTGCTACTTCCCTCCTGTGTGCGTGCTACAAATTCTTAGTATGGCATATGTAACCTGCATGGGGTACTCGTTTCTAGGCATGAGCTTTGCATGTTGCCAAGGGCCTTTGGAAAAGAGCACGCCAATCCAAAGGTTAGGTCAAATGGTAAAGATTTTAGCCACCTTAGCAGGCTGCTGGGAGTTATTTCAGAGGAGGTAGTGATTCTGCTTTAAATATTCCCTGTGACTCTGTCCAAGGGTTCTGCTTTAGGAAAGCTCTAGATTGTGGTCACCTTAAGCCATTTTACTAAAGCCAAGTCCAGGGAACTAGATCACAAGAGGTCTTCAGCTGCTGAAGAGATAATGAGTCTTTTGTTTCTTTAGACCACTCCACATGGAGCTATTTGTTATTCAACTGTAATGCTTTTTTTTTTTTTTCTGAGCCACCACCCAGAGCAGTGGGTTTAATTTGCACCCCTTCCCTGCCACTTCTCTAGTGAAGCTAATACCTTAGTAAACATTTGTCGCATAAAAACTTCTTCTAAAGGAGTCCCACTGTAATGTATACCATTGTTGAATAGCTATGTTGCACACCTGAAACCAATATAATATTGTATACCAATTCTACTTCAGTAAAAAGAAACGAAGTAGGAAGGAAATTATTGTATGACTAAGATAAAAATAAAAATACATAAAGGACTTCTGCCTTTGTCTATGGAAGAATTTCTCAAACTTGAATGTACCTTTCACCCAAAGATCTGGTTAAGATACAGGTTCTGATACACTGGAATTGCCCAAGAATCAGCAGTTCTCACAAGCTCCCAGGGGACGCTGATGGTGCTGGTTCCTGGGCCCCATTCGGAGCAGAGAGGGTCTAGACCTGCATTGGCTCTCATAACAGTCATTGGCCGTCATAACGGTCATTGGCCATATATGGCTATCAAGCTCTCATAGTGTGGCTGCTCCGAATAGACACCTGCCATCAGTATAAAATACACACCAGATTTTGAAGACTTACTATGTAAAAGAGAATGTAAAAAGTCTCATGAGTCATTTTTTTGAAAAATATTGATTTGCTTTTTTTTAAAAAAAATGTGGTTCCTAGAAAACCTTAAATTATACATAAGGCTTGAATTACATTTCTATTGGAGAGCATTTGTCTAGAGGACTGAGCCCATGCGAAGCAGCTGAGGAGAGATGAATTGCCGATTTGAGCTCTGGCACCTCTTTGCATTCCTGCGCTGTTGTCCCAGGGTATTTGAGTGCCATTAGTTCCCTGTCTGTTTTGCCTGGCTTCTAGTGTTAGGGTCTGGGTTGACTGCTGATTTCTACTCATTCACTTCCCTCCCAGCCCTGACCTCTCTCCAAATCTTCATGATTCTTAGCTTCCCATAGCCCCTGCGAGACGGTGCCTCAAACCTGCCCAGAGTGGAAGGACCATTCTGGCTGTTTAGAATGGGGGAAGAACATTGTAGGTATCAGGCTGCCTTCACGTAAGAAAAATACAAAATGAAATGAACACATTTAAACAGACTTCAACAGACACAATAGATTCACAGTTGGAAGGAGATTATTTCACTTAGGATTCTTCCATCTTAAAAGAGTCAACTTGCGCACTGGTAGCTTATCTCTGGGAGTAGCAACAACTCCCAGCTTCAGAGCTGATTTCTCATGGGTAATCATCTCAAAGTGATAAACTGAGACTCTTGAAATTCTGTTGTATGAGATTCTACTTCAAACATGTAGAGATGTGGCTTTGGGGGGACTTGGAAAGAAGAAAGAAGAAGAGAGGGTTAGCAAACAGTTGGAGTGGAAATTATTTGTTCTTGGAATCCTGCTCACACTACAATGAAATCTTTTGCAAATTGCTAAATGTCTTGCTTATTGGGGTGCAAAAGGATTCCAAATTGCTGTTTACCATGTTACTCATGCTCTTGGTTAGAGAAAATGGAAATTATATGGCCAGGATCCTCACCTGATCTCATTATGTACAGGCGATGAGGTGGTGTTTAGCCTACCGTGGAGGTGCCTGTTTGCATACCTGCTAGCAGTGAATTGTTTATGGCTGGTATTCACAGAAACATTGGTCAGGGGGAGAGCCTTCAGAGAGCAGAGGGAAGCAACAGAGAGAAAATCCAGGAGAGCCCCATGCTGAGAAGGAAGAGAGTCTAGACAAGAGGAGACCAGGTGAGGGCAGAGGCTGGCAGAGGGGAGCCTCAGAGTCCTGTGCTGGGGAGGTGGGGACTGTGCCACAGGCAGAGGCGGTGCCTGGGGCAGAGACTGGAGCCAGGCCAGAGACTGACAGATCGGTGGCCACCCTGAGAATAAAGCTTGGTATGTGCCCCTTTTTACCCACAATGTTCCATTGTCATTATTTAGTCTCCATGAATTCATAGTGAACTTGTGCAGAGTGGGGAATGCCCTCCTCCTGGAGCAAAATCCTATTTTCATTCTCAAAATTAGACAACACTGTAAGAGATAGTGATAAGAAATGAAGAGTGGAGAGGAATGGGCCAGCTTGCCATAGGGCAGGAAAAAATAGGGAGAAGGAAGTGAAAATGAGGAAATGAGGTAAAGGAGAAAGAATAAAGTATGAGAAAACATGTTCTTAGAAGAAAGGAGCATACCCTCTTTCCCTTTCCTCCACATTGCTGGCTGGAAGGTAGATGTGATAGCTGGAGCTCAAGTAGCCACATTGGACTATGAGGCAGAAGTACATGTTGATCTTGTAGAGGAAGAAGAGAAGGAACTCAGATTCTTGATGACTGAGAAGCCCATACTTACTCTATTTTGCTAACCTCCAGATTTCATTTTCATGAGAGCTCAATTAAAATTCTTCCATCTGGCTTAATCTAGTACTCTTTGGTTTTGCAGTTAAACTAATTCTACTGATAACAGAGGCATAACATGTAAATAACTGAAGGAAGGAAGCACAGTGGCCTGAAGGCACATGAGAGATCCAGGGGCTAGTGTTGGGGCTTCTGTAAGAACACAGTGTGTCTGGGTAGTTCCTGGCACAGAGCAGAGCTGCCTGTGGCAGAAAGTGAAGTGACGGAAGGAGCTCCAATGACACATTTCATCCAGTGCCTTTGATTTTAAAGGTCCTGACAAGTGCTTTCTTAGGACCTCATATTGGCAAGTCCCTGTAGGAATATGTAAGGCTAGAATCTAAGCTGATGGAAGAAGGGTTCTTCACTAATTAAACTAATTAACAATTCATCATAGCAGCCTGTGAGGTTACACTGTCACTGGTATCTCTGCTCATAGGAAAAATAATAGAATCATTAGCAACAACCTGTCAGGAAAACGAGGCAAAAAGTTCTGAAGCAGCAGCCACCTGCTCATTTTGTCTAGTATTTTCTTCTCTCCCTCTGGAAAGACTAACAGGTTGTGAGAAGATGCTTTGTCTGAGACAGCTAGGTAGATGAAGAAAGCTTTTTGTGCTCTGAAAAGTAATGATTATAAAAATGATGACAATAACATTAATAATAATGGCATATTGGTTATGTCTTACCACCATAATGCTATATAACAAACAGTTTCATAATGAACGAAACTTAAAATTTATTAAGCTCATGAGCATGTGGGGTTTAGTTGATGTGATTTGACTGACCTGCTAGATTAGTTCATGCTTCTGAGGTTAGCTGCAGGCTGGCTGAATGCTCTGCTGATCTAGGTTAGATGCTTACCTGTGTGAGGGTTGGCCAGTGTTGTCTGATCTACCATGACCTCAGCCAGGACCACTGGGGCCACGCATCCCTGTTTCATACTTCTCACCCTCCAGGGAATTTGCAAAGGCAAATATGAAAAGGAGTAAGGAATTGGGGGCATTAACCAGTATACAACAAGTGGTATTGATGCTAACAGATATTGGTATGCACAGTCTGCGTTGATCCTGCTAAGCTCTATTCATATATTATTATCATTTAATCTCCCTGCAACCCTAGGAGGAGGTACAATTAGAAAAGGCATATCTGTAGTATGTAGTAGAGCTAGGCTTGAACCTCATTTTCCTAACTCCAGGGCTCAGGCATTTAGCTTCTATGCCACCCTGCTTCCATTCATGGCTCCAAGAAGTAGAGCAGATTAACTTTCCTAGGAGATATTTTTCTCAAGGGACCCTTCTTAATAAACTTCTAGACCTGATTAATAATGAGGGGAAAGCATGTTGTAGAAATAGTTTTGTACTCTGATTGTTCCTTTGCTCTGAGTGCACTTGGTTCAGATTCAACTCTGCTCCAAAATGCTGACTCAGTGGGTGCCCACTGCCCCCTTCTTCCAAGGCTCAGGTGTTAGAAATGGAAGGGATCTGCATATTATAATCTGTGTTGTACCATCCTATATCTCTGTATTCACTGTTTTGTCATTATTCTCTTGGGACTTGAGTTATATTCATGCCATTTCATCTCACATATACTTTAAGTAGGTCTCTGAATGTAGGAGGTGATCAATTATTTCCATTCTCTGACTTATTTTAAATTCCTACATGTCTGCCTGGTGGATCAGATATTGTACACAACTGGAACACACCTTGCATCTTGTCCATGCGCCAAGTTCTGTGTTCTCTGACTTATGTTCCATTTTTGTGCAGTGCTTAAGGAGCCAAGTCTTTCTGTTTTTTGCTGAAAAAAGAGAGAAGATGGTCATTTAAAGGCAGAGAGGTATGGGGTGTGTGTGTGCATGTGCACATGTGATGCATGCAGATTCTTGCCTTGACACAGATAAACCAATGAATAAACTTAATTTGTCTGGCACTCCTCCAAGTGTGAAAGGAACAACCCTCCAGTTTCTCTGTGGAAGTAACCTCCTGGGATGCCTTCACCAGGGGCTTTCTCTTGGCTCGGTTCACCCTGTGCATCCGAGCGCCTGGCCCACACAAACCCAGAATATGCAGCCTTGCCCTAGGACCAGTCTTCTTCAGTCGTTAATGCTGTGACCTCTGGGATTCTGGCTCTTCTGCCTAGACCTGTAGTGTGACTTTGATCTTCCTGCCTTTTAACCTCTTGGTTAATCTCTGCTGATTCTTTCACCTCTGCCCACCCCTGACCTACATAATTTAACTTCATGATTCATGTATCCTTCTTCCTAATTGAGTTTTACATCCCAGAACCAACCATGGAGCCCAGGTCTGCTGTATCCCTTTCTTGTCTTTGGGACCCTGATGCTTTGGGGATGTTCTTGCTTACCTCAGTTTATTCATTATCTCAATGTAGTGACTCAAAGTGCTGTGGACCTTGTTTTGATCTCATTGTTTCTTCCCCACCCATCCTAACGTCTCATTCTACTCCTGTACGTGCCCAAGTGACAGCACTGCCTTTTCCAAATCTCCCCTTTCTCCTTTCCACTCGCTCCCTGTCAGAGCCAGGGCAAAGCCCAGGCCTTCAGTCCTCCCTCGTCTGGAGCACGTGCTCCGTACTGGAGTGAACCAGGCACTCGATAGCCGCCCTTTCATTTCATCTTCACAACACTGCCTGTGAGGTGAGTACCATTATGTTTCCTGTTTCACAGAAATGAAAATCAAGACAGGGAGGTGAGGATGTCATTTGTCCCAGGTCACACAGTGAATGAAATGCCAGGCTCCAAACCACATCTGATGGGCGCCAGAGCCTACGCCTTGATCCACTACGTTCTCATCCAGATTCCTTCCTGAAGCCAAACCAAGCTGGATTTCCTCGGCACAGGTGCTCATGACTGCTTTTAGAGGTGAGGGAAGAAATTAAGTGTACAACCTTCGCCTGCCCACATCCTTTTGGATGGGTCTCACTTTCTTTAGTCCTTTCCCATCTCCCCGTCCCTCCCCAGCCCACACTGGCCCACCTTCCCTGAGCAGAAATCACACTCAAGCAATCTCTTTTCACAATCCCTTGGCCTTGACAACACTTCACAAATTCAAGCCCCCTATAGATCCTGCTGCCAGCTCTTCACTCACGGATCTTTGAAAGGCAGACAAGAGGATTCTGGTTCCATAAGTCTTCCAGTCTGTTCTTGCTTGGGCCTCACAGGTTCAGAAAGTTTTTGGTTAAAGTTATGGCTGTTTATATAACCTTTAAGGGTTATCCCTCAGATTCTTCAGTCATATCCTAACCTCCTTCCTGTCACCTACATCCGAAGATCTTGGCAGGTCCTAAGGCTCCCATCGTAATGAATGGAACTGGGCTTTGCATTTAGTGAGTGTTAAGGAAAGGCCCTCTGCTGGTTAAGCCCCTCACCAACCCCTTCCGTTAAATGCCTGTGTGCTGGTTTGACCAGGCAGACAAGAGATGTTCAGACAGCAGAGCTTAGCAGGCCCAAGAGCTGCACCAGTTTCATCTGGCTGCCTGAGTTGGTATGGAGCACGGGGCATGAGCTGACATGGGCTGAGCTGCATGGGGCTCAGCCGAGGGGGAGGTTACCAGGGGCAGGTGGAAGGCAAATGGAGGGAAGCACACATTCAGGTCACGGTGGCCTGACTTGCAAGAGACCACGTGCTGCTATCCAGCAGATCCTTCACACGTGGCCTCTATTTCTTTTCAGTTCTGCAAACATTTACTGTGGCTCCAATTTGTTGTTTAGGCTCTGTACTAGGCTGTAAGGGACACAGGGCTGGATAAGAAAAGTCTAAGAGCTTAAGCAGCTCATAGCCTGGGGTGGAGAAATGACACATAGGAAGAGAGAGGAATGTCCAGTGTGCTGGTATGACTCTAGCTAAGTATTGTGTGGGTTTTTCCTAACAAGCTACGGGATACACTGGGCATGTGGTCAGGAGATTTGTGCACTTAGAAATGAGTACTGCCACTACAATAATGTACTCTTCCCTGTGGGTCTGGAGAGATTTCTTTGCCTACCTGATCTTCTGCCCTTCACTTTGCTGTGATTCCACTTGGGTCCTTCTCCATGCCTAGGAGATCTAAGGAATGGAGGCATTCCTGCAGGGCAGGTAGTCATCAAACGTTTGGTTGTGCACATTCTTTAAAAACTGTTTTCCAGCTTTAGTGAAGTGTAATTGACAAATAAAAATTGTATATATTTAGGGTGTACGTGATGATTCAACATACACATGTTGTGAAATGATTCACAACCAAGTTTAGTAACACATCTGTACCATTTTGTTTTCTGTGATAAGACACACTCATGATCTACTCTCTTAGTAAATTTCAAGTCTACAATACAGTGTTATGAGCTATAGTCACCATACTGTACATCAGATCCCTAGAACTTATTCATCTTATATGTGGAAGTTTGTACCCTTTGACCCAGCACCTGCCATTTCTCTACTTCCAGCTCCTGGCAACCATTCTATGATATGGTTCTATGAGTTCAACTTTTTTAACTATCACATGTAAGTTGAGAACATATAGTATTTGGCTTTCTGTGTTTGGCTTATTTCACTTGGCGTAATGCCCTCCAGGTCCACACATGTTGTTACAAATAGCCGAATAATATTCTTTGTCATGGCTGAATTATTCCATTGCATCATATTGTCTTTATCCATCCATCCATTGGTGGACTCTGAGGTTGTTTTGGTATCTTGGCTATTGTGAATAATGCTGCGAAGAACATGGGAGTGCAGGTACCTCTTTGAGATCCTGTTTTCATTTCTTTGGGGTATGTACCTAGAAGTGGGATGATTGGATCACATGACAGTTCTGTTTTTAATATCTTGAGAAAACTCTATACTGTTTTCCTTAATGCTTAAGAATTTACACTCCTACCAACAGTGCACAAGGGTTCCCTTTCTCCACATCCTTACCAACACTTGTTATCTCTCGTCTTTTTTGATAATAGTGATCCTAACAGGTATGAAAGGTACAGCATCTCATTGTGGTTTTGATTTGCATTTCCCTGATGATCTGTGATGTTGAGCATCATGTATATGGAAAACACATGTCTATTCAGGTCCTTTGCTCTTTTTTTGAGTTTTTTTCTTTTTTACTATTGAGTTGTAGGTGTTCCTTACATAGTTTATATAATAATCCCTTGTCAGATAATCAGATACAAAGTTTTCAAATATTTCCTACCATTCTGTAGGTTGTCTTTTCATTTTGTTGAATATTTCCTTTCCTGTAATATGGCCATGCTTTTCTTTCAGGTCTAAACTTGGCTAAGCCTGATACTGGAAGGAGAAATGAAGAACAGTTTACCTTTTGCTATTCAAATAGGAATTTTTTTTTCATTGTATCTTTGAGAGCTGCGGATACCGTTTCAAGCTCTCTATGTCCTTTCTGGTTTTAGCCTGCCAGGAATCACTCTAGGCACTTCAACAGGCAGATGAAGAAAGGGAGGGACACTTTACTTCTCTCTAGGAATTTCTTCTCTCCAGCAACCAAAATTTCTCATGGTTCCTCAGTTGAACCTTTATTTTCAGAGACCCAGGGATACAGAGATTATAAGACACAGGCACCGCCCTAGATTGCCTTACACGGTTGTTGGGAAGAAAGACAAAACATGGATAAACTGTAAGATTTAGCAAAAAATGCTGTCTTGGAGGCTTGAATAAAGTGCCGATAGGATACCGTTCTTTCTAGAAATACCCTTCCCTTGGAAATCTCCTAGTCTTCCTTTAAGACTGTTCAAAAACCCCCCCGCTGTGAAATCCCCTTGATTACTGCAGGAAGAGTTGAGATAGCACTTACAGCGTGTGTTACGATTCACTCATGCTTGGGCCTTTCTCTCTAACAAGTCAGTGAGGCCATCTAAAGCAGTGCTTGTGTTATGTAGTCACTGTATCCCAGAATCTAGTGTGATGGGTGCTCCCAGAAGGCTTCCTGGGAGATCAGGTAAGGCCTTATGACTTAACTGCTTCTTCACTGAAGATCTAGTTCAGATGGCAAGATGAGGCCAACATGTTGAGTTAAAATGCGGCTCTTAACCTCATGGCCAGGTACACTGAATATCTCAATTCAGACCAAGAAAAATGAGAACTCAAAACACACCACTGGTAGAATATATGTGTACCTTTAGGTGGAAAATTCTTCTTCAGAAACAACTAGCATCTCTAATTTGGCTTCTGAGATCTTACTGTTTTAGCCCAAGAACTGCTCAGAGTCAGGGTGTTCATAGCCTCTGTAACTAACCTTTTTCAATGACAATTTGAGGCACATTGTATGTCATCTGGGGCCAAGGACCAGAATCCATGATTTTAGTTTTCAGATTCATAATCCTGGGAATTGTTTACTATTTATTTATTTTTAAGTAGAGAGAGCTTAATGGGATTGAAAAAATTGCTACTTGACCAGGGAGAAGCTCACTGGATGATATTTAGAAAGGTGATTATTTGATAGAATGGGTTCCATACATCTTTGTATGTATATAAGGAACACACAGTTTAAACCTCCATTGAGGAGGATACACTTCAGATTTATCACCAAATACCATAAAAAATGCAGTTAGGAGCCTCCACATGGCTTTCTCCTGTATGGATCTTGGCAGTGTCAAGAGCAAGTACATATATAAGATTCAGTCAGGATGTCTATGTAGTATTTTGGCCTTGGTTTAGTTAGGTGGTTCTAAATGGGGGATGTGCTGCCGCTTAGAGACACTTTAGAAGATAGTGAGGGTAGTTTGGTGTCACAGTGATTGGAGGTTACTCCTGGCATTTAATGGCGGGTAAAAGGGACTTTAGTACATGGATAGTCCCAAAGAATAAATCCTCCTGCACTCTGCTTGACTTTTGAATGTCTGGCCAGATATTCATAGAGATGAAAAGCCCATTTAAGATGATCCAAATCTAGGAGCTAACTCTCTTTTAAATTCAAAGGTTTAATTCCAAAAGTATTTTTTGTGCACTTTAAATATACTTTCCCAGGAATGCAACTATCATGTTATTGAAGGAAGATTGCCTTTTGATTCGTTTGTAAATTTTACCAAGGGTTGTTTCCCATTTTAGAAAACTGATGACAATGCTGTTTTAGTATTTGAGTTACCCATATACACATCTCTATTGGTGCAGGGAAAATGGAAATTATATGGCCAGGATCCTCACCTGATACCCATTGTGTACAGCTGATGAGGTAGTGCTTAGCCCACAGTGGAGGTGCATGTTTGCATACCAGTTGGCAGTAAATCATTTACTGCAGAGGCACATGTTTGCATACCTCTTGGCGGTAAATTGTTTACCACCTATATTCATGGAAGTACTGGTCCAGGGAGAGAGCCTACAGAGTAGGGCAGAGGGAAGCAGCGGAGAGAGAAGCTGGGAGAGCCCTATGCTAAGAAGAAAGAAGAGAGTCTAGACAAGAGGAAAGAGCAGAGTGGAGGCTGGCAGAGGGAAGCCGTGGAGCCCTGTGCTAGGGAGGTGGGGACAGAGCCCCAGGTGGAAGTAGCACCTGGGGCAGAGATTGGACAGCGCCTGACAGCCAGGTGATCACCAGGAGAATAAAGTTTGGTGTGACCCCCTTTTAACACAATGTTCCATTGTTGTTATTTGGTCTTAGTGAATTCATAGTGAACTTGCCCAGAATGGGAAACCCTGTCCTACCTGCACAGCAATCGGTCTGCATTGGGAACAACTGAGTCATGCTGACTCCGCAAGTATATACTGATGTACCTTACTAGCCCTGATTTCAGAATGTTAGTATAAAGAAGAACAGTATAGAGAAGTCAGTATAATGTTTGTTGAGTATTTTCTTATTTCTCTTAAATCCAAACTTAACTCATGAGAAGTAGTTTCAGGCATTTGATTACTTCATTTGTCTTTTAATGCAGTTGTCAGAAATATTGATGTATTGGAATTCATTTTATTTCATTGTAGATGATTTTCTTTTTAAATATTACAGAGCATTAACTTGTTTGAAATTATGGAAGGTAGGTCATACTATGTTTGGATTTTCAATACAAAATGTTTGCTATAAAAATGGGACTCATGGGACTGACAGGATTAAGAATGACAGATTTGGATAAATAAGAGCAATTGGGACACAGGAAAGGCTTGTCTTGTGAGTACAATGAGAACTGACATCTACATGGATCATGGGAGTGACTGGAAGTTTAAAACTGTAAGGTAGAAAATTTGAAGGACTTGACTTCTTCAGTCATACTAATGTTTATTAAGTACTTACTCTGTCCCAATACATTACTGAGAAATGTTCATTAGGGCCTCGCCCCTCTCGCATGCTCTTATCTTCAATGATGTCTCTGAAACCTGCCCCAGACCACACAGACCACTGGGGAGGGTTCCGGATTGGATTTCATGATTATCATCCCCAGATTCTACCCTCTTAACCATACCACATTAGGTAGAGTGTAGTCTGCAGAAAAGAACTTGAACTTTTCCTGGTACCTACTGGACAGGGTCTCTGTCAAATGAGTTAGGATAGCTGACAAGCTTAGGGGCTCAGACCACCTTGGTCTGCACGAGGCAAGACCTGCCTCTCACTGTGGCTGTGATCTATGAAAAGGCTGGGCTGGCTAGGGTTTAAAAAGGGTAAATTTCCTGCTTTTTGAAAAAATTTCCACAGGCCTGCTCCCTTTCCTAAGACATCTGGGGGGCATATCCACTCTGAAATATTTACATATGGACCACATTTCGGCAATTAAATGACATGAGTCCTGATCAGTATTTAGAATGTGGACTAAAACCCACATTCTGTATCATAGCTGACCTTAACACAGGAAGTATATATTTTGTGAAGGTTCATAGACCTTCAATGAATAGCTGTTAGTGGTACTAAAAGCTTGTATAAGTTATAATAAATAACCCAACGTTCATCCATCTTGCATGATACCTCCCAGATGGAGTTGCGTTGAGGAGATGACTCGTTTTCCATTTGTAACTGGTTGGTTGTATGTCCCTTAGACTTCAGTGGGAATGTGATGGATCCGGGGCAAGGAGTGTGAGACCAGGCATCCTCGGGGATATGCAGATGGTAGCTGAACACTGGTGGAAGGGGAGTCTGAACCTAGCTGCTGCCATCAGCTGGCACCACATTTCTTGGAGTCATTGGCCCCTCAGCCAGGGAAGACTATGTGCTCAATAAACATTAACTGCTGCTATTTTTCTTCATTTTAAAATGGATATAATAAAAGTATCCACCTCATAGAACCATTGTGGGGATTTAACCAATTAATACATATAACGTGACCAGAACAGTACCTGCTATGTTGTAATACATGTTAATTATTATTATTATTAATATTGTTAATATCACTATCTTGGAAGAATTACCAGATTTTAAGATTCTAGCAGAGTTTTGAATTTAAAAACTGCTCCCATGTATTTTCATATGAATACCATGTGTCCTGATATTTGACTTGCTACATATATGACAGTGGCACATACATATGGGACATCTTTCTCAGTATAACTGAGCTTGAAATCTCCTCCCATGCTACCTCTGTTTCTGTATGTCAGTGTTACAGTGAAGTTACATTTGAATATATGGCTTTCTTTAAGGACTAAAATAAGTGTCATGGGTTCCATTCCTTGTGACACGAGTCTCTGTGATATTTATAGCAAGTGGGCACGGTATAAATAAGAAAACAGAATCTTAGAAAAGTGGTAGGTTGGAAAATTAGGGAATCGCAAAAGTGTGACCTGGAAGGCAACTGAGAGGTCTTCTATTCCAATCTCATTTTGAAAACTGTTCAGAGAATTTCATTACGTGCCCAAGGTCAGGTGATGTTGAATGGCAGAGCAAGGGCCTGCTCATTGACCAATGTTCATGAATGGTTATTTGATTTGTGAGGGTCCTCCGGGTTGATGAAGCTGGGGCTAGAAACCAGCTGTGCTTCATTTCAGTCTGGTTCCACAGGGTCTCCTCAGGATTAGGTGAGAGGGTCAGTGGAGAATTTAGCTTCAGAGTGGCCCCAACCCATGACCAAGTAGTGCCACGCTTTCCTTCAGTCTTTGGTAATATATGTAAATGTAGACAGAATCAAAAGACCCTGGCACATTTTCCTCCTCATTCCCTACCCCAAATTTATGGAGGCACAATTTGCATATATAACCTTTTTAGTCCACAGTTTTTTTGAGTTTTGACAAATGCAGGCAGTCATCCATCATCACCACACTCAAAATAGAGAACAGTCCTATAACCCCAGAATCCCTTTGTGCTTTTTCCCTGACCCTCAGCTTCTGACAACCATGGATCTATTCCTTCTGTATAGTTTTGCCTTTTCCAGAATGTCATATAAATGAAATCATACACATGTGGCCTTTCCGTCTGCCTTCTTCCACTTAGCATAATGCATTTGAGATTTGTCCTGGCTGTATTCTCAGTGTCAGCAGGGCCTTGTATAAACTGCTCAGCTTTGAGCCTCAGTATCCTTATCTGTAAAACGGGCACACAATTTGCCTTGCATCTGTGTCATTGTGGTTAGGAAGAAAGAATGTGCATAAATGTGCATTAGGTCAAAGGAAAAGCAAGTAGATAAGTCTGCCTGTTATTCTAGTTATGAGGCTGCCTTCTGAAGGGGCTCTCTGTGTAAATGCAATCCTAATTTAAGTAGCAACCCTGCTGAGCCTTTGTTCCTCTGATGAGCAGGGCATGACCCTGCACCACTGTTACACTCCTCCCCAGCAAAGGCCTCTACAAGCCGGTTCCATGACTCAAAATGTTACAGGAAATACCCAAGAAGGGCTGTCATGGGGGGAAGTAGATCTCTGGCATGTTGCCTCTGCTATGCAATGTCTGAAAGTTTGGGAAGCCTGACCTGTGGATGAAATACTTTGATCTACTTGGATGAAGAGCACTTTGCAAAACACTACCACTGACACTGAAAATAATTTAAATAGTAACAGCGTTGTGGAAAAAGATACGATTATCTAACATACGGAGTACCAAACAGTTTGACAAAAAGATACGGCCTCTCTTGGCTCCAAATGCACAGGGTGGAACATGAAATCCAGATTTGCATCTCCTTCTGAGTGCTGCGTGATTCTGAGTTACAGGACAAATACCACCAATATATATTCCCTGGGCAGTTTTGCCTGGATGCAGAACATGAGAGGCCAGTGTTTGATTACGCCCTTCTCCCACCCCATGGGCATGTGGATCTCAGACAGCAAGACAGGTGCATACCAGGGGAGACCTGGATGCCGTATCTGGCCCTGCCACTTACTGTGTGACTCCACCCTCATTAACTCACCCAGAAAAAGGGGGGCTGTGGGAGGTCACGCCAAAGGAATCTCAAGTGACCCCCATGAATGACAGAGCAACTGACTCTCAGCTCTGAGCACTGGAGCAGTGCGGAGAGGGGCGAGCACCAACCCTGAGCCTTCAAGTGAAATCTTTCAGAGTAGCTCACTCTTTCCAGCTTCGCAGAATAAGATTCCAGTAAACATATTGCTGAAATGTTTGTTTCCGGGTGTCATTTTAGACTGCAAGTAGTTACAACAGATCCGGCGCCTATATATAGATACTGCATTTGGTTGTATTCTGGAGGCTTTTATTACTACGCTCCCGGCCAGCTCCCAGCTGAGCTTTTCCCTCAAAGGATCCGATTTTGGAATCAGAAGATCAGAGGGGATCAGTGACCACATTAAGGGGTCTCTCCCCACCGACCTCTCTCTCTCCCCACTAATGCTCTATATTGCAGGTGGATGCCAACGTGGACCGGCTCCTCCCTTTGCTCAAAGATTCTTAATAATAATGATGACAATGCTAATGGAAACTGACCAGCCCCACTATGGCAGCAGACACAAGCAAAACAGCCCTGACTTCCTGGGCTTAAAGGAAACATAATATAATCTGGGTTGCAGTGAAGTGCAGGTTGTTACAAACAGCTCAATCTTTAGATAAAAGGATCCAGGGCCCTTTGTGGATAGAAGCAAAGAAAAGGGCTGCTACCGGTGGAGGATTTTTTTGGGGGGGAGAGGAGGTGCTCCTGAATTTGACTAGTGAGTTCTCCAGAGGAAGATAACGCAGGGAACAAACAGGTGAATGAAGGAGGATGGATGTGGGCACTGGAGGAACAGATGTAGGCAGGGAAGGAAGACAGAATAGCGGTTTACTTAAAGAAACAATGTTGAACCCCGGCAATCTGATTTTGTAAAATGTGTCCGATCACTAAGAGTTAGTCCTCTCACTGTGTGTCCTTTGTTTTCTGTGTCTAAAACCTCACCTCTGTCCCATTTTAGAGTGTCTCTTCACCTGCCTCTGTGGTTTCCTTATGTCTAACTACCATGGCTCTAACTGCCTTCCTGGTCTCCGCATGTCCCGTGTCTCCCCACCTCTTTCGCCTTGGCTCTTGCTCTGTCCCAGTCCTCCCTCCTCTCTCCCCTGCTTTTCTTCCTCAGTCCTTCTCCTCCCAGACTCTTCTCTTTTCCCTTCGTCCCCCTCCCCCTTTCGCCTCTCCCTCCTCCCTCTTTGCCCCTCGGCCCCTCAGTCCCTCTCCCCTTCTTTTCCCCTCTCCACTTCCCCATGTCCCCAAACCCTCTCCCTCTCCCCTCCCCCTTCCCCCCTCTCCCTCTCGCTCCTTGTTTATCTGTCAGCTCCAATTTCTTGCCTTATAGATTTACCTGCAGAACAAGACACCGCTCCTCTTGCAAAAACTGTTTAAGAAATCCATATTCTCTCCCTTCATTCCTTGGGCATTTCAGAAATGATATTCCTCCCCCAACTACCCCCGTCAAAATAAAATAAATTCAGCCAGCTCCTGCTGTGTGTCCTTAAATCCATTCCCTCTAGCTTCGCTGGTTTGAAAGCCTGTACCCTAGAAGGGGCCTCCTGCATTTGCTGGCAGCCCTGCTAGAGTCTGATCGCCACAGATAGTGCTTTGGAGTGAAAAAGGGGGAAAAACCCTCGCGTTGGAGATTTCAAAACAGATTCTACCAGCTTTCAAATCTGTGCACTTGCGGAGTGGCAGGGCTTGGGGAAGAGCAGAAGGAGACAGGGGTGCGGTGTTTGTCATAAACAAATAAGCCACAAAATTTATGTATATATAAATGTGCGTTTCCTTTGGCATGTGTGGTGTCTTTCTCCCTGGCATCCAGGGTGGGAGCTGTGCAAGTCTGACTTCTCTCACACTTTTGCTGGGGTATGGTGTGTGTGCGTGCGTGGTGGCACTGAGGAGGGGGCTGCTGTGTTTTTGATCTCATCCACTTGACAGATTATTTGAATCCAGCCCACCTTTCCGCACATGTCAAACAGATGGGATCATTGTTAAAAGCCTTGAGAGAGCCGTGGCTGAGCGGTGGGTAAGGCGGAGAGGGGGGGAGGGGAGAGGGTTAGGGGAGAGGGGCACCTTCTAGTAGCTTTGTGTTTTCACACGTTGGAACTACAGGAGCCCTGCCTCCCTGTGGTGGGTGTTTTGGGGGGTATGATGAGGGGTGGGATGGAAAGGAGAGAGAGAGGTGGGGTGTTGGTGGGCAGGGTTATGATGTCACAGCAAAAGTTACAACAGGAGGAAAACACAGAAATGGTTCAACATTTTTTTTTTAAACTTTGGACTGCCAAGAGCTGAAGGAGAGTGGTGAGCAAAGGAATGAAGGGGAGAGAGAGAGAAACTAAACTGGAAGCTTGAGTTTTGTGTAGCTTCTTGAAACCTTATGAATGGATTACTAGCAGCTGGGAGCCAGGAGAGATCTATAGGGGATGCAAGATCATCCACACAGTAACAGGGGGAGAAAAGCACGGTGGAATTCCTCCTTGCTGTGTTATCCCTCCTTCCTGAACTGCATGGTATGGAACCTTTTTCTGAGGGTCGTGGGGGTGGCATGAGGGAGGGGGAAGTCTTCTCTTTTTCTTACCTGAGTGTCTTCTCTTCATTTAAGCTAAGGATCCTCTCCTTCTTACCCTCCTTTCTTTTCTGGTGTCTGTCTGTCTCTCTCCTCTGCTTTTCTGTCTTTCTCTACATCTCCCCCTACCCCCTTACAAATCCCAGACTCTCTTGATCTGCCTTGGGGGGAAAATAAAAGGACTAAGTTGGGAAAGTGAAGGGGGACAGGGAGGTGATAAAAGGGAAAAGGACAGTTTAGGATCAGAGATTTCTGTGTTGTTATAGCCACGTGCCCAAATTGAGATCTTCTTTGGGAACTTGTTTGGGGCTCTAGGGGATGCTGCTAGGGAAACAGGGCATGCCAGGGATGGGGTGTTTAAAACACAACATTCTTAAAGCAAGTAAGTCAGCTATTAGCTGGGGGAGAGGGGGTTAGAAGACAATGAGGTGACCCACGAGTAAAGGCACTGTGATCTTACTCTAGAGTATGTGGGCTGCACATTTTAAATGGGGGCAACACATGCAGTAATTTTAGAACCACAAGTGATTTTTCTTATTTTTGAATGAAGGACCCCCAAGTATTTCTCTACCTGTTTTGTACCCACCTGTGAACAACCATTCTTCTCTGTGCTGAGAATTAAGAACCGTGCTCTGTGTTTGAGTGTACATGCACATGTGTTTAGGGGGTGGGACTCTTGGACATAGCCTGCATCTAGGCAAACATTATTATAGACACTAGAATCACATTTTGTGCTTCCCCATGCTATCCATTCATTGCAAATCAATTGAAAAAAGATAGTTGCTTGGATCTAGATGTTGATTGCTGTAAATTACTTATTTTGAGCACCTCATTTGTTTATTGGCTCACTCAGCATATGGTAACTTTTAGTAACTTCAGAATGAGAAACTTCCGAGAAAATAAGATCTATGTGGTATACGAATTTATGGCATATCCACTTAAATGCTTCTTATAGCAGGATAATTGATTTCCCCTTGCCCCAAATGTCCAATATAAAGTGAATTTGGGGGGTATTGTTCTTTTAAATCCCAAATGATTGAAATAAGAAAAAATACAGGAGGTTTGTGGCCAAACAAAAGAGATGCAAATAGTCCCTACGAGGCTGGTATGGATTGATTAGGCAGTAAGCAGGTCTGTTCATAGCACGTGTGCGTGTGCATGTGTATGTGTGTGTGTGTGTGTGTGTGTGTCTGAGAGCTAGGATACATACAGAAAAGAGTGCTCCAAACAGCATTGATTGCTATTGATTGTGTAGGCTGCGGCTGCTGAAAGAGAAAGCCTGAGATGTTTACTGGGGGAACCAAGAGTAGCAGCTACCCCTGCGCCTCAGTGAGGTGGGGAGGTGTTCAGGAGGAAGGAGGGGACAGGGAGTAGGTGGAGTGATGCGCGGAACTTACTAGCTTTGACATCATCATTGTCTTTAAATGAAACAAACAAGAAGATAATTACAGGCAGAAAGAAAAGGAGAGAAGGGGAGCAAGAGGGACTGGAGAGAACAGGTCCTCTGAAGGGTATGCTCTTCTCGCTCTATTTCCCATCTTCCCAGGGACCTGCAAGACTCCCAGGAGGTGAAGTCAAGGTCTCTCAGACTCGTAAGGTTATCAGGACATCAGACGGGCACCCCGAAGGAGAACTTTTTGGAGACTTGCAACCTACCAACAAGTTGGAAGGGGACTGACACAAAAAACCTTCAACACCTGCCACCCAAGGGAGCTGAGGGAGACCTTCTGACCTGCGCAGGTCAGGCTGGGAGCTGGATGGGGACCTGGCTGAGAAGGATATCTGGAGACTGAAAGTTAAGTACCACTTTGGATTTCTTGTGCCCCCAGATTCTTTTTGCATTTTTAGATGGTAAGCATCAAATTCTGTGTCTCTGTTTACAAGTTCTCCTGGGATTTGTTGGAAGGTAAATGCATTTTAGAGTAAGGACTACAAAGAAAAAGTAACTCTTAAAGAAGGAGAAAGGTGAAAGAAATGCAAATGAGAGGATAACCTTCTTTTGAATGACTTAAGGTGGTGAGGGCTGTGTCTGTGAATGAGTGTGTGTTTGGGAGGGTTTGGCTCATGTCCATGTCCCTCTCCTAGTATCAGCAGGGGGAGGAGCTATTGAGGAAAGGACAAGAAAGAAAGGAAGGAAGGGAAAAAGGAAGGAAGGAAGGAAGAGAGGGAGGAAGGAAGGAGAAACCTGAGCTGTCTGGGAGGAAATTCAAGGGAACCCAGAGAAAGGAACTTCATTCTGCAAAGACTAAACTAGAGCTTAGTTTAGGAGAGAGAGGAAGGGTGGAAGGACGAGGAAGCACACGCACGGGGAGACACAGAGGCCACACTGGCACGGCCCCCAGAGCAGGTTGCAAAACAAAAGACACTCTTCTGGGGCTGCTTGGAAAAGTTTGGTCCGTGAACAACACAGTTTCCCCGGCGACTGCAAGTCCACAGCCAGCCTTCTCTTTCTCTTCTCCCCATCATTCCAGTGTGGTACCCAGAAGTTGACTTCTGGTTCTTCATAAATTTCTGGGGGGAGGTATGATGTGCTTAAAGATCCTGACACTAAGCCTGGTGATTCTCGCTGGGGGGACACTCAGTACTGCCGGCTCTGAGCTTGGCGTGTCATGCAAGCAGTCACTGGCTCAGAGCGGTCCCCTGAACCAGGCGCTGTCGGGAGGAGAACGCTGCTGGCTGGGGGCCCAACTTCAAAGACCCAGAGCTGCTCCCCAGCATCACCTCTTTGGGGTCTACCCCAGCAGGCCTGGGAGCTACCTGAGGCCCTACCCTGTGGGGGATCAGGGAACCCGCCATGCAGGACGCAGTAAGCCAGACGCTGAGGCGATGACTGCGCACCACGGTCCCCCAGACCCAGATGCAAGTGCGGGAGTGAGGAGTGAGGCCGAACGGCCGGCCGCCCGGCGGGTCGGGGGTGGTCCTACTGGGCAAGCTGAGCTGCTGGGAGACAGTGACACTTATCTTGGTGAACGAGGATCCAAGGAGTCTCTAGGTAAGGCTGGGACTCAGGAAAACTCAG
The DNA here is from genome assembly GCF_040802235.1 of Manis javanica. Lineage (NCBI taxonomy): Eukaryota > Metazoa > Chordata > Mammalia > Pholidota > Manidae > Manis > Manis javanica. Next base: position 85,222,351 of record NC_133166.1, read on the forward strand.
CCACGGCTGCCACCATTACCACCTTCACATACCCGAAGGAGCCCAAACTAGAGAACCGAAGGAAGGGCTGGATGAAGACCAGGCGGCGGCGCCAGGTGGCGAAGGCGCAGGCAGAGGGCATCCGGGGAGACCCCGATGTCTCTCCCCGGCATTTCCAACCTTGGCCCAAGCACCCCCTTGTGCACGGGGTCAGAACCAGTCCATTGGAGGACAGCACCCCGAACGGGGAGGACCCCTACTGGGAGGCCGAGACCTTGAGCCCCCACGGAGGACTGCCTGTCCTGTACTTCTCCGGGAGGCGGGAGCGGCTGATGCTGCGTCCAGAAGTGCTGGCTGAGATTCCCCGGGAGGCGTTCACAGTGGAAGCCTGGGTGAAGCCGGAGGGAGGACAGAACAACCCAGCCGTCATCGCAGGTAATACCCGACTCCTGGGCTTTCTGTGGTCCTCGGGGTGCGGGTGGCTTCACTTTTGGTTGGGTTAAGCATAGGGGGCAAGGAGAGGAAGGGGGCCAGAGTTTGAGAGCCAGGAAGGGCTGGGCAGGGAGGGGGAGAGGGGCTTGATTCATCAGCAGAGCAGGACTCCAGTCATCGTCTGCAGTAATGCCTCTATGACCACAGGAGCATTTGTCCCTGTGAGTATTGATCTCATGTGGCTCTGTACATTGTGCTTGCACTTAGGAGACCTTCAGCTCACTCACTTAACCCTCTTTAAAGGGCTTCCTTGTCAATGGGGAAGAGGTGTCTCATTCCATTTCTCATAGTCCAGGAGGAGATGCTTCACGGGAGTGCAAGGACCTGGGCTGTGAGTCATGCCGGGGCTGGGCCAGGCAGTGGGCAGCAAGGCTGCCAGGTACACGGCCACTGGGTCCTGACTGCTTCTCTTGTCTTTGAGCAGCCCTGGAACTTGCCAGAAAGCTGTTGCCTGGGTCAGGTCCTGGGGTTCCCTTCACTTGGTCTAACAATCATGTGTCCAGCCAAGGAATGGGAGACTGTGCTGAAAAAGGTGGGCACTCAGAAGCTAGGACCCAGGACTCTAGCCCTGGGTGTTGTAAGAGGGACCTAAAAATGAACCTTGTATAAATCTGTGGTTTTAGTCAGAGGCAGAGTCTGGGAGTATTACCCACATTCATTTTCCACTATACCCTGATCTTGGACACAGAAAAAAATGGGGTTAGGAGTAACTGACTCCTTGCCTTACCCAAGGGGGATGGGTTTCAAGCAAGGGGTGGGGGATTAGAAGTGCTGTTTCATCATTTACTCTCTTGTTACCCTTTTGGATTCCCCGTGACAGAACCCCACACAAGGCTAGGCACACGCTGGAGAATGATTCTCATCTTATTGATCTGGATTACCCACAACACCCTTCGACGTTTGCCAGTCCCATTACATTCACGGGGAAGCCAAAGCTATGAGGTGCATGCCAGAGGCACGCTTGCCGCGGGTCTCCAGAGCCCCTGATGTGCTCAACAGCTCCCCAGATGAAAAACTCCTCAGGTTGCAGGACGCCTGCAAATAAGTTTCAGATCAGAGAAAGAAATCTGGAAGGAGGGAGCCTCTCTCAGTGGGGTGTTGCTGGAACATCCCTTCCGGACACGCTGTCTCCCCCTCTTTGGCTGTGATTTCTCCTTTGGAAGCTGGGATTCCCAGACACTGAGCACTGTAGAGTCTTGTGGTTTTGTTTTATTTTATTTTGGGGTGGGAGAGGGGGTAAGATGAGGAGGGAGAGGCTGGGCTGTAAGATAGGTGGGGGCAGAGAAAGAGTAGAAGGAAATCCTTATTCTGGGGCCAGCCAAATGGAAGAAATAATGAGACGATTATCTGATCAGAGCTGGCAGATCCACAGTTTTCCCAGATGACATCTTCTTGCTGCCTAATCTCACTTCCTAGTACCCATCTGCCAGGGAAACTAAGTGCTTGCAATCTAGACCGAGACCCGCGACTTTGCTCACCCCTCCCCTTGCAGTAGCAACATAGGGACGTGGAATCAGTTCCTTGGCTGTGAAGAATGAGAGCGGGATCCAGCAGGAACATATGAGGGAGGCTCTAAGGGACGATTGCTTTAAATTTTTAAACCCAAACCTGAGGGAACAGATTCAGAACAGTGGGTACCTGACCCCGTTCTGTCCCTTCTGTGTCTTTCTGCCTCACTCTCTGCAGAGAGGAGAGCGGCTTCCCTACTGACTTCCAGTTAAGGCACCTCCCCCACGCCGCCCCCAGGATACCTCCCTCCCTTGCTACCTGTTCACCCCACCCCCTGGACCTCCCATCTCGACACAGCTCACACCCTCAGATCCTCCTCCAGGACGCCCATCTGAATTCTCTTAACCTCCCTAAGCATGTAAAATTAGGCAGGAAATCTTTTGCAGACAGTCTAGCTTCTGAGGTTTCTTTCTCTTGAAATCAAAGTGGCCCCGTGGTGTAATGTTATTTCCCTTTTAGTCCACACCGGGAAGGTTGAGGGCAGGGATTACCCAGGTCTGCCTCTGCTCCACCTTCAACCATGTATCTTTCTTCAGATTTGTGCACATCAGAAAATATTCAGGAAGGATTTAGGGTAAAAGTCTGGGAAAGATGGGGCTGGGAACAAGGCCTTCATTCTGTAGGATTCTAGCAACCAGGTTCCCAGGAGCGTAGGCATCCTTGTCTACTCACTGTGCTAACTGCTTACATGTCACCTGTGGGCCCATGGCTGAGGACCACGAGGTGGCCAAAGGTAGTACCTCAGGAGTGAAGGTCCCCAGCTTGCGCTAATTTACTCATTCTTATCAGTGGGTCAGCCCATCTTCCTCTCTTAACTCTGGCACTGGTCTATAGCTGGTCACTGCCTATTCTAGGATGATTGGCCCTCACCTATGCAGAATAACAATTGCATTGTTTTTCTGGGAGCTAAAAACAATTCAACTGTTGATGTTCTGCTCCTCCGCTGAGGGTAATGCAAGGCACTCCAACAGCTCCCAAACCTCAGCTTCCAGTACTTAACTTAGACCCATTTCCCCGCTTCTGAGTCTACCAAGCTTGGGCATTTTCTCTTCAGCAGATGTCAAGCAACTTGGCCACACCAGTCTGTAGAAAAAGCCCCTGAGGTGTGAAGCTTCAGGGACTGCCTCCCATACAGGGCACTAGGTGGCAGTGTTGCCTCGTGAACAGGGCAGTAGGAGGCTCTGCAAGCCGTGTAATGGGGAATGTGTCTGGTTTCCAGGAGGGCTGTCCCTGCCCTGGCCTCAAGGCTGCATTTAATCATCCCCTCCCAGAGTGCTGTTGGTAGGCATCACTTAGGGTTCGCTTCACACAAGTCTTTCTTTAGGGCCCATGTGAAAGGGCTAAAGTGGCATTTTTTGGGCTATGACTAACTCGCACTTGTAGCAACTAGAAGAGAAAACAAAATCAACCAGAGTTACCTCCCTCCCCAGATTCCCACATTCTTCCAAATAGGATGTTGGACTCCAGAATGGATTGCCAGGTTACTTTTATTTAGGGCCAAGGACAATGTAGACCTCATAAACTTGAGGTGCTGAGTGTCTCTCTGGATCCTAGAGGAGGTGACAGCACTGGGCCTTCTGAAGTTGCCTGTTTCCTGTAGCTCTGAGGCAGGGCAAATGAGGCCCAAGAAAGGACTGTGTACAGGTGTCCCAGTGTGGGGGCCTCCATAAAAGCAAGTACTCAGGGGCCTGGCAACTTAGAACTGTGTGGTCACCTAGGAGGAACTGAGGTCAGGAGCGCATTGGGATGGGCTGTTGGAACTCAGCAGTGGCCCTCAGTCAAATTCTGTCCCATCCTGGTGTGAAACCTCTAAGCTCTAGCATCCAAGCCTGAAACCGCCCTGTTCCTTTTCCTCCTTTTCGACTTCCTTTCCTTTCCTTCAACCCCAACATACACAGAAGAGAAACTTTTAAGAGGTTCCTCCTCACCCATAATTGATTTCAAATGTTCCCTGAAGTTGCCCAGCTGAGCAACCACCTGCAGAGGTTGCAGGGGACTGAGTCAGTAAGTCCAGGGCAGAACTGAAGCCTCAGCCTGCATTTCTTCATCCAACAAATATTTATTGAGTGCCTTGCCATGCAAAGCGAGGCACTGTGGGGGATACAAAGATGTCTAAGAAACTGTCCCTGACTTGAAGATGAGTTTTCCTCCTCTGAGGATCCAAGTGTCAGAGCACATGCCAGTGAAGAACTCGGGAGCTGCGCAGACCAGGAATCAGACCCTTTCCCGGACACTTACCAGTTCTGCGATCTTTGGCAATCCGTGGAACTGTTCAGAGCCTTGGTGTCCTCAGATCGAGAAGTGAGATAGTGTCCTGAAGAATTGTTGTGCTGTTTAAATAAGTCGTGTATATAAAGTGTCCAACACAGGGCTTGACCTGCAGTGTTTATTTATCACATGGTATTAACAGGAAGGCAATCATTATTAAGAAAAGTGTGTTGACCTACTCATCTTTGGTTCTAACTCACTAACCTTTAATTGTTTCTTAGGTGGAACACTAACTTTAATTTCTTAGGAACTTAGTGTGCTAAGCTATAAAAATAGGAATGGGGGTAAATAGGACTTTTCACAAGATAGTTTTGAGATGCTTGAGAACACTGTAGAACCAGAGACCTGAAAGGACTCTACTTTTTAATTCATTTTTTCTTTTTAGCTTGGCAGCCCTATTTTAAATGAATTAGGCAATGGCACTAAAACCCTTTTTGGGTCAACAAACTCTTTTGACAATGTGATGAAAGCTATGCTTACTCCCCAGAAAAATGTACCTGTTCATATGGTTTACATAACTTTGGAACTTTCTGGATTACCTCATAGCCAGCATCTCTGACCTAAAGTTCAAAGCCTATTAGTGCACAGTGATGGCTTTTTGTCCTGAATGACATCTGATAAATGAGATTTCACAGGATGCTGTGGCATCCCCTTCTCTCAATCAGGGGGCTGCGTGGTCAGGTGAGGAGTTTCATTCACATGTATGTATGTGTGTTTCATTCACTTTCATTCACATGGCATATGGAGCTTCGTAGGAGACAGTCATACTTACCTCTATGGAGTATCGACGCTGATATAAAGGGAATTTAAAGGGAGGGCCATGCATGCTTTCTGCCCTTTGCCCAGTAGGACTCAGTGATAGCTAAAGGGCCATGTCCATGCCTTTCCCAGAGCTCGACAGAAGAGGAGGATTCCAGGACTGTCCTCCTCAGCTACCTCTTCCTAAATTGCAGCAATGGTCAAAGCTAGTGTTTGCCCTCAAGGGATCCTAAGGAATTGCCCATTTCCCTCCTTTTTATAGCTCTGCTCCCTGATGGGGGCCCAGATGTACAGTGAAGTCATAGCAACCTTGCCCTTGGCGTGGAGGAACCATGGATATGAGCAAGGGCTGCTGGAGGTCTTTGGGGGTGGGTTTGCACAGTGTGACGAGGCTGAGATGTACGAGTTTGCTTGTGTGGACAAGGCATGGGCCTTGATGGTTGGAAGTCAGTTCTGTCTGTAGGAGAGTTTTTCTCATATGACTATATGACCCTCCAGAAGAATGTGTAGTTGTAGAAGTAAAAAACCTGCCCCCTCTGGCGCTTCTTTCTCCACTCACTGCCCTGCTCCTCGTCCATGGAGCCTTCCTGATTCCCTGTGTGAAAGTGGTCTTTACTTCCCTGCTTCCACTGCCCTTCATTTGTGGTTTCCCGGCGGTGCACATTGCTTCCTGCCTGATGAGTTCTGTACCTGTCTCATTTCTACCCACAGAAAGTTTCTCAGTGGCCAAGTGCACTTCTGATTCACTTTTGTCATCTGTACATTTCTAGCAGTGTGGCAGTGTGCGACTCTCAGGCATGTTTGTAGTACAGATAAAGCAGAAATTTGGATTTCTGGGTGCCTACTAGGGATGAGAAAAAATGGCAAGAGGAACTTTCTGTAAATGGAGTTTCTTTACTGGGAACCATGGCAGTCAAGTGGTTTTCAAATTCCAAAGCTGAGGACTGTTTTCACAAATAAAATTTTATTGGAATTCTGCCACACCCATGTGATCTCTATGGCTGCTTCCATGCTGAATGGCAGAGTTGAGACTGTGAGGCCAACAGAGACTGCATGGCCTGCAAAGCCTGAAATATTTGCGGTTGGGCCCTTTGTAGAAAACGTTTGCCAGTTCATGCTCTAGAGCACTGCTTCTTAAACGTAAATATACACAGAGATAACCTGGGATTCTTCTTAAAATGTCGTGGCTACCATGAGGTTACAACAAGCAGTGGATGCAATGAGACCTTGAACTATGGACTGTTTCATGGACCAAAGACCCCAGGTGCTGAGCTCTGAATTCCTCACCGCATCTGCACTGAGGCCACATATATCTTGGTGTGACAGGGATAAAGGTGAGCCAGTCCCTGAAAGATTTAGCCAACTCTGGCTTGAGGATCCTTGAAGGCCTTGCAGAACCCTCCTCAGACTGCATGGTCATCTATGGAGCTCCTGCTAGCCTTCCTTCCCTCTTTGCTTCCCTTGAGGTGAGACTTGCACCGTGGATTGGAGGCTCTCCCAGCCTTTCTGGGCTCCCTTTCTATCTTCCGTCATAGCTATCTCCCCTAATAAAATCCTTGTATATTTAATCCCATCTTGGCATCTGCTTCTTGCCCTAATATAGCTACTCAGACAAATGCAAATTCGGATTCAGTAGGTCAGGGGCAGCCTGAGATTCTGCATTTTAAACAGACTCCGAGGTGCTGCAGCTAGCGTGTGGGCCAGGATTGAAGTAAGCAAGACTCCAGACGCGTGAGTCTAGAGCAGGGGTCTGCAAACTTTTTCCGTAAAGCGATAATGGTAGACGGTTTAGGCTTTGCAGGCCATACAGCCTCTGTTGCCAGTATGCCCCTAGCACCTTCCAGAAAGCATATTTCTATGTTCAATTTGTGTCCAAAAAATAACAGCATTCTCATGTTCATTATCTGCCTTGAAACAATCCTACTCTTTGGAATTTTTCAAAAAGAGAACATCCAGGAAAGAAAGGGCAGTGGTCAAACAAAAACATCTCAATTTTCTTTATGAGTCAGAAGTGCGTGGTGAAGAAAAGTGACCACATACACAGTATGGTCACTGGAACCCAAAGTCTCAGAACATTTTGAAGTTGAAGTGTTGCCATGCAACCTGTTGGGTTATCAAGACTAATTATTATAGCTCATTTCTGGATTGGAAGTCCAGTGACTAATCAGAGGGGGAGTCTTGGAGCTTACTCATTAATCAATCAGCAAGTGAGTCATCTTTGAAGCTGTGACTCAGTATCTATTAACTTTTGTACCAATCATTGTACATGCTGGAAAGGTTAGGAAAGAAGTAAAGTGGTTTGGTTCTGTTTGTTCATACGTCCATTAATGTATTCACTCATCCATTGTTGAGCTGCTATGAGGTGAAATAGCAGGCATTTAACCAAGTGTTGGGAAAAGAAAAAATGAGCAGACAGGGGCTGAACTGGGAAGGTGCTCACAGCCTCGTGGGAACAGGCCTGAAACTAAGTTATTGCAGCCTGGCCACTGGGAGGGAGCAGCACTGCCTACATGAGCGTGAGGACTCCTGCGGGCTAGGGAAGGAGAGCTGGCAGCAGGGCTGGGACAAGCGAAAAGCACAGGGTGTCCTGCAGTGGCACCCAACAAGCCCGCGGGTTTGAAGTGTGCTCCTTGGATCCTGAAATGAGGAAACCATTTGTGATTTCAGAGGGAAGAGCTAGAGGTGTGGGAGGGAGTGCCACATGACAGTAAGCGGAGATATGAACGAGCGGTGGGAGTGAAGACCGAGCTGAGGCAGTGCGCTCTGTGCAGACCCTCGGCTCTGAGGGAGAGAGGGACGCCAGAAGTACATGCAGCTTCAGAGAGATTTGCTTTCAAGGGGAGAGTGATTCAAGTCTCAAGGCCATCTGAAGTGGCAGATAGCATAAATATCAAAGGAGAAGAGTGGAAGATGAAGGGACAGAAAGGCACAATATGCAAATACAAGCTCAATTGTTCCAAGAAAATGTTGAAGACATTTAATTTAACAAATACTTACATGCAGCCATGTGTTCACATTTTTCCTGTGGGTGGAACGGAGAGGAGGACAGAGTGTACCTAGAGAAAGCTCGTCTCACTGGTTCTACGAAGAGGCCATCAGGGGACCTGGGAACCTACTCTGGGTCCCGAGCCTTTCCAGCCTTTACTCCTTCTCCAGTCTTCTCAAAATTCTGCAGTTATCACAAAGTTCTTTTTTGGGGAATGGAACACCTTTAACATAAAACACAGGCAGTACCTAGCCTCTTTGATTTTTAATCCATGTGCTCACTAATTCATTTATCCAACAGTTTCTTATTGAGCACAAAGTAGATATGAACTATTTTTGAAATAAACTGCAACTTTATGCAGGACAGTAATAAACACTAACCGTAGCCGAGGTCTATTTTAGACACTGTTTGTTTCAAGGTAAATTAATAATTTGAAATAATTGCACAATAGAATATCCTTATAATCTGGCCTGGGGCATGCATCCTGAAGATGGAGGTAAGCTCAGGCAGGCTCTCCTCCCTTGGTGTGGCCCCCGGACAGAGTACAGGGTGCCACTGGCCTGACCTTCGCCAGGACCAGCCACGGCAGCGTAGGAGGTGCAGGTCTGGGGCCTTAGGAGAGATGTGCCATATGTTGGGCTGCAGAAAGAGGGGCAGGAAAGAGGACGGCAACAGTTCCTGGGGCTTCTGTAGCTCTCTTTTCTCCTGGCCTTGCAACTGAAGCTTTCCTTTCCTCCAGTCCAGAACTTGATGGTGCCCACTTCCTGTTCAAGTTCATGCTGTTCAGCTCAGCAGTTGGAGACTTCTGATTGCCTGCAGGCCTCTGGGGCCTTTGTGGGATCTGCATGATCTATGTGTAACCCCAGTGCTCAGGGTGGGCCCTGGAGTGGAGGGGGCACTTTGGGTTGAGTAAGTGGATGGAGAATAATCAGGCCCCTTTTGCCATATAGAACCTGATGTCTCCTCATGGCCCAGAGTCGACCATGTTCCCAAGGGAGGGCAGTCTTTTTGTCCTCTCCCCATGATCCATCTGTTACCAGCTCCCAGCCTCTGTGTAAGCTGTCTCCTCACCTTAAATGTCCTACTTCAATCTCTTTAACCATCTAAATTCTTTTAATGTAGTGTTCAGGAATTCAGGACCTGGAGCTGACAAATTCTGGGCTTCAGCCCTGTACTAGCTGTGCAAACTTGGCACGTTGAAGTCCCCTCATCTGTAAAACTGGAGTAAAGATCATTGATGTTTCATGGAATTGCTGCAATGGTTGAATAAATTAACACAGAGCACGTGCTTAGAGCTGTGCCTGGTGAGTGATACATGCTTATTGAATGCTAGTGGCTGTTTTCATCCTCCCATGGAGATGTGGTGGCACAAGAAAGACCCAAAGGCACTGCCAGCTGAGCGGGTCAGGGCTGGTTTGTGCCCCTCTTCCCCAAGGTCTCCACATCCATTGCAGTCCATGCAAATTCTCCTTTTTTTCTGAGCTCTTAGCCTAGATATGCATGTGAATCTGTGACACGATTTAGTGTGGAATTATTTATAGATTCCAAATAACCAGTATCCTCAACTGACCATAATGTACTCATTATTCCATTTTTTAGGAGCCAGAGGCACATGATTACAAGATGAATTCAAAAGATGAATCTAGTAGAAACAAAATCTGCCCATTGAGATATGAGTTCAGGTCAATTCTTTCCACCTTCTGTGGCTGCGGTCACAGGATATATAAACAATGAGAAGTGGTGAGACGAATGAAGACCTTGGAGCCTGCAGAATGAGCCCAGAGATCCTAGGCACAGATAGAATAGCACCAGCCTAGCAACAATGCAGCCCAGCCTCTCCTTCACTGATGGTCCTGCGAGACCCAGAGAAGGAAAGGCCTTTTCCAGACATCACACAGCAGCATGTTGGGACCACATTTCATGTTTCTTGGTTCCTGATTTGGTGTTATCTTGACTCTTCAGGTTACCTCTAGGTTAATTTAAATCTTTTTACTGGAAAGCAGAAGAAAACATGTTAGAAAGATTTTTCTATAAGAAAAGGTAAAGATGACTTTAGTCCTCATTTAACCTGAAATGTCAGTTAATTAGATCTCCTGTTTTCTTCTACTTTCTTTGTCTCACTTAGAGACCAAGGGGCCAAAGCTGTTTCATAGCAGTGGTTTACTCAGAGGCCAGCTTTAAGTGTGCTCTTTGAGCACTGAGCTCTGAAGATCTCCAGAATTCAGTTTGAGAACACACACCCTGTATCCTCTGGTTTCTTCTTGGGCTTTCGAATTGGTGGGAAAAAGGCCTCTGAGCCTTTAGGTTCTGACTGGCACAGTATTTGGTTTTGTGTGGTTCCTGGGTATAACTTCTTCCTAGAAAGCAGTCAGTCTCCCTGGGATTATTCGTGACCACATGGCAGAGGTAAAAAGGTTTCAGTATTATTAAGTAAACATGGGCTGTACATGTCCACTGGGTGAATATAAGACACATCGGACAAATACTAACGCTGTGAAAGTACAATGAAGTCTCACTTTAAGAAAACCTGAAATGCAAACATCTGCCCTGAGCTGATTGATAAGATGGGAGGTTATTTTCATTGCAAGAGGATCTTCTTCAAGCTGCCTCTAAGTAAAGCCTCCTGCAAAGCCTCTGAATCATCAAGTATATATTTTGCACAATTTAAACACTTTCTTAGGGCAGCATTGACTCCATAAACTGCACTTACTAAAAGGAATGCCAAAGCAAATTTCTGAGAGGGATCTCAGAATTATTTATTTGGCGGGGGAAAGGGAAAAACAGGAAATTGCCCTTGGTGCTGTTTATCTGGATTTATAAAAGACTTTTCACAGGGACTTGGATGGAGCTGGGGTGAGGTCGCAGGAGAAGGGCGGAGGCATCCTTCTGAGGGTCCCCCGGCTTGTCTCTCCCAGGACTAGCCTGTGCTGGCTGCTGAGGTATCTTTATCAAGATTCAAAGTACTTGCATTCAAAATACTCCAGGCTTTCTAAGAGGTGGAATGTCATATGGTTCTCTTACCTTTGCACAACCTACCTTCTGCATTTGGGGGTTTATTTCCTTTCTGTTGCGTTGCTAGAATTCCAAGGACATGCTTTCCCATTTTTGTTAAGGTGGGAGATCAGATTGATAGAAAGAGAAGCTGGCACACAGCTCTCCACTTCGGCTGAGGAAAAGCAGCCATCCCACACCTCTCACATTTCAGATGCGTGTTATGCAAACCACGGTCCTTTGTCCACTGCACATTGATGGGCTGCTTACGCTTACTCCCAGGACCTGCAGACTGGGTTGAATGATCAGGAAATTTCATACTGCTTGTTCTGAAAGGTTATTAACAATGGTTGAAATGATATTTTAAAAAATCCACGTGTTTAAAATTGCTAGATTACCTTCTTTCTTTTGTTTCTTTCTTTTTGGTGGAATTGACTAGACATAAGGAACATCTTAGTACTTATTAAACTTCAGTTATTTATTTCCTTATGTGGGGAAAACAATTTAAAGTTGCTTGCATATACTGAGATAATGGACGATGTTGGTACAAAGTAGCGGAAATTGCCTGGGAATCGGGGGAGAGTCTGATGGTTGTTCTAGATTCTTCTGGATCTATAGTAGATAATGTGGGAAGATGTGAAAAGCCAGCACATTTCTATAAGGGCATTGTGGGCAGTAACTGTTCCTGTTGTGGGAAGTAGCATGGCGAGGAAGGAATTGCTCTTTATTAGATAAGGGGTTTTTCTTTGTTTGTTAGAGGAATGGAGTTTTTAGAAGGTCATTGTCAATTGGGAGAATACTCTTGGCAGTTCTGCTAACTAGCTCTTGTGAATTTAATCCACTAGAAAATTACCATTCCTACTATGGGCAAAACATTGGCTTTGCTACAGTGAGAGTGTGGGGAAGTGTAAGGCAGGATTACTTGCTCTCAAAGTGTTTAGTTGAAGAGATAAGGCTAAATATGTTTAAATGATGCTAATAGTATTAGCAATGAATAACAATATTGAGTGCTTAGTACCTGCTAAACACTGTTTCTATTGTTTTACTTGTTAGTTTAATCTTCCCCAAACCCTGTATATTAGATATTATTATTATTATCTTCATTTTGTGTGTGGGAAAATGAGATACAGAGAATTGCTCAATGTTGCTCAAGTTTGTGAAGTTGTTAAGTTTGGCTGATGTGTGTGCCTCACTCCACAGTCTGCTCTATTAACTAGAATAGTATTAACTACCTGTTTGATTCTCCGGTGGCTGCTGCACTGGCTCTCCATGGCCATTTGTGCAGACTCGTAAGCCTTGGAGAGGCTGAGAAGTTGAGACTGATGCAAGGTTGTCCTGGAGATCCTCCTGAGTCTCTGAAGTCATTGGCCACTCTCTGGAAGGCACACTAGAACTCCAGGTTGGCCCTCTAGGTAGTTTTCTCTGGACCTTGCACATTGCTTTTTCAGCAAGAACAGAGCTAACAACCCAGGTAGTGGGTAATAAGTGCCTAAAGCCATGTTGCTCTTTTCTACAATGATCAAGGAAGCTTCCTTAGGAAGGAAGGAACTGCTGCCCCGGATTTATTTCAGGTCAGTGGCAATGATGGGCCTATTTCTTCACAGTTCTGGGCTTCACAGTGGCCCAAGTCCTTTGCTTTTTAAACTTTCCTAAGCAGTGCACAATTCTTTTAGATGACCTCAGACCACATAGAAATGGAAATCATCAACTTAGTATTTCCTAGCTAATTTATTTTTGTCCTTATATTATCATTGTTCTTTAAATTTTCTAGCATCATTATAGTTTTCTAACAAACAAATCTGAGTATGTCACCACCTGCTCTGTCCTGTCTTTCTCTATTTAAAACCCTTCAGTGGCTCCTGATTTGTCATCCAGAGTGTGAAGTCCAAACTGGTTAACTCTTATTCAATGTCCTTTGTGACCTATTACAACCAACATATCTGATTTACATTTTACCAATGTCCTACCTGCAGTCCTAGGTAATTAGTAAACAAATCAATTAAGTATATTTCTTAATTAATTAGTTTATTCAACAAATAGTTATGGAGTGTCTAAAATGTGCTAGATTCCATTCTAGGCACTAGAGATGTAGCAGCAAACAAAATAAAAATAGCTGCGATTAATAACAGCTCACATTTATTAGTGTTTATTATAATCAGGCTTTACCTATATTAATGTAGTTGATCTTCAAATGATCACAAAATACATTATGCATAAACATTTGCAAATGTTCCATCTTCTTGTTGGGTTGACCCCTTTAATATTTTGTAACACCCTTCCTTGTGTATTCCTATGCATGTTGATTTTCTCTGGCACAAATTTAGCCACTCCAGCTTTCTTTTGGTTTTCATTTGCTTGGAGTATCTTTTTCCATCTCTTCATTTTCAGTCTGTATGTGTCCTGACATCTAAGGAGAGTCTCTAGTGGGCAGCATACAGATGGGTCTTTTTTTCCCCATCCATTCCACAACTCTGTATCTGATTAGAGAATTTAGTCCATTTACCTTTAATGTAATTATTGGTAGGTATGTGTTTATTGCCATTTTGGTAATTGTTTTCTGGCTGTTTTTGTAGTTCCTCTCTGTTCCTTTATTATTCTCTTACTTTCTTCCTTTGTGGTTTGATGTACATATTCCTTTCTCTTTGTCTTTTGTGTACTTACCAGAGGTTTTGGCTCTGTGGTTATCATAAGGCTTCCATATAAAAACTTACATCTTTAACAGTCTATTTTTTTAAGATGTTTTCATTCAACTTTATTATAATAGTCTATTTTAAGACTGTTGTTATTGATAACAACTTTAGTTGGATCCCATTGTAAACTTTGACATTATTACTCTCTCCACTCCAGTGTTTTATTTTTTTGGTGGCATATTTCATATCTTTATATATTGTGTATCACTTAACTAATTATCGTAATCATAGTTATTTGTACTATTTCTATGTTTTTAACCTCCATACTAGCTTTATGAATGATTAATCACTACCTTTGTTGTATATTTACCTTTCCAGTGAGATTTATTCTTTTATATGTGTTCTTGTTACTAATTAGTACCCTTTCTTTTCAGTTTAAGGAAGTCACTTGTCTTTGAGTTGACTGATCCTTTCTTCTGCTTCATCTAGTTTGTTCTTGAGCTCCTGTAATATATTTTCAGTTCAATTATTGTATTCTTCAGCTCCATGACTTCAGTTTGGTGCATTCTTATACTTAGCATTTCTTTGTTGAAGTTCTCATTATGTTTATTCACTCTTCTCCCCAGTTCACTGTGCATCTTTATGATAATTATTTTGAAGTCATCAGATAAATTACTTATCTCTATTTCATTTAGTTTTCTTTCCAGGTTTTATCTTGTTCTTTCATTTGGTACATAGTCCTCTGTTTATTCATCTTGCTTGACTCTCTGTGTTGGTTTTTATATAATAGGTGAAACAACCTCTCTTAGTCTTGAAGGAGTAGCCTCATTTAGCAGATGAATCTTATTCCAACTGCCTCAGGTCTTGGTTGTCTCTTAAACCCCCATACTTGTCTAAGTGGCCTATTTTTTTTAATGGCTCCTAGGAATTGAGGATGTGCCAAGGCCTGTCAATGTCTCAAAGGAATTTCAGCACCTAGATTCTGGCTGACTGGAAGCTAGACCTGACCCTCAGGCATCAGCTTTGAAAAGTATGGAAATATATGCAGCCCTATTAGATCACAAGCATAAGCCCACTGGCCACCAGAGCCAGGTGGCCCAGAGGTGTTCACTGGGTGGCAATAATAGAATTAGGATGCCAGATGAGTGTATAAGCTCTTTTTTGGGTGATATTGATGAGCTGGCACACGGAAGAGGGAGAATGCCAGATGACATCCACAGCCTATGTTCCTTGAGAGCAGATCCATATAGGCCACTAAATGTATGTCAAGCCTGAAGTCTACCCCCCAGTTCAAAGCTTCAGGACAAGCAAAGTAGCCTCTTTCCCAGAAATCCTGGGGAGCGCACCTCAGTCTGCTGTTCATACAGTGTCTTGAGGGTGGTAACCTTCCAGGAACCACCTCTCCAGTTGCCACAGTCCCATGAGACCCAGGGTATGCAAGCTTCTCTAGCCACTCCAGAGCCAGGTATTGAGGCACATCCTCTGGGCAGCAGCCACAAAAAAGAGGGCACCAAGCATAAAAACCAGGACACAACATGTGTGTAAAAGCTCCCTTCCAGGAGACAGTGGTGCTCTGGAGCATGGCAAAGGGAGAGCACAAAGATGGCACCCACCAGTCTCCATCCCCAGAGAGTCTTCAGCAGGCTCCTAGACTGTGTTAAATGAGGTGCCTGCCCCTCAGGTGAGGCTTTATTATACGCAGGTGAGCCTCTTTCACTTTAAGTCTGGGTTTGATCAGCTGCCTCTGAGCTGGGCCCTGAGATATGTGAGTCTGAATGTATGAGCCTTTTAAGGTGAATTTCTCAGATTGCTAGAGGCTTGCGGGTCTCCAGATATAAGCCCAGTTGGTGTCCAGTTAGATGTTTTGAGGGTTCATCTTTCAAGTGTCTTAGAAGGTGGGGTGCCTCATCTGGAGTTGGAGCCCTTCATGTCCAGGAAGAAGCTCCTGGTTTTGTGTTTTCTCCTGGTTATGGGATGCTGCACCAGGGGGTGAGAGTTATGGGAGGATTATGTCCCAGCTTCTCCTACTCACTTCGATGTGGTTTCTTCCCATTTGCCAGACATGTAGTCATCACTCAGCCAGCCTCCAGATTTTGTAAAGAAAAAATTGTTCCATGTGTGTCCATGAGAGGGGGTGATTCAGGATCTTCCTATGTCACTATCTTGAACTTTTGTTGAGTTTTTCCTAATTTTTACTCTAGTTATTTTATTTTCTAAAATTTTATTTATTCATTCATTCATCTTTCAGTTCTGTTGAGGTATAATTGACATACAGAACTGTGTAAGTTTGAGGTATACATATGAGTTGACTTATGTACAGCGAGAACTGATTACCATAATGAGTTTGATCAACAGTCATCATTTTATATAGATAGAAAATGGGAAAAAATGCATTTTTTCCCCTTGTAATGAGAACTTTTAGGATCTACTCTCTTAGCAATTTTCTAACATCATACAGTAGGGTAAACTATAGTCACCATATTGTACATTATGTCCTCAAAAGTTATTTTATCTTGTAACTTGAAGTTTGTACCTTTTTACTACCTTCATCCAATTCCCCAATCAAATGTGATTTTTAAAGGCTGAGTAGTTTTCTATTGTTCGTATGAGCTGCACTGTTTTTCTGTTGTAAATAACGCTGCTGTGAACATCCTTATTCATCCCTGGGAACATACCTCTTAGATTGTTTCCTTATTATGATTCCCAGAAATGAAATTACAGGGTTGCAGGATGTGAATGTTTCTGGCAAAAGGTTGCCAAATTGTTCTCTGGAATCATTTATTAATTTCCTCTCTCCCCAGCAGTGCGTAAGTGTGCCTGTTTTTCTACGATGCCACCAAATCTAGAGACTATTATTGTTCTTTATCTTTGTCAACCTGAGAGACAAGAATTTTTATTTAGTCTTAAATTGTATTTCTTTGAGGTTGAATTTCTAAAATTCTTATTTCTTCTTTTTTGAGTTTCTCCATTTATGCCTTTATATTCCCTATGCCCCTATTTTCTATTGGTGTCACTTTATATTATTGTGCAGGTGATATATGTGAGCAGAGAGAAGTGACATAAGTGGTCACTGCCAAATATGTCTAGGGTGAATATTTGTGTCTATGTGTGAGCATGTGTGTGTGTCTATAGTACATGAGTGATGGTGGGAGTGAAGGACACATATATTTAAGTCACTAGATGAACCTCTGTCCCTCACCCACTGCTGACAAAGGCCCTCCTCAAAGGCAGATCTTAATCTGTTCTGATTGGGAGGCCTGCTACTCACAGGGTGGTTTGAGGGCCAGCAACACTGGCTTCACCTGGAAACTTGTTAGAAATGCAGAATTTCAGGTGCCACCTGAATCCCTCTGCACCAGAGTCTGCATTCATTCCGATCCCTGGGCTATTCCTACACACAGTAAAACCTGAGCAGCTCTGATCTAGAGTTGGCCTTTCAGGAGGTCTGTTCATTCAACCTGACCTCCATGGAGGTGCTACTGATTAAAGGTAGAAGCTGGTGGTGCTTTTGATGTAGCTCCCCACATCCCCCCGCCCTAACCAGTAACAATACTAACTCTGAGGTAGCTAACATGTATTGAGGCTTTGTGTCAGGAACTTCGCTAACTACTTTCTGTGGTTGTCATGTGTTACCCACCTCTTCTAAAGTTTTACGCGCCTTGGGATCCTTGTTCCCCTCTTCACCATTCTGTTTCCCTGCTCTCTCAGGCAATCACAAAGCAAGCCCTCCCCTCTTCCTGCAAATCTGCACCATTGGCTCTGGCCCTAGGCGTGGGAGGCCGAGGCAGAGCTGGATTAAGCCCCCAGCCTGGCTGCTATCATTTTTGTGCATGAAGAGAGCATTACTAAAATGGAAAGTAGATTGTGAGGAAAGGTTGAAAATTTTTCTGCGAAGATTCTAGTGAAACATTCCCAGGAGGTTTTTCCCAGTCTGTGCCCTACTTTGTAAAAGCTTAGACTTATAGATGAAAAGGTGAGCCTAATTCTGCCTTGAAGGAAAATTATCTAGAACAGCTAAAAAACACCTCCCTGACTTCTTTTTTTCACTTTCTCCCACTTTTCTTGCTGACACAGCCCTGCTCTCTGGCAGGTTGTATGGTCTTTGATGGATGGCCTGTCCCCTCCTCCTCCTTATTCCTTTTTGTTCCCCTTGTGGTCTCTCTGGGGTGCAGGGTTTTAGTAAGTAGTTTTGCAGAAGGCAGCAGATAGATGTGGAGGCCACCAACACAATGTCCTGAGAAAGGACCTTGCCTTGTATCAGGTTGATTTATGGTCATGACCTAACCTGGCCCTGCTTTTTGCTCATTTTCCTCATAAAAACAAACTTGCACCATACCGCATGTTTTTTTAGTTACCAGAGCTGATGACACTGTGCATGACTGCTCTGTTTTGTTGAGTGGAACTTCACCTTCCTGGAAGCTGATGGGCCTTCTTAGAGAAACAGGGCTCTTGCTCCAACTTTATTCCTCCCAGAAGTGCAGAGAAGAACTCCGCCAGGGGGCTTTCCTGGAAGTGAAAGTCCATGGCCATCTCTGTGCCAAGAGCAGTATTTCTGCCATGGCCTTATCTTTGTCTTCTGCCACCTTGGCCTGTAGTTAAATGATCACTATGAGACTGTCAGGGATAGGTGTTCCCTCCAGGATGGGGCTTTGCCCAACAAAAGCACTCATAACACACGTGCTGTAATCCATCAGTGCAGGACCCAGAAGGAAGTAGCTTATTATGGGACGGCTGGGCAAAAGCGTATCATAGGAAAGTCTAAGCACATGTAGTTGCAAGAAGAGGATGCTGGTCCCCCTTTCATCATTCCTCTAGGTCAGATGCAGCTGCAAGATTATTGAGCATCCCCCTCCCCAGTCCTGGCCTAGACTGCTGGGGAATGTTCCTTCTCTGAGTCAAGACTCTCATGACTCAATTTAACTTCTGGAGCAGAGTCAGTGCAATGCAGGAACTAAATCCACTTCCTCCCTTGACCTTGTAGGAAATACACAGATGTCTAAACCAGGCTTTTGTCTAGGAAATCTCAAATTGCTTGGTTGAACAAAGGAAAAGCCAGTGGTTCCATGAGGCTCAGCAAGCAGAAAACTGCTTGGACTAGGGCAGTCCAGGAAGGCTTCATGGACAAGGGGAAACTTAGGCTGACTTCTGATAGCAGGCTTTTCAGACAAAGGGAGCTATATGACATTATTTAAAGAGCTGAGACTGCATTTGGAAGGTTAGCGTTAGCAACGTGGCATGTTGACAGGAGAGCAGGATTTAGACGGGAAGGTATGAGAGAGTGATGCCTGAGTGCATCTTTCTCAGCCTTGACCCTACAGAGCCTTTCAGGCAGGGACATTTTTTGGCCCTTCCATTTATTTCAACACTCTGAAATAAGTTCATATAATGTTCCTGAAACACAGATATTCCCTGCTCTGAGGAAGAAAGGGGTATGAGAGGCTCCTTTTCCTCTTTTGTCATTACCTTAAAATAACAATGCCAAGGACAGGTTGATTCCTGACAGTTCTGAAAAGTTTCCTTTTTTCTCACTTTATATTGAATTTTATTACTTCTGGGGTGGAAGATACTTTCCTCCTCATTACGATGCCAGGAGGACTGTTGAAGTACAGCTCTGTCTAGCCGGATCTGTGCTCAGGGGACTCCATTCCATTAAAACCAACTGACAGAAGACACCGGTAAGGGAGAGGGGAGATTTTCAGTGGAGAAGGTGAGTGATCAGAGCCGTCTGACTGGATTGGTTGAGAGTGGGGAGCACCTTCTGTCTGCACCATCCACTGCCCTTTTTTATTACATTCCCTTTATTAAAAGAGTAATTTACTCTTTTAATTCCAAATGTTGGAAACTAATAAGAGTAGATAACTGCATGCAAATGATTCTTCCTGAAGACCCACATGAGTTTATCACTCTGTTAACATACCCATGAGTTTTGGAGTTGAAAGCAGGAATACCATGAACAATTTACTCCCTCAATTTTACTTTGCTTTCTCTCAAAACTTAAATACAGGGTAAACTGTTGGAACAATTTTAAATTTAGTAAACATTAATGCATAATGGAAGCCAGTTCCAAGCAAGAGCCGAAAGGATTGTTCTTAAAGTTTTAAGATGACATGGCCCAAATGTTTGGCTTCCATACTACCCCCATTTTTCAAGTTAGATCATTCAATCTGATTTTTCTAACCCATGGGCTATCATAGTTTCGGTCTGGTGTTGAGTGATTTCATAAGTCATATTGATGATTGGTCCCTCTGTTGCTTGCAAGAATGTGGTTTTGATGAATCAAAAACAATTATAACAAGTCTGCCTCTATCACATATACATCCAAAGTCGTGAGACCTCAGCGTTGCACAAGCTCAGAGTTTGAGCACGTGTAGTACATTGGCTTAAATTGCGTTGGGTTTGTTAGCCTTTGCTCAGCTAGACTGAAAAGAAAGAAAAGTCTCCTAAATGTGGGGATTTGGTAATTTTCTTTAGAAACAAAGTCCATCTTGCTCCTGCTTGATAAAGTTAAGGAAGCAGGGCAGAGTGGGGTGTCCCTCCTGACAGTGTGTGGATGAGCTGAGGAGGAGGCTCTGTGACCTCAGTTTGTGGCTGAAGGGTGCTGAAGAGCAGATTTGGGATGGGCAGATTTTTATCCCATAGGTACAGCTGGTGCTAGGTCCTCAGATAGCTATCTTAAGGCTCAAAACCCAGAAAGGAGGCAACCCACCCCCTTTTAAAAAAGACTTTGTTTCTTAGAACAGTTTTAGGTTTTAAGCACTATGGTCTTACAACAAAATTGAGAGGAAGGTATATAGATTTCCTAGCCATTATCAGTATCCCTGACCAGAATGGTACTGTTTTTTGTTTTTTTTTAGCCAAGGAGGATTGTACATTGACCATCAGGGTCACTCAAAGTCCATAGTCTACCTTAGCATTCACCCCTGGTTGTGTAACTTCTGTGTGTTTGGAGAAAAGTATAATGACCTATATGCAGTATTATAATATCACACAGATTATTTTCACTGGCCAAAAATCCTTTTTGCTTTACCTGTTCTTCTCTCTCCCCTCATCCACAACCGCTGATCTTTTGATTGTTTCCATAGTTTTGTTCCTTTCCAGAATGCCATACAGTTGGAATCATATAGTATGTAGCCTTTTTAGATTGGCTTTTTAGTAATATGCATTTATATTGCCTCCATGTCTTTTCATTTGCAGAATAAAATGAGGCCTGGTACTCATTTCTTTTTAGCATTGTATAATATTCCATTGTGTATATAGATATACCACAATTTATTCATCCATTTGCCTACTGAAAGACATCTTGCCTGATTTTAAGATTTGGTGATTTTGAATAAAGTTACTACAAACATCTGTGTGCAGGTTTTTGGGTGGACAGAGTTTTCACCTCCTTTGGGTAAATATCAAGGAGTGTTATTGCTGGATTATCTGTCTCATCATCAAACTTCTCAGCATCATAGCTAATGTTTATTAATCACCTTGAGTTAGACACTGTGCTAAGATCTTTCACATGTGTTCTTTTACTTAATTCTTACAACAGCCTCATGAGGTAGGTCTGTGATCTCAGCTTGTGGCTGAAGGGATACCAGTGATGGATAGATTTTATTTCATAGATACAATTTGCAAATGAGTACCCTGTTGCTCAGCAAGGTGATACAATTTTTCTGAGGTTATAAAGCATTTTTAGTAGATTGGGGGCTGAAACTTCTGGCTGACTTATGCTTGTAATAGCCATGTACTATGGTCTTACCAAGCAAGGAAAACTGTACTGGGCTCAGAATCATGACATTCTGATTCTATATCTTCTCTGCATTTAACTTCTCAGAGCCTTAGTGTACTCATCTGTATAATGAGGCTGGTAATAATAATCCTGCCTAGCTCACAGAAGACTTTCCAATTTAAATGATAGTTATACAAGGTTGCTTTGGAAAGCTCTGGTAATATATAAATGGGAGACAAAATTACATGCTAAGTACATTCAAAGAAAGAACATCATATCCCACTTTGGAAAATTCAGCTGAAGGGGGCATTTGATATAAATGCAGGTTCTAAGGAATCTTGGAGTGAATGTTTCTGGGTGAACTGGAAGGACTTTTGATCTGGGAATGTTTGAAATTTTCTCTTAGAATTCTTTGACTTTGGGTCTCCCTAACCTTCCCAGAGAGGCTGACAGGTAGTCAAGGAAGCCCTAATATCATGAGAAGATTTAGATGAAACCAAATTATTAACCACATGGGCCAGTGCTGGAAAATTGACAGTAACATAAGGGAGAATTTCTGCCATATTATGTTCATGTTTTATCCTTTAATGTCCTTTTGCAGTTCGCATAGCTATTTATACTTCCAACTTTCAGCATATTTCACTGTAGTTATTTATTTAAGCTTTGTCTTCCATATTACACTGAACTCTCCAGGATGTCAAATAATCATTTGATCATGCTACCAATCCCCAGCTCCAAATACTGAGATTGACAGCTAGTATTGCTTCATAAATATCTATTGAACAAGTGCATGGGTGAACTACCTACACAGAACTCTTGTATTCATGTGTTTCTTGTTTATCTGCAAGCTTTGGAAAGTTCCTTAGTTGCAGTTGGACCTAGTGTGCAGGACAGGGCCAACCACGAAATATTTCATGCAGGACATCCTCTGTGGCTCTCAGGATAGCAGAGGCAGTTGGTGGCAGTGAAAAACCTCCAGGTTGTTCCCTAACATACACAGTCCAAGCCCCCTACTCTGTTTTATAAGACCTATTTTGACTTGTTTCTACCCCTGGTGCTTTCCATCCTGCTGTCCCCGTTGAGTGGAATGATCTCTAATTCTCTTGCCTTGTTAACATTCTTTATGAGTAGGTTTGGGTCTCATCCCTTCAGGAAATCCCCTCTGAATTTTGGATTGAGATTAGACTCAATTCTTTGATCTTAGTTCTGGTATTATATTAAAACTATCTCCTATGTTTCTCACTTGCCCACCAGACTGTAACTCCTCAAGGGCAAAGACTACCTTTTCTCCCAAAGCTGAAGACTGTCTAGGTCTGATATGAATGGGATGTTCAGTAAAGAAAGTCTGATGAACTGACATGACTAATTCTAAGTAGAGTTCCTTTTTCCAGGAGCAAGACAGTGAAATGAAAAGTAACCTTTTGTGGTTTAGAAGGGTGACCGCTCTTCAAGTGACCAAGCATGATCTTCTTCCCACCAGCCAGGGGTGAAGTGTGGTGTGTCCAGTTACAGGTTCAATGTTGTGGATAAATCTGTGTTTTTTGAGCACAGGTTGCAGTTCCAGCCTGAGGACTGGTTTATTTTGTTTCAAGGGAGAAGAGAATCAGATAATTTTCCATTCACATCCCTCAGTTTGGAGCAATGGACCATTATCAGTACAAAATATAGAAGAGGCAGGGTATAAATATTTATGTACTCTGTCCTTGGAAATTTTGAAAATGCTCACAAGGACACACTTGTGATTTCATGAAAAAGGTTGGGGCTGATAGCAGTGTTCGGGGAGATATAAGCCAAACCATGTTTCACTGTCAGTTCCTCCCCTGGAATAATAGATATGTCAATGGGAACAGGGGATATTCACTTTCATTTCAGTAGTCTTAAATATGAGTTTTATTACAGATAATAAAAAGTCCCAATTAATTATCAATCCTAGACAATCATTTAGCCATGTTCCCTAACAACAACATACCTGTGTACTTATTCATAACAGCTCTTATTTCTTTTAACTACCTCTCATTCCATTAGTTTGCTGAATTAACAAGAAAGTATGTTGCACAGAGATCTAAGATAAACCTAAAATGCCTGATCCAATGTGATTTTTAAACAAATGGCTTAATAGAATTTCAGATGAGCTTTCCATTTTCATGTCTGATTTAACTTACCATGGATAATAATCTTTCTAATTCTCTTTCCCTGGTTTGAAAATACTTCCCAACTTCTGTCTTCTGCATTTCCATCTTCTGAGCAGCAGTGAGAAACTTGATTTCTTTTGTAAATATGGAGTGTCAGCACCTCTCAATATGGTTTCACAGGAATCTGTGTTTGTGGAAATTCCACATGTGATTCTGATCTGTAGCTATGGTCAATGATTTTTGGTGTCTTAGTATGGGCTGCTGTAATAGATATACCATAGACTGGATGGCTTAAACAAAAGAAACTTATTTCTTATAGTTCTGGAGTCTGGGAAGTCCAAGATCGAGGTGCTGCCAGATCCTATGTGTAGTAAGAACCCTCTTTCTGATTTGCAGACGGCCAACTTCTTGTATGCTCACCTGGTGGAGAGCAGATGGGGGGCTACCTCTGTTTCTCTTTTTAAAAAGTCACTAATCCCATTACGGAGGTTCTACCCTCATGACCTGATTATCTCCTAAAGGCTCCACCTTTACACCATAACATTAGGGATTAGTGGTTCAACATATCAATCTAGGGGTGGGGACTCATTCAGTCTACAGTCACTGAATTAGAAAATTCTATTTGCTAAATACACATTTTTTTTTTCCTGGAATGAGTGCACAGCAGTGCTTCGAAAACCATTTCTTCTCTTCCTATAGATGAAGTATAAACAATGGTGATACAGCAAATAAAAGGCAGTTATCTAAGCACCTGCTGAGGTTTCTCATATGCTGCTTGCATGTCTCATTACATCAGAGAGCGAAGAATCATTACTTTGCTAGTTCATTCAAAAAGTAATAATACTTCTTTAATACTTGCTGCAACTCTCACTGAAATAGACTATTTTAATTCTCTTGGTGAATAAGTCCTTTCTAACATAATTACTAAATTCAGATGAATCAAGACTAGACTAGCAGATGAAGATTCCATGTCCTATGTAATGTCTCAGGAAGTTAGAAATATCATTTTAGATACACTATCAATACTTTTATAGTTTGCTAGGATATAAATAAATAAATAATTTTATTGATAGGATAGAAGTTCTAAGGATAGTCAGTACAAGTGTTCAAAATTGCAACTAGATGCCTGCCAAGTAACAAGTTAGTTATTTAATAATTTGTGTGTCAGGCCTAATAATTTATGCATCAACTCATGTATAGACAGACCCTGTCTTATAACGGTTTGACTTAAGACTTTTCAACTTTATGATGGTGCACAAGTGATAAGCATTCGATGGAAATTGTACTTCCAATTTTGAATTTTGATCTTTTCCCGGGCTGGTGATATGCAGTCTGATCATCTCTCGTAATGCTTGGCAGTGATGGGAAAAACCGAGCAGCAGCTCCCAGTCAGACCAGGAGGGTGAACAACTGATACACTGATAATTATTCTGTTCCTATACAACCATTTTTCACTTTCAGTACATAATTCAATTAATTACATGAGATATTCAACACTTCATTATAAAATAGGCTTTGGGTTAGATGATTTTGCCCAGTTGTAGGCTAATGTAAGTGCTCTGAGCATGTTTTAGGTGGATTAGGTTACACCTTGAGGTTCATTCGGTAGGTCAGGTGTACTAAATGCACTTTGATTTGTGGTATTTTCAAGTTAATGAAAGGTTTATTGGGACATAACCCCATTGTAAGCTGAGGAAGATCTGTACACATGCCTATGTATATGCAACAAATGTAAGAGTTTCCCCAATTATTGTTAAAAACCAGCATATATATACTAGTTGAGAGAGTTGCAGCTCCATGGTCATGCTGTTAAATATTGTAGCACATTTATTCATAGGTCAGCAGACAGACATCAGTAAGGCTAAATGTTCTTATCAAAACAAGTGAACCAAGGAGAGACTATGAAGTGGGGAATTTACTATTGATCTCACTAAATTTGTCTGCTCTCTTGACAATCCACCCAATACTAGAATTTGAAAAGCAATAGTTCTTATGCTCCTTTACCAGACACACATCAGCATAAAAACAAATACCTCCCTGACCCAAAAAACAAAACTGGAACATTGCCAGTGCATTGTACCTAGTACTGGTACATTATCACCAGCACTTCAAAATCTGATTGTTAGAATAACTAGGTTGAGGAAGAATTGCTTTTGTTAAAAAGAACATTTTATTTTTTTAATTACAAGTTATTGATTTATGCTAAAGATGGAAGAGAAGGTATTCTATCATTTATGAAAACATAGCTACTTTTAAAATACTTTCCTGCAATCAGAATGGGAGGCCTCATGGCTTGTGAATCCAGACTCTCCATAAAGAATTAATGTTAGTAGATTATATAGGAGTTCAAGGGAATAAATAAAATTCTTATATAGCAGGCTGGGGGAGAACAGCTCTTGGTGTTACCCTCAGGTGTCTGATCCAAAGGCGAGCAGACTTCATCATTCATTCATCAGTTAAAGCAGTATTTGTTAAGCATTTCCCAGGTGAAGGCATTGCCTCTGCTGTGTAACTTATAAGTGAAATATGCTCCTACGACTCCACCTATATACCAGAAGAGGTGCTGGGAGGTGATCGGGGGTGGGGTCCATAGCTGCAGATGGGTTGTGGGGAAATTCAAGGTCTCCATACTGTCTTCAGGATTCTCCTTTTATCTGTGGTCGTGTCACATCTGACTACTCTTCCTGCTGCCAACTTATTAATGATCCAGCTATCTACAGGTCTTCCCTCCTGTGTTTACTCAGAGTAAACAGTCCTGTGCCTGTTATAAGCAAGGTGGTCAGGTAGCGTTGGGTGAGGGGTTTCACAGTTCCGCTTCTGAACTGTGGTGGGCATCAGGGGTTACAGAACAATCATTCTTACAACTGACTCGACTAGGAACCTGAGGCAATGCCATACAGCTGACGCTGGGGAGCAACTGTCCGCTAAGCGTGTCCTCGCCCTTAGAGAGGCATCAGCGGGAGAGGCAGGCTGGGAATGATGTCTGGGAGGTTACGGTCTTCTCCGAGGGATTCCCTCGTTGATTATTTCCTTGCTTTCTCCAGGAGAATCGTCATTTCTATATCCAATGGAGAAAAATGACCTTTTGAGGGGGATAGGAGATGCCTGGCTTTTGTAAAAATGGCAACTGTGCTCAGGCTCCTGAGGAAACAGAAAGGGAGGGAAGGTGTAGACCCAGAGTCAGCGTGAGGAACGTTTGTGACAGACTGCTAGAGGATGGCTGTCACTTGCACTAGACATCTCCTTTCCGGCTTCCATTTGGGTTATTTGAAACACCAGAATGAGTTAAATGGTATAGTGTCCCAAATCAGATTCCTTTTGGGGACTGGTGCTGCCAGAATGGCTTGATATGGGGTACTACTGGACAGGTATCTCAGGTGGGAAATCTGTATCGCTTGTTTTTTCCCATTAAGAACCTACATTCTTGCTATTTACATGGGTTTTCTTCTCCCTTTCTCCATCTCCTTTGTATCTGGTACTTTTCCCCTGATTCCTCCTTCTTTCCCAGGTGTGTTTGATAACTGCTCCCACACTGTCAGTGACAAGGGCTGGGCCCTAGGGATCCGCTCAGGGAAGGACATTGGAAGGCGAGATGCCCGCTTCTTCTTCTCCCTTCGCACTGACCGCCTGAAGAAAGCCACCACTGTGATTGGCCATCGTCGCTACCAACTAGGCATGTGGACACACGTGGCAGCCACGTATGATGGACAGCGTATGGCCCTGTATATAGATGGCACTCAGGTGGCTAGTAGTCCAGACCAGTCTGGTCCCCTGAATAGCCCCTTCATGGCATCCTGTCGCTCTTTGCTCCTGGGCGGGGATAGCTCTGAGAACGGGCACTATTTTCGTGGACACGTGGGCACATTGGTCTTCTGGTCAAAGGCCCTCTCACAGTCCCACCTGCAGCATAGTGCTCAGTATCCGAGCGGAGTGGAGGAGTTGACCAGCCTGCTCCTGACAGCCAGTTTTGAGCCCCTAGAAGAACAGTGGACCCCGTTTAGAGATGGGAAGTACCCGCGGCTTGAAGTTCTCCAGGGCTTTGAGCAAGAGCCTGAGATTCTGTCACCTCTGCAGCCCCCACTCTGCGGACGAACAGCTTGTGACAATGTGGAACTGATCTCCCAATACAACAGGCACCGGCCCCTTCAGGGAGAGAAGGTGATACGCTACCAGGTGGTGAATATCTGTGATGATGAGGGCCGGAACCCCACCGTGAGCGAGGAGCAGATCCATCGGCAGCACGAGGTGCTGAACAAAGCCTTCAGCCGCTACAACATCAGCTGGCAGCTAAGTGTTCACGAGGTCCACAACTCCACCCTGCGCCACCGGGTTGTGCTTGTAAACTGTGAGCCCAGCAAGATTGGCAATGACCACTGTGACCCTGAGTGTGAGCACCCACTCACGGGCTACGATGGGGGTGACTGTCGCCTGCAAGGCCGGTGCTACTCCTGGAACCGCAGGGATGGGCTCTGCCATGTGGAGTGCAACAACATGCTGAATGACTTTGATGATGGGGACTGCTGTGACCCAGAGGTGGCTGATGTGCACAAGACCTGCTTCGACCCTGACTCACCCAGGAGGTAAGGGACTGGGGCTTGGGGATTCCTGCTTGTAGCGTGCATTTCTAACAGCATTTTTTCTTTTGTGATTCTGGATACAAACAAGGGCTCACCGCAGCCCCTAAATGAAACATGCATCCATCCCACCACACATCATGGAGCCACACACTACCAGATGTTATTGAGCTTGTGTGAAGTACTAGGTATTGTGTTAGGTAATAGGGGCTCAGAAATGATGAAGACAAGGGACAACTCTCACAGAACTCACTCTCTATGGAGCAGACAACCGTGTTCTTGGTGTGAAGTGCACCTGAAGACATATGCACCGGGTGCCTGAGGCATGGGAAAGCTGAACTGATTATTCTACCAGAGGCAGCTAGGGCATCTTCCCAGAGAGCAAATGAGGTATACATTGATAGAAACCAATCAGCACCAATTATACATGAGTATTCCCATTAGAGTCTTAGGCTGCCTGCAAATCAACACAAATCCATGAAGAGGCCTCACGTGTGCTTAGTCTCTGGTGCAGTTTGAGCAGGCTAGCAGCTTCATGCACACAAGGCATCCACATCTAACCACACATCTCCTTTAGGCAATTGCAGTCTTCCTCTTTTGCACCATTAAATTCCATTCTCCACACAGCAGAAGATCCTTTGTAAATGATAAATGTGATCCTGTTGCTTCTCTTCTTACATTTTCCCCCCACTGTCCTTAAATAAAATCCAGACTCTCTGCCTGGCTCACAGGCTCTGCTTGTAACCTGGCCCCTGCCTAACTCTCCAGTTACACCCCATGCCTCCACGCACCATACACTGTGCCTACCCCAGCTGTGCGGCCTCCCTGACTCTGTTCTGCTCCATTGAGCAGATCAAGCTTGTGTCTTCCTCAGGGCCTTGCATTAGCTGTTTCATGTTCTTGGAGTCCTCTTCTACTTTAATTTCCCTTGTTGGGTTTTCTCTTGTCATTCCAATATCTACTTAAATGTCTCTTCCTGGAGTGGCCTTTCCTGATTCCCCAGTTTACATCAGTTCCTCCATCACTATTGCATCAACTAATTTTTTAATTCTCTGTATAATGCTTATCACTTCTAATGTTTTTCTTGCACATTCATTTGTCTTTCCCCTGCCTGGAATATCAGCTCTGTGAGATCAGGGCCCTTGTTAGCCACTACATTCCCAGTGCTGACACATAGCTGTTTATCTCATGTGTATTTTAATGAATGAATGGATCTGATGTGTCTTCCCTTGTAAGAAAGAAGTCAGTAAAAGGATTTTCATTTGATGGTCAATGCAGGTGTTAGGGAGAGTTAGAGGGAGGTAAGAGAAGAGAGAGTTGGGTGGTAAATGTTAATTTGTATGTGTGAGCAAGGCTTCCGCATTATATAATTGGTACATTTGTAAAAATTATAAAAAGGCTTGTATCTGAGCTAGGGTGTAGTGTTGGTGGGAGGTGGAACACTGGAACTCAGCTCCCACACAATACGTGGATGGCTGCCTACGTGTTTGTCAGGCACAATTTGTATAGTAATTCATGGCATCCCTGTGTGTTAACACCATTTAATAGGCTTGCCTGTAGTTCAAGCATGTGATGTCAAGGATGGAGTGGAAAATTTGAAATCAAAGGACACAGTTGAATTCTAGATTCCTTTCTGCCTAACTAGCTATATAAATTGTGCAAGTCATTTTCTGAAACTCAGGTATCTTATTTGTAAAATGGGGGTAATTGTAGTAGTAATTTGCATCACTTATATCCTAGGGTTGTTTTATGAATCAAATGAAAGTAGGTACAGGAAAAGCATCTGGTAAATCTAATTTTCAATGTACAAAAATAGCTCTAAATGAACATTAGTTATTATTATCATTATTAAAGTTGACAGATGGGAAGCCTTTGTTTACATAATAAATCACAGGGAACTGATCACATTACCAGAAATAGTCACATAAGAAAGATTCTGTTTGGGTTTGGGTTTTAGATTTTGATAACCTTGAGCACAAGCTAAACCTCACTAACATCAGTGGTTGCCAACATTTAGGATCTCTGGAGAAATGGGGAAATCTGGCTTATTTGAATTTTTCTACTAGCTTATTACAACAGCCCACTCTCCTGGCTGAGAGAGCTATTTTTCAAGGTACTCAGGAATCGTTCTCCTTAGAGGGGCCCTTTATCTCATCTCTCTAAATCCCTGCTGCTACTGACCCTGTGTGGGTGTTTATGACTTACTCTCTTGACAGCTGCAGTTACCATGGCAACTCATCCCTTTGTATGGGTAGAACCAGACCTATGTCCTATGTCAAACCTTCTTACCCCTACACACAAAACTCATTTTGTGGACTAAAAGGAGCTATTTATACTTTTTTGATAGTTAAAAATATTTAAGTCAAAGTAATAAAAGATCACAGTTAAAAATATCAAACTGTACTAAAGACTTAAGGAAGAATGGCAGTTTCCTGCCTAACTCTGCCTTCTCCTTCTATACCCTCTAGCCTTCCTCCCGTATTTAGTTATCTTAACCTGTCTCTTCTGGTAATTACCTGCATATCTCCAAATATTATATTCCTATTACTTGACTCATCAATTTTAAACATTATGCATTGACTTGCTCTTACTATAAAGATGAGACCTTCACACTTACACTGTCTCCTCCTGCTTCCCTCTATTTTTCCAATATAGTTATTTTGCTCTTTTCAGTTGAGTCAGTTATATATATTTACAACATTGGGACTATGATATTTTGTTGTTTTTGCAGAACAAAGTATTACTCTGTATTATATTTCCTTTCTGGCATAGCTTCTCCATCCCTACCAACTCCCCTCCAACCCATGCCCTCCCTGCCTTGACTCTGTTTCTTACCCCATCCCTCCTCCCTTCCTTCCTTGTTTCCTTCCTTCTCATTGGATATCCTCGACTGTTTTCAAGCGCTTTATCACATCAGCTAATCTATAAAATGTGTCTTTTATAGATATATACACACAATCCTCTGGAGCACTCCCTTCTAGTTCATTTTATATTTTTCTCCTCTTTCAATCTTGACTTAGTTAATCTTTGGGTCTGCTGCACAGTTCTCATCCTGAAACTTCTTTTCACTGCTTTTTTTGTAGTGGAGCCACAGGGTCCTGAATTTCACAATTTTCTTTTAATTTACTACTTTATTTTACTGGAAAACATCCTTAAGTAACTTGTCTGAGAAAGGATGTTTTAGGTAACTTTTTTCTGAAAAGCATCTCTCAAAATGTTTTTATTTTTGCCTTTAACAGAAAACTGATTGTTTGGTGGGGCATTTAGGCTGGAAAACACTTTCTCTCAAATTTTGAAGAAATACATGAATTGCCTGTAGCTCCTGTTCTGACAACTATGTATCTTTTTATGGTGGATTTTTTTTTCCTCTTTAAAATCATGTAGAATCTTATCCTTAGCCTTGTTAACTTAGAGATTTTGACAGTTTTTCCTTTTTTTTTTAGTTGGCCTTTTATTCTTTTGTGGAGAATTCTGTGGTCCTTTCAGTTTGGATAGTTATTTCCCTTTCCCTTTCCCCTGGCATATATTCTTAAAATATTTGTTTGATATTTCTTTATTCAGTTCTCTCTGTTCTTTTTTTTCTTTTTCTTTTTCTTTCACACTGGAACTCCTGAGAATGGATCTCTTGAATTTATTCAATTTTTTCTCTCACATTTTCTATCTCTTTGCTATTTTGTTCTTTTTTTTTTTTTAGATTTCCTCGAGTTTAGCTTCCAGCTCTTCTATTGAATCTTTTATTTTAGTGATCATATTTTTTAAATTATTTATTTATTTTTTATTAAAGTATCATTGATATACAATCTTATGATGGTTTCACATAAACAACACTGTGGTTTCACCAGTCACCAATATTATCAAGGCCTCACCCCCTCTATTGCGGTCCCTGTCTGTCAGCGAAGTACGATGTTACAGAGTCATTCCTTGTCTTCTCCATGTTGTACTGCCTTCCCTGTGACCTACCTATATCGTGGTTATGAATTATAGTGCTCTTCAATCCTCTTCTCCCTCCCAACTCAGCTTCCCCATCCCCTTCCCTCTGGTAACTGCTAGTCCTTTCTCGGTGTCTGTGAATCTGCTATTTTGTTCCTTCAGTTTTGCTTTGTTGTTATACTCCACAAATGAGTGAAGTCATTTGGCATTTGTCTTTCTCCACCTGGCTTATTTCACTGAGCATAATGCCCTCTAGCTCCATCCATGTTTTTACAAATCGTAGGATTTCTTTTCTTTTTATGGCTGAATAATATTCCAATGTATACATGTACCACATTTTCTTTATACATTTATCTATTGATGGGCACCTAGGTTGCTTCCATATCTTGGCTATTGTAAATAGTGCAGCAATAAACATACAGGTGCATATGTCTTTTCAAATCAGAGATCTTGGGGTTTTTTTGGGTAAATTCCTGGGAGTGGAATTACTGGGTCAAATGGTATTTCTAGTTTTAGTTTTTTTGAGGAATTTTCATATTGCTTTCCACAACAGTTGAATCAATTCACATTCCCACCAACAGTTAGTAATTGTATTTTTAAGACACATATTCTCTGACTTTCTATGTCAATCTATTTTTAAGGATGTAACCCTTTTTGAGGCTAAAAATAAGATTCATTCTGAATTACTTTCCTGTGTATTATATGATTCATCTGTAGTCATCTTTAATTTTTCCTTTTTGTTTCTTAATTCCTGTCTTTCATGCTAATGGGTTTCCTCAAGTGCCTCATGTCTATTTACAGTGGGAACCACATTTTAGATCTTTATCATGATCTAAAGAAGGATAATTATTTGAATTTCTTCTTTTGGAGGAAGATATTTGAAATGGAAAGAGTGGAGAGGAGAGGTTTTCTCTTTCCCAATTCCCTATTATTTATTTCATATATAGGATTTTTTCCATCCTCCATCCTCGGCCTTGTATTCGTTATACTATTATTAAAAATGTTTAGCATTTTCCTCACTTTCATTGGCAAGGACCATATTTTGAAAAACAATTATAATCAAGTTCTTAGGATGTGCCAGACATAGTAAGTTAAAAAGATGGACAAATACAATGAATGCATAAAGAGTAAGTGCTAACAACTTAGTGGAGGGGTATAGTAATTTTCTCAAAATGCCCTGGGTTTAAATCCAAGCTGAGGTACTAAAAGCAGAACATGGAGTTTAAACTGCTTTACTGTGCCACAGTTTAGCTTGTTTGAAAGGTCTTTGGATTCCTAGAGACATAGATCTCTGGATTTCTATGAGAGCCTATGACTTGGTGGTGTTAGTGGTTGTCTCTGAACTAAATTACCCATATATAGTGTCCCTATTATTACAATCAAATCACAGAACTCAAGCTCACAATTCCATTAAACTGTGACTCTGAAGGGATCCAACTTCAACAAATGTTTTGCCAGACATTTTTTGAGCAAACAGAGTGTGCTAGGCACAGAGCCCTTGTACTCAGGAGCTCATGGTTTAGTGGTGGTTGGGTGGGAAAAAGGGGACACACCTGTAGATAGATTACTAACATGCCACTACAATGCTGGACATATAAGCAATCCTCTGTATTTTTCAAAACCTACTCAGCATTGCCCCTCTCCCCCTCCTCAGAGAGCAACCAGAAATCTAGCCCAAAGAATTCTTCTCCCAAAGTCTCTGAGAGGAGGGGAGTGCATGCAGAATCCAGCATCAAACATCTGTAACCCAGATGGGCCTATCAAAGGGAGAGTATTTATCAGACTTGGGCTGGTCAGGAGGAGATATGAATTATGGATATATTACCCGGCCAATTGAACAGAATTACCAAGATAGAGGACCTTGGCTTGTGGATAAGGAAGGCTACATAGGCCAGATGTCTCTTTCTACAAAGTAGCTGCCCTGAGAGAAGGTCTACAAGAGCTGAGAGAGGAAGGGGGTTGAGATTCCATCTCAGTAAAATCGTGGAGGTCACTGACTGCTCCCTATGGTCATAGGAAGCCAAGCCAAGGGAATCTCTTGGTCCTAAGGGAGACTCAGTTTCCCTGAACTTTGCAGGCTTCAGCTTTTGGTCATGCCCCGTTTCTATTATTTTTCTCTTTAAAATTATGTCTCAAAGATGAACAGTTCTTTGCTGCTGACCCTACATTCCATCCCTTGCTCCTTCTCTTCTCACATCAGTGTTAAGCTTAATACCCAACTACATCTGGAGCAGTGTGCCTGCCTCTCTGTCTTGGTTTCATTGTGTCAGATCTCATAATATTGTTAACATGCAGAGAAAAATCACCAAATGAAAACAAACATCTGAGCACGGTTTAAGCGAGGCATCAATCACCTGGTGTTAGACCAAGCTGTGGCGCAGATAGTGGGATGCGTGCGTGTGCTTTCTGAAGCCTGTGGTGGTCTAAGGTCTCTTAGTGTTGGTAACTCACTGCCTCTTCTCTGCCTCACTCCCTGAGTTTTGCTGCTGGAAGTTTGAGAGCAGCAGGACCGCTATACAAAGGAGAGGCCCACTTCCCTCTAAGAAGGTCCTCCAAATGTGGGCTGGGAGGTCCCTGCAGGGGCATGGCAGAGACTGGTGACTGCAGTGGTGCGTGTCCACAGTTAGGAAGGCAGATGCGTGTGATAGCAAAGGGAGCAGGTAGAGAAATCAGACCTAGATGCTTGGATTAGCTGTGTTTTGCTCACCGACCCCCTCTGCGGCTCTTGAGCCAAAGGAATGGCTGGGCTGGGCCCCTGCAGTGGTGGGTCTGTTCAACATCAGCCAGGCTTCATTTTAGGTTTCTTTTGAAGTTGGGATTCAGAGTTCCCTGCAGCCAAAAAAAAAGCCATGAGCGGGGAAAATAAGTGTAAGAGGTAGAAGAGGGCCGAAAGAAAAGAAATGGAGAAACTTCAAAACTGAATAGCCAGAGAACCTCTCAACCTCTTCACTTGGAAATGTACAAGCAGTGCAAATAAAAGTTTGTTTTCCTACAGGAAATTTCGCCACAGTCCCCATAGGTACCATATTACAAATAAGTGAAGTGCACAAATTTCCTGTTCACCTGCTCAGTGAACATTTCCCCTAGGTGGGTGGGGAGAGGCTGTTTTGCTCCTTTTTGTAGTTTTATTCCTTAGCCAAATAGATTTATGGTATGTCTGGGTTACAAATATTTCCTCTTAGAAAATTTTTAAGAGAGACCCTTGTCTCTGACTACATTTAGTTGTTCAAGATGTCTGGGTCTTTTCCTAGGAGTTGGAGTGCTGGCCCTGGTATCCTGGCTAGATGCCAGTCTATCTGAGATGATTTCACTTAGGGATTCCTTCCTAGAATTTAAACCTACGAATCTGAAAGACAGCTGCATACTTACAAATGTTTTCTTTTTTTTCCTCTAGAAACCCTCTCTGTATATTACTTTGGTGACTTAATGAAAGTTAAGTCTGGGTCTACTCCCAACCCAGAGAAGTAGGCTGCAGAGTGGGTGGAGCACGTGATTAGTCTGGGCATGTGGGGATTTCTGAGGATTTTGTTTTATCAGAGCGTCACCCCCTAGAGGAAGCTGCTGACTCATAATTTGACATGGACCTCCACAGGTCTCTCACTTCCCAACAGGAGCTCTGTCTATGACTATGCCCCAGATGCCCCCAGTTTGGAATTTGGATGATTCCTAGTTATCTGTCAGGTCTCAGTTAGGATGTCATTTCCTCCTTCCTGGGGACATTCCTTTGTCTTTGAATAAGAATTAGCTATATCATTCTTATCACTTCTCACCCCCCTATCGCCACCACTCTGCTCTGGCCCAATGATCACCTCATTCACATGCCAGAATTCTCTAGCAGCTTCCCATTTCATTCAGAGTCAAAGCTAATAGCAGTGACTAATGTGACCCAAGGTGATCTGGCGCCAGTTACATCTGTGGCCTCATCTCCCACCACGTTCCCCCTTGTCTCTTCCATTCCAGCCACCTGGCCTGCTCACTGTCCCCTGACTTGACATAGTCTTACCACATGAACTTTTCACTCTGCTGGAATATTCTTCAGATTTTTACATGGCTAGTTTTCCTACTTCTTTCCAGTCTTTTTTCAAAGTCACCTTCTAGGGGAGGCCTTTCCTGATAACCTCATCTAAAATTCACATAGTCCTTTGACTCTTCACTAGTATGCTGTAGATTTTTAAAGTTTTGATCAATGTCCGTCTTTTCCACTAGAATGTAAGTTCCATTAGAGAAGGGTTTTTGTATGTCTGGGTTTCTATTTTACCCTAGCACTTAGAACAACATAAAGAATAGACTAAGAAATGTTCAATAAATAATTGTTGAATAAAGGAATGTTCTTACCTTTGTATGGTGGTTGGCAAACTATGGCCTGTGAACCAAACTTAGCCTATCACCTGTTTTTATAAATAAAATTTTATTGGAATGCATCTACATTCATTTGATTGCATGCTGTTTTATATGTGTGTGTTTCATGTGGTGGAGTTGTGTAGTTATAACAGACATCATGAGGCCCACAAAACCTAAGATAGTTACAGCTTGGGCCTTTACAGGGAAAATTTGCCATCCTCTGCCCAAATACATATTTATCAGACTATATTGTAATTACCCATTTTTGTCTATTTCTTGCACAAGACTTTAGGCTATTTATTCATACATAGTTCTTATAACACTGGAAGTGCTCAATTGACATTTTTAAATGAATTAACATATATGTAAATGAAAAATAAATCACGCGGGATATGACTCTGTTGGGCAAGGGTTTGGGTAAGGCAGAGTGTGCTAGTCTGTGCTGAAAGAAGGGTTTCCAAATATACACTCTAGTAATCCCTTCTACTGGTCTCATTACTGTGGTAAAACTGTCATATTCAGAAGTAAGTAAAAATAACTAGATACCCTTGAAAGTGTGAATGTGTGAGCTGAGGAAGGAAAGACTGTAAGCTGTTTTATTCATTATCTTATTGTTTGAGTAGCTGACCTCCCAGATGGCTCTGAAAGTATGAAACACAGAGTAAATTTTGGTGATCAGAGCCAGATCAATTACAATAGCCAGAACTCCCTGTTAGTTCGGAAGACAGTGATTGAGAGAAAGAGCAGACCCTAAAAAGGGATACAGTATTTAACCCTTATTTGCGGTTTCACTTCCCTGGGTTTCAGTTACCTATGGCCAACCACGATCTGGAAACCCATGAACCTTCTAACATATTGTCAGAAGGCCAAGAGCAGCCCGACATTATGTTGCAATGGCAGTGCCATTCACCTCACTTCTCATCCTGTAGTCATTTTATCATCCACATCATCACAGAGGAAGGGTGAATATAGTACAATAAGATATCAGAGAGAGATAAATACCACATTCACATAACTTTTGTTACAGTATATTGTTACAACTGTTCTATTTTATTATTATTGTTGTTAATTTTGTACCATGTCTAATTTATAAATTAATTTTTATCGTAGGTTTGTATGTGTAGAAAAAACAGCATGTATAGGGGTTCAGTCATCACTGGGGCTCTTAGAATGTATCCCTTGTGGATAAGCGGGGGACAAGTATACAGAGCCAACCAATCAGGTACAGCCTCTTTGAAATGGTGTCAAGATTCTTGTGAAACATTGTAGTTAGGCTTTTGTGGTTGTAAGGAAAAACGACTCTCCCAAATTAACTAAAGAAAATGGGTTTACTGTACAATTATAGATGGGTTGAAAGGGAAGCTAGAAGGCTCCAGGGGCTGAGGCAGGTTCAAGTACTCCATTTCTCCCAAAGACCACAGGTTCTCAACATCTTAGCGCATCTCCACCATTCATATCTGGTTACCATTTTTGCTAGATTACTCATAGCTCCTATTCCCTTATAGTTGTAGTTTAAAAGTAAACTTGCTGGTGGCGGTTTCTCCTTTATCTCACCAAGTCTTTTCAAATTCCCATCGCCCATTGCCTTAGTGTCTTGCAGTATCGTGGTTCAAATTCTGGAGACAATCAATGTGAATTAGCCCAACTCATCTTTGCATGTCAGGCCAGAAGTCATAGGATTCTGGCTAGCCTTGAGTTCAAGCAACTGGGCCAAAAGAGAAGAATGGCAGGAAGGGCTTCTTGGAGTTCCAAGGTAACAATCTTCTTTCAATTGGTGCCAACACTCTGGATATAATGAGCTGGGTGTTCATGTTTACTTCTTGGAGCTGAAACTCCTGATGGGCATAATTTCTGGTACTGTCCTTTCCCTTGTACCTTAGATCTTGGTATTCCTAGTAATATAACTTCCACAGAATCTTAATGCCAGTTTTATTCCTAGGATTACATGATTTAGAATTTAAAACCCAAATATGTCAGGATAATCTAAGTAAGCTACCTAGTTCATAGTAAGAGAGCATATCTTGCTATGACTGTCTACCTATCATCTGTATTACCAATGAAACAAAGCACTTAGCATGGACTATCTTACTTAATGCTTATTAAGAGCTCCAAAAAGCAGGTGTTTTGATTATCTCTATTTTATATATATATATGTAAGAAAACTGAGATTTAGATAGTTAAATAACTATCGTTATTCAGTGATGGAACAGGGATTAAACTCTGACTTCAGAGCCTGTGTTATTAGGCACCATTCTACTTTATATGTCACATATAAGTCTTGACTGCTTAGCAAAATATGTTGCTATAGTGGGTGTATAATAAATATTTGTTTATTTTAATTATATAATGATTGTTTCAGAGAATATATACTTGAAGAGATGAGGAAAAGGAAAGGAAAGGGGCTTAGTACTTAGGAATGACATTATATAAGAGGTGGAGTCCTTAAAATATGAATAGTGAAGAGTAGGAGAAAGAGTTTACTAGGTAAGGGCAAAGATAGGAACCAAAGTCAGGTGCAAAAAGAACAACTTGAAAGGAGGGGAAATTTCCTAGGGAAGAGTTAAGAAAAAAAGAAAACTCAAAAAGTTATTTTGGGAAGGCCTTAGATTCTGGACTAATGGATTTGAGCAGGAAGAAATTGGGGGCCATGGGGTATAAATATAAGCATATCTACCTATTGATTGATCAACTGAATGATTGATGGACAACTGTTTTAATAGCTACCTTTTCTCTTGAAATTTAGATCTTCCTTCTGGGATCGGTTTGCTTATCACTGGAAGACATTTTTTAAAACTGTCCTTTACTAAATATCTACTATTCATATGCTTTCTTAATTTCCATTTCTATGAAAATGTCCTTTTTACAAAACTTCTTAAAAGATAACTTCGCTAGGTATACTGTTTTAGACTGGTCGTTTGCTTTCTCTTATCAAGATATACCACAGTCTCCTGGTTACCATTAATACTGATGCATTGTCAGCTGTCATTGTATTTACTCTGCCTTTTCTCCTCAGCTGTTTTTGAAATATCTTCTGTCTTCCGTGTTCTTCAGTTTCACTGCAATGTACATTTTTCTTTATTATTGTACTTGAGATTTACTGTCATTCCAGAACTTGAGCACTGATGCCATCATCAGTTATGGGAAATGATCAGTTGTATCTCTTCAAATATACCCTTTTCGATATTTTTTATTGTCTCTTTCTGGATTTCCTATTAAATATATATTATACTTTCTCACTCTGTACTCCATGTCTCTTAACATCTCATTGACTTTTCGATCTTTGCCTCTCTTGTGTTGATTTTGAGAAACTATTTTTGGATTTATTGCCCAGATGACTGTTCAGATTTGGCCAACTTGCTCTTACAACCCACCAATAAATTTTTAAATTTTATTAGTACACTTTTCATCTCCAGAAGTCCTATGTAGTTCTTTTTCATTTTAAAAATCAATTTCTGTTATTTATTCATACTTTGGATATTCTTTTCTTAGCTAAAAAACACATTAAGGTTATGGATACATGAATTTATACCCAGGTGATTAAATTGCATGGGACGAAGCACACACATAAATCAGTATGAGTAAAACTGGGTAAATCTTGTTCAGATCCTGATTGTATTATTGTGTTATAGTTTTGCAAGATGTTATCATTGGGAGCAACTAAGTAAAGGATATTCAGTATTACTTTGTGATATTTCTTATAACTGAATCTGAATCTGCAATTATCTCAAAATAAAAAATTAAAATAAAAACATATTAGGCATACTTCTTTTATATTTTATATCAGCCAGTCTAACTCTATTATTTATTTCTGCTGGCTCTTGTTCATGGTGCCTGGTTTCCTCATGTATGTTCTATGTTTTAATTGTAAGCCCATATTCCTTGACACTTTACATGTCAAATTGCTCTCAAGCGTGAATTGAAGATACACTCTTTTACTTCTGTCAATTGCCTGGGGGCACTACTAATATGAGATTACTTTAAATATATATAATTGACATGAGGTTTTTTCAGACTATAGGATATTATGAATTGGGGGTTCAAACCTGTGAGAGCTGACATGGTTACTTCCCAGGAGAGATTTTTATCGTACATATTGGGTCAAGATTGGGGAATGTAAGTGTCCTCACTGCCCTCTTGATGACATGGGCTTTAAAACATTTTTGGGTTCTGTTTAATTGATTTGGTATTGGTTTCTGTTTCTATTGATTTATTACATTGGTCTAGTCTTTGAGAGTCCTGGCTTTTTGTGGGGCTCTCCCATAAATTCCCATCCTGACAATTTCCCAAATTTTGTTTCCTATCCAAGATTCTTACAAGGCTGCCTAACTGAAGTCCAAGGGCGCTAGGAATAGACAAAGCCCTCAGGGAAGTCAGTGGCTTCAGAGAACATTTACTCTTCTAGATTCCTAATTTTGCTTTGTATATGGTCTCTGAAGATACCTTTTCATTTCCTTTTGGTTTTGTAATTCATTTAAAATTTAGTTTTGTATTTTATTAAGAGATTTTAGTTCTTTTTGGTGGAGAGATGACAAGTGCTTCTGGATTTTTCACCGGAAATGGGAGTAATTCTCCAGAAAACTAATCTGGAAGTAGGCTGCAGAATCAACATTATGAACCAAGGAGAGTGGAGGCAGGAAGATGTCCTAAGCTCCTGTTGTAGTCTAGGCAGGAAAGGGTAGCAGGTTGAAGATGATGAGGGAAATTATTGTGGCATAGCAGAAAGACCTAGAAAAGTAATCCCCAAACTGGATTCTAGTCCTAGCTCCCATAGAGTCACAAAATTTAATCATTTGTTCGTTTGTATTTATCTTCATCGATAGTCAACAAATCTTTATTGAGTACTGCCGATACTGCAGTGAAGAAAAAATATGCCTTCCCTCATGGAGTTTGTAGTTGAGTGTGAGGAAAGAGATAATCAACATATAACAATTGGATTCATGATATGCCAGATGGCAAAAAGTGCTGTAGAAAGGAATTCAGCTGAATAAGGGAGACAGAGAATGCTTGCTGTGGAAGCAGAATAAAGGGTGTCCAGGGACTATCTCACTGAAAAGATGACATTTGGGCAGATACCTGAAGCAAGTACAGGAGGGAGCACCATGGCATATCTGTGAGATTATTTCTAGCAGAGGAAGCAGTTGGTGAGGGCAGATCACACAGCCCATCAGGCCATTGTGTGGTTTTAGCTTTTGCTGTGGATAAGTTGGGAAGCTACAGAAGGCTTGAGCAGTGGAATGATATTAACAGAGATGAGTGACTAAACAGGAGAATGATACTAACAGAGAAGGTATAGAGAAGCGTGTACCTGAAAGGGATATTGTGTAGTTCAAGTGAGATAATATGTTTCAAAGTGCTCTGCATTGGTGTCAGCAGTGAGTTTGAAGAGACAGTGGAAGTCCTCAAGGGGATGTTGAGCAGATGGTTGAAAAAGAGATGTGAACAAGCTTTTCATCTCAGTATGGAGTTTACAGGGGCAAAATCATGACTTATATAGAAATAAAGAGTCACATAAAAAGAAAGCATGAGACATTAATCATTCTGACCCACAGGGAATCCATGCCCTATCTCCATTCCTAGGCATTTTTCATGAGTATAAAAATGCAAAGCCGAGTACAATGAGCATCTCCTCTCTACAATGCCTTCAAAGAGATTGATTGTTCTGGAAGGCTATGTCAACCATCTGTATTCAGTCCCCAGTAGCTACTTAGAATTGTCTGCTCATTGAATGCTGCAAAGTTGCTGGGAGGTGGGGAAGTCATAGCACCCAGGACTTTGATGGGCCTAGGGACTGAAAATTATTTCAAGTAGAAATTTAAATGGTTGAATGCTGGGCTCAATACAACACCATGAAAATTTACAAGGATGAACTTGGATTTCAGGATATAAAAAATGTATAAACCAGGCTGGTGGATACTCATGTTTGTGGCAATCAATGTGAAAATAATCATGAGCATAAGCTTCTTATGAAGCAAAAGTGTGATGTGGCCATTAAAAATATGCCAACAATTTTGGGCTCTGTTAAAAAGGGATAGAGTGTTCAGATGCTGGAAGAGAGGCTCCCTCTAGGCACAGTTCTGATCAGGGTCTGTCTGGAGCCTGTGCTCAGTTCTGGGCAACAGGTTTTATGAGGACCATCAGCAACCTGGAGCACATTCAAAGTTTGGGGAGGAGATGGATGATGAGCAAGACAGTAAAATGGCCTGTTCCCCTTCAAGTATGGATTTTTAACTTCTCCCTGCTTGACTGAGCAGCCAGTGTAAAGGGATTTTTCAAAAAGTCACAGTGGTGTCTTTTGTATCTCCTTCGTTCTAATCATTCATCCTCTCATTCATTAGTTCATTCAGTTTGTAACAAATACCTACTGTGATTTAGATATAGTAAGCAGGCACATAGAAGACAAGAAAATAATCCTTGTCTTCAAAGAGTTCAGGTGGGAGAGGCAGACATATGAATATAATTGCAATACTGATTACAATAAAGCCGAAGGCCATCTTTCATCATCTTTGATCCCCCAAGTCTGAATTTCCACAGTAATTAACCAACTTGTCTTTCCACTTCGAGTCTTTTATCACCCTAATCCAAAAATTAACTCTATACACTATTATCGAGATAATCATCTTTCTAAGAATATATGTTTAAGCTCATCCTAATGGAAGGACTCAATTGGACAAGGGGTAGGGTTTTGAAGGTATTCTTGAAAGATGGGTAGTAGAGACCAGCAGGGAGAGTATATTAGGTGATGGAGTAAAGCTAACAGAGAATTGGCACCTGTCATAGAGTATAAGAAGATTTAGGATAATAACTGTAGTAATAATGTCCATTTAGCCAATGATCTGACCATTAACTGTAAAAATTAGAGCAGCATTATGGGGCATTCAGTCCTGTATTAGAAGAACAATTTTTCACCCTAATTTCATATAGAGCATAATACTTTCAGAAAATACATTTTATAATTATATATAACTCTTCTGTTAAATAGTTTGGTCTATGCCTTTTCTACAGATTTTAATATAATGGAAAAAATCATTATCTCTAATTCTGTTATTTTATGACCTTCCTGCATGATCATAGATCCTTGATCAGCAAATAGATAAAATCACAATTTTTCTTTTCCTAGTAGCATAATCCATCACAGGTAATTTTCAAAAGGATAATAGTGAAGA
Source organism: Manis javanica (assembly GCF_040802235.1). Classification (NCBI taxonomy): domain Eukaryota; kingdom Metazoa; phylum Chordata; class Mammalia; order Pholidota; family Manidae; genus Manis; species Manis javanica. The sequence continues at coordinate 85,265,822 of NC_133166.1, forward strand.
TGGCCTAGGAAGTAAGAGTCTGTCCCATCTTTAGAGTTTTTGAGGAGATGTCATAGCATCTTTATGCAATTAACTGGAGTGCCTCACCTACTTTCAAGAATTTATTGTGGCCAATACTAAAATTCGAACATAAGGAATCCTTTTCTAAGGTTTATTCCAGTGCTTTTCTTAGTTTTATTTTCTTGTATATTTGGATTTTATTTCTATGGCAAGTGAAATCATTGTACATTTTGCACACCTATTTCTAAATAAGAGATCCCTGGAAGAAATGTTTATTCATTTGTTAGGGGTTAGTTGTACCATGCCTTATTGCAGATAGAACTTCAGGTGTAATTTATACTTTCATATGATACAACAATTTGAATTAAGAAACATACAAATAAGAAAGATGAAAAAAGAGAAAATGAGGACAGATAAGAAAAGGTTAAGTGAGGGGTGAATTCAGTGTGCAGAATGAGTACATACATATTAGCGTTCAGGAGTGAGACCACAGATACAGTTCTGAACTTCCCAGAATCAGTAAAAAGAGGGAGACAGGATAAGTTACATGGCTTACTCTGTTTAGAAGATGAAAACAACTGCTCAAGAGAACAAATGGCATAGGTAGGTAATCATACCGGGCAGCATTTCTCCTGGGGATAACACGCAGAGAAAACTGTCTACGGCAGTGAACAACGTCCTCAACGATACCCTTACGCAAAAACCTAATACTCTCTTGAAGAGTGAGTCTTGGGTTTGCTTCAAAGCACAAACAAAAGGTCATTTTATGAGCTCAATTTCCACCTTTTGAAGAATAGTTGGAATAATTTTACCTTGGAACAATTTTGAAGAAGAAGAATAATCAAGAGAGTAGTTCTGTGGAGGCAGGGCAGGAAGGGATTCAAAAGCCAGGCAGTAGTGGCAGATGTAGACTGCAGAAAGGACCCATCCTTCTCTGAGACTGGAGGGAAGACATCCAGGTTGGGTTCAGATGATTGTTGGATGCAAGCAGGGTTTTGAGAAGGTTCCTCTGGTAGTCTTCACCTTGTTGGTGAAGTAGGAAGCAGTTGTTCCTTGAGAGGAAACAAACTGCTGACAGTATAGGGTCTTGAGGAAAGTGGAGATTGTTCGTAATAGCCTCTTTTCAGTCAGTGTTTTCATTGTGCTGAAATGGGAAGGAATCGAAGTGATTCTGAAAACAGTTGCTGCTAAGGATGTATAAGCCAGTAAAATTCTGAAAGACATATGAACCTACTTGGATTCAGGTCATGGAATGTCATGACTGGATCTTGATGATCATTTAGTTCAAACATTTTATTCATTTTTTTTATTTTACTGTTGAAGAAGTTTGTCTCAAGTTACAAAGCTAGTTGATTGTCTGATTGGATAAGCCAAGGGAAGGTTGTCTGACTCCAAGTTGTTTCTCCAGCTGCACCTACTCCCCAGGCTGCTAAGCAGGAGTCAGGGGATGCTGTGTCTAAGTCTCTGCTTCTCTGCCTCAGTCTCTCCATTTCATTCCATGCCTCTGCTTTACTCCATAGCCTCAAAACTATCTTTTGAGGCTCAGAAGAAGTTTGAAATCACAGATTCCTTAGTAGACTCCCTTGCCTGTGTGGCCATGTGCTCATCTGGTCTACCCATTTCACATAATATAATCACTGATGAGTAGATGATGCTGAAGAGAGAAAAATAACGATGATAAAAAACTGATGTGTATTGAAGTTCAGAATGAGAGTAAAGCCCATAGCTGCCCATCATTATGGGTAATGTGACTCCCAATAGTTACAATGGGCTGACTCTGTGGTGTCAATATCTGGGCACCCTGGGAGGCTGCTGGCTCAGTGACCAAGCAGCTCTCTCTGCAGTTGGCATGGAAAGCAGCATGCAAGTTCCAATTTAAAAAGAACAAAGAGCCATGTGCCCATGCTTCATTGCAGTTGCCACTGGAGAGATTAGGAAATAAAGAAAAATTCTGATGGTGAGTGGGCTGAGAAAACCATTTCATTCTTCCAGAGCAGGCTATATTCTTCTGCTCTGAATGAGTAAATTATTAACCCCACCCAGGTGGGAAGCAGGTAGAAAGGGGATAAAGACGTTAGGTGGGGAAGGAAAAGAAGGAAATGAATGGAGGTAGGAAAGACCTGGAGTATAGAGGCACACTGACTTTCTTTTCTTCAGTTGTGAAGTTGCCTATTAATTGGCCATGCTTTAAGGAGAGTCAAGTGAAAGCTGATAGTCCATCCATTGCCACATGAAGGGTCCACCTTAGCCATTTCCCTAGAGGTCTGGAAACCCTATTAAGTGGGCCAGATACAGGATCTGGTGTTAGGTCAGTCTTGCCTGAAGTCTGTTGAAGAACCTCTGTTATTACATATGAAAACTTGGAAGGTTGGCTAGAAACTAAATAAACCCTTTGAGATTCTATTTCTTTTTCATTTCCTTCATGTCAAGTTTCATGCAATGACCTCCTCAGTTATCTTGAACCTCACATTGTGTCTAACTGGGGTTTTAGGGCAATGATTAGGTCCACTTCTGAGTAAGCTTTGGCAAGTGGAGAAGCCCCCAAGTCAAAGTAAATTCCACAGGAGACCAGAGAGGTGCTCCTTCTCTTGGAATCAGCACATCTTACTGCTCATACTGGCTCCTCTGAAAATTTGAGCTGACAAAAAGTGCTATCACAGCTCTTCCTTTGGGTAGGAGGTTGAGCGCTGTACGTAATGGTTTTGGAGCAGTGAGAATGATGTTTGGAGTGGCCTGATCATAAGCTGAATTTAAGAAATGTAGCTAAGTTGTGTCATGAGAGACAATCCCCAAGATGTTTCTGATTCTATTAAGTACTGATTTACGTAGCCTTTTAGCTTCAGTTCCTCCATTTGGGAACTTGAGATATCTTAATATTAAGCTAAACCTTGAACTCCTTGGCCTCTATAGACTAATTTTGGTAAACTGTTCATGGTTCATATTCTGAGACTCATTTTATCAGAACAGCTTTTCCAGAAAGATTACCTGGACCTTCAGAGGTCATCCGATCCATGCCTTATCTTTATAGATGGGCTACTATTGAACTAATGTTTATTATTAACCGTACCAAAATACCTAAACAAGGAGATTTCACCATATTTTAGTCAAATACTCAACTACTTTAGGAAGTAAAGAATTCTTCCCTTTTGCATATGCTGTGCTTGTTTGATACATATCAATTGATATTTCAAGAAATGAATGTTTGTCAGTATCCCTTTCTATAGTGTTATAAAGAACATAATGGGAAAAATTGAATAATGAGGTCAAGAAACTTTACCATGAGCATTTATTCATTCATTTGTTTATTCAAATAACATTTGTAAAGCCATATGATGTCCAAAGTGCTCTTTCTCTGTGAGGTTTACTGAAGTGAATAAGGCATAGTTTTAGCCTTACAATCTCAAGAATCATTCATTCCACAAGTATCTTCTTTGTATCTAGTACATATGAGGCACCAAGGATTAACAATTGGAATTTTATTCATTGCATGTCCATTTTAGTAATCATGTGTAATGAAACACAGCCACCCTCACAGAGTTTGCAATCCAGCTAGGAAGTGGGCTGTGGAGGCATAAACTAAAACTAAAAAATAGCTATTATATAAGTTAAATAATTTATCATATGAGCTATTAAGTAATACAGGAGTTTTAGAGGAAGGAGGGCCTTCTCCAATTGGGTCATCAATAGAATAATTGTATAATTCTTATACAGATTATAACACCACTTAGAGTGAAAGAGGGTATGATTATTAATTACAGCAAGCTAAGAAGATCAACCTGGAACTTCCAAGGTAAACCAGGACATGGCCACATATCAGGGAAAGATTCACAGAGAAAGTTGCATTTTAGCTAGGGCCTGATGTATATTTAAACTATAAACACAAATCTTCTCTCAAATTTGCTGTACCCATTAGCTCTTTCCTTCAAATGTGTGCTTTATGGCTGTCTTGGAGTTGAATAGATGAAAGTGAAGTTCTTTCAGTAGCCAATTCTCTTAAAAAGTGGTGTGAAACTAACATATCAAGATTTTCTGTATAGAGATGACTATATGGTTGTCTATGTCAGAGAAGGTACATGAGTTTCACCCCAAGGGGCAGCTTTAACTGAGCAATAGTAGGTTTCTGAAGCATGGTGTTGAGAAGGATTCTGAGAGTGCTTCAAGGTTCAGCAGGACAGTATTCGGTTAGCAGTGCCTCACATGGACACAGGAAGTCAAATTGGTGCTGCTCATTGGCTTTCTCTCATGAAAGGATTTATACATAAATTCAGCAGGTAATTTTTGGAAATGCATATACATCATTCAGCTTACCACTTTCAACCATGCAATCCTTCAACAAAATAAATAACTTTAAAAAATGTAAGTTCCTACATATGTAAATGAAATAATCCCTCTGTAAAAATAATGATATTAAATTATAACTGCTCTCCATGCTAGGTGGCCTTTTCTGTGGCTCTTTGTATAATTTGTCATTTTCCTTTTTCATGTACCTTTGAATCAGCCTAAATGGGTCAAATAACAAGGTCATCTGCTAAGACTTGGAAACACATTAATGTATCCTACTGTGCTGTTAAAGGAAATTATGCCAAGGGTATTAGGCAAAGGAAATTATGTACCTATGGTGACTCCCTTAGAGTAACACAGGAAACTCACAATAAAACATGTTATTTTGGTGGCTAATCTTAGGGAGGGTAGTACCGTGTATTGAACAGACTACTAGAGTAGGAGCTAGGAGACTTGGATTTCTTGTTCACCTTTGCTATTTGTTATATGATGCTAGAAAGGCTACCTACATCTTACAGCCATAGTTATGCAGGCTTCAAAAAGAAGAACTCAGATCACTATTTAGGATTCCACTTCCATATCAGTATTATTAGTGTCATTTCAAATAAAATCCATTCTATAAGTCCAGGGGTTAGCAAACATTTTTCTTTCAAGGACAGATAGTAAATAGTTTAGTCTTCGCAGACCATGCAGTCTCTGTCTCAACTACTTAACACAATTGTGAAAGCAGTCACAGTCAATATGTAAATGAATGGGTTTGACTGTGGTCCAATAAAACTTCATTTACAACAACAGGCACTGGCCTGTGGGCTCTAGTTTGCCAACCTTTATATAAATCTATACCTCTAAGATAATTATCTACTGTTGAATAACAAATTACTCCAAAGCATAGTAGCTTAGAATGACAAACCTTTGCTGTCTCACAGTTTCTGAAGGTCAGGAATCCGGGAGTGGTTTAGTGGGTAGTTTTTGCTCAGAGTCTCTCAGGAGGCTACAAGCAAGATACCAGGCTGAGCTGTGGTCATCTGATGCCTGACTGAGTGTACTTCCAAATTTACTCATGTGGTTGTTGGCAAGGATGTCAGTTCCTCATCTTGTGGAGCCTCTCCATATGACTGCTTCACCACTTGGCTTTCCTCAGAGCATGTGAGCTGGAAGAAAACCCAAAGGGGAAGCTACAGTCTTTCTATAGCCTGCCTTGGCCCTATAGCCTATTCTGCCTCTATTCTATCCATTAGGAGTGAGGTATGAAGAAGCCTAGTCCACACTCAAGGGGAGGGGCTTACACCAGAGTTCGTGAATATCAGGAGTCAGGGATAACTGGAAACTGTCAGTGATGATGTCTGCCATACTCTGTGACTCTAACTGGGTAATTTTTAGAACTTTGTGAAAAAATGAAGTAATCATAAGGTCTATTTGAGTTCTATCAGGTGTCCTGGTGACCTCTAATAATGGGGATTTAGTGTAAGGATGTAACTGTTGCTCTACTGTTAAAAGGCGTACCTCTAGAAATTCTTTCCAGTACTCATCTCCATATATTCACCTTGCCCAAGCAGAGAAGAGCTAATTGGGTCAGTGGGTCACAATCCAGTATGGAACATTTTTATTGGGTAGCTTTCAATTTACACACTGATCCACAATCCAGTCAGTTATGCAAATGAAATAGTTAATTGGGGCTAAGCAGATGGTTTTGCAAAGTACGAAAAAAGTGGTGTGGCATTGCTTCTCTCAGAAGAGAGAGATAGTAACTTGTAGGCACTTTGCAACTTCATGGTAATTCCAAGAAGGAGCTCTGTATATACAGCGATATATACCGAGCACCCACTGACTCAATGAAAATACTTCCTGACAGGTATTGCAAAAGCACATGCTAAGCATACATTCCTGGAAGACTTTTGCTGCCCTATTTCTGTTAATACCTCTTTTGGTTAAGAGGTGGTTCTAGAGAACCTATTTACCCAATTAATTCTCAAGATGTCAAGTTACTGCCAGACACTATTAAATTTCTTTAGATGATGGAAGTCAGTGGGAAAACATTGCAAGGGGGACTCAATTTATAAAAATTTACTCTATAAGCAAATACTCTCACACATGATTGAATACACAAAGTAAAATAAACTTTCATTTGCATTTAAGATTCATGTACATTGTCTCAAGATAGACATTACTTAATTTCTCCTTTTCCATATTTACCTAATAAAGGCATAATCATATACTTAAGCTCTGCGCTAAAGGCACACTCTACTTTCAGGTTTAGAGATACCAACAAAGAGATGAAAGATTCCATAGAGGGGGAGCAGGAGGGAGAATAGTAGGGGGGCAAAAAGGCTTTTATTTGAGGGATGACCACAGCAACAGAAAACTCCAGGCCACAAGGAGCTGCTGAAAGCCTAGAAGAAGGCGTAATATATTCATAAGAGGGGAAAAAGTTGCTTCAGGAATATGATAATAATTCAACATATTCTTCTGGGGTTGAGGACATCTAGTTAAGTTACTAATGGAAACAATTAGGGTCTTCACAGTTGTCCCCAGATTGAGTAGCTGTTTTGGGTTTTAAACTCAACAGGCATCCATTGTAATGGAAGACGACAAGCCTAATATTAGGAAGCATAGAGTGGGTTCACTTAGAAACCCAAATGAGGTCTTCTTGAGTGCAGGAGGGGACAAAGTGGAGGCATGCCGCCTGGTGGCCAAGTGGTTCTTGTCATAGTCATCACCTTGGCACCCTGGCTTCTAACCTAATGTCTGGAATAGCTGATGCCCTAATTCGTTTTAATCTATACTTTTCAATCACACTTTACTTTTCCAAGTAATATCCCACACCAGGTCTTCTGTTAAAAAACAACCTGAAAAATTAAAAAAGAGAAAGAAAAGCCCTGGCAGTTGTTTTTGGCAACACCAGTTTCCTAGGGGTAAAGATGAAAATCCTATTCAAAACTCCAGGAAGGGCCTGTTGATGGCAGCAATTTAGCTCCGGCACAGGCCACTCCCAGGAGGCCCCTGCTCTCTCCATGAGGATGCAGTACTGGGATCAAGGACCTGTCTGTTGTAATAACTGCCGTTGGTGGACACACCACCACCTCATGCCAGAAAACATCGCTCTTTCTGCTTTTCCCTCGTTCTCTGTTTGAAAATAGTAATTAAGGATACTTTCTCCAAATTACAAACTTTCCTGGGCCGGAGCTATTACTCATGTCCATTGTCACTTGACAGCACCTTCATGGTGACGTCATTAATCAATTATATTTAAATTTTAAACTATTTCACAGTTTTTTTTAACATCTAAAGGGGATGATAGAGTTAGGATCTAAAATGCATGCAGGAGAAAGCTCCATGTGTTCTCCGCCCAGATGCTTAGACCTGAATCAACACGGCTGCTCACAGAGCCCACAGAGGGTTGTGTAGCTGTAGTTCATTGCAGTGTATAGTACACCCTGGACTCTGGGGGTTAATTTCAAGCACAGTCTACACCATGAGTACTTTGAGGGAAAAGAAGTGTACCAATTTATCTTTGTGCTGCCATAGTTTTTAAAAGATGGCTATTAAGCCCTGATTTTGTGTCAGGTGCTGAGATGTTTAACATTTATTGCATCATTTAATTAGCATTCTGAAAGATGAGCATTATCCTCATTTGACAGAACAACCAGAATTGCTCACACGCTGACTTGTATGATCTTGCGTAGACTATATGGTAGGTGCTCAGTAAATGTGTTAAATAAATTTGTTAACGATATAAATATACAAACTGTGATCTAAGGAGGCCAAGGGTGACTTCTGAAGATCTAATGGGCCCTAGAATGATAAACTTAAGCCAAGAACCTTCAGAGGTCACTTATTAACCAGTTTTTCTTTTGTTTGATATTGAGGTGTCTTAAAGTAAGTGCTATTATTAACAAACTTGGTGATGGTAAACCGTAAGAGTGCAAAGTTTCTTCCGAAGTTGAGGACTGAGCACAGTTGAGCTACAGAGAGTTAGTAAAACATGGTGATATGCTCTGTATATTTAATGGAACTTCCAAAATCGTCTGTTCTCATCAACCCCAGTGATGCTTGCCTAAGTCTGAGAGAAATGATAAGTAAATGAATAAAATGATAAGTAAAGTCATTGACCAAATGAATAGCTTGAGATATTTTGTTCCCTTTACTACCATTATAACCATTTTACATCTGTCTCAACTTCCATTTTGATTCCTACTCTCTGGCCTGATGTTTTCCCTTTGTCATCATTTTCTGAACCAAGTCGTCTTGGCCAGTTGAGTCAGTACAGCTCTAATTCAGAGAGGTGAACAGGTCTACTATGTGTGTCTCTGATGATTCACTATTGGCCGTGTAGATCACTGGGCAGGAAAGAGGTTCTGACAGCCTGAAGGTCATTGAAATGAACAGTGTAAACTGCAGCCATGCTAGGAAGACTTAGAGCCAACCTTCATTATGGTTCAGCCAGAAAAACATCCAATCCTCATTTCACTGGGGACTGTCCCTGTTGAAGACCTCCCTCCTTGAACAACTGCCTTTTCTATAAGGGACAGGAAAGAGAGCTCTCCTGGCACTCAAAGAAATAGAATTGAGTGTACAGAACTCTGGGATATTTTCTAAAGGATCAGGTTTTTATTTGATTCAATTTAAATATATTCACTAATAGTTTGCTGAGATTCTCTTGTGCAACTTCCTTCACTTTTGTTCTTAAAAAGAAAGCCCAGGGCTCGCTCAACCCTGATGGACACTGAGTCTGACACCTCAGTCAATTCCCTAGTGCACTAAGTGATGGGTTCCAAGTCTGCTGATAGATCTCCTGTCCAGATAGTTGGCTTGGAAAGAAGAGTGAGGAAACATCAGGAGAGCACGGAACCTCCAGCTAGGAGGAGCGTGGGAGGCAGAGAAGGACCGTCATTTTTGACAAATTGGAAAGGTTCTCTTCTTCTAGTACTAGATGGTATACTCTTCCAGAAGAGAGCCCACGTCTTGTTCATCTTTGTATCCCTAATGCTTAATACTGTGTCTACATGTAATAGGCTTTCAGTAAATGTTGATTGAGGCAATGAAATGATGGGCAAATGAAAAGTCCCCAACCTTTATAAAATTCACACTCATACGCATGACCTACTGTCAGTTGTATATGAATTCTAAACCAGTATATTAATGATACAACCCATAATTGTTTGAGTAGGAGTCCCCTTCCCTTGCTATTCCACTGTTTTCCAAAACTGAAAAGTATAAAAAATCAAGTTTGTTTCAAAATATTCACTTGTTGTTAATTTTATTAATTTATCCTTTATTATAAAAATGTTATACAAAGAGAAAGTGACTATATAAAACATACATATATGATTTTAACAATTACAAAATTAGCATCTAACATTTATCATCAGTAGTGCCTTAGAAAAGTCCTGTGCTCACCCTTCCATCCCTGATTTCACTCTGCCCTTTCTTGCATTTCTTATTTTTCTGATAGTAATTTCATTTTTCTTTATAGTTTTATCATCTCTGCATGTATTCCTAAAAGATATATTTAGTTTGTCTAGTTTTGAACTTTAAGTAGAATCTTCGTATATGTATGTGTGTGTCACTTGTTTTTTCTGCTAAACATTATATTGTAATATTATGTTAATTTACTTTGAGAATTTCTTTACATTTCTGTTGCTGAAATGACTGGAAAATATGCCTGCTTTCTACACCCTGGGTGGAAATGTCTGAATGAGCTATAATGTGCACCCATATCCCACTTTCGGAAAAACCAAACTGACAAATACTAAGGGTGGTTATTTATTTTACAAAAGGATTTACCATAGTGGTAATTTAATTTTTAATTAAAAAATGCATCTTGAGATACCTACTATAAAATGCACAGATCTTAGTGTACAACTTGATGAATTATGACATGTGTATACACTCAGGCAACTATCACCCAGATAAAGATATTAAACATTCTAATTTTTAACCCTTTACCTACTTTACCCATCTCCCTACAGCCCTCCCTAGTCTGTTTTCTGTGTTTATGCATCTATTTCAGTTTTTTTTTCATTTGTTTTGTTTTTTAGATTTCACATGTAAGTGAAATCATGTGGTAATTGTCTTTCTGTGTCTGGCCTATTTCACTTAGCATAATGCCTTCTAGTTCCATCGATGTTGTTGCAAATGGCAAGATTTTGTTCATTTTTATGGTTGAGTAATATTCCATTGTATATATATACTAGATCTTTTTTATCCATTCATCTGTCATTGAACATTTAGGTTGTTTCCCTATTTTGGCTATTGTAAATAATGCTGTAATAAATATAGGAGTTGATCTATCTTTTATGATTAGTGATTTTGGTTTTTTCAGGTAAATTCCAGAAGTGAAATTGCTGTGTCACAGGGTATTTTTATTTTTATTTTCTTGAGAAACCTTCATACTGCTTTCCATAATGGCTGTGCCAATTTGCAGTCCCACAGGCAATATACAATGGTTTGCTCTCCACATCCTCACCAGCACTTGTTATTTCTTGTCTTTTGGATAGTGGCCATTCTGACTTGGGTGAGGTGATATCTCATTTGTGGTTTTGATTTGCATTTCCCTGATGATTAATGATGTTGAGCATCTTTTCACTAACCTGTTGGCCATCTGTATGTCTTCTTTGGAAAAATATCTATTCAGGACCTTTGCCCATTTTTAATCAGATTGTTTTTTTGGTGTTGAGTTGTGTGAGTTCTTTATATATTTTTGATTATTAGTCACTTATCAGATATCTCATTTGCAAATATATTCTTCCATATAGTAGGGTCCTTATTGTTTTGTTGATGGTTTCCTTTGCTGTGATAGTGGCCATATAAAATATTACTGGATTTCTTTCATCAGTGTCTTATAGTTTTCAGAGTACAGGTCTTTCATCTCCTTGGTTAGGTTTATTCATAGGTATTTTATTCTTTTTGATGCCATTGTGTATGGGATTGTTTTTTTTATTTCTCTTTCTGCTAGTTTGTTGTTAATATAGATAGGAATGCAACAGATTTCTGTATATTGATTTTGTATCCTGCTGAATCCATTTATTAGTTCTAATGTTTTCTTGATGGGGATTTTAGAGTTTTCCAGATAGAGACATTGATGAAAGAAATTGAAAAAGATATAAATAAATGGAAATCTACCCCATGGTCATGGATAGAAAGAATTAATATTGTCAAAATAGACATCTTGCTCAAAGCAGTTTACAGATGCAATGCAATCCCTATCAAAATACCAATGAACCAGAGCAAAGAATCCTAAAATTTATATGGAACCATAAAAGATCCTAAGTAGTCAAAGCAATTTTGAAAAAGAAGAACAAAACAGGGTATCATGCTCCCTGAGTTCAAGCTATACTACAAAGTGATTATAACAGTATGGTACTGGCACAAGAACAGACCTGTAGATCAACAGAACAGAATAGAGAGCCTAGAAATAAACCCATGCATTTATGGTCAATTAGTATATGACAAAGGAGCCATGATAGGGAAAAGACAGTCTTTTCATAAATTGTGTTGGGAAAACTGGACAGCTACATGTAAAAGAATGAAACTAGATCATATCTTACAACATATGCCAAAATAAACTCAAAATGAATTAAAGACCTAAATATAAGACATGAAACCATAAACCATTTTCTCCTCCTGGAAGAAAGCATAGGCAAGAATCTCATGAACATCAGCATGATAAATTTCTTTCTGGATCTGTCTCCCTGGGCAAGGGAAACAAAAGCAAAAATAAGCAAATGGGACTACATCAAACTAAAAAGCTTATGCACAGCAAAGGAAACTATCAACAAAACAAAAAGGCAACCTACCTTTTTTGTTTGTTTTGTATGAGAGAATGTATTTGCAAATGATATAGTTGATAAGAGGCAAATATTCAAAATATATAAAGAACTCACACAACTCAACACCTAAAATAAGTCCAATTAAAAAATGGGCAGAGGACCTGAATAGACATTTTTCCAAAGATATACAAGTGGGCAATGGACACATGAAAAGATGTTCAGTATCACTAATCATCAAGGAAATGCAAATCAAAACCACAATGAGATATTACCTCACACCAGTCAGAATGGCCACTATCCAAAAGACAAGAAATAACAAGTGTTGGTGAGGATGGAGAAAAGGGAACCCTCCTACACTGTTGGGATGAATATAAACTGGTTCAGTCATTGTGGAAAACAATATACAGGTTCCTCAAAAAACTAAACAGAAATAATGTAAGACCCTGTAATTCCTTTTCTGGGAATTTACACAAAAGAAAAAAACCACTAATTCAAAAAGGTATATGCACACCTATGATCATTGCAGCATTATTTACAATAACAAAGATATGGAAGCAACCCAAGTGCTTATAGATAGATGAATGGATAAAGATGTGATACATATACACAATGGAATATTACTCAGCCATAAAAAAGAAGGAAATCTTGCCACTTGCAACAACACAGATGGAGCTAGAGGGTAGTATGCTAAGTGAAACAAGCCAAGAAGAGAAAGACAAATATCGCATGATTTCACTTATATGTGGAATCTAAGAAATGAAACAAACAAAAAAAGAAATAGACCCACAACTATAGACAATAGACTATTGGTTACCATAGAGGGTGGTTGGGGTTGGGTGAAATAGGCAAAAGGGATAAAGTGGTACATACTGCAAATTGTAAAATAAATTAGTTATAGGAAGGGAAGTACAACATAGAGAATATAACTAATGACAATGTAATATCTTGGTCTGGTAATGAGATTACTATACTTATAGTGGCAAGCATATAGTAATGTATATAACTATTGAGTCTCTATGTTGTACATCTGAAACCCATATCATATTGTGTATCAACTTTATACCAATTAAGAAAAGAAAATAAGTGAAAAAATAAAAGTGATTGGATTAAAAAAGTAAAACTTAGACAATATTTTGGAAATTCCTATCAAGAGAATTTATACCTGAATTAATTTCACACGTAGGTCAAATTTGAAGAATGGAGAAAACAAGAGAGTGTGTATTACAGTGAGGATTTTTGGGGGCCCACTGGAAGCTTCACATCCAGACAGTAGAGGGTGATGAGAAATCTGGGACAGGTGCTCAGAGAAGGGGATACTTGCCTTTGTTGCAAGAAGATTGGATGTGTGGGTAGCCTACAGATCACATCTGTTTTTCCTCTTGTACCTAAAGAGCTTCCTTTATTTCTTCCTGTTTCTTTCCTGTACATGCAGACCTGTGTTCCTCTCTGTCAGGTTTTGATTTAATTTGGTTCACATGTGTAAACTGAATTTTATTTTCATGTTATTCTTTTAAAAAGAATCTAGACATAGGTGTTACCTACATTATTTTAAATACCCATTTTCATAATGTAATTTATCCTTCCTTATAAGTAAAGCTTATAAGGAAGATACTCTTGGAAGGTGAGGCATGCCATCTTAAAGTGGAATCTGTGTTGGGGAGAACTGCTGAGAGAGAGATCCCAAAGCAGGTGGGAGGGATAGAATTCAGGGCACAGTAGGGCTGGGTTGAGGTCTGAGCTGCCCCGTTCCCTCACCTAACAGGAGAAGCAGAGCACCGGATCCGGAGGGGAGGTGGGCTGGATGTGATGGTGGGAGCCTGGCTGAGTGTTCTTCTCAGTTCTGTTTCCTTGTGAAACAGGCATTTAGCTAATTAACTGAGAGTGAAGATGTGTGGAGGCAGATATGGAGGTATGAGAAAAGAAAAGATCTGTGAAATAGTTATCAGGTGAACAGGACAGACCAGAGAACTGTATTAAGACTTGGACAGCACCAGGGCCTCATCAAGGTTAAAGGCCATGCATTTAAACTGAGTCTAGAAGCATATTTGTGTGTTTTTCTATTGTCATCTTGCGCTATGTGGATGCAGACAGCATCTGCTGTAAGGTTGATTGAACTAGGTTTGGAGTTTTGCCAAGAGAGTAAAAGAAGTAAGAGAAAGTCAAGGCAAAGGAGTTGAGAATGTATGCAAGAGAGCAATCTAATGAAAAATTATGATGTCTGTGTCTCAGAAATCTTTGTCTCCTATAGACCCATTTGCCAAATTCAGAACCGGGGCATAGTAAACTCTCAATGCATATTTTTGAATGTATGACTTTCCATTAATGAAATAATTATTAATCATATGTTTGCACCACTATGCTAGGTGCTGTGGGGATATATAAAGAGAGGTGTCATGATTTCCACCCTAAAGGGCATTATAATCTAATTCATAAATAGAACATGATGTGAAAAATATAATAAAGTAGGGAACAAAAGCCCTTTGTGAGTGTTTGTATGTTGCATAATGCCATTATATAATTACAATTGGACGTTTTCTTTGAATGAATGCTATCTCTTGAACATGTACAAGTACAAATTGATCTCTGGTCGATAAACACAAGCAGAGTAGCTACAATGAGCCTGTATGGGTTGGTTTTTAAAGTTTCTTTAAAAATGATAATCTTGTATATGCTTTTTCATTTGGCTTATCATCTGGAATTGAAACTCCGAGTGTCAAATAAAGATTTGCAGTCTCCTATTTTTAAAGAGCATCCTTACAGATAAAATCCAGTTTTTCTTTTTGGTTCTGTGCTTCACAGATCTATTACATTTGACAGGTCTTTTATGTTAAGAGCTGAATATGGAATACTATGCTGTAGTTGCAATTTATGCTGCCCATAAAAGTTAAGGTTTTCACTAGCAATGGAAACACAACCAAAAACTGCTGTAAACAGAACAACCTGACCCCTATCTGTTGTGGCTTATAGTATATTACCACAGAGAGACATTTACATCAATAACTCCCTCTGATATCAGCAGAAGGTTATACACAGTATCAAAGCCAGCCTCCTTTTGAGTAGGTGGATACAGATGGACACACAAGAGGTATGAATTTAGTCTCTAGGAGGAACTTAGTCCATCTGAAAGCTGTTCTTCCCACTGGCTGATGATGCCTGAAATTCTATAAACAGAGCACTACCTTCATAATTTCAGCCAACTAAGAATTTGTCCCCTGTTAAAAGGAAATGTAACCTTATTTACCATTTAATGATAGATCAAAATATTAAATAATGGGTGTCTAAGAGGGTGATCACAGGAACAATAAAAAATTCACTATATATATATGGGTCCTTGGAACTACAGACATGCAGGTAGGCAGGTAGGTAACTGTTATCAAATGAGACTGTCAGTGCCTCAAGATACCAAGATGGAATTTAGAATTTCAGATCCGGAAAGGGGTCTGTGTATGAGTTAGGCTGGGGTTCAGTTCTGTGTGGGCTTAGGGATCTGCACAAGTAATAAGGAGATGAACCTGGGGACAAAGATACAGGTACAAATTCAATGATTAGGACTGGGATATATGGCAGAGATTGGATTTTATGATGAAGACTTAGATTCCTTCTCATTAACATGTTCTTTAATTAAGCAAATGTTTATTAAACATCTACAATGTGCCAGTCATTGGTGAGGGCATTGGGTTATACAGGCAAATGCAATAATTATATTATCATGTAATGTGATAAGTATTATGAAAGAGTTATATTCTAGAAGTACCTGGCTGGATCATCCAGAAAAGGCTGGGGAGAAAGAGAGAACTTTCTGGAAAATGTAAGATGTAAGTTTCTTAAAACATTATTAAAGACCAAGTTTATGCCAGACAATATGCTAAGCATTCACAGAATGCAAAGTTAAATGGGAGGTAGGTACTACCTTTAAAAGCTTGCAGTATAATGTGATCAGTGCTTACTCAGTACCAATGAGAGTTAACTAGACCAGCCAGGAAGGTTAGAGGAAGCATCCCTAAGTGGGAAACTTTGAGCGATAAGGAAGAGTTGTTTAGATAAAGGTTATTTAAGTAAAGGTTATTAAGTAATAATACATTTCTACCTTTACCTAACTAAATATATTTTATATATTTATATAAAATAAGTATTTATTTTATAAACAAATATATTCAAGGCAAAATAAGAAGTTTGTACAAAAGCACACAGATGTGAGATGGCAATCAAGGAGTGTGAAGCTGGAGCAAAGAATGTATTGGGGGAAAGGTTTTTGATGCCATATAATTAGGCAAGGGGCAGATTATGAAGGACTTTGTGTGCTCAGCTTTGGGGAACCACTGAAGCTTATTTAAATAGATGATGAGACAAGATTGACAGTTTGTAGAAATACAGAGGATGGCTTGGAGGGAGACATTGTAGAGGTTATTTGGGTAATTCTTAGGAGAAATGACAAATCTCAAATGAAAAGAGGGCAGGGACAGTTAAAGTGGAGAGAAATTGGGTATATGAGGGCCATTCAGGACTATACATGCTTTGGGTAAGTCTATAGAGACAGAAAACAGATTAGTGGTTGATTAGAACTGGAGAGGATGGGGGCACAGGGAGATGACAGCTAAAGGATACAGGGTCTTTTCATGGTGATGAGAATACATTTGACTTTGGTGATGGTTGCACATATCTGTGAATATACTAAAACACTGAACTGTTGCTTTAAATTGGTGAAGTTGTATATTATATGAATTCTACCTCAATAAACCTGTTTAAAAGAAAAACAATCTGGAGCAAAATTGTCAAGTGCAGTATATAGAGGTCTAGTGAAATAAAGACTGAAAAATCTCACTTGGATGGAGAATGTAGAGTGATCCCGAGCAGATTTAGGGTATAGGGGAGGGAAATACAGATGACAATGGTTGAAGAGTAAAGAGAAAATGAAAATGATGAACTCTTTGAAGAACCTTGGCTGAGAAAGCACACTAAATGCTAGGACTAAAGCAGTGTTTCTCTAAAAATGGAGTAGAACCAGGAGAACATGAACAGCTCGAGACACAGGATGAGGAGGGGTGACTAGCAAAGGACACTAAATAGGTGGAAAAGTTCCCAGGTTGAGGACAGGCGTGGGGAACAAGCAAAAGGAGAAAGGATGGGTGATGATGGCAATGTTTGTGGCTGGGAAAGGAGCAGATGAAATGAGGTGCTGCCGATGAGATTAAGTTGGGAAGTAAATCTTTGAAGGTTAAGTGGGATTTGGCTTAGGAGATGGTTTAGGGAAGGAGTAAGGGTTTCACTGGTAAAGGAAATGGAGGGAGGAGCCTACTAAGTGAGTTTACCCAGAGAGACATTGGGTTGCCAGGCAGCAATGAGCATTCAACTGAGGTCGAAGACCAAGAATTGGTAGTGATACCAGTCTGGGTAGTTGCATGTCTGTTTATTTGTATCAGTTTTCAGGAACCTGGGCAGGAGAACAAATGCTGGGATTGACTGAACTTTGGAATTTTGCAGGACACTGCATTGTAAAGAAAATCACAGTCAAATGCCAGGATGAATGACTGACTTACATGATTTACATGATGGGTGGGTGATGGGTAAGAGTGTGAAGTCAGAGGGTGCTGATAATAGTCCAGTGGTCTGATAAAGGGTGGTTCAAACCTTATTTTAGCAATGGGACTATTTTGCTTAATGAAGTCAACTTAATAAATAGACCGTAAAGGGAACAAGCAGAGTGTGTCTGTTGGAGCGCTGGAGGCACACCTCTCAGCTACTGCTTCCCTCTTCCCAAGCGGCCTCCCAGGGTCCTACAGCTCTGAGAACATGACTTAATGAAGTGAAGGACTTAATGAAGTGGATTAGTAAAAACAAGATATAGGAGAATAATAATATTAACAATAACAACAGTAACCAGGAGCAAGGTGAAGCCTGAGCAGAAGAAGCAGCCGCAAGAAGAGGATGGGAACAAGGCAAAAGCGGGGAGGAGGAGAAAGAGTTGGAAGAAGGACAAGGTCAAGGAGGAGAAACGGGCAGTGAGCCCGTACTTTTTACCAGGCTCTGACGTAGTGCTTTCTCCCTAATCTTCACAATCACTAAATGAATTGAGAAAGCCTGTCATCTCTATTTCTACCTATGAGATACAGACACGTGGAGAGGTAGACGGCTTGCTGAAGGTACCTGCTAGTGTGGGGAGCAGCGGCCAGGGAACTTCATGAGAGTAACTTCATGCTCATCTCTGAGATGCATGATTTGCTGGTAAATTCTCCTGCTTTGGGACAAGGGTGGGAACTATACATAGGGCTCAGTCTGGGAAGCAAGTGGCACCAGCTCTGGAGAGGAGAAGGGATATAAAAATTTGGGAACAAGTTGGACCTAATAGGACCAACAGGACTTACTGAGTGACACAGGGTGAAGGGAGGGTAAGGAGTCAATAGTTATTCCAATAATTCAAGTCCTGGGGAGCTGTTGCATTTGTAAAAGTTTGGAAACCTGATAAGACATTTGGTTTGAGATATAGGGAAATATTAGGTGTTATAAAACATCTATACTTAATACACATTATTGTATAATACACATTATTTATTCTATTAAATATAAGAAAACTCTATTACCCACATTTGACAGATGAAGAAATTGAAGTTTTCAGAGATTATAGAATTTGTCCAAAGTGATACAATCCATAGATCATTGTATAGGACTTGGACCCAGGTGTTTTTACTTTTTGAGACACTGATTTTGGGAGTTACAGTGAGGCACTATCAGGTAGATAACTGAAACTAGTTATCTGTAGTCTGGGAAGAGATACACTTGAGAGAGAAAAGTTTCATTAGATCCTCTCAGCATTGATCGGTATAGTTACAGTTCCCAAGAAGCAGCATGTACACAAAGAGCAAAGCAATGGACTGAGGACTAAATTTCAGGGGGATCCTCACATTTCAGAAGACAGGAGGCAAAAGAGGAGCTCCCTAGAAAGAGAGAATATAATTTAGGGAGCAGAACAATCAACTCCTATAGCAGAAGCTTTCACATTTTTAACCCTCACCCCCCAGTTAGAAAAATGTTTTTCAAAGCAACCCAGAATGTGAATATGTATATATGCAGGTATATGTGTAAACCCAAAGTTTCCAAATACAATACTTACTGTCAACAGTGTGATACATATCATTTTCTCTTCTTTCTTTAAATACATGTTGGTTGGCAACCCACTAAATTTATTTCCTAACTTAATAATGGGTCACAATCCAGTATTTGAACACATTGCTCTGTAGCTACTCTCAAACAGTCAGGGTGCCCTGCTGACCCGCTGATACTATCCTTTCTCAAGTTTGGCCAGGCATCTTAGAATAATAGCAAATATTAATAACTCAATGATGGCTTTCTGTTATTTACCAGGAGGAAGTGTGACAGTAGCCCCTTCTCTAAGGCCCATTTTCTGTTCCCTTGTTGCAGTATTTGTTTTCTCCTCCCTTAATTTCCTGTTTTCCACTTAACTTTCCTTGGTCCCTTTGGCTTGGAAATTAATTCTTCCTGGGTTAGTTCTTCTTTTTATTGTTTTTTTTTCTAAATGAATTAAAATAATTTTAAGGCTGACCTTTCCATGTCATTTCCAATCTTCCCTTGTGGCTGTTTTATGCTTAAGGATACTGTACCACAGTAGGAGAATGAACATTTTATTGTGTGGTACATAGTTTTCATTATGTAATAATTTAATTAAGTGACAAATGAGGTTGCAAAACTGATGTTACTCACAGCACCTCGTGCAGTGCTGCCAAATGCCCTGAGTTAACCTGACATTACCAGGAATGAATCTTGGAGACCCAGAGCCCACAGATCCAGGGATGCCAAATGAAGTTTGTCATCAGTTCTGAAACCAGGAAATCAGAGTAAATAACATGAAACAGCTTTGCCTCAATGCTCCTCCCTTTCTCTGTGACACCCGATAAAATGTGTCCTGCTATTGAGAATGTGAAAGGGACGCTGTCAGCGGACACAATGGTAAAGTGACGGTCATATAAATCAATGGAGAACTTTGGAGCTTCCTCATTCTGCAGAGATAATAATAGAATTCTAAGAATTATTGACTTTGCCTATTACTTTGTTGCCATATTTTGATCAGGGAGAATGAGGCTTGAGGAGCTGAAGTGGCTTAAAGAAAGATTGCCAGCTAGTGACTTAGACAGCCAGGAATAGAATTCTGTATTGAGACTTGAGTATGCTCTACATTTAAATACCTAGCAAATCTCTCTGAACAAATGCTTTCTCCGAAAGGCTGGCCAGACCTGGTAGTCACTTAGAGTAACCAGTTGGACTAAAGGTCAGAAGGAGAACATTGGGCAAACTGATTTGAACATGGCTTACAGATGGGAAGGTTGGTAGAACTGTGGGCAGATTTCAATTTCTAAGTGGAACTTAAATATTTAGGATCACTGGCTCAAAATGTTTCTCATCAATAAAATTTTGTTGATTATGGCTTCAAAACTTTTGTTGTACATCAACTTTTTAAAAGTTCTGATACCTGGACTATAGTCAAAAATACTTTTTAATAAGTCTTGGAGGGTGTTGTGCTGCTCAGAAAGTTTGGAAATTCTCAGTCTAACGAGTGACACAGTGTTGGCACATAAAAACCTAGGTTCATTCATGTATAAAATGTTATGGAATTGTGTGTGTTCCATAAGAATCTAGGTTATCCATGGGAGACAAAAGAAGACATGTATTCTATAAACTTGTGATGTGGGAGTAAATACAAGTATTAACATGAAACAAGGTAAAATATGGTTGCATGTTAAAATAATGTATTGGATTTCATTGTAGATATATTACAAAAGTGAGGAGTTAAGAGTTAGGTCCTACTTGTAAAGGAGATAAAACTTCATCTGAAACATTGATAGATTGATAAAACTTGGCAGGTGGAGATTTGGGATTTCAGATGATGGGGAGAGCAGGAGTGGAAATTTGGAGAAAATTTCTAGGTAT
Organism: Manis javanica; assembly: GCF_040802235.1. NCBI lineage: Eukaryota > Metazoa > Chordata > Mammalia > Pholidota > Manidae > Manis > Manis javanica. The sequence continues at coordinate 85,286,812 of NC_133166.1, forward strand.
ACATTAGGGAATAGAAAGCAATGCCGTTCAACTAGATCAGGGTGGTTACTGAAGGATAGGAAAGGAAAGGGCCAAAGAGCAAGAGAGTAAAAGATCTCCAATCCCAAATTAAGGATTTTGAAAGTAATTATTAGCCAATGAAGAGCTACAGTTGATTTTGAACCAGACTGACGTGAATAGTACCTGTTCCTTGGACGATTAATCTGCAGCAGGTGCAGGAAGGAGTGGGAGAGAGACAACCCTGATGTGAATGGATGGGTTACAAGCCTCACTACATTGCTTCAGGTCGGCACCTCCCCGTTGCTCGCTCTAAGTCTCTCCTTTGTAACAATGTACACGGCAGCACTTTTCAGATGCTTCTTCCCTGCTTTCTGAATCACAGAGTCAGTGGGACAGATTCCTGTCTAAATACTTGTGATCAAGGTGTTACTGAAATCATGGAAAATGGCCCCGTAGTTTTTTCTGTGCCACATAAATGACAGTGTATCTGAAATCTTGATTTCAAATACTCTATTCTCTTGTTTTATAAAGTACCCTTTTACTCTAAAACCACATGTTGATTTTTGGTTTGAAAATATATTCACCATATCCCTGAAAAGTAAACATGAATCTGTACCCCAAACATAATAGATATTGAAAAGAGAACATTCTTTGGGTATTTTACATACCCCTCTTGGAACAGGACAAAATGAAAAAAAAAAGAAAAGAAAAGAAAGAAAAATAACTGAGTGGCAGGAAGGAGAGGGTAGTGGGTAGAGATCTGGCGGATTTCATTTAGCTTGGGTAGAAGGCTCTCTGGAACAATTGAGCTGGTCTTTTCATTGGCAGGCCTCAGCAGGGCCATTAGAGCTATTAAACAAATGTATTGTTTTGAGTTTTCTTTGGCCTAATCACCCATATTATTTAGGGAAACAGAATTGTACATTTGCAGGGAAGAGAGAAGACTGAATGCCAGCTAACCCGAACCCTCCTTCATGCCGTGCTGTGGACCATCAGACCTGAGAGCTGGGGATTGCTAAGAATTCCTAGGCCCTACAGATATTCATGTGCCAAGTGCAGTACTGGATCTGATCAGGATTCTTGGATATTTTTTCACTTTTTGGTTAAAAAGTAATCAGAGCTTTGTGAAAGTTCCTCTAATAAATTATACAGCGGCCTTTTTATATCTGGCAATGAAGCCTTTTTAGAATGTCTGCTCAGGAGCAGAGGGCCCTGATCAACAACATCCAATCTCTCTGGCCTAAAAATAAACTTGGGTTTTAAGAAATTGTGTATGTGTGTGTGCGCGCCCGTGCGCATGTGTGTCTGTGCATGTGCCCGCGCGTGCGTTGTGTAGGGGAGGTGAATGCTGAATGTTGAACGTAGAAAATACTTTGTTAATAGATCCTGGAGTTGGAAAGGATGACTTTTTTTTCTTTTTAAATAAAGGATGAGGTGAGACAGATGAACCATCCATCCTTCTTTTCGGCTTGGCAAGAGTGCCTTTAGGAGAAATGCCAGGTGAATAAAATAAGGATGAACTCACTTGGTCCTCTCTCTCACGTCTCTATTTCCTGTTAGTTATTATTGGTTACCCCTCTTTGGTTTCAAATACTGGAGTAGAGTCCGAATAATAGAGACTGAGTAGCCCATACTCTACCTGGGAAAGTTCTTACTTCAGGAAGCGTTTCCCCACCTGCCTCCATTTGCAGGGCTGAATGCATTAGTCTATAAACTGGCCTTTTAATGGTGAAGCTGCTTTTGTTATGTAATCTTAAAAGGCTGCATGGTATAGGCTGACTATTCTAAGCAAGGTCTAATCTGCCCTTTCCTTTTGATTCCTTAAAAATTGAGTTTCTTCTCTAAAATAACACATTCTCCTTACATATTTTCAAACAGTAAAGATACAGTTATAGGCTCTGTCTTTGTTCCATTTTTCTATTTACTACTTCCCATCTTTTCACAACTTTGAAAACAAGCCTGATAAATTTAGATCAGTTTGTGATAATATGTTCCAATGGGTTTCAAATAGGCATTATTTTGAAAAAAAAGGAAAAGTGTGCCTTGTCCAAATACATCTGGGAATGCTGAGTTAAATAGCAATTTCCTTCCATATACTTGTCGGTTTGCCGTGCGCTTTCCCTATGTTATTTCTTTTAACCTGCATAGCAATGTTAGGAGGTAAGTGCTCATGGTAAGCTCACTTTTCAGATTATTTTTAAGTTTATTTTTAAGATGATCACAATAATTTTTCAAATCATGTAACTGAGGCTTAGAGATATTATATAATACTTTAAGTCATACAACAAGAAAATGGCAAAGCCCAAATTAATCTGGGTCATCTTAATTCAGAGGTACAATCTTTATTACTACTTATGCCATTCCCTAGGAATTTAAACAGATTTTAGTTTATTTAGTACAGGAAGTCTCAGAACATTTAATAATCTGCATTCAGAATACAGAGGGGAATAGATTCCTATCCCTGCCTTTTTTTTTTCACCCTGAATCCTTTTTGTGAAAAGTATTTAAGAAGCCATTATTGTTTCTCATAAAACTCAATCTAGTCTGAGTCAGCCTCATCATCACACTGGTCTTAAAGGCTTCTTGGTGATGGCATGTTGCTGAGATTAATGCAAGGGTTTGCGTAAGTGCTGAGGTAAGTCAAGGAGGTCTAAGTTGGTGTATACAATTTTGCATCAAAGTCAGCTCAAATATCCACACTTCCCACAGACTTGCCACTGTAACGAAATTGTAACTTGTCTCTAAAAACAAACTTAGATAAAAAAAATAATGGTGAAATACTAGAAGCTCAAGATTCAAAGAGATAATATGCCCCCAGTTCTATAAAGTACTGTGCATGTGTATACATAGAAAAACAATAGAAACAAATATGACAACACATCAATAGTAGTTATCTCTGAGGAATTAGAATTTGGATACTATATAATTTTCTTTTAATTCTTTTTTGTGCCCTACATTATCAATAACATGCATGTAAAATTAAACCAGAAGGGGTTAGATAGAAGGAATAACACAAGCAAAAGGTTAGAGATGCTAAACCACAGAGCTGGGCATGGGTGGGGAACTCTAAGGGGTTCTATGTTGCTGGAATGTGAAGCATGGGCCAGATAGTGACAAGAGATGACGTGGCTCTAAGCAAGGTCAGGGTTTGGTCAGATTTCTGGCTTTGCACATGGCTCCAGCCACAATGTGCATAACATAATGGGAAAGTGGTACTGTATGCACAGAGACAGCAGACTGCTGCTGTGGTTTGTGTGAGAGATGATGAAGGCCCATGGCTGTAACGTTGGAGTGAATGGGATGGGGTTGAAATTCATTAGTAACTAAGTTAGGCTAGTCTCAGGGACTGAGGATGTGAGGAGTAGAAATGAATAAGGAAGAGAAAGGATGACTCTCAGATTTCTGTGCAGGGTGAAGAGGAAGAGAAAATGCGCTCTGAGATCTCCCATTAGGACCCTCTGTAGCCATACATGGAGGCATCTGTCTTACCCACCTCCAATGGCTATGACCCTTCCTTCTTTCTGAGAGTGAAGAGACCACGTGATAATTAAGAGATCTGGTTCACGGTCTGGAAATGCGCTGCCTTTCCTTCCATGTCAGTTTTTCCTATGTAAGCATAAAAAGTGTGTTAGATATCACTGAATCCAAAACTAACAGCAACCAAAAATAGCTGTTATTTATTCTGCTCTTCTTATGAGTAGCTGCTTCATGTAGCATGCCTTTTATTTTCACAGCAGTCATTAGTACTAATTATTACTTTATGCTATAATAAGAAAACTGATCCTCAGAGAGGTTAAATAATGTGTCTGGGTCACATAGCTAGGTAGTGTCACAGCTGGACTGTAGGCCCATGTCTGTCTGAATTCAGATGCATGCTTTAGAAACTTACTGTAGTAGAGAATAGGAGTTTGCCAACTTTTCTGTAAATGACCAGGTAGCGCACATTTTAAGCTTCCAGGCCACATATGGTCTTTCTTTCTTGCTCCTCCTCCTCCTTCTCCTTCCCTTGTCCCTGCCCCTCTTCCTTCTCTTCTTCTCTTTGAAAATGTAAAAACCATCCTTAGTTCACAGGCCATTCAAAAACTAGGCACAAACTGGATTTGGCCTGCAGCCCTTAGTTGCAGATTTGAGGTTAAACTATACACACACACCTTTATTTAATTTATTTTTTTATTTTATTAAGGTATCATTGATAGACAATCTTATGGAAAAACAGTGACACACACACCTTTTAGAGGACTTTGGAGAATGCTGGGTGGAAGGAGAAAAACAGAGAAATCGCTCAGCTCTATGGTTGCTGGGGAAAGGGAAATCCAGCTGGAATAGAATATCCATGGTAAACACGGAGACTACAAGAATATGAGCCATCACTAGGCCATAGTCTGAATGCGATCATTCAGCCAACAAATGATCTTCAGATGGCTTCAAAGCATTAATATCAGGGGCGTGAGAGGAAGAGAGTGAGGGGAGGAAATGTGTTCTCTAAAGAGAATAGCACTGGGCCAGTCTTCCTGAAAAAGGAAGCACAATAGAGTGACTGGAAAGGTATGCCTTTCTGGGCTCCAAATCTCAAGGAAGAGAGACGGAGGGACCAGTCAGGAGGTGGGAGTAGAGAAGGGAAGGTGAGGAGGTACCTCTATGAATGTACCTGGAATTCTCTTTTCTTAGACAGCACAATATTTGCAACTTCCAGTGGAAAGGAATAGTCTGCCAACTTTCTGAAATCAAAGTCTACAAATAATAATGCAAAAAGCAAAGAAAAATTCTACATCAGAAGTCTCTTTATCAGGAGGCAGAGGTACTGAATATCAATCTGGAGTCTGTGGGTATATGAGAACTTACTGGGTGCAATTAGGAGCCCTCTGTCTCTTGTGGTGACAGAACAAGTGAGCCTTGGCTGCAGGTTCAGGCAATTTCTGGGGAAGTTGTGAGCACCAACAGATTGGCCCAGAAAGCTTTGGAAGGTCTGAATCTTCTATCCTGTATCTCTTTACAACCAATAAGACTTAACCTGTGAGTGACAGGATGTTTTCTCAATGCCTATTTTATTACCCAAGCTGTCCTTAGTTGTTTCATTAAAAGGAGTCAAATGTGGGTACAGAAATGTTTTCTGCATGACAATGTGTGTATCCGACAGTGGAATTTATTTTCCTTCCTTCATGGACACAATATTAAGAAATAGTCTATGTTTAGAGGCAAAACTAGGGCTCTGGAATCACAAAGGTCTCAGTTCAAGTTTCAGCTTCCCATCAGTCACCAGCTGGGAAGCAAATCCGGACTGAGATGTGGGGATGGATGACAGGGAAACATTCCTAAAGAGGCAATAAATGCACAGATTAGTTTTAATTAACTTTTTTAAATTAAGGTATCATTTATATACAATCTTATAAAGGGTTTCACATGAGCAACATTGTGGTCATTACATTCACCCATATTATCGAGTCACTCCCCCGCACATCCCGCTGTAGTCACTGTCCATCAACATAGTAAGATGCTACAGAGTCACTACTTATCTTCTCTGTGCTATACGGCCTTCCCCATGACCCCCGTACATTATGTGTGCTAATCATAAGGCCCCTTCATCCCCTTCTCCCTCCCTCCCACCCACCATCCCCACCCACTTCCCTTTGGTAACCACTAGTCCCTTCTTGGACTCTGAGTCTGCTGCTGTTTTGTTCTTTCAGTTTTGCTTTGTTCTTATACTCCACAGATGAGGGAAATGATTTGGTACCCGTCTTTCTCCTCCTCACTCATTTCACTGAGCATAATACGCTCAAGCTCCATCCATGTTGTCGCAAATGGTAGGATTTGTTTTCTTCTTACGGTTGAATTATATTCCATTGTGTATCTGTACCACCTCTTCTTTATCCATTCATCTACTGATGGACACTTAGGTTGCTTCCAGATCTTGGCTATGGTAAATAGTGCTGCGATAAGCATAGGGGTGCATATGTTTTTTGAAACTGGGATCTTGTTATCATTGGGTAAATTCCTAGGAGTGGAATTCCCGGGTCAAATGGTATTTCTATTTTTAGTTTTTTGAGGAACCTCCATATTGCTTTCCATAATGGTTGGACTAATTTACATTCCCACCAATAGTGTAGGAGAGTACCCCTTTCTCTGCATCCTCGCCAGCATTTGTTGTTGTCTGTCTTTTGGATATTGGCCATCCTAACTTGTGTGAGGTGATATTTCATTGTGCTTTTAATTTGCATTTCCCTGATGATTAGTGATATGGAGCATCTTTTCATGTGCCTGTTCGCCATCTGAATTTCTTCTTTGGAAAAGTGTCTGTTCAGATCCTCTGCCCATTTTTTTAATCAGGTTATTTGCTTTTTGGGTGTTGAGGCATGTGAGTTCTTTATGTATTTTGAATGTTAACCCCTTATTGGATCTGTCATTTACAAATACATTCTCTGATAGTGTAGGATGCCTTTTCTACTGATGCTGCCCTTTGCTATACAGAAGCATTTTAGCTTGATGTAGTCCCATTAGTTCATTTTTGCTTTTGTTTCCCTTGCCCTAGGAGAGGTGTTGAGGAAAAAATTGCTCATATTTATATTCAAGAGATTTTCACCTATGTTTTCTTCTAAGAGTTTCATGGTTTCATGACTTATATTCAGGTCTTTGATCCATTTTACATTTACTTTTGTGTATCAAGTTAGACATAAATCCAGTTTCATTCTCTTACATGTAGCTGTCCAGTTTTGCCAACACCAGTTGTTGAAGAGGCTGTCATTTCCCCATTGTATATCCATGGCTCCTTTATCATATATAAATTGGCTATATATGTTTGAGTTTATATCAGGGGTCTCTATTCTGTTCCAAATGCACAGATTTTTGATAATGGGTAGCTAATAGCAGAAAAGTGCACAGAAAAAGAGCATTCTAGGCAGAAGAAATATTTGTTCACTTTAATGGAAATAAGTACAGGTCCATGATGACTTCAGGGATTTAAAAAAGTGCTGTAAGAGGAGGCGGAGCCAGGATGGCGGCATGAGTAGAGCAGTGGAAATCTCCTCCCAAAAACACATAGAGCTATGAAAATATAACAAAGAAAATCTTCCTAAAATAGAGACCAGAGGACACAGGACAACATCCAGACCACATCCACACCTGCAAGAACCCAGCGCCTTGCGAAAGGGGAGAGGAAGGCCACAAACCAACAAGAAGGGAAGCTCTTCCAGCGGTCACTTGTACCAGCTCTGCAAACTATCTCTATCACCATGAAAAGGCAAAACTACAGGTAGACAAAGATCACAGAGACAACACCTGAGAAGGAGACAGACCTAACCAGTCCTCCTGAAAAAGAATTCAAAATAAAAATCATGAACATGCTGACAGAGATGCAGAGAAAAATGCAAGAGCAATGGGATGAAGTCCGGAGGGAGATCACAGATGTCAGGAAGGAGATCACAGAAGTGAAACAATCCCTGGAAGGATTTATAAGCAGAATGGATAAGATGCAAGAGGCCATTGAAGGAATAGAAGCCAGAGAACAGGAATGTATAGAAGCTGACATAGAGAGAGATAAAAGGATCTCCAGGAATGAAACAACACTAAGAGAACTATGTGACCAAGCCAAAAGGAATAATATTCGTATTATAGGGGTACCAGAAGAAGAAGAAAGAGGAAAAGGGATAGAAAGTCTCTTTGAAGAAATAATTGCTGAAAACTTCCCCAAACTGGGGGAGGAAATAATCAAACAGACCATGGAATTACACAGAACCCCCAAGAGAAAGGATCCAAGGAGGACAACACCAAGACACATAGTAATTAAAATGGCAAGGATCAAGGACAAGGAAAGAGTTTTAAAGGCAGCTAGAGAGAAAAAGGTCACCTATAAAGGAAAACCCATCAGGCTAACATCAGACTTCTTGACAGAAACCCTACAGGCCAGAAGAGAATGGCATGATATACTTAATGCAATGAAACAGAAGGGCCTTGAACCAAGGATACTGTATCCAGCACGACTATCATTTAAATATGATGGAGGGATTAAACAATTCCCAGACAAGCAAAAACTGAGGGAATTTGCTTCCCACAAACCACCTCTAGAGGGCATCCTACAGGGACTGCTCTAGATGGGAGCACTCCTAAAAAGAGCACAGAACAAAACACACAACCTATGAAGAAGGGAGGAGGAGGAATAAGAAGGGAGAGAAGAAAAGAATCTCCAGACAGTGTATATAACAGCTCAATAAGCGAGCTAACTTAGGCAGTAAGATACTAAAGAAGCTAACCTTGAACCTTTGGTAACCACGAATCTAAAGCCTGAAATGGCAATAAGTACATATCTCTCAATAGTCACCCTAAATGTAAATGGACTTAATGCACCAATCAAAAGACACAGAGTAATAGAATGGATAAAAAAGCAAGACCCATCTATATGCTGCTTACAAGAAACTCACCTTAAACCCAAAGATAAGCATAGACTAACAGTCAAGGGATGGAAAAACATATTTCAGGCAAACAACAGTGAGAAGAAAGCAGGGGTTGCAGTACTAATATCAGACAAAATAGACTTCAAAACAAAGAAAGTAACAAGAGATAAAGAAGGATACTACATAATGATAAAGGGCTCAGTCCAACAAGAGGATATAACCATTCTAAATATATATGCACCCAATACAGGAGCACCAGCATATGTGAAGCAAATACTAACAGAACTAAAGAAGGAAATAGACTGCAATGCATTCATTGTAGGAGACTTCAACACGCCACTTACCCCAAAGGATAGATCCACTGGGCAGAAAATAAGTAAGGACACGGAGGCACTGAACAACACACTAGAACAGATGGACCTAATAGACATCTATAGAACTCTACATCCAAAAGCAACAGGATATACATTCTTCTCAAGTGCACATGGAACATTCTCCAGAATAGACAACGTACTAGCTCACAAAAAGAGCCTCAGTAAATTCCAAAATATTGAAATTCTACCAACCAATTTTTCAGACCACAAAGGTATAAAAGTAGAAATAAATTCTACAAAGAAAACAAAAAGGCTCACAAACACATGGAGGCTTAACAACATGTTACTAAATAATCAATGGATCAATGAACAAATCAAAATAGAGATCAAGGAATATATAGAAACAAATGACAACAACAACACTAAGCCCCAACTTTTGTAGGACGCAGCAAAAGCAGTCTTAAGAGGAAAGTATATAGCAATCCAGGCACACTTGAAGAAGGAAGAACAATCCCAAATGAATAGTCTAACATCACAATTATCAAAACTGGAGAAAGAAGAACAAATGAGGCCTAAAGTCAACAGAAGGAGGGACATAATAAAGATCAGAGAAGAAATAAACAAAATTGAGAAGAATAAAACAATAGCAAAAATCAACAAAACAAAGAGCTGGTTCTTTGAGAAAATAAACAAAATAGATAAGCCTCTAGCCAAACTTATTAAGAGAAAAAGAGAATCAACACAAATCATCATAATCAGAAATGAGAATGGAAAAATCACGACAGACTCCACAGAAATACAAAGAATTATTAAAGACTACTATGAAAACCTATATGCCAACAAGCTGGAAAACCTAGAAGAAATGGACAACTTCCTAGAAAAATGCAACCTCCCAAGACTGACCAAGGAAGAAACACAAAAGTTAAACAAACCAACTACGAGCAAAGAATTGAAACGGTAATCAAAAAACTACCCAAGAACAAAACCCTGGGGCTGGACGGATTTACCTCGGAATTTTATCAGACACACAGAGGAGACATAATACCCATTCTCCTTAAAGTGTTCCAAAAAATAGAAGAAGAGGGAATACTCCCAAACTCATTCTATGAAGCCAACATCACCCTAATACCAAAACCAGGCAAAGACCCCACCAAAAAAGAAAATTACAGACCAATATCCCTGATGAATGTAGATGCAAAAATACTCAATAAAATATCAGCAAACAGAATTCAACAGTATATCAAAAGGATCATACACCATGACCAAGTGGGGTTCATCCGAGGGATGCAAGGATGCTACAACATTCGAAAATCCATCAACGTCATCCACCACATCAACAAAAAGAAGGACAAAAACCACATGATCATCTCCATAGATGCTGAAAAAGCATTTGACAAAATTCAACATCCGATCATGATAAAAACTCTCAGCAAAATGGGAATAGAGGGCAAGTACCTCAACATAATAAAGGCCATATATGATAAACCCACAGCCAGCATTATACTGAACAGCGAGAAGCTGAAAGCATTTCCTCTGAGATGGGGAACCAGACAGGGATGCCCCCTCTCCCCACTGTTATCTAACATAGTACTGGAGGTCCTAGCCACGGCAATCAGACAAAACAAAGAAATACAAGGAATCCAGATTGGTAAAGAAGAAGTTAAACTGTCACTATTTGCAGATGATATGATACTGTACATAAAAAACCCTAAAGACTCCACTCCAAAACTACTAGAACTGATATTGGAATACAGCAAAGTTGCAGGATACAAAATTAACACACAGAAATCTGTAGCTTTCCTATACACTAACAATGAATCAATAGAAAGAGAAATCAGGAAAACAATTCCATTCACCATTGCATCAAAAAGAATAAAATACCTAGGAATAAACCTAACCAAGGAAGTGAAAGACTTATACTCTGAAAACTACAAGTCACTCTTAAGAGAAATTAAAGGGGACACTAATAAATGGAAACTCATCCCATGCTCTTGGCTAGGAAGAATTAATATCGTCAAAATGGCCATCCTGCCCAAAGCAATATACAGATTTGATGCAATCCCTCTCAAATTACCAGCAACATTCTTCAATGAATTGGAACGAATAATTCAAAAATTCGTATGGAAACACCAAAGACCCCGAATAGCCAAAACAATCCTGAAAAAGAAGAATAAAGTAGGGGGGATCTCACTCCCCAACTTCAAGCTCTACTACAAAGCCATAGTAATCAAGACAATTTGGTACTGGCACAAGAAAAGAACCACAGACCAGTGGAACAGATTAGAGACTCCAGAAATTAACCCAAACAAATATGGTCAATTAATATTTGATGAAGGAGCCATGGACATACAATGGCAAAATGACAGTCTCTTCAACAGATGGTGTTGGCAAAACTGGACAGCTACATGTAGGAGAATGAAACTGGACCATTGTCTAACCCCATATACAAAGGTAAACTCAAAATGGATCAAAGACCTGAATGTAAGTCATGAAACCATTAAACTCTTGGGAAAAAACATAGGCAAAAACCTCTTAGACATAAACATGAGTGACCTCTTCTTGAACATATCTCCCTGGGCAAGGAAAACAACAGCAAAAATGAGCAAGTGGGACTACATTAAGCTGAAAAGCTTCTGTACAGCGAAAGACACCATCAATAGAACAAAAAGGAACCCTACAGTATGGGAGAATATATTTGAAAATGACACATCCGATAAAGGCTTGACGTCCAGAATATATAAAGAGCTCACACGCCTCAACAAACAAAAAACAAATAACCCAATTAAAAAATGGGCAGAGGAACTGAACAGACAGTTCTCTAAAAAAGAAATACAGATGGCCAACAGACACATGAAAAGATGCTCCACATCGCTAATTATCAGAGAAATGCAAATTAAAACTACAATGAGGTATCACCTCACACCAGTAAGGATAGCTGCCATCCAAAAGACAAACAACAACAAAGGTTGGCGAGGCTGTGGAGAAAGGGGAAGCCTCCTACACTGCTGGTGGGAATGTAAATTAGTTCAACCATTGTGGAAAGCAGTTTGGAGGTTCATCAAAATGCTCAAAACAGACCTACCATTTGACCCAGGAATTCCACTCCTAGGAATTTACCCTAAGAATGCAGCAATCAAGTTTGAGAAAGGCAGATGCACCCCTATGTTAATCGCAGCACTATTTACAATAGCCAAGAATTGGAAGCAACCTAAATGTCCATCGGTAGATGAATGGATAAAGAAGGTGTGGTACATATACCCAATGGAATACTATGCAACCATAAGAAGAGCGCAAATCCAACCATTTGCAGCAACATGGATGGAGCTGGAGAGTATTATGCTCAGTGAAATAAGCCAAGCGGAGAAAGAGAAATACCAAATGATTTCACTCATCTGAGGAGTATAAGAACAAAGGAAAAACTGAAGGAACAAAACAGCAGCAGAATTACAGAACCCAAAAATGGACTAACAGGTACCAAAGGGAAAGGAACTGGGGAGGATGGGTGGGCAGGGAGGGATAAGGGGGGGAAGAAGAAGGGGGGTATTAAGATTAGCATGCATGGGGGGGGAGGGAGAAAGGGGAGGGTGGGCTGCACAACACAGAGAGGACAAATAGGGATTCTACAACATTTTGCTAAGCTGATGGACAGTAACCGTAATGTGGTTGTTAGGGGGGACCTGATATAGGGTAGAGCATAGTAAACATAGTACTCTTCATGTAAGTGTAGATTAAAGATTAAAAAAAAAAAAGAAAGAAAGAAAGAAAGAAAAGGGGGATTACTCCTTGATAGGATAAAAACTATTGGTAAATCAAAGATCAACGCATGCTTTAAATATCCTTAATGTTGATCACTTAAAGGGTGTCAGATGATCAGCTATGGAGGTACTCTTTTCTGATAATATTCCTTTCTCTTAATAAAAAAAAAAAAAAGGCAGTCCCTGTGTGCTGACCTCCAATGAGTTCTGCAGGCAAAGGGTCTGTTTGTTTCTATGCAAAAGATCAAGGCCCAGCTTGGATACCCAGAAAATGAACTAAGATACGATATGAGGAGGAGCTTCCAGCATCAGCACTCGCTGGAGGACTTGTGCTGGGGGATGATCATCAAAAAGCCTCCACAGGGATCCGGACGATGCTGCGGTTGTGGCTGCGTCCACCCCACCGTTTCCTGGACTTGCCATTGGAATGAGGAGGGAGATGTCTAGGCTGGCATGTGCATACAGTGAGACAACGAATTTGACCAGATCTGTACTGTTAGAACTCAACCAGGAGTTGGGAGGGGTGCAAGTTGTAGCACTCCAAAATCTTATGACTATAGACTATCTACGGTTAAAAGAACATATGGGATGTGAACAGATCCCAGAAATGGGCTGCTTTAATTTGTCTGATTTTTCTCAGACTGTTCAAGTACAGTAGGACAATATCCATCATATCATAGACAAATTTTCACAAATGCCTAGGGTGCCTAAATGGTTTTCTTGGCTTCACTGGAGATGGATGGTAATTATAGATTTGCTTTGTTTATGTCACCGTATTCCTATTATGTTAATATGTGTGTGCAAATTAGTTAGTAGTTTAAAACCTATACATGCTTAAGGTACTCTACAAGAAGATATGTCAAAGAAATAATCAATCCTCCCATGTTTTTTTCCATATGCTACCTCTATAGCTTTTCTTCTTCCTTCCTAATTACAACCCTTAAATAGAATTCGTGCCCCATATCGAATTTACCGAGTATCATAATTCCTCCAGGTGGTAAAGATACCTCGAGACAAGTGCTGGGCATAGAAGCCACAGGGCATAAATCTGCAAAGAAGTAAAAAGCTAACCTTTGCAAACAATATGGCTTCTCTCTCACTTACCAACTTTACATTTCCCTGTATGGCCCCGGAAGATGACTGGTTAGCCAGAGACGGGTAAGACTCCTCAAGGGAGGAACAACCTAAGACAGGCACAGTCGCAGGGGGGCCATCAGGTGAGAAATTGGGGATCAACAGAGGTGAGGCTCAGAACCTCATCCCCCCTGCTTTGAGAGAAATCTTCTGCATCCGTGGATGTTTTGCTGCCCTTGTCTAGCCTGGATTAATACTTAGTCCATAGGCACACACCTGATCATCTACATTTGCCCTCTTACAGCACTAAACTATGTTTTCTACCTTTATCTTGCATCTACCTACCACTTCAGCATTTTATTAAAAATAAAAATAATAATAATAATAAAGGGAGAAATGTGGGATCAACATATAAATTAAGTATAAAAATAAAATGAATATTCATATTTGACCTGATTGTTTATAGGTCATAATGCGTGATCAAAACCGAAAGTTTCTGTGATGACTGCCCTTGTACTGTTCACCATGTAAGAACTTATTCACTATGTAAGAATTCGTTCACCATGTAAGAACTTGTCCATTATGCTTCAGAAGATTGGAGACTGACGAGAATTAGGCTTGAGATGGATTAATGATTATACATTGAGCATTGACCCCCCTATACAGAATTTTATTGTTGTTAACAACCATGTGATCAATAAATATGAGAGATGCCCTCTCAAAAAAAAAAAAAAAAGTTCCAGCAAAGCATATTTAAAAGAGCCTATGTAATCAATTGCTCTTCTAGCTGTACTTATGCAAATAATCAAGCCAACTGTTAATTATTTTCTTAATCTGGCTACTTCTAATAAAAATGAGGGTGATTTTAGGAAAAAAAAAAGTGCTGTAAGAGAAGAAATGGCTAGTTATGAAGCCAACAGGTAGCAAGGGGCCAGATCATGAAAGGCTTTGAAAATTTGTTAAGACATTGGATTTTGTCCCAAATGCACTGACATTGTCAGAGTATTTAAAGAAGGGGAATCTATAAGGAAGATGCAAGACGAGGGAAAACTGGAGGTAGGCCAGCCAGTAAAAATTTTGCTCCATAAACCATGAGAGAAGTATCTTGGCTTAAAGCAATGGCAGAGGAGACAGTGCGAGGGAAAGATTTCTGCAATATTCAATATAGAACTTTAAGTATTAGACTTGGTGATTGATTGGATGTAGAATTGAGAAAGAGAGAGGAGTTTAAAATAAGTCTGTTCTAGGGTTCTGAGTTAGATATAGAGCAATGATGAGGCTTGTTTCCATAATAAGGAAATGCAAGAAGTAGAAATTAAAAGAAGGAGGACTTGAGTTTTAGATGGTTGAGTCGGAGGTCTCTGAGAGACATCTAAGGGCTGATATTCATTACATAGATGTATTTCCCTGGAGCCCAGGAAATAAGTCTAAGCTAGAGACACACATTTTGGAGTCATCTTTGCAGACCAAGCTGCAGGCATGAATGTGTTCATCCTAGAAGAGTATAGAGAATGGTAAGTAAGGAAGCAGAGGATGGGCCCAGGGAAAGCAGTGATCAGAGAGGGGGAGAGGAAGAGGGGACCGTGAGAGAGGAAGCATGTGAAGGACTGCCCGTACAGACAGGACATCAGTTAGGAGAGTGCTGACTTCCTGAAGCCAAGTGAGGAGGAGATTGCAAGAAGAAAGAGGGCAAAAATGTCCAATGCCTCAGGAAGGTCAAGAAGGTAAGGACAGAAAGATGTCCACTGGATAGAACAACAGGACATTATTGGTGACCTTCTGGATAATTTTACAGAGTTTTACAGAGAACACTGAGTATTAAAGCAGGACATCTTTAAGTCCAATTTATAATTAACAGCATTTATTTATAATATTTATAGATTCCACATCTAGGAAAGAATCATCTACTTTGAAATCATTGGTAACAACTGAAGTTACTCTTTTTTTCCATCTCCTTAGTCAGTTCTAAGTAGGAGTTATAACTGACTGGATCTGGCAGAAGGTGAGCATGGCAGTGTTTGTTCATGAACCCTATTGAACTAATCTCCCCAGTAAGTGGTTTCCTGTCCCTTTTCTCCCGCAGGAAGTTTTTCATACCTTCTAAGTCTTCTCAACTTTCTGTATCCATCACTTCACTTCCCATTCTTGGGGCATCCCCTAACCTTCCACTTTATTAGGAAAACAGCACAAATTAGAGAAGCATTCTCTCAGTGTAATACTATCAACCCTCAAAACCATTTGCATTCTTTCTTCCTTACCCTCCTCCCCTTCTATTGCACGAGTATGTGTTCCTGTTTGTCTTTGAGCATATTCCCAAGAAGTGGTGCCTGAGACAGGAATTTTGGTATTTGTGATAAACTGAGCATTTCTTTCAGCAAAAAGGGGTGAAGGAAACAGGATAAGGTAGGGCAAACAGCTAAGCCAGCATGGGGTCTCAGCTGGTGTCTGACCTCAGCTCAATCTCCCAGGGGGCTCTTGGAGCGTGAACTGCACTGTGGATTGACCCCCTCTTGAGGCAAAGGGACGGCTTTCTCAACTTCTTTGTCAGTCATTGTCTAGGAGCTGCCCCTGGAACGAGGCAAGAAGAATCTCCCATGAGGCAGATCTTACTTGGCTAAGGGAAACTCTCCGAAGTGGCCCGCAGTGAGCTGTTGACAGCCAATATTCACAGCAGCTGAGGGTTGGGGGCACCTGACTAGGTGAGGTGCTAACAGTATCCACCATGCTCGATAAGGTGGATCTCTCCCATTGCTTTCTGCATTTAAGTCTCTTAATTCTTTCTTTCTCTTTCCTCTTCATTTTCTTGCTCCTTATTGACATCTTCCTACTAAACCAATTTAATAATGCTTAAATCTCCTATTATGGAAACTTTACACATTCCTCTCCATTCTCACCTTCTTCCTTCACTGCAGAGATTCTTGTTAATGCCCACTGTCTTCCCTTCCTTAAGACCCACTCTGTCCAACTTGCTGCAGCCTGTTTTCTGCTTCTGCTGTTTTACTGAAATTGCTTTTGTCAAAGTTACCAATCTCCTTGTTTCTGCATCTGATGGGGACTTTTCTGTTCTTCCCTTTCTTCAATTGCCAGAAACATTTGAGTCAACTTCTTCCTCGGCTTTAGAGGTGCAGGCTCTCTTGGATTTCTCCCTACTTATTTATCACTGTTTCTCAGACCTCTTTCCCAATTTCTTTTCCTCTGCCTATTCCTTGAAGTTACTCTTCCTCAGGATCTGACCCTAGGGCTACTCCTCTCACTCCATACACCTTTTCTGGGGCCACACTGAGGTTACTGAGATCCTCAGAGAAGTTCACCCCTTACTGTCCCATGATATGTAAAAATGAACATTTATATATTTAAATAAAGCAAATTGAATACTGTCTTTCTCTAGATTTTCAGATTGCATAATATTGGATATATTTTTGAAAACAAACTTGAAATATATATGTTTATATAATATATATAATATATAAATTTGAAAATAAGCCTCATTCATTCCACAGTTGTCATTATGATCTATATGCTAATGCTTTCTGAATTTATATACTCTTCAGATCTAAAGAACCACATATACACCTGTCTCATAAACATCTCTAAATTGATGATCACAGATGACTTGAAATACCACTGCACCTGTTCGTCTTCCTGTTCCCCGGTTCTCTTCAGTGAATTGTGCTACTCATTCACTCAATTAAAAATCCTAGCAATCATTTTGGACTCCTCCTCTTCCTCACCCCACTTCACCCAACTAATCACCAATTTATATTGTTTCTATTCCTCAATGTCTCTCAAATCTAGCCACTGCCTTCTACCAAGCTTCTCTGCCTCCAGCTTTGCACATCCGTTCTTCACACTTTCTCAGGACCAGTCCTGTGAAAACGCAAATCCTTCCTTGTTTTGAAGAACTCGAAGCCTCTTATCATGGCTTGCAGGACTTTCAGGATCTGGCCGCTGTCATTTCTACTTCCTGCCAGTTCTCATGAACCGTTTTCCTTCCCACCCAGGCCTCTGGGCCTTTGTACCAATGGCTGCTTCTTTCTGCCATGCCATGCCCCTCTCTGGGGTAACTCCTCTTCAACTGCCACATTTTGGTACAGATGTCAATTTTGAGAAGACTTACCCAGCTCCTCAAATCCTGGTCAGATGCTCCTGTCTGTGGGTTCTCACTGCACCCTTTACCTTCTCTACAAGACTAGCTCCTGAGTCACAATGCAACTGCCCATTTCCTTGTCATCTACCTATCAGGCCACAAACTCCACGCAGCACGTGTCCTTCCTGGGCTCATTCAGCATACATCCCTGTTACTCAGCTCCGGACCTGAAATTTATTTTAGTAGGTTCTCAGTTAATACTTTTTGAATTAATGAGTATGTCATCCTGCCTTCTAAAGTTAAAGTGCAAAGGATTTCTAACCACTAGTGTTCTTCTAGGAATCATTATCTTACCCATGCCAACAGAATAGAAAATTGAGAGTTCAGTTTGGTGCGTATGCATCGTCAAAGAGATTTCACTTCTGTGGTGTGTGTGTGTTTGTGTGTGTGCGTGTGCATGCATGTGGCATATTACAGAAGGAATGCTTTGCTTGAAAACAGGATTTGAAGAAAAGCTTTTAAAATGTTCTAATTCAATGGAAGAAAGAGCTTTAGGAAACAAGAAAAGAGGCACAAAGAATGCCTAAAATGCTGGATGACTTCACAGGTTTTTACCATTAGTTCAAACACATTGAGTCCGCTCCAGTTACCCACAAGGACTACTCCTCCTGGGAAAAGCCTCCTATTTTTAAACCCAGTGAAATGCCTGTGAAATTACATTGCCATTCCTACCCAGGTCCAGAGAGTTGATTGTTATCCAGTGTTTTTGCCAAGAATCCACTCTGTCTTTAGTCACCAGTGAAGAGTCGTCAAAGAGCATGTTTTTATCCCTGGGCTTTGGGCTTTGTCTTTCGGTATGTTTTTGTCCCTTGCTCAGGAACAGATAAAGCAGGTCCTAAGTGCTACTCCTTGAAGCTTGACTCTTTCGGAGCCCTGTCATGCAAGGGGTTTCAGCTGCAGGGTGGTATTGGCAACCTTGGGAAGGTGGAGGGGTGGAGTGTTCCTGCCTCATCTTCCAATTACAGCCCATCTCCACCACTGACAGTCAGTTATGAGCACTTGATAACATGCAAGATGATGTGTATCAGGTTGCTCTCATACTGAGAAAGGCATGGTACTTGACTTCTGGGAATTTTGTGCCGCTAATGAAATAAGGAAATCTCTAGAATATTGAAATAAGGAATTCTCTCTCTCCCTGTACATACAGAAATTTCTTTTATGTATATTGTATATGAAATATTGAAAGAATGTTTTATATATATATATATACACACACATATATATAGGCTAATACAGACTGATATTAATATCTATATATACACATTATATAGCAATTTCTTTTATGTATATATATATGTGCATATAATATATTGAAATAAGGAATTCTCTTTATATATATATATATATATATATATATATATATATAAAGACTAATACAAAAGATGAGATTACTTCCAATCCCACAACCTGTTTAATCCCTTCATATATGTTGGTTTGACCAATGTATATAGTTTTGTATTATATTAGAGAATTATATTAGTATATGTATTTTATTCTATTACATATTATTTTATATATTATATGAATATATATTATATATTATAAAGAAAATATATATACTATCAGTATTATATTATAGAATTATATTACACTTAACCTTTACACAGCCTGCTTTTTCACTTGATAATATGTTGGGGGCAATTTTCATTTTAATAAGAACAGATCTAGATCATTGGATCACTGGCTTCATGGTATGACTATCATATACTTTCAATATATCTTGCTTGCCAGGTACATGTTAATGGAAATTTACATTAACTATTTTTTGCTCTTATACTTTTTTCACTACTGTACTATTATTAGCATAGTATACTATGTTATTATGCTATATGTTATTATACCATATATTTTTGCTATTATACTATTCTTGTTGGTGCATATGTGAAACTCATACAAATGCCTTCTTATGTTAAATATCTAGAGGTAAGATTTCTGCTGTTTGCAAATATTGCCAGAGCAGGCTGACATATTAAAATTGCTATTGTATATTATAGATTAGACTAAATGATGTAGATTCATAGTTAGGAGCTCATTTCAGGCTGTAATGATCAGGGTGGGCTTCCTGGAAGCAGTGAAATGAACAAAGCAGGGAGGCACAAACAAAACAAATCAAAACAAAACAAATCAGAGGCATGTTTGACATCTGTGAGTAAATCAGTTTAGTTCCATTGATGGCACATTGGTGCTAAACTAAGCCTGGAGGGAGGCTGGGGGTCAGATTAAAGGGCTTTGAGTGGCAGTTTAAAGGAAAACTAAAGGACTATTGTGCAGGCCACAGGGAGCCAAGGGTGAACAGGGAACACCAGGTTTGTTGTTGTATCAGTAAGATTAAAGTGGATGTTAGTAGAGGAAGAAAAATCAGAAGGCATTGTTGCCAGGCCTCCCTCCCTTTTAGTCTTTCTCTTCTGGACATGTCTAAGGTTCAGCGAACCTAGAGCAGGTGTACTACCCAAGTACAGGTCTGTTCATGGCAGTGAATGTCTTTGTGCCTAGGATGGAGTCCTAGGGGTCCAGACATTTTCCCCCGGGGAGTCACAGAAAACTGTTTGCAACTGAAATCCATAAGCAGTTTTTTCTTATTAATTGGTACTAAACCCAGAGTCCTTATTTCTGCATTTTAGCATTTGTGTTACTTTTGGGGCTTAAATTTGAATTTTATGCTTGAAACCTTTGAATTTTAACTGCTGAGTTTACCCGCATAATTACAGCTTTCTGAGGCTTATTTGAATATTTATTCTGCCATCCAACATATTATCTCTCTGCATTTTATAACACTTGTAAATTTGAAAAACTTATATTGTATGAATTCTTGCAAGACATTGATAAACAATTCAATGAAATAGGGGCAAATACAGAGAGATCTGGGCCAAGATATTAAAAACCTTCCTTCAGGCAGTCCTAGGATTTTGGTGCAAATTGTTATGAAACTATTAATTGTACAAACCTCTCCACCCTCCCTACAAAGACCTCATGAGAGATTTATCAAATATCCTCTTGACTCAAAATATATTTTCTCCAAATCATCCTACATCAGTAAGTCCAACAAAACACCCAAAGCAAGAACAAAAGGAATGTAAATAGTTTTGTGTGATTTTCCCCCCCCCCAAGTAAGCCCCTGGTAGTTCTTGTTATCACTTCTTTCTTAGCTAAGTAGTAGAAATTTCTCTATTTAATAGTGCATTGAAAGTATTTCTGGAAATTGATATTGTACTCACTAATCTATAACTTCCAAATCTCTATTTTTCCCTCTAATGGAACTTTTTAAAAATTGAAGTATAGTTGATAAACAATATTACATTGGTTTCAAGTTTACAGCAGAGTGATTCAATTTAATACATTATTGAATCCTCACTCCAACTAGTATAATTACATATCTGTCAACATAGAAAGATGTTACCAAACTATTGACTTTATTCTCTATGGTGTATTTTCATCCCTGTGACTAATTTATATTATGATTGAGATTTTGTGCCTCTTTATCCCCTTCAAGTATTCCACACCCCCAACCCCTCCCCCTGCCAATTGGTAACCACCAGTCAGTTCTCAGTGTCTATGAATCTACTGTTGTTTTGTCATTTTGTTTTGTTTTTAGATCCCACATATAAGTGAAATCATATGGTATTTGTCTTCCTCTGCCTGGCTTATTTCACTGAACATAATACCCTCGAGGTCCTCTAATGAAACTTGAAATATCCTTCAGTTTTTAACCTTCTTGCATCTCCTCATTCTCCACAAAGCTAATTGTGAATTGTTATGTAAGCACCCAAACAGGTCTTTTATGGATCTTACGGTGTAATTATCATTCTGGCATCTAATTCATTCAAAAACAATCCTTGAAGTACTTCTTGCATCAGCTAGGACTTCTGGTTTCTTTTGTTGTTGTGGGTTTTTTTCCTTGAATGTATCTTCCTTGACTTTTCTACTTAGAGAACTAAAATCCAAACACAGCGGGAATATCATCTCTGAATGAGTCAAGATTTAGTTGCAAGAAACAGAAAGCATTGTAGATGTTTTAACCAAAAAAGAACTAAGTACAGGAATTTAGTTGCTGGCAGTTTTTGTAAGGGCTGTAGTAGGATTTAGGTTGGCCCTCAGGAATATGTCCTAGAACAACATTGAAGAACTGGCCTGCAAGGGGAGCAGCTGCCCCTGCTGCAGACAGGAAGGTGGGGATTCCCGAGGTCTCCCTGACCCCCATCTCCCACCTCCACTCCCACCCCGAGCTATTGGTTTCAAGAACACACTGTGTAACTGCTGTCCAAAAATCAGCATGACATACTGCTGTCCTCACTAAGTCACTCTGTGCCTGCTAGATCAGCACCAGCATAGGGCGTTTGGTCCTGCTGCCTGCTTCTCCACGCCCTCGCTGTGGGTGACTGAGCCCTACAGCAGCGTCGCCCAACCATGCTTGCAGGAAGAGACAGAACAAGCAGTCAGCGTGAGGTTTTCATTTGTGTCACTTTCTGACTAGAGCCTAACTGATTGATCAATTCTAAGTCACTTCCAGAACCCTAGTACAAGGGAGTTGGAGACATGTAGAATTTAACCTTTCTGCCCTCCAGAACAGGAAGACACATTTAGCAGGGTAGAATAGTTGTATCCAACCAATTCACAGTATCGACTGAAAACTTCTGTGATGCCTTATTAACATCTGGTTCTCTTTGCTTATTTTCCACTCTGTTCTCCCTCCTTGTGTCTGTCTGTAATCCTTTATAGTGTCTGTCACCTTGCATTATAATTGTGTGTTTCCATGGCTGTCTTCCTCACTAGATTGAGCTTCTTTAAAACAAGAGTCGTATCTTAGGTATTTTTCATTGCCAAGGCCCAACGCAATGATTCACAGATACTAGGGAAACCGATTTAGGAATAGAAGAAAGTGAGAATAGAATAGCTTTGCAGTGAGAGTAAGGTTTTAAACTCCCCTCCAAAACAAGCCACACAAGTGACTTTATCTCTGTAAACTTTAATTTCTTATCCATAAAATTAAGTAAGTATGCTACATTCATAGGATTGTTGTGAGCTTTACATGAGAAAATACATATGAAGTATCTGGCATGCAGTTGGGCCTCATTTTATTGTGATCATTATTAATATTAGGAGCAAATAAGTAATTGCAAGTTAATGATTTATTGAACAGATTTCCACTTGAGTGATCATTTGTCTTGGCAGCAAGACAGACTTTGAGGAGTTTAGCTTCTTTCCCCTTCTGTGTTATTATACTCGTTCTATTTCGCTTACTATTCTGAAAAATGCAACTTTTATCATTCTTTGTATTCTTTTCATATTTATACTGGTTATGAGCAGTATCTTTTTTGACCCCAGTTTTTACAGTTTTATGCTGTGCATTTTCCAAAATCTACATGCGTTCTTTCAAAATTCTAACCCAGTGGATATTTCCCTTACAGAACTTACTTCTTTTTGATACTTTATCTCCTTTATTGGGGCAATCTAAAATTAAATTGATTTTAAGATTTATATCCTTCCACCTCCAAAGGACTATTTTCCCCTTGAGAATACTAGGCCATGGAATCATTCCTCCTTTTTGGAAATCTGTTTTACTAAAGCTCAAGTCTTTGCTAACACCAGCCTTCTATTACAAAAACTAAAATGAAGTTTCTTTCATTAAAGAGATTTATCTGCTCCCTGTCACCAGCCATTTTTCCTTATTAGTAAGAATTAAAACGAAACAATTGTATCTCTTTGTTTTCTGAAGTTTTTGAGAGATATTATCGAGAAGTCAGAAAAAGTATTTATCAAAAATGCTGCTATTACTATTGGCAAAATCAGACTTCTGGCAGAGATACCACCATCTCCAGTTCTGGATCATTACTATATTTTTATTCTGTGTCATTTTTGGAACCTGTTTTTGGGAGGTATTGAAACTATCCCTTGCCTAACAAGGCCTAACAAGGCCTAACAATAGTTTGTGCCTAGAAAAGTTTCATTGCTATTTTGTTTTCACCAAAAAGTTCCCATTGTGGGTTTACTGCATGTTTCAGATTTAAGTTGTGCTTGCTTTCTTTTGCACTATGGTACTATCCCCATTTCATTTTACTTTTTTTCTTTTAAGCAAGGTAGGACCCCACCTTAAACACATTCCATGATCAGCTCCCCATCAAGTCTGAGACGACATTTGCTTTCCTGTATTATAGTTTTTGAACTTTGTTGCTGGCTAGGTAGGCATCTGAGGCCCTAGGTATTGTTACCAAAGGTATGTCATTTTTTTATTATAATACATTGTTGTATTTTAACATAGGTATTGTTATCAAAACTATTATTTTTTATTATAATGTCTTGTAATATTATGTCATATTATAACATGGGTATTGTTATAAATGTTTTATCACTTTTCCTTCCAATATTTGTATGCAGGAGATACTGCATTAGTCCCAATTTGCAGATGAGGAAACTGAGGGGTAGTGAAGCAAAGCCACATGGCCAGTGAGTGGAAAAGGTGGGCCTTGAGAGCAAATCATTCTGGCTTGAGAGTCTGTGCTCCTCAAGACTGACACACTGGCTAACACTGGCTTTTGCTTTGATCACTTTCTCATAAGTTCTACCAGAGGTACCCCTTCCACTTTCTTTTCTCCTTTCTTACCTGTACCTAATAAGTTATCTGGGTATCTTCATGTTCCTCTTCCAAATAAATTTCAGGGTGTGGCTCCCCTGATAAGGTAAGGAGATTACTGCCGAGAACTGAGTGGGGGGTTACACTCTTTCCCTCACCCAAGCCCATATTTCTGTTATCATAGGGCAGGTCTTTTAAAACAAATCCTTTCTTTTGACACCATCTTTTAAAGCCAGATGTTTACTCCCTGTATGCTTTCTTCTCTTCTCTTCCAAAGACATCATATTTAAGCAAAAGAAGATGTATTCATTTTCTATTCCTGCTGTGATGTTACCACAAGCTTAGTGGCTAAAAACAACACTGATTCATTATCTTACAGTCAGTCTGTAGGTCAGCAGTTTGACATGGATCTTACTGGGCTGATATCAAGGCATCCTTAGGGCTGCATATCTTTCTGGAAGCTCTAGAGGAGAAACCATTTATTTGCCTTTTCTAGCTTCTAAATGGCATCCGGATTCTTTGGCTTGCAGCCCCCCTCCTTCCTCTTCAAAGCCAGCACTGTGGCATCTCCCTGACTCTGCTTCCATTGCTGCATCTCTTTCTCTGATCACAGGTGTGAAATGTTCTCTGTTTGTGTAGGATTGTGTTATTAGATTAGGCCCACTCACATAATCCAGAAAATCTCCCCATCTCAAGGTCTGTACTCTTACTCACATCTCCAAAGTCCCTTTTACCATCTAAAATAACATATTCCCAGGTTCCAGGAATTAGGACCTGGACATCTTTGGGAACATTATTCTGCCTGCCACAAAAGATATTATGACATTAGACTTCAACTTCTTTCGATCTCCACTTACATCTTTTATTTTAGCCTCCATTCTCACAACACTTAATCCTTTCTAGAGAATACTTCCATTTCACTTCTAGTAGTATTACTCATTCTCATATGAATTAGCAAAAGGGTCAGTTCATATTTTGGGTGTAGTAAGTCTTGTCGGGTTCTCCATATTTGAATATAAGGGAAAATATGTTCTCAGTTGATGATTTCCTAATGATGATGATATCTAGCCTCTTTTGTGACATTCGCAAGAGAAACAATCCTGACCACAACGTCTTTCCTTCCTGGGGTCATTGGCAGGTGGTTGATGGTTTTGAGGGGAGTCATGTGGAGGAGAACGAGAGGGAGGATTAATCCTGGGTTTTCTGCTTGTGTCATGGAGAGAGTAATAGGGTGGCCCCCATCCAGAGCAGAACACTGGAGGGATGTAGGCATGGGGAAGAAGACTGAGTCAGTGTCAGATAAACTGAATGCCTGGCCTGTGGGCATGAATGAGGTCTTACTACCACTAACAATCACATTACGTTAGCTCAATGTATAACTATGAAATCTTATCTTCATGCAACATCCCCTTTCTCTAGTATTTCTGGGAGGTGTGTGAGAAAGGTGTGCCTTAAAAAGTCAAACCTACCAGTTTCTGTGGTTCTGCTGTTTGCCTTTGAGCACTGACAATGCTATTTACCTTGTCTGCTGACATTCAGCATTTCCAGCTGAAGCTCTGCCCTCACTGTTCCTCTGGGGGAGCAGCTGGACTCCTGAGAGAGCTGGCTTCTAATGCAACTCAAAGCTGTAAAACTCTCAAGTGCTAGAATGGTGCTGACATCCCTTAATTCTTTCCAGAAATGGAGAGAGTGTCCCTTGTCCTCAGTTGGTGCTTCATTTTGTTATTAGGCCTTAAAGCATTGCTTGTGTATCCTGAGTTGCACCAATTTTCTTAGGAAATTGTTTATATTGTTTCTTCCTGAGGAGCTTAAAAATCCAGTCTGCAAAACTAGGTAGGGGACAAAATGCCCCTGTGGTCCTTCTGTTGCCTTTGCCTTTTTATCTTTCCACAGACACAGGCACATACTTCCTTTTTGTTTAACCAGAACTCAACCCTTCTTGTGAATCTGTCTATGGAAAATATATCCACAGATGCATCCGTTGGACCACTATTTCACATGCATTGAAATGCACTGCGTCTGCTTTCTTTAGCACTCAAGCAGAACTACCCATCACGTTGACATCTTGGTTTCATGATGTATGTGGGTGATCTAGGTAGAGATGTCCGGTTGCAAGAGAGAAACAAGAATCTAATCCCTAAATATACATATATAACATATGTATATATCATATATATATTTATACATGGGGATAGAGAATTATCGTAATATTGATGGTGTCTCAGAGTTGAAGAGTAGAAGAGCTCCCAATGGCGAACCAAGAGAATGACTAAAGAACGGACCCTGGAGAATCACGGAGCGAGGAACTCACAATGGAGACTGCAGTTCAGGGGCCTCCGAAGGAAGCCTAGAACCAGCAAAGAGCACTGCAGTAAAAGCAAAGGGAGCAGAGAACTTGAAGAAGCAGGAAGTAACAAGACAATGTGGAACTGCAGCAAAGCATTTCAGTAAGAAGGTGATTGGATTTTTTTCATTTTGTGGGGAGAAAAAATGAGGACTTCACTGACAACTTTAACAAAAGCAGTTTCAATAGAATGGTGCTGATGAAAACTAGGTTAGAGTGGGATTCAGGGGTACATGGAAAAAATAAAGAAGATGGGGAAATTATTCTTTCAAGAAGTCTGAACTGGAAAGGAAGAAGGAAAAAAAAGAGGATTTTAACTACAGTTGCTTAGAAAACTCATCTTGTGAAACTGGAGGAAAGGGAATAAAAATAGGTAAGGAAGTAAATGTGTGGGTGTGGGTGTAGGAGGGAGTGATAAAACTCATGATGAATGGCCTTGGTTTCATCATCAAAGACGGGGGCATGATCATTTACCAAGAGTCGGGGAATTCAGAGGTCAAGGTTGGTGGGGGAGGAGGGGAAAGAGAAGAATGGTGAAGATTTCAAATAATTCCAGGACAGGAGAGGATGATAAACAAGTAAAAATATAGATCAGTAGAAGTAAAGATCTACATGAGATCAGAAATAAAAAATGGCTCTAAGTAAGGGTGGCAATGGGGGTGAGGTGTGAAGGTGATGGGAGGTAAGGATGTCAAAAATCAGACTGTTTTCAGGGGGAGTTTCACATAAATGCTGGAATTTCCTCAAGTGATGATAGGAGCTGGGGAAGGAGAGGACTGGAGCCAGGCACTGAAGCCTTGATGCATGTGGAGTAGCCAGGAGATGGGAGGATAAAAAGAAGCATCAAGTATGTGGGATGCAACAGAATGCCCTGTGCCTACGAGCTGGAAAAAATGGACAGAAGGAGAAAAGAACTAAGTTTCTCGAGTTGCCTAGGGCAGTTGGAAGGACACAAGTTGGTCCTCTGGGGACTGACAAAGTCCCATGGTGTGGGCCCAGCAGAAGGGTTCGGGGAGCAGGGCAAAAGTGATATTCACCAGGAGGAGGAAGGTGAGTTGGCCAAGTGGGTTGTGGTGGGGTGGTAGAGGGAATACTTCTCTATTTTTGGGTAGAGAACCATGGTGTACAGTAGTGATGGGAAGGTTTAGATTTAACTGTGTCAAAGAATCCCGATTTTGACACAGTTGTTTCTGTGAGGAGAGTTGGCCGGACGTCCTTGTGGGCACCTGGTTTTATTCTCATGGAGGTTGCCTTTCCACCTGCAAATTCCCCACTGTGGGATGCAGTCATGATCTTCCTCTAGAGGGGGCTTGCTCTGACTGGGGGAAGCAGAGCTGTGGGTCAGTCTCAGGTCATGCATGCATCTTTTGTCTTATTTTGCCACATACTAATTTTTGATACTAGTTCAACTTCCTTCAGACACCTCAGGATCTTTTTCTTCTTTCTGTTTCATCCTTGAATTATTTCTATCAGTCTGCAAAGGAGTTATGCAACTGACTATTAAACCGCAACACAAAGAGGCATTTCTAAAAATACACTTTCACTTTTACTTAGAAACTGAGCAAGAGTTGGGACCTGCATGTACCTCAGAGACTGGAGGGTGGCTGGGGATCGGCGGTCAGTGAGCATGGCGGAAATCAAAGTGAATGCACAAAGTCTGGGGGACGAAGCATGGTGGGCTGGACACCAGGCAATGGTTAACCACAAACCAGTAGGTGACAGTCATAAAATGACGAGAGGTGTGCATTCTTCCAGCGGTTCTGTCGGAAGGAAGAGGCTCAGGCAGTGGGCAGAAGAGCATTCTATGTCAGCCTCCAGGAGAGCTTGTTTCTGAGACAGTGTTTATGCAAATCGAGATGCAACTTCCCTGTGGTCCACCCGAGTCCTCAGGGAGACGCGCATTGAGTACCTCACTATAGAGGGTGGCCAGTATTAGCAAAGGAGAGCCTGCTAAAAATGAAAGGAGACTGATGGAGTTCCTCTCCCTTTTTATACCCTGTTCTGGTCAGTTAATGACCTTTACACTTTCTACAACTTTTATGTATGTCATTTTACTTTTCTTTGAATATTAACTTCTTTTGGATGGCAAGTCTATCTCTTAATAAATCATTTCCAAAGCACAATATTAAGCTCGAATTTAAGAATCATATCCATTTTTCCCCCTAGGTCTGAGCCAGGCTCTCATCACATTAATGAGACATTTATCTTCACTAATTCTGATTAACTTCTGAAATGGTGTACGTGTGTTACCATAGGCAGGGCAATGGACATACAAGGCAGACCCACTGACATCTACACTCTTACCCTTTTTGATTTAGGGAATAATCTGGACAAAAACCTTCATCTCCAACAAAATAAGGTTTTTCTCTATCAATTCACTTAATGACTGTTTCCAGCTGTCTCTAGCTTTTTAATACAGATTCTCTCCTTATACTTGTTGACTTCTATCTGTATCTCTGTGGAGCACAAGAGTCAGAGCCACCACACCCAGTGTGCCACCAGCGTGACATAAACACTCTCATCTGGAAGGTGATTTATGGCTGGAGAGAGGGTTGGGCAAGGAAGAAAAGCCAGATGAGCAGAAGCAGCTAATGAGGCTGATGGTGGGGGAGGAAGCTTCTTGGAGAGCTCAAGGGAAATGAGCAGACCTGTGGAGGGAGGGAGGGCAGAGGGATGGCAGCCCAGACTGGTAAATGGCAGCCGGAGAAGCCGGCAACACACAGATAGCGCAAGTACACCATCCCAGGAACAGGGGGATTTGGGCAAAGTGAGGGAGGAGAAAAGAGAGAAAACTGTTGAGTTACCGACTCCTCATCTTAATGGGAGTGCTAGACTGGGGACCGAGAAAGGGTGCCGCTTTTCTTCTTTGGTGCCCTGAGCTGTGTGTAGGCTCAGTCTCTGGCTCTCTCTGCCCTTACTCCGTTTTCCTGCCCATCCCTTCCCTCTCTTCTCTCTCCTCCCGTTCTCCCCTCCTGCTACTTCCTTCTGGCCTAATGAAATATCTCCATGTTAAAGTTACTTGATGTCATCACAGCTCCAAACCACCAATTTTTCAATACAGGAAATTGTAATTACTTTTAATAAAGGAGAAAGGGAAAGGGAATGTGACTAATATCCAGGGAAAACCAGGCAACGGTCCAAAAAACACTGTGTCTCCAAGAAAGGAGCAGAAGGAATATCCCTCTGTTCACATCTGACATCACCTCATGGAATTTGGATGATTTCTTGGGGCTGAGAACTATTTTTCCAAGATTTTATAAGTCAATAAGAAAGAGTATTTTTGAAATCCTTTCTCCCAAGAATCTTTGGTTCTGAAGCAAAGTCTTTTTTTTTTTCTTTACTTTTATTCCCCCTTTTTGTTCCACACCAAAGGACACAAAAACAATCTTCTTGGGATCTGTTTCCCGAGTTCTCCTTGCCAGTGGATCCTACACGTGAATTAAATAGATGGCGTCAACAGTGTGGCTGGGAGGCTGAGCAAGCAAGAGCGGAGGGGCCCTGCTGTCCTGGCTTGTGCTTCTGGTTTGGGAGATTTCAGTCTGCTGCTTGTCTGCTAGAACAACAACAGTGAAGCATGATCTATAAAGGAAATTTCCAACTTATGTTGAGGGGGCTGTGATAGGAACATTCTCCTCTTTAGAGTGTAGACCATGGCCACTATGGGGAGCATCCAGTGAATCCAGGGGGCCACTGTGCTCAGGTTTAGTTGTTCCCTCTTAAAATTGCTCTTCAGTGAGCCACTGAGGCTCTGTCTGCTCGTGGTCAAGTTTAAAGTTTCCCTGATGCCAGAGAGATGAAGGCCTTTGACTATACATGCAAAGAGATCAAATGCTTGTTTCCTTTTTTATGGGCCATGGTTTGGAGCATGTGTTTTTAATAGACCTTTAATTCTGTGCATAAGTGCAAAAGTAATCTTGCCTAGTGCTTTGAAGACCACCAATAAAGGTATTTGGTAAGTATCATAAAGAAGTTGGAGTGGGGATAGAGCTTCTGTGTATTAAGGGAGTAGAAAGAGAAATATGTATATGCAATTAACATTCATTGCAGTAGCTACATATAACGTGTCTCTTCTTTTCTTGTTTTACTTAGTTTCCTAGCAACTATTCCTCCCTCCTTTGTAAAAATAATGCCTGAAGCAAGCATTATTGACATAGAAGTTCAACTGGCCTTCTTACCACAACAGTGATCATGCAGTGTAATGAAAAGAAGCAGGGCCTGATAGTTTGAAAGCCTTCCTCACCATGGCCTGCGGTTAATTCTCAGGGCAAAGAATTAGGAGTATCATTGGATTTGTTTTGAAGAGAAGTGGGGAATTGACTATGATGTCACATGCTGAGTACTCATATAAATATTACAGTGGTAAAAAGGTAGAATATTATTTATCTTGGCATGAACATCCCAAATGTGTATAGTGCCTTTTACTGTTACCTCCATGACAGCCTGGTCTCTGCCTGTCTGCCTCTCCAAAGCATGATGCTGGCTGGGAGCGTCAGACTCTGAGTAGGGCGATTTCTCTGTGTTCTGTGTGCCCACCCTTCGGTGTGACATCTCTGCGTGCTCTCCAGGGCATACCTGAGCGTGAAGGAGCTGAAGGAGGCCCTGCAGCCCAACAGCACTCACTTCCTCAATGTCTACTTTGCCAGCTCCGTGCGGGAAGACCTCGCAGGTGCCGCCACCTGGCCTTGGGACAAAGAGGCCACCAGCCACCTGGGTAAGTGAGGTGAAGGCCAAATGTGGTAGAAAAAACAAGGAGGTCCAAAGGGAGTCTGTGAAAATAAATCTGGGAAAAGAGGAAGAAAGAGAAAAATAAATTTATTCGATGAAGTAGCTGCTTTTGGCTTTTGGGAGACTTTTCCAAAATGTCGTTAGGTAGACACATATGACTTATTAGAGCAAACAGTGGCCAATACTCAGGATGTTTTTAGACCAGATTTGTACTCTATATGTGAATCAATTGCTGGCATGGAATGAGATCCGCTTAGTCCTGGAGAGCCTCAAGGAGGAAACTACACAAGGTGGCTAGACTGTGAAACCAGAGTTGCAATAATCACTGTGCCAGAAGGCTCTTGGGTTTCTTGCATTGGGCTCCTGAGGTGATCCTGGGAAATTCAGGATCCTCAGGCAATCTGGGGCTTGCCTGTTTACCGAGGAGAAGGGGGACACCTTAATAATGAGTGGAACTACTGCACACCTAAGAAAGGTAATTCCTTTTACAATGTCTTATCATTATTATAAAGGAAATCTTACTGACCAATCAATAGGAGTCATTAAGTCAACTTATATGGATAAAGAATAATTATTCAATATAATTTGTATCTATTTCTGGTAGGATTCAACCAGAACTTATTTTAAAACTGAATAATCATAACTGGGAGGACTCTTAAGTGTTGGATGATTATAGAGACCAGAAACCATTTCATAAATGATTTAAAATTAGTTATGCAAAACCAATTTCTTAGTAATCAAATATGAAGTAGAGAGGAATAAATTGATCACATGATGCTGTATATGTCAAACCCACATGTGATGGGATCATTATGAAGTAGAGTCCAGAACATGTTCAATTAATAATCAAAGAAAATATGAGCACATGTCCAAAGGACACCTAGCATTCTGGATTAGGGGAGGAGGAAGATAAGTAGTAAGTTAGCAGTAAAAGAAAAAAAAATATCATTGCTGTTCAAGAGGAAACCAGACCATGGAAATTATTGGAGTGAATCAGGTTAATATCCAGGAGGGGGTATTTATCTCAAGCAGAGGAGGAGACAATGAGAAATTAAACATGTGGTGATGCAAACTGAATGCTTTGGTAGTAGGCTGGGTTTCTTTGGCTCCTTAGTATCTGACACAGTTTTAGGGCTCTGTAGTCCTTTTATCACTAAACTTGGTACTTCCAATTCTCAGTACATGAGAAGTCAGAAATTTGTGAGGTTAGTGGTGCTTTCCAGATAAAAGCTAGTGTGGGTCATTTGAGCCTTCATGGTACAGTGGGTGGGCTAGAAGGTCATCCTCCAATAATCTACTCAACAGTGCATTTGAGTGTCTTGAGTTATTCTCATCAAAACAACAGTGACAGAGGAGCATATAACACTGTAAGAAGGTACCTCCAGATGGGGTGCACACCTGACTTAACAACAGTAACATTTTGGTGTCTGTGTGAGGGGATCCTGACAGCAAGATTTACCCAGCAGTGGTTTCCATGAGTCCAAGGTCTACCATTGGGAACTCAACCTACTTGTTTGAAAAACCTTAAGAAAAGGTTTTAAAAAAAAATCTTCCTGGTCATTATGAAGACAAATATTGGCTTCTTGATATGAATCATTGGGCTGGGAGCAGACCACTGAATGTTTTCTGACATTATTGGAGCTGTGCCATCTACAGGATTCATTTAACTGTTATAAAAATGGATTAAATACAAAAAAATGTAGCTATTTGAAGATATCAGACAGCAGCCAAGACAACAAGGATTTGAAGGGCCCAAACCCAGTGGAAAAAAAAGGCATTGAAATGAGCTCTATATATAACTCAGTCTTTTTTCGTTTCAGGGAAATTGCCAAATTCTCAGTGAAAGGAATAGGGGCAGCGCAGACAGCAGCAGCCTAGATCTTTCTCAGTCTTACCACTGGGGAGACAAAAATTAGAGGTCAGGCCTTCCAAGGCGTCCAAGACTTGAAGGACCAAGCTCTCAGAGAAATAGAAATCACACGCAAAAGAATGAGTCTGGTATTCTGCTACAATTTTCTTTTAAGATGTTTGCTAATTACTAACCCATGCATTCTCAGGGCCAGTGACCAAGAAAACAAGTATAAAATAACTTACAGAGATTAAAAACCTAAACAGTGATAACTTACAGAGATTAAAAACCTAAACAGTGATTTCAGAAGTCTTATAGTAGATGGGAGAAAAAACTGGAGTTGGGGCTCTGTTGAAGAGGAGGGGTTCTGAGATGCCCTGCATATAAAGGCAAACAGAAATATCCTAGTTTATATAAAACCTAAAATCCAGCCTCAAACACTCTTCAATTCCTGTTTAGAGGAAGGTCATCTGCCTATATTTAACTGCCTAACAAAAGAAAATTGAATATGCTCTAGAGGAAGACAACATTATCAAGAGCCTCTATAAGTTTTCATGCACTATCTTCAGCAATAAGTAAAAAATTACCAGTTATGCTGAGAGACAAGACTAAATGATGGTAAACTAAATTTAACAAAGAAACAAGTAGTTGAACAAATACAGACCCCAGATTATCTAGAAATGGGAGTTATTAGATATTGGCTTTAAGGTAATTATGAATAATGTGTTCAAAATTGATAAAAAGAGAGTGTCTTCAGAGAACTAGAATCTATAAAAATGAACAAATGGAAATTTTAGAACAAAAAATCCAATAACAAAGTAGGAAATAGATGGGCTTATGAGCAGGAGAAATAACTAGAAGATTATAGAAAATATACATATTGAAGTTTAGAGGAAAAAAAATGATAGGAAAGTATAGAAAATAACATACAAGACATTTGAGACCTGATGAAAATTTCCTAATATAAATTGGAGTTCTAGAAGAAGAGGAGAAAGATATCAGGGCAGAAACAACATCAGAGATAATGCCTGAAAATTTTGCAAAGTGATAAAAGATATTGAGCCACAGATTCAATATGTTTTATAAACCCCAAGAATGATAAATAGAAAGAAAATCAATAACTAGGTCCATTGTAGAAAAAATATTGAAAACCAAAGACAAAGAGGAAAACCTCAAAAGTAGCCAGAGAAAAAAGTTACATTACTTTAAAGGGAGCAACAATAAGACTTCATGCTGACTTTTCAACAGAAACTGTAGAAGTCATAAGACAACAGATTGATGTCATTTTTTAAATGCCAAAAGAAAGGAATTGCCAACTTGGAATATTACATTCAGCAAAAATATCTTCTAAATGAAGACAAATTAAAAATATTTTCAGACAAATAAAAACTGAGATCATTGAATACCAGTGATAAAATAAGTACTGAAGAATGTTATGCAAGCAAAAAGAAAATAACTCCAGATGGAAGCAGAGACATGCAAAAAAGGATAAAAATATTAAAAGTAATAGCATCTTTTTCATTTAAAATATATTTACAGTTAAAATATGACAATAATAGTACAAAAGACAGGAAGAAAGTAAAAGAAATGAAAGAATTTAAGACTCTTTCTTTACCTGTATCCAGAAAAAGTACTGATTTTAGTAATTTTAGATAGTAATAAATTAAAAATGGGTATCACAATTTTTAGGGTGATCATTAAAAGACAAATGAACTCTCACACTAATAGAACAGGAAATGCAAATGATCTAGAGAAGGCAGCAAAGGAAGGGGAAATAGGAATAAGTAGCAGAACAAATAGAAACAAAAAGTAAAATACTGATTCAGACCTAATGCATTAGTGATTACATTAAATACAAGTGGGTTAAACATACCAATTTAAAGCCAAAAATTGCCAGGCTGAAAACAAAGCCCAACTATATGGAGCTTGTAAGAAACATCTTAGATACGAGCACATAAAACGATTAAAAGTGTAAGAATGGGGGGAATATATATACATATACTGCAAATACTAATCCAAAGTCAGTTGCTCTTATGTCAGATAAAGTATATTTTAAGGTAATACATATTACCAGAGATAAATCAGAATATTTTATAAGTAAAGCAGAATTTGACAAAAATTAAAATAGACCAATCCACAATCATAGTTAGTGCTTTAAAAATACAGTTTTCTCAGAAAATAATAACATGACAAATATTTAGTGGAGCTATAGAAGATTTGAAAAACATGATTCATAAACTTGACTACACAAATGTAGAACAGTGTACTTAAAGAGCAAGCAGTATACATTCTTCTCATGTGACATGGAAAATTTACCAAGAGTTCTGGACCCAAAAGTAAACTTCAGAGGACTGAAACCACAGAGACTTTATTCTTTCATCTCATTGGAAATAAGCTAGAAATCAGTAATGACAAAAACAAAAAAACTGGGAAATCCCAAAATATGTGGAAATTAAGCAATATACTTCTAATTATTCTGGCTCAAGGGAGGAATTGCAATGGACATAGGAACATATTTTAAATGGAATGATTAACGGCATTATGGCATATCAACAAACTTGTGGTGTACACAAGAAGCCTTAAGCAAGGGAAAACCTACAGCTTTGTACATTAGAAAAGAAGAAAATCCAAGCTAAATATCCATCTCAAGAAGTCAGGAAAGGACAACATATTGAACCAAAAGAGTGAAGACAGAAGGAAGTTATAAAAGTAAGAGAAGAAATACATAAAGTATAAAATAACATTCACTAGAAAAAAACAACAGAGCCAAAAGTTTTTTTGGGGAGGGGCAAATGATTGATAAACCCTCCAAAAGACTAATCAAGAAAAAATAAAAATGAGAGAGAAAGAATATATTACCACTATGAGCAAAAACAGGGGTAAATTCTTATGTATACTACAGCCATTAATATGCAAGTATTTTCAGCAAATGGTGTTGTAGCAATTGCATATCTGTAGACAAAAGAAAGTGAATCTTGACATGAATCTCGTACCTTATGCAAACATTAACTCAAAATAGATGAAGATTTAAATATTAAAAGTAAAACTGTAGAACTTTTAAAAGAAAAAACAAGAGAAAATCTTCAAGACAGGGCGAGGTGAGGAGTGCTTATATATGACACCAAAGCATAGTACATAGAAACAAAAATTGGATTAAAATTGAATAAACTCAGAGAAAAAAAAACTTTTTCTCTGAAATACACTGTTAAAAGAACAAGGAAATGGCAGACCTGGAGGAAATATCTGCAAACCACCCAGCTTGCAAAGGATTTGCAAGTAGAATATATAAAGAAATTTCAAAACTCAGTAACACAAACAAATATTTCTATTAGAAAATGGGCAAAGACATGAACAGATATTTTACCAAAGAGGAGTTACAAATAGAAAATAAGCCAATGTAAAGATTTTCAATATTGTTAGCCATTAGGGAAATACAAATTAAAACCATAACAAAGCATTGCTACACATTTATTAGAAGAGCTAAGTTTTTTTTAATGTAGTGACAATACTAGAAGCTGGTGAGGATTCAGAGACATGGGATCTCTCATACATTGCTGGTGGGAAATTAAAGTGGCACAACCACTCTGGAGAACATTTTGTCAGTTTCTTATAAAATTAAACTTGTACTTACCATACAATTTCAGCAATTGGACTCCTGGACATTTATCCAGAGAAATGAAAACAGATGTCTACTCAAAATGTGTACATCAATCTTCATAGCAGCTTTATTTGTAAAAATAGCCCCAAACTGGAAATGACAACAGTGTCCTTCAGTGCTGTTTAAACAAAAACTGTGGTGTAGCCACATAATTAGGTACGACCCAGCAGTAAAAAGGAACAAGGTATTATTACATGAAATAACTTAGGTGGATCTCAAGGATAATATGGAATGAAAAAAAAAAGAAAAGAGCAACAATTTTGCAAATTACATGCTGTATGATTTGTGTAGTATTCTCAGAATTCTATGTAGTATTATCAAAATGAGAAAATGACAGAGCTAAAGAACAAGCTGATGTTTGCGAGGCATTAGGAATTAGGTGTGGGTTGAGGAAAGAGGTGTCAGAGTGTGGATGTGACATAAAGAATAACAGGAGAGTGATCTTGGTGGTGATGGAGCAGTTCAGTATCTTAATTGTGGTAGTTACACAAATGTGATAAAATCACATGGAGTGACACACACACACAGTGTATGTGTGTTCTTCGCATACAGCAGGTTCTCTATGAATGCTCACTGTATGTAGGAATCAATGAATGAATGAGTGATGGTATTGCATTTAATGGTTTCAAGAAACATTTAAATAGTCTCATGAGTCATTGAGTCATAATGAATTGCAAAAGAAGCTAAGGATATTTGTATCTTATTCTTAAATCTTTTGGGAATGACTGTGTTCTCCTACAACATGTTCCTTAGTGTGCTATTCAGAAGCAGAAGACTAGACTGCACAACCGAAAAATCTAACTCTATGAAATTGTTCATGTTCTCATTTTTTCTTCATGTTCAATCATAACTGTGATCAAACAAAGGAACTGTATTGACCTAAATCACGTGTAGCATAGTACAGACAGCTGGCATTCCCTGACAAAGGAAGATATTTAGAATTTTCTAAATACAGTCTTTTTGAGACTCAGAGTTATCTGTTTGTGGCAATAATCAAGATCCCTGCATGTTGAGGGTCAGCTGAGTGACCTAGCAAATGAGTACACTAGCTTTAAAGTTTGAAAATTGAATCCAATTTCTGACTCCCAATGGCTTAAGTCACTATGTGAAAAGACCAGGGTATTTTGTCAGCTTTTTATAAAAAGACCAAGGTAATTTGAGGTCCTGCTTTGCCATCAACACCACTTCTGACTTTGAGCATGATTCCATACTTTTAATGCTGTGATCACACAGGAAGAGTCTTTTTATAAGTAAATGAATGAATGAGGTTCCCCTGAATTCTAATGTTCAGTGGTTTGAAGATCTTTAGCTTTAATATACAGCACTTCAACTGAAAATATATCTTCAAAGGCAGAAGCCTTAAATTGTGATAAATTAATAATAAACTCTTTTATAAGCTATTAGTACCATACTCATATTCATTCATTCAAAGAAAAACTGTTTAATCTGTTTTGTGGCAATACCAGAGATGGAATAACAAAAGGAATTTACCCTAAAGGTTTGTACAGCATAATTGGGAGACATGCAAATACATCCTTATAATACTATGTGATGGTAACATGCATGAGGTCAGGTCAAACGTGAAGAAAAACTTCCCAATTGTTCTGGAAGCATCAGAGAAGAGTTCCCAGAGGGGCTGAGGCTTGAGAAGAGAGTTGAATGATAAGCAAGACTTTGTTTGGCAGTGAGAGGCCATTCCAGAAAGAACTAGTAGATGCCAAGGTTCGGACTGTTAAAAACCTGGACATACTTAGAAGTGGAATGTACTTGGAATGGCTAGAGCAATGCTCTTCAAACTTATTTTTGCTCTCTTGTGCCTCCTAAAAGACTTTAAAAACTTTGCACTTTCATACATTCTAAGAGTGATATCTAAAAATGTAATCATAAATTTAAATAATAGCAAAGAGTAAAATTCCTGGCATACTATTTTAAATTATTAACATTTGAAAATAAATTTTAAATGGAAATTTCTAAATGTATCCTTAGTAGCACAATTTGATTATCACCATGATTCATTTTCAAATGCATGGCCATGAACATTTTTTTACATTAGGAAATAATTCATTGCTCTTTTATTCTCTTTGAATTTGTGTTTCCATTCCATTTCTATAGAACTTTATGCTAATGTAACATATACATATATATTTTTTTCAGTCTCTAATTGTTAACCTATTTTCTAAAACATATTTTGAATAGAACAACTCTTCTTTGATAATTTTTTTATTAAATTTTTTCTCTTGAGATAATTGTATATTCTTGTATATTCATATTTGTTGGAAGAAACAGTACAGAGATAGTCCACAAACCCTTTGCCCATTTTCCTCCAATGGTAACATTTTGCAAATTGGTAATACAGTAATAAATAGGATATTAACATTGATACTGATCATAAGTTACAAAGCTTTAAAACTTTCTTATCAATTATGTTCTCTTTTGAAATGACTACTTGTCCAAAATTGATAAAAACTATATTTTAAATGTTAATTGATGACTAGTAAACCAAATAGGAAGTCTGTATTTAATGAGATGAGTGTGGGAATCCTCTGGTAGTCTCAGCCAGATAGTCCCTGTGGGGTGCAGAGCGGACGCCACAGTGGGATAGGTCTGAGACTCTACAGGAGGGAAAGAGCCGCGCTCTGGTGTAAATAGCCACTAGATGGTCAGAGTACAGCAAAACACATTTGTCTCCTATCCACTGTTCTCTTACTGTGTCAAAGCAGATGATTCTCCCTTGAGATAGGGAATCAACAAGTACCAGAGCGCACCATGTGAATATGAAGGGTTATAGAATCATTAATGAGACAGGCTACATGACATGAACAAGACAGGGACTGTTCCTGCCAATTACCCCCTGGCTGCTATTGTAGACTATTAGTCAGAAGATGGCATTCAGCAAATGGCTTTATTCTGGGTGCCTTGGAGTTTTGAACATAGCACCTTTCTCTTGAAAATTCTGAACACATTTCCGTAGGATGTGAACTGTGTGTCCTGAAACTGGAGTGCTCCCAAGAGAGGTTCATGCATTGTTAAGTAGGAGGAGTAAATAATCACTTTCATATGTGTGGCTTGAGAGATGTCCTCTTTTAAAATATGCCCTGCTAATCATTGAATCCTTGGTGCCAAGAACAGTGCCTGACACAGAATAGATGCACATAAGTTCCTTATAGAAAATATCTTTCCCATTCATACTTTGTGATGCCTAAAATTTTGGCATGAGAGAGAGAGAGTGTGTGTGTGCGTGTGTGTGTGTGTTTGAAGTACTGCCCTCATTCCAAAACCAAGGAGAGGATTACATGGGAATCTCAATGCCTTAGTAATAATATCTTCCATTTTTTATTAATCAGATTACTTTTCTCCCCATGGTGTGGGAGTGGCGAGAGGGCCTGAAGTGCTTGACAGCTGGAGGGAGGAGTGGCTGAAAGGGTATAAAAGGAGGCAAAAAAAAAAGTGACATCAGACTTCGCCAAAATCTTCACCCTTTACACATTCTTGTCTTGCCCAGAACGAGGACCTCGTAATGAGACCACAGACTGTAAAACTGAGAAGCCAATAGGAGATGCGGAGGTGAATAGTTCCTGGGCTGGTTCTGTTAAAAATTTGCTTCTCTTTCTAGCTCCTTTGACTTTTTGTGCAAAAACCTGTCCATTTCTTCCTCTCCCCTCATCTGTCAGTCCACCTTGGCCACCTGTACCCTTGTCCTGCCCTGCAGCTGCTCCTTGCTTGGACCGCCCAGGCACACTCTAACCGCTGTGCCTCTTCATCGTGGAGAGTGTGTTTTGGGGAGTGTGTGTTAGTAGCTGGAAGTAATTATGTAGGCACCTGCAGACCAGCCCTCAATCTACTTGTTTTATGGGCATATAACATTCAGCCCTAAAAGTTTACAGAGCTGTTTCAAAGTCATTTCAGCTTGTGTCCTTTTCTCAAAATGCCTGAGTTTAGTGTTTTGTTTTGTTTTCTCCAAGAGAAGTGGCTTTGGGAATTATTCTCTTTACCACGTGCCACTCTGGCGGTCTTGCACTAAAGCTGGGAAAAGCCAGTTGGAACTTGGGAATACAGTGTCACTTTGGGAGTTTGGCTGCTGCCACTGAGATTTCATCTTTTAATCAGTAATTTCTCTTTCTTTTCTTCCCCTGCACCATGCCCTAGACCACACAACAGCCCTGTCTTATTGCTTTAGCTTGTCCCTTTTAATCAAGGCTGAAACGTCTTCTGAGAAGGCATTTGTGTTCTCACTGCCAGTCCATCGAGCAACAGCTGTGCCACCCATGGCCACCAGGTGCTAAATCCAGGGAGTCCCATTCTTATTATGTTCCATGTACAAGTTAATGGTACTAGAATGTATTGAGTTCAAGTCCCAGTATGCAAGAAATGTAACTTTTATTTATTCTTCTATAATTGAATTTCATTTCTATTTTGAGCCCCTATGTTGCTGGGTAGTAGAAATTTACTTAGTCAGTCAAGCTTCTTTTGCCTGGGACTGTTCCTAACTAGCGAGTGGCTTGTAAATGCCAAGGCCATAGGGGAAGGACCCATTTTGTCCTCAGTCATCAGGTGGTGCCGGTAACCTGTGATGATCCTTGTTCCCATCACCGGGTCCCACTTTCAGGGAGTGTCTGGGAAGCTCTCTGTCACCCTTTCCTCTCAGCCTCACTGGTCAGCCATTCTTCTCAAGAACAAGGCCACTCACTCAGGAATCCATCACTGGAATGAGGCAAGATCTCCCTACTGTTAGATCACACGCACCCATTTTGAATCTTATCCTTTGACCTGGGTCTTGAAAAGTACAGTCTACTTTTCTAGACCTACCACCATCTTTTCTCTATACATTCCCATTATTTCCCCTTTATCTCTTTTTCCTTCCTCCGGAAGAGAGGAGGAACTTCTTCCTCCTTAATGGAACTTTTTTAGGCTACGATGGAGTGGTTGTGTTGCTCATAAGAGGTGAGAGCACCATCCTCTATTCGTCACCATGCGAGCTAAACCATGAGGTCCTCTCCAGACCCAAATGGCCTATGTTTTGGACACCTACAGTCAGCAAAGGACTTCTGTCCTTGCTCTTCACTCCACCGTATACCTCCCAGGGAGGCAATGAAAGAATGCAGGAGAGTCTGGGCCTTCCTGAGTTGGTGGGAATGGGGAAGGAAGCAAGGACCCACAGGGGTAAAAATAAAGAGTTTTTGTTTCCAAAATGCTGCCCTTCCATTTTACACTATTGCCTCAAAGTTTCCCCTGAGCAGAAGACAGTCCTGGGCTTGTCACCAGGCCCTGTGTGGCCTTTCAGGACAGGTGTTAGGCAGCTGAGTGAAGACAGAGACTCAGATAGCATCTCAGAGTAAAGATGGAGGGGCCAGGGTCTGGTCGAAAACATCTTTCTACTTCCTGTTTCAGGGAAGTAGGTGAGAGCAGAGAGCACAAAGGAATGGATTCAATTGCAGGGATGGGAATCCCTCCTCTTCATTTTACCACCATATTTCATTCCTCATCTGTTTTAATTTTATCCTCCAAGATGAAGAGGAACAAAAATGAACAGTGACTTTGAGGATAAGAAATGATACTTACGTTCTCTACAACTAGAGAAGGAGCAAGAAAAAGATGATTAACACTGCAGGAAATAAAGTGCCGGTCCAAAAACTGACCTACCAGCAGGGTCTATGAAGAATTAAGCTAACAGTCCCAATCCCATAAGTTACGGTCTTTTTCTCCCACAATTACTGATTTTAGGCTACTGCAAATAATTTTTGAATGCCAGTATTTTGTCTGTGAAGAGAACGGACACTTGTCTGTCTGCAGCTGTGTCCCAGTCCTGGCTGTCTGCCGGGCGCCCATGGGTCTTAGGATCAGAACAACATGGGAACAAAGTGTGAGCACCTTGGGGGCAAGTCAGAGCTCCTCGTGTGAGGGCATTTGTCTCCCTTGCCTGGCAATATCTAGTTTCACTCTGGAAGGTCTGCCCTGTTTGTGGTCGGACCCTAGCTTCTACCGCCTTGATGAATGAAGCTGGTTAGGAGGGAGCCATTAAGGGGTAAGGCAGGTGAGCGTGTGCAGCCAGGCTGCACTGTATGATTACAGTACTATTGACAAATGCTCTAACACACATTTTGGGTTAGTTCTAGAAAATAAGCTACATGCTTATCTATCTACATTGCTACTTCAATTTTGTAACAGCTCTTTGAAAGGGAAACTCGTGTTATTACCACTGAATAGATCAGGAAATAGCCTTGAAAGCTTTTGAAGAGTCTTTCCAGAGGTAAGGATCAGTCTATCTCCAGTGAGTGTCCGCCGCCAAAGAAGGAGGCCTGCTCACTCTAAAGGCCGTCCTTGTGCAGAAGAGCCTGCAGGACAGCGGTGTAGGGACCCACCTGCCGCCACTCAGAGTCTGGCCCCTGCTGCTAGTGATCACAAGGGAGGGAAGTGCGGGTGTAGGTATCACCATCAGAAGCTGTCCCTGCTTGCTTTGAACATTCATGTAAAATAGTACTGGGAAGTAGTCTTCTATACTCTTTCTTCATTATTCCTATGGAGTTATTCCTGGAAAAGGACTACACGTTTCCACAAGAAGGTGGGAATTCACAGCTTCTCAGACCCTCTCTGGTCAGACCCAAGTGGTGTTGAGGGCAGGAAGGCATTGACATTTTGGGGATTTGGTTTTGATTTACTTTTTACCACATCTCATTCCTTCTTAACAAAAACAACTTCTTGCATTTCTCTTTTTCGCTTTTGGGCAGCAAGTCTTTAAGCCTCACTCAAGTTTTGACATGAGTATGTGTGTGTGTATATGTGTGTGGTGGGT
Source organism: Manis javanica (assembly GCF_040802235.1). NCBI lineage: Eukaryota > Metazoa > Chordata > Mammalia > Pholidota > Manidae > Manis > Manis javanica. Next base: position 85,330,420 of record NC_133166.1, read on the forward strand.
ATATAGTTTTTATCAAAACATGAAAGAACTTTCATAAACTAAACCATGCAATAAATCAATGTCTTTCCTCTTTTACCCACATGGACATTTGTGTATGTGTGTGTCTGTGAGTGATTAAACTCATGCCCCTAACAATTTAACAAGTTTGCTTTTAGTTGGAATAGTGACTGAGAGGCCAGCATGGAACCCCTATTATGGGAGAAAGAAAGGAGAGTGCACAGTGGTGGACAGGCTGTGAGGGTTTGTAGGCAGTGAGCCTGGATCACATGACAATCTGTAGCCAATCTGAGAGTAGAATGTCAGTGGCTGCTCTTTCTCCAGCTTTTCCCCTTTCCCTCAGGCTATGAGAGACGTGAGGCTTGGAACACAAATTACAAGTCTGAGTGTGGGTAAAATTGTACTAGTTCCAGAATATCTCGCCTGGCTTTAGTGCATCTACATCCTCAGGGGTGGAGAGAAGTATGGCTTTAGTACATCAGCATATCAATAGGTGTTCCTCAGGGGTGGAGAAAGGTTCATCTCCATATCAGTGGGTAATTACCTGAGCAAACAAGGGCTTATCTGAAACTGAGAGGTGGGGGGGAGGGCTGGTTTTGCTTCTGCTGGAGCAGGAAAGAGAGAAGGCCCTGACTGCAGTTTGTAAGCAATAAATAGATTTTAAACTTTATTTCTCCCATTGACTGATTTCAGTTTTAGAGGTTTTTTTTGCCCTGGGATTTCCTTTCCCTGGACTTACACTGAAGTGGTGACAGTCCATGATAACACAGATTTCTTCATGTGGTATTTACAATTGTCTCACACAGTCCTACATGTTAGCTCATAGAGTCATGGGATGAGAATAGGAAGGAATCTTAGTGAGAAGCCTGGCTAGCCCCCTCATTTTACAGATGACGAGGGCTAGGGAAAGGTTAACGAGCAGAGCCAAGGTCATACAGCTAGTTAGGATCCAGGTTCACATTCCAAGTTCCTTAAATTCTAGTCCATTGTGATTCCATAACCTTAGGCTCTGGCAGGCAGAATGACAATAAGAGATCTGAGACCTTGGGCTTTTTCTTTATCATGTACTGGTGTACACAGCACCTCCCCCTAAATTAGAACACATGATATGCAATCTAACACACATATACTTATTAAGCCTGTTACTTTGTGTTCCACAGAGATGATTTGGGGCAGAAGTCCTATTTGTCCAGAATAAAAAATTTAACTGTCACTAAGTGTGTTAGAAGACCTGTGTTTTTAATTTAAATAGATGTCTGGTTAAATCTATATTTCCCTATTTATTTTCCTTAATGTGCTTTGAGAGTACCATGGAGGAGAACCCTGCCGGCATCATTGGTGAGGGGGAGACCTGCTGGGAGTGTCCAGGACTTGCATTTTTATGCTTCCTCCTTCACTTAAAAATAAGCTGGCTTATTGAAAGGTGACTATGAATCTGTTGAAGAATATTCTTAGATTTTGAAATATCTCATTTTGGGTTGGGGCAGAAACTTATAGAGGTTGATAAGATGCTCACTATTTTGATGGATTACCCTCATATTCTCCTTGATTGGCTGCAGGGCCACACTCCCAGTCATCCCCCCTCCTTTGACACAGGCTATTTTTGCCATTCCTTCATCCTGGAATCCTATCTCTGATCAGTTGTAAGTCCCTTCTTGTACCACTGGAGGAGAACCCAAGAGGACTTAGGCTGGACTGGCAATAGAATGAGGGGAATTTGATGTCTGCTCAGAGGTAAGACATATGGATAGAAAAGAACTATTGATTTGGGAGTTTTCTTTGTCTCTGGTAGTGTTGTATGAAGTGTGCTCCAAGGAATGCAACTGTCCAGATGTCAAAAGGTATTCCACCACAAACGGGCTCTGAGTTCAAATAAGTATGGGAGGCAAGGGGTTAGGAGAATTGCTGTAGGACTTCTCAGGGCCTTTAGTACACAGTTCTCATGTATAAAGTGAATCTTCAGAAAGAGAGTATAGAATGCTGCATTTTTTAAAGCATATTTAACCACTGAGACACCCTCCCTCCCCCTTTTTTTTTTCAAAGTGTCCCTGAGGACTAGTGTTTAGAAGAATTTGGGAAAACCACTCAGTGTAATACTTAACAGGTGAATTGTAGGCTTTCAAAGACCTATTTGCTGCAGATGTTTTTTTAATCCCAAGGTTACTTAAATCTGGGGTGAAGGAAAAGAAAGAGCAGGGAAAGGGATTGAGTATATGTACAGGGAAGGACTGTGGCAGAGGAAGAAGGCTGATGAGAGAGACAGCATTTAAAAGGCAATTGGAAGAGAACAGAAAGTGTGCTCTTAGGGTATCTTCATTGTTGTGAAGGTTGATATTGCTGTTGGAGATCTAGGGGCGTAGTGGCGTATAAACTTTGATGGTAGTTACTATTGTAATTGGATATGTAAGGTGAATTAAAAAGTACAAATGCTGCATTTCACCAGGTTTAATCAAATACTGGGCACTCTGGATGTTACTGAAATTTATCTATTTTCAGATTACTTTATGTTGACATAATAATGATACAAAAATACACAAATGAATGAAATATATAGAAAATAATTTCATAGAGAGAAAAAAGGTTAACGTTGGAGAATAAAAAATTTTACTGAAAGTGATAGAAATGACAAACAAGGGAGATGAGGTCTGTTTTAGATGTGAAAGTAGACAATATATCTCAGGTTGGTTGATGTCATCATGTTTGAGTAGACTGGGAGCAACTACAACTTAGATTTAGAAACTGTCATTTGCATTTAGATAGTCACTGAAAGGGTAGATCGAGCTGCACATTACAGAAACCACTGGATGGGTATGGCACCAGACACCCTGTGATTGTGTCCTGCCCATAAAACAATGCTTGTAGTTGTCTATAGGGCACTGCATAGAATTCAGGAACGAGATGTAATCCCTGCAATATGATCTGGAAAAAGAAAGACAGGGCTATTCTTCTGGAGGGCCTGCTATAGTCAATAGACCATCGATATAGGGGGTGGGAGGCTGAGATAGGATGAATGAGACAAGTTCTGGGACCTGGAATCAGATCTGGGACAGAGGGCAAACACAGCCAAGGGGACTGGACTATGGATCCCAGAGGTTTGGTCCAGAGCTGTTGACATTCCCAGTTTCAGGTCCCATAGATAATGATGGGTCTAATCCTGACAATTTTTGGAGAAGGAAAGTCAAGTAGTTCCAGCCATGGGGAGGAAGGGTGAGGAAGCTAGACAGTAGAACTTGGATACTCAGGGCTCTTCAGCCTTTGCCTTTGTAAGGTTACCATGAAACCACGAGGTCTTTTATCGAAGCTCAGATTGGGTGCAAGGAGCTTTTCCCTGAAACTACTCCCTTGGAGCTCTCAGGGAGATGTCTGGGGAGCATGCTGGATTTCATGAGAGTTCAGTGGAACTTGTCTTTTGTCTCACTGGCTGTTAGACCTCTTGAGAATGGGAGTCATGAGATGAGAAGCAGCACACACATCATTTACTAAACTCCTTCTTAATGTGCTGAATGCTTAAAAAAGCCACCAAGAAGTAGGTGTTATTATCTCCACTCTACGGATAGCAAAAACTAGATTTCAGAAGGTCAGGTAGCTGTTCAAGTCCTCAGAGCTGGCATGTGGAGGGGCCAGGAGTCAGACTCGGATTTTGTCAGCTCCAGATCCTATGTGTTTTCACCTGGACCCGGGGCTCTCAACATGGGAAGCTTTAAAAAATACAGAGGCATGTAGTCCATCCTCAGATACTTGGATTAACTTCATCTGGCTTGGCATTTGGACATCTGCATTTTCAACTCCCCTAGGTAATTTAAATGTGCAGCCAGGGCTGAGAATCCTGGCCCTCCACCATGTCATCTTGTCTGTATCATTATCCCTGACATCTAGTAAAGCACTCAGCCGTGATAGGGGTTAAAGACATACTTACTGATTAGTTTTGAGGGTATTTGTAACCAGAGGGAAGGGTAGGGACTAAATGCCACTAGAAATTATAAATTATTCCTTAAGAAGCTAAAAGTGAACATTTAATGTTTATCAGAAGACATAATTAAGAATCAGAGAGGGCTGCTATTCATTACCTGCTGAGAAATGTTTTCCAAACTTTCCCTTGCAGGTGGTGTTGTTCTCAACCCAGCCTATTATGGCATGCCTGGCCATACCAACATCATGATCCATGAGGTGGGGCATGTCTTGGGACTCTACCATGTCTTCAAAGGGGTCAGTGAAAGAGAATCCTGCGATGACCCCTGCAGGGAGACGGTGCCATCAATGGATACGGGAGACCTCTGTGCCGACACTGCCCCTACTCCCAAGAGTAAGCTGTGCCAGGACCCAGAGCCTACCAATGACACCTGTGGCTTCACCCACTTCCCAGGGGCTCCATTCAACAACTACATGAGCTATACAGGTACCACAATAGTCTTGATGCATTTTTTTTCTATTAAGATTATATGGCAGCCTTTGGGGGCTGGGAGGATAGAGGTGTGGGAGGTAGAGAGGACTATGAAGCAGTCATTCATGCCAGAGGGTTGAGGTACATTTACCATGACATGTTCTTTTTTTAATGTCTTCAAAGAACTTAAAGAAATACTGAGATATTAAGGGGTCTTGATGAAAAGAAAAACATACTTCTATCTTGGATACTTAAAAAAGGGGACAAAGCTAAACACTCTCAATATCCCTTGACCTCTAGAATTTGGTAGTTCTTGTGCCTGCCCACCTTCTGAGGCATTTACTCTGAGAGTCCAGTAGTGATGGGGAAAGAGGTTTCTGGGTCAAGTGGCTCTTGGTACTATTTTTGAAGCTGGTCAAGTGGATGGCCCTTGTTAATTTTAAGCTCAGGATTCCTTTCAATTTTATGTTATTTTTTTAAGTTTCAGGTTTTCTACTTCCAACACTAGTCAAGAGCTGATGCTTAGCTTGCGTACCAAAATAAAACAAAGCGAAACAACAATAGGAAGAAACCCAACACCATCTCATTTTAAAACGTGGTACTTCCCTGGCCCTGGGAACAGCTGTAGTATCTGGTCTTGTCCCGCATTATGCTTCTCCCTGGTCCTCTCACACCTTCCTTGTTTCTAGTAAAAAGTAATACTATCGTAGTCTCCTGAAATTTATCCCTAAAATGAAGGATTGATTTGACTCAGTGACTTATTCCAATGAGGAAGGAAGGAGGTAAGTTTTCTCTAAAGTCCAGGGGCTTATTTGGTGATAAATTCTAGAACTATCCAAAACGAATAAACCACAAGACCCTAGTCATGCCTTGAAAGGGAAGAAGGAGTGAGCTGGTATGCTCCGTGACCTACCAATATATTCCTACCCAAGTTTCATTTTGGTGTATAATTCAGGTGCATCAAATTCCCAGGGACCTGTATCCCTGTTTCCCCCCAGCAAGGACACAGTAGCCTTTGCCAGGGTGGAGTGACCAGACAGTGGGGTGCAGAGGGCAGAGCTGGTTATTTAGGCACCACCTTTGCCTTGGGCAGAGGAAACAGCCAAGAAACAGTGGGGAATGTTTGACTGGTGCGCTTTTGTTGAAAAAGGCCCTGCAACTCAGATAACTTCCTTTCTCATGCATTGGAAAATGTCAGTAATAGGGAGATTTTTGCCAGCTCCAAAAGTACAGTGGGGACCGCCCTTCCCAGCCCTGCTGCCTCCTTGACATCCTGGCTCTCTCTGCCCTTGAGCATGCCCACCGAATACTCACTAACCCTGGCCAAAGTCCCCGGTAAAGCAGGCGCCGGCAGCTCCACAAGTGTGTGCGAATAAAAAGGCCATGTGCTGAGACACTGCCATCGGGTGGTCTCCTGAATGATCCACTGTGAGCTCAGAGCAGCCCTGTGCCCCAGGGCAGGTGTCTTGGTCTGGCCCAGCCCAATATTAAGGTAATAGCCCTGTGTCAGAAGTAAACAAGGACTATGCTCTGCCTTCTCGTTCCTACTTCAGCTTAGACACATTCTGGAACAAAACACATTTACTTATTTGACAAGTGTTTATGGAGCCTAGTAAAGGTGAAGCATTGTGTGAGGTGCTGGTGACTCAGGCGTGAACAAGGCAGACTTATTCCTACCTGGGTGGACTTTGCAGGTTACGACTCCCATCTCTCCTGTCCCTTTTTCGTCTCCACAGATGATGACTGCACTGACAGCTTCACCCCTAACCAGGTGGCCCGGATGCATTGCTATTTGGACCTGGTGTATCAGCAATGGAGTCAAAGCCGAAAGCCCACCCCCATTCCCATCCCACCCATGGTCATCGGGCAGACCCACAAGTCCCTCACTATCCACTGGCTGCCTCCAATTAGTGGAGTTGTATATGACAGGTGAGAGAGAGCTGGTGCGTTTCCTTGGTGGCACCTTTCATGTAGCGGGGAGGAAGTGAAGTTAGGGGAGCCCCAGTTTGGAACTGTAACCATATGCCACTGCTCAGGGCTGCTCCCTGCTCTGTTCTCTCCTCCTAAGCAGAGCACATGGGGCTCCCGGGTGAGCCAATGTCTTATGATACATGCTCACTCCTCAGCAAGGGGCCCATCATGTGTTTTCTGTGGAATATCTCCTCTGGTGGGCTTCCAGGAGCCTTGAAGAGGTGGACGAATGTGGTGAAGATGAACTGAAAAAACTCACATGGTCTTTGCCTCCTGTTCAGGGCAGCCACGCGTCCTTGGTGCAAGGGTGGGGCAGAGGCCTGCTGCTTGCCCAGTGGTGCTGGGAGCAAGGGAGGTGAGGTGTGTTCCTCTAGGCAGGTCTGGAGCTGGGTGGGTGGCAGGCTACCCACTGACACCAGCTGTGCATCAGAGGCTTACCTAGCCCATGTGAGCATTTCTAACATCTCCTCTACCTCCTGTTGGACTCGTGCCCAGCCCACTTGTGGCTACTCCTAATAGAACTGCCATTATCCGCTCATTTTCCTATCTGCCCTATTCACTTGGCAACTCCTTCAGGACAGGGCTACTTTTGTATCTTTGGCTCTGGGCCTGCCACAATTGACATCTAATACATATTTATTGAAGAGAATCATTATACCTAAAGTTAATTTTTATTCATCCTTTGCATACTGATGTAAATGAACACCAGGGGATTTTTTTGTAAGGAGAGAAAGTGGGAAAAGGGTGACATCTGACACTTGGTGGGAGGATGAGGGGGCAGGCGTGGTTTAACTGAGGGGGACCAGAACTCCATCTGCACTTGCAGGCTCCCCCCTTCCAAAACCTGCCCTGTTGTTCTGAGTAAAAGTAGTTGTTGTCTGTTGGGTGCTTCTGTGTGAAGCTTTGTCCTGCATATTTTACCCGCATTGTCTCATTCAGTCCTGGTATCAAGCCCAAGTCCTACTATCTAAGTGACTAATCCGAGGCATAGGGAAGTATACAATGGCTAGCCCAAGACCCAGCAACCAAATAGAGGTAAATTGGGGGCATCCACTGGGATTTCAGAAATGGCGAACATGACATAGTTTATGTCTTTGAATTCAGAGTTTTCCCACCTAGTAGGTAGATAGCCCCTCTTCTGTGCGACAACCTTCCCCTCTGGGCATCCAGCCCCAGCTAAGGAGCTGGCTGTGTCTGGAGCTTGGAGCTTGTTTCCACATACTCCAAGCTTTACAGAAGGCCTGGGAGAGAGGACAGAGAGGGACAGGGATGGAAGGAAGCCAGTGAGTCATTTTTCAGAATGTTGTTCCCAGCCTCCTGGTACCTGTCCTCGATACCGTGATGTATGCTTAACGCATGACATCCCTTGGACCCCCACTCCTATCAAGCAGTGTCGATTGCTGCCAGCACCCAAGCTCTCATGGGCTCCATTTGTGGGACAACTCTTCTCCACGTGCTGTGTGTAAGAATCCTCTTCCTGCAAGGGTGACCTTACACAGCTTCGGTGGGGCCAGCTGAACAGTAAGTCCTCATAGGAGTTTTACATCAGTTTGTGCAACACATGTAAACAATTTAATCTTCCGATTCTCTCTCTGGTACAAACGTTATGATAAAGCACACATTAGTACTGGTTTGCTGCAATGTGCTTCCTTTCCTCAGCGAGGTGGGCCACAGTGTTGAGGCCTCCCAGCACGTGTGCCGGGGAGACTCACGTCACGTACCCAGCGATTTGTGTCACACTTGGAGTTATGTTTACGGCTTCTCAGTAGGTCTTTGGAATCTTTATGTCAGAGAGGAGCCCAGCTGCGCACTGTGCTGCAGCCCGGAGGGGGCCAAGTGCATCAGGAAGATGTGGTTTGGAGTTGTGTCCGCACCAGAAGTGAGCACTGACTGGAGTCGGAGGTTGGAGTTAATGACCTCTTTTTGTTGCCAAAGTACTGGACACTTGATGGTATTTGGGAACGTGCTCAAAGGAATTAAGGAACTTGTTGTGACCTCAGATATGTACTTAGTCCTTCTGCGCCTTAGTGTCCACATTTGTAAACATAGGATTCTTACAGGGATTATGAATAATTTATGAAAAGCACCTAGTGGCACAATGCCAGGTGTATAAGATGCTGAATAAATGGAAGCTGAAAAAAACCTGAAGCTGATAGCATAATTATTACTCTTATTTAACAATATTATTTTTCTAGTATATATATATACACAGTATATACTAGTATTTTCCTAGTGTATTTACTAGTATGCTATTTTTCTCCCTCTGACTGTTGACAGACCTCGATTTTCAGATGTGTCCATTCACAATTGGACTTCAAAAAAGATTCTAAGTATCTGAGATGAGACTCATCAAGTGATTTCCCCATGATATCTAGTCACTGTTATCTACCCTTTCCAATCACCCCAGATACAGTGCTTGAAGAACTCTTCATAGTATAGTCTCAGGTATGCTTATAAAATGAACTCTCACAGAGGGATGGCTGAGGGCAGTCCCCGTGCTGACTGCTGGGCTTAGAAAGAGTAGAGTTCAGTCTGGACCTGCTCACAAGCAAAGAAGAAGGAAGGGGAGTGGGAATTCCCAACACCACAGAGCAGTACCCTAAGACAGGAGCCAGAAAGTGCAGTGGATATACAGAGGAGAGATTTGCCAGCCACTCAGAAGAGTCAGGCTAAGTGCCACTGTTAAGGTTACATTTGAATGGGTCTTGAAAGGTGAGTCGGAGTTTGCTAATCAGGGAGGCATGGAAAAGCTGTTTGACAAGAGAACTCATCACAGTTCACGAAGCTAAGTGGAGGGTGTGATGCATTTGTGGAGTGGCGATTGGTTTATTGTGATGGGACCATGCATGTGGTGCAGGAACAGAGGTGGGTAAGGCTGGAGCCACCTGGTGAAGGACCCTGGACCAGAGGGAGGAGTGCAGATGTATCCCCTTAGGTGACAGAGAGCCAAGGGGCATTACATTTCATATGACTTTCATTTTATGTACATGATTAAAGGTAGGGAGTTTAAAATGTAAGATCACACACAGCTAATCAGTTTACTCTGATGATGCATGTCTGTTTTAGGTGGAGAAATACAAGTGGTGTTTGGATGACTTGGTGAGAATCAGCGTAGGAAGGAGTTTATTATTGAAACTCAGATTATGATTATTTTGTGTTGAACGTCCTAAGATAGGAGCTGCCCACTTTCATCTCTGCAGGGCTCCTTTGTGTCTTACTTACATTCTTCTGCTTCATGGCTTTGAGATGTTCATGTCACTGTGAACTTGCAAAGATGAGGTCTACACGAGAAAGAAATGAGTGGAGAAACAGCTGTGCCCCCTGTTGCCCCCTCGGGCCTCAGTACCCATCTTCACTCCCACATCCCCAAAGGTCTCCTGAGTGGCTGCCCCAGCTCAACTGATGGCTTCTCCCCATGTCCCCAGGGCCCCTGGCAGTGTATGCGGTGCCTGCACTGAAGATGGAACGTTCCGTCAGTATGTGCACACAGCTTCCTCCCGGCGTGTGTGTGACTCCTCAGGTTACTGGACTCCAGAGGAGGCTGTGGGTAAAGGAGCATGTTTTCTCATTTGTACTTTGGTGGCTGAGAATGGGGACATGGAGGTAGAGGGTGGACTCGGACACAGTGAGAAAAAGGTGTGTGTGTGTGTGTGTGTGTGTGTGTGTGTGTGTGTGTGTGTGTGTGTGTGTGATTTCCCAGGGGTCTGTGTGTCAAATGCTCCATGAGTGCTTAGTGTGGAGGCCCAATGGCTGTGGTGAAGCATATGTCAGCACAGGGGTCAGAGGGATGGAGAAATCATCTGCACTCAGGGGCTCACGTCCGGGTTAGACAGCTCAGGCCTGTGGAACATGTGCTACTGGCCCACGGCGTGGCCTTGCCTCATGACTGTGTAAGCTGACCTCGTCCGTCGGGCGAGCAGTGGAGAACACACAGCAGGGAACACTCCCACTCTGGCTGAGCCTGTCTGCGGGGGTGGGGTGGACTAGGTGTTCCAAACCGATGCTGTTCGTCCCTGCTATTTTATGAGTCTGTTAATCACTGGTACTGGTTGTGCTTTGGATATGATCTCAGCAAGGCTCTAGGAGGGGGTAAATGCTTTCGTTGTCCTTTTTCTTGTCCCTCTCCCTACGTCTTAGTTACCAATTCACTCACATATGTATATCAGTGCCTTTAAGACAAATTACAGCATTTACCCCAATCTGGGTCCAGAAAATGCTGTTGACATGAGTTTTAGCACCTTCTGATGAATGGCTTGACTTCTCCCATCATCACCATCTTCAATGTTTACTTAATCATCATCTTTCTCTTACATTTATTAAGATCCCAAAAACTATTCGGTAGGATTTGTTGGATATGGTTCTATTTGAGTTATTTTGCAGCCTTAACTCTGACAAGAAAAGAAAGAGAACATTGGTCTAAGAGTCTACAGTGTCTGTTAAATGTCCCCTTGGTCTCCCAGTTACTGAAATGACAGGAGCCTCAGGGAGAAATCTGGCGAGAGACAATTTACTTTTGATTCTATAGGGCTTTTTGCAAATGAAAGTGTTCAGGGCAAAATGGGAAGTAACTATAAGATTTCTATTGGCACTGCTTTGGACTCATTTAGAAATTGGCATTTCATAAAAGGCCATTTCTGTGGCAAAATGTTTTGTTCTGCACTCATGTTTTAATGCCCATTGGACTCCCTGACCCTGCACTGCTTTCTTTTTGATTTTTTGAAAATTGAAAGTTCTGGGTTCTAATTCTCATATTGTGTCTTGAGGCAAAACCAAGCCAGGGTCTCCACTTCATGTTTTAACATGAGATCATAATTAAAACTTTCTGACAGGCATTGCTGCTGTTAGGCTGCCTTCTGAGGGCCTTCACCATGTTAGTATTTGGGGATGACTGCTGGAAAATTCTGCTTGCTTTAAAAAGGTGGAAACTAAATTTCAAAGCATGTGAACTATGCTTTGAAAAGTCAGAATTCAAATCCACACAATGAAAGGCATTGGGTCCCCGGTAAAGCATGCACAGACACACTTACTTACAGTTCTGGTCACAGTGTATTTAATGACACTTCATGAACACTTATTGACCACCAACTGCCCTGGGAAACAGGAAAATTGAACCAGATATATCCTTTATTTAAATATCATCTTCCTGGAGAGAATTGCCCTGGCTCCGTAATCTAAAATAGTCCCCTGTCCCATCTCATCCTTCTCTAACCGCTAATCTGCCTTCATTTTTCTTCAAAGATGCCATTAACACTTGGAATTTTGTTTCTACCTCATTATCTATTTACTGTTGTACCTATCACCCTATTGTAAGGTATATGAGGGCCAAACCTTATCACTTGTGTGTGCTACTCTGTCTCCAATACCTAGACTAGTGTGAGGTGTAAAAGAGGTACATAGTCAAGTTTTTGTTGAATGAATGAATGGATAGATGGATTCGCAACATAGGCAAAAAACAGGAAGGACAATAAGATGTAAGACACATGCGCATTCAAACTACTTTCCTGTGGTGTGGGCTTGGATTTTTTTTTTATTTTCCAAATTCTGAAGGGCTAAATAATCCAATTTTTGTAAATGTAGTTTTCCAGATGTTTCTGTGGAACACAGAGATCTCCTTCACTAACCTAGTAGGGCGGGGGTTAAATGGTACTTACTTTATAAATGAGGAATTTGAGGCTTGGAAAGACCTGCTGCTGTCACAGCTAACAGCCCCATGCCAATTAGAGCCTAGCTCTGCTAATTGCTCATTTAACACTTTTCCTTCAATCCCCCTCATGTGAGACAAAAGAAAATCACCTCACACAGGTATTTCCACAGAGCTGGCCTTAAGATATTTGTGCTATTTATTTTCTCCATTATATTTTTACTTGGCTACCGAATCTCCATTCTTTTTCCAACTGAAGTGTCTGTGCTTCTAGTTCCTGCTGGCAGTGTCCTCCATGCACTGAGGACATATACCTCCTCATGTGTATGGGGTACATGAGCTGAACTGACACGGAAATTTCAGTTTGTCGTTTTAAAGTTTGGCTGACCGTCAATCGGAAGGACTGCTGAGGTATGATCTTAGGGGATCAAAGAGTTTTGTGAAGAGCCTAGTTAGAATATAGTGACAGTCTGAACCATGCGTTGGCCTTATTAATAAATAATACAGGACTTCAGATGCATTAATTTATCATCGATTATGAATAAACTAAGTACAAATAATTCCCCTCCGCTCAAGGATTCTTTAAGGACATGACTTACCCTCTCTGCATGAGTCCTATGTTTCCACCTACGATCAGGTTGCTCCAGTCCAATGTCCTGATGGGCTTCTCTTGTTCAAGGGCATCATGTAGAGGTGATAAGGAGCAAGACATAAGACTTTGGAATTCTTACACCTTTGTCCTCAGTAGGACTTAAGACCTGACCCACTTCTGTGAGAATTCAGAGTTCTTCTTCATTCTTTTTTCTGGCTGCTCATGTGGCTACTCATTTTCACACTTGTAATGGTTGGTTCCTGATGCATCTTTCTTTCTGTTCATCTCCCTCAGGGCCTCCAGATGTGGATCAGCCCTGTGAGCCGAGCTTACAGGCCTGGAGTCCCGAACTCCATCTGTACCACATGAACATGACAGTCCCCTGTCCCGTGGAAGGCTGCAGCCTGGAGCTGTTCTTCCAGCACCCGGTCCAAGCTGACACCCTCACCCTATGGGTCACCTACCTCTCCATGGACTCTTCCCAGGCACTCTTTGACACTGAGATCTTGCTGGAACACCAGGAGTCTGTGCACCTGGGCCCCTTGCACACTTTCTGTGACACTCCGCTCACTATCAAACTTCACGTGGACGGGAAGGTCCTGGGGGTGAAAGTCTACACCTTGGATGAGCGGATGGAGATTGATGCGGCTCTCCTGACGTCTCAGCCCCACAGCTCTCTGTGCTCCGGCTGCAGACCTGTGCGGTACCAGGTGCTCCGGGAGCCCCCATTTGCCAGTGGCTTGCCCGTGGTGGTGACACATCCTCACAGGAAGTTCACTGACGTGTGAGTTGGGCAGTAGGGCTTTCTACACCATGGGGCTTTCTGGGGCTTTGGGCGTGGGTTTTGTTTCCTTTCTCCCACGTTTTATTTTTATATTCTGACATGACCTTAGTTGGAGAGATATCCAAAATCTCAGAGGGGATTTTATTTGAACATGGCATATCTAAGCTGATGAAAAATATTTCCCAGAAGGGAGCAAGCAGGTGTTCTGACTGATGGTCCATCATTATGATTATGGATACAAGGGGTTAGTATAGAAGGTGTTTCAGTTGGACCAAAAGTAATTGTCGCAGACAAGTTGATCAGAGTCAGATGCTCCTATCTGGTGACATAATTTAATTTCTGATTCCTTGCTGTGACTTTTGGATAACCTGCTTATAACATTTAAAGGTTATAATCAAGTCTTCCATAGCTAAGCAAAGAAGCCAAGGGTCCTGCCGACACTGTGGTTAGTTTTGTGACTCATTTTCATGTGTATTTCATGGTTCCCTCTTTGTCTCTTTCTCTCCTCGCTCCCTCTTTCTTTGCTTTTCTTTCAACTCTCCTCTTTCTCTCTCTTCTGTTCTTTCTACATTTAGTGAGCTCTGCTGTGGTCCAGGAACTGTGTGCTCAGTGCTGGGGGATACAGACTAGGATAAAATCACTGGCTTAAACATATGCAGTGTCTAGAGTAGAAGGTTGGTGTCTCCAAAGGAAAATTCTCCCTACCTCATAATTTTCCTTGGAGATTGCCCTGAGGGCAGAACTCAGGGTGAAAAGAATGTTTTGTCAGAGGTGCTATGTTGGTTAGCTTTTGCTGTGTTAGACATCATCATAAAACACAGTGCTTTAAAACAACAAACACTGTTTCTCATGATCCTGTGGGTTGGCTGGGTGTTCTCATCTGGACTGGCTGGGCGTGAGCTCCGCAGCTGGGAACAACCCCCTGCACACTGTGGAGGCCCAGCCAAGATGGCTGGCGTGGCCTCCGAGACGAAATCCTCTTCCCACATGAGCTCTCATTGTCTAGCAGGCTTCACCTGGGCTTGTTCTCATGGTGTGGGTTTTCAGTAGCAGGAGGGCAAGCCCCCAGACATTTCCACTTTCCAAGTCTGTGCTCATATTGCTCATGATAACATTCCACTGGCCAGAGTGTGTGACTTCACACGGCCAATTCCAGGTTTAGGGGGTGGCAAAATAGACTCTCTCTCTTTTGGTGAGAAGAATAGCAAAGTCGCATCTCAAGGGGTGTGCAGTGGGGTGGGAGGGATTTCTGCCCATTTTGTGGTCTACAGCAGCTACAAAAAGTGGAGAAAAATGTGTGCCTTGAGCTTTCCTACATTTCCTCTTCCCATGTTTTCTCTGTGAATTAGAACTTGGAGACCGGGAAATGGTCAGGGAAATGGTCAAAACACTAATGTAAATAGTAGGACAGATCATGGGGTAGATTCAGAAAGAAAAAGAATCACTTTCAAGCTTCTCTAGGTAGTCAAAATGACATTGTTCTCTAGATGTGCACACGCACATGCGCATGTGCATGCACACACACACACACATTTATACACAAAACCCATTTTCTAGATGAGAAAACTAAGGTTTGACTTTAATTTGGTTGAACAGAGCTAGTAGGTGGTAGACTCAAGATTAAAATTGAATTTTCTGACTGAGTCACCTTTAGTTTCCTGTAGTCACCTGGAGTGACTTACTGCCTTTACAAATTCAGCCCATTAAAGGTTGGGACTACCTGCTGCTGAATTTTCCCCCCCAGAATGTAACATATTTTGATGCTTTCTGCCTATCCTTACCCAGCCCCAGAACAGCAAGACTTAGTCATGGCTGGATGAGAAGTCTGACAGAAACCACCCTGTAAAGCCATCAGAATGGATGAGGATATAAAGTTGTTTTGCTTTTAAAATAACTGTCACATTCATGAGAAGATTGCTTCCTTAAAGAGAGCTAATTTGGAAATTTAAAGTCTTTAATATTTAGGTGTCTTTCCCATTAAAAATAACTAAAAGCCTGTTCAGAGGTTTTTAAAGTTGATTTTGAAACTCTGATGTTTCCTGTTTGCTAGATGAAACATCAAGTGAGAGAATAGAGCTTTGTGGTTGAGTTGAAGAGGGTCTTGGTAGAAGGTATATGGTGGACACTCCTGACAATCCCATGAGATCCATCCTCTAGGGCATTCCCGTCCTAGATTGGCTTTGGCGGTAGTTTCCCAATTGGGACAGATGCTGGACAAAATTAATACGAGGGCAGAATTTGTGTTGGAATCAGAAGCTCTGCTCTTAGGCCCTTAGCCCTTCCAAATGTTCAGTCTCTCATGTTCTCTACCTCATCAGTGTGCTGGGGCCCTGGAGAGAGTGATAAACTCCTTTCATCTCTGGTGTCGACTAATAAAGTCCATTCCTGGTATATGTGCATTTTGACAGGTTTGGAGGTGGGGAGTAATCTAATGCACTTCTAATTGTGGAATTTCTTGTATCTCCAAAATGGTGATGAAGGGAGAGAAGAGGGAGTTGCCTCTCCTCCCAAGGATTCAGCCTCCTCAGAAAAAGAATTCTCTTGAGAAACAAGAAAACTGTCAGTCATAGACCGTTGTTGAGCTCAAACCCTGAAGCTTTCCTTTCCTTGATTGCTTTGACATACAGAAGTCTAGTTTTCCAATAGTTGGGGATTTTTTTGTTTTGTTTATAATATGGTAAACATACACTTAAAATGCCTTCTTGCTAGAGTGTATAGGACTGTTGGTTGATTGAATAAGCAGTTATTGCACATGCCCTATGCAGAGTACTGGAAATACAGAAATGAACACGATTTCAGACATTCTGCTGCTGGGTAAGACCATATGCCTTGGTGTCAAATAATGTAGCATGTATTTAAGATTGACATCCCCATATTTATTTTCAACTCCGCAAATCATCTGCAAAGGCCCCAGGGTGTGTCTCACCTTCTGGATGTTGTGGTCACAGCCCATTGATTTCCACAGGGAGGTCACACCTGGGCAGATATATCGGTACCAAGTTCAAGCTGGAGCTGGAGCAGAACTTGGAGAAGCTTCGCCTCCTCTGAGCCACATCCACGGAGCTCCTTATTGTGGAGATGGGAAGGTGGCAAGGTGAGTGGCGTGTGCTTGGGGATGTGCAAATAGGGACACCTTGCCCTGCTCTGACCAGGAGCATCGGCCTACAGTTTCAGTCTGATTTGTTCTGGAAATGAAGGGGTAGGGCACTGTGTGATTCTTGTACTGAAACAAACTCTACAACCAACAGTGATCTTGAGAGGTCACTCACATCTTTGCTTTGTTAAGGAGGGGCCTGCTTTTATTTAGAGCTCGCCCCAGAATACTCAGATATCAGAGCTGAGTGTGGGGCACTTCCTTAAGGTTTCAGAGAACAGCTGCTGGACTGTGATTCAGGGAGGGAATTCATGGGGCAAAGGTCAAATGTCAAATGATGCCACAAGAGGATGTCAGCATTTCTTTTGCATCAGTGGCCTGTCCTGTACTAACTAGCTGTGTGACCTGTGGAAAATCAGTGTAGCTTTCTGAGCTTTAGTTGTGCATTTGACCCCTGGAAGACTTGACTACAGTGTAATTTTCAGCTATTCTTTAGTGTAATTTTCACTTAGGTAAAGATGGAATTAGTCTCCTTTGGTTTCCTAACATGCTGTGTCATGTTTTCTATTGCCCTTTGTGATATCAGCCTAGAGGACTCATTCATTTTGGTTTGTCTGGGACTTCCCAAATTTAGCATTGAAAACTCCTGTGTCTCAGTAGTCACCCTATATTAACCTATCCTCAAAGCTCCTCTAACCTAACATGTGACATACATAAAACTGCCAGAGGTACAGGGCTGAAAGACCAGGCATTGTGATTTGTCTTACATTCTGCATCCTAATAAGTCAGCCTATCTTTAATTCCCCAGAGCAGGTAAAAATATATTGTGTCTTGAAGCTCTAACAGAAAGTAATTCTATAGCCTTTCTTGGGATCCCATCCCACCATTTTGGAGTCACTAAACATTGCTTATCCTCTCAACCTTCCCAGATCCTTCAGCTTCAGTGTTAGCCTCTTCCTTTACATGGAAGCATAAACACATGTTTCCAAACCTCCACGGAGGTGCCTGAGGTCACCTTACCCAGCTCTGCTAGTTTTCTGCCACCCGCCTAACTCATTCTCAGCTTGCCGCCTCCCCTGCTCCAGCTTAGATTCCCCCCATCCAGCGGGGATCCCTCACATGTGCACAGAATAAATATGGCTGCTGTCATTGTGTTTCTTGTTCTGGCTGCCTCTTTTGAAGTCTGCTGCCCACCACATGAGATGTTCGAGGAACTTGGTTACCACCGTTACCCAGGCAGAGCCCTCCTTGAACAAAACAAATGCCAGAGCGTCTCCTATAGCAGTTCTATAATGATAGCCACCATTGAGGTTGCAGGATGCCACATCTGCCTGGAGTCAGGGGCAGAAAGAGGTGACAGACCCGCCTCCTAACTTGGTTTTGCCTTGAGGCATCTCCACCTGAGGCAGTACCTGCTGGGTTCCTGGGACTCATGAGGTTTCTTATCAAAATGGTCCTTTAAACTTTTGCCTGTATTCTCTCTCTGTAAAGAGTCATACTTTGTTCTACCATCCAGTGGGAAGATATCTCTGAAATGCTGTTTCATCTCAGGAGGAGGCACTCTGTTACACATGAAACAAGAATATAAATGATCTAACCCACTGTTTAACACTTCAGTGATGTGTAGATTCATTCTAAGGGAATCTCAGATCCCCAAGGAGTCATCCTCAGACTCTAGTTTTAACATTTTTATTAAAAGCTGAAGTTGTCACTTTGGTCAAAACTTGTCAATACGACTACCAGCACAAGCCCAGTGGAGGCCCTGAAGTTAGAGCAGTATTCATTTAGAAGTCGATCATCTCAATCTTTGCTGCTCAGTGTGGGAACCACCAGCCCCATGGGACGGTTTGAGCCTTTGAAATGTGCAACTAAGAAATGGAATTTTATCTAAATAATTTAAATTTAACTTAAAAGCTGAAATGATTCAGTTCTCAGAAAACATTTCAGTATATTTGGAACAACTTGTGTAGGTGGATCTACTTTCTCACCCTTCAGTTTATGAAATCTAAGTACAGATCAAGTGTTTGAATTGAGATGTGGTGTAAGTGGAGCATATACATATAAGATTTCAAAGCCCGAGTATGCAAAGAAAAAATGTAGCATACCTCACTAGTAACTTTAATACTGATTACTTAATGAAATTATAACATTTTAGATGTATTAGGTTAGATGAAATATATTATTAAAACTAAATTCACCTGTTTCTTTTTACTTTTTAAATGTGGTCTCTACTAGAAAATTGAAGATTATATGAATGACTTTCATTGTATTTCTACTGGGTAGCAATGCATGAGATGACACACAATCAGCTTATATTGTGTAGATTATCTTCAAAATGAAAGTGAATTTGTGGTTTCCTTAATTTCTTCAGTTAGGTTGTTTTCCCTGTCTCTTATCCCTTCTCCAATTACAGCTTACCATTTAAAACATAATTATCATATAATTGCATTTATAGCATACTTTTAATTCTGCTTAAAACAATTTTTATATCTAATGATTCAATCTTTATTCTATCCCTGTATTGGGGTATACTTTAAACAATGGTTAGAGCTGTTAGTGACGTCCTGGGTCTCATAACACTTTAGCATTCCCCAAACCCTTTATCTACCTCGTGAGTGAAAAAGTCAAGGAGAAAAAAATGATAACTCCCAATCTATTTTATAATAGCCAAATTGTATTTCTTTCAAAGGGGCTTCAACTCAGGTTTATTCGTTTTGTTCCCATAACATATGCTTCGTGTACTCCTCACTCTAAAGTTAATTCCCTCACCTCAATCCAAGTTGTCATCAATCAGCATTTGAGGTTCAAAACAAAAATGGGGTTTTTCTTCTCCCAGTGTTTATTTCTCCCCTGCAATATATGCCAGCTGCCACCAGGTGGTAGTAGGTAGTAAGGACAAAGACCTGCCTGAGCTTTAGGTTGCCCCTGGGCCTGAGAGAAGGCAGCGATCTGCTGCTGAGTCTCTTGGTATATAAACAGGCAATTTCAGTGCCACAAAATGCTAACTTTAACAACCACTGCATTGACATAGAGCAAAACAATGACAATATAAAGCAGTATCAGATAAAAATGAATAGAAAAAAACACACAGACAGGCAAGTTTCCTCCTTACCAAATCAGCTATTTCTAAGAGCGAGTAGGCCTTTTCTAGCATAAAACCATTACCAGAAACAATGCTAGGGTCCTCAGGGCCCTTCTAGATGTTTCTGAGCCATAAACTACTTTTTCTGTTAAAGCATTCACTTAGCTTCTACTTTTCTCCAGCCTGCATTTTTCAATATATAATAAGGAGTATTAAGGATTTAAAATGATAGTAACTAAACAAGAAAAACCATATGTATGTATATATGTATGTATGTATGTATGTGTACTTTTACCTTCTAGGAGCCTGGGAGAAGAGTGTGATGATGGAGACCTTTTGAGTGGAGATGGCTGCTCAAGGGCATGTGAGCTGGAGGAAGGCTTCAACTGTGTAGGTGAGTTTAGGAGCAACCAACTAGGGTTATGTCCTATTTTTGAAGGTGTCTCCGCATCTTGTTTTTGTGAGGTTTTGATATCCTGTATACATACAGCTTAGTGATAATAATAGCAGTAACATTTGATGTGTCTATTATGTGCCAGGCACTAATCCTTTCTTGTATTTCATCTCATTTAATCCCTACAATGAACTGAAGCACAGAGGGCTTAAATAACTTGTTTTTCTCTTACACAGCTAGAGGTGGTGATGTCAGGATTTTAGCTAGGAAGTAAGGCTCCAGCGTCTAGTTGTTAAACCACTAGATTATACTGCCTCCTTGATCAATGTTACCGCAGATTACTCTTGGGTCCTCATGTCTAACATAAAACTGTCAGCTAAGTAGTACAATCATACAGATGCTACTTAAAAAATTAGGGAAGGAAACATTCTAAGAAAAAAGGAGTGCAAGATATTTAACAGATAAGATCATGAAGGATGACAGAAGGTCATATATTTCTTAATCCTGGAGAGAATCACTGGTAAAAAATTATTACTAGGTGATTTTGAATCTAACCTTTTGCCACACAAAAAGGCCATCCAGAACACTTCTCCCAATTCTGAATAAAGCATTATCAATAGGCTTCTTAGATATAGATTGTTTCTACATTCTCATCTGTATACATTGCAATGATTCTGTGGAACATAACCACTCATCAAAGTTATTTTAAAAAGCAGTACATTTAAAATTATTTTATTGTGTCTAAATTTCAAGGTAGAATAGAATATGATTATAATTATATAGAATTTATTAAGGTGCTGTATACTGTACAGAACACACAAATGCCCCTGCTCTCTAGAGCAGAATCACAAAATTATAGAATCTTAGTAGTCTTCCAACCATTCATCCATCCATCTAATAAATGTATGCAGTGCCCACCATATACCATGAGTCTATTAGGGACCCTATTATTCATGTATATAGTCTAGCAGTGACTTAGAATCCAACTTCCTTTCTTACAGGAATCTCTTCTACCAGTTCTTGAAAGATAGGCCTCTGGCTTCTGCTTACACAGTTCTAGCAGTGAAGAATGTACCTTGAAACAGACCATTCTGTTTAAAAATGACTTCATCTGTTATAAAATTCTTCTCTCCTTTTCTGTTGGAAACTGAGGCTCAGAACGTTTTACTGACTCATCCATGGGCATACAATGAGGTCTTTGCAAAGCCAGCACTGGAACTGAGCTTTCTTAATACTTAATCAAGTGCTTTTTCCTTGCTGTGAAACTACAGGTGATTTTTTTCTGTTGTTTTATTTGACTACCATTCAGATATTTGAAATGCCTCCCTATTATTCCCCTTTCCAATCCAAACATCCCCTCATGTGATTAGGTTTCCAGACTCTTTCCTATTTACCCTAACCTGGCATGCTTTATGTGTTCAATGCCCAGAAAGGAATTCAATACCCTAGTTGTGGTCTGGCCATGCAGAATACACTGAACCAATTACCTTCCCTCTTCTATACACAAGTATTTGTTAATACCACCTCTGTTTGCATCATTTCTTTTTAGTAGCACACAGTGAGCTCATATTGAAAACACACACACACACACACACACACACACACACACACACACACAATTACAAATATTCTCCAAACATGGTGCTTTCTCCAGTGGAGTTCAAGTCTTATTTAACAAGAGCAAACCTTGCTTTGTTTCTATCCCATTTGATCCCATTACATTCAGCTTATATTTCCTTAGCCTCCAGCTGAGTAAGACTATATCTAAATTATTTTAAATGTACAGGGTAAAGTTAAAATGATCTATTCCACAGTTACACATCTGTTTCAATGAATAATAAATTCATAGTATGCTAAGCATATAGTTCAATTTCATTACTTCTCAAAAGACTGGGTTTGAAGGAGCCATTATGAAATGTGTTTCAAAAGTGGTTTATTATTTGTAGATGGAGTTGAAAAAACAGAGGTAAAAATTTTAAGTCTGTGGTAAAACAAAAAATAGAGATGAAGCAGGAAGCAATCAGTGGATTATAAATAGAAAAACAAAACATTTATATGTTACAAACAATATACACATTATAAAATACATGTTATAAAATATATATATATAATATACATACAAATATACATATTTATGTACATAAACACATATGTATATTTATATACATATTTATTAGAGAGAGAGACAGAAAGAGGAAATTATCGTGGGGAGTCATTCAAAATATACATATATTGGCTTGGGGGAGCTGATTTGGGAAGGCCATGGGTTTGATAGAATGCAGACATTTAAAACCCAAAAAAGGATTAGAACCCAGTCCTAAGAACAGTGGCTCATTCCTGGCAAGCACAGATAGATTTACCACAAAAGGGTCTTAGACTTGCAGAAATTATTAAGGAAAATAATTAGTAACTACATGTTGATAAGAAGCTGAAAAGTTACTGCAACAGCTAGTGGTATTGCTGTGAAGAATTAAAAATAAAAAGAATGGTATACCAACAGTAAGTTTTAGTAATGATGTTACTGAATGTATACCTATGTGTTAAATTATTTTGAAATCTTGGTCTTATTTTCATGCCCTATTTTTATTTTTTATTGATGTGTAGTTGTACAATATTATATTAGTTTCAGGTGTACAATACAGTATTTCAACTTCATATATACTATGAAGTGATTACCACCATAAATTTAGCCACTATCTATCACCATAAGAAGTTGTTATAATATTATGCTATTTAAGCTGTTTTTTGCATCCCCTTATCCCCTTATAAGGAAGCTTATACTTTTTAATCCCTTTCCCCTACTTTACCCAATCCCCTACCTTCTGCCCTTTGGCAACTACCAGATTATTCTTGGTATTTATGAATTTCTTTGTTTAGGTTTTGTTTTTGTTTTTGTTTTTTAGACTCCACATATAAATAAAATCATACAGTATTTGTCTCTGCCTGACTTATTTCACTGAGCATAATATCCTCTAAGTCCATTCTTGCTGTCACAAATGGCAAGATTTCATTCTTTTTTATGGGTGAATAATACTTCTATATATATATATATATATATATATATATATATTATATGCCACACCTTCCTTATCTGTTCATCCATCAGTTGACAGGTAGCTTCCATATCTTGGCTATTATAAATAATGCTGCAATAAGCATAGGGGCATGTATAGCTCTTCAAATTGGTGATTTAGTTTTCTTCAGATAAATAAGCAGAAGCAGAACTGCTGGTTCACATCCAGTTCTACTTTTAATTTTTTGAGGAACCTCCATAGTGTTTTCCATAGTAGCTGCACTCTATTGCATTCCCTCCAATAACGCATGAGAGTTTCCTTTTCTCAACATCGTCACCAACACTTGTTATTTCTTGTCTTTTTGATAATAGCCATTCTGACTGGTGTGAGGTGATACCTCATGGTTATTTTGATTTGCATTTTCCTGATGATTAGTGATGAGCATCTTTTCATGTGTCTCTTGGCCATTTGTACGTTTTCTTTGAAGAAATGTCTATTTAGATCCTCTGCCTGTTTTTTAATTGGACTGTTTGTTTTTTAATATTGACTTGTGTGAGTCCTTCATATATTTTGTATATTAACTCCTTGCCAGATATATAATTTGCAAACACCTTCTCCCAGTAGGCTACCTTTTTGTTGATGATTGCCTTCATTATGTAAAAGCTTTTTATTTTGATGTGGTCCCATTTATTTTTGCTTTTGTTTTTTATTTTTCCCCTTGCCTGAGGAGACAGATTCAAAAATTCATTGCTCACACCAATGTCTAAAACCTTACTGCCTATGTTCTCTTCTAGGATTTTTATGGTTTCCAGTCTTACATTTAGGTCTTAAGCCCATTTTGAGTTTATTTTTGTATATTGTGTAAAAACAAGTCTTATTATTTTAAGTAGAACTGGGATATTAGAATTGTACTACTTATATTAATTTTCCTGACATTTTGGAAGAACATTCAATAGTACTTTAGAAATGTCTTTGTAACTGTATCTCAGCTTTCCACATTTGAAGAAAGCTAGTTTACATATTTCTAGTTAGTATTATTCATTTAGTAGGAGTTATCCTATGAGCAAGTATGGAACTGGTCCAGAGAACAGAAACCTGCTTTACAACTTCAACAGGTTTTTCTTTCACATTCATTTCTCATTTGTTTGCTGTTAAAGACAGTCCCTCTGTCTCAGCCTGAGGCACTGTGGAATGACAGCCACCAAACCTGCTTTCTGTAAGCTTGGCTGAAATCCAAGCTCTATTATAGCTTATGTATCGAGGGACCTTTGGCAAGTCACTTAAAATCACTGAGACTCAGGTTTCCTATTTATGAAACAAATGAAAAATACATACCTCACTTTTGTTGTTCAACTGAAAGGAATAATACGTATCTAACCCTTATAAATCTGGAGCCCATATTGTCCATTTAAAGCAGTTAACTGAAGAAATACAATTCATCAGCAAAAAGTAATTGAAAACAAATCCCTCAAATACTTTAATATTTCAAAAATGATGAAGGAGATCCAAGTATATAATGCATCATACAATTTATTTAAATTCATTTTATTTACCTACTTCTCTTATATCCCCAGCTTCTCTTAAGTATCTTGCTTAATGATTTCTTAAACTTTATGCATCCAGCCTGCAGCTGCTTATTTTCTCCCTCTTCTTTCTCCCCCCAGTCCCACCCTTTTCTATACTTTTTATCATATAAATGAATTTTACCACTCTCCTCATGAAAAAGAATCCTTCTTTAGTGGTGTGTGTGTGTGTGTGGTCTGCACATTTGGGGTAGGCATGAGACTGGCTGGCAATTACAGGATTCTCTTCAGCAGGCTGGAGAAAAAAAATGTGATTATTTTTGCATGACATGTATAAAAACACTTTTTCAAATGTCATACAATATGTTTCTTGGCAGGGGAGCCAAGCTTGTGCTACATCTATGAGGGAGATGGGGTATGTGAGCCTTTTGAGAAGGAAACCAGCATTATAGACTGTGGCCTCTACACTCCCAAAGGGTACATGGATCAGTGGGCCACCCAAGCATACTCCTCTCATGAAGACCAGAAGAAGTGTCCTGTTTCCTCGGTCATTGGAGAACCTCATTCCATGGTAAGTTAAGACAGCGGAATAAAGTCTGAACAAAATTTTGAAGTGACTCCCCAAGATACTTAATGGAAGCTTATGTTTTTCTCCTGACTTTGACATCAAATTTAGTCCTTACTGAACGCAGCGTAAGATAAAGTTGAATGAAAAATTCCTAAACTAAATGTGGTCCCCTACTTTCACCCAAGTTACCCTCGCTAGCTTTGGCTAGGAGCCTTTGACTATGCAATAGCTAATTTTAAGGTGTACAACAGCATCTCAGAGTGAATCTTATAAATACATATATCAGAAATCATACTTGGGCTTTACATTCAGGATAATTTATTTTAAAAGAAGAAGGAACAGCAGTGAGGAGTCAGAATGCCTGGATTACACTACTGGTTCCACCAGTATTACTAGTATTATGACTAAGTGACGCTTGACAAGTCACTTAACATCTCTGGGACACCAATTTTCTCATATGTAAAATGGGTATAGCAGTACCTTTTGTGTTTAACTCAGAGGTTTATTACATGGCTTAAATGAAGTTTAAAATGCACATTAAAGATCCAAGTATAATCTGACTTAAAGAATTATTATTCAACAAAATCTAGAGTTTGTACTAAAAACAAATCCTCAGGTATACAATATTCTGTGATATCTACCTAAGTTAATAGGAGAGCCTCGGAGGCTCTGAGGACTGACATCTACAAATTATAGTTGAATACCAGAAAGAATATTAAGGACTTTGGTTTTTGGGTAGTATTCCAGAGGCTTCCATTGCCAGATAAACTCTTCTATTCATCATAACATTAAGCAATATAATCCTTTCAAAACAAGTGTGATTTCGCTTTCTAGGTGTTTTAGGACAGGATGAAATAATTAAATTTTAGTCTTGAGGAAACATCCCCAAGAAGTGGAGGAACCAGTCAAGGTTGGTGCTCCAACTCAGGGAACTCAAGAACCTAGATATCTTCTGGATTCCAGCTCTTTCTGTCCTTGGCTTGAAGTTTTCCTTGTGCTCATAAAGTAACCGCTACCCCTCTGACTTCAACTATACTGAAGTCAGTATTTGAAGCAGGAGAAAAGGAGAAGGTCAAAGGGAAATAGGTAGATGCTAGCTGAGTCTTATCTTTTTTACTGGGAAAATCAGTTTTTCTGGAAGTTCAACACTGTAGACTTGTACCAACAACTCATTGGTCAGATCCAGGTAATTTCATCATCATTAGTTACAAGGGATCCTGTGGAAATGAGCATTTATAACTGGGCACACTGTCACCTTTAGCAAAATTGGAGTTTGTTAATAAAAATTAAGAGGAAATGGATATGGATAGGCAACTAGCTATGTCTGCCACACTCCTTCAGCTAGGTCTGGCATCTTTCGCAAAAGTTCTGGTGCCCAATGACAGGAAGCCAGGAAAGTTGGGTGATTCGAGTTAGTGGCAACTCTCTGAACGGCTTTTGGTCTAGCCTGTCTGTCTTCCCTAAGTGAAGTTTCTGGAGATTTCCTGGAGTTTCTGTTCCCTGCCTCCTTTACCCAGCTGAATGTTCCATGGTTCCCTCACTCACTAGTCCCACCCCTGGGACCAGTGAATCCTGCATGGTAAAGATCTCACTATCACCCTGGACAGACTTCCATGGCTAATCCTGGGAACAGTTGCCTGAAATGTGTCAGGACTATTCTCCGGGCAAGATCCCTGGGTTGACAGTGGACAAAGAGTCGTCATGTATGTTTTATGTTGAGGCTAGCAGAGAGCACCAAAACATTCCACAGTGAGGAAAGTTTTATGCCAGTAACTCCATCATTAGGCACTGAGCAAGAAGGAGACCTGGTTTTGAGCTGGGGAGTTTCATTGTCTTTACTCCGCATTTAGCTGTTGGTTGAAATTGCCATTTCAGATTTGCACATCATACCATCCGGATTTGCCAGAGCACCATCCTCTTACTGGCTGGTTTCCCTGTGTCACCAGTGGAAAGAGACCTCCGGATGAAGGGAGTGAGCAGCCAGAAGGTAGCCTGCAGAGAGAGGATGAGATTTGGCTCAAAGTAAGTGGTCCAAATGCTGTTTTTTTTTTTTCAAAGGCCATGGACAAAGTGTGTGTGTGTGTGTGTGTGTGTGTGTGTGTGTGTGTGTGTGTGTGTGTGTGTAAAATGATGCTTTGGAATGGCTTATCAGGAAACTTCCTTTAGTTATCTCAAAGTTTTTGTATTTTTGCATTTATTTTCACCTCTTTTTGAATTTTGGACATTCTTAGAAGTAATCATTTTATCAAAGTATAACAGACACACAGAAAAGTGCAAAACTGAGAAATGCACAGGTTAATGAATTTTCACAAAGTGAACATCCTCTCTAACTACCTCACAGATCAAGAAAGAGCATTGACATCAGCCCCCAAAGGCCTCTCTCATTCCCATTCTCAGTTAAGATGCCACAGAGGTATCTACTATTTTTACTTTCATCATCATAGATTAGTTTTGCCTGTTTTTGAATTTTATGTGAAAAACTTTAGGGCATATACTTTTCATGTCTGGTTCTTACTCAACATCCTATTTGTGAGATTCATCCACACCGCTTCACTTAGGAGCAGTGCTCATTTCCATTGCTATGTAGCATTCCAGTATGTGAATATATACCAATTTATTTATCCAATGTTCATATTGATGAGAATTTGGATTATTCCCAGTTTTTTCTCT
Organism: Manis javanica; assembly: GCF_040802235.1. Taxonomy (NCBI): domain Eukaryota; kingdom Metazoa; phylum Chordata; class Mammalia; order Pholidota; family Manidae; genus Manis; species Manis javanica. The sequence continues at coordinate 85,358,131 of NC_133166.1, forward strand.
ATTATGGTATTACACATAGTTCTGCTATAAACATTTCTGTACCTTTCTTTTGGCAAATGTATGTAAACAGTTGGGTATATTTGGAATTGCCAGATTATAGGCAGGCAGATAACCAGCTTTAGTAGGCAATCCCAAAATATTTTCCATAGTGGTTGTACTAATTTGTACTCCCACCAGAGGCTTATGAATATTCCAGTTGCTTCACATTTTTGCCTCCACTTAGTGTTTTTAAGTCTTTATTTTAGCTATTCTGTTGGTTATGTACCGATATCACCCCTGTGGTTTCAATTTGCATTTACATGTTGACTAATGAAATTGGCAGTCTTTTATAGGTATATTGGCCATTTGTACATGCTTTTTCTTTTTTTTTTCTGAAGGACATATTCAAGTCTTTTGCCCAGTTCTATATTGGATTGTTTCTCATTTTCTTCTTAATTTATATGATTTTTTCACATTTTTCTGAATATAATCCTTTTTCAGATCTATATTATTTAATATTTTCCAGTGCTACATGGCTTACATTTTTTTTTTTGCTCTTTAAAGTATCTTTAGATGAACAGAATCTCTAAATTTTACTGAAGTCCAGTTTATCTTTCATGGTTAGTGCCTTTCATGTACTGTATTAAGAAACCTTTGCCTCTTACAAAGATACACTTTCCTCTGTGATCTTCTAGAAATGCTGTTGTTTGCCTTTCATAGGTAGGACTACAGTCCATTTGAAGTTTTTGTATATCCTGTGAGGTAGGAATCAAGAATGTGTTTTCCTATGGATACGGAATAGATCTAGAACCATCCTATTCAAACTAAAATGTTCTTTTCCCTTCTGTGTTGCACTGTCACCTTTGTCAAAAAGCAACTGGCAAAGCTATGTGGAGGTCTGTTTATTGAGTTTGTTCTACTGCTCTGTATATTCTTGAATTGATATTATGCTCTTAATTACTGTACATTTTTGATGAGTCTTAAAATCAGATAGTGTAAGTCCTAAAACTCTGTTTCTCCCTTTCCAGATTGTTTTAGCTATTCTTGGCCCTTTGAATTTCTATACAAATTTAGGATCAACTTCCATTTCTACACATGGAAAATACAAACAAACGACTAAACAGCCAGATGCAATTTTGATTGGGATTTCCATGAATCTATAAGACAATTTTAGGAGAGTTTTCTCTTTAAGATACCAAATCTTTTAATATATTCTTTCAGATACTTATAGCTTCCTTTTCTCTCAATATTTTATAGTTCTCTGAGAAAAGGAGTTCACTTTAATCAAACGCTTTCTCAGCATCCATTGAGATGATCATATTATTTTCCCCTTTGTTCAGTCTTAACTTACATTAAAAAACATTTAAATGTTAAATCAACTTTACATACCCCAAAAAATAATTATGCCTTGGAGGTGATATATAATCCTTCATCAATAGTTTTAGGTCCTGTCTGTGAATATTTTAAGTGTTTTCTCATTTAAGTTCATAAAAGCTTGACTCCTAATTTTCTTTTCTTTACTCTCTTGTCATATTTTATGATGAAGGTTAACTTGACTCCTAAAATAAGTTTCTTTATTTTCCCCCAGTTCTCCAGAATTATTTTGTGTAAGGTTGTGCTAATTTGGGGGTTATTCATCAGTGAAGCTATCTGAGGCTGATGTTTTCTTTGAGAAAAAATGTTTCTTTGAGTTAAAATTTTAAAACAAAGAAGAATTTGGGCTTTCTATTTCTTATTAGATCAATTTTGGTAACTTGCGTTTTCAAGCAATTTATACATTTTTTTCTTAAAATTTTGAATTTATTGGCATAAAGTTTTTCATAATGTTCTATTTTCTTTGTAATATTTCCATGACCTCTAGGATTTTTTTTACTCTTGATATTGTTATTTTCCTTTTACTTTTTTTGTCCTGACTTGCTAAAGACTTAACAATTTTATTAATCTTTTTGTAGAACCAACCAAAAAATGTATGTGCATATATTTGTGTGTGTGTACATATATATATATTTGCACACATTTATAAGGAGTATATAATATTATATACACACACACATAAAAGAAAGGAAATAATGAAAATAAGAACATACATTTTATTTTGCATTTTATTTGTTCTTTTTTTCTATTAACTTGAGATGACACTAAGACCATTTTTAGCTTCTCTTTTTTCTTAAAATATATGCACTAAGGCCATAAGTTTCCTTGTAACTATGATTTCAGCAAACATCCTGCAAGTTTCACATGTCTTGATTCCACCATCATTTGTTCAAATGTATTTTTAAATTTTCATCTGATTTCTTTTTTTGACCCCTAAGTAATATATAAGTGTCCTGTTTAATTTCCAAATATTTGTGGATTTTCTGGATTACCTTTTGTTTTTTAATTCATAGCCAGAGTCTTCTGTGATCAAAGAGTACATTCTGTCTGGTTTTAATCCTTGTTGACCTTGAGTTAGGGACCAGCATATGGTCAATATTGGTAAATGTTACATGTACTCTGAAAGGAATACGTAGTCTGAAATTGTTGGATAGAACATTCTGTATGTTTAAGATAGATCAAATTCATCTATCCTATTGTTGAAATTTCCCATATAACATATATACACATTGGATATATACATATTTTTTCTCAGTATTTTGTGTAATATTTCCATCAGTTACCAAGCATAAGTGTTAGACTCTCCCCCTATAATCTTGGATTTGTCTGTTTCTTCTTTGTTTTTGTCAGTTTTTATTTATATATTCTGAAGCTATATTACTAAATACACTGTCAATTCTCATTTCGTATGATAGTGTAGAACCACAAAATGCTCATGAAGACTGAACCTGTGCAAAGCAAACTTAATATCCAATGGGAAAAATTACAATTGTTGCATGACCTGTTAAAGTTTTTGTCACAATATTAAAAACCCATTTTTAGCAATACATGTGAAGGGAAACTTTTAAAGTAATAAAACTGATATTTATTTAGTTTACTATAATATAAAACCTTAGAAACATAGAGAATTAAGGTGTTTCATTTCATTGTAAAAAAGTTGCCAAGAGTGGTTTGAACAGTACTTGCCTTTTTTATTTTCATCATATGACCTACATTTACAAAGCGGCCAGTTTTCCTATGCCTCTGTGAATTGTCCTATTCCTTTCTCGTTTAGGTCAGCTTCTAACATTCCATCCCTTGTACTTTGAAAGTTATGAACTATCTCTGAGATTTCTTTTAATATGAATTTTTCCTTGATCTCAGTTCCTCTGAGACATCATCCTTTCTGTCACAACCGCTTCTCTCATATTTGTTGATAATTCCACTTTCACTAAGTCCTCTGGCTTCAGAGCTATAGTCTTGTAAATAGCAGCACCATCCGTTCCCAACAGGCAGATATTTCTCCTGCAACTCTGCCTTTAATTCAAACTTCTCCAGCATTATCAGTTTTGTTTCTTTGCTGCACTTTCATCCTTTTTGGCCAATTCCCTCTTTTGATTATCCATTTTTGTCAAATGTCACGTGGGTTTATCGCTGAGAGATGAGGAGGCAGTACAACTACACACCTTCTGGTCTCTGCATGAACTGAGTAACACAGTGATAATACTTTGAAAAAAGTGATGCAATTGGTCACTGATTAAGATTTGCTTTTGTGATTTACATGGTGGTTTGTGGGTTGAAGAACTACTCTTGAAGTTTGTGCTTTCTGCAGTTACAGTTAATATATTGTGCTAACTGAAATGTGAATCATATTGTTGGGACTCATGTTATATAACTAAATTATCGTTATTGATATTTGTGTGTATGGGAACTATGTAAAATGAGGACTGTCAGTATATAATTTTGGAATTTGTGCATCGTCCTGTTGGATTATCTCTATTAACATTAGGAAATGTCTCTCTTTAGTTCTAAGAATATTTCTGTGGCTTAATGTCTTTACTTGCCCATTTATACTTTGTCTTGGACACCAAGTACACATACATTATACCTTTTTGTTGTATATCTTTTGTCCCTTTTCTCTCTCTTCTGTTTTTTATCCCCATTTTTTTCCATGCCACAGTATGGTTATTTCATACTGACCTATCTTCTGTTTCACTACCCAACTTTTACTATATATAGTTGCCTGTTAAACTGTTTATTAAATTATTAATTTCAGTTATTGCATTTTTAATTCTAGAATATCTATTTTTTAAATTCTCCATCCTATAGTCTAATTAAATTCTCATTAAAAAATTCTCTCTCCTACAGTTTATTTAAAAATATATATAAATCACAATTATTTTAAAGTCTGTGTCTGACAATACTAATATCTTGGTGACCTGAGGTCTGGTTTCTATTGACTATTTGTCTTTACAGGCATTCGTTTAGGCTTATCTACTATCTTACTGAAAAACATTTTAACTGAATATCAGGTACTAAATAAATTGTAGAGCTCTGGCTAATGTATCTTCCTTTCAAGATTATTTATTTACTGTTTTTAAACATGTAAAAAGATTTGGGAAAGAGCACCTTAATCCAGTCAGTAATTAAGAAGGCTCAAACTTGTATTTCTATCTCAGTGAGTTCTGATATATTTAATTTTTCCCCTTTGCCCTTCAGGGTTTCAGCTGAAAGTGTGGACTGGGCTCTCCTCCTTGATAGTCTCTAAAGTACAATTTGTATTTCCTCAGTGGTATATGTTTGCCAAAGGTGTGCTTAGCTTTTTGGCCTCTTGCCTGCCAATTTTTGCCTAGCCTCTGATATTCCTGTTCTGCAGAGCTTAGAATCTGAAAAGCCCCTTAAATGTCAAATGTGTCACAGAATGTCATGTTCTCTCCAATGCGATTTCTTTCTCTTTGAGTCTCTTCTGCCCTGATTGCTTTGTTTGCTCTCAAATGCTTTCAAAAAAATGTTTTTAGCTTTATTCATATTTTATAATTATTCTTGTCAAAAGTGTTTGTTCTACTGTAAGCTATTTCATCACAGCTCTAATAAGAAATCTCCAACTGGAATTCTTTTCATGTATGTTAATTAGTTAGTTGCCATGTGTATCTTAGGTTTCTATCCTGTTTTACTGCAAATGATCTAGGAGGAGTAGTCCTTGTAAAAGAAAAAAAAACCCAGTAATACCATTGAAAGTTAACATGTAAACTCTATTAAGAAAATTTAGTTTTCATAAATCCACATAATACTGAATAAATGAGGAAGTGGTTTTTAAAAATAAGTTGGTTGGGTTTTTTCCCAAGTTTTCTGAGGACTGCAGGATTTCTGACTCTTTATTATTCCTTTTAGTTCACTTTAATCTTGATTTGATGCACAAATATGATTTGTATGCAGTGGATCAGAGACTAATTTATTGCACAAGTGAGAAACAACTATACTGGAAAACATTAGCCTTGAAAATATCTTTCCAAAATCCTTCATTTAGTAAAATGCTATTTGCCCAACAAAATTTCTATCATTTTAGTCCACATTTACTGAGGTAAACTTGTCTCTCCTTGTTTTTTCCTAATCTTGAGCCAATAGACCAAGACATAGAAATTTTCTCTTACATAGCATAAAATGTAGATACTTTTTATTACTTACGATAATAAGCACAATTTAAAGTGATGTATAGTTTACAAAGTGTATTCTCCTGCATTTTGTAAAGCTGATCCCTCTGATAGTCCTGTGAATTTCGCAAAGTAGGTGTTTTCCCTATTTTACAGATGAAGAAAATAAGAATCAAAGGCTCAAAGAGCTTTCTCTACACCACTCAGGAATCAAATGGTAAACCTGAAGATCAAACTCATGCCTCTGAACTCTAATCCCATGTTTATTCCTCCACACTATGTGGCCTTATTCAATCGGTATTCATCAGGCACCTGTGCTCTGCCAAACCCGGAACTAAGCACTGGGATAAACACGAGACCATGACATGAACAAGAAAACAAATTAAAACATATGTGAAATTGGAAGGAAAGGCTTTCTGTCTTGTTTCATTGGATTTCTTCTAAATTCTTCCAAGGCGATGTATCTATGGATCTCGTTCACAGTATTTATTAAGTGCATATTGTAACTCTAGGTGCCACTGGGGGATAGAGAAAGAAACAGAGGCATGATGGCTCCCAGAAAGTGCTTTGGATCTAAGCAATGTAGACAACAAAGGAAGCAATTTGAGAAGCAGACATTCAATAAGAACTTGTTGTTTGGTTTCGCAGGGAGCCTGTGCACATATGCAAGATCATATGTTCATGTTTATTTTCATGGCTTGTTCTAAAATGTCTCCAATTTGGAACGGTCTCACTCAGGCTGGACTGGTTAGCAATCCTAACAAACCACCACATGCTCGTAGTATTTTAAATATCAGGGTCCTTCACATCAGTTATAAATTACAGACCACTGCCTGGAAACCTTTGCTACATAAAGCCTAAAGCCTGTTAACCATCATTTCCTCCCTTCCTTTGATTGGGTTCAACTCGCCAAACGCTGCATATGAATCTTCAACAGCAAATGCATTGCATATTTCATTGATTAGATTTCAAAGTAAGTGTCTGTAACACCAGGGAGAGAAAGAACCATATTTATTGAGATTTACTGTGTTCCAAAAATCTTATTATTAATTCTCACACAAACTCTCTATTTTCATAGAAAATATCAAAGATATTATTTCTTTCATTCTAAAAATAATTACCTGAAAACTCAGATACACTAAGCATTTTAGGTAACATAGCTAGCAAAGAAATATGTAGGATTCGAATTCAAATCCAGCATATTCCAAAACCCATGGTCTTTCTTCCATACCCGGGAATTGGGAAACAATGTCCGTAAAGATTCAGATAATAAGTATTTTAGGGATTGTGGGCCATATAGTCTCTGTCACAACTATTCAACACTGTTGTAGAATGACAGCAGACACTGGTAATATGTAAAGGAGTGTAGCTATGTTTTAATAAAGTTATATTTACTAACACTGAAATTTCAATTTCTCATAATTTTCACATTATTCACATCATTTTTCTTTTTCTTTTTTCAAACATTTGAAAATGCAAAAACCATTCTTCACTGACAAACTATAAAACAGGCCATGGGTCAGATTTGGCTCAAGGGCTCTAGTGTGCTGACCTCTGCTCTATACCATGTTTCCAGTTAATGTTAAAGATATTTAGGGACATTTGCCATACTTCCACACCATGACAACATCCACTTTTAATTCTACTTGGTAGACATTACCTAAAGTGAGCAATCTATTGTACTGTAGAGGGATTAAAAGATTAATGAATTGCTGCCTTCACCTTTCAGTTACATACACCACAGTTGGCATGTTTACATAAATATTGTAGAAGGCAGAATGTCTTAAGTTATATGCTACAGGCACAGTGCAAAGTAGACTCAGAAAGACCTGGTGACTGATTAGACATATTTCTATCTAGATATAAGCCTTCACACACACACACACACACACACACACACACACACACACACACACACACACACTCTGTAGGCTAAGGTCATTTCAGACCTGGTGACTGATTAGACATATTTCTATCTAGATATAAGCCTTCACACACACACACACACACACACACACACACACACACACACACACACACACTCTGTAAGCTAAGGTCATTTCAGTCGTAATAGATTGATTGCTTTCAGTTCTGGGAATCTCCAAGGTTTTCATAGCTATTTCTCTAACCTTCCAGGTAGGGAACTCACAGTTTTCCTTCTCTGTAAATCCTTTCTCCATTTTGTCTCCCCAAGAAACATACATTCATCTTCTAAGGTTTAACTCAGGGTTTATTTCTTCATAAGGCCCAGCCTTGCCTGCACTTCTCTCCCAAACCCCACCTAGTAAACTGATCAGTTCCTCCCACATGCCTCCTCAATAGACACATCTATATCAGTGCCTTTGTATTTTCACTGTTCTTGTTTCTGTCTGTCTCTCCATCCTACGAACTGTAAGGACCCGCAGACAGAGGTCCCATGTAGTGATGGCTTTATGTCAAGCATTGAGCACAGAGCCTGTGTATTGTAATTTGAAATGTTTAGTGATGGCGTGAATAAATGATGGGATGTCAGGCCGTTTACTTGGCAGCTGAGAGCATATTGATAATGCTGCTTATGACAGAACAGAGGTGACTAAGTAGGACTTGGGGCTGAGCTAGATTGAAAAGGGGAGGTGACAGAGACCAGAAACAGAAGCGAACCACCTCTTCTTGCAAAAGTTTTTGAAAGATGGACTGAAGTTTGATTGGAAACCACATCAGAAGTTTTTCAAAGAGAGGGGAGGATTGGTCATTTTCTTTGGTTGTGGCAGGTTGGATTCTCTAGGAATCTGGATTCTGAGACAGAACTTAGTCTGTAGATGCTTATTAAGGACTGGCCTAGGATCAAATCTGTAGAAAGAAAGGAGAAAAGTCATGATTGGGTGAAAACAGAAGCTCAGCAACCTCAATGACATGCTTGGCTGACCCATCTATGGGGAAATAATACACATCACCACAAACAACAAGTGCTAAGTGGCATGATAATAATAATAATATACTATTTCCTGAGGTAGTAATATTATTTGAATGTAGCTTGTAATAAGTTGTATATACATGTTATAATCTCGAATCATAAAAAAACATGTATACACAAATAGTGATAGGTAAAAAGTCAAAAGAGAAGATTAACAAAATAATAAAATAATTTGACAGATCCAAAAGGAGTCAGGAAAAGAGGAACTAAGAAACAAAAAATTAAGGAAAAATAGATACCAAGATGGAAGATTTAAACCACTTGTATTATTTATCACATTAAGTACAAATTGTCTAAAAATGCCATGTAAAAGGCAGAGATTGTCAGTTTATATAAGATAGAAAGAACTGATTATATACTGTTTATAAAAGACACATTTTAAATATAGACATACAGAGTGAAATAAAAGAGTCGGAAATTGTATACCATGTAAACTCTAATCATAAGAAATCGCTGTATTGTGTTAATATCTGACAAAATATCAAGAAGCTAGAAGGTGAAACAACAGGCAGGTTCAGTGCAACAACTTGGTCCAAGTATCCCCAAAGATACAGACATACATGTCGACATATGGCAAGGACTTAAACTTCATAAATTCAAGACAATAAGGATAGTGTGTGCATTTCCACATATCCATGCTTGAACTAATATTATCAGTCTGATGGAACAAAGTGATATCTCGTTTTATTTTGCACTTTTTTTTGTTATCATTAATCTACAATTACATGAAGAACATTATATTTAGTAGGCTCTCCCCTTCACCAAGTCCCCCTCACATACCCCATTATAGTCACTGTCCATCAGCATAGTAAGATGTCATAGAATCACTACTTGTCTTCTATGTGTTGCACAGCCCTCCCCTTTCCCCCACCCCCTACATTATACATGCCAATCATTATACTCCTTTCTTCTTCCCCGCCCTTATCCCTCCCTACCCTCCAATTCTCCCCAGTCCCATTCCCTTTGGTAACTGTTAGTCCCTTCTTGGGTCCTGTGATTCTGCTGCTGTTTTGTTCCTTCAGTTTTTCTTTGTTCTGATACTCCACATATGAGTGAAATCATTTGATACTTGTCTTTCTCTGCCTGGCTTATTTCACTGAGCATAATACCCTCTAGCTCCATCCATGTTGTTGCAAATTGTAGGATTTGTTTTCTTCTTAAGGCTGAATAATATTCCATTGTGTATATGTACCACATCTTCTTTATCCATTCATCTACTGATGGACACTTAGGTTGCTTCCATTTCTTGGCTATTGTAAATAGTGCTGCGATAAACATAGGGGTGCATCTGTCTTTTTCAAACTGGGCTGCTGCATTCTTAGGGTAAATTCCTAGAAGTGGAATTCCTGGGTCAAATGGTAAGTCTATTTTGAGCATTTTGAGGAACCTCCATACTGCTTTCTACAATGGTTGAACTAATTTACATTCCCACCAGCAGTGTAGGAGGGTTCCCCTTTCTCCAAAACCTTGCCAACATTTGTTGTTGTTTGTCTTTTGGATGGCAGCCATCCTTACTGGTGTGAGGTGATATCTCATTGTAGTTTTAATTTGCATTTCTCTGATGACTAGCGATGTGAAGCATCCTTTCATGTATCTGTTGGCCATCTGAATTTCATCTTTGGAGAACTGTCTGTTCAGCTCCTCTGCCCATTTTTGAATTGGATTATTTGCTTTTTGTTTGTTGAGGTGCGTGAGCTCTTTATATATTTTGGATATCAAGCCTTTATCAGATCTGTCATGTATGAATATATTCTCCCATACTGTAGGGTACCTTTTTGTTGTATTAATGGTGTCCTTTGATGTACAGAAGCTTTTCAGTTTGATGTAGTCCCACTTGTTCATTTTTTCTTTTGTTTTCCTTGCCCGGGGAGATATGTTCATGAAGAAGTTGCTAATGTTTATGTCCAAGAGATTTTTGCCTATGTTTTCTTCAGAGAGTTTTATGGTTTCATGACTTACACTGAGGTCTTTGATCCATTTCGAATTTATTTCTGTGTATGGGGTTAGTGATCCAGTTTCATTCTCTCACAGGTAGCTGTCCAGTTTTGCCAGCACCATCTGTTGAAGAGACTGTCATTTCCCCATTGTAGGTCCATGGCTCCTTTATCGAATATTAATTGGCTATATATGTTTGGGTTAATGTCTGGAGTCTCTAATCTTTTCCACTGGTCTGTAGCTCTGTTCTTGTGCCAGTACCAAATTGTCTTGATTACTATGGCTTTGTAATAGAACTTGAAGTTAGGTAGTGAGATTCCCCCCCGCCCACTTTATTCTTCCTTCTCAGGATTGCTTTGGCTATTCGGGGTCTTTGGTGTTTCCATATGAATTTTTGAACTATCTGTTCCAGTTCATTGAAGAATGTTGCTGGTAATTTGATAGGGATTGCATCAAATCTGTATATTGATTTGGGCAGGATGGCCATTTTGATGATATTAATTCTTCCTAGCCAAGAGCATGGGATGAGTTTCCATTTGTTAGTGTCCACTTTAATTTCTCTTAAGAGTGTCTTGTAGTTTTCAGGGTATAGGTCTTTCACTTCCTTGGTTAGGTTTATTCCTAGGTATTTTATTCTTTTTGATGCAATTGTGAATGGAGTTGTTTTCCTGATTTCTCTTTCTATTGGTTCATTGTTAGTGTATAGGAAAGCCACAGATTTCTGTGTGTTAATTTTGTATCCTGCAACTTTGCTGAATTACAATATCAGTTCTAGTAGTTTTGGAGTGAAGTCTTTAGGGTTTTTTTAAGTACAATATGATGTCATCTGCAAATAGTGACAGTTTAACTTCTTCTTTACCAATCTGGATTCCTTGTATTTCTTTGTTTTGTCTAATTGCTGTAGCTAGGACCTCCAGTACTATGTTAAATAACAGTGGGGAGAGTGGGCATCCCTGTCTTGTTCCCGATCTCAGAGGAAAAGCTTTCAGCTTCTCGCTGTTCAGTATGATGTTGGCTGTGGGTTTATCATATATGGCCTTTATTATGTTGAGGTACTTGCCCTCTATACCCATTTTGCTGAGAGTTTTTATCATGAATGGATGTTGAATTTTGTCAAATGATTTTTCAGCATCTATGGAGATGATCATGTGGTTTTTGTCCTTCTTTTTGTTGATGTGGTGGATGACGTTGATGGATTTTCAAATGTTGTACCATCCTTGCATCCCTGGGATGAATCCCACTTGGTCATGGTGTATGATCCTTTTGATATATTTTTGAATTCGGTTTGCTGATATTTTATTGAGTATTTTTGCATCTACATTCATCAGGGATATTGGTCTGTAATTTTCTTTTTTTGTGGGGTCTTTGCCTGGTTTTGGTATTAGGGTGATGTTGGCTTCATAGAATGAGTTTGGGAGTATTCCCTGCTCTTCTATTTTTTGGAAAACTTTAAGGAGAATGGGTATTATATCTTCTCTGTATGTCTGATAAAATTCCAAGGTAAATCCATCTGGCCCAGGGGTTTTGTTCTTGGGTAGTTTTTTGATTACGGCTTCAGTTTCTTTGCTGGTAATTGATTTGTTTAGATTTTGTGTTTCTTCCTTGGTCAGTCTTGGAAGGTTGTATTTTTCTAGGAAGTTGTCCATTTCTTCTAGGTTTTCCAGCTTCTTAGCATATAGGTTTTCATAGTAGTCTCTAATAATTCTTTGTATTTCTGTTGGGTCCCTCGTGATGTTTCCTTTCTCATTTCTGATTCTGTTGAGGTGTGTTTACTCTTTTTTTCTCTTAATAAGTTTGGCTAGAGGTTTATCTATTTTGTTTATTTCCTCAAAGAACCAGCTCTTGGTTTCATTGATTTTTTTCTATTGTTTTATTCTTCTCAATTTTGTTTATTTCTTCTCTGATCTTTATTATGTCCCTCCTTCTGCTGACTTTAGGCCTCATTTGTTCTTCTTTTTCCATTTCAATAATTGTGATGTTAGACTATTCATTTGGGATTGTTCTTCCTTCTTCAAGTGTGCCTGGATTGCTATATACTTTCCTCTTAAGACTGCTTTCACTGCGTCCCACTAAAGTTGGGGCTTAGTGTTGTTGTTGTCATTTGTTTCCATATATTCCTTGATCTCTATTTTAATTTGTTCATTGATCCATTGATTATTTAGGAGCATGTTGTTAAGCCTCCATGTGTTTGTGAGCCTTTTTTCTTTCTTTGTACAATTTATTTCTAGTTCTATACCTTTGTGGTCTGAAAAGTTGGTTGGAATTTCAATCTTTTGCAATTTACTGAGGCTCTTTATGTGGCCTAGTATGTGGTCTATTCTGGAGAATGTTCCATGTGCACTTGAGAAGAATGTTTATCCTGTTGCTTTTGGATGTAGAATTCTAGAGATGTCTATTAGGTCCATCTGTTCTATGTGTTGTTCAGTGCCTCAGTGTCCTTACTTATTTTCTGCCCACTGGATCTATCCTTTGGGTTAAGTGGCATGTTGAAGTCTCCTAAAATGAATGCATTGCAGTCTATTTCCCCCTTTAGTTCTGTTAGTATTTGTTTCACATATGCTGGTGCTCCTGTGTTGGGTGCATGTATATTTGGAATGGTTATATCCTCTTGTTGGACTGAGCCCTTTATCATTATGCAATGTCCTTCTTTATCTCTTGTTACTTTCTTTGTTTTGAAGTCTATTTTGTCTGATACTAGTATTGCAAGATCTGCTTTTTTCTCCCTGTTGTTTGCATGAAATATGTTTTTCCATCCCTTGACTTTTAGTCTGTGCATGTCTTTGGGTTTGAAGTGAGTCTCTTGTAAGCAGCATATAGATGGGTCTTGCTTTTTTATCCATTCTATTACTCCGTGTCTTTTGATTGGTGCATTCAGTCCATTTACATTTAGGGTGACTATTGAAAGATATGTACTTATTGCCATTACACACTTTAGATTCGTGGTTACCAAAGGTTCAAGGTTAGCTTCTTTAGTATCTTACTGCCTAACTTAGCTCACTTATTGAGCTGTTATATACACTGTCTGGAGATTCTTTTCTTCTCTCCCTTCCTATTTCTCCTCCTCCATTCTTTATATGTTGGTTGTTTTATTCTGTGCTGTTTCGTGTTTCCTTTAACTGCTTTTGGTGGGTAGTTGATTTTTTTTTTTTTGCCTTTAGTTAGTATTTGGTTGGTCTGCTTTCTTTGCTGTGATTTTATTGTCTCTGGTAACATCTGTTTAGTCTTAGGAGTGCTCCCATCTAGAACAATCCCTCTAAAATACCCTATAGAGGTGGTTTGTGGGAAGCAAATTCCCTCAATTTTTGCTTGTCTGGGAATTGTTTAATTCCTCCTTCATATTTAAATGATAATCGTGATGGATACAGTATCCTTGGTTCAAGGCCCTTCTGTTTCATTGCATTAAATATATCATGCCATTCTCTTCTGGCCTGTAGGGTTTCTGTTGAGAAGTCTGATGTTAGCCTGATTGGTTTTTCTTTATAGGTGACCTTTTTCTCTCTAGCTTCCTTTAAAACTCTTTCCTTGTCCTTAATGTTTGCCATTTTAATTATTATGTGTCTTGGTGTTGTCCTCCTTGGATCCTTTCTGTTGGGAGTTCTGTGTATTTCCGTGGTCTGTTCGATTATTTCCTCCCCCAGTTCGGGGAAGTTTTCAGCAATTATTTCTTCAAAGACACTTTCCTTCCCTTTTTCTCTCTCTTCCTCTTCTGATACCCCTGTAATACATATATTGTTCCTTTTGGATTGGTCACACAGCTCTGTTAATATTGTTTCATTCCCTGAGATCCTTGTATCTCTCTCTCTCTGCGTCAGCTTCTATGCGTTCCTGTTCTCTGGTTTCTATTCCATCAGTGGCCTCTTGCATCTTATCCATCTGCTTATAAATCCTTCCAGGAATTGTTTCATTTCTACAATCTCCCTCAGACTTCATCCCTTAGCTCTTGTATATTTCTCTGCATGTCCGTCAGCATGTTTATGACCTTTATTTTGAATTCTTTATCAGGAAGACTAGTTAGGTCTATCTCCTTCTCAGGGGTTGACTCTGTGATCTTGGTCTGTCTCAAATTCTTTTGCCTTTTCATGGAGATAAAGATAATTCGTGGAACTGGCATGTGTGATGGCTGGGAGAACGTCCCTTCTTGCTGGTTTGTGGCCTTCCTCTCCTGGAAGAAGAGTGACCTCTAGCAGCTTGTGCTGGGCAGCTGTGTACAGACCAGGCTTCTGATTCTTTCCTGGAGGCTATGGAGTTAAACTCCATGGTTGCTGTTGGCGTGGACTGCCTCGGGCTACTGTTCCAATATGGTGGAGCCGTGTTGGAGGAGAAATGGCCGGGAGGCTGTTTATCTCTGTGAGGGGCCTCCAAGTTATGCTGCTGCCCAGGGGGTTAGGGTGCCCAGAAATCCCTGGGATTCTCAGCTATTTCACTAAGTGTCCCGGGACACTTCCGTCGAGCTGTGGGGTCCCTGTCCCTTTAAGACTTTCAAAAAGCACTCGCTTTTCTTTGTCCCAGGGGCGCTGGCTGCGGGGACCCTTTCACAGGTCTTACTGTCCTGTTCCCTTAGGATCCAGCACCCCACACACTGTGTGTCTCTGCTCTGGTGCAGATGGCTAGGGCTGGGTGTTTAGCAGTCCTGGGCTCCCTCTCCTTTCCCACTCTGACTCCTCTCCTCCCGCCAGGAGCTGGGGTGAGGGTTGCTTGGGTCCTGCCCGGCCGGGGCTTGTATCTTACCCCCTTCGGGAGGTGCTGGGTTCTCACAGGTGTAGGTGTAGCCTGGCTGTTGTCTTGTATCTTCTGGTCTCTCTTTTAGGGATAGTTGTATTTATTGTATTTTCAAAAATATATATGGTTTTGGGAGGTGATTTCTGCTGCTCTACTCACGCCACCATCTTGGCTCCGCCGTTTTGCACTTTTTTTCTGATTATTAGTGAGGTAGATCATATCTTTACAAAAATAATGATCAGGCATTTAGTATTTTTCTGTTTAGTCCCAATGTGGAAAAATATTATTTTCTAGAATGCAGATATTTTTTCATTTTCTTATATTAGTTTTATACTTTTGCCTTTTAAAGCTTAGTCTCTAACATATTTGGAATTTGTTTTTGTATATAGAATAAGGTAGGGCTCCACTTTTCTTTTTTTTATGATGAGCCAGTTTCTCTAGCCCAGCCATTAAAATGTACATGCTTGCCTTGATGATTTGTGGTGTCACATTGATTACATATTAGTTTCTGGAATATACATGAGTCTGTTTTTTTTAACAGTCTATTGTATTCCATTCATCTATGTTCCTGTTCCTTACACCAGCAATTCACTTTTTTTATTGCCATAACTTTTACTGTGTAAACATATCTGGTAGAGCATGTCCCCTCCCTCCACTTTTTTGCACATCTTTTTCAAAACTGAATTAGCTATTCATTGTTCATGAATACTATTTTCCATCCAAGTTTTAGGATAAGCCTTAGATTTTTCCTTCTGCCTCTTGAAAAACATACTGGTGTATATCAGCTGAACTTAACCAAAATTTGATTTGTATCAGTTGACATGACCATGTGGCTTTTCTCTTTGATCCAACATTATGTTGAATCACATTGATAGACATTTATTTTTTAGATATCATGTCATTTTACCTTTGTGGAATAAATCTCTGTTTATTATATATTACATTTTAAATATACTCTTGGATTTCAATGGTTTATTTATTAGTTTGGACTTCTAAATTTATATTTATATGTGGAATTAGTTTGTATATTCCTTTTTTGAATATTCATATTCCTTTTTTGAATATTCAGCTTATGAAATTGTTTGGGCAGTTTCCCCGCTTTTTTATTTTCTGAAACCACTTCTATAAAATAAGGATTATCTGTTCCTTCAGAATTTGGCAGAACCCACCTGTAAAACCAGTTGGATCTGGGGCTTGTTGTTGAGGAAAGATTTATGATAGTCATTTAAATTTCCTGATATTTATTAATATGTTTAATCTTTCTTTTGCAATTTTGGACTAGTGGATATTTCCAAGAATTTATTAATTTCTTCCACATATTCAAATTTAGTGCTGATAGTTCATAATGTATTTTTATTGTGTCTCATTTCTTTTTTAGTTATAGTTATCACTAACTTTATTCTGAATGTTTTTGAACCTGTATTTTCCTCTTCTTCTTGATCATCCAGGACTTTTTCAAAGAACAACTTCTTGTTTTGTTCATTTCTTTTTGTTCTAGTTGGTTCTCTAATCCACTGGTTCCTCTCCTTATCTTTATTACTGCCTCTCTTCCTGTTTCTCTGGATTTACAGTGATGTTCTTTTTTAACTCCTGTGTTGAATGTCTGGATAATTTGTTTCACTGTTCCATAATTTTTCCCTCTAAGTACTACTTTAATTGTAGCCCTTAAATGTTGGCATATAGTGCTTTTGTTGTCAATTAGCCCTAAGTATTTTGTGCTAATTCATAATTTCTTTTTAAAATCATGAATTTTTAATAACACTAGCTTTTCAGCCCATAACAACTTTTTATTGTGTCCTTATTAAACATCTTTCTTTTTCTTTCCTCTCCTCCTCTGGCCCTATATTTTGTTAGCAAACACTTAAATAGTGAGCCTTTCTTCATTCAGAAATTAAGGACCAGTCCATATTACAAATTTGTACTCTCCAATAACTGGTCAAAAGGTATCTAGCGTGCTTTTCATTTATATACACACACATCTACAAAATCCTTTCCTCCATTCCTATTTTCTTTTATTTTTATTTGTGTTCTCTGTTCATTCTTTAAGTTCTTCATTTTTTTTGTTTTTCTTATTGCGCATTCTCATATCTTTCAAACTTTGGGTTGCAGGAAAAAAAAGGTATTTTAGATAAACAGTGCATAATTTTTTAGTATAAGTCTTATGCTATATTTGAGACACACTTACACTAAAAAAATATTTTGCTGTTTCTCTCATATTCAAATTCAAGTGGGCATCCTGTTTGTTTTTTTTGCTAACTCTGACAACCCTTCTACTTTTTTTTATTTAACCAGACAGATGCTTAGGCCTCTATTCAGAGATGGCTTCAGCTATCCAGAAAACTGTCAGAGTTCATAATTCAGTGAAAAAGAACAAGCTCATGTGTGGAAGGCACCAAGCCCAAGAACTACTTTGACTTTGTTTATAGGTGAACTTTGTTAGAGACTATTTACTTTGCATAAAATTCTGACTACGTTATTTATCTAAATTTTCAATCTGTTGTAGAAAATAACCAACAATTAGTAGGGGATTCAGAAACTGGGAGAAAATATATATTCAGAGGAACAGTATTGAAGGCCCTGTTTTTACCATTAACTACTCAAACGGCCTTATATAAATCATTTAACCTTCTTGGCTTAAATCGTTTAACCATCAGTTTTCTTAGCTGTAAAGTGAGGTGTTTGGACTAGATAATTTCTTCCAGCTCTGCATTTTATATGAAGCTTGATGGTGAATTTAAAAAAGAATGAGATAAACAAATGTGGCTAGTCAAATTGTCTCTGGAGCTATCGGATACTATGGGCAAAGATAATCATATCTACTGTTACCTTTGGCGTCTTATTACTCAAAATATGGTTGGCATCCAAAAACATTAATGTCACCTGACAGCTACGTAGAGATGCAAAACTGCAGCTTTATTAAATCAGAATCTGCATTTTACAAGATCATCAGGCAATTTTCATGTACATTGAAAGTTGTGTAGCGCTACTTCAGAGGATTGTTATCTCAGCGTTCAGTAAAATAATTAATATTCAAAATGATGCCTCCAATTTATCAAAAGTTAAGTTAGGTGCTGGGTCCTCTGTTCAAGAGGGCAGAAAAATATCTAATATATATAGGAATTATTTCTTTTTTTTTTGAGAGGGCATCTCTCATATTTATTGATCAAATGGTTGTTAACAACAATAAAATTCTGTATAGGGGACTCTATGCACAGTCATTAATCAACCCCAAGCTTATTTCTCAACAGTCTCCAATCTTCTGAAGCATAACGAACAAGTTCTTACATGGTGAATAAGTTCTTACATGGTGAACAGTGCAAGGGCAGTCATATCACAGAAATTTTTGGTTTTGATCACGCATCATGAACTATAAACAATCAAGTCAGATATGATTATTCGTTTGATTTTTATACTTGATTTATATGTGAATCCCACATTTCTCCCTTATTTTATTATTATTATTTTTTAATAAAATGCTGAAGTGGTAGGTAGATGCAAGATAAAGGTAGAAAACATAATTTAGTGCTGTAAGAGGGCAAATGTAGATGATCAGGTCTGTGCCTATAGACTAAGTATTAATCCAAGCTAGACAAGGGCAACAAAACATCCACGGATGCAGAAGATTTCTCTCAAAACAGAGGGGGTGAGGTTCTAAGCCTCCCCTCTGTTGATCCCCAATTTCTCTCCTGATGGCCCCCCTGAGACTGTGCCTGTCTTAGGTTGTTCCTCCCTTGAGGAATCTTAACCGTCTCTGGCTAACAGTCATCTTACGGGGCCATACAGGGAAATGTAAAGTTCGTAAGTGAGAGATAAGCAATATTGTTTGAAAAGGTTAGCTTTTTACTTCCTTGCAGATTTATGCCCTGCAGATTCTATGCCCAGCATTTGTCTTGAGGTATCTTTACCACTTGGAAGAATTATGATACTCAGTAATTTTCCATATGAGGCACAAATTCTACTAAAGGGTTGTAATTAGGAAGGAAGAAGAAAAGCTATAGATGTAGCAGACAGAAGAAAACATGGGAAGATTATTTCTTTGACATATTTCTTGTAGAGTAACATAAGCATGTATAGGTTTTAAACTACTAATTAAATTGCACACAGACATTAACATAATAGGAATACAGCTAAATAACCAAAGCAGACCTACAATTACCAGCCATATCCAGTGAAACTGAGAACCAGTTAGGTACCCTAGGCATTTGTGAAAACTTATCAGTGATATGATAGATATTGTCTAACTGAATTTGAATAGTTTGAGAAAAATCAGACAAATTAAAACAACACATTCCTGGGAACTGTTCACATCCCATATGTTCTTTTAACAGTAGATAGTCTATAGTCGCATAATTTTGGAGCTCTCCAACTTGCACTTCTCCTAATTCTTGGTTGAGTTCCGACAGTATAGATCCAGTCAAATTTGTTGTTTTACTGTATGCACAGGCCAGCTTAGATATCTCCTTCTTCATTCCAATGGCAAGTCCAGGAACCGGTGGGATGAATGCCGCTACAACTGAAGCAGCGCCAGGATCTTTGTTGAAGTTTTTTGATGATCATCTTCTGGAATGACTCTTCCAGAAGATGTTGATGTTGGAAGTTCTTCATATTGTATCTTAATTCGTTTTCTGTGTAGCCAAAGTAGGCTTTGATCCTCTGTATAGACACAAACAAACCCTTTGCCCACACTTTGATATAACCTTTATACCATTGTGAAGAACCTACTGGAGACCACCACACAGGAACCTGCTTTTTTTTTTTAACAGAAAGGAATATTATCAGAAAAATGTACTTCCTTAGCTGATCATCTGACACCCTTTAAAAGATCAAAATTAAGGATATGTAAAGCATGCATTACTCATTGATTTGCAGTTAGTTTTATCCTATCAGGGAGCAATCCCCCTTTTCTTCCTGTTTTTTTTTGTGATCATTAATCTACAATTACATGAAGAATATTATGTTTACTAGGCTCTTCCCAAAACAAAGCCCCCCCCCACAAACCCCATTAACGGTCACTGTCCATCAGCATAGCAAAATGTTGTAGACTCACTACTTGTCTTCTCTGTGTTGCACAGACCTCCCCTTTCTACCACCCCCCACATTATGCATGCTAATCATAATACCCCATTTCTTCTCACCCCCCTTATCCCTCCCTACCTACCCATCCTCCCCAGTCCCTTTCCCTTTGGTAACTGTTAGTCCATTCTTGGGTTCTGTGATTCTGCTGCTGTTTTGTTCCTTCAGTTTTTCCTTTGTTCTTATACTCCACAGATGAGTGAAATCATTTGGTATTTCTCTTTCTCCACTTGGCTTATTTCACTGAGCATAATACCCTCTAGCTCCATCCATGTTGTTGCAAATGGTGGGATTTGTTTTCTTCTTATGGCTGAATAATATTCCATTGTGTATATGTACCACATCTTCTTTATCCATTCATCTACTGATGGACACTTAGGTTGCTTCCAATTCTTGATTATTGTAAATAGTGCTGCGATAAACATAGGGGTGCATCTGTCTTTCTCAAACTTGATTGCTGCGTTCTTAGGGTAAATTCCTAGGAGTAGAATTCCTGGGTCAAATGGTAAATCTATTTTGAACATTTTGAGGAACCTCCATACTGCTTTCAACAATGGTTGAACTAATTTACATTCCAACCAGCAGTGTAGGAGGGTTCCCCTTTCTCCACAACCTCACCAACATTTGTTGTTGTTTGTCTTTTGGATGGTAGCCATCTTTACTGGTGTGAGGTGATATTTCATTGTGGTTTTGATTTGCATTTCTCTGATAATTAGCGATGTGGAGCACCTTTTCATCTGTCTGTTGGCCATCTGAACTTCTTTTTTGGAGAACTGTCTGTTCAGTTCCTCTGCCCAATTTTTAATTGGATTATTTGTTTTCTGTTTGTTGAGGTGGGTGAGCTCTTTATATATTTTGGATGTCAAGCCTTTATCGGATATGTCATTTACAAATATATTCTCCCATACTGTAGGGTACCTTTTTGTTCTATTGATGGTGTCTTTTGCTGTACAGAAGCCTTTCAGCTTAATATAGTCCCACTTGTTCATTTTTGCTTTTGTTTTCCTTGCCAGGGGAGATATGTTCAAGAAGAGGTCACTTACGTTTATGTCTAAGAGATTTTTGCCTATGTTTTTTTCTAAGAGTTTTATGGTTTCATGACTTACATTCAGGTCTTTGATCCATTTCGAATTTACTTTTGTTTATGGGGTTAGACAGTGGTCCAGTTTCATTCTCTTACATGTAGCTGTCCAGTTCTGCCAGCACCATCTGTTGAAGAGACTGTCATTTCCCCATTGTATGTCCATGGCTCCTTTATCAAATATTAATCGACCATATATGTTTCGGTTAATGTTTGGAGTCTCTAATCTGTTCCACTGATCTGTGGCTCTGTTCTTGTGCCAGTACCAAATTATCTTGATTACTATGGCTTTGTAGTAGAGCTTGAAGTTGGGGAGTGAGATGCCCCCCACTTTCTTCTTACTCAGGATTGCTTTGGCTATTTGGGGTCTTTGGTGTTTCCATATGAATTTTTGAACTATTTGTTCCAGTTCGTTGAAGAATGTTGCTGGTAAATTGATAGGGATTGCATCAAATCTGTATATTCCTTTGGACAGGATGGCCATTTTGATGATATTAATTCTTCCTAGCCAAGAGCATGGGATGAGTTTCCATTTGTTAGTGTCCACTTTAATTTCTCTTAAGAGTGTCTTGTAGTTTTCAGGGTATAGGTCTTTCACTTCCTTGGTTAGGTTTATTCCTAGGTATTTTATTCTTTTTGATGCAATTGTGAATGGAGTTGTTTTCCTGATTTCTCTTTCTATTGGTTCATTGTTAGTGTATAGGAAAGCCACAGATTTCTGTGTGTTAATTTTGTATCCTACAACTTTGCTGAATTCTGATACCAGTTCTAGTACTTTTGGAGTGGAGTCTTAGGGTTCTTTATGTACAATATGATGTTGTACATAAAGACTTTCATACGCTGTTCAGTATGATGTTGGCTGTGGGTTTATCATATATGGCCTTTATTATGTTGAGGTACTTGCCCTCTATACCCATTTTGCTGAGAGTTTTTATCATGATCGGATGTTGAATTTTGTCAAATGTTTTTTCAGCATCTATGGAGATGATCATGTGGTTTTTGTCCTTCTTTTTGTTGATGTGGTGGATGATGTTGATGGATTTTCAAATGTTGTACCATCCTTGCATCCCTGGGATGAATCCCACTTGGTCGTGGTGTATGATCCTTTTGATATATTTTTGAATTTGGTTTGCTAATATTTTATTGAGTATTTTTGCAGCTACATTCATCATGGGTATTGGTCTTTAATTTTCTTTTTTGGTGGGATCTTTGTCTGGTTTTGATATTAGGGTGATGTTGGCTTCATAGAATGAGTTTGGGAGTATTCCCTGCTCTTCTATTTTTTGGAAAACTTTAAGGAGAATAGGTATTATGTCTTCTCTGTATGTCTGATAAAATTCCGAGGTAAATCCATCTGGCCCGGGGGTTTTGTTCTTGGGTAGTTTTTTGATTACCGCTTCAATTTCTTTGCTCATAATTGGTTTGTTTAACTTTTGTGTTTCTTCCTTGGTCAGTCTTGGAAGGTTGTATTTTTCTAGGAAGTTGTCCATTTCTTCTAGGTTTTCTAGCATCTTAGCATATAGGTTTTCATAGTAGTCTTTAAGAATTCTTTGTATTTCTGTGGAGTCTGTCATGGTATTTCCGTTCTCGTTTCTGATTCTGTTGATGTGTGTTGATTCTCTTTTTCTCTTAATAAGTTTGGCTAGAAGCTTATGTATTTTGTTTATTTCCTCAAAGAACTAGCTCTTGATTTCGCTGATTTTTTCTATTGTTTTATTCTTCTCAATTTTCTTTATTTCTTCTCTGATCTTTATTATGTCCCTCCTTCTGATGACTTTAGGCCTCATTTGTTCTTCTTTTTCCATTTCAATAATTGTGATGTTAGACTATTCATTTGGAATTTTTCTTCCTTCTTTAAGTGCGCCTGGATGGCTATATACTTTCCTCTTAAGACTGCTTTTGCTGCATCCCACAAAAGTTGGGGCTTTGTGTTGTTGCTGTCATTTGTTTCTATATATTCCTTGATCTCTATTTTGATTTGTTCATTGATCCATTGATTATTTAGAAGCATATTGTTAAGCCTCCATGTGTTTGTGAGCCTTTTGGTTTTCTTCATAGAATTTATTTCTAGTTTTATACCTTTGTGGTCTGAAAAATTGGTTGGTAGAATTTCAATATTTTGGAATTTATTAAGGCTCCTTATGTGGCCTAGTATGTGGTCTATTCTGGAGAATGTTCCATGTGCACTTGAGAAGAATATATGTCCTGTTTCTTTTGGATGTAGAGTTCTATAGATGTCTATTAGGTCCATCTGTTCTAGTGTGTTGTTCAGTGCCTCAGTGTCCTTACTTATTTTCTGCCCACTGGATCTATCCTTTGGGTTAAGTGGCATGTTGAAGTCTCCTGAAATGAATGCATTGCAGTCTATTTCCCCCTTTAGTTCTGTTAGTATTTGTTTCACATATGCTGGTGCTCCTGTGTTGGGTGCATGTATATTTAGAATGGTTATATCCTCTTGTTGGACTGAGCCCTTTATCATTATGTAGTATCCTTCTGTATTTCTTGTTACTTTCTTTGTTTTGAAGTCCATTTTGTCTGATAATAGTACTGCAACCCCTGCTTTCTTCTCTCTGTTGTTTGCCTGAAATATGTTTTTCCATCCTTTGACCTTTAGTCTGTGCATGTCTTTGGGTTTGAGGTGAGTTACTTGTAAGCAGCATATAGATGGGTCTTGCTTTTTTATCCATTCTGTTACTCTGTGTCTTTTGATTGGTGCACTCATTCCATTTACATTTAGGGTGACTATTGAAAGATATGTACTTATTGCCATTGCAGGCTTTAGATTCGTGGTTACCAAAGGTTCAAGGTTAGCTTCTTTAGTATCTTACTGCCTAACTTAGCTCACTTATTGAGCTGTTATATACACTGTCTGGAGATTCTTTTCTTCTCTCCCTTCCTATTTCTCCTCCTCCATTCTTTATATGTTGGTTGTTTTATTCTGTGCTGTTTCGTGTTTCCTTTAACTGCTTTTAGTGGGTAGTTGATGTTTTTTTTTGCCTTTAATTAGTATTTTGTTGGTCTGCTTTCTTTGCTGTGATTTTATTGTCTCTGGTAACATCTGTTTAGTCTTAGGAGTGCTCCCATCTAGAACAGTCCCTCTAAAATACCCTGTAGAGGTGGTTTGTGGGAAGCAAATTCCCTCAATTTTTGCTTGTCTGGGAATTGTTTAATTCCTCCTTCATATTTAAATGATAATCGTGATGGATACAGTATCCTTGGTTCAAGGCCCTTCTGTTTCATTGCATTAAATATATCATGCCATTCTCTTCTGGCCTGTAGGGTTTCTGTTGAGAAGTCTGATGTTAGCCTGATTGGTTTTCCTTTATAGGTGACCTTTTTCTCTCTAGCTTCCTTTAAAACTCTTTCCTTGTCCTTAATCTTTGCCATTTTAATTATTATGTGTCTTGGTGTTGTCCTCCTTGGATCCTTTCTGTTGGGAGTTCTGTGTATTTCCGTGGTCTGTTCGATTTCCCCCAGTTTGGGGAAGTTTTCAGCAATTATTTCTTCAAAGACACTTTCTATCCCTGTTTCTCTCTCTTCCTCCTCTGATACCCCTGTAATACGTATATTGTTCCTTTTGGATTGGTCACACAGTGCTTTTAGTATTGTTTCATTCCTGGAGATCCTTTTATCTCTCTCTGTGTCAGCTTCTATGTGTTCCTGTTCTCTGGTTTCTATTCCATCAATGACCTCTTACATCTTATGCATTCTGCTTATAAATCCTTCCAGAGTTTGTTTGTCTTCTGTGATCTCTTTCCTGGCATCTGTAATCTCCCTCTGGACGTCTGTAATCTCCCTCTGGACTTCATCCCTTAGCTCTTGTATATTTCTCTGCATGTCCATCAGCATGTTTATGATTTTTATTTTGAATTCCTCTTCAGGAAGACTGGTTAGGTCTGTCTCCTTCTCAGGTGTTGTCTCTGTTATCTTGGTCTGCCTGTAATTTTGCCTTTTCATGGTGATAGAGATAGTTTGCAGAGCTGGCACAAGTGAAGTCTGGAAGAACTTCCCTTCTTGTTGGTTTGTGGCCTTCCTCTCCTGGGAGAACAGCGACCTCTTGTGGCTTGTGCTGGGCAGCTGCATGCAGAAAGGTCTTCTGATTCTTACCGGGCTGCTATGGAGTTTATCTCCGCTGTAGCTGTGGGTGTAGTCTTCCTCGGGCTGCTGCTCCGATATGGTGGAGCTGCGTTGGAGGGGGAACAGCTGAGAGGCTCTTTATCTCTGTGAGTGGGCTCTGTGCTCCCTGGTGCCCAGGGGGTTAGAGTGCCCAGAGTTCCCCAGATTCCCTGCTGCTGGACTAAGTGTCCCAGGATGCCTCCGTCTGACTGTGGGGTCCCTGTCCATTTAAGGCTTCCAAAAAGCACTCGCTTTTCTTTGTCCCGGTTCTTTGGCTGCAGGGACCCGCTCACAGGTCTTATTGTTCTGTTTCCCTAGTTTCCAGCACCCCACACATGCACTGTGTCTGCTCTCTGGTGCAAATGGCTAGGGCTGGCTGTTTAGTAGTCCTGGGCTCCCTCTCCCTCCCCGCTCCAACTCCTCTCCTTCCACCAGGAGCTGGGGTGAGGGGTGCTCGGGTCCCACTGGGCTGCAGCTTGTATATTGCCCCCTTTGCAAGGCACTGGGTTCTCGCATGTGTGGATGTGGTCTGGCTGTTGTCCTGTGTCTTCCGGTTTCTCTTTTAGGAAGTGTTGTCTTTGTTTTATTTTCAAAAATATATGTGGTTTTGGGAGATTTCCACTGCTCTACTCATGCCACCATCTTTGCTCCACCTCCTGTATAGGAATTATTTCTGTATACATGATGTAAATTTCTAAAGTGTTCTTGCCTTTTAAAGGAAAATCTTCTGTTTGGACAGTCAGCCTATATGGATCCCTGCATTCCCTGGGAATCCTGCAAATGAATTCCCTGGGGAAAGGAAGGGTGACTATATACATATGATTTCCATTTTCATCAAAAACTAGTCCAGTGCACTGAAAGAGGAACTCTATCTCCCAGGGCCTAAGAATTTATCCCAGAAGGTAAAGCACTCAGTTTCCACTTTCTTTTCTGATTGCTACTAATCTGACATAGTATTGATTTTTAAAAATTTTTTATTTATTTTTTATATATATTCTTATGAAGGTTTCACATGAAAAAACTATATGGTTACTACATTTACCCATATTATCAAGTCCCCACCCATTCCCAAATGCAGTTACTGATCATCAGTATAGTAAGATGCCACAGAGTCCCTATTTGCCTTCTTTGTGCTACACTGTTTTCCCAATGACCCCTCACACCATATGTGCTAAACATAATACCCCTCAATCCCCTTCTCCCTCTCTCCTGACCCACCTTGCCCACTAGTAACCCTCCCCTTTGGTAACCACTAGTCCCTTCTTGGAGTCTGTGAGTCTGCTGCCTTCAGTTTTGTTCCTTCAGTTTTGCTTCGTTGTTATACTCCACAAATGAGGGAAATCATTTGGCACTTGTCTTTCTCTGCTGATGTATTTCAGTAAACATAATATCCTCCAGCTCCATCTGTGTTGTTGGAAATGGTAGGATTTGTTTCTTCCTTATGGCTGAATAGTATTCCATTGTGTATATGTACCTCATCTTCTTTATCCATTCATCTACTGATGGACACTTGGTTGCTTCCATATCTTGGCTACTGTAAAAAGTGCTGTGATAAACATAGGGGTGCATATGTCTTTTTGAATCTGAGAACGTTTATTCTTTGGGTAAATTCCAAGGAGTGAGTTTCTTGGGTCAAGAGGTATTTCTAAGTTTAGTTTTTTGAGGAACCTCCATACTGCTTTCCACAATAGTTGAATTAGCTTACGTTCCCACCAGCAGTTTAGGAGGGTTCCCCTTTCTCTGCATACTCACCAGCATTTGTCGTTCTTAGTATTTTTGAAGCTGGCCCCCCTTACTGGGGTGAGGTGGCGTCTCATTGTGGTTGTAATTTGCATTTCCCTGATAATTAGTGATGTGGAACATCTTTTCATCTGTCCATTGGCCATCTGAATTTCTTCTTTGGAGAATTGTCTCTCCATATCCTCTGTCCACTTTTTAATTGGGTTATTTGCTTTTTGGGTGTTGAAGTGTATGAGTTCTTTACATATTTTAGATGATAACCTCTTCTCAGATATGTTGTTCACAAATATATTCTCCCATACTGTAGGATGCTTTTTTGTTCTGTTGATGGTCTCCTTTGCCATACAGAGGCTTTTTAGTTTGACATAGTCCCATGTGTTCATTTTTGCATTTGTTTCCCTTGCTCGAGGAGATGCATTCAGGAAGAAGTTGCTCATGTTATATTCAGGAGATTTTTGCCTATGTTATCTTCTTAGAGTTTTATGGTTTCGTGACTTACATTTAGGTCTTTGACCCATTTAAAGTTTACTTTTGTGTATGTGGTTAGACAATAATCCAGTTTCATTCTCTTGCATGTAACTGTCCAGTTTTGCCAACACCAGTTGATGAAGAGGCTCTCATTTCCCCATTGTATGTTCATGGCTCCTTTATCATATATTAATTGCCCATATATGCTTGGGTTTATATCAGGGCTCTCTAGTCTGTTCCACTGGTCTATGGGTCTGTTCTTTTGCCAGTACCAAATTGTCTTGATTACTGTGCCTTTGTAGTAGAGCTCAAAGTTGGGAAGCAACATCCCCCCTGCCTTATTCCTCCTTTTCAAGATGGCTTTGGCTATTCGGGGTCTTTTGTGGTTCCATATGAATTTTAGAAATATTTATCCAGTTCATTGAAGAATGCTGTTGGTATTTTGATAGAGATTACATTGAATCTGTAGATTGCTCTAGGCAGATGGCCATTTTGACAATATTAACTCTTCCTACCAAAGATCATGGGATGAATTTCCATTAATTAGTGTCCTCTTTAATTTCTCTTAAGAGTAGTCTTGTAGTTTTCAGGGTATGGGTTTTTCATTTCTTGGTTATGTTTATTCCTAAATATTTTATTCTTTTTGATGCAATTGTGAATTGAATTTTTTTCCTGATTTCTCTTTCTGCTAGTTCATCATTAGTGTATAGGAATGCAACAGATTTCTGTGTATTAATTTTGTATCCCACAACTTTGCTGAATTCAGGTATTAAATTTAGTAGTTTTAGAGTGGATTTTTTATTGTTTTTTATGCACAATATCATGTCGTCTGCAAACAGGGAGAGTTTAACTTCTTCCTTGCCAATCTGGATGCCTTTTATTTCTTTGTGTTGTCTGATTGCTGTGGCTAGGACCTCCAGAACTATGTTGACTAACAGTGGGGAGAGTGGGCATCCCTGTCTTGTTCCTGATCTTAAAGGAAAAGCTGTCAGTTTCTCAATGTTTAGTAGAATGTTGGCTGTGGGATTGTTATATATGGCCTTTATTATGTTGAGGTACTTTCCCTCTATACCCGTTTTGTTGAGAGTTTTTATTATGAATGGGTTGAATTTTGTCAAATACTTTTTCAGCATCTATGGAGATGATCAAGTGGTTTTTGTCCATCTTTATGTTGATGTGGTGGATGATGTTGATGGATTTTTTAATGTTGTACCATCCTTGCATCCCTGGAATAAATCCTACATGATCATGATGGATGATCTTTTTGATGTATTTTTTAATTCAGTTTGCTAATATTTTTTGAGTATTTTTGCATCTATGTTCATCAGAGATATTGGTCTGTAATTTTCTTTTTTTGTGGTGTCTTTGGCTAGTTTTGGTCTTAGAGTGATGCTGGCCTCATAGAATGATTTTGGGAGTATTCCCTCCTCTTCTACTTTTTAGAAAACTTTAAGGAGGATGGGTATTAGGTCTTCACTAAATGTTTGATAAAAATTCAGGAGTGAAACCATCTGGTCCATGGGTTCTATTCTTCGGTAGTTTTTGATTACCAATTCAATTTCATTGTTGGTAATTAGTCTGTTCAGATTTTCTGTTTCTTTCTGGGTCAGCCTTGGAAGGTTGTATTTTTCTAGAAAGTTTTCCATTTCTTCTAGTTTACCCAGTTTGTTGGCATATAATTTTTCATAGTACTCTCTAATAATTCTTTGCATTTCTGTGGTGTCCATCGTGATTTTTCCTTTCTGATTTCTAATTCTGTTTATGTGTGTAGGCTTTCTTTTTTTCTTGAAAAGTCTGGCTAGGGGTTTATCTATTTTCTTTATTTTCTTGAAGAAACAGCTCCTGCTTTCATTGATTCTTTCTATTGTTTTATTCTCGATTTTATTTATTTCTGCTCTAATCATTATTATGTTCCTCCTTCTATTGACTTTGGGCCTCATTTGTTCTTCTTTTTCTTGTTTCATTAATTGTGAGTTTAGACTGTTCATATGGGATTGTTCTTATTTCCTGAGGTAGGCCTGTGTTGCAATATACATTCCTGTTAGCATGGCCTTGGCTGGGTCCCACAGATTTTGTGGTGTTGATTTATTGTTGCCATTTGTCTCCATATATTGCTTGATCTCTGTTTTTATTTGGTCATTGATCCATGCTTACTTAGAAGCATGTTGTGAAGCCAGCATGTGTTTGTGGGATTTTTCATTTTCTTTGTGTAATTTATTTCTAGTTTCATACCTTTGTGGTCTGAGAAACTGGTTGGTACAATTTCAATCATTTTTAATTTACAGAGGCTCTTTTTATGGCCTAGTATATGATCTATTCTTGAAAACGTTCCATGTGCTCCTGAGAAGAATGTGTATTCTGCTGCGTTTGGGTGTAGAGTTCTGTAGATGCCTGCTAGGTCCATCTGTTCTAATGTGTTGTTCAGTGCCTCTGTCTCCTTACTTATTTTCTGTCTGGTTGATGTGTTCTTCAGAGTGAGTGGACTGTTGAAGTCTCCTAGTATGAATGCATTGCATTCTATTTCCCGTTTTAATTCTGTTAGTATTTGTTTCACATATGTAGGTGCTCCTGTGTTGGGTGCAAAGATATTTATAATGGTTATATCTTCTTGTTGGATTGACTGCTTTATCATTATGTAATGTCCTTATTTGTCTCTTGTGACTTTCTTTGTTTTGAAGTCTATTTTGTCTGATACAAGTACTGCAACTCCTGCTTTTTTCACCCTATTAGTTGTATGAAATATCTTTTTCCATCCTTCATTTTTAGTCAGTTTATGTCTTTGGGTTTAAAGTGAGTCTCTTGTAGGCAGAATATAGATGGGTCTTGTTTTTTTTATCCATTCAATGCCTCTATATCTTTTGATTGGTGCATTCAGACCATTTACATTTAGGATTATTATCAATAGGTATGTACTTATTGCCATTGCAGGCTTTAGATTCGTGGTTACCAAAGGTTCCAGGTTAACTTCCTTACTATCAAATAGTCTAATTTAACTCACTTAGTATACTATTAGAAACACAATCTAAAGGTTTTTTTTTCTCTTCCTTTTTCTTCATCCACCATTCTTTATATATATATTAGGTATCATATTCTGTACTCTTTGTCTATTCTTTGATTGACTTTGGGGTAGTTGATTTAATTTTGCATTTGCTTAGTAATTAATTGTTCTACTTTCTTCACTGTGGTATTTTTTCATCTGGTGATATCTATTAAACTTTAGGAACACTTCTGTATATAGCAGTCCCTCAAAAATACACTGTAGAGACATTTTGTGGGAGGTAAATTCTCTCAGCTTTTGCTTATATGAAAATTGCTTAATCCCTCCTTCAAATTTAAATGGTAATCTTGCCAGGTAGAGTATTCTTGGTTCAAGGCCCTTCTGCTTCATTGCATTAAATACATCATGCCACTTCCTTCTGGTCTGTATGGTTTCTACTGAGAAGTCTGATCATAGCCTGATGGGCTTTCCTTTGTATGTGATCTTATTTCTCTCTCTGGCTGCTTTTAGTAGTCTGTCCTTATCCTTGATCTTTGCCATTTTAATTATTATATGTCTTGGTGTTGTCTTACTTGGGTCCCTTGTGTTGGGAGATCTGTGTACCTCCATGGCCTGAGAGACTATCTCCTTCCCCATCTTGGGGAAGTTTTCAGCAATTATCTCCTCAAAGACACTTTCTATCCCTTTTTCTCTCTTCTTCTTCTTCTGTTACCCCTGTAATGCGAATATTATTCTGTTTGGATTGGTCACGCAGTTGTCAATATTCTTTACTTCTTAGGGATCCTTTTCCTCTCTGTACCTCAGCTTCTTTGTATTCCTCTTCTCTAATTTCTATTTTATTTTTCATTTCGTCCACTGTAGCTAATCTGCTTTTAAAACCTTCCATTGTATGTTTCATTTCTGATACTGTGTTCTGTAATGATTGGATCTCCAACTGGAATTCATTCCTGAGTTCTTGAATATTTTTCTGTACCTCCATGACCATATTAATGATTTTTATTTTGAAATCTCTTTCAGGAAGATTCATTAGGTCAATTTCATTTGAATCTTTCTCTTGTGTATTCATAATTTTGCTTTGAACTAGGTTCCTTTGAGGTTTCATATTTTATGTGGCACCCTCTAATTCCCAGAAGCTCTACTTTCTGGAGCTGCTCAGCCCCTGGAGCAATGTTGGGGGGTCGCAGGAGAGCAGTGTTGGTGCCTGGGAGTAGGAAAGAGCTGTTTCATGCTTCCCAGCTGCTATGCCTGTCTCTACTGCCAGAACCAGTGGGCCGAGCACAGAGGTATAAGCCTTTATGCTTTGCGTTTGTAGCTGCTCTAGTCGGGGCTCCATCTGGCTGGCCTAATGCTAGGGTAGGTTTTGCCAGTTTGTGAGCCAGGTGGGGCTGGCTGGGAAGAAGGCACAGCAGCCTGCGTATTATGGAGGGCGGCCTTGGAGCTGCATAGCCAGCCAGGGGGCTAGAGTACCTGAAGATCATGAAAGTTCCCTACCTGCTGGGCAGTGTGCACCTGGACAATTTTGTCTACCTGTTCTTTTTCCTGAGCAGTAAGCTCTGTGCAATCCTTGCCCCTTTAGCAGCCCTCTCACTGGAAGTCTCTTAGACTACCCGCCTTTCTTTTGTCCCCAAGCAGCCTGTGAATCCCTGTTTTCCACAAGCAGCTGGAATCTCAGTCTCTCCAGGTATTCCACCTGTCTTAGCTTCCCAACAGTCCTAATCATGAGAGCACTGTGAAATGTAGGTTTGTGCTCCCTGAGCAGATCTCCAGAGCTAGGTTGTTCAGCAGTCCCAGGCTTTCATTCCCCCTGGCTCCGTTTCCCTTCCTCCTGCCAGTGCACTGTGTTGGGGGAAGGGCTTGGGTCCCACTGGACCACAGCTTTGGGACATTACCCTGTTCCATGAAGTTTATTCTTTTCTCCAGGTGTATGCAGTCTGGTGCAACCTTCTTTCCTGTTGCTCTTTCAGGATTAATTGTATTAATTATATTTTCATATTATATGCAGTTTTAGGAGGAAGCCTCTGTCTCACCTCTCATGCCGCTGTCTTTAATCCTCTCCCTTAGTACTGATTTTACATGGAAGCTTTTGCAAGTACTAGATATGGCAACTTAGCAGACTCTATGTTTCATAAGTAACTGGGACAGCAATTTTTTTTTCAACCAGGAGGGAAGCTGCCTGGTTCTACACTGCATTCCTTCATCACTTCATTTATGCTTTCTTGTTCCCAAGAGAATCTTCTCCATCTATATTGCATAGTACATTTTCTCATTCCCAGACTGTCTTTAGTGGAGTTTCCCCAGGATTCAGACTCTGAGATGAAAATTTTTATGCAGAAAGTTTATGGAGAATTTTCCTTGGGATCCACACCTGTCAGTGAAAGAACAAGGAGTGGGAAGAGGGAAGAGAACTGTGAGGCAGCCCCATGAAAGTGTCAGCATCCCACAGGACGCTGGGATGGACCTTCAGAGTTGTCCCATTTAGTCTTATCAAAAGGCCATTGGACATGGTTTATCCCTTCTCCCTGACTTCAAGGAATTGGCATAACTTTGTGGAGGTGTCCTACCTCTGAAGCCAATTTTCGGAAAGAGTCTTTGCTGTGAGCTGTGTACTCAGTTGTGAACAAGGAAATCTGGGTAGCACACTACAGATTTGGTTTTGCCTGTTTCTGATCCTCTGTCTACATCGCACAAGCTCTACTGTTGTAAAGTCTCTGTTGACTTAGCTCTAGTGTATAAAATCACAGATGAGGAAATGTTCTTAGAAGGAACTAGGGAGCTAATTCTGATCCAAGTCCTTCTACTGCCTTTTCAAATCATAGGTTTTCAAATGTCTCCCCTTGGGTTGTAGGGGTTATAATGGTGGTTCTCTCTTCATTTTTACAAAATGACAAGTTGACCTTACTCTTTCAAAGAAAGATCCACATAGGCTCATAGTGTTTATAGCCTTACTTGTATTATGAAAGAATAACACAGGAAATCAGCTAGGTTTTGAACAACATCAAAGACACAGGGCTTGGACACAGGAAAGAAGTCAAGCCAGGTTCAAAATTCTTTCCTCATTTTGAGTTAGATCCTCAAGTATGGAGACCACCAAGACATCTCCATAGCAAGAAGCTAGTTGTCTCATACCCTCCCTTCATCTGTTAGATTTGAACTTCAGGTAAGATCCCCTAAAACTCTGAGAGGTCATCTCTCCCTTGTCAAATTTTGAAGTCTACACAGACAGCACTATTATTAAGGTGAACTCTATGAAATTCTCAATATTTGATCATTTTTAACCTACCAAAAAGGCAAATGGCTCAGCCAATAGTATAAGCATTCTTTACCTGATTTCTGTTGACCCCTAATTGGACTATGAATCATTTTTAAAGGGTTTTCTTAACTCCCTGAAATAATATGAAGCTTTTGTGTCTAAGTGTTTATGTGGCCTTATTTTGGGGGTGGGGGAAAATAGGGCATAGCTATCAACAAATTTTATAAGGAAATCGTGATTTCCTGCTCACCCCAAATTAAGAACCACTGGGCAGTCAAAAGAACGCAGAACTTAAAGTTGGAAAACCCAAATTCCTACTTCTCCAGCACTTAACTAGAGGAAGTCTCTTAAGCTCTCTGAATCTTACTTTCCACTTCTGTCATATAATCTTTGTGTTTTGGGGATATTATAGTACAAAAATCTCAAATGGTAATAAGAACCCTGTGAGCTTGGTAGAGGCTTCAGCAAGCTTGTGCATATCATGCTTAGCAAACTGTAAAGTGCTCTAGAAACAGAATGTTTCTCCTCTTCAAGGCCTTCCCTTTCTCTCTGGAGTCAGGAAGGGCCATAGATGAGTGAAAATAGAAAGGCACAGAAAAAAATAACAACCCAGTAACTAACCAAAAGCATTTTAAAACCTCAGAGAAGATTCTTGTCAAGTTTGTGGTAAAGTTTCAGAATCTACTATCCAGTGACCACCACAAAGGATGACCTGGAAGTTGAAATGCTTGTCTTGGGAGTATATTAAGTGTGTCTGTACCCAGCAGGCCGATTAAAGAGGGTTTGCTTACATCCAAACAGTCCTGCGCTCCAGAAACATTCTTTTACTCTTACCCCTTGCCAGTAGCCAGAAGTTCTGTCTGATAGTTAATGTGCAGGATTTGGATGGAAATGCAACTGAGTGAGTGGGACTGGCTTCTGCTGCTATATGTCAGTCAGTGCACCTATCTATCTGTCTGTCTGTCTATCATCATCTATTTCTCCAATCTATGTTTTCTCTGTTTCAAAATATTTTGCAATGGATTCATTGAGCTAATTTCACTGGCAACCCCTCAACCAGAGACCATTCCTCAATCCTGAGAGTCATTTGCATTTTTAAAATATCTTGCCTCTTCTCTGATATCTAGCTATGTTTTTTCTTCTTCATAAAAGCCATGTTGAAATTACTTTTATATTACCCATGTCATACATGAATACAATCTCCTTGTTAAATAATAAAACACTGCAGATAAAGGTGACAATCCCCTTGATCTCTTAGCATCTTAGATTTTCTTCCCTTGGGGAATGCCTGGTGTTTATTTCAGATGAGTAGTCCCCAGGAGGTACACATTGTCCTGAAGTGGCAGCTGTTTACATCATGCATTTGGGGTGGTGATGAGAGACCTGTTGCATGCCTAGCGGCAAAGGTGGCCTAGGGGTAGAATAAGTGGAGATTCATATTGCTAAATTGACTGCTCTAGCCACTATCTTTCACATCAAGGAACATAAAAATCATTATTTATTTTGTATACAGTAAAAGTTGTCTTGACTATTTTATGTACATTAAAATAACTGTGATTCAACTGTGGAAAGAGCAACTTTCTAAGACATCTTTGCTTGAATAAGGAATACACCTCTAGTATTCCAATTATACTATCAATACTGGAAGTTTCTCTGTCTAAATGTATAGCAAAGGTGGGATTTTTATAAATACATATTGAACTGAATTTTCTGCAAAGTCTGTTCAAAGAGTTCTGCTTATAAAATGTATTTTTCATAAATGCCATTTATAAAGTGGAGGTGCATTCTATTCCAAAAGTCTCAATTACTGCCAGTTGCTGTGGAAGTAGAACTTGGAGTAGCAATTCACATTTCTACAAGTGCCAATTGAACATAGCGCATATGAAATCTTTTAGTTCATAAATTTCATAAAAGCACAATTCCCTATAAACCAAAATATGCAGGTGTATGTTTCATTTGAAATTTTTATTCTTCACCTTTGTCTTCCTGAAATGTAAGGAGAATGAAAAAGATTCTTTTTGGAAATAAAGGTGATTGAACATTGAGTGTTACTAGACTACAGATGCTGCCTGATGGGCTTTCACATGATTTCATTTAATCCTGAGAGTAGCCTCATGAGATACGGAGCATGTCTGTTTCTCAGATGTGGAAGAGGAAGAACCCTAGGCTCAGAGAGGAAAGATGGATTATTCAGATTTGCCCAATTAGTAAAGATGGAACTAAACTTCATACTCAGGGCTCTGCCTGGCCCACCCTCTCTCCAGAATAGTGAATTCACTTGGTTCCTTTTACCCAGTCTCAGATGGATGTTGCACATATACACAGATTTAAACTAGTGTCTGCTTTTGAGGCTCCTATGGCTGTACGAGAGAGTTTCTACTTTCCTTGCATCTTGTTGCTGTTGTGGGGCATATTTAGTACTCAGATGAGATGAAGTGTCAGTTACTTCTGTTCTGTCACTGTAAAAGGAAGTGCCTGAGACTCCACATTCTGTACCTTGAGCGAACCCTTGTCTCCCTTTGCTTTGTGTATCTCAGCATACCCTTGCCTGCATCTCTTCTGTAAGTCTCATCTAAAGAGACTTGGTTTTCCTAAAGTTGTGGCCTGAAAATCCTGGCATAGCTGATTCCCACGAACCCAGGCACAAATTGAGACCTTGCCGCAAGGAGCAGACTTCACAGCGATTTGGTATTCAAAGACCCTGAAAGCAAGAAGGCCCATTGCTGGGAGATGCAAAACGAGTTGCAGGCTGTGGGCACCAGTCCTTCCCATAGAGAGATCCACACCCTAAGACCTACCCCCATGAATGAGTTTTGGGTGGGCGGTGTCTTTTTTGGGACCCAACACGAGGTGGGAAGACTGAGCTTTCCTGTTCCTCACTGAAGCCACCCCACTCTTCAATTCTGAGGCCTGCTGGTATAAAGACACCAGATACTTGTTTGGACTCTGTCTGTTCCTGGCTCAGGAACAGCCCAGAACTTTCTTCCAGTACTCAGGTCTCTTTTGTGGTATAGGAAAAGGAAGAGGTTGTGGGAGTTCCCAGGGGACTTTGATGTTGTTTGCTGCTGGAGTTGAGGGCTTTGCACTAGACTCTCCGTGGCCGTATGGTATGTTTCATGTCTAGCTCTCATCCCCCCAAGAACAAAGGACCCCATATTGCAAGCCATAACCTATGGTCTGGAGGGTTTTTAAGTTGTAAAAGAATATTTATTACTTCAAAGAGTGGAAATGAAAAGTTGAAAAAAAGACACTGAAAAAAGAGTATGTGGCTGGTTTTTCCCTCAAAGGAGTAGAGGCAGAAGGGAGCTGGGCAGCACTGACCACTGCAAATCATAAAATCACCCTGATTAAGTCAGCAGTGCAAATGGACATTCCATAAACACACCACCAAGACTGAGGAAAAATCAGTCTGCAGACAAGGAAAATTACTGTGAAAATGCAAAATATGTTTAATTCTCCTGCTCCCCAGTTTTAGAGGAAGTTCCTGCCATTAGACATTGTACCCTGATTTTACATTAAGGACAATTTTCCTGGGCCTTCCTCGATCTCAGAACCCGATGAAGAGCTAGAGAAATGCACACAAAACTTCATAAGGTCTAGTACCAGACTCTAATAATGTAACACTCCTGAAACATCAGGGGAGGTTGGGATTTCTTCTCAACCGAAGTAAAGGGTACTGTTGAGCCATAGGAAACAAAACAAAACTAGAATTCCTGCTTCAACTAATTTCAGTGTGGTGAATAAGCTCACCGGGTTACTCCCCAATCCCTTAGATGCTTTCTTTAATAGTAAAGGATTTCCAGGGACCAAATGTTCATATTTACTTTGAAAGACTGTTTTTTTATTAATCAGCCTAACCATCTAGGAATATTCCTTACAAATAACTGAATTTTCCTGTGCCTCAGTGTTGGCTTATTTTCCAGCCACAAACAGGGTGCATATGCATGGAGCACCAGGGGGCCTGCCTACGAATAAACCATTTGGCAGCTTCTAACCTCAGAAGCCAAAGGCTCTGCAGTAGCCCCTCTGAGGTTCTGATAAACATTTCAGGGGAAGGACAGGGAGATGGGCAAGGAGAATCAGCTATGCCAGTTCAGAGCAAAATGTTAGCTTGGCAGAGACCTTGTTCATTTCTTCCACTTTGAAGATAAGGAAGGACTGGCTGGTTATGCAGTAGTTTATTTTTTCCAGCAAAGGTCTGTTTGGCTGATCTTCATGAGAGATCTAAAGAAAGACAGGGGTAAGTAAAACAGAAACCATTCAGATAAAAGTCCCAGGAAGTGTTGAAAAGCCCAGTAGCAGAAAGTTATCTTTCTATTTAATTTTGACTTTTGGTGTGGCCTTAGATAGCTTCCTGTGCTTTGTCTGTCCTTTTTCTCATGGGTGAAGGAGAAGGGGGCTCTTCCATTATAAATGGGGAGCCATCTGAGAAGTATAAAAATGGTGT
Source organism: Manis javanica (assembly GCF_040802235.1). Lineage (NCBI taxonomy): Eukaryota > Metazoa > Chordata > Mammalia > Pholidota > Manidae > Manis > Manis javanica. The sequence continues at coordinate 85,396,394 of NC_133166.1, forward strand.
AACATACCTTAGTAGCCCAGTGGGAATAATGGCTCATACATATGTGTGCTTATGTCTAGGTATGTTTCAATAGACCAGGAGTGGCTGTGGCAATTTTCATTTTCTTGATGTCTGATGGCCTGGCACCTGGGGAGCATCAGCGGCCAACGGTGACCCTGCATCTGACTGATGTCAGTGGAAACAACCACTTTCTTGGTGAGTCTGACAGTTGTCCCTCTGGGGCCACTAGAGAACAGTCCCACAGGACCAGAAGGCCTCTTGAGGTCTCTGTCTTACAACGTGTGGTACCTCACCTACACTGCACAGCTACCGAGAGGATAAAATTGGCACTGATAGGGAAACATGCTGTGGAAGCTGCATGACTGTCTTAAAGAGTTGTTTATCTCTACTTATTTCTCTTCAGGGACCTATGAACTGTCATGCCAGCATAACCCACTGGTTATCAATGTGACGCATCACCTGAATGTCCTTTCCTGCCCTACCACCTCTGTGCTGCTGAATTTCTCATCCGCACTGGTGGGCATCTCAGCAGTGGCTCTAAGGACATCTTCCTGCATAAGTCCTCCGACTCCCAGTAACTGCATCCCAGAGCACAAGGGGCAAAATCATCAGGGACAGAGGTAAGAAATCCCCTTTCTTACTTTCTTCTTTATTTTCCTTGAGGCTGCCGTGTCCTGCTATCATGTCCATATGTGCGCATTGTGTATACAGTGGGTGCTTAGTCACTGACTGAAAAGGGATCAAAGTACTTCTAAAAAGACATAAGAAGCAAGCCAGCAATTTGTAGAAGGCATACTTGGGTTTTATATTTTGCTCTTCTTCCCTTAGGTGAGCATAATTTTTTATGTAAATATTTAACATCTTTACAAGGTCTTAAAATCTTTTTTACATATAAAACCACTGCCTTCAAATCAACATTGTTATATAAACTGCCAAAAATTCTCAGCCAAAAACTCAATGTTCCCTAAGCAATGTACTGTTTTCCACTTGTTCCCACATGGACAGTGTAATAGCAAGTTTAACAATTAGCTTTTAAGGCACGTCAGATAATCAACTGAAGTTGCATATGGAAATCAGGAATATATTAGTTACACATGTCTTTGTGTAGACATCTGTGACTGTCATCATCCAGACAGAGGTTTCCTAGACTCTCAGCTGCAGCTTACAGAAGGACTGCTTCACAGCATTTGTGTGCCCAAGGCTGGCCCCAGGTGGGGAGGTAGCATGCCAAACACAGTAATTTGTGCTGCCCTGGGGCTGGACTTGTGCTATGAATGGTCTAACCAACTGAGTAGAACCATAGGTAACAGGGTTCACTCCCTCCAGGAGGAGGTATCAGGCAGCTGGGATCCTCGTCACAAAACTGGGGTTCCAGACAGTGCTTCATGACTAAAGAGGAGCTCTGATATCATCACGCCCAGCCAGGTATACTAGAAACCCAGCCTTGATTAGGGAATAGGAGCAGACAGTACAAGTGGAACGTATTAGTTATCATTTGCTGTGTAACAAATCGGCCCAATATTTAATGGCTTGTCACAGTTTCTGTGGATGAGGAACTCGGACCAACTCAGCTGGGTGCCTCTGGCTTAAAGCCTCTTATGAAGTTGCCATCAAGCCATTGGCCAAGGCCACAGCAACCTGAAGGAGAGTTCAGTTCCAGGTTCACTCATGTGGCCATAGGCAGGCCTCGGAAGGTCTGCATCCAAGCTCACTCACATAGGTGCTGGCAGCAGGCATGCTCACACAGTGTAGCTGATTCCTTGCCACTTGGGTTTCTCCATAAGCTTCCTGAGTATCCTTCTAACATGGAAGCTAATGGTTCAAGAGAGATAGAAAGCCAGAGAGGGGGGTACATGAGAGGCTACTCAAAGGGGAAGCCCTAGTCTTTTTATAACAATGCTGGAAGTGATAACCCATTACTTCTGGTATTTTCTATTCATTAGAAATGAGTAAGTCCAACTCATACTCACAGAGATAGGATTGCATCAGGGCATGAATCACTGGGTGCCATCTCAGAGGCCATCTACCACATGTGGTAATAGTTTATGTTAATTGAGTACTAACTGTGTGTCCAGTATTGTAAGTGCTAGGAAGGGAGACAGAGCAAGGCAGAGAACCTGGATAATGACACTGTAACCTTCGCAAGTTCATCTGCAACTTTTAAGTCTTCTCAGTGAGCAAACATCTTCACATTTTAACTCAAGAATGTAGATTACTAAAGTAACATTGTTTACTGGAATTATTGCCTGTTGTGTACTTTCACATTATTTTCTCTACTGGCTCTACCTCTGGCCTCAAGCCATAGAGAATTTCTTGCAGGTCCCTGAAGCATGTGTTCTTCATGATCTTCTTTGCACATTATGTTCCTACTTTCTTGAATGCTTTCCAGTCCTTTTTTACTTCAATTCATATTTCACCTTCAGGATTCACCTTCTATGAAGCTTTGGCAAACTCCTTCCCTGTTTCCATAGGACTTGAATACAACCCATTCTTGACAGAAGCAACTATCACATTGGGGAGTAACTATTTACTTGCTTTTCTTTCCCACCAAATTGTGAGCTCCCTACAGTGGGAATTCTGCTCAGCTTCTCTCAGAAGACCTGACACACAGTAGGTGTCAGAAATTCTGTGTTGAACGACAGTTACAGACTATATCTCTAAATGCTCCATGGAATAGAACTGAATAACCAAACCAAAAAAGGAGAAGTCACAGCCTGTGTAGACCTGAGGGACAAGAATTCTTCTCACCATCACAGCGGTGACGTTCTGACAAAAAATTTTATTCATTGTGATCACCCCTGTTGGTTCTTCACATATTTTCATTTGTCACTGTGGGAAAAACAAGTTTTCTATACATGCATGCAAAGCAGTAGAAATAAGATCTGATCCTCCAGTTTACACCGAGTTATCTGGAATGCAGAAGCATTTCCAAACCACATGTGACTGTCAGGAGCCATGCAAATTGGCTTTTCCTTCTCAGCAAGCAAATCAGTGCAATATAGTAAATTCTGATATATCCAGAACCTATTTATCTCATATACTTTTTTTGTGAGCAGACTTAAAATCTGAATCTCTGTGTACTCTCAAAGAACAGAAGTCTTTTTAGCGTCTTTGTTTCAATCATTGTTGTAGATGTAGATAGACCATAATATGAAACCCTCAAATTCCGGGCATAGTAAGAGGGATTCTGGGCTACCTCCTTCTTACCCCTTATGACCTAAATTCCATTAATATGAAAATGGACAAGGGAGAGCTGACAGATGCCTGGCCATAGAAGATGTGTTATCCATTTTTGTATTTAACCATTAATGACCAATGGCCTACCGCTTCTACAATACTGCATCTTTAAATCAGCCTGACTGGCTCATGGGATCTTAGCTGAAGGTCAGTAAGCCTAAGTCTGGCTCTGTAATGATGTTCATGACCCTCACCTAAGGCCCTTTGGCGTTAAGCCCTTTCTTCATCCTTTTTTCCAGTCTGCTATGATGGATACCCAGTTTATCTACTAATAATAAATCCTTTGGTTTTGAAAACCCAGCTCCGTGTTCCTGGTTTTGGCTACCAGTGCTCAATAAAAGCTCAATTAATTCTTACTCTCTTGCTATTCCAGCCGTAGCCACTTTAGAGTAAGGTCCTGTGTAACAGCATCCCATGAGCTAGTGTATCACGCAGAACCCAGTCATCCCAAGATTGTGTTGATGGGTTTGGGAAGTGGGAACCATCTTTTTGATTAATGCAATGGGATTTAGAGTGTGTCCCAGATATAATTCAGGCACCTGTAGGTTAATTTGCTTATATAAGTAGATTGGCTTGCAGATAACAGGACCTTTATTACCAATTTTGGAAATTCAGAGTCATGTCTAGAAGAATTTATTACTAGGCAAGAATTGCCGATGGACATGTGGTTTCTCCTTCACAGAATTTTGTCCTTCCACATGAACACAGTGGAAACATTGATTTTAATTTCTCTGACCTTACCTGATGGTGTGTCCATCAGGTCACTCAGTATTGGGTCTTCTGAAGATGAAGAACATTATCTTTTTCAGGGCATGGACTGATGGCAATAGTTGAAACTTCGGAGTACTCATTTTTTTTCAGCATTTGCACTTTCTCTCCTTTTGATTTTCTATTTACCTGCTCTACAAAAGTTTGAGAATGCACTATATCCCTCCAAACAATTGTGTTTCTTTCAGTTTTCCCTTGTATTTCCAGCAGTTCTGGATTTTTTTATTTAATGTTACATAATTAAGTATATAATTGTTTGTAGCTGTTTTATCTTTATTAGGATCATAACCCTTGCCAATCCTTTGCCCCTTTAAATGCTTTCACTTTGTATTCTACTTTGTCTGGAATTAAAATCTCCGGCCTTGCTTTCTTTTTGTTTGTATTTGTTTGATAAATATTTGCCTCTCTTTAATTTTTAACCTTTGTCTGTCTTCACTGCCAATGAGCCCAGGGCACATTGCTTCACTGCATTGTTTTCAAAGACAGTAGGATTTCTCTGTGTAAAACTCCTCCAAGCTTTTATTCTGAAATTTTATTTCATGGTTCTCAAGCCTCTAGTATCCTGTAGGACTCTGCAGCATATCTTTTTACCTTTGGGACCCTTATCTTCCAGGAGCCAGTGGCCTTTGCCAATGCCTCTCCCCACTCCCCCACGGCTCCGCCAAGACCCTGAAATGAGTAAAGAACGGGTGGTGCTGATACACACTGATTCACAGAGAATAAATCTTTGACCCCTGAAAAGTAGTGCCCAGTTTTCTGGTTTTTACAGGGGCCAGGGAATAAAGTATGACCTGTTTCCTTCTCTTCTTTTGGTATGGCTCCATTCCTTATTTGCTGATTTTTTTTTTTAAACAACAACAAAAAAAATGCATGCTTTGGCTTTCAATGATGTTTTTCAGTTCAATTCCAATACATTTTGAAATCAGGAGGAAATCCTCACAGGCTGTCAGTCTTAGTTTTTGGTATTCATAAGAGTTTTCTTATTTTTCTGTATTGTTGGTATTTGAGTGGAAAACAGAGAAATTACCTCATAGTCTTCTTGTGAAAATAACAGAATGATAGATGTGGAGTGTGTAGCACATTCTAGCACCAGGTGGGACCCTAGCCCAAGGAAGTTTCCACCCCATTGCCTGTCCTTATTTTTGACCATTCTTTTACAAGGTATGCCAGTGATCAATCAATTTGCTGCTTTTCAGCTCTAAATCCACTGTCATCACCATGATTTGTAATACCACGACAGGATTTTATTGCTATTTATCCCTTGCTGGCTGATACAATATTACGTTATGTCAGTAAAGGACGCTGGAGGGACACTGCTAGGAGGAGGGGCATCTCTTCAGCTGCTGCCACATGCTCAGCACTAAGGTGCAGAACACCTTCAGGTACAGAGACCACTTGAATTCCCACAGTACTTGTTTCCAATGGCTGTTCATCACCATCAGCCAAAGGCTTTGTTAACTGGGATCTCTGCATGTCATGGATTACTGGCATCCCATTCCCTATTGACAAGGATATCAGCACTACACCCAAGCCCCAAGGCACAGTCAAACTGGGCCCTACATCCTATCTGTGAATCTGTCTCTTTGTACCATTTCCAGTGCCGTTCTCTATCATTTGGGGTCCAGTCAGGATACAGTAATTAGAATAGGGAAAGTTTAATGTAAATAACTAGTAATTGGTAATGGAAGGTTACTAAGGGCTAAAGAGAAACCTACTGGAAAGAGAGTGGATAAAGGGAGTGATCATTACTTCTAAGAGTGAGGGAAGAGTATCGAAGGAAGAAATACAGAAAACGCCCCTTACCTAAGTTGGACGCTATCACAGATGTCATCGGAGAGGGTGGGGCAGTGGCACCCTGGATAGTGAGAAGTTTGCTGAGGTTTCACATGCTGTAGCTGGCTGTCAGGAAACTGCCCCTAGGGTGCTGACCCCAAATCCCATTAGGAAGCTGCCTGGGGCACCCTTGAGACTTGCTGAGTCACTGCATTTGGGGTATTGCTGGAAATTTTTGGAGGTTGGCTGCTGGGCACTGATGAAACTTAATGGGAGGCAACCCATAAGGTGCCAGTGAGACTCTCTGGGAAGTCATTCACAGGGGTACCCATGAGACGCACTGGGAAGCCAGCCAGGGTGCCGGTAGAACTTGCTGGGATGTGCAGGGTGTCACTGCAACTCGTTAGAGGGTGAGCCCCACTGGATGAAGCTCTGGTGAGGGTGGGGGCATGAAGCGTCACAGAAGCAAGGAGAAGAAAGCATGTAGGACTCAAAGGAGATGCCTCTTCCTCCTGTGATGTCTCTCTTAATTGCACTTACTAGGAAAACATGACATCACGCTAACTGGCAAAAGAGCAATGTTTACACCGTCCATCTCTACTATCACAAAGCAGGGCAATGAAGGACGGATTTAGAACTGACAGACAGTAAGTTGATAACTGGCAGAAAAGGTCTTGTCAAATAACCAAGAAGAAACCTCTTGTCTCTTTGCCTTTTATGTTTCAGATAAGATTTCCTTTAAGTTCCTGGCTGTGATATATAGACCACTTTTCTCTATAACTGCTACATAGATTGACCTATTTGGAAATGTGCAGTTCCTTTTTTTAATGTCTTGAACTTATTTTAAGTCCAAGGCAAGCATAAATTATAAATACCTCATTATCGTATTCAGTATTAATATGCATTGTGATTGAGATAGAAAACAAGTAATAGATACTCAGAAATACAGAATTATAGTAAGTTCTGAGGTTTACCTTAAACTACAGTTTATAAAGCAAAGCATGTTAAGCTAAAAATGAATGGGATATTAATATTTTTAAATGAATACCTATGTAGAAACCTGCTGTCTTTCTTCTCTATCTTGCTTTCTGTCATTCTTTCTCATTAACTATATATAGTAATGATTTGATCCTTTTAGTCATTGTGGATAATTAAGAGTTGATTTATGTAACAATTTAGGTCTCATACAGTGTGTGTGTATGTGTGTGTGTATGTATGTGAGGGTACACATTGTATGTACATTGCTGTATTTTTACTTCAAGTAGAAGAAAGGTTTTTGATAAATTTATGTTCAATGTTAATTGATTTGTAAAACTGTGGTGTGTGTGTGTATATATATGTGTGTGTGTGTATACAAAGAGATAGATTATTGATCATTAAAAAAATATGCTAGTAATTATTTTTCAATTAGGGAAACCAAGACTCAGACTGTACAAATTCACATTATTCAAGATTAGCAAAACTAATGCTGGAATCCAAGTAATTTGTTTTTAATAAAGAAAGTTTCTGTCACATGAATGAAAAACTGTTTCAGAAAAATACCCATACCTACTACTGTCTGAGGAATTCTGCCACCCTCTTCAAACTGTATTTGGATTGTGGTAATAAGAGTTTAATTGACCCTAGACTAACTAAAAAGCACCTATATTTTAGATATGTTTATTTAAATGGCATATTTATTTTGGGGAAACCATGAAACCAAGAAATATAGATGTAGGTTCCAAGTAATGTGGGTCATCTGGTGATATTTGATGGAGTAGGTGATAAAGGGTGGGATTGCAATGAATCTTTGAACTTTGGCCAAGTTCAGGAAATGGATTACAATATTAGGGAAATTATATGGGTAGAATCCAGGGTATTTGGGTTCATTAGGAAAGGATGTTTTGCTTCAGCTTCTATGAGGTCCTAGCGCAAACAAAAAGAATCTTGCTCCTCATAGAAAGAAAATCTGAGAAAAAATATTCCACTTCCTTGGAAGTTAGAAGTGCAGGTAAACCAGAAAGAGGTACAATTTTGAAAACCTACTTTATTATGTGCCTTAGTTTTCTGTTGCTGTGTAACAGTATTGCTATATACTTAGCAACTTAAACCAATATACATCTATAATCTCACAGTTTCTGAGGTCAAGATTCTAGGCCAAGATTAACTGGGTCCTCTGTAAAGCTATAATGAGGTGTCAGCCAGGAATGGGTTCTCATCTGAAGGCTTGAGTGGGGAAAAGATCCTTTTCCAAGTTCACAAGGTTCACATAGTTCCAAAAGGCTACCAGACTGAGGGTCTGTTTCCTGCTGGATTCTGCATAGAAGCTTCCCTCAGTTCATTGCCACATAGCCCTCTCCACTGGGCAGCTCACACATGGCAGCTTGTTTCTTTAAAGCTAGCCAAAGAAAGAGTCTCTTAGTGAGAATAATTTTCAATCTTAGGTACATGAGCAGGTGACATTTTTTTGTCATGTTTGCCACATTTGGTTGGTTAGATGTGAATCACTGGTTCCACCCACACTCTACTTGAGAGAATTACACAGGGGTGTGGATTCTAAGAGGCAGAGATCATGTCCATCATGATACATTAGCCTCTATTAGTTGAATGTGCATAGACCTTGGATGTATAAGTATCTAACCACACGTGCCTCTTATCTTATCAGAGCCACACATCTCATATATGTAGTTTCAACTTACTGGCCAGCTTGGACCACAGGGATGTACAAGGAATTTGTATGCAAGATAAAAGCATGAGGGGAGAACAATGATTCCAAGAATGAGGTCTTTCCATAGTAATTCTCCAGTTGTTGGTAGATGGGTTATCTAAGCAGCTTTCTACCAGAGAAATGTCCTTTTAACTCTCCGTTGTCTGGATATAGCACTTCCATTTCTGAATGATGCATATCCACATTTTATTCTCCAGTTCATTTGCCCTTATTCCTAAGCCTGAGCCACCTTCAGAACCACTTTCTCTGTGATTCAGCGGGAATTATTATAGTATTCATTAAAGTGAAATTTAATCAGTAATATAAGTTTGTTTCCTAGAAAATCATGAAATTACATAAAAATCTAAAAATAAAAAACCGTGGTTATTGTTTAAAGATCTTTGTTCTGATTCTTTGTATAAATCAGTTGGGTAATAGAGTTAATGTTTTAGCAATTTTGGTCTAGTAAAATGTGATTTTATAGATACATTTAGTATATGTGTGTGTGTAGATAAACATTTAATGTGTATGCATGTATTTCACTTTATGCAAGGCAACCTTTTGGAAAAGGTTAATGTGCATTAAATGATTCAATTTTTTAAATGACTGTGCCATTCAAAAGGCACAGATTTTGTTTTTGAAGTAAAACAAATATTTTCATAAAGAGCAATGTCAGCCCCAGATTTTCCCCTTTTCTCTCTTTCCCTTTTTTTCTGCATAAATCTGCATTTTCCTGTTTACTTAAAGCAAACTAAGTGTGAACACATAAAGTCTGAGTAAAGAAAAAGTAATGAACACACGCATTGTGCTATTATATGATTCTCTATTCAAGGCAATAACTCATAAACAGAATTTACCTTTGGCATTAACAATATTTACGACTAGGCTGTTATGTGGGCATCAGTGGGAGTTCAGCCTCTACTCTTATGTAAGTAACATAAAATGCTCATGTACATAATTAACATACCTGTCATTTGTTAGCCATGCTTGTGTAAAGAAGTCAATCAGATAAGTTAAAAAATGAGTCACCAGAGAATGCTGTACATCAGTTAGGTCCAGAATGCCTCAGGATGCACAGAGACCTGCATGCTCATGTACATGTTCACCGAGTCTGTCACCACTGTTGTCTCTGTGTAGCTTCTGCTCTTCAGGTTGCTTCCTGAAGCAGGAACTGCAAAAATAAATAACACAGGGAGAAAAATCAACAATTAACTAGCACCAGATAACTCCTAATTTTCTGTTTGCAATTTGTGAATTGTGGTGCCATGCAGTGTTAAGGCACTCTCAGGCTGACTTACCCCAGCTGCCTTACATCCTCAGATCCCCCTTGCAGGGACACCCCTGTGCTGTGGCAGTAATGATATCTTTAGCCTTAGAAGGCTATTCTTGAAAAGGCAGATGCACTCAATGAGAAGACAGAGCCTACCTCAAGTATGGAGGATTTCCGGGTCACCCTCCATGGTGTGTGGAGAATTCACCATGCACGTGGGACTTTGACTGGGGTGGAGGGATGTGGTAGAAAGGAAAGCACCTACCTTTTCCACAGAACTTCGCTTCTATGACTTTAATAATCCCCAGAGAATTTCTGGGAGGAAGGGGCTGTATTTTCCATTTGGGAGACGTTGGGACTCAGGTATGAAAATGTTTTTCCTTGGCCACATTGTAGATGACGGGGAGAGCTGGGGCTCGATTATGAGGCCTCTGAGCCTCAGCCCAGGAACATGGAGCCAGCGTACAGCTCAGTGCCTGCTGTATTCAGTCCCTGCTGTATTCAGTCCCCACTGTAATCAGTTTGTGAGCCCGGGCTCGGTAATAAGATCATTCCATCTCTATTATCCGTCACTCGGCTTCATGCCTCATTATTCCCTGGAACCCTCATTGCTGCTGCTTCACCAGTTCTTATTGTGCTCCAGATACTTGGAGTTAGATTTGAAATGCCAACCCTTCCTCTTCCTCCTCTGCCTTAATTGGGTCCCTATATTCTGCCAGGCCTCCCCTTCCCCTGCTCGATTCTAGGTAAATCACTCAGACCACCTCATTTTTGTTAGCTTCACAAAGTGAAGGGCTCCTTGCTTTCTTTTGCTAGGGGACTACGGGTCAAAGCATTTGTTTATTCTTTGTCTCCCCATCCCTTATTTTTAGTAGAGGGTTTCCTTTTAATGCCCTAAGATGATGGGAAGTATTCTTTCTTGCTGCTGGGAAAGGCACTATAGTAATAAAATATATATTGCAATTCTACTCATTTGATTATCTTCTTCCCCAAAGCAGTTCAGCAAATTAACATTGAATCTGGTTTTGTTTCTTAAGCAAGGAAAGAATTACAGTTCATTAATTGTTGCCTAGTTTTCTTGCCCAACTTCCTTTTCCCAGAATGATTTGTCCTTAAAATAAGAGGGAAAGAGGAGAATCCACGGGAGAAGATTCTGTTTCTCCTGGCTGATGGTAGATGGCATGGCGGGCAACAGGTCTGCCTTGGGATGCATAGGGAGCTGTTTGAGTCTTTTTAACTGTTTGCTCTCATGGGGTTATAGAGGAAAAATGAAAAGGTCATGGCATGGTCTCATTTAGGAGTTTATTGGAGCATGGCTAGACTCTTCTAGAAATAGCCTTTATTAAAATATTACCTTGTCTGAGATGTTTTTTAGTGAGATACATTCTGGAAAATAGCTGGGTGGCAGCTTTCATTCAAAAGCCAGGAAGAACCACAAATAGTTTAGGAAGACTTGGGATTGGAAGTCTTGAAAATTTCTAGAGGTCTCTTTAAAGTAGAAAATACCTATTTATTAGAAGTGGAAATGTTTTAAGTTGTTATCAACTCTTTATAGCGGAAGGGTTCTCTTATGGACCTTGGCAATTCGAAGATAGGCCAGGTCCCTGATGAAATGCAACCTAGTGTATAAGCATCTGGAAGTTTGGGTCAGTATGAGAAGCAGAATAAATGGTGCTAAAAAGACAGAGATGAGTTTAAAATGTCACCTGCTTCCCAGTTTTGCTTGGTGCTGGCCTTGTCTTTCTGGGCTGTCTTCACGGCAACTGGTGGAGAGAGTATCAAAAAAAACAACCCTAATATTTCCAGGGTTCTATCATTTTTCCAGCCTTCCAGGTAGACAGACACTGCTGATGGGTTTGCTCATAAGTTCTGGTTGGATGACTGTCAGGCCATGTCTGGTTCTGTGGAGCCCTCACTGTGGAGGCAGAGGAAGTCTGGTGATTGGAATGGCTGCAAGGCCGATGTCCAGACCCCTGCCTCCTGCTTTTGGCTGAGTCATCTCGTCTCACCAGATGATCTTGGGACAGTCTCTTCCCTTTTTTGGGCTTTCATTTCTCCATAAGCAGATGAGTCATTGATGCTGCAAGGCTTGGGATGTCAACTGAGGACTGACAGATTCTGGGGTGACAGGATCATGGGGACAATGTGAAGCTGCTGTTGGGGAATCCAGAAACCTCACAGGGAAAGGAAGTCAAGCAGAGGGAGAAGCCCAGGAGGCCCAGCACGTGTTTTATGTTCTGCAGTATTTTGACATTTGATCTTAGCCCACCGTCCCTGCCTCACTGCTCTCCAAACCCTTGGAATGTCCTAAGTGTGGAGAGTGATAAAGGTGTCTTGTTATGTCAGTGTGGTAACCTTGGGAAAGCACCTCAAGAATGGGGCTGGTTGCCAGTGGGGTCAACTCTGTGATCAGAGTGTTGGAACTTTTGATCCCATCCCCCAACCTCTGGGGATGGGAGGGGTCTGGTGGCTGAATCCATCAGTCATGCCTATGCCTATGCAATGAAGTCTCCATAAAAAATCAAAAGCATGAGGTTCAGAGAGCTTCCAGGTTGGTGAATACATGGAAACTGGGGTGAGGGGTGTGCTTGGAGAGAGCATGGAAACTCCACCACCTCTCTCCATATCTTGGCCTGTGCATCTCATCCATCTGGCTGTTTTTGAATTATATCCTTTTATAATAAACTGGTAATCTAGTAAGTAAAATGCTTCTCTGAGTTCTGATTGCTGCTCTAGCAAATGAGTCAAAAGGAAGAGGTCCTGGGAACCTCTGATTTATAGCTAGTTGATGAGAATAATAGTTAAAAGTCTGGACTTGTGACTGGTGTCTGAAGTCCAAAGAGGAGGTTGTAGGACCCTCCAGTTTATAGCTGGTTCATCAGAACCACCAGTCTATAGCTGGCTGATCTTGGACTTGCAACTGGCATCCGAAGTTGGTGGGGGAGAGGAAGTCTTGTAGGACTAAACCAGTAACCTGTGGAATTTGATCCCATCTCCCAGTAAATAGTATCAGAATTACATTTAATCGAGTTGAATTCTTGGGCACCCTGATGTCTGAGAATTGCTTGGTTGTATGTGGGGGAAACCTCTCCCCGGTGCCCCAGACGCACACATTGGAATCAGTCTCCGAACACTAATTTAACTTCAGGGTATGAATTTGGTACTCATTCAAGGTTCTGGCTTTCAAATCCTCAAGATCTCAATATACCCACAGCTTCTGCATAGCCACAGAGAAGCCATTCTAGCTTCCTGCCTCGCAGAGGCAGAAACAGGAAATGACGCAGATGGGGACTCAGGTCCACTGAACTCCATTCAGAGGACTGCTGTTGCCTCACTTGATTCCACGTTTCACATTTCCCCAGTCTTGGCCTACAAATGTGGCTGGGAAGTATTGCTCCCATATTAATAGTTTAATTGATGCCTAGGAGTGAATAGTAGGTAGTGGGGGTGTCAGCAGTGTAGTCATTTGGGGGCTCCAGTAATCACTCCTCATGAGGAAATGTCCCATGTGGAGATAGTTACTGCTTTTGCAAATTGGAAAAAAAAGTATATATGGTAATATATATATATATATTTAGTATATATGTCATAAATACACACACACACACTTCTTGTTGCTGTTTCTGACGGGTGACTCTACTTCACTAGCACAGTGTGAGGAAGCACATCTTCACTGGTTAGCTATCAATTGTTTTGACTCTTCCTTTGGTAGTTCTGTTATTTTATAATCTACATTAAAGTCATGGATCCTGAAACTTGGTGAGACAGGGCTGTTGAAGGGAGACCTTTTGGCTGTGTGATGTGAATCTGTTTCTCTTCAGAAGGACAGGGGACACTTGGATGGGACTTCTAGTGTTACAGGCAGGTGTGGGAAATCTGTGCCCAGAACTAGAAATCAGTGAAGCGAGTCACCCATTACTGGGTCCACCAGTGTCTGGCCCTGAACTTACAAACAGGTCACATTCTAGGAAGAGACAGACATTTCCCAACAGGAATATTTTGAGGGGCCAACTTCAGAGAAAAGTCTTCAACAGAGGTACAGGGGGAGCCTCCACTTTCTCAGGATGCAGGAATGGAAAGAGAAGTCTGCCTAGTGAATTTCTCATCATTTCTCTGTCATGAGGGGAGAATCAGAATTACTATGAGATTCCTTTATTACTGTCAGATGAGACTCTTCAGAGAAGAACTTGAATTAATTTTCCCTTCCCAGTTGGTGTGATTCTTCAGTAATACTCCTCCAAGTACCAGCGTTGTTCTGTTTAAGAAGGCTGGTGGAAATGTACTTGACATTTAATCTGGTTCCTGTCCTGCAAAGCAAAGATGGAGCCAGAAGTGAGGAGGAGGAAGACCTGGGAGCCACAGTGGAGAACCATGGCTTTTTTATATTGGTTTGGAGAAACAGCCAAGCTCTCTAAGGATGGATGCTATTATTATTATTTGGTTTTGCTGTTGGTGGTGGGAAGATTAATGAGAACGCCATCTCTTCTAGTCCACTCTACAATCTGTGCATCCTACTTCCATCTGCCGCCAAATCCAGAGCATACATTCCTTTTCAGCCCACACCCTCTTATTTCAATAGGAATCAATAAAACACAGTGGGGGGGAATGGGAGAAATCTGATCCTCTTTTACTATTTAACCTTAGAAGAGCTGTTTCTGCAAAAACCACTCGGGTTGCTATGTGGTCAATGGTGGTACTTCTTGGATAAATGAATTGCAATATTTTGTTCAATTAAACAACTGAAAAGTTGGGGCATTAAGCAAAAACTTACACGGGGCAAGAAAGATTGTGAGAAATTCTCTCTTAGGCTCTTTCCCACATCCTGCCCTTCATGGGTTTTTTGTACTCCCACCCGATACCACCATCACCTCATCTAGGAAATTAAATACCATGTTACAGCTGGCAGGGACCTTTGAGAGAATCTAGTTCAACCCCATCATTTTACAGATTCGCAGAAAGAAGGCCAGAGTGGTTAAGAGATTTACCCGAAGTCATAGAGGTAAGCAGGGTCAAGCCAAGACCTGAACCCGGGTCACATTGCCCTTGACGTACTTCTTTCTCCATCACACCATGCATGCTCTTTCTCAGAAAGTGTGGTACAGATGCCAGATAATTTCTCCTAAACTAACCTAGAATCCAGACATCAAGCTGTGGTCAGCTTTTTCTGGGGGCCTAAGGCAGGGTGGGACGTTGACCAAGTAAGTCCCCAAGGTGATGTCAACCTGACTTTGAGTCTGAACCAAAGCTTAATTAAATGTTTCTTTGTTAGTATATTGTCATCAGTGTGACAGGAAGTTCCAGAAAACCCCATCATTTCTTTTGGACTCAGTTTCCTCACCTCTAAATGGAAGATTTGTGTTGAATTATCTTGAAGCTCTATTTTTAGTCTTAAATCTCTTTAAAAGAGTCAGTGTATCTCTTTTGCCTTTCCTAGGGGTCATTCCCTGGGGTCCAATCATATCCAGTGATAAAGGTTTCTCTGAAGCAGCCATGAATTTGTCATTAGTAACACATAATTATTTTCTCTCTTCCGCTCTATTGAAACCTTCTTCAAAACAGGGGACATGTTTTATATTTTTGATCTATCTTATGGCTTCTGTGTAATAATTTGTGCTTAATACTTTAAAGCATAATAATGAAGCAGTGGGACCAGTGTCTCCCTGTGGAGTCAGCCTTGTTATTTTATAGCTTTGGCCTGTGGTGTTTATTGACCTTTCTTTCAGGTTACAACATAGCCAGATCTGTATGGAGATGGGTTTCACTCTTCATAGTCATCAAAAATGTTGAAACTTAAAAAAAAAATCACTGATGCTAGAATCCTACCCTAAGCCTATAGAATCTAAATCCCCAAGGGACAAATCCTGGGTATTTATAGTTTTTAAAAGCTGCCTAAGTGAGCCCAATGCATAACTCTGGTTGACAAAGCCTGCTTCATAGAATCCGAGGGCCACTCTTTCATGGAACTGTGTCCACAGAGGGTTCCAAGGACAGGCATCACTCACAGACCCACCCAGCAAAGGAAACCCACACGTCATTATGGCAGGGCATGGCTAGGACAGTGCCTGGGTGTCCGTGAGCATGCCAGGTACCAGGGAAGGGTAGCCTCGGTTAACATACACTTTGAACAGGGATTCCTCAGTTGAAAGCATTTTTAAAACCCTCAGACATCATGACTCTGGGGAGTGAGGGCCAGAAGAGAGACAGTAGGGGATTATGCAAGAAGTGGGGAGACAAAGGACAAAGCTGGAATTATGAGTAGGTGGCCATCCACAGAGTGTGATTTCTAAGGGCCTATTTGACTTAAAATTCCATCATGAAAAACTCCTTCATTTGGCTTGAAACGTTGTCTCCTGTTAAAATGGGAGCACCTGTGAATTGCTTCTGCCTGGGTTCATCATATGCTCACATGAGCACGCATTTCGATGGGATGTGGAGAAAGGTGGAAGAGTAAGAGGTCTTGCCAAAGGAGGAAACACATTGAGCAGGGCATTTTGCAGACAGTGGCAGCTGGATAAATGTTGCCAATTTGATGTGTGATCATTTAAAAGAAAACTGCTTAAAACTAGGACGGCCGATGAAATATTCTGTATTTCCCCTTCACCACCTCGTTGGGTGAGCTTGTCGGCTTGTCCTGACCTAGGCTGCCAGCTCCTGAACCGAGAAGAAAGCAAGAAGAGGGCGACCTCATCCCCAGGGAGATGGCCTCATGGCCTAGGCTGGCCCCCAAAGTGAGCGCTCCAGCCTGAGGATTTTCCTCTGACTTGCTGTGTGGCCTCCAGCCAGTCTCCAAACAGCTTTAGTTTCCTTGTATGTCAAACCAAGATAAATACCTAACTTCCCACCTCTCTGGGGCACCAGGAGGCTTCACTCCTGCCTCTTTCATTAACATTTGTCCAAAGACCATAAGAAGAAAGATTTTTGAGAAGTTTTAAGACTAATTATTTTTCTATTACCTTATCATTCTGATATGGGAGCTTAGGTCACACGTAGGTCACACACGAGAATGCGTCAGGAGGGTGGGGACATGGAGAACACAACTTCCCTCAGAAAAGCAGTGTTTGCAGTGGAAGAGAAACGCCAGAGGGGGGTGGGGGGTTTGAGGTGCAAGGGAGAGAGGTCTACAATTGGTACCAGATGCCATCAGAAGCTAACGACCTGACAAACACCGTCCTCATAAAACAAATTCTTTAAAAAGGAAGCACGTGGAAATATAAGCTAGTGAAAGAATTTGTAGCAGCTGTCCTAAAACCATTTCTCACTTCATAAACAGGTCTGGGCTTGGTGCCTTTTTTTTTTTTGGTCTTGCTTTTATTTCATGCCACTCTTCCCCTCTTCTCCCCTCCCCTGTCTCACTCTACCTACTGCCACAACTTCTCACACCAGTTGTCATAGCAACAGTGGTTAGTGGAACCCCATCTTGATGGAAGGACGCTCCTTCTGAGCATTTCCTTTGTGTTTTATCTCAGTATGTATTTTTCCTCAATGATGACATGGTTAACTGTATGGAGTCACTGGAAAACATCATTGTGCTATTTCACATTAACTTCTTGGCAATAGGCTGACATGACCCAGAACTGTTAATGACTCTCTGTTTTCCAGAACCCTCTACTTAATACACAGAAGAAATATTACATTTTGTGGACATCAAGGGCATGTAACATCAATGGAACTTGGAGTTCTTTAGCATTGCTAATGAGGTGTTCCTATCTCATTCCCATGTGGGATGGTCAGGTTTCAGATATTTTATCCAGAGAGGTTGAATAAAGACTCAGAGGCAAAGATTTATTTCCTGTACTACATACCCAGTAATCAGCCTTGAATTTGGGGCATTTGTGCTGACAAGTAACAATCCCTCCCTGCCCAGCTCATCTATTCCCCTCTCTACCAGGCTCCATGGAGTGAATACGAGGGGATACACCATGGCAGGGAATAATCAGAGCTTAAAAAAGTAAAATAGTTCCCTGTGTACCATTCACTCCAATCCCTCCATCCTATACCTAATTAGCAGAGGTGAAAGAAATGAGAATGTCACTGGCATATGATTTAAATCCCATGGGTACAAGATCAGATGTGGCAACCTTAGCATCATCAGATCAACTCCATCTCTTTTGAGCTAGTGCTTTTTAAATCAGTTTTCAATTATCTCAAGGCAGTATGTACATAGTCAATCACATTTTATTTTCCACTTGCTTACACTGTTGCCCAGTTTTTTGATAAAGTCATTGATCACTAACACAATTCAAGGGCAAATAGGCAAATTAATATTGAAGAGATTCACAGTAGTCATTCTGGCTACTATTGAGCACCATTGACAACATCATCAGCAAGAAAACATAAGACAATATTGTGTTGATGTCCCCTAGACTATGAGCTCCTTAATGGCATGATGCTTGTTATGTCTCAGCACTCAGACCAATATCTTGCCAAGAGTAAGTGCTCAGAAAATATCTATTAATGAATGCATGAGTAGGGCAAGGTGGCTTGATGATGATATTTTTGTATTTCAGATCCCTATTAGTCACTATAAAATTAAGCATATTTCCATCCTGATAGCCATTACTTTGCTGTCTATAATATGAACAAACTTCATTCAGCAAACTTTCTCTGTAGCTACTCCAGCAAAGTGTATGGTGAATGTAAAAGTGGGTAAGACTCAGTATTTGTCTTCAAGAAGTTCAACGTTTAGGAGACACTCAGATCCTAATGAACATGTGGTTCGAAGGATGAATAAATTGATGAACTGAAGAACAAGTGAATGCATACATGACTATAACACAAGATAAAGTAAAAGAAGTGTTAAAAGGGAGTTATTTTTTCAATTTCCATGGGAGGGTCAAGACAGGAAAGTATCTTAGAAAAGGAATGCCTTTTGGAAATCTCAGCAAATTGAGCAAAGGTACAGAAGTGGGAAAACCAAAAGGTATGGGTGGCTAGCAGAAAATAGACCCCAGGTGTGGGACTTGGGCCATTTGCAGCGGAGCAGTAGAGGGAATTAACCCCGAAACAAGAACAACCCTGTAGAATATGTACCATTAAATCCCCATCCTAGGGGAGAAGGAGCTGAGACACTGGGTATCGAATAACTCGACCAAATCATACAGGTGGTAAATTCAGACTCAGGCAGTGTGGGGCCAACACCTGAATTTTTCATCTCTGTAGTTCTGCCTTGGTAAGAGGGTAATGCTTTTTTCACTTTGTCATCCATGCTGCTGTTATGGTCTGGCCTGAGTCTCCCTGAACCTTGGGGAGCTTAACTTTCTCTCCTGTTGCTCCGTGATTGGCCCTAGGGATCCAGGCAGCAGCCCTCCTATGCTGAGCCCATGTCCTGGAAGCACCTAGCACAAAGTCAGGCAGGTGGCATGGATTTAGTGTGTGTGAGTTTCTTCTTCCTGTCATGAGCTCGATTTCTGATGAGCCAGTGCTGATGTTCAGCGGGGTGCACATGGCTATGCCAATTGTCAAGACTGTCTCCGTACTAATCAGCCGGTAAGTGTTGCCTTTTCTTCCATCACAGATAATCCTTATTCAGGGATCCTGGGACTAATCTGTGATCAAACAACTGAACAATTAATGTCTGACACAATTAGGGAACCCCAGGATTCACTTCTGACCTGAGTCTTGGGTTTGTTCTGACTCTTTGAGACCCAGCAGCATGAGATATTACATATTTCAAGGATTGCCCTCCCATCTACTCATTTCTGGTGCCATCCGGAGCCCCAGGGACACCTTGTCCCATCAGTGTTTTGACTCCTGTAAGAATCAGCAAGCCAGTTAATCCTTACTTGTTAGCTGATACTGTTCTTGTTTATCTCGTATTCAATCTCCAGGTCATACAGAAGGAGGCAATGTGTTTAATATAGGTTTTTAGAAAGAAACTGTTCTCTGGTTTAGAGGCACTTCCGAGCGGGAGCTGCGAAGTCTTTGCTGCTGCCTGTTGGTTCCGAGTGTGTCTGAGATGCTTCTGTTTCATTCCCAGCTGCGTCTACCCGCCCTGTGGGGAGCAGGGCAGCTGTGCTCCGTTGCTGCTGGACCATGCAGATAAGGTGAACTGTACCTCTGGTGGCTCGGGTCACATGAAGTGTGCTGTCACCTGCCAAAGGGGCTTTGCCCTGCAGGCCAGCAGTGGGCAGTACCTCAGGCCCTTGCAGGTGAGTTGGAAACCGTGGTCATTAGGACCAAGCTCCTGGGGAGGGGAGGCACTTATCTTCGTCACCCTGGCTGGATCAGGGAAGGACAGGTGCTTCTCAATGACTTGAAAGGAAAAATGAGGACTCTAATAAGCACGGAAATGCCTGGCTCCATAGACGTGCAAAGTGTATCAGAGTAGATGCAGTTCCCATTAACTAGGGTGTCAGTTTCTCTCCAAGCGAGCAGTAGATAGGAATGCTTATTCCATTCTTCTTCCTTGTTTTTGTTTTCATGTCAGAAATTATGGTCCCCACTTTTGCCTTCAAGATGAGAATGCCACAGTTGAGATGCGTCCACATCTTGCAGGCAAGATGGTTGCAATCCGTTTGTCTGTGGTTCATTATCTTACTCCCCAGAACCGCCTTACGAAGGCGGGAGAGAAACTGTGATTTTTTTCCCTCTTTTACTGAGGTGGTGATTATATTGTGATTCTATCTTTGACTGCATTTTCCAAATTTCTACAAGCTACTATAACACCATTTCCAGGATTTCAAGGTGATTTAGAACTTACAGAAAATATTAGTTAAAAGAGCGTGGCTCGGGAGACAGACCCAGAATTATATTTTGGCTCTACTATTTATTAGGTGTGTAATTTTAGGGAAAAACAAATGAAAGAAAGTAACTCCTTTATGTTTGTTTCTGTATTTGTAAAATGATTAAAACAGAACTATTTATATTCTTGAGTTATCATGATGACTGATTGGATAAATAGTTTAATGAAATGATAGGCACGCAGCACCCTGGTAAGTTGCATTATCATGAGCATGAAAATATATTCTTATCTAAGAATTTTGTTTTTCCCTCTTGCCTTTAGAAAGCTTTCAATACTCTGCAGGGGAATTTTAGACTTGAAGTCAACCATTGATCATAACATGAGATAGAGAAAGGATGTACTGGGCAAGGATAATGGAAGGGAACCAGAAAAGTGTGGTATGATGAGGAAAAAGCAAAAAAAATGATTGGTTGACTGATATCAATGGTTTGGAAGACTGGAACTTTTTTCATTTTGTACCGTTTGAATGCTTAGCAGGTTGTGCATCTGTGGGAGAATTTCACTTGCTGACAGATGGTCAGATTTTAAAGACGCAATCTGTGGTTGCAGATGGCTCAGGTTCTGTGTAGAGAGAAAGTTGAAGCACCAGCTCCTTGGAATACGATGGTTTGGTCAGAAGGCAATGCCTTTATCACCTGTTGTTACACCAGCTTAACTCACACTAGCAAAGAGATTGAAAGACTGAAAAAGAATGAAAAAACAATGTAGGGACTGAATGTATTTGTGTGCTAGGTAAAGAAAGGGAGAGAAGAAAAAGACAGTGTTTGCAATGTGTTGCAATTAGGAGAAAATTCAAGACAAAAGGACAAAACAAAGCCAGGGAAAGCCATCAGGCAATCTATGCAGAGTTTGGGACACATCCTTTAAGTGACCAGTGTGGCGTGAGCCAGGCTTCCAGGCTGGGATAAGGGGAAGGGGCAGAGTGTGGGCTGGGAAGAGGCAGGTGGGAGCTCACCCTTTGCCAGCCAAACAGTGGAGCCAGCAACACACAGCTCTCCAGCTGACGGCTGCCGTCACCCGAAGCTGGCCCCACTCAGGAAGTCACACAGTCCCAGCTCATGATCACAAGACGGTGGGGATATTTGCTTTTTGTTTACACAAGAACTGAAACTAAACAGAAAAATGTGTCTTGCTTTGAACTGGGCCCTTCTGGCAGGCAGCAGGGAAACACTGGGAGCAGGAGGAGAGGCTTGCCAGCACTTGTGTTCGGGGACAGGTGCTTTCACAACCATTTCACCTTTGGCTTTGGTGCCCCTGGGCTCCCCTGGTGGACGGCCAGCTGAGCCACAGGATCACCCTCTGTCTCTTTGACCTTTGGTCACCCATTGGCTGGAAGGAAGGCTGTGCTTTCTCCCCGAGAAGCCTTGAGCATCCAGGACATTCAGTCTCTGCTCCTTCTGTTCCCCTCGCTCTGATCACCAACTTCTCCCCCTTCCCCTGCTGGCGGGAAGTCCTACTTGTCTTTCACAGGCCAGGTTCTGTGTCACCTACTCTGTGAACCTCCCCCCCAAACACTGTCCCTCTTGCCCAAGGATGGGCAGTCACTCCTCCGAGCCCCAGAGCGTGTCCTGCCACCGCACGAGCACACGTATATGATCCTGCCGTATTTCTTACATAGCTGTAGCTTCTTTCCTTTGGGCCTCGAGTTGTCCTTTTTTTTGTCTTATCATTTGCATAGTCTTTGTACTGTTTTCTCCCAAATCACTGTAGAAGGGGCCAGGGTACATCAAATAAAAATATATCTTTTGTATTTTCCTTCTTTATTTCCTTCCTTCCTCCTTTCTTCTCTCTCTTTATCCTTCTTCCAATTCTTCCCCCTCCAGATGTTTTCTGAGCTGCTGTTTCAACCTATCCTTTTCTCTGTTGGTAGATTAGTAGCTCCTTGAGGGTCTTGCTTATCCAGACCCAGCAGGAACCTGTGCCATCCAGGGGCTGAGTAAATACCTCCCCCTTTAGGGAGCATGGGCTCTGGAACTACTCTACGGAAACGACAGGCCCACGGAGCAGCAGGGATGTGTCAGATTCAGCCACAGGTTTGGAAAGTGCTCATATGCATTCACTCTCAGCTGTCTGTAGATACCATGTACTAGTATTCTCGGTACAGGTAATTACTTTCAGTAGCATTATCAGAAAAGGTCTCAGCAGGAAACAGATGATGCACTCAAAAGTGGGCAATTTGCGAGAATTTAATAGAGGGATTAGGTGGGGACAGGATATAGGGAAATTTCAGGGAAACAGTACAGAATCCCGCAGTGAAGGGACAATACCACCACGAAGCCTGAAGAGTTGGCTGCAGGGAGCAGTTAGCAGAACCCACAGGAGGAGAGCAGAGGGGCTGCATGGAGAGGGCTGCCAAAGGGGGAAGCCCCGGCAGCCACACTGGCAGGAGATTGGCGAGGGAGTTAACTCCACCTCCCTTCCTTCTCTCCCTCTCCAGTCTCCTGCCAGTGCGTCTTGGATGCTGAACCCAAGCAAACACCTGGTTTTGTGAGACCACATAGTAAGACAGTAAGGCGTAAAGAGGGAGAACGGCACATTCATTATATATATATGTATACACATGTATATAAATATATCTAAATATTTGCACAAATAATCAATAGGACCCTTCCAAAGCCTGGAGGCTATTTTGATAAGCATGATCTTAACAAAGGAAAATTCTCTGTTTCTAGAAGGAAACTGTGCTCACGTGTTCCTCGGGGCACTGGGAACGGGCTGTGAACTGTATGCCCCTTGACTGTGGCATTCCTGACGGGTCTTTGGTGAACTACGCAACCTTCTCCTGCTCAGAGGGAACAGACTTCCTAAAACGCTGCTCCATCTCCTGTGTCGCGCCCGCCAAGCTTCAAGGTATTGTCTGGCCAGCCAGCCAGCAAAGGTGTGCAAGTTCTCTTCACAGTCTCTCTCTTTGGGGGTACTTTGGGGGTCTTTCTCCGTCATCCAGATACCCTACCCATGTGCTCTGCCATATCAGCCTCTTCTAGTAACACCAGCAAAGCCCCAAAGGGTAACACCAACTATTCTTTACCCTGATGACTTAGAAGGATGCCCGAGCTCCGGGTCTGGGGAACTTAATCTTTCCTCTGTTTTTATTTGATATTACATCCTCTGGAGTCATGCCAACTAACAATTTCCTGATACTATTAAGAGTCAAGATATACTTTATCATGCACCTTTTTAAAATTTAGTATTTACAGCTATCCTGTGAGGTAGGTGCTTTTAATTCTGTTTTAGAGATGATAGCAGAGTTACATGAGTTGTCCCTGGTTGAGTAAGAGATGAAGATAGGGTGGAACCTGCACTGACCCCACACCTTGCTGTTCCCCTCTTCTCAGACTTTGGTGCACCTAAAAATGACCCAGGAGACTTTTTACAAATGCAACTCCCTGAGCTTCACACTGACAGATTCTGACTGAGTAGGTCTGAGGTGAATTGGTGGTGCAACTGTGGGAAGTCCATGGATGGCACCTGGAGAAAGCATGAATTATACCAAGGCATGGAGGCTGGTGTTTAAGTACAGAGCTCTGCATCAAAAGTGCCAGAATTCAGACCCTGCCTCTACTCCTTACTATCTCGGGCAAGTTCCTAAACCCAATTTCCTCATCTGCAAAAGAGGGGATTTCATAGGATTGTTTGAGTTTTGGGTTTTACACATGTGAATGCACATAAAATGCTTAGAACAGTACCTGGTATATAATACACACTATAAAAGTGCTGTCTGTTATTTTTATAATGATTTCCGTGATACTGTCACTACTCTATTTTTATTATTAGGAGTTAGCAAATTAGGTAATGATTTGGTTGGCAGTCCTTCCTCATTCAGGTCAAGAAATAGTTCACAGTAGATGCTCTGTGGGTAAAAAGATATGGAATAAACATAAGACCTGAGATTTTAGAGCTAGCTACTCAACAAAGAATAATGTGACTTTCTAGGAATGTTGACAGGTTTTCATTCTTGCTGCTAGTATTTTCTTTCTGGACTGTCTCTTCTGAGCATGCTGTGCTTCCTTCCTGGAGTCAGGACTGAGCCGGTGGCTGACCTGTCTGGAAGATGGGCTCTGGTCTCTGCCCGAAGCCTACTGCAAGTTGGAGTGTGATGTTCCCCCTGTGATCCCGAATGCCGACTTGCTCCTGCCTCACTGCCTCCAGGGCAACCATGACGTGGGCTCCATCTGCAGATATGAATGCAAACCTGGCTACTACGCCGTGGAAAGCGCAGAGACTAAAGTCAGGAAGTAAGTTGGATCTTCACAGTTCTCTCTACCCTGAGACCTTGCTTCTATTCCCTCATTTAAATCCCAGACCATTGTTTTGGAAATAATACTAAGATCTGGGTTGTCCATTGCCTGTTGTGTCTTTGTTTTTCTATATAATCTCTCTTCACCTGCACAGGTGTATTCCCAGTCACGACAAGTAGGTTGACCAGGTGTGCTTTCTGTCAAGATACTCTTTCCCATAGGAGAGCCCACAGTTTCACCTCAGTGCTTTTTAAAAGAATCTCTGCCCTGATTAATGTTTTCCTTGAAAGGAAGTGTTAAGAGCCTCCCAAGTGTTATGCACACCACCCACATCCAACTGTGTATAGGAACGTCCTCCTCGGGATAATCGGGGGTTTATGATCATGGCTCTGGGAGAAACTGCTTGGGCTGGTCCCCAGTTCCGACACTTAATAGCTGTGTGACACTGGGAAGGTTTCCTTGTCTGCTCCAGTCTTTCTCACCTGTACAATGAGCATAATAATAATAATAATAGCTACCTGATAAGGCTGATGTGGGGTCTAAATAAATTAATATGTATAAAACATAAGATTCATAAATTTATTTTTAAAATATAAAACCCAATACATAGTAGCTAGTAATATGATTATAGTCTCTCTGCTTTCTCCTTCCTGGACTTCCTGGGAACATAATCCTACACCCAGAAGCCGGGGGTGCTATTTCGTCTGAAGGCGTGGCCGGTCAGCAAGAACAAAGGCTGTGCAGCACAATTTAAGCAGAAGGGCTTTGAAGAGTTATTTTGGGGTTCAAATCCCAGATCAGCTGAGTAACCTCTGCCAAGTTTCTTAACTTTCTGGGTCTTGGTCTCCTTTGTAAATGAAGGACAATGCCCACATTAGAGTGTTGAGCTGGGGATGAAGATACTGTATATCTAATCCAGTGCTCATGTTGTTCCAAATACTCAATAAATGGTCTCAGAAAAAGGAATCTTTTCTGAGCAGACAAAACAGAAATCTTTCAGAAAAAGAAACTCCTTATACTTAGGAAATAGTAGCTACTCTTTCCCTACCATAAATTGTGTCATTGTAGGAGAAAATCAAATTCATGTCTTAACAAGGACTTGATTAATTAAGTCTGACCGTAGCAGGTCTTCCTTTTGAAGATTTTTGTTTTTGTTTTTCTTTGTTTTTTTCTGAACTCACAAAATCCCTGCCATGATTTTGCCCATGATGCAAGGAGACACACACTTTGCTCGTCAGGTAACATTCTCGAAGGGGGCAGAAGAAAATCAAGAAACTTACTCTCTGGCTTGCATTGACCCTACTCTAGTCAACACACCTAGTCATCTTAATCTGGGGCAGTCCCAGTCTAGCTTTGCCCAGGGTCCTCTACGCCAGAGGAAGCTCAGGCTCACACGTGGGAGGAGGAGAAGCGAGCCCCCTTCTCACTTACTCAGCCACAGGCAAGAACCAGGCTGATTAGAACATGAACAATGCTGATGAGAAATTCCTAAGAATTTCTGAATCACTCTGGTTCAGTGGACACCAGCAGGGATAGTCAGTGGTTTTTGACAATGGGAAACACATTTGCATGTGATTTTCTCAGCATCCAGGTCATTGGCATAGGCATGCAGAGACAGGTAGTGAGTGCCCAGCTCATCTTCCAGTGAGAACGGTCCTACAACTAGCCTGCGGACTGCTGTTTCCTTGCTCATTCCCCTCTATTTGCTTGCCTCCGATTTCACACACCTGTAGCCAACCCATGTCTGCAGAGCAGCGCACTGACGAATAACGGAAAGAAAGAGAAAAGTCTCAGGACCCAGAGCAATTAAAGACAGGGATTATTTCCAGCTCCTTCAGCTGTGGCTGAGCTTTGTCTAGGGAATGAGGCTTCTCCCCAGAACTACGGGCTTTCTGCCTTACCCTGCATCTCTGATGCTGCTGGCTTCTCCACCGCGGGCAGGGACACACAAGGGCCGTTTGTTGGCACATGTTTTCTGGTTGAGAAACTGTAAGCTTGCATCACAACGTCAGCATCAGTTTAGGCTTAAGCATTTGCATTCACAAACACCATGCTGAGGAGAGATTAAATTATTTACCACACTGTGTAAACTGATTTAAATCTTAGTTTACATAGCAGGCAGCCGATTGGTAATCAGAAGTTTGCAAGTCGGGCGTAAATCATGGTCCCTTGCTGCCTGTGTTTACCCAACAAACTATGTCAGCCTTGTTCCTCGCTTGGTGGAAAAAGCCCAGAGGTGTACAAATGGGGTCCTAAAGTTCTTTCTAGGACGTGCCAGCAGAGAAGAAGAAACTGAGAAAAGCAGGCAGTGAGATCAATGAAGAGAGAGTGGGCACATGCTAATTTTATGCACTTCTGTGAGTAGTGGAAAAAACCACTCAATGGTCGGATTCACAATTTGTTGTTTGTATGAACCTGAAAAATGTATTCAGTATCCAGGTGTCTCAATTTTTGCATCCATAATGTGAAGGGTGGCAGTTACCTCTATCCAACAGTCTTGTTTTGAAGCTGAAAGTAGGTACTGTATTGTAAGCATTTTCTAAATTATAAAGTTTGATACATGTGCTAGATATTTCTTTTGTTCATTTCTTTTTAAAAAAAGGAGACAACCACCAAAATATCAGCCAAGTACATTCCCTTCCTGCTTATCTCAAGTTGATTGAACATTGTTTTGAGAGAAGAGAAAGATAAGTACTAGATCTGACTTTTCTCTTTGATCCAACCTATTTAAGCTTTGTCCCATTCAACCTGGGGGTGACAGGGATGATGGCACAGCTGCAGCTGACACACCCCTCAGGGGCACACTCTGTGCCAGCCTCCAGTCAGAAATGAGGAAACATGCATGAATAAGGTCTCGGCTCTGGCTTCCAGGAGCACCCAGGCTCTATGTCTTTTTTTCACGGGCATTATCTCTCCATGACACGTAGCACTAAAGGGGACATGGACTACAGGTAGGGACTTTCTCCTGGGCCCTAGATGCCTTTCCCCTTCATCCTGGGATTTCACTCTCTCTAGTCCCCGAGGACAGGGAAATGCAACAATTCGGGGCTGGGTCGAGGAATCTGACCTCAAAGTCAAGGCTGGAATCAGCACCACCCAAATCCTATGAATTCCTCAGGGGGGATTGAGAAGGAGGGTAAATGGATGTTGGGGTTGGGGGGCAAAAATCAATAGAGCAAAAATAAATGCCCATTGTATAGTACAGCCATACAATGGTACAGCCGTATCATGAAATATCTGGCCACATTAAATATGTTTGGAAGAATATTAAGGACATGGGAAAACATTCACAATACAATGTTTAGTGGCTAAAGCAGGAAAGTGTTATCAATGACATAATCTCTATTTTCCACATTGAAAGTATATTTTAATATATACTGGATGCCATCCATTTTATATATATTGGACCCCATTTCTGGATCCCATCTCCCTTCTTGGGAATGTCTCTCAGTCCATTTACCTTCCTCTCCTATATCTGAAGATCTCCTTTTCTTTTTCTCACTTGGTTACTTCCCTTTGATTGCAGCCTTTTCTTGATCCCAGATCCCCTTCTACTCTATCCACTTCTCTGTAACAGGTCACTGTCCTCATTCACTTGTAAACCTATCTTTCTGACTCCAGTCTTTCTGCCTTCAATCATTGACCCCTTTGCAGCAAAAAATGATCTTCAAAAAGCTCAAATCCAATAATAGGATTCTCCCACATAAAACTGAATGGTCAGCTTTTCTGCCATTTCATTTAGGAAAATAATACTACTTAAACTCAATATAGTTTCGAGGTCTTGCTTACTTCTCCAGCCTCATCACCCACTATCGTCCTTGGGAGACCATTTCCCCTAACTTACACACAACACCCTCTTTAGCATTAGGGTCTAATGCTACTGGATTTCTTTTACTTCATATCCACCACATCTCGTATGCCTCTGGACCTTCAAGCATGCTACTGCTTCTGGCCAGAGCTCTTGACAGTAGCCTCTTGCTTGGCTAACTCTTACTCTCCTATTTTTAGCATAGGTGTGATTTTATCTAGGAAGCCCACCAGATCTCCCAAGTCTGTAGATTGTACCCTCCATGGGTTCCCACTGCCTACAGAACTTTCTGACAGTATCATTTATCTCACTGAGCAGAAATGGTCTGGTTACCTGTCTCTATTGTCCAATAGACCATGAATATTTAGCATCATGTGCCCAATGGCTACTACATTTATTGGTAGGTACTCAATAAATACCATCCAAATGGATGAAAAGATTAAATTTTCTAGAAAACTCATGATAGGATTTTGACGATAAAGCTGAGTGCTAAAAAAAACTGAAAAGGGGTTTTCCGTAGGAGAGGATGGAGATTTCTATTTCAAGTGCTTTAGAGTGGAGGAAAACTTTAAAAATATACATGTATTTTTTTTTTTCTAGCAGTTGTCTCAGCAACATAGAAGGAATGGTCTTCTCCAAAGATAGTTTAGTTTCTCTTATTCAATAGAGATGTTTGCTTGATTAGCATGACTCTGTACGAGTTAACAGTAACAGAAAAAGGATCAGACGCTCAACCAAACTTACCAGAACAATTGTTCTCATACCTGGCTGCACATTAGCATTACATAGGAAGATTTAAAAAACCTGAATGTCCAGCTCACGCCCCAGTCCAATTATATCAGAATCTCTGGAAGTGGTACCTGGCATTACTATTTCCAAAGCTCCCCAGGTCATCCCAACTCACAGCCAAAATCCAGAAGCATAAATCTAGTGGAACCTTTGTTCCTATAAGAACAATACCAGTCATGGGATTTTGCCTTTCCTAAAAATATTCAGAGTAATGTTTCTTTATTCAAAATTAGTAAAACAACGTTTTTGAATGCCAGGTTTTACATTCTCTTTGAGGCTTATGTTTCTTTTTGGAGTTAATAGAGAAAATACAAACAATTTTTATTCCAAAGAAACTGTAAAGTTTAAGTAGTTTCAGAAGTTCTTCTTATTCACATTTTATAATATACACACTCTCTCCTTTAAGCCGTTTTCTTTCTTTCCCATGCAATTTGCTTCTACATACACGTTATCATTAATCACTCCATTGTTTTATTAACCTGACTTCCTAGGAAGCTAAAATAAATGTGTTTGACTTGCATTTTATCAAAAAGACCATATTATATTCTCCCTTATCTTCAACTCCCATGGTTAACTTTTCTCATTGGGTGTTATCTTTATGTGTGAAGGTTAGGTCAACCTCATTAGGGCCCATAATCAATTTAGCTTCTAAATTATTCCAACTTTCTAACTTTACTTAAACAGCCTCTCCCTCTATGAGTTATTCATCAAATGCCATGTGAAAGGTGCTTTAGTAGTCAGATCTTCTTAAGAGTAATTGTAAATACCCATCCTTTTTGAGGGTCACCCATTGTATCAGCTTTTCCAAAAAACATCAATCTAAGTTTTACAAACACAAATGTAGGTCCAGACTGCAATAAGCAGGTCTCACATTATGAGTCTTTACTGTTTAACAAACGTTTGGTTGGTAGACCTCTTCCATGGAGTTTGTCTGATGTGACTTGGGGGTGGGCTGGGCTGGCCCTGGAGCTGGTCACGTGTAGCTGACCCATCTCTACACACATGGAAAGATCATTTGGTGCGGCAGGGAGTTAAAACGCATAAGGCCGTTCCTTTGGGTTAATGTTTATGACAATGATGGTGATAATGATGACTCATCACTATGGGCTATGTGTGCTAAGCATTTTACATGCGTTACACTATTTCTTATGACACCAATAAATGTTTTTATGTGGTAACAGTATATTATGATATAGTGATATGCAACTTGATGCAATATAATAATAATAATAATAATAATAATTACACATTTCATTATTATTGCACATTGCATTATTATTCCCTACTACACATGAGGAAACTGAGACTCAGAAGTATTATTACTAGAGTATTATTAGAATCCTCATAATCACTCAGCTAATACATCCTATTAAAACCATTCCAACGCTGAAATCTGTGCTCTTGGCTAACAAGACTTTCAGTCTCGAGCAAATTACTGCATTTCTCTAGGCCTCTTTTCCCACATCTGTAAAATAAGGAAAATCTCGAGTGACTTCCAGCTCTACAAGTCTATATTTTATTTTCTCTCTCAACAGAATCAATTAGAAAAGCTAACACATTGCACCACTGAGAGAACTGATATATAGCAACTTAGTACACCAGACAAAAAAGAGAAGCTGCAACATACTTTAAATGCAAATACTATCCAATCTTGGTGAGCAATTCTTGGAGAACCTCTGGTCTGAATGATCAGCCAGCATTTTATTTTCTTTCTCTCACTGAGTTTTGGTGCATTGTTCTACATTCACACCCAAGAGGACTGGATCTAGGTCTTTCTTGAAGACAGAATATTGGGTGCATTTTTAAGATTTCTAGAATTGAGCTTAAAGATTAAGCACTTCCCTAAAACTTCTAAAGAAGACAATTTTATCAAACTGCTAGGAAGGCTTTCCTTATTCCAAGATTTATGTCTTGGCATAGTTGTTACATAGGTTAGTGAAATCTAAGTCTGAATTTACTAGCTGTGCTATTTACTAGCTCTATGACCTTGAGCAAACTACTGATCTGTATGGAAATAGAAGTAGTTACAGGTTTTTGCAAGGATTAAATGAGATAATAGATGTGACGAACTGAGCACAGCTTTTAATCATATTAAGCTTTAGGTCAGCAGTAGCTGCTTTTTTTTTTTTGATCATCTTCATCATCATCATTTCCAGCGGGTTAATACACCTCCCATTGCAAAATGACTGTTGCTTTTGGTATGTTTAACAGGTAATCTTCTTTAATGAGCCATCCACTCAGCTACATCTTTATCATTGACTATTGTCTCCCATCCCTGATTGGTTCTTATGCTCCAGAAAAACAACACAGAGATCAGGAAGATCAGAGTTGCCATTCCAAGTGGAAGGTGCAGGTCTTTGGTTACCAGAGGCAGTGGGCTATATGTTCCCCTGCCTATAACACCCACACATGCACACATCAAAATAGAAAGTACATTAAAATAAAAAATAAAAAAGCACTTCCCCGTTCCAATCCGATCTCTCTCTGAATGCTTCATCTCATGCAGCTGTCATCTCAGTGAGCTGTCCAAACACTACAGTGGCTTCAAGTAGACCATGAAAAGGAGAAAGAGGGATGTGGGGAGAAAGAAATGGGAATGAAAGAGCAAGAAAGAGCTGGACATACTTCAAAATCAGGGTGAGCCAGTAAGGTCAGGCTGGTCTGGGAGGAGAAGGGCGGGGCCTGTCCTGGAGACAGTACTTAGATTTTTAGGCTCTTTTGATGGTTTTGAACCATAGCTTGAATCTCTAAGGTTCAATTGATTTTGTCCCAGCATAGGAAAGGAAAGAAATACTTCACTAATGAAATGGAAATGTGCATTTAAGGCTAATGCTAAAACTCCTTAAATATCCTAGATTTGTAATTTTTTAAAAATCAGTAAAATAATCTGTCAAGCTCTGTGTCTTAATATTGTACACACACATATGAACTAATGCTAAACCTATACATAGAGAGAAAGAGACACATGTACTGTGTATAATTTGCTGATTAAGAGACACAGTGTACTCTATACATTCATGCATCTGTGAGAAATAGAAATTTGTTTTTTTTCTAGTAAGACATTGACTCTATACTTGGTACTTATAGTAGATACATTCAAAGTTTATCCTTGGCATCTTCAATTCTCTTGCCATGGTAGGAAAATGTGAGCTTTGGGCTAATTTGTTACAGCTTCTTTTGAAATCAAAGCAACTGAACTTCTGCTCCAAGGCTTGGCCCCTCAAACACACACCTGGGTGCAGGCCAGCTGACTGCAGAAGGCTTCTCAGGGCTGCAGAGACGGCACGCAAGCCTTCACTTCAAACACAACATTTGTTGAATTCATCCGTTTCCCTGCTAAACTAGGGAGCATCTTACTGTAAAATTGTCCCTCCTTTAATAGTATATTGATGGCTGATTTCTCTACAAACTGGAAAATATAATTTTTAAAAATCTCACATGAATAAGCTCTGGATTGTTATATATAAGCCCGTAGGACTTCTTCAACCCCTAACTCCTCTCCTTGATGCCCTTTCTTCGCTTCCTTTTTCCGACCCCATTTTCTGTCTCAGGCTCCTGCTAACCCCTTCATTGCCTTATAGGTGAACCTTTGGATGGTGACCTTGCTGTTGCTCTCTGGTGAAGGGGTCAAGTCAGGCCAAACTGATTTATGAACTATCTCCTGAAGGATTCTGGGTGAGACAAAAATCTGAAGAATTAGGTGTAGGGTGGGAAGACTGACTAGAATATTAACACTCCACAATCAAATGACACACACACACACACAGAGGGGAGGGGAATGAAAATGGAATGTGATTGAGCAGATCATTTGGTCATAAGAGGTAATAATTTCAGCTGCTTGTCCAGCATTGTATGTGTCATCCATTGTACTATATGCTTTGTATACAGTAACATATAATCTTATAATGACTTTGTAAGGAAGCTATTATTGTCCCCTTTTTTCAGATAGGAAAACTGAGAGAAGAATCTAGGTTAAGTAATTCATAAAAGTTGGAGATTTATTAAGAGCCACAGCTGGAGTTTGAGTATTCGCTTCCTGATTTCAAATCATCTACTTGTTACCCTTCTGCTGCACCATCTTCCTGAGGGGAATCACCCAACAGAGCCACTAAAAGCCTCCTGAAGGCCACTGTGACCTCTGACTCTTCATCTTCAGTCAGGGGCATTTGGCAAGGGGAATGGTAATCACCTTTTCATTTTAGCCTAATCAAGGCATTGAGCTATCAAGGAGACTGCAAATGTAGGATTCCCCTGTGTACATTCCAAAGTCCTTAGGGATTTACAACTTTCCAGAAGTTCTGGTAACTTGTTAGTGGGTTCAGGTTTTATCATTGCTGTGGCTTCAAGACAAGAAGCCATGTAAAGAGCTTTGCTTTCTGTAAAAGGGACAACGACCTGCAGTGACTGGTTAGGCAAAGGTGTCAGTATGTGTATATAGTGTAGACACTTTCTCTCACTTCTGACTGTGAGTGGGGCTGACCAGGAACAGCAATATAACAACATAACAATACCTGGAAGAATTATTAAACTGAAAACTTTGTGAAGATGGCTAAAGGATTCCTAAATGAGAGAACCCACCCTCTAAAACTGAATTCATGCAATTTGTGGCCCTTTTCTGCTAGACTGTGTCCCACTTGACTTTCCCCCCAGCTCTTCTGCCCCATCTCTTCTCCATCACAAGGTAGAGCAAGATAGAGCTGGACATACTTCAAAACTGGGGTGGGCAAATGCAAATCAGTTTACTCATGTACATGCATGCTTTCCCCCATTTGTGCTTTTGGCCAAGGCTTCAAACACATATGCCTTTCACACCTCTGAGTTCCTTCTGCCTGGCAGGTCCTTCCCCTACTTCTTTACCTAAAGAACCCATCTCAGTGTGTTCCTTTCCTGATACGCCTCTTTCATGTCTGCAGGCAGTGTTTGTGTCTTCCTCTTTGGGCACCATAGGTTAGCATTCTAGAATTATTATAATATTAGTATTCATTTCTGTAGCTGCAGGACCTAATATAATGCATGGGCACATATTCAGTGCTCAGTGAATAAACAGTGATAAACTTTGAATGTATTTACTATAATAAATGAAAGATGGTGAAGGCAAGAGATTCCTATTTAATGGTTCCATGTTTTGGACCCACTTTACCCCTGCCTATCAGTGTAATCACGAGGTCCTCAAACCCACACTGGAGGGAATTAATATTAGAATTCTGTAGAAGAAAGAATGGTACCAGCTATTGTGTAGGTCTGAGTTTAAATTGCATACATTGGAGAAACCTCAGGATGTTTTTAGACCTGTGGATAACCTGAGCAGATTTAGTAGGAAGATAACCCTGCCAGCTTAATGAAAAATGTTTGAGATGGGCCAAGGGACTCTGTAAAGAGATTAAGTGGGGACTGTTGAACTTGAAGTGAGACAGGCTGAGGGGTGTGTAGGGGCAGTGAGAGATGGAGAAGAGACCCAAAGTTGAGTTAGGTATTCATACCTAGGGACAGGCCATTATTGCATCTATCAGTTTGGAGACCTATGATTTAGCAGCAGAAAGTCCAAAGATAGAAGTGAGGGGCGGGGCTTTGAAACAGAACTGTTCGCACACTTTTAGGAGTTCATAGGCTGCTCATTCTGACAGGGAGGCTCTACTGTGCCTAGAAGAAGAGCTTCATGAGGGGCATCTTTTTTTGTCAGGGAAGAATGAGAAGCCAAAGGCCGTGCGTCTGGTAGGATGGGCCTGCTGGTACTCTTTCTTGCCCAGTACAGTGGACAGGAGCTGGCCATCAAGAGGCCTGCTGTAGAAAGTGCAGAACAACTTCGATCAGGCTAGCCAAGCCTGAAGTCCGCCTGCTCTCCATTTAAGATGTTGGCTTGAGAAATGAGGTCTGCAATTTGTTAAGAGGAAAACTGGTGTGGAGTTTGGAAGTGCTGATGGCCCTGCCTGGGGTGTAGTAGAGGACTGTGTCTTTGAAATGGTCTAGATCAGTACTTCTCAAGCTTCACTGTGTATAGGAATCACTCGGGGATCTTGTGACCCTGCACATTCCATCTGGGGTGGAGTCTGAGATTCTGCATTTCTAACAGATTCCCATCCCCGGTGATTCCAGTGCTTCTGCGCAGGGGAACCACACTCTAAGCAGTGACAGGGATGAACTATATTCCAAGGAAAAATATTTATAATTTCAATTCAAACACTGACCATGTGTCACACAAAATGCTTAAACAATTAGTGCTTCAGTGTTCTCATCTATATAATGGGAATAATGCAGTTACTCCTCACCTTACATCTTTTCTAGAGATATTCTGTGTAGTAGGGCTTTGCGATACTCAGTGCAAAGGCATTAAGTCAAGGGAGGTAATTTATCTGCAGCTCCATTTCTAGAAATATTAATGTTCCCATATATTGCCTAAGCATTGGCATCAGACTGCTCATTAAACCAGTCTCTGCTCTGCTAACCAATTAGATAACCCCAGGCAAGTTATTTTGCTTCTCTAAAACTTACTTACCTCCTTTACAAAATAATTATTTATACATTCACGGAACCAACGTTTATGGGCATCTTTGTCCTGAGCACTGAAGATACAATAGTAAATAAGGTTTTGCTCTCAACAAACTTCCATTCCATTGGGGAGACAGGCAATAAATGACTAAAACCAAACCATGAATTATTTACAGAGTATTCATTCTGTAAAAGATATAAAGGTGCTGTGATTAAAAACCAAAACTATTTTAGAGGTGAAAAATGAGGATGCTCTGGGGTGGTGGTGAGCATTCTTAGATAGCAAGAAGAGCCAGTCAAGAGAAGAACATGACAAGCAGAGAGAATAGCACTATCCTTTGGTGGGAAAGAGCTTGGTTGTCCTGGGGATTCTAAAGCCAGTGTGCATGAAATGTGTTAAAGAAGGTGAATGGAGCTCAGGATGAGATCAGAGAAAGTAGGGCCAGATCATGCAGAACTTTGTCAGTGAGAAGTTTGGATTTTACTTTCCATGCAACAGGAGACGTTGAAATATCCTAAGCAGGAAAATGACATAATCTAATTTACATATTTGTATTTTGTAAAATATTCCTCTGACTGTTGTTTGCTGATTAGGTAAGATGGGATCCAGAAGAGAAGTGGGGTGCCCAATTAGGAGGTGAGAGGTGAGGATGTGGGCTAGAGTCCGTGGCAGTAGAGATGCAAGAGGCATGGGGACAAATTCCAGAAATATTTGGAAGGTAAAACTGAGAGGACTTGCTGTTGGACTGGATAAAATCAGGTGGGGACTGGGGAAAAAGGAAAGATTGAGAGAGTCAAGGATGTCTCCTAAGTTTCAAGTTTGAGTGGCACGATGGAAGGTGGACTCATTTACTGAGCTGGGATGATTGACAATAGAGTGTGGAGATAAGGGAATCAAGAACTGATGTAACAGTCTGTGTCCCACAGGGTGGGTTTGAGGTTAAATGATGTAGATATATTCTTCTGTGCAATGTCTAACCCTTTAGTGCTCGGTAGTTTATTGTTTTTCTGTTATTGTTATTATTCATGAGGGACTACGCATTGGAGACACCAGATGCCCTTGACCGGTAAAGACATGATAATTCTCTTGGACTCAACCATCATGCTTTTATTTGCTCCAGTGGAAAATAAATACAACTCTTGAAAACCCTGCAGTGGTGATAGAAGACTGGGGTAGACTTATGAGTGCCTCAAGCAACATCAATCAAACTTTCAGCCAAGTTTTGATTACAAGATCTTTATTTCTGGCAATGATGTAAGAAGCAGAAAGAGGACAGCTGGATTTTCAGCACTAGGTGGATACCACAAGTTCTGGAAATTGGAAAAAGCATCTTTTAACTTGGAAATTGTGGTGATTTGTCTGGAGTAGTTAGAAGGAAAATAAATACAAATCTTCCCCTACCCCCAATCACTCATGAAACCATTTACAGGGAAAGTTGTCTGGCTATCGCTGCCCTGTTTGGTCTTTGTTAAGAATCTAGCCTTTTTGGCCAGGGTTATTAGATAGGTGATTTTACTCTCTGATTTCTACACCTGTGGTTTTTGTGTACTAGTGTAGGAAAATGACATAGATTGTAGTCGTTTGCACATAAAACCTACTGGTAAGTTAAAAAATAGGAAATACTAGGCCAGTCCCAGAAGATTTGATTTTGTAAGCCTGCCAATCTAGGTTTTTTAAATGACTTCTATATGATTAGTCTACAAATGTCATTTGGAAACCATTGCTCTAATGCTTGGGATGTTATATTATAACTTAAAAACTAAATTCTATTTTTGCTTTGGCCAGTGAATTGCTTGTTGTGAAGCATTGGGGGATTGGACTTCCTGTGAAGTCCATGGCTATGAATGTGCAGTTTCCTGCCTATAAAATGAGATTGTTTAGCTTCCCTTACTCAACTGTATAAAGAAAATATAGGGAGCTGATAGTCAGTT
The DNA here is from genome assembly GCF_040802235.1 of Manis javanica. Lineage (NCBI taxonomy): Eukaryota > Metazoa > Chordata > Mammalia > Pholidota > Manidae > Manis > Manis javanica. The sequence goes on from NC_133166.1 coordinate 85,434,122, forward strand.
CGTGGAATGTTTCATGTGAAAGGCACTTGGACTGGACTATCAGAGAAGTCATGGAATCTAGCCTGCCATTGTGCATTGGTCTAGTGTCCAGGGTCATCATTCTTTGAAACACAAACTTATTCACTCCAGAACTTCCAAGGGTCCCTTGGTTCTTCATTCATATACTTTATATGAATGAGTTGGACCATTGTGAATAAACAATTTTTTTTATGCATGATTTTAAAAGAGTCAGAGGTCACTCCTCAGCATCATGAAAGCAGAAGAAGGAGCTATGGTACCACTGGAGGTCAGAGTCTTGCCATTGCTATAGACTTCAGTCCCCTTCAAGGGGCCCACATGGAAACCAAATTTCCTGGAGCTGGGAGGACTCCAGGACACTCTGGTTTCCTGCCACAATCACAGTCCCTTTTGGAGAAGAATAGATGGAACCAGCCTATGGCACTCACATGCCAAGCTCCGTACCTTGGGATCTCAAGATGAGTGCCATAGACAGCAATGGCCAGGCATCAGCATGGAGCCAGTGAGAGAGCCTTTGCTCTTGAGCCTTGGGGAACTGACCAATTAAATGCTTTGTGAAAAATCTAAGGGTGGGACTTGAAGTGTGTCATTTGGTGGAGTGATGTGCTGAAGTTGTGAGACACATACAGGGACGTGGATATAGAGACCATCCCATTTGAGGGAGAAGAAAATATGAGGAGGAGAATCCGTGAGGATCAGGGGGGCATAAGAACTCCTGTAGAAAGGAAACTGGATTTCCTAGGGGATTTTTTCCCAAATCTCCTCACTTTGGCCTGCAGTGCTTCCTGCGAAGTCTGGGGGTACCACTCTGAACCAGAAAGCTTCTTCCACTCCTACCTTCCAGCATTGTACCTCCTGACATTTTAGTGATATTACTAATGGTTTGCAGAGCAGGGCCTGTAATGTTATCTAAGTCCTACCCACAACCCACAACTCCTCTTCCCTGTGCAAGTTTCATCTGTCTACCCTCATTTCTGGGGTTATGAAGCTGGCAAGAAAATCTATGAAATCGGCATTCTTGAATGGCTCTTCATGCTGGGCAAGGAAAGAGAGGACTATTTCCATGGTTGAAGAGTTCCAACCAATTCAGAGAAAAATACCACATGAAGTCAAAATATTATCGTCTTGGCCAAGCAAGGGTTTTCCTTTACAACCATGCTGACATGCAAGGTTTTACAGCCTTGCTCCATCCCTGGTGTCAGTAGTATTGCATGCCCTCTCCAGCTGGAGGCTGTCAGTTCAGCAGAGGTAGGGGAAGGATTTAATCTGTGTGAGGAGGGAGAAAGAAGAGAGTCCCTGGGAGGATACAAACTCTGTAGTGCAAAATAAAAGTGAAATATCCAGTGTAGAAGAGGGATAAAAACAAGCTTCATTATAGTAAAAAGAGCTGCAAATCCTTTACTGAAAACAGATTTGGGGAGACATTTTTAAATGGTATCTTATTTTAGGGAAGAAAGCCATATACTAAAGAATATATACTAAAGAATGTATTCCAGTGATTGGCTTAAAGATGGCAGTGTGAGAGGTGAGATAGAAGTTTCCTCCTAAAACCACATATAATATGAAAATATAAATAATATGACTAATCCTGAAAGAGCAACAGGAAAGAGGGCTGCGCCAAACTGCATACACCTAGAGAAAAGAATAAACCTCACAGAACACGGTAAAGTACCAAAGCCATGGCCCAGCGGGACCCAAGACCTACCCCCAACCCAGCTCACCAGTGGGAAGAAGAGAAACAGAGTGGGGAGGGAGTGGAGAACTGGGACTGCTGAATACCTAACTCTGGAGATCTGCTCTGGGAGCACAAACCTACATTTCATGGTGCTTTCATGGTACTCTCATGATAAGGGGATTGGAAAGCTAAGACAGGCAGAAAATCTGGGGACACTGAGATTCCAGCTTCTGGTAGAAAGCAGGGATCCAAATCTGGCTGCTCTGGGAGAAAAGAAAGGCAGGCATCTGAGACTTCCTAACAGCAAGAGGGCTGCTAAATGGGCAAGGATTGCACAGAGCTTACTGCTCAGGAGAAAGGACAGGTAGACAAAATTGTCTGGGTGCATGCTACCCAGCAGGTTGAGAACTTTCTCAATCTTCAGGTGCTAGAGGTCCCTGGCTGGCTCTACAGCTTGAAGGACACCCTCCATGATACGCAGCCTACAGTGCCTTTCTCCCAGCCAGCCCCACCTGGCTCACAAACCCTGCCTGCCATTAGGCCAGCCAGAGGGAAGCTCCATCTACAGCAGCTACAAACACAAAGCATAGAGGCTTATATCTGTGTGCTTAGTCCACTGGTTTGGCAGTGGAGGCAGGCATAGCAGCTGGGAAGCAAGAAACAGCTCTTTCCTCCCCCCAGGCAGCAATCCCACTTCTCTGCAACCCCCAACATTCCTTCACAGGCTGAGAAGCTCCAAAGAGTACAGCTTCTGGGCACTAGAGGGCACCATATACAAATATGAAACACCAAAGAAACCTGGTTCAAACTAAAATTATGAATACAACACCTGAGAATGATTCAAATGACATCAACCTCATGAATCTTCCTGAAAGAGATTTCAAAATAAAAATCATTAACATGCCCTTGGAGGTACAGGAAGATATTCAAGAACTCAGGAATGAATTCTGTTCAGAGATCCAATCATTGAAGAGCACAATGGAGTGTATTAAAAGCAGATTAGATATTAGATATGGTGGGGGAGATGATAAATGAAATAGAAATTAGAGAAGAGGAATACAAAGAAGCTGTGGCAAAGAGAGAAAAAAAGGATCTCTAATAATGAAAGAATATTGATTGAATTGTGTGACCAATCCAAACAGAACAAAATTTGCACTAAAGGGGTACCAGAAGAAGAAGAGAGAGAAAAAGGGATAGAAAGTGTCTTAGGAAGGTAATTGCTGAAAACTTCCCCAATATGGGGAAGGAGATAGTCTCTGAAGCCACGGAGGTGCACAGATCTCCCAACACAAGGGATCCAAGGAAGACAACACCAAGACATATAATAATTAAAATGGCAAAGATCAAGGATAAGGAGAGACTATTAAAAGCAGCCAGAGAGAGAAATAAGATCACACATACAAAGGAAAGCCCATCAGGCTATCATCAGACTTCTCAGCAGAAACCTTACTGTCCAGAAGGGAGTGGCATGATGTATTTAATGCAATGAAGCAGAAGGGCCTTGAGCCAAGAATACTTTATCTGGCAACATTATGATTTAAATTTAAAGGAGGGATTAAACAATTTCCATATAAGCAAAAGCTGAGAGAATTTTTCCCCCACAAACCATCTCTACAGTGTATTTTGGAGGGACTGCTATAGATGGACGTGTTCTTAGGTTTAATAGCTGTCACTAGAGGTAATAAAACCACAATAAAGCAAGTAGAACCATTAATTATTAAGCAAATGTAAAATTAAATCAGCTATCCCCAAAGTCAATCAAGGGATAGACAAAGAGTACAGAATATGATACCTAATAAATAAAGAAAGGAGGAGGATTAAAAATGATGAGAAAAAAAGAACCTTTATATTCTGTTTTTAATAGCATATTAAGTGAGTTAAGTTAGACTGTTAGAAAGTAAGGAAATTAACCTTGAATCTTTGGTAACCACAAATCTAAAGCCTGCAATGGCAATAAGTACATACCTATCAATGATCACCCTAAATGTAAATGGACTTAATGCACCAATCAAAAGATAGAGAGTCATTGAATGGATAAAAAAAACTGGACCCATCTATATGCTGCCTATAAGAGACTCACTTTAACCCAAAGATATACACAGACTAGAAGTGAAGGGATGGAAAAAGATATTTATGCAACTAATAGGGAGAAAAGAGCAGGAGTTGCAGTTCTTGTATCAGACAAAATAGACTTCAAAACAAAGAAAGTCACAAGAGACAAAGAAGGACATTATATAATGATTAAGGGATCAATCCAACAAGAAGATATAACCATTATAAATATCTATGTGCCCAACACAGGAGCACCTACATATGTGAAACAGATACTAACAGAATTAAAATGGGAAATAGCATGCAATGCATTCATACTAGGAGACTTCAACAGTCCACTCACTCTGAAGAACACATCAACCAGACAGAAAATAAGTAAGGAGACAGAGGCACTGAACAACACATTAGAACAGATGGACCTAGCAGGCATCTACAGAACTCTACACCCAAACGCAGCAGAATACACATTCTTCTCAGGAGCACATGGAACGTTTTCAAGAATAGATCATATACTAGGCCATAAAAAGAGCCTCTGTAAATTAAAAATGATTGAAATTGTACCAACCAGTTTCTCAGACCACAAAGGTATGAAACTAGAAATAAATTACACAAAGAAAATGAAAAATCCCACAAACACATGGAGGCTTCACAACATGCTTCTAAGTAAGCATGGATCAATGACCAAATAAAAACAGAGATCAAGTAATATATGGAGACAAATGACAACAATAATTCAACACCACAAAAATCTGTGGGACGCAGTGAAGGCCATACTAAGAGGAAAGTATATTGCAATACAGGCCTACCTTAGGAAAGAAGAACAATCCCATATGAACAGTCTAAACTCACAATTAATGAATCTAGCAAAAGAAGAAAAAATGAGGCCCAAAGTCAGTAGAATGAGGGACATAATAAAGATTAGAGCAGAAATCAATAAAATCGAGAAAAATAAAATGATAAAAAGAATCAATGAAAGCAAGAGCTAGTTCTTTGAGAAAATAAACAAAATAGATAAACCCCTAGCCAGACTTATCAAGAAAAAAAGAGAATCCACACACATAAACAGAATCAGAAATCAGAAAGGAAAAATCACTATGGACACCACAGGAATACAAAGAATTATTAGAGAATATTATGCAAAATTATATGCTAACAAACTGGATAACCTAGAAGAAATGGACAACTTTCTAGAAAAATACAACTTTCCAAGGCTGACCCAGAAAGAAACAGAAAATCTGAACAGACCAGTACCTAGCAATGAAATTGAATTGGTAGTAAAAAAAACTACCTAAGAACAAGAGTCCTGGACCACATGGCTTCACCGCTGAACTTTATCAAACATTTAGTGAAGACCTAAGACCCATCCTCCTTAAAGTTTTCCAAAGAGTAGAAGAAGAGGGAATACTTCCAAAATCATTCTATGAGGCCAGCATCACTCTAATACCAAAACCAGGCAAAGACACCAGAAGAAAAGAAAATTACAGACCAATATCCCCGACGAACATAGATCCAGAAATACTCAACAAAATATTAGCAAACTGAATTGAAAAATACATCAAAAAGATCATCCATGATGATCAAGTATGATTTATTCCAGGGATGCAGGGATGGTATGACATTCAAAAATTCATCAACATCATCCACCACATCAACAAAAAGGACAAAAACCACATGATCATCTCATAGATGCTGATAAAGCATTTGACAAAACCCAACATCCTTTCATAATAAAAATTCTCAACAAAATCGGTACAGAGGGCAAGTATCTCAACATAATAAAGGCCATATATGACAAACCCACAGCCAACATTATACTTAACAGCAAGAAGATGAAAGCTTTTCCTTTATGATCGGAAAGAAAACAAGGATGCCCACTCTTCCCACTTCTATTCAACATAGTACTGGAGGTCTTAGCCACAGCAATCAGATAAAACAAAGAAATAAAAGGCATCCAGTTTGGTAAGGAAGAAGTTAAACTGTCCCTGTTTGCAGATGACATGATATTGTACATAAAAAACCCTAAAGAATCCACTCCAAAACTACTAGATCTGATATCTGAATTCGGCAAAGTTGTGGGATACCAAACTAATACACAGAAATCTGGTGCATTCTGATACACTAATGATGAACTAGCAGAAAGAGAAATCAGGAAAACAATTCCACTCACAGTTACTTCAGAAAGAATAAAATACCTTGGAATAAATCTAACCAAGGAAGTGAAAGACCTATAATATACCCTGAAAACTACAAGACACTCGTGAGAGAAATTAAAGGATATACCAATAAATGGAAACACATTCCATGCTCATGGATAGGAAGAATTAGTATTGTCAAAATGGCCATCCTGCCTAAAGCAATCTACAGATTCAATGCAATTCCCATCAAAATACCAACAGCATTCTTCAATGAACTAGAGCAAATCGTTCTAAAATTCATATGGAAACACAAAAGACCCTGAATAGCCAAAGCAATCCTGAGAAGGAAAAATAAAGCTGGGGGAATTATGCTCCCCAACTTCAAGCTCTACTACAAAGCCACAGTAATCAAGACAATTTGGTACTGGCACAAGAACAGATCCATAGACCAATGGAACAGACTAGAGGGCTCTGATATAAACCCAACCATATATAGTCAATTAATCAACTATATGATAAAGGAGCCATGGACATACAATGGGGAATTCACAGCCTCTTCAATAACTGGTGTTGGCAAAACTGGACAGCTATATGCAAAAGAATGAAACTGGATTATTGTTTAACCCCATACACAAAGTAAACTTTAAATGGATCAAAGACCTTAATGTAAGTCTTGAAACCATAAAACTCTAAGAAGACAACATAGGCAAAAATATCCTGAATATAAACATGAGCAACTTCTGCCTGAATGTGTCTTCTCGAGCAAGGGAATCAAAAGCAAAAATGAACACATGGGACTACGTCAAACTAAAAAGCTTCTGTATGGCAAAGGACACCATCAACAGAACAAAAAGGCATCCTACAGTATGGGAGAATATATTCGTAAATGACATATTCGACAAGGGTTAACATCTAAAATATATAAAGAATTTATATGCCTCAACACCCAAAAAAGCAAATAACCCAATTACAAAATGGGCAGAGGATATGAAAAAACAATTCTCCAAAGAAGAATTTCACATGGCCAACAGACACATGAAAAGATGCTCCACATCACTAATCATCAGGGAAATGCAAATTAAAACCACAATGAGATATCACCTCACACCAGTAAGGATGACCAGCATCAAAAAGACTAAGAACAACACATGCTGGTGAGGATGCGGAGAGAGGGGAACCCTCCTACACTACTGGTGGGAATGTAAGCTAGTCCAACCATTGTGGAAAGCAATATGGAAGTTCCTCAAAAAACTAAAAATAGAAATACCATTCGACCTGGGAATCCCACTCCTTGGAATTTACCCAAAGAATACAACTTCTCAGATTCAAGAAGACATATGCACACCTATGTTTACTGCAGCACTCTTTACAGTAGTGAAGATATGGAAGCAACCTAAGTGTCCATCGGTAGATGGACAGATAAAGAAGAGGTGGTACATATACACAATGGAATACTATTCAGCCATAAGAAAGAAACAAATCCTACCATTTGCAACAACATGGATGGAGCTGGAGGATAATATGTTCAGTGAAATAAGCCAGGCAGAGAAAGACAAGCACCAAATCATTTCCCTCATTTGTGGAGTATAACAATGAAGCAAAACTGAAGGAACAAAACAGCAACAGACTCACAGGCTCCAAGAAGTGACTAGGGGTTACCAAAGGAGAAGAGTGTGGGAGGGAGGGAGAAAGGTAGTGAAGGGTATTATGTTTAGTACACATGGTGTGGGGAGTCACTGGGAAAAAAGTATAGCACAGAGAAGGCAAACAGTGAATCTGTTGCATGTTTCTATACTGATGAACACTGACTGCACTGGGGTATGGGTGGGGACTTGGTAATATGGGCAAATGTAGTAACCACATTGTTTTATCATGTGAAAACTTCATAAGAGTGTATATCAATAATACCTTAATAAAAAATTTTTAAAAAGGAATGTATTCCTTTTCTATAAAGTTCAAGAACAGGCAAAACTAATCTATGCTGATAGAAGTTGGAAAATTGGTTTGCAGGTGTGTGGGGAGGTTTAACTAGGAACAAACACCAGAGAGATTGATGGGGACTTAAAATGCTCTGTATCTTGATCTGAGTGATGATTACTCAGGTGTGTTCACATGCAAAAATTCCTGAACTATAAACTAAGATTTGTGTGATTTTTGTATGTATTTTTTTTTACTCAATACAAAATTTAAAACGAATTTTCTTTTTTTTTCCCACTTATTATAAATGTGGTATCAGGATAAAGGGTGTCTCAGATGTCCAGTAGGATGGAGATGCTATTAATATTCAACGTAGATGGTAGAACATAGGAGTGGGGGACCAAAGCTTTGGCAGAAGGCTAACCTAGGTCCAAGTCCTGTCTGCAGCCTCTACTGTGGCTCTTTGAGCTATCTTTACATCTCTCTCAGGTTCTGTTTCCTTCTCTGAAATGTGGATACTGATATTTACTTTAACTGCAGTTGGAGGGATTCAATGAAATAATGAATGTAGATGTCTCACCAAACACCTAAAATACAGCTCAAAAATAGTATTTATTACTAACAGATAGTAGATATATGTCCTCATAAACAATGATGCTGAAAAATTCTGGACATAAATCAGATTTATACCCTAAAGTATTTCTGAAAACAAAGGTATGACTTTTAATAACTTTAACATACTCAATGGTGAAAAGTTGAAAACTTTTCCTCTAAAATTGGTAATAACACAAGGATCTTCACTCTTACTACTTGTATTCAACATAGTACTGACAGTCCTTGCCACAGCAATTAGGCAAGAAAAAGAAATAAAAGGCATCCAAATTGCAAAGGAAGAAGTAAACTAAAGAATCCATAAAAAACTTTAGAAATAATAAATGGATTCTGTAAGGTTGCAAGCACAAAATCAATATACAGAAACTGTTACATTTCTGTATATCCATAATGAACTATCATAAAGAGGAATGAAGAAAACAATCCCATTTACAATTACATCCAAAAGAATAAAATACCTAGAAATTTCATTACTTGTACACTGAAAACTATATTTTAGTACCTGCACACTGAAAACTATAAGACATTGATGAAACATATTAAAAAAGGAACAAATAAATGGATATTCTAAGATCATGGATTAGAAGAATTAATATTGTTAAAATATCCATACTACCCAAAACAATCTACAGGTTCAATGCAATCTCTATCAAAATTCCAACCAAAAAATTCTAAAATTCATATGGAACCACAAAAGACCCCAAATAGCCAAAGCACTCCTGAGAAAGAAGAGCTAGAGATTTTTAACTGTACCACAAAACTATAGTAATAAAAAAAATATGATATTGCCACCAAATAGACACAAAGATCAGTGAAACAGAATAGAAAGCCCAGCAATAAGTCCATACATATTGTGTCCAGTGGTCAATTAACTTATGACAAAGGTGCCAAGAATGTACAATGGGGAATGGACAGCCTCTTCAATAAATATTAATGGGAAAACTGGCCAGCCACACACAAATGAATGAAACTAGACCGTCTTCTTATGCCATACACAAAAATTAATTCAAAGTGGATTAAAGACTTGAACATAAGACCCGAAACCATAAAATGCATAGAAGAAAACACAGGCAGTAAGCTCCTTGGTATTGGTCTTGGCATTGAATTTTTGGATCTGACTCCAAAAGGAAAGACAACAGAAGCACAAATAAGCAAATGGGACTACAGTGAACTAAAAACTTCTGTGTAGCCACCTGAGTGTGGGATAACCTTTTCTGTCCTTCATCCTACCTGGCATCTCCCAGTGCACTTAAGTGTGACTCTGATAGGCTATCTTGTTTTATGTCTTCTCAGTAAGTTCCTGAAGATACAGTGCCTGGAAAGTGGAGCCTGGGAGCCAGGCAGCTGCGCTCCAGTGGTGTGTAAGCCCCCTTCTCCGGTCTTTGAAGGCATGTATGAATGTACCAATGGCTTTGAGCTTGACAGCCAGTGTGTGCTCACATGTAACCAGGAAACTGAAAGGGTAAGGAAGATTTGAACTTTGTTTTGGATCAAGCTGTGCTCGAATCTTGATGACCAATCCCAAAATGTTGAGTAGAAATGATCTAAAGAAATCCCAATTGGCAGGCTTACTAAGTTGGGATTCTAACCAGAGGTATTGATATTATTTGATAGGGAAGTCAGAAGAGGCCATGCATTTGGAATATTCTCTTTTGAGCTCAGAACTTCCTCTTGAATAAGAAGAAAACTTTGATGAGTTAAAAAACACCTGGGTACATTTTAAAAAAAATGTTGGGTCTCTGATTTGGTGATGTGATTTCCAAAGTTATGGCCACTGACCTAACTTGGCTAGAAATGCTGGTCCTGTACTTTTCAATAGAACAGAGTCCAGAACAGAAACACGAATTCCTCAGCACAGCAAAGCTTAAAGTTCTGTTTGACTATTATTCTTCCTAGAATGTTGGCATAGGAGGTCTGAAATAAAAACCACAGGCTTATCGTGGTTATGTGACTAAAATCAGTTTTATTTTAGAATCTTTTCAAGTACCTCACACATCCATGAGATAAGAAATTAAGCAGATTTTCTAGTCAAAGATCAATGACCTCAAGGCCTGTCCTGGCACATGTCTTTAACTCAGGGTCCAGAGATCCAGGGTAAGCACAACACGACAGACATGAAAGGAATATGCCACAAAATGAGACTCCTGAGAAAACTAACATGTCTGTGTGCACTGGTGAAGGTCTCAAGGAGTTGGTCACGTGAAGGGCGAGTTATCACTAATTCTAAAAATCTTTCTTTCTGGGATTTTGTGAGAGAGTGCTCGTCCCTGTGTTCTCCGTACAGTACACTAAGTGATATTATTGGGGGTGGGAAGCCAAGAGTTACACAAACCAGCACAAATGTGGAAAAAGGGAACAAAACTTTGGCCAGATCAAATGCAAGTATGTTACCACATCCACTTTATTCCATTCAAAAAAAAAAAGCAACTCTGATGTGTCTGTTTAAGCAGAGAGGCTAAAAACACCCACAGAAAAATGATAAATTGGTTTCACTGAATCAAACTCATCTTGAAAAAAAATCTGACACTTGCCCCAAGCAGCATTTGTGTGAAAGGATGGGTGAATCAATGCAAAACACCACCATCTGTGGAAAAGAAATTCCAAAAATAACTCAGAACACATGGGCTACAGTTGGTAGCTCATGGCATCCTTGCATCCAAAGGAAAACATATTGTTAATACATTTCACTCGGGACAGAATTGTTCATGACACCTTCACAACAAAACAACAAAAATTGTCTTGACTTTTTTTTGTCTGTAATAGCATTCATTTATTATTTATTTCAATAGTATCTCTTATTCTACATTCTAAAAATTGGAGAACACTATTCAATTAGACCATGTTTTTCCCCATTCTAATCAAGTCAACAAAATGGAAATGTTCTTTACTTTTGATATTCTAGCGTCCCATCCTTTGCACTAAGGAGGGGCTGTGGACTGAGGAGTTTAAGTTGTGTGAGAACCTCCAAGGCGAATGCCCACCACCCCCCTCGGAGCTGAATTTTGTGGAGTACAAGTGTGAACAGGGATACGGGATTGGTAAGTTTGGGAAGGGAAGCTGAATTCTGCTCCCAAGCAATCCTTTCATCAAGCCTTGCTGGATCTTGCATCAGATTCATTGTTTGAGGAGTGGATGGAAATGCAAGCTTACTTTTAGCTGCTTCAAGAAAATTAGCATTTATGACAAACTTCTTTTTACTCTTCCACGTGTGTATAATGTTGGTGCAGCTGCTGGGCCATTTGCATAGCATCTGGTCATGGCACCCACTTTGCCGAAAGCTGTAAGTGAGTTGTTTTGTGGCAGGAGTTGTCATTCTAAGAGGAAAGGTGGGAATATGCAGCCACCCACCATACCTGGGCTGGGTCCTCTGCCATTCTCTCTGGGGTGGTTACTGGAGCAGAGAGTTCCAGAAAGGGACAATTTGAGACTGCATTTGCTTGCCTTGCTCTTTATCCATTTGTTGCAGGGGACCAGGCTCCAGAGCCTGTGGGCAGCTTCTTCATCAAGTAATTGCAATTAATGTCTCTGTGGCCAGAGCTGTTTTGTAGTGATACTGATTCAACTTTGTCCTGGCTGGATCTAAGCATCATAGAAAAGAGATGCTGCTTGTGAGAAAACCTTTGTAAGATGAACCCCAAGTTCTGAACTGCACAAACAAGGAGGAATTTTATGTCATTTTAACTTGTCCAATACCAGCAGGTGTAATTTGAGTTCATGAGAGAAAGTCTTGTTAGTTTCTGAGATGGTTCTTTACCATCTTCCAGTTGCTCTTTGCACTGAGATCTCTTGTAGTAAGGCATGCATTGCAGCACGTTTAGACTATGCCTCCTGAGTGGTATTTCAGAGTCAATTTTCATCTACTCACCTTCAAATTTCTGTGTGAAAATATCACACACTACATGTATAGAATCCTTAAGAGTCATGTAGCTCTTTGAGTTTTTATACAAGTTAGCAAAAAAACACAGAAATAGAGGTAATGAGAAAAGAAACTTGGAGATCATCAAATCTGTAGCTGAGGAAATAGAGAATCCTGAGGGTGACTTCTTTCAAGAGAATTTTAGAAAATGCTTGGACTCCACATACAAGGGAATAGAGCAAGATTGTCCTTGAAAAGGCCAACACGTGACCAAAATCTTTGCTTCTGATTTCCAGTTGCTTCCTCTTTAAATGAGATAAGTTTCTTGGTTGCCAGTGTAATGATCTTCAGGGCATAACAGATACTATAAATCTGCCTTTATAATTTCTGGGCATTTTTCCCCAGCTAGTAAAGTTCTTAGGTAATAGATGCTACAATTATAAGCTTCCAGGAGACCATGTAAGGAGGAGTGATTAAATCACCAGCTAATCAGGATAGACTTTGGTTGACCAGAGTCCTGGAGTAGAATCCTGAAAGTCTGTTGGACCAGGAGACACACTTTTAATTGCTGAGTCATGCAGAGATTCAGGGATTCCAGGGAAGGGGCTATACTGGACCAGAAAGAGGAGGGGACGCTTGGATAAGGGGAGTTAGTTAACTTGGGACATTGGGGCTTTCCCAGTTCCTGTAGAAACAACCCTGCAGGGGCACAGTAAATGCACATCAGTCCGCCCTATAACCATGATAATGCAGTGACCCATAAGGTAGAAAGCAATGGCTCCTGAAAAAATAAAGGCCATTGATTCCAGGATGAAAAAGACTGAGATCTGGAAAGGTCAAGTTTTTGCTGTAAATTTCTGTTCCTTCAGGTGCAGTGTGCTCCCCATTGTGTATAATCCCCCCCAGTGATCCTGTTATTCTGCCTGAGAACATCACTGCTGACGCTTTGGAGCACTGGATGGAACCAATCAAAGTCCAGGTGAGGAAAGGGATGATTTTCTGGGCCAAAGATGTAAGACTGCAGAGCAATTCATAACTGACAGCATATTCCCTGGAGTGATTTTAGAGGTTTGCAAAGCATCCTTAAAGCAAACAACCACACGGATCATTCCTAGAGAGAAGGATTAAAAGTCAAGACAAAGAAAGAGGAAAACTTGAGAAAAGAGGTGGCCCACATCAAAGGGAAGTTTAAAAGACAACATAGAGGAGGACTCAGAGGCATAAAGAACAATGATACGAGAAGAAAACTGAAAGAGAGAGTTACTACAAATGAAATACAGGACAGGAAAATGTAGGATAAGCCAAATAAATGAATAAAGATGAAAGAAGGATGGGAAGGGAAAGATGAATTAGAAAAGATGAAGGTACAGCTGACACCAGGGAGAGAATAATGAGAGGAACTGAGTGGGAAGAATCCTGTCTCCACGCCCCCCACACACCCACTTTCTGAACCCTGAAACTCTACCCAGGGTCTCTGGTATTTAATGTCAGATCCTCTACAACCACAACCTCTTCTCTAGGCTTCCAGTTTGTTTCCATTCTCATTTGAAACTCTGAGAATTTTGTCTCCTTGCAGGGTGCCCTGGTCTCTGCTTCCTGCCACCCCCGCCCTACCCTGGCCTGGGAGGGGCCTGATGTCCTCTTGTCCCCCTGCCAACCCTTCTCCCTGCTTCCTCCCTAAAGGCCCCACATTAGAATCTAATGCCAGCAGAATAAACCACCATTGCTGCTGCCATCTTCTGACCTCACTCGGGAGCCCCCTCCCCTTCTTCTTTGCACACGTCAGCTCCCAGTCGCAGTCTCTTCAGCTAAGCCTCTGGTCTGACCCACTGGTCTCAGCACCCACATCCTGGAACCTTCCCAAACTCAGGCTCTCAGTTCCCTGGCCTCCTCTTCTCCAGAGACAGCCTTCACCTTGATGGCTTTAGCTCCCATCCACCCTCCTTGCTCACCCAGATCTGGCTACAGCTGCCTCTTGGCCAATTCTGGCGTGTGCCAGCGCCCTCCCGCCTCCACACCCTTGCCCTCTGGTCAGCTGTGCCTCCGGTGCTCTTCTCCCTGCTGTCCACATGCCTTGTTCCTTTGCTCCCTCACAATACTGCTCAAGTTGACCACTCTATCTAAGACCTCAACTCCCCTGAAACTTCCTGTGTCCCTTCCTCACTTTATTTTTTCTCCTTAGGACTTACCATTACCAGGCATATTATATATTTTGCTTCTTCACCTTAGTGTCTCTTTGGAGATGATCTTGTGACTAGTTATCTCTTAGGATGGGGACAGCGGGGATATCAGAAAGCCTGGGAGCTTGGTTGCTTTATTAGACTGTCCAGCAGGTACAATCCTTGGTAGTCTGTTATTATAGAGTCACCAAGAGATGGACTCTACGTAGGTGCCACGTTTCACTTGAAGATCATTCTCAGTTTGCTCCTTTTTCCTAACAGGCTAAATGTGTTGTATTATCAGCAGGGATTTGTGTCAAAGCAAGAATATCAAGAAAAAATACTCCGAATATGATTCAGAAGTAGGGAATGGGGAGTGTCTTCATCAATAAGAAGAGATGCCATATAAACAAAAGCAGTTGTATTAAATGAAACTCTTCACCAAGTAACATCCTTAACAGTTGATGTTGTTTTATCTTAGAGTGGTTTTCCACATTACACTCAATCTTAAAATTTGATGTCTTTGACAATCCCTTGGGCAGCTTATGAGAGGAACAGACGCAGGCCCCACCCTTCAGACAGGCTGGTGTGCCTTGGCTGTGCATCTTTAACAATCCCACTGTCATGCGTTGAGAAACACTGTTATCACAAAACAAAATGCTGGCCATGTAAATATTTTAAGTGCAAGCGCACCTATTTGGAACCTGGCTCCAAAGCAGGTTTAGTAATGTGTGACCTATTTTCATGCAGATTTCTGCTATCTCCCATACTTCAAATACCTTTGTATCTGGCAAGACTACTGAGCAAATGGGTTAAATTGCATCATTTTCTCTAGTCTGCTGCCAATGACTTCATTCTTTGTAATAAAAATGATATCTTACATTTGGATGATACACACACACACACACACATTTTATGTATTTATACGTTTATTTGAATCTGATTACAAACCAATAAACAAGAGAAGGAAGATTTTATTACCCTTTTTTTTTAATCCAATAAATTGGATGCTCTTAGATAGCCTGTCCAAGGTTGCCCTGTTAATAGGACATGGAGAAAAAAGTGCAAACAACTTTTCTGCCTCCAAGTTCAGTGTGATTTTTCCTGAATCACCTTGTTTCCTGAAGTCTCTTTTTCTTCCTAATATATGGTTGGGTTTGTTTATGAAATAGTAAAGAAGTCATGCCTCTCAACCATGAGAATCGCGTCCTTCCCCCACTTTCCCTTGCTCCCCTTGAAGTCTAACAAAAATAATTTTGAGAGATATTCCCTGATAATACTGCTTTTCCGTGTTTTGAAAGAGTTCATTTTTAAGGAACAAGCAAGTATATTTTCCAAAGTTTATTTGCCTTTCTCTGGAGGTTCTACTGGGTTTTATTCCTGCAAATGATACCTGACTCTGAGAACAATATACTTTTCATTAAAGGAAGAATTTCTGAAGGCTTAGGGAGCCTGGAGTTTTGATGAAAAACTAAAGTAGCAACTGGCATAAAAGAAGAGTAAGGCTCTCCTGGGTTCGAGTTGTGTGGGACTCACCCCTTGGAGCCTCTGTCTACTTTGCAGCAAGGGTGAGGATAATGCAATAGATCTTGCAGGGTTGGTAGAAAAATTCAAAATAACACTTTTGAAATGTCTTTCATCATTTCTAGCACATAGTTCTCAATTAAGTCAAGATGGAATCTCAGCTCACTTAGTGCAGATCTTATCTTTGGAAATTCCCTTCACCTGTGAAATGATATCATCAGCTATCCCTACGAGGAAGAGAAATATCATTCTAAAATTTCTATACTTTGCTGGTGTGTGTGTGTGTGTGTGTGTGTGTGTGTGTGTCTGTCTGTCTGTCTGTCTGTCTGTCTGTCTGTAGGTGTGTAGACAGAAATGTGTCAGTCCTTTGTCCCATTTACAAATAGGGCTGGGAAGAGAATTTATGGCCATTCAGTGTTTCCCACTAGAACACCTCTGACAGAGAAGCCATTTTTAACAGTTTGGTTGTGAGATTGAGAAGAGAGTAAGGATGAAAATATACTGTTATTTCTTAATGTTTCAAGATCATGCTGGCTATAAGAATGTGAAATTCCCAAATGGACTTTCTGGGCCTTTGTTGCTGTAATGGTATCTTCCTCCATGCTACACACAGGACTATGGACCATTCCCTTTCTAGAAAGAGAGGGCATCAAACAAAAAGTCTTCTTGGGGGTCAAATAAACCCCTGCCATTCAACGTGACCAGTGACTGAGCAGTGCAATGAGGCAGTTGGGACAGGCAGGAGACAGCCGAATACCCAGCCAGTACCATTGCACTTGTGCAGAAACAAGGGCCTTCTGCTGACTGCCTCCTGCACGCTCAGACAGTGCCTGGATGCTTGATGATTTAGGGAGCCTGCACTGAGGGTGTAGGGGGACCTCTCCTTAGACTTTGCTGGAAGCACTATGTGCTCTACTTATCCTTGCTTTTTCTTCCTTTGTTCTTTTTTTTTCTTCTTCTTCTTTTCTGTCACTCTACCACTGAACTGTAGGATTCTTGAGAGTAGGAATAATGAATTACTTGTCATCCCCAAATCTCCTCAGTGCATGAGTCCTTGCACATACTGCTCAGATCAAGATCACTGTATGAAGCCAAAAATCCCATAGAAGAGAACGGTTCCCACGTCCCCAGAGCCATTTCTCAAGGCAAACCTTTTAAGTTTTCCCAAAAGCCTACATAAGGTCGAATTTTGTGCTTGTCCTTAACCACTGTGTTGAGAGAATATGTTATTATACCTCATGAATTTCTTATTTAAAATAGGAAAATTAATGCATGACTTACGTTGTGAAGAAGTGGTCCTTCAGGAACCTTACTTCATGTAGATGACTTTTTTATGCATAATGTAGCAGTTGTTTGCATGGAAATGAGTGTTTCTAAATTGTATTTGAAAATGTTTCCTTCTGACGTACTAAAGTGTTTCCCCTATTAGTTTGTTTCGTAAATTCATTTTTCAAAGATGGAACAATGCTTTTCTTTTCTTATTTTAGTATATCATGATTAGGAATGAGTGAGGTCCACATCAATGAGATTTTCTTGTGCCCACACACATTAGGTTTGCAAAGATTCTCAACCCTGCATGGGATCCCTTTCTCAACTAGCCAGCTCTTCAACAGAATTGCTCAATCAAAACAAATCTTCTAATTTCTGACTTTGTTTTCCCAAAATGGTTCCCTAAGGATTAATAATTCCTTAAATAAAAACAAAATGTCTTAAGAGGGAGAGAGAAGCAGGAAGGAAAACAGGAGAGAGTACCTTCCAGAAGCCAAAGTTTCCAACCAACTGGTCTCACCCTCTTGTCCATCTCCCTGGCTCCTATTCTCACCCTTGCCTCCTGGGGTGTCCTCTTGATGGGTGCAAGTCTGTGTTAACAGCTCCGGTGACACTCGCCACGCATCAGCAGGAGAACAAATCCCTTGGACGTGAGTCATGCAAAGCTCTTCTTTTTCATGAGTTTTAAGAATGGAATTGTTTGTTCTCTATGTGAATCAGCCTCAAGGCATCAAGTCACTCACTGTGAAAGGAGAGTAAATAAGAGGGTCTTGGAGGATGGGAGAAGAGGAAAAAAAATGCAAATTGCAGGGTCCTGGGTTATGGTCCAAATAAACATGCTGTATTTTATTTAGGGTTGCATGCATATATAATAATAATAAGGAAATTGTCACAAACCTGGCAGCAGCAAAACTTTGTGATCTGCTGTGATTTGCATCCCAGTCTGTCAAATAATTATTCCTGATAAAATAACAGTTGAGTAATTTTATATTAGATCTTAATGTTGGCTAACCATGTGTCTTGTGACCTTTAATGAGACATATAACCAGGCAAAAGCCTTCGTACAGCCTATGACCCTCCTAATAACCCTGCACTGGTCTTTCTTCCCTGGCCTCCCCGCCTCTCTCCTATCTCTCCCTTCTACCCTTCCTTTGTTCTTCCTTTCTTCCCTTTTTTCCATTGCTTTTTAAAAATTTTTAAGTGGCCCAACCCAGAGAAAAGTCTCTAAAGTGATTTTCTCCTTAATATTTTTGCTCTTGAAAACTTCAGAGCAAATTTGGCATTTAGTAGCTCATAGTCATTTCATCTGAGAAGTGATTTGCTAACAGTGTGATGACAATAGCTGTAATCACATACAAATATATAGAAATAATCATTTAAAAATGTAGAGTAGTTGTTACTAATTGGGAGGAAGGAAGGAGAATGATGTTCAAGAGACACACAGTAATTGAATCTCTATATCTTAAACTCTGGAAGCAGATACAGCAAAATGTGAAGATTTGGTTAAGTAGGGTGCAGGATATAATGTTCGATTATAATCTGTAAAATGCATCCCCAAAAATAAGATCATACTGAACTTTTAAAAGATAGACTGAGACATATTAAAAAATTTAAGAGTTAATCTGAGCAAAAATCTGTATTCCAGTTGGGTAGCGCCAAACAGGAAAATAATTAGTGTCCCAAGGCTCTTGGGAGAGTCTTTATTATAGAGAAAAGCAGAAGCCAAACAAGGAAATTATTGAT
Organism: Manis javanica; assembly: GCF_040802235.1. NCBI lineage: Eukaryota > Metazoa > Chordata > Mammalia > Pholidota > Manidae > Manis > Manis javanica. The sequence continues at coordinate 85,453,082 of NC_133166.1, forward strand.
TGGCTCTAGCTTAAAAACTGGTTGACTGTCTCTGACTGTCCTTTGGTTTTCAATTTTATAACCTGGAGGCATTTACAGGCTTAGATTTTGGAGTTTTTACATAGACTGCCTCACTATTAGAGCCCCCTCGGTTTAATGGCTTCCCTGTGTATTTAGTTTAATACATCTTAGCAGGAGCTAGCCCTTCTCTGCCTCCTCCTCTCTAGTCTTCTTCCTATTTCAATTCCCTCTTTCCTCCCACTACACATGAGCCCGTACAATTTAGGACCTGAAAAACATTTAAAGTTTTCCTCTAATTTTAACCAATAAATAGCTGTTCAATTAATGGCATATTCATGTATTTTCTTATGGAATGAGTGACTTTCATAGGCCAGAAGATAAAGTAGAATCCTAGAGGTCCAACAACATACTTAGTGGTTGAAAAATACTTGTAAAATATCATGTCTCTCTAAGTCACAGAGGTAAGATATATGAGTGGGAGACAGTCCCTATTCTCAGGATTTCGCAATCTAGGAAATCATATGCCACAGGTGCCACAAACTTCTGTGATTTCTATAGAGATTAAGGAAGTATGAAGTTTGAATTAGTCTCAAGATTGAAGTACAGAACATTAAGAAATTATTGTGATAGGTATTCTCAATTCCACTATCATGAATTTATTCAACAGATAGAGCTGCCCATGTGTGAAATGATTTAAATGCATAAGCTTTGTCTGTTAGAGCAAAATATTGTCAATAACCTAAATATCCATCAATATGTGTGTGGTTAAGTAAATTAGGGTTATCCATGCAATGAAATACCATGCAATCAGTAGAATGCAATGTCCCAGGTACCATAAAGTGAACAGAACCCCAAGACACATTGTAAAGTGAAATAAAGTGAGACAAGCAAACAAACAACAATTTTGTACTCGAGGTACAAAACAAAATTATAGTATTCTGTAATTCACATGAGGAAATAGAGAATATTTTGCATATGTGTATGGCTATTCATAGAATATCTCTGAAATGGTACAGAACAGACCTAAAAATAGAGTGGAGGCAATTGGGTAGAGGGAGAACAGGAGTAGGAAGGAGTTTGTATACCCTTGTATACCTTTTATATTTTATTCTGTGAAGATATAATGTGATAATTAAATTACATAAAATATGCAGATGTAAAACATAAACTGGAAATAATAGAAGAGTAATGGAGAAAAAGAACTGGTGAAGATAGATTCCTTTCCCCTTTCTTTTTTCCCCCCTTGTGGTATATTTTTAGAATTGCTAATGTGTTAACCTACCAATACTCCTGCGTTTGTAAACAGGGTGGGTGGGGTATAAGGCTTAGAAGGGGATTTCTCAAGATGGCAATGTGAGTAGGGTGGTGGAAATCTCCTCCCAAAACCATATATATTTTGAAAATACAGCAAATACAACTATTCCTAAAGGACCAGAAGATACAGTACAACAGCCAGACTACATCTACATCTGTGAGAACTCAGCATCCCACGTAAAGGGTAAGATACAAAGCTATGACCCAGTGGGACCCAAGCACTCCCCCCACCCCAGCTCACCAGGGGGAGGAGAGGAGTCAGAGCCAGGAGGGAGTGGAAGCACAGGACTGCTAAATAATCAGCCCTAGTAATCTGCACCAGGAGCACAGATATACATTGCATGGTGTGCTGGTTATTAGAGAAACGGAAAAGTAAAATCCAAAACTGAGACTGTGAACAGGTCCCCAAAACCAGCACCCCCCAGACAAAAGAAAAGTGGGTGCTTTTTAAAAGTCTTAAAGGGACAAGGGTTTAACAGGTGGACAAAGTCATCCTGGCATACTCAGCCCAGTAGGCTGGGAATTTTAAGGAACTTCAGGTGACCCGAAGCCCTTCACGGCAATAAGCAACCTGCTGTTCACTCTCCCCAACAAGCACTGCAAACAAACAGGCTGACCTGCCATTGCTGCAGACCAGCCGGGAAGCAGCCCCACCCACAGCAATGACACAGAGTCTTCTCCCAGCACACAGCTAACTGGGCCAGACCCAGAGGCTTCGCCCTGTGAGAAGCTGCCCGCACAGGCACAGGAAGCCAGCGCAAAGTCAGGAAGGCACAAAGGGGCACTGTTTTCACAGGAGAACACATGCCACTTGTCTGCAACCCCTGCCAGTGCCCTAGGCTATCCTGAGGGCCACCCCACCCACAGCAGCTCAGGGGATTAACCCAAAGACTTCTACCTGTGTGCAGTTAACTGGCATGGGCAGTGGAGAAGGGCTAAGAGACCAGCAAGCAGGAAGGGACTTTGTTCTCCCAGCTGACACACGTGCCACTCACGGGCAATCACTTCTATAGCTATGAAAAGGCAGAAAGAACCTGGTCGAGTCCAAAACCACTCAAACGCCAGAGAGCCTGGTGAGATCAATATAACCAATCTTTCTGAAAAAGAATTCAAAATAAAAGTCATAACCATGCTGATGGTCCTGCAGAGAAATATGCAGGAGCCAAGGGATGAAGTACAGAGGGAGATAACAGCAATGAAAAAAAAAAATGGAAGGACTTAAGAGCAGACTGGATGAGGTGCAAGAGACTGTTAATGGAATAGAAATCAGAGAACAGGAATACAGAGAAGCTGAGGCAGAGAGAGATGAAAGGATCTCTAGGAATGAAAGAATATTAAGAGAACTGTGTGACTAATCCAAACGGAACAGTATTTGCACAATAGGGGTACCAGAAGAAGAAGAGACAGAAAAAAGGATAGAATGTGTCTGAAAAAATAATTGCTGAAAACTTCCTCAAGCTGGGGAAGAAAATGGTCTCTCAGAACATGGATGCCCACAGATCTCCCAAAACAAGGGACCCAAGGAGGACAACACCAAGACATATAATAATTAAAATGGCAAAGATCAAAGACAAGGACAGGGTATTAAAGGCAGCCAGAGAGAGAAAAAAGATCACCTACAAAGAAAAACCCATCAGGCTATCATCAGACTTCTCAACAGAAAACTTACAGCCCAGAAGAGAATTGTATGATATATTTCATGCAATGAAACAGAAGGGCCTTGAACCAAGAATACTGTATCCAGCAAGATTATCATTTAAATTTGAAGAACAGATTAAATAATTTCCAGATAAGCAAAAGTTGAGGGAATTTACCTTCCACAAACCACCTCTACAGGATATTTTAAAGGGACTGCTCAAGATGGAAGTACTCCTAAGGGTAAATAGATGTCACCCGAGAAAATAAAGTCACAGCAAAGAAAGCAGGCCAAACAAATACTAATTAAAGGCAATAAATAAAATCAGCTATCCACAAAAGCAGTCAAGGGAAACACAAAAGACTACAGAATAAAACACATCACATATAGAGAGTGGAGGAGGAAGAATAAGAAGGGAAAGAAATAAAGAATCAGACTGTGTTTATAATAGCATAATAAGTGAGTTAAAGTTAGATGGTTAGATAGTGAAGGAGCTACCCTTGAACCTTTGGTAAACACGAATCCAAAGCCTGCAGTGGTAATAAGTACATATCTATCGATAATCACGCTAAATGTAAATAGAGTGAATGCACCAATCAAAAGACACATAGTAATGGAATGCATAAAAAAGCAAGATCCAGCTATATGCTGCTTACAGGAGACTCACCTCAAACCCAAAGACATACAGAGACTAAAAGTGAAGGGATGGAAAAAGGTATTTCATGCAAACAATAGGGAGAAAAAAGCAGGTGTTGCAGTACTTGTATCAGACAAAGAAAGTAAAAGAGATAAAGAAGGACATTACATAATAATAAAGGGGTCAGTCCAACAAGAGGATGTAACCATTATAAATATCTATGCACCCAACATAGGAGCACCAACATATGTGAAACAAATACTAACAGAATTAAAGGAGGAAATAGAATGCAATGCATTCATTTCAGGAGACTTCATCACACCACTCACTCCAAAGGAGAGATCAACCAGACAGGAAATAAGTAAGGACACAGAGGCACTAAACAATACACTAGAACAGATGGACCTAACAGACATCTACAGAATCCTACACCCAAAAGCAGCAGGATATACATTCTTCTCAAGTGCACATGGAACATTTTCCAGAATAGACCACATACTAGGCCACAAAAAGAGCCTTAGTAAATTCAAAAAGATTGAAATTCTACCAACCAAAATTTCAGATCACAAAGGTATAAAACTGGAAATAAATTGTACAAAGAAAACAAAAAGGCTCACAAACACATGGAGGCTTAACAACATGTATCTCAATAATCAATGGATCAATGACCAAATTGAAACAGAGATCAAGCGATATATGGAGACAAATGAAAACAATAGCACAACACCTCAACTTCTGTGGGACACAGCAAAGGCAGTTCTAAGAGGAAAATATATAGCAATCCAGGCCTATTTAAAGAAGGAAGAACAATACAAAATGAATAGTCTAAAGTCACAATTATTGAAACTGGTAAAAGAAGAACAAATGAAGCCCAAAGTCAGCAGAAGAAGCGACATATTAAAGATCAGAGAAGAAATAAATAAAAATGCAGAAGAATAAAACAATAGAAAAAATCAATGAAACAAGACTGGTTCTTTGAGAAAATAAACAAAATAGATAAACCCCTATCCAGATTTATTGACAGAAAAAGAATCTATACACATAAACAGAATCAGGAATGAGAAAGGAAAAATCATGGTGGACACCACAGAAATACAAAGAACTATTAGAGAATACTATGAAAATATATATGCTAACAAACTGGATAACCTAGAAGAAATGGACAAGTTTCTAGAAAAACACAACCTTCAAAGACTGAACAAGGAAGAAACAGAAAATCTAAATAGACCAATTACCAGCAATGAAATTGAATTGGTCATCAAAAAAATACCCAAGAACAAAATTCCTGGTCCAGATGGATTCACCACTGAATTTTATCGAACATTTAGAGAAGACATAATACCAATTCTCCTTAAAGTTTTCCAAAAAATAGAAGAGGAGGGAATACTTACAAACTCATTCTATGAAGCCAGCATCACTCTAATACCAAAACCAGGCAAAGACACCACAAAAAAAGAAAATTAAATATCAATATCCCTGATGAACATAGATGCAAAGATACTCAACAAAAATATTAGCAAACCAAATTAAAAAATATGTCAAGAAGATCATACAACATGATCAAGTGGGATTCTTCTCAGGGATGCAAGGATGGTACAACATTCGAAAAACCATCAATGTCATCCATCACAGCAACAAAAAGAGGGACAAAAACCACATGATCATCTCTGTAGATGCTAAAAAAGCATTCAACAAAATTCAACATCGATTCATGACAAAGTCTCTCAACAAAATGGGTAATAGAAAGCAAGTATCTTAACATAATAAAGGCCATATATGACAAACCTACAGCCAACATTATACTTAACAGCAAGAAGCTGAAAGCTTTTCACGTAAGATTGGGAACAAGACAGAGATGCCCACTCTTCCCACTTTTATTCAACACAGTACTGGAGGTCCTAGCCATGGCAATCAGACGAAGGAAAGAAATAAAAGGCATCCAGATTGGTAAGGAAGAAGTCAAACTGTCACTGTTTGCAGATGACATGATATAATACATAAAAACCGTACAGACTCCACTCCAAAATTACTAGAACTAATATCTGAATTCAGCAAATTTGCAGGATACAAAATTAATACATAGAAATCTGTTGCATTCCTATACACTAACAATGAACTAGCAGAAAGAGAAATCAGGAAAATAATTTCATTCACAATTGCATCAAAAAGAATAAAATACCTAGGAATAAACCTAACCAAAGAAGTGAAAGACCTATACCCTGAAAACTACAAGACACTCTTAAGAGAAATTAAAGAGGACACTAACAAATGGAAATTCATCCTATACTCTTGGGTAGGAAGAATTAATACTGTCAAAATGGCCATCCTGCCTAAAGCAATCTACAGATTCAGTGCAATCCCTATCAAAATACCTACAGCATTCTTCAATGAACTGGAAAAAATAGTTCTAAAATTCATATGGAACCACAAAAGACCCCAAATAGCCAAAGCAATCCTGAGAAGGAAGAATAAAGCAGGGGGAATCTTGCTTACCAACTTCAAGCTCTACTAAAAAGCCACAGTAATCAAGACAATTTGGTACTGGCACAAGAACAGACCCACAGACCAGTGGAACAAAAATAGAGAGTCCAGATATTAACCCAAACATATATGGTCAATTAATATATGATAAAGGAGACATGGATATACAATGGAGAAATGACAGCTTCTTCAACAGCTGGTGTTGGCAAAACTGGACAGCTACATGTAAGAGAATGAAACTGAATCACTGTCTAACCCCATACACAAAAGTAAATTCAAAATGGATCAAAGACTTGAATGTAAGTCATGAAACCATAAAACTCTTAGAAAAAAACATAAGCAAAAATCTCTTGGACATAAACATTAGCAACTTCTTCACAAACATATCTCCCTGGGCAAGGAAAACAAAAGGAAAAATGAACAAGTGGTACTATACCAAGCTAAAAAGCTTCTGTACAGCAAAGGACACCATCAATAGAACAGAAAGGCATCCTACAGTATGGGAGAATATATTCATAAATGACAGATCTGATAAAGGGTTGATATCCAAAATATATAAAGAGCTCATGCACCTCAACAAACAAAAAGCAAATAATCCAATTAAAAAATGGGCACAGGATCTGAACAGACACTTCTCCAAAGAAGAAATTCAGATGGCCAACAGGCACATGAAAAGATGCTCCACATTGCTAATCATCAGAGAAATGCAAATTAAAACCACAATGAGGTATCACCTCACACCAGTTAGGATAGCCACCATCCAAAAGACAGACAACAAATGTTGGCGAGGTTGTGGAGAAAGGGGAACCCTCCTACACTGCTGGTGGGAATGTAAATAGGTTCAACCATTGTGGAAAGTAGTATGGAGGCTCCTCAAAAAATAAAAATAGAAATACCGTTTGACCCAGGAATTCCACTCCTAGGAATTTACCCTAAGAATGCAGGAGCCCAGGTTGAAAAAGACATATGCACCCCTATGTTTATCACAGCACTATTTACAATAGCCAAGATATGAAAGCAACCTAAGTGTCCATCAGTAGATGAGTGGATAAAGAAGATGTGGTACATATACACAATGGAATATTATTCAGCCATAAGAAGAAAACAAATCCTAGCCTTTGCAACAAGGATGGAGCTAGAGGGTTTTATGCTCAGTGAAATAAACCAGCAGAGAAAGACAAGTATCAAATGATTTCACTCATCTGTGGAGTTAAGAACAAAGCAAAAACTGAAGGGCACAACAGCAGCAGACTCACAGAACCCAAGAATGGACTAACAGTTACCAAAGGGAAAGGGACTCGGGAGGATGGGTGGGAAAGGAGGGATAAGAGGGAAAAAGAGGCATTAAGTTTAGCACACATAATGTAGGGGGGGCGGGGTTAGGCACGGAGAAGGCAGTACAACACAGAGAAGACAAGTAGTGATTCTATAGCATCTTACTACACTGATGGATAGTGATTGTAATGGGGTATGTTGTGGGGACTTGATAATGGAGGGAGTCTAGTAACCATAATGTTGATCATTATGATTGTACATTAATGATACCAAAATAAAAAATAAAAAAAATAAAAGAAGGCTTAGAGGGCATTAGAGAAGCTGATACTATCAGTTCAGGGTGTCCTGCAGAGTTCTGCCAGGTCCACCATAGGCGGGTGCCAAAGCTAAGCATCCCTTTATGTAGAGGAATTGACATTCTTCCAACCACCTCCCTTTCAAGATCTTGAGCCTTTTGAGGGCAGGAAGTTTAGATCCCTCTTGCTCACTGGGGACTCTGGCTCATGGTGAGTGAGGTATATAGAAGGTTGGTCTGAACTGATGCCTGACTGATTAGGGTGGGGACTGAAGGTCATTGGTGGGGTCAGTGCTCTGAAAAGGAATAAAGCTGTGGTGTATTTCCATTTCAAGGGTACAAGCTATTGTGTTTTCTCATTACAATTACCTGGTAGCAGCAACTAAATACAATATTTCATTGATATTTTCCATGGAGGTCATGACCATTGTTAAATAGAGTTCCACTGGCAATTGCTTTAAAAGAAATAAGAATCATTTTGATGTAGCAGAGCCACTGTTCATATGCAAATTATCTGCTAAGTGGCTTTAAAATGCTCACTTTCTCAGTGAGTTGAACACCCCTATTGTGTTTACCTTTCATATTTGTTTAACCCTACATAGATGTGATAATCTTATTTTTTTAGTGCAATGATAATTTAAGTTGCCTTCTACATTATTACAAAGTGGAATTTTGAACATCAAAAGGTATTAGAATTTATGGTACGTATTTTCCCCTTAGGGAAGCTGTGAAGGACGAATTTTAGTTTATAAGAGTATAACTCCAGGAAAATATTGCAGATTCCCATTCTCATAGTTAACTATGATGTATATGTTCATATAATATACCTACCTCCATATTAATACATGCAAATGTATCCAATCTTATTGCACAGTTTTAGTATTCTAGAATGTATACTTTCTGATTACTGGGGAAGCTATCTTGTATAAAGCTCATATCTCACAAAGTATTATTTTTCCTCCAATTGCCCTGAATTAAAATGTGAATATGAAAGTCTGCAAATGGGTGGGTTAGTATTAGGCTATGGAGAGACTCTCATTTTCTCCTTGAAACCTCCTATTACAAAAATTAAAAGGAAAAAGCCCAGTGAAAATGAGTTATTCAACAGAGAGTAGATGACTATTTCTTTAAATGCGCAGCTGGAAACTGCCGTTAGAAATATACAATGATCACGTCTTAGCACCGATGTGACTTCCCCCTCACCAGCTTATTGTTAGTGCCATTTTGAGTCCTGATGGTTTCACATTCACCCTGTCTGTCCAATGCATAGACCCTCTTTTATTTCCCACAAGGAAAGGAGAAATGGGACCAAGAGCTGCAGGGAGTGCAATTGAGCCTCCAGTCCTTGCTTGGGCACTCATACTGGGTCACATAGGATTCCTGAAGTTATTTTTAGTTTAAAACTCTTCTTACAAAGCCATATTTCTCAACCTTTAGCAACCCACAGCGCTTCCTGATCAACACAGCCTCTCACAATTTCTTGTAACGTTGTTTAAAATTTCAAAACAAATGTGACCAGTAGCATGCTTAGAACCAAATGTAACGCGTTATAGTATTGATGATACTTTTTGACACCTACACCTATACCTACACCATTTTAGAAAATCTGACACCTTGAGGAGGATGAAAGAGGACAAAGAGGAGGTAAAAGCTCCTCCACTGGGAATTTCTACCTTGACACCATCCAGCAGGATTGGCTTCCCAGGAAAGACCAGCCGGCCGGGGCCTTCCCAGGGGCAGAGTCGGGGGCTCACTCCCAGGGAATGGGCTTGGGCTGGCCGGGTAGGCTCACGGTTCACTCCATCTCTCACTGACAGGCGTCTTTGCTTTTGTTTCTGTTCTTTCCTCTTCCCTTTAGAGCATCGTGTGCACTGGGCGGCGTCATTGGAACCCCGAACCCTTCCTGGTCCACTGCATCCAGTCGTGCGAGGTAAACTGCCTCTCCTTCCCCCAGCCTAGACTGGAGCTCTCTGGTCCGCTCCACTCTCAGGGACCTGCGTCCTTCTAATTCAGGATCTGCCCCTTTCCCACTCCTACGCCTTATGCTTCATTGCTTCAGTACAGCTTCACAATCCCAAAATTACAGATATCAGGATTTCTGATTTTGGCTTTTTTTGTTGTTGTTAGCAAAATCTCCAGGGTTCCGTTTTAAGTGACATAATGAAAAATAAATGAAAAGCAAACCAGAATTATTTATGGTTTTGGGATTCTCTGACTGGGCCTTATGTGACCTTAGTTAGATCAGGGTTTGCAGACTGGTGGCCAGACAGATTTATCTGGCCAGCACAGCATCTAAAAACAATTTCGTTTGGGTTGCCAATATTCAAAAATTGGGATTTTCACATAAAGTCCTTAGGTATATATATAACATTACACCCGCAGGCACACATACTCCAAATGAAACTAAATATAAAACATTTTGTGCAAGGGATTTGCTTTTGAAAAACAGAACTCTCTGGCACCCGCTGTAACAATGAGCTGGATCTGAGTAGCAGCTACACCCCCCGAAGGGCATCTTGGTCCTGCATCTCCTGTGCCTTCTTACTGAGCACGCTTCCCTCATCTCCATTAACTGCCTGGGTCACAACAGCCTATTTTTTCCACTTCTGAGGTAGACCTGTAGATTCCACTGTTGATTAATCCAAACTAGACCTTCACTAGCTTCCAGGAATCCTGCCTACTTCTTCACGCAGGGGATGTCCCCACCAGAGAGGCACTCAGTGTGCTGTGAATCTCTTAGCCGGCTTCCCAGGCATTATTGCAAGGAAGAGTCAAGAATGAGGCAGAGCCATGGTGAGGGAAGATCACCCAGGAATCCTGACATGGGGGCGGGAGATGCTTCACACACACACTCTCACACCATTTAAGTCCTCTCACCCTGGGAATAGCCGGTGACAAATGCAAATATTCTAGTTTCAGTCACTGTAGCGTTTGTCGTCCAATTCTCTCACTAGAAGTAATTAGGCCACTCAGCAGCAGTACTTGCTGGAGTGTGCTGGAGACAGAGCGCCGTCCCCTCCCCCAACAGCCCGCCTACGCCCCACACCCAGCCCACGTGCATGTTAGTCCCTCGATTCTCTCTGTCTCTGTTTCTCTTGATCTAATTCTGGGAAACTGGGATCCACGTGAGGCCAAAGAGGGGGAATGGGTGGGGTGTGAGACACAGGGAAAATTGGGTGGGGAAACAATACCATAAAATAGCTTTCTGAGAGTGCATCGGGGAAATGCTAGCATGGAGTGTGCTTTGTTACGCATGGGCCAACTAAACAGCTCACCCTCTGCCATCATTAGAAAAACAGATGGCAGTGGTGGGGGTGGGGGGAGTGACTCATCCACCGGTCAGGGGGCAAAGAAAGGGGAAGAGGAGGCCAGGGGAGGAGGGAGATAAACAGACAGAAGACTGGGGAACTGGGAAGAGATCAAAGGGACCCTGAGAATTCCCTTCTGCTGCCTCTATGCATGATCACCCGAGGGAGGGTGGATGGCGGGGCTTGGAGCTGGCTCTGGTGTTTCCCAGAAGCTTGCAGCAGAGCTTTCTCCAGCGTCCTATCCTCCTCACTGTTCCCAGCACAGCCTCTGGATCCCTTATCCAGAGCTTCCCGGACTTCATCAATCCCCTTGGGGATGTGACAAAGAGCAAAACCTTATTCTCTCTCATGACTCCACTGCCCACCTTCTGCCATGCACAGCTTAGCCTTGACCACCTGGTGGCTGTGGGTACCCCCACTTCAGTGGTTCTCAAAGTGTGGCCCCTGGACCAGTAAAATTGGCATCACCTGGGACCCTATTAGAAATACACATACTCAGGCCCCATCCCAGATCTTGCGAATCACAGACTCTGGGTGTGGAGTCCAACAATCTGTGCTTTAACAAGGCCTCTGGGGGATTCTGAAGACCCCTGAAGTCTGAGATCCCCTGCCCTGGCCACTATGGGAGCAGACAAGAAGGTTCCTAGCCTGTGGAACCCTAATTTGAAGATTTCTTTGTCCAGGAATAATTCTAGCCAGCATTATTTCCATGCTGATCGCTCTACTTCCTGAGACTCTCTGGGTAGGACAGTATTTGAAAGGATGAGATTTTGCTTCTGCTCTGCTTACAGAGGCTAGGAGCAGAAAAACTACCACTTAGGGGAGGGAGTGGAAGGAAGAGACAAAGAAAAATGAAGAATCAATGCCCATAGGAAAGGACAGGGAATTGGATGGAGATGGAGGAGGAGGAGTTCCAAAGAGATGAAGAATAAGAAATGCAGACAGGCAGGGTGAGGACGAGAAAGAGGGCAGGAGAGGCTGAACCCGCGTGTTCTAGGGGCAGTGTGGCAGTCAATTCTCTGCTGGAGTCAGTTGGATGCATTAGGGTGAACTGAAGGGTGTCTGAGGCAGACAGCAGGAAAAGACCAAGAAGGCAAGATAAACCAAAGAATGCTTAGGTGGGTGAGGGAAATTTTTTAAAACTGCAGCACAGAAATCTGACTTCAAATTTACCACCACTTTCAAATCTATCACTTAGTTCCCCAGTATCTAAAAAGGGTTTTCTCTTTTTGCTTTCCCACAGTGAATATAATTCTAAGATGTCTCCTTCAGGCATTCAGCCTTGGCAGAGGGGAGTTCTCATTCTCAATTTCTGCTGCTCAACCCAAGGCAGTGAGTCCATCAGCTCATGATTCTAGCCCATGGTTCATTCATGTCCCTTCTGCACCTCTGTTTGTGCCATATCCCCATTGCCACAGAGATCTAGCCCTCAATTCTGCACTCTTCTATGCCTCTCATGTTAAGAGGCAATTATAATGTTTTCTCTGAAAAATCTTGTGTAAATGGTACCATCTTCTCATTGTTATTTATGTTCCCTTGTCTCAGCAAGAACACACACATGCTGCATAGCTGCAGTCGACACTTGTTCACACCTTACATTCTATTTTGCTAGTTGTGTCTTGCATTTGGTCTTCTTGACCTGAGCACTCCTTATATTTTCCATTTTTTTTTTTTTTGTAAGTTGCAAATGGGCAAGGAATGGCTACGTGGTTGGTGGGAAGGTGTTAGAGTCAAACAAGTGTAGATTCATACCCTGGATGAGCTGAGTGTCGTGAACCTTAGTGACTTAATCTGTATTGGGAAGTGGGGGCAACAAAGCTCTTTAATGAGTTGTGATGAGGGACTAATGTGATCATGTACATAATGTGCTTAAGCCTCAGGCCAGGCCAGAGAGCCCTAACAGATGCTTATGAAGTGACAGCATCTGTTGTGAACCAGTAGCCACTCTGTGAATGCTTTCTGAATGTAAGAAGCAGAATGAGGGGACGGAGCTGCTGGTGCGGCCTCAGCATGATTAGGTGTGAACTTTGAGGATGGGAAAAGGGAAAGAGCAAGAGAAGAAAGGAGAACAGGCTGTTCCCGTGGAGACCCACTGAGATCCATAATTCACAGATCACTTGGAGACAGCTGCTGTATGTACTTGGCCACCGGGTCAGTCCATCACCAGACCATCACATGAGCTCTACTCCTTCCTACTGTGGCGCCCCCACTTGGGGCTGCATTTCTCACCTGGGCTGTTGCACTGGTTTTCTAATTGCCCTGCCTACTCAGACCTGTGCTCATTAAAATTACAGACAAGCATGCAGATAGTCTATGATAACTGTGTAGAAAACAAATAGTTATTCTGCCAAATGCTTGTCCAATAAAGTATACTCTTTTCCCAGCATGGAGAGAGAAAGGGAGAGAGGGAAGGGGTGTGTGTTTTCCTCATTTTATGGGGTAATAAATGAAATTAAGTGTTCACTCCATCTATGAGCACTATGATACTCTCAGATCATATGAGTATTTTCTTCTCTTTTCTTCCTTCCTTCCTTCCTTCCTTCCTTCCTTCCTTCCTTCCTTCCTTCCTTCCTTCCTTCCTTCCTTCCTTCCTTCCTTCCTTCCTTCCTTCCTTCCTTCCTTCCTTCCTCTTCCATAAAGGCATATTCACCAATTCTGCCAAAGTCCACCGTCTTAGGTTCAACTCAGACTAAGAACATCTCGTTCACTGGGGTATGCAGCTGGGAAAAAAAGACTACACTTACTGCGTCCTTTTAGATAAAAATGATTAATTTCCTTCCTTCAGGATGATTAAAATGGAGTGCTCACTGACCTCTGTTTTGCCTCTGATTTTCTGCAAGCATATATGTCTTGGAAGTTCATCATTTGCTTCCCAGATTTCTTCTGATATTTATTCCCACTTCAACCCTTTGCTGGTTCTTGCAGAGTTGTGCCCTATCTTTTTCAAAAGAGGCAGCTGCAAAGGAGGACAGAGGCAGGATGAAGACCTAGGTTCTAATTCTGACTCTACACTGGTTAGCTATGTGTGGTATCTGCCTGGCTTTCTCTCGAGTTCTTATGATCAAGTGAAACAACTGATGTTAAGGCGTATAAATTGTCAAATACATAAATATTAGTAGTGATATTGCCTAAGAAGTGATACACATTACTATGTGGGGACTGGTCTTATTGAATAATATATTAAGAACAAAAAAGCAATCCATGTACACCAGATTTTTTCCTTGTAAGTATTATACGCTGCAGGTAGCTGTGGTCTTGAGGCTTCTAATAAACTTAAAAAGGTCTTTAAGATTTTTTTGGAATTTCAAGTAAGTCTTTCTGGGCATTAGTGGCCATTTCTCCCGTCAAGTCTTACACATACCCTAGTAAATGCTTACTGTTCCACTTACAAAGGTATTTCAAGATCATCTGATAGGTTCATGCTTCCAACAGTCTGTAAGCTCCAGAGTGGTAGGATGTGCATTTCATCCACTTTGTATCCCTTTAAAAAAGCTCAGGTCTAATTCTTTAGTTATACCTGCATCTACTCCCAAAAGCAGGAAGGGATAGAGAGTTGAAGACAGAACTTTCACGAAGGGAGTCTTAAATTGGAAAGAATGGATCAGTCTTCTGAGAAGCAGCGCAGCAGATGTAAGTTGAAGGACCAGATGGATTAGTGGAGAATAAAAACCCTGTGATACGTAGAATCAGAAGGTCTTGCAACAGACACAGTGGGGGCAGCGTGGAGTGGCAGAGGAGGCTGTCTGGGGTCTGGAGGCAACCTCACCTCAGTCCCCTCCCTGTTACACATTTCCTCTGAATTTAAGTTTCCTTGGCTTTAAAATGAGATGGATAAAATTTCTCTCTTAAACTTGTTGGTCAGATACCAGGTTCGAAAAGTATGGAGACACACATCTGGGGCTGTCGTTTGAGAGCTTTGGAGAGGCCACACCCCAATGAAGGGTGGATCATGCTCATTTTTCTAGAATAACTGCCAACCTCCCTTGTTTCTGGGGACTTTTGCCTTTTACATAGATCCAGATCTTGACGCTACTCATGGGTCCTTCTCTTCAGGGGCCCATTGTCGAGATTTGTGGCCTTCCTGGTTAGCTTTGATTTCTTATTACCTGGATGGGGTGCATTTTGGAAATCTGTTGTCACTGTCCTTTCTTGGCATCAGTCCAGGGCCAGTCCTGCTTTTGGTTTTGCTACTGCCGTCCTGTTATGAGCTGGCAAGAGAAAACTCAGACTACAAGGGGCTAGATACAAGAGTCAGAACATGTAAAGCATGTACAAGTGCCTCTTGTATGAATGCTCCCTGACCGTGTGATAAACATTAACTGATTTTCATTTATCAGTAAATCTGAGTGATTTCTGTTACTCAAAGCAAAAGTAATGCTTTTTCCCACTATTTATGCTCATAAGACGATGACAGGCAATGCATATGTAAGTGTGTATATGTTGACAGAGAGGTCAAGCTTATCTGGAGGAAGATTGGGCAAAGGGTTGCTTGCTAAGACTCTTTGGAGCCCCAATCTAATCATACTGATGTTCTTCAAAGAATGAGGAGCCATCAGAAGACGGGAAGAAAACCATGGAGTGTATACCATTTTAAAAGAAAGGGGGTTTGAACAATAAAGGTTACGTACCTGCAAGTTTGGTTTTTCTACTAGAAAGAGTTCTAGGATAAATTTCTCTAAGTTCAAGTCCTATATTTATAGGGAACATGCTTTCCTTTGCCGTGTTTTGTGACAGATTGGCTGGTCAAAAAGATAAAGGAGAAATCACTTCTTAAATTAAGCAGCTGTCATTCTGGTCCAAATGATATACTTCTGACTTAAGAAGGCGGCTAAGGTGTTGACCATGTGATGGAGCTCACTGTAGATTGTGTTGAACGGAGGTGGCCCGTTCAGTGGCCCGCTCACGGCCTGTTCTGACTACCCCTCATCTTTGTTCATTTCATGCAGGCAAAGCACTCGACTGGTAGCTTTCTGTGCTTAGGAATGACCTGGGGTGTTTATTTTAAATACGCAGATTCCTAGGTTCTGACCTGCCCTCCCAGTTCTTACATATCAAGTCTGGTGTGAAGTCCAAGAATATGATTTTTTTAAAAATACCCCAGGTGCTTCTAATGCAGGTGGCCCTCAACTGAACTTTGAAAAACACTTCACGGGGATGAATTAATACACTCACACATAATTGTATACAGCAGCATCCCGCTCATGCATTGGGAGGGAAGGAACCATCTTCCAATAGTTCTTGAATAAATGAAGAAATCACCTGAAATAGAAGAAAGTTAAAATAGGTCAAAGATAGATAGAAACATCTAGCATACCGTGGTAAAACTGAAATTCTTCTAAGTCAGAAAAGACTGGATTGTTTTAAAATTATAGTTAAATTTTAAAAATAATTATGGCTCATCGTGGGTAAACAGCAACCTGGCAACATAACTGTGTTCTTAAAACAAGCTAATGCCAATAAGTATATGTGGCACCAACAGAAAATTTGAGTATTCCATTATGTTATTATTCTCACCATTGATCTGATCCTATTTTTACTTTAGGTCTAGCTTCCATAGCCACTTGAAAATACAGAACATGTTGAAGGTGACAAGAATAGTATCAAAAGCTTGATAATAATACCTTTGGGGAAGAATCAAAGGAACTGGGGTTTTTAAGCCTAAGAGAAGGACAATGGTAAGTGTAGTAAATATTTTACATAGAGAAGAGTTAACAGTCATCATCCCCCAATAAGAACAGAACAGGAAATAATGGGCTTAAAAGACTGAATGAACTACTTAAAGTAAATCTGTGGGAAAATACCTGAAAGTGTTAGATTTTATACAGGTTATAAAGAGAAGGGTTTAGGAGGTATGTTGCTCTTTGGAGCCTTTTAAAGGGGTATAGATTATCCTGCTTGAAATGGTTAAACATTTTCTGCCATCTCAAACACAGAGCATTGGCATTCTCTTCCCCTGTAAATCTAACATTCCATGAATTTAAATGTAAATATATTTGTGTTCTCTTAAAGCAACTTAAATGTAGGTGAGCAGTTGTATCGTTTTTGCACATTACGTAGTTGATACCAACAATCTTCCATCACGAATTCACTCCATCTGCTGCACTATTCCTCAGATTCTTTCTTCTATGTTGTCTTGGACCTCTCTCTCCTCCCTTCTATTATTTATATTCCAGATGGTAGCCTGGTTAGCTGGGTCTGGGACAGGCTTCTTGATCACTCATGGGCACTGCCTGGGTTTACTGGCATACCTCTATGGGATGTAGGGGCTCATATGTAATTCATGAGGTGGAAATGATGGCATGAAAACAGAGTTTTATTATACTTTTTATTTTTTTTTGCTCAGAGTTTGAGCCAAGAAAAGGTCTAGAGAAGCTAGAATCAGACTAAAAATTCCCATTCTAATGAGTGTGCTTTATTCTGGGGTGCAGAATGCCTGCATACAGATCTGAATGAGGGTGTGGGTAGGGCTGGCAAATTTTATACATAATAACTAAGTAACTGTGTTGGAGTTCTTCATACCGACCATGTGAAGCTCCACTGTAGCATGGCAAAAGCTATCATCAGCCTGATAATCAAGTTGAGGGCTCTTTTTCTAAAATCTGAAATGAAATGTGTTTGCCTGGGAGACTCCAGTGCACAAATCCCACATTCCCAGTGGCAGCTAAACTGGATGCACGACCTCCTTTGGGAAAGCAGGAAGGAGCATTTTCCCCCAAGGTGGAATATCTCAAGACCTAAGTGAGTCAGACAGTTTTGTATTTCACCCTGAGAGCTCTCTGAGACTCACAAGTCAAGAGAGAACAGAGAAACCTGGGCCAGCCAAGCACCAGAAGGAATGCACCTGGGTGACCCTTGCTACAAATGCAGAATCTCATGTCCCACTCTCGGAGTCTCAAGCTCTGGGGCTGGGACCTGGCTTCAATTGTACCAGGCCATCCAGAGGTTTCTGGTGTTCTGTCAGGTGGGAGGCCTATTGGTCTAGAGTTGGAGGAAAATAGCAGAGTAGTGACAACTGTGAGTGAATGAAGAAGACACCAGAGTGAAGATTCCTCCTCTGATTCCAAGCTTCTCCTTTCTCTTCCCTCTGCTTCATAGTGAAACCTGAGCAGCCATTCCTTTGCATGTCTGTCTGTGAGGTTTATTGCTCTCACCATGCTTCCATGGTAGCTTTTCCATCATAGATCATCACAAATTACTTTCAATAAATGCCCAAGGTCTAGGCCAGATGGAACTGCTACTACCTTTTCAAAAAACACTCTCACCTGAGTATATCTTCATAAATTCCTTATTAAAAAGAGAAAAAAATGTTCTCTTTTCTATGGTCTGTTCAACTTTATCTCTTGGGCACAGGTGATTGTGAAGTGAACATCTCATTTCCTTTTTACTTATATTTTCTCATTTAAATAATAGACAACAATTTAACTTCACTTTGCCACATTTTAGCCGTTTGCAAATCAGATATCATCATTCCTTCCCTGCTTCTGAGAAGACAGATCTGAGGGGCTTAGTTCTCTTTTATGTTCTTGCCAAGTGCTTTAGGATCTAGGAGTGGAAAGGCATTATGAAAATGCTAATTTTGGAGGGCATAATAATGGTCTAGAAGCTGACAATGGAGACAGTTGCCCTACGTCTAGTAGGGATAGTTCAGGTCCTTGCAAATCTAAATCTGAATATGTGTTAGACGTGTTAAAATCCAGAGAAAAATGGAAAATTAGCTTAAGTTGGAGCTGTCTTCCAGATCCTCTGGCTGCCAAATTCCAATACCCTGGAGATTTGTTTGTGAATTTCGCTGCCAGTTTTGCGCAGTCTCTGCACCAGGCTGAAAATCCGGGCATGTCTTTGGCTTGTCCAGAGGCCCATTCAGTTCAGGGCTCTACTTTAGATCCTCCAGCTGGAATCTCTGAAAATCAGACTTGAAATGCTAATTAGGACTAAGTTTTCATTTTGAAAGCTAAAACCATTGTTTTCTTTTCCCCTGCTTTTTTAAAAAAGTGAAATGTTAAAAGCACAACCATGCAAATTGTAAAACCTCATCTGGATTACCAACATTCCTAAGAATGTGAGCTGGTCTGAAACTCATGGAGCCATGCTATGACCCCCCCGGTGGGCTTCCTAACTTACTGCATTTTGCTTGCCTCAGCCTTCCGGGTGGCCCCTTTCTCACTCTGTTAATTCCCTGTAGGGCAAGGGTTGTCCTTTTTGCTCTCCCACTGCATCCTTTCTCTGTTTCCTCTTTGCTTTTCCTTGTTTTTCTGTTCATTTTTCTTTTTCATTTCTAGCCCAGGCTTGCAGACAGTTTAAATATTACTCGCCTGCACAATTGGCATCACAGAAATTCTACCTTCTTTTCTTCAACCTGTCCGACCTTCAGGACGCTTCCCAATTCTTATATTGAGGTTATAAGAATTAGCAGGAAGCAAATCCAATGAGTTATATTTGTAAATAACTCTACCTGTTTCACCTTCTCATGGGAACTTCGCCTAACTGTACTTCTAAAACGTATTTTAAATACACTTTAAGCACAAGTTAAATACATTCACTGAGACACTTCATGAATTCTATAAAGCATTGGTTAATTCACCGTCAGGGTAATGCATAATGCCTTTTAAAAATTATTATACAGACAAGCTCTTCCAGAAAGTTCTCTTGTCAGTTGAGTCATTTCTAATTCATTCTACTAAAACAGATACACCTTGTAGTGGAATTATTTCATTAAATACTTGTTTATTAGAGTGACTGGGTGCTAGCATTCTATTAAGTCTTTTGCACCTTATTTGTTTTTAGTCTACGAAGTATATATGTGTAACTGTATACACATGTATACGTGGGTGTGCATGTTTGTGTATCTTCCTCAGATTGACCCAACAGTGAAGTGAGGACAAAGAAAAGAATGACATTCCCAAAGCCACTACATTTATATGGAAACTGCAGCAAATAGCATGTGCAAGACAAAGGATGCACATTGTAACCCCTGACTAATGGGTCTAATTCTCAGCTCCCCCCTTATTAACTATATTTTTGTGTAATATTTTTTAAGCTTAATTTTAATTTTATGGAAGTAGTACATGTTCCTAGTTCTAAAAGCCAGTTAGCAACCCTAGGTTTATTCCCCAAACCAGAAGTGCCTGCCCCTCTTTATCTGACCTCAGCCTCTCTGGGCAGTGGTAACCCATTGAAGTTCTTTTTTTGCTCCTGCTATTTCACTTCTTTTATTTCTTCTGGACGTTACATCTGTGCATATCTGTATCCACACATATCTAATTAATAATGCTTCTATTGCTAATCTTGATTTTTTTGTTAAGACAGTATTTGCTGGCTTGCTAATACAGAAGATGGGGTTTTAGCCTCTGACATCAGCACTCACACCCTCACACACATGCACCTGTACTGCTGCCTTTAGAGGTACCAGCATTTTAAATTCCTGAGATTCTCTGGTGTTCTGTGGCATTTCCAGAAATTAAGTTTCTGTTTTCTAGAATCTGCTGTGTCAGCTACTATTCATCTATCCATTTTCTATTTTCCTAAATGTTGAATTCTCTATTGACTATCATTGTCTGTCCAATTTTCTTTTCTCATGATTTCACACCTTTTGTACTCCTTTCCTATCATTTTAGTGGGGCTTCTAGAGGCAGAAGACATGACAATCAATTCAGTTCCTGTTTTACCAGCACTGAGCCTGGGATATAGTAGCTGCTCAGTAATCTGTACAGTGTAGTACTACTTCCTTCCGTAGAGCTTATACCTACATGGGAAAAAAGAGTCATTCCACAGAGACCATGTTCCCCGTTTGGGCTCTTTTTCCCTCTATTGTCTCTTTGCACTTATTTCAGCCTAGAGCCAAGCAGACATCGCTTCACGGTGGTTGACTCCAGAAAGTGTAAGTTTCAGATAAAGAAGCACTCATTCACAGGATATATATGCATTGTTCATGCATAGTATGAGAGTGTAAGGATGTGAAGGGAAGCAAGACAAGACTCCAGTCTCCTGGGAATGCCTACTGTGGCTTGGGAGAGAGGCATGTTCAAAGTACTGTGGGGCAGAGAAAAGAAAGTGATTGTTGGTTTGCTTATGGAGCCGTGTAGGAGACAGGTAGGGGACAACAAATTGGGGGAAGATTTCATAGCAAAGTGGCACTCATGTGGAGCCTTGAAGGCTATAAGAACACTCATTGAAGATGAAGTGGAAGGCCTACGGGCAGGAAGGATAGTATGAGCACCAGGCACAGGGGTTTGAAAACATACAAGATATTTGGAGAACCACAGAGTATGGGCATGTGGAGGCTACAGTGAGACTAGAGAGGCTCCTGCTAGCTTAGGAAGAAGCTTAAATGTTGCTGTGCTTGGGAAATAAACTTTATTCTGGAGGCACTGATGAGCCTCACCCATGTTTTTTTTTTTACCAGAAGCAACAAGATCAGATGTGAATCATTGTTAGAGGAGACACCCATGGAGGAGAGACAAGCGATAGGTAGAATGGTTAGAGAGAGGGGGGAGGAGCCCGGCCTTGGCCCCAGCATGAAGGGGCAGGAAGAGGTAGCTTTTGGGGGCTTTTCTTTTAAGGTATAAAATTCATTATAGAATCTCATCCAGTGGGGAAGGTGAGGCTCTGAACCCAACTCCCTGGTGCTTGGATGCATAGTGAATGTCATTGTGGAATCGGAAATGAAAGTTCTGGAGTTCAGGAACGCAGTCTCAGTTGGCGACTTAGGCTGTGAGACGGGGAGCATACAAATGAGAATTGACAGGAGGCCAGCGGGAGAGATCATGCAGGGGAGGCAGATGGGCAGAGGAGAGGGGAGAAGACCTGGGAGGTGGGTGGTCACACGAGGGAGGCCAGGAGGAAGTGAAGCTAGTCAAGGCGATAGAGAAAGAGTGATGAGAAAGGTAGAAGGAAATAAAGGAGAGGGTGGTCTTAGAGAAACTGAAAGAGGCATGTGGGGAAGCAGATGGGGAGCAGTGTCAAATGCTACTGGGGAGACAGGTTGAGTATTGACAAGGACAGTTAGGTTTATGATTTAAACCCTTAAATCCCTGGTGTGGTGGTAACAAGGGAATGGAAAGGAAGGCAATAAATAGGTGGAGAAAGATGAGAAAGTGGATACAGCACACAAAAAATATAATTTTCAAAAGTTGTCCAGTTGAAGGAGATGGATGGGCAATACACAAGTGGAACACAGGATCCATGGAAAGACTTGATATGGATGAGACTTGGATATATTGATGGGCTGTGGGTAATGATCGGGTCGGGAGACTGGAGACCCAAGGTAAGGAGAGGACAACTTCACACCGTAGTTCTGAGTCAGGTGGGAAGGAAGGAACAATGACTAAAGACAAAACTGGTAGAGCAGCAGGTGGAATTCGAGAATTCAAGGATATCACAGGCAGTGATTTCCCATTTCACTGTGCCGACTCTCCCATCTCGCTTGATGGCAGCTTCATCCTTCCAGTTGTTCAGGACTAGATCCTTGGTATCGTCTTAACTCCTCTCTTTCTCTCACCCTCCATGTACAATTCATCAGGTCATCCTCCAGCGCTACCCTTAAAATACGCCCACAATCCAGCCACTTTTCCGCATCTCAACGGCAGCCACCCTGATTGCTCCAGTGGCCTCCTGCCTGGCCTCACTGCTGCTCCGCCTCCCCCGAGCAGCCAAAGGGTCCTGGTAAAATGTGAATGAAACCAAGCACTGCTCTGCAAAGGCCCTACAATGATTCCTCATTTCAATCAGAGGAAAAGCCAGAGTCTTCCAGGGGCTTACACAGTCCTCCAAACATTCCTTGTCTGACCATTTGATTGAAATTTACAGCTATTCTTACTCCCTCATTTTCTTCCTATCCCTGACACATAGCACTCCTGATTCCCTTACTCTGCTCTATATTTTTATAGGACTATTCCTTCCTAATTCACTAAGTAATTACATATTTGTTATATTTAGTATCGTTTTCCCCACTGGGATACAAGCTCCCCAGGGTAGGTCTTTATTTATTTTATTCACTGTTCCTTCTTAGTATGGTGGTGCAGCGACTGGCACCTGGTACATGCTCAATAAATATTTTTTCGAGTGAAGAATGAGGTAGGAAGTTAAGGAAGCTAATCTCCCACAGATTTGAGAGAGGATTGGCAGCAGGGTAATGATCTTTAGAAGCAGTCTGATTTCTTTGGGGAAAAGGAAAATTTTACTAATTTGTGAAGAGTAAAGAGATTGCCAGGAGACCCTGAGTTTTATGACTCCTTGAGGAGTCTTTTCTCCTGCATAGTTTTTTTTTCCTCGTTTGTCTGCCATTAGCAAGGTCCTGTCCTGGAACTTTAGGGATAGAGGGAATTTGGATTCCCAGGGCCCTTCAGCTCTTTGAAGGCTATTTGTGTGCTGGAGATGGAAAGCGTGGTTCCACATCTTGCCTTTCTTCTCTTTGGTTGTGTGACCTCAATCGAAGGCATTCAACTCCTATGGGAAAATAATATCTTCCTTGGTTGACTTATAAAGTTCTTCTGGCTCTCAAGTAAGATAATGTTTGTGAAAGCAGTTTGTCGACACTAAAATGCTGCACATGTTTGCAGGATTATAGCGTCATTATCATCATCCCTGTGCGAGAAGGCTTCTGGAGCATGGCCAGGCTGAGGCACTTCCTTTATGACACGTCCTTCGTGTGGCCCTCTGGGGGTCCCAGACGGGGAGGTGTGAGCATAAAGAGCATAAGTAGCCTGTTTATCTCCTTTCAACCCAGTCTGATTCCTCTGGGGCCTGCAGTTCAGAGCTAGTCTGTGGGACTCTCGGATCCTCCTGTCCAAGTGTAGGCACCCAAAGCGGGCATCGGAGCCTTGCTTCAGGGGCTAACAACTCAGACTGGAGGCTTGCCAGCAGTATCGCAGCTCCAGCCAGACTGCTTAGGACAACGTACCGGAGAAGATCCCCTTTAAGAGTGTCCTTAGAGGACACAAACCCTCCACCTTACTTTTCCTCTATTTCACTGAGCAGAGCAACAAGAAAAAGAAAGAAAATGGGCCTTTCAATACTTAACAAAAAAAAAAAAAAAAAAGACCACACATTTATTTGAAAACAGACTCATTATCTCTTCCTTGTCTCAAAATCCCTAGTCCAGTAATCCTAAATAAGCCTTCCTCTGTCCCAGCAAATTCTCCATAGCCTCCTCAGCCTTATACATTGTTTTCCTTCCTATTTAAGATCAGTAATGAGAACTTGGCAGGAGAAAGATTCAAATGGGTCAGGAGGCCCTTGTGGCTTTTCTTGGGCTTGTTTCCCACAGCCCATTCTAGCCTGCAACATACTTCGTAAGAATAAGTTGGCTGCAGATCTAACCCATGGTAAGAGGCCGCCACTGAGGGCAGCATTTCAGAGTAGTGAGGCTGGAGCCACAAGAAGGCTTCCTGAAGCACAGAGCCTGGGTGTTTCCTTACACACGCACGTGTACACACACGTGCACACACACAGCACACCAGAGCTCTTCACCCCAGAACAGATGTTACTGCCCACTATGCCAGCCACATGTCATGCATGGCATTTTCTTCTGTTAAGCTCCTAGCAACTCTGTCCTTTCTTCTCCCTCCCTCTGTCTCCCACCCTCTCTTCTCATCCCTTCCACCCACTGCATGTACAAATTCTCTCCTGATTCATACTGGGCCAGCCTCATATTTTTGTTGCTGTTATTGTTATTGCAAATGTTAGATGCTTCCAAAGCTGGAAGAAAAAAAGAAAAGAAAAGAGAAAAAGAAAGTAATTACAGCAACCCCCAAAGAAAACATGTTCTAACCCAGGAATGTACAATTCTTCATGCATGGAAAGCATCTTCCCACCTCTCCAAGGTTAGCTACAGAATCTAGGGCTCCAAATTCCAACACATGAAAAAACAAAATTTACCCAGGTGTTTTGTATGTGCCTCATACCATTTCTCAATCTAAAAGCTTGCTGCTCCCCACAATGGCTAGAATTTACAGAAGAGCCACAGCCTCCTTTCCCAACTACCCCCATAACTGCTGCTGCAGGCCCATTTATTTATTTCTTCACTTAAAATAATATTTTCTGAGTGCCTACTAGGTGTCAAAATGACAAAAATGATTACAAAAAATTAAGCATTTCCAAGACAGCATATGCAATGTTGGGAAAAATTTGAGGTAAAAGATCAAAGTGCTACCCAATGAGTAGCAAAACAAAGATATGAACCAAGTCACACAGGAGCTGAGAATAAAGGAAATAACTTTCCCCAGTCACACAGAGATCTTACAGAGGGGTAACCATCCGAAGTGGAATTTGAAGGATAAATTGGAGCATATCGAAAGGCAAAGATGGAAAAGGACAAGGCGTGATGCAGCCATCAGGTTTTCTGTCCTAATGCTGCATAATCCCCAAACTTCTATATCTTTCAATAGCAATTGCTTTCTTACTCGTGTAACTAACTGCAGGGTGACTAGAGTGGTTGTGCTTTAGGTTGTTGGTTGGGCTCAGGTATACTCCCCACATTGCTCACTCAAAGACCCAGGCTTCAGGGATCCAGGATCAGCAGCTGTGTCGGCTGTGTTCTTGTGGTGAATGGCAGGGATATGGAAGGGCCGACAGGGGCATGTCAGTACATCCAAATCCTCTGGTCAAATGCAGTGTCTATTATACACACTCACGTTCCACTGGTCAAGGCAAACCACGTGGGTAGGTCCCAAATGAATAGAAAGGGGGAATAAGATTTTACCAAAAGTGAGGTTGTGGCAAAGGAAGATAAGTAAAGGAGCTGTGGATATATAATAATACCTGCCAGTCAGCCTTTTTAGTCACAAACATTTATTATATTCAAATTTACTCCATATACCCTAAGACACTTCACAAATCTTATCCAGTCGCAGTATCAGGCTTGAAATCTAGAATAGCATAGTTTACGTCTCATGTTACAAAGTAGCTTCTCTTAATCTGGAATCTGGTGTTCTAAAATCATAGGTTCTCCAGCTTCCACACACCCAATGGACAAAGTGAAGCAGAAACAAGACAACTGTGGTAAATATCCCCCTTCAAGGAAGATAATGAGAGGCACATAATAGTCACTGGTCCACAACAATTCTGAAATCCCTCTGAGAAAAGTTGCAGCAACCCCTCCTCTAAGAATAGGGAGTGCTTCTATTTCAGAGGCTTTGATTACTCCCTGGGTACAGGTCCAAAGTCCAGTGTTCTTTGTGGATCTTGACTCTGCTTTCTTTCATTATTCTCTTGGGTCACAGAAAGCAAGCTTTGGAGAACATCCATCCCCCTATGGGAAGCTAAGTAGCTTTCTCAGCCTCATTTTTTCTGGAAGAATATAGGGGACCCAAAAATCTCTTTATGTTCTCTTGACCATAAATCTCTTAATTCAAGCTGATGGTCCTTTTGGCAATTGAACTCTCACAAACTATTGGTTTTGTATATATTTTATTTCAGTCAAATCTGTATTCCAAGAACTATCCTCACAAATCTTTTCAGGAAGTGCCTCTCTCTATAAAGTTCATTATAGGTATTCTAAGCTTATGGCACTTCTCTGGGACAAAGTTCTTAGCTCTACGAGTCATTTTGTTGAGCTTCAAGGATCTCCTAGGTGCCACTTTAATACAATTAAAAGGTTTAACAGACTATGTAATGGTCCACCCCTTGATTTGATCTCTGCCTGAGATTAAGTCTTAACTTCAGTTCTATAGCCCCTGCCTTTATATCACAAAGTATTACTCATTTTTATCTTTTGATGGTTGGAGGTGAGAAACAGCCTTGTTTTTCAGTAAAAGTCCTGGAATCTCTAGTGCTCTATATTCCTATCAATTCTGCAGGCAAAGCAGCCACCTCTTCTAAGCCCATCTCTTCTTGCAGTACCTTATCAGATGAAGAGAGGAACTACTAACTAACCCTAGTAATGTTCTTCTCTAAGTCCTCTTCACTCAAAGCCAATAGTCTGTTAAGGAAATGTTCTCACCTGTAAGTTATAACCCTCACAACTATAAGAAACATTTAATCAGTTATCTTGCCACAATAAATGGAAGTAATTCATTTCTCCAGCTTCCTAAAATAGTCCCTTTGCTTCCTGATGAACCATTCTAGAACCAATGACATGCATTTTACAATTTTGGTATGGCAACATCCCCATCCTTGTATCAATCTGTGTATTATTCAAATAGTACCACAAGCAAGCTCAACATGCCAGGGCCGTATCACAGAAAATATTAGTTTGCTCAGTGGAGCTGATTTGGAGAATGTGGTGAAATGTAGCATGATTTGAAGTTAAAGAGCTGAGCTAAGGCATACATCAGACTCCTGTATGCCAAGCTAAAGAGTTTAGACTTTATTCTGTAGCCACAGTTGATCCATTGGAGGCTTGCAAATAGAATATGAATTAATCAGGAAAGGCTGTGGCCAGAAGCTAAGCCTGAAATCTCACAATTTAACGCCGACAAAGGATTTATTTCTTATTCACATAAAGTCTGTTATAACTCTGAAATACCCACGCATAGAATCCATCTATTTCTCTGTCCTCTCAAAATGTGGTCTCCATGGTTGCCTCTAAAGAGGAAGAGAAGAAATAGAAACAAAGACCGGTAACTCTTGAGTCCCTTGGACCAGAAGGAATGCATCCTTTCTGCTTGCATATCTGTTTACCACAACGTGGTCACATGGCCTCACACCCACTGCAAGTGGGTCAGAGAAACACAGGGCAACAGACAGATGTCAAGTGCATATTAAATATCTCTGTCACAGAGAAACGATGGTGGGATGTATATTTTAGGAAGAAAATCATGGTGCCAGATTTGGACCATGGAAGTCAGAAACTTGTCTTCTCTTACCTGAACTAATGTAACAGCCACCTCACTGAACAGAGGAAGTGGAAAAAGAGGAGAGAAGAGAGGCTGAAAAGAAAACTGTTTTTCCAGTACACCTGTGAACACTAGGATGTTGGGTGTAAGGACAAGACAGGAATTGAAGATCAAGTTAACTGGGTGGGAAGTGAGGGTGAATGATGATGCCCCTCTCAGTATTTTCTCAATTTGCTCTGAGATAAGTTCAGCCAACAAGTTATCAACACATAATGCTTTAACATACACTGTGGGGAAAGAAGGCAAGACCTGGTTCCTGCCTATGTGGTTGGAGGTGTGTGCTATTCGTAAGGGTATTTGGTAGTGTATTTATTTTGAATGTCCAGTTAGACTGGCTTCTAGAGGGTGGGGGAGGGGAGCATGTTTAATTCTGTGTTTGTGTGTAGTTTAATATTAAATATTCCATAATCAATAAATATTCACTTTTGACTTAATGATGCACATGTTATTCTCTTTGGCTACTCTTGGCATGTATTATTTGCCAAATTCTCTATGCCTTGAATATGGAATATTGGGGTTCAGAACTGCAGTTAGTACTTAACTTATTTTTTAATTGGAGAAACCAAGTAGTAAATTGAATATGAATTATCTAGATGTGAAAGACTCTGAACAAATGGTGACAAAATCTACTCCTCGGTGTCTGCTCCCTTGTGTGCTGGTTTGGAAGTTTAAAATGCTTAAGTTTAATTTTCCCCTCCACTGCTCATTCCCAAGCGACCTTGGGGCATGGCCCTTTGTCTCATTTTCCCCATCAGTGGGATATGGCATCACCAGGCAATGTGAAGACTAATTAAAAATGAGATTAAATTCAACTGAAGTCTTTTTAATATGAGAAAATCTAAACCTGATGATGTGCATCTGCAGCACTGTGGGGTTTGTGGGCGTGGTCTCTGGCCTTGGGGCCACTCTGACCCAATGGCACTGTAGCTGAGTTGGTTGTGCCTACAGCCTGCCCAGCTTGGTGGCCACACTCACCTGGTGTGGTTTCAGGCCCTGCAAGCCCAGCCTGAGGCCAGTCCCTTCCAGAATCGCCTACTAATTGCTTCTTACTCTTTTGGGCTCTAAGAGCTGCTTCCTGCCTATCCTTCTCTTACCTCTTTTTTCATGCTCCCTCTTTCTACATAGGATTTCTGGGAATTCTTTATTTGAAAAATGGATAAAAATAACTGACTTAATAAATTCACTCAATAAGGCATGTGTGGTAGTGTGCTCGGGCTGCTGTGACAAAATACTACAGACTGGGTGACATTTATTTCTCACAGTTCTGGAGGCTGGGATGTCCCAGATCAAGGTGCTGGCTGATTCAGTGCCTGGTGAGGACTCTTCGTGGTGTGAAGATGGCTTCCTTGCTGTGTCTTCACATTGCAGGGAAAGAGTGATCTTCTTATAAGGGCACTAATCCCACCATGAAGGCCCCACCCTCATGAGAGATCAGCTAAACTTAATCACATCCCACAGGTCCCACCTCTAAATAGCATCACATTGGGAGTTGGGGCTCCAACATGTGCATTTGGGGGGACCCATACCAGTGAGTGTTTGATAATGCTCACCTCACCTAGGCAGGAAATTATCCTGACACATACCACTGGGTTTCCCAATTTTGCTTAATGAGCGGCTACCTCTGCTATACAATTTGGGGGGTGTTATGCATGCTCCTGTTTCTCTCCCAGATGCTTGTCTTGGGAAAGTCCCAAACTTTCCACAAAGTCATTTTTTGCCTTAATGTTTTATCTTTCATTTAGTTGCAGATACATATTCACCATTGACCCTTTAGTATGCCAGCTGCTTTCCTGAAGGGTGGAGAATATGCAGGCACCATGGTATGGAAACAATAGTTATGTGAGCTGTCAGAGGGTGCAGAGTCCAGCATGCAGGTGGGGATGATCGGAATAAAAAGGAGACAAGGGGACTAACCACAAACTTGGATGCAACATGGCTGCTATATGTCAACGATCAACAATACAATGGAAGGGAGATGATTAGTATTTCAGATAACTTTGCTTATGTATTTGCCTTCTTTAAGGGCCTGTTATGCATAATCATTCTGTCCCTACAGTTGGGCAAGGAAAATGGTAACATTCCCTGGAATAGTGGGCATAGTGAATTCAGGAAGAATGACCCAGGTCATCCAGTAGCCACCCCTGAATGGCTACTCTCCAGCTTCACAGACAGGGATCCAGCCAGTCAGGGGAGCCGGGCCCACCACACTCAGGAGACAAACAGACAAACAGCTGGTTGCATGTATACTTAAGAACATTATTGTTTTTGAATACCAGGTGCATACTCTGCAGAATTATTACCATTATTATCATCCCTGTTTTACTGAGGAAGAAACTGAGGGCCTGAGAATTCAATTACCTTTCCAAAGTCCCAGAGCTTGCCATTGTGGGATGAGCAGATGAACCGAGGCAGTCTGATTCCAGAGCCCCTGTTCTTAGACTGGTAGGAAGATTAAAAACAAATGAACAGATAAACAACACATAAAGTAGGAATGCAGGGCTTTTAGAAAATCCAACTAAGAAATGAACACGGGGTGCTGGCCACCTGTTAGGACACCTCCCTGAGCTTTTCAAGCTTTAAGCCAGAGGAAGAGGATGAAGAAGAGGTGTGCCAATGAACCCTGCTTAGCAAGGATCAGAGACCAACGAAATGAGACCGGGGAACATGTTGTGAAACAGATGCAGCCGATCAGTGGATGAGTGAGTAAGATACACAGACAAGCATCCCGTAGATAAAGGGAATGTAAACAAGACACTTGCACAGAGAATAGGTTCCATATGGGGGAAAGTGAGACTGAATGGATCGACCAATTAGCGGAGAACAGAACAGCCGGGCTGACAACCCAGGATGGCGTGACAGGTTGAGGATGAGAACCACAATAATCAGCCACACAAATTGAGCTGCTCATAGACCCAGGAACTAAAAAGTAGACTGGGGCTAAAAGAAACAAGGCTTGGCAAGAAAATACTCTAGAATAAACATGATACCTCCCTCCTGCCATTCCTCAAGTCAGCTGGACCTGGATATTAGTGGGGATGATAATAGCCATATCTACATTGTGGGAAAAGCCTGGCAGGAGAGAAAATGTGCTGGGAACCCTCTAGGCCGGTGTTTACATGGACAAAGAAAATAAGTAGAGCTTCTCACTGTGAGGTAGCATAGTGGGGTTGCTGACTGATCCAGTTCTATATCCTGAGTTCTTAGATTTAGTAAGAATTCTTTCTGGCTATTTTTTTCATGAGAAAGTATTTCGAGAAAAGTTTTGCATGATCTGAATTGTCAAAATGTCATATACAAACCTGCATCTCCATTTGACTTCTACCTAAACGGGTCCGTTTGCCAAAGTCCTGATGAGTCTCTTTCACAACACCCTCCTGTTGCTTTTGCTGTTTCATATTATGACCAGCCAGTTCTGCCCTTCACAGTTCACTTCCGCTTGAGATCAGCTTCTGCCTGCTCTGCAGCCCTTCTTGCTCTTGAAT
Organism: Manis javanica; assembly: GCF_040802235.1. Classification (NCBI taxonomy): domain Eukaryota; kingdom Metazoa; phylum Chordata; class Mammalia; order Pholidota; family Manidae; genus Manis; species Manis javanica. The sequence goes on from NC_133166.1 coordinate 85,484,342, forward strand.
ATTTCCCACACTGTCCCCAGATCCAACATTTGAAGTAGTTTTTGTGTTCTTCTGTACACATGTGCATGCGCACGCGCACGCACACACACACACACACACACACACACACATACCATTCTATTGCTCCCATTGTCTTCAGGATAAGAACAAGATTCCTCTGGATGGATATTTTGACCTAGTTCCATATTGAGTCATGAATACTTGAGACAGAAAACCACAGATATGTCTTTTCTTTTTCCATCTGAAATCTTGGCTTATATTTGTCCTCCTGTTGGCTCTTTCTCCCCATTTCTCTGCCCAAATCCTATATATCCTCGAAGATTAAGCCTAGTCCTATATACTTCATAAAGCCTTTCTGACGCATGCCGGTCCCTTCTTATTCTGAACTTGTGGAGCTCTTATCAGTGCCATTAATTAGTTTGGGAATTAATACTCCATCGGTCTGTGATTTTGTCCCATTGTCTCAGATGCTGTTCTGATTCTGCCCTGTTCTGTGCTGAAGCCACCAAAGTGTCTTTAAGGGAAAGACTGTATCATTCATAGGACCTGCTGTGGTGATATATGCATCGTAGAGATGCTACATACTGATTCACTGTCCCAGGACTCTGGCAATCATCCTAATGCCTGGCTCATGGGATGTATTCTGAAGTTAAATAGTCTAGCTGCTAAATTTCTCATGGATTCCTGTGGCACTGACTTTTCCTCAAACAAACAGCGGCCACTTCATGCCCATATTGGTGAGATGGTGGACCAAGTATTCAGTACTGAGTGGGGCATATCTGTATGATATGAAATAATGCTGGAGGCAGCATGAGCATGTCAAGCTGGTTATAGCACAGGCCTGGGCTTCTGGCCGTGATGCTATGTCTTTTCTTAGACAGGTTCCTTATCTGCTTTAATCCTTATTTTTTTTCATCTATAAAACAGGCTATTTAATTATAATAATAAGTACGTAACTCGTGGGTTATTGTGAAGGTTCAATCAGATCATGTAGCACAGTGCCTTACACACAGCAAATGACATATATTAAAAAAATAGTATCTTGCCTCTATATGATGGTTTACGTTTTGTAAAATTATTTTTACCGTTAGGGTCATTCCTCTGCCTGGAGCTCCAGAGAAATTATATAGGTACATGTGTGTGTGAAATAAAAACATGTTTTAATGTTATATATTTATAGTATAAATATTATAATATATCATCGATTATTATATACATATATCTTATATATAAAAAGTATATATGTGTATCACTTAGGTACCATATTTGTGTATATATGTATATAACATGTATGTATTACATACATATCTATGTACACACACATTACTATATATGAAAGAAAGAGAGTGAGAGAGAAGCAAGTGCTTGAGTTATATCCCAGGAACACTTATGAAAATTCAAGGCAATGTAGATTTAGACCTACCCCAAAGGGAAGCATCTTTGTGAAGATCTGGGTATGGTATCAGAATGGCAAAAGGCTTCATCAACTACTTTAATTTCCTTGAACAGCGCTTCCCATTCTAGGAGTCTCTTTCTCTTCAGAATTTCTCTGTGTGCTTGATTGCTGAGGAAGGGTGAGAAAGAGAGGGGGAAGGAGAGATGCAAAGAGGGGGTAAGGAATGAGAGAGAATGGGAAAGGAGGAAATAATAAGACAGTCACCAAATAGCAGGAGGGCCAAGAAAAATATTTAATCCAAACAATGAATATTGTCATTTCCTCCCACAGTCTGCATTCCCAGTCATCTTCCATGAGCAGGCTTGGGGGCCAAGAAATGCTGAGCCTCCTGGCATGATTGTGCATGTGGTGAGGGCACCAGGGGAGAGCACACATTGTAGGGGATGGGGGGGAACATTCCCATTGCCCACACAGGCCTTCTTCAACCTCCCATGAACTGTAGGATGGCCAAGGATCCAGGACACAGGGACAGAGGGAGAAAGGCTCAGAATCAGAGCAAGGCTCCAACAACCTGCCCGGGGCCTTCTAGGATTCATGCGCTTTTCCGTCCCTTTCTCCCAGCTGCAGGTTACCTGCCTCTGACTTCCACCCACTTCCTCATCCTTCCACCTCCTTCGCCTTCCCGAGCTATGTGCGCTCTCGACCAGAGCATGCAGGCTTACTGTGCCAATCAAGTGGGGTGTGGTCCTGGCTCAACAGTGGGCAGAGGGCCCAGAGAAGAGGAGACAAGTGAGTGGCCGCCTGCAGAGGTGACTGGGGACCAGGTAGAAGGTCCCACCTGCTTAGAAAGGCACTGGCAGTGGCCTAAAATTCTGCTCTCAGTGTCATTTTTCTGAATCTTAAGTCTGGTTCTGTAAGTGTCTCCTGTTCATGAACCTATAGCCGGAAGGTCATGCTAAGTGATTTCCAGGTGATGTTCTGGAGTGAGTAATTGATAGTGAGAACAGGTATCTTACAGAGGCTAGGGAACAAGACAGAGAAAAAGGTACCTTATCTTGGAGGACAGGCAAGAGGAGTGGAAGGCAAAACATATTCCACCTTGTTATTTATAAAGTCAGTTGTGGAGGGGATCCATGAGTCTCACTCGCAAACACTCTTTATGTACCTACTGTGGCATGGGGGAGCCTTATTGCTGATGGAAGGAAACAAATGGAAATAGGGAACAAAACGGATGTGTCCCTGCCCCCATGGCCCTTGCAGGGTTCAAACCTCTTGTGTTTCTATCTCTGACCTTGCAACACAGTAAGTAGGCTGGCTCCAATTAGCAGCAGAGGAGGCAGGAAATTCCCTGAACAAACACTTGTTAATTCATTCCTCTTTCAAAAGAAGCCGAATGCCATGCAGCACGACTGTCAGGAGAGCTGCAGGCCAACTCTGCCGCTCCCAGCCTGCAAACAAGAAACCAAAATCCTGAGAATTAATAGGCCCCCCAGCCTCACAGTGCAGAGGCGAATGAGGCCTGATGGGGCGTCCTGATTAGTTCCTGCCGGGAACCAAACACAGACTTTGTACATCATAAATATCAGTACTCCAGCCCACCCATCAGGCCACCGGGAGGGCTGCTGCTGTGGTCACCAGACAGCATCTGGGGAAGCGGGGCTGTATGGCATATGAAGGAGGGGGGCTGCTAGTGCCAGGAAATCATAGTTTGACAGCAGAGGACTGGGAATCGCTGGCAGAAAATCTGGAGGAGCCGACGGTGCAGGATCAGGATTTCCAGAAGAAAGGAAAGGCATGGAGGACAGGATGGGGCTCACCAGGGAGGAGAAAAAAGGCTGGCGGGTTTGTTTAGGACGTGGAGTCAGCGGTCACTGCCGGGGGCCAGGCAGCGACTTTGGGAGTGACTGCAGGTGTGAGGAAGTGGCCAGGAGTGGAGCGCTGGTGGACCACGGTCTCCTGCAGTTTGGCGAAAGATGGAGGGAGGTGAGAACCAAGGGCACAGGTGAGTCACAGGAGGGGTGTGACATCCTGTCAGTGGCAGTGACTTACTGCATAGGCATTTCTCAACAGAGAGGCAGACCTTGAACTTGTGGGGGGCCGGGTTTTATGGTTAAGCTGCCTAAGATAGCTGACGAGGTCCTATAGAGGGACATTCTCTCCTGTCTCCATCCATGGTTTTCCGGCTCTAAATGCAGATTCCACTCGAACATGCCCCTGCCCTGCCTTCACCACTCAGGGCTCCAGCTGCCCCCATCCCTGCCTTGGGGGGGTGAGAAGCACCCCACCACGTTGGGCCCAGAGGAGGGGCCAGTGGGGAAGCCACCTGTGTATATCTGTGAGGCGGTGGAGAGCCTGCAGCGCCAGCTCTGTATTTGCCGCTAAACGAACAGGGTTTGCGAGGAGGTTATTTTTGGCTGCAGAGGAAGTCACAGAGTCTTCTCACCTTCCTGTTTTCCTGTGATGCACGTCTGTGACGGTTTGGAGATTTTCTGAGGCTAAGACTCCCCAGTCACCACTTTGGTTCTGAGGAGATCCTAGTTTCCAGAAGTCAGATACTCTGTTTTCCTAAGTTCTACACCCTTTTCCTTGTCACTGACTCTGTGACTCAGACGGTGCACTTGTGGTGGAAGTGAAAGGGCAGGAGGCTCTCGGGGATGGCAGCACCTATGGCTTTGGCTCTAAACTCTGAATGGCAGAATCATGAAGTTTTCCTGACCAGTCTCTGTGGAGGGAACTCAGACAGCAGCCCTCAGTGGGAAAAGGTACAGTAGTGTGCCTGCTGCCTTCGTAAAACTAAGATTCATAGCTATGTGCTAGGTACTGTGCCAATATTTTACCGCCATTTGCTCATTTATTCCTGACAATCACCCAATCACCCTTTGAGGTGGGCATTGCTCTTGTTCTCAAATGAGGATACTACAACTTAAAGAGTCCAGTAACTTCAATAGATTCTAATAGTTGGTAGGGGACAGAGCCGGGACCTGGGCTTAGCTTTATGAAACCCCACGTCCACACTCCTAATCACCCTACTGCACAGCCTTGAGCATTTTCCTGGGCAGGAGCTATCGAGCCCTGGGGACCTAGAAGCAGAGAAAAATATATTACAGGTGAACGAATTCATTCAACCTTGTTTCATTTGCTTTTCTTTTTCCATGCCAATTCATCCCAACTCTTTCTCTCAGAAGAGACTGGGTTTTTGCACTGATTCTTTCTAGTCTAAGACTGTGGTTTGGTTTCAGAGTCAGATATAGGTGAGCTGGTTACAATGAGGCTTCCCTTTCAGACCCTGGAAACATATACATTTGCTTTGCCTGTTTTGAGGATCTGGTATATTGCAAGACAGAGGTTTGAAGCCCTAACCAGAAGCTATATGGCCTGACACGGAGCAGTGAAACCCAACAGACTACAAGACTAGACCCCATGTCCTGATCCCTCGCTCAAGGCTGCTAAATGGAGCTGCTTCCCTCTGCCCTTCCAACAGGATGTGTATCCATTGCTTTCTTCCAATCACATCTGGCTTATTGCTTGCAGGGTAGACCCTTGGCCTTCAAGGAAATCCTCTTCCCAGTTCCAGTTATTAGCTGGTAATGCAGTAGGCCCTTAATATCTTAGTGGTTAGTGACTTTGCCAAGGCCTAGATTTGAATTATGTAGACTTCAGGGCTGGTAGACAGAAACAAATCTCGTAGTTTCAAGTGAGCCAGGCTACTGAGCAGCATCTCCAGACTATGTCATTCTGTATCAGTCCCCACCACATAGTCCTACTAAAATACAAAAGGTCACTTCAAAGTTCCCCACCTTGCAAAGCTCTGACCGAAGCCCTTATTCCTGATCAGCTGTTAAAACTCAGCCACTTGATTACACATGTTTGTAAACATTCCTAGGACAGCCATGATTTCACTGCCCTTCAGCTCTCACTTTCAGCTTCTTTTTGTTTCTGGCCCCTGGCAATTTCCCTTCTTGTCTTATTCTCCCAGCTGTGAAATTGAGAGTATATCGTTAAATGTTATCCAGCATGTTTAGATTGTTTAAAGAAGGAGAATTCTATTATCTCTTCCCACTCAGCATTGAATGTATACCAGTGGTCTGAACCTAATGGGAGAGGGATAATGAAAAGGAAAGAGGTGGTCCCCAAGGGTGCTAAGGAAATAGTTAGCCACCATCATATCTATTTATTTATTTGTTGAGAACCTACTGTGCATCACGCACTGAACTTGACCGGGACTACAAAGATGATTAGACTCTGAGCTCTTGAAGGTTCCTTCAGGGCATTAAGTCCTAGAATGCATATATGATAAAATATGCCATAGTTACTCAGATCCAGGGAGAATCCTGAGCCAGAAAGCCAGATGAGACTTTCCAGAGGACGTTGTATCTAAGAAACTCTTCCTGCAAGGTCCTTCTCAAGGTATCTGTCTATTTTAATTTTACATTTCCAAGATTATCACCAACCCACAAATGTGAGATTGTTAGCACCCTCCCACCTCGAGGGGTGAACACTGGAGCTGCAGAACAGCTCCAGTTCCTACTTTTCCTGGATGACTGCAGTGAGCATTCAGGGACCCAGAAATCAGTATTTCTGGGTTGCAGGCATCTGCCAATGGGTTGAAAGCATAGTGCTGCTTCCTCTTGGGAGATCAGCCTTCTAGAAAAACGTGGGCCAACCAAACCCCAAGACCAGAAGGCTCTATAGAGCCAGCAGTTAATTTGGGCTAAACATTCACCCGCAACTGAGAAAAACCAAAGTAATGTTGTCAGGGTTCAGGGGAATTGAGATTGTATATACAACCCTTTTACTCTTTCTGTATAGGACCACTGGATTCACTGCATTCTTAATGTCCCTGCACCTTTTTACTGAAGTGTCAAGGGAACTGAAGCTAGTCTGCCTGCCCAGTAAATTAAATAATTAATTGAATCATTAAGTGGTGGTAGCATGCTGTAATAGAAAGAACATCAGATCTCAAATAAAGAGATGTGGGCTCTGTTAACAGGACTGCCACTAACTAGCCTGTGGACCAAACATTTCACCGGTGTAAAAGCTCCATTTCATCATTCGTAAAATGAGAGTTTTATACTAAATTGTCATCGAGTCTCCATCCAGCCTTAGAATTTCATGTGTTTATGATCCTTTTTTTTTAAGACAAGTAGCATTCTGATCATCTAGGGTCCCTAAGAGGCCTCAAAGACCTCCCCAGCTTTGCCCCTGAGATTCTGAGACACTTGCAGTGAAGCCCATGGGGTGAAAGGAGAATGAGAAACAGACTAGAGATCACCATTCATTGGAGAGCCAGAAAAAATTAATGTACATATGTGTATCCATTAACACAAAGCTTCCATGTGCCGCAAGGACACCACTGGGCATGGTGTGGCAGCTGCCCTGAGGCCTGATACAGCCTAAAAGATATGCAGAAACAGATGTGGGTCTGATTTGTCATTCACATAACTAGAAGGTTTTGATGAGAAATAGGATGGGAGAAAGAAAACAGATTTAGGCATTAGACAGAAATGGGATTAGTATCTTTTCCTGGTTTAAAACACTCTTCAAGATCATAAATCAGGATTTTGCCACATGCCTCACCAATAGGGATATAGTCACTTTTGGCTGAGACCCCAACCTGTAGATTAGCAGAGAAGAAGGTCTGAAGTCCAAAGCTAACCTTTCAAAAACATCAAGTGTGGTCCTCAGTTCTGCTGCCAGCTGTAGAAGAAAACTGTTCTTCATCTAATTCCAGTAAGAGAGGTGTTAGGAGGCTATCAAAGTTTATGGAATTCGCCCTAAGGGTGGGCCCTGCGATAGGCAGTTTGGGGCAGCCCTCCTCTCTATTTTCACCCTCTTCTTCCCCTTACACACTTTTCTCAGGCTTTTCTCTCCTTCTGCATCATCCAGTCCTCAGTTCTTCCACAGGGGTAGATGTAGCAGAGCCAGTCCTGAAAGCTATGCAGATCTTCTGCCTCTCTGCGCTAGTCCTCATCATACAATTGCTCATGGTGGATTCACATGTTTTATTTATCTCTGCATCCCTATAGCCGTACCTGGTGGTACAGATGTGGAATGAAGAGTGTTGGGTGGTTGAATGAATAGACAACACACAGAGCCACCATCCTCATGCTTAACTCCCCAGAACAACCTTAAACAGAAAATATGGTGTATAGAAGAAATTACTACATAATATAATGTAAAGAAGAAATTATCTACAATTATCTTGAAGAATTTATCTTCAAAACTATCTTTTGAGAAGTTCCCCAAGTCTTATATGTAGGATAGGCTGATGGCCCTTCCTCTTCGTATTTCATCACTTACACCCAGCCATTTATTTGGGCACCTCATCTGCCTAGAATACAGCTGGCTAGCAACAAAAGCCTTCCTATAGTAACTAAAGCAGGTGTTGTCAAGGTCATACATCATCAAAAGAACAACTCAGACTCTTTCTCTCTCACCTAATCACTTTAGGTATATTTCTAAGAAGTCTGGCTCATGTGTGTATGTGTGTGTGTGTGCGCACACATGTGTGTGTGTGTGTGAGGCTCATTTAGCAAAGGGGTAAACAGGCCAATGCAGAGAGCTTCCCTGCAGGTAAAAATGAAAAGTGTTCACGTTGATGAGTTTGTATTCCAGGAAAGTTATTAAGTGGCAAAGAAACAAGAATTTTGTAAAAGTTTTTTCTTTTGTCAAAATGGTTAAAATGAAAATGAAGAAAATGGTCCTTAAGGAGATAAGCTTGAAGTATTTGAAAAATCCATTTACATGGAACACTTTGTTTTCTGATGTTACAGGATAAATGAAGTGTATGGAGCGGTAGTGGAAAGCTCACCCACGGACATGCATTGCAGAGAAACCAGTCTTGCGCCCGCCCTTGGGGGAGTTTCTGGCAGGCAGGAGCGATGTCCCAAGTCTGACACCTTTCCATGTTTGAGATTTAGATTTTCTACTCTACATCCAGTCTTCAGATGCTTTAAAAATTTTGGACAATTAGTCATTTTTCCCTTCCTTTTTTTCCATTGTAGCTTTGGACTCAAGCTGTCAAGCTTCCCAGGCACATGTTGCCATAGGAGACTCTGTTTGTTTAGGGTGGAGCAGTTGTTTTTGGCAGGTTGGGGGAGGAGCAATTAATTCTAATAGGTATATAGTAAATTAAATACTTGGGTCTTTCCAACCAACCTTTTCTCTGTATTTCTGCTTCTTTTTTATAAGTTCTCTTTTCTTCCTAGATGACCTTTTAAGAGCAGAAAAGAAGCAGCTTCTAGTAATCATGTCTGGGTTATTGTCATAGAAGCCCAATGGGACCTATCCTAGAGAAGGTCACCTAGGCCATTTCTGTTCTTTTCAACATTTCTTCCCTAATGTTCTTGAGATGAGAGGACATCCCTGGGGAAGACTTTTAAAAGAAAGGTTCCCCAGGATCCCTTATTAATCCACTCAAATGGATAAGTTGTTCTTATGAACAGGAAGTTATTTAGATCTCCCTTTAATCCTCCATACTGAAGACCATACTTTTAAATGTAGGGAAAGTATTTTGGGTGCTCTTTGAATTTTTACAGATAGTTGTATCAAAAAGAAAGAAGGAACACATTAAGTTTTGCCAATGAGTCAGTCAGGGTTGGAGGAAAAGTAGCAGATGTAGTGTTAGATGATGAAAATATACTTCAAACACTCAAATAGGAAACAAAATTCCTGGGGAATCTCAGTAGATGTATCAGTCCTCCCAGAAGAACCCAAGAGCATTTACAGGTGTTAGGATACAGCAAGTTATAGTTTGATTCCTATTGCTGGGCTGCAATGGTGGACCCAAGTCCTGATTATATACTTATTCCAAGTTTTCCAGAGCCAGAGTAACTGGCTCCAGTGTTAAAGACAAATGCTCATCTCGGAATCTTTGTCTTTTACCCTAGTGAGGCCGTGTTGAAAACAGAATTCATTTTCACTTCCTGCTCTCAACTGACATCGCTGTGCAGCTGTGCGACAGCTGTTGAGTTCCACCCCACAAGCAGTAGCTTTTCAGTGATTGGCAAACTGGTATACATCTGCAATGATGTTCAAATGACCTCAGGACCCCATAGAATAAATCAAAACATTGAAGTAATAACTTGGATGAGCTCGTTCTGATGTAACTTAATTACTAAAAATGACTTAATGGCCATTTTTTAGTTTAGGGATCTATCTCATCAAAGCGCCATGAAATAGGGAACAGTCCTTCTATTTGACATTTAAAGAGGGTGGGTGGAGAGAGAAAGAGATTCGAACATGTAAACTGGAAGGTGGCCTCCAAACTCAGGAGTCTACTGTCTTGTGGCCACAAGACAGTTCCTGAGGCTTCGCAGTTATAGGACCGGGAGCAGCCAGTGCGACTGAGTAGGCGGGCTGGCTGGCGTGCCCTCCAGGATGCTGTGGAGCACTGTTTCCTTCCCAGAGCAGTTCTAAAGAAACAGTTCATTGGGCTGAGCTGTTTTTAAACCGCCTGTTGCTGTTCTTATCATACATTCTCTTATGGGGTGAAACATTCCATTAACTCTGGTTTGGCCTGGGCCCCTTTCCCATTTTGGTTCTTATTACTTGCAAAGTAACAGGAGTGAATGGAAACAGTTTGGCTTTCTCTGCTCTAGCCCTGTGTCTAGCTGCTGGGCATGAAGTAGCCATATGTGTGGGCCTATTTCTGCTTCAGCACTGGTGTCTCAAACCCTAGGACCACTGCACTCTAGACAGACATTATGTCAGTCTTCATAGCGCCTCAGGACTACAAGCGTCTCTAAGTATGAGGAGAAGGGGTGGAGCTCACGATCCTTAATATCTGAGAAACAACAGAATGTCAAGATATATGACTTCTAATCCCGAGTTCTGCTTGACCTTTGCTGTGTGACCCAGGGCAATTTTTGTCATCTCCATGCATCTCCATTGCCCCACTGGTAAAACAGGACTTTTAAAGCCATTCTTGCCTGATGCACAGGCTTTTTCTGATGATCATCAGAGGTAAATGTGTGAAAATATTTTGTAACCTATATGACATAAAGACCTACTATTATAAGAAAGCAAAATAGTTGATTAAGGAGTTTAAAGGAACCATTCTGGAGCCTAGAGAAGGCCACAAGTAGGTGTTACAGGTGAAATCTGATTATTTCTTAGGTCTGATGGTCTTATCTTGACACATTTAACTTGAGTTAGGTCAGTTTTGTGTCCAGTCCCTGGGAACTCCCCATAATATCTGCTGAGTTCCATGTGTTATGCTGGGGGTGGGGGTGAGCAGGCGGAAGCCTAGGGAACCTGTACATGGACACTGACCCCCTACTCTTTACCAGCCTTTCCAAGCAGATGGTTGGTGTGATACTATCAACAACCGGGCCTACTGCCATTACGATGGGGGTGACTGCTGCTCTTCCACACTGTCCTCCAAGAAGGTAAGTGGGGCACCCAGGAGCAGCAGGCAGGGAGCGGCTCCAGGAACCAAGGCAGGTGCTTTGCCTGGCTCTCCTTCATGTGTATCATAACTGGCTTTTATTCTACAGTCAAGAAGAGGGAATTATAATGCACAAACATGCTTCTGCAGTGCCAAGATTAAGGGTAGTAATTTTAGGATGAATTCTTAGGAAAACACTAGCTCTCTAATAGTCAGACCTGGAACTCTTTCAGAGAAGCCATGGCTTTTGCTACTCAGAAACTCATACCTGCTTGTCGCTGACCAGGAAACATTTCTATAGGCAGGAAATTCTGGCCTCCACTCCTTGGGGAGGCAAGATGAACAATAAGGTGATATCCAGTGATTACTAATCTTCATAGTCAAATTAATAATCCTGTACAGTGTATTGAAGCATATTGCAGGTGTACATTCAGTGGCCACCACAAGTTACCTGAATCACCCCTGGACCATATACCCTAAGCGGTAGTCCTTTGCTCAGTGTCTTTATCCCTATTGCTCTAGGCTCTATTAAATATGTTCAGATATGCTGAAACTCAGCCTGTAAAATTGAATAAGCTGAAATTTTGCAATAATACGGATAAAAAACCAAGTGCACCAAAGGTATTTGGTGCTAGTGGGCCAAACTGATGATCAGAAATATGCAAGAGATAGTATTTCTTTCCTTGTGTGTGTCTGTACAACAAAGTCACACTTATGTGATCATCTCTACACAGATACAAATACATCTCCTAACGACTAATATTTACTGATCACTTACTACGTTCCAGGCACTGTTCTTACCACTTACGTGAATTAACGCTTGTAATGCAGAGTGCTCAGGGGCTCCTTGGATCACTGTTCAATTTGGCCCTCTCTCATTCTAAAAACTAATGAATTCCAATCCAAGAGAAATGGATCAAGAGCTGGGATTATAGATCAGAAACCATGCCAATTACTTCCTGTTCTCACCTGCAGAAAGTAACTGATCAAGGATCCTATCTGTATACAGGAAGGTATAACCACTTCAGAAGGAAACAAGCAATTCTCTCCCATCTCCATCTCACACTTAAGAAATCTAGGGTTTGTCCTTCATGGAGTTCAGAGCCCATGGCCAGCATGCACAAGAATCAGGATTGAAAAGGCACCTTTTTGCCTGTTGACCCTCAAATTGCATTTTACTTTATGTGTAAAAATATGCTGGGAAATTTTGCCAAATAACACTACCCATTCTACAGATCACTTGCTCAACCACCAAGCCCATCCCTTCAGTGTACCTGGACAATCAAATGATCTACCTCTGTATGTTTATCTCACTTGATTGTCTGTACCCAAAGGGTACAATCTTTGCCACTTTTACATCATGTCTCCCAAATGTCCAGTTCTCTCTGAAGCTGATTATGAACTCAAAAAGTATGTTTATCCATAGCTAGCAGTGTGAGCAGGAAAAGAACAACTTTTGCTGGACGATTGTGACATGGAGGAGGGGTAATTACATAGTAGGAAGGCAATCTAGCCACAGACAATGAGTAGAGGGATACACTGTTTCACCAAAGTATATCCTGGGTTCAAGAAAGCCAAAATCCTCCTGCTTATGAAAATGGCAAGATACTCCTATGGCTCCAACACCAAGAAGTAGGAATGATAGAGGTAGGTTTAGATCCTTGGTTTCCCAGATAGTGTCATGACCATGAGTTAAGTCACCCAATCTCTCCTGGCCTTCCCTGTAAGAAGAAAATGCTAACATTCATCTTACCTACTTAACAGGGATTTTGTGAAGATGATAATAGCAACAGAAACATTACTAGCAGTAGATTTAGAAATTAGTGATACTATCAGAAGCAGTAGTACAGGTGTTATAGGTGCCAGGAAATGTGTTTTATATCCATTCTCTTATTTAAACCACAGAACACCCTCTGTGGTGGTTACTGTGGTCCCCCCACTTGATATAAAAAGAAAGTGAAGCAAGAAAGGATTACCATGTCTAAGGATACATGGTGTGTAAGTAAAAGAACTGAGTGTTAATTTCAATTCTGCCATATTAACATTTAATCCCCCACTTCCTCTGGGACCAAATGAGAAAAGCAAAAGCTGGTTGAAAAATAGGAACCTTGGCACAAAAATGGTTTATTTCAACTTCTTTTTTATTTCTGCCCTAGGTCATTCCATTTGCTGCTGACTGTGATCTGGATGAATGCACCTGTCTAGACCCCAAAGCTGAAGAAAATCAGTAACTGTGGGTTCAAGCCCCTCCTTCCACTGCCATGGAGGCAGTAAGAAAGAAAAGCCTCCACAAAAGCAAAAGTTGAATGAAGAAGGAAGGTCCTATAATGAAGGAAGGAAGAAGAATACGAAGAATCTTGTAGGTGCCAACTATTGCATCAAGTAGCCCAAATAGGAAAGAATCATAGGCAAAAGTTTCTTCAGAGGCAGTTGACCAAAAGTGGAAGGAGAAATTTGACAGCTGTACCAGGACCCTCACCCCATTTATATCCTGTCCAACCCCATTCTCAACTCTTGCCTCCCCACTCTTCAACCTGCCAGTCGTTCAGCCCCACCTGACTCGTAAACCAATACCAAAATATTAGAGCAGAAGTTGCCAGGGACACTTTGTTAATACCCATTTTTAATGGATTGCCATTTTTCAGGGCTCGCCTGCTCCAAACTGGCTCTCTCCCTCTCTTTTGTGTAGTCTCCCTTCATAATAATGAGGTTAGTTATTAATTCTTTATAAGTATTTAAACATAATTATATAAATATATTATATATATTATATTTTTTGCTGTCTACTAAGCTAAAAATTATACATTGTTCCACACATGCTGCTGTGAAGTTCACATCCAAAATGAATGCTGAGAGTTTGAGGACAGAAATATAGACTCTGCCATCTTTCTAATGATGGGGATCGGCAGGTTGGGAGGGAAGCGGAGGAGAGAGAGATGAGATGGAGTTCTTGATGCTAACATGTCAGCTAATCGTGTTTTTATGAGCCGGGAGCTGGACCCAGGCAAAGGAGATGAGGAGCATGGGAAGTTGGGTGGAAGGAACCATTGGTGATGGGCCCAGGAGTTCTAGACTATGGCTCTTGAGTATCCATCCAAAAAAATATATAAAATACATTAACTCATTTTCAATTGTCAGAACTCTTAGCTGAGTTGGTGAGACCCAGGATTTTCCATACCTCCATATATGCCTTTCCAAGTGTGGCTTTCACCAGCCCGTCAACAAGTTTGTATGAGGGCCCATTCTCGGATCATCAGGATTGTAGGAACTCACACATGCCTCATACTTGGCCTGTGTGGTCTCACTCATTCTGAGTTCTATAGCTTAGCCATCATTCACACACGTGTGACCAACTGTTGAATTTCTGGGGGAAAAATGTTAAGGAAAATGGCATAGGGGAAAGGTGGGAGGAGATGGAAGGACAGGCAGGGATGGAGGGACCAAGGGAGAGCGTAGAGATGGGAGAGGTCAAGGCTCAATCAGAGCCCAGGGAAAAAGGATGAGGATGAAGGGAGTCAAGGAGTCTCAGCCTTGTTTCAGGCCGGCCAGAGGGGATCATCTTCGGATCAATGCAGAATCTATAGCAAATTCTACTTGAGTGTCATGTATAAAATCTGTGACCCAGAGATTTCCATTTGTGCAAGCTATGGAAACACGTGGAGCAAGGGTGACACTCTGTGGGGAGAGAGAAGAATTTCAACAATTTACAGTCCATTTTGTTGTCTTCCTTTCTTGTTCAATAGATGGACTGTGTGTGAAATGACCACATTAACCTGCCTGTCGTTACGTCCCAGGCTCGCTCTTTTTGCACGTGGTCTATGACAGCTGTTTGTTGGTTAAAAAATTGGGCCTTGAGGAAAGAGAGAACACCCTGGTTGATCATCTCGGGAAGGACTGGGAGGCTGGCCTACCTCAAAGCTTCTTCTCCATTGGAAACAAAAAACAGGCAGGCGTTAGAGTGCAGCCTTGGTCTCTCTGGGCCATCTGTTCTTTGGCCCTGACCACAAGTTTTCTACTCTTTCCATCAACACAGAAACAATGGCTCTGCAAATAGGAAGAGGAAGTACTACCCACCATTATCATGAGACAGACTTCATGTAGGAAAGAACAATATTCTGGAATAGAATGAAAAGAAGGGGATATAGACATGCTAATCTGTGGAGATATGAAATGAGGGTGGCAAAGTCATTGGGGAAAGGGAAGAGCAGAATTTGCTCATCCACAAAACACTTGTCCTCTCTATTCCTAGCCATGCTGTTCATTGCCTGAATTCACATGGAGTGGCCCCAAGAAATGAATGAGTATTTCTACCTGGGATTCTGATAGGTCTCAATATGGAAGGGATAGTGAAAACATTCAGATTGTCCATTTTTTTGAAGAAAATTGTAAATTATTTTGTGGGGAGAGTGTCCAAATTCTTGGAAGTAGTTCAGTTCTGTGTAGGGCATTCCTGCTTTTTCTGAGGCTGAGGCAACCGAATAGTTATCCTGGGCATTGCCCAGCTCAGGAAGACCACAGCTCCCCACGTTAAGCATGTGCAGCCTATGGTTCAGGCCAGTGGGACCTCCTCCACAGGAGTAACAGAACATTTCTCTTTTCAAACTTCATTTAAAAATATTGTATTCTCCAGTGGCAACATGTGTAATCCACCACTGCCCGGGGAAGGCAAGGGGACTAGTTCCTGTGGCAGGTGGGAAACCCCTCAGGCTGAAGGCTACCAAGCAGCAGTCAGCTCCGAGCATTCCCAGATGGCAGGTTCTTCCAGCCCTTGCCCCTGGAGCCTAATGTCTTAAGCTTCTAGATCACTATTAAAGCTGAAGGCCTGAGACACCATGGTCACGGATCCCCAGTGGAACCAACTCACCCTCATTCTACGTGCATTTTGCTGCTCTTACCTACACATGGGGTTGCAGAGGGCCTCTCCGAAAGGCCCCTCTGTCTGTCTGTTCGAAATAACTTCTCTGTTTCCTGTTTTCCTAGTAACTAGGGGCGCTGGTGCTCAGATTGCCCGGGGCTAGCTGAATATGATTAGTGTGACAGCCCCCAACCAAAGAGGTACGAGAACAGTGAGGAACATGGACAGTAGGCGAACTTGTACGTGAAAGTAGAGAGCTGTTCTTGATTCTCTCCTTCCCTTCCACCCGTTAGGAGGCATAGGCTTGGCACTCACCCCCTCTATCATGTGAGATCACTATTGAGTGCGTCAGTCAGCGCCCCAAGGGGATGGCTTGCTTTGGAACACAGTGAAAGGAGTTGATCTACTGTATTGTAACTTAAAACAGCTACAGCCAGTTATTTTGTAAGGTTATAAGATGTTCATTAAAAAATCAGCACACAAAATGTGAAGTGTCTTTGGTGTCTCATCTGTTTAAATTGTTCCATCACTTCCAAATCACTTTGCATCGGCTTCTGACAGATCCAGGCACGGTCACTGATTAATTGATTGATGGGTCACTTCTTTCAGTAAATTAAAAACTATTTATTAATTAAATGGTATGTGTAAGGAAGATAAACATGGAAGTATATGAGAAGAAATAAGCAGAAAAAATTGTGCACAGTAGTTGCAATAAAAAGTAGTTGCAAAGAAAAGCCTCATGGGTTGTAAAAATAAAGTGCAAGCATCATTTACAGTTCAAAGAAAGTAGTCCTAACTCCTGAATGCCAAAGCCAAGTAGAACGTGAAGGATGGTCCGTGAAGGAGGCATATGAGCTAGACAGGCAGGTAGGGGAAGGAGGGAGAGGAGAGTCAGTCAAAGGGGAGAAAGGAGTTGAAAATGTGAATGTAGGATTGGGAAAAGGCTAGGAAGTATTAGACATCACTGAGGCATCCAGCTTAGCTGGAAGGTAGAACTCAGCGTGTGCCATGCATTTGGCAAACACCATCTTAGTTAATCCTCACAACTGACCTACCACTTCCATATTCTCATTTCATAGGACACCAAGCATCAAGCTAGTGAAGAAAGTTATTTAAGGTCCCATAAGTGGTCTTAGGTTGAAGTCTGGTTCTATGAGATGTCAAGATGCAAAAAGGAAAAGAAAAATGGTGGTTAAGAGGATGTTTAATGGGGAAGGGGAGAGGTGGAGAGAAATGTGTAAGATGGTGCCTGTGCATTAAGCCTACATACCCATATCATCACTGACAGAAAAGGGATGCCCGGAGGAACCAGCTTTTGAAGAAAGAGCATCTAGTACTCTTTGATAAAATCAGTTTGAGGGCCAGGTAGATAATTAGTTGAAACTTTCATATAAAGTAGTGTTTAGCACACTGTAGGCGGCTTCTGCTGCTGGGTGCAGCTAGCCAATATCTCTGGCCATGCCAGGCACCACCTGGCTGCCCAGAGGGCTGAGTGGTTATCACACTACACCTGTGAGCCATTTGGTAAAACCTATGGACTTGACAATTGGACATGTGAGCTTGGAACTTGGGAAAGAGGTCCGTGACTAGAAACAAACATTTGAGAGTAAAAAGAATATTACCTGATGTTTTCTTTGTTGTCTACAAAGTACCCTCTGTTGCCCATGGGTTAGGCAGAGCAAGAACCCATGGGTTGGTTTCCATTTTACAGATGAAGAAATATAGTGTCAGAGACAGTATTGAAAATTTGAAGTTTATGTAATTCAGATCAGGTTGAGATAGGATTCCAACTTTTCTGCCCCTAAATGTGATGAGCTTTCCCCTACATGATGTTGAGCCCAATGGGCTGGGGGTGAACCCAGACCCAATTAAAATGGGGAAGTTCCATGTCTTTTCACCTGTTTGTGTTTGAACATGTTCATTGGTTTACTTGCAGCTTTCTTAGTAGCCAATTGTAGGAACACGAGCAAACCTTGAGCACCTTTCCAGGGCCCTCTCTTCATGACAAGCCCTGAGTATAAGCAGATACCCCGGCTCATGCCAGTTAGACCAGCTGCTCTGACATAGCTGGCAAAGCTGCCTTCTCCCTAATAGCTTCCCCAGGGAGAGTCCTGGAGAGAGAGACATTGGGGTTCTGGTTTCCATTGACTGACAAATGGAAATGACATGAGTCACACATCAGCTGGGAGACTCACTACTTAGATTCAGGCCAACTAGATGAGGGGCTCAGGATGGAGAGAAAGGTTCACCATTTATAAATAACTCCAGGGCATCTCTGGAGCTGGCTTTGGGTCATATCCTTTTATGTCACCACAGGAAGACTCCTGATGCTGGACCCCTAACATTCCAGGTTGCCCTTTGGTTTGCTCCAAAGAGGGTTGTGGTGAGAATCATATATTTCATAATGGTTCACACCCATCAAACCTACTGCATGTACCCTGAGTGTTGGACTCTGGAACAATATAAGACTATTTTAGAGAATAGTTATTTTTAAGTCTGCCATAGTCTGAGCCTACGTGGGCTTGAATGTTTATTTTCCAGTTTTCCAATCAGAATCCAGACTGGTGGTCAATGCACTATGAAGTGTGTGTGAACTGCTGCTTACATTCAGCTCCTAGCTGAGAAGCCCCTCCCCTTATTCTTCCTTGATCTTGCCACTAGATCTTCAGGTTACACTGCTAAGTGTTAGTAAAAATTGGTGTGACAATGACAGAATACATTCTTAAAAGAATCTGCAAGTCAAATCTAGTTAACATTCCAAATCAGTATAACAAAAACATTTCTAAGCACTGAAAGTCCAAAGTAACTACAAACGGCTAATGCTTTTTGAATCAAATTTTCTTCTAAGGATAATTTAATATAGGCAAGCTTTCTTTTTTCATGTTTGTACACATAAAAGTCATTTATTCAAATGCATAAAATTATAATAATAAAAGGAGAGTGTTGATTTTAATGACTACCAATCATGTTGCATCATTTTGCCTTTCCTCTCCATTAGCTGCTATCTGAAAGAAGTTGCCTTTTTAAAAATGGTTATACAGGGCTGAGGGTGAAAAAGATGGTGGCATGAGAAATGAGGCAGGAACCTCCTTCCAAAACCGCATATAACACAAAAATACACAAATACACCTAATCCTGAAAGAGCGACCCAAAGACTACAACAGACTGCCTACATCTCAAGAAAAGAAGAGACCTTACGGAAAAGGGTAAAGTAGCAATGCTGCAATCTGGCAGGGCCCAAGCCCTCCCCCAATCCCAGCTCACAGCTGGAAAGAAGAAAAACAGAGTGGGGAGGGAATAGAAGCCCATGTCTGCTAAATACCGCCTCCCCATCCCCCAGAGATCTGATCCAGGAGCATGAACCCACATCACACAGTGCTCTAGAGATGTGGGGTTGGAAAGCAAAGACAGGCAGAATACTCGAAGAGACTGAGATTCCAGCCACTTGCGGAGAACAGGCATCCACAATGGGGCCACTCTGGGATGAAAGAAAGGTGGGCACTTTGAAAGACTTCCCAATAGCGAGAGGCTTACTAATGGGGCAAGGATTACACAGAGCTTGCTGCTCAGGAGAAAGGACAGGTGGACAAAATCATCCTGGCACATTCAGCCCAGCAGGTTGGGAACTTTCAGGAGCTTCAGACGCTCCATTTCCCTGCCTGGCAATGTAGTGCCAAGGCCTGTTGCTCCTTCCTGTCAGCAGGAACTGGTCCACATACCTGCTGCCCCCACCATTGTGCCAGGCCAGGGTAGGGTGGCTCTGCCTACAGCAGCTACAAGGGCATAATGCAGAGGCTCCTCCCTGAATGCTCAGCCCACTGGACCTGGCAGTGGAGGCAGACACTGCAGCCGGGAAGCAGGAAAGAGAACCTTCTTCTCTGCAGGCATGCATGCTGTGCACCTATGAATCATGCCATTGTTCCAGGTGCTGGGCAACTCCAGAGAATAGAGCTTCTGGGCACTAGAGGGTGCCACCTACAGAAAGTTATTATTCCATAGTAATATTGGAAATATGAAACAGCAAAAGAATTTTGTACAAACAAAAATCCCACAAACACCAGAAAGTGGGCTAAATGAAACTGAAAGAACTGTTCTTAATAAAGATTTCAAAATAAAAATCATAAACATGCTCACAGAGCTACAGAAAAATATTCAAGATCTCAGGGACAACCTCAAGAAAGTGAAAGAAACTTTGAAAAATACAGTATATAAAATGAAACGAACAGGGATTTAAAAGCAGATTAGATGAGGTAGAGGAGACAATAAATGGAAAAATAGAAATTAGGAAAACCAAGAAGCTGAGGCACAGAGAAAAAAGGATCTCTAGGAAGGGAAGAATAATAATAGAGCTGTACAACCAATCCAAATGGAATATTTGTATTATAGGGGTACCACAAGAGCAAGAGAGAGAAAACAGTATAGAAAATCTCCTTGAGAAAATAATTGCTGAAAAATTCCCCAGTATGGGGAAGGAAATAGTCTCTCAGGTCATGGACATGCAGAAATCTCCCAACACAAGGAACCCAAGGAAGATAACATCAAGACATATAATAATTAAATGGCAGAGATCAAGGACAAGGACAGAGTATTAAAAGCAGCCAGAGAGAGAAAAAAGATCACCTACAAAGGAGAGTTCAACAATCTATCATCAGACTTCTCAGCAGAAACCTTACAGGCCAGAAGGGAGTGGCATGATATATTTAATGTAATGAAACAGAAGGGCCTTGAACCAAGGATACTCTACCTGGAAAAATTATCATTTAGATTTGAGGCAGGGATTAAACAATTACCACATAAGAAAAGTTGAGGGAATTACCTCCACTAACTGTCTCTATAGCGTATTTCAAAGGGACTGCTATAGATGGAAGTGCTCCCAAGATTAAACAGCTGTCACTAGAGAAAATAAAACCACAGTAAAGGAAGTACACCAATTAATTACTAAGCAAATGCAAAATTAAATCAACTACCCACAAAGGCAGTCAAGAGGTACCAAAGAATACAGAATAGGACACCTAATATAAAAAGAGTGAGAAGAAAGAAAAATAAGGGAGAAAATACAAAAAAGATTCATTAGACTGTGTTCGAAATAGTGTGATAAGAGAGTTAAGTCAGACTGTTAGATAGTAAAGAAACTTCCCTTGAACCTTTGGTAAACACGAATCTAAAGCCTACAATGGCAATAAGTACATATCTACTGATAATCAGCCTAAATATAAATGGAGTGAATGCACTAATCAGAAGACATAGAGTTACAGAATGGATAAAAAAACAAGACCCCTTTTTAGGGAGGAAAAAAGATGGCAGTGTGAGAAGTGAGGCAGAAATCTCCTCCTAAAATCACATCTAAAATGAAAATACAGCAAATACAACTATTCCTAAAAGTGTGACCAGAAATAAGATTGCAGCAGCCAGTCTACATCTGCAAAAAGAGAACATCTCATGGAAAAGTGTAAAATAATAAAACTGTGACCCAGTGGGACCTGAGCACTCCCCCCACCCCGGCTCACCAGCAGGAGGAAGAGAATCAAAGGAAGGAGGGAGCAGAAGCCCAGGACTGCTAAATACCCAGCCCTAGAAATCTACTCCAGAAGCACAAACTCACATTGCATGGTGCTCTGGATATTAGTGGAGCCCAAAACTTAAGTCACAGACTAAGACTGTGAACAGGTTCCTACAACCGGCTGCCCTGGGACAAAAGAAAGGTAGGCACTTTGAAGGATTTCCCAACAGTGAGAGAGATGCTAAAGGGGCAAGGATTCAGGAATAGGAAGAGGTGGACAAAATCATCCCGTCACACCCAGCCCAGCATGTGGGAAACTTCCAGGAGCTTCAGTCATTCCATCTCTCTGGCTGGCAACACAGCCCAGAAGCCCCCCACTATGATAAGCAGCCTCCTGCTTCTTCCTCCATGCCAGCACCTGTGTGCAAACCTGCTGCCCCCACCGTTGCTCCAGACCAGCTGGAGGGCAGCCCCACCTATAGCAATTACACTACTTAACACAGAGGCTTCCCCCTGCACATGGCTCACTGGCCCTGACAGCAGAGGCAGGCACTGCAGCCAGGAAGCAGGAAAGGGCTTTGTCCTCCTGGCAGGCTCTGATGCCAATCACCTGCCACTGCTCCAAGCCAGCCAGAGGGCAGCCCCATTGATGGCAGTTTAGGGGATTAACCCAAAGTTTACTCCCTATGCACAGCTCACTGGTTCTGACAGTGGAGGCAGGCACTGCAGCTGGGAAGCAGGAAAGGGCTCATTCTTTAGGGTAGGCACTGGCCCTGCTCATTTGTGACCACTGCCATCGCTCCAGTATTATGAAAAGGCAAAGAACCTTGTTCAATGCCAAATCCCTCAAACACCAGAAAGAGGGATCAGTGAGACTAAAATCACCAATCTTCATGAAAAAGAATTTAAAATAAAAGTTATAAGCATGCTAATGGAGCTACAGAAAAATATTCAGGAGGTAAGGGATGAATTCAGGAGGGAGACAGACACCTAAAAAATACAGTAGCTGAAATGAAACATATAATTTAAAAGGGGATTTAAAAGCAGATTAGATGAGGTAGAGGAGGCAATAAATGGAAAAGTAGAAATTAGAGAACAAGAATACAAGGAAGCTGAGGCAGAGAGAGAAAAAAGGATCTCTAGGAATGAAAGAATATTAAGAGAACTGTGTGACCAATACAAATGGAACAATATTCGTATTATAGGGGTACCAGAAGAAGAGAGAGAAAGGGATAGAAAGTGTTTTTGAAGAAATAATTGCTGAAAACTTCCCCAATATGGGGAAGGAAATAGTCCCTCAGGTCATGGAAGTACAGATATCTACCAACACAAGGAACCCAAGGAAGACAACACCAGGACATATAATAATTAAATGACAAAGATCAAGGACAAGGACAGAGTATTAAAGCAGCCAGAGAGAGATAAAAGAAAACCTTCAAAGGAAAACCCATCAGGCTATCATCAGACTTCTCAGCAGAAACCTTACAGGCCAGAAGGGAGTGGCATGATGTATTCAATGCAATGAAACAGAAGGGCCTTGAACCAAGAATACTCTATCTGGCAAGACTGTCATTTAAATTTGAAGGACGGATTAAAGAATTCACAGAAAAGCAAAAGTTTAAAGAATTTACCTCCCACAAACTGTCTCTACAGTGTATTTCAAAGGGACTGCTCTAAATAGAAGTGGTCCTAACGCTAAGTAGCTGTCACCAGAGAAAATAAAATTACAGTAAAGGAAGTAGACCAATTAATTACTAACCAAATGCAAAATTAAATCAGCTACCCACAAAGTCAGTCAAGGGATTCACAAAAAGTACAGACTATGACATTTAACATATAAAGAGTGGAGGAGGAAGAAAAAGAGAGAAAAAAGAACTTTCAGACTGTGTTTATAATAGTGAAATAGGTGACTTAAATTAGACTGTTAGATAGTAAAGAAGCTTCCCTTGAACCTTTGGTAACCACAAATCCAAATCCTGCAATGGCAATAAGTACATATCTATTGATAATCTCCCTAAATGTAAATACACTGAATACGCCAATCAAAAGATGAGAGTTACAGAATGGATAAAAAAGCATGACCTATCTAAGTGCTGCCTACAAGAGACTAACTTTAAACCCAAAGACATACAGACTAAAAGTGAAGGTATAGAAAAAGATATTTCATGTAAACAATAGGGAGAAAAAAAGCATGAGTTGCAATACTTGTATCAGATAAAATAGAATGCAAAACAAAGAAAGTAATGAGACAAAGAAGGACATTATATAATGATAAAGGAGTCAGTCCAACAGAGGATATAACCATTACAAATATCTGTGCACCCAGCATAGGAGCACCCAAATATGTGCAACAAATACTAACAGAATTAAAGGGAGAAATAGAATGCAATTCATTCATTTTAGGAGATTTCAACACTCCACTCACTCCAAAGGACAGATCAACCAGACATAAAATAAGTGAGGAGACAGAGGCACTGAACAACACACTAGAACAGATGGACCTAACACACATCTACAGAACACTCCACCCAAAAGCAAAAGGATACAGATTCTTCTCAACTGCACATGGAACATTTTCCAGAATAGATCACATACTATGTCACAAAAAGAGTCTCAGCAAATTCAAAAAGACTGAAATTGTACCAACCAACTTCTCAGACCACAAAGGTATGAAACTAGAAATAAATTTTACAAAGAAAACAAAAAGGCTCACAAACACATGGAAGGTTAACAACATGCTCCTAAATAACCAGTGGATCAATGACCAAATTAAACAGAGAACAAATAGTGTATGGAGACAAATGAAGACAACAGCTCAATGCCCCAACTTCAGTGGGATGCAGTGAGGGCAGTTCTAAGAGGAAAATATATAGCAGTTCAAGCCTATTTAAAGAAGGAAGAACAATCCTAAATGAACAGTCTAAATTCACAATTAATTAAACTGGAAAAAGAAGAAAAAATGAGGCCCAAAGTCAGTAGAAGGAGGGACATAATAAAGATCAGAGCATAAAAAAGTAAAATTGACAAGAATAAAACAATAGAAAGAATCAATGAAACAAGAGCTGGTTTTTTGAGAAAATAAACAAAATAGATAAACCCCTAGCCAAACTTATTGAGAAAAAAAGAGCCTACACACATAAACAGAATCAGAATGAGAAAGGAAAAATCACAACGGACACCACAGAAATACAAAGAATTAGTACAAAATACTATGAAAAATTATATGCTAACAAATTGGATAACCTACAAGGAATGGAAAACTTTCCAGAAAAAATACAACCTTCCAAGACTGATCCAGGAAGAAACAGAAAATCTGAACAGACCAATTACCATCAATGAAATTGAAGCAGTAATCAAAAACTACCCAAGAATGAAACCCCCGGATGAGATGGCTTCACTGATGAAATTTATCAGACATTTAGAGAAGACCTAATACCCATCCTCCTTAAAGTTTTCCAAAAAGTAGAAGAAGAGGGAATACTTCCAAATTCATTTATGAAGCCAGCGTTACTTTAATATCAAAACCAGTCAAAAACACCACAAAAAAAAGAATTACAGACCGATATCCATGATGAACATAGATGGAAAAATATTCAACAAAATATTAGCATACCAAATCCAAAAATACATCAGAAAGATCATCCATCATCATCAAGAGGGATTCATTCCAGGGATGCAAGGATGGTACAACATTTGCAAATCCATCAACATCATCCACTACATCAATAAAAAGGACAAAAATCACATGATTATCTCCAAACATGCTGAAAAAGCATTTGACAAAATTCAACACACATTCATGATAATAACTCTCAACAAAATGGGTAGAGAGGGCAAGTAATAAAGGCCATACATGACAAACCCACAGCCAACATCATACTTAACAGTGAAAAGCTGAAAGCTTTTCCACTAGGATCAGAAAAAGACAAGGATGCCCACTCTCAGCACTTTTATTCCACATAGTACTGGACGTCCTATCCACAGCAGTTAGACAGACAACACAAAGAAATAAAAGGCATCCAGATTGGTAAGAAGTCAAACTGTCACTGTTTGCAGATGATATGATATTGTATATAAAAAAATCTTAAAGAATCCACTCCAAAACTACTAGAACTAATATCTGAATTCAGCAAAGTTGCAGGATACAAAATTAATACATAGAAATCTGTTGTGTTCCTATATAGTAACAATGAACTAGCAGAAAGAGAAATCAGGAAAACAATTCCATTCACAATTGCATCAAAAAGAATAAAATACCAAGAAATAAACCTAACCAAAGAAGTGAAAGACCTATATCCTGAAAACTACAAAACACTCTTGAGAGAAATTAAAAGAGGACACTAATAAATGGAAATATATCCCATGCTCTTGGGCAGGAAGAATTACTGTCAAAATGGCCATTCTCCCTAAAGCAATCTACAGATTCAGTGCAATCCCTATCAAAATACCGACAGCATTCTTCAATGAACTAGAATAGTTCTAAAATTTGTATGGAACCACAAAAGACCCCAAATAGCCAAATCAATCCTTAGAAGAAAGAATAAAGTGGGGGAGATTATTCTCCCCAACTTCAAGCTCTCCTACAAAGTGACAGTAATCAAGACAATTTGGTACTGGCACAAGAACAGAGCCATAGGTCAATGGAATAGAACAGAGAAGAACCCAGATATAAACCCACACATATATGGCCAATTAATATATGATAAAGTAGCCATGGACATACAATGGGGAAATGACAGCCTCTTCAACAACTGGTCGTGGCAAACTGCACAGCTACATGTAGGAGAATGAAACTGGATTATTGTCTAAATCCATACACAAAAGTAAACTTGAAATGAATCAAAGACCCATTCATTACCCAAATGTAAGTCATGAAACCATAGAACTCTTAGAAGAAAACATAGGCAAAAACCTCTTGAATATAAACATGAGCAACTTGTTCATGAACATATCTCCTCGGGCAAGTAAAATAAAAGCAAAAATGAATAAATGGGACTATATCAAACTAAAAAGTTTCTGTAGAGCAAAGGACACAATCAGCAGAACTAAAAGGACCCCTACAATTTGGTAGAATGTATTTTAAATGACATATCCGATAAGTGGTTCACATCCAAAATATATAAAGAATTCACGTACCTCAACACCCAAAAAGCAAATAATCCAATGAAAAAATGGGCAGAGGATCTGAATAGACACTTTCCAAAGAAGAAATTCAGATGGCCAACAGGCACTTGAAAAGATGCTCCCCATTGCTAATCATCAGAGAAATGTAAATTAAAACCACAATGAGATATCACTTCACATCAGTTAGGATGGCCAACATCTAAAAAACAAGCAACAACAAATGCTCACAAGGATGAGGAAAAAGGGGAACATTCCTATACTGCTGGTGGGAATGTAAATTAGTTCAACCATTGTGGAAAACAATATGGAGGTTCTTCAAAAACCTAAAAATAGAAATACCATTTGACCCAGGAATTCCATTCCTAGGAATTTAGCCAAAGGAAACAGGATCCTAGATTCAAAAAGACATATGCACCCCTATGTTTATCACAACACTATTTACAAAAGCTAAGATATGGAAGTAACCTAAGTGTCCATCAGTAGATGAATGGATAAAGAAGATGTGGTACATATACACAATGGAATATTATTCAGCCATAAGAAGAAAACAAATCCTACCATTTGCAACAACATGGATGGAGCTAGAGGGTATTATGCTCAGGGAAATAAGCCAGGTGGAGAAAGACAAGTACCAAATGTTTTCATTCATCTGTGAAGTATAACAACAAATCAAAACTAAAGGAACAAAAGAGCAGCAGACTCAAACACTCCAAGAAGGGACCAGCAGTTACCAAAAGAAAGGGTTGGGGAGGGTGGCCGGGAAGAGAGGGAGAAAGGGATTAAGGGGCATTATGATTAACACATATAATGTAGGTGTGACACCGGGAAGGCAATATACCACAGAAAAGATAAATAGTGACTCTGTAGCACCTTACTATGCTGATAGACAGTGACTAGAATCTGGTGTTTGGGGGACTTGATAATATGGGTGAATGTTGTAACCACAATGTTGCTCATGTGAAACCTTCATAAGATTGTATATCAATGATACCTTAATAAAAACAATGGTTATACATAAACAAGTCATATATTAAAATCTCACAAAAGGCTGTCAAAGTTTGAGAATTTTCCCAAACCATAGCTCAGTATGTACAGCTAGGTATGCCTTCTCAATAGGAAGCCATTGTGTAAGGACACAAATGATTTCCAAGAAAAATATTGTTGGTAGTTAATAATCTGCAAAAAAATTCCTAGAGCTCCTTAAAATATCTCAGTAGTCTCCACTCTGGAAATACTGCTTATTAAGTCTCTTATTAACCACTGCTGATGCCTTCTCTACTTTGATAGGCAACCTGCTGCAGGGAGGCTGGGCACAGGGTGACTTGAAAGTCAGCAGGTGAGATATATTAGTGACATAATCTGTGAGCAGCAGCATGGTGATCTGCAGGCTTTTGAGTCTGACATATCTGATTCTGAATTTGGACTCCACCACTCCCTAGATCTGTCATTTAAGTTACTTAACCTTTCTGAGCCTTAGTTTCCTTAAATACCTACCTTTGTAGGGCTCTGCCCAGCATAGCACCTGACCCGTGTCAGACAAGAAGAGGTTAAGGAGTGACTGATGGAAGCAATGAGTATAGACTACCCTCTCAAGAAGTTTGACAGGGGAAAAGAGAAGGGAATTGCCTTTATATGGCTTCTAAAATTCAAATTCTCGAACACTGTAATATTCAGACATTCGAGAGCCTCTGAGACGTGCCATCATTATTATGTTCTCAAGACAGAACAGGTAGGAGAATTCCATAGTTTGGCTGTCAAGAAATGGTCTAGCCTTCAGATTCAGAGAGAAGAGAAAATGGCACTGAGAAAAAAAAGTGGAAAGTTTTGGAGTTGGCAAAAATGCCCATTAGCTCCAGATGTTTGGAATGTATCTAGAAACGTGCACTAGCTGTGTAAATGCTGGTTATTTTATTCAAAAGATAGTCAAACTGCTGAATTTACCCAGTTTGTAGAAGACTACTTACTGTAAATACAAGTTCCTATGATGGAAATGATCTGCATCTGTATGGTCCAGTGCAGTAGCCACTAGTCACATGGTGCTATTAAGCCCTTGAAGTGTGACCAGTATGACCGAAGAACTGAATTTTAAATCATATGTAATTCCCCAAATTTAAATGTAAATAGCTACATGTGACTGGAAACACCATATTGGACAGCACATCTAGAATATTACACGAATGAATCATTCACATTTGCTTTTCAAATATGCTTGGTGTTTACAAAATTACAAAGCAATATGATTTTTTTAAGTAATGGCACTTATGTCTCATGGATATGGTAAAGGTATATCATGCTCAGTTGGGTTGTATTATTTCTAGTTTTTGAAAACTTCAATTGAATAAATCATCTACAAATTCATACATCCAAAAACCTCACATCAGAAATTAAAGAGCAAATAAAGGGCTTTTTACTGGCATAGAATTGCCACAAAGCCTGGGCAGTTTTGTAACAGAGAAAGTAATAAAGTTGCTTCTGGAACCATAACTTGGGGAAATCACATCGAGTGTCCAAGGAAACTCTTAACACAAATGAGACATGCAAAGTATTCAGAGAGATACAGAGAGGCCCAGGTGGCACAGTTGGTAAGGATTTGGACCCTGGGAGCCTACTTTTGCGGTTTGTGTTTTACCCATTATGCTCTAACAGAACCCTGCCTTTCCAGGAAAACCATACACAAAAAGTACAGCACTTAGTTTTAACTTAGTTTTATAGGTTCTCAGGCCTGAAAGGGTCTCCAGAAACTGAATTATTCACCCTAGCATTTTCTGCTGTGGGTCATCCTGCCTAATCACAAATCAATTTAGTACTAAGGAACTCGTCTCCACCCCTCACTGCCCTCTGCTAGGATAATCAATCGAATTGATGGAACTTTTATGAGATGTGTTCTTGTCTTTCCCCCTATTCAACTGTAAACTCTTTGAAGGCAGATGAGCTCGGCTCCACCAGGACATTTGATACTCTTCTCAAGAAGTAGAAGGAAGCACTTCATCTGAGTGTGGGTAAACCGGCCTCGGAAGCCAGGGCTTGTAAATGTAGCACAGGCTGGATTTCTGGCTGCATCCCTGCCCTGGACAAGGCAAGCCTGCAAAAGA
Organism: Manis javanica; assembly: GCF_040802235.1. Lineage (NCBI taxonomy): Eukaryota > Metazoa > Chordata > Mammalia > Pholidota > Manidae > Manis > Manis javanica. Next base: position 85,513,697 of record NC_133166.1, read on the forward strand.
TGCAGTTCTGCCTTTCTACATAGTGACTCCATCTTATTCAGTTTGGGATCTCCGGCACCGCCCTGCGCAAAGACCTGCCTGAATTAAACCCTTGAAATCTGCTGAAATGCATCACAACACTGAAGGTCAGAGATGTGAAACCGAAAGAAATTGGATACTGTGTTTGGGATTGGGGGTGAGTGGAACTTTGACCTTTATGCTTCAACTGCTTCCTTAACAATAGTCCAAGAAGTGGTGGTCATATGAGGCCACCACAGAAGATTGTGTGTTGTGAGTGCATAGTATCAAAATGATTCAGTTTCAAGCTGACCATTAAATTCAGTGTTTGTCCATCAGTTTTATGTTGAGGCATGCTTTTTTGCCCAGATGTGCCCATTTCAGTTTTAGCTATATAGTCCATGTGGATTAGGAAGAAGTCGCAACTGTTGATCAGGCAAGATAGAGATCTAAGAGGTAATCTGATCAGACTAGAAGTTGAGTGATCTTGAGAAAGTCACTTGATGGCTTGAGACTCAATTTTCCCATCTGCACAAAAGAATGGTAATTCCCAACTTAAAGAATTTTTACACAGATTTACTCTAATGAATGTGAAGTGCATACCATAGAGCAGGCAGTTTAATATAATAATACTGTAAGTATGATTAGTTGAGGTAAACAGAAGTGTCCCTGGTACAGCAGGGGCCAGGAAAAAATAGTAATGGGAGTGGAGATGGGCTGGCTTTTGAGTTTTCATCCACTTTCTGGTTGAGGATATGAGCTATTCTAATGGACTTGTTGGTATGCTCCGTCTCTTTTATTTCTTTCTTTGTCTTACACAAATACACACACATACACACACACACACACACACACACACACACATACACACACTCATATGCAATTAAGTGTCCTATGAACCTTGGCTGTGTTTTAAATATAATTTCATTTAAAGCCATGCTGTGTGCCAGTTTGAGGCCCCAGATTAAATAGTTAGAGTGTGACCCTGAGTCCAAGTATTAAGGGAAGGAAAAACTAAGAAAAAAAAATGATGTCACCAAGACAGTGCAATTTATCCACAATTTTGGAGGGTAATGCTAATGCCAGAGCATGTCCCAGGGCTCTGCCGGGGCAGCATGTTCGTTGATGAGCAATCTGTATCCACCCATAATAATTTTAGAGTCAGACAATTTGCCCTCATGCAGTAAAGAGGGCCGAGGCAATGGTCATGGCTTGAAGAGGGGAGCAAGTTCCTTTCTAGATCTAAGTGAAGCCCCCAGAGGCTTCAAGGAATCCATGTATTTCGAGTCTTGATTCTCTCAGAGAGAACTTTGGTAGAAGTTTTGGGCACTTAACGCCTGCTCATTCAGAGTGCAGACTTCAGACTCAAGACCAAGTATGGGCGCCCAGCTCAGGGAAGCCCTGGACAGACGACTGAGTCTTTCAGGGCCCATTTGTAAAGTCGGGAAGAGTCTGTATTTGCTGAGTTGTTAAGAGCATTAAATTTGTAGCCCTTGAAGGCACTTAGCATGTCAGTTCCTTTCCTACAGCATAGCTGGAGCTCAATAAATACTTATTAATTATAAATATTTATTAACAGATGAGTTTCCTTTCTTCTTTTTCAATGAAGTGAAATCTCATCATTTATTTCCAGTTTCTTTTCATGGTATGACTTAGACAAGAGTTTCCTCTAAGCTGGTTAAGGCTTAGCAGACGATATAACAGCGCAGAGAAGAGTTGAGTTTGGAAAAGGGAAGAGTTGAGTCTGGCAAGACCTGGAGGTGAAGGCAAGTCAGATCCTGGCAATGTCTGCTTTCCAGGCTCTGTGGGGTGGGGTGGGGGGCAGTGGGGAGCTCCAGGCCGGTAGCTGACCTCACTTGCATTCTTATCAGGTTCCCTGTGTATCTCCTTGTGAAAGCCTTGTCTAACTCAGGTTTTAGACGCAAGACCCTGCATTGACCTCAGGCGTTTGCATGCCCTAAACCCACTCTCCTGTCATGCCAGTCTCACTCCTTCCCTGACTCTGTGGTCCTCTCTCTCCTGGTTCCAGTGTCTTCCCAGGCTTGCCTTTTCAACCCACATTCCTTTTGCTCACAAGCACCAAAAATCTTTCTGTTTGATCAAATCCTGAGGGTTTTGAAATTCCAGGTCCCTTCCCACAATGAGAACACTACCTTGGAGAAGGGCAGGCAGCAAAAGAAAAGACAGAAGTGAACTTTTGCAGGGAAGAACTTTCACAGTGCCTGCTCATATGCTGAAGAATGTCAGGCTCAGAGGGTTTTCTTTGGTGGTGGGTGGGTGGGGTATAATTTGTAGATCAAATCTCTTTTGGCTCTTTGTAGAGTTTTCCAAATTTCCTCTGGGGGACCTGCATTCTGTGGCTGAGGCAGGAAAACCCACACCTTGGAGGCCCACTTGTGTTTTCCCTGTGTGTCTTCATCCTGAGCATTCCTGAGAGGCACAGGCAGTCCTTGCTAGTGGCCTGGCCCCGGCTCGGTGCAGAGGAATGCAGCTGCTCTCAGACATTCCATCTGCTGCTCAAACCCAGTGACACTTCGTTAAGTCCTGAGCCACACCCTCTCCTTTGACTATTTGCTGGTATTGCCAAGGCAACCAAATACCCTTTCTTTATGTTCCCCCTCCTTGGCCCACTCCTGTCAGCTCCATCACCAACACCTCTATTGTGGGCCTTCTTAGATCCCTCCCACATGCCAGGGACACAGAGGCTACAGGGTGAGGATCAAAACATCTTCCCCTGTCTGATATCCAAGAGTGAGACTGTTTGGAAGGTCCAGAGATCTGAAGTGCATTAGATTGGCCTGCTTGGCCAGGGTTCACCATGGTGTAGAGACAGTAGGTCGATGGCGGTGGTAGAACACTTCCGTGCCGTAAGTGTATAGACATCTCACCAGCTAGGTTGCTCTGTTTGAGAATACAACCAAGCTAGAGGGTAGGAATGAGGGTTTTATGTCTTGACTCTTAAGCCAGTATAGATCAAAGCAGAGTGGTCAGGGATGGGAGGAGTCCCATTTGCACACATGCCAATTAACCCATGTCACAAGAAGCCTTGGAAGTGCATGGGCCCAGCTGCACAGTCACGCCTTCCCCAGAGCCAGGACTGAGGCTGTGCTGATGCCCAGGGTAGAGAGGCAGGGCTCGGACAGGTAGAGTGCTGTCTTCTCAGTGCTGCTGCAGGCAAGAAGTACACTGCCCTCGCCCCGGCCAAACATGAAACAGACAAAAAATCTTATTGGGTAAAACTCTGCTGTTAGTTCAATTCAATCACTATGTTGACCTAATATGGGTTCTGGGTCTCAGGAATGATGGGCAGGTGATTATGAAGGCCACCTGGCAGCACTGTAGAGTGGCAACACGATACACTCTGGCTCCCATCCTTACCTGCTGTATGTACGGCCTTGGGCCAGGTACCAGAGATCTCCAAGTCTGAGTTTTCTTGTCTGTAAAATGTAGATAGTAGCAGTATTTGTACATTGGGTTTCAGGGAAAATTGGACAAGAAAAGCCAGGTAAAATTGCTTGGATGGTATATGGCACATTATAAGCAATCAATATATGTTACTTGCTATTAAAAACAATAGCATCTTCAGCAACAAAAGCAACCTCACATAAATGGTAACAACCTCTTTCAGGAAGCAAGCTCAATTTTAAAGATATTAAAGGATCTTTGTCACATAATAAAGAATGCATAGTACGAACCCAGAACATGTTTTCTTACAACCCTACAATGTTGTCAAGAGAAAACACCTGGGTAATATCAGTGACACATCTGATTCTGTTTCAGGGTCTAAGAAATACTGAAGAGGGCCTGGGAGCTCCAATATTGTTGAATACCTACTAGTTGCATACCAGGATAAGTGCTTCCAAAAGCACCATCCTTCAATCTGCAGGCTGTTTCTGCCAGTTATGAAGCTATTGTTGCTCAGCTCACACCCACCTGTTAGTACTCTGTAGTGCTGCCCTCAGAACACTTTTTGTCAGTCAGTTCCATGTTAGGTTTTATCATTAGGGGGCGCTAGAGGGAGGCTGGACGGAAGAAGGCAGGAGAAGGGATTGCTTCCTCACTGTGTGCTTGCGTTCCTGTCAGCAGCATCCACGACGGCTTCACCACGGTGGCAGTAGCTCATTACTCTCTCCATTATGTTTGTGGGTTTGAAGGACCAGCTCATTCTGATCCCACAAAGAAGTTCCAGCAACAGGCAAATGGCTTCTCCCCCGCAATCCCCACCCCTAGGGCATCCCTTTTCTGTTCAGCCAACTTGCTTTGTTCTCCCAGCTCAGGAGTAACAGATGCCTCCTGCCTTGTTATTAACATCTCTGCACTATATCAATGTTTTAAGTATTTTTTGTTTTTTAATCCTACAATATATTTTAATCAAATCCCTCTTTAAAATTGTCGAAATCTTGACTAAATCCTGATACACTCTTCAAATTACAAAAACAGATAGAGACTGAAATCCTTTATTTCATGCTACCTAAGACACCAAATTAACAACAGTAAGACTATTTTAAAAGACTGATCTGGAAATGAAAATGACGATTCAGAAACATCATGAAATGCTTTGAAATTGATCATGTAGTAATTAATGGGACCGGAAGGTCTCATAAATATGTATTTTTTTCTCCCTTTATTTTCATTATCAATGCACAATGAAGCTATATTCACTTTTGTATATGTAAGTTATATAAAATGTAAATTATATATATGATGCACACATAATAGGTTTTCCTGGACTAGTCCTGATTCTAGTATTCTGAGCCTATTTCACTCCTATAAATTAGGGAAAACAAATGCATGGAACACATTCACCAATCCCATACCCTATCAGGCACTGATCATGGATCTCACCATTCTTTCTGACTAGATACAGATCCACCCTACGAATCCTTTTCAAGCCACAGGCAGCCTATTCCACTTGATTAAATTTAGCACTTGGGTGGAAACTTATTTGCCATCCCTGCAACCAATCTTAGAGTTCATAGAAACTTCCAGACTTTGCAGCAAAATTTCATCTCCCAGATTGTCATTCAGACCCTAAAGGGTTACAAAATTCCTGTGGCAAATGATATAGTAATTTTATTTTAAAGTATGTATTAGTTAAGACCCAGTCAGGAAAGCAGAGCACATTTTAGGTAATTCAAGAGGAAATTACAAATGGAAAGCCAATTAGAAAGTCTTTGGAATAACAGAGAAGGCATATGGAGAATCGGAGAATTGGGAAACGTGGGGGGTGAGGGGTAACCCAGAGATTATTGTTGGCAGGAAGCAGCCACAGCTTTGAGGTGAGGAGAGAGTCCTACTGACACTCAGGAGTTGGTGCCTCCAGAAGGGAGCTGAAAGCATGTTGGGAGCTTGCTGGAGGAGTTCTGAGGCCAGAGAGGCAGCTGAAATCCCAAAGGAGATGCTAGAAACCACCCAACCCAGAGAGCGAGGGAGAAGGCCCCTGACTTCCTCCCTCTTCCTGTCTTCCTACCTTCCATAAGCACCTCCCACTGTCCACCAGGCTGGAAGCCTGTTGACTAGGGAGTCTGGGAAATGCAGTTTGCAAGAGTCAGCTCTCCATGACACAGCAGAGCCGCAGAGGTTGGGCAATGGATCTGAGGATAAAAGGGCAGTTGACTTCTGAGGAGTGTATGTATTACCATGCTATATCCCACAGCCACTAGGACAAAATGCAGTCAGGGCATGTCCATCCTCACCTAATCCATGGGCCCTGACATCCTGAGACATCACAAGGACACGGTGTGAGGTGGTTTCATCTCTGAGTTGGCAGGTCTGATTCATTACACAGCAATGCCTCAGGATCACAGGACATTTGAATTATTCCAAATAAAGGAACTTGCTCCTAATTTTAAGCACTGAATATGGCTGAGGTTCTCCTACTGGGAAAGGTGGTAGGGAATCAATTATACCAATTCATAGCCCTGTGTGAACCAGCATATTCATAAACTCTAACAAAAGGCAGTTTTGGTGAAGAAACCAGATGTCAAAAATCTGTCCAGCCCTACAGGAATCAATCCAATTACCACACACACTACAAAGTCCAAAGTCCCAGAGAAAAGGTTTGCTTTTTTTGCCTTTTTTCTCACTTTGGAATAGTGCAGACATGAGTCAAGTCTGGGAGTCCTATACGTAGCAAGAGAACTTGTCAGTTATTCTACAAAACACTGAGGTTTCATTTGACACTAACCTGCTCATTAATGGGTTCAGTTGAAAAGACAATAAAATAGGAGCCCCTGATGGGAGCAGGGTTAGGAGGCAGGAGGTGGTTAAAATCCGGGCTGGGTCGTGGATCAACATACCAAGTTGTGCTGTCCTTAGAGGCAGGAGGCTTTTATTCCCCAAGTATTGGGTGTTACCATAGATGCATGCAGAACACAGAACAGTCCAGAAAGCCCATGAAAGCCTAATACAGGGCACATTGAACCCACATGGCCAGGTCACAGTTCTTGGTTCTGCCTTATACTCATGTGACTGACAAAAAGGCAAGCCAAACCATCAAGCAAACCAAAAGTGACAATACACTCTGCTCTTGGAAACCAGCTGTGCACCTGACTTGTTTTCTTGGTGACATTGGCAGGTTTACACTGATCTAGCCACCTTCTCTCTTATTGCCTGACATAGAGTGGTTGGCCAGCGATTCATAAATATCTCAATGGGAGGAGTTTTCCCTCACTAGCAAACTCAGTGGGAAACAAGCTTATTAGTAGGAGTGGCAGTAATACAGAATGGTTTGAGTCACACAGCCCTTGGGAGAAATGTTTGTACTGCCACTTGTGAACTTGGGTAAGTTATATAAAGTCTCTGAGACTCAGTTTTCTCTTTAACGGTATTAATTTCACAGAATTGCAGTGAAGATCAAGGAATATTTTGTAGTTAGTGTTTAACATGGTGCCTGGCACCCATTAAGTGTCAGGTATGCCCGTTCACATCCAGGAAGTTCCAAATGCAAAGGACAGAAAAAGTAATTGGAAGAAGCCCTTCCCTCCCAATATTTCTTCTTTGCCCCAAATTGTCTTCTCCCTTCTCTTTCTTTTGCTGGTCTCCCTCCCAGGTTTTCTGTCTAGGCTCCTGAGGGTCACCCGCTCAGAAAGTGCTCACCCTTCTTTTTTGCCACCCCCCCCACCCGCCGTTGGAGCAGAGACACACCTTATGGGTGAGAGAGACGTTGTACATATGTAGCTCAGCCTGCACACATTTTCCTCTCCTTTTCATGGTGAATGCACGCCCAGGACAGGGCTTGCCTAGCTGCTTCATCACTGGGTGGGTGGAATAGACATCGTTGGCCCCTGACTAGATCCCCTTTATTTAGCAGGCCCCCTCAGTGCTTTAAAATAATAACCACTGCATTATGTTGCATAATTTGGAGGGTCAGGAATTCAGGCAGGGCTTGACAGGGTGATTCTTCTCTTCCTTGTGACATTGACAGACTAGTCTTGAGGGCCCAAGACAACTTCATTTCCATGTCTGGTGTCTCAGCAGGAATATCAAGAAGGTTGGGCTCAGCCAGGACTGTGGACTGGAGAGCTTACACGTGACTGCATCATGATAGCCTCAGATTTCTTATGTGATGGTTCAAAGCTCCAAGAGCAAGAGTTCTAGAGAAGGCAGGAATCCCAGGACCTTTTAGGTTTCAGCCTTGGAAGTCTCACAGTGTCACTTCCATCATAATCTATTGGTTAAAACAGTGATAATAAGCCTGCCCCGATTTAGAGACAGAGATAGTAGAACACATTTGTGGACGGAAGAGGCATCAAAGATATTTTGCCCATGTTTTAAAACTGCCACAGTCTTGCCTTCTTCTTGTAGATCCTGCTTGCACCGGACAAGATCTCTCACCATTCCTTTTCAAGAGGCTCTGTAAGCACACAGGTACTTACTATCTGGTTATTGAAGATAAAGGGAATCACATGTTTTGGTGGAGGCAGATATAACATCTATTTAGAGTTACACTATGGAGAGAAAGAGAGATTGAGTGTTTGGTCTACCCACCAAGAAGCATTTTATAATAGCCAGCCTATCCCAAATGCCTCTACAGAATGCAAGACAGGAGGTGTCAGGGAGGGCCATTTGCATTCTTCTGAGCTACCTGAAGATAAATTTCAGGAACTCCCATAGCATCCTGTATTTCTCTGTCCCAGTTCTCTTCATGCTTGTGACAACGGGTTCAATGTCTAACTTTCCCCAAACAACGCCATGCTCTGCGGTGGAGAACAAGCTTGTCTTACTCCCCAGCATATTCTCTGCCCCGTGAATGGTGTCTGCAATACAGCAGATACGCAATTAATACATTTCATTAGCTGATTATTTCAAGGGTGGCAGAAGATGAGACACACTACTACATAACAACAAGCTTATAATTTTCTGTGAAGTGTCTCATTTTTTTTCTGGTTGGGATGATGGGCTATGAGGCTCATGTACCTGGAATCTAAGATGGGACATTTAAAAGGGTAACAATTCCCCAAGATATATCACTCTGATTATTGAAAGAGACAAGGGAATACCCACACACCCGACACTTACTAACAGGTTTGTTTATTACTTAGTTGATTATCCCATTTTTTTATAATCGTACATTAATCGTCTTTAAACAATACTGTTATACCTGAAGTTGGTCACATTATATTGTTTCTTCCTTCTATAGTAGTAAAGTGGATTTTTTTCACACTCAGTTTTTTAATAGAACATTGAATATCAAGAAGTGTGGTTAACTAAAAATAATGAATGGACCTAGCTCCATGGGAAACGACGGCACGCTCAGTCAAAGACCTAATCCTAATAGAGGGGGTCGGGTCCATTCCAGAGGGAACACCGCGGGCTTGCGGGGAGCCCCAGCGCTGGGAGAGCGTTGGTGGAAATGAGACCCCTTAAGACTGTCTGGCGGCTTGGAAACTTGAGGTTTCGTGCTGGCCCAGTACCGTCACTCTTTCTAGTCAGGGTGGGTTCCTCCAGGCAAGCCTTGGGAAATGTCATCCGGCTGTGATGGGTAGTGTTTTCCTGGGGCAAGAATCCTCCAGGTAAATCATCAGGGCACCTTACGTCTACCTCCTGCCCCGTTCGTGTTGGCCTTCCCTTTAACTTTAAAGAAGAAGGACCCAGACACTGGGGTTGTGTGTACAGTGTGTGTGTGTACAGAGTGTGTATGTATAGGGTGTGTGTGTGTAGTGTATATAGGTAGTGTGTGCGTGTGTGTGTGTGTGTGTGCCCTGTGGGTGGGTAAGTGCCTGTATAGGGCGTGGGTGGGTGTGCATGTGTGTGGACGTGCATGCACACAGGGTGCAGTGAGGAGGACATGAGGGGACACTGAAGGGAAAGACAGTCAAGGAGAACGAAGGGGCAAAGGAGGGAGGGTCACTGACAGGAGAATAAAAGGGAAAGCAGATGAAAACAGGGCGGAGGGGCTTGGGGGCTGGGAGGAGGTGGGGAGAGGGAGATAGCCTCTTTTATTTTAATTAAACAGGAGGGGACAGAAAAGGGTGACCCTGTTGCCACTCCTTGCATTCCCTCCCTGGCCCAGTGGCTCGCATCTCACCCACCGCCAGGGCGGGAATGTGGCAATAGCCTCGGCCTCCCATCATGCTGGGCAGACCATTTTCCGTGCAGACTTGAGCAAAGGACAGGCACATAATAGCAGCCCAGATGCTCCTCCCTCGGCCTTGCCAGCCCCATCTGCTGGTGGCCAGCTGCCTCTAGCATCTCCCTCTCTGGTGATGGCAAGAAATGTCCCTTGAGGCCTTTTACCTGAGGCCCTCCAGGGACCCAAGTGGGATGGCCGAGCTTTCTCCTAGCCTTTGCTCTGCAAGTGGGGGAGGCTCTGAAGCATGTGCTCCCAGGGCGCCAAAGAGAACTTTTAGTCTTTCTATGGAAAGGGGCAGGGAGGGGTGTGAGAGCATCTGCAGGGCAGCCCTCTCCCAGGCTCGCTTCCAGGCACCCAAGCGGGAGGCCTGGGCTGCAGCCCCAGTGGTGCCAAAGGGTGCTCCAGCTGCAGAAGTCAGGGTGCACCATGGCTCCTCCTCCCACTGTGCTTGGGCACATCCATACCACGCAGGTGGGAGAAAGGGAAATCTTCCTGGGTGGGTCCCCCTGGAGCTCAGAGCTCAGACAGCTGCATGTCACAGGCAATACTGAAAACAGGGCTGAGGGTGGCAGAGGGCTAAAATCCTGTGCCCTGGAATCTGACAGCCTGAATGCACACCATAACGCAGGCAGAGAGTAAAGGAGGCATTTTGGAAAGTTGCCTAACCTCTCTTTGCCTCAGTTTGCTCATCACTGAAGTGGAGCCAAGAATAGCACTTCCCTGGGGCAGGGAGCTTGTCTCAGGAACTCGATATGCCGTGCTTAGAGCAGCATCTGGTACACAGTAAGCACTCAGGGAATGTGATCTGTCATTACTATTTAGAAAAAGACCAATAGAGCTAAACGACATGCTTTAGAGTTCCTGCATCTCCTTCCTGACCTTTCTCACGTGTTTCCAAATGAGGAGCCCTGGGCAAAGGCAGAGTGGCTGAGAGTGTGTGTTCTGGCCTTGGAGGTATGTGTGGGCAGCTAAGGACATCACTGGTCCACACGGCCCTGCAAAGCTGTGTCTGAAAGGCTGGGCTTCCTGTTAGCTGGGCCACCATATGCCCATGCCAACACTCAGGCAGTGGAGCAGAAAAATGGGCCCAGCCCTTACCTGCAGTCAGGGGAGCTTGCCTGCACAGGATCTTTGCTCTTTCCTGCAACTAGACGGGAGGTGAAACGGTGACATTCTCCCGTTGATGGTCACCCAGAGAAATGATTTGCAAAACTAGCAACATAATTAGGCAGATTTAGCAAGGGGGCAATGCACAGAAGGTTTTTGTGATCAGTAATAGCTTTAGTTAATTAAAACACTGACATGGACATATTAACACCTGGACTAGAGCAGACATCAGCCATTATCCGTCCAGAGAAAGCAGCTGGAACATGAAAGAGAATCCAGACATATGGTGCATGTTGGTGTCTGGAGAAGTTCATCCTGGAGGCACAGGAGATTTTACAAATAATAAACTCCACTTCTCCAGAGTGTGGGCTGGAAGCTAGTCTCCCAGGTAGACCGCTCTGATGGTACGTTTGACAGGCAGCGTTGTGTTTCCTCTTGCAGATCACAATGTTTGGAGGGGAGAGCAGAGCCCTGCCAGAGGGAGAATGCGTTCCAGTCCAGTCTTAAAAAGGTGAGAACCATAAAAATCCCAGCGGCCCGAAGGGGCTCATAAGGGGGGCCAGTTCACTGTGAGGTGTGAAGACAGCAATAAGAAGTTCTGAGGGGAACACACCAGCCCTGCAGAGGGACCACCTGCCCATGTTCTTGTCTTTCTCTGTGAGCAGAGCTTAGACTCCCAGAGAGAGATGCTTCCTAAGGCTGGGGCTTGAGGCCAGCCTACTACCAACGTTCTGGCCTCATCTCTGTCCCCAGTTGTAATGGCCTCAGGGTGAGTACAGGGCACCTCAACCTCTCAAGGGAGGCATGATGGAACTCTTGAGCATTTTGATGAACCTCTTGGGAAAAAAAGAAATAAATGAAACAAATCAGCAGCAAAACACACCCCAGAGTAATCCCCTAAAGACAGATGGCTCTGCTTGCAGCTGCTGGCTGGCAGGTTTCCTGATCGCACAAGTGGAGAACATCATACCAAAAACGTTCTGCAGGGAGAAGGGTCATTTCTTCCTGGGTTATATGTTACCTCTCCCTGATTTAGAGGTTTTAATGTTCCATTAAAAAATATTAAAAATCCACACACCCACCCAGATATCCCCCTCCTGTCTCCTACTTCCGTTTGGCAGCCACTGTCTGGTATCACGGTACTAGATGTCTTCGCTGTCCCCGTAATCGTTGTAGGGGATGCTCAGCATCTGCTCCTCGCACGTCTTCCTGAGGTCCCGGCTGAGCTCTGACCAGTCAAGTCCGTAGGGCTTGATCTCGCTGTAGCGGCAGCCCAGGTACTTGAGGGAGCTGCGTCGCAGGCTTATCTTGGGTTCCTGAAGGAGTCCGTTGCACCAGCTGCTGAGATCCCCAAGCTGGGAAAGGATGAGCCCAGCTTTCCTACAGATCAAGCATGAAGGATATTTAGGTCAGAAAGAGGAGAGGCAGGAAAGGACAAATAGCCACCATGAGGGCAAGACTTTGAACTTCAAAAGTGCAGAGCCTGGTGTGTTTGCTGTTCTCTCTCTGGCACTTTGAACCAGAGTCTGTCTTAAATACTTGTCCGGCAACTGGGTGAATGAATGAATGAATGAGTGAATGAATAAGTAGGATGACTGTGCAAAATGGGGTGGGCACCAAAGTGGAACAGAGAAGCAAAATGCAATAAGGAAAAATAAAGAAGAGGAAATAACAAATATTTTAGTGGGGATTTACACCTTTTAAAATTGTAGAGTTGGCAGTTTTGTAAGACAAATCAAATCAATTTTCTTTAAAGCCAGTAATTTATCATCATTAAGTGACAGGTAATATGTTTGACTGAATGTTTCCTTTTTCAAAGCTATTTCTGAACTGACTAGAAGCCGCCTATATACAGAACTTCAGGGGATATCAAATGTAACTAACTGTGCCCACAACGAGGTAATTCCAGAGTCATGGGAAGAGGACAACAATATGCCCTGGGTGCCCACTGGCTCAGGCTGGTTTTCGGGGACAAGGCAGGCTCTCAGTGGCACACATTACCTAATGAACCACCAGGTGAGTTCCTGCTCCATCCCACCATCTCCTGTGGAAAGTCAGGAGGCCCTTGTGCTGGGGCCCTAATCAAAAGAGCGGGAAAGGAGGTGATGGGAGGGCACCTGAGCTGCCACTGATCAGGGCTGAGGAGAGCAAGGGCGCCCCAAGTGCACATATACTGAAAAGGAGTGACCCCCCCCAGCCAAGAAGAGAGAGTGATCACCTCTCCACGTGGTGGGGGAATGGGCTGTCGCCACAGTCTATCTACTGCTCCGTGGCCTTCCTCCCAGTGCCCATTCCTGGTGTCAGAGACAGAGGCAGCCCGACAGGCTGTTCTCAGAGCCTCCTGGCCGGGACCCTGAACACATAGGATGAGGGGAGGAGCATTATTCCCTCACTCAGCTACGCTCTTCTCACTCTTCAAAGGCCTAAGTGACCAGACACCAGGAAGTTGCCCTTATTTGAACAAGTTCATGTAAAATGCTGCTCTGGAGAGCCCAGTGAACAGCACCTCTTGCAGTATTTATTAACCTCTAGGCTAACTGCCCAGGTGAAGAACCATCTCTTTTCTAATCTAATCAGCAATTCTTTCCAGAAACTGGAAGGTTGTATACCTCCCTTTCGAATGAACTTTCAAAGAATGATAACCACATCCATTCATTCCTCCTCTTCTGTCCTGGCAACGAGCATCACAGGGCTGACGGCCCGGCATTCCGAGGAAGGCACTCTGTGAGAGGGGCAGGGAAGGATGCCGGAGGAAAGGTGTGCAGCTTCAGCAGCAAAGTTAAGGAGCTAAGAGAGTATGAGGTCATCAGTAGGGCGGTCGTAATTTCTCCAGCTTCCGTGGTGGGTCGGAGGAAATCAAACACTCTGCCTGCCGACTAAAGATCATCTTACACAGGTGGTCTGCCCTCTGCCTGTCAGCCTCTGCCGTTTAGCCAAGCAAACTTCCCAAAAGTCCTTGTCGACCGGGCCTTAGGTGGCCCGTCCTCTAAGTCTATCCTGCTGCATGTCATTAGTTGCTGACAAATTCTTGGAAGGTCAGGGAAGGGGGAGTGAGGGAAGAGTGAAGACAGCCTCTATATCATCAAGAAATGGGCACAGGAACGCATCCTCGCCATCCTTTCAATGGAAGGATCTGATGAGCCCATGGCATCTCTGTGGCTACCTTCATTGATCACTTTTATATTTAATAATTAATTTGGGTCTGCCTTGTCCCTCTCAGAGACTGTGGCCTCTTTCTTTCTTAGTAGCAAAGCAACCAGTGTTGTTCTCAAAGTATTTGAACACATAACTCAATCTGGAGGCCTCCAAGAATTTTAATGGATTGGACTTCACCGACCTGACGGGAGGGCATCCTTTCTGCCTGCTCACAGGAAGTGTGACCCCCACAGACTCTTTTCTATTTCTTCTCACAGCCAGTTCCAAAGCAGGCTGACACGTCTCTAGGCAGAGGACTCTTCTTTTCCTGTGGTGCACCCTGAGATCCACGACACTGAGGAGCAAAACTTATTTTCCACATGCTCATGAAGTTACACCCCGTTTTCTAATATATAGCTTTGGAAAACAAGGTTTATACCTGAAAAGTCTCCAGGGAGGAGAGTTTTAGGAAGAGAGTGTATTGTCAGCAACAGGCCTCACTTTACAGTGACATCTACATTTCTGCCCCACTTACTTATTTCATTAACCAATTTTTCTTCTGATGCTTGAGTTACAAGAAAGAAAATTTTAAAGCAACCCAAATGCCCTTGGAAATCAAGATGATATATGCAATGTTAGTGTTATTCAAAGTGACATTTATGTTCCCTAACAAAGAAGTATACACACACACACACACACACACACACACACACACACAATAAATGTCAGACGGAAGGAAGGAGGAAAAGGGGGTGGTTAGCAGAGGGGAAGAAGGGTGTGGAGGGAGAGCTGGAAGGCAGGGAAATTGGGGAGAGAGCTGGGGAGAGGGGATCACATCAGGTATGAGCAATGATAAGGGCAGGAGTAATGATAAGGTATGGAGCAAAGAGGGTATTTCTTAATATCTACTTTCTAATGCAGGGTTTGCTTTTTACCAAAACTGAGACAAAACAAATTAAAAGTCCCCTATATATTTTCCTCTGTGTCCTAATCCACAGCAGTGGTATCTGTTTGCCTGAGGACTACAAACTTTATAAAAATTCAGGAAATAATTTATGGCAAGCAGAAAGATTCTTCCTGACATTCCACATAAAATCATTGTATTTCAGGAAGAAAATCCTAAATTTCCCCCTTCCTTCAAAAGTAAGGAACCTGGGGGAAGAAATATCCTGAACCATGGTCTTCTAGTGATCATTTCAAGTCACAAGAGGACACTGAGGCTGGGTCTCCTCCAGTTTTGGTCAGAGTTCAGATGGATGGGCGGACTTTCGGGTGATACTTCTGTTTGGTCCTGTTGGCAGGAGTGCAAGAACTCTTTATTGCCAGATGACTCTACTGTGTGGATTACCTTCATTTTTCTTTCTTTTTCTATTATCACAGTCCTTGCCCCTATTTTTTTTTCTTTATGAACACCTACATAATTTGGGGACATAGAGGTACCAACATTCCCAATGAAAAGCTTCATCACTACGTCTATCTGAAAATTCTGATATTTCCAAGGAAATCTGTTTTTCTCAGAACAGCAATATATAGCTATGATGAATGGAACAAAAAAAAGGTGATTCTCCAGACATTTTTCCCATCCCTTTCTTTCCAAGAACTCCATCTGGGCTGTCTGACCTAAAAGCTGTGGATATTGAGTACTGTTAAATTGTAGCCTCAAGGCCAGGAAAAGTTGGCAAATACCATATACTGTCCTAACTTTGGCCAAGATAGATGCCAAGTGGGTGAATAGTGAACCCCCCAATGTCTTATAAGAGAATGTGGAATTTCACTTAAGAATACATGTCTGTCTGTATAATGCATATAATACATTCAAAGTTCATAGCAATAAATATGTTTGGATAACTTCAATAAAATTCCTAGTTTTCCTTCACAAGACTAGGCTTTTGGCTTCTCGAGTTTTAGCATTTCGAATGGTGTGTCATTAAAAGAGAGGTGTAAAACAGGTCAAGGGCAAAGGTTTTTTCCAGAGCTCAGGAAATGCATTCATGACTTGACTACTTAAACATGGCTTATCCTAGACTGATCTGTATGAACGGAGCTGTCTAAAGGCACAGGACTTACTTTTTCAAGCCCCTAAGCTCACCAAAGAAATCTCTACAATTTCATGGACGCAGTAGTATAGCCATAGAGGTATAAAATTTCAGAGCTGAGCTCTTTAAAAGAGGCAATGAGGTCTGTTGGTTACCTGGGGCCTAATTCATCCTCACACCGCCAGGTGAATTCTCCAAAACTCTCATAGTGCTGGTTGTAGTGGTAGAGGACTCGATGCAGTGTGGGGGAACCGAGGTCCAGAAGGGTATTGTAGGCGGTCTGTTGCTCTTTCCCACTGGTATAGCCGTTGAAGAGATTGTAGATCTTGTCTGCTATTTCTGAGGAGGACAGTGAAGGCAAATGCAATTTTATATATGTGTATGTATATGCACACATATGTATGTATAGACACACGTGTATGTGTGTGTCTATACCTATGTATATGTAGGCATGTGTGGAGGACATTACTTAAGGAAAACTGAAGATCTAGGGGGAAGTGCTTTGAGTAATTCATTTACCTCTGCCCTTTCAGGTTCAGTTTTCCCTTCCATAAAACAAAAACTTTCAAATAGCATGTATCTCTAAGGTCAACTTTGATCATAGTATTCTTTGTCTTTACCCATATTTCTTGAAAATACAGAGCCTGAGGCAATTACCACAATATTGCCAAGTACAATCCCAGGGAAGCAGGAGGGGGGATAGAGGGATACTGGACCCCCGGTCCCTGTCCATCCCAGAGACATGAAAGAAGACTCTCTCTCCAGCCCCCATCCATGACTGCCCCATGGGGACTCTTCTCATTTGCCCCCAGGAGTCAGTAACTCCCCTGTACTTCTAGATTGCATATGCTTGGGTACCAAGTGGGGCCCTGCAAGAGCAACAGGGAAGCCCCGGGCAGTGGGGGACAGGCATCCGGCTCAGGGATGAAGTGGGGTCCTGTCATGGACCTTCAAGTGAAGAACCTGGACTGGTCCAAATGCCAAAGTCAGCCTGGCCCCATGACTGCAGGAATCAGAGCCTTTGCTAGAATCACGGAGGCCAGATATGAGGACAAGCTTGCAGATCTGTGGTGACACAGAGACTGAATCCAGTATACTCTGCAGTTTCAAATGAATAATC
The DNA here is from genome assembly GCF_040802235.1 of Manis javanica. Lineage (NCBI taxonomy): Eukaryota > Metazoa > Chordata > Mammalia > Pholidota > Manidae > Manis > Manis javanica. The sequence continues at coordinate 85,530,666 of NC_133166.1, forward strand.
TTTCAGTTGAATTTATGCTTCTTATGTTTCTGCCTCCAAGGCATACACTGCTAAGATTGAACTTGGTGATGTGGCAAAGCGGCCGTGAATCGGTATAGCCTTGGCATTTTTTTCCTATGGAGCTCAAAGCACTTTATCATTTAATGTTTTCTCATTAAACCTGTCAGAAAGGAGATGTGTTTACATTTTCTTCCGGAACAGCTGGGAGCGGTGGTCTGGAGAGCAATGCTTTGTCTTGGATCCAGTGTTAAATCTGGGCATGAAGAAACTCAGTCTGCAGACTTCTAAGCCAGAACTTTGCTCGCTTGACCCCATTAGCCCAAAGGCATAGCAACCTGATTCCTTCTCACAATTCCAAGTGAATTCAGGGATGCTGATAATGATAAAGTCAAGTTGCTGGAGTTTCCTGGGTTGGAATGAATACAATTTCCAGCCCTACTGTGCACAGGCATTGCGATGATTTCTGTACATCTTTATCCTGCTCTTGCCTCTGAGGACAGAAGTCACATCTTACTTCCTTAGCATCCTGAGTGACTAGCATAGGGACAAACAAATGGTAGACCAAAAAATGTTAGCTACATGGTGGAACTCAGGACTTTGGAAGCAATTTAAATCTAATTGGCAGGGAGAAGTTTCAGTGATACCTCTCCATAGCAGACAACACCAATCCTTTAGCAACCAAACTCTTATAACCAGCAACTTAAGCTGTGTTAAAAGTAATTTAGGTCCAGAAATCCATATAGTTTTTCAGGATTCAAAAATTCTCAGGTTGCTAAATAGGATCAAGAGAGAAAGCAGACAATGACTTAGCATATAAAGATCTATGGTATTTCCAATTATTTATTAATGACTTATCGATTGCCAAGAACTTTACATATGTGAATTCTAATCTTCACACTGCCCATGCAAAATGAATATGATTGTTCCTGTCCTACAAATGAGGACATTCAGAGAGAAGTTAGGTTATTTGCTCATGGTCACAGAGACAGTATGGGCTGGAGTCAGGATGTAAGACTATGTTTACCTTTTGTTGCTCTTTTGCACCAATGCTCAGGGCATGGTAGTGTTTAACCAATTTAAGATACAGGAAGCTGAGTCTTGGGGAATGCAAGGACATTGTTTCGGACTGGCACACAGATGCAAAGTATGAGGGAGTCCTAGTAGGTATTCAAGGAGCCTGTTACTTCTAGAGTTGAGACAGAAAGAAGAAGAGGGATTATTCTATGATCTGTGTTGGTCAGGGGGAGGCAGGGCATATGTACTGAGAGAAGAAAGACCAGGGGAGAAAAATGTGGCTGATCAGAGTCCAGACTGGGGGGGTTTGGGGTTCCTTCTCCCATCTTTCTCCTGATGTCAATCTGTTCTTACTTCTGATGATGGGAAATAGCATTCCAGGCCCAGGCGCCAGCTGGGACAGTCTCAGCTGAGGAGCCGTGATGGCTGAGAAAGTGCTTCCTGGCATATTTACTATTCTCATAACACAGCAGTAATATCCAGCTAGAGAAGGCTGATGCTTCCCTAGAGCAGCAGCATATGTGCCCAAGACCAGGTGGGATAGGCCTGGGTTCCATCATAAATCTCCGAAAACCAAGATGATCTACCTCCAGGTTGTGCTTAAAAGCCTACCTCAGGAGATGGGATGCTATATTCAGGAAGATCTATACACCAGGGGCGTTCTAGCTCCACTGAGAAAATTTAGAGATATTATTTCATTAGCTTTCACAGCATCTCAAGAATTCACTGACTCAAAGAATGAAAAAGAATATAAGGTATTTTTAGTTATCATTTTATCCAGTTTTCAATTTCACGGAAGTCTTGAGTTATACAAAATAAGCATCTGTCTTCCCTCCCTCACATGTATGATGTTCAGGAATCAAGTACAGATGAAGAGATGGCCTGGAGTCTATATACACAGCCTCATCACAAAAGAAGGAAACTGAGTTATCAGAAGGGAGCCCAGGTCTCTCAGGGAACAGAATAAATGAACAGGGCTGGGACTGAACCCTCGACCCAGAGGCATGGCTAAGAACAGGCGCCATGGCCTCAAATGGAATTGGGCTCCACTACACTAGCTGTGTGGCCTTAGTTACTTAACCTCTCTGGTCTTAGTTTCCTTGTCTGTTCAGTGATGATTAATAATGTATACCTTCCAAGATTATTGGGAGATTAAAAATGACATTACATATAAAGCCTTTCTTTGGTACAATGTCCGGACACAATAAGCATACATTTATTCATTCATCAATAAACTTTTTGAGGAGTGCTTATCACATGCTTCATATTTTCAAGACAACTTATATATGTGAGGGAGAAACTCAGACAGAATTGCTCACTCTTATGGTGCTTACAGTCCAGTAGGTAGGAGAGATTCAGTTGAGCAATAAACATAATAAATAAGTAAAACGTGTGCCAGAATATGGGGACAAATAAAATAGGAGAAGGAAGATTGGGAAGTGCTGGGCAGGCATTGAGATTTTAAATAGGGTGGACATAACCATACGGTTTCACTTATCTGTGCAATCTAAAAACAAAACAAAACCAATGAACCAAACAGAAACAAACTCATAGACACAGAGAAGAGACTGGTAGTCACCACGGGGAAGAGGTTGGGGTGGGGAGGTAAGATAGATGAACAGTGCTGAAGAGGCACAAAGTCTCAACCGTAATAGAAATGAGTCACAGGCACGAAAGTACAGCACAGAGAATATAGTCAATAAAGCTGTAACATCTTTCTATGTAGACAGTAACTTCAACGGATGGGGTGAGCATTTAACAATGTTGATTAACTGCCAGATCACTATGTCATATACTTGAAACCAATACAATACTGTATATCAACTATACTTCAATAAACAATCATTATAAATAAATAAATAAATAAATAAATAAATAAATAAATGGGACACACATAGTAGGTCTCATGGAAAAGAAGACATTTGAGCCAAGACCTGGAGGAGGGCAGGGAGTGAGTGGTGGGGAATCTGGGAAAGAGCATGCCAGGAAGAGGGATCGCTAGTGCATAGGCCCCCAGACCATGGTGGGCAGCCTATTTGAAAACAGCAGATAAGCCATAGTGTCTGAAATAAGGTGAGTGAGGGGGGTTGATTAGACAGTAGTAGATGGTTGGTGTTTTTAATTCATGGTTCTCTACTATATCATGCTTTTCCTAATGCCACGAGAGAGACAGAGAGAGAGTGATCAAAACACAGAAATCCAAAGGACTGGGGGAAATGACTCCAGGGGAAGAAGTGAACTTTTCACCCCCTAGTAGCAGCTGCTCCTTTTACTATGAAGTAAGAATCCTGGGAAGCATCTGCGGATGGCTTCCTTGGCTGTTATAACAGAAGTCCCCTAAGTAGAGGTCGTAAGATTCCTTGGGAGCTACCTGAGACCTAGTCTGTCCCCACATGGAAGTAACTGACCAGAGAATTCCATAGGAAGACTTGAGGACAAGGTGTCCCAATTGGCTTTATATCTTTGGCATTCTTATCACTGTCCAAACTGCAAGGCCCCCTTCCCCCAACCCTTCAACTCTGCCTGTCCTGTCCCCTTCCCGCTCTCTCCCTACACTGCCCTGTGCTGTGTGCTTCCTCCACATCAATGATTTTCAAGCTTGATTCTCAACCTGGAAGGCCTGTGAGAACAGAGATTGTTGGCTGCCATGGGAGTTTCTGATTCAGTAGGACTCAGATGGAACCTGAAGACGTGCATTTCCAGTAAGTTCCAAGGCGATGCTGATGTTGCTGGTCAAGATGGTCCTTGAGAACCACCGTGCTATACTAATTCATTCTCTCAAGCATTCCTTTCTTCCTCTGGAACCAGCATTATTATATGGCAAATGGTTCTCCCTTTACCCTTGACCTTGGCAGACACTCTTCCTTGTCCGCATATCCTTGTGTTGGCTGACACCTGCCGGAAGCCTTCCCCAATACAGGGGGATCCTTCTGCCATGCCCCAGAGAAGACCACTCTCTGAGACTTTCCTGACCTTTTGCAAACAATTATTTCTCTTTATATATGCAGAAGTCCCTCCATTTTAAAAACTTACCTGTCTCTTCCTATTTCCCCCTGCTCACTTCCTGACCATTCTCTACATCCATGGAAACATCTGGCATTGGGGTAATCTTCTCCACCTCATTCTTTATCTCCATTTGGGTGACTTCACTGACCAAGTGAATGATCTCTTTCTGAACAGAGCCCCCCAACCACCAGAAGCCAATTCTCATGCCTAAGAACATCTTCCCTCTTGAAAGAGTAAGTCCTAATAGGATATTCTGTGAACACAACCCCTTTCAAGGCTCCTGCCATTAAGATCACAGCTGTTCTGCAGTGCTGGAAACCGAGGTCCTTCGGCTCCCCCTTCACTGGGCATCAGCCCTGGACTGATTCCCCTCTCTCCCTGACCTAACCCACCCGGCCCATTGCCAGTGCCCCCCACGAGTCTGCCCCATCTTTTGCCTTTCCTCTGCCTTCACACAGGCTGGTAGGGGCTGCTGGAAAACCCACCAGCCACTGAAGCAGCTGGACCTGCCCATGCCCCTCAGCATTCTGCAGATCCGTCTGTACTTTTCAGCATATAGGATGAGTATGGCATACATAGCTCTTCTTTCTCTCTGGCTCCACATCCAATCCAATAGCCGATCCTTTGGTTCTACCATTAAAATAATTAAGAATGGAAGCACTTCTCACCACGTCTCTCATGAGCATCCTAGTTTGAACCAATATCATCTCTCCTCTGTCTTGCCATAGCCTTTTACCTTGTCTCCCTGCTTCTACCTTAGGGCCTCTCTTTGCAGTCCATTCTCAATAAAGCAGACAGAACTAGTCTGTAAAACATTAAGATCCCGTAAAATGTGTCACTCTTCAGCTCAAAGTCCTCCAGCACTTCCTGAACCAAGTGCAGGCAGAGTCCCTTGCCCTACCCTGAGTCCAGGACTTCCGGGGTGCCTCCCACAGCCTCTTGGAGCTGCCCTCCAACTTCCACCTTCTTGCCGTCCCTCTCCACCCCAGAAGCTTTCTTTCTCTTCCTCAAACATGCCAGGGATTCCCCTACACACTGATACAGCTCTCCCTGTAATGATCTTCCCTCAGAGAGCTGTGTGTCTTCCTCCTCCACTTTCTTCCCAAACCATGCCAGTTAAAGTTCTCCCCTCTGCACTTTCTACCTCATTTCCCAGCTTATTTGTCTCTATCACGTATTTCATCATCTGAAATACTATTTGTTTTACTATTTTTTATTCTATGTCACCTCTGCTAAAATATAAGCTCCATGAGGCAGGACGTTTTGGCCACCAAAGCCTAGACCAAATACTTATTAGTAAGGGCTTAATATATGCCGTGTGATTTAGCAAATTTGTGAAATCTAATATTACACCTATGTGAAAAATTCACATATTTTGTTTCTTTAGCATCTAATCCCAGAGCTCAATAAATGGCTATGGAAGGGGAAATGAAGGAATGGGCAAGTTTTTGTGTCTGGCATCAGGAAAGAGGGACAGGTGTTGAGAGAAGGAGGCATGAGAGCTAGCCTTCACTTAGCGAAGCTTCAGGAAGGGTTGGAAGGCCATGCCCAATCTAGAGACTAGGTTGATTGTAATTCTGACTAGCACATCCCTACTGAGGAAGGGTTATTTCAGTAAAACATGGGTAGAAAGCTACTTGCTGGTGGCTTCAGTGTCATGATGTGGTAAAATTCTTAATAGAAACCATCTAATTTTAGGAAAAGTGTTCATATAAGGAACAGAGTCTGGCTTCCAGCTAGACAATTGGAAGCTGAAGTCATGCTCTGGGTCAGTTAAAAGATAATTCCCATTTGTTATTTGGTTTAAACTCAGACCCAAGTGAGTTATATTTATAACCACCATCTGGACTGAAGGTGGCAAAGCATATGTTTTTTTGATAGAACTGCTAGAACTGTATTACTTTGCAAGGATACCCTCAGTTAGCCTAACTTATTAATTTCTGCATTTGCTCTGTCCAGAACTCCTTTCTGGCTGAGAGATAACAGGACCTGGGAAATCTATTTCATTCTCTCAGCATTAAATTACATTCTTGGGCTCCCAGTTGGTCTGCTGGGATTTCAGAAACGCATCTTTGTCAGGGAGCATAGTGGGCAGAAGAACATTGTGATACACTTTGGGGGCCAGAATTGACCCAAGAAAGCCCCATAGAGACAGCATAGTGGTCAAGCCCAGGTGGACTATTCTATGTGGGCCAGAGTTGCTTTCTATTCACCTGTTCTGCAAGTAGCACTATGCTGCATCTCTCTTACCTACTCATCACCCCCATGATGTCCCATCAGCCTGCTACCTAATCAGCAAGGAAGTCCAAAGTGCCCACCACTGGTGGCAAGAACATCAGGAAATTCTCCAAAACAGAAATAGCTAGGGCACCTTCTCATCACCTGCTCCCCTCTGGCTGGCTGGGAGTAAGAAATCAACATGATAAAATAAGGGTGCCATGGATCCTTATGGACACCCTCTCATCTGGAAGGTTTTCAACCTCTGATTCTGCTTTCATCATCAAGGGATTGTGGAGATTTTCAGAAGTCATTCAGTCCATACCCTATAAGCCAGGCAGCAGTGCCTCCATTCTACTGTAGCATCCCAGGGAACACTAATAATTTTGAAAGAGAGAATTCCTTTGGTCTCTAATTTATATGCTTTTTTTTTTAATGTAGATCTTTTCTTCATCAGTATTCAGAGACAAAGAATGGTTTTCAGTCTTGCACATAATACCTCTCTAAATACCTAATTTAATGCTGTAGGCACTATGAGAATTGATGTCAAATAATGATTCTGAGTGCTGGCTCTGTTAGATGCTCCCTTTGTAACCCTAGCCCAAGTTACTTTCCCCCACACTACGCACTCTAGTCCTGAAGGGCCACTTCATTTGGGTCCTAATATGCTTGTTCAATATATTGATCCCTGCTGCAAAAGGAATGGCGATCCACTGAAGAGTTTTAAGAAGGGCCTTAATATGATCACATTTCTCTGCTGAAAATAACAGTGCCCTGAATGTGCCACACATGTTAAGGGAGGCACTGAATGTGAAGATCCTTTCATAAATTGGAAGTGCTACCATGTCAGTGATTTTAATTAAAGTGGGTCTAGATCGCTCTCCCCTGTGCCTTTGTATCATTACGGGGTCAACCCTTGCATGTAATGGGGCTGGGTACCTTGTGGTCATCCTGATACAGCTGGAGTCAGGAGCCATACATGAGATTATTTGAAGGGTACCAGAAATCAGCTTGGCCACAATATTTCTCTTACTGAAACTTGCACAATGTCGAGCATCAGTCAGTGTCTCCTCTACTGATGTGCAAATGCTATCAGTCCAGTTCTACAGAATACCTATTAGTGGTTGATCATATCACTTTAATTAGTGCCAGAACCCTGTACAAGGGGTGCCTGCACAGCTAAATTCTGGTTGTGCAGGGGATGTGATATACCTCAGAACAGGGGATGATATCAACACCAGCCAGGCAGCATCAGGAGGAAAGGGGCCACAAGAAGTGTGCTGCTTATGCAATGCATGTTGCATGAATACAATCTCTTCCTAATGACAAGGGCCAGTCCTGGTGCACTGAAGAGGGACAATTCCTTACCAAAAGCTAATCCATAATGACTCTGCAGTATAACATTAAGGATTTTAACACATCTTTGGAAGGGAGGGATATAGCAATTAGTTCCAAATCTGTAGCCTTTCTATCTTAATTCAAAAGCATCTTTCAGATGTACATGCATAAAAATACAATGGGAGGAAGTGAGCTGATCCAAGGTCTGAGGGCCGAGCTCATGGCACTTCACTTGGACCTAAGCGCCTTCTGTGCCTGGAGCTCTCATCAGCATCTCTGATTCATTCCTTGACCTATGGGATGTGTGGAATCATGAGGGGCAGTGAGGATTTCGGGCAGAGGCAGAGGCTGAGGCATATTCCTGGAAAGGAGATGCTCCTGTGCTGGGACTCAAACCTTCCCCCTTCCTGCTGAGCTCCAGGTTGTTCGTTTGACTCTCCTGCACCAACTTTCCTCATGGCAAATGGAGTTCCCCAGGGCATGCCTCTGCAGCCTCTGCCAGCCCAGTGCCTCTTACCTTGGGCTTTGACATCATCCACCACGGGGCAAGGGGTCTTCACGATCACGTCACTTGGCCTGGAGCGCCGTCCTGTGTTGTCCACTCCCCACAAGGTGAACCTGGCAGGGAGGGAGGGTGTCATTATCAGAGAGAACCTGAAGGACCTGGCTCATAGCCAAGCTTGGCCTGCACGGGCGGGTTCGCCCCAGCTGCTCTCACAGCTCACTCGCTGCCACCACCCAGGTCAGAGTGTACAGTTTAGAGCCTCCTACTGCTTCCCAGTGGGGTTTGGGTATGAATCTGATGGGAAATGTCATAACATACAGCAGCGGTTCTCAAAGCGGGTCCCCAGACCTGCAGGCAAATCACCTGGGAACTTGATGGAATCAAAATCCAGGCCTAATGCATCAGAATCTCTAGGGATGCGGACAAGAAATCTGTGCTGTAACAGGCCTTTGAGGTGATTCTGACACCAGTTACACTCTGACAACCACTGAGCAAAGGGAAAGAGTATGTGTCTATGGAAACAGATGGTCAGAACTTGGGTGTGAAGCCTCCACTCCCCATGTGTGCAGTTATTGTTATCTCCTCCGAACTTAATTTTTCCCCTTATCTGTGAAATGGGTATGATAATAAAACTGCTTATAGGTCATCGTGAAAATGAAATTCCATAATAATGTGCTTGGAGTCTGAGTGTAGTACCTGGAAACCATGACATTGCACAAGTCATATGCATTCTGTTCTGTCTTATCTTGCACTCAGCTGATACTTTTATGCAAAGAATGGAGGAAAGTTTTATGCAAAGAACTGAGGACTGACTTTAAAGTCAGAGGTGAAAGAGCCAGAGCTGAAGGGTCTTTACATGCCTGTGGCTAGGGGCTTTGTTTCCTACACGCAGTTCGTTTTGTCCCACTGAGATGCTACCCGCCATGGACCAGGCATCCAGAGGGGAAATGCTGCACCACCCCTGAGGCTGAGACTATGCAGTTCCAGGAGCCTCCCAGAAGAGGATGAAGACCTGGTCTGCAAGCCTGAATGTGAAATTTCCCCTTGGATGATGGAGCTGGATGGAAAGGAAAGACAGAGCCCTGGTTCTGCTACTCAGAATTTGAATGTAACCACAAAAACAACCTCCGGTGCTTTGCTCAGGGCCTCTAGTAACTAACCTAATGAACCTAAAACAGATCATTAGATCAGCCCATCCTGTCCCTTTCCCTTTTGCTGTGTCACCACGGGAGGCTACACTGATCACCACGTCTGGATTCTCCTTCCTCCCGCACAGTGTGAGGGTGGAACACAGATATAGGGAAGGTGCCCAGGCCCGAGTGGCCCAGGTTGGCCTCAGCTGGGCCTGAGACACTGAAATGTTGAGGTAGAAAAGTGGAAAATGCCCAATGAATCTGCCAGGAAATATGTTTTCTCTCAGCAGAGGAAGGTGCCCCTACCAGCCCCAAGAAGGGAGGTCCCGAGCTTGAGAACCAGCATGCCCATGTGACTGTCCCTCCTTCTGCTTCCCCAGTCCTCACACAGGAAGGTGCCATCTCACCAGGAGCCCTGGGCTGGTAGGACTGGATGTGATGAGCTGCACTGGGGGCTCCCTTGGCACTGCCTAGCCTCCTCACTGTTTGTCAGACCAGGACCAGGTGAGGGGCTCTCTCCCCATCCACTCAAGGAGGCCCCGTCTGTCCCACTAACCTCTGCCTTGGGCCCTGCTCCTCAGCGCAGACCTCCTGTCTTGCCTAGTACTAAACCCTGACCCTGATGTAAAATCCAGCGTAGTGCTACCCTTCTCTCCCCACCACCGCTTTCCTCCAGGTCTGAGCAGGCTCTGCTCCCAGCCCCACACACTTTCCCAGCGGCAGCGCTGCGCTGCCTGGATCCCTAGCAATGGCAGCACCAGAGATTTCCATCAGTTGCCCCCGTCCCACCCTCCCTCCATGGCAGCCTCTTGGAACTGTTTCTAGAATTGTGATGGAGGCCATCAAAGCTAAAGCTGCTGCACGCAACCAGCCCGTCTGGAACCTGCTGTGTTCTGAGTCCTGTCCTACAGCCCGACTCCCGGGTTGGGTCTCAACTCCCTCCTCTGCCCTCCTGCTCCAGACCATCTCGAGGGAACGTCCTCAGGAGGGGCTCAGAGGTAGCCAGGGCAGACTGCGGGTCTGCACCTTGGGGTGTGGGATTCCCACACCCAGGCAAAGTGCCCCTTACACGCCAGTGTCCCCGCCGTAGAGCCGAAGTCCTGGGACAGGGAGAGAGAGGGCCCAAGGATGGCTGCTGTCCTGCACACCTCCCTGGGGCTGACCTCCAGCTCTGAGTGAGCCCTCTCCTTTCACAGGAGATTCTGACCACAGGGCCCCTGATGTGCAGGAAGCCCAGCTCCCCGCCCACAGGGGGGGCCTCTTGCTCCTTCTGCAGAATCTGCTGTGACTCCACTGCCAGTGGTCAGTTCTCATCATTGTCAGGAGACACCCTCGCCCAGGCTGCTGCCCTTGGGCCAGCATGGCCACTGGGCTACTAGCAGGAGCCTGGCCTCGGGCCCCTGTTCTCACCATCGGACCCCTCCTCACTGCCTCCTCCCCAGCTGTGTGTCTGGGCCCTTACTCCTGAGCCCTGGCCTTGGTTTTGCTGGCTGAGATCCAGCCTGCCTATTACCCTATCCTCTAAAAGATGGCCTTGCTTTGTCTCTCCTGTCTGTCCTCAGGGTCCTGAGCATGGCCTTGGAGCTGCGGGACAGGGCTGGGATCCTGCTACCTGCCTGCCTGAAAGTTGAAGTGTCACCTGCCCTATGAGACTGGGTTCCAGCCACCTTTTGTAGCCCAACTTTTGCAGTTATTTAACCCTAGACCCTTAATTTCTAGCAGTTTCCTTGAACTGTAGTGAGCAATGAACCGAGCCTCAGGCACCGAACTGGCTGTCAGACAGACCCTCTCTCTCAGTGCTGGGCTGCTCCTCACCGCACCCCAGCTGGTCCCAACCTGCAGGCAGCTGGCTTTGTGTGCCATCTTGCTGCAAGTTCCCACTAACTCTACTGGATCCTGAGCTGGAATGAAAATTCCTGTGCTTAAATTAATTCTCGCATCACTCTGATGGGGCACCTAGTATAAAATGTATAGTCCTAAGCCCCGACTATGTCTAATAGTAAAGCAAGCTATTAAGAAAGGAAATGCTTGCCAAACCCTTCTGAGTAGAGATGACACTTGTCCTAAGAGCCATTCCTCAGTGGTGCCGGTTCCCTTGGTCTGGAAGGACACTGATGGAGCAGCCAGCTTGTTTTTACCATTAAAGGGAGAAATTGCACATGCAGTCATTTCCAGAAGGCTGCTCTGTTTATTGTTCACCTTCTGGTTTCCACCACTGAACACTCTCAGGACTGAACTAGTTGGACCCACTGGACAGAAGAGATGAGCTCTGCTCCCAGTCTGGGGGCTACTGTGTTAAGTACATTTACAGCCTGGTCCAAAGCTTCTAGGGCCTTCCCACCACAGCCCGGCTGAGACTATTCAGCCTCTAGTTACAGCCCGTATGAGTGAGGCCACTGGAGAGAGAGAGAGAGAGAGAGAGAGAGAGAGAGAGAGAGAGAGAGAGAGAGAGAGAGAGAGAGAGAGAGAGTGTGTGTGTGTGTGTGTGTGTATGCATGCATACATGTGAGCAGACACAGCCTGGCTATGCTGTTTCATAGCACAGTCAGCTACGTTCATGTCTGCCTCTCCACTGGAAGCAGTTTCTGCTGATTGCCCTGAATCTGCTCCCGTTTTTTGAATTATTTGTTGGCTGTCATATGTCGCCAAAGGCAGTGACTTTCCATGAGCACATTCTGTGATGAGGGGATGGTGGGCTAGCAGGCCAGGGAATCACCTCCCCACTCTGGCCTCAGTTTCCTCATCTGTAAAATGAAGATGTTGGACCAAGCATTTTAAGATCCCTTTCAACTAGGAATTCTTAATTGTTTTTGAACCATGAACCCTTCTCAGAATAATGTTTTTAAAATGCATTAGATGGAATATATATTATGACAAAGTAAGCCAGCTATGCTGAAATGTTCTACCTCTGTGGACCCCAGGCTAAGAGGCAGCTCTTATGCCTTAACGTGAGGGGATTGGATCACGCTGTCAGATCCTTCCAGAAGCTGGGAGTGGCTGGGGACTGAGACACAGTGCATGAGGAAAATGCAAACCCTGATTCAGTGCTTAACCACCCACCATACCCCCAACAACCAGCTGGGATTCTGGGAAAGCTCCTCAGGGTGGCTGAACTTCAGTTTCCTCAGCTGTGAAATGGTAACAATAACCCTAATCTCACAGGGGCTGGGAGGGCTCCCCGGGGGCACCCACACATAGTAAGCACTCCATGCATGAGGGCTGCCTTCCTCCATTTTATAGGTAAGAACATTTAGTTTCAGAAAATTTCAGTGCCTTGCTTACAATCACTAAGTGGTTAAAGACAAAAACCAGGCTTGGGGCCCATGTGTTCTCATCTCATAATCCAGGGCTTCTCCCATTACGCCAGGGACTACAGCTCGGGGTCCGTGGGCTCCTTTCACAGAGAGGACAGCGCCAGGCCACTCCCAAGCCTCTCCCTGCATCTGCAGCACCACCTAGTGGGCACTTGCCATTTTCTCCCTGAGCCCGTGTGTTGTCCAACTTCAATAATCAACATAGACACAAGTCCGTGTTTTACAAGACATAAGAAGACAATACTGGAAGTTAACCAAAGATAGTAGAGTGGGGTGGGAGATGGTATCAACTTCAGGTCTTTAATCAGGATATGTGGCAAATCAGGCCAACACGAGGAGGTTCCCCGGGTGAAGGCTGGCACTCCTAACAGACAACCAAGCCAGCCTGCTCATGGGAACTTTGAAATTCCTCATTAATGGTTGTGACTTAGTGACAGGAATTATTGAGCCCTTATTATAAATGGTAATTCTGCTTTCACTGAGTTGGAGGCATTTTACAGGTTAGGTGGTTCACATTCCCAAATCCTTGTTCCTTCTGCTGTCCCCTTCTGAATAAATAGCTAAAACTGCCCAACAGCAATCAAACTGATGAGAATCCTAAGCAGAGTGACTTTCCTTTGTCTTAGTATTATCGTTTATGTCTGTGTATATTTTCCAGTTCTTGTATAATGTCACTTGTCTGTAGGTATGCTACTTTGATCAGCTCAGACACCTAGTTACATCTCTTTTTCCTGGTGAAGACATTCGCCCTGAGCATCTAAGCTCATCTTGCAATCAATGCCACTCACATTTCTAGTGCTTTCCATCTTCAAACTCTTTAGCCGTGGAAATGGAAATGATTTATTCTGGAAACCTTGACTCTATTCTTGTGACCTCATCTGTAAACTGTTAAATGTTTTTCATACTGATGGGGTCAAAAGATCCCAGAACTACATTAACGATGGATTCTGCCTTAGCCCGCAATTTCCCCAGCACGACTTGGAGTCCATCAATCTCTCTCCTCTTTTGGTGTCGTTTATGTCTCTGCTTCAGAGATATTTTACAACTGTTCCCAGAGCACAGGAGTGATGGGGAAGAGCTCCCAGAGGCACTAGGGCTGCTCCAAATGCCACCATATAGGAGTTCACTGGATTTTCTCTGAAGAAAAATGCTGACCGACTCTAACCTCCATAAACTATTGCAATGCCACTGGGGCTAAAGATGAGTTCTTGCTATTCTACTTCTTCCCTCCAGAAGAAAGCAGTATCTCTGACTTAGAGCACACACTCTATTTCCCCAGCCTCTTCTTCCATTCCCTCGACTCCCATCTGCTTCTGCTGTCTTGGACCACGTGCCACTCACCTGCACCTTCATGCCTCTCCACCTTCACTCTAGCGGCCTCCTAGGCCTGGTGGGCCTTTTTTCAACCTTACTTTACCTACTGAAATTCTACACGACCCAATTCAGATGATGTCCATGCTACTTAGAATTCAGTGTTTCTTTCCTCTTCTACATGTTCTTTGCTCTTCTATCCAGCATTTATTTCATTCTGCCTGAGATTGAAGTTAGTTATTTATCTCTTTCCCCTCTATTTTGCAAACTCTTTGAAGGATGGAACTATATTCTCTTTCTTTATTCTCCCCTCCCAGTGCCTAGAAATTTCTCTACAATGCTGATCAGGACAAAACTTGAAAGACTCAAAAAAATATTTTTTCCAAATCTCCAAAGGTGAGTAGCAAAATGGAACCAGCTCAAAGCTTTGGGATGTTGAGGGTAAAGGAATAAGTAAGCAGGCATGTGTCACTCACATGTAGATGGTGTCAGGTTCCAGGCATCGTATGATCAGAGAGATGGTGGTGAGCTGTTTGTCTGGCACCTGAGAGGGCATGGCACAAGGGGACTTTGCTCCAGAGATGATGTCGTCCACAAAGCTCAGTACTGTTTCTGCCCAGAGGGGAAGGAACAGAAAAGGGTTGAGCAAAGGTGACGGCCAAGTGGGAAGGAGATGGGACCAACTCAATGTGAACTTGACATTAAGCCTGCTCCATCCTCAGTCTGCCCAAATTCCTAGGAGCGAAAGGAGACCTAGAAGAAACAGTCTTCTCTGACTGTTCCATGTGTAACTATCAGTTTAGAGCCATTTGTTCAGTTCGTTCAGAAGCAGCTAAGGGAAGATGCACATACCGCATCTGTGAGCTCTTCCATGAAATGTTCTTGGCATGGGTGGAGGAGAGCTCTCCTGGTCAGTGGTCAGTGCCAGACCTTCACGGTACCTACACACCTCAGAAGGAGCAGTAGACCGCTCTCCATGCCTGAGGGCAGTCATGTGTCCAAGCCTTGGTGATCATTTTACCAGAAGCTTGTTGCCCTGAGTTAGACTGTGGAGCCACCACCCTTTTGGTGGCCATGCGCATGTGAAAGTTTTAGGGATGACCTGTGTTGGCCTTCCCTATGTGTAGGCAGTGAAATACTAAGACATGGAACACTTTTCCTGGGGTGTTTCCACTCCTTTAAGACTTGCCTCTTCTAGCTGGACCTGCAAAGGCAGAGTTTGCTTTAGGACAAGACACGGGGTAAGCACATCTGTTTGCACATGGGTTTGCCTGGAAGGGGGTTATTAGCAAAGGAATCTTTTTCTGTAATCATGGCAGTGGTTAGCACAGAATTGTTTCCTAATTGTGGGCTAGGATAACTAGTGCACCGTATTGTTGTTCCTTTGTGAGTGTGCCTAGAGGCAATGAAATGGACACCTCTTTTATAAACAAAAAGTAAAACAAAATCAAAACAAGGCTTTGTCAGATGCTCACCATGCAAAAACTCTTAAATTGACAAGATGGTTGCTGTTTCTTTTCCCATTCCTCCTGTATTGTTGCCCTGGGACACTGGGGCAAAGCCAGGAGGCAGGACATTTTTCTGTTTTCTTTTTACCACTCTAGGTCAAGACAAACCTGTGAAATGGGAAATGTTCACCTGTCTCCACTTTGGAGTGGTCCATCCTATCAGTGACCTTTTCTTGACGGATGAGGTAATCTACGATCTGCACCCCGATGGGAGGCTCTGAGTGTTCCCACTCCAGGACCACGAGGGTGCTGCTGGGCTCGTGAACCGTGGAGAGTCTCAGCCTGAGGGCAGACAGGAAGCAACATAAGACTGGAACCTGTGAGGACCTTCTGGTACCACCACTGGCCGCCTTCTAAATTGTTATGCCAGAAACTCTTCTTCCTAACATTTCTTAACCAACCACCACGTGGATCTAAGGAGGCCCTGAATCCTTAACTAGAGGGTAAAGGTTCCTAAAGATCTTTAAAATCTGTATTTTATTAATCTAAGTTCCTATTCCAGATTAGGAACTCAACATATACTTGTAAGTAAATAAGTAGGTGAGTCAAAGATGAGTGAATGCCTCCATGTTACTGGGTCGGTGGAGAAGACTTTTGGGGGAGGCCCTGTAAGGGGCTTGAAAATATAACTTCTTTCCTTGTGCAATGTTCATACCAAGGCCCACTGAAGGTGGTGTCTGGAGATCAGTTTCTGTAGCATTACCAGGGTCTGCCCTGCTGATGGAGGCCTGGCTTCCCATCTTGCTATGGGTACTAATGTTATCTTCTACTGGCTGGACCTTGCAATAGGCTGTTTGCAGGGAATGCTCAGAGGGGGCCTTACTTAGCAAGACAAAATTGGCCACCTGTCAAGCCCTCAGGGTGATGACCTGTTTCGGCAAATTCAGGTTCTGATTTCTGTTTTTGCCTGTGCCCTTGGGTTTCTATGCTATCCCGATTCTTAATTGCTGCCTTTTCTGTCTTTTCCCAATTCAGTCTCCTCATTCCACATAAACTGTCTGTTTGGGCCATTCTTTTGCCCTCCCATCTCATAACTCTTTTTACCTTGTAGAGATTCAGTGAACAGTACTGACAGTCACTGGTATGGATCTCCTAATGGTTCAGGTGGTTTCGATCCACTGCCTTATTCTGACTTCATGTGTGTCTACACTTTCTCATTTGCTTCCATTGCCCAGTTTCTTGCTGCACTACTGGCTTCTGGAAATTTTCCCAGTTCCTGCTCATTCCAGTCTCCCTCCCTTACAGGAATCCCTGCCATTCACCCCCATCCTTGGTTTCCATATGTCATGACCACCCATACTCCTGGCCTTCGGACCTCCACTCAGCTCACAGATGCCTCCCACTGGTCTCCAAGATCACTGGACAGGCACTGTGGCTGGATCACATCAAAGCAATGTTCAATTTACATTTAACACATATTTATGAAGCACCCATTACTTATAAGAACGTGCTCAGCGCTGAAGATAGAGTGGTACACAATCTGGCTCCCAGCCTCTTCTTCTATGGAGTGCTCAGTAGACAAACATACAATTAGACATGTGATTATAATCATGTGTGATAAGAACTTTAACAAGAAATCACAGGAGTCTGTGGAAGCAATTGCAGGGAATTCAACTAGTGGGGAAGTAATGTGAAACACATGCTCCTTAGTGGCTAACTATGAAGGAGTGCATAGTTTGCCTATGACATTAAAAATGGAATAGACCCAAAACAGTGCGGATATTGACAAATTCATTAATTAGAGTCATATGCAGAGTGCTATTTTGAAGAAAAAGCATTAGGAAGCTGAAGTAAGTAACTAAGTCTTTCTGAGAACTCAGATTCTGTGAAAATATGGACTAAGGTTGACCTCTACTGAGAAATAGGAATGTGCATGATTTACTCAGACTTGTGTGTAACTAGAGTGCATTTCTATTTCCAGCTACCAATAAAAATTCAAGAAACTAAGATATACCACTGAAAGACGTGATTGGAGTTGACAAGAGAAGAGCAGTCCTTAATAGATATTCCTGTTTAAAGAAATTTAGCTTAATTTGATTGCTAGCTATGACATTTAGTAAACACGGGTTTCGAAACGCAATCAGCCCCAGGACATTAATGGCTGGATCTTGTGTTCCCCCTGCTGTCCGGTGGTTTCAAAGACAACTTTCTTACACTGCAAATCTCTCTAGAAGACGATTTTCTTCTAGTGGCTCCCTTTCTACTATAGGAAAGAAACTTTAAAAATAATAGAGCTTGATTCTTTTTTGACTCGAAGTCCAAGCCAAGGCTATAAACAGCAAGAAGCCAATGGCCGGTATGTCTAAAACTACCCGCATAGAGAAGACCTGTAGATAAGAGGAGACGTTGGGTTGGCTTGCCATGACCCTCTGTTATTGTGTTCTCCTCTTCCTCAGTGTTCTTCCTGCTCATTCCTGGCCCTTTAACGCCACCCTTATGTCCACAAAAAGGCCAGAGGGCAGTGTTCACCAAGACGGGCCCTCACTTGCCAGTCTCATCCTTTCTCTTGCTTACTCAGTGCCCCAGTTACCACGGGTCTTGATCCTCCCTTTGGGCTTTCCTAGACTTACCAACCCATGGGTTGCTCTCCTCCAGCTTGTTCTACTAACCCTCTTTACTAGACTTATTTCTGTGTTTCATCCCCATGGCAGATGCCATATGAGAGGCTCAAAGTGGTTCCTGTCTTGGACCCTGGCCCATCAGGATTCCCATGAGTTCAGCCAGTTCTATTCAGCCTTTCCTTGAAGAGAGGAAATTGTACTTGTTCATCTTCAGTCACCTTTGCAGCACTCCTTGGCCCACCCCTCGAATGCAGATGCCCCCTAATGCTCATCCCTGACCCTCAGGTACTCCCAGCTGATGCTTCTTCTTGAGCATCCTTCCCCATGGCTGTGGTTCCATTTATAATTTCTTTGAAGTTCAGTCTCCTTATCTCTAGTGTTTTCTGTTTGATGGAGCTCCAGCCCCTCCTTCCCTCTGACCACGGAGCGTTGTATAGGACTGCCCCACTGTAACTCCAAGGCAGGTCCAAACAGAGCCAGCCTCTGCCTCAAACCTGCTCATCTGACGCTGCTCCTCTCAGCTGTGGCTGCTTCCTCTTCCCAGCCCTCAGCGCATCAGTCCTAAGTCCATGCTCAGTGTCTCCTCCCTTCTCACACTCACAGTCAGCTATCACACCTGGTGGGTCCTACCCAGAGTCATGTGTCAGTCATACCCTCTCCACACTGTAATAGCTAAGATCAGGGCCTCTTAGCCGTGCTTCTGCTTCCTGGTCTATCAACTTGGAAAACATTTTCAGTCTGTCTGAATCCATTTCCTTGTCTTAAATTAAACTGGGGTGGAGGCGTGTGATAACAGTATCTAGCTGCTCCACACAGTGCCAGTTCATCCTCAGTCACTTTGCAGCACTGCGTTTTGGGCCTCGTTAGGGTCTCACTGTAGATCTCTAAGTTTCCCATTGCAACAGCACTTTCCCTGCTTTTATCCTCTAACCACACTGTCCAACTTTCTCTCCTAGGAGAAATTCAAGGGCCAGCTCCTTTGTGAATGAACCCTTCACCATTCTCCAGTCAGACTTGACCATTCCCTTCCCACACTTACTTTAAATGTCTCATAGAACCCTTATCAAACTATTTCTTCTATGATTTCAATTTGTGTGCCTACCTTCCCTAAAAGATTGAAAGCTCCCTGAAGGCAGGTACCGCATCACGTATTTCTTTCTGCTCCCAGGACCCAGACTATTGTTTTGCAAATAGCAAACCATCTATAATATATGCCTGCAGGATAATGCAGAGGCACGTGGGCAAGAGAGAGGCAGAGAAAGGAACTCGTACACTGGCTGTGGGAGAGGTGCACAGGTGGGCAGTCCATCGGCTCCGAAAGCAGTGGAATCACATCGACACCAGTCCTCGATGACGTCTCCAGTCCCTGAGCACCAGAGAGAGCTCATGATGGCCTCCTGCAAGAGCTGGAAGAGAGGGAAGATGAAAGAGTGTCAGGGATCTGAGGCTGGGTCACCAGAATGGAGAGACAGAGCAGCAGGGCTTTGCTTGGCCCTGAGTGTCGGGACAGTAGTCCATAGCACCACTTCACCATTTTTTAATCTAAAATTCCTACCTCTGGAACTTGTTTTGGGGAACCCTACACTTTGTAGGTCCTTTAAGTGGCTCTTTCTCATTAGAATATCATTTCGACCCTGTGGGTAAAGACTGTCGCTTGCAGGGAAGCCTTTTTCCACCTCCTATTTTGCTCCAATTCCACTCCATCATTCCAGATCTCAGCTCCAGAACAATGAGCTCGATACCATATGCTCCATACCAGCACTTTCCTCATAAGCTTGTTGTGACGATTAAGTGAAACAATATATGCCAAAGAGCCTAGAAGATCCTATGCATGTATTAGTCACATATAAGTTGTACACATTAGTCATGGGCCTGCCTTTACCACGCTTCCCTCTGCTCAGATGTACTTAGCTCTTCCTCAGATGCTTCTCTGCATCCTTATCTGCCTTTGTCACCATGTCCCAGTATTTCCTTTGCATCCCTTCAGCATGTCTGCACCTCATAATATTAATGCACTTCTGCCCTGAGTTGTGATTAAGCATTAGGCTTCTCTCTCCTAGTAGATGGTAGAAACGATGTGGCACTGAAGCCTGGTGTGTAGCAGGTGTTCACTTTATGCTGTGCCGACTGAACCAAATTCAGAGCAGAAGGTGTATTTTCTTAGACTAAGCAAAACAGACTTTCTTTGAGATAGGCAGAATGAAAAGGAGATGGTGGCTACTACCTTACAGTCTTCAATCAACAGTTATTGGCTCAACTCCTATAAGGGGCCATTTCCAGTGCTGAGCATTCAGGACACAGCGGCACATAGACATATATGGCCCATACATATCTTGCAGCCACCTAATAAATAAACAGAAGTTATATAAATAACCAAATAACTACCACTGTGGTAAGGCCTCCAAAGAAAGCATGGCAGTGGTAGCAGGAAGGACGAGGGGAGACGATCTTACAGAGGGGCTCGGGAAGGCCTCCAGGAGGCTGTGTGCTTTCATCCGAACTTGCAGGGCTAGATCAAGAGCTATCTGATCACAGAAGTTGGGGAAGCGTTCCAAGTGGAAAAACCAGTATTAAGAAGACTGAAGTCTGGATGAAACTTAATTTCTAAAATCAACTGAGGTATGTTTCCTCTGGCTGTAAGAGACAGAGCCTGGGGCAAAGAGATGTTCAGGGAGGGAGGGAGGCAGGGCCGGTGCCAGAGGGCAGGGGGCCATGGGAAAGGGGAATGCCATATTTTAAGAGCAATGGTAAGCTAACAAAGTGTTTTAAACAGGGAATCAACATGATCATATTTTCAGTCCAAAGGAGCAAATGCCAACACTTATGATGATGTCAAACAGTTTAAACGCCATTTCTTCAAAAGCTTTACTTTTCATCTTTGATTCACACCATTTTATGAGAGTTCCTACTATCTGAATCTTGGGTTCCAGGAAATGTTGGAAGTAGGATGAGGGTAGAAGAGAGGAGTCAAGAGGGAACCTTTCTGGAAAGGAAAAGAAGAAAAATTAGATTTTTCTTAGTACCTACAGTGTGCCAGACATTGCATGAGAAACCCTCATTTGTTATTCAAATTAATCCTGATTCCAGAAAAGAAATAGGATTTTCCCATTTTGGTTATTATTTTGCTCTAAGGAAAGCAGCTGAACTTTCAAGTCAAGTTCATCTGTCCATTCATATCTTCATCATTTCGTTCATTCATTCAAGTAGAGCACCACCTGTATGTAGACTACTGCTAGGCACTTTTCTCACGGAATGTATGTTTTAGAAAATGTGTGTACCGCACAGGGCAAGCTATTTGAGGGAACACAGGGTTGGCCTGGTGGCCTGGGACAGTAATGGAGGGCTTTTGTGGACGGGCAATGCTTAAGCTGAAACTTGGAAGTAACAGTAGGAGTTTGCCAGTGGCAGAAATGTGGGAGAGGTGTTCCTGTGAGAAAGATGGCAAGCCTGAAGGGTCAAATGCATGAGGGGAAGTGTGTTGCATTTAAGGGAGTGCAAGGAGTTAAATTTTGAGGATAGAGCATGAAGTAGAGTGGGTACAACCTAAGCAGGCAGGTGAAGATGAAATTGGACAATGGACTGCTCTTGCAATGATGTGCTAAGGACTTTACTCGATAGATTCTGCAGAGCCACTGAATTACCTGGCTACCACATGATCAGAGTTCCATTATTAGACAGAGGACTCTGACTGGTCTAACAGGGAAAACAGTAAGAAGGCTACTGTAACAAGATGGTTACAGTATGGTTATATCACAAGGGATGACTGAACTAGTTGGGCTGTGATAAGGGGGTATGATAAAAACAGGATGAACTTGAGGTATCTGTGGCCCTGGTGATGGAATAAATGCCAGAGAGTGACAAGTCTAGGAAGCATAGCTGGTCTCCACTTGGGCCAACCTGGTAGAAAATAAAGTCATTCACTGAGATGGAAGCACAACAGGTATGGTTTGAGGTGGAAGATGGCTGAGTTCAAATATGCTGGGTTTATGACACCTGGTTGACTATGTGGTTTGACCTACTTGTTTTTAGATTGCAGTTACAGGTGAGACTGAGATATGGCATCAGACACTAGTTAATGAGGGCAAGAGAGGCTAGAAAAGGGCCCCAAAGATACACCAGAGAGGCAGAGCTGGGAACATACACCAAGTTCCTAGCGCCATGACCCAGCACCCCTCCACAGGTCCTGGGCTTCTTCACTTCTCGTCTCCATTCTTAGGGAAAAAGGAAGAAATCAGAAGGAAGAAGAGAGAGAAGAAACATGTCAGGGACTGAACTCCAGCTTGGGACACCATGCCTGTTTAGAAATTAAAGTGCTCATTATGGCCAGAGGGAAGGTATTTCCCAATCCCTCTTTTAAGACCAGTGTAGGGAGACAAGAAAGGACGCAGGTTTTGCAAACAGAGGATCCTGAACAGAGAGGCTGCAGACAAACTCCCTTTAGCTTCCGCACTGTGCTCGGCTGGCCCTGCAGGAAGCCACCAGCGATTGTCTGCTCTGCAGTGATGCATGCCCTGCACTGCAGGATGGGCAGGGTGAGCTCCCTGACTCCACTGTTTCCAGGGGCTCCTGGGGGATCAGCTGCAGCAGTCTTGGGTGTGCACAGAAGACAACATGGGGCAGGGAAGGGGAGGGCTGGGCACTGGATGAAGGTCCCTGCAGCTCTGGGTCTCCATGGTGACACAAACACCTCTTTCTCCTCCTCCTTTCAATGGGCCCTTCTCTCCCACTCCTCTTCCTATAGTCACTTCTAGCAGATCGAAAAGAAATTTGTAGGTCAGAGGAAGGCTTTATCTTCTTATTCCTGTGAAAAACCTTATTTTCAAACATTCAATGAACTATCCTTGGCCAGGGCAGATAGGCAAGAGAAACACACACACATGCAAAATCCCTTCTGTTGGTTTGGGCATTACCTACGAAATCAACTGTGACACACCAGGTGTCCCTTAAAAGAGGAAAGAGAAAGCAATTATCACCTCACCTGGATGGGCACACCTCTCAGGCAGGTAAGGAGCTCATGCTGTGACTCTGCTTTGTCTTGCTCCCCAAGGTCCCCTTTGCCTATAGCCTCAGAAGTTCCACGCCCTGAGCCTTCATGTTTTTATTTCTGTCCTTGCTGTTGCTATTGTGTGTGTTTCAACCTTCTCTGTTCTTTATGTGCTTGAGGAGACTGGACAGCTTATCACTGAGCTAGTTGCTGGCTCGGCCACGTTTTTGCAGCTCATCTTGGGGTCCATTCATTTCCTCCTAGCACCCTTGGCAAGGCAGCAGCAGAAGGGAAGAGGGGCTGGGAAATGTCATGGCCTTGCAGCACAACCTAAGAAGGTCTGCAGGGATGTGGAGCTTGGTTCTTAGAGGCAACTCCCTCCGGGCAGAGGTGGCCAGTGGCATCCCTTTGGGACCTGTGGCTGATGTGCCCCTTCCAGTCTAGCTGCAGCTGGTCCCAGGCTGGGGAGGGCTTAGAGGAGCTGGTTCACCTCCCCTGCCAATGTGGGGGAGGTGGAGCTGAGCCTCCCCCCACACTATCCCTCAGGGTGTTCTGAACAATGACTGCAGTGACTGCAAATGCTATGCCTCCCTCTCTACCTTCTTCCTTGTTGCTCAAAGACCTACACAGATGCTGAGTTGTGACTCCAAGTCATCACCATGCGTGTTGTGGGTGCACTGATTTGATTTACTATGCAAATATGCAAATCTAAGCAAATGAGGCACCTGAAGTAGCTAAACAAAATACCTGACTGTCCATATTCTAGCAGGGGGCTCAATTGCACCATCACCTCCTCAGGCCATTTGGAAAGCCCTCTTTTGTCACTGATGTCTGCCTGGGCAAGGGTCCCGGGCCTCTTACCCTCTGGGTCTGGTTGGCGGTCACCAGTTCGTAGATGGGGGCTGCTCTGGTCACTTCCAGAAGAACTGGCTCAGCAGGGGTGTCGGGACTGGAGGTCACATGACACAGGGGGCAGGAGGAGGGGCATCGTCCTCTGCTCTGGCACTCCATGCGGACTCCAGCCGCCATGCGCTTGTTGCCAGTCTCTGACAGGCTGGCGATGTATTCTGGGAACGTTAGCACCTTGGGGTCTCTTTCTCGCTCCTCTGACTCGTCAGATGGGGAGTTGCCTGCCAGACACAAAATGAAAAGAGACAGTGAGGAAAGACCAAGGGCATGCATGACCTTGTGGCCCCTGAGGGTTGGGGTCAAATCCTGGCCAGGTCAGAAAAATGTAGCGAGGGGGTAAGAATGTATTTCTGTCATCTCACTCAAAACTTGGGGAGGCCAAGTAACCCACAGAGTTGAAAATGGTCCTTCCAAATGGGCAAGCTGGTTGTTTCCTTTCTGAGAATCATCAGCTCCCCTGAGGCGCTGAGGGGAACACTTCTGCAGTGTCTATGCAGGATCCAGGATAGTCTTCAATAATGTAATCACAGTGAGAATATTCGCGGACTCAAGTTTCTTCACCCATAAAATGAAGATATTAATAGTGCTGGCACTGTGTAATGAATAAGTGGCAAATTTAAACAAATTTAAATTCGTGCTTCAATAAATTTAAAGTGGCTAGCACATGTTGAATCATAAGCATGATGGTTTTCATTGTAACTCCTGGAGAGGTTTCTCAAGCTGTACGATGAAAGTGAGGTCTCTTTAAGGCATCCTTAACCCTTACAAGAACTCTCTGCATGGAGTGCTCTCATCACACCCATTTTATAGATGAGGAAGGTGAAGGTAAGAGCCTCAAGATCACACTGCTAGGATGTTGTGAGAGCCAGGGTTTGAGTCCAGTGTAACCTGACTCCAAGGCCTTTAAGTCACAGGGGAAGAAGAGTTCTCTGCTTCATTATTTATCAGCTCAGGGAAGATGGGGAGGGCATTTTCAGGAGGATTTGCACTCCAAAGCCTGAGAGACAAGCTCATAGCACCGTTTGTTGATGGGTAAGGGGCAGCTGGAGAAGTTCTTGGTTTATTTTTGGTGACAAACATGGAAAATGCCTACCAGAAAATAAGTTTGTCTCCTATGGAAGAAAGCATTGCTTGACATTTCTCTTCCAAGCCTTCGTGATTCTCCATTACCTTACTAATTCTGCAGGAAGAGGGAAGTGGAGTTGGCTGACAAAAGCCCTCCATTCCTTAAGAGACCCCTGACCCTTTGGGCACAGTTGTAGTTGGGAACATCAAAGCATTTCTGGGGACCAGTGGCTTGTGGAAACAGTGGGCAGATATAGAATATTCATTCTGGTCCTCTCGGAACAATCAAGAATGCAATAAGAATGCAATACTTGATAGGCCAGATCTTTGGGGAAACTGCTTGGAAGGATTTGCAAAGTGGTTCCAGAAGGTGATTGTGAGATACAACTCACTGACTTTATAACAGGGTTCTCTCTTATGGGGTCCAGGGAGGCTCTGCTATTCTCCCTCTTGTTTGCTATTTAATATGTCACGAGGCATTTCTGCATTGCTGTTTCCCAGATGAGCGTCATCACTATGCAGATGAAGCGTCTTTACCCAACAGCATCATGGCTGTGGGACTCCTCCCACACACTAAGGCAAAGGACTCATTCAAGTGGCTATAAATACAGGATATAATTAATTTCACGTTTGAATTTTGTTTAATAACAGACCCAGAGTTGAGCACAAGCCCTTTCTAGGTTGTAAGAGAATTGCTGAACTGTCACTCACCAAAATCAGGGCAATGTTGTTAGGTAGGCGGCCCAGAAGCCCATGCCAGTCAGCCCCAAAGTCACTCCAAGCCACGTGTAAATCTTGACTGACATTCAGGCTTATGCAGCTCAGTCAACCCCATGGTTGGGAGTGTTTGTAAAGTGGCCACTATCTGGAAGGACTCTCCTCACCAAGCTCCAGGCCAGGCTTCCAGTTTTCTTAAACAGGCCGATGGACTGGGCAGGAATGAGTGAGGGTGAGGTGACATCTTTGGATCTTTGATGTGATTTCTTGATAAACAGGCCTTCATTCACTGGCCTTCCAAAAAAAAATCAGTAAAGGTACAGTGCTTCTTTACAAATTTCGCCACATAAGTCTTTCCAGAGAGCCTGACCTTCCCTTAGCTGGCCCTGATGCCCCTTACAGTCAGATACATTTCATTTTCAGCCCACTACCCTCCTCGATGAGAGAGGCTGGAAAAAGGCGTTCCAAGAAATGACCACTAGATGGTGATATCAAGTCTAAAATAACTTCTGTGAGCAAAAAGAAAAGGTGCCATAAATTCGGTGTGGCCACTTCGGCATCATGGAAAATAAACTTAAAGCAAACATCTGGCTACTTAAAAAAATCTGTGGTGGTACAATTTTTTTAATTCAACAATAAAAAATTAATGAGTGAAACAATGCCATGAAGTTTATCCTAAGGAGAAAAAATGCAGTATTGTGAGACACAAAAGATAATGAAGGGAAAATAAACAGCCTTCTTCAATATCCTTCACGTGAAGTAACTTTATTTCAAGGGGGAAATAATATGCCACCAAACCCCTTTTCTGTCACTTTTTATCCCCAAATACCCAGGAACTCTCCCCAGCACCTATTCTACCGGTCCTTACGTACAACCCCAGACGGACAAATGCAGCCACTAGAGGGCACAGCAAACCCCAAGCTGGAGCGCCGTGTTTCCCAGCCCCGCTTCCCGCAACATACCAGCATTAAAGCTTGTAATTGCTGTAAACGTTTGAGGGGCTGGCCCCCTTGCTGCTGTCTTCTGGCTATCCTAATTAAAATCAGGATGCAGCAAATCCCCCTCGGTATCCTTCAGCCCTGGATAGATGCAAGGTTAGGGAGAAGAGAGGCATGGGAAGGTTGCAGAAGATAGCAGGAGGTCGCCAAATTCTTGTTTTATGTGAGAATCATCTTTTCCTTCTCCTGGAAAGATTCGTTTCCATAGTGAGAGGGCCCTGCTGGGGGCCAAATCTAATTGTCCCTCCGGTCCCCTCATCATGCAGGTTGGAGCTGCCTAGAGGGGACCTGGATTTATACAGAAGTAATGAGCAGTGAAGTCCCCAAAGCCATCTATTTCAGCTCCAGGAAAGAATAGAGATGCAGGGGAGAGAGAGAGATTTTTCAAAGAGGAAACATTTTCCATACACCATTAAAGATACAATTGGGAAATACTCCTTAAAATGATGGAGTCCGGCGGTGAAAGCCTAGATGAATCTCCTTTTGCCAAAGAGAGCACCTATAACCATCCTGTCTGGGGGCAAGAGAAAGAGTAGTTCAGATCCTAAACGCATGAGGAGAGTCTTATCTTTGATACTTGATTTTAAGTCCTCCCCCAGTTAGGGAGTGGGTGGTGGAGAGCTCTGTCTGTGGGGGACGCAGAGGAGACTCCGACTGGTTTCCACGGTCCGCTGCTCACCCCTCCCTTGTGCAAACCAATTACAGTCCTTTGGTACTTCTTCCCTCTTCTGCCCTCTAGGACCTGGGTAGAAATCCTCAATTTTGAGACATTATATTATCTTTAGGAAAAAAATGGATAGTCTATTCCATTTCAACAAGTATACAACCTCTGACATAAGCAATTGGGTAGTTAAGGTCCCAAAAGACGATAATTTCCAAAAATGCCTTCCGATAAAGAATACCCAGGTGTGGCCCCTTCTCACCTCTGTTTGCGGAATTCACCCCGTTTGCTCTCAGGGGAGGCTTTGGAGCCCAGCCATGACACTTAGCTTTCTTACAGGAGAAGAACAGCCAACCTGGAATGTAGTTAACAAGCCCCAAACTGCAAAGCATTTTTGCAAATTCAGCTTGCTATAAATAAATGCCATTTGCTTCAGGCTAAATATGTATCATACAGCACACAGTGGATGAAGTTCCCCAGTAGAATACCATGGTATGATAATATTCGGAGCTACCTCCATGCTCAGAATCCCCGTGTGGATGTGCCCACGGCCTTAGGCATGGGCATACTGACCCACCTCGACTCAGAAGCATAGGGCGATCATAGAAGTGACCGACCATCTTCACGCAGCTCTGCTCTACTGCTGGGAACGGACAGATCATGGAGGGGAATTACTTGTTACGAAGTAAATTGGTACAGTTCCTGTAGGATTCTGGGACTGCCTCAGCATCTCTCTCCAGAGATGGTGCCCAAGGCAGTGAGATGCTAATGACACCACAGCTAGAACTACAGAGGTAGTTCATTAGGCAGCAAAGAAATCAAATGCAAACTAATTAGATCCCAGCTTTTGCAGGCAGATTAGGATCCACAGGGAAGAAAGCCTGACCTGGGGCAAATGAAGCACACCCACAGCAAATTCCACTGAGGCCCATCGACACCCCGTATTCCAGGTCCCACCCCACCCTGGTCTAGTGTCTTGGCACCAGATGTCTTGGGAGTTAACCACATTCATGTTCCCGTACACGTGCCCAGGCTCAAATCAGTCTCTCAGGATATTTAATCATGTCTTTGGACAGACAGGTTCAGGTCACTCTTAAACTCAGGATGGACTTAAACTGACCTCTTAGACCTGCCATGGGACACACTTCTTGAGACCTGAATCAAACTCAGTGGAATGATAATCAGGGAAAAGAGCATAAATTGGCCACTTCTCTCTACACTCTTCATCTCTGAAACTCCTTTGCCTAGTTTGGGGTATAGATACATATCGACGTCTCTATCTACATGCCCATTGGTGTTTCCCCCTTTGGAGGGGAGAGGGGATTGAATAAGGTCAGTTGTGACCATAGATTTGAAATTTTAAAACAAGTCAACCATAAAGAATAAAACCAAAGCATTTGTAAACCATCTCTAGCCCCTTTCTGAAGTTTTGCACAATCAAGTAGGAAGAACGAAGCACTATTCCAGTGACAGCCATTGCTACCTATCCAGCCTGGGTCTCCCTTAAATGTAACAGAACCTGAATATGCTTCCTTGGAAAGCCAAGGACTGTCCAGCAGGCCCCTCAATCACAGCCTGTCCCACTCTGCCATCGCCCTCTTTTCCACATGTCCCCCTGCGACCCGTTCCTCCTCTTGCAGGTTCCTGGCTCTGCAAAGGGCACCAACTTCCTTCGGGCTCTGTTTCTGCTTCTCCCAATCACTTGCCTTGCTTTCTCAAGTTCACGTCTGTGCCTTCCCAAAATATCCACCTCTCTGCTTGCTCACTGCTGCCCTGGGGGCACGGCAGGTTAAAGTGTGAGGTCTGAGTCAGATTGCCTGGGTCTGATTTCTGACCCTCCCATTGGCTCACTGTGATTTGGGGTAAGTTTCTTAACCTTTTTGGGCCTGGGCTTTCTCCTATGTAAAATGCAGATAATAATTTAGTAAGACTGTGGTATAGATTAATAGGGATGACCCATGAAGAGAGTTTTGGAGTGCCTGGGACATAGTGAATCCTCTCTAGTTAATTATTCCCACAATGCCTGTCTGTTCATCTACCCTGCCACCATTTAATGGTAGGCTCCTTAAGGGAAAAAATTATGCCTTGTTCTCTATAACATCCCGCCGTGCCAAATGCGTAACATAACTAATGCATTCAACAATTCATTAAACAAATAATGATTGTTGAATTAATAAATCATTTATAATGGCTTGTATACAGAGTGACTACTCTGCGTTCTGCAGGTACTAGCTAGACAGACTGCATTTGAATTCATTTCTTGCCTTGCTGTCCCAGATTCTGAGATTTTCTGGTTTTCCTCTAAGAAGAGGGACATCAATCCAGAGTGAGTCCCACTGCTTTCAGGTACAAAGGGAATTAATTGGTCAGAGACGGTCTAGTTGCAAAGGTTTGAAGAAACACTAATGCAATACTAAGGCAAAAAGAACATGTTGCAAATTTTGTAAGACATATACATGCATAAGGCTATTCATGTGCACTGGGTAATCACCTTGGGATTTAAGGATTTAAGCTTAAGGAAAGGACCAGCCAGTTGGGCTGAAAAGCAGATGGTAGTTCTCTTGTGACTAGAAGTCATGGCAGAGTGGCAGCCACCAACAGCAGAGGGTGCAATTGGTGTCCTGGGCCTGTGAGGCGACCGGTACCAAACAGTGGCTGACGTGTTAGGTGTGCTGAGGCAGGGGTATGTAGGCAGTCCTGACCACTGAGTGACAACAGTTGTGCCAGGATTCAGCATCACATTCTCCAGCATAAAGGGCAGTGCTTGTGGCTGCAAGAGGGGGTGCACATTCTGGCCCCCAAAGGTGGCCATAAGGATGAAACATGAAAACCCACTTCTTTTGAAGTTTTTCCACTTCGCCCTGCCTCTGCCTGCACACAGAAGGCCATCCAGCCATGTTGCCAGCCACACATTCCTGACCACCCACTAGCTCAAAGGAAGCTCATCCTTCTTTTGGGATTGAATACTAGAAAACCACTGGTTCACAACTGTCCAACATGCTCAGACGCAGTCCCAACTCCAAAGAGTTGCCATTCTTGTCCTTTCCTACCAGTGAATGCAAAACTTAAAAAAAGAAAGAGAACCTTATCAGGACATAATCCTTTTGGTTCTAAAAGGAAAGTTACTGGACAGTTCCGATGTAGTTCTTTGGCATTTCTTCAGGAAGTTTCTTCAGGCAACAGCAGACGGTCTTTGTTCTAATCATGAACAGCATCCCTGGGTGTGGTGAGGTCCAGTGTAACAATGAGCAGTCATCATATATCCACTGGGCACCTCAGCAAAGCATCATTAACTGGAAGGTTCAAGAAATGTGTTTTCTAGAAAACTGAACTTTTTGTTTAATTGACACTTAGCCAGAAAATGCTTACTCTTCCTCCAATTCTTGTTAACATTTTTCTTCTATAAAAATGCAGTTTTCCCACTTTCTGCCTGCCTCATGAAGTGCTGCCTACCAAACAGAATTAAACCTTTCCCCAAGGTGCCCCCAGGTGATTTTGTTCATCAGTTATGACTATGCAGGTTTGGAAGCTGTAGGAGACAGAAATAAAATGGTATAGATACCCCAAAGGGCTTTTAAAAATACAGATTGATGACATAAGGTTACATTTTCTTAAGATTGCCCCTCGTACTGGGCATGTTATCAAACAAGTAATCACCTGGTTGAGGTTCCTGGATCATTATATTCACATTAAATGGCAGTTTTGGTGAAGGTGCTATGCTCCGTCTTTGCCAAAAGCTGTTAGTCAGCTTTGGCATGGGAACAGTTAATTTAATAACAAATTGATCAGATTTGCCAGACTCTGTCAGCCTAGTAAAGAGCTAACTTCTGACTGCCTGTAACTCCTGAAGGCTGCAACCCAAGGCCGCAGCCACAGAGGCCAGGAAACCTGAGGTGCCTCAGAGGGATGATGCAGAAGCCCTTATTAAGTGCATACGTGTGAGGGGTGTGCGAGGCTGGGCTGATGCTGCTCTCTCTGCACACCCGCATAAACTTTCTCCTACCCTCCCACTCCCTGCTGTCCTCTGTATAGTTACTGAGTGCCCCTCTGCTCCTGTCATCCCACCTGTACCCGTGCCAGTGTCCAAAGGCACACCACCCTGTCAGACTGGGTTTGGTGGGAGGGCTGCTAGAACAATCCATCACCAGCCGAGTCCCTAAAACAACAAAAAGGTACAGTTCTGGAGGCTTGAAGTCTGACGCCAAGGTGTCAGAGGGCCACACTCCCCTGAAGGCGCTAGAGAAGACTCCTTCCTTGCCTTCTCCAGCTTCTGGTGACTCCTGGCATTTCGTGGGGTTTCTTGGCTTGTAGCTGCATCACCCCAACCTCGGCCTCAGTTGTTACACGATCGTCTTCTCTGCGTGTCCGTGTCCCTGCTCCCACAAAGACACCCTAACCAGGGTAACCTCAACTCCACTTAATTATATCGGCAAAGCCTCTATTTCCAAATAAGGTCACCTGCTGAGGTTCCAGGAGGGCGTGAACTGTGACACTGACCTGTGAGCCCTCCCCCGACCCACAGCAGATGATGATTCATTTGGTGGCAGCTTGGGAGCAAATGGACTCCATCCCAGGGCAACAGGTGACAGGAAGAGGGAAGAAATTTCCAGCTCCATCAGTGTCCCAAGCCCTGTTGCAGCTGTGGGCAGCTTCTTGTCAACATCAAAATAAACCTGACATGGCGATCAGCCACAGCGTCCGGAACCCGCAGAGCTGCAGTGGGCTGCCCTGCTGATTTGTCATAGACAGAGAGGCAATGGGGGGGCGAGGCAGAGAGAGAGGTGAAAATGAGGAGCACCTGCGGGATTTGCTATTTTCAAATCTCCATTAGCAGGAAGACCACGTGGGTGAGTAGGCCTGCTCAGCAGGCTCCCGGGAAGGAGCCTCCCATGCACTTGTCTAGAGATTAAGGCACTTTTTTTTTTCAGTCTTGTTTTCTCTGTCTGGGAGGCCGAGAAGCCAAGGGTGCACCCCCAGACAACTCAGGTACAGTACCTCCCTGTCCTGCCAATGGGTTTCAGCCCCGGGCAAGTTCACTATAGATTCAGTGTGACCACAGAAATTGACAGCAAAACGTTCTTTGGGGTGAAAGGGTTTATTACCCAGCACTAGCGTCTCTGCCTCCGCCCAGAGCACTGGGCCCAGCTCTTTATGTAGCGCAATAATAGCTTGTTGCCTAAAGGTGTGGAAGTGGTAGCCTAGCAACAGGCCAGTTACATCATCAGGTGGTTTAAGTTCAGTAAGGATCCTGGCCATAGGAACCCCAGCTTACCCACACTCCCCTTTCCCGGTCCTCCCCAGAAAGGAGCCAGGAAATCTCAGGGGCACAACCCAAGCACAAACAGAGGGAGAAAACTAAAAGAGAGAAACAGAGCAGGCAGAGAAAGGGAGCTCCAGGCACCAGTTGCGGCCTCTGCTGCTGTGAGGGCATCCCCGGGCCTCTCTGAGCATCTGGCCCTACCAGAATGGGATCACTGATGCTTCCCTCTGTGTTCCCCTCAGCATTCTTTCTCAAGTAGGGGATACCCATGTGTCCTTCCAGCTTTGCCGGACCCACCAGCTCAGGGGCCCTCTCTCTTGTGACTCCATCCACCCTGTACTCTGTGTGCCCCATCTCCTCCTTGTGGCTCCAGCCCCTGCCTTGTCATCTTTTCTTTCTGGCTTCAAACCTGGGCAAGAGGAACATGATCTAGGAAAACCCCTTGCCATTTCAGAAATGTTAAAACTGTCACATGACCATAACCTGCCTCGGCTCCACGTTACAAGAACTCAGCTGTACATCATGTGTACAGTGTCTGTGTGTGTGCGTGTGGCACGTGTGTGTGTGTGTGTGTGTGTGTGTACGTGTGTGTGTGTGTGGCCAGGGATGCTAACATAAGGCAGGTGGGCATCTCTTGGGGCCTTACGTGGCTTCACGGTGACAGATACATTCTTGCTGAGGTGCTGCAAAGGTTGGCTTATAAATATCTTTAACTACTAAATGGACTAGAAATTTTTAATAAAAATATTATCCAATAATACTACTACTCCAACCAGAAAGGAAATGTTATAATGGTCTCCATTGTCCTCTCGATACCCATCTAGCTTCTGTTTTTCAAATGAATTTGGATGTTAAATCCTTTTGCTGCCCTGACCAATTTATTCTGCAAATTAACTATATATGACAGAATTTAAAGTCCGTCACCACTTAGCTCTGCCTCACTGAAACTGATACCACTTTCCTGCCCATTGGAGCCACTAGCTTAAATAGACTGTGGCTCCTACTGGTGATTAAGGATTCTAAGCGAGTCCTCACTTCTTGGTCCTCATCTCTTGAGTTTAAGATGCATTCAGTGGACCAGGCTCTTCTCACCTCTCAGTGACCTGTACCCTCTGTTCTCAGACACTCTGGTCTCTGCAGCCCCCTGTCCAACCTTAACAAAGCTCTCATGATAAGATGTGGTTTTGCCCAGAGCTGCAACCCACCCTGGTTTCTGAGAGAGACTCGGGGGCTCAACCTGGTTGCAACACCATGTGTAAATGGTGGAAACAGCTGGATGCACGGGGAAGCAAAGGGTATGTGGTAAAGAGGCTGACCAAGAGTACGCTGAATGATAGGCCGGTGTGAAGAACCTCAGATGACATTAAGGCTGTTGGTGACCAAGGTGATGGGGAGAAGTGGTGCTATGTCAAGCCACACGCCCTGAGTTGGTTCAGTTCTTGGGGACTCAAGTGGAGAGAGAGACCCTGACCAAAGGTCAGGATTCCAGAGGAGCTGGAGACGGTGTCATATGAACAATGGCTGAAGGGCCTGGGAGAGTTTAGAATGGGTACAAGAAGACTTGGAAGCGGGCTTAGCAGCTGTCTCTGTCTGAAGGGTTGTCACATGGAAGTGGGTTCACAAGTATTCTGTATATTCCAGAGTTCAGAATTAAGCGCCGAGGGAGGAAATGACAGGGTAAATAGTTTATTGAACCAAAAATCTTCATTGAGTACCTACTGTGTGTCAGGTAACTTTTTTAAAGTTCATTTTCCAATATGCAGAGTGGGGAGAGTGAAGAGAAAAGTAGACACTGATGTGATAAGGAGTGACATGAGAGGCATGGGCGAGGGGCTTTGGGCATACCCGGAAGATCTGAAATCTATGCTGGTGGCCAGAAGGAAGGTAAAGGAAGACTCATAATTTCTATAATAATGTAACTGACACAAAGTAGGATGGTCAGCCTCGGGGGTGATGTCAGCTTTGGGCAGAAGTATTCTTGTGGAAGCCTGACCGTCAGAGCAGGAGGGCTAGTTGTTTCAGCAGAATGAGTTCCATGTCGCTTTAACAGCCAAATATTAAATTTCTATTATTCTGATACCAGATCTTCTCAGTATTTCCCTAAATCAGTGGAGGTGGAGCTAGGGGGCTGCATTTTATTAGGCACAATAACTGATTCTGACTTCAGATAACAGGGCAGTCCAGATAATACGTTGGGATTCACCACCGGAACGGAGAGTCATTTATTTTATAAATATTGCCAGAATACTTTTTAACAATTCTACAAATAACCCCAGTATGTAAAAGAGGTAAAACTGGAGGAAAAAATTCTTTAGGCATTTAGCATCATTACGGTTTGTTTAAAAATAAACAACTCTATTGTTTATGGAGCCATTCAAGCATCTACTCAGAGCCCCGGGGTAGAAGCAGCCTAATTTGAAAACTACTGATTCAGACCCTCATGACACTGGCCTGAACTGTTCCAGAAGTAACCGACCGTGCTCCCCAGCAGGAGGACCATGTGCTGGCCCTAGAAGGGCATTGGCACAAGCAGTACATCGCTGACCACCTAGAGCCACTTTGCTCCCTGAATTGTGCTAGACAGAAAGCTTTGTATGGTCAGTCCTACTTTAGATGGTAATAACAAAAGTCGAAAAACTTTTATACTCTTGCCCAAGAATAGATCTACCCAATCACACAAGTTTATCTCATAAAGGACTTCACGGAGAAGCGAGAAGATCGCAACACTTCACAAACAGTTCCACAAGGACATAAAAAAAACAAGGGGCAAATGTAAAAGCCAGATTTAATGCTTTTCAGATGCTGATTATAAAGGTGCGTCTGTATTAACAATTTCCATTATTAACTCATCTCCTTCAAACACCACATAGGAAATTTTATTATTAGGTCTAACCAAAGTGGCCCTGCGATTTTGTGTTACTTCCCCGCATCCTGATCATAACAGTAGATACTAAAAAAACATACAAATATTAAAATGCATCCCTGGGTGGTTCCCGCATGAGCCCCTGCCAAAGCAGGAGGCTGTTATTCAGGCAGCAGGGCTCAGCTGGCAGCCGTGATGACCAATAAAAATGGCCATCTTGTCACTTTGCCCATTAAAGCCCCTGACACCAAGGTCTCTTCTAGTGTCTCTCCCATGCACACGGTTTATTGTTTCAGTGAGGAAAATACTGGGCAGCAGTCAAGGTAACCAGCAGCAGCTGTCAGAGCAGCAAATGCCAGCCAGGCAGCCAGACATGGCCCCGCTTAGTCACCGAGGCAGCGGAACCTCCCAGACCCGACGGTGTGTGAGGACACAGTCTACCACGAGGTCAGAGTCTTAGGGACCCTTGATGCTGGACCACCAGGAAGCAGAAAAGCAGATGTCTAGTCTTGGAAATGAAGGGTAAGGTCAGGGAGGGGTGCGGCAGCCCTGTCTGGTCTGGTATCTCAGCAGCTGAGGCAGACACTAGGAGCACATCATATCCCAGCCATCACTCCGCAGGCAAAGACCTGTCTTCACTCAGATACAAAGTAGATAGGCCTGGGTTCAAATTCAGAACTCTGAGATACATCTCAGAGATGCTTAAACTCTTTGGGCTACAGTTTCCTTATCTGTAAAATGATTTAACAGAATTTACCCCCCACGGTTGTACTGGGAGTTAAATGGGATGATAAGGGTAAAATCCTCAATGTGGCCTCTAGTATCTTGGCTCTCAATGGCAGCCATTGTTGACCAGCACATCTGACACCCAGTACATGCTCAGTCTATACAATGAATGGAAAACAAAATCTACGCTCAAACACTAAGCAAGGGTCTCCATGAGCTGGAGACAAAACAGGACCACTCAGTAATGAGTGAGGATGAAGCCTACGGGCTTCAGGTCTGCAGGAACTTAACCCACCAAGGTGTCTGTGAGGTCAGTTCCTATAGAGCAACGGGATCGGAAGTCCCCCACAGTGTGAGGAAACAAAGCAAGGACTGAGGAAGGACTCTGTCATCTGCCCCCCAAAATGAGGCTGAGGCAGTCATGACTTGGTCCAGGCCTGCCTGAGATGGCAGGAGGGGCACAGCTGGAATGTGCCTGACCTGCTGGCTTCAGGACTAGAGCCACAAGGTCCCCAAGAGCCCCATGGGATGGGAAAGGGGAAGGAAATGATGACACTAAATCCATAATTAGTTGTGACGGCATGCTTCCATGGACTGTTTTGATGCATGGCGTCAGTCAGATGTGGCTAGTTTGCCCAGTGGTGGCCTCTCAGGTATCCTTGCTGCTGCCAGTGTGTTCGTCCAGAGTGACATGACCCCTGTGGTTCCAAGGGCACCCTCAAGGCTGGCAGTCAATCTCTCTGGGGGTTGGGTGATCCTTTAATTAGTCTTAGAGGGGAAATGGGTAGAAAAGATGCGACTGACCATGCTAGCTTTAACTACTTCAAATAAAAATGCTACACTAGTGGAATGAGATTAAATGTTGATCCTCCAAGCCACCCTTTCTAGTTACAAAATATTTCTCCCTGAAATACAACACTGCTGGGAGGGTACTTGCATGGGGTGGATGGTATATGAATGGCAGCACTTAAAGACTTCCATTCCATGTCTTGAATTACTATTTATAATACTTA
Organism: Manis javanica; assembly: GCF_040802235.1. Taxonomy (NCBI): domain Eukaryota; kingdom Metazoa; phylum Chordata; class Mammalia; order Pholidota; family Manidae; genus Manis; species Manis javanica. The sequence continues at coordinate 85,567,769 of NC_133166.1, forward strand.
GGTGTTGGTACTAAGAGAGTGCTAGGATTTCTATTCTTTTTTATTTTCACAGAAAAGAGAAAAAACAAATCCCTCCTAGGTATCAGCAAGACCCCAGGGGTATCTTTCCTTTGCATCAACCTGGAATCAAAACCTATGGAGAAATACAGAATAAGCCACTTCAGATAAGTCATGAATTCTGTCTCTTTCTAAATCTTGTAGCTATAGGATCTTGTATTTATTTTTCATTCCTGTGGTAACAACTCTACTAAAGCACAATTTGGATATTGTCTTCATTCTAGTCTAGTGTCAACAAATAAAGCTATAAAGCCACACAATGGAATGAAGATCTGTCCCTATGTGCATGTATGGATGCACACACACACATACACACACGCCCTAACTAAATAAAACGTCCCACCTGCCAATACCAGGAACTTAATGGCGTTAAGAAACCTGAGAGAACAAGCCCCTTTTTAAATAGTTGAGAAGAAAATTCATCATTAATATTTCTAAATCCATGAGGCATATCTAATGGTACTTCCAGAAACGGGAGGCAAGTGAATGTTGTCAACAAGTAACTGATGCTGAAATTTAGTGTATGTAGTGGTACGAACTCATCTTGAGATTGTTACCATTATTTATTTATGTATTTTTTTAGTGCAAATCTTTTTAGAACCTTCTGGTGCCTCTGCCTTCGGCCTCTTGGGACTTGCATTCCATCAAAAAGTTGACTAACATCAAGCAAAAGTCAGAAGACTCAAACTGGAACTTGATTCAATTTGATAGAGCAAATACTAAGTTATCGGATGTCTGCTTACAAGGGACTGTGCAGGTCTTCTGAATATACCACAGTGAATTATGTGTCATCTCTACATTCAAAGGATGTATTATCTTGTAGAGGAGATAAGACAGACATACAGAATTTAAATATCATTAACAAAAAGAAAAGGATCAACTAAGGCCCAGAGGACATCAGAATTAGACCAGGAGAGGCTTCACAGAGGAGGGGGCTGTGGGGCTGGGCCTTGAGGTAAAAGAGCATCCTTCATGATACCAGCTACCAGTGGGCATGGGGGTTGACAAACATTTCCTGTGAAGGGCCAAAGAGTAAATATTTTAGGCTTAGTTATGTAATCTCTATAGCAACTACTCAACTATGCCTTTGCAGTGTGAAAGAAGCCACAGACAATACATAAACAAATGGGCATGCCACTGTTCCAGTGAAACATTATTTATGGATACTGAAATTTAAATTTTATATAATTTCCATGGGTCACAAAATATTATTTTCCCTTTTCCTTTTCAATCATTTAAAGAGGCAGGAAAACCATTCTCAGCTTGTGGGCCATACATGGGTGGCTGAGCCCTGATCCTTGAGTTTTCACTGTAAACACAAGGCTTTACTGCCCTTAATCTCCTTAAATTCTTACACCTGCTGAGTGAGGTAGATAATACCATTTGCACGTATTTATTTATTTATTTTTATTAAAGTATAGTTGATACACAATATTATATTGTTTTCAATTATATAACACAGTGATTCAACAGTTAACACATATTATTAAATTCTCCCCAACTAGTCTAGTTACTGTCAACACAGAAAGATTTACAGAACTATTGACTATGTTCCCTATGCTGTACCTTCATCCCCATTACTAATTTATATTATGACTGAGATTCTGTGCCTCTTTATCCCCTTCACCTATTTCACCCACCCACCCCACCCCCACCCCCATGATAGCCTCCAGTCACTTCTCAGTGTCTATGAGTTTACTGCTGTTTTGTTCATTTTGTTTTGTTTTGTTTTTAGATTCCACAAATAAATAGTATCATATGGTATTTGTTTTTCTCCACCTGGCTTATTTCACTGAGCATAATACCCTGTAGGGCCATCCATGTTATCACAAATGGCAGGATTTCTCTCTTCTTTATGTCTGAATAATATTCCATTTGTATATGTACCACATCTGCTTTATCTATCATTTATTGATGGACATTTTAGGTTCTCCCACATCTTGACTAGTGTAAATGTGGTAATAAAATATAGGGATACATATATCTTTTTGAATTAGAGATTTTGTTTTCTTTGGGAAAAGTCCTAGAAATGAAGTTACTGGGTCATGTGCTATTCCTATTTTAGTTTTTTGAGGAACCTTTATACTGCTTTCCATAGATATCCAAAGTGAAGCTTAGAGACCTCAGGTCATACAGATTTCAAAGACCTCATTTTAATGACTAGGCCATAGTACTTCCCCAGAATGGTAAGGAACTCATGAGAACAGTTGAATGAACACGTTTTCTTTAGGCATTAAAAATCAAAAATTACTTTTAACAGCAAATATGAGGTTTGCTACCCTGGCTTGCTCATAGTAAACTCATTTTAGGTCTCAGTTATCACCGTGTTCTCTCTTTTCACAAGTCATGCAGGGATGGATGTAATGTTGAATATCTTCTACTTTCCAGAATATAATATTCTCCCAATACTTGAAGAAAAAGGAACAGGTTTCTAGCATTTGTTCTAACCCCTCCACCCCCTGGTCCTCCAGTGGTTGCTGAGCCCACATACGGAAGGTCTGGCCAGCCCATGCAGCTAATGGGTATGCCTGGAGACATAATTCTCTCAAAGCTGCTAATTTATCTCTTTCCCCTCACCATTTTGAGCAGTAATTCTCTCTTGCTTGGCTTCTTTACTATTTATTGTTTAAAAGCAATTTTATGTTCTAGAGAAGATGGAAATAAAACAGAAGTTGCCGTTTCTCTCATCACCTGTTAAGAGTATGTCAGGTGGTCTCAATCCTTGTTTGATTGAACAGAGTATCTTTCTCTGAACAGACCTGAAGTGTCCTTTACACTATCTGTAGGGTTTATCACAAATGTAGGATCACACTGGATTGTCAGCTTCAAGATATAATACCAACAGATTCACCAGCCAGTCAGTACATGTCTATTAAATATCTGTTATGTGCCCAGCATTGTGTTAGGTACCATGTGGCACTCTAAAGTATAAGATTATGACCTTAAAGAATTTGTAATTTATTTGGGATAGCAAGACTAACAAACATACAATAAAAATGGTCATCATAATAACAATAGTGGCAGCTGTTTTTAGAGGACATCCTGGCACTCTACTAAACACTGAATACGTATACAAATAAAAAACAAATCCAGACCTAGTAGTAAAGAGTCTTATTTCAAAAGGATTATTGCAAGGTAGGTCAGGGAAGAACTACTGCCACATAGGGAAGGGGTTATTACAATAGGAAGGAGGCTCTGATAGGGTCTGCAAGCATCTCAAGGGTTAGGCAAAAAGAACTTTTCTATTATAGACATAAATAAAAAACCTAGAAGGAACCAGGTGTGGGGAAGTGGTCTGAGGGCAGCCTGTTCTCAGGAGGGGCTGTATGCTGGCTCAGGCTGATGGTGGGCCAAAGTTCAGGGGCACACCTTCAGAGGACAGATAGCAGGTTAACCTAAATTTGACAAACAGGCATTTTGTTTTGATTGATCAACAAGGGCAAGCAATTCAGGCAATTATTTATAAAGCAAAGAAAGGGAATTTTGGGGGTCTGAATCTGGCCTTGTTATGAATAAACAAGGAGATGCAACTGTGAATGCTATCTAAGTCTCCTGGGGCAGGGTGGGTCTTTGTAGTAAGCTATCTCTAGTAAGCTATTTTTATAAAATAGTAAGCTATTTTTCAGAACATGAAGGACGGCTGGATTTCTTAACCCTCGGGTAAGAGTCAACAGTGTCAATTCTTTATATTGTATTGACCTTAGTGTTTGGTGCTGAAATTGTCCCTAGTATAGAGATGATAAGGCTGAGCAGCAGAGCAGTTAATCACCTGCCCACAGTCACAAAGTTCCGAGTAGAAGAGGTGGACCTTATACTCCAGCCTGTCTGACTCTAGGGTATACCACCAGTCCTACAACAAATGGTCCAGACTGTAAGTGTCATAAGAGATTGGAGAAGAAATGCCATTAGTGAGACCCAGAGAAGTCACAGGTAGCTCCCTAGAAGACTGTTTTGAATAATGGGTGGGAGCTGATCAGGCTTTGGGGGACAGTGTGAATTATCAGGGCCGAGGCAATAAGGTCAAGAAATAGAAGTGGAGGTGACTGAGGAGGTCGCTGGAGTCTCACTCTGTGACACAGAGGTTTAAATAGGCCAAGTTACACAGGCAGGCTAGGGCTACACTACACGGGCCCCCGAAGAACCAGATCAGGGATGTGAGATGTGAAGCACAGTTAGGAGCGAGCCTCTGTGGGAACTCGATAGGAAATGGCCCAGAGGGTGGAAATGGCTGAGCAGATGAGTCAGGCCGTGAAATAGAGACTGATTTAGAATGAATGAATGAATGAATGGCAGACTGGGAGCAATAAGGACCATCCAGGAGGCTGCTGTAACAATGCAGGCTTTGAGGTCTGGGGTCACACCAGTGACACTCATGTGTAGAGAGGGAGAGGCACACCAGGGGAGCATTTCAGAAGAAATACAAGGAATTGGTGCCCAATCTGGACAAAGGAGGTTAAGCAGAAAGCTTTCACCTTATTAGAAGCTACATAATAAAAACGCAGAATTATTCTAAGTAGATTTCAGAGAACTTTTGTTTTTAGGATATGTTAATAGCATTATTCAAAATAACAAATGGACAAACAAAAAGATTTTCAGGTGCTAATATGAAAGACAACCTGAGTGAAAGTTAAGCGGGTTTTTTTTTTAAATCTTCAAAAAGCCTTTAAAATTCTAATACGTATGACAAATCTCCAAGGAAGAAATATAGCATGCAGTGCCGTCAAAAATAATTTGAACATGGAAACTCTTTTCTTGTAGAATATCTTGTTGGACTAAAGTGCTACAGAGCCTGTTTTGAGAAATTACTTAATAGTTAACATTGTTGAGGTCCTACAATGGGCCAGATGCTGTACCAGCCTGAAGGCTCTTAGTCTTCACAGCCCTCTGCAGTATTCCCATTATCCCATTTTGCAGATGAGAACACCAAGGCTCAGAAGCTTTAAGTCATCTGTCTTAACATCGTTCAGCTACCGTGTCTCTAACTCGCCAATTCTCCTCCCTCTACATCATGCCTCCTTCAACATCATAGACATGTGAGATCTTCAAAATCAGACTTCCCTGGCTTTCTCAAACACCCTGTTTTCAACAGGGTTTTTCAACAGTGTTTTGTTGATCTGTTTTCAACAATTTCTGAAGTCCTTTCCCAGGATGCAGGACTTCATGCACCGTGGGCCCGCTGACACCAGCCTCCAATCCATCGGCATTCGCCTGCTGTTACACACCGCTTCTGGCAGTATCACTTGGATTTTATATGACTCTGCTCCCTTTGTTCCCCCAAACCTGACATTTATAAACATAACAACACAGGCAGGGCAGGGCACAAAGAGCAATCTGCACCTTCTTAATGCAGGCTGGTGTGATAAGGGGAGGCAGGGAGGGCACGGGCAAGGTCCTGATGTCTCTCACGTCCCCAGAATTAACATGTGCTACACCCATGCTCACACTCACTACCAGCACAAACTGTTAAGTGTTAAATTTAGGATAAAAACCAATTAAAAGATAACAAGGCAACATACATTCAGAATGGCAGGAATCAGAATGTTTACGGAAATAATGACCTCTACCTACTGCAAGGAAGCATTAACAGTTTTACAAACCTGAATCCTCCCCGACCTGTTCTCAGTCTTCACCAACATCCCCAGTTTATCTCCGCCCACATGGCTTCTGAAGGAACAACTACCGTAATTCTTCCTACCATGGATGGACTAGCTTGTATCTGAAAGCCAGAGAGCATGCCTCTTTGCCCTGGGGCAGAGGCCTGAGTCTGTGCTGGGTTCCAGGCGCTTCTGCTTGGGGCTCCTGGCAAGCACAGGCTGTCTGTGAGAAAAGGACACAGGTGGGTAGGTAGGCTCACCATTCCTGCCTTACATCTCCACTGTGTATGTGCAGTTTGGAGCCCCTCAAAAGTGAGATATTGCATGGATGGACACCCCAGAAAGGCGAGTCTGCTGCCTTTGTCATCCCAGCGGGGTCGATCCTAAAGCAAACTGTATTATCACTAAAAGCAAAACTTCTGCTACTCAGCAATCCACATCAGCCCAGTTTAATGTCTGGGCCAAAGAGCTCTAGATTCTTGTTGTCCCTTAATTGGGGAAGTCACTGCAGGGATCACAGCTTTTCCATTTGTGCCTACCTAGGAGAGTTCTGCAGGTAAGCCTTGCCATGGCCACACATCATCCCCACCCATTACATCCAAAGAGGCACTTATTGGTAACATTTCCTGAATCACTGTCACATCCACCCGCACTTGTTTCTTCCCCCTTAGCCCAGACCCTCAGCAGTTCCCATGTGGTCTACTCCAAGTGTCCTGTCTCCTCAAGCCCTCTCCAGTGCTTCCATCTCCCAACCATCCTCCATATTGCTACCTGATGCGGCTTCTAAAACACGATCGGAGCATGCCTTTCCTCTGTTGAAATCTTGCAGTAACTTTCAAATGACTTGAAGATAAAACCAAGAGAATAGGGTGTGACCAGAGGGCCCTTACACCTGTCCCCAGCCCTCTCCAGCCTAGCTGTCTACACCCTTCCCACATGCACCAGGCGCCCCCTGTTTTCTCATGACCCCTGTCTCACAGGCCTTGCCTCATTCCTATTTAGTCAGCATGCCCTCTCCCCTGGGGCCACCCACTAATGTCCACTCCCCCTCCAGCTCTCCATCCAGGTGCCACTTCCTCCAGGAAGGCTTTTCAAATTCTGCTTCCTGATCTCAGGTCTCTTGCAATCCTTACCACACTTTCTTAGAATTTCCCGTGTCCTGGACACCCTCCCACATATTTTATAGATGACAGGGAGGGCCTGGCTCTCGTGTATTCCCAACACTTAGCATGGGGCCTGGCACTGAACACACAGTTGGCAGGAGGTATTAAGTGAGTGTTTATTAACTTGTGGAACAGAACTCTTACCCCAGGAGCAGGATGGCAAGGCAGAGTAATGATTTCATTTTGTCTGCATGCTCATAATGCCTGGTAATAATAAAACTGTTGAGTGGATGATGTCATGTCGGATCTGGTTTCCTTATTTGGTGTGTGTGTGCGTGTGGGGGGGTGCTTATCCTGGGGAGGGTCAGTACTGTGGGCAGAACCAAAAGTCAGAAACTCACTGGGCAGCGGAACCAGTCCCCAGAGGCTTCCTGGCCTTTACGAGAAAGAGAGGCATAGCTCTGCGACACAAGGAGACCAATAAAGCTTAGAGGCTGGCATCTCCTGATTATCCTCATCGACATCACTGTGACCAATATTGAATGTGAACCCACCGTGAGCAGATTCTACAGCAACCCCGACAGGGAGTTGCAGAGAAGTGGGAAGACTCCCTGCTCCTCAAGGGAGGAGGCAAAACAGCCCGAATAAAAATACATAGAGTCATAAATGCCCCGAACACATCAATATATATAGAGCCAATTACCACCGTGATCGACTAAACTTGTAATAAACTGACAGGAGGGGCCAGAGAAGTCAGCACAGGCAATGGAGGCACGAACAAAGAGTGACTTTAAAAGCCAATTCTGTGGAATCAACCCGGAGAAAGAAAAACCCCAAGGAAACAAAAATGCCCAGGGAGTCCAGGCTATTGGTTTACCCGATTAGGTTGTTTTTCCCTGTCACTGGCACTCACATTTCACCTACAAAGCACATATTTTAACTGGAAGATTTATTGGGAAATTGAGTTGGAGAAATGCTTCTTTCTACCTTTCTTTTTCTTTCTTTCCCTGATATTTTTTTAATTAGCAAAAGCAAAAATGTTTTAAGGTCTTTTTAAACCTTCTTGGTCTTTATAACTGCTCTAAACTGCTGGCTCCTGTGGTATTACATTCTAGCTGAGTAGGATGAACACTGTGCCCAGCCAGATGTAACCAAATAGACGGGCCTGTGCCTTAGCAGAGCTGTCTCTGTCCCTTTCTATTTATGCTGGGCTTTCACGGGCTGCTAGTGCGACTGCCTTCTGGAGCCCCAGGCAGTGAACTCTGTTTAGGCGGGTACTGTCCCCTCGCCAGCCTGGGTGCCATCGGCAGCCCATAAGCAATCTACAGACAGCCTTTCACAAAGCAGGATGGGCGTGGTGTGGGCATATCCGTGTCCCAGGGCTGACCCTGTCTCGCCCATCAGTTCCTCTCCCCAGAAATGCTTTATGTTGCAAGGGGTCCTTCATCTAAAGCTCTCCACATGTGCCCTCTGCTTCCCTCCTGCAGGGGCTCACAGATTCCTCCTGAGGGCAGCCACCTTCAGTACAGGGACTTTGGTGGTTGACAGAATATGCACAAGCCTGCCCCCAAGGGATGGGATGAACCCCCAAGGGGGAAAGTGTGTTCCAGACCTTGTGAGGCTTTCTTTGCCTCTTTTGTGGGTCCCCCTGAGGGCTCAACTCTGCTGTTCCATAGACACTGACTGTCAATTGCAAGGAGAGGAGGAGTAAGATGAGGCTGCCAAGGAAAGAGTCACACGTTACCTTCAACATCTAGAATTGCATATGGTTAGGAGCCCTCTTTATGAACTGTTGCATCCCTGATACCTAGCACTGTGCCTGACCTACAGTAAACACTCAATATACATTCCTGAGTGAATTCACAAATGTTATTACCTTGCAGGGAACTCAGTCTTCCTCAAGGTGCTGCCAGCTGAGGTCTACATGACTCTGCCGGCAGCAATTTATCAGCAGTAAAGTCAGAGTGCACTTGGGAGTCTTTAAGAGCAGGAAGTTGATCTCATTGGAAAACCATCTTCCTCTCATCAGTAACAGAGACAGAAATGATGAATTCTGGAGCCTTTGACTGTTGTAGCACTGATCATCTGCATTTTGTAGTGTAGCTGGCAGTTGAGGCCAGGTTTGGAGATAATGTCAACTACTCTCATTTTTTCCAAATTAATTCCTTACTGGTAAAAATCCACTTCTTGCCGTTCTCCTTGATATTAGTTTTTTTCTTACATATTTTTAGTTTTCCCTTTAATTTTTATCTTCCAATAATTGAACTAACTTCCAAAGAATTCCGTGAGATTCCAGGAGAACGTCTCTGACAACAGAAAGTGGAAACTAGCAATGGACTAGAAGTGGGTAGAGGCCAAAATGGATGCACTAAGATGGAAGGGGTTTGTTAATTCATTGGTTTAGGTCAAAGTAGTTTTATGTCTTGTGTTTCAGTTTAAACACAAGTTGTAGGTGACACTGAACATGTATTCCCTTATGCCCTCTGCCAATAGAGAAAATTTCCCTACTTGCTTTATAAAAAGAAAGCAATTGTAGGAAGTATGGTAAAAGAAAGACTATTACTGGCTCCTACAACATAACCTGGTAGCCAGAAACTTGGACTAATTCAAGCCAAACTCTAACAGCCAAGAGTATGGTTGTTAATAGGGCCAGGGTCCCACCTCTGGGGCCCAAGAGGAATCCGTGTCCAACTGGAGGTGCACACTTGGGTCTACTCTGATTCCTAGCATTTAATCCTAGTCCTCCCTTTGCTGATCATTTGGTTTTAATGTCTAGCCTATTCGTCTAATGCCAAATTTCAAGACATGACATTATCCACCCCCAGGATCCCAATACACAACCATCAAACCAGGGGATATGGAAGAGGAATGATGACAGGGGGCTAGTGCCAGAGGGCTGGAGGGGTGGGTGTCTGAGGAGATGCTACCTTAGACAAGTATTGTCATTTCCCTTGAAAAGAAAGCAGAAGAGAAAAGAGTATGGCATTCACTCGTGTATTCATTCAACCAATACTGCCTGCCTGATGTTGTGTGCGTGGTGTTATACACTGCAAGAGGTGGGGAGGAATAGGCAATGAACTCAGAGATTTGGGCATGTAGCCCTCACCTTTCAGCAATGGTTGACTCCCCTTGTGCTTTTTGGAATATCAAAGTGTTCCTCTAAAGCAAATTACTAATGGACATCAGGAAATGATAAGAGCCTTACAAAAATACGCAAAAACGACTAATGACTTATCTCTGAACACTGACATCCACTTAGGCTGGAACTTAGCTTGTTAATAGGGCCAGGATCCCACCTCTGGGGCCCGAGAGGAATCCGTGTCCGCATCAGTATGCAGGCAGTGGGACCAGATGGCGCTGGGTTTGAACCACAGGTAAAAGGGAAGCCTGATACAAGGGACACATTTATGAGTTCTTCCCCTTTTGGAAAATGCACCTGACAGCTCCTTTGCACTTAAAAGGCAGTAACAACAAGGCTACTATCAGCAAAGCTCCCCCAGGGATCCTTTTCCACGGAAAGCACATTCTCATTCCCTGCCTCTTTCCCACATCAAATAACTGAATAAATAAATCCCTCTCATATGGGTAGGAGAAGTCATGCTCATTTCCTGGTCTTCTAGCAAGCTAGTTGCAACTGGGACTGAAAATGGTTGCCAAAAGATGTGGTCTGATCCCAGTTTGGGGAAAGGAGATTTGAACCACCCTGTTCCGCTAACCTGGTCAGTAGGTGATTTGTGACTCCTCAAATACACATCAGTATTTCTATGGAAAGACAGTTTACCCAGGGAAAGTTTTACTGACATGTCTTTAACACTTTTATCAGTTGCTATTTTGTTCAAAAATAGCAGAAACTGCAAATTTTATTAAAATAATGCTAATAATTATAGTGACAATAATGACTCACAATGCACTGAACACTTACAGAATGCTAGACACTGTGCTTTATATCTAATTATTGTATTCAGTCCTTATGCAATTCTTACTTGTAGGGTAAGGATTAGTAGCCCTGTTCTACAGAGGCAGAAACTGAGGTTCACAGTTATTAAGTAAACTTCTCAAGAACTACAGCTAATAGAAATTTTGATATAAGACTCTCTGACTATGAATATGTGCATTAAACTCCTCCCACTGCACTATCAGCTGAATTAGCCTACTCAGCCTTGAGCCAGGCATTATTAAACATTGCCTTCTATTATCAGAAGTAGGAATCATTTGCTGAGTATACCAAGTAACAAAACATTAAAGGTAGAAGAAATTTTAAGTATCATCTAAGTCAACTTAGTTATTATACAGATGAGATGATTTTGAAGGGGTATAAGTCACTTACCCAAAGTCAGCTGACAGGCTAATGGCTCAACTGAGACCAAGAACCCAGGTCTCTTGACTCCCCTCCCAGTGCTCTTTCCCTCAACCTGCTGCCTCAGAGTATGACTGGCAATATAGACATATTTGTGGCTAAGACACAAGACAATCACCCCCCAAGATGTGAAAACCCCAGGTGATGTCAAGTCCAGATTTTCATATCTGATATAGAATTTCCTCTTGAATCACTATTTATCTTCTAATTTTTTTCCAACATATTTTTTTTTGTAGAGATAAATTATTGGTTGTAGGATGGAGCCCATAACTTGAGATCAAGATAAAAGTCCTGGTACATGTATGTATTTCTCTACTAAGCTGGCAACCATATGCTTATTTCTCCTGGGTCTCTATCACCACGGCCATCCCACTTGAGCATTGATCTACATGTTAGATAAAAAAGGATGGGTTAAACAAATTGGTCTCATCTTAGCTTGCTCAGTCTAAGGAAACAGAGTAAGTCTGGCCAGAAGTAGTTTCTTCTCTTCCTGTTCCATCAGAGAATCCAGGCCTCTCTCCACAGTCATGTTGGTTATCAGTCTGATATTTACCAAGTGATTTCTGTATGCCTTACCTTATGTTAGAAGCTAAGAGAATTCAAAAAAAAAATAATGAAGCCTTTGTGTTTGCTATTTCCTCTGCCTGGATTGTTGTGCCCCCTAATCTTTGCATGGCCAGCTCCTCCTTGTCTTCCAGGTCTCAGCTCAACCTTACCCCCTCATCACCATCACCAAGGCCTTCTCTGTGCCTGCCATCTTCATCAGCGCCCCCAGTTCTCCAGCCAACCTCTAGTATATCACCTGGTTTTACTTTCTTTATAGGATCACTTTCTAGAATTATTGCTTACATTTACCTGTTACTTTCCACTTTCTGTCTCTCTTCACTAAGATATAAGCTCCATAAAAGCAGGAAACTTTTCTGTGTCATTCACCATTATATGCCTAGTGCCTAGACCACTGTTTAGTTATAGAATGTGTTGCATAAATGAATGAATAAGCCCACTCCCAGAAAACAATCAAACAAGTTGCGAAGGCAAAGCTTACATGTTTGGTAAAGAATAATCCAGAATACTATGCAATCAACTACTCAATGATGTATTATGAACAACATGCCATTATTGTCAGGCCCATAATTATATGAAAGGAGTTTGACATCACCACCAGAGTGTCCCATCAACTAAAATGCTAGCTAAGAAAGGAAACTCAATAACACTAGCGGTTTCTAGAGGGAATAAACTGGGCCCTCTAGAATACTGTTTTTAAAACCCTAGAGAGAATACTTGAGATGGTACGTTGGGGACAGTGCTGCCTACAGCACAAAGTTTTAAAAAAACATTTATTGCCACTAATCCTGATTGTTGGCATGTTTCCATTTCCTTTCAGTGCCCAAGGGCTTAGGACTGTCCGATTCTGCACACAAGCCTAACGATCAATGGCTTAATCAGAGAAACGTCCTGCTCCAAAGTAAAAAACATTCAGGCTAGCTCTCATCTGTGACACTCCTCTGTGGAGATGACACCAGGACACAGCCCTGGAGGCCACTGTGCCGTAGCGCCAGTGTTGAAGTTCCTGTACTGGACAGGATGAACAGGGATCATGAGAGAACTCACTCCCTGATGGTCTCCGAGCAAAGTGTACCACACCTTGCTCTTTCAAATGTGGTCCTGAGACCAGCAGCGTGGTGTCATCTGAGAGTTTGTTGAACAGGCAGAATCTCAGACCCCACCCATACTTACTAAATCAGAATTTCCGTTTTAACAAGATCCCAGGTGATACATATGCATATTACATTTTGAGAAGCACTGCTGACAGGAAAACAAGAACTTGTCCAGCAACTCTGTCGTCATTATTGATCACTGCCCCCAAATTCCACAACAATCAAGAACCCAGAAAACTCCAGGTGGAACGCAGTGGGTCCACCATAAAAGCTAACCAAGGTCGATGTCTGTTACATTCACCTTAGACCCGTGGCCTGGCTTCAATTATGTCTTGATCACACCTCCATTTTATCCACACCCCTTCCTACCTTAATCTCTTCTTGTACCACTGGCAGACAAAAGACCACATTCATTGTACATCTCAGTAAGGGAAGGATTCTTCTTATCTTGACTCTACTACTTACTAATCATGTGACAATATGCAAGTTATTTGAGCCTTCTGAGACTTTATTTCCTTATCTGTACAATGGAGAAGGTAATATTGAAGTGATATGTATGTTTGAGGATTCAGTGAGGAAAGCTATGCAATATGCTGTTTGGTAATATTATCCACAGTAACTTCCTCCCTGAACCTGAAGATCCAGTTTACTCTGAACTCTGCATCAGAGCCTAGGGGCCTGAAGATTCATATTAAAACCTCACACACACATTTAGGAAAGCTTAGATTCTTTTCAAAGCCTCTGTTTATGATACCACCAGGCTCAACTTCAGCAGCCCCTCCATCAGGCCTGTCTGCTTGGGAAAGCCATAGAGCAACTGTCTCCTCTAAATCCCCACTCTGCTCACTACAGGGCTTTGCATGGAGCAGGCCCTCGGCAAATGTTTGTTGAATTAATTAATTAATCATTTAAAGAAAATGGCTACATGCCATAATTGATTTGCCACTTGAGTGCTAACTTCATCGTAATAAATGTGCATAAAAAAAGCCTTTGGAGCTGGTTTGCAACCCTAGGGTTGTAAAACATAAAGCCTTAGAGAAACTTAAGTTATTATTCTGCATTGGATTTCTATGTTGTGTCCTCAACTTAACCAGATTTTTATGCCATGTACCACAGGTACGCACTTTAGCCTATGAACTGCTACTAGCACCAAACACACAGGACTGGGTCTCTGCTGACCAGCACTCTCAGAGCAGGATCACAGGCTGAGTGCTGAGGCAGCTAGAGTTTTGGGTTCAGCCATAGCAGAAATCTGTCCACTATCCTGAGGAGAGGGACCAACTGAGTCTGTCTTGGGCTCTATCCACCCAAAAAGAATTGATGGAAAATGGAAAACATGGCACCCTGAATGGTAGAAATACAGTGCTGCACAGCCAGGCTACTTCGCCCTTTGACTCTGATCTGACTTGAGCCATCTCAGAGCTAGAGGGCCACCTTAAGGGAAAGACTCTCAGCTTGGGTCTTGGAAGAAGAGGAAGCTGTGCTCCTTAGCTTTCCTCAAGGAAAGGAGGCAACTGGCTAGGAAGACACACACACCAACAGTGGGTTATGGACTAGGAGTGCAGGGGAAATCCTACTGCCAATCTTCGACCCAGAAAACCCACTGACAGGTGCCAAAAACAGGGTCAGAAAATGTGAGGTGACACAATGAACATGATGTTGGAAAAGGGAAGAAAGAAAGCCCACAGAAATCCTCTCCCGAATGGAGCATGAAAAAGAAGAAAAAGGAGAAAGTACTGTGCGTAGCCCGTCAGGTGCTGGATTAAAATTGAGCCCTTGGTAGGTCTTTTTGAAGAAGGTTCGGCTTTTTTTTTTTTTTTTGGTGACTTCTCTAGAATCTACAGACCTGCAGTTCTTTCCTGTTTTTTTTTTTTTCTTAAGTTAGAACAAAATTAAGGATCCATTCAAACAGTGGATGCTAATTATAGGCCAGGCACCGTGTCAGGAATGAAGATCCAAAGATTAATAAAAAAAAATGGCCATGTTATTTTGCACTTCCTTCCAGACGGCTAGCCAAAGTTCAGCTCTCCATAGATATAGCTGTGCATTTTGCATTCTTCAGTTAACTTTAAAAGTCTTCACTCGAGGTAACACAAATTTTTCAGAATATATTTTTCAATGTGTTAAAAGAATTCCGTTGTAAAAATGGCACGTATTTATTGTGAGAAAGGCACTGCAGATGTTTTTAGTACCAAAAAATGAAAGTCTCTACCCCATATCCCTCATCTTGGAGCCAAGTCAATCTGTGTGTGTGTGTATATATGCGTGTGCATATATATATATATATGTATATATATATATATGTATATGTATATATGTATATATGTTTGAGATTATATACATGTTTCTCTATATGTATTTACACAAATATGTATATACATATACATATATAATTAGAGATATTAAAATATTATATATATTTATACATTAAAATTTTAAGACAGATGAGACCCTAATATATCCACTTTTCTGCAACTTGCTTTGTTTACTTCTCAATGGCTAGAAATAAGAGTATCTCTGGATGGATAGACAGTAAACTGATAACAATAGTTGTCTGGTTGCCTCTGGGCAGTGAAACTAGATTACTGGGAAATAAGAATAGGAGGAAGATTTATTTTTTACTTTATTCTGTTTCATACTTTTTTGGATTTCTTAAATAAATAAACTTTTTAAACTAAAAAAAAAGAAGAGAACTATATCAAGTCTCATGGGAGACAGTCATACAGGGAAATGACAATATAGGGAAATGTGAAGAGTGCTGCCAAAGGATACACATAAGGAGCTATAAGAGCACAACACAGGCAGCAAAGAACTCTGCCCAGAGCGTCAAGGCCGGCTTGGTGGAAGTGATGACATTTGAGCTGGCTCTTGAAGTATAGGAAGGAGGAGGTGGTAGAACAGAGGTAGAATAAAGGACAAGGGTTTTGTGTTGATAGCAAGTACCATTGTACCATCTGAGTAGAAGGTGCTTGGGGTAGGGGGTGGTCAGTGACACAGCAGCTGGACAGGCAGAGGGTGCAGAAGGCTGAATAACGGCTCCCAAAGGTGCCCTGGTCCCAATCTCTGGAACCTGTGAGTGTTACTTGTAATAGCAAAAGGGATTTTGCAGATATACTTAAATTAAGACTCTTGAGATGGGGAGATTATATTAGGTTATCTGGGTGGAACCAGTGTAATCAAAGCATCCTTATAAGAGGAGGCAGGGGGAGTCAGAGAAGACCATGTGACTCGGAGGTTGGAGTGATGCACCTTGCAGTCAAATGCTCTACCCCTGAGCTATGCCCCCACAGGTGATGCATTTTGAAGACGGAGGAAGGGGTCACAAGTCCAGGGATACAGGCGGCCTCCAGAAGTTGGAAAGGCAAAGAAAGGGGCTCTCCCCTGGATCCACCAGAAAGAACCAGCCTTACTGATACCTTGAGTTGAACCCACTGAAACTGATTTGGACCTCTGCACCCCTCAGAATTTTCAGGGAATACATTTATGTTGTTGTAAGCCACCAAGTTTGTGGTAATTTGTGGCAGTAGCAAGAGGGAACTAATATGGGGGTGAAGTCATGTTCATGCTGGGAAGGCAGTAAGGAGTCAGTGAAGGCCTTGAAACAGAAGCGTCACATCATTTGCTGGCATTAAATAAGATAATAGGTCAGAATGAGAGTGGCAGGAAACTGAGGAAAAGGAGAAACGTGAGGGTGTGAAAACACTATTTCAATAGTTCTAATGAGAGCTGATACTCTAGACTCATACAATTCTGAGAAATGGACAAGAGAAGACACAGGCTGAAGAAATATTTAGATGATAAAATGAGAGCTTTGAAAATGGTTGATTGCGGAGGATGGGGGAGCGCATGAAAGAGATGTTGATCACTGAGGTGCCCGCAGAACATCCAGGTGGAAACAAGGAAGGGTAAATGAGGTTTTGAATCTCAAGGAAAAGTAGAGATAGAGGTTGATACAGAAGAGAATTACCCAGCAGCAGTAAGGAAGAGATAGAACATGAAGGATGAAGTTTTAGAAAGAAAGCAAAATGTAATGATTCCTTTAGAAGAGGAAGGGCAAAAAAGAAAGAAAGGCCAAAGGTTTGTGAAGAGAATCTGGACAGAACAGCATCAGGGACACAAGGGCAGAGTGAATTTTCAAGAAGACAGACCCAGTCAAGAGGGGACAAAAGGCTTCAATGAGATAGATAAAGTGGTCACAGAATAGAAAAGTCAGCCCCTGATTAAGAAGCACTTCATTGCCTTCCCCAGGACTATTTCTGTAGCATGAAGGGGTTGAAGGCAATAATTTGAAGAGGGAAAGAAGTTAAAAAGGAGAGAAAAGATGTATATGCTACTCACTCAAGAAATTTGATGGTGATAAGTTGGAAGGAAATACTGGTAAAAGAGTTGCATGTTCATAAAAATATTTTTTGGAAGATAAAAGTTTGGGGAAGGATAACTCAGTGGCTGGACGGACTGAAGTGGCTGGAAAGACTAAACATGAGGAGACTGATGAATGAGTGAGCGCTTAGAGGAAGCAGAGAGGGGTGGGAGCAAGCATGCGGACGGAAAGGTCAGCCTGAAGAGGAGGAACTCGTTTTACTTTCTGAGGTGCAAGCGCAAAGGGCAACGAGAGACAATATAATCAGTTTAGAAGTGGAGAGAGGAAAATGAGAAATTTCAATTGATCATCTTTATTTGCTCTGTTAAAAAAATTAGGATAGCCTAATCTCAATGAGAAATGGGAGTCTATTTTTCATAGGCTTCAGTCAGACTTATCTAGAAACAGGTGTTCCTAAGTATTGGGATGGCCAAATCACATAGCGGTAGTATGGCAAACAAGTGTCTGTTGAATGGGAGGGTGCCTTCTGAAGATCTGGCCAAAAATATCCACCTCTGGCATCCATCAGGCAGGTGTAGCTAAAGCACTTTACATGTGGATAACACAATCCACATGGGCAGCGACCACATCAGAAGGGCTTCCACCACCATTCCCACCACTGCTACTGCCACCACCATTAAGGACAGTCGCAGAACACCTACAATGAACAATTGCTCAGGGCTTCCTGTGGCCCTGGCGCTGGGTTAGCCCCTGGGTATTTAAAGTTGAGTAAAGAATGGCAGCTGCTGTTTAGAATTTTTGTGGTGGATTTGCAGAGAGAAGAGAATCTTTATTCAATGCCTGACCTGGAGGAAGCTTCTCACATAAAGGGAGGCCTAGGAAGGATCCATGAACTCGCAGAGCTGGAAAGGATCAAGGATCACAGAGGGATTACAAGTGAGGTCTTGATAGTGCACCGACTAAATAAAAGTCACCTGGTTGATTCTATAGTCTCAACCCTTAATTAAGCCCTGTGCTCTTTCTATTTCATTTCGACCATGATAAACCTCCTATCCTATTCAATCCATAAGCAATTTTAGGTATCTTGTCATAGGTACAAAAGGAAAGAACAGAGAAATCCTTTTCACTAGAAGGTCTTTAAAGTTAGAGCCGGCAAGAACATATAATCAAAGGACTCAAGTCCAAAGAGGTGTAACTTTCATGTCATGGTAGGCATGGCCCACTCAGAACACTTCACCATTAGTGTATAAACCCCATTCTGGAACAATCCTCTCAGAGTGCATAGAAGCAGAAGAAAATCTTCCTTTGTTTTATGCACTTATAATTCTTAGTCAGTAGCATGGTTCATACGTCTGGAATAAAAGGAACTTAGTGCCTAAAGAGGAGAAAAATATTTAAGAGTAATAACCAGACCAAACAATATGAGAGATAAACCCTGTGATATAAAGTTAAGACTCAGAAGTGGGGCTTGTGTAAACAGACAACTGAGAGAGATCAAAATAGACATGCTTAAAATGTTTGAAAATCTTTAAGATTAATAACAAGCAAGGGGCTGCCTACATCATATTTATGAGAACTAAAGTCAACAATAGGACTATGACAAAAATAGCTCCTGTGTGGCAAGAATGGCTTGAGTTCCAGAGAGGTAGGACACAGGGCCAAGGTCATGGGCAAATTTCCCTCCTGGGCTCAGTGTTTAACTTTAAGGACACTATAAGCTTGAGACAGAAGCAAGAAGTAGAACCAGGAGTTCTGGGGAAGGCCAGACTCTCATCTCCCAGCAGTCCCAGGGCCTGACAATCCTTGAACCACATGCAAACAGAAATAGAGGAGAATTTTGTCCTTTGGTTCAACCACTAGGTTCAGGCATGGAAACATAAGACAGCCTTGCCAGCTAGAACTGGTCTAATCTACAATTGATTACTTTACACTCCTGTGTAGGCAAACTGGATTCAGACAATTTTAAGATGCTGATGTTTGAAGGGATATCAGAGACCTATGATTGGATATCTGAGTTTAGGGGAATCAGGGCTTGGGGGGAAATGCCTAGAGCAACTGCAGCCCAGTCACAAGCCTCTTGCTTCTTCTGGGAGAAAATGCCCAGCCAGAAGAGAGGTTCTCATGCCTCTGTTGCCTATGGAACAAGAGAAAACAGGAATTTGTATGGAGCTCAGAGAGCCAAGAGCATCTCAGCCACAGAGGCACATTTTCCCCACTGCAGTACTGCTGACAGCAGAGGGTCCCTAGTCTCAGAGGGCCTCTTGATCATTAAATCTTAGATGACCTACTTCTTGAATTTTCATTGTGCTCATTTCATTACTTGCTCCTTAGCAACTCACACATCCATAACTTGGTCTCATCAGAATGTCCTGAGGATAAACTCAAGAGAAGAAATTCTATGAATGGCAATTCTAGGCCAGTTTTGGTTGATCAGAATACAAATTTACCAAAGCATGCACCTCCTATACCAGACAGTGAATTCAGAAGGTTTGAAAAATTCCGATTTCTTATTCTTATTTGAACTGAATATTAACTTTCTGTCAAATGGTGGACAAGGATTTATTTGGGAGGCTTTATCCAGAGCTACACAAATGCTTGGGCCAACAGAGAGCAACTCATAGCACAAATCAGTAGGAGAAATGAACCTAAATACTGGGCAGAACAGAGTGAGAGGTGTACTGTGTGATTGCTGCGAGGGCTGGCCAGCAGTGGAGGCTGGGATAGCTGGAGGAAGGACTAGTGGGGGAGACCACAAGTCTCTTTCTCCCGCATTCCATAAGAACACTCTAGCACTTTGCTTTTGCTACGGAAGCAGAAGCACGGGGACTAGTAAAAACTTACAGAGGACCCTCTTTATGATAGCTAACACAGTGACCAGAATAGCATTGAACCCATCCTGCATGTGAAGTTTACCCAAACACCCCAAGATGTTAGCAACCAAAACCTTGGCAGTGCTAAGAATGGGCATGGAGCCTTGAGGCAACATCTAAATTAGCCCTTTTCTAACAGGATCCCAAAGTTTGCTCCTAGTGGTGGCACCGAGTCAGCCAGTGCCTATGTGGGGTGTAGAACTGGCTGATGAGCATGCCACTCACCTTTGCTGATGTCTTCATAATCCAGCCAGAGTCGCCGCTGGACCTGCTTGTTTGGGTACCAGATAGAGCAGGACTCCTCAAAGCCGTAGATAGCTTCCTGGATGTAATGGTTGCCAAACTGGTCCAACAGCGCCACAAAGTCCCCACGAGATGTAGCCCCATCCAGGGAGTGGAGTGCATTGCTGAGGGCTATGGAGAAACACCACCCAAAAGCAAGAGTGAGAACTCACCACATGGTATCTGGATTCCCAGGCCACTCAGCCTCAAATGTGGAAGTGCCTGCTTGGCTCACAGTGATGCTGGAGAGCTGGCTGGAACGGCCGGGTGAATATTTCCATTTAGCTAAAGGAGGCATTTCAGGTCCTAAATGAATTTTTCTTCATGCCAGTTGGTTATATTGTTGACTTTGTGCAAGTCAAGGGGAGCACTGCCAAATCTGACTCCCTGTTTAAGTCAATGTGTTTTGTTTTTTTTTTCAAATCACAACTCATGACATTAAAATCAATGTAGTTAGGTCAAATAATAGCATTTGAAAGGAAATGAAAAAGAATAGTCAAAAACAGAAACACAAATACTAGCAGAGAACATTTCACATTGTAAGATGAAGCACTGCTTCACAAAACTTCTGTCGTGTGTGTGTAGGTGTGCATAGGGACAAGGTCAGGTGTAAAATGTGACCTGACTGTGGGTAGTGACCAAAAAGGTTTGCAGAACGTTGCTTTCAGACACAGAAACTGGTAAAGGGGAGACAATGAAAGAAGAAAGGTGAGAAAAGCAATATGCACTGCTTATATTTATTTTAGAAAATGAAAATTATAAGGACTGGGAAATGGCAAAGTGAGAAAAAGATCTGTTTGCCTCCTCCCACTCCTCCCAAGACAATGGATTTACTTCCCTTGTTTAAGAGAATTATGCTTGTCAGAATGATACCCCAAGGCAAATTTTCCAAATCTAATACCTTCTGGACCCGGCCAAGACTTTATGCAGTCTTCCTTTCTATGCGCCTGTTTCCCATCAGGACAAAGCAGAGCCCGGCCCAGGCAGGCCTCCCCAAGTACAGAAATGTTCACATCACCCATGATGCCTTGTGTGGCTTGAAAAATCACATGGCAAGAGCAACATCCCATTATCAACCCCTGATGTGCGTGGCACCTGTGCTGGGTGCAAATGCAGCATGTAAACAGGATAGTCTCCACTGCTGTACTTTCCTAAATGAAGAGTAATTTCGTTCTGTCTCGGTGTTTTCTGCACCAGCAGAGTTTACTTCAGTAAGATTCTCATCCCAATCCCTTCTTGCCAAGAATTTCTTCATGTGAAAAGAAGTTCTGAGTCCCGTTGTGTCCTATGGAAATGTTCTGTATCATGAATGCAGTTTCTCTCTCTATGCATGAAGCTTAACCTTTTGTGAGTGTATTTCTCACATCTCTTTATAATTCTTTGTCTGTCCCCTGTCCTTTATCACTCTGCTATTGGCCCTAAGGCTCTGCATTCCTGTTGCTGACCCTAAGATCCCTCTCCTTGTCTTGTCATCCTCTGCCACCAGTATCATCTGGCTATAGTTACCCTTCATCCGACCCAGTGAAGGTAGATTCTATGGGAGAAAGTTCAGGAGTTGAGAAACACTCTCCTAGTCCAAGGGGATGAGGTAGAATAAAGATATGTACCTGTAGTAAGGCCTTATTTGTACAAATTTTCTCATTTGCAAATTGCACATTGGAATTGCTCAAGGGCTAGGAAAACCTGGATTCTGGGCATTTACAACTAAAATTTAAAGGATACTTGGACAGGGTTCCTCCCTGTTCTGTTTTGGAACAATTTGTCCTAAGCTTTAGAATTCACATCTCCTTAACATACTTATATAGATATGGGTATAAATATAAATAAATCTCTAGCTAATCTTTTATTTACTTGCCGTTTGGGGACCATAAACTGTTTTCTATTTCCCTTCCCTCTTCCCTTCTTGTTTTCTTCCCTTCTTTCTTCCATCGCATGGAGCTTCTAAGTTATGCTCTTTGCATCTGGAAAGTTTTATTCTGCCCATCTATAAAAAGCCTTCTTTTGCATATCCTCCCTTTACACTGGGTGACCCCAGGGAAAATGATAAAGTAGGCGTTTATCTTCAGTGGTCCCTGTCTTGCCCTTTCCATCTCTTCTATAGTCTAAGTTAAAACCTGCAATTTAATCTGTACTTAAAAAGGGATCCAATTCCAGGTATTTGCCCTTCAGCGTGAACCTCAGCGAATAGGTTATGTATTTCATGGAGTGGCTACATTTTCGACTTTATCTTCGACAATGGAATAAAAGGCTGTGCCCTTGGAAAAGAATTCCAAACCCCAGGAGCAGGTGGGAGGGATGTCTTGCTGCTCACCCTGAGAGACGGTTGCTTGGTTGAGTCTGATGTGGTACATCACAGACCGGACCTTCCAGTGCTGCAGCACCGGGTACCCCGACACCTCACTGAAGTTCACCATCCCTGGAGACAGAGGAGACACGAGCTCAGAGTATGCCACTGATTCCCAAGTCCCAAGTCTATTAGGGGGTGTCATTATGAGAAAATCAGACAGAGTTCTTTCATGGAGAGAAGGCTATCATTTATTGAACACTTACTCTGTGCCGGACGTTTTGCTAAGTACTTTGCACATATAAACTAATTTGATCCTTGTGAGTTAGGTGCTATTATTTGCATTTTACCAATGGGGAAACTAAGGTTCAGAGAGAGTGCTTGCATAATGGCCCTAGGCCACCAGGTTGAGCCAGGATGGAGTTCCAGCTATGTCAGAGACAGGACTGGGGTTCTTAGTCATTCTACTGTAATATTCCTTTAATAAATTTATATGAAATTCTTGGCTTACTGTAACAGCAGATTTCTATTCTTTTTAAGAGCTGAAGTAATTGACTCAGCTCACATACCTGATAACATTGATTTTTCTGTCCCATATAACTGATTTGTGTTCAGTAGTTAAGTTTTAATTACTCTGAAGCTGATAATGCTTATTTCTTCTTTACCAGGAGGGACTGTGTCAAGTGTTGACTGTAGCTCCATCTCTGTGTCAGACACTGTGAGAGATGCTTTATTTGGGGTCTCCCTTTTACTAATTGAAGACCTGGGGCTCTGAGAAGCCACGTTCCTTGCCCAGGCCTTCTTCAGTAAGCATATCCTTGTGGCCCCTTAGAAACACTGCAATGGGCTGTTCTCACGTGAACACCATTTGCATTCTAGCCATTACTGTGAATATGAAACACTACAGAAACACAACAATTAGGTGACTAGAAATAAAAAAGAATAACTTTCTAAGTTTAGAAAACAAATTTTAGCTTTATTTCTATGCCTAATTTTTACTATGTGTATATGTATATAAGTATATATATACTTATATACATATGTGTGTATACTTATACATACAAATATACATATGTGTCTATGCATGTATATATGCAAAAATAATGGCAATACATACAATAGATTTAGAGAAATAGGTACATAGATAGTGTGTATGTATAAATACAATGAGAATAATACATACATAGTGAATTATCCTGCCATTTTGACCTGTGTTTCCTTGAGGCTAAATCAACTCATTTAATTCCTAAACTGGATCAAGAGTGGGCAGGATTAATTAGTTGCCTGTCAACTCTGATCAAATTAACTGAGTAATTGCTGAATTTCCATTTCTGTGTGAATCATGGAAATAATTATTGGTAAGGCAAAAAGAAAAAAAACGGTCAGGAGAGGTGCTGAGTGAATCGATTGCTTATATTTTATTTCAGGCAATCAAAGAGAAGTTACTGTAACCAAGGGAAGATTTTCAGTACCTTTTTTCCTTTCAAATATTCTTTCAGGATGCTAAGCTTTGTGATGAGTCATATTGCCACATACTCTGGCTTTTAACCTTTATGCTAATTTTAAAAGCATATAAACAAAACTCTTAAGTGTACAAGTTTAATATTCCAGTCACATACCCCAAAGGCACGTTTCATTAGAACATAAAACATACATGCTTTGTAGAACTGTTCAATGAAACATGCATTCTCTAGCTACATCAGCTCATCAGTTTGCTGTTATTCTGAAAAGTCTATTAATAAAAAATAGCATGCCCAATAAATGGAAATTTTTTCAATCTATTAGAAAACATGCCCTTTAATTGAACTGTTTCCTACTGGGAAAAGAAATGGGCAGGAATCAGGAGGCCTGAGACCTAATGCTGACTGTGCTACTGCGGGGGCGCAGTTTCTGACTGCCAGGCACAGGCCTGAGCTCCCTGTCCTTGGCTACCTGGCTAGGGGCTCTTTCGGTTCCCAGCTGTTACATCTATAAAGTGAGAGGCTTAGGTGAGATGACGTCTTGCTGCCTCTTCTTGTCTGCGATTCCAACCAACTATATGACTTTGGGCAAGGCAACTCATGTGTATCAGTTTTCATACCTGAAAAGTGGGGATAACAGTATTCATCTTACCTACTTTCCAGGTAGGTTGTCAGAGCGAAATAAAGTTATGGGTATAAAAGGGAAGCTAACGCAGCATACACGGCTCTCATGATGTTGTCGCCCCCCTCCGCCTCCTTACCTCTCCCTCATCACCCCTAATTGTGTAAACTTGACATTTCCTAACTGACGTTTTTGTTATAAATTCCTAGGCTTTAGTTCAGAACAAGAGAGGAGAGAAAAAAGTAACGGAAGCAGGGACGTTGAGGGTAGGGAGGCACGACAGTGTCCCACATTCACCCAGGATGAGGCGACCCCTGGACTCCATTACTTAATTGCTGAACAGCAATTCTACTGAGTGCATTTACACTACACCATAGTCAGGGGAACCATTACATAACTGTCCGTGTTGGAGAAATGTTATTCTGTGCCCACTTACAGATAATATTTTCATTAGTTAAAAAGAAAGGGTTGTTTTAAAGCATATAGTTTCTGGCTGAGTCATAGGCTTCTTTCTCAGTGCACCCTTGACGTGCAGTCAGTGTTAGTTTTTTATTTATTATTATTTGGGACACATTTCTGAATGACTCTTTCTTCAATCAAAATACCTCTAACTATGATTTCTCAAGAAAAAATATTACCCCTCCCCACCTATGCTTGGAAAGAGAATGACTGACTAGGCTTAGGAGAAAGAAAGAAAAAAAAGAAAAAAAGAAAGAAAGAAAGAAAAGAAGATAAAGAAGGACGGTTGGTTTCTCCTGCTATTTTATTTGAAATGTCATTATTCCCAAAGTTCTAAAGCTCCACTAGATTTAGTGATCATGGCACCCAATGGCCCAAGACTGTGACCAGCAGCCTCCTCTACCTCCTTCGTCTGCCTCTGGACTCTTCCTTTTCCCATCTGAGAAAATACAAATGGATGGTGGCCAGATCACATATAAAAACAGAACTCTGATCCGCAAATCTGCAGCAAACATCTCCAGAAGCCAACCCAGGATCTACAGTAACCAGCCCAAGAAACGAGTCCACTATTTATAGATCAGACTCATAGGAAGTCAGACTACTGTGTTTAGCAACCAGTCCAGGATGCCCAACAATAAACACTGCAAACATCAACCCAACAGAACCAGAACTTGATTAATAACTAACAGCTTCCCTAATATTTTTTTTTCCAGTGTAGGTCCAACCACAGAAAGTCAAAATGTTCCACTAAATATCTATATAGACTGCCTCACTCCTGCTTAGCTGGCCCACCCACATGCCAACAGCCTCTAATCAAAGGCACCCTTTTTTATGCTCTAAAGCTTTCCTACTCCTCCGCTTTTCAGTTTCTGCCAAAATGCAAGTGATGGCGGCTGACTCCCTTGCTCCAGCAAGCTGTGAATAAATAACCTTTGCCTGTTTTCATTTGGTTGGTCTCCATTTATTTCCATACAACTTGTAACACCAAAAAGGCTGGTGAGGCTCAGAGTTAACTGTTGTTTTCATGAAGAGGGAAACAATCAGCAAGAAAAAACACTGAAGTCAGTATTTCCCAGTATGTTCTTCAAACCAGTAATTTTGAAAGATGCAAATAGCTGTTATGTATAAAAGGATTCTCTAGTTAAAATAGGTTTGGGAATTGCTGGATTAAGTACAATAGAAGGGATTTCTTTAATACA
Source organism: Manis javanica (assembly GCF_040802235.1). Classification (NCBI taxonomy): domain Eukaryota; kingdom Metazoa; phylum Chordata; class Mammalia; order Pholidota; family Manidae; genus Manis; species Manis javanica. The sequence continues at coordinate 85,594,035 of NC_133166.1, forward strand.
GGGTTTCTTGGAATCTTTTCTATGCTAAGGTGTTGAAAGTTGCTAAGAGGTAGATACTATAGTCTTCCCAAACGTATTTGTAGAAAGAACCTATTTATCAGTAGAGCACTGGTTTTACATTAAAAAAAATAAAAAGAGCACATATGTAACTGCTGATGTAGAGAATTCTGAAGATCATTTTAACTCTAAAATCTAAGCTTGTAGGTTGATGGGGAATATGACCATAATCACATATAGCATAGCATGATATTATTATTTTCTCTATGATTCTCAGGAAAGACACAATTAAAATGTTAAGACAACTGTAAATTTAATATAGAAGGAATTTGGTCAACCATCTCTTTAACTGGTTCTTCTAGTTATTCTGGACTTAAAAAAAACAGACTAATGCCTTTGTGCATCAAAGGAAACACAAGCTCTTGGACTGATTGGTACCACTTCTTAACCAAAACAGATGGAAAACGAGGGTTGGGTAGAAAAGCAATAGGTCAAAGAGGGATCCCTCTGCACTATGAAGAATACTAGACTTTACTCTTTCAAGGCCATAAAAAATTGGAAGTGATCTACATGGACTCTGCTATACCTTTTGACTCCAATACACCAAATTAGGAGAGGTTTGCGGGCACTGGGGGGACAAAGAACTTCTGTTGTGGATGAGGACCAAGTTTAAATCTTTTCCTGATTTCCAAAGATGTAGATTCAAACATGTTCTGATGGTTCTGAAAGCTATATGCTCAGTCCTCCCAAAAAAGCTTTAGGTAGCATCCAGGACTGCTCTGTGTTCCCCCAGCGTGCTGACTGAGTAAAATCTCCTCACCACAGTATGTTACAATGTGTGGAACTTTATAAACAGAGGCCAGGCAGTTTACCATTGGTGTGGAATGTGTCCTATTTGTTCATACCACCTCACACCTTCTTTTTTTTTTTTTTTGAGAGGGCATCTCTCATATTTGTTGATCAAGTAGTTGTTAACAACAGTAAAATTCTGTATAGGGGGGTCAATGCTCAATGCACAATCATTAATCCACCCCAAGCCTAATTCTCGTCAGTCTCCAATCTTCTGAGGCATAACGAACAAGTTCTTACATGGTGAACAAATTCTTACATAGTGAATAAATTCTTACATGGTGAACAGTACAAGGGCATTCATCACAGAAACTTTCAGTTTTGATCAAGCATTATGAACTATAAACAATCAGGTTAAATATGAATATTCATTTGATTTTTATACTTGATTTATATGTGGATCCCACATTCCACCCTTTATTATTATTATTATAATTATTATTATTTTTAATAATATGCTGAAGTGGTAGGTAGATGCAAGATAAAGGTAGAAAACATAGTTTAGTGTTGTAAGACAGCAAATGTAGATGATCAGGTGTGTGCCTGTAGACTATGTGTTAATCCAAGTTAGACAAGGGCAATAAAACATCCACGGATGCAGAAGATTTCTCTCAAAACAGGGGGAGTGAGGTTCTAAGCCTCACCTCTGATGATCCCCAATTTCTCACCTGATGGACCCGCTACGACTGTGCCTGTCTTAGGTTGTTCCTCCCTTGAGGAATCTTACCCGTCTCTGGCTAACCAGTCATCTTCCGGGGCCATACAGGGAAATGTAAAGTTGGTAAGTGAGAGATAAGCAATATTGTTTGAAAAGGTTAGCTTTTTACTTCTTTTCAGATTTATGCCCTGTGGCTTCTATGCCCAGCATTTGTCTTGAGGTATCTTCACCACTTGGAGGAATTATGATACTCGGTAAATTCGATATGAGGCATGAATTCTATCTAAGGGTTGTAATTAAGAAGGAAGAAGAAAAACTATAGAAGTAGCAGGTGGAAGAAAACATGGGAAGATTGATTACTTCTCTGACATATCTTCTTGTAGAGTAACTTAAGCATGTATAGGTTTTAAACCACTAATTAAATTGCACACACACATTAACATAATAGGAATACAGTTACATAACCAAAGCAGATCTATAATTACCAGCCATCTCCAGTGAAACCAAGAAAACCAGTTAGGCATCCTAGGCATTTGTGAAAATTTAACTATGATATGATGGATATTATCCAACTGTACTTGAACAGTCTGAGAGAAATCAGACAAATTAAAACAACCCATTCCTGGGAACTGTTCACATCCCATATGTTCTTTTAACAGTAGATAGTCTGTAGTTGTAAGATTTTGGAGCGCTACAACTTGCACTTCTAATTCTCGGTTGAGTTCCAACAATATAGATCCAGTCAAATTTGTTGTTTTACTGTCTGCACAGGCCAGCTTAGATATCTTCTTCTTCATTGCTATGGCAAGTCCAGGAACCGGTGGGATGAATGCAGCTACAGCTGTAGCAGTGGTGCTCTTTATTGAGGTTTTTTGATGATCATCTTCTGGTATGAGTCTTCCAGAGAGTGCTGATGTTGGAAGTTCTTCTTCATATTGTATATTAGTTCATTTTCTGGGTAGCCAAATTACGCTTTGATCCTCTGTATAAACACAAACAGACCCTTTGCCCACACTTTGATATGCCCTTTATACCATTGTGTAGAACTATTGGAGGTCACCACACAGGAACTGCTTTTTTTTTTTTAAGAGAAAGGAATATTATCAGAAAAATGTACCTCCATATTCGATCATCTGACATCCTTTAAGTGATCAAAATTAAGGATATTTAAAGCATGCATTAATCGTTGATTTACAGTTAGTTTTATCCTATCAGGGAGTAATCCCCCTTTTCTTTCTTTCTTTTTTCCTTTTTTTGTTATCATTAATCTACACTTACATGAAGAATATTATGTTTACTAGGCTCTCCCCTATACCAGGTCACCCCAATAAGCCCCTTTACAGTCACTGTCCAACAGCATCGTAAAATGTTGTAGAATGACTATGTCTTCTCTGTGTTGTACAGCCCTCCCCTTTCTCCCCACCCCCCCATTATGCATGCTAATCTTAATACCCCCCTTCTTCTTCCCCAACCTTATCCCTCCCTACCCACCCATCCTCCGCAGTCCCTTTCCCTTTGGTACCTGTTAGTCCATTCTTGGGTTCTGTGATTCCGCTGCTGTGTTGTTTCTTCAGTTTTTCCTTTGTTCTTATACTCCACAGATGAGTGAAATCATTTGGTATTTCTCTTTCTCCACTTGGCTTATTTCACTGAGCATAATACCCTCCAGCTCCATCCATGTTCCTGCAAATGGTAGGATTTGCCCTCTTCTTATGGCTGACTAGTATTCCATTGTGTATATGTACCACATCTTCTTTATCCATTCATCTATCAATGGACATTTAGGTTGCTTCCAATTCTTGGCTATTGTAAATAGTGCTGCGATAAACATAGGGGTGCATCTGTCCTTCTCAAAATTGATTGCTGCGTTCTTAGGGTAAATTCCTAGGAGTGGAATTCCTGGGTCACATGGTAAGTCTGTTTTGAGCATTTTGATGAACGTCCATACTGCTTTCCACAATGGTTGAACTAATTTACATTCCCACCAGGAGTGTAGGAGGGTTCCCCTTTCTCCACAGCCTTGCCAACATTTGTTGTTGTTTGTCTTTTGGATGGCAGCCATCCTTACTGGTGTGAGGTGATACCTCATTGTAGTTTTAATTTGCATCTCTCTGATAATTAGCGATGTGCAGCATCTTTTCATGTGTCTGTTGGCCATCTGTATTTCTTTTTTGGAGAACTGTCTGTTCAGTTCCTCTGCCCATTTTTTTTATTGGGTTATTTGTCTTTTGTTTGTTGAGGCATGTGAGCTCTTTATATATTTTGGACGTCAAGCCTTTATCGGATCTGTCATTTACAAATATATTCTCCCATACTGTAGGGTTCCTTTTTGTTCTATTGATGGTGTCTTTTGCTGTACAGAAGCTTTTCAGCTTGATATAGTACCACTTGTTCATTTTTGCTGTTGTTTTCCTTGCCCGGGGAGATATGTTCAAGAAGAGGTCACTCATGTTTATGTCTAAGAGATTTCGGCCTATGTTTTTTTCCAAGAGTTTAATGGTTTCATGACTTACATTCAGGTCTTTGATCCATTTTGAATTTACTTTTGTATATGGGGTTGGACAATGGTCCAGTTTCATTCTACTACATGTAGCTGTCCAGTTTTGCCAGCACCATCTGTTGAAGAGACTGTCATTTTGCCATTGTATGTCCATGGCTCCTTTATCAAATATTAATTGACCATATATGTCTGGGTTAATGTCTGGAGTCTCTAGTCTGTTACACTGGTCTGTGGCTCTGTTCTTGTGCCAGTACCAAATTGTCTTGATTACTACAGCTTTATAGTAGAGCTTGAAGTTGGGGAGTGAGATCCCCCCTACTTTATTCTTCTTTTTCAGGATTGCTTTGGCTTTTCGGGGTCTTTGGTGTTTCCATATGAATTTTTGAATTATTTGTTCCAGTTCATTGAAGAATGTTGCTGGTAGTTTGATAGGGATTGCATCAAATCTGTATATTGCTTTGGGCAGAATGGCCATTTTGATGATACTAATTCTTCATAGCCACGAGCATGGGATGAGTTTCCATTTGTTAGTGTCCCCTTTAATTTCTCTTAAGAGTGACTTGTAGTTTTCAGAGTATAAGTCTTTCACTTCTTCGGTTAGATTTATTCCTAGGTATTTTATTCCTTTTGATGCAATTGTGAATGGAGTTGTTTTCCTGATTTCTCTTTCTGTTGGTTCATTGTTAGTGTATAAGAAAGCCACAGATTTCTGTGTGTTAATTTTGTATCCTGCAACTTTGCTGTATTCCGATATCAGTTCTAGTAGTTTTGGGGTGGAGTCTTTAGGATTTTTTATGTACAATATCATGTCATCTGCAAATAGTGACAGTTTAACTTCTTCTTTCCCAATCTGGATTCCCTGTATTTCTTTGTTTTGTCTGATTGCTGTGGCTAGAACCTCCAGTACTATGTTAAATAACAGTGGGGAGAGTGGGCATCCCTGTCTGGTTCCCGATCTCAGAGGAAAAGCTTTCAGCTTCTTGCTGTTAAGTATGATGTTGGCTGTGGGTTTATCATATATGGCCTTTATTATGTTGATGTACTTGCCCTGTATACCCATTTTGTTGAGAGTTTTTATCATGAATGGATGTTGAATTTTGTCAAATGCTTTTTCAGCATCTATGGAAATGATCATGTGGTTTCTGTCCTTCTTTTTGTTTATGTGGTGAATGATATTGATGGATTTTCGAATGTTGTACCATCCTTGCATCTCTGAGATGAATCCCACTTGATCATGGTGTATGATCCCCTTGATGTATTTTTGAACTTGGTTTGCTAATATTTTGTTAAGTATTTTTGCAACTATGTTCATCAGGGATATTGGTCTGTAGTTTTCTTTTTTGGTGGTGTCTTTGCCTGGTTTTGGTATTGGAGTGATGCTGGCTTCATAGAATGAGTTTGAAAGTATTCCCTCCTCTTCTATTTTTTGGAAAACTTTAAGGAGAATGGGTATTATGTCTTCCCTGTATGTCTGATAAAATTCCGACGTAAATCCATCTGGCCCGGGAGTTTTGTTCTTGGGTAGTTTTTTGATTAATGATTCAATTTCTTTGCTGGTAACTGGTCTGTTTAGATTTTCTGTTTCTTTCTGGGTCAGTCTTGGAAGGTTGTATTTTTCTACGAAGTTGTCCATTTCTCCTAGGTTTCCCAGCTTGTCAGCATATAGGTTTTCATGGTACTCTCTAATAATTCTTTGTATTTCTGTGGGGTACGTCATGATTTTTCCTTTCTCGTTTCTGAGTCTGTTGATTTGTGTTGACTCTCTTTTCCTCTTAATAAGTCTGGCTAGAGGCTTATCTATTTTGTTTATTTTCTCGAAGAAACAGCTCTTGGTTTCATTGATTTTTGCTATTGTTTTATTCTTCTCAATTTTATTTATTTCTTCTCTGATCTTTATTATGTCCTTCCTTCTGCTGACCTTAGGCCTCATTTGTTCTTCTTTTTCCAATTTCGATAATTGTGACATGAGACCATTCATTTGGGATTGTTCTGCTTTCTTTAAATATGCCCGGATTGCTATATACTTTCCCCTTAAGACTGCTTTTGCTGTATCCCACAGTAGTTGGGGCTTTGTGTTGTTGTTGTCATTTGTTTCCATATATTGCTGGATCTCCATTTTGATTTGGTCATTGATCCATTGATTATTTAGGAGCGTGTTGTTAAGCCTCCATGTTTTGCTTTCTTTGTACAGTTTATTTCTAGTTTCATGCCTTTGTGGTCTGAAAAGTTGGTTGGTAGGATTTCAATCTTTTGGAATTTACTGAGGCTCTTTTTGTGGCCTAGTATGTGGTGTATTCTGGAGAATGTTCCATGTGCACTTGAGAAGAATGTGTATCCTGTTGCTTTTGGATGTAGAGTTCTGTAGATGTCTATTAGGTCCATCTGTTCTAGTGTGTTGTTCAGTGCCTCTGTGTCCTTACTTACTTTCTGTCTGGTGGATCTGTCCTTTGGAGTGAGTGGTGTGTTGAAGTCTCCCAGAATGAATGCATTGCATTCTATTTCCTCCTTTAGTTCTGTTAGGATTTGTTTCACATATGTTGGTGCTCCTGTATTGGGTGCATATATATTTATAATGGTTATATCCTCTTGTTGGACTGAGCTCTTTATCATTATGTAATGTCCTTCTTTATCTTTTGTTATTTTCTTTATTTTGAAGTCTGTTTTGTCTGATACTAGAATTGCAACACCTGTTTTTTTCTCTCTGTTGTTTGCATGAAATATCTTTTTCCATCCCTTGACTTTAAGTCTGTGCATGTCTTTGGGTTTGAGGTGAGTCTCTTGTAAGCTGCATACAGATGGGTCTTGCTTTTTTATCCATTCTATTACTCTGTGTCTTTTGATTGGTGCATTCAGTCCATTTACATTTAGGGTGATTATTGAAAGGTATGTACTTATTGCCATTGCAGGCTTTAAGTTTGTGGTTACCAAAGGTTCAGGGTTAGCTTCTTTACTATCTTACTGTCTAACTTAACTCACTTTTTGAGCTATTATTGACACAGTCTGATGATTCTTTATTTTTCTCCCTTCTTATTCCTCCTCCTCCCTTCTTCATATGTTGTGTGTTTTGTTCTGTGCTCTTTTTAGGAGTGCTCCCATCTAGAGCAGTCCCTGTAAGATGCCCTGTAGAGGTGGTTTGTGGGAGGCAAATTCCCTCAACTTTTGCTTGTCTGGAAATTTTTTAATCCCTCCTTCATATTTAAATGATAATCGTGCTGGATCCAGTATTCTTGGTTCAAGGCCCTTCTGTTTCATTGGATTAAGTATATCGTGCCATTCTCTTCTGGCCTGTAGGGTTTCTGTTGAGAAGTCTGATGATAGCCTGATGGGTTTTCCTTTGTGGGTGACCGTTTTTTTCTCTCTGGCTGCCTTTAATACTTTGTCCTTGTCTTTGATCTTTGCCATTTTAATTATTATGTGTCTTGGTGTTGCCCTCCTTGGATCTCTTGTCATGGGAGTTCTGTGTACCTCTGTGGTCTGAGAGGCCATTTCCTCCCCTAGTTTGGGGAAGTTGTCAGCAATTATTTATTCAAAGACACTTTCTATCTCTTTTTCTCTCTTCTTCTTCTGGTACCCCTATAATGCGAATGTTGTTCCATTTCAATTGGTCACTCAGCTCTCTTAGAATTCTTTCATTCCTGGAGATCCTTTTATCTCTCTCTGCATCAGCTTCTCTGCATTCCTGTTCTCTGTTTTCTAGTCCATTAATGGTATCTTGCATATCGTCCATTCTGTTCTGAAGTCCTTCCGGAGCTTGTTTTATTTCTGTATTCTCCTTCCTTAGTTCTTGCATATTTATCTGCAAGTCCATCAGCATGGTTATGACTTTTGTTTTGAATTATTTTTCAGGAAGACTGGTTAAATCTATCTCCCCAGGTTCCTTCTCAGGGGAAGATGTAGCAGATGCCGAAGCTGTCTGGGTTAGTCTTGTCTGGATCATATTTTTTTGCCTTTTCATGGTGCTATTGACTGTCAGCTGGGAGGGCCAAACTTTCCACTTGCTACTAGCCTTTCTTTACTGGGACAACTGCGACCCCTAGTGGCTTGTGTTGGGTAATTGTGTGTAGACTGGGTCTGTGTCTTGCCGGGCTGATATGGAGGAAGCTCCCTTTCTGAGAGCGTGGCCAGCCTTAGGCTGCTTCTCTGCTTTCGCCGCACTGGAGGGGTAATGGCCGGGGGGCTGTTTGGCTGTTTACCTCCGTGAGGGGTCTCAGAGCTGTTGCCCAGGAGGTTAGTGTGCCCAGTTTTCCCTGTAATTTCTAGCTTCTGGACTGTGACCTATGTTGTTTCCGTCCAGCTGTTGCGTCCCTGTCCCTTTAAGACTTTCAAAAAGCACTCACTTTTCTTTATCACAGGGGCATCAGCTTCGGGACCCACTGACCGGTCCTGCTGCCCTTTTTCCCTAGTATCCAGGACCCCACGTATGCACTGTGTCTGCGCTCTGGTGCGGATGGCTGGGGCTGGGTGTTTAGCAGTCCTAGGCTTCCTCTCCCTCCCCGCTCTGACTCCTCTCCTCCCACCGGGCTGGGGCTTGTATCTTACCCCTTTCACCAGGCACTGGGCTCTCACACGTGTGGATGTAGTCTGGCTGTTGTCCTGTGTCTTCTGGTGTCTCTTTTAGGATTAGTTGTATTTGTATTTTCAAAAATAGATATGTTTTTGGGAGGAGATTCCCACTGTCCTACTCACGCTGCCATGTTGACTCTACTCACCTCACACCTTCTTTACAAGACATGTTATACATGCATGGGAAGTGTTTCTCAGCACATAACGTGCAACAAGGAAACTGGATTGCCTAACACTAGAGATGTAAGCTTTAAGGATATGCCCAAAGGCTGCATTTTATTTTTTTTAGATGTGTGTGTGTGTTACTTTTTCTGAGGGTAACTGATTTGGATAAGATTTATCTCATCTGGTCCAGAATATACCCAATTGATTTATCTCTTGCTCCCTCTCCTTCTACAGGGCAAACACATTTTGGTACTTTGAATGTTCATATTTTCTTTCTTCCTTGGTACATGTATTTATTTAATACACATATATCTCACTATGTCTGAGGAACTGCTCCAAAACTTTATAAATATTAATTTACTTACTCCTTATATCAACCCTACAAGGAAGTATTACAATACCCAGTTTTACAGGTAAAAACACTGAACATAAAGAAGGTAAGTAACTTGTCCAAGATCACACAGCCAGTGACGAGTTGGGCCCAGCTGTCAGGCCCCAGAGTCTATTAATCACTATGTTATCCTACCTCAAACAGACCTACTTCTAATTCCAGTCAGGACTTAATTACAGTTTTGAACATAAACTGGTATTTGGAAAAAGCTTATTTTCAGCACAATCCATTCTTCAGAAAAGAATGGAAAAGGGGAGAAAGGTACAAAATAAGGAAGACAGACGAAGGGAGGGAGGTAATGGAGAAATGGACAAAGCCAGCAAAGGAACTGAGCTCATATCCAGCCTTCTGGCCACTGAGGTTCAGTTCCTGGTTGGTTGCCTCTTTGGGGCCCACGGAACCCTTCACAGTGTCACCTTTGGCCCAGAAGGTGCGAACTGAGCATCTTCAGAGGCTCATAAAGGAGACACAGCCCCGAGGTTGCTGCCCCTTCATTCACCCTTCATCCCAGTTCCATGATGAGCCCAGAGAGGAACGCCACTGGGCTAAAAACGGCCTTGAGTGGTAGGCATTCTTATCTCCATCTTAGGAGGAGGGCCAGGAGCGGCCAAGAGACTGCGCTATCTAATGTCACACAGCTAGAAGGTAGCAGAGTCAGGATTCAAATTTACGGTCATTGGACAACAAAACTCTGTCATTTTTATTCCCTCTCACTGCTCTATAAGCACCTGCCAGGGAACCCAGCCCTCCCAGTGACAGACATTAAGGCTAGAGCACAATCTGCCTTCTCTCTGCCTCTACAAGGACCTGGTCATGTCCTCTAAGCCACTGAGAACTTGAGATGCTTACATATCTATTATCCCATTTGGCTAGCAGAGAAAGGTTTTATTAGGACCATTTTGCAGATGAGTACATAATGATTTTGGCAATTTTACTGATAGATAATCCTATTAGCGTTCAGTTTGGGGGCTGAGCTTTTATTGTGTATCAAGGAAATCACTGGCTTTGAAAAAAAAATAAGTGAGGTCAAGAGTCTTGATTTTATGGGACCACAGGGAGCTGTGTGGGCTTTGCTGGTTAAGTAAGGGCAGAAGGCACACTCACCAGTCAGGAAATCAGGGTCAGGGGTAGGCTCTGAGATTTCCTCCAGGCACTGGTTCTCCAAGGGGACAGTGGCCACCACAAGACCGTCTGGCAGTTGCTGGTCTAAACCTCGAGCAAAGTTGTTTTGCCTGGAAACAGAGGCATACCTACATTTCTGAGTGTTCAGGTGAACCCCACTTCTTGGTGGGCAATCTATATCTCAACCCACAATAAAAAAGTTATTTTTGGACCAAAAATGTCCCCACACCCTGAACCTGACTTGGTATAGATGTCTGGAGTAAGACGTGAGTATGAAAAGTAGGGTGCAGACTGGGTGAGATGAGAAATAAATCAGCTGAAAGGTCTATTTGAAAGGTAGAATATTCCTCCCTTCCATCCCAGGCTCTATTCTGGATTCCTTCTCTACAAGATGTAGACATACACAGTCTCATCAAGAGTATAGAGAAGATCCAGCCACCAAAAGATGAGTTATGACATCTCACTACTTGCCATTGGCAAATGAGGTCCCAGGCTAAAAGGGAAAATATTAGTAAACTTTACTGTCTGTAACAGAAAAAGCAACTGACTCTAAAAACTAGCTCAGAAATTTACTATCGGTTTGCTCATAAGAATCCAGGCGCAAGTTGCTATCAACTGTTGGTCTGTATTATAAGAATTTCGTCACCACCACCATCCCCTAGAAGATATATTCAAATAGCCTAAGACAAAATAGGCACTGGGGTCAAGTGGAGAATCTCCTAGAAATATTCTAAATCAATGGCTTGAAACATTTTGTTCTCAGGAAACCTTTACACTGTTAAAAATAACTATAGGCACCAAGCAGCTTTTGTTTGTGTGGATTATATCTATCAACATTTACCATATTAGAAATTGAATGAGAATTTTAAAAAATATTTTCAAATTCACTTCAAAATGACAATAATAAACCCGTTAAATATTAAGATACATAATGAAAAATAATGAGACGAGTGGCATAATTTTACATTTTTTTTCAAAATTCTTAAATGTCTGTTTTAATAGAAGACAGCTGAATTCTCAGCTCCGCATGCCACATATTGTCATATATTGTTTGGGTTGAAGTATATGAGGAAAATACAGCCTCTCTATAGAGTTGGAAAAGGCAGGACTTCAAATATCCCCTGGAAGGATCTCAGGGACCCTCAGGGATCCTTCAGCCACACTTGAGGACTGGTATTCTAGACTGGCTCACACACTGATTCTTCCACTCAAGAGGGAAAAGAGAACTGAGTACTTTGTGGTGGCTTCCATGGACATCTTGCAGTGCTTGCCTGGGAGAGAGAAAGAAATTTTTAACACTTAATGTTCACCCAGAGGAAGCATAGTTCTTGGATTTTGAAAGAAGGAATGTAAACTTGGAGAAGACCACGATAGACAACATAACTTATCCTTTCAGGGTCACATTTACCTTATTCCAAGATCTAAAACTTCATGCTGACTTTAAGGGTCCTCAGGAAAAATCTATCAAGAGCCCCGAATAACCAGTACTATAGACATGAGGTTCACCTGAATGTTCCTTTCAGCACTTGTCCAGCAGCCACTTCCTTGGACTGATTGTTGTAACCAAAGAACATCTCCCCAAAGAGGGTCTGGTTCATGGGAAGCTCCCTGCTTTCCCCACAGTCAGCACCCTCTGGGCAGGTCTCCACAATGAGTTGGCATGAGCGTCCATCCACACCAAGCCTGTAATCTTCAATGCACCTGACATAGTGCAAAACTCAAGATAAGAAGTTATTCCATTGAGAGCGATGCAGTCAACTTGACACAACAGACTAGGAAGAAATGCCTCTGGGAGAGTGTTGAGTCACCAAAGATCCCAATTTGATTCTGTACCCTGTATAACTCAGCCTTTTTAAACCTATAAAACGAGTCTCCTTCCATTATGTAATCACACAGAATCTCTCACCTTCCTTTGCAGGTAAGAGCTCTCAGAGCTTTGGAATGCTCCCTCCTCTAAGTGTATGATTTCCCAGATACGTCAGAGTGAGAAGTTGTAAATTACTTCATGCATTTAAATCCACGATATTCTAGAGCCTTTCTCTAGAACCATCTATATGGCCAGACTGTGCATTTCTTTGGAGGGTAATTAGGCACAAAAGGAATGATACTGTGCTGAAGAAATTAATAACCTTCTAATATGGTCCTGTTACAAGTCAACTAAGAAATGACAAAGATGGATCATCTTCCAGATTCATTAATCATGTTCTGTTTGAATGTATCCAAACACAAGAACAACCCATATTTACTCTCCCTCCATTCAAAGTAGCCTTCCTGAACAAAATGGATGCCAGGGCACACAGTGTGAACACCCCACCCTGGGCACCATTAAGCATAGACAGTGACTCTAATGGAAGAACAATACTGATGTTGGTAAATATGGGTCAGTGACCTTATGTGTAGTTACATTGAGAAGAATATAATTCGTTAGTTCAAGTAAGAACTACTTTGATAAAGCTGTCATTTAAAAAGCATATTCATTTAATTTGGGCCTCTCCTTAGAAATATAGCAGATTTAGAATTTATAGATGTTCCCAACACCAGAACATATCATTAATTACTATCTACAGTAATTGTTGTAATAAGATAAAGACCTCTGTTCTATATAGAGGAACAAATAATCACAGTTTTCAGTGGTGTGGTGAGAAGCAATGTTGTAATGGTAATGATGCTGTCCTTTACTGGGTGACCTTGGGCCAGTTGATTAAACTCTCTGAGCTTCAGTTTCTACATCAATAAAAGCAGGAAAAACAGTAGCTGCTTCACTGAGTTGCTGAGAAGATTAAGTTAGATAATCAACTTAAAGAACTTACACTGGGCCTAGCACATAGCAGGTACTCATTAAATGTCACTACCACCATTATTAGCAGAAGTATAAATGAGGCCCATGTTAACTCAACTTTAACTGTCTGTTTTCCTTATTTACCATTTACATATCTGTGTGAACAGGTGTGAGTAGAGCTCTTTAATTATAAGTGCATGTGATTTAGTCTTTATATAAAAATCTCCAATCAAGGACTTCTATTGGCAGGTTATATATAGTGGCTTGGAGAGTGCTAAATATACATGTGTACTGAATTCTGATTGAAATAGGGAAGAAAGTCCAGTTAGGGACCTACTGCATTAGTCCACATAACAGATGTGACTTGAGGCCCACAAAGGACTCTGAGGCACCAGCCTAGGTCTGGGACAAGATGTCTCTTTCCTTGAGCCATAACATAATGTTTCTGGAAGAAGTTTTGGAGCTGGCTGATTCCCTCTCAGTCCATCCTTAGAGTTTTGACAGCTTCCCCTTCCACCCCACCCCACTTCCCCTATCCTCTGTTGTGTTCATACCCATACGCCCCACTCTAAACTCCTCTGAGGGCAGGGACTACGTCTCGTATCCTTCGATGTCTCCTACGCATAGCACCTAACTTGGTTCTCTGCACACACTAGGTGCTCAACTGTATGTCTGTTAAATAAATAAAGCTATGAGACTTTGGCTGAATTTACCTCTATTAATTGAACTGGGTTAATCATAATGATAACATTACAGAGTCATTAAGATTTAGATCAAGCTTCCACTTATGGAATGGGATTGTATAAGAAACTGAATATGAAAATTGCTCAACTGCAAAGAAATAAAATAAAGTAAAATACAATAAGATAATGTTAGTACTCCACCAATAATCTTTTCATGATTATTCAACAGGCACTGTTTTTTAGCAACAACCCAGCATAACTTTATTATTATAAATACTGGTTTTCATTGCAAGCCTATTAGATTGTGAGACCCTTGAGGGCAAGAGTCACCTGTCGCTGGTCTTCGCTGTCCAGTGGCCAGCATGGCAGGTGGTATGAAGTAAGCAGAGCCCCTGGACAGGCAGGAAGAGGAGGGGAAGTGGGGAGGGAGAAGGGAGGGGAGGAGAGAGGGGGTAGACGAAAAGGAAGATGGTGGAGGGAAGGACAGACAAGCAGACTATGGGTGTAGAAAAAGGGGTCAAATTTTTACTTACTTTATAAATATGACATGAAAATGTCTTTAATATAATTCCAGTCAGTAATTTAAATTCTGAGGGAACCACAGAGTTCTTGAAAGACCAGGGAAAGCCTGATTTCTAATCCTACTCTTCCCACTTCCCAACCCCGCCCATCTTGAGGGGGTCACTGCAGTGAGCACTAGTTTTCTCATCTGCAAAATGGGGTAACATCATCTGCCCTGTTCCCACACAGTCACCCCGGAACGCACGAAACGACTTGAGTGGAAGGGCTGGTCCACAGTCCGGGGCTCTCTAGGTCCACGGAGGAATGACTGTGTCTGAGGGAGGGTGTCTGCACGAAAGGCTGGGACTTTGGAAGCAAAATTTAATTGGGCTTCCACTCCTCCGAAGATTTCCCCCTCTCCTTCTTAAATAATTGTTTAGTTTCACACAATCTTTCCCAGGCGTTTCGGACCAGGGAATCCTTTTTGTCTCAAAACACCTAATGAACATCGTTCCACAGAACACAGTTCGGAAAGTTCCACTGGAAGCCGTGATCGGTTTCCTCCCCTCCCGGCATGGGACTAGACTCTCCCTAAGGGTCCCCCTAACTCTGACTGTCAAAGTGCTCCCAGCCCAGACCTACAGAGCCTAAGGGCTGCCCGAGGGGACCAGCCCATTCAGATTTACTCCCCTGGGTTATGCACCACAAGTCCAGCGTCCAGGCAAGCAGGGGGGTCTCACGGGCAGCTCAACTCACCCGCAGAACATGAGGATGTTGTACAAGGCGGGGTCGTCCGGGAAGGGCGCCATCTGCTGGAGACACAGCTGCTCACAGCCGCCGTTGAAGCCGTCGGAGCAGTCCACCCCGATGTGGCGGTCATAGCAGCCAGAGCTGTCCTTCATGGGGCTCAGTCCGGATGGGCACTGGCACATCAGAAAACATGCACACAGGTGGGTGAACTAGGGCCCTGGGTTCTCTGCGAACCAGGGAGTAAGTAGCCACTGACTTTTATGTTTAGCACTCAGCCTCGAAACCGTTAACATTGGCTAGTGCACCAATTTCCCACCACGCTTTAAAAGCAAGTAGCCTTTTTTGACATCTTGCTTCTTCTCTCTGGACACAGACCACACACATTTTCATTAAAGCCTATTCCTCCGAACATGCAGGAAGGGAGCGTTGTAGCAAGACAGAGCGAGGTGTGCTGGCCTCCCAACTGGGCCTCAGGCTGGCAGAAGAGTGGCAGTGATGGGCCAGAATTAAAACACATTAGCTGATTCCTTTGGCCGAGGGAAGGGAGTGCTGCTGTTGGGACTTAGTATTAATAGGATTTTTTTTTTAATGCCCAAAGCATTTTGTCAATGCTGGTACCAGACTACAGTGTTGAAGGGAACAGGTGGACCTGGTCTTCTAGCTGGGAGGACGAAGTGGACTTTTCTGTGACTTTTTGACCTTGGAAGGAGGTTTGACTGCTCTGCTGGTAGGAGTGGCCATGCACATGACCTTCTCAACTCAAATACATCCTGCAGAAGGTGCATAGAGAAGGGTGCCTGCTACGTGAGCACACAGGGTGCTCACTGGGTTTGACTTTATCCCAGGGCCCTGGACGCTCTTAATGTGAAACAATAAGCTTTTTGCACTACCATGTCCTCAAATTCCCCAGGAATGACAGCAAAGGAGATAATCCAGGAAGAGATTTCAGCCAGAAACTGGGGAAGATGAAAGGGTTTTGGTGGGCAGCAGCTGTGCTCACACGGCAGGCATCACACGCCAGGCAAGGTCCAACTCATTCATCTCACTGGCTCCTCTCACCCTGACAACTCCCGTTGAGGGAAGTCGTGTGATCATCCCCATTCTACATTCTACATATGAAGAACCCATGTCACAGGGAGCTTAGGTTGGCTAAAATCACAGATCATGGCAGGGCCACACCTGAAACCTTGGCAGGCTGGCTATGGAGTCCATGACCCAGCCTTCTCCATCCTTAGCGTACACCTCGATCAGTCTCACACAGCTGTCACCATTCACTAAACACTTGGAGCAGGACACTACGCAACATGCCTTAGGTGGTCCGTCTCACGGCGCCCTCTATGATCCTCATTTAAGAGGTGGGGAGACCATTAACATTGCCACATAACACATGCACGTCTTGCTGCCCTGGACTCCATCTATAAGTCAATGAATATTTGTTTCTATCCTGCCGCTTCTGCCTGTGCAACACATCCTGAACATTTTCATTACAGCTGATTCTCTCCAGCAGGTTGGAAGGGGGCAAAAGACTTGCTCATGGCCAAGCACCCAGTAAGGGACAGAGTTGGGGAGTCTGTTTAGATCTGACTTGCTTTTAAAGACTCTGTGCTACACATCCTGTCATCTAGCTAACACACTCCTCCAAGACAGAAAACCAGACTAAAAACACTTTCAAAACTCAGTGGGATCTGCCCCCCACCCTGCCTCTGCCTCTTGGCCTGGTAGCCAGAGCCGCCACAGGTGTGCCTCTGAAAACCCACCTCTCCTCCCTCCCCACTTCCCAGTTCAAGATCACAGCAGGATGTACACTGTTTGCTGACACTAATTCTGCAATTTCCCAAACAAATGGCCCCCCTGTGGGCCTGCCAGGCTCCCAGCCTGGTCCATCCCCCTATTCCCCATGAAGCCAGCTGGAGTGCAGGAAGGTGACAGCATTTAAAGAAGTTTCTAAGGAGCGCCCCGTGCTGTGCAAACGCAGATGCTGCAGACGATGATAAACAAGCAAATGAGGCAACTGAGGATAGCACTCCATGTTTTCTTAGCCCCCCCACCCATCCACTTGCATGGTCACCCAGCTGTTAGGCCAGATGTGCTGCCAGAAGGGAGCTGGCTTCACCACCGTGAGGCTGTCCGGGCATGGACCTGGGTACTGAAAAATGGAAGTTTGATTGGAATTAAGTGATCTGCCCTGGTTGTCATGAGTTCCTTTATATAAAAAAATTTTTTTCTTCTATAAAGCTTGAGAAAACCCGTTAAAGTAGACACAAAGCCAGTCCTCCTAGTACTCCCACCTCAGGTGTTTCAATCCTCGTACCAGCCAGCTTTCTCAGTCACCAGCCAGGACTCCCCAGTATCCCAAACACCTGCTTTTTTTCAGGATGCCCCACGAAGCGTGATTTTTCACAAAGACATCACCAAATGAAACTCGAGTAGGCTTTGTTCCAGAACTCCCAAACCTGGCATATCCACGTCTCGCCTGGCCCTGATATCTATCTAGATGGTCACTGCTGTGCCAAATTGGACCACTGATATTTATACTCTCTTAAGAGGTCTGGAGAGAAGACAGAGTTAGCTGCCCTGTCCAAGTTGGACACATAAAAATAATAACAAAAGCAAAAATAATAACAAAGCAAAGCTAAAAATAATAACAGCTACCAGGAATTAAGTGATTCTATGGGCAGGTACTATCTACATACGCTATCCTTAATCCCAACAACACAGACTTTTCCCACTCCCGCACTCATTTTACTGAAGAGCAAACTTAGATTCAGAAAGATGAAATAGTAACTTGTTTAAGGTCAGAGATGGAAAATGGCAGAATCAGACTTTGAACCTAGATCTATCTGACCCCAGTGCTTGTGCGTGTCCCTTCCATTCTGCCATGCTGCTTCTCAAGTGTGAGAAAACCTGATTTCCTGTGAATTCCTAAAGACATAAAGTCAGTGTGTTAACAGGTAAAGCAATCCTGTAGGTTTGTTGTTTGTTTGACTGTTTGAAGCAACTCCCACAGTACATTCTAGGATCAGTTATAGATTTGTAGATTCACTCTAATAGTCCCTCTCTCTCTCTCTCTCTCTCTCTCTCTCTCTCTCTCCTTCTCTTTCATACACACCCATATAGACACCATATTATGGGTGAATATATTTATAGGGCCAAACACTGCCAACTGTCTGGAGTGATGCCCTTGAAGGCAAGGCTAGATCCTCAATCACTGAAAAAGATACAATTATCTTGACTGCACTGTAACTTACCTGGTCTGCAGTTCAGAGTAAAACATTTTTGAAAGATTTCCAGAAAAAAAAAAAGGCTGAAACCAAAAATAGAGTTTTCTTTTTAACCCTTGTTGAACCAGAATACCAATTCCCCCAGGGGTCTAATCAATCAAGATTTCCAGGGTAAAACTTTGTTTTTGTTTTTACCTACATGTCCTTTATGCCGTGGTAGTCACATTCTGGGCTCCTTGAAATCTATGTCTGAATACAAAGAAACCACAGGCTGCAAACCATGCCCTCTTCCTAAACGTATTTGCAACCAGGCTCCAGGTGTCAGGAGAGAAATTCTGCCTCCAGAAGGAGCTTGTATTTTCTCGTTGCAAGTGTGGCTTCTCTTTTCCTGGCTTGTGGATAATCCCTCCGCTCGTTCCTTCAAAGAGAACTGTGTGTTCCCGATTGAGCCCCAAGGTTACACATTAACCGCTCTTTGCATGTTCCATTTAGCAGTTCCAGAGCCTTTATAAACTATAGGCTTCAGAAGAAAATTCCATTTTTATGACAACTCTTCCCTATCAAGAAGGCTTAATAAATGAACTCATACTTCAGTGACCCCTAAAATCCACAAGGTTAATCATCTGTCCTGCAATGCTCAGGGCTCCTTGACTTATTACTGGTCTAAGGCATAATTTGCTAATGAGATTAAAATGATTTTCCCCATTCAACTCCTTTTCTTCACTGTCTTTCACCTCTTTTTCTACCAATGACTTTAGGTTGATTAATTACGTTGGAGTCTAGTCAAATCTCACTGAGCCCGAGACATACACACCACAGTTTCAGATTATGAGGTAGATGCTCTACTGGCAGATAAATATGAGTGATGGACACATGAGCATATTCAGGGCCCCTGGGAGAAGCAGAATGACTTCCTGCGGCTGAGCCTGCCTCTCTTTACCTGGATGATTCATAATATATGCAGCTCTAATTCCTACTTGAAATAGGTTCCCTGTTACTATGTGGCAGTCTTACTCCTTTTACAAGTAATGATTTCGCTGACTTTTTGATGTGCTCTGACATGCAAGGTCAAGCCATGCAGGACTCCTTCTAAGGGGAAAGTTTGATGGGATTAAATTTATGTGTCGACTTCCTACCTCCATTTCTCTGAAAGCCTCTGAGGCAAACCATTCTGCTTACTGTCCTACAGAGAGAAAGAGGAATGGTCATCTGTAATGGTCTCTGCACATCTGTGCTCCAGTAGAGGTGACATGACACATTTCATGGGAAGCCATTGTGGACAGCATGTGGACAGAAGGGCAGCAGGGTCACCAGGCAATTCAGAGCTCGTTAGGGCATAATGATCTGGCAGGGAAGGTCTTGTGTTCAGCACCTGAGAAGCAGGACAGTCCACCTCTCACCTTCCCAGGCTACAGTCAGCTCACCTAAGCCCATGCAGACATCTCACAAAGCAAAGGCCAACTTCAGGATGAGTGTGAGGATGAGGAAGGAACAACTTCCACTGTTTTATAGCATCAGAAATCATTTCAAAACTTCTACACAAAGTTTTATATTAAACCTCAATAGAGAGGCTTGATGAGAATGAAGATGCCTGGGTTAACGCTGGGTGTAGAGACTAGAGTCCTGCCCCCAAAGATGGCTCCAATCCCCACTGCATTCTCCCACTGGCAGCCCCCCAAGGATGTCTGCAGTATAAACCCCAGGACCTGTAATATATCACCTTACATGACGAAAGGGGCTTTTCAGATCAAGTGAAGGCTCTTGAGATAGGGAGAGCACCCTGGATTA
Source organism: Manis javanica (assembly GCF_040802235.1). Lineage (NCBI taxonomy): Eukaryota > Metazoa > Chordata > Mammalia > Pholidota > Manidae > Manis > Manis javanica. The sequence goes on from NC_133166.1 coordinate 85,614,002, forward strand.
TTCAGGCAAGCCCAGTGTAGTCACAAGAGTCCTTAAAAGTAGAAGAGAAAGCAGAAGAAGAACGAGAGAGGATGTGTTACCAGAGAATAGTCGGAAAAATGCCAGGTAGCTGGCTTTAAAGATGGAAGGAGGGACCACAAGCCCAAATACATGGGTGGTCTCAAGAAGCTGGAAAAGGTGAGGCAATGGATTATCCCTTAGAGCCTCCAGGAAGGGATGCAGCCCTGTGACGTCTTGGTTTGAGCCCAGTGAGGCCCGACTGGATCCTTACCTACAGAGCTCTAAGATAATAAATGAGTGCTGTTTTAAGGCACTGGACCTGTGCTAATTTGTTACAGCAGCAAGAGGACTCTAATACAGTTAACTCTGCAGGACCCTATGGGACTCCACAAACCAAGAACGGCTGCTCTTGCGCCTTCCAGGTAGAGACCACAGCTCCTACCCTGGCACGGTAAGGACAATGGGTAGAAGTAGGACCCAGTTATCAGTGGTGGGTGAGCTGACCTCTGCTCTGGGATTCTCAGCCATCCAGGCTTTTGGAGAGTGGTCTGGTGTGGCACTAGCGATTATGGCTTGTAGCGGTCTGTGCCTTTCACAGGTACTTGTTCCTGTTCTCCAATAGTGCATAAACAATAGGGCAGTTAACTGGTAGCAGCTGACCCTGAGGGAGTCCACGCATAACTGAGAAATGTGCCCTGCCTTCCTCGAAAGAATGAAGGTTGAGCAGCCCATGTGGACCCACTGCACCTGCCTGGTTTACCCTCAATCAGGGAAATACACAAGTATGCTGTGTCTTCCCAAATCTCTGCCTTATTCCCAGGTTCCTTAAGGGCCAGAATGTTGTGAATTTCTCCTCTCTTTCTTCTTTCATACAAAATGCCTTTCCTGAGAAGCCTTTTGGTTCTGCACCCAGAGAACTGAATGTCAGGTTCACGTGGAGAAGAAAGGCAGCTCAGTCCTCCCCAAACTGCAGTTGGTGACGCTGATGCCCCTGACCAGAGTCTACCTCCAGATGACACCGACCTCTCTGCTAACACTGCAGGGCCTTGGCACCGTCCTGATGCCCAGTGGAGTCAGGACAGCTCAGAGGAATACCCCTGATGAATTTCTCAGTAGGGTCATGAGAGTTCTGATGTGGTAGATCAGCTCTCAACCTGTCAGCCGCCCAGCGTCAGGGATCACACGTTTCATAGCCAATGAGAAAGAGCCAGTTGAATTGAACAGCCTGGCCCCCTCACCCCTCCAAGAGCCACGTGGACCAGTGACTTCAAAGTATTATGCTAATACCAAGCACTGGTATAATTGGGTGACTTTTTGCAGTAGCTTCAATTCTAAAATGCAGCAGCCGTATTGCAAATGCATATTCAGTGGAACTATTCCTGATAGCTACGTCTCACAGATTACAGTGCTAAAAGTATAAAAATACATCAGCATGGCTATATGCCAAATAAAAGGGGCTAGGATCACCAACAGACAGCATTTGACAGGCAAACTCTTAGGGGCTCAGGAAAGAGGCAGAGAAGTGGGAAGAAATGGGGAGTACATCGGTGTGCATGTGCATGCAGTGAGAGCAGGCTCAGATTCATTCGGGGGCTGGCTTGGGGGATGGAGAGAGGTGACCATGCATGTGCATACACGGGGTTTCAGTACTTAGAATGACCCAAGAGAGTAAAAAGGAATAATAGCTTGAAATCTGGATGAGGAAATGCAGGTTGGATAGTTTTTAAAGACTGTGTCTCAGCCGGGAGTTTCATTAGAGAGTGAAATTGTCCCCCGAGGGACCCAGTTGGGAAACTCAGTGTAAGACATCTGAAAATGGACCAACCAAAGGGAGGGGAACAGCGTGGAGCACCAGTTTCCCTCCTTGCTGCCTTTGGAAGTTGACCTAGAGGCCACGCATCTGTGTACCTTCCTGATAGCCGCATCTGTTCTGCTTTCCCTCCCCTCTTTTGATGGACCTGCCAGCTTCTCCACCTACCTGCCCCTCAGCTCTCTCTCTCTTTCCCCTTTCTTTTCTTCATTTTTTCTCCTTTCTCAGATGAATCAGGCTGCTGTTAACTGCTGCCTAATCTGTGAAAGTCTGGGGAGGCCTCAGGGCTGATCCCAGGTGCACATTCATCTTTGATGGAGAACAGCTCCCTGAACAGAGCAGGTGCTCAGAGATGGGGAAGAGGGGCGTGTGAGAGATGGAGTCAGTCCAGCGTCCTCAAAGCTGGCCTGCTCTGGGTCCTCTTACAAGAGGACCGATGACAGACTGGGAGGCAAGATGAGTCACTTTATCCCCCCCTCCCAGTGGGAAGCTCCTGGTGCTGCCCCAGAAACATTACAGAACTACCTGCCTCAATGATCGCCCCTCGCTCTCCCTTATGCCCACTTTATGAATGGTTTTTCTGCCTTCTTCCTCTGCCTCATGCCCCCTCCCTTCTGAGAGGATTGCAGCATTCTGCCCTCAAAAGGAGGATGGGCAGGAAACAGATAACAGTGCTGGTAAGTACAAACATGGCCAATATAAAGGCACCAGCAGATGATGATGGCTTCGTCTGCTCCAGCCTCCGTCACCTGCAGGTTCAATCAATCTTCATACCCATGGCGTGGGAGTTATCAGATAACTAGGATCCACTCTAGCCCAAACAGTCTTTCTAGTTCATAGCATTACATAGCTTACATGTAGCCAAAGTCCATTTAGTTGATAACAAAGTAGAAAACCACCTTTGGCAAAATAGGAGTTCATTGCCATGGTCTCAAAGGGGACTTATTTTTATTTTTTCTGTACTATTCTTGAAGTAACTTCCTTCATCATTCTGGCTTTCGGTAAGTTTCTCCTAAAATACCCTAATACAGTCAATATAATGTGACTAGACAGAGGTAGGTTCCTTCTAGAATTTCCTATTACAGTAAATACAGTCTATTTTCTACTATAGTCAATATCATACCATTAAGCAGTTAGTTCTCATGGTTTGGGGGTACATCTTACCAACTAGACTCTAAGCCTGGAAGGACAGAATCAGGTTCTATAATTCATGACACTTCCTTTGAAAAGTGAGAGCACACACAGTAGGTAATCCATAAAGATTTCCTGATTAACTGACTGGTGATTGTTCCCCATAGATGTGAAGAAAAAATTCATCATTTAGACTGGATAGTGGCTACCACGGGGGAGGGAGGGGTCATTCAAGGCCCTCTCTTGCATTCACAGTGGATTTCCATCTATGTAGCTGCACTGTTTCTTATCCTGTATGCCCCTCCCCTAAATGACCAGCTTAGCAGGGTGCACATACCACACAGCCAGTAGAGTCCAGCTTGCGATCTGAGATGCAACGGAAGTTCTTACTGCAGCCGCCATTATCCTTGCTGCAGTCACGTACTGGTCCAAAGGAATCTAAGAGAACCTCCAGGCTATCAAAGGACGACGAGGTCATCAGCTCCTCTCTGGGGGAAGAAACGGGAAGGCGGGGGTCAGGGGACTCCAGGTGCAACAAGGAACATCATGTCACATGCTCCAATCAGGCCACCCAGATCATGTCTCACTCTCTCTTACAAAAATTCAAGATCAACCATATTCTGAGCCTTGAACTAACAAATTATGGGTATTTTCCATATCTGGGAATTGAGCCAAGATTGTAACGCCTGGTGAAAGAAGGAGTCTAAGCTTGGGCAAGGAAATTAACATTTTATTGCCTGTCAGTCCTTAGGGGATGTGAGAAGTGCTTACAAACTCTAATTTTATGTCCTCTTCCTGTGCATGAGCTTTGGAGTGTGCAATATTGACCCAGATAGAGTAGATCCTGGCACTGTGTATGAGGAATATGAAGGCAGCCTGCCAGGTTCCCCTTTTAGCTCGTCATGATTCCTTTCCCAGCACCTTGGACCTTCGGGTAGTTTCTCACTCAGCCTCCCAAGCTAAATGCAGCCTCAGCACCCTGAGGCCAGACTCACCTGACCTCCACGGCATCTTCCATCACTGTCATGTCCGTTTTACACTTGGCTGATGGGTTGATGGCCAGTTCAGCTGGTGGAATCACAAAGCTCTTGCTGAGGGGCAGCCACATGCCCTCCCCAAGGGTGTAGGTGAATCTGCAAGGACACCCAACACCGGGGGGTTGTGGCTGGAGGACGCCCAGCTCACTGGAGGACCTGGTACTCTACTGCCAGCTGCTTCCATCTCACCCCCTCTGATCCCCTTCAGAAAGGAGAACTTAACTTCCATTCTATGGATGAGACAACTGAGTCTGAGGGAGGCAGAGAGCCAGCTCCCCCTCACATGCCCAGACAGTTGGCGAACTGGCTATAGCACCCACTCACCAGCTCTTAGAAGTGGTTTTTATCAAGTCAGAAGAAGTTCCAGTTTCCTTCAGATCTGAAGTGGGGCTTCCCCTATCTTAAGTCAGATATAATTGGAAACACTAAAATGGAAGAGACATGCTAGCCTCCCACCACCCCCATTCCTTGGGCTGCACCCCCACAGTGGCAGCGATGGCTCGTCTTTATGCCTGGAGGAACCCTACCAAGGGAAGGAGAAAAGCTCCTCCTTTCTGGCTTCTGTGTAATGGGAACAGATGACTAACGCCAGGGGCCTCCAGGGAGGACAGAAGAGGGATGAACAAGAAGGGCCTGGATGTATTCTCTGCATGACTATCCACACGCCTAGCTAATGGCGCTAAACCTCAGGAGACAGGGAAGGGTGTTTTTTTTTTTATTAATTCTTGCAACAAGGCCTAAAAGGAATAAAAGAATCAATCAGCATTTCAAGAGAGAGCTTAAGGAAACCATGAGAGATTATTTGTTTATTTATTCATTCATTTTATTTCAAAGGCATTCAACTGTTCTGTGTTCACAGTCAAAAATAGTCTATAGAATAAAAGCCAGTGTGGGTGGGATATCACAAGGCTGTATGTAGCAGTCTGGCATCCTCTTCCAACTTAATGTGGAGGGAGGAACAATGGAAGGATGGGTACAATTAAACAGAACCCAGTGCGGCTCCATTAGCATGCTGGTCAAAGTGTCATTTTGGAAACCTGCTCCTTCCTCTCCCCAAACCTACACATTCCCCCTCCACTCCCTGGCCTGCCTGAGATACTCGGAAACCAGACTGATGATGTGAGGTCTTTTATGAGAAATGCAGTCCTCTCTAGAACACTGGCCACAGAGCATACCCGCTGACTGAGGCTCGTGAGTTACAAGCAGCCAACCCGTGTGATTTTCGCCCACTCCCTGCATGACAGCGCTTGGTGCTGGAGCAGCTGAAAGATGAGAAAAAGGGTGCCCAGGGGAAAGGCAAACCTCTGAGTGAGTGGGATGTGGCCAGGATCTGGGAGACTTCTCCCCCATTCCCATCTTTACTCTTGATCCCTTACTTCTCTGATCTGCTAGGCAGACTTCTGCATTAAGCAACAGTGAAATATCAGAGCCTCTTCTTGCTCTGAAGGGCACACTTACCTCTTCCCATCCACAGGGACATGAGGCAACAGGTGGGGCTAGGTCTGTACAGGGAAGGGTCTGTTCCAGGTGAGGAACACAGCTGTCAAGATCAAAGGCACGACAGCCCCTTTACACACACACACACACACACACACACACACACACACACACACACACACACACACGTCACCTGGCAAAATTCACGAGCTGATTCAGAGCAAGTGATTGCCCCAAGGTGCCTGGAATCTGGAACTTCAGGATGAATGTGGGTTGAAGGCAATGACATAAAAGTATTTTGTTCACTCCGGATTTCATAATGGACATTTTTGAAAAAGCAACATTATAACAGGCAGGCTAGTGTGGGGGCACCACTAATATATACAGTATATTGTTTCAGAGAGAATATATACAAGTTTGAATGGTACCAGAAAGGAGGCAGTTTATTTGGACATAAAGGTGAGTTTTTGTTTTCTATTTTGGTCATAAAATGACATGTTTTGTGTTGATGCAGAGCAGCAAATCTGTGTCCTCTAGCTTATTATTTAAATAACAGAATATAGGAAACAGCTGGCAGTTCTAGCATATTTCTGATGGTTAATTTTTCTCTTGGAAGAGAGAGAGCCATGCCACGCACCTCACAGGTTCCCTTTCCTCCTCTGCATGCAGTAATAATTTGAAGGGAAAAGCAAACCTCATCTTTCTCCACCTGAAATTATTTAACAGCAGGCCAGGCCTACAGAACAACATCCACATCTCCAAAGATGTCATTTCCACCCCCATCTTCAGCTTCTTCTTTTACCAAACTGTGCTTCACACTCTGTGTTCCTACAGTGCAATGTGACTGTGGTTCCTAAAGTTGTCGTTAGAGTCTCTCCTCTTTGTCTTTGCTCTTAATATTCCTTCCTTCCAGTTTTTGCTATACTTCCACTCCTTTTAAGACTCAGTTAAGGTGCCACCCCTTCCAGAAAGCCCTCCAGGACCTTCAGGGTCCACCGTCAGGCTGAGCAAGGGAGTCTGCCCAATGCAACCTGCACACTGTTCCTTGTGCCCTGAGACACCGAGGCTTGTCCGTCTTTGCACGTGTCTGCCACCACTGATGAATGTGCTCTTGTGGATGGCACAGGACAGTTCTTGGTCATCTTTGTATCCCCACCTCCTAACACAATTTCTGGCCCAAAGAGGTTACTCCATAAATATTTAGTGACTGATCAACATGGAGATTTAGTTATGTTCTTTAGGTTGCATAGGCTACTGGGGAATATAACCTCAATTTTCAAATGTAAAGGTAAAAGTGATGGTAAAGATTATCCTTCCTTTAGAGCAGGATATGGGCTAATATCTGGGTTTCGATAGATTTAAAATGGTCAAGATGGATCTGTGTTTGATATTGTGAGAAACTTGCACAGCAGCCTCTGAGACATGATGCTGTACCAAGTTAACAAGAAAACAGTGTCATCTTCCATATCTGGTAGGTCAAGGTGAAAGCCTGTAGGGAAAGCACAGCCAGGTGTGGTGTGAGACTGACCTTTACTGGAAATTTTCAGGGACAGGTGATCTGTAGAGCTGCCTTATTTATCCTCACAACAGTCATCTGAGGTTGGTCATTTGGCCCCATTTTACCAATTTTTCAACTAATATCTCATGAAATTTAGCAACTTCCCCAAGGTCATTTCTCCATTAACAGGAAAAACGGGGGTTGGTCTGATTGTCAAGTATAAATCACCAGCTTTCCAGCCCATGCTGGCTCATGCCTATGAAATTCTAAAGTTTTCTTTTATCTGCAAAATCTACTGAGTAACTCCAAAAACCAAATATAGAACAAACTGTCAGAGAAAAGCTGTGTCCTGAAATCTCATCTGTCCCTCATTCATGCCGATTTGGCAGGAACAACTTCAAAAAGTCACCAATGAGGAGTTGGGTAAGCATCTGGGATACTTGCCCAAGTTGGGCCTTCTCTCGTGACAGCTGGTGGTGACCACCGCAGTTGATGGCTCAGCTGTCGGCTGAGCCCTGCTCGTGGCACTGTTGAACTAGAGTGAAACTTCCATTCAGAGGCAAACACTTGCCAGAGAGCACTGGACAGAATAAGCCAGCCCTGTGCTCCCACTGTGGCTTGGCATGAAACAGAATGTAGGAAAACTGATCAACAGCTCTTGGCCTGGCATCTCCACTCTCTCCCAAAGCAGGCCATTCCAGGATGAGATATTATTCCCAGGGCTACAGGTTCACACTTGGGAGGGAAGGTCTCCGAAAGAGAAATTTGGTCTATACTAATTCCTGCCACCAGAGGGTCTAGTGGAATGGAGGGATCCCAGTCAGAGTGGAAAGGACATCTTTAGCACTAGACTGGGTTTGGTGAGAAGACTCAGTCCCGAGGTCCAGGGTTCCCTGGGACCCTCTGAGTCTAGCTTAGACCCTTTCAGGTTCTCTGAGATTGCAGATTACCAAAGTTACACTGGGTGTCAGGTCTTTTCTTAATCTGACTTCAAGTCCTTAGGAAATACTTGAAATGATCATCTGCAGATATTTACTGAAGACCTGTTGTGTTGCAAATTTCATGTTTGACGTTCAATAGTAAAGCCATACAGGGCACTCTCCCTTCCCTCAAAAAAGACAATCATTTCATTGGGTAAATAATGAGGCAAATTTAACATAAATATGAAATAAAATGATTGGCAACTAAATGTTATGGTCAACATGTTCTAGAAATTTGGAGGGAGAAACATCATCATAGATCGTTAGAGTGGACTGGAGAAGCTTCAGAGCAGCATCTCATAGTGCTTAAAAAAAATACTCATCATCCGGTCCCACTTCCCAGAACTTTTGAATTAATTGGTTTGTGCTGGGTAAGATCATTGGTCATTTTTAAAGCACACTGGGGATTCTTGTAGAAGGGCCAGGATTGGAGAACAATTGTTAGATGAACCTATAAATTCCTTAAAGTTGGGGACTATTTTGGCCACATTTGTGTGGTCATATCTACAGCATCTAAAACAATGCCTTGCAAGAGCAGGTGCTCAACAGATGTGTTGGGTTTAGCTGAGACTTGGTCTAGACCATTAAAATGGATAGTGCTTATACTAGGAGGAGAATATGCAGTCTTGCTAGAGGAAAGAGTTTGAGCAAAATGTATGAAATGGGAAATACTCAAGTTGTTGGGGACAGTGCCTTGGTTAGAAGCTAGATTTGACTAAGAAGAGAAGATTCTATAGAAGAGCAGCTTATTAACAGGGATGTACATTGGCATTCAGCTATGGAAAGATTCAAATGTCAGAATTTAAACTTTATTCCACAGTCCAGGGAAATGTGAATGGCTTGGAATTCATCAGGAACAAAATCATAGGTGAGCGAAATAGCAAGTAAATAGTCATGCTTCAAGAAACTTCTTCAAGAAATTGAAGGTCATACAACCAAGTCTTTGAATTCTCCAGAAAGGCCATTGGCAGTTGATTTACTCAGATCCCAGAGTGTTTGATTAAAGTTGTTAATACCTGAAATGAGGAGCTCATGACCCATTGTTTTCATCCAAGAGGTTAGTTATTGTCATGTTAGGGACTGGAACGATTAATCACTTATTGATTTACCCATTGGCTCCTAGATGATAGTTGACTGCATGGGTCAACCGATCCCCACTGTGGTGCTTGGATATCACAACCAGCTGGCAGCTAACAAACTTGTAAAGAACAAATGGTGCTTGTGGGGATAGAAACAGTTTTCATGCAGGTTCTGCTCTAATAGCAATTTCATTAAGACCCCTGTTTTTCAGTGTTCGTTTCTGACTTTCAGGGGAGAGGAAACTTATCCATGTTAATCAGCCAAACTCCACCAGGCTCTCCATCTGCCTTATCCTTATCGGCCTTTGAGGGTCCTGGCAGACTAGCAGTAGGAAAAAGGGAGAAAAAAGTCAGCCAAATTATAACTCATTGTTGGAAAGTTTAAACGCCCAAGTCATCATCTCAGGAATAAAGCTGACTTATTTATATAATAAAGCTGACAACTCTTATAGCACAAGGCTTCAAAAGCAGACTTTGGCCAATGCCATGAAGGGGACCCATCTTGCCTCAGGAGAGACACTCAGAGGAGAAAGGGCCAAGGGAAGTGGTTCTGTAAATCCGTACTCAGGCTAGGAGCGTGCCTTAGAACACTGGAAGAGCCGAGCCCAGCCCATCCTGAGCCAGCAGAGCAGGACAGGAGAAGCCAGGGCAGAGGAGCCAGCCCTAGGAGGCAATGCAAGAGCAAGACTAACGGCTGCACCAGGTCGTGCTGACAAGGAGGATCTGGGGAAGGGGTTTGGAAAGGCAGCAGTGAACAGGTGAGACTCAGCCCCCATGTGAATACAGCAAAAGAGAAGCAAGTTCCCCATTTGCCCACACTGCCCACCATTCCTCCAGTGGTGGCATGCAGTAGCTGAAGGCATTTTGCCATCAGACACTCGTGAGGACGATTTACTTTCTCCACCAGTGGGCTTGCTCATGGAGGGAGACATGCTCATGTCCATCCTGCCAGGCCACGCACAGTCTCTGGCACTTCGTAGGTACTCAGCAAGTGCAGAGTAAGTGCAGGATAGACGGACAAAATAGAAGGGTGATAAGATCTTAGTTTGGAAATAAACATGAGTTCCAGCTAAGGCTGTGAATTGAACTTTATGAAAATCCAATGGCTCGTGGCCGGCACCCAAATTCTCTCTCTGCTGTTGGGTTTTCTAATATGTGCTATTCCCAGGTATGCAGGCAGAAATTTGGGAGGGACTAGAAGCATTCAATTTGATCAAGAGTGTGGTAGATAAAAGAAAATAATAAGGAAGTAGAGCTGAGAAAAGGGGGTGGCAGGGGCAGAAAGATTCATTTTGAACAACTTAAGGCTTTATGAAGAAGGTGCAAATTAGATGCAAAAAAGGAGAGGCAGAAATTGACATTAATTGCCTGCTCTGTGCCAGTTTCTGTGCCAGGGGCTTTCCCTGTACTATCTCATATATTCTTCACAACAGTAGAGCCGGGGATGTCATGCAGCCCCATCTAACAAATGCAGAAACTAGAGGCTCCAAGAGGGGGTTCACAGAGCAGGCAAGGAAGGAAGCCGGGACCTGCACAGACTGTCCCCCTTCAGAGTCCTCCCCGACATCACTGGGCATAATTAGGGGACAAGCACTTTAGTTACTAGGAGGGCAGAATGACTAGCTGTGTTTCCCGTTTTATACTTTACCACTAGGAAAGAAAGTTCAGTGGGAGGAAGTGGGATATGGGGCTTGTAGATATACATAAGCAAGTCCCTAGACAGCTACTTACCTGAATATTTTATCAGAAGGCTGTTCTCCCAAAACCAGGTCAAAGCCTCGTTGAAATATTGTATAAGGCCAAGGCCTAAAAGGAGAAACATCGTTCAGTTAAAGTCAGCTCAACCAACACTCCCTGAACATCCATTTGGTGCCAGGCACTGTGCTAAGTTCTGGAGATCCGAAGACAAAGAGGAGTCTGCCCTCAAGAATCCCTCTAATGTGAGTTCACACAGGACCCTGAATACTGGAACCTGACCAAGAACTGAATCAATGTAAAAATCACTGAACCTCTAGGAAAGTGGAATTTAAAAGACATGACAATAGGAACTACATAAAGAATAAAATGATATTAGGAAGGTTCTCACATATCCTTAATTCTTGATCTTTCAGCCGTAGACTTAACAGAAACAGCTTTGCTTCACTTAAGAAAAAAAGGTCAACATAATTTCTTGAACAAAGTGAAGCCTCTGGAACCACACAGTTCTGGGTTCAAACTCTGTTCTGTTGTTGAACTGTCTCACTTTGGGCAGATTATTTGCCTTATTGAGCCTAATTTCCTCATTTGCAAAAATAAGGTTAATAATAGCTGCCCCACAGACCACTGCAAAGATGAACCAAATCTCTTCGGCCAGGCCACAGGTCTTTCAGGGTCTGCAACGTGTGTCTTTTCTCTACTCAAAATGACATGATGACATGAAGATTCTGGGTCTTTGATGGGCCCCAGATGTTTTCCAACATTTTAATGTTACTCACTTAAACAGAAGCAACTGAAATGCTGTTTTTCAATAATCCTTAACGACAAGTCTCTCTAGTGAGCATCTAGGTGTGTAACAAAAACTATTTCTTTCCAATAATCTATCTCTTTTTATTAACTCAAATGTCCAACACCAAAATTATTTACTCATTCAGACAAGACTTAGTAAAGGCTGGGCTTGCACTAGTCGCTCAATGTCATGCACACTAGATGAACTGAGTCCTTGGCCTCACAGAACATACAGCCTCGTGACAAAACTGGAGACGTGCCTTTGGCTTTCAAGCACTGCAGACGGTCAGGAGAATTAATGGACATAATTACTATTTGGGGCTGAATCTAATACTAGGAATTAACCCAGTGGTTCTCAGTGCAGGTGGTACCACCCAGCAGGGTGCATGTGGGGAAATTGCTCTTCAATGACACGCTGAATGAGGGCATGACTGGCATTGAGAAAGCAGGCCTGGGAAGGCTGGAGTGGTACAGTCTTCAGCACAGTGCTGCACAAGAAAACTGTCTCTCATATCCTGCAAACCACTGAATGTCTTCCTATATATTTACATAGGTGACAACTTGCTTAGAATTATCCAAGCCTCAGTGTCAACTCCATTCACATATAAGCACAAATCAGCTTGTACTGTTTTAACATGTGATGGATTTTTCAGGTGCATAACTACTATGTAAATTGAGGGAAGAATAAACATGATTACTTGGAAAATTCTACCCATGTTTGTTTATAATTTTGGAAAATTTGTCTGCCCTTCTTTCCATGGTCTTGGACTCACCAATTCAGCACATCTGGATCAGTGTATATTGCTCTTACATGATCATGTATTAAGTATTATTTCTCATGTCGTGAAACTACCAAGTATTGACACATCGAAATAGTTATTAAATCATTATAAATTTCTTATTGTTTCTTTTTAAATTATTGTGAAAGCATTATTTATTTTTTGAAATGTGCTTATAGATTTTTATTATTTATAAATTTCATTTAAGGATTATAAAAGGAGTTAAAAAGATATTTGTTATAAAACAGGGTGTTGGGTCTGATAGGGTTGAGAACCACCAATTTCACTCAAACAGCTGACTGATTCACTAGCCCAAGGCTTCTAGGAAGCCATTGAAACCACATATGGGAGTGGCTGGGAATAATGCGTTCATTTTTCATGCTACTTATGAACACTTTATTCTAGAAATTCACCTCAGGCACCTGGAATTGGCTCCAAAATTACCAAAACACTGCATTATGAATAATCCCTGCCTCAAACAAACAGCTTTCCCTACGTGTTCATCACGTTTGCTCTGTTCATTGGAGATGAACTCACAGAGAGGGGTTTGAATGTGATTCTTTTCTGCTGAACAGTAAGTGGTGGCTTATGGGCAACTGAAGATATGTATTAATTCAAGAAAAAGTCTAGGAATCACAAGAAAAAGTGTCCCATATGAGCCTAGACACTTAGAAAGGGCAATACAAAGAGAAGAGGGACACGCAACTGATTTCTCTCTCTTTGGGGCAAAATCACATTTTATTTACTATCAGTTTAATAATTTTAAATAACACACATTTTGCCTTCAAGTCATCTCTAGTACTGAAAACTGGTACAATGTGTAATTAGAGTTCATTCTTGGCATGGTTCCTAGGTTGTTTGAAAATGTATTTTGAGGAGCCCAGTTTTAGGACGGGTGTTGATTACAATGTGAAAAATTTACTACATAGAGTAACATAAATAAACACATACTCAAGCCATGGGCACTGAATCAGTGAGCCAATGATTAAGCACCCATCGGCACGCTGCCAGGGAGGTCAGCTCAAAGAGACTTTGTGTTCTCCAGGGGCCTGAACATTAAGAAAGGAAACTCATGCTTGAAGGGCATAGATATGCAGGACAGACCCCGCCCGGACCACACGCAGAGGCAGCAGAGCACAGTGGTTAGGCCGTGGGCTCTGGGGCCTATTTCAAATCCCACCAGTCACTTAGCCACCAATCACTGTGTGATCTTGAGCCAGACCCTTAATCATTCTGTGTCCCCATTTCCTCATCTGTAAAATGAGGTGACGATAATAATTGTATCTACCTAGCAAGGCTGTTAAGAAGAGGAACTATTTAATATACTAACATTTATATGATAATATAATAATATAACATAATGATAGTGTCTGGCACTTAGTGTCATACAAGCATTTGTTAAATAAAGTAAATTTACTAGGTTACCTGAATCCAGCATAAATATGGAAACACAGAGATGCCCCCATTTCTATAGCAGAAGAGGTGTCTGACCCCGAGGTGTAAATGCCATGGCTACACTAGGCTTAACTCAGATTGTAAATGGATTTGTGTTGCCTGGAGAGCTGCTAATGTTGAGCTAAGACCGAAGCACCCCACCACTGCCACCTCCCACCCAGCAAACACTTCTCAGGGCAGAGACTGCACAGCATTAGCTTTAAATACAGGAAGAGACGCAGAGCCTACTGTGAAATGGCAGGGGGAGTCAGGGAGCTGCAAATGGCTCCAGCAAAGAGGTGAAAGAGAATTTACTTATTTTCTTCCCACTACTCAGGAATGATCAGTCAGAGAGATGGGAAATCTTATACGATTTATTCGGCAAATATTTACAGAGGGCCTATTGTATGTAAACTATGATCCTAGGCAACAGGCGATGGGATAAAGAGATTCTTGCCCTCAAGAGAATCCATAGTCTTTCTGAAGAAACACATACATGTGCAGACACATAGAAGAGAATGAGGACAAGGGAAAAAGAATGGAGCTACAGGGGATAAGCCAAGTGGCAGCAAAGTGGCAGATGGCTCATCCTGGGTACCCACAAGCTGCGTGTTGGCAGGGCATGGAAAGACAGTAGCAGGGAGCTGGTGCACGTAAGTCAAGAGGCCACAGGGGCCAAACAGGACAGGGCCAGGGCAGGTGATGGAAAGCTGCACCTCCAAGCACCCAAAACACTTTGTGGCTGAGTTACCTGAGACCGAGTGAAAAAAAGAAAGGCCTCTATTAGCGTTCTCTGGGTGTGAATCCCTGTAAGAATGCTGGGCAGGCCTCACCAAAAGGAACCCATCATTGAGTCCCAAATCCAGGCTTATGCGGAGTTGCTGTGCAGATGTCTGGAAAAGGGTCAAAGGCCCTTATAATTCACTGTCTTTGTGAGACACTCCCCCTCTTCTGTACTTGCTGTTTCTTATTCTATAGGCTCCATTCTCTCAAAATGGCTCTGCAGCTCCAGCTCACGTCTTTATGGGGCTCAGACCACAGAGGAGACCCTCCTCCTCCTCATTAGGGAAACATGATCCATGAAAGAATGGCTGGACACATCCTGGGTCAGACGTGCAACCTGGACTGACTCTGGGGCCCAGGAAGAAGAGGCAACTAAGCAGATGGCAGGGCCCACTTGGGTCTCAGGGCTAGAGCTGCGGCGAGCAGGGCGAAGTCAAACAAAACATGAACTTCCACATTCGCTTCTATCTGCTGATGGCGGTGAGAGCGCTGCCTCCATCAGGAGCGGGAGGCATTACTAAGCAGACCCTGCTGATACTCATTTTATGGAAAGAGAGGCCATCAAGGAGCTCAAGGATAGTATAAGGGCAGAAGTGGGGCAGGAGGCTGAACCAAGCAACTGGAAGGAACCCTTAAGTCTCTTGACTTCAACTTAGCTATGATGTGGCCTCCAATATTCTCTGCCCTGAACTGGGCACCCCAGTCACATCTTCCTAGTTTAGGAAAATTAGCAGAATCAGAAGTCAGAATGAAGTTCACTTGCTTGTTTCTTTGTTAATGTCTTCAATCTGACAAATCAAGACCTGAAGATTATCCTCCCCTGTGGGCAGCTCCAGATGGCCTAGACCCGGGGGCATCCCACCCAGGGGGAAGCACCTAGGACCACAGCCTTAAGCAGGCAGACACTCTGTACCATGAAGGAGCCCCACTGCAAGGGAGCCAGCGGCCAGCAGGACACATGCGCCTCCTGCATACGCTGAGAACTGTTGGTCATCTTTTATTTGCCTTTTCTTTTCTCTCACACAGCACTCACAGTTTATGCAGAGTCATCTCTAAGTATGGGCAATTTCCAAGCTTTCAGCTCTCTGCTCAGCTCTTGTCCTCTCTTCCCCAGGACACAACAGCTGTGGTGGGTTCCCTTTAGCCCTGGAGTTGGCTCAGGCAAAAAGCTGGTTGTGGCCTTGCCATGACTTGATTTGACCGGTCATACTTCTCCCACTGTGTAACCTGGGTCCAGCCCAGTGGGTGAAAGTCCTGCGTGGCTAGCCTGATGGGACGACCCCCTCACACTGGTCCTCCCAGACAGAAAGGGTCTTCTTCTGTTATGAATAAGAGTATTTTAAGTGCTGCTTTTTGATTAAGTGCTAATACCAGCTTTCCACCTGACTGCGGCACCTGTAAGCAGAACTTGGGAGCTTTCAGCCTGCATATCTGGTGGCGGGCTTCTTAGGGAGAGCTTAAGACTCATCCCCTGGGGTGGGGAGTGGGGAATTCAGTAGACGGATAGGTAGATGATAGATAGATAGATAGATAGATAGATAGATAGATAGATAGATAGATAGATAGATAGATAGATAGATGATATAAAGAACATGTAGGGGTATAGAGAGTGATAGAGAAAGCATATGCATGGGGGTGTGGTGTTTGTGAACACAGTTCAATGCAGGGAGAATGTTTCAGCTACAGGCAATAAGGCATTTCATGATGAGCTTTTGGAGACTAAGACTTCTTCTGAAATATATTCTTCCACCTGTTGTGAAAGACAGCATTTTTACAAATCAAAATAATCTGTCTACAGTTTAATGAAAGCACATCCCTTTAAGCTTGCCTCTGGCTCACATTAGGCTATGTTCTTGGTGGAAACTGGGTTTCCAAGGTTTCTACCCAGCTCTCCACACCACTTTGGGGTCCTAACAGAGGACAGCATATGCATATGTACTGTGAGAGCTTTTGAGCAAAAAGTTCCTCTCTTAATTACCTGAATGCATTTGCAAGGAAGGAAACAGTGAAACAAAGAGAGAAGTTAATTAATAAAATGCTTCTGGAAAAACGTAGTTTGCAAGATATACAGGAGAAAAGGTGAAGAGAAAAAATGGTAAAAATGATTTTTCCAGCTATGCAGCTGGCTGAAACTTTCTATGCCTCAATTTACCCTAATAATAAGATGGAGTGATTACTATGCCTTCACAATCACTACCAATCCTGGGAGAAATAAGTCCTGGAATGACAGCTGTCTAGATTACCTGGTAAACCTGTGGCTTTATTAGAAGTTAAATAATAAGGATAATGATGCCCCATGTCTCTACATGACACCTTAGGGCCTGGACCTTTGCAAATATTTCTCTTCCTGGAATTTCTCCCCCTCTCACTGACTTGGATAACTTGCACAATTCTTTAAGTCTGGTTTAAAATTTACTTCCCAAAATAGACCTGCCCTTGTGCTCTAAGACTCAATTTTGTCCCCTTGTTATATAAAGTGCTCTGTGCTTCTTTACAGAACCCGTAACTATAATTAACATACTATATATTTAGATAATATTGTCCCCTCATCAGATGTAAAGAACCCTGTCATCATCTTTGTCATATCCTTGCTGTCTAGCATGACACTATCACATAGCAGGGACACTATAGAAAGCTAGACTGTACTGCAAATGGGTTGAGTCCTGAGTGAGGTAGCCCCTTGTGCTACACAATCTCAGGTAAGCCACTTAACTTCTCTCACCCACAGTATCTTCATCTACAAAATGTGTATAAAATAGTGCCTAGAGTTGTTAAGTGGCCATGGATATACCTGGCATGGTATCTGCCACACAGAACAAATGCAACAAATATTATTGTTCATTATAACTGACATTCCCGTTTAGTGAACAGAAAATTCATTTCTAATACTACCTTTTAGAAATAAATCATGACAAACATGGTATATTTCACAAATGTGTGTTTTCTTGAAGCATGTGCATCTCATGTAATGAAAAAACTAAATACTGATGGGATTTTATTCATTCTTTAATGTCTATTAAAAAGTAAACAAATTCACTTAGAATTTTTTATGTAGAAAAATAATGTATTGACAAAAATTTGCCAAGCGGCCAGGAGTGTGGCTCTGGAGCCAGACTGAGTCAGCTTAAAACCTGGCTTTACTACTTAATAATTCTGTGCCCTTGGTTAAGGTCATTCATCAGACAGTTTTATCCACTTCCTCTCCTTGTCCCATTCATGCACACCACCCTGCTCCCCTCTTCCCTCCGCAGCTCAGAGCCTGGCTCACTATTCTCTCTAGCATCTCCCCATAATTTCTGGTGACTTCAGTAGCTACTAAGATGAGCCTTTCAGTTCTCAAACCACTCAGTGCCTTGGCTTCTCTCCACAAAGGATCCTGCTCTCCTAAGGTAATCGCCTAGGTTGCCAGTATCTGCAGCCCCTCCTCGGGCACAGTTCAAGAATCCCAATACCTGACGGTCACCTCCCACCACCCAGCTCACTCCTCCCTACACCTCCATCACAACCCTCCTGAGACTCAAATCCATTCGTTAATCACCATTTTATTGACGTTACCCACCTCACTCTTCTCTCCACCCTTTATTCAGATTAAATTCTGTGATTCGTTATTGTAATCACACCCTCTCACGTGCCCCTCGCCTCCTCGCCCCCTCCATGGCCTCATCATACTTGTCTGAAACACTCCAGTGCTGGTTAAGCTGAAGGATCCTACGGCTCCATTTCTGTGTCTTCACGAATGCATTGGCAACCACCCAACTGGTCTCATTTGAAATCCCACACCGCTGACTTCAGTGGGTTCTGCACACCCCCCACACTCTCTAGATCATTATTTCATACTTTTTTCTTTCTCCTCAAACCTCCAACACCTCCTCCCCAATCCTCACCCTCAGCTAATGATCTGCTTCCTATGTAATTGAGAAAACAGAGGCAATCAGATTAAAAGTCTTTACTGCCACATCCACCCACTACCTGTCCCTGTACCCAATACCTGGCCCTCCTTCCAGTTGTGAGGCATGAACAGTTGGTGTTCCTGTCTGGCATGTTGCTGTCCTAACTCCACCCTCTGGTGTCTTATAGGTAGTGGGATAGAAGGGAAGGAGCCCTGGATGGAAGTTACAAGTCCAAACTCCCTTCTGCTACTATGACCTGAAGCAAATAAGCATGCCTCAGGGTCTGAACTTCACACGTAGAATGGAAGTCATGATGTATAACACATTCCACACAAACTATACATTGCTGAATAAAATGTATGTAAGTAAATTTTAGATCCTTAATATTTGATTATTCATTTTTAATCAACTTTGATTTGCAGTTTTTATTCATATTTTGTGCATGTGTGCATGCATACATGTTACATAAATTATCTTGTTTAAAGATGTAAGAGTGGAAAATGAACACAACTCCTGCCCCTCTGCAGTTGTTTTTTAATCTATAAAATGGGATAATAATAGCACTTATCTCACAACTCCTCGGGATTAAATGATCTAATCTGTGTGCATAATTTATAATAACCATGGACATAGTAAATTCTGGATAAATGTTAGCTGATATTATTCACACATTATTCAGTGTGGGTAAAATTGTAACATTTCCAGAATATCTTGCTTGGCTTTAGTTCATTTGCACATCCTCAGGGGTGGAGAGAAGGTAATCTCCATATCAATGGGCAATTACCTGGGCAACCGAGGGTGTGTCTGAACCTGAGGGTTTAAAGGGAGGGGCTGGCTTGCTTGCTTCTTTCAGAGCAGAGGAGAGAGATGGCCAGGACTGCAGTTTGTAGGTGAGGGGGAGGGCCGGTTTTGCTTCTGCTGGAGCAGGAAAGAGAGAATATACAGGACTGCAGTTTGTAAGCAATAAATGGATTTTAAACTTCATTTCTCCCTTAGACTGCCTTTGGTTTTTAGAGGTATTTTGCCCTGGATTTTCTCTCCCCAGACTTGTATTCGGAATGCTGGTTCTGAATGTTGAGAATGGGTTTTTCCTGGAGAAGTTTTAGAAACACATAAAGTGATTTTGAAAATGACCATAATGAACAAAATATTGGTATTTTTCACCCAATTTTGGGATTCAGGGATACAACCTGGCCCAAAAAGTAGCAATAAAGACAAATACACACATTCTGATGGTTAATTTTATGTGTCACCTTAATTGGGCCACAGGGTGTCCTGATATCTGCTCAAGCAATATTCTGCATGTTTCTGTTAAGTGTGTTTTGGATGAGATTAACATTAGAATTCACAGACTGAGTAAAACAGATTGCCTTCCTTAATGTGGGTGGGCCTCATCCAATCAGTGAATGACCTGAACAGAGCAAAATAGCTGACCCGCCATCACACAGTCTTGCTGCCTGACGGAAGACGTCAGGTTTTTCCAGCCTGTGTACTTGAACTGAAACATTAGCTTTTCTTGGTCTTGAGCCTGCCCACCTATAAACTGGAACTACATGATCAATTCTCCTAGGTCTCAGCCCTTTAGACTCGGACCAGAACTACACTGTTGGCTCTCCTCAGTCTCCAGCTTGCTGACTACAGACTTTGGGCCCATCAGCCTCCATAACCACATGAGCCAGTTCCTATTATAAATCTCTTTCTCTTTACATATTTATATCCTATTGGGTCTGCATCTCTGTAGAATGCTTACTACTGCACCCATATACATACACAACTCTAGAATCCATGCTTAACCTTTCTGTCAACACAAATGGCCTAATTCCCTTGTTCATTGAGTAAGGGAAAAGCGGGGACACAGGCATGGACTTTACTTATGCAGGAGAGATTAATGCCTTGATCCCAAACACCTGCCTTATGAGGAGAAAGCATAAATATCTAATTCTGTAAGTTCAGGGGTCATCATAGAAGGTAGAGAGGCAGAGTCCATCCATCCTCAGATGGGGTAAGGTGGCCCAGAGACTCTGTTGTTCTGGAATCAAGGATTATATAAAGCAAGAGAAATAAAGTCTTGAATGGATCAGAAAAGGCTGGTAACAGTAACTGCGATTTACTGAACATTTACCATGTGCCAGGTTGGCACTATGCTTAGTGCCATACATGCATCATTTCATAACCACCTGGAGAGCTCCCGTGTTGCAAAGGTAAACAAAGTCTCAGCAAGGTTAAGTAAGTTGTCCAAGGTCATACAGCTGGTAAGGGATCTAGGTGAGTATTATCAAAGGTTATACACACCTTGCTCACCTCTCACCATCTTGGACACCGAGATACTGGATAAAATGTAAAAAGACAGCACTGAAGCTGTAGGAGGGATGTTGCTGAGCTATTGGCCTGGCTTGCCCATCACTGGCCTCCGTGCAGAATTGGTGGTGTTGAGGTGGGCAGATGTTACCTATAGTGTACAGGAGGAAGTACCTGCTCCCTTGCCTGTTTTCACATGGCAATGCTAGCATACACCATGTGGTACTGGAATCACCTGTTTATCTGTCTTTCTCTTTAAAGGCTCCCTCATTGCCATAGCTACTGAATCTCATTTTTCTCGCACCTTTCGTAAGTGACATTTAGCAGAATAGTTCTCAAGCTTTGGAGTACATCAGATTCACCCCACATATGGGCACAACGGCTCTTAAAGTTGAGTGGCTCTCATTCCACATCTCTAGATTTGGGGCCAAGCATCAGTACTTTTTAAAAAGTTGGGTGGATGATTCTAGGGCACACACAGGTTGAGAACCACTGTCATAAACTGTGCCCAGTCACACCCTGGCCAATCTGTGTGAATAAGTTTGGCATCCTATAAATTGTAACTGCCATTAAAAGAGAAATTGCAACCCCAGCCTACGAATACGCTGGAACCCACTTTTTAAATTTCTGAATAATGAAAGATGTAACATATTGAGTTCCTTCCTGTCCCCTTTACTGGTGAATTGAGATAGCTCTAATATCATTACAATTACATAAGAGGTACATTTGTTTTTCTTTAAAACTGTCAGTCATTTTGATTTCAGTGAATCAACATTTCCATTAAAAGAGTACTATGCAGAGCTACAATTTTTATACATTCACAAATGCATCCACAGGTTCAGATGCTCCCCCTGCCTCATATACACACATATGTGCCTGCACACGTGACCCACACACATAAACACGCACGTTGCCACAGCTGTGACAACTCTTTGCGGGCAGGGGTTCAGACAGCTGGTAGGACCCACGGGTTGCTCTCCTCCTCCTCCTAACCTCTTGGCAGCTGCTCTGAGGTCCTGCAGAACAGAGCCTCAAGAGCAAGGTCCCCAGCAGGCCACCACTGGGCCTTTAGACAGTCACACAAATCACCCCGTGGCCCCGATTTTGTGAGTGGGCTCTGGAGTCAGATGGATCTCCATTTGAGTCTAAGGTTTGGACCAGAGCTCCTTGTCAGTTGTGTGAAACTGACCTGATATTTAACCTTTCCAAGCCTCTTTTTCTTTTTAATAATAGCTGCCTGTTACTTATGGGACTGTAAGAAGATTAAATGAGTGGATAGATACAGTTCCAGCACAGTGACTGAAATTCAGTGGTTACTTTCTAAATGTAAGTCCCCTTCCCCATTTCTCTCTGGACTCTGAGTTTAAAGGCTTAGTTGATTTTCACCCTGGGTTAATGAGGCCAGGGTCTCAAGTTTGATTCTCCCGAAAGCTGGGTAGTGTCGCTTCCTGTCCATGGACACAGCCTGCCCCGGGAGTTCCTAGACACCTGTTTCTGCTCACAAGTGAACAGGGCCTGAGGCTGGTAATGCACCCATGTAAATCCATCCCTAAAAGAAGAACAGCTCAGCACCTCTGCACTGCTCAGTGCGACCACCCCATACAAAAGAGGATGCCCACTTGGGGCTCCCTCCTCCTCCACACACACTCAATTTCAGCGAGAAGGTAGGAGAGTGAAAACACCAACACCAGAGAAGAGTAAAAGACAAGGAGCTGAGGATGTGCTGGAAAAGAGACAGCTTCCCCCATTTCTACGAAGGTTTATGAAGGAAAATTGACAATGTAAACAAACCAGGAAGGAATCACAGCATCTGTGAAGGACTTGTATTGTGCAAAGGGCTTTTACCTGTTCCCCAAAGCCCCTTCTTATCTAGTAATTTGTTTCACTTCAACATATATTTAGCAAGTTTCACTAATAATTCAAGCCCTCATTCACTTATTCATTTACTTACTTACTTGAAAAATATTAATTAACCAAATACCATGTAAAAAGTGAAACACTTTGCTAAATGCTGTCTAGGGATGCAGAAATGATTAATACACACTCTCTGCCATCCAGGACTTCATCAATGTAGTGAGTCATTCTCCAAATAGTTATTATGCACCTCTGGTGAGCCAGACACAATCGAGAGCCTGCTTAAGACCTGGGTCTCTGTCCAAGATCATGGTCTAACGGGGTTAAGAATGGCGAGTAAACAATGCATGCATCTGGTTTGGCAATTTTTATGACACAGCAAGTAAATGCCATTATTTAGTAGTAAGTTAGTCCAGTGCTTTATATTATTTGACTTAATTGTCATAAAAACCCTGAGGCATGGGCTTTATATCAGTCCCATTTACTAGTTGGGGAAGGCAAGGCTTAGAAAAGTTAAGTAACATTAGGCAAAGACTCACAGCTAACAGCTAACGTGTGGCAGAGCCAGGGCTACAGTCCAGTGCTGTCGGACAGCAGAGACCCTGC
Organism: Manis javanica; assembly: GCF_040802235.1. Classification (NCBI taxonomy): domain Eukaryota; kingdom Metazoa; phylum Chordata; class Mammalia; order Pholidota; family Manidae; genus Manis; species Manis javanica. The sequence continues at coordinate 85,637,102 of NC_133166.1, forward strand.
TGCGACCTCCGTGTCTGCCCTCTACCTTGTGCCGGACAGCAAAGGAGAGTCGCTGAGCGGCAGGCTGGGGGCTTAGTGAGATGAGGACACGCCCTCCACTGTACCAGACAGGAGTGACAAGGCAGGATTGAAATGGCTGTTTTCACTGTGAGCATCTGGCAAGATGTGCCTCATGCAGTTAGAGAAGAGATACAGTAACAAGTCCATGGGTCAATCATTTACTCTCCCCATTTATCCCTATTTCAGAGATTAGATCACTGAGGCTCAGAGAGGTTACAGAAGATAAACAAGGTAGGAGTATTCATTCATCCACTGATTCAGCAAATCCGTATTCAGCACTGGCCAAGCTGTGTGTCCTGGGGGTTCTGAGGCAAACAAACACCAAGATGGTAAGGTTCTGTTCGTGGAGTTCATACTAAGGAATAGGTACCGCAGGAGAGATGAGGGCTCTGAAGAAAGGAAAGTGGGCCTTGAGTGTGTATGGCCAAGGACAGCCTGTCTGAGGAGGTGAGGGGTAAGCTCTGGGCTAGGGGATCTACTTACACATACCTTGGATCATATCACTTGCCTCTTTTAAATTCCTGTCCAAGGCCCCCTGCATGACCTAACCCCCACCTACCTCACCAGCCTCACTCACAACTCCTCTCTCCCTGCTTATTACGCCAGAGTCGTGGAGGATGACAGTTCCTAGAATGCCGGCTCTTTCCTCTCCCAGGACCATCCAGGGCGTGCTAGCCCTGGCAAGCCTTATCCTCCCCTTTGTCTGGTCTGTGTTTTCTCATCCGGTGTCAACTTAAACACAGCCTCAGTGAGAAGAAGTTGTCCCGTTACCCTGTCCCCCCCTCACTTAGGCCCTCTTAGTTAGCCCTCTATTTCCCTTCACTGTACTTGTCACAGCCTGTAAATATTCCATCACGTCTGTCTTCTTGCTCATTTAGTGCCTTCCCCACCAGAGTGCTCATCCGCTGGGGGCAGGAGTCCTCTGACTCTCTTTCCCCACAGCATCAGCAGAGCCTGATACAGAGAGAAGCCATCAGGGAAAAAAAAACTGCTTAATGCATGACTTTGGTGATTATAAATAAGCAAAAGTGTGCGATGCTGGAAAGAGCACTTTCTATATATGTGTGCCCATTCAGCGATTGCTGATTGGCACACATCAAGGAAGACAGCTGTTCTCAACCTTCAGTGCACGTCAGAATCCCCTGGTGAGCTTGCTAAAATGCGAACTGCCGGGCCCCACCTCAGAGTTTCTGATTCAGTTCATCTGGGGTGGGGCCTGGGGATGGGCATTTCGAACAGGTTCTCAGGGGATGCTGACGCGGCTGGTCTGGGGACCACATTTTGAGAACCATGGTACTACTAATATTAACCCTCAAGGGGCATCAAATTCACCTGGGAAGCTTTAAGCTATGCTGATGCTGGGTTCAGCCCCCAGAGATGTCTGATGGAATAGGTCTGACATGGGGCGTGGCCATGGATATGTTTGAATATACCCAGGGAGACTCTGTGTACCCTGGGTAGAGAACTGTAGCCTTGCACTGAGGTAGACCTCCAGGAACACAGAGGGAAAAGACATGGCCCAAGTCATGAGGAGCTCATGGTCTAGAGGGAGAATTATATGTATATGTCTGTTTACATAACTTAAAGGAGGTGAGCAGTGGGGGTTTGGGAAAGCACAGTGAGGAGTTCGTGGAAGCAGGGGAGCCCACAGAGCTGATGAAGACTGATGTGGGAAGCCAGGATGGAAGAGAGAGAAGGCTTGACTTTTCTAGGTTGGCAACTGGGGAGGAGGGCAGCGATAATGCCGGGTTGGGTGAAGTCTGACGATGACAGAGGGGCTGTTGCAGGCCTGGAAAGGGAGGGAACCTAAGAAAGTGGTCTGTTTGGCTGATGCAAATGGTCCAATATGACAGGTGCACCAGGGCCATGGAAGGGAAAGATGAGGCTCTAGGCATCAGGGGTGCTGGGGGTCCCTGAAGGCCTCCTGATCTTCCCAGGCACCCATGGGCCTCCCTGCCCTGCCTCCCAGTTACAGCTTCCCACTGACAACCATCACATCTCCCTGCCCCTTCTTGTTATTTTGCATGTAAAAGGCAGACAGGAAAAAGCAATTCAGTGCCTCCATCTTGTTAGACTTGCAGGAGATTTCAATCCCCTTTACTTATTTATGGACTTGTTTTTCCCAAGCGCTTCTTTTCCCTGGTATATTCGTAAACACCATGTTTATTCCTCTTAATCCTTTGGCAGCATTAACTCACTCTGTACTTGTTGCCCTTATCTTTCCTATGAAAAATATCCCCAGACATAGTTAGAATGCACATTATTTTTTGTTCTTTCCCCAAACTTTTCCTGATTTGGGGTTTGGGGATGTTTCCTTGCATAGGCCAGTTTTTGCTGAAGGCAATTTACTCATCAGCTCAAGATAGGTTTTCTACATTTTGCATCTCAGTGCCCTTGTGCTGTGCACACAGGCTTCTTTCTCCCTCTTTCAGGCCTGGGAAGTATTCACTCTGACCTTGGACTTGGACACAGTGGTGGGGCAGCCTCGGGCCTCTGGACTAACAAAAGGTTTCACATCCCTGCGGCCGCCTCTCCTGCAGCTCCCACCAGCCTCAAATCCACTCATACAAATGACAGCTGCGGGGCCTGCCTCCGTTGGATTGTGCTGCTGTACAATGTTCCGGCCAGAGCCTAATCCATTCTGTCAAGCAGACTACAAGTGGAGACTTCAGGAAGTCCAGCGATCGTAACTGCCCAGCCAGAGGCAAGATAGAGAAAGACAGAAGAGCGGACAGAGGCTGTCCTCCGAGCCTCATTGCTACTGTGAAAGCTTTGCTACGTCTTGGGGCTTTTAGCATTCTCCAACACGGGGCCTTTATTCTCCCTCCACACTGCTGGTGCAGCAGCCAGGAACAAAAGCCGAGGCTCAGTGATTGTTCAATACAGACAGCAAGGAGAATGGAGTGTTTGAGAGTGCCATTCAGCAGCACTTGGCTTTTGATTTCCTCTGTCTCCAATTTAAGTGATGGGGGATGGTAAGCATTGCTCTGGGGGAAGGAAATGGAAGGACTTTCCTTTCCTTCCCTTAGAACTATCCAGAAATGAAAATCATTGTCTGGTAGTGAGGCTGCCATCAAGCTGAAAGCTGAGAGGCTAGACCCTTTTGGAAATGTTTAGATGATCACGGCCTCCAGGGAAAAACTGGAGTTCAGGAGCTCATAAGTCAGAGAACTTAGAGACTACATCCTTCACTGCAAACCCACCAGCGTGTGTCTGCATTTCAGAGATTTCAGAAGACAGGACGCTCGCTGCCTTCTAGGGCAGAACATTCTATTTTGAGATGATGTTGAACATCAACATTTTTCTTATTTGAATTAAAATCTGCTTCCTTCTAATTTGTATGTACTAGTCTTGGCTCTGCCTTTCTGGGGCAAAACAGAGCAAGTTTAGCCTCCTTGCTATGGTTATTATCATGTCCTCTCTCACTTCCCCTCTAGACTAGGCCCCTCCAGGTGCTTAAACCCAGGTTGCCAAATGGCTGACCAGCCTCTGGTCGCTCTCATCTGGAGCCCGTGTCACTGAACTTCTCAGACCTAAACTTTGAACTCTATGATTGACCAGACCAGAGCAAGATGCACACAAGCCTCCAGCCCTGCCTGTACCTGTCCTGGACATCTGATCCTATTGACTCAAGGTAAGACACTGTTAGCCATGGCACAGACTGGAGCTCTGAATTTGGCACCTGGGACAGATTCCAGTAAGAACCCCCATGTTCTCCTGACTCTGCTCCCTGTTGTGCATGTTCTGGGCCATGATCCAGACACCCCCTTCAGGACCCCCAGGCACTGGGAATGAGGCTACCAATGGACCACAGCTGAGATCCCCTGTGAACGCTGTCCTCAGCAGACAGGAGGTGCTTGGCCTAATGTAGGCCTTCTCAGGGGCGCTCACATCCAGTGGCTGGTCCACGTGGGGGTCCAAGTCCCCATGCCCTGGCTTCAGTTTGGGACACCTTGTAAGGGCAGTCCCAGCTCCAGAGTTCCCGTGGGACCGGTCAAGCCCTGTTGTCACTGGCTGGCAGCAGAGCTCCCCGTTTCCTAGACTCCCTCCCAGTTGTAGCTCCTGAGAGGAACTCTCCCAGTAAGCCTCTGTGTGCACATCCCGCAGCGGCGTCTGAATCCTGGGAAGCTGACCTGCTTCCAGCACCCCTCACCCCTTGCCTCCCACCCAGGCCTCACGCTCAGCTTCCGTGCAGTGGTGAGAGAGTAACTCTGAGCCCTCCCTTCCATAAGTTCTCATTTCTGCCTCAAACCTAGAGGCTTTTGCCTTCTGAACACCTGGAAGAGACTGTTCTCTGTGCACCAAAGGCCCTCTCTCACTTTCCCCTTCAAGGGATAAAATGAGGCCTAAGCAACAGAAAAAGTCTTCTCTAGGGCAGGGAAACCTCAGCAAAGAAGACCCAGAGTCCTTCTCCATTCATCTGCAGACTCCCGGCTCCCATCCCCACTGCCGAGGGCCCCCTTCTGCAGCCCTGCTCTGTCCTGGGCCATCCCCCGTGCCCTGCTCTGCTATGCTTCTCTCCCCACACCCCACCTTCCTTTCCCTCTTTCCAGTTCTCAAGATCACTGCAGGTTCCTGCTTCTGCTGTGTGTTTCCCACTCCTGACAGTCACCGTACAACTTCCATACTTTGGCAGTTAAAGAACTGGAGCTGACAGACTAGGGGTATGGGCTGGCTCGGGTGGGTGAGAAGGCACTGCCTGCATCACCTCTCTGCTGCCTACCCCTCCCTGGCCACTCCCTGGATTTGCCCAAGGCCAAGGAAGCATCTCATGGGCATCGAGCCCTCCCCTGCCCCTCATTCTGCTGCCCCAGTGCCAGGTGCCAGAAGCCCATGGGCCTGGATGAGTGCAGACCACTCTGTCATGGCCCTTGAGGCAGAGCTATCTGACCCCTGTTCTCCACTAGCTGGGCTACTTTACTTTCAAACTATAATCTTAAATCCAAGTCATTTTATTGCTGCCCTCTCTCCAACACACACACACACACACACACACACACACACATACAATTATTTCTTTCCACCTAGGCCATCTTCTGAAAAAACAAGGATCCGCATGCCTGAGGAAGACAAGACGGCATTTACTCTTCTCCCTGCAGAGCTGGCCAACCCCCACATTCACCTTGAAGCCCTGATAAACTCAGCAGGCCCGGGAGCAGGAAGGATGGGATGACAGGTTTCCAGAAGTGGCAACTGAGAGCTGGCTCCCAGCACTGCCTCTGAAGCCAAAGCTCAAACCTGCTCTCCTGTCCCCAGAAGGATTCTCTCCCTCTATGAACACTCTCTAGCTTATTTCATTTTCCCAGACTCATCTTCCGCCCATTTGTCTTCACAACATTTGCACTCCCTACAGACAGAATAATCAGGAACATGACAGAATTGTTGCCAGCTCCAAACAGGAAAGAAAGTCAAGGATGGTGCCAAACCATAAGAAAGGGGTTGTAATCTCTTCATAAGAATGCGTACAAAATCACTACTTAAAAAATGCGGTAGAATAAAGAATATTAACACCAAGAAGAAAGGCAACCATCACCATCTTGACAGCCCAAAGCCCGTGAGTGATGCCTGACTATGTACGTCTGTGTGTGTGTGTAGGGGGTGTGTGTTCATTGCTGGGGCAGGTAAGAGGGTAGTTGGATGTAGCACCTTAAAGGTTCAGTGATATCTGAAGAGTTTCTCCAGCTGTTTGTGGTTAGAGTGAAGCAAAAATGGTTTGGAAGTAGGGGGAAGGAAATAGCTCAAAATGTCTATTTTTTAACCACTCCTGTATCCAATGAACTATCAGGACATATCAATTCTTCTTTTCATGTCACTCAGTTTAATCTCATGGTTACACCTGTAAATTCAGGAGCCAGACCACCTCAGTTCAAAACCTGGCTCTACCACTTCTTAGCTGGGTGACCTTGAGTAAACCACTTTACTTCTGTGTCTCAGTTTCTCATGTGTAAAACAATAGTAACTATATTCACCTTACAGGATACTAGTGATAAAACCATACTCACCACATATGACTATTGTAAAAACTAATGGAGTTCGTAAATGTAAAGTGCTTACAGTGGCAGGTACATGCTAAGCATTCTACACATTTGCTGTTATCATCAAACTTACCTGCTGCAGCTGCCCCCTAAATTGTCCCCTAGAATGCTGGCCTCACTGCAATCTAATGGGGAGTGATTACAACACCCTCTCGTGACTGGGCAATGTCTGGAAACACTTTTTTGATTGTTGAAACTGGGGGTGGGTGTGCTACATGTGCAAGTGGATGGAGGCCAGGGATATTACTAAATATCCTACAGCACCAAGGACAGCCCCCCACCACAAGGAAAATTATCTGGTCCAAAATGTCAATATGCTGATGTTCGGAAGCCCTGACTGAATACATGAATCATTGAATCATTTCTGTGAAGGGTCAGAATGTAAATGTTTTTGGTTTTGCAGCCATATAGTCTCTGTTGCAACTACTCAACTGCTTTGAAGCTGGAAAGCATCTACAGGCAATACACAAACAGATGAGTATAGTTGTGTCCCAATAAAACTTTATTTACAAGAACAGGTGGCAGGCTGGCTTTGCTTCAGGACAGTAGTAATTTCTAGAATCCTGACCTAACGCCTTCCGTGCCTTCCTGAAATATCATCTTCCTCAACCCCTCTCCTGCTCAAAATCCACTCTGTAGCTTCCCATTTCCTACTTGGTAAAATCCAGATTCCTTATTTGGAATCCAGAGCCTCCTGACACTGCCTTTCCCTGCACCTCTGTCCCTCTGCTGTCAGATCCAGAGCCCCATCATACCCATTATTTTCCACAGTGCCTCCTCCTCCACTTGTGCTTTGCCCAGGGTAACTTCCCTATTGTGCACACCCTCTAGTTCCCAACTTCTTTCCCTCTCTTCCTCCCTCCCTTTCAAGAGGTGTGCTTCATGGCAGGGGCCACAGTTAGGAAGATGTTAGAAATTATCGAAGGTTATGGGTTGTCCCAGAGTAAGGCAATAGCTTTGGGAATAGAGAGGAGCAGCTGGGTTGGAGAGACATTTCTGAGAACAAAGAGGATTGGAGACTAACAAGGTGAGTGTGAACAGGAGGGAGAAGGTAAGTGTGTATGGTGGCGGCAGGGTTCTGGAGAATGACTCCAAAGTTTCTCATCTGGGAGACTGTGTGTTGATGCTATTTACACCAGGCCACGAATTGTGGGAGTTAGAACAGGTATCAGGGAGAGAATGGGTTTTGTGTTCAATTCTGAACAAAATTAATTTGAGATACTTGCAAGAAATCCATGAGAAAATATCCAAAAGGCAGCTGGGAATGGAGGCCTGAAACCCAGAAAAGAGGTTTAGGCTGGAGATACAGATGTGGACAACACAAGCACATAAATCATGTTTGAAACTTGGGGAGGTGCGGGCGATCACCCAGGAAAACAGACAGTTGAGTAGCAGAGGGGAATCAATTGCCCTGCCAAAACCTCCAGGGAGAGGTAATATATAGAGATGTCACTGGAAAAAAAGAACTTACTTTCAGATGCTTAAATGTTTGACCTTTGTCCAGAGCAAGTTTAATATGAGGAAAGCTAAGGCCGAGGCTTCACTTCAGGTTATTTGCAAAGTAATAGACATAAAAAAAACAAAAAACAAACTCTTATCCTTAGCTATTGTAACAGAGCAATTTCCAAATTAATTCCTAACACCTTCAAAAGAACTTGGCTCTGGGAATACACTTCCATTCTATCCAAGTCCAAATGTGTTTCAGTTTCCAACTGATGTTAATTCTACCCTCGGATTTGAAGCTCGGAGGCAGCATTTATTCCCTGAAGGAACCTAAGAGATACAATTCCATATGCCCCTCTGTACTCTTTAAAGATACTTTGGTGTAAAGATCTTGGAAATTTGTCAGGTTTGTGGTTTAATAATTAAGTGGATATTCAAATGCCTGGCACCTGGTACCAGTCAGGATGATACATACAGGGACAAGGGGAATACCTGATGAAGGACATCGAGATTCAGCTTTAAGATGTACAGCCCAGATGCAACTAACTGTTTCGACAAATACACACTTTCTTTTGTCTGTGCAGATGATGCTAAAATGATTGATAATCATGTATGAGGAAACACTGGTTGAGACAGTCACTCTTTTGTTAAAATTGCAAGGCTTTGAACAATGCGATTAACACCACGTCTGAACATATGCAACGTCTACACGTCGACAATTATCTGGGCTGATGCTCCACCAAAAGAGAGGTCTTAACCACTTAATGGGCTGAAACCCAAGCGTAAAAAGGGACAGTGCCCCCCACTTTGACTCTGCTCTGGCCCTCTATGCAATTGGATTTAGCAAAGTAAAGTAGATTTGCCATGATTTTACTGGCACAGTTTTAAGTGTGATGAGCGAGAGACTGTGACAAAACAGTTCATTTTGGTGTTTGGGGTTTGTGTTACCTTCTGACTGACTGCAGGTTTCAGGCATTCAATTTATTCTTATTTAGCAACTTTTTATCCAGCTGTCAAAGGCATTAGATCTAATCACTGCTGCTTTCTTTAGAGAACAGCAAACTCGGCAAGGAGATATTTTTTCTCCTTTTTCAATGGCGGCAAAAGAGCCAATTAAGCTTCATCCTGCAGAGGTACAGTGGCCTAATGGGCAAAACATAAACCTAGCAACTCCATTAAACTTCTGCATTCACATCCCTAGAAAAATGAAATAGGGAGAGATGATGTCAGCTGCTATGGGTCTCCGATGTTCACTTTCTTTTTCTAAATCGAGAGTATGTGTGGCCCGCATCCCCTTGTTTATTTATTCTCCCTTACCACGGAGCACAGGGAGAGAAGGAAGAAAAGAAGAGAAGAGGCTAGCCAGGACCACGATTTTTGCCAGTAACGGACGAATAATGGCTTATTCCAGGAAGACAGAAAATGGGATAAATTAGAAAACATTTCACAATGCTGGGCCTCAGTATCAAGTTGAGCCAACCTCTGTCCAACTCCGCAATTTCCCACCTCCCAACGCTGTGTGCTTGGGCTCAGAGCTCCAATTATACCAGCCTGAAAGTCTCTCCTAAGACTCCTGCTTCTCTTGTTCACCTTCCCCTGAGCCCATCCTGAGCTCTCTGGTCCAAAAGGGAGTCTCGACTGTCAGCGGATTTGCTCTCAACCCCTCCTTCAGCATTTTTGAGGCTGCCTCTCTCGTCTCCAGTTTCCTTTATTAAAAATGCTAATGCTACCATTTTCTGTCTGAATTTTAGCTAAAAAAAAATGCAGTAAGGAGGAGCTGAAGCTGGGAGGGAACATGAGAGCAGAGATGATCCGAACCAAGGAGTGGCTTTTCATTTCACCGACCCTCAAGCCTTCAAGCCTCCCTCACCGCCCAGAAAGCCGTGAATGCACTGCAGGGGGAGGGAGACGAGGCTGCAGTATTTTTCCCTCCCTTTTAAAATTAAAACCCCCTAAAAAGAGAAATTGCTGTCCTTGTAACTTGGGCAGGGACTTGTAGCTTTTGTTTTCTTTGTCAGAGTGGCCAATTTCATCTTCTGTGTTGGAAGGAGAGGAAGAGCAATGGCCTGGAAACCTGGACTATGCCAGGCATGAGAGAGAGAGGCCGGGAGGGAGATGGGCAGAGGGAGCCTAACCAGAGGGAGAAAAAAGCAGATCAAAAGTGGCTGTGAGGGTGAGGGGTGAAAGAGCTAAAAGGGAAAAAGAAAAATGGGAAGAAGAGCCTGAAATGGATATAAATGAGCAGGAAGGGAAAACACAGAAAAAGTAAAGAACAGAGTAGAGGACTTAGTGAGAAACTATAGCTGTTGAAAAACCATAGACATTTCAGATCAGGAGGAAGACTCAGGCAATCCCCCGGGGGCAGTGTGGGCACCGCAACTTTACCTGCAGAGCCTGCCACCGGCTGATAAACATCAACATCACATTATCAGCCTAAATTCTTCTTTCTCCTTCTTATCTCATTTCCTAGTTATATCCCCTAAATAATTTCTCTGCCCTTTCCTCTGACATTTATGCCACTTAGATATTAATAGATGACACCATATCCCATTTACATTTGCTTAACCCAAATTATATATTCATAATTGTTCTTTCCATCTCTCTTTGTACACCAAACCCCTCCCTGCCAGAATGAGTCTTGGTGATCTTCCCCAAAGCCCCTGGCTTCTCTGCTGTTCAGGTAATCAAGCACCTTCAATATTTCAATCAGGAAAATTGGACATCAATAATGGGTGGTTGCCCACAGCTGGGAAGGCCAAAAAGTGTACAGTGGAGAGGAAATAATGCTGAACTGAGTCCAGAGACCAGATCTCTAGACTAAATTCTACTACTGATCAGAGGTGTGTTGGGCCAGATTGTGAGTTGGGCTGAATCACTGTTGAAGCCCGTTTAAGCTCTGACAGTCTAAGATCTGATCTTCATGAACCGGGCAATAGAAGTGACTTTGTGGAGGTATGTGTGCTTTTGAGTCTGGCAGTCCTGGGTTCAAATCTTGACTCTGCAACATATCAGCCATTGACCTGTCATAATTTATTTGTCCTCAGTGTCCTCAGAGACAGACTTGAGGAAATAATGCCAACCTCACTGAGAACATTGTATGAAGGAAAGAGAGGCTCCTAGAAGAAAACTGGCAAGTGACATCCCAGGTTGTCATACAACGTATGCCTTGAACATTGTGAAAGACAGTCCCGAAGATGACTTTACAGGATGAGAATTCTGCTTCCCGACCCATTAAGAACCCTGAGCTGGGCTCTTGTGTCCTGTCACAGAAAGGCAGGCCCGATGAAGATCAGGGGATCCCTCTTAACCATCCAGAATGGCATGGCAGAAGGAGCCATGTCTCCCTTCCTCTCTCCCCACCAGGATTGGGTATCTCTTCTAAGATGGTGTTTGCTGCAGTCTCTATGATCGGTGTTACTTTGGTACCAGCCACAAGAATAGAGAGAGACTCAGAAGGGCAAGAAAAATTTCTGTTACTCTTCCTGCTCAGAAAATGCCTAGAGTGGACTATCAGCCATCTGGCACTATTGGTTTACTGGTTCTGTCATTGATTTAATGTTCATTGAACACCTACTGTAGGACTAAGAGGGCTGGACATAGCAAATACAAAAAGACAAAAAAGATAAGAAAAGGGACAGTCCAGTGGGAAGACAAGAAGCCAGTGGTCATGCCACACGGAGCTCTCCCTTCACTGTACATAGGTGCTATGGAATGTCGGGGAAGAATCTTTTAAATCCACGATGACAGAAACTAGGAACAGAACAAAAAAAAAGAGTGTTGCTGGAAGTTTTCTTGGAATAGGGGTTAGGTAAATAGGAGCAGGATAGTATTTATCCTAAACACTAACACCCCACGACCTCGTTTGCATCAAGAAAAATCTAGAAGTTCTCCCAGGAACCCTCTCCTTCCAGAAAACCACCAGCTATGAAGTGTGGCTGCCTCCATCTCACACACTGAGCGGCCTAACCTAGGTCGCTGGGGACTCTGTTAGCTTATCACCTTGCGTGGTGACTGGAGTCAGGACTTGGGATCAGTGCAGCCACTTCAGCACCACTCTCACTTTCCTCTGCTGGACCTACCTAACGCAGTCCTCAGGCTGCTCCTCTCCCATCTTTCATTCATCTCCACTCATGCATTCAACCATTCAGTAGACTGTATTTATAGTCAGCCTCCAGCTTTGCTATACTCAATCTTTTGTATTCTATATTTCTTGCACATTATACATTGATCTATGCCAATGTGTATTTTCCTTATAATTCAGATGGAGATTCCTCACTTCCTCACTTGAGGTTGACCCCATCAGAGCTTCACATGGGTGGTAACAAGCTGTGTGTATGCATGCGCATGTATGCATGTGTAAGTGAAGGAGGCGCATACCACAGGCTCCATTCATTCTAATACTGTAGATGTTCATGGAAGTTAATCCGCCCCATGAGAACTAGGAGGCTGGAGGGAACCAGCAGATCAATTTCTCTCCTTTCCTGCCTGTTTTCCACCCATCCAGGACTGTTCACAGGTACAGGTTTCCATAAGGCCTGTCTACGCTACCTCTTGTGTGTCCAAAAGCTGGCTTTGCAAAGCTGTGAGCACCTGGCACTGCTTTCCTTACTCCCCATTTCCACTGTCTTTCCCCTTCATTGTTGCTTCTCTGGGATGTACCTTCCTCTTCAACTGTAAATGAGGGTGGATAGTAATAGTATCTACTTCATAAAGTTGTTTGAAGATTAAATGAGTTATTATTAAGTGTTCTGAATAGTCCCTAACATACAATAAGCCCTAGGTACTTTTTGGTGATTATTATTCATCTCTGTTTGTAATGGGTCTAACACAATCCATGAGACATGGACGGTCATCCATAAATATTTTTCAAATGAATGAATGATGAATGTACCTTACTTCAGAGGCAATTGGAAGACAAATGAGTTAATTCAGAAAAGGATGCCATGCTAAGTATTAGATATACCTGAACTAACCTCTCTTTTGTGGATGGAGAGATTTAAGTACCAAGAAATGCACTGAGAAAATCATGCAGAAGTGTGCCTAGAACATGCACATATGACCTCATACACACCTAGTCACTTACTCATTCAACAAACATGCCTTCAGTGCTTATTACTGAAAGGGACAGGAAATACCTTAGGGTTACAAGGTGAATAAGACACAGTCCTGAATTTGAGGAACTTGCAAGCTGGGATGGGGTCAGGAGCAGGTTAGTGAACAGATGATTAGGGTTATCAGATCATTCTAATATGATGTGAAATCAATGCTGGTGATATGTATGGGTGTCACAGGGTCACACACAAGGGCTAGTTTGTACAGATGAGGTAGCCTCAGTTAGATATGTCAGAGGGGGCTCTCTGGATACAGGCTTAAACAGTCAGTAGGGAATGACCAGAAAAGCTAGCAGTGGGACAGAGAGGGGAGTAGGAAAGGCCACACCAGGCAAGCAAATGCCCAGATGTGTGTGATGGCCTGGTGCACACACAGGCTCTACAACAGATTCAGTGTCACTGAAACATAAACTTCTGGGCAAAGAGTGGAAGATGATAGGGGTCAGCAGAAACCAGCTCAGAAAGAGCCTGCAGGTCACCTTGGAAAGCCCCAAATGTGTTCTATGGAGTCATAGGTTTCACTGATGGGATTTTGGCAGGGTATAAAGTGGAAAGCTTGCTTACATAGATTTTTTTCATAGCTGAAGAGGAAGGGATTGAGGACAAGTCAAGGGGCAGGAGCCAGGTGAGATGGCTGGTGGTACAGGTGAGGGTAAAGTGCTGGCCGGAGAGAGTGGTGGTGCAGGTGAGACTGGGTGTGGACCAGGGGCCAATCTGATGGATATCCCAGGGGAGAAGAGGAGGTGCTCCAGACTGGAGCCCACCAGGGGCATTCCCTAATTCTCAGCAAGGCCCCCCAGAGATCTGGGGTGCTGACAGAGCTCCACCAGGTGATTTCCAAAAAGAGAGCAGTTTAGTCTGGCCAGAGTCCTCAGACTTCAGTGCTGAAACCTAAGGCCCAGGTGCAGCACAGTACCTAACTCTGGGTTGAAGAAAATGGTTTTGGTAAACATTATTTCATTCACAATTGTTATCAACTTCAAAGGGCTCTAGAAACTGAAAGTCAGAGATAAAGAGGCTACGCAGGTAAATGGCAGAGAGGCCACGTCAGGATTAAACCCAGGTGTGTTTGATCAAAGTCCAGCCACACAGTCTCACTCTCTTTCTCCCTCTCTATCTTACACACACACTCACACTCAAATTTAACTGCACATACAGCAGATTCTTTATAGTCATTATCAAATATATCCTAGAATCTAGAGCCTCGGAGCCACTTCCTTTCCCTTCCCGACTCCCATCCCATAGCTCCTTGGAATACCAAATGGAACTTCACCATGTCCCACATTCTGTATCTCTGGCCCTAGCAAGCTTAATTGCTAAATTGGTTGAAACTGAAAGAATGGAAGAGGTTTTGTGATAGCATCACCAGCCCTCTCCCTGGGCTTCAGTTCAAAGGAATAGTGGTTCAGGGCCAGAGGAGAGCACAGCGGACTTAATGCACTGGTAGGCTCTGCTCTCCCTCTGCAATCCTCTGGTGCACAGGGGCACAGCAAGGGTTGCTGGGAAACAGTCTTTGATGATGCGCTCTCCCTGCTGTGAAGACTAATGACTTCAAAGAGGGCATCCTGCCACGCGAGGGGCTGCGTGGAATATCCGACTGCACTGTAATTAGGCAAGAGTCTTGAGTTTAGGCTAGTGTGTCAGACAACACCCTCCTCTGCTCAGTGGCAAGCATGATTTGGGGAAGGGAGAGACAAAGCTTTTGAAGAGCAGGAGTGTATCTTCAGAATGACTGCTTTGATGCTGGTAGAGAGGAAAGAAAAGTTCAAAGCAAATCAAACCACACACCCCTGCGTGGCCAAGGACTGCTGGCCAGGGGTCAAAACTGAATGGTTTAAATAATGGAAGCAATACCTTCTGCTTGAAAACTATTCCCGCAGCAGGTATTATGAGGTCTGGGTGAGTAAAGGAAGGGCAATCCAGTCCCACTTCTGGGTCTCAGCGAGCACCCTCCACAAACTAGGCTCTTCCTTTCCACTAGTCTCATCTACTTCTCTCTACAACCTTATGAGCTAGGCATAATTATCCCTAACTCACAGGGAGGAAGTTATGGCACACAGAACTTGAGGAATTTACCTAAGGGAAGTGGGTAGAGTCAGATTTGGATTCAGGTGGTCTGCTTGTACAGTCTTGACCATTAAGTTCTATGGGCTCATGTATTTAAGCTCCTAATGGACTGGCTCTCACAGGACCACTGTGAGGACCGAATGTGGTGTTTGGCACAGAGGAAGTCTCGGTGGAAGTGGTGTGCTGTGTTCCCAAAACATTCCCTACTGCGCCCCAACATAAATGTCTTCTTCTTAGCCATCACCTCATAATGCTTGAAATCTCACCAGCAACAACTATTCAGTTTTTATGGAATACCTACTATATGCAGGACACTGTGTATACTTGAGCACGAGACTCAAAATTAAGGCCTTGCTCCAAAAGTCTTACGGTCCACAAGGGGTCCAGACAAATCTAGCATTAGAAATAACACAAGGCACAGTGTGGGAACTGCCGCAAGGCCTGTGGCAGCCCAAAGGAAGAAGAGAAGGCTTCCAATGGAGAATCTGGGAAGTCTTTATGGAGGAGCAGATATCTGGGCTGGGTCTTGGAGAAAGGGTAGAATTAATTCAGAGGGGTGTCTGGAGGGGGTAAGTGGAGGGGAGGAAGCACCCTGAGCAAAAGTGGGGAGCGGTGAAGTAAAGAGTAAGTATGGTCAATGTCAGGTGGAAACCAACGCTGGGCGCCTTCAGTGCCGGGAGGGACTGATCCTGAGAGGCTATGCTGGCTGTACTCATCCTCCTCTACCACCCTGGGGGCCTGCACTCAGAGCCAGGCTGCTGGGGTCACTCCATCTCCTTCTATTCTTACTGTGAGCTCTCAAGCAAGTTATTGGGACCCACCCTGCCACGGCGTCCTCATCCATACAGCGTGAGGATGGAATGGCATGAGCAGTCATAAAGCGACACAGATAATGCCTTCCTGAAGAAAGCCCCCAGGTAGTATCACTGATTAGTATTTAAACAAGGTAAGAGATACAGTGTGTTAGGGTACGACAATGCAATGATATAGAAGAGACACTGTTTATGCCCTTGTGGAATTTACATTCTAGAGAGGGGTTGTTCAAACCCAACTTGCCAGATTGATGTTAAGATCACAGCATTTGGTGGCAGTGAAAATAACATAAATGAGGCCATGACCAATATAAGACATGATCGGTGGGATACTCCAGGCCATCACTTACTGAGCGCTTACATATGTTATGTAACATTATTGAGTGCAACATATTGTATTTAGATTTGCTTCATAATACTTATAACAACTTTATGTAGATTTTTTTTTTTTTACTGATGAGGAAGTTAAGGTTCAAGAAAATTATAAAACGAGCCAAAAATAAAGTGCTTTTAAGTAGACAAAATGAGATTTGAGCCCAAGTTTGTCTGACTCCAACTTCGTGCCCCCCTCCCATTATTCTCTGCTGCCTCCTGTATAGATAAACATGCGAGCAGGTGAACGTTAATCCTCTTGGAAGTGAGGTATCCACAGCCTCCTGGCTAGGATGTAGTTTCATCAAGGCTCTTATATCCAAGCCTATTCCTGGACAGAAACAGCCCCAAACATATCCCCAACTACCTTTTTCCTAAGACAAGTAGCTTCAAACATGAAGATGTCACTCCTCACCCAATTGGCTTTGCCAATATAGCAAGGACCTTCCTATGTGTTTTATTCTCCCACATTTGTGCCAGTAAATGGGCAAATGCAGTCCCTGAATAGGGTCCATGGTGCAGGCTATCCATGCTTTCTGCTACAATGGGCCATTTTGACTTGAACCCAGTCGTGATCTGACACTAGCCCCAAGCACAGAGCTCCCCGGCAACAGATGTCTGCCCTTGATAGAGAGTTAGTTACCAGCCCCGGGGCCCCAGGAGTGCTTTCTTTACCTTGGATTGGGCCGCAGCCAGTGGCATTTACTGTGTTTAGATCTCCAGCTGGGTTGCTCTAGGGACTTGTCACTTTCCCTAGAACCCTACAGTGTTCTGAAAGAGATGCCTAACTACAGAATACTTGTCATTGTTTTAATCTAGGCATCAGCTCAGGGATCTCTGCCCCCAGAGCCTCTGGGCTAAACTGCAGCTTCTCTCCTGCTTTCCTTTTGAGACTCTTCAAACACTAGTACTTGAGGGGTTTAGCAAAATAAAGTTCTCTTTTGTGAACAAGATTCTCCTTCCTTATCTATGAGACCCTCAATATTGCCGCAATATTCAATAGACTAACCTGTAAAATGGGGACAATAATAGTTTCTATTTCACAATGATGAAATGAGAATTAAATTTGTTGGTATATGAAAGCACTTAGAAGAGTGACTCGTGCATCACAAGCAGTATATAAGTGTCGGCTATTATTACTGCTAATATTAACATCTGCACCTGACCGGCAGCTGGTGGGCAGTGCTATAATACCATGCAGGCAAAGCACTATGACTCACTGGCATTGATGTTAATTCAACCCCAGCAGGCTTTCTCCTGGGAGGACTATTTCTCCTTTGTGATCAGCCCACAATGGTCCCCTTAACGTCACCCTTCTCACATGCTTATATACAAGGAGTCCCTTCTGTACGTCAGGACGGGAGGAAGTCCATGCTGAGAACTGTGGTCTGGGCAGCCCCTTGGGAATCCTGCAAAGGGCTAATTGGGCTACTGGGGCATCAGGGTCTGCAGCAGCTGTTCATGGCCGGCTCACAGTCCTGCACAACAGAAATCTGCGACCCTCGTACACCCAAGGGTCTTAGACCCTAAGGCCAACCTCAACTGGGAAGCCTGGTTTAGGCTTTATTTCCTCAAGCCAACAATGCTACTCTCAGTGTGAAACACCTTGTGGCCAGGTTAGTAAACTTGATGGAGGGAGGCTGTGAGGGGAGGAAAAGAGTATTCTAATTGTTGAGCTGTTTGTGGTTCGATAAATTGCCTAGAGGGGGCATCGGATGGTTCTGCTTACCACTCTGTAAATCCGGTCACTAGACTACGGAGACTCAAATAATAATAAGGCTCCTTTCTCATTATATATACTTATATATGTGTATGTGTGCATATATAACACACATATATGTGTATCTATATACACGTGTGTGTATGTATATGAGACAAAGAAAAAGATACCACAACATTATATGATTTTTGTTATAAAAAGTATTACAACTAAACAAACAAAATGAACAAAAGGTCAAAATGAGTTCTCTCCAGGGAATGGCACCTCAGTTGACTTAGACTTTTTTTTTTTTTTTACTGTGTGTTTATTTCTAGGTTTTCTACTAATTCCATGCATTTCTTTTATGAAAAGAAAAAAGATAAGATGCGACAGAAGATGGGCAATGACAGAATGTTTGCTTTCCAATTTCTGAAATCACATAAAGTTAAAACTTCAGATAGGTAATTGTAATGTGAATGTTTGAACAAGAAACCAAAACGCTTCTCTAGGAAGAAAAACCTTACAATTACTTTTACTGAAACTGTTCTTGCAGAAATTGTAGGTGGAACAAACACTACTAAGTGCTCACCCCTTAGCTAGTTTGTAGGATTTTTATCAAAATGAGTGAGGATATTAAAAAAAAAAAACACCTAGGCCAGTATTACCTGCTTAATAAATGATAGCTATTAATCAGCATTATATGTGGGAATGCTCTAAGTCTTCAGTGACACTTAAGTTATCCTGCATTAAATATTGTGCTAGATGTGAGGGTCATTGCGTGGTGTTCACTCAGCCCTTTGTTATATACAGAGTTAAGTAGATATTTATATTAGAGGAGTTTGAACTGAATGCTAGCACCAGAACCTGAACTTCTTTCCTCCCCAAAATCAGGTTAAAATTGAGAGTTTTAAGGTAGACATTAAGAATAACTTCTGCATGGAAACAGTTTTGAGAAAAATAATGTACTTCAAGGATACTTTCTTCCTTATCTTTTTCCTCCAAATGTGCTTATAACCACAATACATGCTCACTGTTCAATTATGGAGGGGAACAAAAATCTGGACAGAATTGAGGGGGACAGTGGGAAGCAACGGTTTTGATGCACAGAAAAAGAAATTGAGAATAAATATCCCAAAATGGTAACAGTAGTTTTCTCAAAGCATGGGATAATAAGCAGACCTTTTTTCTACTTATTTCAAAGGAAGAAGATAAACAGCCAAAAACTTCAAAGCCAGGGAAAATAAGAGTACTCTCAAACCTAGTATTCTTAGACCAAACCCAAGGAAGCAGAAGGTCCAGCGAGCATTCCTAGTGGAAAATATCCATGCAGTCAGTAGAATATATAAATTCAGGACACTATTTGGAAAGCATGGGCAAGACATAAAACATTCATTTCTATAAAATTGAAACAATTTATCTTTCATTCTTGAGCAGATGGGAGGGTAAATTGAGGTTGATTTTTTTTTCCACCCTGGTGGCCATGTTGGTGGAAATACGAGTGTTCCGCTCTGGCACTGTTTAGAATAAGTCTCTCCGTGCTGTGACTGGGCTAGTCAGAGAGAACGCTGGCTGTCTCATCCTCCTTGGGGGGTGGGCAGTACTGCTGGGGGATGCAGACACTCCTCAGTCTGGGAAGGCTGGGATAGCTTGAGTCCCCTCAATCCCAGGCAGGCGGAGGATGGTACAGAGAAGCAGGTGGGGCCATAGGATGTCCACTTCTCATTTGCAGCTGGCAACTAACTTTCAGTGTCCATATGCTCTTCACACTGAGCTCTCTCTGAAATCTGTATTTACCTGACTGATTTATTGCCAATATCCACCTGTCACCAGCTCTGTGAGTGACCTTGAGCAAGCTTCTTCACCTCTCTGGCCCTCTATCTCCCAATCACTAAGATGCAAGGATCCTTTAGAATGCACTCACTCTAGTCTACACACCCACTCTTCTTTCCACGGGAGGGAGCAGTGCACAGGCAAGAGAATGCCTTCCTGGGAGGTCCAGGTGCACCGTGTGCTGCCGAGAAAGGGTTCTTATATATGACTGTGCTTCCACAGCATTTGGTGGGAGATTTTCATATGTACAGATTCTGAGTCCTCTCCCAGACCTATGAATTAAAATCTCTGGGGGTAGACATCAGGAATCAATACTTGAAATAAGAGGTCCAGAAGATTCTTGAGTATCTGCTCCATGAATGGGCATCAGTCAATTACAAGGGCATATTTTGCTCCTGTAGCATCCTAAGTAAGCAGGAAGGTTACAGCTGCCTCTAAGAGGGGAGCAAAGGGCATCACCTAAAATGACCCCAGCCAGGGTCAGCACCAGCTCCTCAAGTGCATACAAGCAAGTGAGAAGAAGGCAACCACCTGGACAGACACACTCCCCATCTGTCTCAGTCTCTGTGTGCCTGTCTCGGCAAGCATGGACGAGCTTTCAGCCCTCGGCTGCTCTCAGCCAGCTGTCTGCCTGCAATATATCAAGTGTGTCACTGTACCAGCCGACTGACCACACACTTTTTGTGCAAATGCGTCAGGTTAAACATGCGTTCACTTAGGAAAATCCCTCAAAATGAAGTACAGACTTTTCCAAGCTGACTGGGAAGGTCATCTGAGGAGGTCCTGGTAGGTAGAGGTCCACTTTCAAACAGTTCCTGCCTGCTCACCCAGGGAGGGGTCAGTTCTCCTGGGCAAAGTTTTAGCTGGCATCAGGTTACAGAGGGGCTTCTGAAGAAGGAACTAGCAAGGGTAGGTTTCATCCTAAGAGCAAAGATGAAGATCCACTTGATACTGAAATGAGTGGGAGAAAGGACAGCCACCTTTCCATCGGTTCCTGGGGCAAAAGGAGGAAGTGCAAGTAAAGAAAAAGAGGAAGAAAAGAAGGAGAAATAAGGAGGCAAATAAAAACAATGGGAATCCTTGTTAGGAATAAGTGAGTGGGTTAGGAGTAATTAGAAAGACACACATGCACACACACACCCCAAAAAGGGGAATAAAAAGCAAGTTAATGGAAAGATAATGCCATTTGCGCACGACATGGCACCAGCAGGGCCTGGGCACAGACAATGAGGTCAGGCAGGGGAGGAGGCAGCCCAGAGCTAAAAGAGCAGGAGCAGGCTGGCCTGCAAATCTTGTTTGAGGGGTTGGAGGAAGGGGACAGGGGCACCAGTGATGCAGCAACAGGCATGGGGGTGAGCAAATAGAAGCCAGATGATGAGCTAGAAATGGGCACAGAAAAGCCGGGAAATGTCCTATGTCACAAAGGACCGTCTGACTCCATTTGAGTCACTACTGAAGAGACTTTGGGTGGCCACAGAGGGCCAAACGTCCCAGACCAGGCTTAGTTTCAGAGCCACACCCCAGCATTCTAGTCACTGCCTGACAGTGGGGCAGCATATGCCCTTTGATTGCTGGGCAGCTGAGAAGAAGTTCTTGCTCTGTATGTGACTGGGAGGTGAGGATGGGTTTGGGGTCACTTTGAGTCATCCGTGGAAGTGGGTCTCTGCTTAAAACCTAGAACCCAGAGCAAAGGCATTGGATTATTGGTCTGTGAGTGGTCTCTAGGGAAATGTTAAGGATGGCGCCACTGAGGCAGGCCCAGACAAAATCACCTCTGTTAAGGACATGCAGAGAGGCAGACACCGCAGGCAGGGGCCAACTGCAATGAATAGCATCCTCTGTCTCGGTTCCTGGCATAGAATCCCTACGCAGTCATTCCTGGGAGGGTAAGCAGCAAGGTGGAGTTGGAAGACAGAAGAGTCAGCCCCGGGCACAATGGACAGGGCGCATTAAGGCAGTGGGGGTGGGGTGGGGTGTGTGTGTGTGTGTGTGTGTGTGCTGAGGGCATGCACATGCAGATGTGTGTACTAATCTGGGGATGGCATTGTCTGTGAGTGGCCTTCTGAGGAGGCAGTGAGAGAAGGAGGAGGTCTGGTGAGCAGGCCAGTTCCTGACAGCAGCTTCTAACACTTCCACAGCCATCTTCCCGTCTCAGGAGTTACCGCTCCGCCACCACCCTTCAGCACGGAAATCTACTGACATGTTACAGTTCTCTAGAGGGGAGTCTCCTTGATGTTGCCCTCTGTATCTAAGATGCCAGAATAAAAAATCAGACTATTGTTTACTGGGATTCTTCAATTCCATGAATTTTATCTAATTGTGGGGTTCTAAAAAATGGCTCCAGAGACCCTTGGGTACACTTTTAATTTGACCAAAAAAAACATTATTACGGCCTTTCTCATCATCTCAAAGTAGTTAGATACACTTGTTTTTTTTTTCTCCTCTAATATTTTCATATAAATCATCCCTCTTGCCTCCTCCACCCTCATTTATTGCTTTCATTTCTCGTCTGTGAAAATTTTCCATTTGTCCTTGTGGTCCTAGCAAACAAATATCAAATACAGGATCTAATAGTCCTTGCCTGTGTCTATGCAGCCACAGCTGAGGGGTTTTTCAGTGAATTCATGCAGGTTAGACAGATGTGGGAAAGTCCCATGCTGGGGCAGGACCCTTCCATCCCAGGTCCTCTCTTGGGCAACCAGGTCCCCAGGGTGCTATGGCAGGAATGATCGATTTTGTTGCAAACCTCAAAGAACAAGAATGTAACTTCAAACATCTGTGTTCTTTTAATAACTCATTAGAAATCTGTCATCCATGACTTTGTTTAAATCTCTGTGAAGTTATTTTTACTTTTAGTGAATTGGAGCTTCTTATGTAATGAGTTCAAGGATTTTACAACCTGCCACCGAATCCTGTACCTGGGTGACCTACACTGACCAGCTTCACCACCTAAATCCAAACAAGACTTACCCAACCTGCCTCACTTCTCCTTGGGCATTTCTGGCAGAACCAGAGTTGCCAAAAAATTATCGCAACCCTCTCAATTCACATACCTTGTATATATGGTGCCTAATTCTATGTCATTCTTTGCTCATTGAACATGAAAACTTTTCTCTACTGGATGATTTTAGGACTATGTTTTACTTGCAGCATTGACATAAATAAAAATGTAGGTAGTCTCCATTTGACCCAGTAATTCCACTCCTAGGAATTTACCCGAAGAAAACAAGATCACAGATTCAAAAAGACAGATGCACCCCTACGTTTGTCAGAGCATTATTTACAAGAGCCAAGATATGGAGGCAACCTAAGTGTCCATCAGTAGATGAATGGATAAAGAAGTCGTGGTGCATATACACAATGGAGTATTATTCAGCCATAAGAAGAAAATTAATCCTACTAGTTGCAACAACATGGATGAAGCTAGAGGATATTATGCTCAGTGAAGTGAGTCAGGTGGAGAAAGACAAGTACCAAATGACTCCACTTTGTGTGTGTAACAATGAAGCAAAACTGAAGGAACAAAATAGCAGCAGACTCACAGACTCCAAGAAGTGGTTACCAAAGGGGAGGTGTTGGGGAAGGTCAAGGGGAGAGAGGGAGAAGGGGATTAAGGGGCACTATAAGTAGCAATTACAATATAGAAATGTCAAGGGGAAAGCAATACAGCACAGAGAAGACAAGTAATGACTCTATAGCATCTTACTACACTGATAGACAGTGAGTGCAATGGGGGCAGTGGGGACTTGATAACGTGGGTGATCGTTGAAACCACAATGTTGTTCATGTGAAGCCTTCATAAGATTGTATATCGGGGCAGAGCCAAGATAGCGGTGTGAGTAGGACAGTGGGAATCTCCTCCCAAAAACATATGTATTTTTGAAAATACAACAAACACAACTAATCCTAAAAGAGAGACCAGAAGACACAGGACAACAGCTAGACTACATCCACACCTGCGAGAACCCAGCGCCTAGTGAAAGGGATAAGATACAAGCCGCAGCCCGGCGGGACCCGAGCACCCCTCACCCCAGCTCCCGGCGGGAGGAGAGGAGTCAGAGTGGGGAGGGAAAGGGAGCCCAGGATTGCTAAACACCCAGCCCTAGCCACCCGCACCAGAGTGCAGACACAGTGCTTGTGTGGGATGCTGGATACTAGGGAAACAGGATAGTAAGACCTTTGAGTGGGTCCCGAAGTTGGCGCCCCTGTGACAAAGAAAAGCGAGTGGTTTTTGAAAGTCTTAAAGGGACAGGGACCCCACAGCTGGACGGAAGCATCCCGTGTCACAGTCCAGCAGCTGGAAATTCCAGGAAACTCCGGGCACACTAACCCCCTGGGCAACAGCTCTGAGACCCCTCACAGAGGGAAACAGCAAAACAGCCCCCTGGCCATTACCCCTCCGGGGCCCGCCATAGCAGAGCAGCAGCCTCTAGCTGGCAATGCCCACTGTAAGGGAGCTTCCTCCATACCGGCAGGGCAAGATACAGAGACCCAATCTACACACAATTGCCCAACACAAGCCACTAGGGGTAGCAGTTGTCCCAGTAAAGAAAGGCCAGGAGCCAAGTGGAAAGAGGCTTGACTCTCCCAGCTGATAGATGCGTCAAAAGCACTCCACTGCACATATCAACATGAAAAGGCAAAAAAATATGATCCAGACAAGACTAACCCAGACAGCTTCGACATCTTCTACATCTTCCCCTGAGAAGGAACCTGGGGAGATAGATTTAACCAGTCTTCCTGAAAAATAATTTTAAAAAAAAGTCATAACCACGCTGATGGACTTACAGAGAAATATGCAAGAACTAAGGAGGGAGAATACAGAAATAAAACAAGCTCTGGAAGGACTTCAAAACAGAATGGACGAGATGCGAGACCATTAATGGACTAGAAAACAGAGAACAGGAATGCAGAGAAGCTGATGCAGAGAGAGATAAAAGGAACTACAGGAATGAAAGATTTTTAAGAGAACTGTGTGACCAATTGAAACGGAACAATATCTGCATTATAGGGGTACCAGAAGAAGAAGAGAGAGAAAAAGGGATAGAAAGTGTCTTTGAAGAAATAATTGCTGAAAACTTCCCCAAACTAGGGGAGGAAATGGCCTCTCAGACCACAGAGGTACACAGAACTCCCATGACAAGGGATCCAAGGAGGGCAACACTAAGACACATAATAATTAAAATGGCAAAGATCAAAGACAAGGACAAAGTATTAAAGGCAGCAAGAGAGAAAAAAAAGGTCACCTACAAAGGAAAACCCATCAGGCTATCATCAGACTTCTCAACGGAAACCCTACAGGCCAGAAGAGAATGGCACTATATACCAAGACTACTGTATCCAGCACGATTATCATTTAAATATGAAGGAGGGATTAAACAATACCCAGACAAGCAAAAGTTGAGGGAATTTGCCTCCCACAAACCACCTCTACAGGGTATCTTAGAGGGACTGCTCTAGATGGGAGCACTCCTAAAAAGAGCACAGAACAAAACACCCAACATATGAAGAAGGGAGGAGAAGGAATAAGAAGGGAGAGAAATAAAGAATCATCAGATCATGTTTATAATAGCTCAATAAGCGAGTTAAGTTAGACACTAAGAAAGTAAAGAAGCTAACCTTGAACCTTTGGTTCATACTTTTCAATAATCATAAGTACATACTTTTCAATAATCACCCTAAATGTAAATGGACTGAAGGCACCAATCAAAAGACACAGAGTAATAGAATGGATAAAAAAGCAAGACCCATCCATATGCTGCTTACAAGAGACTCACCTCAAACCCAAAGACATGCACAGACTTAAAGTCAAGGGATGGAAAAAGATATTTCATGCAAACAACAGAGAGAAAAAAGCAGGTGTTTCAATACTAGTATCAGACAAAACAGACTTCAAAATAAAGAAAATAACAAAAGATAAAGAAGGACATTACATAATGATAAAGAGCTCAGTCCAACAAGAGGATATAACCATTATAAATATACATGCACCCAATACAGGAACACCAACATATGTGAAACAAATACTAACAGAACTAAAGGAGGAAATAGAATGCAATGCATTCATTCTGGGAGACTTCAACACACCACTCACTCCAAAGGACAGATCCACCAGACAGAAAATAAGTAAGGACACAGAGGCACTGAACAACACACTAGAACAGATGGACCTAATAGACATCTATAGAACTCTAGATCCAAAAGCAACAGGATACACATTCTTCTCTAGTGCACATGGAACATTCTCCAGAATACACCACATACTAGGCCACAAAAAGAGCCTCAGTAAATTCCAAAAGATTGAAATCCTAACAACCAACTTTTCAGACCACAAAGGCATGAAACTAGAAATAAACTGTACAAAGAAAGCAAAACATGGAGGCTTAACAACACGCTCCTAAATAATCAATGAATCAATGACCAAATCAAAATGGAGATCCAGCAATATATGGAAACAAATGACAACAACAACACAAAGCCCCAACTACTGTGGGATACAGCAAAAGCAGTCTTAAGAGGAAAGTATATAGCAATCCAGGCATATTTAAAGAAGGCAGAACAATCCCAAATGAATGGTCTAATGTCACAATTATCGAAATTGGAAAAAGAAGAACAAATGAGGCCTAAGGTCAGCAGAAGGAGGGACATAATAAAGATCAGAGAAGAAATAAATAAAATTGAGAAGAATAAAACAATAGCAAAAATCAATGAAACCAAGAGCTGGTTCTTTGAGAAAATAAACAAAATAGATAAGCCTCTAGCCAGACTTATTAAGAGGAAAAGAGAGTCAACACAAATCAACAGAATCAGAAACAAGAAAGGAAAAATCACGACAGACCCCACAGAAATACAATTATTAGAGAGTACCATGAAAACCTATATGCTAACAAGCTGGGAAACCTAGGAGAAATGGACAACTTCGTAGAAAAATACAACCTTCCAAGACTGACCCAGAAAGAAACAGAAAATCTAAACAGACCAATTACCAGCAACGAAATTGAAGCGGTAATCAAAAAACTACCCAAGAACAAAACCCCCGGGCCAGATGGATTTACGTCGGAATTTTATCAGACATACAGAGAAGACATAATACCCATTCTCCTTAAAGTTTTCCAAAAAATAGAAGAGGAGGGAATACTCCCAAACTCATTCTATGAAGCCAATATCACCCTAATACCAAAACCAGGCAAAGACCCCACCAAAAAAGAAAACTACAGACCAATATCCCTGATGAACATAGATGCAAAACTATTCAACAAAATATTAGCAAACTGAATTCAAAAATACATCAAAAGGATCATACACCATAACCAAGTGGGATTCATCCCAGGGATGCAAGGATGGCACATCATTCGAAAATCCATCAACATCATCCACCACATCAACAAAAAGAAAGACAAAAACTACATGATCATCTCCATAGGTGCTGAAAAAGCATTCGATAAAATTCAACATCCATTCATGATAAAAACAACAAAATAGGTATAGAGGGCAAGCACCTCAACATAATAAAGGCCATATATGATAAGCCCACAGCCAACATCATACTGAACAGCGAGAAGCTGAAAGCTTTTCCTCTGCGATCGGGAACAAGACAGGGATGCCCACTATCCCCACTGTTATTCAACATAGTGCTGGAGGTCCTAGACACAGCAATTAGACAAAACAAAGAAATACAAGGAATCCAGATTGGTAAAGAAGAAGTCAAACTGTCACTATTTGCAGATGACATGATATTGTACATAAAAAACCCTAAGGACTTCACTCCGAAACTACTAGAGCTAATATTGGAATTCAGCAAAGTTGCAGGATACAAAATTTACACACAGAAATCTGTGGCTTTCCTATACACTAACAATGAACTAATAGAAAGAGAAATCAGGAAGACAATTCCATTCACAATAGCATCAAAAAGAATAAAATACCTAGGAATAAACCTAACCAAGGAAGTGAAAGACCTATACCCTGAAAACTATAAGACATTCCTAAGAAAAATTAAAGACGTCACTAACAAATGGAAACTCATCCCATGCTCCTGGCTAGGAAGAACTAATATCGTAAAAATGGCCATCCTGCCCAAAGCAATATACAGATTTAATGCAATCCCTATCAAACTACCAAGAGCATTCTTCAATGAACTGGAACAAATAGTTCAAAAATTCATATGGAAACACCAAAGACCCCGAATAGCTAAAGCAATCCTGAGAAGGAAGAATAAAGTGGGGGGATCTCACTCCCCAACTTCAAGCTCTACTACAAAGCCACAGTAATCAAGACAATTTGGTACTGGCACAAGAACAGAGCCACAGACCAATGGAACAGAATAGAGACTCCAAACATTAACCCAAACATATATGGTCAACTAATATTCAATAAAGGGGCCATGGACATACAATGGGGAAATGACAGTCTCTTCAACAGATGGTGCTGACAAAACTGGATAGCTACATGTAAGAGAATGAAACTGGATAACTGTCTAACCCATATACAAAAGTAAATTCGAAATGGATCAAAGACTTGAATGTAAGTCATGAAACCATAAAACTCTTGGAAAAAAACATAGGCAGAAACCTCTTAGACATAAATGTTTATGTCTCTTCTTGAACATATCTCCCCGGGCAAGGGAAACAAATGCAAAAATGAACAAGTGGGACTGTATCAAGCTGAAAAGCTTCTGTACAGCAAAGGACACCATCAATAGAACAAAAAGGTATCCTACAGTATGGGAGAATATATTTGTAAATGACAGATCCAATAAAGGGTTGACATCCAAAATATATAAAGAGCTCACACAACTCAACAAACAAAAAGCAAATAATCCAATTAAAAAATGGGCAGAGGAGCTGAATAGACAGTTCTCTAAAGAAGAAATTCAGATGGCCAACAGACACATGAAAAGATGCTCCACATCGCCTGTCATCAGAGAAATGCAAATTGAAACCACAATGAGATATCACCTCACACCAGTAAGGATGGCTACCACCCAAAAGACAAACAACAACAAATGTTGGCAAGGTTGTGGAGAAAGGGGAACCCTCCTACACTGCTGGTGGAAATGTAAATTAGTTCAACCATTGTGGAAAGCAGTATGGAGGTTCCTCAAAATGCTCAAAATAGAAATAGCATTTGACCCAGGAATTCCACTTCTAGGAATTTACCCCAAGAGTGCAGCACTCCAGTTTGAAAAAGACAGATGCACCCCTATGTTTATCGCTGCACTATTTAAAATAGCCAAGATATGGAAGCAACCTAAATGTCCATCAGTAGATGAATGGATAAAGAAGATGTGGTACATATACACAATGGAATATTACTCAGCCATAAGAAAAAAACAAATCCTACCATTTGCAACAACATGGATGAAGCTAGAGGGTATTACGCTCAGTGAAATAAGCCAGGCGGAGAAAGACAAGTACCAAATGATCTCACTCATATGTGGAGTATAAGAACAAAAGAAAACTTAAGGAGCAAAACAGCAGCAGAAGCACAGAACTCAAGAATGAACTAACAGTTACCAAAGGGAAAGGGACTGGGGAGGATGGGTGGGAAGGGAGGGATAAGGGCGGGAAAAAAGAAAGGGGGCATTACGATTAGCATGTATAGTGTGGGGAGGCACGGGGAGGGCTGTGCAACGCAGAGAAGACAAGTGGTGGTTTTACAGCATCTTACTATGTTGATGGACAGTAACTGTGAACGGGGATGTTGGGGGGAATTGGTGAAGGGGGGAGCCTAGTAAACATAATGTCCTTCATGTAATTGTAGATTAATGATACCAAAATAAAATAAAATAAAAAAAGATTGTATATCAATGATACTTGAATAAAAAAATAATTTAGGTAGCCTCAAGAGGTTTTGTGCATGTTTGATTTTTGTTTTCTTTTTAGGGTTAATTTAGTTTGAGAGGTCCAGAAAAATGATGTGTTGCA
Organism: Manis javanica; assembly: GCF_040802235.1. Taxonomy (NCBI): domain Eukaryota; kingdom Metazoa; phylum Chordata; class Mammalia; order Pholidota; family Manidae; genus Manis; species Manis javanica. The sequence continues at coordinate 85,666,457 of NC_133166.1, forward strand.
AGGTACTATCCTGAAAAATGTACAGATACCTTGGAACTTCTCCTTCCTGCTAACAATTTTAGGGGCGTATACATGGAGCTTTAATGTCTGAAGCCTTTGTAGCAACACCCCTGCAAGATACAGTCTTTACCCACCTTGACAGCCTCTACTCCTCCATGTAAACTGCACTCTTCAGCTACACTGAGCTATTTATTTGCCATTTGTGGATAAAAAGCATGCTTTTCACATCTCCATGCCTTGGCATATGCTGTTCCCTTTGCTTAGAATTCCTTTTGCTACAAGTTAAATAGAACAGTTTGAAACCTAACTTCTCCAGGAAGCCTTATTCTAGATCCTCAGATGTCATACACACCACCCTTTAAACTGGAATCTCATAGACCTTTGCTCACACCTTCATTGTAGTAGATTTTAGAATTAATGGTAGATTTTTGTTATGTGCCCATTTATCTGTGTAGACGATTAGAGCAGAGACTACATCTTCTTACAGTAATTAGCACTCTAGCTTACCCTGGGCGGTAGCAGGTAATAGAGTGAATGTTTGTGGAACACATGAACAAGTGAGACAAATAAATGATGGAGTGTAGCGGTGAGAGGATTTCTAAAAACAAACTAGAGTACACGTGCACACACACACACACACACACACACACACACACACACACACACACACACACACACACACACACACACTGGGCCAGGGAAACTGTAGCACAGGGCAGAGGCTGGACAAAATTGCAGGTGTAACTCCTCTGCCTCATAGAATCATCCATTTGTAAGTTTTTGTATCAGTGTCCTTGATCAATTTTCTGCCTTGTCTGAAAGTCATGAATGCTTATTACTACTTTTCTCTTGGTATGTTAACCTAGATTTTTCACAAGGGAATTCATTTTAACTATTACTGGCCTAGGATTCGGTTGTTTTATTTCAAAAGAATGTTCAGCTCTTTTAATGTATGCAACACAAGAATACTAAGTGAAAAACAGAAATACCCATATTCGCTGATCACCTCCACCTTCTGGAACATGAAATAAAATATTCAGGAAAATCAGGCCTACCATTGATTTTTCCATAATACCCCAATACATATCATTAGTTGACAATCTGTCAGGCAGTTTCCAATTCAAATGACAGTCTTCACGTTCAAATCAATTTTGATTAATTTTGTAAGAATCATTTAAAGCAACGTGGCATCAGATCCCTGATTTAAACCAAGATGTATGACATCTTCCACTTTTCATTTATCTTGTCATTTTAGAAAATGCAGTCATTTGTCTGGCACTTTTTATATACATATAAACTCAAGCTGCTTATCACTCCTGGTTCCATTATCTGCAAGATAGTCACATTTTTTTCCTTCTAACAGTTGCTCCATTATTTTATTAGGGTCCAAAATGAGACCTCGTAGACAGTGATGATCAGAGAATAATGGAAATTAGAGATGGAAATGACAGATTAGGCCTCCTCGTCTGTTTCCTGGGGCTAATGTTCCTGTCAGTCTGTAACTCAGCGCTTTAGCCTGTCTTATTTTAAATGACACCAACGTGGGGCCTCCAACATTTCCCTGGAGGCTCTTGTCTACATCCTAAGACTGTCTCCACTCACAGCCAGAGGGAATGACAAAGCCTTGTGCAATTACCAAGTGAAGTCAGGCCCATCCTTGCATGATCTGTCTACAAGGCAAGAGATGCGAAGGCTTGAGCGATTAGCCACCAAATCCAATCACAGCAGAGTCAGCCTGGATCATTCAGGGCAAAAAGTCCTGAAATGATATTTTGCCATTGTTTTCTTCAGCAGCAAGTTTGCAGGCTGGACGGCTGGTTATCCATCACCCTTTCCAATATTTTACTCCAAAAAGAATCATGGTCAACTGAAATTCTCAGCCATCACATAAGCTAAAATCCTGGTTCCCCATCAACTATGCAAACATTGAGTCAGAGAATGAGGAGATAAAGCTGACTTTAACGAGAGACTGGCCTTTCTTCAGATCTGGGTTGACATCTATTAGCCAAATCCTCTGCCCTCCCCACCAATCTGTCCTATGCCACTTCGTATGTATTTACCCTTCTACCAACACCTTCCTCTAAATTGTGTGGACTGCCTTTCCGATACGATCTCAAATTCTGCAGAAACAGAGCAATCTTTCATTTTCACTAACAGAAAAATTTCACGGCATTTTGACTTCTCCAAGTTTTCTGACCTGTGACTCAGGTTTCCTTTCCCAACCTCCATTCTCTCTTGTCCTTATCCCTCAACCTCAACCTGTTCCAGAACATCTGCCCTCTTCTAATGTCTATAGTATCTATCATATCTTGACTTAGTCATCAGCTGGCCAAGTTGAGTTCTTCAATTCCTTCATCATAAATCACTCCCGTAGGCTCTTCGATCATTTTTATTGCTCTCCTCCAAACTCTCACCCATTTGTCTCCATATTCATTGCATTGAGAGTCCGGAACTGCATTAAATATTCTAGACTTGGTCTCATCAGAATCACACAGAGGGCTGATCACTGACCCTGGCATATGAGCCCTCCATGGCAATGTGTGAAATGATGGTGTTTTCTTTTTTCTATCTTGTCAGGCTGCAAATACAGTTCTAATCTGCAGTCCAAGCGATCACTCCAAGATGGCTGTGCCTTGATTTCTTTCTAGTTTTCCCTGTTCCATTGATTGCTATTACTACTTATGGTTTTTCGATCCCTTTCTTCTCCCACCCTCCACCACGACCCAGCCAAAGCAGAAAGCAAGCTCTCAGCACCCACAGCAAAGTAGAAAGCTGCTTTTGAAGAGTAACAAAAGATGGATAGCAGTGATGTTTGCACAATAATGTGAATGCACTTAATGTCATTGAACTATGCACTTAAAAGGGTTAAAATGGTAAATGTGTCATGTATGATTTTATTTCAGCATGAGTCAGAAAAATGTAAAAAATAAAAATAAAAAAGCAACAGACAAGGTAACTTGTTTTTATCCCAGTCATGTGTACACAGGAGAAAGCAAAGGTCTCCCAGAGAAACGCTAATTGGAGATCCGATTACTCTGCACCCAGCACTCTCCGAGTCTCCTCGCCGGCAACCCTGGTGAAAACAAGTATCTGCTCATGTCAATCTCACAAAGCTCATCAAGATCTGGGAGTGCTACATGGGAGTCTGTGTGGCTTCATGTGTCCCCAACACAATCATGAGCTAAGTTCTTCCTGTGGAATCCTGGTGGCTGGCAGCAGGATGAAAAGGAAGAGAGGGACAGCTTGATTTTCAGATCCCAGCTGGAGGCTGCGGGGCTGCGAGTCAGAGGCATCATCCCTGAACTCAGTAAATGGAGAAAAAGATGATATGGACGTCATTGGAATGATATAAATATGGAACTGCACAGTGACATTTTTACCCACTCACTGTTCAGAATATAGCCACCCGTGAGCTTTCGCTGTGTTCCTCTACGCGCAGCAGCTCTGCATCGTGTCTGTGTGAGGAAGCAGTGACATCTGGGAACCAGTGAACTTGCCATCCCCTCACTTACCCCTGGTTTGTCCCCCATTCATTCCGAATGCAGAGGTGCTTGTGGACTGGATCCTTCATGTAGCCTTCGTAGCAGAGGCATTCCCCTTAGAAGGAGGGCAAGGAAGAAGAGCAGGAAACACAGGGTTGATTAACATGTCTGTGTTTGAGAAAATGAATATGAAATGAGTGATCAGATTAAACTCTGACTCCAATAACGGCATGGCTGAGACAATTAACACCATCATGTCATACGCTCCCATCTCCAGTGCCCACGTGCATGAACACACCACCGAACTACAGGATAATTTTCATGAGAGGAGGAAGCTAACCCTTACAATGCACGTATTATGTGTGCTTTATAAACACAAAGACTGAGAGGTCCTTGAGCAAAGGGACTTTTTAATTTTCATCTTCTCAGTGCCCAGTATACTGCAAGGCACATATCAGGTAAATGTTTAAAGACCAGACAAGGAGTTATTTCATCAAATATTTATAAGAAACTTGAAAAGCAGGTATTACTAGCTGTGCTGTGGTGATGGGGGAAACTAAGGCTCAGAAAAAATTAGGCATCTGGGGACAGTTTGTAAATGGCAGAGGTAGTATTTGAACCTATGTCTGTTGGGCTCCGGACCATTTTCCCACTATGCCATACTGCTGGCCCACAGCACAACTACTATATTTAGAGAAGGTCACTTATACTTATTATAGTTTTATAGGAACTCTGGGTTTTCATTTTTAATTGAAAATGGCTAATTATCTTGGAGCTGAACAATCACTACAATTCCATATTTGTTTAGAATATTATTATGCTTCATTATCATTAGTTACTCCATTAGTATACTAAGAGGTCCATGACCCCTCTGGAACCGAATGCATGTATGTGCATCTTTCCATGGCAGGGTTCCCTGACATTCATCTGAGTTAGCAAATCCAAGACCTCCAAAAGATTAAGAATCATTGTTCTACTTAGCACTGATATTGAAGAAAACTGTTGCTGCTTCCTTATATTAATAATTCCTTAGGTGACGCTACGTATCCTCGAATGGCTGAGGCCAGTTCCACACAGCACTAGTACTGACTCTTTCCCTGGCTGGTTATTTAATTTGTAGATGGTGAAGAAGCGACAGGGTGTGACTTCCAGGAATGTGTAAATAACAAAGGTGCCCTGCCATAAAGAGACAGGGGCATAGAGTTTATCTCCTAGGAAGAGACATTTAAAAAAGGATATAGACAGGATAATAGCTGAGTGCTCTTTTCTTTTTTCAAAGATAAAAACCAGTAAAATGAAGTGAAGGAGCCTCACAGCTGGGGAAGGAAGTGGGTAGGCTCTCAGCCAGGAGTTCTTTGTTAGGATCCCCGTTCAGCCATTCCTTTCAGGCCTGACCTTGTAAGCTCCTGCCCACCAGGGCCTCACTATCAGGTAACACTCCTTTTCTTCCCCCACACCTGCTCAGCTCAATACACTAAGGAGGGGAGGGAACATGAGTAACTTCTTAATTTGGTGGGGGGAAGCCACAGAAAATATTAGAACAGTACTTTGTCTCCTGTATGACAAATTCAGGCTTCCACCTGGGCTAGATTCCCAATAGACTCAAATTTACTGGCTTCTGTGGGCTGAACTGTCTAAGAATGATCAGGGAGCTACCAGTTAAACACAGGAAAACACAGCTTAAAATTAGGTAGTTTAGGATAAGGCTTTCAGAGGAAGCCTGTTTTTCTGATAGAAGGAAAGATAAAGAAGGCAGTTAACCAAAGAAAAGCAAAAGATGGAAAGCACTAGGACCGGGCTTCATCCCTTATCAATTCCAAAGAAAACATGGACAGACTCTAGACTATAAGCTACACAAGGGCAGGAACAAGGCTGGTTTCCTCCCCTCATAGGAGTAGGGATTTTATAAATATTGTGTGATGAAAAATAAATGATCAATTAAAGAGTTGGCCCTAAGTTTATGGATAGCACGACCACCACCGCTCTCTAAGATGTAGGTATCTGAGCCAATTAATGGGCCAAGAGCCCGAGAGGCTTCTCCCTTAAAGGGATGGTCTCCTTGTGGACATTAGCATGAGTATGATATTAAAAAACAGGAAGTAACGTCAAGAGGTTGGCAAACCCATCACTCAAATTCTTAGAATGGTCTCAGCTGGATGCCTTGCCTAGAAATAAGGACTGACAAAAAAAGGAGTCTTTTTTCCACATTTGATATCTTGTTACCACAAAATATGTAAAAATAAATGCAGTAACAACTCGGATTTCAAGCAGAGCCTGATTTTCCTAATGATGGCCATACCTACCATTTGTAGAGCACATTTGCCTTTCTCAAATTGCCTTCATAGTCATTATCTCCTTATGAGGTTTCCATCATTCATTACTGTGTGGGGACACACTGCCGGAAACAGATAAAGCTTTTCCCCATAGAATGTCAGCTGCAGCCCACAGTCAGAGCAACAGAGAAATGTTCAAACATATCAGGCTAGAGTTTTAGGATCTCCAAAATTTGCCTCTCAAATGATCTTTTCTAGAACCTACTAAACTTCCCTCTTCTGTATTCCTCCTCAAAACCGGTTTGGCCATCTACACTGAAAGGAGTTCAGCCTTGATGAGGAGAGTTGCTATGGCAACCAACTGCTAAATCTTGACTTGAAGAGGGGTTTCATGCGAGCACAGGCTCCGACTGTTAGCTGTGAATTTTAAAGACCCCACGAGGGTGTTGGATGCCCTCCTAAGCTAGAAGTGTTACAGTCTCTGCATCTGCCATGACAGATGGCGGGGAACACATGACGTGCCGACTCTGTGGTGGTGTTCATAAGAATTCAATGGAGAGACATGTCACGGCCACAGAGAAGTGCCCAACCGGGATGGAGTGTGCCCTGCAGGAGACACTCAGGGGCAGCCACACTGCCTGGGAGTGGGAGCCCACCAAGAATTGATCCATGCAGGGCCCAGAGGTGGCTCCACTTCATTAGTTCTTGGCTTCCTTAAGGCAGGCTTCTTGAGGGACCTTGTGTGGTAGGCAGTACCTTCAGTTATCTCCTGTTCTGCGGAGGAACCGAGGGTACAAAACTCATGGAAGAGAAGACCTTGAAGCCAGGGCTCCTCAGACATGACTTACTCATGAGGTAAATTCTTCAGAAGTTCTTCATGAGGTAAATACAGATCAAGGTCAAAAGCCCTGAGTCACCTCTATCCTTCAGTAGCTGTTGGCATCTGTTAAATGGAATTGGGTGCACTTCACCCAAAAAGGGAAATCTTTGTAAGACATACAGTTCTGGGTAATATCCAACTGCCTGGTCTCCTCCCCTGGGCAAGTGGCAGGCCCGAGGGTCAAACAGCCCCATGTGACTCTGGCGGGGGCAGAGAGAGGGAAATATGCCAAAAATACATCCTGAAGGAAGGTGCTTCAGTCAAGCACAAACGGAAGTTTGGAATGGGTGGGTAATCCACGTGGCAGGAACAAAATGGGAGCTGTGCTATGCTGCCAGATAGGGTTTGAAAGACTGGGAAAGGCTAGAGAGAAAGAGGTAATGGCTCAGAGCAAGGAAAGGGGAGTAAGGTTCAACCGTGTCTAGAAAACTGGTCCTATGCTGCTCACCAGACTTCACACATTTCTACACAGTTGGGACTGGACTATGGAAAGATGTGGGACAGAAGGAATTTCAGTGAACATCTTGGATGGCAATTAAAACTTGATTTAGCTTGGAAGTCTGTGCTCCTTGTACACCCATAAAAGCTACATTTCTTGAAAAGGGCAGTGAGGGTCTGTGGCCAGGATTGATGGAGGCTGCGAAATGAAGCAGGTCTGTACAGCCTCCACAGCTGCCCCTATGGCAGGAAAGAGACCAGGAATGGAGTGGAGACCGAAGTGACTGAAACTAGTTAGTCTGTGTTCCTACCAAACAATCAAACCAACATGCAAGCACAACAAAAACCTTAGAAAGTTTAGGAAAAGTCAACCTCTGGCTGGACCCAGTTGAGGCATTAAACCATACAACCTTAGTGGTTTGCTGTTACTCCTACTTGATGGGAGACACACTTAGGGCTGCAAACCTGGGAGGATCTGGGAAACAATATCAGTGTGCAGTTGGCAAAGGGCTTCCAGGCATTCGGCTAAAAGCTTTGGGTACATTACATCCCCCCCACAGAGAGCATGGTGCAAACATGTAAAAGGGAAGCTGGAATGGAAAACAGAGCAAAAGGTTTCTTCCAGCTGCAGTTAGTCTCTAGCTTCCTCACACACCCTCTATAAACAGGGCTGGGGAGAAATAAAGAGTCACCTAACAATGCCTGTTCTTCCTCTGTCCTTTTCTTTCTTCCCTGGTGTATTAGCCTTCTACAGCTGCCATAAAACGCCACCACAAACTTAGTGGTTTAAAACAACAGACATTTATTATCTTGCAGTTCTGTAGGTCAGAAGTCTGACATGAGTCTCACTGGGCTATAAACATGGTGTCTACAAGAGCTATGTTCCTTTCTGGAGGCTTGAGGGGAGAATCTATTTCCTGGCTTTTTCCACCCTCTGGAAACCACCCACATTCGCTGGTTTGTGCCCTCTTCCTCCACCCCCAAAGCCGGCAGTGACTGCTGGGGTCCTTCTCTTTCCACACCACTCTGGCCACCTCTTCTGCCTCCCTCTTTCACATTTAAGGAGACTTATGATTACACTGGGCCCAGCTGGTTAAGCCAGGATCATCTCTTTACCTTAAAGCCACTTATTTAGCAACCTTAATCCTATCTGCAAATATAAGTCACCTTTGCCACATAACTTAACATATTCACAGGTCCTGGGGATTAGGACATGAACATCTCCGGAGGGCCAATTATTCTGCCTAACACACTTGGTATCCCAACCACTCTGAGGGTGTGACACTTAACTGTGGAACACTTTGGAAGGATGCCTGGGGAGCATGCCGGGCACCCAAGGTTGCTCCTTTGCAGTCATGGAGCCACTGTGTGAGTGTGTGTGTGTGTGTGTGTGTGTGTGTGTGTGTGTGTGTGTGTGTGTGTATGAGAAAGTATACACGTGCACTTGCACAGTTCCACACATCCATATGGACAGACCCCTCAGCATGGCTGGGAAAGCACATGTCCCAGTGCTATGACATTTCCAACTGAGTTAGCTGGAGGAATGCAAAAATAACGTCTACTTGACTTGCAGCCAATTCCCACACTCAGCTCTTTGGAGAAAGGCTCTAGGATGGAGTGTGGGAGGCGATAAAGTTTCTTACTGATGAGCGTGTGGGATGACCACATCATCCCATGTGCAAAAGCAGGGCTAGGCGGGAAGGTGTCCAATTCCAGCATTAATGAAAAGAAGTCTCTGCAGCATCATTTCTCAGATGTTAGCTCAAATGAAGATGTTGCACCCTAGTTCTTTTGTGGGGTTTGGGTTCTATTTTTAGTCTCCCCCCCTTTAGTTTTCCAGTTGGAAATTCATTAATTGTCATAGATATTGGGTAGTCACTCATAGGGGAGGGGCTTCTCAAAGTCATTTTCAGCAAGGACTAGAAATGAGACATCTGGAAGGGACTGGAGAGGTGATGGCAGCTTCACTGGGAACCAGCTGCCTCCTCAGCTCTTGGCCCCAGAAGCTGTGACGCTCAGTAACGGTGGCTGCTTAAATCATTTTAGATGACAAATGTGTTGGATCTGCCATGTCTGGGGAAATTAAGCAATCCTTTATCCCACCTTTGCTCTGATTTCATGATGGACAGGATGCTTACTCTGCCTGAGGAAGCTGTGGGACTTTGGGTAAGTCATGCAACTCCTCAGGGAATCTGAGCATTGCTCTAAAGTAAGGAGGCAGTTTAGCTCTGTAATTCCTCCAAGCTTGAAACACAAATCCCTCCTTTCCATGGGCAATTACAAGTGCTTCCTGTCCTTTAAAACCTCAGTAGCAGCTTCCAAGGCTCTCTGGAAATCACACTTGTCTCAGAAGTGCATTTAACAACTGAGATGGTCCCAGGGTCTCCTGAGCCAAGTCAGTGGGGAACCAGAGACTAGCTCAGTTGCACGGAGAGGCCCCGCCTCTGCGATGAGCTCGCTTTTCTTTCTCCCAAGCACACTGCCTTTGGGCATGGTGCACAACCCATCTGTTCAGTTTGGTGTTTGCCTGACAGCATGGGAGAAACAGCAAGTAAGCACAGTCTTAGGCATCAGATGTTTAAAACACTGTACTTTCTCCTCCATGTGGGGGTCTAGAATCTCTGTGATGGACCCAGGTAGAAACAACTTTGAGACCTAAGAAGGTGAACTTTAGATATGGCAGTTACCTGTCCCTCCCCCAGAGAGAGAGAGTATTGGATTAGAACAGGAGTAATAACCTCGTGGATTCAACTTCTACTGATGTCCCTCCACCCCAGCACCTGAGGACGATGCATCTGCAGGGGTGTGTGTGTGTGTGTGTGTGTGTGTGTGTGTGCGCATGTGCATATGGTGGAGTCGAGGCCATACATGAGGCACAGAAAGCTGGAGGTGTTGGTCCCCAGCTCTAGCAACCTTTCACTTGGGTCTGAGAAGCCACTGCCTGCTCTGGCTTTGCTCTAAGGCATCCTACTGCTTCTGGGAGAAGGATCTGTCTGTGGTACTGCATCTACTGGAAACAGGTCCTAAAAAGACTATTGTAGATGAACTCCTTCTGCAATGGAAGTGCCAAGCCACATGCAATGAGAAATCCACTCTCCTGGATGTCCTGGAGCCCAAGAAGCATTGTGAGTGGCCCAGTGCACGCCATCCGAGTTGGGAACCCTCTCTCAGAGGAGCCCTAGCCCCATCTGATACTCTGACAGCCTGGAGATGTCTACACTCTTTGGCCCAGAAATCTTTCTTCTAAGATTTATCTGAAGAAAACAACTTTTAAAATGTACCCTGCATTTATGTGGGAAGATAGTCATTTTAGTAGCATTTTGTAAAAATTAAAAATTTAAAGCATCCTAAATGTCAAACAATAGTGGACTATTTAAATGAGCTACGTAGACATACAGTGGAATAACAAATAGCCTTTAAAACTGTTATTGAGGGTTACTTAATGGTTCCAGAAAACTTGCATGATAAAATGTTAAGTGAAAAAAATCAAGAAAACTTTACTGGACTTAGTGTGTTTATAAGCTTCTAAAAACCATGCATCGATAAAAGATCAGAAAGGAGGACATTATAGTTTAAAATGATTTCTCCAGGAGATAGAATTATAGATTATTATCCTTTTCTTCTATAAATTCTTCTAAATACTCCAGATTTTCTACAATAAACATGCATAAGAAGTCTAGCCCTGATGGTTGATAATCCCTGACTAGATGGCAAATGGGCTGCGGAGGTCATCCTAAACTCATCTGTCTGGCATGGGGCTATAGTTAGGAAGCTTCCAATGCTTCTGCAAAAAGATGGCCCCACAATTTAAGCCAACATGAACAGGGTGGCAGCTTGTGCAATCCAGGCTCCCAGGGACAATGGGACAATCTGGAAGGATGGCCTGGGTTTCAAGGGGTGATTGCAAGAGGCATGAACTCTGACAGTTACCCGCTGCCCGGTGCTCCTGCCTACCAGTTTCGGGGTCACACTGGTGTTCACAGGGGTCCAGGAGCCGCCGAGCACAGAGGTCCATGGCCCAAGGCCCACTGGAGTTCTGTTGGGAGAAGAGCACCACTTGGGCAGGGTTCAGCCAGTCACTGGCATCCAGCTGGCTCCCCTCCAGCAAGATGAAGCGACTCCCTGCAGGGGGACAGAAACAAGGCATGCCCATGTGTGCATACAACACATACACATGTCACTGAAGATGCAGTCAGGGACGCCCTGTAGATTAGCCCCGATCTGAGGCCATTACTCCCACCTGTCCTGGCCCACCAAGAATCCCTGAGCAGGAGATCAGCAGATGGAGGCTGGCCAGCACTTGGACCTCCCGCCATCATCCCCTGCTTCCTTGCCCCATCCCAACTCCACCAGAGGGGACCTAAGGGACACAGGGACAGAGCAGCTCTGTGATGGCCATGGCATGGCTCCACCAGACCCCACCACTGGCATGCATCCCAGGAGCAGGGACCCGCTGCATGTCTTCACTTGTCCTGAAATAGCAGGCCTTTAGCATCTCAGACAGTCTCCACCTGTTTTCAGCCTTACAGCAACCTGAGAAAGCAGACATTAACACACCAATCAGGTGCTCTGAGCTTAACTAATTCAGGGACTCTCAGAACCTGTATTTCTCCCTCATTATATTGGGGTGCCTCTGGATGAAAGTAAATTATTGCTTCAGAGTTCTAGGCTCATAGCAAGTTACTGCAATTAGGAATGTCTTATGTGGGCATACTGAACCGAAGCATAGCTGATCCTTCAATGCCTCTGCTACTCCACTCAGCTTCTTTCCGCCCGAAAGCTCTAAGAATCTTGGTGTCTACATACCTGTATGCTCTGCATTTCTCTACAAAGATAGGGGCTTATTTAAAATCAAGCCGAAGTGGGAAACGGGAGTAGGCCTGGAGAAAAGGAGGTGATCCTTTGGGGTTGCTGTTTTTTAACCCGCTTTCTGATTTCATCTGTAGACAACTCTGGGTTTCTTTTTTCCCCTCAATTACAGTAACAGGTACTAGAGACCCCCGCCTCTCTGTATCTTCCTTGCCCAACCTGAAGCCTTCCTATTTGGGGAGGAAGCTGCATCCTCAGAAGTGGGCTCACCGTCGGCAATCAGGTGCTCAGGGACGTGCAGGGTGATTTTGACAACGAGAGGGCAGCTGACGTGGGAGGAACACACGAGGCCAATCATGCAGCTGGTGATGCTGATCAAGGTCAAGGTGGTTTTATTCACAGGACTGCGAGGAGAGCCCACTGAAAACAAGACAAAAGCAAGACACATAGTGGTAAAAAATCTCAGCAGGGAAAGGCCAACTTGGTCTTTTGCTGTTCAACCCAGCACACAGGGGAGGCAGTTGCAAACTTTACCCGGGCCGGAAGCATCTGTGGCTACCTGACCTCAGTGACCTTCATCTTCATTGTTAGAATCTGAGGGGACTTGGCCTACAGGTGGCTTCAGGGTCAACAATGGGCAGCTGGGTGCAAGTCTTGCATGCTCTTCTCGGGCCAGGTTTACAAGCAAAATCATAAAGGCCCTGGGGCATGCTCCCCCTCTGTCTGCCTGGCTGAGCTCCATCCTCTTGCCCAAGGGTGGCAGGAATGTTTTAAGCAGGAGCTTGAATTGCCTGCATCTCCTACCGCTCTTCACAGAGGGCACTCTCCCAGCCAGTTCCCCCAGTATTTCTCAATATTTATTAGTGATAGCGAGAGAAGCATCTATTATATCAGAACGGTGTGCTCAGTGTTTCACATACATGATTTATTTTTAATGTTTGCTTCCTTACAAAAAGTCTCTGGGTCCGTACAGTACCCACTTTACAGTTAAGGAAAGCAAGTCTCAAAGAGATTAACATCATAGTGACAGTTAGCACTTATGAAGTGTGATTACGTGTGAGCACCACTGCTCAGGGTTTTACATGGTTCGTATCACTTAATGGTGACCACAGTCTGATGAGGCAGCCCCCACAGAGGGACAGTGAGTTAGACAGGCTGTAGGGCATGTCCAGGATCAAGCAGCTACTAAGGGGTACAGCACAGATCAAGGTGCAGGTCCAGGTGCAGAAACAGCTCCCCAGACAATGTGCTATTCAATCTTTGGGCCCAGTGGAATGTGCAGAACTGCTGTTGTCAGGAACACAGGGAAGGTGCTTGGCCCACGGCTGCACCCGTCCTTTCTGGAGGCAGGCTGCCTGAGTGGTGTGTTGGCCGTAGCTGGCAGGCAGCCTACAGCTCCTCTGTCCCTTGCTACCTGGAGACAGCCTGTTCATGTTAGTAAACTTTCAACATGGAGTCTATTTACCCACACTCACAAACCCCTACCTCCAGCCCAGACCAGGTCTCGGTAGCAGATTTACCACCAGAAGGCACCTCAGGCAATCAGACGCAATATCCTGGGCTGGCCGGGCTGGCCCTCAGCCTGCCTCCTGGCCCTGCTCCCTCCTATGTCCATTGCCCCATGAATGGCACGGCCATCTACTTGGCTCCTCAAGTCCCCAATGCCATCACTTCTAACTCTTCCCTATCTTTCATAAGCCACAGCCTCCCCACCACGGATGCCATGAAACCTTTTTCATTTTGCATCCAAAATTATCTTGCCTCCGTTCTCTCCACCCTTCCCTACGCCCATCATCTCACACCTGGACTGAGGCAGTTGGCATCCACCTAGCCTCCCTCCCCCATCCTCCCCCATCCACAGGAAGCAGAGGGACCAGAGCAATCTCTTAAATGCCCCCAGTGACGCCAGCTGAAGTGTCCACTCCAGGTCTTTTGGTCAAGATCACATATTCCCTCCTGATCTCTCAGCCTTATTTCCTAAGCAAACCGCAAACCTGCAACATAAGCTCCCTCCTAGTAAACTATTTACTGCTCTCTGGCTAGACCATTATTGTTCATACCTATGTGACTTTGCACATTTCATTTCCTCCTCCACAGAATGCCATTTTGTCACCTTGTCAGCCCAGTGAACACCTACTCTTCAAGTCTCGGCTCAAACAACATCTCCCTGCAAACACTTCCCTAGAACCTTCAAGAACAGATTCTCACTCATTCCTTGCTGCTCCTGTAGCCCTTGGTGCTCCCCGCTGGTACAGCCGTTATCACACAGTGTCATCACTATTTTCGGGCGCTTGCCACGTCTGTCACCTGACTGCAATAACTTACTCCCCATCTCTGCTCTTGCTGATCCTTCTGCCATCATCAACCCATCATTCAGCATCTCTACCTGGCTTCAAAATTCCCAGCGTTCTCTAAGACCTGCAGAACCAGGTGCAAACTCAGTAGCAGGGCACATGTACGGCCCTTTGGTAGCTGGTCTACCCAGCTACCCAGCCCCATCTCAACTAGCCCCATGTGCCTATGTATTTATATCCCAGATTAAAGCTGCCGTGTTGAACCACTTTTTGGCTTGAAAATACCATGTTCTTTTGAGCCTTTAAGACTTTCTCTATGCTATGTTCCTCTTCTGGAATGACCTGACCTTAGATTTTCCTCTTTCTAGAAATTCTATACACTGATCTATAGCCCAAGTCTAATGTTGTACTGCTTTTTTGCCTCTTAGGCTGCCTGACAGAATTAACTATCTCCCGTCTGAGTACACATTTTACTTTATTTATTTTATTAAATTAAGCCTCATCACTGTGCTATATTTTCATGTTTCTGTCTATCAACAAAGTCTGGCCCGTGGCAGGAGGGTTATAAAATTTCTTCCTGACCTGGTTAATATATTCAGTTGGATTCAACCAACACTTTCAAGCATGTATTGGAGGCAAAAATCTTCCACTAGGCACTTTGGAAAAATAAATGAGACATGCCCATCCCTAAGAAGCTTGTATCTAGTTAACAGCAATAAACAGTCGATGTACTAGGAAAGCATAGAATCCAAAAGGAATAATGTAATGCTACAAAGAAACTCATTCTAATTCATTACAATGGATTTTTTTAAACAGGATTTAATTAAAGCAGAACACACCCAGTTTGGTGGACCTAGACTGGATGGGCCTAGCTGATTTATCTGCTGGAGAAAAATATATAATGAGAATCAAGGGAACCACACTCTCACCTCAGAGATACTGATCTTCAGACATTAGGCTGCCCAGAGCCTCACTGATCTCTTGAGAAAAATGGTGGGAAGAACTTTTGTACTGATGGCAGCAAAGCCTACAAAGACTGGAGCTGGAGAATTCTGAGGGCTTCTCTCAGTCTCTGGGGTGAATGCCTTCAGTATGAAAGGACCTCAGGTGGAGATAGGGGAGAGCCAAAACATGGGTGCCTTTTCTGGGGACACTGGTGGATTACTGGTTGGGAAAATGCTACTGAGTAGGACACAAGGCGATGCCACTCAGAGATCGTCCATTTTATTTCAAGGGCCCCTATGCAAAATTCTCTAAGACAGAGTGCTACAGAAACCTAAGGCCACACTGCGGGGTGTTCGAACGGCAACAAAAGGGGCTGCGCAGTGCTTTGCCAGTCACCAAAGAAGCTCATTTTAATTGACTGTGATCCTGGCAGGAGTCCCATTTGTAGATATTGTTAACCCATTTAGTAGGTGAGGGAATTGAGGCTCAGAGAAGTTGTGGTCCTCATCCAATATCACAGAGCAAGTAACCGGTGACACTGATCAGTGCTTGAACCCAGACCTTGCTCAGTGGAGGTGATACCAGCAGAATCATGGGCAGTGGCTGCTACAGCTACAAGAGCCACACGTGAAGCCACTAAACGTCAGGGTGGAGTGGCAGGGGTAGGGGCTGCACGAAAGGACAACTCTACGGATGAGGAGAATGAATTAACTAATCCGGCCCTGCCAGGAGAAAGGAGGGGCCTTGGCAGCTTGTGGTCCTGTGATTCTCCGAGGAGGGGATCACAGGCCAAAAACCATTACACACCCAGTTCCTCAACCTCTCAGCCTCCCCCTGCCCCTGCCTCGCCCAATCTCAAATTCAGTATGGCTGGATAAGCAAGGGTATACACACTATCCATTTCTTCATGTATAACCTACTTTATCAACTTTACTTCCTATGTCTAAACAGCAAAATATGACTCCTGAGGCTTCCAGAAGGAATTGAGAGTCTTCTGACCAAGAAATAGCCTTTCAAACAATTTGGAAACTTGTTTGAGAGAGCCATTATCTGGGAGAGATGATTCTCTGAAAACTTCCACTCTAGGTTCTTCTTTCTTCCTTAGGAGAAAACACCAACTGTGGTCCAAGAATTCTTCCAGCAGAATCTGCCTTTGGTCCACAGAGACCCTGCGCCACCAGCTCCTCCACAGCCCCCTGCCTTCCCCTCCCCAGCACCCCTTCACCCCACCCCGCCCTCCACCCTTCCCACCTCTGCTGCGCCTCCGGCTCCTTGAGGGGTCGGTGTAAAAGGTCAGCTGTGGGTCATTTTCTGCCTCTGTGCCAGAATCCCCTTCAGGGTTCAGGAAGGCAGAACCAGCTGCAGTAAAAGGGACACAGCAAAGACAACATCTTCAGCTTTGTGTTTGTGACACCAAATCACCACTCAGCAAACGCAAGAGAAAAACTCCTCAGAGTGAGAGCAGGTGGACTGACAGTCTGGGAGTAGCCCAGGGGACAGGAGCTTCTGAAGGACAGGCTTGATGGAGACATAGGTCTTTGTATGACAGCAATCACCAGGGCCCTAGCTCCACCCAGCCCTGCTCCTCCCAGGAGGGCCAACCCGGGCAGCTACCAGCAGAGAGGACCCCTCTGGATGGTAAGTGGGAAGGAAGAAAGGGACATTTCCCTCATTACAGGTCATCAGACATGAGACGGGAATTGTGTCTTAAGGAGCATATGCCTGTATGTGTTCATATCTACAGGATAGTACGTGTTTGTTTTTTCTGGTTCTAGAACCCATATATGTTCAATGTGAAAAAGATAAAAGAATTAAAAAAATACACAAAAATGTGTAAAAGAAACCATCCTGATATCCTCTAAATCAGAGAAAAACTGTGTTAACATTTGGCATATATATTCTCTGTCATTTTCTGATACAGAAACAGAGAAAGGTTTTTAAATCTCCAAAAAAAAGGGGGCATCCTGCTGCCCTTTCTGTTTTATAACCTCATTTTTTTCCATTTAATAGATGGGTAGGCAACCTTCCATGTTAATAAACAGATCTACATTATCATCTTACATGGCTGCATGGTAAGCCACTGGACAGGAGACAGATGTGCTGGTAGTTAACCAATTCCCTATTGATGGACACTTAAGCTATTTCCAATTTTTCACTCTTTTAAACAGTGTTGTGATGAACAGCCTTTTACACATATCTTTGCACACTTGTCCAATTATTTCCAAAGGATTAAGTCTTGTTGATGAAATTACTTGGTCAAAAGGTTTGTTCGTATATTTAAGGTTTTTAGTAAGTAACACTCAACAGGTCTCCAGAAAGACTGTATGAAGTCGTACCCCCCCCACCATGCCTGTGAGTGGGGGTTAAGGGTGTTAACGGCCCTGCCTCTCAATATTAAGGGATCCACCTTCAAGCGCTAACATCAGGCGTGGGTACCTCTTGCTTTGTTGCTGACCCTTTTCCTCTGGCTGCTGGAGGTGTGGGAGAGCAGGGTGGCCTGCTGGTGGTTGGAGTCCACAGGGCTGGTGGCGATGATGTTATCTTTGTACTTGTTCATCAGCGACAGCTTGGCATTGTCACTTCCTGCATGAGGAAAAGTCAAGGCCAAAACTTTCAGAGACAAGGCCCAAGAAAGCAAGAACAAAGAAATCTGTGTGCACCGAGCAAATGGAGTTTTGCAGAATTGAAATAAGGAACCTTTACAGTGAGAGATTGGCAGAGGCTGAAATACCCCTCATGGATTTCCAGAGGACTACAGTTATGGGAGGGGTGAAGTAAGAGTGACTATAACTGAAAATCTAGTTCTGCTAATTCTATATTACTAAGGTCACTACATGTGATCCTTAGGCTAGATATGGACTGCAGATTTCTTTCTCTGGGTCAGCAAAGAGTTTTAAAAGAATTGGAATTTGAGTGCATTCAGGCAGAACATGGCCTCTTACATCCAATCCCAGTCTGCACTATCCCCTATGTCTCATATTCAGCTATTTCAGATACTTGTGCTATCGCCTCTCCCTGAACGCATCTGTCACCCTTGAGTATCATACGGCTACTTGGTGGGCTTAGCGCTGTGCCAGCTGTTGTGAGGAATATGAGATATTCCCTGTTGTCAAGGAGTTCGTTCTCAGATTTTAGAGCCTATTAAGAAGTGGCTAGTAGAAATCATACAGGATCTCTTCCAAATAACATGGAAAATGGAAACCTCTGTGATGTGATTTCCCTTTTGTCAAGCCCAAATGAAAGTCCATGTACCTTAAGCAATATTCAGTATCAAAAATGTCTTCTTCAAAGATAATTAAGAAGTTATTTGGAGGATCCCTACCTTGGGGTTTTATCTATGGGCAGTTACTTATTTATAGAAGTTTGAGAGAGAGAGAGAGACAAGTGGGCTAATGCAAGAGAGTAGTACAATCGTTTCCTCTCTGCATTTTGTGGACCCTGGTCTTTTTTTGTCAGAATTAGGCCCAAGTTTCTTCCACCAAGCATCTCACAGACACACGAAGTATCTGAGTCCTAGAGCTTGATTGCTTTCCTTCATTTCCTTTGAAGAAGTACATCCCTTGTAAAGACCACAGAGGCATGGGCAAAACAAAACAAAAACCCCCAGGTCAAAGGCTCCAGAGGCATGAAAAAGAACAGATACCTCCATGCCCTCCTCTTTGGTGGGAAATTAAATCGCCTAAGCAAACATACTATATATAAAAATGTCATACACACATTTGATCTTTCTTGCTATTTCTTATTTCCTTGAGGATTGCTCATTATATATGAAAAAGGCTCTAACCCACTCTTCTGTTGGATGTGAAAGTCTCTGCTTCCAGTGCAAAGTGGAAGTGGAGAGGGATCCAATTTGTACTAGTTCTTCTGATTTCCGATATTGGAAAACAGCTCCCATCATCTCAGGAAAAAGCTTGCTCTTTGCCCACCTGGGAAAGGGCCCGGGCACATCCCATTATGTGTGACAACCAGCCATGAAATTAGAAAACAGCTGTGCACTACCCATACCCTAGCTGCCCGAGACAAGGCAGGATCCAGTCGCCCACCTGGTGTGAGGTCCATCCCAGCCTTCTCGTTGCAGCCTTGCAGGGAGTCCAGGGTGCGAGTGGCCTGGCTGGCAAAGTCCTCCCCTCCATTCATGCACTCCCTCTGCAGGTGGTGGCGCAGGTCTGTGATGTCGTACTCATAGCCATCCAGGATGGGTGTCTCCCGGATGCTCAGGGTGCCGCTGGAGTTGTGGCCCTGCACGCGGGCATTGCGCAGACTCTCCCGCCCATGCCCGCCGATCAGCACAGATGGAATGTAGTGAATCTCATTGGCTGCCTCAGCACTGGCACTCTTCTGGGGCTGGGGGACCCGGCGGCGCTTGCACCAGCGCCGGCGAGTGTACAGGATCATTACCAGGCACAGGATGGACAGCAGCAGAGCAATCATGCCGCCCTGGGAAGAGAGGACAGCAGGTGGATGCAGGGAGACGGAGAGCTTGGTCCCAGGGAGGCCCTGCCCCTCCCCCTACCACCAACCACTCCACTCATTCATTCATTCATTCAGGGGCAGTGAGGACCTCCAGCAAGCATCACTCAGCAGCAGGGAGACTGCCTGCTGGGATTGGTGTTTAAGGTGAGAGAAAAATGGAGCCAGGATGACCAGCACATCATTTCAATTCCATGATCCATGGCTGCTTCTGGCTCAGCAAACAATTCGAAGAAAGAAGCCTTTGTGATTTTGTGTGTATGCGTGTGTGTATATCATTTCAGCTGTAGAAATAGGGGAGAGGGTTAGTTTGTTAAGTCAAATCTGCTACATGTAAATATGGGTTCAGGCCAATTTTTAGTAGCAGAATGGCATCCGGTTTCTTCCTCTCTCACATCTTAAAGTCAATCATGTATAAATTCTAACTCTGGCTCCACTCACAATTAGTGAGTCCTGAAAATTGGAAACCTCAGATTCCTCATCTGTATAATGGAAAGGATACCACTTAGCCTCTCAGGGTGGGGATGAGGACTAAGGGGGGTAACCGTGTTAAGTCCCTAATAAGCGAGCCAGGTGGAATCAAGGCTACCCTCAGCCTGACCTTAGATGTCTCCTTGGAGGACCTGCCCCAGGCAGGCGAAGACCATCGACAGATCCAAAGGTTTACATCTATCAAGAATTTTCAACCAAGCATGCAGAGGAATCTCACCATTTGAATTTGAGTTTTTGTGTCACTTTTGCTGTAGGAGATGGCTTCGTTCCCAGTCCCTCCATCCTGAGTATGCTCCCAGTCTTACTACAGCTCAAGGGACTGAGACCCATCCCCTAACCGCGTGCTCCAAGCCATCCTCTGAGGCCATTACTTAAAAACCAGGACACCACTCAGTTTTGTCTATCAGAGGTGAGGATACAATGCTTGGCAAGACTGAGCACCTCACTTTGACAGCCACCCGGGCAGGGATTGGATGGAAGGCCACGCCAGCCCATTGCTGCATGGCACTCAGCAGGCATAAATCTTTGTGCACACTTTGTATCCATTCCTTTTATTTTGGCCAATCTCCCCTCAAATCTATTTCATTAGATGAGGGTGTGCCAAGTGGTACCATTCTCAACCTTAGGCTTCAATCTAAGCTACCCCAGATTATAGCCTAGATATGAAAGCCCCCCTATTAATTCCCAGGGGTCCCACCCGCATTTGGTTGGGTCAAGATTATTCCTTCTAACACATTAAAGGGAGCTTTTTCCTGCCTCATAATAGTTGTATCTTGGATTTATAAAGTTACTCTCCCCACAAACTTTCCCATTTTCCTCCTTCTCCCACCATCACTGGGAGCTAGGGAGCACAAGTGCACATGCATGTATGTGCATGCGCACACACACACACACACACACACACACACACACACACACACACACAGTGTTGCTGCTTTCAAACGAATAGCGCAGAAGGGCCAACATAAAAAGCAACAGAGTCAGCTGCCAAGGGACAGGTCATGTCAGCTGGCTTATCAGGGATGTACACTGGCCTCCAGGTTTTCAAAAGTTTCTTGTACCTGTTGAACCCTTGTTCTTGGTGTAACTTCTCATGCAAGTACGGAGAAGTGTACACATGACACAGCTCAGGTGACAGTAGGGGTGGGAGTGCTGAGCCAGGGATTTGCAGGTCCTGGCTGCCCCAGGCTGCTATCCACCATCCCTCCTGGAATCCCTGCAGACATGCACAGAGAACCCCTGGGGGTCTCACAGCACCCTAGCCGAGCCCTGCACCAGCTTGCAGAAAGGGAGTGTTGGAGTGTTTTCAGTAGACCCTTTATCTCAGAGTCAGATCCACTATCCTTTCCTTCACCCCAAACAGAAACTGCAATAGGCAATTAAGTCACACAGAAAGAATAACTTCCTGAGTGAGGGAAGTTGTCAGACATTGAATTAGGCTAGTGAAAACGAGAGGTAATTTTATTCCCCAAAGAACTGTAAGAGTAGCATAAACATCAGTCTCCAAGGAATGGTTGAAATGCCATCTTTCCTGCACAGAGGGGTTTTTGGGAGTGCCATCCACTTTCCCTCTCAAATTATCCTATCGGATGGTCACAACAGGGTTATGATGAGATCTAGGTCATAGGTCCACTCCCCATATTACGCAGTAATAAAATGAGAACAGTTGTCCGTTATGGAGCTTTTACTATGTATCAGACATTTGTTCTAAATGCTCTACACTTCTAACATTAGGAGGTAGAGTCAAGGATTTCTCCACTTCGTATTTGAAAAGGCTAAGGTCCAGAGATTCAGTGACTGGCCTGAGGTCACACAGCAAATGAATAGTAGTATGAAAACAGGAACCAAAGGACTCCCATTTCAGAGCTTACATTCTTAACCACTAGGCAACAGTCCCCCTGAAAGAGCTCTGCTCGCTGGAGACGTACACACACACCCTAGCATCTACTGTAAGAGGAGAGTGCGGGCAAGTGTGGATGATTCCATCTAGATACATCCTCGCTTCTCAAAGGAAAAAGAGAAGCTATTCGAAGCAAGCATCTAGCTGATCGGAGGCCCAAGAGGCACCATCAGGAACAAAGGACCTTTTACCAAGCACCCATTCAGTGTCCAAACCCAAGATGAGTTGGTAGTGAAAAGAGAACACTCACGTTTCAAGGTCTCTGTGCTAAAATATGCACATCACGCATCCGCTACATGCCTGGAGGATACCATCCGGCCCTCATTTTGGTTGAATTTCCACAGAGAAATTTGTGTTCACTTTCAACAACACCCACTGAAAATCTCTTGGTTCAGCCTGTCCTTTCTGATAAAGAAGACAAGGCTGCGAGAAACTACGAAATTAGACAGTGCCCACCTGGTTCTAGACCCAGATTCCCTACCATCACTCCATTCCTGATACCATTTTGTCAGGTTAACCTAACATTCCCTTTATCATGTGAGGCCTAGACACTCAAGTAGGAAGACTTTATGTTTAATCAAAAAAAGAATAATTTACAGGGGGCTAGAAAAGAAGTTTTCATTTGACCAAGGCTGTATTCAGCATCTGTAATCTTGCTTTAGTGAAACGTTTCCTCTGCTTAGAGTCAGTGCCTCTCAATGACCACAGCTTTTTAATAATCAGTTATCATTAATGAGCTCCAGCCATTAGGTAAAACTCAGCACAGGTGTATGAAAAAGGATTCTCAGGTACTCAAGTTGTGGTATAGTTTTTCTGCTTCTATAACTCAAACTGGTGGCAGGCGTCACAACACTTTGTGATAACTTACTGGTTGTGGGTTAGTATGTAAATAACCATATACATAATGTTAGGTGATATTAATATGTAGTATAACTTAATAATAATATTTTGTGTAAAATCACTACACACAAATTCCTCTAAACTGCTTATCTGCTCTATCCAGTGAGAAGGTCACAGGTAGAAGAAATATATACACAGGCCCTCCACTATTGCTAGGAAAAGGCATGGGCATAGCCACCTTGATGGCTTTCCTCCTTCGGGGTGGACTTGGAAATCCAGAGCTCACATTTATATCGCTTTTGCCTTTCTGTAATAAACCATAGTTCTTTGTTCTTATCATTATTTTTAACCTCTCTACTTCCACAGAGGATTTTAAACAGTTTCCAGGAAAGTCACAGATGCTCTGGAATTTTGTTTTCAAAATGGAAAGAAGGTGGCAGATGAAATGGAAAAAAAACCTGGGTCAAGGGCTATGGCCAGAAGCTTCCTAATATCCACATTACAGAGAGAAAGGCAGTTTGTTGGGAGGAGTAAACATCCTCCACACATTCAATCCCAAACAGACCTCCTCCTGGAGTGTGGGCATGAGCACAAATACAATGGTGATGTCATCACACATGGGTTGACAGAAACCACACCAAAGCCCCTCACACATGCTTTCCTCACTTTGAGTTTCTGTATTACCTTAGCTGTGTTCAGAGTATATTTCTTTATTTATGTGTGTTAACTTCGATTTTTATGGCATTAAAAACAAAACAGAAACAAACCATTGAGGAACATGGGAACTCAAGAAACAAGGGACAAGTTACAAAATTGGAACATTAAAAAAAAAATGACACTGATGGCAAGATATGGAATTGTATTGCTCTTTTGTCATCTTTTCATGAGTTTTCTGATTATTCTATTGATTCTCTTCAAAACTGTTAACATTTGTAAATAGAAGTGCATTTGGGATATGTGAGAACTCCATATCTACTAACAAGTTGCATGCAAAAAAAAGTGGCATTTAAAAATAAATTTTTCTTTTAAAAAAACCAATAAATCATTTCTACTGGCTTTCATGGAGATCAAAAACATGCAATCGGCTTTTATTTTACTATGAAACTGACATTTTCGGCACTTACTTGAGAAAGTAGTATGAGGTCTGTCAGATAACTTATAGATTTTGAAATATCTATGTAACAATGTTGTATATGACATTGATGGTGATTGACCAGGGATAGAAAATTCCAGGCAGATCTCACTGTTATGCTCATCCCAGTCATGCAGGCTAACCACAAGGCTATCTCATTATCTGCTCTGTTTTTCCTCCTAGGTCTGTGTCATACCTCCCTCTCTTAGCTAACTCCTACTTATCCTTCAAAGTCAGCTGAATGACATAACCCCAGACAGTTCATCCCTAGTCTCACAGAACTGCCCATAGACCCCCTCCACAGAGCTCTAACTGCAAGTACTTTAACCTTTGGTTTTCTTGCTGATCTCATCTATTAGATTACAGACTTCATGTAACAGGGCCCACTAAGCTCCAGGGTCCAGCATGGTGCCTGGCACAGAGCAAATGTTCAATAATTGTAGAAGGAAGGAAAGAAGGAAGGAAGGGAAGGAGGGAAGGCCCACCTTGAATGTACTTCAACACAGAGATCATCTGCATGTCTGCAACCAAAGCTTTAAGTCAGTTGCTTATGTGACTCATTCATTCCATTCATTTACTCAATCATTCAACAAGCATTTGCTCAGTCCAGCAAGGCATTTGTCTAGTGATCACTGTTATGGGGATACTGCAGTGAACAGTACAGGTATAGGTCCTGGTCTCATGGAATTTATATTTAATTTAGAGGTAGAAAATCTATAAAATCTGGTTTTTAAAGGTAAATAAATGTAGACACAAAAGGAAGACAAAAACAGATCACAAGGACTGGAAATAACCTATCATTAGTCCTTTTCTCATAACAGAAGAAAGTGTGACAGGTAAAGCTATCTTAGACTCCTCTAGGTACCTCCTCAGCGGCCAGTGAAATCATGCCCTTATCACTAATCAGTGTCATCTGATCAGGAACTCCCAGAATAAAGGATCTGCATCCATCAAATGTCAACAAAGTTTAGGACATCACCTGGGTTTTGTGAACCCTTGGAAGCAAAATGGAAAAGCTGAGATTATGCTTCCAGCTACCATCTGTCAAGGGACTGCAGCCAATCAATCAGCTCACATTTCAAAGCTTCGTTTCACCCCAGGAGTAACCAGAAGAGTGAATCTGGGACGTAATTAATTACCCTGCAAGGCAACTGGACACACTGAATTCAAATTATATTCCTAAAGGAATTCAATGGTGGTCAAAAAATAAGAGCCAGATAGATAAATTTGGTGGTCCATGTTGTCTATTTTCTCCAGAAAACAATGCCCAAAGGTCTGGGGCAAAGGGCCTCTCTCACATATGACAGGGCCACTCACATCTCTCACTGGCTTTCAATGGAGACAGATCAGGAGAAGAACTGTGTAAGCCCATATGGCATCACTGGCCATATTCACATCTAGATCCAAATGTTCCAGAGGTAGGAAATGGACAAAGTAAGTAGATGACTTTTCAAGTTCCCATCTGATCCTGTGTCTATGAGCCCAGTGGAAAACTAGACCTAAATTACCAATAGCATGAAAGTCATACCTATAGAACAGCAGGACCAATCAGCAGAAAGACTGTGCAAGTTGCACAGCCTCTCTGAACCTCCCCCAGGCCTTCACCTATCAAATGAGGTGATTGAAAGAAATGAATCGACTCTTCCAACTTGACAATTTCCTTATTGTAACTCTGATCCCTGTCCAACTGGAAATAGCTCTAACCTGGTAAGCTAATGGTGGAGGAAATGTCTGTTGCCCCTTCTTGACCAGTCAAGCCCCAAACTACAAGCTAAGGAAATAATGGAACTGATCCTTCTCAGACAGGCTACCACTCCAGCCAACACAGCACCAGATAAGCAGACCCACCGCTTTCCCCAAAGACACAGTAAGGGCTTTGAAATCAGATGATGTCATCCAACTGTAGTAACACATTCTTGAACTTGAGGATCCCTTTCTGCCAGAAGGAGTCACCTAAACTAGAAGAGGAAGCCCCTTGATTTGCTCTTCTGGCAGATTCTCTTTTCTGTGGTGGCTGGTGCATAGAAATCCATTATCCCCTGCCTATCTCTGTTGCAAATGGGAGACAAGAGAAACATGTTAAGCATATTAAGTAGTGAGTTCAATTTATAAATTATTAGGAACATTACCTCCCCTTAGGGGTTTTCTGAAGTCTTTAATTGTGTGGAAATGCTTTCCAGTTGCCACGGGCCACCATGTTAATTAAGAGGCCTCAATACGTCCTCTGGGGCTTCTGACATGAATCGCGCATCTCTCTAGAAGGGGACAGACCTGCCTGGTTAGCCTCTCACTGGGGCGTGACACTACTTTAGTCTGCTGCCACGAGATGCTTCAGAACCCCTTCCCTACCCTTCCAGGTACAAGTAGCCATAGCTTAGGGAAGAAACAGGATGTCCTCTAAGACCTTTTCTCATTAAAATGCCATTTTTTGGGGGTTAAAGATAGACAACCTTCCATAAGCAAGAGACAAACTCGAACACTAGTAGCCTTCCAAGGTAGGCAGGTTGACATCTGAGGGCCCTTCCAACCGACAGAGGCTGTGAACATGAAGTTCTTCTCAGGAGGAAACTCAATTTTAGAGTTTTTAAATTTTTCATTATTTATTTGTTATCTGTTTTTCGCTTTTCCCAGGTCTAAAGGTGTTAATTCTGTTAGGTGTTATCACTGTCTTTTTTCCTTAATCTAGGAGGTTTATCTTCCATTTCTTTATGAGACTTCAGGAGTTTCAACTAATGAGAGCCTGAAGCCCTACAGGGAAAGTGGCTGGAGGCTAGCATGCTGGAGTCAGCCTGGGCTCTTTCAAGTTGTCATCTTTCAGATGCTTTTTATAGAGCTGCATTTTTGGTTCTCGGGATTCTTCTTGCCTCAGAACCTTGACTTTGCTGTCCCAGAGCAAAAGCAAAGGAGTGAATTTGCCAATAAGGAGCCCAGAGCTCTCTGATCGTTAGTGGCTTCTGGTGCCTGGCATTTGCCTTAATGAGAAGGCCACGGCTGAGTAGAGCTGGGGAAAGGCTACCCTAATGGATCCTCTAATTCCAAAGAGTAGCCTAGACCGCTGCAGAGTGGGAGAGCTGTGAGAACCAGGCGAGCTAGGCAAAGCTGAGGTGCTCCCATTCCTCTAGACGTATGTGCAGCAGCTTTGAGAGAGATGGCACTGCCTAGTCCGGCATTATGCAGGGACCCTAGTCAGTGCAGTGCTGAGAGGCTGCCCCACACGTAACCTACATGTGTGGGTATGTGTATGAACAAATGTGTGTATTGGGCAAGACAGGGAGACTGGGAAATAAAAGCATCCGCACAGAAGCAAAAGCACCTCTGGTCACAGTGTCAGCAACCCTTGGGCAGAGCCGCGTGAGACAGGCTCCCTCTGTGGGCTGTGCGCACCAGCCCTTCAAAACTTCACGAGTCAAGCATGAAACCAATGAATAAATATCTCCGGCTGGGTAATGCTCAGTGAGTATTCTTGGCCATGTTTCTTTCCTCCTTTCCTCTTTGTTTTTATGCAGTAGGTGATCTTGATGAAATAAAATAATAATAATAATCTACTCCATTAGGGCCCAACATTAAGGGAATTATTGAGCAAGTAACAGAAGAGGCAGCTGGCACAGTGTGTGCTAATGACCATTAGACTTTAACCCTCTTTCTCTCTGAACATAACAGCGTTGTTAAACCCCTCTTCCTCCCATCTCCTCAAAAGTCAGGCAGCCCAGCCCAAAGGGGAGAGAGGAGGTCTCGGAGACCTAAGAGCTCCATGGGCAGCAGCTGCTGGCGCTGAGCAAATGCAAACTACAACAAACCAGTCACGGAGGGCAGACCTCACGCAAGGTACCTATGGGGAGTCCACTGTCCTGTGGAGATTCCAATGACTTCAGATGAAAAAGTGGGGAATAAAAGACTGAGAGAGGGAGTCATGATGTCAAGATGAATTTGGTACATATTCACCCATATTATTCTCTGAACCACTGTAGATTAAAAATGTCTGTTTCTTCCCCAGCTAAGAACTCAGATGGACCCTTAAAGGCTGTGATATTTGGAGATGCCTACCAGTCAGGTGACAGGGTGTGGGCTTTGATCATGTTCCACCCCACACAGACAGGTACAACTTCCACCATGATCACCATGAGGTCTGGGGGCCCAGTGTCTAGTCCAGTATTCAGGAGCCCTGCCTGGGTTCTTCTGCCCAGTGGAACCTCCAACGGCACAGTGTCTGTACTCAGGTAGGTGGCGACCCCACAGATCTGATGGTTACTTGTGAAGATCTCAAAGGCTTCAAGCCATTATGAAAGCATTCCTCAGATTCCTGCAGCAATCCCATTGATCACACCTCTTTCGTCCCCTGAATTCCTGCCTTCTTTTCTAGTTCTTTGCACACACTGCCTTATTTCTTTAGTATCGGCACAGTGGAGCACCAATTATAAAGTGCTTACCATGTGCCAAACACAGCACACCATGAATTACATTCACTATTTTATTTCATCTTACCAATGACTATAAGGAGAAGAAATTACTATTTCTCTTTTTAGATGAGGAAACAGAAGATCAGAGAGGTTCAGTAACCTGCCCAAGTTTAAGTGGTAGTATGATGCTAAATTAACACTGAACCACTGATCTTAATGATGTTGTTTTATGACCTGGTTGAGTAGAAAGGGATCCACCAGTGTAGCACAGGCCCCAATTCCCCAACTTCCCATCTTCTCTAAATTAAGCCCTAGATGACCTTCCTCCCACACCTAACTCTTGGGATTATGCAATGAGGATTCCTGAATGTCTACACTTGGTACCATCTACACTGTTTGCTCCCGATGCTAGCAATCTTCTCCTGTTATGCTTGTTCACTGGGTTGACCAAATGTTATCATTTCAAGCAATAATTTAATTGTGTCCAGGATGGCCATACTTCTCAGGCTCTTGTTTAACGCAGGCAGGGAAAACCTAGCGAGCTATCTGTTCTTGGGTAGATATTTTCTAAGTGAAATCAACCATCATGCAGGTCAACAAGTACAGATACTCAACCCTTTCCTTAAGAACAGTCTGCCACACACGCATGCAGACTCAGGTCTCTGCTGTCTGTATGCTCTTATTCTGTGATGAAACACCTAAGAGGAACAGTAGGTAGTTTTCATACTATATATAACAGCATATATAAGAGACAGGGAAGAAAATGTTGGACTTAGCCACTTTCAGGGAAAGTCACCTGGAAGATTAATGGCCAGTAGATGTGGAAAAGGTAAGAGAAACCCTGCAAGAGGCCCTAAAGGATGATAATGATCACTTCCAATTCAAGTCATTCAATGCTAGCCAATACGGAAGTTAGAAAGCTCTCCTACGTGGCTTTCCACTCACAAAGCTCTTCTAACATGTACCTTCCTTGACCCGCAGCACCGAGGGGAACAGTGGGTGTCCATGGTCACCTCTCTTGTAACACTCCAGCTATGACTCAGGCTTGGATCCAAGGAAGATGCATATGAGAGCTGAAGAATTGTAGCACAGGGCACAGGCGAGGGAATTAAGGATGAGCAGAGATGGTGATATACAAACACAATTGGCGTCTCACATGCCGAGATGCTTCCAAACCCCTCAATCTTGCCAGCAAGCTTTGTCTGGTATCAAAGAGGGGAGGGACAGGGAGGACTGACAATCAAAGGAGTCCCCTCTTGGGCCACGCATTAAGAGCTGTGGCTCTTATTCCCTCTCTTAAAAAATTATTGCAATTCAATTTTTCTCTGGAACTAATCAAGCACAAAATCTGGAGAAGAGTCCTGGTTTGTGCAGGCAATCTCTGAGCGAGACACTGATGCTCTCATTAGGACAGGCTTCGTTAAACCACCAGCTCCAACATCAGCAGCATATTGTCTTCAGCTAATTATATTTTTGCTGGCAAAGCCATTGTACAAATCTTCAAATCCTTTCCATCATTAATTAAAAAAAATAAAAAAGCTGTGCCCTGCCTCCTCCCTCCCTGGCATCCCACCCACCCAGCTCTGCATGCTGTCAGCTTTGTTCCTCTGGTTTTCCAGGATTTCTCTCTGGCACGTGGCTTTTGAGGGGGAGGTGATCCGGTGGAGCAGAAAGGCTGCCACCGGTAAGCTTGATTTCTTCACTAGCTGTCCATGGCTCACGCTGTTCCTGGCCAGATGCTAGTCACATGTCCCAGGACCTTGGGCACCGCCCGTGCTCACCAGCCAAAGATGGGCCAGAGCAAAGGGAAGCTGCAAGCTGAGTCCAGTTCTGCCCCACCCACTGTGGAAAGAGACAAAAGGCCCAACCCTGCTATTGTTCTGATTTACTGCTCACTGGGCTTATCATGCAGACTGAATCCATAAGTCAGCCTGATCTGGCCAGAGACACGCACATGATACAAAGTCAGGGGTTCTTGCTTCCAAGGCAACTGACAAGACAGACATCATTGGCCGAACCAATGCATAATTCTGTACCTGGGGTGGACATGTGTTCCTGACCCCATGAGGGCCATTCCCGGCCAACTCTCAACATCACTACAACTTAATCCAAATCATAGTGTTCATGGGGTTTCATTTTTCTCCATTTCAATAGTGGTGATTTACGTTTTCTATTCTTAACATTTAGTACTATTGTAAGGGAGAAAGGGGGAGAGAGAAAGAGAAAAAGAAGGGGGAGGGGAGTGAACAGGTAAAGGGGAACAGGGGCTTGTCCACACCTTACCTGTGAGCCTTCACCCTTCCCTGACCATCCCTCTACTGAAGTACCCCTTACCCTTCTCAGCCTAAGTCCTCTCCTTCCTGAAACCTACTTTGATTACTCCAATTCTCAGACATGTCATTCTCTCCCAACTCCTAAAGCATAGGAGGACACTCTTTAATTAATCTTTAATCTCTAATTCTGCTATTTCTCCTATCATAGCTCTGAGTAGTCTTGCAGGCATAAACCACAGTTTAAAAACTTGCTGCAGCCCCAGCCTTAGCAGAGGGCTCAACCCAGAGCTGACCCTCCATAAACAGTGCAGTGCTTGATTAATTACAGCTGGCTTGGTGAGGTTGATAAAACGCAAATAGCATGGCTTTTATACTGTTTGTCAGCTCAGACTTAAGACTTCCATCTGGAAGCCTGACTTTGCTCCTGCCCTCTGGCTCCTTGGCCAGCTCTGAGGTGCTCCCCAGCAGCTGAGACTCCCAGGGAGAAGTCATCCATGGCAGGGTATCAGCTTCCTCACCCATGAGGATGTTCAAATGGGAAGTCTGCACTGCAGACCCATTTATCCAGCAGATGTTAGCATGATGGCTTATGCAAGTTTGTTCTAGCTTGTACCTTTTTGTGTCATTGTGCATTTAAATTGACAGGGAATTTTTTCTTAGTACGACTAGCTGACCTGCACTTGGATCTTCCTGTTCTTGCTGTATGCCACAGAGCTCTGCACCAATAGTCTCATCACCAAAGAGGTCAAAGAATTTTTCATCACATTCTTTTTATTCAAGTATAATGGACATACACCAGTGTGTTGGTTTCGGGTGTACAACATGATTTGATATTTGCATCAACACAGAAGACCAGTTATAAAAACAACTACTTAGCACCTAATTATAGGAAGAGCTGTACTATGGGCTCTACAAAGACAATGGTGTAGAAAAAGTCCCATCTCTTAGAAACGAAAGCTTTAATTTTTGTTTGATTAATATATGCATTACATGTATTTATGTACATATATATTTACCATTTATACTACTGTTGCTGCAAAGTGGCTGCATGTAGGATGGACAAGTTTTTGTTGATTCTTTTCTGGGTAGGGAAACTAAATTTGACTGAGCAAGAGGGACAAACAGTTGTCAGGACCAACAGTTTTTGTTTCCCCTGCCGCCATACCACGACGAACATGGGCTACAAACTGGGTAGCTCCCACAGGCACACTGAGGGCTTGATGCCCAGCACCAGCTGGACCCTTTTTTTCTCTCTCAGTCAAGAAACCATACAAGAATGCAAGTTGGGTGAGAAGGACCTTATTATAGGTCATTTATAGCACAGAGTCCACTCTAATGGAAAAAAGGAAGCCAGTCACAAATTTCAGCACTTTACCTCTCATTAGGATCAAATTCACTTGCCACACTTTACCATTGATGGGGACATGGCACTGTGGCTGCAAACTGCAGAGATGTGAATGCAGCCACTGAACACAGGAAAAATGAGGAGCCATTTGCTTTGTCTAGAAGGCTGGGTCAGGGACTGCCCAGTCTCAGGTCCTGGGAGTTGCTCTCTTCACTGTCAGAGAGCAGGTGCTACCACCCTGGTCCTTAGGCCATGCTCTGAGACACCCAAAACTGAGATGTTCCATCTGAAAATCTCCCACCATGATTTTTCTTGGTGTCAAGTCTAAAGCAATTTTAATAGATAGATAGATGGATAAAAGAGAGAAAAAGAGAGAGAGAGAAAGGGGTGGCCTTGTGACCTGGCCAGCTCTAATGTGTCTAACAGTCTTTACTAAGGCTCCTGTTCCATTATTATGTGAAGGTGAAAGAGAGGTGAAGGTTTAGTAGAGAGAACAGAGCCACAGCAGTCAGGGAGGAGGCCAGAATAGAACATTCTGCAAACATCTGGCAATACGAGAGGAGGTACCCTGACGATCACCTGGCTCCCAGTCCGAAGAGCACCACTTACCAGCCACGTAGTCTTTTGACCTCTTTGAGCCTCAGCTTCCTATCTGCTCAGACTTGCACAGCCTTCCTCACGGGACTGTCTGTTCATTCCCAAAACTCCTTTTGGCCTCCTGGTATAAGGCCAGGCCCTCTGATAGGCTACAGAGATGCACAATCCCTCCTAGCAAGGAGTTCACACTCAGGGGAGACAGCCTTGTGGGAAGATGAGGACAATGGCAGGAATATGCACCAGAGATTGCACAGTGTTACTCCACCCACCTAGAGGGAAGGGGGTCAGGGACCATTCCCAGGCAGCCATCAGCACAGTTCAAAGACAGTAATTAGTAGCTATTCTGCTCAGGAAAGGAAAGCTGTTTTAAACCAAAAGTACAGCATTAGCAAAATAAGTAGAAGTATTAAACAGCAACAGTGTTCCAAGAAAGATGATTTTGAACTGGTCAGTGTGGTTTGCAAAGTAAAAACCAAGGAGCAGCAGGAGATGAGGGTCAGGTCATGAAAGGTTTAGCGTCTTAGAATTTACCCTTTAGCCTTACAGGGAAATACTCAAGGCTTCTCCCCAGGAAGATGGCATTGTCCATCTGCATTTTACTAGGAACAGCCTGGTGGCAGTGAGAGGGAAGTTTTGAGAGGAATGAGCCAGAAGGCACAGGTGGAAAATCCCTG
Organism: Manis javanica; assembly: GCF_040802235.1. Taxonomy (NCBI): domain Eukaryota; kingdom Metazoa; phylum Chordata; class Mammalia; order Pholidota; family Manidae; genus Manis; species Manis javanica. The sequence goes on from NC_133166.1 coordinate 85,699,698, forward strand.
CAGCGGTCTGGTGAGAGGTGATGGGGCCTTGTACCAGCAGTGGTAGTGCACAGGGGAAGCAGAGAGGGATTCCAGTGACATTCGAAAAACAAAAAGGACAGAGGTTGGTGCTGGATTGAGTGAGGGGGACAGGGAAGAAAAGGGAACTAGCCTGGATGTTGGTGGTCCTCACACCCAGGGAGGCGGAAGACAAAGAGGCGGAGAGGGTGGTTGGGAGAACAGATGATGAGATTCACTTGACCATGTTGTTTGAAAAGCATGTGCTACATCCAGACAGATCTGTAAGTCAGAAGCCTGGGGAACAGAGGCCAAGCTGGAGATAGACAGGTGTAAGGACCGAGTGAAGCAAACATGACACAAACACATTATATTCATTCCACAAACACCAACTGGGGATGTTCCTGGTGTGAAGTATTCTGCTGGTAACTGTAAGAAATATGAAGATGAATCACACTCGGACCAGATCCTGCCACTTAGGAGCCTGGAGTCTACTACCAGGGAAGGAAAGACTTGTCAAAATACTAATGCCTTGGATGGAAACGGACACCGTCCATGAGAGAGGCTCAGAGAAGTCTTCCTGTTGGCCCAGCCAAAAAAAAGCCGAGGAGGCGGCATGATCTCTAGTTGAAGGATCGGAAAGGGGGCCAGGTGGCCACGTTTGAGATAAGACCTGAAAGGTATGCAGAACTGCAACTCATATACATGGAGGGGAAAGGAAGACCCAGGAGGGCAATCCCACGGCCATGGCAGCTACAGGGACAGGAAATCAGAGGGTGCAGAAAGGGGGATCCTGGGCAAGAACAATGAACGGGGAGACTGAGACCCTCCTGCCCCCAAATAACAAAAGGCGCTGCTTGTGCAGATGATTCTCAAGTAAAATAACTTTCTCCTTTCAACTCTTCCTCCTCTGCAACCCGAGTGACCTGGACTGATGTTAGCTGCGTAAAGCAGCACTTAACACAGGTGCTAGGGAAAATTTCTGGGGGCAGAAACAGCCGTTTGGATGTGCTCACAGTATCACGCAGGAAGAGTCACATGGCCCACTTCACACTCTAACTTTTTCATTAGATGAAATCAGGTGAAAATGAACATCAGATCCAAGCTTGATCGAACAGGCAAAGGAACTCACAAAGGGCACGGAGCAGAGGCAGGCAGGGGACAGGGAGGGAGCTGCATCTCCAGGGCCCCAGAGGCAATGCAGCTGCCCTGGCTCCTGATGGAAATAAGGCACCAACCTGTCCTGCCCTCGTTCAGAGGGGGTGCTGAGAACGGGCAGGTCCCACCTGGAAGAGGAGACTGCGAGGTGCCCTGTAGGTCCCTGAACTGGCTTTGGAAAGGTACAACCCACTATCCTGTCAGGAATTTTCCACTTAAAGTGGGCTTTTCCCCTAAGAGCAGGGCACATGGGGCAACTGAAGCAAGCAGGTGAGGAAGAAATATAAAACCACTGGCTCAGGTGTGCGTGCTCGGAGTCCCGCAGCTTCTGGCTTCATGAAGTCATCCAGATAGGAGGATAAATGTCCTCTCTGAGGGCTCCAAGTGCTCCAGACAGGATCCCACAGTGCTCTGTGGGCTACATCACCTCAGCAAACCCCTATGCTGGAGGCTGTATGCCGTTCCCTGGACCTGCTGCCTCACATGGACCGGCGCCCACTCCATCCTGAGGCCAACCCCAGAAGGTTCCGGGAGCACCTCCTGCCAGCAAAGGTGGGGGCATGTCTAGGGAGACTCCATGGAGACTTTGAGAGCAGTGGCTGGCACAAGGCACCCTGGGTTAGCAGTTCAGCAATTCCTGGGGGACTGCAGAGAAGCCCCAGGGGACCAAGGGAAAGGGGCAACAGCCACCAAACCCCTTCCAGTGGGTCAGTATGGGCAGTTCTCTCAGCTCCCTCCCAGGACATACCCGCTTCCATTCAACCCAGCCTGGACACCCAAGCCCACCATTCCCCCCATAAACCATCATCATCTTCATACATGGAAAAAAGAAGAACCAAGTTTCCACAGAGAACTTGCTATAGGGAATAAAGTTCCTTTCTAGATTATTCGGAAGTCTGTCCTAACCAGGGACGGCTAGTGTCCCACCTGTCCTTTGCTTACACAGTCCTAGAATGTGAGAGCTGGAGGCGACTTGTGAGGCCATCTGGCCAAGGGTTCCGAGGCAGAGAACCCACAGCCCAACCTGCGCTATGGATCGATGATGCACCAGTGGCTGGTAAAAGTGTGGGACCTGTTAATTTTATTATTTATTGGTGACCTATTATTTTTCCTAACCTATATGGAAATAGTTAACTGTAATATCAAATCCAAAATTTTGCTGGCATTTTCATCTAAGGTAAGGCTAAAATTAGTTCACACTGAGAAAATCAGTCAATTTAAATAAAATATTTGGAAAACACTAATATAGATGGTATACAAATACAGCACAGTCTGAGTGCCTAGAATTTTGAGAGCCCTCATTTGCAGATGGGAAAACAGGCTCAGGCGGGAATGGAGCTTGGCCGGGAGTTCACAGAGGTTCCTGAGGAGAAGGACTACAGTGAAGGCCCACTGATGTCTAAGGCATGGTCCCCTCCCAGCCCTGGGCAGCTTGTCTCATCACTAGGGAGGCGAGGGAGAGAAAACACAGTCTGGGTGTGCGCAGCTGGGTTCTCAGCCTACATCACTCTGCTAGGAAGTTCTGAGCAGACCCTGGCTGGGACCTGCTGGTGGGGCTGAAGGAAGGCAGTCCTAGTAGGGGCTGGAGGCCCCCAGTGCCAAGGTCACTTGCTCTGGTCAGCAGTGCCCTGACAGTGAGCAGGGCTGGGGACTGGCACAGCCAGCTGAGAGCCCAGGCATGGTGACTTGGGTGTATACACTCCATGACACTGAGGGGATTAAAAGAGAATAAGAGAGGGATGTTTTAAATCACTGCTGGGAAGCAGAGCCCTTAGGAGTTTGTTCTATGTGGCAGCTTCCCTTGCTTCATAAAAATGTAGCTAAGGCCCATAAATGACAAATTCTGACATGCTCACTCTTGCACATCCAAAATGTTATGTGTCTAAGTCCCAAAGCCTTCCATCTTCTTCCTCATACAAGATCTATGCAGGCAGGAAACCAAAGGTCAAACCTTTTACTAAACACCTGGTGTCTGATCTCCCTTGGGGATCTCACACAGTGGTCCTCTTTATGGTCTTGGAACAGCAGCACCCACCTTAAGCAAACTTTGGGACTGGGAGCCATGCCCAGAAGGTCCCAGCTTCTGCTCCATGAGCAGCCACTGCTGTCACCCTCAGCTCAGTGTCTCAGTAAGCTGGGCATCCGATTCATCCTAGGTTATAAGGCCACTTGACTCATCTCTAGGGCTATTCATGGATGTCAGCAGCAGTCAAAGGGGTATCAGGAGAATCGTGTATAGCAAGGCAGCAACAGGAAGCTCCTGACCTCCTTGGGTAGACTATGGAGACCACTACACAACCCAGAGGAGGGCTACTGACACCAGCCTCTTGTATAGGTGAAACTTTCAATGAACTTTGGCAAATACTCAAGAGGGTATTTTATGAGGTGAAGTCTTAAAATGCTTTGTCCTCCCTCAGCCTCATAAGCAAGGCAGACAGCCACCACTAACCCTTAGAGTCCTTACATATCAGTCCCCACACAATACAAGTTTATCATGATGTCTGGAAGCATAATTCGAATCACATGTGTGTATACTTCCATTAGGTATTTTGCTATAAGGGGCTGATTAAACATACAAAGACACTTCATAAAAGTCTACAGTGTATGTCAAAATTGAAACCAAGCCAGAGCCATCAGGCTCACAGGGAAGAAAAAATAACATATTTGCTAATCAGTATCCTGTTTATACTTCTCAAGTCTCCACACATGTTTTCATCAATTTTTGTATTCACAAAACTCATCAATACATCTCAGGAGAGGCTAATGTGCTTGTATTTCACCTGAATTTGTGAATACCATATGCCTTGACTTTGTAGCAAGAAAAATCTTTGTCAATGCCTGCCTTAAGTGACAATTATAATTAATCTTTGTGAGTTTGACTAAAGCTAGCAAACTCTTATCTTTCATTCTGCAAATGGGACCCCGTTGCTTCTGCCAAGTTGTTGTCAAGGCTCTATAGGTAAAATAAGGAGAAAGTCTAGATTGGGATCAGCAAACTATGGCTTCTGGGGGAAATACAGCCCACTGCTTGTTTTTGTAAATAAAGTTTTATCAGAACACAACCACATTAATTTATTTATATATTATGTGACAGCTTTGACACTATAATGTCAAGAACTTGCTAGCTGCAATACAACTCATATGACCTGCAAAGCTGAAAACATTCCCCATTTGTCGCTTTACAGACCCCAGCCTAATTTTCTTCCATTATCTGTGCTAGGGTTTTCTCTCTGTGGGCATATGGCTGGCTACATCTACTATATCCAAATGTAGTCTGCCTCCAACCATGGCCCATGGGGGTGGGTTTGAAGTCATATTTAAAGGCAAATTTCAGGTCTGTGAGAGAATCTTAAAATTTTAGAGATGAGTAGAAGGTGAGGAGAAGACAGCATGATCTAGTGGAAAGATAATAACATTCGGAATAAGAATATCTGAGTTTTTCCACCAATGCTGGCCATGAACATCACCTACCATTCCATGACTTCTTTTTACTATTGTGAATGTGAGTTATAACAATCTTTGTATATCATTCACCTATAGATGGACACTTAGGTTAGTTTCATTTATTGGCTCTTAATAATGTGCAATAAACACAGGGGTGCATATATCTTTTTGAGTTAATGTTTATCAATAGGTGAATGGATAAAGATGTGGTTTATATATATACAGTGAATATTACTCAGCCACAAAAAGGAAGAACTCTTGCCATTTGTGACAACATGGATGAACCTAGAGGATATAATGCTAAGTGTACAGTTGAGCAGAGAAATAGTTGAGCAGAGAAAGACAAATGCAATATGATTTCATTCATATGTGAAATTCAAAAAATAAATAAATAAATAACCCAGAAACAGATTCATAAATACAGAGAATAAACAGGTGGTTGCCAGAAAGGAGGGGAGTGGGGGGATGAATGAAATAGGTGAAGGAGATCAAGAGGTATAAACTTTCAGTTATAAAATAAATAAGTCATAGGGATGAAAAGTACAGCATAGGGAATATAGTCAATAATATTGTTAACAACTTTGTATGGTGACAGATGGTAACTACACTCACTGTACACCTGAAACTAGTATAATATTATATCAACTATACTTCAATAGCAACTTTTTTTCAACAAATAGAGGCTGCAGGGTAAAGGAAAAAGAACCAAAAACGATTTTGCATGGTGGATGCCTGGGCAGAAGAGGAATTCCCATAATGACGTCATTTGGTTGGATGAAAAAATAAATACATTAGCGAAGTTCTGCCGAGGAAGTTTGGATCTGGGATTATCATCCTAAACTGCAGGATAGCTCCTAGGAAACACTGTAAACAATGAAACAAAAGTGGCTTAACAATGCCCTGGACGTACATGACCACATCCCAGCTTTGTAATCAGTCTGATTCTGTCGCCCTAACATCCTTAATTGCCTCGGTCTTTTTCCCTGAGCACAATTCCTCTAGGGCTCCTGAAAGGTTGCTATGATCCCACCTGCTTTACTGGCTCCCTGAGTTAGGGGGCCCCGGGGTAATACACTGCGTACAGAATGATTACAGGCAGCTTGCATGGCACCCCAAGAGTTTACCTAGTTAATAGTTACTGAGCACTTCCCAGGGGCCAGGCATTGTAGGAAGCGCTTAATAAGAATAATCTCATTTAACCATCAAGACAGCCCTAAGAAGTAGAAGCCATTATTATTCCATTTAACAAATAAGGAAAGTGAGTTTCAAGAAATTAAGCTGTTTGTCCAAGGACACTAGAACATTTAGTAGATGGGAGAACTAGGATTCATGTTGGTGTCTCTGATAGCAAAGGCCTTGCTCTAAACTACCTCACCGAAGGCCAGTGCCATCACTTAGTGTCCTTTGACTTGTTGGCTTCTCGGTGACCTTTGCTCAGAGCTGACCCCAGCCTTCTTTGCAGTGCTTGATCTGATTGCCAACCCAGATCTACACTTTTTGAGCTGGCCCAGAGGTCCCAGCCTCTTGCCCAATTCTATAGGAGCCTTCCTAATTTTCACCAAGGAAGGGTTTCTGCCGTGCTAACTAAAAGAAGCAAAATTACTCCACAGCCTGGGAAACTGGAGAAACCAGCCGAGCCTAATGCCACCAAGCAGCAATCTTATAGCAGAGTGACGCCTGAAGTCGCATACACCTGCCGTGGATGCTGGCTCCACCTATGTGACGTTGCAGAGTGATTTACTTTCTCCAAGTCTCAGTGTTCACATCTGAAAAATGGGGGAATTACCATTCATTTCTCAAGGTTGTTATGGGAATTGATTATATCATGCATAAAAACGATCCCATACATTGCCAGAGACATAGTGGTAGCTTCATTACTATGAGTAGGACCAGTTCTTCATATTGATTTAAACCCTACAGAGATTATGATTCTGCCTTCAAAAGAATCTGCAAGGATTTGGGGAACTGAGCACTTAAAAGTAATTTGTTGGCTTCTATATCAAGTGAACTAAACTGATGAACAGAACATCACATCAATTTGTTAAGAACCATTACTATCCTTGTGAAAATGTGGTCTCTTTTTCCTTGCTGTCTGGACAAAGGGGGTCACCTAAGGCCTCTATAAGCTTCAGGAAAGAGAAGAACAGAATTGAAAATAGGATGTAAGGAATGGGAAAGAAAGACATTCCACCTGGCTCTCTGTTCTGCCAAAGGCTATCCTCAAATGTTAAGTATTAATACGATTAAATGTTCCTTGAAAGCAGAAGCTTGTCTTATTAATTTTCTATCTCCTTAGTGGCTAAAAAGAAAAATATCTGAAGCCTGACAGATACTGTTAAGGGAATCAATACCTAAATGACTGAATGAGTCAATGATTCTTTTAAATCAATGATAGGTCAATAATGCTTTAAAAATGCTTTCTTAGCTTCCAAAATTTTACTGTGGAAGTGCAAGAGTATGTATATGAGAAACCTAAGCTTATTGTTACATGACTTTCACAATTTTAGAGTTGTAAGCCCCCAGCTGCCCTCATCCATTGCCTGCCAATAAACCCAGTGCCAGCTGTGAGGTAGTGTGGCTGCAGCCAAGGTCGGCAGGTGGGTGTAGCCAAGCTGAACAGAAGCTGAGTTTCTGGGGCTACCTGCCTGGTGTAGCCACAGGAAGAAAGATGTGTATTCCACCTTGGTGTGGGTCCTAGTGCTATAGAGTTACTACCTGTGAAGTGACAATGGTGAATGTGTCTCAGCTGTCAAAAGTCAACAGAACACAAAAGCAGATAAAAGAACATGTTAATAAATACATACTGGCACTCGCCGTGGGTCAGGCTGTGAGCTGGGTGTTCCTTGGAGTATAGGGTCTAGACTCTGCCAGCTGTCTCAATTCAAATCCTGGCTCTGCACCCTCACAGTTGTTTAACTTTAGGCAAGTTACTTAGTTTGTGAGGCCCTCAGTCCCTTCATCAGTAAAATGGGATAATAACAAGCCCTACCTCATGGTGTTGTGATGAGAACACAAAATAAGCTAATATGCATTAGAAGTACTAAGAGTAGTATCTGGTACACAGTATCCAAAACAGATGATGATGATGATGATGATATAATTATGGTGGCATCTCTACACCTCAGATTGCCGCATGCCCACTCTATTGAACAAGTAAACTGTGGAATCATGGTTTCTCTGCCTCTGAGATGGGCCTGGAACAAGTGCGGTCATTTTCTGCACCCACTAGACCTACTCCCCATAGCCAACAGGAAAAGGTTGGGTTACGTCCACCTATGCAGTAACTTGACAGGAAGGCTCTGGACAAACAGGTACTGTGGTACCTAGTGAGGTCCATCTGCTTGTCTCCCTAAGGATTTAGAATGAGGGGACAAGCAGGAAATCTGGAAGCTACAGGAACAAAGTTGGAAACACCGTGAAGCCGAGAGAAGTCAGAAGGGGTCGTAAGTGAGGTGACTTGATGAGAAAATGGATAGTACAAATATATAAAAACATCAAAAGGGAGAAGATTTACAGAGTTGACTGGACAAAGGAGCCCATGGTCAACAGGGACAATGGGCACAGGTGCACACGAGCCCAGGCACACACTCCTGAGGCTGGGCTCGCGGGATGACGTGCACCCAGCACAACCATCCAGTTCCTCTGTGGAATTCTGCTTTGTGAAGTTGTTTTTTTTTTTAATCAGAAGATTCCTTTCTCCCTTAACTCCATTACAGGGAAGGCCTGAGTGGATTGCTCTGTAAAACTAAAAAGCCTTAAAAGTGGATGTACCCATTTCACAGATGAGATGATAATGAAGCTGCCAGAAAAGTCAGCAGATGACCTCAAGTGCAAGCTAGGATTTGAAGCCACCTTTTGACTCTAACTCCAGTGTTTCTTCCCACTACACTCTAGCTTCCACTCTACAGGAATATGGGAAGGCAGGAAGCATAACAGATTAGCTGAGCAACTGCAATGGCTAACAGACTCATATGTATCTGTCTGTGCCCAGTGCATCTTGGCAAGAAATGCATAGCCACACTGTAGTGCCAGGGGTGTGGGTGGGGGTGTGGAGAGGTTTGCAAGCCAACCCCCCTTTGGCACTTGGGATGGCCCCCAAGTGGACACTGGGATCTCCAGGCTTTTGCACATCAATCCGTCAGACATCCCAAGAGCAAAGACCTTTTGGGTTTTTTTTAGGGGTCTTGCTGATTGTGTTAGGCACTGCCCACCATTTTCCTAATGGGAGGCCCAGTCCACAATGATGGCTTTGGTAAGCAGGCCGGATGGCCAGAGAGTCAGTCCAGCCCCATGATGGATGGCTTGAACTACTAGAAAGGTTCCCTGAACTGAATCAGGACTTGTCTTTTGTCCCTCCCCATTTATGACTGTAATTCTGTTCTTAGTGTTTACCTAAGACACGTCTGAACCCCTCCATTTGTTCTTAAAGAGCAGAGGGATTGCCCTGATAAACTAGGGCATCCTCAGTTGAACTAAACAAATATCAATTGATAATAAAGATGCAAAAGTGGCCTTGACTAATGAATTAGCTAATGAATTTTTGTAACTAATTTGCTGAAGGCAAAACATGTTGCCAGAAAAAGTATCTCGCGCACTTGCTGGTGTCCACAGACACTGAATGATGATGGACTTGGTAGTGCAGAGCAATGACCAGGCTTGGAACTGCTCTTGCCTGCCCTAGAAGTAGCGGAGCTTTAGGAATGAAATGAAGACAGCTCTGGTCACGATAACACAATACTTAGGCAGCTCTGCACTGAACTTGAAGAGGGACGAACCAGTAAGTCAAGGATGATAAAGGAAGGGTCGGTCCTCAGGCACAAAGCTGCCTGCAGTCCTGGAAACGCAGCCCTAGGTGTGATCTGTGGGCTTGGTACTAGCTGACCCCGTAGTGTTACCCTCCCAGAAGAAACTGCCCCGGCATGCCCATTCTCCTGCCTGGACTCTGGGATTCTACAAGAGCACCTGTGGTCAGTTTCATCCCTGAACCTTGTTCTCTACATTTTTTTGCCCAAAAGAAAACTCTGTGTCCTGGGCTCACCTGGGCCCCCAGAAGCAAGGATCCTGAGGACACCTGAGGAGCCAGCAATCGAAAGCCACAGGACCTGCAGACACTGGCCACTGGGCTAGTTGCCCTGAGCAGCCCTCGCCTTCGTGGATGGGTTCTAGTCACAAGATACTGATGGGGGAAGACAAATACTCAAGATTATTTTTTCCCACAATTGTGAAGTGTGCCTAAGAAGGGTGAACTACAAAAGGTATCATGTACCAGTGGCAGTTATCTCTATTTCAAAAAAAAAAAATTACACACACATACACACACATCAAAGCAAAGCATTTTTGAAAGGCTACGTGCTGTGAAAAATGTACTTAACCAACCTATATACATATAGGAAGTCTATTAACATTGTCATCTTTAATTACAAAAGTGAAATATAGATGATACATTAAAATTCTATTATGCACCATTAAATTCTTTGGCACACTTTTAAGAAGAAAAATGCAGATCATATGGTAAATTAGCAAAAGTACAATATGGAAATTTAAATCCACACAGGCTGACTATCTAATCTAAATTCATAGTAAAACCTGATCCTCTATGGAGTAAACAATTTGCTTATAACTGAAGAATTCCTTGATTCTGGTTTAAACCTGCATCAATTTTCATTTGATGAATTTCCTTTCACTTACTCAAGAGTTTGCAGAAGTATAACCTTGTGGACTTTTGTAGTTTTAAAAGTCAATTATCTTCCAAAATTCGAAATCTCTTCAGCCAAGTTTGGATTGCGCAGGAGGTTAATATACATTGTTTGACCCTCAAAGCAATAATATAAGATTTCAGGAAGGGACGTAGTACCTCTTTGGGAAAAAATAATTCACAAATTTTAGGATGTGATTGAAAAATAAGAAAAGCAAAAGGGTTTTCAAAGTTTCAAATTGCCAGGTTGCCAGCTGGTATTGGTTTTCTGCAGGCCCATGATTTTGCTGATGGTATATTTATCTTGGGCACAGTGTAAGAGAGGACTTACCAATTCTCATTCATAGAGTGTCACAGGGATACAAAAAAAGGTTTTCCTTTGCATTTCATTCTCTCATTACTTATATTTTGGGTTTAAAGCAAAAGATAGTAAATGCAAAATATAAAAATAAACAGTGCTCCCTGCGTTGAAGCAATATGGATGAGAAAAATGTAAACACAAAATGAGAGAAATGTCAACTTGAAGGTTTTCAAAGAACCATTAATTCCCTCAGCACATATTGGAAATATTTAGGCTTATCAGTTAAGCTTTTAAATATACATTTTCTTAACAAGAGAGAAAAAGGCTGGTTGTATTCATGTTTTCATAATCACCTTAACTTTTCTCTTTTTTGAATCATGCTATTTAGATCCAAACTGAAAACTGCATCAATATTGATCATTACAGCTAATGACTAACAGCCCCGCTATTGTTATTTCATAACTAACAGGCGTTGGGTAATAAGATTTCATTTAAGTGCATTTCACTGCCCAACACACTGTTGCTAGTTGAAGGAATTTGCCGTCTTCTGACATTTATAACGCTGGTATTCCAGATACCGCAAATGGCTGCCGACTTTACCTCCACAGAATGTGGTATAAAGAGGATAATATGAAGTCTACCAATCCCTGAGTTTCTTAAGAAGAAGCCATCAGAGATTCCAGGAACGGCACCTTCAAATGAGATACCCTCAGGCTTGATTTTTAAGCTGAAGGCAGTTACACAACTTCAGCCTTTGAATCTGTTTCTAGCCTGGAATGTTAAGGACAGGAGAGGCAGTGTGGCACGGAATGGGAATGGAGTATGCGGAGAAGGCAGGCAGGGCTGCAGGAGACGCCACTGACTTGACGTCTTGGTTGAGGACGGGAGGAAGGGGCCACATCTTCACTCTGGAGTCCTGTTCCCTTGCAGAAGTCAAAAGCTCTCCTGAATTTTTCATGGAGATGTGACCCTATCCACATCCAAGAGTTCAATCCAGAAACAAATATAAGACTTGCGCACCTTCACCCTTCACACATGCCCTTTCAGCCTTTGCCCCTCCAGCTTAGTTGAAGTAACATAGAATAAAGTAACATAAAGTGGAAGAATAATCTCTTCCGTTTAATTTGTAAAACAGAGCAACCTTGTTGATCTGCCTTGGGTGACCAGGAGCATATGAAGGGAAGATCTCAGGGGCAGCTTCAAGACTAACTTTTTCCTCTGTCCATTTCATCGTCCACTGTCCATTAATTCCTGCCCAAGGGGGCCTCAAAAAAAAAAGCACTAGTAATGCACAGCTTTTCATAGGGGTTCTTATATTTTAAGGGCACAATCTATTTCCTCCAATCCTTTGGCATCCTTGGTCAGCACACTTCTATGTTCAATGACATCCACCCCCAAAACGTGTGTACAGCCCCCCACCCTGCCACCACACACGCACACGTGCTTCTCTGGAGAACTTATGGGAGCACCTCATTCTGAGGATAGAAGGTGAGCTCCGTGCTGCACTGAAGATAAGACATAGTCATCAGGGCAAGCTTTAGACTGGCTCTCCACAGATCCTCACCCTCTCCCCCAGCTCCCATTAGACACACCCTTGGATGCATTTCCTGTCTGAGCCCCTTGAAGTCAGGGTCTTTCAGACACAGTCACACCCAACTTAGTTCTTGGGATTCTCTGTACAGTTTTCTTCACCCTGAACATGTCTTTGGTGTGCCAAAGACTAGTTCTTTGAAATGATCTTGGACAAGAAGAAACAAAACAAAACAAAAACTGTCCACGATAATGACTGCTTCCCACATTGACGGGAGGCTGTGGGTAGCTGGTGGGATGTCCACCATGGTGCCCTTCTTTTGAGTCACATCATATTATAAATGTGAAGACAATGTGGTCTCTACATCTTGCACAACAGTCAACACCCGGGCTGACTCGGCTGATCTGCCTAATATCACCACTCCCTGGAAACTACAAGTTATATTGAAGAAGACAACCTTCCCTAAGAGAGGAGACGTTGGTCTTTGATTAAAGATGTGTAAGTATAACTCCCACGCTATAAACCTCAATTACTATGTAAATGCGAGACAGAGCAGTTTCATTTACCTGTCTGCCTTCTGGTATCGCTGGACCTTGAGGTTTACTATCTGCTCTCCAATGGCTCTTTTCTTGACTATACAGTTTAAATAAAGTAGCTTGTGTGTAAGCAGGGAATCTAGCAAGCCAGTTATTCGTGGGGATGCAGGTTAAGGAAGCAATGGAAGGGCTTACATTCTGAGATTTTATGAGATATTTTATGGGGAGATTTCCAAGGCCAAATATTTGGATAATGGAAATTTTTATATATCTAAAATGTGCTCAGTGTTTTCCCAGCTTGACACACAAAATGAAGCAGCATTCAGTGGTGGTACCAGAGTAATAGATGAATTAAAGTGTAGACCAACATCTAAATTGGTTCTCCATTGAGTTTCCAAACAGTGAAATAGCCCATGCCCTCCACAGGAGCAGATGATACATTGGTTTTACCAAGACATAAAATACCACCAAGTGAGACAGGTATTTTCTATCTCCACTGGGAAATTCACTCATTTATTCCACAAATATTGCTCTAAGTGCTCAGGATACATAAGTGAACAAGATACCACTGAACAAAACCCCTGCCTGCCATTGCAGCATGTACTTCCTCATGAAATTCCCAAACACAAGTTCCTAGAGGTTTAGGAGGAATCTTCCAATTCTCCTGAGGCCTCAAATTTCTGAATAGGAGAAGAGATGCTGACAGTGAAATTTATGAGCTGGGCTAGTGGAAGGGGCAAATATCTCTTGGCATGTCCTTTATCATAAAAGGAGAGGAGGCCAGGATGCTGACTTTCTCCTGGCTGGAATAGGGAGCTTGGTAGCAGCAAGCAGCTTGGCAATTCAGTCATTTGGCAAACACTTACGGAGCAGCTACCATAAGATATTCTGATCTATTCTGAATAATTCCTTTCTAAGACAATCCATGGTACCCATCTGACATTGTCTCTGGTTTCTAAAAGCTACTCCATGTCTAGGCATGTTCCTAGAGAGAAGAGTTGGGCAATGGTGCTATAGAAATAATTGCAAGTTTTACTTAGAGCACAGGGGAGACATTTCCCATAAATGGGGCATTTACTTATTAGCATGACCACTCATCACTATGGAGTTGGTTCTGAGAGAGCTATACCTTTGCACCAAGACTCTTAATGTCAAGGTGACATTAAGCCATGGCCTTAGCTGCTCTTACCATGACTGAGATGTGCAGGATCCTCAGCTCCTCTTCTGCTGACTCATGCTGGGGTTCTTCGGTTGGTTCTTGTCCAGGGAGACTTGGGGCACCATCTTGGTGATGGATGTGAAAAAGCAGCGTGCCATTCTCCAGCCACTGCTGTCTCCAGCGCACCAGAGGGATGTCCTCTGTGTTCCCTGAGATCTCTAGAGGACAGACACCAAGGGCACAGGTCAGAATTCCAACTGCACCAGTCCAAACTCTCTTATTCACCTTCTTCCTAGACATGGGTACCAATCAGCCAGTGTCACCTAAAGACAACAACGGATTCCAACTTGGGTTACATCAGGCTTATGACTGCTCCAAATCTCAAGGAAAGGAAAAGATACCAAGAGAAAGAGAATTGTCCCCCACAATTCTTTGCACTATAATCTAGTGAGCCAGGATCTCACCCATTGAGAAAAACACTAAGGTGAAAATTCAAGTTCTTCCCCATATTTCTATGATCAATAGTATCTTTTACCCAGCACAGTTTGAATACCCTGATAACCCCTCGAGGTAAATACAAGGTTGTTTGCCTCGTGTAAATTTGAAAATCTCAGTCCCCTAGCAATTACTCCTAGACATGAGTGAATCTACCAAGGAGAGCGTTGGTAATTACTGTGCAGAGAACTGGCACTTATGGAACAGTCCTGGGAGTTTACTGCAGAGCATCTCGGGCTGGCAGATTATTTCTAAAATCACAGTTATTGCTGCCTAGTCCACTAGAGATGTTTGATACTTGCTATGGCTGATAATGTTTTAATTCCCTTTAATTGTTGTCTTCACTTTTGCAGAGCAGAGGTGGTGTGAGTGGAGAGGATGGTGAAGCAGTGGGCCCTTATCACAGGCACAAGCACTCACCTGCTCTCAGGTCTCTAGATCAAGGCCCTGGACTGTCATCAACAACTAAAAACAAAATACCAGAAACCTCTATGCACTTCACACTGTAGGTGCTAAGCTATATGTCCCTCTTGCGAATATTTCTAAACAACCCCATCTCAAAGCTTTGAGACATCCCACAAGAGAGACCTGATCAAGCCGGCCTTTCTTAAACTTCATTTGGTCTCGACATCATTTTTACCTTAACAACTATTATCATCCTAGGAAATGAATATTCTGCTGAATACACTTTGGCAAAGCATTGCTTTATAATATTTCTTTTTTTTTTTAAGGCATGGCTTCTTCTCTCAAAATTTATCACCTTTAACCAAAAAAATACTAATAATAACAATTCTATAGACATAAAAAAGATTTAATAAGACACATTCAGAATAGTAGTCTCATCAAGTACTACACCATAAAGAAGAAAGCAATTTAAAATATTTATGGAGTTTATAAATATCTTTTTAGTATTTGTGGGAGGGTATAAATGATATTCTTTCTTCATTTATTTATATATTTATTCATTAATTTATTTAACAGACAAATATTGGGCAAGTATTATTCACCAAGCACTAGGATAGTACTCTTAAAGAGGCCGTCAACAAGTTCTCCCAAAGCAACCTATGAGTGGCAAGTGTTATACCATATGCATAACTAAGTTTTAGGGGGACACAGAAGAATGAAAGCCTAATCTTGCCTGGGTAGACAGTAGAAGAGGGGCAGAAAGCAGCCTCCTCAGAAGATGATACTGATGTTGGACCTTGAATGGTGAATGGACTTCCATTTAGTGGGTAGAGAGGTGGGAAGAGGAGAATCAGGGAGGAGGAAGAATATCAACTGGTCCTCTCGGGGTAGGTCAGTGAGAAGGGTTTGTAGAGCCACAGGTCATCAGCCTGTCCCAACAAGACACCGATATGATTTTCTATCCTGTCCTACCATCCTACAGACCCAGCAGAAGAGGAAACTTGGGAGTGTGATGAAGGATGAGAGGGCAGCAAAGACAGGGTGATCAGAGCTCCCCTCCATCCCTAACCCCTCTCCCTAATAGCCCAGAGACCCAGACATCCCACTGGGATGGGAAACTCTGGGAGTCCATGCTCTGGGATGTGATGGGCACAGTATCCAGGAAGCTACAGAGGGCGGAGGGGGGAACGGAAGATCCCCTGTATCCGTATCTTGGTTTTCTGCAAGCACAGCTCCTACTCACTACTTAAGTGAGTCAGTGGACATGGGCTTCCAGGGTTCACCTTTCCTCTTCCAGATTCCCAGGTCAAGAGAAGCCCTTGGGTGTGCCTCCCAGGATGCCCACTGAGCCCAGCAGCAGCCCTGGACGCTTTACTGCAAGCGCTCCAATCACACCCCCTGCCCAGGCTCACCCTTTCTAACCACTCATCAAGGCTTCCCATAAAGCATCAGGAAGATTGCTCCGGGGAAACTCCCCCTCCTCCCACAGGGCCCTCACCTGCCGTCGCAGTAATAACCAAACACATTCTTCTCACCAAGACATAAAAATCACAAGCAGTAACGGCTCCTAATAGGGCACCTAATGGCATAATTAAATCACCCAGAGCAACACGCTTCCAGTCTCCTACCCACACCGGCTCTGACCCAGCCTGGGATTTATTCCACAAGCACTGGGTGCCACTTCAGCCCTTCCGGTAGCTCTCAGAAGGAATCTAGCACCTCATACGCCTAAAGCTCTTAAACCAGATTCTTATTTTCTAGGAGAGCTTCATCAAGTAGGTCAGACTTATTGCCTCTGCTTTAACTGTGGAAACAAATACCTGGACAAGGTCACCCCAGCCTGACACAGAACAGGGAATAAGATGGACGGACTTCTATCAGATCCCCTCACCCACAACACACACATCAGAGGACATGACCTTTGAACATGCAGAGAGGAAACACCAGAGTAGAAAGTTCATATGGTCTTTTAGGAGTTTTGGTGCTGCACTATTTTAATTTTTTACACAAGGTCTTAGGATTCCATGACTTCTTATAAAATTGAGATGTAATTCACATGCCCTAAAATCCACCCTTTCGAAGTGTATGGTTCCATTTTCAGGATATTCACCACCATCATCACTCTAATTCCAGACCACTTTCATCAGCTGCCAAAGAAACCTATACCCGTCGGCAGTCTAAGACCTGTTTTGAGGAAGCTGTGCTGTTCCAGGGTTCTAGGAATGATGGTACCAAGGGAAGGACAGGAGCAGCTGGGCCCTTGACAAAATGCTCCCACAGGAGGTGGACTGAGAACACAGAATCTCTGGCCTCAGCTTCCAGGCCAGACCCCCGAACCTCACTGTGGGTTATTCATGCCCGTCCCTCTGGACAGTGTGGTATCCTGATTCTGCCCAGACCAGGCTCAGCACAGAGGGTGAAGGAAGGAGGGCACCAGGCCTGCCAGTGAAGGTGACTGTCATTTTTTAGATTCAAGAAATCATAGGATAGCTTCTTCATCAGCTTTGTTTCCTCTCCTGGCAGAATCTGACATGGGAGAGCTAGAATCCTAAACCAGGTACTTACTTACTTATGCTATATCTGGCCTGGGTCAACCAGTGAAAAACTGCACAGGGTAGAGTAAATGCAAATTTTATCATGATGAGGCTGAGAGCAGAGCTTGGAACATCAATGTAATCACGTTGGTCTGGACGTCAGCAGAATATCTCAGGAAGAGGAAATTCTCAGAAACTGCTTGATCAATGCAAGCCTGCCCTGACACCCAAAAGGAGCAAATACGGAGGCGATGAAATAGTTGCTCTGGTCCGAGGCCTTCTGGGCTCCAGATGAGGCTCAGACTGAGCCTTCACTTAGTGTTTGATTAAAGCAAGCACACAGGAGCTGACACAGTCAACCGAAGATGCCACAGGTCGGGTGAGCACCACAGGCATCGCCACCCTGTGGCCCGAGACCTCCTGTACGGTAAGGCTGCCTTAAGGTCCAGCATGCCCCTTCTTCCCTGCCACAAACTTCCCATCTCCCAAGTTGCGTAACTGCCTGGAAACAAGGGTGCCATTTACTCCCGGTACACCACCAAGATTTTGCAGCGCGCTGTCTGTGCCCTATTCAGCGAACTGGGGCACGTGGCCCCTGCTCACAAGGAGCTTTTGATCTAATCAGAAACTGAAGATGTGGCCATGCAGAAGTACTCTAAATGGCAATAGCATGCTGAGTGACAGGGTGGAATTTGGCTGGGCATGAAAACCCATGGGAGGGGAGAAAATGGGGAGAAATGTTGGGAGGCAATTCCAGATGAAGAGAGCATCATGTACAAAAGAACAGCTGGCTGATGTGCGTTCGCAGGACGGCAGGAGGTCTGGCTACCCTGCAGGGTGAGGCTAGGGAGAGGAGGGGTGGAGGGTGGAGGCTAAAAACGCAGATTGATGTCAACTGTGAAAGCTACCAATGCCAGCTGGAGAAGTTCAAAGCTAACGGAAAGTCACCTATGGTTTTATTAACCAGAACAGCCAAGAGAGCCACGGTTTAGAAAGATTAAGAATGCAGAAAGAGAGTAGAAGACAGATGGGACTCCATCACAGTCTCACTGTGACTCTCATCCTATAGTTTGCAGGGACCAGAATACTGAACTGGAGCTGAGAAGACCTAAGTCTCCAGTAACCTGGTATGAGATGCCTCGCTTTGAGTCTTCTCATCTGCGTAAGAAGGAGCTGCAAACATGAGTTTCAAGATCCTTTTGTAACTTCACATCCATGATTTTAAATCCAAAAGGGTGTGCTTCTCATGGCCACCTAGAGACAATCATTTCATTGTCCCAAGCAGGGGGGGACCAGTTTGGGATGATTTGATCAGAGCCTTCAGGAGCCAGGGCTTCTTCAGACAGGAACTCAGGCTGCTGAGAAAGGTTCTCATTCATGCTGATGCAGGTATGTGGTTTCTAAGAAAGAAACCTTGAAGCTTCTGCACCCATAGGCAACAAGGATTATGGGACTTTGGGCCAGGGAGAGTCATGCCAGAGAATAATCTGGGATGGGGAAAGGCAGAGAGATGGAGAGTGAGATGAAATCACTTTTCAATTAGTCCTTGTCATCGTTCTAATGTTAGCTTGTATGCGGGGAGCCTGTAGCACTATTTGTGGGGCTAGCTTAGGATACCAAACCTTGCTACATAAATGCATTTTCAGGGTGTTAAAACCTCTTCATACCACCCAAGTGTCTGGTCCTTTGTTAGGCATCCCTCATGCTGACAATCCCCACACTGAGCTGCTAAGACAACACACTGAGTCAGGACCAAAATTTCCCCAAGAGATAACATCATAGAGGACCAAATCCATGATGCCTTTTTTCAAAGAACTGGGCATTTTAAAGTCCAATGTGGATCTGAACCATGGCAATTCTCAATGATGCTTTAATTAACTAAAGGAATGAGAGTGGCTGAAAGCAGTCCTGGTATTCTGGACAAGGTGGGCTTTCAAGCTGAGTCCAGCCGGGTCATAATGAGGTTGCTCAGATGGTGAGGCCATGCCAGGAGGAAGAATTAATTTATCCATTCTTGGCCTCGTGTGGAGGGCACCTGATGAATTGACCCAGCTGTCCTTCAAGGTTGATGATAATACTCCCCGATGGCCATTACTATTAGAAGACCTTGCTTAGATCAGGATTTTCAAATTTGCTGTTAATCTTAGAACTCCTTCCTCTAAACCAAATCGAATAGGGCTTCTCAGGGATTCCCTGGGGCAGAGTTAGAAAGGAACTGGATCAACTGGAAGACAAATAAAATGCACTACCAAAGAATTCCCTGCTGTTAGGGAACTGGAAGGGGTAAGCTATGGGTTATCAATTTTGCTGGGTTGTTTTTGAATTCTATGAAGTGTAGTATTGTGAAAGCTTTATATTCTTTACAAAAGACTTTTGAGGAAAAGGGAACATCTCTAAAAACAGGATCTAGTCACCCCTCCCCACTATGCTGGCTCAGCTATCATTCTGTTTCCGTATGTGACGAAGATGAAGCTCAGATCTTTGGTAGTGATAAGCCAACTGTCCAACACTAAGAATAACAAACACATCTTGTCCATCAGTGACTATCATTAAGTTTACCAAAAGGCCAGTGATCAAATTCCTCTTTTTCTTCCATTCTTTTTTGCTTCCCTTCCCCCAACTCCCACCTCTGAAATTCTTTTCCAAGTTTCAGACTTGGAAAGATATTGATGGTAGGTCTAGCTCCCCACATGGTTTCATTATGGTCTTCCACCTGAGACTATTAACAGTGGCATTAACTTTCAACACCTTTGTTAGAAACTAATGTGCTTAAGTCAAGGGTTAATAACAGCACAGGATCACTAATTATCCTGAAGATCTTTACCCTGGTATCAATGTGACCCGTCTTTAATGTCTCTGGAATGGCAGCCTCTGAAGACCCCAACTTGTTCCATAGACATAATGACAGCAGCACATTAATGTCCTGGCCATCTGTGAAGGAGGATGAGGGACAGATGAAACACAAACAAGGATGCGAAAAGACAGGACAAAGTCAAGAGAAGTGAGCAAAGGAGACCAACCAGAGAAATGACATTCCTTGGGCTAAGCTGGCTCTTGCACCACCAGGCCCATCTGGCATGGAGTTCTGAAGGGATACAATCCCACATTCCAGAGTGAGCACCACACAAAATAAGGTGCCCTGCTGGGTCTGAAATCAACCAGGACAGATGCCAGGAGCACCAATGATTAGCTTGGAGTTTATGCCTATATAGGCCTGACTGCATGAACAACAATGCAAGACAGCAGAGCCAGGAAATTCTTTTGTGAAGATGTTCAGAGTCCCACTGAATGGAGAGAACGGAACTCTCACTAGGGCTTCCTCTGTTCAATGCACTGTCTGCCTTATCATCTCGTGATTGCTCCTTTGCCTCCAAACAGGGCTGAGCAATGGCCACAGAGCCCTGTGAGCAAAAGCTCCGGAGCAAAATGGCTTAAAATTTCAAGAATCACTCACCTAACAGAAGTATAGGAGGTTCCTTTTTCAAGTAGCTAGAACATTCCTGACTTGCTGAGACTTGGAATAGAAACATCCACTTGGAACAAAGAGAAGAATAATTGAATTTCTATTTCCTCTGCTCGGTGACATTTGCTCTCAAAATTAAAAACAAGAGTGCCTTAAAGCATTAGTGATCCAGTGATGAGAAATGGATCAGCAGGTTAGGGAGCCCTGGACAGGGACCTGGAGAATGAGGCTGCTCTAATCTCCCTGGAGCTCACTTTTCTCATCTTGAGATGTGGGACTAGGTCTCTAAGGACTCCCCAGCTCTAATCACGGTATTCAGTCACACAAAACCACACGTGACACCTGGCTCTTGTTAGACAACAAGTCAGATACAGGCTGAGTATATTTTTTGCATGCCAACTGGATAAAGTTGGGACTATTTCAAATCAGACTCTCCTCGTGGAGTCTGGAATGCTACAAGCTCAGCCCAACCTGTCAACTTACAAAATAAAGATTGGCTGCACTGAAACTCATGATAGTGACCTATGAACACTACAATCAGCGGTCCCCAGGAAGAAAGAATCATCCATATATTGATGCCTCTAAATGGCTTCCAATGAGTTATTTACCTTTTATGTTTATGCAGACAGGTCTAAAAACAAAACTTCACCCAATCTCTCTCTCTTGTGGCCCTACTGAGATCCCTTTAGAGAGCTATATTCTAAAAATCAGAAATGTTAACTTCCATTAAAGCCACCCACCCACCTCTCTTTTTCCAGAAGGGGTCTAAGATGGACTAAAATGAACCAAACACAGAAGCAGGAGTACGGAGAGAAAGAAATAAGGACTCTTGAGAGTCCACAGCATGCTGTTTCTGGGGGTGGGAAGGAACAGGAGCTGTGGGAAGCAGAGGGTGGCTTTTTAAATCAGACTTGATGCAAAGCAGCAGAGCTTTCTATGGATGCTGCTGGAAGTAGGTCATCTAAGCTACTCTGTGCTGGCATGAATAGCAATCGAGCAACTACACGAACATTCTGTTTACCTAGCCATGGAGATGAAAACATTCCTGTGGGGAAAAATGCAGCCAAAGGGCTCTGACACAACCAGAGAGATGAGGAGGCATTCAGATGGCTTATGATTTCATCCAAAATGGTTTGCTTGTTCCTACTACAGTGTTTCTCTGGATCTTTTCAATCCTCTGCAAAGAGTTTATCCACATGATACTCATTAAAGTCTCATTTAAAGGGAGAAAAAAAAGCCCCAAGCTCTTTGAAAAAGGCAGGGTTATCTGAGCCACAGATGTACTGCTAAGAAAAATTTTAAATATATCTAGTTCTATTCTGCACTGCCACCCTACTGACCTTTGTAAATTGAGATAACAGCACGCATTTAACAAAATCTGACATCAAATAAGAAGTGTAATAATATTTAAACTCGGTAATGTTAAAATATGTATTTACGGATCATTTCATACATTGTAATGAGAATAAGTCATTTTGAAGTCTGTGGTTTCATGACTGGAATTCTGATTTAAGCTTTGCAAGTCCTTGGGGGCCACTTGCCCACAGTGTGGCCTTGGAAGCAATGTGGACGCCCGGGTTTCAGAAAACAGGGAGCTGGGTGAGGGTGATTGCCGGGAAACTGCCCATTAGATCCAGTAAGAGCTCTGTTCATTCCGAATCCTCTCTCTGTACTCGGGTCTTTCATTAACAAAGAGCTTAGTATTTGGTATAATTCTCTGATCCTGAACTCTTTTAGTGAGGTTCCCTTGATGGCTCTCACCTTATAACGTGGATAGGGAAAGAAAATGATATTTGACAAAGTATCACCTGCAAATGACTTACAAAAGGAGAACAGCGCGTTGCCTGTCCTAAACTGTCTTGATCCATCTCTGTTTCTAATGCTCATCCACTTGTAT
This sequence comes from Manis javanica, assembly GCF_040802235.1. NCBI lineage: Eukaryota > Metazoa > Chordata > Mammalia > Pholidota > Manidae > Manis > Manis javanica. The sequence continues at coordinate 85,722,313 of NC_133166.1, forward strand.
TTCAGTTCTTATCATCTATGATTCAACTCAGCAAGTAATAATGAGCCTACTATGCACTGGCTGTGCTAAAAATTCCTTTCAACATTCACAAGCTAACTTAATCCTCAATGACACTTTCAATGTAGGTATTTATGCTCCCATTTTACTGATAATGAGTCCTAGATAAAGCAACCCACTTGCCAAGTTCACCTAATTTGTAAATACTAAAATTAGGGAGAAAAAAATCCCAGACCTCCTGGTTTCAAGGGCACTGCTTCTTTCTACTATTTCCATTCCCATTCTCTCACTTTGCAAATAGCAACCCCAGGATATCAGATGTCAAGTATTTAGCAGTATCTGGCATATGATCAACACCAATCAGCATCACTACCATCATTGTCATTATTAACACTCTGTTGTCATTATTAGTATCACTCAAATAAATTCTAAAATTGAGCAATAATTCTTGACAGAGTTAAACAAATGGTACCTAAGAGTCTTCGTATCTTCTTATCCAGGAACCACAAGTCCAGATCAGCTCAGTCCCAGAGAGGGACCTGAGTCATACTGGTTCACTTCCTAATGCTCATTAGCAAATTGAGCACTTCTTAGATATCTCTGATAAAACTCTACACTGTTTTTGCTTTCATATCCAGCCACAGGGGCTTTCACTGCGGGATGCCATGCTGTCCATGCCCATGCAAAGCTAGCTCCAGGGAGCTTGCTATCAAGCATTCAGCAATATACTCATAGATTAAAAACAGGCAGGTCCTTCCAGAGGGACATGGGAATGGTAACTGTGGTCAAGAAAGAGAGAAAGACCAGTTGGAAGTGGTGGTAAAATAACAGCTCAGCTTCCTTCAGTGGTAAACTGAGTCCTTTTCTGCAGACTAATCTGTGTAAGGGCTTGTTATCATAAATGCCAAGAGGTACTGTTCTCAAGTGGAACCTTCCTTTATCATCTTCATCCTGGGGCACAAAGCTTTCCACCTCATTGCTACAGACTTGTGAGCTCACCTTGCAGACATGATATTGCCTTCTTGCATGAACATAGCTGGGGAGCCTGAAACTGGGAGGGCCAGTCCTTTGTCTAGGCTCCTCTCTAAACCATTTCCTCCTATGGGAAAGGGGGAGGCAAGGGTCAATGTGACTTCTAAAGCCTCTCTTTCACTCTAAAATTCTCTGGGTTTCTTTTCTATCTTTCTATGGTCTGTAATTGCCTTCCTCAGGGTTGAACCTTACATTTCCTACAAAGTAAAAGATGAGAAGTGGTAATAACCTTAATGTATCTCTGTTGTGTTATTCAGCCTGAGAAAGGGGAGAGAGTGGGAATTCTATAAAGACTCAAGCACATGAAAAACTCCCTTTTTAAAAGAGACTTCCCAAGGAAAAATGTTTATTTTAAAATAAATGTTCTATTTCAGTAATTATGAAAATGGAACCAAGGGAGGGAAAAATCAGATGTGTTGCACAAAGATATATGCATCCATTTTTGAAAACCTGTTAACAATTAGAGCAATAGATGCTGCATTTGATTACCATTGCATATAATATTAAATGCTGGAAAATGAAAATGAATTAAATCCTCTTGTTCTTATAAGATCCAAAGAAGTTAAGGTCCAAAATTGAAATCTCTTCTCTTTGCAAGTGAAGTCCCAAGTATAGAATTCGTAAAAGAAATTAAAGTCTAAAATATATTCTAATCTTTTAAAAATTCCTTCTTATAAGCACTGTTACAACTTGCAAAAACCTTTCTCACAGGCCCCCTTCCCTTTTCATTCATCAGTCCTGTATGGTAGGTTTACAAAATCTGAATCACAAGACCAAAGAGGGTTTAAGTGACAATCTCAAGGGCCAGAGCTAAATAGATGGAGATAACGGTCAAATCCAACCTTCTGACTCCTAGCACAGTGCTCTTTCTACCAAACTGTGCTGTCTTCCAAAGTGATGTATAAATAAGTACTGAGAAATCATGAACCACTGTGCTTGTCTTTCAGCTTAATGAATTAAATATACTGAAGACATACATCAATAGTAAACACTGTCAGAGTTTGAAGTTTAGGCTTGTAGACACCGGAATGAAATTGAGTTATTAGCCAATTCACACTAGTACACAAATCACATGGCAATCTTACATGACTTCCCAGTAACAGACTTCCTGGGAATCAGAGCTGCCTCTTCCTCTCTCCCAGTCACTGGTGTGGACTCTGCCTTGGGCCCATCTCTACAGGCTAATTGGTGTAAGTGCTCATTACCAAAGGGGTCGACATGACCTCCAAATGACCTGACAGATATCACCATAGAAATGGTGATCTAGCCGTCTAGTCCCTGCTGGGTGAATGATAATGATTTAAAAGGATAATAATTTACAAGGTCACTTGATTGCTAAAATATGTTGCTGCTCAGCTGGGAACAGCTGACATGACCAGCTGCGAACTAAGGTCTTTCCACCTTTCTTCTCTTTCTTTGATTTTAGCCCTCTCTCTATTCTGCACTAATTTAAAGCCCATTGTCCCCTACAGGCCCTCTACACAAGGCACACATTTGGGCGCTGACCAAAAATAGGAGCCTGGTGTTCTTTACAAAGGATGGGCTTTAGGGAACAGGGGACGCCTGCCCACCACTTTGCATTCATCAGTGGCACCACCCCGCAAGTCTACTGTCCTTCCCCTTGTCGGCGCTGGCCACTGCTCTGTGGCGTGTGTCGGAGTCTGTGTGTTTATTATCATATATACCCCAGGGCACTAGGGATGTTTTCCTCTTTTTCTGACCTCCACATACAAGAGCTTGAATTCATGCTCTGCACAGGCTTAGCGTTCATAAAGTGCTGGATGATATGATCATCAGGCTAAATATGACAAGAATAAAGTAGGACAACTGATAATTATTATAATTTTTCCTGAAAGCTAACTTGTACTGAGCACTCAGGTCATGGTAGGTAATGGGCTAGACATATACACTGTCCTTACACTACCTGACAGCCTGTAAGGTAGAACTATTATTATCCCAGGAGAAGGACAGTGAGGCACCAAGACGTTAGTGAACTCGCCGTATTTGTGACTCCAGGAAAGGAACACACTCTTCCAGGAGCCTCGCTCTGTTCACTGGCCAGTTAGTATCAGATCCAGGGAGGGGTTATTGGCCAACAAACTGCCTTCACCTTTTGCACCCTGACCAAGGAAGAGGCTGCAGAAACATCATAATAATAAGATAATGTCCTTGGTGTCGTCTGCCAAGGTCATGAGAATGGGGAGTGGGAACCCACGAATGAAAACCCGATAATCTGTCCATATATGCTCTTCTTTTGACCTCAGTGAAGAGTAGGAAGGCATTGTATGGCTGCATGTACACACATCAGCCTTCAGACCGATGCTATCGATCAAGTTCAGAATAATGGCTAATGTTTACGAAGTATTTACTGTAAGACAGGCACTATCTAAGGGTTTTTGAATATATTAATTCATTTCACCCTCACAGCTATTGTACGAGGTAGATACTAATTACACATGAGAGGGCTGAGAAACAGAACATCTAAGTAATTTCCCTGCATCACATACTTACCACGTGGAGGAGGCTGCAAACAGGATGTCTAGCTCTGAGTCTGGGTTCTGAAGCACCATACTTTCCTAGCTCTTTGCAATGGGCCACCGTAAACTACTATAATACATGTATTATAAAAATACAATTTCTAACCAACCTACTTCACCAATAGCTGGGGAGCCTGAAACTGGGCAGGCCGCCCCTTTGTCTAAGCTCCTCTCTTGTGTTCCTTGCCCCATTTCTCCTGACTTTCTGCCATATCCTTGTTACTATTCTCATATTCTAACTGACATGACACTTCCTGTGGGGGTTAATTTTTAATTTTCAACAATGCTCCACACATATTTCCACTGCAAGATGACCTGCCATGGTTAGTTTGCCTTCTTAGCTGGTCATAGCATACCCTACAGTACCACAGACCTGGAAATGAACAGGTGGAAATGGGGTTGATAGTTCCATTCCCTACCTAGTAGCACTGGCCCATTAATTAGAGGCTGTAACTAAAGCAGTGTTAACTGAGTTTTGCAAAAATGAAGAAAGTGCTAGGCTCTTTGCTTCTGATGTTGTTAAGAGCACTCTCCAAAGGACTACAGCATAATTTTCATAATCAAGCCAGCAGACCGTGAACGCATGAGATGGTAACAGGAATGAGTTGTTACAATACTGGAGTCAGGATGCAAAGACAGAGAGTTAGGGACAGCGAACAGCTTCTCCATCCAGTCCTCATTCAGTGGCCAAAGAGTCACAGAGCTGTATCCAGGGGCACGTATCCTCTCTGACACCAGTCTTCAAGCTGAGGTCAATCCCAGCCTCTTTGCAATGATGTCTTTTTCATTCATGAAATTTTCAGTATCTTTTTTGTCTTATTTACATCTATATTTCTGACTGCACCACACTTTGAGAAGTAAGTTCCCTACAACTAATAGCATCTGGCTGAAGTGGTACTTCCTTTCATTTGCCCTAAACTCACCTTCCTTAGGTTTCAAATAGAGCTTTGAATTCTAGCAGTGCAGTATTTGGTGAACAAGGTCACATATACTCTATGTGAGAAATATGGCTCACATTCTTTTCTTATTCTGTGCCTTTGTATCAGCAGACTCATTCATACTTCTTTCATCCATATTTGGCTGTTGTGTCTAGTATGTGTCAGGCTTTTTATTCTGCCTTTGTAGAGCCACACCCATTTCCTACTGGCCATTATAGCTGCCTTTCTGTGCACTTTCTTGGGGTCCATTAAATACATTCCCTAGAGTGGAGTAATGTAGCATAGCAGAAATAGGAAGGATTCAAATATTAGAAAAGCTAAATCTGAGACAAGGCTCCTGCACCTATTATCTCTGAAATCTTGATGCCTCCGTTTCTCTATCTTCCAGAAAACAGGGCTATTAAACGTCTACTTCACAGGGCTATTAAAATAAAAATGCACATGGAAATTATGAGAAAATTCAAATTATGAGAAATAGGTGTTATAGTTATTATTAATACTAATATGATCATTAAAAATTAGTGACAAGAATGACTTATTTTATTCCTGGTAAGAAATCAAAATGGTCCTAAGCAAGTGTAGAATACTGTAGTGTTTCCCATGCCCTTCATGACATTTTGTTCCCCTTCTGTAGGCAGAAACAGCATATTGGGTCAATGTTTTCAGAGAATGATTTTAATGAGCTCTGGGTTATCTTTGAATCATTAATGACATGACCCAGAGTCTTTTTTTTTTATAACTATTGCTAGACCCTGTATCAGGGAGGGCATTAACTTGAAGTCGATGCCAGGAAAGTCATCTCCCCTCTCTTCCATTCTCTGACATAAGTTCTAATGATCTTCTTGCAGTCTGTCTCATCAGCTTAACTTTCTAGTATCTAAAGTTTAGTAGCACCTAAATCATGTATAAAGACTATTAATTATACTGATTTCATAACTCTGGTTCCATGATCAACAAATATGGTGGTAACTTAGCATTTCTTTTTAAAAAAATAGATTTTAAAGGTAGAACCTAGCAAAGCTTCTTGAAAATCTGATCCCTTGATCCATGGGTGGTACACCCCAATGGGACAGTGGACATTTAGATTTGATTTCCTTTTACAGACTCCCACTATCACCATGCTCATCACCCCTGTTCCCACCCCTTATACTCACGCTAGGCTCAACACATACTAAAGTATTTAAAGAGCTCATCCATTGTAGTGACTTCAGTAGTCTGCCCCAGGAAGGGCTCAGAGTCCTTACAAACAGGGATGATTCACCAGGTCAGGTTGAACTAGATACGATGACACTATTTTCCCTAATTTCATCTCTGAAATTCTACAGGATGCATGGGCTTATCTTATGCAGCACCAATACTTTTTTTATTACCAGGTTTGGGGTATTCTTAGTACTCACTCTGAGTTGTTTAAGTTCCTAAATTTCAGGAAGTAACATGTTTGTTGAAGTTTTACAAACGCTTCAGTAAAAACCAAGAAAAGTCATTCCATCAGTTACTTTTCTCATATTTCTCCTCCATAATAATGAAAGAATTTGAGGATTTTTTGACTGGCACCTTTTCTTAATATCTTGTAAAGATCTCTTGCACCCCTGATTGTTATAAAAATCTATTTTTAGTCAATTTATTTCTGTTTAGCACACATTATTTTACAGTCATTTAATAATCTATTAGTTTTCGAAATCTTTGCTTTTTTAAAAAACTTGATATTTAAAATGTTCCATTGATAGAAAACATATGCTAAATAGCTTTACTTTCTTTGCTAGAAGTTTCCTAGACCATTTAAGGGATAATTGCTATCCCATTTTGTGTTATCTTTGGTTCTTCACAAAGAGCCAGACCTGGATTTGGTGGGAAAAGAGCTTCTAGCATAAAGATGGCTTTTCTTTCTTCTGGGCAAACCTTTCAGTCAAGGTGAGGGATCCCTAAACTGCAAGAGAAATCCCTCACTACATCCACTAACCTCACAGGAGCAAACCAGGAACCCTGGGCTGCCTGGCATCTGGAATGAAATGAATGGAAAGGAAATACAGTTTTTGCCAGGATGGCCAGTCATTTGCGGGGTGGATGGGAGAAGAAAAGATGTCTCCTGCCCAGAGTTTCTAAGATTGTGTTATAGATGATGAAACCAAGATGAAGGGACTTTAAAAAGTAGCTGTCTCTGCCTCTTTAATTATCCTGTCTAGAGAGAAAGTCTGTCATCAGCAGTGGAGTCTGGGTCTGTTCAAGAGATTGATCGGAGTAAGACACTTTTTCATCCAATCTAGATTGCTTCAGCTTTACTGGAATTGAGGCAGGCCATAAACCTATCAGGGACTCGAGAAAATTGAAGCAATTAAGCCTGCAGGTGTGCATATCTGTCATATAAATGACGGAGCCATGATAATACACGTCACAGAAGGCTTCTACATGGCGCGTTCACATCTGCTGGGGGAAAGGCCTGAAGGAGGCGCTGCAGCTCCACAGCACAGACAGCAGGGATCCTGATTCAGGGTGCAGCGTCTCCCTAACCTTACCATGCTGCTCCCATCCATCTGGGCACCAGCTTAGGATGGCTCCCATTGTGACTCCAATACCAATGGACTTATTTCACAGCTGCTCAATTTGATGCAGGTGAGGAAAATGCTAAAGATACCCAGTTACCTGTGAAAGGAGTACAACTGGGCATGATCTGGGAGTCAGACCAGATTTTTACTAAATACTGGTTTGTTTTGAACAGGTTATTTAAGTCCAGTAAGGATTATAGTGTCCACGTTATCAAATGTTGAAAGCAGGAAGCAAAATAATAAATGTAAAGCTCTTAACATAGTCTTTGGTAGCTACAGTCACTTTAATGATTTTCCTTTTATGACCTTAAAAATATTTAGCTCCCAGAACTTAATTTTCAGTCATTTCTCATAGGCTGCCAGATGACTCCAGGGTGAGGAACAGTGGCAGGAAGGTTTATGAAGAGATGGGGAGGCCAGCGCATGCCACTCTTACTATTTGCCCACAGCTCTTTCTAGGGGCAGCTGCCCCTCCTCCCCAACCCCTTCCCTCCACCTGACCCTCTCAGAGTGGGCACCACAGTGAAGGGCAGCCCGCCTACAGACTAGGCAGTGACCCATGACACAGCTCGGCACAAAAAGATGAGCTAATCAGATTCTCCTTAGGAATCTGAAATAGGAAATACAGAACAAACCAGGCATAAGTCAGCAGAAGCAGAGCTCAGAGAGATGCCTAGTAAAAGCATAGATGGGGAGTCCGGGCCATAAGGGCTACTTCAAGCTGGAGAGAGGAAGAAATACGGGGAAAAAAAAAACACATGAGTAAGCAAAGCTCTGAGGTAGAGAAAAGCCATAGGGCATAGAGAGAAACAGTAGGCAAGATGGCAGGGGGAAGACAAGGAGCACTCTGGGCCACAGAAGAGGCAGGTCACCACAGGACAGCACAGGGAATGGACCCAAGCCCCTAGCAGGGCCCCGAGAACCATCCTAGATCCAGGTCTGGCCGCCTCGAGGCCTGGCAGGAGCACGGGGCCCGTTCCATCATTCCTGCAAGGTAACTGCCTCCTGTGGACACGTGTGTGTCCTAACAAGGATTCCCACCAGGAGTAACCTGAGCAGGTCACTGTGTTTTGCAATCAACCACTGAGATGTGAACGCCCTTCAGAAGATGGGAATGCTCAGAGAATTATGAACTCAGGCCTGTCATGGGATGGCCTTGATCACGGTCCCGAGCACGCGTCTTCTTTGATGGTGAGTCACAGCTGACAGAATTCTTTCCCCACTCCCGAACAAAAGGTAAATATATATCACTCTTTAGGAGAAAAAGTCATTTAAAAGTGGTTAGACAGTGAGAGAGTAAACTGGACCCAGTTTTCTTCACAATTGTGCATATTCAGAAGTCTAGGTATGGCCCTTGAAATCTGTAATTTTTTTTCCCATCTGCAAAATGGGAGTTATGATAGCACAAACGTCAAATCAGAGTTCCCTAGGTCTGTAAGGTTGTAAAACACACAGGCAGATAATGACTTTGGAAAGGCAATGCATTCTTCTTTATATAAAAGAAAAGAATTTCCTTTGCCGTCCCACACAACTTAACAGTCAGCAATAATAAGAGAGGAAACAAAGAAAGCATTGTACCTGACAGCTAAAATCAGAATTTTATATAATTTTCTACTTCTAAAGGGATACTGTCACGTAAAAAAAAAAAAAATATATCAATTTGAGTAGGAAAAACCTGGTTAGTTTATGAGCCTTGCTCCTAATGCCACCAAATGGACCTCAATCTGAAATGGCTTTTGAAATCAAATTTGCTGTTCTCCAATTCTGCATCTTCCTCTTTATGCTAATTTGTCTGCACCTGCAGGGACAAAGAAACTGGCAGCATTGACAAGAGATCCAGGAAGAAAAAGCAACACAAAGATTCAGGAAATTAAACCAGGACTCAATCATATTAGGTGTACAAAGGTTGCACTTTTTATAAAACAAGGGAAGAGTGGATTAAACATCTGGGAGGGGAATTCTGACTATAAAAAATGACAGATCCTTGGTGAAGGGGTTCGTGTCTTTCCCAAGTGCCAGAAGAATAGCAGCACAGGGTGTGGGGCAATTTGTAGGGCCAAGTGTTGGGGCCAGGTTTGGCGTCTCTCAGCCCTTCATGGAACTTAATTAAGGGGGTTACTATAAAAATGTCCCAAGGAATTTCATCTTTTAGGAATGTAGCCTCTAGAAGTTGGGGTTAATTCTCCCTTCCAATTTAAAATCTCTTTATTCAGGGTTCTTTGTGAAAGAAGTGCCATGATTTTATGGCAAAGACCCAGCCACCATTTCCCCACTGTTTTCCATTCTCTGGGCCCTCAAACATTTGGCTTTTCCTGCTTCGCTGTTGCCACATCATCAGCTGTGCTCCGAAGACGGCTGGAGACCGAAGACGGCTGGAGTATCCCAGTGATCATAAGGCTAAGCACAAAGACACTACAAAGGAACTTAGCGATAATGTCCTCCTTTTACAGAAGCCCAGTCCTTCCACAGCATAAACGCCACACACCCCCTTTAAAACAGAACAAAAGCCTAGAGAGTTAAGTTTTTTGCCCAAGGTCACACAGAACATTGGCTCATAAAAAATCCAGAGGAAAAAAATCTCCCACTGAGGCTCTTTCTGTTATACTGCCTCTCAAAATCCAGAAAAAAAACTGAAAATACTATGGTTTTATATTCTATGATACTTCTACTTAGAATATTTTCTCTATTTCTCTGTCCAGTATATTCAATTTTAGACACTACACTGTCAAAATTCAAGTTACTGTCAACAGCCAGTAACTGTTGAAGTTCAATGAATTATGTGAATGTTATGTGTTTAACGCTCAAGCAAAAAAAAATGTCTATTTCTACCTTGGAGTTATTAGACCAAGGGAAAAAAAATCAATTTGGCACGTAAATTGTTCAACAGCCACACTCCTGCTGTCCTTCCTCTTCTCCTAAGCGTCTCTTCATCTCTCCATTATTTTTTTGCCCTTTCACCAGATATTAAAAAATAAAGGCACTATGTCAAAAAGACCTTATATAAACTTAAATAAAATAGGCATCAATTTTTTTTACCCACTGCTTGTTTTTCACCAGCTGTCTTATCTCCTTTAGACCAATACTAGTTACTTGGAGAAATAAGGTCACGTTTATGGTTGGTAATTGCACCAAAGGCATTTCTGTAGCCAGTGACAGACTCATTTATTCATTAGTTGATTAATTGATGAGGAAAGTCTGTGTAGTGTGCACATATTTGCAAACACAAAGAGATGGAAAATAAGAGGTTAATTGACTTTCTCAAAATCACACGATGCAACAGGATTAGAGTTAGGGTTCACAGTTCCTGCCTCTTCAGTCCAATTTGTTATTGGAGGCACAGAGGAACATCTTTTAGTGCAACTTCTTGAGATTTTATGTCCTTAATTCTGTTCTGTTTCCCTAGGGAGGAAGTGTAGCGAAGGGGAAAGAGAATGGACTGGAGAATCAGAAAGACGTGGTTAGACTCCCAACTCTGACATTTGCTAGTCATATGATCCCAGCCAAGTTACATAACCTCGGAGCTTCTGTGTCTTCATTTGTAAGACGCAGACAATAATACACCCTTTACAGGCTGGGTTAGCATTAAACAAGGCCATGTATGGAGTGTACAGTGGGCACTAAATATATCTATGCATCCTTCCTGTCTGTATTTTCTCTCAGGCAATTAAAATATAACAGAGCCACAAGAGAAAGATAAGAAACTCTAGAAATTGAAGCCCCGTCCTCATTTATTTCCAGTTAGCTTGTGCATTCTAACATTTCAGCTTGAAAACAAGATAAATTTTGTGGAGAAAATGCCCTGGTGGTACCACTTCAAATGCCAGGGTCTTCTCACTGGGCAGCACGGAGTAGGGAAAAGATGAACTGGGGAGAAGGAAAACCAAGATCTCTTGCTTGATCAGGCCATTAGTGGGCTGTGTACTTGCATTCATTTGTTCATTCTTTTGTTCATTTCTTTAAAAAGTATTTTACTTAGTCCTACTTAATGCCAAATACTAATGGTTATAAATATGGATCAGACCACCCATAAGGAGCTTACATGCTTGAATGTTTTTTACATTCTAGAAAAAACAACAACTAGGAATGCAACAAAGGGGTCATGAAAGAGGTATGCATGGGTAGAATGAGGCCATGAGGAACGAACAGCCCATTGTTCCTGCAGAGAGAGCATCAGGAAGGTTTAAAAGGAGAGGTGATACCTGCAGTGAGTTTAAAGACAAGTGTGGTTATCCCGGTAGGTACATGTGGCAAGGGGAAGACACTCCGGCCACGCTCTTGGTTATGAGATGGAGCCATGTAATAATAGCAAGGCTGCCTCCGAGAATGTCAAGATAGCATTTGGCAGGCTTTACGAAGCTGAGGAGCTCAATGGAGGCCAGGTTGGAGAGGGCACTGTATTCCATGCTTAAGAATTTCAACTTTACTCTCCAGGCAAAAGGGAGTGAAAGACAGGATCTAATTTGTGCTTTTAAAAAGGTGGCTGCAGAATATAAAGACCACAAGAGCCAAGATCAAAGGCAGGGAATCAACTAAGGAAGGGCTGCCTTAATAGGGATTAAGAGCTTGCCCAGTGGAAAGGAGAGAAGGGAAAAGGCAAAAGAGAAAAGGACAAGAGCAATTAACAAAGGGAGTTGCTGCTTGGATGTGGGAACAAGGAGAAGGAAGACATGTGGATGATCCTGAAAGGCCCGTGTGAGGCCTGTGCCACCCACTCACAGGCGAAACCCAGGATGGGGAGATTGGGGTGAGGGAGTGGAGGGCCCAGTGCTCGGTCTGAACTACACGTTGGACCTCCTAGTCGGGGCATCCCATAGATATGTAAGTGGACACATCAGAAGCGTATGGGCAAATTCTCCATCGTGGTCCTTCCAGAATTACGGTCAGCTGGCGCCGTGGCAATGGATGAATTCACCCATGAGTGTGCAAAAGTCAGGGGCCACGGGGGTTACCAGGGACACCACCACCTTGAAGGGAAAGGCTTCTCAGGGCCTCAGCTCCTCTCCAGGTCAAAGCAATAGATGGGCTGGCATGAGTTCAGGCTGCTTTCCCCTCAGCAATGCCTCCTCAAGGACTGTTTCACTTGGATCAGGCTTTCACTCACAAACAGATCCCGTTTCTTCCACTTTTGTTACTTTCGTAAAAGTCTGCTGGAAGTTTAAGCTTCTCTGAAGTGGCCCCCTGATCTTTCTGTCCTAAGGACATGCGTACAAATAATACAGCAGGGAGACTTTGCAGAGGAAAATGCAAATGAGAAGCAGGGCGGTCTCAGTGCCAGGATGTGCCTTCTCATGCCTTCAAAGGAGCCACATGGCATGGGTTTCCCTCCCACTCCTCAGTGGTTCCGGAGAGGTGGTTTTGATACAAACCAGAAGAATAACCTCAGACCTTGTATTAAATACTCCTGGCTTCCCTTCAATGCTCTCTCTCCACGAACTGGAGGGAGCGCTGCCACTACAGACTGATACCTAAGGCACTAGAACCCCAGGACGGGCTAGGAGACTTAAAAATTCTTAGGACCATAAAATTTTCATTGGCCATGTCCCCATTTACAATTTTACCCATCCTTCTGCTTACCAGAGTATGATGTTTCCTTTTTTTTTTTCTCCATCCCGCCTGCATGAGGCACATGTAGATGTTCTCTGTGGAAAACACACCCGAATTCCTATTAAACCCGAGACAAAGAGGAGGAAATCCAATTTATTTTTTGTATACTGCTCATTTCTCATTAGCCTTGACTTCTGAAGCCCCCAGGTTAGGGGTCAGTGCTTATTTTCATGGCTGCATTACTAGACTTTATTACATTTGTACTGAGAGGCAAGACAGTCTCATTTTATATCTGGAGAAATAGGTTTAGTGACCTGGTGACAGCAACTGGCCATGGATCAGAAGAGTTTCCTTATTATGTGAGTCCAGGGCCGTATGTTTTTGGTTGTCTGGGAACTGTATAAAATGCATTGCTCATTACATATAAACTCAACACTAGCCATCTATCACCCTCTTTCTGACACCATTCCGTATCAAGAGATGATGGCCCTAAGGATGTTCTACACTTTCTGTAGGAAATTTGAAGATCCAAAAGCATTGTTCTTTTCTCTCCCAATCAGGTCATGTGTCACTGAGAAAAGATGCTTCATCTCATCCTTAAAAATAAAAACAACGTTTGCAGGCATTGGACATTGAGAGTTCTAAGCGTGACGTAAAAAATTAATGAAAATGCAGCAATTGGGTTTTCCCTGGATAAAACTGTGCCTAGGCATTAGGTTTCTAACCCTTGGAACAAAATACTTCCCTCTTGCAAAGGCCCATTTACATATCAGGAAAGCAGTAGAAGAGTTCTTTTTTCCTTGCTTTTTGTGGGCCTCTTCCTCCAATCCTCAGTTGTCAACAGTCTCCCAGGTGAACCACTCTCAGTGATGACCACCTGGGGTCAGAAGATCAAGATTAGAAATAAAAAAAATCTAGAAATTAGAACTGCAAGGGAGTCTTAGCACCTCCTGGACCAAACCCCAACAGGCAGGTCATCTGCACCTCAGGTATCCAGACAAATGAGAGGAATGGGGGGTCTCTGAGATCAGATGCTCTATGTTCTCCAAACCATTTCCCACAGAATGCTCATCCTCCCTTACTAAGAGGCTTTTCTTCTTTTTCAGAGTAAATTCTTCCTTGCTGTCATTTAACCCTGTTACTTCCAGCTTTGTCCTGTGTGGAGATGGAACATAACTACCTTGAAGCCTCCTGATAATATTTGCAAATACATGACCACTGCCCTCTGGTGGGCCACATGCTGCTGACTGCGAAGCACAGGGCTGCACCAGATCCCCCACCACAGTCCTCACAGTCCTACTTCCAGCAGGGAGTGACTAGATGGAGGTGTCACCTTATGCACGTAGGAGGAGACAAAGGCAAATGACTGCATTACCCAAGGACCAGAGAGCCACCTAGTCGTGCTCTACCACAATCCCAGGCCCTACATGTCCCCCACTAAACACAGGGCTGATGCAACCCCAGGGTTTTTGTGACCTCCAGTCACAGAGGTGCCAAACAGCATGTCCCTCCCCAAATAAAGACTTTCAGAGTGGGAACATTCGGAGCCCAATTCTCGTTTTCATAACTCAAACCTATTATCCCAATCCCAATCTACCTATAGGAAAGGTGAACTCCATTACCATCAAAGCTTTTCCCTTCAAGATTTTTCATTTATTCGCTTCTCCTTTCATATCCTTTCTGTCTTACAGGAAAAGCTATTCTTTCTTCCCAAAGTTCAACACCCCCTACCTGGGTCTTCGATCTCCCTCATCTGCTGCCTCTAAAGATTTTGCTCTACTATCCTGCTTCTTTTACCCTCAGTCTGTCTTCCCAGCATTTTTTCCTCCTGGTCTAAAAAATATGGCTAAGAAGTCATTCTCACCTGCATCTCCTCCAACAAAACTTTTGACCTTGGTTGTGACTTTTCTTACTGCCTTTTTTTTCCTTTCACTAATCGCCCAACCCTGCAAAAATTGAGCCAACAGATTCATTTTCTCCCATTTACTTCTAAAACCACTAACATACAACTTCTTCTTGAAAAGATCTGGGGTGCAAGCAGGAGGGCACCAGTGTAAGATACTATGAACTTCTAGTGGGCCCAGAGCCTCGTGAAAATGTGTCTTGGGCACGTCAAGTGCACATTGAAGGAATGGATACAGGAAAAGGACAAAACAGCAGTTAGTGCGTTAGCAGAAGGAATACGCTTACTTTTGAATGACTGTTAGCAATCCAGGCTGGCAGTGTGTTAGTATTCCAAGTACTTGTGTCTCATTTGATCACAGGTGACTAATTTCTAATTCAGTTTTGCTCCTAACTGTCTAAACAATACTGAACAAGTCAATGACCTTTTTCTGAACCCGAGTTTCTTCCCTGTACAACAAAATGAGTGGACTAAAGGATTTCTCATGCTCCTTGACACATTAAAGATTTGAGGGAAAAGCATCTAGTTGTATATATTAGAATAGAGCTTAAAGATGAAACAGTCCTGGGGTTCTAAGCCATCTTTTTTTTTGCTTTTACCTGACAGGGAGCCTCATATCATATTTTTCTTCCTGTTTACCAAACTGTATTTATTGGATAATAATGTCTTTTTTCTTTTTTTATTCAAAGAAACATATAACTAGCCCCATGACAAGATCATAGTTTTTTAAGCCAGGCAGTATGAATTTGATCCCCACTTTACCCCTTACTAGCCACATGATGCTGGACAGGCGACTAACTGATTCCGGCCTCGGATTCCTCACTTGCAGCATGCAGTTAAGGTCCTAAAGTGTGACTGCAAACCCTTGCCTCCCAGGACTATTGTGAGCAGTGGGAACATAAAGCACCTGGTTGGCACAATGACTGGCACAGAGGAGGCATGGGATAAATGTAGGTTCCCTGGTTTTCTCCTTCTCTCTTTCTTCAATAGCAAGGGCAGAGTATCTCTCAATTTCTTAACAAATACTTCAAATTATGCCTCTTAGACACACTACTCTCACAGTGGCTCCTGGGTGGGCTGGTGTCTTTCCTGGGAAATAACTTACTTATTATATGATGGAATAACAGTGTAACCACCGGCCCAAGTTCATGGGGTTAGTGGCAACATCCACATTAGCAACCAGGTTGTGTTACTGTATGTGTGGTTCTTACTCAGGACCCTCACCATGCTCCTTGGGGGAATCAACATGTCTGATTTTTGTGTTCCTCCAAAAAAACTTTTTCCAAACTCATGTTATGATCTGACACAAAGACCTCTCTGTATTATTGAGGCTGTCCAATGTCTTGGTCTTTTATAATAGCTTCCCCCTGACACATACACCTTCTCCTAATGTTTTTTTTTTCCTCCTTGTCTCTCTAGTGGTACCTTTTCTGCAGTATCATGGATGACCCATCCAACCAACTCTTGTCTCCACTTTCAGCTCCCTTCTCACATCAACTAGTTTTAGACATAAATACAAACATTCAAGAAAGGAAACGATAGCTATAACCCCATATATCAACAAATTAAGTTTAAAAATCAATAGTTAAGTTTTAAATATATATACACAGTGAAAAAATAGTTATTCCAAAAACATTCCTCTTAGAATTTAACTCAAAGACATTGGAATCCATCTCGATGCTCAGCACTTCAGGAAGGGATGGATAAATGATGGTATTGGCATATGAGGAAATACTGTGTAATATGAAATGCCATTAACCATCATATGTTTAAACAAACATTTAATGATGTGGCAAATCACAATATAAGGCCAAATAGTTTTTTTTAACTTTCTTTTTAAATTGGGTAAAATATGAGCTCAGCTTTCTATAAAGAAATTTTATGTGCATAGAAAATTGGCAAAATATGCAACTAATGTTTTCAGTGCATCTCTGAAGAATGGGGTTAGGGGTGATTTTAAATTTCTCCATTACACCTTGTCTGTGTTTCTTCTAACTTTCCTATGACCAATAAATAGTTTTTAATGAAAAGAAAATAATAGTTTTCATCTGACAACACAGATGGTTAGGTATCTTCTATGGTAACTAATATGCATACTCTGGGTGTTTTGTTTATAAAACTGCCAAAGCTATTTGCATAGGCAAAGACTATTAGACCTAGAGAGAACTAGAAAATAACACTATTTTATTTAATATCAAATAAAACTATTTATTTATAAAATAAAACTATTTTATTTAATATCAAAACTCTTTCTTCAAAAGAAACCTTGAAGAGATGCTTACTATGTCAACAAAGATAAAAGAATAGTGGTTTTCATCCGAGCAGGTATAATGGGCCCAGAGTCCCATTATTCCCATCGTTCTGCCCTCCTGGTGGCAGCTGAGGCATATTAATGAAATGCCTAGGCCTCTGGGAAGCACAATTTGTAAAGATCCCAATTTGATACAACCTCTCCAAGCAGGGGTGAAAAATCAGGCATCAGGAGGGGTGGTGGCTAGCATAAAGTCATCAAGTTTCTGAGCAGGGCAAAGCAGAAAGCCCTGATTTTCAGACTCCTACGATGGTTGCATTAGAGACGTGCCTAAAAGAGGAAAGCATCTTTCAGTGATGCTCTCAAGATACAGGACTAGTAAGAGGGCCTGTGTTGCTGATCGTGAACAGTCCGCCATCCTAGGCACTATGGTCAGCAAGCCACATGTGGGATCCTGCCTGTTCAGCAAGAGCCTGGATATTATTTATTATTTGGAGGTGACCATGGCCTCTTTTACAACCTTCACACTCTGTGAATCTCCTCTAATCCCCATCTCCACCTTCAGGCTGCCTAGGTTTACAAGAAATACGAATAAATCCTTCTCCCTGGTTGCAATGAATCAACGTCCCTATAGTCTGCTAGTCTTCAACCATGTTTCATGCGGAGCCAACTTTTGGATGGAAGCATAAACCCCAAATCTTGCTGAAGCCATTCAGGGAGCCCAAGGTGCTTGGGGATGCTGGGGAGTGTTAATCCCAGGTGCGAGGCTGACTCCTACTCTAGTAATTACATTTTCCCTCAAAACAAGTGTCCCTGCTGCTGCTGTAAGATGCATTTTCACCTCCCCAAGTGAAGTTTGGAGCTGTGGTCTCTCCGAGGGTGGCTCGCTGACCCTGGAGGTAGCTTCATTCAGAGCATGGCGGCATGTCAGCACCAGCCGAGCTGGGCTTTCAGTCCTGGGGTTTGCAGAGCTGTTTGCAAAGAGCTTTGGATTAACTAAATTGTATACCTGTAAGGTATTATTATCACCTAATCTTTTTCTATCTTCAACTCCAGTAATAGTGATGAGGAACCAACCTCATAAGCCTCTGAGTTTCCATTTAATACAGGCCCTCAGGTCTGGATGCTGAAAATACATCTGAACCCCTCAGATGTGACAGAATTGGGCTGGAAATCTACTTAAGCACCGAGAAAGAATGAAAGGCTTCCTACTGGTGGACATGGAGATGCTCATCTGCCTGTCACTTGTGCTGCCACCAAGAACCAAGACAGAGTTCCGTTGCCAGAGTTGAATAATATTCACTCCTAAGTGTCCAGCCTCCACATTTTACAGGGGGAAAAGGAGGCAGTTCCCTTGAGCTCGGGAATCAGACCAATAAGCCAAAGACACAGAGAGGCTGACACTGCAGTGACAGTCACTGTGGGCCTGATTAAAGCTGTGCTGAATATAGGTAGTGCCACCATCGGAAAAATCAACAAGGCAGGTAGGACATTCAAGAGAGAAAAATCCACTTTTTTTTGGAGTTATCAACAAACCAAGAGACACAACTTTAATTTTTCTGAAAACTCCTACATTCCACTGATATCACACTACTTAAAAAATTATTTTAAAACATTTCTACTTTACAGTATAGTATGCTCATTCTAAGTCAAACAACCCAGAGATTTTTGAAGCAAACGTCCGCCCCGCTGCCTTGCAATCCCACTCCTGGAAGCAACTAATACAAAAGTTTAAAATGTACCTTTGCACACCCTCCTCCAAGCTCATCTGAGTGGATACAAATACATACGGAGGGTTTCTACTCTCTCCTTCTTTCTTCCCTTCCTTCTTTGCTTCCTTCCTCCACAAAATGGGGTATTAAAATCATTAAAATGCTTCCATTAAGGTGGAAAGTAGTTATAACCCTCATTAGATATGAACTATTTCCCCTGGCTCAGAGTCAGAAGCAGCCAAATCACTGCCTATGTTTCTCCTCTCTCTCCCCCTACCTTCTCCCCGCTTCATAGGAAGGACACTTTAACAGATACCTGGGCAGTGAGCAAGCAGGACATGATGGCGATTTTTCTTCACTTACGTAACTAACCTCAGACAGTCCTTATCCTGGAGGTGACCCCAGAGCTCATGTCCTATTCGTGTCAGTGTGGAGGCATGATGCTCCCTGAGCACTGGGATTGGTCTGAGGCCAAGAGTTTCCTGCTCATTGGGAATTCATACCACCAGGTAGTCTTGAAGGCCCCAGGAGAGTTTCTGGATGGTTTTGGATGGGACCAGATTCAACCCTTCCAATAACAAAAGCTCCTATGGAGGGATGTTAAAGCCATTTGTTATCATTTGGGTGATGCATTAATCTTTGATCTGTAGCTCCACAGCTATGATGGGAGGGGGGTAGACAGAGGGAGAAAGAAAGAGGAGAGAAAGAAAAAGAGATGCACCATATCTTGAAAACGATCGAGATGAATAAAATCAGCAAGTACACATGCTCCACAATTCTCAGAGTCCAGTTCTCAGAACACTAGAAACCATATCCAAAGCCCCCCAGGATACACACTTCCACTTGTGCTGCTCTCTCACCCACGCTCACTACTCACACACAGACCCATGCTTGAGGATTGTTCCATCCTTTTTGTCACTCACACCACAGCTCCTACCTGCAGTGCCCGAGCCCCGGAGCCTGCTCTCCACCAGCGTATCCCACACTCCCGAGCATGGTCAACACACTGGGGCCTCTGGGGTTCTTCCACAACCCTACAAACCCCATCAAAACCGACCCTTGGAAAAGAGCCCGAAATCAGACACTAAAATAGAAATTATAAGTCCCTGAAAATGGTCACCTTTCCTGGGTGTTATCGGTCAGTGATTGAGTGAAGCTTTTACTTTGGTTAATAAAAATAGGGCATCCTCTTCACTTCTAAGACCAAAAGCATTGCCCATTTGTTAGTTTAGCCCTGCTCACATGAGCATACATGAGTACACACTGGTCAAACACATACACACACACCCCTATCAGTCACTGCCTCTATATCAATGTGATATAATACATTACATTACAAAGGCCCCAGCAAGTTAGGAAGTTATGGCTCATCCCATTAAACTGACAGTATCTACAATCCATTCTTACCATAAGAGTCAGCCATCAGCAAATGGCAATGTCATAGATGGAGGAAACTCACAGTCCCAACAATCAGTAGAGAGTTGGTAGAGATTCTGGTGGAGCTTAATAGATAAACGCAAATAACGGTACTCTATTCATATCCCCTACATATATATCACATTTATTATATTTACTTATTTCCTCTATCCTCCCTAATTTAAAAGATCACTAATATTAATTGAGTATATACAATGTGTTAGAGAGATTTTGCTTTACAAACATGATACCATTTAATCCTCAAAAATAACTCCATGATAATCTTATTATCCTTTTTAGACAATGAGCTTCCTAAAGGACAAGATCCACAAGATATGTTTTCAGTCTCTAGTAGAGAATCTAATAGATAAGCCAGTAGAGAATCTAATAGATAATTAGCATCATGATGAAATCTGAAAACTAGAAAACATTACCAAGGTCATCTAGACCCTATAACCACCTGACCGTAAATTCCATCCAAATGGTCATCCAATATGCCAATAAAGCTCAACACTCCACTTTTGGATAAAGACCACAGGGCGCTCAATTGAAATGTTCTCTATGTTGAATTAAACTATCTCCTCTGAAGCCTCAGTACATTAGTCCCTTGCTGTACCCATTTGTCTTTTCCCACATCTACATGAAAGATCTTCAAATATTTGAAGTCTGCTCCCATGTTTCCCAGATCTTTCTTTGATCAAACATAACCAGTTCATTCACTGTTCTATATCCTTTCAACATACTCAAGAATTTTACCATTCTTTTTAGATGTCTTTGTTTTCAAGATTGGGTGGAGAGGGGGTGCTAAACTCAAATGTTAATAAGAAGCCTGGCCCTGCTTAAGGCAATGAGGAGTGATGGAGCTGGTGGTAAAGGCTTGTGAAAGCCAAAAATAATGTGTATTTGAATTAGATTCACCTGTTGAACTTGATGCTTCGTGAAACACAGTAGCCAGAACTGACCTCAAAAGTCAGGGTGTAATTTGACCAGCTCTCAGAAAAATGTTAATTCCTTATTGGAGTAACTACACTTCTATTAATGCTGCAAACATAACATTAACCTTTTAGGATGTGACATTTTGTTGACTCACACCAGGCTCCCTGTGTACTAAAGCCCAGAATTATTTGTATAGGGCTGTTATTAGTTGTTTTTCTTGAATGCAGTTTTAAGGATTCTTTGTTAATTCCTACTAAATTTCACCTTGTCAGATTCAGCCCATCTTTCCAATCTATTAAGATTCTTCTGAGTACTGACTTTACCATCTTTGCCACCCAATGCAAATATTCCTTTTGCTAGTTTCATAAACCTACAATTATGATAAGCATGTCTTTTTATTGAATATAATTCATATACCATAATATTCACCCTCTTAAATTGTACAATCTGTGGCTTTTAATATATTCACAGAGTTGTGCAATCTCCTACATAATTCTAGAATATTTTCATCATGCCAATAAGAAACTATTCCCATTAGTGGTTCCCATCTCTTTTCCCCCCATCCTCTGGCAACCACTAATTTACTTTCTGTCTCTATGGATGTACCTGGTATGGACATCTCATATAAGAAGACTCATATAATATGTGGCCTTTGTGTCTGGTTCCCTTCACTTAGCATAATGTTTTTCGGATTCAACCATGTTGTAGGATATGTCAATACTCATTCATTTTTTTTCTCTCTTTCTTACTTTTATAATTTATTTGTTTACTTCAGTAAAATTTACAGCCCAAAAAATTACATAAGACAGGATATGTATGGATTGAACATCTAGGAAAAATTTTGTTATGCATTATCAAATTATTCTAAGCAGAAAAATTACTATTATTAATGATTGCATACAGGGGATAACAGAACTTTTACTCTCTAACTGAAATCCATTATAGTGTTACAGTCAATGATAGGTCATGCAATAGATTTCAGTTTGAGTCATGTTCTCCAGTGGATTGCCAAATTCGGATATTATAACAGATGAAGGCAAGAGTTTGCTGGACACAGTTCTCACTACTTTCAAAGGCAAAAGCAAAGAGTAGATAAATAATCAAAGTACAAATGCCTGATAAGAAATTATGGCTGTTCAAGAAACAAGAATCTTGAAGAGGCTAAATAACAGTCAGATGACTGAAGACACAAATTATTTTTCCACAGATAAACTGGATAGCCTTGCATTTTGCAGTGGGGGCAAAGCATTTATCTGCGATGGATTTCTTTCTTTTTTTTTTTTTTGAGAGGGCAGCTCTCATATTTACTGATCAAATGGTTGTTAACAACAATAAAATTCTGTATAGGGGGGTCAATGCTCAATGCACAGTCATTAATCCATCTCAAGCAATACTCATTCATTTTTATGGCCAAATAATAGTATATTGTGTAGATACAGCACATTTTGCTTATTAATTCATCAGTTGATGCACACTTGGATTGTTTATATTTTCTTTAGTATTATGAATAATGCTTCCATGAACATTCATGTGTAGTTTTGGTGTGGACAGATATTTTCAATTCTCTTGAGTATATACCTATAAGTGGAATGGCTGTGTCATATGGTAACTCTATATTTAACTTTTGAAAGATGTTAAACTGTTTTCCACATCAGCTGAACCATTTTACATACCCATCAGCAATGTATGAGAGATCAAATTTCTCCACATCTGTGTCAACACTTTTATTTGTTTGTTTTTGACAATAGACATCCTAGTGGCTTCTAAGTATTTCACTGTGTCTTTTACTTGTAACTCCCTAATGACGAGATCACTGGTGATGTATATATATCTTTTCATGGACTTATTGGCTATTTGTATATCTTCTTTGAAAAAAATTTCTACTCAGATCTATGCCCAATTTTTAGTTGGATTATTTGTCTTTTTATTGTTGAGTTTTATATGCACATATGTATTCTGGATACAGACCCTTTACCAGATACATGATTTTCAAATATTTACTCATATTTTATGGGCTGTATTTTCACTTTCCTGATGGTGTACTTTGAAACATATAATTCAAAAGTTTGATGAAGTCCAATTTATCTATTTTTTCCTTTGTTGCTTGTGCTTTTGGTGTTACATTTAACACCCACTGCCTAATCAAAGATGACAAAGAGTTATGCCTATGTTTTCCTCTAAAGGTTTTATAGTTTTTGCTCATATATTCAGATATTAGACCTACTGTAGTTTATTTTTGTATATTGTATGAGGTGGGGTCCAATTTCATTCTTTTGCATGGGATTTTGCAATTATCCCAACACCATTTTTTCCCCATTGAACTGCCATGGCACCCTTGTTCAAGATGAATTGTCTATAAACATAGGCTTCATTTCTGGACTTTCAATTCTATTCCATTTCTATATGCTAGCCTTATGCCAGTCCCACACTGTCTTTATTAAAGCCACTCTGTGGCTTTGTAGGACAAACATGTCTGAATGTTATAGAAGTCAGTTATGAAAATGTTAAATAAGACAGGACCCTGTGGCATGACACTGACTATAAGCTCCATAAAGGCAGGAGCTTTTAAAAACTACATCTCCAGTACCAGGTTTCATACATCTGACATCAAATTGCATGCTCTTAGCCACTGTATACCCTGCCTCTCAAAAGTATATAACGTACCATAAATGTGCAGAGGGTGGTTTTAAATGTAGAGAGGCTGCTGTGCACATGATTTTCTCCTGAGGATAATCCAACAGCTCCCCTTCCTCCAGTTCCTAACCCCAGACATGACCAGCTCCAGTGTACATCATCTCAAGCCTATTACCTTTTCTGTTTAATCCTTCTTACATTCTCAATGTGTACGTTTATTCTCAGTGTATGCTTTTGTGTGTGCATGTGTGATAAAAAAAAAACATAAAATCTATCCTCTTAAATATTTAAGAGTACAATTCAGTAGTGTTAACTATATATATGTATTGTTGCACAGCAGAACTCTAAAATTTTTTATCATGAATTATTAAAACTCTATCCTATTGAATAGCAACTTCCTATCTACTCCTCCCCTAAGTTCCTGACAGCCACCATTCTGCTTTCTGCTTCTATGAGTTTAACTACTCTGAGTACCTCGTATAAGTGGAATCATGCACTATTTGTCCTTCTGTGATGACTTAGTTCACTCAGCATAATGTGCTCAAGGTTCATCCATGTTGTAGCATTTGGCAGGATATCCTTCTTTTTGAAGACTGAATAATATATATATTTTTCCTTTATTCATTCACTTATCAGTGGACATTTAGGTTGTTTCCATATCTTGGCTATTGTTAATGCCACAATGAACATGGGAATGCAAATATCTCTTCATGATCTTATTTTCAACTTTTTTGGACTAAATACCCATAAGTGGGATTACTGGATCATGCAGTAGTTCTACTTTTAGATTTTTTGAGGAAACTTCTTGTTTTCTGTAGCAACTGCACCATTTTACATTCCCACCAACAGTGTACAAAGGTTCTCATTTCCCCACAGCTGTGCCAACACTCATTGTTTTCTATTTTTTGGATAATGGCCATCTGTACAGGTGTAAGGTGACATCCCATTGTGATCTGCACATCCCTGATGATTAGTTATACTGAACATCTTTCATTTACCTGCTGTCCATTTGTATGTCTTCTTTGGAGAAATGTCTATTCAAGTCCTTTGCTCATTTTTAAAATGGGTCATTTGATTTTTACTATTGAGTTGTTGGAGTTCTTTATATTTTGGGTATTAATGCTTATCAGATATACGGTTTGTGAATATTCTTTCCATTGCATAGGTTGCCTTTTCATTCTGTTGATTGTTTCTTTGCTGTGCAGAAGCTTTCTAGTTTTACATATTCCCACTTGTCTATTTTTGTTCTTCTTGCCTGTGTTTTTGAGGTCAAGCCCAAGAAATTGCCAAGACCATTGTTATGAAGTTTTCCCCCTATGTTTTCTCCTGGAAGCTTTACAGATTTAGGTTTTATGTTTAAGTCTTTAATCCATTTTAAAATGATTTTTGTGTATAGTGTAAGATAAGGGCCCAACTTTACTTTTTTGAACATAGAAAGCTAGTGTTTTAAGAAATTCTTTCCTTGGAAACCTTGTCAGAGATCATTTGACCATGTATGTTTGGGTTTATTTCTGGTCTTTCTATTATGTTCCTTTGGTCTATATGTCTGTCATTATGCCAATACCATACTGTTTTTAATACCATAGTTTTGTAATGTGTTTTGGGAGTCAAAATGGAAACACATCCCCGGTGTATGGATTTCAAGACTTACTATTGTTAAAATGCCCTTGCTATCTACAGTCATCTATAGATTCAATTCAATTCCTATAAAAATCCCAATAACATGTTTTTCAGAAATGGGGAAAAAAATCTTAAATTCCATATGGAACCACAAAGGATCCTGAATAGCCAAAACAATCCTGAGAAAGAAGAACAAAGCTCAGTGAGTGCTTTCATTCTTGCTTCTTGCAGAACAAGATTCTAACAAGATCACAGCAGGAATTTTTGCAGGTCTCTGACACATTCTCTATTTAGCCATCAGCTCTGCAAGGAAACTTAGAGGTATTTCAGCTGACCTCTAAGAATCCCAGACAGCCAATGCCTGCTTGAGTACCTCAAGTCTGGTATAGCTAATCTGCAATAGTAAACTCATTTTAGAACAACCCATATAGAGGTCTTAAATGGTTTCCTCACTTCTTCCCCAGAATTGACAAAACTCATATCATTTTTACTCATCACTATCATTTCTCTAGTCATCATCACCACTAGGAAAATACCTGTGAGATTTTTCAGAGAAAAGCCCTTTCAGTACTTTTTTCTCAACTGCCAGATACCTTTACCTTACTTCATATGGAAATTTCTCAACATAGACTCAACCTGACAAGTACAATCTCACAACACAGTTTTTGGGGTTAGAACCTGGTTTAAATCGTAGCCCCATCATCTACCAGATGTATGTCTCTATACAACACATTTAGTGACTCTATCCTCAACTTCCTTACCTGAAAGTGGCTATAATAATGATGCCTTTATCAATAATGATACTATATCAAAGGTTTGTCATAAAGATGAAACAAAATGATACAGTACCTGTCATTCAGCAAAGCCTGCATGGTACCTATTCTGATTCATTCTTATCTATTCTCTGGATCCTCCAGCTCAGTCACTTTGATGTATCTTATAGTCTCTTTCTATACAGTAATAATATGACTTTTCCTTATGTAGTATTAGGTGTGGTGGCCAAGGTCGAATAAACAAACAGCTGAGAAGAAGGAAGCAGGGAGAAACATTAGAAATGCAGAGCAGAAAATAAAAGGGAGTCAGAAGGACAAAGTAGAAGAGTGATTTTTAAGAATCACTGTTTGCAGTCTCTTGTGATGAAGGATCTCCATTCCCTCTCTCCACCTGCCCCAGGATAAGGACGTGAGTATCACTGGGTAGGTCTACAAGGGACATAAAGGTGAGAAAACTCCTTCAATGACCTGTTGTTAACTGGCTGTCTACGCATCCCAAATCTCTTAAGTGACCCAGTCTGTGATTTAGATTCCAAGAGGTCATGAAGGAACCCAGATCTCCTTCTATTAATGTTAAATGAGCCTGTAAGTACACTTTGGGCAGCAAATCAAAACCACTGTTAGCAGTTACTCCAATTCAAGAGGTTCCTGTCTCTTAAGGACCAGCTGCCCTTTCATGAAAGACCATTTTTTTCTATGAATAATACATATACTACCAGGGAAGAATACACATTCCCATTAAGCAACATCAATTCTCAACACACTGGATATAAACTCTCGTACTGCTATAATTAAAAATTAACGTGAAGTATTATGTTGAAGAAATTCCAAATCTGATTTTTATGTACTCCTTTTTCCTCCAAAAACATCATTCTTACAAGCTTTTCAGTATAATTATATTCTAGGGAAAATAGGCAGACAAAAAGGAATAAATCAACATATAATCTTTCTTTAAAGCCCTAGCTTATATTTGATGATATGCACAGGCTATTAAAACAAAAAGAAGGTCTAAAGTTTTCTACAGAGAACATGTACTATCTTCTACTCTTCTTTTTTAACCTTAAAACGGAAAAATCACAAAGATATCAGATTGGTTGTGTTTGTGACAGACACAAGAGACTTTCATCGGCTATGCAGACTTTCATTGACTCTACGTTTCTGTTAACCTAGTTCTATACCGTAAGTCCCTAACATACAGCTGTTGCTTAATGAATATTTTCTGAATAAATAAATATTAATACTAAGAATAACAATTAAGGAGATACTTAAGGTTGGGACAGTTCAATGTTTTGCCAACATAGTTGCCTACTGTATTTTCTTCTCCTCTGCTCCACTTCCCCCTTTGCTGAATAAAGAAAGAGCATTATCAAGGAAACTACCACTGGGAAGCAGGAGGGTTTTTCTTATTGGCCTGAATTCACTTAAAAGAAGCATTCTCATCTTGTTTACTTAAGAAAGTCTATGGAAAAGGTCACTGGACTCAGAGAAGTGTGGGCATCTATTTTCTTAAGCAATGAAGGTTGAAAAAGAAGCGTATATTTCCTTAAAAGGAAATAGTCATTATGTGCATTCTGATCAACTTATCCAAACTGCTTAAGATTCAAAGCACAGTGTAAAGCTAGAAGGATTTTTACACGTCATGGAAGAACTTTAACCCCTCTTTTTTAAAACTGTGGGAGCTTAGGTGAGAGAACTTGAGTGATTGTCCCAAAGATACAGAACTAGAAAATGGCAGACAGATTTGTTCCCAGGCACCTAATTCCAATTCCATCACTTGTTCCATTACACTGCACCCTTCTATAAACCCCTTAGTGCTTTATGGACAGATAATAAAAAATAGTTAATGCAGATGATGACGATAATGCAATTTCACTGTGCTGGAAACAGGGAAATGAGGTCAGTTAGCTGGCATTTAGTGATGCTTTTATGAAGACAGAACATCTATTATTTTCTACCTCTCTGCATTTAAAAAAAATATATGTACTTTGCTTAAAAAAAGAGCCTTAGACAACTAAGTATCATTCATTAAAACATTTAAGACAAGTGACAGCTCCTAGTAATACATTTCCAGAACAGAATAAGAAGGGTAAAGATAGCTCAGAAACTGCATACACACAGAATTTTCCTACTGATACCCTAATCCCCTGCTGGCCAATTTTTAAAAGTAGGCTTTTATTGTACCATAAAAATGAACAAGCTGAGGCTTTCACATGGAGAGAAAGGTTGGTACCTCCACGGATAATGTCTTGCCTTCAGGAGTCTAGGAAGAGAGAAAATCGTTATCACTGGTTAAGGCCAACTAACTAGTGTAATATAACAGTACTGAAACTCCAGTCGTGAGGAGCACAAAAACTACAACTGGCAGAAGAAGATTCCATTCCTAAGTAGAGATAAATTGATTACTAATGCAAGCTTGATCTTGGGGTCCTTCCTCAATGTTACCACTGACTTGACCTTGTCTTTTAAAAACCAAAGACCTAGCTTTGGAGAACTCTCTGGCAGTAGCTTTGAACACTAAGCACTTGTATCCACTATGAGCCAGAAATTTCACGCATAGTAGACACCTAACTAAAATGCTTTTATATATGAGCCAACCAACGTGCACAAGAATGTTCATTGCAGCCCTATTCAAAAAAGTCCTAGACAGGAAGCTACCCAAATGGCCATCAATAGTAGGTTGGATAAACACATTGTGATATAGTCACACAATGGAATACTATTTTGCATTGCCAATGACTGAACTACAGTTACTTGCAATAAGGTATACAAATGCTCACAAAAATAATGTGGAGTAAAAGAAGCCACATATGCAAAAAGTTTGCAGTGTAGGATTCTTTTATGTAAAATTTAAAAGGGATCAAATTAATCTACAGTGTTACAAATCAAGGTAGTGCTTATCCTGGGGTGGTGGTGGTAACTGGAAGGGGCATGGGTTTTTTTTGGTGGGGATGGGGGTTGATGCTATTTCGTGTCTTGATGCACTGACCAATGTGCTTATGATTTGTAAGTTTGTAAGAGTGTATGTATATGTCATTTAAAAAATATGAAGCCCTAAATAGGTTCCTGTAAAAACATGATAGGGCAAAAGTGACAAGGTAGTAGAAGAGATGTCCCGTCAATAAGATAAAGACTGACTGTACCCACAGGCAGCCTTTCCTCCTTTGTCCTGTTCTTCCCTCATTATTGCTTATGAAACTGGTCAGCAGCCAGCAAATGAGGAACACAAATGTTGAAGTGTCACATTCTTAGGCAGGAGCCAAGGCACTCACTTCTCTTTGCCCCAAGGCAAGACTGGGTCTCAGTTTTCATATACTAAAAATGGACCTATTAGGATAATGAGTGAGTTCACGTCTGTCATTTCAAGTTAATTGCTGGCAGTCTGTGGTATGAGAGATGTGTTCTACTAATTACAAAGAGCAATCAGATACATTTGGGGAACATACTTCATTTGAGGACAGGGACGAATTGGACATTTGTCCTTTGTGTTCCATCTGTAAGGGACTACAGAGGTCTGTCTTCAAGGTTTAATAAAGGAAGGAAGGGAAATAAACTTTTAAGTACCTGTTATGAGTCAATGCACCATTAAGCATTTATGTATCTTCACAATCACTTTCAATGGTAGGTATGACTGGCCTCATTTTACAGAGATGGAAAGAAATCGAGAGAAGATGAAACCTATGTAACTTATATCGCCCCTAAATGAGGGAAGAAAGGGTCAAATTTGGGACCATTGACTCAGCAGGCTCTTTCCATATCACAAAGCCTCTGCAGAGGTCAACAGCCCTTTGATGAAATGTCTAAATTTCCCGAAGAAGAGAACCAAAGGGATTGTCTTTCAATCCCGCCTCAATTTTACCCTGGTAGGAGTATCTCAAGTGCAAGGAAAAACACAACGGCCCTTTTACCTGGAAAAAAAGAAGTCTTAACTAACTGGGGTAGTGAGAATAGAACAATTATAATAATTGTTATCACTGGCCTCAAGAGGTTCTATGTCCACATTCAATGCATCTGACTTCTCTTAGACCCCAGGAGGAATCATCCCTAGCCCTAGCCCTAGAGAACCAACCAACATCCAAAGAAGAAAAAATAACAGTGCCAACTAAAAAGACTCCAGAGAAACCATAAGCCAGACAGATATGAGTCCTGAGGTCTCAGGACTCAGACTGCTCCTGAAAGCTAGTCTCTGACCACCACGGCTGCTGCTGTGACCTGGAATAAGCGTCTGACTCTTGATGCCTCAGTTTCCCCAGGCTGCAAAAGGATGATGACAACTCCTTCCTGTCCTCGAGGGTGTTAAAAGAACTAGCTAATGCCTGCAGAAAGAAGTACCATGCAAATGCCAAGAATCATGTGGCCATCAGGGCACCTTGTGCAGTGCAGATCGGTGTCAGTCTCACACAGTTCGCACATGTTCTCAGCTCCCAACAGAGCAGCTTTAAGAGTGACTTACTAACTCATGATGACACACAAAGGCAAACAGATGATGTGGAGTTATATTTGGGGACTGGATGGATCAAGAAGCCAGGAAAAAAGGGTAGACCGAAATGTGCCCAGCTAGAGGAGATCAACAGCAAGGCCTGCCTCAAATACAAGATCACAGGATGGCCCACTGGTCCCCTGCACTTGCTGGGGAGGGTGACAGGACTGCGCTGCTCAGGAGAAAGCAGCCACAGACATTCTTTCAGTAAAAACTGACTTAATATAAGAAGAGAGAAGACAAAACACTGAGCTACAGAGATGGGGCAGCAGATACTTGATGGTTATACAAAAATAGCAAAACATTAAATCAAACTTCATAGCTGCTCATGATCAGGTGACTCTCCTCTAAGGGTCCATCTGGAGGTAAGCGGAGTGAATAAAAAGAACAATCTCCCAGACCCCGAGTTAGGTCATTTTACATGTTTATCACACAGCCCTCACCACGAGCCTCTGAAAAGTGGGTCTTGTAATTAAACACGGGAGAATCAAAGAGACAAAGTAATTTGCCTAAGATAGGGAAGCCATGGTATCACACAGGCCTGGCTGACACAAGAGCTCTTGCTCAGTAAGCTGGGTTCTCCTGTCTCTTACCAGTTATTCATGCTGCAAACTAGCTCTCAGCACATCCCTAGGGCAACTTGGTAAGAAATTCAAAAGGTGATGTGGCTTTGGCGTTAAAGGGTATGGCCTGGAGGGCAGTGACGCATGCAACAGGCCTTTGTGGAGGGCCTACTGTGGGCCAGGCTTGTGCTAGACCTGAATGAGGCAGGCCACTCCCTGGCCTTGGCGTGCTCCTAGGCACCCAGCAAGCACCGCATGGCTGCCACCCTAGGCAATTCTCCACCACGCAGACCTCAGCCAAAGCTGGTGAGATGCATAAGCAGCCACAGAGGTCAGGGCCCCCTTGAAAGCCACTCTCAAGGAGCCCCGCAGAAAGCAGTATATTCTTTAGTCTAAATTTTGATAGTTTTTACTTATCTCCTGAGGATTATGGCTAAAACTACTATACATACCTTTACTTTTAATTACAGTCCTATGGAAGGTTTGATTTTTTTTTAACCCAAACTAGTAAAAATTACTGCAGAAGAATAAAAATCCTAAATAATTTATTCATAATGCTATTAGGACAAAGTCATGTTTTATTGGGATAAGCATGTTTATATAGTGATGGAGAAGTCAATAAGGGGGAGCTTTATGATACATACTATCTATTAATATTCCTCACATATGTTCACCAAACAGTGTCTCAGCATCAATAAATAATATCAATAATTAAAAAGTATGATTTTCTTGGCTTAACTATTTCCTACCATAAGAATACCACAGATGTTTATATCCACAGCCTTTTATTTCCAGCTAAAGCAACTTTGCTTTGCTGGGAAGTGACAGAGTAGAATGAATGTTAGTCCACGAAGGGGTTCTTGTCTCTGTGCTGAAACTAACTGCAAGGGCCCGTGAGGTCTGTACCCTTCCTTCCTCATCTGGAAGATGGAGAGATGGAGATGAGATGATGCGCCTGTCCACTTCAGCTTTGCACCTGTGAAATAATGCTCCACTGGGCCTTACCTTTATCCTTCTTGATCACCACTATCTTTCATCAAGTCTCATTTCGAAATGAATTTCTTTGTTCCCCAAAGGGCATTCTTCTTTGACTACTTAGCCTGGCTCACAGAGTTAATAGGCAGAATGGACACCCACTGGCTTATAGAGACAAGTGATGGTTCACTCTCATTCTCTGACTTGCTGTTTGCCCTTGAACAGAGATTCACTTGGGAATTCTTGGGCCATCATTTCCTCACCGATGGGGGATTATATGACAATACTTAGCTACCATGAAAGAGTGGGGGAAGATTAAATCATACGCTTGTGCGGGACTTAGCCGCTAACACTTTATGTTACACTGGACACTCAGTAATAATTACCTTTTGAGTCTCACAGAATTCACCTGAAATATCTTCCAGATTCAAGGGCTCAATGGTTCTTTAAGAGGCTTTAGTTCCTCTTTATTCCCCAAAAGAACTGTGCCACAAACTCAGAGCCTTGATGTGCCACTGTGAGCAGGGATTTCCTTCTCCTTCGTTCCTCAGAATCATTAAAGAATAATGACCATTATGTTTTACAGTCTCAACTACTGTTCCCATATTCCTTTCTAGATAGATGCCTATAAACATAAAGGGAAAATATCCTGTGGATATTTCAATATTATTCAGACTCCCCTTACCCCATAACTAACTTGCTCATCCCACTATTAGGTATGCTTTCACCAAAAGCTGGAAGAGGCAAGATGGCTTCATGAAAAGAACTCACATTTAAGCAGAAAATAGAAGTTGATTAGATGATAACAGTAATTGTTGTTAGCCCTGATTGAGAAATTAGTCTGTGCTGGCATTGTTCTCAGTAATTTTCACTTATCAAGTCCTTTATTCCTCAAGACAACCCTATAAGGTTGTTACTATTTTCATGTCCATTTCATTGTATAAAGAACATGCAGCCCAGGGAGCTTAAAAGCCTCAGGTTGCCACATTTCCAGGAACTGGTGCATGCCAGACTTAAGCCCAGGCAATTTAGAATAAGGGCTGTTAATTATGCTGTTCTTCAGAGCTGATATGATGATCTAAAAAAATATGTGGATGGACTGGCCATATTGTAAGCACTCACTAAACAATATTTTTGCATCATTTAGGTTAAAAGAGCTATTTTCTTACATGTTGTTGGTTTTCCTAGTTGATATGACACAAATTCTTCCTTTACATTCTTCTCTACCTTAACTTGCCACAGTTTCAACTCCACTGGCGTCACTGCTGTCTCAGCCCATGCACACTGTGTCCAGTGGCATCCACAGACATCCCAGAGGGAGCCTCCCTTACATCCCATCATGAAACTTCCCTGGTCCTGCCTTTCAGACTTCTACTTACTAATATATCGGTATCTGAAGTAAAGTTCAGAGGAACAAGTCCTTCCCCACTATGTGTAGAACTTCAGCCTGTGAGACACTGGGCACTTATTTTATAAGCACTGTTCTAAGTTTTGCTGAAATTCCATTAAACAACAGGCCAAGGATATGTTGAGATGCCCCAAAATGTTAGTCTGTGATACCTTGCCCTGTGAAAGGGAAGCTTGCGCTAAGGTTACAGACTCCTCATTTCCTGCAGTTCACCGATCCAATCAGCTCATTTGGCTCAGGTAAGCGTCAAGCTGATCAGTGTTCAAACAAATGACAACACAGAGGCAGACAGCAGGACTTATGAGATACTGTTCCCAGAAGATGATCACAGATATTTGTTGTCATTCTTCCCTCACAAGTCCAGGAAGAAGAACGACATTAAATCCCATAGAGAAGGCAGGAATTTGGGGGCTTGGAGGAGTACATGGTGCACCTGAATCCTGGGAACTGGTGGCAAGACCAAGAATTAATGAAGTAGCAGATGGCAGGCCATCGACAGAAAGGCAGATGCTCCCACTACTGCACCTAACTAATTTGGGGCAGCTGGCAGCTTATCTAAAGACCGTTTTCAAATTGTGTGGTGCCCTGCTCTTCAGAATGTGGTCCAGAGACCAAGTGCATGGGCATCACTTGGAACGTGCTAGAAATAAAGGCTCTCAGAATCCTCCTGAGACCTCCTGAATCAAAATCAGCATTAGGAGCTGGTCGTTCCTGGGTGCGTTACATATTGACAGGTCCTGGGAGAGGGTTCATAGCTCAGGTTAAGACTGACAGGCCTGACCTAGCTATAAAATAGACTGCTTTGTGAAAAGTCTGATGAGTAAGTACATACAATAATATAAAAACAAAATTAGGAAAGGGAAAATGTTTTTCAACTGTGCTCAGGATAAATGTGCTGACCTCAAAGTGGGGATGGCAAGAGATCTACATGGAAACCCAACAGGGACATCGTCTTGGTTGCTCTGATCCACCCTCCATCATTCTTTGTCTTGTTCTGTGCCTACGGAGGCTGGTCTGTATGAGAGCAGAGGGACAGATTCCCCATGGGCTGGCCTTGGGCCGGCTGGGTCTGTCAGTGGAGGTCACAACTCTCTCCAAGCAGGCCTCACCATCTCTGGGTTCCAGTAACTGTCCCCCACTTGTCCCCAGCAGCCTAAAGCTGCCACAGCACCTGCTACTGGCCTCTGCATACTAACTGTTCCTCCCTGTACCTTGTTAATTACCCTCAGTAAATCCTACAAAACTCAGTTGGAGTATATAACCTGTTTTCTGCTGGGACCCTGATTGATGGATTTAGATAAAAGTTGTAGGTTCAAAGGAAGAAGAATGGAAAGCAACAACCTATATCATAGGGAGGGGACATAAAATAGTGACCCAGGGGGAAGAGGTTGCAACCAATTTAACCAAGGGCTGATGCTCTATCATGATTAGATGTCAAATACAGCAAACATGCTCTGAACACATTAAGAGTAAGCTTTCCCTTTATCCGTTAAGGAATCCTAATTCTCGAAATGGGTTTCCATTGCATTTCAATCCAGATTCTGTATTTATCAAGTGCATATGGGTTGTGTGTTATTCTAGCAATGTCCCCTTAGGAGGGTGCCCTTACATGAAACAGCCTAAGAAGGTAAGACATCTACTGAAAATGTCGCCTCTCCCCTTCTCCCTGAAGTACAACGTTGATTAGATGAGTCACTGGTTTCCCTGTAGGATCTGTCTTCGCACAACCAACTTGCTCAGGATCCCCACTCCTTTGCACAGCATGACCCCAATTTTCCAGAAGCCTCTAGAATGCAACCTGATCAATCTCTTTCTGACTCCCTTGCATCACAGAATGTCAAATGTGTACACTCACCAGTGAACCGACAAAACACAACGTGTCTTGCTCCGAGTGGAATACAGCACACACCACTCCAGGGAGCCCACTTCTACAGGAAGTCAGCGTGACCAGACTGCTCAGGCAAAAGGGCTTTCCTGCAGCTCCCCACCTGTCACTGCCACTCATGCACCAAGCCCCTTCCTGTCACATCCCCATTCTATTCTTCCATCTAGGATCTTATCGCCGACAACTGGTTCTTAAATAACCGTACCTTA
This sequence comes from Manis javanica, assembly GCF_040802235.1. Taxonomy (NCBI): domain Eukaryota; kingdom Metazoa; phylum Chordata; class Mammalia; order Pholidota; family Manidae; genus Manis; species Manis javanica. The sequence continues at coordinate 85,757,666 of NC_133166.1, forward strand.
CCCGGCCTCCAAGGCCCTTAGCAGGCCCACCTTTATCGTAAAGTCTTCCTTGCAATTTTAAAATATACACATTTCCCCCATATCCAACTCCTCTGGAGATTGCGGGCTTCTAAGTCAGAACCCAGGGGGTTTCTTGTAGGCACAGCACATGTACAAACATATATAGATATATGGGGTAGGAAGAGACAAGCAATGCTTCCAAGTTCCTGGCTTAAGAACCTAGGTGGAAGGTGCTGGTATTTACTCATTTTTTAATTATTTATTTGTGACTCTTAGGTCTCATTTATCCCACAACAATCCATCTCCTTTCTTTTCCCTTTATTTGTGCCTTTGATTTTTTAGAAAAACTCCATCATTTGTCCTATAGAATGCTCCATATTCTGGATTTGGTTGATTGCTTCCTGTGGTGTCTTTTAACAGGTTGCCTTACTTTGTCTTTTTCATATTGTGATAAGACACACATACCATGAAATTTACCATCTTAACCATTTTTAAGTGGACAGTTAAGTAGCATTTAGTACATTCACATCGTTGTATATCCCACACCACCATCCTTCTCCAGAGCTTTTACCATCTTCCCCAACTGAACTTCTATACCCATTAAACAGTAACTTTCCATCCCTATCCCCATTCCCATCCCTCCAACCTCTGGCAGCTACCACTCTACTTTCTGCCTCTATATTTGCCTGCTCTAGATCCTTCATATCAGTGGAATCAGACAGTATTTGTCTTTTTGTGACTGGCTTATTTCATTTAGCATAGTGTCCTCAAAGTTCACCCATGTTGTGGACTGTGTCAGAGTCTCCTTCCTTTTAAGGCTGAATAAAATTCCATTGTGTGTATATGCCACATTTTGTGCATCCATTCACCTGTTAATGGGCACTTGAGTCATTTCCACCTTTCGGCTAAGGTGAATAACAGTGGTGCCATTTGCTGTGGCAGGGAAAACAGAAGAGGTGTGGAAGGCAGAGGGACAAACAGTGAAGCCAGTTTGGGGCGTGTTTGTGCTCAGTGCCTATGAAACATACAAATGCTCATTTTCAGTATACAAACATACATACGGCTCTTGAGTTTCACAAAACATCTGGGCTGGAGGCATAGATTTAGCAGTGGTAGGTATTCAGCTAGCAGTGGGAACCAAGAGAGCAAATGAGATCACTTATGGAAAATAAAGCACAAACAGAAGGCCAAGGGCTGAGTCCTGAAGAACTCTGATTTTGTGGTGAAGTGGAAGACATTGGGCCAGAAAAGGAGATAGAACAGCATATAGAAAAACAGAAACAAATTGTAAAAATCAAGGGTTATTTTATTCCAAAGAACATCTATATAGATAGAGGATGTCAGACTTTTTCATTTTGGTTAAAAACTTAAATTGAGAATGGATATAATTGAAATTCATTAAATTATAGATATTGATTTTTCAAATATGGTACGCTACATTTAAAAGTACCTACCCGAAACTTTCAGAAAATAGGTAGTAAATCTAAGAAACTCATTTGTTCAAGCCATAGTGCAGGAATTCAAAAACTAGGAAGGGATGTATAAAATCACTGATGTTACATTTGTGACAAAGAGTTAGAAGGTGCTTGAGAGAGACCTGATAAAACTTCCAAAGTGACTTTAAAGGAGATAAGTCATACTTCTCTCCCTCTCTCTCTCTCTCTCTCTCTCTCACACACACACACACACACACACACACACTCTCTCTCTCTCTCTCTCTCTCTCTCTCTCTCTCTCTCTCTCTCTGTCTCCCAAGAGATAGGCAACTTCACTACACTGGACATGTGAATGTTCTCAGATACAATTTTAAATTTCCAGCCCTTAGCTGTATAGTATCTATAAAAATCATTGTTGAGCAAGAAACACGGGACTTAGGTTCATTTAAGGAAAAACTCTGTGACTGTAAATTGTTAAAAACATTCATAATTATTGGGTGCTGATTAGAATCTAGAGACCATGGAACAAAAATGGGTTCTTTTCTGTTCAAAACTGCCTCTAAGTGTGGGCATGCCTCAAGATAAACAAGACAGACTTGAAAATCTTTCATGGGCACTTGCTTTCAAAATATTATATGATTCTCTCCACTGTTTTACTGTTTTTTGGTGAAAAAGCTTTCATCTTTCCAATTTCCAATTCACTCAAATAGATAGCCCAGACAAGTTTCTCAGACTCACTGATTTTTCTACTTCCTTGAAAAGCTCAGCTGAAGGCATTTTTTATCTTTAATTACACTTCTAAATATTTTCCTCTTGTACTACTTACTATCATTCGTTATTTGCCCTCCCTTCTCCAGTCTTTCCTACCTTATTCATCTACCTATAAACCACATTAACATTTAATTTCTTTTCTCACTGAAGGTTTATGTTTTGAGAACTCAAAATTGCTGGGTAAATACAAACTATACATGACATGTGAAAACAATTAATAAGGATTTTACTAGGTCAGAATTTCATCACCTTTGGACAAAGGCCATCAAAAAGGTTAAAGAGGAAAGATAGCATACAAAGAGACCTTTAAAATACATTACAAAGATCAAACAAGGACAAAGTTAGAATGAGCTCCTAAGTGTAAAAATAAGCAACATTTCAAAGTGAATTTATTACAATGAGTCATAAGGTCAAGGTACGATGATGCCATTTTGGCTGCAGTGCCTAACAAAATATTCTCTCTGATTCTGAAGTGGCCAGTGAGGAATCAAGTCATGCATGTGCCTCTGACATGCAAACCTTCCTTTCTCAGGATGTTCTAGACTAAGTATCAATTATCCCAAAAGATGGTAAGAGTAATTTCTAGGTACAAAAGAAGAGGAAATAAATATGTATAGGATACCTACTGTGTGCAAGGTTTCACCCTTTCAGCCGTGCATAACTTTATACTCCCTCTTCACAATGACCCTGTGAGACAAGGATTTGACAGCTCCATTTTCTACATAAGGAAACAGAGTTGCAGAGATTAGGGAACTCCTGGTCACACATTAGTAAATGGTGGAGATTAAGATTGGACCCGCAACTGTCAAACCTCAAAGTCCTTGCAGCTGCACCACGGTCTACTTGAGAGAAAGGCAGATGTGAAAGGACCTCTGATTCCAGGCTGCCTCTCATTCAGGCTCAACAGACCAGAAAATAAGGCAGTATCTTGCCTTTAATTATGAAGTAGACATGATTTAGGAAAAGATTGTTGTGAAAGCCTGGCTGAGCTTAAGAGAGGTGAGATCGATCAAGCAAAGTGAAGTTCTATGTAACCTTCCTCTACCACTTGAAAATAACAGTTTCCATAAAAGCTGGTCTTTTAGAGACAGGGGGTAGAGTCTTTTATTCAAAGGTCCTTCAACAAGAAGACTTGGTAGGAGAGAAACTGTTCATTCATTTCCATTGCTAGGCTCTTGGTACGCATTAGCTCGGTGAATTCTCCTAACTCCCTGCGGTACAATGACTTTGTAAACCAGTCTCAAAGATGTCAGATTTCTTCATCAATATCATTAAGTAGAGGAGCTAAGATGTGGATATAGGGCTAATTCCAAAGACAAGCTTTGTTCCACCATAATGCCATTGAGAGCAGTGGCACCTAGGACACCCCTGGCTTCAAGGTGGGTATGAACCACCTGCGATCTTGTTCAACAGTCTGATTCACTAGGTCTTGGGTGGAACCTAAGATTCTGTAATACTCACAAGCTCTCTGATTCCGCTAGTCTGCAGCCCACTCTTGAGAGTAGAAATGCTGTAAGTATGAAGCAAGCCCTACAAGGCTGTGCCCAAACATGGCATTCTTCTGCTAGATGGCTTTAGTGGAAACTTTGTGCTTTCAAAAACAGGCCATTATCACTCTAAGCAATGGGTTGGTAATTTTCTCTGATACAGCTGCTAAGATTGAGAGTGGGGATGAAGATCGGGATTTGGGCTGTAAGTATGCCATATCTCTATCAGCCCCAAACCTCATTCCATCCTGCAAACATTTGGATAACTGCTTCCTAAAGGAAGGAGTCTACAGCAGCAGTCAGCAGGCCCTACTCGTAAGGTCGAATTTTGACAAATCTCCTCTGATCTCAGAGGCTGCAGCAGTTCTCGAATTATCACAATCCCATCCGACAGGCCCCCATCTATTGGGGTGACAGCAGCACTCAGCCAGCGGAGGAACTGGCAACTTGGTGGTGTTTGGTGCAAAGTTGTTTGGAAACCCTTTGCCATGTTCTGTCACTCCATGTCTGCAACCCAACATCACGGCTGGCTTCCAGGGAATGTTTTGCTGTTTCAGTGGAAATCAACTTCCCAGAAAATTGTTCTGGTTACCACTGGGGTCACGTAGGTGATTGCATCATCTGTGGTAATTGCTTTATTTCAGCAGGAAAAAAAAAATACTTAACTACCATGTTTTTGCAGCTGACACTGGCTTCTGTGTAGGGTATCTTTCACATCAAAGGAAGAGGGGATTTGTGGGTGATACACACACCAGCTATTTCCAGAATTGCTGGCCTCTTACCTACAACATCTCCTCTGGGGGCCCACTGAGGCCCTATTCACCAGGGAAGGGTTCCAAGAAGATACTCTGCCTCCGGCCCCTGTCCAGTGGGTGTGGGTGCCACCTGGGTGGCACCCATACTGGGGACACTGACTCCAAATCAGATCTAGGTAATGAGGTCCAGTGGGGGAAATGGCTTCAAACTGCGCTTGATCAGTATTGCCACAAAAAGTGGGTTTTGCTCCTTCTCAGTTAGGCACCTCTGTTCTCTTCATCTCACATCCCTAATTCCCTTGGATTTGAGATTCAGCCTGGAAAGGGGGCTGGAGGGGAAAAGCATGAGGTGCAGACAGCCCCCGGTTCTAATAAGACAGCTGCATTACCTTTTATCTCTGTGTTTCATGCAGCTTACACAGTCCCAGAGCAGCCCAGAATCCTCTTTTCTTTTCCCATTTTTGAGTCAGTCTGTTATCATGCCCAGTGTTCTTCTCATTATTTGCTTTCCCTATGCCTCCCCTGCTCCTCCTTCTGCAATGACCTCTCTCCCCTGTGACTGGTTGTGAAGGTTCTCTTTCATTCTCCCTGTAAGGTGAGCTTTGTAGAGCCAACTTTAACTAGCCGACCCATTCTTTCCCAACCCTGTGCAAAGCACGCACTGAAAAGTAAATGTGAGCGCACACAGAGCTGACCCACACGAGCCAGCACCCCTCCCCACTCTCCAGCCTTCTCTGCATATGCTCAGCATCTTCCTAGTGATTGCCTGGAAACTGCCTCTATCTCAAGGAGTTCAGGAGCAGAATGGCACAGGGCAGTCAATTTGCAGAGGAGACAAGAAATCATAACCACGTGCTTGCCCCAAACCAGGCCATAAACACCCAAAGCTGTCTCCAGCTTCCACATGGTAGAAAACAATCCATCCCCAGCCAGCCCCTAACCCCCAATCCCAGAAGAAAAAAGAAAAAAGAAAAAAAAAATCAGATGTAATGATAAGACAGTCAAGTTTCAGTGACTAAAATCTAACAGAAATCTGTAGTCATTGTTAGCTAGGAACTGGTTGCTGTCCAGGTCCTGAAGCTTGCTGTTTCTCACGGGGAGCAAACGGCCATTCCAACTGAAGAGGTTTCCCCGCTACAGACACATCTCAGAGATATTGTGGGTTTGGTTCCAGACCACTGCAATAAAGTGACTGCTGCAATAAAGTGAGTCAAGTGAATTTTTCTCCCAGTACATATACAAATTATGTTTACACTATACTGAGTCTATTAAGTGTACAAAAGCATTAGATACTTTTGTGTACTTTAAAGACATGTACACATCTTAGTTTAAAAATGCTTTACTGCTAAAAAATGCTAACCATCATCTGAGCTTTCAGTGAGTCATGCTTTGATGTTGACGGGTGCTGACTGATCAGGGTGGTGGTTGTGGCAATTTCTTTTTTCTTTTTTGGGGGGTATCATTAATATAGAATTACATGAGCAACATTGTGGTTACTAGATTCCCCCCATTATCAAGTCCCCACCACACACCCCATTACAGTTGTTGCAGCAATTTCTTAAAATAAGACAACAGCCATGTTTATTCCACAGGCTGACTCTTCCTTTCACAAAATATTTCTCTGCAGCATGTGTTGCTGTTGGGCAGCAATTAACCCACAGTAGAACTTCTTCTAAAATTGGAAACACTCCTCCTAAACCCTGACACTACTTTATCAACTAAGTTTATGTAATATTCTTAATTCCTTATTGCCATTTCAACAATCTTCAGAGCATCTTCACCAGTAGATTCCATCTCAAGAAACCAATCTCTTTGCTCATCTGTAAGAAGCAACTCCTCATCCATTCAAATTTCATCATGAGATGCAGCAGTTCAGTCACATCCTCGGGCTCTATTCTAATTCTAGTTCTCTTGCTCTTTCCACCACATCTGCAGTGACTTCCTCCACTGAAGTCTTGAATACCTCAAGGGCATCCATGAGGGTTGGAATCACCTTCTTCCAAATTTCCTGTTACTACTGACATTTTGACCTGTTCCCATGAATCACAAATGTTACTAATGACATCTAGGATGGAGAATCCATTTCAGAAGGTTTTCAGTTGACTTTGCTCAGATCCGTTAGAGAAATACTATCTATAGCAGCTATAGCCTTATGAAATATATTTCCTAAATAATAATAATTGAGAGTTGATATTACTCCCTGATCCATGGGCTACAGAGTGGATGGTGTGTTAGCAGGCATAAAAGCAACATTAATCCATTGTCCATCTCTGTTGGAGCTCCTGGGTAACCAGGTGCACTGTCAATGAGCAGTAATACTTTGAAAGGGGTCTTTTTTCTTAAGCAGTAGTTTTCAACAGTGGGCTTAAAATACTGAGTAAACCATGTTATAAATAGATGTGCTGTCATCCAGGATTTGTTGTTCCATTTTAGAGCTCAGGTAGAGTAGATATAATTTTTAAGAGCCCAGAGATTTTCAGAATGGTAAATGAGCACTAGCTTCAACTTAGCGTCACCAGCTGTATTAACCCCTAATAGGAGAGCCAGCCCATCCTTCAAAGATTTGAAGTCAGGCATTGACTTCTCCTCTCTATCTATGAAATTCCCAGATGGCATCTTCCTCCAATTTGTCTACATTGAGAATAAGTTGTTTGGTATGACCACCTTCATGAATGACCTTAGGTAGACCTGGATAACCTGCAGCATCTTCTGCATCAGCCCTTCCTGCCTCACCTGCACTTTTATGTTCTGGAGATGGCTTCTTTCTTAAACCTCATGAATCAACCTCTGCTAGGCAACTTTTCATCGGCAGCTTCCTCACCTCCCTCAGCCTTCAAAGAATTGGATAGTTAGGGCCTCACTCTGGGTTAGGCCTTGGCTCAAGGGAATGTTGTGGCTGGTTTCATCTTTTATCCAGACATTAAAACTTTCCCAGTATCAGCAATAAGGAGGTCTCTCTTTCTTATTATCATGTGTTTACTGAACTAGCACTTTTCCTTTGCTTTCTTGACTTGGCTAACTGTTTGGCACAAAAAGGCCTAGCTTTCAGCCTATCGAGGCTTGTGACACACCTTCCCCACTAAGCTTAATAATTTCTAGTTTTTGATTTAAAATGAGACATGTTTGGCTCTTCCTTTGAACACTCAGAGATCACTCTAGGGTTATTAATTGCCTAATTTCAATATTGTTGTGCCTCAGGGAATAGGAAGGCCTCAGGAGAGGGAGAGCAAGTGGGGGATGGTGGTAGGTAGAGCTGTCAGAGAATGCCCACCATTCATGGGTTGAGTTATCCATCTTATATGGGCACTGTTCCTGGTGCTCCAAAACAATTATAATAGTGACTTCAAAGGACACTGATCACAGATCACCATAACACATACAATAGTAATGAAAAAGTTTGAAATATTGTGAGAACTAACCAAATGTGGCACAGACACACAAAGTGAGCAAACGTTCTTGTAAAAATGGTACCAATAGATTTGCTCCAAGCAGGGTTGTCACAAACCTTCAATTTTGGTGGGGCGGGGCGGGGAGGGAAAGCAAAATCTAGGAAGTACAATAAAGCAAAGCTCAACAAAATGAGACATGCTGTACCGTCATCCTCTTGACCCTAGATTCATTCTCTTCTTTATCTTCCTCTACCACCACCCTGTTTTCTTTGGATGTGCCAATTCTGGAGCAAGCCTTGTTTGGCCGTTATTCTCTGCCTTCCTCCTTCCAGTGCACATACTTGCTTTCAGGTCACTTCTTGAATCTCATCTAGATGCGTTCAATCACTGCCCTGGTCCCAGAAGTTGGGCTCTGTCCTGATACCAGTTTCAGGCCCTCACAACCCCTTGCCACACTCTCCCAGTTCCAGGTACAGGATTCACCTGCATTCAGTCACCTGCCCTACACTAACCGATTATATAGACCAACCCCATCTAATCTCAATAATTAAATTTGTGAATGGAGAGGGAGTGGGGAGTTTCCCATAGAGACCTAAGAGAAAGAGTTCAGTTTAAAAAGATATACTTCTCTACATAGTAGGGCATAAACTTGATTGATAGTAAAATTGAGATAGTAAACCAGACACTGTAAAATTGGTCATATAAATAAGTGCAGGAAGAATTTAGATAAACTCATAGGGGAATGAGACCCAAAGGACAGATGCAAAGAAATGATGGCTGGGAGGAGACGAGACACCCCTACCCATCTGAGTTAAATATCATTCCAGGCAAACATGTTACCTGACAGAGCACAGAAGGAGTATTGCTTAGTGATTGAAAGGGTACACTTTGGAGTCAGACTACCATGCTTAGTTTATTTTGCAATTATTAGCCACATGAGCACAGGCCAGTTACCTAACTTTTTTGAGCCTCAGTTTCCTTATATGTCACATGAGGATAATAATACCATTCATAAATAAGGCTGATGAGCTGATTAAAAGAGAATAATGTACATGAAGTGTCTAGTTAGCATAGTGCCTAACACATAATAATTTCTTAGAAGATATTTGTTTCAACTCTGTTTTTACTATCAGAGCAGAATCCTGAGCCCATAGGCAATGGGCCTTATATGACATGAATAACTCACACATACTTCTTATTTTGACATAATGGTAGATTCATATACAGTTGTAAGCAATAACACAGTCATAGCTTGTGTCCTTTACTCAGTTTCCCCCATTAGCAATATCTTGCAAAACTATAGTATGATGTCACAACCAGGATAACGACATGATACAATTCACCAATCCTATTCAGAATTCCTGATTTACTTATATCCGTGTGTGTGTTTAAACCGTGCAATTACATCACATGTGCAGATTCGTGTACCCACTACCACTGTCAAGATGCACAACAGTTTCATCACCAGAAACATTCACGTGTTTTTAATCATTTTTTTTTCAAACGGCCTGATCTAGTTGGCCATCGTCAAAATGCTTGTTTTGTCTTTCTTCTTGTTCCTGGCGCATTTTATCCATAATGCCCATGAACGTTTCCTGAGCCAACGCTTCATTCTCCAGTGCTTGTGAGTCAAGTGCAACAGCAGAACACTTGCCCATCAGAGAAGCAGTGCAAAGAAGAGAGAAGAGGGAGAGGAGAAGAAGGAGGGGGAGGGAGGGGAGGAGGGAAGGAGGGAGGGAGGGAGGGATGGGAGGAGGGAGGAAGGGAGGGAGAGCTGGGAGGGAGGGAGGGAGGGGAGGAGGGAGGAAGGGAGGGAAAGCGGGAGGGAGGAAGGGGAGGGAGGAGGGAGGGAGGGAGAGCTGGGAGGGAAGGGAGCGGGAGGGAGGAAGGGGAGGGAGGGAGGGAGGGAGAGAAAGCTGGGAGGGAGGGAGGGAGAGGAGGGAGGGAGGGGGAGGGAGGGAGCTGGGGGGGAGGGAGGGGAGGAGGGAGGGAGGGAGGGACAGCTGGGAGGGAGGGAGGGGAGGGGGAGGGAGGGGGGGAGGGAGGGAGGGGAGGGGGAGGGAGGGAGGGAGGGGAGGGGGAGGGAGGGAGGGAAGGAGAGCTGGGAGGGAAGGGAGGGGGGAGGGAGGGAGGGAGGGAGAGCTGGGAGGGAAGGGAGGGGGGAGGGAGGGAGGGAGGGAGGGAGAGCTGGCAGGAGGAAGGAAGGGAAAGGAGGAGGAGGGGCATGAGCCATGGCAGCCCTTTCCATGTCCAACAGACCAGGAGTTGCATCACCATCTCCCCAATCTTTGCGTCCTCCTGATTCACACACAGGGAAATCCCTGCTACACACGTCAATTCTGATTGGCTCTAGTCTAGAATCTAAAAAGAGCCTATTCTGATTCATACTGAATGTTGGTTGTAAACACAAGCCCACAGGAGTTAAAACACTAGGCCCCCAAACGCAGACCCTACTCAGATGAAAATTAAATGAAAAGACTCATATAAGGGAACGCATGAGCAGCTATACTTTCGTGATATTTAAGTGCAAGTTTAAATAATTTTAATGATTATAAAAATAAAGTATGATCATTATATAAAACTTGGTGACTACTTAAAAATATAAAGTGGGAAATAATAATTGTTCATAATCCCATCACCGTAGATAACTGCTATTAACATTTCTGGGATATAATATTCCCTCAGGTCTCTTTGTGTACACATGTATCTGTACAGGCAGCATTTAATTTTATAAAACTTGTATTATACTACACAGGGATTTGTATCCTGTATTTTCCCTTGAACAATTTATTGGGTTTCCTCCATGTTTTGGGATATACTAAACCTGCCTATGATGAATTTAGAGAGTCACCATAGTTTGTTTAATCAACTACCCCCTACCCTTAGATATTATATGTTCACTTCTTTTTCTTTCATCAATGTTGCCTTCAGTATTGATATGCAGCTGCCCTTTAGTCTTGTTTTTGAATAGTGGTAAAAAAACAAAACTAAGCACCTTTGTGTTGAATGTATAGAGTGAGTATTCAGCTGATACACCCACATACTCATTCATCCAAACACGGTGGTCTCCAGATTCTGGACTGAAGACAGTCTTGAATTACATAGACTTCTTTCTGCTCACATTTCAGCTAACTTTATGTTTCTATAACAATAAGTCTTAGCACTCTGAAGACAAACAAAATCTTCTTGCTTCTATTTGTTTATGTTACTAGGTTAAGAAAAAAAAAGGAAAAGTGTTTCCCCATTTGTTTCCATGTCAGCTCTGCTCTCTAGCAAGTCAAAATGGACCATCACATGAAATTCCATTAGATTCTTTCCCACATGAACTGACACCATTAGCACTGTAGGTCCAGGCACATTAACATTGAGCAGGACATTATAATTCTGGAATACTTTTCATGAAAATCTTCTGCGTGACAAGGTGAAAAATTTACTAATCTCCCAAAGTACCTCAATATCTGGGATTCCTACCATTCTCATGAAACCCAAACATGGAACTCAAGTTCTTACTCCACCTGACTGGATTTTCATCCTTAGGACTTTCCTGCCACCACTGGTCAATGGTGAGACAGAGACAGGCAGGTGGTGATGTCACCACCTCTTTGACCTCACAACCTTTACAGAAAGGAGCCTTCTTTCCATAGGCAAAGTCTGAGATTTTGATTGTATTAGTAAGACTGAATATCATCTTTATGCATTGCATTTGACATTATTGCATTAAAACTGTGCTGATGTGTATTATTTTATGTATAGATGAAAGCACATGTTTTATAAAGGCCTCTTTTCTCATAATCAAGAATATTTTCCTAAATGAAAATCAGAACCACAATGAAACATCACCTCACACCAGTCAGAATGGCCACTATTCAAAAAACAACAAATAGCAAGTGCTGCTGAGGATGTGGAGAAGAGGAAACCCTCCTACATTGATGGTGGTAATACAAGTTGGTCCAGCCACTGTGGAAAGCAGTATGGAGGTTCCTCAGAAAACTAAAAATAGAAATACCATATGACTCAGTAGTTTCACTTCTGGGAATTCACCCAAAGAAAATAAAATCACTAATTTGAAAGATATATGTTTACCTATGTTTATTGCAGGATTATTTAAAATAGCAAAAATATGGAAGCAACCCAAGTGCCCATCGACTAATGAATGGCTAAAGATGTGGGACACATACACAATGGAATATTTCTCAACCATAAAAAAGATGAAATCTTGCCATTTGTGACAACATGGATGGACACAGAGGGTACCATGCTAAGTCAAATAAACCAGGCATAGAAAGACAACACCATATAATTTCACTATATGTTGAATATAAAAACCAAAAGAAATAAAAAAGAAAGAAACAGACCCACAAACATAAGCAACAGACTCATGGTTACCATGGGAGAGGATAGGGGGATGAGTGAAATAGGCGAAGGGGATGAAAAAGTACAAACTGCAAATTGTAAAATACATTAGTCACAGAAATGTAAGTACAACATAGAGATAATATTGTAATATCTTGGTATAGTGATGGGGTAACACACTGATTGTGGCAAGCATCTAGTAATGTATATAATTATAGAGTCACTATGTTGTACATCAGAAGCCAATATAATATTGTATATCAACTTTATTCCAATAAAAAAATAAAAATATCTTCCTATGTTATAGAAACTGAGAGTTTATTATTAAATCTTTACATAACAGCTTCCTTCCCATTAGCTCACATACATACTTCCCTTCACAAAAAATAAAATGCCTTTCATCAACTTGATTTCCCCCAAAATTAAATCTCTTTTTTCTCTTCCTTCAAGGCCAAACTTCTAAAAGCAGCAGTCTACATTTGTGCTCCATTTTCTCACCCAACCTTATTCACTTCCTGTAATGTTTCCTGTCTCCGCAGTCCTACCGACATTACTAGTACCTCTTGGCTATCTGATCTGGTGGGCAGTCGCCAGCCTTGTTGCCAATCAACCTGAGTTCTTCGGTCTCGTCCTCAATCAGCAGACATTCTTCTAACTTCTTTGACCTTTGCTCTCTCCATTTTAGTCCTGACTTCCCTACCAATGCTCGAGCTTTTGCATTTCCTACCCATTAAATGCAAGCTTTCCTCAGATTCTTCTTCCAGGCTCATCAGCCTTGCTCCCCATTCCCTCCCCGGGAGACCCAGGGCCCTAGCCCTGTATTCAGTTACCACCTCCTTCCTATCGACTCCCACATCCCTCACTCCTCCTGTCCCATACTGAGCTCCTCACGCCAACAGCCTCTGGAAGTGAGCGTCTGTAGGAATTTCCAAGGGACCTGGAATGCTACCTTTCCAAAGGCAGAGCCAGTATCTCCCTCTTCTACCAGGAGGCAAGTTCTCCCTTGGAGTTCCGAGCCTTGGTTAATGGCCATCACAGCCACTGGCTCCATCTCGCACTTACAAGGAACAGAGTCAACCCTCGGCCCACATTTATGCAGCGGCCAAGTTCCCCAGTGCTCTCCTCAGCCCTCCCACTTCCAGTTTCCCTTCTCCGTGTTACTTCAGCGTCCATCCCCTAGGCATTCTCTGGACCTTCTGGAAGAGCTTTCTTCCTTGAATCTCCTGCCTGGAATCCTTCCCATTTCCTTACCTTCACATCATTTCCAGAAATAAATTCCTAAAGCCCTGGTAGGATCCCATTCAGCAGTTATCTACTGAGGATCTACAGTGTGCCAGGCCCTGGGTAAGCCCTGGGGATGTCTGTGTGATGAAGCAGACAAGAAGCCTCACCTGGCGGAGAGTCTGTATTGTGAGGACACAGCCCATAAGCAATAAACATAATGGCGCTGATTCCCTCCTCAAACATCTCCAATGGCTACTCATTTTCTGTCCTCCCCACCATAAAAATAAAACCTAAACTCCTACACGTGACAATGTTCAAGATTCTCCAAAATCATGTGCCCAATTTCCAGGTGTCTCACACCTCATCCTTCCTCACTAGACTGCTCACCAGTTCCCAGTCCCACCCCTGCATATCCCATGGCCCAGCCTTTGCCCAGGCTGTTTCACAGTCAGTATTGCTCTTCCCCTCTACACCTACAAAATATCACTCTCTCGGAAATTCTACATAAATGTTACTTCATCTATAAAGCCTTTCTGTTCTGAAAGCCCTGGACACCTATCAAAATGAATAATTTCTTCTATTCATGTTTACAGCATGTTTATTTATCCTATCAATCATTTCACACTTATATAACGTGTTATGTGTGAGGCACAGCATATATATAATATATACATGTATTATATATATATATATATGTATACCAATTGCTTCATTCTGCTCTGTATCATATTTATTTATATATCTCCACCCTCTCTTCCACAAACACAGTAAATTGTAAGATCTTGGGAATAGGCCTTATTCTTTTCCATATTTATAACCTAACCACATTGCTTTGCACATGGCTGTTGAATGAATGAATGAAAGAATTAAATATATATTAGTAGTAATACGGAGGGTGATAATGACAATCTGATGATTTAGTGTGTTGAGGTAATACAAACAGTTTTTGTATAAAAGTGCAATCAGGTAAGGCGATTTTCTTCTTTAAGGATGATGGGTGTTATTTTTCAATTATCACCAATTAATATGCCTGGAGCGTTCACAGGATGACTGGCACTGATCCTGGGGGGCTCTGTGGAACATTATGGAGGTGGGCCTTGCTCTCCGGTGCTCTGAAAGAAGTCATTTATCTTGATATTCTTGGTGTCAATATGCAAATTCACATATCTCTAGGAGCATAAAGAAACCAGCTAGTAAAAGTAAAGACCACTAAGGTAGTTCAGAACAGGTATGGCCCTCTTTTAAAAAGTCCTTATATGGAGAGTCAAAAGGTGGGATGTCTTGGGGAGAACACATTCTAATCCCCCCAAATAGAGTTTTCAAATATTTAACTACAAGCTGTCTTTAAAAATCAGCCCTGACCACCCTCTGAGCCCATGTCATTTAGTTTGCTGGTATTACATTTCCACATAATGCAAGAAATGCACTTGTCCCTTAAAAAAAGCAAGTACGTAAATGAAAGCCGCATCAAGGTGTGGGAAATGCTGTCAGTCGGCAGATTTTAACTCAACCCAAAGTGGTAATGGTGATGCTGCAGTCAGAACCTTCAACAGCTGGTGGGCAGAAGCTCCAGAGAGGGCAGAATCTATGGGGGGGCAGGGCTCGCAGGCACCTGTCACCAAACAGAATCATAATCTGGTTTATTTTCCTCTTAATAGACATTATTCCCACAGGAATTCCCTTCTCCTCACATTCTCCGCCAGGAAAACTCCCACTCACTCTTTTTCATTAGTTCTTGAATGTCATCTTCACTGAGCAGCTTTCCCAACTCCCACCAAAGGTAGCTACCCCCTCCTTGGCGCCGACAAAACACCCAGCACGCCAGCACTCGGCGGCACAGATCTCATGTGGAGGTGACCCGAGCACAGACAACAGCCTCATCGATGTCAAGTTCACCCTTGTGGTCCCAGGACCTACCCACAGCCAGGGCACAGTAAATGCTAAATAAATGCACAGAATTCACGTCTAAGTTTAAGGAAGAAAAACAGCATTGGCTACTGAAAACAGAGTCGTACATACCTCCACGGGTACATATATACTGTTAATAATCCAGGAAACAAAACTTCGATTCCATTTTCTGGTTTGGTAACACTAGCTCCAGAGTGGGCTGTCACAGCTTTGCAGGCTGCAAGTGGGTTGCCATGGAAACAAGGTTCTGGATGGAGGCTCCGGCTAAAGAGTCCTTCTTGAAAGAAGCTGCAGAAATGCAAAGGGTGTTTTGGTTCCCCGCCTCTCCTTCTTTTCTCCCAAACCTTTCACTCATTTGAGCAACTTGAAAGCTGAAACAGCTGAGTTCTAGGAGCCAGTTCTCCCAGAATTCCCTGCAGCCCCGGAGTGGCCTGGCCCACACAGAACAGGGCAGATTTAGCCCTGGACTACTTTTAACACCCTCTGGGCTTCCTTCCCCTTTCCTTCTGCCCTTTGTTCTGACAGCATCTGTGTCCACGTTGCCTGGTTCTCAGTATCACACAGAACTGCTCCAAGTGTGTCCATTGAACCTGCCTCATCTTGATAACTGTCAACAAGCAGAAGCTGGCCCTTGGTCCTAAAGTGGCAGTGAAAGAAACAGGGCAGATTCTGGGCAAAGTTGTGGAAGGACCCAAACCCCACATACACAAACCGAGAGCCTGGGTGCATGGCCCACCGGAGAGTCATGGTCCCAAACTGGGTAAATAACCCAGGAAACAGCGTCCCCCTGCCTGTTCTACGCAGCACCAGGAAGCAGTAACGTTTGCTGGCATTTATTTGCTCCTCTCTACACAGAAAGCAGCAGCAACGTAGCCTCAGAGCTGGAGATGGAGCTGCCTTAGATAGAGCTCTTGTCTCTGAGCTTGCACTGGAAAGACCCCTAGAAGTGTGTTTGTTTACTTGATTTTTAATTGAAGTATTAAAATGCTGAGCTCAACTGCCCTGGTGAGATTTAAAGACTGGGAAATTCTACATTGGCACAGGATAAGGCACCAAGCCGTGGGAGGCCTGACGGGCACCGGGAGTCCCCCGGCAGTGAGGCCACCCACCTCGGCCACCTTTCCACTCAGGGCTTTCTTCTACCCCCAGGCTTCCTGAAGGGGTTTTCTTGATCTGTATTACACAAGGCTAAAAATCAAGGCAAAACTCTAACAGAAACTCACCACCACCATCAAACTGAAAACACCTTCTGAAGGTGAGTTCCCAGGAGTTACTTAATTCTCTCAGCATCTGGGTTTCTCTTTCCTTTTCTTAAATAAGCTTATTCTTTGATGCAATATTCATGGCTCCCAGACACAAGGAGGATCCTCACTTGCAAAAAGACAGTGCTTCCTTCTATAATGAGTTTTACCTGTCCAATCTTACCCACCCAGCCTCTGTCCTCTTCGCGGCACGAATTAGACGGGAGAAGCCCACTCCACAATCCAGCCATTAAAAAGAGGCCTTCCCCCTACCCGGGAGATGTGCTCCCAGGAGCAGATGTCTCCCTGGCACAGGGTGCTGCCTGGGTCTAAGGAATCCTTAGCAAGGGCCTCCCTTTCTCTTCTGAACAGAGCTCAGTGGGCCTCATGCCAACATGCCCTCCGTTCATCCCACTGCCACTGCATTAGGCTGTTTTGTGAGCTGAAGTTCGGAAATGGAAATGGAGGTGGCTTACATGTATTAGGCATTTTCATCCCAGAGGAATCAGGTTTGTGATTCTGTAGGCAAGGTTTTGCTGGTTTTTGCTTTGATTTATGGCTGCTGCTGCTGTTTTATTCGTAGACGGAGCAGCCTTGTCAGGGCCAGGAGATCCCCGTCAACCCGATGCACTGTATAAACTGCGTGTGAGCTCTGTGAGGGTAAAAGAGTTGGAATTCTGCCTGTGACTCAGAGATAGGCCCACCTGGCATCATTATAATCCTGCGGAGGTGAAAGGAGTGCTGGGTGCCTTGTAGGAAGGACACCGGGTAGAAGACTGAGAAATCCAGGCCCTTAAATAAGTCCAGGGAGCTTGAACAAGTGTGATACACACTCTGTTGGCTCCGTGGGGAAAAGGAAGAGGGGGCGCAGGTGAAGTTTAAGGCCAGGAAGGGCATGCATGGAGGAACATGGCCCTGGAAATCAGAGGGACCTGAGTGGGCAGTCAGCAGTTCTGCCCCTTAAGGGTGTGTGGTGGTGGTGGACAAGTTAGTATGATCTTCTCAGGGCCTCAAGTTTCTCCTCTACCCGCTCTTACACTTTATAGGGGTTGGGTAACAGCTAAGGGAGACAGCATTTTACTATTCGCAGCACTGAAGAAATGATCTGTAAAAGTTAGTGTTTCTACCTGCGCCTCCTTCCCCTCCTCCGACCCCTCCAGGCTTCTATTAGCTCTCACACTACATGCGAGTCCTTGATCGGAGTGGCTCTGAAATTAGGTAACAAGGCAGGTTTATGGGGGCTATCCCTGGTGTCCTTTTCAAGGGGCTGGCTTTGTGATGAGGATCCAGATTGACTCAGGAGGCAGGTTAAATGTGTCAAGAGGTCACGCAGTGGGGACTGGGGGAAGAGCTGGAGAGGTGGCCCTGGTGGGAGAACAGACACCCAAGGATGCTGTCAATGGGGTCCCAGCAGATGCGAGCAAACGAGAGGCTCACCTGACCCACTTAGCACAGAGCTGACAGTTTCATTTCTTGGCGCAGGCAGAGCCATAAATGCTGAGAGAAGGAAGTACTGCAGCTATCTGGAACGGTGTGGGGTTACTGGGTCAAAAAGGTTCAATGGGGCCTGTTACCTGCCAAGTCCTATCTTCCTCAAGCCCAAGTGGTTTTAAAATGAGTTACAAGGAGGAGGTAGTGAGAGTAAATTCTGGGTTACTGAGGGACCGAGACATAACCCAGTGGGTGACTGTGGGTGGCCAGCTGCTTGGTGCAGGAGGGAGACGGGGCCAGAAGTGGCAGGAGCCACATCATACCTGCTTCGAGAGGCAGAGCATGGTGCCACCAAAAAAAACTCAGAGGATGGAACTGTCTTTGCTTCCCATCAATTTGGTTAGTCACAATAGCTTGGGACACTGGATCTGAGCAATGACAGCTCAAAGTACTTGATTGGTGGCTGGGATGTGGCATTAGGAAAGAGCTTCAATGCTCATGGTCAAGGGTGCCAGAAAGAAGACTTTTACCGAGTAAAATGGGGTTCCTCCCATCTCTCTCTTCCCTGTTCCTCCACATCACCCAACCTCACATTCAGCTCAGACTCCTGCTGTCAAGGCTCAGACCACAGCCCCTGTCCTGGTGACTTGACTGCCTTGTCACCACTGGGTGTTTTTGCATTTGGCCACCCTACCCTCCTTACTTCACAATGGCCAGAGTCCGGCCCAGACATTACCTAAGTTCTCAGACTCACTGCATTCCTGCAAGGGAGGCGATAGGAATTATCCTCATTATTTCAAAGAACTGGAGGCAGAAATGCCCAGGAGCTGAAAGGTCTTCCCAGCGGCTTACAATAAATTATGGAAAAAGCTGAGAGAGAAGGTCCCTTGAGATGCTGAGCCAGAATCAAAACACTAAACTGCACTGCCTCTTCTGAACAGCTCGCCCTTCTTCCCTCCAGGGATTAACAGGCGCGAAACACCAGCATTCTGCCCCAAGGCCAGGGCACACACAATACTCCAGGGGACATCCAGGGCAACTGGTTCTGCCTCGCTTATTTTAAAACCACACAGAAGCCACATGCAGCCGGACTTGACCACAGGGTCAGTTAGTACCAGTCAGAAGTGAAGAAGCACATTCTTCTGCAAGGTTCCATAGGAGACAAGAAAACCAGTCTATGCTGAGTAGAATGCTCTATTTGCGGTCCTAAGTAAACCTTCACTGTACAGCACATGGCTTCATTCCAACAGTCAATGGGAGATACACAGATCTGTGCAAAAATTTTCAAAGCATTCATTTAAAACAAAGGGAGAAAACTAACCAAATCATCACCCTCATTGGACTTTTCCACTAATGACAACTGCCTGACACCTTTTGTGGCTTACTGAGTTTTGCAAATATTTTGGAGCATCTGCTCTTCAACAGAACCCCATGGAGGAAATAGGGTAGGTACTATTTTTCCCCTTTCACAGATTAGGCAGGCAACAGAAGTTCCACAAAATATAACCTTAAGCTAACGTCCCAAAGATGGCGATCACAGATCATGGAAGGTACACATGCACGTTCCTCCCCACCTTCCTACCCTCATTCTAACCCAGCGTGCTCCTGGTGGCCCCTGGGCTGCTGCTTTCTTTCTATTAGGAGTTGGGAGTTCTCAGCAGCAGAGTTTCTCCGCAGAGAGCAGCTACTCATTTCAAGCTGCATCTTACCCACGCTGGCTCTGTGAGCTGATTACATCTTGGTCAGCAGTGCGGCAAGCAACTGGCACAGCCAAACCTCTGGGAGGCCTGGGGATCAACTTGTGAGCTCACCCCAGGCAGGAAGCCGAATTCAGGGACTGATGGGTCAGGACAGGAGCAAAAAAAGAACTAAGCCCCAGAGTTGCAAGTCTATTTCCATCTTGCCTAGGAAGGGACAGATCCTCTGTGTAAAAGGTTTGATTTAAGGGCATTTAATTTTGTTCTCTGACGGAGATGTTTTCGAGGAAGCCTTTCAGCCATACATCTGATTATCACAGGGTTTTGGTAGCTGCTTTCCACCAAGGGCTTGACTCCTCCTTCCAAGCATACCACGGTCCTCTTTCTAAGAAGAACGGGGCACTGGTTCAGCATCCCTTCCCTGCTAGGATGAACATGTTAGCTTAAAGCAGGTGGCCAGATCGGGGTTGCAAGGCTCGACCTGCCAAAGCTGCCCTGTCTATCCTCATGTGCTCATGTGCTGATGCATTTATGTATTTTCCTCTCATTTCATCCTCACAAGAAGCATCTGGGAGGGAAGTCATGACACTGAGGCTGATACAAGGTCAGCAGCATGCTCCTGGCCAGAATGTTCAAGTCAATCTGGCTCCAAGTTTTTTTTCTCTGCCTCAGATTGCAGATGAATCCCCACCCTCAAAATTCTCTCCAGGAGAAAAAAAATGAAGAAGACCCTTGAGACCCCATCACAGATTTGGTGAGGGTGTGTGTGAGGTTGATGTTGCTTTGGCTACACTAATATTATCTCAGATTTGAGCTTGGAAGGAATTTAAGGATGTTGGATTTCTGTACCTGATGTACACGGCCTGGAGCATTTTGCTAACAGCTACTGCAGAAGCCACCGCCCAGAGGAACAACAGGACAAAGACAGGGAAGGCAAATTCCTTTTCAAACTCAGGTAGGAGATTAAGCTCTCTTTATTATCAATTAGGATGTCTTTAGGAGGCACTGGGCATGTTTGGATAAAGGAGGAGGAGGAGTGGGAGTGAGTTAGCACCACTAACAAGGGCAGTAACTTTTATGACTCTCTGTGAAAATTAAAGGCTGCTTGTATCATCCAAAAGCAATGTGGAAGCTACCAAGTCTGGATGGCAGCACATACGCTCCTCTCCTCTGCCAACCTGTGTGTTATACAGCAAGTGTTCCCCGAGCATCAGCTAAGTGCCTGAATTGGCCTACATGCTCCGAGAACCCAAGAGTACTAGGAGACCTCACTCCGTGTCTTAAAAGGGTTTAAAGTCTAGTTAGAGCAACATGATTTATGTACAAACAAAGTGATTAGCAACCAATTCAATACAGCATAAAGCTGAGTATTTATAATAAAGACAATAAATGTCAGATGATTTAAAGCAGTGAAAGGTCATGAGGAATGAAGTGGTCAGAGAAGGTTTTATAGAGAGATGGGAATTGGCCTAAGCCTTTCAGTGCATGGATTTGGATAAATCGAGAAGGAAATCCAAGTATGGAGATGAACTTAGGCAAAGAACTAGAGTTCAGAATGGGTATGATAAAACTAGGGTCTTTTACTGTATTTGTGTTTCAAATGACTATGCAGAGATTAAGGAGATTGATTGCCTTGATTGCCCATTTAATTCCCCACTGGTTTGTAGAGAAGTAAATGCTTTTAGACCGAGTATTGACTAAAGCAGAGTAATCCTTAAAGCGAACACCATCCTTCTATTGGAAGGCAGGATTCTGACCTAGATTTGAATCCAGTTCGGAGGCACCATCCACATCTCCCCTTACCTCTCCTAAGGGAACAAGTTCCTGAAATTAGCATAGATATTAATGATAAAAATAGGTATATAAAGTACTCTATATTGGCTCAGACCAATGGTCCATTCAGACCAGGATTCATTCATTGAAAATGACACCAAGAACATTAAAGGAAGGACATTACTGTCCTTTGTGATCTCAATCTCAAAAGGTCAGAACTAGTACCTAAACACCCTTAATTTCCTCCTAGTAGCCGATTATGGCTCCATAAAAAACAAACTTACCTAAATTATTCTTCAACCAATTTGTATTTTCTGACAGTATCACTCTGAAGGTAAAACATTCTATGTGTTCACTACCCACTATATTAAGTGATAATACCCCCCTTTCATTTCTCCCAAATTAAGTCTCTCCTTCAAGCAAAGGATGCCCCTTATTTCTAATATTTCAAGATGTCGTGAATGAATTTATATTCATTAGAACTTCTCTTGGCCTTCACCTCTCTAAAGGGAAGAGTGTAGAATCCATCCTTATATTAAAATTTCCATCTACTTCTTTGTTGATCCTTATTGGCCTCCTCGGGTGCTTTCGTGGCTCCATTTCCAGCTAGCATTTCCTGTTTTTTTATCATCACCATCATCACTGTTTTATCAGATACATCTTCTGAGCTTCACCTGATTCCCTTGGCCTCCCTGCCTCCAAGACCCCCGGCTGCTTGGCTCCACCTCAGCTGCCTTTGTGACTGACAACTGACCTAACCCTGCAGGGGCCCAACCTGGTGTTACCGCCTGGGAGTGACAGACCTTCCCCCTTGGCTACGGATATACAACCAAAGTGATCAGCTGTGCCCCTTCAGTGTTGGCATCTCCTGAAACTGCTGGATCAGATCTAGCACCACACTTCAGGGGAGATCAGGCTTGTTGAGTGGCCACTGGGGGGCCAGTGGATGCAACCCAGAATCACAGGGGAGTTCATTCCTTTGGAGATAGGAGCACAAAAGGAGCCAGGCAGAAAAATGATCTCTCCTTCCTCCTTTCCATGGATTATTGATCCAACGCGTGGTACAGCCCTGTCCAAAGATTTCCCATTTGGCAGAGCCAAGTGTGTGCCTGGCGACCTGCTGTGTCTTCTTGCTGGTGGCGCGGTCATGGAGCCATGGCCATTACGATAAGGCATCAGTGGGTACCCCCTCTCATTCTTTCCTCTCTCACCATCCTTCCTCTGTATTTTTGTGATATTCGTCTCGCAAATAAAGCAACAGAACTTAGTCTTTAGGGCCTGAATTCTATGCAGTCTAGGCTAAGGTAGTATCAAGAATACCATTAAAGTTTTCATTAAGGACCTAATGGATTCCGGGCTCTGTGATAGGGTCCTGTGATGCCAGAAGGAAAAAGACAATGTGATTGGAGATTCAAGATATATATGAAAAAAAGGTAAATAACATTTTAAAGTTAACACATGCTCCATGCCCAATAAATAATATATACAACAAGCATCAAAGGCATTAAGGGCATTAAGAGGTGGATATTCATTGGAACCATAGACAAAACCTTGGGCAAGAAGGCCAGAATCATCTGGGTGGTCAGAAGTGAAGCTTTAATTTTCTAAAAAAGTTATCTTTCAGCTCCTTCATCTGATCTTCTCTGATATTTCTGAAATTTATTTCTATTGGCTTGACATTCCTGTGTGGGGGAGGCTTTAATGTCGATTGCACACTAAAGAAATTTCATTATGGCCTCTCTCTTCTATAAAAATATTAAAATGTTAAATTAAAAATTTTGAAGTAGTGATTTCTAGAAGACCCTACAGTTAATGCTTTTTATTCCGAGAAGGACCCATTTATCATCTTGCCTGACATCTAAGCCTTCACCCATGTCACAGTATTTTCTGCCAATCTACCCATACCGGTACCCTCTCCTTAATCAAAGAACACAGCACATCTGACCCACCCTGCCTGGGTCCGGAGCCCAAGATCCTAGCCAAGCACTGTGCTGTCCTTCCGCTCTGGATATGGTTTTGTATCCATTCAATGACTCCCTCTGTAAAAGTACTTCACCTCTTTCTTGCAATGGAATGGTGATATGGGGACCTGGAGGTCCCCTCTTTGTTTCCCCAAGTATCTCTTAGGGTTACACAGGCAATACAGTAGATCAGGTTGCTCCTACAGGAACCAGCTGACATATCTGGCCCACAGCTTTACAATTTCACTCTCAAGTTCCTTCAAAACTGTTGGACGGATGGCATCCCATATTGATGATTTATTTAAACAGTTTGTCAGGTCACCCCATCCTGTACGCATATGATTCAAAACATAAATGTTTGCTGTAGATGTAATTTTTCATGTCAACTTATGCACCAACAGAAAATGACCTTTATTCCAGAGAGATGCAATTTCATTACAAATAGTAACTTGCAATACCCTGGTAAAGCAATCTCCAAGTTCTGATAAGAAAAAAAAATAATACAAATGTAAGTTTCAATTCAATAGTAAAAATGGTTTGCATGCCTTTATCATTTCTTAATTACAACTCTAAGCCCTACCTGGGGATTTAAGATTATTTATGTAATTTCTTGGCATTAGATGGATTTGAGCAAATAATACATCTCTGAGGAGGAGTCATAACTCAGAAATACTGTATAAAAAAGAAAACAAAAAGGTATCACCCATTTCCCTCTTTTACAAGCCTCTCTGGAGAGTCTATTTCACCTAGGCAGGCTATCTCACGCCACATTTTTTTATTATGTGCAAAAACAATCCTATGCCTGGGACTGGCTTTACTATGGTGAATTTGAGGACTGCAAACCACATTTAATAGTTGTTTAGTTGAATAAAATTCCAGAAGTCAGACATTATTAGAAAGTTAAACCTTTTACTCTCAAATTCTCCACATATTGCTTTCAAAAATCAAACAAGTTACTTTTTTAAAAACTCACAATTTTTAAAATATCCTTTCTGTTAGTTTGAGGAGCACATAGTACCACTGCTATTTTTGAAGTTGGTACATGTTTGTGTGTGTGTGTGTGTGGACCCAGTACAAGATGCCTAAGCAGCCCTCAGAAAAATCTAGAAGAAACATATGTGATAAAATGACTCTTCTACAATTTCAACAGTGCATTTACAGTCTTTTGGTATTAGACAAGAACCTAAATGACTAATTCCTTGGCAGGGGTGGGGGCGGAGGGGTGGGGCACCTAAGGGAAAGTGCTGTTTAATCCTATAGAATGGATTGAAGAGCAACTGGAGAAGTGAGAAGAACGAAGAACCCAGCCCCACAAAGTCCAGTCAGCCACTGACCTTAGGATATAACGATCACTTATCTCTGCTCTGAGTATGATATGAAGGTTAGAATTTCTTATCAGCATGAAATAGGAATACGATAAACATTCAAAAAAGAAGTGTCAGTCTAAAAACAGAGAAAGAACAGGCCTCTAATCGTCAAAGGTTCAGACGAGCTCCAAGGAAAGATGGCGCCACTATCAGGATTGCTCAGGCTTTAAGACCAGGTCAGTGTGTTTGACTAGCCCCGTAGGAGAAGATGCCACATTTCATCAAATGGTAGGATTAATATTACTGGGGAAATAAAAAGGCAAGTGACCTTCAGGCAAGGTAAAAAATGCCCAGTAAACAGATACAGGGGACGAGGGTATAACTTCCAAGGCTGTTCACTGAGTTCATAGGACAAGCTGATCTGAATTCCAAGTAAGAAATTCATATCCAGGACACTGAGAACCAGACATGAATGAAAGAAATAATTATAGCCTCAAAGTCAAACCCCAAAAAAAGCAAAAAACAAAACACAAACAAAAAAAAACCATTTAAGGATGGACGAATGGTTCAGGGAGGTGGAACATACAGAAATAAGACTTGGGAGCTGCTTCTACAGAACCTAAGGACTCCACCAGACAAGGAAGCAGGTGGTTGCAAAGGATCTTTGCTGCTATGAGATCTAGAAGCACTCTCAATCCAAATCTTCCTCAGACTGAGAGTTGGAATGTCTCTGAATAGTACTATTCATGAGGAAAGGGCTGAATAAAGAAAAAACAGCAACAAAAAAGCACCTGCCATTTCTTGAGCCCTAAGGAGGTGCTAAAAGCTATGTTCCATTCTATTCTGTGCACATGTTGTCTTTTAATGCTTGTAAGATCCTGAAATGTGAGTTCCATAACCTGCATTTCACAAATGAAGAAACAAAGGCTCACAAAGGGTAACTTGCTCCAAGGTCATAGAATGTGAATAGACAGTCTCATTCATGGCTAACCCTTCTTTGTAAACTCATCTGCTATTCTGATTTCAGTGGACTCTTTTTCTATCATTTCTTCTTGTTGAAGTTCCTTTTTCAAAACAGTAACCTTGTTTCAGGTAGCAAAGAAGACCAGGGATAAGTCTTGTATTGCTGGACAAGATGGCCTATGTAATCCTGGTTATAAGGCTGGGCTATCCCCAGCCTGACGGTATGTCTGTAAGAAGATTTTTAATGAAGAGCATATAAGCAAAATAGTCCTTGTCCCCAGGAAGATGACTGTGTGGAAGAGAAGATGACACGGAGCCCACATAAGGTCGACACTCTTCAAACTGTCCCTGAAGTTCCTACTTTGTAATAATTCAGGGCCAGGGAAAGATCATATGTCACATCCCCACTTAGAAGCATCATGCTTCTAAGGTCACTGGATTCTGCCCTGTCACTTGCACTGAGGTCCCTGAGCTGGGAGCTGGTTTTCTGCACCCACCAGGGTTAGCCTGGGTGAGGACCACACCCTCCAGGTAATGCTCTAAAACCCAGATGCAACTCATTAGGAACTGTGGCTCGTTAAGGCCCATCACAGCTGTCAAGGGTAATGAAATCAGGGATTAGTGTCACCCAGAGAGTTTGGCATGAGCCTGGTCCACTTTAGAAGGTTTGACACTGAGTGGTGAAGGCAGACAAGGTTACTGCTAGCTCTTCAACACGGAGGCTCCCCTCTGAGGCTCCCTGGAGTTGGCTGTTAGGTCCCCCGAGCAGGTGAAAGCTTTTCATTTCAGTTTCCCTAAAACGTTTTTTTCTGTACTCTGAGTCCCAGTTGTCACTTACTGCATTTTTTAATTAAAGTCCATAACACATTTCACTCTTCAGATCCTATTAAAACACAACTTCCCCTCAATTCACCAGAAGTTGCTCTTGTCTGTCGTCCAGAAGGATGGAGCTGCCCAAGTGGCCCTTAATAGACTATGTGAGCTCACTTTCTGCTGGGGGTACAACGAAATGGGCTTCTCAGTTATCTTGGAAATATAAATTAACACAACTGTTCTGGAAAGCAATTTGGTAATATGTTCCAAGAACTTTAAAAACACTCATACCTCTTTGACTGAGTGTGTAATTATACTTCTGGGAATCTACCTTAAGAAAATAACCAAAAATACAAAACAATTTTACTCTGCCAAAGATGTTTGCTGCAGCATTATCTATAAAGGTAAACAAATAGGAAATGCCAGTATTAAGTAGGATACTGAACACCCATATGTTAGAATATCACATTCATTTTGTTTAACAAATATTTATTTGCTAGATACTGAGAATTTAACAGTGAACCTTCCTACACCCATCCACTGCCTGACCAGAGTTTAGAAAATTAATGTTTTCAGATTTTGATAATATGGATATTTGTATATATTAAAAATCTGAGAGAAAACCCAAGATTTTAAATGACGTACACAGTAGTATTTCAAGTAGGTAGAAACTATGCTTAAAAAAAAGGAAATACACATACACATTAAAAGGGGGTTACCTCTGGGTGGGGTAAGTAAAGTGACTTTTTTTCTCTCCTTTATGGTTTCCTATTTTTTCTGACACAAATACTGTGAACATATGTTACCCTTATAATTGAAGGGGGTGGGGAAAGTATTGTGCTTCTAAAACCATGCAAACAAAGATAAATGTAATCTACTCAAGCACTTTTCTCCTGAGGAGGAAATGTGATTCTTATCTTGGCTACGAAGTCTCACCTTCTAGGTTACCTATTACTGTCTTCCATTTGGACTTAGTAATCACCAAACAGAAATGGGTCAGGAGCAAATGAAGTCACCAAAGAGGCATGGTGACAAGCTGCCTTCTCCAGCCTGTGGCTTCCTGCTGACGGCTGTGTGAGTCAGGGGTTAAAGTCCTGCATGCCTCCTCCTGACTCCAACATCTCCTCAACCCACTCATCCCAAGAGAAGTTCAGGGGCCCAGTTTTTCATTAAGATGGTACTTTCAACAGAACATCCAAACCAGTCGTCTGGAACTATAGCTAGAATCAATAGCAATAATGAATGAAGAGTATATAAGCGAAACAGTCCTTGTCCCCAGGAAGGTGACGGTGTGGAAGCAATAATCTAGAATCCTGCCAAGGCTCAAGTCCACGCTGGGGGACAGCTGGGTGTCTGGACTCCAAAGGCCCTGATGGAAAAACAAAGGCAATGTAACTCCTCTCTGCCAACTCCCCTGCCTTGGTATATATTCTAGTGCTTGCTTAACAAACTGCCTGTGTTTAACAGGTGTTAATTGCTATGACACCAACAGAGCTGTTCACTGAAGACCTGGACTTAAATGCATTTGCATATGCAGGTCCCAAGGAGGATTACAAGTGTTAATGGATATTCATATCCAGAGTGAGAAAAGGGTAAAAAGGTGAGGAGGTGCTCCATTGTTGGTATTCTTCCTCTCTGTGTACCTGGCTTGCTGTCAGATGCTCGGGGAAAAATAAATCCTTCCAGGTCACGTCATAAAGCACAACTGATCCACAATACACTTATAAAGATAGCTTTTAAAGTAGCCCTAACATCCTGGAGTCAGGAACATACGTACCCATCCTGTTGGATTTTGTTTTTATCACACCTATCACTCATCTCACTTGTACAACTAAGGTATCTGCAAAGATTCCTTAACTGACCTAATCAGAATTAGAAGAGCTATTGATTAACACGTATGCACTAGGTACTTGACTGTTTCTAAACTTCCTCACAGTCAAAAGAGAACGTAGGCTCAGAGAAATCAAGTAACTGGGTAGCAATTACCCAAAGATAAAATTCAAAACAGGATCCATCTGGATACAAAGCCCAAGCTCTTCCTTTCCCACACATTCTGTTACCTCAAAAAATACTAGGTTTATTTTTGAGACTGAAGCAATTCCCCTTTACCTAACAAAACACATGGTACCAAATCCATGGGCAATTTAATTATGAATGTCCTATAATCCCCAAGGCCTCATCTTTGCCTTTCTCTTCTCTCTAACTGGTGATGAGTGAAGCAAAGATAGAGACGGCCAAAGCACGATGACGGGGCAAGAAGGGGTTATATCTTGCAATTAGTATTACTTGCACAATGAATGACATGAGAACAAAAATGAAAGCCATCCTTCTACCTAGAGTCCAGCTAATGCAAAGACTTCACTAACAATAACTTGCAGGCAAGTATTTCTACTTACCTAAAAGGGTGGGAACGGATGAGTTCACAGGTTAGCCCTATAAAGGTCTAGGTTATTTTTGAGGTGGACAAAACGAGACACAGGACATGCTGATCTGCTATAGAAGACAGGCTTCTGAAAGCTGATGAGCGTAAGGAATAGATCTCACTTGCCTTTGTTTATACATTAACTAATTCATACACATTGAGTCATTCAACAAACTTATCCTGAGTACCTACTACATACCAGAGGCTAGGGAGAGAAAATCATCTGCACCTGGCACTGTGCTGTGCCCAAGGAGTTACCCAGGCTATGTGTATTGAAAGCATTTATCAATTGCAGGTAACAGCAGCAGAAATGAGGGCGCCAATCTCTAGATTCACCATCTATCTAGATCCCAATCTATTACACTAACATCTACAAAATTCATCATTCCATGTACGGAGCTGGCTTCTGTGCTTCCCAGGAGCACGGAGAGCCACAGATTAGTAATGGATTGCAAACATAAGAATGTCATTTCATCAACGCTAAATGGGTTACATTTTCATTTCACTGAGTGCCTTCTTGCTTCTGAAACGTGGGCCCGGGAAAGCAGCAGCGCCTAACTGGCCTCTCCACCACTTATTATCCACTCCTGCTCCATCTCACAGGTCTAATCAGCGCTTACAGTTCTGATCTGCTTAGAGAACACAGTCTCCCACCCCTGGAGTCCTGCCTAATATACTAGTGAGAGCAACCTCACTGGCATTAAGAAGCCCAAGGTATCTGGGTCTCAACCAGATAATCTGGTTCTACTCTTGGTGTGGGTCCACTCCTCACCAACCCACCAGGGTGAACACAGGTCAACACTAAATTGCTGCATTTCCATCTTACTAAACAGGATGAAAAGAACCACCCTCCTTAATAATTAAAGGGCTACAGAGGAGATTTATTGTCTGATGTCTGCAAGAATCCTCAAAGAAAAATCTGGTGAAAAACAATGGATTTTTATTGCTTGGGTATTGATTTTTTTTCCCCTCAAGTTTTAAAAATGGTTTCACTGTATGCTACTATTGAATGCAAAGAGGAAGTGGTAACAATGCATACGAGAGAGGGGAAACTAGCAATAATAACCAACCTATGAGAAGAGGTATAATCATTTTCAAATGAGTTGTGAGAAATGCCTTAGGAATTCCCAGAGGGACGTCCAAAGCTACATAGTGATTAGTTATCACAATGACCTAAAAGCATGAGATGCCAGGGAAGACATTATAGCAAATGAATAATGAAGAGGTTCCAGTGAATGAAGGCACAGGTTCCCACTTTCTCCTTTCTTTCCCTCTCCTTGCTGCC
Organism: Manis javanica; assembly: GCF_040802235.1. Taxonomy (NCBI): domain Eukaryota; kingdom Metazoa; phylum Chordata; class Mammalia; order Pholidota; family Manidae; genus Manis; species Manis javanica. Next base: position 85,787,882 of record NC_133166.1, read on the forward strand.
CTCCAATGCAATATTAATGGAAGTGTGGTCGCTGGGATTCTAAGAGAACTTTCGCTCCAGGTGGAGGGGCAGGAGATGTGGTCGCTGCTGCAGCATGCTGCTTTTGCTCTGTTGCCTGTGTCTCTGCAGTGAGGCATGCAGTTCACCTTATGCTCTGTGCATCTCCTCCCATCAGTAGAGGTCCTGAGCCAGTTTGATAAGTGCCAGGATACATTTGTGACCAAGGTTTGTGCCCATCTCAAAGAGGTGTGCTCACCAAATGAAAATGGCACCTGCTTATCCTGCCAGCATACCATCACCAGTCCTCAGCCGCCTTCTAACCACTCAGCCCTACCTCCTACCTTCCCCAGATTCACTCCCTAGAGGCAGCAGGCAACAGGAAAAGAGTTACGAGCAGAGGTGACCACCAGCATCCAAATGACAGAGACATGGAGTGAATGTCAGCTCCGGCTGCAATAGAATTCACAGGGACCACAGCCATTTGCTTCCAAAAAAGAAATCCAAGGCCCACCAACACTATGTGATTTTCGAAAGATTGTGCAGTTAGGCCAGAGTGAAGAAGTAAGAGGGAACTGGGCTGGGCAAGGACATGTGGTCACCATACTCTCTCCATGACGGCCCTGGAGTCTCCGGGTCTCACTTTCATCATTCGTGAAATACAGGCTTGGACTAAATGACCTTTAAAAAGCTTTCCAGCTTTGACATTCTGAAACCTTGTCATTCTAAATGTGTCCACGGCCCACCAGCATATATATATATATATTATACACACACACACACACACACACACACAGAGTCACATATAGCTTGTTAGAAATGTGGCATCTTAGCCCCCACCCAGAAGTACTGAAAGATATTCTGCCTTTTAATAATACCCCCAGGTGACTCATATGCACATTAAAGATTTACAAGCATTGTTCTGGAATATTCTATCACAGGTTTATAAAGAATCAGTTATAATTTGACAATTATAAAATAAAGCAAAATAAATGCCAGACTAGATGACCACTCCTCTTAGACAAAGTATCACTGTTGCCCATTAAGAGCGCCTGACATTGTATTAAATTTGTCATCAAATTAAATCCCATCCGACTCAAGGTTCTTGCTCACTGTTTTCCCGCACAGCGGGCAGCCCCTGCCTTAGAAGTTACTGCTGTAATCCTTGTGGCTAGTCTCATATAGAGTGTCCTCTTTTGAATGTATCTCAGCTGGATTGCCTGGGGGTCTTTAGTCTTATTGCATCTGGTTAAGTAGCCCAATAGAAGAGTCTTCAGACATTTCAAAGTGTTATAGGATGTACCCAGCCATGGTGGCAGACAGACCTCCTTTCCTGAATGTGCTTGTGAGATTGTAGCATGACTGATTTTAAAGTCACGGTGGCTCTGTTCACCTGCCCAGGGGTTTGTTAGTCAAATAATTATAAATAATTCCTCCTTTTCTTGTTATGTCACCATGTACTGCAGGCTATTCACATGGAAATGGGCATATTTTGGCTGCTGCACTTAAGGAATTAAAAACGGTTACAGAGGGTTCCTGAACGTCAGCACTAACGACACTGTGGACCTGACAATTCTCTGATCTTGGGGCTGCTGCCCTAAGGAGGAAGCTTAACAGCATCCCTGGCGATACCACTGGATAGCCATCATCCCTCAGCTGTGGCAGTCAGAACGTCTCCAGATGCTGCCAGATGTTCCTAGGAGAAGAGGGATAAACTCTCCCCTGGCTGAGAGCCACTGGGTTAGGGAACACTAGCGCCGACCATCAGGACAGCATAAGGAAGAAGTCTATGGTGGTGTGACTTAACAGAGCCCCGACACAGGTGCTGAGCGATTATATTAATACGTGAAGCAAACACACAGGCACGAATAACGCATGCAAGACAAGGGGCTGGTAAGACAGAGGGAGGATCAGGAGAGACACACACTTCCGAAAGGAGAGACCAAGGAGAGCAGGCCACGTCTAATTTCAGTGACTGTCTCTCACTGAAGCACCAAGGTCCTCATCACAGGCTGCTTCTCAGCCACGGACATTATTAACTAAGTTGGAAATACTGTGAGAGACAAAGAAAAAGTTCAAGGATGTCAGAAGAGAAGGGCTGTTACAGTATGAAAATACCACTTTGAAGTATTAATTCCCAGAGGCAGGTCTGCTGTGCATAAATTCATGAAATCTACAACAGGAATGGGCATTAGATTCACCTACTCCGATGCCATCATTCTACACTTAATTCAGAGGTAAATGCACTTGTCCAAGGTCACAGTGACCTAGAAACAGAGTAGGAATACAAATCTCCGGGTCTGTGAAGGTTTAGGCTCTACCTTAAGCATCGGTGGCTGGTCGAGCACCCAGACCTGGGCCTGGAGGACACTGAGGACTGATGACATTGGCAGCCAAACTGGGCCTAGGTCTCCTGCCTCTCAGCCTAATATTCGTTCTACCATGCCACACTGCCTGTTGTGATTTATGAGGAATTTTAGAGTGTGGAAAGTCTGTTAATGAAATGCTAACTAAAATAGCATCTACTGTATTGGAAAATATAAAATGTTCATTTATGAGTCTCAGCATAGAAAGCACAGATAGGGTTTCAAATGAGGGTAAGATACCATCCCTCAAGGGAGTGAGGAGCTGCCTTCCAGGGCACCGATGTCAAGGAATAGAACCCTGCAGAGGCTGGAAGGTGCCCATGAAACAGCACTTCTTTATCCAGTTCCTGTCGGTCACCAGAAGAAGCTCTGGAACCCAGCCCAGGTCAACTCTCCCCAGGAGCAGAGACAGCTAGCTGAGCCATCAGGGAAGAAGGGCGGCTCATTGTGAGCCAACACATATCCTATCACTTTAAAAATACGAAATAATTTTATGTTCAAGGTCAACCTTAGAGCTCGCAGGTTGGGAATACGGAATTTCCCTGCTCCAGAAAATCTCTCTGCTTGCTGATGCTGGAGATCTCTTTTCCTGGGACAAAGTTCCTTATACCACCAGATAGAAAAGGCTTAAAACGTAACTCCTGGTTGGGGTAACACTGGCTGAAACTCATTCACCTTCAACTACAATCAGTTAATGAAAGAACATTAATTATATCAGATTCTTGCAGCTTTGTGGCAGGGTCGAGGAGGCCACTGAGGAATCTCTGCTTGCTAAGGAGAAGAAAGGGGACAAGGATAGAAAGAAGCAGCTGTGGCCCTATGTATATTGAGAACACTTGGTCATTTTGCTGAGCCAATATGGCTCCCCCTTCAACTGGGCTGGGGAGAGCTGTGTCCCGAGGTGGTTTTGTCATGCAAATGTCCCAGACAGCTCTGCTTCACAAGATTTAGGGGAGGTTTTTGTGAGTTTGTTTGCCCCAAGCTGAGCTTCCACAGAAACTTTCATTAATCAGGACACCACTGAATAGAATGGGCACTTGGGAGCTACCTGATTAAAGACAGAGTAGACAGTGAGGCGTGGGTAGAGTCCAAGAGGACAGCAAGAAGAGGCATCTCCTCAATGCCAAACACGGTGCCAGCTTCCCAAGAAAATGATTTCCTGAACTCTTAAGAGAAAACTATTCACTCTCCTCCATAGATGAGGCAACCAATGTTCAGGGGCTTTCAAAAAACTTGGCTGTGGTCATTTAAGGAATAAGTGTTGGATTTTTCTGATACCAAAGTTCATGCTTTTTACTCTACCATGCCAAAAAGCTAGGGAGAAAAAGAGAAATCCATTGAAAATCTCTTCCCGGTGTGAATCAACAAGGGAGCTCAGGATTTACTGAATCTCATGCATTTATTCTGTAACTCTTTATGGAGCATCTGAGATGAACACAATTGTTCTGGGCTCTAACAAAGACAAGGGCTCTAAGGAAAGTTAAAGAAATAGTACCTCTTATACATGAGGTTACCATATAGTTGGGAGGAAAAAAAACCACAGAGCAGATAGTTCAGCAATATAAAATAATTGTGAGTAAGATAACAAGAACTGTGGGACTTTGGAGATGAGGAGTATCTATGCTAGGGCAATCATGGGAGGTCTCTATCAAAGAGACGGTCTCAGGCTGGTCTTTGCAGAATGACCAGTATTTCAGGAGGCAGAGAAAGGGAGAAGAACATTCTACAAGGAAAGACATGATATGAACTAAATCAGGTCCAATACATCAGTCCTAAACAGAAGCTTACAGCGTGTAGCAAGGAGGGCACTTTGGATGCAGTGACGAGGACAGCCTTGCTGGGGCAGAGACACCGTGGAAATGATAGACAACACTGAGCAGATAGTGAAACCAAGAAATGAAGAGATGTGGCCCTACATCTAGGCATATGCTCAGATGAGAAGTACTATGCAATGTAAAATGTGTGAGACTTCACAGTGCACTGGTTTAAGCCACAGGCTTTGGGGTCCCATAGACTGAGGAATGAATTTTGTTCACTCACTTCCTAGTTGTGTGATCCTGGGGAAACTACTTGCCTTATGAAACCTTAGTTTCTACATTAATAAAATAGCACTTATTTCATAGGACAGTTGTGGGGATGGAGATCTTGGAGGTCAGGCACATTGCACAGGAGCTGGCACACAGTGTGGGGTGGTGGGGAACCTCCTTTCCCCTGTACCCCTGCTTCCACATGAGAGCATCCTCCTGTAGGGACCACTGCAGGGTTCTCTGCCCTGTGTGCCTGTTGCGGGAGGGCAAGTGATTTGTGCGAGGCAATGAGGAAAAGGGGCTGAGCAGGCATGACTCAGCTGCCCCCCACTCTGTTTGTAGAGTCTGCATTCCTGAGGAATATGCACCTTCTGCTCTGCTCTCTACAGTCCGTAGGGGCTTAGCAGGGCCAGCTCCATTTCCCAGCAGGCCCTACTTTGGGAACATAAGTTTAGTTAAAAAGAACGTTAGGCAAGATTTTGACTATACCCAAGCCATATCTCCCAGCATAGTTGTATCAGTGCTAAATGTGATATTTTCATTTCCAACTGCCTGTCTCCTATGTCTGCCTCTCAAGGGGTCCTGCATTTCAGTGACACTCTTTAGCTCCACTCAACCCCAAAATAAGTAGGTCACACATGGCACCTCGGGGGAAAACCAAAGCATAGCTTTGTGCTCTATGTCTACCTTGTCTGTATGAAATTACCCAACATGTTCGTTTGTATTAGCATCCGTGACTAGCAGGACACTACAGTGCAAATGAGTACAGTGGCTCCCACCTGCCAACTTAACATGAATGAATAACTCAACTCACTGGATGCCCCTCATGTACTGGGGGGTAGTATTAGTGTCTAGCAGTACAAGAGTGACAGGGGGCTGTCCACATCATTATTATACCCAGCTCTAATGGTTCTGTAGACATGCTCTGACAGTAGCTTCCTTTGGTCATATTTATTCTGTAGTTATTATTTGAGGCAATAAAAATAATAATTACACAGTGTTAGCAAATTTACAAATTTTAGGCAAGGTGGTCAGCATGTGGCTCAATGGCCAAATTGCTGATGTATTTTTTTTAAATGATGCTTGTAGTGCCAGCAGTTGTTACACAATAGGCAAACCCAGGAAAGGAAAGAATAAAAAACAAATGCTTGACATTTAGAACCCAGAATCCTCCTGTTATTGCAGAGCACCCCAGGACCTGGTCACTTTGGAGTACCAGCTGATACGGAATGGTCTGGAAAGCCAGGCAAATGTAAAGAATAATACAGAAGACTGCCAAGTAGTCACTACCAATTAAATTGTTGTTTATACTTCACTGTCATTATTCATGTCCAAGATTTAATGTAAAAAATAACACAGGGAAAATCAAGAATATCTGAACATCAGTGGGGATGAATCTACTTTTCATGACAAAGATTCTGGTTTAAAAAAAAATCAAAAAGTATACCCTGTAACAAAAAACACTTTTGCTTTAGCTGGCAATCGTTATTTAATCAAGCAAATTCCTGACTTCCATAAAGACAATAAAATTGAGGGACCTTACTTTAAGCCCTATGTCTCACCAAGCTTCATGCACTAGCAATGAGAACATACATGGGAAATCAGGATTTTGAGCCAGGGGAAAGGAGGGAGGAAGCATAAAAAGGCTAAGTTTCAAGAGTCAAAATTATTTAAAGTGATTTTAACTCCTGAGGGAGGAAGAAAGGCTGAACTTCAGAAGACAGATGTGGTCAGCAAATTTCCTTAAGGATTAAACAAAGTCCTCCCGGCCTTCTGCACACCACTCATGGCTATCCAAACTCCTCAAATAGCTACCCTGCTCCAGAGTTCTTAGCAATCACCTCTGCCCAGAACCTTCGAGAACATAAAACTGCCAGGCAGCAGTGTGATTTACATTGTGACCTGAAGATGAAAGCAGTTTTTGCATTTATATTGGAGAAAACCCATTAACTGGATAATTTACATTTCCCTCTCAAATTTCCCTCTAGTATAACATTTTCAGGTTTTTTTGTCAATGTCCAGTTGTCGGAAGAACATTGACCTCCACCATCACCACCATAATTATCAATCTACATTGTAATGTGAGGATTATAGGGAAGTCAGCTTTGCTATGGACATGTGCAGGGACGTTATCTTAGGCTTGACCATCATCAACCTACTGAATGAAGAGTGCAAATCACTCAGGAGTGGCACTCTGAAGCAATAAAGCCTGCCCTGGGAAGCCACTTTCCAAAGAGCATCTACCAAGGCAGTAAGGAGAAGGAGGTAAATTCTTAAAGTTTCCAAATCACATTAACTTCAACAGATTCTCAAATGTCACCCATTTAAGTAATACCTTCATGATTTAATTTTGCCCCATCCAAAGGCCACCTGAAATTTTAGTCACTTCCACGTTTTTTTAATTAAAGTTTACTTTAAACCAACTTTGTGCTTAATCAGAACCTTGGTGACAAAATCAATGAAATCATGAGTTTCATATGCCTGTTATTTTCTAACATACATATTTTCTATGATATGTTTAAATATCATACTTTTGAAATGACTGCTTTGTACCACCTAAAAATATCCCCATACCAATGCTAATTACTGAGTTTTGATCATTCATTCCCTTTCAGCAATTAGAAGAAGCTGGGTGGAGGATACAGGGGCATTCTTTGCATTCTTTTTGCAACTTTTCTATAAGGCTAACATTATTTCAAAATAATAAGTTACCATTTATTGGGCAATAATGACACTGAAGAAGGTACCAAGGTAAACAAAATGTCAAGTTTCTTTGCGTTAGAAACTTATCAAGTCTCTGTGGACATTACAGTTACTGCAAGTCCACGGACTCTAATCTGCTATTGATGAGGTTATGAGAAATTCTGGAACATGCTCTCTATGCAAGACAATTGAAATTAATATGAATAGTATCTAAGGCTGAGACCAAAACAGGTCAGAAGCTAGGAGTGGAGCCTGATGGTTTGGTGTCATCTCTGATCTGATTGGGTATAACCCAATGGGTCAGGGGCAGTCTGGTACCAGAGTTTTCAGATACTTGGAAAAACTACTGATCTCTCACTGCACATGAGGAATCCACACAGGGTATAAAGAGATTCCAGCTCCTTCCACAAAGACTCTTTAAACTGGAAAAGACTTCCCTGGTACGTATGCCATAGCACACTGGAAATGGACTCCAGATGTGCTGTGATGTTCACCTCCAACCCTTGGCGTAACTGATGAGACCTGGTATAAACCCAAGTCCCTAAACCCACCACCTCCAGCTATGAAGAGATATGCCTCCAAGGAGGCATAGAGAGATCATTATTTTCAGATATCTCCTGCCATGAAAGTTTGTGAAGCAGTAGTCTAGAAGCTTTCCAGAATGCCTTAAATCTTCAAATCTCTGAGTCTCCAAACGTCTAATTGTCAGGATTCTGTGGTCCAGGACTACACAATTTGATTTGCGATACTCAGTTTATTCACTAGATTCCTTTAGCCTATAACCTTGGAGAAATCAGCTTTCAGCTCTGTTCTTCTAACAGCAAATAAAGATGAAAATGCTGTGGATTTAGTCTCTGTCTTAAAGTGGTTCTGACTCTTCCAAGCGGGTCTAGAACAAAAACATATCCCTCACCTTTAATCTCAAGACCCCTGGGAAATAAGCCAAAATTGCTTTAAATGTTATAGTCTCTCAATCAGCCTCTCCTATGACCTTAAAGTAATGTTACCATTGTGCCTTCTAGACTCACATATATCCGAAATCCTAAAGAAAGTGACTAAAGAAAAACACCTCTCAAAGGAACCCTATGTACCATGACTCTGAGATTTGTAATCAGCCACTCTTCTTCCTGACTGTCAGCAATTCCTCACACTGCTGTACGGGGTGAGGCCAAACACAGTCCGTCTAATTGGTAGAGGTCATCATGGGTGTGTAATGCTCTGTGCTACAAAGGAACCATAGGATGCACATTAAAACTCTAATAAAAAACAAAGCTGGAGTAGAATGACAAGACCAGGAACCTTCATTCATTCATCCATCCATTCTTCTGTTCATTAACGAAGTACCAAGCACCAGATATGCATCAGCACTTGGCTCATAGACTAGAAAATGCAGGCACACAAACTAATATATTAACTGTGGGAAGTGTGATAACAGACGTAACCAAGTGTTGTAGCGTTCACATGAAAGGCACACATACTGGTGTACTTGCTTGCCCGTGCGGAAGAGGATGATGGCTTGGAGATGGAAGAGCAACATCACGGAAGGATCCTGAACTTAGGAACAACTGCACAGAGTGGAGCTACCCTTCCAGAATGAACCACTCTCTTTTGAATGGTCATGTGAGTCAGGATAAACTTTTCTTCTTTGAATCACTTTTTAAAAGTCTCTGTGTTCCAGAGGGTTAATCCCTTTTCTACGTATAATACCCCTCTAAAATCTAATTTAAGCCACTAATTTGTTTTCTAGGAAATTACTTAAAAATTTTACACTGAATGGACTCTGGACCCCATACATGGTCTGGAGGCTAAGAACACTTGGTAGAGACACATCAGTGAAGAAAATAGGGAATATAGCACCCCTCCCATGTGCTTGGGGGAACATTCTGAGAAAGTATGCAGAAGAAACTTCTCAATAAAATAGCCACCGTTTGCTATTTTACCCTTTCAGGTTATATCCCTGATTAGTGCCAGACTGAAAAAGCCACTCAAAGACCATTGGGGAGGACAGGAGAGGGGAAGAAGAAAATCAAAGCATAGGATGAGATTACAATGGGGAAAAATGGGTGAGAGAGAATTTTAATTTTCAGAATTTTGGGGAAAAGTAGCTATACAGGGGAAAATAGCACCATCTGAAACCACCAACCCAGATCACTAACTGTGCACAGGCTTACATTGCACAACTGCAGATGATGCTATTTGTATACAGGTTTCTTTGGGAACAGTGCCTCACATATTCACTATGCATATCCCCTCATTATTTAGAATTTTAAAAGCCATCTACAAACTGACAACAGTAAAGGAATTTCACTGGGCACACCTACAGTTTAACATATAGTTAGCTTCATGACCCCTCAACCAAAGGTTGTCAACTTTGACACAGGTTCCAAAGATGGCACTTAAGATATTCCTATACTACACATCCTTGATATTTACACTTTCTATTTTTTTCTCCCTTAACTACAGGTTATAATTTCTCCCCAAAACTCAGAACCACCATGGTGATCCACTACCTTTTTATCTCAACTTAGACCATTTCTCTGGAAACAAATTCCTATTCTGTCTGGCTTAGTTATCCATTATTTACTAACAAAGTAACCAATTATTAATGCAGTCATTACAGTCATCTTACTGTATAGTACAGTGGCTAAGACTCTAGGCTCTATAAATAATTTCAATGTTATTTAAAGTCTTCTAGAGCAAAAAAGGGAAAAAAACTTAAAAGTTATTTTTACAAAGTAAATATAAAATTGATATCAAATCCTGACCAAGACTATATACATACACACACACAGAGAAAAAGAAAATCTAAGGCTAACCTCACTTGGGAATATGGATGCAAAATATCCTTAATAAAATATTAATAAGCAGAATCTTCTAAGAGCACATTAAAGGAATAACTCATTATTTGCCAAGTGAGGGTTATTTCAGGAATGCAAGGATGGTTCAATATTAGAAAGTCCATTTATATAATGCATCCTTTCAATAAATCTAAGGAGAAAAGTCATATGATTATAAATACTGAAAAATATTCTAATTAAAAATATAATTCTTGATAAGGAGCAAAAAAGGCATTCAGGCCTTCCTTACCATGCTTTTTACCTTAACCCAAAGCCACTGTCATAATGCCAAGACAGAAGTGTTGTTACTGTGAAAATTATGAAAATACAAGAGTTCACATTATCCCATTTTTATCTGACATTGTACTGAAGTCATGCCAGTGTAATTAGACAAGAGAATGAAATCAGCAGTATAAAAACTTCATGGGAGAATATGAAATGATCATTATTTGCAGATGGTATGTCTGTATAGCTAAAATAACCATGAGAACTACCTGAAACATGACTATAGCTAGAGAATTCAGGAAGACAATTGGGGTTGAAAATTAACAGACAAATAATAGTTTTCAAATACAATTGCAATCATTTAGAATATGTAAAAAGAAAATAGTCTTCTTATAAAAGCACAAAAAGATAAAATACCTACAAGTAAATATAGCAAGAAATGTACAGGAACTACCTATGAGAAGGAAAAAAAGCCTTTAAAACACTACTAAAGAGCAGAATAGACAACTGGAACAAATACAGATATATCAGGTGCATAAATGGAAAAACTCAGCATCATGAGGATTTAATTCTCCTTTAGTTTTTCTTATTCTTGTTATTTTTTCTTAGAACTAGACAAGCTTCTTTGAAGGTATATATATACATATACATACATACATATATGTTAAAAAGAGAATAGCTAGGAGAGCTCTGAAAAAGAATAGTACTAAAGGGTGACTAGTCCTATCAAATATTACAGAGCATCAATAATTAAAACAATATGGATAGGCACATGAATATATGTATTCACATTTAAACTATATATATATATAGTAATAGAAGACATTCATACAGTACCATCTGGATAAGGCTATCCCTTCTGATATATATAATAATAAGTTCAAAATACATCAAACATTTAAATGAAAGGAATTAAAACCATTAGTGTAAGAGAAGAAAAGTTGGTACATCCTTTATAATCTTAATGTGAGGAAGAACTTCCCAACTAAGACTCACGATGTAGAAGTCAAAAATAAATAATAAATAATTTAAATTACATAAAATTCAAAAGCTTCTGAAAAACTAATTAAACAACCAAACCAAACAAAAACATAGGCAGAGGCAAGACACCTACAAGAATCTTGGAAATTATTTGTTACTCATAGTACAGTCAAAGAGATAATCCTTAGTATTTAAAGTGCTCCCAAAAATACAAAATGAAGCATCACTTCACACTTGGTGGACCGCCAAATACTGGAACACTGGGTAAAGACAACTGTTGGTGAGAGTATGGGGACACAATAACCCACAACACCATTGGTGAGAGTAGACTGATACAGCTATACTGAGCATGATTCAACAGTACTTAGTCAAATTAAGTTTACATTGATTTTATGAACCAGCAGTTCTACTCCTGCTTATATATCCCAGAGAAATTTTAATGGTCCTTGAGGAATGATGCACAAAGATGATAGCTCTGGCATTGTTCGTAGTGATAGAGAGATGGACACAACCTGGGTCTCCATTACCAAAGGACTGGTAAAACGTGGTGGATGCCCACCATGGAGTACTCTGCAGCAATCAGAATCAGTGGGCTAGACCTGTGCTGTCCAATAAACCTTTCTGCAATGATGGCAGTGCACATATATGTGCACTGTTCAACATGGGAGTCATTAGCCACAGGAGGTAACTTAATGTAAAATAATTTAAAAATTTTAAGAAGTAAAAATTTAGCTCTTTAAGCTGCACAAACTACATTTCAAATGCTGAAAAGCCTCATGTGCCTAAAATGACCTTACTGGATAAGGTGGATATAGTACATGATCATTATTGCAGAAAGCTCAATTGGACAGTGTCGGGCAATAGTCATACATAGTAACATGAGTGAATCCCCAAAATACAGGGTTGACTGAAAAACAGGAGAATCAAAGTATTATTATATCACATCACCATTTAGTTAAATTAAAAATACCTGGACACAAAACAACTACTCACACTTTGCAAGAACATACACATACAAACATGCATACATACACACACAGGAAAATTACACTAGTCCCTCCTTATCCATGGGGGATATGATCCAAGACCCCAGTGGATCCCTGAAACTGCAGATAGTACCAAGCACTACATATGTTTTTCCTATACATACATATATATGACAGAGTTTAATTTATAAATTAGGCACAGCAACAGATTAACAATGATAACTAATTATAAAATAGAACAATTATAACAATATATAATAATAAAGATTATATGAGTGTGGTCTCTCTCTCTCTCTCTCTCCCTTAAAACATGTTATTGTACTGTACTCACCCTTGGATGCTGTGAGATGAGAAAATCCCTATGTGATGAGATGAAGTGAGATGAATGACGGAGGCATTGTGACCTAGTGTTAGGCAACTCTTGACCTTCTGAAGGTACATCAGGAGGATCATCTGCTTCCAGACCATGGCTGATGAAGGGTAACTAAAACTACAGAAAGCAGAACTGCAAGAAAGAGAGAATTGCTCTAGAATGTTTGCCTATGGGGAGGGGTGGGTGGGAATCAGGAATATGGATAAAGAGAAATGAACAGGCAAATAAATGAACCACCTAGACTTACAATAAAATGTATTTGTGAATTAAGGAGTGTGATTAACTCAAACTTCTGCATTGAGGTTACAAAAACAAAGCAAGATAAAAGGAAGCATACAAAAACCTGTATGCTAATATTCATATTCACTTTTATTTAAATTGCCCCAGACCAGAAGCAAATAAAATGCTCTTAAAAAAGGTAAATGGATAAACAAACTATGATATATCTACATAATGGAATATTATTCAGCAATAAAAACAAATGAGCTATCAAGCTCTGAACAAAAGACATGATTGAATCTTAAATGCATAATGGTAAGTGAAAGAGGCTACATACGGTATGATTCCAATTATATGACATTCTGGAAAAGGCAAAACTATAATGACAGTAAAGGTCTTTGGTTGCCAGAGTTTGGGGGTATTGAGGAGAGGGCTGAATGGGTGAAGTGTGAGGGATTTTTTAGGGCAGTAAACTATTCTCTGTGACATAGTAATTGTGGATATATGACATTCTATATTTGCTAAAAACCCACAGAACTTTCAGAGAACAAAGAGCCGATCTTGATGTGTATGAATTGAAGGAAATCATTTATGAGGCGAGGTGATCCCAGAATGGAATGCAGAATGTGACAAAACACCAACTGCATCCAAAATGTATGAAATAACCCCACTGGGGGAGGGGAGGGGAGGAGGGTGCTGACCTAAGTAACTTGGAGAAGAGTGGAGTCTATAAGATTAAAAACAAAAGAAGCTGCACATAAGAACTGTAGTCTAATAAAGTTTTTTCCATGGTGATATGGGTAAATAATTTTGATACTGCTACAGATGCATAAAATGGATGGAAGACAGTGGAAACTAGATTTCTCACTGATGGAGTGAGATAAGCAAGGGGAGGAGGCTAGAATGACCCATGGATTAGATAAGGATTAGATAATGATAATTAGATAATGGGCTAGAGTTGGAGATACCAGTATGAACTCATGCTTAGCTATAAATACAGATGGTCATATTAAATACAGATGGACACATATAGAAAGTTATAGATATTACAGATATATGTATACATATGAGTTAGTAGACACACATATATTTCCTTGCTCTTCTCAGCTGAAAGACCATAGAAGCAAAAACACAGAGTATAAAGAAGCACACACAGTGCCTAGGTCTTGGTTTCGAATATCATTTTTCAATGAAAAGAATCTGGGCTCTTTGGCGAAATAGCTGACTGGGGAGAGTGGGGCAGGCAATATACAAAATGAGCTTGGAACAGCTTGTAGTGTGACAGAAAGTAACAAAACGTTTAAAAAACAAAAACAAAACAAAACCCCACAATAAGGGGGTATGTCAAAAGGACACAGAAGACAACTGAAAGAGATTCCATCAGCCAACACAGGAACAATTTGAGCAATGAGATCAATCAAGTAGTACTGGATTATAACCTCAGTATGAAATAAATATTCATGAGACTGTATGATATAAATAAATGATTAAATAAGTTAATTAATGGAAGATAGAAGACAAGTCTCCCATGCAGAATAATTCTAACTAATTTATGCAGATACTCAGCTTTCAAAAAGGTGGACCCTAGCTCCCCATTCTTCTGGTATGGCCTATGCTTAGTGACTTCCTATCGTACAGAGAGTGGGCAAAAAAGAGTTAACTTTACAGTAGAGCAATCTGACAAATTCCATCACAGCCAGGTGATGGAGGTCAACTCAACAGTGATAAGTCATACTGATAGACTGTACTCTTTACATGACATGATAAAAATGACACTTTATCTCTATGGCTTCCTCCCCTAAACTCATAGCCCCAGTCTAATCATGAGAAAAACATCAGACAAATCCCAATGGAGGGACATTCTACAAAATACCTGACTAGTACGCCTCAAAACTGTCAAGGTCATCGAAAAACAAGTCTGAGAATCTGCCACAGCAAAGAAGAGCCTAAGAAGACACGACTAAGTGGAATGCTGGGGAGGATCTGGGAACAGGACAAGGATATTAGGTAACAACTAAGGAAATCTGAATAAAGTATGCCTTTGACAGAAGAGTAATGTACCGAATCAGTTCTTTAATTGTAACAAACATATCATACTAATGTAAGATGGTAATAAACTGGGTGTGGAGTCTATGGGAACTCTGAACTGCCTCTGTAATTTTTCTGTAAATCTGAAAGTAATAAAAAATTAAGTTTATTTTTAAAAATGGAAGAAAAACTAGAATCAAGGACGGCCAGAAAGTCTGAAGCTCCCCTTCTTTCCCTCCCCTTCACATCGTCTTCTCTTTCCTCCAGAGGTGACACCCACCCCTTACTGGGTGATTTTTGTTTCCTTGCTTTTCATGAAATTTTACATATTTATGTATCCTTAAACAATATGTTTTTTGGAACTCTACGTATTTTTCAAAGAGTTGCTTACTTTCACTTAACACTACATTTGTGCAATGTACGCATGTTGATGTACGTAGCGGCAACTCATTTATTTTTGCAGCTAGATAATGTTCCATTGGGTGACTGCAATACCTTGTGTACTTCTGGCTTCCTGTTAATGGACGCTGGCTTACTTCCAGGTTTTGCTATGAACGACAATGATGCTACACGGATTCTTGTGTACATACGTAAGAACCCCTGTGTGATAAATACCTAGAAGTGGAATTGCTGGGTTATAAGGCATGCACCTTCTCAAGTATACTAGATAACACCAAATTGTTTTACTAAAGTTGTCATGTCAGTTTAGATGACTATCAGCAACAATTTAATTTTTCCTTGGAAACCTTGGAATCAACAGAAGCACTTTTTTTTCCCTCAAAGTTTCACATTGTGTGCAATTAAAAAATAAAATTATACTCCATATTTGTAATAAAAAATAGTGGTAGGTGCCAAATTGTGGCACATTAGAAATCACCATACGCCTTAACTTGTCCTGGGACATTACCTTGCTCAAAATAGAGCTCTTTCTGCCATCTGTGTGCATATATTTGAACTTGGTATAAAAGTGAAAAAATAAAGACTTGGCATGTGCCTACTGAAAAGGTGCCAACTACTGTTCTCATAAACTAGCCTTAAGCTGAGAAACTACTAGCTTTTTAGGTCTAGTTACATTTCTTAAAAAAAAAATGTGTGTGTGTACACACACACACACACACACACACACATATATATATATAAAACCTCTATAAAACAAAATTTCAATCTTTCCTCCAAAGATGAATAAGGAAATTACGCTTATATTTTATTTTTCCTTAAAAAACCCCAATGATTTGAATTCAAACCATATCAATATATCTAGAAGAGCATTTGAAGTGTTGTAAAATTCATCACTCTTGCATTCAAAATTCCTTTGATGTAAAAATCTACATTTCTCTAAAGAAGCAGTAAATAATAACCCTCCCAATACTATAAATTAGAGTATTTTGCTAGTATGATTTATGTAAGTGCTGAAGACCCTACCTTAAGACTGCCACCATTCATCCTCCCATGTCTTAGGTGGGGCTGCCACTCTATGAATCTGTTTACGGTTAACCTAGGCAGCTTACTGTAGCAGAGAACAAAAGAAACAAATTATAAAGTTTCTTCCCAAACAGGGAGATGGGGGATGTGTGAAAAGAGTTAGAGCTGCTTCCCATTAGGCAAAAGCTCACCAACAAGTAGAAAATTATATCCAATATTACATTTGAAGGCAATCAGAACATTCAGTAACTGCTACATGGACAGCTCCACTGGGCTCTGAAAGTGGGTTCTAAAGATGAGGGTGCCTAACACAAAGGTCAGCGGCCTTGCGTAAGAGCTTAAAAACTACAGCACCTTCTAGATGGCCCCATTTAACACTGGAGTCTTCTCTTTGGGATTCACAGCTTGCACTTCTGTGGGGCCTTCTGAGCGGAATGCTGGGCCTGTTATCTTCATCCCCATTTATCCTGTGGGTGCCATGACATAAATGGAACATGGCTATCTACACCTGGAAACTATGAATGAAATAAGAATTCTGCTTAGGGAAGTATACCAAATTAGGTAAATATTTCTTGATGAAGTTCATCTTCTTCTGCTTTAGGGTTTATGTCAAAATCACTCAATGGGCAAGGATATTCAAAAAGGTATTTACGTAGAAACCATAAAGTACCCCTCTTTACAAACCAGGTGAGTGTGCTTGCCCTCTTCTAACCATTGTCAGGGCTCGTTTATCCAACCATGAAAAAGGATAGATCTTGAAAAAAATGTAAGGCATATAAAACAGCAACTAAGAGAAAGCCTGAAATGTTATATTGATCTGAGCTGGAGTGATGAATCCATCAGTTGTTAGCCATGTGACCCTGAGAAAGTTATTTAGCCTGTCTGATCCTTACTTTTCTCCACTGTTTGAATAAGTGCAAAGCCAGGCATTGATGCCAGATCTGTCTTTAAAGCCTGTTCTTTTAACCACCACACTGGACTGCTCCAGTCACTTTAAACAGCACCTTGCATGTGGGAACTCACTACATCTCGGCAGGCTGATTGATTTATCTTCAGGGGTACCTTCTTCAATCAAAAGCCATGACAGCTACAGCTAAATTCCAAGCACAAGAGAAACAGCTTTCCTCACTAAGTTCAAAACATGCACAAGCTCAATAGTTGGGTCTGAAACAGAGGCATTCCCTTCAAATAGCAATGAGTCTCATAATATGCTCTGCTCACAGCACAGAAAACCACACTTTAGGGTGGAAGCCACACTTTCGGCTAACCAGTTGTCTCAAAATCAAATACACCTCCAAAGCAGGAATGCCACTGTTTAGGAAGTTGAGAGACAAAATTTTAGTTGAGATATGAAATTTTAATTGACTAATTCAGCAAACCTTGTATAGTCTCCTGAGAGGGCAGTAGGGCCTATGTATCTAAATATTTTAAATTAGAAATTACAGTTATTTTGTGATTGTAGAGTCCTACAACACTTCTGAAGGCAGGGGCTAAGGCTACGAAGCTTGGAGTTGCCAGGTAAGTACCTTAAAGAAGAGGGTCAGCCACAGTACAATTAGCATTTGTGGGAAGTATGTCAATCTAGAGATGATATACCCTGACTACAAACATTCAAATTCAAAACATTTTAAAGCCATGTTAGCCGAACAACATACAACTGCAAGTCACATATGGCCCATGCACCACAATTTGCAAACCTACCTCAGAGAAAGGGAGACACTGCCATCCCCTCCCCTGCCCCTCGGGATTATCCTACAAGCAATACTGACAACACTGATGGCTGAGAGAGTCACTGGGAGTCAGGCTCCACTGCTTTCTACGTCAAGGCAGCCCTCCCCTGCCTGGCTTTTAAGTGGAGAACCATTCTCAACAGTGTTCTCAACTCTCGTACCACAAGGCAGATTTCCACACTGCACCACATGCATGCCATGCTCACTCACGTTCGCTTCTACCACCATCCTTTGCTCATCTTCTTTTCACAACTTCAAATGGCTTCTCCATTCCTAGGCCAAGCCAAATCCATGTTTAATTACATTCATTTATGTTTTGTGTCTTTTTTTTTTAATGGAATGGACTGAGACTCTCTGGGGAGGGTAGGGAAGGCTTCATAGAGAGATGACGTGTGCAGGGGTCAGAAGGAAGAATGGATGACTGCCAAATAGAAAAGGCAGGAAGAGCCATCTAGGCAGAGGGAACAGCATGTGCAAAGTCTTGAAAGCATTCTGAATGGCCACAGCAGGCCTGTAGGGATAACAGCCTGGAGAAGTTGGGTGTAGTCAGAAGAAGACCCTTGTTTGCCTCACTGAATGACAGGACATGATCCTGGAGGCAAAAGGAAACCAAAGGATCTGATTTTGGTCAAGGTCCCTAGTCAGGCCCATGTCTTCGATGGAGCCTTCTCTTATCACACAAGTACCTCCTTCCTCAGCATTCCTGCACCTGCAACAGCCATACCGCACAATCCGGTGTTAGGACCTACAGCCCTTACAGGTGTCTCAGTCTGTGTTCCCACTGACCTGAGGGTAGGAGCCTTTTATATTTTTTAACTTCTGTACCCTAAGAGTGCCTAAGAGTAGCAAGCAAGGGAATGCTCAGTAAATTCCAGGGCTTGACTGATTGATATTCCTCCAAGGGATGGATTAAGCAAACTAGGTTCCAAATCAAAATCACTACAGACCTTATCATTCGCCATGAGAGAATCCAGGACCACAAAAGTTAGCTTCAAAAGCAGCTATACTTGAGTCTACCCTCCATGAACTTGGACTGCTTTCTCTTTCTGCTCAACTCTGCTCTACCTCCTGTTTTCCCTCGGAATACTGGTCCAGAAGGGTACCAGCCCATCTCTGGTTTTAAACATACCCCTATTGACCAGGCAGGGGACAATCAATGCATTTAGTAAATGCATCTGGCCCTGAAGTGAGAGAGTGTGTCTGTTCCTGCATGTGAATGCCAAGTTGCAGGAGGTTACCATAGCAACTCCAACAGGGTGCTGCAGTGGGCAGCTTTGCACAGAGGTGCAGAAAAGCCATTCTTTAACATCTGGGCTTTGCTGTGCACCCTGGATTCTAGTAGGCACATCATGGCTTTAGGCCTTGGCTTGGGGATCCTGCAAAAAGGAAGTGGAATTTTGAATACCTGCTGGCTCAGTGTCCGTTTTTCCATGTGCCACATATTTCCCTCTCCATGCACAGCCAACATTACATATACAGCCCAAGACAGGCTCTTTAGAAACACGTAATTCCCTATACTCATCTTTATAGACTATGATGAACAGATTGTACTTGCACATCAGCATGACTTCCACACAAAATTACATGCACTGAATGACCCAGCAATCGCACATTTTAATGAGCAGCGTATTTACAATGTCCCTATTCCCAGCCGGCCCCCAGTTTTTATTGTTATTGGTATGTTTTTAATGCAAGAACAAATAGTGCCATCAAGAGTGTAGGTTGAGCTTAATGGAGTCAACTGAGCTGCACTCCAGGAATAGTAAACCAACTTTTCAAAGGACCTGGCAATTTTTGAAATTGCTTTTCCATAGGAGTTGGGCAGTGGGGGTTTACTCACCCACTTCTTCATGTTTTCAGTATGAAGAAAGAGCATGAGGGAGAAGTTGGATAACATTCCACTTGTGGCTCTTGCCTACATATGGATGGGCCATCTGGAAGCCATGTTCCTGCAACGTGAACTCTAGTTCACAGGTCATTAAGTAAATGGAACAGCCTCCTGTATAATTTTTTTTTGGTCGAGAGATTAACTTATGATTATTTTTGAATTCTCTCCTGAGCAAAACAAGAAGGATTTATGGCATCACTAAAGAAATGGATTGCATGGTGGACATGCACAACATAGTGAGAGATCCATCTGCACATGGGGAAGTGAGGGAAATGTTGCTTAAGGAATTCACAGGACCCCTTGGTGCTCTGCAAGATGCTGGAGCAGGACCACAGTATCTTTGCAGCTTGGCAGTGAATGAAGAGGAGTGGATTAGAAGTGATGTAGAGGTTCTAGTATCTGAAGGAGTTTTGTGGGCCAAGAACATTAAAATAGGCGTACCAAGAGGGAGAGAGAAAAGAAGGAAGGGCCTCTTGCCCAGGAAGGTCAATTTGTGTGCAGGAACACCTATGCCTACCTAAGGGGGCGCTGAGAACAAAGAAGACATCAGTGTTAACAGACTACAGTTGGGTGGTGATTTCTTTATCCAAAGAACTGTGAAGTGACGTGGAGATGTGGAGGTGGTTGAATGAGAAGGTTGTCACATGTAGGCCTGGGGGTAGAGCTTGCCAGGATGGGCACCAGTGGTGGAGGAAACTTCACTGCGCTGAAGCAGGGCCCCAAAGAGTCAGTAACCTGATGACAGGTAAGAATCCTGAAGGAGTGAAGACGAGAGATGTGGCCAGTGCCATCTGGCCTACATATGCCTGGCAAGGTGACAACGGGCTACCTGGTTCTAACTCCCAGGAGTTGTGGGTCGGGGTGGGAGCCCAGGGGGTGTGAATAAAGAACTGAACAACATGTGGCTGGGCGCACGGGGAAGGCTTATGGTTGCTGAGCTGGAAGCAGACAAGAAGTGCTCTGTCAATGTGCTCCTGAAAGAAAGCTGGGAGGTCAAGGCTGGGAAAGGTGTCAGAGAGCCCCATGCAACCTGTGTCTTGGGCCAGGGCGGCAGAGGGAAGGCTGAGGGCCCTGCATCCCGGTCGGATTTGGGGAGAAGTCAGGCGCACCGGCCCTCGCCGGCAAGTGGGTGTGGAGCGCGGTCAAGGCGTGGGGCGGATCCAGGGCGGCAGGCGTGGGGGAGGGGAGGCCGGCGCGAGCGGGTGTTCAGTGCGAGCCGGGGTGGGGGTGGGGACGCCGGGCCCGCGCCTCGGGCGCCGCGACCTCCCCCAGGACTCACCCAGCACGAAGTAGGGCAGCTCCGTGTTTTCCAGGTCGTCCACCACGACCATTTCCCCCGGGAAGTCGTTGCGCACCGAGAAGAGGAGCTTGGGCTCGGAGGCCGAAGGGCTGTGCATGATGCTCAGGTCGTTCTCGCGCAGAAAGGGCAGCGCCGACACAGTGATGCTTTTGAGCTTGCACTCCAGCTCCTTGGATGGGTCCACGTCGCCCGCGGCCGTGGCCAGCACCGCCGCCGGCCCCCAGCAGCAGGCGAGCAGGGCGCAGAGCCCGGCTAAAGCCATCTTGAGCCCCGGCGCCGTCCTCCCAGCCTGGCAGGTGGGGGAGGCAGCGAGCGGGAGGGAGCGAGCGAGCGAGCGCGGGAGGCGGGGGAGGCTGCGGAGCACGCGGGCCGGGGGAGCTGGTCCCGGAACCAGGCGCGGCGGGCAGGGTGCTGGGCTCCGCGCCGTTGCCCAGAGAGCCCGCGTTCTTTGTTTCCCCGAGCTGCTTATCTGGGGAAGGGGAAGGGGGTGGAGGTGGGGGGGAGAAAAGGGGGAGGAAGGACGTCGGAGGAAAGAGGAAGAGAGCCCAGGATTCTAGGGAATCAGGTCAGCCCCCAGCAAGCTGCCGCCTTTCTCCTCCTTTGCATCCCCCAGCACGAACACAGTCTTGGCTATTAGCTACCTGCACTGCATTTTTAAAAAATCGATCTTTGCAATGCAAAATCTTTGCCCTCACATCATCATCCAGATGGCCTGGAATCGGCTCACACGCACCCACCTTAAAAGGCGCTTTCTCAGAGCAGGTGGTGGTGGTGGGGTCTCTCTAGAAGCAAATCCACCCCCAGTTAGTATGTGGATGTAGGTGGTCCCTTTCTTGTCTTTTTTTTACCCACTAGTTGGATTTGTACACTGGACAAGCAGGTGCTGGGGTAAATGCACGTATGTGTTTTTACTCAGCACTACCTTTGCAGAAATATTTAAAGGAAATATTTGGTATATAGATACAGATAGATCAAGAGGTAGATAGCAACAACGAACAAAACCAATGTACTGTATACAATTAAGGAGGAGGCCAGAACTTTTATTTGCAACTTCTCTCTGCCTCTTGGTTTCCTTTCTGTTACAAATGCCATCTACCGTAGCCAATACAAAGATGATTTGGGGAATGCTGTGATTGATAGAAAAAGTACAGCGAGCACCAAGAAATACTGAGCCTTTACTTTTAGAGAACCTAGTCAATAGAACAGAGCTGGAAGAAAATGTGAGAAAACTAGTTTCAAGCACCCTCAGCAAATGGAAAAGGAAAAAAAGAATATATTGGATATGGACCAAGTCAGTCCCAGCCCAACCAGGAGTAGCACTGGGCAGGTAACAGTAACAAAAAATCATGTTTTATTTCCATTAGTGCAGGGCAGGGTTGCCTTAACAAAATACTAACAATGTGCAATAAACAGTAGGAGAAAAGTGGCATTTGTTTGTGGAATCTGATGTTTAACTGAACTTTCTCTCACATGATAACCAATAACTTATTCCAAAGTTTATTCCAACGTCATTTATTCAATGCTAATTTTAATACCAGGTGTTATGAGACTGGTGTAGGTAGTTCCTACTCTCTAAGAATTTAATTCAAAAGAGGACCCCCATTTAGATCCAATTTCATTCTCATTCTACCTGATGTCAATTTTCTAGCATATGTGAATGTATGTCCTGTAAAAGAACAAAGGTTTTGCCACATGTTTTAGGCAGTTACTCTAGCTGATAGATGGGAACAGAGAAAATGAGCCATATTTAAGGTCATGTTGAAGAGGCAAAAGATCTGTTTATCTCAAGGAATGAACAAAAATAGTTTGTTACAAGTTGAGTCATTTGAATGTGACTATCTGAGAACTAACCCAGAGGTATTTTAACATGCAGCTTTGTAAACAACTGCAAACAAGATTCATTAGCTAATGACCTTTCTAAAACTCATCCTCATCTTCATTACTTCTCTAGAAGGTATAATGAGGGAGAGAAAGACAGGATACTTTTTATTCTCCTCTCCCCAGCATAAAAAACAGTGTGAACTTAGTTAGGCAAGGTTTACCATTAAAACTAAAGTAGATGCCAGGAAAACACACTTAGTCCTACAATGTGAAAAATGGTATGAAACTGTTAGTCCAATCTCTCATTTAACAGATGAGGAAACTGAACCCACTGAAATGGTGATATGATTTACCCGAGATCCATCTCCTGAGAAGAGGTGGAGCTAAGACCACAAACAAGATTTCATTACCCCAGGATCTGTCCACTCCACAGTTACAGTACACCTAGGCACACCTAAGGATAAGCATTGGACTTGATGGGTCGCAGTAATTCCTTCAGTAAACATTGACATACCTACCATATGCTGGGCATGAAGCAAGGCATGGACAGATTCTAGAGGAAAAATATTCCTCCTGCTTGGAGTAACATGTATTCTATTATTATTTTGAAATCTTTCTTTCTAATTTTCTGAAGTGTCTTGAGTCATTTTAGAAAGCCCAAGTGACCATTTGGGGTTGGTTTTCTAATGTCACTGTCTAGAATTCTTTGCCTATCCATAGTCATTTTTACATGCTTTCTTACTCACATGGACAAGAAAAGAGTGTATGAATTAAATGGACATTGAAAAATGTGTATTGAGTTGGAAATATCGGAAGTTGGTGTCTCAAGCCTTTATAGACCACTGACCCTATGGAAGGGTGCAGCCAGAAAACAGTACAATAAAAAGAGATCGAATTTCGCCAGAGCATGGACTCCTGTAAACGTGGATGCAATGTCACATCACATGGCATCCTCTTGAAGAATTAAATACCTAGAGATAGGGGAGAGGTTGAAGGTCATAGAAACCAGACCATAACTACTGTATGATATTTTACATGGGACTGGGAGAAATTTGTATGCATCTATTAGTACCTTTGTGTATAGACAAAATGAGGTAGTGAGACAGCCAACTTTAATCCCAGTCTTACCTCCATAATTTGCTTATTTGGAGGTGAGACTGGACCATTCTTATCTTCAGTGCCCCCATCAATAAAATGAGTCAGTGATCTTGGCCCATCCTCCAGGCCACAGATTATATAAGTGCAAGTACTTATATTCACTAAGACAGTATATAAAAAATAGCAGGTTCTGTTATTTCCAATCCTGACTTTTCTCCTCAGGTTCAACTTACTCAACTATTCAAGATTCAAGTACCAGGGACTCCTTTCCTTGCCTCTTGTAATATCATTTGAATGCTTTCCCTGCCATTAACCTATTCTTTACCAGGTTGATCCTCATTGAATCTTGCTTTTGTCATTCTAAAATATTACTTTTCCTCCAGGATAAAGTTTAGGCATGGTTTAAAATTTTTTAAACTCTTCCAAATCTCACACTATATATTCTCTTAGATTTAGTGCTTACTACACTATCTAGCCCCTCCTCCCACAACACATAGATATCCCAGTTACATTAAAGCCCATTCTCCATTTTCACTCCCCCAACTGTTCAATCCATGTGGAAGGCACCACTCTTATTTTCCAGATCATCCCATCTCCACAGACCAATCTCCAGCCTTATCTATGCAGTGAGAACTTTTATCTGTTCCTCTTCTCTTAGCTTCTCTCACAGAGCACTTAACACACACACACACACACACACACACACACACACACACACACACACACACACATTCATTCACCTTACAAGGCCAAAGGCAATTTTCTAGTAAAATGTCTTACATTCAAAATTCTTACTTGCAAAATAGGAATAATAATAATGCATGCTTTTTAGAGTAGTAAGGAGGAAATGAGATAATGTATGTGAAGGATCTAACACATTTTAAGCAGTTAGTTGGTGCTCAGCAGTGATAGCCTTTGACCTTATTCCTTTATTCAATTCGTTCAGAAAGGGAGTAGGCTTCAGAATCTTCTTCAGGGGATTTTCTCCCACGTAGGAGGCAAAAGCAAATTAGGTGAATTAAACTTTTTGGTGTACATGAAAGATAATTGATTACATATGTCCCCAAAAGATGTGCACAGATCATTTGTAGTGGGTTGACTCATAATAGACAAAAAAAAAATGGAAACAACCCAAATATGCATGAAAAGGAGAAGTAAATGGCATATAGGCATGCAGTGGAATAGCACATAGCAATGAAAAATATGCAACTACCTGGATAAACCTCACAGACTAAATAACTGAAAGAAAGCTGACACAAGAGTGTATACTCTAAGATTCTATATTTATGAAATCCAAAACAACTAACATGAATTCTTTGAAGATGAAAGTCAGAATAGTAGTTATCTCTGGATAGTGGGGTAATTTGACTGAGAAAGGCTGGACTAGCTCCCCAAGGTGCTGGGAATAATAATAGGTTGGGGTTACATGGATGCCTATCTAAGCAAAAAGTCATCAAACTGTATACTTGTAGAATTTTTAATGTATATTATACCTCATTAATTTTTTTAACACAGATTAGGGCTCCATAGGAGAAGAAAGCATGGCAAGTTTTTCTTTTCTTAGATTTTCTTATCTCCCAACTTTAGCCCCTTTCCTTCTCTTTTAGACATCTTAGAAATTTTTGTTTCCTTTCCATTGAAATTGGTGATCATTTGTTCAACTACTTCCATTTACCCACTCCCTTCTATTACCTTACAAACTCTCAACAGGTGGTGTCTTATCAGCTGGGACAAGTTCAGGGGGTCTCTGTCTCTAGTAGGAAGCACAGAAATAAAGACCTCAGCAGTTGCACCAATTTAGGTTGTCACTGGTCCCTGTGGATGTTTTTATACTACAGGAGAGCTGGGGGACCTAAGACACCATTCTCTACTATGTTGTATAGCTTAGGCAAGCAGATGCTTACAGTGTGGAGAAGGAAGGTAAGCCTTACAAGATATGGAGGGGGGATAAAGGTGAAAGGGATAGATGTGTTCTAAAGCACTGAGGGTATGTATCTGAGAAATGTTTATAAGTTCTCCCCATCCACTCAGAACATGTGCCTCCCCGATAGTTTTCGGCTAATGCTGATTTATAGTACTTTGGCATCCATTAATCCTCTGCATTCTTTTCTCTTTTTTAGCTTTTATTTTTCTTCCAGTTTTTTACAAAATAAGCTTTGATATTCCTCTCCATTTAAGGAAACTAAACCAAAACATTTCTTTCACTTTCTATGTATTCCCCTCTCCTATTTCCCCCACCGCAGTTTACTGTGAACTACCAAATTCCTTTGCCAACTCCAACCCTTAGCTCTTCTGTGGAATCGGACTTGTCTTCAATTATTGCTCTCCCATGCTTTTGCCAAAATTTAGTGGAGCATTCTAGTTAGCTGAGCTTCATTTAGTTTTGCATTCTCATTAGGACATCAAGAATACATTTCAGTCTTTGATGCAAAGTTAATATTTCTTTTTCTCTCTCCTCTCCTCTCCCCACCCGCCAAATGCACAGGCCCCACAACAGCACCTGCTTCGCAGAAACAAGGCTGGCCCTGTTCTGATTTCCCCAGGGCTCCAAAACCAAGTGGAGACCCACAGTCCTTCTTCGTAACACACACTGAAGTGAAAGGAGACCCACAGAAGGAAAACACCACAGGCCAAACAATTCGCTTTTTTGGAAACAGGACATTTCCCCCCCTTTCATCTCTTTACCTTTGTCTTCACAACCCTGCTGTGCAGACAAAATGTTTGATTTAGCCCTTCGGAGTCTCTAAATCTGGTTCTCTTCTCTCTCTCCCCTTCTACTCTTCTGAGTTCCTACTATCTTTTCCCTATCTGGTATCTGTGTGTGTGTGTGTGTGTGTGTGTGTGTGTGTGTGTGTGTGTGTATGTGTGTGTGTGTGTGTGTGTGTGTGTGTGTGTGTGTGTGTTGGTGTGTGTGTGTGTGTGTACATTGTATTTCTCACTTGGGGGCTCATTTCTAATTAAGTAATTCAGGACCAAGAAGCTAAAATGCACAAAACAACTGAATAAAACCTCCAATTAGAAGGAAAATGGCTCAAATGGGCCCCTATCTCTGGGAGTTCTAGTTAAGCAAGCAAACAAAATGGTCTGGGATAAATGATTATTGTAACTCAGGAAGATTAGAAGAAAATGCAATTAGCTCCCTGGCTTCTTCTGTTCCTCAAGCCTTCTTACATTCTCCAACTCCCCAGCCGTGAATTTATCCAAGGCTTTCTAGTCCACACCAAAAAGTCCCTGCTGCCAAGCCGTGAGGGTTAACAGAGCTGGCACCCCAGCCAGCCAGCTCCCCAAAGGAGACAGCGGTGAGACCCCGAGCCCGCCCCCTGCCTAGCGCCCGGCCAATGGGCGTCCGGGGAGAGTGTGGGCGCTGCGTCCCATTGGCTGCCAACGTACGTGCATAAGAAAGAGAGAGGCAGGCAGGGCAGCATTGTTATCTTAAGACACTCATCTGGTGTCAGAGTCTGCAGGTGACACTGCCTAGGTGCGGAGCGCGTAGTCGGAGCGGGGACGCGCCTGGCTGCAGCCCTGAGATGGAAACCCTGTGCCTCGGGAGCTGCTTCGGCTGCCTCCGCGGCGCCTCCGCTGAGCTCGGAGGGCCCCGCTAGGACTTGCCCAGGGATGTGCACCTGCCATGCGGGGCGAGCACAGGGGCAGGTCTGCAGGCTGCGAGCAGTGAAGTCGGAGGACCTGTCTCTGCCCTGTGCACCACAGTGACTCCAGGAGAGGGAGAGGGCGGTGAGTCTCTTTAGAGTTACAAGAAAGGCAAGATCGTGGGTTCTCTTCGGTGGAGGGAAAGGGGACTCCCCCAGTAGGGCTTTGCACTTTCCTTCCCTCTCCCGCTGCGTGTGCCCCGGCCCAGCGCCGAGACCCCCTTGGAACATGCTCTGCGTGCCTGGGACCCTTGCTGCCTGGCGGGAAGGCGGCAGGCAAGGGGTCTAACGGCGGCGGCGGCAGCAAAGCGGGAGCTAGAGAATTTGAAAAGAGACATCCGCTCCCTCTCACACGCTGAGGGGGAGGCATTTGCGTTTCCCCAAAGGAGAAGGAGCCGCCAGAAATCATGAAGTAAAAACTTTGGAAAGCTGCCACCGAAGATGTTGCACAAAAACCTGGGATCTTTTAGGAGACTCCTCCCAGTCGGGGGAGGTTTGGGGAGCAGCTGATACAGCAAGGAGGGCTCTTGCAAGGATTCAAGGTAACCGCGCGGGGGTTTGGGGATTTTTCTCCATCTCGTTTTCGTTGTCCTTTGGTGTGTCCCTTGTAAAGGGAGAGTTTTGCCCTCCTGCAACCCTCTTGCCCTAGTGCCTGGCAGATGCAGGCGGAGGGAGTGATCCCTCAGCCCTCTTAGTTTCTGTCTTGTGGAACTGAGTGGTGGACTTTGGGGTTTGCTAGAGATAGCCCTGTTATTGCCTCCTGGTTTTGCATGGCTGTCACACGGCTTGGGCACTCTGCCTGACCTATATTGCTTTTGCCTGGTTTGAGTCCTCAAAGTTAGTGCAACTCCCATTAGCTTCAGAAAATCCAATCGGGCTGCATAATTGCAGAAGATGACGAGGACTTTTGCCTGCAGAGCCAGATGCCAGACTGAACTGTACTCAGTTCGCTATGTTTGGGAGGGACCCCGAAAAGCTGAGGTCATGGTACATGATGCATCTATAGTCACATGTTCATAGGGCTATATTCATACATTCACAGGGCTCTGTGGCATATCTGTAGAGACCTGTCTCTCTCCTCATGCACAGGTAGCCAAGAAAAAAAATTCTGAAGTGAACCCTGTAGGTTGCAAATAGTCTCCCCAGGGTGGTGGCAGAAGCCCCAGTGATTAAGTTGAGCCTGCAGCACATTGGAGATGCCCGGGAGAGCATTGCTGTGCTGGAAGGATGGGCGATGGGCATGCTGACATTATCTAGCAATCTCTCTCTCCCTGGTTCTGTGTTCATCTGGGTAGAGTCTAATGGTGCCTACAATGTGTGTGTGTGTGTGTGTGTGTGTGTGTGTGTGTGTATGCACGCGCACGCGTGTGTGTGTGTGTGTGCCTGTGCTCACAGCTGTATGCAGGAAACAGGCTGCCGACAGGAGAACCATGCATGTGCAGCTCTCTGCCCAGGCCCCAAATGTCTGGAGTCTTCCTTCCTAGTGAGAGCACGAACTTGGGAGCTGCTGTTCCAGCCCAGAGGAGTTTTCTCCTCACGAAGCGGTCCTTCTGCATGGTACATATTTATCCAGGGTATATAGACCTAAACCAAATGTTAAGTAATAATCAAGCTAATGCACTGTAACGTGATTGAACAACCCCTCTGTAAAGAACTGTGTGTGTGCTTTTCCTAGGCCTGAGAGCCGGGTGCCCAGAGCAGGAACAAATGTTTTGTTAAAAGCATAGCAATTCTAACAGGCCATGCTTCAAACTGGGCAATCAGGGCCCTATCTAGCAGGAACAATTATATGTCAGCATAGAACAATGAGGAGAATAAAAGGTACATTGTTAGTCAAGTATTTCTGCCTCTGTCCTTCTCCAGACATGTACATGTAGAAGGGACACTCTTTCTGACCACTCTCTCTAGAACACATGCAATTCCAGTATTAACCAAGCAGCTAAAGTATTTTACAAAATCCCCTGGGGGGCAGTCTGATGACATCAGGCAACAGCAAAGTGATGCTGGAGTTTGTGTGTTTTCCTTCTTGATTTCACACAGTTGTGTGCATGTTATTTGTTTAAGGCAGGACCCTCCGGAGTTCCCTCTCACCCAGAATAAGTTGCTTGGCAGCACTGGGAGCACGGCCAAGCAATGCTGCCCCAGTGATCCTGAAATCCTATTGATATCATAGCTGCTGCCTACTCTGGGGAAAGTGGCATGCTTTGCTTCTTTTAGGGGGGATATGATTTGAGTAGGTGCAGAGCACAGTTACTGTGAATTGTCTGAGGGAAAGGAAGTGAATGTCAGGCGGTGATCCTCCCTGCTGGAGGGAAGCTGATTCCAAAGGGCTGGGCAGCTGAGCTGCAGCCATGGAGAAGATAGAAGCATCCTTGACTCTTGCTTCTCCCTTCCCACCAAAGGGGGGCTGGCATTGCCTCTGAGAATGGAGTGATGTGTGCTGCAGTGTGGGCACAAGAAAAGAGGGAGGAGGGTCCCTGCTTGGCCAGCCTCATGGATAGGGGCGTCTGCTCCTATTTGGCCTTTAAGATCATCCTATGGGCACTCCTTTCTGGCCTTCTAACAGGTTGTTTACTGAGCAAGACCAGAGGGCAAAGCACATCCCTGCGTCATCAACTCCTTCTAATCTCCTTTCCCAAGGCACAGTCTAGCCACTGGGGAGCATCACATAAAAAAGATCCCTTTTGAGACGGTGCTCCAAAATCCCTGCCCAGCTCACAAACAAGAGGTAATCTGGAGGGACTTGAGCCACCTGCGTGGGCACTTTCTGCTGACTGGGATGCTTAGTGTGGAGGTTTCCTGGTTAGTGTTTTGTTTTCCCCACTGTGCAGTGTATTTTTTGGTGATTCAACTCTTTCTCTTAAATAAGAACTTGTTTACATTCTATAATGGTATCCTTCTCCAAAGGGCTGAGGGCATTTTAGGGAGCTCATCTAACTAATCCTCACATAGCTTATTGTCTCATTTATCTCTGATCACCCTAAGAAGTAGAGCTAGAATGATTTTAGCTTCCTGCTGGGAAAAGGGAGAGAAGAGAACCTCAGAAAGGTGAACTATGTTGCTCTGGGTCACACAGCAAGGAACGGAACCTAGGGGCTGGTGCCTGGGTCTCATCACTCTTAAACCAGCCACAGACTCGACTGACTTCTCCAAAGAAATGGTTTCATCTTAGTAGCTGTGATATGATTCAGTTGTTCTGTACTTTACAGGAATGGGAGGTTCTGGTGACAGAGGGCTTCTCTGGCACTTACAGAAGGGCGGTGAGGGACAAAAGTCTTATAAGACTGCCTTTGCCTTCAATGATCTTACAGTCTAGTTAGGAAAATAGCTTTACATCTGGAGAAGAGGTAAATGACAATATACACTCTAAATGGCAGTTCAATGCAAGAGATTCATGAGGCTGACCAAATTAATGTACGATTGATTTATACAAATAATGAGATCTATCAGTATTCCAAGGAGGAAGAATCAGAATTGTGCCAAGGGA
Organism: Manis javanica; assembly: GCF_040802235.1. Lineage (NCBI taxonomy): Eukaryota > Metazoa > Chordata > Mammalia > Pholidota > Manidae > Manis > Manis javanica. The sequence continues at coordinate 85,819,017 of NC_133166.1, forward strand.
GATGGAGTGAGATTTGTTTGGATAGGGAGAAGTGGGGAAAGGATTCCAGCTGACAGAGAGGCTAACTACAGCGCAGCCGACAGGGCTGGAAACTTTGAGGTTTGCACGTTTCCTTGGGGTTTGCCCTAAGCCGCTTCTCCACTTCGATCCTGGAAATATCATACACTTGGGTTAATTATTTGAAGCATATATTGACAGAGGAAGCTTCCCTTGCGCCAGGAAGAGGATTCTGAAATGTTGGATATCTCATTAGGCATTGAGAACTACCTCACCTTCTGCCACTCTCAAGTTGAGTCCATATATTATGGGAAAACACCGTTCAAGGTCAGGGGCTTATCAATATCACATCAAAAGGTTTGGCTGAAGATGTTGGGGGAAAGCAGGCAAATTTCAATAGAACACAAGGAAATCTTTTCCTGTTTTAGAATCAGAATTTCTAAGAGAGCGTTGGTTTTCTTCCATTTCTTATTTCTCCACCCAAGTGTCCCTGTTGGGGTTTTCTTGCAGCAGGCAAAATGACAAAGCCCTTAGACATTTAGCACTGAGCAGATTTTCAGTCTTAAGATTCTTGAGCATGCCCATGTACATAACCTCTTGTCTCCCCTCCTCTTTCCCTTTTAATAAAACATATGCTATAGCAGTCACAAAGGAGGAGACCACAAAAAGCAGGCCGGGTGGGGTGCGGTACTGCCCGCGGCTGTACCACGGGGCACTACAGTTGCTCAGCTGAGCAGGAGATGGGAGAGGTGGTCTGCCAACGTGGGCAGCATCAAGGAAGGGCCAAGGCTGCAGACCACCAGGAAATGGCTGTGACTTATCAGCCACACACATTTGCTCCAGCAGTGAGCCTCCTCTCCTGGAGAGAAGGTCAAAGCAAAGCATAGTTCTGGGAAAGAACTGGAGGCACAACCAGCCCATATATTGGTCTTCGATGGCTTGAGACATGTGCTTAGCCTACACTGGGGGCCTTGGTTGCTTGGGGGCCCCATTCCAACATGGAAGAAATACCTATCAGGCACAGAGAAGGGGACGGACGGCTTACTGCAAGTCACACCATAATCGCTCTCAGGTCAGGAGGAAAATCCCTAAGAACCTAGCTGATTTGTCTGCATAGCTCCAGGAATTCACTCTGGAGATGAGTTCTGAGGGATATTTACTTTTTTTTGAAACAATCCTCCCCTCGGCCTTGTGTCACTTTTGTTTCCCATGGTAAATGGCCATGCAGTTGCATGGTGGGGCTGATACCTTTTCTCATTACTATGCAGAAGTGTCCACCACCTTGTTTGGAGGCTAAGGTAGAGAGAGGTCCAGCCCACTGGCGCGGGGTTAATAGGGGTGGGTTAAAGCCGCTTCTCTTAGGAACTCAAGGCAGGCACCTCATGCATGCTTCAGACAGAGGGCTGCAGTAGACGGGTCTCACCTGACCAATGGGGATGCAGGTTGATCTTTCTTGAAATGGTCCTTCTGCCATGCAGATGGAACATCATGACAGCATGGAATCTTCATCAATCAGTTCCATTATTCCTTTTACTTAAGTTCATGTGAAAGGCAAATATACCTGGAATGCTGGGTCAAGCCAAGGGAGTGGGCAATTTGATACCTCACAGGACTGAGCTCTAACTGCACTGTTATACCAGTGCTTTAGCCACCAGTCACATGGGGTCCTTGAGCACTTGAATGTGTGTTGTAAGTGTAAAATACACACTGAATTTTGAAGACTTGGTTTTTAAAAAAAGGAATATAAACATCTCAGTCATTTTTCAATATTGATTACATGTTAAAATGATAATATTCTGGACATACTGGGTTAAATATATTAAGATTAGTTGCACCCATTTCTTTTTACTTTTAACATGGCTACTAGGACAGTTAAAATTATATATGTGGCTCACATTATATTTATTTTCTAAACCTTGCAGTATATTTTATTTTCAAATCCTTTTCTTAAGTGTACTTCATCAACCTTGTTTAATCAAACTGGCCTACTTTCTGTTCTTCAATGTTGACTATATAAAGTAGGGATCATTACCACTCTGAGCCTCAGGTTCAACATGTATAAAATAAAAAAATAAGAATGCCCCATCTCTCAGAGGGTTGTTCTAAATGGTAAACGAGATAAAATACATAAGGGGCCAAACACAGTTCCAGGCACATGGTGGATGCTCAACAAATGTCAACATCTTTTTCGCCCAAAGGTCTTCACATTGCTACCACCAGGATTAAAATGTCCCAAGGCGAATTCATTATGCAACAACTGCACACATAAAACTATTCCTTCTCCACAGTCCCTAGTTTGACTAATGGCACAGCCAACCCCCCCGAAACATAATGAAGAAACACAGGTTGTCCTGGGCTCCCCTTTCTCTCACACAGCCCCCCACATGCGGCCGGCCCCACGGCCCTGCCAGGTGTATGTACCTCCTCATGACTTCTCAAAGTCACCTGCCCCCCACCCTGCCTCCTGCCGCCCTCTTGGGTCAGGCTCTTATCCCTTCTCACCCAGACTCACCCAGTACTTTGCCTCCACATTTCCTCTCCCGAAGGCTAGCCAGTCCAGTGTCCTCACAGCTAGGGTGACCTCCCAAAAGGGTAAATTCTACTCCCCTTACTGGAATTCTCCAGTGACTCCCCACCACTGTCAGAATAAAGGCAAATTCCTTAGCCTGACAAACAGGAGATCCTTCACGAGCTGGTTTAATAGCCTACTTCCCACCCCTCACTCCAGCTACACACAATGAAATGGGCGGTGTTGTTTTCCTACAGATAATTCTCCTACCCTGTTCTCTGTTTCCTGATGGTCACGGAGCTTCAAGACTGTAAAGATGAGCTCTCTGTGAGGATTTCCCTGAGACTCTGGGAAAGAATTAATTGCCTCCTCTTCTATACTCCTCCACATCACACTCATAAACTGTTTTTGCACTATCCCCACCACACTGTAATGATTTGTTTATATGACTATCTCCTGTACTCAGAGCCCAGGCAGGGTTGAGGTTCAAAGACATATTTCTCAGGAAATATTTATCCAGTATATTATTATGACTACGTGCTGGTACTCTTCTTAGGACTGAGGATTCAGCAGTGAACCACACATAAAAGTCCTGCCACCAAGTCGCTTACATTCTACAGGGAAGATAGGATGATAGTTATAATAATGATTATTATTGACAGTGCTGGTAATAGCTAGCACTGCAATAGTACTTATGTGACAGGCACTATACTGAAGGCTTTACCGACATTAACTCATTTACATCACCTAATGATCCCGTAATTCCCACTTTAATAAATCCTAGATTCCCTTTTTATAGGTGAGTTGGAGGCCCAGCAAGGATAAACAATTTGTCCAAATACGCAGTGGGTAGCTGGCTTTCTAACCCCTTTTAGATCCTGCATCCATTGTAGGAAAGAGTGATTGAGGTCAGGGAGGGTCTCTTGCAGAAGGGAACATTTAAACTGAAACCCAAGTTGTCAACTACGGAAGCTAGAAACCCCAGGGTAAGGCAGAATCTGGGGTCTAAAGAAGAAAAGTGCTGTACTCTCCCCAACCAAGCCTCTAGTTGCTGCGAGGTCCCCCTCACTGCTGGAGGGAGCAGACTCAGTTTCAGCTGGTCTTGGGGAGCAGCAAGTGGTCCAAAGGTTCCCAGACCCCTCTCCCATCAGGCCACTTGTCCCCTCTGTTCTTCTCGGTTAAGACATTCTCATTGAAGCATCTGGTTTCCTGCTCTCTACAAAGGTGGAAGGTGCAAATACATTTGTGCACATCTCTGCTCTGCTGAACCACTTTATTTCACTTCTCTCCTGTGAAAGATGTGTCACTCAGAACCTTACTGAGTGACAGGCATGGGCACAGCAAAAAGGCTGGAGACACCCCAGAGGCATGAGCAAAAGGGGGAAAGAAAATTTTTTTAACATGATGAGAAGTGAATTGGACTGGAGGGAGAAATGGGAATTTGATCAGGGAGGACATGTAAGGGGGCAGGGTGCTTCTGAGATGCTGCCAGTGTTTAGCTTCTTGACCTGGGCGGTAGTTTGTGCTATAAATTTTCATATATATGCATGTATACACACATACACATAGCCACATGTATTTCCACACATATAACACACATCTATGCACATACATACATGTGTCTTCTCTGAATATTTCTGGTAATAAGGTTAAAAAATAAGATTTGGAGAGCCAAAAAAACTTGGGTGGGGCAAGTTCATCCCTATTTAATATACATCTGAAGCCTGCTTTATGATAAAAACTGCACTAGGATCATTTTTGCTTATGTTATCTTATGTAATTTTTATGACCACCTTATGAAGTAGGTATCATTCCTGTTTACAGACTGAAATTGAGCAAGACAAGGTATAGAGGAGCTGACATTCAGACCCAGGACTCTTTTGTCTCCAAACTGCCCTCTGTCTTCCATGTAGGAAGGCCTTGAGAGTCAGGGAGGTGGGGAGAAAGAGCCCCTATTTCTGGGTCAAACTGGGGCTTCAGTTGAATCTTGGTCACTTACAAGCTGTGTGACCTTAGATATGTTACATAACCTCTCTGTGCTTCAGGATCCCAATCTAGTAAAATGGAGGTGATAACCCTTACCTTACAGAAACATCATGCAGATGAAAGACAATGACTGAAAAATATCAGCAAAGTACCCGCCACACAATAGGTATTCAGAAAATGGCAGCTGCTGTTTTTGTGTCCTCAAATATTAAACATAACACATTGACTTCCATGGAGAGCAACAATGGTATTTAGCTGTGGTTCATGAGAGTCAGGTAGTAGCTTCAGTGTATGCTGTTAGATGCCAGTGAGTCAGGAGCTTCCTGGCAGTGTACCATATGCCAGGCACCATGCTAAGAGCTTTCCAGGCACTGTCTCATTTAATCATCAAAAGAGCCTCTGAAAAGGAAGGCTCTCTTCTCCTTATAAAGTTCAGAGAGACTAAATAACTAACCCAAGGTCATACAACTTGGAAGTGGTAGAGGGCACATTTGAACTCAGGTCTGTCAGATCCTAAAGCCCAAACTTTTCAATAGTGGGTTTTGCAATGCAATTGCTGTCCTAGTTCATATCTAGGGGAAGGGCACCTTTGCGGTCAAGGTAAGGGTAACCGCTCCAGGGTCTGGGCAAAATCGGTCAGGAGTGGGCAGAGTGGGCTGAAAGCGCCATGAGACCCTCAGGGATTTGGGGGCGGAGGAGCGGGTTGGAGTACAAACACGCTACAAAGTTTCAAGCGCAACTCCTTACACAAACTAGGCACCGAGTATGTGTGCTGAGTATTTCAAGTGCCTGTATCTGAACACAGGTGTGCTCCATTTTCAAAAGAGCAGGCTTTCAAAACAAGAGCCGAAGTGTCCTTAGGCTTGGAGGAAAAGGCTTCCTTGAATTACACAAGGATAGATTAGCAATGGCTTTTAACTTTTTACAAAAGCAGCCGAAGACTCTAATCAAATAAACCCTTAGCTAGAGCCCCAATGTAGGAAGCAGATAAAAGTAGACCCGCCTAATTGGAGCCCCCTCGGGGGTCTTCACCTGTCACCTCTCTTTCCTCACCCAGATCTGGGCCCTGAAGCACCTCCTGGGAACCTGTTCAAAACACTGAAAACCACCACACTATAAAATTCCTTTAAAAAGCAAGACTTGTGATTCATTGAAAGTAGCAGGTGACATAACTAAAATTGATTTTAAAATATAAAGCTCACACCAACCCTGACACAGCTGTGAAGTTCACTAAGCCTAGGACAAATTACTGCTGTTCTCCCTTTGTTCTTGATGATTGAGGATGCCTGAAATTCAGTACCTATGAATAAATGTATGTCCGGCACAGTGTTAGACACCGTGTTACTAGTTTAAGATCATGGTCAACCTCTAACAACTCCCTATGAAGTAGGTATTATTCCCATTTTGAAGCTGAGAAAAATTAAGTACAGGGAGAGCCAGTCAATTATTCAAGATCTCACAGTTAGTGAGCAGGGGAGTTGGGATTCCAACCCAAGTCACAGGGCGGATTAGGAAGCCAGAGTCTTGCCACCAGTTGGGAGTAATACTGACTCTCTCAAAGTGTGTTACTTTTTCCAATACTCCTCGGTTCTGAGGTTTTACGGAAAAAACTCTCTCTGGACTCTCTAACCTTCCATGACTCTGCTTTCTTAGGGCTCTGGGGTCTCCCAGGACCCAGGCCATGGTCCTCCCTCCCTGGTCCTTCTCTTCCTCATTCCCAACCTCAGGGAGGGTCTGCTCATCAGGGGCCAGCCCCAGTGGCAGGGGTCCTTGGTGACGGGGTGGGGGTACCCTGCTGTATACTTCACTCCCAGGCCTTGAGCAGGCCCCCGAGGACAGGCTGCAGGTCCAAGGGCCAAGATTCCTGTTCTGCAGTGGTCGGAGGCCCAGAGATGGGGCTTACTGGCAGTGGGTAGGGTGGGTAGGGTGAGGCCCCCTAGAGGGAAGTCCTTGGAATCCCCTTAAGATGTGCAAATGCTTAAGCACTCAGTCTGGAGTGGGGGTTAATTTCGGCCTCGCCTCCCTGGAGTTCAGCCATTTAGCATCTGTAAACACGCCCGCAGGCCGACGCAGGGAGAAGAATGCGCAGGGTTCTGGCGGGGTCCTGGGGGAGGGAGGCGGCCTGCGCTTGCCTCTCTCCGCTTCCGCAATCTTCCTCCTCTGGGATTTGAGTCCTGCGGGATAACAGAGCAAGGTCAGCAGCCTCCTGAAGCCTCGGGGCGCTGGAGACCCCTAGAGGCAAAAGGCTGTGTTACAGGACCCCTGGCTGCGGAGGCGCAATCCAGCCTCTTTCTTACCAGGAGGTTGCTGAGTAGCTGGTACCGTTCCTAAAACCGTTGCCTGTGAGTAGAGTCCTGCAAGCTCCAAAGGAACAAGGACAAGGGTGTGATGCCATCAGCCCCTCTGCCAGCACGCGCTCAGCCCCTGCATCCACCCTAAGTGAGTGCCCACAGTGACGACTCCCCGCCACCTCCTGTAAAATGATATCTTTCCCTCAGGGCCCTTCACACCTCTCAGCAACCTGATCAACTAATATCTGCTGAAGTACTAATGACTAATAATGTTTTAATACGCTGCCCTCTCAATTAACACCCGAGCATTTAGAAAGAGAAATTCACAGATTTTAATCCAAGTAGGAGACTCGTATGTTTTTCCTTTTTGAGAGGAACTATAGGCTCCTCAAAAGGAACCACACAGCTGCCTCTTGAGTGCATATGCTGCAGCACCCCAAATCTTAGCAGTGTTTGGCAGCACTTTTCAGGGGTTCAAGCAGAACTTCCCAAAGAAGGCCAGATCAATATGCAATCCTTAAAAACAGTGCCTTGTCCTGGCACTGGGAGTGCATAGGAGACCAGCCTCTCCCACCCTCTCCTCCAAAGCTATCTGGGTATTTATCTGACTGAGAGAAACGTTTGGCAACTAGCACCCATGTACCCTTCACCCACACAATAAACATCCATGTAGCCTTCACTGAGAGCAGAAAGGTGGAATGCAAGAGTTGACATGCCTCCTGATGACAATATCACACCTCTAGAAGTCCAATGGGCTTTCACTCACACATGAGGTATCTAGTCATCAGTGGGCTCATGGATGGAACGCTTGGCTTCAGGTGTTTTGGAGGTTCTGCTGTGTACCAGCTAGGCGACCTTGCCAAGTGATTAAAGGCAAGCCTCAGCTTCCACATCTGTAAAATGGGCATCGTAAAAGTCATGTCACAGGATTGTGTTGTGTATGAAATGAAAAAAATGCAGAGCTGGCACTTCCCATAATGTCTGGTGCAGAGAGTATGCTCAGGAAGTGACAGTTCTCTTTCATACTCATCTTATTGGTATCATTTTTGCCCCATTCCAAACTTTCAGGGAGGGACAGAGTACAAATGCTGTATTAATTATTTAAAAGTAACTGAAGCAATCCAGCCTCGTAGGTATGGTTGGTCTCGTAATGAACTAGATTTCTTTCCAGGTGATAGCACTGTATGAGATCTTTTTTCCTCTGCTTGGTTTATTTAAATGTATCTCATAAATGCAGTGAGCGAAATGGATTTGGCAGTGAGTTGAAAAGACTTAATACGTTTTGGAAAGAAAAAAAAAGCCACAACAAAAATTGGTTTGTTTCTGTGATACGTGGTTCATGTGAAATGACAAAAATTCATTTTTATCCTTAGGAAAATTGGCTAATTTTAAAACAGTTGACACGTGCCATATGCATATAGAGTAATGATAGATTTTGCTCAGGCAAACAGCAGAATGCAGGGCCAGTGATCTCTCTATTAGGGCTTTAGTCAATTAGATACTGATTCTTGGTGGCAGACCTACTCCACATAGGCGAGGGGAGTGAAATGGAAAGTGGACTCACTGCTAGAGTCAGACACATAAAGATGCCAACTACCAAGCAGGGTCACAGATGCTGTGTTTTCATGAAATGAGTGAGAAGAGACATAGGAACCTACCAATTCAGCATGATTTCTGTGCAGGAAAGGAACCAGTTTATAAAGATATTCTCTGGATCAAAGATGAGAATAATGCAAAGAATATGGACTTAATGAGCCACCGTATTTGGGGTGACCTTTGACCTTTGCCTGGTCATTTCTCCTGTTGGACACATGAATGAGTTTTTGGACTACAAACGCTACTTACGATATCCTTTAGGATCCTTTGGTTTATGGCTCTGCATAAATCACACTGAAAGGGGAGGCCCACATATTTCTGATTACAGCTAGTTAGGGCAAGTAGTTTACATATGAAAATAAGATGCTGCAAAGGTTGCACATGAAATAAGAAAAGATTATGAAAAGTCTAAGATAGATGAGCTCTTTATAATCTTGATGTCTCTCCTATGGTCCCTCCCACTTTCAGCTCTTAGTCTAGGTCAACCAGATATCCAGCCCCATTATAAGCTAATAATATGCATTCTACTTGACTCAAAAAAGGCTTTGGGTTTTTATTTTATTTCATTTTTGCTTTCTTTTATTTCTTCCAAGGCAATATTAATTAGTGATTGCAGAGGAAAAAAGGCTGAGCAGGTTTGTGAAGGTTTATAGTTCAGGTCTGCAAGACTCAGCAATTTGACATTCTAATCCTGTTATGTCTCACCTTAAACTGAAACGAGTCAGCAGGGTTGTTTTTTCTTTTTTTCTCTTCCCATAATTCATCTAGCTATTAGGTTTCCCCTCCCCTTGCTCTTCACCCTTTGCTTCACTTGGCCTCTTTGTCCTATTCCCTACTACATCTTTGTTCAAGATATCCAAAGCAAAATGGTATCTTGGCGGTTCATTTGTACCTGAGTCATTTAGAAGAGAAATTAATTTTTCCTCTTCCTACTTTGAATCCTAGAATGAGCCCCCTGAATCTCATATGGACTTGATTATTAAAGTGACTGTAGCCATCAGCATACAGAAATGCTAGGCAAGAGGCTAAGCAGTGTCCCTGATTCCCTTCTTCACTATAGACTATAAACACCTTGAAGGCAGGAGCTGAGTCCTATTTGCCATTGTATCTCCAGCTCCTTGACCAATACCTAGCACAGGCAAAACTTTTAATTTTTATGCAATTAAGCAAACCTCACCCTCTATCCCCATAGCATCCACTTTTCATTAAAATATGGGTTTCTGGGAAGTTAACAAGTATCCTTCCTATTAAAGAAAATTTAGTATTCAGGATTTCAAATGTATGGAACTCCAAAATTAGGGAAGTGTTTTTCTTTAATGCAGCAGTTCTCAAACTTTAATGGGCACCTGCAGGCTTGTTAAAATGCAGAATCTCTAGCCTCTCCTTCAGAGAGTCTGATTCTGTACGTCTTGTGTGAAATTCAGAAAACTGCATGTCAATAAGCAGATGATAAGAAGATCACACTTTGAGAAACATCATTTTGAGACCATCCAAGTGAAATGTGACCTCAGTGTGGTAAAACATTAGTTTCCCTTAAGTAGTTAGTAGGTGTCATGAAGGAAGAAAAGGCCTGTGTTTGGAAATGTTGGGGAACATAGTATCCTCCCCCTCCCACCCACCTACCTCATACACAATTGGAGGTTTATAATGCACTTTGCATGTTAGAGGTTCTGAAAAGATCTACAATAAGAAAACATGTTTTAACTTTATTTAACCAAATATTTCCCATATGAGTTGACCTTAAAACTCTTTGTAACTATATTTTATGGCTAAAAACCTGTTAAATTTTGATGAATTTAGTATGGAAAACATTGCCATAAGGGAGTGGGCAGCACCTACTGGACAGGGGTGATATTGCAGCCCAGCTCTATTACTATTAAATCTCCAAAGAACAGAAAGAAGAAAATGAGTGTGGAAGAGGTGGGGGGAATCACTAACCATGGGAATATCTTATAGTCTGCAGAAGTGCTTCTTATAAAAGCCATCATTTGTTAAGCATTTAATATTTACCAGGCACTATTCTATATTCTTAATATGTATTAACTCATTTACTTCTCAAAATAACACCATGAGCCAAGGTACTTTTATTATCTCCATTTCACTAAAAAGGAAATGAGTTACTGGGAAGCTAGTATTTTTTCCAAGATCACAGAGCTAGGAAGTGGTAGAGTGGGATTTGAATCCAGGCAGTCTGCTTCCAGAGCTTGCCCTGTTAACTGCTCCATCAGACATCCTTTCCTCCTGTAGCAAGGTTCTGGAAAGTTCTGCCAGGGAGAAATGACAGCACCCACAGATGCAACCTGTTCAGAGTCATGCTGCCTCAGTGCCTCGGGATTCTGTTCTATATATGAGGGCCTGGAATCACTGGCCTCTGTTCATCAGAGGATTTATCATAATGACTACCTGAACCTCTGAAAGATGTTGCTGTACTTAAACACAAAATATGCTTCGCAAAACAACCTGACAAGGATGATTCATGGAGGGCAATTAGGTACAGAATCCTGTGCCTACCAAATAACAAAATGGGCTGAAGATCTGGCCATGGTGCTGACACCTTGATATGAAATGCAACAGCCTGGCCCTTGTCACTCTACGCCACTGCCAACCCCCTCATTGCTCCTAAACATGGGAAGTGTCCCTGAAGGGGCAAGCTGGGCTGGATGACAGAATTCCAATTTAGGCTTTTGACAGGTTACTTCACCTCATTGGCCCTGTTTCCTAATGCTAATACAGAAAAAGGGAGAAGGGAAACTAGTGAGACCTACATTGTTGTAAGGAACACATGAATATATATATATATATATATATATATATATATATATATACACACACACACACATACACACACATAGTGCTCTATATATATATACACACACACACATACACACACATAGTGCTCATCCCCATACTTGGCACAGGGAAAGTATCTTTAGCCTCTTGTACTATCAGGGCCTGGGGATGACAGGATGGTGGTAGGAGGACCTTCCTCATCGGAACCTCCAAAGGTGTTACTGAGGAGATAATAGGTGGTCAACGTTCTGGTCCTGGTGTCGGGGAGTGAAAGGGAATTGAGGAAGATACATCCTGGCTCCCAGTTCCTGAATCTCTTCCAAAATGCATGTGGAGTGTAGGTCACCGGACTTACAGTCCAGCTAGGATGCTAGGATTCTTGGTTACTTTAATTCCTTTCTTTGTAAAAATATGAATAATACTCATCCCACTGGGGGACTCCGCATTTTTGTCATCAATGAAAGCTGGAGAAGTGTCACACGACAATGGCAGAGAATTTCATAGCTCTGATTTCCAAAGAACTAACATGTGCCAAGCATCATTTTAGATACTACGTGACTGTAAGCCATACAGTTGCCCTTTTAAATCAGGAAGCTGAGATTCAGGCAAGTTTGTTCTTAACCTTGGTTAAGGTGGGAGAGGCAGAGTCTGACTTGTCTAACCCAGATGCCTGATCTCCCTCTAAACCACCTGGAAAAGGTGTGGGAGGAAGGAAGGCAGAAAGACAGCTGAGGACTGGCTCCTCAGTGATGGAAACTTAAAAAAAACTGCTTAGAGTCATATCTGGGTCTTTGGAAATAAGCCTTCCCAGCAACCCACTTGTACCCCAAGTTCTGAGGCTTTCCTAAACCCACTGTCTCCGGTTGCAGGGTGTTGGGCCCACCCCTTGACAGAAAATGCTTAGGATACATCCAGGCTGACTGACTGACCATCAGCCACCAGCCCCAGAAGCCCGTAAAGATAGCTGGTCTTAGTCCTTGGCTACCACGAAGGTCTCTCTTTCTGAACTTGTTCCTCTGAACCCTGAAACCACTTGGCAGTAATGAGGCTTAGCAGATGATTCTCCCTTCCCAAACTAAGCACGTACACTTGTCAAAATGAGCTCTTCTCGTGTAATCTTCCTTTGGATCAGGCACCGCACATCCTGGGCGCAGGATCAGGAATAGCGCAGGGACTGAGCATTCTGTCCCCGGGGCTGCAAGTGAAGTCTGGATGATCAGCTGGCAAGGAGGAGGAAGAAAATGAGAGGAGGGGAGTTTAAATAAAGCAGACCTCCGGAAGGCTTCCCTAACCACTCTTGCTCTTCTGCTTATAAGGAATAAAATTTCCTTTGTACTTATTTGACCATGTAACAAGTGGTTAAGATCATGAACTGTGGGATGGATGTATCATCATTAGCTGAAGCTGAGGGATGGGTACAGAGGGGTATAACATGATTCTTTCTAATTTTGTATGTTTGGGAACGTTCTATAATTAAAAGGATTTAAAAAATCATGGATTCTGGAGTGAGTCTTGAGCTGAAATTCCAGTCACTTTTTGCTGTGCCAGCGGGGGCCAATGATTTAAATAGTCTGAGTCTTTGTGTTCTTATCAATATCATGGAGATAACATCCATCTGAATGGGTTATTGTGGGAATTAAATGAAACAGTGAAATAATCAGCATATCACAGTGGCAGGCCCATAATAAGCACTCTCAATAAATAATTATCATTGTTGCTATTATTTTTATCTTTGCTATTAGTATCATTTTGTGAGTTCCTTACAGCAGGTTCTGCAACTTATTGAGCTTCAGATACATTTCATCTAGTTCAGTTCCAAGCTCATATAATGAGAACAACTAATATTTATTGAGCTTCTCCAAAGTGCCAGGCACTTTCTAAGAGCTAGAGATAGAGCAGTGAACAGAGAAGACTAAAAATAAAAGCTTTCCCTTATGGAGCTTATATTTTGGTGGGAGGAGAAAGAAATGAACAAAAATTAAAATGAATAAGTGAATTGTATTTGTGTTAGAATGTGGTAAGTGCTACAGGAAAAATTTAAGCAGGGGAAATTGGAGTGCTCATGGAGAGTCATGAGATTGAATGGGATGGTCAGAGTGGGACTCAGAGAGGTGACGTGAGCAAAGACTATAAGAAGGTGGAAAAATGAGCCATGTGGCTATCTGGAGAGCTTTTCCCAGAGTGGGGAATTAATATATTTTGTCTAATAACTGTTTGATATACCTATTTAGCTCTTATCTTACCTTTTAACTTCCAAGGTATGCCTGCCTTATCCCACGGTAGCTCCTTGAGAGTCTAGAGTATTATGCTTTACATCTGTGCGAGTTCATGATACTCCCTCCTCAGGATTATGCACAGGTTAAGAACTCAGTAATTGTTTATAGAAAATAAACCCACACCTATCTTCCTTGAGAGTTCTTTTTTTCAGAGCAGAAACTACAGTGTATAGGTTTACAGTAAAACTCACCACAACACTGTACCTTTTTAAAACTCATCTTGTTTAAGTTTTATTAGCTTGATGTTTTTAATTCAAGTAACTCAGGACAAAGGACAAATTAACTGTAAGGAAATCTGTAACTCAAGAAAATTCTCAGGGAGGTGAAAAAATCCATGGTACTAGGAGGATAAGGGAGAGAGACAACTGACCTTTCGTGCAATAGTAACCGTGACAAAGCATTTAAAAAGTCTTAATGAAAATTAAGAATTGCAGTTATATATTATGTTTCTTTGAGAGCAATAGTTCCAGTTGGATTAGATTTGATAGCAAAAATCCAAACAAATAACCAAAGAGTGCTATTCAGGGAGCTGAAAACAGATTTTCTTCCAAGGCAGTCAGCGAGGTTTTGTGCCGTGGAGTTACTGTACAGGCGAGAGGTGCTTGTCAACAAGGTCCATTTGATAGCCAGGTTCTTTACTAACCAAACCTCCCAGAATCAAGTCCAAAACACTTCTGTCTCTGGCCAAGCCCCTGCCCACAGTGAGTGGTGTGGATAGATGGCAGAATGATTAACTGGGTTGCCCCGATCTCTTCCAGAGAGGAATGATGGTCAACAATGGTAAATTTCCTTTAGGAGGGTGAATTACCTTCAGGCTTGTTACAGATTCAACCAGTCAGCGGTATGGGTTTTAACTCCTTAACACAGACCTGCCCTGTCTGCTGCTCAAGAATCTTCTGATTTTTTTCTTCAGGCAACTTTATCAATATAGATGCCGCTCCATACGGGACCTATGTAGCATTGATCATTATTTTAAACAGAGACTTCTACGTTGAGATGTTTTGCTCTCACAGAGCCTGATGGAGTAACACATTGTGCAGGCTGCCACTCTCCAGAGAGACCCTCACAAAAGCACGTTGTCTCTTTCCTGTCTCCTAAGGCAACCTCATAAATAAACCATTTTAATGTTAAGTCATATGCATAAATAATTCAGGCTAGGCTTGTGAGGGAAAAGGAAAGGAGAGTATGTGGGACACTGATCACACCATCGGTAGTGTTTCAGCTGAGATTTGGGAGGGTCCTTGGGGCCGGGTAACAGGTGGTGCACCCATAAGGTTCCACTGCACAGACATTCCTACAACTTACTGTCCCCTTTCTGGAACTCAGTTAATAATGTATGGGGCCTGATACCATTCCAAGCTTCTTCAGAATGTTCCCATTTTTGGCTCTTCTGCGAGGCTCCCTCCAAACTAGAATGACTAGGGCCAGTTTCCGTTGGACATGACGGTGGATCCTAAAGCCCCTGAGGGGGGCATGATCACAGGCCTTCTGAATCCTTCCCCTGGGAGACCGCACAAATCACTGTGGACGGGAACTGCTCCTCTCCTCTCTGAGAGTGTCTCCTCACTAGACTGCATATGGCATTTCAAAAACTGCCCTTTCAAGGCAATCCACCCATCTGTCCCCTAGATCAGTCGCTATCCCTCAATTGCCTTCTCTTCCATATATACTGCAAGTTTAGCTCTTTCTGCTTATGTCACACTCCTCTCCAATCTCTTCCCCCTGTTCTTTGTCAGCCAGCAGAAACCTCTCTCTTCCCATCTCCAAAACAGCCTACACACCATCTGTCAGGTTGGCAGGCTCCTGTTCTCGCCTCTGTTTCTTCCTCTAGTGAGAGTCAGTCAAGGAAAGCATGTGGATCCCCCTTGAAGCAGCCAGAGGCCAACTGGTCCCCTCGGATGGTTCCTTCTTCACTAATGAACTGCAGTGTCATGAGATGGGAAGTGTGCTTTGGGTACCAGTCTGTCTACTTGGACCCAAGCAAAGCGATGCCCACAGGGTGTGATTAGAACAGACTCTAGGGTGAGATGGCCTGGTTTCAGTTCTGGGCTCTGCTAGTTATGTGATCATGGGTGAGTCACTTAAGAGATTTAAGCTTCCTTATATAGCAAATGTAGATGATCATTGTATTTTCCTCATAGGGCTTTGGTGAGGATTAAATGATATAATTCAGAGCTTAGCACAGTTGCCATAAATGTTAGCTCTTACTATTATATCATCCTAAACCAATGAGCCAAAGACCAACTTTCCAGAGAAGTACCCAACACCTTCACACTGCAGAGGGCCCTGGCCATGTCATTATCTGTATCCCGCAGGAAAGTGTAATGTCTCCATCGGGTTCTTAGCCACAGAGCACGTTTATAATCCAGGATCCCCTTGCTAAAAAGCCCTATGAAAACCTATGTCCTGACTGAATAAGTAGTAATTTGCTCATAGAGCATTTGTGGGGCTAAATTTCAAAGTAGAGCCAGTGCTGTGTCAGGAAGGCTTTCTGACAGCAAGCTCTGTTACCTAGACCTTTTCCTCTGGGGAATGCATTGCTTAAGACATTTCAAACTAAACTGGATACAACTCTGGAGACTATGAGGATGGGAACAAACTACAGTAGCCCTTGGGGACACAGGACTCAATGGCCTGGCAGACCCTTTCCAAATCCAGTTCATTTGATTCATTTGTCTTTCACCTCTCATGTGTACAGAAGAAACTCAGACAGGAAACCCCAAAAATTTGTAGTCTCAAGCTGCATATTTTGAAGCCAAAAATGTACAGTGAATAACCCTTACAAAGATCAAATCTATTTTCTGTTATATGAAATATGCATTTCTTCTTTTTTTCCAGGAATATTCATCTAAATCATTGTACAGTAATCAATTAGAAGGATGCACAGCAATATATATTTCTCCTTATATGTTCTCTAATACCTATCTTGGTTTAATCTTACATAAAAATTAAAGATTATAGTGAAAGACCATATTTCCTTCACATAGGTTTAAAACTAGTGTTGATCAATTGAAATAATGAAAATAATGGGGAAACAAGTTTAAGTGCAGGATTCGTGTTCACAATTATTCCAATAATTACTCTGCTACGAGCAGAGATAATAGGGGTCTCCTTCGAACCTCATTTCCTCTCATTGCTTCCCGTCTTTGACGGAGATTGCTCACCAGTCTAGTAAAGTTTAGAATGTCCTGATTGGGCCCTCCTTTCACATGGAAAGGGTATACCGTTTGCAGGTGAGATGAGAGACCTGGGATCCTTAATTGACAACTACATCATTTGTCATCATGCCTGTCAGTGTCCAGGTGCATGCACACTCTGGCTGTGGGTGGATGGGCCTGGTAATTATCAAAGGATTAGTCTAAGAGGGAAGTGATTTGCAGAAATACAGGTGAGATTACAGAGACCCACTGTGAAAGCCGTCTGGTCCCAAACTCAAAGTCTTATTATTTCCTCTTATTATACTGCTTGGGTCTGCGCATATGTGCTGGTTTGTGGAGAGGAAATGAGCCCATCCAAGTTCTATTCTTATTAAGAACATCACTCATCTCCCTGGTACAGCTGAGTTTCAGCTTTTATTACCATCATGGACCAGTGGCCAGACCTTATGTTACCCTTTGGATTATTTATAATGGTGGATCAGAACATGAATAGATGCAATGCATAGAACACTTCGAACTTATTTTACCCCAGCCTTCCTACAGATAGGTCACTCAAGCAATCAACAAGAGCAAGAGAGATCAGATTTTACCCTGCTCAGTCAGTGTGCATCAATGAATGAGCAATCATGTCATTGAAGACATATTGGGAACAAGCAGATTCTGAATAACTTATAAACAGACTAGATTTAGGAAAATCCAAGATTGAGCAGCCCGAGAATAACAAAGACTGAATGGTAAGAGCCAGACTACAAAGGCTGCAGGTTGAGCCCTTTCCAGTGGACACAACTACCCAACAATAGCAAAGCACAGCCCACATCGGATAGATGAGCCTCCACCTGGGCTGTGAGCACAAACTGCTCGTGAGACCCTCTTGTGTCCATAGGCAGTGCAGTGAGGGCTGCGGCAGGCTCTGTCCACTGTTCGCCCTCCTCCCTACAGGTATCGATGTGGGGATCCTCGCACAAATGGCTCATTTCACCCACCTGGAAGGAGAGAGCGTGGTCAGATGACAAGAGCATGTGACGGGTGAGAACAAGGAGCCAAACCTCCTCAGAAACACTGTCATGTTTAGCAGTTTTGATCAGAGATAATAAATGCCTGGATTTGAGCAGTTCCAAGTGATTTCCCAGGCTGTGAGGGGGAGGGATTAGAGAGACAATTAGACAAAATCATCTGTGCTATCTTACTGAAAGCAAATATCTGCCTTATGTTAATGGCATTTATAGGACCCACAGAGGTAATACTAATGGAATTATAGGGGACGTAGGCAGGAATGCCCAACAGGCGCCTTTGGTAATTCAATTAGAAGAACTTACAGGAACCATACAATTGCATGAAATTCTCAGTTTCCCCTTTGTTGAGCAATTTAACAAAATCTTTATCTGTCTGTCTATGCATGGGGAAGGGAATTTAAAAAGTGCATCCTTTCTTGAACTTGCGCCGTGACACAAAGCATCCCTCTAGTAGAATTTAACAGTGAGAATCTTGCCGTGTCTAGAATGTGCATGTGCCCTCAACAAAAGTGAGGGCACTTTCATCAGACATTGTTGGAGCATTTACAGAATTGTGTTGTTCTGTGTTTGTCTCTCCCATCACATGGTGAAACTGTTTAAAAAAGTATTAGCTTGCCAGTGATAAGAAAGAGGCAGCTGTTATCCACTCCAATCACCTCATTTTATTCAGGAAGCAACTAAAGCTCATGGGGGTGACTTGGTCAAGGTCACAGACCTAGTTATTGGTGAAAGCAGCAGCTGGAACCCAGGTCCCATTCTTCCCGATCCATGACCCTGACTTTTATATGCTACTGTTGCACTAAAAAGGCTTGTGTTAGGACTAGACAGAGATTGACATGTGAAGAAGATGCCGATCATGCTTATGAGCTGGTTAGCTACATATCTTACTTTTCGTACCATGCAGAAAGGAATAACACTGTCATCCTTTATGTCCCATTTATATTCAATAGGAGAAGCATGGAGGTGTTTTTATTTTCTGTTTTCCCCAATAACATTTTCAGGTGTGTTGGAGGAAAGCAGATTTTTTATTCCTCCCAACACTCTAAAAATCTGCCTCTATAATATGATCTTAGTCCTGCTTCTTTCTGTAAACAGAATATTTTACTTTGTTATTGTCTTGTCATCCACAGTTCAAAGAGGATAGATGATGAGTTTTTTTCCCTTACTAATGTGTTGCTGAGAACCCAGGTCCAGACTGATGATACTGTCCTATATCCCAGTCTCCACCTCACCAGGATACCCAAGGTTTAAATGGACAGGATCTCAAAGATCATTTGCATGGTATCAGGCATTAGTGATGAGATGCAGTCTTAATTTGCAGGCAAAAAGCTTGCGTCTGACCACTTAAGTGTATCAAATCTCCCTCTATCCCCTTTTGATTTTAATAAGCCTTCATTTTTCCCTGTCTCCTGAACAGCTACCCATGACTAAGAAGATTTAACTCTCTTTCCGTGCCTATAGGGATGACTTGCACATATATTCATATGGATAGAGAACAGTAGGACTACAAAGTGATGCGGCTGTGTGTGTGTGTGTGTGTGTGTGTTTGTGCACATGCACACGTGGGTTTGAAGCATGTACATCAAGACCTGTATTACCCAATAAGAGTTGGCCTTCTGAGAGCCTCCAGCCTCCTTGAAAGCCCACTCTCTCCACTGATAATCTACTAATTAGAATGTTTTGGGGTACATTAGAACATCCTTTTAAAAATACCACCTTCTGAGTCTCCTAGTGAAACATCTCCCACTCATTTGTTAGTTTGCTCATTGTTTCATCAAATAACACCAGTCACTTATTATATGTCAAGCAATATGGCAGAGGCTACAGGTGTAAAATAAAAAATGGCATGCTCCCCCATTCTTGAGCTTACAGCCCAGGGTTTTCCTAAACAAACCCCACTCATCTTCACTGTCTTCTTTTTATTCATCATATTTAGTTTTAAGTGACATTTATCTAAACATAAATTATTCCTTCTAAGGACAAATACTTGCCACCATTAATTAAGGTTTTGGATGCAATTCCAAAAATACTCTTGAGTCATTGCCAAATCCCTGGAATAAAACAATATACCTATGGGAGTTCTTTGGTGAGCACAGACTGCAGGGATGTTTAAATTCTAGCATATTTAGTGAACTAGTGTTACTATGTTATTTTTTAAACCTGTTTATATCTTTAAGTATCCATTTACACCACTGGTGTTCATGCTTTTCTGACCCTTCCACCATGTGGGATGAACTTTCCATGCTCACTGCACCCTCACAGGCTCACAACTGATCCCAACAGGTCCTAAGACAACCCTCACCCATAATAAGAGGGCTACTTGCTACTTTTTCCTTTTTTTTTTTAAACCCTAACATAGTCCACTAACTCAGTTCAGGGCCCGCTAAGGGGTCCTGCCTGTAGTGTAGGACACTCTGTCTGACCCTGTCATTTTATTATAATTTTTATTACATGTGTTTAAACACTTCCCTAAACACAATACAGAAGAACCTATCTCATCCATTCCCCCAAATAATCTTCTAAAGCATCCCGCAAGTACTGGTTTTTAAAACATCTTTTATACATATATTTATTTTATGTAGCTACTGTCTCTGTTTTTACCCTATTCTTTATTGTTAAGCAGAAAAAAGGCTGCCAATGCACCATAATGACTTTTGTCTTTCTGCTTTTAACCCATCTCTGTGCCAAATTTATTTTTAGGTTGATGGCATCTTAAGCACTTAACATCTATATCAAAATAAGCATTTAATAAAGTTAGGTGTATGGCTTAATCCTGATTCTTTTATTATGCTGGATGATGAGCTAATTGACTTTTGTTTAACCTTTAACCACCCCTCACTCATTTTAAAATAGTACTCTTCCTACTGCATAGTTTAATCTTTTGTCCAAACTCATAAGCTGCCCTAGGTGGCCATGTATCGGGCAGGGCCTGGGTCCAAAGCTCTTCCCTTCCCGCACCCTTCCTCCCTCTCCTGCACCCCCTCCCCATCTCAGAGTACTGAGTCCTCCTCAGTTATTTCTTACCTCGCTGGGTTTGAATCCCAGCCCTGCCACTCACCAACTTTGTGCCTCTAGCAAGTCATTTCACTCCTCTGAACTGGTTTCCTTGACCATAAGATGGGGAAAATTGTGTGGGATGCTGACTCTGTGCAGAGCAAACTTAAACCAACACCAATGCCTGCAAGTAGGGAAGTGAGTCAGTCCCCGAAAAGCAGCTGGCAGAGAGCCAAGCCCACCTGGGCTGCTGAGGGGCCAAACGGGAGTCACTGGCCAGCCGTGGAGGAAGGCAAACCCAAAGGGGCCAGAAATGTCTGCAATCAAGTCCTAGATGAGCATCAGAGACGGCCCGCAGGCAGCGTGTGATAACAGGCCAAGAGCAAAAAACCCTGGCAGATGGCATTTTGCTGATTTGTTGCTTCTTTTAAAAGGGTTTGGTGTGTGCCCCCCTCCCCAGGCTGTTGCCTCAAAGCATTTGTAAAGAATAATGATACCTTCCTCACTGGGTTATTTTTAGGTTTTGATGACACACTGAGTATGAAAGTGCTTTGAAAACTGTAAAGTGCTCTACAAATGCTAATTTCTCTATTTACCCCTCTTCAAAACTGTTCAAAGCCCTGCAATTTATATTGGGATAAGAGAAACAAATTCATGGTCAGGAGTAGAAGGCTGGTAATGCTGAATGAAAAGCACATTTTAATAGATTGCATTCTCCTATCCCAGTTGTTTTCAACCTTAGCTATACCTTAAAATTCACCTGGTGAACTTTAAAAACTTACCAGTGTCCAAGCCCTATCCCCAGGTTCTGCACTGATTGGTCTGGGCAGGAGCCCAGGTATCAGCTTTGTGTAAAAGGTGATTTTAAATGTCTGGTTGGAATTGAAAGCCACTGCCAACAGAGAAAATCCCATATGTTAGATTTTAGGTGGAAATCTAAGCAAAAACTAGATAACTGCCCTTACTGAGAACAGTCAACCCTGCATACACACACACACACAGATGCATGAAACTCTCTGAATTAATTTCTTCAATCAAAATATATTCATTGGGCAGCTGCTTTGTGTCAGGCATATTCTGAGAAATCAGAGACAAATTATTCAAAGTTCTCATCTCTAGGTAGTTCAGTCCATGGAAGGCCTAACTTTTGTGTAAGGTGTAAGCAGTTACCATTCCACATGGGAAGTTCTATAACAGGGTAAGGAGACAATAGGTATAAGACTCAAATTCTGCCAGGGAATATCAGGAAAGCATTTTAGCAAATGTGAAGTTTAAGGTAAGTGATGCCAGACATGTACACTTTAGCCAGGCAAAGGAGAGTAATGGTGCAGACATTCATTGGGCAGTCAGCATGGCCTGTCGTTGCTCTGTCCACTTTGCCCTGTGACTCATTTAATCATTCCAATAACAATTTAGGAGGCAGGTGCTCACATTAGCCTCACTTTATTAGAGGAAAGTGGTTCTCCAAACATGTCATCTCCAAGAGTAGCAACAGCATCATTAGGGACTGGGTTAGAAATGCCTGTTCCCAGTCCCCACCCTCTACCTCCTGACTCGGAAACCCTTTAGGTGGGCTTCAGTAGTCTGTGTTTTGGTAAACCCTTAGTTGATTCTAATGAGTGCACTTGTTTGAGAACCATGGCAGTAGGGAAACTAAAATGTAGACAGGTGAAGTAGGATGTTCATTGTCACTCCGACACTAGAAGGCAGAAGGGGGATCGAACCCAGGCAGTCCGGCGCAGAATACCCACTCTTAACTTACGGGCTGAGAGGAATGGAGAATCCTTGACTCTGCTGTGCACTGAATTGTTTGCTCTCTGACTTTATATATTGAAGCCCTGAACCCTAAGATGACCATATCTGGAGTTAGGATCTTCAGGAGGTAATTAAGATTAAATGAAGCCGAAGGGTGGAGCCCCAGTACCGTAGGATCATGGCCTTATAAGAAGAGAGAAAGAGAAAGTCTCTCTGCCATGTGAGGACACAGCAAGAAGGTGGCCATCTGCAAACCAGGAAGGGAATTCTCAACAGAACCCAACAGGCTGGCACCCTGATCTCAGACTTCCAGCCCCCAGAACTGTGAGAAAATGAATGTCTGTTGTTTAAGTCACCCAGCCTAAGATCATGGCAGCCCAAGCTGACTAATACACGTCCCCATCCAGGCAGAGAGGAGAGCGCATGCAAAAGAGCAAGGCTGAGAGAAAGCATGGGCTGCACCTAAGGGACAGGCAAACAGCGCTGCAGGAAAGGCACATGGTGGAATGTGGGGTGTGACAAAAACTGAGGCTAGAGAGACTGAAGTCGGGTCCCCAAGGCCCTTGTATGCAAGAGAAGGGGGTTTCAGCTTCAGATTTTAAGCAGATCAGATTTGCATTTTGGAGCATATTAACTAACAGGAGAGAAAATGATGGATATGAATGTGGTGATTTGGAGGGTAGATTGATGAGTTAGAAAACTATTGCATGATTCCCAGTTCAAAGCAAAGAAAACATGAAATAAGGCACAGACGTTTGGGTCTGAAGTCTAAATGTGAGATGCACTCAGATTAAGATGCCCTTGGAAAGTTTATATAGAATATGTATATGGAAATATATGCGTACACTTATGTAACATACAAACAGACACATGTATAATTCACATGAGTGTGGGTGGGAGAAAGCTGCTCGGAGGCTCCCACTAAGCTGAGACCATTCCTTCTTTACAGCCATGGAACTGGAGAAGGTAGAAAACTCCTCACACCCCTGGATTGCTTTACTTGTTGCAAAGAGCATGTGGATCCTATTTCATTTTTTAGCAAGCCAACAATGCTCACACGTGCACACATGTGTGCACAGGTATGGAGCTCAGGTGTGAGGCCTTGGCTTGTGGGCACTGTTGCCGCAGGTGAAGAGCCTAAGTCCTGGGAGCTGAGAAACCTTGGGGAATGAGGAGAAAAGACCCCCAACGAGGACAGGCCGGGGTCCATCCTCTTGGAAGAAAGTGCAGGACTAGCCCAAGGAGGGGCATGACAAGGAAGTCTGTGACCCTGGGGAAACAGATTCTCCACCCTTCGTTGTACCCCAAGTCCTTTTTCTTTAAGTTTTATTGAGATGTAATTCACATGCCATACTATTCACCCATTTAAAGTATGCAATTCAAAGGGTTTTTAGTATATATTTAGTATATTCACAAGGCTGTGTGACCATCACTACAATCAATTTTAGGACATTTTCATAACCCCCCAAAAAACCCCCATACCTATTGGCAGTGACTCCCCATTCTGCCAATCCTCCTAGCAGTGGGCGACCACTGATCTACTTTCCTTCTCTGGAGATTTGCACATACCGGACATTCTGCAGAAATGGAATGGTGCAATAGCTGGCCTTTTGTGTCTGACTTCTCTCACTTAGCATAACCCCACGTCCCTCTTGATAGGTAAACAGATGCTCTGTCATTCAGCAGTTGTGGAAGGGAAGAACACATTTTAGGAAGGGGAGTGATGTAAGTGTCACATGCTTGCAGGAAGTCAGGCCAGCCCAGCAACATGCCCTTTGCACCAGGCCACTGGGAGAGTTCTAAGAGTACACAGAAAGGCCTTTTTTATTTTCTTCTGTCATTTCTTGTATTTGACATCATCCGTCCTAATCCTGAAAACCTTACCTGCTTATAGATGCACAAACACACACCATACACACAAGCTTCACATTCTATTTTTACCCCTTGAGGTAATATTTTAGGAAAGGAAAAAAATATTTTTCTTATTGCAAGACAGGGGTGGGAAGAAGGCCTAGGTAAAGATCTTTCACCCTTTTATACCTGATTGCTCCCAAGTAGTTGAAGGCATGAACTCATAAACTGGACAGCATGATACTTCTCTTAGAGGAGCTGGGGCCAAACTTGTGGGAACTCAATGATCTATTTGTAGCAGGTGGTGGTTTGAGTCCCAGCTTTGGCCACATGTACTGGAGCACTTCCTGTTTGACTTTTTAAGGGCAGCTTTGCACAGGAGGACACCGGCATGGAGGAAAACTATCTAATCATTTGATCATCAGCTTCTTCTGAGGCCCAAGTCACAGGCATGGGAGGAAACTGGAGGGCCACCAGCCCTCCCCAAAATGTCCCAGGCAGATTGGAATGGAGGGCTATTTTTAGGCATCATTCCCACGTTTTGTTACAGCATCTGATCTGGATTTCCTTTGTATTCAAGTGGACATGTCAATATTCCAGCTGAAGCCCTTTCTCTCATCTTTGTTTGGTGGAGATACAAAAAAGACAGCATTTTTAGGGTGAAAAGTACTTCTTAGCATTCCAGTTTTAAAAATTGCATTTATATTGAGGAATGTGGGATTTAGGCATGTCCCCAGATTGTTTGCTCGATGCTATGATTTTGTATGAAAGCAAAGCAGGAGAAAGACCGAAGGATGTTTTTATTTAAAAAAAAAGCACTGAATTCTAGAGGGTGGTCAAACTCCTCTCTTTCCTTATTCACCCAACAAATGCCTCGGTACATACTGGTGGCTCTACATGTAAAATAGAGAGAGCATCTGACCATTTTTCACTGTCTCTACAGTTACCACCCCGGTCCATTGTCCTGGTTTCTGAATATGTCTCTGTTCCCCCCTTAGCATCCGAGAGTCTATTCTCAACAGAGTAGCCAGAGCATGCCTGCTACATCATCATGTTACACTCAGATTAAAGTTCAAGTCCCTTCAGGGTCTTACGGTGTCACCTCACCTGTGCAAGTCTTTGCTGAAATGCACTGATTACTTGAGTACTCAACATACCTCCCTGTCGTTTTATTCTTTATATATATATTTGTTGGTGTTTACTGTCTGTATCCTCCCCCACTAGAATGCAAATTTCTTGATTAGTGCTTAGCAAGCAGCAATTAGTCAATGTTTTGTGGAATATAAAACATAAAAATAATATTTATTGTACCTAAAAGTGTATAAAACAGGCACTGAATAGAACATGGACATCCAACAATTCAGAAGCCTAAACTTATGAAGGCACATCCATGCCCTTAGTTTATTTTTTCTGAACTTGTCCTTCATTTAATTAGGATGGGGTTGAATAGGAGTCTTCTGGCAATTTCAAGTTCACCAATTGTATGATAAAGGACTAATTTTTTAAGAAAAGAGAAGGTGGAATGTTTCTTAAGTTTTCTCTTGAAACCCTAAAATGGTCCTTTCTTGTTAAGGGAAGTCAGAGATTTTTGCCTTGTACCCCTCAGCAGCCTGCATGACAACTAACATTGCCTTACATATAGTTAGTTGCCATTAAAAATACTCTGCTTGAAGATTTTAATTTGTTGGGTATCTGGCTGGCTGTTGTTTGTTTTACCCAAAGCCTAGGCCATTTCTGGAACTCCCATGGTTGCATATGGATTGAGGGTCATCCTTATACAACAGGATCTAATCAGAATCCGTTGAGATTGAGGTGAGATTCAGCACTCTAATGTGAGTGCACTGGGATGAAGTAGGGTACAAAAGCCATATCCAATTCACTTTTCATTCATTCAAGGACTATTTTAAGTGCCTGTGATGTGTTAGATAATACGCTGGGGATAAAATGATGAGTCCAAACAAGTGATGTTGCAGGCTTCACAGAATTTACCTTTAGCAGTGATCCAAATAAATATGTAAAATCATAGTTGGCAAGTGTTATGAGTTAAAAAGACACAGTCTTACATGTAGCTGTAATTGGGAATTTGACCCTGACGGGGAGATTCAAGGAAGGCTTCCTTAAAGAATTGGGTTGAGTAAGAGATGGCTAGGGGAACTGAGTCCTCAAGGCAGAGACAGGAGCAAATGCCCTGTGGTTGAAGGGCCTTAGACTGGTCCAAAGCCCTGAAAGAAGGTCTGTGTGGCCGCTACACAAAACAAGGTAGAATGTAGGAGGCTGGTCTGGAAGCCAGACCATTCATAGCTTCATAGGTCATTTTGATGATTTTTTATATATATCTGAAGAGCAATGGGAAGCCATTGAATGACTGATATGTTTGGGGGTTGAAAATAAGATGGCATATTAGTTTTCTGTAGCTGCATAACAAATTACCACAAACCTAGTGACTTAAACCAACTCACGTTAATGATCTCACAGTTTCCATGAGTCAGGAATCTGTGCAGGGCTTAGCTAGATCCTTTGCTCAGAGCCTCACAAGGCTGTAACCAAAGTGTTGGCCAGACTTCATTGTCACATGGAAGCTCAACTAGGGAAGAATCCACTTCCAATCTCTTTCAACCTGTTGGCAGAATTCCTCTCCTTGCAGTTATGGGTCCAAGGGGCCCAGCTTCTTACTGGCTGTCAGCTAGAGGCTGCCCTCAGGTCCTCGAGACTGCACAGGTCCCTGCCACATAGCCCTCTGCATAGGCAGTGCACAGCATGGCTGTTTGCTTCTTCAAGGTCAGCAGGAGAATCATCTCTCCAGTCTGCTAAAATGGAGTCTGATACTAAGTAATATAATCGTGAGAGTGACATCCCATCAACTCTGCTGCATTCTATTGGTTAGAAGTAAGTTACAGGCTCTCCTGTACTCAAGGGAGGGAATTCTCCAAGGGTCTGATTCACCAGGGACCACCTTAGGCTCTGTCCACCACAAGAGGGATAAACAGATGGCATGTTCAGATCTGACATGCTATGCAGAATGCTTTAAAAGTCCAGATGAGAGTTTAGGTTAGGTTGGTGACGGAAAGGACAAGGACTATGGTTAACTCTGGCAATATTTTAGAGGTCAGACTGATGGAACTTAGTGATGGGTTACATTTTAAGGGGCAAGGGAGAGGAAGATTTCATGACTGCTATATTGAATAAGTAGATCAGTGGCACTTAACACTGTCTGTTCACTAAAATCCACAGGGAGGTTCTTAAAAAATACCTACTCTAGGGCCTAACCCCAGATTTTTTAAACCAGAACCTTTGGAGGTCCTGGCTTTGGTATTTTTTAACAGGTTTTCCAGATGATTCCAATATGCACCCAGGCTCGAGAACCACAAGAGCAGATGAATTATTCAGCTATTCCTTCTGATAGGGAACCAATTCAGATCGTGAGGCTGGTTTTGGGTATGGCGAATCTGAGGAAGTTTTGAGACATCCACTTAAAGTGGTCAGGCTGTGAACAAATCATATGAGCTCAGGAGGGAAGCCGGGGCTAGAAGTATGAATTTCATCTGGTCTGTGAGTAAGTGCCCCGTAGCCATGAATGTGGGTGGGGTCACCTAGGGGTAGAGTATGTAGGGGAAGGGATAAAGGCCTGCAGCTGAGCTTTGAGAAGTTCCAACATCTAATGACTTGGCATAGGAGTATGAATCTACAAGGAGTGGCCCCAGAGAAAACAGAAAAACATACTGTGGGGTATAGAAGAGAGTATTTATGAAAGAGATAATGGTCAGTGGTGTCAAATGAGCTAATAATGGATATGAGTTGGGGGAATTCAAATACCTGACTCTCACCAGTAAAGGATATTAGAAAGATTGAATTACTTTTATTTGAACCCCTGAACTAGTGTTTGCAAACTTTTTCTCCTTTTTTTCCCCTCATTACAGGGGTCATGAGTGTAAGATGTAGGAAGTTTAGGAAAAACAAATTAGACAAATTTGAAGGAAATTTTAACTACCCATAAACCAACCAACCAATGATACCTATAATTGGTATTTTGTTATATATACACACACACGCACACACACATATATCCTTGGGTCTCTTTTTTAAGCAAATATGCATTATTTTTAACAGAATAATAACTTGCACACTGTTTTAGAACCTGTATTCTTCACTTAATATATTTTAAACAATTTTCTGTACCATTAAATATTCTTATATAGCACACTTTTAAATGATTGCATTATACTGAATTAGGTATAGATATGACATAATTTGCTCAAGCAATATATTGTTTGACATTCAAGTTGTCTCGAATTTCCATTATAAAGATGACATGTTCAAATATAGAACATAGTTGGGAATGTGAGGGGTCAACAGAAAGCACTAGAAAATTGGGATCCAAGTGAGGAATTAAGACACAGGTGAAGATCAGCTTCATTTTCTAAAGAGATGAGTAGAAAATGGGAGCAGATTTGGGACTAAATCAAACTGAGACAACCAGCCTTCCCATCGCTCCCCCCACCCCCCGCAAGCCCACCACCATGCCACAGAGGAGCCTGCTGCGCTACGTTTATTGGATGACAGCAGGTGGAATGTACATCCACTGCAGGCAGACAGCTGGCAAAGAGAAAGAAATCTACACCTAACAGGACTAGACCAACTCTGTTCTCCCAGACTCACAATATAAACGGTACTGGGGGTGAGGAGAGAGACCAGGTGTCTTGCCTGAGGGTTTCAACCCCAGGCAAGTTCACTATGGATTTACTGAAACCTAGAAGTGACAACAGAACATTCTTGGGGTAAAAGGGTTTATACCTGGCTTTGTTCTCAGGGCGGCAGGTTGCACACTAGAATCACATCTGCAGGTCCACGATCCACCTCCATCTCTGCCTCTGCCCAGAGCACTGGGCAGAGCTCTTTATATAGTGAGTCAGTCAATAACAGCTCATTGCCTGTGGGTGTGGAAGCAGTAGCCTAGCAGGAGGCCAGTTACCTCTCATCTAGTAATTTAGGGTCAAGTGAGGATCCTGCCCTAGGAACTTCCATTTTCCCCACACCAGGGGTGCTTGAAGTCCTCCCCAGGGGTGTAGCCAGCCTTCAAGCTGGCCTCCAGTGATTCTCAGTTCCAGGTATCCACATCCTTGTAGTACAGTCTCCTCCCACAGTGTATCAGCGTTGGTCTACATGAGCAATAAAGAAAGCAGAAATGATGGTGAGTGATTCCGAGGCTAGGTCATAAAAGTCATTACAGCTTCTGCCTGGCTCTCATTTGGATAGCTTGCTTTAAGGGAAGCCAGCTTCCATGTTGTGAGGATATTCAAGTGGCCCTGCAGAGTGGTCCCTATGAAGAGAAACAGACCTCCTACCAAGAGCCAGCACCAACCTGCCCTCTTGAAAATGACCCCATTAGACACAGATCCTTTCTCCCCAGTTAGATATCTGTAACCTCGCTGACACCACGACTGCAACCTCATGAGAGACTTGGAGCCAGATCCACCCAAATTCCTGACCCCTAGAACTGTGGTGAGGTAGTAATTGTGTTTGTTTTCAGATGTGAAGATTTGTGGTAATTTGTTACACAGTAATAGATAATTAGTATACTTTGGAAATATAAATGGCACTTTCTCTTTCCCAGCTGCCAACCAATAAAATATCCTTGTAGTTGATCTTTGTGTACGTCTTCAAAACAATTGTCCAGATGTAGACTTGCTAGATTAAAGGAAATACAGAATGCCAACGTGATTTGGTTAAACTTCAGGGTGTTATTAGACACCATGGACCTGGCTGTGAAGTGTGTGGTTAGGCCGTCCCTGCTCTTGCACCATTCACGCACTTGTTTGCAGAAGTGGATCTTTGTTTTATGGGTGGAGGCAGCTGGACTGGAACAGCAGTCAGGGCAGAGTGATTAGGAATCCCTGAGGGCTGACAGGAATGGTGATGGGTCGGCCCTAGGACATGTGCTGACTTTGGAAGGATCACCTTTGTAACTGTGGCAGAAAGATGTGTGTTTATGGATGGATGCTCAGTGGGGCTACATTAACAAATGAGATATTATGCACTGGCAGAAGCATTTTGTGTGTTAGAAACACATTGACAGAGGGAAATTCAAAGATTCCTAGATGGAAGAAAAAAGATAGATGCAGAGAACAGGCAAGAGATTCATGGAGAGAAGAGGGAGGAGGCAAGAAGAAAAGAAATACACAGCCCCAAAGCAATAGGTAATACGTATGGTGTTAGAGTTAGAGGGAGACATAATGGCCGCAGGAGAGGGGGATTTCGGCTAATGATCCCACCCATGGCAAGCTGCTCCTGTTTATGGGCTGGAAGCTATAAAATTCCAACAGCAGCAGTGAGAGCATTTCAAAGGCCTAATTTTAGAACACTCCTGATAATGCCCCAGGAGCTGCTAGATCTGAATTAAAAACTCCAGGTCCCTACCTCCCCCCTTTTCTAAATAAAGGGTTATTGATTTACTAATGGCCTTTGTATCCTGCTGAAAGCAACCCTATAGAAGGAGAAAGATGTTACCTAGAGCCTGAGTGGCTAACAGCTGGGCAGGTATATGGAAGACAGGTGGAGAAAAGACAGGCTGTCTCAGAGCCTAAGACAAGGGAGGGTAGATTGTAGGGTAGAGAGGCTTTGAAGGGGAATTGTGAGGTTGCCGGACATACGTTTTGTCCTAGGACAGGGACATGTCAGGGTGTGCATGTGGAAGTTCTGTGTGGCTAATGGTGTCCCTTGGATCTGTGCTGGAACCACAGATTTGTCAGAAGAGTGGGTGCACTGCAGCATCTCTGGGCTGGGTGGCAAAGACCTGTCTTGGTTTTAATGCTGGCTCCCCATTAATTGGCTGCATGTCACATGGTGACAATATTATCACCATACTCTGGACTCTGGTTCTTCCTCTGTGAACCTCTAGGCTGTGGGTCTTCCTCTCTCTCCCAGTCTAGACTTCCCCACGTCAGTTGCTGTGGGGTAGCCATCCTCCTGGGACTTTTGTCCATCTGTATCATTTACAGTTTGTTCTGGTTGCTGGCTTTTCCCCACTCCACAGAGGTTGGTTCCCAGGGCTGAGAATTAGAGCAGGCCCCCACTGAATGGAGGGAGGATGATGGCAGTGGCTCACGACGTTGTATTTGGGGCAGGAGGCAGGAAAAACAAGAGAAGGCAGAAATACAGAAGCAAGGGCAGAGAGAAGGCAGGCAAGAGAGGCCAACAGTGCCCCAAACTGAAGTTGTCAGGGTGACAAGGGAGAAGTGGATGGAGGACGTGGAACATGGGCTCTGGATCCAGACAACCCACTCTGGCCATAAACTGCTGGCACCTTGAGAAATTACTTAGCCTCTTTAGCTCCTAATTTTCTCATCCATAAAAAGGAAATAACAGTAGAACACAATGCTATTTATTGTCCTGCAGATCAAATGAGACAGTTTATGGAAAGCAATGAGAACGATGTCTGGCACCCGCTTATTACTCAATAGGTATTAGCCACAGGTGCTAAAAAGTCCCTCTGGTTTGGAGATTGGAAAGTTGCTGTGGGTTTTGCACAAGTCAAGCCTAATGAGTTTGTGGAATGGGGGCGGACTGTGTGAGTAGGTTCAAGAAAAGCACTTGAGAGGCAGTTTGGGGAGTTCCCTGTCTCTGAGATAAACCAAACCAATGAAAATGGGAAGATAGGTATTTTAAGAAGTGTGCTTACCATTCCCTCTGTCCCCATTGTGGTGGCAGTTACGACCCGCTAACTGTTGATAACTGCCCTTCAGAGCACTATCTCCCAGGTACTGAACCCATAAACAGTGTGCATTGTTCTCTGGCCATTCCTCCATATGACACCCTGTATTTGTATCATCATTTCAAACATTTTAACCCTGTCAGGGCACCTCATGGGACTCCACTCTTGGGGTGTGTTGGTGGTACCCAGACATCGTACATGGCTGTATAAATGTACCTGCATTATTTACCTTGCCTTTTGGGACTTTTCTTGCGTGTGCTACCTCCCCCTTTAAAACTGTGCTGCATCACCAAGAGGAAAGCTTAATTGTCATCCTGGAGGTTAAGAGAAACACAGGATGTGGCAGGGCCCCAGAGGTGACTGCACAGGCTGTGTTCTGCTCACCAGTACAGGATGTCAATCAATTAGACTATGGTGTGAATGGTGTCTCCTGGGATTGTGTAAGGACAATCTGAACCATAGGATACAGAGGCCCTACAGGGGAGGGAGGTTCTAAGCCATGATAAGGAAAAAAAAGAAAAAAAACACAAACAAAAACAAAACAAAAGAACTGAGAGCCTCTTTATTGAAACTTCAGGGGACAATAAGCACAGAAAGCATATGGGTAATTGCTCCCCAGGCCGTCCATGCCAGCTGTGATGTCAGGAAGGCAGTTTCAACCTTTGGGCAGCTCATTAGGGCAGAGAGCGAGGATGGATGGGCCTCATCCAGCTGAATCATTAGAGCCCATCCAGGAGCTGCGTGGGCCATCCCCACGGGCAGCCTGGCCAAGGACTGAGTCAGCACAAGGCTGTAGAGTTGGCCAAACGTTAGGGATGGTGAGGCCAAGGAGAGCTGGAGGAGCAATGTTGGTGAATGAGTGTGATGACCTATCTATGTTTCTGCTAAAGCCCAGCTCCACCTCCCACAAGTGGAACAACCAAGTGTGAGGCAGACGCTAAGATGGTTGCACATGGAAGGCCTGTCTGACCAGCTGCTCGAACGTGTGGCTGAAGCTCTCTAGTTGGAAGAGCAAAGACTCAGGTCTCCCTCAGTCATCTAGATGATGAGAGAAATGGAGACAGGAGAGAACCCTAATCAATGAAGCTTACATTCATTTTTTTCCATTAGAAAAAGGCATGTTTTTCTGACTACAAAAATAGTGTATTGTTTTGTAGAAAATTGTGCAATACATAAAAATCATAACAAAGGAAATAAAATCAATCCATAATTGCAGCACTTGGAAATAATTACCAACATAAATTCACTTGCCACACCCTTCTCTTGGGAGAGCACCACATTTTGCAGCTATTTTCTAATTCATTCTGCAGCACAGGTGCAGGTATGTGAGGGTTGGAGGGAAGATGGTAGTGCCTCCTCCCATGACCATTATGGAGGTCAAAATAGCAAGTTCACGGACTAGTTCCA
Organism: Manis javanica; assembly: GCF_040802235.1. Classification (NCBI taxonomy): domain Eukaryota; kingdom Metazoa; phylum Chordata; class Mammalia; order Pholidota; family Manidae; genus Manis; species Manis javanica. Next base: position 85,852,348 of record NC_133166.1, read on the forward strand.
AGTCTTTGTGACAGTGCTGTCTTTGGGCCACCGGTTCTGGCCTCTAATAAATAACCTGGACAACTACCATTTGTCTAGTGCTTTTCGTTTGTGGAGAACTTCCCCTTGCGGTCATTGGCTAGGTACTTCCATATGCGTTCACTAGGTTCTAGTTCAGAGGCAGCTGTGATTGAAGGAGATTAACTTGGTGGCTGCAGGTGGGAAACCAGGTGTCAGGACCTCTGGTCCCCTCCCTTATGTAGAACCATGCTTCATTGCACATCTCTATGCTTCCAGCAACAAAATGAAAAGAGCGCTCTGCTCCACATGAAGTTTCAGTGCATCTCCGTCTATGGGAATGGTGTAAGCAATGTGCATGCTCAGGAACATGGAGGAGCTCATGAATTGTGGTCTGCCCAGCCTTGCGTTGTCTGATGTGGGAGCCGCTAAACCCATGTGGCTGTTGAGCACTTCCTATGTGGTTCGTGTAACTAAGAAATTAACTTTTGACATTTTATTTATTCTTAATTAATTTAATTTTTAAAACTTAATTCCATCATTAGAAATATTTTAAGTATGTTTGGAGTAACTTGGGCATATATTCCTATTTTTTCAGCTGTAAGTTATGTGAAATCTAAATACAGATTCAAGTATTTCTGATGAAAAATTAGCATCTACACTGCAATGTGCTATATGTGCAAAATATACCCCAGATTTCAGACTGTGTGAAAAAAATGTAAAACCTCTTGGTAACAATTTTCTTATATTAATTAGATGTTCAAATGACAGTATCTTAGAGTCCCTAGGTTAAATAAAATATATTATTAAAACTAAATGCATCTATTTCATTTTACCTTTATAATATATCTGCTAATAAGTTTAAATTTAATACATCTATATAGTTTGCATTATATTTTGATTAGACAACACTGAATATACCACATATCGCCAGTCTCCACTGACATCTTCTAAGCTGCAAACAATGAGGGCCTGTGTGTCTTAAAACTATATCTTAGACATCCCTCGCTGATTTCAGTAGAGGAACAAATTTTAAAGCATGAATTGGTAAATCACTTTAGTGGCAAAGTTAGAACAACTAGGGTTTCAATGGTGGCTGCATAACTGGTGGGACCTGTATGGCTTTCTTTTTTCTTTTCTGCTTTTCTTTGTACATTATAATAATTTTGATCTTATAAAAAGCGTTATAAAAGAGTGGAAAGAACTTCCATGTGCCCTTTGCCAAGAGACCTCATTTAAGCTTTGCAACTGACCCAATAATGTCTTTTATAACAAAAAATTCAACCCAGGATTGCACATTGTCATGTTTCTTCATGTTCTTCAATCCAGTACAATTGGCTCCTCAGGCCTTCTCAACCTTTGTGACCTTAATATTTTGAAGATTACAGGCATGTTATTTTGTAGGATGTTCTTCAATTTAGGTTTGTCTGTTGTTCCCTCATGCTGAATTCAAGTTATGAATTTTTGGCTGGAACATCACAGAAGGGATGTGAGCTCAACAGACCCTGCCAGGTGCACATGATTTCTGGTGATATTAACTTTGATCACTTGAGTAGGATGGTGGCTGTCAGGTCTGTCCACTTAAAGTTATTTCTGTCTCTGTCTAATTAATAAGTATTTCGAGAAGGGCATTTTAAGACTATGAAATACCACATTCTTCATCAAATTTTACCCCCTCATTTAGCGCTGATTCATCTTTTTTTCCATGAATGGACCATCATCACTCTGATAAATCTTAAATGATGATTTTCTATCATTTTTTCTACATTTATTAGTTACCATTCTATTATAACAAAAAGCTGTTTCCTTTGTGTGTGTGTATGTTTACCTAAAATGTGGCCTCTTAGATTCCCATTTTATTCAAAGGAATATAACCCATTACTATCATTGTTTATTCTGCTCTTCTCATTGTCCCAGACTTCATCGTTCTTGGATCCCTTTTAATCCAGGGGTTTCTGGAGCTGCTCTTACTGGCTTGTAAGAGCCACTATAAAATTTTCAGGAAATCTGTGAGTCATGGACATCGAGTTGACAGCTTAGAATCAAGCATGTTGGGAGAATTTACACCATGGAAACTGGCAAATGCTACAATCAGAACTTTTTCCCCCAGAGAGCTGGTTGTTAACAATTTGACAGTGTGCCAATGTCTCTGTCACAAAATGATGTTCCAAGCTCATTTTATCCCTCAAACTGTCATAGGCTGTCATCACCCATTTCTCCAAGAATGCCTGATTCCTTTTAGTGGAGAACAGGACTTAGAAAGCAACATCCTGATGCTAGGTGAGCTCTGCTGGACGTACTTGGAGTGGACAGAACTGAGAAGGATTACGTGTGTGTGTGTGTGTGTGTGTGTGTGTGTGTGTGTTGGTGGGGGGGTGTATACACATACACTAGAAAATATATGCATTGTGTAGCTTTATGCATGTTTATACTTTAATTTTAAATAAATATTTTATTTTGGAATAATTTTAGATTTACAGAAAAGTTGGAAAGAACACAGGCTTCTCTGTCGCCTTCACCCAGCTTCCTCTAATTTTATTATCTTACATAACCATGGTACATATGTCAAAACTAAGACATAATATTGTTTTATAATACTATTAAATAAACTATAAACTTTACTTATATTTCATCAGTTTTTCCATTAATACCCTTTTTCTGTTCCAGAATCCAATCCAGAATATCATAGTGGATTTAGCACACACATTTTTATTTATCTATCTACCTATCATCTGTATCTCCCTACCTTCCTATATCTTCATCTCTCTACTCCTCTGTTTGTCTGTATTTAGAGTCATGAGTTCATACCTCTAATCCCATGGCCACACTGTAGGGTTCATTCTAGCTTTTATCCTTTCCATATTTATAACTCCCTTCTTTGACCACAGAAACTTGGCTCCCATTATCCTCAATATATTTACTTACTGGCAAAAATCCCCTTATGGAACCAATTTCCTGACAACTGGACTGCCGCCCCACTCAACCTACCTCACATGGATTCAGACCTTTACTAAGTCACCCCCATCACACAGGCCTGCCTATTGGCTTTTTGACTTGAATTGGGAAGGAAGGCCAGGAAGAAAGAAGTTGTAGAGTTTCTTAATCTCTTGAAACTTCATTTTCCTTATATTGATTGCTCATGGATTAATAATACCTACTTTGTTGGAAATGAAGTTTTTAGCACAGTGTCAGGGGGCAAATATACAATAAATAGAATGTTTTACTGGCTTTTTTTGTTAATGTTGTCAAGGACCAGTTAAGCATGAAGCAGGAGGCCTACACGGAGGGACTGGAGGTGAGTGGTTTTGGTCTGCCACCATGCCCTGTGATGGCAAACTAGGTATGCATGAAAAGTTTTGCTTAAAAATCGTTCTTCCATTATTCAAAGACCTTTTATGAGTCTGGGCTCATTAAAGTTGTTGGCATAAGTCAGAGCTTCTCAATCTCAGCACTGCGGATGTTTGAGGTCAGAGAAGTATTTGTTGTGGGGAGCTGTCCTGCACAGTAAGATGTTTAACCCCTGCTGGCCTTTTCTGCTGATAAGTAGCACCCCTCTCCAAATTATTACAGCCAAACATTTCTCTAGAAATTAACAAAAGCTTCCTGGGGACAAAATCACACACACACACCCAGCTGAGACCCACTAGAGTAAATGGTTGAGTCTGTCTTATCTGTATGTTTTGTTACCATCTTTGAGGAATGAAATATTTGATTTAATTTTTAAAACTCTTAATAAATTACTTTATACTATTTTTCTGAAGATTTGGACTGAAAATCAATGATGCAATTCAAAACTAGGCTTAAAGTAATCTTAGGTTTGATTCAGGAGTAGTTGACTTGAGCCTCAGTTATGACCGAGTTGGGGATACCTGCAAATTGTGGTCATCAAAGAGCCCTCCCACTGAGACTTTGGCTAATACGGCTTGCCACAAGAAAGCTATAACAGGAATTTGCACTCGACTTCCTTTCAAATAAATCCAAGCATTACCTTCTAGTCTTTTCTCCCACTGTCCCCCTCAGGCATTTTATATTCTAGCTAAATAGAATGTTCTTTAAACAATAAACATTAGTTGGATGAATGAGTAGATATTTATTAACTTTCCTAAAAGGAAGGAAGTAGAAAACTCATTGCCACATATTACAAAGGGTTGAATACTGTCAAAATAGTTTTAGTCAGTAGCAGCGTGAACCAGAATCAGGTCTGAACTGGGACTTTTTTAAAGAATTAACATAGGTCTTCCTCTGGAGGCTCTTAAACCTTCTTGCACAAGGAGTAACAGACAGTGTCCAAATCACTGCAGTCTAAGTCTACAGCTCCATTTTTCAGTGGGGAAAACTTGGTGTCAAAGAATTAGAGAGGAACACAAACAAAACTGGCAACACCACAGCAATTGCATAAATTCAAAATGATCAATACAAGCAAAACCTTAACTCCTCAGGACAACATCCAAGTTGCCCTGAATCCAAAGCCTCCTTCATTTTGCACCGTCTCCTAGAATGCGGGTTTGGGGGGTCTGGCCAGGGCAGTGGGGGGCTTGGTGTTAAAGCCCAGGATGGCTCGGCAACAAGCCACCTCAGCCAAAAGCTGAATGAGAGTGCTCAGTAAACTGTTCCAGGGTGTCAGTTTTAGGGTATGAATTCCAACTTCTGGTAACCTGCCATTATTAATTTAAGAGGTTGCTAGTATACAAATAATCTGTAGAAATCAACGTAAGGGAAGGAGAGCCATTTGGCTCAAGAATTGAAGAGAGGACACTCTTGGTGATGGATAAGCTTGCTCACCATCAGAAAGTCTTTCCAAACCACCAGTGGGCCTACAACCATACTTTTAGACATGGCCAGCAACCCCAAAAGGTTGACTGTGATTACCTAGTTCACCTGTTAACCTCCACGTTGGCTCTCGCCCCCGCACCATACACACCATCCCAACGGCTGCAGTGTTACCGAATGCACTTGCTTTGTCCCCTCACTCATACCCCCAGCTGCCCACCAGTACCAGTCAAAAGCCTGTGGGGGGAAAAATGTTGCCTTCACCAAAAAGCAAATGGACAAAAAACACACACACAAAAAAACAAAAAAACACTTAGGTATGGGTTTCTTGGACGATGCTACAAAAAGGGATAATGATTCCTTTTCAGTGTACTTATTGACATTCATTGAGCAGCATATAGTTTATTTTAGCTGGAGTTTGTGATGTAGCATCTATATTTAATTCCACAAGCTGTTGGGCAATGCATATATTTACAAACACCATCCCGGAAACAATGTGCTTGCTGGTCACAGCTGCCTCTCTAACATCTCGGGAGCTCTGTGCCATTTGGCACACTTCATGGCATTATCATTTTACATCCTGGTCTGGGACAAGGCCCCAGTAGGGCAGAGTTTGGGGTAGAAGTTCAAATTCGGTGACAGGCCTGGCAGAAAGCCAAGAAGAGCAAGAGTAACATTGAGGGCTGCGGGTCCGAATGGAGAGTGGCTTGTCAGCCCCACCTCAGGTCTATAGCCTGGACAGTGGTGAGTACTTTCTATGTGACTGGCTTAGGTTTATCTTGGCTTTGCAAGCCTGAGAGAAACACTTAAATTGTCCTGTGTATATACAGTGGCTCTGCTGGGAAGTGAGCTAGGGCATAGGCAGGGTAAGCCAGGCTGGTGGGAAGGAGGTAAGGACAGACAGAGAAGGTTTCCTCTCTGGAGGATGGAGCCAGCTGTCTGCCAGGGGAGTGGAGTGGATAACCAAGCCAGCTTTAGTAGCTGGACCCAGGGAGAGGGGCTGGGCATACCCAAAGGCAGGGTCCAAATGGCATGATTCAGGCAATCTTGGTACCAGGAGGACCAACCTTCTGGCCTGAATACATAAAGAGCTGGTGGAGCAATTCAGAATTAGGCAAAAGGGCAGGCAATTCTTGGGGGTCTGTCCCCCACAATAGCAAGGAGGGGAACGGAGAGTAGGGGGTTGCAAGAGCCAGCAAGGGTGCAAGTCCCATATCTCAGGTGGACAGTCCAGGACTGGGCAGAAAGAAGAGGGATGGCAAACGGGTGCAGGCTCAGCCGGGTTTGGGGGTCTGAGGAAAGAGTGCGGTGACTCAGGGGAGCATCAGAAACCAGCAGTTGTGGATTGTCCACCAGGACCCAGGTTAGGGGAACATGCCTGACCTTGTAGTTTGTAAGGCAGCACAAGTGAAATATAGCCACCTTCTCCTAAGGCCATGCTGACAGGCCTAATAACAGGAGCCACAGAGCTCCCCAAAAGCAGATGGCTTACACGTCCTTACCCAAGCCAGGAAACGATTTTAGGTGATCCTGCTCTGTATGCCAAGATTTTGACTCTTCATCACTCCGTAACAATTTTTATTAAATGAGAGCGACCTTGAGGGATCTGGGAAAGCAGCTCCCTTTTCAGAGTGAAGTCTGTGGATCTTAGGCTTATAGGGCATTCAGATTACACTAGGAGCTTTTTGAGGAGAACATTACTGGCTTCTCTGTTCCTGAGTTTTCTCCTCTGTAAAATGGGCATAATAACAACATCCATCTCATAAGGTTTTACATGAATGAAATGTGTCAGTAAATGGAAAGTGTTTAGACCAGAGACTGGCACATAGTCACCAATATCTAAACCTAACAGGCAATGATGGTGATGGTAGCTCTGGAACTCATGGGGTTCTGGATTCTGAAAATTTCAGTTTGCCACTGACACATGTAAAATAGAGACAGAATGAGCTCAAGGCTTAGTACTGAGAGCCCCAGGTCCAAGGCCTAGGTGCCTAGTTTGCGCCAAATCCGTGATGTGACTTTGAATAACTTACTGCACTTCTGTGGTCCTGTATTTTCTCATCTATTGTACAGTGGGAAGGGGATTCCATCACTGGCTTGCACTGCAGAGTTGTACCAAAATCTCCTTGAGGGGCTTTCAAAACATTCCAAAATAAAGAAATACACCCCCATCTAAGATAACAATTATTTCTGTCTTTCAAAGATGTGACAGATATTCACCCACAGAGAGGACAGGAAGGCAGGAATAAATACAACAGAAAGGCCCACAGCCAGAAAATCTGGGTCAAGTGACAGAGGCCACAGATAAAGGCAAAAAGACTCTCACCCCTATAGCCGTGAACTGTGGGTGGCCCGAGAGGAGACCAGTGAGGTCCTTGGCAGTGACCTGCAGGGATCCCCGAAGGCCAATGGCACATTTTTAGCATAGACTTTACCTTCTCATGCTTCAGTTTTCTTACCTATAAACAACAAAACAACCAAAAACCAGTATTGGATTAAGGGTGCCTAATGGCTTCTTTTGGTTCTAATAACCTATGTTGAAGTCTTCTAAGATATAACAGCAAACGCACACCAGCATTCACCGCAGGCCAGGCCCTTTTTAGGAGCTTTGCAAATATTAACTCACTTAATCCCTACAACCCTATGAGGAGGCATGGTTATTATTATCCTTTTTTTTTTTTAAAGAGATAAGGAAGCTGTGGCAAGAGAGGTGAGCCAGCGTGAGAAGCAGGCAGTCTGACTCCGTGGCCCACCTTGTACCTGCTCCACTGGGGAGTGGCTGATCGGGGCACTTGGAGCCTGGCAGAAGAATGCAGATTTGTTCTCAGGGCCACAAGGAGCTGCTGGAGTCTCATAAACTTGGAGTGAAATGGAAATACTTTGGAGGAGGGTTAATCAGCATGGAGATCGGATTTTAAAAGCTTTGGAATATGCAGCTTTCCACTCGGAGGTTCTGTTTGATCGGCAGTGTTTTCTTTCTCCTGTCTCTTTTTCCGAGAGCCCTGTGACCTCCAGGGAAGCACGGGGTCAGAAGGGCGTCCCTGATCTGAACACTGTGACCCGGGCTTTATCATGTGAGGCTCTGGGCAAGCACGTCTGTTAGCTTGTCTCTCCAAGGGAAGTGCCAAGGACACTCGGCAGGCAAGTTCAAAGCCTCTGCAACTGACAGATGAGCCCGTCCTTGAAAAGTGAAGGGCTGGTTATCACAAGGCAGAATCCTATAAATGTGGGGCTGGAGGGGACAGCACCTACAAGGTCTAGTGTCACTAAAGCTGTGTGTGTGTGTGTAGAGGTACATGTATCAATCACCCTGTTCTGCTCCTTACAGGATCCTCCAGTCCTACATGTTATTCCTGCTTCATGAGGGCAAGTGCTGAGTCTGTCTTACTCATCAGATTTACTACCATCACCTAGTAAAATTCCTTGTGCACAGAAATGTTTAGTAACTAATTGACTGTTCAATGGACAGAGGCGAATGAGGATGGGGCTGCTGAGTTATACGTCTTGGCATCAGAATATCTGAGTTTCACTTCTGCTTCCTCGGGGAGGACCCCCAGCAAGCCCCCTTGCCCCACCCAGCCTCTCCTTTTAGGGGGCTCAGATGAATATGAGAACACTTAGGAAACAGTCATCACAATTAGCTCGTACCTGTGCACAGATAATCATTAATACCTGTTAACCTGATTCTCTGCTGAGCAGATGTCCATACCCTATTTTAAGTTGCGCCTTCCTGCTTAGAGTAGGGAAATGCATCAGCGGTAGCTTGCTAGTTCCAGACCAGTCTGGGGGTGGAACTGAGGGTCCTACCACAGAGAGAGTCTGGGGAGGGCAGAGGCAGTCAGGCTGTAGCACATGCCTGGGTTCACACAGGGGAATGGTGGGCACTGCAGAAGTGCTCTGATGTGCAACCAGGCACGAATCATATGGGTAAACATGCTTAGTCTCTGTTAAGGCTAGCAGACCACACTAACAAGAGGGGGAGCATAGAGCTCACTGATCTGAACTGACAGCACCCCACATCCACCCTTGCCTTTAGGAATCTCCACCCAGAACGCCTTGCTACTTTTCCCATCTACCTCCTCTTTCTTGTCAAAATAGGAGGTTTTGCATCAAGATGTAGTGGACGATAAGAAACAAATAACATTTTCTGTGAGTTTATACCATGACATCCTCAGACTTATTCAAGAAAACATCTCCTCAATAGAGCTGGCCAATTAACCACTCAAATGGCTTGAAAACTGATTTAATGTCACTGCCTAATCACTTCATTAAATGTCACTGCTCCATCGGGCAAGAATTTCTGCTTTATACCTCGTTTCCTGATGCTCCCTTTCGGAAACACAGAGCTTCTCCCCAAAGAAGAGTGACATCTTGACGCCTCTCCTCTTGTATTTGTCCCCCTACTCTTCCCCCAGAGTTAGGGAATTTGGGCACTGGGCAGGACCACAGGGGTCACCAGACCTCTGATCATTTTACTGGTGACTACAGGGAGAGTCTCAGAGGGAGGTGAGTTGTTCTCAAGGGCAGTAACTTGAGAATGGCAGGTCCATGTTTTTATAGCTGTGAATCATGTAAGTGGTTGAGGAGGTGTAAATCCTCTTGGATTTAGGGTAGATACTCCTGGATTCACCACTGAAATCCTAACTTTGTGCAATTACATAGCCATTCCGAGCCTCAGTATTCTTGTCTGTTGAAAGGGAAACAAAATCTGGGGATGAAGATTCAGTGTGGTTTTGTTATCCATGCTTCATAAGCAGTAATTACCACACAAAGATTAAATGGTTTATACTGGTATTTATCAATAATTGTTAATATTAACAGTATTGTTAATTATAGTAATAATAATTTCATTACTATTTCTCCTTTTCTTCTGGCCTCTAACAGCAGCCTACCATATCTGTAACTTCTGCATGCAGCCCCCTGCCTCTGCAATTCACAAAGAGAAAACACTACTTCTGTTGCACTTGCCAAGATTTAGTATATAAGCAGCTGATGACCTACATCTTAATTTCTCTGCTGACACGTCTAGCATAAATGGAGATTGGGACCGAGAGAAGGATACAAGCGTCCCCAAAGTCCTCAGCTGGGTGGTCATCGCAGTGGTGGAGATCCGATTCTTACAAGCTTTCCCCTTCTGAAAACTGTATTGTCTACTTGTCACATGACTTTGTCCATATTTGATTTTCTCCACTGACAAAACGGTAGCCCCTGCAATTCATGGCTTAGTGAACAGACTTGAACCAACATATTTGCCAAAGAAAACCTGTGACTTGTACCCTGGGTGCAAAGCTAACTCAGTATTTGTGTAGGTATAAAACTCTGCCTTCGGTATGGTCTAAGGAAATGAAATTATTTGACTTTCTCAAGTAATTTGATAATTTTTTCGCCAAGAAGCGAGCCTAGCCATTACCTTAATACACTCATATGTAATATGGAGCCTTACTCATACAGTCAGCTTTAGGACAGAAAGGGTGCATGGGAACATCACGGGGAAGGTGCTAATCATTTTAACCTGCTGTGTATTAGCAGTCCTGCTGGAAGGGGTGAGAATTTAGACAGTTAAAATTTGCTTGTCAGGTTGCTGTTACAAAATTCCCAGTGATACTATGTGTGGAGCATAAATAGGAAATGGCCAAAGTTGTTTCCTTGAAAAAGCCAAATTTTTACACAACTGTCAACACAAGGAATTATTTTGTCCTTTTTTTTTTTAAAGGCGAAGGAGCATGTTCTAGGCATTTTTTTAAAAGCAAGTTTTGAAACCTGTTTCAAACTTCTCCTTCCTCAAAAGTTTTTTTTTTTTTTAAGTCAGAATGTCTTCAGATCCTGAGGAAAACCCGTCAAGTGGAAACCATATGATTCTAAGACCAGGTTTTGTGAGAAGTCAGCACTGAATTCAGGCGTTCTTGCTGTACTCAGCAGACCTGGCCCTGCAATCAAAACCATTTGATTCTAAAGCGGGTCCTCCTATAGCCAGGCACGTTCCAGCACATTGTGAGCTCTGAAAGAGCATAATTACAAACAGAGAAAGACAAGCAGCACACATTGACTTCATATAGCTTGCTTCTTTCAAAGAGCACACAGCTTCTCATGCATATGCTCTCACCTGTCCTTAGAAAACCCGCGATTAGTAAGTGAGGAGGTGGTTACCACCCCTGTATTATAACACAGGGCACCCAGAGGTTCGGTGGCTGGGCCAGGGCCACACAGGCTCACACATATCTCTGGCTCACAATGGTCTCTCCGTATGATGCTTGGAATGGATATATCACAGGTTTTTGAGCACTGACCATGTGTTGATGCTACAAGTACAAAGACCTGGCCTCTGACCTTGAGGAGTCCATAATCTCAGTGGGGGCTGGGAATGAGGTGGTATGACGCAGCAGAGATGAGGAGGTTTAGGGGAGATGATCAGCATCACTCTGCTCAAAAAACTGCACCGCTAGCTTTTTCTTAATCCAAGAATAAGAGCTGGTCTGCCTCAGAGAGCACAGAGAACCCTCACCAGGCCAGGCCTTACACAGAATGGGAGGCAGTACTGTTGTCTTTTATGAGTCAGTATTATTTTCTATTCCTGTGGAATGAATTACCACAAACTTAGTGGTGTAAAACAGTGCAAATTTACTATCTTGCAGTTTCTGTGGGTCAGGAGTTCAGGTACAGCTTAGCTGGGTCCTCTGCTCAGGGTCTCACCAGACTGAAATCAAAGTGTCAGCCAAGGAAGCAGTTCTCAGCCGGCGGTCAGGGTTCTCTTCTGGGCTCACATGGCTGGTGGCAGAATTTGTTTTCTGTGGTGGAATGACTGAGGGTCCTATCCTCTTACTAGCTGTTGACTGCATAATCCCTTGCTGCATGGTGCCCATGGGCTGCTCACAGCATAGCTGTTCACTTTCTTCCAGGCCAGCAGGAGACTGGTTAGTCACCTTCTTTTAAAGGTTCCTCTGTTTAGGTCAGGCCCAGATACTTTAGATTAACTCAAAGTGAGCAGATTCGTAATCTGATCGCAAGAGAATATCCCATCACAGTCACAGGTCCTGCTTGCACTCGGGCGAGGGGATCACGTAGGGCATGCACAGAAGGACACAGGGGCTTGGGGCCACTTTAGAATCCAGCCTTCTACAGCATCCTCCCACCTGGGTGGAGGCCTTCCCGCCTTACTGTGTTGGCTGCCTTGTCTTGCGGAATAGGCAGCACCGTCTCCACAATGAACATCCTCCCCTCCTCCCACCAAGATGTCTTTAAAAATGGAACACTATTTTGTAAGAAGAGTTAATCACTACTGGCTGAGTTTCAGGCAATATAACAAGCACTTGCTTCTATATGGTTGATGCCTGGTACAGTGTTGGGCACTTAGGAGTCCTCAGTTCCATGCATTCATTTATTGAGAAGAGAAATATTTGGGGCATCCTCATCAGATTACATCCTATAAAGAAAATTCCTGCCCTCCATGTGCAAAGCTGATTCCTCCTTTTAGTTTATATCACCTTTTCCCCTGACTTAAATGTAATTCATGCTTATCATAAAACACTTTGGGGCTTTTCCTCCAAGATTTTGTTTTTTATATTTAACTTTTTAATCCATCTAGAACTAATTTCTCAATATGATGAATACATTATTTCACCCCTTACCCAATTAGTTACACACACATTGTGTACAATAAGCTCTATTTTTGAGCTATCTTTTCTAGATCACTGATTTGCCCAGCCTATCTGTGTGCCAATCTTATCTATTTTAGTTATTGGAATTTTATAATGTTTTAGGATTTGGTAGGGCAGGTGTGGCCTCACTATTCTTCTGTAAGTGAAGGTCTATCTTGCTGCCTGCTCTAGCCCCTTAGACAGCATGGCATTCTTTGGCAATGTCAGGACATGCAGCCAGATCTACATTCATATTCTACTTCTGTATCTTCTTAGCTCGATTCCTCTGAGTCCCATTGGAATGTAAACCTGTAATAATAATGCCTATGTAACAAACTTATTATGAGAATTAACTAGGGTGACTTCTCAGGACCATCCAGCATGTAGTAGGTGGGCAAAACCTCCTAGCTGGAGTAGAGGAGAAACTCTGAAGGTCCAGACACTCATGCCTCTGTCTATCCATCCTTACAAGCAGGGACGTGAGTCTAGTGGAAGCATCCTGTACAAATGTTGAGGTTCAACTTTCTCAGGCCCAGGCCAGCCTTGAGGTCAGGAGTATCCAGGATTTAATACATGGTCCCAGCCTCCGGGAAGCATCTTCAGGGTTCTCACTGGTCCAAAGGTGGTTTTGCTGAACTGGAACCTTCCCAGAACGTGCTGGGAGACACTGGAAGGGATGTGAATCAAATGCAGACATCCCTGGTAGGATTCTGGAAGTGCCAGGGAATCAGCATCCCTTGCTTCATCTCCAGGGAGCCTGTCTCTGGGTTTCGGCACCCAGAGAAAGTCCTCAAAGCCACAAATAGCAGGGGCTGGGGGTGGGAAGTCATCCTTGCACACCTGAGGCGATACTGGCAAGGGGAGGAGGGTGAGACTGATGGCATGTGCTGGAAGTTAACGAGTGAGAGATGAATGAATGGAGGATCCCCCACAGTATTGAATCAGTGGTCTGCATCTTCCCTAGGGGATAAAAGTGACTAGTATCCTTACACAAACTACAGACACAGAAATCAAAGTCTGTGACTGCGATGAGTCACAAGGCAGCCAAGAGTTTTGAAGGTCAGACTCTTCCCTGGCACCTTCCCTTTTACTCAGAGAAAACAAGGCCTGTACTCTTTGTTCCTTCAAGAAGGGTCTCTGGAGGCTTACTCTGTGCTCTTGGGAGCTCAGGTAGAAGGATGGCCTCAGCGAGCTTTCAGGCTGCCCAGGGAGGAGGTGATGAGAGAGAACGCGACAGGCATCCTTGTGTGTGCGCATCTGCTCTCTGATGGTGGTGGCAGGCCAATTTGACTTCCCATCCTAACTCCACCCCTGCAAGGCCTTCCGTAAAAAAGGGTCAGATGTTCAAAGCTAGAAGAAGTCTTAGATACTATCTAGCCAAGCCTTTTTATTTTCTAGAAGAGAAATCTAAACCCAGAAATTAGAATTGTTTGCCCAGGTCCACCCAGCTTCATAGCAGTGATGGGACTTCACTACTGCCCTTCCCCACAATTCAGCATCTGAAAAATGAGGTAGCTCTCCACCTCCCATCAAGCTTCCAGAGGCAGCATACCACCTGTGAGGCTATTACAGAAACACAGTGAACGGTTTAGAAGTGCCGGCCCAGCAGCCAGGAATATGCCAGAGAGGAGACTGAAGTCAATGGTGTTAATACAGGAAATATGGAAGCAATAAACTCTAAAGGTTAAAAGGCCCCCTGAGCTCAGAATTCTGGTCTCTTCAACTTAAAAGCTGTGTGAACTTAAGCAACTTTCTTCATACACTAAACCTTATCTTCTCATTATAAAATGACAGTGATGTTTCCTACAGGATTGTTTTAAGAATTAACTGAAATGAACATCAAGCACTTAGGCTCAACGTCTAGAGTGAAGATGTGTTACTGGGTTAAAGAACCGCTAGAAATGCTCACCTGTGTGGTGTAAGATCTGAGTGTTCACCTGACTGCCTCCATGTCGTATTTCAGTTCCAGGAGCCCTGGAGGAGTGGCACAGAGGGGGAGACTGTGGCGAGAGAATGAAGAAGCCAACCGCCCGGGAGAAGCATGAGGTGGCAGTGTGGCACTCGGTTTAGAGGGCTTCGGCCGGCGGCGGCCCCATGGGCAGCCCTGCTGGCGCTGGGCCTCCCCGGTTGGGTGTTGGCAGTCTCGACCACGGCTGCGGGTGCGGCCCCCGAGCAGCATGCCTCCTCGGCTGGCCAGCCGCCCCTGGACTGGCTGCTTACCGACCGGGGCCCGTTCCACCGCGCGCAGGAGTATGCTGACTTCATGGAGCGCTACCGCCAGGGGTTCACCACCAGGTACAGGATCTACAGGTGAGTGCTGCTACCCACTAAGACAGGGGCTTCCCTCAGAGCCCAGGGGGCCTCCCGCCGGGGTGCGGGCCCCCACCCTGACCGCGAAGCCAGCTGGACCACCTGCAGGCTGAACTGGAGGTGAGAGCTGGGGAGCAGCAGGCAGGGAAAATCTGCCTACCATGTCGGTTTGTAAAAAAAGAAAGAAGAAAACACATACAAGCTGGAAAACCTGCTGATGCCTCCTGGGGAACTTAGCAAAAGGGTTTCTATTTATAGGTTGTGCTGCTTATAAATTGAGGACAAATCAGGCAGCAGAGAGTCAGCGTGCAGCCCGCGCTGCAGCAGGAGGTCAGAGTCAAATGCTGGGGCCGGGTTTTAACTAATGGGTTAGATACTTTTATGAGTTGTAATTACCTAGACATGCAAATGAAGGCAGGGCAGCTCCGACTCTGGCTGAGGGGTCTGGGGAGTACTGCAGGGTCAGGGACGAGCCCGCCCTCACCCTGGTCAACACCACAGCCTCTTGGCTCTGCACATGGAAACCTGGTCAACACCACAGCAGTTTCCATGGCTCTGCACATGGAAATGGGCTGGATCATCCTGGACCTTGTGGGACATCCTCAGGAGCATTAGAGCTGAAAGTCAAACACGACACCCGCCTGGTCCATCCGACAAGGGAGAAACATATTCCTGGCTTCTGGGCCAGCACTTAAAAAGCAAAAGGTTCCTTGAAATCCTCACCTCGGGTGACCCAGCAAGGCTCAGGGCTCCCACAAGTAAACACATCCCTGAATTCAAACTTCCCCTTCATCCCTCCGCCCACTTGGCCCCTTGTCATCACTCCCTTTTCCACCTTGTCTGTGGTCTTCAGAAAACCCTGGGACCTTTGTTGACATTTTCTTCTCTTATCAAAAACATTTCTTTTCCAGTTACAAATTAGTTTCTAATGCAAAACAAAGAGAAAATATTAAAAAGCACAAAAAGAAACAAACTCAGAAAATCACCTATTCTTTTTTTTTTTATGATACTATCAGATAACAGTTAATTTCTTCTTCAGTGAATATTCTTGGACACGTCTTGTCTAGGACATATGCCAAGGAGCAGATCATGGGTTGTAGGATACATAATATCTTCAACTTTGCTAGATTGTGTGTATGGTTCTCTAAAGTGAGAATCACATATTCTTTTAGCATCTAGGGGTTGCTAATGTAAACCTTTAGCACATGCATTTCTGGTCATCTGAACATACTAAAGTTTTTGGCCCTCTTGTTAGACCTAGTACCATATATGCCTCATATACATTAACTCATATAATCCTTCCAAAAACTCTAGCAGAAGAACAATTATTCTCCCTTTTTTACAGATGAAGAAAATGAAGTCCAGAGAAGTTAAGGAACTTGCCAGAAGGCACACAGCTAGTAAAGAGTGGAGCTAGGATTAGCTCCCAAGTAGTCAGACTTGAGTCTGAGTTCTTAAGATGTATTTGGAGACATTTTCCTGTTTCTGAGAGTTTGTTTTAACTTCCATGATAACCATGGAGTCTGTTTAGGTTAGTATGGAGCCTCATAAATAAGATTTTAAGGTATTTAGGATGGGAAGACTCCCAAGTAGTCAGAGTGGCCACTCATAGACACTGTTCTTCCAGTACCTGACTCCTGCATGCAGATGTTGATGACTGGGGCAAGATCAGAATTTCAGGAGCTGGTACATCACTTCCTGGGTGCAGGGGTATACAGAAACAAAACCCACTCTCAGGAATAGCCTGTCCAGCTTTCCTTTCAGATCATTTCTCATCCCCTGGGCTTGGGAGGGACTGCAGTTCCCACTCCCTGCTTTGGTGGCTCTACTCCTTGCCATTCTCCAGAGACTTCATCCACACAGGGCCACTGAGGCAGACAGTGGCCAACCCAGGCTGGGAGTGGGTGAGTTAATACCTGCTCAGGGGAAAGCAGATATGCAGAAGAGGTAAGGACTTTCAGTAAATATATAAGAAACTAGACATATGGCCCCCACAGATTTTGTATATGCTAAATTTAGGGTGATGTTTCTCTTTATCAAAGAATTTCTTTTTCCATCCCTTCAACAAAGAGAGGCAATCTACCCTAGAATGTGTTCAGGCAGTGAGTCCCTCCAGTTGAGGAAAACAAGGTTTAATTTACCTTAGACATTTCCATTTACCCCGAATCTTTCAAAAGCGCTTGTAATCACCAAAAATATATCTTTAAGTATATTGGAACTGACATGTCAAGCCAAAATTCCAACACTACCATCTTCTTCAAAGGGTTGTAGGAACTAGAGGGAATAAACCACAAGCTTCCTTCTCCCCTCAGTAGATTTTTTATTCTCATCAAGCCCCAGCCCCAAGCCTGGCAGCCACGGAAAGCCTGGGCGGCAGCTCAGAGCAAGCCTGTGGGGAATGCCCGCGATCACATCAGCCGTTCGAGCAGTTGGTGATGGTTTCTGATCATTTCATGGGATAGGCTCTTCCACTGTCCCATTCTGTTTCTCTGGGGTCTGTTACTGAAAATGAACCTACACTTGGGGAAGCAGTAACCAGTCCTTCTGACAGGAAGGCAGCAGTGGAGCTCTGAGAGAATGGCCACACACAGCTACCCCAGAGCATTCTGGGAGTTTTGCCTCTAATTATTGAGCAAAATGGTGGATCCATGTGTACTCGTTGTGGGCTCTATATTATTGCTGTGGGAATTTGCCCTTGTCCCTTCCCCTTTTGTCTCTAGTGGCAATTATCTTTGACAAATTCGACCTTGCTTACTCTGACTGAAGTGGGTCACTGAAAACTGGTAAAATATACACTGAGGGTCATCCCCCAAGGACTAGAAGGGCATTTTGTCTAGAAAGGCGGAGGGAGTAAAAGCTTACAGAGAATATCAGAAATGCTGTGTAGTGAAATATTGATTAGGTCTCAGAATTAATCTTTCAGTTCTCTAAGAAGCTTTTGGTACACAGGAATCAGATGGTATCCACACACACCTTCTGTATAAGAAAGGAGATGAACTGTGATGAGGGAGAATAAGATTTTGCAAGAGGACTAGAAGAGTTGGTGCAGGGTCACATGACGCTCTCTCACAGAGCAGGAGAGAGCCCCTCCTTCCCTTCCAGCTGTGTGAGCACACAGTAACTATTCCACAACAAGCTTCTGACATTAAGCTCTGAATCCCACCTATTCTCACCTGGATATCAGAGCGTGCTCCTACTTGGAGAAGATGACTGATCATTCTAGAATAGCTGTGGACTCTCTAACTGTGGGCCCCTGGAGATTGTTCCTCTCTCCATATCAAGTTTGTGTTCATGTAGACATTGATGCTTCTAGAGCCAGAGGACCTGGGTTCTGATCCTGGAGCTGCAGCTTACGATCTGTAAATTGCTGGACAAATTATTAAATGTCTTTGTTTCCCAGTTTCCTTATTTGTAAAATCAGGATAATAGTAGTGCCCACCTAATGGACTGATGTCAAAATTAAAAGAGTTAATTGATGTAAAGCACTTAAACAGTGCTTAACAAATATAAATATACATTAGTAGATAAAAATTTTAATACATAAAAATCAATCTATTATTATTAATTCTCCTCAACAAATATTAGCTAAGGCAAGAACAGAAATGCCGTGAGAGCCATGGGTGCTATTTTGTGATCGTGTCTGCAGAGGGCTTAGCATTCAACAACTTACATTAGAAAAAAGGGAAAAAATATTCTCTTGCTTTCCTTTTTAAAGCATATTTATTGACCTTTACCCCTCACCCTGTCTCTGGGCTGAGAGAGGAACTCAACTGAAGAATGCATGTATCTTCTCTGAGGCACATTCTTACTGGCTTCATGGGCTACCAGAGGGAGCTAGAGGGTTTCCAGCATGTTTCAGAGCCACCCCAGATGATCCTTCTCCTGAAGCAGGGAGTGCCCCTAAGCAGGCCTGCCTTAGGACATCCTACAGAAGCTGGTCACTGCCAGCTCTGTGGTTCCAGGGATGAAATGAACAACCTCAGGATGGCACCATTACGAGAAGAGAGATAACATGCACTCTTGTTAAGCCTTCCTAAATAACTGGATGGGTTTGGTCTTCTCACTCCATTTTGGGCCTTTAAATTCCATTAACCAACCTCTCAGCATGCCCTCAAGTCCTGGTTGAAAAAGATCTGAGCGATCAGCCCACTTCTCAGCCCAGTCTAGCCACTCTTAACAGGTTAGTGGTAAGAGCTATAAGAGCAGAGATCCCATCTCCAATTCCATCTGTGACCCCTGAGTCTCCTCTTTTGCTCCACTCTATGGCCCCCACTACAATACACTCTTAAGTGATCAACCTCTCACAGCAGCCCTGTGAGGCAGATGGGAGCTGTTAGGGTCCAAGGCAATGAGACAGACCTATTCAAGGTCAGAGAGGTGGCCAGTCACAGCCAGAAATAGCACTCAGGGCTCCTGACTTGGAGTCTCCTGCTCATAACTCTAGACCACGCCACTTCCCTTTGACTGGTAAGTGCATCTTCATCATAACACGCAACCTAATCAGGCACCTAAATTGAGCTGATGCAAATGTAAATATGGTTTCTCGAAACACTCTAGCGGTAATGTTCCATTCTCTCTTTGCTACAAATCAAAGTAACGAGCAGTCTGTTTTTTTAAATTTCTTTTTGTATTAAGGCTTTAATAGAGAGATAATCATGAGATTGGAAAAAATCCAAGTCACTATGATGAAACACTTAAAACTCGGAAAGAATAAATTAAAATTAAGAGAGAAAGTTAGAACTCATACAGAACAATGACTATAATACAGTGGCTGGGAGAAAAGCAAGTTTAGGTATAATTCCAAATTATTGGCCTTAGTCATTCTTCCCTCCATTTGCCTTTTTAGAAAGGAAAGATCTGGAAGGCAAAAGAACATTTTTTTCCCTTTTTCTAATATAAGACACTACAAGTCTTTTGGGAGGAAAACAAACAACAAAGAAACTATATAGAGATCTTCACTGACAACAGGGACATTATATTCCAATCACCTTCTGGGCAAAGTTTGCATATTTTGAGAACTGAAGTAGAACACAATGGAAAACCAAGAGGGTGGGATAGTAGCTGAAAGTAGGCTGTGCTGAGGCAGGTCTATGGTTAGCAGTTGCCTTTGGCAACACCCACTAGGGCAAGGAGGGGTCGAGTCAGAGGAGGTGGTGAGTGAGGGCAATTAAGGCAAAAGAACTTCCCGGAGCAGGCCCCAGAGCGGTAACCAAAGAAAAGACAATCTGTCTGCAGCTCACCAGGATGAACAATAAGATCTGGCAATAGCTTACATGGGAGGGAAGTGAGACATAGGAAAAACCACATAGGTGGTCTGTACTGTTCCAACTGAGGTCTGGGGACCGACAGCCATCAGCACTACCCTGGGAACTCATTAAAACTACAGAACTTGAGGCCCCACCCTAGACCTACAGAATCACAATCTGCATTTGAGCAAGAGCCCCAGTGAACATTAAAGCTTGAAGACTTCTGGATTTGATCACACTAAGTGTTTGGGAGATGGAGAGGGGACCAAGAATGACCAGGGTGGAGAAGGACAGAAGGCATAATGGTATGGCAGCATCCCTGGGGAGGCACTGGAGGAGGTGAGACTACTTAGAGATGTTGGAAATGAAACAGGATAGTAGCCAAGGGAGGGTAAATGTAGGAATGATTAATGCCAAGGCGCATGAACAGACGCAGCAACTGGGAGAAACGTTTAAAAGCAGAAAAGGTTGAAGGGCCTAGGACCAGCCTCTGGGTGCCTCTCTGGAGACAAGAGTTGAGCAGCAGAGAGCAGCTGCGGAAGTAATTGCAGGAGGAGCTCCAGAGCTGTTTATCACGCAGACCACGTCTCACCGACTAACACTGATTTGGATAAACAGCGAACCCTGGGAGAGGCACTATCTCCAATTAAGTGGTCACAATCCTCACCACTAAATGGCAGCCAAAGGCAACCTCAGTCAGCCCGGGTGAATCCCAGTGATTTCCCAGGTAGAGGCAGTGCTAACATGTGGCCGCAGCAACTGCAAGAGTGGTGGGACAGGCAGGGAGGGAGGTGAGCTCTTCTGGAGAAATGATCACCACTAGAGTGAACGGGTTGATCTCTAAACTTCTCACTGGGTTTATATTTTGATAGCAAGGGAGTTCATTGGGATGGAAGGAGGGACAGGAATGTTCACAAACTAAAAATAAAAAGAGTAGAGCAAAATTAGAGACAACTTGGCAATGCTGAGCCTGCAGATCTGGTCTAACAGGCACTATTTCTCAGTCCACTGAGAAAAAGAGCAGGAAAGGAACAGAACAAAACATTTAGGAATTGCCTTCATCAAGAGTTCAGTACTGGCTAAATGTCCAGCATCTCAGACGCATAATGCCTAATCTAGGCTGTGGACCCAGCATAAGGCTTTCCTAAGGAATTACAGTCCAGAAATGTCCGGGTGGTGAGCCCCCCACGGCACAGGCCCTTGGATCAGGCATCAGGCCTTGCATATCCTCATCTGTGTGCGGAGCCCTGTCTCCATCTGTGACTTAGAAACATATCACACCTGTGCAAGAGACCCAGCTGACGCTTCCGTTACCTATAAGGAACTGAGTGAGAAAGTGTCGGGCTCTCCTGGAGCAAGAAGTAGCTCGTAAAAATACAACTACAACCTATAACTTAAGAGCATAAGGGCAGTGTTCATTCCATCAGGCCTTCTGAAGGCCAGCTCTGCCTAGGCTTCTATAAGCTCCTGATAATAAACCATGACCAAGAACACAGTTCTTGAGCTGATGGAACTTCCAGGCAAGTACATTTGGAGAAAGCGCTTGGTCACTCTGCACAGGAAGGTCAAGGAAAGCTGGCATAAAAGGTGATGGATGGGCTGCACTCTGATGGAGGACTGGAAACTCTCCAGGGGGAGAGGTTGGGGATGATGTGATGGACACGGGAGCAGTATAACAAAAGCACGGGAGAGCAGGTGTGGTTTGGAAGCTGAGAACCAGCCCCAGGCATCTAACGTCCATGTCAAGGGGCAGGTGATTGTGTCCCTCCTGCCCCACTGCGCTATTTATGTCATATTGCATCCCTCCAAAGTGCCAAAAGGGTCTCTTAGACCCTGATGCCTTCCAGGGTACATTTTCAAAATCTCTCATCTGGAGGGGCATGTTATTTTCCCGTATTAAGGATGAGGAAAATGAAGTAAAAGTAGCTGCCTCTATCTGAAGAAGGAAGTGCCAAAGGCAGTCCCCTCCATTTCTACCTTAGAAAACTGAGGTGTGACTATTCAGCTAGTGAGAAAGTGGGAAGCAGTGCTTTAAGTTCCTAAAAGCTACTGGTTCACCTGAAAAGCCAGCATCATTTATGCTTAAAAAATTGAATTCAAGTCAAGCTAGCCTTGCTGTGTATTTAGTTACTCAGCCATTTTACAAGTATTTATGGAATTCCTCTTCTGTGTAAAGCATTATTCTGGGCACTGTCAAAGGCTACAAAAGAGAAGAAACAGTGTTCTATGATTTCCAAGAGTTTGGCAGTCCAGTCTGAGTGACAGCACACTCGCCAGAAAGCACACTGGAGTGGAGCATCTCAGGCGCTGGGGAGAAGATATTTGGTACATTCTCAGCAACTGATGGATAGATTGGGTCCAAGGACACCATGTCCGAATGAATTCTCAGGATGCCAGTAGCAAATTCTCCAAGGACAAAATGATTCTTGCCCCCCAAATTTCCCATGTTATCCAGCCTGGATTGAAATAGAATTGCAAAGATAGCCTGTGAAGAGCAAAGATAAAAATAAAAATGTGCAAGAAATGAAGGGAAAAACCGAGGATGACCAAGGGGAGAAAGCAAGATCAGTTTTGTTTTCAGATGAGATTTAGTAGAGACATCTTGACTCAGTCAGGCAGAGAAAAAGAGAATTAATTTTTGCTTCAAGAAATAATTAATTTTATTCATGAATGAACTGCTACTTGGAGACGCATATATGTAGGAAGGAGTGAAGTAGGCGTCATCTAGAACCTGTCACGACACAGATGCAGGCAGACAGGGACTGGCTGATCATGTGGTCTTGTCTTTTTCTGGGTCAGGGATTCTCAGTTTTTTTTCTTTATTCAGCTTCTGCCACATTTATCCCACCTCTGGACTTCCCACATCTGCTACAAGAAATTTATTTAGTCCATGTTGCTTAAGAGGGCCTTTTTTCACTCTGTACATGTTTATTGAGCATCCATGCATGCCGGCCAGTCCACAAGAGCTGGGGACACAGCCATGAATGAGCCCACCCCAGCCTCAGGGAGCTCTGCCCTTAAGGAAGACCCACAGGGGCAAGTGGTTGGAAGGGGGCTGAGGTCTGTGAAGTGGTAAAAGGTGCTGTGTGAGAGCAGTTTGGTTCCCTGCCAATCATCCATTTCTCTTCCAGGATTACAGGCAGGTAAGTGTGCTCAAAAGCAGCAGAGGGCATGTGCAGCAGATATGTTACCGCGAAGCTGGGCTGGAGAGGAAGGTTTGGACCTGAGTGTGAGACAAGGATTCCTAACCCCATAATCCTTCCCTGACTCAAATTAAAGGCCACTGAGCCCTCTGGTCCATCAGACTGATTTGCCTCATCCTAAGTAAAACACCTGGAGAAGGCATTTCTGGACACTGCAGATAACCTGGAAAGGTGCCTCAGATGGAGCTCCACAAGTGAGCTAAGCATGAGCAGGTGAACGCAGATGTGGGTGTCTAAGACACGAGCTTTTTGTGAACAGTGATCTCAGTGCATCAATTACACAGTATCAAAGCGTGGACCAGAGGACAGCTAGCTCTCCCCAGTCTCCCCAGTCTCCCAACAGGACAGAAGGAAGAAGGGGACAAAGAAAACAGACAGTCGTAGAGGGCAAATGCATTGGCCACAGTTTCTATTTAGCTCTGGGAAAGGAAGAAAAGTATTCCCACTATACTCTGAAATACTAATAAAAGTAATAAATAATAGCCATATATATTGAGTGTTCATCATATGCCCAACATTTTACTAAGTGATATATATATGCTAAAATTATTCTTATGAGAAACCTGCAAGGGAAGTACGCTCTGTGTACATATATTTCAGATGAAGACACTGAGATTGAGACAGTGTCACACAATCGGTAAGAGGAAGAGCCAGCCCTCACTCGACACAATAGAGGATCTAATCATTAAATGATTATTACTGAATCAAACAACCTGAGCCTGTGATTCTTAATGCACCAAGGGAAATGGTGCCTCCGGTTGTTAACCCCTGTGCTCCTTTGCTCCTCCAATTCTTCTTTTGGCATTTCAGAGGATGGGAAAGCCTTTTGGCATTTCTGAAGATCAAGTGCACAGACAGGCCTCAGGGGGCTAGAGTGGGGCTTGTCCCACTTAGAGGTCCCAGAATCCTTTGTGTCTACCTGAGTTCCCCATCTGCACTTGGGCTCTGGTGAACCCTTAGCGGCAAGAAGTTACAGATGAATCTTCCTAAAGCAATTCACCCACAGCACAAGTTCTGCCTGTGTCTGCTTTGGCTGCCAGTGTATTTCTGTAAGCATGCAGTGTAAATTGAATTTCTGTAAATTGAATCCTCTACTAGAGGGGCACGTAATGCCATTTCTAAAATGCAGTATCTTATTTTTTGCCTGGAAATGACTTATAAAAATTCAGTGTTAAGTTTGTTCTAGCCCCCAACTCTAGTATTAGGTAGCTGCTGATTTATAAACATGCATATCCACTTGCACATGTCTTATATTTCAAGGACTATTTTTATAAAGCCAGAAGAAACCTTTGGTGATGCAAATAACCCCTGCTTATTGGGCTACTTTGCAAATTTGGAGTTTCTCACAGTGACAAGATGGGTATGTGTTCTGGGTCACTTCTATTTACCCTTTGCATCCACAGTGCACCATGGAGTCAGATGCAGGAGCAACAGAGACCTAGAGGCTGGGACTCTCGAGTCAGTTTTAGGATTTGCAGGTGTAGGTGTGGACAGATGAAAGCTGCTATCCCTGAGACATGGCTTGAGGGAGGCAGGAATCTGGGAGAGTTCCCTCTGTCTGCCACGTTTTCCCCTCTGTACCTGTTTAACATTCCCTGGTTCTGCCACTGCACCAGGCTCTCCCTTGAGCTCATAGATATGCCTCTTTATTCCCCTCCCTGCAAAGAAAAAACAAACTCTGGATGTCAGAATGAGTCAGAGTGAGGAAGAAGTCTCACTGGCCAGGCACAAGGCCCTGGAGGGAGAAAAATGAGGTAGCCAGAACAGTGCTGCACCAAGCCTTTCATTACCAGCCCGTGCCTGGGAGAGTTCTCCTTTCCCTCGTGTGCCAGGAGAGCCTGTGCCTAACCTGGGGACAGGCTAGTGACGGAGGAGGGACAGGAAGGAAAACTCTTTGGGGATTGGGTTCTCCTGGATCCACAGAGGCACGTAAACACCTACCGATCCCTCGACATGAGCCTCACAGTTGGTTTACTAGTAACGGAGGTAAACTGTAGCCTCAGCTTGGCTGCTTCTGGGCATGTTCTAAATTGTGAGTCTGAGAAAGACAACATGGAGAGGAAGGGAGGCCACACAAGTCCCTGAATGTCATATAGAAACTCATGCTCATATGAGACTTGATAGAAGAAACATGGCTCTGGAGGCTGATAATACATTCTCTTGCCTTCTGTTACCACTCAGTGTGGCAGGGGCCATGTTGGTGTCTGCAAGATAGGAGATAGATTTGGGGACCACAAATTTAGTGTTGGTCTGGGACAAGAGGCCAGAGATGCAGGGACTGTCTGGCCGTGCAAGGAAGCCTGGTGACATGGGATGGCAGAACAGAAGAAAGTGATGCTCAAATCTGTAAGTTAAGAGGAAACCTTAAAGTCACCTATTCCCTACCCAATGTAGATAACCACTCTACAAATCCCTAAGAAAGTGCTCAAGCAGGCTTGGCTTGAGCAGTTCTAGTCCTGTGTGTTCACTGAAGCCAATTTTCTTTCAACAGTCCAAAACACTACAAAGACCTTTCTGAAACTGAATCACAGTCTTTCTTTCCATAATTCTGCTTATGGGCCCTGACTGCTCTCTTTTTTTCTCTAGAAGAACTTTAAATGCCTCTTCTTCACAACAGGCCTCTGCATATCTGAAGAGAGCTCTTCTCCCTGAAGCCTAGACTCATCAGCACTCTTTAACTTCCAGCCAGTTCTTTGCTCTTTCCCCTCCTCTCACAGTCTCTCTCTCAAGCTGTCCTTGTGTCTTTTTCCTAACTCTTCCTTTTTCATCTTTCTTCATAAAGAAAATAGAAGCAGCCTATTTTGACATGAGATTTCCTCCTGGACCAATTCCGGCTGTCGGAGAGCTTGCTTGCTCATCTCACACGGTACTCCGGCTTCTGCCACGCCTCACCACCAGCTCACCATCCTGGGGGCTCAAGTCAGGCATTTTCCTCTCCACAGACTTCTTGACCTTCTTGCATTCTATGCAGCTCTCGAAGGTCAGTGACCGTGGTTATAGATCACAAGCACATGTCAGGAAATGTGGTGACTGTGCTAGAATTGAAGCATTGATGCTTCTAGAAAAGTTGGAAATATGTGCCGAGCTTATGATGAAAGAATATAGGTTTTTCATTCAAGATAAATGTAGGGGGGAAAATCCTACCTTTTTCCTCAGTTTCTCAAAGAATTGCAGCCACCTTCCCCCTTGATTTGATTATGTACACCTAGATTTCATTTCTGGGAGGAAATCATAGCCAGACCTGTGCTCATCATGTTTCCTACTGCCCTTACAGTGTCTCCTATATTCTCTGCTGTGCTTCCTGGATGACTAGCCTGCAGGTTGCTGTGGCTCCCACCTCACCCCCACCCCCACCCCATTTGAGTTCTGTGGTTGACAGCTCAGAGCTGGCTTTCAAAGTCAGCCTCTTTTCTTCTCCAGGCTTCATTGCTACCACTTGAACTCTTCTCTTTTCTCTGATCTAATCTGCCTAAAGTTCTCTGTTGGTCCCTCTATGCCCCCCAAATAAAACAGATGTCTTTTCTTAGCATGAAAGTACCTTCCTAACCCACCCAGTCACTATTTCAACAAGTATTCAGTGAATACCGACCTTTACTGCCAATTGTGGCCCCCCATTTCTCTCTGCTTATCCTTTGTTCCAGGCTCAGTGAGTATCTCCAGGCTCCCCCAGACCCAGAAAGCTCCTTCAGGTCCTGTGTGTCTTTCCAGGTCGCCCTCTTCCTGCAAAGCTCTTCCCCTTTTCTCTGCCAGCTGAGCTCCTGCTCACCTTCCCAACCCACTTAGCGATCACCTCCCTAGGAAGCCTTCTTTGGCTCCTGCAGGAGGATTAGTTATTCATACTTATGATTCCCCATCAGTCTGTTCATATTTCTGCTACATAACTTATTTTGCACATTTATGTATGTATGTATGTATGTATTATTCTTTATTTGTTATTCTCTTGGCTCTGAGCTCCTTCAGGCAAAGAACACATTTTATTTCATCTTTCTTTCTCCAGCGTCCAACACCATGTCTGCCATGGGTAAGGATAGTAAAGAATGAAACCACTTGGTAAGAGAGGATTTTCTGGGACTGACTTAGATGAAGCAGAAAGCAAGTGGCTGAGGATCCAAGATTTAGAATCATTCTATAGAGGTTTACGTTACAGTGCTGCTACTTCTACCTGTGTGAACTTGTACAGGTCATTTATATCGAAGCCTCATTTTTCTCATCAATAGCATGTGTAGGATGATAGGACTTTTCTTTTCTTTTTTTAAAAAATATTTTTATTTATTTATTTATTTTGTTTTTTGAGAGGGCATCTCTCATATTTATTGATCAAATGGTTGTTAACAACAATAAAATTCTGTATAGGGGAGTCAATGCTCAATGCACAATCATAAATCCACCCCAAGCCTAATTCTCATCAGTCTCCAATCTTCTGAAGCACAACGAACAAGTTCTTACATGGAGAACAAGGTCTTACATAGTGAATAAGTTCTTACCTGGTGAACAGTGCAAGGGCAGTCATTACAGAAACTTTCGGTTTTAATCACGCATTATGAACTATAAACAATCAGGTCAAATATGAATATTCGTTTGATTTTTATACTTGATTTATATGTGGATCCCACATTTCTCCCTTTATTATTATTATTGTTATTTTTAATAAAATGCTGAAGTGGTAGGTAGATGCAAGATAAAGGTAGAAAACATAGTTTAGTGTTATGAGAGCAAATGTAGATGATCAGGGTGTGCCTGTAGACTATGTGTTAATCCAAGCTAGACAAGGGCATTAAAACATCCACGGATGCAGAAGATTTCTCTCAAAACAGGGAGGGTGGGGTTCTGAGCCTCACCTCTGTTGATCCCCAATTTCTCACCTGATGGCCCACCTGAGACTGTGCCTGTCTTAGGTTGTTCCTCCCTTGAGGAATCTTACCCGTCTCTGGCTAACCAGTCATCTTCCGGGGCCATACAGGGAGATGTAAAGTTGGTAAGTGAGAGAGAAGCCATATTGTTTGAAAAGGTTAGCTTTTTACTTCTTTGCAGATTTATGCCCTGTGGCTTCTATGCCCAGCATTTGTCTTGAGGTATCTTTACCACTTGGAGGAATTATGATACTCGGTAAATTTGATATGAGGCACGAATTCTATTTAAGGGTTGTAATTAGGAAGGAAGAAGAAAAGCTATAGAGGTAGCAGATGGAAGAAAACATGGGAGGATTGATTATTTCTTTGACATATCTTCTTGTAGAGTAACTTAAGCATGTATAGGTTTTAAACTACTAATTAAATTGTGCACACACATTAACATAATAGGAATACAGTTACATAACCAAAGCAGATCTACAGTTACCAGCCATCTCCAGTGAAGCCAAGAAAACCAGTTAGGCACCCTAGGCATTTGTGAAAATTTGTCTATGATATGATGGATATTGTCCAACTGTACTTGAACAGTCTGAGAGAAATCTGACAAATTAAAACAACCCATTCCTGGGCATTGTTCACATCCCATATGTTCTTTTAACAGTAGATAATCTGTAGTTGTAAGATTTTGGAGCACTACAACTTGCACTTCTCCTAATTCTCGGTTGAGTTCCAACAGTATAGATCCAGTCAAATTTGTTGTTTTACTGAAAGCACAGGCCAGCTTAGATATCTCCTTCTTCATTCCAATGGCAAGTCCAGGAACCGGTGGGTTGGATGCAGCTACAACTGCAGCATCGCCTGGATCTTTGTTGAGGTTTTTTGATGATCACCTTCTGGTATGACTCTTCTAGAGAGTGCTGATGTTGGAAGTTCTTCTTCAGATCGTATCTTAGTTCATTTTCTGGGTAGCCAAATTAGGCTTTGATCCTCTGTATAAACACAAACAGACCCTTTGCCCACACTTTGATATGCCCCTTATACCATTGTGTAGAACTCATTGGAGGTCACCACACAGAAACTGTTTTTTTTTTAAGAGAAAAGAATATTATCAGAAAAGTGTACCTCCATAGCTGATCATCTGACACCCTTTAAGTGATCAAAATTAAAGATATTTAAAGCATGCATTAATCGTTGATTTACAGTTAGTTTTATCCTATCAGGGAGTAATCCCCCTTCCCTTTCTTTTTTTTTTTGTTATAACTAATCTACACTTACATGATGAATATTATGTTTACTAGACTCTCCCCTATACCAAGTCCCTCCTATAAACCCCTTTACAGTCACTGTCTATCAGCATAACAAAATGTTGTAGAATCACTACTTGTCTTCTCTGTGTTGTACAGCCCTCCCCTTTCTCCCTCCCCCCCATGCATGCTAATCTTAATACCCCCTTTCTTCTCCCCCCACTTATCCCTCCCTACCCACCCATCCTCCCCAGTCTCTTTCTCTTTGGTACCTGTTAGTCCATTTTTGGGTTCTGTAATTCCGCTGCTGTTTTGTTCCTTCAGTTTTTCCTTTGTTCTTATACTCCTCAGATGAGTGAAATCATTTGGTATTTCTCTTTCTCCGCTTGGCTTATTTCACTGAACATAATACCTTCCAGCTCCATCCATGTTCCTGCAAATGGTTGGATTTTCCCTCTTCTTATGACTGAGTAGTATTCCATTGTGTATATGTACCACATCTTCTTTATCCATTCATCTACCAATGGACATTTAGGTTGCTTCCAATTCTTGGCTATTGTAAATAGTGCTGCGTTAAACATAGGGGTGCATCTCTCTCAAACTTGATTGCTGCGTTCTTAGGGTAAATTCCTAGGAGTGGAATTCCTGGGTCAAATGGTAGGTCTGTTTTGAGCATTTTGATGAACCTCCATACTGCTTTCCACAATGGTTGAACTAATTTACATTCCCACCAGCAGTGTAGGAGGGTTCCCCTTTCTCCACAGCCTTGCCAACATTTGTTGTTGTTTGTCTTTTGGATGGCAGCCATCCTTACTTGTGTGAGGTGATATCTCATTGTAGTTCTAATTTGCATTTCTCTGATAATTAGCGATGTGGAGCATCTTTTCATGTGTCTGTTGGCCATCTGTATTTCTTTTTTGGACAACTGTCTGTTCAGTTCCTCTGCCCATTTTTTAATTGGATTATTTGTGTTTTGTTTGTTGAGGCATGTGAGCTCTTTATATATTTTGGACGTCAAGCCTTTATCGGATCTGTCATTTACAAATATGTTCTCCCATACTGTAGGGTTCCTTTTTGTTCTATTGATGGTGTCTTTTGCTGTAGAGAAGTTTTTCAGCTTAATATAGTCCCACTTGTTCATTTTTGCTGTTGTTTTCCTTGCCTGGGGTGATATGTTCAAGAAGAGGTCACTCATGTTTATGTCTAAAAGGTTTTTGCCTAAGTTTTTTTCTAAGAGTTTTATGATTTCATGACTTACATTCAGGTCTTTGATCCATTTTGAATTTACTTTTATGTATGGGGTTAGACAATGGTCCAGTTTCATTCTCCTACATGTAGCTGTCCAGTTTTGCCAGCACCATCTGTTGAAGAGACTGTCATTTCGCCATTGTATGTCCATGGCTCCTTTATCAAATATTAATTGACCATATATGTTTCGGTTAATGTCTGGAGTCTCTAATCTGTTCCACTGGTCTGTGGCTCTGTTCTTCTGCCAGTACCAAATTGTCTTGATTACTATGGCTTTGTAGTAGAGCTTGAAGTTGGGGAGTGAGATCCCCCCTACTTTATTCTTCTTTCACAGGATTGCTTTGGCTATTCGGGGTCTTTGGTCTTTCCATATGAATTTTTGAATTATTTGTTCCAGTTCATTGAAGAATGTTGCTGGTAATTTGATAGGGATTGCATCAAATCTGTATATTGCTTTGGGCAGGATGGCCATTTTGATGATATTAATTCTTCTTAGCCATGAGCATGGGATGAGTTTCCATTTGTTAGTGTCCCCTTTAATTTCTCTTAAGAGTGACTTGTAGTTTTCAGGGTATAGGTCTTTCACTTATTTGGTTAGGTTTATTCCTAGGTATTTTATTCTTTTTGATGTAATTGTGAATGGAATTGTTTTCCTGATTTCTCTTTCTATTGGTTCATTGTTAGTGTATAGGAAAGCTACAGATTTTTGTGTGTTAATTTTGTATGCTGCAACTTTGCTGTATTCCAATATCAGTTCTAGTAGTTTTGGAGTGGAGTCTTTAGGGTTTTTTATGTACAATATCATATCATCTGCAAATAGTGACAGTTTAACTACTTCTTTACCAATCTGGATTCCTTGTATTTCTTTGTTTTGTCTGATTGCCGTGGCTAGGACCTCTAGTACTATGTTAAATAACAGTGGGGAGAGTGGGCATCCCTGTCTAGTTCCCGATCTCAGAGGAAAAGCTTTCAGCTTCTCGCTGTTCAGTATAATGTTGGCTGTGGGTTTATCATATATGGCCTTTATTATGTTGAGGTACTTGCCCTCTATTCCCATTTTGCTGAGAGTTTTTATCATGAATGGATGTTGAATTTTGTCAAATGCTTTTTCAGCATCTATGGAGATGATCATGTGGTTTTTGTCTTTCTTTTTGTTGATGTGGTGGATGATGTTGATGGATTTTCGAATGTTGTACCATCCTTGCATCCCTGGGATGAATCCCACTTGGTCATGGTGTATGATCCTTTTGATGTGCTGTTGAATTCTGTTTGCTAATATTTTATTGAGTATTTTTGCATCTACATTCATCAGGGATATTGGTCTGTAATTTTCTTTTTTGTTGGGGTCTTTGCCTGGTTTTGGTATTAGGGTGATGTTGGCTTCATAGAATGAGTTTGGGAGTATTCCCTCCTCTTCTATTTTGTGGAACACTTTAAGGAGAATGGGTATTATGTCTTCTCTGTGTGTCTGATAAAATTCCGAGGTAAATCCGTCCGGCCCTGGGGTTTTGTTCTTGGGTAGTTTTTTGATTACTGTTTCAATTTCTTTGCTCTTAATTGGTTTGTTTAACTTTTGTGTTTCTTCCTTGGTCAGTCTTGGGAGGTTGTATTTTTCTAGGAAGTTGTCCATTTCTTCTAGGTTTTCCAGCTTGTTGGCATATAGGTTTTCATAGTAGTCTTTAATAATTCTTTGTATTTCTGTGGAGTCTGTCGTGATTTTTCCATTCTCATTTCTGATTATGTTGATTTGTGTTGATTCTCTTTTTCTCTTAATAAGTTTGGCTAGAGGCTTATCTATTTTGTTTATTTTCTCAAAGAACCAGCTCTTGGTTTCGTTGATTTTTGCTATTGTTTTATTCTTCTCAATTTTGTTTATTTCTTCTCTGATCTTTATTATGTCCCTCCTTCTGCTGATTTTAGGCCTCATTGTTCTTCTTTTTCCAGTTTTGATAATTGTGATGTTAGACTATTCATTTGGGATTGTTCTTCCTTCTTCAAGTGTGCCTGGATCGCTATATACTTTCCTCTTAAGACTGCTTTCGCTGCATCCCACAGAAGTTGGGGCTTTGTGTTGCTGTTATTTGTTTCTATATATTCCTTGATCTCTATTTTGATTTGTTCATTGATCCATTGATTATTTAGAAGCATCTTGTTAAACCTCCATGTGTTTGTGAGCCTTTTTGTTTTCTTTGTAGAATTTATTTCTAGTTTTACACCTTTGTGGTCTGAAAAATTTGTTGGTGGAATTTCAATATTTTGGAATTTACTGAGGCTCTTTTTGTGGGCTAGTATGTGGTCTATTCTGGAGAATGTTCCATGTGCACTTGAGAAGAATGTATATCCTGTTGCTTTTGGTTGTAGAGTTCTATAGATGTCTATTAGGTCCATCTGTTCTAGTGTGTTGTTCAGTGCCTCTGTGTCCTTACTTATTTCTGCCCGGTGGATCTATCCTTTGGGGTGAGTGGTGTGTTGAAGTCTCCTAAAATGAATGCATTGCAGTCTATTTCCCTCTTTAGTTCTGTTAGTATGTGTTTCACATATGCTGATGCTCCTGTGTTGGGTGCATATATATTTAGAATGGTTATATCCTCTTGTTGGACTGAGCCCTTTATCATTATGTAGTGTCCTTCTTTATCTCGTTAATTTATTTGTTTTGAAGTCTGTTTTGTCTGATACTAGTACTGCAACCCCTGCTTTCTTCTCGCTGTTGTTTGGCTGAAATATGTTTTTCCATCCTAGTCTGTGCATGTCTTTGGGTTTGAGGTGAGTTTCTTGTAAGCAGCATATAGATGGGTCTTGCTTTTTTACCCATTCTATTACTCTGTGTCTTTTGATTGGTGCATTCAGTCCATTTACATTTAGGGTGACTATTGAGAGATATGTACTTATTGCCATTGTAGGCTTTAAATTCATGGTTACCAAAGGTTCAAGGTTAGCCTCTTTAGTATCTTACTGCCTAACTTAGCTCACTTATTGAGCTGTTATATACACTGTCTGGAGATTCTTTTCTTCTCTCCCTTCTTATTCCTCCTCCTCCATTCTTCATATGTTGTGTGTTTTGTTCTGTGCTCTTTTTAGGAGTGCTCCCATCTAGAGCAGTCCCTGTAAGATGCCCTGTAGAGGTGGTTTGTGGGAAGCAAATTCCCTTAGCTTTTGCTTGTCTGGGAATTGTTTAATCCCGCCATCATATTTAAATGATAGTCGTGCTGGATACAGTATCCTTGGTTCAAGGCCCTTCTGTTTCATTGTATTAAATATATCATGCCATTCTCTTCTGGCCTGTAGGGTTTCTGTCGAGAAGTCTGATGATAGCCTGATGGGTTTTCCTTTATAGGTGACCTTTTTCTCTCTATCTGCCTTTAAAACTCTTTCCTTGTCCTTGATCCTTGCCATTTTAATTATTATGTGTCTTGGTGTTGTCCTTCTTGGATTCTTTCTGTTGGGGGTTCTGTGTATTTCCGTGGTCTGTTCGATTATTTCCTCCCCCAGTTTGGGGAAGTTTTCAGCAATTATTTCTTCAAAGAGACTTTCTATCCCTTTTCCTCTTTCTTCCTCTTCTGGTACCCCTATAATACAAATATTATTCCTTTTGGCTTGGTCACATAGTTCTCTTAGTGTTGTTTCTTTCCTGGAGATCCTTTTATCTCTCTCTATGTCAGCTTCTATATGTTCCTGTTCTCTGGTTTCTTTTCCTTCAATGACCTCTTGCATCTTATCCATTCTGCTTATAAATCCTTCCAGGGTTTGTTTCACTTCTGTGATCTCCTTCCTGACATCTGTGATCTCCCTCTGGACTTCATCCCATTGCTCTTGTGTTTTGCTCTGCATCTCTGTCAGCATGTTCATGATTTTTATTTTGAATTCTTTTTCAGGAAGACTGGTTAGGTCTGTCTCCTCAGGTGTTGACTCTGTGATCTTTGTCTGCCTGTAGTTTTGCCTTTTCATGGTGATAGAGATAGTTTGCAGAGCTGGTACGAGTGACAGCTGGAAGAGCTTTCCTTCTTGTTGGTTTGTGGCCTTCCTCTCCTGGGAGAATAGCGACCTCTAGTGGCTTGTGCTGGGCAGCTGTGCACAGACAGGGCTTCTGCTTCCTGCCTAACTGCTATGGAGTTTATCTCCGCTGTTGCTGTGGGCGTGGCCTGGCTCACCCTGCTGCTCCAAAATAGTGGATCCCCGTTGGAGGGGGAGCGGCCGGGAGGCTATTTATCTCCGTAAGGGGCCTCCGTGCTCCCTGCTGCCCAGGGGGTTAGAGTGCCCAGAGATCCCCAGATTCCCTGCCTCTGGACTAAGTGTCCTGCCCTGCTCCTTTAAGACTTCCAAAAAGCACTCTCCAAACCAAAACAACAACAGCAACAACAACAACAAAAAATTAAATAAATAATTTAAAAAATAAAAGTAAAACGCATGATTTTCTTTGTCCTCAGGCGCCTGTCACTGGTCTTGCTGCCATGTTTCCCTAGTACTTGGGTCACTGTCCCTTTAAGACTTCCAAAAAGCACTCACCAAAAAAAAAAAAATGGTCGCTCCCGTTTCTTTGTTCTCTGGCGTTGGCCTCAGGCACCCACTCACTGGTCCTGCCACCCTGTTTCCCTAGTATCCAGGACCCCATGCATGCACTGTGTCTGCGCTCTGGTCCAGATGGCTGGGGCTGGGTGTTCAGCAGTCCTGGGCTCCCTCTCCCTCCCTGATGACTCCTCTCCTCCTGCCGGGATTTGGGGGGAGGGGCGCTCAGGTCCCACCAGGCTGGGGCTTGTATCTTACCCCCTTTGCGAGGCGCTGGGTTCTCGCAGGTGTGGATGTGGTCTGGATGTTGTCCTGTGTCCTCTGGTCTCTATTTTAGGAAGAGTTGTCTTTGTTATATTTTCATAGATATATGTGGTTTTGGGAGGAGATTTCTGCTCCTCTACTCATGCCGCCATCTTGGCTCCGCCTCCGATAGGACTTTCTTTATAGGACTATTTGGTGATGACTAAGACAATTTTTTATTTATTTCAAGATAAGTGCTTATTATTTTTTGTGGGGACTTCTGAGAATAAACGTGGGAAACAATGAAGGGGGATATCTTGAGAAATAGAAGAGAAAATGCAGAAATTAATTGAGAGAGGAGAGAAATAAGGGGCAGTCTTACTCTGTCAAACTCTTTCCACTGCAATCTCCATACATTAATCAAATTTATCACTTAAAATCCACATATTGCTCTCCTAACTATAGCCTGAGTTAATTTATTCATTGACTTTATAGTTACGGATTGTTCAAAATAAATCCTTAACAATGACAGGTGCTTTCCATGTAGAGCACAACTCGTACACCATGATCCCATAGCATAAAAGTCAGGCCTCCAGACCAACACCATTTCCATTTAAACTCAGATATTAAGAAGACAAGAGACCCCATATGGGAATATTACTGAGCTGGAGAGGAAATGGGAGCTTGGGTGCTTGACCACATGGGCAGTAAAATCAGGTAATTGAGAGGGAACCCTATTGAGATAGGCAATGAAATCAAGAGTGAAGATTACTCTTCCAGGCTGGAATATGAGGTTAAGATGATCAAGGTAGTACTGGTCAGGGTAGTAACTGCTTGAACATGTGGTGCCCAAATCTCAGGGACTTAGTACAAGTTTGTTCACTCATTCATTCATTCATTTATTTTTGCTCATGTCCAGTGCAGTTCATGGGCAGGTTACAAGGAGATCGCTGCATGAAACCACTCAGGAGCACCAAGACTCCTTCTGTCTAGTCACTCTGTCATCACTCGGAGCCTCAGTCTTCCTCCGGGTACCAGTAAACAAGGAAAGAGAGTCTGTGTGAAGAATTTCACGGGAGATCTTACAGTCTAGGCCTGGGTTCATGTTCTCCAGAGCTCAGCCACATGCTACAGTTAAATGCAGAGGAAGCTGGGAAAAATTGTCTATCTGTGCGCCCAGAAGGAAAATAGAAATAGGGAACAACTGCCCAATCCCTGTCCCAAGGGGTGGAATGCAAAGCCCTATATTTAAGTTCACAATGTCAATTTCACATATTTGGATACAGACCTGGCTTAACTGTGAAAAAATATATATATAGGGTTGGAAAAAAATATTCTGGCTGACCGTAAGACTACTGTTAGGATCATTTTTTCTTAAAAAAGGAATGCAATGTTTAGGTGCATTAATAAAGGAAATACGTGTAGGAGAAAGATCATAGACCATCTTCACTTTTGGTTAGCTATGTGTCCTTGACTAAGATATTTAAATTATCGGAGGCCCAGCTAGCTCAGCTATAAGGAGGACTAAAGCTTGTTTGGTGTGCCAGTGTTGTCAGTTAACTATTGCCACGATTCCGGGTACAAAAATAACCCTCAAACTCAGTAGCTTAAAAAAACAATCAGTTTTCTTACTCATGCCTCTGCAGGTTGGCAGAGTTATTTAGCTATGCTTTAGGCTGCAGACCTGTGAGGGAGCCGTTAGGTCTTCACTCCAGTGATGCTGATGACGGGTCTCAGGCCGAAGGGGCAGCACCCGCAGCTATGTGGGGGAAGCCATTTTCATGGGAAGAGCAGATATGCAATGGAAAAGAGTAGAAACAAGCAATGCTTCTTGAGGTCTTGGCCCTGAGTTGGCACACTGTCACCTATGTCTATAGTCCTTTGTCCAAAGCAAAGACCCATAGCCAAGCCTTATATCAATGGGGGAGGGAAATAAGCTCCCTCCATATGAGTGAGGGAAACCACAAAGTCCCATGTCAAAGGGATTCTGACACAGAAGACAATGAGGATTCAATCTACCATGCTGACATTTGTTTAAGGCTGTGGTCACTATTTAAAAACACGTAAAGCATCCAGTACAATGACTGGCAACATAGGGGCTCAATCAACAAACACTCTGATGATTGTTATAATGTTGATGATAATGATGGATTCACACATTCTATCCTAGTGTCCTCTCAGTGGCTCAGAACACATCTACAGGATCATGTTTAATTTTGGTGGCTCTTTAAAAAGAAATACATTGCCAAGCTAGATTGCAAGCAGAGAGGTTGAGCCTAAGGGCCTAGGGAAATGGAAACTACTGAATGAATGAAACATATTTAGGCCAAAGAAGAGTGGCCCATATAAAAAGTAAATGCACCCCAATACCAGAAGGCCTGTCTCATTGCAAAAGGAATACATTTGTAGAATAACAAAAGGAACTGCCATTCTGCGGAATTCCCGTGGAGTTAAGTAGGTAATGGGAAACCCACGGACATTTGCTGGGGAGGAGCATGGCATGCACTGTAAGCCTGCTGAGCAAAGACAAGGAGGCGAAGAGTAGTGAACAGAGCCAGATTCTCCACAGTTGGGCAGATAAGCTGTGGGGAGCAGCTGGGAGGTCAGGACAGAGACGTGGTTTCTGTGCCTGGGGAAACACAGATCTTACCTCCCTCTTCAGTTCCTTCTGGCCTCATAGATTCCCTGGTCCTTTATTCTAATGCATCTGTTGTATTTCATGTTGAATCTACCAACACACCACGCTCAGTGCCCTCTGCAAGTCCCCAAGTCCCAACTGGGCAGTATGAGAGGCGCCAAGCAGTGATCTCCTTCCTCTTCTGTAAGCTTGAGTCTCTCCTCCCCATTTCTCCCAATCAGCCTTAATTGAACTGTTTGAAAGCTACAGCTTGATTTTAATTAGAGCAAAATTGGGAAGATTAGAATGAAATTGGCCAATCATTGTTTACGGGCTGTTGTCTGAGAACACAGCAGGCTGCTAAATTACCTCCACACCAGGCTTCTTGAGTCCTTCCCGTGGGAAGGCCAGGGGCACTGCGACATGGGGGAGAACTCACCTTGTTTCTGCTCTTGTGCCCCCTGCAGTTGCAGGGGCTGAGATGGTTTTTAACCAAAGGGCTCCTGGATTGAAGCCTTCTTGCCTGGGGATTTCTCCCAGCCACGGTGGTAAACGAGGCAAAAGAAGAATTCCTGGGAAGTGTGACAAAAGTGTAGACTGGTCTCTGAATGTGAGTACAGGAGGCAGAAAATCATTCACAGCATGCACCGGATATCATCAAACTCTACCACTGATCCACTGAGAGTTGGGTCACTTCTCTCACCTACTCTGTCTCTTCATATTTTTAATCCTGTACAAGATTAATAATAGAGAGATGATATTCCTGCTTCCTCTTTCCTGAGGTCTTTGTGTCGAATAGTTGAGCTTATGTGAAAATTGTATACAAATCTTTTTTAAAAACTAAAGGAAAGCTCTACACTAACTTAAGAGATTATGACTTTTATTATCATTTTTTTTTATGGCTCAGTTTCATCATGTCTTATTCACTATAGCAGTACTAGCTCTAATGGCCAAGTGCACTACAGTAATCTGTTGTTGAGATAGAAATACCCTGATGTTGTGATGGGCCTAGAAATACTGCCTGCTTTACAGGAGCCGAAGCACGATATACCCCTCAGCCTCTAAAGTGTCCAGCTAGAAAACATGAAGCTATCTTAGCTGAGGCATCAGGGTAAATATCCTCAGTGTATATGTTGGCTTTGACTATTCTTATTCATGTGAGTTTATCAAGGCAAAGAATGTGAGCCCTATGGAAAAGAAAAGATGATCATGTCTTATTTTGATGGACTGAGTTCTGTGATGGGAGCAGTAGCCCCCAGCATGAGGTGTATCAATGAAGAAAGAGCAGGTTTCTTTGTGTCTTCAGGAAAGTCAGCAGTGCAATCCTCCATGGTGTTTACTGAGCCTCCTTTGTCGAACTGGCAAGTTGGGGAGAGGCTGCTCTCCAAGAGAAAGATGGGCTCTGAGACCAAAGACATTTGTGTTTCTCCAGAACTGGTCGGTATGTGAGAAATTTTCCCATGTTCACTGGTTGACAGTTTACATAGACAAAGTCGAGTCACAGGAAAAATGACAAGGAAACTATTTGTGTCCTTGGCTTAAGGCCAATCCATCTTTTTCTGCTCCAAAGTTCTTAAATATTTTATTCAATGACCTGTTCTCTGTCTTCTTTCATTTTTCAAGGAAAGCCAGTCATATTTTGTCCCTTACAAGTATGGTCTGTGCCAAGCAAACGTTTGGAGAATGACAGCTCAGACTCAGTACCGTGGTCCTTTTGAACACTCCAGGTTGGACGAAGATGCCCCCAAAAGAGAGATTATGGGAGATGGATCAGGAAGGCCACAGGACAGAGAAGGGCAATATTCCCTACCACAGCCTGCTCTCCGCCAGGGTCTTCAAAGTGGTGTTTAGATCTGGGCATCCTGGGCTCCATGGCTGCCTTAAGACTTCTTGCTCTGCAACCTCTCAGGGAGTCCCGGAACCTATTCTGAGAACTCCGCCTGAGTGAGCAGGTGATGCTCGGTTGGCTCTGCTGGAAACAGCATTAATTCCCTCCCAGTAAACCCAGCCTGGAGTCTAATTCAGGAAGAACAAATGGGCTCCTGGCACTCAAGGGCACACTGACACTGGAATAGGGTGTGCCAAGCCAGCAGGGGTGCCACAGCAAAGGAGTTGGGTAGAGCTGCCACTCAGGATACAGGAAATGTGACTTTCCAAATGACAACCATATTGATGGCTTTGGAGATAGGCCCAAATGTGCTTCTTGCACAGAGATGGAAAGATGTGTCTGTTGGAACACTGGTAACAGAATCATCTCGCTGTTAGTATGAGGTCTGGGCATAAGCACCCACTTTGTAAGTCCAGTATCCATCGCAAGGAGGTGTCAGCCTCATTGAGGCAGCATTTACTGAGTTTTGTTTTTGTTTTTAAACTATGAAATGTTAGAAAATACACTCTCTCTTTAAGCTTCATAGGGAGGGAGGCTTCATAGGTAATGACTCTTCATGGGGGCCAGATCAATGTTTTCAGTTTACAAGCCCGAAAGCGGTGCTTCAGCATGCAGCTGCTGGAAATAGCACCTGGGATGAAATACCCTGCCTGCGCTCTTTCTGAGCCTTACATCGCCAGGAGCATGAGACCCTGCAGGGGACTCTTGCCTGCAGAGTCCTGGTGTGGAATGTGGAGGAATACATGCTGCAGAGTGACTGGTGACCTAGAGTCAGTAGCAATGGCCTTGGAGGCATCCCTTTTTATTCACATCCTTCGAATCAGGAACACCTTGTAGCCATTTAGTATTCTCATCAGAGACCCTCTCGCTTCATACCCAGAGCTGGCCCAGTACCAAAGCCCTCCTCAAGCTCCTCTCGCCTGCGGCCTCGCATGGCTGTGGTTCAGCTCTCCTACTGCAGGCCCCTTCGGATTCTAGGAAAATCCCTAAACTGATGGACAACCAGAGCCAGCATCTACTGCCAGTCTGGACCACTGGTGTTAAGCAGTTTGGGAGCACGGAAACTATGACCTCTTCAGAATATAGCTGTTATACAGAGACTTCGAGTTATATCCACGATATTCCCAGTGATGGTGTGTACGGCTGCCATGGGACACTGGATATTACCCCCCAAATCTGGCTTACACCATTCCTAAACTTTGTTTTGGTTGTTACTGATGATTTCACGGGTACATTAACTCTCTCACAGACACATATGTTGTTCACTCTAGGCTAATATAAAACACAATGACAAATGGACTAAACTTCTGTTAAGTGTAGTCTGCTGAGGCCCCCTTTTGAGAGGTGCAGCCCAGTACGTTTGGAGAGCTCAGGTGATCCTGTGGCTGAACCTGTGAACCCCTTACGTAGTGGTTTCTGCTGTTCCAAAGGCACTTTCCAGAGGGCATCCACCACTGTTTGAAATGGTTGCTTTCTCACATTGTTTACTGAGTAACACAGTAGGAGAAGATTTTAGGAGAAATGGCTAAATTGAAATGGCTACTTGATGTCTTAATAGAAACAAAGATGATAGCTTAATTGAAGTTGTATGTGAACATAATTTATGTATAGAAAACATCCTTTTTCTAGGGGAAAAAAAAAGGTCTTGATTGTTTTATTACTGGAAAAAAAAACTACTAAATGAAAAATCGGAAATGAACGTTTATTCTCTGAATAGCTCAGGCTGTCTTCCAGTATTGCCTTCTGAGGGTTTCAGATGCTGGAAAAAACCAGGTTAGTAAGTTCTGTAAGCACAGTTTTACCACTTTCTGGCTCAAACTCCATTCCCAGATGCTTCCCCCATTATTTTGATTCCGTGAAGGGTCCCAAGGGTAAGGAAGAACCTTAGTGAAGTAGAAGAGAAAACCACAGGGCCCCTGCAGAGCCTACACCTTCCTGCAGCCGGCTGAGGCCTTATGCCTGCTCGAGGTGACGCCCCACTACAGTTTACAGAGGCAGGTTTTATTATTTTGTTTTGTTTGCAAAGAGAGTTCCCATCCCTATGCATCTATTCTTTCTTCACTGAAATTCTCTTGCTCTCTGTCACACAGACACACACACCCTCTTGAACTCACAAGATCATTATTGCCCCCTTTGAATCTCAGGGGGAGGTGGTAAAGCACAGTGGGAAAGGCTATGTATGGATCATGGAGCCAGACAACCTGCATTCAAATCCTCACTCTGCCACCTACTGGGTGTTACTTACTGGGCAAATTAACTTATTTGTGCCTCAGTTTCCTCATCCATAAAATGAGGACAATTATATTTCCCCCCGTATAGGGGTGTTTTGAATATTATATAGGTTAATACTTGTAAGATGCTTAGAATGCATGGCAAGTACCAAGAATTTATTAAATGTTAACCATTATTTTTTATTATTTGCTCATAAAAAGCTTCCTAAAACAGTATCACTCATTTTTCTAAGTCGTTCGTTATTCTCTGTTATGATTTCCTGAGCAGCCATAGGAGTTGGAATCAGGCCTTCACCTCTGATTCCTCCCATGATACCCTGTGTATAGAATTGATTTTCTTGTCTAGATCTCAAGTTTCTCCTCTTGCTGATGGTTCTATTGAAATCACCTTAATCCAAAAAGGTTTAGCTTTGGTGTATTTGTTGCACTGTGTTTTTGATATACAATAAATTCATGTTGTGTGTAGATAAAGGATATGTTGTGTGTGTTGTTAAAAGATAGTAAACATTTAAAAAGAATTAGAATGCAGTAACATACACTTAACCTAAGCTACACAAGGGAAAAAAGTGTTAGAGCAATAGCAGTATGGCATTGACCTGGGTTTTCATGTCAGCTCTGCTGCCTACTAACTGTGTGACTTCCTACAAGGTGTTTTCTTAATTCCTCTGGGTCTCATTGTTACTATTGGTATCATCATCATAGGTGCTGTTAATAGCACTGGGGAAGCGTCAGGACACTAGTTTTTGTTCTGGTTCTGGTAGCAACTGGTTATATTGCTTTAGGCCAACTGCTTCCCTTTCTGTTTCG
Source organism: Manis javanica (assembly GCF_040802235.1). NCBI lineage: Eukaryota > Metazoa > Chordata > Mammalia > Pholidota > Manidae > Manis > Manis javanica. Next base: position 85,895,139 of record NC_133166.1, read on the forward strand.
TGGTTGTCTCTTAACATAAGAGGACTGGAATAGACTTTCTCGACTGGTATGCATGCTGGCACCTGTTGGTGCTGCAAATGCATTACAGGTATTTCCGTACATTGATCCCCTCAGCCCTTGGGACAATTGGACAAGGTCCGAAGTAGCAGGACTGCCTGGGATGACTTCCTCAGGTCTGAGAATTCTCATTCATTGAACCCAATGTGTCACATAAAGAGAATTTTCCATGGACAGCATAACATGAAAAAGATTGGCAAATAGTACTCAAATGTTTCTTCCAATTCTAACAGCCCAAATTCCCCTCTTGGTAGTCGTCTGACTTCAGACAAATTACTTAGCTTTCTGAGTTTCAATATCCTCGTGCATTTAAGTAAGATGTACTGAAAACTCTGTTTCGTTTGATGAAATCTATGATTTTTCAAGTCTGAATTTGGACAAAGGAAGATGAAGACTAAGGAGAAGTACAAAACTCTAAGATGGTTGCTTCTTTGGGGATCTTTAACACTATGTGTGTGGCAGAAATTATTGTTAGACCCAGTATAGAGGACTGGAGCTACAGCTCAGTAACACTGGGTATATAACACAGAGTTTGAATAGGAGCTCTGTACTCATGGGCTGCTGAGTATGGACCGTAACATTGATTGGAAGTTGTCCATGTCCACTGAAGACAATGGAAGAGGCCCAGACTCAGTTTACCACAACAAGAGAAAGTACCATCAGTACCTTGATTTGTCTTTTTTGATGTGCAAAATTATGCCCATAAGTTACATTCTCATAAATTGAACCTAATTTTACCATTGATATGTATACACATTTAGTAGGCTTTACTTTCATTTTAGATCAATCACTAATTGGTTGAAGCTTCTATGTATTCTCATCCTGTAACTTCATTTTATTAAACTGTCAATAATTTGCAAACAACTAAAGGATTAGGAGAGCTGTGACATAAAATAAGTGACTATTTTAAATAAACAAATGAAAATCTCCCATTCAACAAAAATATATTGAACATCTACTATTGTTCCATTGTTAGAACACTAACATTGTTCTACTGCTATTGAATAAGACAGAAGGAACCAGTTCTCACTGAGGTTATGTTCTAATGGGAGAAAAAGGGAGTTAAAAGCTGTATTATGTCAGGTAGTGGTAAGTACTAAAAAGATACATGAGTGAGAGGTACTGTTTGACAGTCCTGAATGAAATGACTAAGCAAGCAATGTGACTACCAATTTTATTTATTAGACTTAATTAAGGTGGGAGCCACCTCTATGATAAGGGGGCCTTTCCTTTCAGTGATGAGCTTTGACCACTCTAAGAAGTTATGGAATGTGGAAGAATGCCTGCCTCTCATACTTTCCTCAGCAATATAAATGATAGGAAATAAATCCTTTATTAATGAAATCTATATAAATCCAAAGTGGTGAACATGGGCAACTTTGTCTTACTCCTGATCTTAGAGAAAAAGCTTTCAGCTTTTCACTATTGAATGATGTTAGCAGTGAGCTTATCAAAAACAGCCTTTACATATATTTTATAGACATTCATGTTCCTCTTCTACAAACATTGTTGAAAGTTTTTATCGCAAATAGATGTTGAATTTTGTCAAGTGTTTTAGCATCTATGATCATATGATTTTTATCTTTAGCTTTTTAATGTGGTCTATCACATTAATTGGCAGATGTTGAAACATCTTTGCATCCCTGGACTAAACCCCGCTTCATCATGGTATATGATCCTTTGAATGTACTGTTGAATTCAATTTGCTAATAGTTTGCTGAAGAATTTTGCTTCTAGGTTCATCAGGAATATTGGCTTGCCTGTAATTTTCTTTTCTTGTAATGTCCTTGTCTGGTTTTGATTTCAGGGTAATGCTGGCCTCATAAAATGAGTTTGGAAATTTTCCCTCCTCTTCTATTTTTAGAAGAATTTGAGAAAGATGTGTTTTAATTCTGTAAATGTTTGGTAGAATTCACCAGTGAAGCCACTTGATACTGGAATTTTTTGGGTAGAGGTTTCTGGATTACTGATTCAGTCTCTCTACCAGTAATTGGTCTCTTCAGATTTTTCTATTTCTTCATAATTCATCCTTGGTAGGTTATATGTTTCTAGGAATTTATCCATCTCTTCTGTGTTATCCAATTTTTTGGTGTATAATTGTTCTTAACAGTCTCATGTGATCCTTTGAGTAGTATCAGCTGTAATATCTCTTCTCACTTCTGATTTTATGTCTTGTTTTTTTTTTTTGGTTGGTCTAGTTAATAATTTATCTGTTTTTTTTAATCTGTAGGAAAAAACAGGTTTAGTTTAATTGATCTTTTCTGTTATCTTTTTAGTCTCTATGTGACTTATTTGTACTCTGATCTGTTACTTCCTTCCTTCAACTAATTTTGGACTTAGATTGTTCTTTTTCTAGTTCCTTGAGATGTTGTTAGGTTGTTCATTTAAGATCTTTATCTTTTTTCAGGGTAGGCATTTATAGCTATAAACTACCCTCTTAGTACTGCTTTCCTGTATCCCATATGTTTTGGTATTTGTATTTCCATTTTAATTTGTCTCAAGATATTTCTTAAAAATTTCTCCTTTTGACTGGTTGTTCAGGAACATGTTGTTTAATCTCTATATACTTGTGAACTTTCCAATTTCCTCCTTGTAATTGATTTTTAGTTTCATACAATTGTGTTTGGAAAAGATGTATGATATGACTTCAGTCTTCTTAAGATCATTAAGATTTGTTTTGTGGCCTAACATCTGATCTATCCTGGAGAATATCCATGTGCACTTGAGAAGAATGTATATTCTGCTGCTATAGGGTGGAATGTTCTGTATATGTCTGTTAGGTCCACTTGGTCTAACTTGTAAGTGCAATGTTTCCATGTTGATTTTCTCTGGATGGCCTATCCATTGTTGGAAGGGCTACTGAATTCCCATTCTATTACTGTATTGCTATCTATTTCTCCCTTCAGATCTGTTAATATTTGCTTTATATATTTAAGTGTTCCTATGTTGGGTGTGTAAATATTGACAAATGCTTTATCTTCTTGATGAATTGATACCTTTATCATCATATGATGACCTTTGTCTCTTGCTAAAGTCTTTGACTTCAGTGTATTTTGTCTGATGTAAGTATAGCTACCCCTGCTTTCTTTTGGTTTCCATTTGCATGGAATCATTCTCCATCCTTTCACTTTTGGTATATGTGTCCTTACAGCTGAACTGGTTTTCTATAGGCAGCATATAGTTGGGTCTTGTTTTTTAAATCCACTTAACCATCCATGTCTTTTGATTGGCTATCTAGTCAATTAGAAATGAGATCAAGCAACTATTCTTCAAGTTGCAAGTGGGATTTGGGATAGAGAACATTGTTGACAAATACCCTGTACTTTAATTAAAGTTTAATATTTCTGATACAAAGGAAATAAATGGTATGTATTATTATAAACTTTCCTGCTTAGATAAATAAAGCCACACAGTGGGAATTTTAAAATACTTTGTTGGAGCCACGAATTATTAGTCATTCCTTTTCTTTTGTTTTGTTGGCAATGTTTGGCATGTGGCCCTTCTCTCTCTCTTAGTGTCTAGAGTTAAATGAGGGGATTCTATAGTCCCAAATTAGGCATGGCTTCTTATTTATTTATTTTGAATTCCTTTATTCTTATGTAGCTCTATCACGTGTACTCCATGGATTTGGGGGGAAGGTTAGACTGGGTACAGCACTATCCCAAAGAGCAGAATTGGGCCGAGGAGAAAGTTGACCTAAACTAGCCTTAGGAACACTCAGGAACTGAATGTTTCTTAAAAGAACAACCAATAGAAAAACTATGGTTATTCAGACTTTAGTGTCTGCCAGACACTTTCTCAAAAAAAAAGAAAAAGAAAAGAAAAGCCTGACTCTTCAAGGAAAACAACTGACAGTATTTGTTACCAATGATAAAACTTAAGCTTTCAAATGAAAATCAGAGTTTTGGAAAACTTGTATTTGTCATTGGGAGCTTGACAGCTTTCCGATATTTAAAGACTTCTCTGATGATGAGATTTGTGGTGATATTAATGAAGATGGTATTTTGATATTATATAATGAAAAGTGTCAAAGTGTAGAAGAATAATTTATTGATCCCATATTTTCCAGGTGATCAATTCATGATGTTACAAAATCATGGAGGGTAAGAAGATCCATTCAAAGTACAATATAGAATGCTGGATTTTAATGTAAGAGTGTGAAAAGTTCATCGGTATGGTTTCAGATTCCACACTATAACTAACCTGTAATAAACTGCATTTGTTGAGTTCAGGAGAATATCCACAGAATCACAACGGAATGCAGAAGCAAACACATGAATGTGGCTCTCTCCTGCTGAGCCATATATTAGAGATTTACAAAAATTCAGAGTGATGCCTCTCTTCTTGCTTAATTTGTTTCAGAACATATAGTTATTATCATAAAAATGTTATTTACATGTAATGAGTTTATTGCTGTTATCTTTAATTGAAATGATAAGTAAATTTAAATCTTCCCCATTTTAATTCCTAAAAATAGTAGTTATCAATAGATGTAAGCCACATAAATAGGGGGACTTAGTCATTTTTAAGAGTGTAAGGGGTCCCAAGACCAAAAAGGTTGAGCTCTAGACCAACCTGCTGGCTTCACAAATGGGTAACTGAAGGCATGACAGGTGACTTGCTCATCTCCTGAGTGGCAATTGTGACTGGATCATATCTCTGTAAACCACTGTTCCAGTGTTTCCATTGTTGATTTGTTTCCCCTCTGACACTACTGCCATGACCACCTGTGTATAGATAAGCTGATCTCTCCGACGAGAAAGCTGGGTGTGAGTAGGTCATGGTGGAAGTCCGCTGAGATAGGGCTTCCCCACAGCCTAAGAATGCGAGGCCAGGTGAGGGGGGCAAAGGGTCTCTTTCAGAAGCCGGTGACTCCCTCTGGAGAGATGAATCCTGAGAGGAGATGAGGGGGTACAAGTGGAGGAAGAACATTACCTATTTCAGATTTTATGCTTCTTGTTCTGAAATACCGTGAGATTTTCCTTATCCCTTGTCTTTCTCTCCAGGGAGTTTGCCCGTTGGAAAGTGAACAACTTGGCTCTGGAAAGGAAGGACTTCTTCAGTTTGCCATTGCCTCTTGCCCCGGAATTTATCCGGAACATCCGCCTCCTTGGAAGGAGACCTAACCTGCAACAAGTTACAGAAAACCTGATCAAAAAGTACGGCACTCATTTCTTACTGTCTGCCACGCTTGGAGGTAAGCAACGTCGTGACCTTGCAAAGACTGGTTGCCAGATCATTGAAAACAGCTTTACGACCCATTGAGTATAGCTTCAACAGTCTTCCTGGGTCTTTGTTCTCGCTGGCCTATTATTGCCTGGAAAATATTTCTTTTCTGGTGCCTTTGAGAACAGTATGGTCTCTTGACGTCCAAATTCACCGTAGAACTTTGCTGTTTGCTTATAAGCATTCTGCGGGACAGGGTGCCAAGTAAGGCTGGGGCCAGACAGGCGCCTACTAAGCACTTGCCAGCAGGGGGCGCTCCCATTTTCCTTTGACTGGTCCCTCTTACCCTCAGGCTTCTCCACATCCAGTTGCTTGTTACGGCTACAGTTGTCAGACCCACAGGCAAAGAAGGAAATATGAAATATCTGTTGGTTCCCTGACCCTTCTTCTTCCTCTCTATAAAGATTGGTAGCTGGCAAACCAATCCCAGTGATTCTGGGCTGGATGGGGATGAGGCTGGGAGTGGGGACAGTACAACCTGTGGCCGGGACCCAGGGCAGAACCAAAAGCCTTAGCGACAATGAGTTTGCTCTGGGAAGAAGAAAGCAGGATTTATTATAACATTTAGCTTACTGTCTGAGGGGCCAAAAGGACCTTTCTAAGGGTTCGGGCCAGCTGCCGGCAGGTGGTAGGTGTTGCGTGTTTGGTGGGGCGTGAGGCAGAGCTTCCAGGCTTTTCACTCCTTCCGAGGGAGCAGAAATATTCATGGTGACTTCTCACAAACAACTGGGGAGAGGGAATTTTATCTCCCCCGTGGAGGGAGACTGCCAGAGAGAGAGAGAGAGAGAGAGAGAGAGAGAGAGAGAGAGATCAATAAAGGATGTTAAATGGATAAGCGGGCGGAGAGGGGATGAGCTTTCCGAGGCTTAAAGGGCTGAGGGAAGAGGAGGGCCTCTCAGGCAGCTGGGCTGCTCTCCTGGGTCGCATCTGATAAGCTCGCTCCAAAGACGGAAGGGATGGGGAGGTGGTGGTCAGCAGGGCAACAGACGCCCTCTGAGCACAGGTTTCATGTTCTTACTGGTGGGGGACCAGGGAGCAGAGGTCTTGCCAATGAACCTGTGCTGTTTGCCATAGGAGAAGAGTCTCTGACCATTTTTGTGGACAAGCGGAAACTGAGCCGAAAGACAGAGACAGCAGGAAATGCCCCCGTAGTTGGGGGTGGTGGGAACAGCTCTGCTGTGTCTCTGGAGACCCTGCACCAACTGGCGGCCTCCTACTTCATCGACAGAGAGAGCACGCTGCGGCGGCTGCACCATATCCAGATAGCCACGGGGGCCATCAAGGTAACGGCCTGGGAGGTTCTGGGAGAGGGAGGGCGTACAGGCGGAGAGAAACCCAGGGCGAGGCTGGAGTCCTGATCAGCTACCAGTCAGCCAGGCCTGACCGAGGCACGTGGGAAAGAAACTCTGTGGTGCTGGCACAACAGCCCTAACACACGGTCCCAGTCTTCACTGCGCAGCCAGCAGTCATGTAGTAGCTGCTCGGAGGTAGGCTTCTGCCAAAGGACTGTTGTGAAAGGTAGACAAGGTCCCTGCTCTCCAGAGGTCACATTCCAGTGGGGGATGAAGATAATAGAAAAGTAACTATCAGCAGAGTAATTTCAAATAAAGATGAAAAGAAAAGGCCAAGTCATAAGGTTCAGATTTCCTAGGGTGAGAGAAGGGAGCAGCTAATATTAACCAGATTGGTCGAGGAAGGTGCTTTGGGTTTAGACTCTGAGGCTGAGATCTGAATGAGAAGAAGCCAGTGGTATGTAGATCCGAGGGAGGAGTGTGCAGGCAGAGGGAACAGTACGTGCCAAGGCCCTGAGGCAGGAACCAGCCAGGTGCCTTGGAACACAGAGGAGACTGCTGGGAGTGCAGTAAGGGGAACCAGAAAGAGGCTGGTACAAGATGAGGTTCAGAGATAGCCTGTAACCAGACGACATGGCTGTGATAAGGAACTTTAATATGTCAAAGTGCAGTGGAAAACAGCCAGAGAGCTTTAAGCTGAGGAGTGATGTGATCTCATGTATGTTTGAGAAAGACCAACAGTTACTGTAACTTTAATCACTATACCCTCCATCCCAACTTCTCTACTTACATCTAAGAGATTTCTCAGAAAGGTCATATTGTTTTAGGGAAGAGGAGATCAATGGAAATGCTTGAGAATGCTGGAATTTTTTATTCTAAATATAAAGTTAGGGTGGTAAGTAGCAGTCACTCTTATCTCACGTCCTTATATCACACCCAAAATTCACAAGGAAGTTTTGTTCATTTATTTATTCATTGCAGAAATATTTCTTGAGTATCTATTATGTGTCAGAGGCTATTCTGGGTATGGAGATCCAAGAATGAATGAAGCATTTAAAGTCCCTGCCCTCATGAAGCTTAAATTCTAGTAGTGGAGACATAATTAAATCAATTAGAATGTTAGGTGGGATTCATAGTGGGAAGAAATGAAGCCAGGGAAGAAGATAGAGTGATGAGGACTTTAGGGAAGAGCTGTCTGAAGAAATGTCAGTTAAGCAGAGACCTGAATGAAGCAAGGGGGTGAGCCACCTGGCTCTCTTGAGTGAGAGCTTTCCAGACAGAGGGATGAGTGAGTCCAGTGCAGTTGCCCCCAAGTGTGCTTGGTATGATCTAGGAACACACCACATGGCACAGATGGAGTGGAGTCAAAAGAGGGGTGAAGTGAGAGATGCGGATCCCAGGGGCATTACTGATTAGGGAAGAGAGCAGAAAGAGGGGTCCTGGAGACCAGCCCACCGACTGCTGCAGTGGTAAAAATGAGAAACAATGGTGGCTTGCTTGGATAAAGCTGGCTGTGTAGAGGTAGTGTGGTAGGTTGACTGACTCAATATATTCAATGGTAGACCCCACAGGATTAGATAATGAACTAGAAGAAAGGAGTCAAAATTAGCTGCAAGATTTTTGATCTGAGCAACCAGCTGAACAGTGATTTCACTTAGTGAGAAGGATAATACTGGGGGGAGGTGCAAATTGAAAGACAGAAATCAAGAACTCGGTTTGAATTTGAATTCCTATTAGACATCCAAGTAGAGATATCTAACAGGCAGTTGGTTATCAACACTGGGATTTCAAAAGACAGGTCATGCTTGGAGATAAAAATTTGGCATACAAATATATGTGTGTGTGTATGTGTGTGTGTAGTCAGTGTTTAAAACTATTAGAAAGCTGGAGACATGCTCACTTAAGGAGTGAATATAGCCAGTAAAGCAGTGTTAGGACTAAGTTGTGAAGCACATAATATTCAGAAACGGGGAAGAGGAAGAGGATCCAACAGAAGGTGCTGAGACAGAGCAGAAAGGTATGTAGAGAACCGAACGTATGTTACAAAGCCATGTAAAGAAAGTAATTTGCGAAAGAGGGAGCAGGCAGTTGTGTTAAATGCTGTCAAGCAGTCAGATTGAAAGCTGACCTTCAATTTGGCAATAAGGAGGTAACTAGTGACATGGGTAAGAGTGGTTTCAATGACATGAAAGGTACAAAAGGCTGCTTGGAGAAGGTTCCAGAGAGAAAGCAAAGTAAGGAATCAGAGGAGTGGAGACAATGTTTTAAGGGTTCTGTGTAAGGGCAAACATAAAAATGGGTGATTGCTGGAGAATGAGGTAGGGTCAAGAGAGGTTGTGTTTTTAAGATGGGAGATATTCAAGAACATTGGCACGTTGGTTGGAATGATTCAGGAGAGAGGGACAAAGTGACAATGCAGGGGAGACAGGAGATCATTGCAGTGGAGGAGGTTGCTATTCCTTGGAGGGGTGGAGTGGACGGAGGGGCCGATCTCGTGTAGGAGCATGCACACCTCTCACTTTGCACAGGAGGCATTACAGTACATAAGGAGAGATGTGGTGCAATGGCAGATGGAGGCATTAGGGATACAGACATTCTCCTAAGACTAATTCAATTTCCTTCATGAACCAAGAGGCAAAGTCCTTGGCCCAAAGGAAGGAGAAGGAAGTGTTGAGAAAATAATTTGTTAAATGGTCTCAGGGAATAGGAGTCAGGCATTTCAGTGAACTAGATACATCCAGTGGATTGTCGGGCCATACTGAGGCATACTGAGTGCCCATTTGAGAAGCACAGTCTAAATTATACCATGAGACCAGTCAGCACAGATGTAGTTTGATCAGCCGCACTCAGCACTTCAAGTAGAGAGAGGCATGGACTAGATGGAGAGCTGGATTTAAGGAAGGTGTGTGTGTGTGTGTGTGTGTGTGTGTGTGTGTGTGTGTGTGTGTACCTAAGTACATACAAGATAAAAGAGAAAAGAAGCAAGAGTTGAGAGGATATACAAAGGAGTGATTATAGTGATAGACCAAGGGATTTGAAACCATTAAGGGATGAGAAAAAGTGAAGTGGCCAGGTGAAAATATTGGAAGTCTAGTAAGTTTGATGACTTGTTAGAGGGCAAGTGTGCAATACTTAATATTGAGATTATAGAGAGAGTGCAATTTCCAAAAATATCAGGGTCCAGAGTCCAGCTGTGGGAGTGGGTGGCAAGGATGCAGTTGGAGACGAGATGAGGAGGTGAGGCGAGGAGGCCAGGGTATTAGATGGTTCCGTACATTGATGGTGATGTCAACAGGTAAGATACAGACCTGGGAGGGGCAAGAAAGATGGTGGTGAACCAGCTTATTATGGAAAATATTCAATGACTGGGGGTGACGAACAAGAAAAATAGAATGCAACAAGGAGGAGGGGTGGGTGACAGAGTCCTGCTAAGTCTGGCTACAAAGGAGCTAGAGATGGCTGGAGGAAGGTGGAACAGTGCTCAGGATATGGCGAAGGAGGGCCCAGCTCAGTTCCACGCTGGGGTGTGAGGTGTGGGAAAGCAGACAGCTGCTGCTAGAGAGGCTGCAGCGAGACCATGTTCTCAGGACCCACCATGTTGTGGTTGGCGCACAAAGGTCAGGCAGACCCCTGAGAAGAGACTGAGGTTATAGATCTCACTGGGGATGGAGCATGAGATCCAGAGAGCGTCATGGAAGTTAACTGAAGAGAAGGGGTGAAAATTAGGGGATGAACAGTGTCCCGAGTGAGTGTGGGAGAGGTAGATGACTGGCCTTAACAGGGACTGGGGCACTTCTGGGAGGCAGCTTAGAATAATGAAAGAGGACTGCAATAGCGTGGAGTGGGTTTTACCAAGAAGACAGAACTCTATGGAAGCCTCTCTCCCCCTTCAGGCCTGTAGTGAGCTGTGTAGAGGCTGGAAAAGAACCTTATCCAGAAATGAGTGGAAGGCCTGGAACAACAGTGCAAGTGTCCCATGAATGTTCCTCCCCATCCTTTCATGTGGTCACCTGTCACTTTCTATCTCCCCTTTGTGGTCATATTTCCCTCTTTGGAGAACTGGGGCTCCTCAGTCCATCACCATCATCACCCCCTGGTCTCCATCTTCAGCTTGCCCTTTGCCTGCTCTTCATGCCCACCGCCATTCCCTTATTCAGGACCCCATCAACTCTTTCCATATTTTCTTGTATTATCTCTTTACCTAGTCCTACTGTCACCATTCTCAGCTCTCTGAGTCACTTTTTGTGCTGCTCACATGAGTACAAATCATCATATCCTATCACCTCCCTGCTTAAAATCTCTCACGTCTCCTGACTGAACAGGGGACATACCCAAGCCACCGTCTCCCAGCCAGGACAGCAGGTGATGCAATGCAAAGAACTTAGGCTCGAATCCAAGAGTCAGCTCTGCCGCTGCTCATGGGGGTGGGGGCGGGGGCGGGGAGGTGTCTTTGAACAAGTTACTAGACTTCCCTGAGCCTTCGTTTGCTCATCCTAAAATTGTTGAATAATCAGAATAATTTCTACTTTGAGGGATTTCTGTGAGGAAGACACAGAAGATATATAGAAAGCATGAACCACAGCACAACTGGAGCTTGAAAAGGGATATTTTCTATTCTTAACAAAACTGTAAGGCCACTCACGATCTACGCCTGCTATCTCTCTGATTGCATCTCTAAACAATGCTTTGACACTCTTCTCGATCCATGTTTACCTCAGCCCTTCACTTACCATTTAAAATATCACGTAAGCTAGTCCCGCCTACCAGCCATCATTCAAATACGTCATGCCCTGTGTCTCCCTTCCCTGGCGCCTGCTGCTGGTTTTGTTTGCAATGCTTGTCAGTTCATTTGAGGGACTCTTCCCCACCGTCCTTTGCTCAAAAAGAAGCTCTTCTGTGAAAGATTTTTTTTACTTTCTTGACAAGGTAGTAAAATGCCCCTATTCAGTGCTTTAAGCACATGCCTCTTATATAGGGGTTATCATTAGAACTATAATTGCTAGCAAATAGGATGACATCTGAGACTTTGAGGTCCTTTGACTGGGGCTGATTCATCCTTGGTTCCCAGTAAGAGCGCAGAGCTTACCACATTATGGGTAATGGGTAAAGGTTTGGTGAATGAATGAAGGAGTCACTGATTCTGCTTCCCACACGGGTTAGGCTCTTCTCAGTGTGTGTGCAGGGGTAGATGATCTTGTTTAGTTTACAAATCCAAACAAGGTTGCTTGGGTATAAAGATGGTTTATTAAGAGGACTCTGGTGAAGAACATCACAGATCTCCAAGGACAAGGCACTAAATCCAGGCCAGACATATGGGCCTTGTGAAAGGACGGTAGCATTCCCAGGTCTCTGTTTCTTGTTGGAAGACGTCTCTAATTTTTCATCTCCACCTTCTTCATCTTTCTGCTTCTCTTGCTGAAGTTCCATCCTGTTTTTATTCTAGACTTTTCTGTGTGCCAGTGACTCCACCTCTCATTAAGCACTGCCTTGCTCTAGAGCTGACTCTAGCTTTGACGGAACATGAATCTTTCTGTTTTATTTTTCAGCTAGTGCCATCAGGCAGGGACCACACTCTTGTTCATTGTTGTGTTCTTGGTTCCTGGCACATAGTAGTACTTGATAATTATTTATTCTGAATTTTGTTAAGTGCCCACCATCACCTTTAAATTTTTTCTCTCAGTATTATGGTTCTAAATTCCCTGGAGAAAGAATCTGATTCAAGGTCTACCTTTGTTCAATACAAAGAGTGGAGGTTACACAGTCTCAGCCATGGCTAACTGGACTCACCTCTTCAGCAAGGTCTGCAGGTGGTGGACAGAGAGATGGGCAGGCACCCAACACCACATCTATTATAGTGCCTGTGGACACACTTGCCAGAACTAGAGCCACCACCTGTCTCCTCAAGAAAGGGCTCACCATCCTTGGAAGCCTCTCTCTGAAACTCCTCCAGTCGCACACAGAATGTGAGATGACTATTCAGCCTCTACTGAGTTGATTGACCTGGATCTGTTGAGGAGTACAGTGTGTCCCCCCCGGGGGGTGTGATTCAGAGAACCATGAGAAAACAAGGGTCATTTAAGGGTTTTCTCCACCTCTACCCCTCCAAGCCCTCATCTCCACATACTTTAGTGAGGTCTACAGACCTGCGTGGCCCATGCAAGGTCGCACCCCGAGGCTAAGGAGCAAAGGGAAGTGCTGGCGTTGCATCCCACTGCTCTGCTCACCTGGTGGGGTCGACCTGCCCATTCTGTCCCAACAGTGAAGGTGTTCCACCAGCCCATTTGCTCTGCCCTAACATGATTAGCATGCACAGACCCACACAGCAGGCCCAGCAGGCTGGACGTGCCCTGCAGCACATGCTGGCCAGCTAAAACTCTTCTTGGGGCTGCAGCACTTGGCCCCTGCTTCCCACTACTGACCACTGTGCCATAGATGAGCTGGTGTCCAGCATTGTCATTACTCCGGATGGAGGTGGGCGGGCTGAGGTCTCTAATCACCTGCTCGGCCTCGGTGAAGGAAGAACCCCCCAGAACATCTGCCTGTTTCTTGTTTCTTTAAGTGGATGTGCTCTTACTTTTTACCTTGTGTTAGCAACTTCTTCTCACGGACATGGAGAAAGAGGTACCCTGCTCCCATCAGTGTATCTGACACATTCCTCTGAGACCCCACTGACTGCCCCCCACTGTTGCAAGGTTTGCCTCGATCAGCACACCCCTCTATCTTGGAACTTGTCAGATCACACAGCAGCTGTCTGCATGCCCACTTCTCCCCCACACCCATCGTGACAGGAGCATTTAGAGCAGAAGGGACTCGCAGCGTGCCTACAGTTCCAGGCCCCTCACGGTGGCTGGCATGGGGTGAGCCACTCAATAACATGCTCAGTAGGTGAAGGCAGGCTCCCAGCTCAGTGAGAAGCAAACTTACTCAGGTGAGAAGACTTGGGATTGAGTTTCAGCCTTGATGCTTACAATTTCTAAGACCTTGAGGAGTCACTGATTCACTGATATGTCATTACCAACTATTCGACTCACCTATACCCAGGGCTTACATTCAGATGATATGGCTATTCCAGTTATTAAAATATTACAACACTTTCATACCAGCTGGCGAACAGTCTTCACCCATTCCCCTGTGTGCTATCCTAACTACCTTCAGTCCTCCCTGGGAACCCCCAGATCTCCCCTTGATAGCAGCCAAAGGGCTAATTCACCTGGGGTGGCCTGGAGAACCCTACTTTGGCACTAAGCCTGGCACTTCTGATTAGTCAGCACCCTCATGTCATACGAGCTGGTAAATATTCTATCTCCCCTTATTCTACCATAGGTTGGCTATGTCACCAAATGATACAGTTCACATGAAAACACTGTGCAAGCTGTAGAGGGCTGCAGAGACATAGGGCCTGCCCATAATTCCCAGGGAGGGCTCGGAGCTGTAAAGGCGGAGAGGAGCCTGTCTCTGAGTGGTAGCTCACCCTCTACTTAAGTAAAGGCTGAGGAAGGACTCGGTGGGGAAGGGAGGACTTGTGAGCTGCCTGAAAAGAACCCATACTAAGTTCAGGTGGATCCCAGAATGGCGAAAGGGAGTGGGCCTCCCAAAGCATCCTTAAAAGGACTTGTCCATCTTCCCTGCAGCAGCCTGCAATCCAATTTACAGCTCTTTTAACCACACACACCATCAGCTGCACTCTCCCTGTCTGTCACTATCGCTCACAATTAGAAGCTCATTTGACTCCAAGTTTCGCAGGTACCCCACCACCACCACCCCAGGTAGGACAAGAGCTGCTGGGAAGTGAAGGGCAGAAGGAGAGCAGGCTCACTAGAATGAGGGTTTGCACAATCTGGTATTTATGGAAAATTGGATGTGCTAATGAATCTGAGATCCGGCAGGGCTTTCTGAAGGCAGGATGGTCTCTGTCAACAGACCAATTAGCACATGATTATTTTGCATTTCTGGAAGCTTATCTGAGACATTCTTTGAACATGTGCACCTGCATGAAATGCCCTGGCCATTACCTCTATGGCCCCTTTATAATCTGCCAAGCTGTCTGCCTTGTCTATGGAGAAAGGCCCCGGATACACTGACCCAGTCCTCCAGAGCTCCTGGGACTTGGGAGACGGGAGCCCGGGCCATCCTGCTTCTCAAGACAGTGCTCAGGAAATCTCTGCAGAGCACCCTGTCCAGAAACCTTTCTCCTTCCCACTCCTTCCTTCTCCAGTGAGGACAGAGGTGGCTCGGCACACAAGAGCAGCAGAATGAGCCAGGACTTCGGGCTCTAGCGAGACCGGAGCAGGCCTCCCTCGCTCACGGAGATGGCTTGGATCCTTCCCTGAGCAGGAAGTGAGCATGGCAACCATGGTCTTGGTGTCGGCCACACTCCATTCTTGTGCCACAATTGAGAAAGTGAAGCTATTCACACCCTAACAGTGACTTATCTAATTTAACTGATTGTCCTCTTGTGGAATGACCTTTGGAAATAGCAAAGCAAAGGTCAGAAAACAGCATCTGGCTGGCCCCAGAATGCTGATCACGACATGGGCCTGTGGAAGGAGATGGATCACTGGCATGTAGATATGGGCAGTGGTGGAACGAAGGAGAGGAAAGAGGCTCTTCTCTCTTCTGTAGCTTGGGGATCATCCTACTCGTCTGGAACACATGTAGCACCTCCCTGTCTGGGCCTGATGGTGGTGAGAGACCAACTCAGGGGTGGGTGGATGGAAAAGCCAGTGCAGAACTCAGTGACGTTGTAGTGGCCAGCTTACCCAGAGACAGGACAGGCACGACTCCCAAATACCGTTCCCACCATCCCATCCCATTCTAAGAGGGCAGGCTTCCTCAGAAGTGCTGGGCTAGTCCTTGGCCGTGGCTCTTCCTACAGGGATTTTTATACTGTATAAAGACACCTCTCCCTTGAAATAAGCCTGGCTCTGCCTTCCCACTGCAGTCTGACAACTAACTAATCACCCACTCACTCAACACAGAGCCGTATTCAGCACCTCATGCCCACCTGTGGAGGGAGGCAGGCCCATGTGTAACAGCCTGAACACGGAGTCATAAAAACATGTTTCCACTTGTCTGCAGACTCCTTATGGCAACGATGGGGTCTTACTCACTGTGAGTTCTGGATGCTTCTTGAATATGTGTTAAGTGAATACATGAGTGAATGAAAGAACAAATGAATGAGTCAAAAGAACCCTGGCCTGCCAGTGACCAGCCGTGTAACCTTGAATAAGTCATTCAACCTACCCAGCCTTGTTTCCTCATCTGTAATATTAGGATAATACAATCTCAAATCTATACAATTTCTTTTTGCCCATGTCCACATTCCAAGGACAGGGGAGATCCCTGCAGTATTTTGGATGAATTGGTCTGTTCATACATGTTTTTAAGAGTGATGTCATCTAAAGGGGTGTAACTCACTGTATTTTCTGCAGGGCTTGGATGTGACCTCACAGGAAACACGCAGAGCATTGCACTGGAGTCTGAGGGCTCAAAAGTTAAAATCCTGTGTCAACAGCACGGGTCTCGGGAACTTTAACTCTCTGAACCTTGGTGTCCCTCTTTAGTGAGTGAGAGGAGTGAGATTTGTTTCAGAGTGTCTGTGAAGGTTGAACGGGATGGTCTTGGAGGATGAACTTGCAAACGAGAGACTGATCCTGCCCCGCCATGGCCTTGGTCCCACTCCTCATTCCGGCTGCGTCTTGCTACTTCTCTTCACTATGTCTGTTGCTGCCCTTTGGTCTCTATCTGCAATTACCTCTTTTTCTCTCTGTTCTCTCCTTCTTTTCTCCTATCCCTATGGATAGGAAATTCTTCGTTTATGGCTCACCTCCTCCATGAAGCCTTCTCAGATTACTTTAAGCTTCAAGGATCTCTCCTGACTCTTTTTCTACTGTATTATAGTCAGTATCATACCACTTCTCACTTAATTACTCTGTTCCATGTGTATCTTTTAAGATTAAGTATACTAAATTCTCTTTAAAGATGTCATTTACACTTTCGTACTCACCATGGTAGCCAGCAGGGTGCTAGACACACACAGTACACACTTCTGAGCCCCCGAGTTACAGATCATACCGCTCCTTCTTTTTCTCAGAGCAGTTTCTCTCCCTTCCCTTCTGCCCACTTCCTGCTTGTTTTTAAGGACCAGCACAGTTGGTGTTTCCTCTGCTACTTCTTGTTTGCCCTTTGTTTAGGGCTGTGTTTTCCTCATGCTCATTAGGAAATCTTGCTTCTCCTCGAATTGGATGTGCAGTCGGTCGTGCATGCACCTACCTGCCCCAGGTATGTTCTCCTGGACAACACACTACGTAACTTGTGCATCTCGTGCCCTCCTCCCCACGCCCAAAGCCTGGAACATATCACTCACATGTTCTCTAACTTATTGAATACCCACTATGTGCCAGACACTCACTGTGATAACTGCTATTGACAGTAATGGAAAGCAAAATAAATATGAACTTACCTCTGTGGAGCCTTTAGCATGTGAAAGACCCAGACTTTAACCAGATACTCACAGAAAAGGATGGAAAATTGCAACTCATATGGCTGCTGCAGGGCAGAGGTGCCTGGAGCTAGGATAGAAAGTCAGAGGTATCAGGGCAGACTTCCTTGAGAAACTCTGGAAAAGGCGCTCTATAAATGTTTGATGAATTGTATGAAATTGAACAGTGGCTGCTCAATAAATACTTGCTGATTGGTTGATTTATTGTTGGCAAAGCTTTAGACCCTGAGAAAAAAGGGCCTCGGGTCTCCATCATTCTTGTTACATAATTATTTCAGTGCATTTAAAGCTCCCCATTTTTCATCTTATACTTTAAACATCAGGGAAAAACTGATAGGCCAACTTTATAATATTTTTAAATGATTCTATGGTGTTTTGGAATATTACATGGCTGCAAGAGTTTATGTATATTTAATATACTTATTAAAATATGCAGTGAGCCCCTGGCTGATTTTCTCTAAGGATGTCTCAGTGCCGAGGTGGGACTTAAATGTTTAAAACTAATAATAATACTCATAACTCATATTTCTCTAGTGCTTTTCATCTTCAGGTTCCCTAAAGCCTGTGAGCACCACATCAAGTGGGTGCCGCTGGGCTTGCTAGCAGGCTGACAGGGTGCACATCTCACCTCCTGTCCTCCTCTGGGAGAGGAGAAGGGGGGACTCCAGCTTTGAGGTCCAGCTCCCTCTGCCTACGTGGAATTTTCTCTTCCCAGACACAAATCCCCTGTGGCTCCTTCTGAAAGGTCTCCACTTAAGTAGAGCAGCTGCTGCCAGCCCTTCACCACTGACACTGTCTTAGAGCAAGGAAGAGAGGTGGCTCCATGCGCCTGGAGTAGGGAACCACATGCCTTCCTTTGGCTACTCAACAACAGGACCCAGGGCCTGAGACTGGATGACTGGAGAGGGAGGTGCACAGGGCAAGTCTCTGATGGTCACCTAAATGCACCCCCTGCCCTTCCTTCTCTAGGTCACGGAGACCAGGACTGGCCCTCTGGGCTGCAGCAATTATGACAATCTGGACTCAGTCAGCTCTGTCCTGGTACAGAGTCCGGAGAACAAAGTGCAGTTACTTGGTAAGTGACCCCGTGATGACTTTCGCACTTTTCGTATCAGGTGAAAACCTTGGCAGACCTAGGAGCAGAAGAAGTCCTGTCCGCCACCTTGGCTAAGCTTTCCTTAAGACAACTACCATGAGTTCTGAGACCTATGTTTAACTCTCCATCATTCTTTTGAGAAAACTACTGACACCGTTCACCCAAGACCATAGCTCATACCTGTCACCCACATCCTTCCACCTCATAGTCCTTCCTAGACCCTCTGTCACTATCCCACAAGGACAGTGCATCCACCCTGACATGTCTTGATCTAGTTTGATGGTCTTTATGGCCTAATGAACCCTCTGCTTTATCCTAAGGACACACCGAGCACAGCTTGCCTTTACAGAGTGGCTATGCGGCCACCATCTCTAGCTCAACTGAGAGCTGTGCAAACTGTGAGACCATTGGTTACCCCGAGAATGATCCCAACTTCATGTTAATAGTCTGCAACCCTCCATGGGAGATAAAAGCCAGGAGAAGAGTTTGAGAGGAATGGGGGCCTCAGCTGGAGACAGAAAAAGGCCAAAAAAAAAAAAAAAGGCAAGTGAAAGGACAGGGAATGACACAGGTCTGGAGGCTGGCAGGTAAGGGAGGCACTCAGGCCCTGCTCTCCATCCCCCAAGCATCCTGGGGACAGGGGGATGCAAACTGAATTCAGACAGAGCTGTTTAGCAGGGGGAAAGGTTCATTGTTCTTAAGGCCTAACTGAACTGGACTCTGTTTAAGATACCGTCTTAGTATTACAAAATCAATAGCTCTCACCCAGGATCTATGATTACAAATTCCAGGCAACCTGAGCCAGATGCAATCCATCAATGCTTTAAGAATCAAGGAATATATAATAAAAAGGAGTAAAAGACTCCTCTACTTAGAGCCACCTGAATGCAGTTAGCATCCCCTTCTCCTGTGCCCCTGGCTGGGCTGGGTGTGTGTCTGGAAATTAGCGATGAGTGAAGTTCTGAATGTGGGTGGTTCATTTGGAATAGTTTATGCCATTTAATTTTATAGCCCATCATTCATGCCAACATTGCTTGGGGCACTTATTTTATAGCAATGGGAAATGTTATGGTGAGGAGGAGGGTGGTAACGGGGGAGTGAAAAGAAAGCACTTGGAAAGGAGGGAGGGTTGAAAGCAAGCGTGTGGACAGGGTGTGTGGGGGGGACAGTTCGAGCACCACTGGGGGCACAGCATCAAGTCAGGAGCATTTGGGAGCAGTTCATAATAGAACGAAGATGTCCAGCAAGAATGACAGTCACTGCTGTTGCAATTCTAAGTTAAATTCTGAGGTCTGCTGAGCCTGGGATACATCCTTTAGGGCTGATTTCCCATGAAGGACAAGGTCAAGGGTGTGAAAATAAAGAACTGGCAGATACTTGAGGAAAGGGGAGCTCATCCTATCCAGGAGTCCTGGCATCCCATACGCTCCTGGCGCAGTGTCTCACCAAGTCCTGGCATGGAGAGCCTCTTGCAGGTCTGACCTTGAACCTGGCCCAGGCTGCGTCCAAAGGCTTGCCTACCCTTCGTTCACCTTTTGACATGCTTCTAACAGCCACTCTGCTGGGCTTGAGGCTACCTAGGAGTATATTCTGCTACTAGGAAACTCATGTCCACCACAGATGGGTAGGAAAACTGAAGCTTGGGGCAGTTTAATGGATTATATCCAAGATCAGAGGCAGCTAACTAGAAAATTGAACTGAGCGCCACGCATATCTATCCAGGCTTGACTGAACTTACATTATCCACCACCATTACTTTCAAATCTACTTAAGAGTTAAATCAGATTGAGATGGGGCAGCCCCAGTTATGCAGTATGATTGGACAGGACAAGGACAGAGTCTCACACCAAGCCATTTGTGATATTCCTGTGACTTGAAAAGCGGCAATAATGATGACCAGTGTTACTTGCGACCATCTATGGAAAGTCCTTGGTGTCGTGGTCCCTACCCACCCAGACTACCTGTCCTTACCTCCTAGCCAGGGCAGCCTCCTTGATCGTCAGGGCTAGGGTGGAAGGCCCAGGAGGGTCAGCATTCAGTAACATCCTAGGATGCCTGCTGCTAATCTCAGTGAAGCTAGAAACAGGATGGCTACTGGAGGCACAGCAAAAAGCCCATCAAGCCTTGATTCCTCCCCATGAGGGCTATCAGCTCTTCTTTTATCTGAAACATCTTCCTGTTTCCATCCTAGAAATGCTGATTCTAGCCAGTAAACCTGTTCATATGATATGTACACTCTCAAGTCTGGCTGATGTGAGAGGTGTGACTAAGCCTTGGGCTTTGATGTTCCTCATCTGCATTTTCAGATCCTCCCCCATCTGTCACTGGTGCAGCAGTAGCCCTCTCTCCCTACTAGTCAGCAGTGTCAGGCCCTGAGGTGACCACTCTTGGGCCCAGGATGCACAAATCAACAGAAGCCCAGCTGGGGATCCTGCAGCCCTGGGTGTGGGGACCAGGCCCTGCTGGGATCCTGCAGCCCTGGGTGTGGGGACCAGGCCCTGCTGGGCCTGCTGGGCCAGCCCCTGACATGTCCTGTCCCTAGGCCTGCAGGTGCTGCTGCCAGAGTACCTGCGTGAGCGCTTTGTGGCCGCCGCGCTCAGCTACATCACGTGCAGCTCTGAGGGTGAGCTCATCTGCAAGGAGAATGACTGTTGGTGCAAGTGCAGCCCCACCTTCCCAGAATGCAACTGTCCTGATGCAGACATCCAGGCCATGGAGGACAGCCTGCTGCAGATCCAGGACTCCTGGGCAACTCACAACCGGCAGTTCGAAGAGTCAGGTGAGCAGTCCACCAGCCCAGATCTCTTCCTTGGCAATGGAAGGTGGCTGCGAGGTGCAGCACCACAATGTGGGGACTCAGTTTGGATCCTAGCTTAGCTGCTTGCAGTCTGTCTGACCTCCAGAAGCTCGTATTACCACCCCAAGTCTAGGTTGCTTTCTCTTGTGTATGCAAATGGGTATAACACCTACCAAAGAGATGGGTTTTCAGGACCTAATAAGCTAAGGTATCCAGGGCACAGGCCTGTCTGTCTTGTGTTCCACAGACACCCCAGTGCCTGCACAGAAGGCGCACAGTACTTTTGAATGAGGTACACAGAATAGTTCTAGAAGGCACCTAGTACATTGTTTGTTGCAGGAATGACCAACATCAATGTTACCTTGTAACCTAAATTCAAAGGACTTGATTTTGAATCTTTGCTCTGTGTTATAGTTTGAATGTCTTTGTCCCCCCACAATTGTTATGTTGAAAATCTAATGCCAAAGGGGATGCTATGAGGAGGTAAGGCCTTTGGGAGGTGATTCGGCCATGAGGGTAGATGGGATTAGTGCTCTTATAAAAGAGACCCCAGAGAGCTCCCTTGCCCCTTCTGCCATGTGAAGACACAGTGAGAGGTTGACTACCTGCAGCCTGGAAAAGGTTGGCTATGACATTGGCCTTCACCAGAACTTGGCTACACTGGCACCTGACCTTGGGCTTTCAGCCTCTAGATCTGTGAGAAATAGGCTGTCTGCTCTGGTATTTTGTTACTGTAGTCTAGACAAAGACACTGTTCCTGACCAGCTTTAAGACTTTGTATTAGCCATGCGGCTTTTCAAAGCCTCCGTTTTCTCATCTGAGAAAGAGGGAAAGTGATAATAGGTGGATGGAAGGCTTATATGTAATAATGTAGAGACAATTAATATATAAAGAACTCTGCATGGTATATTCATATGATGAATATATTCAATACTAAGTGAATGATAGTTAGATGATGATGTCTTAAAAGCATAATGTTGGATAAAATAAAGCAAAATGAAAAAGGCTATATATTATAAACATACTTATACTCATTAATTAAATATGATACATATTTAATACTATTTATATGACATTTAAAAACACACCAATACTTAATTTTTTTTTTATTGAAGGGTAGTTGACACACAGTATTACATTAGTTTCAGGTGTACAACACAGTGATTTAACATTTATATACATGATAATTCTAGGTACCAGCTATCACATACCAAGTTGTTACAATATTTTGACTATATTCCTTATGCTATACATTACATCCCGGTTACTTATTTATTTTACAATTGGAAGTGTGTACTTTTTATTTTTTTTGTGAGGGCATCTCTCATATTTATTGATCAATGGTTGTTAACCACAATAAAATTCTGTATAGGGGGGTCAATGCTCAATGCACAATCATTAATCCACCCCAAGCCTAATTTTCGTCAGTCTCCAATCTTCTGAAGCATAACGAACAAGTTCTTAGATGGAGAACAAATTCTTACATAGTGAATAAGTTACATGGTGAACATTACAAGGGCAGTCATCACAGAAGCTTTTGGTTTTGATCATGCATTATGAACTATAAACAGTCAGTTCAAAGATGAATATTCATTTGATTTTTATACTTGATTTATATGTGGATACCACATTTCTCTCTTTATTATTATTATTTTTAATAAAATGCTGAATTGGTAGGTAGATACAAGATAAAGGTCGAAAACATAGTTTAGTGTTGTAAGAGAGCAAATGTAGATGATCAGGTGTGTGCCTGTAGACTATGTGTTAATCCAAGCTAGACAAGGGCAATAAACCATCCACGTATGCAGAAGATTTCTCTCAGAACGGGGGGGGGGGGGGTTGGAGGTTCTAAGCCTCACCTCTGTTGATCCCCATTTTCTCACCTGATGGCCCCCCTGCGACTGTGCCTGTCTTAGGTTGTTCCTAATACTTAATATTTTTAAGGATAAATTTATTTGTAGAAAACATTAAAAACTATGTGATAATAATAATGAAAACATCCAAGAGAGCGGTTACATCTAGATGGAGATGGAAGAGAAGTTTAAGGCCTTCAACTATATTTGCTTTGCTTTATATCCACCCCCACCTCCAAAAAAAAATCTGAAGCCAATATGGCAAAATGGCAAAATCTAGATGGTGGGTACTTAGGAGTTTATCCTGTTATTCTCTATGCTCTTTTTTATACCTAAGTGTTTCGTAGGAAGAACTATGCACACGCAAGTTGTCAGTGTCATTAGTAGGTATAATTTACCCATCATGGTTGTGGAGGGCAGCCACTGTGGGGGGCTTCCAGGGAAATCAGGAATTCAGAAATAAGGCCCAGGGCATTATTACCATCTGAAGGCCTAGACCAGGCACGTAGTAGCTAAGGAGAATATCGTATGCCAGGCCCCCAGCCCGACCTGTACTGGACTAATGGCAGTGGGATGCATTCAATAATGCCTAAGTATGAGAGGAATGACTTTAGACTTTAATCATTATAGTTACTGCTAAAAAGTAAATGAAGTGTGTCTGGACTCCCACCAGGAGACTGGGGAGCTGCCAGTTCCAAGTAAAAGGCAAGCTATGGACAGAGATCTGAGTGTGAGTTCAGAAAATATGTGCCCAGGAAGCTTGGGGAGAGCTCGAGAGCTCAGACTTGCAGTAGGAGCCAAGAACCAGAAAGCATGTTGCTTCTGGATTAGCTACAGGAAAGAACGGGTATCTGGCCAAGAGTTGAAGCTCAGAAGATGTGGAGGGGAGAGGCTGGTCTCTGGCATGGAAGGGTTTCTAAGATTTCTGAGCTGGGTGTTGGTCTTCCCTGTGATCACTCTTCCAGCCCTGTACACTCTCACCTTGTTGTGCCCTCCCTTCCTCCCTGAGAAAGTTGTGGTGTTACTGAGAAGACTGGCCTGTGCCAGGGTTGTGACTGACTTATAAGGAGGTTTCAAGAAGAAGATGCATCCCAAAATCATTGGCAAAAGCAGGAATTGGCCCCTCAAGTGGTGACAAAGATCTGTTTTAAAATTAGGAAGTATTATTAGGGACAGGAAGGATAGGGAAGAATCCTGAAACCATATTTAATGATGTGTTAATTATTTCTCCATAAAGCTGTTTAAAAAGAAATATATAACTGGGCCTGGGGGAGTGCATGTGAAGCCTCCTTTCTCCTCAGGTGACTGTGAAGGGCTGGCTGGGTCTGGGGGTGCCCTCCCGCCTTCCCGGGGTCTGCACGTCTTCTGTCAGCTCAGCCCTTGTGTCCTTGCTCACAGAGGAATTCCAGGCCCTGCTGAAGAGGCTGCCAGAAGACAGGTTTCTGAACGCCACAGCCATCTCCCAGTTTTGGGCCCTGGACGCCGGCCTGCAGCATCGCTACCGGCAGCTGGCGGCCAGCTTGAAGGTGCTGTTCAAGAAGACCCGCCGCCTGGTCCGCAGGCTCTTCAGCCTGTGCCAGCGCTGCCACCGGCAGCCGCGCTTCCGCCTGCCCAAGGAGAGGTGAGCACGCTGCCGCTGCAGCCGGAGCTCAGCACCTCCCCAGAGAGCGCCCCCCAACCTGGGAGATCTGGGAGCGGCGGCCCACATGTGGCCTTTTACATCCTCTTGTTCTCTGACCTACTCGTGTCATTCTCAGTGACATGTTGTGTCTGAAGTGAGAGAGAGAAAAGAAGCTAATTTTCCTTTTAAACAAATTAGATTGGATTCCAATATTATTCTAATAATACTTTAATCTCACTTTAGTAGTCTTTTAGGAAAGAAAGGGGTGGAATAAGCTTATACACCCATTGCATCTGATGAGACACACACACATTGAATTGGTGTGAACAAGCAGCTGCTATGAGTCACAGAGGCAGAAGGCTGAGGCCCTGTGCCCTGGGGAACATGGGCCTATATTGTCCTAGGCCCGCCCTCACTCATTTAGTCAACAAGTTTTTATTAAGACCACACTGCACATTCTATATTATGCACAGGGGGATATTTGTTAATTGGGAAGATAAAATAAATACACAGAAACATAAAAACCATAAAATCCTAACTATGTAGTAGCTACTTACATTCATGTTCCTGGAGCATAAATCAAAAGCACGGTCTAGTAAAAGAAAAGGCCAGAGAGCAAAGCCACATTGGAGAAAGCAGCCTTGGCCAGATTGTGTGGGAGGAGATGGAAATGGGCTGGTGCATGTCAGATGGAACATTCCAGGAGGGGACGTCTGCCCTCACAGCAGCCCCAAGGTGTGAC
The DNA here is from genome assembly GCF_040802235.1 of Manis javanica. NCBI lineage: Eukaryota > Metazoa > Chordata > Mammalia > Pholidota > Manidae > Manis > Manis javanica. The sequence goes on from NC_133166.1 coordinate 85,920,324, forward strand.
TCTTAGCTGAGGCCTCAGTGAAAAGGGAAGCGTGAGTGGACAGGACAGACCAGCAAGGCTTTGGATGGGGAGTTGTTATTTTGTTTTCAACAAATGATTACTAAATGCTTACCATGCACCAGGAGCAATAGTACTTTCTGAAAATCCACTGGTGTGTAATGCGATGTCCCTGCTCTCACAGCATTTGCGGGTAAGCTGTCTGTGAACAAGAACACAATAAGTAAACACAGTACTTTCAAATACTGATCATTGCTGTGGATTCCATAAAAGCAGGGTGCAGTGAGAGAGGGCCTGGCTGGTTCTTTTGGGAAGGGTGTCTGGGAGGACCTCTTTGATGAGGTGTCATTGGGGTGATATCTGAATCTTAAGAGGGAGCCAGGCATAGTGAACTCCTGTTCTTGGTGGGAGAGTGACAGAAGCAAAGAGGATGCCAAGGACAGAGCCCATGAAGTGGGAAGAAGCTGGCACAACGTTGGGAAGTTTGGAGAGCCAGTTGTTGGAACACCCTATTAGAAGGCTGAGAACTAGATCTGATACAAAAGATGTTGGAGACTTTCTGTGGGCTTCGGATAAGGGAATAAGGTGGTACTGGGGAGGGATGAGCCTGGCTCCCTGCAGTGAAAGATGTCAAGTATTTCTGGTGCTGATCCATCAGACACTAAACTCCAGGCCCTACTCCACCATTCCACAATGGTACGATGGGGCATTCAGAGAACTGGAGGCATTTATCTTCCTCATTGGCTCTCTGCTTGTTAGTCAATTCCACCACCCTCAGGGAAGATGACAGTGTCTGGCATCCTATGACTCTTCCTTCATTTTTATCTCTTCCCACAAGGTCCCTGTCCTACTGGTGGAACCGAATCCAGTCCCTTCTCTACTGTGGAGAAAGCACCTTCCCTGGCACCTTCCTGGAACAGAGCCACAGCTGCACCTGCCCCTATGACCACGCTTCCTGCCAGGGCCCCATCCCTTGTGCCTTGGGTGAAGGGTCTGCATGTGCTCACTGTGCTCCAGAAAACAGCACACGTTGTGGGAGCTGCAACCCAGGCTACGTGCTTGCCCAGGGGCTGTGCCGGCCAGAGGTGGCCGAGTCCCTGGAGAACTTTCTGGGGCTGGAGACAGACCTGCAGGACCTGGAGCTGAAGTACTTGCTGCAGAAGTGGGACAGCCGCATCGAGGTACACGCCATCTTCATCAGCAATGACATGCGCCTGGGCAGCTGGTTCGACCCTTCCTGGAGGAAGCGCATGCTGCTCACGCTGAAGAGCAACAAGTATAAGCCTGGGCTGGTGCATGTGATGCTGGCCTTGTCCCTGCAGATCTGCCTCACCAAGAACAGCACCCTGGAGCCTGTCATGGCCATCTATGTCAACCCCTTTGGGGGCAGCCACTCTGAGAGCTGGTTCATGCCCGTGAATGAGGCTGACTTCCCCTACTGGGAAAGGACTAATGTGGATGCAGCTGCCCAGTGCCAAAACTGGACTATCACTTTGGGCAACAGGTGGAAGACCTTCTTTGAGACAGTCCATGTTTACCTACGGAGCCGAATCAAGTCCCTGGATGACAGCTCCAATGAGACAATCTACTATGAGCCCCTGGAGATGACAGATCCCTCCAAGAACTTGGGCTACATGAAAATCAACACACTGCAGGTCTTTGGCTACAGCCTGCCCTTTGACCCGGATGCTATCCGGGACTTAATTCTCCAATTAGACTACCCGTACACTCAAGGTTCCCAGGACTCTGCCCTCTTGCAGCTCATAGAGCTTAGGGACAGGGTAAACCAGCTTTCTCCACCTGGCAAAGTCCGGCTTGACCTCTTCTCCTGCTTGCTCCGGCATCGGCTCAAGCTAGCCAACAATGAGGTGGGCAGGATCCAGGCCTCTCTGAGGGCTTTCAATTCCAAGCTGCCAAACCCCGTGGAGTATGAGACAGGCAAACTCTGTAGCTAATGGGGGGTCTGTGCCGGTGCTGGACAGGGAGGGGATCCATGAATCCGGGTGTGAAGATCGCTCAAGCCCTCACCTAGTGCCAACAGGGTGCTCCCTTTGAGACTTCTAGCATCCAGCCGACAGGACCTTGGGGCTTGGACTGAGCAGGCAGGAGAGAAAGACACAGCTGCTGCACACATGCACATACCACATGTGTGAACTCACACACACACACACACACACACAGACACACCCACTCACCCGGGAAAGCTACAACTCCGCAGCCTTGAATCTGTAAAGTCAGTGCTTCCTCAAATGAATGCAACTGAAGGAGAGGAACCAACCAATGGAGAGACGAGGAACAGGAGCCAGCCAAACCATGAAACAACAGATCCTTAAAAGCGATTCTTACCAATCAAGAAAGCAAGTGGGGACAACAATGGGAGGGGTACCAGCTCTTCCTCTCCCTCTGTGGAGTCACTTTTGTATTCTTTTTAACCAAATTTCTTAAAATGCGTTGTTTCGTGATATTCCACACTGGTTCTTACTTTTTGTGTGCTGCCCCCCATGCCCCGCAAGCCACAACCCACAACCCTCCCAGACACTGACTGCTCCTCAGGCCGGCTCCCTTGGAAAACTCAAAAAGTGACCCCAACAGAGCCCCGCTCAGGGCAGGCGGGCATGCTCTGCCTCGTCACCCCATCCTCCCACCAGCCCCCTCGCTTCCCTGTCCTCCCCAGTTTCAGGGCCCTGGCTTGCTCCACATTCCCCTGGTCCAGCCAGAGCTCCTCTTCCAAGAAGCACCTGATCTGTCTAAGAAAGCAGCTCTGTCAAATCAGAGAGAGACAATGTATAGGGCAATGTTCTTTTTAAAAAACAAACAAAATATTTATTTTGTGACTGTTTTCCTTGTCAATCTGCTTCAGCCACATGAACATGAGTAAAAATTTACCTGGTTTAATATATTTTTTAAAGAAGGCTTTTTTTAGGGGAAAAAAATGAGGGAGAAAAGAGAAAAAAAGTATAGGTCCCTGGGTCGCCTGGCCTTTTTTTTTTCTAATGGCTGGTGTGTGGTACGTGGCTGTCCATGGACGGTGCACACTGCTGTGTGGGAGGCTGTCTGACTGGTGTATCCGCAAGGGGAGGCACGTCTGGCTGGACTGGGGTGTGTGCATGTGTGTGTGTATAAGAGAGACAGACAGACACTCACACACACAGAAACAAGAGAGAGGCAGGTAGGGGATGAAAGGAAGGATGGACAGAGGCAGAACTCTCCTGGTTATCTGGTTACCTGCCCCCTTTCCCAGGTGTGATCACCAGCACGGGTCCAACAGCCAGGATCTCCCACTTTCAGGGGGGCAATATGAAAGTTCTTGCTGACAAGGGGAACTGCCTTCTTTGCTCTGGAGCAAATACCTGCTAAAGGGGACTCCTCTTCCCCACACTGCTATGGACAATAGGAGAACTGCCCATATTCTGCATCTTATGGTCTGGGATTGTCTTTTGAGGAAATCTGGGAAAGCTGCAGACATAGCATTGGCTTTCTCCATTCTGTCTGATTACCACTTTCCCAGAGCCTAAGAAGTTTTGATGTACACCATGCAGAACAATGCATCATTCTCCCCTTAGGGCCTCTTCCAGGTGGCATGAGAAACATTTCAGAGCAAATCTTGGAGAACCACTTCTCTATTTTCCAAGTACAAAGCATAGACATGACAACCCCCAGTTTATTCAGGTGAAAGTCACCACATAAATACTAAGTACTTCATTTTCTACCTGTGGTACACCTCAGCTGGTAGAAAATGGACTGGGAGACAGAAAAGAGGATCATGTTTCTCTGCCTAAGAGCCTTCTATGTTTATTGTTGCACAGAGAAGAATGTAGCATTACATTTAATCATCGTACCAGCTTTTTCAATCCACTAGGACCTGAAATCCTTGGTAGATGCCGCCCGGGGCATTTCTTTCTTCACAACTTCCCTGAAGGCTTCTAGGGTAGAAATCCAGAGTGATGGGATGACCTAGGAATGAACACAGGTATTGGCCATTTATAGTTGAGTCACGGCTTTCTTTGGGAGTTTGTATCCCGCCCTTCATCTGTGGAGACAGAACCAGCTGTTCTCTTTGCCTCTGCAGGTGCTGATGTGCTAGGAGTGTGCTTCTGTTGGGAAGGGGGCTGCAAGTGGTGGCCAGGGTTTGATACCTCCCAGTGATGCGGCTTCAGAGGGGTAAGAAAGATGTCAGAGTCTGATTTTAACACTCTGAGTGCACATGTCTACATTCTGTAGGAGTGGGTGGCCAAAGGCTTTCACCTACAAATTAACAGCACACCGCGCACAGTAGCATTCAGAGTGGGGAGGAAAGCAATCAGTAATATGCTGTGCAGGAAGTTAGCAGTGTGGACCCTCAATAGCATGATGGCAATTGCTCTGGTGGGAACTGAGTCAGTATATCAGGGCTCACGTCCCGCCTAGGCCAGTTCCACAGTGGAAGGGAGGGGAACCTCAGCTGTCAGTCTCTGAATCAGAATCTCGTCTGGAGGAGAAACACACCTACAGAGTTATCAGGAAGGATGTTGTGAGTCCTTGTCTCAGACTCCTTGTCTTAGGAAGGCTCTGGGAAGCTGAGCATGTGATGTGTTATGGGTTCAGAAATACAAGCATCCAGTTTTAAGACTTCCACTTGTTGCCTGCTTGAAGGTTTAAACTGTGAAGCTGAGTGTATCAATTCCATCTGAAAGTACTGTAACACACTGGCAAATATTTAGGAGTGCCCCTCTGAGCCCAGATGCAAGTACAATATTGACAGAAGGCCTAAAAGGCATTATTGATTAATGACCATAGTAGAAATGTTTATATTTGGCCTACACATCCATTATCCATGATGGATGCTGGACTCCTCTGTTCTGAGACAGTGATGGGGTGTCTGGTGTTGAAAAGCCTGGGTCAAAGCAGCAGACCAAAGACTGCTTCTAGAAGGTGGATGAAGGAAGGGGGGTGGGGGGAATAAAGGATGGGCAGGATTCCTTAAGAGACATCTAAAGACTTGAAACATCAATTCAGCATAGAGTTTCCCAGAAATTTAGGCTGAGAAATACCCTGATAAAAAAAGGTTCAGTCAAAATTACCACCTTAAGAGTATAGTAATCAGAAGATAATGAAACCACATATTTTCAGACACAATTGTAAATAAGGAATTGTCATAAATTAATTAGCACCAGATTGTCAGTGTTGGTGACTTCAATGTCGGTGAACTCACTGTGGAATTAAAAGCTGTATCACAATTCAGTTGCTGAAGATAAGAGTCAGGAATTCAAGCCTTAATTATAACTCCAAAGGACTAGTACATCTGATACTAATCTGCCCTAATGCTCAAGACTAATACCTCTAATACTAAATGATGTATTTAATACCTCCTGCTAATAATATAATACTGTGCTCTGCAAGCATATTCATGTATTCACAGTCAATGACATAAGTGAAGATCTCTTCAAATACTGGGTATCACAGTTAGTTCAGATCCAGTTCTTGGCTTCTTTTCACAAATATGAAAATAGTTGTCATGATGAGTGGAGCTCCTTATGAGTAGAGAGAATACATTGCCTATATAATGTCTGGCCCCAAAATACCACCTCCAAAGTGTAATTTCATCATGTAAGTCTGTTCTTTCGCACAGGTATTTTTGCCATTTTATTTTGTACAAAAATTATAATGCCGTAAAGAAGAAATAAGTCTTAGAAGTTATCCCACTGGCAAATTAGAGGATTAGATTTTTGGAGTTGGAAGGTTTTTAGAGGTTATCCAGGCTACTTATTTTTGACATGAGCAAAGAGAGGTTAAAGAACTACCCAAGGTCATATCCATTAGTAGGGTGGGAATAGCAGTCTAATCTATTTCCTTTGCCAGTAAATAACGTCTAGGTCCTGGGAGGTGACAGGGTCCTACTTCAGGGCTTGGGAGTGAGAGGGTGGAGGATAGAAGACCATTTTTCAGAAAGGAGAAGAGACCTACTAAGAGGCAGGAGCATCCTCACATCTCTTACTGGGATTGGTTCCAGCAAAAGTATTCAGCTGCTATAACGAGTGAAAGAAAAAGACTGAAGTTTCTTCTTTGAGAAGCTTTGAGCACAGAGTAGACCTGTTCTCACTTAAGGTTGGAGATTGAAGGATCAATTTGCTGGCTTCCTAATAACTCTATCAGCTCAATGTTTCTTAATTACAACATTTTGCCTCCAATTTCTTGATGTTTTCTATAGATTAGAGTTTGCTTATCTTTACAAATCTGGTAATTTCTGCAAAAATGTTTTCTTGTGAAGGCTACAGGCATTTGGATACTACCAACACCTGAAGGCCTTAGGCTGTTCAGTTCCCATGGCAAGTATATGGTCTAGGTCTAGGCAGGGCAGAGCCATGAGGCCCAGCTCTGCTGTGCACGAGGAGTCCCTGCTCCTTCCAGCAGTGGAACAAGAATGCGGACCAAAGGCGATGTCCAAGACACAAAACTGGCCTGCACTCCTGGCCTGGAAAGACAGGTTAGAAGATCCAGATTGTGCCCTTTTCTATTGGTTTCTTGTTCTGGTTCTGCCACCAGCTATCTCTGTAACTGTGAGCAGGTCACTGCACTTCTCTGAGCTCCAGCTTGTGTCCCTGTGGACTTGGGAGTTGGGCTTCCTATGCAGGGATTGGGAGCTCTCCTAGCACGTCCTCTTAGGGTGGTAAAAGCAGGTGGTACAGGAGGTGGTGGAGGCCACATGTCAGACCAATGCACATGTTGGCTCCACACTTACATTTAAGTGGCCCTAGTTCTTGATCTCTCCCCTCATCTATAACCCAACTGTTTCACCTCCACCTCCCTGAGATTTTTTTTCTTTTATCTTTCTGACCACTCACCTCTCTATATACTTCTGCTCTATACTAACTTCCAGAACACATGTGTACCATAGTTCCCTTCAACTCAGTCCTATTTCCCAGTCCTCCCCTCCCTCCCTTCCTTCCTTCTTTCATGTGTTAAATGCTAGGCACTAGGCTAGGTGTGGAATTGTCAAAACTCTATGAAACATGTTTCTGAGTCACAAGGAACTGTACAGTTTAACGCAGGGAGGAGGAGGAATAAACAAAGCCGAGTGGCATTCCCTAGCAGATATGGGAGGAGTACTGGGAATGCACACAAAGGGGGCATACTGCTCCTGGAAGGGACACCAGTGTCACTTGCTGAGAACCTAATGACTGTGGAAGCGACACCCCAGGTCTCCAGATGTTTTACATGTCAACTGGGGGAAGAGCTACCATCCACCATATGCATCCCTCCTGAGAAGGCAGAAGAGAGCAACACTGCCGCAGAGCCCCCGTGAAGGCACAGCCCGCAGCTGGTTGGTGCCCTGACCTGCGACTCCTCCCAAGGCACGTTTAAAGGACAGCCACGGGGATGTTTGGGGCAGGAGCTGCCCTACCTCCTGAGGATGCTGTGTTCTGAAACCAGTGCTTCTGCAACTTCCGCAGGGATGTGATTCACCTGCAGACTCTGATGCAGCAGGTCTGGGTGGGCCCAGGTTCTGCACGTCTAACAAGCTCCCAGGTAATGCTACTGCTGGTCTGCAGGCCATCCTTTGAGGAGCAAGTTCGTACAGGATGTGCCTGCCAACTTCCTGCAGTGCTCAGGACTCTAACACAAGAGCCTCCCAGGAAATACAGGGGCTAAGAAAGCAAAAGGTCAATAATGGCTGACGAGGAGTGGAGGTTCTCATGAAAATCTTGGTGCTTTACTGGCCTTTAATCTCTCAAACACACAGAAGCCAGGTGTCTGGCCTATATACCAGTATGTAAGAAAAGAGAGCAGAAAGAAAGGGTACTTAACTAAATCAAAATTCTGAAGGCTGAGAGCCAGCTTGCTTATGAATGTGTTTACAGATAACAGCTGAATCATGCTGTCTGAGTAAAGGTCTTTTCCCCAAAGCCTATCAGAGTAAATCTGTTCAGAAGTGGGACAGGGAGTACCTGTCACTCTACAGAAACGTACATCAGATGAGATGATTAAATCCACACCAGCAATGTGTAAGCACCCAGAGGCCCCAGACTTCACACTGCTAAGGTGCCATGCAACCTTTAGGCACCTCATCTAAGCAATAAAATGAATTATTTGTTTTCAGTTCTGTCCTCCTCTCCTCCAGCCTGGGAGATTACTACCCTTGCAGCATTAATAAAAACAGCCACCAGAATTTATGTGGGGTCATTCTTCTAAGGATCTCAGAACTTGGAAGAATGCATCAATCAATGTTATTTATTGAGCATTTTCAGCTAGGAGATGTAGGGAATAAAGCAAACATGCATTTAGTGTGTATACTTGCTTAATTAAAAAATTTTGCAGATGTCTTAGAAAATGAAACTTGGGGTGGGGGGAGGCTATACAGCTAAGTGAAAGCAAAAGCTAAACTTAGCATGCTCTCTGGAGGCAGGCTGCCATGGTTCAAATTCCATCTACACCATTTACAAGTTGTGAAGTGTGGGTTATGTCATTTAATCTCTTTCAGCACCAGTTTGCACATATGTAAAAGATGAGCGTTTGTATTGTAGGATGTTGTGATGGTCAAATAAGTTGAAGCATATAAAGGTCAGGGGCAGGCTCATAGTACACACTCAGTGAGTGCAGGTTGTTTTTACTGTAGTAGGTAATTTCTGTATTTGGGGAAAAGGGAAGGGAAGAGAAACAAAGGAAAGAAAAGGAAAGGAAAAAAAGAAATATCCATGTTACTCACCTGCAGAAGCAAATTTCTTCCTGGAAACAAAGGGAAATTTATCATTTGCACTCATACTATATATATATTACTTTGGGTAATAAAATGGAGTTTTTCAATTACACTTTTGTGGCAGACATAGATAAGTCATTCAAATGGATATTTTTTACATAGACCCTCTACAGAAGCAGACAGTATAATAACATCACTCATCACCAAAATGCCTGTGCCTGGGCAGATCATGTGGCTCAGGTCCACTGTTTCTGATGATATTACTTATTACGGTGATAGAGCTTGGAGTAGCTAAGAGAATGGCTAATTAACGTGCCCATTAGACAGACTGTCTCTTTCAACTACAGCATCTTAAGTGCACTTTTAGCAAGTACTGGATTGCAGTCAATTCCTGGCTGGATTCTTTGATGAGGAACCAGGGTACAGTACTGCCATAAGGTTTTTAGATACAGACATGAGGGATGCAGCATTTATATTCCAGTTATATTAGAACTTATATTTCAAGTGTAAGTTGTGGATAGGCAGAACGGTGGGGAAAATGTCTTAAGAAGTGGAAGCAGCGTATGTTTAGGTATGTATTCATAGACATGATAAGCCAGCCTAATGTTCATGTACTATATCCAGCTTCTTGGGCCAATGTCTTTCATTCTTTTCTCATTTTTAAAATAACAGCTTAATTAAGATACAATTCTTATACCATAAAGTTCACAGTTCTAGCATATATAATTCAGTTCTTATTTAAAAAGTATTGTGTCAATCACCATGATCTAATTCCACAATGTTTAATATCACTCAAAAAAAGAAACCCTGTACCCATTAGTGGTTACTCTCCATTCTTATGTAGCCCCTAGCTCTTGGCAACAACTAATTTATTCTCTGTCTCTATGGATTTGCCTATTCTGAACATTTTGTATAAATGTAATCATATAATAGGTATGATGCATAAAAATCATATGATTTACAATATAAATCTTTTCTCCTATTTTGTGGATTTTCTTTTCACTTTCCTGATAGTGTCCTTTGAAGTACAAAAAGTTAAAATTTTGATGAAATCCAATTCATCTATTTTTTTCTTTTGTTGCTTATGCTTTTGATAACACCTACAACTCCACTGTCTAATTTGAGATCGCACAGACGTCTGCCTATGTTTTCTTCAAAGGGTCTTATAGTTTTAGCTCTTTCATTTAGGCTTCTGATCCATTTTGAGTTAATTTTTGTTATGTTGTATAAGATAGGGGTCCAACTTCATTCTTTTGCATGTGGATATACAGTTGTCCCAGAAACATTTGTTGAAAAGACTTTTCTTCCCTCATGGAATTGTCTTGGCACATGTGTCAAAAATTGATCGACCATAACTGTATGGCTTGATTTCTGGACTCTTAATTCTATTTGATTGATCTGTATGCTTATCTTTATGCAAATTACACACTGTATTTATTATTATAGCATTATAGTAAGTTTTGAAATCAGGAAATGGGACATCCTTCAACTTCAAGTTTGCTTTTCTTTGTTAAGGTGTCATGGCCATTCTGAATATCATCCATTTCCACATGATTTTGAGGTTCAGCCTGTCATTTTCTGTAAAAAAAGTACCTGCAATTTGATAGGCATTTTGTTGAATCTATAGATCACTTTAGATAATATTGCTATCATAACAATATTAAGTCTTCTGATTCATAAACATGAAACATCTACTTAAATTAAAAAACTTTTGAGGATATTTTATAGTTTTTGCTCTTAAAGGCTCACATTTATTTTGCTAAATTTATTCCTAAGTATTTTATTATTTTTGATGCTATTAGAAATGGAATTATTCCATAAACTTCATTTTTGAGTTATTCATTGTACATAGAACTACAATTGATTTTTGTTTATTGATCTTGCATCTTTCAACCTTGCCAAACTTGTTTATTAGTTCCAATATTTTTTTAGGATTCCTTAGAATTTTCTATATACAACAGCATGTCGTCTTCAAATGTAGTTTTACCACATGCTTTATTCTTAATGGTTCTTCAACCAATGCATTTTGCACTTACTTCCTTCTTTTCTGTGCTCTTACTAGGAGCATCTGAGAAAATTGTTTTACTGCAGAGTCACAGTGGCCTACAGAAACATATTTCACTCCCAGCACTATCTATGGGTGCACAAAGGCATCCCAAGGCTAACATGGTGAAAAAGTGAGAATAATCAATAACCCTGGGTGTTTGTTCAAAGTTCTCAGCCCACCTCTGAAGTTCTTAGCTGCCTCTAAAGGCCACTTACCAGCAGCAGTATAGCAACACCCCTTATTCATGGGTTTTTGTTCCAAGACCCCCATATGGATGCCTGGAACTGTGCATGGCACTGAGCCTTATATACACTAGGTTTTTTCCCATACATACATACCTATGATAAACTTAATTTATAAATTAGGAACAGTAAAAGACTAACAATAACTGATAATAAAACAGAATAATTACAATAATATACTATCATAAAATTATGTGAATAGGGTTTCTCACTCTCAAAATATTTATTGTACTGCATTCACCCTTCTTCTTGTGAAGATGTGAGATAATAAAATCCCTATGTGATGAGATGAAATGAAGTGAATGATGTAGGTATTGTGACATACAGTTAGGCTACTATTGACCAGAAGGAGCATCATTTACTTCCAGAGCACAGCTGAGTGGAGGTAACTGAAATTGGATAAAGGGTGGGGGGGACTACTGTAATTAGATCAGCCTCAATGAATGGGAGCCCCTGCAGAGCCTCCATACTTACCCCCATAGCTGTTGTGCCAGCACTAGAGTGCCCAGTGGCAGAGACTGACTTTACCAGCTGACTACTCTGTTTTGTTATTCAGTCCCTCTTCCACTGTAGATGTTCTCAGTTGAATGTGAATATGCTGTTCAAAACTTCATGCTTCCCGTCCATTTCTATAGATCCAGCTATATGTCTTTTTTCCCAGACCTCCTTGTTTGTTATCTTCCAAACTTTCTCCTTCCAGGCCCTTGACCAATCAACCATGCCATTCACCATTGCCCATAAGTTCATCTACATTTATATCTCAGCCCACTTCTCTTCTACGCAAAGTTGATGACTAATTGCACCTAACATCAAAACTCTGCCCACTGTGAGGATTTCCCCTCATCATTATCTATCACAGCCATCCTATAAGGAAAGCTTGGTCTTTTATCTTCTCTGTTACCTGGTCATAAAGGCCCTCCCATTAAGCCACAGATGTGAGCTGTGGGAGATATGCTAGCACATGGACAGCATGGGGCTCTGGGCCACCTGCTCGGTTGCCTTGTGCTCTCCAGTTCTGTACTATATCCATCTTTGAATGGATTGCTGCAGGACTGGTCCTACCTTATGACTTAGTGGCTTTGACTATACCCAGCTCACAATAGATAGTTCTGGCCACAAGGTCCCTTGGTGTGTCATGGTCAGAAACTCTATATTTATAAGGGCCAAGTAGCACACTAGTAACTGCTTTCTAACAGTGGTGGCCCTCTGTTGTAGATGGCAGGGACTTTCTCCAGAACCCCTTGGGTCTATGTTGTGATTCTTCTACTGGGGCTTGCCATAAACTCCACATATGATCTTCTCCCACCCTTGATGCCACTAGTTCATAGGGTCTTCAGGGTCATATGGCTCAAGTGTCAAAACAACTTTATCAGAGCTTGGTTCCTTACTGGTCTGACATATGGAGTCTCCTTCAGACCCTCCCATGGAACATATTCAGCTAGTGGGCTTCCGGCCTCACGTAGCATACGTACCCTGTCTAGTGTGCCAACTGCTCTGAGCCACTTGATCTCTTCCTTCCCCTCTACCACGGCAGTTCTGGTGTTTCTACCTCCCATAATGTGGCCCTTTGCTTTTTCCATATACTAACAGCCATTATAGCAACATGTTGATATCATCTCCTGGGTCTTCGCCAAGATAGCAAATCATATAAAAAAGAGACTGTTAAAATATTGATGAACTTTTGATTTTCCAATTACATTCTCCCCTCTTGACCTAGTACTCCAGGATTCCGTCCCATGCAGATGCCACTGGCTAATACAGGTTCATATGAGCCACGCCGTGCAGCTCCTTTGCTGTGCTCTCTCTCTCCTTCCTTAGTGGGCTCAGTGCCTCTCTAGCCTGGTTGTCCTGGGATTTGATCTTCCTTACTGGACTCCTTGCCAGGAGAGGGGGGTGGATAGGTCCTGAAGTAGACCAACATTGTCTTGTAAAGCAAATGCTTCATTTGAGGTTTCTGCATGATCTTCAAGCAAGCGGAGAGCTACGATCTTCTAACAAGGCAGTAGGAGGAAGAGACTTCAGAAGCCCCAGCAAGTCAAGGCACTCAACTGCATCTCCTGTGATGGCCCCACTCCAAGTCTCTGTGTCCTGCTCCTTCCCCACTAGGGCCCTACTTGACACAGAAGACTTACTGCAGCTGAGAATGCAATCCTATCTGAGGCTCTACTACTTTAATGATTAAGTCCTGATCCTAGTTTTCTGTTCTCTTGGTACTCTGGCTACAGGAGATAAGGGTTTCCCCAAATGCTGCTGAGGAGGCCCTGTAGCTTTTATATTTTGCCTTGAAATGGTGTTTAATCATCTGAGCCTGTCATTATTTACCTTTCCAAAGTCAACGGTACTCAGCAAACAGAGACACAATCCCTGATGTTAATAATCACCCTTTCCTATGTCCCTCTCAATTTTAAGAAACACCGTACCAGGCCATGCGTCCCCTTTTGTGGATACCCCATAGCAGTCTACCACCCATGAAAGTTTTAACAACTGTACAGAAACCTGCCAGCTTCTAACAATCACGCCTCTACCACAGGGGCTAGCTCTACTCCACCCGCCACCAGCGAAGGGGTTTGTCCTGCCAGAGAGCCGATTATTGGCCCATCTCCAAAGTACATTTAAAAGTTAGCTTCCTACAAGTACTTCTTGTATCAACTAATTCTTAGATGAGAAGTTACATGCAGAAGGCTTATTGGGCAGAGTTCTTGAGCTATATGTATGTAAAGAAGGGAAGAAAGCAAGTGTGGGCACAAGGAAAAGCTGAGTTGTAAAGAGCTTGTAACGGAGGCCTAAGCAGTTTCCATGGGGAGTTCTGGAGCCTGCGTGACCCTTCAGAATTATCCAAATTGAGGCATTACCGTAGAATTCCCCCAAATTGGGCTTTTAATCCCACAGGCTACCTGAGAGGAGTTATGCACGGGAGAAGGCGTAACTTTGAGCAGGGCAGTTCCTAGTGAGAAGCATAGCTGTGAACCGTGGGCCGTCAGTGGTAGATATCCCAGGAGGCTCAGGGATGATAGAGGGGACATGGTGGCACCCCACATCCGTCAGAATGACTGTTTCTATTATCATCCCACTGCCTTTCGCAGTACCTTACCAGACTGGAATTTCCACACCTTTGCAGATAATGTTGCTTATTCTGGACATTCAGGGTTGCTTTCAAAAGCAAAAAGAAAACATTCTGCTGCCACAGGACCACTACAAATGATCCTCTGAGCCTGTCGGGTAAGTGGGGACTGTGGGTGACAACCTGGTGCTGATCCGTGATGGGAAGCCTAGCCCACCCCTCTGCTCTGGTGGTGCCCTGGCTGCAGCACCTTCTCTTGCTTTGACCTGCAAGCTCATGAAATAGGTCTGAAATACAAGAGAGAAAAAAATTTAGTTTGGCATTACAACTTCTTGACCATGACATTGTTCAGATTAATAATCACCTTGGAACCCCAGGGCATCACCCTCTAATGAATGTTGCCCCTCTCCTGCAGTCTCCTGACTCTCAGGCCTCTCTGGTCCAGTTAGAGTCCAAAACAGTCTATCTCAGTCTTATCAGAGAGAGAGAGCATGATTATGGTAAAGACCAACTTGTTCTACAAACCTCTCCCCTATTTCTCCTTGACACACAGTCTGTATTTGCCAGCCTCTTGAAGTGCAGCACAGCAATGCGACCGAACTCCAGATGAGGGAACTGGACCTGGATAAGGTGCCCCCTTCCAGGCCTGGCCCGTGGATGCTCCACTTGCAAATCTCCTTTCTTTCCTCTCCTATGGGAAGACGAGAAAGGGTTCTGAGGAGTGAGGGTTAGAGCCCTAGTGTGAGGTGCAGGATCTCTGGACGTCTGCTTGGAGGAAAGCTGTCCAGGGTAGCTGCTCCTACAAATCAGACTGTTACACAAATAGTCATTTGTTATTTTATCCCAATTCAATTTTGGGATAGCTTGTTTGTTACAGCAGTTGGCTTAGGCTAGTACAGAGATCGCAAATTAATGTGTCAGAGGGGACCCAACGGAACGTGAACTGTGCTTCTCAGCAGCTCTAGGTACTAATTACTTAGTAACTTTTTTTAGATTCTCAGCACCTACCCCATGACCTTACTTGGCTAAAAGAATCATTTTGAAAATAAATATTCATCTGAAAGTCACTGTGGTGGAAGTAGGAGGGAGGCAGGACATCTCTGTGATCAGAAGGGCCTTATTGCAGTTAAGCCTTGTGGCCTTGGTTATTCTCTGGATTCCCTGCATGGAGCTCTCATGGAGTCTTCCCTCCCCACGACTCCCAGCCTTTCTCCATAAGCAACTGGGTGGGAGCCTGTATCCTGAATCTACTCAGAAATGCATTTGTTTCTTTCAAGGAACACAGAAGCTGTTGATCTGCACACTGGGGGCTGGCTGGGGGTACCCCCCAGAGAGCATGGGCACATCAACCCAAGGCAAGGAATATGGGCTTTGAGGAAACATGTTCCCACTTTCCCATGCCAGCCTGGCGCTCCACAGTGCTCCACTCCTCTGAGTCAGCTGCTCAGCTCTCCATCATCTGGCACCGCTGCTGGCAACTGCTGGCTGCAGTCAGAGTGGCTTCTGCCCAGAATGTCAGCAGTGCTGCCTCTCTGCCTCTCACGGACTGGCCTCACTGTACTCCTCCAGCCTCCCTATGACAGGCCAGGACTGACTTCTCTTCACCTAGGTGGGTGATATTGAGAGGGATGCCTGCAAAGGGGTGGGGTGCGGCTAACTAGGCAGTGATTAATTTTAGGGTCCACAATCTATGCCATTTGGTGCTGTAAATACCACCTTATCCGAGTGGGATGTCAATTCTTGTTTCTAGAGAGAGTGAACAGCTTGAGTAGTGGAGAGAATGCCTGATGAGCACACATTCCCTGCTAGCCTGGGCTGTTGCTTTATACATGACCTCAAAGAATCTTTACATCACCCAGGAAGGTAACTATTGTATCCAATCTCACAAACAAAGGAGCTAGGAAAAGCTAAGTCACTGGACAATCTGGACAATCACCTTCTCTCCATTCCTGTTACCAACACCCTGTGTTAGAAATTTTTCAACTTCCCTTGAACCTTATAAAGAGGTCTGTTTTTTTAGCATCTAGATTCCTTCCTCTAGACATGCATTGTTCAATATTGTAGCCATTAGCCACATGTGGCTACTGAGAACTTGAAATGTGGCTAGACTGAGTTGAGATGTGCTGTAAGTATGCATTACACACTGGATTTTTTAGTACAATGAGAAAAAATATAAAGCATGACATTAATATTATTTAATATTGATTACATGTTAAAAAGGTTATCATGATTATATTTGGATATAAGTCAAATAAATTCTATTATTCAAATTTGTTTTTCTTCTCCCTTTCCTTTTTTTAGTGTGACTACTAGAAAATTTAAAGTTATACATGTGGCTTGCATTTGTGGTTCACAGTATCTATGAATTGGAAAGTGCAGCGTCTAGACATTGATCGGAGTGTTCTGTCTGAAGCACAAACTGACCAGGTCACCCTCCTGCTTCCCACAGCCTGTAGGACAAATCCCAAGATACCTATAGGGCTGACAAGATACTCCACGTTCTGTTCCTCATCTCTCTCATGCCTCCCAACTTGCCACATTTTTTTTCACTTTGCCCCCTGCCATGTTTAATTTATGCTTCTGCCACCTCCACATGTGGGTAATTCTTCAGCTACACATAATGTTCTTAGCAACTCTGCTTTATTTATGCATTGCCCTCTGCCTGAAATGCCTTTCTCCCCAGAAGTCCCCTGGAAAACTCCTGCCTGTTCACCTTTTCAAACTCGCTGACTCCTTCCAGAAGGCTTCTCAATCCTTCCCCTCGCCCCAGGGCCAGAACTAGGGAAAGGCAGGCAGGGCCCCCATCCTACAGTACACAACTGAAGGAGGCTTTTGCACATGTGAGTGGCGCCTCCTTCAATCTGGTGGTCCAGGTGCCTGGGGCCTCATTCTAAATCCTGGCCCTGCCCTGTCTTGCTTCTCCCTCTCTGTATAATGCCCCTGTGTAAGTCTACGGCTACACCTCAGCAATGTCTTCAAATGATCCCTGCATGTTATTGTTGTGAGGGTAGAGACGATGCTTTAATCATTAGTGAAACTCCAGGAGCCTGCTTTCTACCAAAACATTGACTGTGACAGTCATGAAATAAAATTTTGTCCTGAGGTATCAATCTGTCATCAGGCACTGTGCTATGTGTTGGGGACTCAACAATGATTCCATGTCCTTAAAATAATCACAAAACCTTATGTGCCCCCCTTTTCCTACTTAGAACAGAAACTTCCCAGTTTTGAAACACTGCCTGTGTAGCCAGCTGAAGTACAGATACCCAGATCCCATCCCGGAGTTTCTGAGTCTGTAGATCTGCAATGGGGCTTAGAAGTTCCATGATCAAACATAGAGAAATATTTTTCTACTATATCCCTTCATACTTTCATTTGAGTATTGTTAAGTGCCTGCTCTGGGTACATCTGTGCTAGGGGCTGTCAAGGAAACAAAGGTAAGTCAGGGAGGCATGTTGTATGGACTCCTGTAGTTTATGAAATGTCTCTACCATGTGCAGTTTTGTTTGATCAGTGGAGTAAAGATAGTCTCCTTTTTAGAAATAAGGCTTATTTGCTCAAAATCCTACATAATTAGGTAGTGGACACTAGGATGAAGGTCACAGTGAGGAGGCAGTGAGGACTGGAATTGAAGTTGCATAGTAAGTCCTGGGGATTCGAATCAAACCCAGCTATGTTTTCCAACCTGACAGAAGAGTTTGTCCCGAAAAGATGATTTTGAGAGTCACAGAAATTTCATACCTAGGAATTTGGGCCCAGAAGAAAGAAAGGGAAGAGAAATGAAGGGGATCCTAGAAGCCAGCTTGTGAAGATGAGCCGGGAGGGGACCCGCTGGTCTCTGGAAAAACTGCTGGCTAGCCTGAAGGCTGTTACTCACTCCCACTGTGACCTGGGCTGAGGGTGGGTCCCCCTGCATCTCAGAAAATCTCGGAACTTCCCCCTCCTCCTCCCCCCACTTCCACCCCTCCCGAGCCCAGCCAGGAGCCTCTCCCATCCCAACCAAGGAGAGACGGTCCAGCACAGCTGAGTTTTTACCTTGTGACCCTCCTTCTCCAAGATGACTGGCAGGACAGAGAACATGGCCCACCTTGCTCTCTCTGCCCGTCCCTAGCTCACTGATTAGGCCAGGGTTGTGCCCCGGTAGGCCTAAGCAGGGTGGGGTCAGGAGGGAAGCTCACCAGGTAGTGTGGCAGCCAGCAACAGCGCCCCCGCCCCCAGGACAGCCCCCGCCTCTCCGGGTCTGGGCTCAATAGGCTCTGGAGCCCCCTGTGTCAGGTAAGCAGACCGGACAGCTGACAGCTTTTGGGAACAGCAGGGGCACACGGTTAGCTTTCACTCTTTTTTTTTCCCCTCTTCTTCCTTACCCTGTTGTTGCAAGACTGGAAGACCTGACTGGAATTTAAAGCAAGGCTTTGGGATAAAAATTATGCCAGCACCAAGCCCTGCTCTCTCTGCGCCTTCTCAGATTGGCAGCTGTCCACTTGCCAGTCCGAGAGCAGGACACCTGCAGATGTTAGAGGAGGGGTCTGGGGAGGGAAGGCAGGTGAGCAAGCACTCTGAGAACTGGGTAGCCTTCTCTGTCTGGGTGCCAATCATGTTTTTATTTGGGACACAGAAGGGGCAGGAAATTCCAGGGAAGCACCTGGAATCTGTCCCCCAGCTCCCGAAGCCACTTCGCCCTCCTGAAGTCTGGGATGTCAGGAGGTTCCTATGCCTGCTGCTAATCCATCCTACTCAAGCAATCAGTCTGTCCCTGTACCAGTCCCTACTTCAGGCAGATAGAGAAATAGATGGATAGGGAAGAGAAGGAGAGACTCTAAACAGCTTAGATAAACTATCCTATTTACATCTCCCGCTCCAATCTATCAATCCATCCATCTGTCTATTGTGTTTGTGTTCTCTCTCAATCTGCCACTTCAGCCTCCATTAACCATTCATCTGTCTCCCTTTTGCCCTACACTTTCCCCTTCCACCCCCCATTTCCCAGCATCAAAATAAATCTGAAGCTGAGACACAATGAGGCATGTCCTTCCACTCCAGTTACCCTGGAAGGGTGGCTGCGGCGGCTGACACTGCTGGCTTCTATGACTCACCTCCTCAGGAAATATGCAAATATCCTTTTGAACACTCCAGGGACAAATGGCATGTGAGAGAAGGGTCAGGTCTGCTGCTGGGCCAGTCCCCAAATCAGAGTTTTGCAAATAGAACCAAAAGTTCTCTAATCTAGTCTCTCCTGGGGTGAGGAAGGAGGGGATGGCAGTGGGCTGGGGTTGGGGAGGAAGAGAAAGGCATTGTATATTTGCAACACAAACCAGTTTTATCATTTTGCAAGTGATTTAGACCAACTGGATACAGTGAGAGAGTGGGAGGGCAGTGAGGAAAAGGTGGGAATTTTACAAATGTCTGAAGTAGGACTATTTGTTACCATTCAAACAGTTCATTTCTTTGGATCCTCTGACCTTCAGATTTCACTGCTAACAGCATATGGGGCTATTCTGAGGGATCTCATTTCCAGTAAATGGAGTGAAAATTCATGATAATAACTGTATATAAAAATATCAACAATGTAAAAGACGGAAAAAGAAAACACAAGACTACCAACATCACTAAATCAAAAGCCTCTTCTGCATGCCACCACAAAAGAAAACAAGGGAAAAAGAAAGAAAGAAGAGTGTTTTGCTCTTTCCTTGGGGCGGGCCACCAGGCATCTGATTTTGTTTGGCCGGGGAATCCCAGCAGATCTCAAGCTCCCTCTGACCTGTTGAAGGCCACCGTGCTTCTATTCCCCTCATCTGTCCCAGAGCCTGAGTCCCCAGCTGTTGGTCCTGAGGCTCCTCTAGGGCCTGTACATCCCTTCTGCTGACTTTTGGACAGATGTGAGGCAAGGTAGGCAGCACCTCTCTCTGGAAACCCTTGAAAAGAAGAACACAGTAAGATATGGTAGAACTCTGTTAAATTCTGGGATTAGCCTGATTCCCTGACACACAGACCAGGGATTATGGGACCCCCCTGGGCCCCCAAGTCTGGAGGATGTGAGTTGCCACAGGAAGGCAGCACCATTCTGGACTCTGTGAAGTTAGAGCCAGGGACCCAGAGGAAAAGGGATAGCAGAGCTCCATGCTGCATACCCCAACTCCAGAAGACCCCATGACAGCTCTCAGAATGGCATGGAGACCTGCATGCCCACCTACAGGGGAGGCTGGTGGTGACAAACGGACGGAGAGTCCCTGGAACAGAAACAGTGAAGACAGAGGAACAGAACTGAGGGGAGGTGCTTGCACTCAGCAGGGCTAGAGACACTGCGCAAAGCTCAAGTCTCCTTTGCAGTCTAGGAAAATGAAGTACAGCTAACATTTTACTCATCCACCATCTAATGGATATTGGCTGGCTCAGTTTGGGGGCCTGTGATATTTACTTATAAGCATATACTGGTGAAGAGCAGAAGATGGCAATCAGTAATTAGGAACCCTGCAGAAGGAAAGGCCCATTTCTCAAGCAGCCAGATGAATATTTGAAAGGTAGCATTTTTTTTTTAATGGGAGAGTATTGCTCTCACACACATTATTTTAGAATAAAAATTTCTGAATAAACATTTATTTTAAGAAACAAAAGGGGAGAGATAGGAAATGTGCACCTGACATTTCCTGATTCTGATGCTGGGAAAATCACTTAATGTTCCTGACTTCTTTTCAGTTGATATGTACATGGGGAGATGGGAATGAGGCCACCTTATACTTCTGTGGACAGGGTCTCTTGAGGCCCCTCCCAACTGTATGAAATGTGATTTTGAGGCACTCAAGGATTCATCAGTAAGGGAAGAAAAGCTTCTTTCTTACTTCAAAGATAATCCCTGGGAAAGAGAAGAGCAAACAGTGATGCAGAAAGGTAAGTCTTCCTATATCTCTACTTACTCAAGGCAAAAAAAGGAGAAATGAGAGACTTTAAATCATGCGTTTTGTGATGACAAGGGATCTCCTAAGAAGGAATGCAGTGGAATAAATTAGCACAGTGAAAGGCTCACAGGAGGTGCACAATAAATGTTTTTATTAGTCGATAGATAAATAAATGGATGAGGGAATGAATGAACCAAGGGGCCCTGACTTGTGCTGTCTCACATGCCCACTTGGTACAAAGAACAACTCGAACAAAGGAAGTTACAAAATGCCATGGAGATCTTTAAGAAGAAAGAGACTATTTACTGAGATACTTTAGGAGTGTGGTTCTATGTTAGGATAGTGGGAAAGGCTAGATCAGTGCATGGACCAGCTGAGGAACTTGTTAAAAATACAGATTCCCAGGCATGATCTCAGATCTACTGAATCAGAATCCCCAAGGCAGTGCCTGGCAATAGTGTTAAGGAGCTCCCAGATGATTCTCAGGTTGCCAGCCTGCATGGGTCTCCAGACCAGCCACTGGGAACTACTCACTGTTCTAGAGGGTATCACCAGGGCTCTTCCAGCCACATGAGTCTACGAGTCTGTGGAACTGACACTGGAAGAAAGTGATCTAGGGAAGGAAAACTCAATCATCCCACAGTCTCTTAGCCCATACTGGACATCAAGTATTGGAAACATAACAGGGTATAAGAAAGCATAGTGTTTTGCTATGGTCTGTCACTGAGCAAAAATTATTTGACCTCCAGAGAAGGCCAATAGAAATCTACCCCCACTATCATCCATCATCCTTCAGGACAAGAATTTATTTTTTAATTTTGGATTTTACAGAATAAAAATACTTCCTGCATGACATTTTACATTTAATAAAGTGCTTTTATACATGCCTTTTACATGATACAACAAGGTAGTTATGGTTATTTATCTATGTTTCCTAGATGAGAAAACCAAGGCTTAGACAAGTTTATTTACTTCCCTAGCATTATTTAGCTGGTATTCAGGGTGACTGGGAAAGCAGTCCAGGTTTTGAAACTCCTAACACAATGCTATTAATTATTCTCTAGAGACACGTCACCTGTGGAGTTTGGCTTAGATGTCCTAGTGAAAATGCTAATATTTTTTCATATTTTATCAATGCAATATTTTTTCCTGAGGCAGGAAAGTTCCTTAGTAAAATAAAATCCTGATCTATTGGGAAAAGGGGCAGCTAGAGTACAATCTTTTGGTTTTCCCCCAAGATTCATCTTCCCTTAGTGAAATTTCCCAAACCGTGTTCCTCTGAACACTAAGCCTACAAAAGTTTCCTGAAATGAAGGATGTTTTGTCATAGAAGTTTGAGAAACCCCTCACAACTCCTCCCACATCCCAGAGATGCACCCTGCTCATAATGTATTAAAGGCTGTAGCAGATTAAATGATAACCCTGCGAGAAGATATATTCACTTCCTAATTCCTGGAGCCTGAGAAATTAGCTAATATGCCAAAAATGTGTGATTAAATTAAGGCTCTTGAGAAGAGGCATTTATCCTAGATTATCCAGATGGGCTATAAATGCAATCACATTACCCTTGCTAGGGGTAGGCAGAGGGAGGTTCATACACACACACACACACACACACAAAGGTGATGTGAAGACAGAGCAGAGACACTTGAAGATGCTGGCATTGAAGACTGGAGTGATATGAACACAGGTCGGGAAATGTGGACAGCCACCAGAAGCTAAAAGAGGTAAGGGACAGATTTCCCACTGAAGCTAAAAGGGAGCACAGCTGTGTAACACCTTGAATTCAGCTCAGTGACACTGCCTTCAGACTTTTGGGCTCCAGAACCATGAGTGACTGCAAGTCACCACGCTTGTGGCAATTTGCTACAGCAGCCACAAGGAAACTAGTAAAAAACCCTGGAAAAGTCCTGCTAGGAGTCAACTCCTTTAAGATGCTTAACCCAACATTCCCCAGACTTGATTGATCATGGCACTCTTTCCCCATAAGGCTTATTAATATCCAAACAGAACTCTCACTGTATGCAACCCACTTTGGAAAATGCTGCCTGAGGGAAATCTTTTGTTAATTACAAGGGCCACCACTGCTCGTCTGGGGACACAGCTGCTCCTACTTAATGTTCTGACCAAACATAAGCCAGGATCCTGTCCTGCCAACTCTGTAGCTCAGCTAAGACCAAGGGGAATATTTAAATAAGACTTTCCTGAAGGCTGGGGATAATGAAAGAGGAAAGCCAAGAGGGATATAAACATAAAACTAGATGATTCTGTTGCCAAAGGACTTTTTGGGGTAGGTCCGTTGGGTCACGCTGCAGGGATACCTATAGCCATGCCTAACTCTAAGTCACTGCCAGTTGGCCAAAAACATCTATAAACATCAACACCCTAGAGCATACTGGAATGCTTCTAGGATTCTCTCTAGAGAGAAAGGCCTGTCTGTGTAAAGAGTCTGCCTGACATGGCTCTTCTGCAATGACCAAGACTTGGGCAATGGCCTATGCACCTCAGAGGAATAACTGTGCCTGACTGTATTCAACAGCGAGGTGCCTTGATATCAGTGCAAGACATAAATATTGTACAAGGCCAGAAAACTCACTTCTACCTTCTACCTGGTTCCAGATGCCTGCCTCATCCTTACCATAGCTGTGCATAATCAAGAACCAAGTCAGCCAAGAACGCACAAGGTCAGGGCAGGTATCCCCCACCCAGGAAGGAAATGCATCACTCTTATTTTATAGGAGATATGGCGATAATCCCAATAATGGGAAGGACACATTTTATTAGAGCCCTGTTTCCAGCCTTCTTTCCCTAACATCTCTTGTTGTTGTGATGATTACCATTACTTTGCACCCCTCTTCCACATGAGTGGTTGCCCATAACATAGTACTTGCTTCGCTTAACTGCCATTGGCCTTAATGTAGGTCGTTAAGACTTTACTGCTCAGGCAAGGAGGCTTAATTTTATTTTTAAATAAGGAGGTTCTATGACTTCAAGACATCTATAAACTCCAGCTAGAAGTATGCAGTCTTTCTGTGGAGGGCAAAGAACTTAATAGTGTCCTGGCCCTTGAGCAAGGGGTCATCACATGACATTTCAACAGTCCTGTATGGGTTAGCCAGGCTGTGAATTCTTAGAAAAAAAACAAAACAAAACACAGAAAGAGAGCAAGGAAGAGAGAAAGATAACTACGGTATGGAAAGAATGTTTAGAAAAGAAGGAACCCACAAAGGACATGTGACAGACACACAAAAAACTTGGCTACTGGCTCAAGAGGCCAGGTCAGAGCAATTACTTAAAGCTAGCCTGCCCACCCTCCTCACTGAGCTGATTCCCCTTGACCAGGAAGCAAAAGGGGAACCGGGGAGGGAAGCAGACTTACTGTCTCTACCGCACCAGTGAATATCATGTGAATGCTCCTTTATGTAGGGAGAATGGTGATGGGAGCTCTATTGATACTCATAATATACCGAGCCAGCCTCCCTAGTAATAGACTCTAAAGCATTCACAAAAGCCTTAGCAAGGGGCACCAAGAGAGGTGTGTGTCTCTTCTTGGGATCTGAACGGAATCTTAATTTCAAAGAATGACCTTAGGTTCATACCAGGCCATTTTTATGCACCCCCCCCCGGAAGCTGCAGAATTGCTTTATTGAGAAGCTGAACGGGTGAGCCAGAGGGAACGTCTTTAAGAAAGTTTCTATCATTTCCATTCAGTGACGAGAGAGGAAGGCACTTCTTCCTGGCAGGACAGAGGATGGAAACACACCAGGCAGCCTCAAGAGGGAAGGAAAATACATTCTGGGATTTGGCAGGGTGGTCAGAGCACGGAAATGTCACTCTGAAGGCTGAGCAGCGCGCAACACCCTCCCTTCTGACTGAGCACTCAGTAACTTTGTGGATGCGCCTCAGAACTGTGACAGCTGGAAACAGGTGAGCTGGTGCAGATAAAAGAACCCACCCCTGCCTTTGGAAGCATGAAAACAATCTCTGCTAACCTTTATATGAGGCATTTGTTCTCTTCCCACCATTTTCTCTGCCTTTCTGAAGCCCTGAACAGAGTCAGCTTCGTAAATACTAATGTGCCGATTAACAATGTAAGGATGCAAGCCCAACTGTGCCAAAGTCCCTTGGTCTGCAGTGGGACAGCAATTGAGGGGAAACAATTGAAATCTAATTGACCCCCTCGGGGATCACCTGCGTCTAACATTGTTCCCTGCCATCATCACTGACCCAAAATGGGACCATCTGACAGGGAATGGGCTGTGCAATCCAGACAGAGTCAGTGCCATATGGAACAGGCATTTCAATTGCCCATTGCAATACATAAAAACAATTCAGGATTCTAACTCTATTTCCCTGGCAATCGACTTTAACTTTCACTGGGCTCACTCTAATCGAATTCTGCTGCTATATTTATTAAATATAAGTTGCTAAACATATGGCTCAAGGGATGGGTAATAAGATGTGAAGTCAGGCTTGGCAGGAGTATCATTTTTCAGTTCTGCCCCAAGGTATTCAAGACCCGCAGTGTCAACCAGCCTTTGAAAGAACAGATCCTCTCAGTCATGGAAATGGGTTCTCTTAACGATGTAAGCAGTTGGTTGGAAGTTACAACTAAAGGGGTCAAGATTACAGGTTTAATCCTGGTGCCAGACCACTCTGTCTCCTCTTTATTCAGCCAACATTTTAGTGAACACCTATTATATTCCATGCCCAGTGCCAGGACTTGATGATACTAAGCTGACTAAATCATGCCCAAAATACCAGCCTAGAAGCCATTCTGTCTAATGTGGGAGAAGGACAGGAAAATATGAAGGTAACTAACATGGTTTGTGCTGTGAAACAGATGGGCACAGACTGATATGTTTGGGAGCCAAGAGGGGGGAGCAACAGAACTACAATGTTTCCCATTATTTGTACAGAGCTTTATAGTTTATCATTTCTAAGCCCGACACAAAATTTAGGAGCAGAGGTATGTATTCTTCACAAGGGAAAGAACTGAAGCCAGAGACGTCATCTGTCCAAGGTTATACAGCCAATGAATAGTAGTCGTGGGAAAATACTGCTCGCCTGAGCCTTGCCAGCCAGTCCACAGACTGCTGGCCACCTGGGGAAAGCAGGGAAGTCACCCCTCAGGACGCAGGGCTCAGGCCCCTTACTGATGGCTTGCAGCAGCATCTTCACTGGCTATGGAAAGCTATTACTATCCGGATTGTGGCCCTCATTATTTACGGTTCACCACGCAGACTCAGAATCCTGAGAAATACATTGAGAAGCATGATGTGAGGAGTGGGAGGTAAACTCACTTGGGTGTCCCTGCATCCTCCAGAATCTCCGCTGGTGAGACGACGAAAGGATTCCTAAGGCTGCATATAGTCATAAGAGTCAAGAAAAAAATCAAAACGACCACATAATTTTAGCACTCGAGAGGGTAAATGAAAAAGTGCTAATAAACTTAGCATGGCAGAGGAGGCCAAAACCAAAGCCTGAAGTGAGAAAAGTTCAGAAGCAAGCAGGTCTCTATCCTGGAAGCACAGTAACGCCCAGGAACTGGGGGCACTGATGCCTCTGGAAGTGGGGGTACAGGCAGGGCTGAAAACTAAAGTATTTGTGCAGTGTCTACATTAGAAGCAGATAGGTTCCCAGGTCCCCTCTATTATTCTGCAAAACTAGGTGACTGTCAGCCCCACCCCTAGTGGAAGTTCAGATGTGGAGCCTCTGAAGAGGGGTTTTGGGCTCAAGGACACAAGACCCTGCAGAGGGAGTGGCATGTGCCAAAAATAGTGGGTAGAGGAGAAGGTGGCATAACGTGCCAGAGGACCTGGGCCCCTCATCTGGTTCAGCCCCAAGAGCCCTGGTATAGACCCCCAGGCAAGAGACTACGCAGTCCAAGATCTCCACTACTTGGAGGCTCTACAATGAAATGTCCAGCAGATGGCCCACAGTGCGGCCCCCATGGGTGTAAGCCAGGCACAAACACAGAGCACCCAGTCAGCACTGAAGTTCCTCCCTGTTAAAATATCACAAAATGTTTAAGGAAAGAAAGAGATTAAAACATTAAAAAAAAAAAAAAGGAAAAGGGAGCCAGACAGCAGGAAGCACAAAATGATTTTCAAGGTAGACCCCTGTAAATAGTATCTTCAGGAAGATGAGCGAAGATAGCTATACATAGTCCTAAGAGTCAACACATGCTAAGCACTTACTATGTTCCAGGCACTGCTCCAAGGGCTCCACGGTAACCTAGGGAGGGCTCACCATAACCCTGCACAATGTGGGTGCCGGGAGCCCATTTCACAGTTGATGAAACTGAGACCCAGAGAGTTAAGTACACTGTCAAGTGTCACACAGCTGGTGAAGCAGTTGAGCTGTAGGCTGCAGCCGGGCAGTCTGCTTCTTCAGTTTATAAGCTCTACTCTGCTGCTCTGAAGTGAGTACGAGGCCATAAAAAGGAGCATTCTGAGAATGGAAAAGAGTCCCTGGGAATTAAAACTACAATTGCAGAAATGAAACATTCATTACTGAAAAATAAAGTTGAAGCAATATGCCAGAAAGCAAAACAGTAGAGAGAGGAAAGGAAAAACTATATGAAAACCACCAACCACACCCACTCCCCTGTGGAAAGCTCTGGAGGGTCCAGTGCAGCAAGTCCATCCATAAAAAAAATGTGTTCCAGAAAAAGAGAAGAGGATAGAAGGGGAGGAAATTTCTAAAGTAGTAGTTTGAGAAAATTTCCCAGAACTGAAAGACTTGAGTGTTCAGAATGAAAGGACATTCAGGCACAAGATTATGAAATTTCAGGATGTTGAGAAAATGATAAAATCTTAAATGCTCTCCGCAGAGGAAAAACAATAGAATAAAAATTTTAAATTGGGATGCAAACTATCTGAGACTTTTTCAATGGTCACATGGGAAGCTAGAAGACTGTGGACAGATGGCTTCAAGGTTTGGAGGGAAAACTATTTCTACGCTCCGGAAATTAGAATAAAGTGTTTTTCAGATACAGTTATCTAAAATTCATCTCTAATTCAGGCACCCTTTCTGGAAAGCTACTGGAAGATCTGAGAGTCAGTAAGAAAGAAGGGAAAATGGGATCTAAGAAATCAGGGCCCCAGCATGGAGATGAGTGTATCTCCTGAGTGTTCTGGAAGCTAGAGCGGATGCCAGAAGGGCAGCTGGGAGCAGGTCCAGTGAGACACCACCAAATGGCAGGAGGGTGAAGGCCCCAGAGGAATGTTTCTAAGCAAAGGGGTGACACCAACAGATTACCACATGTGTTTTGAAGCCATTGAGAGAAGAACTGGTTTGGGGATAAATTAAAGACAGTTGCTTGTGTAACTGAATGAAAAGAAAATTTAGACAAATTATTCACTTCAGGAGAAAAATTACACCAGAAAAAAAAAATCATAGTGGGCCATAAAACTCAGCAGTGTAAGCATCTTATTTATAACTTCACAGTAATATAAATGATGTATATTGACACAGTGAAAAATCATGATGTAACTATCCTGGGAGAATGAGGGGGAGAGAAGTCGTGTGTGCGTGTATGTATATGTGTGTGTAGATGTGTGCATGTGTGTGAATGCATCAGAGAGCCAAATCTTAATTTTTTCATAGTAGGAAAATCAACACATTATGCCTAAAATTGGAAAACTAGCAGTGTAACCATGTTATTTAAAATTATTGAGTTAACTACCTAAGGAAGGATTAAATAATTAAAAGCGATTGCCTCTGAGGAGTCAGACTCTAGGTGGGGCAGGGGACTGAGCGTTTTACTAGAAACCTTATAGAACCATTTGAACATTTTGAGCTGGGCACATCTTCTCACAATTATATTTTTTTAAGAACTCTGTGTTGCTGAAAGGCAGTATCCAGTGGGCACTAATGGGACATCTTTGATGGGACTATTATAGCTCCTTTAGTGCAGGAGCTGCTCCTGGTATGTCACCCAGAAAGGTAGGTACTCAGCCTGCCTGTGCTGAGATTCAGCCCTCAGCAGGCTGGAGCTTGCTGGGCCCGGGTGATCTCATTTCTGCCAGCCGCAAATGCCAAGAAATCCACTGCTAATGGATCCTAGGGGACACAACAGGAAACCCTGGGATAAGCAGGATTTCACTGTGTGTGAATCAGACCGAGACCAGTCTGCTTTCCCAAAGGATGAAGGGCTCTTGTCATTCTAACCAGGATTTTTTTTCTCTTCTGTGCACATTGTTTCCCAGCACGAGCAATATTTAGGGAAGGAGGATAAAGGTTTTGGATGAAATGGGGAAGAGGTAACTTTTCTCATTGGCCTGTACCCAACAATATTGAATAACTCTGTTCTTAACCTTCTTTATTAATCAGTAAGTCAAACTGCAAAAATTGAATTTCTCTAGTGGAACCAAGCACTAAGGACAGATGTAAAAGCAGCCAATGAGGTTTCCATATTAATGGAAGGGACAGGGCATACATGTGCACTAGGCACATACTTGCATGCGTAACCACAATAATGTGAATTTAAAAGCCTAGGAATCAGCTGGACATTAGCCTAGCTTAAATCCTGATGGCCAGCATTTCCCCCTTATAAATCCAGTTTAGATGGAACTAATGATCAAAACCAAAACAGAGCTCCACCGTTCCTATCTCTGAGACCACAAGCTCTGATACACTGTGTCAGTTGGCATCCTGCATGGGGAAAAAGTGTTGGCAAGAATTCTGGGGGATTTCTCGCATGAAAAGCTACAGTCCTTCCCATTCCACTGAAGCTTTTTGTTTCTTCCCTTCTGCCCTCTCAAGTCTAAACACACCATTAGGCCCAAACCTGAGTGGATGCCATGGAAGAACTTCGTTTTTGGCTTCCAGTTGCCAAAGGAAGGGACTGCCATTTAAGTAAGCCTCCTGGCCTCTGCTCCCCTTGGGAATGACTTCTTCGATTGGTGGGCTTGGGAAAAGGAGTTATGTGGTCCAGCCCCTTCTTTCCTCTCCCTTTTTGGGGTGGCAGCAGCCTGCTCACTGGGAAGACTCATTCTGTTTCTCCACGGGGTAAATTGCAAATGCAGTCCAACTGGGGAGGCTGATCTTCCAACAAGGCCTAAGTGGGTAAGTTTAGTTCTGAGGTGCACTTGTAAGCCAATTACCAAGAAATCTATGCCAGACTCCCTAATCCAGCTTAGCTCAGCAATTAAGCTGCCATTTTGATCTCCTACTGCCTATTGTCCCTTCAACAGTATCCCACCAGGCTGCCTGCTGTTAGTTTTTAGAACATACTAAGTGTTTCACCCTCTGGGCTTCTGGGCTTGCTGTCTCCTTAGCCTTCACTGCTGGAGCTCCATCCCCACAACCATTTTTTATCACTGATTTCCTACTTTTCAGTTCTCTCAGGGAAGCCATCCTAGATCACGCTATCTACAGTAGGTCCATCTCTGCTCATTTTTCTGTCACAGTTTTCCATTTGTAGTCTTTATGGCACTAATTATACCATATATTCTTATATGTTTATTGATTTATTATATTATATTTTCCCTGTATGATGAAAACTCTATGGGGCAAGGGCTTTATTCTGTTCTAAATTGTGTCTCCAGCACTACCTTAATGCCTTGCACATAGTGAGTCCTTGATAAATATTTGTTCAATCAATTGATGAAGTTAATGCTCAGGTATTAAAACGTGGAATAGCTCTGTTCTTAGTACTGGTAAACAGCTCAAATCCTGCAAAATTTCACTCAGAAGCTCTTCAAAAGATAGCATAGGATCTTCCTGGAGCTGCACTTAAAAATTCCAGGAGAGCTACCTAGACTATAGCTGAGGATTGTTCCTGAGAATCTCCTTCAGGGATCCCATTTCCTGTTTCATTAGCTCACTGGTAGGTTAACAGGAAGCTGACAGCACCAGGGCTTCCCAGCCCAGCATGTGCACCTGGTTCCTACCTGGGACATTTTGGCTTATTTATATTTTTTCTTCAACTGGTGACATGAGTCCTCATGGAGACTGTATTTAGCTTCTACACAATCTAGCCACAGGTTTAGTTATTATTTGCCATGTCACTCCATTCAAACCTATCCTTTGGTTTTTTTCCCATTTCACTCCTTTCTCCCCGGGTCCACTCTATATTCAATTCTGCTTTTATAAGTACTCTCTCTGTCCAAAGGGAATTGGTACCACTGCCTCTCAAATCCTTCTCCAATCTAGAGATCATTTTTTCCTTGAGATTTCTCCTTTATGACTTCATAGCACTTTGCATTTAAAAATTAATATCAGTATACTTTAAAGATTTTAAAAAGTCATGAAGATACCACATTTATATTTTAACAGAAATAATCCTCATCCACAGCCCAGGTGGTTTCCCTGGAATTTTTAACCGCAGCTCCAGGAAGATTCTATGCTCTGTCTTGAAGGGCTTCTGAGTGAACCTCTGCAGTTGGAAGGTAGGAACGAGGTCAAAGGGCTCCCTCTGGAGCCAGAAGTCTCTATGACCATCTGTGTTGGACAGTCCCTCTGGGGCAAGGATAAGGGACACAGCACATCATGGGAGGTTCGTTTCTCATAAGATTTTGAGTTTGACCCAACTATACTTGACCTGTAAGGCTCTTAGGTAGTTCAAAGTCACTCTTAGATTTTTCTAGAACTAGTGTGACCTGTAAAGTTTATAGGGGTTTTACACATCATGACTCATTGTCTTAAAAGCCTTCTGCCTATGAATCAGAGCTATATATATGCACATATATATGTGCACATATATATATATATATATGAAACCAATTTAAGGCAGAACTGTAAATGGCCTTTGAAAATAGGAAATTATATATCCAATTGCAAGTGGCATTCCAAATTAGAACTAACTTATATTGGGGTGACTTTTCCTTTGTAAGAGGAGTGGTCTGGGAATAGACTGACTTCACAGCAGATTTTTCTGGATTTCAATAAATTCTTATTCTTTTTACTTTGAGCTTCCTTGGACCTGGGCAGCCTAGACCTTAAATGGATGCTGGTATGGAATACTGTGATTTAACATACAAATGGACCTACTTGGTGTATCTAGTGATGCCCAGATAACCTAAGAAATCTTAAGCTACTGACTGTGTCCATGTTTTGCCCCTGGGGAAAACTTGCAGGAAGATAAGTACATTTAATTACCTTTTCTTTTCCTGTTTTACCTTAATTGTTATTTCTTCATCCTAATACCTTATGAACTGAGCATATTTCTATTATGTCCAGTATTATAGACAGGCAAAAGTAAGATTTATATTGTCTTATGTAATATTATATAAATATATATATATACACACACACACATATCTGTGTACGTATGTGTGTGTGTGTGTGTGTATAAAAATTGAGAGATAATCTTATAACAAATGCCTGGGTCCAATAAAATGTCCCTATCATGACAGTCTGACCTGACAAATATACTTTAAGTCTCCCATTAATTAAGGCTCATTAAGTCTCCTGATTATGCTTGTTGGAAAATGCTCCATGGTGAGAGAGAACAAAATAGAAAACCAATTTTGAAAGGGGAAGGTATGTCTGATGATAGGCTCAAGCTAAAGCTGTTGCTAGAGGCAACATGAGTTACTGATTGAGAATAAAGTATTGATCAGAGAGACAGAAATGAAGCACTTCTCAAGGAAAAAGAAAAAAATGTGTATATATCAGAGAAAACTGTTGTCAGTACAGGAGAAGTGGTTTTGAGGTTGTTTTGTGGCTTTTCTCACTCTTGCTGTGTCAGTCTAGCCTATAGGAAAGATGACACAGGAGTGTCAGAAAGAATAGAGCTGAGACTCAGAGATTTAAAAGAGAAATGCAATTGGCCTCTCTAATTCAAAGGAAGTTGAGTAGCTGGTAACAAACAGCTAGAGTCACAATCAGAACTCATCAGTCTGTCCTCAACCACTCCACTCTGAGAAATGACCAGGCAGTGAGATCCTAAGGACTCCTAGTACCTAAACTACAGCTGGTGTAAAGCCACATACTCAGGCCTTCCCACATACTTCCAGAGCAGTGCTGGATTCTAACTCACTTCCTAGAAAATGAGGACCTTGGAAAAAATATCATCCTTAAAGAGATAAAAAGAATGTCTTAGACCTCGGCTCAGTAATGTCCTTGACTTTGGTCCATTTAGATCATCCAATCTTCACTATGGGGTGGTGGCAAATCAGAGTAGAGGAGGGCAGAGAGGGGTTGCTCCTGAACCTGGAACCCAGCGCTAAGCTCAAAAAGCATGAATGGGGATTGGATTAAAGATGGCGGCATGAGAGGAGAGACAGAGGCTTCCTCCTAAAACTGGATACAATTAGAAAACATAGTTGGTGCAACTAATCCTGAGAGAGCAACAGGAAAGAGGATGGCGTCAGACTGCACACTACTGGAGAAATGAGCAGACCTCACCGCACGGGGTAACGTATGGGAGCTGTGGCTCCACGGGACCTGAGCCCTTCCCCGACCCCAGCTCTCTGGTGGGAGGAAGAAAAATGGAGCAGGGAGGGAGTGGAAAGCTTGGGACTGCTGAATACCTAGCTCCAGAGATCTGCTCTGGGAGCACAAACCTACATTTCATGGTGCTTTCATGAGACTCACATGACTACCGGGTTGGAAAGTTAATACAGGCAGAGTTCCTGGGGAGACTGGGATTCTGGCTGCTTGTGAAAAGCAGGGATCCATATCCAGCTGCTCTGGGACAAAAACTTACACCTGAGTGCCCAGCCCACTGGCTCAGGCAGTGCAGACAGGCACAGCAGCCGGGAGGCAGGGAACAGCTCTTTCCTCCCCCAGGCACCAGTACCGTTCCCCTGCGACCCCCGACATTGCTTCAGGGGCTCAGCAGCAACAGAATAGAGCTTCTGGACACTAGAGGGTGCCATATCCAAACATGAAACACCAAAGGAACCTTGTCCAGAGTAAAATTATTAATACAACTCCTGATAAAGATTTAAATGATATGGACCTCGTGACTCTTCCTGAAAGGGAGTTCAAAATAAAAATCATCAATGTTCTAATGGAGGTACGGAAAGACATCCAAGAACTCAGGAATGAATTCAGGTTAAATATGCAATCGTTGAAGAGCACGATGGAGGGTATTAAAAGCAGGTTGGACACAGTGGAGAAGACAATAAATGAAATAGAAACTAGAGAAGAGGAATACAAAGAAGCTGAGGCACAGAGAGAAAAAAGGATCTCTAATAATGAAAGAATATTGAGAGAACTGTGTGACCAATCAAAGCAGAACAATATTCGCATTATAGGGATACCAGAAGAAGAAGAGAGAGAAAAAGGGATAGAAAGTGTCTTTGAGGAGGTAGTTGCTGAAAACTTCCCCAATCTGGGAAGGAGATAGTCTCTCAGGCCATGGAGATCCACAGATCTCCCAACACAAGGGACCCAAGGAAGACAACACCAAGACACATAGTAATTAAAATGGGAAAGATCAAGGATAAGGACAGACTGTTAAAATCAGCCAGAGGCAAAAATAAGATCACATACAAAGGAAAGCCCATCAAGCTAACATCAGACTTCTCAGCAGAAACCTTAAAGGCCAGAAGGAAGTGGCATGATGTATTTAATGCCATGAAGCAGAAGGGCCTGGAACCAAGATTATTTTATCTGGCAAGATTATCATTTAAATTTGAAGGAGGGATTAAACAATTTCCAGATAAGCAAAAGCTGAGAGAGCTTACCTCCCACAAACAATCTCTGCAGTCTATTTTTGAGGGACTGCTATAGATGGAAGTGTTCCTAGGGTTGAATAGCTGTCACCAGAGGTAGTAAAACCACAGTAGGGAGGGTGGAGCAGCTGATTGCGAGACAAATGCAAAATAAAATTGACTACCCCCAAAGTCAATCAAGGGATAGACAAAAAGTACAGAATTTGATACCTGATATATAAAGAATGAAGGAGGAAGAAAAAGGAGGAGAAATAGAAAAGAACCTTTAGATTGTGTTTGTAACAGCATACTAAGTGAGTTAAGTTAGATGCTTAGATAGTAAGGAAAGTAACCTGGAACCTTTGGTAACCATGAATCTAAAGCCTGAAATGGCAATAAGTACATACTTATCGATAATCACCCTAAATGTAAATGGACTGAATGCACCAATCAAAAGACATAGAGTCACTGAATGGATAAAAAAACAAGACCCATCTATACGCTGCTTACAAGAGACTCACCTCAAACCCAAAGACATCCACAGACTAAAAGTCAAGGGATGGGAAAAGATATTTCATGCAAACAATAGGGAGAAAAAAGCAGGTGTTGCAATACTAGTATCAGACAAAATAGACTTCAAAACAAAGTAAAAAGAGATAAAGAAGGACATTACATAATGATAAAGGGCTCAGTCCAACAAGAGGATATAACCATTCTAAATATATATGCACCCAACACAGGAGCACCAGCATATGTGAAACAAATACTAACAGAATTAAAGGAGGAAAAAGAATGCAATGCATTCATTTTAGGAGACTTCAACACACCATTCACTCCAAAGGACAGATCCATCAGACAGAAAATAAGTAAGGACACAGAGGCACTGAACAACACACTAGAACAGATGGACCTAAAAGACATCTATAGAACTCTATACCCAAAAGCAACAGGATACACATTCATCTCAAGAGCACATGGAACATTCTCCAGAATAGACCACATACTAGTCCACAAAAAGAGCCTCAGTAAATTCCAAAAGATTGAAATTCTACCAACCAACTTTTCAGACCACAAAGGTATAAAACAAGAAATAAATTTTACAAAGAAAGCAAAAAGGCCCACAAACACATGGAGGCTTAACAACAGGCTCATAAATAGTTAATGGATCAATGACCAAATTAAAATGGAGATCCAGCAATATATGGAAATAAATGACAACAACACAAAGCCCCAACTTCTGCGGGATGCAGCAAAAGCAGTCTTAAGAGCAAAGTATATAGCAATCTAGGCATATTTAAAGAAGGAAGAACAACCCCAAATGAATAGTCTAATGTCACAGTTATCAAAATTGGAAAAAGAAGAACAAATGAGGCCTAAAGTCAGCAGAAGGAGGCACATAATAAAGATCAGAGAAGAAATAAATAAAATTGAGAAGAATAAAACAAATAGAAAAAATCAATGAAACCAAGAGCTGGTTCTTTGAGAAAATAAACAAAATAGATAAGCCTCTAGCCATACCTATTAAGAGAAAAAGAGAATCAACACACATCAACAGAATCAGAAACGAGAAAGGAAACATCAGGACTGACCCCACAGATATACAAAGAATTATTAGAGAATACTATGAAAACCTATATGCTAAGAAGCTAGAAAACCTAGAAGAAATGGACAACTTCCTAGAAAAATACAACCTCCAATACTGACCAAGGAAGAAACACAAAATCTCAACAAACCAATTACCAGCAAAGAAATTGAAGCAGTAATCAAAAAACTACCCAAGAACAAAACCCCCGGGCCAGATGGACTTACCTCGGAATTTTATCAGACATACAGAGAAGACATAATACCATTCTTCTTAAAGTTTTCCAAAAAATAGAAGAGGAGGGAATACTCCCAAACTCATTCTATGAAGCCAACATCACCATAATACCAAAACCAGGCAAAGACCCCACCAAAAAAGAAAACTACAGACCAATATCCCTGATGAAAATAGATGCAAAAATACTCAACAAAATATTAGCAAACTAAATTCAAAAATACATCAAAAGGATCATACACCATGACCAAGTTAGATTCCTCCCAGGGATGCAAGGATGGTACAATATCTGAAAATGCATCAACATCATCCATCCCATAAACAAAAAGAAGGACAAAAACCACAAGATCATCTCCATAGATGCTGAAAAAGCATTCGACAAAATTCAACATCAATTCATGATAAAAACTCTCAACAAAATGGGTATAGAGGGCAGATACCTCAACATAATAAAGGCCATATATGATAAACCCACAGCCAACATCATACTGAACATTGAAAAGCTGAAAGCTTTTCCTTTGAGATCGGAAACAATCCAGGGATGCCCACTCACCCCACTGTTTTTCAAGATAGTACTGGAGGTCCTAGCCATGGCAATTAGACAAAACAAAGAAATACAAGGAATCCAGATTGGTAAAGAAGAAGTTAAACTGTCACTATTTGCAGATGACATAATATTGTACATAAAAAACCCTAAAGACTCCACTCCAAAACTACTAGAACTGATACGGAATACAGCAAAGTTGCAGGATACAAAATTAACATATAAAAATCTGTGGCTTTCCTATACACTAACAATGAACTAATAGAAAGAGAAATCAGGAAAACAATTCCATTCACAATTGCATCAAAAAGAATAAAATACTTAGGAATAAACCTTACCAAGGAAGTGAAAGACCTAAACCCTGAAAACTATAAGACACTTTTAAGAGAAATTAGAGGACACTAACAAATGGAAACTCATCCTATGCTCCTGGCTAGGAAGAATCAATATCGTCAAAATGGCCATCCTGCCCAGAGCAATATACAGATTTGATGCAATCCCTATCAAATTACCAACAACATTCTTCAATGAACTAGAACAAATAGTTCAAAAATTCATATGGAAACACCAAAGACCCTGAATAGCCAATGCAATCCTGAGAAGGAAGAATCAAGTAGGGGGGATCTCACTCCCCAACTTCAAGCTCTACTACAAAGCCATAGTAATCAAGACAGTTTGGTACTGGCACAGGAACAGAGTCACAGACCAGTGGAACAGAATAGAGACCCCAGACATTAGCCCAAACATATATGGTCAATTAATATATGATAAAGGAGCAATGGACATACAATGGGGAAATGACAGTCTCTTCAACAGATGGTGCTGGCAAAACTGGACAGCTACATGCAAGAGAATGAAACTGGATCACTGTCAAACCCCATACACAAAAGTAAATTCAAAATGGATCAAAGATCTGTATGTAAGTTATGAAACCATAAAACTCTTAGAAAAAATCACAGGCAAAAAATTTCTTGGACATAAACATGAGCGACTTCTTCATGAACATATCTCCTCGGGCAAGGGAAACAAAAGCAAAAATGAACAAGTGGGACTATATCAAGCTGAAAAGCTTCTGTCCAGCAAAGGATATCATCAATAGAACAAAAAGTTACCCTACAGTATGGGGGAATATATTCATAAATGACAGATCCGATAAAGGGTTGACATCCAAAATATATAAAGAGCTCATGCACCTCAACAAACAAAAAGCAAATAATCCAATTAAAAAATGGGCAGAGATCATAACATAATGCAATTATAATCACTTACAACAGACATACATATAAAACATGATGTGAGCAAAGGAAGAAACTCATTGCCTGGGGTTTTGGAAGGGGATAAACAGGAATTAGAGGAGATCTCACACAAAAAAAAATTAATTTAAGGTGGATATTAAAGGAGAATTAAAACCCAGGAATGACTAACAGGTGCTCAATCCCATTAGTAATCAAATAGTGAAATATATATAGAAACAAAGGGAGACACTAGCTTTTTTTCACCTATCAGATTGGCAAATAATGTAGAAAGCCAATGATATTCAGCCTAACAAAGATATGGGAGTATATGTATTCTCACCACTATTGGGAGAGTTCAATTTGCTACAGCTATTTAAAAAGGCAACTGGGAGTATTTTGGAATTTTAAATTTGCACACCCTTACACAACTACACTTTCAGAAATCTACAAAATATTCACATATATGCACAAAAATATTTACAATGATGTTCACCACTGCAATGTTTATAACAGAAAAAACCAACCTAAATGTCTATCAATATTGGAAGAGCAAATAAATCATGGAAAATCCAAATAATGGAATACTCCACAGCCCTTAAAAAGAACTAGGTTAATTCTAAGTTCTGAATGGATGACCTCCAAAATAAATGAAAAAAAGCAAACAGAGAACAAATATGGTATAGTCACTCTTAGGTTTTAAAAAAAAAACTACCAGTATTTGTATGTATTTCTGTATGCAAGGAAAACGGTATATCATTATGTTATATGCACAGAAAAAGGGAAAGTGATACACTACTGTGTTATAAAGTGGTTGCTCAAAGGTTGAAATAAAGAGAGGTTTAAGTAGAGCACTTATATATTCACTAAGGTAATTTTTAATTTTTTAAATAGCCATGTGATATTACTTTTATAACTTAAAAAAATGAAGTTTGAAAAAAAATGGGCAGAGGAGCTGAACAGACAGTTCTCCAAAGAAGAAATTCAGATGGCCAACAGACACATGAAAAGATGCTCCACAGAGCATTCTCATCAGAGAAATGCAAATTAAAACCACAATGAGGTATCACCTCACACCAGTAAGGATGGCCACCATCCAAAAGACAAACAACAACAAATGTTGGCGAGGTTGTGGAGAAAGGGGAAACCTCCTACACTGCTGGTGGGAATGTAAATTAGTTCAACCATTGTGGAAAGCAGTATGGAGGTTCCTCAAAAAGCTCAAAATAGAAATACCATTTGACCCAGGAATTCCACTCCTAGGAATTTACCCTAAGAATGCAGCACTCCAGTTTGAAAAAAACAGATGCATCCCTATGATTATTGCAGAACTATTTACAATAGCCAAGAAATGGAAGCAACCTAAATGTCCATCAGTAGATGAATGGATAAAGAAGATGCGGTACATATACACAACGGAATATTATTCAGCCATAAGAAGAAAACAAATCCTACCATTTGCAGCAACATGGATGGAGCTAGAGGGTATTATGCTCAGTGAAATAAGTCAGGCTGAGAAAGACAAGTATCAGATGATTTCACTCATATGTGGAGTATAAGAACAAAGAAAAACTGAAGGAACAAAACAGCAGCAGAATCACAGAACCCAAGAATGGACTAACGGTTACCAAAGGGAAAGGGACTGGGCAGGAGGGGTGGGAAGGGAGGGATAAGGGCAGGGAAAAAGAAAGGGGGCCTTATGATTAGCATGTATTATGTGGTGGTGGTGGGGCATAGGGAGGGCTGTGTAACACAGAGAAGGCAAGCAGTGAGTCTACAACATCTTACTATGCTGATGGACAGTGACTGTAATGGGGTTTGTGGCAGGTGGGGAGTTGGTGAAGGGGGGAGCCTAGTAACCGTAATGTTCTTCATGTAATTGTAGATTAATGATAATAAAATGAATTTTAAAAAAAAGCATGAATGTATTAATAATAACTGGGACAAAGGACAGAAAGTCCCTGGATCTCTGGCAACTGAGGAAAGCCCCTAGAGGGGTTGCTGTGCCAAAAAGTCTCCAAAGTGATGTGCCAGTTCAGAAAAACAGCACCACAATGGGATGTGGAGTTCATAACAATGGAAGGAAGTAATTTTAATCAAGGTGTAAGGAGAATATGGTAATTAGATTACCATAATTTGTGAGAAATGTTCTGTGAGAGCTTGTTCTTTCTGATTAGGTGCATCATCAATAAATTAGAAGTTGATAGTATAAAGTTTCTATATAAAGGTAGCAATAAATATGTTTATTTTCATCAAAGGCAAAATTGCCAGATTGTAAGTAGTTTTGCATTGCAATGTTTCTGGTTATGAGAGGTTCTACTAAATATATGTTGACTTAATGAATTACTGAATAAATAAACTATCATCTGTATCTGAACCTCATGGTCTTATATTCCACACTTTCATCTAGTGGCTGCATCCCTAATTGTAAGCCATGTGCCAAATGAAAGTAAATCTAATGATTTGGAAGTATTAGTAAATACTACTGGAAAAGGATCTACGGGCTTATTTGTTTTGCTTTTGTTTGTGTTTGTTTATCAAGGAGTACAGTAACAGTAGAATGTATAAATATTTGTATTGTTATTCTAGATGAGGCAGGAAAGTCAAAGAAAAGCCATCTTGGATGTCCTCACTTCTTCACATGGAATTTATCCTGGCCTTTAGAGCATTTTCTCAGATTTAGGACTCTGAAAACAGTGGAACTCTTTTTATGTATAGAATATCCCTTGACTCGTAAGTCACAGGAGAACTAATGACTTAACACTCTCAACTTTTCTAAAGCATTTAAGGGAATATTCACTCTCCAGCATCAGGAGATGAGTGGGTAAGTCCCTATGCTTTGTAGCTACTTCCTTGCTGACAATGACGGACTTTGCTTGTAGCCAAGAAAAGAACACAGGGGGCTGACATAGGCTCTCTATTTTTCACTCTACTGAATGCTATTTTCATTTGCTGAGAGAGCGGTCCCCAAGAAGACTAGTGACAAGATGAAGGTTCACTGGTTTCCTTTTTCCCTGACAAGTTCAAAAGTGCTGTGCAGGTGGCAAATTAGTCTTGGCTTCCCATTAATTGGTAGGAAGAAACTTTCCTGCTATTCAGATTGTCATTGGAACCTTTAACACACATTGAGATTTTGTGGAATTTATCGTGATTATATTTATCATTGCTGCTGCTAATGCTTTAGGCAATATTCCTGAGAAATTGATGAAGGGCTGGTGTCAGTCAGAATCCCCTCTGAGTAAATGTCTTAAGTAACCAGAAACTCGAGATAACTCTTGGTGGCATGAGGAGAAAACCAACTGATATAAGTCCTCAGCTTTGGGTTTGGGTATAGAACTTATACTCTGATTGTCTTTAAAGACTCTAAGAAAATAATAAAAGATAATATTGAGATGATAATGTTTATGATGCATTATCATTTATCAAACTGTTGCAGTGTGCAGGCAACATACAGTGTTTTCCCTTTATTTGGTCATTTAACCTACAGAGCAACTCTAGGAGATGATTATTTTTGAGCCCTGGAGAAGTAAGGGATTGGTCCAACTTCACACAGATTGTGAGTTGTAAAGTCATTATTCACCCCAGTTTATAACCTGAAGGACTACAAATAAGCAAACCCCAAGGGTAAGAGTAAAGATCCTTCATTCCTGGAACATTCTGGCAAACAGAGCCAAAGACTGACATGGTGAGACTGGACAGGATTTAAATCCAAGGACAACAAAGGGAGAATAGAAGAGGAGGATGTGTCTTTCTAAAGCGTGGTGGGTGGTCTTCTCCATGGAATTCAAGAAGATTCTCTGGACAGACCAGCTATAGATGTGTTGTGGGAGAAAAACATAACAGTGAAACAGGACACATGTACGCATTCAACACTGTGACAGCTCTGTGTGATGGGTCGACTTGGCTAAGCTAAACTCTATTCCCTGGAATTCCCTTTCCTCTAAGTTTCTGATTAGGGAAGACTACACAGATTCTTTCAGGAGAACTGGAGTGTCAAAAGG
The DNA here is from genome assembly GCF_040802235.1 of Manis javanica. Taxonomy (NCBI): domain Eukaryota; kingdom Metazoa; phylum Chordata; class Mammalia; order Pholidota; family Manidae; genus Manis; species Manis javanica. The sequence continues at coordinate 85,962,441 of NC_133166.1, forward strand.
AGAAGGTGGCCATTTTGAAATATACACACACCTTCCCAGTTACTTAATGAAATACTAGTCTACATGCTACACTGAAAGGGTTTTATCAAATGCAATTAAAGTCTCAAATCAGTTGATTTTGAATTAATCAAAAGAGAAATTACCCTAGATGGGCTTGATTTAATTAGGTGAAAGCCCTTTAAAAAGGGACTAAGTCTTCCTTAAATATCAAAGATTCCAAGCAATAGAGAAGGTAAACTGTAAAGTATTTCTACATTTTGAAATCTCTACACTTACCTCATTGCTGCAGATCTGCTAATTCACTTCACTGGCATGAAGCAGCAACTGGAGCTGCAATCACTCTCTCCTTTCCTTGCTGACTGCCAGCCCTGTGGGCTTCAGGATCAGGAAGCCAGCTCTTAAAACTGCAGAAGCGTGTTCCCTGCAATAAAATCATGCATGTACGCATGCACACATACACATATAGTATACATACGCACATAGTATACATATACATATATATCTCTACTGGTTCAATGCTCCTCCATTTCTGAGGGGCAGTAGAATCTTAGTGCATTTGAACACCAACACTCTCTATCAGCTAATATGTGTATATAGTATTGTCTTTCCACAAGAGGTGGAGATCGTGACTGGTACAGCATTCTGGGTAGGAGAACAAGCGGGAAAAATTAATATAAAGTCACATCCTATAGTGAGGAAATTGGTGTTCTAATGCAACAACATACTTTATTAGTCGGCTTGGGCTGCTGTAATGAAATACCAGAGACTGAGTGGCTTCCACAACAGAAATCTATTTTCTCACAGTTCTGGAGGCTAGAAGTCCGAGATCAAGCTGCTGGCAGGACTGGTTTCAGGAGGAAGCCTCTCTACCTGGCTTGGAGGCAGCCACCTCCCACTGTGTCCTCATGCAGCCTTCCCTCTGTGCATGTGCACATAGAAAGAACTCTCTGCCTCTTCTTGTAAGGACACCAATCTTATCAGATTGGGGTCTTATTCTTACAACCTCATTTAACCTTAATTATTTCCCCAAGTCCCTATCTCCACATGCAGTCATATTGGGGGTTAAGGCTTCAACCTGTATATTTTGGAAGGATACACTTCAGTGAGTAACACACAACTAGTGAACAAGAAGAAGAAAACTGTCTCCTAGATTAGGGAAGTTGAAGGTTGGCCATTCCTACTAAGGATTAGCTAGTTATTGGTAGAAAGAAGAGTTCTTCCACTGCTCAGGTCATTAGCAGGTACCTCAACACACTTTTAATCCACCTTCCCTCCTGCTTTCTGGTTCCTACCAACCATATAGAATGTCTCTGTTTTGTCTTTACCAGATTATATCTCAATACTATCTCCTTCACTGTTTTTCAAAAGAAATCCAGTTCATGGTTTGTTAATAGATTTTACTGAAGAATCATTAAAAAAAAAAGAAAAGAGAGCTTATATCAGACACCCCATAGCAAAATATTTTCAAGTATTCTTACCAATATAACTTCCCCATACTCCTACTGCAGTCCTCATACAGTGTTCCCACACCCAGAGAACGACTTGTTCCTCTATTATCCCAAGTAATTCTGCCCTAACCTGAAGAGCCCAGCAGGCTTTTGCTATTTAATATAACATAAATCTGAAGCCCCATCCCATCAATCCCTGTGATTTATCAAACACACAGGGGTCTCTTTCATAGAAGTTCTAGTAAAATATACTTTACTCCATCTTGCTGTAAGAAAAATAGAATTGTTAAAGGAGTTTGATGCCTATATAAGACAGGTACACCCAGTCAAAAAGGACGCCCCCCCAGTGGATGACTGTGGCATGCCAGCTGCTTAGTCACTAGTGGAGGGTCAGCTGAGTCAGGCTGGGGACAAGGGAAAAGAGAAGGTGGGCTTTAAATGATGAAAGACAAACAGATACTATTTCCCAAAGGCCAGACAAAATTCTTCAAGAAAGAAGAAATGCAGCAAATCAGGTGTCATTACAGTCATCTGCTCCTAATCATTGGAGGGAAACAGGCACTGTCTTGACAGCCTGTTGGGACAGTTGGACTCATGGAATATACTGCAGCTCCCCCTGAAGGAATTCTCTCTGCTGCTCATAAAAATGGATAATTTAACACAGCATCAAATTAATAATGGGGTGTGACTGCCACAGAACTGAAGACCTCACATTTGTCTGCTGCACTGTTGGGACTTGCCCTCCCTTTGCCCTTCCCTCATCTCATTACACAAGTGCCTCTTTCCGGAACTCACTGAGATTGTTCCCTGTGGAACTCTTATACTTGGGTGCCTGGAAAACATTGCAGCACTTCAGTTGGAGAGGCATCATGGCATAACAGGAAGAGTTTGGGGGTAATGTGTATGAATGTGCTTTGTTGATGGTTAAGAGAACACATAAATGTAAATTTTTCTTTTATAAGTAAGGAGCAAGGCTACTAGAACCCATTCTATTAATGGCCTTCAGCAAATCACTTTACCTCTCAAGAATTCAGGCTCCATATTTGTAAAAGTGTAGTATTTAACTAGATAGCTTCTAAGATCCATTCTGGATCAATAATGACCCTCATTAAAACCATGACTTGATATTTATTGCATGCCAAGCACATACCAGGGCACTCCTCTAATTCTTTTACATGGATTACCTTATTTACTCCTTGAAACAATCCTATAGAAATATTATCATCATCATCTCTATTGTTCAAATTAAAACAACCAATGCCCAATGGCTTTGAGTAGCTTGTCCAAAGTCATGCAGCTAAGGAGCAGAGCTAACATTTTAACCCATGCAATCTGCTTCTAGTGCCCACACTCAGCCACTATGCTCTACTGCTAAAATATATGAGTATATTTTAATGATATGATCTATAAAAAAGAAACAAACAGACATAAAACAAAACAAAACAAAACCGGGACTGTTAACACAGAATCAGTAGACATAGCTAGTATTAAGCTGTGGAATTTTTAATGGCAGTGGCAGATTTACCATAATCTGTTTATGCTCTTGTCCAGGCTTCTTATGACTAACATGGAACACTTGGCCCAGGCTTAGCAGCATGTAGTGAAATAGGCAAAGTTAACCAGCCTGTCCAGGATTTTACTGAACCCTTGACCTTGGACACTTGATCATTTGGAAATGTTTCACTGCCCAAGTTTTTGACAGATAGTCCACGTTCTGCTTGGAGAACCAGGCTTTCAGATCACTGCACTGTCTGCTTTGTCTGCCTGTGCATGCGCAAATGGCATCTTGCCACCCCTTCACCTCCAGAGCCTTCCAAAGGGACGCAAGAACATTCACCTAGAGGCGGCCTTTTACTTTGCACTTGGAGATGGCTCAGGGCATCAGCGTTAGGTTGGCTCTGGTTGCTGAGCATATTATCCACACCCTGGATGGTCTTCCCATCTGCTTGCTAACCCCAAACCCACTCAGCCCCCACTCGGCCCCCCAGGTCGGCCATCCACCTTGGCTTATCCTTCTTTGAACTCATGTGGTCATGTCAGCCCCTCATCAGAGTTCAGTGCCTGGTTAGGAGCTTTGTCGTGCTGCTTTGTGACCATTTCATGTGTGGTTGAATCTCATATGCAACAACAGGTAGGTACCCTCAAGAAAATAAGGCACATTCTTCAGTTCTTCCAAGCTACCTGGGTCAGTGACGTACTGAGCACACGGTTCTGTTACCACTAGCAAACCTTTGCTGAACTGGACTGAAAGGAGGCATTGCTCACAGGGACTGTCTTCTCAGAAAAAATCTTTAGCATCCATGAGTCTCTGTGGGAATGAGACCCCTAGACCATGATTTGTGTGGGGGCTCCTAGGGGCCTCACCCCATTTGTGGTGTAACATCAGCACTGATAGTTCCTCAGATCATGAACATCTGCAAAAGCTTTTAAAGAATAAATGCCATCGCTAACTGGATTCCAATTAGGCCAATAGGAAGCCAAGTAGTTAGATGTCCATGGGGATCTCCTCAGGCTTGAACAAAGGCAGGTCTGAGTAGGGCGAGTCAGCTCCCGGGAGGTGACACAGAAGGTGGGAAGGCAGGGAAGCAGTAGCACCTGGAAAGGAGGTGAGGGAGCTGACGGAAAACGTGTGATATCAGGCCAATCCTTGGGGGTGCCTCCTGGGCATCCTGCTGTGAGGACACGTTCCTCAGAAATTCAAGACGCGGCATTTCCTTCTGATGGACACACCACAAACATCAGTAACTCATCAGTTTACAGCCTAAAGGAGCCCAGGACAATCCTTGAGTTGTCGTGATCTGATCAGGCATTCAGGGCCCTGATGGCACAGGGATGGATGTCTTATTATGAAGAAACCACTTTGAATTATCCACCTCTTTCTGTGGTATTACAACCATGTGATATTATAACCATGCTCTCAAAGACGACTAACAGATTAAAGGGACGTTTGGGCCCTCTGCTTCCAGCTTCCTACACCAGACTGCCCAGCCAGGGGCGTGCGTGCAGTCCCTCCTAAGCATGTATGTGGTCAGGTCAGGGTAGGACAGAAGAGAAAGCATTTGATTGTTTCAGTCAGAGTATGTGCGTGGTTGAGTGTGAAACAAATGTAGGCAGTTCTTAGCCAAATGTGTGTCGCTGTCCAAGGCATCTGCAAACTGCATTTGTCTTTTGGCTGTGCTGGGAAGGGGTTAGCTCTCCCTGCCTTGTCTGCCTCCACTGCCCCATCCCCTGAGCCACAGGAGGGTGTTGCCATGGATGCCTTTCCCAGGCATGGCTGGGTGTTTTTCTTTGTAGATTTTATGCCGTGGCTGCTGAAAGCCTTGTGTAAGGAAAGGATCCTTTAGGAACAAAAAAAGCTCTTTTGTATTGTGACATTTAGGACATCAGGCAGTGTGGTCTTTCCAGATAAAGTTGGCTGGCGATGGGAAGTGCGGTGTCTACGGGTCATAAAGCATGCTGTCCATACATATTTCCTGCCGACAGCCACTTTCTGTGCATGCCAGTCCCATGTGTTACTGTCAGTACCTCCTTCTGCGTGGGGCGTCCAGGTCTGTTTGCTAAATAATTCTGCCTGTGGAAGGTCCCTAGGTAGCGATTAGAAAGGAAGAGCACAGTGACCTCAACACCTCAAATGACTTTAATTTTTATTTGGTTATTTCTAAATGTTTACAATTTTCAAAAAAGCTAAATAAAAAGATAGAACAAAAGAAAATAGACAGCTTTTATTTTTTTTACTGGCTTCAGAATTTGGAATTTGCCTGAGTACTGCATCTAGTCCTACTGCATATGTTGAACAAACTTTTTAGGATACAACAGTAGAGCCCAGAAGTCTCAAGCTCCCTATGGTACCAGAAGTGTCACAGAATAAGTGAGCAGAAAGATTAGCCAAGTGCTAGAAGGAGAGCATCTTGTCAGTGACTTGACTGTGTATGGAGACCTGTTAACCTTGTCATATCTCCCCAAATGTTTTCTTATTTTTCCTCTAGGGCATTTCTATGATCTTTTATGTCATAAGAAACTATACAGATGAATTATCTTTTTAAGCCCAAACTGAAATTGCCTGCCAGAGATTTGGAAAAAGAAATAGTTTGGGTTTTTATTTTTTAGGGGGTGGGTGTGGTGAGGAAAACAAGGATCAAAGGAAGAGAGGGTGTTTTTTCCCATGTTTTACTGACACTGTTTTATAAGGAAATATAAGGCTACAGAAAGATGGGGAAAATGTGAACCTGTTGAACCAACCTATTCCCTGAGGTAATGAGAAGCTATAAATCTTGGTTGAACAATGGACATAAGAAGCCTGATCACTTTCATTGATTTGCATAAATAATGTATCATTATGATCAGTGGTTTTAAAAATTGTTTCAGTTTTTATATACTTTATAACATCAGATGTTAGGTGGTTTTTTTAAATAAAAGGTAGGGTAACCAGAGGAAACTGAAAATGTATATTTCCATTCTTAAATCGTATTTACTTAAAATATGTGACATTGGAAGAAAGTATATCTTTGGAGCTTCTCTGTGATGCCATCCTCAGGTTCCATAACTCAGAACTGCCTCAGTCTAAAAATATTTCATAAGTCTTATGCTACAGGGTAGAGTATTCAGTCTGAGGTAGGGTTTTCTGAAGAAAGACATAAGAGTTGCTTTCAAAGCTTTTCCTTTAAGATTGGGAACAAGACAAGGATGCCTATTCTCCCCACTTCTATTCAACATAGTACTGGAGGTCCTAGCCATGGCAATCAGACAACACAAAGAAATAAAAGGCATCCAGATTGGCAAGGAAGAAGTTAAACTGTCCCTGTTTGCAGATGACATGATATTGTACTTAAAAAACCCTAAAGAATCCCCTCCAAAACTACTAGATCTAATATATGAATTCAGCCAAGTTTCAGGATACGAAATTAATACACAGAAATCTGTGGCATTCCTATATACTAACAATGAACTAGCAGAGAGAGAAATAAGGAAAACAATTCTATTCACAATTGCATCAAAAAAGAATAAAATACCTAGGAATGAACCTAACCAAGGAAGTGAAAGACCTATACTCTGAAAACTACAAGACACTCAAGAGAGAAATTAAAGAAGATACCAATAAATGGAAATACATCCCATGCTCATGGAAAGGAAGAATTAATATTGTCAAAATGGCCATCCTGCCTAAAGCAATCTATAGATTCAGTGCAATTTCTATCAAAATACCAACAGCATTCTTCAACGAACTAGAGAAAATCATTCTAAAATTCATATGGAAACACAAAAGACCCCGAATAGCCAAAGCAATCCTGAGAAGGAAGAATAAAGCAGGGGGAATTATGCTCCCCAACTTCAAGCTCTACTACAAAGCCACAGTAATCAAGACAATTTGGTACTGGCACAAGAACAGACCTTTAGACCAAAAGAACAAACTAGAGAGCCCTGAAATAAACCCAACCATATATGGCCAATTAATATATGATAAAGGAGCCATGGACATACAATGGGGAAATGACAGCCTCTTCAACAGCTGGTGTTGGCAAAACTGGACAGCTACATGCAAGAGAATGAAACTGGATTATTGTTTAACCCCATACACAAAAGTAAACTCAAAATGGATTAAAGACTTGAATGTAAGTCATGAAACCATAAAACTCTTATAAGACAACATAGGCAAACATCCCCTGAATATAAGCATGAGCAACTTCTTCCTGAACCCATCTCGTCAAGAAAGGGAAACAAAAACAAAAATGAACTCATGGGACTACATCAAACTAAAAAGTTTTTGTATGGCAAAGGACACCATCAACAAAACAAAAAGGCATCCTATGGTATGGGGGACTATATTTGTAAATGACTTATCCAACAAGGGGTTAACATCCAAAATATATAAACAACTTACACACCTCAACACCCAAAAAGCAAATAACTCAATTAACAATTGGGCAGAGGATATGAAGAGACAATTCTCCAAAGAAAAAATTCAGATGACCAACAGACACATGAGAAGATGCTCCACATCACTAATCATCAGGGAAATGCAAATTAAAACCACAATGAGATATCACCTCACACCAGTAAGGATGACCAGCATCGAAAACACTATGAACAGCAAATGTTGGCGAGGATGCAGAGAAAGGGGAACCCTCCTACACTGCTGGTGGGAATTTAAGCTAGTTCAACCACTGTGGAAAGCAATATGGAGGTTCCTCAAAAAACTAAAAATAGAAATACCATTTGACCCTGGAATCCCACTTCTTGGAATATATCCAAAGAATACAACTTCTCAGATTCAAAAAGACATATGCACCCCTATGTTCATCGCAGCACTTTCTACAATAGCCAATATATGGAAGCAACCTAAGTGTCCATCAGTAGAAGAATGGATAAATAAGATGTGGTACATATATAAAATGGAATACTATTCAGCCATAAGAAAGAAACAAATCCTACCATTTGCAACAACATGGATGGAGCTGGAGGACATTATGCTCAGTGAAATAAGCCAGATGGAGAAAGACAAATGCCAAATGATTTCCCTCATTTGTGGAGTAAAACAATGAAGCAAAACTAAAGGAACAAAATGGCAGCAGACTCAGAGACTCCAGGAATGAACTAGTGGTTACCAAAGGGGAGGGGTGTGGGAGGGAGAAGGGGACTGAGGGGTATTATGTTTAGTACACATGGTGTGGGGGATCATGGGGAGAACAGTGTAGCACAGAGAAGGGACATAGTGGATCTCCAGCAACTTGCTGCACCGATGGACAGTGACTGCATTGGGGTATGGGTGGGGACTTGATAATATGGGTAAATGTAGTAACCACATGGTTTTTTCATGTGAAACCTTCATAAGAATGTATATCAATCATACCTTAATAGAAAATTTAAAAAAAAGAGTTGCTTTCAACTATAGGGGCTATTATTACATGAGGGATGGTGATCCTGTATTCTACTCTGAATGATAAGAAAACAAACCAAAACAAAAAACCTTATTCAGGTTTAGGAAAGCTACAGTTAGACACAAGGAAGAACTAGCCAGCAGGAGGCCTTGTTAAAAATGAGAGAGAATGAGGGGCGCTTTCTTGTCGCCCTTCCAGAGCAGCTCTTGAGATTAGAAGATGCCAGGAGACTAGAGGATGTTCAGGAGAGTTCCACCTCAGTGTAAGGGACAAAGTGGGACTTCCAACTCACAAAGTCAAAATAACCAAAAAATATATATAAAAAAAGGACAAGGGTTCACAAACTCTGGTGTCAGGAAAAATCATCTGGGGACTTTGTTTAAAATATAGAACCCGTGGCCCATTTCCAGAAATGGTGATGCAGAGAATCTGGGGTGGAATGCGGAAATCCATATTGATTTTGAAGCGTGCCAAGGCCCAAGCAGCACACACAGCATGAGGGCCTCTGACACCAGCGCCAAGAGCCTAGGTTCTTCTCCTTGTCTGCTGCTAATTCATTAAAGGATCCTGTCAAGTGGCAGCTTTCTTGCCTGAAAAATCCATACTTCACGTGGTCCTTCTCTTCTATGAGATAAGAGCTGCACAAGGTTTTGTAAAGTAGAAAAGCACTTTACAAATCAGAGGGCATATTCTTTTTATCAGATTCTACATCCCCCATTAATCACTCTTCCAAATTAATCAGAGAAGGCCTTCTCTTCTCCCAGCAATTTTACTCATGGAATTTCAAATCCACCGATATTCATTAGAGACCTGCCCTGTCCACAGACCTGCAGAAACCAGTTGTGCTACTTCCCATCTCTGTGACCTTTGACAAATTATTCAAATGATCTGTTTCTATATCATCATCTGTGAAATGGGGATGCTTTATCTGCCCCCACCAGGTTGCCATGAGGATAAAACCTATAAAGTCCCTGCTACTTTACGGGAGCCTGGTTCTTCTCACCCACAAATCCTTCCCTTCCCCTTTCACCATTTCCTTCTCCTACAATTGAAAATGACCACCTTGTGACAGAGACTGGAATCTCCACCGTATTTGCCAAAAATCAGGTTCGTAGTAGAAATTTACCCAGAATGAATAGAAAGAAACTTGGTACTTTTTCCAAAAGCTCAACTGAGTCCTCAAATTAAAAAAAAAAAAAAATATATATATATATATATATATATATATATATATCCAGAAATGAGAATCCCTGGTGTGTGGCGAGGGACACAGAATTCTCTTGGAGCTTCTGCCAGCTCAGCTTCAGCTTCACTGAGACCTCAAGGCCCTTCAGCAAACAGAATGCATGGAACGTCCAGGGGCTCCTGTAATAACGTCACGAAAGCAAACAAAGGTATATTCATGGGGTCCTCTCTGGCCTCACTCTGGACTATTTTTTGCACTCCTTCTGTTAAGGTGCTTAGGGGAGGAAATGGCTCGGTGGAGCCACAGTGTCAGGTGGGAGAACAGCTGACCCATGCTGTGGGTACCAGGGCTTTAAGAATGACACTTGCGAAACATTTCATCCATAAAAATCTCTGCACTGACAGAGAGCAGTTACCTTTGGGAACACAGGTTGTCTTGTGGGGATGAGTCCTTGTGGGACATATGTTGGTGGATCTGCAGGTGCACCTGTCACTGGTGTAATTGCAGTTCTCGGACAGAATGTGACACGCAGACAGAAACTGCCTACTATTCCCTTATAGTGCAGACCTGCTCAACACGATGTGAGCAGTGTCCCTGCAGAAGGTGGTGGCACTGAGAACCAATGGAACATCAGCAGTTGCTCCTGAAGCCACCTTTATATCCCAAATGCTTAGTAGCAGAAAAAATCCTGTGGCAGAGGCTGGCCAGTCACTTCCCAGAGTCTAGGAGTATGACATGTAACCAGACAAAAGCCCACACTCCCCAGAGTGACACAGGAGACCTTTCCTGATATGCTGCTGGCCTTTCTCTCCATCTTGTCCCTTCTTCCTGACCCATCCTCCACAACTCACTGAGGCCCTCACTCACCAAGTACAGTTCTATGTGCTCACAGTAGGGCACCTCCCTGTCCCCCTGCACCCCCACCGAACTAACACTTGCTTCTCTTTGCAGTCTAACCATTCACGGCACTGTTCCCCAGGAACTCTCCCTAGCCACTCCACTACCTAGCTCACCCAGATGGGACCCTCTCCACTGTACGCCACCCTAACACCCCATCCACAGATGCATTTGTTCACCTCCACATCTTTCTCCCGCATGAAGCCGGGAGCTCCAGAAGGCAGAGCTCATGCCTTATTCATCTCTGTTCCTAGAACTAGCACTTACTAGTTCAAAAGGACTCACTAAATGTCAACTGACTGTCTAATTGAAGAAGCAAATGAATGAAGCCTTCCAGCAGCTTCTTTTAAGTAAAGACCTTCATGTCTCACAACTCTACATTTTGGGGGATGGAGCTATCATGCCTTACATTTTTCTAGAACCAAGAGATAGTTGGGGTGAGGAAGGCTGCTGACAGATGATCCTCTGACTTTATCTGAGCTAAATACTCTAATCCCACTCACAGAGGTACTGCGGACTGAATGTGTGCCCCCACCCCATTCACATGCTGAAGTCCTAGCCCCCCTCATGATGGCATTTGGAAATTAGATCCATCAGGGTTAGATTAGGTCATGAGAGTGAGGCCCTCATGATGGGATTAATGCCCTTATGAAAGAGGGAGAGACACAAGGACAGCAGGAAGGCAGCCCCCCGTGAGCAAGTCCTCACTGGACAGAACCAGCCACACCTTGATCTCAGGCTTCCCAGCCTTGGACTGTGAGAAATAAGTTTCTGTTGTTAAAGCCACCCAGTCTATGGTATTTGATTCCAGCAGCCTGAGAGGCTAAGACAGAAATTGGTACTGACTGCAGGGTGCTGCTCTAACAAACACCTGAAGCAGGGGAGCCGGCTTTGGAACTGGGTAGTGTGCAGAGGCTGGGGGAGTTTGGAGTGCGTGCTGGGGAGTGCCGACATGGCCCCAGAAGCCTGTGAAAGGAGATTCTGGAGAGCACACAGACAGTGGGAAGCAACCAGTTTGGTCATCTTCTTTTGAATGCTTGAGCTCTGCTCACAGCTGTGCCTCTACTACCTGGAGGTCCTTTGTCTGCAGCACGGGGCCAACATGGAAGAGCAGAGGCCTGGATCCTCCTTGTGTGGGCAGCCAAGCCCAGCTTCTAGTTGCCAGCTTTGAAGGGGGAAAGGGTTCTGGAAACCTAACTTGGCATCTGTTTGCAATTTAGAAAACAATTTTAAATGGAGAGAGAAGTTTCCTGGGGAAAAGAATCCTGTGAGAAATAAAAGTGAGGAACACTGTGGTGGGGGGGTCGGGGTGGGGGAAGCAAGTAAAGATGCTTGTTGGGAGTTTAAAGTAGAAGCCTTCTGTTGTGCTGTGCTTTTAAGGGTTGTCATAGAAAATGGCTCAGGCCCCTGCCACTAGACAAGGGGCTGGGAACTCCTTTGATAGTCTTCTCTGCCACTACCCTACCCTCCAACTTGGTATAATACTTGTAGAAACCCACTAAGTAGTGGGGGTGTCTTGATGGTGCGTTCAGCATCGTGCCAAGCCTATGGGCCACATAGAAAGTGTAGGAGATACAGTTCGGTACCCAAGCTGTTTACAGCCTTAGAGAGGAAACCAGGCTCCTTGGTGTGTGAGTGATCACTTGGGGAAATTTAAAAAATCTTGAGCCCAGGCCTTACCCCATATAAGTGAAATTAGAATCTCTGGGAGTGGGACCCAGATGTCAATATATTTTAGTTTCCCAGGTGGTTCCGGTGTACAGCCATGTTTCAGAACCCAAGCTGAAGAACAAACATGAGCTCTAAGTGAAAAAAAGTATCTGACTTGGCCCTTCCCTAGATCGCTGACCTTGGACTAGCCAGTGACTATCCTGGGCATTCCAGAAATTTTTGTTAAGTCCCATGCAAGGCACTTCATGTCCGCAGTGACTAGCATAATAACTGACATACAGAAGATACCCAATAAAGATGTAATTAATTATTTGAACAAATGATATATGAGGAGTTAGTTAATAAGCTCACAAATGTGTTTATTAATACTGTTCCTGTTTGCAAAACACAGTTGAGTGATACTATCAGTAATAATGGCTGTGGTAATTCAGGTTCCAAGATATATGGCAGGGAGAGCCCCAGTGTTTAAAAGGGTGGTGGTATGTAATGGTGCTCCACACGCTTGTGAGGTTCTTAGGTGCCTTGGTGGGTTGGAAGAATCAAGAGCAAAGCTCTCTAGTTCCCCTTGGGAACCTGCCTACTTCATTGTTCTGGTCTCTGTCCATCTGCCCATGTACCATTGAGATGCCAAGCCAATAAGCCATATGGCAGAGATTCAGAAAAGTACAGGGGATGAGGGAGGAGAGAGGTGGGGGGAGGGCAGGGGGGAGAGAGGGAGAATGGGAGGGGAAGGGGAGGGGAAGGGGAGGTAGGTAATCTTGGGAAAGAAGGCAGAGGAGGGGTGGGACAGCCATGACGGGAAGGAATACCAGAGAGGTCGGGAGGGTGGAGAGTGACCAAAGGGACAGTGAGACATGGAAGGGGCACAGTGGTTCCAGGGGAATGAGATGACAATGAAAGTGTTGTTTTACGATGATTTGAACGTCCCAGGAGATGAGGTTGGGGAAGGGGCTTGGACTTTAAAGGGAAGCTGATAAACCATAAGAATTCAGAGTACAGGTATGTATGTACAGCCCACCAAGAGTGTGTCAAGTTCTACGTCCCTGACACTTTGAGAGGCTGAAGGTTGCTTAATGGCCTCCCATTCCTGAAAAAGCCCGGGCAGGCAGTCCCTCTGGGACTCGCGTTAACCCTGTGCTCCGCTGCCAGAAGCAGGAGCTCACTGCGCTCGGCCGTCCGCAGTCCTAGCAAGCACGATCAAACTTTATGAGGCTTGTTACAAGCAAATTACATGGGAAGCTGCAAAGGCTTGGAGGGAGAAGGTGAGCGGCGGGGAGCCAAGCACACTGCTGGGAAAGGGAAGCAGGGTAGGGATGCTGGGCACAGCCCAGGCTTGGAAGGCATTAGAGCCCATCACTGAGCAGCTGGCAGCGCCCGCCTCCGGGGCCCGATTTTCCAAGTGATGACTGGAGTGTTCACACCTGCACAGGCGGGGGGCGAAGCTTTCCCTCTGCAGAGTTAATGGAGCAAGCAGAACCCAGGAAGACTTCTGGCCACAGGCACGATCTCTCTCCTCCTCGGCCCCACCTTCTTTACTAGTGAAGCAGGTTTCTCTCCTGCTGTGTGTCAGCTTCTTTCCCAGGCTCTCTGCAGCTGAGGTGTGCAGAAGCCTGAGGCGAGCAGCAGAGCAGCCACAGAGAGGCCAGGCTCCAAGGCCGGAAGGCTCCCAGCAGGTCCTCCCTTCACTGAGCTGCTGGGTCTCCCCTCCTTCCCCATGAGCTCCCGCCTCTACTTCCTAGATACAGACCCAAAACTACAATGTGACTTTCTTCTCACACAACACAAGTTTCAACAGTTCTCCTGGCTTTTGGCTTCCCTGGAGCATTCTGCTAGAAATGGCCTGAATATGGAATAAGTGGGAATATCCCAGGAGCTGGGGTTCTTGTGGCTCCATGTAGCTCCTACAGAGAGAAACACAAAACTTGTGCTGATAATTTTCTTTGACCTCTTTCTCACAGAAATGGCCCCTGAAAGAGTCTTCATAACTAGGGCTCCTGTCTCCTCAATGCAACATGCCTGATTATGCATGTGTGCGCACACACACACACACACACACACACACATCTAGAATGAACACTCGCTCATTCCAAATCTTGCTGAAACAGACCAAATCAGGGTGTGCAAACAAGCCCTGGGGATTGAGGACAACTTTGGAGATAGACGCAGGGTAGTTTCAACCCAGGCAGAGATTTGGAAAGGTGTCTTAGACCAATCTGAATATAGGAGACCAAGGAAGAAAAGGCATGATGCTATGCAGTCGCTGTTACATAAATTTCTTCTGCCAGCACAGCCTGAGGTGGTTAGAGGCTGTTTTCATCCAATGGGAGCTCCTTAAGCTCTCCCACTAATGCTGGAAAAACATTCACTTAACAGGTTTGTCCAAACAATTCCCTTTTTAATTCAGACATGATGAACTGCAGGGGGCAAGCAGAGCCCCAGGGCTGTCCCCCTCAATACCATCACTCCTGACGGCACAGAGCCACACGTTCACCTCAGCGGCCCATCAAAAAGCCTGATGGGGAAATGGGGTTTATGGTCAGGTCACAGAAACAGGCGGGAAGCAATTAATGCCTTCCCCATTGCCCCTGTCCTTCTATTTTCTCTCCTTGCGCACCCACACAGCGCACACACACACAAACCCAGCCCCATCTCCTGCCTTCACTGAAATGCTCTTTGACTAGCTCTTCTCTACCCACCCACCTTCCGCACACTCTCCCTTATACAATGACTCTCAGAGTACAACTTGCAAAAGAAACCAGCGATTCACACACCTGCTGCACACACTCACGCTCCCTCTCAGATCACAGCTACACCCCAGCCTTTCTTCTTCCCATCCACCTTCTTTCTAAACACATTCATTTGCCATGTTGTCTCTCTGACTGTGAACCTGCTCCACCTTCTCACAGTCTTTCAGAAAAAACACCCCTGCCTCTCCTGCTCCTCCAGACCCCACCCTCCACCCTCCATTGTTGCTCTTCTTTTTCCACCTCTCTGAGGCCAAATCAGTGCCCTCCTCCCTGGCACTCACGGGAAGCTTCTACCCAAGGCAGTCATAACTATTTTATTGCTCCATCTCTCCTCCAGTGCATTCCTGTCCTTCCAACCAAACAAGATTCCCCTGAGTTAAGAACCTGACTTTGGATTATGTAACAAGTTCCTTGGGGAATACATGAGGATTCAGCCAGTCACTTAGAAGTAAAGCAAGCCATCAGAAAAAAATACAAAATCCTATTTTTAAAAAATGGCTATTTACAAAGGAACCTAATTAAAGGAAGATCTAGATTGTGGAAAGTAGTGGGAATAAGGGCAATTCTAGGCTGGGTAATGTTAGTTTCTTGTCCACCAGCCATTTTGCAAGTATTAACAGGATAAAAAAGGCTATTGGGGAAAATATGCATCTGTGAATTCATGCATATGTGCTTCATGAGGTATGGCAACTATGTTAAATAAAGCAGTATTCATTGCAGCCATACAAAATACATGCCACAAGTGTGATTCATTAGCCCAAGATGATCTCTACCATATGATATGAAATATTCACTACAGTGATGGAGTTTAATAGCATCACATATTGCACTATTATTAACACACATTCGATTATTCAAATATGGCTGTGCTCTGCTTAAAGTTTCTTTGTAAGAAAGGGAAATCAGTGGAACACATTTCACACTTATTTCCATATGTAACTTTTTTTTCTGTAATATTTCAAAAAGTTGGATGTAGTCGCCATGTGAATACTCAAATAAAAATCTCAGGCACGCTGAGTTCCCCCGGCAGGCTGGCTTCCAGCAGGTGCATCATGATCTGGGCAAGGCGTAGTTCAGGTGGCTGAGGGGCAGAGCACAGCCAGAGAGAGCGCAGGGAGTACCTTACCTACCTGCCTTTGCAGTGGTGGCACTCAATGTCCCAGAAAAGATACACAGTAACAAATAATTGCTAAGTGCTTCTTTTTGGGGAAATCCAGACTCCCAAATTGAATTGCCAGGCCAGCGTTTAAGATTCTATCTGGTGCAGGGATAGCAGATAGAAAGGTTTTCTGGCTTTGGGGGCCATGTGGTCTTGGTCACACCTCCTCAGCTCTGCTGTTAAAGTGCAAAAGCAGTTGTAGGTAACAACTAACGCATATAACTGCATTCCAATAAAACTTTATTTATGGACACTGATGTTTGAAATTCATGTAATTTTCATATGGCACAAAATACTGTTCTTCTTTTGATTTTTTCCAGCCACTTAAATATGCAGAAACCATTCATACAAAACCAGGTAACAAGCTGCCTTTAGCTCACCGGCAGTAGTTTGGAGACCTTGATTTAGAGTGCTTTCACTGCAGGTGTTTACTGATGCTGTAAGTTCCTCCCAGCCCTGCTGCCTTCTTTCTGCTCCTCTCCACCTCCTTCCCTCTCTTTCCTTTCTCCATCTCCCAGCTACTGCCGCCCCACCTCCAGCAGTTATCAAGGACTTACTGATATGCCAGGTACACTCTCCTGCATCTCTGGGGTCCTGGTTGGGTTTGTGTTGTTGTTGATTAGAGAAGGGCTTTCTGTTATTTCCTCTAGAAAATGCCACTGAAGGAATGCCTTTCTGGACACCCATACCAAAGAAGCTTCTGCTTCTCACCTACAGAGGACATGAGTACTTTGTTTCTGTTTAGGGTTTGGGAGAAAGCAAAAGCCTCCACGTACCCGGTGCCTTAGCACTGGTGACGTTTCTTTGTATGTTCCTCCAAATGACAGAGCTAACCCTCCGAGGAGTGTGTGGAGGGGGAAGGGGACACAGTCAGTTATTTCAGCCACCAAACAGGGTCTCACACAGCATAGGTTCTCACACCCATGACCCACACCAATTCCCTGCTGGGTGTTCTCCGGAGTCCACTTTGACACTGACTCTATACTTGTGAGCTGGAGGCAAAGGGAGCCTTACAGAGGCCACATCTTCATCTGTGAGTCCCTCACCCCATGAATGCAAAGCCTCCAAAGAAGTGGACCTCCAAAAGTGTCACATATAAACACTGCATGGGGTACGATTCTGCTTCAGGCCTGCCTTGACTTCTATAGGCTACCAGCAGTTACCAGAACTAAATAATACAAGAGAGACCATGCAAAGTGCATATTCCCCCCAGTTTACAGAGAGGGACACTGAGGTTCAAAGTCAGGAAGTAGTATGTTCATAGTCAGAATGTGAGATCCAGACAGACTTCTCTATTTTAACAGTTTCTCTTTCTACTACAAGAGTCCTGTGTGAGCATGCGTTACTTTATCTATCCTTGGTGGGCATCCTGGGGTTTCTACAGCCATGACGTTTGCTAAATGCAACTACACCGGCAAAATTAATATCATGCTCTAAGCATCTCCCACTTCTACCCCCAGGTTCTGGGGGTGGGAGAAATTTGACTGGATCTAAAGCAAGCAAAACTACAGAACAACGTACAAGTACACACTGTAAATAAAAATGTAAAATCTTAGTCCCTGCTGTGGTATTGTCCTTCCCCCAGTGACCCATGCTCCCTGCTGAATAAGCCAGGCCTGCAAAGAAACCCATCAGCAAGAGGAGGTTTTTGAGAGCTGATGAACATTTGAACATGTCCATGACGTTTCAAATCTCTTTACACAGTCTGAATCCACTGCAGGCTCACACTCTCCCTCCAACTAGTTATTTTAAACCACTGCGAAACAACAGCAGCATCGCTGTAGGGATGGGCAGCCGTGAAGGGCTATTCCAATCACCGAACATCCCTTCTCTCTGTAAGCAGACAAGCACAGCACTCTTCCTTTGCGCGGAGAACTCATCCCTCCAGGGGCCTAGAATCCATATCAGTATTAAACAATTGGTCACATCTATTAGAACTGCTAGAAAAACAATAGTGTCTTACTGTTCTGCATTGCAATTGAAAAGAGGTCAGGATAGGTTTAATAAAAGCTTACATTATGTGGACAAAAGGCAGGATTCAATAAAAAAATAAAATTAATATGTGGAAAGGGATAATGATTATCCAGTGTCTAGTTACTTGGAATAAAAAAATACAATTTTGGAAGAACAGCTGGGACTGTCAGGACACATCTGAGAAGACCCCAGTAGGAGTTTGTAAGTATATTCCTCTAAAGTATGAGTTATATGTTAAGCAAAGTATCTCAAATATTTCACAAACCATAGTATCAAAAGCCAAATGTTGACCATGTGTGTTTTCCTTAGAAAGAGCTGGAATATATGATCATTCTGGTGGCCCAGCGTCCAGGGTGATGGGGAGGAGAGATGGATAGACCCAAATTACAACTTGAATGATAGACCTTGCTAGGTCACCTGAATAGAATTATGCCCAAGTAACTCTTTTAAGAAATGTTTTTGACATTTAAGACCCAAAGGAGAATACTTCAGAGTTTCTCATGGTAACTATTTCAATTGATTCCAACTCTTCAGAGCCAATAATGAAGAAAATGTTGGCATGAACTACCAAGCAGTCAGTCATCCAATACCCGACCCAGGAGGAATGTATTATATTTACTATGGCTTTACCCACTTTCATGAATGCATGTACTCCCTCATGTGGCAAGCATTTATTTGAACACATACTTTGTGCCAGGCTCTCTAGCAGGAGCTGGTGAACCTCCCAACCCCCAGCCCAAAAAAAAGGGCATGATTCTTGCCATCACTTAGCTTACAATTGAATAAGGAGATGTACCTAAAAATAAATAACTACAACACAATTAGAATATACCTATGAAAAAAGATTATAACAGGTATAGTTAACTACTTGTGTCAAGCTCACTTGGTTACTTAGGACCAGACTATATCATTTACATAAAGCAAAAACAGGAGTGCGAGCCTAGGACAAGTGCCTTAGTCTTCCTAGGAAGGTGAAGGAAGCCTTTTCAGAAGAGATAAGAATTTAAATTTTCCAAAAGGCACGGAGGACTGCAAATCTCCAAGGTAGAAGAGACAGCATCCACATAGGCATGGGGACATGAGAAATCAATGTATATAAGCAAGTACTAGTAAATTGGAGGCCTCTTGAGAAACTTGGCAAAGTGAGAATCTCCCCTAAATAGCACCTGGCACTAAGGAGACAAGAAGTGATTCATAAAGCCCTGATGACATTTCTCCAGTGGGATACATGAATAACCCCGGCTGACCTCTTGCATATCCATGTGTAACGTCTCCAAGTCCCTTTCTTTACATGTTCTGCAGCCTTTCCATGCTGATGACCCATCCTAATGTGACTGACAGATTACTCTGGTTTTCCAGCCAGTAGCCAGAGACGGGACAAGCAGCACTGCCATAAATCTGGCCTCCCTGCATGCCCTGGACCACAGCCAGGAGTGCACATGCTCTAGGGCCCTAGGTACAAGCATATTTCACTGCTGCTATGGCTAACCTTGCCCCTAGATTGCTGCTATTTCTGCTGACTAGAAAAGCAGCGTTTTGAGATACAGTCTGATGCAGTGGCAAGAACACTGGATCAGATGAGAGGAGGCCTAAGGATCCCTGGGGCTCTACGATTCATGAGCCATGGTCTTCTGCTACGTCGCTTAACCTCTGTGAACCTGGGTTTCCACATCTATAGAATGGACGGATTGGAATACGTGACTCCCAAGATCTTCCTAGCTCTAAGATTCTCTGAATCATTACTACTCTTGGGACACAGTGAGCAGAAGCTGTCACCATAGTTACAGCTCAGCCAGACTCTGTGTGATGGAAGATTATTCTTGAACAGAGATTGGCAAACTAAGGCCCATGGGCCATATATGGCCTGCAGCTTGTTTCTGCACAGCCCACAGGCTAAAATTGGTTTTTACACATGTAAAACAATGGTAAATAAAACAAAGAAGAGTATGTGACAGAGACCATATGTTGCTCACAAAGCCTAATGTATTTACTATCTAGCCCTTTACAGAAAAAGTTCGCTGAGCTCTGTTTTGGAATACCCAAAACTGTCCATAACAGAGCCCCGAGCCATTTAATATTCTGTAAATCATTGTTTCCTAACTTTGCTTAGGCGATGTGGTGGACTAAATATGGCCACACTTGTTTTTTCACATTTTTTCTGTTGAGGGGTGACTCTGTGTTCCACCCCTTGGCTTCAGGTGGGCTCTGTGGTTATCTTGTCCAATAGAATATTGAGAAAGTGTACCAGGCTAGTGCTGGGGCCCAGGCCTTAAAAAATTGGCAGATTCCTCTTCCTGTCTCTTGAGACACTCTCTCTGCACACTTTGAGATACATACCTAGGAAAGTGACTGGTGTGTGAAGTGAAGTCACTTGGGTCTTCCAGCCCTGCTTATCTGCTAGTGGAACACTACCAAGTGGACTAAGTCAGCATCCCATGGAGCAGAGTGGTCCAATCAAGCCAAAGTCCAGACCCATAAAATCTGTACACATAATAAAATTGTTATTTTGAGCCTGTAAGTTTTGGGTAGTTTACTACACAGCAATAAATAACTAGGATAGAATCAGTGTGGGATTCTTATTACATGGCTCAGTCCTCCACTATGGACCAGCTAGGTGCCTCCTCTGTCACGGGTGGGGCCTTGGATCTGCACTGTAACAAGGCCCTCTGGGTGATTCACATTATCACACAAGTGTAACAATTAACCCTCATACTGGCTCTGTTCTGGTAGCATGATTTCCCAGGACACGCTTGGGACTGTCTAGATTCTTCTGGGGTACAACCTGGGGCACCCTAGGTGTGGCCTGGGTCTGCTCACAGCCCACTCCCTCCTGCCTACCATGTCCAAGACACTGAGTTCCTTCTCTGGACAGAACACTATGCAAGACACTGTGGAGACTCTACTGGCTGTAAGATACTTGATGGCCAGAGGTTGGTATTATTTGTCTTTATATCCCTAAGAACCTAGCATTGCACCTAGCTGGGCACAAAGGAGCTGCTTAATATATGTTTAAGTATTGAAAGCAAATAATAATAAATTGCCATACATTTATTGATCATTTACTGCATGTCAGCAGGGTATTCAACGTTTCATATGGATTGGTTCATTTAATCCTCATAATAATCCCAAGAGGTAGATGCCATTAGCCTCATCTTAGAAATGGCAAAACTGAAGTTGGGGGATGAATGTGCCCCAGGTGGCGGGTAAAACAGCTATTCAAATAGGGTCTGTAGACTTCAGTGCTCTCCACCACTCCACAGTCCCCCCTCTCACCACTGAGGCATTCATAGTCCCTGCCTGTGAGGGGCTTCAAACCATGAGAGCCAGAGCACACCCACATGCCTGAAAACATTTTGCAGAGAGGGTTGTGTACATGGCCCAGCTATGGGGATCGGCAGAGCTGGGTCAGTGTACTAGTCCTGTTTATTGCATAGAAAATAACCACAAACCTAATGGCTTAAAATAAAGCACTTATTAGCTCACAATTCTGTAGGTCAGAGGTGCTAGCACACAGTGGGGCTGGCTTTTCTGCTCAGGGTCACCCAAAGCTAAAATCAAGGTGTCGGCTATGCTGCTCTTTCATCTGGAGTTCAGGGTCTGCTTCTAAGCTCACATGACTGTGGCGGAATTCAGTTCGCTGTGGTTGTAGGACTAACTATGGCCCCTGTTTTCACATTGGCTATCAGCGAAGGGCTGCCCTCAGCTCCTTGATGTCACCCATGTTCTTTGTCCCCTGACTCCTCCATCTTCAAAACCTGCAATGGAGAATCTCCCTGGTCTCAATATCCCTCACACTTCAAACTCTTTAGGAAGAACCCAGTCTCTTGTAAGGGTTCCTCTGATTAGGTTGGATTTAATCCAGGACGTTCTCCTTTTCTTAAAGTCACTGATTTGGGATCATAATTACATCAGCAAAATTCCTTCAGAGCAGCACCTACATTAGCTTGCACCCGTGGCAGGTGTGTGCGCACCTGGGGATGGGGCGCTTGGGCTCATCTTAGGACTCTGCCTGACATCTGTGTGCATGGCTCCAGGAGAGAGGGGGCCTCTATGGAACCTTAAGTTAGGAAGATGATTACGTGGTGGCTTCTTAATCTGAGAGTGGGGTTCGGAGAGGAGGGAGTGCTGGCCCACAAAACAATGACTCTGGATGCTAATGTACTGTACAAAGGTAGAGAGGCTGCAAACAGTGGTACCCCACACTGGTTCCCCTTCTTTCTGCTCTTAATAAGGTCTCTACGGAGCACCTGGCCCCAGAGGTATGAGCTGGGCAGTGTCTGGGTTTGCCTTTCCCCACATCCCTATGTTCTTTGCAGAATCTGCTGCTTTTGCAGAAGGCTTTGATTACTGAATAATGAATTATCATTCTTTTCCCATTTTCCAACCCTCTTTAGAAGTGTGCAGCTACTTTTCTACTTATTGAGGCTCAAAACTGGAAAGAAAAAAGAAGATTCTTCTTTTATCCAAAGGGGATAAAACACCACTCTACCTAACAAACCTATCTCATTCCTGGGGATGACAGTCATAATTGTTTTGATTCAATTTCTGACTTTGGAGTCATTTCATTTCTTCCTTGACTGGACAATAATGTCCCCTGTGAAATGAAGCTTTTCTAGGTGATACCAGCTGGGACCACTTGGTCAATGCTCTTGCCTGTGGCAGGGGCATAAGGGTCCCAGAGGTGAGTGTACCACTCAAGGAGAAGACAGCCATTCCTGTGTCAGAGGCCAAAAGTGTGCTCGGAAGTCCTCACGGGACTTGGGGGAGGACCGCCCTACACACCCAGACTGTGGGACTTCCATACACTGGGAGATTGATTCTCCTGGGAGAAGGGCACATGCGGGGACACCACCCTGAGAGAGGCGGCCAGGGGATCTGGCAGGCAGCATAGGTGAGGAAGGGGTAATGTCACCACAGACGCTTAACTGAGGAAAGCTAAAACTCCTACACAGCAGAGCAAGCAGAGGGAGCCCGAAGTGGCTTCCCGAAAACTGACCTGTGACTGGAGGTCAGTGCCTAAGTTACTACAGTCCAAAGTGAGTACTTGATGGAAGGGAAAGGTTGCGAAAAGCTGATTGGGTGATCTGACTGCGTCAGAGGCTCTGCTTTAAGAGCTAATTACAGCTGCAAAGCATCAGCAAGGCTCTACTGCAGGGATCTCAGCGTGTGTACGTGTGAATGTGTGTGTGTGTGAGCGTGTATGGGTGCATGTGGGGGTGACTGTGAGTGAGCATGTGTGTGTGAGCATGTATGGGTGTGTGTGTGGGTATGTGAGGACGTGTGTGTAGGGGTAAGTGTGGGGTGAGTGTGTGTGTGAGCGTGTGTGTGGGTATGTGAGAACGTGTGTGTAGGGGTAAGTGTGGGGTGAGTGTGTGTGTGAGCATGTGTGTGTGCGGGTCAGCATGTGTGTGTGAGCATGAGTGCGTGCGGGTGAGTGACCTTCACACCTTTATGAGATTATTGGTGGGGGAGGCAGAGAGAAGCCAAAGGCAGCCCATCCCGGGGACGTTCCAAGGGCTCCCATGGGGGGAACAGCACCAAAAATAAAAAATGCTTGTAATTCCAGAGATGGAGAAATGCACAGATATAGATGTTAATGGTTCAGATAGAAGCTGCAAGAATTTGACACTGAAGTCAGTTCGCAATATAATTTCTTCTGTATAGATAAATATCTGCTCAGACCCTGTCACTCAGAGACCAAAGGTTCTTTTAAATCCCTATCACTGGAGGATCAAAACCTAGTTTTAAAAATAGGTAGTATCTAGATTTGTTATTTTCATATTTATTCATCTCTAGTGTATCCCTCCTTTCCCTTGTCTTGGAATTTTGTGAAATCCCCAAGGAGAAGGAACGGGTCGTTCATTCAACAAACATTTCCTTCAGATCCTGCCGTTGGGTGGCTTCAGGCTTCTCCTTTGCTCTAACACATGCTGTCACTATGTAACATATTAGGTTTTACTTTTTATATTATTTGCTCTCTGGCTCCTCAACCACAGTGTAAGCTCCATGAGGGCAGTTTGGTCCATAATTTTCCACTGTTAGATCTTGACTTTCACTAATAATGTCTGACACGTAACAGATGATTTGGAAATATCTGTTCAGTGTATGAGTAAAGTTAATATGTTTAATATATCCTAGACCCTCTGTTACAAGTGACAGAGAAGAAAATAAGTGAGGAAATCAGTGGGACTTGGAGAGCCGAGGAACAGGTGCGGGTGGCTTCCCTGAAAGGTGGCCAGGAAGGCTCAGCCCTAACAACAGGGCTCATGACTCCTACCTGAGTCCCAGGAGGCTCTGCCTGAGAGAGAGATTGTCTTTTCAGATGGTCCATTACTGGAGGATTACAATTTTAAAAATTAAGCAGACCCCTTATGAGAGGGCCCAGATTGAAGACACCAGGCTACTTTGTTTTCCTAGCCTTCTCCCATTGCAAACAAGGCTCTAGAAATGCTTTGCAGAACTCAGTCATGAATCCTGCAGGAGAGAGCAGTGAAGTCCAGGTGCAGGAGAGGGTGCTGTACCAGCCCCCACAAAACCACAGGCAGGGTTCTCATTGGTAGGAGCCAAAAGGTAAGAGGTTCTGAAGCAAGCATTCTGGAAGTGCACAGAAAGACGAGGAGAAGAAATCTGAGGGCTAAGAAAACTGAGAGGGGGATCTAGTTATAAGGGGCAATAAGTGGGGCCAAGAACCTGATCCTGTGAACTGTGAAGCTCCCTCCATCAAGCCCTGGAACCTGGACTGGTGTGCCTGAAAGGGCACGTGGAGAGCTTGCTTGCAGATGAAGGCCAAGTCAGTCTCTGGCACCCCAGCTTTTCCTTCTGGCACCTGGGCTGGCAGTGTCACAGAGGTAAGCAGTGATCCCAGTCTTCTGATGCAGTCATCACAAAAGCAAAGCTCTAGAAGGCCCACAAGGCCGTGTTAGTGAACCCAGTTAGGTATAAAAAAAAACATTCATGTGGATCTCACAATTGATGGAAACATGAGATACAGACAAATATTTCTCTACCATCAGGAAATCTGCAGGGTGAGAGAGTGATAAAAGGCCGCATGTACCCAGACTCAGTGTGGGAAGCCAACACGGTGTTGGGGGAGGTGGCGGTGCGGGTGGTTCTAATGGGGCTACACTCCCTGCAACCTGTTGTCAGCCAAGGAGACTGAATGCGCTGTGGCTGCTACATCTTATTTTCAAAAGAAGCTATACTGATGTTTATATGTTAACTGTCAGATTTTTTTAAAGATACAAATGAAACACCTGGGTAGGTTGAATTCATCCTGTATACAATCAACTTAAAATTGCTGATTTCATTATCTCATTCGATATTCTCTCACTTTATAGATATGGGAACTGAGAGTCCTGGAGAAGTGTCTTGCCCTGTGTTACTCTGTGAATTGGGGGCCAGACCGCACCCCCATTGGTCTAGGCTATTTCTCTGGGTCTTATCATCCCCTTCGCGGCAGCTATTTCAGCCTCGCATGCTGCCCCCTAGCGGCCGGCAGCATCAATAGACGACCTCACCCAGGAAGCACTCTGTGGGTGACACATATTCCACTTCCCAAAAGCAAAAGAAACAAAATACCTCACCCACCCTTCAGGACGGATAGTGGGTTGAATGGTGCTCTCCCCTCCCCCCATGCATTCATGACCTAATCCTCAGAACCTGTGAATGCTATCTTATTTGGAAAAGGATCTTTGCAGATGTAAGGATTTTGAGATGAGATCATTCTGGATTATCCAAGTGCGCCCTAAACTCAATGACAAGTGTCCTTAGAAGGGAAAGGCAGCAGACACAGACAAAAGCGGAGACCATGTGCCTGCAGATGCAGAGACATGGCCGGAAGTCAGCGAACGACAGCAGCCACCAGAAGCTGGGAGAGGGAAGGAATGGGAATTTCCCCTGGGGACTCCAGAGGGAGTGTGGCCCTGCCCACACCTTGATTTCAGACTTCTGGCCTCCAGAACTGTGACAAAACAAATTGTATTGTTTTAAACTACCTAGTTTGTAGCCACAGGAAACTAATATAGGGCTCTTTCTTCTGCTAGGGAATAGGAATTTCCTGTGAGACTAATAACAATAATGGCTACCATTGGTTGAATATTTCATCTATACACAGGTCCATATTTTTTTTCCCTATGATTATATCACTCTTTAGAAGTGTTATCTCCTCTCCCACACCCATTACACAAAGGTAAACTGAGGCACTGAGGAGCCAAACAGCTACTAAGCAGTAGAGCCAGCATCTGACGCCCATGCTCTTTACTCTCACCACCCCATTCATATGGGACTCCGGCGAGTAAGCTCTTGTGACAGAGGAGTGGACTCCCACAGCTCCAGGGAGCGGCTCCAGTGGTGGGGGTTTCCACTGTTGGAACACATCAAAGCTGACATTTTCTTTTTTTGACAATGGCCAAGTTTCTTAGATGTAATATTTTAGACTCAATTATGCCAGTATTAAAAAAAAAAGTTGTGCCTGGTGCACAGATCTGTGGGGAAATGCACATCATTTTCAGATAGAGGCAATGGCTGAACTGTATCCTAAGATGAATCACCGTGAGGAAAAACCCTGACTGCTCATGCATTGATAACTTCATTTTTTCAGACCTCTGGGAACAACCATTACATGACTGTATAAAGTCAGGAAAAAAACAACTTCATATTAGCACGTATAATGGGGACACAGGGAAGGCAGTATACCACAGAGAAGATAAGTAGTGATTCTATGGCATCTTACTCCGCTGATGCACAGTGACTGTAATGGGGTATGTGGTGGGGACTTGATCACAGGGGGAGTCTAGTAACCATAATGTTGTTTATGTAATTGTACATTAATGATAGCAAAATAAACAAAAAATAAAAAATAAAATAAAACAAACAAACAAAACTTCATGCTAATAGAGCAGAAGCAAACCATAGGTTAACAAAAAATGGAATAGGTTTTACTAGAGAAGGTCGGGGGTGGGTACCTGGAATATGATATTTAAGTAACTAGAAATATAGATTCTGATCCAGAGAAAGACCTAAGTGTGGATTTTGGATTCTAACTAATAATCTTGAGTTCTTAGATAACTGAAGCTAATCTCTTCACACCTCAATTTGCAAATTTAAAATGTGGACATACCATATGGAACAGTATGTGGCACATATGTGGTTCTCAATAAACAACAGCTATTAAATTACTATTATTATTATTGTTTATTGTCCTTGGCTCATCCTCTGCTTTCTTATACAAAATTTTAACTCAAATATTCTGAAAGAAGAATCAAAAAATTATCCAACTTATCCAGATAATTTACCTCGCTTACTTAATTTCTCTTTTTAAAGTTATACAGAGAATTTCAATTCCACACCCTTTTAAGTTATCAAAATAACATGTAGTAAGCATACATAAATTCACTTCATGTATAATATCCCTTCAATTGACTTTAGGGACATGAAGGTACACTTGTTAGAGGAAGGAAAATCTATAAAGGCTGCTCTCATTCATCCACCAGATATTTACGGAGCAATGTCTCCAAAATCAATTCAAACTGCAATAATTGTTCTAAGAACTATGGGTAAAATACTGTGGGATTATAAACAGAAAAACAGTAAGGTTTGTTAATTACAAAATTAAGTGTGAATTCAAAAGAGGCAGAATTCCCTTCCAATGCTATGTGGTGTTGGAGAAGAGGGGAAGGGATGACAGGAGGAAAGCAGAGCACAGGAGAGCCTCTGTGAGGAGGCAGCCCTCCAGTTGACACTTTCAGGAGAAGTTGGATTCAACATGGGGAGAAGGCTCTTCTAGACAAAAAGATGGAGACCAAAAACTTCTACATGCCTGTGGGAAGCAGCAAATGTGTCTGTTTTGGTGGGTGAAGGGTTATATAAAAGTGCATATTTGACTTGATATTGGAGAGGTTGATAGTGGAGACCACAAATACAACCTGAGCATTTCAAACTGTATCTGCTAGATGGTGGCCATTCACCATCAACTCTGACATCCTTAGCAGAGGAGAGATAGGATCAGAAATGGGCGTTCTGCACAACTTAGGTATGTAGCCTGTGTCAGAGGGGATAGAAGCAGAGAGACCATTTAGTAGGCAAGGTGATAATCTAGGTGAGCGGGTAATGAATAATTGCCTAGTGGGGAGCGTTCAGGAAGGCAAGGGAGTGAAAGCAGGAAGGAGTTAGCTGTAGGACAATTAACCGGAGAGGTGGGCCAAGGGAGGAGAAGTCATAGATGACGCTGAAATTTTTTATGTAATACCTAAGAAAATCGCATGGTGTAACCTGAATAAGGAACATAAACCAAAGGGCAGACTTTTCTGGAAGAATTGATATGCTTAGTTTGGAATGCATGGAGATGCCCATCATGCAAATGAAAAAAAAAAAAAAAACCCTTCAGTCTAGAAGAAGGTTTGGCCCTGGAAATTTGAAAGAATAAGAGTTCTGCATAAGGCAATGGTTGAGAGTCTTGAGAAAGCATCAGGTTACTACCGGAGAACAAAAAAGAAAGAAAAGGAGGCAAGGACAGGCTCTTGAGGGCAGCACCTAATTCCATGAGTGTAGGAGTGAAAAGACATCCAGGGAAACAGCAGTCTGAGAGGGAGGAATAAACCAAAGCGGGTCCATGTCCCTAAAGCCTTTGATAATGGAGATGGTAGAGATACTGAATAGACCAAGATTTTAGAGAAAGTTATGTTTTCTGCCAATGCTGTTTCTCTGTCTGGAACACCTATCCCACCCCCAGACCTCTCCATCTAGCCAATTCTAAGCCACCCTCGAGGCTCAGGGCCCATCTCCTTTGTAAAGCCATCCTAAATCACGCCCTGAGAACAGTCAGTACTGTCTCTTTTACAGGAATTCTCACTCTACATTACCATTGCTTCCAGTCACGTCACATGATAGACATTCTCTAAATGCCTGTTGAAGGGTGCCAGGGCCAGTACTGTAGGCAGAAGAGAAAGGCTAGTCTTGGCCAGGGCTTTTCTTCTGAGACAGGAGAGAAGGAAAAACTCCTCAGCTCAGGATCTATGACCCCCAGGCTTTTCAAGGGCTTCAAAAATATTAGAGACCTAACCAAACCAAACCAAACCAAACCAAACACCCCTCCAAAATATGAAAAGAAAACTGAAATGTAAAAAATAATGTTTAAATATCTACAAAAGCTTTTACAAATAATCAACCGTATTGCAAGTCAAGTCTTCTGTAATCATGTATAATGTGATTTAATGTGCATTTCATACATTTATTATAAGTACACAAACAGGTTTGATATTGTTTGAGGTGATGCATCCAACAGTATCCATACCCGGAACCTGGGCAGACCTAAATCATTCTGAGGGAAGGCCACTGCAGGAATAGGGACGTGGAACGGAGGGAAGTAACAATACATAGTTTACAAGCTCCCTACGTGGACTGCTTCATTTCGCATACATCGTTTTGAGATAAAGGGGTGCAGTTATGGTAAAGACTAAGGAACTAATCACGTAAAAATGTTCTCTTCCTCCAGTCTGGTTGTTACTTTCAGTGCATCCTGTTTCACCTGCAACAATGACCGACACTAACACAGGTCTACAATCATGTCTTTGACCTTCAGGAACAGAGAACAGTCATCTACTATCCTAGCACTCTAGGCATCTGATTCCCAAACCTCAAAAATACGTATTTAATCTTAAAAGCTTAAATTATTAATAAACAGATATAGACAAAAGAACTTCTGGACATCTCACAAAGAATAACTACCATGTTTTCCAGAAACAAGCTATGACTAGCTAGACAACTTGCTGGGCAACTTCCAGCCTACAGACAATCTGTATACTTACTTTTGTTGTCTTTATAAAATACGTTGACAAAGTAACAGCAATATGGCTGCTGAAAAGGTGCAATGCCTAGATGAAGGCCTACTGGGATTTTATGCAGCGAATAAATCAGTAAAGGTGAGCAGTGCCTTTTCCTTTTAAAAAGGTTTCAGTGGAGTTTATTAATTTCAGATTTTAAAATTATTAAAAATGGAACTACATACAAAAAATAAAATCTCATTTGTGAAAATGACAGCCTCAAATCCTATTTCAAACCCAATTTTCAATACGTGGAAGTTGTTCGTGAGTATCTGAGTCATATTAAGGATATTCTTGTTAAAATTACCACAGTCTGTGGAGAAAATTAACTTTCTGAAGAATTCCATAGGTGCAAAAATTAGGGCTTCTTTAAAATTAGCATTCAATTTCTGTAATATATTGCTGGGTTTTCCTAAAACTGTATGTTTAAATAAAATAGGCATCATATATATTAAATGTAATAAATTTAAACTATTTACAATTTTTAACATAATTATGCTAATTTATATTACATATCTGACATTATATCAATTTCTCTATACATACATCTTTCTCTCTAGTTATTTAAAATGAAAAAGCTCTCTGGTGTTTTATTAAAGTGTCTCTGAGAAGAGAAAGACAGAGGCAACTGCCTTCCCTGGCAATCAACCAGTGCCACATTATTTTCAAACTTTAATCATGAAATTGCATTTATGAAAAGCAGCAGCCATGGGAGGTGAGGGGGCTGAACATTACAAGAAACTGGAGTAAAGAGGCAAATATAAAGTCAGAACCCAGTGATCATTTCCAGGGGCAAATAAAAGGCAAGGATTAATTTTCTGAATAGTCATTATCTCAACCTCTTGTGTATTGGTATGGATATAAAGATGAGGCTTGGAGGATCTCCCTTCTCTGAAACCTCACCAAAGAATCAAGAATATTTGTTGGCTTGCTCAAACTGCTGTGGAGTTGGCAAAGGGGCAGCAGTCATGCAGAGTGACAGGGAGAGTCAGGCTGGCAGTCATAATTGCCCCATTTGCACTTCCATGGTTCTCTCTGCTGACTTCCATTTTGCAGAGCTTCTATTAATGATCAACAGGCTATGTTCAAGGTACTTACTGTGCTTTTTAAACTTTTTAAACTACTTAGAGCCACTTGCACATGTGGGAAGAACTCCATTTGTAGAGACCAAGCTGTTACATTAGTTGGGGGAAAGTGCATTTTAAGGATTATGTGTTAATGAGACCAAGTACAATTTGGTCATTTGAACAACTGAGCAAGCACGTGAATGCTGGGATGCTGGGATTCCATGGACAAAAGCAAGTTCTCTGTGGGTTGCTGATTTGCATAATTGAGGTAATTCCCTTGGTGCTCCGCTTTACTACCACCATTAAACTCACCAGACTCTGGAAGAGGGTCTGCAAGTCAATCAGAATGATGGTGCACCGTAACCGCCCTCTGCCCTGGCTGCACTTCCAGGCTATCTTCCAGTCTCTGTGGCGGGAAGGGGGCATGGTATGTTACATCGCGGAGAATTTTTCTCTTGTGTTCAGTTCGGGGAAAGACAGAGTCAGTCATTACTTTCCACGGTCTTGATTTCTTGAATAAACTCATTCATTTAGCTCAGAGAAAAGCTATAGATGGGAGGACAAAAGAATGGATGAGGCAGGAGTTAGGAGAACAGGTCTTTGAACTAAGCCTTGTGGCTGTCTAGCTGCATAACACTGATCAGTCATGTCCCCTCCGCAGCACTCAGAAGACCCCAGGGAGAATGACCAGAGGAACGAGGGGGAGGGCCGAGGAAAAGGAGTCTAAAGCCAGTTCCTACAGCTCAAAGGTGGCCAAGCTCATCAGAACAGGTTCAGGAAACCATGCTTAAGTTACTAGGATGAATCATATCAAAAGGCCATTCTTCTATGACAAACTAAATGGCCATTTCATATGGTTCAATTTAGTTATAATCTATTTTGCTGGAATGTCCTGATGCCTCAGCCACAGGGTCCAGTTGGGGTGGCTGGTTAGACAAGTCTTAACTGTTCTGATGCTAATCCCTTTCAATAGATTCTATTTCCTCATCGAATGTTGGTTTCAGCGACAACTTTACAAGAACAAACTGGTACAGCAGTTGAGAGTTTATGAACTGCTTCTACCGTTTAATCTGAGTGAGCCCTCACAGCCCTATCAGAAGACACCATTATCCCTCCTCAGCTTCGAACATGCGGCACTCTCCTGTTTATGCTCCCATATGATGTCCATTGCTGTTCTAACTCCCTGACTGGCTTTTCTGTGTTGGAAGCTTATTTAAGGCTATTTCTCAAGGTTCAAGCCTCATTCCTCCTTTCTACCTGAGAGACATTAGCCATTTTTTATGCCCATGGCCTTCACATTGTCATCTCCTACCTGACCTTTTCCCTAAGCTCCACTTCTACCACCCAAACTGCCTGCCAGACAAGTGGTACTTAATTTCCAGCATCATCTCAAACTCAATTTTATGGCCAAATTCATCATTTCTTTTCCTTTCTCCCTTCATCCCTTGCGGCTCCTCCTGACTTCTCTACTTCACTTAATAGCATCATCATTCTCCCAGTAATGTTCCCATCATCCTGGACTCCTCCTTCTCCCGTGTCTTCTACATGTCATCAGTCATCAAGGCCTTCTGATTCTTTCTTCCTAACTTCTCTCCAACAACAGTGTCAGAGAACAGAGACAGCAACTGCATAAGAACAGAGACATACCTGTATTACCTGAATATACTATTACCTCACTAGCCCAAGGAACACTCAGATAATCTTCTCCACATTCCATGTTATTTGTGCCCCAGACTTTCCCCTTTGAGTAGTAAGAAATATTAAATTCAAGAGTGTCAGGTGAAAAACAAGCAAACAAAAGCTTCCCTAGAGCCGTTTGACCTGAAGTTGCTGGGCTGGGAACTGACAGAGAGAGGGGCTTTTGTACATTTCACTTGGAGGATCCAGACTTTAAATTTGCAACACTAAAAAAATGGGAAACTCCAAGGAATCCCAAGGAGGAGCAGAAAACTCTACAGAGGAAGATAGATTTGGCCCTAAGTTCCCAATTTGCTGCAATTTCAAACATTATTTTAGCCCTTGAAACAGAGAAAGTGATGCATTCCATCTGTCAAAAAAACAAAAACAAAAACAAACAGGACCCTACTTCATTTTCTTTTCTAGTCCTTCTTTCTAAGTCGAGGTAGAGGTACAAACTGCTAATTTCAGACTGGGCTGAGGAGGAAAGTAACGTAAAATTTTAAATAAGTAAACTCAATTAATTAGATGATTGGGAACATAGTGCAAACATGACCACGGACACAAAGGAGAAAGAGTGGTCACCACCTTTAGGTTTCAGGAATTTGTTGTAAAATTAAGTATACCTACATGCGTGTAAAGATTGTAAGGAGAGATTACATCAGTGGATGCAGGACTAAGTATAGTAATGTGAACACTAGGGAGAGCAATGACACGTAAGTTACCAAAACCATGTATGTCCAAGCAATGACTGCGGCCTCCATCCCCTGGCATGTTATTTCCAAGGGGAGGCAATAAAGCACAGAGGTCCAGAGGAGGGAAGTTCACCCCAGACAGACTTCGCTTTTGTTTCTTTCCTCTGCCAATGACCAAGTTACTTTGTCTAGGCTTCAATTTCTTTACCTCTATGAAATGGGAATTGATGACAATATCTATCTCATAGGTTGTGAAAATTTCATGAAAAATGAAATAATACATGGAAAGCATTAAGTTTTAGTGAACGTTAGTAAGAGCTCAGTGACTCATAGCTTTTATTCGTGGTACATTCCGTTTTCATGTAAATACGCACCAAGAAATTGAGCTAAGCTGTGAACAGGACTATTGGTTTAGACAAATACTTTGTGCTTCTTAACCTAGACTCATGGACACAAAAGTAGAATGCAGAAAGCTGGTGGGGAATGTTGCTTTGTGAGTTGCTAATAGTTTTAGTAGATGAGGTCAGAGCTCTTTGGGGCTTAAGCACAATAATTGAGTGTGTGTGAACAATCTACAACACATTGTGGCCTATTATCATGCATTTTGGCCTATTACACAGCTAATGCTCCAGCAAAAGCATGGTGTTTGTCAGTCTTAAGCCTTAGGGCAAGTCTCATTTGAGACAGAGAGCCATGGTTGGTGCCCAGCCAGAAGCAATTTTCCCCAATGTCTTCTATAAGAGTGCCAGTGGTTCCCAAGGAGAAGAAAAGAGGTTGAAGGCCTCCACACAATCTACTTGAATTGCTAGAGAGGCAATTCAAAGGCACCCCTATGGGAAACACATAATCCAGAAGAGAGAGAGAGAGGGCGCCCTCTGTGTTTCCTTCCACTGAGATGGGAAGAATAGAGCATTCTCTTCTCAGGGGCAGCGTTATGACACCAAATATTAATCATTCAACACTGGGAGCAAGGTATTGGAGGGGAGGCTGTGAAATTTAAGCATTTCACAAGGAGAAGGTTTACCAGAGGTTAAAGAACTTTTTGCAAGTTACATATACATTTATGTTATTATTATTTATTGCAGAGACCAGAATTTGTTAAAGTTAAGTGAGTAGCTAATGGGCTACTGTGTGTTTTATCTTTGTACCATCATTAAATTTGAGGGTGGGTATTTGCATTCCCTTAAGTATACTGGAAAGCAGGATAGTTTTGGGGTTTTTTCTGTAGTTCTTTTGTAGTTATTGTTGTTATTGTGTATCATTGGTAACCAATGATTATTTCAAATGAATTATCTAAGGCACTAATTGATAGAATCCAGACTTGAGTACCACCTTTCAAATAAGCTCACCCACGATCACAGAGAGACCTAGGTGTCATCTTACCTAGGCTACAAGCATTCTCCAGAGGACACATCAGCAAGCCACAAGCCCACCTTTTCCCTGCCCCCCTCCCCTCAAAGAGCCCGCCAAAAACCCTGGCCATAAAAAGCCTCTTGCCCTGTTAGAGATCCCTTCTTTCCTTTGTTCTACTAGCCAGGACAGAGGGGTCCCTCTCAGGTTCAGCAATAAACCTGCTCGGACTGTTGAGTTAGCATCTCCTCTTTTTTCTTTAATCTATCCCCTCTTTCCCTTTCACTAATGATATTTGGGTTCCTCTTTTCCACTAACTAGAGCAAGAGTGTAGAAAACTTCATGTTTTCTGGAATGCTTTTGTTTAAAATCCATTCCTTCTGTCTTCTCTTGATATTAAATTGACCCCAACCACCTCCAGTGAAGGTTAGAAGGAGGAGAGAGGAGAAGGATGGAAGAGTGTAGTGGTAACAGCCCTCTCCTGCCACTGTACAACACTGTAGGAAGGAGCTCCAATAGGTAAATCAAGTCAGCACCACACCTCCTGTTTCTCTGTCCTTTTATTATATTTAAGTTTTCTGTGGATAGGAATAGGGTCTATTTTCAACCTGTATTCAACATCTAGCACCTTGCTTATCCAATGTTAAATAGTAACAGTGCATTTTAATTGGCCTACTTTCAAAGCATCAGATTACAATTATTCTGCTAATTAATTGGTTGATCTCACATTTCACTTATATTGTCAGGTTATTATTTTTCCCTTTAGGGCTCAAGACACCACTGACAGTTCAAATACTTCTTCATTAATTACCATGCCTTAGATTGTACATAATCTTATTATAATTATTTTGATATTATATTTATTGGACCAGCATGCATTAGCAGTGATTAAGAACAGAGAATTAGTTTCAGCTACTCTCACTAATATCACATCAAGTCGTTGCTCAAAATCCAGTGGAAGGTGTACTTGGCTTGGCAGAGGAGAGCCTTCAATTAGGTTTAATAGGTCAGACATTAAACTAGTTTCATGTATGTGATCGATAAACATTTTATAACATTGGACCAAATTTCTTTTTCACCAGCCAAACATTTCCTGTTAACTGACTCATCCTATCTTCCTTAGGTAGCTGTAATATCATCTAAATCAATCACTACTCTTCAAAAGGGAACTAGGCAAACTGGCAGTTTTCAACAGAACCGGAAGCAAGAGAGAGAAGGGCTTGAAAATCAGCACAGCTCAAATGGTTAAAGGAACTGTGAGTCTTTAGCCTGGAAAACAGAAGATGTGCTGAGGCCTAGCAGCTACAGTGACATTTAAAAAGCTTTGTAGATGAGAAATTAGTTAATTCCATGTAATAGAACAAAGTCCAATGAGTGGATGTTACAGGGAAAGAAAATTTTGCACAACATAAGAAAAAAAAATGATACAGAATGTTAGAACAATATATACATTGGGGACCCATACAGAGTCCCTTGTCACTCAAAAAGGTGTTAAAGAGGCTAGATTTTTAAAAATTCAACAAGTAATTATGAATGCCTACTGTGTAAAGCACATTTATAAGCAGAAGGGAATACATCAAAGTATAGGCCTCCAAGGAGCTTAGTTTTCGGTGTGGTATGGTGGTGGTGGTGGTGGTGGTGGTGGTGGTGGTGGTGGTGGTGGTGTGTGTGTGTGTGTGTGTGTGTGTATGTGTGTGTGTGAGTTTGCAGGTGGTAATAGAAAATAAACCAACAAACCACTGTGTTTCAAGTGGTGTTGGCGGCTGTGCTGGCACATCAGGGAAGTGATCTCAGAGGGGCGGCACGGGCCTAAGCATGGCAGGGATTTATGGAGCAGGCTGGAGAGTTAAGATTTTAATCCAAGCTGCGCTGAGAGAGCCTTTGGAGGGCTTTAAGCAGAAAAGACATGGACTGATTTGCATTTTTAAAAGATCACTCTGTTAGCTGTGTGGAGAAAGGATAACAGAGGAGGGAAAGAATGGAAGCTGGGAGACCTGCTAGAAGACCAGTGGAGCGAGGCAGGTGAGCGACGTGGCAGACGGATTTATGCGAGTTCCCAAGGTGGAGCTGCCACCAGACTAGAGGTGACAGATGAGGGGATGGGTGGGAGGCAGTGCCCAGCTCCCAGGGATGCTGGAAACAGGAATTCTTACTTTAAATGTCAGCTGGAGATTATGGTCTCTGAAGGCCCTTTTAACCTAAAGTTGTGTAACTGTCTGAGAAACTGCGTGTGGCAACTCTACAGCCTCCATTCAATTTTCCTGCTAATACAGAAGCACTTATGTGAGCACGGACACTGATTATGAGACTGAATGGAAACATGACAGCTATGAGGGTAGAAGTGTTGTTTTCTTCACTGCCATACCCCTCACGCCTAGTGCAGTCCCTGGCAAGTAATCCGGTAAATATTTGGTGGGTAAATGAGTGAATAATAGAATGAAAAGTTGGTAAATGTAAATTTTTTAAACTTGTAGTTGACCTCCAGGCTAATTCATCCCCACCAAACCCACCTTGCTCTTGTTATAAGAGTTGTCCTTGGGGACAACACAGAGAATAAAGAGTCACATATGCAGATATCGAAGCTCAGCACTGTGAAATGACTCAGAATGCTCCTCTCTCAGACTCACAAGACTTGAAGTTGTCTTTTCTTGTACGACTATGCCAAGTCTTCCTAGTGAAGAAAAATTACAAACAGAAATACATAATGAGCTAAGTTGGATAAGACCTTTTGAATCGTATGTTTGTACTTTAAGGATACATGTGCTATGCGGACACTAGATGGGATTTCAAAGGATCTTGTTCAATGAATCTAAATGGAGGTAGATCGGTACAATTGCGCACCTGGGTACTAGCAGAGGGTAAACTTTAGGGCAAGGAGAAACAAGGGGACAGGGTATTAAACACACTTCTGAATTAAACACACTTTTGCTGAATCGTAAGCTGGCTGTCAGTGAATGTCGGTGGGTTCCTGGAGTCTAAGTTCACTGAGAAAAAGGAAAACCCATGTGTATATCTACTGTGAAGAGATATTTAGCTCTGCTTATGAAGTCCCCTGTTCTCATGATCCTCATAGGACCTAATCTATCATGTCAAGGTCTCTATATACCTGCCTCTAAATCATTCCAGAGATATTCCTTCCTGGTTTTAAGTTTTTATTAAATGTATAACTACCTGGTAGTTCCAAAGGCTCAACAGTGGCCTTCTAGAGGTTTCTTGTGCCTGCTCTTCCGCATTCCTCTCGGCACACACTGGGATGCTTCCTTTGTTTCACCTAATCCACAGAGCTTATTTGCATATCTTGTAGATGAGGCACAGGGGAAAAACGACCACCCAACACTAAACTGAACTCCCAGCAAACAGAAGTTGTTGCCAAGGCGACGGAACCAGAGAGCCCTGCATCCAGCGCTCCCAGTGTGCAGGGAGCTTCAGATGGGACTGCTTGAGGAGCGGGGGACCCTTCAGGAAAAAAGCTGACCCGATAAAGGAATCGAGAAGTTGCCATTCCAAGTGACACCCTTTTCCCTTTCTCAATAAAAAGAGTTTGTGAAAGCCCTGAAAGACAGGCAGGTTGGGAAAACTAGATGGGATTTCAAAGGATTTTGTTCAATTAATCTAACTGCAGGTAGATCAGAACAGGTGTGCACCTGGGTACTAGCTGAGGGGAGATTTGAGGGCAAGGAGACACAAGGGAAGGGAACAGGGCATGAAACACACTTCTGAACCACTGTGTACACTATAATAGGAGTGATCACCTTTATTTATACAATGCTTTTTATCCAGGATCTTGCAAGCACAGCACAGACATTACCTCCTTGGGCTTCTGAACACCCCTGTGAGCTGAGGATCAAGGACAGGGATTATTCTACAGATGGGACAATTGGAACTCAAAAGTAGCACATGTGCCAAGGCCCCTTCACAAGACAGTGGCGCAGCCAGAGACAGGATGCAGGTAAAAATAACAATAAGTTTTTCTTTTTCTTTGCTTTTTTTTTTATTGCTTAACATCTTCCCTACTGGATCGAGATCAATTTCACAAAACGGCTTTCAAGCGCAAAAGTCTTCCTTTCTCCCCGACATGGTGAACTCGCACACTCAGAATGCAACTGTTTGAGCCCCTAACACTAGGACTGAGGGGGCCAAGGGTGGGCTTACGTACTACAGTCATCATATTAAAACTCCGTATTTCAGCTGCTCTAGACTCCTTTCTCTTGGCTTAATGGCAGTACTTTCAGGAGATTCATTTGAGCACCTCCCAACCATGTGGCTTCTCAGTCTGGCAATCTTAAACAAATGTTGACTGACTGCCTGTCATGTTCAGACTTGGTGCTATGACTGAATAACAAATTCACCTAGGTCCTCACCCACCAAAAACTTCCACATATGCCACACAGCCTTCTATGGGAGTACTGAAAACATGTAGTAAATAATAAATAAATGCACAGAAAATGAAAATTAAGACACCATAGAGCAAAGGGAGGGAGCAGAGGGCGTGCCAGGGTTCTGAGAAGAGCAGAGTATGGTGACCTGAAGCCAGAGCAGCCTTGACCAAGGAGGTGTCCTCGAGATACTGTCAGAGGTTTGGTCTGGAAAATGCAGTAAGATGATGCCAGCTCGAGATGAAACAGACCTACACCCACACGGTTCACAGCATGCTTCTCACGTGCTTCAGTGATAAGGACCTAGCACACTGTAATGTAAATATTTATTTACTTTGGCAGTCTAACTTCTTCCCTAGACTGGCTCCTTCTGAGTAAGGACGGTGCTCTGCATCCCCAGTGCCTAGCTCTATGCCTGGCACATAGTAGGTGATTAGTAAACATGTGATGAATAAGTGTATGGGTGAATCGGTGAAATTAATCATGCAAAAATGCCTTCTAAAGTGTAAAGCAGTGTGAAAATCTCAGTCATTATTGCCCTGATAATGTAATTCAGCGTATCATAAATCTACGTCATTCAT
Organism: Manis javanica; assembly: GCF_040802235.1. NCBI lineage: Eukaryota > Metazoa > Chordata > Mammalia > Pholidota > Manidae > Manis > Manis javanica. The sequence continues at coordinate 86,001,963 of NC_133166.1, forward strand.
TACATACTTTTCCCACCAAAGTATTGTTATAAATCATAGACCATTTAAGGCTGAAATGACCTCATCTTAAGATAAATAAGCCAAAGTTGACATAAAATGATTTCTCTCGAGGTCCAATAGCCAGGAGTAGAGCCACGTTTCAGGATGTGCTCCTTCCACAGAGAAGCTCTTAGAAGGCCCCTTGGCAGAGTAGTCATGTGAAGCTGGAAACTCTGTGGTTGCCTTTCCCCCTTCTGTTTTCATTGTTCAGTGTCACAACATTAAAGCAGAACTGGACACATTTCTGTAGTCATTTCTTGTCTCTTCTGCACTCAAGGCCAGATGCTGCTCGCTTCTCTTCCCTGAAGACCTGGTAGCACCTGGTCAGCCTCCCAGCTCACATCCTTCCCACAGACCAATCTGGATGCCGATGTTAAATCATCTTCCTCAAGCATCATGCAAGCAAGTGACCGCCCTTCTCAGATACTTCAGGAAGCTTCTGGTTGTTCCTAAAAGCCCCCTCATGGAGCTGCATGGGGTGATGTCCATTATCATTGTATCTACTAGCTCTCCATACTACCAAGCCCCCACTAGATCCTCAATACAAATTTATTAAATTAGAGGAATCATATTGAACCCTACTAAGTAACCACCCTTCCAACTTCCCCTTTCAATTGCAATGCATAAGCTCACAAATCCCCAGCCATGCCTACATCCACAGATTCCATGGAATACATCCTATGACCCTTGATACTGAGAGCCCTTCCAGCAGGGAAGGTCGCTCATATTTCTCCTTCTCCTTCTCCCCTTTTGTCTACCAGCAGCTGCTCTCCTTTCACCACCTCTACCCACCATCTGTGGCTTGGTAGCAGGAATCCCCTTACCTACTAATCCTGTTCAAGCCTCTACTATCCTTTCCACTCTGTACAATATACATGCTGTCAGCCCCATGGAACCACCCTCTCCAGTCTTCTTCAGCAAACAGGCCCTTCTCACATTTAGAACTATGCCCACAGTCCCCTTCAGCAGGAGTCCCACCAGATACCCTTGCTGTATCATCTTCCATGTGCTATATGTCAAAATGGCATACTCTTCAGCAACAACCAGTAGGTATTGAGTGCCTGCTATAGCCACGTCTTGCCATCAAGTGCCAAGAAAACTACAAGGCATGTGTTTTAGTTCCTGCCTTCAGGGACCTTATGATACAGCTGGTAACACAAGAAATATGTACAAAATAGTTACGTGGTTTACATGGTCCTTACATCTCCAGGCGTTTCTCTCCCACTCTTCCATGTGATCTGTTTATTCAGCCTAAGCCAGCTACCCGCCAGTTGTTTTCTTGACTGTGTCCCTTTTGCACTATGCTTGTTTGTAAAGGTTTCACTGAGTGTGGCACTTAAGCTCAGAGGTATTTCTACATGTATTTTTTTATGTATGCCCAAGCTTTCCTACCAGAACATAACCTGGAGGGTTGTCATAATTAGGTCCTTGCTAGCATGGCACAGACTGCTATGTGCAGTGGTTTTCAGGAAGTGCTAGTAACAGAGGCTGGCTGAAACAGGTCATCTGGACCAGTTGTTATTGACTGTTTTGTCTGTCTCTCTCACACACACACACACACACACACACACACGCACACACACACGCACACACACACACACACACACACACACACACAGATATGGAAGCGTTGAGCTCAGTTAGAATCACAATGCCTCCTCTTTTGGAGGATTGTTAAGCAACCCACGTTAACCTCCTTATGATCAAGGGACTCTGTGACTTAACCTGACACTAGATGAGAAAGGGCTGAGCATGTAGCCAGGAGACCAGGGCCGCCGAATATGCCAGATTGCTCATACCGCACCTGTTCCACGATTTCACCATGGTACCTCAGTGAATCACAGTCTCCCTTCCCTCCCAAGTCCATTCAGAAGATGCTGTCTTGTCTGTTTTTTCATATGTGACATGTCACCTCTTATTGTTGATTCATTCACTCTTTAAAAAATATTTGTTGAGCATTTCTCTATACTGGATGCTGGCGATGAAACAGTGAGGTAGTCAGTCTCTGCTCTGAATGAGCTTACTGGCTAGTGAGCAAAGTGGGCAGAAACACTGGAAATCACAAAGTGGAAAGGTAAAAGTCAGAAAAGGCTCTGGTGAACGCTGATAAGAGGCAGGAATGGCAGCTTTCCTCAAGAAAGTGACTTTGAAGTTTGAGCCCAGCAGGTCTTCAGTGAGATGCAGGAGGAAAGAGGGAGAGGATCACCTGCAGATGTAAGGACCTTGTAAGCAATGGGACTATTTTACTCATATTTCTTGTATCACCAACTACCTCATAAGGTACCCAAAGACAGAGACTAAAACTCATATGCATGTCGCTTCCATGGCACCTGATACTCAGGCCTGTTTATATCAGGCACTCCATACCTACTGGCTGCTGCTTTAGAATCCCATTTTGATGTACTGCAGTTGTGAAATTCTGAGGGTAAGTGCTAGCCTTCGAGTGGGACTTTTTGCTAGTTCACTTGGCTTAGTTGACAAGGTGGTCATAAATTACACGGGGTGGGGAGTTCCACCATCCTCTCTTCCTCAGAGAGTCTGTAAAGAATTAGACTTCTCCACCCCAACTATTCTCCTGCACACTGTAGATTTCCTGAGATTGTGAGGTGAGGGCCAGGAAGCCACATCACACATCAGACAGTGACAACAGCCGTCGAAGCAGCCCTCTGGTGGGTCTTCATGGTCCAGGACAGGCCTGGTGACTTGAAAGAAGCATGTAGCAGGGGCACGCGTGACTGCATTCAGAAGCCCTGCCCACCAGTGCCTCTGTTCTAGGCTTCTTCTGGTTCTCACCACGAGGGAAACAAGGTAGGGGGTGGTGGTCACTTTCAGACAGGCTTCTCCTGTAATCCCGCACAGACAGGGCAGAGAAATAGCTCAGCAAGGAGCACAAAGATGTCACTGTGGTATTGGAATCCCACCCTTAATCTCTGTGCTCAGCCCCACCTGGCTCTTCACCAAGTCAGGGCCAAAGCACTGCCTAGAAGCATCACTCCACTCCACTCCCAAGCTTCCCAGGGCAAACCGCTCAGGTGATGTACACACAAGCCAATGAGGCAAACTTTGGAGAACACAATTTAAAACACAAGACTTTTTTGAAAATGCCTGGATAGCATGAACTGTAAATAACTAATATTCAGCTAGTAAAACATGCTATCTGAACAGTAGGGTTGTGACACTTAGGAAAGTCTACCCATAAGCCTCCCCAGTCTCCTAGGGCAAGATTCTCTGCAGTCACCTGCAGCTAAGCTAGGAAATCTATGGAGAGAATGGAAAAGACACACAGAGGGGCAGCTGGGAATAAGGAAACCTTGTTGTTTCCTTTGCAGCGCCTGGTTTCTCGAGACTGTAACCCCTCCAGGCCAGTGTTCTGCTGAGTCATTATAGAACATGGCAAATAGTGGGATGGAAATTAAAACCAACTGAAAAACAAGGGGTGCATGGAGGAGAGCAAAGGGAGTTTTAAACACAGAGAAAATATAAACTAGAAAATAAAATAAAAGGCCAGAAACTCTCAAATGAGTTCCAGACAACTGAAAGCAACAAGATAAAGGAAAGAGTTAACATTTCGACTAACCATTTCAAATAACTGAGAGCTGAAAAATAAGGCAGAGCAAAATAACGTGAGAAAACAAAGAGCTGAGAGCTATCAAGGCAAGAGATTAAAACGTGGAAGGTAAAAGATGCAAGATTATGATAAAGCTAAAATCCTAAGATAAATTTAGAGCTTTGGGGAACTGGCTAAGAATCAATAGAAAGAAAGAACAAGCATGTATGTGCTGGGGTTGGGGGAGGGCAGAGAGGGACAGACAGCAGGACAGAGCTGGCAGGGAGGAGATAAGGGGAGGGTCTGATGGAAGGGTCTTGACCTTGGCTTCTGAACAGAGCGGGCTGCTTCGGACACAGCATCCCTGCTTCACTGTGGGGACAAATTTGTCCAGAGTCATATGCAGTCCTTTATACCCTGGCTTTTCAGAGTGCTTCTAGAGATTTCTGCCCCAACAGCAGGCTTCGTTTTCACTCTGCCTTTGGGGAAGAGGAAAGAGGCATAGATCCGCCAGGGCTGGACAAGAGACAGCTTACTTCCGCAGATCCCACACAGCATAGGAGCTCCCACCCCAGGAGGAGGAGCTCTGCCCTAAGCCTCCATCCGCCCTGCATCAAAGCACTGGACTGACAGTCAGGGATCTGGGGCTCACGACCCCACACCGCCGGTAGAGAGCTGACTGTTGCCATCAATCCCCTGGCCACTTTGGCTTTTACCATCACATCTGACATGGAAAAACAATCAGTCACCAAGTTGTACACAGCCCATCAAAGCCATACCAGGCCAAGGAGATGCTGTGGGATGAATCACTGGGAACTCCCTGGGCCCTGTCCCCAGAATCCCAGCTGCTTTCCCCCTTTTCACTCCTGTTATATCTGGAGTCGGCTTGGGCTTGTCTCGCCACCTCCCAGTCCCTTCCCACCACCCGACCCCGCTGTCTGGATCAGTAAATGAACTCAACCTCTTTCTGGTTCCCCAGGACAACCCTGGATGTCCCCTAGTGTTGATCCTAGCTCTGCGTAATGCCAGGCACAGAAGCTGCTGTTTCCTTTGCTGATAACACACTCTGATTCTTATTCCAGCCAGCTGTCTTAGAGTGCTGGTCACAGGGAGATCAGGAGAGACTGTGTTTTTAGTTCCACATAAACCCATCCTGATTGCTAGAAAAGCAAAACACAAGATGCGCTGTGTGGAGACCGAGGAGCCTCACTTTCTATGGGAGGGGCAGCCCAGTTCGTTTTCTAAAATCAAGGCACTTTACTGGGGGGAAGAAAATCTTATATTTCTCTTGTTACTCACCCTCCAGTAGTTCTCTAAAGACAGCATCATGGGAGAAATATATCCTCGTTTAACTAACAAAGGGAAATTCCAGCAAACAAGAGAGATTTTTGTTAGCACTGAGGTGATGTCCATTCAGAGCTGTCATGTGTGACATCACTTCCCATCTCTTTACCTTAATGAGCTTCCAGATTTCAAATGGAGCTTCCCTAAGTAAAGAAATGGGAGATGTGTTCATTTGTGATGCTGGAAGCACCAACAGGGACTGCTTTTCATGTTGCTTAAAGCACACAATATACCAAACCCGTAGCACAGCAGTTCACCAAACCTCTACTTGAAGATGGTGTGGGACGAACATATTGACTCTATCAAATCTTGATGAACTAAATTTGGAGAGAGAGCAACTAATTTTGTCCCATGTGCTGGATCTAGAGGGACTTAAAAAAATTTTTTTTTCTGGGTGACTTGAGGCTAGAGAAAAGAAAGGGCAATTAAATGTGGACAATTGTGAAGTGCTGTCTTAGCAAGAAATTCCCCTGCAGGGAGCCCAGTGTGTGAGTGGTAAGTGAGAGAACCAACAGCTCCAGGGTGGCCAGTCCTGCCAACGCTTTGCTTGGCTGGCAGGACACCGAGCACCCTCTCAATAAATGCTGACCTCCTTTGGAGATCGAAGTCAAGATGGGAGGGAATATCTTTTATTTGTTAATCCCAGTGCTATTTATTTCCCCTGGGGCTGGATTAGCGTCCTTTCAAAGAAAGAGCTAGAGAAACGGAATCAGTGTGCCAGGTTCACAGCTTTACAATTCAACAAAAAAGCCGTCAAATGAGGGAGGAATTAGGTAGGGATGTTGTCTCTTCTAAAATCCCTGAAACTGCAGAGGTAGCCCCCTTCTGATGAAGCCCCTCAGATTTCTCATTAACAGTGAGAAGCCTGTGTCCCTTAATCATGGTCCAGAATGTGGGAAATAGACTGGGTGATCAGAGATTAAAGAAAATGGGAGTTTGCCAACCAAAGGTAAAGCAAACTCAAGACACAGGACTCAGTTTCTCCTCAAGGCTGCAGATAAAATCTTGACTCACTATCCTTGAGGTATTTTACAGGAATTTAGACCCCCACCAGATGGGCTACCTCCTGACAACAAGCAGACGGGGTGGAGCCAGACAAGTGCTAACTAATATTCCTGAAACAATCCCCTGTCACCTCACCACTGACCAATCAGCTGATCACATACCCTGCTGATCACATTCCCATATTTTTTCCCTTAAAGCTCCTGCTCATAACCCTATGGCGAGTTCAGGTCCTTGGGTATTGGTCACCTATTTTCTGCATATGGCACCCTGCAATAAATGGCCATTTTCCTTCACTACATTCTAATGTCCGTGTCCGGCCCTGCTGCGCATCAGGCAAGCAGACCCAGGTGTATTTGGTTCATTAAATCTCCAGACTTTTCCTTTACCCAGAAGTAGCCACTGCGGCTTTCAGGACAGCATGCACACACACTCAGAGGGCACGCACCACTGCGCTGTGTGCACCTTACTTGAGGCAAAAATACATCCAAGTCTATAGTCTAGTCATAAGAAATGAGTTATTATCTATTTTTCTTTGGTACATGCAAACATGATGCTGACACATCAGGTTTTTGCCAGCACTTCCATTTCTCCTTCTAGGTTTTTCTCTGGGTAGAATCCAGAGCAATGTCTCAGTCTTAGTGACTGAAGATCCAACTCTGTTATGTCTCAGTTTTATAGAACCAGTGCTTGATAGAGCTCAGAATGACTCACCTCCCATCCTCTCTAAATTCCATTGGCAGATCTTTTACGGAGACAAGAACAATGACCCTTCAGCATCTGCATTTTCAGGCTTTTGTGAACATCCTCTCAACCTTCTGACTCCTCGTCTGTTAGGAATTACTTCAGGCATTTTGACTGTCCCTCCGAATCAGCACCTGAATTCACGTTTTTTGGGAATCTTCTGTGTTGGAAACAATAAATGAGATTTTGCACTTCTCTTCATAGGTCCAAGCATATGTTTCCTCCCTATATACAAGGATTTCCCACCAGCAGAAATCAATCTCTGAGTATGTCTCAGCACAAATATTTTAATAACCAAGTTTTTTTTGTTTTACCTACCTACCCAAAGGTAGTGAGGTGAAGAGTGGGGATTCTTAATCCACAAAGATAATTAGGGTTTGGGGAGAATCACTGAAATAATAAAATGGTAAAAATCAAAAACAGGCACATAAACAATCTGTGAATATGGAGCAAAATGTTCAGACTGTGTGAACATTAATTCAAATTCTCCTTTCCAGCTCTCAGTGTTCTTAATAGTCACATTGATGTGGAATGATAGGAAGAGAGAAGGAGACAGGTTGAACTAAGCAGAATAAAAAGTTCAGGTTCCCACAGTGAATGACAAGCAAAACAACAGACGGTCATTTAGGAAGCCACCTATTGGAATGCATCAGCTGGAATATTTTACTTTGAAAGAAAAAGAAAGAGAAAGACAAGCAACTTAATTTCCTCTTACTAGTCTGATATCAGCTAGGGTGGCTGTGCAGAACAGGGACATTTATTTTATTTTCAGACGCATGTATTATGGGAAGATCCACAGGAAGGCATGAACATTACCGTAGTTCTTACAGGAGCCATCACACAGATTGGGCGGTGGCACTGGATAATGGGCAGCTCTGTCCTCCTAGTGGTGCCCCTGCTGAAACGTGACGAAGACTGAAGTTCTGCATGCTGATCGCCTCCACAACTGTTTGTATATAAAACGTCTCTGTGTCTCAATATTGCCTGACCATCTTAAATCATCATTTCCGAGGTGCCTCCCTAAAAGGTTTATCTGTTCTTGTCAAACATTTAATGGGCAACCAAGTAAACGTAGCATATTTAGACTCCTAGAATTGTAGAGCTGGAAGAAACCTTAGCAATACCTTGTTACCCTTCTTATTCAGGGGCATTGTTTCTTCCCTCAAATTCTAAAATGGACAGGTACTCATTTTAAGTAATATGGAAAAGACTATGAAAATGAAATAACCTATCATTTCATGAATATCAAAAAACATGAATTCAGGTGCTGATTCGGAGGGACTGAGTCAAAATGCCTGGAGTGATTCCTAACGGACGAGGAGGCAGGAGGTTGAGAGGATGTTCACAAAAGCCTGAAAACGCAGATGCTGAAGGGTCATTGTTCTTGTCTCCCTAAAAGAGGAAGAAGTTCGGGGAAGTTCTGCCAATGGAATTTAGAGAGGATGGGAGGTGAGTCATTCTGAGCTCAATCAAGCACTGGTTCTATAAAACTGAGACATAACAGAGTTGGATCTTCAGTCACTAAGACTGAGACATTGCTCTGGATTCTACCCAGAGAAAAACCTGGAAGGGGCAGTCACCTGAGTTTACAGGCGAAGCAGCTGAATTCACAGGAGCTTAGACCAGAACTGGGTTGCCTCTACCTCAGCCAGGGCTTTCCGTTGATTTTTGATGAGGTTGGGTCAGTGTTTTATATGTCAGATGTGTAGATTAGGTGGAACTCAGCTAAAAAAGGGTTCTGAATTTCTTGTTAGTCTTTTTTTTTTATGGGGAGGATGGTGTATATGTATTTAGTATATTTGTGTATATGTGTGCATATATATGTACACACATATATATGCACACATTCACACTTACATTTTTAAGCTTACAAAATTGAGATAGTAAGTCCAGCTTTAACAACAGGTACCTGACGTGAATTTTCCCACGTCAATAAGTATCCTTCCAAAACCACAATTAAAAAAAAATAATTTACTGAGGTGAAATTCACACAATGTAAAATTAACTAGTGTCAAATGAACAATTCAGTGGCATTTCGTACATTCATAGTGCTGTGCATCCACCTCTATCTCGCTCCAAGACATTTCTGCCATCTCAAAGTGAAACCCACACCCATTAAGCAGCTCTTCACCTCTTCCTTCCCCCCAGGGGCCTGGAAACGACCAATCTACATTCTGTCTCTGTGAAATTTACCTCTTCTGAATATTTCATACACATGGAGTCTTCCAATATGTGACCTTGCATCTCTGGATTCCTTCATTTAGCATAATTCTGTCAAGGTTTCCCATGTTGTAGCATGCATCAGTACTACATTCATTTCACCACGTATACATACCACAGTTTGTTGAGCTATTCATCATTAATGGACATTTGGGCCGTTTACACCTTCTGGCTCTTGTGAATAGTGCTGCTATGAACATGTGTGTGATTGTACTTGTTTGAGTTCCTGTTTTCAATGCCTTTGGGTGTACACCAAGAGGAATTGCAGGGTCATATGGTAATTCTATGTTTAACTTTACAAAGCACTAACATTGTTTTCCGTGGCTTTTGGATCATTTTACATCTCCACCAGCAATATATATACAAGGGGTCCAAATGCTCTACATTCTCACCAGCACTTGTTATTTTCTGCTTTTGCCTGACCCCCCATTATAGCCATCCATTACAGTGAGTGTGAACTGGTACTTCACTAGAGTAAAACTGCAATTTTTAATGTCATAATATATTAACCAGTCCCTATCCTGTTGCTGGCATTTAGGTTGTTTTAAATTGTCCCTCTTGTAAATTGCTATGGGGTGAAACCTTATATAATACATACATCTTTCATTAAATCTCTCATTATTCGCTCAGCAAATGTTCCTGGGGGCAGTCATCTAAGTTTGCAGGCGAAGCAGCTGAATTCACAGGAGCTTAGACCAGAACTGGGTTGCCTCTACCTCAGCCAGGGCTTTCCTTTGATTTTTGATGAGGTTGGGTCAGTGTTTTATATGTCAGATGTGTAGATTAGGTGGAACTCAGCTAAAAACAGTGAATTCTTGAGCCCTGGCTCTGATGCTCCATGCAACTGCTGATTCCAGAGCCACTTCTAGTATTATTCCATTCATTCTACTTTGCCTTAAATGTACAAAGGGCTGTACATACAGAAAAGCTCTATGTGCCCACATACTTTGTTATACAACATGTACCATCAACAATTTTACATGCACCACCTTCAACAAAGCCTACCATAACTCCATGAATTCTGCTTCAGATTCCTAGTGGGGTGAGTTCAGCTGAATCACACTGGGTCAGCTGTCTTTCTGCGACATTGTTTTCCCACCTCTAATGGGGCTCTGTGGGTGGGTAGGAGAACGACACGCAGATTTGTGCTGTCATTAGTAGACCTCTATTTAAATGGCATTTTCAGTGAGGTTTGAGCTGGTAAGAGAGTGAGATCTAATGATACATTTTGAAGTTTTTAGTGAGATCCCAAAAAGAAATATATCCAGCCACATACAGTGCATAAAACTACAGTCTGTTTCCCCTCTAATTGGTAATAAATGTAAATGTTTAGTTATGCCTGACTAGGGAGCTATGAACAACACATCTGTCTGCTTTTTCAGTCTTCACAAGGACTGCAGCATTTATACCATCTGTAGCTCATGGAGGAAGCAAGAGACAGAGAGAAAGTACAACTGAAATTTAGAGAATGGATATTACTAGAAGTGCATGGGGAATTGACTCATTCAACAAATATTTATTAAGCATCTATTATGGCCTGTGTATCAGGCAAGCAAAAGAGGATGCTATTGATTTGAGAGAGATAATAAATGTCTTCCCTTCCCAAAGTCTAAATCAATTAATGGGGTGGGGGTCAGGCAAATGGAGATGTAAATGTCAAATTTATATTGAGAGCAAATTCTCCAGTATTCAGGAATAAGCTGGGGTAAGAAAAAGCTCCCTAGTACTAAACTCCAGGATTAACAGGCAAATCTGCCCAGCCACGGGGCAGAGCACTGGTTGTTTATCTCGAAGCCTGGCCAGGGGCAGAGCAGGAAGTTCTCCGTCCCCGTAGTTCAGAGGGAAAGGAGGGGTAGGGCTGCATAGAGGCCAGTCTTCCTCTTCAACTCAGTCAGACGAGTGAGGGGACAACAGAGAGAGACCAGGACACAGACACCATTATACTGGCTCTCAGTTCTGCCTACAGGTTAGAGTCACCTGGAAGCTTTAGCAAAACCTAGACCCAGTCTCCAAACCCAGAGATTCTAATTCCACTGGACTCAAATTGGGCACGGGCAGGGGCATGGACAGTTGTTAAAACTCCCTACCTAATTCTAAATGTGCATCCAGGAGTTAAGAATCACCTAAGAGAAAGTGAGGGGAAAGGAGCTCCCACTGCACACAGCCCAGCAGATGCGAGGCTAAATGAGGCTCAGTTCCTATCTTTTAGGATCTCTCACTCTCCTGGAGAGACGTCATGAAAGCTACCCCAGTACTGTTCGCTGAGTGCCATGGGCTCTCAGAGGCTGGACTGACCAAAGGCCTGGTCTTCCAGACACCTTCCCAGGACCATGGGTGGCTCAGATTCAGAAGATCACACGGGAAGCTGTGAAGGGGGCAGTAGAGAGAAGCAGATGACCAAAAGCCTCCTGTATGAAGTTACAGTAGATCAAGAGAGGGACTAAAATAAAATAGCTATGTAGTGAGGGACACAGATTGCTCATTAACATCTTTCAGGGTTCAGACTTGGTGACAAGCCTGGCTTCCTAAAGCACTCCATCTGTGATCCACCTTAGCCACAGGTGTGGCCCCCACGGGGGGCCGTGGCACAATGCTAAGGAGCTCAAGTTTCTCTGGGCTATATGAGGATGCAGGAAGAGGATGCGTGTCAAGTGCATGGCCAAGTGCCCACCACAGAGCACGTCCCTAGAGACCAGGTGCTCCTGTGGTTAGAGAGCATGGAAGCTACAGGAGCACAGGTCTGTCCTTGGCTGGTTTGCCTGAGCTCTGATTCCCCTGTGTGAACATGGAGATTTTAAATGGCTTATCATGGCCTAACAGTTTTGTAGAAATTCCAGATGTTTTAGTCCATGTTTGGGTTCAAATTTCATTTCTTGGCAAAAAAAGAAAAAAAACTGTGGATTCCTAAACATTATATCTTCATGAGTTTAACTAATAACTAGACCAGACCAGGATTCAATACCAAACAAGTATTTTTGTATTTCATTTAATCCTCAGAACTACCCTGGAAGGTACAATTTATAATCCCACTTTCCAGATGAGAAACGAGCTAGGGGATGTCAAATAATATCTCTAATGTCAGATTTCAAGTAGCAAAGGGGGGATGAAAACCAGGGCTTTTGGTTCTATACCCGGCTCTGTTTCAATTATGTTACAGCAAGATAACAGAGCTTTTTGCCTTCAGAGACAAGGGAGAAAAGAAAGGTATGATTATTAAGTGCTCCAGAAGCACTGACTCCAGGTTGTCTTTCTGGTACATAAAAAGGGCTTTGCTAGTTAGAGAATTTTTGCTGTGCTCTATTACCCAGAATAGTCACTGTTCCTCTTCTATACATTGAGGAAATTCCTTATGTGAAGGTGCAAGTAAATTAATATTCATATTCTCTGTGAATTTATTTTTTGAGGGATCTATAGGAGACCCTGCAGACTGGGAAAATGAGAACTTTTTCAATACAGAGTCACTATTTTCCCAAAGTTAACTGTGTGCCCTGTCTCATAGACTAGAAACCTCATTTTATGTTTGATGTGCCTGCAGAGAATCCATGGGAAATAACATGAAGACTACTGGCCATAAATTCCTTAAATTTGCACTGTGACTTGTGTGATGGATGACTTTTGACCAAATGAATGAATGACTATTGAGGAAGATTGGTATTATTGAATTTGAAAAATAGCAGACACTGGCCTTATTTAGGGAATACCTTTAGGGGGTCACAGCCTTCAAGAGCTGAGCATTTGAGGGTCCAACCAGCTGGAGTCTGATGGGACCAGGGGAGGCTGAGAATGGGAAAGAGATGTCCTCATCTCTCCTGGAGCCTGGTGGCAAAGCCCTTCACTATGACTATAAGTACTTGAAGCCATTACTCACCCTAATGTCAAATTGATTCTCTGCTTTGAATCAGTTAGATACTGCACGTTAACAGAGCTGCACGACACCACTTGTCTTCCAGGCCTTCCCAGCGGTTATATCTTGGCAGCACTTGCAGCTGATTTGCAATTATATTTACCTGCCTTTTAAAGAGAAATTTGACAAGGAAATTCCGTGTAAAGAGGAAGATATGGTCACTATATATTTTCCCATGATTGTTGTAAACAAAAGTGGTGCCTCAAAGCAGCTCCATTCCACTTAGCAGCCTCGATTCAATGCAGTGCACACTTATGGAGGTCATTCTCTGTGCGGGTCACTGTGCTAGAGACGCTCAGAGTTTCAAGCATGAATGAGTCCTAAGCCTTGTCCACAGGTAGAAGCCCTGATGTGGGACTAAGACATGTACATCAATAATAATAGTGCACTGGAGTCTCTGCTGTTTAACAATTATCTACTGTTAGATCACACGAAGCTGCAGTCTTGGTGTTGAACACGTATCGTACCATCCATTTAACATAGATTTAGTCACATTTAACAAAAGTAAAGGTAACATGTAGTTGCAGCACAAACCATCCTAAGTCCCCTAAAATCTTGCTGCTGAGGCATGGGAGTCACATCAGAAGAAGGTTTGAAATATCACAAACTATGAATGATGGAGACTTACGGACCTGCCTATTCTTAACACAGGGCATTCTGATGCTATTTTAGGCCTAAGAGTGCCATATCAGAACTCATGACTTCAGCCTCTAAAAGGGTCTTTCAGTTCAGCAAATGTTTGTGGAATACCTACTATGTGCTGCCCCCTCAGATGGGTCCTAGGGAGTAGGTACCAAGGTAATTAAAAAACATTTCCTGCGTTAAAGATCTTTCAGCCCTGTGACAGGTACAAAACCAGGTAATCCCAGGAAGTAATGTTGGGTGCTTAGGCGGAGAATCACACAGGGCACCAGCCTAGCAGAAAAGGGGACGCATAGTCCAGGCAGAGGGGTCAGAAGGCTCCCTGAAGACACAGCAGCTGCTCCTTTAGGCCTTGAAAGTTAGTGTCTGTCAGGTGAAGAAAGGTGTGAAGGGAAGTCCAGGCGGAGGGAAAGGTAAAGGCATGGAGGATAGAAGTCTGTAGTGTCTGGGGGAATTTAAAGTTTCGTCTTTTAGAATCAAGAGCAAGTCAAGATCTGGTAGCTGCTGTGGCAGAGGTGGAGAGGTGGAGACCTAAGGGACTTTGGGGACCGTGTTTCCAGGCTTAGACCCCATCACAAAGGAGCTGCCTGTAAGTCGCCGTGACTGCAGAGCAGGGAATGGGGCAAAAGGAAGCAAGGCAGGGGCAGGAAAATGCAAAGCCCAGTCAGAAGACCACACCCAAGAGGCTGTGAAGGCCTGAGCAAGAGCTATGAAAACAAAGATGAAGGGCAGGGAAAATTTCAGAGTTGAAAATTGATTGGGATTGAATATTAAGGAAGAAGCATCTAAAATGACTGAAGTCTGGGTCTTGGATATCTTATGAATGGAGGTGTAATTTACAAGCATGTGAAATAAAAGAGAATAAAAGCTTAGGGGCAGGAGAGGAAAAGCCCAATTTGGGATATGTGTTGGATTTGAGGTGCCTATGGTACAATGGGGGAGACACTGAGTAGGATGTTGCATGTGTATGTCCAAAATTCAGAGGAGAGGCTAGGGCTGGAAATACCAGCAGAGACTCTGCCTTCTAGTTCTCCTTTCTTAGATCAGGCTTGGAGAATAGCAAGCAGGGAAGTAAATAATACATGGTTAAGGCTGATTGCTTGCAGGCTACAGGGGAGAGCTCTTTGCTATAGGAAAGAAGAGTAAAGAAAATCTGTTAAGATTTTTCTATACCTTAAATTCTGCATAACAGAAAAAATACTTTAGGGGAAGACAGGAGTTGGCTGTTCATCCCAGCCTGAAAGCATTTTTCTTCACTAACTATTTTTGGTGTCATTCAGTTTATTTTTAGACAGCACTGGAATTAACTTTGGAGAATCTTCTCTTGGAGTTTATCCAGGGGAAGGTGACCTGGATAGTGAAGTATCTGGAAATCCTTTCCCATGAAGTTGATTGAAATACTTGTGGGTATTTATTCAGGAGAAACACATGCACGGCCCCTCCACCAACACACAGCCATATTTGCATATGTAATAAAGACTTCCTCTAAATATTTAAAGGGCCATCATACAGAAGAAACAGTGGACTTACTGAACATATCTGATTGAGCAGATCAATGAATGGAAGCTATATGCAGGTCAAGTTCACATTTATTTACTCAATAAATGATTAAGGACCCACATTTAGGAGGCACTGACTGTTCTAGGTTCAGGTACAGAGATCTAATGAGGAACAAGACAGATAAAGTCCCTGTTCTTCTGAAGTTCATATTCTAGTGATAGGGAGACAGATAATCATCAAGATTAATGACTTCTGATACTGATGATTACCACAGGAAAGCCGGACAGCACAAAGAGACAATGTAGAACCAAGGGGAGGAGCACAGGGCGAGGCAGGGCTCATTAGATTCGGTGCTGGGGAGCATCTTCTAAGGAGGCCAGAGATCTGAATGACAAGTAGCAGCCAGGCTTACGAAGAGCTCTCTGAGCAGAGTAAAAATCAAGTAAAAAGGTTTGACTTCAGACTCAGTATTGGGCCTGGGCTGTTGAAGACTAGAAAACAGGCCAGTGTGACTAAAGGAAGGTAAATGGGAATGAGGTGTCAGATGAAGTTAGGTAGACAAAAAACTCATTCAAATTCTCTTCGGATTGTATTCCAAGTATAATGGGAGACCCTTGTGTAAATTTTGGACAGGATTTGTTCAGGCAGTAAAATTATCTAAATTGTACATTAAAAAAATCACTCTGGCCTTTGGGCATAGAATGGAATGTAGAGGAGTTAATGCTATAGCAGAATTCCAGGGGTGAGGATGGCAGCTTGAAGTGGGGTGGTAATACTCTGATAGAGAGAAATGGGTTCCAGAAACATTTTAAAAATAGAAATGGCAGGAGTTGCTGATGAATTGGACATTGAGTGGGTGGGGACAGTGAAGAAAAGGGAAAATTAAGGATTACTCTTCCATTTTGGGCTTAAATGTTTAGTTAAATGGTGCTGCCATTTATTAAGATGGGGAAAAATGGAGAGGCAGGCTGTGGACAGCAGAGGCGATTAAGAGTTGTGCTTTGGATATATTATGTTGAAATCCCAATTTCACTCACTAAAGTGGATATGTCATGTAAGAAGCTAGATACAGGAGCCTGGAGCTCAGGGAAGAGGTCATGACTCTTTGGTGAAACAAAGATTGGGAGTCATTAACACACAGACAGGACATGAGTCATGGGACTAGGGGTGGATAAAGTGAAGGTTCCTGTGACCAGAATTCTCACCTGGCCCTGGTCAGCTAGCTCACCACACACATGTGGGCAATATGTTGCTACTGACTCTATATAAAGAGCTCTGCCCAGTGCTCTGGGCGACACGATGGCATGGCTGCAAGGCTGCAGGAGAGCAGAGCAGAGGCTGGAGTGGTGGCAGCGCTGAGGACAGAGGCCCAGAGGCAGAGACTGGCTTGCTGCGTGCAGACTCGCTCTGAGTAGATGGGATTCTAGTGATTGACCTGCCACTGTGGAAATAAAGTTGAGTATAACCCTTTCACCCTAAGAACGTTTTACTGACATTTTTTGGTCACATTCAATCCATAGTGAACTTGCCTGGGGCTGAAACCCATTGGCAAGACTAGGGATAGAAGGAAATATAAAACACCTCAAAACTGGGAGCTTTAATATGTAGAGATCAATTAGAAGAGGCAGAGTGACTGAAAGTGAGAGCTAATGAGACAGAATAAAAACCAGGAAAAGGTGGAGTAATGAAAATCAAAGGAAGAAAATATTTAAAGAGGAAGACACCCTATTAAAGGAAAATCCTATAAAAAATAGATTTTTCTTCCTACCATGGAAGGAATCTTGTCTTGCCTGAGGGTTTCAGCCCTGGGCAAGTTCACTATAGATTCAGGGTTACCGGGAAATGACAACAGAACATTCTTGGGATGAAAAGGTTTATACTCAGCTTTATTCTCACAGCCATAGGTTGAGCACTAGAATCACATCTGCATCCCCCAGTCTGCAGGTTCATAATCCTCCTCGGCGTCTGCTTAGAGCACTGGGCAGAGCTCTTTGTAGTAGTGACTCAGTCAGTAACAGCAAATTGCCTACAGGTATGGAAGCAGTAGCCTAGCAGTAGACCAATGACATCATCAAGTAACGTTTAGGGTCAGGTGAGGATCCTGGCCATAGGAAATTCCACTTTCCTCACAGAATCTCACAGTTCCCTGTGAAGGCCTTACTGTTCCATAATTCCCCTCTTCCGGCGATGAAACACCTTAACCCCACCAGCAGGCAAAGATCACCCTTCTTGGAAGTAGAGACCTTCATTGGGTGTTCAAGGCCTGGGCACTCTTGCGAAAGGTATTACAGCACCTGCAGAGACTCCTTTCCCTAACGCTGGTCCCTGCCTTGCTCTCAGGTCTTTTCCTTGCTTATTGCTGGACTCTCTCCTCAGGTTGGGCTCTCACTCTGCCATCAGGCTTTGCAACAGCACCCACCATCTTGGTCTCCTGCCATTCTTTCACCACTACTCTCACCATGCTTACATTCTGGTATAGACCAACTCTCAGACTCGTGTCCATATGTCTTGTAAGACCCTAACCTAACCTTTGTCCAGCACCACAGATCTCTCTAATTCCAGCACTTGGTTGCATCTGGTCTAGGACAACTCAGCACCAGAACCTGGTTGTGATAATCACGCGTGGCCAAGAGGAGGTGGGTTGAACCACCTGGGAAGAGCACTACTCTAAGCAAAATGCCTGTCCCACATGGGAGCGTGATGTGAACGGCCTTTGAGAACCCTTCCAACACCCAAGATTCTGTGATATTTTCAGATATCATGTAAAGAAACAAATCCTGAGCTCCTTTATAAGGAATCATTTCAAAAATAAAAACGTAATGAAATCCAATTATATTTCTTTTTGTTGGCATATGACTAGTCTCATTCCAAAATTCTGTTTTTATACTCCTCTGGTATGTTTTGTTTTGGGTTGAGGAGGCTCTTATTCTGCTGACAGGGTATTTGGCTTGAGGCTAGCATGATGCTAGTCAGGCATGATTCCAAATGACAAGGTCATATACCAGACAGTTCAGACCCTTCTGGTCAGTGCCGACTTCCTATTATTTTCTTGCACACAGTAGTTACTCAGTAAATATTGAATGAATTGAAAGGAATCCTTTTAAAAAGTGGTTTCCTTGCTAAAGCAAATGGCTTGTGTTGGTGTACATTCCCAGGACTGGGCAAAGGATAGACAAGAAGCTTTATGAGCCCACTTTCTGTTTCTTCCCTCATCTCTCCTCCTGTTAGTGTTAAGATGACAGGCTGATGCTTTCCTATTTGTAACTAGAATGTTGACAAGAAATTATAAATTATAGACTGGGAAATCCCAAAATCTTTCTACACTTACCCAGTCAATAGCATTAGCTTAGTATGTATGAATGTGAAGTGGGGACATGTCATGTTGCCTTGTCCCCTGGTTCCCATCCCATGGCCAGCCTCACTGCAATGTAGGCTTGCAATGTCTAGGGCAGGGGAAGAATTGTATCTAACACGCCTAACACAAAAGCAATACACTGTTGCCTCCAATTTTATGTCGTTTGACTGACAGAGGCTTTCTAAAGCGTTTAGAAACCACGCGTTCTCTAGTCCTCGTTCTTTACCACACTGCTCCTGGCCTGCCTCATTCATCTTTACTACCTGCTATGTTTTTGGATGCTTTTCAATGTACAAACCTGGTCTAAAACATGATGGAACGGTAAATATGGCAGTGCTTATAAATGGTCATATACAGGTTTTATTTGGACTACAACAGCATAAACATTACAAAGTTTTAAGACAGAAACAAATGTAAACTATCAACCATTTATTGAACAAGCTGGAATGAGAAGAGGGCAGGCAGAAAGCAACTCTATTCTTTACTGCCCCTTTACTCTTCCTCTCTAGAATTGTTCTTCCCTACGACTGGGGGTTTCTTGGGCACATCCTTATTTTTCCCATCATTCTCAGCCATTAATGAAAAATTGGACTTTCAAAGTATTTAGGAAGTCCGATCCAGTCTGATATTAAAGCTCCAATCTCTTAAACAATATAAGTGCCCCCACTGTTCAACCCACACAATAGGAGGAGATTGGCCTGGGTCCAGAAGCCTGGAATGAAGGAGGAGATTCGTTTCTTCCCCCTTTGTCCACTTTTATTTTTCATCTCTACCTCTTCCCCGCTCTCTACATCCTGTCTCTGGCCCCCATGAGCTGGGCTTAGGAGATGAGCAGTCAGAGAAAGGTCAAGCTCTCCCTCTGCCGGCACGTCTGCTCCGTGGCATTGGGGCCCTCTCCTCTGCGCGGCAGAAGCCCAAATGTAAGCCTGCCGCTTGGGAGTTGCTTTTGTGGGCCCTTCCCATATTCCCCCACCAGAGCCCCCTGATGTGGGAAATGCCGTCTCCTGTGGGATTTTATGATTCCCCTGTCATCCTCTGGATCCTGGATCCACACAGACTTTCTCTCAGGGTGCCTCATCTCTCCAGACTGTCCTATTGGAAACGTCCCTTTTAAAAAATCCTAAGACTATCTGCTTTCTTGTGGGGTCCATTTATGGCCCACAGGAAAAAAAAATTCTGGACCCGGTGACTCTGGAAGTGCAGGCCATCATCAAGGCAGCCGTCTTTGCTCTTCTGCTCCCGACCGTTCCACACGGCCTTTCATCTGCAGACTTCCAAGTGTAGTCAGGTGGGTCCCTGGGGGCCTCCAAGCTCTAAGAGATACATATCGAACTTCCCAAGTGGTTCATGAAGCCTTTCCCTCTGGGCATGAAGTGGAAGGGAAACCACACCTCTGTTCTCACCCGGAGCAGCAGCGGACTGTTCATTACCAGCTTCTCCACGGCCTGGAGTTGGCTGATGGGCTAATGGGGCAGACAGGTTTTGGTCCACTGCTTTCCCAGTCCTACATAAATGATGCCGTGTCCCAGTTATGAATGCAGGAATATTGGTCATCCATCACTCCCAGCTTTTGGGACTTAGCAATGAAACAGGAAAAGTAAGTACTCTTTACATCCTGACTTCCATAAAATAAACAGCCCTCCTACCAAAAACCAATCAATCTCTGCTTCTACTTTGGATCCCATTCCCTGTTGACTTTGAAAGGCATCCTCTGCTCTTTTCTGCACGATCTCTCCCTGTCTGCTGGAACAGTCCCATCATTGTCAAACAAGTTCTGTAATCTCCCATCTTAAAAAAAAAAAAATAATTGGTAAGTTCTCCTTTGCCCCACTTACTTCTCTAGTCATTGCAACATTTTTCTGCTCATCTTCACAGTCAAACTTCCTAAAAGGCTTTTTAACACAAGCTGTCTCCACTCTCTGCATTTCCAATTTCCTCTTCACGCAGCAACGACTGACTTTCATCTCTATTGCTCACTGAAACTGCTCTTGTCAAAGTGAACAACCTCCACGTTGCCAAATGCAGCCGACACTGTTCTTGCCTCATCTTCCTGAGTGTTTCACCAGCATTCAACCTAACTGACAAACTTCCTCCTAGAAACATTTTCCTTTTTTGTCCCCAGGATACCACACTATCCTGGATTTCTCTTTACTCACCTTTGTCAAATTTCTTTCTAAGTCCCTCCTCTTCAAATTGACTGAGGGTGTTAGACTTCCCAGCACCTTCTTCTGGGATGTATTCTCTCTCTAGTTTTTCCTGGCTGATGTTCTCCATTCTCATAGTTTCAAATACCACCTATATTCCTAAGGATACAAAATTGCTATCTGCAGTCCTGTCTCCTACTCTGGCCTTGCATATTCAACTGTCTGCTTAACAAGATGGGCTGCAGGCAGCTTGCACTTAATGTGTTCAAATCAGAAGTGAGCTTTTCTTTCAGAGCTATGTCTCTCAGTCTTACCCATCCTCTCCGAAAACATTGCTCTTCCTCCCTGTTGTAAAAGCCCTAAATCTGGAAAATATTCTTATATCTCCTCCTTCTCCCATGATATGATATAATCACATTATTGAAGATTTGTGATGTATTTAGCCCTGTGTACCCACATTCCATCCTTCTCCAATTTCTAATGATTCTACCTCCAAAATATATCTCTAATGGGATTGCGTCTTTCCCTTTCCTCTGCCACCACTTCAGTTCAAGCTCTGTCATTTCTAGGTCAACCAGCATGACTACCTTCTCACTGACCTACTTGCTTTCACACTGACCTGAAAGTCATGCGTAATCACACCCAACCCAGCTGCCAGAGCAACTTTTACAATATGATAATTTCACTACAGCCCCAAACATTTCTGTTGTCTTTCAGTTAAAATAAATTATAATACCCTCCTTGGGTAAGCCCTGGTGCCTCAGTCTCCCTTTCTTTTCAAGGTCAAACATGGCTGCACTGTCACTTCCAGCTCTGCAGCCATGTAGGCCTTTCAGTGCTGGCTGACCTCTTCCATCTGGGTCTTTGCTCTTGCCATCTCTCTACCACATCCTGCTCATTCTCATCCTTCAGGCCCCAGGATGAGGTCATCTCTTCAGTGATGCTGCCTCTCACTGGCTACTATAGTGTTCCCTGACTATTCTCTATCGTGGCTGTGTTTTCCTTTATACCTCTCATGATAATGTATAATTATTTTCTTGCTGTTTAATGTTTATGACTTCCACCAGATGGGAAGTTCCATGAGGGCAGAACATGTGTCTGGCTTGCTCACAGTTGCAGCCCCACCTACTACAGGGTATCATCAATAGAAGGCACGCAAGAAAAACTGTTTACATGAATGAATGGGTGAACATAAGCATATCTCACAGAGAGAAATCTTACTCCACAATTACCTTTTCAGTGCCCCTGGGTTTGGGTATTATAACATGGGAAAGACAGAGAAATACTTCAGAATATTAAAACCATTCATTCATTCCACAAATACTTAAGGAATATGTATTTG
This sequence comes from Manis javanica, assembly GCF_040802235.1. Classification (NCBI taxonomy): domain Eukaryota; kingdom Metazoa; phylum Chordata; class Mammalia; order Pholidota; family Manidae; genus Manis; species Manis javanica. The sequence continues at coordinate 86,023,746 of NC_133166.1, forward strand.
CTATGTGCCCAACACTTGTGCTCACAGGGATTCAGCAGTTAACAAGGTGTAGTCTCTGCCCTCATGGAGCTTTTGTTCTCAGGGGGGGAAACAGATCACAATATATTTAACAAAGATATGTTACGATGTCATTCCCCAAGATATACATTAAGAAGTAAAACAGGCAACAGAATAGAGAATGAATGACAAGAACCAGCCATTTTAGACAAGATGGTTGGTAAGGAAGCCCTCTTGGAAGACGTGACATGTGAGCAGATATGCAGGAAAAGAGTATTCCTGGTGAGGGAGCAGCAAGCGTAAAGGCCTTAAGAGAGGAAAGAGTTTGAGGAGGTGAAGAGATTCAAGACTGTAGGACAGCAATGAGCTAAGAGTAAGAGAAGCTGAGACTGGAGAGGCAGTTGGGGGCCAACGGCAGGGGTCTTAGAGGACATGGCAACATGTTGGAATTTTTTTTGAGAGTATAATAGGAAACTCTGTAGGGGTTAAAGCAGGAGAATAATATGATCTCATTACCAATGTAGATAGACTCTCTCTGGCAGCTCTGTGGGAACTGGGCAGCAGTAACAATGGAAATAGAGCAGGTAGGAGGCTACTGTACTAGCAGAGATGAAAGATGAGCTACAGACATGGAGGAAGTGCACAAACTGAAGATATCCTTTGAAGACAGGACTGAGACAACCTGTTGGTAGACAGGTGGTGGGTATAAGGCAAGGCTCAGTTAAGGTGCTAAGTTCAGGCCTGAGCAAGTGGGTGACTGCTGATGCTGTTTACCCTAAAGGGGAATCCTGGGGAGAGCATATTTTGGAGGCTGGTGAATAAAGAGTTTTATTTTGGCCACGTTATGGGTGACCTGTCCTGAAAACACATAAGCCAATGTGATAATGCACAAGTCTTAGGTTCACTGTGGTATACAACTATAGCCACAGAGAAAGTTGAAGCAGGTCAGTTATTGCTCCCAAAACCTCATTACCAAGTTATAATGAAAGTGAGTCTCAGATCAGATTTTACTACATATGCAGATACAATGTCATAAACAAGTAGGCACAGGGCAATTCATACATCTGGGCTGTGAGCCTGATGTAGTCCCAACTCATGGGTCTTCCAGAGTTCCTACCCCTGTACTGCATGAGGAGAACACTCAGTGGAAGATCATATTCCAGGCAGCGTCAGGCCTCCAGAACCCTTTAGTCCTAATGGCTAGAAACACAAGTATTAAAGAATCAAGTTTCCACACTATCCCTCAAGGTACAGCCTATTGGCCTTGCTAGATCCTTATGTCCTGTTTTTATGTGGGTAGAGAATGTCCCTAAAATAATTTAGTCAATTACCATATCTTGATTACTTCTAATTTGACCTATGAAAACCCATTTCTAACACCCATTATGCTGATTAACAAGCCACTAATTTCACAAATGAAAACTCAGTTTTGACTTCAGCATGCTAATTAGCAAAATGTCTGGTGTTGATCAGAGTTAAAGATAGCTGAAGTGCCTGTAGTAGCTGCCTCTGGAGAATGGCCTTTCTGCAGTGAAGCCAGCTGTAGTGCAAATTCCTGATTAGAGCAACTGTCTGTAGCTTGAAGGAACTAATACACACTTTTGGAGCACACTCTCTGTATCGCAGTAGTATAAAGTAGATGAAAGACAGTATTACGAGTTGCCTGGTAGATATCCACATTGAGGTATCTTGCAGGCAGCTGGACATACAAGAATGATGCTCGGGACTGCAGGAGTATGTTTCTCTGAGTCCCTGGCATTTAAAGCCATGGAACTAGATGAGCTCATCCAAGGAGTGAGTAGGTATGAGAAGGAAAGAGGTCCAAGGACTAAGACCTGGGATGCCCCAACTTTCAGAGCTCACCTAGAAGAGGAGACAGTCAAGGAGATCAAGAAGTAGTCAGGGATGTAGTCAGATGACCAGAAAACGTTGTTGACTTGAAAGGTAAGTGAAAAATAAGTTTCAAAAAGGAGGCATGACCAAATGTTGTCAAATGTTCCAAAAGGCTAAGTAATGAGGATTGAAAACTGACCATTGATCATTGATATCTTGATAAGGGTAGTCCCCATATAGTGGAGGAAATCTGATCGGAGTGGGTTAAGGAGAGGCTGGGAGGCAGGAAGCAGAAACAGAGTTGGGCCTTTTTGTAGTTGCTTTACTGTAGAGGGAAAATAGAAATGGGGCTGAAGCTGGAGAGTACAAGAGGTCTAAGAAGCCTGTTTTGGTTGCTGTTTTCACTGTGTGAGATCCTGCGGCATGTTTGTAGGCTGGCAGGAATGAGCCAACACATAGGAGAAATTTAGGAAGTAAGGAGAGAAACCCTTCTGATACTATGCCATGGATGAGACACTGTTTTCACCCACTATTCCCATCCAGTTAGTAAATTCCTTCCCACCAAGCTCAATTCCCATCCAAGAGAAGAGTTGTAAGGCTTGCTTAGTGATTTCTTATGGCCAAAAAATTTTTCCAGAAGATGTAGAATTCTAAAATAAAAGACCACCACCAAAGACATACATCAGTGCTTGTACCTCTATACCGCGGGCCAGGAGTAGATGGGAAACTTCTTCTCTGTTACCTATTGGCCCTGGGTTTTGTCTGAGAAATGTTCTAATTGACCTGATCTTCAGGTCCCAGACCCATCAGAACCACCTGTTACATCAGCCTCAGCAGCTACACACATTTGACTAGAGGTTTTTCTCTCTTTCTCCTACTGAACACAGAGAAACTGCTGGCCATCATCATTAGGGAAGCTGAGGTCAAAGTCAGCCCACAAAAGAGGACAGAGCTGAGAGGATAGCAGAGAAATGCAGCTGGTGCTCTGCCCAGACTGTAACTTTTGCCTGCCATGACTTGGATATTGTGTTTTGCGAGATAATAAATTTCTTATTGCTTAACTCAGTTTGAATTTGGTTTTCTAGTACTCGCAGCTGCCTGCCTCCTACTTAATATATCCACCCGACTTACCTAGACAGTGAGCATTCCCTGATGCTCCCCGCTCCAGGACTCAAAGCACATTTACATTTCTCTCTCCCCACAAGACTGACCTCGCCCATACCTGTGCATCTTCATTGTCTCGCACATTTCCCAGCACACTGTACATTGACAGATGTAGAAAATATGAATGAATGAATGAAGGAATACCTTGTTAATCTCCAAAAGCCAATCCACTGCATCACAATATTAAAAAGAAGGTAACAAATAAGAAACAAAAAGTGGGAAGAGCCTTTCCAAAGAGAGCAGGATAATAACTAGAGAGAAGTCAGTGTTTTTGGCTTAATTAATACCTTTAAACTCCATGTCCTATTATTTTCCTCCTTGCAACAGGGACAGAAAAATCACAGTAAAATTAAGGCAGGTGAATCTACCTAAGAGCTTAGATAGAGTGCAGATTTCAATTCTTGTTGCCAACAAGTATCAGCAACTGTGACCTTGAGCAACTTCTCTGAGCTTCACTTTCTTCTCTATGGTATCAGGATGGTAAAATCACACAAAGTTGCTTGAGGCTTAAGCAAGGATAAAATAAAAGGAACCTATCATAGTGCCTTGGTCAGAATAAATACCTAGGATCAGCCAGGGAAGTATGGGAGATAGACAGGTTGTTATATGTTGTTTGTTTTAACTGAAAAAAGTTTCCTTAACAGAGAAGCTCTCAGCTGTCATTCCCTTATAGCTGAGATCTTGATTTCTGTCTCCACTTGTGTCTGAACTCAGCCCAGACATGACTGTGGAGGTGAAGGCAGGGCATATAGTGTGACAGGGGCACTGCAGTTTGCTAGTTAAAATAAACCAGAACAGAAGTAGGAAGCTCAAGCAGGAAGAAAAGGACAGAAGTGGCTATTTGCTGGGCAGCTGTTAGCCAGCCTTGCATTCAGTGACATGGGTGTTATTATACCCATTTTACAAAGGACTCCTAAGCTTAGGGAGCACAGGAACATCCCCAAAGTCACATGGAACATCCCCAAAGTCACACGGATAGTCAGGGGCAGTTTCTGATCCAAGTCCATTTGATTTAAGGTTCAAGAGGGAGGACAGAGAGTCAGAGAGATTCTGGGGTACTAGCATACCAAGGTAGAATCACAGGGAGTTGAGATGACACAGCTGGTTTATTTGCATTCTTTTTCTGTGTCCTCAGAGAGAATGATCTATTAGTAATTTAATTTATTCCCTGCAGCGAGTGCAATGTAATTCTCTGACAACGTGCGTTCAGGCCAGTCCGCAGGGGGACCAGAGAAAATGAAGTAGGAACTCTCAGAAATCATGTTGCTTACATGAAAACAGATCAGGCAGTGGAAGGGGTGAAGAGAAAACAGCCTGAGGGAGTGAGAGATGAAACATGTGAAACAGTGAAAGGGAGGCTGAAGCAACTGTGATGTGGTGGAGAAAGGGCAGGATGCAGAGAGAGCAGCCATCCTGGGGAAAGGAGCACCCCTTGAGGGGGGAGGGTTATGTCAAACCACCCATTCATCCCCTCAGGCAAATCACTCCCCAAAATACATGGGATTTTATTTAGTTAAAATACCACTTCCTTGGTAGTCTATCTGTCCTTCCAGGAACATACATTTTCTGAAATAAGAAGATAGGTGGATAGATAACATTGTCCCCAGATTTGAAATTAATGCATGTTCAATGTATAAAATTTGGAAAGTACAGAAAAGCCTATTGAACAAAATCACCCAACCTACTGCATAAATATAACCATTATCATTTTAGGTTTCCATTTCATGTTTTATATATGTGTGTATGTGTATACATATGTTTCATGCTATATGCATATATGTGTACATATGGATCTTGAGATAAATCCATGCTTTTGCAAAGTAACAAACAGAAACATTTATAAGTCTCCAAATTCCTGAACAGAGGTATCTGCTGCTGAGGCTCCAGAATTACCTGTGTTGTAGTTGACATCAAATTCTTCTCAAAGATTTTGAGCCTCCATTTATGCCGTCTCTTCTGTATTGTACAATGCATTAAAAAATACTAGTTAAGCCCACATTCTTTCATCTATCACCTCATTTCTCATCTCCACCTATTGAAAGATTGATGCCACTTCATCTCTAATTCATTACTGTTTTTAAATTACTGTAAATATAACATGTAATTTTATACTTGTTAATAATTCATTTTATTAATTGTACTTGTTAATTACACAGCTCCATAAATAATTAATAATTGCTTGCTTTCAAATATTACTTCATTTTGCATGGACTCCACAAATTCAGCCCCCAGTGAGCATGATCTGTAGCTCTTTTCTCTGGGTTCATTTAGTTTCTCCAGAAAAGACCACCAACATCTTCTCCAGACAGGCTAGAGTTCCGGGAGACAAATGGGGAAAAGAGACTGAGGCTTTATATTTCAAAATGCAGACTTCCAATTATTCCCCTTGTTGCAGCAGCCACCTCACTACCTCTGCTGTTTCATGGCCCTGGAGCGAGAAATCTGGGGTTGTAACTGTTCTTCACAGGACTTCCCTGCAGGTACCGACTTTTCAGCTCATCATCTCAGTCCTGCTATAGTAAATTGTATTAATGGGCCAATTTCCTCATACTTCCCTTCATCCACCCTCTTTGCCACATGACTGCAGTTCCCCTAAGAAAGGGTCAGAGGCTGCTCCCTCACCCCTTGAATTTAGGCTTAGCCCTATGACTGGCTTTGGTCAATACACTGAGGTGTGTGACAGTGTGCCAGTTCTGGACCTGGTCCCAAAGAGGGCTAACATTTTTCACTGGAGCCCCCATAACTCTGCCCTCACCATGAAAAAGACACAAGTGGGCTAGCACACTGACCTCAGGAAGAAGATGAGAGACATGTGGAGCACAGCTGCCCCAGCAGAGTCCCGGCCCAGCCCAGCTATGAGGAAAGCCCACAGCTGCTTCACGAATGTCTGAGTGATCCAGCTCATCTTCAAAAGCAGAAACACCAAAAGGTCGGTGTGTGTCACCCAGGTTTTACGATTGTTACACATGATTATTGTGACTATACCTAATCAATTCACCTTGTTCTCCAGTACCTAAGGTTTTCAAGAGGGCTGGAGGGGTGGGTGGAAATATCATGCATTTTCTCTTTGTCATCTTCTTTTCAAACATTTGCCACTTCTCCATTTAAGTCATCTGATTTCTGTGGCTCAAATTTGGTTAATATCTCTTTCATTGTTTTTCACCCTCCTGTTCTCTTTGTTCTTCTCGACTTCTGTGTTTTACTCCTTTATTGACATTTTAGAAGATTACTCCAAGGTTGAGGAAATAAATACATGTGTCTAATCAGAAGTCCCTCTTTCCTAAAAGAAACACTCTGGTTTCTTAGTATGACAGAGATGATGCTATTGTTCACCAACCGATTTTTACTTTTCTCCTGGGATGCTGCTTACATTTAGGTTCTGGCCTGGATGACTAGTTCTGACCAACAGAATGTGAGCAAAAATGACCTATGTCACTTCCACAACTCTCTTTTCCCTACTATCTCACATACAGTATATTAGTAGCAATTATTATTTAACCTTTAGACTACAGAATATCAAAGGGAATTTGGGCTGTGCTGGAAAAGTAAGGAACATCCTTCACACACAGATAATGGGATTTTGCATCTTCCTTTTAGAGGGAGAGGAAGAGTAACTTTTTATTCATGCAATATATAAACACATGCAGTGAGGTGGGTGCATGATGTTGAAACTGCAGCTGTTTGTGAGTTACATATGGATAGAAGGGTGTGTTTGGACACTGAGAATCCAAAGAGGTGGACTCTACCAGGTGTCATTTGTTAAACTTTGAACCTTTGCTGCCATTCTCAGCTATTCTCTCTACGTAAGGGCACAAAGCCTAAATTACCATTTTTACAGATTTCCTTAAGAGACAGTTTCCAGCTAGATTGTGCTAATTATAGAGACACTAGCATGCCTACCCTGATTCCTTCAGGGCTTCCTATGGAAGGAATAGGCAAACACCCCTGAAAGGCACTGCTTCTCCTGACTGGTTACTGGTAGTCCAGCCAATCAGGTAACTCCAGGGAACCTACATTAGTTTCACCTTATCCCATGTGATGTTGAAGTTTTGGACCCAGACACCTTGCCGTGTGCTTTCCATGTACACTATGCTACTTTTTTCATCTTGTATGCAAATGTATGCAAATGCATGCATTCAACCATCACAACACAATAGTGTTGGAGCTGTGAGTAGGTGATGGGATGACTCCAGGTCTCTACCAAGATAATGGGCCCCAAGCATGGGACAGACAGTAAGGATATTTCCAGAAGGAGAAGCCCCTCACCTACTCAAAGGAAACATGTGAAACCATGAGAGACAGAATATGGACACAATAATTGAACTTGAGTACTTCCAGAAGAATTGCCACCTAGGACATTCTGAGTTCTTCAGTGTGTTATTTACAGGTGACCTCCTCGGCTCACCTTTCAGGATGCTTGACTTGCTATTTGGCACTGGTTGTGTGGGATAGAGTTGGTAGCCATTTTAGCGTGTGCTGATAACACCAACCCTGTCATCTATTCTGGTGCCTTCTGAAACCCCCTTCCCCCTGAGTCACACCACTTAGTATCCTACCAATGAAACTATCACAATGAATCATAGGACTAGAGACTGATAAGCCATGTAAGATGTCTCTTCTCCCTTCAGGAGTCATTGGAGGAGGCTTGAGAGTAATGGGGAAAATTTTACTTAGCATTTTCTCAACTCTTGGACCACAGTCACAGCTGCTGTTGACCTAGCTATAGTTATCAGACTGAATAATATGCCCCTCCTGGCTGTTCTTCTGGATGAACTTCCTTGTGTGCCTCAGCTGAAAAGAACCTGCCTCTTGGGAGTAGTCAGTTGACCATTACTACCATTTTCCAGTGTCTCTTAAAGTAATGCCAGTAACCAGTCTCACAGCTCTCAGGATTCAAATGCTATAGGTTTCTGACAGTGAGACATAGTGCACAGACAGAGCCTTTTGGAATCAGAAGGTAGATTGAAAGCATCTCCTGCAAGACTCCCGCAAAGATCCATGGAAACTGACTATAGTCCAGGGCTTCATTACGGAGCAGGACTAGTGCTCCAACCATAAACATGGAGCTGGCAGAACTGTGGTATAAAAGGCCCCCAACTCCTGCTATGATGACCCATCTCATCCTTCAAGACTCAACTTGAAAATCATCTTTTCCAACCACATTTCCTTACTACATTGTCTAAAGTTAAGTCCATATTCTTTAAGCACCCTTCACGATTTGTATCATCTAATTTGTTTGCTTAATTGTGAGAAGAGTTTGATTGCTCCATTAGTTCCATAAAAGCAAACATCATATGTTTTATTCACCATTTTCCCAGATCTGGGACAAAGACCAGTGCACAGTAAATGTTCAATATGTATCTATAGGATAAAACAATCGACACATAACTGAGCATATCCTCACAGCATTAACTGCCTTTTTGACTTTTGCCATTTTTTCTCAGTTTATGGTCATTTTATAAAACAAATAATTTTATTTTTAATTGATCTAGGAGAGTTTAACATTTATTCAGTTAAGGAAGATATTACACAGATGAAGACGTGGATACTGAGGTAATGATCAGATTAATTCCCTAGCTCTGCAATTCACTCTACCTTTCTACTCCAACACAATTAGAAACTGCTACACAGACTCATTAATACAGAGGACAAATGGTGGATGCCGGAGGAGAGGGGGAAGGGGACTTGGGCAAAATAGGTGGAGAATAAGAGGTACAAACTACCACTTATAAAACAAATGACATGGGGATGCAAAGTACAGCACAGGGAATATAGTCAATAATAATACAATAACTTTATATACTGACAAATTGTAACTACATTTATTACACTGAGCATTTTGTAATGCATATAATTTTCAAATCACTTTGTTGTATACCTGCAACTAAAGTAATATTATATGTCAACTACTTCAACTTAAAATAAAATTAATAATGAAAAAAACCTGCTACATATCATAAGTCTTTGGGATTACATGAAAATAGTTAAAACCATAAATATGAAATCTACCAATGCAAAGTGTTTCCTGTGCAGTTTTGTATTAAGATTTGTATTTTAATAATGACTTCCCATGTAATTATTAAAAATTAATTAGTCAGTTGGAGAATGTCTTCAACTAACTTCTTCAAAAAAAGACTAACAGGTAGTACACATACTAGTCCTATGATAATGTTTTGAATAACTATTTGGTTGGGTATAAAATTTGGACTTAAAATTTTCTTCTCACCAAAATTCAGTCAACAAAATTCCAGATGTTACTCCACTGTCTTGTAGCATTTATTGCTGAAGAAATTAAGTTGTCACCAGCCTTATATCAATGCTTTGGTCGAAAAGCTCTGTTTTCTTCCTTTTCTCAGAGGTACTTACAGAACTTTTTTCCTTTTTTTTATAATGTAAAAATTGTGCCTGAAATATGTAGGCATAGTAATCATTCCATTAATCTTACCTATAAATATGAGCCATTTTGGTCATCCCAATGTGAGATCTTTTTTCAAGTCAAGAAGCATTTTCAGCAATATCTTTCCTAATTTAATCTGGTTCCAATGGTTTGGATTTCCTTTTCAGAAGCATTCTAAAGCTTCTGCTTTCTATCTACATTCACAATCTTCTTTCTCATTTCCCCCCATTTCCTCTGTGTATCTGAAGAATTTCTAAAGTTACTCTTGACAATTGTGATTCTTTTTTTTTTTCTCAGCCTCAATTCTGTTCCCAAGTACTTCTGATGCACAGATTTTTCCATAGGAGACCCTGACTTATAGTTACTAGGCTTATACTTCTTCATCCCCACCATATTTGTGATTATTTCTTTTCATGATCATGGTAATGATCTAAACTAGTATTAAAGACCATCTAATGTCTATGAATGACACCAACACCAATGCTATTGCATGCCAACTCAGTTATCACACTTGGTTAGTTAGTGAGGTATATCCTGCAAACATGCCTGAGCTGTGAGAACTGCATTCACATAAGCTCTTTGGTGAGGCTCTTACTGAAACAAAACAGCAAAGAATGAGCAGAGGAAAGGCAGAAGATGGGCATCTCCTCTGAGGGGGGACCAACTAGAGGAATGCACTGCCTCTGGGAGAGGCCTAGCCCTGAAGGAGACCAGAAGGCACCTTTGATTGGACATAACCTCATACCTAAGAGCACAAGGCATGAATGGAGCAGGGCTGGTTTCCAGCTCCTACTTGCCTCTTGGGCTGGGAACCTGCGCACAAAATGTGCAAAAATACACTGTCACTCTGGTTCCAGTTTCTCCTAAGGCCAGAGTTATGATTTCATGATTTGGTTGTATGTGTAAATGAATCTCTTGCTTGTTTGTTTAAAAAAATCCTGTCACAACTAAAAGAAATTGGTTGGTCTGTACATACAATTATTCTTTCAAACCTTAACAAATAAGGTGCAGAAAGAGAGTCAGCAATTGGCTGAGACAGAATAGGACGTCTGAGATTAGCTGTTGTTGATACAGCCTGAGGTAGCCTTACTAATGGGCACAGAACAGTTTAAGGAGTAACGTGTGAGCTGAGGTTACACCTATCAGCCAAGGAACCAGCTATCAGGACAATGAGCCCCTGAGATGCTATCTCACAGTATCTGAGGGCTGGGAATGAGGGCCATTTCGTTGGTTACAGAGACCAATTTAACAAGACAGTTTACAGGGTATGTATACCATCTTGAACGTTTAGAAGGGAAAGGGCTTAGAAACAGGTCTTCCAGTCCACAGTGGAGATCTTTCCTGGTTACAACTTAGACCCAGTGTATCAATTTAGTCTCTGAGCCTCTGCCTTTCCCTGGTATGAGGGACCATCCTGCAGTGATCCGTCCAACTCATTCTGTCAACACCTGAAAGGAGGGAAGGAAGAAGAAAGGAGGAGGAAGGAAAGAAGGGAAATACTAATAAGAGGTTAAAATATTGACATCAGATTAAAGTGCAATTCCTCTTAGAGATGGCTACATTATAAATGAGGGGAAATGCCAAGCTACTAGAATTAAGCTAAAAATATAAAAGCCTTGAAGGAACTGATTTAATTAGTTTTTGTATCTCTCATGCTTAGCAAAGTGCATAGCATGGGGTAGGTTTCCTGAGTGGGAAGATCCATCCTGAATGCCCTGGCATGAACTGGGGAATAACTGTGACTGTGCCAACTCAATACTTCTGAAACCCTGCCCCGTCACTGGAGCCACCCATGCCCATTTGTCAGAGGCAGCTGATTTGTCCTTTATGTTTTCAGAAGACTGCACACAGCTCCATCAGCACTTACTATACCTACTGTAAGAATTCCCTCCACGTATGCCCTCTTGAGTTTTTTACCTTTGTATGCCCGGTACCTATCTACTAAAAGTGAAAGCTTATTAATCTTTAATAAATGAACCAACAAATGAAAGAAGGGAAGGCAGGCAACTCCAGTCTGCCCATATAAAACACAGGAAGAGCAAGCAAGCTCATATTGCTCTGAGAGCAGAGATGTGAATTTTGGCAGGGCAGCAGCTCACTCGGAGCACCTTTCTCCCAAGTCTGTGAAAATGAAAAAAATGAAAGCAATCTATTCAAGTGGGAAACTTTGACAGTTAGCTTCTGTTGTGTAATAAACCCCCAAAATTAATGGCTTAAAACCAAAACAGCCATTTAGCTGTCAAATTTGACCTAGATTTGGCTGAGCAGAGAAGTTTGGCTCATCTTGCCTTTGCTTCTTCACATGCCTGAGGCCAGTCTGGAGTCAGCTGACTTAGGCTAGGTAAGACTGGGAGAGTATCCACTCCATGCGTCCCTAGTTATGATCCTAGAACCAGCAGGCTAACCCAGGCTTGCTCACCTCATAGTGGTGGCAGAGATACAAGTGCAAGCCCAGTCACGCCAACATTTTCAAGGTTCCACTTGGTTACATCTGCTAACATCCCATTGACCAAACAGATGAAGAACTGGGGCCATTAGTGCAGTTTACCTAATTACATTAAACTAATTGACTAATATAATGAAGAGACTCTTCATTGCTGTGAAAGCAAATAATTATTTTAAAAGCACATCATAGGCATACCATTGTTTGGCACAGACATAAATACTTATTTCTGGGGGGAAGAAAAACTTCTAAAGCATTCCTAGAGAGTCAGATCACTGATCACAGTTAATGTCCTTTTTTTATAAACCAGAGGTGGTAATATATTGGTCAATAACTTGACAGGTCTAATCTTTTATCTTACTTGCATGTCAACAAGTTAACCTGCCATAATTTCATGGAAACTGGCAAAGGACATGAGACCCCTGGGTCAAAAACAAAAGATATCTTATTACTCACAGCAATAGCAGCAACCAGAATGTCATCATTTTTGCATCAGTTCCTTGACCCCAATTCCCATTAGACAATGCTCAGAGGGCCAAGTGACACTTGCACACTCAGTGTGTTACATGACTGGAGAGGAAAATTGAGCTTAGGAAACCCAAGCTTACATAATAGATAGGAAGGATCCCTGCCTTTGCAAGGACAAGAGATAGTGTGACCTCCAAGGTTTCTGCTCTACAATGTCACTGAAAGATAGTTAGGGAAAAAGGAAGTACATGCTGCTTCTCACAGTCATATGGAAATGTAACAGATCCACAGAGAATGGTGTCCTAACAACATAGAATAATTTTGGCCCCTTGGTGTTCACTTAGTCAGAGTGAGGATTCATGTAGGGATTTAATTTCTGTTTTTGGTATGTACACTAATAGATCCCAGTTGCATGCACAGTATAGGGCAAATATCAATCAACCTCCATCCTGTAATCTACATGGCAGCCAATGACTGACTGAAGGGAGGGCAGGGTGGAACAACCCCATGGTACAATTTATGTTTCAGGGCTGCTATGGGATCAAGCTGAAACAAATGTTTGCTTAGCTCTTTCCATGTGTGCCCTGTCTTACTTCTCCCCGTACCTTTCTCCTGAAAGCATCTCCTGTATAAATCATGTGCACTTAAATCTCTGACTTGGGCTCTGCTTTTTAACCTAAGACAGAGAATAATAGCCGCCCCAGTGTGCCAGGATGAACATAATTGGGTGAAGTTCAGAGGTAATAGAGCTGTGGTAGTTTTCCTCCCATTTCTGACTCCAGCACCTGGAATTATTTTGTACCCTGTCCTGGTTTATGTAGTGGATCTTCCAATTTGAGCTGACCTTTCTCTATCTACCAGGCTACAGAAGTGTTCCAGACCCCTACCCTTGTTTAGGTGGTCATGATCTATCCTAAGACAGGCCACATCATGCACTGTGGTGACCTATACCAGCAAAATTCTGTGTCATTCAGAGGAGCTTATAGCTGCCAAAGCCATGTGACCTGCAGGGGTGTGTATGATAAAAGTAGAGGTAGAGGTGAGGTGGTGGTGAAGGGAGGGAGGGAGAGAGGAAGGAGGAAGGAGGAGGGAGGGGGGAGAGAGGTAAAGAGAAAGAGAGGCTGAACCTGAAACACTGCCCTGATATAGCAGTGCATACGGCCGTAGTACATGTAACCTAAAGTAAAAAATCATTTGCCAGGCTGACCCTGGGAATAATGTCAGGAAAGACAGTTATTCATTGTGACTGCTTTTAGCCTTCAGGTCACCACATTTACCCACTGCTACTACAACTTACATAAAAATCTATGCAGATGGGCACCAATACTGTGCCCAGCAATGCCAGTGCCCAGAAGGCTGCCTGCCATCTTCACAGGCAGCATGATCAGCCTCCACTTGGTTTCCAGCCAGCCATTTCTTAGCCTATGTCATTAACTGTTCAGGTGCAGGAACCAAACCAGACACACCCGACCAAAATGGAGTCATTTTTACAGTTGTTTAATTTCTGACTCCAGCACCAGTCTGAACTCCAAAATGAGTTCATCTGACCTTCTTTTGTCCACGATAAATGGCTGGTCACCCCCAGAACTCGTCTTGGCTGCCACATTCTGCCTAGAAACTGTTCCTTTGCCCTCTCCTCTTCTGCTTCTAGTTAGCTCTCTCTCTCTCTGGAGTTCAATCAGCCTATTAGACTCAGGTCATTTCTTTTTTTTTCTAACACTTTACCATCTAAATAGACTATATTCTGAACCCTTTGGTATGACACCCTGACTGGCAACATTTTTTATTAGTACGAAGTCATGTCCCCAGTGTCTAACTAGCTAGGGTGGAGTCATGGAATTCCAGCTCACATCAGCAGTTCCATCCTGCCCCCACTGCCCCACAGGTACAGACAGAGCTGTGTCCAGCGTTCAATAGTTAAAGAAGGCAGAGAACTGGTATAATAGTCTAGAAAACTGGGGCAAGGCTCATCTCTCATATGTAGGCATGTAACTCCAACAGAACTTCAAATCAAGCCAAGGGGGGAAAAAAAGCACAAAAATGAACGTGGAATCACATCCTATCCATCTCATAGTTTTGGGAAGCATAACTGTCTTCTCGACAGAGTCCCATTTTTGAAGTGCAGAAGCTAGTCCCCAGAACACAGCGCTTCTATTTAGAATGTTCTTTGACTCACCAAGGCAGCATCTGCATCCTGGGAGACCCACTAGCAAGTACTTTTGTCAGAAGAGAAGAAGAAATTTGGGAGCACTAGGTGCTCAGCATCATCTCAGTCCCCAACACCTCAAAGGGAATCAGGGATGCGGGCACAGACAAGCCAACATGCTGCGCTGTGCCTCCTCCTCCAGAACATGCAAATCTCCAGACCACGGAGATGCATTTACATGCGGCTCTCAACTCTTTGGAATTTTTTAAATCTAAAAATATTTACCCTTTTGCCAGGCCTTAGAAAATCCAGTTTTGAAAGTTCCTCTTCTCTCCACCCCCATTTCTATAAACATTCACAGCAACCCACAAGTGGTCATGGATGAAAATACTGACTCTTCCGTGGACACCAACACAGTGATAGAGGTTTCAGAGTTCAGTTCTGGTCATTAAGGAACAGAATGAAAACATCTGCCTTCATATCTAGTAACAAGAAATCATCGCCAGTGAAGCTGCCTCAGAGGGATCAACATACAGTGAAAGGGTTTTTCTTTAATCTCATTTTACTTTGGTGAATGAGCATGGCTAATACCCAAATCAAGACCTCTATTTATGCTGTCAGGATGACATCTGTCCACATCATTCTGAAAACAAGAATGGATCATGAAATACTGATGAGATTGTAATAACAGAAGGTGACAGCTTGGAGAGTCCAAAAAGAAGAATAACCATATAAGAATGTTTGTCCACCACTGCCTGAGAGAAAATGACACTGTACACATTGCCCTTTAAGGTACCTGAATTGCTGTGCTCTAAGGAAAAGCAAGGGCAGTCAGTGTACATTCTTAGCACATTTCCTGAGCAATTTCACCCACTCTCATGGTTTCACGTACAGATATATGCTGATGACTCTCAAATCAAGCTCCAGAAAGACCTTCTGGATATGGCCACTCACATAACTCACAGATACGTCACAATTCATAAATCTAAAACTGAATTTGGTGTCTTCTTCTCTAAGACCAAAACTTGGAGTTTCTTCTTTTTCAACTGCCACAGCCAATCAATCAAATTCTACTAATTCTCCCTGGTAACCTGGTTCCAATGCCATCTCCAATATGGATCTCTCCATTACAAATGCTATGACCCTAGTACAAGTCTATCTCATGAACTATTTCATCAGTCTTCTAAATGCTTTCCTTGCCTCTTTGTCTCCATTAATTCACTTTTCTTCAGACCTCTCTTCCCACCATTCAAATGACTTTTAAACGCACAAATACGAGGATGCCCTGACCCTGTAGTGATTCATTATTGCCTTCAGGCTAACTCTCCAGTGCTATATAAACTGTTCCCCATCCTATACAACCTATCTCCCCCACCTCACATCTTCTCACCCCACTCCTTGCACTCTGGTCCACCCCCTGGATAATTTGCAGGTCTCTGGAGAAGCTGCTCATTCTGTTCTCAACACCTGCCCTGACTCTTCCCTTTTACCTAGTTAGATCCTGCTCATCTTTCAAGACTCAACTCAGACACACCTGATTTGGAGTATCTTCCCACAGCACTATTTAACATTACGTATGGGCCTCTCTGATTGGCTAGGCTCTTGATAGTTATCATGTCTTGTGTGATACAAAATAACAGCTCCTTAGGAATATGGTCAATAAAAAAATTTCTGGTTTGTAGAGTATGTGACATATCTTGCAAAACTTTTCAACTCCTTTTTACTCTAAGCTCTGAGCAACTTCAAATTACTATCCCTGTACTCTGTTACCTTGATATTGGAAAGAAATCTAGGCTAGAGGGTATAAGCATCCCTAATATTAATAATGCATATTTTTCACTGTAAAATAAAATCTGAGTTATCAAACTCTGTGCTGAGCTGATGAAGATGAGAGGCTAAAATATCAAAAGAAAAGTAGTGTGGCACATACCCCCGGACACAGACCATGTGGCCCTACAGGATTTTTATAAGCCTGGTCTGCAGCCCATGGCTCACTAGTTTTAGGTGGCTGGTATCATCACAAAGGATATGCTTTGCCGAACACCAAACAGTGAGGGAAATGGTGGCTGGAGGGCAGAATGAGGCAGCAGATTTACACAACCTTCTGCCTTCACCCTCTGTGGAAACTGTTCAGAAGTTTACATTTGACTTCCCACTGATACAAATGGGACCTCAAAGTAAATACCTTCCGTTGCCGTCATAGATGTTTGGTCAGTGGGAATCTATGTGTTACAAAGGAAGTCATCTATCTTTTCCACGTACACCCATTGTTAGGGAATCTTGAGGGTCCTCTTAGCTTTTGGGCTTCATGTCAGTGGCAGCCTTTCTGGATCTGACCCTGGGCACTAGGAGAAAGTATCTAAGAAAACCACAAAAATGATCAAAACACAAACATATTTGTATCCAAAAAGATACTACTAATGTAGCAAATTATCTCACCTACAGATGCCAAGTCTCAGCCAGGGGCTGTATACAGACAAGAGGTCAACAGTTTCCAACTCTAATTCTTAGAGAGATTAAAAGAGAAACATCCTCCAGTGAGGACTGTTAAATATTAGAATTACTCATCCATAGTGAGAACAGAATTTCTTAGTCTGAAAAGTTACAAAAAGAGAAGACAGCCATTCTATTTGGGATGGCAACTGTTGACCCGCCCTGTGAGGGAAGTGGACTCTACAGGTTCCCCTGATTCCTTTCCAGACCTTTAAATCTATGAATCTTTCTAATAGAAGACTTTCAGATATGTCAAATGATTCATATTTATTCTTTCCTCTGAGAAAAAAAAAAGCTAAAAATCTCTGGCAGGTGGCTTGTCTGAGGTCCTAGTTTTCAGGAGAAAGAAGGCCTTTCCACACTTTATAAATTCCCAGTGGACATCCTGTGGCCTTGGCTGACACCTGTAAATGAGAGCCTGACATATAAGAATAAACCAGGAAAACATATCTGGAGTGGCCTAACATTAACTAGGAACATGTTCATGCCATCAGGCAACCTGGTAGGTACATGATAATAACAATAATCTATTTGTTCCCGTAACACTAAGATTTTGGAAGGTAGACAAACCCAAATACAAAGACAATCGGAAAATCAGTGAAAACTACCCTAACTCAGAAAGGAAGGCAATGCCAGATTCTTCTACTCCTGGGAGAAAATAAGGGAGAGCTATTTCAGAGAGAGTTCCTTTGGGTGAAAGTATGACACTCTCATTCTATGGCTTCATGAGGGAGACTGTAAAAGGCCAATAAAAAATATCCTGCTATTATGGGCATGTATTACTTTAAAAACTTAGATACTAAAATATATGTATCTGACAAAGGTGTATGAAATAATACATAAAGGTGGTAAAGGAATTTGTTTAATAAATCCTTGACTTTGCAATAAACCTCCATTTCAAGATGTTCAAAGTACTTTTCTGAAAGTATTGATTAATTGCCGCAAAACCCAAAATTTGGAAGGAGAAAGAATGAATTCATTTCAATTTTTAGGTGAGAAAACAGCATGTTGACATGAAGTCACTGACTTTACTTCTTCCTTAGTAAGATGCATGTTTTGAAGAACAATTATGAGAAGATGAAAAGGAGACTATTTTGACAGCCTATTCGGCAGCTCCTCCTAATCTCCATGTACTTAGAACCCAGCCTTAGCACCAGGGATTCAGCAATCCTGGACAAGTTCTTGATCAGTCCATACACATGGCCCTTCCTTAGAGATCTATGCCAAATCTTGGCCTCTCTGACAGTCTAATAGTGAGCAACCATCAGGCTATTCCACAGCAGCTAAGTACCCACCAGCTACAGAATGGCAAAATAAACTCTAGGAACGTTGTGCTATTGAAGTTTATGCAGCAGTTATGACAACAAAACCCAACTGTGCTGACATTCAAAGATCTGAGAGGAACTTCTGAGAAAAAGCAAGTTGCAGTATGACATATACATTATGACATTATTAATGTTATAACACAAACAACACTAACCTGCACATAACTGGTTTCACTGAAAATCTGACTCACTGAGATACAAAGATGGAATTGTTTTATTACTTTTTGTCAATAACTGCCTTTAATTATGTTGAATCTCCCTTTCAAACACTTAATGGTGTGCAGGACAGATCCTGTGGCTCTCAGATCACTTTCACATATTAAGCACTACTCTTTATCCATTTACCCAGTTCATCCTGACCCCAGCTGGAGGGACTTGGGGTCTCGAGGATGCCCAGTCTGTTCCCTTGCTTCTTTTCCTCTCCCTCCTCCTCTTCTAGGTCTCTATCTCCTCCAGTGCACTAGAGGGGTCAGGTGGAACTGGACTCTGCTTCTGAGGTCCTCTTTGGGTTGACATTGACCTTTGATGCCATTGAGTTAGCAGGCATTTTTCCCAAGGAACATGAGTGAATTCTTCCTGAGTTAAGATGAAAAGCTTGTATTTGACCTCTTCTGACCAACTTACCTACTTGCTTAAAGCACATTCTCTCGCTGGGCCTCCTCTTCTGGAAATCAGCCGTTATGGTCAGGATAACAATAGGAACATCCAAGCTACCTTCCTCCGTGTCTAAGTGAGGCATAGAAAACTCTTTTCCTTGCCAGACAACATGGAGCTGCTTCACTGCGCCTTCTCTGTCCAATTCTCTTTTCACCTTGTTCAAGTAGGTGCTGCGTGAAGACCAGCAGGTCCACTCCTTAAGCAGATGTTCAATCAGGGAATCAGAGGCCAGTCTCCCCTTCTTGCAGACACCCTCCCAATATAATAGTTCTCTTGGAGTCCTCTCCCCTTGGCTTGAGGATTAGGCAAAGCACCTCTTCTGATTCCCCAGGGAGATGGAAGGGAAGCCCCAACAGCGCTCCCTCTCTCTAAACCCACAGATGGCATCTCCACTTCCTTTCTTATACAACATGAGGAGGAACTTATAGGGAGACAGCAGCAGGGCTGGTTCTACTGCTTCTTAGAAAATCCTGCAGAGAGGTCCCCAGTGACACCTCAGCTGCACTCCCACTCATCATCCTGGAACATATAACTATATGTTCATAAAAACTAATCGATTGACAGTATTCTCCTCTGGGTAGGGACATGGGATGATGAGTGGCAGTAAATGGGCTTTAGTTTGTCTATATCACTTGGATTGTTGCAAAGGGAATGTTTTCATGTATTTCATTCATTGATTCAAAAGAATATTGACTGGACTATAGAGATACCAGGAATGATTTAACCAAGGCAGCCAAAGTTGGGGTCAACCCTGCCCACACTACTGTGCTGAGCACCACTGACTCTGCACTGATAAATTTTCTCAAAGTTTGACTGAGGAGCTGCACTTTCTCCAAGCATATAACTGGCAAGTGGAGCCACAGAAACACAGCACAGACTCTCATCACCCACGTTGCTAATGGAACACAGACTACAAGTACATGTTCCCTTCCATCTTCCACCTGCTACTGGTCTGTGTGATCATCTGCTAGACTCTGATTAATGAGAGCAGCAGAAACCCTGCAGGGTGGAAGGGCAGTCTGTAAGAGTGCACAGAGGGAGAAGATGGCCTTGTTCTGCCATGCTGAGTGCCACATGGAGTTACTGCTTGTTAAGGCTTCCTGACAAGCATTGAGAAAGCTGGGAGGGGGCTTAGTCAACATGCAAGAGGCTTGGAATGCTCTCCTGTGCATCATTCTGCATATCTAGAATAACAGAAGGCTCCCAAAGCACCTCAGTTGGCCAAGAGAGAAAGTATTATAGCCAGTTTCTACTAGGGTGGCAATGGACACAGGAAAACAGAGTCTTTAGATCTTTGCCAAGACCTAAGAATCTCAGTGGGTGCCTGGAAAGCAAAGGAGTCTACCACCTCTAGTAAGTTTCATCGACACTGGACAGATGATTCAAATGGGAGATAAAGAGGGAAATCTGAAGGTTTCAGCAGCACAAGTAATGTATTTTGGTTCAAGACAAGTTTATGCTAGAGAGTACAGCTCTCTAAAATATGCCTAAAAATTTCCTCCAAGACCTTGTACTTTAACATCAAATTACAAGAGAGCTATCATCTTTTTGGTTCAGGAATTACAACATATACTCTTTCCTTCTTAGCTTATCACTGGGGTTTCCATTATGATACCTCTTTGATCAAAGACATACAAAATTTGGTGCTGGAAAGGAATTTTAGAATCAAGAAAAGCCATCTCATTACAGATGTGAAATATGGAGACATTGTTAACTGTCTGAGGGGTCACTGTGTGTGGCAGGAGAGGCGGTACTTGAACCCAATACGTCAGATTCCCAGGCCCATCATCTTTCGCCACAAAATTTCTACCTCTACTTGTTCTGAAAGGTATAAGTTACCTTCACAATTACTGTGCTTCAACATCAGTGCTGATGGTTGAGGGAAATAAGATGTTTACAGATCATCACAGATAATTTCACATACACAATCTCATTTGACATTAACTCTGAGCAGCAAGCAGCACAGCCATTATTAGGTCCATCTTACAAATGTGGCAACTGAGTTCAAGACATTCGTTTCCTTAAATCACGCAGAAACCGTCATGTCTGACTCTTAGCTTTACTTACTTCCATGTCATCAATCAGAAGTTTTTGTTTTTTCCACAAATTTTTAACATCCTAACTGACTGCTTTATACCTAAACTTGATGTTTTATTTATTTACACATGGATAAGCCACAGATCAACCATGTGCTTGCTTTCAGATGTGTCTGCTAGAATTTTATTAAGAGAATATGGTGTGTTAAAATGAACAGTGAGAAGGCACACCAACTCAAAGAAGTACAACACAAGCCTGCTTTCCTTTTCCTAACTTGGGCTGGTTGTCCTTGGAATAGTAAGAGCTTGGTCAATGGCAGAGGAGGGAGCCTCCAGTGCCTCTCCTCCAGCTTCACCCCCCAGAGGTTCCTGCCTACCTCCCACTCATTGTCCCCTGCTCCCCCCTTCCAAAAAGCACACTCAGCTGGCTCTGTGAACAGTAACACAGGTTAGCTATGCCAGGCAGTCTTTGATTCATGGCTTGTTCAGACTCTGGTGCCTGCCTGCTGGTTCTTACCTTCGATACATACCACTTGGCCATATTAATTTCTGTCACAGGGGGGAAATTGGTCAGTGAAATCTAAACGGGCTTTTCCTATTTATTGATACAATTTCATGGCAAGAGCAATTTTCAGAGCTTATTTTCCACTCCATTGAATCCCATGTTACTGCAAATGAATATATTCCTCGGTCAGTGCAATGGCAAAACACAGTTGTAAGTGCTTTATGCTTCATTTGGATAAAGAGTTCAGGGTATTACCAAATATAAAAGGAAGTTAAGGGCCATATTTCATTAGGTGGCTGTCTCCCCTGTTAATAAAACCTGATGTTGGTGGTATATGTGTAGACCCAGAGCAGGGACTTACAGCTCTGCCTGGCATTCAGTAAGGCCGTGTAGTGGTTCCAACCGCCACCTGAGGAGTATGTCACTTCTCCCCTCAAACCAACAGCGACACTCCAGCACCCGGCTCAGGAAGGAACCGGACTGTGAGTTGGAATATGGCACAGGAAATTAATGATCCCACCCCCGCCAGGCCAAGGTATGTTCTTCTTCAGATGATGGCTTTGCTACCATTAAAGGAAGGCTCATGCTCACATCGCTCAATGTAGGAAGTTCCAGGTAAGCCTGTTGTTACCAGGTAAGCCTGATGTGCTATGGCTTTGAAAAATGACCTAGTGGATGGGCTTCCTGTATTTTACCTGTTAATTGGATAAAAGGTGGTGCCATCTCATTTCTCAAATGGGAAAATAGGAGCAGTCCAGCCAAAATCAGGGAATACAGACTTTTATAAAAACTAGGTCATTTTTAAATTAAAAACTCCCCTATGTCATAAGCAAAGGGTGAAGAGAACATTCCTTTCTGCATCTGGACCCATAACTACCCCCATCTATAGCAAATGATCCACATCATTACACTACGCCAAATTATAACTAGCTCACACTGAAGTAGGCAGCTCATTTTACTTAGCCACCAACCCTTGAAAAACAGTAGGAGTTATTGGCTTTTATAGGTAATACTAAGAATACCTCCAAAATCCAAGCTATAAATGCCACCTTTTTTATCAGGTATCTGACAGGTAAATTACATCCCACATTCTACCATCACTGAACTTCCCCGAAATTTCCACGACCAGGTCAAGAGTTCTTTCAATGGCCTCACTCTCACCACCTACTGTTAGGCAGATGCACGGGCCCTGCCCTGCCTCTGATCTCCACATTTCTGCTTCCTATCTTGAAGATAGGCTTTTACCCAAATTTCCATTTCTAATGAGAAAGCTACTATATATCATCAAATTCATTTTTGGGTCACCCAAAAAGGTATGAGGTCTGCTCAGAGGAGGAACATGTGTAGGCCCTGGCCTCATCTGCCTACCTGCCTTATCTGTTCCTGCCAACCAAGAAAGCCACTTCAAACTCAGGCATAGGCAGACAGTCCCTGCCCCAGGGTCAATCCTCAGTGCAAAAGATATTACTGTGGAATTTCTAAGCCCTGAAGCCCTCTATTCCAAGCTAGTAAAGTCTGGAGTCTGCCTTTTTCCTTGTGCTTAGCCTGACTCTTTATCAGGCTTCATCTGTACACAAATTGTGATTCTGGATATTGAGGTCTGCTCTGGCCATGTTTTCACCTGTGCTTCCTGTCAAACTAGGCCTCTGAGCATAAAGCCCGTCCTTCCAACTCATGCTCCAGCCCCTGCTATGCCTCCCAGCATGTCTAAATCCTCCACATGCTGACCTCAGACACAAAAATCTGGCTCTGCCACTTACTAAATGAGTAATTTTCTAAACTCTCTGAGCATTATTTTTCTATTTTGTAAAATGGGTATAAGGTACACATTTATAAAGTTGTAAGAATGAGATGACCTAAGATGCCCAGTTTTAATAGAAACTGGATAAACATTATTCTCTTCTCCTTTTTCCTGGATAGTCTTACCTGGTCTTCACTTCATGTTCAAGGTGTGGTTACTCGTGCTAACCCCCTGACATCATTCCCTACCAGAGTCACAATTCACCACAGAAAAACCAGCCATAATTTATTGCTTTGGGCTTCAGGATTTAGGGAGTTTGATTCAAATGCCATAGTTTGGAAAGATTCACATCAAGTCTAGTTTGTAGCTAGCTCTCATCCAGATTTGAATCTAACATTTATCTTCTGGAAACTTGTATGTATCCTTACCTGGGTAAGACAATTTTCTGTGACATTTTCAACTGTGTTTTAGTAAAAAGCCATTTAAAAAGAAGTCCAAAAATTATTTTGTCTGAACTAAGAATTTTTTAAATGGCAGCTATATTTTTTTTAACCATAACTTGATCAGCATAGGCAAAGCATTCCTCATGGAGTTCATGCAAATGAGTTACATTGGTTCTCACACATAGTCAGTGCTCAATAGCGGTCTCCTTGTTTCTTTCCCCAATTAATCTCCCCAATTGTGACTTTCTACCCTTCTTCTTAGCCCCTGTGTTCTGTTATTTGAGATGACTAAAGTGAAAATACTATAACCAAAAAGTCTTGGATATCGCTATCATATACTCAGGAAGACCTGTCTTGGATTTTCAAGCATTTTTTCAGTATTAATGAATTGATTCATATATTTATTGAGCACTCACCGCTATGTACCAGGCACTGAGGTATGTGCCAGACATTCAAACCCTTGACCACCAGACTCTTTCTCTCTGTGGGGAGACCAAGATGTAAGAGAGAAAGTTAGTGCTATTCATTAAGTGTGGCAGGACAATAAAGTGACTCTTTGGTACAGGCATACAGACAGTTCTTTGCTTTTTAATGAAGCCCAGTGTCACAACCTGGGGACTGATATTTTATACACCCGATCATCAATGATCGTATGTGATGAATCCAATATTACCCTGAAGAATTGCAATGTGTTGAAAAGCCTGAGGACAAAAAGGCACTCATGTGAGTGTCATGAAGGTGGCTGGCCATCATGATGGTGGGATGGGGTCTGAACTGGGAATGGACCATCAGCATCAGCAAAGGAACAGTACCTATGAGGTGGATGGATTTCTCCTCAGCAAAGGTGAACAAGATCAGAAAACAAGACAGACAAAACACCAGAAAACTACCTGAATGCTTGTTAATGTAGACCACCTTGGGTTAAGGGAGAGAAGTAAAAAGCCCAAACTATTTATCAAAAAAACTTATGGGGAAAAAAATGACCGAAGAGATTTTACCTTAAATAAGTAAGATAAAAATTTCTCCCATTGCTTGAATTTGAGATTTAAGAAATAAGGTAAATTCAGATATAAGGAAATAAAGTTTCATTTCCACATCAGAGTTTCTAACTATGAAATTCATGCCATCTCTATAATCATAGTGTTTTTTTACTGACCTAGACTGCAAGCTCTTTGGAAGAAAGATGTGGTCATTCATCTTCTGAGGAGTGGGTACAGTGCAGATTTGGGGAATAAGTTAAGTCTGGTGTAGCAGTTTTAACTCTGTCATTTATTGGCTGTATAAACTTTCAGAGTCTCTGTTTCGTCATCCTCAAACTATTGATCATGTAAGTTACCATCAACTAAGGATATTGTGAAGATTTAATTACATAATGTGTGGAGGGTGTCTGGCACTCACTCATTTATCTCTGTAGCTCCACTTTCCCCAGAACACAGCAAAGAACATAACATATACTAGATAATGAACATGTGGCTTCCCCTGCCTGTAGTATCCTTCCCATCTGCATTGCCCAGTATAATCCTGGTACAGTACCTCCCTGTCCTTCCCTTGAACATTTTCAAATGGACCTTAATTACATGCACTATGACTCTCCAGTAACCTAATGAAGTTGCTAATGTTATCATCCCCATGTTGCAGATGCAGAAACTGAGACACAGAATGGCTTGGTAACACCCTCAAATTAACACTGCTAGTAAGATGCTGGAACCAAGGTATTTCCAACCCCAGCTCCTGTATCTCTAAGCACTTACCTCTTCTGATTCCAGACCCATCCAATGCCAAGCTCAGACATCTTCCCCACTACCATACTCCTCCTTCCCACAGATCAGTTTTTCTTCTCATAAATTCCTCATTTGGTTTGGGATGACTTTGATGAAGCTGAACTTTAAGCTCCCAGGGGAAGAACTTCGTGATTCTTAGCTCTATAAAGCACTTTGGCCTGCAGCCACCTCTTCGAATTCCTGCTAAATCAGCCAGGAAGCTCTTAGTGAGAAGGATTCTGGAACTACAATCGCAGATCTTGAGCCATGCAGACAGATGGGACACTGAAGTCGGCCTAATCAGTGGCATGCAGTTCCCTTAGACTACGTGCTCCACGGACAGTGAAGCACGAGTCCAGCTGCTGCAGTGTGACGGAGCTTGGCAGTCCCATTCGAGGAAAGAGAAGGCTCCCAAGGCAACTTCCTTCTCAAACAAAAAATTTCCTTGAATCTTTTCTGAGATGAAAATCACCAACGTTTCCTTCTCTACCTTGAATATCAAAGTGAGGATCTCCTGCCTATGAAGGCTGGCCATTTCCAGTACAATTCAAGCTCCAAATAGTCAGGGAGAATAGTGGGGCCTCTTCTCCGTTGTAACACAGGGCCTGGCACATTGTAGGTTCTCAATAAATACTCTTTGCACTAGTAATTAAATAAACTTGCCTTCTCATTTTGAAAACTCTGACTCAAAGACATTGCAGTCTTTACCAATTGACTCAATCTGACTGGGAGGGCAAGGGAAGCAAAGCAACGCACACTGACAGTCACTCTGCATCAGACACATTTACGTGATGCTGTTTAATCCTTATAACCACCCTATGAGGTAGATACTACTATTCCATTTTACAGACGAGAAACTGGATCTTAGAGGAGTAATGAGCCCAAGATAGCACAGATGGAGGTAATTTCTAAATCAATGATTTCTCAACTGCACTTGTAGCGCAGTTTTCATGAAGGCCAAGAAAAATTGATTAATTTTCATGGTTTGCTGCTGCTTTAACATTGCTGTTTGAGTTTGACCTAATTATCATTAACACTAAGTATGATATTTTTGAGCACTTGTGCTTTACATGTATTGATACATTTAACTATTTCAATATCCTTTGAGGTTAGTGATGTTATTTTTCCTATTTTTATGGACAATGGATGAGAAAGTTGAGGCTCAAATAGCTTGTCTAAGGCCATATGTCTAATGGGCAGTGGATCCACACTTCGTATTCAAGCAGTCTTGTTACAGTGTCCAAACTCTTGACCACTTTGCTATAGCTTCTCTTAAAAATCCACCTGTTCTGGATGTCCAAAGGACCAGCCCCAAGCTAATAAAAGACTAGCTGGTCCCTACCACCACCATGAAGGACACCGCTGAAGCAATTCATCACATCCTACACATTCATCCCCAACAAAGTAACCCTGGAAAGTTCTGGATCAGTGTGAACTGGTATGTTCTAGTGCTTTCATACACACGACTAATTGGTGACATGGCCATGCTTCTCCTCAGCATAATTACAGTTTGGAACATTACTAACATTTTACATCATGAGGTAGCAGACCAGTTTTATTTTTTTCTTTATGTTTTTTAAGGACGACTCACACAGTTGCTGAATGCGCCAAGTTTTATCACTTCATGATGACAATTCTGCCCGAAGCCACTAGATGCTCACATTTAAAGAAACTTCAGAGTCAATGATGCAGCTTGGTCCACTGGCACTTCATACTGTAAAGTGGCTCAGGATGTGAATCAGGTAGAATAGCTAAAATCCCAGAAGTATAAAGTACTGGAGGCATAATCCTTTGAGGAAATGAGGGAAGACCAGAGTCAGATGGAGATGAACCAACCAGAGGGCAGAAGCATCCCCTTCAATTTTGGCATCTACCCACCTCCATAAAAACTCTACTCTTGCCCTACCCTCAAAGCTAAAAGTGAGGATAATCCTTAAATAGGAGAATGAAATTTAATTTTTGTGGTGGCCTAGCATATGAATACAGTACATAATATATTTTTATTTTTATTGTAACTGATAAGTATGAGGAAGAGTAGTTTTCATTGAATTATCATGTGTGACCTGAGGATTTAACCAAATTATGACGGAGATGTGTCTAGAAATTTTCTTCCCCACAGAGAGAAGCTGCTTTTTGAGACCAAGGGCAGTGACCAGGAGGGGCAGGCCCTGCAATTAACCTAAAATTGAAAATGAACATAACAGTCAATTTTTCCTTTTAAGCCATTCCTACTTCTGGGTCAGGCCAAATAGGAGCTATAACAAAAGGATTCTTCTTCATGCCTGTTCTAGTAACACAGCTGGAATAAGGAACAGCCATTCTCTGCCACTGTGGGTTATGCCTCCTCTCTCTTCACTTTCCTTTTGTTCCCTCCATTCGTCAGCCACTACCACATCCCCCACCAACCCTAGGCATTGCACTCAGAAAACCCAGGAAGACAGCAAAGACCCTCTAGACTTGCCAGAGACTATCTTGCTTCCAGGCAGCTTTGAGTTTGTACTCAAGTGAACCAGTCTCACAAAATCTGAGAGTGGCGACTCAGAAAGAAACTTTAGAAATATAACTCCCAGTGAGTAAAGCAAGCCACAGACTGACACGTCTACAAACCCCACTGTACCCTCTTTCCTAGCATCCACAAGTCATAGGGAATTAGACATAAAGAAGCACCATTCCTGTGTTTATGTGACTGCACGACCTTGCACAAGCTACACACGTCTCTGGGTTTCCATTTCCTCGTCCATAATGGACGAACACAGGCATCTCTTCCTCAAACGCACTATGACTCTCAAGTCAAATACGTTGTTTCATTTTTGTTGACTCATAAATTCATATTTATTAACATAATGTGAAGACACTAAGCCATTTTACTTTTTAGCAAAAACATGTCTATATATACCCAAAATGTTTCAGCAATAGGGATCATATTCCTAGAAGCAAATGAGGGTACATTTAGATTTTGTGCTTTAATATTGGTGATAAGCAAGCTTCTTTAAAAACAAAGTAATACATTTAGAAAGCAGGTGGTTTGGAAGAAGGGAGGAAGGAAATATGATTGGTTCAGGTGTCCAGGAAGCAAGCTTATAATTGTCAGTGGCTGTCACCAAACAGGAGGTGACCTATATTTATAATTAATTATTTACTACTGATGTTTGTCCAACCTTTTGGAAGCAGATGTAGGCAGTTCCTATCCTGAGGAGCAGATCAAGGATAGTGATAAGTAATATTGATGTTGTCATTGTCATCAGTTCTAACTAAAACATAAGCATAGGGTCAATTTAACAAGTACATCGACCAACAGAGCAGTGTCTGCACAGAGGGACTTGATGCTATTGAAGAAGGAAAGAGATTTTTCCTGAGGCTTTGCTGAGCTTTACAAGAGATGGTTTATGGCCAGAGGAGAAAGCTAGCTTTGCTGAATGTACAAAATATATGCTACATTGAATACAGGTTTTTTTTTCTTACCACATTACCAAGGTTGCTTACATAAGTTTGGGAAAATTGGAGGGTTCATTGAGTTAATATCAGGAATTATGAAAGTACTTGAAGCCAGAAGGAAGACCATAAATAGGGCCACTGCTATTTTGAAGTCTAGACTGTATCACTGCAGTGGTCCCTAGTGTGCTATTCGGCATTCCTTTTCATTTCCCTCCAGTTGTAATCAGATAACCAAGGTTTATAATACAGTAAATGTATAATTAAATGCAGATGATATGGGATTCCTGGCAGCGCAATTCAAGATGCGGGGCTGATACTACAAAATACCATGACCACCTTGAACACAGATTTGTTATTCAAGGGAATAAAACCTTACAGCAAAGTGGCTCACTTATAAATGTGCATGCTGCTAACTTTGGTGTTGATTTGATTCAGGAATTCAGCCATTTCAAACACCTTTTCATTCACTCATTCATTTAACAAATATTTGTTGGATGTCTACTGTGTGCAAGGCACTGTACTGGGCCTGGGTATGTAACGATAGACACCCACATGCAGGGGAGACAGATAGTAAACAGACAGTTTAGTACACAGAAAAATTATGTATCAGGTAAGTTCTATACCAAAAACTAGCAAGGAGATGTTACAGGGATAATGGGGAAAGATAACATTTCTGGCTTATGCTACTAAAATAAACTGGATGATTGCGGAAATTATCTAAGGAGACTGGTACAAGCCTTTTGGCCCCCTATCTGAATCACTGCGGACACAGTACCCATAGCTGCCGCTTTGGCTGTCCCAGTGTTGGTAAGGCCCGGAATATAGGTAGTTTTCATGGGGTGGCAGCATGATACTCAGGGTTACAAATCAAAACACCTGGACTCAATTCTTGGTTCTGTCAGTTGTTAACTATAATTTTGGGCAAATCAACTACTGTAATTATTGTTTTTCTCATATATAAAATGAGATATCTGTTTTTCTTATTTCTATCATGGTGGTGGGAAACAAATTAAAATGAAATTATACAGTGCTATTCAAATGTTAGTTGGGCTATTAATAGGTCAACCCTAGGAATTTCATATTCTATCTCATACCTTCAAAATGCCAGCCATGGAGATGATATCCTGTTCTTTTCCTTCCGGACTTCTCTACAAAATGTCAGGAATGTAAACTTCACCTCTTGGCAAAATGTGTCTTCTGACATAGTGTGCATAAATTTCGATCTGCAAACAAGAGAGGCATCTTTGGCGCCCTGCACATCAGGAGTTGGAAATATGTTTATTAGTCAGTTGTTTGTGGTATTGGTGGTGACTTCTTTCCAGTGATCAAGTTATATGAGGAAATAACCAGTAAATAGAAAGATTGCCTCATTATGCAAAGTGAAATACAATCCGCCTTAGAAAGGAGAATCATGCCGAGAAGCTTGCTGAACAGACTCTGCCTCCAATTAAGCTCCGATTACTTGAGCTGAAAATCCATTCTCCTGAATGGCTTAGATTTCAAGGGACGTGGTCAACATGA
Source organism: Manis javanica (assembly GCF_040802235.1). Classification (NCBI taxonomy): domain Eukaryota; kingdom Metazoa; phylum Chordata; class Mammalia; order Pholidota; family Manidae; genus Manis; species Manis javanica. Next base: position 86,054,110 of record NC_133166.1, read on the forward strand.
TAATAATGATGATATCGTGCTGTTTTCTACAATTCCTTTGCCCAAGGAACTCAGGGGAGCATCCTGACACTGTCTTGGCTTTTATCTTCAAACCCGGTTGGGAAGATGAGGGACAGACATTCTACTTCTAGAGAGATCCGATGGCAGTGTGGGTGGGAGGCTGGAGCGCTCCTGGGGGGTTAGCCTGTGGAACCGGGTTAGGAATTGAAGCCAGATCCCAGTGCTTCCACTCTTACTGGTTAGTATCATTTAAGTGTTCAGCTATGTGAGGCTACACCAAGATTTTAAATAACAGAGAAGCTGACTTGCCCTGTGAGACAACAAAGATGTTGGTGGAAAAAAAAGCACCTCAATGAACATTATAAAAATACCCATATTAACTACATCCTGGGGCATCCAGGAAGCATCTCATGAACATTACCATTGTGCCCTAGCAACCACCACTGTTCCACACAGACCAACAGTATATTAATACCATATTTCATGAAATTGAAGATGACAGTCAAGACACACCATTCTCTTTCCTTACCTAAGGGGAAAAAATGCTGCCAATTAAACATCGTAGGGGGGAGTGTGTTTTAGATTAATTGATGAATTTGTTGCTTTTAGCATACCCCTAAAAAGACACACAAGAGGTGGTAAAATCTCAGGAAATAGTGTAGCTAATGTGATAACAAAATGTGAGAGGCTTCTCTACAAGGAAAAAAATGGGACTATTTAGGAAAAATAAGTGGAGGCGGAGCTTGAGGGTAGATGGGAAAGAAGCCTCAAAATCATGCAGGCTACAGGCAGGGTACATAACATGAAGACCTACCCTCCAAATCCAGGAAACCCAGAATTAGTGGGAGTTCCTATAAGCTTAAAGGCAGATATTTAGAAGGATGTGTTATTTCACACAGCAGGCAGTCTACATAAGGAACTCATTACCCCTACAGATAGCACAGACTAAAAAAAAGATAACTTGGTTCAAAAAGGGTTTTAGATAAATTCACGAATGATAGATCCATAATGGAGTCCATCCTCTAGACAGTTAAATATTCTTATTAAGTCATCACTTCAGCATTTTCTTTCTGTGCTGAATAACAGTGCTTCCTCTTGCCTCCTCTAATAGTCCCCACTTTCCAATCCTTCAATTTCAGCTGTCCTCCTTTAAATCAGTGGTCCCTTTTTAATGAGTTTTTCCCCCTTTTAATGAGTCCCTGAAAACATTATCTGGGAAATCCAGGTATAATGCAATCCCAAGTCACTCTGAGTTTAAGGCTCATTGAGGGCAGAGAGAGATTATCTTTATCTTTGAAACTATATGCACCCACCACATTACCTGGGACAAATTCTATTGGATAGATGAGTGAATAAATGAGTGAATATGTATAACCCCAGTTCTCTGGAACTCTGATCGAGACCTAGATCATCTAGGTGTCCCTGTGCACTGGATGGATTGTTTATGTGTGTGATGGCAGATGTCAAGGGTTGGGGTTATGGGAGAGTGGGGAGGGAACACAGGTTTAAGTGAAGAGTGGCTTAGGTCTATTGCCAAATGCCCTAGATACCCAAATTTGGATATAACTCCTACTATGACTATCGTAAGGGATGTTTAGGGACTGTGGGAGCTCAACTGAGCCCCACAGTGAGGTGTATCTTCTTGCGATAGGACACAGGACAAAATAACAGATTAGGTAGATAGGTAGAAAAGTTAAGTAGGCAAGCAGAGTTGCTTTTAATTTTTTTGGTTTTGGTTTTGGGAAAGGGGGAGAGAGATGTTTCTTCCCACATGAAAACTTCCTTAAAAAAAACAGTTCTTTGCATCACCTACGTGATTCTGCAGCTGCCCATGGGGATCAGCCAATAGCCTTCTGGAGGTGAGGCAGGAGTTTAACTGAGCTGTCTCCACATCCTTAAGATTTCTAGCTAAGAGATAATCAGCTGTTCAAAGTTATGAAATACCCCCACGGAGCCAGAAGTGAGATTGGAATATTAGGAGCTGTCTGAGGTGCAAGGAGCTAAAAGCACTAGGAGATAATAGACTTCGCAGAGTGGCTTCCCTTCCTCTTGTTCATGGGCCTGGAATATTGATGGAAGTTCACTTATTCAAAATGACCATCACTGACCAGAAGGTGACCTGGGCAGGAATCATCCAACACTCCTGAACTATTTCATCAGTTCCCAGGTGAGGACAGGTAAGAGACATCAGTAATATCATTTAGGACACACGTAAGGAAAAAAGAACAGTAAATGCTGCTGTGAACTTAAGGATCATGTCCCTGTGGCCTCCTTACTCAGTGGTCTGGATTCCTGCTGATGGAGAAATACTGAAGGAAAATAATTAGTCACATTTTTAAAATTTATACACCCATGTGTGTGTACTTATTCCTTCATAGCAGTCTGTAATATCCTTTGGAGACAAATCCTAGAATCTTGCTTTGGCAACATAAGCTTCTTTATGGACATTTGCCTTTTCCCCAGTGACCTGCGTTAGCCCTCATCATTGTGTTCTTTATATACCATATTTATGGAAATGACACCACATGAGAACAAGATGCTTTATGGCTGGTAATTTGTATCTTGTTACATAGGATTTATGAGACCAGAGGGACAGCCCTCAACATTGTCCTTCAGCCTGACGTCAACATTTTATACATTTTCCCTTTCACCTTGTTAAGGAGCTGAGGATTCATTTTATCTTGTATTATTTAATGATATTCCTTTTCTTCTACCATATTTTCTAAATTAAAAAAAAAGAGGAATACTGCTTAAACACATCTGTTGTGATGTATACACAGGTCTGTGTGCATATCTCCTTATGCACCTGTGTGTACGTGTGTGCTTGTGTGTTTGTCTGAGTGGTTGGGACTACTTGGGACAACACATGGGACAATCCTAGTCCCAGAAAGAAAACATTCCATTTCCTCTAAGCACCCACCCCATTCATCCACTGTGCACCTGAAGCAGGTTTACATTCTTCAGGAAGCACAAAGGGAACAGATATCTACTACTGTATGCACTGGCCATATTTCTGAGTTTCTGGAACCTTCCCACTCAGTAAGTACCATTTACCTTCACAGACATTCTGCCTCCATGCTCACTCATTGAACATCCTTGCTGCTACCAGCTTGTGCATCTCTCATAGGACAATGCAGATCATCTGGGGTCCCTGGGCTCTAGACAGGGGGTTTGTCTTCTGTGAGGGTCAAAGATGGCTAGGGCTCTCCAGTGGACCAGAACCAGGAACTGTTCAAGGCATTCATATTTATGGAACACCCTCCAAATATAGTGTGGAGAAAGAAGGAAGACACAGAAAAATGTGGAGTCCTGTTGAGATTCAGCTTCTAACTGCTTGCCCTGACAATCTTTGTATGGACAAAAGCAAACCTTATACCTCACACAAGGTACTGTTTTACATTCTCAGAGAGCTTCTGTGAGCTTACGTTCCTCTGGAGCTGCTAGGACACTAATATAAAATGGCATTTTCCAGCCCTCAGTTTCTACATCTATATATTGTTAACCCCACGTTACCACCGCAGTAAAAAACACTGAAGTGGAGAGAAATTGAGCAGATGGCACAGGAGTGATGACGGAGAGTGATGGCAGGGAGCAGATTCCATCCCAGACACAGCAACACACAATCACGGTCAGGGGCATGGCAGCAAGGCCGATGCCCTCGGATGCCATCTTGCCTTCTGCTGACCTCCTTGCTCGTGGGAGGTCTCTGAGCCTTAACTACCTGAGTGGAATTACTCCTCAGGGTGGTTTCTACCTCATATGAGCAGATGAAATGATTGAATGAGAATATAAATGTAGAGCCATAAGCCGAGTGCCTGGCCCCTGCTAAATTTACAATAATAGTTTTATTCTTATATTTCCTCTTATTATTCTCAAAGAGAAGCTTTTAAAGTGTCACACTGTCCCAGGGTATCACACGGTTCATTTTGGCAAAGTGCATAGAATCTGCAGATTACCCAGAAGAAATGGAAAGGTAATTTTTCTGTGATAAATAAGTTTAGTGTAAGGCTTTTATGAGCAAAAAATGTTTAATAAAAAGGAAATAGAAAAAAATTACCACATCAATTATTACCTGGGGCAATAAAAAAAACTAAAAAAGTACCTTTAATTACATTTGTAAGCTTCTAAATTCTAAAGGTTATTGGGGTCTAGCCTTCCTTGCATACCCTTAAAAACTAATCCTGGGTGTGTTCTATATTTGAAATTTGGAATTGGACAGTGATGGTCCAAGCATTTTCCTCTGCTTGCATGAAGTTGTCTGGCCCTGCTCCACTGCATGAAACAGTTTTACTTTAAACTTTATCATCACCCATCTTAAGGAGCAGGCCTGAGGAGTTTTCTACAGAAATGAAGACTAAAATACTGTCCTTTAGATTTAGATCATGCTTCAGTTAGCTTTTGTTTCACAATCAACCACCCCAAAACTTAGAGGCTTAAAAACATCACCATTTATTTAACTTATGATTATTCTAAGTGGTTCTTTTGCCCTGGGCTGGAGTTCACTCAGTGAATCTCAGCTAGGGTTGCACATTCTATTTAAACGGGTGATCTATTAATCAGTCTCAGCTCAGAATACAAACAGAAAGCTGGTAAATGTTTTTTGAATTAATGAGTTAATGAATTAGTGGATGAATAAGTGAAGTTACTGAATTTGGGTTTTTTTGGACACTGTGTGGTATAGGTCTCTCTTGGAGAGTTGCAAAGCGATATATTTATTTTCCCCAGCAACTTCCTAAAGCTTTTTATATCTCAGGTTGATCCAGTACATTCTACCTCCAGCTAGACACAGACCCAGACCTTTCCTCCCTGAGGGCTGTGCCAGATAAAGGATGTAACTTCTCCCAAATCCACCCATCCTTCCTTCCTTCCTCCCTCCCTCACTCCCTTCCTTCCCTTTAAAACTCCCATTCTTTCAACACCCTTAGAAAAAGAGAGGCATCTCTGCTCGATGGGAGGAATGACTAAGCCACGTTGCAAAGGCATGGATCCCAGGGGGACACTGTGGCCATTTCTGTGATCCACCATAGGTCACAACGGATAAACTCCGAAGTGTGCCTCACCATCTCACATCACTAGGTAGCAGAGAAATGTGACTATGTAAGAGATCAGGGCACCTCTAACATTCTTCCTTCTCTTTTAAAAAAAATGCTCCTGGATGTCAGCAATTCTTAACCTAAAATAGATGCCTCAGCCCCAGTCAAACAGCCTCTGAGTTCCTTAGAATGCATTCATCACAGACTGGAGAAGTGACAGACACACACTGAAGAGGAAATCCCAAGACCAAAATAGTCATCTGTCACTTCTGACAGAGGACGGCGTGCGTGGCGGGGCGGGGAGAATAAGCCGGGGAGGTTGACCTATGAGGACAGCTGCTCTGGGTCCCCACCCACTGCTCTGTCGGGGAAGCAGGGCAGGAGGCATGGGCTCTTGCAGAGAACATGAGAAACTGGAGACTGCTTCTGTGAAAGTGTGCTTTGCATGAGCTCAGTTCCTTATAGTAAATAACGGACCAGACATGACTGATGGTGGGATTGGTCTTCTGTGAAACTGAATGGAGCTGGAGATGATGCTCAGTCTCCTTCCCAGAACCCGAGAGCAGGTTGACTATCAGCAGATACTTATATTCCCCATAGTAAAGGATGGTTTTAGTAGAAGACGTGACCAAACCCAAATTATCTGTACTTTCAACTTCTGAGAGGCCTTCTAACATGACCCACTGAGAGTCCCCTATTCAGGCACAGAGCTCTGCACATGGACTTCTGCAGATTCTGTTGGCCCTGCTCCCTTCTCTCCATCCCACAGCCAGGCTGCTGCCTTGCTTTCTGCCCCCACAGCTGCTGTTCAGATTTCTAACTGAGCTTCCTGCCCCTGGCCAAACTCCGACCCATCAGCTCCACCTTCTTCTAAACTGCATCACTGACCAGGTCACTCTCACCATGTCTTCAGTCCACTCAGCTCTGGGGATCAAGTTCAGATACTTTGGCTCTGCCCTCCTGTTTCTCTGTTCTCCCACCCATGCACACACCTCTCTTCCTCCCACCTACCCTTCACCACACACCTTCAAAACAGTCATTTGAAACTACTTGTGGTTCCTTAAAATCCAACAGCTGCTTCAGACTTCCAAGTCTTTGCACATACTGTTCTCTCTTCAAGGAAAACACTCTTTCCGCCCCCACATCGCCTAAGACTTACTCATCCTTCTAAATTCTGCTCAAGCATCACCTCTTCCAAGAAACCTTGCTCAAGCTTCCTAATCCAGTACAGATGCCCCTCCTCTATGCTCCTTCTGTAGCCATGCTGCCTCTGTCTGGTACCTACCTTTGCCACATTATGCTGAAATGTGTGATGTATTAGCATAACTCTACCTCCACTTTGTGCAGTTGTGTTTTGTTCAACTCCCCTGGTGTTGAACACACAGTGAAACCTGGCCACATGTTTTTCAAGAGCTTGCTTGGAGGTTCCAGCAGGGGAGCCCAGTTACTCATATACCCTTGACTGAAGAACAGTCCCTCCTCTATCAGGGAAGGTCATCCTCTTTGACTGAGTGCCCAGCTTTGGAAGGGAGGCATGGGCAGCGAGGGAGGACACCCGCCTAGCCAGCCAGATCAGCCGAATCAACCCTTGCAATCAGTGGGGTGACAGATGTCACAGCCAGATTGCCCTCACATCCAAAACTGGCTAAATGTTTTTGAATGAATGAGTGAATGAGTGAATGAAGTTATTTGCAGTTGGTTCTTTTTAGACAGCGTATGGTCCAGGGGCTCTCTCTTGGAAAACTGATGATTAATTTAGAGCCATCAGCAATTCCCCATCACCAGTTAACTATCCTTTGGGTTTATCCAGTATATTCCTCCCAGTTGGACACAGACTCAGACTTACCCTTGACAAGTTGATCATGAAACTTCTCCCAAATCATCTTTCTTTTCCTTTTAAAACTCCATTTTTTCAGTGTCCTAAGATAAAGAGAAGAAATTGACAGGTAATATCATTTACAATATTTACAATGAAGTGGAAACAGCTGGAAATAATAACTTCTTTCAGTTCGACAGTGCTTTACAGTTTATGAAACTCTGGCCTCCATTATCTTTGTCTTTCTAATAATCCCTGAGAGATGAACCACTTAGCTACTCTCATTTCATTTTATACCTGAGAAAACTTAAGCTTACAAAAGTTTTGTAATTTTGCCAGAATCTTTAAGCAATAAGCAGTGAAACTTCAATTCAAATTCTTCTAATTTTTTTTTCATTTCATTTCTCAAAAGGTTATGCTTGGATGGGTAAGCAAAACCTTAAGCCTGAAAGGAAAGCATTACTAAACATGGAGATAGAATATAGACAAAAGGACCTTTACAAATCCACCAAATAATCCTGTTCAGATTGCTATCTCTCCGTCTACACCTATGGCTGACCAGAGCCAGTTAGAGGCAAGAAGGTAATAGAGTCTAGATTCTTTGATTCCATATGTAAGAAAGGACTAGGCTATAAACAATGTTCTTGGAATGAGAGATATTGGAAACTCTACGAAACCTCATTAGTATATTGATTAAAGATCTTGGCTGCTGTCCTGAGGTCTGTGGACTGCTCATCAAAAACCTGCGGCTTCTCATCACAGATAGATTCCTCCCAGAGGCTGCATCTAAGTCCATGACACAGTGGTCTGCCCTACAGGTCCACTGGGAGGCCACCCTAGCCTGCAGGGCGAGCATATGTACAGCAGGAACCAGCGGGTATAGAGTAAGTGGGTGAGTGAATGATGATGGAGAGAGAAAAAAAACAGGAAGAGGTAGCTGAAAAACTCCAAGAAAAGAAGTTTCCAACTGTAATCATTAGCCCTGCACCCAAGGCATATGATTACATTATCACCACATCTATCAAGACTGTGAGCTCCTTCAGGGCAAGAAAGGTGGTGTATCCTTTCTCAGCCTTCTACACCACACCACCCCTGCCAGCATCTGTGCTGCACTCACTGCTATAATATTTACATATTGATCTCCTCCTTCCTCCATTTCATTCTGATAAAAAATTTAGGCTATTTCTATCAATGATTGTTGAACAACTGAGGTGGGATGATCTTCTAATTCCAGGACCTGGAACCATAAGTATTACATTCCTATTTCCATAAAAACTATTTCAGACCTATCCAATCTCAAACGAATTCTGAAAAAGATAGTGGTTACCTCTAACAGATTCTGTGTTTTTGTTGTTAATCAATTTTTTGCTTATAATTTCCCTTAAACCCTATCACAGATTAGGTTCTCATGAAATCAAACTCTGAGATTGAGTTTGGTGCACAGTGTCTATGGGATAACAACAGTGGGAAGAAGGGAAGAAAGCTGCATTGGAGGTGGGAGAAATTGAGCTTTTATGGTGACCTAGACAACCTTAGCCTATTCTCTAGGGAAGCTATGCAGCTAAAATGGCCCAGCAGAGAGATGGCACACGGGGTTGAAAAGCTGAGCCCTCATATTGTTTCTTCCATTGATTGTTGGATGTGGATACCTCCAAAAGAGCCCTGCCGTAAGGTGACCTCTGAGGAGGCTGACAGCTGAAGACTGACCACTGCATGTTCTGTTACTACTGCAACAAGTTGCTTCTTAAAGGAAATCTGGAGGGTGTATGTCCATGTCCTGAGTCCACCCCTTGTTCTCACTTGGGTCTCACTTTGCATATGCTTTTGTGGAACACCTTCTCTAGCATTTCTGTGGGCCTTTCTTCCTGAGGTAAACTGAGAAGGGAACTTCAGTGTCAGTTCCAGGAACAGGGTGAGGCAAGCAAGATAACTAAGGCACAAAATTTAAGGGGGTACTTGCATGAGATAAGTGCCCCCTTAAATTTTACATGCTAAGTGCCCCTATATTTTTGGACAGCTTTATTTATAATTCACACAGCACAAAATGCAACTTTTCAAAGGATTCATCTTTGGTTTTTAGTTTTTGCATTTAGCCTTTATTGTTTGTGTGGACATGTGTTTTGATTTTTATTGGACCTATGAGTGGAAATTCTGGGTCATCTAGTAACTCTAAATTTAGCTTTTTGAGGAACTGTCAAACTATATTCCAAAGCAGCTGAAACATTTTACACTCCCAAAAGCAATATATAAGGGTTCCTATTTTTCCACATTCTGACCAACACTTGTTATTGTACATCTTTTTTATTGTAGCCATCCTACTGAGTGTGCAGTGGTACCTTGTGGTGGTTGGAATTTGCATCTCCTTAATGATTAATGATGTTGAATGCCATTTCATGTACTTACTGGCTATTTGTATATCTTCACTGGAGAAACTTCTATTCAAATCCTTTGCCCATTTTTAAATTGAGTTGTCTTTTAATTATTGAATTACAAAAGTCTTTTATATATGCTGGGGACTACTCCCTTATTGAGACTAGACCCTATATAATCTGCAAATATTTTCTACCATAATTGGTAGAAATTAGTCTTTTCTAATTAGTCTACCATAATTGGTAGAGTTGTCTTTTCACTTTCCTGATGATTTAAAGCATAAAAGTTTTTTTTAATGGGGCCCAATTTATTTATTTCTTTTGTAGCTCTAGTTTTGCCACTATGTCTTAGAAATCATGGCTTAATTCAAGGTTTTGTTTTCTTCTAAGAGTTTTAAAGTTTTAGCTCTCATATTCAGGTATCTCCTCCATACTGAGATAATTTTTGTATTGAAGTAATGCTGGCCTCAGAGATGGGTTGAAAAGCAACTCCTCCTCTCCAAAATTTTGGCAGGTTTTCTGAGGGTTTGGTGTTAATTCTTCTTTAAACACTTTTTAGAATTCACTAATGAAGCCACTTTGCCCTGGGATTTATTGTGAGCTTTTCTAAAAAATTTTATTTAATCTTACTATTTGTTTTACATCTATTTTTGTTTTCTATTTCTTCTGAGTCAGCTTCATTTATTTTTAATCTTTTTAGGAATTTACCCATTTCATCTATGTTATTAAATTTTTTAGCATACAATTATTTATACTATTCCTTTATAATCCTTTTTACTTCTGTGAGGTTGTTAATGATGTTCCTATATCATTCTTGATTTCAGTAATTTGAGTCTTCTTTTTTTACTTGTTTACTATAACTAAATGTCAATTTTCTTGATCTTTTCAAATAAACAACTTTATATTTTATTAATTTTTTATATTGTTTCTCCATTCTCTATTTCATTTTTTTCCACTCTAGTCTTTGTTAATTTCTCTATTTGCTTTGGGTTTACTTTCTCTTCTTTTTTTAGCTTTCTAAGGTAAAAAATTAGGTTACTGTTTTGAAATCTTTCTTCTTGCTTAATATGGGTATTTACAGCTGTCTATTCCCCTCTTAGCCCTGTTTTAGCTGCATGCCCTAAGTTTTAGTATGTTTTGGTTTTGTTTTCATTTCAACTATTTTCTAATTTCCCTTGTGATTTCTGCTTTGACCCAGTGTGTGGTTTAATTTATATATCTGTGTGAAGTTTTCCAATTTCCTTCTGTCACTACAATCACTTAACTCTTGGGACTATTGGATTAGCACTAAGGTAACCAGTGTCATAGACTGGTTGACACCAAGTAGGCAAGTCACTTTATCTACTTGTTTTTAGAGTTTCTTCCATGATGGATGCTCTCCGGTGGAGATTAATATGATCTTTCCACTTTGTGTCCACTCCCATGTATTTACCCACATACCTCAATCCCACACTTCCCTGGTCTCAATATTCACATTTTTTTTTCTTGCAGGTGCTTCATCAGCCATCCAAGCCATTTTTCACTGCCCAACAATCCATCATTTAATTTCTGACTTTGGGCCACGTTTCCCCCAACACAAAGTGTGTGTCTGTGCTCAGACTGAAGTTTTGCCTATTGGAAAGATTTTTCTTGCTACTGTCTTTGGTAGCCAGCCTCAAAAGACCATATATTGCAACTGTTGTACATTTTCAGCATACACCTACCTCGAGAGATGACCCACCCTGTCAGTTACTTTCTCCTTCCAAGAACCAGTAAGATGACCCATGGGCCACTGGTATGAACTGAGAGGGGCCCTGGTACAACAGTGGTAGACAACATGGGATTTAGGCTTCTGCTCGTACTTCTTATTCATGCCCTCCTGTGCTTCCTGTACTTGATCCCGGATGTACAATGCATAACTACATTTTACAATGAACTATTGCGTGACCTATCCAATCTCATGATTTGGTAGGCCTGACTGAATTCAGATCTGGATGGGAAATTCTAGATGAATGATCACTTGGTACTCTCTGTCTCTATTCTGTCTCTACCAGGGCCCAGGAACACATCAGATGTTATCTTCAAGAAGTAGTATAATTCTTCACTGAAGATAGCATGGCCCCAGCTTTAGAGCCCCAAAGAACCTTGTGATTCACTTATTGGATCTTGTCGTAAACACCACATGGAATCTTTTATCAACACTGATATCCCTAATACCATAAAGTCTTCTGCATTATGACCCAAGTGGCTGCTTGGCCCATAGCCTGCACTTGCTGAACAGGCCTTTACCTGCTCTGAGCCCCATTCAAAATGGGCAGCTTTTTGTATCACCTGTTACATGGATGAAACAGTATTTCCAAGTATGAAATATGCTGCTTCCAGGACCTGAAAAGGTTTATAGACCTGTGCTTCCTTCTTTGTTAATGGGGGAGCAAGATGCAATAATTTACATTTGTTTTGGAAGGGACTTCCTAGAATGCCCCTGATCACTAGGGCATGGCAGCTATTATTCATTTCTTTTAATATAAAGTCTACAAATTTTACTGATACTTCTGGTCCCTGAATATTCATAGAGTTTATCTTCCATCTTATTGAGAGCATGAGTTTTACCAAGGTCTCAAACATGCTAGCCATTTCTTGCTTATTCAACTTGATTAGCATAATTTCTTTCATGTATCAGCATGATATTCTTTGGGATACCCAGATAACCCCAATTTCTTTGGTTTGTATTATGAGAGAAGACAAATATTAACATACCTCTGGGGGTAAAATGCAAATATATATTGCTGTCCAATCCATAAAAATGCAGTTTCTGATTCTCTTTTCCAGCAGGGACAGAAAACCAAACATTCTCCAAATCAATGGTTGTATTTCATGTACCTGAGGCCACATTAACCTTTTTTTAGCAAAGGATACCGCATTTGGCATGATAGTTGCAATAGGGATTAAAGGATGACTCTGATTTTTCAACTGAGACTTAAGTGGGGATATGATGGGGACCAACACTCCTGATTCCTTTAGAGATTTAATGATAGAGACTTACTGGTAAATTCTGTCCTCCACATCCTTGGAATGCAATTTTTATTTTTAACATAATGTCTTTCCCAGGAGTAGAGAAATTTAGGCACTTGCAATTGACCTCTCCCATTATTATAGGTAGTTCTTACTCCATTGACCAAGGACCCAATGTGGAGGCTTTACCAGTTACTAAGTTTTCTAGTTTGATTATACTTTAGGGGACTTGGGGAAATTACCACAGGGTGATTCACAATCCCAAGGAACTAACAATGAGCTAGATCTTTGACAAAGTCTGTGTTTTACCTGGGCCCCATAAGTCTCCATCTTAACAGAAGGACCACAAAAATATTTCATGTCTCCAAGTATTAATGTTAACCCCAACACTGTCCAAGAGTCCTTGGAATATTTGAGTATTCCCTTCCCACAATGTCCCTGAGTAAATTGGCTCTACATCCCTTTGGGGAAGAACTGGGTGAATCATTACTGTACACCTTGCCATGGTGTTACAGTGTTTAATCCCAGAGGTCCCGTTCTCTCTTCAATCCATGAGTTTAGGATCTAAACACTGGCTCAGGACCAGAAAATGGGCAAAGAAACATGACTTTTATTGGGGTGACTACCCTCAGCCTCTTGATGATCCATCCTTGATTTCCTCTGATGGTACAAGTTGAGTAGTAGCTTAGTTGGATGCACACTTATTCTGCCCCTTGGAATGCCACAGTCTGTGAACAGTTTCATAACTCCCTGCAGATCATATCTTCTTGGCGGCCATTCCAGCCTTACTGTTCTTTATGAAAATTATATGCACCTAGCTTCTGACTAGTAAGTACTACCACCTGGCCTAATTGTTATAGGGCTCTCATCATCCCATTGCTGTCAGTGAGCTTTGTTGTGGGATGCCTCCTCCGATCAGTACCCATGACCTTTAAAGGAGAGGCATCATTGAAGTTCTAGATGCTGGTGATCCTCTCATCAGAGCTTTCCTGTAGCCTTGGTAAATTATATATCCTCTGGGTCTCCCCATGGAACATAATCATCTGGTGTAGTTTTGGGCTTTACATGATATATCCATTTCAGCATGCCAGCTTTACCAAGTCTTTTAATAAGTTTCTCCATCTTCTTTCATGGAAATTCTGGCATTTAAACCTCACTCAGGGTGGGCTATTGATTTTTTATGCTTCCAGACTTTGTTCTTGACATAGCACTAAATCCTTTGTCTCAGAAGAATACTCCTAATTCAGTAAACTATCCCTTCACTAACCATATATTTCAGTCTCCTCAATCAAGTGCCCTCAGAATTCAGTCCCACACATATTCCTCCAACTCCTGCCAGTATATGCTGACCAAGTCCTGCAGCATCTTTCAAGTATAGTATTTTTCCTTCCTTTGCATGCCCTGTACACTTCTAGCTGCTAATGATACATCTAGTGGCCAGGAGGGAAAATGGGGCATATCTTGAGAGGAGCACGTATTGCTTCTCAGGGGAGAAGTCTCTGCATTTTGTTAAGCAAGAAACGGAGTATGGTAGCTCTTAATTGGGACAGGTGGGAGATGAGATGAGAACCTCTTTGTAGTCTGTCAAAAAAGTCTTCTGGGTTTCATATTTGATTTTGCAATTGCTTGTTAATCTCTTAGTGTGTGTGTGCAGAGGTTAGCAAACTTTTTCTTGACAGGGCTATACAGTAAACATTTTAGGTTTTAGGCTATAAAGTCTCATCACAGCTCTTCAACTTGGCCTTTGTAGTGCAAAAACAGCTATAAACAATATGTAAATGACAATCAAACTTTATAAAAATAAGCAGTAGGCAGAATTTCACCCATGGGTCCTGGTTTTCTATCCCCTAGTTTACTGCATCAACTGAACTTAGTATCAGCCACTAAATTCCATTGTTCTTCTACATTTCTCCCATATATCTCAAACATTTGATACAGAGCATTCTCTTCTACTGCTATACCATCCAAAGCTGGTAAAAGTCTTGATAACCGAACTTCCTCCTTGTGTCAGGAGCTATCTGTGCTTGCTAGTAATGGAGTCCTCATTGTCAAGCCAAATGGGTAGTAAGTCATCTAGCTCCAAAATCCCATCTAAATACCTGCTTTCTTGGACATGGCACCCACTGTTGCTGGTTGTGTTCTCTGGGAAGGAGACAAAGATGGAGGCCTTTTTCCTCCCGGCTCTATCAGTCATTAAGCGTAGGTCACTTCACAAAGGTGTGGCCTTTGGCGAGGTGCTCTCTGCCGCTGATACAATCCCTACATGAACTGACTGCTGAAGGCTTTCTGCTGACAGCACTCCCTGCATCCGGGGCAATAATTGCTTCTTTGAAGGAGGACTGGGCAGTGCAACATCACAGTCCTCTAAACTGAGGGCTCTGACTCACCAACCTCCCCCTTCCTGCTTTATCCCTCTGCGTGGTCCTTCACCACCCACACAGGCTTTGCTCCTGCCTCTTCACTGGTTCTGGATGCAGTACACTTCAGGTACCTCTCACAAGGTCTGCACCCCATGCTCCTTTCTTCTCTTGCTGTTTGGTACTCAGATATGAGTGGCTCTCATCACTGATTTTCTGATTCTCTCAGGATCAAAGTCTTCCTTAATAATGATTTGCAGTGTGATCTCTGCTGTCATTCCCATTGTATTTCTGAGCATGGTAAGTAGGCAAGCCCTATGGGAGCCTTTTAACAATATTTATGTTTGTGTTCAAAAAGCAAATAATTACAGGCTTATTGGGGAAGGAAACGGAAAATAGCAAATAAATTCAGAGCTTTGGTATAAATGGTCAGACAGTTAACAAAATGGTCTCCTGTTGAGTAGGACCAACAGAGCCATTCAGAATAGGCAGTGCTCAGCCCAGGCTGATGGGTCTGGTGCCCTGGGGTAAGTCTGTTGTGCTCTGTTTCCCCTCCTGTCAGCACAACTGTATATTGAGGACAGAGATTTTCATCTCCACTTCTGTCCCCTGGGGGTTCATGATGATTAAAGATACATGTTCTTTTAAAAAGGTGATAAACAAGTAATATTTTGAAGAACTGGAAAATATCATCAAAGGGGAAGGAAGAGATATTCAGGACAAAACTACCAAAAATGAGTTAGGTTTGAAATGTGGAGAGAAGAAAACAAAGGGAAATGAAAAATGAAGTGGATGAAAAATACAGCATGGACAAGAATGCTGAAGAAAGAGTAAGAGAAAGTGGGGGAAGCAGATGAAAAGCAGCAGCAGGACTGGGAAGAGGAGGAGGAGGGAGAAAAGGGGCAGGTGGAAAAGGGGCTGGGGAAGAACGTGAACTCTGGCTTCAAGCAGAGCAGCACGTTCCCTTTAACAAATGATACCACATCCAGACTGAGCCCAGAGCTCATCATGGAAATGAAACTGGCAAGCCTGAAAGCGGAGGTAGATGAAGAAGCCAAGATCTTAGACAAAATTTCAACCACAACCCTGCCTTGCCCCTTATTCAATATAGTTGATTGGCTGTTTCCTCTCTAGAATCCAGAAGGATAACCTGAAATAACTTCTAAAAGAAAGTTTGACTTCTAACAAAGAACAGAAGCCACAGAGGTAGGAAATGATGCATGTAGATCCTGATCAGGTTCTCTGCTTTCCCATTCCACTCCACCAGCTGCATTTATGCGGGGAAACTCAACCATTATTAGAAATTTGTTTTGAGGTGAGGAGAGATTTGCATGTTACTTTCATCTGCAAATTTAATACCCAAATAACGCCATACAGAATTTAAGATAACTGGAATTGTTTTTTAAATATAGCTTTATTGTGCTCTACTCCCCTGCCAGCAGTACAGTGGACTCCTTAAATAGGCCTTGTAAAAGCAGATTATAAAAGTAAAGATCCAAGACAAGCAGACCTTTAAGCACCCCACCTGCTGTACACTCCGGTCGCCAAGGACCTCTGAATGTGCATGCTGGAACAAGCTTGCACAGATTTTCCTATTTGCTTTGCCTCAGTTATACAGGTATCATTCTCCCAGTCAATCTCCTTCACCTTTGGCAGTAATTATTCCCCATCTCAGCATTTATCCTCTTCTTCCCTTTCTTCTTGTATAATAGTTTTAGCCCTCCAGGGTGTAATCATTTCTTTGATACAGAGAACAGAATCAAATTTGGTTTTATAAAGAATCTCTCATGGCTGTAGTTCAGAACGCTTGAAAAGGCAATGCTGATGCACAATGGTGACTGGGAGAGATGGTCTAACATCCCCACTTCAGCATGTTTATCTGGGTAGAGAAGCCTACCTCACCCATTTTTACCCAGTTATCAGGGATCTGAACACACCACTGCAAGATATATATTAACCCCTGAAAGATCCTCAAACCAAGGCTCTCCTTTTCTGACATTGACTAGAAAGCAGCCAGTTGTGTTGGCTCTTGTCTCAATTCACTTTAGGGTTTTGAAGTTCATGAGTTTGTATTAGGATATGGGGAGGGGTGGAAAAGAGGGTCTTAAAAGCTCTCTGACACGGGGAGAAATAATGAGGATGAGAAAGTCCTGAGAGCAGTACATATTGGGAAATAATCTTAATGTTTCCACCTAAATGCCTTTATGTGCCAGGCACTTTACATAAATATCTTTATTCAAGATATGAGATTCAGGCCAAACCTGGGTTTAAATCTCAGCTCCAACTTTTACTAGTTGTGGGATCTCAACAAATTCTCTTGCCTCTCTGCACCATGGTTGTCTCATCTGTTAACAGGGATAACACCTACTTTACAGAATGACTGCAAGGATTAGTGTTGGCTGATGGAAAATGTTTACTATATGGTAAACATTATTATTGCTTCCTTCAATTTAACTCTGCTAACCACGCATTTTAAAAAGGACAAAGCTCATGCTCTACAGAGTTTAAATCACTTGTCGAAGGACACCAAGCCAATGAAGAGCAGACCTGGGATTTGAGCCCAACTCTGTATGACTCTTTCCACTGGGTAATCACACCTCAGAGCACCCCAGATGATATCCATGGCAACTGCACAGCAAATTTGATGATAGTTTTTGTAGTTATCAGCAATACACCAGTTCGACTTCTGGGTGTAAACAACTCCATCCCCTATTCCTACTCGTTCAAGGCGTGGCTTAGTTCACTGCACTGATCTCCAGAGGATATCTTTTGGTAAGAAAAACATACCAGTAAAAAATGAGAGATGGATATTCTTCTATCTTGTAATAGAAGAACATTAGACATTAACTACTAGATGAAGGCCCAAAACAATGTATGCCAAATATCACTCAGCCTGTCCATTTCCCTCTTCCAAACGTCCTTTTTATCCATTCATTCAACTAATATTTACCAAGCACTTATCACACATCAGGCACTATTCTAATGCTGGGAATACAGCTATAAACAAGACAACAAAGCCCTTGCCCTCAAAATTAACAGGAATCACTGTGAAGACATCCTAATTCAACATCAAGACAGGAAGGAACTTTGGAGATCATCCTGCAAACATCACACCATCTAAGAATGTTTTTGATAAAAGATACATAATTATAATAATTGAAGAAATGCATAATTGAAGTAATTACATGAGTTAAGTGAGAAAGAAAGAAGGGTCAGGGATTTTAATAGCAGGATGATGGATGGATTTAGTTAATTACATAAGGCATCCTCTTTACACTAATCCCCTCCTAAAATGGGCTTGTCATTCATAAAGCTTGCCACATTTATCCCTTCTAAGGAAAACCATCTACCCACAGCCTTCTGAGGGAAATGGCCCTGGGGTGTTGGCCACTGGTTGGACAACACAGAAATCTGACTCAAGTGTGGCCAATCTATATGCTGGCCACCACCCATCTGATACTCTTATAAGGAAAGCTCTACACAGTAGAAGTAATATAATTCTCCAAGACATCCAGTATCTTTCTCAGGAGTAAGAACAGGGGGAAACTGATAGAATACATTAATAATAAGGGCTTCAAAGATAGGAACTCATTAGTTAACAAAATAATCAATTAAGTAAGTACCATTTTATCCCTATTTTAGAGAAGAAGAGATTCAGGTTAAGTAACTTGCGGAGATAATAAGGAGTAGAGTTAGTGTTTGAAACCAGGTGTTTTAACTCCAGAATCTACTGTCTTAGTCACTTTGGATGTCCAAATAGTAAGAGAAAATGGCACAAAGAGATGTAGGATAACAAAGTCTTGTTAATGGTGTCAGAGAGCAGATCTACAGATTCTTGCTCCTAAGGGGACAACAGAGATGACTCTAGTGCTCAGCACTATGTAGGCACAAGAGTAATGATGTTCCAGGATTCCCATGAGAATACTGTCTTCTCTATTGCCCTGTAAGCCCTTTCAAGAAACTTCCACTACTAAGAAAACCTGAGCAAGTTTCCTACAGCCCAAGTGCCTCGGGCTCTTTTTCAACTATGAGTTCCTCACATACAAAATGCTAGAATTCCAGAATTTTTAAGTCATGTCTCTTGTGAAGCTATATCTGTTTTATTGTTTTTAAATCTCTCTTTTGTTTTTTTTTTCTTTCTACCAACTACAAACTGAATAACTCCTGATAAGGAGCTCCAGGAAAGGTCACTTGGAGGCTGACTACCTGGACTCTATCTCTTGTGTTCAGCACATGGAAATCTGGCTGCTGACTCTAAATTTGCCCAGGGACACTGGACATCATCATTCTTCAGGAAACCTCATCCAGCCAACCTTGCCATGCCTCTCATGTTTGTCACTCTCGGTTTGACACAGACCAAGAGGTAAATCCTCCAAGCACCTTGTGCTCTTCATTTCACATTCCCACGTTGCTCTGTCCATCCCAGACTTTTGATCCAGACTCTTGCTGTTCCTTTCTTTCCTATGTTTTTGAGGGTGCCTTCTGGAGTTCTCACCCCTTCTAAGTGAACTGAAGTCAAATAAGTCCCTTCCTTCATATATAAAATAGGTGAATCAAATGGTGTCTGCTCCATTCTCTTTGTTCTATCTTCTGAGCCTCTTGCTAATCTTACACATACACAGTCGACAACCTCCTCCAACTCTCTTCAAAAACTGTCCTCAGATTCTTTATTCATTCAGAGCAGTCCATAGGTAATAACTACCATTAGTCTATGCAAAAAGTATAGCTGTTTAGATAAAGGAAGATCTTAAGTTAGAATTTTATCTAGGTTAAAATCAGGAGAGAATTCTGGAAGGGAGAGGTACCCTGAAGGCAATCACCTCTTCTACTTACCATAATTGACTTCAATATTAGACCTCGTTACTAATCACTCTAACAGAAGATGAAAAGCATTTATTGTTTGCAAGACTAAAACAAGCTTCACACATCATCCTGGATTAGAATGGGAATATGTCTCTATCCTCTGTGTCAATAGGATGGCTACATTGAATCTCTGAAGTCAATACAATGATGTTATTAGCAAGAATGAAAACATGCAAACAACAACTTCACATTTTTATTTTACATTCAACAAACTTAAAAGAAAAGAAAGTGAAAAGGTTTCTCCTTCAAATTTTCCTTGAGTTTTCTTCCTTAGCGAAGATGACAACTTTGCCCAGTTTGAAGCTTATAGCTTTAGACGTTTCTGAGTTACACGATCACAAGAAAGAGATTGAAGTATTTTATTTGAGAGGGGGACTGGAAGGCAAAAAAGCCAATATGGTCTGACTTAGAGGCAGAAAAGCTGGTAGAATTGTATCAGTTCAAACTTTCAAAAGAGAAAGAAAAAAAACCTCACTTCAGGAGGAGCTATGAAGCATGGCCATTTCCAGGCTGACTCTTTTTGTGATGAGAAAGATAAATATCCCGAAATGTCAGAAGCGAAATGGCACACGGTTCATAATTATACAGGGTTTCTCTGTTGCTCAGGGTCCGAGCCCACTGTTAACTTTAGCTGACTCCAGCAATAACCACTTACATAGAAACACTGATTTCTAGGTAAGAAAGGTTTACAAGGTCTCCAATATGACCCTTAAGTTATCTCATGGATGTGGATATTACTCAGCCCATTTTATGAATAAGGAAACAAAGGCTCACCAAAATTAAGTGATTTGTCTAAGGACACAGAGATGTTCCCTGGCACAGCCAAGAGTGGAAACCAGACTTTCTAACTTCAAATTCCGGGCTTATTAGGCCATATAAGAATGGGTGTACCGGCCAGTTAGATTAAGGACTGGCCATTGGACCACCAAAGCAAGACACTACTCTGCATCTATCTACCATTATAACCAGAATTGTAATATTTAAAATACATTTTTGGGCCATTAGAGGACAAGAAAATGAAAGGCTTCATCTCAGTGGTAGCATAACTACCTTTAGTTTGTTCAACTCTTGGTCAGACTAAAGCAGCAACAGCTTTCAAATGGAACACTACATCCAATGACTTTAGTTTTCCATGACACTTAACTTTTTATGTGAACTTTATGAGTCTTAGAAAACAATGTTGCATTCTAGCATTAATCAAATATTATAAAGTTCCAGCTATGTAACAGGCATTGTCTTAAGTCCTGGGACCATAAAGAAGAATAAAAGGTATCCTAGTCTAAGATTAAGTCCTAGTATTTTAGAAGAAGGAAAAAATTATCATACAAGTGTAATGAAATAAATGAACAAAGTACAGAGGAAAGACTGCAGTGGAGTCAGAGAAGTCTTTATAGAAGTGACACTTCAGCTTAAATTTAACAACTAGGAGAAAAGAGGTGAAGGTGCATTCTAGAAATCAGCTCCTTTATGTTATTTCAAATTTCATTCAGGGCCAAGTATAAGAAGTGAGTAACTTCATAGATCACATAGTATCTTCACAGGTTTCCAATGGTTATCCCCTGTGTCATCATACAGTTGGCTCCAGATTTATTAATTACTGAAGTTTTGGCTAAGACTTTAGTTTTCATTAATTACATAGGTTTTGACTATGGCTTCACCCACAGAAGGGTAGTGGATTTTATTATGTTTTATTATTTTCCAGATTTATTAAAATATAAATGACATATAACACTGGGTAAGTTTAAAGAGTATAATGTCTTGATTTGGTACATTTATACATTACAAGATGATTACCACTGTAGTGTTGGCTATACACCTCCATCATGTCAAATAACTACCATTTCTTTTTTGTGGTGAGAATATTTAAGAACTACCCTCTTAGCAACTTTCAACTATGTGATACAGTATTAACTGTAAGTCACCAAGTTGTACATCAGACCCCCAGATGGTAGATTTTATTAATGGACATTTTTAAAAGAATGGTAACCCTTATTTTATAAATGATACAGTGTCTTCTTGAATTAAGGAACTGAAAAAAATCTCAGTGATTGTTATTATACACTCAAAGGCTAGAAAGGCTTCTGTCTGGAGGAACCAAGTTTAGTCAGGAAAGAAACTGAATTTGTTTTAAAAATATGCATCATCATATTATCATATCAGGAGTTCTGGAAGAAAGAAATAAAATCTCTCCTTCTGAATGTAAAAATAAAATCTTAGGGACCAGTAGAGAGATATGATAGGGTAAAAAATATGTTCCTGGACCAAACTGCTCAAAAACAGGTAACTTTAAAAGGGAGGGTACATTTTACTCATTCTAGATGCAAAAGGTTTGCTCCAATCCAAAGAAATCCCACAAAACAAGAGTGCAGGAGTCCAGCTTTACCACAGGGAGCTTGAATCCAGAAACTGCTTGTTTTAAAACAGAAGACAGTCTCTACTTTTAAGATAAATTGGGGAACCACTCTTGAAAGTTGGGATAGTTATATAAAGGATTTCAGGGGAAAAAAAGTTAGACAACTTTAGTAAAGACCAGCATAAATACTCATAGCATTATTGGGGTGAGTTTCAAGATGACAAAAAAAACCTTATTTGTAGTGTTTGCTTATTTCTGATATGAATACTCCATGGCTGATTTTGAGCTTTCAATACAGTATCATCGGCCATGGTTTGGGGAAGAGATGTGCACAATCAGCACTTGTGAGCCTGTGTGAGCCAGCTCCATGCAGCTATTGGAGTGTGCTCGAAATTATGTGAAATGCAGCCTCTAAAGGAATGTGAGGAACATGTAGAACATACTAACAGGGACCTGGGAAAGGTCCTGAGCTGCTGTAGACGTTGATCTGCTATGATAATCCTTGCTGGGTGAGGTTAACCAACCAATTCAGTGTTGGGAAGTCTAAGAGGATTTGCTTGACTAACACATTTTTACTGACCAGAATGCACTGACTTTTCATGCTTCATGATAAGGGCCCCCATTAGAAAAAATATGCAAGCACAAATTTTTAAACAGCCAACCTCTGAGGCTAGACTGGTACTCAGGGAGATTGTACTGCTGCGGACGATGCACCCATGTGCCTTCTTTACAGTCAGCATCTCTTGATTGGTTGGTTCCTGTGCTTTGATGAAGGTTGAATATTTGAGTATCATTCCTGCCTATGCCAGAAATCACAAAAGAGAGGAAAGAGAGCACTTGGCCCAGTAAATACAGCCAGATCTCCACATGGTAGAGAAAGAAAGGAAATGGCTAAAGAAGAAAGCTAAACTGTCAGAACCTCAGCTAAGCCTTTCTGAAAGGCACAGGGGAACTAGCAAGAAAAATGAAACACTAAAGGCTGATCCCATTACTGCAGAGAAAAGTTAGGATGGAAAGAAACGTTACTTAAGGCTTGTAACACCTAAATGCAGAGGGAAAACAGGAATCATGTGGCAGATGTGCTTAGGGGCACGGACTTCAGAAAAGTCAACTGCAAATTCTGTTTAGGAGTTTTCTGAGGGTAATGCTCTAGCTTAAAGGGATGTTAAGGCAAGAGTGAAAATCTTCTTAAAAGACAGATTGTTTAGGATTACACAGTGCCACAGGAAAAGGCAATGGGGGGCCATGGTGACCCAGGACTGATAAACATCTGCCCAAGAAACCTCAAAAAGGTTGTATCTCTAAAGAGAGCTCACACTCAACTTGGTCTCAGGTGCCAGGTGCAAAGGCTCCAGTGGGAAAAGTCAAACTAAGAGGTTTTATATGTGCAGGATGAGTTAAGAAAAGTCTCAAAGACAACTGATGCTTGGGGCTGCCGTCACAGTTCGTGTCTTTATCTAGGAGAACCCTGTCTTTCTGAGAAAAAGGACTGCATGTATATTTGACTTTCCACTCAGCTCCGTTAAATCCGAGGCCATGATAGATTCCTTGAACAGAATGCTTCCCCAGCTGGGTTTAAATTCATAGGTCATGACCTAAACGGACTGGCATCCTGGCAAAGTTGCAGCCATGATGCTTCTCTCTCTTTAGTCTAGATTCTTCCAGATAGGACTCCATCTCAACTACAGTCTTTGGCTGGGCCAGCATCGCCTGTACAGATAGTCACTGCTCCCTGGTAATGTGTATTTGAGAGTTTGGCCCTCTTGGTGCAGAACATTTCTGGCTCAATTTTGAGTTGACCACTTAATCCAAGATGCTACTAGATATATATAATAGGTCAGCTTTCTCAACCAAGGGTCACTAAAAAATTAAGACCCAATGAAGATTTACTGCCCTAAAGCAGGCATTGACAAACCTAATTAAAGGGCCAGATAGAAAATATTTTAGGCTTTGTGGGTGTATTGTACATACTTTTAATTTTATGCATTTTATGATGTTTTGACATTAAAAAAAAACATTCTGGCTAGGGAGAGACTGCCTCTCCCTGAGATAGCCAATTCTTAGAGAGAGTCAAAGGACCAGCCTAGAGCGTGCCTTGAGGTATAAACTAAGCCCTCCTGAGCGAGACCTCCTCTATATGGCACCCAAGGAGGCAATATTCTTCTGCCTTACTTATCCCAGGGCCAGGTACCAGACAATTAGAGACCACCCCAACAGCCCAAATCCTGATCAAATTATCCAGACTAGACAATCCAAAACTGCCCTGCTTTGCCTTTCCAGGAAAAACCCCAATAAAGGCAGTGAGCGAGCGCTTCTCCCGCTCCTGCCTTCTGCCTCCTGACCACGCTGGTATCTTCCCTGTGCAGCCCTGTGGGTGCACTGTGCCTCCTATCTCTGGGACCTGCATTATAAACTTCGTTTTCCTGACCTTCAACTCTGTCTTCTCTTGAGGCAGGCAGCACCTGAACTGACCATCTCATAAAAGAATGCAAAAGAGTAGGCCATACATTCTTTGTTCCAACCACTTGATTCTACGATTATAGCATGAAAGCTGCCATATGTAATACATAAACAAAATGTGAGTGGTCATGCTGCAATAAAGCTTTGTTTATAAAAACAGGCAGTGGGCTGGATCTGGCCCCTAGTCATAGTTTGTCAACTCTTGAATGAAAGAATCAACAGCGTTTGATAACTTGACCCCTTCCTGGGGCATCTATAATAATACTAGTCATACCAACCTTGAGAAAACAGAGAAAATAGTTCCTCAGGTCACTGTCTAGGTTCTGTGCTTCAGACAAAGAGCCCTAGGTTGGGAAAAGCTGTACTCAATAGGGTAGAATACCTTGACTCAAATAATCCCATGTCACTCTAAAATATCTCTCTTAGATCGTTTGAGCCTCCCATGCCCACACCAATTCCTACAGCTCCTTCACACAAACCTACTCTGTCTTTGCCTCCTGCAAGTAGAACTTAGCATCTCTTCAAATTCCACCAAAGGAATCCAATCACACTCAAATAGGGGCTGACATCACCAAGTGATAGAGTAAGAGTTTTATGATACCTTACCACTGCAAACTTCATAAATGTCCCTATTGGAACACAATTGTACCTCAAATTCCTTTCTCAGCCATGTCCATCCTGGGGGTTTCTCTGCATTTAATTGCACAACTGCCCTTTTGCCTGTCACTTACTCCTGGATCTGCCCCAGAAACTCCAACTTTCTTTCTCCTCATTACGCAAAGCAGTTCTGCTTGGATCCAGGGCTGTACCCTCAACCTTGTAGAGCCAAGTCTGTTGTAGACTTCAGGAAACCCAAGGCCTTGCTGTTGATAGTATAAACCTTGCATCGAAGCAGGCTGAGTTATAGATAGAAAAGAAACCTTCCTGATAGACAGAAATAGTTTGTCAAATGTTCTAAAACTGTGTGTGAAGGAGAAAGGCATGTATACTTTAACTATTCATGTTACCTACAAGCTGTGCTGTTTGACATTAGAACTCAGGTTATATATGCCACCCATACCCCATAACATCCTGCCTCCTGGACTAATCTTCCATGTGGTGAAGGCCTGATGCACAGGATGTATAAGTTGGATGCTCAAGTTGCTAGAAGGAGAGGTAAGCAGGGGATGCTGATATGGTCTAGCAAGAGAAAATGGATCCTGGGTAGGTAACCAAATAATGTTAAGAATCATGGGCAAACTATGTGAGAAGAAGCATGTAATCATGTATGAATCATTCAGGTACACAATTATATATCATGTTTAACCTGAAAGAGTGAATTAGACTGGGAGAGAAATCTGGTTGATATATACTTCTGGCATAGTTTCAAAGTTAATGAAACTTCTACCAGAAGGAACTCAAAACTGGCTGAATGACAAACAAGATGATTTTTTTGTATGTGTCACTTGTTTGTGTCACCAATGCTTCCTGCTGACACCCACCTTGATTCTCCAGGTCAATGGGGCTTCATACCTCAGATCTCTGCATTAGCATTCCCTCTTCTTAAGAACTCCTTTGCCAGTATAGTGGGTAAGGGTTATGATATTTATGGTCTAGCAATAAAATCCACACTTGCAGGTTTTGGAGATAATTTCATAGCCAGGGATGGCAAATAACTCTCAATGTTCATTTTTACACTAATTGCTTGGTTGTGGCAACTTAGATGCTATATGTTGAGAGGGATTCTGCGGTCACTTTGAGGGTAAACAGGCAGGTTTTGTTTCCTGCGATACTCCAAGTGCTGATGGCCTATCCACACTAAGAAGGAATTTCAAGGTAGAGTTTGGTATAATGAAGATAAAGCAACTGCTCTGGAGAAAGGCAAGCCTAGGTCTGAATGCTAACCATTCTGCTTACAATCTGTGTTTTAGGCTTAAAGCCCCTCTGAGTCCAGATACCTTCATCCGTGAAGCGAGGACAATAGCATCCACTCAGAGCTGCTAGAAAATGATTTAGCACATATTAAAATCTAGCACAGTCCCTGGCACACAGTTAGTAACTCAAAGTATGTTAGTTCTCTTCCTGACTACAAAGATCATGCTTGATCATGAGAAATTCTAAGATCTAGCAATTGGTTTATAAATCATCTGATGGAAGCATGACTACAAGATTGTGTATCTTTTTAATCTGGGACAATGTTACAGCGACCAACGTGACTGTCAACAAGTTTGTCTCTCTTTGAGACACACAAAATTGAAAAGCAAGGACTTGCAGTGAATAAAAATGTAATTTAATTCACAATCAAATAAAAATTCTATAGCTCTAGAATCACAGAATATTCTTGGAATGGACTCTTTTCAGTATCATAA
Organism: Manis javanica; assembly: GCF_040802235.1. Lineage (NCBI taxonomy): Eukaryota > Metazoa > Chordata > Mammalia > Pholidota > Manidae > Manis > Manis javanica. The sequence goes on from NC_133166.1 coordinate 86,080,700, forward strand.
ATTTAACCAACTGAATTCTTTAAGTATCTGCCTTGTCAACCTTTTGAAATGAAGGTTGATTAGGTTCAATGGGAAATCTGCATTTCATCATGAAAATGGAACACAATGTCCTTGGTTTAGCCTCCTGAGGAGTAGCAATTTGGGGCACTATGTGCAAAGCATGAAGTAAAAACAGAGGTAGCAAATTTATTTCAGGCATGACAACCAGGAGGCATGCTTATGCATAGGCTATGAAGCATGAAAAGGCATAGCCTCCATTTCTACTGCACAGACCTCTGGATAAGGAAAATTCCCCAAAGGGGCTTCTCCAGCCTTTTATTTTCAAATAGCAGTTTATCAGAATGGAGACATTACAAGGAAAGGAGACCCTTTACATTAAGTGAGTTGATGTATTTAAATACAGAGGAAAGAAGAACTCGATTATCAAGGGGTAAATGCCATAACAGCAAGTCTTGTCAAAAGAAACCAAGCCTCGTTGAGTGTTTCTCAAATCCTCACTACTGTTGAAAAGGTTTAGTGCATAACCCAAGAGAATGTGACTATCTGAAAACCTGAACAAATTCTCAAAAAAGTGTAGTGGAAGAAACAGTGTACATACTATTCATCTCTTTTCTAAAACAACAGAGAAGCCTGTGCTAGACTTAGCAGGTTAATTAAGGAGTCTGTTAGCGATGCAGTGAAAGCTGGCACACTCCCAATTCTGGCTGACACTAGCCAAGACCTAGATATAACTGATGTTCCTCCAATACAACCAAGATGCATCACCTAATCCAAAGAAAACGCATTATCCCATGACAGGCTTAAAGTCAGATTGTAGGCCTAAATGTTGCCAACGTTTTCAGATCAAGTAATCGGCCTCAGAAAAGCTGAGTAAGCCGTTTGGCTGATGGAACTGTTAAAATTGAAGGGACAGTTCAATGGGCTGACACTGGGTAAGAAAATCATTTGGTCGAGTTCATGACATATTTTTCCTCAATCCTGTACCTTTATTTTCCTAATCTGATAAAGTTGATGTGTTATGTTTTGTAGATTTAAGGTGTATAGCATATTACTTTGACACATTTGTATATTGTAATATGATTGCCTTTGAAGCAGTTATTTATATCATATCACTATTGTACAATACTATTGTCTATGCTCATCACACTACAAATTAGATTTCCGTGGCTTACATGCTACTCGTTACAAGTTTGTACCCATAAACACCACAAGTTTATCCACCCCACACCCCCTGGTAACAACCATTTTACTGTTTTTACAAGTCTGACTTTTTTAGATTCCATATACAAGTGATATCCAACAGTACCTGTCATTGTCTAATTTATCTCACTTAGCATAATCTGTTCAAGGTCAATCTGTGTTGTCACAAACAGCAGGATATCCTCCTTTCTCAAGGCTGAAAATATCTATTGTGCATATGTATCACACTTTTTAAAATCCATTCATCTGTTGATTGGCATTTGGGTTATTTCCAGATCTTGGCTATTGTGAATAATACTGTGATAAACATGGGTGTGCATATACCTCACTGAAATCCTATTTTCATTTCCTTTGGGTATATACTCAGAAGTGGAACTGCTGGATCATATGGTAGATGTATTATTAATTTTTTGAGGATCCTCTACATTATTTTCCATAGTGGTTGGGCCAATTTACATTCCCACCCACAGTGCCTAAGGGTTCCCTTTTCTTCACACCCTTGCCAACGCTTCTCTCTTGGCTTCCTGATGATAGCCATTCTTACGCATGTGAGGTGGTATCTCACTGTGGTTTTTATTTACATCTCCCTGATGAATAGTACTGTTGAGCATCTTTTTATGTGTCTCTTGGCCACTCAGCTCCATACCTTTAAGTCAAGTTGACCTTGCCATGGGGCAAGTGGCTGATGGACAGTTAACTGTCAGAGGTGCAGGTAACACCTTCCCTGCACCTATTCTGGCCCTGAGCACCCATGCAGGCCCACTGAGCTTTTAGAACACTAGAAAAAGGTACAGCAAACAGGAAAGACAACCTGGTGCCACGTGTATTAATGAGCACCCATAATGCATCTGGTGCTGTGCTTGATAGTATGGATATGCTTGGTGGTGTGGATACATAGGTCAATGAAACAGGACTGCCTGCAAAGAGCTCACTGTTGAGTGAGGAAAGCAGATGGTCAACAGTTACATTGCAAAATGGTAAAGTTGGATATAAACAATTATAGAAACTGAAATGTGAGAAGATTTCTAAATCAAGAGGGTGGAGAGGGGGTCAAAGAAAATCACAGGAAAGTTGTGATCCTTGAACAATGATTAGGCGTTTTCCCCATGGACAAAAAGAAGAGTGCATTCCAAGCAAGAGAGACAAGAGCCAGTGTGTGGAGCATGACTATGCATGGTGTGGCTAAGGAATGACAGTAAAGGGTATGGAGTGGCTAGAGTGGAGAAGCTGGATTTTAACCCTTTGGGACATGGAGGGACCATCTTGATCCTTTCCACAATTCTGTGCAAAATCCCCACCCTGAGCATCCCACCCAGTTGAGACTATAGTCCTTGGGAGACACAGTCACTGCTGACAGCATCCTGTATCCTTCCCTCCCTCCTCTAAGCTTTAACTGGGTTTATTTTTTTTCTTGAACAAGTGTGTTTTCCAGCCTTGAGCATACTGCATGTGAAAGGCACTGACAGAGAAGTATTAATATTAAATGGAGTCAGCATAGGTTGAAAGTGAAAGTTGAAAACAGGCTGTCTAGGTTCAAAGTTTGGTTTCAACACTCACTATCTGTGTCCCTTAGATAAGGGACTTCACTTTAAATGAAGATACTACTGGTATTTCACTGTAGCATGGCTATGAGCTTTAAATGAAATAAAGCATGAATAATACTTAGAACATTGCCTGGTACTAAATAAGTGCCCAATGAAGGCTGGCTGTAAGCATCACCTTTGGGTGCGATGAGAACTGTACATAGTACCTCTCCACGTAACTGTTAAATGTCAGTGTGTATCTCTTATTCTGCTTGTCTGTCCATTGCCTCCCCACTGTTCCATCACTGTTCCACTCCCTGAAACAAGTAACAGCCTTTCTACATGGCTCTAGAGACTTTTCTGGACTGTTGAAGAGTTCGTTTTGTTGGGCTATTTCTGCTAGGAAATCACATTTACTCCTTACAGTGCATCAAGATCCCCCCAAATCTAAACAAGTCCTTCTCAGCTTCATCCCACACTCATATCCCCAAAGACAGACAACAAAGGCTATTTGCAGCACTTGCAAAACTCATTTATTTCAACATGAAATCAGCTTGTTCCTGATGAACTGCAGCAAGAAAGGTAAGAACCATGGGGCTGCTCAGAGGTTGCTGCTTCCTGTTGTGTTATAACCCAAGATCTGACACCCATGGGATCCACCTGATTTTCACAACCAGCAGATTCAACAAAGAAGAAGGACTAGCAAATCATGTCTGTGTTTGGCATGATGCAGAGATGTGTGGAGAGGGGACAGGAGCACAGAGATAGAGTGAGGAAAGACTCAACAAGGGCCTAGGCTGCTCGCAGCAGAATTTGAGTCCAAAGAAACCTAGAAATCCTAGGATTAGCCTTAAAGGAGGTGCTTCTTTCTCTGATTGTTAAGCCTCAGTGATTCAGGAGGAGTCCAACACGTGGGGAGAGGAAGATCAAAATGACTATCACTGGCAACAAATAATGGAATAAATCAGTACAGGCAGCATAATGGTTGAAAATCTGTGCCAGCATCTACTGCAGGATGCCACCTGCAAGCTGGTCACTGTGACATTCTGAGAACAAAACCAAAGGAGGCGTTCATGGTAACCAGCAGCTGCAGGGCTCTGGGATATGACGACCTGGGCAGAAAGTAACTGGCGTTGCCAAAGAGCTCTCACACACAGCACTGCGTCTGAGCGTGGCCAATGTCGCATGGACAATAGATGATTTAGCCACAGCCTCCTGATTAACCTGCCAGAAACTGAAATATAAGATCAAGGAGACAGACAGCGATGTACTAATGAAACAATGATTTAAAAAGAAAAACCCCAAACAGTCGGTCTTAGACAAGTAATTTGCTTTTCCTGCCACAGTGCAGGCTCGTCATTCCACTGCCCCTCCCCTTGGGAGCAGGCAGAGGTCACCTTGCTGAAGGAAGGTGACCACTTATCTCCCCCACTCCTGCCACGATCACAAGGGCAAGTCCTAATGTCAAATACCCTCCCCTGCAAAAATCAGCCCTGGAAGCCTTTCTTCTCTCAGATGGTAGTAAATTCCCATCTATAACTTCAGTCCTCAAATTCTTTGAAAATGCAGGTATCTCCAAGAGGAGGTGGCATTTTAAGCAAGTGACCATTTAGTTTGGTCCTCAGGAAGGAGGATTCACAGGCAGGTTTTAATATAGTGACATAGTTCTTGCTCAATGCACGTTTGCTAAGTGAGTCTGTAAGAATTCTGGGTTAAAATTCAAGAGAAAGAAGTAGTCATACCCAGATGCACTACAATTCAGGACTAGTTTGAAGAAAATACCACTACAACAAAAAAATTAATTACATAGCATTGAAGTAACAGGTCAAATTTCTAGTCACACATAATATACCTGTTTTTCAAATAGGGGTAAGACCAGGAGAGAGGAGGTGAAAGAGGCAGGAAGCCTCTGCAGGTGGCATCGGGAGGTAGTTTTGACTACGATTGATGGCCCTGGGCTGCGTTCTCACTCATGAAAATTAGAACGGGATGGCTCCAGATACCAGCCCATCAGTCCCTTCAGGTGTCCATCCCCTGCACCCAGTTATTGTCCTTTCCCACCTGTGGGCGTTGCTATTCAAAATTCCAAGCAGGAGAGATAAAACCCTTTCCTTCTTTCCTGTTCTTTCCCTTTCTCTCTCTCCCCCACTATAAGGAAGAACATCATCGTTTGGAGGATATGTTCACTTAGTGACTTGAGGGAAAATTCGTTTCTCTTGGTAATTCAGGTATTTTTCCAGGGTGTTCAAAAGCAACAGCAACAATTACTTCTGAGAGCATCTTCATCAAACCTTTCATGGTGCCACCTCTGCTAAATCGGTCTGACTGTCTCTCAGCCCCTCCACAGGCCTCCTGCTCCCTCTCACATAGAGCCCACTTTCTACCAGGCAGGATTTATTGGATAACTCTGCCTCTCCATTTAATTTGCTGCTGGTGTAGACAGATCTTACAAGGTTTCAGTTCTCACACCTAAGGGTGGAGCCATTGGGCATTTGTATCCTTCATGGAGTCTATAATGTATTCAAATGTGCCCTCCATCCAACCAGGGGTGGCCATCTACAAGCTATGGTCACAGGGATGACTTGTGAAAGAAGAAAGCAGGGAAGAAACAAGGTGGGACACTGTGGTAGCCCATTTTCAAAGGACGTCATTCCTTCTATGAGTGACATTATTGCACTCATAATTATGTTTATAGTCTCTGTTAATATATCATATTTTATAAAAATCCAAAGTCCATTGCAAATTTTGGGAAGTATGTCTATTTAAAGTTGTTATTGGCTACCGTTTTATTGCAACATAGAAGTCTGAAATACCTACCCAATCTAGGTTAAAAGGGGATGATATTTATCAAAAGTTGTCACAGAATATTCATGCCAACCCACAGATAAATGAAAAGTGCTTATCCAATCAGCTACACGTAAGTTTGATTTGAGGCAACGAACCAATAATTTCACTCTGTTCAGGAGAAGTTTTCCTTTTTTAAAGAAACCTCGTCATGAATCCTATAGAGAAGCAGATGAACTGAGATACCAGGCTTCTGACCTCACTGCCTAAGAACAAGGAATGTGTTTGCAGCACAGCAGGAATTTGAACACACGGGAAACAAAAGGGTGTTGAAAGATACTTCTTCACTGCCCCCAGCATTCTTTTACCCGACATCAAAAACACTGCGGCTCTATTCTTCTCAAGTTCAAATTGGCACTGGCAATGTGGTTCCATCCAGCTGGGGATGCATAACATCAGGGGTGACCTCAGAAACAATTAGGCTCCACACTGATAAGACTTTGTAGATTAAACCCAGCAACTTGAATTGCATGAGGGAGTATGGGGACACAGGGAGGGACAATGGAGCTGAGACCTCCCTGGGCTGGACAGGTAGAAATGCCACTGGAAATACCAAGTATGTCTCCAGTGAACTTTATTTTTAACATGAAGACCTTTCTCAGCAGGAGGACACTTGCTGAAACGTGATCTAAACTCACTTCAAGAAGAAAAGCGCATACCTAGAACTGAAACCAAGTGCTTTCTTTCCACTTTGGAGGCCCCTCAACCTCAGAGAAGGTTACTCCTTTGAGCTTTGTGGGAGGCCAGCCTTAAACAGACCAACGAGGGAGGTGATGCCTCCCCTAGTTCCTGGCAGCCTAGATTCCCTTTCCTGCCCTTTCTGCCAGCCTAGGCTCCCTGATGTTCCCTTCAGTGCCATCTCACCAACTGGTGAATATAACAAGCTTTGGCTTCTGCTGCCAAACAAGCCTTCTATAGTTAAGCCCTGAGTTGTTTTGTAGGCTCATGCCTGCTACCCTGTATGTGATTTTTCTCTCAAAGACCTGGCAGTGCTGTGGGAATCCCTCTGCTCAGCTCTTTCCTCCTTGTTTTTTCCAAGATAACTATAAAGGCCCTTTTGGCTTTCAGGATTTATTTTTAATAACTCCAGGGGAAAAAAAAACAGTGAGAAAACTAACAGTGACAATAAATACAGTGAAGTTACAGATCTTAAGGAACCCCTCAAAGTTTCTACATCACTGGTCTCTAGGTTATAGTTATGCTTCCCCTTAAGATGGTAACTAAAAACTACATTTTATTTTTGAACCCTGTTTTTATTTTTGAAGTTGGAGCCTACTAACTTCCCCCTTCCCCCCCACCACACACACCAACTACCCTTAAAAGTATGGGCTATTTTCATCCCTAAAGACCTTCCACACCGAGTGGCTTTCATTTCTCTTGGTTTCCACCTTACGTAGAATGGATCCTGTGGCCATAGATACTTAAGCAAACTTTTAACCCCTACCTAAGTTCCCATCTCAAAAATTCCATTTGAATTTGGTACTCAAGCTTATTTATATTAAAGGGCTAATAATTGTTTACTATATAACCTATCTAGGGGAATTCACATTTAAAAGCCAGTACATTCCAGAAAGAAAAAGAAAAAAAAAGAATGACATTCTAGTTGGAAACTTCAGGCATTACAATTGCAGGTAGGAGGGGAAACCTGACTAATACTTGAACTATCCCAGTGCCTGGGATGGAAAATCCTAGCTCAGCTCTGTCTCTGTCCACTGTGGGAGATTTCTAATATTAATGTACATCATAGTCAAGAGCTGTTCCAGCACATTCTTCACACTAAGATCAGAAGAATGGGTTATAAAATGGTATCTAAATCCCAGTGGATGTGAACTGTGGCTTAATGGACCTGAAAAGAGCCAAATCAAAAAGCTGCCATCTGGTGTTCAGTCCAGCACCCAGTTAGCATGTAGGAGGTACCCACGGTTTGCTCAGCACAATTCTAGGCACTCGACAGATCAAAGAGCACCTTTGCCCTTTGCAGACTTGATTGAGGACGCACAATGGACAAATACAAAATCAACGCTTGTATATGCATATGCTAACATTGGAAAGCAATGGTGCGGATAATCAAAAGCAGCAGATCATCGGAAAATTATACATGCCCTGCTTCCTAACATGGCTGTGGGAAGCGAAAGGAGAGAGAGGATGTAGCACCAGGCAACACAATCAGAAAAAGCTTATGGAGGGAAACAGAGGATGTGCTGGGCAATAATTTGCATCACACAACTGTCTTGGCAAACTGGTGTGAGGGAGTGTTTTGCATGTTTAATTATACGTGTTGGTTAAAAGATATAACTATTTCTTAATATATATCAGTTGTATTGGGGTTTTTAAAAATTCAGGTGGTGGAGTCACCCGTTCAGAGAAAGCCTGAGGGAGACAATGATGATAATAATCACAACATCAACAGAACAACAGATAAAAGCTGAGGCTTGGAATCTGGGCCCTGATGACTTTACTAAAATACATTTTTTGCTCAGTATTTTACGGTTTATGGACTTCTTAAAGGTCTTGATTAAGTAAGAAATATCATCTTAATTTCAGGCTGAGGGAGTTGACTCAAGCCTGTATCAAAATTTCCCTTGGCTCAAGATGCACTAGCATCACCACTGGGGGCCTTTGGACTACAAAAGGCGGAATGATGTCCACCTCTGTGTGTCAGAGCAACTTCATGAAAGTAGTAAAAGGAAATCGTGGTCTTCAGGCTTCAGCCTCCCTTTTCTAAGGCCCTGGGCCCCATCGCCATTATCCACCCCACCACCTCTCCCTACTATGGTCTAGTCCATCCATTTCTGCTGAAGGTGCCTGCGCCTCTTTCCCCAAGCGAAAAGGGGAATTTTTTCCCACCCAGGGGAATGCCTCTCATCATCTGGTCCAATCACTAAATGCTTGCAACACCTCTGGCGTCCTAGATGAGTGGGGCAGACAAGAGTTGGTGAAATCCCAGATGAATCCACCAGAAACCTTGCTCCGCACCCTGGCATCTGAGGTCCAGCACAGTCCTCTGACTTTTTCCACTTCAGGATAAATGTCCTGGGACACCTTTCCAGGGGAGTAAAAGGCTGGCTTTGCCCGCACCTTCTTTCCCATGGTTCTCCAAAGGTCCCACCACAGTTCTTCTCAGTGACTTAGGAGACTCTGTGAACAGAGAACCCCCATATAACCTGCCATGGCATCACAGAATTCCTGAGGTAACTATGCAGATTAGACCCCTCTATGATCCTAGGCGACTTTAATTTAAGGCAATGTGCAAATTAAGTACTCAAATGAGTGGTACAGGCAGCAAGTGCAAAGGTAGTTCAAAATAGGGAGAAAGTTCGTGTCTCTCAGTTCAATTTATAAAGAGGGCCAAGGAGTCTTATTCTCTTTGCTCTTGAAATCTCTCCTTGCTCCCTTCTTTATATAGATTTATTAAGGTATCATTGATATACAATCTTACGAAGGTTTCACATGAAAAACAGTGTGGTTTGTACATTCACCCTTATTATCGAGTCCCCCCTGCATGCCCCATTGCAGTCACTGTCCATCAGTGTAGTAAGATTCTTGCTCCCTTCTTAAACACAATCAATCCCCTGTGCAAACACGGCACTCTTTCTCTGCAATAATACTAAGTGAAAATCCCAGGAGGCCCTTAGCTCTGGGAGCATTCCCAATCTAAGCCCTGACACTGGGCCACCAAAGTGAAACCCAGTCATCTTATAAGCATACAGTGAACACCTACGATGTGTCAGGGATTCTGCTTGATGCAGGGAATGCACAAATTAATAGGATGAACTCACTGTCCTCAAGAAGCCTACAGTCAGGGTGAGGAGTGCATATGTATGTCAACAGACGACAAGGCTCAGGGTCAGAAGAGCTTCCATGGTGGTATGTACACGCTGCTGGGGAACAAGGAGAGGAGGTCCCAAGCACGCAGGAACTCTGTGGGAGGCAACACTGCACTGCAGGCACAGGTGACCCATACTCTCCCACACTTTTAAACTCCTGAACCCAGAAAACCCTCTGGAAACTTGAAACAGAGGACAAAAGTACAGACAGGTGAATACACATATATAAATTTTATCTAAAAGTGGGGATACGAAGATGTCAGACTTCTAAAAAGAGAAGCTAAACTGGGGTTAGTGTGTGGTGATAAAACATAAAATACTTTTCAAATGGGCAATGAAAGGCATACTTTGGGGAGCATCTGGACTGAAAAAAAATGTTATGAACTCTAATAGCACACACTTCTTATAAGATTTGTGTTCCTCCATTGTGATTTGAAATAGACGTTTCACATTGTGATGACTTTAGAGAAGTGGAATCTTTAGGGCACAGTAACAACAAGCAATAATTAATACTGGGGTTCCTCCAAAATCCAAAGATGGAGAATATGCCACCCAATTACTACGGGCAGCCACCAACATCACAGTTTATATCTAAATTGTAGGCTGAGACTTCTCTAACTATGGAAACATGACCACAAAAGCCACCATCTTTTCTACATGGCTGGGATAAATTATTTGGCCAATTGGGAATAAAAAGGAAAATCAAAAGATATTGCACCATAAATGTCTTCATTAGTAATTTGAGTTATACACATACACACCTGTCATGTTAACAATTTGATCAAGGTTTGTACACACATACACATATCTGTCTTGAAACCTAATCGATTTGACTGGGAATCTGCTTCAAGCACTCAGACTTCTCCTGAAACTGAAGTCCTGATGGCTCAAGCCATTTGACGCAGTCTTAACCCCGTACAAATTTTTCCTTCACAAGCCTGAAGGCTAGCAGATCTTCCCCTGACCACCAAGCAAAGAAAAAGTTCTCCATTGGAAGCCACTGTCAGCAGAGAAAGATGTATGTTTTTCACAGACCACATGGACACTGTGGAAAGAGGCTGAACTTGAGACCTTATCCAAGAGTTCACTCTCAACTTGGGATAAAGGAATGACTACAATAAAGAATCAATACGGGATGGGTTATCAGAAGTCAGATTCCTATCAGCGAGGCTGAGAGAGAACTGAAAGTGACCAGCCATGTCCTCATGTCGGGTACATTTAGGGAGGTCTCAGTGATGGGGGTCTCTTACGAATTCTGAAAAGTGGCCACCATTTCAGTATTTGCTACAACCAAAGATAACTCAAAATGAAAGAGAAGCGCTCTTTTCAAGGCACATCACTTGGGCCAATTACCATACAGAACATGCTTCAGGAGATGCTGACTTACACTCAGCATTCGTTTTCCTGCCCTTCCCTCCTCAACAGTTCTGCCCCCAACATCACCTGAACTTCCCTTCTTAAGGCCAGTAAGAAATCCTGCAGTCTTCTTGCTTGACTTGTCTGAGGCATTTTACACTGTTGGTCACTTCCTCCTCCTTGAAAAAGTCCTTTGAGTTTCTGGCAACTTTCTCCATTTCTGGCTTCACCTCATGGGCCCTTATGGATCTTCCTTCCTCCTTAATATTATTGGTGCTGGTATTCTATCCTCAGCCCTGCTCTCCTGTCATTCTGTTTAGCCTTCTCTGGTCATCTGTTCCAATTACCACCTTCCTTCTCATTACTTCCTGTCACAGAGGGCAAATGAAATGCTTTTCCAAATTCTCCCTAATGGTCAATCTCTTTTAATGTGAAGTTTTGAGAACTATATATTTACTAAAATGAAGAGAAACTAGAAGTAGCGGCCTAAACACCCATCCCAGTGATAGGATCCAGTTCATAGTCTGATGAAGCCTAGTGATGGGTGAGATAGTACTAGCTCATATTGAGGGCATACCTTAGCTTCTTCTGGTGCCTTCTTTGAGAATAAGTTAGAGGGTCCAAAGCAGTATAAAAACTCATCTGAACAAGCAATACCTACATTCTATAGCTTGAAACAGAGACTCAATATTCTTGTGAGACCTGACACACCATGATCTTACCCTCTGAGATTGCTAAAACAGTGTACAATGCTTGCTAGATCAGCTCAGAAGTATAATCTAGAAGAGTGGTTTTCATGGCATCTATCATAAACGCATAGGAAGAACTGAGTAAGTATGGCAAGGTAACAATTTGATATATTAACTGTGGCCCTTTCCTCCTCACCCACATGACCTTATCGCCCTTCCCTCCCCCAGTTAGTGGAAATAATCCATTTGCCTCAATGGAAGATTATTACAACAGAAATACTAAAGGACAATACAGATTTTGAGTCTCAAAACACTGTTTTGAAATGATTGCAAGAGACAATTATTTGAGGAAAAAAAGGCTTTATGTTCCAAAATTTTGACTTCTGATCAAAAGCCAAAGTTTTGCAAGACTCTGGGACTAAATTTTTTTCTATATAAATACAGGCTTGGGGAGAACAAATGAATAACAAGACCATCCTACCTACCTACCTCCTCAGTGAAGAGTCCATCAGTGGGGGTGAGGGAAGATAATCAAAAAGAGGAAGTAATGAGCTTAGGTACCAAGAGTTCTCTAAGAAAAAGCCCTGTCCTGTACCCTACACCAAGTTTTAGTGAAGGAGAGGTTAGAAATTGAAGAAAAGTTTGAGAATCTAAGACAGTGAAGACCTGTACTTTATGGGCAAGGCAGGGTCCAGGAAAGTGCTGAGGTACCACAGACCCCCGTGTCTGCATGAGGCAGAGGCATCAGGGTAGAAATGGGTGTGACGTGTATGGGAAGGATGGTCCTAAAGTAGCCCCTGGAGATTAGCCATCCTTGGAGTGCCTTCTGGGAAGCATATGGAATTCTTCCATGTACCCAAGAGGGCTGAGAAGTAGCCCGTGAAAGGCAGGTGGTTCTAAAGAGGCTCCCAGTTTCCATGAGAAAGAGACAGAATGATCCAAGTGGAATTCTTATTCCAGACCACGTGAAAATGCAAATTTAGCAACTTCTCAGTGGATGCCAGGGGGAAATGTGTCAAAGACCAAAGACCAGACGTGACCCCCAACCACACTGCCATTACATAGGAGCCTGAGAACCTAGAAGCCTCCAAGGCGCAGGGGTGAGGTGGGCAGGGCGGGTGGGGCGGGGGCCTCTTAATTGACTGCGTCTGTCTTGATGGTCCAATACTAAATTCCTAATCAGTGAAAATATGATATAATTAAAGTTATAAAAAATAAATTTATTTAATTTGGGTACATTGTAATTTGTGGACTGAGATTCTGTAATTCTTACATATTTTTTTGCTTAAGTGAATTTTTTAAAAATACATTAGGACCCTGGAAGTTATGAGCAATCTTATACGATGTCCAGGTCCCTCGGGCAAGCCCAAAATAGCAATCAGTCTAAATCTCCAAGCTTGAGAAGCCCTACCATCAATATGACTTCCAACACCCCATCTTTCCCCTGTCCTCCTTCCGCAAAAGACAGTCCGAATGACTTCAAGTAAGTGAGAAATGAGGCTGAATACCAGGTAGGGTGGGACACAGTCTGTCCCCTAGCCCCCCACCCCTAAATAGTTCTAGAGCCATAGCCCAAATATAGTAGTTTCTATACTCCTTTAAGAAAAATCTATTGGGCGGAATGGAAAAACACTGCACCAAATGAGCGATCACGCAGATGCCTTTCGGACACTTGTTCTGCTGCTTTCTGCCTCAGAGCTACTGCTGAGCGGGGGCCAAGAGGGCATCGTTAGCTCAGAGCTGCTGGCAGTGGCACTCCAGTCAGTCCTGCTGCTACTCCACCTGAGGCAACTGCTCCATTCCTGCACTGTGTGCCCACGTGCCCACCCCACCCTCCGAGCTTAGAAAAAACTGCAGAATCAGGCTATAATCTCCCACAGGGTCAGACCCCTGCTCTTCTGCATCCCAAGCCCCAGGGCTTCTAGCTGCTCTCCACAGGGCTGGAGGATGCTGAGCCACAGCCTCACTGGAGTCAGCGCCTCCCATGGCGGAACACTTCCAACTCTGAAACAGACTTAATTTTGAGGAGTCAAAGAAAGCAAAAGAGTCCTGAGATTCAGGGTTTAGCATATTGGGCCCACTCTAAACTAAACTAAATTTGAATTTGTATTCAAGAATCTCAGTCTCTCAGAACTAAGCAGGAGTTTCATCACCTAAAAACAAACAAACAAACAAAAACAAACAAACAAATCCCCAGGATATTCTTGGCCAGCTACATTCCCTTGAGGTACTGTGAGGATTAACTTAAATTTGATCAGTGGAGAAAATAAAAATGCATTGGTTACAAAATGATGCTTAAATAGAAATTATTGCATGTCTCAACATTAGATCTGAAAGGCATCCTCTGGTGCTTAAAATTGAGAAATATGTGATAAAGTTGGATTAAAGGTATATTAATCTTTCCTAAAATAACTAATCACAGCTGGGACAGGTAAAAGGTTTAGGGAAAACAAAGATTGCCTTGAATATTTTCTCTCTATCCAAATTTAAATGGAATGTCTGCAAACTCATTAACTTTAATATTAGTAACTTGCTTGCCTCTGAATTTCCTTCTCCCATCCCGAATAGAAAAAGAAAATGGTGAATTTTGCAGACAAGGGATTCATTTCACCAACATTTATGGGGCATTTGCTATGGGCAAAACAAATACTAGGGATACAAAGAGGATTAAAACACAGGTAGAGTCTTTAAAGGACTCAGAATCACCAAAGAAAAGAACTCACAAATATGGGCAACATCATGGGAAAATGATGTAACCGTTATAAAAGTACCATATAACTCAGGTGATCCAGGGAAAGGAACAATTAATCCACCCAGGAGAGGGTCAATGAAGGATGGAGAAAAATAGGTGACGTTAGAAGTGAGGCCTCCCAGGATACCTAGAGGTTTCTCCAGCAGACAAGTGAAGAACAAGCATTCTTGGCAAAAGGAACCACAAACTAACTCAGATACAGAACAGCCTTGGCATGCTCCATCTCTTCATTTTTTGGGCAAATGTGTCCAAACCCTAAAGCCAAAGGTACACAGGTCAGAGAGAGAGAGAGTATGAGACTAAAGAAGTAGACTGGGACCTCATGTAGGAAGAGCCTTGTATGCCAGGCTGAATAATTTAGTTTTTCTCCTGAGGCACCATTGACGCTTTTAGTGAGGGCAGTGATTCGATTAGAGGGAAGACAGGTGGTTCAGTCGGAGGCAAAGAAACCATGTAGGAAGCTATAGTAGAGGCAAGGTGAGAAAAGGAGTGATCTTTCGTCCCCCTGGCTTAATCTAGACTCAGTAGAAGAAAGCCTCAACAAATACATAATAAAAACATGTATCAGCAGGTAACATAAAATAGTTTGAACCCTATGAAATTGTCATTTTTGTAGGTCAACAATAGTTGAACATCAGCAATTTCATATGGTTTGATCTAGTATTCAATGCCCATCAGCTACTCTGAATTTAAGAAAGATGCAAGGAGCACATACCTTGGAAGTGTTACATTTCTAGTAATAGGGATCATATCTATGTAACTTGCTTTGTAAATCACTCCAACAGGATTGCCTGTAGCTAGATTTTTAATGCCCTGATATGGAAGAAAAATTCATCAAAACTATTTCTTAGTATTTTGCTATTTCTTGTATCTTCCTCTCTAGTTTATTTAGAAGTGTGTTATTATAGAAAGAAAGTGTCACAATGTACATAGGATGAGAAAAAGAAAGGAAAGTGAGGTTCAAGGTGGTAGGACAAAGAGAGAAATAAAGAGGCTAAGGGCAGAGTTTGTGGCTATAAGTAGAGAAAATGAGAGTTACATTGTGGGGTGGGGGGTGGGGATTTGCCTGAGGAAACTCGAAGAGTATCTGTGGATTTCAGCTGGAGAGAGGAAAGAAATTTGAGGCCAGTGATGAGCAAAGGGAATGACATTCTGACGGAACTCATGACGGGGAAGAGGACTTAGGAAGCTTTTGATTGCTTCTGCCACAGATGCAGCATGATTTAGTTCGAATCGGTCTCAGTAATAACACCCAATCGCTAATGCTGACAAACATTTGCACACATGCACGTGTGTGCATGCACACACACATACACAATTCCCCCTTGACTAAAAATTAACATTAAACTGTTCTATTCAAGGAACCAGGATTTTGCTATCACACCCAAAGACGTGACAAGTTGCGATTTTCCACCATGTGGTGCTACCCGGAGTGGGAACAGAGGGAGAGCAATCTCAAGAGGCAGAAGGCAGGCGGGATGAGGTTCTGTTCTCACAAACCCCCACCACCTCGCACCCATGCCATACAGCAAGTCGCACCTGCTCAGAGACGTGAACTTACACACAGCACACACACCCTTGGCTCATCCCTGGAACCACAAACATTCACAAACTACAGAGGGAGTAGTCCCAAATCGAAAAGCATTTCCAGATCAAGAGAAAATTTTGAAGAGCCAGAAGGCCGGCTACGTTTTACAATCGGGTCCTGCTGTCTGAACTTCCCCCACCTTACTCACCAAGACCTATCAGCAGAGTTCACCTCAAGGCTCCACATGATCCAGTGTTACAGGAGCAAGATGCCCTGGCAGAGGCAGTACAACAGAGTGCTAATAAAAAACCCACGGCAGACCAAAGAGCCTGCAGGTAGGGGGCTCATGGGCACTGATACACCAAAAAGGCAATGCCAGGTTGTGAAACTGGCCATAGTACTTTGTAGCTCCTCCTATAAAGAGAGATCCATTACCCTAACCCTCAATCTGGCTGGCCTTGTGACCTGCGTTGACTAAATGTGACACTGTGTGTGTTCTGAGCCTCAGGTTCAAGAGCCCTTGGTAACCCTGAGACCATCATCATGTGAACCAAGTCAGCTAACATGCTGGATGATGAGACAAACAGCCTACCTGCTCAACCAACAGCCAGCCCAGCACCAGACAATGTGAGTGAGGCATTAACCTCCAGCTGAATCTAGATGCAGACGTGAAGCCAGTTGAGACCAGCAGAAACCCCCAGCTGATCCTGGCCCAAGTTGTAAACTAAAACACCAGTTGTTGTTTAAGTCCACTAAATGTTAAGGTGGTGTGTTAATCCTGCAAAGACAGAAAAGTGGTTGAAAAAAGTGCAAAATAAATTCATTATTGAGAATTCCTACAGAAAAGTATCATCGAGAAAAAAAATTTATTTCTCATTTTTCCAGAAAAAAAGAATAAGAATTTTGTGTTTCAGCTATCTTGGGAAGAAATTCTTCTAAAAGTCATTATCCACTTTCCTATTCTTTTACCAAAACACAGCATGATTTAACCTTTCTTCAGGGTCACAAAATGGACAGTAAATGATCGCACTGTTCTATAGTCACATGAAGACTTCAAGGCACTAATGAGGTCTATGGAGAGAAGCCAGAGTGATATGAGCTATTGTTCTCCCCAAAAGATGGCATCTAGGATTTTACTTTTTACCTCTATAAAAATGTTGTGAATTTTAACAATTTCAGAAAATAAGAATTGTGACCTATGTTTCACAATTCATATCACTCACTGATTTGATGTTCTATCACCTTTCCAACAGATACAATTTTTCTCCTTTTGTATTTCAGGAAAACCCAGGGTAGTGGATGAAGGGGCACTTTATGATAGGGTATGGCCCCACCTATGCGAGTCCCACCCATGCCATCAGGTCTGTGCATTTGCACCTGGGGTTATTTTTCCTTTACCAAATAGCCCCAGTCCGTCATTTTGAGCTCTTATTCTGATTTTGTTCTCATTTTCCCTGTTTTCGGTTTTTTCTTACTGTCTAGGTTTAGCTGCTATATCTCTTTTCTCTTTCATAATTCTAGAAACCCTTCTTCTCCCCTTATTAACACATTGAATCAGCTGCTGCTCTGAAAATCATATAATTAAGCATAAAATAAAGGGAAATGAGTCCAGAGTAAGAGTCTAAGTACTGTGTTGTGAGTAAAGTGAATAAAATTTAATGGTTGTATTAATGTTTTGGTGGACTAGACTCTCTGAAGGCCTTTCTGCTATGACAGACTACACCCCATAGAAACAGTAACAAACATTATTTTAAAAGCATTGCTGGGATCTCATAAAAGTAAGGATGGAGAGGTAACTGAAACTAAAATGGGGAACAGAAGGCAGTGGCAAATTCAGGTGTATCATGGGGACAAATGCCAATAACAGCAGAAATATGGGACTACATCTGGGGTGTGCTACAAAGTGAGGGACTCAACTTGAGATACCAGCATTAAGACAGGAACCTCTAAGAGGCGTAACAAAGTCCCACTCAAAAGTGTCCCCTAGCTTCTGAAGAAGTTAACAGAAGTTCTTTCTGGAAGAAAGCAAGCCAAAGTTAGGTCCTCAGAATTAAAATGAATTAAAGTAAATCAAGTATTGTGGATAAAATGAGAGTTCCTGTGGCCAGGATTCTCACCTGGCCCTGGTTGACTAGCCCACTGCACATCTGTGGGAAATTTGACTCTATATAAAGAGCTCCGCCCAGTGCTCTGGGCACAACACAGTGGCAGGGCCGCAAGACCGCAGGAGAGCAGAGCAGAGGCTGGAGTGGTGGCAGCACTGCAGACAGAGGCCCAGAGGACAGCTGTGCTATGCGGGACGACTGCGCAAGAGAGGCCCAGAGGATGGCTGTGCGGGCAGACAGGCCCATAGGATGGCTGTGTGAGACAGCTGTGCAGAGAAGCCCAGAGGACGGATGTGTGGACAGAGGGGCCCAGAGGCAGAGACCAGCTTGCTGCATACAGACTCACTCTGAGTGAACGGAATTTTAGTGACTGACCTGCCACCTGGAAATAAAGTTGGGTATAACCCTTTCACCCCAAGGACGTTTTGCTGTCAATTTCTTTGGTCACATTGAATCCATAGCGAACTTGCCCAGCGCTGAAATCCATTGGCAAGACAAGTATGGATTCACAATTCTTATAAAGTCAGTAAACATACATGGAAACAAACTAGTAAGAAAGTAAAAAATCAAGCTGGAGGGGAAAATAAAGAATTTAAAACCTTAAGGACTTCAAGTGCTAGAATTATCAGATTGCAAAAGCAAAATAAGTAAAAATGAGATTTTCTTTAAAAAGATTTTTTCCATTTTATTATCTATCAGAAATTACATAGAAAATTTATAACCACTGAAATTGAAGCACACTGGATAGGATGATTACAGATGAAGAGAGACTGACCCAGAAAGCAGCAGAAAAACAAGAGCAAGGGAACCTATGAAGGAGAAAATAAGAAGCAAGGAGGATAAAATCTCATCAGAACCTAACTTCTCATCAGAATCTCAGTGAAGGGAATAGGAGAAAGAAAGGAAATATTTGAAACAATAATGACTGATAGTTTTGAAGAATTTATGAACATCAAAAATCCATACTCTAAGAAAGTTTACCACCAGCAGACTTTCATTAAAGAGCCTTCAAAGGATATATGGTAAGAATAAGGAAAATGGCCTCAGTGGGAAGGTCTGAGGTACAAGAAGTAGTGATGAGAAAAGAAACTAGCACATACTTAAGTAAATCAAAATAAACATAGTCAAAAATAATAGTGATGCTAATAGGAAAAACACTTCAGAATAAATATTTGGGAAGTAGAAGGAAGGAGATACAAGAAGACTAAAACAAACACAAATGGTACAGAAAACAAGAATAAATAGAAACAATAAACAAAATAAAATGATGGCTCTTTGAAGAGACCAATGAAGGAGATAAAATTCTGGTGAGATTGATAAAGAAGATAACTAAGATGAATGATGGAGAATAATTACAGAAAAAAACAGTAAAAGCAGGAAGAAAGTGGCATGACTAACAATAATAAAAACTATCAAATATTAGCTGAACTGGGCAAAATCATAAAAAATGTAACTTACAACAACCTACCCTAGAAGGCCTACAACCAATAAAGAAATTAAATCAACAGTTTAAATAGTTGCACAACAAAATTTGAAACTTTAATCCTGGACTTTATAAACAATATGATGTCAACCACTTTAGAGTAATTTTGTCCGGCCGAATATGCTGAAGTCCTATGATATTGCAATTTTGTTGGTATATTCCCTAGAGAAACTCTCACAAGGGTATACGACAACACATGAATAAAAATTTTCAAATCATTAGTATTTGTAACAGCAGAAAGCTGGATATTATCCAAATGCCAATCAACAAGAGAATGGAATAATAAATTATGCTATGTGTAAAATATTATATAGCAGTAAAATGGATGAAGTCCAAATACATCAACAACATAAGTGAATTTATGTATATTTTCTTTAACAAATATATAAAAGCATGATCTATATGCCAGGTGCTGTTCTAGTGCTTTACAGATATTCTTATTTAATTCTTATAAAAATATATTAAGGTAATTACTATTATTAGCTCCATTTTGCAGAGGGAGACACTGGGCACTGAGAGTGTCTGTAACTTATTAAAGGAAAAATAGCAAGTCTAGAAGATGACATACAGCAAACAATATTGAAGATTACGTTGTTTAGGGATATATACATAAGAAAACATTTTTCAAAGAACAGATGTAGGAGAGTAGTTATCTCTAGGAGGTAAACAGGCCTGCACATAAGAAATAGTTTTGAAAGTATTGGTAATGTTCCAGCATTTATGGCAGGTGGGGGACTCATAGTTGGTGATTATACTATTATACTTCATAACTCATACATGTATTACATGTAATTTTGCTTGTATCAAAATTGCAAACATTAAACACAAACTTGTAATCAGATTAACATAAATGCTTACACTAGTGTCTTTATGCCTCAGTACAGATTACTTGATACAACATGAACAGCTTTCAACAAAAAATTGCAAAACATGAAAAAGGAAGGAAGGAAGGAAAAAAGGGAGGGGAGGAAGGAATAAAAGAAAGAAAGCTTTCAAGAAACAAAGTAAGCATCAGAACCAGACTAAGATACAATATAGATGTAAGAATTATCACACAAGGAATTTAAGATAACGATGACTACTGTATTAAGTGCTCAAATGTAAAACTAAACAATACGCAAAAGTAGATGGGTTATGTAAGTAGGGAGATGGAAACACTAAGAAAGAATCCAGAGGAAAGTGAGAATCAAAACACTGTAACATAAATTAGTAATGTTTTTGGTGGGCTTATTAGTAGACTCTACACAGCCAAAGAAAGAATCAAGGAAGTTGAATACAGGTCAACAGAAACTTCCAAAAGTCAAACGCAGAGAGAAAAGAAAAAAGAACAAGAATGACAAACTTTGATAAAACATTCAAAAAATGTGGGACAATTTCAAAAGACATAGCATATATATAATGAGAATACCAGAAGGTAAAGAGAGAAGAGAGCAGAGGAAATGTTTGAAGAAATAATGAACTTCCCAGAATTAAATAAAGACAACCATTCCCAAATCAGTGGTCTCAGGAGACACCAAGCAGGATAAATAACAGTGACAACAACGAAAACCACTACGCTTAACCATACATATTTGAACTTCTGTAAACCAAAGACAATGTGAAAATCTTGAAAGAAAGCCAGGGAAATATGACCTTACCTAAGAACTGCAGTGGACTTCTCATCAGAAACCATTCAAGCAGCAAGTAAATTAAAATATATAAAGTGTTGAAAGAAAAAAGACACCAACCTAAAATTTAATACCCAGTGAAATTATCCTTCATAAGTAAAGGAGAAATAAAAACTTTCTTAAACAAAAACTGAGGACATTCATCATCAGCACAAGAAAAAAAGTTGAAAACTTCCTCATGCAGAAAGAAAACCATATACACCAAAAATGCAAACCTACATAAAGTAATGAAGAAGTATCAGAAAGGTAAAAAAGTAAAACAAAGTCTTACAAAGTCCACATGGAACACTCCCCCAGACAGACCACATTCTAGGCCATAAAGCATGCCTTAATAAACTTAAAGAATAGAAATCATAAAAAGGATGTTCTCAGATTATAATGAAATTTAACTAGAAGTCTGTAACAAAAAGGCAGTTGGAAATTTTCCAAATATTTGGGAATTTAACCACACATTCCTATATAACACATGGGTTGAAGAAAAACCTCAAGATTAAAAATATTTTTAACTAAATGAAAAAGAAAATACAAGTTATCAAAACTTACAAGATACAGAGAAAGCCATGACTACAGGGAAATTTATGGCATTAATTATATATTACAAAAGAAGAAAAATCTAAAATCGATAAGCTGAGCTTCCACCTTAGGAAAATAAAGGAAAAAAGAGCAATTCAAGCCTAAAACAAGAAGAAAGAAATAATAATAATAATTAGAACAGAAACCAATGACACTGAAAACCAGAAAACAAAAACAGTGAAACCAAATATTGATCCTAATTCATCTAAATAAGGTATGGGTGAACATTTAGGTATAATTCATCCATCTATGAACATTTGAAACACAAGAAATAAGTTACCTGCTTCCAAAAGACAAGGTAGAAAGGTCATAGAAAACAGTCATAAACATTTACTCGCAAAAAGGGAGGAAATAAAGAAGAAGGAAAAAACATTTGCAATCCCTAAGCAATCTTGAAATCCATCCAGGAAACTACCACTTGGTTCCAAAGCCTGGGAATAATTCACTGTGATTCTCAGCTGGATAACCTTTTGCTTGCACCTCTGAAGTTCATTCACACAGAGGGCTCTTTAAAGAGATTAGGCATGTAAATTTCCTCGAAGACCATCTCCAGAGAAGCCAGAAATACCAATGAGATTATCCAGGAAAGATTTGTGAAGGAGTCTCTTGTTTAATGGTGTGAATTCTCATGACATACACGGTAGACACACAACATCTTTGAGAATTTTATACCTCTAGAAACACTGTTACCAAATATTACTGTCTGAGAATTTACCAAATCATCAAGTCTTAGCTCTTTCTTGTTTAACAATTCTTCTCTCAGTCTATGTTTCCCTTCATACTTTTCTAAAAAAGCAGAACTAAACCAGGCCACACCTTCAACTTCCATTCCTCGGGTATCTCCTTAGTTAAATGTCGAAGTTCATTGTCTATAAGTTTTTATTTCAATATAATTTCAGGACATGATTCAGCCAAGCTTTCTGCACCTATCTCCTTCCTTCCAGTTTCTGATAACATGTTCCTCTTTCCATCTGAGCCCTGATTGGCAGTACCTTTAACACCAGTATTTCTACCAACAGTCTTTTCATAGTCATTTAGGTATTTACTAAGACTACATGCTTTTTCCACCATGCTCCCCACTACTTTCTGAGTCCTCACTAGCGGAGTCAGTACATAAACATTCTTATTAACATAAGAATACTTAAGTCAATCTAAGTTTTTTCCATCATTCTCTACATTCTTCCAGCCTCTGTTCATTGCCCAATTCAAAAGACAGTTCTCCATTTTTAGGAATTTGTTACAATAGCACATCACTTCCAGATACTAAAAATTTGTATTAATTTCCTATTGTTGCTGTAACAGATTACCACAAACTCAGTAGTTTAAAACAACAGAAATGTATTTGTACAGTCCAGGACGTCTGAAGTTTGAAAAGGGTTTAAAATCAAGGTCTTGGCGTCAGCAGGCCTGCATTCCTTTCTGAAGACTCTAAGGAGAAGGTTTCATTTGGATTTTGTTTTTTCCATCTCTAGAGGCTGCCCACATTCCTTGTGTGTGTCTGTGTGTGTAAGTGAGTGAGAGAGAGAAAAAAGAAAAAGAGTTAAATTAATTTTCTAGGGGAACTAGGAGTACGTGGGCCAGATGTGTTTAGGGATGAAGTCAGCTGGGTGAGAAACAAGTCCCAGATAGAATTTTCACGGACTTTACAAAGAGAAGCTTGAAGAAGAACACTCAAGAACTTGTACTGATTAAAATCTTGGTCACAACAGAGAATCAGCGCACATTCTTTCATGCCTGCAGCCTTGCACCCACCGTTCTCCTGCTGCATCCTGATCTTCCTAGGGAACTTCTACTTATGCTCAAAAGTCCCATTTAAATGTCACTTCTGAAAAACCAACCCCACACAAACTTCCCCTTTCTGCCTCTTGAGATCTCACAGATCTTAGTACCTATTTCTATTACAACTCATCACATTGTATTTTGGTTTATGATATTTGTCATTATTACAAAATCCATTTCCCCATCACCACTGCCAGCTGGCATGTCCCCTATCACCAGACTTTAGAGCAGATATCTTGTTTGATTCAAAAACAGCTGCAGCTCCAGAACCTTGTACAGTGCCTAGCAAATGGGAGGTGCTGCAAGGGGGGTTGAGGTTGTGGGGCAGAGAGTTCTTCACTAAAAGACGCTATTCAACTCAAAGGGAAACCAAAGTACTAAAGCTCAATAAACTCATGTTGTGCTTTACTCTCTTGCACAATTTGCAAAAGCCCAAGAAATTAGGTTTTTTGGGACATGCTACTCTTGGCTCTGTCCTTCTAGCCAATCTCTCAACATATTGCAGAGCCTATTTCCACTGAGACCTTTCTCACATTCTTCTTTTTTCCTCCGGTTCCTTATGCATGGCAGCCCTGCAATGGCAGCCTGTTACTTCAGAAGTGCGAGCTCACTGTGATTTATATTCCAGCTGCCTTCTGGAAGGGGCTGTAGTCCAGCTGCACGTTTGTATATTCATTGAGCCATACTCCGTACTCCACAGCCTGCTGACAGCTGCAGATGGCAAAGCCATTTTTCATAAGGTGTGTGAGAGGAGGAGAGGGACAGGCTTAAACATCACCTGGAGCAGACAGAAGCTTTGGAGCAATCAAGAGAGCAGAATTGATAGAGAATTAGAAACTGAATAGAGAGCAGACAGTATCTTTTCTTTCTATTGACATCCACTTACAGCTACTGTATAGTTTCAATTAATACTACACACTGTTCAGAATATCCTAAATACCCTGAAATTGTATTCAGGAATTTATAGCAAAGGAATTGAACGTTAGCTTTCCTTCCTTCTCACTCTTACTCTTTCAGTATGATATTGCTGATTCTAAGCCCTTGAGTGAACAATTCAAGAATAAAAAAGAGCAAAAAGGTGATATGGTTGTAGGTGTACAGGAAGCATGGTAGTAGAGAAGAATAGGGTCAGAAATCTAATCTTGCCAGGAGTGGAATATACAGAGGAGTTAGTTACCCATGGATCTTGGCTATTCTCTCTAAAAGAGCAGCAGTAGTTAACACATCAAAAGCAAAACCACTGGCCCCCAGGAGGAGTCAGTGCTTCACAGCTGAATCAAGAGGTCTGTTTCTCTGGTGAGTGATCCTGCATCCTAAGAAAAAAAACCAACAGGCCACCTCCACCTCGGGTGCTCTCTCCTATCATCCTGTAGCTTATATTCCACATTTGGCCCCTGCTTACATAAAGCTTAATATGACCCATTTGTGGTGTTTTCTATGAGCTCCCTTCATACAACTACTCTCCAGAATTGTGTTCCTTTAGTTCCTGAACTGAGCTACCCATTTTATTTTTCAACCCCAATATTGTTTAATAGGGCTCTGGGCAGGCATTTGACTCTCCTCAAGTACCTGTCTATCTCATAAAATGTTCAAGTCATAATAAACACATTTTGTTTTCTCTATGATAAGGCATATCATTAATGCATTTTGAAGTGAATTTTCTGTTGGTTCATTACTTTAAACTGGGTTGGGTTCCTTCAGTTTGAATATAATTCCCATTGACTAACTCATATCTTGAGATATTTAGTTCTCTTTCCTCTTCCCTCTACTATCTTCTCTTCTTAGCTCTTCCATCTATTCATTAGATCTCTCCAGCACATTGAGAGTTTTACAGACACTATTGAGACAGAACACATATTTCCTATTTAACCATAAGATGGATGAGGTTGAATGTGAAAGAAACCACATTGCCTAGAGTAATGTTGGCAGGTTAGGCTTTTTTCGAGACCTGTGGAGTCTGGTAACAATGCCACAGAGGCTACTCTATCTTTGATGCTGCAAAGCCACATGATGCCCTTCTACACAGGGACTCACCTGCTGGGAGCATGTTAAGATATTTTCTGAAAATCACACACATACAGGAGATATATGATATTCCAAAAGAATGAATCTTAATGAGACAGAACAAATTTTCTCTGTATCAGAGGAGAAATTTCAAGAATCTACTTAGGAGTAGCATTTCATCACATGTGATTCATGCCATTTTTCAACCAACGTGATGGCTCTTTGCAGTAAAAATAGACTCCAAAAGAAGTTAAGTACTCCTGATGCACTACTATCAAGGCTTTTATTTCTCAAGATGTAGGTTTAAAGTCATCTTAGTAGGAAAAACATGCCTTCCTCTTTCAGGAACGAAACTGAGTGTCTTCAACTCACTATACAAAGAAATGTTTGTATTTGGGAAAGCCAGAGAGAAACTGATCCAGTTCTCAGTAGTGGAGAGATGGAACGGGAACCAAAGCATCTTTCTCACCATCACTCTGTTCAAAGAGCCAGTCTGTCCCTATTTCGAGTCAGAAATAGGGGAAAGAATCTAAATTTAATCTACCTGAAATTTAAAATACCAGTGTTTTCAAAACTCAAGCAGACATTGATTTCTAAGTTCCTTTCTCATGAGTTTCCTGAAAGAGCAGATTGGCAATCTGACCCTTGGGGAGGAAGTGCTGAAAAGTGGTGCATAAAGAGGACAGAGGAGACTGAAGAAATAAAGAGGTATGTCGCAGAACTCCCTCTAAAGTTCTGAACCCTGAGGCAGCAGCTCCCCGCCCTTGTGTGGTATGAGGATGAGCGAGGTCAGGTCCCAATTCTTGGTCTTCTCACTCTATGCCATCACAGGATGCCTCCCCATTCTTCATGGAAAGCATTGCCTGGACATTCATCATGGTGCCAATGTGCGCAGTGAGAAGAAAGCAAGGGTGGCCATGTTCAAGAATGGGGCAGAACTGGAGTCACCAGGGAGACTCTGACCGACACGGGGCTGGTGAGGGAATGTGAGAGTCATCAGTGGCCTCGCCCTGTGAACCACAACATGGTTAGGACTAGAGACCACTGGCAGAAGACTCTCAAAGCATCAGGTCCACCATGAGTCCCACGAGGTATTGGAATCACCGCTTCTACCTGGTGGTAGAGAAAGGAGGGGTCCTGCCACACCCAGAGTGCAGAGAGATCTTGGTTCATGGCCTTAAACAAGAATCTGATTCGAGCCTGGATACACAGACAAAGCTAGAGTACAAAAATCAAGATATATTTATTAGGGAGATAAAGACCAAAACAAAACAAAACAAAATGAGTGGGAGGTAAAATATGTGACTCCAGAAGATTCCCAATAATTGAGGCCAAGAAAGAGACTAAAAATTCAAGAAACCCCCCAGGTTGAAGATTTCACTAGAACATAGATAAAGGATTTCAGATTTTCTGGATTGAGCATCACCTAATCCAGTCTCAGAGATACCTTATATTAATGTCCCACACTTTCATCTAAATTCTCTCATGTGATTCTCATAACTCTAGACAGTGAAGACCCATAAATTCACCCTGAGACTTAGAGATAACTAATCAGACAGGTTCTCTGACCTCACCTCTTGCCTTGCCTTTTCCTGTGTCCTCCCTCTCCCAGGATCTATGCTTTTCTTTTAGACTTCATCTGTGGTGCAGGGACTTCTTAGATGCATGTCTAGCCCATGCTTTTTCTCTGGGAACTATTCACTGCTTTTGCTGAAATACGGATCAACCTTCCAGGTTGGAGCCATGCAACCCATCCCCTCTCTCAGGGCACAGCTGACTGGATCTTGAATAGAATATTGACCCAAAGTGAGCCAGTCAGATTGTCTCTCCCAGAAATTTGAACTGGGGACCCAGAGAATATAGTTAAGGGATTTAAGGAATGGGATCTGAGATTTTTCTTTTCCCTAACATACTCTCCACTATCTTCCTCCCAAATTTTTTCCACTGTATACTCTGGAACTCATATTTGGTGGTAAGTGAAAACCTCTACTTTTTAGCCATCCCATTTCTTGCTAATGGAAATAAGGCTGTCTCTGAAAGCCATGTTTTCACTTTCGGTTCATTCAAATCGGAAGGTACTCACTCTCTCTCACCACGTGTGCCAGGGACCCATAGGAGGGGTCTTCGTTCTCCTACTTTTCCCTCCACCACTTTAGTAGTCTACCTTACCGCAAAGCTTTCCTTTCACACATCAGCCAGCTACCACACCACTCTCTTGTTGCTACTTATAAGGGAGTGTTTGCTGAACTGATCTGTTGTAACATCATTATTGTTACTCCTTCCTACAGGGCAGAGGAGGAGTTTGCTACATTTCCAAAAATCTGCTACTACAGGTGTTTACTGCATATAAATATAATTCTATCTAAAGAAAGCCATTCTACTTGGAACACCTAGAACAATTTCTGTTTTTATGACTCCAGACTTAAGGGAGAAAATCTCTGTTGCTAATCCTCATACCTCCTTTCATGTGGAGGAAGTATTACTAGCTTTATACACCTACTCTTTCTTCCCCCTTTCTGAGGTGGGGAGACCTAAATGATTTATGAAACTGGCTGGGGACCTAGGCATGCATAGATCTGTCCTCCTCCTTTTAGAGGCTGACTTCCCTTCACAGAACATGACTTCTTTTCTGTTTTCTACTAATCTGAAAGGGTTCTGCCTCTCCCTCCCCAGAAGCAGCCTTCTGGGGCTCAGAGTTTCCTAAGCCTGGACGGCTACTCACACTCTCCACTCACACCACAGTATTAGAGAAACAGAGAGATATCACAAGAATCTAAAAGCTGTGAACAACCTGATGCTCGAGTCACATGTTCTAAGGGTCACAACTTAATGTTCCTGCAGTAAACCGACCGGATTCGCCGTCACCGGATGAAAGTCAGTCCATGCAGGCGAAGGCGGTGACAGGTTCTCAGTGAGCTTCTGGAGGAATGAGCTCTTGGTGATCAAATAGCAGAACTGTTGGAAAGCAAGAAATATGAAGTGACTGTCCCAGAGGGGACACATTTCCTGCAACCAATTTCTATGTAGGCCCAAATTTTGCCTAAATTGAACGCTTTTCAAGTTTTCCATTCCTAGGCAAAACACTTTAAAACATTGTTTGTTGTTTATGTGTTTAAGTGGATCAGTGAGTGAAAATAATTTGTTTGGGTTTAACTAGCACTTAGATTACTGAATCACTTTCCTGCTCTAAAGAAATCGAAGTGAAATTTTCAGTCCTCCTGGCTTGTAATCCTACAGAGCCAGGCCACTTGAGCACGTTTAGTTTTCCTTTTAGTGCTGTTTCCAAGTCAGAATCCTCTCCTGATCTTGAATTATAAAGAACAGGGAGAAGTCAGAGGAATCTTTAACATGGCACCCAGTCATCTCAGGTCAGGGGAAACCTAGAAAACTCTTGCCAAAATTTTCTAAGTCCCGATTTATTTCACAGAACCTTTGGATTTACTCCCATGCCACCCACTGCCAGGGAACGTGCTTCAGTAAAAAGAGAAGCAACAATGCACAAGAGACCCAGCAGAAGCTCAGCACCTCATTCCCAGCACTTGCTGGGACTCTTCTCTCAGCTCTTTGACCTCAGACAGGAGCAGGAGAGCCTGTGTGTTCCCCGGAGGTGAGATACTGCAGTTAGTGACTCAGCAGGAGCCACCTCAGAACCCAGCCAGGAAGGCAGGTTTTGTTAAAGAGCCTGGAGGTGCCTGCTGTACCTCATGCTAATTCTTTCTCTCATAAAGAAGTTGGTGCAAAGTCATTTAATTACTGAATGTTAAGTGAACACCTAATTATGTCATGTTGGTGAACTCCAGGCCCCAGGGGCTGGGTGAGTTTCTGTGTTGATCCTTCTTTAGAACACCCATCTTGCCTTTCTCTCCTCACTCTCAGCAGTGTGGATCTTTCAGGCTATTTTAAAAATGTAAGGCGTGTTGAAGAAAATAGTTATTCAATGCTAAATGAAATAGTAACAATATTCTTGAAAAATGAATTGTTCAATATCTGAAAAATGTCACATGGTGGGAGAACAAGTATTTCAGAATATAAAAGATGCAGTCTCAAATTTCACTGTACTGTCTGCTAGCCATTTGCTTGGGCAAGTGACCCACCTCCTCTGAACCTTATTACTAGAAGACAGATATAAAAACAATGTTAAAGGCTTATCTTCCTCCATCCGGCCAGTAAATTTGGAATTCCTAAGGGCTCATTTCTAAGCCTTGCCTTATTTTAAAAGTTTCATCCTCAGTGGTTTCATTCACATCAATGGCTTTTGTTGCCATGTTTGCACTTAGACACAGATCTTCCCTCTGATTTGCTAATCTACGTGTCCTAATACCTACCTTATAACTCCACTCGGATCAGCACAACTGAAACCTCAACTCAGCCTCTCCTGCCCAGCGGATCCTCTTCCAGCATTCTCTATCCCAAGTTATGGTTTCACCACCTGTGCCATTTCCACAGTCAAAAACTTTGGTGTTATCCCTGACCGCTTCCCTTGCTCATCCCCTATTCAATCCATCAACAACTCTATCAGATTGACCTTCTGACATTAACCGCGTATGCACCATTTTCTCCACCTCTTTGGATACCACACTCTTACAAGCTACCATCTTTTCTCATCTTCAGCATCCTAACTGGTCTCCTCTATTTGCTATTGCCACGTCTCTCCAATCTGTTTTCTTCCTAACATCCAAAGTGAGCTTCACAAACAAAAATTCAATTGTTATTGTCATCTACTTAAAATAGTTAAGTGACTCTTCATTGCTCTCATGATGGAGACCAATCCCTACCAAGGCCCACAAGTTTCCATCTCTGCTTATTTCTCCAGCTTTCTTCCCGCTTTGCTATTGTTGTCGGGCAGCTGCATCTGGGGAGGTCTCTCCCTGCTCACTAGGTGAAGCACTAAGAGAGACCTCAACCTGGATGGGGGCAGGGTTCTTGACTTCGGGAGAGAAAGAATTCTCAAAAAGGTCAGGTGAGCATAGGTAAGGAAGGAATTCATTAAAGCAAGAGCAGCAGAGAATGGCAGCCACCTTGCAGGCAGCAGAGAACAGATAAGTGCAGAGGGCAAGAGGGCAAGTTCTCAGCCTAGGGCAGACTCCCTTGCCAACTCCTGAAGCCAGGGTCACCTGGCATCTTGTATCCACTCAGATCAGCACAGCATGGGGCCTAGCCCCCACCACTCCAGGATTTAGGGGAGCCACAGAACACAGGATGGAGTGAGGTTATGAGATTATGAGTTCTGACAACTTCCCAAAGAGAGGAGATTTTCAGGTAGGCTGCTAAGAGCAGATCTCGCAGCAACAGTTCCATCCAGGTCACCCAGACGATGGAAACATGCAGGCCCAAATCCGAGCTCTTAGCAGCCCCTTCCTACTTATTAGGAGTAAAGTAGAGACAGAGTGAAGACTTGGAAATAAAATGAAATAGCAAAGAGACAAATCTAAATAATTTGAGCAGTGAGGAAGCTTTATTTGAAAGTATACACTTAAAGAAAGGAAAGTATGGGCATCCTCAGAAAGAAGGCATGCGGAAAGTTTGGGGATTCTGTCTTTTAAGGCCTCCAAGAATGGGGCAAAGGGAAGAGGGGAGATTGTTGGGCATAGGCTTGATTTGTGGTTTCAAGGTGCTTGTCTCTGGTGAGATACCATGTCTCCTCTCCTCTGTTATCAGTCCTCCGGCTAATTCTGCTAAATAAACCCGACACAAGGAATTTATTTATCCTGTTCTTCTCCAAGATAGTGGTTACCCTCAAGTAGCAGGGACATATCAGTTAAGACTGCCTGCCCTGCCTTAAGATAGGCTGTTGGGTTATTGTCTGATTACCAGAGAATATGTTAGGAATCTTACTTCTCAACTCTCTGCTTTTCAAAATGAAATCTTAGCCTTAATATGGAGTCCCTCCTGTTCTTACTATACTGTTTATATCTCAGCATTTTTCATCATAGGCAGGAAAAGTTAATCATGATGCTTGTCGCAGGTCCCTGCCCTACCTCACTATTACTCTCTGAACTCTAGTTTCACTTGGTATTTTCTTCCTGCCACAGGGCCTTTGAACACACAGCTCCCTTTGTTTGCAGCACTACTCTAACTCTTAACTCTACCAAATACAAACATACATCTTCACATATTTACAGTTAGTTTTCCTCCTTTCAGGGAACAAGAGTTCCACCATTATTTCCTTGAGGAAGCTGCCCCTGACCCAAGCTCCATGTACATTTGTGCAGATTGCACCTGGCTGAGGGGTGAGTAATGGTGGAATCAAGTCATACCCCTCTCCAGCCCCTATATCCCTGTACAGAACTGCATCTCCTAGAACACCTTTATCTAATTCTCTGAAAGGTATGATGTGACTGAGTTAGCAGCTCTTTCTTTATGTTCCCAGACTAGGTGAAAGCTCTGTATTTATTGCTGTCATAATACTATATATTATCATTCATAACACTTCCCATAATTGCAATTTTATATTTACTTCTATAAGATTATGTTTTTAACACTTCTCTCTCCTAGTAGATTGTAAGCTCTGGAACTGTATTTGCCTTGGTCACCATTTTTATCCATTGCCTAACATAATCCTTGACATCAAATAGATGCTTAATAAATATTTGTGGAATAAATGAAAAATGAATGACTATGTCACAAGGACAAATTTTTGTTCGTCAAAGCAGCATTCCATTGCCTAAAATCTAGCAAATACACAACATACATTTGTTTGAAAATGAAAATGAATGATCTGATGCTCAAATATTAAGAGGCATGTTGGGGTCACAGCAATAGGAAGTGGGCAGTGTCTGACTAAGGAAATATTTGAGGTGCCCACTCAGTGTTTGAAGAGGCTCAGGGAATAGGGTTCTTCCAGCACAGAGGGCTCTGGAGATTGAACACGTCCACTTGGGACCTAAGACCACTATCATTCTTCTCCAGTGTCATATTCAAGTAACATCCAGGGAAGAGTGGTCTTCAGGGGCTCCCTGCTGCTCATTACTTATCAGCAATAGTCAGATAAATCTAGTATTTGGTTGGTGCCACTTAGAAAAATTGAACTAAGGGCATAAGTACACAAAGACCTCAGTCACTGTCTCAGATATAAAGCATTAGGATCATCACAGCTGCATGTAGTGGGTGATTTCGTGACAGGCATTGTAAGTGCTCTACATGCATTATTCATTTCACCTACAACAATCCTAGCTGATTAAGTTGAGCTATATGAAACTGCCAATATTTGATCCTTCTGACATATCAAAATGACTATTTTATGTGTTTCAACCTAATAGATACCTTGTCTCCCATTTTAGAGATGAGGAATCGAGCTTCCAAATGCTAGGATTAGAACCCAGGCAGCCTTAGGACCAGAAGGTGAGCAGCCCTGACTCGCCTCCCAAGGGGCCAGTCATGGGAAGGAACTAGAAAGGAAGAATCATGTCTCCGACAATTAACAAAGATTATTTTTAGCTTTATGACTTCCCTGTATTTAGTAATTCAGTTCCCCCAACTTCATGTTGATTCACAGTGAAACTCCATACCATGAAATGGGCTATGCATCTCTGCAAGAATGCTGCACCCCACTTCCTATCCAGATCTGGGGAGAAAAGGAGCTCCAAGGGTCAGGGTGGGGTGGGGGTGGCAGCAGTGCTGAGGAGGAAAGGACTCCACGGGAAGAAGAAACAATAGGGTGAGGAGCCCCTGCCAGCGTCTGCTCAGAGGCACAAAGACCTGGGAGGCATTTCTGGCAAGAACCAAAATCTGCAGCATCTGTAGTCACCATCTTCCTACAGCGTCAGCTGCCTGAGGGTGTGAAGTCCTGTGCAGGCTTCTGCCTTTGCTGGGTCTGAACGTCATCACCAGATGCATGGAATTGGCAGGGACTTTACAGGTCATGTGTTCCAAACAGATCCTCAAAGATAAGAAAGCCAATTAAACAAGCATTTACTGAGCACCTCCTACAAGCCAGGTGCTCTACAAGTTCTTGTATCCCAAAGGTGTGAACCAGAGAGATACAGCCCCTACGCACCCTTATAAATTAAGCAGGGGAACTGGGAGTCACACATAATTAAAGCACAGATAAGAGCTAAAAGCCCAGGGTGCAGTAACAGAGGACATGGTCAGTTAGGGAAATCTGATTAAATGACTTAAACTGAGACCTCAACTGCATTTGTTCCAATCTAGGCAAGCAGAGTAGCTAGCCACTGAGAGGAAGTGCTTTGCTCAGGGTCATGTAATTAGCTCTGCAATGCAGGGCAATTTCCAGGTCTCTCTGTGCCTCCCCAGTAAATAGGATACTCTTAGTTAATTCATGGAATTGTGAGTATTAAACAGGCAGGTATATGTAAAATCCTTAGCACATAATAGCTGCTCTTCCCTTCCTCTAACTGTTCCTTGTCCAGCATATTTTCTGCCCTGTGACTTCTCCTTTATTCTTAGGACACCAAGCCCTTCAAGGGACAGTAATTCCAGTCTGTTCCTATACCTGTTTAACTTGCTGTAATGTTGTTTTCAGGAACTGGGCAACATGGTTTGAAAATTACAGCACTTCTCATTACTGGGCCAAGAGCTTTATGTTGCAGCCAGGAGCTGTATTTCATCTCAAACTGTTGTCCACATTTTCCTATGATTAAAACTATTCAAGGCTGACTTTAGAAAATAGAAAAACTCATACTATTTCTGGCCTGTCCATTTTGCAGTATCACTCTAAAGTTACCTAATGGTCAGTCAGTGAGGCACTGCTTATGGGGGTCCTTTTAATCAATGATATTAACTATTACTATCAATAATTTTATCATAATATAATAATGTTAATTACTGTAATTATCATAATTATATTATAAATTATTGTATTATATAATTATTTTATTATATTATATAATTGTATATCATTATATATTATTATAGCCTTTAAGAACACATTTTCTATGCCTAGTTGCTGTTTAAAGTTCATTGCACAAATTATCTTATTTAAATCCTCCAAACAGTCTTCTGAGATAGGTACTATTATCATCATCCCCATTTTACAGATAAGGAAATGAAATCTCAGAAAGGGTGGAAACAGACACATCATCATATGATTACAACTGTTGATGCTATAATGATGTGTACAGGACACCATGAGGGTATCAGAGACACTGTGGAAGGATACCAAAGAAATCATCCCAGAGGATGTGTGTCACTAAACTGAGTTTTAAAGGCTCACCCAGAATTATTGAAATAGAAAGGAGGAGGAGGAAAGTTTTATCAGGCAGAAGATGTGACATGAGCACTGGCCTGAAACCTGAAGTGATCAGAGAATGATAAGAACTAGTGCTAGAATATAATGAGCTAAAGTGAAGATGGAAGATGGGGCAGGTGTGCAGGGCATCCTGCTGTGGGGTGCACAAGGACCAGATGGTGAACAGCCCTGCCTGGCCTCCTAAAGACCCAGACAGTACACTATACGTGACAGGAACCCTTGGAGTTTATGGCAAAGGAATGACGTGATTTCAGTCAAGCAATCTGACTGCAGGATAGGTAGATCCCCGAGGAAGTAAAGACAGTGGATGGGAGGCATGGAGATCAGCCAGGAGCCCAGGAAAGGGAAGATGAGAGCCGCAGCTGGGGTGGTGCTAGCAGGAAGGAAAGGAAAAGGAAGGGAGGGATTAAAACATATGCAGGAGGCAAAATCATCCGGACTGCACGCCTGACTGGTTGGGGAAGGACTGGGTGGAAAGGAAAGATGAAGAATGCTACCACAAACTGAGAAGCAGAATAAGGAGAGAAAAATCAGACTAAGCTTAGAGAAGGTTAAGACTGCAAACTCAGTTTAGAAGCTATTCGGGGTAACTGCTCCATCTGTGGGAGGTAACTATGCCCAGCTAGCAGCTGGTATAACAATCTGAGGCTCACGTCAGAAGTCAGAGCAAAGGGTAAATATTCTGGGAGGTGGCATATTCATACACATGCTAGTTTAAGCCTAGAATGCACAAGAGCCCCAGAGACAGTGGAAAAAGAATAAGAGCCTGGGGAATGCCAGCATTTGGAAAGTTAACTGAGGAAGAACTTGCAAAGGAGAGGAAGGAGGGCTGTCAGAGGAACAGGAGACCCACCGTACAGCATGATGTCCTGGAAACCAAGAAGGAAACAGCCCCCAGTGCTGCAAAGTCAAGGAAGACAATACTGAAATGGAGGGTTGAATGTCCATCTAGATGCCATCGATGACGCAAGCAAAGCAGGCTTCTGGTGAAGTGGTAGGTGTGGAAGCCCATGGTTGGGAAGCAAATGCGATATGACAGCAAAGCCTTCAGCAGCCACTTTGGACTATGTCCTTGGGTCTGACTAGGGTGTTGTCAAGAGATCCTGGGACACCAGCCAGCATATCCCACTACTCTGCTTTCTCCACCTTCTGCTTCTCCTCCATCTGCTCTTACTCTGATTTCCTCTGTACCCCTAGGTTCCAGACCCAGCTGTGATCAGGACCTGGGGCCCCAGAATAATAACAAGATCACAATTTTAAAAGCAACTTCAGGGTCTCTAATTTCAATTTGGTATTGTAGCTAAGCACTCAAATTCATAAGCTAAGAGGAGCATCTTGCACTCTGACAGTGACTGGGGCAGTTTGAAGAGAAGGCCACCTCCACCACTGCCCACTATTCCAAACCACCATATTTCTCTCTGGACCAAAGCAAGAGATTCTTTGCACCCTTGTCCATTTACATCTGTATTCCATACTGTAGCCAGAACAATCCTTCTGAGAAGGAAATCAGATCAGGTCTCTCCCTTGCTTCAAGCTGTTCAATGTCTTTACATTTCACCTGGAATAAATCCTTACTATTGCCTTAAAGGGCTAGGAATTCTGACCTCATTTCCTACACCTTTCCCCCTTACTATTACGCTCTGGTAACTCTGGCCTCCTTGCCGCCCCTCCAACTCAGCAAGCACATACCTGTCTCTGGGACTAGGCAATCATCCTGCCTGGAAGGCTCTCCCTCTAGAAATCTGCATGGCTTCCTCCCCCACTTCATTCAAGACTCTGCTTCGGTTTAATATATACAGATGAAGTTATCTACATAGATATAGATATCTATATCTATATATGTAGAGAGAGAGATATATATATATACACACACATACACAAACACACACACACACACATTTTCCTCCCACAGGAATGTAAGCACTGTGAGGGTACAAACTTTGTATCTCTACCTCTTAGAATAGTATTAAGCACTTAATACATAATTACTGAATGAATAAAGGAATGAATACCTAAATGCAGCTAGGAAAATATGTCTCAGAATTTGAAAAAAAATTAAATGGATCAAACAGAAACTAAGGCCAGATATCAATCCTCTAGCAAGTACAAAACAAACATTTCTCCTGACGACACATGTCAACATGAAACGAGTCTAGTCCTTGCCCATAATAAGCAAGCACTTAAGGAGAGTAGACATACTAAGTAATTAGTGTATGAGACAGTTTATAGGAAAGTACTGGCAATCTGTCAATTAAAACTCCAATTAGTTAATAAATTTGTATCACCTTGCCCTTTTCCACCCGCCTCACTGCTCCTAGCCTCTGCCATGAATGTTTCCTTCATCCATGATTCCCAACAGACCAATCACTGCAGCCCTGGCTTAACTCCTTGCTCACTTCTTCACTCAAAGAGCCTTCCCATTTTGCTGCTTAGGAAATTTCCCTGCCTTTTCTCCTCCATACTAATATCTGCGCTTTCGGGGTTGACAGAAACTCAGGGCTCTAAACAAAGAATACAGACCTGTTTATTAGAGCCACAGCTGACACATCTGAGTAACAGACTAGTTAGCGATGTAAGCCATCTACTTAATATTGATTCAAAAAGACTCTGACACCAAAATGTGTATTATGGGAGTGTGTGCCTATTATTGGTACATTAGAACTTACCTATATGGTTAGTAATATTGCCTTGTTTACTCTACTAAGATGCCAAAAAGTAAAAAATATATTGGACCATTTTTCTGTGCAAAGAGTGGTGCAGAAAGTAGGTGCTAAGGATCAAGCAGCTGGAATAAGAGGTCAGGTCTCCTGACACTTGTCCTGTGTGTCTACTCTTTGTGGTCAGTATTGATTGCTGAATGAGGTATCAAGGTTCAATGGGAGAAAAAGAAGAGCACAGTCAATAACTGACTTCATGGCAAGGCCTCTGCCTCAGTAGGCTATCCATCAAACAAATCCCTGTAAGTGAAGTGTCACTAGAATCCCCCACCAACTTGAAAAATATCATATGCATAAGGATATGTCAACTCAAAGATAAAACCAGCAAAAGCAATGATCACACTAAAGTAACAGACTGAATAATCTCTTCTTTGTTAGACAAAAGATCAATACAGTAATGACTGACCTCATTCACAACAGTCAGCCACCCTATGTGATTACTCCCATGATGACAAAGAAAATAAGGAAAGCTGATATACAGTGTTTTGATACCTCTAAAAACAGAAGATTCGGGATACTTCACCTATATTCTTTCCTGAATTCAAATAACAGAAATTAAATTCATTTATTCAACTAATATGTATTAAACACAAGCCAAAAGCAGCACTAAATTAAATAGGGTGAAAGAGAAGGGATGCTTGGAAGGTATTTAATTCCCTTCCAACAGCATCTCTAACTGAGAAGCAGAAATGGAAACAGGAAGTGACATCAAAAGCATCTATGCAAGGAGTAAAGTATTATAGTGTAAACTGTCAATAAATAAGAAGGGATGAAATATAAAAAGGGCCAAAGTAAAGTAAGTCAATTCATTCATTTTACAATTATTTCCTGAGCACCTACAACATCCCTAAAACTGTGAAGCATAAGACACTACCTTGAAGGATCTTAAAATTTACCACATAAGATAGAGCGAACACATTAAAGCTAAATAAAAATATGTGCAGTATAATATCATTTACTGATTGGGTGATTGGGTAGTAGAACAGTATGTGTGAATTTCAAGAATTTCCGGAGAAAGAAGTCTGGATTGGCGAAACTGGGAACCTTTTGTGGAGAAGGTAGGAATTGATCTAGTTTCAGATAAAGCATAGAAGCTAAACATTGGGAGGAGGAAACTCTTTCTGGGCAATAGGGACAATGCAAATAAATTCTTGTAGAAGAGAAAGTATAAGTACATGTGTGAGTAATTTTTTTTAGGAGGTGGGCTTGGTTCTGCCACAGCATGTTTGGGAGAAAGAAAGTAGACTATTTGGCTGGAGCAAAGGATCAGAGAAGTAGATGAAATCAAAGATAGAAAAATGTAAAATATATGAGACTGCTCTCTTGGAGCTCAGAGAGGAAGGACAGGCCCACAGAAAAGTAAATCATGGAGAATAGTCAGTAAATCCATAACATCATTCTACATTGATGGACAGTAATAACACTAGTTGGGGTGAATATTTAATAATGCAGATAACTGTTGAATCACTATATTATATACTTGAAACCAATATAACATTGTATACAAGTACATTTCCATTTAAAAAAAAGAAAAGAATTTTCCTGAAATGAAAAAAACAAGCAAACAAGAATGCAGTTGATTCTCCTGAGAGTGATGCATAAAACAGATGGGAAGGGGATTCATGGCATTGAGAGGTTGCTTGGGATGGCGTGACTGGAAAGCTTTCAAGTATATGTGGAAATAATGTTGATCCTTTAAGGATAGGTTGAGAGGTAGACAATATGAGTGCATATCTCAGGTGGGATAGATCCAGATGTGTGAAGAAAAAAGAGTAAACACTAATACAAATGAGGAATGAGGACAAAATATGAACAGGGATAGAGAGACTATAAAGCTGCTGCAGGGAGAGACTAGCCAGACAAATAGTATTTATCAGTGAGTGCCCTTTTGGTATCAGGAACAATTCTTCATTTACAGGACTGCCACATAGTCTAGTACTTTTAGCATCCCTAAACTCCACCCATCAAATGCTGATCCTGCCCCCAAGTAATAGCGACCATTAAAATTCCCCCATACTTCCAAATCTTCCCACTGTGGATAGAAACAGAGAAGTCATGCCTTTACTGAGGGCATCAGTCATAGAGTAAAAAGAGATGTCAGAAAAGCAGTCAGGAAACCATTGCTGTAGGGTCTTGATGTGGGGCTAAAGAGGATAAGGCAGAGAAAATAAGAAATAGGAAGCCACTATAGATCTTAAATGGGGATTGTGCAGAAAAAGTGCTCAAATCTGCTACTTCCAGGCTTGATATTCAAGATGGTGACATCACTACTTGGAAACTGTGCTTCAAACTCAACTTGAGGCATAACTTGAAAAAGACGTATATCCAAATCAAGTCTATTAATCCAAATGTCACATATGGGCATTCAAATATTAAACAATAAATTCCTGAAAATTCAGGATGCTCCTAAATTAAGACCACTAAATCAGTTTCCTACCTCCTGAGGCTAGAATGGTATGTAGATGGAAGTAACTTCCCCTAATGAAAGAAATCAATCTGGCAAGAAACCAGAGAAGTTTAAAGTAATTCCAAAGTGTCTACATTTCCCATTCACAGGGCCTTGTTTGTGAATGTTTCCACTATTTAGAGAGCCACTGATGTTAGTTCAGACATGCCAGGCCCTTCAGGACAGATATATCTTGCCCTGATTCCAAAACCACTGGAAATGGTTCTCCATCAAATAATAGGATTGCTGATTTGCCAAGCTACACTTTTGTCCCCATATCTTTTGGCCCTTGAATGGCCCTTAAAATAAGAGATTTTAGCTGAAGAGCATGCTGAGTGAAATAGAGCTAAGCCACTAGCCGGGATTACCTCCTACCCCACAATCACAGAGCTTTGTCTGGTCCTCATGGCACTGATGTGGGGTAATCAGGGAGGTCGGTCA
Source organism: Manis javanica (assembly GCF_040802235.1). NCBI lineage: Eukaryota > Metazoa > Chordata > Mammalia > Pholidota > Manidae > Manis > Manis javanica. Next base: position 86,120,842 of record NC_133166.1, read on the forward strand.
GCAGCACCTGCAGGCCTGATGGGAAATGTCACTCAGAAACACCTCAGCTGCAAGAGAGACATCTCAAAATGGTTGTTTGAAAATAACCATGATGAGACCCAGAGACAGAACACTTAGAAAATTTTGAAGGGACAAAAGACAGGTTCACAAAAAAAGACAATTCTAAGGGAATATCCCTCATAAAGGGAAGCAGGCAATAATTTTCACAAACTACCTGACTTCTCTTAAAATGATAGTTTTTCATGATATTTCTAAGACAAAAATATCATAGATGAACAAGCCTCCTCTTTTGAAGATTCAGATACTCCCAGGAGGGCTCTGAAGTAATTATGGGGACATCAAAGTACATAACTTCATCATGTTATTTCCCCCACCTTTCTTGGGATACCCAACGTGGAGGAAAGGGGGGATTCATTTGAGAACAAAAGAATCAGTAACTTTGACACATGTGCAACTTTGAGGTTTAGTGCATTGGGAAGGTTTGCTCTTTAGGAAAAGAAGAAAATGAGAGCAGAGATGGAGAGAGGAAGGGGAGCTCTCACCACATCTCCACATGTGTCTCTCTTACCTCTGAAGCAGAGGTAAAGACAATTACTTCTGCTGTAAGACACAGGAGAACTCCCATTCTTTCCACTCACAAATACTGGTGGAATGCATACTTGGCACCAATAAGAACAAGGTTCTGAGTATCCAATAGCGAGGAATACACACACAAAGAAACTATCTTTTGAAGGCAAAAAAAGGGGGATTTCATCAAATGGGAAAGTCTGCAGTTACTATGGAAAGTAGGAGAAGTTTGGGAGCGACACCAAAGAACACTGCAGTGAGGAAGGCATAGGGAGTGAGCTGTGAGAAGGAAGTCCTTGAGGTCTAGGTGGAGGTGAAGGAGACTAAGCTAAGGTTAGATGCCATGACTTTCTCAGTAAGGCTGGAAGGATCTCCTGAGAGTACAGTCTGAGAAGGAAGAAAGAATATATGAAATACAGAAAGTGAGTTCTTGACCTTGGTCGTCTAGTTGTCTGCCTGCTTTCTACCCACTAGAAGTATGTGGTATCATATGCAGCCTGATTTGTATGAAGTGATGTGCAAACATTTAATAAAATGCTGATGATCACCCAGATATTTCCACCTGCCTAAACCTTTTGTGATATTCCAACGACCTGATAAATGCTCATTTTGGTTCTAGCAATCCATGTACTTTCTGATCTTGTAACAGCTCATCTAGGAATCTCTTTGGAATCCATTTATCAGTCCTTAATATCAACAAATGCTTACTGAACACCTGAGAAAAAAGTTCAACAGCAACTTTACTGGTGAATTCAGACTTGCTCATTCCCTTCCAGATGTATAGATATCCGTGCTTTTCATCAAATACTTTAACAGTAATCTCACCACTAGGAGTTTTCATTTACTGTTTCCTCTGCAAATATTCCCAAAGAGAAATACAACTTCCTCCTTCATCTCCTCTTCTATCAAGTTTTGCTCGAATGTTACTATCACAGCAAAACCAATCCTGAAACACCTTTTTAAAACTGTAACCTTACAGCACTCCCATCCTTCTTGCCCCTGTTTTTTTCCACAACACTTGCCACTTTCAACATACTATATAATTTACTTTTGAAATTATATATATCTTCCCATTCCCTGCCAAGAATGGAAACTCCGTATGTATATTTTTTTCATTCCTTTTATTTTTACTGCTCTGTTCCAGAACAAAGAACAGTGAATAATGTGAAATAATTTACTGAATGAATGAATGATGGTCATTCATTCTATCTCTGAAAAGACAGTCTCATTCTATCTTTGAAAAGACAGTCTGATAAAGCACCTCTGGTAGAATTTCCACTCTCTAAGATCTTTGGTAACTGGTTCTAGAGTAAGACTATAAGCAACATAGTCAGGAAATATGAATGCCATATATTGAGAACTCTGATCAAAATGACCAAAGGTAGCCTCGAAAAAAGGTGAGAAGGGAGAAGGAAGGAGGACAAGAGAGATGAAGAGATAAAACCTCTGAAGAGTGAATGTGCAACGGAAAAGAAGTATGTGATTAAAAACCACAGAAGACTCAGTATATGAGGTGAAGTAGCAAATGAACTGTCCTCTGCCACTCTCCAGAACTTTATGCCACAGGAAATGTGGGGTAAGAGTCATGCCCAAGTTGGGCTTTGGGCTGGGAGCTTCCACCGGCCAGCCCTCTTCACCACCTCCACTGTGGGATTCAGTAGCTGTGTTCTTATAGCTGCGCTTTAATTGAACTGGACAAGATCAAGCGGATTGATTGCCCATTTAGCCAACTGCTCACAGGAGTTTCCTCAGAGAATTAAATGCATGTAGACTTCATATTGACAGAGACAAAATGCTTCTTCAAAGTAAATGTTAGGATGCTTAAGATTGTTTTTATTAAGTCTTGTATTCAAGGCCTTGGATTTCAGTGTGTGTGTTTTTCTAATGGGAGTAAAGCTTCACAATTATACCAAAAGAGATTTGATATACAAACATTACTTTATATTCAATTTAATGCATCCACTGCATAAGCAAGGTCAACTTTTACTTTCCTGGGGACTTTGAAAACTCCCTCAGCCTTCATTACCTTCCAACAAAGCATAAATTGGAAAGTCTAGACTTGTTTTCCTGTATATACCTTTCCTAGCACCCCTCTTAAATAAAAAAAATCTTTATTTGAGGTTCTGCAGCTTTTTTTCCCATTTTGCCACATGGTAGCTTTTAAAGCTTGGGGTTACAGATGAACCTTAACAAGTTTTGTTTAATCAGTACTCTATTTGACACCACACCAATGCTTGAATTAGTGTATGGCTCTCCACTTTACATTGGAGGGCTATGTATAAGTTTTATGCAATGTTAACAAATGTATTTTTGGGGCTTACTGTCCTAAATTTGAATCCCATCTTACAGTTCGCTAAAACATTGGGCATTCTCATCTCTAAAATGAATGTAATCATACATGTTACAAAATATTAGGAGGTTCAGACATATGGTGTTTAGCATGGGCCTGTCACACAATTGGGTTTCAACAAGGAGTAGTTCCATTCCACCTCTCCCTTCCTGACTTTCCCATATTCTATGATGTTTTTCTCTTACTCAAGGCTGCCATCAATACCAGGTTCTATAAATCCCTACCTTTTTTTCAGATCCAAGCTGACTTCATTCAAGTTACATGAATGGAGATGGATGCTGACTTGGTAGAGTTCTATAAAAATATCCTTATCAGACAATAAGCAATTGAAACTACAGTTTATGAGAAGATTGTTTCAATCAAGTAGGAACAGTTCCTGTTTTGTTTATATTCTGAAGAAAATACAACCATATAAATGCTAGTGACTTTGTCCAAAAAAGACCTCAAAATATTATGCCATTGTTCTCCATCTGATTTAAATTTCTTTGGTCTGCATACAGAAAAAGAATACCCAATATCAAAACTTTTAACTAGAAATTTAGAGAAACCTCACACAAAGTATGAGGAAAGTTTCTATAATCATTGTAGTGAATATCACTTAGTATTATGGGCCAAAAAACATTTTATCATTTAAATGTTATAAAATTTTTTCAAGGTAAATCTATTTCTACATTTACAAGAGTAAAATTAAGGAAGCTAAGTCATAAGGTTAGGATGGAACGAAGCAAAAATGAGAACAGAAAATTTTTTAAAATAATACTAAGCAATAGAAAAAAACAGCAAAACTGAACATTAGTGTTAGAAAAGACCAACAAAACTGATAAAACCCCTGGATATATCCATCAAGAAGAAGAAAAAAATGAAAGAACAAACCACCAATTAACAATATCAGGAATGAAAGGATATTCTCAACAAAGATTGTACACATGCATAAAAGGATAAGGGGAATATTATAAACAACTTTATGCTAACCAATTCTACAGCTGAAATCAACCAGTTCTTCAAAAAATATATACATTACCAAACTGACAGAAGATTAAACAGAAAATTGGAAGACCCATATATCTGCTAAAGAGATTTGATTTACTGTCAAAGACTTTTCCACAAAAAAAATGCAAGTCTCTGGTGGTTTTATCACCAAATTCTATACAACATATAAGGAAGAAATGAAATGAAATTTATACAACCTCTATGAGACAAAAGAGAACACTTCCCAACTAATTTTATGAGGCAAGAATAATACTAATACTGGAATCTAAAAAAGAAATTACAAAGAGAGAGATAAGACAGAGAGACAAAAGAAGAATAAGAATTAGTGGCCAATATCTTTCATGAATAAAATGCAGAAATACTTAACAAAAATGTTAACTAAATTGGATCCAGTAATATAATAGGATCATGACACAGAAAAAAAATTGACAAATTTCAACACCAACTCAAAATGCTTTAAATGCTCTCTCATAAAATTGGGAAGAGAAGAGAAATTATTTAATCTGATAAAAAAAAAGATCTATGAAAAAAAATCATCATAATTAATGATGGGTTAAAATATAATCTTTTTTCCATAAGATTATAAGTAAAGCAAAGATGATGATTCTCATCATTCCTATTCAAGATTTTACTGGAGGTCATGGACTTGGCAATAAGTGAAGAAAAGGAAATAAAAATCAAAACACAAGTAAAACTGTCTATTTTCAGATTATATGAAAGTAACACAAAATTCTAAGGAAACTGAAATATATCTAGGACTCCGGAGTATTTAGAAAAATTTTAAAATATAAAACATTCCAAAAACTGTATTTTACATACAATTATAAAATTTAATTAAAAAATAATTCTACTTCCAAAATCATAAAATACTTAAGAATAAACTTAAGAATAGCTACAAATTAAAAATTACAAAACTTCAGAGATATTAGAGACCTAAATAAGTTCAAAGATACAATGTGTTCATGAATTACAACATTAAATACTGTTAAGACTTCAATTTTCCAGAAACTGATATCCACAATTCCCCACAAATTGCCTTAATGTAATTTTGATCAAAATCCCAGCATAGTCATTTGCATAAATTCATAAATCTGATCCTAAAATATTTTTGGAATGCAAAAGACTTAAATATGCAAAGTCTCCAAAATATTTCAAAAGAATAAAGTTATATAACTTGTACCACATGATTTCAGACTTGTAAGGATACTGTGATCAAGAAACATGGTAATGGCATAAGAGTCAATAAACTGATGCAATGGAATAGAAGAGCAATGAGAAATATACACAAAGTTATATGGTCACTTAATTTTTGGCAAAAAAATCAAATGAGGCAAACCTAAAGGTAAAAGCTAAAACTATTAAGATAATATCATTATAATTGGAGGTAAGCAAGGTTTTCTTAGATTACACACAGAAATCAATAACCATAAAAGAAAGGATTGATAAACCGAGCTTCATCAAAATAAAAAAAATTAAAAAACAACTCTGCTCGAAAGTCCTAAGAAATACTAGATTAGCCACTGGCTGGGAAAAATATTCACAAAACTTTTATTTTACAAATGATTAGTATCTAGTTAACACAAAAATTTCCTGTAACTCATCAATAAAAATAAAACAACCTAAAAAGAAATGGGCAAGGTTGGAAAATGATGGCGGCATGAGAAGTAAGGCAGAAATATCCTCCCAAAACCACATAAAGCATGAAAATATACTAAATACAACCAATCCTGAAAGAGCAACCCAAAGACTGCAGAACAGACTGCCTACATCTAGGGAAAAGAGAAGACCTCACAGAAAAGGGTAAAGTTAGCAAAGCTGAGATCCAGCAGGACCCAAGCCCTCCTCAAACACAAGCCCACAGGCAGAAGGAAGAGAAATGGGGTGGAGAGATACAAGAAGCCCAAGACTATTAAACAACCAGCCCTGGAGATTTGCTTCAGGATTATGAAACCAGATTCCATGGTGCTCTGGAGATTAGTGGGGTTGGAAAGCAAAGACGTGCAGAATACTGGTAGAGACTAAGATACCAGCCACTTGTTAACAGGTATGCACACCAGCTCCCCTGGAACAAAAGAAAGGTGGTCACTTTGCAAGACTTCCCAACAGTGAGAGGGGTGCTAAAGGGGCAAAGATTACACAGAGCTTCTGGTCAGGAGAAATGGCAAGTGGACAGATTCATCTTGGCACACTCAGCCTAGCAGGTTGGGAGCTCTCAGAAGCTTCAGATGCTGCATCCCAATGGCTGGCAACACAGCCCCAAGGACTCCACTCTGGTATGCAGCCTGCTGCTCCTTCCTCCCAGCAGGCACCAGCCCCACACACTTGCTGCCCCCACCATAGTGCTTGGCCAGTCGGAGGGTGATCCCTCCTATGGCAGTGACAGCGGTGTAGCACAGAGGCTTCTCCCTGTGTGCTTGACCCACTGGGCCTGGCACTGGAGGCAGGTGCTATAGACAGGAAAATGTGAAAGAGCTCCTTACTCCCAGCAGGTGTCAGTTCCACTCAACTGTGACCCCCGCCATTACTAAAGGTGCTCTGCAACTCCAGAGAGTAGAGCTTCTAGGCATTAAAGGATGAAACCACACAGAGTTATTCCATAGGAGTCACTAAAAAAATGAAACAGCAAAAGAATTTTTAGTCTAAATAAATCTATAGGAAGAGATGCCAGAAACAGGGCTAAGTGAAACTGAAATCACCAATTTTCCTGAAAAAGATCTAAGATAAAAATCATAAACATGCTCAAGAAGCTACAGAAAAATATTCAAGATCTCAGGGAGGACTTCAAAAAAGAGATACAAACTTTGAAAAATAAAGTATCTGAAATGAAAAATACAATGGGGGGATTAAAAGCAGATTAGATGAGATAGAGTAGACAGCAAATGAAATAGAAATTAAAGAACAGGGAAACAAAGAAGCTGAGGCGTAGAGAGAAAGAGGGATCCCTAGGAATGAAAGAATAGTAAGAGAACTGACAACCAATCTAAAAGGAACAACAATTGCATTATACAGGCACAGAAGAAGAGAGAGAGAGAAAAAGGGATAGAAAGTCTCTTTGAGGAACAAATTGCTGAAAACTTCCCCAATCTGAGGAAGGAAATAGTCTCTCAGGTCATGGAAATGCAGAAATCTCTGAACACAAGGGACTGAGGGAGGAAACACCAAGACATATAATAATTAAAATGGCAAAGATCAAGAACAAGGAGAAAGTACTAAAAGCATCCAGAGAGAAAAAAGATCACTTATAAAGGAAAGCCCATCAAGCTTCATCAGACTTCTTAGCAGAAGCCTTACAGGCCAGCAGAGAGTGTCATGATATACTTAATGCAATGAAACAGAAGGGCCTCCAACCAAGAATCCTCCACTCAGCAAGATTATCCTTTAAATGTGAAGCAGGGATTAAACAATTTCCAGATAAGCAAAAGTTGAAGGAATTTACCACCCACAAACCATCTCTACAGTGTATTTTAAAAGGACTGCTCTAGAGAGAAGTGCTCCTAAGCTAAATAGCTGTCGTCAAGGAAAATAAAGCCACAGTTAAGGAAGAATTACTAAACAAATGCAAAATTTAACCAACTACTCACAAAGGTAGGCAAAGGATACACAAAGAGTACAGAATATGATACATAATATATAAATAGTGGAATAGGAAGAATATAAGAATGGAAAAAGAAAGAACCTTAGATTGTGTTTGAAATAGCTTAATAAGTGGGTTAAGACAGACTGTTATATACTAAGGAAGCTGTCATTGAACCTGTGGACCATAAATCTAAAGCCTCCAATGGCAATAGTACATATCTATCAATAATCACCTTAAATGTATATAAACTGAATGCACCAATCAAAAGACATAGAGTAATAGAATGGATAAAAAAGCAAGACCCATCTATATGCTGCCTACAAGAGACTCACTTCAAACCCAAAAATATACACAGACTAAAAATGAAGGGATGGAAAAAGATACTCTATGCAAGTAATAGGGGGAAAAAAAGCAGGAGTAACAGTACTTTTACCAGACAAAACATATTGTAAAACAAAGGGGTCAGTCCAACAAAAGGATATAACCATTATAAATATCTATGCACCCAAAACAGGAGTACCTAAATATGTGAAACAAATACTAACAAAATTAAAGGGGGAAATAGAATGCAATGCATGCATTTTAGGAGACTGCAACATACCACTCTCTCAAAAAGACAGATCAATAAGACAGAAGGTAAATAAGGAGACAGAGGCATTGAACAATGCATTAAAACAGATGAACTTAACAGACATTTACAGAACACTCTACTCAAAAATAGCAGGATACACATTCTTCTCAAGTGTACATGGAAAGTTTTCCAAAATATACCACATACTACGCCACAAAAAGAACCTCAGTAAATTAAAAAAGATTGAAATTGTGCCAACCAGCTTTTCAGACCATAAAGGTACGAAACTAGAAATAAATTATACAAAGAAAACAAACAGGCTCACAAACACATGAAGGCTTAACAACATGCTCCTAAATAATCAATGGATCAATGACAAATTTAAACAGAGAGCAAGCAATATATGGAGACAAATAAAAACAACAACTTAACAGCTCAAAAAAAAAAAACCTGTGGGATACAGTGAAGGTAGTTCTAAGAGGAAGGTATCTAGCAATACAAGCTTACCTCAGAAAAGAACAATCCCAAATGAACAGTCTAAACTCACAATTAATGAAACTAGAAAAAGAAGAACAAATGAGTCCCTAAGTCAGTAGAAGGATGAACATAATAAAGGTCAGAGCAGAAATACATTAAATTGAGAACAGTAAAACAATAGAAAGAAACAATAAACCAGGAGCTGATTCTCTGAGAAAATAAACTAATTAGATAAATCCCTAGCCAGACTTATCAAGGAAAAAAGAGAGAGTGCACACATAAACAGAATCAGAAATGAGAAAAGAAAAATCACTATGGACACCATAGAAATGCAAAGAATTATTAGAGAATACTATGAAAAATTACATGCTAAAAAATTGGATAGCCTAGAAGAAATGCACAACTTCTTAGAAAAATACAACATCCCAAGACTGAAACAGAAAGAAACAGAAAATCTGAGCAGACCAATTACCAGCAATGAAATTGAACTGGTAATCAAAAAACTACCTATGAACAAAACCTTGGACCAGATGGGTCCAGGATGGACCACTGCAGAATTTTATCATCTATGAGACCTAATACCCATCCTCCTTAAATTTTTCCAACAATTAGAAGAGGAAGGAATACTTCCAAACTCATTCTATGAGGCCAGCATCACTCTAATACCAAAAACAGACACCACAAAAAAAGAAAATTACAGACCAATATCCCTGATGAACACAGATGCAAAAATACTCAACAAAATAAAGCAAACCAAATTAAAAAATCATAAAAAAGATCATCCATCATGATCAAGTACGATTTAATCCAATGATGCAAGGATGGTATGATATTCATAAATCAATCAACATCACACAACATATCAACAAAAAGAAGTTCAAAAATCACATGATCATCTCAAAAGATGCTGAAAAAGCATTGGAAAAAATTCAATATTCATTCTTGATAAAAACTCTCAACAAAATGGGTATAGTGGGCAAGTACCTCAATATAATTAAAGCCATATACAGCAAACCCACAGCCAACATCATACTTAACAACAAAAAGCTGGAAGCTTTTCCTCTAAGATGGGGAACAAGACAAGGATGTCCTCTCTCTCCACTTTTATTCAACAGAGTACTGGAGGTCCAAGTCAAGGCTATCAGACAAAACAAAGAAATAAAAGGCATCCAGACTGGTAAGGAAGAAGTTAAAATGTCACTGTTTGCAGATGACATGATATTGTATGCAGAAAACCCTAAGGAATCAACCCCAAAACTACCAGAACTAATAACTGAATCCAGCAAAGCTCCAGGATACAAAATTAATATACAGAAATATGTTGCATTTTTATATAGTAATAATGAACTAGCAGAAAGAGAAATTGGGAAAATAACTCCATTTATAATTGCATTTAGAAGAATAAAATACCTAGGAATAAACCTAACCAAGAAGGTTAAAGACTTATACCCTGAAAACTACAAGACACTCATGACAGAAATTAAAGAAGACACCAATAAATGGAAATACATCCCATACTCATGGATAGGAAGAATTAATACTGTCAAAATGGCCATCCTGCCTAAAGCAATTTACAGATTCAATGTAATCCCTATTAAAATACTGACAGCATTCTTCAGTGAACTAGAACAAATAGTTCTAAAATTCATATGGAACCACAAAAGACACTGCATAGCCAAAGCAATCCTGAGAAGGAGGAACAAAGCTGGGGTGATTATGCTCCCTGACTTCAAGCTCTACTACAAATCTATGGTAATGAAAACAGTGTGGTACTGGCATAGAACAGACCCATAGGTCAATGGAACAGAATAAACAGTCAGATATAAACCCAAGCATACATGGTCAATTAACATACAATAAGGGAGCCATGGATATACAATGGGGAAATGACACCCTCTTCAAAAATTGGTGTTGGCAAAACTGGACAGCTATGTGTAAGAGAATGAAACTGGAGTATTGTCTAACTCCACACACAAAAATAAACTCAAAATGGATCAAATACCTGAAGGTAAGTCATGAAGGCATAATACTCATACAAGAAAATAAAGCCATAAATCTCCTGAATATAAACATGAGCAATGTTTTTCTGAACATCTCTCCTCAGGCAAGGGAAACAAAACAAAAAATGAACAAGTGGGACTATATCAAACTAAAAAGCTTCTGTACAGCAAAGGACACCATCAGGAGAACAAAAAGGCATTCTACAATATTGGAGACTACATTTGTAAATGATTTATACAATAAGGGATTAACATCCAAAATATATAAAGAACTCATACATCTCAAAACCCAAAAAAACAAATAACCTGATTAGAAATAGGCAGAGGATCATCGAACAGACACCTCTAAAGAAGAAATTCAAATAGCCAACAGGCACATGAAGAGATGCTCCACATCACTAATCAACAGGGAAATGCAAAGTGAAACCACAATGAGATATCACCTCACACCAGTTAGGATGGCCAACTTCCAAAAGACAAGAAACAACAAATGCTGGTGAGGATGTAGAGAAAGGGGAAACCTCCTACACTGCTGCTGGTGGGAATGCAAATTAGTTCAACCATTGTGGGAAGCAATATGGATGTTCCTCAAGAAAAGTAAAAATAGAAATATCATTTGACCTAGGAATTCCACTCCTAAGATTTACCCAAAGAAAACAAGATCCCTGATTCAAAAAGACATATGCACCCCTATATTTATCACAGCACTATTTACAATAACCAAGATATGGAAACAACCAAAATGTCCATCAACAGATAAATGGATAAAGAAGATGTGGTACATATACACAATGGAATATTATTCAGCCATAAAATGAAACAAATCCTACCATTTGCAACAACAGGGATGGAGCTAGAGGGTATTACGCTCAGTGAAATACTCCAGGTGGTAAAGACAAGTACAACTGATTTCATTCATTTGTAGAGTACAACACCAAAGCAAAACTGAAGGAACAAAACAGCAGCAGACTCAGACTCCAGGAAGGGACTAGAGGTTATCAAAGGGAAGGGTTTGGGGAGGATAATAGGGAGGGGAGGGAGAAGGGGATTAAGGGGCACTACAATTCGCAATCACAATATAGGTAGGTCACAGGGAAGGCAGTACAGCACAGAGAAGACAACTAATGACTCTATAGCATCTACTATGCTGATAGACAGTGACTGCAGTGGGGTATATGGGGGGACTTGATAATATGGGTGAATGTTGGAACCATAATGTTGTTCATGTGAAATCTTCGTAAGATTGTATATCAATGATACCTTAATTTAAAAAAAATGGATTGGGCAAAAGATCTGAATAGACATGCACAAAGGAAGATGCACAAAAGGCCAATAAACACATGAAAAAGTGTTCAATGTTATTAGTCCTCAAAGAAATGCAATTAAAACCACCATGAAATAAAAAAGCATGTAACCACTAGGACTGCTAAAAATTTAAATAAAGAGAACACACCCAGTGATGGCAACCCACAACTCACACATTATGCTGGGATTACTGAATGGGACAACCACTTTGGAAAAATATCTGACAGCTTATTATTAAAGTAAACATATATATACCTGTAACCCAGAAATTACACTCCTAGGAAGGACAAAAGAATAGAATAACAAAAACATATTTCCACAAATAAAGAATGGTCCATAGCAGTTTTATTCACAAAAATGATTATCTTTTTATTTCTGCTTACCACGGATCAAGTTCTGTTCATCATATAAGCTGAGTACAACCATAGGAGGTTACCCACTGTAGCACCCCTAGGAACACCCTCCTCTAAAGCCATCACCAGGCAGAAGTAGAAAACAGAGCCAGAGATTTTATGGAGGCTTTGTGGAGAGCCTCTCTGAGTCTGGTTGTACTGGAACTGAGTGCTAGTGTTGTTGGAGGAATTATCAGGGGAGGCTGAAACAGCTGAGGGAATTAGAGTAGGTGCAAAATGTATGTTCAGGACTCTGCATTGTCAAACAGCTGAGGGCCAGAGTATATATGCACTAGGCACATGAACTGTACTTCCACCTTTTATGAGCCCATCTGCTGGTGACTTCATAGTTGAAGTGGGAACCTCATCATTCACTATATAGACTTTCACTCAGTAACCCAACCTAAGCTCCACTCTGTATGCCTGAGTCTAGACCTTTTTTATATTACAGTTTCATTCTGGTGTCAGCCCTGCATCACACTCAGCCTTCAGATGAACCTGATGCCCTCAATTCCAAAGACTTTCTGAAGTTCTGGAGTATCAATCGTCTTCTTTATTTTGGACTTACTCTAATTGCATTAGTTACACATTACCTTTCTGCAGTATGCTAAATTAATTAAATCTCATTTATTTTCTTTTATTCTTCCAATGTCCCTTGTTATTTCTCTTTTCCAATCAACTCCTCTGCAACTGTTTGTTCTTTTGGATTTAACATTTTCTAACACTTACTTAATATGGTATTTTGACTGTGTTAGTTTTGAGAGTGTTAGAGCTATAATTTTTAACAAAATAGTCTCATCACTAGATATCTTGACCTCTCTTTCATATTTTCCAAATTTCTTATCCCATTGGGAAGCTTTTTTGCATTTCACTAATTATCTCTTCAGTTGGGCAGAATATGCATAACCAAACTATTAAGTTTTATGTTATGGAACTATTTTTTATTTGTACATTTTAGCTAATTCCATCTCAAAACTGCTTAGTTTTTTTTTATAGCATCTTGCTTTTCTGTTTTGATTTCTTTCATTTATTTAATCATTTTGGACATACACCTCTCAGGTTGTTCAATAAATAATCTGAAATTCTTTAATAACCCAGTTCCCTGATTGTTTGCTATATTTGCTGACTCTTGCATATGGTGGAATGTTTCCCTGTATTATGTAATTTAAATTTTTATTTAATCTTTAATAGACTTTTATCTGCGGAAATACAGTGCCGCCGAAGTTGAGGATTTATTCTTCAAGAATAGTTTCACATTTGATCCCGTCACTCATATCAATAATATCATAAACATGGCACTGGATTTTATGTTAATTTCCTAACTTGGCATCTCTCAGGACAAAAACCCAGTGGATATTCAAAACACTAGCCCTGTGATTCACAGGGCTGGGCTTAATTAAAGTAAATCACAAAAGACTTTTCTCTACCCAGAAGCCAAGCTGAGACATACAGATATCCTCATCATCTTCCTCTGATCCTAGCAAGATCATTTTCACAATATACCTTTCACTGAAGTTACAGCCTTTTAAAACTTCCTACTTTATATGTATCCATGTATGTTGGGGGAGGGGTGCTGTTAGTCCAAGCGTTTGCCTCTTTTAGGCTCAACTCTTTATCTCTAGTACCTGTATGAATACTAAAAGCTAAGACCAGGCCTTTACTTTAGGCCAAGTTAGAGTAACTAGAATTGGTCTTACCATTCTATCCTATACAGCTATAAAACTCAACAAAATATATGAAGCAACTGTTCATAGACACAAAAAACAGGCAGACCAGAACTGTGAGCCGAGAGAGAAATGAAACACTTCAGAGGAGTCCATGTTCATCACAGCTCTGTTGGGTGAACCACGGTACAGGGAGGCAGAGTCAAAGCAGAGCAAAGATCTTGCTGCTGGGGAGGCAGAGATCAGTTTACGGCAGATGAAGTAGCTGGAATTGTGGGTCAGGTTGTAAAAGAGGAACAAATTTCGTGGATATTAGGGCCTCAAGATCTGGAGGGAAGGTCCCCTTTAGTTCTTAGTCAAGGGCTACTCTGCGCTTGCAACAAGGTGAAATTCCATGAGGCCTATCAGAGAATGGCTGATATGGGGAAAACGCTGAACAGAGAAACCCAAGGTCATGTAGTGCTGAGAGATGGAGTAGCAGTCCATCTGCAAGTGGGGAGTGGGGAGACCGCACCGAGCTCCTCCCTATTCATTTGTGACTCCAATTAAGTCTACATTTCACAAAGAAGGACCAAGCCCCAGAGAAGGGGTCATAAATACTTTCCGTAAATATTTTGGGATTGTAGGTCACTCTTCTTCTTCTTCTCCTCCAATTCTTCAAAACCAAAGCAATCATGTTTACCTTGTGGGTCATACAAAAGAAGTTTACAGATCACAGTAGACCTATGAACCATAATTTGCAGACACTTTGCCTAGATTAAGGACCATGCCCCAGCATAAGGATAAACTTAAAAAAAGTCCTACCTACAAATATGTAAAACCAAATCCGAAAGTTTCAAGGAGAGCCAATGTTTAACAGTCTACCTTCAAAATAAAACTAACACGGTCTGAAGGAAGACAAAACAAACCAGACTGTCCACCACATATCATCTACAAAGTCTACCTAATATCAAAACCTTTCAGACATTTCCCACTTCCAATATTGGCAGAATATCCATAGATAATGATTATGAAACCTGGAAAAATTAAAAAACAACAATTTTAAGGCACTGGAGAACGACTGTTATATATTAAATTGTGTCCCCTCCAAAAAATGATTATTTGCAATCCTGACCCCCAGTATCTCAAAATGTAACCTTGTGTGGAAAGAGATTCTTTACAGAGGTAATCAAGCTAAAATGAGGTCATAAAAGTAGGCCTTAATCCAATAGGACTGGTGTCCTAATAAAAACAGGAAATTTGGACACAGAGACACACACAAGGGAAATACTATGTGAACATAAAGGCAGAGTTTGAGTGATTCACCTACAAGCCATGTAATATCATGGATTGCCAGCAAACCACCAGAAGCAAGGAGAGAGGCATGGAACAGATTCTCTCTCACAACCCTCAAAAGGAACCAACTCTGCTCACACACTGATCTCAGACTTCCAGCCTCCAGAACTGTAAGACAATAAACTTCTATTGTGTAAGCTACCCAGTTTGCAGTAGTTTGTTAAGCAGCCCTAGAAAACTGATAAAGGGATCAAGTGCAGACAGGAACTTCATAGGAATTGATCCTTTGAAAATCAAAATCCACTAGATTAAATTTATGTATATGCTACTTTCCAGTCAGGGCCACTTCCCATTATCAATGGAGCAGAGTAGAGGAAAGTTACAGCCTTAGCGGCTTGAGGAATCAGAGGAAGAAGTTTGGCATAGCATTGGGAGGGTTAGGGGAAAAATTATATGAAGGAGCCACAGAGAGGCGTAAGACCCTGTATCTGAATATAAAGCCTGCCCAAGGCTGGCTGATGGCTGAAATACACAGTTGGGGGGAAAATTTCAAGGGACATGATGAAAACAGAAGTTGAAAAGTCTTAAAGGGTATTTCAGCTGTTGATTACCACAGAGATGACATTCTTTGGATTGGTTTAAATCCAACACAATTTCTGGCTAGGATAAAGATCAAAACTCAATAGAAGAAAATAACAGAATTCAAAGACTTTTAAAAATCACACACACAGGGACAATTTAGAATGAAAAATGACTAGATATATAAAGAAACAGAAAAATATGCAGAGTCAGAGAGGAAGCATTCAATAGAAACAAATACCCAAAAGAATCAAATGGTAGAAATAGCCAATAAGGACTTTAAATCAGCTGTTTTAAGTATGTTCATGATTTAAAATAATTTGTGATAATGGATGTTCATATGAGAAATCTAAGCAGAGACTGAAATGATAAAAAATATTAAAACAAAAAATACCAGAATTATTATGTACAATTACTGAAATGAAATGTTTAATGGAAATTCTTACCAGCATATTGAAGAAGAAAAAGAGTCAGTTAAGCTGAAGATATATCAACACAAAATATCTAATAGGGAGAACAGATAAACTTAACAACAAAATAAACATATTAAGTGACATGCAAGAAAAATCTCTTCATTAAATTATCATTAATATACAACCTTATACTGGTTATCAATGTACATAAATTTAACAAAAACATATCAAGTGACATGCAAGAACATTTTTTAAATTAAATTATCATTAATTTACAATCTTATATTGATATCAAATGTACATCACTCGTTCAATAGTCCCCGTGATCAACTTATATTGTGATTGTGAATTATTGTGCAGATTTATAACCCTCCACCTCCCCCTTGGTAACCATTAGTCACTTCTCGGGGCTATGAGCCTACTGCTGTTTTGTTTTTATATTCCACAAATAAGTGAAATCACATGGTATTTGTCTTTCTCCACCTGGCTTATTTCACTGAGCATAATATCCTCTATTTCCATCCATGTTGCTCCAAATGGCAGGATTCCTTCCTTTTTATGGCTGAATAATATTCCATTGTGTATATGTACCACCTCTCCTTTATCCATTCATCTACTGATGGACACTTGGATTGCTTCCATATCTTGGCTATTGCAAACAGTGCAATGATAAACATAGGGGTGCATATATCTCTTTGAATCAGGGATTTCATTTTCTTTGGTTAAATTCTGGAGAGTGAAATACTGGGTCAAATGGCATTTCTATTTTTAGTTCTTTGAGGAACCTCCATATTACTTTCCACAGCAGTTGCACCAATTTGCATTTCCACGAACAGTGTAGGAGGTGTCCTATTTCTCCACATTCTCACCAGCATTTGTTGTTCCTTGTCTTTTGGATAGTGGCCCTTAAAACTGGTGATATGATTCCTCTTTGTGGTTTTAATCTGCATTTCTCTGATGATTAATGATATGGAGCATCTTTACATGTGTTTTTGAATTTTTGTTTTTCTTCACTGGAGAAGTGTCTGTTCAAGTCCTCTGCCCATTTTGTAACTGGTTTCTTTGTTTTCTGGTATTGAGGTAAATGAATTCTTTACATATTTTGGATGTTAATCCCTTATCAGATGAGTTATTTATGAACATACTCTCCCATACTACAGGATGCCTTTTTGTTCTGATGCTGTCCTTTGTTGTACAGAAGCTTTTTAGTTTGAAGTAATCCCATTCATTCATTTTTGTTTTTGCTTCTCTTGCCCAAGGAGATGTGTTCAGGAAAATAATGCTCATGTTTATATTTAAGAGATTTTGCTTATGTTTTCTTCCAAGAGTTTTACGGCTTCATGACTTACATTCAGGTCTTTGATCCATTTTGAGTTTACTTTTGTGTATGGGGTTAGAGAGTAATCCAGTTTCATTCTCTTACATGTAGCTGTCCAGTTTTCCCAACAGTTGTTGAAAAGGCTTTCATTTCCCCACTGTATATTCATGGCCCCTTTATCATATGTTAATTGACCATATATGCATGGTTTTGTATCTGGGCTCTCTATTCTTTTCAATTGAGTCTGCTCATGTGTCTGTACCAT
The DNA here is from genome assembly GCF_040802235.1 of Manis javanica. Lineage (NCBI taxonomy): Eukaryota > Metazoa > Chordata > Mammalia > Pholidota > Manidae > Manis > Manis javanica. The sequence continues at coordinate 86,138,585 of NC_133166.1, forward strand.
ACCGTTTTGATTACTATAGCTTTGTAGTAGAGTTTGAAGTCAGGAAGTGTAATCCCCCCAGCTTCATTCTTCCTTCTCAAGATTGCTTTGGCTATTCTGGGTCTTTTGTGGCACCATATGAATTTTAGAACTATTTGTTCTAGTTCATTGAAGAATGCTGTTGGTATTTTGATAGGGATTGCTTTGAATTTATAAATTGCTTTGGACCAAATGGCCATTCTGACAATATTAATTCTTCCTATTCATTAGTACAGGATGTATTTCCATTTATTGGTATTGTCTTTAAATTCTCTCATGAGTGTCTTATAGTTTTCAGGGTATAGGTCCTTCACCTCCTTGGTTAGGTTTATTCCTAGGTATCTTATTCTTTTTGATGCAGTTGTAAATGGAGTTGTTTCCTGATTTCTCTTTTGGCTAATTCATTGTTAATATATAAAAATGTGACTTATTTATGTGTATTAATTTTGGAATTATGTGTATTAATATCTGGAATTTTGCTGAATTCAGCTATTAGTTCTAGTATTTTTTTTGGTGAATTCTTTAGGGTTTTCTAAGTACAATATCATGTAATTTGCAAACAGTGACAGCTTAGCTTTTTCCTTACCAATTTGGATGTTTTTTGTCTCTTAGTGTTGTCTGATTTCTGTGGCTAGGACCTCCAGTACTATGTTGAATAAAAGTGGTGAAAGTGGGCATTCTTCTCTTGTTCCCCATCTTAGAGGAAAATATTTCAGCTTTTTGCTATTAAGTATGATTTTGGCTACAGATTTGTCATATACAGACTTTATTATGTAGAGGTATGTACCCTCTATACCCATTTTGTTGAGAGTTTTTATTATGAATGGATGTTGAACTTTGTCAAATGCTTTTACAGAATCTATGTGGGTTTTATCCTTCTTTTTGTTGATGTGGTGTATGATACTGATTTATGAATACCATACCATTCTTGCATCCCTGGAGTAAATTCCACTTGGTTATGATGGATGACCTTTTTATGTATTTTTGAATTTGGTTTGTTAATATTTTGTTGATGATTTTTGCCTCTGTGTTCATCAGGGATATTGGTCTGTAATTTTCTGTTTTGTGTGTGGTTTCTTTGACTGGTTTTGGTATTAGAGTGATGCTGGTCTCATAGAATGAATTTAGAAGTATTCCCTCCTCTTCTGCTTTTTGGAATACTTTAAGAAGGATGAGTATTAGCTCTTCTTTAAGTGTTTGGTAGGATTCATCGGTGAGGCCATCTGGACCTGGAGTTATGTTTTTTGGGAATTTTTAATTACCAATTTGATTTCACTGCTTGTAATTGGTTTGCTCAGATTTTCTGTTTCTTCCTGGGCCCATCTCAGAAGTTTGTATTTTTCTAAGAAGTTATCATTTTTTCTAGGTTGTCCAATTTATTGGCATATAATTTTTCATAGTATTCTCTAATTTTTTGTATTTCTATGGTGTCTGTTGTGATTATTCCTTCTTCATTTCTGATTCTGTTTATATGTGCACACTCTCTCTTTTTCTTGATAACTGTTGTGAGGGGTTTATCTATTTTGTTTATTTTCTCAAACAACCACCACCTGGTTTCTTTCATTTTTTTCTATTGTTCTATTCTCTGTTTTACTATTTCTGCTCTGATCTTTATTATGTCCCTCCTTATAATTTTGGGCTTCATCTTCTCTTTTTCTAGTTTCTTTCATTGTGATTTTAGACTGCGTATTTGGGATTGTTCTTGTTTCTTGAGGTCAGCCTGTATTGCTATGTAATTTCCTCTTAGAACTGTCTTTGCCATGCCCCACAGATTTTGGTCCGTTGTGTTTTTGTTTCTATTTGTCTCCATGTATTGCTTGATTTCTATTTTAATTCGTTCATTTATCCATTGATTATTTAAAAGTATGTTTAGCTTCCATGTGTTTATATGCCTTTTTGTTTTCTTTGTGTGATTTAGCCTAGTTTCATATCATTGTTGTCTGAGAAACTGCTTGATATAATTTCAATCTTTTTGAATTTATTGAGGCTCTTCCTGTGTCCTAATATGTGATATATTCTGGAGAACATTCCATATACACTTGAGAAAAATGTGTATCCTGCTGATTTTGGATGGAGTGTTCTGTAGATATCTAAGTCCATTTGATCTAGTGTATTGTTCAGTGCCCGTTTCCTTATTTATTTTCTGTCTGGTTGATCTATTTATATGAGTGGTGTGTTAAAGTCTCCTAAAATGAATGTGTTGCCATCTATTTCCCCCCTTTAATTCTGTTAGCATTTGTTTTACATACTTAGGTGCTCCTATGTAGGGAGTATAGATATTTATAGTGACTATATCCTCTTGTTGGACTGACCCCTTTATCATTATGTAATGTCCTTCCTTGTCTCTTGTTATTTTCTGTTTTGAAATCAATTTTGTCTGACAGAAGTACTGCTACTCCTGTTTTTTCTCCCTATTATTTGCATGAAATATCTTTCTCCATCCCTTCATTTTTAGTCTGTGTACATCTCTGGGTCTGAAATGAGTCTCTTGTAGGCAGCATATAGAAGCATCTTGTTTCCTTATCCATTCTGCCACTCTGTGTCTTTTCATTGGTGAATTCAGTACATTTACATTTAAGGTGATAGACAGATATGTACTTATTGCTATTTTATTGTTTTCTCCTTTGTTTTTTTGTATCTCCTCTCTGTTCCTTTCTCCCTCTCTTTATTGTTCTCTTGTTATTGATGGTTTTCTTTAGTGTTGTAAGTGGCTTTCTCTCTCTTTTTTACAACTTACTTAGCTTTGTGTGTGTGTATTACAGGCTTTAGTTTTGTGGTTAGCTTCTTTACTACATAATGGTCTATCTTAAATTGTTGATAACTCTATTTCAAACACAATCTAAAGGTACTTCTTTTCCCTTTTTCTTCTTCCTCCTCCATATTTTTCATTTTAGATGTCATAATCTGTACTTTTTATGTATCCCTTGACTAATCTTGTGTACAGTTTGTTTTGCTTCTTTTGTTTTAATTTCATACTTGCTTGGTAATTAGTCGGTCTACTACCTTTACTGTGGGTTTATTTTCACTGGTGAAAGTATTTAGCACTGGATCCTTTCCATCTACAGCAATCCCTTTAACGTACTATGTAAGACTTGCTTAGTGGTGTTAAATTCCTTCAACTTTTGTTTATCTGGAAAATGTCTAATCCCTGCTTCAAATATAAATGATAATCTTGCTGGATAGAGGATTCTTGTTTGGAGGAGCATTTCAGTGCATTAAATATATTATACCACTCCCTTCTGAAGAGTTTCTGTTGAGAAGTCTGCTGATAGCCTGATTAGATTTCCTTTATAAGTAATGTTTTTTTCTCTCTCTGGCTGCTTTCAATATGCTCTCCTTATCCTTGATCTTTGCTCTTTTAATTACTATATGTCTTGGTGTTGTCTTGCTGGGGTTCCTTTTGTTAGGGGTATCTCTGTACTTTGATGACCTGAGTATCTATTTCCTTCTCTAGATTAGGGAAGTTTTCAACAATTATTTCTTAAAGAGACGTTCTATTTGTCTTTCTCTTCTCCTTCTGGTACCCCTATTATGTGAATATTGTTTTGTTTCTATTGGTCACATAGCTCTCTTATCATTCTTTTGTTTCTAAAGATCCTTTGTTCCCTCTGTTCCTTAGCTTCATTGTTTTCCTGTTCTCTAGTTTTCATCTCACTCACTTGTCTCTTCTATCTGCATTAATCTATTCTTGAATCCCTCCACTGATATTTCATTTCAGATAATGTATTCTTCAGCTCTGAGAGGTTCTCTTTCAGGTTTTGTATTTCTTTGTTGAAGTCCTCCCTAAGATCTTGAATATTTTTCTGTATATCTGTGAACATATTTATATGACTTTTATTTTGAAATATTTTTTAATATTGGTGATCTCCTTTTCATTTAGTCCTCTTTCTGGGGTCCATTTCTGTAGTTTTGTTCAGAATATATTACTCTGCCTACTCATTTTGTCAGGGCTTCTGTGTTTCTTCCTTTGTATTAGATGGCTCTGCTATGATTCCTGGCCAGTAGAGTAATATCCTTATGATGAAGGCATCCTATGGTGTCATCATCCTTTCCTTTCCTTTTTTCTTTCCTCTCCTTTTTCCTTTCCCTTCCCTTCTCTTCCTTTCTCTTCCCTTTGCTTCCCTTTCCTTCCTTCCTTCTTTATCCTTCCTTCCTTCCTTCCTTCCTTCCGTTCCCTCCCTCCCTCTCTCCCTCTCTCCCTCTCTCCTTCCTTCCTTCCTTCCTTCCTTCCTTCCTTCCTTCCTTCCTTCTTTCTTTCTTTCTTTCTTTCTTTCTTTCTTTCTTTCTTTCTTTCTTTCTTTCTTTCTTTCTTTCTTTCTTTCTTTCTTTCTTTCCTTCCTTCCTTCCTTCCTTCCTTCCTTCTTTCTTCTTTCTTTCCTTCTTTCTTTCTGTCTCTCTTTCTTTCTTTTTATTAAGGTATCATTGATATACAATCTTATAAAAGTTTCACATGAGCAACATTGTGGTTATTACATTCACCCACATTACCATGTCCCCTACACACACTCCACTAGTCACTGTCCATCAGTGTAGTAAGATGCTATAGAGTCATTACCTGTATTCTCTGTGCTATACTGCATTACCCATGATACCCCCATATTACATGTACTAATCATAATGCCTCTTCTCCCTCCCTCTCCACATACCCTCCCAAATCACTTCCCTTTGGTAACTGCTAGTCCCTTCTTAGAGTCTGTGAGTCTGATGCTGTTTTGTTTATTCAGTTTTGCAGAAGCTCAATATTTTTTACTCTCTACTGCCTGGTTCTGCTTTGCAGGGCCCCAGCTGTTTGTGTGTAGTGGGTGGGTTATCTTTCTATCTGTGCTAGCAGTTGGCTTCAGCCACCACCTTTGTGATCAGCTCAGGAGTCTGTTTAGCTCACTGTGGGTGGGGCCACACCCTGCCTGGCCTGAAGCAGTGGTGGGGCTACAGGAATAATGGGGTGGATGGGCTTATGTGCAGCTCTGCCTGGGCCAGACTCACAGCTTAGACCTCCACAGGGAGGAAGGAGCTCTTGGGGCTGGCTCCTGCAGGCACCTTCCTGGTTGGGATGAAATGGAGCCAAGCAAGCTGGGAGAGTCTCCCTCTGCCTGTCTGGCAGCAAAGTCTGATGCTGATGCTGGTCCCAGTGGGTTGGCTCCTGGCCATGCATGCAGGGAGGAAACTTGGGACTGCATTGCCACAAGGGGAATGGAACATCTGGGCCTTCTGAGAGTTCCCAATTTGTTGGGTCAAGGAAGGGCTGGGGAGGTATCCTCCACCTGACCTTTCTCCTGAGGACAGAGTTTTGTCCAAGCTTTGCCCCTCTGGCACCTCTCCCATTGCTGGCAAGTCTTTCACAAACTTCCATCTCTACTTTGGGTCTCAGGACTGGTGGAGTATGCCTGCCCTCTACACTGGCTGGAGTCTCAGCCTCCCAAAGTGTTCCACCTGTCCCTGATGTCTAGCCCCATGAATCAGCAGAACCCCATGTAATGTGGGCACATGCTCCCCAAGCAGATCTCTAGGGCCAGGGGCACGGTGCTCCTGGGCTCCTACACCCTCCCTGCTCTTTTCCTCTTTCTCCGACCTGTAGGCTGGGGTGGGGGTAGGGCTTGGATCCCACTTGATCTCAGCTCTGCCACTTTACCCTTTTCTGTGTGGTCATCTCTTCTTCCTCAGATTTAGGTAGTCTGTTGTGAAGTCTTCAGGTCATTTTCAGGTTTAGTTATATTTCCTGTATTTTCTTCTTTTATGTGTTTTTGGGAGGAGGTTTCCACCTTGCCTTCCTACTCTCCCATCTTTTTATGGAGTCATCAACATGTAAGAACATATTAAACTGCTTAATATTCTTGTCATTGGAGTCTCAGAAGAAAAATAAATATATACTGGGAAGTATATATACTTGAAAAATAATGCCTAAAAAATTTCCAAGATTAAGGAAAAATATCAAGTGACAGAACCAATCTCCACAAATCTCAATGAAGTAAACACAAAGAGAATCCCATCTAGACATATCCTAATCATACCAATGAAGACCAAAGACAAAGATAAAATCTTAAAATCAGCCTGAGGGAAAGTGGATACATATATATGCAGAAAAAAAATAAAATAAATTATAGCTAGCTTAACATTAGAAAGAAGGAAGTCCAGGTAACACCTTTAAAGTGCTGAAAAATATTATAAGCCCAGAATCTTAAATCCAGTGAAAATGTACTTCAGTTATGACAAAATATGCAGAAAGGTAAAAATTCTGAAATAATTCATCTCTAGCAGAACTGTACTAGAGCAAATGATAAAAGACAGTCCTCAGAATAAAGGGAAATGGCAGCAGATGGAAACCCATATCTACACAAATAAATAATAACCATCAAAATGCAAATATTAAAAATTTTCTTTGCTTAATTTTTTTCAATTTAATTTCTTATTGACATAAAATTCACTGAACATAATATTTACCATTTGGCCAATTTAGAGGACAAACTCTGGTGGTTTTTAGTATAGACTCAATTTTATGCAACCATCATCACTGTATATTCTAGAATATTTTTGTCACTGCCAAAAGAAACTCTATGTCTATTAAGTTGCATCCTTACCCTAGCTTGTGCCAACCACTAAATCTATTTTCTGTCTCTATGGATTTGCCTATTCAGACATTTCATATAATGGAATCATACAGTATATGGACTTTTGTGTTTTGTTCATTAGAATAATGTTTTCAAGATTCATCTATCTTGTAACATGTATTAGTTGTTCATTCCATTTTATGGACGAATAATTCTCCATTGTATAAACACACTATTTGTTATCTATTGATGAACTCATAGACATTCCACTCTCTGGCTACTGTGAATAACATGGAAATGAACATTCATGTACAAGTTCTTGTGTAAACTTATGTTTTCTATTTTTCTGCATATATACTAAGTTGCGTGTGCACTTGAGAAGATTGTGCATTCTGTATTTGTTGGACAAAATGTTCTACATATGTCTGTTAGGCCTAGTTAGTTTATAGCGTAATTCAGTTTCCTTGCTATTTCCTTGGTGACTTTCTGTTAAGTTGTTCTATTATTAAGTGGGGAATAAGTCTACATTATTATTAAACTGTCTATTTCTTACTGAAGTTCTGTCAGTTTTGGCTTCATGTAATTTTAGCTATGTTGTTAGCAGCATATATGTTTATAGTGTTATACCTTCTTGATGAATTAACCTTTTTGCCATTACATAAAATGCTTCTTTGTATCCAATGATTTTTTTTACTTAAAGTCTATTTTGAATATTGATATAGCCACCCCAGCTTTCCTTTGTATATTTTTTTCATGAATATCTTCTCACCATCTTTTTATTTTCAACCTGTATGTGTATCTGAATCTAAATGAATCCCTTGTAGCCAACATGATGATGTTGGATCATGAATTTTTAATCCATTGTACTAATCCCTGCCTTTTAATTGGAGAGTTTAATTCATTTACATTTAACATAATTACTGATAAGGAAGGACTTACTTTTGCCATTTTGCTATTTGTTTTGTATGTGGCACATCAGTTTTCTTTCACAATTGCTCCATTACTGTCTTCTTTTGTATTAAGTAATATTTTCCAGTGTATTGTTTTAATTTCATTTCTTTTACTATATAATTTTGAGTTTTCTTAGTGAATGACAATTATAATTAACATCTTAATTCATAATATTAATATATTATAATCTTAACTCATAATTTAAGACTTAGTCACTCGTAATAGTATACAAAAACTTTCCTCCTGTATAGTTCTGTCCCCCTTCTGTATGTTACTCTCACAAATTATACCCTTATACCCTTTGTACTTATCAACATAGATTTATAATTATTGTTGTATATAGCTGCCTTTTAAATAAAATAGGAATAAAGAGGAGGTACAAACAAAAATACATTAACACAAGTTTTATATTTCCATATCTTGTTACCATTACTGATACTTTATGTCTTTGTGTTCATTCAAGTTACTGTATGCTAGCAATGGACAATTGTTGTTTATCTTGAAATGTCTTAATTTCTCCTTCACCTCTGAAGGACAGTTTTACTGAATAGAATTCTTGGTTGACAGGTTATTTTTCTTTCTACATTTTGAATATTTCATAGCACTGCTTTCTAGCCTCCATGGTTTTGATGAGAAATCAGCTGCTAATCTTACTAAGGATCCTATGTTTATGATCTCTCTTGCTTTCAACATTCTTTTTTGTCTTTGGCTTTCAACAGTTACAATGTGTCTCTATGGATCTATATGAGTTTGTCTTAATTGGAGCTCAGTGAGTCTCTTGCATGTGTAGATGCATTTTTCACCAATCTAGGATGAATTCAGACATTATTTCTTACAATATTCTGGATTCCCTTTCTCTTTCTAGGCCTTCTATTATGCATGCATATGTTGGTATACTTGATGGAATCTATTAGGTATTATAGAGTCTGACCATTTTTCTTTCTTTTTTCCTTCTATTCCTATGGATAACTTTAATTGACCTGTCTTCAAGTTCACTGATTTTTTTTCTTCTGCATGACAAAATTCATTTCAGTTACTGTACTTTTCAATGCCGGAATTCCTACTTACTTTCATTTGTTTTTCTCTTTACTGATATATTCTATTTGAGAGGACAGTCTCACAGTTTCCTTTAGTTCTTTGCATATGGTTTACTTTAGTTTTCTGAACCTGTTTAAAACACCAGACTTAAAGTCTTTGTCTAGTAAGTTCAATGTCTGTGATTCCTCAAAGAAAGTTTCTAATGAACAATTTTCTTTTCCTGTGCATGAGTCAGAGTTTGTTGTTTCTTTGTATGTCTCCTATTGTTGAAAACTGGATGCTTTGAGTAATGTGATATAGCAACTCTGGAAATCAGATTAATACTCCCTCCATAGTTTTGCCATTGCTATTTGTTGTAGTTGGTGGTGGTTTGTACTTCAGTGACTTTTAAAACTAATTTTATAAAGTCTGTATAGCTTGTCATATGTGGCCACTGAAGTCTCTGTTCCATTTTCCTAGTGGTCAGATAGTGATGGGACAGAGATTTCCTTAAATGTATGAAACCTAAAAAACCTCCCAGTCTTTCAGATGAGTTCTATGTGTGCAAGCCTTCCACACTCAGACACATAGTTTATATCTTTGCCTTAACCTTCACTTCCTACTTGAACATAGAAAGAATATCAGACAGAGCTGAGAATTCAGTACCTTCTTGGGTCTTTCCTGAATATATACATAGCTCTGACCATACATATTTCCAAGAAGAATATGTCAGAGTTTTTCAGAGCCCTTATTCCCCAAAACATTCCATTCCTCAATCTTTCATCCCAAATGTTTTCAGTACTCATTGTTTGTCTTATTATCTGTCTCTCTGTCAAGAACAACTAATTACTTTGCATATAAAATTTTTCAGAGATGTTCCCTGGATAACTGCTATAGCACTGTGATAATTCTGTTAGGCAAGATAAATGTAAGCCTTTTGAGCTGGTTTAACAGGGAGGCACTAGACAGGTCAAAACCATTATAAACTTTTGCTAATAAAGTCCATTCTGCTTCTTCTGGTACATGTACCAGAATGCAAACTGTTATTTTTAAGGCTACCACAAGTTAGAGTGGGGGACACCAAAGTAAGCTCAAATGCCACAAAGCTCACTGTACTTAACTGAAACTAAACTTTTTCCTGAGTATTCGCTGGTTGCTGCAAGCTCCTAGTTACTTTCCTCCAAGTTCCTAAAATATTGACTCAGAGAATTTTTAACAGTTTGTTCATTAATTTTCTTGGAGGGATGGACTTTTGGACTTCCTTACTCTTTCATCTTCCTCCTCACTTAAATTTTTTAATGATATAAGGGTCCTTGCATTCAACCAAGAAAAAATAACAGGGACCATATTTACCTGCCTATCTGAAATAACTAAAAACCTGAGGATATACATGAAACAGTGTTTTTCTTTTTTAAGACATTGGATATGAATCAGTAAATAAAAGCAATCAGTGAGAGAGCAGAAATGAATTAAGTAAACCCTATGAATGCTTAACCCAATTCCCTGGAGAGAGCTTCCTGATTGGGCAGAGCGTGGGGGGGCGGGAACTCTGACAGAACCTGTTGGCTTCCTGAGTTGATGAGACAGAGCTGGGAGTATGGGGAAGCAGAGACTGCTAGAGCTGATAGGTCAGAATATCACAAAGGAGAGAGCTGCTGAGGGAAATGTGGGAAAATGGGGTGCAAGAGAACACTAAAAATTTGCAGAGTCCTCTTGTTAATAAATATATTGCTTATAAATTCATTTGTTATTATTAATTCTTGTTAGTAAATTTGCTTTTTATGGAAATACAGCTTTTCAACTATACTACTTCTCTGCATCCCACACTGTAATGTGTTTTGCAACTGGTTCACCCCATCTCAATTGTGCACATCTTTCCCAAGCTCTGATGTTCAGTGATACAGTCATGTTAGTAGATTTAATTTGGCCATGGTGGAAGTAATCACACTATGAAAATAAATAAGTCCTATAAATCAGGCTTTTTATTTTGTTTTTTGAAGAGCAGCTTGTTAAATATTTATCAGTATACCATTGATGAATATATTGAAGATATTGGAACCAAGTTTCCCATTGTTAGAAAATGGATTTAAAAATACAAGGAAAAGGAAGTAGAAGATATATCCTGTGGTACTGGATTTGAATTGAAGTTATAAAAATAAACTCATGCCTTTAATACATATATATATAGAATTGTGTATGTGTCACTCAGAAGGCCTAGAAGTAATGTCACACTGGTAACAATAAGCATACATTATACACATATCTTGGTTTCTAACTATTATACTTACTATGAACCAAAGACTTCATAGATAAATGACAATTCCTCACAGAAAAACATAAGGAAAGTACAAAGCCTGGGGTATCTCATGCGGCTAAAAACTAAGAAAATACTCAAAGAAATATGAAGACACATCAAAAGACTACAGTAGCAGATAGAGGAATTCTCTACTGGTTAAATCTGGGACAATCTGAATATTGAAATAGATAATACTAATAATGTATTATAACCAATTAATAAAAGTTTTTAAATTCCTGAGTCTATCACCATAAAAATATATAAATAGGGAGCAAAGTAAGTTTTTCCTTATAGTAGAATCCAACTAATAAATATATAGAGATTGATGAATTAGAAAACCATCATTGCAGGCTAAAACTGATAGGTAAAAGTTTGATGACAGCTGTACATTCGTATATTTTAAAAATATTTCACCAAATTTACTTATTAATTACCAAGGAAAAACTTTAATGTAGAGAAACTTAGAAAACCCCATTTTATTCAAGTCATCAAAGCTAACAGACAATTTGGGAGCAAAGTGACATTATATGCCTCCTAATAAGATTCACTGAGAAGAATACACTATTGCTTCAGTGGTATTCTCACCAAAAATGCATATCCTGAAACTAATAATGAGAAAACATCAGATGAATAAAAATTGAGGAATATTCTACAAAGCAGATGGCTTAAAGGCTTCAAAATATCAAGGTCAAGAAGAACAAAGGCTGAAGAACTATCCTAAATTAGACACTAAAGGCATGTGACAATGAAAGTAATACAGGATTCTGGATTTGATCCTGGACTGGCAAAAATCAACTCTATTCAGGATATTATTGGGACAATTGATAAAAAGGATGGGATGACATTACTGTATTAATATCAAATTTCCTGGTGTTCATAACTCTAATCTGGTTATGAAAGAAAATGCCCTTATTCTTAGTATATGCACACTGACATATGTAAGTATAAAGGGACATAGTGTCTTGATCTTGCTCTCAAAATTTTTTTCAGGAGAAAATAGATATATAGGAAGAGAATAAGCAAATTGGTAAAATATAAGCAATTGGTAAAAATAAGTAAAGGTATATGAGAATACCTTATAATGCTTTTGAAACCTCATGTTTGAAGTTACATCAAAATATGCTTCCATGTAATCCAACATGAAGTAACAGAGACTGAATTCACCCTCTCACCTAGAACAAGTTTAAAAGTACACAAAACATATACTACAATGATTGTCAAGATATAGGATACTAAGTAGTAGAAGACAATGATCCATGAGAAAACAGAAATGAATGAGGGGAGAACTACTATTGTTCTACCTTCCTGCCTAGAGTGACTTTTCAAGATGCAGACCAAGGGAGGGGCAAAAAAGACAAGCCCAGTCATTTCCTTGAGTTGAAGGGATACAGAAAGTGTGACATTGAAAATGTCAATGCTACCAGAGTTCAAATTGCAATGTACCAGAGAGGAGAAATCTTCCCTGAAAGAATTGCAGAGGGTTAGCCTCAATTCTTCAGCTGAGTACTAAACAAAGTACTAGGTAAAAAAAAAAAATTTACCTAAGACTGGGTAAACTCCCAAAAGGAACAGAGAGAAAAAAGTCTCAGAGCTCACACATTATCAGAAGTCATTCACATTCATACCAGCATAGTAGAAAAAATTCATAATTCACAAGGGTATCATTGTAGTAGCAGGGAAAAATAATGCCTAGGTAAAAGCTTCTCTGCTGCCACCTAAGAAAGCTTAAAAGTATGCTTAAAATAAATCAAATGGTTTTCAAATAACTTTATTGTGTTCTAGAACATAGCTCAGGAATATTTATAGAAATATGAAAATATCCAACATTCCAATAATGGAATCCTGTATTCCAAAATTCAAAATTGCTGTCATCTAACCAAAAATTAGAAGAAATGCAAAAAAGCTAAAAAATAAAGCCCATAATTAGGAGAAAAATCAATCAATGGAATGAGACACATAAATGGCATATATGACTAAATCATTAGGCAAGGGCATTAGTTATTATAACTAGATTCCATTTGTTCAAGTAGGTAGAAGAAAGATTGCAAATGTTAAACAGAGACAAGGAAGGCACTAACAAGACTCAAACTGTACTTCTAGAATAAAACTATAATGTATGAGATGAAAAGGACACTGGGAGGGAGAGGAAAAGATGGCAGCATGTGCAGGGTGGTGGAAATCTCCTCCCAAAACCATATATATTTTGAAAATACAGTAGATACAACTATTACTAAAAGAGTGACCACAAGTAAAAGTACATCAGCCAGTCAACATCTGTGAAAACCGAACATCTCACAGAAAAGAGTAAAGTACAAAGCCATGACCTGGCGGGACCTGAGCACTCCCCCCATGCCAACTCAGCAGCAGGAGGAAAAGAATCAGAGCAGGGAGAGAGTGAAAGCCCAGGACTGCTAAAAAACCAGCCCTAGTAATCTGCAGCAGGAGCACAGACACACATTGCATGGTGCTGTGGATATTAGAGGAGCAGAAGAGCAAAATCTGAGAATAAGACTGCAAACAGGTTCCCACAACAGGCTGCCCTGGCACAAAAGAAAAGCAGGCACTTTAAAAGTCTTAAAGGGACAAAGGTTTAACAAGTGGACAAAATCATCCTGGCACACTCAGCCCAGCAGGGCGGGATTTTTAAGGAGCTTCAGGCGCCCTATTCCCCGGTTGGTAAAGCAGTTCCGAAGCCCCTTATGATGATAAGCAGCCAGCCATTCCATCCTTCTCACTGGCACCTGCAAGCAAACCAGCTGTCCCCGCCATTGCAGCAGACCAGGGGGAGAGCAGCCCCACCTATAGCATCCATACAGCTTAACACAGAGGCTTTGCCCTGCATGCAGCTACCTGGCCCAGACCCAGAGGCTGCTGCCTGCGTGGGGTTGACCAGCAGAGACAGCGGACATGGGTGCAGAAATCAGGAGGCATGAAGGGGCTTTGTTAACATGGCAGAACATGCGACACTTGCCTGTGACCGCTGCCAGTGCCCTAGGCAATCCCGAGGGCCGCTCCATCCATGGCAGCCTAGGGGATTAACCCAGAGGCTGCTCTCTGTGCACAGTTAACCAGCACAGACAGCAGAGACAGGCAAGGTGATCAGCAAGCAGGAAGGGACTTTGTTATCCCAGCTGAAACACATGCCACTCGCCAGCAACCACTCCCATTACCATGAAAAGGTAGAAGATCCTTGTTCAACCCCAAATCCCTTAAACACTAGAAAGAGGGCTTGGTGAGACTGAAATCACAAATCTTCCTGAAAGAGAATTCAAAATAAAAGTCATAAGAATGCTGATGGAGCTACAGAAAAATATCAAAAGCTAAGGGATGAATTCAGGAGGGAGATAACAGAAATGAAACAAACAATGGAAGGATTTCAGAGCAGACTAGAAGAGGTGGAGGAGACTGTTAATGGAATAGAAATCACTGAACAGGTATATAGAGAAGCTGAGGCAGAGAGAGAAAAAAGTTTCTCAGGAATGAAAGAATATTGAGAGAACTGTGTGACCAATCCAAATGGAACAATATTCACACTATAGGAGTACAAGAAGAAGAGAGAGAGACAGAGATAGAAAGTGTCTTTGAAGAAATATTTGCTGAAAACTTCCTAAATCTGGGGAAGGACATAGTCACTGAGGAAATGGAAGTCCACAGATCTCCCAACACCAGGGAGGCAAGGAGGACAACACCAAGACATATAATAATAAAAATAGGAAAGATCAAAGACAAGGACATGGTATTAAAAATAGCCAGAGGAAAAAAACAAAAAACCAGAAAACAGCCAGAGAGAGAAAAAAAGATCACTTACAAAGGAAAATCCATCAGGTCATCAGACTTCTCAGCAGAAATCCTACAGGCCATAAGGAAATGGCATGATATATTCAATGCAATGAAACAGAAGGGCCTCAAACAAAGAACACTCTGTCAAGCAACATTATCATTTAAATTTGAAGGAGGGATTAAACAATGCCCAGATAAGCAAAAGGTGAGGGAATTTATCTCTCACAAACCATATATACAGTGTATTTTAAAGGGACTGCTCTAAATGGAAGTATGCCTAAGGCTAAATAGCTGTCACAGAGAAAATAAAACCACAGCAAAGGAAGTAGACCAATTAAATGCTAACTAAATGCAAAATTAAATCAACTATCCATGAAGTCAGTCAACAGATAAACGAAGAGCACAGAATAAGACACCTAACATATAAAGAGTGGAGGGGGAAGAAAAAGAATGGAGAGAAAAAAAGAATCATCAGGCTGTGTTTATAACAGTGTAATAAGTGAGTCACGTTAGATGGTTAGATAGCAAAGAAGCTACCCTTGAACCATTGGTAACCACAAATCCAAAGCCTGCAATGGCAATAAGTACATATCTATCAATAATCACCCTAAAAACACAGAGAGTTACAGAATGGATAAAAAAGCAAGAAACATCTATATGCTGCCTACAAGAGACTCACTGCAAACCCAAAGATATACACAGACTAAAAGTGAAGGGATGGGAAAAGATATTTCATGCAAACAATAGGGAGAAAAAGCAGGAGTAGCAGTACTTCTATCAGACAAAATAGACTTCAAAACAAAGAAAGTAACAAGAGACAAAAAAGGACATTACATAATGATAAAGGGGTCAGTCCAACAAGAGGATATAACCATTATAAATATCTATGCACCCAACACAGGAGCATCAACATATGTGAAACAAATACTAACAGAATTAAAGGAGGAAATAGAATGCAATGAATTCACTTTAGGAGACTTCAACACACCACTCACTCCAAAGGACATATTAACCAGACAGAAAATAAGTAAGGACACAGAGGCACTGAACAACACATTGGAACAGATGGACCTAACAGACATCTACAGAACTCTACACCCAAAAGCAGCAGGATACACATTCTTCTCAAGTACACATGGAACATTTTCCAGAATAGAAACCATACTAAGCCACAAAAAGAGCCTCAACAAATGCAAAAAGATTGAAATTGTACCAGCCAACTTCTCAGATCAAAAAGGTATAAAACTAGAAATAAATTGTACAAAGAAAACAAAAAGGCTCACAAACACATGGAGGCTTAACAACATGCTCCTAAATAATCAATGGGTCAATGATCAAATTAAAACAGAGATCAAGCAATATATGGAGACAAACGAAAACAACAACACACATCCCAACTTCTGTGAGACACAGCAAAGGCAATTCTAAGAGGAAAGTATATAGCAATTCAGCCCTATTTAAAGAAGGAAGAACAATGCCAAATGAATAGTCTAAATTCACAATTATTGAAAACACAAAAAGAAGAACAAATTAGGCGCAAAGTCAATTGAAGAAGGGACATAATATAGATAAGAGAAGAAATAAATAAAATCGAGAAGAATAAAACAATAGAAAAAATTAGTAAAACCAACAGCTGTTTCTTTGAGAAAATAAACAAAATAGATAACCCCTAGCCAAACCCTTCAAGAAAAAGAGACTATCTACACACGTAAACAGAATCAGAAATGATAAAATAAAAATCAGTATGGACATCACAGAAATAAAAAGAATTATGAGAGAATACATGCTAAAAAACTGTAATTATGTAATTATGAAAAATTACATGCTAACAAACTGGATGACTTAGAAGAAATGGGCAACTTTCTACAAAAACATAACCTTCCAAGACTGACCAAGGAAGAAACAGAAAATCTAAACAGACCAATTACCAGCAATGATATTGAATTGGTAGTCAAAAAACTATCCAAGAACAAAACACCTGGACCAGATAGATTCACCACTGACTTTTATCAGACATTTAGAGAAGACATAATACCCATTTTCCTTAAAGTTTTCCACAAAATAGAAGAGGAGGGAATACTTCCAAACTCATTCTATGAAGCCAGCATCACTCTCATACCAAAACCAGGCAAAGATACTACAACAAAAGAAAACTACAGTCCAATATCTCTCATGAACATACATGCAAAAATACTCAACAAAATATTAGCAAACTGAATTCAAAAATATATCAAGTGGATCATACACCATGATCAAGAGGGATTTATTCCAGGGATGCAAGGATGCCACAACATTAGAAAATCCATCAATATCATATACTATATCAATAAAAAGAAGGATAAACATCATATGATCATCTCTATAGATGCTGAAAAATCATTTGACAAAATTCAACACCCATTCATGATAAAAACTCTCAACAAAATGCATATAGAGGGCAAGTTCCTCAACATAGCAAAGGTCATATATGACAAACCCACAGCCAACACCATACTTAAGAGTGAAAAGCTGAAAGCTTTTCCTCTAAGATAAGGAACAAGAAAAGGATGTCCACTCTCCCCACTTTTATTCAACACAGTACTGGAGGTCCTAGACATGGCAATCAAACAACAAAAAGAAATAAAAGGCATCCAAACTCGTAAGGAAGAAGTCAAACTGTCACTGTTTTCAGATGACATTATATTATACATAAAAAACCCTAAACAATCCACTCCAAAGCTACTAGAACTAATATCTGAATTTAGCAAAGTTGCAGGATACAAAATTAGTACACAGAAATCTGTTGCATTCCTATACACTAACAATGAACTAGCAGAAAATCAGGAAAACAATTCCATCACAATTGCATCAAAAATATACCTAGGAATAAACCTAACCAAGGAAGTGAAAGATCCATACATTGAAGACTACAAAACACTCTTAAGAGAAATTAAGGAGGACACTAATAAATGGAAATTCATCCCATGCTCTTGGATAGGAAGAATTAATATTGTCAAAATGGCCATGCTGCCTAAAGCAATCTACAGATTCAATGCAATCCCTATCAAAATACCAACAGCATTCTTCAACTAAGTGGATCAAATAGTTCTAAAATTTATATGCAACCACAAAAGACCCCGAATAGCCAAAGAAATCCTGAGAAGGAAGAACAAAGCAGGGGGGAATCTCACTTCCCAATTTCAAGCTCTACTACAAAGCCACAGTAATCAAGACAACTTAGTACTGGCACAAAAACAGAACCACAGACCAGTGGAGAGTCCAGATATTAACCCAAGCATATGGTCAATTAATATATCATAAAGGAGCCATGAATATACAGTGGGGAAATGACAGCCTCTTCAACAGCTGATGTTGGCAAAAGTGGACAGCTACATGTAAGTGAATGAAACTGGATGATTGTCTAACTCCATACACAAAAGTAAACTCGAAATGGATCAAAGACCTGAATGTAAGTCATGAAAACATAAAACTCTCTTGAATATAAACATGAGTAACTTTTCCATGAACATATCTCTCCAGGCAAGGGAAACAAAATAAAAAATAAACAAGTAGGACTATAACAAACTAAAAAGCTTCTGTACAGCAAAGGACACCATCAATAGAACAAAAAGGCATCCTGCAGTATGGGAGAATATATTCATAAATGACATATCCAATAACAGGTTAACATCTAAAATATATAAAGAGCTGACATGCCTCAACAAATAAAAAGCAAATAATCCAATTAAAAGATAGGCAGGGGATCTGAACAAACACTTCTTCAAAGAAGAAATTCAGATGGCCAACAGGCACATGAAAAGATGCTCCACATCATTAATCATCAAAGAAATGCAAAGTAAAACCACAATGAGATATCACCTCACACCAGTTAGGATGGCCAACATTCAAAAGATGAATAACAACAAATGCTGGCAAGGATGTGGAGAAAGGGGAACCCTGCTACACTGCTGATAGGAATGTAAATTAATTCAGCTGTTGTGGAAAGCAGTATGGAGGTTCCTCAAAAATCTCCAAATAGAAATACCATTTGACCCAGGAATTCCACTCATAGGAATTTACCGTAAGAATGCAGCAGCCCAGTTTGAAAAAGACAGGTGCACCCATATGTTTATCACAGCACTATTCACAATAGCCAAGAAATGGAAGCAACCTAAGTGTCCATGAGTAAATGAATGGATAAAGAAGATGTGGTACATATACACAATGGAATATTATTCAGCCATAAGAAGAAATCAAATCCTACCATTTGCAACAACATGGATGGAGCTAGAGGGTATTATGCTCAGTGAAATAAGCCAAGCAGAGAAAGACAAGTACCAAATCATTTCACTCATCTGTGGAGTATAAGAACAAAGAAAAAACTGAAGGAACAAAACAGCAGCAGAAATACAGAACCTGAGAATGGACTAACAGTTACCAAAGGGAAAGGGACTGGTGTGGGTGGGTGGATGGAAAGGGAGGGATAAGGGGAATAAGGGGCATTACAATTAGCATACATAACATGGGCGAGCACAGTGAAGGCAGTACAGGACAGAGAAGACAAGTAATGACTCTATAGCATCTTACTATGCTGATGGATAGTGACTGTAATGGGGTATGTGGTGGGGACTTGATAATGGGGGAAATCTAGTAACCACAATGTTGCTCACGTGACTGTAAATTAATGATAATGAAATAAAAAATAAAAAATAACCTAAATAATAATAATAATAAAAGAAAATGACACTGGTAGGTATTAAAAGTAGATTCAATTCTATAAAAGAAAAGATTATTACACTTGAAGACATAGCAATGGAAACTAGATAAATAGACATATTAAATATAAACAGAGACAAGTACAGAAGAAAAAAGGTCAATGACCTTCAAACATCTAATATACATGTAATTGGAATCCCTAAAGAAGTGGCACAGGGTACAGAAAAAATATTTAAAGAAATAACCGCCAGTGTAACCTCAGGGTAACACCAAACCAAATATGTTGGCCATATTTATATGTTAGCCAACCTAAGTGTCCATCAACAGATGAATGGATAAAGTAGCATGTATGTATAAATGTATGTATATATGTACAATGGAATGTTATTCAGCCATAAAAAAATGAAATCTTGCCATTTTCAACAACATGGAAGACCTAGAGGTTATTATGCTAAGTGAATAAAGTCAGGAAAAGACAAATACTGTATGATTTCACTTATATGTATAATCTTAAAAAGAAAACAAATAAAACAAAACAGATACAGACAATTTCTTGGTTGCCAGAGGGAAAGTAGATGGGGGAAATGGGCTAAATAGGGGAAAGGGATTAAAAGGCATTAATTTCCAGTTATAAAATAAATAAGACACATAGATGCAATATATATACCATAGGGAATACAGTTAGTGATATGTAACAACTTTGTATGGTGACAGATGGTAGCTAGATTTATCATGGTGATTACTTCATGATACGTATAAATGTGAATCACTATGTTGTGTGCCTGGAATTAATACAGCATCGTATGCCAACAACACTCCAGTAAAAAGAATAGCATGAAGTATGGGAAATGGGAAATGGAAATATATTATTGTAGGATTCTTATAGTGTATGAGAAATGGAACAATAGTACTTGAAAGTAGAATACAATCATTTAAAAATGTGTCCTACAAACCCAAAAGAAATTTCTATAAAAAAAGTTATAGTTTATTAGTCAAAAAAAGAGATCTAAATGAAATCATGTTACTGAATAAATCTAAAAGAAAGAAGTTCCTCTGAGAGGAACAAAGAACAGATGAAACAAACAAATAGCAATACAGTGAACTTAAACCCAATTGTATCAATTTTCATTAAATGTAACATATGCTCAGGTCTAAATACCGTAACTGTCAAAGTGGACAAAAAAACTAGACGCAATTATATGTCGTATACAAGGCTTCCACTTTGAATATAAGGATAGGGAAGGTTAAATGCAAAAGGTTGGTAAATTTACACCATAACAGAAGTAAAATTATATCAAAAAGCAGTATACATGTGAATAAGGAGGAAAATGTGACTAATCTAGAGATAAAGCAGTCAATAGAAACAGATGCTGGAATCTGTATACAAAAATGTTAAAATAACTTAAACATTATGCTCACTGATATTAAGAAAAAGATGAACTCGTATGTGAAGGAATAAGGAAATCTCAGCAGAGAAATAAAAACTAAAATAAAAAATCAAATAGAAAAATCTAGACAGTATACTGGAACAGTAAATATCTGAAATAAACACTTTACTGGGTAGGCTGCTGCTGCCACATACTCCACAACATCAAAATTGAAATAGAGACTGCAGTGAGTAATATCAATAACGAAATTTACACACACAGTGTAGGAGGGTGGTCAATGGAAGTATGTGGCTGTAAGGCTTTTTAGTTGATCAAATAGTAATAGAATATATTTGCAGGTAGATTCTGATAAGTTAAACATGCATACTGGAATCTCCAGAGGAACAACTTACTAAAATCACAAACATAACTGACATGTCAGTAGAGGGGATTAAATGGAATACTGAAAAATACTTGAACCACTCAAAAAAGAAAAGAAAAGAAAAGAAAGGTCACAGGACTAGTAGATGGGATACAGATAAAACAACCACCAAGATGATGACTTAAATCCAAATATAGAAATTAATACATTAAATGTAAGTGTACTCAACATGCCAGTTAAAAAGCAAAGATTTTCATACCTGACAAGTAACATTTTCAGTATGAGGGGGGAAAAATGTGCTCCCAGTGTATGATTCCACTTTTATGATATTCAAGAATAGGCAAAACTATTCTTGTAAAGCAAGAATCTTACAAGACTATAAGGTGAAGAAATCAGATCACTGCCTATCAGGTGGATGTGGGAATTGACTAGAATTGGCATGAGGGAACTTTGTGGGTGATGAGATGTATTTATTGATTGTGGCATATATATTTGTCAAAATTCAGTAAACTGAATGCTTAAAATTTCTAAATCTCGTATTATGTTCATTTTGTTTCATAAAAAGAGAGTAAAGCTATAGCTGAAAAAAGTTTACAAAGCAATTCTTCAATATTAACTTTTCATCATCATATTTTCATTGTAATATTTGTGTATCAGTGAATCGTCTGAAAATTCATTATATACTTTAAATGAAATAGTAGAGTCAGTTTTTGAAAAAGAACCCTATAGTACAAACTGTACTGTACCGACAATTCCCTCCATCCAAAGGCAGCTGTGCCGTCGGGTCACGTAGAAGCCCAGCATCCTTCCGTTTCCATCGCTCTTCCATCTCTACTTCCACCTCTTACTTGCTCCTGCACTGACATTTGCAATGCAGCCTAACAGGCCATAAGCAACCATGCTGGTTTAATTCGTCAAATGCCTACCCTCACTCCACAAAAGAGTGGTTTTGTTTTGCTTTTAAGACTTGCATGATTCTAGATGAGAAATATTTTCTGGATTGCCTGGAGGACCTTCCATCATTACTATAATGTCTAATCGTCTGTGGCTATTCCTGCCTCACATAGTAAATGACCTCAGTTGAAAATTGAAATTAAGAGCTATTATGTGGGATAAAATTCAGTCTTATTTCATTTTACTGATGTATAACTAGGGCTCTCTGCTCTTTAACTCTTTAATGTCTGTACACACGCTTCATGTTTGAGTGTAATGGACATCACCTCTCTGGGCAGCAAACACAGGAAGTGTAGCAAACAGCAAAGTGAGAATCATTGCGATATTTGCTTTTCTCTCATCTCACACCACAGTAAACCCCAACTTTCAACTGATGAAGCAAAGAGAATTGGCACCAATCAGTCTTTAATCAGTAAGTTATTAAGTTCCCTTTAAGTGTTTAATAAATAAACTACTAAAGCATTTCCACCAGAAGTTGTTTTCGCCCCATAATCTGCCTGGATTGAAAAGTAGGCAATCACACTCCATCAGTTGGAGTTATAACTCAACTGAATATAGTGTTCAGCACCGTGTGCCTACACAGCTCAGCACTGACCCCATGCAGCTCTCGTGTCCCACCCCTGAGAGCACCGCACAAGCAGCGAAGAGAACACAGGGATGCGAGCGCATGAACCTGTGATGCATGCAGGAGGCTACTTGGAATGACAGACATTCTATGAACAACTAAAACATAAAGAAAGGATAAAAAGGAGAACAAGACTTAATGAATAAAAAACAGAAAGACACAAAGAAACGTAAGAAAATTCAGGCAGGGTTTATGGACAGAAAGTCTCCCATAGGTTCAAACTAGAAATTTGCTGATGTCAGTGCCTAAAGCAGGAAAGGTCTCAAAAAAGAGCAATGTTACTAATGGACTTTCAAAAGGAGCTAAAAATACTGAGGGTTACTGACTTCTGGCAAAAGAAAGTGACATGCAGATTAAATGTCCTTCCTCCAGTCAGGAAGGGTGGGATGGGTGAACAGCACATTTTTGTTTTTGTTTTTTCCAAAAAGGATGAGAGGAAATATCATTCATTAGAATTTTATCTGTCTGGTTGGTAGTAAATCCTACTGAGTAAAATGTTCGCTTGGAGAAGAGAGGAAGCTTTGAGTTATGTCATGTTAAATTTTATGAATCTAAAATGGAAACTCCTTGGGAAAATTTAGAAAATCTAGTAATATTCTC
This sequence comes from Manis javanica, assembly GCF_040802235.1. Classification (NCBI taxonomy): domain Eukaryota; kingdom Metazoa; phylum Chordata; class Mammalia; order Pholidota; family Manidae; genus Manis; species Manis javanica. The sequence goes on from NC_133166.1 coordinate 86,161,815, forward strand.
ATTTATTTCTTGGCTTTACGATTCAAGGTCAGAAGAAAACTTTTAAGAGTATGCCATCACCATTGCTCACGGTTCTGACCTTGTTTCCACCAGAAGTTGTTTTCACCCCATAATCCGCCTGGATTGAAAATCAGGCATTTAGTCACCATCTACAGTGACAAGCCATGTCTGCTCTGACATGGGAGATGAAGCCCTTTCTCAACCCCAGGATAGCATTATTTCAGAATGGTTGATATTCTTGATCTTGGCAACTAAAGGAAAAAAACAGTATGTACTAGATAACCAAATAGTTAAAAAGGGGTGAATATTTCACTATCCCTAAGGAATTCATAAACTTCTTTCGTCACCAAGTCTTCTAGAACCTCTTCCCCACATCTGGTAAGCCTCTTCTCATGAACACTGTCTACATTCGGATTTTCTTTTTCCAAACTCCAGTAGTTTTACTCTCCTTCCGCATCTCTGTGTAACATCCTACTTGGGCAAAACTAACACTGCTACTGATCCTCCATGAACAGGACAAACAACACTGACAGCAGATTCACAAATGAGCACCACTGTCATTGCCATTTCTCCTCCACCTGGCAGAGCCCATTTTCTCCTGAAGTCCACACCTCCCCCAGGTAACCAGAAGTAATTTTGACTAGTGCTGGGTAAGTGTGGTCCAGATTGTGTCAGCCTGCTTCCCTTGAAAACAAGGTCTAAGGTGAGGCTTCAGTGCGAAGATGTTACTGGAAAGGTATAATGCCAGGGCATAAAGGATGAAGGAAGAAGAAAGTGAGACAAGAATGGGAAGTAACTAAAACCTGATGCTTTTCCAGGTTGGCCACCATTTCCCAGAGATACAGTGACGAAGCCACTCAAGAGGTATCCAGATAAGGAACATCAAAAATCTGAGCTTTAGAAGCTCAGTGGGGAATAGAGAAGGAATCTATCTACATGTCTCTTCCCATTCTCTGTCTTCCATTGGGATGAGTTTGCCCCATAAGAAGTAACTGCTGGCCTGGTGCTTCACGTAAGTGCAGAGTGGTGGGAGAAGCAGAGACTTATCAGAATAGTGTGGGCTTGCACAGAAATGGCCCAGGGTACTGCAGCACCTGCTGTAGACATCCAAGGGCCCAGGCGACACAAGAAAAGGATGACAGATGCAAGATAAGGCAGATACAGTGGTACCTCTAGGGACTGGTTGGAGGGTTGGCCTGTGGGAAGTCTGCTGACAGAAGGGAATGGTACGGTGAAAGTTTACATTCTTAGAGACACTAGGAAAATGCATATTGTATTTCATCGATTGGCAAACTCAGGATGCATCTGATAATGAATAGCTTGTCATAATCTAACTGGCAGATTATGTTGTTTCTTTTGCGGTGGTGTATAAAATACTTGACATCTTAGAATCTGTGAAATATAGCATGATTCTATGCTTGCATTCAGACATTGGTGTATGATCATGTCATGGTAGGAGCTGCAGCAGCCCTCCTGCAATCAGGAGAGGAATTAAATGACAGTCTGAGGATAGCAGAGCAGAAATATGCAAAGTACTTGGGTCTTCTCAGTGATGTCTTCTCCCCATCTAATAGATTAAGAAACTGAGACTAGAGAGCTAACATGCCTTTCCCACAGTCAAATAAACAATGGAGCTGAATCTTTAACCCCAGTCCTTGGTGTTCTTTCCCGTACAGCTACCACACAATACTCAGTGCCCATCAGAATTTTCCTGTTTGCAGTCCTATCTGCTAATCTCTTCCTACGTGTCTTTCCTAGTCACTAGTTGCCTGAAACTTGGGGTTTCCTGAAAGCAGCCTGTTTTCTCATGCTTCTCAAACTTCTAATGTTTTAGAAAAGTTGGCCAAAAAAAAAAATTATGAATGCTAGCCCACTAAAAAATTATTATGGAGAAAATGCAGAGATTTTGGGTTTACCTCCAGCCTTTAAAAAAATATAAAAGTTGTGTGTATCTAAATATATCTCCAGCCTTTCAAGTTTCAGTATATGGAAAGCAACACCACCTTTCCTTCAACATACTTTGGTGCCACTGCCAAAACCAGAGCACTGGGCTGCATGTGAATATTCAAGGAATGAAACCATGAGGATGTCAGGTACCCACACCAGAAGGGGTTCAGTAGGGCCATGTCAGCCAGTGTGTGCCAGATAAACACTATTCCTCCACCCTGGCTACATATCCCAGATCAGTGCCAAAGCTCACATTCACAGCTAGCCAGTGACTTTCCACCAGGTGATTTTAAGATGTTCACACTGGATGGCTTTTGGCTCATACTACTTATACTTGCAGCTATTTCAGCTCAGACAAATGATTAAATGTCAGTGAAATTTTGAAAAATCAGAAAACAATGTCTTTATTATGATAATCCAGGCCCTGATTATTCCGTGATAGGGGAAATGATTTATCCCCAATTTTGCCAATATAGCCAAGCATCAGAATAAAAATCCAAATGATCCGGAGAAATCTACTGATGAAGCAACTTAAAATGAATTAGTAAAGTATTGTCCAAGAGAAAGGACTAAAAAAGGGCCCCAGTCGGGCATAAAAACACTCTGCAGAAACAAAGCAGCTGGTTTTTGCATGTGGGTACCTCCAGCATTCATGAGTCTGCAGCGGGCTATGAATACTCTCAGTGCCATTCGCCATCTCTACCATAAAAGCTGCATGCCTTCAGGTTCCCAAGCCACAAAAGCACCCTGCAAGAGGAAGCGCAATCAGACAGTATCTACAAAGTGTCAATCATCCCCATACTGAGTCAGCAACTATTATATAGATACTTTTTTCTCTGTACATGTAGCATCCTATGACACTGCACTGGTACCCCACCTTGATGGGAAGAGGAAAACTGCATATATTTAGGGATCTCCTTCCAATAAATGGCTCAGGATGGAAATTCAACCACTAACTTGTCTGAATATTTCAAGGAAGCCTGGCCTAAAGAACCCAGACCATTCAACAGTTTTCTCTTTTCCTGTTGATCTGTTGTCTTACCTGGGGTCTGGAGTCGGGATGTGGCAGAGGCACTCCCCCACCTTACCTTTTCCCCAGTTCCCCAATGGCACAGAATTAAGTAACATTCATCTGTGTGCACAAGGGGTGCTATGAGCCACTGGCTAGGAGCTTCATGCAATCTGGGCTTCCAAGAGATGAACTGCAGGTGTTTAGTTTATTATGTTCTAAGCAGAACCAAGGGGGAAAGAGTGAGAATATGATAGCAATTGTAAGTGCACTTAGGGTCCGTTGCTATGTGGGAGCTGCCAAGTGAAGAAATACATTAGTCTTGCTTTTCTACTAGTCTCCTCATGAAGTAATTGCTTAAATGAGTTCTCAGAGTTCAGGGGAATTGGAAGACCAGCATTAATAAGAGAAATACCTTGAATTTTCTTCCAAGGCACTCCAAGGGCTTCATGGACATTATTACATTTACCAGTCCTCCCTGGCGCCCTCACTTCCACCCAGAAAAAGATGTCAGCCTCATGAGGGACAAAGTCTTCCTTCACAAACAAGAAAAAAAGGAAAGCAGAAGACTTGACACTCGCCAAATGTGTGGTTCCTGTAACTTCCAGGACCCAGGACTCTGAAACCCTAGTCTATAATGAGTATTTCAGTATTTTAGAGTACTCCTTTTAGGAATATGAAAAGGAGATTGCAGTGTTGACCCCCAAACTCCCTCTGAAAGGAAATCATTTGGAGGTCAGCCTAAATGCTAGCCTCCTCTTTTCCCATGCTTGCTCCCCACCGCTCTGCGCACATACACCCTTGGGTAGCTCTGAGCTATTCTGGGCTTCAACCTCATCTGCCTTTCACATTAGGCTCTGCATTAATTATGACGCTTGAGTGAAAACGAGCTTTGTGACAGTCTCAGGCTTGGCAAATGGAAGGAGGGATAATGGCAACTCCAATCAGAGGCCGTTAACCCTAATTAATGCCCACCTCCTGCGCTTGGTATTCTAGACACAATCGCCCGACTACTGGGGAAAGAACTCAATTCACTCTGTAGTACAGGGACCAACAATATTAAGCCAGTCACTTGCTGGTGCCCATGGAACATGATCTTTCAGGCAAAGAAGCAATTTATACGCAATAACCAGAAGGAACGCATAATCCTGTGTCTCTCCTTTTAAACTGTCTTTTGACATTCTTGTGGCACATCTTTTAGGGGACAGAGAGTAGAGCCTTTTAGAAACCAAAAGTCCTTTTCCTTCGTTGGTTATAGACCTCAAATCAAACAATGTACCATTTATTTATTTATTTGTTTGTTTGTTTATTTATTTATATAAATTAAGTTCTCTAATGGGCTCTCAAAGAAATATGAAGGATATAAAATTGGTTCCTCCTCTCAGAAAGATGTCATAAGCCAAAATCTCACTAAATCAGAATGTCTTCTGGGCAAGTAATACTTCCCTGCTGCTTTCTGAAGGACTTCAGCAATTAATTCTGCAGGGAGTAAATTCAAATGAAGAACAAAGCGGCAGTACAGCCCCTGACCAGAGCCCTATTTAAAGCATTAAGCCGCTCAAGTTTGCACTGACTTCTGCCTTCCTGCCTGTCTTCCTGCTCTCTCTTTCTTATCTGCAGCTTCCATCCCACCCATTTCACTCAATGCAGTTCCATAGATGGTCCCTGAAGGCTGACTGCATAGCAAACCTGGGCCAGGGGCTGACACAAAGTGAGCTGCTACCCAGGTACTTTTATTCTGCTACTCTTTGAAATCCATTGTGATTTTACGTTCTCCTGTTACTCTCCACCACTAGATTATAAATTCCTCAAGGCAGAATTATGCCATAATCATCTCTGGATTCTCAGAGCCAAGTTCAGAACTCTACACTCATGGGCTCACATATGTTAAAGGAATTAAATGAATGAATAAATCAATCAGAGAAAGCAAATTTAGTAAGCCGAATGAATGTGGCCTCAGAAGCATCCTCCTAGAGCACCTGGAGATAATTTCCAGGTCTTCACTAAGATGCAGAGACTTTCCCTGAAGACTCTCTGAAGCAGCCTCCTTACCCCCACTCACCCTTTACTCAAGAGTTTACCCACCAGCACCTATCACAGCTATTCATAGTCTTTTTTGATTACTGTGTGTCCTGTCAGAAAAATAAGTTCCAAGAGGACACAGACTCGTCTGGTTTGCCTGTATCCTTGGCCCTTAGCATAGGGCTGAGTGTAATTTAAAAACCTAGATTTGATGAATGAACAAATGAGTAAAGAATCATGTGTCTGATGTGAAAGGATATCAGAGCTATGAGGAAAGTTAACACAGCTTAATATTTAACCAATTAATATCTTTGATAGTGAGGAGAGGGTACTGGTAAGAATAGCAGATAAAAGGTAAAATATGGTCTTGAACTTCAGAGAGTTTACAGTTTAGTAGGAGCCAAAAGATATGCATGCACACACAAACACAATTCCATTTTAAGAGCTCTTACAATAATGCAAATTAAGACACTGTAACAGTCATTGGGAGATATAAAAATGTTCTAAATCTCAAGGGATTATTTAGTAGAGATTGATGCATCCACAGAAAGACAGCTAATAACACCAAATGCCAGCTGATAGCAGTGATGTGAATCATACGCCATGGGCCACAGAAGGAATCATCACCCCTTTAAATGGTTCAAAGACTTCTTTATTTGTCCCCCACTGTGAAAGGGGCAGATCTGGCCTGTGACTGGGAGGGTGGTGCTCCTGATGACACTGCTGTAAATACCAATGTACAGGTAATCTCAGGAGTGGGGAAATCACTCATCCCACTCACCTATTCAAAGAAGGCTGCTTTTTACTTTTATATTCTTCAGGGCACTTAACACACTACCGGTTTGCAATAAATCACAATTAGTAGGAACAGCATCGTTATTCTGGGTTTTATTATTAGAGGCATTAATTTTTAATGTTTGCCGTACTCAGATATGTGTGGAAGACATAAGGTGTATTTAATAATGATAACTTCCATTTTCTAAGCTCTGGTGATGGTCTAGTGGGATAACCAAACTGCACCACATTTTAAACTCTGAGCAGAATAAGGCAGAGAGAAAGAACAGGAAAGTGAGGGTGGAAGCTTTGAACTGAGAAAGAATGTATGATCTATAGGATCTGAAGCCCAGAAGGCCTTCACCTGCAGGTCAGTGGTATGCTCTGGAGTCTAGAAGGTCTCTCTCCCCAGCCTGGCAGGGCAAACCCAAAGAACCCCGAGATAGACAGGTTCAGCAAGACCCACCCCACATTGCGAGTTGAACATTCTTAAAAGGAGCTGAGGAAGGAATTTTCTGGAGTGAGGTTGTGGGATATAAAAGGAAAGAGGGTCCATCTCATTCCTCTCCACACCTCCAGGCTACAGGCCTTTCTGGGGTTCTGAAGGCTGGTAATTCCCATCAGTTCCAGCTCAGGCTGACAGATCTCCCTACTGTGCGTTCTTCCCCAGGCCAGACTAGTCTGGATAAAGAAACTTTAGTTTGACCACATGGTAAGATGTTGGTGGGGGTGAGCAGCTCATGTCCAGGTTCTCCTCTATACCCCCCACCACCCTGCCATGTGATCTTGGATATCAGTTCCCTTCATTTAAATTATGCCTTCTCAACAGTCATTGGCCCCAACTCCTGATGCTGGTAATTCACCTGCTGCACATCCTGGGCATTCCTGTGAGATGGAGATGCACCAAAATCAGCCTTTAGACTTGATGTTTGGCCAAATCTGCTATTCTTTTTGAACTGTGGCATCAAGAGATCAAATAACCAAAGGCCCACTACAGTATCATTTCCAGGACCTGAGTGTATGTGTGATCAACAATTGTGTAATCATTTAGGTCACTAGCTTTTCTAATTAAGATAATCCTATCAGTTAAAAAAAACTCATGTCTTTTGAATTTATTGTTAATTTCTGAGTATTTACACTCAAATATAGGAAAGCATTGCACACAAAACTTGGAATGAAAATCTCATGTGTTTTATATGTTGAAATTCTACTAGCCAGTTGTTTTAAATAAACATTTTTTTATTGCAAGGGTCCACAAAATTTCCACAAAAATTCCACAAAAATTAATGGTGATTAAGGACAAAACTCATTATGTAGAACTTTTAAATTGCTAAATAAATGAGAAAATTAAGGGGGAATTATATAATATGAGTGTATTAGCTGAACAGCTTTAGGAAGAGTACTGCATCCTTTTGCAACAATGAATGTTTATTACAATGTAAACAACTATTCAAGGCAGAGTAATAGAGATTAGATAAAATCATATTTCTAATCTTTTGCTATTTTTTTAAAATATGGCATTTATAACATCAAACAAAATAATCTCAAAGAAATGTATTAGCTGTTTAGTTATCTACTTTCTCTTAGGCCACACCTCTTACTCCTCCATTCACCTGAGCTAAGCATGAGTATAGCTGCATGACCTAGTGGTGGCTTTAGGATGGTACTTCTCTGATATATTGATCTCAGTGGTGCCTAGCAGAGCTGAGAGATTGTTGCTCCTGTACCATATGTCAAACTTCTAAAATATGACTTCTAAAATTTTCTGTAATAAATTTAATAAAATAAATTATATAATAAAATATGAATCCTAAATTTCTCTCTAATAAAGGTTTTGGAATAAAAATGATTACTTTTTAAATAAAATTTATTATTTAGACTCATTAAATGACCTCTGAAGTTCATTCTCTAATGGTAATATTTGACTTCAGCTAAATGTTGATTTTCATCCATGACTATTCAACATCAGACCAAAATGTGAGACCCACATACCTCCCGGGCTTCTCTTTTTGACCTCCCCACTGAACCAGAACAAGTAACCACTTCCCAAGGAAGCCTGTGCAAAGAGCCTGAAGCATTTATTAAGTTCTCTCTCCAGGTGTGGGTTTCCTGCACTGCTTTTCTCCCCCAGTAGTATCAGTTCTCCTTTTAAGCTATAGGGACAGTGCCCCCATCACATTTGTACCCCCAACCTGTGTTTACGCCTTTCCAGTGGTAGTGGCCACACCCCGTGACATCAGAAACAGAATGGGCAGTGCCTTCTCCCTCAGGCTTCTGTCCAGAGGCTTCCAGGCTCACCCTCCTTGCTCCTACCCAGCTCCGATGTCCAGGGTCTGCTCTTCTTCCCTCCAGCAGGTCACCCAACCAGGCTCACCTTTGTGCAGTAGCCAGAGGGGGAAGGCCTACAAGCCTTCATTTGCGTAAGGCGTGACATGTTTTACATTTTTATTCACCTCTGGGAGTCAAAAAGCTTTGGATTTGGGAGTGCTCAGTCCTGGGTTTCACTGAGTCAACATTAAAAGAAAAGCTAATTCTTCTACATCCTGAGTTCACAGTCAACCAGGAAAAAAAGCAGCAGGCCTTGACTCCGACTCCCTCCGACAGGGCTACGGTGCTGCACAGATAAGCTTATGTGACCAACCCACCATGCCGTCCATCAAGGCCACCTCCTTAGACATGTTACAACTTGCCACAGCAAAGTGTCGCATGTGCCACCTAGAGCAGTAAACATGCCAGCATAATTAATGTGTTAACAACTTATTACAATCCTCAGATAATTAATCACAAAAGCTAAACATGCTGTCTCACCCTCCTAATGTGCTAATGCTCTAATTATTATGCCTCAATTAAGAGGAAGTCAATGCTCCTTGCTTAGAAGTGCATGCTTAATAAGGGCTCATGCCCGGCCCAGCAAACAGCAGTATGTGGCAGGAAGGGAGGGGGGAGACCTTTTTAATGAAGCTTTATAGGCAGCTTCAGGCAAGAAACTGACAGCCCCAGTTTCTTGAATTTCACCCTTGGATGAACGCTGAGTTCTGAGAATCTATCAGGGCTCAGCAATGTCTCCCGGAGGTGGGGATACTGTTTCCAGTGAAGGGGTGCTTTTGGCCTGACACAAGTGTGTGTTATCTGAAATTGTAGTTAGAGAGCAGTCATTCCCTTTAAGAGATTCATGTGAGGGTGTGACCCATGTGGCTGGAAACCTCCTGGGAAATCCAGGACTTTGTGTGCTTGGCCTTTGGGGAGGGGTCCCAAGGAACAAAGTGTCTTCCTCCAAATTAGATATTACACATGCCTCCAAATTGTCTTGAATAGTGTTTGTTGGGAGCAAACCTGTGGGCCTTTAGGCAGGCTCGGTTACAAAAGCCTTAAGACAGCAGCAACCTTTGAGTGGGGTCTCTCCTGTAAAGTCGGAAACAATGAATCCATCCACGCGTTAGAAACAAGTTTTCCCCTATTACCAAGAAACGCATTTAGCAAACTCCTAAGCTAGAACTAGTGGTTAAGTTACCTAGCAACATGTGCTTTTCTGTTCTTTCCACTGGCCTATTAATATTGCCAACATCCTGTTAATCAAGAAACACCCTCTGACCCAGGGGAAAGCCCCACCCTTGAAACCTCCCTTCCAAGGGTCCCCACGCACAAGATGGCGAACTCCCTGCTTCTCTTCCGGGTCCTTCGCTCCTGCCGGCGCCAGCCAAGGCCCAATCACCCCTCTACACCTTCCCGCCGGCGCCACCTAAGGCCCAATTACCTTCTGACCCACCCCTTCCTTGCTACCTGTATAAATTGAGCCTGCAAACAATAAACTGTGTCAGCTTGATCAGACATCCTGTCTTGCTGTCCGTTCTTTGTGTCCCTTGCCCCTTCATTCTCTCCTCCAGGTCGTCGACCCCCGTAGATAGTCCTGCAGGTTGGGACAGTGTTTTTGCTCTTTGAAATATATTTTAAACTTATTTGAAATAGATTTTACATTATTACCTAGGACATACACATCCATAAATGCGCAACACTGAAACCAAGTTTCCCAAAACAAAACCATCATTCATGAAGGCATTTTGATATTTTAGCTCATTTTATTACATTTTTTTAAATGCCAGCTGCAATTCACCAAATTCATCTCAGAACCCACTAATATATCTCAATCCAGAGGTTGAAAAACACTGGTCTAGAAGCTGAGTAGCCCACACACAAGGAGGTTCCCCTTTTTCTAAGCCTCTCAACTGACTTTGAGAGTCCAATCTGCCTTCCTGCTCCTGATGGTCATTAATCAACTAATTGACAAAAACTGAGCAGTCACATGTCCCTCACCTCCTGGAGCTCTGTCCATCTGCCTCTTTATCTGGCTATTTAGAACCGGTAACAGACCAAAAATGACAAGTTTTGAAGCTTAACTACACATACACACATGCACACACACACATCCACAAGGTTTCAAGATAATAAGTAACTTTCTCAGAAAAAAATAGTTTGGGACCCAAAGTTTTAGAGGACCCATTTAGTGCAAACAGAATTTGAACTACTATACAATCCTATATCAATTCATAATTAGAAGACCAGTTTTATTCCTTTTGTGCTAGACACTATTTCTTGAACTTTGGGAGGCGCTGTAAAGTGTCAGCTCTTAGGAGTGTACACACTCCTTGGGGAGATGAGACACAGAAGCATTAAGAGGAAAAGGCCACAGTTCACAACGGTGTTTGTTAAATCACCCATAAATGATATTTGTTTAGAAGAGAGACAGAGAGGTTTCTGGAGCGCTCAGCAAAGTCTTCCTGCAGAAGCAAGAGCTGGAGCGGCCTTTGGAGGAAGACAAGTCTCACTCTGCAGGTCTCTAAATCGCAGTCATCCCTGACTCTTCTTTCATACTCCCATCCAAATTCTGCCAGCTCTACCTTCAAAATATATACAAAAAGTGACTACTTCTCCCCACCTCCATCACTCCCTCCATGTCCAAATCCCTATCCTCTCCCACCCAGATAATTATATTTGCCCCTTAACTAGAGTCACCACTTTTGTGAACTGCCTACAGACTATTGTCCACGTGGCACTCAGGAAGGTCCAATTAGCACTTAAATCAGATCTTGTCATCCCTCTGGAGTCTCATCTCACTCTCACAATGCCCTACAAATCTCAGATGGCCTGATTCTCCATTAATTCTCTGCCTTCATCTACTACTACTTTCCTCCAATTTCCCTTCACTCTGTTTCAATGGCACTGAGGCTCTTAACATTTTCCAAGCATACTTGGCACACTTTTGGAGTCACCCCCAACCCAGATTACTTCCTGGCTCACCCTTACCTTCCCTAGGTCATAGCTCAAATGCCACCTTCTCAGGGAGGCTGTGGCTAACCACACTAATTAACACTGCAAGACTCTGATGCTCAGCTCTGTGTGGTCTTTCTCTGTAACTCACCATCATCTGATGCCATCAATACATTGTTTACACACTTAAACACAAGCTACATAAAGAAAGGAGTTTTTGTCTGTTTACTATATTTTTTCACAGCACCTGGAACAGCAAGCACCTGGCACACAGCTGGCATTCATTAATTGAGATAGTTACTGAGAAAGGACACTGGGGATGAGAAAGGATACTAGGAAAGAGAACATTGTGAACAAAATTACAAAGGTGGGAAACCTTAGGTGTAGGGAAGGGGAGGCAACAAGGAGGTTCACCTGGAAGGATGGGCATTCTGCCATAGGAAAGTGGGAATTAAGGCAGAAAAGGTAGAGATGATGATATTTTGCCTTCCAGGCCATGAGATGTCCCCACCCCACTGCCTTACCAAGCACCCTCTGCCACAGACGTAGAGAGCTGACAGCCTAGTATTAACATCTAATTAAAAAACACCAAGTTTTTGTCAGGAAGAACTATTTTTCATTTGTTTGAAGTCTTGAACAGATCACACTCTGATTTGGAGCATCCTGTGAACACAAAAATAAAGGGCCTCCCAACAACTAAAAGACAAGGAACAATAAATGCTGACAAGGATGAAGAGAAAGGGGAAGCTTCCTACACTTCTGGTGGGAATGTAAATTAGTTCAACCATTGTGGAAAGCAAAATGGACATTCCTCAAAAACCTAAAAACAGAAATAGCATTTCACCAGGAATTCCACTCCTAGGAATTTCCCCAAAGAAAACAAGATCCCTGATTCAAAAAAGACATATGCACCCCTATGTTTATCACAGCACTGTTTACAATAGCCAAGATATGGAAACAACCTAAGTGTCCATCAGTAGATGAATGGATAAAGAAGATGTGGTACATATACACAATGGAATATTATTCAGCCACAAGAAGAAAACAAATCCTACCATCTGCAACAACATGGATGGAGCTAGAGGGTATTATGTTTAGTGAAATAAGCCAGGTGGAAAAAGACAAGTACCAGATGATTTCACTCATTTTTGGAGTATAACAACAAAACAAAAATGAAGGAACAAAACAGCAGCAGACTCACAGACTCCAAGAAGGGACTAGAGGTTATGAAAGGGAGGGGGTCAGAGAGGGTGGGTGGAGAGGGAGGGAGAAGGGGATTAAGGGGCACTATAATTCAAAACCACAATATAAGGAGGTCACAGGGAAGGCAGTACAGCATGGAGAAAACAACTAATGACTGTGTAACATCTTACTACACTGATGGACAGTGATTGCAATGGGTTGGGGGAGGTACTTGAAAATATGGGTGAATGTTGTAACCACAATATTGCTCATGTGAAACCTTCTTAAGATAGTATATCAATGATACCTTAATAAAAATTAAACCAACAAAGAAAAGGCCTCCCTAGACAATATGTTAGCCATTTCTTCCTTGGTAGGAAATTCAAAGATGGTTTTAATTTTCAGACAAGCTGTAAAAACCACTGGGCATTTCACATAACTGGTTTTTTTTTCCAGAATTCAGCATGCTCTCCAGGAGAATTGCTCTGGGAAACACAGATGTCTCTGGACTTCGATGTGAGGTCTGTGAGACAGGCAGGAGCCATGGAAGATGCAAGATTTCAGTCAGGGTTTCAGGAATACAGTAGACTCTTCCTTGAGGTCAGGACTGAGATGCCTTTCCTCCCTGTCATTACCCTGAACAGATTCCCCTAAGCCGTAAGAGAAGAGCAGGATTTAGATCACCCAGTGTGTATGTGTGTTTGTGTACATTTATGAAAAGCCAATAAAATACATCAAGAAATAGTCATATACTAATACCAAAACCAGGCAAAGACCCCACCAGAAAAGAAAATTACAGACCAATATCCCTGATGAACATAGATGCAAAAATACTCAACAAAATATTAGCAAACCAAATTCAAAAATACATCAGAAAGATCATACAACATGATCAAGTGGGATTCATCTCAGGGATGCAAGGATGCTACAACATTCAAAAATCCATCAACATCATCCACTACATCAACAAAAAGAAGGACAAAAACAACATGTTCATCTACACAGATGCTGAAAAAGCATTCAACAAAATTCAACATCCATTCATGATAAAAACTCTCAGTAAAATGTCTATAGAGGGCAAGTACCTCAACATAATAAAGGCCATATATGACAAACCCACAGCCAACATCATACTTAACAGCAAGAAGCTGAAAGCTTTTCACCTAAGATCGGGAACAAGACATGGATGCTCACTTTCCCCACTGTTATTCAACATAGGACTGGAGGTCCTAGCCACAGCAATCAGACAAAACAAAGAAATACAAGGAATCCAGATTGGTAGAGAAGTCAAACTGTCACTATTTGCAGATGACATGATATTGTACATAAAAAACCCTAAAGACTCCACTCCAAAACTACTAGAACTAATATCTGAATTCAGCAAAGTTGCAGGATACAAAATTAATACACAGAAATCTGTTGCTTTCCTATACACTAACGATGAACTAGCAGAAAGAGAAATCAGGAAAACAATTCCATTCACAACTGCATCAAAGAGAATAAAATACCTAGGAATAAACCTTACCAAGGAAGTAAAAGACCTATACCCTGAAAACTACAAGATACTCCTAAGAGCAATTAAAGAGGACACTAACAAATGGAAACTCATCCATGCTCCTGGCTAAGAAGAATTAATATTGTCAAAATGGCATGCTGCCTAAAGCAATCTATAGATTCAATGCAATCCCTATCAAAATACCAATGAACTGGAATAAATAGCTCTAAAATTCATATGGAATGACAAAAGACCCTGAATAGCCAAAGCAATCCTCAGAAGGAAGAATAAAGCAGGGGGAATCTCGCTTCCCAACTTGAAGCTCTACAACAAAGCCACAGTAATCAAGACAATTTGGTACTGTCACAAGAACAGACCCACAGACCAGTGGAACAGAATAGAGAGTCCAGATATTAACCCAAGCATATGGTCAATTAATATATGATAAAGGAGCCATGGATATGCAATGGGGAAATGGCAGCCTCTTCAACAGCTGATGTTAGCAAAACTGGAGAGCTACACGTAAAAGAATGAAACTGGATCATTGTCCAACCCCATACATAAAAGTAAATTCAAAATGGATCAAAGACTTGAATGTAAGTTATGAAATCATAAAACTCTTAGAAAAAAACATAGGCAAAAATCTCTTGAATATAAACATGAGCAACTTCTTCATGAACATATCTCCCCGGGCAAGGGAAACGAAAGCAAAAATGAAAAAGTGGGACTATATCAAGCTGAAAAGCTTCTGTACAGCAAAGGACACCATCATAAAACAAAAAGGCGTCCTACAGTATGGGAGAATATATTCATAAATGACAGATCCAATAAAGGGTTGACATCCAAAATATATAAAGAGCTCACGCACCTCAACAAACAAAAAGCAAATAATTCAATTAAAAAATGGGCACAGGATCTGAACAGACACTTCTCCAAAGAAGAAATTCAGATGGCCAACAGGCACATGAAAAGATGCTCCACATTGCTAATCATCGGATAAATGCAAATTAAAACCACAGTGAGATATCACCTCACACCAGTAAGGATGGTCACCATCGAAATGACAGACAACAACAAATGCTGGTGAAGACGTGGAGAAAGGGGAATCCTCCTACACTGCTGGTGGGAATGTAAATTAGTTCAACCATTGTGGAAAGCAGTATGGAGGTTCCTCAAAAAAATCAAAATAGAAATACCATTTGACCCAGGAATTCCACTTCTAGGAATTTACCCTAAGAATGCAGCAGCGCAATTTGAAAAAGACAGATGCACCCCTATGTTTATTGCAGCACTATTTACAATAGCCAAGAAATGGAAGCAACCTAAGTGTCCATCAGTAGATGAATGGATAAAGAAGATGTGGTACATATATACAATGGAATACTATTCAGCCTTAAGAAGAAACCAAATCCTACCATTTGCAACAACAAGGATGGAGCTAGAGGGTATTATGCTCAGTGAAATAAGCCATGTGGAGAAAGAGAAGTAGGAAATGATTTCACTTACCTGTGGAGTGTAACAACAAAGCAAAAACTCAAGAACAAAACAGCAGCAGACTCACAGAACCCAAGAGTGGACTAGCAGTTACCAAAGGGAAAGGGACTGGGGAGGATGGATGGGAAGGGAGGGATAAGGGGAAAAAAAGGGGGGGCATTACAATTAGCAAGTATAATGTAGAGGGGGGCACCCAGGGAGGGTTGTACAACACAGGGAAGACAAGTAGTGATTCTATAGCATCTTACTATGCTGATGGACAGTGACTGTAATGGGGTATGTGGGGGGGACTTGATGATGGGGAGAGTCTGATGAACATAATGTTACTCATGTAATTGTAAATTAATGATACCAAAATTAAAAAATTAAAAAAAAAGAATTATTCATATAAAAGAGGGGCTCCAGATTAACCAGAAAGATTCTGCTTCCATTATCTCATGAGAATAACATTTCTACTAGTCTGGCTTCAAGCTCTCTGACTGACAAAGCAGTAGACTAAAGAGGACAGGTGATCTCATCAGAAGCTGATCCTTCCTTGCATTCTTGCTCTCCCACTAATGAACTACATACCTTATGGCAAGTCAGAAGACTTCCCTGAGCCTCAGTTTCCCTCAGAAGTACAAAGGTGGTATAATATGTATGTGACAAAATTGCTATGAGGTTCACATGAGGCAATGTCCATGAAGCACCTTAGAAGGCGCTGTACTAGTTAGTTATTGCCAAAAAATATGCTGCATAACAAAATACCTAAAATATCAGGGGCTTAAAGCATCAGTTTATTCTCACTGATGTGCAGTTTGGCTGATCCTTGCAGGGCTCAAGAGGGCTTCACTAAACAATTTCCCTGATCTTAAGACGGCTTCACTCACAAGCCTGGTGGTCAGACTGGAGTCAGCTGATACAGGCAGGGCTCAGTGAGGAAGATCAGCTCTAGTCCACATGTTTCTCCTCCTCCTGCAATCAGCAGGCTAGCGCAAGCATGTTCTTCTCACGGCAATGGAACAGGCATAAAAGAACAAGCCAAGGCACACAAAAGGCTCCTCAAGACTTTGCTCACATCACACCTGCCAGCATTCCATTGGCATAAACAAGTCACACTCGTGAGCCTGAGGAAAAGAGGTGAAGGATATGACCTGCCTCTGTAGTGAATGAAACTCATGTTCTGTGGCAGAGGGCACAGATACAGGGTTGGGTAAAGAGTTAGGGTTGTTAATACAATCTAAGTACTTGAAAAATGCACGACATTATTGCCCATGTGTTTCAGAGAACTGGGGAATACACTGGCTTTCTCATTGTTGAATTCTTCCAGATTTCAATGGATCATTCATTTTTTTGTCATCAGCTGCCACTCTCCAGTTGGCCAAGTCTAGGAAAACTATTCACTGTCAGCCATCAAAGGTGGAAGGATACTCTGCCAGTGAAGGGCACAGGCTTGGTGGTCAGCTGGACCAAGACTGGGGTCCTGATCTGCCATTGCCATATGATCTTGGGTAAATAATTTAACTGCCCTCAGTCTTGTCTTCCTTATTATCTTCATGATTATGATTATTTCCTTGGTTATCTTATCCAAGCCCATGACTTTACACACCACCCATATGTTGATGATGCTAAAATTTACATTTCTAAAGAAAACTTCTTCCCTAAACTCCATAGATGTACATCTTCTATTCCACATCTATACTTGGATAGCTCATGAGCATCTAAAAATGAGCATATCTAGAATGGAAAGCCTAATGTTTTCCACTAATGTTTTCCTCCTGTCTCTTTCTGATCTAATTAACTGGCATAATTCCAATCAATCATACCTAAGCCTTGCCTTTTTTCTACACCCCATATCCAATGTGCAGGGAAATCCTACTGGCTCTGCTTTTAACATACATCTTAAACCTAGCCTCCTATCACCACATCCACTTTCTAGAATCCTTGTCCAAGCCACCAACATCTCTTATGCAGATTACTGCATTAGTTTCCTAATTGTCTCTCTGTCCAGGTCACCCTTAGTCAAGCCATTAACCAGTGAGTCAGATGTGTTTCTTTTCTGCTCAAACTATCCAGTGGTTTCCCACCTCACTCACTGTAAATGCCACATTCCTTACAGTGGCCTACAAGACCTCATGTGCTTGCATCCCAGTGCTCTGTTCTCTGCTCATTTTACTATGGCCACAGGGGTCTCCTTGCTGTTCTCCAGGGCTTTGCACTTCTAGCTGCCTCTCTGTGCAATATTCTTTCCCCAAATACTTATAAGGCTCACTCCCTTCCCTCTTCCAAATCTTTACTCAAAGTCCACCTTCTCTCTGCAGCTTTCCTGGACTTCATGTCCTCCTTTCCTGCCCTGTTTTTTCCCTAAAACCTTGTCATCACCTAACACACTGATTTTTTTGTACATATATATTTTGCTTATTATCTGTTTCTGCTACCAGAATGTAAGGTCCATACGAGGTGATGTTTTTGTCCATAATATATATTGTACTCCCTGGGCCTAGAATATTGTCAGATACAAAATAGATGCTTACTACATATTTGTTGAATGAGGGATGAGAATAGTAATATTGTACACACTAAATGAGATAATACATGTAAAAATTCAGCACAGTATCTGATGCATTGTAAGTGTTCAAGAAATGATAGCTAAATGTAAACAGCAAAGAGAACACAAAGCCCTGGGAGTCTGAGACTTGGCCTAGACTCTGTACACTGTGATTTTACATGTTTTAATGTTCCCTGATGTGCCTTTTCACTAGAATCCAGACTAGCTCTCTTTCCCCAGTATCTGGCATACAGAAGATACCCAATATACTTTTATTCAATCAAAGTAAAAGTAGATGCGTCTAAGTTGCAGGTGACTGGTCAGTGGTTCCCTCTGATGTCGATCAGAGTTTAAAGGGAGCTACTGCTCTGAGGAACAAGTGAGCATCAGGTAGCCCTGGGCCCTGACAGAGTCAGCTGCAGGACTTAACACCCGGTGGGCTTTGGAGACACAGATGTTAGGTAGGTAGACGGATGCCTGCCTACCTTACAAACTCTCCCTTTCTCTAATCTCCAGGTGTCCCCAGAAAAATCCCCAGACAGTCCAAATCTGTTGATAGTCATAATTATCCCAAGAACAATAATCACCACCACCACAGAAAAAATTATATATGTGCATTGAGTTTCTTTCCTTTTAAACTCACAAAGTACATGAGTATGATTCATTCTCCCAATAGGATACTGACAACTGGGTATTTCTCAATGTGCTTAAGGAAGCTCCAGCTTAATTCCCTGCTACTTCACTTACCAAAGAAAAAAAGATGGGCCATCTGTGAAAAGCACCTCTCCTCTCAGTGACACAGAAAAGTACCAACAGAGGTACCTCCAAAACCACATCCACAAAATACAAACTCTTATGAAGGCAACTGTGTTTGGGGGCATGTTTTCATTTCTTACTACATAATTCAGCCTCTGCCTCTGACTTGTCTGGCTATGGCATGCATTCAACACAATATGCATTTATGGAGCATCTTCTGTGTGCTTTACACTGGGCCTCAGGTTGCAGAGCCCAGGTAGTATCCCAAACAGAAGCTCAAGTATAATCCTAGAATTAAACACCATGAAACAAACCAAGAAATGTTACCAAGTGGTGTGTGATTAAATGTCACATGGACAATGATTCATTAGCAATAGTCAGTGTAGGCAGACTCCCCTGGGAAGCCTTCATGTAAGAGGTAGTACTTGAGTTTGAGGCTTAAGAAAGGTTTTGAATAAATGAGTATAAGAAAGACGATCAGCATAAACACATAGCATGAGCAAGGCTTATGAGTTTGAGGCCCAAATTTTCCATGCATTTTACACAAAAATCCTATCATTAATAAAATGTCAACTATGAATTCTAGGTCCTACAACCAGCAATATCGCAAATGTAAATGTTATTTGGTGATTGAAAAAATTTTGTAAAAGATAGTTGAGCCAACATAATTTTTTAAACCAGAACAATTAAAGCTTTTTCTATGGTAAAGTCTCCTCCTTGGATTTTATAATAACAAGTTCCTGAGATTTTTATTCCCAGTCATGACTCTGATGTTGTCTTGCCATTACAGCCCACTCCCAACAAGGTGGGCTGACCACTTTGTTTTCTTGAACTGCTAGGATAACTCCTAATCACAGAGACATCTTTTTTTTTCTTCATAATCTCTGAGGATCTTCTGGGCCTCTTGCTTCATCTGCTAATGCCCAAAGCAGCTTTATATCACCTGCTCTTCCTGGCAGATGCCTGAAGCCAAAACTACTCACTACATGCCCCCCAGCTCTCCACTCTCTCTTCTACTTCTGCTTGTCCAGGGTGCGTTTGAAAAGAGGCCCAAGCCTCAGCTACCTTTAACCTGCATCTGTCATGACTAGAATATGCTTGATCCTTTTCAAGAGCTGGGGGTTTTACAAACCAAGGTCCTGACCTACTGCAATATAAAAAATTAGGAAAATGATCAAATACACAAAAGAAGCATCTTATCAATCCATTTTTTTAGAGTCAGTGAGCCTTATACCTGTTATGTGTAATTAATCGACATTATTTTCTTGAAGATATATGAAAACGAGATTTTCCAGTCTGTCTTGCAATTAGGTGAAAACCATGCAACTAACTTTTGGCCAATGAAAGGCAGATGGAAGAGATGGAGATCAGTTCTAGTCCTGGCCCTTAAAAGCATTATGCCAGCATCTTCCATCCTTTGTTTCTCTTTCCACTGAAACCAATGAGTCCAAGTTGGCATAACTACACAATGGAAGAACCCCAGATCCAAGTCACCTCCTGAAGGAGAGTTACCTAATCCATGTCAGAATATGACAGAGGCAATGAATAAACCTTTCTCATGTTAGGCTACTGATATTTTGTAGTTTGTTACTTAACGCAATATAGCCTATACTGATTAATACACACTGGAGAAAAGATGGTAAATTGAAGTCAAATTATTGTTTTATCAATAATAGTTGCTATTAAGGACCTTCTCCATGCCAGGTACCATGCTCAGCACTATATATACATATGTGTATTTTTTAATAACATCCGTGGCATTCTACATTCATTGTATGAACAGGAGAACTGAGACTCACAGAGACTTTAAAAAGCTGCTCCAAGGTCAAGCAGTTAGTGAGGAAGACTTTCTGATACCAGGTTGTGCTGTTTCAGGGACTTTGAAAAGACTCTCTCATGATAAAGATTCCTTCTTCCCATTTTTGGTAGGAAGTGACTACCTCAATAATATTCATTTCTCTTTATTAAAAGCCTATTATTGCTACCAAATACAGAATTTTCTGTATATGGCCTCATTACTTGCTCTACAGAGGCCCAGAACACAACAGAGTTTCTAGTACATTCTCTATTGTTAACCATTATGGAAGCCCAGTGGGAATTGTCCATCATTGTTACTCCTTATTATGAATAAGAGATTGTGCCCAATAATTTAGCTGTGATCCAATTAAAATTAAGGTGTTGTAGGAAAAGTCACCTAGTGTTTTGATCTATGCCATTGCAATCATAAAAATGTTAATTATTCCCAAACCAATCTAGATAAAATAAATCTAGTCTACAAATACGTACTAATCTCCTCTGTGTACAGGACATTATACAGGCAAAGTGGTTTCATGGTTTACATCTGAGCTGTGGATCCTAGTGAGCCCCATCAGACATAGCCTCAGGCAACAAGACTGCCTTCCAAATCATATACATTTTTCACATCAAAGTTAAAAAAAAATTTAGCCTTCACTTCTACTAATAAAATAAGATCTTATTTTGGTAGTGCATAGCATGTATGTATACCCTTGTGCTTTCGTAACTATAATTAAATTTTATAACCATAGCAATCTGTGGAATAGTTAAAATGGTTATAATTATCCCCATATGCCTAAGGTAAAATTGAGGTTCGATGACTTGGTGAAGCTCTCACAGTGGTAGAACTGGCAATGAAACTAGATCCCCAGAATTCTCATGCTGAGTGAGTAATCTATGCATTTCTTACAAAAGAGCACTTTGTATCAGGTGCAATTTTATATCCTCCATTCTACCCTAATCATGCAGAAGCAACCCTTTATCAGGAACTAGTATAGGCAGAACAAGCTTTTAGTATTTTTCAATGTTCCATATACCCTGCCTTTTCTTTTCTCACTTGGCAGTGTAAGTCCGCTGAATTGCCCGGAACTGATCCACTGTGCCTCTTCCTCTGACCTTTTTTTTTTTACCAGTGAACACATTATTCATCTCAAAGCTTTATCATCTTATGTGCTTCCATAGCTATGCATATAAAACCTACAATATATTGTGTCTCCATTCAAAGTAGAATATTCTGGCCCCATTTTTCTTTTTTCAGAAGTAAGCCTCAATTTTACATAATTAATTACTTCTGGTATTTCCATAATGGGCCCCTTGTTGGCCATGAAAGAAAGGTCCAGGCAGGTTATGGGTATGGTGAACAGAGTTTATTTGCCAAATAATTTATTTGGAAACTGCAGTATCTTGTGTTTCTACCCCACTGGGAAATATACCCCAAATGGCTCAAATTAAGAGACTTGTATGAGGGGATTATCTACAGTGATAGGCAAGGATACAGAGACACCCAGGGACTGGCAACTGATGAAAGCTGTTATACTTCCAGGGCAGAAGGGACAAAGGGAAGAGTTAGTGTAACTAAACCCCAGTAAAGGATACAGTCACAGCAGGGGACAGCTACTGCAAGAAACGCACTACAGCAGGGGAAAAGCAGCAAAAAAAACACTTAATTTCTCTCCCCCTATCCTCTTGTCTCTTGCTGGTACCTTCCACTGGCCAAAGCCAATTAGGGGCCCAGGTGATGCAGTCTGCAGTGGACAATCTCCCAAGTACAGAGCAAAGCAGGCAAAAACAGAAATTGGATCTGGGGTTGGGATGGGAATCAGTGGGGTTGGTGCAAACAGAATAACCAGTACATAGGGTAATTCACAGGCCTTCAGTTGCACATTCTGTCTGCAGGGTGGAAGATGTTCTTTCTAAGAATGAAGTCCCTTTTCAACATTCAACCATCTGATGAATAAACACATAAAATCCTGGTGTAAAAATGGCTCTGGCCTGAATACACATCGATGTTTTTTAATGTGTTAGTAAATACAGTTGTTGGCTGTTACAGGAAAGAATTATGCATCATCAACTGACATAAAAGGGAGTGTAATGTCATCTTCAATTGCTGTTAGAAGAAATCGGATAAAATGATGAGCAATTAGGAAAAGAAATATTGTGTCCCTATGGCAGCTCATGTTTTACTGAAAATCCTGTTGGTTTGGTTATGTGAGCCACCACATAAAGGTTTGGGGCCCACGCCCAGGCAAAGGAAAAAATTATGACCTGGGAGTATGTTTTTCATGGAAAAGCTTTGGGGAATTTAATGCTCTGAAGTAGCTTGGAGCACATCAATGGCACAAGGTCAATGAAGAAACCTGTTCTAAACATGAGGAGTGTTTACAAGCATTCTGTAAATGTGATTTAGAAAACTCTTATCTCACAGATGCCAATATTTAAGATAACAAATGACTCACAGAAAAACAAGAGTAGTCCCTCAAGGGAATCGTGTGCTAAGAAAATACAGATCAGGATCTAAGGGAATGGGAACTGAGGCTGGGGCTTAATTCTGAACAAACAGTATCTGTCTTCAGAAGTGGATTTTCAATTTTGGGTTGACCATATATGATGACTGTAACACCGATCAATTAACTTTCTCCTTGAAAAGGATCACAGTTCTTCTAATACCCATTTGTTCTGAAATTGGGGAGGGCCTAGCACTGACCTCTGAAATGTTGCTGAAAAAGAGTTTGAGCTTTTCAAGCTATGGGATCAAATACAATCTCTTCACTCCAGCATTCAAGGCCTTAATCCACATTCTCAGTGTTATTTCCCAATGTTTCCTATAAACAGGCTGAACTTAATCCTCTGTCACTCTGATTTTATTGTTTTTTTCTATCACTAATCTCAACTATCTTCTTTTTATTCTTCAAGACCACTTTCTCTATGGGACATATTTTCTGACCTCTGCAAACATACTAATTGCTCTTAATTGAACACTCACAGCACTTAATTTTTTTTATACAAATAGTACTTACTTTCTTCTACCTTACATGACAGTCACACCTTGCTTTCTGTTCTCTGTGCTGCTGTAAAGTTCCTTGAAGAAGGTTCACTTCTTATGTAAACCCTACAGTACCAAATACAGTGATTTTCACATACTAGGAGTTTGGTCATGGTGCCGAACTGACTTCATCTGAATGGTAGTAGTGAAGATGAAGGAATGAATGAGAGACTCCCTTTAAAGTTTGTGAAAATATTTTCAAGATTTTCTACTTCACTGAGTCACAGATAAAACATATATTTTCAATATTATCAGAAAAGATGTTTCTAGACAAAGGAGACTCAATATTCTAGACTGCTTCATCAGTCTAAGAGATGGTTAATGCCAAGAAGGGATTTTCTAAGCCCTCTTAATGCTCTCCAACAACACTCTTCATTCATACTACTAGCATGTAATTCCTATATGCTGATAATTTCCTTCTATAAATTCCTAGATCTCACTTTTCTCCAAAAATCCAATCTGGTGTCACAACTTGTCTACTGAATACATCCCCCTGGATTTCCCAAAGGCATCTTGAATTCAACATGATATGTTTGAAATTCATGCTCTTTTTCCCTTACTCCCAGTCCTCACAACTCCTCTTCATTTCAAATTTCCCATCTCAGTTAAGAGCATCTTCATGAATCATGAGTCATCTCTCTAGGTGTCATATAGTGCTGCCCCGTGCAAACACCTGCAAGGCTACAGTGAAGGAGCAGACCTGGACCGTGCCCTCATGCAAACACTTCCAGTCTCTCCCTCCTTGCCCTTCAGATACACCTTCCTAAGGTGGATGTGTGTATACACTATGTAATAACATTTAGCATGTTTCTATTTCCTTCCCAATCCCCATCCCCATCACTGACAATGATTCAAGACATGCCTGTGTCTTGGTTTTTCCAGGATGCTCAGCAATTACTTATCATGTTCTAGTTATTTCTTTGTGCCTTTGTCAAGTGGTACCAAACCACTTACCTAGGTGTTAATAGATATGAAATAAACACTGTTCATCAAGATAAAGGACTGGCTTATGGTGTAATTTCCTATCAGAAAGAAAGACAACTTGGTTTTACAAAGATTATCTGTTCCTTGCATTTACTGGTAAGATAATTCTACTCATTTGTCTTCTTAGTATCAAGCAGAGAATATGGATGGGATGGAATCCTCTCAGATGCTGTCTCTCTAGGACAAAGCCATATTTGTGGCTTTTCATGGAAAAGGCAAAGCCTCTGTAGCCATAACCTGTGATGTCTCTGCAAGAAGAAGAAGAGGCACAATGGGACTGAAATTGATATGAAGCTAGAGGTTGTAGGTTATAAAAAATGAGAATTTCACACAAGAACCTTAACTTCTTAGGCTAGCTCCAAGATGCAATGGATTAGGAACTGGACTTAGAATCACAAGACCCATATTCAAGTCCCAATTTTCTGTTTTCTAATTGAATTACCTTAGGCAAGTCACCTAACTCTCCCAGGCCTCTGGTTTTCTTCATCTGTAAAATAGAGATAATGATATCTATTTGGCAGTACTGTTGAGGGGATCAAATTAGATTTTGGATATAAAGAAATGAATATTATGATTAAAAGATGGACTTTTGAATCCAGCAGACACAGGTTCACTTACTAATTGTGTGATGTTAACCAGGCTTTGAAGACTCTCTGAGCTTTAGTTTGTTCATCTGTAAAATGGGGATAATAATGTGATAAAATGAGATAATGTATACAGTTTTCAGCACAGCACCTGATACAAAGTAAACATACAATGAATGATAATTATTTTATAACTGCTAATAAAATGTAAACTTCCAAACAAATTCATGGAGTATATCTTTGGGACTGATGGAGGGATAGATATCACCACCAGGCACTCCACCTATAAAGTAAACCATTATTGAAGAAATGCAAGAATCATATCCAGAAAACAAAGCTAACGATCTGTGACTGAAACTGGAAGTAGCTGATGAGTCTTTCACAAAGAGGGTATTTTATAAGAGGCAGGATTAAAGAATGGGCGAACTATGGAAAAGAAAGGGCAAAGCAAAAATTACAAGCAAGTGATATGGAGGGAGCCAGGTATTAAATCCATGAACAATGAGAACTAAACATGTCATGTCATGTTTATATGCAGCTCAGAAGAGAACCCTAAAAGGAGCTCAGCTGGGCTCCTGGGAGAAGGACGTGCAGGCAGAAGGAACAACATGAACAAAACTGGCACAGCATAAAAGTGTTAAGCATGGACCAGAAAACAATGGAAAATCACCTTCCAGTTGGTGGGGGGTGGGTGGGGGTGGTGGAGGGGAGCTTGAATTCAATGTTTCCCTGGCCTGGTGTATTCAGAAGTCAAGTCCAAGGAGACACAGTGAGCTGTGCTCCGATTCTTCAAACCTCTTTGAGCACAAAGTGAAATGAGAAGTGAACATATATGTGATTTTATCCCCAAATCCCACTGCAGAAAAGAAGTCTTAGAAGGAGAGCATGAGCCACCTCTCTCTCTGCTACTGATGAAAATGAGGCAAATCACAAAGCAAATTCCAGCTTACTAAGGGCCTCAGGGTGCAAATGGCCACCTGGGATACACTCTGGATGAGCCCTAGACATCCCTGTCAATAGCGAAGCTGTCTGCAGAAGCCTGTGATTTGGGGCTCTGCCGTCTCAGGCACCCAGTGCTTACATCCTCGGGGTGCCTCTGCTTCTGGCAATGGGAGGTACACTGTGCTCAGTGCAGTTCTGTCCAAAGGCTTCCTCAAGAAGGAGGTTCTTCCTCAAGAGGAGAACCTTCCACATGCTAGCTGGAACCTAAGGCCTTAAAAGGTTTTGTTTGGGAGTCTGTTCTCTGCACTTTCTAACAAGGAAGAGGTGTGGGCCGTCCTTTCTCCTCTGGCACTAAGTGATCAACAACCTTTTCTACATCCCCTTGGCCTCCACCCAGAGACAATATCCTGGTAGCCATCATGCACAAAGCCCCAATGGTGGGGGACAAGGCCCCATCCTTACTCATTAAGCCTTGTGCCTAATGGATTTCCCATTGATCTTACTTCAGTCCAGACATAAAACCCAGGGCTCCATGCAATGCCGTTACTTCTTAAAATATCCTTATAAATCTTGCTATCGTATTCATTAATTACAGTCCAGCCAGGACTCTGGCTGTTAGTTCTTGGTGGCAACTTCATTTATTCCCAGATTAAATGCTTTATTTCCATGGAGCTATTTCAGTCTCACTCCATTAGTTAACCTATCCACCATTAAACCTCCCCAGCCATGTCACCAAGCAATTTTTTAAAAAAGAGACCCACCCCATATATTTTTTTAATTTTTAGATTAAAATATCCTAGTTATTCTAAAACTTTATAGTAAATAGGACCACTAAATAATAACAGCTAAACATATATTACTATGTCCCAAATACTGTACAAAGTGTTTTGAATATATAAGCTCATTTAATCTACAAAATAATCCTATAAAATAAATATTACTACTATTATTCTGGTTTTACAAGTTGAGGATTAGAAAGATTAACTGACACAATGTTAAGTGGCTCACCAATGGGATGCAGGTTTGTTTGATTCCAAAACTCACACTCTCATCAACAGAACTACAGTGAATAATCCCCAAATTCTGACTGCATACCTTACTAAGCCATAGCATGGAGGAGTTATACACTGAAAAACAAACACAGCATTATGGAGTTAAAGAGAGAGACCTTTGAAATGTTTGAATCCAATCTCTATACTTAGCAGATGTGCCCTGGGGCCCCTAGGGATGAGACACTGAGCTAAGAATCAGAGCCAGCAGGAGCAGAGCCAAGACTGGGGACCCAGACCTCCGCACTTTCGGCTACCTGCTCTCCCTGCTCAAGTCTGCTACTGTCCAAATGCTCTGTAACACTAGAATTTGTTCTCCCCTGGGTACAGCTGAGAGTAGAAGGATGTGTGGAGTAGTGTCAAGTGATTGAATGTTCCTTCTGCAAATGAAAATGAGAGGCTAATTAGACTTCATAGTCACTCTGATTAAAGTTGCTCTTCTTCCTCCACCAACTTCCACACCTCTGACGTCCCTCAGTTGTACCCTTGAGGTATCCCCAACTTACTCTAAACTTGTATTCTCACAACATCTGCACCGACCACAAAGCCTGATTTATTTCATCTTCTAACAGCCAGAGGCTGTACCCAGCTGGATGGGAGATGGAAGACTGAAATTATGCTAGTTTTCACTGTTGAAAGTCAGCAAGGTCTTACTCTATGACGGCAAACTTGTGGCTCACAGGGTTTAAATTTAGAATCTTGCAGAGGCCAGGCAGGGAACTGAAACAAGAGAAGGTGACAGGTATTAGGACATACAAATATGTCAAGTGAATGCCAGGAACTACAGTGAACCACAGGAGCCACACACTCCCCTAGAAGGACAGCTGCTCCTCATCTCCAGCCAGTGGTTACTATGGATTCTGTCAGGGATCCCTGCTGATAAAATAAGGTCCATACGGTGGGAACTTTGTCTCATATCCTACTGCATTTTCAATGAAGGGAACCTGGCACATAGTAGGTACTCAATGAGTATTTCCTGAATGAGACTTTCATTTTGGGAGTTCTACAGTGTATTCTATACTCACTGTACAGGTAGATACTGTCCCTGATCTAGTAAAAAAGTGCAGTATATCAGACTGCTCTAGAATAATAGGAACTAGTTAGGGATGTTAATTTCAACCACAGGGCTCTTCAGGTCATAACTGAGGGCCACTGTGCAGGGTAGAGAGAGTGACAGAGTGGTGTACACTCATCACCACCTCTATTACTAGTATCAGTGCTGACAGCTGGGCACCCTTCAAGCCAGGAAGCTACCTTGCAATGCTGAAAGATCTTGGTGGGAAGGCCTGGCTTCAGGCACTGAAAAGTTATGGGACAGTAAACAAATCTGACCCCTCTTCAAGCTAGGTTCCCTCTCTTTAAAAGAAGGGAATTAGAATCAAGGCCTCTAGGTTCCTTTTGACTTATTGGGTTTGCCACATGTTTCGAAATCTCAAAAGTCATTAATAAAAAGCCAACTGAGGCATAGAAACACATACAAAACTTACTATGAACAATTATGCACCAACAAACTAGACAACCTAAAGTAAATAAACTCATAGAAACATACAACTTTCAGTTAGTGGTAGGCATTTCACAATGTATGTATACAACAGTCCTCCTTTATCCACAGTTTTCTTTCCACAGTTTGCTACCCACGGTCAACCACGGACCAGCGGTCCTTCTTCTGATGATACGATAGAGGCCTAATGCCATGTCATGATGACTACATCATTCAGCTCTGCTCATTTCATCAGGCGAGCATTTTAACATCTCACATCATCATGAGAGGAAGAAAGGTAACTACAGTACAATAGGATATTTGAGGAGAGACAAAGACAGCATTCACATGACTTTTATTAAGGAATATTGTTATAATTGTTCTATTTTATTATCAGTATTTATTATCAGTATTGTTCCTAACTTATAAATTAAACTTAACCATAGGTATGTACACATAGGCAAAAACTTAGTATATGTAGGGTTCAGTAGTAGCTATGGTTTCAAGCATCTTCTAGGGGGTCTTGGAATGTATCACCCATAGATAGAGGGAGACTTCTGTATATCAAATCATCATGTTTATACCTTAGATACAAATTTTCTCTGTCAATTATACCTCAATAAATCCAGAAAAAACAAATAATAAATAAAGAGCCAAAGCTATGACTCACCTCACTTAGCTACTGTTTGTGACACTATGAGCTCAGCAGCCAAGTGCAAGAATAAATATCTGGAGTTCCAACATCCAGTGCTACTTTGGACATTATTCCCATAGACAGCTTGACTCCTTCAATCTTAAAATCAGAATAGCAATAGCAGTCTAGACCCATTGCAGAGTTGTAAAAAGATGTAAATGCATATGCATGTGTAAACAGAGTAAATTTATGTGTATGCATATAAATCTAGCCCAGCTAATGTTCATCATTCATGGATTTAATTCCTGACTCCTCCATTTCATCTTATTCTCTATTACCAAGACAGGCACTATTTATAGTTGATTCTGCCTGTGAAGAAGAAGAATCAGTTCTGTCCTCTTCTCTCATTCTACTCCACATACAGTATAAGTACACACGTGTGTGTGTGTGTGTGTGTCTGCATGTACAGATGTGATGGTATGACATTTTGTAAAATGTCATCTGTGATCTAGTCATTCATTAGTAACACCTAACTTTGCATTTCTGCTTTTCTTAATTGTTGCTTTTATATAACTAAATAACTAAATTGCTGCTTTTCTTGTATCACTTATTCCTGCCTGTGTTGTCACTTTGACACTTTAAGGGATCAAAATATGGAAATTCTTTAAAGTCTTAAAAATGTTACTACCTTCAAAGGAAAAATTCTACAACTGACTTGCACTGACATGAATCGTTTCATATTATAATTCTTCGCTGCACAGGTTTCAAATTTTAAAATGCAATTTGGTGTTTTTTCTAATATCACACATAGTAATTGGTTATAATTAGGAATAAATTGCTTCTGGGGATGAGTAAAGTGTCTAATTGTGTTAAAAAGAAATGTGCCTTTTATATCAAGGCAACTATTTATTTACATTAAGTACCAAAATCTAAGTTAAGGAACCTGGAAGTTTCCTTCAGTGAGGCCGAGACCTGTTTGCACTGGGGCTTCAAGGAAGACAGGGCTGAGGCCAAGGAAACTAAGAGCTCAGATCCTGGGACACATCTACAGCACATATAAGTAAGATAAAATCCAGTGTTTAGTTTTTTCTCTTAAAAATTAGTTTGAAACCAGAATTCCTTTCAAAGGAAGTGATTTATGATACGGAAAATTCTAGTATTTGAATGAGGCCAGAACACTTTCCAGCTAGAAAGCAGGAATAGTATAACCACAGCTTTGTAGTGAGATTGCTTACCATCACACATACTTAAGGAGCAAAACACTCTGGAAGTCAAGCCTAAGGCTATAGGGTCTAAAAATGAGGATATACTGAAAAGATAGGGCTGAGAGACAGACAACCCAGACATACATGGGTGATGTTGTGAGTGAAATATCAGTATTTCCTGCTGTGGCTCTATGCTCCATAAATCCCTTACTAATAAGGTACCTACGACAGAGGTGCTCTATAATAACTTCGAGGGTGTAATAATTGATGGCTTAGCCAGCTGGTTGCTTGTGATCAGATATAAATTAAATCATCTTTATTGTTTTATGTTTCCTCTAACTCCCTACCCCCACCCAGTCCAACCATCTCCTCAGCCTCTCTTAATCAATCCTGAGAGAAGAATTTGTCTGCATTGCTCATCAAATGACAAGAGTGAGAGGGAAAAGAATGAGAAACAAGTTCTAAATTAGTCCCAGTTCCTTGGACTAGAGATGAGTTCCTTCTTTTTTTTTTTTTTTCCTCAAATGCAGAACAATTCCTTCCTTTCTGTTTTTCTTCACTTACCTGTGCCAGGTCTAGCAATGGCTAAGCATTCTTTCACTTAGGAAGCATGCCTTGGGGGCCTCTGGTGGGCTAGACCCTGCTCAAGGCACTGGGCACAAGATGATGAAGACAAGGTCATTCCCTTAATGAGTTCAGTGTCAGGGTGGTGGGAGGAAGGGGCCAGTGACACATACAGACTGTTGGGGTGAGGAACACAGATGCCACTATGGAGACACAACAGAGAGGACAAAGGAGAGTGAGGTAAATGTAACCCAAATACAGTAAACCCAGGGCAGGTTTTTAGAACCAAACAGAAGAGAAGCAAGAAGGCACGGTGTCAGAGAAGGTCCAAGGCAAACAGACTTGCTCTGTAATACCCACCACCACCACCTCTCTTACTTTCTTGGTCCCAAAACAAAGAGTCCAGGCAGCAATTATGTGCTTTGAAGAAGAGACCGACCTGGGTGGTTTGCCCTGGCTGCCTCCAGGTATTCCCCAGTGACTACCCTTCTGTCACTCACTCAACAGACGATTCCCAAGTGCCTGCTAGGTGCCAGGCAATGCCCAGAGCTGAGGACAAACAGATACATGAGATAACACTGCCTGCCTTTGAGGTCACAACCTAATTAGGAAACAGCCTTATGAACAGGCTAATGCCCACCACTGAAAGGCAATGTGATTAAGGCCCAGGTGCTGGCACCAAACCACTGAGGTCCATAATTTTGGTTCTGCTACTTATTAGCTAGATGACCTTGAGCAAGTTACTGATCTCTCTGTGCCTGGGTTCCTCATCTATAGCATCAGGATAGCAATAGAGCCCAGCTTGCAGGGTTCCTGGAGGGTCAGATGGGTCAGTAAGTGCTAAAATCTTAGAAAAAAGCCTGGGACTTAAAAGGAAGGACTGTTCTAGCATTGCATAAAACATAGTAGCAATAATATGAACAGCATTACTAAGTGAACTAGAAAACAATGTGCTTTGCAAGCACAGAGGAAGGAGCTTTATGCCTTCCTGATGGGGAGGTTTCTCAAAGGAGGTGGTATTTAAACTTCCAAGTTTTTTCATCCTTTGTTCATAGGCACCTGCCCAGGGCCAGCCAAATATCACTACTGGAATACAGAAGTCAAAGAACAGAACCCAATGAAGAAGGAGGGGAGCACCAGGCCAAGCAAGAGTGATGTAGAAGTGGCTTATTTAAGAAGGAAATGTGTTCCTGAGCAGTCAACATGTGACTGAATCCAATCTTAAGGCACAGGAAAGGTTCACATGTAAAAGGAGTTCTTTAGAATCTTGCTCAGGTGAATTACTACCTAAAAATCTATACTTATATATACACATTTTACTTTTTATCTGCATTTGATTATACAGACTTTTGCCTATTTGATCAGCTTAGACCTGGAGAAAGTTACTAAACCTCTTGAAACTCAGTTTTTTCATCTGTAATATGGAGATAATAACTGTGTCTTTTTAAGGTAGTTAAGATAATTTTAAAAACCTATTATAAAATACTTGTCAAAGTGACAAAATAATATATATTCAATAACTGATGGTTATTTTATTAACTTATGATAATGCCAATGATGATATGATGGCATCAGTGATGGTGATGGCATGAACAAGGGGACACAAGATCATAAATGGGTCATCAATACTCTCTTACCCATTTTACCTCTTCTAAGGGTTTTGCATCTCTGATATTTGTAATTCCTCCATTCAGTTTAACATTCTCTGTAGCCTGGCAGTGCCTCCTTTCAAAGAAATGTAAATTAGACTTTTGTTGACTGAACAAAAAATCTAAAAGGGTAAAAATTTAGGGAGAAGGGAGAGAGAGATACACTTGTCCATTCTGAGTTCTTAAAATGTCTGGCTACCCCACCCTCCCCTTCACAGACTGCAGCCCAGCAGTCAAGGGCAAACAGCAAAGTGATCTGGCTGTGATCAGGTGGGATTATCAATCATGATGAGGGCTGAAATTGAATCAAATGGGTGCACCTGTGCACACTATTTCACAATGCAAGCAACATAGAAAAGACAGTCTTGTGAAATAAACCAAGTTGCTGGCCACGGGGCAACAATTCCTTCCACTCTTCCCTTATGGCTTGAGCTGCTTCCTGGCTCCTAAAGGCAAATCAAAGGCTCACGCAAACATTTCACTGCATACCTTATCCACTACAGAAGTTTTCCTATACAAAAACAAAAAAGGCAGTGAACTCCTGTGCTGAAAAGTAATTTACGGAAAGTGATCTGAGCTGGGAGTAAGGGGACAGAGGGGCCAAGGTTGGTTCTCTGAGTCAGTGGCTGCCTGCCATTTGGCAGTAATTTTCAGGGTTCTAGGATGCTGAGAAGCTTCCCCAACACCCATTTACCCTCTCAATTCTAAGTTGATCACACATGAAATTTAAAATGAAGGAAATTCTCTATTTCCCATTAAAAAGAATTCCACCCTCCAAGAGGTAACCACCAGGCTTATGTTAATATGAGCAAATTTATCAGTTCCTGGTTGAAAATCAGTATTGATCATTCATGGAGATAGGGAGAGGGGCAGATTCACTGTACAGCACTAAGTCAGGAATTTTGGGAGAGAGACATAGTAGGAACATGAAAGAAGGCAGCCTCAAAACATGGCAAGAGTGTTACAGAGAACTTACCTAGTCCATAGTACTAGGCACAGCTGGCCAAGGCCCAGGCTCTGAGAAAGGAAGAGGAGAAGCAAGGGCGAGAAGAGACATGCAGACTTTCAATTTGGAATCTGTCCAGAGGTTTCCTGCCCCACCCCCATCAAACATATGCAAATGGAAACAGTAATAAACTCCAATAATGATAGAGTCAGCATTTAAACTCACTACAGTATGCATAAATTACAGGGGAGGCTGTTACAGATGTAAAAGCTGGATGCTTCATTGCTGGGGAGAGGATATTCTGCTATCTGGGTATCTCAGGCCAGGCACAGTCCCATTCACCTGGGATGGGACTTCCATAAGGCTTCCTACAAAAAAGAAATGTTACTGGGCATGGAACTTGCTCTCGTAGGTTTGGTGGTCTTATTTTCAGCCAAACAAAGCAGCCAAGACTCCCCCTCTCCAACATACCTACTTACTCACACCACTCCAGCATCACAGGCTCTTGCTGTTCCTGGAACCTCCAGGCACACTCTCACCTCTGCACTAACTGTTACCTCTGCCTGCATCCTTCTTCCTCCATACAGGCATGTATTTCACTCCCAAGACCTCCTTCAGGTCTTAGCTCAAAGGTCCCTCTCTCAATGAGGCTTACCCTAACCATCCTATTTATAGTCACACCCCTCCATGCCCCCTTACCCTTGCCTATAGAATGTATCATCTAATATGCTACACAATTTACTTTTTGCTATATACTTATGTACTAGGAATACTGTTTATTATCTCTCTCCCCCTAAAATATAAGCTCCTTGAGTAGGAAATTTTGTCTTTTTTCCCTTTCCTACACACAGAGAGAGAGAGAGACAGAGAGAGAAGAATCTGTGCCTAGAACAGAGCCTGGTACATAATAGGTATTTATTAGTTAATGTTTGCTAAACACACTCCAAAAAGCTTCCTCCTTTTAGAAGGCAGAAGAAGGAGAACTTCCTTTTCAATACCATGAACTGAAATTTGCAAGATGCTTGGCCCAGGCCTGTGTCAAGCACTCACTCCTTTCTCAAACTTGTAGTTTGTTACTGACTCAGGATGAAATACTCTTACCAATTAATGCAACACATACAGTTGAGAGGTATATCATTCCCCATGAATAAAAGGGGACCAGAGAAGCCCACAGATCTGAGGCAAATATGCATCACTTTAATTTCTCCTGTGCTCACACAAAAATCAACTTGGAGAGCCATTATATGACTTTTAGAACTGGTAATGAACTTATTTGATATCTTAATTAATAAATGAGGCATGGGGAGATTGAATGGCTTGCCCATGCTCACATATCCAATTAGTGTGAGTAGTAAGATCAAACCCCATTTCTATTAATTCCTATCCAGTATATGCTAATTCCCAATATGTCTCTTGCACAGTTATACTAACCAAGTTTTATATCTAGATATTCCATGTGCAACAAAAATTCAGTCTCTAAGCAGTTTCTTTTTAAGGGCTCTGTCAGGTATCTGCTTAACAGACATCTATACCAAGTGTGTCTCTGTTTCAGCACCTCTACATATGGACAGCAGCCAATCCAGCTTACATTAACCAGTCCATGCTTTGCTGAACATCTGATTCCTTTCATTTCTATTTACACAATCAGTCAGTGCTTATACTTAGCCTTGAAAGATAAGTCTCTTCAGAGAGTTTGATGAACATTTCTCAGTAATTTGCATACCTAGTGGTCAGCCTGCGGGCATCATAGTAGCAAGGCCCAAAGCAAATTCTGAAAACAAGTAATTTTTAAAAGGCCTTATAGACACTTTGATATTAAATAAATAAATATATATTCATATAAGTAAATGTAAATAATTTTCCTTCAGTGCCTTTTAAAAAATGCATTACAAATTTCTAAGAGAGGTGTGTAGTATGCATCATTTCTCAATCTAAAATGACCATGAAGCCTTTTGTTGTGCAGAATCTCATAGATCTGATGATAACATGCTTGGAAAATGCTTTTCTACAAAGCCAAAATATCTAAAGGCAGGAGGGAAAGAGCTATGGATAGCACTGGAGAAGGAAAGCAGGGGCTAAGATAGATACAAAAAAAATTCATAGGAACCCAAGAATAATGGAGCTATGGAACACTAAAAATATAAGGATGAACCAAAAATTCACCAAATCTTTCAAGATAAGAGGCCTCTCTCCTAGATCAGGAAAGTGGAACTTCCTATAAGATGCCTCGCTGCTCATTAGCAGGACCCAAGCCTCTGAAGTTATAAATACAAATCACCAAGGAGCTGAAATCTACCCCTAAGCCTCTGATTTTAAAGGCTTATGCTTTGCAGAAGAATTACCTTGCCTACTGAAATGGCTCCTGACCAGGCAGGGCTGGAAAAGTTTGAATAAAATGCATTTAGCTGCTATCTAAAGATCTTAAGTCATTGAGCTAAATGCAAGAGGCTTTTGTTAATTTTTTTTTATTTTTGTTAAAATCACCCTCAACTAGATATTGAGGTTTATTACATAGTTTTTCCAATTTTGCTCCTTTTATATAATCTCAGCTGGGCTGATTTGCTGCATTCTTTTCCAGTAGAATCTTTTTATTACTCCCAAGATACAACAGAGAATCACCAACCCTGTATGGAGGGGCATATGGCTGCATCTGGATTATAAAAAGGGGGCTATTTATACCCAAATCAATAGGCAGATTTTAGCATAACACTTAGAGACTTTCTGCAAAGAGAATTTAAAAAAAAGAAAATGTAGTTCCTTTTCCATTCTTCTTTACTGTATTATTTGCCCCATAGTATTCTTGTCACATGGCCCAAAGCAGAGTGATTTAATAATGATAGGTCTGCTTGGCACAAGGGAGGGGAAAATCCAGCTGCACTGGGGGTTTCAGGGGATGTCTCAGACAGATGGCCCAGCCCTCACTCCTTGTGTGTGTCGGGGTAAACAATCAGGATATTGCTGATCTCATTGCACATAATTCCTCCCAGTGCTAAACCTGACTCTGGGTCAGGGCCTTTTAGAGCCTTTTGCCTCTCTAAGAACCAGAAGGGCCAAAAAACCTAGGATAATAACAAAAGCAAACAAACGTGAGGCCACAGCAGTCTCTGATTCCATTTCAGAGGAGAGGCCCTCCAGGTTTGTGTTCAAACCAGCCAGACTGTGGCCTCCCAGCCCAGGCTATAATGAAGAGCCGAACAGCCTGTCTCTTTCTGCAGCTGTAATTAACCCCTGTTCCTGGTAAAACTAGAGGGAAATGCTTCAAGATGTTAGATTAGTAAGCAAAACATATGAAACTGTTGGAACAGTGGGTGGCCCTTTCATAAACCTGAAGGAGGCAGAAAAGAGCACGGACTTCCTCTGCACCAGTTCTAGGGAGCACACAGGTCATTGTAGCTACTCTAGGGAGACCCATTAGGACAACCTGCCAGGGCACAGCAGAACCATTAGTCTTCTGTTTGTGTTAAGCTCTATTACTGCCCTCTCTGTCATTCTAAGGACAAATTCCCCACATTCATCTGTTGGCACCTGCTAAGTCTCAATGCCAAGTACAGTAACCCACACCTATTCAGTCACTACATAAAGGCATATAAGAAAATTTCTGGCTGCTGTCACCCAATCCATTCTTCCCTTCATCTTCCAGGGCACATGCTAATGGGAGCAGTAACTGTAAGAAAAGTTCTGAACAGAGAAATAGACTCCAATGGCCCTATCATCTTAAAATAGCTAATGCAGTTTCCAACTCCTCTTCCCCTCTACTTGCACTTACTTGTGAGCCTGGAATCTGATTAACTCAATGAAACCCTTTGTTTATATCCAATTATAGTGAGAGTCCACAAACGACTAATAGTTAGGTTATTTATCCCCTCCTAAAACTGTCATGATAAGCTATTGTTACATGAGTAGAGAGATCTCTGCCAGGGATCCACTGTGCTCTCACTTCAGAAATGAACATCACGTTTCATCAAAACCCTTGGAAAAGAACATTACAGGGTTCAAAATCATAGTACTAAACCATGTATCAAGTTTCAGGAAGAAATTAAATAAAAAGAACTTTTGGTGCAGGAAAATACAGCAGACATAAAATATCTACAAATTCTGGGATTTTAAAAAAGCATTTTGTAAAATGTCTGAATAAGATGAGATGTATTCCTGCCCTTCTATAGAAATGTGGACTGCATAGGAATATGATTTCTTAATTACTATATTAGGCAATATACTTTTTAAAAAAAGAAACCTTAAAGAGGTATATAAGTCATTACATACAGTGATGTGTCAGAAGGCAACTTCCTTCAAGGACTCAAAATTAGACGAGCACTAAAGATGACAGAAAGCCTTGAATGCTTAGAATCATACAGCATGGAACATTTGCTATGATGTTCCCAGTGTTTTTGACCACTAAAAGAAAGTACCTAGATTATGTAAGTTAGGGTAATGCACACAGCTATAACAAACCAATTCCAAAATTTCAGCACCCACTCTTACAAAATAAAAGTGTATTTCTCACTTAAATAGCATTCAAATGTAGGTGTTCCTGATAGATAAGCTGCTTTTCTCCACTTGATGATTGAAAGACCCAAGTTTCATTGAACATCTTGCAGCTTTGTTATTCCTCTAGAGCCTTGAAGCCATCTGTTCTATTCTGGCAGATGGAAAAATAGAAGGTAGAAGAGTCACACCTCTCCTTAATATCCTTGGCCTTGAAGTGGCATCATTGTTTTTGTTTATATTCCATTGGTGAGAACTAGCCACATGGCCTCCCCAGGTGCAGAGGAGCTAGGAAATATAATTCCTGGATATGGAGCTGTGACAACGCAACAACATGGAAGAACAAGCATGATATTTGGCTTAAAGTTTGCCATCTCTGCCACAAAAATATATACCCAAGCAAACCAGGATGATCTGACTCAGCCAAGCTCTTAAGTATATTGGTCAAAATGTTATCAATTATTTTGTGTTAGTGAAGAGGGGACAAGTGACTACAAGAAGAGATAAAACTGGTATTAAAACAATCCAACACATTTTAACTCTTTGGCTTTCCCGTAGTTCTCATTCCCAAACTGGTTACTTCGCTTTGATTAACTGTTAAGCTATTAAACATTATAAAGTAATTTCCATGTAAAGCTGGCAGAGTCAGGTCATTTTGACTCCACAAACCTTCTAAAACACACAGAAACAACAACAAAATTTTAAACTTAGTGAAGTAAGCAAGCAGCTATAAACAGTGAAGTGTATGTGCCAAATGCTTCTGAGAAATGCTTCTGAGAAATCTGGACTAAGATGAAGGAGATTCTAGGAGCTGGCCTACCTCCACAGTTCATCATAAGATCCTTAAAAGCAATTATCCAGGAAAGGCTGGTCTATCAACAACCAGCCAGAATGTTTGAGAGAAGTAGATATGAACATTATAATACTCAGGGGAGAAGAAATGTAAGAAACAACAATGCTGACATCACATCTTACTATCTCTGCCCTTAACTCCTACCCAAGGGGGGCCACTGTGGGGTGAAACAAGGTGAGGAAGACATCATGATTGTGATCACCGAATCACAGGCCAGAAAGCCTGTGATCTCTGAGACTTGACTTCTGAACCAGCATCTGAAAAACTAAAATTGTGGGAAGCTATGACTGCTGGATCCAAATTAGGGACCAAGTAAAGGAAAAGGAATACAAACTAAAGTATGTGAACATTATATTATAGATTTGAAAAGGAATCACCATAAAAGAGGAGTTATTTTAAATAAGTAATTCATATATATATATATATGTGTGTGTGTGTGTGTATGTGTGTGTGTATGTATACACACATATACAAAGACAAGGGTGTGCACATACATATGCACACTCATATACACTTTTAAATAATTCATGGGTAAAGAAACAGAAGCCCTTTGAAACTTATACAATAAGAAGAAGGAAGAACCCCTAATGGAAATTACAGAATACTTAGAACAGAATAGCAATGAAACTCCCACTCATCAAACCTTGTAGGACATAGGTAAAGTGATGCTTAGACAATTTTTTATATATTTGAATACTTGAAATAGAAAAATGGAGAGGGTGAAACCTAAAAAGGTAAGCAAATAACCTAGGAAGTCAGGATAAAAAATTAAGAGAATAAGCCCAAGTAAAAGTATAAGGAAGTTATTAATAAAGAAAAGAGAAGTTAGTGAAATAGAACCAAAGTTTAACAAGATTTTCCTCCAGGAAGCAGCTCACACTGTTTGGCTCATAGGAAATGCTCAAAGTTGACAACTGTATGATGTGCTTGGGGCTTCCAAATAAATTTTTAGGTTCTAGCTCTCAATCATTAACATGGAACCAAAGATTATCAGATATACAAGGAAAGCCTCTAACCTGTAAGGCAAATAAAATTGAATAAAGCAGGGAGAAAAAAGCAATTTGGATAAAGCAGAGATTACTCATAAAGTAAAAAAAAATTAAAAGCTATCTTTAATATCCTCAGACACAGAAGAAAAGACAAGGCTTTAGTGAAGCAATAGCAGAATATTAGAATAAAAGGAACATGAAGGGAATAAAAGTGAATATATGATAGCAGAAATTTTTTAAAAATCAAGAAGGGAAATTGCTAAATTAATTTAGGAAACTTTACCATAAAGGAAAAAGACAATAAACTGATCATAGCAGGAAAAAGATAATCAAATTAGAGAACCATTTCAGTATGTCCAGCATCCAAAAAGAGAGAACAGAAAATTAAGAAAGATATCACCAATGGAATAATTCAAGGAAATTTCTCAAGAATGAAAGATGTGACTTTCAAGAATGGAGAGGGTATAGCACCATGGGTGGTGATAAGTCCATTCTAAGGCATAGTAATGTAAAATTTCAGACCACTGAAAACAAAAAGAAGTTCTTAAAACTTTTGGACAGAAAAATATAGGTGACATAGGTAGATCAAGAATCACAGTGGCATCAGGTATTTCCATGCCAATACAGAAAAACAGCAACAAGTAAGCAATGCTTTCAAAATCTGAAGGAAAGTGTTTTCTAAGTCAGATTTCTATACCAACCAAACACCAATTAAATGGGAGGAACAGTATACATATTTTCAGATATGGATACTCTAACACTTTCCTGCTACATACCCTTTATCAGAAAACAACTAAAAAAGGAATTCCATGAAAGCTAGGAAGGAAAGCAAGAAAAAAACACAAGAAATGAAAGCTCAGTGCAAAAGAAATGCATCAGCAAGATGATGCTGAATGGTGAGGCATAAGGTGGAAAATAAAACCCGGATGATGTTTCAAATGTTTGGACAAGAAAGATTCAGGATCCCATAAAAATAATCACCCTTCCCTCTAAAACATGCAAATGGACATAATACAAGTCAATGGAAAGACATTTGTGCCATGAATTCCAAAGCATACTGGTGTAAAGCCAACCTAAAAACTGAGAGAAAAATGCAACACTAAAAAGACACAGAGTTACAGAATGGATAAAAAAGCAACACCTGTCTATATGCTGCCTACAAGAAACTCAC
Source organism: Manis javanica (assembly GCF_040802235.1). Lineage (NCBI taxonomy): Eukaryota > Metazoa > Chordata > Mammalia > Pholidota > Manidae > Manis > Manis javanica. The sequence goes on from NC_133166.1 coordinate 86,202,658, forward strand.
TTCAAACCCAAAGACATACACAGACTAAAAGTGAAGGGATGGAAAAAGACATTTCACGCAAACAATAGGGAGAAAAAAGCAGGAGTTGCAATACTTGTATCAGATAAAAGAGACATCAAAACAAAGAAAGTAACAAGAGACAAAGAAGGATATTATATAATGATAAAGGGGTCAGCCCAACAAGAGGATATAACCATTATAAATATCTATGCACCCAACATAGGAGCACCCAAATATGTGCAACAAATACTAACAGAATTAAAGGGGGAAATAGAGTGCAATGCATTCATTTTAGGAGACTTCAACACACCACTCACTCCAAAAGACAGATCAACCAGTCAGAAAATAAGTAAGGAGACAGGCACAGAATAACACATTAAAACAGATGGTCCTAACAGACATCTATAAAGCACTCCACCCAAAAGCAGCAGGATACATATTCTTCTCAAGTGCACATGGAACAATTTCAAGAATAGATCATATACTAGGCCACAAAAAGGGCCTCAGTAAATTCAGAAGGATTGAAATTGTACCAACCAGCTTCTCAGACCACAAAGGTATGAAATTAGAAATAAATTATGCAAAGAGATTGGATTACAGATGGCAGTATGAGAGGTGAGACAGAGGCTTCCTCCCGAAACCTCATATAATACAAAAGATATAATTAATACAACTAATCCTGAAAGAGCAACAGGGAAGAGGACTGCGCCAGACTGCATACACCTGGAGAAAAGAGAAGACCTCACAGAACAGGGAAACATACCAAAGCTGTGGCCTGGCAGGACCCAAGCTCTTCCCCAACCCAAGCTAACCGGCGGGAGGAAGAGAAACCAAGCCGGGAGGGAGTGGAGGCCTGGGACTGCTGAATAGCTAACTCCAGAGAGCTGCTTTGGGAGCACAAACCTACACTTCATGGTGCTTGCATGATAGTCTCGTGATTAGGGGGTTGGAAAGCTAAGTCAGGCAGAATTCATGGAGAGATTGAAATTCCAGCCACTTGTGGAAAGCAGGGATCCATACCCAGCTGCTCTGGGACAGTGGAGACAGGCACAGCAGCCAGGAAGGAAGAAACAGCTCTTTCCTCCCCCCAGGCACCAATACCACTCCCCTCTGACCCCCAACATTGCTTGAGAGGCTAAGCAGCTCCAGAGAACAGAGCTTCTGGGCACTACAGAGTACCATATACAAATATGAACTGCCAAAGGAACCTGGTTCAGAGTAAAATTATTAATACAACTCTTGAGAAAGATTTAAATGACATCAACCTCATGACTCTGCCTGAACGGGAGTTCAAAATAAAAACCACTAACATGCTCATGGAGTTGCAGAAACATATTCAAGAACTCAGGAATGAATTCCTGTCAGAGATCCAATTGTTGAAGAGCACAATGGAGAGTATTAAAAGAAGATTAGATGTGGTAGAGGAGACAATCAATGAAATAGAAACTAGAGAAGAGGAATACAAAGAAGCTGAGGCACAGAGAGAAAAAAGGATCTCTAAGAATGAAAGAATGCTGAGAGAACTGTGTGACCAATCCAAATGGAACAATGTTCACATTATAGGGGTACCAGAAGAAAAAGAGAGAGAAAAAGGGATAGAAAGTGTCTTTGAGGAGGTAATTGCTGAAAACTTCCCCAGTCTGGGGAAGGAGATAGTTGCTCAGGCCATGGAGATCCACAGATCTCCCAACACAAGGGACCCAAGGAAGACAAGACCAAGACATATAGTAATTAAACGGGCAAAGATCAAGGATAACAACAGACTACTAAAAGCAGCCAGAGAGAGAATTAAGATCACATACAAAGGAAAGCCCATCAGGCTATCATCAGACTTCTCAGCAAAAATCTTGGAGGCTAGAAGGGAGTGACATGATGTATTTAATGCAATGAAGCAGAAGGGCCTCGACCCAAGATTACTTTATCTGGCAAAATTATTACTTAAATTTGAAGGAGGGATTAAACAATTTCCAGATAAGCAAAAGCTGAGAGAATTTACCTCCCACAAACCATCTGTATTTTGGAGGGAATACTATACATGGAAGTGTTCCTAAGGTTTAATAGCTGTCACCAGACATAATAAAACCACAGAAAAGAAAGAAGAACATGTAATTACTAAGCAAAAGCAAAATTAAATTAACTACCCCAAAGTCAATCAAGGGATAGACAAAGAGTACAGAATATGGTACCTAATATATAAAGAATGGAGGAGGAAGAAAAAGGAAGAGAAAAAGAAAACCTTTAGATTGTGTTTATAATAGCATATTAAATGAGTTAAGTTGGACTTTTACATAGTAAGGAAGTTAACCCTGAACCTTTGGTTATGATGAATCTAAACCCAGCAATGGCAATAAGTACATACCTATTAATAATCACCCTAAAGGTAAATGTACTGAATGCACCAATCAAAAGACATAGAGTCACTGAATGGATAAAAACACAAGACCCATCTATATGCTGTCAACAAGACTCACTTTAAACCCAAAGACACAGACTAAAAGGGAAGGGATGGAAAAAGATATTTCATGCAACTAATAGAGAGAAAAAAGCAGGAGTTGCAGTACTTGTATCAGATAAAATAGACTTCAAAACACAGAAAGTCACAAGAGACAAAGAATGACATTACATAATGATAAAAGGGTCAATCCAACAAGAAGATATAACCATTATAAATAACTATGCGTCCAATACAGGAGCACCTAGATATGTGAAACAAATACTAACAGAATTAAAAGGGGAAATAGAATGCAATGCATTCATTCTAGGAGACTTCAACACTCCATTCACTGTGAAGGACAGATCAACCAGACAGAAAATAAGTAAGGACACATAGGCACTGAAAAACACATTAGAACAGATGGACCTAACAGACATCTACAGAACTCTACACCCAAAAGCAAGAGAATACACATTCTTCTCAAGTGCACATGGAACATTTTCAAGAATAAATCATATACTAGGCCACAAAAAGAGCCTTGGTAAATTTAAAAAGATTGAAATTGTACCAACCAGCTTCTCAGACCACAAAGGTATGAAACTAGAAATAAGTTACGCAAAGAAAATAAAAAATTCCACAAACACATGGAGGCTTCACAACATGTTCCTAAATAACCAATGGATCAATGACCAAATAAAATCAGAGATCAAGCAATATATGGAGACAAATGAAAACAATAATTCAACACAGCAAAGGCCATGCTGAGAGGAAAGTATATTGCAATATAAGCCTACCTCAGGAAAGAACAACAATCCCATATGAGCAGTCTAAACTCACAATTAATGAAACTAGAAAAAGAACAACAAATGAGGCCCAAAATCAGTACAGGGAGGGACATAATAAAGATTGGAACAGAAATAAATAAAATCAAGATGAACAAAATAATAGAAAGAATCAATGAAAACAAGAACTGGTTCTTCAAGAAAATAAACAAAATAGATAAACGCTTAGCCAGACTTATCAAGAAAAAAGAGAGTCTACTCACATAAACAGAATCAGAAATGAGAAAGGAAAAATCACTATGGACACCACAAAACTACAAAGAATTATTAGAGAATACTATGAAAAATTATATGCTAACAAACTGGATAACCTAGAAGAAATGAACAACTTTCTGGAAAAATACAACCTTCCAAGGCTGACCAAGGAAGAAACAGAAAATCTGAACAAATTACCAGCAATAAAATCGAACTGGTAATCAAAAACCTACCTAAGAACAAAATCCCTGGACCAAGTGGCTTCACTGCTGGATTTAATCAAACATTTGGTGAGGACCTAATACCCATCTTCCTATAAAGTTTTCCAAAGAGTAGAAGAGGGAATACTTCCAAAGTCTTTCTATGAGGCCAGCATCACGCTAATACCAAAACCAGGCAAAGACACCACAAAAAAAGAAAATAACAGACCAATATCCCTGATGAACATAGATGCAAAAATACTCAACAAATATTAGCAAACCAAATTCAAAAATACATCAAAAAGATCATCGATCATGATCAAGTAGGATTTATTCCAGGGATGCAAGGATGGTACAACATTTAAAAATCCATCAACATCATCCACCACAGAAACAAAAAGAAGGACAAAAGCCACATGATCATCTCCATAGATGCTGAAAAAGCATTTGACATATTCAACATCCATTCATGACAAAAACTCTCAACAAAATGGGTATAGAAAGCAAGTACCTCAGCATAATAAAGGCATATATGACAAACCCACAGCCAATATTATACTTACCAGCAAGAAGCTCAAAGCTTTTCCCTTAAGATTGGGAACAAGACAAGGATGCCCACTCTCCTCACTTCTATTCAACATAGTCCTGGAGTTCCTAACAACAGCAATTAGACAACACAGAGAAATTAAAGGTATCCAGATTGGCAAAGAAGAAGGTAAACTGTCACTGTTTGCAAATGACATGATATTGTACATAAAAAACCCTAAAGAATCCACTCCAAAACTACTAGATCTAATACCTGAATTCAGCAAAGTTGCAGGCTACAAAACTAATACACAGAAATCTGTGGCATTCCTATACACTAACAATGAACTAGCAGAAAGAGAAATCAGGAAAACAATTCCATTCACAACTGCACCAAAAAGAATAAAATACCTAGGAATAAACCTAACCAAGGAAGTGAAAGACCTATACTCTGAAAACTATAAGACACTCATGAGAGAAATTAAAGAAGATACCAATAAATGGAAACACATCCCGTGCTCATGGATATGAAGAATTAATATTGTCCAAATGGCCATCCTGCCTAAAGCAATCTATAGATTCAATGCAATTCCTATCAAAATACCAACAGCATTCTACAACAAACTAGAGAAAATCATTCTAAAATTTATATGGCAGTCCAAAAGCCCCCAAATAGCTAAAGCACTCCTGCGAAGGAAGAATAAAGCTGGGGGAATTATGCTCCCCAACTTCAAGCCCTACTACAAAGCCACAGTAATCAAGACAATTTGGTACTAGCACAGGAACAGACCCATAGACCAATGGAAAAGACTATAGAGCCCTGATATAAACACAACCATATATGATCAATTAATATATGATAAAGGAGCCATGGACATACAATGGGAAAATGGCAGCCTCTTCAACAGCTGGTGTTGGCAAAACTGGACAGCTACATGTAAGAGAATGAAACTGGATTATTATTTAATCCCATACACATAAGTAAACTCGAAATGGATCAAAGACCTGAATGTAAGTCATGAGACCATAAAATTCTTAAAAGACAACATAGGCAAAAATCCCCTGAATATAAGCATGAGCAACTTCTTCATGAACGCATCTCCTCAAGCAAGGGAAACAAAAGCAAAAATGAACTCACGGGACTACATCAAACTAAAAAGTTTCTGTACAGCAAAAGAGACCATCAACAGAACAAAAAGGCATCCTACAGTATGGGAGAATATATTTGTAAATGACACATCTGACAAGGGGTAAACATCCAAAATATATAAAGAACTTACACACTTCAACACCCAAGAAGCAAATAATGAGATTAAAAAAATGGGTGGAAGATATGAAGAGACAGTTCTCCAAAGAAGAAATTCAGATGGCCAACAGACACATGAAAAGATGCTCCACATCACTAATCATCAGGGAAATGCAAATTAAAACCACAATGAGATATCACCTCACACCAGGAAGGATGGCCAGCATCAAAAACACTAAGAACAACAAATGCTGGCGAGGATGTGGAGAAAGGGGAACCCTCCTACACTGCTGGTGGGAATGTAAGCTAGTTCAACCATTGTGGAAAGCAATATGGAGGTTCCTCAAAAAACTAAAAATAGAAATACCATTTGATCCAGAAATCCCACTCCTTGGAATTTACCTAAAGATATGGATAACAAGAAAACAAGATCACAGATTCAAAAAGACATATTCACCCTATGTTTATAGCAGCACTACTTACAATAGCCAAAACATAAAAACAACCTAGTATCCAGCAATAGATGAATGGATAAGGAAGAGCTAGTACATATACTCAATGGAATATTATTCAGTCATAAGAAGAAAAAAAAATCCTACCACTTGCAACAACATGGATGGAGCTATAGGGTATTATGCTCAGTGACATAAGCCAGTTAGAGAGAGACCAGTACCAAATGATTTCACTCATTTAAGGAGTATAACAGCAAAGCAAAAACTGAAGGAACAAAAACAGCAGCACTTAGAGACTCCAAGAAGGGATTAGTGGTTACCAAAGGGAAATGGGGTGGGGAGGGCAGGTGGGATGTGAGGGAGAAGGGGACTAAAGGGTATTATGATGAGCACACATAATGTAGTGGGGGCATCAGGGAGGTAGTATAGCAAAGACAAGTACTGACTCTATACCATCTTACTATGCTAATGCTCAGTGACTGTAACAGGGTATGTTGGGGGACTTGATAATATGGGTGAATGTAGTAACCACAATGTTGCTCATGTGAAACATTCATAAGATTATATATCAATGATACCTTAATAATAAATAAATAAATAAATAAATAAATAAATAAATAAAAACTGAGAGCAAAGAATATATTCCTAAAATGAGTGGACTCACTAAACTTGGACACTCTTTTTAGCTAAAAAATTAGCAAAAATTTTCTGATGCCCACTTATTGAAACACAATTAGAAACATATGAGAATTTATCCTATATATGCATGTATACTTGTATATGTGCAGAATATCTCTGGAGAGATACATCTGATTATCTCTGGAAAGAGGAACTTTCTGAAAAGGATGTGAGGAAGCCTATTGACCATTTAACCCTTAGTTTCTTTTGAATTTTATAATGTGTATACATATAGCCTACCTAAAATGAATACAACAAAATACACTCCCTATATCCTTTGATCCAATAATTTTGCTTCTAGTAATTCATCCTAAGATAAATCTGCACATGTCCAAAGCTGATGTATGTACAAAGTTATTTATTGCAGTGTTATTTTAGTAGAAAATATTAGATATAATTTTATGTCCAGTTTTATGACAAAAATTCAGTAAAATTAATTATATACATCCATCTAGGATTATACTATGCACGCATGAAAATAAAATCATTATTTCCTGATATGGAATTATCTCCAACACATACTATTAAGTGCAAAACGTTAAGAGAACAAAAGCATGTATTTTTAAAAATGTAAAACTATTCACCTATATATACTTATGTTTACTTATATATTGTGTATCCTTATCTAGAAGGACATATAAGAAATTGATAACATTAGTTATTAGAAGACAACGTCAGGAAAACAAGAATGAGAGAGGTATTTTCTACTGCTGGTCCTCTACTTTCTAAATTTTAATGATGAAAGTATATTACCTATGCAAAAAAACTCACAAAACAAAAATCAAAACAAAGAACAATACATAAAAAGACAGAAATTAATAATATTTGAAATAAAAAAGGAATACAACTACTGATAGAACAAATACATAAACAATATAGATTATCATCACAAATTTTATACAATATGTGTTAAAATGTAGATAAAACTGACAAATTCCTGAAAAGATACTGTCAAAACTGACTCAAGAAAGAACAGTAAAACAATTATCATAAAAGACATTGGGCCATTAACTTAAAAATGTGCCAATTCCTCCAAGTGGTAAAGATACCTCAAGACAAATGCTGGGCATAGAAGCCACAGGGCATAAATCTGCAAAGAAGTAAAAAGCTAACCTTTGCAAACAATATGGCTTCTCTCTCACTTACCAACTTTACATTTCCCTGTATGGCCCCGGAAGATGGCTGGTTAGCCAGAGACAGGTAAGATTCCTCAAGGGAGGAACAACCTAAGACAGGCACAGTCACAGGGGGGCCATCAGGTGAGAAATCGGGGATCAACAGAGGTGAGGCTTAGAACCTCACCCCCCTGTTTTGAGAGAAATCTTCTGTATCCATGGATGTTTTGTTGCCCTTGTCTAGCTTGGATTAATACTTAGTCTATAGGCACAGACCTAATCATCTACATTTGCCCTCTTACAGCACTAAATTATGTTTTCTACCTTTATCTTACACCTACCAACCACTTCAGCATTTTATTAAAAAAAAATACGGGAGAAATATGGGATTCACATATGAATCAAGTATAAAAATCAAATGAATAATCATATCTGACCTGATTGTTTATAGTTCATGATGCGTGATCAAAACCGAAAGTTTCTGTGATATGACTGCCCTTCCACTGTTCACCATGTAAGAACTTGTTCGTTATGCTTCAGAAGATTGGAGACTGTTGAGAATTAGGCTTGGGGTTGATTAATGATGGTGCATTGAGTCCCCTTTACAGAATTTTATTGTTGTTAACAACCATTTAATCAATAAATATGAGAGATGCCCTCTCAAAAAAAAATAAATGTGCCAGATGTTCCAGAAAACACTGGTCTCAAACTACTTTATAGGTAAATTCTACCAAATATTTAAGGAACAATAAAATATAATACACATAGGGCAGGTATTTTTATATGCTTTCTTCTGTGCTGTGTCTCCAATCTCTAGAACAATTTCTGGCATACAGAATTTCAGTTCATCTTATAGGATGGCATGAACTTAACTCTAAAGACAAGAATGAACAGTATATGCACACAGTATCTTCCTAAACCTAGTAAATGGCATCTTACCAGAAAAATGGAAGAAACATCACCTCAATAGAAAATTATTAAAATTACTTTCTGTAGAATCAGTAACAAGATAAGGTTTCCTAATAAAAGAACTTCTATTCAGCACTGGAGGGGAGCCTAGCCAGTATAATAGTAATAAAGAAAAAAGCTATAAAGATTGGAATGATAGAAACAAAACTGTTTTTATTCACAGATAATATGATTATCTACATAGAAAATACAAACGATTTTGTAGAAAAATTACTAAAATTAATAAGAAAGCTTGGCAGTGGTAAGACTAAATCTATATATAAATATTGTACTTCTATGTAACAGCAATAAACAAATTATTTTTAAATATATCATTTGAATTGCTATAAAAATATGTATGGTACCTGGACATAAATATACCAAAATATGTGCAATGTTTTCATCAAGAAAGTATAGACCAAAAATGAAAGACAATTAAGAGAACCATATAAATGGAAACATACCATATTCATAGATGAGGATACTCTCTATCATGAAAATATCAGTTGTCTTATATTTTACATATAGACTCATACAATATCAACTAAAACATCAGCCATCTTTCATGGAATATAGTAAGTGACTTCAAAATCCACATGGAAATGCAAAGGAAAATACAGAAGCAGCCCCAAAAAAACACAGAAAAAAAATAAAAGGTCAAGAAAGACTTGAATTCCACCATAAATCAACTTGACCTAACTGCTATCTACAGAACATGCCACCAAGGAAACAAACAAAAATATTAAAGGAGAAGACTTTAGTTTAATATACAAATTACTTATATATAAATGGTTCAAACACAATAAGTACAAAACAGAAATGGGCAGTGTAGATTTTTTAAAACATTTTCCCAGCTATATGCTGTCTACGAGAAACTCTTTAAACACAACAACATAGGTAGGTTGAAAGTAAGAGAACAGAAAAATATTGCTAATGTTAAACAAAAAGTAAACTAGATTAACTGGGTTAAAAATTAAATAATGAAAAATGATATGCATCAGTCAGAATAAAATACTTAAAAACAAGCTGTTAATGTGAGAAAAGGAGACTTCAGAAGAACTATTATCATCTCTTAATAGGGGTGATAAATTTTAATGATAATGGTATATTCAAAAACAGAGAACAATCCTAAATGTGAATGTACCTAATAACAGAACTTCAAAATTCATGAATAACCGACAGAACTGAAGATAGAAATAGACGAACCCACAATTAGAGTTGAAAACTTGAATACTCTACAATTGTTTTACATAGTTCTAAATATAGAGAGAAAAATTGATAGAAATCTTTTACAAAAATGATTCAAAAGAACCTGATTGATATGGAAGACAAAGATCTAATATATATACAATTCAGTGTTTACAACAAATAAAATACACCAAACAGTACAGAATAAATACTTTAAAAATCCTTCATTAATAAGAAATGCTTGAAACTGATTTACATTATGCAGGAGAAAAATATCAGGTTGTTTACAAACCCACGTTATCCTGGATGCCTTCATGGCAGTAGTTCACAAGACAATGGAGCGCTTCTCATCACAGCTTTTTACTTTGTATTAGTCTGTGAAGCTTGAATTTAAAAACAAAAAGTATTTATCTTATTTACAGCTCTAGGTGGAAATAGAATGAAGTATAGAGAAATGTGCATTATGCTGGGTATTAGAATTCTGGGTTCCAGGTCCCAGATCTTTCATTACTCTCTCTGAGCAAGTTACTTCATGTGTCCCAACTCAAGGTGAAAATGATGTGGCAATCACAACCTCAGAGGTATGATGATGGCCTGGCTGCCAAGACTGGCCCTGAGGAGCAGGTCAGTGGCTCCACACCCTGTATCCAAAAGGAGTAGTGAGATTAGGCGTGATCCAGGAGGACACCTATGCTAGAAAGATTCAATCTGGTGAGCAAAAGAAATGCCCCAGGTGAGGTGGGCACATATGGGCTATGACTGAATGGCAATGTAAAGTGGCACAGGCTTTGGGGTCAAACCTTTGTGCATTTGAAGAAGTCTGCCACCTTACTAGCTGTGTGACCTTGAGTGAATCATGTAACCTCTAAGCCTTACTTTCACCATCTGTAAAATAATTATAATCCTGCTTTCATAGAACTAAGTTTCATATTGTTTGCAAAACATCCTCATGGTGTTTACTACAGAGTTGGAGCTTAATAAATTGCAGTTTTTATTATTCAACAAATTCTAGGCCTCCCCAAATGTGAGTGAAAGATTTTTGCTAGGTGTGCTGCCCTAGTTCGTACTGGCTTAGAAATGAACAGGGGTGAGCCTGTTTATTTGTTATGCCCCTGTCAGGAGCTAGATAATGCAGGAGCAGACATAGTGCCTCTTAACTTCAATTTTGTCATCTTTACAATAAAAGGATTTGGCCAGACAATCTCTAAGGACCTCATAGCTCATGGCTCTAAAACTCTTTGATCTGTGAACCAAATCTAATGTGTATTCTATGTTTAGAATTGATATATTGTTAGATCATCTGGGAATTGCTAAAATCATATCATCCATTGATTTATATAAAGGGTTATGGTAAATGACCTTGGATAAAGAATACAATCTAAAATGGTATTTGTAATATCAAATGGAGTGTAAAGATTTAATGGCTTACCCTTTGGACTGAGGACCTCTTACACTCATATATTCTTACAGTTTAAAGGGATCTTAGAAGCCAGCTTGTCAAATCTTCCAACCACTGGAGGAACCACTTCTACTGCATCCCTACAACGCTCACAACCTAGCTTGAATATATCTCGTATAGGGACCTCACTGCCTCATAAGATTCCTTTTCCATTTTTGAAATTCAATTATTAAAGCACTCTTTTCTGTTTATTTTGAGGATAAAACCTTTTTGATACCCAAACTTTTCCTTCTTGAATATAATGGTCCTTCATACTTAAAGCAACTATCAAGCGTCCCTTTAATCTCTCTTCCAGGCATACATCCTTAATCGCTTTTGTCATTTTCCATATAAGTTTCCAAACCCCACAGCATCCTGACTGCCTTCCTCAGGGCCACTTTGTGGCTCAGTTAAAATGTAGCCCCTGAGTTAAGTACAGTACTCCAAATATGATGCAAGAAGGAACACTCACCCTTATAGGTCAGACACAATGCCCTTCTTAGTGATTCCAAAGACCTGAACAGACATTGCAATTACATATTTCAATATATATAAATATATATACATATGGCCAACGGGGATATAAAAATGCTCATTGTCACTAATTATCAGGGAAGTGAAAATGAAAATCACAATAAAATATTACTGCATACCTGTCAGGATGGTTGTTATCAAAAACACAAAAGACAACAAGAGTTGGCAAGGATGTGAAGAAACTGAAACATTTTCAATATAGATGGGAACGCAAAATGGTGCAGCTGCTCTAGTAGACAGTATGGAAGTTCCTCAAAAGTTACAAATAGAACTACCATATGATCCAGCAATCCCACTTCTGAGTATTTGTCCAAAAGTATTGAAATCAGAATCTCAAAGAAATCATAATACCCCACATTCATTGCAGTATTTTGTGCAGTTGCCATATGTGGAAACAACCTAAGATGAATGGACAGGGAAAATAAGGTATATACCTGCAGTGAAATACTACTCAGCCTTAAATAAGAAGGAAATTTTGCAATATGCAACAATATGGATGAACCCTGAGCACATTACACGAGGTAAAATAAGCTAGTCACACAAAGACAAATACCGCGTGATTCCACTTACATGAGTTATATAAAATAGTCAAATTCACAGAATCAAAGGGCAGAATGGTTTATTTATTTCCAGGTACCATATATATTTTTACAGCAATTCAAATAATATATTTAAAAATAATTTGTTTATTGCTGTTACATAGAAGTACAATATTTATATATGGATTTAGTCTTACCACTACCAAGCTTTCTTATTAAATTTAATCATTTATCTACAAAATCATTTGTATTTTCTATGTAGATAATCATATTATCTGTGAAAAACTTTTTTCTTCTTGGTAGGGACTCAGCATTCGGGACTTAGGCTCGAGATAATTTTGACTCTCATTTCCTTCATCTTTTCCCTTAGCTATCTCTCTCAGGACTCTGGCACCTGCATTTTTGATAAGCAAACCTACTGTGCCTTCATCCAGGTGACCAGCCTCTTCCTAAAAATCAAATCTGAGTGGCTATGGCAGTATTTAGCCTGTGTATATTTGGATATCATAAAGGTAATGCTTAGGTAAGACTTAGTAAACTCCAATTTGGACCTCCAGAGGTCAGAAAATATGATATAAATGAGCATGTTCTTTATCACAATGAATTAGAAATATATAAGAATTTAAAAACTAGTAATTACCTAACCTTTGAGTCAGGACAATCAATTGATATTTTGAATTGCTTAGAAGCTAAAAGAAATTTGAGAATCACAACTGATAAGCCACAAAGTGTTAGGACAATTTCTAGAAAAGAAATGAGATTTTGCTTTTTTACCAGTTTCCAGGGCTCCATTCAATCCAGAAAACTTTCTTAGCACTGACAGAATAAATCTAAATTCCCTAACATGGCTAATAGTATTTTTTGCAACTTTGACCCACCTGCCTCTCTCCCAATATTGTAGTCACAGAACATCTGTTCTCCTTTCCACGAACCCACCATATACCTTTATGTCTGTGCCATCTAATATGCTTTTCCTCTGCCTATTAATATCTATCTCCTTTTCTCTCTGGCAAACTTTCATTCATTCTTAAAGATCCAGGTCAAATACCACCTCATGTAAAATTAACTTCAATTCTAAAATCATTGCTCCTTCTTCTGAGTTTTCCATTGGATACTGTAATTCCTTTTTGTAGCCTTGTGGGGGTAAATGGAAGTTTCCACCCAGAATTTCCAGAATATCCTGCCTGGCCTTAACTCATTTACATACCAATGGCAGAGCCATCTTGATCTGGGGAAAGGAGTGGAAGAGAAAACAGCCATTCTCTCCTCCTCCCTATTCCTGGTACTAATTGGTCTGGTGTTTTCCAGTCACCAGGGACCCATGAAGTTCCTCCCAGAAGGGGCAGGCAGAGGAAAGAGAGCACACACTGTGGTCGGAGGGGACGGACAGAGCAGGGCCTGGCTAGCAAACTCCAGCAAGCTGCAAGAAATAAACCCCTCTAACCTAACCTGTCCTTCCCTTTGTCTTACTTTGGTTTCACCGGATTCATAGAGAACTTGTTGCAGGCAGGGAACCCCCTACTTCCCTCTGGAGCGACAGCCTTTACAGTTATATTGTGATCAATCATTTCCAAGTGTGTCTCACTGGTGACAGCTAACAAGGAGACATTGTATGAGGCCTCACCTAAGGCCCTCAATTTCAGAGATATTGTAGAACTTAGATTTTGAACAAATGTTACAGGAATCATCTACCATGAACAGCACTGTTTCTATGGGAAAATGTGTTCCTGTATGTTTCTGTAGGAAAACAGTGTTCTAAACAGCAGAATTTCAAATTAACTTTGGGAACACTATCCTATCATTGATTCATTCTTTCGTTCAACAAATGTTTCTTGAACACTTACTGTATGTCAGGTATTGTATTGAATTGCAAGAGATACGACAGTAAGCAATTTAGTCAAATATCTTGCCCTCATGGAGCCTGTATTCCAAAGAGAATAGATAAAATAAGTTTAAAAATATGGCATGTTAAAAAGTGATAATGGTAAAAGGAAAAAAAATCATGGCATAAGGGTAGAAAATATCAGGAGAAATGGTTGTAATTTTTAGATTAAGTGATCAGGAAAGGCTTCACAGAAATGGTACCCTAGAGTAAAAACCTGAAGGAAGTGAGGAAGTGAACTATGTGAACAGCTGGGAAAATAGTAGGTCAAGCAGAAGAAACGGCCAAGGCAAGGCCTAGAAAGGGGAGACTGTCTGATATGTTCAAGGATACCAGGGAGGCAATGTAAGGAAAGAGAAGAGAAAAAACAGGAGCCAGGCCACACTGAGCCCTGTAGGTGAATGAGCATGAGGACTTTGGGCTTTAGTTTGGTGAGATGGGAATCCAATGAGAGTAATAAGCAGACAAGTGATAGGATCTGAATTACATTTTCATAGTGTCACTCTTGCTGCCTTGATAAAAATAGGTTTGGGGGAGAAAGAGGACAAAGAAGACACCAGTTAGGAAGTTACTGTAGTAACACACATGAGGTATGACAGGAGTGGTGAGAAACAGTCACATTTTGGAAGAATTTGTTAGGATTTTCTGAGGACTCACATGAAGATTATGAGAGAAAGGGAAGGATTAAGGCTGAGCATCAAGATTTTTTTTTATCCTAGCAATTTAAAGAATGAAGTTACATTAACTAAGAAGGAAAAAGTTTTAAGAGAAGCTAGTTTGAAGAAAGACCCAGAGCTTAGCTTTGGAGATGTTAAACTTGCAATCCTCATTAGACATCCAAGCATAGATGCCAAGTAGGCAGTAGGATAAATGGGTCTGGATCAGGAAAGACAGCTGGGTTGGAGATAAGAACCTGGATATCAACACAGAGATGCTATTTAAAGCCCTGAAATCTGGACTGGGTCAGCTATGGTGTGACCACAGACAGAAAAAAAAAGAAGAGGTCCAAGGGCTGAGTGCTGAGGTACTCCAATATTTAGAAGATGCGGAAATGAGGAAAGCCAGAAAAAAAAAAAAGGAATCAAAGGCCTGAGGAGGAGCATTTATAAAGGTAGGAGGAAAACCAGGCAAGTGTGGTCATCTTGGAAACCAAGAAGAGAGTTTCATGGAGAACAGAGTGAACAGCTGTGTGTAAAATGCTGTTGAGATTCTAAATAAACTGAAGACTGAAAATAGCTATTGGATTCAGCAACATGGAAATCAAGGGTGACCTTGACAAGTACAGTTTCAGGAGGGCAGTCATCACTACCCCAGGTGAAGGCCTCATTGGGGTAAATTCAGGTGAGACTAGAAGGAGAGGAATTAAAGTAATTGAAGAAATTGAAGACATTTTGAAATAATGAGAAGGAGCTAATAGAGTTAACGAGAATGGGAATTGAGGTCAGGAGGGGTTTTCTTTCTTTTAGGATGGGAGAAACAAGGAACTGTTTGTATGCACTACAGAGCAGAACATCAAGCAGAGAATATTTAGTAGAGAGGGAGAAACTGCTGATGCAGGAGAGAGGGAAAAATTGCCAGTGACGTCCTCAGGCAGGCCTTAGGGAATATAGTGGCATGAGCTGAGTGAGAGCACAGATATGGACAGACGTGCAGAATATGGACAATGGTTAGAAACTGGGAAGACCACATAAGCAAGTTACCAATCAAGGATGTGGAATGAAGGCAAGGATCAGGGCTGCAGGCTGAGGCTGGAGACCAAGTCTGGAACATGCAGGCCAAGCACAAATAAAGGGGGGATCAGACTCAGAGGAACTTCACAGGAATGGTGTCCATATCCATATCTTGACTTCAAGACATATCCATATCTGTCACTGTATCCAAGAAGGTATTATGAAGTCAAGGCAAAGGAAGAGACAGCATGCACCACCAAAGGACCAAAGATATTGAAGAGAGCATTTTATTGTGCCAAGACCCCTTTTGAGGGCCTGTAATCCTTCCCCATTGATTTTCTTCCTCTAGTTCCTGAATCTGATGGACAATATATTCTTTTTAAGAGATTGCCTTTATCATCATTTTAATGAAGAATGATATTTATATACAAAAAGTGTTACTGAGTGTGTCCTGTACCAAGAGCTTTGAAAATCAATTGGCTATTCCAGAAAGTCTCCTCAATGCTTCCAGAACCTAAGCACAAAGGTGGCAGACTGTGGTCACACCAAACTGCTTCCAACTTAATGGCCACTTACCTGAACACCTTTTCTGCCTCTGTGCATTTATTTGTGGTCCTAGGACACTGAAATAGCGTAGTTGCAGAAAAGGAAACAGTCCATGAGTCACTGGGTCCCTGGAAGACAACAACAGCACAGGACCATCAACCTGCATCAGATTCTGATGAACACAAGAAATAAATCCTTCATTATATGAAGTCATCAGCACTTAATTTTTCCCACAGCATGGCCTGACATAACCCTGACTACCACACAGATGCACCATCTTCGCAGAGGTAACCACTTGGCCTATAAATGCCAATCCTTTGAGTCATAGTAAGCATCACAGATGCTTAAACAACAAGTTCCCTTAGGATATAAAACATAATTTGATCCACAACAATTTGAATTTCACACAGCACATCTGGTTTTCAGGAATACATCTATGTAAATTGAGTTACCTCCATAATGACATTGTATTTGCATCTGAGGAACTAGAAAGTCAAGACTGACTGCTGGTTAAATAAAGAATACCTAGATGTGTCTTGGTTTGCTCTCCACACTCCTGTGATAACATATGTAAACACCCTGTAGATAATTAGATTTTAAATTCTTCTTTGCTGAAATGATCCAGGTGTCACTGGAATGATGGTTTAAAAAAATTTTTTTCCCACATAAGGTTACAGCATATGATTTTTTTTCCTTTTTTAATTAAGCCTCTGCACAGTGAATAATGCACCCGATTTAGATGTTCAAACCTTTCCAGAACCCCCCAACTCAGCTAACACAGTCGAGCTGATTCAGGCAATTGTGTTCCCTTTTATAAAA
Source organism: Manis javanica (assembly GCF_040802235.1). NCBI lineage: Eukaryota > Metazoa > Chordata > Mammalia > Pholidota > Manidae > Manis > Manis javanica. Next base: position 86,219,909 of record NC_133166.1, read on the forward strand.
TACTGTCCCCAAAGAATCCTTTACAGCCACTCAGAGCCAGCATAGAGTCAATTATTAAGGTTTCTACCTGTATTGCTCAGTCTGCACTTCCCACCTTAGCACCATCCCTATTAGTCTGCTCAGGAACCACTCAGCTATTCCTGAGACTGGGGTTGGGATTGTTGAGATGTCTGTATGTATTTTCTTTGGTTGCTTCATATCAGAGTAGAACGCAAAAGGTAGCAGCAAGCTAAGGCTGGGATTCAGACCATGCCACCTAGCCCGGAAGTTGAAGAAGCAGTCACTGGAATGTGTCCTGCATCATGAACTGCTTATTCAAAGTACTTGCTCCTCCACTGACAAAATGACAAGATTTATTAACCAGAATTTATCTCTACTGGTACTTTTATCACTGACAGTAAGTTTCTATGACAGCATCACTGTCCCAAATATTTGTTACAGGCTTAAACAGTTTCAAATGTGTGCTCCTTTATTTAATTTACAGCTGTTTTCTGAAAATGAACCATTCAGTGTTAGATGAAACAGCTTATATGTCCTGTCATATTTTACATTTTGTTCTATGCTTTGGTAGATTTCATGGTGATCTCTCTTTAACCAGTAAAATTTGTTTCAGGGAAGATGACACATTTTCTTTAAATAGTCAAGCTGCAGAAAGAATCCTGTATCATGAAATCTTTCCACTGGCCTATATATCCACAGTGGGTCTGGAGATCTTTAAAAAATATTTGAGCCTCTTAATTCTTCTAGAGGTTGGTTGCATTCTCTCAGGGCCTCATTTCACAAAAACTGTGGTGGACTAGGAGGCATGTGGGCCCTGGACTCAGTTTACCTGGGCCTAAATTCTGACTGCCACTTACAAACTCTATAATTTTGGACAAATCATTTAACTTCTCTAAGCTTCATCATCCTCATCTATGAATTGGGGCTATGAATGGCCCAAAGTAGATAATCAAGATTCACTGTTGGAATCTCTAGGGAACACACAATACATCTAGCATGAGATCACATAACTTACTAATTTACACAGAGTCTCCTAAGGTGAAGTAATATGGAGAACTCCACAGCAATGTAAGGTGTTCTGGCCATTTAAGATACACCCGATTTATACCCAACCTCCTGTGCTTATTCTTCAGTAATACAGGTCCCACAGTTCAAATTGCTACTATTTCGTTTTGAAACTTTTTATTTTTACCCTCCTCACCATAGAACAGCTCTGCAAATTCCCTACCGAAGTTCCGTCTCCTGTACCTCCCTATCACCTTGTCCTCACTCAGTGCCAACAGAGCACTAGAAGTAGCCAAAATTGTTTATAATATCTATGATTATGCTTTAAACTCTAAGATGCAACCACTTGGGGCTGAGGTGAAAGATGGCACTAAACTGCTTTTTCTTCCTAAGAGAACTTGCTTAGAGAAATCCATGTCTGGAGTACAAAGAAGAATTCTCCAAACATTCCCTACAAGAGCCTACTTGCAGCGAAACTCAGGGGCTGAAAGGGTCCCCTCAGGTTCAGGGGCAATACTGACACTGTGCCCTCCTCCTTTCAACCTACAAGCAAGAACTCCTCGGGCAGAAAGCACTTTGAAATGGCAAATGTGAGCCTTTAGTCTAATCTGTACTTGGCTGACATACAATCCCCTAACTCAACTACTGCCTGTGGGTGGCAGGGGGCTTTATCTAAATCAGTTTGAATAACTCTTCTCTCCCTCTCACCCTGCTTTGTCATCTGACTGGCTTTCAAATTCTGTTGACTATAACCCACAGTTCAGAAATATATTTTACTTTGCAATCCAGTAGTCACACACACACATGCACACATACACATACACACACAGGACTATCAAAAATGTTATGCAACAATTCTTGCCCTCACTATGTATGATGTACTTTACTTTCCACTCTATTGTATTTTATTTCTTGTTTTTAATGCTGGTCATGACCCATCAGATTGATTTTATGACTCACTAATGAGTCACAGCCTATAGTTTTAAAAACATTGATCTTGGAGCTACTAGTCTGGAAAAGGAGTAAATGAAGAGCATACTTTAAAGTACATAGAAGGTTTAAGTTTTTTAAAGTATATGGACAGATAAAATAGAAAAGATGTACTTTATACCCTATTCCTCCCACTAAGTAGTACAACTAAAAACCCTAGGAATTACATATAATAAACTTAAGGCTCTGAAAGGTGGAAAGTAGATGACAGTCTAGGAACTAGGGACCTAAGGAATAACATAATGCTGAATTCTCCAAATTCTTTTTGCCTTACATGTCTCAGACTTGGAGCTGAAGAATCTCCAAATGGTAACAAGTGCAGAAAAAATCGAATCTATCTAAACAAAAGACCGAGAAAGGGTAAGCCTACAAAGACAGAAACCTTTTGGACAATAACTATCCTATGCCAAACACAACAGGTAAAAGTATGGCCCCATCCCCACCCATACCAGCAAAGGCCACATGAAGAGAGACAAGGCTATAATAAGGCACCCTAACTCACCCAATGGGGCGACATCAGAGAAGGTTAAGTAAGGATTTCCATCCCTGGAGGATGGTAGTAAGTTCCTCTCACCCCTGCCTTCAGTGTCATCAGAGACATTATGAGGAAGTCTATTAAAATCTACAAAAGAAAATGAACTGTTTTATAGAATGGAAGAAAATATTAGCAAATCAAATATTCAATAAGAGTTTAACATCCAGAATATAAAAAGAGCTCCTACAACTCAACAAAAAAAGACAATTAACTCAACCTAACTTTTTAAATGGGCCAAGTATAGGGATAGACATTTCTCCAAAGATATACAAACGGCCAATAGCACATAAAAAGATACTCAACATTATTAATCAGTGGAGATACACAAAACCATAATGATATACTATTTTGTACCCAGTAGGATGGCTATTATAAAAATTAAATGAAAAATAAGTATTGATGAGGAGGTGGAGAAATTGGAACCCTCATGTATTGCTTATGGGAATGTAAAATGGCACACTCAGTGTGGAAAACAGTTCGGCAATTCTTCAAAAAGCTAAACATAGCATTATTATATGACCCAGTAATTCTACTCATAGGTTTACCCAAAAGAATTGGCAGCAGGGATTCAAACATGTGCACACCAATGTTCATAGAAGCATTATTTAGAATAGCCAAATGTGGCAACAACTGAGTGTCCATCAGCAGATGAATGTATAAACAATATATAAATAATGTATAAACAGTGTGGTGTTGCTATCCAATGGAATGTTACTCAGCCAAAAAAGAAAATGGAAGTTTTGATATGTGCTACCAAATGGATTAGCCTTGAAAATATTGTACTAAGTGAACTAAGCCAGACATAAAAGGACAAATATTGTACAATTCCATTTACATGAAATATCTAGAATAGACAAATTCATAGACACAGAAAGTAGGTTAGAGGCTACCAGAGACTGAGAGGAGGGGGAATAGGGAGATTATAGCTTAATGAATGAATTGTTTCTGTTTTGGGTGATGAAAAGGTTTTAGAACTAGACAGTGATTATAGTTGTGCAAATTGTGAATGTAACTAATACCACTAAATCGTATACTTAAAATGGCAAAAATGGCAAACTTTGTTTATTCTGTTCTTTCAGCACTTGGAAAATATTGTGTCACCTCTTTCTCACTTCCATGGTTTTTGAAGAGATATATGCTATTATTCAAATGGCATTTCTGTCATAGGCAAGGGGTTATTATTCTCTGGCTGCTCTCAAGATTATTTCTTAGTCTTAGTTTTAGAAATATAGATATTTCACCACAACAAAAAAGAATATGAATAAATCTCAAAAAGGATAAACTACAGAGATCTACACCAAGACATTTAGTCAAATTTTTAGGTGATGTGACTATCCCCATAGAAATTCTCAAGGAATATACAAAAAAAATGTTTTAACTCAAAGAACTACTAAATAAATTCAGCAAGGTTGGAAGATATAAACATACAACAATCTATTATAGTTCTAGATAAAAGCAATACTATAGTTCTAGACACAGAACTTAAACACAATACCATTTACAATAACTCAAAAAATCTAAAAAACATATAGAGTATCTGTATACTAAAATCTACAAAATGCTGATGAACAAAATCAAAGATCTAAATAAATGAGAAGACATACCATACTCATGGATTGGAATACTCAACATAGTAAGGATGTCAATTTTTCCCCAACTGATATACAAGTTTAAGGCATATCCCCAAAAATCCAAAATCCCAAAAATTATTTTGTGGATATAGGCAAGACTATTTTAAAATTTATATGGAAAAGTGAAGGAATTAGAATAGCTAAAAAAATAAATTTCAATAAGAATAAAGTGGAAGGAACCATTCTAGTTGATTCTAAGACTTAGTATATAACTACTGTAATCAAGACTGTGTGGTATTGGTGGAGAAGTCAGTAGATCAATAGAACAAAAGACCTATATATAGATCCATATAAATAAGCCAAATTTATTTTTTACAAAGGTGCAAAAGTAATTCAGTGATGGCCAAAATAGACTTTTCAACAAATGGTACTGGGTCAATTGCAGGCATCAGCATTAAGAAAAACAGAACAAAACAAAAAAACTTTGACCTAGGTCTTAACCCCTTCTACAAAAAATTAACTCAAAATACATCATAGATTAAATATAAAACTATAAAGTTTTTAGAAAGCAATATAGAAACATCTTCGGAATCTAAGCCTAGGCAAAGAGTTATTAGACTTGACTCCAAAAGCATGATACATAAAAGGAGAAACTGATAAACTGGACTTCATCAAAATTTAAAAGTTATGTTCTGTAAAAGATTTTGCTAAGAGGATGAAAAAACAAGCTACAGACTGGAAGAAAATATGTGCAAACCACATATCCAATGAAGAACCAGTATCTAGAATATATAAGGAACTCTAAACTCAATAGTAAAAAAGAGCAAACAAAAATAAGAGAATGCAATTAGATAATGGACAAGAGACATAAAGAGATGTTTAACCAAGGCAGACATAGATAGTAAATAAGCACATGAAAAGATGTTCATCACTAGTCATCAAAGAAATGCATATTAACATCAAAATGAGATTGTTATATATCTATCAGAATGACTAAAATAAAATATAGTGACAACACCAAAGGCCAGTGAGGAAATAGAAAAGCTAGATCACTCATGCATTGCTGATGGGAATGTACAATGGTACATCCACTCTAGAAAACAGTCTGGCATTTCCTTATAAAACTAAACATGCAACTACCAAACAACCCAAAAATCACTCTCCTGGGAATTTATCCCAGAGAAATAAAAACTTAACATTCACACAAAACCCTACCTGAATGTTTATAGCAGCTTTATTTGTGATGTCCCAAACTAGAAACCCAGATGTCCATTAGGGGCGAATGGTTAAACTGTGGTGGTATATCCGTATCATGGAATGCTATCCAACAATAATAAGGAATAAACTACTGATACATGCATCAACCTGGATGAATCTTCAGAGAATTATGCTGAATGAAAAAGCCAATCCCAAAGGTTGCCTATCATATGATTTCTGTTTCTATAACATTCATATAATGACAAAATTATAAAAGTGGAGAACAGATTAGTGGTTGTCAGAGGTTAGGGAGCAGGTAGGGGCCAGGAGATAAGTGGGATCCTTGTGGTGATGGGAAAGTTCTGCATCATGTCTAAATCACTATAGCATCCTGACTGTAATACTGTACAATAGTTTTGCAAGATGTTACCATTGATGAAAACTGGGTAAAAGGTGATACAGGTCTCTCTATATTATTTCTAACAAGTACATGTGAATCTACATTTATTTCAAGATGAAAAAGCTAAATTTCTTTTTTAAAGTATATGAACAGCATGGACTTGAGACCTGAATTCTTTAACTTTCATCCATGGACATTAGGCAAGTTACCTAATTAGGCAAGCTCACCTCCCTGGGCTTCTGTTTTCCTGCTTGTGGAGCAGAATGGCAAAAATGAGCTCAGTGTTCATCTGATTTTGATGTTTAACCATAGAAAGTGAAAGCAGGATGAAGGAAGCATTCATGGAATGATAATGAATGTTACAAGCCTTGCCTACCTTACAAGGCTGTTTTGAACATCATATGAGATAGAATACCCGGAAGTGCAATGAAAACTGTAAAGCACTATACCATTATTCCTTATTATTGCTTTCTTTTTAAGCAAACAAAAGTTTGGGATAATCTGGATACATTCTGAAGAACTTAAAAGTCAATAAAATAATTTGGTTAAATTGTGTTGGGTTTTCTTGCAGGAAGAATACCACCTGATGCAAGTTTATTGCCCTTTATCTCTACCCTTGTCCATCCTGCTGCTGCTACCACTATACCTTCCTGGGGTTGGACAGAGCCTGACAGACAAAGGCTGTAAGGTTTGGAGGTCTCCCACATCCACATAGTAGGGAGGAGGCCAGGTACTAGGTATAGTAAGCATCTCTCAAAAGCTAACTATATGTATCAGTACTCATTCTTAAGACACAATCCACCCCATCCTGTTCAATACAATAAAAAATCAAAAACAATATTTTATAGATTGGTGATGAGAAAGAAGCAGGAATAATGGAGTAAGAATCAGGTATCTCACGGCATCCAGTGACCACTGGAAACCTATGTGATGAGCCCTAGAATGTTCAAAAAAGCATTCTGTGCAAGGTCAACCATAGAGCCAGAAAGGAAAGAAAAGGAAACTTAGCAGCACAGTAAGTCTGGAGTCTTGGCTCCTTCTGAGAACGGGCAGCAGGGGAAAAGGATAATGCAATACCATCAGATAAGAAACAAACTTGTCACCCATCATAAAAACACAGCAGCTGCCACTTAGGGGTGGTACATTTATAACCCCTTAATTTCAGAGAGATATGCAGCCAGAGAGAGGAGGTCTATGCTGTCAGAGAGAGGGAAGATGGAGGGGTTTTTTCATTTCTTCTAAGGCACCTGAAGTTAGAGAAGGAAAAGAGTCCTCAGGACACTTAAGAGATGGAAATGATGGAAAAATCCATTGACTGTTACTGAAGAAAATGTGAGGTCTTCCTAAGCCCAGGGTCCTAACACCTCTAGCCAACCAAAGACAGGGCTTTGTGCAAAAAGGACTGGGCCAAATGGTAGATAGTTAGATGCAAGACAAATCTTTTTGTCTCAATTGATTGTGGACATTAATTATTCAAGTGGTTTTCATAGTTCTTTACTGACATTTACAAGAAAAGATATGGACAATCTTGCAGGTTTTCAGAACTTTTAGAATTTTACAGAAGCATCTCACAAAAATGCAATGCAGTATTTTATACCATATGATCATCTCAATAGATTCTGAGAAACCAATGGAGAAAATTCAACATCCAATCATGATAAAAACTCAACAAAATGGGTATAGAGGGTATACGCCTCAACATAATAAAGGCTATATATGAGGGACCCATAGCCAGCATTGTACTTAATAGTGACAAGCTAAAAGCTTTTCCTCTAAGATGGGGAACGAGACAAGGATGCCCATTCTCACCACTTTTATTCAACATAGTACTGGAGGTCCTTGCCATGGCAATCAGACAACACAAAGAGATAAAAGGCATCCAAATTGGTAAGGAATAAGTTAAACTGCCACAATTTGCAGGTGACAAGATATTGTATGCAGAAAACCCTAAATAATCCACCAAAAATTACTAAAACTAATCATTGAATTCAGCAAAGTTCCAGGATACAAAATTAATACACAGAAATATGTTGCATTACTATATAATAACAACAAACTAGCAGAAAGAGAAATTAGGAAGACAACTCCATTTACAACTGTATCAAAAAGAATAAAATACCTAGGAATAAACCTAACCAAAGAGGTGAAAGACCTGTACTCTGAAAACTACACGACACTCAGGAGAGAAATTAAAGAAGACACCAATAAATGGAAATCTATCCCATGCTCATGAATAGGAAGAATTAATGTTGTCAAAATGGCCATACTGCCCAAAGCAATTTACAGATTCAAGCAACCCCTAACCAACTACCAGCAGCATTTTTCAATGAACTAGAACAAATAGCTCTAAAATTTATATGGAACCATAAAAGACCCTGAATAGCCAAAACAATCTTGAGAAAGAAGAACAAAGCTGTGGGAATTACACTTACTGACTTCAAGCTCTACTACAAAGCAACAGTAATCATAACAGCACAGTACTGGCACAAGAACAGATCCATAGATCAATGGAACAGAACAGAGAGCCAGATATAACCCAAGCATATATGATCAATTAACAAATGATTACGGAGCCATGGATATACAATGAGAAAATGACACCCTCTTCAACAACTGGTGTTGGGAAAGCTGGATGGCTACAAGAGAATCAAACTGGATTATTGTCTAACTCTACACACAAAAGTAAACACACAAAAGACCTGAATGTAAATCATGAAACCATAAAACTCTTAGAAGAAAACACAGGTAAAAATTTCTTGACTATACACGAGCAACTTTTTCCTGGACACATCTCCTCAGGCAAGGGAAACAAAATAAAAAATGAACAAGTGGGACTATGTCAAACTAAAAAGCTTCTGTACAGCAAAGGACACCATCAGCAGAACAAAAAGGCATCGTATAGTATGGGAGAATATATTCATAAATGACTCTGATAAGGGGTTAACATACAAAAATATAAAGAACTCACACACCTCAACACCCAAAAAACAAATACCCCAATCAAAAATCATTTCACACCAGTTTGAAGGGCCATTATCCAAAGGCAAGAGATAACAAATTCTGGTAAAGATGCGAAGAAATAGGAACCCTCCCACACTGCTGGTGGGGATGCAAATTGGTGCAACCAATGTGGAAAGCAGTATGGAGGTTCCTCAAAAAAACTAAAAATAGAAATACAATTTGACCCAGTAATTCCACTCTCAGGAATTTACCTGCAGAAAACAAAATCCCTGATTCAAAAAGACATATGCATCCCTATGTTTATCACTGCACTGTTTGCAATAGCCAAATTATGGAAGCAACCTAAGTGTCCATCAATAGATAAATGGATAAAGAAGATGTGGTACATATACACAAAGGAATATTATTCAGCCATAAAAAGAAAAGAAATCCTGCCATTTACAACAACAGGGTGGATCTAGAGGGTATTATGCTCAGTGAAATAAACCAGGTGGAGAAAGACAAATACCATATGATTTCACTTATTTGTGGAATATAAAATCAAAGCAAAACAGAAGGAACAAACAGCAGTAGGCTCATTGAAATTGAGAAGTGATTAGTGGTTACCAAGGGGGAACGGTTGGGGTGGGTGTGGGAGTGGGGAAGAGGGAGGGGGAAAATGATAGAAATAATTCACAATCACAATATAAGTTTATCATGGGGGCTGTTGAACCACTGTGATGTACAGTGAAGCCAACATAAGATCGTATATTAACGATACTTTAATAAAAATTAAAAAAACAAAAAATAATTTTAAACTAAATTCAAGAAGTTTATAGTCAAGAGCAAACAAAAGAGCCCTATGCATGATATATAATGATAACCTATAGGTTTTCATTTATTAATGATAACTCTGAGATTTTATAGGTGTACATATACACACATGGTGTGTGTATGTATGTATTTTCACAGAATATTTGAAAATGGCATTTTCCTCTTGGTTCCAAATTTATTCATTCAATAACCTTATGTGAAACCCTGCCATCTGGTCAGCAGTGTGCTGGGCACAGGGTTGCAAAGATGACTATGATATATATAGCCAAATACAGGAGAAAGATGGATACTTATAATTACAAAATAGCTGTCTGGGGATGATGGTAAGAACAAGACAGAGTTACTAAAAAAAGAGAGAGAGAGATGATTAAATTCTCTGGCTGATGGAGAAGGCTATGTAGAGACTGAGGGGTAGCAGAAGGATAGGGGAGGCAGCCAATGATCGCTCTTCAGTTGTGACATATAACCCCCTCGAAATGGGAGGAGGAATTACATAGGCAGGAACTAGATGAGTTATTTGTTCTTGCTGAACAAATTCCCAAATAATAATTATAGTTATTTCCCTGGCTGCATTTGATTTACTTCCCCAAAACATAAGAGCAACATTAGACTGGCTCCTTCCATGGGACTTGCTTTATTGAGTTTGATGATACTTGCGGTGAATTTTTCTCTGTAATATTTCCCCGGTAGATTTTCCTAACATACTATTTATCTGAGAGGAAAAAAAAGATTTAATCATGTTGACTCAAGCCATGATAGCCCTGATTTCCTGGCCTCTTATTACCTTCCTCTAAGATTGGGACTGACCAAAAATACCAGTGATTCTGAAGCAAATACATATGGAGACAGTTGTTGGACATGTTCTTCTTAGAGGATCTAAACTCTATCCTAATTCCATCATGAAACATGATTCTTGCTCTGTTTACTTCCCCTTGTGGTATTTCCCAAGACTACAGAGACAGGATATCTAGTTTAATTTTAGAGCAAACTGCATTAGACTACCTATAATTAGGGATTTCATATTAGAAACAAGGGGAATCTATCTGTAGCTAGAAGCCCATTTAGTTTAGAGCAAGGCAAGGGTAAAATCAGAACCATTGGTTAAAAGTCTCAACCCCACAATTCTCTCCTTTATTCACATGTTCTATTATGTGCCTGGAGACATGCCCATGCACTGATGAGCAATTGTATTCTGCATTTTGCATTCTGCTTTGTTTGTGGAGACCTGGGAAGATTTGTGGACACTGGAATGAATTATGTGAGGTGCTGTGACTATTCTTTACTGTGCTGGGTGATGAGAGCTGGAAGCCCATGGACATCTACAGAAATTATTTTCAGAAAGTGAGCAGTGGTGGCGGATCATGTGATGAACTCTGGGAACAGAAATAAATTATACTCCAAAACAGCTTGGACATTCGTTATTCCTGATGGAACTCGGCCCCTCATTTGGGTTTGCAGGTTTTTGTGATGTATATACCTCAAGTGGAAAATTCCTCAACCCTTTGTTACAAAATGAACTCAAGAGTTGAAGAAAAGGTGTGAGCCACTGATCAGCCAAAACTTGAGAGTCGTCTTCCTTGCTCTTGTTTCCATATTCACAGTACAGGAAAGGTCCTGTAAATTAGGATCCTAGAAATTATCCCTTCACTAAAACATTAAGCCATAGGAAATTCTGTTTTAGAGTAGATTATAGGAATTTGAAAGTCTTTCGTCTAAATTCACGAAACCAGTTAGACACTAAAATTGCTTACAAGGGACATAATAGGAACAACAGATCTTATTTTCCATTGGATAAAGCCCTTAAAAACTGAGCATTTCATTTGGAGGCACTGTAGATGTGTAATGAACCAATTAGAAGATGTTCTGTCTTGATCATATGATTAAAGTCTAGGTGAGCTTCTAATGTCGACTTCCTGGGATCATGGCTTCCATCTCAGAATAAATATTTAAAATAACCAGAACAGAAAGTTTCAGTTTTCTGGCACATAATTACCTCCCTTTCTTCCCTCCTTTCCTGACAACTTTCTCAGGCCATAGCACATTGTATTTCCATCAATTGAGATCTCATTTCTGGCCTCATGTCCATTGCTCCTGGTTATGTTCAAGGACATCTGGGAATGTGTTAAGTGGCAGGGGTCATCACTTGCACTATCATACCCTTGAGCTTGGGTGGGGAGGGATCTCCAGCATCAATCTTCCGGATCTTGGCCCAAGGTTGTGACATGGCAGGATGGGACTGTTTTGCTCAATAAAGGTCACCTAGCTCTGGGTGTGCACATCATGACTGTGTTAGGAGATTCTGAGATGCTAATTCTGACTCAAGAACTTAGCTTTAGGAAACAGGTTGGTTTTGCTTTCTGCTCTTCTTCCAAAGCTGCCATCCTGAGTTTCCAATGAAATTCTAAAGCAGTGCACACTGCTCAGCAGAAGGACCACTGCCAACACTCAACTGCTGTCTCAACAAGGAAAGCAGGATACTGCTTGTGGGGTCTGTGTGGTTTGGGAGGCTTGCTTGACTGCTTCCCCTAGAGACTCCAACTCTTCCAACCCTAACATGTACCTTATAGGTTGTCCTTGGGAACCAAAAAAGATAAATGAGCAGAAGCTAGGGCTGAATTAAAAGCCTCAAAGAAAAAGATGATATGGGCCTGTACTTGTAGAGAAAACCTCTCTCCAAGCTGGCCTGCTGACCCAGGCATACTGGAATGTGCACTTTCTATCTGGAAGCACAGAAAACCTGGGATGCCTACAGCTGGCTTATCAGCCAGCCCCACTGTCCTCACAGAGATCACTGATAACTGATGCTCAGGGACCAAGGTAGTACCCATTCCACTTTGGCCTCAGGAGCTAAGGACTCAACTGAGTGGTACGACAATGTGGTTAGGGAGCTTCTAAAATGACAGGGCGCATGTGCAACAGAGTGAGGAAGAACTTTAGAGCCAGATGCCCAGGATTCAGGTTATGGCTGTGGCACTTACCATCAGGGTAATCTATGGCAAATGACTCAACCTTACTATTTCTTGATTTTCTCACCCACCTACTCATTTATTGGACAAATGCATAATGCTCAACTACTCTCTGTGAGGCTGGGAAGCAATGAGCCAAACTATGTGGAGTATGCAGTCTAGCTGGGGGAGACAATGAACAAAATAAATAAGCAAAACAGAAAGTATGCTAGGTGGTACAAAAGGTCTTGGAATAAGGTAGCACCCACTTAGAATTGTTGTGCAGATTAAATGAAATAACAGCTGGCCCCAAATAAGCTCCAATACTGCAACAAGCACTATTATTAAGAAGGTAATAAAAGGGAACAGAAATTATTTCTGCTTTGAGTTCAACTCCTCTGTCAGGCTTATAATCTACTGAACTGGGGGAAGAAGGAGTCCAAAGGGACCAAACAGGTTGAATAAAATATGACCTGTAGAGGATCACTACTCTCTCTCAGGACTCCCACAACCTTCCCCTTTCTCTCCTTCCAAAAACCTAAAGATTCAGGAGGTCCTCTCAAGACCTGCCAAGACCCAGGTTATTCTTCTCCAGTATTACTCGATAGGATGTATTCTCTTCCTGGCTTCTCTAATATGCAAAACAAGCTAGTAGGGATGAAATGAAAAGGGCAATCTCCATAAGAAAGTAGTTTTTAACCATCACTCCAAAAATTACAAACTTCGGGAACCTACAAAGCCTCCATCAGCACAGGAGCACAGTTCCTGACTCCAGAGGTACTCAGACAGCAAACATCCCCATGCCTGTTCTCTTTCCTCAAAACCCCAGGTCAACCCCTTCTAGGTGCCTTAGACCATTGCTACTCAAACTGTACTCATGCACCAAGGAGCACCAGCATCACCTGAAAGTTTGTTAAAAAAATTCAGAAGCTCAGAGTTTCTAAATAAAAATCCTCATTTGAACAAGATACACCGGAGATATGCACATTAAAATTCAAGGAGCATTGCTCTAGGTCCCTTTCTCTTGCAGAGTGAAGACAGGTTAACAAGTACTAAATAATGATAATGATGATAATAATAAAGCAACAATAACAGCACTGTTACTACAACTACCATCATAATAGCAGGATTTACTGAGAGTATACAACTTGAAAGGGCCATGCTGAGGGCTTTCCGTTCATTGGCTCCTTTAACCAGTGCCTATTCCAGGGCCCCTTTACCTCAGCAAATTCCAGGATTACCTATCTTATGTTATCCCTTGTTTCATGCTTCACATGGAAAGAGTCACCTTAGAGCATAAACTCACAGGAAATCCAGGTATCAGAGAAGCCAGAAGCCTAGTAGGGCACGATGTCCAATTACAAATAGAAGTGAGGAGAGCTGCTGGCACTGCCAAAGTGGGCCAGACAAGCAAGCACTCACAGTAAGATTTACAGGAATTGAGTGAGGGAGTAGGGCAGACAGGAATGGGAACAGAGGTGGCTAGCCCCTGGGACCAGGTAAGAATGGCCAGCGATGCAGCCTGTCCTAAGATCACTGCCATCACCACCCCTTACCCTCCTGAGCCTATCCCCAGGAAGCTCAGTTCTGACCTGCAGGTAAAGGTAATAACATCCAAAAACACATACACACAGACCCCAACCTAACTGAAAATATGTCAGTAGAGCCAAGGCAGGGCAGGAAACAAACACCTCCCTCGGGCTACATGGGACTAGAATCCAGGCCTTTGAATTCCAAGTACACGATTCTCCAATCTACTCTGACGTCTGTGTTGATACCAGCTACCGCCCCCTGACTTGTAAGGACAAAAGCCCTGGGAATGGCAGGACACTGCAGGACACTGTGGTTTGGCAGATGGCTAGGCCGCACAAAGGAAGCCAAGGTGTGTGCTCAGTTCCCGTGTGGGCGGCTGTGGTGGCCCGCACCCACAGACACACCAGCCAGAGCCGCTTCACTCTCCTGTGACCAAACATTAAGTGACCACAGGAGAACTGAGTGGCAACGTGGCCACAGATGAGCAGAAACGGGCCCCCAGTACGGCCTGTCCTTCCTGGAGAGCCATCAGTCTTATTTTCCTCTATTAAAGACTGCGGTATTAGGCCACGTTCTCCTTAAAGTCAGGGAATAGATATTCTTTAACCTAAATAGGACATGGTACAGTGACTTACACATTATGGGAAATGAGTGCCTGATCATTAAAGGGGAAAAATACAGTCATTTTTTCTGGCCTAAGCTGGTAAAAGGGTTAACATTACAATTCCTCAACCTAAGTCTCTCTTTACTAGGACATTTCCCACTGTTCACATACTGAGAAATGAAGGCCAAAAGATGGGACACTGTCTCTCCTTCCTTGGATCTAGGGAGCTTTGTATTTTATTTTTTATTTATTTTTTAATTTTTATTTTGTTATCATTAATCTACAATTACATGAAGAGCATTATGTTTACTAGGCTCCCCCCTTCACCAAGTCCTCCCCCCACACACACCCCATTACAGTCACTGTCCATCAGCACGGTAAGATGATGTAGAATCACTACTTGTCTTCACTTTGTTGCACAGCCCTCCCCATGCCCCTCCCTACATGCTAATTATACATGCTAATCATAATACTCCCTTTCATTTACCCCACCCTTATCCCTCCCATCCCACCCATTCTCCCTAGACCCTTTCCCTTTGGTAACTGTTGTTCCATTTTTGGGTTCTGTGATTCTACTGCTGTTTTGTTCCTTCAGTTTGTCTTTATTCTTATACTCCACATATGAATGAAATCATTCGATACTTGTCTCTCCGCCTGGTTTATTTCACTGAGCATAATACCCTCTAGCTCCATCCTTGTTGTTGCAAATGGTAGGATCTGGTTTCTTCTTATGGCCGAATAATATTCCATTGTGTATATGTACCACATCTTCTTTATCCATTCATCTACTGATAGACATTTAGGTTGCTTCCATTTCTTGGCTATTGTAAATAGTGCTGCAATAAACATAGAGTTGCATCTGTCTTTTTAAAACTGGGCTGCTGCATTCTTAGGGTAAATTCCTAGAAGTGGAATTCCTGGGTCAAATGGTATGTCTATTTTGAGCTTTTTGAGGAACCTCTATACTGCTTTCCACAATGGTTGAACTAATTTATATTCCCACCAGCAGTGTAGGAGGGTTCCCCTTTCTCCACAACCTCGCCAACAGGTGTTGTTGTCGTCTTTTGGATGGTGGCGATCCTTACTGGTGTGAGGTGATATCTCATTGTGGTTTTAATTTGCATTTCTCTGATGACTAGTGATGTGGAGCATCTTTTCATGTGTCTCTTGGCCATCTGAATTTCTTCTTTGGAGAACTGTGTGTTCAGCTCCTCTGCCCATTTTTTAATTGGATTATTTGCTTTTTGTTTGTTGAGGTGTGTGAGCTCTTTATATATTTTGAATGTCAACCCTTTATCAGATCTGTCATTTATGAATATATTCTCCCATACTGTAGGGCACCTTTTTGTTCTACTGATGGTGTCCTTTGCTGTACAGAAGCTTTTCAGCTTGATATAGTAACACTTAGCTTTTGTTTCCCTTGCCCGGGGAGATATGTTCATGAATAAGTCTCTCATGTTTATGTCCAAGAGATTTTTGCCTATGTTTTTTCCTAAGAGTTTTATGGTTTCCTGACTTACATTCAGGCCTTTGATCCATTTCGAATTTACTTTTTGTGTATGGGGTTAGACAGTGATCCAGTTTCATTCTCTTACATGTAGCTGTCCAGTTTTGCCAGCACCATCTGTTGAAGAGACTGTCATTTCACCATTATATGTCCATGGCTCCTTTATTGTACATTAATTGACCATATATGTTTGGGTTAATGTCTGGAGTCTCTATTCTGTTCCACTGGTCTGTGGCTCTGTTCTTGTGCCAGTACCAAATTGTCTTTATTACTGTGGCTTTGTAGTAGAGCTTGAAGTTGGGAAGCGAGATCCCCCCAACTTTATTCTTCCTTCTCAGGATTGCTTTGGATATTTGGGATCTTTGGTGTTTCCATATGAATTTTTGAACTATTTGTTCCAGTTCGTTGAAGAATGCTGTTGGTAATTTGATAGGAATTGCATCAAATCTGAATATTGCTTTGGGCAGGATGGCCATTTTGACAATATTAATTCTTCCTAGCCAAGAGCATGGGATGAGTTTCCATTTGTTAGTGTCCTTTTTAATTTCTCTTAAGAGTGTCTTGTAGTTTTCAGGGTATAGGTCTTTCACTTTCTTGGTTAGGTTTATTCTTAGGTATTAATTCTTTTTGATGCAATTGTGAATGGAATTGTTTTGCTGATTTCTCTTTCTATTAGTTCATTGTTAGTTTATAGGAAAGCCACAGATTTCTGTGTGTTAATTTTGTATCCTGCAACTTTGCTGTGTTCCGGTATCAGTTCTAGTGGATTTGGAGTAGAGTCTTGAGGGTTTTTTATGTACAGTATCATGTCATCTGCAAATAGTGACAGCTTAACTTCTTCTTTACCAAGTTGGATTGGTTGTATTTCTTTGTTTTGTCTAATTGCCGTGGCTAGGACCTCCAGTACTATGTTGAATTACTGTGGGAAGAGTGGCTATCCTTGTCTTGTTCCTGATCTCAGAGGAAAAGCTCTCAGCTTCTCACTGTTCAGTGTGATATTGGCTGTGGGCTTATCATATATGGCCTTTATTATGTTGAGGTACTTGCCCTCTATACCCATTTTGCTGAGAGTTTTTATCATGAATGGATGTTGAATTTTGTCGAATGCTTTTTCAGCATCTATGGAGATGATCATGTGGTTTTTATCTTTCTTTTTATTGATGTGGTGGATGATGTTGATGGATTTTCAAATGTTGTACCATCCTTGCATCCCTGGGATGAATCCCACTTGGTCATGTTGTATGATCCTTTTGATATATTTTTTAATTCAGTTTGCTAATATTTTGTTGAGTATTTTTGCATCTATGTTCATCAGAGATATTGGTCTGTAATTTTCTTTTTTGGTGGGGTCTTTGCCTGGTTTTGGTATTAGGGCAATGTTGGCTTCATAGAATGAGTTTGGGAGTATTCCCTCCTCTTCTATTTTTTGGAAAACTTTAAGGAGAATGGGTATTATGTCTTCTCTGCATGTCTGATAAAATTCTGAGGTAAATCCATCTGGCCCGGGGATTTTGTTCCTGGGTAGTTTTTCATTACCGCTTCAGTTTCTTTGCTGGTATTGGTTTGTTTAGATTTTGTGTTTCTTCCTTGGTCAGTCTTGGAAGGTTATATTTTTATAAGAAGTTCTCCATTTCTTCTAGGTTTTCCAGCTTGTTAGCACATAGGTTTTCATAGTATTCTCTAATAAATTTTTTATATTTCTATGAGGTCTGTCATGATGTTTCCTTTCTCATTTCTGATTCTGTTGATGTGTGTTGATTCTCTTTTTCCCTTAATAAATCTGACTAGAGGATTATCTATTTTGTTTATTTTCTCAAAGAAACAGCTCTTGGTTTCATTGATTTTTGCTATTGTTTTATTCTTCTCAATTTTGTTTATTTCTTCTCTGATCTTTATTATGTCCCTCCTTCTGCTGACTTTAGGCCTCATTTGTTCTTCTTTTTCCAGTTTCAATAATTGTGACTTTAGACTATTCGTTTGGGATTGTTCTTCCTTCTTTAAATATGCCTGGATTGCTATATACTTTCCTCTTAAGATTGCTTTTGCTGTGCCCCACAGAAGTTCGGGCTTTGTGTTGTTGTTGTCATTTGTTTCCATATATTGCTGGATCTTTGTTTTAATTTTGTTCTTGATTCATTGATTATTTAGGAACATTTTGTTAAGCCTCCATGTGTACATGAGCCTTTTTGCTTTCTTTGTACAATTTATTTCTTGTTTTATACCTTTGTGGTTTGAAATGTTGGTTGGTAGGATTTCAATCTTTTGGAATTTACTGAGGCTCTTTTTGTGAGCTAGTATGTGGTCTATTCTGGAGAATGTTCCATGTGCACTTGAGAAGAATGTGTATCCTGCTGCTTTTGGGTGTAGAGTTCTGTAGATGTCTGATAGGTCCATCTGTTCTAATGTGTTGTTCAGCGCCTCTGTGTCCTTACTTATTTTCTGTCTGATAGATCTGTCCTTTGGAGTGAGTGGTGTGTTAAAATCTCCCAAAATGAATGCATTGCATTCTATTTCCTCCTTTAATTCTGTTAGTATTTGTTTCACATATATTGGTGCTCCTGTATTGGGTGAATATATGTTTATAATGGTTATATCCTCTTGTTGGACTGAGCCCTTTATCATTATGTAATGTCCTTCTTTATCTCTTGCTACTTCCTTTATTTTGAAGTCTATTTTGTCTGATACTAGTATTGCAACACCTGCTTTTTTCTCTCTGTTGTTTGCATGAAATATCTTTTTCCATCCCTTGACTTTTAATCTATGCATGTCTTTGGGTTTGAGGTGAGTCTCTTGTAAGCAGCATATAGATGGGTCTTGCTTTTTTATCCATTCTATTACTCTATGTCTTTTGATTTGTGCATTCAGTCCATTTACATTTAGGGTGATTATTGAAAGATATGTACTTATTGCCATTGCAGGCTTTACATTCGTGGTTATCAAAGGTTCAAGGTTAGCTTCTTTAGTATCTTACTGTCTAACTTAACTCACTTATTGAGCTGTTGTAAACACTGTCTGGTGATTCTTTATTTCTCTCCCTTCTTATTCCTCCTCCTCATTCTTTATATGTTGGTTGTTTTATTCTGTGCTCTTTTGTGTTTCCTTTGACTGCTTTTGTGGGTAGCTGATTTTATTTTTTGCCTTTAGTTAGTATTTGGTTGGTCTGCTTTCTTTGCTGTGATTTTATTTTTCCTGTGACATCTGTTTAGCCTTAGGAGTGCTCCCAAATAGAGCAGAAATACCCTGTAGAGGTGGTTTGTGGGAGACAAATTCCCTCAACTTTTGCTTGTCTGGGAATTGTTTAATCCCTCCTTCATATTTAAATGATAATCATGCTGGATAGAGTATTCTTGGTTCAAGGCCCTCTGTTTCATTGCATTAAATATATCATGCCATTCTCTTCTGGCCTGTAAGGTTTCTGCTGAGAAATTTGATGATAACCTGATGGGTTTTCCTTTGTAGGTGACCTTTTTCCTCACTTTAACTGCCTTTAAAACTCTGTCCTTGTCCTTGATCTTTGCCATTTTAATTATTATGTGTCTTGGTGTTGTTCTCCTTGGGTCCCTTCTGTTGGGAGTTCTGTGTACTTCTGTGCTCTGAATGATTATTTCCTCCCCCAGTTTGGAGAAGTTTTCAGCAATTATTTCTTCAAATATACTTTCTATCCCTTTTTCTCTGTCTTCTTCTTCTGGGACCCCTATAATGTGAATATTGTTCTGTTTGCTCACACAGTTCTCTTAATATTGATTCATTCTTGGAGATCCTTTTATCTCTCTCTGTGTTAGCTTCTATGCATTCCTGTTCTCTGGTTTCTATTCCATCAATGGCCTCTTACATCTTATCCATTCTGCTTATAAATCCTTTCGGAGATTGTTTCATTTCTGTAATCTCCTTCCGGACTTCGTCCCTTAGCTCTTGCATATTTCTCTGCAGCTCCATCAGCATGGTTATGACCTTTATTTTGAATTCTTTTTCAGGGAGATGTGTTATGGCTATCTCCTCAGATTCCTTCTCAGGGGAAGATGTCTGGGTTAGTCTGGTCTGTATCAAATTCTTCTGGCTTTTCATGGTTATAGAGGTAGTTGTGGGGAGCTGGTGCTTGTGTTGGCTGGGAGAACATCCCTTCTTGCTCGTTGTTGCCTTCCTCTCCTGGGAGAACAGCGACCCCTGGTGACTTGGGCTGGGCAGCTGCGCACAGACAGGGTTTCTAATTCTTGCCTGGCCACTGTGAAAGAAACTCTGCCCTGCTGCCTCAGGCTGCTGCTCCACTATGGAAGAGCAGTGTCAGAGGCGAAACGGGAAGAAGGCTGTTTATCTCCGTGAGGGGCCTCCAAGCTGTGCTTCCGCCAGGGGGTTAGGGTGCCCAGGGTTCCCTGAGATTCCCAGCTGCTGGGCTAAGTGTCCCAGGATGTTTCCGTCCAGCTGTGAGGTCCCTGTCCCTTTATGTCTTTCAAAAAGCACTCACTTTTCTTTGTCCCAGAGGCACCGGCTGCAGGGACCCACTCGCAGGTTTTACTTTCCCGTTTCCCTAGTATCCAGCACCCCACGCACTGTGTGTCTGCGCTCTCGGTGTGGATGGCTAGGGCTGGGTGTTTAGCAGTCCTGGGCTCCCTCTCCCTCCGCGCTCCGACTCCTCTCTTCCCACCAGGTGCTGGGGTGAGGGGCGCTCAGGTCCCGCTGGGCCACAGCTTGTATCTTACCCCCTTCATGAGGTGCTGGGTTCTCGCAGGCATAGATGTAGTCTGGCTGTTGTCCTGTATCTTCTGGTCTCCCCTTTAGGGACAGTTCTATTTGTTGAATTTTCAAAAATATATATGGTTTTGGGAGTCAATTTCCACTGCTCTACTCATGCCACCATCTTGGCTCTTCCCCCTGGGAGCTTTTTATTTTTTAAAGAGCTCCTGCTGTTACATCCCTAGCCCAACTGTCATGAGGATGTTGTATATGTGCCTTAATCCTCGACTATACTGTAAGCTCATTTTCAGAAGGGACAAGCTTGATCTTCCTTATACTTCCTCATGTACAACACAATGTCTAGAATAGAACAGAGCCCCAGCAAGTAACTGTTTAATTGGAATTGACTTTGAATCCTGGGCCCTCCGGCCAGCTTGACCCTAAGGCCAGTTGTGATAAACTCCACTCTAGACCACAGCTCTTTGCAAAAAGTTGTCTTCCTAGGTCATTGATCTCCACTCATAGATATGATGAATAGGTTTCAGCAGCTCCTAATACCGGAACTGATGCTGGGAGCCGAAGCCTGTACTCATTTAGGCTGTCAATCTCTATCTCATACGCCTAACCTAAGCAATGCATTGATCCTGATTGCCTGGAAATGTACTTGAAAAGGGCAGGTGACATTTCCAAGGAGAGACAAGATATTTTCAAGTCAATTAGAAGAATCAGAGGATTCAGTACCCAGGAGAGGAGCTCACCTTGGAGCAGCAGCCTCTGAGAATGTGAACTGAATTAAGCCCCCTCTTATACACCAGATCTTCTAATGAGCTCCGGCATCTATGTGATACAGTTGCTTGTCCCATCACACATGCCACCATCAAGGTGCCGTGACTTTTTGCACCACCCCTATAAAAGGCAAAGCGGTTGTGATTGTCAGGAGGACAAATGCAGATACTATTGACTCAGTTGGAATCCCAGACTGAGTATGAAAAATCTCAGGTTTGGAAGATGGTTGCTTTGATTTTATAAATAAAATATAATCCTTTCTGTACTCTGTACTTCACAGAAAACATTAGCCTCTCATTTAATCCCAGTGGTCCCATCCATAACCCTGGAAGAAAGAATGGGCTATTTTAACTATGCCCAGATGAAACATTGTCTAGAAAGGTACACTGACTTGGCCAAATTCACCCAATTAGGTAGCATGTGACTTTCAACTACAATCAGATTATCCTGGGGATCTTTCCATTAAATCTCACTGGCATTAACCCTGAATGAAAAAAAAAAAGAAAAAAAAACTCTTAGGAAAGACAAGATACCAGGGGATTTTTATTCTATGCATGACTTTAAACAAGTGATTGGGAGGTCCATTCATTATATCTGCCTGTAGCTTAAATACCAGACTGACAGTCAGGCAAGCAGAGCCCTGCCAGCAAAGCAGGAGAGCTACCAGGAGCCTGGATTCCCAGCCAACTCAAACACCCAAGGGAGTAGTCAGGGTTTATGAGACTGAAGCTTATAAATTTGAGAATTCCTCTTTTAGAAAAGAATACAAAATGACAAATTCAAAGTTAGGTGTAAAAGTGGATATGTGCTTAGAAAGAGAAAATAAATGACAATAAATGACATCTTTGAAAAAGCTGACAAATACCAAACACCAAATTTTCTTTGAATTTTAAAAAATAACACTTTTACTAATCACCTGACAAATACCTACACTGTTTTTCTATACATTATTACATAATCACATCTTCATATGGCAGTTATAACAGCTTCCACAGAAAGAAGAGAAAGACAGCTTAGTTTTTCTCTACATAGTTGATGAGCATTTATTATTGATAATTTAGAGAAGTTTCTTGCAGCTTCGTACTTTGCAATTAGCAATGTCATGTAAATTTTTAGGATTGTTGACAAATTAGAGAAAACTTCAGTCAAGTTTCTTTCACATGTGAGCAGTAAGATTTAAAATTATTTTCCATAGACTAGCTTCTAACTCTATACCTTTTAAAACTTTTTGCTCCTTTACCAAACACACATCCAGTACCAGGCATCATACTCCATCTTCCTATTATGATATGACTTCCAGCCATACAATTCAGGAGGCTGCGGAGATGGCACAAATTTATCCTGGGTAGCCACTCCTACACTGGAGTAGCTGGCCAGTCACTTAAGTGTGCATGAAAGTGCCAGTGACCTATATTAACATAGTCACTGAACCCAAATTAAATGTCTCACTTAGCTGCATTCCAAAATGCCCGTGGACATTCCAACGTCTCCCTGCACAAAAGGAAGTGAGACCAAAGGGAACTGGGAGATAACAGAGACAGCAGTGTCAACCAATTGCAGTAAAAAAAAAATACTATCTCAAATGTATAATCATATGATTATTAGGGTCTCTCCCAGGTCCTTGGGAGGGGCTTCTGCCAGTGAGTCACTCTGAGGATGTCCCTTTTGCCCATTGGTGGTTTTGCCCATCAATAAAATGAGGCTGCCAATCATTTCTATTCCTCTAGGAGGACACAGGATTGACCTAGATTAGAGATGAATTCACAGGGGCTCAACATAGGTTCTTAGATCCTGACCCAGAATGTCTGGTACCTGCCACACCACTCCTTGGCTCAAGATGCAGGATAAAATACAGGATCAGTTGAATACTGTGTGGGGTATAGAAAGCACTTTGAGCTCCTTGGTGAAAGAACAAACGCAAGTCAAGCAGAAAAAATACAAAAAGGTTATTTTGTCAACTCCCTGGGGTCTGCAATAAAGCCTGCTTCACTCTGGTACTGAAAGACTGGTCAGTTAATCCCACTACCCCCTGGCATCCTGGCTTCCATGTCCCTCTAGTGTCCAGGCTTTAACACATATTTGGACAATGGCTCTCTCCTCCCTCCAACCAAACCAGGCAGCCTGGTCTTGCTTTACTCCAACAAGTCTCCTATAGCTCCTGTAACTGCTGCCACTCATTGCTTCTTTAAGGGTCTTAACAAAACTCCCTTAGTCCTCCTGGCATGGAATCCAGCTGCAGCAGAGCAGGCTTTACGGGGTGTGTGATCACAGGATTTTGTGCCCCCCCGTTACACAGCCCCCGCTTCCTCAGCATGGCATGCACTACCGTCCACTGCCCTGTTCACTGTGGTGTCGTCCATGACACTGCTCTCCCCCAGCCACTGCCTTTCTGAGTGGACTGAATTTGTGTTACTCTGTGCAGTGTGTAGAAGGGGGAGGAGACGAGGGAGGGAAATTGAAACCAGGAGGGAAGACAGATGTAGAAGAGAGAAGACAGAGGCAGAGATACAGAAAAGAGAATAAAAAGTTAGAAAAAAACTGTATCAAATCCCTAAGGAAATCAGATGGAGGTGTTCTTTCAACTCAGCCAAGGAAAAGAGTGAGCTTGTGTTTTTAAGCCTGCAGGCTGTTGGCAAGGAAAATAAACCTCCTAATAGACCCCAGATACAAACACAGCAAGGAGGAAAGGATGGGAAAGTGAGGACAGGTGAGTTGGGGGTTGGGGTACAACTGAATTTTTCCCTGAAGGATCCTAGAAGAACCCTCTGACTGCAGAGTGTTGTTTAGCTCAGCAAACCTGACAGGCTTCAATCACTGATTTTCCAGACAGGTTGTGGATCTGTAAATTAAACCAGCATTTACATAAATGTAGAGATCAAATGGATGATTCCTGAGTGTATTTTGAGCCTGAGGAGGTCATATGAGAACTTCCTGGCATGTCAGACCCAAATGGTTATTCTTGTTACTGCTACCATCATCAATAACATCATTTTCATCATTATTGAACTTTTAAATGGGAAAATCCTTCAAGGATAGGCTCCTATACTTGCAGCTTCCCTCCCCTACTGCACGTCTGCTGCATCGACAGACCCCAGGGTACCGCAGCACAGCCATCTTCGCCACTACTCTCTACTCTCTCTTCCCTGCTTCAAAGTTCTCCCATGCATGTGACTATGTACATTCTGGTGTGAAGCCAGAAATCATGGAGTTGTGGGTAGGAAACAGGAGAAAAAGACAAAGAGAGAAAGACCAAGGAAGAAGCAACAAAATTTAAACTTGGAATTGCCTGAAAAGCATGAGCACTATTTATCTAGGTACTCAGAAGCCATATGCAGATCACATGCAAATGAACCCATGGCCCTCTTAGCTAATTTGATACACCTGGATGTGGCTCTTAGGAAAAGCCTAATGGAGACACCTGCTATGAACACTGAAGGAATAGTCCCCTTGGCGGTATTTCACCCCTTCTGTTTCTGCTACCAGTTCTAACTAGAGGAAGTAATGAGCTGGTGCAAAACAATAACTAAGAGTTGGGGGAAAAAATAGTAACCATTGAATTTCATTCAAGCTGTCATTATTTTGTGCTGAGAAATTACCAGGCGGCAGTGACCTACCCATCAAACCTCAAAATGAAAAACATGCTACACATCCTATGACAAGGGACTTGGGGCAAGTTCGTCAGAGGTACCAGGGTTTCCAGGCTCTACCTTTTGTGAGGGGAGTCAGAGGGACCCAGTTTCTGCTGCCTGGGATAGTAGGGAGTGTCAGCCTTACCTCCCAGCTAGCTCTGAGCCATCAGCAGGGGGCCGGAGGTTGCAGCTGAACCAAGCTGGCTTCTTGTTTGGAACTTTGTCTGATCTTGGACCGAGCAACAGGTCTGTGATGCTCCCACACTGCAGTGAGGAACAAATTATGTTCCTTCTTTATCTGTCTGCCCCACACTGGAGGGGCTGCTACCAGGGATCTGCTGCACTGACTTCCCAGCTGGGCCCTTCCCTTGAAGTCTCCCACCTACCTGACTCCTTCAGAGAAGCTGGCTTAAGCTGATTCAGGACCAGACAGTGTCAATTTCCCAAATAATCAAGTGCAGGAGATGCAAGGATGAGGAGAAGAAAATATGTACAGCAGTGGGGACACTTAATAGGGGGCTGGAAGAGGTCTTTGCAATACTAATACATGTTCCCACACAGCAAACATGACATGATGTGGAATATGTAAGGGAAAGGGTCCATTTCCCAGAATGGAAAGTGGGAAAGCATGTTTGAGAGTGTTCAGTCATGACAGCATTATCCCCAGGCAGCAGTCCTAAGGGGATTCAGCCTTAGGGGACTGATGGGGTTCACTTCTGTATTTTAATCTGTATCATCCAGGTCCAGTTAAAGAAGCAGAACCACTGTGATATTTGATAGACAAGCAGGTTGACAGATGGATAGATGCATAGACTTATTACAGGATTTGATTTTATGCAATTGTGAAACCTGGTTAAGCAAGTTTCTTCTGTACATCTGTACAGCTCATGTTGGAGCTTGGAAACCACAGGGCAAGCAGTCAGAAAGGTGGAGGAAAGAAAGAACAAACCAGCATCCACAAAATCAAACGGATGGACAGAAATGCCTGTCCTCTGGCCTTCATGGTGTGGCTGTGTTATCACCAGGGTCCTTTACCATGGACACACACACACACACACTCACTCACTCACTCACTCACTCACTCACTCACTCACTCACTCACCAGGCCTAAAGAGTCAAGGAAACTGGAAAATTTCAGAAGGTAGATCAATTGCCCAGTCACTCCCTCATGCTACCAAGGCGAATCATCTGATCAGTGACAATGTACGTGAGCTACAAAATTGCTGCTGCTTCACTTTCCTTCCCAGTTCTCACACAAGAATCTCCCCTGGCTTACTCCAACAGGACACATCCAGGAAAGGGAATTCTGGGAAACACAGTTCAGCCTGTCCATGCATTACAAAGCCACCACGTCATCTAAAGCCTCTCTCAGCAGCAACGGTTTAGCTCAGCCACGGCCAGCAGGCTGAGTGTCAGGGTGCCACAGGCTTGCAGTGCTGGCCCATGATAGAGCTGGAGAAAGGACAGAGAAGTACATCTGAGTGAAAGAGTTTGCAGTCACCAAACACGCCAAGGGCCAGGGATAAGATGGAAGCCGGCTTGACGTGGCCTCCACTCTCCTTCCCCAGCCCCAGGGTACTTGGACCAGTGGAGTGACGACACACCACCACCTTTCCATCCTCACTGGCAGATCTGCTATTCCCTCCTGGGCTGGGGACATGTTCATTTCATCATTCACCTCTGACTTCTGGAGGGGGAGCTCAGCTCTATTAGGAGAAACAGACAGAAAGGCTCTCTTCATCCTCAATTTTCACTTTGGTAATGGGCTTCATTGCAGGGACTTGCAATCAGCTGGGTTCTATGGCGCTACTGTAAAAACAAGGGAGAACTGCCTGGGGCTGGAGAGAAAGGAGTTCAATGTTATGGCCCCATGTTGGCATGTGCAGAGATTATTAAACTCCTCATTAACTGAACCGGGGCTTTGCCAGGACCCCAGGCAGGTGGTTTGGGACTGTGAGCACACACATGACTCACACAGGATGAGCAAATCCAAAAGAGGACAGCCATGGTGGGGGCAGAGGGAAGGGTGGCTAATTCCTGACACTCCTCTCAGTGAGGCAGGCCTCAGAAATACCACCTTTTCCTGAGAGCCCCAGTGGGAACATCAGCTATTCAATTGCAGAGAGGCTTTCTGCACAACAGACACGTGCCGCAGTGCCGATGCTCAATCTAACTTACCAGATGGCATTGAAAAGTCGCAGCTTCCGTTTTTCTTTCCCTGACAAGGTTTTAGAAGGGTAGAAATGAAACACTTCTTCCAAGTGAAACAGTATCTGTTCTGGCACTGGGGAGGCTTCACTCCAACGTGAGAGTGTGGAGGCCTGCATACGCGTGTGCACGTGCCTCTGTGCTTGTGTGAACAGGAGGCAGGGGCAGGGATGGGAGATGGTGTGATTCTTAAAATTCTGTTCTCTTCTCAGATGCCTGCAACCTCTAATGCTGAAAAATGAGTAACTTGGGTCACACAATGGGCAGAGAGCACCGTTATAACATGCAGCAGGTAAAAGCAGTCTCTACAGCCTAGAATATCACAATGTCCTCTTACTCAGGGGCATCAAGAAAGTCAAGCAGCCAAGACAAAGATGGCCCCAGAATGGAGGTCTGTTCTCACCGATAATGACACCTTCTATTAGCAAGCCAGGCTACACTGCTGTAAACTATGAGTTGCTCTGCAAAGCATGCCAGGGTAGCTGGTCAAGATCATCCAGATGCTAGAGCCTACAGTAAGCTGCGACCAGGAAAGGCTAGGAAATGGTGAACTGTGGCAGAGTAGGCAGCCAGAGATTCAGAAGGCGGAACCCACTTGGTCCCAAATCTGCTACTTCCAGGTGATAACAAGGCAGATTCTGAGCCTCAGCTTCCTCGCCTGTAAGATCAAGATAACAGTAGCTACATGGCAGGGATTTTTCCCAAATAAATAAGAGCTGAGGTATGCATAAACATGTATACCTGACACAGAAAAATCAAAGCTATTATTTGAGACTGTCTAAATACTAATAATAGCTACTATTCATTATATTGGTTGGTTATTTGAGTTTTTGAATGCTCTACTTTATACATGAGGAAACTGAATCTGAAAAGGTTAAGAATCTTGTTCAAAGTCACATGGGTAATAAACAGAATGGCTAAGATTTCAGCTCAGGATGTTGACTTCAAAGCCCACTTGCTCCTCTTCATTCCATGCTGCCAGCCTTTCAATGCCATGATTGGCCACAAACAGACAAAAGTAGGCATTTCCCCAATCACACTTCTGGGTTCAGATCTTCTCAGACCTGGTACTTTGCAGAAAAGTAAATAGAATAAGTTTGACATTCATGTCACAGTGTTGAGGCTGTGTCTTTGTTGCAGCTTACCTTAGCCTGGATTTCAAGCTTTTGCCTACCCTGACCTGCTCTTTAACCTTCAGTCCTGGGCCCTACGTGTAACCCTTGGAAGAACAGGTTCTTACTTCTTTTCTTGGCCATCTGGAACCTCTTAGATATTCTTGCAGGGCCAGTCTCTAGGAACAGGTACCTTTAACTCCCTTACCTCTTTCTGAGACTTAGCTTTGCCTGGTAGGGTATCCCACTTCTTCCAAAATCAGATAAATGCATTCTGGGTCCCACATTCTTTGTGTCTGGCCCAGAAAAATCATTAGAGCCTTTGCATCTGAGTTGCTCCCAGTACAGTACTATTCCTTCTTCTTGATAATCAGTGTGGACTGATGGATAAACTATCCACCAAGCTCCAACCACTGTGAGGAAAGCTGATCCCTGCATTGGTCTGAGCAGGAGAAAGATGTAGCCAAAATTTGGCATCATTAAACCGGTCAACCAGCTGCAAGACATTACCAGCTGCCATGTTAATCATTAATGAGGCAGACAATGCCTGTTGCCCGTGTAGTGAACCAAACATTATGACTTGGGTTTTCATTTCATTTAAAATTAACTCAGTAAATGAAGAATCAGCCTCCAGCTTGTGAGAGACAGAGCCATTGGCACAAAGAGGGGACTGGCAGTCCAGAAGCACAAGGAACATAAAGTCCCTCACTGATATGATCCGACTATTTGTATGCAGTCCATGTCTTTTAATTCAATTCGATCTCAGCTCCTCAAAGCTGATTCTCAAAATATTGGTGTCCCCACCCAGAGCCTATATGTGTCAGAACTCCTTCCTGCTGTGGCATGTGCTGATGCCTCTCCAAATTACATCTACTATGGCTTAAAACCTAGGCAAAGTGGGAGTGCACTCCTATCCTTTACTTTTGGAGTATATTTTCTTATTCAAAGAAAGAAAATGCAATGTTTCAAGCTTTTTTTATTGTGTATAAACACACTAAAGGTAGAGAGAATAGAATGAACCCAGCAAACTCACAATTCTCCTTCAGTAGTCATCAACTTTTACCAATCTTCTTTTATCTATCTCCCCAATCTGTTTTTGTTTTTTCCTGGAATATTTTAAAGCAAAACCAAGATATGCCATTCTTCCCAAAAATTCTTCACTATGGATTTCTAATCAGTAAAAACATTACCTATCTATGCATAAATAACCACTATGACATTTACAAAAATTAACATGTCCTCTTACCATTAAATAATGAGAAGACATTCAAGTTTTTCTGCTTGTCTCCAAAATGTCAGTTTACATTTGGATTTCTATGCAAGATCTAAACAAGTTTTGGTTGTGAGGTTTTATACTCCTTCCTTCTGTTTTTCACTCATCTCTTCCCAGAACAGTTGGTAAAACTGAGTCATTTGTTCTCTAAAAAGTCCTATATTCTGAATTTGGCTGATTGCTTCCTTGTGGTGATTCTGAACTTGTTCTTCTATCTTCCATATTTCCTGTAAACCAGAGGTTGAAGCTGGAAGTTTTATTATAGACAAGTTCAGTTTTTTTTAATTAAAATAATTCATAGATGGTGCCATATACTTACTGCCTCTTATCATAGGGCACATGATTTTTGGAGTCCCATTTTTAGTGATACTAAAATTGATCAACTGGATCAACAGATCTCCCCATTATAACACGCTTCACTAATCTTTCACCTAAAAATTGTGCATCACTCAATCAATTGATAATCCATTGTCTCATTAGGGGTTGCAAATGGTAATTTTCAATTCCATTATTACCCTTGTATCTATTACTGGAATTCTGTAAAGAAGGACCTCTGTTTATCAGCCACTGATTTCCCTGAATACAGTTCCTACAAGAAAGGCAAGTGCTTAATTCTTTCCTGTTATTTACCTCTCTTCAAAGTAATAAATTATGCCCTGAAAGGTCGAATGCCACTCAATTTTTTTAGTGTCAATTTGAAGTCATAGATTTTTATGTATCATGTGTTTCAACTCAGTGTAATTATTATTCTTTTTAATAATGAACTTGTCCCAATGTAAATCAGGAGTCCCTTCAAGTTGGCTTCATTGTTCTTTTGACATGACCATTAGCTTTTTTTTTTTTTTTTTTTTTTTTAGAAAAAAGGCGAGAGGACAGAGCTCCTGGCTCAGGCCAGGAGGGGACAAGGGAGCCCCTGACCATTAGCTTTTTAAAAATATTTTTATTGTGGTAAAATATGTATAACATAAAATTTGACATTTTAACTATTTTTAAGTATATGATTCAGTGGCATTAATTACATTTGCAATGTTGTACAACCATCACCACTTTCTAAATCCAAAACCTCTTCATTACTCCAAATAGAAACTCTGTACCCATTAAACAATAATTCCCAATCCCCATTTCTACCTCTGGTAACCACCAATCTACTTTTTGTCTCTATAAATTTGTCAATTTTAAATATGTCATATCAGTATAATCATATAATACTTGCCCTTTTGTGTCTGGTTTAGTTCACTTAACTATGTTTTCAAGATTCATCTATGTTGTAGCATGTATCATCTATATATCCTCCTTTTTATGGCTGAATAATATTTCATTGTGTATGTGTTTGTGTGTGTGTGTGTGTGTGTGTGTGTGTATATATATATATATATATATATATGTAATCTTATCCATTCTTCTGTCAATGGACACTTGAATTGTTTTCAACTGCTGGCTATATAAATAATGCTGCAATGAATGCTAGCATGTATCTGTTTGAGTTCCTGTTTGTAATTCTTCTGGATATATAGGCCTAGGAGTGCAATTGCTGGTTCATATGGTAATTCTGTTTAACTTTCTGAGGAACTGACAAACTGTGATTCACAACGATTGAACCACCTTACATTCCCACCAGCGGTGTACAAGTGCTCCAATTTGAAAGTCAGACAAAAAACAAACATAAAGGGGAATTAAGAAGAACTAGAGAAAATGCAGTGAACAAAAGAAAATGTCAAAGCTCTGTCATTAACACCTGCAAGGGAGGAGAGGAAGAGATGCACTTGAGAAGCCTCATCCACATCTGGACTTGATGCAGACCACGATGCTTCAGCTGAGCCTGATGACCTTGGAAGGGGGTTGTGATGTAGTTTTCACACGGGAGGATGTGAACTACTGTGGTCAGAGGGAAGAGTGAGGAGGAGTAAGGCAGACAGTGTCCAGAATGGTCACCATCAATTCTTCCTCTTTTATACACACATGCTATTGCATATACTAAGTGGTGAGATCTAGGCTGAAATTAGCATTTGCTTTGAAAACGAGAATGCATCAGAAATGACGTCCTAGGACTTAGAAGTCTAGATCTTAAGAGAACTTGCAGCTTCCACTTCTTTCATGGAAACCAGGCACCATGTATTAAAATTCCAACTATCCAAAGATCATTATTCTGTAAGGAAGCCAAGGTTAGTGACTTGGAGAGGTCTGGTCCTTTAATATATTTACTATAGTCATTTTTAAGTTTTTGTCTGATAATTTCAATAATTTGACCATCTGATGATCTGTTCCTATTGATTCTTTTTCTCTAGATCATGTGTCACATGTTCTTGATGCCACTTTTTTTTTTCTTACTGTGCCAAACACTCTTTGTGACAAAAAAAATTAGACTGAAAAGTACTTACTCCTAGAAAATAGAGCAACCTTTCTTCTGTCAGGCCACTATTATAAGGGCCTGTTTGCATCTAGTTTGTATTTAACTGGGCTTTCTTGCAGCTTTCGATAGATTCAGTTTATAATTGCATTTAAATATTTTGAGGACAGGATTAAGACTTTACCTTTAGCATAACTTGGGATCTGAGCACCAAGGACACTTTGGAGACTTTTTTTCTGCTTTGTACCTCAGTCACCATCTTTCTGAACCATGAGAGCTCTCTGCTCTACAGCCTGACCACCAGCTTTGGGGTCATTGGGGGAGTTCTCTTTTCTTTCTAGCCCCACTTTTAACTTTCTATACCTCAGGAGATCTCTTTGCACTCTGAAGCCCTGTCTCCAATTTTTAGAGAGCTGTAGCAATGGATTGAGTAAAGACTTGAAATGTCTAGGAGGAATTCTGTTCTGCCTTTGCTGATCTTCCCCCAGCCATAAGGGAGCATCTTCAGTACATTTGGTGAAGAGCCACTGAGAGTTTCAGTAAGCCTTAGAAAGATTTCCATAAATTTTCCTGCCCTGATAGCAGCCTCCAGTGGGACATGGTCTTGCACTCAGGAAAGGCCCCATGCATCTAGGTGGGGGATTTGTTCCATTCACCTGTTTTCCCCCAGCCTTCATCAGGCCACTACATTCACTTGGAGAAGGTCCCTGCCTTTCACTTAGGGAACACCCTCCGTTTCTCAGGAGAATTTCAGCTTTCTTGGCCAGTTCCCACCTTTAACATCCTTTTCCTGTGTGCTTAGTGGACTCTGAATAGTGCTATTATTTCTTCATTTAGAAAATAGTTATCATACATCTATTAGGTACATTGCATGATGCCAGGTGCTCTTGGAACAATGATGTACATCTACCTTTCTATAGCATACAGCTCCCAGCCTAAGGGAACTACTTATGTATGGCTGGAAAGAATGCAAACAAAAGAACAGAGGTAAACCTAAATAGCATTTAAACATGCAATAAAAATAAGTCATATAGAAAATAATTTCAAGCAGGAAAGCTAAGACCAACTATATAACAGTACCGGTGTTGCTGATGGAACAAAGGACATAAAATCTAAGAATTTTATGTTTGGCAGTTAGGAGATTAACAGTGAACTTTGAGAGAGGAACTTCAAAAATATGGTGACAATAGAAGCCAGATTGCAGGGCATTTGGAGTGGAATATTGGTAACGAAGCCCAGTCTGTGGGTGGAGCTCACATATTCAAGAAGTTTGGCAAGGAGAAAACATAGGACCATACTTTTAGAGGCAATAGATCAAGCTGGTTTAAAGGCAGATGGGAAGGATCCCACAGAGAGGAAGACAAATTGAAAATGCCCAAGAAAAGCATAATATTCTGAAAGAGGAGATAGGGACCAGCACTAAATATTGGGGTCAGGAGTGAGCCTAGGAAAAAGGGACTCCTTCTCCTCCAAGATAGGAGGAGAATGAAGATATTTGAGGGAGCAGGTAGAGAATAAACTTCCAGTAGGCTTTCATTGTCTCAGAAATGCACAGAGCAAACCCATTTGCTGAGAGAACAAGAGGACTGCTAATGTGGGAACCTTAAGGAGAGTGGAAGAGATTAAGAAGAGCTAATAGGCAGCAGTGTCCTCCCTTGGTACAAGGTCTATGTCAGACATCCTTGTTGTATTCAGCAAAACAAAGCAGATATATGAGGGACACCTGACATAAAACCTTCTATGGTGACGGGGCTGGCTTCTCCCAGACAGGCTGATAAAGAGCACTTATAGGGAAGGCAAAGGCATATTTAAGTGCATCCTGTGGTAGAGTGACAGAGGAAGGAAGGAAAATGCAACCCAGAGCAGTGCTGCCTTAGATCCCAGGGCACATGAAAGAGATGCTCAGAACTCTAATCAAAAGTAAAGACCAAATTGAGTAGAGAAGACTAGAGAAGGAGCTTAGAAGCAAATACAGAGACAGGCATCAAAGGGCTCACTAGTGCAGCTCAGTGAACTCTGCTATTTCACAGCCTCTGCGGCTGTGTGGCCATATTCTTATCAAGCTATCCATGACTGAGGCCACTTCCTTCATAGAGTATTTTTAAAGTGTGCTTGCCCTTTGGCATCAACAAACAAGCAGGCAGCTCCAGAGAGGTGTCACAGCCAGCCGGTCTCAAGGTCAAAGTCAGGACACTAGCCCAGGACAAGTTTACAGCCCTGAAAAAGGCTAACACACTAAGGTTACCAAAGCAGGACCAGCACAACAAAACAGGTCACAAGCTTTACACTAAAATTGAGATTTTCTCTGAAGAGTAGTTCTTGAAGAAAAGGTACAGCAGGCTACTTATCAGAATTATGGACAAAGAAGTGACTGAGACTTAAAAATATGACAAATCTTGGGCCTCTCTTGTAACTAGTCATAAAGGTCACACTACATTAATTGCTCCTACCACCATCAACATGAGTTCTGGAATCTCCAAAAAGATTAAACCAGCAGTGACAACATGTAGCTTCAGGACGTGGTAAAGATGGATTTGAACACAGAATCCCAGGAGATCTGGTTGGCCAGAGTGAAGCCATATAAGACTCCAGAAGCCCAGGGTTAGTGGAAACAATCACCACAAGAGCATGCAGAAGTGGGGAGACACCACAGTGTTCCTGAAAAGAGAAGTGCAGGCTATGGCAGTGAAAGAAAAATCAGTACATTTTAAAAAGTGAAAGAGAAAGAGGAAGAGGAAGAAAAAGGGAGGTAAACACATTTACATGGTCAAGGATCCCAGCTTGGAAAGATGTCTCGGAGGAGCGAGCTGGGAGGCATGTTGCCTAGACTAAGATACCGTGCTGCGACTAAGATGGGATCACCGTGACTGTGCACAGGCAGGCTCTACCCCAGCTTTAAAGGCCTCTGCCAGGGAACCAGGCAGGCCACCGGAAAGGCATATAGTGTAGGGATCAAAAGGATGCAAAGCATTCAGCACAAGGCTTCTGAAGTGAGATCACATGGCATATGAGTGGACCTGGGCTACAGTCTGAGAGACTTCCTGATCTTGTGAAACTGAGACTGAGAAATTACACAGTTTGGTAGAGGTGACCAGAGTTAACAGTTGAAATAGAGAGTGGACAATTGTAACATTTTTACTGTCAAGCATATGTCCTCCTTCCTTGTGAGGAAATATCCTTCCACCTGTGTGATGATGTCTCCAGTGCGGATGATCCACCATGTCTGCCGCTACCATCTTCCATTACAGAAGCTGGGGGAACCAGATCCCGGCTCCTCCCGTACTTGGCCATCCTAGGAAGTAGGCACTGGCCCTGTGCTTAGCCAGTAAGACTCCAAGACTTTGAATCCTGAACACGTAAGACAAGAAGGTAGGGATTGGTGGAGACTACAGGAAGGGTAATAGGATCCTTGGTTCCTTCTAATTTTCTAAGCCCCTCTAATTCTCTGAGCCCTTCGTGTCCTTGCATGTATGCCCTTTCTGCATAAAATTATCAGAGACAGTTTCTGTGACTTGCAGTCAAAACCCCTGATTGATACACACAGTATAGTAGACAGTCAGAAGGATGAGAGCAAACCTAATTGTCAGCAAGGGCAATATTGATGTGACTTACCTTAAACTAGAGATTAGATGAGAAGTCAAGAACATAGAGAAAGATGTTACTGGTTGAGAGGAAACTGAGGAGTCAAAAGATAAAAGTTGTGGGCATCTGTGGGTTTTGGAGAGAGGGAGACCACACATAAGCTAGTGGTGGTGGCTTTGGAAAGGATGAGGGGCTGGTGGACACACAGGGCTTACTGTCTAGAAAAGAAAATTACATGAATTATCACACCATAAAACATGGTAAGTATCACAGTTAAGAACACAAGCTTTGGAGTCAAAATACATTCCAATCCTCCCCCTTACAAGTTGTATGAATTCTTTGTACCTAAGTTCCTTTATTTGTAAAACAGCATACTAATATACACATGGAAAACAATTCAAATAGTGCAGAAACCCTGGTACATACTCAAAAAAATGCTGTCTTTTTACAGGGAATGTAAGGTGTTCTATAGAAGCATAAAGCCATTCACTCAACCTAATCTTGAACTAAGGGCTGAAGTTAGTGGTAACAAAGAAAGTGACATTTAAACTAAGACCTGAAAGATGAGTAACAACAATAGTAATAACAGTCACAAACATTGATGGAGTTCTTTCCATGTGCCAGGAATAATTGTCTTCTTTATTCCTCACAAGAGGCCTGTGAGAGAGGCATCAACATGTGAATGAAAGAGTGTGCTGCTCAGCAAAGTTATGTGCCTAGACCAAAATCATTATGTGAACTTGGCCACAGAAAAAATGAGGGGGTGGGAGAGAAGCAGCTGTTTGGCGTATTTGAGACCACTCAAAATAAACTTTTGATCTGGAGCCCTGTGAAATCCCTCACTTCCCACAGCCTGCCTCCCTTCAGACTGGAGGTATTTTAATGCCCATAAGCAACCTGTTTCATAAGACAAGACGTTCAAAGGACACAATTCCTGAGATGAAATTTTGTTTCCCACACTTTTCAAGAGCATGTATTTGTCAAAATCAAAGAGTAACTGATGTGGTTATTGATTCTGATAAAATTAATACATTTTCCTTAATTAGATTCATGTCAGAGCACTTTCAAAGCTGGCTTTCAAAGAACCTGCTCCATTTACTCCTGCTACTGATGCAAGCGATGGAAAAAAAACATGCTAAATGCCCTCCCTACTGTTCAAAGAGAGGCCACTTTTGTCTTACACACTAATCAAAGAAATGTGCTATCGTCTTGCCCAATTTGAGCCCTGACTTCATTACTAAAATGTGATGTCTGCTGAGGTGGGTGACCGGGGCAGCTGTTCAACATATGCCTAGCAACGCTGAACAAGCCCCACTAATCCAGGAAGTGAGGGATGCTCTATCCCTTGAAAGTTGAAGGGGACATTTTAAGTAAGCATAAAGTACCCGCTTGGAGCCTGTCCAGGCCATGTTCAATGCAATTGAAAGCTTTTGTCCTTGATGCCAACCTTCCCCAGCTTGGAGAGGTCAGAGAACTTGGAATATTTTCACCATTCTGTGCTGCAGAGACCTGATCTGCTTTGAAGATCTGTCTGAAATTCACTGAGGTCGCTGAGGGGAGGGATTACTGCCTTCACAGCCAAAGAACATTCTGTCTCCTGAGAGTTAATATCATTTCAAATGCTCTTTGGTCCATGTTAAAAATGCTGCTCTCTTCCTGGGTAGAGTGGGGCTCAGAGTGCCTTCCCTAGGTATTATCCTATTGAGCAGCACAACAACCATGTGAGGGAAACAGGGCATGTATTCTTATGGCCAATTCACAGACATGGAAGCTTGATGATGAGAGGGCAATTGATTGAATGAGGATCGAGTTGTGCTCTTCCGGGTTTCATTGTCTGGGAAGTCAGCGTCCTTTCTTTACCTGACTTCACCACTAATGCCAACTGTGATGGTTAATTTTATGTCAGTGTAACCGGGCTAAGGAGTGCCCACATTAAATATTATTTCTGGGTGTGTCTGTGAGGGTGTTTCTGGATGAAATCAGCACTGAATTGGTAGACTCAGTACAGAACAAAAAGGTGGAGGAAGGAAGGATGCACCCCTTTTGCTTCCTGCATACCTGCTTGAACTGAGACATCTGTCATCTACTGCCCCTGCACTGGGATTTACACCCTCAGCTACCTCCATTCTCAGGCTATCAGGCTCAGACTGGGATTATACCACTTTTCCTGGGTCTCCCACTTGCAGACAGCAGATGGTGGGACTCCCCAGCCTTCATAATCACATAAGCCAATCCCTCATAATAAATCTCTTCTGATGTATATACTATTGGTTCTGCTTCTATGAAGAACCCTAATATACCAACCAAGCTTCATTTGGGGACATCAGAGTTCTCTTTCAATTACCTTAAAGTCTTTAAGAAATAGCAAAAAAACATTTTTTCAAGGTAATAAAATCATATAAAGTAATATTTTTAAAGAGCTATATTTAGGCTTCCAGAAATTGTGAAGACGATGACCTACTACCTGCTGACTCCTACTTCAAATTCAACCCTGGAATATATGAAGAAGCAGGAGGGAAATGTGAATGTTTGAAGCTAATAAAAAATGTGAATCTCATAGGAGATGGACAGATGTTTTGAACTGGTAGGTGGTGATTGCGCTGCACTGTGAGACAGAGGCTGTGAGAAGTAGCAGTGGGAAGGTGGGCTGGAGAAAAGCTTTTCACTGTGGCTCTTAGCTTTCTCCCTCATTGTTTTCAGAAAACTACCACCAGCCTCTTCCTTGCAGAAATCATTTTACATTCCAGATAATTGGTGTTGGCATTAAATTCCAGGAGTGCAGAGGCATGCTGGGGTGAAATGTTGAAAGCAGGGGTGGCTAACCAGCATCTTTGGAAGACTGCTGCTAGAACACCTGGAATTTGCTGTAAATGATCCAGTCTGGGGTGTGTGAAGAAGCAAGATGGTTCATGAGTTGATAAGTACTGAAGTTAGGTGGTTATTATAGGAGATGGTTATACTACTCTATGTACTTTTTATTTCTAATTTTGTGTAAGAAAAATAAAGAAAATGTTGATTATTTATAGGTGATTCTGGTATTGAAATAGTGATTTCAAAAATCAGAGAAATCTGTAAATGTAATTCATGACAGTAATAGACTTAAGAATAAAAATACAATTCAATTGATGTAGAAACAGTATTTGACAAGGTTCAACACCTTCATTTATGATGACAACTTTAAAAAATGTTTTATCAATAACCAGTCAACTTCCTTAACTTTTTAAAGGTAATATTACAACAACCTGTAACACATTATATGTAATGAAGGATTTTTTAGGTGTGTTCCCTAAAAAATTGGCAGCAGTCATAAAGGCAAAAAAAAAACACCAAGGTTTTCATCAAAATTAAATATTTTTCTATTCTAAGGGTATCACGAAGTTAAGAGATCACATATTAAGATGATATTTCATAATGCCTTAAATCAAAAATAAAATATTCCATCAAGAATCATGTAGGATTCTAAATTTCATATGGAACCACAAAAGACCCCAAATAGCCAAAGCAGTCCTGAGAAGGAAGAATAAAGTGGGGGGAATTACGCTCCCTGACTTCAAGCTCTACTACAAAGCCACAGTGATCAAGACAATTTGGAACCGGCACAATAACAGACCCATAGACCAATGGAACAGACTAGAGAGCCCAGATATAAACTCAAGCACATATGGTCAATTAATAGACAATAAAGGAGCCATGGATATACAATGGGGAAATGACAGCCTCTTCAACAGCTGGTGTTGGCAAAACTGGACAGCTACATGTAAGAGAATGAAACTGGATTACTGTCTAATTCCATACACAAAAGTAAACTTAAAATGGATCAAAGACATGAATGTAAGTCATGAAAGCATAAAACTCTTAGAG
Organism: Manis javanica; assembly: GCF_040802235.1. Taxonomy (NCBI): domain Eukaryota; kingdom Metazoa; phylum Chordata; class Mammalia; order Pholidota; family Manidae; genus Manis; species Manis javanica. The sequence goes on from NC_133166.1 coordinate 86,259,439, forward strand.
AAAAACATGGGCAAAAATCTCTTGGACATAAATATGAGCAACTTCCTCATGAACATATCTCCCTGGGCAAGAGAAACAAAAGCAAAAATGAACGAGTGGGACTATATCAAACTAAAAAGTTTCTGTACAGCAAAGGACACCATCAATAGAACAAAAAGAGATCCTATAGTATGGGAGAATATATTCATAAATGACATATCCAATAAGGGGTTGACATTTAAATTATATAAAGAGCTCACACAACTCAACACCCAAAAAGCAAATAAGCCAATTAAAAAATGGGCAGAGGAGCTGAACAGACACTTCTCCAAAGAAGAAATTCAGATGGCCAACAGACACATGAAAAGATGCTCCACATCGCTAATCATCAGAGAAATGCAAATTAAAACCACATTGAGGTATCACCTCACACCAGTAAGGATCATCACCATCCAAAAGACAAACAACAACAAATGTTGGCGAGGATGTGGAGAAAGGGGAACCCTCCTACACTGCTGGTGGGAATGTAAATTAGTTCAACCATTGTGGAAAGCAGTATGGAGGTTCCTCAAAAAACTCAAAATAGAAATACCATTTGACCCAGGAATTCCACTTTTAGGAATTTACCCTAAGAATGCAGCAGCCCAGTTTGAAAAAGACATATGCACCCCTATGTTCATCACAGCACTATTTACAATAGCCAAGAAATGGAAGCAACCTAAGTGTCCATCAGCAGATGAATAGATAAAGAAGATGTGGTACATATACACAATGGAATATTATTCAGCCATAAGAAGAAATCAAATCCTACCATTTGCAACAACATGGATGGAGCTAGAGGGTATTATGCTCAGTGAAATAAGCCAAGCGGAGAAAGACAAATACTAAATGATTTCACTCATCTGTGGAGTATAAGAACAAAGAAAAAACTGAAGGAACAAAACAGCGGCAGACTCACAGAACCCAAGAATGGACTAACAGTTACCAAAGGGAAAGGAACTGGGGAACGTGGGTGGGAAGGGAGGGATAAGAGGGAAAAAGGGGTATTATGATTAGCAAACATAATTTAGCAGAAGGGGGGAGTACGGGGAAGGCAGTATAACACAGAGAAGACAAGTAGTGATTCTATAGCATCTTACTACGCTGATGGATGGTGAATGTAATGGGGTATGTGGTGGGGACTTGATAATAGGGGGAGTCTAGTAACCATAATATTACTCATGTAATTGTACATGAATAATAGCAAAATAAAAAAAAGAATGATGTAGGAACTCACAGGAACTCATGCAAGTCAACATTTAAAAGAATATATACAGGAACATCAATTTGCAAATGGTTAAAGGGTAGGAACATACAATTCACAGGGAAGAAATCCAAATGGCTACGAAGTATATATAAGACAGGCTCAAAATTAGTAATTATCAGGCGATCATGAATTAAGCAACAGCAAGATGTCACTTTACACCAATTAAAGTGGCAAAAAATATATATTGTTAATATAATATCCGTGTTAGTGAAGGTGTGGGGTTATAAGAACTCTTGAGCACTGTGAGGCTATTCACTGAAGCACGGCTTGAGATGGTAAGCAGCTGGAGATCATCTGAGTGCCCATCAGTGGGAGAATGGATAGGAAAACTGTGGTATGATACCCATTAAGGACCTAATATCATTGGTATGGTACTGTTTGCCTACATGGATGCACTTCATGAAATAAGTCAGAAGCAGTCTATACATACGTATATTAATGTGGATGGATCTGAAAACACAGTGCTCCTTTGTGTATAACATAACTTAATGTAAAATGAAAATACATGTATATGAAATAAAAATTAGCATTTTAAGATAATACATCTAAACAAAAGGATAAATATTAGACATTAGAATGGTTTCCTATGGGTATAGAGAAGGAAATGGGGTAAATGGGAATGAATGAATGAATGAATGAATGACCTTAAATGGACTAATGATAATGTACCATGAACAGAAGGACATGATTAACATTCAACAGATTTCATAAATAAACAAGAATTCATAATTACCTGTGTCACACAGCATTTTAAAGAGAGATAAACAGTGAAGAGATGAAGCAGGGCAGTCAAGCAAACAAGGCAAAACCGACTATGGGCAGCAACTCAAAGGCTGACAACTCTTGCTTTGGTGTATGGTTCACACACCTGTTTGGTCTCTGGAACTGTTTCTTCAACAAGGCCAGAGAGCCTGAGCCAAAACCAGCAATATCCATTCCTGCTTATTCTCAGCTCTCTAAATCCTTTGTGAGAGCCTGGGAAGATGACCACAGCTTTTTAGGAAAAGTTGATGAAGACCGACATAAGCAGATGGTGATTCATACCAGGCATGTTATAAAGACCTGCCGTGGTACCAAAACATTTCTCACCTTACTCCTAAATTACAAAATAAAGCTTTAGAATTCCAAAGTCTAAGGGTGAAGTACATAGGTAAAATCTTTGATTAGTGGTGAAATTTGTGATACTAATGAATGCCACAATATCAAACGAGCCTTTCCCTTAGGTTTGGAGTTCAACTTTGCCAGGGCTCTTGTTTCTCTTTCACCTTCCCTTCTGCTGTCTGTCACATCCAGAAAACCAGGCAGGAAGCAAAAACTGTATAACTTGTCTCAGCCTAAGAGTTTCCAGTGGACTTGTGCATTGCACAGGGTTTTATAGCAGCTTGGAGAGTTGTCATCTTCACTGCCACGACAGCTGAGATCCTGGCATGGGCCTTTCCTCCCCATAAAGGAAGCCTTTCTGCCCCTACGGTCCCCATGCACATCCACTCATAATTCCCACAGGTCTAACCTATGTAGTCTACATCCACGGGTCCCCTTGTCCTCCGGCTTCCAGTTGAGTTTGGCCAATTGAGAGCAATGGCAGGAGACCAGAGGGAGGGAGGGACCACTGTTCCACTCCAGAAGGGTTGCTGTAGGCTGCCTGTTTCCAAAGATTTAGGCTATAGTTCAATGCTCTCCAGAAGCTCTGTCTGTCCCACAGCTCCAGGACCCACTTGGTCTCCCCACTCCTTTAGATGGAGAGGTGGAACTGGAGCCCCACTGCTGCTAGCACCCGGGTACTGCACTATCACTTAGGACTATTCCCACACCTTACCTTTAAAAACAGTTCCTTTAATAAAAATACCCTAAAATTATTCTAATGTAATTGGGTCATTGGTTACGTACTGCCAACATACCTGGCATACCCAACTTGCTCCATACTTGGCAAAGGAGTTAGAAATAGGCTCATCTTTTTTTGAGGACCCTTTTGAGGCCCTCTGTGAACACTCAGCATTCCAAATTTTATTGCTGGAAACCTAAGTTATAAACAATATTGGCTCTGAGCTCCGGTCTAGGACCACCCAAAATATGATAATGACCTTTGAGAATGACTAACCAAAGCTTTCCTCAATGGGTTCTCAGAGGTATCATCATCCCCCTCTGGGACATTTTGCCCAAGACCCCTCTGTGCTTTTATAGGTTTCATTATAACTGTAACAGTTTTATGCTTCACTGTTAAAAGTTGAATAAAACTTTACCCATAAAAAGTAAATCATTGCAAATCCCTAGACAAATGGAATGGTCTTAGCATCATAATATTAATTTATATGGGATGGGTGGCATAAATTTCATCTGCAGAGCATCTCAGATTAAAATGACTTACAGAGTTAAAGAATAGTTGGGGCAGGCTGAGCAGGAGCTAGTCTAGAAGACAAACATATCAAATGGATATCGATAAGCTCACATAGGAATCACTTCGCCATTCTACTGGGTGCCAGACAACTTAGAGGTGAAATACCACAGCTGCTAACTGCTAGAGCAAAGAGCCTCAATTTAAGAAAGAGAATAAAGAATAATAGCCTGCCGACAAGTGCTGCACAAGGGGAGTTTGGAAGGCACAGTACAATGAATACAATTAGAACTGCTCAGGAAAGCAACAGAGTGCTTTGGAGTTTCATCTCAAGCAAACTAGCCTTGTCCCCTAATGACACTATTACTTAAATACAGGATGTTGGTGTTACTTTTTAATACACTCTCGCCTTACTGCATACACAACTCTGAGGAAGATACACAGGGGACAGATATTCATCGGACAGATACACAGAAGAGGTGATGTTCAGGAGACCTAACCAACGATTCACTCAACAAATGTGTCCTGTTATGTTCCTGTCACTGTCCTAACACTGAAAAATTAACAGCAAATAAGACAAGAGTCCTTGCTCTCAACTCTATGTCCCCATTGTCTATGTTGCCAATAGACAACAGTAGGGTTGAGAAAAGTAAATAAACAAATACAAAAGATGTCAGGAAGTACAAAGGGTTAAAAAAAATGAATTACCTGAGAATGATAGAGGATGCTATTTTAGGAAGTCTGGACAAGAAGCCAGTAGTTAGGAAAGACATAAATCAGAAATGGTTTGTACTACCATGTAAAGTATTCACACTTCTTAATACAGTGGTTCACAGTGGGTGTACTTAGCCCACAGTGGGGGTTAATTAACAGTGTAGGCTGGGTAACCACAAGTAGACCAGACTTTAGCCTCTCCTAAAATGCCTCCTGTTGCTGAGGGCAGCCCAGCACCTTTGGTGTCCTGTAGAAAACAATGTGTCGCCAGTACTATCCCCCAGGAGCCTGATTTTATACACTCTTTTGATCCTGAGATGCAGTGACAGATAAAGCTCTGTAGGAAGGGATCAAGAGGAAAGTAAGTGACAGGTACCGAGTCCCACAGGCTATAAACCTGTCACAAGGAAAGCAAGGATGATAAGAGTTTCTATCGGTAATGCTCTAGCCTCCAAGGAAACTGGGTTTTCAGATTGCCCTCTGAAGTAATTAAACATCAAGACATCCCTTAGTGGTACAGGGAAGCTCTCCTTGTCTTCATTTCATAGATGGTAAAACTGAGGCCCTGAGACATTCATTGACTGCCCTAAGGTTAACTATGACCAGAATAGGCAAAACACAGGGTTGGGGATCTGAGTACAGATTAAAAGGGAAACTACTGCAAACTACTTCCCCATACTACTGCAGGGAAAATGGGGGATATCTACCTCAAGTGTATGAAGTTATTACATGTACCTAATAATTGTTTCCCTCTCTATGGGAAACAATTCTCATATTCACTATGCTTATAAGGTCCTGCCAGAGATTGTTAATGAGGTCAGAGATGGTATATCAAGATTGAAAGAGCACAGGCTATTCAAATGAGCACACATTTTACGAGAACATAGAAATAAGCAAAACAAAACAGAAAAGCCTTTGTACCTGCGGTGGAAAGTCAAACACACACCCTATGTATGAGAGCCAGGCAGACCTGCCTTGAATGTTGACCCAGTGGTTCATTGGCAAGTCCTTAACTTTTCTGAATCCCAATGTCCTGGTCTGAAAAGCAGGAATAATAATAGAGATAGCCCATATCATTCGTTTTTAAAATTATGGAATATGGGAAGAACACTATGGTAGATGGCACCAGTGCTTGCCAATAAGTAGTTCTTTTCCTTCCTGGGCACATGGACAATTGCAAAATTCAGCTTCTTTGAAGTATACAAAATCATATGAAAAGTGATTCAGGTTGAGTCAGCAAAAGTCTCAGTGAGATTCTCCAGCTTTGCTCTTTCCCTTAGTGGGGAGTCTGGGGGCCATGTGTTGAGATGATCAGGCCAAAAGATTGAAGTAACCTGGATGGATGGATGGATGGATGGATGGATGGATGGATGGATGGATGGATGGGTGGGTAGAGTGCCCCGGATAGTCGTTGGGAATCACAGGGGATTTTGCAGAAGAAATAAACTTTTGTTGTTAAACCACTGAAATCTTAGGGATATTACTGCAGCACAGTTTAATGTAACCCGAATAATATGCATACAGTAATCATTGGTGCCCTTTGTCATACAGCCAGAAAGAGCTAACCCCAGATCCTGCCAGGTCAGGCCATGAAGGCTAGGAGGAAATCAACGATTGATCTATTGACCTTTTGAACTTTAAATGTGAGGTTAGGGGCTGTGCATGAAGAGCTGGAAAAGGGAAAAAAGCCATGACCTACCACTGGAATTCAGAAAACTCAGTTTACATTCAGAAAACACTATATATCTGACTGGCCTGCCTCTGGGAGGGAGCTTACCCTAATCCGTGACACTCTCCCTTAGATCAACCAGTCCCCTGTGCATTTTTTTCCCCCGGAGCCACTAAAGCCCTGAGCAAATCCCCTTATGTGAAGATTTTACATTAGCCCTTACCCTGCTTCACAGTAATACGAGGTGTCTGCTATCTCTAGGTAGAAAATTAAAGTTTTACTTGGCCAAAGCCAAAAGCTAATACAGTTCTATTACCTTGTGATTTCATCTGTTTATTACTTACTGTTTGGAGAGAAGACAATAAATAAAATATATACACATGTAATATCCCCTTTTCCCTCCAGGGACTTATATAGGTTCCAAATTTCTAAATAATCTCACTGTGAAGCAATATTTGTAAACAGTCCACCAGTTTCTTTGCTGCTCTCTCATTAACCTTTTCAACCTTCCAATTCCGGTTTCTTAGATCCAGTCACTTCTGTTTAATAATGTTGGTACAAACTATTGCATAGACTAAAATAACAGAATGGGCATGGCCTCACACATACTCAGTGTGCCAGTCCCTATATAATTATAGGACCATAAAACACCAGGGGCCATAAAATAAAGAGGGGGCTATAAGGATGACAAAGAAAAACTGATCTTGGTCACTCTAATAACTGCCTCCCCACCCCAAGACCTCTACAGTCTACATCTCTCCAGGCTGTCTTCAGTAGAAACAGCAGAAGCCAAGAACTATGCTGAGAAGAACCAAAAAGCAGAACTAGATCCTCACAATCTTGCAACCTCCTAATCTTGAGATTTTCCAGTTGCCCTGGAAAGGGTAAAGGTATCCCGAGGGTACAGGAAGGCCGGGGGCAGGGGGGTGGACAAGGGCTTATTGTTAGTGAGTGGAGCCTGTCACCATCCATATCTATACCTCTTCTTCACCTGCTACTCTGGCTTACGTTTACCACATCATTTCTGTAATATGAGTGTAAGTCTGGGGAAAGGAAATCCCGGAACAAAATATTTCTAAAACCGAAATCAGTCAAAGGGAGAAATAAAGTTTAAAACCCCTTTATTGCTTACAAACTGCAGTCCAGGACTGTCTCTCTCTCCTGCTCTGGCATAAGCAAGCAAGCCAGCCCCTCCCCTTAACCTCTCAGGTTCAGACACGCCCTCAGTTGCCCAGTTAATTATGCACTGATATGGAAATAAACTTCATTCCACCCCTGAGGATATGCAAATGCACTAAAGCCAGGCAAGATATTCTGGAAATATTACAATTTTACCCACAGGCCACCCCTTCAGAAATCTCTCCTTAGAATCTACTCATTCCCCCTCTTCCACAATGGTCCCTGGGTGAGAAAACTAGAGCATTGTGACCAGACTAATGACATAACAATAGAAATAGCAATAAAATCATGATAATCCTCAAGCCCGAGGATTCAGCTAGGTTCAAAGTCTTATGGAGATTAAGTCCAGAGCTCGTCCATTCCATAGGCAGGCAGTAGCTGAGGGTTCAGAGCAATCATCACGTGGCAGCTGCAGCCAGGGGGCGCATTCAGGCCACAAGGACAGTAGGAGAAAATAACCTTAAGAGCGATAAGACACATGTTTTAATGACACCAGCAGAGGCAAATCTTGTCTATCAGGTAGGATGCATGTAAGAGAGTGGTCCTGTGATAGAATAGTAGCAGGAATGGGATCTCCTCCTGGTCTAGTATACCAGACTTTCACCCCCCTCCCTGTGGGAGTTACACATGGGTCAATATATAGGGCTATGGGAGGTACATGCACTGGACATAAAAGACAAAACAAAACTTCCGTGCACAAAACTTCCGTGCAAGACACTCTGACCTCCTGGATGTTTTGGGTACACTACCAAGATCTTTGGGGGGCACTCAGCTGTTATAGCAGGAATACACATGAGGCCAGCTTTCAGGCCTTTCCCCCGAGGTGCCAGAAGTGCCAGCCATTGCTGGTCCATGTGTCAAAATGTCCAGGGCCACGGCTATTCAACAGCATCTCCAGGGTTTAATACAGCAGGGGCTGGCAGCAGGATATAGCTCTGCTAGCCATAGCCTGGCTTCAATAACTATTCTTTGGTTTGGACATACAATTCTATAGGAGAGGCAGCAAGGTGTGTGAGCATATCCACAGAGCTCAAAGGTCCTTTACGTGGCTTCTCATTCAAACGCCACAGCACTGTCCACAGGTGAACTGACAAAACCCATAGACTACTGGCATCCAACTTCAAGACAGAATTCAACAAACCATTGTACCTCTCTATCATGCCTGCCCCAGTAGGATTATATGGTACATGAAATTTCCACTTTATTCATAATTGCTATACCCATTCTTGTAATACATGTCCAGTAAAGTGGGTGCCTTGATCGCTCTCAATCACCTGTGGTGGCCATAGGCTACAAAGAGACTTTTCAGGGCCCTCTTGGTTTGCTGATCTGCACAATGTGCAGGAAAAGCAACCAATAGTCCAGTAGCCATGTCCACACAAGCCATGGTATACCAATATCCTTCTGATATGGGCAGAGGCCCAATAATATTTGCCATCTGACAAGGTGTATAGGCCCCTTTACTATTGTTCCATGTTGCTGTGGGACTCGGTATAAGTCCCTCTTAGAACACACAAGGCACTCCTTCCAGGCTCTGCTGATTTCTTCAAAGGTTAACAGAAAGCCCCACCAATGGGCTACAGCCCACACTGTCTTTTGCCCTGCATGCAACAAACGCTTATGTAACCACTGGGCTACATCAGAGCCAGGCTTTCCTTCTAGCCAACACACCTGGGCCAGTGTGTCTGCTTCATCATTCCCTGAGGATGCCAAAGGCAAATGGCCAATCACATGATCTACGGTAACTGTCTTATTCTGACCAGAGGCCTGTAGGTCTTGCCACAACTCTTGCCCCCAAAGCAGCCAGTGACCAACCATCCAGGAGGCATGGTACAATACTGGTAGCCACTGGGTCAAGCTCTGATAGACAGCCCAGCTGTCAGTGCAGACAACTATGGGGGAGGGCTCCTGGGTGATCATGACCCACACTGCCTGCAACTCAGCCCACTGGCTGCTCTTCCCTTTTCCATCCTCCATCCATATTGTCTCAGTCTTAGGATGGAAAGCCACAGCCCTCCACTTCAGGGGCTGCCCATGACTGGAGATGTCTGTATACCAAGCATCTTCAAGTATAGGGGCTTTTCCCTCCTGATAAGGACTCTCAGCTACCAATGGCTGAAAAGCAGGTTCTTCCTGCTTTCCACAGGTATGTGTCACTGGCCTCAGTAAGTGTTGGGGTTCTCCACTTAAGGGGCTAGTAGAGAGGGTGCTATGCTGCTGTAAATATGCATCTCATCTGGCCAGTGTAGGAGTCTGTGTCACGCCACTCCATGGCCTTTGGGTCCAGTCTTGCACCCAGCCGTGATGGGATAGGTGGTTATTACCTTAGTTGGAGCTGTTCCAGCAATGGGCTCCATAGCCAGCAAGGTGTGGTACACAGCAGCCAGTTGCTTCTCTATCAAAGTGTACCAGACTTCTCCTCCTTTCCATAGTTGTGACCAGAATGCAATAGGTTGGCATGCCCGTTCAAGCCACTGCAAAAAACCCCATCCATAACCATCTTCAGTTACCTGAACATTTAGCTCACAGGGCCTTGATGAGTCCATTGTACTCAAGGCTTGTACAGCCCTGACTGCTTGCTTAGCAGCAGTAAAAGCAGCTGCACATGTCTCATCCCAGCCCAACTGATGCCCTTTCATACCAACTGGTATAAGGGCTTCAGAATTTGTGCCAAGTGCAGGAAAAACACTCTTCAGTATCCTAAAAGATCCAAAAACTCTTGTAATACTGCCACAGTCATAGGGGTAGGGAAAGACTGGACCTTGTCTATGACTGCTTTAGGAATAACTTTAGTTTTACCTGACCAGACAACCCCCAAGAACTTTACTGACAAACCAGATCTTTGAACCTTGGTGCTGTTCACAGTCCATCCTTTCTGCTGTAGATGTTGCAGCAGTCTAGGAACTGCCCCTTCTAAATCTGCAAGAGAATCAGATGTGAACATACTATCATCAATGTAGTGATACAGATGCACCATTTTCAGTTTCTTCTGTGTGGCCAAGTCCTGGGCTACAGGTCCATGACAAACAGTGGGACTGTGGAGGTATCCCTGTGGAAGGACAGTATATGTCCACAGCCAGCCTTCCCATGTAAAGGCAAACTGTTCCTGACTTTCCTGTGCTATGTCAATAGAGAAGGAAGCATTAGCAAGGTCCACAACATAATATGTCCCTAGTTGATAACCTAGGGTGTACATAAGGGCTGCTATAGAGGGGACAACAGCATGCAAAGGGGGTGTGATTTTATTCAATTCCCTGTAGTCCACGGTCATACGCCAGGAGCTGTCTGGCTTTTTCACTGGCTACACTGGGGAATTAAAAGGACTATGAGTGGGACAAGGGAGCCAAGATGGTGGCGTGAGTAGAGCAGCAGCAATCTCCTCCCAAAACCACATTTATCTATGAAAATATAACAAAAACAACTCTTCCTAAAATAGAGACCAGAGGACACAGGACAACATCCAGACCACATCCACACCTGTGAGAACCCAGAGCCTCAAGAAGAGGGTAAGATACAAGGCCGGCCCGGAGGGACCTGAGCGCCCCTCCCCCCGGCTCCCGGCGGGAGGAGAGGAGTCAGCAGGGAGGGAGAGGGAGATCAGGACTGCTGAACACCCAGCCCCAGGATTCCAGACCAGAGCACAGACACAGTGCATGCGTGAGGTCCTGGATACTAGGGAAACAGGGCACGAGGACCAGTGAGAGGGTGCCTGAGGCTGACACCAGAGAACAAAGAAACGGGAGGGGTTTTTTTTTTTTCTTTTTGGCGAGTGCTTTCTGGAAGCCTTAAAGTGACAGGGACCCCAATACTAGGGAAACAGGGCAGCAAGACCAGTCAGCGGGTGCCTGAGAACGGCACCTGACAAAGAAAATTGTGTGTTTTTCCTTTTTTTAAAAAAATTATTTATTTAATTTTTTTTCTCTCTTGTTGTTGCTGTTGTTGATTTGGTTTGGAGAGTGCTTTTTGGAAGTCTTAAAGGGGCAGGACAGGTCACTTAGACCAGAGGCAGGGAATCTGGAGATCTCTGGGCACTCTAACCCCTTGGGCAGCAGGGAGCACAGAGGCCCCTTACAGAGATGAATAGCCTCCCGGCTACTCCCCCTCCAACAGGGCTCCACCATTTTGGAGGAGCAGCCCCAGCCAGGCCACGCCCACTGCAACAGCGGAGATAAACACCATAGCAAACTGGCAGGAAGCAGAAGCCCTGTCTGCGCACAGCTGCGAAGCACAAACCACTAGAGGTTGCTATTCTCCCAGGAGAGGAAGGCCACAAACCAACAGGAAGGAAAGCCCTTCCAGCTGTCACTCGTAACAGCTCTGCAAACTATCTCTATCACCATGAAAAGGCAAAACTACAGGCAGACAAAGATCACAGAGACAACACCTGAGAAGGAAACAGACCTAACCAGTCTTCCTGAAAAAGAATTCAAAATAAAAATCATGAACATGCTGATGGAGATGCAGAGAAAAACGCAAGAGCAATGGGATGACATGCAGAGAAAAATGGAAGAGCAATGGGATGAAGTCCGGAGAGAGATCACAGATGTCAGGAAGGAGATCACAAAAGTGAAACAAACCCTGGAAGGATTTCTAAGCAGAACGGATAAGATGCAAGAGGCCATTGAAGGAATAGAAACCAGAGAACAGGAACATATAGAAGCTGACATAGAGAGAGATAAAAGAATCTCCAGGAATGAAACAATACTAAGAGAACTATGTGACCAATTCAAAAGGAATAATATCCGTATTATAGGGGTAACAGAAGAAGAAGAGAGAGGAAAAGGGATAGAAAGTCTCTTTGAAGAAAATGACACTTCCCCAAACTGGGGGAGGAAATGATCGAACAGACCACGGAAATACACAGAACCACCAAAAGAAAGGATCCAAGGAGGACAACACCAAGACACATCATAATTAAAATGGCAAGGATCAAGGACAAGGAAAGAGTTTTAAAGGCAGCTAGAGAGAAAAAGATTACCTATAAAGGAAAACCGATCAGGCTAACATCAGACTTCTTGACAGAAGCCCTACAGGCCAGAGGAGAATGGCATGATATATTTAATGCAATGAAACAGAAGGGCCTTGAACCAAGGATACTGTATCCAGCACGACTATCATTTAAATATGAAGGCGGGATTAAACAATTCGCAGACATGCAAAAGCTGAGGGAATTTGCTTCCCACAAACCACCTCTACAGGGCATCTTACAGGGAATGCTCTAGATGGGAGCACTCCTAAAAAGAGCACAGAACAAAACACACAACATATGAAGAATGGAGGAGGAGGAATAAGAAGGGAGAGAAGAAAAGAATCTCCAGACAGTGTATATAACAGCTTAATAAGTGAGCTAAGTTAGGCAGTAAGATATGAAAGAGGCTAACCTTGAACCTTTGGTAACCAAGAATCTAAAGGCTGCAATGGCAATAAGTACATATCTCTCAATAGTCAACCTAAATGTAAATGGACTTAATGCACCAATCAAAAGACACACAGTAATAGAATGGATAAAAAAGCAAGACCCATCTATATGCTGCTTACAAGAAACTCATCTCAAACCCAAAGACATGCACAGACTAAAAGTCAAAGTATGGAAAAACATATTTCAGGCAAACAACAGTGAGAAGAAAGCAGGGGTTGCAGTACTAATATCAGACAAAATAGACTTCAAAACAAAGAAAGTAACAAGAGATAAAGAAGGACACTACATAATGATAAAGGGCTCAGGCAAACAAGAGGATATAACCATTCTAAATATATATGCACCCAACACAGGAGCACCAGCATATGTGAAACAAATACTAACAGAACTAAAGAGGGAAATAGACTGCAATGCATTCATTTTAGGAGACTTCAACATACCACTCACCCCAAAGGATAGATCCACCGGGCAGAAAATAAGTAAGGACACACAGGCACTGAACAACACACTAGAACAGATGGACCTAATAGACATCTATAGAACTCTACATCCAAAAGCAACAGGATATACATTCTTCTCAAGTGCACATGGAACATTCTCCAGAATAGACCACATACTAGCTCACAAAAAGAGCCTCAGTAAATTCCAAAATACTGAAATTCTACCAACCAATTTTTCAGACCACAAAGGTATGAAAGTAGAAATAAATTCTACAAAGAAAACAAAAAGGCTCACAAAGACATGGAGGCTTAACAACATGCTTCTAAATAATCAATGGATCAATGAACAAATCAAAATAGAGATCAAGGAATATATAGAAACAAATGACAACAACAACACAAAGCCCCAACTTCTGTGGGATGCAGCGAAAGCAGTCTTAACAGGAAACTATATAGCGATCCAGGTACACTTGAAAAAGGAAGAACAATCCCAAATAAATAGTCTAACATCACAATTATCGAAACTGGAAAAAGAAGAACAAATGAGGCCTAAAGTCAGCAGAAGGAGGGACATAATAAAGATCAGAGAATAAACAAAATTGAGAAGAATAAAACAATAGCAAAAATCAATGAAACCAAGAGCTGGTTCTTTGAGAAAATAAACAAAATAGATAAGCCTCTAGCCCAATTTATTAAGAGAAAAAGAGAATCAACACAAATCAACAGAATCAGAAATGAGAACGGAATAATCACGACAGATTCCACAGAAATACAAAGAATTATTAAAGACTACTATGAAAACCTATATGCCAACAAGCTGGAAAACCTAGAAGAAATGGACAACTTCCTAGAAAAATACAACTTCCCAAGACTGACCAAGGAAGAAACACAAAAGTTAAACAAACCAATTACGAGCAAAGAAATTGAAACGGTAATCAAAAACCTACCCAAGAACAAAACCCCGGGGCTGGACGGATTTACCTCGGAATTTTATCAGACACACAGAGAAGACATAACACCCATTCTCCTTAAAGTGTTCCAAAAAATAGAAGAAGAGGGAATACTCCCAAACTCATTCTATGAAGCCAACATCACCCTAATACCAAAACCAGGCAAAGACCCCACCAAAAAAGAAAATTACAGACCAATATCCCTGATGAATGTAGATGCAAAAATACTCAATAAAATATTAGCAAACAGAATTCAACAGCATATCAAAAGGATCATATACCATGACCAAGTGGGATTCATCCCAGGGATGCAAGGATGGTACAACATTCGAAAATCCATCAACATCATCCACCACATCAACAAAAAGAAAGACAAAAACCACATGATCATCTCCATAGATGCTGAAAAAGCATTTGACAAAATTCAACACCCATTCATGATAAAAACTCTCAGCAAAATGGGAATAGAGGGCAAGTACCTCAACATAATAAAGGCCATATATGATAAACCCACAGCCAACATTATACTGAACAGCGAGCAGCTGAAAGCTTTTCCTCTGAGATCGGGAACTAGACAGGGATGTCCACTCTCCCCACTGTTATTTAACATAGTACTAGAGGTCCTAGCCACAGCAATCAGACAAAACAAAGAAATACAAGGAATCCAGATTGGTAAAGAAGTAGTTAAACTGTCACTATTTGCAGATGATATGATATTGTACATAAAAAACCCTAAAGACTCCACTCCAAAACTACTAGAACTGATATCAGAATACAGCAAAGTTGCAGTATACAAAATTAACACACAGAAATCTGTAGCTTTCCTATACACTAATAATGAACCAATAGAAAGAGAAATCAGGAAAACAATTCCATTCACAATTATATCAAAGAGAATAAAATACCTAGGAATAAACCTAACCAAAGAAGTGAAAGACCTATACCCTGAAAACTACAAGTCACTCTTAAGAGAAATTAAAGAGGACACTAACAAATGGAAACTCATCCCATGCTCATGGCTAGGAAGAATTAATATCGTCAAAATAGCCACCCTGCCCAAAGCAATATACAGATTTGATGCAATACCTATCAAATTACCAGCAACATTCTTCAATGAACTGGAACAAATAATTCAAAAATTCATATGGAAACACCAAAGACCCCGAATAGCCAAAGCAATCCTGAGAAAGAAGAATAAAGTAGGGGGGATCTCACTCCCCAACTTCAAGCTCTACTACAAAGCCATAGTAATCAAGACAATTTGGTACTGGCACAAGGACAGAGCCAGAGACCAGTGGAACAGATTAAAGACTCCAGACATTAACCCAAACATATATGGTCAATTAATATTTGATAAAGGAACCATGGACATACAGTGGCAAAATGACAGTCTCTTCAACAGATGGTGCTGGCAAAACTGGACAGCTACATGTAGGAGAATGAAACTGGACCATTGTCTAAGCCCATATACAAAAGTAATCTCAAAATGGATCAAAGACCTGAATGTAAGTCATGAAACCATTAAACTCTTGGAAAAAACCTCTTAGACATAAACATGAGTGACCTTTTCTTGAACATATCTCCCCGGGCAAGGAAAACAACGGCAAAAATGAACAAGTGGGACTATATTAAGCTGAAAAGCTTCTGTACAGCAAAAGACACCATCAATAGAACAAAAAGGAACCCTACAGTATGGGAGAATATATTTGAAAATGACAGATCCGATAAAGCTTGACATCCAGAATATATAAAGAGTTCACACACCTCAACAAACAAAAAACAAATAACCCAATTAAAGAATGGGCAGAGGAACTGAACAGACAGTTCTCTAAAAAAGAAATACAGATGGACAACAGACACATGAAAAGATGCTCCACATCGCTAATTATCAGAGAAATGCAATTGAAAACTACAATGAGGTATCACCTCACACCAGTAAGGATGGCTGCCATCCAAAAGACGAACAACAACAAATGTTGGCGAGGCTGTGGAGAAAGGGGAACCCTCCTACACTGCTGGTGGGAATGCAAATTAGTTCAACCATTGTGGAAAGCAGTATGGAGGTTCATCAAAATGCTCAAAACAGACCTACCATTTGACCCAGGAATTCCACTCCTAGGAATTTACCCTAAGAACGCAGCAATCAAGTTTGAGAAAGACAGATGCACCCCTATGTTTATCGCAGCACTATTTACAATAGCCAAGAATTGGAAGCAACCTAAATGTCCATCGGTAGATGAATGGATAAAGAAGATGTGGTACATATACACAATAGAATACTACTCTGCCATAAGAAGAGGGAAAATCCTACCATTTGCAGCAACATGGATGGAGCTGGAAGGTATTATGCTCAGTGAAATAAGCCAAGTGGAGAAAGAGAAATAGCAAATGATTTCACTCATCTGAGGAGTATAAGGACAAAGGAAAAACTGAAGGAACAAAACAGCAGCGGAAGTACAGAACCCAAAAATGGACTAACAGGTATCAAAGGGAATGGGACTGGGGAGGATGGGTGAGCAGGGAGGGATAAGTGGGGGGAGAGAAGAAAGGGGGTATTAAGATTAGCATGCATGGGGGGGAGGGAGAAAGGGGAGGGCTGTACAACACAGAGAGGACAAGTAGTGATTCTACAACATTTTGCTATGCTGATGGACAGTGACTGTAATGTGGTTTATAGGGGGGACCTGGTATAGGGGAGAGCCTAGTAAACATAGTATTCTTCATGTAAGTGTAGATTAAAGATTAAAAAAAAAAGAAAGAAAGAAAAGGGGGATTACTCCTTGATAGGATAAAACTAATGGTAAATCAAAGATTAACGCATGCTTTAAATATCCTTAATTTTGATCACTTAAAGGGTGTCAGAGGATCGGCTATGGAGGTACACTTTTCTGATAATATTCCTTTCTCTTGATAAAAAAAAAAAAGCATTTCCTGTGTGGTGACCTCCAATGAGTTCTACACAATGGCATAAAGGCCATATCAAAGTGTGGGCAAAGGGTCTGTTTGTTTTTATACAGAAGATCAAAGCCTAATTTGGCAACCCAGAAAATGAACTAAGATATGATATGAAGAAGAACTTCCAACATCAGCACTCTCTGGAAGACTCATACCAGAAGATGATCATCAAAAAACCTCCACAACGATCCAGGTGATGCTGCAGTTGGAGCTGCATCCATCCCATCGTTTCCTGGACTTGCCATTGGAATGAAGAAGGAGATATCTAAGCTGGCCTGTGCTTTCAGTAAAACAAAAAATTTGACTGGATCTATACTGCTGGAACTCAACTAAGAATTAGGAGAAGTGCAAGTTGTAGCGCTCCAAAATATTACGACTACAGACTATCTACGGTTAAAAGAACATATGGGATGTGAACAGTTCCCAGAAATGGGTTGCTTTAATTTGTCTGATTTCTCTCAGACTGTTCAAGTACAGTTGGACAATATCTATCATATTATAGACAAATTTTCACAAATGCCTAGGGTGCCTAACTGGTTTTCTTGGCTTCACTGGAGATGGCTGGTAATTATAGATCTGCTTTGTTTATGTAACTGTATTCCTATTATGTTAATAGGTGTGCACAATTTAGTTAGTAGTTTAAAACCTATACAAGCTTAAGTTACTCTACAAGAAGATATGTCAAAGAAATAATCAATCCTCCCATGTTTTCTTCCATCTGCTACCTCTAAAGCTTTTCTTCTTCCTTCCTAAGTACAACCCTTAAATAGAATTCGTGCCTCATATCGAATTTACCGAGTATCATAATTCCTCCAAGTGGTAAAGATACCTCAAGACAAATGCTGGGCATAGAAGCCACAGGGCATAAATCTGCAAAGAAGTAAAAAGCTAACCTTTTCAAACAATATGGCTTCTCTCTCACTTACCAACTTTCATCTCTGTGTATGGCCCCGGAAGATGATTGGTTAGCCAGAGACGGGTAAGATTCCTCAAGGAAGGAACAACCTAAGACAGGCACAGTCGCAGGGGGGCCATCAGGTGAGAAATTGGGGATCAACAGAGGTGAGGCTCAGAACCCCACCCCCCCTGTTTTGAGAGAAATCTTCTGCATCCGTGGATGTTTTATTGCCCTTGTCTAGCTCAGATTAACACATAGTCTACAGGCACACACCTGATCATCTACAATTGCTCTCTTACAACACCAAACTATGTTTTCTACCTTTATCTTGCATCTACCTACCACTTCAGCATTTTATTAAAAATAATAATAATAAGAATAATAAAGGGAGAAATATGGGATCCACATATAAATCAAGGATAAAAATCAAACGAATATTCATATTTGACCTGATTGTTTATAGTTCATAATGCGTGATCAAAACCGAAAGTTTCTGTGATGACTGCCCTTGTACTGTTCACTATGTAAGAACTTATTCACTATGTAAGAATTTGTTCACCATGTAAGAACTTGTTCATTATACTTCAGAAGATTGGAGACTGATGAGAATTAGGCTTGAGATAGATTAATGATTGTGCATTGAGCATTGACTCCCCTATACAGAATTTTATTGTTGTTAACAACCATTTGATCAATAAATATGAGAGATGCCCTCTCAAAAAAAAAAAAGGACTATGAGAGGGCTTTATGATGCCCACCTTCTTCAACTCTTGCAGAGTTTCTCCAATTTTCTGTGTCCCCCAAGCAATTTATACTGCTTAATATCTCTCACCCATCGAGGTACAGGCAGAGCTACAGGCAGGTGCTTAGCATGTCCCCTCCAAACTACCTTTACCACATGTATCCTCAGTCTGAACTCACCTGCAGTGATCTATAACCACAAGCCCTGCAGAATATTGACTCCCAAAATATATTCAGGGATGGGAGAAATGTACACAGTGTACTCCTTTGGGGTAACCGCCCTCTCCCCAATGAGATTAGGGCTTTCTTCACTCTACTTGCCTTACCACCACAGCCGTCTGTCTCAGCAGGGGTCCTGGGAAAATGCTCAGGGTTGCCAAAAGTCAGAGAACATTCAGCTCCTGTGTCCACCAGCACCAGGACACATTGTACATTCACAGGGGACCAATGAATTGCTAATTCTACATGTGGCTTCCGGTCCCCACTATGTCCCCCAAGGTGGGAACTCTGACCTCCCCCTCAGTCGAACTGTGATACCCAATCATCCTCCTGTGGGGGTGAGGGCTCAGGTGAATCCTGAGTACTGTCTCCCATGAAGTTTTGCAGGAACAGAGGCCAGGCATGAGGCCTTGACTCTGGCTTCCATGTCCTAGACCTCAGTGGCTGGAACTGCTGCTCTGGTTTTAATTGGTGCCACAGTTCTAACAATATTCTATTGGGCTGACCATCGAGTTTATCTTTCACTAACCCAGCCTTTATCAAATCAAGCCACATCTGGGTCCTCAAGATGTTCAAGGGACCTCGTGCACCTCTCCTTTCAGTTGTAGTCGTTACTTCCTTCCATGCCCTTATTGTTTCAACCTCCCCAAGAACTTCTAAAGTATGAGTAGCTACACTTATGGGTTGCCCTATGTGGGGTGCAAGAGTAATCACTAGAGACCCAAAGACAGATGTGGGAGCTGTATGCAGCACAAGATTTCTCATTCCTACAGTGAACACCTCCTCATCAGGGCCCTGGGGGTCCATATTATAGACGATATTTTTCCTATCCAATTTCTGCAGTACCTGTTGGGGCTCTACATACGTTTTCCAGCTAGTGGATAAATCACCAGTAAATCACCCTGATTAGGCCAAACTACCCTGATGGTAGCTGTCAGCCATTCCAGAAGTGTCTGATTCCCTGAGGCATGACAGGCATTTGCAACCACTGCCAGAGGGAAGGGTGAGTCATCAGGGAAGCCATTCTACTCATCTCAGTACCTGACATAACAATGTTTTCTACCCCATATCCCAGAGACATAAAAGCCATGTAGGCAGAGATTCTAATGGCCTCTGCCTATACCTGACACTCATGTCCACCAGCTCATCCTGGGTATAGGGACAGAGCAAAGAGTGCTCCACAACCTGGGGAGGGGCCAGTTCCTCCCCAAGGAGCCCATGGTTGTAAAAGCTGGGCGAGCCTTTAAAACAGGAGAAGATGGTGCCGCTGGTGGTTGAAGGGTCCCCACCAGTAAGATGGCAAACTTCCGGCTTCTCTTCGGGGTCCTCAGTTCCCGCTGGCACCACCTGAAGCCCAATCACCTCTCGCCCCCTCCCAATCCCAGCACCTAGCCAACAGCCACCAGCCCCGTAGAAGTGACAGCTCAATCAATTCATGCCCCCTCCTATATAACCCAGCACCTTTCCCTAATAAAGCGGAACTCTCCGGTGAATTGCTGCTATGTGTCGCTCCTTTCCTTTCATTGGTGCCGAAACCCGGGAGACGGGACACCCCAACTGGGCCCCGTCTTCCCCCGACACCAGCAGCAGCTTGCCCTCGTCCTCTTTTTCCGGCGCTGGCTCATCATACTCACCACTCCTCTCTGGCCTTTAGGTAAGTTTTCCCCCCCGGAGTGGGCCACTCTTCCCCGAGCTATCACAGTGCCATTGACCGTGATCATCCGGCAAGGCCCTGACGCTTGGGGATGAGGAGGGAACGCTCCCCACCTCAGGCCTTCACGGCTGCGGCAGACCCTCAGGCCCCTCCCCAAACAGCCATAAATCCCCGCCTCAAGCCTTTACGGCTGCGGCGGACGCTCAGGCCCCTCCTCCGACAGTCATAAATCCCCGCCTCAGGCCTTCACGCTGTGGCCGACTCTCAGGCACCCCCCTCCAACAGCCATAAACGAGGTGACTCCTTTGTAGATGAGAACGCTCCCTTTTACCCCCCTCCTCCTTCTGCTCCATCCGCCGAAAACGCCTAGCGCTAGGTACCTCGTGACTCCGGCACTCTGCCTTCTTAGGGAAGTCTGGGTGATGACCCACACTTCCCAAGAAATTCCAACTCGTATACGAGTTTCCGCAGACCACCGAGGATCATCGGGGACGCCCTTTGTCTCCTTGTGGTCTGCTTCCAGTCCGAGGATCTCCGTTTGTCTTCCCCTGTTTGTCTTCTTCTCTGTCCTTTACCATGGGAGCCTCCTCATCCCTCCCTGAAAGTTCACCTCTTGAATGCCTGCTTAAGCATCTGGCTACCCTCTCCCTGATGCCTGATATAAAACCAAAACTTCTCCGTAAATATTGCTCCCAAGATTGGCCGACATACCCCCTAGACAATAAAAACCAATGGCCTGCAGGGGGAACTCTTGATCCTAACATCACTCGCGATCTTTTTAACTACTGCCAGCGCCTGAAAAAATGGAAGGAGATTCCCTATATCGAAGCTTTCCGCCTCCTCCTCTCCCCGCCCCCTCCCAAGTTCTCCTAGCCTGCAAGCCGCCGCCCCCGCAGAAGCCTCCCGTTCACTCCCTTCCCCTTCTTCTCCTACAACAGCCCTTCTCCCTTCCTCCCCAACCATCTCCTCCCCCATCTCACCTCCTCCACCTTCATTCCCTGCAGATTAAGCCTGAGCCTTTCAGCCGCCCCCCCCCTTTAGCTAGGTCCCAGGAGCCTCCTCCGTCTTTGCCCTCATCACCTGTTTCTCCCCTGTTAGGGACCGCCTTTGTCTTCTCACATGTTTGTAGAGAGAATGGGAAAGCACCTCCCCCCATGTCTGAACGCAGCATGGGAAAGCACAAGCTAAACAAAAACCGGTGCAGTCCTTAGAAGTTATCTGTCCACAAAAACATGTGCAGTCCTTAGAAGTTATCGGTCCACAAAAACATATCTTGCCAAGACTCCTCACTCTGAAAATAGGGAGACCTTGAAGATGTGTAGAAACACCGCCCCTGCTTCTAGCTATGCCCTTCCCCCACTTGCCGATGTGGCAGAAATAGAAAACAACGCACTCCATAAGCAATTAACTGGAGCCCTGCTGTAGCTCAGTTAGTAGAGCATGGGACTCTTAACCTCAGAGTCATGAGTTCAAGCCCAACTAAAGCGGCAGAGGCAAGCAGCTGGGCTGCTAGCTGGCGACATGTGGGTCCGATTCTATCTTTCTTTATTTTCTTTGCCCCCCTTCTGCACTTCAGGACCTGCTCGACTAGGCATGGCTAGACCACGTCACTCCCCCACAGACTGAGCCAGAACCCTTCAGTCCCCCTCAGACTCAGTCCCGAGGGCCTCCCAAAATTATCGCCCCCCTCTGGGAAGTAGCAAGATCCAAATGCATCGTGCGCGTTCACGTCCCTTTCTCCTTAAGAGATTTAGCCTAACTAGAGAAACGCCTAAGTTCCTTTTCCACTGATCCCACGACATACATCAGGGAGTTTCAATAGACCCTCCAGTCTTACAGCCTCACACATCATGAAATTTTCATGCTCCTGGCCAATACTCTCCTCCCTGAAGAGCGTAGATGAGTTTAGGACTTCGCCCAAATGCAGGCTACTGAAACCCACAGGACTGACCCCACCTATCCCCCTGGCCCCACTGCTGTCCCCGAACAAGACCCACACTGAAATTATAACACCACCATGAGTCTCCGCTCTCGAGATATTTTTGCCTCCTGCTTAATAGCAGGTCTGAAAAAGGGCAGCTTGTAAAGTAGTCAATTTTCAAAAGCTCCAAGACATAATTCAAAAGAGAGATGAAATCCCCTCCGAGTTCTTAGACAGACTCACTCAAGCCCTATTACAGTATACCAGCCTGGACCCAGAAACACCTGAAGGAAGACATGTCCTTATGACATACTTCCTAGCTCAAGGCTACCCCGACATTAAAGCTAAACTCAAAAAGTTAGAACAGGGCCCCGCTACCCCACAGACTGAGATCCTAACAGTGGCCTTTAAAGTCTTCCATAAGCGGGAGGAGGAGAAAGAATGCCGTAAACAAAAGGCTGATCAGGCCAATTTCCAGATGTTGGCCCAGCTGATAAAACCACAACCTGGGCGCCCCTCTACAAACAAGCCCCCCCAAGAGCTTGTTTCAAGTGCAGAAAAGAGGGACATTGGTCAAGGGCGTGCCCCTCCCCCAGATCTCCTACCACCCCATGCCCCAGATGCCACAAAAAGGGCCACTGGGGGTCTGATTGCCCAACCACCCGAAGGGGAGGCTGGACGAACAACCCCCATCCTAAGCCCGCCGTAGTGGGGCTGGCAGAAGAAGATTGATGGGGCCCGGGGGCTTCTCGCCCGACCATTTCCATCACCAAACAGGAGCCCAGGGTTACTTTAACAGTAGACGGTCACCCCATCTCCTTCCTCCTAGATACAGGAGCCACCTTCTCAGTCTTGTGAGAATACCGGGGCCCTACCACGCCAGCCATTACTCCTATAGTCAGAGTAGGAGGTAAACAGATTTTCCCATTAAACCCCCCACCCACCCTTTTATGCACAATCCAAGACAATCCCATACCTTTCTCCCACTCCTTCCTGGTTATGCCCCAGTGTCCCATCCCTTTACTAGGACGAGACATCCTTTCCCTCCTCCATGTTTCCATAACTATATCCACTCCCACAGCCCCCAGTACTCCCTTTCTGATGGCCCTCCTAGCCGACGACCCCCCTCTACCCAATGAAAGCTCCGGTTCTGCCCTCATACACCCTGTAAATCCCAAAGTTTGGGACATTACAAGCCCCTCCGTGGCCCTATGTCCCCCTGCCTCTATCAAATTATGTGACCCCTCTCAGTATATCTGTCAGGCCCAATACCCCCTAACCACTTCAGCCCTCATAGGCCTCCAACCCATCATTCAAGCAGACCCACTCACTCCCCATTTAATACCCCCATATTAGCTGTTAAAAAAACCAACGGATCTTTCCGCCTTGTCCAAGACCTTCGCCTCATCAACATAGCCATTGTCCCTATCCATCCCTTAGTTCCAAATCCATACAGCCTCAGCATCCCACTTCTCAGTCCTAGATCTCAAAGACCCATTTTTCTATCCCTCTAGACCCCTGCTCCCAAGATATTTTCATCTTCACCTGGATGGACCCATACACAAGACATTCTAAACAACTCACTTGGTCAGTTTTGCCACAAAGCTTCCGAGATAGTCCCCATATTTTTAGACAGGTCCTAGCTCAGGACCTCAAACAGTTTCATCATGATCACTCCAAGTCCACCTTATAATACATAGACAATCTTCTACTCTGCAGTCTCTCGTGGGAACAGTCTCAACTTGACACTGCCTCCCTACTTAACCTTCTAGCTTCCAGAAGTTACCCAGTATCCCCCGTCAAAGCTCAAATCTCTTCCCCTCCTATCACTTACCTCAGATTCCTTCTATCTCAACAAAGAAAGTCCATTACCTTAGACAGAAAATGGCTCCTCTCTGACCTGCCCATTCCCAAAACCAAGACAAAAATCCTTTCCTTTCTAGGCCCTTTCTAAGCCTAGCTAGATATTTTAGAACGTAGATCCCTAACTTCTCCCTGCACCCTGTTGGCAAGATCCCTATACAACCTCAGCAAGAGCCCCCCTAAAAAACCATTATCCTCCTCACCCCGACACTCCTACATTAAGCTCCGTCAAGCCCTTGTAGAAGCCCCAGCTCTCCATCTTCCTGATTTGTCGAAGCCCTTCTCATTATACATTCATGAGAGGTCCAGTCAAGCTCTAGGAGTCCTAGGCCAATATGCTTTGCCCCAGTAGCTTATATCTCCAAGCAATTAGACCCCACAGTTCAGGGATGGGCCCCCTGCCTACGAGCATTAGCCGCTAGACAGCTCTTGCAGAAAGAAGCTCATAAACTGACATTCAGAGCGTCCCTTACCATTCTGTCCCCACATCACCTAAAAGATCTCTTAACCTACAAAAGTTTACAGACTCTCCCTCCCTCCAGACTCCTGACCTTACTGTCCTCTTTCCTCCAAAATCCCGTTCACCCCCTTTGCCATCCATACCCGAATCATGACTTTTTCCTCCTTTACTGCTCTCTCGCTTTTTTTCCTCATTCCTATTATCTTCCCCACCACCCCAGCCTCCTTTGTATGGCGATTCAAAGTCAGACAGACTTACACACAGCATCAAACAAAAGTTACTGCCCTCATTGCCACACCAGACTGCCCTCTGAAAAGCTGCTCTGAGGCTTTATACCTCCACTTTCCTCCCTCCACTGAAGTGTTCACTAGCAGCTACCCTTATTCTCCCTACCTCTGCTTCCTCTATGACCAAAAACAAGCCTATTGCAGGCGATGGCCAGATACCTACAGGAAATGTCCCTACTAGTCTTGCACAATTCACTACATAGGTAACTTCCAGTACCCACAGTATTACTCCTCCAACCATTTCATGAAATATCCCAACGGCTCATTCTCCTTATCAATCCCAGATCCCTGGGACTCTCGATGGGCTGCCAGAGTCACAGCCTCAGTTTACTACGGGGGGTCCTCGACCCCCCACAGTACCCTTCATATCTCTCGAGAGTATGTTCCCTCTCATTCCCAGATCTCTCAAGTTGCATCAGATAGCAGACATTCCGAAAAAGTCATTATCCAAATTCTTGATAGTGCCTCTTCATCTTCTTATCCCCACCCCTCTTCCCATTCCTCCTACTCTTCATTACAGCTCATTCAGGACACCACCATCATTCTCAACCACACCCTTAACACAGCCAATTGTTTCTTGTGCGCATCACTACAGCGCCCACTGCTGGCCGCCGTGCCCCTTAATATTTCCAACTACTCCTTCCATGCAGAAAGACAACCCCTCCGCCCCCTGGCAGACATACCCCTATGGGAACCAGAATACGCAGATAATCTCACCATCCACCACTGTGTAAACCCAACTCCACCCCCCTCCAGCGCACTTCACTGCCTCTCTATCTACACCCCTACCTCCGGCTCTAAGACTTTTACGCAACCGGGACACTTCTTTTAGTGTAATAGCAGTCTTTTCAACTCACTGCCTCTCAACTCCGATACACCCTGCATTCTCGTCACCCTAATCCCACAGTTAACACTTTACAGCATGGCAGAATTCCTTGAGCTCCAACCTCCCTTGCCCTCGCGCACAAAAAGAGCTGTGTTCCTTCCCATCATGGTCAGTATCTCTTTGATCACCTCAGCCATTGGGGCAGGGTTTTCGGGAGAAGCCTTGGGTCACTCTCTATAGGCAGTTAGAAATCTCAACGCCAAACTTGAGGGAGCCCTGACATCCACGGCCGATTCTCTAGCCTCTCTCCAAAGACAGGTCACTTCGCTAGCTAAAGTCACCCTTCAAAACCGGCGGGCCCTAGATCTGCTTACAGCCGAGAAGGGCGGCACCTGCGTCTTCCTCTGGGAAGAGTGCTGCTATTACATCAACGAATCTGGCATTATAGAAACTGACATTACCAAACTCACCGACCTTGCCTCCAGTCTCCACTCTGCTTCCAATTCCAACCCATTCTCGTCAATACTAACAAACCCCCTCCTCACCTGGCTCTGGCCCATTGCAGGCCCCATAATAATCATTCTTCTCGCCTGTCTCTTCTTACCCTGTATAATAAAGTTCATCAAATCCCAAGTCGGAAAAATCTCTAATCAAGCTTTCAACCAGCTTTTACTCAGGAACTACCAGCTTCTGGCCACAGAAGATCCCTCACCCTCACGTGACCTCCTCACCACACGCTGAGATGGACCCCTCTCTCCACTGGAAACTGTTCCTGGAAACAATAGCCACAGACGCCTGGCTCCTGACACCCATATCCTCTTAGCCAACCTATGGTTACAGGGAACCTTCATTGATTTCCAAACCTGAAGAAGTCCACATCTACTCGTCCTTACTGCGGGGAGTCCTATCAACCCTTTCCTCCCAATCCTCAAGCCCTCACTCCCTTCTCTGCCCCTGTTCAGCAGGAAGCAGCCAGAGAGAAAGCAACGTCCACAAACCCATAGAGGAGAAAGGGGGGAATGAAGGGTCCCCACCAGTAAGATGGCAAACTTCCGGCTTCTCTTCGGGGTCCTCAGTTCCCGCCGGCGCCACCTGAAGCCCAATCACCTCTCGCCCCCCCTCCCAATCCCAGCACCTAGCCAACAGCCACCAGCCCCGTAGAAGTGACAGCTCAATCAATTCATGCCCCCTCCTATATAACCCAGCACCTTTCCCTAATAAAGCGGAACTCTCCGGTGAATTGCTGCTGTGTGTCGCTCCTTTCCTTTCAGTGGTGGCCTGGGTAGCAGATCCGCGAATGGCCCCGCAGCCTCCTCTTCTCCCTCAGGCTCCTCCACCATCTCTGGGGCTGAAGGCACCACTCTTTCCTCCCCCTCCCCCATGGCCTCCTTCAACGTGGCTTTTCCTGTCACCTCCCCCCTCGCCACTGCTAAGGAATCTTCTAGGAGCGTGACCTGCCTTTTCAGTAACTCTCTCTCTTCTTTAACAGCATCCCATAGGTTATCACCCAGCACCTCCAAGCAATGCTGAAGTGTGTCTCCCGCCTAAGTCCCTCTCTCTCCTGTATAACATTTTCCACTATCTCAATGAAATGAGAACTTACAATGCCAGCCACTACACGACCCCCTAAGGTCTCCAAGTAGTCTTCCAACTCACAGAGAGCTAATTCTGCAGCTTTCAGTGTTCCACCCTTCCCCAATTCTGAGAAAGACCCCACCCCTCTAAGAAGTACTTTACCCCAGACCAATTCCCCACTAGGGGTGCCCAAATTGGAAGGCCCACAGTTGGGGGAACAATAACAGGTGAAGCTACACCCTCTGCTGCTGCATCCACTGTGGCCTCCCCGCCATCCACAGGGGGGCTTCCAGGCATTTCCCCACCATTTCTAGGGACAGCCCTCCTAAAGGTCGTACCCATTATGACAGATTTCAGGTTCAGAGGAATCCTTCCAACTAACTCCAGATGTAAGTCTGGGGAAAGGAAATCCTCAGGCAATATACCTCTAAAAACCAAAATCAGTCAAAGGGAGAATAAAGTTTAAAATCCATTTATTGCTTAAAAACTGCAGTCCCAGGCCGTCTGTGTCTCCTGCTCCACAGAAGCAAGCAAGCAAGCCTCTCCCCTTAACCTCTCAGGTTCAAATAAGCCCGAAGTCGCCCAGGTAATTTACCCATTGATATGGAGATGAACTTCTCTCCACCCCTGAGGATATGCAAATGAACTAAAACCAGGGGAGATATTCTGGAAAATTTTACCCACAATGAGCCAGAGGGACCTGGGCCTCCTGCATTTTCATTTCTTGAAGGCACATGAAAAGTCACTCAACTTCCAGAGTAATGGACAACCTGGTATGGTTCTTTCCAGAATAGTGTTCCCAGCCTTGATCAGTTGGTCCTTCTGCCTTCTCATTGCTTCCATCAAAACTGAAGAGGGTTCCATAACCTTAAATATTTTACAATTTGACAAAAATACCTTCATAATAATGCATTAGTTCCCCTAGGTAATTTTAAGCCTCTTATCTTTAATTGCAGAATTAAACATTTTATCTGCTATGAAAGGAGTTTCATGCATCAACTAAACAATATGCAGGGTAGAGGTAGGAAGGTCGTCCTCAGGCTCCTAAAACCATACTAGGTCTTGGGGAGGGAGGAGACCCTTGAAAGGCTGACAGTAATTCAGTAACAGGAGGGACAGAGGCCAGAGGAGAGAGCGTAAGTCAGAATTGTGATTGTTTTCTTGCTCACTTTTCTGCCCTCAGGTGCCTGTGTCTGGGCTGCTTTCTAAGAAGCTCTTTTCTGTAGTGGCTGCAGGGGAAAAAGCCCTGGTATTGCTGGACTGGGGTATCTGAGCCCTTTCCCCTTCCTTGGCCCTCAGGGATCCTTTCCCATTCCCAGACCCTAAATGGTCCAGTCCTCTCCCCTCCCCTGAACCACCAACACTGATCTGTTTATGCCCCTTCATCAAATGCCCCCCACACTGTTGCCACTTGCCCTAAAGAAAGTCTGCCCAGTCCCTCAAAGTACAGAGCTCTCTGCCTGGAGGTCTCTGGCAAAGAGAGAATTGGGAATGTAGGAGGAGAGGAGGAGCTGGAAACTTACTATTGCTCAACAAATATCAGCTCCAGAGGTAGGAGAGCTTTAATGATCACAGAGGGAGCTTCTGTTATGGGGGAAGGTGATGATAGGGACAGCAGACATCTGGGAACCCAATCTAGGACATTTACCACTTTCCCTGCATGTGTGAGTGTGTGTGTGTGTGTGTGTGTGTGTGTGTGAATGAACATGGGGATGTTGAAGAAAAACTGACATTTCTGACAATAATTATAGTTACCAAGAAACTTTAAAAGTGAGAAAAAGAACTGAAACTCCAGCTAGCTAAAAGTAATACTAATTACTGCCTTTATGCAAATCAAGCCTAATTATCATGCAACACAATAATAATATGTCTATCACTAAAATATGTCAGATTTACTTTCTTATAAATTTTCCATAACAGTTCTGAGCTTTCTTCATGTGCAAGAGTTGTGCAAATAAAAAGACTATAAATTGACAGGACTATAATGCTTTTCAAGTTCTGTGCCCATATTTCTACATGGTGGTTTATCTTTTTTCTTAATGACTTTTAAATGGTCTTTATGCATTTAGAGAGAATTCCTTTATTACATATTTGCAAATAACTTTTTCTAGTTTGGAATTTGTCTCTAAATTTTGATGGTGTATTAGGCTATTACAGAAGAAATTAGTCTGATGAAGCCCTCTATAATCATACTCCATGTGCTTGCTTTCCATGTAGCATACTCTCCTGCTCACAATTTTTTAAAAATATAGAAAAAGTACCCATTATATCCATTTGCTGAAGCCTGAAATTCCTTTGAACAGGAAATAATCCTTCAATCCACAATTAGAGATAAAAGGTTTACAAATGCTAAGAGCCTTAGAGATAATATAATACATTAGTGTGTTTCAGGTAAATGTGTACAGTGATAACACAGTCTCGCCTATGTTTATGGGAGGAGGTTTCATTTAGAAAACAGTAGAGAATTCAGTGCCAGAATGGGTGAGGGAATGAGGCCACCAAAAGGCATTCCAGAGACCAAGCCTGACCATGTCCTAGAACCTTCCCTGACCCCTTGCCTGCAGTCCTATAACATCCATGCATATCCCTGTCATAAACCACTGATCAATTGCTGTTTATTTCTCCATCTTGCCCTCTTCCCTATAAAGTGCTTACAGGCCAGCGATTACATCTAACAGGTTGGACATTGTATCCAGAGCACTGTGCCTCCTAAATTTTTCATAAGCATTCACTGAATGAATGAGTAAATAAATCAATAAATCAATAAGCCAATGTTACTACTTTCCTTGGGGCTTACACAACTAGATCACTACTTCTGTCATAGAAAGATAGGAAGGGACTGACACTACAGAAGAGGACTCTAGCTAGGAAGATGAGTCCCTATAGGATGACCACCACCATTTCAGGATCTAGCCCCCAAAAGACCCCAGAAACAAATATCTCAACAGACTCCAGTCAAAAGTCATGCCCTCATTCAGAATTCATATTCCACTATATAAAGGGGAAAGGAGGAATGGCCTTTCTTCTGCTTCCCCAAGAGCCACAGGGCTTCTGGAACCAGCGGAGATCCTCTAGTGCCTCTACGCTAAATCTTAAGGAAAGAATAACTGGGTATTTAGGAGCTGCCCAGAAGACAAGTGCTCACTCTGTAGGGTACCTTGTCCAAGCCAAAGCTCCTTTAAGTGCTCTCCTGAGTATTTTAGGATTGATCTGGCTTGAACCCCTTCACCTTCTTGGAAATTTGCTGAGCTCTCAATCCTCCATTAGCTGACCTCAGATACCACCACCCCCTGCTCTGTGTACCCTGGACCTCTGCAATGGATCTCACTATCTAGACAGTATAGGCCCTGCCCAGCCCCCACCATGACTGACCTCTGGTCTGGCCTTCCTGGAAAGTTCATCCTAGCTGAGCCTGGGTTCCGCCTGGCTCTGGTGACTTGTGCAGACATGCACTTCCCCACTCCCTCCCCACATTCTGTAAGTATGCTCAGCCCCAGCCAGAGACCCTTCCTTGCCTGCCCATATCTCCACGTGCCCCAGACAGTGTAAGCTTTTCCTGGCAGGTCTGTGCATGTGCATCACACACTCGAAGTCTGTTTGCTGTTCTAGTTTCTTCTTACCTCCAGTGCAGTTCATCCCCACCTGCTCGCCTGTTTTCAGACTCCTGTTGCCCCAGTACTTTAACCTGGGTTTCTAGACTCCCATTGTCCCAGCACTGGCTTGGGTTCCACCTTCTGATTACTCAGTGATTGTTTTTCCTGTGAATTATGCTGGCTGCCTCTCAGCATTCAGAACTGATCTCTGCTCTGAGAGCTGACAACTGCAGGCAACTCTAAGTGGCTCTTAGAAGCACCCTCTCCACTACAGTCTGTTCAATTCCAGTGGGCACCCTTTCCAGCACTGACCACCTGGTTCATCATCACCCAGGCCTGCAAAGGGGACATAGATGCAAGCACCACTTGTGCCACCCAAAATCAGATTTATTTTGAGAAGTTCATCAGCAAAGCAGCAAGTGCGTAGGCTCCCATCCTGGCAAGAGGTTTCTGGGGTAGCAGAGCTGGGTACACCATGGAAAGGGCTCCAGTTGAAAGAACCTATACCATAACGTTCTAAACATTTATAGGAAGAGAGGGCTGAGGAACATCTAGTTGACTGCATGACAATGACATAATTGTCATGCTGCTAATACCATCTGTCTTTTTCTTATGCGCTAACTCAGCTGATCCAGCTTCTGGCTAAGCTACCAAGAGCAGAGGGGAAAGGAGCCTCCAGAATCTCCAGATACATCTCCCTTCAAGCCCCTTCTTCATGCCTGGCTCAACGTCCACTGCCAGCACCAACTGGAGTCCCCAGTGTTGCCCACACAAGCTTGTTCTCAGCTTATGTCACCATAACCATACCTGACCGCTTCCTTGGGCCCCAGCAAGATAAAAGTTTACAAGTGCATACAGCCTTAGAGATAATACATTCGTGTGTTTCCAGTGTATGATAAAGGTCTCCCTATGTTTGTGGGAAGAGTTTCATTTAGAAAGCAGTAGAGAATTCAGCGCCAGAATGAGTGAGGGCTCAGTCTCCTCACATCAAAATTCACCCACCTTCTAATTCATTCTCCAAGGACCTTGTTCTCTAATGGAATTATGGAAACAGAATTTCAGGTATGCATAATCTAACCACAAAATGGGAACATAAAGATTTTCACCACAGTGTAAAAAAGTCAGAGGATGCTTCTTATAAGAGGTGAGGATTTTTGGTCTTTGAATCTCCTCTTATTGATAGGTCTCATCTCTTCCCTGCAGCATCCTGTCCCCTGCATCCTTCTAAATACCAGCTCTGCTCTTCATTGGCTATTTGGTCCTGGGTAACTGTCTAAATTTCTATGTGCCTTTGTTTCCTCGTCAGCAAAATGGGAGTATACTGTACCTTTTTCAAAGGATGGGCCAGAGAATTGAGATAATCTTATATGAATCACTTAGCACGGTACCTGGCATTCAATAAATGTTAGCACTTACTATTTCTTTAAGCTTTTGTATCTCTTATTCTTAAAAAAAAAAAGCAATCCAAATCAATCTCTCTATTAAGTAGTATTCAAGGGCATTATATTTTGTCTCTTCCTGGCAATATAACTGCATTTGGCCAGAAAGGATGTTTTCATTCAGTGAAGGGATATACTTGCAGAATTCCAACCTTCCTGGAAGATGGAGAAGGGAGGCATTTTAGGGTAAATATGATTCATAGATACCTGATATCAAGTGAAGTAGGTAAATGCTATTGCTCTAACATATGGAGAAAGACTTAGGCTTGCTATCAAATTCCTTCAAGCCTGAAGCCTAGAAAATGACAACCAGGACTTATTTCCACAGCTCTCTTAGTAAAGGAGGTCATGACAGATCATTTTATTTCTCCTGCTTATACTATGTAGACCTTTTTTTTTTAATTTTGCTTAAAAGAGTTGAAGCATGGCCTGATTAATTTAATTTAAATACCTAAACACTCAGGCTATTTAACAACTAGCAATGTTTATGATACAATGGTAATGTTTTTCATACTTTTATAGACTTTTTTTCAATGTCCAAATCAAACTCCACCTTTTTGCTAAACATTGGCATCAATTTTGTCAGAAATATATTACAAAGGTTTTAAATAGCTTTTCCAAAAGCTGAAATTTTTCATAGTTCACTTAAATTCTGCACAAACAACAAAAACCTTCCTGAGGTAAGCCCCATCCTAAATTACCTTCCAGTTTTGATTAGCAGGGTTATTTCCTAATGGAAAGCCAGAGTTGTATCATGTTTCCTTCCCTACTTTCTATCAAACACTCCTTTGGAAGAGTGTTCATTGCTTTTTAATTGTCTGAGTTTATTTTCTTCATTTCTCTTATTAAAGCAGAGTTGGCAGAGGAGAGAAGGGGGAATGTAGCTGTACCTTTGCAACCTTCAAAGTCATCTTTAATCTTATAATCATCTTCATCCATCAGACAAGCCTCTCTTTTCCCACGCCTCCATGTTTTTTTCTTGGTTATTCAGAAAAGCCTTTCTCATTTTCATTTGCTCACATTAATTCATCCTGCTCTTTGGCTGCCCTAACTTGAGTTGCATACTCTCATTTGACTCCCTCCTGCCCATTTCCTTTCCAAGTTAGATTTTTCTTTGCCCATAGGTTTTGAAACCACCCTTTGTAAATCCACTTTGCAAAGAGCAAGCAATCTTCTCTTCCAGAGCAATTGTAATCCACTGTGCTTTAATTATAGTGTCTATTCAGATGTTCAAAGTTCCATCCAGTTATAGATTTTAATACTACTTCCCTCTGCACCAGATTTATTGGACTGATTAATTCCCCAAATGTGTGCTTTTTTGAAGTTTAATACCCTAGGTCTTTGAAGCCACTGCTTAAAGAATTCAAGAAGATCCTGATTACTGGTAACAAGGCAACTGCCTTGGATTTAACTGTGCAATTCAGCTGTTGCTATTCCGAGTAGCTCTAGTGCTATTCCACTCTTAGCGTGAGTTGCCAGCATCTTAGTCACAACACTGTCTGCTCCCTATCTTGGGACACACTGTTATGGAGGTTTTGCCTATAGCCAATGGAAATCTGCACCTGGGAAGATTCACTGGAGGATAAACAAATTAAGTAAACACTGCCTTCTTTTTTTTTTTTTTTTTTTTTTTTTTTTTTTTTGAGAGGGCATCTCTCATATTTATTGATCAAATGGTTGTTAACAACAATAAAATTCAGTATAGGGGGGTCAATGCTCAATGTACAATCATTAATCCATCTCAAGCCTAATTCTCGTCAGTCTCCAATCTTCTGAAGCATAACGAACAAGTTCTTACATGGTGAACGAATTCTTACAGAGTGAATAAATTCTTACATGGTGAACAGTACAAGGGCAGTCATCACAGAAACTTTCGGTTTTGATCATGCAATATGACCTATAAACCATCAGGTCAAATATGAATATTCATTTGATTTTTGTACTTGATTTATATGTTGATCCCACATTTCTCCTATTATTATTATTATTTTTATTTTTAATAAAATGCTGAAGTGGTAGGTAGATGCAAGATAAAGGTAGAAAACATAGTTTAGTGCTGTAAGAAGGCAAATGTAGATGATCAGATGATCAGGTGTGTGCCTATGGACTAAGTATTAATCCAGGCTAGACAAGGGCAGCAAGACATCCACGGATGCAGAAGATTTCTCTCAAAGCAGGGGGGGTGAGGTTCTGAGCCTCACCTCTGTTGATCCCCAAATTCTCACCTGATGGCCCCCCTGCGACTGTGCCTGTCTTAGGTTGTTCCTCCCTTGAGGAATCTTACCCGTCTCTGGCTAACCAGTCATCTTCCGGGGCCATACAGGGAAATGTAAAGTTGGTAAGTGAGAGAGAAGCCATATTGTTTGCAAAGGTTAGCTTTTTACTTCTTTGCAGATTTATGCCCTGTGGCTTCTATGCCCAGCACTTGTCTCGAGGTATCTTTACCACCTGGAGGAATTATGATACTCGGTAAATTCGATATGAGGCACGAATTCTATTTAAAGTTTGTAATTAGGAAGGAAGAAGAAAAGCTATAGAGGTAGCATATGAAGGAAACTTGGGAGGATTGATTATTTCTTTGACATATCTTCTTGTATAGTACCTTAAGTATGTATAGGTTTTAAACTACTAACTAATTTGCACACACATATTGACATAATAGGAATACGGTGACATAAACAAAGCAAATCTATAATTACCAGCCATCTCCAGTGAAGCCAAGAAAACCATTTAGGCACCCTAGGCATTTGTGAAAATTTATCTATGATATGATGGATATTTTCCAACTGTACTTGAACCATCAGACAAATTAAAGCAGCCCATTTCTGGGATCTGTTCACATCCCATATGTTCTTTTAACCATAGATAGTCTATAGTCATGAGATTTTGGGGTGCTACAACTTGCACCCCTCCCAACTCCTGGTTGAGTTCCAACAGTACATATCCAGTCAAATTCGTTGTCTCACTGTATGCACATGCCAGCCTAGACATCTCCCTCCTCCTTCTTATGGCAAGTCCAGGAGATGGTGGGCTGGATGCAGCCACAACCGCAGCATCGTCCGGATCCCTGTGGAGGCTTTTTGATGATCATCCCCCGGCACGAGTCCTCCAGAGAGTGCTGATGCCGGAAGCTCCTCCTCATATCGTATCTTAGTTCATTTTCTGGGTATCCAAGCTAGGCCTTGATCTTCTGCGTAGAAACAAACAGACCCTTTGCCCACACTTTGACATGCCCTCTATACCACTGTGCAGAACTCATTGGAGGTCAGCACACAGTAACTGCTTTTTTTTTTTTTTTTTTAATTAAGAGAAAGGAATATTATCAGAAAAGAGTACCTCCATAGCTGATCATCTGACACCCTTTAAGTGATCAACATTAAGGATATTTAAAGCATGCGTTGATCTTTGATTTACCAATAGTTTTATCCTGTTAAGGAGTAATCCCCCTTTTCTTTCTTTCTTTCTTTTTTTTTTTTTAAATGTTTAATCTACACTTACCTGAAGAATACTATGTTTACTATGCTCTCCCCTATATCAGGTCCCCCCTAACAACCACATTACGGTTACTGTCCATCAGCTTAGCAAAATGTTGTAGAGTCACTACTTGTCCTCTCTGTGTTGTGCAGCCCACCCTCCCCTTTCTCCCTCCCCCCCATGCGTGCTAATCTTAATACCCCCCTTCTTCTTCCCCCCCCTTATCCCTCCCTGCCCACCCATCCTCCCCAGTTCCTTTCCCTTTGGTACCTGTTAGTCCATTTTTGGGTTCTGTAATTCTGCTGCTGTTTTGTTCCTTCAGTTTTTCCTTTGTTCCTATACTCCTCAGATGAGTGAAATCATTTGGTATTTCTCTTTCTCCGCTTGGCTTATTTCACTGAGCATAATACTCTCCAGCTCCATCCATGTTGCTGCAAATGGTTGGATTTTTCCACTTCTTATGGCTGAGTAGTATTCCATTGTGTATATGTACCACATCTTCTTTATCCATTCATCTACAGATGGACATTTAGGTTGCTTCCAATTCTTGGCTATTGTAAATAGTGCTGCGATAAACATAGGAGTGCATCTGTCTTTCTCAAACTTGATTGCTGCGTTCTTAGGGTAAATTCCTAGGAGTGGAATTCCTGGGTCAAATGGTAGGTCTGTTTTGAGCATTTTGATGCACCTCCATACTGCTTTCCACAATGGTTGAACTAATTTACATTCCCACCAGCAGTGTAGGAGGGTTCCCCTTTCTCCACAGCCTCGCCAACATTTGTTGTTGTTTGTCTTTTGGATGGCAGCTATCCTTACTGGTGTGAGGTGATACCTCATTGTAGTTTTAATTTGCATTTCTCTGATAATTAGCGATGTGGAGCATCTTTTCATGTGTCTCTTGGCCATCTGTATTTCTTTTTTGGAGAACTGTCTGTTCAGTTCCTCTGCCCATTTTTTAATTGGGTTATTTGTTTTTTGTTTGTTGAGGCGTGTGAGCTCTTTATATATTCTGGACGTCAAGCCTTTATCAGATCTGTCATTTTCAAATATATTCTCCCATACTGTAGGGTTCCTTTTTGTTCTATTGATGGTGTCTTTCGCTGTACAGAAGCTTTTCAGCTTAATGTAGTCCCACTTGCTCATTTTTGCTGTTGTTTTCCTTGCCCGGGGAGATATGTTCAAGAAGAGATCACTCATGTTTATGTCTAAGAGGTTTTTGCCTATGTTTTTTTCCAAGAGTTTAATGGTTTCGTGACTTACATTCAGGTCTTTGATCCATTTTGAGTTTACCTTTGTATATGGGGTTAGACAATGGTCCAGTTTCATTCTCCTACATGTAGCTGTCCAGTTTTGCCAGCACCATCTGTTGAAGAGACTGTCATTTTGCCATTGCATGTCCATGGCTCCTTTATCAAATATTAATTGACCATATATGTTTGGGTTAATTTCTGGGGTCTCTAATCTGTTCCACTGGTCTGTGGCTCTGTTCTTGTGCCAGTACCAAATTGTCTTGATTACTATGGCTTTGTAGTAGAGCTTGAAGTTGGGGAGTGAGATCCCCCCTACTTTATTCTTCTTTTTCAGGATTGCTTTGGCTATTCGGGGTCTTTGGTGTTTCCATATGAATTTTTGAATTATTTGTTCCAATTCATTGAAGAATGTTGCTGGTAATTTGAGAGGGATTGCATCAAATTTGTATATTGCTTTCGGCAGGATGGCCATTTTGACGATATTAATTCTTCCTAGCCATGAGCATGGGATGAGTTTCCATTTATTAGTGTCCCCTTTAATTTCTCTTAAGAGTGACTTGTAGTTTTCAGAGTATAAGTCTTTCACTTCCTTGGTTAGGTTTATTCCTAGGTATTTTATTCTTTTTGATGCAATGGTGAATGGAATTGTTTTCCTGATTTCTCTTTCTATTGATTCGTTGTTAGTGTATAGGAAAGCTACAGATTTCTGTGTGTTGATTTTGTATCCTGCAACTTTGCTGTATTCCGATATCAGTTCTAGTAGTTTTGGAGTGGAGTCTTTAGGGTTTTTTATGTACAGTATCATATCATCTGCAAATAGTGACAGTTTAACTTCTTCTTTACCAATCTGGATTCCTTGTATTTCTTTGTTTTGTCTGATTGCCGAGGCTAGGACCTCCAGTACTATGTTAAATAACAGTGGGGAGAGTGGGCATCCCTGTCTGGTTCCCGATCTCAGTGGAAATGCTTTCAGCTTCTCGCTGTTCAGTATAATGCTGGCTGTGGGTTTATCATATATGGCCTTTATTATGTTGAGGTACTTGCCCTCTATTCCCATTTTGCTGAGAGTTTTTATCATGAATGGATGTTGAATTTTGTCAAATGCTTTTTCAGCATCTATGGAGATGATCATGTGGTTTTTGTCTTTCTTTTTGTTGATGTGGTGGATGATGTTGATGGATTTTCGAATGTTGTACCATCCTTGCATCCCTGGGATGAACCCCACTTGGTCATGGTGTATGATCCTTTTGATATACTGTTGAATTCTGTTTGCTAATATTTTATTGAGTATTTTTGCATCTACGTTCATCAGGGA
Organism: Manis javanica; assembly: GCF_040802235.1. Taxonomy (NCBI): domain Eukaryota; kingdom Metazoa; phylum Chordata; class Mammalia; order Pholidota; family Manidae; genus Manis; species Manis javanica. The sequence goes on from NC_133166.1 coordinate 86,297,897, forward strand.
TATTGGTCTGTAATTTTCTTTTTTGGTGGGGTCTTTGCCTGGTTTTGGTATTAGGGTGATGTTGGCTTCATAGAATGAGTTTGGGAGTATTCCCTCTTCTTCTATTTTGTGGAACACTTTAAGGAGAATGGGTATTATGTCTTCTCTGTGTGTCTGATAAAATTCCGAGGTAAATCCGTCCGGCCCCGGGGTTTTGTTCTTGGGTAGTTTTTTGATTACTGTTTCAATTTCTTTGCTTGTAATTGGTTTGTTTAACTTTTGTGTTTCTTCCTTGGTCAGTCTTGGGAGGTTGTATTTTTCTAGGAAGTTGTCCATTTCTTCTAGGTTTTCCAGCTTGTTGGCATATAGGTTTTCATAGTAGTCTTTAATAATTCTTTGTATTTCTGTGGAGTCTGTCGTGATTTTTCCATTCTCATTTCTGATTATGTTGATTTGTGTTGACTCTCTTTTTCTCTTAATAAGTTGGGCTAGAGGCTTATCTATTTTGTTTATTTTCTCAAAGAACCAGCTCTTGGTTTCGTTGATTTTTGCTATTGTTTTATTCTTCTCAATTTTGTTTATTTCTTCTCTGATCTTTATTATGTCCCTCCTTCTGCTGACTTTAGGCCTCATTTGTTCTTCTTTTTCCAGTTTTAATAATTGTGATGTTAGACTATTCATTTGGGATTGTTCTTCCTTCTTCAAGTGTGCCTGGATTGCTATATACTTTCCTCTTAAGACTGCTTTCGCTGCATCCCACAGAAGTTGGGGCTTAGTGTTGTTGTTGTCATTTGTTTCTATATATTCCTTGATCTCTATTTTGATTTGTTCATTGATCCATTGATTATTTAGTAGCATGTTGTTAAGCCTCCATGTGTTTGTGAGCCTTTTTGTTTTCTTTGTAGAATTTATTTCTACTTTCATACCTTTGTGGTCTGAAAAATTGGTTGGTAGAATTTCAATATTGTGGAATTTACTGAGGCTCTTTTTGTGAGCTAGTATGTGGTCTATTCTGGAGAATGTTCCATGTGCACTTGAGAAGAATGTATATCCTGTTGCTTTTGGATGTAAAGTTCTATAGATGTCTATTAGGTCCATCTGTTCTAGTGTGTTGTTCAGTGCCTGTGTGTCTTTACTTATTTTCTGCCCGGTGGATCTATCCTTTGGGGTGAGTGGTGTGTTGAAGTCTCCTACAATGAATGCATTGCAGTCTATTTCCCTCTTTAGTTCTGTTAGTATTTGCTTCACATATGCTGGTGCTCCTGTATTAGGTGCATATATATTTAGAATGGTTATATCCTCTTGTTGGACTAAGCCCTTTATCATTATGTAGTGGCCTTCTTTATCTCTTGTTACTTTCTTTGTTTTGAAGTCTATTTTGTCTGATATTAGTACTGCAACCCCTGCTTTCTTCTCACTGTTGTTTGCCTGAAATATGTTTTTCCATCCCTTGACTTTTAGTCTATGCTTATCTTTGGGTTTAAGGTGAGTTTCTTGTAAGCAGCATATAGATGGGTCTTGCTTTTTTATCCATTCTATTACTCTATGTCTTTTGATTGGTGCATTAAGTCCATTTACATTTAGGGTGACTATTGAAAGATATGTACTTATTGCCATTGCAGGCTTTAGATTCGTGGTTACCAAAGGTTCAAGGTTAGCTTCTTTAGTATCTTACTGCCTAACTTAGCTCGCTTATTGAGCTGTTATATACACTGTCTGGAGAGTCTTTTCTTCTCTCCCTTCTTGTTCCTCCTCCTCCCTTCTTCATATGTTGTGTGTTTTGTTCTGTGCTCTTTTTAGGGGTGCTCCCATCTAGAGCAGTCCCTGTAGGATGCCCTGTAGAGGTGGTTTGTGGGAAGCAAATTCCCTCAGCTTTTGCTTGTCTGGGAATTGTTTGATCCCACCATCATATTTAAATGATAGTCGTGCTGGATACAGTATCCTTGGTTCAAGGCCCTTCTGTTTCATTGCATTAAGTATATCATGCCATTCTCTTCTGGCCTGTAGGGTTTCTGTTGAGAAGTCTGATGTTAGCCTGATTGGTTTTCCTTTATAGGTGACCTTTTTCTCTCTAGCTGCCTTTAAAACTCTTTCCTTGTCCTTGATCCTTGCCATTTTAATTATTATGTGTCTTGGTGTTGTCCTCCTTGGATCCTTTCTGTTGGGGGTTCTGTATAATTCCATGGTCTGTTCGATTATTTCCTCCCCCAGTTTGGGGAAGTTTTCAGCAATTATTTCTTCAAAGACACTTTCTATCCCTTTTCCTCTTTCTTCCTCTTCTGGTATCCCTATAATACGAATGTTTTTCCTTTTGTATTGGTCACATATTTCTCTTAGTGTTGTTTCATTCCTGGAGATCCTTTTATCTCTCTCTATGTCAGCTTCTATACGTTCCTGTTCTCTGGCTTCTATTCCTTCAATGGCCTCTTGCATCTTATCCATTCTGCTTATAAATCCTTCCAGGGATTGTTTCACTTCTGTGATCTCTTTCCTGACATCTGTGATCTCCTTCCGGACTTCATCCCACTGCTCTTGCATTTTTCTCTGCATCTCATCCCACTGCTCTTGCATTTTTCTCTGCATCTCATCCCATTGCTCTTGCATTTTTTTCTGCATCTCTGTCAGCATGTTCATGATTTTTATTTTGAATTCTTTTTCAGGAGGACTAGTTAGGTCTGTCTCCTTCTCAGGTGTTGTCTCTGTGATCTTTGTCTGCCTGTAGTTTTGCCTTTTCATGGTGATAGAGATAGTCTGCAGAGCTGGTACAAGTGACCGCTGGAAGAGCTTCCCTTCTTGTTGGTTTGTAGCCTTTTCCTGGGAGAATAGCGACCTCTAGTGGCTTGTGCTGGGCAGCTGTGCGCAGACAGGGCTTCTGCTTCCTGCCCAGTTGCTTTGGGGTTTATCTCCACTGTTGCTGTGGGCTTGGCCTGGCTGGGGCTGTTCCTCCAAAATGGTGGAGCCCCGTTAGAGGGGGAGCAGCCAGGAGACTATTTATCTCCGTAAGGGGCCTCTGTGCTCCCTGCTGCCCAGGGGGTTAGAGTGCCCAGAGATCCCCAGATTCCCTGCTTCTGGTCTAAGTGACCTGTCCTGCCCCTTTAAGATTTCCAAAAAGCACTCTCCAAACCAAAACAACAACAGCAACAATGAGAGAGGGAACAGAAAGGAAAAAAAAAAGAAAAAACACGCGATTTTTTTTTTTTCCTCAGGTGCCGGTCCCAGGCACCCGCGCACTGGTCCTGCTGCCCTGTCTCCCTAGCACCAAGGTCCCTGTCCTTTCAAGGCTTCCAAAAAGCCCCCACCCACCGGTCCCGCAGGGAAGGAACGCTCAATATTCTTGGTCCTCAGGCACTGGTCCCACGCACCCGCTCACCAGTCCCGCCGCCCTGCCTCCCTAGCACCGGGGTCCCTGTCCCTTCAAGGCTTCCAAAAAGCACTTGGCAAAAAGAGAGAAAAAAAAGGGAAAAACGCGCGATTTCTTCCGTCCTCAGGTGCTGGTCTCAGGCACCCACCCACCGGTCCCACAGGGAAAAATGCGGGATATTCTTTGTCCTCAGGTGCCGGTCCCAGGCACCCGCTCACCAGTCCCGCCGCCCTGCCTCCCTAGCACCGGGGTCCCTGTCCCTTTTAGGCTTCCAAAAAGCACTCGCAGAAAAGAGAAAAAAAAAGGGGAAAAACGCGCGATTTCCTCTGTCCTCAAGTGCCAGTCTCAGGCACCCGCCCACCGGTCCCGCAGGGAAAAACGGGGGATATTCTTTGTCCTCAGGCGCCGGTCCCAGCCACCCGCTCACCAGTCCCGCCACCGTGCCTCCCTAGCACTGGGGTCCCCGTCCCTTCAAGGCTTCCAAAAAGCGCTTGCCAAAAAGAGAAAAAAAAAAAAAGGGGAAAAACGCGCGACCTCCTCCGTCCTCAGGCACCGGTCTCAGGCACCCGCCCCCAGGTCTCGCAGGGAGAAACGCGGGATATTCTTTGTCCTCCGGCGCCGTTCCCAGGCACCTCCTCACCGGTCCCGCCACCCTGCCTCCCCAGCAACGGGGGCCCGTCCCTCTAAGGCTTCCAAAAAGCGCTCGCCAAAAAAAAAAAAACTGCTCCGGTTTCTCTCCACCCGCCGGGAGCCGGGGGGAGGGGCGCTCGGGTCCCGCCGGCCTGGGGCTTGTATCTTACCCCCTTCACAAGGCGCTGGGTTCTTGCAGGTGTGGATGTGGTCTGGATGTTGTCCTGTGTCCTGTGGTCTCTATTTTAGGAAGATTTTTCTTTGTTATATTTTCATAGCTCTATGTGTTTTTGGGAGGAGATTTCCACTGCTCTCCTCACGCCGCCATCTTGGCTCCCGCCTCTCCCCTGCCTTCTTTTTTATTGTTATTTATTCTTATCTTGGATGATTGGTAATAACTTGGAGCAACTTACATTTTCTGGACCTTCATGAGGAAGGAAGTGAAATGAGGAAGGAAAACCAGGTAGTTTCTAAGATATCTTCTAGCTCTTGTAAATGTCATGCTTCTATGATTCTAATTTATTCTCCAAAAGTTGTATGTCCGGAACATTAATATGACTAATGAACACTTTACTATGGGACACTTTATTGTTTAAAGATTTTAAAGTGCTCAAGTAGTACCAATCTTTTTTAACAGCTTTATTAAGGTTGGCTGACATACAATAATATGTACATACTTAAGGTGTATAATTTGATAAGCTTTGTCATTTGTATACACTCACTAAACCATCACCACAACCAAGATAACATTAATATCTGGGATTAGTTCAGTATCCCTTATGATTTCACATTATCTGTCTTGTTGGATTTTTAGCTAGAATTTTTTGTAGTATTATTTCGGTAGTGGCTGTAAGGTTTATTATATAAAATACATATTTAACTTATCACAATCTACCTTCAAGTAATATTATACCATATACATAGTACAAGAATCTAACAACCATAAACTTTCATTTCTTCTCTCCTAGCCTTTGTAATATTTTTGTCATACAGTTAGCTTCTATATGCTGTAAACTCCAACATACATTGTATTTCTGCTTTAAATGATCATTTTAAAGAAATTGTTTGAAGTCTTATATAGACCCGCATAGTTACCATGCCCAGCGCTCTTCATTCCTATGTGTAGATCTGTATTTCCATTATAGACTTTTCCCTCTGCTTAAAAGATTTTTTTTCTTGCAGTAAGGATATGTTGGTACCAAGTTTTTCCAGTTTGTGTATATCTGAAAAATCTTTATTTAACCTTAGCTTATGAAGCTAAGGGTATAAAATTCTAAGTTGAGAGATGTTTCCTGTCAGTACTCTTTAATGTTGTTCCATTTTATTCTCTTGCATTGTTTCTGATGAGAAATCTACCATCCTTAACTTTGCACCTCTGAACTTAATAACTTTTTTCTCTGGATGCTTTTAGGATTTTTTCATTATCATTGAGAGTTACACAATTTGATTATGATGTGCTTTGGTATAGTTTTCTTCATGTTTCTTGGGCATGTGGTGAGCCTTGAAATTATGAATCTATGGTTTTCATCAAATTTGGATAATGTTTGGCCATTAGCCCTTCAAATTTATTTGGTACTCTGCTCTCTTCTCTTTGAGGACTCCAGTTACTAATATCTTAGGCCACTGGAAGTATACTACAGCTAACTGATGCTCTGTTCATTATTTTTCTCAGTATTTTGTCTCTGTGTGTTTCACTTTGGATAGTCCCTACTGTGTTTTCATGTTGAATAACCTGACCTTCTATATTGTCTAATTTGCCGTTAATCCTATGTAGTATATTTTTCATCTCAGAAATTGTAGTTTTTAATCTCCATAATTTTTTTATATTTTCCATAATACAATACTTGATATGCTTAATCTTTTCTCCAGCTTCCTAAGCTTAAGATATGTCTTTGTGTAATAATTCTGTCATCTATGCCATTTCTAGGTTGGTTTCAATTGATTTTTCTCCTGATTATGGATCATGTATTTTCTTGCTTCTTTGCATGCCTGATAATTTTTTATTCAATGCCAGACATTATGAATTTTATCCTATTTGGCACTGGCTTTTTTGGTACTTCTATTAATATTTGTAAGTTTTATTCTCCTTCATCACTGATTTACTTGAAAACAGTTTGATCCTTTCTAGCCACTCTTTTAAGCTTTGCTAGGCAGGACCAGAGCAGTGCTTAGTTTAGGACGAATTTCACCCCACTATTTGGGCAGGACCCTCCTGACAACTCTACCTAATATTCCATGAATTATGAGATTTTCTACTCTGGTGGGAGCAGAATATATTCCCAGTCTTGTGTGAGCCTCAGAGATTGTTCTTTCTAATCCTCTCAAGTTATTCCTTTCCCAGCCTCAGGTAGTTTCCATATAAGCATGTGCTGATCAGTAACCAACTGAAGCCTCAGCAAGGATTCTCTGCAGATCTCCAAAGCTCTTTATGCAGCTCTCCCCTCAAAGCACTCTTCCTGCAAAAGTCTAACCACACTGGCCTCCCCGGACTCCCAGCTCTGTCTCCTCAAACCAGGGAGACCACCAAGATTTCCTGCATTTCCCCTCTCCCTATGCCATAGCCTGGAAAATCTCTCTTGGTAGTACCCTGGGATAACAAAGGACTCAGATCATTTTTTTCCTCTCTCTCAGGGTGCACTGTCCTTTTTCTCTTATGTCTAACATCTTATACACCATTGTTTCCTACAAGTTGTCCAATTGTCATTTTGTGAGAGTGGATAAATCCAGCCTCTGTTACTCCATCCTGGCCAGAGGGCAAAGTCACCCACCTGAACTGAAACTGCTATGAAACTCTCATTTGTATGAGCATTCCTCAAAGCATTTAATGACTATTTATCACAGACCACCTGCCCATTTGCCTGCTAATACTATGAGTTGAAGTCATTCTATATTATCTTCCTTAGCTCTTCACCTAGACATATATTTACATTTACTGTTTTATTAGTGTTTTCTTTTATCTTTCCTTCAGTAAACTATTTCACTGAAACACATGAATGCTTATTGTTTTCTAACTTGTTTTCTACTGTAAGTCACACTGTTACAGAAGTCTAAGACAAAATTTAAAATATCATATTTCAGTTTCAAAAACCCAGAAATAAAGGTTCAATAATTTTGATGGCCTCATTCTGAGTCCATTTTACATGTTTCACTTTTTTACTCATTTGGTGATGACTTCCAAAGACAGAAGATTTTCTTCTGGAAAAAAAAAAAACTGGCCTTTGTGCATTCAAAAGAAATCTCCTCTCCCCATTATTCATTCTTCAAAGTACAAACTGGCCCTGATTTCCCAATAATGCTACAACTGAATTATAATGATTTTTGCAAAATTGGTTATTTCTTTAGCTCCCTTCTGTTCATTACATATCCTCCTATTCCATCTAATATCTAATGGTTGAATTTAACACACAGACACACATGCACACCTACCTAATCCTCTGTTCATGCCAATAGAGACTATTTCTCAACCCATTTTTTCACGCATCTTAAGTTAAAAAAAAACACTAATGCTACAAAATAAATAAGTGATAACAGAACTGAGGTCCTGGGAGAACCCATTCAATTGAAAGCCTGTTAATAGACAGTAAAGTGCCTTGTGCCCTAGGGAAGAAAGGTACTATAAAAATCCCTAATATTGTTGCCACGGTTAGACCAGCTCTATAGTACACAATAGAGCCAGACATTTCCTTTAATCTAGTTCCTATGATTTCACCATGTCACCTTGATTTTACATCAGGTAACAGAATAAAAGTTTTGTCCCAACTCCAGTCTTCCCAGTGGGCCTATCCTCCATGCTATCAGGCCACTGGTTTCCATTCCCCTAGCAGCAGGGCAGTATCCAAATGCTATGGATGAGGCCCACACTGGCAGCCCAGCAGGAGCCTGAGGGCACAGCCTCATCCAGGAACAGAGGGAATGAAGCTGCTGGTTTGTTCTGAGGCCCAACACATCCTCCCTGTGTGTGTCGCCAGAGCAATCAGGTTTAGCCAGACCCTTTCTGAGCTTAGTTGCACAGAGATATAGAAAGGTCACCCTTTTCCACTGGGGCCCGTTTCTCACAGACTGTCCCTCTGGGGCCTACCCAGATAAGCAAGTGAGGAATTGTTAGATCATGCATTTTCTCAAAAGCCATTTTCTCCCTTTAAGATTGACCCCCACAAACCAACACAACCAATGATATGAAACAGGCCTCCCAAACAATGTTTTCAGAGGTAACAGACCAAAACTGTCTCCTTCCTACCCCTGGTAAAGGGCACAGGGTATTGGAGAAAAGTCAATGACCTTTTGGAATGAAACAACCTGAATTTGGTTCTTCTTTAATAACAAATTTCCTCCATTCAAAAAAAATCCACATAGCTTATATTTGAGTAACTCTTTATATTCATTTACTTAACAAATATGTATCAGGCTCCCATTCTACATCAGGCACAGGGCTGGGAGGTGGACATGGGAATGTGAACAAGGCAAGTACAGCCCCAGCCTCCACAGGGCTCGTGGTTTGGTAAAGAATTCAGACAAGCCAAAAGCATTTCCACTAGTGATGAAGGGCTGTATGATAGAGAAGCACAGGATGTAAGCACACATAAGAGGGGCACCGTAACTAGACTTTGAAAGTTCAGGGAAAACATTCCCGTGGAAGTCGTGTCTAAGTTGAAACCTGCAAGATAAGGGAAAACACAGGCTGAAAGAAGAGGAGTTGAGGAGACAGGAGAAGACTGCTCCAGGCAGAGGGACCATGAGGAAACAGGAAAGATCTCTGCGAGTGCTTTCCCAAGGCTGGACTCTAGCGTGGGCTTCAAGTTTGGGGGCACAACACAATGAGAGGCAGGCCTGGGGTGTCAGCCAGGGCCCAAACCAAGGCTTTGGACTTAAAAACCCAAGGTATTTGGATTGTAACCTGGTGATGCCAGGGTACCACTAAAGGTTTTAAGTAAGGCACAATAGGATGAGATTCACATTTTAGAAATTACAGCTTGGGAAAGTGGGGGTTGAGGGGTGTTCTAGGGAGCAAGGTTGGAGTTAAGGAATATAATGAAGAAGCTATTGTCCACTAGACAAAGAATGACTCTGGTCTGAACCAAGTTAGTGACAGTGGAGTTTCTGAAAAGTAGATAAATTTTAGAAATGTATATGAGGTGGATTCAACGAGAGCAAAAGAGTACATTGAGGGTGGAGGTGCCAGAGGGAGAGGTGGGAGCTAAGCAAGATGTTTTCACTAAGGGGATGGTAGTGCCAACTGATAAGAGAGGAAACAGAAGAGGAGAAAAAGGACCATAGAGAAGTGCTAAGTTTTTCAATTATCAATTTGGTTAAGGTGCCTACGGGAAATGAGAATGGTGAGGAGGTCAGATGGTCTCCCGGCGCCCCTGCACCCATCCTCACTTTTAATGGGGAGGGGAGAAGGGATGATATTGAAAAACAGAAAGCTGATTCATGACATGAAAAGGGGGTTTCCTTAAGGACTCATAGGAATTCATGGCTGGATCCCCAATTTCTGGTTTAAAGCTCCAACCTTCTGATCCGTCATCCTTTATAAAGGAATCTGATTTTACATTAAATGCCAGGTGGTGGTTTGGAATAGGTCCAGAGGCCCCAGAGCTAGAGACATATTTTAAATAAGCAAAATAGATCAATAAATCACAAAGAAGCACAGAGGCTACCAAGGCCAGCTTGTTTCCTTGAGGCTTGATAAGTGCCAACTATGACCCTTGCTTGGGATGATGGGGAAACTGAAGGCTGACCCTGGGAGCTCTGGAGGCTGTATTGGGCCCACCTGGCACTTCCTTCTGTCCCTTGCTTCTCCTGCTGAGGATAAAGGGCAGCCTAGCCCTTTGAATGCCTTCTCTTGTTGTCAGTGTGTCTCATCCTATAAATGTGATTCCTCTCTTCTGACACTGCTCCCTTTTCTCTTGTCACCTGTGTGCCATGCAAATTAGAAGGGTCTGCTTTCTCAAAACCTGAAAATGTGCTGTCCCTCCTTCAAGCCCCCAGTCCTGGCTGAGAGCTGCAAACAGATCTTCTAGGATGCTACGACCACTCTCTGTCTTCTAAACCTGCAAATGAATAATTGGGCTATGATTTTGCTGGGGATCTCCCACTCCACATCAAATTCTAGAATCAATGCTTTTTCCCAGAGAGTTGGAAATGTAAATAGAGAGAGAAAAATGACTGTGTCAGTGAATGCTCTACAGGGCTTCTAAGGACCTAATTATGAATGGACATTAAATATTTAATCTCATCTTTAACCCTTGAGGCAGAAGCTCAGACTGGGCCTGACTTGCTCTGCTGAAAAACATGTTCCCATGTTAATTTCTCTCTGGATAATTTAGCCTATCAAAATGCACCCCTTTTCTCCCCACTTATGAGAACAGACTTGCTCCTACCCCCACCCACAACTTCTTTTGGCTCTTCCTTCTTCCCAGTGAATCTTCCCTTCTCCGTTTAAAAAAATAGTGGTTTTGCATTAGCCCCCATTTTCATTAAACAAAAAAGAATGATAATGAGAACAGTTAACATCTACTGGAGGCCTACTGTGTAGCAGGTCCTGATGGATGTTTTAGGGGCCTTATGTATCTGATCTCATGTAATCTTCCTAAAACCCTATGAGAGAAGTTTTATTATTCCTATTTCATAGACAGAAAACTAAGGCTCAAAGAGAATAATTGGCCAAGCCAAGACTGGGATTCAAACTAGGCTTCTGACTTCAAAGTCCATCCTTACCTACGGTATGATTTTTTTAAAAAAATTAATGTAGTGCAGGTTTATTTGGAGAAACCTTCATTTGGATCATGGGCTCCCAAAGAGGTGGCCCAAAGAGGCTGATGTGACCCAGGCGGCTTCTAATGCCTTCTTGTTTTGATTGTTGCCTGTGATTATGTGATATTTGGAGCTGCAGCAGCCCTTTTGTGAACTAAAGTGACAAGCCTGAGGACAAAATCTCACACTCCAAGGTGACAGAATGGAATGCTAGAAAGAACATGAGTCCTTAATGGCATAATCCCAAACCAACTTCAGAATTGCCTGTCCTCAGATCCCTTGGTGAAAAAATCTAATGTTTCTCTTGTTTAAGTTCCTTGAAGGTGGATATTCTGTTACTCATAGCCACGTAAACCCAAATCCATAAACCCTGTGATCTTGAGCAAACACAAGTATTAACTGTTCTCTGCCTAGGTGTCTTTATTGGTGAGTGAAATAGTACTCATACATATATTTTACAAAATTATACACATTCTTTTGTTCTACTTCTATCATCCAACATTGTATCTTGAGAGTCTCTTGTGTTCTTCACAATTTTTCTAGAAGGCACAGCCTTTGATGGCTACAGAGATGTCTGTCTGAAGTTTTTCTCCAAATGCACCTACTGTTGAGTGTATACACTGTTGGCAAACTTTCTCATGTATACTAATGGTTGCAATGAATCCTCCTTGTACACAAAATTATTGTCTTCAAATTCTTTTCTGAGGATAAATTCCTAGAAGTGGAAATACTGCATCACATTTTTAAGGCTTACAATATCAATTGCCACACTGTTTCCCTTCTGCCCCCCACATTAACATTGCTATAAAAAGTGTACATGAGTGTGGAAAAAACAATTTTTTTAATCCACTCCAGAACTCAAAAATATGCTAATATCTCTTTCAAGCATCCAAAATCCTGCCTTACCTTCAAGTCTCCCCAAAATCACATAGGGAAATGTGCACTGCAAAGCACCCTATAGGCCATTTTCCAAAGTACAAAGAAAAGGAGGAAAATATGTTGAGTACCTTGAAGGTGCCAGAGGCCTTTAAGCATGTTATTCTATTTTTTTATAGCCCTTTATGACAACTATGCAAGATAGGTATCATTACATCAATTTTTTCAATGAGGAATTTTAGATAACCTGCACCCATTATTAAGAGTTTATCTGCACCACTCTATCTACGCACACCTTGTCTTCCTTCTAATCCCAGCTATCACCACATATAGAAAGCAAAGCAAAGATACCTCCTTTTTCATTAATTTCTATAACATGCCCAACATGAAGTTCAATAGCATGTTACTAGGCAACACCTTCTGTCCCTCTGAGGTGGTACCCCCAAAACACTGACTCCTGATTTTGTCTCTCATCTCCATCTATTCCAAGCAGCACATGTTTCATGAGAGCCTGGAGCCATGTCTGCCCAACAATAAACATAATTCTCAAAGTGAGTTTATTGGAATTACTAGAAAGTAATTTCAGTATGGCTCAGTAAGCACTATGCTTCTATCATACCAACCTTCCCTCAGATAACAACTATAAACTCTGGACAAAATCCAAAAGGGAAAAAATAATAATAACCTGAAGACTCTGAATAGTGAAAAACAAAAGCAGGCAGATTCTGGAGGGGTGTCAAGATTTTGAAGAAGGAAATTACGCCAAGTGAGTTTCCCATTTTTTAGAAGTTTAATAAGAGCCAGAATTTTATAGGGTGGTTTAAATGAAAGTAGTCAAAACAGAAAACCATAATCTTTCTGGCTTAAAGAACCAGAGGACACAGATTGGTGCAGTGACAACCACTGGGAAGAGAGAATCTCAGAAACAAAAGAGAGCCACATAGACTGTAGCCCCACATTTCATGCACAGACCTTGCCTTACACAAATCTCTGGTTCACCCTTGAACTACACCATGCCAGACAGACTCAAAAGCAGTTCAGCTAAGGATAAAAGAACTACACTTGGCTATTGGCCAACAGTCAGGATTTGCAGTTTAAAAACAGCCAAATAATTTGCTGCTAAAACAAAAAGTCAACATTCTTCAGAAGTATATAACTGAATCTGGAGTGTCCACAACAAAATAGCCACTATGTTGAGGGTAAAGTCAAAATTATTTGGCATTCTAAGAACCATGAAAATTCAAAAAAACAAGAGAAAATTTATCAAAAAAGATTAACAACCAGTCAAACCAGGTGTTGGAATTAGCACAGAAGGATTTTAAAGCAGCTATTATAACTACGCTCAATGGTATAAAGTGAAATATGCCCACAATAAACAAAAGACTGAAAATCTCAACAAAGAAACTATTTTTTAAAACTGGAAATTCTGAAACTGAAAAATACTCTATTCTGAAATTTAAAATTCATAGAATAGGCTTAACAGCAGAAGGAGGAGTCGATGTACAACTCAGGAAGAAATTATCCAATCTGAAGACTGGAGGGAAAAATGATTTAAAAAGTGGACAGAGCCTGAGAGCTGGAGGACAATATCCAACCACATAACATATGCGTAATTGTAGTGCCAGAATAAGAAGGAAAAACAATGAGATAGAAAAAAATATTTGAAGAAAAATGACCAAATTTTTCCAAATCTGATGACGAACAGATTCAAGATTCTCAGGACTCTGGGTAAGATAATTATGAGGCAAACCTTGCCTTGGTATATCATAATAAAATTGCAAAAAAATTAAAGAGACAGAAAAACAACACCACACATTTAGCTGAACAAAAAATAGGAATTACCATAGCCTTCTTGTTGGGAATCTTGGAAGCCAAAAGATAATGGAACAACATCTTTGAAGTGCCAAATGAAAAATTGTTAACACAGAATTCTGTATTCAGCAAGAAATACTTCAAGAATAAGGCAAAATTAAGGTATTTCCAAATTTTTTAATGATAATTTATCACCAGCAAATTTACATTATAATAAATGCTAAAGGAAGCTCTCTGGATAAAAGAAAATGATACCAGATAGAGACACAGATCCTAAGGAAGGAATGAAGAACACTGGAAATAGCAAATACATGAGTAAATTTAAAATACTATTTTTTTCCTTTTAATCCCTATAAAATGGATATGACTTTAAAAAAATTGTAACATATGGGGTTATATAACTAACATACAGGCTTATAAGGTTTATGTAGATTTAACACATTTGTCAACTACAGTGTAAAGGCCTAGTTAGAATTGGAAAGGAAAATGAACATATACAGTTGCAGTTTCTACATTTTACATGAACTGATACAATATTGATTCTTACTTAATTGTGAAAAGCTAAGGATTTATCCTGTAGTCCCTAGAACAACAAATGAAAAAAAATGTAATAGATAAATTAATGTGGAATTCTAAAACTTATTTAATCCAAAAGAAAAGAGGAAAAAAGCAACAAAAGAACAAAAAATAATAAAAGACCAAAATCCAAATGTATCAATAATTACATTAAATGTTAATGGGCTAAACTCTCCAAAAGTAGTTAGAGATTGTAAGAAAGGATAAAAAGCAAGACCCAACTACTAGCTGCCTACAGGAAATTCCACTTTAATATAAATAAGTAGGTGAAAGTAAATAAATGGAAATACATACATTAAGAAAATAGTAAAATATAAGAAGGCTATTTTAGTATCAGATAAAACAGACTTCAACATAAGAGTAACTTTAAAGGTAAAGGACATTTTGAAGTGATAAATGAAACAATTTATCAAAAAGAGGTAACAATCACCAATGTGGCCTGTGCCTAATAGCTGAGTTCCAAAACACATAAACCAGAAGTCTACAGAATTAAAAGACCATTTCACCACACTAAAGATTTTAATACCCATCTCTCAACAATTAATAGACTCAGAGAAGAGGAAAAAGCGGAGACATACTACACTAAAGATTTTAATACCCATCTCTCAACAATTAATAGACTCAGGGAAAAGGAAAAAGTGGAGACATAGGTGATAAACCATACTGTCAGCCACCTTGACCTGTAACTGCAGAATACATATTCTTTTCAAGTTCACATGGTATGTTCATCAAAATTAAGCCATATGCTGGGTCATAAAAGAAGTTTCAATAAATTTTAAACCACTGAAAACATAACAGCTCTCTGCAGAACCTGAAATTTAAGCTCCATGAGATCAGAGACTTTGTTTTGTTCTCTGTTATATCTCCAGATCCAGATAACGTGGGGTTCTCCAGACAAACAGACCAATAGGAGACATATATTACAAATATAAAATTATGTTTATTTATTTATATATTATATACATACAATGATAAAATACCAAATATTTTTATCTTGAAATACATACATAAAAGACATTCATTTTAAGGAATTGGTTTATGGAATTATGAAGGCTGGCAAATCCAAAATCTGTAGGTAGGCCAACAGATTGGAAACATCCAAGAAGAAGCCAATGCTTCAGCACTGAAGCAGAATTTATTCTCCTCCAGAAAACCTGTTTTTGCAATTCAAGACTTCAACTGATTATATGAAGCCCACCCATATTATCAAGAGTAATCTCCTTTACTTAAACTGATTGCAGATACTAACCACATCTACAAAGTATCTTCAATGAACATGTAGGCAAGAGTTTCATTAAATAACTGGGTACCATAGCCTAGCCAAATTGACAGTCACTAAAGCCAAGAACAGTGACTGACACTTAGAAGCTTTCAATAAACATTTGTTGAACAGATGTTAAATATATAATTACGGGATCACAAGACCAAATCTGAAAGTAGAATGTAACCTTAGAGACACTATGGAGGACAGAATTCTCAAGCTTCAGAGATTCCCCATGCTGCATCCTCCAGAGCATATGTGTCTAAGGTTAGGGTGGTGTCCAGGAAATGATTTTTAACAAGCATACCAGGGCCACCACATGTGGGTGTGCAAGTTAGTCAGTGCTCTACTCAGTCCCATTACCCTGCAAGCATTCACAGAAGATTCTGATGCAGGTGGTCCAGATCACAGTCTCTGAGGTTATTTACTCATCAAATAATCCTCTCTCCAGCATTCTAGACAGTGGCCCTCCAGCACCTCAAATAACCGAGTGCTCACTACCTACCCAAGTGGCCTATTTTGTCTTCAGCCAGCTGACTGTTAAAAAGTTCTTCTCACATTGGGTCTCAACAGGACCTTCTGAAGTTTCTGACCATTGATACCAATTCTCCTTTTGCACAACCTGAGGATTTCAACCTCTACTGCCTGAGCCACAGATAATTCACACGGCAGCTTAGGTTCAGGTGTTGGTTGAGAAGACTTAGTTCCTAGGAAAACTCTTGCCCATCTGTGAGAGAACCCAATGTAAGCCAGACATATTGGTGAGTATGTGATGATGTAGGATTGTCAGGGGAGAGCCCCCCAAAGGTACTGACCAGCTATGAGAGTATCGGGATTAATTTACAGGACCATGGTGTGGCAGTGAATCCTGGAACCTGCTCCAAGAAGGTAGACTGCTATGGCAAGCATCTGGTTCTGCTTAGTAGAGGATGTGCTAGACCTAACCAAAATGCTAGAATAAAGCTACCTAGACTGCAAACAGCAAAAGAAATTTGGATACATACTGGTCCTTTTCTACCTTAGCTGACACAAACTGCCATACAGGGATTCTTTAACATTCTAAGCCATTCATTTAGTAATATGTTGATTGATTTATTCACTAAAAATTGATTACATGCTTATTGTAATCAGGCACTGACTAGGTGTAACAAATCAGTGGTAAAAAAACTAACTTAGTCTCTGCTCTCATGGAATTAAAGTCAAATGGAGGTGACATGGTAAACCATTAAACGAATAAAAACACAAGTATGTTAAAAAGTGAGTGTGTTATTAACATAAACGAACAGGTGTGTTTGTACAGAGAATGACAAGGCAGACCTTGTATTCAGGGAAAGCTTTTCTGAGCCGATAGTCTATATTAGATCTGAGGATGAACAGAAATCTAGTGAGTGCTCTAGGCAAAGGCATAGAGAAAGGCACATGCAAAGGCTCAGAGGCATGAAAGAACCTGGCACAAAAGAACCTGACAAGATGTCAGTGTGGCAGGAGCATGAGTAAAGGGAGGCTGTGACTTGAGATGAAATTGCAGAGGTAAACAAGACTGCTGCCATGATAAATATTTGACTAGGGAGCCGAAAGGACAAAAAGCAGAAGGTGGCATAATTCATGTTTGAAGGGATTACTGTGACTATATCTGAAGAATAGACTGAAAGGAGAGACAAGACTAAAGTAGGTCACTTAATAAGTAATTGCCCAAATGAGAAATATTGTTAGTAAGAACTAGGGTAATTGAAAGAAGATATTGAGAATAGTATATTGATTCAAAAGATACTCAAGAGTTAGAATGAGGTGGTTCCTTTGCTGGAAGGTGGCTCCATGAGACAAGTGATCATGTGTGTTTTGTTTTGCAGTGTATCCACTAGCACAGTGTCTGGTACATAAATATTAATATAGTCAATCCTCATTATTCACAGATTTCATACTTGCAAATTCACCTACTCACTAAACTTTACCCCAAAATCAATACTTGTAGCACTTCTGTCATCATTTACAGATATGCATATATGCAGACAGGTGAAAAATTTACCTTGTTTGACACACATTCCTAGCTGAAGTCCAATTAAGGTGATACTCTGCCTTGTCTCAGCTTTCATACTGTAAACAGGTGTCCTTTTCACTATATACTTAGTGGCACTTTTTTTTGCATTTTTGTGCTTTTTATTGGTGCTTTTGCTCTTTAAAATGGTCCACAAGGGTGGCTCTCTAGTGCTTTCTAGGGCTTCTAAGTGCAGGAAGGCTGTGATGTGCCTTACTGAGAAAACATGTATGTTAGATCTAACTTTGTCAGGCATGAATAACAATGCTGTTGGCTGTGAGTTTGAGGTTAAGGAATCGATGTTATATTAAAGAAAATGTCTTTAGACAGGAGCACACATGAAAATATACTGAGCAGTTGGCAAAAGTGTTTTGACCAGAGGCTCACAGGAACTCGTATTTTCCCTAGGAGCAATGTTTCAGTATTTGCTAAACCAGTTCTCTCAGTGACTGCATAATACATAACTACCTCAAATAGTGAGAATCAACTGTGACTGTTAATTGAACAAGTGAAAACAATAGATATGACAGAACTAGTTCAATAATTGAGGGCTTTAGGCTAGAGCAATTGCACTGATGGTAGTATCATTTATGGGGACAGAATTCTGGGAAAGGAACAGGTTTGGGAAGAAAATGAGAACCCCATTTTTACATGTTTCTTTTGAGATACCCGTGATGACATCCAAGCAGAGATGTCAAGTAGCCAGGTATATGAGTCTGAATCTCAGGGGAGATTTTTAGACTGGAGACACAAATTTTTAAGTCATCAACATATAGACAGATTTAAAGCAACAAGGAGAGACGAGATCACGGAGCAGTAAGTGTAGGGAGAGAAGAAAAGAGGCCCCAGAGCAAAGCCCTGAAGCACAGCCACACTCAGGAAGCCTGGACTGAAGGAAGTAACCAGAGGGAAAAGGACGACCAAGAATGTGTGGCACCACGGAGGCTGAGAGAGGGCTGCACTGCCAAGAGCACAGCCAGCCCCAGAGATGGAGGCTGGGAGACAGGGGAGGGCCCGACTGAAGAGCATCCCCTACAGGGCACGATGAAGTCCTCAGGGACCGGGAGCCACCTTCAGGCAAAGGAACCGACCAAAGAGTGAATGGAAGAGGCAAGAAAACAAAAACACTATATGACAACTTTTAGAAGTTTGATTTTCAACAGTAGCAGAGAATTGAGGCATTGGAGCAAAATAGGTGATCAAAACAGGGTTCTATTTTGATTTGATTTGAACTTGGGAAAATACTGTGTGTGTGTAAACTGTTAGGAAAGATGCAGTAAGATGGAGAGAAACTAATGATGGTGCAGAGAAGAGAAAACAGAGGATCTTAGGGAGGTAAGAAAGAATAGGATCCAGGGTACATTTGGAGGAACTAATCTTTGTTAGGAGGAGCAAGGGGCAATTACCACCCTTGAGTGTACGTGTTTGTGTACATGCATGTACACACATACTCCTCTACCTCTATGATTGAGATCATAAGTTCATGTAAAATTCTTCACGTATTCCTATTATCTTACTGATTTTCACCAAAGCTCCAACAGGTACAGATATTTTGCTTCTAGTTCCCCCTAAGTTTGCTTCCTTCCTTTTTCCAGACCTTTGCACTTGATTTTCTATGAAGTTACCCTTCTGAGGTTCTTGTAAGCCTTTTATCTGACTCTCGATTCTTTCTGGAGATATATATACTATTCCCTTCTCCCAGCTTCTAAAGATTCGAGTCATGTCTTTTTTCTACCAACAGCATTGCCTGGAGGCTAAGCACTAACCTGGGACAGCTCTGGGCACCCTCCTTCACTGTCACCTAAGAGCAGTCTCCTAAGCACCCCCACCCACAGAAGAGCAGGGCTCCACTCACAGGAAGGTCTGTGCTTCCTCAGAAACTTGGTTTCCATCTGTCCTATGCTTCCTCTTCTCATCAGTGTTCAGAGTTCTTTTGAGGCATGACTGCACTAATAATTTTAAAGTTTCATACACCCAATGGATATCCACTCTCTCTCGATCCATGATAGCATCTGACATACATGGACCCACTCTGTATTCTGCTAGGTGCTCTAAACATAGTATCTCACTTATTTCTCATACCACCCTGTGAGGCAGACCTCATCATTCCCACTATATAGGTTAGGAAACTGAGACTTAGGGGTTACACAGTTAACAAATCAGGAAGTCGGGATTTGAACTCACATCGTGCTCGAAAGACTAAAACCTTCCCACTTTTGCCAGGCAGCAAATTAGACCAGCAGTGACCTCCTAGCATAACTTTTTGGCCACCATTTTATTCCATATATGTTCCACTCCCTAAATCTGCAGATATTGCCATGAAGAAAAATGCCAGTTCAAGTCATCTCAAGCTCAAAGCCGCACCCAGTAAATGGCTGCCTGTAATGCCATGGAAGGACACAGAAGGCCCTAGGAGGCCCTGGAAGACCATGGCTGTAATTCCTCCTTACAGGAAACCACTAAGCACTGAGATTTTAACTACCCTTTTCAATCTAAGTAGTAGAAGTATGATGGAGGTAGAATTATTTAAATCCCTGGCAAATTCTTTGTCACATTATGGAAAATGATGTTGTAGAAGAGGTCTCATCTCTGTAAAAATGAATATAAATAATGAGCTTCAGAGCAAGGAGGAAATGACACAACAGTATTTGGAAAGGAGGCCATCATGGCTAGAACAGGCCCTGCTCATGTGTGCATGCAGGCAGGTAGCAGTATCCCACTGTCTGAGGTGCTGGGAAGAGATCAATAGTATCCAAGCCACACCAAGAGAAGAAAGGAAGCTTTATGCAAAAGAGAGAAGCAGAGGAGAGCGCCTGAGTAAGAAACGGAGCCTGAGAATGAGCTGGGGGTGTACAGCAGGCCTCCTAGCTTGCTTGTGGAGTGAGCCTAGAATTGGGCCAGGTGAGCAGCAAGAAGGATGAAGCAGACTCTGTAAACCTCACCAGTTAGAACAACCACCATCCAAAAGACAAGAAATAACAAGTGTTGGCAAGTACGTGGAAAAAAGGGAACTATCCTACACTGCTGGTGGGAATGTAAATTGGTGCAGCCATTGTGGAAAGCAGTATAGAGGTTCCTCAAAAAACTAAAACTAAAAATATCATTCAACCCAGCAATTCTACTTCTAGGAATTTACCCAAAGAAAACAAAATCACTGATTCAAAAAGATTCATGCACCCCTATGTTTACTGCCTCATTATTTACAATAGCCAAGATATGGAAGCAACCAAAGTGTTCATCAATACATGAATGGATAAAGAAAATGCGGTACATGTACATGTTGGAATATTATTGAGCCATAAAAAAAAAGAAATCTTGACATTTACAACATGAAAGGACCTAGAGGGTATTATGCTAAGTGAAATGAGTCAGGTGGAGAATGACAAATACCATATGATTTCACTTATTTGTGGAATATGAAAACAAAACAAAATGATCAAAATAGCAGTAGGTTCACAGACACTGAGAAGTGACTGGTGGTTACCATGGGGGAGGGGTTGGGATGGGTGGGTGGGGAGAAAGAGAGGGATAAAAGGACACAAAAATTCTCAATCATAATACAAATTGGTCACAGGGACAGTAGTACAGCATGGAGAATATAGCCAATTATTCTGTATAACATCTTCCTATGTTGACAGACAGTAACTGTACTAGCACTGGCAACGATTTAATAATACAGGTAACCAGTGAACCACTGTGTCGTACAGTTGAACCCAATATAAGATTGTGTATCAACGATACTTCAAAAAAACAATAACAATTTTCTTTTCCCTTGTAATAAAATATAAATTACTCAAAATAAAATTCACAGAGCATGAGAGTATGATATTAAGGGCTTTCTTTGAGGCAAGACAAAGGAAGCACAGAGGAATAGTAAGAAATGATTTTTAACAATTAAAAATTAGAGTAGGTACCAATCTTTGTCCTATTTTTAAATAGGCATACAAAGTTAGGATGCCACAGATCAATTTACACTTAGTTCTATTTTAATAAGGAAGGCTCTGATTTCTTTTAAAGCAGATGTGATTTGATTATGTGTTAATCTCTGCCCAATTAATAGTGTTACTCGACTGTCTCTAAAGTGCATCAACAGCTAGATAAAAAGGAAGAATCATGTCAAATCCATTTCTGGCATTAGGTGTATGTGTTGGGGCATACCTGGTGACACCTGATTTCACAGCCTTTGTGTGACATTTAAACCACTTTGCATGCATAGGCACAGACCTAAGATGATGACAGCCAGAGTTTCAAATCTAGCTTCTCTCAGACCCTTCAGCTTCCACAGAGGCAGGAGTGGATTTGGTGATGAGGTCTGTCTAATTAATAGCAAAAATGTGGGAGTAAAAACCCACACCATAACCCAAATGCTTCAACACTATTTCAAATACTTTTTCTGAACAAAGGCTTTTGTAATGCACAGCTGCACAAGACAGAGGGGGTGAGGGCCACGACACTCACAGAACCATGCTATGTGTGTGCACTGCACATGGCCACACACGTGTGACACAGAGCACACACACATACACGTGTACACAGGGCACATTTATATTCATTCAAGATTTGGTGGAGAAGAGAACTCTAACCTCAGGAAATGAAAAGTTTAAAATAAATGTTCTTGATACAACTGTTACCTGAAATCACCTGCTCTACAGTAAGATCATTACCATGATGACTGTTAATATTAATAACAAAAAATAGTATTTGCATAACACTTTACATAAATTATCTCATTGGGCTTTGAAAGATATTTTGCTAACATTTCCAACAAATATTCAAGCTACTGGGAACAAAAAGAAAAAAATCTTTGTATAAAGGGCTTCCAATCTTTCTGTCACCAAAGACCCCCTTTATTTTTTTCCCAATAAGGTTTCCTATTTTTAATATGTTTTTGTCTAATTGGCAATCTTTAGTAAAGAATATTCCATTTCCCTATCTATTCATCAAAGAACAGTCAGTGTGCAATAATCCACATTACCTCACTGGGCTAAGAAATGACATGTGCTTGGTGCTTGAATTACAGTCTGATGCCTTATTACCAGTAAACGACTTTTAATGCTGCTTTTTCATATATATAAGATAACTTAAAACCCCCACTACCCTTTTAAAGGACTCGTAGAGGCCCAATGGTCCTCAGCAGTGAAGCGCTGATTGAAATCTCAGATAATATTTTCTTTTTCCCCATTCTTTATAAACTACATATGTGCTAATATGTACTTTAAATTTTTAAAAGAAAACTTGGGAATCTCTTAACCCAGACATCACAAAGCAATTATTTGGACATGCACACACTGAGTAGGCAGGCAAAGAACTAACCACTACCATTATTAACTCCTTATCAAAAACATTTTCTGGTCTGTCAAAGCTGTTCCTAGCCCTTCATAGCAGTGTTCAGCTCTGATGCCAATTTGCCTGACTTCCTATCTGGTCTATCATTTCCTTAAATGCATGGGAAAGTTCCTAAATTTCCCAGGCCTTCTGTTTCTTCATCTGGAACATGGGTTCATAACAGGCTAAGCAGGGCTTCTATGAGTAAATACACATAAAGAGCTTAACATGGCATCTGATGCATGGCGAGTATCCCACACATTTTAGCTATCATCATCATAAGTATACACTTTCAGGACTTGTGGCTGATCCCCAAGCCTTTTTAGGGCCATGAAAAGGAAAAGCCAGTCACTCATTCATGAAAGGTGTTTGAGTTGAACTTCTTATTCCCAACATTAGTAAATAACATCTCTGTTTTGAACATATCTGAATCAGCATGGAGAAAGTTAGGGATGAAGCCTGTTGAGAGACAGAATTGCCCCTGTTCAAAGAACTTCTCTAGCTTTTACCAAGTAGGAAGAGCTGCCTATAACCTAAGGTACATTCGTCAACTGCTCTAAGCCTCAGTTTCCCCATCTGTAAAACAGAGATCGTAACTATCTCCTAAGGCATTGTAAATTTAATGAAATAAATGTTTAAGCATTTTATATAGTAAATCCTCTCCCCTTCAAAAAAAATTAGCTATCATGATTACTATCCATTAACACATGAAAGCGTATTTGCTCAATCTAGTCCCTGGTGCAAAACTGAAGACCTGAAATTCAAACACATTCTCATTCACTAAGGCAAAACACTTAGATAAACCAATAATTAGCCTTGGAAATAGAAAGCTAAAAGGAAATATTACTAATTTGTTCATTTTTCTTTTCCCCTTGAACACATTAACTGTGGCTTATCTTGAACTATGTCAATATACTTCAACTGGTTCAACAGTTTTAACTGATTTGTTTGGTTATTTTCCTGGTTGCTTCAGTTAAAGCACTGACTGGTAGTCAATTAGTAGCAGGCCAGTTTAGTCAAAAGCATCAAACTAGTTTTTCCCTAATGGTTCAATTAAATCCTAGTTCCTGCTGGAGACCTATACATAGAAGAAATCCTTTGCAAAGAATTGTATACTTACTTGCTTCTAAGACTACTCAGATGACCCCCATGTCCAGCCCTTTCCCAGACCCCCTTTTCAGACTACAGCACATTTCACCAACTCATCTCCCCAAATCTAATCTGACAGGGAGGGCCTTTTCCTTTTTTCTTGACTCTAAACTCAGCCTTTATAAGACTTGTTCCATGTTTCTATGGGGAAAACCAAACCCTACCTAAATAATAAAAAGTGGAAAAGTTTCCCCAGGCAGACTGTCTCTTCCGCACCTTGATTAGCCGAGCAAAATGTAGACATAAAATGCAATTGCTTTTTTTTCCCAGATGCTAAAAACGTCAGCCTTGATTTACCCCGACACTCTGACTGACTCACGGCAGACATAAATCCTTCATGCCCAATGCAATCATTTTTTGACCTGCTCAGCGGAGGAGGGAGGGAGGGCTTCACGTTTATCTTCCTAGTGCCAGAACCTCAATCCCAATAACTTTTCCTTCATCTCCCCCTGTGAGAAGCAAGGCTAGAGGAGTAAAGGCAGAAAGACACACATTTATTACATTTATTATAAAATATCATGCAACAAGGGTATGTTTTAATTTATTAAGAAGGAAAGAAGAAAATAAAAAGTATTTTTATAGATCAATTTTCTCTCACTGACCTACAGCCTCAATTTATCCCTACTTCATCCTGGATTAGGAAAATACAGAAATACCTTCCACTTGGGAAGAAGCTGACTTTCTGCTCCTGATGCCTTTCTGCCAGATACCTTCCCAGGGTGGCATATGTGACATTCCAGGGACTCACTGCAGAGTCCTGAAAATTGCCATTGCTCATAGTTTGCT
The DNA here is from genome assembly GCF_040802235.1 of Manis javanica. Taxonomy (NCBI): domain Eukaryota; kingdom Metazoa; phylum Chordata; class Mammalia; order Pholidota; family Manidae; genus Manis; species Manis javanica. The sequence goes on from NC_133166.1 coordinate 86,322,440, forward strand.
CAAACACAGCCAGATGGCCTGTCAGTTTGGAAGGATGGCTCCAGAACTTGGCATGTGAAACACAATTCATTAAGCCAACAGCACTGGGGAAGACACAGGGTCTGACCTCACATCTGCCCTTACTAAGAGTCTTTGAAACAATCATCTCTTTCTTCATAATTAGGTTCCTGAATCCTTAAGATGGTCTCATATATGCTCTTCCCTCACCAATTCCTTCAAAGGGACCCAGATGTATTTTGAAATGCTTGGAGCTTCCTGAATAATGATGCCCATTGATTCCTTAGGAGATGGTCTTCCCACTTCCAAATTCACAAAGTGTATCACCTTTGTGTGCCACCACCATCTCCTATGTAGCGATGTGGCATTCTCCCCAGGCCTCATAAGCAGCTCTCCCCAAAGCCATGAAGGCTAAGAGTCCTTCCCCAATGTTTCCATTTCTTCTTGTACTCCTATCCTTTGCCAATGAGGTTTTATCATTTTCCCTTTGAGTTTTTAGTCTGGGAGTTTCTTAATATCAGAGGCTGTATTCCTGTGCCTGGCCCATAGTAGGTATCCAATAATGAGTTAATGAAATGGGCTCATCTTTCCACAGTCCCAGTCTTCCAACCCTTAGCCAAATAATCCTCTCATAGGAAAGAACCTCCTAAATCTTTCCAGAGCAAAGTGCTCAAGAATTTTCCTCCTGCAAATCTTGGTTTCCCTTTATGTCTTTCTCTCCTAGCCTACAGAAGTAAGTGTGAAATTAATTCCAGGGTCACTGGAAGAGGCAAAGGCACAGCTCTCCCTTATCTCCATGACCTTCTTCTCACTCAGCAGGCCACCTTCTCCAGCCCACCCCCAGCCCTTGCCTGCCTCTCCCTGCCCACAACTACTACAAGAGGGCTGCCTGTTTACAATCGCTTGCCTCCCTGGAATGTGAGTGGTCTCAGAGTAGAGAGAGAGCAAGACACTCTAGAGTTTCACATGCAGAACTGCCTCTAAGTCCACAGTCAAGGCCTCTAACTTCCAAGAATGTTTTACCTCTTTATAGCATCAGAAATAAGGTTAAGTATTAGGTGTCACAATACACATTTGTATGAGTTTATATTTATCCTCACACCACTGTGACTCTAGAGATAATTATTTCCTAATAATGTGAAACATGAAGCTGAGGTCAGTGCCTTCAGTCAAGCTCTCTGGTGGGGGATGGTGCTAGAAACTCTGTACCTAACCTCAGCTTTCTCCTGCTCCAGCTAGTCAGGGCGAGGAGCAAAGGCACCAAAGCCCCTTTCACTCACCATGAAGATCCAAACCCCATGGAGATACGAAGGGAACCCTTTACCAGCTAACTAGCCTCTAGCTCAAAGTCTACTGCCATCCAAGCTCCATTCTGTAAATCCAAGAGGGAAGGGGAGAAAAATTAACACCAGCATAAGATGTTATGGGAACTGAGTGACATGCTCTGCTAGGCAGCTTCTGGCCTTGGAATCCATACTTCATTTAATGGGAATGAAGACATACCCTAAATGAGCTGGAATAATTGTTTAAGGGGGGAGCAGAGGGTGGAAGAGGAAGGTTTGTGTATTTTTTTTTAATTTCTCAGACCATACCCGTTAGTTTTGTTTCTTATTTAGGATATGGCATTAATCATGCTAATATTTTACAGCCGGGCTTCACTCTTTAGTCATTACTTTAATCAAACCCATCAGCGAACGAAGGAACACGTTACCAGGTGGGAATAACTGCTACCGCTCGCTGTTAATTACTTTGCATTTTACAGCAATCAGCAGCAGGGGCTGAGATCATAATAAATTCATGACTTATGGGCCCATAAAATCATTACTGTAGGAAAATATGTTTTATCGGGGATTCGATGGGCCGCTGCTCAGAGAGAGATTTCTTGAAGGAAATGACACCCATGAAATTAAACTGATCCTTGCAGTCAGCAGAAATGCAAATGCACAAAGAGAGCAAAATTTTACTGTGGGAGAAAGGGGCTGGTGGGAGCCGGGATTGGGTGCAGGTTGAGTGGAGAGGGCAGTGACCGCAGAAGAGGTATAGCCAAAAGGTGCTGCCTGGAAGAGGATGCTTGACTACGAGACTCTAAGGCAGAAAGAGCACTTCACACAGGGAAGGAAAGCAGTTCTGTCACCCTGGGCCACCAGGATCTCCAGAGGTCTGAAAGAGCAGTCCCGATGCTACATCATAAGCTCTACCCTACCCTCTCCTGTCCCTTTTTATTTTAGCCAGTTTTTTCCATTGCCTTGGGTACTAAGACTTAGGTGGTCTCAGAGGCCACAAGGATGGTGATGTTAAAGGCAAAAGGACAAGGGAACAAATCATCCCTGAAAAAGTCAGAGAAGGAAGGGAAACATGAGTGCCTTCTCCCCCTCCCCAGGCAACTCCAGTACAATGGCTGATGGACAGCTCTCCTAAACTGAGGCAACCCTGCCCCCAGTTTCTAACTGCCACTGCCACTGCCACCCCACACATCTCCAGCCCAGCTGTGTGGGTCTCTGTGTTCTTAAAGGCCATCTCTGGCCTGTGGGAAATGCTCTCCAAGGAGGATAATTAAAACCCCTGGTGTTTATTTTATTTGGGGATTTCTCTATCTTCAAATTTCTCCTCAAGATGCATTTATGCTATTTGTTTGGAAGTAACTATTTCCCTTTCCCTTTGCTGCTTCTAATTATGCTAGACAAACACAGGCCCTTATTTAGTGTTATTTAAGCATGAAATTATAACAGATCCTTTTAAATGCTAAGGCACTAAAAATAAGTCCTTTTATCAAGGCATACCAGGGCCAGATCTAGTAGCTCATTAATTTCTGTAACTCAGACAAGATGAAATTCAAATAAAACCCAAGAACTTCCAATGGAAGGTTTATTAATTCTTCTTGGGATGAGCACCATCCTGGTTCACCATTATCATTATCATTCACATTTCTACAGGGCTAGGGAGGAGTTGTCCTCTGACCAGGGTGAATGGCACAGATGAGAGGGGTCAATGTCACCAGAAAGGTGACAAGGAGCCAAACATGAATTTGAATCCCTCGTTTACCAATTACTACTTGTTGGGTCTCAGGGAATTCATTTAACTTCCTAGACCTCAGCTAATAGATTCTTTAAAATTAGGAAAATTATACCTACTTTTAAGTAAAGAGTTATACTATGGAAATGAAATGAGCTCACTGTGTAGGTATAGCACAAAATAAAACACTAGGCAGGTCTTTAACAAAATTAGCCCACTTCTTGAAAACCCACCACCACTACACCCCAAGGTCAGTCAAGGTCAAACTGCCAGTTCCCTGGAGGCAGCTGGGATGCTGAGGAGCTGGCTTGGACAAGTTGGCCCAGAGGAACCTTGCACAGCAGCAGCATGCTACATGGAATGATGAATGATTGGTGTGGGACATCTGGCCACATTCCCACCCATCACTGTGACTTTCAGAAATACGTATTGCACTCCTCTGTTCTTAGGAGATTCTGAGCCTCATAAGAGAGAGAGAGAGATACTTCAGCAACAAGAGGCAGGGGCAGAAGGCACCAGCCTAACAGACAGAGATGCCTTGAGAAACTGGGTCTGGGCTCCAGGCTGTGTTGTCTCCTTTTCCCCATTAAAAGCCCCTTCTCTTGCATTTACCTTTTTGAAAGTATTTGTAATAAAGAGAAAGAGGGAGGCTTCTTGACATCATTTTCCCAGCATCCTCTCCTCACAAACCAAGGGATGGCCCCAGGCATCCCCCCACTTCACCCACTGCCTTCCCAGAGGCAGTGCTGGCAGCAAAGTTCAGCAAGGGAGCCTGTTCTCCCTCAGCTGTGAACTGACTTCACCACCAATGAAAGCAAAGCTGGGCTTACCTCTCCTGCCTAGCTTTCTCCCCCAGCCCCAGCCCCAGCTCGCAGCCCAGTTCACTGCCTCAGTGAAAGAATGATTGGTGTGGGACATCTGGCCACATTCCAGATGTGGAAAGAAAAAGAGATGAGGCTCTATGGACAGAATTATTTTGGAACAAGAAACCAAGAAATACAATAACCCACTAGACATCATTTCATCCTGAGAGATGAAACGCTTCAGGAGATCACACTTTCAATATAATTTTGGATCACAAGTGAAATGAGTTGGATAGATGCTGATCTTTTAGTCATATATGTGCCCTTGATAAGCTGTATAAATGAGACCCTCAGTGGGTTGAAATAAAAAAAGGCAAGATGCAAGGTGTATGAGGTTTTCCCCCCATTTAAGTTTTTTGAAGCCCTGTTGGAGCAGTTGAAGTAAAGTGGAAAGGAGACAACTACTAGAGTCAGCACAGAAAGTTTCAAATCCTAGTTCAGTCACTTATTAGTTACTGGACTTCCAGTGGGTTACTTATCCTCTCCGATCCTCAGTTTCCCCATCTGAATTATTGAGATATTGCATCTACCTTTCAGGACTGTTGTAAAGGATTTAATGGTTAAAGCTTATAAAATATTTGTAAGAGAATACTCCTAAATGTTCATCGTTATTTCTAAATTAGCAACTTATTACTAAACTGGCACCCTGTTACTGTAAAAGCTCCAAGGACCTATTGTAATAAATATGAATGAGGATTCTAACCTGTGTTAAAAACCCGAAAACAGTATGTGCTATAAACCCAATATGTGGTACTGTAATGCCTGTATCAACTAGGATCCTTTGGTTATAAGAGAAACTTATTCTAGACATCTTCCACAGTAGATGTTTTTATTAAAACAGGTAACATATAGCCCAATAATGTGACTTTAAATCTCCACTGTTATTAGAAGCCATTATGAAGGATTTTACAGGAGGAAATTTTACCTTACCATTGTTGAGTGAGATAAAAGGACCCAAGTGGCAAAGGAAAGAGCAATCAAAGCTCCTGGACTCCCTGGGTCTTCCACATCTTCACATTTATGCTTTAAATATGTCAAGTCATCTGGACTACAACAAAAATATTTATACATGATACTTAAATAATAGCATAGAGGTATTGTTGTTCAGATGCCATGCACATACGCCATTTTCTACTTTCTATGTGCTATAACATCTTAAACAAGTAGACAAATACACTGATACTGTTTTGGCAGAAAAACTTTCAGTTATTGACATTAGTTTGGGTGTGAGAGTACAGAAAATTTTTCTTAAGGGAAAAGAGAGGACACACACCTCTCTTGTCCTGCATTGTGCTAGGGTTTTTTTTCACATATTTATCACAATTGATCCTAACACCAACCTAGAAGGTAGTGGGGTGAACATACTAAAGGACAAAAGAGCATGCAAGGTATCTGTTTTATTAGAAGGATGAGAGAGGGAAGAAAGAGAAGAAAGAATGAGAAAGGAAGGGAGGAAGAAAGAAAGACCTTTAAAATCAAAGGGATAAATAAATACAACTTTGGGTCTTAAGAGCAACTATCACAAAATCAAAATTAGAATTGGAAGTATATCAATACAGGCAGTGAAAAGCAGGAATGAAAGGGAAAAAAGGGACAGTAAATGGAAAAAAAATAGAACTAATGTAACATAGTAATTAGAATAAAGGTAAGTTAAACTCATTAACTAAAACATAGAACCTCTTTCTATGGTAATGCAGTATTTTATTTATTCTGTCCATTAACAACTAATATTTGAGAATACTTATAATTAATGGAACTTAATCTAGGAGAAGGTCAGCTCACATTTTTTTATATTTCAATATCAGGAATTAACAAGAGAGAGTTCAAATAATGGTCAAAATTACCATCAAAAACAAACAAATGTTTAGTGTTAGTCTAGATACAATTCAGTTTTGGGTGTAAAGTTCTTTGCCTGCATGAGAGAACATTTGGTTTGCTTCACTGATAGGAATATTTCTTAATGCTGGGATGACCTCTTCTTGGCATTTCTTCTGCTGTTGGTTTTTGGTGCAGTTATCTGTGATTGTATGAATGGAGTTTAGTGGAGAGGTACTTGTATATATTAACTCCAAATAAGTACCTATCCGATTACTACTGTACTGAAGACGTAGACAAGCAATGCAACTGCCCAGCGTTTTTGAAGCCAATAAGTTAAGCCTAAGGAGTTTAGCCAAGATTCAGGAATAAGAGCCCACACGAGATAGGGTATGAAGCCAAACTGGGAACTAAAGAAAAGAACAAAGCCATAAATCGCTCTTCCTGGCAATGGCAACAATAACTTCCCACTATTTTCCCCGTGGCTTCAGACAATCAGGGAGCTGCCAAGGGGGAAGAGATAAAAAGCAGCGGAAAGGGCTGAGTCACCACGGCAGCCCCAGTCCGGGCACAGGCGCACTGCGACCCTCACTAGGCTGGAGCGCGGGGGCCGATGGGATGGCTCCACTCACCCAGAACCTGTTTTTTTTAATCCAACAATATATTGACTACAAGATACAGACTTAAAAACATGCAGATAGGTTGTAAATAAAAGGATGGAAGAGATGTGTAAGTTAAATATGAACCAAAAGAAAGTTTAGTAGTGATCTTAACATCTGGTCAAGATAGTATTTCAAAGCTAAAAAATTTGAAAGGGAAAAAGACCATTACCAATTCATAAAAGGAGGAAGGAAATAGAGAAGAGGAATAAACAATATAAACATATATGTCTTTAATACAGCTTCAAATATATAAAGCAACAGTTGTCTAAACTACAACAAAGAGATTCAGCAACAAACGTAGTTGTGGTGGATAAATTAGGAACCAGTACATCAAGAAAAAATATACATCAAGAAGAAAATAGCAGAGCTATCAAAAACCTAAATAACATAATTAGCAAATTCTAGCAAGAATATAAAGGCTATATATGACAATTCTGCCCCAGCAGAGAATATGGTTATTACACCCCAGGTACAAAAACAGACCACATATTAAACTGTTAAAATAAGGTCAATAAATTTTTAAAGAACAATATCAAACAGACTATATTCTTCAATAATAATGAAATAGAAATAGAAATTTCTACAGAAGGATAACTTAAATAAAATATTTGGAAAGAAAATCACATTAAGCAGTCCTGGGGTTAAATAGGAAATGATAAAGGAAATTTAGAAATATTCAGGACTGAATGATAATTAAAACACCACTAGTCTAAATCTCTGGGACATTAGTAAGGCTGTGCTCAGGGAAAACTTTACAGTTTTAAATAAATAATCAGGAAACAAAAAAAGTTAGAAATAAATTAGCTAAGCATGTAACTAAATAAGTTGGAAAAAGAGTCTTAGAGCTAACCCAAGGAAATGAAAAGTAAGGAAGTAGCAAGAAGGGCAAAAATCAATGAAATGAGGACACACACACAATAACGGCAGAAGATTAACAAACTCAAAAGATGCTTTGCTTGTTTCCTGGCAAGGCTCTTACAAGACTAAGAAAAAAGGGAAAAGTTGCATGCCTTCCCCATGAAAGAAGGATGGAAGGAAGGAATTAAGAAACAGTTGTAAATTAATTTATTTGAAATCATTGATATAATTAATAAGACAAACAATTTTAAATGCCAAAATTATAACAAGATTTGGGGAGCTTAAAGAGACCAATAAATAACTAAATGAGCTAAAAAGGAAATTCAGTGATTTTCCTGACCCAAAACTAGCCAGATAATTTATGACAGAGCTCTACAAAACTCTCAAGGAATAATGAACTCCAATTTTAAACACTGTATCTGAAAAATAGAAAAAGAAGGAAACCCATCTAGCTTATCTTATGGGAAAAATATAGTATTGATTCTGAAACCAAATAAACACAATATAAAAAAAGAAAATTCTAGAGTTATTTCACTTGTAGATACAAAGATATTAAATAAAATAATAGCTAACAGATTCAACGATGATGTGTACATATATATCAAGCTCAAGTGAAATTATACAAGAATTTATCAAAAACTGCATAACATAAAACATTCAAAATGAATACATATATATTATTAAAATTGTATCAATAAATTATAGAATTATATCAGTTGACAGAGAAAGAGCAGTTGATAAGGTTTGATGATGCATTCCACCATCACAATTATTTTAACTTGGTAGAGTTCAGTGTTAACAAAGAAAGTGAAAGAAAATAAGAGGTATAAAGATTGGAAGGCAAGCATTTAAACTATCTTATATGTAGATGTGATTGATAATCTACCTAAAAGAATCAACACAATTAGCAGCTGACAGACACAAGATCAATCTGCAAAGATCAAGATAATTTCTCTATACTAGTAAAACCCAGCTTCATTTTAAAAAGAAGAAAATACCAATCACAATATGAATAACTACAAATTATCCAAAGTTAACTTCACCAAAAGCATACCAGACCTCTATAAAGAAAATGTAAAATTTGAGCAAAGCACATTGAAAGGTAATATGCATGTAGAAAAGAAAATACTCCACGCTTTTGGATAGGATGATATAACAGTCAAAAGATGTTTATTATCTCTGAATTTATACATTAAAGCAATTCAATTAAAATATTAAGTCAATTTTCTGTGAAGCACAATAAACACATTCTAACATATATATATATGTAAAAATATCTCTACCAATAGATACGTCAACATTATCTATAAAAGAGATTACTGAACAGCTTTTGCCCAGAAAAAGTTATAAAATAATAATAAAACAAAAACACCCTAAGTACAGCACTGCAACTACAGTTAATACCATATTGCATATCTGCAACTTACTAAGAGGGTAAATCCTAAAAATCTGAAAAAGAAAAAACCCGGGGATATTAACACAAAATCAGGTAAACAGACCAAAGAAACTGAAAACTCAAGATTTATTGCATTATAGGAATACAATATTAAGTGATATTATAAGTCAATGAAAACAGGTAATTATTTAGTCATTTGGCAGAAACTGATTCCTTAGAGAAAAATGTAACTGAATCCCTAATGAATACCACAAAGAATAAATATAGGAGAATGTCTATGTGATAAGAGTGTGGAACTTTCTAAATAAAATTTCTAAGTACAAATCCTAAAACAATAGCTAAATGAATTTTGTGGCAATAAAATTTATGATTTCTGTGCATTGAATGATACCATGGACAAACTCAGTCAAAAGACAGATTATTTTTAATGTTTAAAACTGTAAGAAATAACAAAGAAGTACAAACTTCCAATTATAAATTAAACTGGTCATGGGAATGAAAGTATAGCATAGGGAATATAGACAGTGATATTGTAATATCTTTGTATGTTGACAGTAACTACATTTAACACAGTGAGCATTTAGTAATGCATATAATTGTTGAATCACTGTGTTGTACAACTGAAATCAATATTGTATATCAACTACATTTCAATAAAAAATTTCTTAAAGAATGTAAAAAATTCATATATGGAATCTAGATGAACTGCAAATTAACACCAAGAAGAAAGCATCTCCATTAGAAAAATGGGCAACTAAGATAAACAGACAATTCATAAAAGAGGAAATCCAAAACCCAAGAAGTACATCAAGGAATGCTCAAACTCATCAGTAGTCAGAAAAAAATGCAAATTAAAACAATACTGAGATTTCACTATATGCCAATTAGACTAGCAGAAATTAGAAAACCAGATAGGGTGAAGCACTAGGGCAATAAATATAGGTATACTGGAATTCCATTGCATTGCTGGTGGTAATGCAGAACAATGCCACTTTCAGGGGAAACAGTCTCACACTACTTATACAAACTAATTGCACTACCTTATGACCTAGCAAGTATCTTCCTAGATTTATCTAAAAGCATTTTTCAATCAGGTCCAAAAAGGGATGTCTTGAAGATATTCACTGTAAGGGTTATTTGTAGTCTATGCACATAGCTCCTGCAGTGGTACAGGTGACAACCTAGTAGACTTAACTGGTGGCCTGAAGTTGGTCATCTATCACTGGGAAAGTGAATAAGTAAAATGTGGAGTAGGCATAGTATGTAGTATCATGCAACGTTAGATGCAACAGATACACATACACATACCAATATGAAGAGATCTTAAAGCATAGTTCTTAGTGGAAAAGTCAGAAATATAATGGTAAGGATATAAAACATGTTTTTCATAAACAAAAAGTACATGAACACAAAACAAACATTTTATGAGGACACATATAAAAAAATGATACATATTTAAAAAGGAGATGACTGCCTCTGGGAAGGACAGGAATGGAATTGGATATGGCAGTAAAATTTAAAAATATAATAAAATATAAAATTAGAGGGCCCTCCTCAGACTCATGGTAATAATGTTCATGAACTAAGAAGTATGACTGGTCCACACTCTCCTCCTGAAGATTCCTAACCAAAAGAAGGAAGGGAGGGAGAGAGGGAAAGGTCCTAAGAAGTTAATACTGGACTTGCTCTTCCTCATTTTTGTGTCTGTCATATAGATCAGTAGTTGGCAAACTCTTTCTATAAAAGGCGGAATAAATATTGTAATCTTTGCAAGCAACATCCTCTGTTGCAACTCTGCCAATGTAACAAGAAAGCAGCCAGACACCCTATGTAAAGATAAAGTATGATTCTCAACAAACTGGGTATAGAGGAAACATACCTCAACACAATAAAGGCCATATACGACAAACCCACAGCTAACATCATACTCAATGGTGAAAAGCTAAAAGCTTCTCCTCTAAGATCATGAACAAGACAAGAATGCCCACTCTCACCACTTTTATTTTTTTTTTTGGTATCACTAATCTACAATTACATGAGCAACATTCTGGTTACTAGACTCCCCCCATCACCAAGTCCCCCCCACATACCCCACTACAGTCACTGTCCATCAGCATAGTAAGATGCTATAGAATCACTACTTGTTTTCTCTGTGTTGTACAGCCCTCCCCGTGCCCCATCCCCTACATTATGTATGTTAATCGTAATGCCCCTTTTTCCCCCTTATCCCTCCCTTCCCACCCAGCCTCCCCAGACCCTTTCCCTTTGGTAACTATTAGTCCATTCTTATTCAACATAGCACTGAAAGTACTAGCACAGCAATCAGACAAGAAAGAAATAAAAGGCATCCAAATTGGTAAAGAAGAAATAAAATTGTCACTATTTGCAGATGACATGATGCAACATATAAAAATCTATTAGACTGCACCAAAAAACTATTAGAAACAATAAGTGGATTCAGTAAAGTCATAGGATACAAAAATCAATATACAGAGATCTTTTGCATTTCTACACACAAATAAACTAGAAGAAAGAGAAGTTAAGAAAACAATCCCATTAACAATTGCACTAAAGAGAATAAAATACCTAGGACTTACTCTACCCAAGAAGTGAAACACCTGTACTCCAAAAAATTATAAGACAGTGATGAAAGAAATTGAAGATGACACAAATGCAAAATAATACATGCTCATGGATAGGAAAGAAGAACTAATTATTAAAACACCCACACTACCCAAAACAATCTACAGCTTCACTGCAATCCCTAACAAAATAGTAATGGCATTTTTCACAGACCTAGAGCAAATAAGTCTAAAATTTGTATGGAACCAAAAAAGACCTCGAATAGCAAAAGCATTGAGAAAGAACAAAGTCGGAGATATCACACACTCCCTGATTTCAAACTCTACTACAAAGCCACAGTAATCCAAACAGTACAGTACTGACACAGAGACACAAAAATCAATGGAACAGAATAGAAAGCTCAAAAATAAACCTACACTTAGATGGCCAATTAATTTATGACAAAGAAGCCAAGAATATACAATGGTAAAAAGACAGTCTCTTCACTTCAACACACCATTCACTCCAAAGGACAGATCCACCAGACAGAAAATAAGTAAGGACACAGAGGCACTGAACAACACATTAGAACAGATGGACCTATCAGACATCTACAGAACTCTACACCCAAAAGCAGCAGGATACACATTCTTCTCAAGTACACATGGAACATTTTCCAGAATAGACCACATACTAGGCCACAAAAAGAGCCTCAGTAAATTCCAAAAGATTGAAATCCTACCAACCAACTTTTCAGAACACAAAGGTATAAAACTAGAAATAAATTCTACAAAGAAAGCAAAAAGGCTCACAAACACATGGAGGCTTAACAACATGCTCCTAAATAATCAATGGATTAATGACCAAATTAAAATAGAGATCAAGCAATATATGGAAACCAATGACAACAGCAGCCCAAAGCCCCAACTTCTGTGGGACACAGTGAAGGCAGTTCTAAGAGGAAAGCATATAGCAATCCAGGCCTATTTAAAGAAGGAAGAACAATCCAAATGAATAGTCTAAAGTCACAATTATTGAAACTGGAAAAAGAAGAACAAATGAGGCCCAAAGTCAGCAGAAGGAGGGACATAATAAAGATCAGAGAAGAAATAAATAAAATTGAGAAGAATAAAACAATAGAAAAAAAATCAATGAAACCAAGAGCTGGTTCTTTGAGAAAATAAACAAAATAGATAAGCCCCTAGCCAGACTTAATAAAAGAAAAAGAGAATCTACACACATTAACAGAATCAGAAACAAAAAAGGAAAAATCATGACAGACCCCACAGAAATACAAAGAATTATTAGAGAATACTATGAAAACCTATATGCTAACAAGATGGAAAACCTAGAAGAAATGGACAACTTCCTAGAAAAATACAAACTTCCAAGACTGACCAAGGAAGAAACAGAAAATCTAAACAGACTAATTACCAGCAACAAAATTGAATCGGTAATCAAAAAACTTCCCAAGAACAAAATACCCAGGCCAGATGGATTCACCACTGAATTATATCAGACATATCAGCTGAATTTTGTCAGGCATATAGAGAAGACATAATACCCATTCTCCTTAAAGTTTTCCAAAAAATAGAAGAGAAGGGTATACTTTGAAACTCATTCTACGAAGCCAGCAACATTCTAATACCAAAACCAGGCAAAGACCCCACCAAAAGAGAAAATCACAGACCAATATCCCTGATGAACATAGATGCAAATATACTCAACAAAATATTAGCAAACCGAATTCAAAAATACATCAAGAGGATCATACACCATGATCAAGTGGGATTCATCTCAGGGTTGCAAGGATGGTACAACATTCAAAAATCCATCAACATCATCCACATCAACAAAAAGAAGGACAAAAACAACATGTTCATCTACATAGATGCTGAAAAAGCATTCGACAAAATTCAACATCCATTTATGATGAAAAATCTCAACAAAATGTGTATAGAGGACAAGTACCTCAACATAATAAAGGCCATTTATGATAAACCCACAGCCAGCATCATGCTTAACAGTGAGAAGCTGAAAGCTTTTCCCCTAAAATTGGGAAGAAGACAGGGATGCCCACTCTCCCCACTGCTATTCAACATAGTACTGGAGGTCCTAGCCAAGGCAATCAGACAAAACAAAGAAATATAAGGCATCCAGATTGGTAAAGAAGAAGTCAAACTGTCACAATTTGCATATGACATGATATTATACATAAAACACCCTAAGGACTCCACTCCAAAACTACTAGAATATTTGAATTCATCAAAGTTGCAGGATACAAAATTAATACACAGAAATCTGTTGCTTACCTATACACTAATGAAGAACTAGCAGGAAGGAAGAGAAATCAGGAAAACAATTCCATTCATAATTGCACCCAAAAGAATAAAATACTTAGGAATAAACCTAACCAAGGATATGAAAGACCTATACCCTGAAAACTACAGGACACTCTTAAGAGAAATTAAAGAAGACACTAACAAATGGAAACTCATCCCATGCTCTTGGCTAGGAAGAATTATATTGTCAAAATGGCCATCCTGCCTAAAGCAATCTAGACATTCAATGCAATCCCTATCAAAATACCAAAAGCATTCTTCAATGAACAGGAAAAAATAGTTCTAAAATTCATATGGAACCACAAAAGACCCTAAATAGCCAAAGCAATCCTGAGAAGGAAGAATAAAGCTGGGGGGATCTCGCTTCCCAACTTCAAACTCTACTACAAAGCCACAGTAATCAAGACAATTTAGTACTGGCACAAGAACAGACCCACAGACCAGTGGAACAGAATAGAGAGTCCAGATATATACCCAAACATATATGGTCAATTAATATACAATATTAATTTTGTAAGCCAAGGACTTACAAAGGGAAAATGACAGCCTCTTCAACAGTTGGTGTTGGCAAAACTGGACAGCTACATGCAAGAGAATGAAACTGGATCATTGTCTAACCCCATAAACAAAAGAAAATTCTAAATGGATCAAGGCCTGAATGTAAGTCATGAAACCATAAAACTCCTAGAAAAAAACATAGGCAAAAATCTCTTGGACATAAACATGAGCGACTTCTTCGTGAGCATATCTCCCCGGGCAAGGGAAACAAAAGCAAAAATGAACAAGCAGGACTATATGAAGCTGAAAAGCTTCTGACAGCAAAGGACACCATCAATAGAACAAAAAGGCATCCTACAGTATGGGAGAATATATTCATAAATGACAGATCTGATAAAGAGTTGACATCCAAAATATATAAAGAGCTCACACACCTCAACAAACAAAAAGCAAATAATCCAATTAAAAAATGGGCAGAGGAGCTGAATAGACAGTTCTCCAAAGAAGAAATTCAGATGGCCAACAGACACATGAAAAGATGCTCCCCATCACTTAGTCATCAGAGAAATGCAAATTAAAACCACAGTGAGATATCACCTCACACCAGTAAGGATCATCACCATCCAAAAGACAAACAACAACAAATGTTGGCAAGGTTGTGGAGAAAGGGGAACCCTCCTACACTGCTGGTGGGAATGTAAATTAGTTCAACCATTGTGGAAAGCAGTATGGAGGTTCCTCAAAAAACTCAAAATAGAAATACCATTTGACCCAGGAATTTCACTTCTAGGAATTTACCCTAAGAATGCAACAGCCCAGTTTGAAAAAGACACATGCACCCCTGTGTTTATTGCAGCACTATTTACAATAGCCAAGAAATGGAAGCAACCTAAGTGTCTATCAGTAGATGAATAGATAAAGAAGATGTAGTACAATACACAATGGAATATTATTCAGCCATAAGAAGAAAACAAATCCTACCATTTGCAACAACATGGATGGAGCTAGAGGGTATTATGCTCAGTGAAATAAGTCAGGTGGAAAAAGACAAGTATCAAGTGATTTCACTCATCTGTGGAGTATAAGAACAAAGAAAAAACTGGAGGAACAAAACAGCAGCAGACTCACAGAACCCAAGAATGGACTAACAGTTACCAAAGGGAAAGGGACTGGGGAGGGTGGGTAGGAAGGCAGGGGTAAGGGGGAAAAAAGGGGAGGGCATTACTATTAGCACACATAATGTAGGGGAGGGTTGTACAACGCAGAGAAGACTAGTGATTCTATAGCATCTTACTACACTGACGGACAGTGACTGTAATGGGGCATGTGGTGGGGACTTGGTGATGGGGGGAGTCTAGTAACCATAATGTTGCTCATGTAATTGTAGATGAATGATACCAAAAATTTTTTTTAATTGGAAGAAAAGGAAGTCTCTTCAATAAATGGTGTTGGGAAACTGACAGCTACATGAAAAAGAATGAAACTGGACCTTTCTTACACCAAACAATAAAAATAAACTCAAAATGGATTAAAAACCTAACCATAAAATTCTTAAAAAAAAACCATAGGTAGCAAACTCTTGGACATCAGCCTTAGCAATATTTTTCAGGATATGACACCCCAGGGAAGGGAAACAAAAGCAAAAATAAACCATTGGAACTATATCAAACTAAAAAAACTTCTGCAAAGGGAACCATTAACAAAACAAAAAGGCAACCTACTGAATGGGAGAATACATTTGCAGTGATATATCTGGTAAGAGGGTAATATCCAAAATATATAAAGAACTGGTATACAACTCAACACCAAAAAACCCAAAACAAAACAAAACAAATAATCCAATTGTAGAAAATGAGCAGAGGACCTGAGAAGATATTTTACCAAAGACACACAGCTGGCCAACAGACACCTGAAAAGATGCTCAACATCACTAATCAAGAGGGAAATGCAAGTCAAAGCACAATGAGATGTCACCTCACACCAGCCTGAAAACTATTATCAACAACACAAGAAATAACAAGTGTTGACAAGGATGTGGAGGCATGGAACCCTTGTACACTGCTGGTGGGAATCTAAATTGGTACAGCCACTACAAAAAGCAGTATAGAGGTTTCTCAAAAAGCTAAACATAGAAGTATCATATGAGCCAGTAGTCTACTTCGGGAAATTTAACCAAAGGAAACAAAATCACCAGTTCAAAAAGATATATGTTTATTACAGTATTATTTACAATAACCAAGATATGGAAGCAACCAATTTCTATCCATAAGTGAATGGATAAAAATGTGGTACATATATAAAATGGAATATTAGCCATAAAAAGAATGAAATCTTGTGATTTGTGACAGTTTGGATGGGCCCAGAGGGCATTATACCAGTGAAATATGTCAGAGAAAGACAAACACCATATGATTTCACTTAGATGAGAAATCTAAAAAACAAAACAGAAATGGAATCATAAACACAGGGAAGGACTGGGGTTGCCACAGGGGAGGGGCTGGGGGATGGGTGAAATATGTGAAGAGGATAAAGAGGTGCAAAGAAGAAAGGAGAAAAAAAACAAAAAGAACAAGCAAGGCTGTATTTACCAGAACAGGTGGTGGGCCAGATTGCGCCCTCCAGCTGTAGTTTGCTAAATTAGACCCCCAAGATTACATCAAGTAAGTGCATTAATGGACTCTTCGTCATGCAGACTGTGTTTACCAATCCAAAAATCTGGTTATGTAGACTGAAAATTTCCAGTGTACTTTTGTGAGCAACAGAGTGGCATAAAGAACCCCAACCGTCTCAAACAACCCCTGGGTTTACAGTGTCTCAGACTCCAGTCAAGAAGAGGCGATAGAATTGAAAAGATCTCTAAATATGGTTACTGTTATTTAAACTCTACTAGTCTTTTAAATTGCAACTTCCATGGGAGCTACCGAATCCGTAATACAGGCAGAAGCCGGTCAGAGTTCCTGAGTCCTACTATTAGAATTGTTATATAAGCAGTAAATGATAGATACCTGAATTCCATATTATAGCCCTACAATCCTATAAATATCTTTTTTCTTCTTCTGGGAAGTGTATCTGACCAAAACATATGAGGCAATGTGACAGGCTAGTAAAATAGAATAGAGGTTTAAACGTCAGCTGAAACAACGTTCATTTCCTTTAAAAAAAAAAATATATATATATATATATATATAATTTGCACAGCTCTTTGAGCCACCAAAGTGAACCTCTTGCAGTTTGAAGTTCATCCATAAAATCGTTTTGCAAAAATTTGCTGAAACACTGTAATGTAGGAATTGTAAGGGATTAAGGCTTGTTCAGTTTCTCCTCCCCCACACCTATCTTCCCTAAACTGACTTCTGCAGACCAGAAGCTTAAATCCACAAGTCTGAGACCCAGATTCCGAAATAAACATACTGCTCTCCTACTCCTACCAGAAACTAAAATACTATTGAAATACCTCACTTATAAGTAAAGTCAGCTAATGTGAGTAACCAACGGTCCTCTGTACAATCCTGCTAACCCCCAAACACCCCTCATAGATCCTGTTTTGTCCTTGTTCTAATATCATTAAGACCCCTACACCATAGGGTTTCAAATACCATGCAGGTCCCTGCCCTCAAATTACCACCCGGCTCTGTCACTCAGGCTCACAAAGGGAACCGCTGGGTGGCAATGGCTCTGAGTGCAGTGATTCCAAGAGGGAGAAATGGGTGTGGGCTGCAGTGGTCTGGGGAAATTCATGCAGCGAGCCCACCTTCTGCAGGGCAGAACATCTAGAACAAAGACATCCAAGGATGAGGAGATGCTGGCAGGGAGAAATGGCACAATGGCTTTATTTCAACTACATCAAATTAGAACATGAACAAGCAGCCTTGTTTAGGCAGTGGAATTCTTAAAGGCCTAAGGATTTTTCACCAGCTGTTTGCTAACTTTTGTGTTTACCCACTCTTCTCAATAAGAGTCCCTATCACCAGTATAGTTACTGCAATCATATTATTTACCAGTCAGGTATTTTTAAAGTAAAAGGGATGTTGGCTTTCTTAAACTGCCATTTTGTAAGTGTTACAGCTTCACCTCAGCCCTTGAATTCACACTGACCCTTATTCTATGTGGAATTAAAATGTATAAACCAAATCTCTACACTGACCCTCATCAGTTTGGCCTCTACCATATTACTTTTTATAAAACTTTCTTAAACTAACTGTTATATATAATTGAGGTTATATTCAAAGAAGCCCAGTGTTGAGTTAGTGAATCAAACCCAAGTTTTTCCATCCCTGCAACTAGTCTTGAACTTTGCCTTGCCACAGGTGCCATTCAACATGCATACAAATGTATGTGTACAGTAAGTAGAATAAGTTTCTGCCTTCCTTAACCTTTGCTCAGCCACCTGTGTGCCACCCCACCTCCCAACTGTCTATGAAAGCAGATCAGGGGAAGTGAGAGCAGAGAGACAGAGAACCACTGGGAGGCACTAGATGGAAACTAACATGCTGGCCATTAGTGCTGCCAATAGACTATTTCTGGTTCTTTTCCCTTTGAGAAGTTGCTGTCCTGACCCTTTTGTTAAGTTAGGACCATGTGACTAGTTATAGGCCATATGTCACTTCTAGGCCAGAGTGGCAAATTGCCAGTGTGAGACCTTCCAAAGCTCCTACCTGCCTCTGAAACAATGGCTAAAACCATTCAAACGGTGGCTTCTGTGTCAGCAATGATGAACAGAGCCTCCCTGCTGTACTTGCAGCGGACAGGTAACTTAAACAAGAATTTTTTTCTTTGTTGTGTTTACCTGCTGAGACTTAGGGGGGGTTGTTAGCACAACAGAATGTAGTACACCCTGACTGTTACATTAACGGAGGGAGGACGTGGTTCTTATCATCCTCCAAGCCAAATGGAAGTGCTCAAAGGAAGTATTTTTAAAAATAAAGGATACCAGCAGAAAAGGAGAATGGCCTCTTTTCCCCTTTTGAATATCTGCTTAGGCAGCAGATTTGATGCCTATGTGAGCAACTGAAAAATTAATGAGAGGGAGACAAGGCAGAGAGAGAAGTTCTATCTACTACTGTGGTATCGGGAATGTGAAGTTCCTGTGGGTTAAAAGGAAAAGCCCTCCAGGTTACCTGGGCTAATGCTACCCGAGGGCAGAGCATCAAGACCACTGCGTAAGCGAATGTTCACCTGGGAAATGTGTTGCCAGTCTTCCCTGCGTGTAGGCTCTCCCAGTTCTTCTTTGGGGCCCTCTCGTCCAAAGCCACCACACACATTTGGCCGATCAGGAGGGTAAGCAACAGCTGAATGTGAGATGTGTCCACTTGTTAACTTCAGTCCCTCTTCCCAACTTGCTGGAGAATAAAAGGAATGCAAAAGAGGCCCCCACTTTTCCTCACAGTACATCTCTCCGCCATGCTCTATCCGAGAAGTGGACAAGGAAATTAAATAAGACTGCACTGTGCTTTTAACAACTGAAAGTGATCAAGAGCTGTGGGAAAACATCTATGATACAATTTTAAGAACAGAAAATTGAGCAAAGTATGGCCAAAAGCAGTGACCAGAGGAAGGAAAAAATTCTTCTGTGCTTGTACTGCAATGAATTTGGAATGTTTCACTGAAGTAATTACATATTTAGCTAAAATAATGGTTAATTTTTCCTAAAACACTCAGGGCCTCACACATCCAAATGAGTACTGTCATTCAAAGTGATCTCCAGGGCTACAACTCTTCATCCAGCAATGCTGTCATTGCTCAAAACATTTTTGAAATTGCCTTCAAAGTCAGTTTATGAGCCACAGAATAAAATGTCTCTTTATAGTCACAGCTCAGCCCTCCTTGGATTACTTCTTTATTTGCCCTCTTTCCCTCTGACTTTATTCAGACTAACTCCATAGGCCTCCCTCCCACCCCAGCAAATAAGGCAAGCAAATTTCATGCTTGCTCTACAAGTCCTTTCTGTAAGATGAGGGATATAAACAGTTGAGAAGATGAAGTGAGGAAGGAAGGGCATCTTTGGAGAGGCCCATTTAGATACTGCCTACTGAAAAGCATAAACTGCTACTACGAAGAGCATTGCTGGCTGGCCATCATAAATGTGATCCCCAAAAGTTTAATCCCTTTGATTTTAAAAAAGCATTATAAGCTACACCAAACAAGTTTCAATAAGTGTAAAAAGATTCAAATCACATGAAGTTTGTTCAGCGACCACACTGGAATTAAAGTTCAAATCAATAATAGAAAAATATATGGAAAATATCCTCCAAACATTTGAATACTAAATAACAGAAATAACCTTTAGGTCAAACAAGAAATCAAAAGGGAAATTAGAAAGAATTTTGAACTGAATGAAAACACAACATGCCAGAATTTGTGAAATGCTAATACAGTACTTGAGGGGATATTTATAGCACTAAATATCTATTAGAAAATAGGAAAAGTCACAAATCAATGAGCTCACTTTCAAATTTAATATACTAAAAAAAGAAGAGCAAATTAAACCTGAAATAAGCAGAAAAAAGGAAATGACAAAGGTCAAAAGAAAGATCAATGAAATAGAAAACAACAGAAAAAAGCAATGAAACCACAAGCTGGTTCTTTGAAAAAAATCAGTAAAATCGATAAACCTCTAGTAACACCAATCAGGAAAAAAAAGACTCCAAAAACACCAGCAATATTGGGTATTAGAGGTGACATCATTAGAGATTATACAGACAGTAAAACGCTAAAAAAATAATGAACTTTATCCCATAAATTAAACTACTTAGATGAAATGGACAAGTATCTTGAAAGACATAAACTATCAATCTCACTCAAGAACAAATATGTAGCCTAAATAGACCTCTATGTCTTTTAAAGAAATTAATTTGTACTTAAAAACCTTCCCACAAAAAAAAGAAAACTTCAGGTCCAGATGACAAAATGAATTCTAACAAATACTAAAGAAATAACACCAATTTGAAATCAAATTCCTCCAAAAAAATTGCACAAGAGAACCTCTCAACTCAGTCTGAGACCAGTGTTATCCTAACACCCAAAACCAGGCATTACTAGAAAACAACAGACCAATACCATTCATGGACACAGATGCTAAATTTCTAAACAAAATTTTAATAAATCAACTATATATATATATAAAGGATAATATATTGTGACAAAATAGAATTTATCCCTGGAATGCACTGTTGATTTGACGTTCAAAAATCAATGCGACTCACCAAATTAACAAACTGAAAAAGACAAACCATGTGATTATCCTCATCATGAAAGAAACAAGAGGGAAAGAAGAATCAAGGATGAATCCTAAGATTCTGGCCTGAAAAATATGTCAGATGTCACAGAAAATTCCAGTAAAACAAAACAGATGCTAGGCCACTTAGGTTTGATAGGAAATCATTTACAGACTTTTTCATAATAGTTTCAGTAGAAGGATGGGGATAACAGGGCAGATGAGTCAGGGGTGGGAGGAGAGGTGGTAAGTTATCACCTGTGAGTAGAGATCACTGTTGTTTCTAGGCAATCCTCAACCTTCGATGGGAGAAGAATATTTTCCCCTGCTTCCTATCTGGATATAAATGACAACAGATAAATATTCTGAGTCTTTAGTCAATATAAATTCAGTCTTGGTTCTACATAAACTCCAGCTATACTTATAAAGTGCTTACAAGAAATATGTAAAGAAATTCTCAGCCACAAATTATCTTTCAAAAAACAGGAATTTAAAAAAAAACGGAATTAGAGGAAAAGAAAATGTGGTGGTAAAGTACTAGATGCTTTAGACCTAATTGACAAATTTAGAAACAAATAAATTACCAGTAGATGGCACCCATCCAAGGATCTGATGGTACTCAAGGATGAAATTGTGAAGCTGCTGGCCAAACTGTGACCTTGCAGTTACAAATGGCCACATGCCACCAGACCAGCAGATTGCCAGAGTGACTTCTTCGACAAGGGCTGCAGAGGAGACCTGAGAACCACAGACACACTTCCAACTCCAGTATGGTATTAAAAACTAAAACGGAGGCCTGCTACACACAGGAGTCTAATCTCTCATTTGGGATGTGCCTCTCATTCCCTGGAGGAAGCACAATGGTCCAGTGAAACACAACAGCTGGGAACTGGGAGAGCCACTCTGAGGTTTGTTCGGCCCCCATTGAGACTGTAATCACCCTGTGCCTCATTCTCACCTGAAAAATAGGAGTATATGTCACCCTACCTACTTCATCAAATTGTTGGGGAGGTTGAAAGGAGGTAACAGATTGCTATGCTTTATATATCTTTTTTTAAAAGCCTCAACAAATTGATGTTATTCATGTATTAAGGAGGACAATAATAATAATAATAATCTCTGTTCTACTAAATGTCCATAGAAAAAAGGGTACATCTCTTGTGGTGATTCTCCATTACAAATTTGCCGGTCACATACTGTGTGTCTCCCTCCTCCCTTGATTTTCATTACTTTGAGCTTCCCACCCCAGGCTATCATTTTCATGGGCCTCCTGGGTATCTATACATCTCACCTCAGCCTCAATCCTGAATTCATCAGTTTTGTTCCCAACACTGTGTCTCCATTCGTTCCCTGTTTCTCCTCATGGTACAACAATCCCACCATGACCTTGTTTCACCTCAAAGCAGGTTTTGAAGCCTTTTCTCCTCCACTAAATTCACAAATGTGCACACATACACACACATTAAAAATTTTGCTAATTCTATTCAACCCCTCAAATAGCACAATGCCTCTGGAATCCATGCCTTTGTTTATTCCCCATGGCACCGACCTAATTCTGTTCCTATTATTTCATCCATTCTCAAAACCTTATTTGAGAGTCTTCTAATGTGCCAAGTAAGAAAGAGGCTGAGGATGTAATGGTGAATAAGACAGGAGTTTTGCTTAAAAGCTTCTCAGGGTCTCATGCTGTTGGTGGAGGCTATCTATAAAAAGATCACATTATGTGGCAAGTCGAATGACAGAGGTAATTATAAGGTACTACTAATAATAAAGGATCTATGTGAGGTGAGGCATCTATTACAACATAAGGTGGTCAGGAGAGGTCTTCTGGAAGAGGAGATAACTGAGATAAATCTTCAGAGTGGAGGCTGCAGGGCCACTGGTGTGTCTAAGACAAAGGAAGGTATGTAGGAAGGAAAGAATTCCCATCAGAAGCTGCAAAAAATGTCCAGGCAATTATAAGCATCTCAGGAAGGGCTGGAACATGACTAGTGAAATAATTGGCAAGACAGAAGACTCAAGAGGGAGGCAGGAGCCAGATGTCTGAAGGTCTTATAAACCATGTTGCAGCACTTGAACTTCAGGATGAGGGAGATAGAGGAACCAGAGGGGTTTTATGCATGGAGGTGACAAAGTTTTGTTCTGTTTTGTTTTTAGTGAAATCATTATGTCAGAACTGAGCTCCACATCTGAGCCTGGTATCCAGATTTGAATGCTCAGAGCAGACCACTCACCCAGCTTTATTTCTGTACCCAAAGCATGTCAGCCTGTAGAATCCTCTCCACACTAATGGCACCTAAAGAGGCTGCCGGTGAGTCCTACAGGGCCAAGCAATAATTCATCCCCAGAAGACTGTCAGGATCTCATTCCTTGGCAAACATGCAACTACATCACTCTACTTTCCTAAATCGAGGCCCTTTTAGTGGTTTACCTCTTCCCTTATTACAATCTTGTTCAGTGTTTCTTTTCTTCTGATCCAACTTCTGGCACTCATATTTCTCCCAAATCCTTGTCCTATGCTCTCTAGAATCCTGCTTAACAAATTCCCTTCCACCCTTCTCCAGTGAATATCCCTTTATTCCCTTATCATGGTATGGCTGTCCTCAAAGAGCCTACTTCTCCTGTAGCTATCCCAAGGCAAGGCCTCTCATTCCAACACCCCATGTCCTTCAGGATTGGGAGTTGAGTCCAGAACCCTCTTGCCTGCAACAACCAGACCACCATTCCACCCCCTTCCATAAACAAACCCAGCTCCTTTCCCCATGGTACACTGGTCCATCCTCAGCTCTGTCACTACTGCCTTCACAGGCATTGCTCTTCATTTACTGAAATCTTCAGGATATCCACCAAGGCCAGCCACCTCCCAGTTGGTCCCAAACATGCTGAGTTCTTTGATTTTCTAACTTCCAAATAACTTACCTATTCAATTTCTTGTCTTCACCAGAAACTTCTTTATCTCCAAAGAGATTATTCTATAATTATACAACACTCCATTCTCCCAGTTTCCTCAATTATACCAGTTCTTCCCTCACTGGGATTCAGTTCAGTGAGTCCTCTAATCTCTCAACTCCTCCCTGCACTATATGCATCTTATACTCTATGAGCCATCACTTGCATTACTCTTTTGCTGATATGCTCTCGTGAGTCTTTATAGAACCAATTCAGTTAGCACTCTGATTTCCAGAAACTCATGCCCTGTAATAAATGGGGTGTCCCTGTATTATCAAAAGATTCCTAGCCATTTTTTTCATATTCTAAGATTCTTTCTACTCTAAAACATCTAGTACATCACTTCCTAACACATTTTCCTAAACCTGAGCTTGGCTCATCCTACTATCTTGCTCACAAGTGGTACCAATTGCCTATCAAAATAATGGACTCCTCTGAGATTTATACTCCAGTACTTCCCCAACCCAACCCACCTCTCTGGCCTTATCTTCTCCTGCTCTTGTCCATTTTTAGTATCTTCTAGCCTCCCTGATCTTACTACTTACCCATATCTCCAACATCCCATACTTTTCTCTTCCTCCAAAGGTAGGGGGGTGGAAGTAGCGGTGTATGTGTGTGTGTGTGTGTGTCCTGAATTACTGCCTCCCCAAAGTCTTCCTAGCTTTTTCTGTAAGAACCAAGGATACCACAAAGTACCTTCCCCACACACTGCAGCCAGCACTTTGTCTCCTCTCCTGCTCCAGTCCTGTCAGCAATGTTGGCCACAAGCACCCTGTGCTGACAACTTCCCACAGTGACAGAGCCACTTCCTGAGCGTAGTCACACCCCAGGTCTCCCTCTGACAGTTAAGTGAATAAAGAGAGGACACTGCCCTTCTCCTAATATGCCTCAGGGACCACAATCCAAATGTATAATCCTAAGAGAGAGCTTGTGGGTATTCCCAACACCAGTCAGTAAGCCAAAGGGCAGGCTTCCCCGCCAGTGACCCAGAGAGCGCCACTTGGCTTTTCTGACTGGCATGCGTCATCTGCCTCATCTAGGACAAAGCTCTTGTGAGACCCATCCAAGATGATACAACTAAAATAATGCTAGAGATTGTCAAATGTTACCTACATGCCAGCTTCCCAAGGGCAGAGAGCTTAGAGCAAATCAAACTTCTAAGCCTCAATTTCTCAATCTATAAAATGGGTAATGAGGACCATCTCATAGAGCCACTTTGAGATTTAAACGTTGTAAGGAAGATGACCAAGAGTGCCCCTGAAACGAGAAGGCAAATATAAATTTCAGTGTTGGCGTGATGGTGATGTAGTGGTGCTATTCCATGAAAGAAGATAATGATGGTGTTCCTGTTTTGAAATCTGAAATTAAAAGACTGCTTCTATAAAAGTCCAGCTGGATCTTCACTGATTTTTTTCTGATTTTATCCAAAAGATACAAAGTACCTGTTAACACTAGAAATCCTCCAAAGGGAGATTCCTTGTTACTTATAAAACATTGGAAGATTTCTAGTAAGAGAGCTTTAAAATTCTTCTACATTATATTATCCAATATCCATAAAACATCGTTATATGTAATGGCATACATAATTTGAATGTTTGAAAATCTATTTAAGATATTACAAAAATTCTATTGCTATAAAAATGTATTTGCAATGTTGGCATATTATACAGACATACTTTTATACCATCAGTTTAATTGTTTCAGGACCAACTTCAACTCCTTTTTTATCTGGTTTATTTCTGTACAAGATTTAATTTGGGGATAAACAGTCCAATATAAACAGAGAAAAACAAAAAAAAGCACCAAGTAGTAGTTTCATATTTTCAGCACATTGTATCTGGCCATACATTTTTAGTATGATAAAACTGGCTTGTTCTGTAATATTTTGATTGGAGATTTATGCATACTTTAAACAGATGTGCAGTAGATTTGATGAAAAAAAAATCTCCTCCTCCTGAAACTAGGGCACTTGCTCATTTAAATAATATAGAACAACAGTCAGTGTGGATGTTTTAGAAACACAGGATGCTCTACAAAGTAAAAGACCTCAGAACATGCAGTCACTTTTATTCCCAATTCATGACAGCTCTTCAAAACTTCCAACTGACATAATGCTGCATTCCCCACAGTGGTCACTCCTACCCATAATGTCTCATGTTCAGTTAACAAACATGTTCTGGTTCAAAACACCAGGAAGCAAGGAGAAGCTCGGCCTTCTGAGAAATTACAAGGCCATAGAAGGGGATTACACTGACTCTGTGTCGAGGGCCTAATCACAGCCATTCTTAGGGGCTGCACAGAAAAGGGGAGTGAGCCCAGGCTTTGGACTCCTGGGTTCCAATCCCAGTTTTGGAATTTATTGTCTATGAAACTCTGCTCTGCTTCAGTTTCCTCACCTATAAAATGGGGATAATAAAACTTTCTTTGCATAGAGGTTGTAAGAGTTTAATGAAATTGGCCATAATGCCTAGGAGATTGTGTGGCATACAATAGAGTCTCTGTAAATTACATTCAGTATAATTTATATTTTATTATCATAACAATTTTCTTACTAATAGGTATCCTTGGCCTAAATGAGCTTTAGGAGATAAGGTGAAAATATTGTAAATCCACACAAGCTACTAGAAAAACAGTAACTACCACAACACAGTGTTTATTCCTTAGTGGCAACAGATCTTATATGCAGATAACAATTGTATTAAAAGCTTCCCCAAATCCACCTTCAAGAACTTTTCTTGAAAGTTATAGGTATAAGTGGCCTTTGTATATCATTTTGAACCTTCCTCATTCCAGAAACCATACACTCAAACACCTGAAATAACTTGCACATTCTGTGTGATGTTTTTATTCAACACTCTATCTATATTAATCCACAAGTGATCCCAAACCTCATTTAAATGAGTTGTTTCCAACTCCTCCCCAACTGAGGCTTTTACTAAATTATTTTCACGAGTATCCAAAGGGACTGATTTGAGTTCTTCCTTCTCTGGTGAAGATGCTAATGAACCCCGACAGTCAAATGCCAAAACACCAAAGGGAAACCAGAGGGGCTGGATTATCTGCTAAGGATAAATAATTAAACATAAACTATATTTTAATTTCATACATTACTTGGCCTTAGCAAACTTTACATTTGGAGCCACTCTGTCAGTCAAACTCTCCTGTATCTGACATCCCCTAGCTACCACTCCATTTTTCTGTCCCCTTTATAACCAGAATTATAACCAGAACTTCCTTCAAGAATTGTCTTTCTCCAACAAACCCACTTCAATCAGCTTGCCCGACAAACAATTCCCTGAAATTGCTTTTGTGCAGGTCACAAATGACTTCCACATTGACAGATGCAGTGGTTAAATTATTGTTTATTGTCTTTCTTCTCATTTAGAGTTTCTTAGGCAATATTTAGATCTTTACAAAAAGTATAAATAATTCAGTGGTTATCTGTGTACCTATCCCCCAAGCTTAAAGAGCAAAATATTACCAGTATTGTTGAATGTCTCCTTTGTATCCTTACTGACTCATTTCCTCTACCCAACTCTAAAGGTAACTAGTATCCTGAATTCAGTATTTTTTATTTTCATGTATTTCTTTATACTTTTACTATGTAGGTTCCTCTATGAAATCCAAGTTTGTTTTGCATGCTTTAAACTTTATAAATGGTATTCTACTGCACATTTTCTTCAACTACCATGTTTGTAGGATTCATCCACGTGACTTTACCTCATTCATTTTTTTCAGCTGAGTAGAATTCCATTGCACAAACACACCATTCTCCTGCTGACAGACTTTTGGGAGGGCATCCAGTATTTTAACCAAAACAAACAGTGCTTCTATGAGCATTCTTCTATGCATCTTGTATTGATCCCAATAGTCAACTCTCAGTGATCACCTTACTTGGTCTTCTGCAGGCAGGCAGATGACCACTCCCTCCTTAAAATGGACTTTTAACTTGACTTCAGGGACACCACATTCTTGTTTCCTACCAACACTGCTGGCACTTCTCAGTCTCCTTGGCTGGCTCCTCCTCTTCCCAGACTCTAAATGTTGAGGTGCCCTAGAATGAGGTTTTTTCGTTCCACTTTTCCCTATTTTCACTCCCTAGAGAATCTCATCCACCAATATGGCTTTAAATCCCATTTTCTGTCAATGATTCCAAAATGCATATTATTAACTCTGTCCTTCCCCTCAAGCTTTGGGCTTCTCTATCCAACTTCCTACTCAGTATCTCCACCAGGGTATCTGAATTTTAACATATCCAAAACTGACTGATTTCCACAGTTGTCCCCACAAAGCTACTTCATCACTATGTCCTCTCCATTTCATTGAATCAAATCATTCAGTCAGTTACTCCACAGAGGAACAAAAAAAGTTCTCTTCTTTTTATCCCATATACTACTTTAATCAATCCATCCAAAAATCTTAAGTGATCTACCTTCAAAATACATTTCAACATAAACCACTTCTCACTTCTCACTACCGACACCTCCACCAAGCCACCATACTCTCTCACCTGTACTACTTAGTGGCTCCCTAACTGGCCTGCCTATTTTCACTCTTGTCCCCCTGCAAGCCAAGAAGTGGCCAGAGAGATCTTTTAGAAAAGTAAATTTTATCAATCATATCCTGTGTATCCTCTGCTCAGAATCCCCAGAGACCGCCCATCTCACAAGGCAACTCCAAGTCCCTGCCACAGCCCATGAGGCTCTAGATGATCTAGCCCCTAACTCCTCAGCTTCCTAACCTCCAACCACTTCCCTCTGCTCACTATGCTCCTGTCACACTGGCCTCTTTGCTGTTCCCCAAACACACTCACTACTTGATGTCTCAGGTCCTTTGCATTTGCTCTTCCTTCCACCTGATTGCTCTTCCTTCCCCTAGATTTGCATGGCTTCATTTCTCAGGTCATTCAGATCTCTGCTCGAATGTCTTCTTCCTTGACCATCTTATCAGGTATTTCTCCCCCACCAGTCCCTACTCCCTTACCCACCTTACTCTGTGGTGTTACAGTCTAGATTCCTTAGGAATTCTAGGTGTTCTAACTTGCACTCCAAATATATGGGAATCAAGGTCAAAGAAAAATTGTTCAGTATTTTTGTTTGACATTTACAGACTATGATTCTTCTGCAAAAGAAATGGCTGACAGGAGCTTAAAAGAATGTGCTAAGGGACACATTTTTATTGTTTCAAGGCCATCTAAACTACTGTCACCCAAGTTAAGAATCCCTAGAATACTGGTGTAGGAAAAAATCCCAACTCCATCAGCTGAAACTTTCATGGAATCATCATGGAGATCTGGTGACACAGAGCTCTCTTGTGGGAACTGCAAGAATAAATGGATTTATTTAAATACTGAACAACCGTAAGTTACAAAGCACCACTCTCACTCTATGTAGGAATACAAAAGTGTAAGGCATTGTCTCTATCTCCCTCCACCCCATCCTAGGGGCCCACCACGAGGTAAATGATATATTGTGACATCTGAGAAGTGAATAATACCAAGTGCAAACAGGAGATGTTCTGCAGAAGTTGAGAGAGAGGTCAGCAAATAATGGCAGCTAGCATTTGTTGAGCAGTTACAGTGTACCAGGCTCAGAGCTAAATGATTTGAATACATTGTTTTAGCTAACCTTAAAAATAATCCTTGGGAGTAGATATTACTCTTATCCCCATTGTACAGATAGAAAAATCGAGGCCCACAGTCACACCATTAGAAGTAAACAATCTGGGTTTGTTCCATGGCAACATCTTGAGTTCTTTATCCCAGTGTCTGCACTGAGAGGCAAAGTGAAATGTGACCCACTAGGAGTTCTGATTTAAGGGTCTACCTCCGTCATGGCAGAGCTTGGAAGATGAAACAAGTAGGATGCATTCCATTCATAAACATTTATTTAGTGTCAGCATTTTGCCAGAAACTGGGGAAATCAAAGACAGGTAAGCTACAGCCACCACCCTTACAGAGATCACAGCTGAGTGGGGAAACAGACATCTGGGTTGTGGGGTCAGATCACCCAGGCTGAAATCCTGGTTCTTGCCCTTCTTCACAGAGTGACTTAGACAAGTCACTTCGCCCTCTCTGCTTCAACCTTCTGGTCTGTAAAATGTTGCCTTGTTGATACATTCATTTAGCAAACCTTTTTGGAGAGCATGTTATTGGTTCTAGGCTAGGGATACAGAACTGAACAAAACCAGCAAGGCCAGACTTCGTGGATCTTGCAGTCCAGTATCAGATCAGAGTCTACCCCATAGGTTTTTATAAACATAAAAGGGGATAGTAAGCAGTTAGTATATGTTAGCTATTAATAGATTTTAAATGTATTCATTTATTCAATGGATATTAGTTGAGTACCTGTCATGTGCCAGGCACTTGCTCTAGGGATTGAGGATATAAAAGTGACCAAAACAGATGAAGTCTTTGTCCACACGGAGCTTGCATTCTAGATGGAGGAAGCAGAAAATGAACAGATAAATGCATGATACGAGGTCAGGTAAGAATCATGAAGAATTATAAAGCAGGGTAAGGGACTAGAGGAAGACAGGGACCAGGGGAAAAATGTCAGAGAAGAAATAGGTCAGGGAAGGCCTCTCGGAGGAGGTGTCACTGAATACAGCCATCTAGAGGAGAAGACAACAGATATGCAAATATCTGCGAGGAAAGCATTCATTTATGCACTCTTTGAGAACAGAGAGAAGCACCCTGATGTAGGAATGTCATTCCTGTCTAAAGAACAGCTAGAAGGCTGGAGTGGCTGGAGCACAGGGAGAGGGGAGAAGATAGCCAGAGGCTGTGCACTCCTGTAGGACCAGGTGGAAACATGATGAAGGCTAAGTGACAGGGCCTGATGGTTAATTTTACATGTGTCAACTTGGAGAGTGATTTTGGATGTAATTGACTACTGAATCAGTGAACTCTGAGTAAGCAGACTGTCTTACATGATGTGGATGGGTCTCATTCAATCAGGTAAAGTCCAGGATAGAACAAAAGGACCAGCCTTCCCAAAAGGAAACACATTTGTACAATGGGCTCTCCTGGATCTCTGCACTGCAGGCCTTCAGACCAGAACTGCATCATCAGCTCTGTTGGGTGTCCAGCCTACACTGCAGATTTTGGACTTGCCAGCCTCCATAATCATGTGAGCCAAAGCCTTATAATAACTCCCCTTCCATATACAGACACATCCCATTGGTCCTGTTTCTCTGGAGAACTCTGACTCATACACATAGGAAACACTGAAGGTTCTGAGCAGAAGAGTTATACTACTTAACTCATCTTTTATAAGGATCAGTCTAACCCTATAGGGAAGATACTGTAGGGAGACAAACACGAAGCAAGGAGACCAAATCATAATGAGAAATGACAGTGCTCTGCACTGGACTGGCAGACAGATGTGGTGGGACAGGGTCAGGTCTGGGATATATTCTGAAGGTAGTGCCAACAGGATTTGCTAATGGAACAATTATAATCATTATAGAAATAAGCTGTGACAGAATGTGGTAAGAACCATAATTAAGGGACACATCAGGTCATGTAGGATCAAAGATTAAGGAGAAATTGCTTCCTCCAGGAAGGTGAGGGTTCTTAGTCAGAAGAGCACTGAGATATATTAAAGTGCCTTTTGGGCTGAGCTTTGAAGAACCAGTCCTGTGTACAAGGCAGGGCAAAGGGACATTCCAGGGTGACAGAGACACATGCAGAAGCAGGTGGACAAGAACCTACAGGGCATGTCCAGGGACAGTCCAAGTAGCCTAGTGAGGCCTGAGGGGAAAATACCTGGAAAGGAATGTGGAAAGGAGACTGGAAAGATACGGGTATCAGCGGGTGCTTTATCACTCTAATCAGATGATAACACATGAGACGATCCACTGGTAATGGACTTCTGGGGCCTCCCAGGCCAATGGAAGAGGTTGAACGGGAGTTTCCAACCCTCACTGAAAAAGACTCATGATCCTAAACAGCTCACACAGCCTAGATCCTGAAAACAAGATCAGCACTTTTGGAACTGAATCCCATGGATGCAGACTTGTATTCATCAGGTAACGCCAAAGAAAAAGTTATCACTTTTTAAGATGAGAAAGCAGTCGGGCTGCTCATTCCTGTAGCTTACATGAGCTCTCACTGACCAGATTTTTTTACAATCTGGCAGTGATCTTTGCCTATTAAGCATCTCTTGGCCACAGAGAAGTGATATTGATTTATTCTCAATGTTATGGCTGGAAGTATTAATTCCTATTTGTACACTCACTTCTTTATCCTGGTTTCTACAATATCTATGGTGGCAGTAGATCGTGGAGTTGATGATTCATGGTCTGTGGACATTAGGAGGAAGAGAAGGGGGTGAGTGGATGTTCATCATGACTTCTTCTTGGAGACAGACTGAACATGTAGTCTTTCCTGGCTTGGCTAGACAAAGTTGAAAAGGACTGAAAATTAGTGCATAAAGAAGGGTCTGGGGTTTCTGACCAGTTATCTCATTACTTTAGGCCCTACCGTGTGCCATTTGCTGTGCTTAGAACTGAAGACATGGAAATGGGAAACAAGGCCCTTGCTCACAAAGAGTTTATAGTGAGAGTCAGACGTGGCAATAGAACAAACCACTCTGACAAAAGATACACATGGCTTTAATGGACGTATGTAAACACTTTCAAGGTCAATGGAAGCACCAAAGAAACAACACTCAGTTCCAGTGAGGTCAAGGGTGGGCTCGCCAGGAGGTACTCGTAGCTGAGATATGAGGGATATGGCTGAGAGGCAGACAGGAAAGTTTTCAGCAGAGGTATTAATGCCATAGCAAATGATGCTTCTAATATAGTCTAACAAGAAAATTTCAGCAGTAGAACTCTATTCTCCACTCAGTAAACTTTACCAAGACAAAGGCTCAGCAGCTCACTTCACATTGGCTACTCTCAAAAGACATAAGGACAAGGGTTTTATAAAAAATACAAGAAGAGCACTGCGTATTTCCAGTTTTAATCAAGGCATCTCCATAATTATCTTTAATTCTGCAAGGGTTGAGCACTTCCTTCAGTGATACTTTCACTGGGATCAGTAATGACTTCACGGCACCAGCACAGTGGGGCAGGTCTAGGAGAACCACTGGCTGCTCCATTGTTGGATAGAGCCACGGGCAGGACTGAAGGTAAAAGAATGAAAAGCAGCAGAGCAAGGGCAAGGCAGGTAGAAAGGAAGATGGGCCATGAGAGGAGAGAATCAAGCATCCTTTGAGAGCTGGGTAAAGGTCCCACCAACAGCTGCCTCACAATTACCCCCCAACCACGGAACCTAAATCTGCTCTCATATGGCTCACTGACAGTAGTCTCAAGGGGTCCACCTCATCAGCTCATTCCCAGGGGTCCTCAAGGTTAGGGCGAGGGGTGGGAGCTGGCCTGAGGAAGATGCCTGCTGTGCTCCAGGGCTCTTCCACCTGGAGGCACAAGGCCTCCCGTGTAAGAGTTTCTCAAAGGCCTTGAGAAATGTCTTAGACCACAAAACAAAACAAAAAGGAAGTGGTTCCAAATACAAAAAGAAAGTGTAAAACTGAAATTACTAAGTGTTTAATTGAATGTCTCTAAGATATAATACTATGTCAACTTCATTAATAGTTCTATTTAATATTCCTCAAAAAAAGGCATCACAGTATATGAGAAGATCATTTAAGATTCTCATCCCATGAGAATTCTTGAATATGGATGTACTTTCCAAAATCAACCATCATAAATAATTCCGAAACCAAAATGAGAAAATTTTACAGCCAAAAAAAGATAAATTTATTAGAGAATATGGAGGTATTTCACATCAGATCATATGCCTGGACTATAAGATCAAGGATAAGGCCTCAAATGTAAGAAGGCCTACTGCCTACAAAATTCTTAGAAGAGCCCGGGCTATCTTCCAGGGTCTTTCCTTGATCATTTTCTGGGGCTTCTTGACCAGCATTATTCACCAAAACAACAAAAGCTATCTTGAGTCACCTTTGAATGATTCAGAATAGTCTCTGGTAATAAATAATGCTCTCTTGGACCTGTGTTTGATTACATTGTCAATGCAAGCTCAGATACTTGGAACGTTTTCTGGGATTCCCAATAAATAACAGAACCCATTTCCACGTCTTCACTTTTCCTGACAGTGGGATTTACTTGACAAGTAGCTTGATGCATGCCTATCAGAGTGCTTACCACATAGTGCTTAATATTCATTTAGTGGACAAATGTTCCTTCTATGATTCCCCAATACTTTATAGATCCCTACCTCTAATGCACCATGTGTCAGATAGCACTGCAGTTTACGTTTTCTTTTTCTTTTTTGCATGACTGTCTCCTTCACTTAATTGTGAACTCCAGGAGAACAGAAATGCTACTTCCTTCACCACTGGATATCGAGTACCTAACCCACTGCATACTCGGTGTTTGAAAAGTATTTGTCAAGTGCATGAGAGGATAAAAGGATACACAGAAAATCAACCTAAAAGATTAAAGCAAGGTTTTCTCCTCACAGGTCAGCCCATGCTAATTTCAGTTCTAGTAATTTTATCTGCAAGTCTTTGAATGGTTACCATGTGCTATTTCATGTTACATGCTTTTCGGTACTGTCCCATTTAACCTTCATACGTCTATGAAGGTATTAGTAAGATAATGAAACTGAGACACAGAGAGATGAAGTAAATTGCCTATGGTCTCCTAAAGAGGAGGTGAAGATGGCATCTAAATCAGTAATACTGACCTCCTCCCAAAAAACAAGCTGATTCTACTCTAGTCTGTACTACTGTCTTGCTTGCTCTTTGCAGATTTGCAATCACAAGGATATAAAATGAGTCAGAATTCCTGCCCAGAATATAACACTGAACATCTTCCCAACCAACATCATCCTGATGATTTCCCAGGCCCAGATTCTGCCCGTATCCTGTAGTAGGAGACAAATGCCCACATATCAGAAGAGGGCAAAAACCAAGGCAGAAACATGAGTCAGCAAAGCAATGCCCTGCAGCCCTCGTGGGGCTGCTGTATTGGAGAGGGCCCTAGTAGAGCAGCCAGGAAGCGGGGATTCTGGGCTGTACCACTAAGTGGCTGTGTGACCCCAGTCAAGTTCCCCAGCTCCTCTGGATCGTTTCCATGCCCTCTTGCAGTGCGAATCTCCTCCCAGTCTAAATGGCCGATCTCACCTCCACTTCTTGCATCTCAGGGGATGTGCCTTTTCTCACCCTGGCGATCATTTCTCGCAGCAGAGGATGAATTGCCTCAGGAATTGCAGCCTTAACCAGTGTAACTGACAAATCGGCTGTTATTCTTCCAACCATCTGAAAGCCCAGCGAACAGGTTAGATTCCTTCATAGGTTAATTATACACTGAGTGGAGAGCATTTCCTTTCATCAGTTCTAAATTTGCTCCCTTTCAATTTTGTCAATTGCTGCCTCTTTCTCCGATTAGGGGAAAGGGCAAGAGGGGGCCTGCAACCGGCTTGCTGCTCCCCATTCATTACATTTGCCGCCTCAGAGTGCTCCCCCCTCTCCTCTGCTTCTTTCAGAAGGAAACAGTTCGTCTTTCTTGGTGTGGAAGTCACCCCTTCCTCCAGATCCATCTGCTCTGCCCTTCCAGGGACCTTTTCTATTGCGGCTGTGTCCTGAGATTAGGTGAGCCACAAAGTGATGAGGGAGACAAGGTGAGGAGAGAGCACAGGTTTACCAGATGGAGTAACAATTCTCCTCCAATTGCACTCCATTTCTTTCTTAATGCCGACTAATATCTTGCTCACCTTCTGAGTTGTCCCTTCCCTTTATAAATGAAATCTAATAGCATATCCAAGATAACTAGTGAATCCTTCTTACCCTAAAGAAGAGAGCAGTTTAAATTTCTCTCCCTCCAGTAGTACCCAGGACCTTTGTGACTTTGTTCTGAACTCAATACATAATGCCATTTTCTCAAGAAAGAGGGAAGGAAGCTTCTCCCTGCAGGCGAAACAGCACACTACTCTCAGACACAGGCAGACTAGGCCTGGTAGGTGGCTGGGAACCTGGCACGGAATCCCTCCCTCATTTTGATCTGAAAGCAGCATTTACGGCCATCCAGTAAGACTCCTTCATGAGGGCTACAAAGCCCAAGTGGTGAGTGGGCTGTCCCAAGTCTCACATTCTCCATTTGATCACTTAATATTTCATGCACACTTGTAATAAGCATACAGTGCGACAGGCTTTGAAAATACAGGAATGAATAAAACAGATCTAATCTTAACAGCTAACAGTTTCTGAGAACTTGTTAGGCATTCTATTAATCATTTTATCTCATGCCATCTTCTCCATGAGGAAAATACTCCTATTACCATGTTCATTTTTTGTATTAGGAAACTGAGATTTAGAAAGGTCATGAGCTTTGTCCTAGACCCCACAACCAATAAGTTGTAGAGCCAGGAGCCAAATCAAGAAGGTGGCACATCAGACTGAAGCCCCAGTCACTCCCCATCCCAGCCCTGCCGCCCCAGGGCTCAGACTGGTCACCTGGGAGCCCACTGAAGCCTTCCTTTAAGCTGAGCTGGGGCACTTTCCCCTTGCTCCACCAATGTCTCAGCCTATCAGTGGCTTTTCAGCTGTGCCTAAGTTCCACGTTAACCTCTGAGCCCTGGATTATACAAATGGAGAGATTTGCAGGCTTCATAAATGATACTGATAGGCCTGGATTCAAGACTATGGATTCAAACACCCCACCTGAGCCTGACTCACAGGGCCATTCCCAAATCAGAGGCCAGCAGCTAGAGCAAGGAAGGTCAGGGACATTCCAAAAGGAGGGTGCTCACCAGCCCTGCTTCTAAAAGAAGCTTCTGCTGGGCTGCCTGAAGTACGCGAGAGAGGAGCAATGTTAACGTGTGGTTTCCGCATGATGAGAGTAGCTGACATACAGTGGGCATTCACCACAGACCAGGCACCACGCCAAGCACTTCACACATACTACCTCATTTAATACCTACAAGTACCCTTTGAGATAGGCACTATTACCTTTTTTAACAGAGAAACCTGAGACACGGAAAGGTTAATTAACTTCCCCAAGTGGCACAGCCAGGGCAGGATTCAAACCAGGGCTACCTGATTTCAACAGAGCACAACAGGGAAAATCTGTGATGGCTCAAGAAAAAGAAACTCAAAGATAGCATGGTGGAGGTCAGTGGCCCACCGATGCACACTCCTGGCTCTCCTACATAGAGCCAGCATATGGATTTTCTCTCCCCAAGCCCAGGCCAGCCACATGGCTGGAATCCAGAAGTAGAGAGAGGCACCTCTGCCCTTTCCCAGTAGAGCTGCCTGCCTGATGCTCTGGCTGTTTATTACTGACTCCTCCTGATCTAATGGGAGTTGAAATTTCCATTAATTAAGAATATAAATAAATAAATGGGTAGGAAAGAAAGCGAGATGGTGGCATGGTGCCCAGAAGGCTCAGCTGACAGCAGCCAGTTCACGCTTCATTAGCATCTTTGCTCCCTCTCCAATCCCGCTAGTGCAGCCTTTCTCTGAGCCACACTCAGGGAACTCCAGTGCAGAGGGGTGCTTTGGTTTCAGCCTGCAGTGCTTCTGAGCATTTCTGGTTGGCCCTTTGTGGTCTTTAAAGGGCCAGCTTGCCTCAAAACTAGGGTACTTTCTCAGCCCACCCTCCTTCCCACAGGGCCTTCAAAAAGAAAGGCGTCCTTTCTGCAGGACCCCCAGCAGGAGCCCTCATGCAGGCACAGTGCAATGTTGTATGACGATGACTCAGCTGGCCACTAACATCAGTTGGTCAAGTTTTCCCCTTAGCTAGACCTTAATGTTCCTTAGGTCAAATCTCTCTTCTCCAACTCAGCTTGAAACAGTGTTGCTACAAGTGAGTATTTTACCAGTAGGCTGGAAGTGAGACCAGAAGCAAATGGTGGAGGGGAGAGATGGGGAGAACAGGACACTGCTGGGATATCCATTCCACCAGCAAGTGCATGGCTTTCCTACCACACTGGGCTTCTGGTTGGAGGCAAAGGTAATGAAAGCAAATCCTTTGCCCTCCATGGGCAGCCATTTCAGAGAGAAGCCATTTCAGCAGACGGCATTGAGGACAAAAGTGCATACTACAGACTTCACACAATGGTGTTCAGAGAGACATGATGGCGGTGGGAGAGGTAGGCAGATGGTCCGGAATGTCTATAGGAGAGGGATGCAGGGGAGGAACTCGGCTATTACTTGTCTCAAAGCTGGAACGCCAGAAAAAGCACACTGCTTTACTTCACTGCAGCCTCCATGGCATTGCTGGAGGTTAAGGGGCTGTTGACACCTCCCATCCAGCTGTCTTTGGTGCTGCTCCTCTCACTGGGGGTATACAGTCCTGGAGGCTTATTCTGGGCCAAGAAAGGATGGTAGACATTCATTTCGCCTTCTTCATGAAGAAACAGGATTAGAAGCTGAAACAGTGAGTGGAGCAGGAATCAATGGGGAATCCTTTTAGAAGCAAAGGCAGAGAATGCAGCCACATGCCAAAGAATGAAACTGGACCCCTATCTTCCACCTTATACAAAAATTAACTCAAAATGAAAAAGGCAAACTACTAAATGGGAGAAAATATTTGCAAATCCTGTATCTGATAAGGAGCTATTATCCAAAATATATAAGGAACTCATGTAACTCAACAGCAAAACAAAAAATCCAATTTAAAAAGAGGCAGATCTGAAGAGACCTTTTTCTAAAAAAGTCCTATAGATGTCCAACAGACACATGAAAATATGTCTAACATCACTAGTCATCAGGGAAATGCAAATCAAAACTACAATGATATCACCTCACACCTGTTAGAACTATCATCAAAAAGACAAGAGATAACACGTGGTAGCAAGGATGTGTAGAGAAGGGAACTTTTGTGCACCATTGGTGGGAAGGTAAAATTGGTGCAGCCAGTATGGAAAACAGTACGGTGGTTCCTAAAAATACTAAAAATGGAACTACCATATGTCACAGCAATTCCACTTCTGGGTATTTACCTAAAGAAAGCAAAAACACAAACTCAAATAATATTATGTACCCCATGTTCACTGCAGCATTAGTTACAATAGCCAAGATATGCAAACAGCCTAAGTGTCCACAATGAGTGGATAGAGAAAATGTGGTATATATACACATAATGGAATATGATTTAGCCATAATAAAAGACAGAAATCCTGCCATTTCTAACAACATGGATAGACATTATGCTAAGGGAAATAAAATCAGAAAGAGAGAAATACAGTACAATCTTGCTTACATAAGGAATCCAAAAAACAAGCTCATTGATAAAGAGAATGGATAGGTGGTTGCCAGAGGTAAGGAGCAGGAGAAATGAGTGAAAGTGATCAATAGGTACAAATTTCCAATTACAAAATAAGTCATGAGGATGTAAGGTACAGCATGTTGACTATAGGTGGTAATACTGTATTGCATATTTGACAAATGCTAAATCTTAAGTTTCATCACAAGAAAAATTTATAACTATGTACAGCAACGGTTGTGAACTAGTCTCATTCTGGTGACCACATGATATTGAATGTTTTACACCTGAAACCAACAAATGTTTCTCTGTCAATTAAAATAATTTGATTTGAGAAAGTTTTCAAAAAGTCAAAAGGTTTGAACATTTAACTAAATAGGATCACAGATCATTATGAAATAATATTTATTTAACCAAAGTGACAATAGAAGACTTTAAAGGCAAATATAGGTTACATAATTGTGAATAAGCCTTTGCCCTTTTAATATCACGAAGACTAAATTGAAGATATTGTGATGTTTTACAGTGTACCACATTTCACAAAAATTTTCTTGA
Organism: Manis javanica; assembly: GCF_040802235.1. Lineage (NCBI taxonomy): Eukaryota > Metazoa > Chordata > Mammalia > Pholidota > Manidae > Manis > Manis javanica. Next base: position 86,362,396 of record NC_133166.1, read on the forward strand.
GGTTGATGAGTGACTTCGTGTCAATCAAACCTGTTTCATGACCAATTTATCAGCACGGGAATCTTAGAGTTAGGTGGGGAACACTAAAAGCTTCCACGTGGTTAACCCCTTCCCACCAGTTGGGACTTTGGCTTCCCAGCTTCCCCTTAGTAATAGCAATATTACTCCTTTCACTAGAAGATTTCTTTATAGTGGCAGATGCCCTGATGTCTTTTAATAATCTGACTTGTACCTATTTAGAGTCTGATGGTCAAAACGGTACGAATTTCTAGTCTTAATTTATTTTCCCAAGTCCTCCAGCTGCTTATGCTGTTTTACCTAGAGGCTGCCACCCATTGTGGACTCCCAATGTAACTATCCAGAAAACTTTCTGGGAATTTTAATAAACCCTGTAACCTTTCTGGGGCCCCAGCACCTTTCTAGGAATTTTAATAAGTCCCTGGACCTATCCAGGGCCCCAGAATCCTTCCAGGAACAATATATGCATTTTTAAAATAAATAAAGTTGGTTTGGATCGGAGAGCTGCACACAGGGAGCAGTGCTCATATCCGACAGCGACTTACCCACAGCCCTCAGGAACAATGACAGGAACAGTGAATTCAAAGGGTTCAGGGGGCACCTGGCCTGTGTGTCTTGTGCCCCAGAGCCATTAGCAGTCCACTTCAGATCCCATCACAAAAACTTAAAAAATGATTAAAGGAAACAATTTAGGTGATACAAACTTTGACACTTCATGAAGTTGACTGGTCTCCTTTCACGGAACTGTGAAGTGGGTCAGAAGCCAAGGGACCTTTATTAAGATGAAGAACCAGGAAGAGACAAATAGGAAATACCTGGTTGGCTTGGAGCTACACAGTCAACCTTGCGGAGGTGAGAAAGCCCGGAGTTGGCTTGGCATTTGGGGCTGGCTGGATATCCCATGTTTCTGGGCGAGCAGAGTATTCACAGGGGCAAAAAAGTTACCTAAGTTTCAGTTCACTCCATCTAGGGCCTGGAAATTTATTTCAACAGACCCCAAAACTATGCTTAGCTCTGCCTCGCACCCTTTGTTTAAAAAGTAAGGATTAATTATTTGCTAAAAGGGAAGGACAGGGCAGCAGCCAGTGGTCTCCGGATCTGCCTCTTGCTTCCAGTGTTTGGACCCAGGGACACCCCTTCTTCCAGCCTCCCACCGCCTTCCAACCTCCTTCCCAGTAGGAACCTCAGGGACCATCTTCCCGGACATCCTCCGCCTCTGGGACCAGCCAGCGCCTTTCTGCGCTTAGCTCCTTATCGTCCACCCACCCTGGTGCCCAGGCTCCTCAGAACCATCCCCCGGTGGGGCCTCCCACCCGCTCCTGCCGGCCCCTGCACCCACCTGCTCTGTTCCTATTTCGACGGCGACCACGGGGCTCCTGAGGGCCCGCGCCGCCTCACCGGCGGGTTCCCTGAGAAGCTCCACGGCGCCCATCCTCTGGGGAGAACGCAAAGCCAGCGCGCAGCTGCGCCCTCTTCCCGCCTGCACAGGGCTCGGCGGGGGGGTGGGGGGGACGCCCTCGCCGGACAGCCACCTGGCCCGGGGAGCCCGCGCCCGCCCTCCACCACCTGCGGCCGGGACTCCTGGGCGCCGTCCCACCTCCTGACTTCCGTAAACACCACGTCCTGCGTGGGGAGGGAACCTCACGAAGAAGATGGGGACCACCTGACTCACCCGCTGCACGAGGCTCCCGCCCTAGCTCGGTGGCCCTCGAGGCGCCCCTCCGCATCAGCCTGGCGCCAGGGCCTTCTGCCTGGGCCTCTCCCTGCAGGCCCCAGGTGGCTCTTAAATACCTAGAGCCCTTCCCAAGCCACGGACCAAACGGAAACCATAAAGCTTTTTGCAGAAAAAAAAAGGTGGGGGGTAAGAATAAGACTTCTTACAGTCAGCATGCTGCACAGGTTAGCCTCATCAATATAGCCCCACAGGGTGGCTGTCATAAACACTGTCCCCTTTGGGATTCTTTGAGATTAGGCTTAAACTTCAGAGTCATTAGTAGTTTGTGGGTGTTGGATGGGAAAAAGGACAAGGACACATGTTTAGGACATTAGAGCTCCTCCAGCATTTCTACCTTTCTTCCAAACTTAAAGTACAAATCATATTCTATTTCATCCCTCCCTTTCAGTCCCTTCCTATTCCCCTCAAAATTTCAAGAGAATAAGCCCCTCCGGGTTGATTGTTTAAATGAGAAAGGAGCTGCTATTTTCAGCCAGGGAAATTTCCCTGTGTGGCTTTAACAACCTGCCTTTCTAGCCTTTCCCCTGAGAGTTCTCTTTCTGCTAATGCAGTGATTCTTAGCCCAGTTACCTGTGAGAATCACCTGCAGGTGCTCTTTAATAAATACTAACCCCTGGGCCCCACCTCCAGAGATTCTAACTTCATTGCTCTGGAGACTGTAATATTCAGCCATGTGGAGGAAAACTGCCCTGATGTATGGAATAAATTCATCCCATTTTCGCACTTTCAACAAACAGTGGGCTTTTCTCCAACTCTGATGGGAAGGAAGTCCAGTTCTACTAGTGATTTGCCCAGCTTGGAAGGACTGGTTCTGTTTATTAGCTTGGGCATGGTTTGCAATGAATTAGAGAATTAAGATCTTTACCTTTCAGACAGATGTCAGGATATTTCATGAATCAGCTCATCCCTTCTTTGACAAAAATGAAAGAGGGCAAAAATGTTTTTAAAATATTAACTGAAATCTATGATTCTGATTCAGTGTAACACTATGACAGATGTTTAGGTCAGTTAGTCCACTATTTCTCAACTACCGGCTGCATTAAATTACCTGTGGCCTGCTTAATGCCCTTCTAAAAATCCAGATTATCAAGTCCCATGCCCAGAAATTCTGATTCAGTAAGTCTGAAGTAGAGGCCAGGAACCTGAAGTTAATACAAGTTCCCCAAAGTACACTAATACGTGGCCAATTTATGGAACCACTTTATTTTGTCAATTTCTCTGCCTGCCTGAATAGATGTGAATGGCTTAGGTTCTACAGTAGTGTTCTTCAACCACCCTCTTTTAAAATGATGCCTAATTTCTGAACTGTGTTGATGGCCCTTCCCTATCACCCCTCCTAAAAATGTTACTATAGTATGTCCTTTTTACACTTAGAGAGAATTTATGTTGAAAATGCTGAAAAAAACTTTAGGGCTAAGGTTAGAGTTGAATAAGGATCACAGAACTCCCTTTGGGAATAACACCAGACAGGTATACTGCAGTGAGAATACACTTGAGTCAGGAGTAAATGGAAGGGGAAAAGAGATTTTAATAAGAACTTCACACTCTTCCTCTTCAGTGGCCATGAAAGGCTCCCTTTATGGGGTGCTGATGGAAATATCTCTTCTTTCTCTCCCTCTGTGGACTCTTCAGTGCAAAAGGGAATTAAAGAGGAGCCTTGAAAGAGAAAACTGGGGGAGGGCTAAGGTAGAAGAGAGTATGGAAAAGGATAGAAAAGAATCCTTTTTCTAGTCTATTAAAAAAAGATTCTTTCCTATAGAAAAGTATTGAGAAGCCTCCGAGTAGAATTTGGCATTGGGAGAGAAATAGAAAATCAAAGGGAAAGTAGGATAAGCCACATGCCCTAATCCCTAGTTCTCTGAATTCAAGTCTTCAGAACATTCATGGATCACTCTTACCTCTGAACAGGTAAAAACCAGACATGGCTTAGAAAGGCATTTGTCCTCAGAACAGTATCTATCATACAGATGTGCAGTGGGGCCTCCACGACCTTTAACACAGGGCTCCTTTACCAACTCACAATATCCCTATATGGCTTCCTGCCTGCAGAAATCTTGAAGGTAGGGAAAAGAGGAGGAGGGCCAGCCTGCAAGTAGATTTACACAAATATGGGTGAAGAATGGGATCCAGAGAGACAGTGTCTTTGGCATTTGTCATCAAATCCCTTTGATTTTCTCTTTTTAAAAATTCCTGAGCACTTGTAAGGTATACTTACATCATCTCATTTCATCCTCAACACAGCCCTCAGAAGCAGATTACCATTTACATTTTACAGATAAGGAAGCTAGAACTTAAAGAAGTGGCGTAACTACACCTAGACCTTCCTTTTCCAAGAATAATAGAGTCTTTCCACTGTAACCCAGCTGCCTTTGGATGTAAGCTTCATGTTTTGGTCCAAAAGAACTAGAATGTCAACTTTTTCCTATTAATTGCTGCATTTCAAATATGAAAGAGTCACTCACATAGGGGAGTTATTAAAAATTATAAAAGATTTAGGAGACAAATGCATCAGAAGGTATCCCTTTATTACTTTCTTATCTCTTTCCTAAATTTTCCTCACTCTGTTGATTCCTTCACAATAGTCCCTACTCTCCCCTGCCTTTCATTCAGAATAGTTCTCCAGCAACCTTCCCATCTTGATGCATTATGTCCAGGGTTATCTGTAAATGTAAGAATAATAATTATAGCCATCATTTATTTTCAGTGAGTGCTTATCATGTCAAGAAAATGAACTAAGCACTTCATAGGCATGATCTCATTTAATCCTTACAATAAACTCTTGACACCAGTCCAATTAGTATTTCTATTTAACACATAAGGAAACTAAGGCATAGAATTCCTCTAACTTCCCCAAGATCTCACAGCCATTTAATAGTTACTACAAGGATTCAGACCTATGTCAAACACCAGAGCTCACATGCCTCAAATGACCTACACAATTCCAGAGAACCCTGAAACCCACAGGCCAGACCTTTCAGAGGTGGCAGGTAGTTCAAACCACTATATTCCACAAAGGAGAATGAACATGAGATTAAAGTGTTAAGAATTTATTTGAATCCTAAAATTCATATGGAACCACTAAAGAATCAGAAGAGCAAAGCCATTTTGAGAAAGAACAAAGCTGGAAGCATCACACTCCCTGATTTCAAACTATATTACAAAGCATAATAATCAAAACAACATGGTATTGGCATAAAAACAGGAACACAGATCAATGGAACTGAAGAGGGAGCCTAGATATAAACCCACGCATATATGGTCAATTGATTTACAACAAAGGAACCAAGAACACAGTGAGGAAAAGGCAATCTCTTTAGTAAATGATATTGGGAAAACCGGATAGCCACATGCAAAAGAATGAAACTGGACCACTATCTTATACCATACACATAAATTAACTCAAAACGGATTAAAGACTTGACTGTAAGACCGGAAACCATAAAACTCCTACAAGAAAACATAGGCAGTAAGCTCCTTGACATTAGTCTTGGTGATGATTTTTTTGGATTCAACAACAAAAGCAAAAACAAGCCAGTGGATTTACATCAAACAAAAAAACTTCTCCACAGCAAAGGAAACCATCAACCAAATGAAAATGTAACCTACTGTATGGAAGAAAATACTTAAAAATAGTACACCTAATAAGAGATTAATATCCAATATATAAATAAGTCATGCAACTCAATAGCAAAAAACACAATCCAATTTAAAAAGGACAGAGGATCTGAACAGATATTTTTCCAAAGAAGACAGATTGGCCAACGGGTACATGAAAAGGTCCTCAACATAACTAATCATTAGGGAAATGCAAATTGAAACCACTATGAGATATTGCCTCACACTATTAGAATGGCTATTATCAAAAAGACAAAAAATATCAAGTGTTGGCAAGGATGTGTACAAAAAGGAATTCTTTACACTAGTGATGGGAATGTAAATTGGTGCAGCCAATTTCCAACTATGGAAAACAGTACAGAGGTCCCTCAAAAGACTGAAAATAGATCTACAATATGACCCAGCAATTCTACTTCTTTGTATTTATCTAAGAAGATGAAAACAGTAATTTGAAAAGACATATATACCTCATGTTTATTGCAACATTATTTAAAATAGCCAAGATATGGAAATAACTAAGTGTCCATCCATAGATTAATAAAGAAAATGTGATATATATAAAAAATGGAATATTATTCAGCCATTGAAACAAGGAAATCCAGCCATTTGTGACAACATGGATGGATCTTGAGAGGATTATGATAAGTGAAATAAAATAGAAAAGACAAATACTTAAATGTGGAATTAGAAAATAAACAAACAAACAGAAACAAGCTCATAGATACAAAGAACAGATTGGTGGTTGCCAGAGGTAAGGAGTAGGGTTAGGAGAAACAGGTGAAGGGGTCGAAAAGGTACAAACTTCTGGTTGTATAATAAATAAGTCCTGGTGATGCAATATACAGCATGGTGACTATAATTAATAATACTGTATTGTACACTTGAAAGTTGCTAAGACAGTAAAAGTTCTCATCATAGGAAAAAAGTATCTATAACTGTGTGATGATGCATGTTAACAAGACTTATTTCAGTGACAAAAAAACAGAACTAATTTGATAATAGATACATTTCTTAGATTGGATGAAAGAATGAGATATTGGAAGCTCTTCTGAAAAATTAAATTGGGAGAAGAAGAAACAGAAATACCATTAAAGGAAACCAGTCATTCCTAGGTAAGAATGTACAGGGAATTTGTACTTTATAACATATTCCCTCTCCACAATGAAAGAAATAATATGAAAACAGAGAGTAAAAAATGTCAGAGGAAAGCTCAATAGCAAGAAAAAGGTTTCTCTGACTACCAAACAGGAAAAATAAAGACAAGTCTGCACCTGACACTAGTAAACCTGCAGAACATCAGGGAGAACAAAGAGAAAAGAACTTCAGAGCTACCAGAAAGGAAAGCCAGGTTGCCTACAAACGTATGACATTGAGAATGACAGCTGACTTCTCACCAGCAACAAAGAGAAGAGACGACAATGGAGTTATGTCTTTGAAATGCTGAGGAAAAAATAAAGTCACCCTAGAATTACAGACCCAGTTAAAATGCTGTTCAGTTGTAGGGACAAAATAAAGGTAATTTTCAGTCACAAAAAGACAAAGAATGTATTATCCATATCACCTCACTAAAAGATACAAAAGGATGTACTTCAGCAAAAAGAAAAGTGACTACAAAGGGAAAATATGGAACACAAGAAATAAGAAAAATTAGAACAGAAAATAAGCCAATAAATTTAATTAACTATTAGCCATAAAAATTTATAACATTTTAACATGTTTTTTGAAACAGGTAAAGCTAAACTTTAGACAACAATAACAAAACAATACAAGAGTTATATTCAGTGGGAAAGGATGCTAAGTTCATATTACTTTCAAAAGAAGTACAAGTACTTAACTTGTAATTAGAAGTATTTATAGTGAAGTGTGTATTTTTAAAGTGTAGGGGAAGCTACCAATAAAAGGCTAGTACTACAATCCTTATCTTCCAAACCAACATAGGAAATATAAAAAATTGATGGTGGGAATATGGAAAATTTATCAAACCACAGAAGGCAGGAAGGGAAAAAATAAAAGAAGCAAAGAAAAAAGATGAATATAAATCTTTTTTATAATATCAATTAAATAAAATATCAAAATAAGTCCAGCACATCACTGTGTGTTTATAAAGATTAAATTTTCAATAAAACATCACAGAATATCATATTGGAATTTGTTTTAAATACAACTATTACTTCTTAAATCAAAACACCCAGAAAATTAAAAATAAAGGGGAGCAATTTATTAATACCTAATAAAATCCCAAGTAACTAAAATTCTCACTTCATGGTAATATATCACAGAACGGTGTTTTTCACACTGCATTCTGTGACCCATTCCTGAGTCATGGAATCAATTTAATGAGTCACAAGGAACATTTTTTTAAATAAAATAAAATAGAAAAGGAAAAGGAATAAACAGATTAGGATAAAATATGACAGAACAGAATAGATATCAAAGTATAAATCACAGGGTGTCATGGATATAAGGATATTGTTTCATGAAACTTTTATGTGCAGTGTGAATGTACATGAGTATGCAAACATGCATGAACTAAGTTGCAATGTAAAATGAGTTGAATCCTAGAGAAATTTTTATATGTGTGCAAGCAAACATATATAGGGATGTTCACTGCAGAATTTTTGTAATCAGAAAAGAAGTGGAAATATCTTGAAAGTTCAAGAGGAAAATGGATAAGCTGAGGTAAATATGCATACTACAAAGAAAATAAACCTATGTATGTCAAGAAAGATAAATCTCAAAAAAAAATACTGCATGAATAAAAGCAAGCTGCAGAAATATACCCACTATATGCTAAATTTATACAAAGTTTGAAAACAAGTAAGACAATAGACAATACTTTGTATTGTTATAAATACATACACATAGTGTGTAGGTAATGGTGTAAAAACCTGTAAGGGATGATAAATACCAAATTCAAGAGGGTAGTTAACTCTTGGGAATGCATTGGGGGCAGGTAATGGGGTCAGGGAGGACTATGTAAGATGCTTTAATAAATCCATAATATTTTAACAAAAAAAGGAAATAAATATAAGGGAAATGTTAAGATTTTACAAGGCTGGGAGGATGTATGGATGTTAATTACTCTGTATGCTTTTTCTCTATAGTTGAAAAATTGTATTACCCAAAATTATAAAGTTTACAAAGTCTGTGGTTTTGGTCTCTGGGCTAATCACAGGGTCTGCATGAGCTTCCACTCTCTCCAAACTTCCAATTTGGCACATTAATATTTCAAATATTGACCTACTATCTTACTCCTAAGCATGCAGACATAGTGAACTTTTCCATGGTCACATGAAGCAGAAGAAAATTCCCTAACTTGAGTCACAAACCTCATAAATGTTTTTTATTTGCACCAGCAGCAGAGTTAGAACTCAGCTCTAAGTATAAAGAAAGGCCACCACGTTAACCCTGAGGGCAGCACAGTTTCCCTTGTGCTTCTGATGAGCAGAGGGTGACTGTAACACTTTACTCCACCTAATGAACATTTCAATCTTCTAATAAACACCCTAATAAAGAAAAATTGAAACTTAACTCACTTTTATTATCACAGCTGACATGTTGCAAAATCTTAATTGGGCTGAAAACAGATTCCAATAATAATACCCTCCTTAATTGATTCATTAAAGGGGCCCCTACTGAGACAGAAGTGCTAGTTCCAGGAAAAGGAATGAAAAAGAGTCCCAATTTCCCACTGAGTGGCTATGATCCCTGTGCTATCAACTCCCCAGGTCACTGAAGAGGATGTTAAGAGTGTCCAGTGCCTGGAATCATTCTTCTTAGCCCCAAAGTAGGCACAGAACTGAAACCCAATCTCCATGTCCTCACCACTCCCTTAATGGTGTAACAAAAGGGAGAAATGGAATCTCAAGGAATTCTCTCTTAGAATGAGATCAATCTGCAAATCAAAAACCAGGTTAGGAGGTGCCGTGAAAGCAAGAGGTTAAAGCTTTTTACAAGATTGAACATAAATTACCACACCCCAGCATAGCTGGGCAGGGAGAGGAAGGGCAAGTGTGGCAGAGGGAGGATACATGACGAGCAAATGAAAATCGTCTCTTTGAAGAAAGGGTGGTTTTGAGCACATTATGTAGGTAATATAGGCTCGTCATTAAAGGCATGGGAATTGAAGTCATGTGGACCTGGGAGTCTGTCATGCTCTTCTACTTCCTAGTGCTGTCACCTTGGGCAAGTTCCCAAATGCATCTAAATTCCAGTTTCCTCAGCTATAAAATAGGAATGATAAGCTAGTAATCTACCACAGCAGCCAGCGTGAGTCAGATCATATGATTCTTTTGCTCAAAACCCTCCAATGGCTCCATGTTACTTTCCCACACTACCTGTGCCCTCCATTACCTCTCCTATTCCCCTCCCCAACTCACCACACAGTGCACTGCCCCTCTCCCTTACTATCCCCTGAAAATCCCAGCATGCTCTCACCCCTGGCCTTTGCCAGAGCCCTTTTCTCCAGCTCTCTGTACTTCACCTCTGTCAAGTCTTTGACCCAATATCACCTCCACTATGCAAACTGTCCCTCTAGTTATTCCAAATACCCCTTTCCTTGCGCTACTTTCTCTTTTGCCAGAGCACTTATCACCTCTTAGTATATCATATAACTTATTTATTATATATTGTTTATTTTCTCCCCTGCCGTTTTGTTCACTCACTTATCCCAAATGCCTAAATCACTGTGAAGCATAGAGCAGATGCTTAATTTTTGTTACCTGAAAACCTCAGAAGATTGTTCTGATGGCTAAATTAGATAATGCGCACAGAGCACTTAGCTCTGCACAGGAATACAGAAGCATTCAGTAAATATTATCTATTGTTATCATAGTGCTTACCGTTATTGTGATTGTTATTATTTTCCATCCAATAAGAAGGATATCATTATTATTATCAGGTCATGGTTCTTCCAGCCATTGGTCCCTACAGATGGAAGACCTACATTTAATCAAAACCTAGAGTTTTCTGACACTATATGACCTCCTGTTACATATAGATCCCCCTGGCCAAGGATTAATGGTGCTGGGTCACCTACAAACCCCACCCCTACCCAATCTACCCTACCAGCGTGCACAGATCTACCCTGCTAACGTGCACAGGGCTGGGGGCATTTGCTAGGTGTAAGACCGGAGGTACCGGAGGAAGGGACGGGTCTCACTGGAGGAACCCAACTCAAGCCAAGTAAGGAAGAGAACGGCAAATGTCAGTCAAATGATTCAAGGGAAGACCCCTAGCCACAGGTCCCGCCTAGAACACGCGTCCCAGTACTCTTTCCCCAGCAACCCAGCATGACCAATCATCGGTGATTACGACACCCACACCAGCCAATTAGTTCTGTTCCCAATACCCTCAGGGCTCTCCCAGCTCCCTTGATAAGCCTGTCACCCCTCCTGCTGGGCACGACTTCCCTAGCCTGTGGATACGTGGACCAGTGAACCTCACTCAGGATTGCGCTAATAAATTTTTTTTGGCTCCTTTGTTGCCACTTGCCTGGTCTGGTTTCATTTACCTTACACTAGGTAAATAGTGTATGTCAAGGTATGTCCAGGAATTGTTTCTTTCTTTTGTCCCTTTAGTACTGTATTGGACGTAAATACCCACTCAACAACACCTGCATTACAGCAAGAGAGTAGAAAGGGACTTATTTTACATTTAACAAAGGGTAAGGAAGGAAACAAAGAGAGCTTATCTGACTTGCTTACTGGAGTACTCTGAGTTTAAGCTTCCGCCACACTCTCTGAGACATTTGTGTTTCTGTCCAGGTAAAGAAGAAAACAGCAACCATCTGCCCACCTCATAACCTCCCAGGCACTAATGAGATAGATGCCTTCTTTGTCAAATGCTTAGGGGCTCCTGTGATAAAGCACTTTCCTGGGTAAATAATGAATGGAACATACCCATGAGCTCAAAGTTCACCTGCATCTTCTTGTTTCCTGAACATGAAGGAAGAGAGGAGCAGCCGAGGCAATGAGCTATTCGGTGCTCAGAGCCAAGGCACATTCTCCACTTCTCAGCTGATAAACCACAGGAAGCATGCACAGCAGCCAAGACACCAAACGCAGGTTTCTGTTCATTTTCCTTCCCATAGTGACCATCTCCTTTTGCATGCTGCAGATGGTACTTGTGCAAAGATTCACAGGTTGGCACATGTGAGAGCACCGATTTGGCCATCTGCAGAGACATCAGGAGGCAGGAGCCAGCAGTGGTGCAAAAGCACAAGCACCTGAGCAAGAAAGCCCCATGTTCAAATCTCAAATCTGCCTACTAGCATCTTTGTGGCCTCAGACAGTTAGTTACTCTCTCTCTCTGAGCCTCAGTGTCCACATCTGTAAAATGTGCTGATTATATATCTAACTCATGAAGTTTGTGGAGGATTAAATTAAATCAATTGAGTCTGGAACATAGTAAGTAATCGATAAATAGTACTCTTTTTTTGGAGGGTGGAAAATTCTGGAATAAAAGAAAAGCTTGAATGTTTTGTATTCAATCATCAATTCACTCAACAAATATTTACTGAATACCTGCTAGTTCAGTCAACACATTTACTGAATGCCTACTGGTTTCAGGCCCTAGTTTAGCTGCTAAAGATACAGCAGTGAGCAAAGCAGACACGATTCCCACCCAGTCTAGTGGATAATAAAATGGCCAACATATGATAGATACATACTGTGTGCCAGGCAGTGTTCTAAGTGCTTTACCTGTATTAACTTATTTAATGCTGATAACCACCCAAGGAAGTACATTATCATCTCTGTATAATAGAAGCAGCAACTGAGGCACAAATCAATTAAGTAAATTACACAAGTTCTTAAGGCCATTAAATGTCAAAGTCAGGGTTTGAATCCAATTAGATTTGACTCTTAAGCATTACATACATTGCCTTCTTACAATGACTAGACAGTGAGCTCTTCTCAGATGGAAAACACATCTCATTCATTTTTGTATCCCCAGTGAAGCACCTTGCTTGTAAAAATGCTCAATAAATGCTTATTGTAGGAATGAAGGACAGATTTTCTTTGAGGCAGTAGAGCCACTCTTTTTGCCAGTCTCATGACACCTCTCTATAAACCTTGAATATATAATGAAAATATACTATTCTTCATATGCTCAGAGAATATTATTGATCTTCTGTCCGTAGGCTATTAAATGAAAGGCTGTTTTTCCAGAAACGGTGATGAGTTTTCCTTGAACCACCTACATGCATTTGAGAGGGGTCTGCCAGGGATTAAGATATATTTTAAAAGTGTTCTAAGAAGGGTCTGCCAGGGATTGAGATATATTTTAAAAGTCCAGAATATATGGCACCAAAGGGACAACATACACAACATTTCGCTATTTTATTTTGGAAACCAGTGGAACACCTCAACCATACTCAACATAACTCACTCAAGACCTGAGTTCTCCCACTCAAACACCTCTAACTCTTAATTATTCTCAGGATTCTTTCAAACAAGAAGCTGAAGTCCAAGTGGGTCACTAATGAAGATACTGACAGAGCGAACAACTACATTACGAGAGATGGAGGCAGAAGAAAGAGGAGCTCACTGGGAGACTATGATTGACAGTTCAGTAGAGCTTGCTAATCTGCACTGAATTTGGCCAGTATTTGATCAGTAGTAATTAATTATAATAATTATTACTATGTTAATTGTATTTTATAAATATATTTACATTTTATATCAATTATGTTACTAATAGAGTACATTATTATTATTACAAGTGCATTTATTCAGAAAGTCTATTAGGATCTTATTTTTTTCATGTGACCTCACTAACTCCTTCAACCAGCATGAACAGTAGTATTACAATCTCTGTTAAAGAACAAAATAAGTTCTTAGAACAAAGACACCCAAAAATGAAGTGGTTTAAACAATATCTTTCCCCTATTGTGTAACAATCCAGAAGGATTATGTACAGTCTGCACTGCTGTAACAAAGATACGAAAATGTAACTTAAACAAGATCAAAGTTTCTCTTCCAAACCATAGTCCAGGATTGGGAAGGCAGCCTGCCATCGCCAACATGTGGCTTTGATCCTATATGAGGATCAAAGTGGCTCCTCAACTCCCACTGTCACATCCTGGCCAGGAGGAGGTAGAAAGGAACAACGGGAGAGCGTGCCTGTTTCTTTCAAGGATACCGTCTGGAAGTACTGCGCACATCACCTGCATCCCATTGGCCAGAACTTGGTCATAAAGTAGTGGTGAGTAATACATTGAAAAACCAGATGACGTGAGGAAGCATTTGATAAATGTTCATTTCCTTCTATTTTTGACATTCATATCTTGAAAGTGAGTCCCAGTGAGACGACTGAATTATTATTCAGTAAAAATCACCCCCTTCCTTTTCCCACTGTGTAGAGTATACCTGCCTCTCCACTGATGTCAGTCTTGGCCCTCTAACTTGCTTTCTACAATGGCATGTTAGTGGGCATGATGTAAGAAAAAGCTTTAAATGGGTTGTGTGTTCAACTTACAGTGCTCTAGTGATATACCATAAGAAGGGCTTATCCCCAAGGAGCTGCTGCCCCTTCTCAGCCTGGGCACAAAGCAAACTCACAGGAAAAAGACCTGAGCCCAAAACCTAGCTGTAAACAACCCATCAATGTACAACCTAAAACAGGGCCTCTTGCTGAACTCAGCCTAGATCAGCCTAGATTGACAGTCAGAGGGCAGACCTGTGAATATGAGCGTAAGTGCTTGTTATTGTCAATCTTGAAACTCAGGTTAGTTTATTATGTAGAATTACTGTAACAATAGCTGGTCGACACAGAACTCGGTGTCAGAAGGGGAGTACCGCCAGAGCAAAAACCTGAAATGTGACTGCAGTTTGGTGACCAGGCAGCAGATAACGAGGAAACTTTTGCAGAAAGCTGGAAACATGCCATCTCATGTTACTTAATAATGAAACACTTGGCAAAACTCATCTGTGATAACTTAGCAGGCAGAAAATGTGCCTAATGAACTTGAAGCATTGAGCAAGAAAGTGTCAAGGCAGAATGTTCATGGTGTAGTTTGGTTGTTACTAGACAGATAAGATATTCCAGACAAAGCTGATTTTATAAAGGAACTGACCAGTTTGCAAGCAATGCTGAGAGAACATGTAGAAAGCCCAGAACTTTCAGGACTTACAGGTTTGAAAGGCAAAACTGTCTTTAACCTTACCATACTATCAGCCTCAGGACAAAAAAGTGAATCAAAGGTATGGTTGTCACAGCCTTTGTTATGACTTCGAAAAGGACTGAAGTGGTGGCTGTTGGTTCTTTTTAGCTGAACAAAGTGTTCCCAGAAATAGAAAAAGCATGAACCACAGCGGACTGTAAACCCAAGGTAGCCGAAATTAAGTCTCAAGAAAGGCATGTCTCAAAATGAGTCATAGATGTAACTAACATGAAGTTGACTGAAATCACACACAGGAAACTCTAAACTTTTGAGATATCAGCATTGGCAAGATGCCGTCAACCTGAGACGGCAACTGTTGGAGATGTAAAAAAGACCTCTGGTCCCCACATTTCCATATGCAGAAAGCAGGGTGAAACAGTTGCTGATTCAGAAAGAAAAGCTTATTCTCTAGAGTTCTTTTTAGAAGTGACCATGCATGGTGGATGATGATAAAGGAAGGACCTTTTGGAAATTAGAGCCAAAGACATGAAAACCAATGGACTAATGAGTCGCTTCCAGGGAGCAGAACTGGGGCTTAGTCCAGGGTCAGTGAACAATGGCCCACAGGCCAAACCCCGTCTGCCACTTGATTTAGTAAATAAAGTTTTATTGGAATACAACCACATCCACACATTCAGATACTGTCTTTGCTTTCAGTATAATGCAAAGTTGAGAAGTTACAGCAGATATCATATGGCCCTCAAAGTCTACAATATTTATTATATGATCCTTTACAGTTGCTAATCCCTGGCCTAGTAAAAGAACAACCTATACCTACACAATAAGGAAACCTGGCTACATAGTAGGATTTCTGAATTGGGGATCAATAACTGCAATGGAGCTACCATTCCTCCATTTTTCAAATGGTAGTATTTATTGCAGTTATTCTGCCCGTGTGAGCACTGCATGTTGGGTGGCTGGGAAGGCAACAACTTGTCTCTTTATTTCAGAAGTCTCTCAGTCAATATGAGCCATATCAGGAGTTGGTATAATTTCAAGATCTTAGACTTCAAGCCTGATGCAGATTGGATGAAACATAAAAGGTAGTGGGATGGAGTAAGTATATTTTGCATGCAGGATAACACTGAAGAAGAGGCCAGGTTGTGATGGCTTGTGTTATTAGATTATTAACACTCCCTCCCACTGTGGGTAGTATATCCTCCCTCATTGTGTGAGTGTGGCCATGTGACTTGCTTTGGCCAATGGAATGTCACCAGGCATGGCAGGAATGGGGACTTTTAATGTGCTTGTGTGGCTTATCATAGATCCTGTTTCCCTGTGATCTGCCCCAAGAAGAGCATCCTCTTCAATCTGGTCTTCAGAATAAACATACCAAGAACAGATGTGAACCCAAATACAGGCACAAGTCAGATCCAGCTAATCCGAAACTTGATGCAGAAGCACCCAGGTGAGGCCAATCTTGATCAGCAAACTGCAGTCAATTGCAAACCCATAAGTAACAGCATGAATATTACTGTGAGCCATGGAATTTTGAGGTTTATTACACAGCATTATTATAGCAATCCCTGATACACAGGGCTCTAATAAAATGATGAGGTGGCTGGGATCTAGTAAACTGCACTTTACTTCTGAAATCAAAAGACCTAAGTTCAAGTCCCAGCTCTACCTTTTACCTGCTATTTAATTGGAGGAAGTCACTATATACCTTTCTCAGTCTAGGGCTTTTTTTAATTATAAAAAGAGGGTAATAACCTAAATCAGAGGGTCTGTATAAGGTTAAATAAAATGATACACTTAAACGTGTCTTGTAAATACAATTAAGTGTGCAAATATAAGATATTTTCATTATTCAGTTCACACAAAGCAGCCTATTTTTTAAATCAAAGGTGAAGAAGGAGTAATACCTTTTCTGTCCTCTGACCCTGAAAGGTAGCTGTGCTGAGTCTGGAAAGATAAAAATCTGTAAGCTGTTAGCACTGTGGTGTTTTAATAATTCTTTCCTGATTGTCTGATGTCCTGATTTTTCTCTGATGAACACATAAAATTTTATAATAAAAAAATCAAAACAATAGAAAGGTTATTCTTTTAAAAATTGATTACGCTACCCAAGCCTGACACCTCTGAGCACTTCCTTCTTCCCTACCCCTCACACTAATGAAGAACATTAGTGGCTCCAGTCCTAAGTCCTAGCTGAAAAAGAAAGTTCTCCAAGCCTGCAATCTTTCCTTACTGAAGAATGAGGGAAAAACCAGACTGTTCTCCTTTCTGTTCCACCCACAAATCATTGAAAAGTCCAACCAGTCAGCTTGATTCCCATCTGAGAAGGAACCTCCATTAGAAATAAGAGCCCACATTACAACTGTGTCCACCAAATTGTTTTCCACGGACTCCAGTTTGCCTGCTGCACAACCAGAGTTGTGTCCAGGGCATTATTTTGTGCTTGTGTCAAAAATGTTTTTCCATTGTACACATGAAACTAATATAATATTGTATGTCTGTTATATTACAATAAAAATAAAATGTTTTTCTTTCCCCAAAATGCCAAAGGAAGGTGGGTGGGTTTCCTAGAAATGGTTCTAAATTGTCTCACCACACCCAAGAGAATGGAGAAGTGAGGGCACAGACGCTGTCCACCACGAGGGGGAAAAGGTCAGATCAATAACACTGACAATATCCACTTGTCCCACAGAGACAGCCAACACAGGTTTCAGGGAGGGTTATTTGAGCAATAAATTGAGCCACACAGTTCCTCTCAGTCCTCCAGCCAAAGCAGCAGAACCCACTAGAAATCAGATCCCACCTCTCAGCTTGCTTTCTAACAGAGCAGCCAAGCTGGGCTATAACACCACAAAATGGAGTCATTGATCAGAGTAGCGTCGTGTGGAGTGCTGTGGGCATGTGCTATGGGACACAGGCACCTTGAGGGAAAGGAGAGAGTGGCTCCCCGGGGGAAGTCAGACACCTATGGGCAGAGCCCTCCCTAAGGCAGAACACTTATGGTGACCACCTCAGGGCCAACTTCTGAGCCCTGCTCTCCTGCTGGGGCCACCTGGAGACACAGAAATGGAGAAGCAGCAACCGTGGTGCTGCCAGCTCATCCTCATGTTGGCCTCTAGACCAGTGACAGATGATAGAGGCCACAGACTGTTCATTCCCCTACAAATATTTGTTGGTCACCTACCACGTGCCTGCACCGTGGTAGATACTGAGTATGGAAAGATAAATAAGAGAGAGTTCCTGCTCTTAAAGTGTGTATGCCCCTTGTGCCTCGCACACAACAGGGGCCCCATAAGTGTGTGCGGAGTGTCACCTTATCATTCAGCTCTATGTGGCCTCTTCACTGCCCTCCATGGAGCTTTTCTTCAGTCCTTATTTAATGAGCACATATAGTGCTCTGAATTTCAGTTAGCAATACATATTTTATTTCTCCTATGACATGATAGAACTGCTGAATAGAGGGTCTGTGTAAATACTCATTGATTGAATAACTAGTATATCACCCACCACCCTCATCGGAATAGGGTGGAAGGCCAAGGGCTTGCAACTGTAGTAGAGAGCATCTGGGTTAGGAGTCAGGAGACCTGCCTTTAACAGAAGTGGTGTCATCAGCTGGCCCAGTCACTGTGGACCACTGCTCAGCTGTAAGAGGAAAGGGTGGGCAGATGATCTCTAAGGTTCTTCCAGCCCAAAGATTCATCACCTTGATCACAGGTGACAGATGGTGTCTGCTGAGCACTTGACCTGTTTCAGGCACCCTATTAAGAACTTTGCCTACATTCTCTCATGTGATCCTCAGAATAACCCTTCATAACTATGATTATCCCTATTTTATATAAAGAAAAGAGGCCTAGAGAGGCTAAGTAACTTTCCCAATGCCACACAGGGTTACAGCCCAAATCTGACTGATGTGGAAACCCACATTCTCAACCACTAAGCCAATCCAATCCCTCTCTCACAGCCACACCTCAAGCTATGGGTGCCCTTCTGGGTTACCACTTCTCCTTCTGACATCCTCATTCTCCATCACAGATTTTCAGAAAATTATTAGAAATGCCTTTGGTAGAGAGGCCCAGCAGGCTTTGCACACTTCACACTGACTCCTTATGATCTTCAGTTCTCTAGCACTGGTCAGATTGCAAGGAATCCTACAAAAGGAAGGGAAACACAGGAAGGAGCTACAGGGGGTGCCAACCACAGCCCAGGCAGAGAGCAGTTTGAGCCACATTCCAGAAACCACCTGAGAAGACAAGGAAATGAAAAGACAGATATTTTGTTCAAGGAGCTTTGGGGAACTATAAAGACTTTGACCATACTCCAGATCCATGTGACAGATGCTTCTATTCATTCTCCTCCACATTTAAAGCATAGAAAGGAGAGATATTAGCTCTCCCAGAGACAACTACAGAGTTTGAGGGTAGCCCAATCAGGAATCCTACAAAGGTCTAGCCAGTATCAGGAGAACATGGTACTTTACGCATAGGTCTCCAAATACCCACAGGGTGGCAGAGATCAATGGCACTGACCAAAGAATATACGACAGAATAAAAAAAGATTTCTTAAAAAGAATATATTTCTATAAGGAGACAGAAAAATCAAGCAGAGCTCTCAACATCTCTTAAAATTGTACCCAAAATTTTAAGAAATAATAAATAACCAACAGAGAAATCAAGTACTGAGCAATAAATGTGTGGCGTCCAAAAGTTAGTGATAATAAACTAGTGCTATGTATGTGAAGCAGAAAGGAGAGAAAAGTACGGCATGTGTTTGTTTATGAAGCAAAAGATATTGAGGAATTTGGCAGGAGAAAGGATTTGGATTCATTAATGGCATACAGCTTAAAGGGCCTCTCTGCAAAACCAAGTGACCTTAAACCCTAAGACAGGACAGAGTAAAAGAATAGTATTTGGAAGAAAATGAATGGACTTTAATTGTTTCAAAGAGAAATTTATAAGTGGAAGTCCAGAAGTTCTTTGGTGTGTGTGTGTGTGTGTGTGTGTGTGTGTGTGTGTGTGTGACAGCAAGAGAGAGAGAGAGAGTTTCCGTTGGTGACAGAAAAATAGAAACCAGTGGCATGGTGTGGCTGCTGTTCTCACGGTGAAGGAAGTCCCATTACATCTCATAGCAAATGAGCACAGTGAGCCTTCCTATTAGTATTGTGAAAATGATCTTCCAGATATGCCTAAATCCAAACCACACAAAAGGAGCCAGAGCATAGAGAAGCAGTATGCTCTGAGACAAAGTGACATTTTTCATGCTTAAATTACCAATTCCCTCCTCCACCATCCCCCTTTGAAATGCTGAATTGTGAGAGCAGTGGGCACTGTGGAAAAATAGGCAGGTAGAGATTCAGATTTGTGACCAGAGAGCAAAGCCCGCCTGCATCCCCCTGCCTTTTTGGAGCTCTGCTGCCTGCTTCCACCCTGCTCAGCCCAGCCGCCATCTCTCCTGCTCTCTGTCTCCTCTGAGTTGTGCTCCCAACAAACTCGGCCATTCAGCCTTGGTCCTGAGTTGAACTGAAACCTCCGTTGATGCAGCCTGTACTGTAGCCTCCCTAAACCCAATCAACGAGTCCGTTTCAGAGCTGCTGGGCAAAGCCATGTGCCCTGCTAGGTACCCAGCACCTATGAGTTGTCCAGAAGTAGATGTAGATGGCAGAGATGTTGTGAGGCCATTTCCAGTCACTTCCTTGGTTGCATCTAAAACCAACTGCTTCCTACCTCCCCTTCCCTGAAAATCATAATCCACCCACACCTCCAACATTTAAATGGAATCTGCTGGAAATATTAAAATGTAAAATTCTACACAAAGTGTGTGAGGGAGTAGTTAAGGTCTCCAACAGACCTGTGTGTTCCCTTCAGTGCTTACAATTACATCTTGGTGTGTTTTTTAAAAATCCACGCAGAGATTTAATAGATGAACAGAAAGGGAGATGAGAGAAGAGGGAGGGGAGAGACGAGGGAAAGAAGAAAGGAGGCAGGGATCGGGGCAGGGAGGAGGGAGAGAGGAGTCAGGAAGGCAGGTACCCTTCCGGGTTGATAGAATTTCCTGACTGGCAGCAACCTCACTTTGAGCACAGTAACATTGCCACCTAGAGGCTTAAAAGTGCCTTCCCGAACTTGGACATCAGCATGCAAGATGGACTTAGTTGTGTTAAGTAAATTTGTTAAAGCCCCTCCTTGAGGTACGATCAAGAAAGTCAATATTTCAAAGTGGGCATCCACTATGTGCCAAGGACTGAGCAGAGCGCTGAGAATACAAACCCAGATGAGACCTTCCTCTGCTCAAGGATCTCTGTCTGAGAGGCAGCAGACACATACAGAAACCATGCAGGCTGTGATAATGACCATAACATACAAAAACACTGTGCTCAGGGTTAGGTGAGATTAATTTTGCCCAGAGTTGCTGAAGAAAGTGCATAATTTGTAATGGATTCAGGGAAGAGAGGCAGTTGACCTGGGTCCCAGGAGATCTGGGCAGGTGAGCAGAACTCCTGGACAAGGAAACTGCCCAACAAAGCACAAAGAAAGGTTACAGAATGGTCAGTGTGAATATGTGACAAAGAATGGGGATATCACCTGCAGATATGTGGAGAGACGTTAGATGGTTTTGAATGTAAGACTGAGGAGCACGTACTTTTTAAGGGGCACAAGGACAGGTAACTGGTTTGTTCACTCTCAGATGCCCACCTAGAAGAGCAGTTGGCACTTAGCTGTTGCCCAGTTAGCATCTGAGAAATGGATGAGTAGAACAGGAAGCCAACCAAGATTTTGGAGGAAGAGAATAGTTGGTTAAGATCTATGTTTCTGCAAAATAGGACTGGAAACTATCTGTAGTGTCAGAAGAGGAATAGAAAAGCTCCAT
The DNA here is from genome assembly GCF_040802235.1 of Manis javanica. Classification (NCBI taxonomy): domain Eukaryota; kingdom Metazoa; phylum Chordata; class Mammalia; order Pholidota; family Manidae; genus Manis; species Manis javanica. The sequence continues at coordinate 86,383,749 of NC_133166.1, forward strand.
TAGACATGGACTGCCGAAGTCCAGATGAGATTATATGGGTCTGACTAAAGGCACAGCAGTGGGATTGGAAAGTCTAGAATGGCATGAGCATTTTTGTCAAAGTAGAATCTAGAGGCCTTAACACCAACAACTGGTATATGTGTCGAACCTGAGTCATGGCACTAGTCAAGAAAAAGAATGCAAAGGAGGAAAGGTAGTAGGGAGAAGATAATGAGTTTAATTTGAGAAATGGAACATTTCAGTTTCTGGGAGTATAAAGAAATGGATATGTGATTAGGCAGTTATAGCTACACTGTGGAGCTCTGGGAGGGTGCGTGGCACACACATACCCTTTATACACAAAGACATGCACATATTCTCCTGAGCTGAATGCTATCAACATTTCTTTTTATCCTAGTGTTAGAGATAAGGTAAGCCAACAACCTTGAGACTAAATTGCAGTCTTTGTTTTGGTAGAACCAGAGACTGGAGGAAGCATCCTCAGTTTCCACACCTGGAAAATGAGGATTGTTGCAAGGATTGAATGAACTAACCTATATAAAGTGTTTAGCCCAGTGACTGGAATAAGATAAATACACAATGCATGTTCGTTTATGATCTAATGTCTCATGAGGATGTAGCAGGAAGACTATAGGACTAATCTTCAAAGCCTAGTTCATTCACTTATCATCTGCATGACCTTAAACAGGAAACATGACCTCTCTGAGCCTCCGTTTACTCCTCTGGTAAATGGGAAGAGTATTATTTGCCACACCTGCTCCACAAGATAAAATGCAACAGTGCACATAAAACTGTGTACAAACTTGAAGTCAATTTATAAATACTGTATGTATGACTTACCAAATGGAAGACTGAGGTAGGAAAATCTCTGAATTCCTTTAGAAACTGTGGTTCTAGGTAAGCATTTATCTTTGTAATACCCTTTGTCCCAAAGAAAGCAATTCACCTCTACTCCCACTGAGCAAGAAATTCCTCACTCACCCCCTTTCTACATTCCAGACACACTTTCATCACAGCACATTTCCTTTATCCCATCGTCAACTGAGATGTAAAAAGAAATCTTTGAAACTCTCCCCAGTTGGTAGAACCTCAAGGGGGAAAAAAGCACATTTGTTCTCTCATCTACATATTCCCCACAAGGTTGGCCAATCAAACTCATGCTGTTAATCTGAACTGACAGGAAATGGGATATTACTTAAAGGAAACAAAGATAACCACGGTGGAGGAATAGGAACAAATAAGACTACTCAGCTTCTGACCCACAAAGGGACTTCTGTTTGCTCTTTGCACTATGGATCCCTTCTAGAACATACCTATAATGACAGGCCAAGAACCTGGACAGCTGCTGGTTTCAGGTTTGTGGCCATCAGCCCACCTGACTCTGTCCTTAGGCAATAGGAAAGTCACAGAATCCCTGGGCCAGAACTCAGGGAAATGGAATATGATATGACTTTCTGTAGCCCAGTTTATAGCACAAAACAGGAAGTCTGTGTATTAAGTTAGTGACCACCAAACCTTTAATCCCATTCGGAATCAGGCACTTCCCCCTCTGCAAGAGGCTCATCCCATTGATGGGCAGGGTGAATCAATCTTCAGAGGCTCTTTGCTTTTAGAGGAAGCCTGCTTCTTCCCAAAGCCTCCACTCTCCACCCTCAGAGCTGCCTGCTGGCATTGCACAGGATGAACTTCCTTTTCCCCACGGCCTTCCCTTCCCTACGCTAAGCAGCCCTTATTCCCTCAAGCTGTCCTCATCTCATGTATTTTGCTGCTTCAACTCATTTCTAAATAAAAAGCACATCTACAAAAAAGATTTGAGATCTCATTGTTATCTAGCAAACCCCAGATGGCCCTTGTGGATGAATCCGCTTAAATGACAAAATTATACTGGATGATTACTAAGGAACCCCCCTTTCACAGAAGGGCAGTGCCTCTGCATGATATTTTCTGAGCTACACCAGGCTTAGGGGTGATTGGTGGTATATTTCATACTACCACAGCCCCTCCCAGGCAGAAAACCATGACCACAATTTTTAGTGGAAGCTTTGAGGCATTTTCAGCTTATGTCAAACTAGATGTAACAGCAACTCCCCTCCCGCACCTTCTGCTTGCGGCACTGCTCTTCCTTAGCCAGCCCGGTCCTGGAGACGGGGACCCAGTTTCACAGGCTCCCTCTCTAATTCTCACAAACCGGTAAGTGACCCTCCATTCTTTCTTCACCATCTCCTTCACCATTACATTTTACACCATGTCCTGCCTTCACTGCTCTTCATTCTGACTGCTGCCACTTATCTCTGCTCAAGTCCTTCTTGTATTCAGAAACATTTAATGATTTCTGAACAATATAAAATCTAGAGCACAGCCCTCCATGTGCTCCAAAACCCTACCTATCTCCAATCTTGCTAGCCTAGCTTCCCACTACTCTGTATGGTCCACCAGGAAACACATGGCACATACACCGAAGGGTTCAGTTCCAGAGAATTCACTCACACGGCTATTTATGGACATGTGAGGAAGACTCAAGGAACCAGCAAGAGACGCTGAATCCCTCAGGGAGCATCAAGAGCTGCCTCCAGGCCTGAAGGACCAGGGCGAGGACGGGGGTCGCCACACCCCTTGAGAGCTGCAGCGAGGGAAGGGAGCCTGTGACAGAAGTGTCCTCGAAAGACCGTAGGACCAAAGCTCTGCCGAAACCTTGGCCAGCTGGGGTCAGGGGGCCAGGAGGGCAGGTGAGAGGGAAGGGAACACATAACCCCACCTCCCCTCCCTCTCATCTCTGCTGGCTTGCCATGCCTCCTATTGGTTAATTCCAACAGGAAACCTCAGGGCAAGGGAGTCTGTGCGATGGAACCACAGAAGTCTGCCTCCTGGGGCACCCAGCAGGGACAAGAAAGGCAAAGAATAGATAATCCACACACTCCCTCGCTGGGATCCTATTGTTACCCTATTGCACGGAGCGCACTGTTTCCTAAGTGCATACACTATTTCCTGACCTTGTGCCTTTGTTCACACCACCTACTCTCTTTACAATGCCATTCTCCTGCGGGGGAGACTTGCTCAGGGTCATCTGAGAGTCACTAAGCGTTATATATTCATTTAAGATGTTCTTGCTATACGACTGGTATGCAGAGACAGATCTGGGAGAATGAAGAGAAAACAGCATGTTCAGAGAGGCAGCTGCTGCAGGTAAAGCCCCAAAGATGGAGCTCATCAGCCAGGAGGGAGGCTCACAGGAATCCCTACAGGCCCTCAACACACTGTTGGTGAAAAAGAAACAGGCACTGAAAATGGAAATGTGGACCCCCGTGTGTGATGGAATCTGTCATCAGTGGCTGGAAGGCAAGGCCTGTCCCTCTGCAGCACCTCTCACTCCTCGGGTCAGGGGCTCATCTAGGGAGAGTGCGGCTGCAGATCCTGTGTCCTCTTGAGCCAAGCCCCCTGCCCCTGCTGCCAGGCTCCTGGGTCCTCTGAACAGATCAGGGGAGCAGTAAGGCTGGCTCTGCACTTAATTCTTTTCAGAGTAAAGGCATTCCTCCCCACATAGTTCTCGCCTTTTGTCAAAGAAAAGAAAGGAAGGATCAACCAGGAGCGAATGCCTTTTAGCTGGATATTTGCAGGCAGCAGACACAGCCAGGAGCACACCCAGCATATCTGTCTGAAAAGACACAAAGGCAGGAGGCCTCTGCCTCCATCTCATCAGGGCCCCCTGGAGGCTGGAGCTCGGTTTCCAGCATTCATGGACCACGGCAGCTACATTTCCTTCAAAAGAGGGTAAGTGGGGCAAGGCAGGGGGGGAGCCTGATGCACCTAAAAAGCTAGGAAATGCCCCTGCTGTCCAGCAGAACACTTTCTGAGAAAAACCAACAGGGCTCAGAAGAAAGATTCTCATTTACGTATTCAATGAATGTTTGCACTTAGCCTGGAAAAGCAGCAAAGAGCATGGACTCTGAAGCCATGTGTTCAAACTTTGTCTACACCATTCACTACTCTCTCTCTGCCCCTTGGCTGGGAGGTCTAGATCAATCCATATTAAGTGATTAGCACAGTATGTGGCATATAGTAATAGCCCTCAAGAAGAAATATCTCCATTTTCAGATGAGGATATTGGGGTGAAAGTGGGTTATGTAATTTGCCCAAGTCATTTGGCCAGTAAGTGCTAGAGTTTTGATTTGAAGAGTAGCAATAAACAAGTAAGCCAAAAGATAAATTCATAATTACAGGTGGTAAGATATGCTGTGAAGTAAATGAGAAGCACGAAGTGACAGAGCACAGTGGAGGGCCCACTAGAAAGGGTGGCCAGGGTAACCCAAGCTGAGACTTCAAGCAAAGGAAGCCATCAGACATGCAAAGAGCAAAGGGAGAGAATTCCAGGCAGGGGGAATGACAGAGAAGAGATGGGGAAGTGGGAAAGAAATCAGAAACTGAAAGATTTCTAGAGCAGCTGAAATGGAGCAATTAAAGAAGAAAGGGAAGTGGGAATCTGGAATAGAAGGCAGGGTCTGGATGGTGGCAAGACCTCATAGGTTGTTATAAAGATCTCAGATCCAAATGCAACAAGAAGCTGCTAAAGGGTCTTAAAAGGAAAGGCAACCTGATTTGAATGTTTCTGGCATGAGCCTTGAATGAAAGCATGGGGACCCTAAAAGGCAACTGTTACAGTGTTTAGTGATTTGGACCAGGGACATGTCAGGTTTATTATGGACAAGGGCTGTGCCTTGTGACCAGAATAGAATGAAGGCATCACTCACATCCCCAGCCTATACTTAATACAGATAAAACTCTTTTGTGTTTTTCCATCATCACCACATCATCGCTGGCCTTGTCATCACTATCAAGTCATGGACAAAATTCAAAGTGGCCCTGGGCTAGTCATGCCTCCATTCGGGCTCCCAGGCACAGGGTCGCCTCTGAGATGACTGCCGACAGCACCCTTCCCTAGCCACAGTGCAGATGCAAACACCTACAGAAACCCTAAACACAAAAAGCCCAGAAACATGTATGTATCAACAGCCCCAGGCACGGATGAAAGGGTGAAGACAGAGCAATCATAGGAGTTGCATATTAGATCCAACTATTTACCAAATTCCTTTTGCCTGTATTGCCTATGAGGGACCATTAGCACCACTGTGCTTGGTACCCCATTTTCAGGGTCTGAGAGCTTGATGCAGCACTACAAAATATAAGAACACTTACCCATTCTCTCATGCACCAAAAATTATCAAAAAACCTGTTGTATCCCATGTACTGGGTGTTGGGGAAGTATTAAGACAAATAAAATACTATCTCTGCCCTCAGGTAACTCAAGGCTCCTTACTTTACAGACAGGTAAAAGGGCAATTGCAGTATGATCGAAACTAGGATGAAAGGAAAGACAAGGACCTGTGGAAGCACTTGGATGAGCCGGTAGCCCAGCAGCACGGGCAGAGTCTCAGGGAGAGGAAGACAACTAGGACGGGCAGCATGTACGAGAGTGGAGAACACTCCTGGGGTACTTGGGGAACTGGAGGTCCTAGGTGTGATTCAGGCTCAGCATCGAGGAGGTGATACAGGGACACGAGGCAGGACCCATATCAGGAAGTGCCTTTGGGATATGCTCAAGAATTGGGACTTTTTCCAAATGCTATGGGAAATCATGAAAGATTTTTAAGGGAATGTGTATTGGTCACATTTCACTTCAGAAGAGCATTCTGTGTGCAGCATGAAGAGCAATGTTGAGGAGGAAGGACTGGAGGCAGGAAAGCAAGGGAACAGTCTCCTGAAGTCAGTCAGTCATCAGGAGGGTGAGCTAAGGCTGGAGTAAAACAGTGGAGAGGACGAGGGCCAGAGAGAAAACAGCAGGGTGGAATGAATGGGAGATGGCGACTGACTGGATTTGGCGGGATGACAAAAAGGAAAAGTTAAAACTTTCTCCCTTGTACGGGAAATGAGGCCATGCATGAAAGGCCCTGCATGCCAGCCTAGGGTGTCTGGGCTTAACATAGGAGGCAGTGGGGAGAATGCTAGATGTCTCGAAGCAGAGGAGTGATGTATCATGGCTGCAACTTAGTATGATTAATATGCCAAAGATGCATAAAGCAGGCTAAGTAGAGACACTGGAGGAGAGAAGATAAGTTAAGAACTCTCTTATGATAGTCTACTAAGTGGGAGAAATTATGGGCTTGAACTAGGGACATGATGATGGAGATGAAAACTGGAGTAGAGATGGGGCATCTGCAAGCAGGTTTCTTTAGGGGAATTGTGATCAAAAGCAAAGGTTGAAGCATCAGCCCTGATGAGGAGATAGGGCTCTTCAGTGTCTGAGATGGTGCAAAACAGAGAGAGGTAGAGACCAGAGATCACTTCCATGCAGACAAGACCAAGATGGTGACTCCATACCCGACCCAAGCTTCACAGAAGCATAAACAGCCATGGAGAACCAGCTAAGAGTGAGTGGCATACATTAAAAATTATGTTGAAGGCAACTATTTAAAGATGTATAAGATGTTCAAAATTTAGAGTTAAGTAAAAAAGCAAGCTACAAAATGGCATGGGTGTTATAATCCTGTTTGTTTGTATGGACTGTGAAGCTCCATGCCAGAATGTTAACAGAGGCCATCTCTCAGAAGGTGCATTCTAGGTGACTTTTATTTTCTTCTGGATGCTTTTTTCTATTTTCTACAATGAACAAGCATGACTTTTGTAATCAGAAACCCAGCAGAGTTTGAAATGTGTTTGTTAAGCTTATACAGCATGGCTGTCTCCCAGAATTGAAGAGAGGGACCAGTTTGTTAACTTCTTTTTTCCAGTACATTTATGGTTCTTGACATGCAGAGTAACTTAAATGCTTCTGATTGGAAAAGCTGCAGGTTCCATGTATAACTACATGACCCCCTCCCCATCGCCTAGGAGGCTCCCACTGCTCCCCAGAGTCTCTTCTCCAACTCTTCTCCCCAGTTCACAGGGCACTGGCAACGTTCCCCCTTCCCAGGACTCCAGGCTGGAGCAGCCACCCAGCAGGCTCTGAGTCCCCGATTCTCCCACTCCTTGTCCACACCTCCCTTCCTTCCTTCCTCCCAAAAGACAGAAATATTTTTCTTTTTTTCTGCCCAATGCTGAACCCCCAAAGCTCCAGTTCTGGTGACCAGCTCACCTCTCTCATCTCCCTGCCCCCGAATTCTCTTTTTCTCAAATAATTAAAAATGTTATTCAGTTCCAAATCCTGGTGGGAAACAAGGACAGAATAAAAGGACTCAGATTTCTTTGAAGGGAAAGAGAGGGCTAAGAGAAAATGAGTATACAATCAGAACCTGCCAGGTTATGTATAAAGCCAGCTGTGTTCACAGAAGCTTCTTAAATGTTCTGTATACAGTAGTAGTCTGTCCCTTATCTGTGGGGGATAACTTCCACCACTCCCAGTGGATGCCAGAAACTGCAGATAGTACCAAACCATACATATATACTACAGTAAAATAGTTATTATAATACTTACCTATGATATAGTTTATAATACTTATATCATGTATAATATAATATATAAGACATAATACTTACCTACGATAAAGTTTAACTTATAAATTAGGCACAGTAATAGACTAACAACTAAAAAAACAGAACAGTTATAACAATATACTGTAATAACTTATGTGAATGTGGCCTCTTCCTCAAAATATCTTTTTCTACTGTCCTCACCTTCATCTTGTGATGAGGTGAGGTGATCAAATGCCTGCATGATGAAACAAGTGAGGTGAACGACACAGACATTCTGATGTAGCAGTAGCGACGTCAGAAGGAGAATCACCTGCCCCCGGCCCATGACTGGCCAGGGGTAATTGAGACCATGGAATGTGAAACTGGTGTATGGGAGGCTACTGTTTCTACAGCATGGAGAACCAAAGTTGAAAGTAGTTGTTTGCAAAGAATTTCCAAAGAAATGAAGGCTCCGGCCTTTTCAACAGGATGAGTTCTACCTCTCAGTGGTGACGGGTAGTAACAGAAATAAACAGGGATGAAAAGAGGAGGTCCCTAGAAGTTCCCTCATTCTGTGAAGGATTTTCTCAGAAATGTGTGGGTGTAGGGAGTGGGAGTGCCTGAGCTTCTCCACATCCCTATGAATGGCAAAAAGTACAAAAATGGCCCTGTTCCCTGTACTCCTCCAGAGAGCCCCTGAGATGGGTTAAGGGTGTAATGCTATCTCTTCTTGTCCTGTCCACTCTTCAAGAGCAAGGACAATTTTTGTTCTATGTCTCACCCAGAGCCTAGCCTTAATTTTTTCCAAGTTAATGAAATAAGACACAGAGAAGTTAAAAAAGGTACCCAAAGGCACCCAATTATTAATCATATTATTATATTTGTTATTCTTTATTTTGTCTATTATTAGATATTTAATATATTTATGAGACACCTCAAGTCCCAGGGATTCAGTTCCAGGAGCTATTCTGGGTGCTGGGGAAACAGAGCTCTGCCCTCAAGGGACAGCAGGACAGAGCTGGGCCTTGAACTCAGGACCTCTGACTCTGATCTAGTATACTTTCTTCTCTAGCACATCACATTTTCTGAGTTTGAACTCCTTAGTTAGGAAAAAAAAAAATCATTTTAATTTTACCAGAAATTTCAAACATCTTATAAAAAATTCTAATTACAAAACAATCATGTCTAACTCAAAGCATACAACATGAAAAAGAGTATCCTTAAATTCTGGGAGAACCTTACCTAAAGATTCTAAAAACAAGTTACTGGTTTGTTTTATCAGAGAAATCTTAAAATACTAGTAATTATGCCCTACGATTATAATAACACCTTTCTTATTATATCATGAAATGCTTTAAGAGTTTCTACTGATAATATCCCATTTCTTCTCATAATCCCAGTAAGACTTTTGTAACAGAAGATTCTATGAGGAGAAAAATGAGATAAAGAATTTGAATCATATGATTAATGAAAATATCAGACCATATAACCAGTTGTCTGATTTCCTGCCAGTACATAGATATTTGATTCCATGTATCTGAAGCAGAACTTCCTAAAACAAATATTGACAGAAGCATAGAAATCTAGTGCCAGAAGGAACCGTAAGTGTCACTTGGAACAGCCCCATGCTTTCATAGATGAGAAAACTTAGATCAGTGAAGTCACCCTCCCCAGTTCCCAAATGGCTGCTCACTGTCACATCCACCATTAAAATTCAGCCCATCCTTGGTTGCTGGAAGTCAGATCATAAGAGAAAGACTTTAGGTGATAAAAGACAAAAGAAAATGTTGAAGGTCTTTGATAAACTGGGCAGAAGGAATTAAGAAGTACAACAAGCCAAAAGAGCATGATGTTTTGGGGACTGAATTCTGCTGACACTCCAAGATCAAAAACTGACAGAAGGAGATCCACATGACGGGGTTAAAGCAGCTTGACGGCCAGGCCACCCTCCCAGGCCATGGCTGAGTGCAGTCAGATAACAAGCAACAGGGAAGCCCCAAGGACCCCCAGCAGAGGAAAGCTTGCATTCTCCAAGGAGAGAGTGGTGTGGCTAGAAAGGGAAGCAGGTTTTAAAATACAACAAGAATGAAAGGAAATGTCTGACATATTTTGATATTCTGCTTTGTGTTTTTCCAATTTGAATCAGCCCAGGGCCACCACCTTACACAAATCTAGCCTCGTTTCACATATGCAATGTAGTGGCCCTAACATGGCCAAGGGTGCCATGACCTGAGAGAGGATCCTCTCTGTCTCCAACATGAAATGAGGAACTCCTGGTGGAGGGGCTAAAAAGGGGGCACAAACAAGGAGGGCAGAGAGCCAGAATGGCTGAGTGGACAGAGAGTATCTGTGACCTCAGGCCAAGTGGAGCCCAGAAAATCGACTCTGATTTATTCACAGTAACAGCAAGAAAGGTAGCCCAGCTAATTTAAATCCATGGCTATAATAATTTTTAAAAACCCCACTGTAGCTAAAAGTCAGCCTCCCCATCCACCAAATCTTTTAAAAAGAGCTGCTAATAAGGAGCAAAACTGAGTGGCTTAAGTTTTATTTCCCTTTACATTTCCTTTCTAATAGAAGTGTTAATGAGGATGGAAAGTCCAAAATGAACAGAGAGAAGAGATGAAAATGGTCTGGAAAAACATGAACTGTGCAGTCAACCTTCAACTAAGGTAGAGATGATGCTGACATTAGTAGGTGACAAAAAATTGCAGACAGTTCAAAGTGCTTCCTTCTAGATGACCATGAAGATTGTAATGCAAGTAACAAAGAAGACCTGGCCTGGGAGCCGGGAGACATGGGTTGTGGTCCTGGTTCCATGACTTCTCTGCCCCTCAGTTGCTCAACTATAAAACAGAAAATGTAGACATTGTTCTAAAATCTAGGATGTAAATTCTCCAAAATTTGTAATATCAGGCTGTTTAAACAGAATGGCAGCATGGTCATACTTGTCAGGGTCTTGAGAAGATGAAATGAGAAAATGAAAACAGATAACGTAAATTTGTGATGTGCCAGGTAATGCAAGCAATTAATATGCTTTAAGTCATTTGTTTCTATCAGCAAGCCTACCAGATAGGAATCAGTATGATCTCTCATTTCACAGGTGTGTTGGGGCTTGCAGAAGTTAGTGGACATATAACTTAAAGTCATATATTTAACAACAGATGGAACTGGGACTTCAAACAGATCTGTTTGACTTCTAAACTTACCTTAGTAACTTCTGTGTAACACAGCCACTCCAGTAATGTGTGTGCAAGCTCCAGGAACACAATAAACTATCAGTAGATATCAATAATGCCTAGACTATCACTGCATATAATGAACTATTTTAATATATGTTTACTGTGTAGATGAGTGAATGAGCAAATAAACTCTCTGTCACCATAGAGAAAATAGAAATCTATGCCGGGATTCCTCACCTGACTTTAAAATCACCCGTTGTAGACCTGAAAGAGCCTGTTTGCCTGTCTGTGGGCATCAGGATTTTTACCAGGGACAGAGTGGCTGTTCAGTAATGGGAGTTCCAGCCCAGGGGAGGAGGGAGAGAAATCACTCATTCTCTCCTCTCCTCAGGTCCTTGTTAGGGTCCAGAAATCCGGGGATTTCCCGAGAGAACAAAGCACACAGGCACGGAGATGTAAGTACAAGCAAAGTCTTTATTCAGCCAGCTAGCTGGGGCTGACAGCACCTCCCCTGACACGCAGGCCGAGTCCAAGCTGCCGACCCCCAGGCAACTTTAGGTATTGCTTATATAGGATTTTCACAGCCGTTACACCAAAGCCCACACATTTCTACAACCAATAATTTTAAAACACACTCTATATTGTAACCAATGGGAAGCATTGTAACCTTTTAGGGAACACGTTAGTTGCCTAACCGCTTCAGTTGTTATCTCTTGCATTCAAGCATGTCTACGTGACTCATCACGGGTTACGCCTCCAGGCTGTTGCCCACTTCTAGTTATCTAGCTTAAAGCAGGTGCATTTCTAAGCTTAGCCTCGGGTAGTTTATACAAAACTGGGTGGCCCTTGCTCTAGGCAGTTAGGTTAAATGTTATTAGTCCTTTTTCCTGACTCTCGATGCTCTCTGCCCTCCTTTACAGTCCTGGTATGTAATTGGTTGGGCTATCACCAGTCACCATAGAGACCCACCCATAGAGTTTGTCCCAGTGTTAGGGGCAGGGAAGCAGGGAGAAGGGGAGAGAATGGGAGTGAGCAGAGGAAGCAGAGAGCTTAGGGGGCAGAGAGAGAAAGCAGGGGAGAGAAGCTGCACAGCCCTGGTATGGCTAAGCAGAAGCAACAAGGAGACCAAGCCACCAGCAGGAGGCAGAGCTGGGGAGGAGAGCCTGTAGTCAGCCTGGAAAATGCATTCAAGTCAGCCATGTGTCCATATCTGGGTGACTTCCCTGAGAATAAACGTGTCATGAACCCCTTTTAACCCCCCAACTTGCCCTTGTCTTTATTCAGTCTCCTCAAAATCATAATGAACTTGCCCTTAGCGGGGAGTCCCCTCCTCCCAGACAACAGTCACATAAAGCTGTTACACTGAAATCCTGAACTTGTAGTAGCCTTCCAATCTCATGGCGTAAGAAACCCAATTACTGGGAGAACTCTAGAGCAGGTGCCTTTTCAAAGTATCAAGAACCAGAGTCAAGGACTGTGTCTATCCAACAACTGAAGTATGGAAGAGTCTCAATAAGGCACAGCAACCACATTATAGCACAAAAGCACCAAAAATATACTTAAGGACTACGATTCTGGCTTTAGTTGAATCTTAGGAAGAATAAACAGACCAGGGAAGACAATATTCTTATTTGACAAGATTTTTCAGCTTAGCTAATTCAGAAAGAAAGGAAGGGAGGGAGGGAGAAAAGAAGGAAGGGAGGGAGGAAGGACAAAATGGAAATCCAATGAGGAATTTCCCTATGATCATACTGCATTCCTGAAGTTCTTGTGACTTGACGTAAGTGTACACAAGAAAGCCTCTTCAGAACTGGGGTGATATTTAATGATGAGCTCTTTGGTCAGTGTGGATGAGAAATTCACTAAAATCACCTTGATAATAAAGACAGAGTTTTATTTGAGCTAAACTTTTAGGGCCTAGACCAGGGAAGATATAACTCCTTTGGGTGAGGTGGGAGATATACTCCAAGGGCCCAAGATATACAAAGGTTTTTGTATGTCTCTCATACAAAGAAACAGAACTTGAAAGGGGTGCATTTCATTTACATAAGATACATATGCAAAGAAAGGTGAGTGGGGGCAGTACACATCCTGGTGAGAAAGAAATTAAAGGGGAAAGCAAACATTTTTGCTTATCTTTTAGCAGGAATGCAGATGTCAATTTTTAGCTTTTAACTTAACTAACAGATGGTATTATAGAGTTAGAAAGTTTAAGTTTTCACTGTTGGCCATTTTGAGACTGAGAGTTAATGAAACCCCCGATACTTAGGCCTTGGAAATCTTTTTGATGGTCCTTAGTACGAAGGTCAGCTTTTCTCTGGTTCACAGCAGGGTATGTGCCTTCACTCACCATCCAGATCAGACGGAAACAACAGATGAGCAGGCCTCTTCCAGAGCTATGGTTATAAACCACCCCTCATTACCACCCCATAGCAATCCCACACTCCATGGCTAATAAGCAGGGTGAAAGGTGACCTAAACGAAAAGAAGCAGGCTTCATGGAAGCAGGCATCTCTGCAAGCAGCCCCCTCCTTCCTGTTCACACCAGCCTCATCCCTCCCCATCCTCTCCTAGTTCTGTTACTGAAGACCTGGGTTACTAGGTGCTAAATGGCCCTGTTTCAAACCTGAAAACTCTCACAACCACACACAGGGTCCAATTCCAAGAGGTGAAGTCTCTCTACTTCACCAGTACAACCAGCAAATGGTTTGAAAAACAAGAGAAAGCAGAAAATAACATTCAAAGTAAATAAATCACTGGAGCATGAGAGGAACCTTCTCCAAACAGACAGACACAAGGGCACAGGGAGGCAAAGGAATAAAGAACAATATGCTGCCCTCCAAGGCACAGAAGAAGAAACAAAACGTGTCCCAGCCTACAGAATGCATTGTTTCAAATTGCTAATCAATGTTAGAGGCCAGCACCAGCCAGTGCTAATCACACAGGAAGAATCCCCTTTCTTCAGCTGTAATTATTCCTGACATGGGTCTCAGGAGTGTCAAGACTCAGGTTAGCAGCCCAGTGTGATAATAACCCAAGATTACCAGAAATCTGCCAGGTTTGAAGAAAAGGAGGGCTTGGAGGTAGGGAAATGGCAATTAGAAATACTTGTCATGGTAATTGCCTTGTGAATAGCAAGCTTCCACCTTTCAGCAGCCAGTGTGGGTTTTCTTCTGCCTGACTTTAGAAAAACATCTTCTGGGCAGGTAAAGCAGTGGAGGAATACATCAAATTTTCAGAAATAACACAGTGTGAAAAAAAAAAGTATTATTTCTGTCCAAATAATGGTGTGCTGGATAATAAAAACTCTGGAAATCCATAAGGCTGGGAACAGTATTACTTGACCTGCTAGTCAAACTGCCTTAAGCCAATTGGCAGCCCCCAATTTTCTCCCTCCTAGTGGTGACTTCAGTCCATGTCAACATATTGTCCTCTGCCAAGACCATGATAGCTCCCCAGGGACAAAAGGATGAGGCTCTTTGACATTATTATTCAATCACTCACTTTGTGGAAAATGGAAGTTCCATGGCCAGGATCCTCAGCTGATTCTAATCTAAACTATCCATCGTATACCTGCGATGATGTAATACTTAGCCTACTGCACAGGCGCAAACTTACATACCTGTTGTGATAAGCCATTACTGCCTGTGTTGCTATAAAAAGAGGTCCCCTGGTGTGTCTAGAGTAGAGAGCAAGAGAGCAGGAGAGGAGAGCAGAGGCTGGAGGTGAGGGTAGAGACTGGGAGTGAAGACAGAAACTGGAGTGGTGGCAGTGCCTAGGACAGAGGCTGAGGTGGCTGTGGATATGGAGAGGCCAGGAGACAGAGGTGGAGATGGGCAGGAATCTAGCACTCGACCTACTGTTGTGAGAATAACACATAAGCTCCTTTTCACCCGCAATGTTCCACTGTCATTATTCAGTCTCATCAAGTCCATAGTGAACTTGTCTAGGGCTTAAACCCTTAGGCAATACAACATGTAAACTGAGGATGGTCAACGAAAGCCTCTCAGATGCCAGTCCTGTAGGACTCACAGCAGTCAACTTATGGCTCCAACAAATGGGACAATGTTTCCTTTCTGTGCTCTTTGGTGAACCACAAAGAAACCAGGAAAGGCAAATACTCATTGAGTCTCCAACACAGAGGTCTCTCTTGGCTCTAATACAGAGCAATGCAGCTTCTATTAAATGTGGGGCTGGATTGAGCAGTGAGCATTTTAAAAGCAACTCTACTCATGTCAATCCCATGCTTAAAGTCAGTCAGTGGTTTCTTGTTGCTTTTTGGACAAATTATGGTCTCCTTAGCAAAATATCCCTCACCCCAAAGGCCCTCCATGATCTGGCTTCTCTCCAAGTCTCATAACTCAACTGTAGGGACCAAGGGTAGGCTACCCCACAATGTGCCATTGTAACATACAGATTATTGCAGAGTTGAGAACAATCAAGGCCCAAAAGACTCTGAAAGAAACTTTGACCTCTCCCCACCCACACCCAGCTGCATAAAAAGAATTTAGATAGAGGGCATGTTCTGGGCAGAGAGCTATCATCTTAGATAGCTAGATTATAATGTAAACCAGGTGTGGTAGAGGAGGAGGCTGTGGCTAAGTCTGTTAAAATTCTTCTTTGTGCCCCCTCATTGTTACTGTGACCCAGAGAATATTTGATTATCAAACATTTGCTCTTTTCATATTTCTGTTAGTTATTTCCCTTTTCGTTTGAAGTCTCAGACCCATACCCCATTCTCCTTGCTTCAGGATGGCAGATATACCTCATTCTCCCTAACTATCTTTAGAACCCATTCTATAGCTTCCCTCTATGTATGTAATTAAACTTTATCTTTTTCCCCTGTTAATCGGTCTCATATCAGTTTGATTCTTAAACTAGCCAGAAGAACCTTGAGGGTTAGAGGAAATTTCTTCACCCCCAATACAGCCCTGATACACTCACATCAAAATTTTGATCTATAGTGAATAAGTGACACCTCCTTCCTTACAGCCTTCTCTCATGGAAAAACTCACCATCTGTGACTTGCTATTAATGCAGCTCATCTTTTGTAGCATTTTGTGAGTTTTGCCCTTACCATGGGTGTCGGCCCAACTGGCAGTGGTTCTGTGAAGAGCAGGGAAGAGTGTTCAGCATCACAGTGCTCTCCAAGGCTCCATACATTCATACAGGTTGTTGACTATGAAAATCTTTCACCTAATTAACTTTTATTGAGCTCCCAAGTCTCACCTCTGGCGTCACATCCTTCCTTAATTCCACCTGTGTGATTACAAGTTCAATCTCACACCTAAGTGGGTGAGTTGAAATGGAAAAGTGCTTGGAAGACGAAAGGAAAAACCTGGAGATGCCATAGGAGACACGAGGGCTTATTGGAACTTAGGTACAGGGACTCCAGAAGTGGCTGGCTGAGCGAGGTTGTGTACTGTTGTCATGGACAGGGAGGGAACTGCTTATATGGGGTGAGGGGACAGAGACTCCATGCTATGGTAGAAGGGATCATTCTTGTGCCACTGTTAGGGAAAAAGACAGATATGAGTGGGGTGGAGAGAGAGAATAAGGACAGTAAAAGGGACTCAAAGAGTTCACCAGATAAAACCAGAGAGCCATAAAGGACTCACGGACTTCATTAGCTATTAATTGAAGTTTCAAAGGCCAAGAGCAACTTGGAATGTCCCAATATTCCCTAGATAAAGAAAAGTATCTGAGTTAGCCCATGTCTTCACTGTGCCAATTAGATCATGCCATTGTAAAATCTACTTAACCTGCAAAAAAGGCCCAGCTTATTCTTTAACTTAACCTATATGCTGTTTACTTCATCTTCTTCCAGCCCTTTTATCAAGGAACTTTGTAACTAGGGCCAGAGACAGACCTCCAAAGTGTAAATAAACCTATGTGGACAAAGAATGATGAGGTCTGGATGAATGCAATCACCTAAATAACTCTAGTCTTAAGACAAAACTTCAAAGGAATTATCAATCACCTGTATTCATCATGCATCATGCTGACTCCTACCAAAAAGCCCTATAAAACCCCAGACCCTAAATTCTCAAGCACCCCTCCTCTCTGATGTTTCCCACATTCACCTTTTTTTGAGTGTGTCATTTTCTCTGTTCTACTCCAGATAAGTAGGGAAGGTCTACTGAGAGCTCTGATTTAGGCTTGCAAGTTCCCATCACCTGGGTGACCTGAACAGAGCTGCAGCTATACAGTCATGCTCCATTGTAGCCTACCTGAAAATCTCTTTTCTTTGCCTTTGGGAAGTTCTCAGAACATAGTCTCACACCACTCAGTGCTCTGCAGTTCCCCAAATCCTGGGGTGGTAGGGACTTAGTTTCCATGCCATGAAGATTCAAGCAGACACTTGATGCCAGGTGACCCTGGCTTTAGGAGTTGGCAGGGGATTTGCCCTATGTTGAGCAGGAGTTCAATAAGCATCCCTTTCCTCCTTCTGTTTTTCCTTCCTTTCTGCTTTATTAAAGTAAACCTTCCTTTCTCTACCTTGACTCTGGTCCCTCCTCCCTCAAGTGTATGCAAATAAAACATTCATTCTGCTTCACTACTGTGTCTCTGCCCTTCAACTTTTTGCTGCATTGGGGACAAGAACCAAGGAGAAAAAATTCAACCCCCAGCAGTAGAAGGGATCCTTCTTGTGCCACCAGCATCCCAAAGAACAGAACCTTGGTCAGAAGGGTCTGCCTCCCAACAAGATGTTTCCATAGATAAGGCAGGCCTGGGTTTGGCCAGCACCAGCTCATCACCATAACCATATACCTAGCATATCATTGAAGGGGGTCATGTGGACACATGGTTATTCTGGGACAAAAGGTTACAAGCAGGCAGTGCTTGTCCACACACCACCCTTCACATACCCTGACAAATCTGGATTCAGCATCTCTTCTATGTTCTTACTGAGTCCAGTGCATTTCTGCACAACAGCTACCAACACCCTATGCCATTCATGTGCCCACTTCCCTGACCATGAGTAGCTCGAGAGCCAGGGCTTGCCTTTCATTCTTTTACCCCAGGGCCAATTATCGTGAAGAACACATTGCCAGGCTCAAGTTGGATGGAATCCATGGATCAAGGAAGAAAAGAAGGAAGGAAGTTAGATAATGAGTTAATTCTTGGTATATTCAGAAACAGTTAAACCTCTTGAATAAACAATGGCTTTGCAAAGTGTAGGTACCAGACGTTAAACTCTAGTATAGTCAGATAGTATCTTCTGTGGCCAGATATCTACATTTTAACAATACCTAAAGAGTGTTTTAGAATGGGAAGTCACTAAGTATTTTTTTACAAGAGGATTTGTTGAGACTTTATAGGGAAGCACTGGATTCTGATGTCCTCCTCCTGTGCCTCCTCTCTGAAGAATGTGAATTAAACAAGATCAAAGTTTCTCTTCCAAACCTGGACCTCTTCCGGCCTGGACCGAGTTCTGCAAGCCCTGCTTCTGCAGGTTCTGCCTTTATGGCTTGGTTAGGGTTGGAATGTAGTTTGAGTCTTCTCTTAAGTACTTGGCCAAAGTCGGTATTAAGAACTGACTTCAGTTATTTTCTAGAAAGGAGCTGCCCTTCTCAGCTGCGCAAAATGCTGGCTGGGCCTCTACAACAGTACAGCACCAAGCTCCCACCCTGAGCTCCTTGTCTGTGGTCTCTGACCAGCAGATTCTCCAGTAAGGCTCTGCATTCCTCTGTGCTAGGTTGGTTTTAGAAACAGTTTGGTAGAAATAGTCTTTTCTTGCTCTGACTCAAACTTATTTGGACTACATTTGCATAATGCCACATCATTTCCCACCTAACACCACTAAATATCCCCTGGGCAAGGCAATTTGAGACTTGATATTAGTTGAATTACTTGATACTGAATGCCCTTGGCTAAGGCCACAAAGGGCCTGTGTGGGGCCCCACCCTCCGCCAGATTTACTTGCATGGGGAGAAAGGGGCCTACCAGGAGAGAGGTTTGCGGCTCCAGCCATGAAGAGTAAGGGAAGTCAGGAAATAGAGAGGATCCTACATTAGATTTCCAGTGGAGCTCTGCTTAATACAGGCAGGGGCCACACCAGGAGTAAAGAAGCTGTTTTCATAGGAATATTTGTAATAATCCAGACACAGCAGCTGTCACTAGGGCACAGAGGACAAAGCACAACTCTAATGCACTTTATTAGCACAGAAATGTCAGGAGGCTTTGCAGGTGACAGTATCAGAAGACAGCCTCCCAGTTACTATCATTATTTTGATAATTTTGATAAATGTTATTACCTTTGAAGTTGAAGAGGGATAATGGAACAAGAGACCAGGTCTGCTGTGCAGTTGGTACATTGCAGAACAACTCTCCAGCGTGCTTACGATCAATGTCTGCTCTAAATGGTGCCTGTGCTGTTCTGTTTATGGTTTTGAATATTGCCTCTGGATGAGACACCAAGAAGGCTGAGATGACCCAGCCTTCTCTTCTGATGATTGTCAAAGCGGTTCTGGGCTGGTTCAAAGGCCTGCAGGTAAAGCAACCTTTCATGAAAGAAAGTACTGGAAGTGGTTGCCAATCTGCTCCTTTTGGCGCCCCTCCCATCCCCACCCCTAGATGTCACCAGGACCAGGAATGTCCCAAACCAAGTTCTGTACAGCCTTCTCTCATGGAAAAACTTGCCATCTGTGACTTGCTATTAATGCAGCTCATCTTTTGTAGCATTTTGTAAGTTTTGCCCTTACCGTGGGTGTCAGCCCGACTAGCAGTGGTTCTGTGAGGAGCAGGGAAGAGTGTTTAACAGCCCTGCTGCTGGGAAGCACAGATGTTGCAGCCTGTGTCATGGTGAGGCGCAAAGGCTGCAAGGAAGGTGGGAGAGCATTAATTATCTTCCCGCAGCTCTTCATTAGCCCGCAGCTGCCTCATCTTGCCGTCTTCAGGACTGACAGCCACACACGATTCCAAAACAAAACAAACCAGGAAATTAGAAAGAGGAAGGGAAGAACAACCTGAAGGTTAAAATGGAAAGCAACATGCAGTGCAGCTTGAGAGGAGATGTGCTGGCTCGGCTTCCTGAAGACCAGGTGGTACAGGGAACTCTGGGAGGGGGCCTAGGCTCTCAGGCACAGGCAGCGCCTCCGTAGTGAATCCCAGCACAGGGCAGGTGAAGTTCTTTATCCAGATGCTGGAAGGCCAGGAGATAAGGGTGCGGGATGCAGAGCAAAGCCTTCTTCGTGGTAAATTTTAGCTTTCAAGTGTTAATGAAAGATGCTGATTCAACAGCCCTGTAAATGCAAATGCTGAGCCAGTTCCATCTGAGCAGAAGCACAGTTCTCAGCAGTGATCTGAAGGGAAGCATTCCAGACTCCAGTATATTTAGTATATTTAGTCTCCACTTCATTTTAGTCCTCATAGGGAAGACACAAATGATAGCCTCACACACTGACATAGTGCAACATTCAAGCCAGCGCCATGAGCTTTAGCCTGCCCATCATATCACCGTGAGTCCAGTCCTGAGATAGCACAATTATTATGTCAATACCTTCATCTTCCACAAATGGGGTTCCCTTTGGTCCCTGGCCCTCTTCCTGGAGCAAGTGACTTTCTTGCTTCAAAATTACTTCAAAGCCCCATCCCTTCATGAAACCTTGAAGTCAAGGTATAAAGACAAATACTTCTTCTTACCTAACCCAGGGCCATATACCCTATCCCTGTGTGTCCCACTTAAAAAGGGACTGAAAGGATAATCTGGTATGTGGTACAGATTAAGAGTTCCCATCTGACCAAGCCAGGTAACCTTAAGTGGAGCATGTAATGTGCCCTCTGTCCTAGGCTGATAGGCAACTGCAGCAAGAGGGGTCTTAGCTGAAAGATGTGGGTGAGTGAAGCCCGTCCCTGGCATTTAATGACAGTTTCTGCAGGGTGGGACACAACGACCCTGTCAGGCCTCTTGGCAATGGCCCCATGTGTTGGAGCCCCACTCTGAGCAATGAGTGGGGCTCTGTCTGCCCTGTCTCCTCTCGACTTCTTGCAGGCCCACCATGCTGACATTCCTCTCACCGAGACTGTCACAGCACAGACAGCCCAGGGGGTTTCCACGTGCCACCTGCTGTCCACAGAATGCCAGGCAAGGACAGTATGTCACAGGTGTTTGTTTAATGACCTTGTTTGTGGGCTTGGTCCAAGAGCTGCCATATGCCCTGGAATGACACAGGTGTTAGTGGGCAACCTTGAGAGCTTCCCTGGTGGGATCTGAAACCAGCCCCCCTACATGGAGGGCAAGATGAGAGCAAAGAAAGAGGCAGGTCGCTCCAGGTCAGTAGGTGACAGGTTTGACAAGCAAAGGGAACTTACATATAAGGCTTGTCTTGGATGACCACAGGACTGCCTGCCAGACCTGAAAGTTCATGCCTTAACTGGGTTCCTTCAAGTACACTGTCCCAACGGTCTTACCACATCACTATCTTAAGGTCGTGTCCTTGGGCAGCCTTGGGGAGCCAGAAAGGCAAACGGAACCCATACTCCAAGGATAGGGAAGGGGGTAAGGAGCTCCAATTGCCGGAGTCAAGCTCACAGGTCAACCATGGCCATGTCCTCTTGATGACCTCCTCCAACAAGACATAAGAGAACCCAGCACAAGGGCAAGTCCCAGATGCCATCTTGTCCATCCCACCACCCAGACCTGGCCTAAGTCGCTTGAGAGAACTGGTTTTCATTATAGGGATTTCTAGGCAAGAAGACCCACTCTTTCCTCAGTCATCAAGTCGCATTTGGCCTCCCTACCAAAGCTCCCCCTCATGCCTAACCTGAACTTTGTTGGAGCTTTAAGGCATTTCTCCAGCTGTACCCATCTCTGTCGCCACTAAGCATCAAGGACCTAATTCAATTTAGGCAATATGAGTTAAAGGCTGCTCTCCAACAAATAAATATCATCAAGGACAAGACATTAAAAGGCTACCTACATCCCAGGACCAGTCACTTGGCCACTTTTCTGTCCCAAGTCCCTTATCAAGTGGAAAAAATCTGGGCTTTTTCAAAATCGAGCATTGATTCCTGTCCTTTGCCTCAGAAGTGGTAACTCGGAGCCATCCATTTTTAAGTGGTTTTCTTCTTTCTCAGTAATTCTCCTTTGGGCATTTTGCTATTTTTATATTATTTATATGGGTGTGATCCTTTTGTGATGATTATCTGTGATTAATCCTCGCAGCTATGGGAAAATCAGTGTAACAGCTTGTACCACATCTAACAAGAGTTGATGTCTGTGTAGCTTTTTGTGTTCAGCAGCTTTGCAAGTTCACTTTAATTGACAAGAGAAAAAGAGGATATGCAATTAAAAAGGTGTTTATTATTTATTTTTTAATTTATAATTTATAGAAATTATGTATGTAGCAGACAGATAATAAGGCACACTTTGAGCAGGATTTAATGAAGCCAGGTGGCACGTGGGCAGGCCCCAGTGCCCCCCAGCGAAGGGCTTTGCCTGCTCCCCTCCCTGGGTCTAAGCTGCCATCAGACTGAAGTCACCCTTTGCCAGTCAAAGGCAAGACAAACTCAAATTTTGAAGTAGTCCTAGGAATATGATCACAGCATGAATCTCAAACTCCTGTTTAGAGCAAGGAACTGCATCTAAATCATCACATCCCATTTATGACAATACAGGGTGGGGAGAAGACAATTCAGCCTTTGCCCCCAAGAGTGGACAGCAGCTGAGACACTGGCAAGCACAAGTCAGCCCTCAAGTCTAAAGGGTTAAAGGGGGAGATTTACAAGACAGTATTTCTTTCTCTGAAACATCCAGCAGTTCATATGTACACATTTCTCTCCACTAAGACCTAATTTTCTACCATTTCCCTTGATTTGCAGCTCCCTTTTCCCCATTTCCTTGATTTAATGCCCAATTATTTTTTGTCCCATTGCCAGTAAAACAAAATATTTCATAACTGCTTCTGTGAGGTTTTTGAGTACTGTTTTAAACACATGACTTACACACCTTATATTGCAAAATTTGGAGAAATCTAGTGAACATCAAGATATGAATTCTGCATTTTTCTCAACCAGCAGACCTAATCCTGACATTTAAAAGCACCATGCCATATTTGAATGGATGTCCTGCATTCCCTTGTCTCTCAGCTTCCATTAAGCATCTTGCTGTTAACTGGAGAGCAGGGACATTAAGACCCTATTTCTCCCACTTCTCAGGCCTCTTTTCCCTCCTCTGGTCATGAAAGGACATAAGAATGGGCAGAGAACTTGCTGGGCAGTCAGGAGATTGCCACTGAGTTTCATGCCTGCCACTCACTGGCTGTGTAGCCTTGGCTGGATGTGGGCAAAACTGCAATATTTCCAGAATCTCTCACTTGGCCTTAGTGCATCTCCATATCAATAGGTATTTCCAAGGGGTGGAGAGAAATAGTCCAACTCCGTATCAGTAGGTGATTACAAGGAAGGGCAAAAACATATCTGGACCTGAGAGGTTGGGTGGGGTCCCTTTTTACAGCCAGGTCACGAGAGACATGGTGAACAGAAGTGGATGACTCTGCTTGTGAACAATAAATGGTTTCTCCCACTTTATTTCTCCATTGACTGATTTTGGTTTCAAAGGTAATTTGCCCGGGTTGGAAGACAGATGTTCCACCTCGAATTACACCTGGAAGTAGTTGGCAGGACCTCTGAACCTGAAATCTGTCTTCATGGGTGCAATGCTTAGGCAGGCTTCCCCTGTGGATGATGGAGAGGGCCCACTGGCTGCTGTGGTGGGGGGTGACAACTCAGCCTTACCTCTGGCACCAGTGGAGGATGTGGCTTCACCTGTGAACCCCCTATCCATGGGGCTTCCTTCCTCTTGGGAAGCCCCTAGTGGGAAATTGGTCTTGGGTTGAGCACCTCCTAGAGGGGTGGAGCCTTCCCCAGAACTGGGGAGGGGTGGACCAGAAGCTGCGGAATTAGCCCTCTGTGAGATAGGAGACTGCTTAGAGGCCCTGAGTGGCCACGTAGCAGCCAGGATTGCGGAATGTCTGTTTCTTGAGATAGTGGAAAGGGTTATTGAGGCGAGAGAGATACACACTTCGGCATCCCTTGGAGGAGCTGGACGATGACCTATTGGATGCCCTTAAGAAAGAGAGACAGTTATTGAGAAGACAGGTCATGTTTCTGGAAGATACATTAGCAGTGAGGGAGGAGGCAGCAGGAGAATCTGAGTTGCAGGAGGCTGTGGGGGAGGGGGGAGGAAAGAGCGGTGCCTTCAGCTCTGGAGACAGTGAGGAGTTGTTGGGAGAGGATGAGGGGGTGAGACCAAGGGCCAAAGTGCTGCCAAGGCTACCACCTGAGGCACAAGCCTCTCCCATATTAAAGGCCCACCCAGTTGTACTTAAGAAAATAAAAACGCAACAATCATAGGTTCCTCAGGGAGAGGAGCAGCCCCCTCCCCAGGTTGTGGAGTACTCCATGCTCTGTCCCTATACCCAAGACAAGCTGGTGGACATGAGCATCCGGTTTCAGCAGAAGCCTTCTGAACCTCTGCCAACATGGCTTTTGCCTCTCTGGGTTATGGGGGTGGAAATCATTGTTATGCTGGGTTCTGAAATGGGTAGAGTGGCTTCCCTGATGACTCACCCTTCCCTCCAGCAGCAGTTGCAAAGTGCTCATCACCCCTTAGGGAATTGGGTGTTTCTGGATTGGCTGACAGCAGCCATCAGAGCAGTTTGGCCTGATCAGGGAGATTTACCACACTTACCCACTAGCTGCAAAACATATGCAGAGCTCTGGCAGGTGTTACGGGAGCTGAGCATAAAAAATGTTGTCTATAATATGAACCCCCAGAGCCCTGATGAGGAGTTGTTCACCAGAGGAATGAGAAATCTGGTGCTGCATACAACTCCCCCATCTCTCTTTGGGTCCCAAGTGACTATTCTTGCCCCCCAAATAGGGCAACCCATAAGTGAAGCTACTCGTACTTTAGCACATCTGGGGGAGGTGGAAACAATAAGAGTATGGAAGGAAGTATGGGATATGACTGAAAAGAGGTGCAAAGGGCCCTGTGAAGGTCTCAAGGACCCAGATGTGGGTTGATTTGATAAAGGCAGAAGTAGTAAAAGAAAAACTTTATGGTCAGCCCAATAGGATCTTGTTAGAACTGTGGCACCAATTAAGCCAGAGCAGCAGTTCTAGCCACTGAGGTCCAGGACATGGAAGCCAGTGGCAAAGCCCCATGTCCAGCCTGTGTCACTGCAAGACTTCACTGGGGACAGATCTCAAGCTCTGCCTGGGCCTTCATCCCCACAGGAGGATTACTGGGCATCATGGTTTGACTAAGGGAGACCAAGGGCCCCTTGGGGGACGTTGTGGGGACTGAGGTCACATGTACAATTAGCAATTCATTGGTCCCCCATGAATGTACAATGTGTCCTGGTGCTGGTGGACACAGGAGCTGAATGTTCTCTGACTTTTGGCAACCCTGAGCATTTTCCGGGGACCCCTGCTGTGATAGACAGCTGTGGTGGTAAGGCAAGTAGAGTGAAGAAAGCCCTAATCTCATTGGGGAGACGGCGGTTACTCCAAAGGAGTACACTGTGTACATTTCTCCCATCCCTGATTATATTTTGGGAGTCAATATCCTGCAAGGGCCTGTGGTTATAAATCACTGCAGGTGAGTTCAGACTGAGGATACGTATGGTAAAGGCAGTTCGGAGGGGACATGATAAGCACCTGCCTGTACCTCTGCCTATACCTCAGTGGGTGAGAAATATTAAGCAGTATAAATTGCCCTGGGGGACACAAGAAAATTGGAGAAACTCTGCAAGAGTTGGAGAAGGTGGGCATCATAAAGCGCACTCATAGTTCTTTTAATTCCCCAGTGTGGCCAGTGAAAAAGCCAGACAGCTCCTGGCGTATGACCGTGGACTACAGGGAATTGAATAAAGTCACACCCCCTTTGCATGCTGTTGTCCTCTCTATAGCATCCCTTATGGACACCCTCAGTCATGAACTAGAGATGTATCATTATGTTGTGGACCTTGCTAATGCTTTCTTCTCTATTGACATAGCACAGGAAAGTCAGGAACAGTTTACCTTCACGTGGGAAGGCTGGCAGTGGACATTCACTGTCCTTCCACAGGGATACCTCCACAGTCCCACCATCTGTCATGGATTTGTAGCCCAGGACATAGCCACATGGAAGAAACCACAAACAGTGCAGCTGTATCACTACATTGATGATATTATGCTCACATCTGATTCTCTTTCAGATTTAGAAGGGGCAGTTCCTAGACTGCTGCAACATCTAAAGGAGAAAGGATGGGCTGTGAACAGCAACAGGGTTCAGGAACCTGATTTGTCAATAAAGTTCTTGGGGGTTGTCTGATCCGGTAAAACTAAAGTTATTCCTAAAGCAGTCATAGACAGGGTCCAGGCTTTCCCTACCGCTGTGGCAGTATTGCAAGAGTTTTTGGGTCTCTTGGGATACTGGAGAGTGTTTATCCTGCACTTGGCACAAATTCTGAAGCCCTTATACCAGTTGGTATGAAAGGGCATCAGGTGGGGCTGGGATGAGATATGTGCAGCTGCTTTTACTGCTGCTAAGCGAGCAGTCAGGGCTGTACAAGCCTTGAGTGTAATGGACTCATCAGAGCCCTGTGAGCTAGATGTTCACGTAACCGAAGATGGTTATGGATGGGGCCTTTGGCAGCGGCTTGAACGGGCACGCCAACCTATTGCATTCTGGTCACAAGTATGGAAAGGAGCAGAAGTCCGGTACACTTTGATAGAGAAGCAACTGGCTGCTACGTACCACGCCTTGCTGGCTTTGGAGCCCAATCCTGGAACAGCTCCGACCAAGGTAATAACCACCTATCCTGTCACAGGGTGGGTACAAGACTGGACCGAAAAGGCCATGGAGTGGTGTTACATAGATGCCTACACTGGCCAAATGGGGTGCATATTTTTAGCAGCATAGCACCCTCTCTACTAGCCCCTTAAGTGGAGAACCCCAGCACTTACTGGGGCCAGTGACACATACCAGTGGAAAGCAGGCAGAACTTGCTTTTGAACCATTGGTAGCTGAGAGTCCTTATCAGGAGGGAAAGCCCCTATACTTGAAGATGCTTGGTATACAGACATCTCCAGTCATGGGCAGCCCCTGAAGTGGAGGGCTGTGACTTTCCATCCTAAGACTGAGACAATATGGATGGAGGATGGAAAAGGGAAGAGCAGCCAGTGGGCTGAGTTGCAGGCAGTGTGGGTCATGATCACCCAGGAGCCCTCCCCCATAGTTGTCTGCACTGACAGCTGGGCTGTCTATCAGGGCTTGACCCAGTGGCTGCCAACCTGGTATCATGCCAACTGGTTGGTTGGTCACCAGCCCCTGTGGGGGCAAGAGTTGTGGCAAGACCTATGGGCCTCTGGTCAGAATAAAACAGTTACCGTAGATCATGTGATTGGCCATTTGCCTTTGGCAACCCCAGGGAATGATGAAGCAGATGCACTGGCCCAGGTGTGTTGGCTAGAAGGAAAGCCTGGCTCTGATATAGTCCAATGGTTACATAAGCATTTGTTGCACGCAGGGCAAAAGACAATGTGGGCTATTGCCCATTGATGGGGCTTTCCGTTAACCTTTGAAGAAGTCAGCAGAGCCTGGAAGAAGAGCCTTGTGTACTCTAAGAGGGACTTACACTGAGTCCCACTGCAACATGGGACAATAGTAAAGGGGCCTATACGTCTTGTCAGGTGGCAGATAGACTACATTGCGCCTCTGCCCATATCAGAAGGATATTGGTATCCCATGACATGTGTGGACACAGCTACCAAACTGTTGGTTGCTTTTCCTGGATGTCATGAAGATCAGCAAATGACCAAAAGGGGCCTAGAGCATTTCTTTGCAGCTATGGCTGGCTGCAGGTGACTGACAGCAGTCAAGGCACCCACTTTACTGGACATGCATTACAATAATGGGTGCAGCAATTAGGAATAAAGTGGAAGTTTCACGTACCATATAACCCTACCAGGACAGGCATGATAGAGAGGTACAATGGTTTGTTGAAATCTGGCCTAAAGTCAGACATCAATAGTCTACAGGGCTGGTCAGTTCTCTTATGGACAGTGCTACGGTGTTTGAATGAGAAGCCCCAAAAAGAAGCCTTGAGCCCTGTGGACATGCTAGCACACATTGCTGCCTCTCTTAATACAACTATATGTGCAAACCAAAGAGGAGTTATTGAAGCTAGGATATGGCCAGCAGAGCAACATCCTGCTGCCAGCCCCCACTGCATTAAACCATGGAGACTCTGTTGAGTGGATGTGGCCCTGGCTATTTCAACACATGGACCAGCAATGGCTGGCCCTTCTGGCACCTTGGGAAAAAGGCCTGGAAACTGGCCTCCTGTGTGCTCCTGGAGTAAAAATAGAGTGGCCCCCAAAGATCATGGTAGTGTACCCAAACATCCGGGAGGTAAGAGCATCTTACAGGGAAGTTTTGATTTATCTTATGGCTGGTGCATTTACTTCGCATAGCCCTATATATTGACCTATCCGTAACTCCCACAGGGAGGGGGTTGAAAGTCTGGTATACTTTACTGGTATAAAGACTAGGACAAGATCCCATTCCTGCCACTGTCCTATCACAGGACCACTCTCTTGCATGCATCCTACCTGATGGACAAGATTTGCCTATGTTAGTGTCATTAAAACTGTATCTTATTGCCCTTAAGGTTATTTTATTCTACAGTTCTTGAGGCCTGGACCTGCCCCCTGGCTGCAGCTACCACATGATGATTGCTCTGAACTCCCTATCCATTCAGTTACTGACCGCCTGTGGAATGGGCAAGCTATGGACTTAATCTGCATAGGACTTTGAAATAACTGAATCCTCCAACTTGGTGATTATCATGTTTTTATTGCTGTTGTTATCATATGTTATTAGTCTAGTTACAGTGCTCTAGTTTTCTCTCACAGGGGCCATTGCAGAAGATGGGGAGCAAGTAGATTTTGAGGTGAGATTTCTGGAGTGGTAAGCTGTGGGTAAAATTGCAATATTTAGAGAATCTCTCACCTGGCCTTAGTGCATCTCCATATCAACAAGTATTTCCAGGGGGTGGAGAGAAGTAGTCCATCTCCATATCTATAGATGATTACAAGGGAGAGTGAGGACATATCTGGACCTGAGAGGTTGGGTGGGTTCCCTTTTTGCCAGGTCATGAAAGACATGGGTGAGCAGAAGTGGACTACAGCCTGTAAACGATAAACGGGTTTCTCCCACTTTATTTTCCCTTTGACTGATTTCGGTTTCAAAGGTAATTTGCCCTCGGCTGAGAGACAGATTTCCACCACCACTGACCCCCTGGAGTTACACGGGCTAACCTCGCTAATTTGATCCTTAGCTATCTATTGTATAGAATGAGCGTTTTCACTCAAATCACCTCTCATTTTCTCATAGCTCCAAAAACTCTAGATTCTCTTCTGTGTCCTAGAAACAGAAATTAAATACCCAGACTTAGGGGTCTGATTTTGGAATTTGAGGAGAGAGAAAATAAAACATCAAGAGACAAGTCTTCTCTACTATTAAAATTCTTTTCCCCTACTTAAGCGTCTTTTGACCTAATTTTCACATAGATACAAGGACAGTAGGCCAGAAAGGAATCTTAAAAAAAGTTGTCTCTGACTTGCCTGATAATCTCACTTCTTTTCCCTCTGAATCCAGCTTACAGTTTATTGTTCTATTCTCAATAACATATAAGTAAAATCAACTTTGTTTTGAGAAGTAAACTTCATGAAAGCTTTAAAATACTGGAGACAACCCAGGGTATCCAAAATGATTATTGCCCAACCCACTCTGGAAATGTCACAGGATACAGCCACTTGCTTCCAAGCCTACTAATCAGAAGAGACTAATGGTTCATGCCAAAACTCCCCTCAGTCAGTCCCCAGGTTCTATCGCACTTAACATCAGGTACGTGTCTGATTTCCATCCTCCAAAGGGGGCACAGCTGGCCCCAGCCAGGTCCTAGCCATGGGACCAAGATCTAGAGGGGAAACAAAGACAAAGGCCCAGGGAAGACAGATTTAAATCCAAGTCCAGACACCAGCAGGACCAGAGGCAAGCAAACCAGAAATGAAGAGCTTGGTAGAGAATACCTAAAGGAAAAGTACATCAATTAGATAAAAGGGGACAACAAAATAAAAGGAAGCCTGAACAAATTACCAGGCCCTGGCCAGGGAGGGGTCAGATTACACTGCACTTCAATCAAACCAGCCCTTGTTGGAAGACCTGGTTTTTTTTCTATGGCGCCAAACATGCTCTAAAGTTTTTGGGGCTTGCAAGTGATAGCTATAAACCATGATGGTATTTGCTTCTTAGGGACAGACAAGGGCCTGATACCTGGTTGGGATAGGCTGGAGTCAACGGGATTCTGGAAAGATGACAGGTTCACCACATAATGTTTACCCTGCACTTCCATCGCCAACTCACCTTATTTCCTGAGCAAAGGAGCTGTTAGAGTCTGTAGGCACCAGGGTGAGTATGGGGAATTCTCAGAGACTCTGTGGAAGAAGCTGGTGAGACTTTCCTCACTGTGGGCCTGTGGAAAGCCTGGAGACCCAGCTTCAGAGGGCCCAGGGGGATGGTCACGTTCTCCTTACCCCCAAGGACAGGTGAGCAAAGTCCTCCCTTCTCTTGGGGTTGGAAGGACCCAAGGAGAACAGAAAGGAAAGAGGGTCTTCCTAGAGTTAATCTGGGACACTGATCCTCGGGGTGGAGATACCCCAGCCTCTATCAGAACACCTCCACTTAAGGTTCTCCAAAACCACACCAGAGCCTCAGTGAGGAGACAAAGACAAAGAACAATTATCCAGCAATGAAAAGAGGTGTAAGCACATTGAACAACACAGTCCTGCCATAGGAGACAATATATTCTAGAAGGAGACAATAAATCACAGCAAAGGTTCATTTCCATCTATTCTAAAAAGTAAC
Source organism: Manis javanica (assembly GCF_040802235.1). Taxonomy (NCBI): domain Eukaryota; kingdom Metazoa; phylum Chordata; class Mammalia; order Pholidota; family Manidae; genus Manis; species Manis javanica. The sequence continues at coordinate 86,414,292 of NC_133166.1, forward strand.
CCACCATAAGAAGATCATGCTCTCTTACAAGGGACAAGTAGTTGCTCATGGCCCCCTTCAACAGGAAAAAAAATGGGCATTTCCCTCTTTTTCCATATTTTCTCAAGGAGTTGTTTAAGTCAATAAAGTAAAGGCTTAAGGCCAAGGAAAATTTCCTCTCTTGTGGCTCTTTACTTTTTACTATGTCAGACATAACTATAATGCAAGGAAGTTAGTCTCATAATAAAGGCAACAGAAATTTATATACCCAGATGAACATAGTTGATGGTGTTTTAAAGGACTAATAAATAACACCTCTTTCTTCATCACCCAGAGATTAAAGCCAAATGAGAGAGATACACAGGAGTCATATAGACAGAATTCAAAATATTGCCAACATTATTGACCAGGAGGTTTTAGATCTGTGGCCAAGAAGTCTTGCTAATACTTTATCTCCAAGTTAATCAGACCCACCCATGCAGAGCTCTCCAGGGCAGCCCTCCTCGTTCAGGGCCAAGGGATCTGCAGGCAGCCAGATCGGAAAGTAGAGTACAGAAGGGGCTGAGCCGCCCAAGCCCAGTCCTTCTCCCTCCTCACTGTCAGACTGGGCAATTCTTTGCTCCTGGGAAGACAGGGCAAGGGCAGCCAGTGGTATTCCAGGGGACAGCCCTCCACACAGATACATGAAGTCGAGAAAGATACTTCCTCTGTCCCCAACCTTACAATCATCCTCTTCAAAGAGGACCCTGTGGGACAAGGCCTCTTTTTTCAATGCTACAGTTATTTAGAATATTCCTCCTTTCTACAAATCTTATTCAGAGCCTACAGCTGTTTTTTATTATCTTCAGTTACAGCAAAGTTTCATTTCCAAACATGACAGTCTAAAGTCATTATAGTAAAATGAAGTAAAATTTGGGGTCAGTGTGAGGGGTAACAGTAGAGGGTTGAGTGTGGTTCCCCGTAAGACATATCAACTGTTTCTGAAGTTTGATCAGTGTTTTACATAACGGCAACATCCTCGGCATGAGAGCGTGGTTACTGTGGGGATACTCTCTGAAACTAAAAGTTGGAACATATGATCTGACAAAGACTTAAGACACTTCCATGTGAAAGAAGCTATCCTGCAAAAATAACTTAGATGCTGATATTAGACTTGTTGATATATTTCAGTTGTTCATGAACAGAACCAGATGAAATTTGATGGAGAACCTTTGCATCATCAATTCTAAACACCCAAGTGGCATGTATAAAGTACTTGCATAAGTTAATAACTTTGAAGAGGATGGTTTTCATTGCACAAAATTCCATAACATTTATGTAAAACAAAAATCACACTGACAGCTGTATAGTAAAACCTCGGATATAAACATTGGTGAGCAGACATGGCAGCTTCTACTGACCCTTACAAGCCTGGGCAGTTAGATCAGCTCAGCTGGTAATCAAAGAAAAGATTGAGCCACAAATGAATAACCTCCTTTTAACTGTAATTTTAGAAGAGGGGTTAATCATATTTTCTACTACATTTGCATTTTCCATTGCTTTGCAATTAATTTTGTGTGATGGCCTCTTCTATAAAGCTGGAAATGAGTAATGGGATTCCAAAGGTGGGTAGGGGAAGAAGGTGAGGTGTTAAAAGGTAATTAGAAGTTAGAAACTCAAGAGCCAAAAGCAGGTTCAGTAGCCACGTCTGAAAAACCCTGGCAGTTATAGGAGCTTGTTCCTTCCTAGTGGAGGGAAAAGCCGTGCATGGGATCAGAGGAAGAGTGGAAAAGGGCGAAGGGCTGGGCAAAGCAGGTGGGCACAGTTGGTGATGATCAGAGAAAGGAGGGGTTCTTTTCTGTCTACCTCCTCATAACGAGGGTAAGAAGGGAAAAGGGTAAGGGGAGTAAGGTACTGGGAAGCCCAAATAAATGACATTTCTTTAGAAATCCTAAGAAATATGGGACTTCCTCCTGTCAGTGACATTTAGGAAACGGCTCCCAGCACAGCCTGGTGGCACCATCTGCGTGGTGCAGGGCTGAAACCCCAGGGCTCCATTACCATAACGAATTGCTCTTACAAGGCATCCAGGGAGACTCCTATTAGAACTTCAGACTGTTCGCCCCTCTGCTCAGAAGATACTTTGACTGCTGTCCAGAAGACGGGAACAGCTGGGCTGTTAAAGTCAACAGGCTCCCACTTCCACACCGACCAGATTGCGTCATAACTGGAAATGTGAAATACGCCTTCCTTTGCCTAAACTTCCAAGGCAGGGCAAGGCCTGCGTGCGTCTCCTCCAAACCCCAGAAAGACCCAGTCCCCATCCTGAGTAAAGGCTCTGACTTGGTGGTTGGGAGTGGGAGCCAAGGCCCCACCAGGTCCCCGTGAAAGGTGTGGGCCCAGCTCTCTGTCGGGGCAGGGGAGCGCCTAACACAGGCCTCTTGACCACATTGGTCATGCACATGAAGTGGGCCCACAAATCCCCTCCACCTAGCTGTGAAAATCTTCTGGCCCTTCAAGTTCAGCTCCAATTCTGCCTGTTAATGAGGCATCCCTGCCCATCTCAAGACACTCCCACCTCCCTGGGTGAGACCCCAAGACCCGGAGGTTTGCGAGCTGACACTCCCTGGAACCTGAGGGGCTTCTGTGGGACCACAGCCTCTTCCCCTGAGCAGCTTCTAGTTCCTTGCCCTCCAGTCCCAGGTCTTTCACTCCTTCCTGAAGTTCCCCATCTCCCTCATGCTCCCCTGTTCAGACGCGTTGTGTAGCCCCAAATCCTCCTAAATGTCACAAATCACTCAGGCTCGTATGTCTGTTGGGGGTCAAAGGTGAGTCTACCCTACCTCCAGTTTCTCCTGCTGGACACAAGTTTGGGGGCTCTGGGGCAGGATTTCAGTGTCCACCATTCCAGTTTGTAGTGTGCTCTTTCTCCAAACACCTAAACATACCAGGCACAGCTCAAACAGCAAGGGTTCGTTTCCTGCCCAAACCCATCTCCAGGGCTTCTAGAGATGCATGTTCCTCCTGACGCTGTTATTTTGAACTAATAACTAAATGCCTTTGGCCCCTCCCAACTCTCCTGCATGGTGAAAGACACTGTGCCCAGGTTCTCCTTCTTAATTTCAGGGTCTCCCTCTGGCTTGTTTGGGGATAGAGGTGAAGACAATAAGAGATCTTGCCATCCAAACAAGTTAGGATATTTTTCCCCAATTATTAGAAAAGGCCTTTCTGCCCCCACAAGATCTATCACGGCACGGGGCACATTTAGTTGCTTCAGAGTGAGCTAAGGATCAGAGCTGGGACTCACACCCAGGTCTCAGACTCCAGACTTGCACGCTGCCTCCGCTCTACACCACGTGCCCTCCCCAGGTCCACAGTTTTCCATGGCTGAGCTGACCAGAAGGTCCACTAGGGGAAAAAAATAAGATATTCCTGGGTCTGGGGCAGGAGGGCAGGAGTATTCAGAACCAGCAGAACTCCACTGCCCCTGACCTGCCCCTAACAGGTCTTGCACAAGCGCCCAGCCCCTCAGGTGTGGGTGCCAAGGCCATTTAACATCTGTGCAATGCTCTCAGCTGCTCTGTCCTAGCCTTTGCCAAGGAGTGTAGCCCCTCCACCCCAGCCAAAACCCAGCTTGTGGCCAGGGAGAAATGGTGAGGATGCCAGGCCAGGAACCCTACTCCTCCCTAATAATGTGGCTGAGTAAGAACAGGAAGCATTAACAATTTGTATTCTTTGGTATTGACAAGAGTCATGCCACAGAGTCAGTATGACCAGCCAGGACCCCACACCCAGACTGAGATCTGACCCTGGGGCAATAGACAAAGGCTTTCATGCATCTTTAACATTGTAATCCGGTTTTCCAGTGAAATCCCACAGAGAACCCCAATATGGACAGCAGGGAAGGTGGTGGGAATGAGAGAGGGTCCTAGAGCCCCATTTTGTCCTCCTCTCCTCAGCCCCCTTCCCAACTCATTCTCCCCCACCCCCACCCCCCTTGGCTGCACCGCCAGCCCTGGGACTCTCTGGTGAGGAACGCTCTGGCAACTGCGCAGAGTAGCAGTGGGGCAGCTGTGCGGAGGGGGCGGGGCGAACAGGCCCGACAGCTGAACAGCAAAATTCGCTCTGCACAAGGCCCCTTCAAGTACAGCTACTTCCGTATTTTGAGACTAAATAATGGGCCTAGGAATCAGAAGGAAGCCTGACACAGGACCTCTCAACATTTCTAGCATTCATAGTCTTTAAATATTCTAACACCAAGATTTTGAAAGATCTTTGACTTTTCTTTGCATTTTTATTTCTCCAAATGTCAACAAATACTGCTTTTGCAGAACGAAGAGTCTGGCCCGGCCTTTCACAGTGAAAAACAAAAGAGGTGAAGTGAGAGGGAAGGTGAGGAAAAGGAGCCTGAAGGAGGGGGATTCTTCTGTGTCCCGAAGGGCAGACCCAGCCCTTAGCGGAGGCCAAAGCGGAGGGGCCTGGGCTGGTGCCCTTAACTCCTCCCTCATGCCCGATACTTTACAAATAAGGAAAACTGAGGCTCCTAGAGGAAAATGGAGTCAGGCTAGATGAAAGGCCAAACTTAAAAAAAAAAATTAATGAAAACTAGAGCTCACAGTTTCTGGTGCCTACTTTTCACATGGGAAATATTTTTAAAAGGGAAAGGCCCGATAGACACGAGTCAATTCTGTCAGGAAGCATTTACAGAGCCGCTACTGTGTGTTGCTCATTGTCCCAGATGCTGGGGGATAGACATGAATGGGGCACAGTCCCTGCCCTCAAGGAGCCATAGGCCAGTAGGTGATGCAGGCAGATACAAGGATGGTAATACACCTGGATAAGCATCGTGTCATGTCTCTGTGGATATTGATGTGGGGGTGTCACACAATCAGATACATAAGTTACAAGCCTCAGTGCAATATAAAAATGCAGGGCCCCTTGCAAAAAAAATGACTAAACATTTTTAAATGGTGACAGCAGAACCTTAACCAAATGTGGGGACCTTCTGAGCTGTGTGACTGCCCAGGTCACAGGTCCATGAATCTGGGCCAGGGTGTCAGGCCCCACTTCACAGAGGAGGTGTCTCTATAGCGGAGTCTGAAAAGACAAAGCATTCACCAGCAGGTAGGAGAGGAGGGGCATTCCGGGAAAAGATCACAGCACAGAGAGGAGGAAGCGCATGGTACATTTGAGAAAATGAAACAAGTTTGGTTAAGCCCAAGTATGAGGTTTGGGTGGGAGAGTAACAAGAAATGAGGCTGTGAGGAAGCACACCCCAAGCATGACAATTCTTTTAAACCATCCTAGCCAGTTCTCTGGTGGGTATTGGTGGGTCACTGAAGCTGCCCAGGGATATGGTCTAATGCGTAATTTAGGGAAAAAACACCTGGGCAGCAGGAGGAGTGTGGATTGGAGGCTGGTGAGCCTGGAGCTAGACCCAAGCGAGGAGGTGAGCGCAACGGCCCAGGCAGGAACCGAAGTGGTCACATGCAGAAGGCATGCGGAAGGCATGCAGAAGGCATCCGGATAGAGAGGAACGAGTTCTGGCTGGAGGGAGAGATTTAGGGCTCACCTGTGCACAGGGGCAACTGAACTCTTAAGTCTAAGGTTGCCTAGAGTGAGAATGAGAGTGGGCACCAAATCTAAAGATGCAGGTAGAGGAAAGTGGCCTCAAAGGAGGACTGTGAGAGGTAAGCAGATAATCAAAAGAGCAAATCACATAATTCAAGAGACAAAAGCATTTCATGGAGGAAGGAGTGGCCGATTTGTAAAATAATTCAAGAGCAAGGTGAGGATTAGAGTATCTGCTATCACTGAGGGAAGCAACAGAGGGGGTAATGCCTAAAGATGTAGACAGAGTCAGCAGTTGAGTTCCTACTGTGTGTGATGCCAGCTGCAAACAAGCCAGAACTATTGTGGACGACTGGCTGGCATTTTCAAATATAATGTGTGTTCCATCTGTGGTGTGTGCAGGGGAAATGGGTTTTGCTAAGTAAGAAGGAGATTGGTGTGTGTGTGTGGTGTGTATGTGTGTGTGCTCCTACTATGTGCAATTCAAGCCAATGAGGTAGGTACTGGTATTGTCCTGTTCCCAGAAAAGTGAAAGCATAGCAGCCAATGGTTGTAGGGAGGTGCGAGGAGGGTTCGGTACCCCCCACTGTGTCTGGGTGGAAAGGCCTTCACACGGACCTTTATGCTGCTTAGTAGCTCAGGCAATTACAGGCTCCTGGCCTAGCCTCTCCTCAAAAATGGCAGAGTAAAAAGAATCAACCAGTGAGACTCTCATTCTTGGCTTCACAGCCACTGGCTACGGAAAGGGGTGGGACAGACCAAACTGGCCAAGGCCCAAGACCTCCAAAAGAGGTGCCCCTGCTGACCCTGAAACCACCAGAAAGTATGTGTGACTTCACTCCCAGGAAAGCTTCCTGCTGTTCTGAGTACACACACACACACACACACACACAGCCCAATGACCTCCTTACTTAGCAAAACCCATTTCCCCTGCACACACCACAGATGAACACACATCCCATCTGAAAGTGCCAGCCAGCCGTCCACACTGGTTCTGGCTTGTTTACAGCTGGCATTGCTTCTGATTTGGCCTCCATCCATTCCGACTGGCTGATGCCCATGCCATATCTGTTGGCTAAATATTTTTTATGTCAGCCTTAATTCTGGAGACAACGAGGCCCAGGCAGGTTAAGTAATATGCCCAGTGACCCTCAGCTGTTAAGTGGCAGAGTCAGCATCCATAACCAGACGTGACTAACGCCACAGCCCAAACATCTTAGTCCCAATGTCCATACATTATGACTCTCTCTGCCAGATGCCTATTGGGTTTCCATGTACATAGACCCTTAGTGATCCACCCATATATGTTTGCTGTCCCATGATGGAAATTCAAAGCTGACTCTTTTTGGAACCTTGGCTATGTACAATAAGGAAAGAACTCTAGGGAAAGGCAAATGGTGTGTCCCATTTTAGCAAATCTCATAAATTTCAAGTGAGCCATCCAGTTGGGGAGATGAACCAGGGCTTTTTCATTCTCTGAACTGGGTTACTAGTTTGTGGGAAATGCCCATAAATCCACAGGCTTTCAGTTTCCAGGCCTTTAATTATGTTATTGCAAGCTTTTAAAACCTTCAGCTTGTTAGCAAGAGACCCTCCTGACTTTGGGGCAGTGGACCAGCCTAAACACTACCCTGAACTGAAACAGATGCAAATAGCTATACTTGTCTTTCCTGGGAAATAAATCAGGAGGCAATAAGCAAGCCATGGGCATCACAGCCAAGAGACGGCAGGATGGGGGTGTTTTGCTTCCCTCACTTCCCTGATCCCCCAATCCACTGGGACAGTGGTTCCCAAAGTCTGGCCAGTGCCACAGCAGCCGGATCACCTAGAACCTTGTGATATATGCAAACGTTCCACCCTCACCCCCCATAACTGCTGCATCAGTGTTTTAACATATCCACCTGATGATTCCAATGTGTACAAAAATTTAAGAGCCATACTAGAGGTCTGCAAAGATTCAAAATTATGAAAATATGTTCTTTGACTTAGAGAAATTAATAATCAGAGCCCTCAAAGAGAAACATGTCTAAAAAAGAGGTGATATGTAAAATGTATGAACTTCACAGTCAGGCAAACATGGAGTTATATCCCAGCTCAATCACTAACTAACCATATGTAAAATGAAAATCATAAACCTAGCACAGCACCTGGCATACAGAAGGTGCTGAATAAAAAGTAACGGTTATAATGATGCCTCCTGTCAATCAGCAACTGAGCATAACAGCCAACAGCTATTGAGTACCTTTCTCTCCTGTAGGTAGATTACAGGGAATCCACACAGGGAGAGTGATGGGCAGACTCTTCTACTCCACCAGAAGAGCCAAGTGGGGAGGTTCAAACTTCAGTGGGCTCTGTGTGTGCTCAATGAGAAGAACAGGATCACAGAGATCTGATCAGCACAGTTGGGGAGCAACAGATACAAAGCCCAGAGCCAGATCTTCAGGGACAGAACGTAACCAAGGAAAAGCTGCCTGGCTTCCTCATGCCGACACTCCCCTAAGAAACCATTCCTTTGAGAAACTTCAAGTGTCGAGCTAAAGTGCAATGCAAAACTAATCAAGACTTTTAAGTGCAAGCCTCTTGTCATCACAGAACAGAGCAGGTCTTTGCAACGGAAGCCAGACAATGCCCAGCTCACAGCTTCCTGAGAAAGAAGGAAACAGGGAGAGGATTAGAGGCAAAGAATCAGGGGCAGAGTAGACACCTGACACAATGTCAGAAGATAGGAGATGAGTGAATTATTACAGTAGAGCTTCTCAACTTTAATGCATGTATAATACACTCATTAAAGTGCAGATTCTGATGCAACAAATCTGGGATGGTACCTGAGACTCTGCATTTTTACAAGGGGAGAAAATCTGGCTACATAACAAGATTATTTCTGATGGGCTGGAGAAAGGGAAATTCATAAACACTGCTATTTTAATAAATTTTGTCTCCTTGCATAGGAACATGTCATAGCACTGTGCCTCACACAATGTATTGCTTAATAAAATAAAAGATAAATTATAAAATAGTTTGTAGGAAAAATACTTGTAAATGAAATGTTGTCATAATCATCATTATTTTACTCTAGTCTCTCCCTAGCATGTGGTATCTTAGAGTCTCTGGTCTCAATTTATTCAACATTCCAAGGTTCTAAGGACCTCAAAGTGAGCCCTAATTTTAACCCAGAATTTGCTCTGAGTCCACACTACTGTTTTTTGTTCAGTAAATACTTGTGCCTACAGTCAAACAGAATAACATTTTGAAATATTATCTACGTATTTTTCATTCCCGATAATTTGGTAACGTGTGTTGTTAACCATCCCTCTATAGAACCTGAGTCTGAGTTACCCATGGCTTGGTGGTAGAATAGAATGGGAAAGAATAAGGAATTAAGTTTTCCAAGAAGAAGGCTTTAACACTCAAGTTCAGTTTTTTTTAATTCACAGAAAAGACAATAATTTTGAGAGCCCTTGTTTTCCAGGGCAAGAATCAGGCACTTCAGAAAACAAAAGAGTCTCTGTGAACTCCACAGAGGGGGCAGGGTGGAAGATGTATTGGAGGAACAGTTTACATCTCCTGGAGGAGGAGAAGCTCAAGGAAAATCATAGGTGAAGTTCCTGAGAGGACATGGCCTGTCCCTTCCAGGGCACCTCTCCAGGTAGTTGCTTCCAGAATTCCAAGTAGGAAGAAAGAGCTCCTAACAGATGGGGTGTGTCATCCCTTAGTGGACACCCAGACACACACACACACATGCACATGTCAGCCCTGGAACTCTCAGAGGACCACTGTGGCCTTCAAGGACCCTGTAAGTCATGACACAAGGGTCGGGCAGTGGGCAGGGTCACCAGCCTGGACCAAACCAGAAAGACAAAGAGCACATACACTCCAGCTGCAGATTCTGAGCAGCCAGTGCAATGAGCACAGAGGGTAATGCCCCCACCCCTGGGAGGACCAACTCCTCAGAGGCCAGCCGGGACCAGAAGCCAGGGCACAAACCAGACAGGAGCCTTCCCATCTCTCACTGCCATGATTCCATAGCTTTGTCCTGCAGGCATGGCCCAGCCTGCGCAGGAGAGGAGAGAACAACCCTTGATAAGGGACAGTGGTCTTGGTATGAAGTTTAAATTTTAAAATAACTGAGTCTTAACTGAGTAATTAGTGAAAAGAAACAATAAACCAAGCCAGAATTTGACCACATCACTTTTGACCAGAATAGTTCTTTCTACAATAGCAAAAAACGGTGGCTAGTGATAGTTGTAGAAGCACAACGCCACATTTTGCACATCTGAGTTCTAAGCTGCAAGCATGCCTTGGTTTGGGGCAACTCTAAGAGCAAAACAATTGGAGTCTCGAGTCTTCATGGAGATTATAGTCCAGCAAGAAAGCAGTAGTTAACAAGCAATCCCACAAACACTACAGGACCACAAAGCTGTGCTCCTGCAATGAAGGGAAGGAGAGTAAGGGAAGAGAGGAGGACCCCTTTTCCAAATCACCACTCCTGCCTGGCCATCATGATGTTGGCAATTCAGCATCTATAAATGAATTCTATTGGTTAATCACTGTTTCCTCCCTTAATCCTCTTTTAAATGCAAAGACCTGGGGGCAGAATTACTCATGAGGTGACTAAGCTTTTCATATTGATAGTTTAATAATTCTAATTCTGTTGAAAAGATAGCAAGAAATGTCCCAAATGCTCCTGGGGAAGGTAGGGAGGAGCCTGCAGAAGGGGACCAAGGGGAAGGCAGATTCCCACAACAAGCTTGTTGGGTGATTGCCCGAGGTTGCTCCACCCTGTACACGGGCATTTGGATCTCAGCAGAGATTTGAAGTGGTCCCACGGGTATGTTCTGATGCTTTATGAACTAGGGTGGTGTAGACAGCACCTAGCTGTCAGAATAGCTCTGACTCCTGGAAAGAAGCTAGGCTCTTCCCTGAACTTGAGGGCCATGAGTTTTTAACTGAGTGCCCAGTGGGAAGCAGGGTTCTTCTTCCAGCGAGGAGAGGAGACCCAGTTAGCCAGAAATCCCTCTCACTTCCAGGGAAGAGTGTGACATATAGTTAAATCCATTGCTCTGAAGTCCAGCAAAACTCAGACTCAGCCATTAAACCAAATGAAGGACTTTGGGGGAATTCCTTGACCTCTCTGTACCTTTACTTTCTCATCTATAAAGTGGGAAACATAAACATAGTTCTTTCATGGGGTCATTGTGAGATCAAATAAGAGAGCATATGGAACATGCTCTTATATGGAACAGGCATGTGCTACTTATTAGGGCGCAGAGACTGGCTGTGGTGTGACAGCCAGCCACAGCCACTTGGGCAGGGCGGGTGTTGTCTGTACCAGTGTTACCAGCCTGAGCATCACCTGGGGGCTTGTTAGAGCTGCCCCTACCCCCACCCCAAACCTGTAGAATCAGAAGCTCTAGGAATCTGAACAAACTTTCTGGGTGACTTTGATGCACTCAGGTTTGAGAAGCATGGCTCTGTGTAATCACAGACAAGCCTGAAGTCATGTGCAATGTGCAGGTAAATCATCAGAGGAGGGGCACAGGTGCTGAATCCTTGCTTGCAGGGGTGTCTTAGGACAAGTCCTTTCACTCCAGAGTGGTGATAGGTGTCTCAGATACCAGGCTGATGAGAGCATCCAATAATATGCCTGAAGGGACTTTGCATGGTATCAAATACCATGGGAGTGAAGGGGGACATGATTCCTACCCCTGCATTTGTAATAGGCCCTTTCAAGGGAGAAAAGCCAAGTCCTTCCCCACTCTTGGCTCAACCTCCTGCTGCTCTAGGAGGATTTGCTAAAACATGGACCCAGAATTCCCTGCATGTTTCCTTGGAAAAGCAAGCTAACTCTGACAGCTGAAACTGCTACACGGGGTTTCATAAGATCCCCACAGCTCAGACCCGACAGCTATTCCCTCTGGTTTCTGGCCTGCACAGTCAGCCCGGAACAGTGGGGCTCTCTGCGCCTCAGGAGCTTTTTGCTGATGCAGCATGGCTTCCAGGGGGCCCCGGGATTTGAATCAAGACTATTGAATGGGTAAAAGCTATAAAGAGTTGAGTTTCATGCCCAAATAAGGAAGAACTTGGCAGCTATCAGAGCTGCACAAACATGGCATGAACTTCCCTAGCAAGCAGAGATCCCTTACCCAGGAGATGGTCATTCACAGGCCAATGACCTTCTGTCAGGGCTCTTTTATAATTTCCCTTCCTACTCAGTTCTAGTTACCGCATGCTCTGCCTGACAGTGTGCTCTTTCTTCAGCCAGTATCACTGAGAACTCAGAACTGACAGCCAATTGCTGATGTACTGGCTGCTGACAGAACCCATGTCCTTTTTTCCTTTTATCTGTCTTTCCTGTGTAATACGACACAAGTGCACAGTGGACATGGATTCAGGTGTGACTGGAGCCCAGCAAACCCAGTCTGTGGGGGACCAACGTAGCACAGGGTCTGGGCCCAGATGACTGGGTTCAGTGCAGATTCCTTCTCACGTATCTGCCGTGTGACTGTGACCAAGCCACTTCTCTCTCAGAGCCTCAGTTTGGCCATATGTCAAATGGGAATAAAGAGAGTCCCTCTTCATGGCAGGGTGAGACCCTACTGATTTTGTACAAGTACTTAGAGGCTGGTGCTTATTAAGTGCCTAATTAGCATAAAGCCTGTTTGGCCCAGACTTCAGGTTTTTATAAATTTTAACAATTGTTCGACACTGACCAAATATTTGTTGATCATCTTCTATGTGCCGGGCAGTGTGCCCCATGTGGATTCCTAGAAAGAGCTTTGGGCTAGAAGTGGGCCGACCTGCGTTCTGGGCTCAATTTTGCGGTGAGCCCGGAAACCAGGGACCAATCACATCATCTCTCAATCCTCAGGTTTCTTTCCCTATAAACGAGTAGACTGGGACCATGTGACTTTCAAGGGCCCTTTGGTCCTGTCTCTGCTGAAGTGTTCCCCAGGTGGGGGTGACCCTTCTGGCCACTCAGGTTCACTGGGTCCCTGTGGGTGAGCACACACTCCAAAGAGAAGCCGGCCTGATCATTGTCTTGTGCTTACCATAAAACATTGATTAGGGGATTTAAAATTTCGAAATGATTTAGGAGCCCGAAGATGGGGACGTAATGTGCTATGCCCAGCTGCATTATAAGCCATCTATCTCCTGTCAGCAAGCAGCAAGAAACTGACAGAATCAATACAAACGTGTCTGAAGACAGGCTTAACTCATTTCCTTCCCCTCCACTCCCCCCACCACCCTGGGGCCATGGCTGGAGTGGGTCAGCCCTGGGAGATCAGCAGGAAGCTGGGGCCCTAACTCCCATCTGCTGAGTACAGGGGAGGCACAGGTATTAAGGAGCTGCCGATTTTCACTCCCTCCATTGGCTAATGCAGGTATTTCTACTGACGCATCAGGAAAATCTAGAATGCATCAGGAAAATTAATGAATCTAGAACTTTTCCTTTCTTTTTCTAAGGGTCTAAATAGAATTTTCTGACCTGTGGCCTAACAGGAAAATAATAATAGCCACTTTACCTGACTGGTACAAAGAATCTTATAACAATCAACTTTATTAAACTTCTTGGAGCATCAGTTTCCTTATCTGTGAAAGGAATAGAATAACGCCTTCTCACAGGGATAATGTGAGATTAAAAACAGGTGGATTGTGAATGTGATTAATGCCACTGACTTAGACATTTAAAAGTTGCTAAAATGGCAAATTTAACGTTATATATACTTTACCACAATAAAAAAAAATAAAAACATACCAGGTGTGATATCATGATTCTTAAGAAACATATGTTTGTCATTCAGATGACCAAATATATTCTTCATATATATTCGATCTTCATCTAGAGTTCCTAAAAATGCTTCAGAGCCGTGGAGGAGAAATGGGTGCCTTACTAATGAAGGTGACTTCTGGGCCTCACCGAAGGGAAGGGGCTGGCTGCCAGAAGGACCGAACATGTGATTCCAGGGTGGGGCTTTTCAGGGCCACCCCCACCTCCTGCGAGGGGAGAGGGGCTGGAGGTTGAATCAGCCAATGACCAATGACAGTCAGCCATGACTGTGTAATGATGCCTCCGTAAAGACTCAAGAGCAGCTTTTTGGTCTCTTTTGGAGAGCTCCCACACTTGGGGGACAGGGTTGCTCCCATGTGCCACCAAAGGCCCCGAGCTTCCAGAGGACAGAAGCTCCCTTGTTTGGGACCTCACCCTATGTATCCCTTCATCTGCCTGTTGATTCACATCCTTTAATAAACTGGTAAATCTAAGTAAATACTACCCCGAGTTCTGTGAGCTGCTCTAGCAAAACCAATCAAAACTAAGGAGGAGGTCCTGGGAACCTCCAGCTTGTAGAAGGTGGGTCCGAAGCACAGGTAACAGCCTGGGACTTGCGATGGCGTCTGAAGCGGGGGATGGGGGTAGTCTTGTAGGACTCCACTCTTTACTTGTGGGATCTGATGATATCTCTGGGTAGATGGTGTCAGAATTGAGTTAAATTCTTGAGCACCCTGCTGGTGTCTGGGAATTGCTTGGTGTTGTGGCAGAGGAACCCACCCAATGTCGGAATTGGGTCTGGGAACCCTGAAAGACAAGGTTAAAGCAGAGAAACTACATAGCAAGGTACATACAAGGTGCTCCATAAATGGCAGCATTGAGAAGACCAGGGTGTGAAAGGTAACAAGTTACATGTCCGTGGTAACAAGCTTCAAAGCAGCAGAGCTGGCACTGAACCCAGGTCTGCCTGATGTTAAAACAGGAGCACAGTCCTCAAAGCTAGACTGTGTTGTGCTGAAAGGAACAGCTGTGGGCAAGAAGGTGTTCCACATCCTCATTGGCCAGGTTCACCTTTTTCCTGAGCATGCGAGGTTCAAGGCTTGCATTACTCAGAGAGGTTAATAAATATGTCACTCCCAGAGAATTACTTTGCTCCTTCCTGCCTCACACACAGTTCTATGCACCTAAAGCATTTACCCTGAAAATCTTGAAGAGGTATTTAATTTTTCTAGCTAAACAATGGTGTGTGCAGCAGACAAATAGAATTACTTGTTTAATCTTACCCAGGCACGCCTACTTGGCTTAAGGCAGCCAGCTCACCCAGGAGCACTGTGACATCTCAGGATTTAGGATACTTCAGAGCATATCTATAAAAGACCTATTTACTACATCAAGGAAAAGCCCATCTGTGGGTCTTTTCAACTCGGGATTTTTTTATGATAGATTTATTTTCCTAAGTACATATACACTAAAGTCCCTTTTACTCAAGGCTGTGTTACAGACCCCCTCCCTGTCTAGCATAAAGGCCTAGTCTCTGTTCTCTTACCCACACCTCAGATCCTGTCATCTTAGTGTGGCTTTTGCTTGGATGATCATCTTTCATTCAGCTCTTTCTTGAAGTCTATGATTTCTTTTCTCCATATATCACATTCATTCATTCAAAATCATTTGTTGAGCACTAACTATATGCCAGGCAGTGTGGACCATATGGAGAGAGAATTAAGACAGAGTCTTTGCCCTCAGAAGACTCACAGACCAGCAGAAAGGACAAACATGAGGACAAAAGAGTGCATTACAGTGTTAGAAGGAGTGAAATTCAGGGGTGCCAGTGGAGGGAACAGTTAATTCTCCTGGAAGGGCAGGAGCAACATCAGTCTGTGGTTGACTTTTGAACTGCATCTTCATTTTAAGTAATGGGACCCAAGTGGACTAAGTGAGGAAAAGCGTTACAGAGAGGGCACGTGGGTGGTGGCATGGAGCCGAAGGACACAATGGCTGATTAGGGAACTGAGTTTAGTTGTTAGAGCCGAAACATAGGGTGCAGGTAGGGATGGTGGTGGGGAGAGTCAGGGGACTAAATACAGTTGCTTTGGTTTTTAGCAGCCAGATCCCAAGGGCCTGGTAGGTCTTACTAAAGGATTCTGAATTTTATTATATAATCATCATTAGCTTCCATTTATTGAGACACTGTATTAGGCACTTTACATACATTATCCCCTTTTACCTTCACACCCTGCTCTACAAAGTAAATATTATTATCCCATTTTTCAGGTAATTAAATTGTGACTCAAACAGGTAAGTAGTGGGGAATAATTGTTACAGGATGGTAACATGGTTTGGTCTATACTTGAGAAAGATCACTCAAGGGGAGGATAGATTATCAGGGTGTAAATATGAAGGCAAACCAATTAGGAGACTATTGTAATAGTCCAGGTGCAAAATGTTAATGGCCTAAATTAAAGCAGAAGAGACGAAATTAGAGAATTTGGGAGGAAGGGGAAGAAGGAGTACAGTTGCCATCTCTAGGCGCTTCCCTTGAATCTTCATTTGTGGAGTTCCAGCTCTGCTTATACTTGCAGCCCAGAGATTCAACAGCTGGAAGCTCCACAGAGAATGCATAGAGATGAAGAAAGTCAGTCTGGCACACTGGCCAGATCTCTTCTTCACTGCTTCTCCCCTTTATAGGATTCCAGGGACAAGTTGGATGCTCTTCTCAGTGAGTATGTGTGTATTTCGCTTTTTTGTTGAAGGGCTGTGTTCTTTCATTTTCCTGCATTTTTATAATTCATAGCAGAGAGACTAAGACCCATCTCTGATGCTGAGAAATGCCCATTACTGTGCTCCTGCAGGCCCATATGCATATCTTTAAGTTCATGAACCTAAGGAACCTTGGGTTCCTTCTTAGATACCATAAAGTAAAACAACTGGATAGAGAAAGCAATTCATTATATAATATCTTGCAAAGAATGAATGGTGTTCTAGAATAGCCAAAGCATTCTTGAGAAAGAAGAACAAAGCTGATTTCATCCTAAATTATAAAGCTAGAGTGAAAAAAACAGTATGGTATTGGCATAAAAACAGACACATAGACCAATGGAACAGAATAGAGAACCCTGAAATAAACCCATGCATATATGGTCAATTAATTCACAGCAAAGGAGCCAAGACCCTACAATGGAGAAAGAACAGTCTCTCCAATAAACGGTGTCGGGAAAACTGAACAACTACATGCAAAGAATGAAACTGGGCCCCTACTTTACACCATACACAAAAACAAACTCAAAATCAATTAAAGACTTGAATGTAAGACCTGGAACAATAAAACCCCAGAAGAAAACATAGGCAGTGAGCTCCTCGACAGAGGTCTTGACAATGACTTTTTGAATCTGACACTAAAAGCAAAAAGAAATAAAGACTGATGTGCTAGATTATATAGTGTTCTCAATTGCTCACTCTCCTTCTGTAAGAGAAAAATGCATCCCTGCCTGTTGTCAAGTGATTTACAGAGAGTTGCTATGAAAAGCATATTCCCTGCCACCATTGACTGCAGGTTGCATAGACACTTGCTTTTGGCCAAATGAATGTGAACCAAAAAGTGACATATGCCATGATCTACGTAAGAACCGTTATGTGATTCAGCCATGTGTCTTTTTCATTTTCTATAAGAACAGTAATCCCAGATGGCAGCTGTTTCTTCAACCTCAATTCCTTAAGGAAGAATATATTTGGAGCAGGAGAAGTGCCATTCCAACCCACAGCCGATCTGAAATGTGACCGAGAAATAAACTTTTCTTGTAAGCCAATGAGCTGTGGGGGTTGCTTGTAACTGAAACCTAACACACAGGTGGGAACCTGTGCCCACAAGGTTCCAAGAAACAGGCGTGTAGAGCTTTAACATTTAAGACATTGCTAATCAGAATGGAAGTTGTGGACAAATGACCAAAGAAAAAGCGACATTCATTCTCTCCAAAATCATGGCTCATTTCGAGCAATGATACAGCTTCCTGGCTTTGCCTGCATTCACTGCACAGAATCTCCCAGATTTCTCACAGAGGACCATGGGTCAAGCTCTGGGGAGACACTGGTAGGGTTGCCAAATTCCCTACATTGAAACTTTTAGGTGGAAGTCTAATACTGAGTAAATTTAGGAAGTAAGGTTGAGTGAGCTGATTTCATGCTTTAAAGTTGTTTTCATTTCCAAACTTGACTGTATCACTCCATAAAACACTATGGTGTAGTCCATCTGCCACTTAAGGTTCCACAGTAGCCCTTACAGCCAACAATGCTTTGGGCCTGAGGAAAGTCGCCTGCCTTCTCATGCTAGTTTATCCAAGAGAGACAAAGAGAGAGTTCTTGTATTCTCCAGAAGACATTGCTAGAAGGGTGTTCGTAGATTATTGCGGTTTCCTTTTTAGAGATGAGAAAATTGAAGTCATGTGACTTCTACATAGCAGCTGCCACTAAATAGGTACTCAGTAAATAACTGTTGAGTAAATGGATGAGTTGAAAACTGGATAAAGGAATGCTTGCTGATGGCAGGACTGGCCCTAATTAGCCTTTGTATACCATGACAAATGCACTTTTCACTAGGATGAATTGTTCTTACCATTCATTCTTCAGTTCATTCCACATCCAAATTGTATTGAGCTGCTTCAGTGTGCTGGATAGAATGCTGGATACTGGGGAAAACAAAGGTGGCCAGGGCAGGTCACAGCCTCCGCCCTCCAAAAGCCTTAGTCTATTGTGGGTGCCTCACCACTCTGACTTCCTCATCAAACCCACCTTTGTAGTCGATTTCGTTAATTCTTCAATTATCCTCCCTTTCACAAAAGAAAAGTTAACTGGTGTGCTATGAGTTTTGAAGAGGCAATTGCTAAACCTTTGGGTCTCTAGACCCCTTTCCATTTTAAAAAACTTATTAAAGACCTCAAAGGGCTTTTGCTTAATGCAGCCTCTTTTTCATTGTCCATAGTAATTGTTCAGGCTAATATTTACCATATTCAAAATAAAAAATAAGTGTTTAATGTATTTATTATTTATTCACTTAAATACAATTATAATAAACTCACTACATGTTAGTATAAATGACATTTTCCCTTTCAAAAAAATATATTTTTCAAGTCAAAATAGTTTTAGTGAAAAGAATGACATTCATATTTTTTCTTTAATACCTGGCTTAAAGAAAGTAACTAGATTCTCGTGTCTGCTTCTGCATTTAATGTCTTGCGATATGACATGTAGTGTTGTCTTTGGAAACTCCACTGTACACCATGAGAATATGGAAAAGGAAAAACTAAATAATGTTTTGATATTATTTTGAATAGAGTTTTGATCTCATGGGCCCTCTGAGAGGTCTAAAGCACCTCCCAAGGATCCTTGGACCATGCTTAGAGAACCACTGTTCTGATATAACTTGAATTCCCCTTGAAATGGAAAAAAAGGAGGGAAATGAGAAAGATATAAGGGAAAGGGAAATGCTAATAATACCTGGAGATGTCAAACCTCTGAACAGGTGTCCATTCAGGAAGTAAAAAGTCAGGCTGGGACCTAGTATCCTTCTATAACCCCTTAATTATTTTTTAAAGTTGGACAGTAACTCCCCTCAGAACCTCTAGTCCTCTTTACAACAGACCTCGTGAAATTTAAGGCAGGGTCATTGCTATACTAGTGATCCCCTCCATTCATCCTGCTTTGTCCTCTTAAGGACCAAGTGACTTACAAGGATAAAGGAGGTTCATTTAAAAGAAAAGGCACAATCAGTTATCCATACTCCAACTCTACGTCAAATAAATGCTGTCACCTTTGCACTAGTGAAGACAAGAATAATACGGCCAAAAAGCATTTCTGAGCCTATGACACTTTTCTATTGTGTATATATTAATCAAAGGGTAACCCTCTCATACCAAAAAAGGATTTGTGGGAGACAATAAAAATACACAAAGTGCAGGATAACAAAAACAAAAACACTAACAATAGAATAAAGAAATAATTAACATCTAACAGTAATAAGAAGCCAAGGAATGAGAGCAGACAAAAATGCACTATGAGAAGACCTGAACAATTTTTTTAAGGCACATAAATTTGATGTCCAGATTTATTTTAGCACTAGCAAAGGCAGAAACACAATCAGCTACAAGATAATTATATAATAACTTCATCTAACATAGCTTTACTGGCACTGAAACTCTGGGTCCTCATAAAGGACACAGTATGTGACATAAAGAAAATACATTTCATCTAACTTTCCTCAGTGCAAACTGAGGGTATTACAGCAAAGCCTTTAGACCACAAATTTTATATCTGTAATGTATTTAGAGTTTGTGATTCTTGGTAATTCCAAAACTATTTGTCCACTCCTAGGAATTTACCCTAAGTATGCAGGAGCCCAGTTTGAAAAAGACATATGCACCCCTATGTTTATCTCAGCACTATTTACAGTAGCCAAGAAATGGAAGCAACCTAAGTGTCCATCAGTAGATGAATGGATAAAGATGTGGTACATATACACAATGGAATATTATTCAGCCATAAGAAGAAAACAAATCCTACCATTTGCAACAACATGGATGGAGCTAGAGGGTATTATGCTCAGTGAAATAAGCCTGGCAGAGAAAGACAAGTATCAAATGACTTCACTCATCTGTGGAGTGTAAGAACAAAGAAAAAATCGAAGGAACAAAACAGCAGCAGACTCACACAACCCAAGAATGGACTAACAGTTACCAAAGGGAAAGGGACTAGGAAGGATGGGTGGGAAGGGAGGGATAAGGGGGAAAAGGGGGCCTTACGATAAGCAAACATAATGTGGGGGAGCACAGGGAAAATAGTACAACACAGAGAAGACAAGTAGTAATTCTATAGCATCTTACTATGCTGATGGACAGTGACTGTAATGGGGTATGTGGTGGGGACTTGAAAATGGGGGGAGTCTAGTAACCATAATGTTGCTCATGTAATTATATGTTAATGATACCAAAATTTAAAAATTAAAAAAACTATTTGAACAAAGACTTCAGGTAACTTTTCATCTCCAGTGATTCACATCCACACACCCTAGGCCAGCATTGAGGGCGACAGCCTGATTTCCGCAGGTATCTTTAACTACATTCACACTCAAACCTTCTACCCGAGACAGGCTGTTACAGTCCCTCCTTCGAATCCCACTTCGTGCACCCACACTTGTCTACGCTATTTCTCCCACTGAGTGTGTGCCCAATAGGTGTTCTACTTTAGGGCTTAGGCTATGAGCAGAGAAATATATATGAGTAACAAGTCTCCTTCTTAGCCTTTTTCTCACTCATGTTTGTTTGTTTATTTTGTTTTGTTGTTGTTTTGTTATTTCAGGAAGAAGCGACTAGAATGGAACATGCCATGTGGCCCAGTACACCAATCTATAATTCATGTAGATTCATAGAAACCACCTCTATGATTCATTCATTCATTTCATATTCTCCCACCCTGTTCCTTCCCTTCTCCCTAATTCACTGACTAAGTGCCAAGGAAGGTGGTCATTCATTCCCTCATCCATTTATTCCTTCATCCATTCATTCAATAAAGATTTAAGTGTCAGGGCTATTCTGACCCATGGGCTTACAGCAGAGAGTAATACCTAATCCCAGTCCATACAGACAAAGACACAAGTAAACAAAGAAATTGCAAGTTTTAATTAATGCTATAAAACTGAAACAAGGGACTGAGAATGAAATTAGCACTTTAGAAAGGGGAGTCAATGAAAGGATCCTTGAAGAGTGACATTTAAGCTAAGACCTAAAAATCAAGAGGGAGCTTGAAAAAGGGGAAAGAGCATTCAGGAGAATAAATGTGAGTCAATTTCCTCATCTGTTAAAGAGCATAACAACAGTTCCTATCTCACATGGGTGATACGAGAATTTAATGTGCTAATCCATGAAAAGCACTCAGAACTTGCCTGGTCCATAATAAATGCTATTAAGTTCAGATGTAAATTACCATTCCAGGCAAAGGAGACAGGTATGCAAAACCCTTGATGTGTAAGGGAGTACAGTACATTGAAGGGACTGTAAGAAGATAGAGCATGGTGAAGAAGGAGGAAAATATGGTGAGAAAAGTTTGGAGAGGTAAGGGCCAGAGCAAACAAGGCCTGGTACACATTATATGAACTTGGGTTTTATTCCAGGGGCAATGTGAAAATTTGTAGGGTTTGCAGCAGGGAAGTTGCTGCTATGTGTAGAATGAAATAGAGTAACACTAGAAGAAGAAAAACCAACTAGGGGGTAGCTGCACTGGTCCAGATGGAAGATGCTGTGGGACAGGAGAAAGAACAGCAACAGACACAGCAAGGTATATTATGCAATTTGGATTGACAAGACTTACTGATGGATATGATCTGAGGAGTTGGGAAGCAAGCACCATGAATACCTTTCTAGAGTGACTCATTTTGAAATGCCTGCTAGTGGCAATGTCAAGAAGACAATTAGATTTATAAGTCTAGAACTCAGAGGTAAAGTTGAGACAGAGGTACAAATGTTGGATACATCAGTGTAAAAGTTGAATATAAATACATGGGACTTGAGTAGATCAGCTAGGATAAGACTCTGGAGAGAGAAAGGGAAGAGCCAAGTCTAAGCCCTGAAGAATCCCAGGATTTAAAGGTTGGGTGGAGAAGAAATAGCCAGCCAAGAAGACCAGGGGGGCATGGTCAGTGAGGTCACAAAAGAGTAGGGAAAAAAGAATTTTCATGGAAGCCAAGAAAAGGGAGTGTTTCAAGAGACAGGACAGAGTCAGCATTGCCCAAAGATTTTGAGAATGAAGAGTGACCATTGAATTTGGTAGCATGGAGGTCAGCGGTAATCCTAGCAAAATTGAGTTCAATCAACTGGTAAGGTCAAAGGTGTGACTTGAGTAGGTTGAGGACAGGTTGGGAAGTGAAGACATGAAAACAATGTGTGTAGACAGCTCTTTTGAAAAATGTGTATAAGAAGAATATCAGAGAAGTGAGACAGTGGCTGGAGGGCATGTGGGGACAGGGAAGTTCTGCCATGACTGATCACTGGTATTTATAGGAGTGAACTTTGGTTTCCATGATTTTTATCTCAGAAAAGCTCAGTCACCAACCCTCAAATGGATTATCTTTTTTCCCCAAGAGAGAGCATGATGTTGTAGGCAAACACTGAATAGGCATATGTCAATAGTCTCACCTGGGCATTCTTTGAATATTTTTCCCCCTCTCTAGCTATTCTTTTACTTTTCAAGCCTCAGTAGAACACTGGTAAAGTCCCCTCATCCCAACATCAAAATAACCTTCTATGATATATTCAAGAAAGTAATTCAATTTGTAACTATTCTTGGCTGGAAGACATGCTCCATATGTCCTCATCCGCACCTGAATGCCGCAGCATTCTCCTCTCTCACCTGGCTGCAGAGTAAATCATTAAGTTTCAGTGTGCCAAAGCACCGTTCATTTAGATAGACGCTACAGTGAGCCAAATATACTCATTTAAACGTCAATAAACCCGACCTCCAACTGAGTTCATTTGTGCAGAGGGAGGTAGAATAGATTTGAAGAATATCAGTGAATCCTGTTAGTTCTCAAGATGTTATTAAAGAGGAGGAAACACTAACCTCCCACCAACAGTTCCTAAATGTGATCACTTTCAATTTGTTCAATTCAGCGGATAAGTGATACACAGATTTGAGGCTTGGAATAAATTGTATCAAGAATCCAATGCTGTAATGTTCTAGCAGGAACTGAGAGCTCATTTCCCCAGCCCAACCTGCTAAATTAGTTTGGAGCTGTCGTTGACTGGGTAGTCTGCTAATATCCCAAACCAGCAAACCTGTGAAAACCAAAGTCTGCTTCTATCACCAACTGGCCAAAACACAAATGAACTCTCCCAACTCCTAATGCTGTTTGATCATTGAATTTTTTGCATTTCTGTACTTTACTTAAGGGCTGTAGAATGTCAACTGCATATAATACCATAACAGAATAGAATGAAAAGCCAATTCCCTAGTCAAGATTCTTTTAAACTTTATAAATAAAGGTAATCATTGGTTGGTTTGAAAATAGAGGTTTTGCCTTGAATCGGGTCGTTAGTGGCCATAAAGTAAAATGCTAATATAGATTTCCACAAGAGTATTTGGGTTTCAAACACCTTTCATTTCATGGAAAACACAGGCTCAGTAAACATTTTCATTAAGGCAGAGGTTCTTTCTAACATAACAAATGAGGAAAACCATAATTAATTAATGTACTGGCTGTTTATCCTTGGTATAGACATTAATCATTTAAGAAGAATATGGTGGGGAAGGAGACCAAAAGGAATCTAATGTTTGTTTGGGTTTCCATATGGGCTAGGAACTGTGTTAGATGCTTTCCTTTCAGTAACAGTTTAATTAATATGCCTCTCATATAAGGTAAGTATTATTTCCACCCCCTTACTGATTAGGAAATGGGGTCTGTCATGTTAAGTGATTTGCCCAAGGTCGTGCATCTGGCAAAAACGGAATCAGGATTTGGCTGATCCCAAAGTCCGTATGTTATTCCCACTCCACTGGGCAGCCTCCCTCACAAAAATGACCCAAAACATATTATAAACGAGAAAGGGGAGGGAGTCAAAACAATTATCTGTAGGGTCAAGACTCCAGAGCATTCACCTTTACAAGAAATAAATCATGTCACCACATGCTCCATGCCAGTGAGTTAACTTCTCATTTATTCATTCCACAAAATAATCTAATTATTTACAGCCACTAGAGAACATGAAATTACTGCTCCAGTGCACCAAATTGCTCACTAGTAACCTTAAAAATCTAACCAAAAGGTTGAAGTTATTCCTAGAAAACCCATCAGCTTATTAGTCAGGGAGAACCATCCACTACCTACTGTAAATTGAGACATTGCTTCCTCTTCATCTCCTAAAATTTCACACCCTCTAAACAGCTAGATCTGCACGGCCAGGATACCATGTAGTTTTCCCCTCCAACTTTTCTCACAAGAGTATTTGATCAGCCCTACTTGCCTAAGCCTGAAAATGGGGTAGGAGTGGGAGGAAGGGAGAGAGAGAGACACCGAGAGAACAGCGCTGGAAGGCTGCATGTGTGTGATCCACTATTTATTTTTCTCTGTGTTGGTGTGTTTAACTATCTCTAATAGGGCTCCATAAATACTTTCAAATCCAGTTTCAATGGTCTATTTGCTGCCTAGTACAGCATATAATCTATTTCAAAAGTGGTATTGATCTTGTTAAGTCTCCTCATCATCTAGACTTGGAGCATCCCTCAGCAGCATCATGCCTGTGGGCAAACCACGTGCTCCTCTCATGCGGCTGCCCGTGGACAGCATCTGAGGGCTCTCGCCTGCTAAAATGGATCAGAAGGCAGGGGGATAATCGTAATAATAGCCCCTGGGTATTGATATGTACTAGGCTACACCCTTCACATACATTTTCTCTCATGAGTCTCACAACAGCCCATTGGGGGAAGTCCTGTGATCCCCATGGTAGGCTGGGTATTGCCTGTTGTCCTGATTTAAAACAGGGAAATTGGGGCTGAGAGGTGATGTAACTGGCACAGGCTCATTCACTCTACTCAAAGGCATGCGCTATGGGTTCCTCCCCTCTGCCCTTTCTTCCCCTCCTACTGTCATGCCAGACAACCAGGTGATGATTATTTCCTCACTCATCACTAAGGGAAGCATCCAGTTCCCTTGGGAATTCTGCAAGGAGAGACGAGATGGAAGGCGAAGAAGCCTTCTGTCCCCCCACCCAAAACCAACTACAGAATGAAATTCAAACTCCTAAAGTCATGCCCAGTTTTTCCTCCCAGTCAAATATTCTTTCTCTCTCTCCCTCCCTCTCTCTCTTTCTCTCTCTCTCTCTGTCTGTCACACACACACACACACACACACACACACACACACACACACACACACACACACACACACACACACCACCCTCATGCGCCCCAGTCACATCTGACCCAGTCCAGTCCCCGGAACATTCTGTATCCCCAATCTGTCCGAATTCATACTCTTCCCTCTACATAGAGTCTTTCCCCACCATCTCAACCTGCCCAAATCCTCTTCATCCTTCACCACCCGCCAGCCCCCACCTCTTCCTCAAAGATGTCCTTGTTCCTCCCAAGATTAATCGTCCTCCTCCTGTTCTCACTCCACCCCTTTCACCCTTTTTCATGGCTGGCCTCGTATTAAAGCTACTCATACATGTCTCTCTTCTCAACTCTGTTGCGAGTCCCTAAATGCAACAGGCCACAGCTATTTATCTTTGTAGCCATTCCTCTGCCTCCGCCTCTCATACTTAATGCATTGCTTTACAGAAAGTGGGTCTTGCCTCTGAGTTTAATGAGTTGAACTGACTGGATCCCAAGCAGCCCACCAACAATGGATATTGAAGCAAAGACCAGAGAAGACCCCAGCTCAGAAAAGCACTCATGAGTAAAGAAAGCTTCTCTTTAGGCAGAATGAAAGAGGAGACTGAAAGTGGACAATTACCACCAGAATTTATGTCTCCAAATGCTATTAAGTATAACTAACTCCTTTGGAATGAAGCTGGTTTCCAATCTTGCTACCATCGTCCATCGGGGGCTCCAGAATGTACTGCCCAGTTCCTCCTTGGGACCCTGTTTGGCAAGAAGGGCAGGTTGGGAGCCATCATCACCACATCCTACTGATTCCTGATGAAATGGGACCTTGAATGTACAATTTTGATATAAAAGGAAGGGGTGGAAAGTTCCATTGCACGGGCTGGTTGGCAGGCCTGGGAGGGGTTTCTGTGTGAAGCCAGAGACAAGAGCCTCCTGGATCTATGGAAGGACTGATGAGAAAGTGTAAACAAACTGGGCAGGCTGGGAAAACGATGAGGCTGAGGTGAAAGATGAGCTTTACCCTGGTCTCTGCGTAGGACCGGCTTTCTCTGCAAGATCACTCAGTTGTCTGCAGACAGCCTGCTCCCTTGCCCCGTGCTGCTGATGGAACATTCGCAGGGCCTGGGGAGGCACGGTGACCTGCCTGCTATCTCTTTATGATCTCCAGCAACACGGTGTGTGCACAGAGGAGAGGGAGGGGGAGCAATGGAGGAGCAAACGCCACCCTCACCCCCTCGACATTCACGCGACCTGATTGTGTCAACGCCACTTGTCCCCTCATCTGTCACCATGTCAGTTCCTGCTGGGGCCCCGGGATCCACAGAGGTTGCTCCACGTGTCGCCCCATTTATCTTTGCAGGCGGCAGCACTGATGTGTTTGACAGTTCTATTTGTTATCCTACAAAGCAGGGTCCCCACTCTTCAGAGCAAAGGGAAGAAAAGCCAGGCACGGAACAGGACGGAGGCAGAAACAGGCACTCGGAGAAATTTGGAGGAGGAGGTTTGCAGTGTCTGCATGTCTGATGGAGATGAGAAGAGATCAGGCAATTTGGGGGAAGCAAGCCCTACATCTTGCCTTCTGGAGGATGGCTGAACCAGTGGAACATGTGGTGTGTGTGTGTGTGTGTGTGTGTGTGTGTGTGTGTGTGTGTGTGTGTGTGTGTAAAGAGAGACTGTGTCATCACAGCGTGCCTATCAGAAGTCCAGAGCAGCTTGGTATGCCTTTGTGAGACTGACCCTAGGGTTTGGGTCCCCATCTTCTCCTCCCCCATCAAAGAGGGGGACTAATGGAGACCAGGGTCCTCTCCCAGCTGATACCACAAGTGCCCCATTCTTAGGCCATGGTAACTGTCACAGTCTGTGCTCAGAACTCAGACTCTGGGGAAATGCTAACCCTGGAGCAGCCCTGGATCTCCCCTGCTCCCCACCAGATCTCTCCATCTGGCAAGAAGCCCTCCAACCAGATAACAAACTCCCACAGGAATCTGCCGTGCAGCTGCACATGCGGGACTGCACTCTGTACCAAACCCTGACATCAGGGGGTCTAGTGGGGTCTTGGGTAGACTAGACTCAAGAGAGAATGCCCGTATGGTGACCCGAATATGCTCCCAGGTGAGACAACAGAATAATAATGTCAATTACTTCCATGTGTCAGGGACTTTACATCTGGCGTGTTGTTTAATCTCACGGCCACCCATTTTACAGATGAGGAAACTGAGGCACAGGGTCTACTCTGTTCACAATATATGGAGGACCTAGACTTTGAACCCAGGCGATCTGACTCCAACCCTAAATTACTATCCACAACAGAGCACAGCCTTCCAAAATGACGACTCAATAAGTGTAACCCTCTCCTACAGCTAAGGTTACCAACCATCCTGGTTGGCCTAGAACTGTCATGGTTTTAGCAGCATCAGTCCCATGTCCCAGAAAACCCCTTGGTCCCAGGCTGTCTGGGATGGTGGATCACCCGCTGGAGCACAGCTGTCCCCCTCTTCCACCACATACCCTCATGAACTCACCTTAACTTTTTCATCTCTCCTGAATACTACTACACGAACATAACCAAGCCCAAAATTGTCTTCCTGCTTGGGCTTTGAGGAAGGAGGCAACCCCCATGGAGGACAGGCCAGGCAAGGCGGGATTCTGCCCAAGGAAATCGCTCTCTTCACAGACCCTGCCTGCAAGCCCCTGCTGCCTTAAGTCTGGCTGTGCTGCTGAAGGTCACAGAGAAACCCAGGGGGTCGGGTACCACTGGTGAACCTTTGAGGATTCTCTCCTCACAAGATACTTTTTTTTTTTTTTTTTGAGAGGGCATCTCTCATATTTATTGATCAAATGGTTGTTAACAACAATAAAATTCAGTATAGGGGGGACAACGCTCAATGTACAATCATTAATCCATCTCAAGCCTAATTCTCGTCAGTCTCCAATCTTCTGAAGCATAACAAGTTCTTACATGGTGAACGAATTCTTACGTAGTGAATAAATTCTTACATGGTGAACCGTACAAGGGCATTCATCACAGAAACTTTTGGTTTTGATCATGCATTATGACCTATAAACAATCAGGTCAAATATGAATATTCATTTGATTTTTGTACTTGATTTATATGTTGATCCCACATTTCTCCTATTATTATTATTATTTTTATTTTTAATAACATGCTGAAGTGGTAGGTAGATGCAAGATAAAGGTAGAAAACATAGTTTAGTGCTGTAAGAAGGCAAATGTAGATGATCAGATGATCAGGTGTGTGCCTATGGACTAAGTATTAATCCAGGATAGACAAGGGCAGCAAGACATCCACGGATGCAGAAGATTTCTCTCAAAGCAGGGGGGGTGAGGTTCTGAGCCTCACCTCTGTTGATCCCCAAATTCTCACCTGATGGCCCCCCTGCGACTGTGCCTATCTTAGGTTGTTCCTCCCTTGAGGAATCTTACCCGTCTCTGGCTAACCAGTCATCTTCCGGGGCCATACAGGGAAATGTAAAGTTGGTAAGTGAGAGAGAAGCCATATTGTTTGCAAAGGTTAGCTTTTTACCTCTGCAGATTTATGCCCTGTGGCTTCTATGCCCAGCACTTGTCTCGAGGTATCTTTACCACCTGGAGAAATTACGATACTCAGTAAATTCGATATGAGGCACGAATTCTATTTAAGGGTTGTAATTAGGAAGGAAGAAGAAAAGCTATAGATGTAGCATATGAAAGAAACATGGGAGGATTGATTATTTCTTTGACATATTTTCTTGTATAGTACCTTAAGTATGTATAGGTTTTAAACTACTAACTAATTTGCACACACATATTAACACAATAAGAATACGGTGACATAAACAAAGCAAATCTATAATTACCATCCATCTCCAGTGAAGCCAAGAAAACCATTTAGGCACCCTAGGCATTTGTGAAAATTTATCTGTGATATGATGGATATTGTCCAACTGTACTTGAACCATCAGACAAATTAAAGCAGCCCATTTCTGGGATCTGTTCACATCCCATATGTTCTTTTAACCATAGATGGTCTATAGTCATGAGATTTTGGAGTGCTACAACTTGCACCCCTCCCAACTCCTAGTTGAGTTCCAACAGTACAGATCCGGTCAAATTCGTTGTCTCACTGTATGCACATGCCAGCCTAGACATCTCCCTCCTCATTCCAATGGCAAGTCCAGGAGACGGTGGGCTGGATGCAGCCACAACCGCAGCATCGTCCGGATCCCTGTGGAGGCTTTTTGATGATCATCCCCCGGCACAAGTCCTCCAGAGAGTGCTGATGCCGGAAGCTCCTCCTCATATCGTATCTTAGTTCATTTTCTGGGTATCCAAGCTAGGCCTTGATCTTCTGCATAGAAACAAACAGACCCTTTGCCCACACTTTCACATGCCCTCTATACCACTGTGCAGAACTCATTGGAGGTCAGCACACAGTAACTGCTTTTTTTTTTTTTTTTTTTAATTAAGAGAAAAGAATATTATCAGAAAAGAGTACCTCCATAGCTGATCATCTGACACCCTTTAAGTGATCAACATTAAGGATATTTAAAGCATGCGTTGATCTTTGATTTACCAATAGTTTTATCCTGTTAAGGAGTAATCCCCCTTTTCTTTCTTTCTTTCTTTTTTTTTTTTTTCAAATTTTTAATCTACACTTACATGAAGAATACTATGTTTACTATGCTCTCCCCTATATCAGATCCCCCCTAACAACCACATTACGGTTACTGTCCATCAGCTTAGCAAAATGTTGTAGAGTCACTACTTGTCCTCTCTGTGTTGTGCAGCCCACCCTCCCCTTTCTCCCTCCCCCCCATGCATGCTAATCTTAATACCCCCCTTCTTCTTCCCCCCCCCTTATCCCTCCCTGCCCACCCATCCTCCCCAGTTCCTTTCCCTTTGGTACCTGTTAGTCCATTTTTGGGTTCTGTAATTCCACTGCTGTTTTGTTCCTTCAGTTTTTCCTTTGTTCCTATACTCCTCAGATGAGTGAAATCATTTGGTATTTCTCTTTCTCCGCTTGGCTTATTTCACTGAGCATAATACTCTCCAGCTCCATCCATGTTGCTGCAAATGGTTGGATTTTTCCACTTCTTATGGCTGAGTAGTATTCCATTGTGTATATGTACCACATCTTCTTTATCCATTCATCTACAGATGGACATTTAGGTTGCTTCCAATTCTTGGCTATTGTAAATAGTGCTGCGATAAACATAGGAGTGCATCTGTCTTTCTCAAACTTGATTGCTGCGTTCTTAGGGTAAATTCCTAGGAGTGGAATTCCTGGGTCAAATGGTAGGTCTGTTTTGAGCATTTTGATGCACCTCCATACTGCTTTCCACAATGGTTGAACTAATTTACATTCCCACCAGCAGTGTAGGAGGGTTCCCCTTTCTCCACAGCCTCGCCAACATTTGTTGTTGTTTGTCTTTTGGATGGCAGCTATCCTTACTGGTGTGAGGTGATACCTCATTGTAGTTTTAATTTGCATTTCTCTGATAATTAGCGATGTGGAGCATCTTTTCATGTGTCTGTTGGCCATCTGTATTTCTTTTTTGGAGAACTGTCTGTTCAGTTCCTCTGCCCATTTTTTAATTGGGTTATTTGTTTTTTGTTTGTTGAGGCGTGTGAGCTCTTTATATATTCTGGACGTCAAGCCTTTATCGGATCTGTCATTTTCAAATATATTCTCCCATACTGTAGGGTTCCTTTTTGTTCTATTGATGGTGTCTTTCGCTGTACAGAAGCTTTTCAGCTTAATGTAGTCCCACTTGCTCATTTCTGCTGTTGTTTTCCTTGCCCAGGGAGATATATTCAAGAAGAGATCACTCATGTTTCTGTCTAAGAGGTTTTTGCCTATGTTTTTTTCCAAGAGTTTAATGGTTTCATGAGTTACATTCAGGTCTTTGATCCATTTTGAGTTTACCTTTGTATATGGGGTTAGACAATGGTCCAGTTTCATTCTCCTACATGTAGCTGTCCAGTTTTGCCAGCACCATCTGTTGAAGAGACTGTCATTTTGCCATTGTATGTCCATGGCTCCTTTATCAAATATTAATTGACCATATATGTTTGGGTTAATTTCTGGGGTCTCTAATCTGTTCCACTGGTCTGTGGCTCTGTTCTTGTGCCAGTACCAAATTGTCTTGATTACTATGGCTTTGTAGTAGAGCTTGAAGTTGGGGAGTGAGATCCCCCCTACTTTATTCTTCTTTCTCAGGATTGCTTTGGCTATTCGGGGTCTTTGGTGTTTCCATATGAATTTTTGAATTATTTGTTCCAGTTCATTGAAGAATGTTGCTGGTAATTTGATAGGGATTGCATCAAATCTGTATATTGCTTTGGGCAGGATGGCCATTTTGACGATATTAATTCTTCCTAGCCATGAGCATGGGATGAGTTTCCATTTATTAGTGTCCCCTTTAATTTCTCTTAAGAGTGACTTGTAGTTTTCAGAGTATAAGTCTTTCACTTCTTTGGTTAGGTTTATTCCTAGGTATTTTATTCTTTTTGATGCAATGGTGAATGGAATTGTTTTCCTGATTTCTCTTTCTATTGATTCATTGTTAGTGTATAGGAAAGCCACAGATTGCTGTGTGTTAATTTTGGATCCTGCAACTTTGCTGTATTCCGATATCAGTTCTAGTAGTTTTGGAGTGGAGTCTTTAGGGTTTTTTATGTACAGTATCATATCATCTGCAAATAGTGACAGTTTAACTTCTTCTTTACCAATCTGGATTCCTTGTATTTCTTTGTTTTGTCTGATTGCCGTGGCTAGGACCTCCAGTACTATGTTAAATAACAGTGGGGAGAGTGGGCATCCCTGTCTGGTTCCCGATCTCAGAGGAAATACTTTCAGCTTCTCGTTGTTCAGTATAATGCTGGCTGTGGGTTTATCATATATGGCCTTTATTATGTTGAGATACTTGCCCTCTATTCCCATTTTGCTGAGAGTTTTTATCATGAATGGATGTTGAATTTTGTCAAACGCTTTTTCAGCATCTATGGAGATGATCATGTGGTTTTTGTCTTTCTTTTTGTTGATATGGTGGATGATGTTGATGGATTTTTGAATGTTGTACCATCCTTGCATCCCTGGGATGAACCCCACTTGGTCATGGTGTATGATCCTTTTGATATACTGTTGAATTCTGTTTGCTAATATTTTATTGAGTATTTTTGCATCTACATTCATCAGGGATATTGGTCTGTAATTTTCTTTTTTGGTGGGGTCTTTGCCTGGTTTTGGTATTAGGGTGATGTTGGCCTCATAGAATGAGTTTGGGAGTATTCCCTCTTCTTCTATTTTGTGGAACACTTTAAGGAGAATGGGTATTATGTCTTCTCTGTGTGTCTGATAAAATTCCGAGGTAAATCCGTCCGGCCCCGGGGTTTTGTTCTTGGGTAGTTTTTTGATTACTGTTTCAATTTCTTTGCTTGTAATTGGTTTGTTTAACTTTTGTGTTTCTTCCTTAGCCAGTCTTGGGAGGTTGTATTTTTTTAGGAAGTTGTCCATTTCTTCTAGGTTTTCCAGCTTGTTGGCATATAGGTTTTCATAGTAGTCTTTAATAATTCTTTGTATTTCTGTGGAGTCTGTCGTGATTTTTCCATTCTCATTTCTGATTATGTTGATTTGTGTTGATTCTCTTTTTCTCTTAATAAGTTGGGCTAGAGGCTTATCTATTTTGTTTATTTTCTCAAAGAACCAGCTCTTGGTTTCGTTGATTTTTGCTATTGTTTTATTCTTCTCAATTTTGTTAATTTCTTCTCTGATCTTTATTATGTCCCTCCTTCTGCTGACTTTAGGCCTCATTTGTTCTTCTTTTTCCAGTTTTAATAATTGTGATGTTAGACTATTCATTTGGGATTGTTCTTCCTTCTTCAAGTGTGCCTGGATTGCTATATACTTTCCTCTTAAGACTGCTTTCGCTGCATCCCACAGAAGTTGGGGCTTAGTGTTGTTGTTGTCATTTGTTTCTATATATTCCTTGATCTCTATTTTGATTTGTTCATTGATCCATTGATTATTTAGTAGCATGTTGTTAAGCCTCCATGTGTTTGTGAGCCTTTTTGTTTTCTTTGTAGAATTTATTTCTACTTTCATACCTTTGTGGTCTGAAAAATTGGTTGGTAGAATTTCAATATTTTGGAATTTACTGAGGCTCTTTTTGTGAGCTAGTATGTGGTCTATTCTGGAGAATGTTCCATGTGCACTTGAGAAGAATGTATATCCTGTTGCTTTTGGATGTAGAGTTCTATAGATGTCTATTAGGTCCATCTGTTCTAGTGTGTTGTTCAGTGCCTGTGTGTCTTTACTTATTTTCTGCCCGGTGGATCTATCCTTTGGGGTGAGTGGGGTGTTGAAGTCTCCTACAATGAATGCATTGCAGTCTATTTCCCTCTTTAGTTCTGTTAGTATTTGCTTCACATATGCTGGTGCTCCTGTATTGGGTGCATATATATTTAGAATGGTTATATCCTCTTGTTGGACTGAGCCCTTTATCATTATGTAGTATCCTTCTTTATCTCTTGTTACTTTCTTTGTTTTGAAGTCTATTTTATCTGATATTAGTACTGCAACCCCTGCTTTCTTCTCACTGTTGTTTGCCTGAAATATGTTTTCCCATCCCTTGACTTTTAGTCTATGCTTATCTTTGGGTTTAAGGTGAGTTTCTTGTAAGCAGCATATAGATGGGTCTTGCTTTTTTATCCATTCTATTACTCTATGTCTTTTGATTGGTGCATTAAGTCCATTTACATTTAGGGTGACTATTGAGAGATATGTACTTATTGCCATTGCAGGCTTTAGATTCGTGGTTACCAAAGGTTCAAGGTTAGCTTCTTTAGTATCTTACTGCCTAACTTAGCTCGCTTACTGAGCTGTTATATACACTGTCTGGAGAATCTTTTCTTCTCTCCCTTCTTATTCCTCCTCCTCCATTCTTCATATGTTGTGTGTTTTGTTCTGTGCTCTTTTTAGGGGTACTCCCATCTAGAGCAGTCCCTGTAGGATGCACTGTAGAGGTGGTTTGTAGGAAGCAAATTCCCTCAGCTTTTGCTTGTCTGGGAATTGTTTAATCCCGCCATCATATTTAAATGATAGTCGTGCTGGATACAGTATCCTTGGTTCAAGGCCATTCTGTTTCATTGCATTAAGTATATCATGCCATTCTCTTCTGGCCTGTAGGGTTTCTGTCGAGAAGTCTGATGTTAGCCTGATGGGTTTTCCTTTATAGGTGACCTTTTTCTCTCTAGCTGCCTTTAAAACTCTTTCCTTGTCCTTGATCCTTGCCATTTTAATTACTATGTGTCTTGGTGTTGTCCTCCTTGGATCCTTTCTGTTGGGAGTTCTGTGTAATTCCATGGTCTGTTCGATTATTTCCTCCCCCAGTTTGGGGAAGTTTTCAGCAATTATTTCTTCAAAGAGACTTTCTATCCCTTTTCCTCTTTCTTCCTCTTCTGGTATCCCTATAATACGAATATTATTCCTTTTGTATTGGTCACATAGTTCTCTTAGTGTTGTTTCATTCCTGGAGATCCTTTTATCTCTCTCTATGCCAGCTTCTATATGTTCCTGTTCTCTGGCTTCTATTCCTTCAATGGCCTCTTGCATCTTATCCATTCTGCTTATAAATCCTTCCAGGGATTGTTTCACTTCTGTGATCTCCTTCCTGACATCTGTGATCTCCTTCCGGACTTCATCCCACTGCTCTTGCATTTTTCTCTGCATCTCATCCCACTGCTCTTGCATTTTTCTCTGCATCTCATCCCATTGCTCTTGCATTTTTCTCTGCATCTCTGTCAGCATGTTCATGATTTTTATTTTGAATTCTTTTTCAGGAGGACTAGTTAGGTCTGTCTCCCTCTCAGGTGTTGTCTCTGTGATCTTTGTCTGCCTGTAGTTTTGCCTTTTCATGGTGATAGAGATAGTTTGCAGAGCTGGTACAAGTGACCGCTGGAAGAGCTTCCCTTCTTGTTGGTTTGTGGCCTTTTCCTGGGAGAATAGCGACCTCTAGTGGCTTGTGCTGAGCAGCTGTGCGCAGACAGGGCTTCTGCTTCCTGCCCAGTTGCTTTGGGGTTTATCTCCGCTGTTGCTGTGGGCTTGGCCTGGCTGGGGCTGTTTCTCCAAAATGGTGGAGCCCCATTGGAGGGGGAGCGGCCGGGAGGCTATTTATCTCCGTAAAGGGCCTCTGTGCTCCCTGCTGCCCAGGGGGTTAGAGTGCCCAGAGATCCCCAGATTCCCTGCCTCTGGTCTAAGTGACCTGTCCTGCCCCTTTAAGACTTCCAAAAAGCGCTCTCCAAACCAAAACAACAACTGCAACAATGAGAGAGGGAACAGAAAGGAAAAAAAAAAGGAAAAAACACGCGATTTTTTTTTTTTTTTTTTTGTCCTCAGGTGCCGGTCCCAGGCACCCGCTCACTGGTCCTGCTGCCCTGTCTCCCTAGCACCAGGGTCCCTGTCCTTTCAAGGCTTCCAAAAAGCACCCACCCACCGGTCCCGCAGGGAAGGAATGCTCGATATTCTTTGTCCTCAGGCGCTGGTCCCAGGCACCCGCTCACCAGTCCCGCCACCCTGCCTCCCTAGCACCGGGGTCCCTGTCCCTTTAAGGCTTCCAAAAAGCACTCGCCAAAAAGAGAGAAAAAAAGGGGAAAAACACGCGATTTCCTCCGTCCTCAGGTGCCGGTCTCAGGCACCCGCCCCCCGGTCCCGCAGGGAAAAACGTGGGATATTCTTTGTCCTAAGGCGCTGGTCCCAGGCACCCGCTCACCAGTCCCGCCACCCTGCCTCCCTAGCACCGGGGTCCCTGTCCCTTTAAGGCTTCCAAAAAGAGCTCGCCAAAAAGAGAAAAAAAAAGGGGAAAAACGCGCGATTTCCTCCGTCCTCAGGCGCCGGTCTCAGGCAACCGCCCGCCGGTCCCGCCACCCTGCCTCCCTAGCAACGGGGGCCCGTCCCTTTAAGGCTTCCAAAAAGCACTCGCCAAAAAAAAACCGCACCAGTTTCTTTCCACCCGCCGGGAGCCGGGGGGAGGGGCGCTCGGGTCCCGCCGGGCCGGGGCTTGTATCTTACCCCCTTCGCAAGTGTCCAGTAGGATGTGGGGTGTTGATTGATGTAGAAAGGACACCAGTTGTGACTATCAGATAATGAGACTAATTGTCTTTTGTGGCTTCTTAGCTGATTCCAAATGAACGAATGATCTGAAACTCTGGGCCTTTGGAATCCTGAAGAATGAATGGTGCGTAAGGAGGGCAGGAGGATCAGGTCCCCACATTTGCCAATATTTTATGGAAAAAAACATGGTCACAGAGTCCAAAGGATGCCGAGGATCCAATGGCATGAGAAGGGGAAGCACTGAAGCACAGAGCAGACATGCTGTAATTCGCATCTACTGTGACATTTTTATCATTATTAGTAGTAAAACCATCTGCAGCCTGGCCAAAAGGCATTTATCTGAGCACCGACCATCCCATTCTACTGCTTTCCATTGTGCCTGAAGGAGTGGGGAGGAATGAATGGCAGCACCTACAGCGGGGAACATCTGGGACAGGCAGGCAGGGGGAGCTGCAGTACATCCCTGGAGCTGGGTGGTTGTCTTTATCAAGGGGACAGAATGGGCAGCATCTTCAGGAACTGTCATGGGGAGTCCAGCAGGGAGAGCATGCCCTGGGACTTGGTGGGCGAGGCGGGACGGGGAGCACTAGGGAAAGCCAGAAGGGGAGCTTTGCTGTGGAGCCTGGGGGCAGAGGGCAGGGGCCTGCTTTATCCTCATATTGCTCCAGCCCCATTGACCAAAACTTGAGAAGAGCCTGCAGGAGAGACCCAAACTGGAGAGGAGGCAGCTTTGAAGCCTTAGCAAATGCTGCACAAGATCTCCAGGGATAGAAGAAGTAAGCAGCCAGCTCTCCCTGAAGCCCTTCTGGGTTGACGTGGAGCTGGGCTGCACCAGGAGACAGGCCTCTGGTTCTTCACAGCCCATGGCCCATGGTGCTCAGGGAGCCAAGGGGCAGGGAAATATAGCCCTGGAAGTCGCTATAACTTGGCAATTTCCTACAAAGCAGGAGATCACTACCCAGAATATGTAAGAAGAATGGCACTTAGTCTCATGAGAAAATACCCATTCATTCATGCTGGAACTTATGAAATGACTTTCATATTACCCATCAGTAGTTATTCAAAGGATGCTTCTTGGGAATCTTTATTGTAGATCCTACTATATGTGTGTATTTTTTTTTCTTTTTTACATTGGGCATCCTTTATTTTATATTCACTAAAGTCCTTTATAATTTTTTTTCATTAGCTCCCCTCCCTTGCTGCCATAAGAGACTGGTCACTGGGTAATACCATTCCTATCCTATCTCTGGGGACACGGAGGTTGCCAGCAAACATTTTTAACATATCCTTGTAAAATATACCCTCTGCCAAACATTCCTGGTGTGAGTGTCCACTGTCTGCCAGGCATATTGCACAGCAAGGCTCAGCAAGCACCAACAAAGTGAGGTATTCTTACACTCTTCCCCCTTTACTGATCCCTGGCCCTGTTGACCTAGGCTGTAAGTGAAGGGCTGCCAAGCTGGAAACCCATTTTGTTGGTTTCAGACATAAAATCTGGCCCTTGGTTTAATGGTGGCACTTGAGTTTCACTAGCTACTGAGCTGGAAAGAAATATGATGTGGCTGGAAACATAATACCTATGCATAAAAGCAGAAAGCTAACACACACACACACACACACACACACACATTAGTGCTCCCAGAAGAACTGTAGTAATTACACTCTAACCAGACAACCTTAGCAAAGGACCCAGCAGACAAATGCAATAGGCAGGCAGAGCCCCTGACCAATAAGACCACCTAGGATATAAGGGAAAAGACTTACTTCTGTAGGGGAGGCAGATGTTGCCTAAGCCAGATCATTACATGCTTGCTTACAGGAACTAAATCCAGGCCTTGTGGAGCTCACCCATTTCTTGGCTGTTCTTGCCTAAAGAGGGACAAGATGGTGGGACAGAGAGAACCTTGGATTTGGAGAAAGAGGCCTGGATTCACATTCTCAGTCTACCACTGAGAACATACTCACAGGATTTCTGAACTTCAATTTCTTTGTCAATAAAATGAAATTCATAATATCTTTCCCATGGAAATGAGAGAATTGTTGTGAGATGCAAATTAGAGTTGAAATGTGCAAATTGTAAAATTTTACAGGGGATCTTTTCTGCATGGCAACTGGAAAACTGCTTAATAGATTTTAGGTTTGGGGGCAGATACAGAGTGGTTTGCAGACCAGCCCGTGCCTCCACACTCCAGGATGTGCATCGAAGTGACCTTGGAGTCAGCTGAGCCTATATTTGACAACATTTGCAAAAACAGTCATTTACAAAATATATAAGGTGATGAAGGTGTTGTACATATTCAGGTCTCTGAAGGAAGGACACATGCCATCTAGGAGATGCTAGAAAGGTGGGCAATACTCTGTATGAACATAGGGACCATTTCAAATGCATTTTTCACTACTTTGGTTTGGAGGTTTGGGCTTTGTAGAGGACAGAGGAGGCAGGGATGGAGCAAGCAAGGAGAGGGAGAAGATAGAAATAGGGGCAACCCAGAAAACAGCCTTGAAGTCTTCAGGGTAGACTTTGTCAGGCTAGAAGTCTCACAGATCCTCCCACATAGCACATCCCAGGCAAAACTCAGCATTGTCCCAAGCCCAACCTGCTCATCTTCCTGGGATCCCTGAGTCACACAACAGCTGCACCTGCCACCATTGTTCAATATCTGGGCACCACCGGGACTCCACACTGCTCCATCTAGCTATGCAAGTCCAGTGATAGCAGCCCCTCAGATGTCCTCTACCCTGGGCCTATGACTACTGTCTGGGCTGGGGCCCTCATCGTTGCTTACCAAAGCTACCTCTCAAAGTTCCCCTGTCTGTTTTTTCCCTTGAATCCATTCTCCATATGGCTGATTCCTAAAACTAAATCTGATTGGGTCACTTCTCTTGGGCCCTGCCCTTCCTCTCAGTTCGTGTCTTGCCTTTCTCTCTCACACACATCCAGACTCTTTGCTCCAGCTCTCTTCTTGCCTCAGCTATTTGCATTGCTGTTCCCTGCCCATAGGTTCCTTTCCTCACTTCCCCTAGGTAATTCCTTCTCATCCTGGAGGTTTCCAGGAAACCTTCCCAGACCCACAAGCTGAGTTCAGTGCCCATTTCCAGTGCTTCCTGTTCACACCCTTGTTGACATGATCATAGTGTTTAGCACACTGAATGGTAAGAATTTATTTATTTGAAGACCGTGAACACCTCTGAAGCAAGGCCCAGATCTTATTTAGCTCTGTGTGTCAACACCTACAATGTGACTAGAGCATAAGAGGTGCTCAATAGATATTTGGTGATTTGAATGGCACTGAAGTCAAGTGAATCGGCTCAGTTAGTCTGAAAAAGTCAAAAGAGACCTTCTTCTCTGTACACCCCTGTCCAGAGAATGCTCCTTGCATTCTCCAGCCCAGCAAGTTGGCAATGGATTAGAGCTTTTTCACAAGCCAGGCCTCTCCCAGAGCCACTAAACTTATTCCAAAGCAAACCCAAGTATGTCCTTTGTTCCAGAGTGAATCCAGCTTCCTGTGCTCCCCAGCATAACCCACCTTCAGAGGTGAGTGTTCACGATTTTAGGCCCGGAAACGGTCTTGACATTAGACCTAAGACCATCATTTCAAGCTCTTGACAGTCATCCTGAATACATGTTTCTCAGATAAATCAATGATTGAATGTAAATGAGGTTTTGACACATTCCCTGCATATTCTGTAGCATAAAGGAATAAAATTGTTCCCATTCCTACTAAGCTTTATTCCCTCACACTCACCAAGGAGATAACAGGTTTGTGATAGCTATTTTCTTGACTTTTTTTCATTCAAGTGACATTCTGTATGGCTAAGCTTGCAGAAATCAGGACTTAGTTTCTATGTATTGTTATATGAAGCACAATCATTAAGATTTCTGGGATTTTAAGGGTTCTTGGGTCACCTTTCTTTTTATTTTGTTTTATTGGTATAAAACTAATATACAATATTATCTTGGTTTCAGATATACAACATCATGACTCAATAATTATATACATTACTAGATGCTTGCCATGAGAATTGTACTTACCCTATTACCATAGCAAGGAAATTACACTATTATTGGTTATATGTTTTGTTAGATTTCCATTCCTATGACAAATTTATTTTACAGTTTGTAGTTTGTATCTCTTTATCTCCTTCACCTATTTCACTCATCCCCCCAACCCCTTCCAGATGGTAACCAACAGTCTGTTGTCTATACGGTGGGTCTATTTCTTCTTTGTTTTGTTTTTAGACTCCACGTATTAGTGAAATCATATGGTATTTGTCTTTTTCTGCCTGGCTTGTTTCACTTAGCATGATACTTAGGTCATTTTTCTCACTGACCTGAATTGTCTACAAACTTGAGGAGGTTCACTGGAAGCAGTGAATTGCAAAAAATGGCCACCAGGCTACATCCGCACTTTTCAAGGCAACTTCTCAGCTCCTCCCTACAAAAGGCAATCCATTTCCTCTTCCCTTGAGCTGGGCCGGCCTTGTGACTTGCTTTGCACAGCAGAAGGCAGTCGAAGAGACCTTCTGTGCTTCTCTCACTCACTCGCACCTCCTGCTCTTTCTTCTTCACAGCCTTGTGGGTAGGTTCCAAGAGCAAAGTCCTGAAGGGAGGAAAACGAAATGCTGCCAGTTTCTCAAGGCCTAAGCCTGGAAACTGGTCCAGCAATACTTCTGACATTTCCTATTGGTCAAAGCAGTCACAGTGGTCTGCCCAGATTCAAGGGAAAGGGACATAGATGAGAAAACCGTGATGTCCCATTATTAAAAGAACACGTGAGATTGTATTTTCCAAATACAGCCCCCACAATCCTATCTGCTGCACCCTCATACCTCAGGCTAAAGTCAACCAACCGCTCGACACATGAGTTAGGCCATCCTAAACCAGTCAGACGCAGACACACACATATCCACACCCACATCCCCACCACCTGGTGAACTGACTACAAATGCAGGAGCAAGCTCAATCACATTCAGCTGAGCCGGGCCCAAATCCGCAGAACTGCCCAGCTGACCTCTTAAATGATACTGGCTATGGACGTGTAAGCAATTAATAGATGACCGTTTTAAGTCATCAGCTTTGTGTGGTTCATTACACAGACCTAATCCTGACTCCACCACCTACTGACAAGGAAACCACCTTGAGGCTCAGTTTCCTTGCCTATATATGTAGTGATAATAATACCTATGTCACATAACTATTAGGATTCAGTGACATCATGAGTGCTGCGTGCCTACCAAAGGGCTGGCCCTGAGTTTATAAGTGATTGTTCCCTTCCCTTCCTCACACCTTCAAAGCTGTAATGAAGGTCATGTTCTCATCACTCCCTGTGCTGCATAGAGCAAGGTCAGAGCATCTTGACCATGTGTCAGTCTCAGTTCTGCTTTGCAGAAGGTGACTTTCAAAAACAACTCCCCTTACTAATCAATTAAACTAGTGAGAATTTTCAAAATCACTCAACTATTCCAGGAAAGAGGATAAAGGGCAGGACAAGAGGTGAACTGTATGATCCTCCTAATGAAAATTTCAAGGAGTCTTGGTTTATAAACACTGCAAAAATCCATTCTAAACAAAAACATCAGCTTTTCACTGTGACTTGGATATTAGCCAGCAATGAAGGAGAGATTGACCTGACTTAGGGTTGGTTGCACAATATGAAAAGTGATTTTTTTCTTCCCCTTCCCTAGACCTCGAGCTAATAGCTTTGTTTGTGTCCCTGATCAACAGAAGAGAACATTGCGTTTGTCCCCAAAATCTGTAAGTGCACAAATGGAATCTTGCTTATGGTTAACTCCATATGCACTTCAAAGCTGCTGCAGTTGACATAAATCAACTAAAGCAGGGGGTCCAGAGTAAAAGCATTATGGTCCTGTCTGATACTGTGAGCCTAAGACCTGAGACATTTTTAAGGAAATGCAAAAGCCAAAGGTGGTTGGTTGTCTGTGGTTTTGCCCCTGACACTATCAACACAAAGCTTGTATTTGCAGGGGCATCTCCGGCTGGCCAAGGACTTTGGCCCATGATTCCCTCTTTACCTGTATGACAGCTCTACGTGAACAACAGAGTGTCGGTGCTCTCCTTCTGCAGATGAGGACAGTTCTGCAACTTGGCTACTCATGTAATGGTTGCCAAACCTTTAATGAGCTCAAACTGGGGAGTTTGTCAGAAATTCAGATTGCTGGGTTCTACCCCAGAAATTTGAACTTAATAAGTGTGGGATGGAGCCCAGAAATCTGTATTTTGAACAACATCCAAGATGGCCCTTTGATAACATTGCCCCAGTCTCTTCCTACCATGCAAAATCAAAGGTTGATTTTTTAGAACTCATGCATACAAATAAATCCTATTTTTTTGTGGCTTATTACTCTTGAGAACTTGGAAATACCATAGGTCACATCATGCCCTCTTGAAACAACTATGACCTTCAATGAAAGCCTCATAGACCACAGTCAATGCATCAGGCTGGTGCATGATTTGATTGCCAACACCACAGTATTGGCTCTGAAATGCAGATTTTTCTTCCAGAAGATTTGTCTTCCTAATTATGTCTTACTTCAGATAACATTAAAATTAAATTGCTTTTCCCTTTTCTTGGGCTTACACCAGGGCAGGGAGGAAAAAGTAGGGAAAACCATTCCTTACATGTGCTACATGGCAGAGAGAACAAATGATCAGCTCTAAGAACTGAAATGAATGATAGTGATTATCTAGTCCTGCTTACCACTGACTGAGGGGAGAAACAAAGGAATAGAGATGTTAAGAGTCACAGACAATCCAGCCTTGACCAATACAGTACCAAATCACACATCAGACAGCCCAATTGGCATTCAAAAACTTCCTGAGAGCAGTCTTGAGTTACTCCTCTC
Organism: Manis javanica; assembly: GCF_040802235.1. Taxonomy (NCBI): domain Eukaryota; kingdom Metazoa; phylum Chordata; class Mammalia; order Pholidota; family Manidae; genus Manis; species Manis javanica. The sequence continues at coordinate 86,457,426 of NC_133166.1, forward strand.
AAAATTGATAAGCACTACCTATATTTGCCCATCTTCTCATGGGGGTGATTACTCAAATGAGAAACTGGCAGCCATACAGTATGATTATTCCTTTAGGACATTGTATTGTGCTTCTACAAATTACTATTATTGAATAGATTGCTTCAGGAACTGAAAGTTTCCAACTGACTCTCTGAAGATATAGCCAAAAGCTATTCTTACTGTCTTTTCATAAAATGCTCAATAACTGTTTGATGGATGAATCCATGGGTGAAGACAGGCAAGGGCCATTCATGATCCAGACAGACTTAGCATGTTAAGGGAAATTCTAGAGAGGAGGCACAGAAGAGAGGTGATACCAAGTTAACATCAAGTTAAATTAGATCAGCCAGAGGAAAGGGGTTTCAATGTCTTCCGGAGTTTATCAGAAAGGGTCTTGAGGGTGTATAAGACTATCTAGCAAGCATAAGATTACTGTCACTTCCTCAGCATCTTAACCTAAGGAAGCAAAATGAGTTCTGCCTACACAGTGGATCAGAGGCCATCCTATTTAAAGAAATCCTCACTGCCATGCAAACTAATACACATATTCACATTTTGAAGCACCAGAAGCTTCTGCCTTGATCTAGTGGTCAAGGTGTCTTGACCAACCCAATGCAAAACCTCCTCTTTAACTTCACTTCAACAAAATCATGCAGCAGAAGCTAGCTAAATGCTCTCCAGTGCCTTTTCCCTCATGAAAAATATAGGAAACCTACATTTCCTAGCTTCCTTTGCAGTGAGGTTGGGATCTTTTGACAAGGTCTGGCCCAAGGAATATAAAATACATGATGGTTGTCTCTTCCAAGCAGGATATAAAACATCCCACACAATCATTCTATATCTTTGCCCATTATCTGGGGAAAGTTGAAGATCCATTCAGTGGAAGACACCAAAAAGGCCCTAGGAAACATGGGGGTCACAGGATAAAATGCACATGGGTCCCCATATCAACACCGGAGAAAAGCCCTTCAAGAGAGCCGCCTGATCTCCAGCAGGCTGTGGCATGAGGGAGAAGCAAACCTCTGTTACTACAACCCCCAGTGAGCCCTGGAAGTTGTTGGTTATGGCATATGGTCCGTTCTCACTAATATAGATCACATCTTCATGACTAAAGAATTTGATCTATAAAAAGTTTATATATAGCCAATATAAAAAAATATGATCAGAAGATGAAACAACTCTATTAGAATTTTTTTTCTCTTTTCTGGAAAAAAGAGATTCAATAAACTAAATACTGAAAAAACAAAACTGAACAAACTGAAAGTCATCTGCAAAATTAAACACTTTCTTTGGCACACTTTTGTCTCATATTTGAAACTGAGTTAATTATTTCTATGACTGCAATCAAATCCAATCAATATAAAATCTGAATTACTTTTTGTTATTAGCTTGGATCCACTGGTTTTGTCTTACAACCTCTCTTTATTTGAAATGTTCATCTTTGTATCAGATTCTTGGTGCTTCTAGGAGAAAAAAATATCAAAATTCAATAATAATACATTTATTGAGCACTTACTGTGGACCGAGGATATTGCTAGCATTCTCAGAATCATCCTATGAGATAGGTATCAATTTACAGGTGAGAAAATTAAGGCAGAGAAAAGTTCTACACGTATCCTAAGGCAACCCAGGTCATAAATTATTTCGGCAGAATTAGAATCTGTCCACTCTCATTCTGGAATCTGCTTTCTTTACCACCTCAGCTTATTTTCTTCCTCGATGCAGTTTTGTATGCTCATTTTCTCTGGATTGTCTGTCAATGTCTTATAGGAACCATGTTCCTAGAGACAGAATTCCAAATTGGCTATGAAGCCCATTACTTTAATTATGCTCTGGCACCTTCCTAAACAGACCTCTGCATTGGCCCTTATTTTACTAAGCTAAGCTCTACATATTTATGAATGTAACCCAGGTTCTTTCTGAAAAACAGACATTTAGTAAACTAAACACTAAAAAACCAGAGCAAACTGAAATTCATTTGCAAAATTAAACACTTTCTTTGAATTCTTCAAACTTTTTTGACTATTTTTCAAAGGCTTGGGGCTCTTCACACTCCTTAATGACTTAAAGGATATTTTCTTTTCATTACAAATTTCACCCTGCTTACCTTTTAAATATTTAATATTTAGGTATTATAAGAGTAATAGGATTACTTGCTGTCCTAGTTGCCTCAGGCCTTGTTTTAAATGCCTTTGTAGCAGAGGGTGATGCTAGCAAATTCACCCTACAGCCTGGTTTAAAAAGCAGCCAGACAGACTCTGTAATGTGAGGCCCTGGGTTGAGCCAAGAGAAACAAGGGCGCAGACTAACCACTTCTGGACAGTGGTATCCTGCCCCTGTCTCGCACATACACACCCACACCCGCACACCTGCTGGTAAAAGGAGGACACAATAAACACCCTGGACAGTAGTAAAGAGGCAACAGAGAAGGGCAGTGTGAAGCATAATCCCCACCCCACTTATTCTTTTACTGCAAGTTCTGTGGACTGATGAGATAGAGAAGTGGACACCAGTATGAATATTTGCATGTCTGTATAGGATGTAAAAATGGGGACTTCAGGCTAAAGTCTTGAAACATAGATATCACTTTGCCATGGTGCCCAAATTCAGCCCTAATCCCCTTCAAGGGTGTAAGATTACAAGATTAAAATATAATTAAGATACGTGTGTGTGTGATATAAATGTATGTATATAATGCATATATACCATTTTCTAAAGGGCCTTTAGGGAGAGCTGTCTGCATGCTGAGCTTCCCCACCAAGGCATGTATAAGTTTCGGCGTGGGGTTCCTACCCTCACACGCAAGGGAAGAAATTTCAAAAGAACTCAGAGGACCTCATACGTGGTCCTTGTGCACACACTTGACTCCCATCTGTAAAATCTGACAGGTGAGCGATGGGCTTACCAGCTGGTTTGATGGCAGAGTAAAAGAGAAGCCGTTACACTGGGGCCAAGTCTCAGGGCTGCCAGAATGGAGGTGCCTATACCCCACAGGGAACCAAGAGCAGAGATCCCTAGTGTTGGGGAAAGGAAGGTAATGTCCCCAAAGAACCCCCCAAAATGCCCCCGAGAGCAAGAGTCAGGTGTAAATGTCTGCCAAGCACAAAGTGCCATCGCTGGAATCTTGAGGTACCCATTCAGTGACAAGCCCCTGCCGTCCTGATCTCCTCCCCTTCCCTTCATGCACTTAGGAGGGGTCAGAGCTATGTGCCCATATAATTTATTTTACATACAGAGAGACTTCTGAGAAGGAAAAGGCGATGGTTCACCGAGGGTGTCAACTTGGCTAGGCAAAGGTGCCCAGCTCTCTGGTCAAACACTAGCTTAGATGTTGCTGTGAAGGTATTTTGTGGTTAATATTTAAGGCAAGAAGAGTGCCCTCAATAAGTGGGTGGATCTCATTCAAAAATTTGAGAGCCTTAAGAGCTAAAACCAAGGGTTCCTAGGGAAGAAAATTCTGCCTACAGACTATAGCATAGGAATCCCGCCCAAGTTTCCAGACTGGTGGCGGGCCCTACAAATTTCAGACTTGGCAGCCTCTACAATCGTGTGGGCCAATCACACACACACACACACACACACACACACACACACACACACTTATTGATATATAATACATATATGTGTGTGTATATATATATACACATACACACACACACTTATTGATATATAATACATATGTGTGTGTGTATATACACACACACACACACACACACACACACACACATGGGAGATGTAGCTAGAGATAGATACAGAGATAGAGATCCTATAGGCCCTATTTCTCTGGAGAACCCTGATATGAAGGGGAACTATTAGCAACAAGGCCCGGGCAACAAACAATGGCCCCAGCCTGAGGAAACCAGGATGTATGGCTCACTAATCAGAACCCAGAGTTCGTGACTGCAGAATGCTGGGAGTGGGGGGGGTTCTAAAAACACTCCCTTTTCCTGACCAGTCCTCCTGCCTGGAGTAAGCTTGAAGTGGGAGAAAGGGAGAATTATTTATTTTAAAACAAAATCTGACTTTTAACTGTAACACAGGACTAGATACATTAATTATCATCCTAAGATGATGTTGCATGATTTGAAGTGGTGGCAGAACTATTTGTGTTACTCTGGCTTGGACAGAATAGTCACAGGGCATGTCTGTACTTCCTGTCCTGGGGACAGAGGAACACTTCATCCCACAGAGAGGACATTGAAAGGCAGTGGGAGGCAAAGTGCCCACGTGACTTCCCTCCACAGTTACATATGTCCCTATACCCTCCTTGATTGGAGGCCTGCCTGAATTACACCCGGCTTCCAGCCCCTGCAGCACAAAGGCCCAGCCTGGGGCCTGCATTCTCCGTATCCTGGGACCAGCTCAATCACAACTCAGTATTTTGACACAAAGAGTCTACTTCTATTTCCGCTCATACCTCAATTAACATGATTAGGCACCAGCAACTGTAAAGGCTGTTTAACACATTCAATATATACTTTACACATTCAGCACATATTTATTGAGCATCTACCCTGTGCCCAGTATTGTTGAGTAGCAGTACAAATACAGAGAGAGCCTGTGGCATCAGGAAACTTACAATCACATGTACACTTTGGTATACCTATATATATCTCCTTGTACTCAAGTTTAATCATCTTATGTATCTGTTCTTAGTCAACATATATTTTAAAATCTGAGAGTTCTGAGTTTGATTTATTTGTTCTTTCAAACTTACCCTTCTGAGTTTTGCTCCTGGTAATAATAATCAGAGCAAACATTAGTTTTGTAGTTTCAATCAGAGCCCTAACATAAAAGACCATACACTTTAGATTGGAAGTCACCTTTTACTGGAGACTTAGAACATGTGCAAAAACCTTTTATTGTGGATGGTACACAGAAACACACAAACACATATGCAATTATTATTTTTAGGTTTTTCAGGTTCTGTTCATGTGATCTACTTTTTTTTTTTAATACTGGAGGAGCTCCTAAGGACTAAAATAAATTGCTCTTCCTAAGAAACGGGAATAGCACTGAAATGATCCTTTTGAAAAGCAGAGGCCCAGATGGCCGATCTATACAATTCTTTGAAAACACTTAATTCCACAAAAGATAGCTCATGAAATGGTTTCAGATTTTCTTTCAGGAAGTGAGTGTTAAGATGAAGCCAAGTGGTTAACATTCTTAAGCACAAGATCCATGCCCTGATGAAGGAAAATGGAGCTGGGGCCAAAACTTTATTCCAAGGTGCAAAGTTCACATGTCTGTCAATAATGAGAGGACCAGAGCCGATAGGGAGGTCCCTGGGGTTGATAGAAGAAGAGCATGAGATCTTGTGGGCTCAGCGAGGCAGAAGGGCCATTCTTGCATGTGTAGTGAAGGCTCTTAGCACTTACTGACTTAGTTCATGAAGCAATTAGCTACTGATACACTCAGCTCCCAGGCCACCTGCCCCTTTCCAATTCGATCCAGCTGTACTTCAGTTTTCATTTTAGCCAAAGCCAGCTTCATTATTACTTAAGCCTCATTCTGTACCAGTATTTCCAGAACTAAATTGGAGACCATTCAAAGAGACCAATTTCATAACAGAAATGGGAGTAGAGGTGCTATTGTTTTATGTAAAACCAAATGTATTTCTTTGCTCCCTGTCTGGCAGTAGGTTATTGTCCATGAAAACAAGCAAAGTTCTTGACTAGATCTTCCCTTGTTCTCTGCCAAAGCCACTACAAGTGCCCCAAATGAACCAAATTATACCCTTAACCAGCTCAATGCTACTAGCAGATTCCCTTCCCCCTTATCCCTATCCCCGTATCTCATGAGAGTTTTCCAGCCTTGATAAGCCTTCCCACTGAATTTAATTAATTCACCTTTTCCCCTCAAGGATACACACAGCTTCTGCTTCGTGGAGTATCCTTGGCACATCTCGGCCTGCTTCTGTTTTACACCACCAGAATCCCTGCACTTTATCAGAGATGATGCAGATGTAATTAAACCTGAATTCTAGTCTCTCCTTGTGACAACTCAGCAGACAATTAATGATGATAAAAGAGCCTGCCAGCTGCTGTCTGACATACCAATGTTAGCTTCCAGCTCTTATGGAGATAGAGGGTGAAGGGCAGGTCCCTCTGGCTCCATTTCAATCTGTCTTTGATCTCACCCTGGCTGAAAAGTAACACCCACTTTGGGGAAATTTAGATTCTTTCTTCTCCCTTCTTAAAAGCACCAAATAGACAATCAGGGGCTAATGCAATGTCTATGAAATAAATAAGAATGCTTCCGTGAAGAGTGATTTAAACTTTATTACCAGGGATGGTAGATGCAAGCCTAAAGCCAGAGAAACAGGCTGTGTTCTTAATCACAGATCCACGAGGATGTTCCCACCACCTCTTTAAAACATAGCAGTTGGTGGTAAGGGACCATCATAGGGGGACACTTCATGGATTTTTTTTTCCCACAATAATATACTCAAAACTAACTTTGATCATATTGTCCCTTTCTCTCCAAAATTTCAGGTTTCACCATGCCTGCAGCCAGGTGCAATAAAATGCTTGGAAGGAGACCAATACTTGAGGGAGACATAGGCTGTGAAGGGAGATGACTGGAGAGAAAATAATCAAAACAAGGAAGATGAGAGGGAATAAGAGAAGCCCGTTCAACACTCAACTTCAAAAACATGGGCTGAGGCTCTGTGGCAACAGGACCATGCTGCTGGCTTCCTGTGTTGCTTTCTGTTTAACAGTCTGGTGTTTGAGGGGCTTGAGAATCCATTTAGACAATTCCCAGAAGAAAAAATGCAAATGTCTCATAAACATATGAAATAAATGTCCGACATCACTTGTAATCAAAGAAATTCAAATATAAAGCAACGAGATAGCATTTCCACCTATCAAATTAACAGGGATTAAAAGGAACTCTAACGCTCAGCAGGGGTGGAGAGATGGCCCATTTCTCACTGCTGGAGTGTTAATTGGTTCAACCTTTCCCCTGGACAATTTTGTAATATGTAGCAGAAGTCTTAAAAATATGCAAACCCCTTAGCTCAGTTAAGGACATAAGCAGCAATCTGAGCAAAAATGGGTATAAATATTTTATTGGGATGTTATTTACAAGAAAAAGTACCAAAATATTATTTTGTTATAAAACATATAAATATAAAATATATAACATACATAAAAAAAGATAACATTCCTTCACTGATTAATATTATGCAGCAAATTTCTATCTTTCAAAGACTATTGATTTTATATAAGCAAAAAGCAACATTGTATATATGATGTGATACCAATTTTTAAAATTTAATATGAGAGAAAGAAAATACATTAAAATATTAACAGAAATTATTTCCCTTTAAGTGATTTCAGTGGGTTTATTTCTTTTTCCATGCTTTTCCATATTTTCAAAATTCTCCACAATGAACATACGGTAATCAGAAAATATAAGCAGTATTTTTAAATGTGTGAATAAAGGATTAAGAGTGTTTCAATCAGCACTGGCTTTATAAAAAACAAACCTCAAATCTCAGTCACTTGAAACAATAAAGGCAGAAAATCTGCTAGGACTCATCCCACATGCCTCACTTAGGAAAAACACCCTCAGTCTCCATCACCTGGAACACCACTGGTCACCACGACAAGGGAAAGGAAATGTGGCAAATCATTTACTGCCTCTGACTGACTTTCACCTAGAGGCGATGCGTGGCTTGCTTACTCACATTTCATTGGCCAAAGTCAGTCACATGACCAGTCTTTTACAACACAGGTCCGGAAGTTCAATCCTAAAATGTGCCTACAGGGAAGAAAGTCAGAAATATTTGTGAACAGAACCAATATTTACTACCAAAAAAAAAAAAAAAAAAAGAGTTCCTTTTCAAGAATTCATTAGCTGTCAAGCTGAAACTCTTTCCTTCATGCTTTACTAGCAAGTCAAGATGTGCATCATTCATACCTTACACAATTTGGTTCTGCTGTTCAGTTCAGTGCTTGGAACCAGAGCTATTTAGGAGATGCTACTATTACTGGCAAAAGGCTGCTTAAAACGGTAAACGGCTGCAAACATACCAGAGCTGTGCTAGGAAACATGGGATAGCCATGTTTCTTTCCAGGGTCCATGGGATAGCCAGAGGAATGCCAGCATTTCTCAGCCAGCATTCTGAACACAGAAAAGTCAAAATAAGCAATGTTGGAAATGTCTCCCACTTTTTCTCAGTGTTGGAGAACTGGGCCCAAGCATATATCCAAGATCCTTAACCCAATCATTAGAAATGTTTTTCTAGTCTGTATAATCTGTTTTCTTTTTAAATTGGTATTCTGCATATAGAAGATGAGAAAGCACCAATTCCAAAATATAATTGTTAATCATACTCATGTATTAGGCACCATTTTTGAACGTTTTTGTATTAAGAAAGAACTAATGTGACTTTATAAATAACAAAAATGGACATTGTTCGAACATTACACCAACTCACATTTTCCTTTGAGAAAATATAACTTGAACTATGTTAAAAATAAAAGTTAATTACATGGAATGTTAATTTGTGGTCTGCATTGACAGACCTCTCTAAGGGACTCAGGTAATTCCAGAAAATCCGACCCAAGCCAGAACCCACAGGATGATCACAGAATCTTTTTCATCACTCGCTATATCTAACTGGTCACCAAATTTTGTGGATTCTAACCTTCCTAAATGCCCATTTCATCTGATTTTTTCTCTACATTCCCAGTTGCTATATTCCGGGACGCATCATCTTTCGCCTAGACTATTGCAATCACCTGTTTGCTTCTCTTCTTCCTCCAGACACCCCTCCCGAGATCACTTTCCACATTGCCACAAAATACTCGACCTGTTACTTCTCTTAAAAATCCCTTGGTAGCCTCCCAGCACCTGGAAGGTAACGTCCAAACTCCTCAGCAGAGCATGCAAAGTTCTTCCCCTATGGCCCCAAGCATAAAGTGGCCTTCTCCAGAATGTGCTCAGTGGGACAGCAATTCCACAGTTATATAAGGAGAAAGTGGGTCCATGCCAATATGTTGGAAAAAACCTAAGTCCAACCCAATGCTTTTCTTCAGGGATTGGCAGAGTGAAGAATTCACGTGTGGCTCTAAATGGATCACATGTGGCTCTAAAAGTCCTTAATTCTCTTGTCTTCCTTGCCTGTGCTCATACTCCTCTGGTCTTCAGCTTTAAACACTTACTTGCATGCTGACAGCCCTTCAGTTGGTGTCTCCAGCCCACACCTCTCCTCAGAACACCAGGCTGCCTATTCACAATCTCCAGCAAGGTATCTACGTGACATTTGAAGCTTATCTTCGTATTCCTTCAACCTCCTCCCTCAGCCTCAAAACCTCAGTTAATGGCATGGCAACTTCACCCTTGAAGGCACTCGGGCCTAATATCTTACTGCCATTCTTGATTCCTCTATTTCTCCCACATCCATATTTAGTCCAACAGCAAATCCTATCAGCTCTACACTCAGAATATACCCAGAATTGGACTACTTCTTATAACCCCACTCTGCCACCCTGGTCTTGGCCAACATCCTCTTTCATCTGGATTATTTAAAGGACCTTCTAACTGTTGTCCCTGCCTCTGCCCTTCCCCGATGGCATCGATTCTTAACCCAACACCCCAGCTGACAACTTCATTTACTTTAACAGGCCATAACACCCACACATCAGACCTGTAGTGGCTTCCCCTTTCACTCAGAATGGAAGCCAGAGTCCTTACTCTGACCCCAAGCCCTAATGACCACTGTTATGTGACCTCACTACCCACATCTCTCATCTCCTCATTGCCCTCCCAAGGCTGCAGCCACACTGGCCTTTGCGCTCTTCTCCACATTCTGGGCACTCACAGCTCCCTCTCCTTGGATTGCTCTTTAGCCAGAGATCCATGCACCTTTGAAAGCCCTACCACAGAGCTTGCCTCAAGAGCAGATAACTTTTTTTTGTTCAGAGACTCCATGGAGGAGTAAATTCCTTGAAAGGGGTCACATTGGAGCAAGAACTCTAGGAAAGGCAAGGGACTGAGTTGGCTGGTACAGACAGGTCCCTAGTGCCCACCCTGCATGCTCAGCAAGCTGGGCCACAGCCTAGGCATATATGGCTCTCATGGCACCATTGAGTGTGGCACATCAGCTTTTCACATCTGTTAACAGACAGGGCCTTGCTAGATACCCTGTCAGTTGTGTTTCTCCTGATTGTACAGCCACCTTACTGAGTGCCACAGCTGAAGTCACCTAACATGGTCTAGTAATACTTAAGTGTGAGGAGGAGAGGAAGAAGCCAGTGGGATTCTGGTTAAACCCCTTCCTGCACAGTCCTTCCTGAAACCCCCAAGTTCTAATCATGTCACCCTCCCCAAGTTACATGTACCACACATGTGAAATGCCTATCATATGTCAGGCATGGAGTCAGCTTTCCATTCTGCTTATTTGTGCAAGACTCCTTCTCCTTTACCAAGTTATAGCTTCTTGAAATCAAGAACCACATTTTAGGCCTCTGGGCATCTATCAGTTAGCTCACATGACATCTGGCACACAGTGGGTGTTCAGTAAACATTTGCTGAATTGACAGTAATCATGCAAGGCAGTCAGTCAGAGGTAGCCATTGAGAACTGGCTTCATTAAATCCATTCAGTAGCACATATGAACCTCATACCTGAGCTGGACTGGGATTCCCAAATGGAGTGCTGAATCCACAGGAAATTAGGGTTTCCAGACTTCAGATAGAAAGCAGCACATTTAGGGCAAAGGATATGAAGAGACAGTTCTCCAAAGAAGAAATTCAGATGGCCAACAGACACATGAAAAGATGCTCTACATCACTAATCATCAGGGAAATGCAAATTAAAACTACAATGAGATGTTACCTCACACCAGTAAGGATGGCCAGCATTGAAAGGACTAAGAACAACAAACGCTGGCAAGGATGTGGAGAAAGGGGAACCCTCCTACACTGCTGGTGGGAATGTAAGCTAGTTCAACCATTGTGGAAAGCAATATGGAGGGTCCTCAAAAAACTAAAAATTGAAATACCATTTGACCCCGAATCCCACGCCTTGGAATTTACCCAAAGAACACAACTTCTCAGATTCAAAAAGATATATGCACCCCTATGTTTATCACAGCACTTTTTACAATAGCCAAGATATGGAAGCAACCTAAGTGTCCATCAGTAGATGAATGGATAAAGAAGATGTGGTACATATACACAATGAAATACTATTCAGCCATAAGAAAGAAACAAATCCTACCATTTGCAACAACATGGATGGAGCTGGAGGATATTATGCTCAGTGAAATAAGCCAGGTGGAGAAAGACAAGTGCCAAATGATTTCCCTCATTTGTGGAGTGTAACAACAAAGCAAAACTGAAGGAACAAAATAGCAGCAGACTCACAGACTCCAAGAAGGAACTAGTGGTTACCAAAGGGGAGGAGTGTGGGAGGGCGGGTGGGGAGGGAGGGAGAAGGGGACTGAGGGGTATTATGTTTAGTACACATGGTGTGGGGGATCACAGGGAGAACAGTGTAGCACAGAGAAGGCAAACAGTGAATTTGTGGCATCTTACTACATTGATAGACAGTGACTGCATTGGGGTATGGGTGGGGACTTGATCATATGGGTAAATATAGTAACCACATTGTTTTTTCATGTGAAACCTTCATAAGAGTGTATATCAATAATAACTTAATAAAAAATTTAAAAAACAAAAAGAAAGAAAGCAGCACCATGTGTAACATCAAGACATAACCCAGTGCCTAATCGCTGGTGTGTGATAGTAGGAAATGTGCCCAGCCCAACAGACAGAAGGAAACTGCAAAGAGAGCATTTATGGCTATAAACAATTTTTTTTATTCCTCATCTGGGTCCTGAGGCCTGTGATTTGGCTCCAACTTTTCATTTGTGGTTGTTTGTTTCAGATAATAAAACTGTTCCTTTAAAATAATGGAGACTATATTGAACCTAAAAATAAGTATCAAAAGACCAAAGTCCCTGAGAGGGAGCAATTCTTGCAAAAGGACCAGCCAAGCTCAAAACAGCTGTGAAGGGATCCTCACCCAGGCAAGAAAAGCCAGCCTCCTGGCTGATCTGGAATCAGCGTGGGCAGGCGGAGAATCAAATACACAACATTTTAAAATACAGAAAACAAATGTACACATCAACGGTAAATATGCCACCCTATCAACATTGCTCTCATTTGATCATTATTGACCACTAACTCCTTGCAGTATTGTTAGGACACTTTACAAAATGGATAGAATATGAGCATCTTACATGTAAGAAATAACAGCCACCACCAAAAAGCAGAAGAACTATTTGTGAATTTCCAAGAGAAAGGGCACTAGGGTCCAATTTTGCTGTTGGGTATAGACCCCTGCAAGTAAGTAAATGAGAAGTAAGCCAAGCTGATGGGGCTTTATTTCCATACTGTGTTTGTTCCCTGATGGATACAAAGGGAAAAAAGTGACAAAACTGTTCAGTAAATTCCAAGTTCAAGAGTTACCAGGAGTCTGCAATGATTTCAGAACCACCTTCCTCCATAAGATCTGGGCCTAGACAATTCACAAACACAACCTCTACTTATTTTTCAAGAAACCTCTGTGTAAAGATGGTTTTCCTGGAAAGTACAGCATCCATATACATGTATTTTCCCATCTGGAATGAATGTTTCAATATTTATGTGGTTTAAGGGATGCATTCCAACCAGTAATTATTTGATCAATTATTTTTAAGTAGATAATAAATTTTCTCATCATTCATTTATACAATAAACATTTTTTGCACATCATCATGTATCTACATGATACAAGTTTCTGTCCTCAAAAAGCTCAGAGTCTGGTGGAAGTGTTGCAAGGAAAAAAAGACGTGGACAATTAAACAAGATAAGAACTATGATACAGTAACACAGGGAACTGGCCATAAACCCACCCTGGAGGGCAAGGGCTGGGATCAGAAAGGCTTTCTGGAGAAAAATTGAAGAAGAGTAGCAAAGACGATTACCCTTAAAAAAAAGTTTTCTTAGGACCTATGGAGAAAACAAGAGACTTATTGTCAGCTGCTTATCAATAGCAAAAACAGAAACTAGTATTCGTCAAGGGCTTTCTCTTTGCCAGGAATTGAGCTAAGTACCTTGAATACTATGTCTTGTTGAGGAGACATTGTTAATACATATGAAACAATAGCAACACCTGGGTGTGGTAGGAAGCATAATGGCCCCTGAAGATGTTGACATTCTTATCTCTGGAACTTGTAAACATATCACACTGGCATAAAATAGTTACATGGCAAAGGGGGCTTTGCAGATAAAATTAAAGTCACTAACCTTAAAATAAGAGCTATGGATTATCTCAGACTATCTGAGTTGCCCCAGTGGAATCACATGGGTCCTTAGAAGGGAAAGAGGGAGGCAGAAGAGGAAGTTGGAGTGATGCTGTGTGAGAGGGACACCCCCAACCATTGCTGGTATTGAGATGAGGAGGGAGGCTACAAGCCAAGCCTGGGTGGCCTCCTGCAGCTGAGAACTACCCAGCAGCCTCCAGCTAGCAAGCAGCTGGGGACCTCAGTCCTACAACCACACAGAACTCCAACCTGCCAACAAACTAAATGAGCCTAGAAGCAGACTATCCCCCAGAGCCTGCCTACACCTTGATTTCAGCCTCGTCAGGCAGGCAGAGAAACTAGCCAAGCCCAATGGACTCCTGACATATGGATCTGTGAGATAATATCTTTATATTGTTTTAGGATGCAGAATTTGTGGTAATTTGTTACAACAGCAGTAGAAAACTGACAAAGTTGAAATATTTGATTAAGTGACAAAGTAAAATGAGTGGGAAAAAGATTGCCACTGTACCTACCATGTGCACAGAGCTTCTCATATAACATTCCCTGTAGCCCTCACACATGCAATATAGGGATTATGCCCCCTGTTCACAGGTGACCAAACTGAAGTGCAGAAATTTTTAAATAACTGAAGTCACAGCTAATAAGTAACAGAATTGGGATTTGAGCCCAGGTCTGTCAGATACCAATGCTCGTGTTCTTTCTCCTCTGCCATGCTGCTCCCAGGTAACTATTCTTTATGTGCCTAGATGCTGGGTCTGAAACCCCATGCATTATCTTACAGAACCCTGCAACAGCGTGTGAAGCAGGAAGGGAATTATTTACCCCTTTTCCCAAATGAATACACCCTATCTCAACATTAATTGTGAACTGCCCATGGCCCAGGGCCAGAACACAAGCCTTCCAACCGCCAGCCCCTCTCTGTCTGACCACATCAGTGGTACACGCTGTCCATGAATTGCACACACACACAAGAACTCAGTCCAGTCAAGTTTGCCTTGCATATCCGGCCTGTTCTCATACAGCACTGTTAGGAGAGAAAATGCTGATGGAGCCCTGGCTAGGAAGTCCATATTTCAAGCAAAACTGAAGCCTGTAGCTGTAGTGCTAGAGCTATAGAAGCATCCTTTGCTCCACTTTGGAAGATAATTATCACTAAATGCCATAATATGACTTCAGTGCAGAGAGCCATGTCTTCAGTGTCCTCCACAGCTGTGCTGGGGACCAACAATGATGCTCTAAATGTCTCATTTTTACTCAATTATTTAATATATGAGTTCCTAGAGTCACTTTGTGCCCTGTACTTTTAAGAATAAAATAAAATCTTGTTTTTGAAATGGCCCCAAAGAAATTTGCTTTATCTGCAGCTGAATCCATTTACCCAAAGGTCTTTCAGGAATGCCTCTGTGGGCCAGGCTGGGTGCTGGGCACCAGCAATGCTGGTAGTCCCTGCCATCGTGAAGCTTACACTCTATCAGAAAGACAGGCAGTAAGCAAGATAGCCAACAAGTAAGAGAATTATATTAGAGAGATGCAGGAAATAGCACCTGAGATAGATGGCAGGAGCCTGTTTTAGGGGCCTGGAGGGGCAGAGGTTCTGACCCTGGGGATCAGAAGCCTGGAGCAATAGAGCTTCTGCAATGCCTGACTCAGAGAGCTTCCTCACCTGACCAGCTTTGTGAGCCTGCCTTGGGAGGAGTGAGGCCTGAAACAATGGCGACGTCCTTGAAAGAGAGCCTGGTCTGGCAGGGAGGTGGGGAGTAGAAAGTGCGTAATTCAGTCCCTACAAAACACTCTTGATCTGCTTCTCTCCCCTTACCATGTAAAGGCAGGCCGTTCCTTTGATCTCTCTAGGCCTCAGTTTCTTTAAAGGATTGTGTCAATGCATGTAAGTCACTGAATAGTATTCAACACATAAAAGTGCCCAAGTAATATAAATAGTTCCCGATACATAGTTATGGCTTGATAAATATTAATCATCTCCAGGGTGTGTTTGCCCAGATAAATGAACTACTCCCCGGAGTGCATCCACAGTGAACACATATAAACAACTCTCACTGTCATTGCTGGCCCCCTAAAATGATGCCTACTGTTATGGGCTGAACTGTGTATCCCCAAAACAATATGTCAAAGTCCTAACCCCCAGTGTCTCAGAATGTGACCTTATTTGAAGTAGGTTCACTGAAGATGTAAGTAGTTAAGATGAAGTTATACTAGAGCAGAGTGGGTCCCTAATCGACTGGTGTCCTTATAAAAGGGAAATTTGAACATATACATAGACATGCAGAGAGGGAAAGATGATGTGAAGTACTGAGAAAATATGGCCACCAAAAAGCCTAGGAGAAGGGCCTAGAACAGATTCTCCCGCGCACAGCCCTCAGGTGGAATCAGTCCTGCTGACACCTGTATCTCAGAGTTCCAGCCTCCAGAATTCTAAGGCAAGAAATTTCTGTTGTCTAAGCTACCCAGTCTGTATATTTTGCTACAGCTCCCTAGCAAGCTAATACAGATTGCTTAAGGGTGAGAAGTACATACTGATTAATTCTAAGTCCCCAGCAGCTAGCAGAGTCCAGCACATACTACATGCTCAATAAACATGTATTAAGTGAATGAATAAACAAATATCTATTATGTTGGCTCTTATGCCTGCATGACATCCCAGAGGAGAGACATTTAGGCCTCCCACCAGAGCAGAGTGGTACTACGAGCAAGATGGGGCTGGAGGTGGGGGAAACAGCCAAATGGGATTGGTTCTAATCAAGACACAGACAAGTGCTTGACACCAGGATGACTAGGAAGTCTGTGGAAGCCCCAGACTTGCAAGGGGACACAGCTATACTAGGAAGCCTGTGGGGCTGGGTGTCCATATCTAGGTGCAGGCCTGGACCAGGGCTAGGCTCTGGCAGCAGTCCTGGCTGAGGAAAGCTGGCAAGAAGAAGCAGCATCCCCGTAGGTGAAAGAGTCCGAGAGCCAACGGGTGTGCAAAGAGAATCTCAGGATGAAGGAAGTTCCGTAAGAGGAGCGGGGATGAGTGTGAGACTGGCAGAGGAGCCAAGGCCACCCAGCGGGGTGGGCTCCTGCCCCAGCACAGGCAGAGGGACAAGAAGGAGCTTCAGCAAGGGGCAGAGGGAGTGTCAAGAGTTAAGGTGATAATTCTATAGTGCAAAAGAAGAAGGGAGAAAAAGGATTTTTGTAATTGAACTATTCTAATTGACTGCTGACTCTACACTGTGCAGATTCGCCAGGTAATTGCTCAATTCTCCATTTCATTTCATCTGTGTAGCGGTAGCTATAGCAGTTAGTTGGAGGGGGCAGGGCGGATTTAAGAACTTATTAGGGGAAATCACTCCTTGCAGGCCTTAGGTAATTCTTGTTAAAAATGATGCCAGGAAAATCATAATTAAAATGGGAACATGGTGAATAACAAGTTCCCCTTTCCTTGAATGTGAAATAAATTTTAACAGCTACCTTAGCTAAAGAACCCAACACATTCGACCTTCCAATAAGGGTAAGCAGAGTTTTCTATCAGAGTGAAATAGAAACTATAAATCAAACGTTTCATATCTAAAGTCCAGGCCGGCTCCAGTGAGTAAAATTCCACTCCCCAACAGTCTTAGGTTTTTTTACTGGCTGGCTATCAGGTTTCCTTGACTCCAGAACTATATGGATACTGTTTCTTCACCTTAAATCTATGAAACTACCTTCAAGAGCTATAGTCTTGACTACTTGTGACATTCTATCCAAGATAAAGAACCTGGTCAATAATAAATGCATTTGTGTGCGAGATTCTATCAAATACATAGGGCTGAGAGGGAACAGTTGGAAGAGAGGATGGGGGAGGGTTGCAGGAAGATTCTAGAGGAGGCAGGCAGCAAGGAGGCACAAAGTGTCAGCTCAGATGAATTTTAGAGAAGGGTTTAAGTTGATAATTTAATTCTCCTGATTCAATAAAAATTTCCCTTCCCTGAGCCTTAATTTTCCCTGGTTGCCCCAAATTCAGTATGGGACCCAGCAACATCCTTCATCCAGGGAGAGTTTAGATCTGGAAGGAGACCAACTGCCCACAGAAAATTCAAATATCTTTTCCAGGATGTTGTTGGCTTATGAGAGAGCTCAGAGCTGTGTGGCTGACTGATACCCTTGTCCTGTTGCTAATACAAGTGAATCATCCCTCAATAGTTTGTTTTGGTTCAGGGCAAGTGAAATATGCTCCCGTGATCACAGTCACACTCCACAAACTCTTCAGAGAGCCTCACTGCTCTCCAGTGACTCTTTGATCATCTTAATGGACTTGCTTAAAGCCACAGTGACAGTCCCGGGCGTGGAGTGCAGCGAGCCAGTGCTGCTGGGGGAAGCCAGGTCTGGGGAAGTCATGGAGGCCTTTGCCACAGGCAGGTGAGCCTTCTGCTAACCCAGCCGAGCTCCTTCCAAGCGACAAGGTGTTGGCTCCAGGAATCCTCAGTGCCCTTCCTCCCTCAGGACCAAGTCTCAGACTGTGGAAATCTCACAATTAAGGCCATGAAACAGTTGAAAGTTCAGTGACCATTCCAATTACTAAAGCTTACCTCCTTCCTCTGCAGCCATCCTTCCAGCACCCTCCCTGCCAGGGCCGGGATGTCTTCAGTCCAAACTAGGGAACTGTCTTGGAAAATGACCATGGAAACCTAAAGGGTGACTGACACACTTCCACACTCATTTGGAAGAGACTTGTGTTTTCCTCTGGCCAACTACATACCAAGTGGGGGGAAAATGGAAGTTCCTATGGCCAGGATCCTCACCTGACCCTAAACTACTTGATTATGTAATTGACCTACTCCTAGGTTAATGCTTCCACACACTTAGGCAATGAGCTGTTATTGACTGAGTCACTATATAAAGAGCTCTGCCCAGTGCTCTAGGAGGACACAGAGATGGTTAGGGGCCTGCAGACTTCTGGATGCAGATGTGATTCTAGTGTTCAACCTACTACCATAAGAATAAAGCTGGGTATAAAGCCTTTTACCCCAAGAATATTTTGTTGTCATTTCTCAGTCTTACCGAAATGAAACCCCCAGGCAAGACACCAAGGTTTCTAGCAAATGCCATCAGTCTTCCCATCTGCAGATGCATTAGTCCACTGCTTCTCACACCTGGGTCCCATTAGAATCACTTGGGAGTATTTGAAAAGAAATATGTGAACATCCAGGTCCTACCCCCAGAGATTCTGGATTAGTTTGAGATGAGGTCCATCCTGGCAACCGTGTGTTTCAAAAGCTCCCCGGACTATTCCAAGGTGCAGTCAGGAAGGCCTATCAAATCACCCTCCAAGTCCTCTGGGCTGTTCTTTGCAAGGATAAACAACTGCTCTGAGGGAAGGTCTGACAAAGAGGGTCTCACTTATTGTTTTTCTGAATAAATTCTCAGAAGGTAAACTTAAATCCAGAATCTGAAGGTCACAGAACTCATCCTCAACATCTGAACTGGAATATAAACCACTTGTTTATTCAGACTGAACAAATATTTCTTGAATGCCTACTACATGCCAGACAGAATCCCTGCTGGGAACTGGGACATGAAAACATACATCAAAGAGTTTTCTCCATTGATTTTGCTCTCCCTTAAGTCCCTCCTATTTAGAAGCCTAGTTTGCTGTTTTGAATCCATTCTCTCTCTCTCTCTCTCTCTCAATTTTTATATACGATGCATATACATAGACACATTTACTTATTAAGTCTAACTGTTTATGTGCATCAATAAATAGCTAATCCCCAACACAGCCCTAAGGTAGAGTGTGATTAGAATATGAGAAAACACTCACATGGGTTATGAACACACTTCACCCCCTCTCCTTTCATGGTTTTTCATCTGATCAAGTTTCTATTATATTATGTTAAATGTTCAAGAAGCCCCCAAAAGGCTTTTTCTATTCCCTCTGTTCTGCCTTTTTTAGTGTTAAATTTTTACCAAGTTGTCAGGAAAAACACAATCATGAAGCTCTGCATGCAGATTTCATAATTCTTGTGTATGCCTGGAACCTTGAGGGAAAGGGAAGAGAATCCCACTGCTGTAAATGCTGTCGTACCAGAGCCTGGAAGACCAAAGATCTAGGACACACGTGAGACTGGCCCCCATTAATCATTAGTCACTCCACCTCTGTGCTCTGCTCCACCTCCTGCTTGCTCTCATCACTGCTCCCTATTTCAGTTCTGTCTACCTCTGCAGTCCCCACCACACTGGAGCCAAGCCTCAATCTGTGAGTTGCCCATTCCTGTACTCCCATCCCCACAAGAGACTGTATATCATAATAGTTTCCACATACCGAGCAATTACTATGTGCCAGGCACTGTCCTAGATGCTTTTCACATACTATCTCATTTAATCTTCAACTCTCTGAGTTTAATACTTTTATTATCCCGTTGTACAGATGAGGAAACTAGAGTCCAGAGTTTAAGCAATTGCTCACTTTACACAGGACCCAGGAGGCAGAATTCTGATTGAGATAGAGGCCATCTAGCTGCAAATCCCACTTTCTTAGCCTCTACTGTGCAATGCTGCGCATAAATATATAAGCACAGTTGTTTCTAAGGTCTCTATTCAGTAGGAGGTAGCTATAGTACTTACTAAACTCATGACCTTGAGAAAACTACTAAGCTTCTCTAGTTACTAAGCCTCAGTTTCCTCTTCTAGAAAATGAGTAACACCAAGATCATGGGGTTTGAGTGATGATTAAATCAGATAATGCAGGTATAGTGGCTTAGCACAGGGCCAGGAATTTAGTAAATACTTGAAAAGCTAGATG
Organism: Manis javanica; assembly: GCF_040802235.1. Taxonomy (NCBI): domain Eukaryota; kingdom Metazoa; phylum Chordata; class Mammalia; order Pholidota; family Manidae; genus Manis; species Manis javanica. Next base: position 86,477,546 of record NC_133166.1, read on the forward strand.
CTGCCATTTGGTACCTTGGTTTTTATCATTAGGAGCATCTCAGGCACTCCCCAATGTGAGTGGTAAGAGCAGTGGGTAGTGGCCACTCATTTTTTTATAGCTTTATTTAGATATAATTTATGTACCATATTATTCACACATTTAAAGTATAAATTTCAATGGTTTTTAGTTTATTCACAGAGTTGTACAACCATCATCATAATCTAAAATTTTAAAACCAGTTATTTTTTAGAACCAAACTTAGAATCAATTCTGAGGGATTTTTCATCACCCCAAAATGAAATTCTGAACCATTACCAGTTATTCTTGGCCCTTCCCCACCAGCTCTCACCCCACATCCCCAGCAACCACTAATCTATTTTCTTGATATTCTGGACATTTCATATCCATGCAGTTAGGCAATGTGGTCCTTTGTGCCTGACTTCCTTCATGTAGCAGGTCACTTTCAAGGCTCATCCAGGCCTGTGTATATCAACACTTCATTTCTTTTTACCACAAGTAACATTTCATTGTAGGGATAGACCTATTTTTTTTAATGCATTCATTAGATGAAGGATATTTGGGTTGTTTCTATTTTTGGGACATTACATATAATTCTGCAGTGAACACTGGGATACAAATTTTGCGTGGACATATGTTTGCATTTCTCTTGGGCATATAATTAGGAGCCAAATTGCTGCATCGTATGGTAACTCCATGTTTAAGCTTTTGAGAAATCACCAGACTGTTTTCCAAAGTGAAAAGCCACTAATCTTGCACTTGCTTTTAGGTGACCTGGAACAAGAACACTCAATTTTCTCTTCTGCAAAATGAGGATATCATCTACCAGAGGAGATAATTTTAAGTCTGATGCCATCCATGGCCTGCCAGCCAGCAGGTGCTTAACAAAGGGCAAGTACTCTGTTGTCTCTAGCAAATGGTTCCCTGCCTATTTCTCCCTCTTTTGTTTGGTTTCAGAAGGGAAGGCCTTACCCATGGCAGCCCTGAGTGCAGCCCAATGGAGGTGTTAGGTGGAGAAAATCACTTAAAGTCACACTACTTTTCCGGATCATGTCACCAGTCTCTCAAATGAAAGATAAACATAATGACTCTCAGCTCAAGTGTATGTATGTTCTCTTTGCTTCTCATAAACTGGACTTTTGCCCAGAAAGCCCAACAAGGAAAGAAGAAATCAATAATCCAAGTTTTATATGCTAACGTACTTTGCTGAAAAATGTACCACAGTGAGCTGGGTTTAGAACAACATTCTCTCGATTGCCAGAGCCTCTAACAGGTCACATCTCCAGAAAGACCTACAAAAACAAGAGTCAGCAAAACTGCTGTCCATGTGGGCCTAAACAAAGCATAGATGTGTGAGTCCCCAATCCCATCACGCTAAAGGCCTGATTAGCATTTCTGTTTCTAGCAGAAAAGACTGACAGTCCATCAGTCCCAAATAACAAAACAGTTCCACCAAAAGAAACCATTCCTTTCTTAGGGGACTTATTGTTATTCAGGGTAAAAACTATCCCTTGGGCAGAGTCACTTCACTGCAGAAGTTGGTTTCAGAGTTACTTTACAAAACCTGCAGGGAGAAAAAAGAAAACAAAACCAGAAAAAGTTGTGCATGCAATATTTCACATTGTGAGGAATATTTTTACTTGGCGGGGGCAAAAGGCAGGACATTTGGAGAGGCCTCTCCTAGCATCTGGGAGAATAGAAAGACTTCTATCTTTAGCTGCCGAGACAGTAATAGGACAGACTTGAAGATTCAATGCAAGTGAGGCTGCCCCATCAACACGGGTGTGGAGGTCGCGCTTGAGATGAAGCCGTCGTCCCAGGCTTCCTCCGGAGGCTCCAGCTTCTGTCTCTCGCTGCAGCGATGCCAATTATGGAGTGAGAAAAATTAATCTTTTTTTTCCTAAAGACATTAATCAAACCTATCAAGTAAGCACAAAAAAGAAAAAAACCTTGCAACTGGGGATTGCAATGAAAGATTCAAGAGGAAAAAAAGGATTTGCTTACTATTAGGGAGGGTTAAGAGGAATCACAGGAAGGTTAAGGAGAAACATGATAATTAAGTGAGTAAAAGCCACTTGGGATGTTCTCTATGTGTTTTACATACACACATACACACATACACTCTCTCTCTCTCTCTCTCTCTCTCTCTCTCTCTCTCACACACACACACACACACACACACACACACACACACCATGTAAACTGGTATCATAGCCTACTTCTAAGCACCCAATTGTTACTGAGTAAAAGCATATGCAGACAAATACACTGACAGGTCCAGGTGTAATATGACTTATGAGATTCCGCAGGTGTGGCACAGGGCCTTCAGTTACTACAGTACTAAAATGACCTCGTGAGAGGACTCAGTGCCTGAGCTCTCTGGACACATGGGGGTGGGGGAAGGAGGTGGAGTGGCTGACCTCAGAGCCAGAGAATAAGTACAATGGCCTTATCAAATGAACCTGGGGTATGGTGGGAGGGTGGATATTTTCCTGAAATAGTACATCTCTGGACTGGAAGGAAATAATGCAGAATTCAGCCTCTAAATCTAAAATGCTCTTTCTAGCCTCTGGGCTTTTTAGGTTGTTCCCGCTGCCCTGCCCCAGGTCAGCCTAGTGGTGCTGTGGTCTCTGCACAGAGGTCACTTCCTGTAGCCTGTGTTCCCCAGCTTCTCAGGGCGGAATTATGTCACCCTGTGTGCTTGCCCAGCACCCTGTAATCATTTCCGCATAGAAACTTCTTCATCTCCCCCATTAGGCTGTAAGGTCTTAGAAGAAACAGAAAAGGAGTATCTTATTCACCATGTACCCTCAGAGACAACACAATGCGTGGCACCTATAGGGACTCATTAATGGTGCTGACTTCATTGAACTCTCTACCTGAGTGGAAGAAACACTGCACCCAAACCCATGGGCGGGATGAGCCCTGAGACAACCCACCAGCCCAGGTAAAACCAGGCCACTTACTAGGGGAGGGAGGGGCCCTGGAGGGATGGGCCTGGAGAAAAACATCTCAAGGCAATATTTCTCCCCCTTGCCAATCAACGCCCTTTGGACCTTCCTCTTTAGAATCTGTGGCTTCTTCTGTCTTACAGCAAAGAAGCCTCTTGGCTGTTACATTGAATATTCAAAAGCCCTTGGCAATTGTAAAGTGTTGTTACTGAATGAGGAGCTTAGATCCTGAAGACAGATTCAGCAGAAGAGCAGAGGCAGGTAGGCCCTGAGTTTACATTAGACTTTGCTATCAACTAGCAAAGAGAGTAACTTAATCTCTCTATGCCTTAGTTTTTGGCTTTGCAAAATAGTGATAAAAACACCTGGATTGCAGTTGTTAGAATGGTTATATTAAGTGATATGAGGCATATTTGGTTCTCTATTGAGTGAACTTGTGAGGGATGTATGTGTGTATGCAAAGATATGCTTCAGCAACGTTTAGAGGTATGATTCCTGAATATGTACCCAAGCTGTTCCTATTATGTCAAGCACTATAAACAGGCTATATTTCCTGCCTTGGGGAGGTCAGAGTGTGAACTCAACTGCCGCAGGACCAGCTCAGCACCGAGAGGTCAAGACACTTGCCTGAGGCTCCCACATGACAGAAATGAGATTAAAAATACAGGTTTAGTGATTTGTAGACCCTGCTCTTTCCCAGTACCTCACATTTCACCTCACGAGTCATCAGATGGTACCTTAGTCGTTTTGATGCTATAACAATACCACATAGACGAGGTGGCTTCTAAACAACAAACATTTATCTCTCACAGTTCTTAGAGGCTGGGAAGTTCCAGATCTAGGTGCCAGCAGATTGTGTCCAAGGATGACCCACTTTCTGGGTCAGAGATGACTGCCTTCTTGCTGTGTCCTCACACTGCAGGAGGGATGAGGGACCTTCTGGGGTCTCTTTGAGAAGGGCAACCTTCCTGACCTAATCACCTCCCAAAGGCCCCATTTCCTCATACGGTCACCTTGAGGTTAGGATTTCAGTACTGGGGAGACCAATATGCAATCCACAGCAGATGGTAAACAGGGTGTTTCCTAGTAAGGATGTACTGGGGAGTATTACAAAAACAAAAACAAAAAAACAGGCAAACGTTTAAGAATCTTACTTAACGGTGTTGACTCATGGGTCACCCAGAGCAGAAAACCTAGACCTGTGAAGACCTAGAAGCCAAGAACCAGAGGGTCCTTGGTTCAGTGGGTAGAGCTGGGTGTCCAGATATGGGTTGGGGGCAATAGATGACTCTGCATAAGAAAGGATGAGTTATTGAGAGGTACCTTGAAATCAGTTCCCAACCTAAAATCCTCTAAATAAGTACTTATTGATCACTGATGTCATAGTGAGCTTTGAGCAGCTGGTGTTCACATGCGCTCCTTCACTGTAGGTCTCCATACACTGTAAGGCACAAACGAGGCAGGTATCATGGCTGTTTTGTTCTCCTGAGGAAGCAGGTTTAGGAAGTGAAATAACTTCCTGCCGGTTAAACTATCGCCCATAAAGACAATGGTGGAAATTCGTTTATGCGAAGTTTATGCTTTTTAGGATGACAAAAGGCTAAGCACAGGACTCCGCAGAAACTGGGAAGGAGCCTGACATGTTCCAAAGGAGAACAGGGAGAGAACAGGAGAGGCATTCCTGAGAACACCGGGAAGGGAGGCACCCCGGCATCTGGGGAGCAGTGGAAGGGCAGCAGCGTGAGTTAGAAGGGACCCAGCAGAGGAAGAGGGGAGCCTTCCAGAAGAACACAGAGCAGGAGGAAAAGTGGAGCCCCCATCACAATGCCACCAAAGGCCACATCTGGGTGACATAGAGTCCATCTGGAATCAGAGGACATGTGCCTTGCCCTAACTCCACAGCATACTCACCGTTTGGCCTTAGTTGGAGAAGTCATCCAATCTCCTCAAATTTTGCCACTTTCTCACCTGCAAAATGGGCAACATTTGCTTTATAGCAATGACGAATCAACATCATTCCAAGTGGCTTGAGAACTACACAGGGAGCATGGGCTGTAGAGAAGCTTCCAGCTGTCTCTCAGCCACCCTCTTCCTTTGTCTGAGCACCCCCACTGCAACGTGGGGACATGATCCATATCTCGGGTGCGGTTGGCTCAGGTTCCAATTATTGCATCTCTGTATTTAGAATCCTTTCAGAATTGTATCTGACCACATGAATTTCCTTTCCTAGATATGAGAGGTGACCTAGCACTCACACTGCAGAACTAGTTGTCATGTAACCCTCGTCCTAGCGCTGGTTATGTGAGGTCATTGTTTCCTTTTGGTTGAGTTTCCTTATCCTTAAATGAGAGGGCTGGAACTGATGATCTCTGAGGTCCCTCCAGGCTCCAAAGCTCTGTGGTTCCTATGAAGACCCCTCCTGAGGCTATCCTGCTAGCCCTGTGCTGCAGCCTGTTCTATTGCCCAATTAGCCGCATTTATCCAACTTTTTTGTCAGGTCTGTGCTTCTATTCCAGGCATTTTGAGCCAATTCTGCAAATCAGACTTCTTGGAAGACTCAAATGTTTTAACAATCTTCAAACATATGACATCAAACATGCCATTTTCCCTTCATCCACCAACTTTGTACTTTTATCAAAAAAAAAATGAAGAAAAAGAAAAAAAGAAAGAAGAAAAGAGGTACTGAGTCCATCTGGCATGATTTGCTTTGAATAAAAGCCCATCTGCTTATTATTTCTTATTTCGTTGTCCTCTAGAATGCTTACAGAAGTTTCTTTCAATATTTATTGCACTGGATTGCTAATTACTGATCCTGACCATCCATGCAGACTTGGTGGGGTACCGAGCTAGAAGGTAGGTGTCTTTCTCTTTTTCATTCCCACAATTCTTCCCCCTGGGGGCACCATGTGGCCCTCAGCCATCATTACACTGCCCCAGTGTAAAGCTGCAGACACGGATTCTGACAATCAGCCCCTTTATCCTAAGTCTCCCTGGGGACTTTCGAAGCCACCTCTGGTGAAATTTGTCTGCCTCGACACCATTATTGTCATAGGAAGGATGGAGATAATCACCTGGTTTATTATCCTGAGGCTGAGGTGGGAGCAGGGGGGTGGAGGCCATGATCACTGGACAACAGGAAACAGAAAGTTCATCTCTGTCTTCGGGAGTCCTGAAGAGACGGGCAAGAGAGTCACATTTCCCAAACTACGGTATCTCCAAAAGGGATGGCCTCTGCCAGGGAAACATTTCCAACCGGCTCCTTTTCAAAACAGCCCCCAAAATCCAAAATGGGAAAACTGTTTAAACTTAAGCTCAGCTTCTCCCCAAACAAGTTCCTATTTCTGATTTCCCCTGCTCTTGTAGCTTTCCTTTCCTCATCCCGGGGCCCTGTTGCTCCCCACAGTGAAGCAGGTCCTGTTACTCCTCTATAGTGGCATCTCAGTGCTTCCCCACATGTCCCTGGCTTCCCATCCCCCCACTGTCCAATTTCAGCCCCATATCACCTTGCCTCCATTCCTGCGAGACCCCGTCTCTCGTTCTCTCCCTCACCCCTCCCACCATGCACATGTGTCCAGAATAATCCACGTAAAATACATACTGATTCCATCCCTCTCCAACTCAACAGTACTCCATGAGCGCTCTTTGCCTCAGGAGGCAGTCTCCACACCTCACTGCCTTGCAGGGTCTCTGCTGATGGGCCTCAGAACCCCCCAGCCAGCTGGCATCCCACTACTGCCCCATGGACCCTCCTTCCAGCCATGCAGGGGGGTTCTCTGGGCTCTGCACACTCAGCTTTCACTCACATACCAACTTCCCATGTAGAAAAGCATGTGAAAAGGTTGAAAAAGGAAAAAGAATTAGAGGCAGATTCTTAGTGCAGACATCTAAGGCTTAAAAGTGAGTTTCCCACTATTTTTGTAGAGGGTATGTCACTATCTTCCTGATTCTGACACTGCCCCAGATCCTGGGAAAATATTTCCACAGTGTAGTCCTCTAGACAAGCCACAGCTCTCCCTCAATGATTCAATTAGAACTTCCATTCCCAAAAAGGAGGAAAATAAAAGAAACAGGCATTGTATAGGAAAGGCAATGGATATGGGTTTAAAAGATGGGCTTTGGAATCAAGTAACCTGAATGCAAATCTCAGCTCAGAGACTTACTAATGCTGTACCTTGGGCATGTTATTGAACCCTCCTTGTTTTCAGTGAAATAGAGCAAATACCCACCTGGTAGGCTTGGCATAGGAATTACACTCTACATGTATAGAGCCCCAGGACAGATCTTGGTGCTTAGCCTCTCATCACAGCTGTGTTACCACACTACCACCTCCAGCCCCAGCAGATACCACTCCAAAGGTTTACTCCACCAGCCTCTCATGGGCCTGTCCCACTTCTTTCTAGGATTTGGGGGTGCAGTGGGAGCCTGTGGTCTGGCCAGTGATTAGAGCTCTCCTTCACAGATCTCAGCTATGCATATGTTCCCACTGAGACTTCCCCCATGGCTGTGGCTCAGCTGCCCCAGCACCCAGAGGCTCACCAGGTGGTGGCTGGGAGTCCCTGTATCTCCCTAAAGAGCAATACCTCCTTGCTGTTCCTAGTGGCCAGCTGTAGACCTGGGCTCCCGGAGAGCGAGCAGCACTGGCTCTGGACCACGACAGCACATGACAGGCAGGACAGAAGGGCTGAGGCAGGTTAGTCGGAACCTGGGACCCTAGTCACACTGCCTGGATTGCTCCTTCCTTTGACAAATATTAGCTGAGGTGATCTTGAGCACAATGTTTTGATTGTGTGTGCCTTGATCTCCTGATCTATAAAATGAAGACAGTAAAAGAACCCACTTTATAGGGCTGATGTCAAAAGTAAATGAGTTAATGCACACAAAGCACTTAGAATATTGCCTGCACATAGTGCATGCTCGATAAATGCCACCTGTTAGAATCAATGAGTAAGTCCTCCATCATCAAAGACTCAGGCACCTTACAGTCAGGTGGACTGATGGCTCTCTGACCAGAGGCTCCTTCAAAACCCCCTGCTTGTTGTCACAACCCCCATGGCACACGCACGCACACACACAGTGCCCTTAGCCATACCCTAAGGCAAGAGAAGACTAATTCCCCAGCTCCTGAGATAACAAGCACTGCTCACCACATTCTTCTGAGGAAGCAGAGTTTGTCCTCAGCAGTATCCCAGATACACTTCACTGAGGGCCTGCCTTCAGTTCTCCCAGGTCAGCAAGGGAAAGGCCAGGGATCAAGTGGAATTTTCTGGTCTAATCCTTTGTTGAGAGATCATAAAAATTAATATCTTTTGGCCTGAAATGTCTGAACTGTCACTATCATCTCAAATTACCAGATGTTTCTCAACCTCATACTCTTCTTTGGCCTCTGTCACTCAGAAAGTTTACACAGTTGAATGCAATCTTTCAGAAAACATTTACTGAGCATCAGTTTTATGCCAGGCACTATGCTGGGAGCTGTGGATGTAGGAAGGAGGCAAAGACAGACTTTAGTTTCCAAGTCATGGTCAAGAGAAGAAGACAGGCAGTTAGACAGATGATTCCAATGCAGTGTGATAAGTGCTAAGTCAGAGAAATGCACAGGGAGCTTGCAGAGAACAGAGAAGAGCCATACATCCCAAACAGGTAGATCAGGAAAGCTTCCAGGAGGAGGTGACTCCAAAGCTGTGTCTTGAAGGATGAGTACTCATCAACAAAAGAATAGCATTAATATATACACACACACACACACACACACATAGAGAGAGAGAAAGAGATGAAAAAAATATATAATGACTTTGTAACCATGGTCATTTCACACCTCTAAAGGGCACAAGGTAAGGAGAAAAGGTAAGAAATGAGACTGGGAAGATGAGCAAGTACCAGACCAGGAAAGGACTAAAGACTTTCAGATATTACCCTGAGATGAAACAGGAAGCCCTGAAGGGTTGTAGCAGGGGAGTAGCATGGGGTAAGTTGGATTTGGGTAGACCTGAGAGGGTTTTTCAGGACAGGAGGAGGTCGGGGGATGGATGTCTAGAAGCAAAAACCAGTTAGTGATTATTTGTAGCAGTGCAAGCGGAGGACCTGTCAGTAGGACTGGAAGAGTAAAGACATTTCAGAACCATTCAGGGGCTACATCATCAGGGTGTGGGGCTGGGTAGGAAAAGTAGAGAAAGAAGAGAGAGATGAGTGAGTCCCAGATCTCTGTCAGGAATGAACAGTCAAGCTTTGACTTGTAAGTTAGAAATCCTAAGTATTTGGATTTATATGATACTTTTTCTGCACATTCCAGATGTTCTTGATTTTAAGGCAATGCTAGATAGAGGTTTAATCATACCAACTGGATAACAAAGAAAATACTTAATTTCTAGACCCTGAAGCCTCCAATAGGCAGGTTTTTCGGGTAGCGATAGGTCTGGTACTCAACCAAAGCATCTACTACTGATTTCAGTCCCCTGGAAATGACAGCCCATACTAAGAAGACCATATGGAAGGGGTGGAGGAAATATATGGAAGCAAGGACATGAGGTAGGTAGAGGACAAATATCTGTGGTTCCGGTGGGAATACCGTGATGAGGGCAACATTGGAGAGGTGATTTGACGTTGGGCAACTGCAGAGGAACTGGGAACCACTGGAGCTTGGGGGTGCAGCAGAGAACGCTGTCTCACAGCTGGCCCCATTTTAAACTCTTCATAAAACTTTCAATCACAAAATAGTTCAGTATTAGTTCATTTCCTAACCCAGCCATTCTAGATCATTCAAGGTTCTTCTGTCAGGCTTTATGAACTGGAACCAGAAGATGGGGGATAGAAATGAGCTTTGGAGGGGAGGACAAATGTAGGGCCTGGGAATGCTCACATCTGTGAGCAATAGGGAGTCATGGAAGGCTTTAGAACAGAGTGATGATGAGATGAGAGCAAATTTTTAAGAATGGTCTGGCAGCCCTGTGCAAAATGAATTAACTTGACTGAAACCCACTCAACTGCTAAGATAACTGTCATTCTAATTAGACCTTTCACTTTACCCAGTAATTGCATCTTCAAACTCTGCTCCCTCTAAACCCCCCAAGCAATATTGTTTCCTAAGCATTCCTAGCATTCTGTCTCAGTGATTTCCAACCAGAGGAGAGGCACAGGGTTTGGAAATTAGTTGGCATTCCTTACTGATGTTGTTGCTATAGTCCCAAGTTGGTAGGGGTGGCAGCAGGGGCAGGAGAGGTGGGTAAATTGGCATTTAGTTCCATAAGAGCCAAGGATGCCAAATATCCTCAACACACAGGAAGAGCCTGTACAGCAAAGACTCGTCCTGCCCAAAATGCGTGCAGTGCCCCAGTTGAGAATTATGATATCTGGTCTCTTTTGTTGCCCCTGTATTTGTCTTCTATAAATTTTCTTCTTCCATTTATCACCAGGCAGCCTTCCAGCCACCTGATTAGTAGGTTAAATGGTCACTCAACTGTCATCAAACTCCTTCTCCTTTTCCAAAGCAACTGGAAGAAAGCCAACATACATTATTGACCTAGTTCCACAGCACTTAATATTTCCACAGTGCTTTGCAATGGTTCTTTTAGGTAATTCTCATGTCAACACAGGCATTGAGTTAGCTTCGTTATTAGTGGTTGGCAAGTACAGGAGACTTGGAAACCAGTTCAGGTCACTTACATTTAATTCATAGATGGCAGGAAGCTGTTTTCAAAGTCACAGTAATTCTTTCAAACCTCTAAAAATGAGCGTAGTAGGGTATCACTTGTGATGAAATTTTAATATAACCACCCTTTGCTTTTCGGAATTTAAATACTTTGGTAGCCCAGGGATGAAAAGTGAATATCCCTCTCCACTGGTTTTCATAATATTGTTGGAGATATATTCATGTTTTTTAAAATCTCTTTGAAAAGCTGAATGCTTTATTGCCATCTCTATTGGACCTCTCTTTTGATGTCTGATACATTTTACTTTGTATTATTGGCCTTCTTCTGGGGATGGTCATATCTTCCTAGTAGATTGAACACATTTTGAGAGCAAACTGTCTAATTCTTCGCATTCCTCCAGATACTGTGATTGTGCATGGCCTATGATAATGACTTAGTAAATATTTGCTGATGGATTGGTGCTCAAGTTGATGGTCAATTCCATAGTATACAATGTAAGATAAATTCTAACCGAAATAAGCAGACGAAGAGAGGCAACAAAGGGCCAGGTAGTTTATTTGAAAGCAAATACCCGGGTGAGATTTCCCCAGTCTATAGAAATGGAGGCTGGGGAATTCACACGTAAGTAGACAGGCAGTGAGTTTTTAAAGAAGGTAGGGGGAGGCAGAGCTTAGATTTACAGTGGTGCGAGGATTGGCTAGCCCAAGGCACATTGTTCAGGTTGGGAGGGGGCAACAGCTGGGGACTTTGGCACGTCATCAGTGTCCAACGTCCTTGCTCCTCCCATCAGTGCCCCTAGCCTTACATACAAGGTCTTATTTATTGGGAATTTACTCCTTGAAAACAATTCTCATGAAACAGTACTGTATTTTACAGTATTCTGTCCCTGGAATGCCCAGTTACAACTCATTTCCTTTCACGAACACCCATTTTTAAGCCATGGGTATCTCTCTCATGATTAAAGAGTCCCTGACTCCATACCTGCTAATCTCTGTAATTTTTTTCCATCTAGACATATGCTATACAAAATATAGCTGATAGCTTTCCCAGTGGGGGTGTGGTAGATAAATAGTCCCAATGGGCAAAAATGATCACGACTTTCCATTCATCACTATGTCCTTGACCTTTGCAATGCAACTTTGTATCTACTACTATCAAGATGTGGGGTCTGTTTTCCCATCCCCTTGAATCAGGAATAAAAAGGAAATGCTTCAAGGTGATACAGTAGAAAGGAGATCTACCAAAAGACCCACAGGAAACCTCACACATGGTTAATGTATTTTAAATGCATTCCCTTTAAATCTAGAATAAGACTAGGATGCTCACATTACTGCAACTGCTTTACACAGCTCTCAATGTCTTACCGATGCAATGAGACATGAAGGTTGTAAGGGAAAAGCAAAACTCATTGTTTGCAAATTACAAAATATGCAAAAGAATTTTGTAGAGAACATCTTAAAACCCATTAAATCATTTAAGTTCTGATTAATGGAGAAAAACCTGCTAATCAGGCTCACGGAATAGATTATTTAACACTATAAAGATGTAAATTCTCCCCCCAAATTAATTTATAAATTTAATGGAATTACAAACAAAATTTCAGTACGATTTTTTCACATCTCATCAAACTGAATCTAAAATGAGTATTTAAGAATAAATGCCTCCATGAATAATAAAGACAACTCTAAAAACAAAGGGCAAGAGTAGTCAATGACTATTTATGCAGTTTTCTAGGGCTGCCATAACAAATCATCACAAACTAGGTAGCTTATAACAATAGAAATGCATTCTCTCACAGTTTGGGAGGCTAGAAGTCCAAAATCAAGATGTGGGCATAGTCTCACTTCCTCTGGAGGCTGTAGGAGAGAATCTGTTCCTGGCCTCATCCAGCTTCTGCAGGCTGCCGGGATTCCTTGGTTTTCCTTGGCTTGTGGGTATATCATTCCAATCTCTGCCTCTGTCTTCACATCACCTTCTTTTCTGCATGTCTGTGGCTTCCCCTATTCTGTCTCTTGTAAGGACACTTATCACTGACTTTAGAACCCATCCAGGTAACCAGGATAATTTCATCTCAAGATTCTTAATTTAATTATAGCTGCCAATACTTTTATTCCAAATAAAGTAATATACACAGGTTCTGGGGATTTGAATGTGGACATATCTTTTGGAGGCCACTATTCAGCCCACAACATTTACCCAATCATATATAAAGGCATATTATAAAGCCATAGCATAACTCTATTATATACTGGCAAAATAACAGACTAATAGACCAATGGAACAAAATAGAGCCCAGAAAAATTTCCAAGTGGGAAAATGGATATATGGGACAGCTGACATTATAAATCAGTGGGGAAGAATCAGTTCAAGAAAGGAGATTTTTTAAAATTATATGGAGACAATTTTAATTATCTCTACTTCATATCTTATACAAAGGTAAAATCCAGATGGATTAAAAACCTAAAGAATAAAGATGAATAGTGTATTGGCATGTGTGTGCATTTGTGTGTGTAAAAATTTAGAAGATTATCTTTGTGGCCTTTGGGATGGGAAGAGATTTCCTAATCAAGACCTCAAAGCACAAGCCATACGGTAAAAAAAAAAACCTGACAATTTAGATTACAATTTAGAAATACATTATGTATTTCTTCTTCCTTATAGAATTCCTAATAATATATGAAGTATACCCCTGTCCAGAAGGTGAAGCTTAATCCTCCTACCCTTGAGAATGGACTGAAGCTTCCAAGAATAGGGTATGGAAAGGAAAGAATTTTAACATACAGTAGAGAAAACTGGGCAGCTATCACCTTAACCAAATGTTCAAGGTTAACATCCCCAGTGATAAGTTATGTGACTACTATGTACCCCTTGATATGTTGTGACAAGAAGCACACTTCACTTCTGTGGTCTTCTTCCAAGAAAGGCATAAGCCTACTCTAATCATAAGAAAACTGCAGTGAAACCTAGATTGAGAGACAGTCTATAAAATGCCAGACCTGTACTCTTCAAAACTGAGAGGGGGTCATGATAAACAAGGAAAGACTGAGAAATCAGCACAGATCAAAAGAGAGTAATGAGATATGGCAACTAAACACAATGCGACATGCTGGATTGGATACTGGAACAGTAAAATGACATCAGGGGGAAAAAACTGGTAAAATCTAAATAAATCTGTGGTTTTATTAATAGTATCATACCAATGTTAATTTCTTGGTTTTGTCAAAGGTACCTGGTTATGTAAGATACTAACATCAGGGGAAGGTTGGTGAAAGTGATATGGGAACTGTGGGGAAGTTGGGATTCCTATGGCCAGGATCCTCACTGAACTTAAACCACCTGATGATGTAACTGGCCTGTTGCTAGGCTAGCACTTCCACACCTTTAGGCAATAAGCTATTATTGTGCTATATAGAGAGCTTGACCTGGGCTCCGGGCAGAGGCAGAGACGTTAGTGCTTGACCTACTGCAGGGAGAACAAGCCGGGTAATAAATCCTTTTACCCCAAAGAACATTTTGCTGTCATTTACTTTCATCATATTGAATCCACAGCAAACTTGCCCAGGCTTAAACCCATTGGCAAGACAGGAACTCTGTGGTATCTTTAGAACTTTCTGTAAATCTAAGATTACTCAAAAATAAAATATTTGCTGTATAAAATAATCTCTGCTCCAGAAAAGATATGAAAAGAAACTTATATCAACTAAAACTGACAAAAATCGATTAAAGTATACATGGAATCCCAACAGGTCAATGAGAACTTCAAGAAGCTCAATAGTAAATGGACAAGGATATGACCAGACAATTCCCAGATGGGGAAATCCAAAGTACTAGTAAATATATGATGAGATGCATCATTAATAACCAGAAATAGGCTAAACAAAATTAAAGAAATATATTTATCTGCATCAGTTGAGGAGAAAATATGTATACTGATGAGAACATAGGGAAATAGGAAGCCTCGTTCATTTGTGGTAGGAGAGGAAAGTCGCTCCAGAGAGGAAGTGCCATGTGAGATGATGTGTGTGATTGCCCTGTAACCCGGGATCCCGCTCAGGGGCCACCACCCAGGAGCATCCATCCACCCAGGGCCATAGGGAGGCATAGAAAAGGAGGGTCTTTGTGTTGTCTGTGACAGCAAAATACTGAGATGGCAATAGTGCCCGTATCTGTGATTGTAAGCAAAACATGATGGACACATCTCTGGAAGACAACGCAGTCAAAGAATTAACCAGATGCATATTCACCAACATGAACAAATCCTGAAAACTTACACTGAATAGAAAGAGTAAAAAGAAAAAAAAAAGTGTGTGGAAAATAGAAGTTCCTATGGACACGGACCAACACCTGACCCTAAACTACCTGATGATGTAATGGGCCTACTGCTAGGCTACTGCTTCCACACCTGTAGGCATTGAGCTGTTATTGACTGAGTCACTATATAAAGAGCTCCGCCCAGTGCTCTGCACGCAAGCAGAGCTGGTGCTTGACCTACTGCCAGAAGAGTAAAGCCGGGTGTAAACCCTTTTACCCCAAGAATATGCCAATGTCATTTCTCAGTCTCACAGAATCCATAGTGAGCTTGCCTGGAGCTGAAACTCCTGGGCAAGACAAAAAGATATACTGAAATACCTTTATATAAATCTAGATGTCAAACATTTCAATGACATATTCTGAACATATTAGTATGCAAGTTTACTATACATGAAGGGAGTGAATAGGCATAGGAATGGACATGAAGGGAATAAATACTAAAATAAACTAGCCCATGTGCGAGACTGTGAACAGGTGGCTGCCACAAGCTCCTCAGGTGCAATTCTTCACACCTAAGGTCCAAGCAAAAGCAAAAAAGGCAGAGGGTGGTTCTGGATGAGGACTCAAGGAGACCACCTTTCAGCTAAGAGCGTAAGTTTCAGTGCAGATAGGTGTGGAACCATCTATAATGTGTGCTCAGCAGCTCTTTTTCTCTACATACTGATTACAAAATAAGTCATTTCTTAATGTCCAGATAAGTCATCCATAGATAAGAAAAAACACTGCAGTACTTGGTTTCATTATAATAACATATACCTACAGTGCAGCCCAACACTCAAGAGTAATTCTTTACAAGACTTTTATGAATTGCCAACTCACAAGAACCACCGCAACACATAATTCCCCCCATCACTTGCATATACAATAAGTGAAAGACATTTTTTCTATGGGTGGCTGGGGGCAGGGTGTCAGACTCATTCACCAGCCATGTAACCCACCACGACACTCCAGCCAGCAAGTGTGATTTTAATTCATGCTTGCACAAAAATACAAATTATATGTTGAACCTGGAGGGTCGTTTGAGAATAATGAGAAATGCAAATTCTAAATCAATGAAAATCGAGGAGTGCTATACCATGGTGACCACTCTGATACCCTCAAAGAGTTACAGCAGCTTTTTAAAGTGTTTATATAATCTCAGAAACAACGGAGGCCATGAGCAAACACTGCCCATTTTGATTGACAATTTAGCCTGTGGCTCAGACCACCGCAGCATTGACTCTAAGCAAATCATGGAAGATTGAAATTCTAAAGGAAGCTGTTGATTTCAACGCTCTTAATGATTCAAATTTCCAATCAGCAGTTTTTTCCCCAGTTCATTACCCACAGGCTCTGTGGATCAACCAATGTGTGCAGCCCGTCTCCTCCTTAATTCCTCTAGTAATACAATCCTGTCCATCACTTTACCCCGCTCTGGAGAACAAAGCCCAAATATACATGTTCATTTTACCTCATTTACTTTGGCAGGACTCCAAAAGCATGGGAAACAAAAGTAAAAAATCCCAACACCTCAGAAAGCTTCTAAAATGAAGCTGATCAGGCCCATGATTCCTTAACACAACTGAACTGATGGGAAATTGGGCATGAGCTGGCCGCTCTGACTGTGACAAAGAAGAGATGAATGGGGAAAAAGAGGGAAAAGAGGAAAGAGTCTTCAGCCTCAAATCAGAACTGCGTCCATCTCACAGCGTCACTCCACCTCGGGAGTCTGGAGATGAAAATAGCTTGGCTTTGAAACACACACAACTATTCAGGGAAGCAGCAGACGATTACAGTATGATGGGGGATATGGAAATAGCTCCCTACTGTGTAAAATTGCATGTTATGGAATTGATTGAGTTGTCATTCAGAAAAGGTGATTGTAGAAACAAAGTTAGTGGGGAGGTAAAGTTGAAATGCAGATTAAATTCATTGAAGTCTTGCACTGGTATCCGTGAAACCGAAGCATTGCAGTTTGGGAATGTAATGAGATTATACAATGACACTGAAGGTCATTCCTCACTACCCTTTTCTATAAATTATCCCATTTCCTTTTTGGCTCATTGACTGTCAGTCAGCAAAGTCACTTTCTCGCATGCTCACCTGGAGCTAGGGTCCGCTGGTCTGTGGTAACGCTAAGACATCCCCATGTTGCCTTAAAGGTCTCCTAGAACCCATTTTTTTTTCTCCATTCTGTCTCCAACCATGAATCACTCTCATCTACAGCCTCTTTAGTATCCACCTTAACTGTCAGTTCCTGTGATTGACAAGATGTGGATGTGGGGAACCAAAGCCCAGTTTCAAGGTACCTGGTGAACTAGTCAAAGGTAGCACAAAGTATGGTATCTAAAGGCATGTGGCAGACCTGTTTCATTAGGCTTACCTTAAGAGCTGAGGGGAACCAACTTTGCATTGTGTCTTGTATGTAAGTAGTTGCTCAATAAAAATATGTCCAGTGAATGAAGGAACAATGAACAACTGGCAATTCTCTGCAATAGCAAGAATCAGAGGGAAAAGGCAATTGGCATCCAATTCCAGGAGCTCTTCCAGAGGAATAAAACCCCAGCTGGGAGCAGAAGGGACAGTGCTCAGCTTCCTGGGGGAGAGGCCTGGCAGGGAAGTAGCAGGTGTCCAGGACTTCAGCCAAAGAGACTGAGGATTAGAACAGGGCTCCAACCCCAGCAGGGTATACAACTGGAATGGGATCGAGACAGTGATCTTGGAAGAAGTATTGCCACACTCAAGGGTCTACTGTCACCTTAGGAAGGACCACTGGAAGCAGGCAGGAAGCACTGTGGATGAGGATACCTCGAGGCCTGCCCCCGCTAAGGGCCCACGAAGACTGCTGATCCACTCTCCTGTGCACATCTCACTTTTCAAAACTGGCTTTCAGACTGGTATAAATTTAAGTCATGACCTTCTTCCCGCTATAGGGTATTTAATGTAAGAGACTGCTCAAGAGAAAAGATCACTAAGGAGGCATTCATCCTCAGAGGCACCAGATTCCAGTGCCAGTTCTGCCATGACCTGCCTGGGCCTTGGACAAGTCATTTAACTTCTCTAAGTCACAGGTCACTCCTCATGATTGGGTGCAATGATTCAATTCATTGAGCTTCAGGCTAAAGAAGATGCCAATAGGGAAGCACTGTCAAGAATGCAGCTAATTGTGCATTTCATATTGAGTCCAATGTTGAGTTTGCAAATTAAATTTTCTGCAATTATAGAAATGAAACCTTAGTTTCAAGAAATTTTAAACATCGAGCAGACAAATTGAGTTTTGGAGAGAGCCAAAGTGGCCTTCCTTGGAATCACCCTGCAATTGGCATCTACCCAGCACAGCCCTAGTTAATACAGGCTCTGCTTGAAGCTGTGATCAGCAGTCTCGTCTGAAGCACATTGAAGTATCTGCTGGAAGGCATGTAAATAAAACCTTCACTGAGGTAAACAGTTGTTCAGTTTTACAGCCCATTCGCACGTAATTTTTATGCTCCATTATGATATATGGTGTCTATGCATTTGGAAGTCTTGGAACGTCGTTGCATGTGGCGTCCTCTAAGTGACTAGCTGATAAACGGCTATTTACTCACCAGTTTTCAAGGCCCATGAAAGCCTTTAAACAGGAATGCTGTCCCTAACTACCCATTAGTGATCATGGTAATTCTTCCTAACGGGACATGAGCCAGTTATCCTGACAGTCTTAGTCGCACAGGGCGGGAGATTGGATGGGATCAGGAGGAGCCCCAGCTGAACCCAGAGGGTTCCACTGCCTTGTCTACACCAAAGGCCATGTCTGTCTAACACAGCTTGAAATGAATGGATCCAAATTTTGCTCACAAGATTTTTGGTTGGACTTTGCAAAGTATTTTTAATAAAAATAATATTATAAGTAAGACTTTGAAGGTGGTGCTATGGTTATTATAATAACAATAGTTACTAAGTGTTGCGCACTACTGCTTTCAAAAAACTGCTAAGCATTTTACCTGTTAATATTCCTATAATACTCACAGTAAACCCATGAGATGGGGTTTGTCATTTCCATTTCACAGATGAGAATACTAAGGCTCAGAGAGGATAAGTAGCTTGCCCAGCATTACAATGCAGCACAGCTGAGGTTTGAAGCTTGTGCCCTTGACCACTCCTCCACAGCCAGCGGAGATCCTTGTGTTCTTCGTACTTCCCATAGCTCCCAAATTTAAAACTGAACAGTTTTAATTGTGCAATCAGAAAGCTATTTTGTCATTAGCTTTGTAGGCTAGCCCTCAAAAATCGATATTAGCTCTGCACGGCTGACTTAAGAGAACATGAATCTGAGCAGAAGACCAATTAAAAGATGAGAAAGACTATGGAAAATGAGGAGCCAGGTAGAGGAAGAAGTCGGATGGAAGAGGAAGAGGGAAAGCAAAGCAGGTGGAGGAGAAGCAGTCTTCATGGAAGAGAATGTCGGTGTGTGAAGACGAAGGGGACGGGTGCTCCGCACAGAGGGGACAGTGTGAACAAAAATGTGAAGGAGAGAGCTTAGAGGGGAGAGCCCATGAACAGGGATGGTGGGTGGGAGGAGGTGGCAGTAGGTGGTGAAGGCTTTGTGTCCAGTGCGGAACTCTGGACTCTATTCCATCTCCTGAACCAGTGCCACTTTTTTACCTCATGTGGATTTCATAGCATAAAAATGTAATGAATGTTAAAACTGCTGTCAACTGGAAAAAGAATCAATTGTTGGCACCTACAAAGACCAATTTTTTTAGAAAAGGATGAAATTACTTAAGTGTCATATTTATAAGAATCATCTTTTCCTTTGAAGTAATGAAAGAGATGATTTTCACATTTTCAAAATACTAATGATAATCCAGCACATTAAATTATTACAAACACTCAGACGTATGTGATCATGGGCCAGGTCTTCTGGTGTGTCTATTTTTTATTTTGAACACTGTCCTCGACATCCTGACACAGTCTCTACACTCAGCAGGTACTCAATAAACACTGGAAGCTGGCGTTTCTGGGCAGACCTCCAGCCTCAACAGTAACTGGAATATTAAGCCAGGAAACTGAGGCAGAAGCCCAGTTGTGAACTAACTCAGTGGCATTTTAAAAGACTGCTGCTTGGAGTCTTGTCAGATATTTAGGGCTCAGCCCACCACAAGAAAATTGAATACCAGGTGCCTCTCCTGGCACAGTAGAGATACACTCACTGAGCACACACACTGCCTGCCAGGCACCAGAGGGACTCAGTCTCCTAGCACTTCCCTCAAGGTCAGACTTAACCCAGGGACCAGTGGAGCAGAGCTTGCAGCTAAGGCACGCGTGACTGCTGAGCTGAAAGGCTGGTAGGGAAGGAGGAAAGGAGGCAGGTTCAGGGGGCAGGGACCTGTCTACACAAGATGCCCATGGTTTTCATTAGCCCTCCACTCCTGTGCAGGGAAGGGGTCTTCTCTCCACACAGAGAGGTGGGAAACAAGACAGGATGTTTGTTTCGGCTCTGATGTGTTTGTGCCAAGGGAACATGTGGTCACTTTCCAGCCCAGGGAGGGCCTGCCCAAACTCTTGGGCTTCATCTCCTCCTTGCTGCACCACCTTCAGCAACCTTTAGATCCTCTAAAGTGCCACATTCTCCCCTCTTTGGGCCTTCTGATGGCATATTCTTCTCCCCTTCTCTACCTCTTTGCCATCCCCTGGCTTACTCAGTCCTGCATTCACTTTTCAGCTTAAATAGTACTTCCCAAGGGGAGCCATCTCTCCTGCACCGGGTCGAACACCTTGTTATAAACTCCCAGAGTACGTGTTGCTCCCTTGCGATCATTCTTTTCACACCTGTAATTTGTTTGCAGTCTCAATGCCGCCTAGGCCATGAGCTTCCTAATGCCAGACTGTCTTAGTTCTGTCTCCTTTACATCAAGAACAGGACCAGGCCTAGAACAGATGCTCAATAAATATTTGCTGAATGAGTGAGCATGAGTCACATCTCTATCAAGTTCACCTCAAGTTTCTGGAAATTTGCGAAAGTCCACTGTGAGTTCCTAGAGGCCGGGACCAAGCCTGATTCATCTTGTGGCTGTGGTGGTTTGCATTGCTTCTGAAACGTTGTAGTGACTCATCTTAAAAAGTGGGGACAGGGAGGGTGGGCCTGAGAAAGGCTTTCCCATGCCAGGCCCTCTACTTCTCTCCAACCCCGGAGGATCAACTTGAATTTCACTGACTGAAGGAAATGTTTCCTCTACTCCAGCCCCAAATCAGCTTCCTCTTCTCAACTCCTACAGCCCTTGATGACTGTGTCATTCATTTGGCACTTGTCACACCACCTTTTTATCTCTCTCCTGAGTTCCTTAAAAGCAGAAACTGTGTCTTCTCTTTAATCTCTTGGTTCCTAACTCCTTGCACAGAGTCGATGTGCTTGATATGTGTTCATTGAGAGCTGATGAGAAATTGAATGTTTCCAAAAAATATTTTTACAAACCCCTTCCCTGGAAGACTTTGAAAAGTAGAGTAGGTTCCCAAATGTGTAGGAAAGCTGAGGGAAAGCCTTTCTGGAAACAGTAAGGCAGACTACATGAGTCCCTATCCAATCTTCAATCCCATGAAAATAAGTTTGGTATTGCAAAAATGCTGCAAAAATAAGAGAATGCTCTTTTGGTCTTCCTTCACTTTAGACAAAGCCTGGCTTTGTAGATACAAAGTCCTTTGTAGAGGACTCTGGAATATTCGGCAGCACTCTTTACTCTGATTGAAACACGGCAGGCTCGTCCTGCTGAGGATAGAATGAGCAGCCCTGTTGGGAAGGCCAAGGACTGATCCCAATATGAGCTCAGAAAGGCTCGGCAGCACCACAGAGGTGAGCCGATTGCCTCACAGATGGAGCCTGGCTTCCCATACGGGTCCCTCCCTAAGGTCCTGCCCCCACACTTACTGGCACGTGGCCCTGGCCCACAGATAATGTGAGAAATCTCACTTTGCCTTTGCACCAGCATTCTTCCTGGCAGGGGCTCTACTGAGCCTCCCCCAACCTTTCCTCCTGGGCAGAGACAGGAAAGTCCCCCTCAGAGGGACCTCTAGGTGTGTTGCTAATCCATTCGCCTGCTTCTGTGTCACATTTAATTACTCACTCAATACAGAATTATCTCCACTGCAGCTCCAGACTAATGAGATGCTACGAAGCCCTCAAACTGGGGATTACAAAGTGCAGCGTGTAGCACCAAGGTTGGTGTGGACTGTTCTAAAGCTCTGATTACTACATGATCACCTTCTTTTTAACCTGAAATCCTTTATTTCTCATTTTTCAGAATATAAAATGACGGAGTGTTTCAGAAAAGGCAAAGGATGTTGCTTGGGGAGCTGTTTTAACTCCTTGAAAGCCTTAGTGATCAATACCTAAATCCTCAGAGCCACCTTGAAGCCAACTCTCTCTCACTAATCTTCCCAATGGGGTATGTTGACCTTTGCCTCAAGGAATAAGAAACTACAACCTCTTGATGGCATTTGGCAGAGAAATAATGCAAGAAGTTGGATAGATGTTGTTTTAAATGTATCTGCATTCTTACTTCATATAATAATCCAAGACACGCTGTACAATCCTTTTATCTCAATTCCTTATCATGTAGATCTCTCCAAGGTAGTAGGGCCTTTCGTCTCACCCAGAGGACTTTGCCTATCACCGTATTTGCTGGACCCAGGTGACTGAGGTCGCAGAGAGCTTCCTAGACTTTGCATACACTCTGTGTGCCTATGGTGGAGCGTCTTGCCACACATGGCAACTGAGCAATTGAAACATGGCTGGCCTCAATTGAGATGTGTTAGAAGTAAAAATACACATCAGATTTTAAAACTTAGAATTTTTTAAAATGTAAAATATGATACTAATGATTTTTAAATATTTGATCACATGTTGTAATGAAACATTTGGATATTTGGGGTCAAGTGAGGGTTGTTGGTCAACCTCGGCACTCCTGACATTTGGGCCACATAGTTCGGTGTTGGGGGAGCCATCCTGTGCATCGTAGGGTGTTTAACAGCATCCCTGGCCTCCACCTACTAAATGCCACTGGCACCTCCCAGTTGTGACAACCAAAAATTTTCTGATGACATTGCCAGGCGACAGTGCTAGATATTAGTAAATGCTGCCAGGGGGTAAAATTCCCTCTGGTTGAGAACCACTGGAATAAATAAAATAGATTATTGACATTAATACCCTATCTCCATTTTACCCTTTTAAATGTGGCTACTAGAAAACTTAAAATTACATGTGGCTTGTGTTTCTATTGAGCAGTGCTGTCCTAGACTGAGCACTTTGGGAACAAGGCGCTCACCTGTCACTGCTGCTTCACCAGTGCTGAGAACAGAGACCCTCGGGGCCTGGTGCTGGGCAGAGGGGTGGGGGCGGAACCACAGTGGGTAAGGCTTACAGACAGCGCTGGCATGCATTGGCCCACTGAAGACATGCAGGAGAGTAAGAGGAAGGAAATGGCACAAACACCAACAGGGCACAGATCAGACCCAGAGGTGATGAAAGAGCACATTTACAACAAGCAGCAGAGTCTGAGGAAAAGAGAATTCTGAGTAATTACTGTGAGATCACTGGCTGGCTTGCACGGCATGTATACCACCAGGTAACGACCACTCCAGGACCCTATGTTATCTTTCAGCTGAGAAAAGCTTTGCTGCTCTCAAGATACTAGAAAAGAATGTATAATTTGGGGGCCTAACATCTTGAACAGTACACAAGCCCTCAAATCCCCTTGCCATCTTTTTATTTTCTCCTTCCCAGCTCTGATCCCTTATCCTGCCCCTCCTCAGCTGTTCTTTCCAATCCTTGGATCTTCTTCCCTCCCTCATGTCCCACTCAAACCACAGAATCCTTAAAAATTTGCTGCTCTTTGGCACCCAGCATATAGCTCCACCTACTACTGGCTCCCAGCCTCGTCTCAGGTGGTGAGCCCTTTACTCTCACCTCCACCCCTTCCTAAAATTAGCCCCGTTCTGGCTCTTCTGACAGCTACACTTTGACATGGGTATGTGGCTACAGCTGAAGGCAACCTCTGGAGCCAGGAATCTCCCATGACCTCCAGTAAGACTCAAGGTTTCTGTCACATAACCTACCCCACAACCCCTGAGGGCAAAGAAATTGTGATGTTATCACTTTATCCATAAGTTCCCTTTGACTGAAAGTAACACAGAATTCCAATTCAAACTGACTCAAACAAATAAGAGATAGAGAGCGCCACAGTTCACTTTTCAACCTAACGACATCATTAGAGCCCTAACAGCAGCTCACCTCTTTTTTTTCGCTTGGTCTTCTCAGACTGTCCACTTACTCCTTAGGGTTGCTTCTTTTGTGGTTCCAAAATATCTGCAGCAGTCCCAGGTGCTCCATCCAAAGACAATGTCCAGAGGTAGAAGGGGAGTCATCTCTTCAACATGTCACTTTTGAAGAATGAGAAGGTGTGAGGGCCGGGCCCCTGGCCAGGGCTTGGTCCCGGGGCTGATTCACCGCAGCTCCCTTGCCCAGTGGTAGTTCTAAGACCTGGTATTTTAGCCTTGTCACCAGCTGGAGAAGATGGCGCCCATTTCCTGCTCAACACCCTTTCCCCTCTTCCCTGTTGGGGATTGGCCCAGCAGACTTCTGTACCCATGCACAGCTCGTGCTGCCCGCTTACAGTGGCGCGTGACACCTATCCGCTTAAAGGTCACGCATGATACTGTCCCGGATTGGTTGGGTGACTGAATATAAGGGAGCCCGCCAGGAGGGAGAGGAGCTTCCCAACAACTGCTGTAACCACCGCGAGAGATTAGACAATAAAGCCTAGAGAAGAATCAAGACCTTGGGCGTGTTGCTTCGGTCCCTGAAGGGTCGTGGCAAGTGGCGCCGAAACCCGGGAATCGCTAAACCTCGTCACGACCTGATCCGCTGACCCTGGCACCTGCTGATGAAGTAGAGCTTGTAACTCTTCAGGAACGTCGCTGGACGCCGTTCAGTCAGCTGGCCAGACCGGGAGAGGGAACCGAGGAGGGTGAGTGGATCGGCGAGCAAACTGAAAGTATACGTGGCAGGGCAGACGGCAGGCAGTTGCGGTGGGTGTTTATGTGTAGTGTGTGTGTCCTGTTAGTGTTTGTGACATTGTTTATTATAATATATGGAATGAGGAGGCGCCAGTGAAGGTTCGCAGAGCAGCGACGAAATAAAAAGGTTCGCAGAGTGGCGACGAAATCAAAAGGTTCGCGGAATTAGCGACGTAGTCCATCTAAATCATAACTAGGATATTTGCCCCTTTAGAGAGAGGATGGGGACAGAGGCCTCTAGGCTTAGGGCCGAGGAACCTCTGAAAGCGCTCCTTAGAGCTAATGGAACCCCTTTGAAAACGAAGACTGCCAGGGCATTCCTGAACACTATAGAGAATCATGCCCCATGGTTCTTAGATGAAGGAAAAATCACCAGCCCTTTATGGGACAGGCTGGGGGATGACCTATGCCAGGCAGACAAGAGGGAGTCCCTTCCACCAGGGACAATCCCTATTTGGGGTCGAGTAAAAAATTGCCTGAAGGGACAGAAGCCAAGCTGCCAAGAGGCCATCCAAGAGGGGGAGGAAATATTAGAGGAAGTACGAGAAGAGCGTGCCTCCGCAAAGGCATCGGAAGGGGGATCTGAACAGGGACTGCCATCTGATGAGGATGAAGACGGGGAACTTTTGGGGGATGAGCTAGAGAACAGGTTTAATAGCAGAGCATCACACCCGTCATTATATCCCTCCCTTGAACCGTTGAGACTCCAGCCAAGGGAGGAGGGGGAGGCTCACCACACCCCCCTAAAGGCAGATAATGCCAAAGCAGGGCTAGTAACTCCCTCAGCCCCCATCGAACCCTCGCGATTAAAACCAGGACCATTCACTTCATGGCCCAAGCCGCCACCTTATCAGCACTGTCACTGTACCGGCTGGCTCCCTGAGGAAGCAAGAAAAGATGGCTGGGCGAGGTGGGTATGCAGAGAAAGGCAGGCAGCATTCCCTGTAATAGAAGACCCGAACACTCAGCAAAGATATCATCAACCCGTAGACTTCAAAATAATCAAAAGCCTGAAGGAGGCTGCCACCACCTATGGGCCTCAGGCCGCCTTTACAGTGTCTCTGGTAGAATCAGTGGCCTCCTTGAACCTAACCCCAGATGACTGGGCCAATGTCGCCAGGGCATCTCTCTCCGGAGGCCAGTATCTGACTTTTAAAACCGCGTGGCAGGAGTTTTCCCAGG
This sequence comes from Manis javanica, assembly GCF_040802235.1. Lineage (NCBI taxonomy): Eukaryota > Metazoa > Chordata > Mammalia > Pholidota > Manidae > Manis > Manis javanica. The sequence continues at coordinate 86,503,662 of NC_133166.1, forward strand.
ATACTGCACGGCGTAATATTGCAGCAGGGAACCATCAATGGAACCTAGAGATGTTAATGGGCTCTGGACCCTACTTAGGGCAGCACAATCAGGTCAACTACCCTCCCGCGGTTTACTTACAGATTTCCACAGCCACGGTCAGAGCTTGGAAGACCTTACAAGGCACAGGGGATCTACAGGGTCAGCTTTCTAAGGTGTTGCAGTGGCCTAATGAGCCCTATGCAGATTTTCTTGCGAGGTTGATGCAAACTGCCGGTAGGATCTTTGGAGATGCAGAAACAGCCATGCCCTTAGTCAAACAGTTAGCGTATGAGCAAGCAAACAAATGGTGTAAGGAAGCCATTCAGCCATGGAAAAATAAAGACTTAAACACCTATATTAAGGTATGTAGAGACATAAACGATAGTGTAGTTCAAGGGCAAGTAATGGCCGCTGCAATAACTCAAGGACTGCGCAATGCGCGCGGCGGAGCCACCCCTCCAGGGGCATGCTTCTATTGTAAGCAGCCAGGTCACTTGAAGAGGGACTGCCCCAAGCTAGGGGGGCCAGGAGGTAATGCCGCACCCATCAGGCAACCTCGACTGTGCCCTAGGTGCAGAAAAGGGAACCATTGGGCAAATGAGTGTAGATCAGTGGCCAATGTAGAAGGACGCCCACTGCCTCCACAGCAGCCAAAAAATGGGAGGCGGGGCCCCACACCTCAGGGCCCGCAAATGTATGGGGTGATTCAGCAAATCCCCCAAACACATTATCACCTGACTGATCAGAGCACTCACAAGGAGGCGGAGAACCAAGGAGAGCCACAACAGAGAGTGCCGGACTGGACATCCGTGCCACCACCCGCCTCGTACTGACCCCAGAAATGGAAGTTCAGGTAGTGGAGTCCGATTACAGGGGGCCCTTAAAGAGGGGGGTGCTGGGACTCTTTTTAGGCCGCAGTTCCACCACTAGAGCAGGCTTGATAGTCCATCCTGGAGTGATAGATCCAGATTTTGAGGGAATAGTAAAGGTGATGGTCTCCTCCCCGCGAGGCATAACCGCCATAAATCCAGGAGACCGCATCACTCAAATTCTCATGCTTCCCAGTAACCATGACAATTTTGACAGTAAGAAGATCATAAGGGGGACCTCTGGCTTTGGGTCGTCCGGGGCTCCACTAGCTTGTGTCACACTAGAATTAGGGGACCGGCCTATGTATGTAATCCAAATTAGAGGCAGGGAGTTTGTGGGGCTGTTAGATACCGGGGCAGATCGCAGCATCATCAGGGAAGAAGAGTGGCCTAAAGACTGGCCTCTAAATCGAGTTGCACAAACACTGAGAGGTCTGGGGATAGCCCAGGCACCAATGTACAGTGCAGCCACGCTGCCATGGAAGGACTTAGAGGGGCATCACGGTGTTATTCAACCATACATCCTAAAAATGCCTATGTCCCTATGGGGATGAGATGTGTTAACACAAATGAATTTTAAACTAACCACAGAGACTTTTTACAGTGAGCAGTCTAATGCCATAATGAAAAAACAGGGGTATGCGGGCACTAGAGAACTAGGGAAGGATCTCCAAGGGAAAGAACAACCAATCCTTTTAGCAGGGAGACTGCCCAAAGGGCCCGGAGGACCAGGATTGGGTTTTTCTTCGGGGCCACTGAGGGAAAACAGCCTATAGAAATAACATGGCATTTGGGCTGTGTCAGTTCCTACACTGGACTGTGTGTTTCCAGCATTCCGTTCAACAACTTCTCTCAGGCTACAAACCTATCCCGACAGCTGGGACACTTGCTGAACACAAACTGGTCTAGCGAACTCAAGGAGCTTACCACGCAGCTAAGATTAGAAATCATGAACGTTAGCTCTAACACTGTTAATGTTATCTCCATGTCTCAATCAGCTATGACAGTGTTTGATGCTGTAAAGGCTTGGTCCAGGGTGGGAGTTATGGGTGTGATTGTGATCGCCGGACTGCTACTCCTTGGCAGGGCAATTTGCTCTGTGAGGCGGCAGCAATTACAGGATAGACGAGTGCTGTTGCAAGCAATGGCTGCCCTGGAAGAAGGTGTCTCCCCAAATATATGGCTTCAGATGTTGGATCAGTAGCCAGAGACGGGTAAGATCTGGAGCTGCACATATCAACCTAAGACAGGGCACAGACCAGAGCTGTCTGCCGCCTGAGGACGGGTAAGAATGCTGCAGACACTGGGCGACCTAAGACAGGCATGATCCAAAGGCCACGCATTATATTAAACAAAGAAGGGGGAGATGTGAGGGCCGGGCCCCTGGCCAGGGCTCAGTCCCGGGGCTGATCCACCGCAGCTCCCTTGCCCAGTGGTAGTTCTAAGACCTGGTATTTTAGCCTCGTCACCAGCTGGAGAAGATGGCGCCCATTTCCTGCTCAATACCCTTTCCCCTCTTCCCTGTTGGGGATTGGCCCAGCAGACTTCCGTACCCGTGCACAGCTCGTGCTGCCCGCTTAGAGTGGCGCGTGACACCTATCCGCTTAAAGGTCACGCATGATACTGTCCCGGATTGGTTGGGTGACTGAATATAAGGGAGCCCGCCGGGAGGGAGAGGAGCTCCCCGACAACTGCTGTAACCGCCGCGAGAGATTAGACAATAAAGCCTAGAGAAGAACCAAGACCTTGGGCATGTTGCTTCGGTCCCTGAAGGGTCGCGGCAAGAAGGCCTCTCCCATAAGCCCCTAGCAGACTCATCGCACCTCATTGGCCAGAACTGCCGCATGTATCTGTATCTAACCAACACCTGTCAAGGAGAAGAGGGCCACCATGACTGGCTTAGAGAAGCTCTCAAAGCATGGTCTGCAGACCAGAAGTACAGCATTATCAGATACAAATTCTCTGACCCTGTGCAGACAACTAAATGAGAGACTCTGGGGTAGAGCCCAGCAACTGGCATTTTCACAAGTCCTCCAGGTGATCCTGACAGACATTAAAGGTTAGGAATCACTGGCTTAGACCAGTCAAGACTTGCTTCTGGGTTAAAACCTGCCTTCCTTGGAACATGTGGTTATGATGAAGGAGGGTGGGTATGTAAACAAAATCAGGGCTCTTTTATGAAGGAGAAAGTAGTATTGGAAGAATACATAAGCAACCTTATCTGCTATAATCACCATGTCAATTTTTTTTTAACTGGAAAAGTATCCTTCATATATTATAAGCTTTTATTGCATAACCAGTAACTACTTTATAGATGGTTCAAAGAATGTTTTTGGATTTCCTTAGGAAAAACTTGACTAATTCTATTTCTGTGCAGTAGCTAACAAAAACAACCATTCAGCAATGTGAGGGTTTCAGGTTATTCTCAGTACAATTCTGTAAGGTAAAACAGTTGTTATTTTTATTTTCGTTTTACAGATGGGAAAACTGAAGCTCAGAAAGGGCAGAATCACACACAGCTGGCATACTTTAAAGCCTGGATCCACTTTGCAGATCTTCTGTCTCCAGCTCTTTCACTCCTTGCAAAATGATACCAAGCTGCTTTCTAAGTGAATGTTGCTAGGCAGAGGCCACTGTAACCCAAAACAGCCTATGTCAAAACTCCTGGGGGGAATGACCTCCTGCAATAAAATCTCTCATGGAAAAAGCCATGACTGTTTCCATGACTTCCATCTGTATGGCCCACTCTGATGCCAGACACTGGGATTCCAACTACAAGAAATTCGGACAGAAGAAATGGCTGAGATCTCATCACTGTTAATTGTACAACAGAGAGATTTTGCATGCTTCTGCCCAAGATGAGCATTTTCATTAATACCAAAGATTTAATAAATGACCTAAAGTTCAGCAAAACAGATGCTACCCTGATCACATTGTAATTACCTAAGAAGATATTTTTCTCTAGAAAAATCCGAAAGATTTTTTATTTTTTCATTCAAGTATAGTTGATACACTATATTATTTTGGTTTCAGGTGCACAATATTGTGCTTTGACAATTATATACATTATAAATGCTCACAATAAGTGCAGGTACCATCTGTCACCACACAAAGATATTACAATATTCTTGACTATATTCCCCAGGCTGTACTCTTCATCCCTGTGACTTATTGTAACTGGAAGTTTGTACCTCCTTATCCCCTTCACCTATGTCACCCATCCCCCACCTGCTCTGAGAACTAGAGATATGGATGATTTTTAAATCCTAAATAAGAAAAGAAAGCATGCACAATACACATTAAAATAAACTTCAACTCTGGCTTTTCAGCTAGAGGACTCAGTCTGCAGTGTTCTTGAAGAGCCATCAAACCAGAAACCCAACCCCCAAAGATCATGTGGGGCTCTTAGGGCAACAGAACTTACAAAACAAGGCCATCGTGTTTCTCAACCCAAGGGGCTCCACCCTCCTGGTACTGTATGTGTCCTACAGCTCTGCCCAAAATTACCTTCAGATCCTGGGAGTACACTTTGCTAGAACTGCCTAAGACAGGAATCCTATGAGCTCTATCACAGCTTGGGTCAACCCTATGAGATCCTCAGCAGGCAGCTGGAGACCCAGTGGCATATACTTGGGTATTTCTATTAGAAAAGGACTTTCACTGGGAAGAATACGTCACCAGATTTCAGTGGAAACCATGAATAAAGGACAAGGGCAGCATTGTCCTGATGTCCCTTGCCCTACGATTCTCCAAGGGAAATGGTCTCCTGCAGATTCTCTACTCCTGGCCCTGCCCCTAATTTTTCTTCTTCCTTATGTGGCCTCAGTTTATCCAAAATGATGATCTATGGATTTTAAAGTCCTATGATTCTGTGCTGGACCAGCTGTCCAGCTCAGGATTCCAGCAGCCCTCCATTCTGCCTTGGTTTAGATCTAATGCACCTGCTCGCGGAGATACTGTCAACAATGAGAACTTTCTTTTTGGAAAAGAGAAATCCCTGCTCCAGCTCCACTGGAGCCTGGCACACCTACCAGGTCCTGTCCCTGACCGCAGTCAAACATCGGGCCAGAACCAGGTGGAGGAGAGCACGTTCCGCTCCGGAGCATGGGAGTTTGAAGCCCCAGAAGAGCTGCACCTAAGCTGGGTTCATAAATGCTTTATCATTGTTCTGCTGAGCAGTTGCCCCCATGACAAGCAAGTCAGAACAAGCCTTCTAAGCCGTGGTGATGGATCTTTGCAGGAAACCCATGGGAGTTATTAATATTCATGTTCCCATCACACTTTTGCAAGTAATGGAAGCTTGTTTTCTGAAACACATCATTAGGTGAGGAACCTCCCAGAGTTTTGAAATGCAAAGTGTGGCTACCCAAGACCTAGAAGGAACCAAGGGGGAAGCAGACAAGATGAGATGGGTGAAGGTGTTAAATGTTCTCTTTTTGGAGACCCCCCAAAAGACTCTTTCAGTGAAAGCAGACCTTCGAGGGACCCTGCGGAGTGAGCAGGGGTGGAATGTGGGGCTGTTCACTGTCTCTCCCATTCCACAGACAGGAGCAGGACCCAGTGCTTGGTGCCTAAGTTCACAGCTTTCGGGGCACCAAGCTGGGGGTCGGGATACCTGGGCTGAGCCATGCTGTCTGCTGTAGAGCACTGGCTGTGCCAGCAGACTCGGGACCAGAATAGCAGGGAGCCAAGTGGGTCAGAAAGAGAGCGCTTGCCAAGCTTAGAGGAGACCAGGTTCCCAGCAGGGGCATTGTGGTGAGGAAGGGTAGAGATGTCCAGCAACTAAAGAGCTGGTCAATGAGGATGGGAGCAGGAGAGGAACCACCCCAAACAGGCCTCTCTAAGCCACCCAGGGCGCCCCCCCACCTGGGAGTAACCAGTTAAAATCTAAGCGGCTTTCACACACCCTTTCACACCTCCGAACAGTTCCCTACTGCACCATAATTAGCTGTGTGGCCTTTTTAATGCCTGTCCCCTTGTCTGCAAAATGGGCATAAGAATAAATCTACCTCCTTTTGTTGTAAGAATTGGAAGAGTTAATATACTTAAATGTGCTTACAACCCCATCTGACATAGTGCACTACATTAAGTGTGAGCTATCCTCTTTATTCCTATAGCATTATTCATGTGTCCACACCCTTCCGTAGACTGAGTTCTCTGGAAGCAGAAACCATCTCATTAGATGTTACCCGCAAAGACAAGCATTGTGTCAGACACAAGGTAACTGCACAATAAATACTTCGTGAATGAACGAATCTATGAATGAATGGTGTGTTCCTTAATCCTGTGGTTGTAGGAAAGCCCTCACTCCATTCTTGGGCTACACAGAGTCATTTCTTCCTACTAATATCAGCTCACTCATTCATTCAACAAACAAGTATTAATCACCTGCTCTAGACCAGGTGCTGTTCTGGGTGCTGCAGATAAAGCAAGGGAACAGCAATGACAAGACCCCCCCAGGCCTCTTATGGGGGAGATAAGGCAGACAAATTTAAAAAAAAACAAGCAAATTCTGTTATGGAGAATTTTTGTATGGAGAGAAATTGAATGAACAATGCCAGGGAACAAGGGTGCTGGGTGTAACCAGGCTGCAGGCTGAAGACAGCCTGAGAAGGGGGTCCTTGCAGTTGGCCGACGAGGCAGGGAGCTGGCCACTCAGGTATCAGGGAAGAGCCCTCCAGTTAGAGGGACCCAAACGCACAAAGAGCAGCTCATTTTTACTGTGCTCTGGCCGGTGACACCTCAGAGACAGCTGTCATGGCCTTACTAAAGTGAAAAGGATTTCCTTCACCACCTGAGTGGGCAAGGTGACCTTATGGTGCCAGTCTTCCACACAGTCACAGCAGTCAAATAGCAACAGCCCTTTATTAACCAATGGGTGTTTGCAGAGTGCAACTGGACTTCTCAGTCTGATCAAGAAGAGACACTCCTGAAAAGTACAGATTTGTTTCTACCTGTATATCATGAATCTCTCTTCCTCCTGGGTGTACCAATTAAATGAGATACATATAAATTCCTAGTACTGTACCTGGCACATTGCAACTGCTTGAAATGGTTATTCCTGTTATTCCGATAACTCCCTCGCCACCACCCCCAACAACTCTCACCCTTACAAAATAAGCTACAAAGGAGGAAAAATGCTGGAGGGGGTTGTTGTTCTGTTGCTCCTGGGGGACCGTGGGTGGGGCCGGGAAGGGATAATTGGCCACGGAACATGTATTTTCCGCACCAAGCTGGGAGCAGCTTGGGAGCAGCAATCTCCGATGTTGTACTTGTGCCCAGCAGAGGCCCTGCCCCACAGTAGGTGTTCAGTGAGTGCTTGATGAAAGAATAAATGGAAAATACAGTGCAGTAACATGCAATGGGTCAGGGTACTAGAGCACTCATCTATTGATGAGCCCCGCCAGGCTTCTCAGGCGGCATGAGCTAGGGACACCCACAGAGGAAGGCTTGGCTGAGACCTAACATCTCAGAAACTGAAGTCTCTTACTGTCTCACATGCACACTCCCTCAGATGCCACCTGATGTTTTGGCTGGTGAGTGAGTGGCAGCCCACGAGGGGGGTTTGGGCGATTTTACTGCCGCATAACTTTGTTGGCATTTAGAGAAGTCATCCCTTTCTGTGATTTTAAACTTTAGCTCAGTGCTCTCAGAGAAGAAATAAATTATTAAACAAAGGAAAGCAACTCTGGCTTCAGATCAGATGGCAATTAGCATCACCTAGCCCTGAGAAAAGTCCCTTCATGTGGCCCATGTGTCAGCACAAGGAGCTTATGATTTGGCAACCATGCTCAGGTTCTGACTGATGTTAATCTCAGATGTGCCTGGAATCCAGAGGGACTAACTGAAACGATTCAGGCCTTCACCCCCACTACCAAAGGAAATAAAAAAGAGAAGAATAAAGAAAAGAAAAAGTAAATCTTGGCATAAGAACAGAATTTCTAGTAACTGCTCCTTGTCTGTGCACCATGTACGGCACATATGTCTCATTTTGATTTTTACATCATGAGGTAGGTGCTACTATCTCTGTTTTGCAGATGAGGAAATGAGTTCAGACAAGTTAAGTAAGTCACAGTACAGCACACAGCAGGTGGAGGAGCTGGGAGTGGAATCTGGCTCTGCCTCATACTAGGCTGCCTCCTGTCAGAGGATGGCAGGGGGCCTGCAGGCAGCCACTAGGCTCATCCCAAAGGGCTCACGGGCAAGGAGTGGCAATGCCCTGGAAGAGCCTACCCGTGGGCTACCCCCTGTGAATGAGGGCACTAGGAGGGAGGAATGAGTCTTCACACATTTTGGTGGCATCAGAAATTTCTTCCTTGTGAGAAGAAAAGATGTTCTTTATAGCAAACTGAGCAAAAGTCGTGTGGTCCTCGAGTGCCGTGTCTCGACATTTGGTTCACTATGGCCCCTGACTTTTCCATGGGTCGTGTTTCCTCTATTAAATTATAATCTATATTGTATGTGAAGGTATAGAGATAGAAGAACAGTATCTATTTTGTATTCCCCTTCAATGTTAGAAATGGGCCTTGCCCCCAACAGGCACAGTAAATAGTCACTATATGAATATTCTGATGTAAAATCTATCGTGGGAAATAAAAGATTATATCGGATTAGGTTATCCAGCTAAACAGGGTTCAAAAAAGAGAAGCCTTTAAGCATTGATTTTTTTTCTTTTTTGATTCCTAAAGTAAATCCCTCTTTTGGAATTCAGAAAATGACAGGAATTATTGACAAATGGAACATAGGGAGAGGGGAGTTTGAATTAATCAGGTACCAAAACAAAAACCTTTATTTACCTAAGACTCCCTGTGTCCCTGCCAGATGCCTCTTATGGTAAAGAGTTTTCACTTCTGGGGATGATCCTCATAGTAATCGGGGAAAATGTGTTTTCAAAAGGTAAATAGAAGAGTTAAAATGACACCATCAGAAAGGCATGTAGGATTCCCAAGTCACATTCTCCCTGGTCAGACGAATGTTAGTAGGAGGGAGGAAGGGCAGAAGGCTGTACTACAAAAGACCCTCCAACTGCCAAGACAAAAATGAGATTCTGAACAATGAAACCAGGGATGTTGGGAAGAAAATACTGCTTCAAAAATTCCTAGTAGACCCTCTCTATGTATATCGAGAGACCACACACATATAACTGATGAGAATGTTCCCGAGCCTTGGTGACCTTCCAGTCTTCATGGTTGCCAACTACAGTGCCCTTGTCCCAGACCACCTGCTTTGTATGACACAAGCCAGAGATTCCAGCTGAGCGTCTCCAGACCATCGGAGTCCACATCAGCCAGGTGACTTGAGCCTGAGGAAAGAGCCAGCTTAAACATTCCACTTGGGATCACGCCAAAAGCAGCTGCCTAAATAACAGCCCCATAACCAGCTCCAAAACGATTCCCTCTGGACGAGAAGGGTCATTTACACTGCCAGGATCTGGGCTGTGAGGCAGAGAGAGATATCTAAGTAAAATAAACTGGCAATATGATAAAGTCTAGATCTTTTTTCCTTGGAAATTTCATACCTTCTTAGAACAATGACCTAGAGATGCCCTCTGACAGAGCTACTGTCTGCCATTCTATAGCTAACCCACCTTATAAAAAAGCTATAATGTATTCAACATTCAATATGTGCCCAGTACTGTTATAAATATTTACAAGTATTAACTCATTTAATCAATTAAAAAAATTCTATGATGTGAGAAATATCATTACTCCCATTTCTGGACAAGGAAACTGAGGCCCAGGGAAGTTACCTTGTTCAAGATCGCATAGCTCTGGAGCCCGCCCACTTACCCACTACACTAAACTATGTCTTATATTAGGATCCCAGGGAAATGCTCTTAGATGTTTATCTCACTTGTTGTCGTTGACACAGTGCAACCTCTTATTCTTTCCTTTGGGAACATATGGGTGTTCCTGAGGATTTATCCAATTCAGCAAAATCAATGAAACCTTACTCAGCACCTGCCTGGTAAAAATCAGAGCTAGCTCCACTTGCTGGTGGGAGTCAGGTCTCTTCTCACTGCCAAGGACGAGGTGCACTGATGCAGGGCATAGCTTAGAACATCCCTGGACCATAATGGAAGTTGGGGTAGTCGTGCATTGAGTGCTAAATGACCTGCTCTCTGTTCTTCCTATTTAGTTCCTGACGTTATCTCCAGATTGTGTCCTCACATTTGGTTAGTGCGATGAGTTAAGCCTCTGGCTTCCTACCAACTTCCCTCTCCCAAGCCCTTCAGGAATTTGACCTGGGCCAGCTCCACTAGGCTGTATTCTCCTAGACACACTCTGTTAGATTCCATTGTCCTCGCCCTCTTACCTTCACGCAGAGTGGTCAAGACTTGGGTGTGGGTCTCAAAGAAGAGGACTGAGGAAGCCAGTTTTTAGGCTGGTCCTTGAGCACTTTGGGAGGAAAAGAAAAACCTGTGACTCACCCTTGGTGAAGCCAGCTCACCTGGGCCATGGGTTTCACATAGAGGTTTTGGCCAACACCCTATAGTAAATAAGAGTGTACTGTTGTCTGGCCATGTCCTCCTTGAACATCCACCTCAAAAACAGTAGTGGTAACAATGACCGATTAAGGGTTCTCATTCTCCGGATCCCACTCACATCTATCTCCCTCTCAGAGACATCATAGGCAATAAGATCAATGAACCATGGTCCTTCCCTACATTCAAGGAACTTATAATCTAGTGGGGATATTGGCTTAAAAACAGTAGTCAGATATAAGGTAGACAGACACACCATCTGCCTGGAAGCATGGAGGAGGGCATGATGGAGGAGGGCAATGAGAAGGAGGAGGGCAATGAGAAGACATTTCACAGGCCTTGAAGGAAGGAGAGGATTTTGATGGCAAGAGAGGAAAGCAGGTTCCAGGTCACGGGAACAGCACAATTGGAGATCATTAAAGATGACAGAAGTTTGAGGAGTATCAATGATTGACACATTATGCATAAGAGAAGCTCAGTGAGAAACATGGCTGAAACCAGCCCATAGAAAACCTTAAAACATCACATTAAAGTGCTTGGCCTTTGTCCTTTGACAAATAAGAAGACATTATAAATTTTGAGTATTTATTTTCTGAAGACTTTCCCCTACCTCTCCCTTGAAATCTGGATAAGCAAATACAGCGTCATGAACTGGCACACCTCCGCTTGTAATTCTCATACATACAATCTCAAACCTGGTATTTCCAAACCAAACCTCTCAGTCTTCTCCCCACATCTTCTCTGCCTATAGTCTTCCCCACTTTCCTGCTGCTAGACCCAAAATCCTAGGAATCAGGTTTTATTCCTTTTTATTTCCTCGGCAAATTCCATAGCTCAGCCTCAAAAATACATCCAGAATTCCGCCACTTCCCAACACCATCTCCACAGCTACTACTGTCCCCTCCTCCTGAATGTGGGCTGTTACTCACACACTGACCATGCTCTACCTCAGGACCTTTACACTTGCTATTCCCTTGGCCTGGATTATGAGATGGGGAGATTAACCTAGATTATCCAGGTGGGCCCAAAATAATCAAAAGGCTCCTTTAAGAGGGATGCAAAGAGAGATTTAATAGAGAAGAGGAGAAGGTGATGTGATGTGATGAAGCAGAGATTGGAGGAATGAGCCAAAAGCCGAGGAAGGTGGGCAGTCCTCAGAAGCTGGAAGAGGCAAGTTACAGTCTCCCCTAGACCCCCAAGGAACCAGCTCTGATAACACCTTGATTTTAGCTCCCTAAGACCCATTTCAGAACCCTGACCTCCAGAACCGTAAGGTAATAAATTTGTGTTGTTTTAAGTCACTAAGTTTGTGGTAATTTGTTACAGCATCAATAGGAAACCGATAGAGCTGTGGAATCAGCGATGTCTGTCATAGTAGAAAGGACTCTGGACAAGGATTATTGGATCCCCAAGAATCCTTTTATTCTTGAAATTCTAAGAAACTAAAAGGGCCTTCAAAAAAATCATCATTGCATCCTCTCCTGTTTCTGGCTCCTTCCATGGCAAGATGTTAGAGGTGGAGGCCAGCTCTGTGCCAGCTCCTGTCTACTCAGCAGGACCTCTTATAGCAGGCGCTCTAGGAAATGTATTTCCAGACCTAACACAGAGAAATCATCTTATTTTTTAAGAGCAGGAACTTTCCTAGCTTTTTCTTTCTTTCTTTTTCCTCAGTGGGAGGAGGAGAAACAGAAGACTTCCTGCCCAGAAGTAGAAATAATTACCTTTCGGACTTGAAGACCGCTTCCCCACTGCGTATGCCATTCTGATCAAAGTCAGTCATGAATTAAGAACAAACCATAGCCTTCTATTCACTATTTCTTTAAATAATCTCTCTGCCTCTCCTGGTTGAGAAAAAAAAAATTTTGAACCTGAAGACTAGCATTACCCATAATGATAATGTTTCACATGTACATTCTCAGAGCATTATTGGCATTAGGGAACTGATGCGTATCACACTTCTCTTGGGGGCAGGTCAGTGCTGTTCCTCCTCGTTAGCAACAGGGGCCCAGGGGCCGTGAGACTCAGCACTCACGTCTACACTTGTCACCCATCAGTCTCAGAACGAGGGCTGGAAACCAGGTTGACAGAACCTCAGATCTTTTCAAGGTTATGTGGAACCATGAGCGGCCAGTGGCCTCCAGAAAAGATTGTGTTTATTAAAAAGAAAAAGGTTATCAATTAATAACAGGACTCAGAGCATTTCCATTCTTTAGGGGAGATAAGACTCGTGAATAACAAAGAGAGAATAGAGGATAACATGAAAACCAAGGGCTATCCTGGGTGACCTAGACAGGGAGAGCTGTGGGAATTCAGAGAAAGAGGCTGGGATGGTGGAGGTGTGCTTATGCAGAGTCTTTCTCTCCTGCAATTCTAGAATTCTCCAGAGAGGTTCTCTGTGTTTACACAGCCAGAGCATACATGTGTTCTACCTAACAACGCAGCAGCTGGGCTGCATTACACATTAGTGGGTTGGCCTCCCTGCTCCTCTAGAAGAGTGACTAACCTGCTTTGAGAACTCTCCCATAGCTTAGTGATGGCATTACTGCAAAATTTGTATGATCCAGCCTGGGTCCCTGCTCTGAAGAGACAAGGCAGAGGGGTACTTAATAAGACTTGAAGCATCTTGTCATTTGCTGAAACAAGATAATTCTTTTAGGCAGCCCAGTGTCTCACTCAAAGTGATTTCAATGAATTTTTTTCAAAAGGACAGAGATGAGTTAAACCAATGGTTTCAGACTTTGGGTTTTACAGACCAATTAAACTTCTGCTCCCTCCACCAAAAAAAAAAAAGGCAGCAGCATTGGGGTTGTGGGGGAGTGTGGATAAAATGAGAGTTCCTGCGGCCAGGATTTTCACCTGGCTGTGGTTAAATAGTTCACTGCACACCTGTGGGCAGTACATGGCTGCTGACTCTATATAAAGAGCTCCGCCCAGTGCTCTGGGTACGACATGCTGGCAGGGCTGCAAGGCTGCAGGAGAGCAGAGGCTGGAGTGGTGGCAGTGCCAAGGACAGATGCCCAGAGGACAGCTGTGCAGAAAGAGGGGCCTAGAGGCAGAGACCGACTTGCTGCATGCAGACTCGCTCTGAGTGCACAGGATTTTAGTGATTGACCTGCCACTGTGAGAATAAAGTTGGGTATAACCCTTTCACCCCAAGAAAGTTTTGCTGTCATTTTCTTTGGTTACACTGAATCCATAGCAAACTTGCCCAGGGCTGAAACCCATTGGCAAGACAGGGAGGGACCCAGGAAGTTTTTGTTTTGCCAAATAAAAGCATTTTAAAAAATGCTATCACCTAGTATTACCATCATTTCATAAAAGCAAGTCATTTTAACATCAAATAAAGTAGAAGGGCCTAATCTCAGAATTCTATCAGAAAATTCATGTAGCTTTAGGAAAACTCACCACATCGTCCCGATTGGTCTAATCTCATTGCAGACTGGTGGAAACTTTGCAACATTCTGGCCCCAGCTGCAGACCTGTGTTTGGAAATGTCTGGGCTAAATGCTAATTGTGGTCTCTGACAGCCCTTTGTTTAGAGATCTCATTTGCCATTTCACCATTTGCAGGCAAAGTCAAGGGAAGCCATATGCCACACACCTACTTTGTTTCTTGAAGCCACAGTGACAAGTAGACTATGCCTGCAGAGGGCAGTCTCTGAAGAAACACTCATTCATTCAGCTACCCATTCACTCATGTGTTCATTTACGGAGCACCTACAGAATGCCAGGGGCTCTTTGATTTCCTAAAATAAGCAAAGGGAAGCAAAGAAGAATTTTCAAGCCCTAAAGGCATAAATCAACGAACAAGGAGATAACATTGCAAAATGCATCAAGACTGCAGGAGAGCAGCACCAAGGTTTATCCAGGAAGGGTCAGAGATGAGGGGGCTGGGGCAGCAGGAAGGAGGAGCTGTGTGCACGTGCCATACCCACCAAAACTCCCATCTTCTATTATACACATGCTGGTAACGATGCTGACAGCAGGCGTATCTTCAGATAAGGCAGACAATGATACATCCCACTGTTCTAATTCGGGAACTGCTATGCCACCTCATTAATATGTGAAAATGTGTTAAAAAGCTGCTGATAAACAGCTGCACAGAGGCAGAAATAGTGGCTCTCATCACTTTTGCAAGCTTTTTGGTTCTCAAACATGCAAGAGCAACGAAGCTTTGCCTGCATGTATAAACTGGGCAATTCGCTATAATATGCCACTTTATTGGTAGATATTTTGCCCTATCGTGTCTCCTCAACCACAGTTTAAGGACACTTCTGATTTACGCTGCTCTCTAAACTGCCTTTCTTAGAAAGACCCATCATGTCGACTGGCAGAGTTGTTATAACATTCCCATTTATCAATGAAACAGAAGATTGACTGCTTCCACGCATTGCACCATTTCTAATAACTGAATTTCTATTCACTCAGAGAGCATTTGATTAAAAATTAGATACAAGTTATATATAGAGCAATTCAAGCCCTGAGTCGACTGAGGCAATGGAAAAGTGCATGTCTCAGGTGGGGGCTGTAAAGTTTTATCCTAGTCCAGGACCAGACCTGGAGTTAGGAAGAGGCTTGTCTGAAATGCTATAGCGGGAACAGATTGTCATTTCCCCCAGGCATTGCTCCCAAAGCCCCAGTTTACCTTACCTTGGGGATGGCTCTGCTCCATGTTTCTCTAGCTACACTTCCAGCTGGAAGAAAAGTCCCCAGTGATGCTCAATTCCAATTACCTCCTCTCTCCCCCACCACCTGCCTCTTTCTGGTGATAGATTGATGGCCACCTCAGGTGCCTCCTGAATGTACTGCCTGACAGGGGACAGCAACATTGAGCTCGCTGAATTGATTTCCACTGTGCCCCTGTTTAGACCAGGCCTGTGGAGGTGATTTCCATCACCGACCTCCCCTCAACCTCCCCAATACCACAGAGGAGTTACAGCCTGCTTGGCGGGCGGGGGGGGGAGGAGGGTCTTCTCTTCTGGATAAATATTAGACTGTCTTCTGTTTGGTATCAGGTGGCAGCTGCTCCTTTCCTTCTGTGTTGGTGATTATGTATTTGTGTAATTTTTATATTGTGTTTGTTTTCTTGGCAGATGGCTAACTTCTCATTATTGGGGTGCCATGGTGGGAAGAGGAAGGGTGTAACTCTAGGGGCATGTTCTTTTTGATAAAAGGCAGATAATAAAAAGGTGGTGCTTTTTTTAATGCACAAGAGCACAAGTATGTAATTTAACTAAACGCGAACAGCCTTGGATCCTGCAATTATCCAAGCAATAGCCAAACAGTGCTTGGAAGCAGGGTAACTTAGAGACAGGATTTTCTTCCTTAAAAGCATTTCTCTGATTCTAGTGGCACACACGTCTCCGTTTGCCTAGGTCCCCTGGACGCTGTACCCACCCCACCACCCCCGGAAGAGTGCAAAAATGGATGCCGGGTCAGGGTGTCCCCACATCTAGAAAATGTGAATGTTTCCTGGCAGTGTCAAGAATAGGGGCCTTAGAATTGCAAATGCAGGATTAACTTAAAGCCCTTGATATAAAATTTGACCTAATTAAGACACTACTGGGGCAAAGCATTCCAATAGCAATTACGCAGGTTGTAAAGGGGTGAAGTACCTTTTAAAACCAAGAAATGCTTCTGCCAGAAATAAGCATCCCTGAGGTCAAATGAAGAGTTGTAAATGCAGGACATCACTTGCCTTGACCTCAAGTGGGACACCTCCCAGCAGCTGCCACAAAGGCCGCCTGCCTGGGAGCCTCTGCAAGGAGCATTGGCCTCCCCGCTTCCAAAGAGCTCTAGCATCTCCCCCAAGAGCAGTGTCTCCGAAGCTGTGATGACCCCCTCATGTGTGCCCCTTGTCTTCCTTACTAAGCCATTCTGTCATTCACAGAGGTCTTTTTTTAAGCATTTACTATATACCAAGACCTGTCTCATCTTCTAACGATGCAGAGATGGAAGAAATTCTAACAATAAGATAACCCCATAGGGCAACCTCTAAGGCCAGAAATAATCTGTGGGCATTTCCTTGCAAACAGTTTGAAGTTTTCATGATGGAAAGTTATTCACCCAGGTCTGTTTTGAATACTGAGTCCTGATTAGGCTCAGATATAAGAGATACAGAGATAAGTTATGGTGCCCCACCCCCAAGGAATCACAAGTCTAATGGAAAAAAAGACATACACATAAACACTTCCGATAAGGAGTGATATAGCTGAGGTGCAGGTAGGAAACAGGAACGGGGATTCACCCTAGCTGAGAGAGCAGCTAAGATGGAATAAGGTTCAGTGGTCT
Source organism: Manis javanica (assembly GCF_040802235.1). NCBI lineage: Eukaryota > Metazoa > Chordata > Mammalia > Pholidota > Manidae > Manis > Manis javanica. The sequence goes on from NC_133166.1 coordinate 86,520,326, forward strand.
ACCTGGGTTTGCAGAACAACTACAACTACTTAAAACTAAGTGAACAAGAGGTAAGAGTCTAGACTCTGATATCAGACTGCACAGGTTTAAATCCCATCTCTTCCTCCTACTGTGTGATATTGAGGAAGCTACCTTAACACTGTGCCTCCATGTCTTATAAAGCCACCTCTTTGGGTTGCTTTAAGGACAAAGAAAATAATATGTGTGAAGTACGTGGCATGATGCTCTCCGAACTCCATCATAAGCTGTATAATGTCGTGCAAGTTATTTGAACTCTGTGCTTAATTTCTTCAAAATACCTACTTCACTATACGGTTAAGAGATTTTAATGAATAAACAAACTCTTGTAACAATACCTAGCACAAAATCTTAGTTATTAGTATTGAAGTTTTATTACTACAACCACATCTTCAGTGTAATAATTTTAAAAAAGCCTTACATTTTAAATTATGTTCTCACATTCAAAGGAAAAGACCATTATTCTGGAAATCAGAAATTTAATTAAAGGGATTTAGGAAAATTGATTAACCTCTCCAAGCCAGGGTCTTTTCATCAATGAAGTTACCTCTTCCGGAACATTTGTAATCACCTCCTTCCCTGGTGGGCAGAGTCAGGAGGCTCCACAGCACATCAATAACACCCAGAGCAAAAACTCTCCTGGGATATGCTTGTTCACTTAGTCTCCCAACTTGTTTATGAGCACCTTGAGAGCTTGTACTTTGCTTTCACCTATCTATCCCATGGGAGGTCCTAAATAAATGTTTGTTGAATGAGCGAATCCAAGTTTTTGGCTGTGAAGTTTGGGGACATTGAGAAATTCAGTTCCCTCACTAAGTCACCAGTTAAGGTAGTGGGAGATATGAATCCTGGAACTGAAAGTCTCACTCTTAACGCCAATGTCTTCTACAAAGTCAGTCATTACAAAGTGATACACTGGTAGTGACTGTTTTCTTTGCAAATAATTGTTTATTTTAGAGGCTTACGATCAATTACCTTTAAACTGTAAGTTACTCTGGTGCATTTAAAAACTAATTTGATTTAGCCTATGTCAGTGCATCCCCAACTTGTTGGTAATATACCTGTTGCACGAAGCAAGTGTGGCTGGATCCTGACTCAAGATATTAACTGATGTGTGTTGTGAGGATGACGAACACCATCTATAGGTGTGGCAGTTGGTTTATTGATGTCTGCAAACAGAAGCTGGAAAGTTACTATGAAGAAGTCATGACAGTAAGGCTCTTGTTTGCTCTTCATTCAGGGGCGCTCATCTAAATACTCACGACAGTAAAAATGAAATATTGAAGCCCTAATCTAAAATTATTTCTACTCCCGGACAATGAGATCTCCTGATCCTCAATCGTGATTGTAGAACACAAGAGTGAAAAACAAAAGCTGTCAGTGATCACCTTTTACATGGCAGAATGGGCCCTCAGAACTCAGAGACAAGTTTTCAGAGTCAAGGCCTTTAATTTCTAAGAACCCAGTTTGAGGGAACATAAATTATCTAAAATTTTCTAGCCAAAGTCTGGATTTATTGACATAGGATCTGTTACATCCTGTTCTGGCAAGTGGGGCTCTGCAAGTATCTGCACAGTACCAGTCACCTGGAAGACTCTCACTGGAGAGGCTGTCTTCTCGACAATCCTCTCTTGGGTACACAGTAATTGTAAAGAAGAGGAAATAAAGGGCAGGGGGTGGCTTAGGTGAACAGAGATATGCTGGGAAGGGGTCTCCATGGGCTGATGTCCATGTATGTGTACACCCACAAATTCACACCTGGGACCCTCCCCTCTATTGAGTTCCACTGCCATATGCAGTCTTTTCCAGCCTCAGAATCCTGTAAAGGGCAGGAAGCAGCCAGAAAGGGTTCTGTGATAGCAGATTGGCAGGTTTACATCAGGTCATCTCCCTGTCAGCTGCCGCTGCTCCATGGTATTCATGATCCCAGCGCACTATCACCCCAGTTCCTTCAGACTTCATGCACACCCGCATCCTAAAGCCACTTTAAACCTGGCCAGATTTGCTTTTCTACACACTAGCCAGTGAACTTGGATCTCCACCTACAACAGGTGGTACAATCTGAACATATTGCCTATTAGCCCTCAAATTATATAAACATATGAAACCCCAACATTTTTATGGGATATCAAGGTACTAAGTTCTTTGAATGTATCTTTAAGTATAACGGTCTTCACATTATGTAGTAATTTCTGTATTTATATGTCTTTGTCCCTCACAAGACTATGATTATTTTAAGTGCCAAGACCATCTTGGGAAAGCAGTGTAATGCCTGACACATCATTCAATCAATAGTTAATGAGCAAGTTAACAATAAATGTACATATATACAGGGACAACGTGAACAAACACCCAGATTCTGAGGTCAGACAATCTGGACTCTAAGCCCAACACCATCCATACTAGCTGTGTGACCTTAAGACAAATTGTTTAAAGTCTCTCCTGAATTTTTAGATTTCCCATCTGTTACATTAATACTATATACTTCACTGACTGCATACCACAGTGCCTGACAAAGTAAACAAAAACTATTACTATTATTATTGAAATTCAGAATGTCTGGCCACTGAAGCTACCAAAATACGCCAAGCATTTAGCTGGTTTCATCCCCAACTCTAGTCAAGAGAAACCCATTTGTGGGCTTTTATTTCATAAGCTGAGACGTGATTTAATGGCCTTTCTGAATGTGAGAGCGTTCTGGGCACAGGTGGTGGTGAGCAGCTGTTCTCCATCCCCACTGAGGACCAGTTGAGAGCCTTAAAGAGCCACATGAGTGATTTGAGTATAAAGCATTAAGAAAAGCTTCCTAATGCTTGAGGGTGTGACACTCTAGGTAGAAGCCTCAAGGGAAGCCAGGGAGTCCCCCTCTCTTGAGATTCTTTAAAAATCAGATACTTCATTGTCTCTGAGGTGGATAAAGACCAGAGAAGCATCTCACATTAAAATAACAAGCAGTTTACACAAGTCGGTCAGGTCTGAGTTACATTGCTATTGACCTAGTTCCAGTGGCACTATAACCTGGAGATACAAACAAAAAGGAAGAAAGTATAGGAAGGTCATTCCTCTACTTGGTGAGATCATAACGAAAACATTTTAGTATGCTTTTAATCCTCACATACAAAATAACTCTAAATCTCATTAAGAACCCCTTTCTGAAGGATGCAAAACGGTGCCTGGTGTTAAGTACCTCAGGACAGGCCATGGTGGGGCCATTTCAGAGGCAACCTCAGGTGAGTGTCTAGCATCCTACTGCACGCAGGTCATGGCTGATGCGATTTCCAGCTCAAGGTAGCAAACAGAAGAGGGAAAAGGTATCTCCATTCCGCTAGTGGGGTTGGGGAGGCAGGGGGTGGGTGTCAGAGAAGTGCCTGTGAGTGGAGAGACCCAATTGCACACCCATTATTCGTTTCAAACAGAGGAGTGTTTTGCATATTTCCTCTTGGAAGAGAATATTCTGATTTTAGTGAAGAGGTAGATGCAGTCTCTTGTTCTTCTTCTTGGTTGCTCAGAGGAAGAGACCAAAGAAAAAGATGTCTAGGGGAAAGAAAAGCTAGCCAAGGCCTTGATCCTGGGCAACCTGCAGCTTGAGTGGAGGCTGAAAGGGGAGTATGTATAGGTGACTGAGGAATCCAGGCTTGTTTGCACTGTACGGCCATACAAAGGGATCAGACAGAAGGCTGGAATAGAGATATGTGATAAGGACGCTTAAATGGAATATAACAGTTTGTTCTCTTCCAAATTACTGAACATTAAGTTTAAATGTTTTCATAGAAATATTATATTATATGTATATAGCAGGGTCAAATTTGCACATCACTACTCAGTTTTTAAAGGAAAATGTCACTTCTCTATTTCCTATAACCATTCTTCTTCCACGCTTGCACTCTATTGAGGAATAGGGGGAAAAAAACAGTTTGCCAATTAATATCTTGGTCTCTTCCCTTTTAAACAGTATCTTTTGGTAATTCCTTTTTTTAAAGGAAGAATTATGTTTCTTCTCTCTCCCCAAAACAGCTCATGGTGATGGGAAAGAGGGCCAATGGCCCGTGTGGTGGGCCCTATTGTTTGGAGGTGGCTGGTCTGGCCAAGCCCTGACCTATGTCCACTGGGGCACAACTGGTCCCTGGTGGCCTACGGGGACACTGTGCAGTCATTCCCTGCAGGAGTCCACACACACCGGGCTGCAGGAAGCTGCAGGCTCTGCTGCAGCCTATGGTCCTTCCCGAGGCCCAGCTGCTACAGCTGCCATTGGCCAAGTTGCCAGGCCAAAGCAGCTTCTCCTGCAGGCATGCAGCCTCTCCCAAGCTCCCCGGAGGAGGAAAGGCTCCCTGTTCCCGGCAGCACATTTCTATCATGATTGGCTCTGCTCCCCAAGTTTCCACCTTATAAAGGAAGAAACATGTTTTCCCCTTCCATCTCCACTTGCTTTGTTTCACCACAACTGATTTTAACCAGCTGAAGCTATCAAATGCTCGTGACCTTAAGCAACCTCACTACCACTTTAAAAAAGCTCATAAACAGCTAAGAACTCTGAGTGACCCCAGTTCATGAGACCCTTAACTGGACCCAACTGAGTGAGGGCTCTTTCCTGACCAATGGACAACAGAACTTGTTTTAACCATGTACAGATTAATGGATGAGCTCTGACTTTGCCAGAGCACAGGCTTTCAATCATGAGTTAGCATAAATACCATGACCTCCTCCTCCCTTTCTAGTGCACAGACCCCCTGACTTCCGCCCTCAGAAATGTGCTCACTGCTGCACATCCCTCTGCCTGGAAAGCAACTAAGCTCAGGGCTTTGTTGACACTGTGGTCACTAATCCCAGCAGGAGGCGGAAGTGAATACACAAGCATCTGAGGTCTTTGCCTTCCTCTCTCTCCTCAGTCTCCTCCACTAAAGTGTTTCTTTTTATGGGGTAATACTTTCCCTATGTCATTGTTCCCGGGGGCACTAAGCTGCATGACCTAGCATTGATGGCAGATGGGATACAGGAAGAAAAACTGGCTTAGTAATAAGGACACATATTGAGAAGTAGCTTTCAATTATACACTGATATCAAAAATGAGAAATCCATAGTTTAATCTGGTAGGCAAGCAATAAAATAGCCAAGATTTTACTTCTTAGATTGTATACTAATATTAAAAAAGCACTTACATAGTGCTTAGCATGTTTCAGATACTTTCTACAAGCTTGGCTCATTTAATATTAATGTAATGTCCCTATGTGGTAGGTACTGTTGTAATTATCATCCTCATTCTATACATGAGGGAACTGAAGCACAGGATAACTACATGACCTTGCCCAAGGTTACAAGGTGAACTGTATATGAGCCAGTATTCAACTCTATGAACAGTTTGGTTCTATGAAATTTAAAACTTACTGCTATAGTACTGCCACAGGGTGTCAGCATACCAAACTGAAGGAACAGCAGTGTTTTAAGGAAGAAGGGAAACAGGATTTTCTGAGGGCCTTCTGGGAGCAGAACACTTATGCATACATTTCCTAATTTAATCTGAGAGATGAATAAACTTCTTGGAGAACAGAATATGCAATATTTAGTTAATAGATGACTAATTTGTATCAGAGGAGCTTTTGTCCATATTTTTTAATTGAAAAATTAACGTGAGAGTAGATTTGGAAGTCAAGAGGATCAGTCCCTAGAGTCTTCTTTAACACAGGGCTCTTCCCAACTAATGGCACCTTATCACACAAGCAAACTGTTATTAGAAGGACTTCAGGGAAGAGACCACTCAGCTTTCTAGCTCTGCAAAACTCAGCCAGACAAGCATTAGCTATAAAATTATCGGGTTTAATTGATATAACATTAGAACCATAGTACATTAGAGTACAAAACCTGTATGTACAATTACACATACAAAAAAATGTTCTCTGTGAGGAGGAATTTTCAGCAAATCTGACAAACAGCAAGAGTTATTCCTATTTTGGGCTTCAAAGGAGAAACGGAAATTTCCAAGATGTCCCCCTCCTCTCTCTGGTTCCAGTGACCCTCCAAACATAAATTTGCCAAAATCTGAGGTAGGAAGGAAGCTTTTAACAATATCAGGCACTCAATCCTCCTCTCTCATGAAAGGGGTGAATTTTTAGGAAACCTTTTCCATCGTTTATTATACTGATGTTCCATCCATCTGCATCATTAGGTTCAGTAGTTACCATGACAATGTGGTGCCTACAGCAATCTAACTTGATAGCCAGATGCCAGAATGGTAAAAAATAGGACCAGCTAAGAAAGTAAGAAATATAATTAATCTGAACCACAGAAAAATGTGTTCAAAACTAGGACCAAGAAAGAAACTGCTGAAATGTCAGTGACGAGGGAATTATAACAGGAAGCAATAATCAAGTTCCAGTATAAAAACTTTTGCTACCTAGAGCCATGAACTGGTCTGTCACTAAGACTGAGGAAGGAGTCAAAGTTGGTCCAGAATAATGCTCTGCGTGTCCCCCACACACACATTAAAAAATGTTCTCTGCAGAGCCCAGCGGTGCAGTTGACTCCAGCAGGGGTCTGTGTGGTATGACCATCTTGAGGATCTGAAACCCCCATCCTAAGTGCTGCCGAGATGGTGCTCTGCTCACCTCCAGTCCGCTGCATACCCAGTTTTCCCATCTGACGAAGTAATCCCCACCGTTCTGAAGCTAGTCCTAAGAGACTGGGCTGAGCTGTGTCCTGGAAGCCCCTGTCCCCTTGCCTTCTTCATGCCCAGGGGAAGCAACAGGCCAGCACGACCCTCTTGGGGGCCCCAGTATGGCAAAGGGACAGGGAGATTAAGAAAGGAGAGCAACACAAAAGCTGTGCTCCAGAGAGACCAGTCTGGGCTGGGCAGTCGTTCTCCTCATGGCTGGGCTGGGTAGCGGCGCTGAGCTAGGCGACTTGGCCGATTCAGGCTAGTAACAGCAGAGAGCTGGAAAAGAACAAACACTGTGCGAGGTTACAGCCCCAGGCGCGACTCCCCCAAAGGCTGACCAGCTGGATCGCGCGGGGTAGCCTGAGAGTCTGGACCACTTGAGCTGTCCTTGGCTTCCCGCGGTGGTATCTAATTATTCACTTTCACCCAATACCTTCTCCTCTTAAATATGGCAGAAGAAATTCAATTTTATAGAAAGGGGAGGCCAAGTGATCATGAGAGCAGTCAGTCTGCCCCAGGTCACTGAGGAGTAGGGAGGCTGGCTCCTCTCAGTCTACGATGATCCCCTCACCCTGACGACAGAGCGACTATACATCCGTACCACTGATCCCAACACCAATTGTGTCTCTCAAGTCTTGAGACTTATGAAAGGTCAAGAACAATATTAATAATAGCAACACTGAGCATTTTCTGCATACCAGGCCCTTTCACACATATCCTCCCATTTAATCCTCACAACTCCCATGAGGTAGCTACTACAAACCCCATTTTATAGATGCAGAAAATGAGACTTAGAGTAAGTCACTGTTCAAGGACTCAACCTACAGTAGGTGGTAAACTAGAATTAGAAACCTGTGTCTTCTTAATCTAGAACATGTGCTCCTAACCCCTGTCCCTCAGGGCTACCTTACCTGGGGGACCTGAGATGGGTTGTAGAGAGGAACAGCCCCTTCCAAGGGAGGTGGGGGAAGCAGAACACCAGGGTTGGAGTAAATCTCAGAGGAAATGCCCTGTGACAGAAAATGACAGAAAAGCTTATCAGTCTCTTCTCTGATTCCAGAACATCAAGGGCCTCCCAGAGCATCAGCTTTGGCCAAGAGCAGATGGGAGGGTTTCGATACGAACTCCGGGAATTTCAAGCAAAACATAGTTTAAGTGAGCACAGCCAACTCCTGGGTCTGGGGTGGCAATACCAAGGCTCAGGGTACCCAGAGCACATAAGAAGTAAAAGCCACTTAAATTACACTAATAGCATCATAAAAAATAATATCATATTCTTTGAAAGACCTAAAATACTACAGGAGTGCTCTAACCAGTCTGCAAGAAATAAAAATGTTTTCTTAGCAATTGACATGAAATCCATACCATGGATTTCATGTCAAGTGAAATGATTCCTCGAGAATTTATGATGGCCCTTGCCAGGAACATGGGCAGGCTCTGACTCCCAAGATGGAGAAGAGGCCGTTCTCTAGAATTCACCTATGGAAGCTGTGATGGGCTGAACTGTGTCCCCCCAAAACTTCGTATGCTGAAATCCTCACTCCCAGGACCTCAGAATGTATTTGGATACAGGGTCTCTAAAGAGGTGGTGACAGTAAAGTGAGGTCATGAGGCTGGGCCCTAAGCAGCTCTGCCTGGTGTCCTTATAAGAAGAGGAAACATGGACACAGGTACACGCAGAGGGAAGCCCATGTAAAGACCACAGCCATCTACAAGCCAATGAGGAGCCTCAGCCGAAGCAACCCTGCCGCCACCTTAGTCTCTGACTTCTGGCCTCCAGAACTATGAGGAAACAAGCCCCCTGTTCAGGCGCCCTAGTCTGTGATACCTCATTACGGCGGCCCTAGTGAACGAATGCAGAAGCTTTCTCCATACTCCCCTCCCATGTGAAAGATCAGACCTCACACACCCAGGCTCTGCTGGGGCCCCAGGCTGCTCACCTCAGGTCCAGACAAGGCCCTGGTGCCGTCAGCTGTGCCCCCGCTGGACAGTGATCCTCGGAATTCACCCCCACCTAGAAAACATCAGGTCAGAGCTGTTTCCACGGCTCAGGACTGAGGAGGGCCCCTCCCAGATGGCCCCCAGGGACCACAGACAGCCCAGAGGATGTTGGCAGTACCTGTGCCCCTGGAGAAGGTGCTGGTACCCAGCAGAGACGGAGGATCTGGGAGCGACGTCAGGGAGAGGCCCTGGCCAGGCTCGGGGGGAGAAGGCGCTCTGGGGGCGTCCTGCTCAGGGAAGGAAGGCAGGCAGCACTGGCAGTTAACAAGCCATGCCAGCTTGCTGGGTGCCTGTGATGGGCACCACGGGGCCTCCACCTGCTGCCGGGGTGCTCCCCCCAAACCCCTCATGCCATTCCTCTGCTCAAGAATCCAAATCACTGCTGACCCACTAAAGTTGACATTCTTCACCCTGACTTTTAAGGCCTTTCGTCCTCACAGAACCAGTTTATGTCCCACGGTCGCCCATCACAAAACCTCTGTTTCCTCTAGACTCAGAGTCCAGTGCCAGCTCAGGACCCTGGCAGGTGCTGGGCAACCCCCCGGAAACCCTGGCCTCTCCCAAGGGTACCTCAGCGTCGGGGCTGTCCGACGAGTCTTCCTCCCCCGATGTGCTGCCACCAGGCTTCGAGCGAAACCAGCTGAACCAGCCGAACCCCGAGTTCTGCAGGGGAGAGGGGAGGTCCTGCGGCTCCCATGCGCCCCTCCCGCTAACCCACCCCTGTGCCGGCGGCAAGGCGGGAGGGCCATGACGGGGCCCAGACTCCCCGGCCTGCCCCACCGTCCGGGTCCCCACCTTTCTACGCCCTTTCACATCTCCTGGCTTTTCTCTCTGTGCCGCATTTTGGGAAGATGTTTTGTCTGCCTCATCAGAGGCTTCCCCCTCATCCTCCTTGACTGAAACACTGGAGCTCTCAGACCTACTCCGCACTCTGGGAATCAGTGGCGCCTGGAATAAAAGAAAATAAGAACCAAAGTTTTTATGATGCTCGGCAGTTACAAAAGCACGGTTACCTAGACTCCCCCACCTGACCTGCTCAGTGAATCGGTGGCTCATGGTCCTTCAGGATCGTGCTCTGCTGATGAGCAGTGGGGTAGCCATGAGACAGGACTTGCCCAAGATCTCCGGTCAAGGCCAGAGCCTGACCCCAGCCCTGGTACTGTCCCCAATCCTCTGGGGTTTTTAGTCCCATTTCAGGGCCTTTGCTCTTGCCTGTCCCTCTGCCTTGAACACTTGTTCCCAAAATCCCTACCCGGCTCATGCCCACTGTCCATTCCAACCTCTGTGCAAGGCCTCCTCAGAGACGCCTTCCCAGGTCACCCCAACCAAAGTAACACCCCTCATATGCACAGCTCTTTGTTTGTAGCCACCTCCACCACATGGCAGGCACCATCAGGGAAGGATGTGCCTGGTTCCCTGTGTGTCCCCAGCCCCTGTACAAGTCCCAGGTGTGCTGGAGGAACTCAGTTTTTGTGAATGAATAAATTAATAAAAGATGGTGCTTTCATACAATCGATTTTATCATACCAATGTTAAAAATCATATTTACGAATGACATGGAAAATAACCTTTTATAGTATTAAAAAATAGGAAATAAAACTTCATATGCACGTTCTTAACCATTTAAAAATGTGTACATATGTATATGTACATATATATGTATGTGTATACTATACAGTCTGTATATATGTGTGTGCATATACATAGAAAAACATTGGAAGGAAATAACCAAAATATTTGTGGGATTATGAATGATGTTTGTTTGATTCTTTATATGACATTTGATCTTTCAAGGTGTCTATAACAATAATGTACTACTTTGAGTCAGAAAAAAAAAACCTGAAAGCTTTTTCAAGTCCTGTAGCCTGGTTACTACTTGAGAAAGTTATCTGATGGCAACGCCCAACCAGGAAAAACTAAAGAACATCTTGAGTTTGGGACCAGCTATGCCCATTGCTGGGGGAAGGGGCTCATTCATTTAGCAGCTGGATAGAAAGATTCATTGACATGGTCACCTGAGACCTTAGAGCTTCACCGAGGAGAAAAGACACAGTTGCCATAGGTCCTCCTTGGACATAAGCAAAGTAAAAATCGTAATAAATAGCAAGACTCTCCTATGACAGAGCGCCGACAGTGTTTGGTGCAACTGCAAGAAGAGGGCGTCTGAGGGAGCAGATCTGTGAGGCCAAAACTAGCTCAGCCCGCTGCCGCAGGCACAGGCTGGTGGGACTGATCATCAACACGAGTACGACCTCCTCCCCACCACTCAGGATTTGGTGCAGAAAGCAAGCACAAACAAGATGCAGTGTGGAAGAGAGAGCTTAGGAAGGGGTCTGCGTGTGGCTGAGAAACCAAGGCAAACAGTAAAAGCCTAAACATTCTATGGCAAGCCACCTGGGTCTCCCCACCTGTGGTTTGGAGACAGCCTTTTGACCATCAGGATGCTCGAAGGATTCTTGAAACATTGTGTTCTCCCCTATGGCACAGAATGCAAACAGAAATAGTGACTTGAAGTTCTATTTTCTTCATCTGTCTGGAAGAAGGGTAATGAGGACACAGTCGGCTTTCTTAACTGCTAAGCAACTGTAGCTCAGAGCCCCAAACCCCAAGTGGATCACAGCAGATGCAAAGTCCACTTGCAAAACGCTTTCAATTCCAGGTGCTCCAGGACATGCTGGCCACCTAGCCTCCACCCCAGCCGAGGCCGTTCCTTAGGAATCCTGGAATTAGGGCCATTTCGAGCTAGATCCAGGGATCCTCCCTGATCTTCCCCTCCTTCTGAGTCTCCCATCGTGGACAGGACCTTATCTTAGAAGGTCCGAGGTCTAACCCTCTAACCCTTCTGTTTGGTTTCCAGCACATCCCTGGCCTCTGTGAGCACCAATCATCCACACTCAGCCCCTGCTGTCCAAGGCTTGATGGGCCTGGAGAAACCTGGGCCAGGACAGAAGCACAGGCCTTGTAGACCTCTTGGATGCAGCAGGACTTCAGAAAGAGGAGGGTCTACACTGCAGCTTGAGGTGCCAGTGGCACTTTTTTCCCTTCCCCACCCTGCAGCCTCCCTCGTGGCAACTAGGTTTTCCAAGGGGAGGGCAGGTGTGTCTGCTGGTGGTCTTGCTGTGCTCAGCCCCACAGGAGGTGGGCAGGATGAAGTGCACACTCTCCTCTGGATACAGGGAAGCCCTGGCATGGCTGAGGTCTCTGCACCTCCCTCACCCGCTTCCTCCCCTCCAAGACGCTCCCCAAGACTCCATCCTGGCAGGCTCATCTTACCATGGGGAGGGCATGTCTGTGGGGTTTCCTTCCAGGCTCTTCCTCCAGGAGCCCCTGAGACTGGCAAGCCACCACCAGTCCCTGGCAGATGCCTCTCAGGAACCGAGTAAAGAGGCACTGGGACCACCATCTGCCCAGAACCTCCTCCTGCCGGGTAGGAGCCCGGCTGGTGGGGAAAGGGCTGGGCTGGGCCTGTCTGCTCTGCCGCTGGCCACAGAGCTGAGTGGTCCCTCAGGTCTTCCGAGCTGCCTGGATGTCCCGAAGGCTCCTGGTATGAAGTGTTTTCTAAGGACATGGGACAAAGATAAAGATGTGAGACCTAACAGGTGGCATTTGCTTGAACTGCTCACCCCAGGAACATTCCTGCCCAGGTCCTCTGTGGAGAGCAGCCACAGGACACGAGGTGGCTACCATTTCTGTGATGGCAGGGACAACCTGCTGCTTGTGACCCAGAGTTCACACAGTTATGCCCATCACCGTGATGGCCTCTGAGCCGTAGCTCAGTGGGTCGGGAGAGCAGAGATTACTCTCTCACTAAAGTCCACACTTTTTACATTTTGGATAAACTTTCTCCTTTAAGGACGTCCTAATGGGCTTAGGTATTTGAAACTTAGAAAGTTCCAAACCAGAACTGCAGAAATGATGGATTTGCTCTTAAAGGATCAGAGCATCGGCCCAGGAAGGGACATCGGTGGTAATCATTCTGGCTCTGCCAGTTTGCCGAGGACACAGACTAAGGTGTGGATGTGTACAACGATTGGCCAAGGTCACAGGGCTCTGCGGGTGGCTGACCCACCCGCTGGACTGGGTGACGGGAGACACAGCTGCTTCCTAGGGGAAGTGGCCATTGGGAGATACCTACCCTGGCTCCCCTCCCATCCTTCACCTTCACAGATGCTGTGACACTGCAGCAAAGCTGGGAAACGGAAGCCAGGGCCTGCCCTTCCTTGCCTCCCCTCCCTCATTCCTGAAGGAAGTACTAAAAGGCTGGGAAACGACTGGAAGTAAAGAGATGAAGCCCATCTTGACCCTGACATGAGGTGTCATTTGGGAAAAGGGCAGGGAATTAACTGGAGGTACTAATGTCAGGCGACCCAACACTCAGAGGCATCATGACAAGGGAGGGATATGTGGAAAACACCTTGGAACACATTTCACGTGTGTGGTGATTAATAGCTCAAAAAGCCTGTGAATTTTCTACATCGCCAACACTAACATGACATACACATAATCCACCATTTCTGGCATGGAAAAATGCACGCAGCTGGGGAGAAGTCCTGACACAAGTGAAACAATTACATAATGATGCAATCCAACAAGTATTAGAACCTGAACATGAAGCTAAAACTCTAATGATGTGGGAACTCAGATGTGCAGGAGGCTGTGACGGGCCACTGCTGGGTGGGGAAGGTGCCTGGACCCATGGGTCAGATTTACACAGTAAAGGCAGGAACTCCAGGAAGGGAAGGGTGGATGCTTTTTACGTTCTGTTATCTTGTATAATCAGATCCTGAGAGTCAGCTATTACACACTCAACCCATCAGCCTGGGTACCTGTTGTTCCTCTGGCTCCCAAGATATCTGAGTGAGAACGAAGATCTGCAGTGTCTCCTGCTACCTTTTGCTGTTTAAAACAAAGTCAAATCCTTTAAAGCACACAAACACAACCAAGAACAGGGAACAGTGGTTTGACAAGTCAAAAAGAAACTTCAGAGGGAGCGACAAGGTCAAGGAGCCTCAGCTGAATGTGGGGGATGGCTGGGGGTGAGGTCTCAGCCCTTCCTATCTCCCAGCCTGGGTCCCAGAGCATACGGCCCACTGGCAGCGTAAGGGCCTTGTGTGCCTTAGCAAAATGCACCCTGTCCTTTCTTCAGAGAGAGTGCAAAAAGAAAATGGAGGAAGCCCTGCTCCAATTATTGTTCCAATTACTACCAGCAGTTTTTACAGTTGTCGGAACAAAAAGGGAAGGCCCAGAAGTCTTTTAAGCAGTTGCCCTACATTACATGAAAGTGACACGGGTCCACTGTGATCCATTGTTCCTAACAGAGAGATGGAAGCTTTCGTGGTCATAAAATGTCTTTTCTGGGGCCGCAAAGAAGGGTGGCAAGGAGGATTTGGAAGAGGGCCCCACTATCTCACATGGGCAAACACAGGAAACCCTTTCCACCCAGGAGGGAGGCAGCAGTCAGGAAGCCGAGCGCTGACCCTTCCCTGGTGGGACTGTGCCTGGGTCTCCTGGGTGCTGGGGGACCTCGTGGCCCTCCAAGGGGCCAGGGGCTTGCTGAGGTCAGTGCCCACCCACTCTGTGTCTCAGGGAGCAAAGAGGGGCACAAAGCCCCCCTCCGCCAACCCGACCCTGATGCCCACCCACCTCCAGCTCAGTGAGCCGCCTCCGAAGGTGCAGGAGCCAGTCTGGCTCTGGATGCCCGGCTCCACGGCGCTGTTCTAGCACCAGGGGATCTGACAGCTTCAGTCTCTCTGCCAGCTGTGCCAGGTTTCCACATGGGCCAGGACCCGGCAGCACGAGAGGGGAAAGAAGAAAGAAAAGTAAGGGAGACGGAAAGAAATGCGGACAGAGGCAACAGAGGAAAGGAGAAAGAGGGACAACTCACGTGTAAATCGGGTTGTAAAGCATAACTGAGAGATGGCAAATGCAGCAGATACAGGCCCAAAATTGCAACATAAGTAAACAAGTAACCCATCTTGGTGTTAAAGAATGAATAAAATCCAGGGAGGAGCTGTTTCTCAGCTTTCCGGCCTGCAACGCTGTCTGCTTAGTGCCGGAGTCCCTTGAACTTCATGTCCATGAGAACCACCTGGACCTTGTTCAAATGCTAGTTCCGATTCCACCAGTCCGAGTGGGGCCTGAGAGCCTGCATCTCTCACAAGCTCCCAAGTGACGCCTGTGCTGGTCAAGAGACAGCTTTATACTGCAAGACTATTCCATCATTACATCTCAAAGCTCTCCTTCTCCTCTGTTCTGGGTGCCTGAGCTCACTACCACCATCACCTTGCTGGGAAATTTCAGGGTAAGTGGGCTCAGCCCTACAACTCTTATTGGCTACAGAATCGAACACTTTGGAGGGCCTCTTCGAAAGCAAAGCAAAAATTGACGGTAGGCTGCTTTTTTACTCTCCACTTAATGGATTTTTCTTCAATTAATTGGAACAACTATTTGCCTGATTATTTTCTTTCCTAGGAATTAAAAGTTGGTATGTTTTTGTGTTCTTTTTCGAATGTATCCCACAAGTGATAAAATACTCCATGCATTTAAAAACATTTTAATAAGGATCATTTCCTGTTGAAATCACTGAAATTTATTTTCTAAGCCCAGCTGTTATCATTAGAATGGTTCACCATAACATGCATTTTTACTGTACCAGTAAAGGAGGTGCAGGAATGAATTTCCCCAGTAGCACACGCCTGTTTTCCAATCCTTCAAGTCCACTGCCCCGCCCCTAGCTTCCTTCTTTGTGCATTCTCAGGCCTCTGCTTATCACATCTGGGCATGCACATGTGGCCAAAGCCCGCCATGGGCTCCAGTCTTACAGCATGTTCGAAGAAGATGAAATGTGGACTCTAAGCTGCTTTACAGTAGCTTTCTCTGAACACTGAAGATAAAACACCTGGGGAGAACATTTTGAGAAGCTCACCTTGATGAGTTCCACTAATAGAACAGGGTGACTACTCTCTCCCTGGCTGAGAATGGCTGTGCCAATGGCTTCACAGTAATGCAAGGCCTGGGACGCAAGGCCATAATCTGCCAGACGGGAAGCATAAAGGAGCTTATACACCTGTGAAGAGGAACAGGGCCAGTGACTAGTCCATCCAGACAGGAGTAAAAAGATAGAAACGTAGATAAGGCTTTTTGGAAGTCAGCTGACCACCAGCTTCCACTAACTCTGGCATCTGAATATCCAGGAGGACTCTGTGCCATTTGGGGCATCCTATCTGTTATGGGCACAATTTCAAACCCAGCCTGCAGTTCCTGTATTACAGAGAAAGGGACCATCAGCTCAATCTCCCTAGGCCCTGGTCACGGCAGAGATGCACCAGACTACTTCCTATCAGGCCACAACTCTGGAATGCCTGGTGTACATGAGCACAGGACCAGGCACCAGGGGGACATAAAAAAGAAGAAAAAATTTCTCTGAGGCAAGGGGTTTAAAGTCTAAGGGACAGAACAGGCAAATACAGGTAAACTTCACAGAAGCCTGAGTGACAGGTCGAGATGGAACATGAGGGCTTGGGAACCAGACAGACCTGAGTTCAAACCCCAGCTCCATCCTGCGTGTGCAGCACTGGGCTGGTCACCCCATTTCTCTGTGCCTCAGTTTCCTCAGTAGAGCACAGGGATAATAACACTATCTACCTCTTAGTTGTTGGAAAAACTAAAATGAGATCATCCAAGTCTAATACTTAGGACAAACGTATGTAAGAATGTGAGCTGACAGCGTGTAACTCCTCTGAACCTATTTCCTCTTTTGTCAAAGCGGGTAATCATGTCTGCCTCACAGGATTAGGAATAATACCCTAAAAGCACAATGCAGTGCCAGGAATCTACAACACAGCCACAAAACCCAGCTAATCTCACCCCTCTCAGCCCAAAGGTAACTGAGAGGTGGGCTGACTAAAGAAAAAAGACAAAAGGCTATACCCGCAGGAGCCATCAGGCAAGGAAAAGGTGAGTCCGGGGAGACTCTTGAAGAAGACGCGAATGGGATCCTTTCCCTATGCCCAGGAATTCATTCCTTCTCAGGGTTTTGTTTGTATTTTGTGTTGTGGGGGGTGCATACAAGGTGGGCACACGTTACTGCTGCCGTATGCGGTCTCCACACAGGTGCTGAGGAGTCTCCAGGGACTGACAGTGACAAGAAGGCACCGAGTGGAGGAGCTGAGGAGAGAGAGGTGGGAACCTCTAATGTGCACGCCACCTGACAACTGCAGCCCCGAGGGAGGGGGGAAGGATGAGGACCAAGGACAGAGCAGGGAAAAACCTCCGGGGTTAAAGACGGGCATCCAAAAAGATCAGAGGAGCAGGCCAGGAGAGGGAGAAGGATGCGCAGCCTGCCGGGTGGCCTTCTCGCTCCCTCTCCTGGCAGGGTGGCGGGGACTGCAGAGAAGAAGGCTGGTTGGAAAGAAGAGGACAGCAGAGCAGATGCGGGCACTGGGCCTGCGCTGCCGGCATGCTTTTCACATGTCAGAAGTGAGGCAGGAGCCTCCAGCAGACAGGCCCCTGCAGTGTTTTGCTTTCATATCTTAAAATGCAGACCTCTAGGGACCTCAAAAGAAACCCTATCCCTTCTCATGCTCAAGCTAAGCAGGAAAAGTCTGGTAGATGATTTAGCCTGGCTACTATGTGCCACACAGCAGAGCTGAAACCCAGCTGCTCACAGCCATCTGACATGGCCAGGCTGGTGGCTTGTGTGGCTTGGCTTTAGTTACCTGGAAAGGAGGGATGAAGGATTTCGGACGGCCCAGCATCTGGCAGTACTCAAAGATCTCCGTCCTCTGAATGGCCTCCATGGTTGCAAATTTCAAAAACTCTTGACTAAAATCAGGGAATAACAATAAAAGAGAATGAGGAGAGGGTCGGGGGGAATCTGAATCCCAGCAGACGGCCAAGCACGTGCTCCTCCCATTCATGGTAGAGTTTCTGATCCCTGGGGCAGCTCCAAGAGAGGAAGGAGATGCCGGGACTCCAGAGCAAATGTTCTGCCTCCTTTTGCCCCACCTTCTAGAGGCTGGGAAAGGAACAGAACAGAGCCCTGCACCACGCGGAGCAGAGACTGTGGGCATGGGGTCCCTGCCTTCCTTGCTGGAGGGCCACCTAGGGCACACTGCTCTCCCTCTCGGCTCGGGCACTGGGTGCACCTCGGTGCCCTGAATGCCAAGCGCATGCACCTGTGCAAGACCACCCCTCACCTAAGCAAAAGGACATAAGAGAGGGAGCCACGTCACACACCAAGAGCACCGAATACAGGCGGCGTGGCAGGGAGTGGGGGCTGCGGAGCAGAGGTCAAGCGACAGTCCCTGTGTCAATGTTCACTCAGCCAAGGAGGGAGCAGACTGGGTGAATGAGATCTGAGGGAGGGACCCCCAGTCCTGCCCCTCAACAGCTCGCCATGGGGTTTGAAATCACAGTCCCCAGGGCTATCTCTGGGGTTAGGACCGGCTCTCCAAAAACTTCCCCCTGCAAGAGGAACCTGAGAACCTACACGGTCACTACACAGTCGTTGGCACACATTCGGCAGAGAGGGGCTCCTTCGACCAGCTGTGTGCTGTCGGAGAACACGACCCTGAGAGAACACGAGCCAGTGCATCCCTACGGAGGCAGGCGCTTCGGTGCCGCAGTTAAAGGGGCTTTACATCCCGATGGCCTGATTCCAAGTCCCACTGGACCCCACAGAGCTGTACCACCTTGGACAAGGTATTTAACCTCTCTGTGCCTTGGTTGCCCCCCTCTGTAAAGTGAAGATTAAAAATACACCTTCACAGGGTTAATCTGTAATGATTAAAGGAAATAATGCAAATAAAATGACTGGCACAACATAGGAGCTTAGGAAATCCTAACTATTAGTGGGAGGAGGAGGAAAGAGAGATCCAGAGGCTGGGACCCCTACAAAGTAAATGGGTCATTTTGTCCATTTGTCTAGGGACTTATTAGGGCCCTTCTGTGTGAAACGCCCAATGTTAAGGCCAGCAAGAATAAGTGACAGGTGGGGGCTTTGGGTATCTTGTGTGCCAAGTCACTGGTGGGGATGTAGGGGCTAAATATAACTTCTTCCGTTTTCCATTTCTGCCCACTTCTGAGAACAGGCCCAGGGCTGCCTAACCCAGAGCCTTAAGCCACCGCGTTCACGCATTCTTGTCAGTCTCTGGTCATGGAGCCAGGGCGCCACCTAGTGGTGAGAGGGGCACAATACAACCCACAGGCACCAGGGGGCGGCTTTCGGGAGCACTGAGGCCCCCTGGTGGTGTGATACGGCCTCCACTGGCATCTCCTTGCCCTGTTCTGTGCAGAAAGCAATTCCCCCAAAGGGGACCAGCGGTAGCTGAAATTCACACAAGAAAATGGAAACCTAGCCAACAAACCAGCAAAGGATAAAACAGTGTCCTGGAGAAAACGTCCTTCCTATCTCTTTTCTCCCAGAAGATTACGACATACCTGTGGCTACTGCCCAGCAAGGTCAGGTGGTCTGTCTTCACGGTGTAGTGGCCAAAGGGCACGTGAGCCATGAGGTAGCAGAAGTGAGCTGCCTCCACCAGGCCCTTCGCGGCTGCAGGAGGAGCAGAATTAGCCCCGGTTGTGGAACATGCCCATGTGGGGACCCATGTCTGTGGGATAGGAGCCGGAAGAGGCGGCCCCCAGGTCAGAGGGAGAACCTCATGGGTATAAAGGAATGAACTTCCGTATCATGAGTCACACACCCCAAGCCCCATTCAGTCTCCCACCTGCCTTTGTGGCTTCAGACATTACTTTTCAATTCCCTTCAGCCAGAATAAGGCACTATTTCATATTCCCCCTCATGGACTTTTTATTAGGACTTTTCAAAGCATTTTAGTCCTTCCTGAAGGTGAGAGGTGAATAGAGACACCCACACCAGAGCAAAGGAGGGGGCCATCGGGCACAGCAGTGTTTAAAGTAGGCTTCTTAGGGGCACTGATGCTTCCCCTGCTAATATCAAACAGTAAAAGATACTTCCCGGTGTTCATAAAAATCATAGTAACAAACTGACAGGCTTTACATGTTCTTCCATACATTTTCCATTTCCATACATTTCCATTACCTCAAAACTGAATTAATTCAAATAGGTAAAGTGCCTAGTACAGTGCCTGGGACCCAGGTGGGACTCACCTGCCATCTGACTTGGCACAAGGTTACACAGAGCTACTCCAACAGAGCTGGATTTCACCAAGTTCCACAAAGAGAACAGAGGGTTCTAGATGTCCTGCCCCTTGGCCAAATTCGAGAACCACTGATCTGGGACATCCAAAAGCTCTTAAGTGTTTATAAGAGAGATGATAGGAATAAAGACTACACAATTACTCAGGGTAGTTCAGGCAAAATCAGAATTTCCTATCCGGTTGAGCTATGTCACTGTGCGACTAACCACAGCAGGAGGCGAGTGTCGCGTGCATTAACTCCTTCTCCTGGGCAATCTGGCTGAGATGGAAAATCAGCTGCTGAGACGTGGTGCCTACAGCAGCCCAACCCCGGGGACAGGTCTGCATTGGCTTGCAGCAGAAGTCCCAGGAAACAGAGAGACAAACTCCTTTCCCTGGAGTTTCTGTCCCCAAAGTGTGAGGCTCCTGGGTCAAAGGAAAGCCTGCAGCACCCACTCAGGCCCCACACAGAACCTGAGGATCTAAGAATGGGGTGTTTCAGGCTGACCTGCAGCTACCCAACGGAGAGCTGGGGGACAGTGCTAGCTTCTGCTTACCCAGGGTGTCCCCCATGGTGACAATCGCACGCTGGTACAGCTCCGGGTCCCCACCTTGATTCGACAGTATCACAGCCAGGTGAGGCCTCCAGTCTCCCCACTTCTTGTCCCCACAACACTGAAAAGCAGCAGAAAAAAAATGGAAGATTTCCTGAATAAGGTAGCACTGACCAGAATGGAGGTTAAAAAAAAAAAAGTGATTTGGAGGAGTAAGAGGAAAGCCCATTATACTGTCTGCAATGCTGCCATTCATTGATTTCAAGTCATCTTTTTAAAAAAGCAAAACTCCTAGAAGGATGGGTAAGCAGACAGGCAGACACATATGCATACATACACAGGGTTACTGGGAACTAGATAAATAAAATGACACTGTTGGTCACCTACTAATTTTCAGATCTCTTCCTGGTACCCCCAACCCCAATAACGAGGGACAAAATTCCCCAAAATCCCTGATGTTGCAGTGGAAGAAGATCACACATCCTTGGCTCATGCGAAGAGCCCGCATTAGCCTGCTTGAAGTCAGGGGAACACTGGGCTTCTTAAAACTTTGCCAAATGGCTAATGACTTCTGGTTTTCCAAAGCTGTTGCACACACATCACCTTATTTAATCTTCTCAACAATCCTCTGAATCCTAATTCCTATTGCCACTTGAAGAATGAGAAAACCAAGGCATGTGGCCCAGCGGGCGATGATCCTTATTCCTCTTCCTCCCAGCTGAGCATGGTGCTCCATCCCTCCGGGGCGATGCAGAGGCAGCAGAAATCCACGAGGGGGCAGCAGAGTGTAAACAGAGCCACCCACTGGGGAAGAAGCCCCTCGCAAATGGTGGAGCTATGACCACCCTTCTCCTGAACGAAGGGGAATTTCAGGACAAGGAATATCAATTAAAAAAAACACACATAATGTCACAGAAACAACCCAGGACCTGGATTCAACAAGATCCCTGCTTCTCACTATCTGTGTGACCTTTAGCAAGTTTCTTAATGTCTCTGAACCTTTGTTTCCTCACCTCTGAAATGGAAATCATAATTTCTGCCTAAGAGGGTTAATGATGATAATAAGATTATTAGGTAAAGCACATAGCATAGTGCTCTACACTTGGTTTGCACTTAATTAAATTATAGGTGCAAATTAGGTGTAAATACACATGTGCACAGATACACACATACACACCCACACATATACACAGAAGCCCAGCAAAAGAAAGAGGGGATTTGCCAACCAACCAGTCCATCTTCCAATTTGTTACAGAGAATGGGTAATGCAAGAGATTGACAGTAATAGCTAAGATTTAGAGGACAAAATAATTCACAATTATTTGGTCTTTTGTAATTATCTCAAGGAACAAACGGTGCTTTATGCAACTCCATTTTATAGTTACTCTTTGTTTATCTGGGCAATGCAGTATGAATGAGATGATGATAATAATAAATCACAATAGCAGTTGTCACTAATTGAGCTCCGACCATGAACCATACTCTGTGCTAAGCATTTTGCTTCTAAATAGTCACATGCACTGGGTACTATTATTATCCCCACTTTAACATGTAAGCCAGGCCCTGTCTTGCTGGAACTAAAGGAACCAGCAAAAGAAAAGCCCTTGTTAAAAAGAACTTAAAAGTCATTCTTCTGTCTCCTCACCAGGTGATCTGGGGAAAAAAATCACTGTAAAGCAGATCTACGGAGAGCAAGTGCAAGCATTTATTAACCACCTTCCATGGGCCAAGCAAGGGGTTGATACGGTCAGATAATCTCTCTGTTTAATTTTCACAATAACTTTATCAGTTAGGGCATCAAAATGCCCACAACAGTGAAAAATGGAGGCCCTGAGATTAAGGAACAAGGCAAAGTTCACACAGTAGTAGAAGCAGAGTCAAGGCTAACCCTTGATAGGAGCCCACATCTGTGTTTTCCAGTTGGCACACTTTTTCCACTACACCATTTGTTATATAAGCAACTAAGTCTAGCTTTCTCCTGGATGCTGTCATGCTAGAACACTCTCAGACACTAGGATCAAATACCATATTGGCATATGACCTTGGGCTCCCCAGTTTTCTCACCTAAAAGTGAGGAACCCTTAGCTTACTCCCCCGTTGCAGAAGATCCAGCTAACTGTAAGTTGATGACATCATTTCCTGCATTTAGTGCTTCATGACATGATGCCAATTCATGGCAGAGCACAGGTCACTCAGCTGCATTGT
Organism: Manis javanica; assembly: GCF_040802235.1. NCBI lineage: Eukaryota > Metazoa > Chordata > Mammalia > Pholidota > Manidae > Manis > Manis javanica. Next base: position 86,542,912 of record NC_133166.1, read on the forward strand.
GAAGGGAACTCTGTGTTCCAAGATAGCCAGTTGGCTTGACGATAAGGCATGAAAGTCATCATTTATCTTTTCTTTTTTTGGAATTGTCCACAAGCAAGAATAAGAACAAAAAAGCAAAAGTGTGAAGTCCATTTTCATTAAAACTAGGTGTCTGCAAAAATCAAAGCCTGGAAATACAAGAAAAGCTGCCAAAGTAATGGAGACTGAACAGTGGCAAGTTCAGGAGGAGGCTGATTTCTACTGGATGCGGCCATGCTAGAACACTCTTAGACTCTAGGATCAAATACTGTATTGGCATATGACCTTGGGCTCCCAGTTTTCTCACCTAAATGTGAGGAACATGTTTAGGAGATCCCACAGCCATCTCTTTCAGCCAGGAAGAACCAAACACTACACAGATGCTCACAGAAAACTCTGGGTCATGCAGATGCCAGATACCCTGGATATGGCCCTGGTCCCTCCCCAGAACAAACCTGCCACAAATAACTGGTTCAGGGGAGACTTGACTCCTGTAAAGGAACAAGCACAGAATCTGTACAAATATACTGTAAAGATACAAGGAAGGAAGTAACATGAACAATGAATGGGAGAAAGAAGGAACATTCACCAGAAAAAGGTTACCACAAAACAAAGAATGGTCATCAAACATTTCATCATGAACTTAGGCAAAAATAAAGTAATGAAACAATTTCTTCTACAAAGCAAGGACCTAAAGCAAAGTTACAAGAGCTTGGGAGAGAGAAGGAGGGCAACAGGGGAAGCTCAGGAAAGAAGCTCAGGAAAGAATAGGGAGACAATCTGAAAAAGTAACAACAAAAATGGAAAGAACACAAAAGCAAAGAGCCACTGAGAACAACACAGGAGGGGATACACAAGATGGAAATGAGCAAAGCAAGAGAGAAGAAAGAAATAAAACAAAAAAAGTTTTTTTAACTAAAGAGAAAATTATATACAGTTGACCCTTGAACAACACAGGTTTGAACTGCACAGGACCACTTATATGCAGATTTTTTTTCAATAAATACTGTATAATACAGTAAATGTATTTTCTCTTCCTTATGATTTTCTTAATAAAATGTTCTTTTCCCTAGCTTACTTTATTGTAACAATACAATATACAATAGGTATCACATACAAAATTGTGTTAATCAACTATTTACATTTTGGTGAGTCTTCTGGTCAACAGTAGCAATTAGCAGTTAAGTTTTGGGGGAGTCAAAGTTATACACAGGTTTTCAACTGCATGGGAGGTCAGGACCCCAACCCTCACATTGTTCAAGGGTCAGCTGTTTATAATTCACGTATGTATATGCACACAGTTTACATATATTAATAAAATGTATATGCATAAAGTGTCTGAAAAGAAGACCAAAATAATGGAACACAACAAATATTGAACAATATAAATCAAGAAAATTCCTGTACTATAAGATACGAATGCATACTAAGAGAGCATGCTGTGCCCCCACAAAAAAACTGACTCAGGCAGTCAACCCTAAAATACAGCCTAGTAAAGTTACTGTACTTCAAAAATAAAGAAGGAATAATTTGGGGCAAAAAGATCAGTCTCCTCTAATGGAAACACTATCAAGCTGGCCTCAGACTTCTCCTGAGCCTTATCCAACTGTAGGTAATATGTACACTCTAATACATCCGGCTTTGAAGGATCAATGTGCAATGGTGGGAAAGGAGGGCAGTCCTGCTGGGGGGCGCGGAGCAGCCTCGGGTTCTATCGCCATTCAGGGAAGAGCAGGCAGTCGTGGTATTGTGGAAAGGGCAAGGTCCTTGGAATCAGACAGAGCTGGACTGATCCTGACCCCACCACTCCTGGCTCTGTGATCTAAATGGGGATACTAGTTCCTACCTCTGTGCATTAAGTGGAATAATATGAATCAAAGTGCTTAGCACAGGGCCAGGCACATGGTAAGTGGTTAACAAACTAGTGTTTGTTTTTAGTTTTTAAAGCCATCACCTCGTTCGTGCACAGTCCCCACCCCTAAACCCTGAGCGGTCCTGTCACAAAGGGTACCGTGGCTGCCTGTGGGATCCTCCCCGACATGAGCTGGAAGAGGGTCTGCAGTGGGTCGTTGAGCGCCAGCGTGCTGGTGAAGCTGCAGAGAGAGGCGACCGTCAGCGGGGACCCAGCCAAGAGAGCCTTTTGCCCATTGCCAGCCAGGCCCCAAGCCTTGTACATTTCTATTTCATTTCAGCAGCTTCCCCTGTAAAGTGGGTTTCTCTCTGCCTTCCCGTCCTGCCTCTGCCACCCCCCACTTTCGGAGGGGACCGGAAGGCTCTTCACCCCACACCCAGGGCAGAGGTCCTTGCTGGGGGACCATCTAGGCTCTGCTGCATGATGCCCTAATTCTTGAGTAACAATTTCTGTAGGCCTTCGTCTACCACAGAGATGACCCCCCCAACATTTCAAAGACCCTGGATCAACCCAAACATCCTCTCTGTGGGCCTCCCCTTCCTAGCCACCCTGGCCTCCTGCCACCCGGCAGCAGCCCTCCTCCATGCCAAGCCCCAGCACTCCAGGCTGTTTTTCTGGCTCATCACTGGCCTGGTCTGTAGTACTTTTACTCTCAAGCACTTAATAGCCATTTTCACTAACCAAAGAGGTATAGAACGGGGACCAGAAATGATCCTGCTGCTGATAAACCATGGGATATGCCTAACAAGGATATAATAAGCTCTATAGCTGATTTGAGATTTCAACATACTCAGTGTAAGAGATATTTTTCACAATTCACTGGGCCCCATCAAAAATCAATGGTCCAAGGTAAAACTCTCTAACAGAGATGTATGCTACGATGTGGGTTGTGGGTGTTCATTTCCAAAACCCAAAGGAAACCCATTCCTCAGAACTCTGCCTTTTATTTAATAGCACCCTTGTCTGGGGAGCTTAGAGTGCTTATCATCACAAAACTCCTAGCACTCTTCGCCATCCCAGTCCCTGCGCACAGGGAAGCGTGCAGGGGTGTTACTAGTGCCTGGGAAGACAGAGGCCTGCAGCAGTAAAGGGACTTGGTGGAAGCTATCGCAGGGAACTGGCTCCTGCATTGTGTGGCAGCCGCCAGCCCCAGAGTGAACTTGAAGGGACATGTCCAACAGCGTTTATGACCAATTTAAGTTAAGCTGAGAGGGTAGCATCACAGCTTTAACCAACACAAGAAGATGGACATTTTGAGGTAATATCTTCTCACTGTCTGACCCAAGCCTGCTCCTTGTAGGATGGCCCTCCTGTCCCACCCCAGCCTTGCCACATGTCTGTCCCTGCCAACCCATGGATGCCAGTGGTAGCCTGAAGGACTGACTCAGAAACCCTTGTCCAGTGCCCCAACACCCACTGCCTCCATATGACCCTGATTCTCTTCTGCTGTTTCATCCCCCTTATTCCAAACTCCTGGTATGTAGTCACACCTCCATTCCTGTCTCATCCTGGGCTGCAGGCTCCTCCTGGTCTAGCCTGATACTGGGGTCTTGACATGCGAGGTGCTTTCTGACTAAACACACCCCTTCAGTCTCGCCATCTCTCACTGCCCTAGACAAAGACTTGTGGGGCTACTGCCCCATCCTGCAAACCCCTTTTCCCAGCACAGCTCCTGCTCTTCCACCCACACCCCTACTTCTCAGCCCCACATCTCCCCGCAAGCCTAAGCCATGGAAGTCACCAGCCCTTAGTCCTGGGCTGTCAGTCGACCTGAAGGGATCATCTGTCCCCTCACTGATGAAACTATCTAGACCAGCCCCTCCTAAGGAGAAAAGGCTACTGCAATGTAGAAACCTACTCAAGTTTTGGAAACTCTGACCCTGGGAAATATTACTAAATATTTTATTCAGCTTAGCAGGTTGAAAGAATGCAACTGTGCCTAGGTTGCAAGAATCTGGAAAGGAGATATGCTATGTCCAGCTCAGAAAACAGAAACTGCAAAGACATTTGGAGTGTGAGCCTTCTCGGTGTATCTCCCATGTCTCCTTGCCTCACATGGCACCTTTGCTGGGAGGCCTCTCTGCTCCACTGGTCTCCTTTGCAAATCCCCCACTCACCCGCTCATAACCCAGCTGTAGGTCCTGGGGTCCATCTTGCTGGCCAGGAACAAAGCGTGGCCCCACAGATGGTTCTTCATGGCCCACTCCAAGGCTTCCTAAAAACAAAAACCCCATATTTACTATTACCTTCCTCTCCATCTACGAACAGCAGCAAAGGGCTGTGCTTAGGTGCCACCCCCTAGCAGCAGGGGCCAGGCTTCCGGGAAGGCTGTTGAGCCTCACCTGTGTGTGGGAAGTGGACTTTAAATGGCATGGCTTTCTCTCTAAGGTATCCCCTTCTCCAGCCTACACTTTATCAAAATGCATGGTGCTATCTCATGAGGTCCCCATAAGCCTCGCCTCCAGTTAACCTTATCTCATTAGCAGAAGTCACACAATACTTTTGGGAACCTAAGCACCAAAAATAAGAGAAACACCTCACCCCCAAGGACTGAGCCTCAAAACACAGGGTGCAGAATGGTATCTGTGGGGGCATGTTGAAGGAACAGTTTTTTAATGACTGTGACAGAGACTCCTAGGTTCTCACCCAAACCTGCTCTCCCAGGCCAGCAGCTGACCACATTTCTCCACCTCCCTTGCACCTAGTGTGACTGAGTTCCAGACAGTGCAATAGAAATGAAGTAACGTGCGCCACCTCCAGGCCTGGCCCATAGAATCCCCCACTTCCTTCCTTCATGGCCTTTTCCCCATCTGACTGGCTGCAAGGGAGGGGACATCCATCCAGGCACCTTAGAGACTGCACGATGAGATGGGAGGGCTTCCCACATGCAGGTGCTTGGATGACTCCATGGAGCAAGGCCGCTCCGCTATTCTGTTCTCCACCCAGCGATCTCACATGACTAAAAGGAAGCTGCTTGTATGTTTGAACCAGTATTCACAGCAGTTAACCTACCCTACCTAATACTGTAACTAATGCTTGTTAATGATCAAGTGCTTGTTAACTATCAACTTCATGCACTAAATTAATGACACTATTAACTTGGTGAGATGCATTAGAAGCCGCAAATTTTAAAACATTCACATACATATATTCACCTTTTCATTCAATTTTCAGAATTATTTAGTAAGGGCTTAATTTACATGTGCGCTTTTGACCTGGTATTAATGATTTCCTCAGTGCCCCAAAATAAGGTGATTTTTGGACAGGAAGTCACTCATGAGATGACTCCACTGCCACATGAAAATTTCCTTGATCATCCCAACACCACCATGCTCTTATTTGAAGAGAGAGCAAATTAACTGGCCATAGTTAGGAAATTCAGCCTCATATCCAATATAAGGAAAAATGACATAAAGAGTTACTTTTTATATGCTAAAGTATTTTCTAATAGTATTTTTTAAAAGGAGTCACTAATGATTGGTTGGGAATCAGCACTTTACTTAAACACCTGCATCTCCAAAAATATAACTGAAGAATGAGTGAAGAAATTTACTCTATCAGAACATCTACGAGAACATCTATCAAAGATACCATCTCACAAAGCCAGAAGTAAGACCCCAGTTAAATATTAACAAAGGTTTTCAAGGTATTTAAGGTGACTTAGCTCCTCATGACTCACTCTGACCCCCTGTACCCTATCCCTCACTCTCCTCTGGGAAAGGTGTGCCAGGTCAGAAGCCCGGGATGTGGGAAGCCCTCCCACCTCATGGCGCAAGTCTCCGACTCACCAGGCTGCCCACATCTAAACTCTGGCTCTTTCACTTGCTAACTATCTTCATCTGTAAACACATAAAACAATAATAGAACCTAACCTGCAGGGTTTCCAGGATGATAAGTGAAAGAATGCATGTGAGATTTAAGTGAATGCCTGGCACACATCAAGTATTTTTCACTATTTGCTTGTGTTATTGTTGTGATCACCGTCATTACTTACCTTTCTTAAGGAAGCAGATCGTCGCTGATCTATCACTGTTCCCCACTCGGTTCAATGCCTTACAAGTAGTGGCTGCTTAATAGATGTTTAGTGAATGAATGAATCACTGGTGAATTTGCATGTCCCTACTATACAGTGAAAACAATATATGTACATATATATGTGTGTGTGTGTGTGTATGTAGTATATATATATATATACATATAAATGTGATTTGGGGATAGGAATTCACTAATGAGGTGATTCCATCTCCAAATGAAAATTTGATGTGTAATATATACCATGGGAGTATTTCACCACATAAGCTTAACTGGAAAAAAAAGAAATAACTGTACATAAAACTTAATTTTATTTTTAATAAATATGCATAGAAAAATACTAGAAGTAAATATATTAAAATGTTAATAATGTTATCTTTTAATGAATGGTCGGACTACAGATGAATTTTTTTCTTTGTACCTCCCTGAACTTCTTGAGTGCTATAAAATGATTATATATTCCTCATATAATTTGGGGAGAGGTGAGTGGTGGAGCAGGGGTGGCTTTTTCAAAACAAGCATGGTTGAGGGGTGGCCCTTGCCTTCCTCCTTCCATAGTACAGCAGTTTAGTGAATTTCTCCACGATCTGCGCGGGCGTCTCCAGGCTGGGGGGAGTCTCCCCGGTGAGGAGGTTCGGGGTCCCTGAGCTCAGCACCGGCCAGTCCTCATCGGTCAGGTTGATGAGATTGGCCACCGGCGGCTGCCTCTTGTATTTCTCCATATTTTTGCAATCTTGCATCAGTAACTCCGCAATGTCAGATCCCACCATGGACTGCAAGGCAAAGGGGGTTCATCCTCAGGGACAATCCTGCTCATGCTCATGCTGGCAGCCAGGCTGAAGAAGGCAGGTACCAGAGCACCTGCCTTCTTTACAATGGGCCAGCATGCGAACGGCCCTTTCTTGGATTGTTGTGTTCCAAACTTCAGCTTCACTCTCATGGTTATTTTCTGCCCGTCGGGAGCCATAGAGGTTACCAGAAACATGCACACTCTCATACATGTATCACCGCTTGGTGCAGTGACACAAGAACTGCATGGTGACCCCCCCGCCAGAGGAGAAGGGCAGGGGAAAGGTTAGCATTACCAAAGTGGCATTGACATCTGAGCAATGTTTTCACCTGGGGTCCTTCGTTGCTTCTCTAATGTCACCTTTTGTAATCAAGCCATAAACCAATTCTTCTCTGTCCCCAGAAGACTTACATTTCAGTGCAGCCGGCACCCACCCGCCCATCAGAGTGGTAATCTTACCCCATTCTGCCGACAGAGGAGAACCAACAGTTGCCACAGTAGAGCCGAATCTCTGCTCCCTGGTGTCTCAGATTTGCGGCTCTGAGCTGCTTTCTGCTGGCAAAACGTGATGATATCCACCTTGTGTACATCTTCCCTATGGAGAGATTTCAGGGAGCAAAGAGTGAGGGGCGGGCTCTGCCCCCGTATAGGACCACAGGCTCCTCCTGCAGTCCCAGGGCTGGCTGGGCTGGGACGGGACAGAAGTCTGATCGCCCCAGGGCTGGGGTAACAAGTCTGCAGCTATTTCCTTGAAGAACAGGAAGGAACCTCAGAGATTCTCTTGTACACTGTCTTCACTTCACAGTTGAGGAAACTGAAGGTTGGAGCACAGAAATCAGAGTCAGACAACCCTGGGTTTAAATGTAGCCCACCATGTCTCAGCTTAAATGAGTTTCTTATCTCCTCTGAGCCTCTGCTTTTGCCCCTAAATCAGGGATTTAAAAAATATATACCTGCATACAAAGTGGAATTAATAAACTGTGTAGTTTATATTAAGGCTTAAGAAAGGGGTATATTATTTGCTCGAGATCATTCGATAAAATCAGTCAACTTAAGACCAATACCCACCCTAGGGTCCAAATACCCAACTGGGTGCTCCACCCCACATCTGTAGACTGAGTGTAAAAAATTGACACAACACTCATTTTTACTTGAAGGAACTGTCAAAATACTATGGGGATTTTCTTGGATAGGGAAGCTTCTGGCAAATACATATACATAATAGTGATGACATTTAAAGGGCTTCCATGTGCATTATCTTATTTGAGCCTCACAGCTACCACCTGGAGTTAGCATAGCTAGTGTGACATCATTTCTTAAAGGGAAAACTAAGGCTCAGAGAGGGCTAACTGACCTGTCTGCCATGGTACCTCTAGCTAGTAGGCTGCGTGGGACTAGCCCCCAGGTCCTCTGACACCAGCCAAGACTCTCTCCACAATGAAATCTCCAACCTGAATATGGACAAAAAACTAGGAATTTAAAAGCAGTTCTAGCTCAATCCTGCAGAGGGCAGACTTGCATTTCGTCCAAGGAACTCAGACAGTGACCATGTTATTTCTCGCTCTAGAAAAAGGGAGGAATTTTTTCCTGCTATGAACCCAGTTGTTTGTGATTTTCCAGGCTGTGCTCCACGTTTCTACCAGTATCTATTAACTACACAGAACACTAAAACCTCCTACCATGGAGCCTCTGCAAAACAGAACTGATTTCAGATTTTTAAACTTTTTTCTTTCTGCCCTGCAACTATAAATTGCTTGTTGAAATGGCTCAGACCACATTTGGCTCTATTTTGTGGCACAGAGAATTTTAGTCCAATGGGGACAGACATTTTCTTCCAAGGAAGCCAAGAACAAATCCCCAGAATGCTGACCTGGGCAAGATTTTGTAGGTTTCAAAAGCCCTTGCTTGGCATTGTTTACCTTATCAGCGGTCCTGAGAAACTCCTCATCTCTTCTTGTTCTTCGTAATCATTAAGAATAACCTGGAACAAAAAAATTAGATTTGGTCTTAAGACTAAGCCTGCCCAATGCCCCTTCCAGTCAAATCTGGCATCAGCACCCAGAGCCAGTTCTAGGATGTGGCTCGGGATCTATGCAGAGGGCATGAGGGCAAAAGTGAGTCCTCCAGTTGCTGAAAATGAGCCAACAGCATCCCAGCAAAGATCACTAACATCACCTCTTTCTGAGAAGATCCTTACCTGTTCCTTCACACATACAACACCCCCCCACCCCGATCCATTAAGGTCCATGGCTCCGTTCTGCACAAGAGCACCCCATTCCTGGAGACGCTCAGGCTCAGGCAGAGGGAAGCAGGGAGCAGTGTACCAGCACTGCAGGGACACACACTCTTGCTCACCTCCATGCTGTGCAGTTCAACGAGGGCTGTTTGTCCATTGCTGGGAGACCTGGGGCCCACGCACACCAGCTGACCTCCAGGCCCAAAACTCACAGGCACATGAGGAACATAGAACTTCATGGGCTCCTGGGGAACAGCTGCCGAGACATCCTCTGACCAACCGGTACAGGTGGACACTGTTAGCCTCACTGCCACTGCTCTGCTTTACTTTAGGAATAGGCTACAGACACATTCTTTCCAAATTCCAACTGAGACCAAGATAAGATTCTAGGTGGGCTACATAATGAGAGGAAGCTCATGCTCCACGTCAGATTTAAGCCTCTGAGTATCTGTCAGAATATAATGCAACGATTGGATGATTTGGTCCAAATAATAATGCAGTAGGCCCAGACTCTCAGTGACGGGGACAGGCAGGGACTCTGGCTACCATAGCCCTGAAGCGTGTGACACTTGGGCTCTGTGACCTGCCTTTGCTTTACCAAACTGACTCTGGTCTCCACTTCTTCACCTGTGCTTAAATGTACCTCTGAGGGCCTCCTCTCTTAGCCTAATAATGGCTAGGGGCATTCTTCCCTTCCAGGAATCAGCTATGATGCAACTTCCAGCACAAAAGAAGGTGGGAAATGGAGCCAAAATTGGCCTCTCTGCCCAGGGGACCTACGTAAGCAAACAAGGTGGACAATAACCCACTCTTGGCAATACAGAGTAAAGGTGACTTGCCAAGAGACTTGCCACCCAGCCCTCTTCCCACCAGATTCGACCAGCTCTTTGGCGCACTCCAGGACCCACCAGCCTGAACTGGACTCCAAGCCGCTGGAGACATGGGGTCATACAGCTCAGGGGCATCTGCCAGGTACTGACTGAGCTCGTAGCTGCTGGAGCTAAGGCCAGACTCGTGCTGCCGGAGAAGGCTGGGCTCATCCGTCAGTGTGGGCTAGAAGTTAAAAACAAGGAAAACACATGGGAAGAGTTAGAAGCACTTCCAGAGAAATAGTCCTTCCAAGTCTTCCTTCAAAGCAACAAGATTCAGACTTGCAAATAAATTCAGTGGACGTGAATGTGTTGAAAGGAAAGGAAGGGATAGTTTGATTGACAGGTATTTGCTAAAGGATGCACGGTGGCCTACTAGAGAGAATACAGGCTCCGGGGCCCAAATCCCAGCTTTGTCAAAACCTAGCTGCTGTGACCATGGCCAAGTGACTTAGGCTCTCTGAACTCAGTACCCTTATCTGTAATACAGATCATTATATCTGCCCTATATAGTTCAAGTACTTACTCATGCATGTATTCACTCACCAACTATTTAAGAGCACCTACTATGCTCCAGGCACTGTGATTTCCCTGGGGGTTCAGGTATACAAGAAATTCATTGACCTTACATCTTGGGAGGACACAAATAAAAAAAAGGATGCCAAAGCTCTTTGTAAACTGTAAAGTGCTATCCCTGTATATGGCTTCTGTTGCTGTGTTGTGTTATATGAATAACAATGTTAGTCATAATATGTGTTCTGTCCTGTTAAGCATTGGGATACAGAAAAAGCTATTGTCAAAAATCATATATATCTAATCAGGGAAACAAAATTAACATAAAACAGTCAAAAATTAAGGGCTTGTTGTGACAGACCTATACACTGAAAACTCTTGAGGGAAATTAAAGAGGACACTAATAAATGGAAATTCATCCCATACTCTTGGGTAGGAAGAATTAATATTGTCAAAATGGACATCCTACCTAAAGCAATCTGCAGATTCGATGCAATCCCTATCAAAATACTGACAGCATTCTTCAACGAACTGAGAAAAAGTTCTAAAATTCATATGGAACCACAAAAGATCCCAAATAGCCAAAGCAACCATGAGAAGGAAGAATAAAGCTGGGAGGATTATGCTCCCCAACTTCAAACTCTACTATAAAGCCACAGTAATCAAGACAATTTGGGACTGGCACAAGAAGAGACCCATAGATGTATGGAATAGAGTAGAGAGCCCAGATATAAACCCACACATATATGGCCAATTAATATATGATAAAGAAGCCATGGACATACAATGGGGAAATGACAGCCTCTTCAACAACTGGTGTTGGCAAAACTGGACAGCTACATGTAAGAGAATGAAACTGGAATACTGTCTAACTCCATACACAAAAGTAAACTTGAAGTGGATCAAAAACCTGAATGTAAATCATGAAACCATAAAACTCTTAGAAGAAAACATAGGCAAAAATATCTTGATTATAAACATGAGCAACTTTTTACTGAACATGCCTCCTCAGGCAAGAGAAACAAAACAAAAATGAACAAGTGGGACTATATCAAACTAAAAAGCTTCTGTACAGCAAAGGACACCATCAGTAGAACAAAAAGGCATCCTATAGTATGGGTGAATATATTCATAAATGACATATCCAATAAGGGGTTGACATACAAAATATAAAAAGAGCTCACACACCTCAACAACTAAAAAGCAAATAACCCAATTAAAAAATGGGCAGAGGATCTGAACAGATACCTCCCCAAAGAAGAAATTTAGATGGCCAACGGGCACATGGAAAGATGCTCTACATCACTAATCATCAGAGAAATGCAAATTAGAACCACAATGAGATATCACTTCACACCATTTAGGATGGCCAACATCCATCCAAAAGACAAACAACAACAAATGCTGGCAAGGATGTGGAGAAAAGGGAACCCTCCTACACAGCTGGTGGGAATATACACTAGTTCAACCATTGTGGAAAGCAGTACGGAGGTTCCCCAAAAAACTCAAAATAGAAATACCATTTGATCCAGGAATTCCACTCCTAGGAATTTATCCTAAGAAAACATGATCACGGATTCAAAAAGACATATGCACCCCTATGTTTATCACAGCACTATTTACAGTAGCCAAGACATGGAAGCAACCTAAGTGTCTATCTGTAGATGAGTGGATAAAGAAGATGTGGTACATATACACAATGGAATATTATTCAGCCGTAAGAAGAAAACAGACCCTACCATTTGCAACAACATGGATGGAGCTAGAGGGTATTACGCTCAGTGAAATTAGCCAGGGCGAGAAAGACAAGTACCAAATGATTTCACTCTTCTGTGGAGTATAACAACAAAGCAAAAACTGAAGGAACAGAAACAGCAGCAGACTCACAGAACCCAAGAATGGACTAACAGTTACCAAAGGGAAAGGGACTGGGGAGGGTGGGTGGGAAGTGAGGGATAAGGGGATTAAGGGGCATTACAATTAGCACACATAATAAAGTGGGGCACAGGGAAGGCAGTATAGCACAGAGAAGACAGTGATTCATTAGCATCTTACTATGCTGATGGACAGTGACTATAATGGGGTATGTGGTGGGGACTTGAGAATAGGGGGAATGTAGTAACCACAATATTGCTCATGTGAAACCTGAGCATAAGATTGTATATCAATGATACCTTAACTAATGAAAAAAATTAAGGGCTTGCCTCTGTAGTATCTCTGCAATTTTTTTATAAATCTAAAATTATTCTAAAATAAAAGGTTTATTTTTAAAAAGTGAAAAGCTCCATTTTGCACCCAGCTGGTATACACAGTAAGGTTATAGGAGAGAGAGATGGGAGAGTCAAGAAAGGTTTCAAGGTCTGCTTTTCAGACCTGAATGAAAAGATTCTAGCAACTTCCCACTTCCTGGGAAAACCTAATTGCTAGTCCTCTGGGGATACTGGTGGCAGCCTCTTCTCCTCTTTCCGAGCACCTCAAAGTGACTTAGTGACATTTCCTGATCCAGCCAATTTGACGAAAATGCAAAAGGGCCAGATCAGGGCCCAGACTCATATGACTGACACATGAAGGCAGGGAAAGGAGGAAGTATGAGTGGAGGCCTCCCAGAGAGTAAGAAAGGAGCCCTTCAGGCTGCTGGCCACTGGAGACGTCCACCCACAAGGGCCCTGCCCCACAACGGTGGTTGTGATGCACTTTCATAGGCCACTAAGCCCCATGTCACTTTGGGTTACCTTATTCTTCTGGGTCCTAGTTAGCAGACTCTCCGGAAATAGCTCCCCAGGCCTCTCCTGTCCAGAGTTAGAAGCGGGACTGTCTTTATAAGGATTCCAATTCTTAGATCTACAGCAAAGTGACAGGAGCGGGTGAGAGGGGATCCTGGGCAAGCCAGCAAGGCTGAGCTGTTCTCTGCTGCAGGCTGTTCTGCTGCAAAGTGTGGACGGCGTCACGCCGGCCTGTGTGCCACAAGGAAAAGCACTGTCCTCCCTTTCGCCACCTCAATCTATCAATACCAGAAAAACAGGAGCTCCTGGGTCCATGGTGCAGTTACTAGAAGGGGCCCCAAGCCCTGCAGAGAAGGGTGGGTCTCTGCAGCCTGACATCCTGGAGTGACTGAAACCAGAGCAGCTGGGGTGGGGAGTTCCAGGCAGAGTAAGCAGTCAGGCCTGCGGCACCAGGACAGCTGCTTGTGCACAAGCCTCCCGTGCGCACCTTCCCAGGGGATACCCTACTCTTGGGGCCCAGAGGTGAGTCAAATAGAAGCACACAGCCCCAGGCAAGACCTAATGATGAGAACATTTGCAAGGCCTTATCTGTCCTCAGACCCTAAGGATTCCACACCTTCAGGATGGCACTCAGGTCACTCTCCAGGGCTCAGACCAGCCCACCTTTGGGAACTGCCTCTCAGAGTCAGGAATCTCTCCCCCCAGGGTCCATGTTACAGCTGGCCGTGGCCAGCCTGGGCTACTCCCACATCCCTGTGGCCATACAGAAGCAGATGGGCTTCTGGAGATGAGGGACCAGCACCTGATGCCATAATACTTGCCTAACATAGTCTGAGTTTGGCTGAATCACGTTGACCCGGCCTCTCCACTCACACTTACTGGCACTGAGTCTCGCTGTTTGTTCCAAACGAGCTGTTCTGGTTTTCATGATGATGTTCATTGAGGTACTTTTGATCATGGTAATCTTCATGCCAGATGTAAGGACTCCCTTGCCTCAGTGCTGCACCCTCAGAGAGAACAAAATGCAGACAGGTCACTTCCTACTCCTAAAAGTCTAGAAAGATGCTCGCAAGCCATGCAGCTGAGTTACTGAAGGCACTGGAGCACAGCGGGTATGAAAATATATTTATTTGACCAATTGAATAAAATGAGTAAGTTAGCAGTAGTGGAGACTAATTTGGGCTATAATGAGGGGTAGAAGCAAAAATGTGGATGAAGTACAAACTATCCAAAATACTGTAACATAATGGTAGCTCCAGTACCATCACCCGCACGTAGAAAGAAAAATGGCTCCTTTCTGTCTCTTCTCAAGACATCCAGCAGCTGTGTCTTTGCTGTGGCCTCATCTGGCCAAGAAAGAAGAGGGTGGGGGCAGGACTCTGCCTCAGCCAAGCAGGATGCCCAAGGGGATGCCTGGGCACCAGACCAGCCACACCAACCCAAAGGCTTCTTGGAGATTATTCTATACCTCCTTCTTCCTGTTGCTGCTGCGGGGGTCCAGGGTAGTAGTAATTTCGGTAAGCATATTCTTCCCTTAGGTTTGAAGAATAAAAGCTCTGATATGGATCCTCAATACCTCTCCTAAAACATCACAAAAAAAGGTCAGTCATTCAGGGTGAGTGTGGGGAAGAGGGAAACCCAAGGAAGACTTGACAAGCTTAATAACTTCAGAGGACAGGACTGTCACCCCCGTGTAGTATGTGCTTTAAAGACACAGTTAATTCTAGATCCTATAAACAGAAAATACAGAAGCAGAGCAGGAACCAGAACTTTGTTTCAGAACAAGGCTGGGACTTTAATAGCAAAACCATAGTCAATTGTCTCATTCTCTTTCCCCATGATCCCTCTTAGTCCTCAAATACACACATCCAGCAAAACAAGATGTTATCTTAGAAAACCCCTTCCTAAAATGGCATAAGCACCCAATATGCCATCGTAATTCCCATGCATGTTACAGATGGAAATGAGATTAAAAAGTCAAGTTGGACTATCTTAAATCTGATTGCTTGTATTGCCTCTGTCCTAAACACACCTTCCTTCAAGAATTTAGTACAGATTGGGGGAAGGAATGTCATGTTGTTAGTATTTCTTAGTAATAATTAAAATTATTCCAAGTAATTTTGAAAGACTTAGGAATTCTTTAGTATTTCAAAGGAGCAAAATATTTTACAGTAATTGTCATAACTTTAACCCTAAATCTGTAAGCAGGTAAATATCACCCACCTGGAAAGACAAAGGAGAACATAGATGGCTTGCAACATTCCATAAAATATTAAGCCTAGTGTTATGAATTAGAACTCAAGAGCTGGAATTCCAGATTCTTCTAGAATTACCTCCCTGAGACCTCACCATTCTGAACTTGGAGCCTGCAAGCTTGTATCACCTTTCTCTGAGATTGATTTTTTTTTCAAGTTCCCATTCATTCATTCAATACATATGTTTCCATATTCTACATATTGTTCTAGTACTAGGGCCCTTGTTAGAGCTGGTGATGTCAATGCTAATCCTGGGTCACAGTCATCCAAAGATGACAAAGAACTTTATACAGGGATCCCTAGGAAAAGCTTTTCCATAGTCTACAAATATTGCCTTTTATGATTCCAAAGTCAGAGGGTCCCATCTGCCGTCTGGATTTTCACATTTCCTTCTACCCTTCTCCCCCACCCACAACACCAGTCATATCGTGATGGCTTTTTTAAGAAGCTCCACTAGGGAAATACTATTTTCAGCCACCAAACACAATTTGGGAGACGAAAGGGTTTAGCTAAGTCAATGTAGTGGAAAAAAGGAAAATGTGGAGAAATATAAGGAAAAGGAAGAAGGAAAAGAACAATCTGTTCATAAGCATTTAGAAGTGCTGGGTCAGTTTCAGGGCAAAACCGCACCTTGAGTACAGCCGACTGGGATAACCACCTTCGCCGTAGTCAGCCCCAGCCATAGGCTGGTGCTCTTCCCCAAGTCTGGACACATAATGAGGCACCTGGTGGTCTGCCCTGGGGTCCTGCGGCTGGGGGCTCCCTCGGATGTCTTGCCATTGATAGAGCCTCTCTCCATGGTGCGAAGAGTGAGGAACAGGCCGATGATACCCGTCTCTCCGAAGCCCTCGGTCTGCAGCCTTCGATGATGCTGTGGGCCTCCCTCGCGGCTGAGGCGGCCACCGGGGAACCCAAAGTTCCATCCCTGAGCCCCTGAATTTCTCTTATATTTTAAGTCAGTTATGTAGTTATTTTGTCTTCCTGAAGACAAAACAGAAAGATCAAAAAAAAAGGAAAGAAAAGATCATTTTAGGCATATATCCAAATGATGGTTGGTTAGGTTTTGTGAAAAAGCAGCTATGGTCCTCAAAATCTTCTATCCAAAACCGCACGGGCTGTGATAAAAGAGATATCAGAAAAAAATCTCAAGCAGATACACAAGACAAATAACAGGCTATACAATTACGTTGATGTCACTTTAAAAATTAAAAAGTATATTTGGAGCAATATAGATGTGGGAGACATAAAAGACAGAACAGTAATGAAGGTCCAAAATACTATTCCAATTATTCCAACCAAATAAGCGTTTGGTCATTTATTCCACCAGCAAATATTTACTTGACATTTACTATAGAGGCCTTATGCTATCATAGAAATAGAGTGGGCCTTAGAGCTAGACGAGAGTTCAAACCCTAACTCTGCCACTTATCAGCTCGTTAATTTTTTCAAGTTTCAATTTCTTTACTCTTACTTAGGATGGGGACCACAACCACTGTTTGCAGAGTAAGTGATAACTTATGAAAAGGGCCCAACATACAGCCTGGTATATAGTAATTACTCAATAAATAGTAGTTAGTGTTATCCGAGATAAAGATTAGGTTAGTGTGAGTGGCTGAAGATATTCCCTAAACATAAAGAATCTCAAACTGACCTCAAGAGACATCTTTTCTGAATCTGTAAATTAAGCTCTTAGAAGAATTAGGTCCTATACTATGGCCATGACTGCCCCTCCTCCGAAGGCGCCAAAGAGAGGTACGTTCGGGGTGGCCTCTCTGACAAGTTAGAGAGCCATGTCTCAGTAATCTTCCTGACTGGAGATCTTGATTCCTGCAAGTCTCCCCAGCACCAAACTGATTTTCCCTACTTATTCTAGAGAAATAGCTCCAAAGAGCAGACTCCTTCCCAAGTTCCTCTGCCCGGATCATGGAGGACACCTGCATGCCACTGCCTCTGAAGAGGAAGCACACATCAGACCTTACTCCTGCTCAGAGATTCTCAGGTCAGGAGAGCAAACACATCAGCTCAGTCAGACCCCATGTTTTCTCTCCCTTGGGAACTGTTTTAAATGGAAAGACTCTGATCAAATGCAGCTAACTTGCTCCCACTGCTGAAACTCCCAGCCTAACAGAACAATTCACAGCAGAACAAAAGGCCAAAGGGCATGTGTTGAAATCAAGATGTCACTCTGCTCGAAAGCCAAGGAGCCAGGGTCCACAGCTATGAGCTGTAAGCAGAACATACTGGAAGAGCAAGGCTCAGAAGTACCCTCCACCCTCAAGATCAATCACAGCTAGGGAAAACTTGCACCTTCCTTCCCATGCCAGCCCATTTCCTTGAAAAAGTCAGGTGCAAAGAGAGCCTTTCCAGCAAATTCCAGCAGACACTCACTGCCCCAGAAGTCCACAGAACTCAATACCATCTGGACACAAGGAAGCTTAACAAGAACAAAGCCTCTTTCACCTCGTCTCCCGGTATTTTCACAAGACAGCCTTTCTCCCACTACAAAGGTGCAAAACTCAGTCTCTGCTGACATCACATCCTTTCGTTGCCAAGATATCAATTACAGTACTTTAGACCCCAGGTTATATAATTAAGGACACAACGAAAAGCAACTAAGATCCTCAAAATGAAGGCATTGTCTACAGTGACAATTGCACAATCATGTTAATGACCTTCCCTGGCCCCAGTAAGGGCAATGCTGCCCTTCTCAGTCTGACAGCACAGTGTGTGCAGCTGAAAGGGACAGAATGCAAGCCCTAGCATTCCCACACACCTGCTCTGATGGCTTTCCATCTGCCTTCAGCGCAGCTCCGCACCTGGCCCGACACTGTCTCCTCTCCTTTTGGAGACTGTCAAAGTCCAGATGCCACATCTACTAAGACTTCCCAACCTTCAGATCTATAGCCAGCCAGCTGCCTTTGCAACTGCCTGGCATCCATGGGGCTGATTCACTAGGGCAAAGTACAGCCCAGCCACCTCAGTCTAGGACAGACCTGACTTGGAGTATTTGCTGAGAACCCTGTCAGAGACTAGGGCTTCTGTTTGCCTACTCCTGGACTGACCCAGGTTCACTCATGTGAGAGAGCTTCCAAACCCCCAGAGCAAACAAGGACCAGAGACACGAGGGAGAGGAAATCCAGAAAGCCCTGAGGCAGCCTGGCTGATGAGAGAGCACCACCTCTGGGGTGCTGGCTCGTGGCTCTACCGGCTGGCTCTACTACTTAGCCTCTCTGAGTCTCAGTTTCTTCTTCTCTAAAAGGGGAATAACAATACTTAGCTGATAGGCTTATAATGAGGATAAAATACTGATAAATTGTCACATGATATATAATATACACATGCTCTATAAATATTATATTTTCCTTTCATAAGAGATGAGCTAATTCCATTGTTTGAGGCAGACAAGAGAACTCACGTGTGGATGGTAAATACCTGGTTTGTCTGATTTTGCTTTTTCTCATTCATGTTTCTCTACAAAGGGTCCTGGTTGTGTATCAGCTGTGTTATCTAGACAGAAGGCAAATTTTAAATGCCCAATATTAAACTGAAGGCATTGAAAAGTTTTCTATTGCAAGAAAGTAAGTTCTCACATTTGAAAAATATCTTTTTTTCAGGTAAACACAATAAGCTCATGTCCTCTTTTGAATTAATATTTTAAAATTTAGGAAATCAAGTTACACACTTTAAACTTGGACAATATTATAAGTCAATTATAGCATAATAAAGTTGGGGGGAAATAACTAGAATTCAGAGTTTGCTCATAAAAAGCCCATACAGTTTATTCTCATCCAACAAATATTTCCTGAACCTATTATGCGCCAGGATTTGGCACACATAAACATGAAAGATCCGGTCCTTGCCTTCAAAACACTTGGGGCTAATTAACCTCTCATGTTGTTGCTAGTCCAGGGCAGACACCATAGATGGGTCTCAAGGTCAGATAGGGTAATGTACCTAGACCACAAGATTTTTGTCTCAGTCACTCAACTGACTCCTAGACCCAACTGGGTGTAAAGTTCCCTGACTGTGGCAGTCTTCTTACCCCACTGGTGGGCCATGAAGCTTGCCTCCCTAATGCATATACTGTTGTTTTGAATCCTCCTGGGAAGAGGTCCTAGAGAAGAACACACACATCGACAGCAGGAATGAGAACATGGTTGATTATGACAGACTTAGATATCAAACTATGTGTCCCAATATATCCCAGTAATATTCATGAAAATCTGATGCAACTGTTTTGGCTTATGCCATGATGTTAGTCCTTCCCTCCAACACCAGCTCCGATACTGACATGTTGACTTTGGAAGGGACTAGAGAGCTTATTCTAGTAACTTCAACTTACTGATGATAAAACTCCAATCTAAAGAAGTGAAGTGATTTACCCAAGGCCACAAAACAAACTAGAAGCTCAATCCAGATTATACTGGTGTGCTGGAGTTACCTTGCACTGAGTTTATAAGAGCTGATTATTAAATGTTCAGGAAAAGTTATGAGCCAGTAGTTAAATCACTGGCAATTTGAAATCCACCACAGGGGGAGTATTTATACAGAAACTGGCAATCCTGCAAAGCAAGGTGGTGGTGTTTGCAGTGAGCCAGTTTACCAGCATCCTGATTACAACCCTAAACTCCTAGCTCTTAATTCACTTCTTTCAGAAGTAGAATTGTCCGTTACTAGTCTTTGTAGCATATATCTGGTTTAAACGTCTAGCCCTGCTATCCCTAATCCTCCTTTTGTGATATCCCAAAGCATCTCTAATTATCTCAAGAGTTATTATGAACCTCTTCAAATACTCACCAACCAAAATTAATTTTAATTAGCTTTAATTATTTTATATAGACGTATGGCATCAACAGTTATATGAGTCATGGAAGGAAAGAGATTGGGGTGGGATCTCACCACTCCAAAAGGTTTGGGATTATTAGTCCCTGTGTTCCCTCCCCAGTCCTACATATCTGCAGTACTAAGTCTTTCAACATGGTAGCTCAATTCCTCCTGGTTTCTAACCAAATCTACCCAGCCTGACAGGGCATCAGCAGTTCATCCCCACCAGGAGGTGGGCTCAAATTAATCTTGCCACCCCGAGTCCTGGTTGCAGTATGCTTGCATGACACCATAAGCTCCCTCAGGCTGGGACAGCTACAGTCTTCACAACATCCCTTTCCTGAGGTCCTGTCTGCATGCCTGTTTCCTGCTCTGCATTCCAGCCATGACCAGAATTAGAGCCCTCGCTGCTTGCTAACTTTTGTGAATTTCCTTTCCCTGTTCCTGTCTTCCTTTCCAAATACCAGTCCACTGACAAGGATCCTGCTTCAAACAGAAGTAACTCCCTTCGTCTGACACCCATCTAACAAAGTCAGATTTGCCTTTAATCCATGAACACTATAATTTAATGACTGCTTACTCTGTCAAGGGACAGCTCACCAGCTGAGATCACCCTAGGGTTGACTCCATTCCTTTACTGAAAGTAAAAACTTAGAAAACAAACTGAGAGGCCCTTATGGCCCTTATGAATGGTAATTATTTGTCTGGATAACGGGACTGTGGTTTTATTTTTGTGGCTTTATTTTACTTTTCTTGCTTTTCCATATTTTCTAGCTTTTCTACAATAAACATGTTATTTTAAAAGACAAAAATTAACCACATTGTTTTTAATCAATACTATGTCCAAAAGCGTCATTGTCATACCAGTAACTGATTATGCACCTGAGTTGCTCAAATGGGGTAGTGATTCCTCCAAGCATCCAAAATTGGTGAACCGTGCTCAGTTTGCTCTTCTGGAAGAAAGACTCAGGAAATCAGTCACTGACTAAACAAGTGTTTAGTGAACAGCCACTACATGCCCAGCATTGTCACATGTATAGGGGGAATACAGAAAGAAATAATGTATAACCCCTTCCCTAAAGAAGCTTTCAGTCCAGCAGAGCAGTGGACATTCAAGAATGCAATCATAAGGCAAGGCAATCATTACTCTAATGGATATAATGGATTTTTTTCTAAGGGAAAAAAACACACAGGAAGGTGCAAAATTAGAAATGGGGAGGTCCACTATTCAAGGTTATTCCACAAAACAAGCAAGATGGATGGATGCCTGAACTAGACCAGCTGCAGAGGGTGGAGGAAAGGAGAGAGAGAAAACATATATGTTCCTATACACATACATACACTTATAAAATATTTATATGTTAATAAAAGAGAACTGACATGAAATGATACTCTGTTGAATGCAGAAAGTGAAAAAGGACAAATGAAGGACAATCCCAAGTTTTCAGGCTGTAGAGAGGGGACCGTGTTGCCTATTAGGAGGTTTGGTGATCACAAGGTGAGCTATTTCAGTGGAACTAAGGTCAAGAGAGTGAGGAATTGGACACAGAAACCACTTACGCAACAAACAGCAAAGAAAAGGAGATGGCAATTAAAACCACTTTTTCTAGAAGCCTGGATGTGAAGAAAAGGGAAAAATAGCTGGGGCTACTATGAGGCAGTCAGGTTTGAAGGACTGATTTAGGGTGGAGAAGATGAAAGAGAGTTCACACAGTAAGTGAAGGAATACATCTCAAAAGAGGCTGGTCATGTGAGATTCAGAGTATAGGAGCAAAATTAAGCCTCACTAAGAGGAAAGGCATGCCTTCCTCTGGAAAGGGGATAAAGGAGGTGAAAATGGGCATAGAAGGTGACCGATTTGCACATAAAGGGATCTGGTTCTGGGAATTCTCTGTGGAACAGACTGTCAAGTTCCACTGGCCAGAGATCAGGGTGAGCATTTGGTAGAAGACTTGAGAAACAGGAAGATTTGGATTACCCAGGGTGGAAAGGAAGGAGTGGGCTTTAACTAGGAATGTGTGCTCAGAGTAACAAGTAAGCTGGAAACGTAACTGCTACTGGCCACCTTGATGGACCTGGAGCTCCGCAGGGACGTGCCCGTCTGTGCTTTGTTCCAGGCAACCCCCTCAAGTGCCTAGCACAGTGCTGGACATATGACAAGAGCACAAGAGAGATGTCATTCATGAATGAATGGACACCTTACATTCATAACAGCAACATCCCAACTGTAGGACTATGTCCAGTAGTTTTCACACCCTGAGTATAGACTTAATCTTTGACAGGAAGTTTCTAGTCAAAGTAAAGAAGAATGTTGAAGCAGTGAGTTAAGGGTACTGACCAGATAGGGGTTAAAGGGATGTCATGTGAGACATACATGAGACAGAAACAGATACAAATTATCTGCATACCTTGTTAAACTGAGGTCCCTACATATGCTTAAGAGACACACTCTGATAGGACAGTAAAAGAAAAACATAGAATCGTAATTTTTCTAAAAACCCTTAGCCAAAGTAGGAATGCCTAGATAACACCCACACCTGCATTTCCAACCTCTGATTCCTTGAGGCTTTTCTAAGTCAGTACACACCTTGGATCCCTCCTCCAAGAATGAGTCAAGGGGTGAAGGTTTCTGCAGAATGGCAAAGCCACTGCTTGGAGCCAGTGTTGGAGATACAGAGCTCATGGCCTCAGTCAGGGACTGGCCACCAAGGCTTTGACCCCTTCCCTCAGGTGAGCTGGGTTCAGCACAGTGTGTGCCAGTCAGCAGTTCCACTTATCAGGAAAGACAGGTGCCAGGGAAATATAGTCTGAGAGCCAGAGACAATTAGCCTGGCACAGGCACCATGAGCTGCCAGTGCCAATCCTGGGACTTGCTCTGGCCACAGTCTGAGTTGGGAAGGTTTGGGCCTAATGCAGGTTTGTTACAGGACCAAGGAGCACTGTGCATGAGCCCTGGCAAAGGGGCTTCTTTAAATGCCACCTACCTTGCCACCTGCAAACGTGCCCTCTGCCACCAGAAGCTAGAGAAGCAGTAGAGCACTCAAGAAGCATGACTCTATTCTTCCTTGCCACCCACCTTCTTCTCTCTTTCCCTCTTCCGTTTTATTGATGCCCCCTGAACCAGGATGAATGAGGTGGTAGGTGGATGCTGCTATGACTGCTGACCTCACATCATGCTCCACAGACACAGGTGATTCACCCACTAAGGGAAATAAAGAGCCATAACATGCTTGGAGTGTTCTCTGAGCCCCCAACACCCATAGGACTCAAATTCTCCAGAGGAGAAGTACAACTTGGTGGCCCGGAATAAGGTTTCCTGTCTGTATCTCAGCTCTGCTAATCTGCTGGTTATGTGAACTTGGCTAAATCAGTCTGTATCCCCTTTTCTTCAACTGTAAAATAGGAATAATAGAACCTACCCCACAGTTATTATAAAGGTATAATTAGATTAAAAAGCTACAAAGTACTTTACATACAGGAAATGCTCAACAAATGTTAACTGTTCTCATTTCCCTAGAAATGCTGTAAAGTACCTAGGAAGTGTTCTGCACAAGTCATCAGTAGGGATTAAGTTTTCATTACTGCTGTGAAATCTACAACTCCTTCTTGACACTTAATTCATTGCCTCCACTGAGCCATAAGATAAGGGGAAAATCAAGAAACTATGTCACATGACCACAAAAGACAAAGAGAATGGGTTAAAGTAAGAACATGATAATTAGAAGCTTCAAGAAACTGCAGCCCAGTGCTTCTCACACTGGAGTACTGGTGGCCCCAGGGACAATGCAAGATTCCACCGGAAAAGCATCAATTTTATTGCATAAGCAATTTTAAGATTTATCTTAATTTTAAACAAAGACTGTACTATTAAATATTATGGAATAAAATTCAGATTCTTGCACATTTTCACACTGAAGCAGGCAACATCAGTGGGATCGATCGTACCACACACATTCACATACACATACCTTGCAGCCCCAGAAATTACTCTCTGCCATTTGGTGGAAATGTTTGAAAGACACATTATGAACACAAGCAGACATTCAGGCACATAACTGTTGAGCTGGAAAGAATCCACACCTGCAGGTGATGCAGTTTCTAAGCCAAGGAGACTCATGCAGGTGATGCAGTTTCTAAGCCAAGGAGACTCGGCCGCAGCCTTCACTCGCCTACAGCTCTTTTGTTTACAGGCCCCAAGCCCCACAGCTCTTCACTGCTGGATACAAATTCTCAATTATAGAAGACTCTGTCCAGGGTCCAAGAGCCCCGTGGCACTCTCTCGATTTGTCTGGGGCAGGAAGAGTTTGTCCTCCAGTGAAGGTAGGTCCTCGGGCTCCTTGTAGAAACATCTCCCAGTATTTCAATCAAGAGGCTCTTCTTGATGGATAACACATGTATGTGACTCAAACTGTAGTCAGAGCACTTTGAATAGGAGAAAGCAGCCATCATATCCCTCAGCAGCCTTCTCTTTCTGGATTACAGAGTCCCAGTCCTCTTTATGTTTGCTAAAAAAATTTCCTTCTAGCAATCATTTGGGGGAGTAGCAAAGGCCCAGGGGAAAGGAAATAGGAATTGAAACCTGAATTTGGTTTTAGCTGTGCCATTTCGCAGTCTGTGCCTTTGGGAAAAGTCACTCAATCTCCATGAGTCCCTGTTTCCTCACCTTTAAAATGAACTCTAAAAAGATACCTCACAGGGCTGTGATGTGGATGACATGAAATGATACGGGGAAAAACACCAAAGTGCCTACCAAATAGATGAATGGGTTTTCAATAACCCTTTGCCCTTCCCTCTTCCAGGTGCCTTACATTCTGTCAAAGGCGTGACAGAATGTGTAGAAAGTCAAGTGTGTACAGAGCTCATGAGTGTTGTGCAGAATAGCAGTTAAGAGCTCAGGCTTTGAGGACTTTGCACAATGGGCTTTGAGTTCCAGGGACTCTGCTGATGGCCGTGAGACTTCAAGCAAGTTATGTAACCTCTCAGGTAAGCATCCTCATTTATGAAGTGACTGTATAATATGAGATATTTTCACAAGGTTGTTGTAGGACAAGTGAGATAACGTACTCATTCACAGCACGTAGCAGCTGCTCAGTTAATACCTGATGATTCGATGAGCACATGATCTTGGAAAAGCACCTCACATGGTACCTGCACATAGTAAGTGTTCAACAAATGGTTGCTGTCAGTGTTGTTATTATTTAAAAGAGCACAGCAGAAGATTAACTCTCTAGGCTGTTCAGGCTATCTGTTCTTATTTTGTTTTTATAATAGCATATTTCATTCATATCTTAGCTGTTCTTTACTATTGGCTTTAGCTGTAATCTGCAGTTATTGCTTGATTTTTACTCTGCCTTCTCCTCATCATCACAATCCATTGCTTTCATTGCTTGCATCCACAGAGATGCCCATCCTTGGCTCATTACTTTCATTATCCAGTGACATGGGTAGTGGGTTTGTCCCTTTGGGGGCAATAAAAGCAAGACCAGAAAGGGTCAGAGATTTCACCATATTCACACAATGTCAGTATCAGTGACCAGGCAGAGGAAAATCAATCACGGGACTTCTATTCAAAGTTTTGTTCACAAAAGCACACTGGTTGGTAACAGCCATGTGATATATTTATCACAAAAATGCAATTACTTAAGAATGCATTCCACGAAATATAATGATTACAATCTTCAAAGCTATCAGTCAGTGCAAATAGGTTCATTCAACTTGATATATACACCTAATCATAAAAATAAGAACTCAAAGATTACTTTTTCTCATTTTCTCCTTATCCCATTTGATAGTCAATAAAGGTGCACACCACTTTGCTGGTTCTACTCGTCCGCCCACTGTTCCATGTCCAGAAATAGCCCATGTGTGTGCAGAAGGTGAGTGCAGACACTTATTTTGGTGGCACTCCCATCCCCGTTCTCTCAGTCGGGAATAAATGACTGCAGATACAGCAAAGATCCCAGGGGTGCTGCTCTAATGCTGAATTTAGCACATCAGGGCAATTTCCATAGGAGCCACTTAGGAAGCCAAAAAACAATGTTCAAACTTCAGTTTCTGGAGGACATTGAAGGGCATGACAGGATGATGGAGAAGTTTCTTTTCTGAGCATAAATATCTGCAGCCATCACAAAGCAGATGGCCAAAGTTCATTATTTTCTGGGAGCATTTCATAAATGAATGTTACAGATTCTCTGCATGCTGAGTAAATGCTTACTGCCTTTCCTAACATTGCTTCTGTGATGTAATCCCATAGAAGCTTCCTAAGAATACTTCCTTTTTCACTAAGGATGCAACACTTTTTTATGCCTCATGACATCATGACACTATGACACCTTGTCCAAGTGCCGGTCCAAATGTCATTCATTGAACGAACGCTGTCACTAAATGACCCTGACTAAGGAATATATCCTTACCTCTGGAATGAAAACAGAATTATTTCCCTCATTCAACAAGTAATATTTAGACAAAAATCAGTTCATTATTTATTGTAATAAAGACATTTTCTCCTGTCTGAGCTGACTCTCCATCATTTCCCCAGTAAGGCTGCTAAGCCCAGGACTGTGTGGAAAGAAGCCAGAAGAGTCCCTGTTCCTATTTAATAATCAAAAAAAGGGTGAGAAACCGAGTACTTCACTCATCATGTATTCACTGAGTGCCTACTATGTGCTAAGAGTCATTTGAGTTGTGAGCTGTGGGCCACATTATATATATATATATATATATATACATATATATATATGTATATATATATATATATATAAATGACCAAGATGAAGTTGTTCTTTATCCTCTTGGCATTTACTGCCTGATGGAGATGCAGACAAGGTAACAGGTAATTCCAGGGATCAGTGCCAGCAGAGGGTGTCTGTAGGGCACAGATGAAACACAAGCAGAGGTGCCAGACCTAGCAGAGAAGGCTTCCCAGCAGAAAGACATCTCAATGGAGACCCGAGGGATGCGAGTGTGCTAGCCAAGAAGGAGGGGAAGGAGAGCAAGCGAGAACGTGTTCGCAGCAGGATGGATACCGTCAGGGCTCAGAGGTGAAGAAGGGCCAGTGCATTCAGCATGTCAGCAGATTTCTGTTCAGTGTGGATGGAACCTAGAACGCAAAAAGAATGCTACATACTCAGTGTTTTTGCCCACACCGCTCCCCATTCATATGATGAAATCCTATCCCAGGGTGATGGTGTTAGGAGGTGGGACCTTTTGGAGGTGACTAGGTCACACGTTGGAGCCCTCCTGACTGGGATGGGTGCGCTTATCAATGGGCTTCACCTTCTGCTCTGTGAGGACTCAGCAAGAAGACAGCATTTATGAACCAAGAAGCCCTCACCAGGCACCAGATCTGCCAGTGCCTTGATCTTGGACTCCCAGCCTCCAGAACTGGGAGAAATAAATTTCTGTTGCTTACAAGCCAACCAATCCAAGATAATTGGTTATGGCAGCTCAAATGGCCTACAATAGGGACAAGTGCTGAGGCAGAGAGACTCTCCTAGCTGCCTCAGCCACATTGCTTGAAGTAGGTGTGACCCACAGGCTGCCACTTGAAAGAAATTAAGCTGAGTCAAAAATAAGCCAGGTTGTGGTTTCAAGTAGAATAGAAAAATCAAAAAGAAGAAAACGGAAAATACCCACCACTATTTACTGTGCGGTTCAACCTCAGGGTCCTGAAATTCATCACCATCAGCTCAGTCATTTTTGGCTTTGGAAATTGAGGGAGTCTCATTAACGTGTTTCAGTAGAATGATGGATAAAATACATTTCTTTATATAATTAATATGCATGCTTTTTTCCATCAGCCCTGCCTAGCCTCACTCACAGAACTGTCCACACAGGCATTTGTATATTCCTTCTCAGTGGCAGAAATGCCACTTTGCTGGTTGGTATAAAATAGGAGACGCTTGACCATGTCTCCCTATGGTGGAAAGCCAGTTACAGGAGAGACTGAAGAGATGGGGGAATAAAGGAAATGGCTGATGGATGTGGTCACTTAGGAGGGCAATGGCATGGGGTTCGTTAGCGCAAGAGAAGGGATTATTCAGGGGTCAGGAAGCTCATTTCTACCACTGAGAAGGGAGGGAGGCAGCAAGGGATATACAAATGCCCGTGTGGACAGTTCTGTGAGTGAGGCTAAGCAGGGCTGATGGAAAAAAGCATGCATATTAATTATATAAAGAAATGTATTTTATCCATCATTCTACTGAAACACGTTAATGAGACTCCCTCAATTTCCAAAGCCAAAAATGACTGAGCTGATGGTGATGAATTTCAGGACGCTGAGGTTGAACCGCACAGTAAATAGTGGTGGGTATTTTCCGTTTTCTTCTTTTTGATTTTTCTATTCTACTTGAAACCACAACCTGGCTTATTTTTGACTCAGCTTAATTTCTTTCAAGTGGCAGCCTGTGGGTCACACCTATTTCAAGCAATTTCATTTTCCTTAGCATCAGGCTTTTGTGTTTTTGCCCCTCAAAAATCAGCAGAAGTTGGAAAGGTTCTTGTTCCAATCAATAACCATTGGAAAATAGAAAACCAGATCTTTGCGATGAGTCTGTGTGGAATTGCAGCCCTTCAGACCTCTTTCTCAGAAGCAACCTTTCCTTCTACCAATATCATATCGTAAATGGGCCCAACCAGAGGGATCCTTCAAGTTTCTGTTACAGAAAATCTTACTCTGATGAAGCCTGGGTGATATTTAAGGTGCAATTCATAACTAAAGCACCTGCTTCCAAACTGGCTGTGGAGCAAATTCACTGCTATGTGGAAAGCTGTTCAGCAAGGGAAAAACTCACACACAAGGTGAGGAATCAATTATCAAAGAGGTCATTCTTTCCAACCCATTCGTTTTACAGCACACAACTGAAGCCCAGAGTGCCATATGGTTAACTGGGACCAAGGCCAGGATCCTAATCCAGCTCTCTTGACTCCCCACCCACTATTCATTCCTCTTCTCATAACATCTGTTTTTCCTGCTGGGCTGCAAACCCCAAAGGGCCAAGGACCTCTTCCATCTTGTTCATTTATGTATCCCCAGCATCGAGGTAACAAACAGAAGTACTTAGTAGTAAGTTAAGCACACTCAGAGTGAAGAGCTGTTGGTCATTTGTGAGGTTTTGTGCAGAGCTGTACATCCGAGTAAACGGTCTCAACAGAAAGGGGAAAAAAATCACCAACCCATAAACACAGGGCTTATGAACTCTGAAAACACACAGAAACTCCAGACGTGGCTTCCAGGGTGGACGCCTTGGGAATGGCAGCGGTAGAGCCACTTCTTGCTAAAGGATCCGAGCCAGGGTTTCATTTGCTGTTGGGTTGGCAGACACCACGCCCCTCATCATCTCTATAGCTTGAGAACAGAAGTTTCCACATTGCCTCTAAGTCAGCTTTAACCATCCTGAAACCATAAAATATTTAACAGGCTCTCTCCTCTCCCCCAAACACTGTAACTGCTAAGCCTTTCATCTTTCATAATAAATTAGGACAACAGTTGAAATCGCGTGGCCTTTTGCACGTTAGCAATGCATCCCATCCCACAGGGGACAGCCCCTGCCAGAGTTCTCAAATGAGTTTGCTAGAGGGGTCTTTAGTGGGAATTGCATTCCTTCTTAGCATTCATCAGTTGGGTTTGATGTGGGCTGATTAAGGGTGAAAATAAGTACTTACATCTTTTGCCCCTAAATCAGGAGTTGCTGCTGGTACCTCTGTTCTATCCCATCATGAGAGCCTGCTGTTACCCTCACTGGGCAGAACTGTAAACTGCCCAGTGACGCCACGTCAGCTACCCAGAACCTTTCTGCTGCAGCAACAGTTTCCCAACGGAATGATTTTGTGCGTGCATCCTAAGGCTGGAAACATGATCTGACCACCACATTGAGAAGGTCTGAGGAAAGAGGCCTCTGCCTGAAATACAGAGAGAAGCCACACCTACTACATCCTGTGTCTAAGTAAGAATTCCAAGGAGAACCTAAATATCTTGTTGACTTTCTAAACATCATGACAGCAAGTCTGAACTGACCAAAAAAAAATCAGGATTAGATGTTGAAAAAGTAAAATTTAGAGACTTTCAGTTGGCATTACGGTTTTTAGCTCATTAAAAAATTATGAGCTTGGAGTGGCAAAAAATTGGAAAAGTGAATGCTCGTGGGTAAGAAAATAGTTGAATAGATTATGAGATTTTTTATGTTATGGACTATAAGGATATCTAATAACAAATAATAAATTAGGACAACAGTTAACTTGCAGGGGGTTCTATGGCATATTACCTAGCAAAACAAAGCACAATATTACTCCATTTGGAGTGGCTATGACAAATTGAGTGAAAAAGTATATTATCCAACATACTATCATATATGCATAGATGTAATTATATGTGATTATATAGGAGCATTTATGTATTTGTACAGATGAAAGTATATAAAAGATAAATACCTGGTAGTGAATAATACTTCCTTTGTTTAAGAGAGAGAATATGCTAAAGCAGTGGCTGGGGGCAGAAGTAACTTTTTAAAGGCTTTACAATAAATAGCATTTATTACATCCCATTCCTGTACAATTACCTGGATGTGAATGCTGTGTGTGCTTCCAGAGAAGTGTGTGTATGTTTATAAAAGTGTTAATTAGATATCTTAAAGTGGTGGGATTCCAGATGACTTTTATTTTATCCTCTATAATTTGATGTACATTTCATTTTTTTCAGGAAAATAATTTATGATGTAATCAGAATACACAATAAAGCTGTTTCTGTTATATAAAAATTATCGACAAGTGGTAACTTGCCTAGATTCTTATGTTTCTGAGCCCCTCTGCTGAATCTTATATAGATTTGGTGTTTTTCTTCTCTGTGTTCCAAATACTCTCAAGAATGCTTCAGATATCTTGTGCTTATCTGGAACAGACAAGAGAAATGTAAAACACTCTTCTAGCCCAGACCTCACATGGCCCTCCTCTCCTTTGATACCAATGTCAGAGGTGGGTCACATCTTTGCCCTTCTGTGACATGTGGTGTAGAAGGAGGGCTCCACAGCAATGCACCCACAAAGATGTTGCTAACAGTCCTGTAATGCACACTGTCTTAGATTATGCCCCTGGGGGCGACTCAGAAATCATTTGGGAAAATGCCAATTGAGGAAAAGAAGGAACTTGAAATTAGTCCACCAATCCCTGCATTTCAGCAACAAAGGCAAAAATTGGGAAATAACTCTTATTGATCAATGACCGATACAGTTTACATAATTAAAACACCAGAAAGTTCACTATATATACTCACTGGCCATATTTTCTGTATTGAAATGAGGTATATGAATGTACTTAGATGGATCTTAATTTTATGAACAGTGACACATCACCTGGGGGAACCATAGAAAATTCAAGCTGTCAATCACCATAAAGCTGTATATCAAATAGATAATGTATACATTAGAAGGCTTATATTGTATGTATTTATCCACTGCACTGAACTGAGCGGAAGTTCTAGATTTAAACTTAAATGGGGAAAAGGCCTGATTTAGGTAAAATTTCTGAATTACAGAATTGTTTTTAAAATAACTTTTTAAAAAGAAATGTTGTTCTTTTACTTTCAACTACAAAAACAATCTGAAGCACAGCCCCAATTTTTTTTTTATCCTAGAAGGATCTTTAATTCAACTCATCATTTTAGATAGAAAGCTCCACCCCTTAAACTCCATTCCATAGAGCTTCAAAGTGATAGGAAACTTGCCCAAGGTCACACAAAATAAGTTAGGGGCATGGCTCTCAAGAGACTATCCCACAACATCATGCTGTAAATTTTAAAAATAGATTCTGCCTCATCTGACTTGTCATGACTACAAAAGACACTCATAGTTACCATACTCTTGCTCTGTACACAGGGGACCTCCTTATATTTAGACAAAGAATATGCTTTGTTAAATACGATCTGTATTTGTCTTCTTATCTTATGATTTACTCTCCTTTATCTTGTTAATAATTACTCAACTAGATGAAATGAAGGATACAAACAGGCATCAATAAAAAGCAGAATGTAAATAAATGCCAAATGTGGGATGGCCACAGTCAATGCTAAGAGATCAGAAGAGGGAAGTAAATTTAAGGTAGTTCTGAGAAAAGAAATCAATGCCAAAGGCACAGCAAGAATATTCAAAATATGAGGCTCTTACCCAAGAACACTTCTGTTCAGGCTACTATTGACAATACTGGGTCTTAGTTTACATGGGCCCTGTGTCCTGATGTGAAGACAATGTAGCACTCTCATTTTCCATACCTTTCCCTTACTTAAAAAGAGACACATTTGGAAAATGTGCAAAGAGTATATACCCGTATTTGCATAAACCTGCATTTTCTTTGACTCAGACATCTTGGGTAAATTGAGGAAATTATAGATGTCTGTTTGGAACTTAACAACTTAATAAAAAGAGGAAAATGCAGTGATTATTATGCTCCCAATTACATACCTTTTGGTTCTTATAGGCACACTCTTTCCAAAATCAACACATTGGAGGTATTAGCTCACACTTTGCTGAACCAGAACCTATGGCAGAAAACAAATACAAGTGTTGCTTCTTGAAAGAATTTTAAGCTCTATACATTAAACTGAAGTACTTATATGGAACAAACCAAAAGTCTCATGTTTACCTGCCACAAGACTGAGTCAAGTGATGGGAAAACATCTTGAATTCCTCAGGAGAGATTATGCAAAATGTTTTTAAGCAGAGACCTTATATCACAGTGGTTATGTGCACAGGCTATGAAGCGACACTGCCAGGCTGAGGGCCTTGCTCTGCCACTGACGTCAGATGAATGACTGACCATCTCTGGCCCTCAGTTCCTTATCTATAAAATGGGTTAATAATAACATCCTCAGGGGCTGTCATTAAGAGTGATTGAAATATTACAGGTAAAGCTCTTAGAAAAGTGCTACAGTCTATGGTTTATACCTCTAGCCTAATAATAATAATAATAATAATAATAATAATTGTTATCATTATTATTATATAACAAAAATAATTTTATGTAATCCACACAGCAGCTTTATGGAGTAGCTCCTGTTTTCCCCTTTCTTTTATTTATTTTTTTAATTTGTCCATTTTAAACTTTATTTTTCTTGTTATTATTAGTTTGTAGTTCCAGCTCTGGATAGGAATCCTTTGTCAGATAGCTGAAGGAGGGTATTTTCCCCCAGTTTGTGGCTTGCCTTTTCATTTCTTAAGTGTCTTTTGATAAGCAGAAATTTTTAATTTTTATAAAGTCCAATTTATCCATTATTTTTCCTTTAAAATTAGTGGTTTTCAAGTCCCATGAAAGAAATCTTTGCCTATCCAAAGGTTATGAAGATATGCTCTGATTTTTTTCTTCCAGAAGTTTTACAGTTTCAGCTTTCACATTCAGGTCCATGATCCATGTTGAGTTATCTTTGGTAGGGCATGAACTTAGGAACATGCAGACGGAAGTGATGCATAGCACAAGGCATGTGGGAAGGGAGGTCAAACTTCCACGCCCTCTCCCAGCACCAGACTCCAGTACCTCCATGTGATCACAACCCTGGAAGATCCTCCCCTTTCTTTACAAATGAGGAAACAAGAAGCTCACAAAGGGTGAGTAATCTGCTCAAAGTCCCACAGCTAGCAAGGACAGTGCCAGACTTTGAATCCAAGGCTAGAGTAAATCAGGAGCTTGAACTTCTAATCACTGTTAATATTGCCTCCCAACTCAACAGTTCAAAAATATACAACATAGGCCCATTCCTTCATTTGTTCATTCCCTCATTCATTCAATGAGAGCTTACTGTGTGCCAGGCACTGTACCTGGTGCTGAGATGTAGGAATGACTGGGCAGACCAGGAAGGAACTGGTTCACAGAGCCACATGACAGTGAGAAAGACAGACAAGCAAACAAAAACAAATCCACCCTATAACATCAGAAAGAAAATCAGAAAGAGGATAGAAAGTGTTAGGGTCAAGGTAGGAGGCTATTTTAGGTAGGGAGGCAGGGAATTCTTCCCACAGGTGAGATGAATCCAGTGGGGGGGTGTTCTACGGCAAGATCTGGAGGAAAGTGCAGAAGGCAGCAAACTGCAGATGCAAACATCTTGAAGCAGGAACAAGCTTAGCCTCTTGGAGGAGTGAGGAGGCCAGAGATACTGGAGGGAGCTGGTTTGGAGGGAGAAGGTGTAAACAAGCCTCTCAAAGAATAGGAAAGTGAATTAACTAGGGAATTGAGGCCATGTGGCCAGGCAGCACTGAGAACTGTCTTGAGCTCTGTGGTCATAAAATGAAGACCAGGAAGCCAGCTGTGTGTTTATCCAGACACATTCTGACATTGGTGTTTGGAGGCAGATGTGAGTAGGTGAGTAGGGTGTTACTGAGTCTGGGGGTTTGCCAGGTGAAGGCAGCAGAGGTGAGAGGCAAGGGAGTTGAGACTGCCCCCATGGACTCTGGCAGGGTGAAGCGGAAGGCAAGCCCTGAGAGCCATGATGGACAGTGGGAAGGTGTCTGGGTGATGGACAGGTGCACCTGGTGAGGTCAAACAATGGTTGTAGGGGGTTCTAGAGGGAGTGAGCTGGAAGTGAGGAGGTGGTGTCAGAAAACACTGTTTTTGAATTGGGGCAAGTTGACTAACAGCAGAGTTACTGTGAGAGCAGGTGGCTAAGGTGGGAGAGGGACTGTTCAAAGAAAGGAGGTCCAGGATCCAAGAGGCCAGGACATTGCTTGGAACTGGTATTCTCTGATATGGCCACATACTAGAGTGACCTGGGGAACTCTTAAAAATGCACAGGCCTCCAACCCCCAAAGATTCTGGCTCAAGTGGCTGGCAGGCAGTGGGAGAGCCTAGGCTTTTTTAAAAAGCTTCTCAGATAATTTTAAAGTGCAAACAAGGTTGGGACCAACTGATCTAAGTGGGCCAAACACCAAGAGTGAGAACAGAGTGGCAGTGAAGCGGGTGGACATGAGCCAGTGGGGCTCAGAGCTTCACTGGGTAAGGAGTGGCCACAGGCTGGGGGTGACTACAGCATGGGAGGTTTATGGAGACTCAATAGCCTGCCCCTCAAGGCTGGTGGGGAAGGGCCAGGAAGGGACAATGGTCTGGGAATAGCCATGGGGAGCAAAACAGACATCTCCCCCACCACCAAGCCCTGGGACACCTGCAGTGTGTCTCCATGTTCCCATGAGTGAGTCAGGTATCTGTCAGAGCAAAAAGGTGAGGGGTATATTCAGAGAAGAGGTTGAGGACATAGCAGAGGGCTTGGGGGTCCACAGGGTGGGAGATAAAATCAAATAAGGGTGCGTGCAGAGCTGTGTGGGGAAGGAGGGCCTGGGAGTCTAGAACTGAGGTCATTACAAGGGAAGGCACGGCCTTTCAGGGGAAGACAGGTATTCGATTCTCAGAGCCTCCCTTTTGCATGTTATTTAGACTCTTAGGCAGTGTATTAGCTTCTTGGGGCTGGTGTAACAAATTACCACAAACTTGGTGTCTTAAAACATCAACAGGAGTTTATTTTCTCCTAGTTCTGGAGTCTGGAAGTCTGAAATCCGGGTGTCAGCAGGGCCAAGCGGCCTTTGAAGGGGGCAGTCCTTCCTTACCTCTTCCTGGCTTCTGGTGGCCCCTGGTCATCCTTGGCCTTGCTTGGCTTGTAGCTGTCTCGGTCCAATTTCTGCCTTCATTTGTACATGGCCGTCTTCCCCAGGTGTCTGTCCAAACCTCTCTCTACTTACACAGAGACCACTCCATGGTTTAGGACTGCCCTAATCCATCAGGACCTCCTCTTAACTTGATCACATCTACAAAGACCCTATTTCCAAATGTCATGTTCACAGGTACCGTGGGCTAGGATTTTGACGTCTCTTTTTTTCTTTTTTGGTGGCAGTGGGGGTGTAAATTCACAACAGGCAATTCATAGAAGTGTTGTGACAGCCAGGAATAGTTCTTACCAAAAGAATGCAGGCTCTTGGGGCTGCTATTAAATCCTCCGAGAGCCTGTCATGGTGGAAGGGGGCAGCTATAGGCCCCTTTCCAGAAGTCAGTGCCAGATGGGGGAAAGGTAGTCTCCCCAGGCACACTCACTGCTCAGTGGGTCATCCTCAACCATGCCCGAGTGAGAAAACAAAGCTGATTCAGAGGACACCCATCCTCATAAGGGATAAACTGCTCAGGCAAATTCTGCTCATGGAAGGTCAGCAGTATCCCTGAATACACAAATAGCACGGATTTCATGAGAGGCTATAAACTGGTGAGCTAATGAGAGCCTAAAAGATTTCCTGCTAACTCACCATCAGCAGTCAATGCTGGAACTGGAGAAAGATGAAGAAAACAACCTACGTCATGCTACAGAACCAAATTTAGTTAAACAGATAACATGCTCCATCTGTCAGTGACCAAGGATTAAGTGCCAATACTGCAACATGGACACAAGAAAAAAAAGCATAGCACCGTCCTGCAAAGAACTTATCCACCAGTTGGGGAGGTGAAAACACTAGAGCCACATAGTAAAGGCGAGGTGTAGTTGATCATTACATTGTCTGGTGTGGATAGATTTCATAATACAGAAACCCAAATGCAGGAGAGATGAATGATTCCAGCATTACTCAAACTGGGCTCACTGGAGTTTGGTAAGTATATCTTTGGACCCTGGTTTGTGTGCCCCCACTCCTGGACTGGGCCCTAACCTCCAGCCCTCACTCAATGAGATCACCAGCATCTCTGTTTTACAGGTGAAGAGACTGAGGTACACACACATAAAGTGACTTGCCCAAGGTCAGGCAGCCTGTAAGCTTCCAAGTCAGGAACTGACCCCAAGTCTCTAATCCTCAAGTGCATGGCTTTTTCCACAATGCTGTGGAAGGTAAGTAGGATTTGGATAGGTAAGGAAAAACAAGGGGAGAGTTTGATGTGTGGTAAAGAGGATTAATATTTCATTATTACATTTAGCTAATTGGCTCCTGAGAGCCAGCCTGTATCCCCGATTGAGAAGCTGCTGTCAGTCTTCCAGCTCGTAAAAATCTGGGTCAGTGTGAAGAGGATCACAAGGTCTCCTTGTGGCTTTTTTTAACTTACAAAAATAACTTTTAAAGAAAAGGAGAGGATAAAAATGAAAAAAGAGCAGAAATCTTACAAGCTGAAGTTCTATAGGATTAGCGAGGTTATTGACCCTAACTTGGAAGCTGCAGGATCCCTGGTGGGCCACAGGGCTCCCTGGCTCCCTCAGAACTGTGAAAGGTGGCCTGGAATCTACATCAGAAAGTGGACCTGGGCCTTGAGCAGAAACAAGGCAGGAGACAAGCAGGTACTGGTACCACTTCCCCATACCTTCTTTCAAAAGGACATCACCCTTGATCCTCTCTTCAGAGAAGGAAGGGAGAAAGGAATTCAGCAGACGTGTTCCAGCTTCTACCACTGGCCTCACTGGCCTTTGCAATTTTCAGAACAAAAGGAAAGGACGAGGACTCTTTTAAGCGATCATCCTGTGCTACTTCAAAGTGGCACCAACTGACATGTGGATGCTGTTCTTATGAGAAAAAAGATATTCTCAGGGCTGCTTCATGTTTGAGACAAATCTGTAATAATACAAACCCCTGTACAGCTTTCCTATCAACTCAAAGCCACTAGGAATGAAAAAGCCGTAAGTGCCAGAAACTAGGTCTCCCAGGACCTCAGAGTGAGAGGCTTTTGTAAAGCATCCCACTGTGATATTGTGTCAAAAGCCGTTGGAGGCAAGATGGGTACTTCCTGCACAAAGCCCCATGCAGGGCAAAAAGGGTCAGATACAGGTCTGGGCTCTAAGGGTGTGTCTCTAACCCAGAGCTCCAGTGACAGCAAACGTTCAGTAAATGTTGAACATCACTGAAGGATATGACTAACGTGTATGATGCATCATGAGCTATACAAATGCATGGCTCTCGGAGGGCTAAACTGCATGCCGTGGGAGTTTCTAGCAGAGCTACATCAACACAGACTGGTTTCACTAAGGCTGAGCCTTCAGCCAGGTCCTGAGTGGATACAATGTGCACAGAAAGGGAGTGACTGGTTCCTGGTGCAGAAATTCATTTCTTCAGGAGCTGGGCATGCACCCCAGACACAATGGTGAGCAACGACACCAGGTCCCTGCTTTCACAGAGCTTGGAGTCCAGCAATCAACTTCCCTAGGATAGAGGGTACTGGTGGGTCATGACGAAAGCTGACATTTGGATAGGTCATTTTTAGGTCCTAGGATGTGCCAGGCACTGTGCTAAGGGCTTCACAAGTAGATCCTCACTACAACTCCAGGAGAGGGGGTTAACTATTACCACCATTTTAGGGAGTGGAAGCTGAGCCCACATGGCTAATTAGTGGTGAAACCAGATTTCAAATCCAGGGCTGCCTGGCTCATGGGCCATTCTCTTTCCATGATACCCCATGGGAAATGAGACCGGGTGAGGCTGTATGGTGGAGTGTTAGAAGCCAAGTGAAGCGGTTCCTAATTGCCATGGAGGAGATAAGAAATTACTTGTTATCAGTTCTCTCCTCCTGCCATCACCATACCCCCTCTGCCAAAGTACCCAGGGATACACACAAAATTCAGATACTCTAGGCAAGAACTTCTCTCTCCCTCCAGATCTCCATAGGTTTTCTTGCCATAGTAAACTGCAATGGCCATCTTGAAAGGAAATGTCAGAGTCCTATTTTCCTCTCTGCCTTATACCCAAAACCTATGACAAGAAGCCATAAGAAACCAGTCCCCCTAGTGTTTCTCACCTGGCCCCTATACTGGCCCTGTTCAGTTTTCCTAAAATCCATGCAGAGATCCAGAACACCCCAGTTTTGGAGGTGGCATCTCACCACCCAAAACATCCAAAGGAGAAGAGATTCTTGCAAAGTTCTCTTTACCTTTAGTTCGCCACCTTCACAGGGAGGAACAAGGGAGAGTGGAGAGGTGTCTGCACAGCCTCCAGCTCCCCCCAGGACAGGGGGCTGTTCCCTGCCCTCAGTCCTCTCCTTCATTTCTGAGTTGGGAAATACTGCTCCCTAATGAGATCAGGATCACGAAGAACAAGATGAAGGTCAACCCACTTTGAAGACACAGAACGGAAAATGCTACAATAAAAGTGGGAAATCGTTACGTTCATATGGATATCTGCTCATCACCTTCAAATCACTCCCAGAAACATCCTTCATTTGAATCTCTCACAATAGTTAGGCAGGTTTTGATGTTGATATTATCTCTTATTTTTTTTGAATGATGAGGAAACTGCGGTACATAAAAGAGAAGTGACTCCATAAAGTCAAAGGCAAAACATACAGCTGTACCCTCCAAGCTCAAATTCTCTGCTCTTTCCTCTCCCCCAGATCCACTAGGTCGCCTGATTTGGACAAAGATGACAGATAGGGTACAGAGAGGTTAATGGCCACTCTCCATGGTGTCATCCTCTAAGATTAAGGACTCAAAATAGTTTGGGGACCCATTAGGAACTCAAAAACTCAAATAGTTTGAATTTCATTTATAATCTCCTATGAATCTGTCCTCCAACAATATTAAGTTTTTGTCTTATATTTGGTTTTGATCTGAGCAAACTTTGAGACTGATAAGTTCCATAGACTTACACATTCCTTGTAAAGAAGTGCTATTTTTACTTTGCCCTAAAATAATTTCTTTAAAATGATAAAGTTCTCCTAAGTTCTTATGCTCTGGGATTTATTAAATTCATGTTTTTGTCCTATGATTTTCATTATTTTATAGATTTCAATCATAGTTCTCTCTCTGTCTCTGTCTTTCCAGAATGGAGAGCTAAATTCTTTCATCATTCCTCACAAAGAACTCCCTCTGGTCTCTGGATCAATTAGGTGTCTTTCTCTAGACCTTGACTGGCTCCATATGTCTTTGAGCACATCTGATTATCAGGCCCCCATCACTTTGCCATTATTCTCTATAACAAAGCACAATGACTTCAGCTAAAATAAAATGCAGGAATATTTGAGAGGCACCTCTAAAAATCAAATAATTCCTTTGCTCCATGTCAGCTGAGCATATGCTAAAAAATATATACATTTTGCTTCAACTCTGAAATGAATTAAACACACTGGTAGGCAACGTTGTAATCTATTATGAAAATGACAATTTGCAAAGTACTTTCAGCTCCTCTGACCCTTATATAAACCATGCAAGGGAGAAAAAAAATTATTATATTCTTTTTTCACATTGGAAAAGTAAAAAGATGCGTCTAACCCAAATTCAAACAGCTGGAATTAGAGCCCCAGCCATTGGCCCTACATCGAGAGAAAGGTGCTTTATCCACTATGCAAGACAGCCTTCCCCCCTCCCTTCCTTCCTTCCTTCCTTCCAACCACTGTGATTTCTTTTAAATCACCAAGCTATCCATTGTTGAGCCTCATTTACTGGTCCACAGCACAGTCATGAAATATTCTATTGAAAGAAAAGATGTTTAACCTTGGTCTAGCCCCTCTTCCCCTCCCACTCTACATGCCCAGCAGGGGCAATCTCAGCCACATCACAGGCATCAATACCACCTCCATGCAAATGACTCCAGTTTCTACCTCTGGGCCACACCTCTCTCCTGAGCACCACAGGTAACCAGAATGCACACTTGACATCTTCTGGATGTCTCAATATGTACAAACATCATCGTCTCCCTGCATCACGTTCCCCTCCACTGCCAAAACCCAACTCTCTTTTGATGCTCCTCCTCTCAAGTTCCTGTCCAGGAACCTAGGAGTCATCAGGACATTTCGCTCCTTCCCCTAGCCCTGCCCCTCTCTCCCATCTAACACCAAGCCCTTTTGCTTCTACCTCCTGCATAGCTCTCCATTATGTCCACCTCTCACCTAAGCCCAAGATACCGCCATCTCTCAGGTGGACGTTCGTGGACGTTTAATTGCTCTATTCCCCCCCCAATGCTTTCTTGCCACGATAGCTAGAGGGATTCTTCCAAAATGCCATTCTGGTCAGGCAGCCCCCACCCACCCCTGCTTAGGGAACTTCAGTGGCATCTCGTTGC
This sequence comes from Manis javanica, assembly GCF_040802235.1. Classification (NCBI taxonomy): domain Eukaryota; kingdom Metazoa; phylum Chordata; class Mammalia; order Pholidota; family Manidae; genus Manis; species Manis javanica. The sequence goes on from NC_133166.1 coordinate 86,584,065, forward strand.
TTTTAGGGTAAATGCAAAACACTTACAGCTGGTCACAAATCCCTGCCTAACCTGGTCCCCATCTCCAGGCTCATGTCACTAAACACATCTTCCTTGCTCAAGCCCCACTACCTCCTTTCAGCCCTTTGTACTGGACATGCTTTCTTTGCTGCAGGGTCCTAGAACACTCTTCCCTTTCTTCTCTGCCTATTTAAATGCCTACAATTAAATTCCTAGAAACTCAAAGTTTCAAGGGTCCTTCCTCAAGGAAACTTCTCTTGATCTCCCATACTTAAAGCCCACAGCCCTGGCTTGGCATGGTTTTGTAAACTTAATTAATGTCTGTCTCCCTGACTAGATTTGTAAACTTTTGCCCACCATCATATCCCCTGTACTGTGCTGAGCTTGGCACACATTGTTACATAAAATAATAAGCCCATGGGGATAAAATGAAAGTTCCTATGACCAGGATTCTCACCTGGCCCTGGCTGGCTGGCTCACTACACACATGTGGGCAATATGTTGCTACTGACTCTATATAAAAGAGCTCTGCCCTGTGCTATGGGTGACATGATGGCATGGCTGCAAGGCAGCAGGAGAGCAGAGCAGAGACTAGAGTGGTGGCAGTGCTGAGGACAGAGGCCCAGAGGATGGCTATGCAGGCTGGGAGGCTGAGGCAGAGACCAGCTCACTGTGGAAATAACATTGGGTATAACCCTTTCACCCCAAGAAAGTTCTACTGTCATTTCTTTGGTCACATTGAATCCATAGTGAACTTGCCCAGGGCTGAAACCCATTGGCAAGACAATTGGCATAGTCGGCAGGATTCATTGATGACCAAGGAAAAAGAACAGGGTACCCTCATGGAAGGAGTGTTTCAACAGGCTTCCCTCAAGGACAGGGAGAAATTTGAGTGTCCCCTGTGGACATGTGGTACTGTGAAGAGGTGGAGGACTTGGGTCCATCCCAAGAGAAAGCTGACTGAAATGGCATCACTATGAAGTGCTGTGCACAAGAGGAAGCAGCACAAGAAGGAGCAGCGGCCTGAGAAGCAGCAGCACGCAGGCTGCCAGGTGCCGTGGGGCAAGAGGATGTAGTGGAGCCATCAGCCCCAGAAATGGAGGAGCGGAGGTTCGATGAACAAGTGGGGCCGGAGGCCCTGCCAGTGCCGGAGGCATCAGCCCCTCCATGATTGAGAGAGACCCCACCTGGTTGAAAGCTGGTGGAGAGCCAGAAGGACTCGGCAACCATGGGTTCTTTCGGGAGAGGTGCAGCCGCCTCCCCAGGAGCACTCCACGCTCTGCTTCTATCCTCAGGCTCAAGTACAAAAGGAAATACAGTCTGCTTCTCGAAGGAAGAATTTAAAGGGCCCATGAAGGTCACGAGGACCGAGATGTGGGTTGGTTTGAAAAGGCAGGAGCAGACCGAAAGAAATTGGACTGGAGCTGTGGCAACTTAAACCAGAGCAATGGTTCCAGCTGCTGAGGATGAAGCAGAAGGCAGAGATAAAGCAACAAGACCACTTGTTTGTCTGCAAGACTTTTTGCTGGAGAGGCTGGAGGTGGGTATTGTAAGGCCACCCATGGTCCTTTTGATTAACTCCTTTGAATAGAACTGATTGGAATACAGCCAGGGTGACCACTTGGTGGCAATGGATCTCCTCAGGCTTGAGGGTTATTATAATTTGCTGGAACTGGTTTGAATATAGCCAGGATGCAATGGATCTCCTCAGGTTTGAGGGTTATTACAATTTGTTGTAATTTTTGTTATTTGTATATTGTGATAGCCTCTGTTGTTATTATGAAATTTGGTTACAATGCTCCAGCTTTCTCGCACAGGGACCACTGCAGATGATTGAGGGCACAGAGATTGAGAAGAGAGAATCCTGGAGGGTTGGAATGTGGATAAAATGAAAATTCCTGTGGCCAGGATTCTCACCTGGACCTGGATAGCTAGCTCACTACACACATGTGGGCAATACGCTGCTATTGACTCTATATAAAGAACTCTGCCCAGTGCTCTGGGCAATATGGTGGCATGGCTGCAAGGCCGCAGGAGAGCAGAGCAAAGCAGAGGCTGGAGTGGTGGCAGTGCCAAGGTCAGAGGCCCAGAGGACGGCTGTGCAGGCCGAAAGGCCCAGAGGCAGAGACCGGCTTGCTGCATGCAGACTCACTCTGAGTGGATTGGGTTTTAGTGATTGACCTGCCTGCCACCATGGAAATAAAGTGGGGTATATTACTTTCACCCCAAGGAAGTTCTACCATCATTTCTTTGGTCACATTGAATCCATAGTGAACTTGCCCGGGGCTGAAACCCATTGGTAAGACAGCCCACTAATAAGGGAATAGTTGTATATGATAGACATCCTCATTATGGACTACTCAGCAGCTGTTAGAGAGAATGTGCTAAGTCTGTATTTACCTATATGAATGATCCCATACATATTATTGAATAAATACAGTACATTACAGAACAGTATATGTACTGTGATTGGTTACTTTTAAAACTTGTGCATCTTCATATAAATAAAAAACGAACCTCTGTGTACATGTATTTAAAAAGGCCTGCATGACTAACACCAAACTGCTTACAGTAGTTTCCCGGGAGAATCGAAACAAGACAGGATACAGAAAAACAGAACAGTATCTACTCATAAACTTCTTGCTGGTTTGACTATTTCAGTGACCATGTGGAAGTGTTATAATTTTTTTAATAATGCCATTTAAAAGATAATGCTGCAATTCACACTAAAATTCAAGAAACTGACCAATTCCAAATATAGCCAAAAAAAATTCTTTCCTAAACCACTTTGTGTATGATTCCTCGACTATGGTAAAGTTCCAGAAACTGGTATTATTTCCAGCCCAGACCTTCAATCTAGCAATAAGCTGTGATGAAGAAGTAAATGGAAGAGAACAATTAGACATGCCAGTATTAGTTTTTTAAATTAGCTCTTTCCCTCATATGACTTTTATAAATACTTTTGAAAATTCACTGCTCTTTGACTCACTTATGCAATCTTGGAAGGAAAAATAAAAGAAAAAATAGCATGAACTTTTCTTAGTTTACATAGTGTTTTTGTTAAAAAAAATGTAATTTAAACTCTTGGAAAAAAACATAGGCAAAAACCTCTTAGACATAAACATGAGTGACCTCTTCTTGAACATATCTCCCCAGGCAAGGAAAACAACAGCAAAAATGAGCAAGTGGGACTACATTAAGCTGACAAGCTTCTGTACAGTGAAAGACACCATCAATAGAACAAAAAGGAACTCTACAGTATGGGAGAATATATTTGAAAATGACAGATCCTATAAAGGCTTGACATCCAGAATATATAAAGAGCTCACACGCCTCAACAAACAAAAAACAAATAACCCAATTAAAAAATGGGCAGAGGAACTGAACAGACAGTTCTCTAAAAAAGAAATACAGATGGCCAACAGACACATGAAAAGATGCTCCACATCGCTAATTATCAGAGAAATGCAAATTAAAACTACAATGAGGTATCACCCCACACCAGTAAGGATAGCTGCCATCCAAAAGACAAACAACAACAAATGTTGGCAAGGCTGTGGAGAAAGGGGAACCCTCGTACACTGCTGGTGGGAATGTAAATTAGTTCTACCATTGTGGAAAGCAGTATGGAGGTTCATCAAAATGCTCAAAACAGACCTACCATTTGACCCAGGAATTCCACTCCTAGGAATTTACCCTAAGAACGCAGCAATCAAGTTTGAGAAAGACAGATGCACCCCTATGTTTATCGCAGCACTATTTACAATAGCCAAGAATTGGAAGCAACCTAAATGTCCATCGGTAGATGAATGGATAAAGAAAATGTGGTACATATACACAATGGAATACTATTCAGCCATAAGAAGTGGAAAAATCCAACCATTTGCAGCAACATGGATGGAGCTGGAGAGTATTATGCTCAGTGAAATAAGCCAAGCAGAGAAAGAGAAATACCAAATGATTTCACTCATCTGAGGAGTATAAGAACAAAGGAAAAACTGAAGGAACAAAACAGCAGCGGAATTACAGAACCCAAAAATGGACTAACAGGTACCAAAGGGAAAGGAACTGGGGAGGATGGGTGGGCAGGGAGGGATAAGGGGGGGGAAGAAGAAGGAGGGTATTAAGATTAGCATGCATAGGGGGGAGGGAGAAAGGGGAGGGTGGGCTGTACAACACAGAGAGAACAAGTAGTGATTCTACAACATTTTGCTAAGCTGATGGACAGTAACCGTAATGTGGGTTTTAGGGGGGACCTGATATAGGGGAGAGCATAGTAAACATAGTATTCTTCATGTAAGTGTAAAGATTAAAAAAAAAAAGAAAGAAAGAAAGAAAAGGGGGATTACTCGATAGGATAAAACTATTGGTAAATCAAAGATCAACACATGCTTTAAACATCCTTAATGATGATCACTTAAAGGGTGTCAGATGATCAGCTATGGAGGTACTCTTTTCTGATAATATTCCTTTCTCTTAATAAAAAAAAAATTTAAATAAAAGCAGTTCCTGTGTGCTGACCTCCAGTGAGTTCTACACAGTGGTATAGAGGGCATGTCAAAGTGTGGGCAAAGGGTCTGTTTGTTTCTATGCAGAAGTTCAAGGCCTAGCTTGGCTACCCAGAAAATGAACTAAGATACGATATGAGGAGGAGCTTCCGGCATCAGCACTCTCTGGAGGACTTGTGCCGGGGGACGATCATCAAAAAGCCTCCACAGGGATCCGGACGATGCTGCGGTTGTGGCTGCGTCCACCCCACCGTTTCCTGGGCTTGCCATTGGAATGAGGAGGGAGATGTCTAGGCTGGCATGTGCATACAGTGAGACAACGAATTTGACCAGATCTGTACTGTTGGAACTCAACCAGGAGTTGGGAGGGGTGCAAGTTGTAGCACTCCAAAATCTTATGACTATAGACTATCTACGGTTAAAAGAACATATGGGATGTGAACAGATCCCAGAAATGGGTTGCTTTAATTTGTCTGATTTCTCTCAGACTGTTCAAGTACAGTTGGAAAATATCCATCATATCATAGACAAATTTTCACAAATGCCTAGGGTGCCTAAATGGTTTTCTTGGCTTCACTGGAGATGGATGGTAATTATAGATTTGCTTTGTTTATGTCACTATATTCCTATTATGTTAATATGTGAGCACAAGTTAGTTAGTAGTTTAAAACCTATACATGCTTAAGGTACTCTACAAGAAGATATGTCAAAGAAATAATCAATCCTCCCATGTTTTCTTCCATATGCTACCTCTATAGCTTTTCTTCTTCCTTCCTAATTACAACCCTTAAATAGAATTCGTGCCTCATATCGAATTTACCAAGTATCATAATTCCTCCAGGTGGTAAAGATACCTCGAGACAAGTGCTGGGCATAGAAGCCACAGGGCATAAATCTGCAAAGAAGTAAAAAGCTAACCTTTTCAAACAATATGGCTTCTCTCTCACTTACCAACTTTACATTTCCCTGTATGGCCCCGGAAGATGACTGTTTAGCCAGAGATGGGTAAGATTCCTCAAGGGAGGAACAACCTAAGACAGGCACAGTTGCAGGGGGGCCATCAGGTGAGAAATTGGGGATCAACAGAGGGGAGGCTCAGAACCTCACCCCCCTGCCTTGAGAGAAATCTTCTGCATCTGTGGATGTTTTGCTGCCCTTGTCTAGCTTGGATTAATACTTAGTCCATAGGCACACACCTGATCATCTACATTTGCCCTCTTACAGCACTAAACTATGTTTTCTACCTTTATCTTGCATCTACCTACCACTTCAGCATTTTATTAAAAATAAAAATAATAATAATAATAAAGGGAGAAATGTGGGATCCACATATAAATCAAGCATAAAAATCAAACGAATATTCATATTTGACCTGATTGTTTATAGTTCATAATGCATGATCAAAACCGAAAGTTTCTGTGATGAATGCCCTTGTACTGTTCACCATGTAAGAACTTATTCACTATGTAAGAATTCGTTCACCATGTAAGAACTTGTTTGTTATGCTTCAGAAGATTGGAGACTGATGAGAATTAGGCTTGAGATGGATTAATGATTGTACATTAAGCATTGACCCCCCTATACTGAATTTTATTGTTGTTAACCATTTGATCAATAAATATGAGAGATGCCCTCTCAAAAAATAAATAATTAATTAATTAAATTTTCAAAAAAAAAAAAAAGAATTCATTCACCATGTAAGAACTTGTTCATTATGCTCCAGAAGATTGGAGACTGAGCCCCCTATACAGAATTTTATTGTTGTTAACAACCATTTGATCAATAAATATGAGAGATGCCCTCTCAAAAAAAATGTAATTATGTGAAGACACTTTTATTTTCCTTCACTTGCCAAATAAATCTTTTGTCTTTCCCATAACTCAGATAGAACAGAAAGCTTTCTAAAGCCACACAGATCGTAGAGGAAGGAGCAGGGACAATTACACTGGTGATGTGGAGACAGAATTATTCCACCACCAGGAGAACAAAACCTCCCTTGGGTTGTTGAGAGAAGCATGTGCAGGTGGACAGGCCAGAGTGAGTGAAAAAGAAGAGGCAGGTGTGGGGGAGTAATTCCCGAGCTGCCAGCCCACACGGGAGAACTGGGGAAAGTCTACTGACATAGGTGAATGCTGTCACTGGGCACCACACTGATTCTTTTTTCAGACTAACTAATGGCTCAGATGGTGGAACCACCAAACGATGACTAGAATATGAGTCAAATGCTTTCAAATCGAGTCATTCCAATGAAGCAGGAACATGACCAAGCAGGGAGTAGGTCATTAGAGACTCTAACCAACACTTGTTAAACCTGAGGACACTCGCTCTCCTTAATGACCGCCACTTTCGATCTAAGTCATCGTGATGTTAGTGAGGTGGGGACAATGATCTTTATTACCAGTGACACCTACTCTTCGACTCTGAACAGGTGGGAAAGGTAGTTCCCAGCTGGGCTTCCACACTTTGCCTAATGCTGATCGGTCTTCATTCTCTCCCAGGGTCTCCCCAGCACATCTTCAATTATCCCAAAAGATGTCAGGAAGTTCTAAAGTTAGCCTCAAAGTTGGTGTTGATATTTTTGAAAACCAACTTTCATTCAAATACAAATATAGCTCACATTAAAAAGAAAGGCTGGGGGAGGCAGGTGCAGAGAGGCACACCACTAAATGGAACCACAGGGCGTGCAGCCCTCAGAAGGACAAACTGTGGCAAGTGGAGGGAAAGAGGCCACAGCCTGTGTTCTGGCCCTCATGCAGGCACCACATGGGCCCACAACACACACGCGGCTGTGTTCCCTGACACCTTCTCCCTCCTCACTCCTGCTAATTTCTCGGTTTCAAATTCTTTTCCAAAATGTTCACTCCCTATTTTACAATGCAGTTCTTCCCAAAGCTTTTTGATGAGACCCTGATTAGATAAGTGTTTTCAAATGGCCTGAGGTACTTACCAGGAAACAAAGCCTCTTACCACATTTATTAGAACAGGACCTCATCATGAGTAAGTAGAAATACCCCCATCTCAGTGGTGTCAGGTGCCTTTTATCCGCACCCCACCACTATCCTTTCTGGGAATTACCACTCGTGTGGTAGGAGGAGAGAATGCTTCTTAGCACCCAGCAAAGGTACAGGACCTCTTCCTGCACACTAGGCCATGGGCAGAGACTGGAGCTTATTCAATCTAATCTAGACCCTCTACTCACATCCTCTTTCTCTTTTCTGAATGAATTCACTTAAAGGTGAGGGTAATCTTATAGTTTGTAAACATTTTTTATTGTGGTAAAATGTGTACAACATACAATTTACCATTTTAATCATTTTTCAGTGTACAGTTCAGTAGCTTTAAGCACATTCACATGGCTGTGCAACCATCACCACCATCCATCTCCAGGACTTTTCACCTTCCCCATTGAAACTCTGTGCCCATTGAACAAGGACTCTCCATTTTCTCCTCCCCTCAGCCCCAGGCAACCACCATTTTACTTTCTGTCTCTATGAATTTAACTACTCTAAGTACTTCCATAAGTAGAATCATACAATATTTGTCCTTTTGGGACTGGCTTATTTCACTTACATATCATATGTGTATATATATACACACTTACATAGCATAATATCATCAAGATTCATTCATATTGCAGCATATTGTCAAACATTCCTTTTGAAGGCCACATAATATTCCATTGTATGTAGATACCACATTTTGTTTGTGCATTCATCTGTTGATGGACATTTGGATTATATCCAGAGCAACATATTTTTTTTATTAAATTATCATTGATATACAATCTTAGGAAAGTTTCACATGAACAACATTGTGGTTTCATCATTCACGCATATTATCAAGTCCCCCCAACTGACCCCACTGCAGTCACTGTCCATCAGCGTAGTAAGGTGCTGAAGAGTCATTACTTGTCTTCTCTGTGCTGTACTGCCTTCCCTGTGACCTACTTATATTGTGCCAAGGAAACATATTAACTTAATCCCACAATTTAAGACTTGCAGATAATTCAAATTTAATTCAATTAATTGAGCATTTACCAAGGGTGACTCATTGTGCTAGGTACTGTGGGAAGTACAAAAGTGGATCAGTCATGGTACCTGCTATCAAGGAACTTACGCTGCATTAGGAAAGGAGAGAGTGTAAAAGTAACTAGCATTTGCTAATCGCTTACCACATGGGGGGATTTGCCCAATCACTGCATGTATTGCTGTCAACCAACTGCGAGGTAGATATGGTAATATTCACTTTACAGTGAAAAAATGCAGGCTCAGAGACCTTATGTAACCACCTTCAAAGTCCTGAGACTGGGATTCAAACCCACATCTTGGATTCAGAATCCTGTGTTCATCCCAGAAGACATGCTGCTCCCTTTGGAGCAAGGCAAATGTGACAAATTCTGGGGGAGAAGCTACTGGAAGGTAGAAGAGATGACAGCCTTGCTGGGGGTAAAGGATCATGGCCGAGGCGTGTCTTGGAGGCCAGGAAGGCTTATGCTGGAGATAAGGGAGTAGAGGAAACCACCTGAGCAGAGCCGCATTGGGGAGGTGGGAGATGAATGTGCGCACCGAGGGACCAGTGGGACTCAAGGATGGAAAACAGAAGGGCAAAATCAAGGTCATGACAAACTGCCAGCTCAGACAGTCTCAACTCTACCGTGTGGACAATGGTGAGCCATTGCAGGTTTTCTGAGAGAGACATAATCACACTTATCCTTTGAGGTCACCACAGCCATAATGTACACCAAGGATGAAGGAGGTGGAGGTTGTTTAAAGGTAGGAAAGTCAGTTAGGAGGTCACTGGAGTTAGCAGATGAGACACAGTCAGAATGGAAAAGAAGATGTGGAGATGAAATTCAAATAGGGTGACCATACATCCTGTCTTGCCTGGGACACCTATTTTCCTGGTGTAATTACTAACAGCATCCTTTCACTCTCAGATGGGTCCAAGTTCGGGCAATAAAGGTTATCATCACACTAATTATGAGGAGTAAGAAAACAGAATCAAAGGTGACTCTAAAAAGATTCTGAACCTGGAATAATAAGGAAGGTGGTAACACTTTCAGACAAACAGGAGGGAAATCAAGTTTTTTGGAAAGATGACGAGTCTGCTGCTGAAGTGAGGATTTACTTAAGGGAGAGAAGCACCTTGCCCGTGGATTTCCGCTGCATCACATGAAGGAAGGCATCATTGACCTAAAAAAAATGGTTTTAAATTATGGTCAAAATTGCATAGATGCATATTTCAACAAACACTTGTTGCTGGTTCAATTCTTAAAATAGTTAAAGTATCAAGATGTTACTCTAATGAACTGTATTAGCTAACTATGCAATACTAACTATCACCACAAACTCAAAGGAAAACAATAATATTTAAGAATGACCCAACCCCAGAATTTTTCAGTCTAAACTATGGTTTTTGATATTATCAGATAAAGGACAGCAGGTAGAAAGTCTTCAGTCTGGCCATCCTCTATTATAGTATTTCTGTGTGTTCTAGCTGTTGAAAGAATGGTACCACTGTCAGAAGAATCAATAATTTAATTTTTTACAATTTTTATCATTTTATTAAAATTATCCTGTTTTCAACATAACTGAAGTTGCAGTCTATCTCAAATCCTTTTTTTAGAAATACAAGGTTATAAAACACAAATTAAAAAGCAGCCCCAGTAATCAAGACAGTGTGATACTGGTAAAATAAGAGACAAACAGATCAATGGAACAGACTAGAGAGCCCCAAAATAGACCAGGACAAATAGTCAACTGATCTTTGGCAAAGGAGCAAAGGCAATCAATGCAGAAAAGGTAGTCTTTTCAACAAATCGTGCTGGAACAGATGGACCTGCACATGCAAAAAAAAAAATGAATCAAGACACTGTCCACATTTTTCATAAAACTAAACTTGAAATGAGTCTTACACCTAAGTGTAAAAGGCAAAACCATACTATTTCCAGAAGAAAACATAGGAAACATCTAAGTCACCTTAGCTTTGGCAATGAGTTTTTAGATACAAAACAAAGCACCACACATGAAAGGAAAAGCAAGTTGGACATCATTAAAATTTAAAACTTCCACTCTGCAAAAGACATTTAAAAGAATGAAAAGACAAGCCATGGTCTGGGAGAAAACTTTTACAAGATATATATCTGATAAAGAACTTGTATCTAAAATATAATAAGAATTCTTAAATCTGAACAATAAGAAACTAAACAACCCAATTAAAAAGTGGCAAAAAATCTGAAGATGCCTCACCAAAGAAGATATACAATTGGCAAATAAGCATATGAAAAGATGCTCAACATATGTCATTAGAAAATTGCAAATTAAAACAAGAGATACCATTACACACCTCTCAGAACAGTCAAAATCCAGAATACTGACAACACCAAATGCTGGTGAGCATGTGGAGCAACAGGTACTCTCATGCAGGGCTGGTGGGAGTGCAACATGGTACAACCACTTTGGAAGAGAATTTGTCAATTTCTTTCAAGGTTAAATGTAACTGCCAAAATTTGGGAGCAATCAAGATGTCCTTCAAGAGGTGACTGAGTAAACAAACTGTGGTACATCCAGACAATGCATATTATTCAGTGAAATGAGAAGCCAAGCTGTCAAGCCACAAAAAGACACAGAAGAACCTTAAATACATATTGCTAAGTTAAAGAAGCCATTTTGAAAAGGCTATGTACCGTGATTCCAATTATATGACATTCTGGAAATGGCAAAACTACAGAGATGGTAAAAAGATCAGGGGCTGCCAGGGATTAGGAGTGGGGGAGCAGAGGTGAATACGTGGAGCCCAGGGAATTTTTTTTAGAGCAGCAGGCTATTCTGTATGATACTATAATGGTAGAAACCTGACATTTTGCATTTAGCAAAACCTACAGAACTGTACAGCACAAAGAGTGAGCCCTAATGTAAACTATGGACTTTAGTTAATAAGGATGTGTTGATATTGGTTTATCAGTCTTGGCAAATACAGCACACCAATGCAAGATGTTAGTAAGAGTGGAAACTGGGTGGTGGGAAAGGGAGTATATGGGAACACTCTATGCTTTCTATTAAATTTTTCTGTAAACCTAAGACTGCTCAGAAAGTAAAGTCTACTTTTTTATTTCTATTTTTATTTTTAAAGTCTACTTTTTTCTATTTTTTTAATAAAAAATAAAATTTTAATAAAGAGTAAAGAATTTAAATTTAAAAATGCAAAGAATGAAAGTAAACAAAAGTGTTACTATTTGCATATTATAATCTAATCAAAGTAACAAATAAAGGTCAGCAAGACTGAGAGATACAAAGTCAGCTCACAAAAATCAGTGACATTTCTCTATAACAGAAATAATCAACTAGGAAATACAAAAAAAATAAAATATTGTTCTCAAAGGCAACAAAAATAGTACAGTACTTGTAATTATTATAGCTAAGAATAATCCACAAGACTTTATGGAGAAAAACTTTAAACTCTATAAACAGCAATATATCCCTGTTCATAAGTGCAACAGCTTAACATTATAAAAATATCAATACACCTACCAGTTAATCTATAATGTCATTCAAATTGCAATTTCATTCAAAATTTTTGCCAGATTTTTATAGTATCTACTAGTCCAAAATTTATCTAAAAGGACAAAGATTCACAAATAACGAAGTCAAATTTATAAAAGAAGAACAAAGGTAGAAGAGTTAATATTAATACCCTTCTATACTTCAAAGCCATGAACATAAAAACAGTATGATACTATTACAGGAACATATATGTGAACCAAGAGAACAGAATAGAAAGCAGAGAGTAGACACATGAACTTGAAGTAAGATGAGGATAGCGCCATAAATCAATGGAGAGACAATGAACTATTTGGTCTGGGAAAACTAGCTCACTGTAAGGAGAAAAATAAAAGTTGGTACTTAATTTCTATCTAACATAAAGGTGACTTCAGATGGATTAAATCCTTAAGTGTGAAATAAAAATATAAAGTTAATAGTGAAAAACAGAGGAAATCACCATGACCCAGGGGTAACAAAGGACTTCTTAAACAAGTCCCATACGGCACTAACGATAAGGCGAAAGATTTGATGTGTTTGATTACATTAAATCTGGACAAAGGCAAGGGACATATATTTGGAAAGAGAGACTTGAAAAGTCTCAAACTACCATTTGGAATCACACTACTCACAGGGTGGTTCAAGGACCATAGGTTGTATGTCATCTGGGAACTTATTAGAAATGTAAGATCTTGAGCCCCTCCCAACTGGATCATAATACACGTTAACAAGATCTTCAGGTGATTCAAATGCACATTAAAATTTAAGAACCACAGATCATATGAGCAATTTTTGCAAATCAGTAAGAGCGAGCTAAGAAGCTCCATAGAAAACTGCACAAAGGGCTTAAACTGTAATTCAAAGAATTGTAAGCCTAAATGGATAGCAAATCTCTAAAGAGATGCTTAAATTAATGAGAAACCAGGGAAATGCAAATTAAAACAATAAGATGCCACTTGATGCCTATTGGTTTGGCAAAAATCAGAAAATTGGACAATGCTACATATTGACAGGATGGCAAACAAGTCACGTATGCTGTTGGTAGGGACATATACTGGTCAAAGTCATTCTGGAGAGCAGCTGGTAGTCAAACTGAGTATGCAGGCATCCTATGATCCAACGATCCTACTCCTGGGGAAATACTCTCAAAGCAACATTTGCACAAGTCCCTACTCTTACTTTTCAGATTGTTTAATATAGTACTGATCACAGCAGCAGGGAACCAAGCCAATCTTAAAGCTTATCAGTAGGGAACACATCTATACACCATGGTGGATATGCACCATGGACTAGTTAGTGGTAGGCAGCAGTGGGGAGCCGAGAAATGGATACAGGACCAGCAACACAGGTGGGTCTTAAAAAGCCCTGAGTGAAAAATTAAGAAATGCAATAAGGTCTACAGCATGACTTTATGCTATGAGTTGGTTATGCAACTCAAAAATAAATTAGCACACAAAATAATTCTGTGTTTTACAAGTAAATATAAACCCAAAGATGTATGTCAAACCCATTACAGAGCCTGACACTGAGGGGAGGAAAAAGAGTGAGGAATGATCACAGGAAATGAGGATAAAGAGAGTAACCAAATACAGGCACCATAAATGTACAGACACAAAAGCAGAAGAGGGGCCTGGCATGGTCCAACAGTGAAAACATGCTTTGAAATGAAGATTACGGTTAACCAATGCTTTCCACTTGAAATCCTCCCAAAATAGCATAAGAAAAATAAATAAATAAATAAGCAGAGAAACAAATCAATTGTGGCAATCTCTCTGCAACATGAAATCTCTGGTTTCAAAAATATCTGTCTTCTGGGGGCTTTGTGCTTTACAGAAGCCTTTCCAATCTGTGCAAATTTAGATATAGTCAGAGGAGGTGGAAGAGGTCTATGACAGATATTTGAAACACTTGTGCCTGCCCTGCCCATCACTCAAAGGCCCATCTCCAGGTAACTTAGAGCAGCATCCCTCTTTCAGTCAGGTAGAAGTTGCTTGTTCCCAGAGACCTGTCACAGTCCAGCCAACAGAAAATACTTGGGAAAACAAGCATAATTTGAGATGGTGAACCTGACATCCTAGAGGATGCCTCCTACAAATAAATACTAACATAAAAAGAAAAAGTTATCCTTTCAAAGGCTAAAGTTTACTTTTAAGCATTTTGCATATAAATATACAATTGTAGCACCGATTTACCTGACTTCTTTAAAAGATAATACTGGGGAGAGAGCATTATCTCTTGGTCCTATGACTTGGGAATCTTACAACTTTTCATTTTTCAGATGTTGCATTACTTTTATGTCCAATTGCCACTTCTGTTATGATTGTAGCTGCTTCTAAAAATAACCTAACTCTGTCCCTTTCTACTTTGTGGCTTCTATTTGGGCTGGAAAAAAGACAGCCAGTGGTGTTAAGGCCTGAGTGTACAGCAAAAGTGATAAGGCTCTGAGCAGACACAAAGAAGGAAGTGCATGGCTTTAACCCAGAGTTTTCTGATAGCTAATTCAGTGCCTGGGGACATTTTCTCCTGTACTCTACAGGCTGAGTCACAGAGAGGGAGGCTGCTGCCTGCTGATGCCTAGCTAGATATACAGGCTGTTCTCAGAACCCCTGTTCTCTGCCTTGCACTAGATGAAGCCATAATTAAATTTGTCTCTGGAGATATGCAACCTGGAATTTGGGGGCAGGGTGAAGTGAGTGCTTTTGTTTTCGATTCCGCAGCTGAAATTTGTAATTAGCTCATCAAACAGGAATAATCAAAGTAATTTACAGTTCTTCAAATACATTGTGCTGATCCTGCTTCCCATCAGAAACCAGCTCTTCCCCATCATAGCACTGTCCTGATATCTTCCCAACTTTTTATTTATAAAAAATAAATTCCTTAAGTTTTACTTTTTATTGACAGGCATACAGAATGTCTACTGGGAGTGTTTGGTGAATAAAATAACTTATGAATGAATAAATATCTCTGGGACTGAGGGGAATTGTTTTTAAAAGGTAAAAATGTTTAGTTACAGATACACTGTCATAGTTGAATTATATTCATCATATCGTTGCTCTGATTCTTTTGAAAATTAGTCAATGCCTTTCACCAAAAAAGAGATACAGATGGCAAACGAGCATAAAAGATATTCAAGATCATTATTCAACAGAAAAATGCAAATTAAACCCACAGTCAGATATCACTACACATCTATTGGGATGGCTAAAATTAAAGAAAACAACTGGCAATACTAAATTCTGGTAGATGCAAAACAATTAGAACTCTCACACAGTGGTGGTGGGGATGCAAAATACTATAACCACCCTGATGAACACTTTGGTAGTTTATTAAAAGCTAAACATATAGTAACAAATTAGTACAAACAAAATCCTGAAATGTTCAAGCAGATAATATAAGCTGGAGCACCAGTTTCAAATCCAGAATACACCAAAAAACAGAAAACTGGACTTTCTGTTCTATGGGCTTTGATAAGAATGCAATAATAGTGGCCTTGTCTTCAACTCATGGGCTGTAGAATTGCTTCAGAGTAACTGAAGCATGGAACGAGAGCTGCTCATAGAGTCAAGCTGACGCTCTTGAGGAGCATCAACATCTGTTATTTGTAGGATTCTGTACAGATTTCTTTTCAACTGACATTCTCATCCAATGATGTTATCTAAGCACCATTGGAGATGGAAGGTATGGGGCAGAGAGAGGAGGGAGTATCTGCTCTGTAAATTAAGCCAACTAAATGTCTATGTAAATTTTTTTTAAATGTTAAACATACACTTAGTACATGAACCAGAAATCCCAATCCAAAAATATTATTTTAAGTCTATACAAAACTTGTACATGAATGTTTATAGAAGATTTATAATAATCAATCAAAATTGAAAATAATCAAATATTAATTGGTGAATGAAAAAACAAGTTGTGGTACATCCTTTCAATGAAATACTCTTCAGCAATAAAAAAGAACAAATTACTGACATATGCAAAACATAGATGAACCTCAGAAGTGTTACACAAAGTTATAAAAGCCAGACTCAAAAGGCTGCATACTGTATGATTCCATTTATATGAAATTCTGGAAAAGGCAAAATTTTAGAGAGAGAAAATAGATCAGGAGTCTGCCAGGGGCTATAGGAGTAGGAGAAAGGAATTGATTTCAAAGGGGCACAACTGACAGAAGTGTTCTTTGGAGTAATAGAAATAAATCTTCTATATCTTGATTGCAGGGGCATGGTAACAGGACTATGTATGTTTGTCAAAACTCATTTATTGAGGTATAACTTACTATATGTAAATTATACATCAATAAAACTAACTTTTAAAAAAGTTAAGCCATGCATTATTAAACACAAAAATAAACAGATTTTCAAAATTGTCAGCCTGGGTTCCTTAAAAAATATAGCCTAATCAAAACATATGCCCTAATGCTTCACTGTAATCTCAGGGAGGCAAAAGTGAGTGAAAAGATGAAGTGAATCAAGGAAGGAGGGAGAGGAACTAAACGTTATATGTTGCTGATCTGGAACCAGTCATAGCTTCAGGGGGACATGCAGCGAGCTGTCCTCAAGGAGCCTCTCCAGAGAGGCCATATGGAATCCAAGCATGTTCAAACAGTCCATCAGGAGCAGGTAAGGCAGCAATTCACCTCCTATCTTCTATTTGTCAAAGCTTGCTCCATAGAGTGAGCCCCCCACACTTCTGGGTTGTGTTACCCAGCCCCTGCAGAGAGTTTCTTGGGAAGCCAGAGCTTTAACAGGTCCTTCAGATCAGACCTCTACCCCAGCGCTGTAGCAGCTCCTGCCCTGATGAGCTATGTGGAGGCCTTGCCGAAGATCAGCCCTCACCCCTGGGAAAGCATGAGACAATCAGTGGTGTTGGGAGATGGGTCTTCCAGACAGGGCCTGGGCTGTATGACTTCAGGAATCCCTGGCATAAGCCATCACTGGAGACGCATGACAGGTGGCTAAGGCCTGGGTCAGGTGGGGCTGGCAGATATGCAGAGGCCCAAAAACTGGGTCTGGAACAATGGACTAAAGTTAATATACTGCAATATAATGAGTCACAATAAATACATATTTCCCGGGTATACTTGGTCTTCATCCACAGTTCCTGAAAACACTGCAGGGTCTTAAAGGTGAAATGGGTGTCTTGTCATGTTAATGAGGGACTTTTGGACTCCCTCACCCCCACCCCTGCCTCTGGACCCAAGGCCGGTGCCTGAAAGTTCAATCAGCCAATAGCTAATAATTTAGTCAGTCAGAACTATGCAATGAAGCCCTCACAAAAACCCCAGAGAAGAGTTTATCAGTGTCTGCTCTCTGGGATTCTGCCTCTGTGTTGGCAACAGCTTCCATGCTTGGGGAACCAGAACACCTACACGTGCCACCAAGCCAGGCTCCAAGCTCCACGAGGATAGAAGCTCCTTTATTTGGGACTTTGCCCTATGCATCCCTTCATCTGGCTGCTAACTTGTATCCTTTAAGGTATCCTTTATGAAACTGGTAAACCTAAGTGTTTGCCTGAGTTCTGTGAGCCGCTCTAGCAAATTAATTAAACCTAAGGGGGAGGTTGTTGGAACCTCCAATCCGTAGCCAGTTGGGCAGAAGCACAGGTAACTGCCTTGCACTTGCGACCGGCATCTGGGGTTGGGGGTGGAGGGCAGTCTTGTAGGATGGAGCCCTTAACCTGGGGAATCTGGTGCTGTCTCCAAGTAAAAAGCATCAGAATTGTGTTGAGTCCTCAGACACCCTACTGGTGGAGAATTGCTTGGTGTTGTGTGGGTGGGAAGCACCCAACATTAGAGTTGGGTCCAGGAACCCAAAAGGAGTTAGGCAGCTCACCAATGCATACACCATCTAAACTAAAAGAATAATTTAATTTTTAAGAATATTCCACAGATATACTCAGGAAACTTCAAATAAACAATTTCTATCCATTAAATCTTTTCATGTGGTGATCTCACCCAACCTTTACATAATGAACAAGTTCAGATCTGTAAGGTTTAAGTACTGGGTCAGGTCAAGATGTGTGTGGGCAGCTCCCTAAAGAAAACAGACTTGGCATATCTAAGTAATGCTGTCCTCTGAACAGATCATGGAGTTAATTGATGATCCATCCATCATGGTAGAGATATAACTCTTCAGAAAACAATAAATTCTAGTTAAAATTCAAAATCTAAAGACTCTCTCCAATCCTGCCCTATGAAATGCCAATGCAAACATGTTACAGTTCAGGGGAACTGAAAAAGCTCAACTCAGTATTTTATAATGGTATGTATTTTTCTTTAGAAAATATACTGTTTACTGTGTGCTTTATCTTATTTAATCTTCATAACCAATGCACATATTACTGTATCCATTAAATATGAG
Source organism: Manis javanica (assembly GCF_040802235.1). Lineage (NCBI taxonomy): Eukaryota > Metazoa > Chordata > Mammalia > Pholidota > Manidae > Manis > Manis javanica. Next base: position 86,602,470 of record NC_133166.1, read on the forward strand.
GAAACTAAGGCACAAAGATGTAAATAATCTGCCCATGGCCAGCAAAGTGGTAGGGCCAGTATCTGAACTCTGGTGGTCTGATCCTAGAGCCCCATACTCTCCATCAGTCATTCAACAGATATGTGAGTACCTGCCAGAATCGGGAGACACAGAGATGCAGACAACAGTTGGCCCTGCCTACAGGGAGTGTATGGTGTATGGTCTACAAGCAGGGAGAGGCAGAGTGCTACAGAAATTCATACCCTTTGCTTACTAAAAATGCTATGCTACAAACCATATAACTATCATGGTCAGATCTGTATGTCCACATATTCAGGAGAAAAGGCAAGCTAGGAAACACCAGTATCTCTGCTGCTGCGTAATATTCGTACAGCGGTCACTATCTAAGCCCAGGCAGGTTCTGATCATTTTTTCTAATATGCTGATTTACATGAGAAAACATGACCCAGCTTTTCAAGTTAAGTGAAATTAATGACATATTCATTTAATCATCTCTATTTTAAAAGAACAAAATATATTAATATAAATATATTTATATTATCTATGTTAATTATATAATAATATAAATAACACAAATATAAGCAAAATGTATAAATTCTGGTACTGCTTGGGAAAAATTCAAGATTCCTGGTCATTTTAACTGTACTATAGTCCTTTCACATACATAATTCCCTGGTAGAAGGAGAGACTTCATACTCCAGAATAACATTTCTAAGAAGCAACTTCCTAGATGTTCAGTGAGTTTAACAAAACCATGAGGAGCCCAGATTCTGGTGTCAGACGAACCTGGACTGGGCTCCAGGCCTGTCCCTTACTACATATTGTTGGGCAGGTTGCTTAGCCTCTACAAGTCTTGATTTCTTCATCTACAAAATGTGACAAAAATTGTCCATATCCTCAAAGGGTTGTTGTGAAGATTAAATGAAAAAATGCATGTACAAGGCTTAGCACAATTTTCGACCCAAAGGAAGCACCTAGTGTGTGGGAACTGCCATTATTATTATTATTACTCTAGTTTGCATAATAAAAGAAATGGAGAAGAAAACATGAATGCACGTGGTGTGAATGAGATGCCTGGACTTGTTAGGGGGCACGGCCTCACACAGCCAGATGACGATGGGAAGCTCAGCAGCACAAGAACTAGAAGAATCTCACGTGCCGAGCCTTCTTTGGAAAGGAGAACAAATGGAAGCTGACAGGTTAGGAATTAGTGAACTCGTGCTTAAGAGGACAGAGAACTTCAATATGAGTAATTAGAACAATAATCTACCCTTGGCTTTTTTCATGCTTGAGCGGCACAGAAAACACATGGATGGAGAAAAGAGGCAGTTTCAAACCAGCACGTGAGTCCACTCCTATACTGCCTAACTGCCCTTATCCTCTATCAACAGGCATCCCAGGTGAGCCTCAGGTAAAGCAACGTCAGCTTACAAGTAACAAGATAAAAAGCCACAAGAGAACTAACAGTTACCAAAGGGAAAGGAACTGGGGAGGCTGGGTGGGAAGGGAGGGAGGGAGAAGGCGAAAAAGGGGCATTATGATTGGCACATAATGTAGAAGGGGGCATGGGGAAGGCAGTATAGCACAGAGAAGCCAAGTAGTGACTCTATAGCACCTTACTACGCTGATGGACAGTGACTGCAATGGGGTAATGTGGTGGGGACTTGATAATGGGGGAAATCTAGTAACCACAGTGTTGCTCATATTAATGATTATATATTAATATATATAAAGTGATTATATATTATAATCATAAATATATAATCACAAAGTGATTATATATTAATGATGCCATAATAAAAAGTAAATATAAAATATATATATATATAAATATAAGTAAGACCATAGAAGCTTTGTAATGAAAAAAAATGCATGATTTAAAACTATTATGTATCAATGTAGATACTATATTATTCTTTGTACATAAAACACAGTTGCTTGAAAAAAAAAAGCCACAAGATAGAAGGGATTCAGAAATTCTCTTAACTGGTGGTTTTCAAGTTTTTAAGCCACAAAAGGTTTTCTTGAGAGAAAAGTATGGACAAAAAAGTAAAATGTGCAGCTAGCTAGTCAGGCCCCAGCAGAGATGGTGTCCCAGAGCCTAGGCAGCTCACCTGCCCACCCCGCATCCTGACAGGGGCTCCTGGAGCATAATCTGAAAGCCACTGATACCATCCTACCCCTCAATCTCTGGGGTGTGGAAACTGATGGTCAGTAAGGAGAGGGTCCTTCTAACCACGCTGTAACCAGAGGGAGGCGAAGCTGTTAACAGAATCCAACCAGTTTTTTTTTTCCCACAGAATACCACCCTCTTGATGGACATGCCAAAAAGGTGAGGAAGAAAGTAAACTGTAGTTGAGAAGAATGTGCCTCATCCTAGGAAAAGAGCATAAAAACGAAAGGCTGGTGAGAGATGAAGTCGGGCACTGACAGCTCGGGCTCCACTAATCTGCATATAAACAAAACACTGCCTCCATCAGTGGCTCAGGAGAGTTACCAGAACAGTTTTTTGAACACTAAAAAAAAAGAAAGACTTCACAGAGAATGCCTAACAGACTCACATTTACAAGTATATTGCATATGCATGCACACAATTTCACTTTGGAGGAAGTTTAAGCCACATTAATGGAACTGTGAGGGAATGAAAAGAGGGAGTGAACAGCCAACAAAATTAACTCCAGTGACTAATGGATGAATTACAGTCTTGTGATGCTGAGCATGATTTAGTGCTTTGTTCACAGAAACCCAGCTTAGATCATCTGGTTGTACATTAAAGTACTTTTATTCTAAAAATCAAAGGTCAAGTTAAGTGCTTTGTTTTAGACTTGTGTGTCATGGAGTTCAGAGTTCAGAAGAACATGGGTAAATTATTGTCTAAAGTACCATCACTTCCCTCTGTTTGAGACACCGTGGTGTAGACAGAGCCCCCAAATCCAGCTCCTTCCTGCTGCTGCAGACCCATTTCCCAGGTAATTCACTAGGCCTGCGTCCACCCACACAACCCAGAATATGGGGGAAATCCTGCGGGGCTGCAGCCTGTGAGACCCCACTATTCTGCACTGCATTTTCACCTTTTTGTCCCATAAAAGGAGGACTAAGAGTTTCCAGAGAGAAATTACTTTTACACAGATTATTTCCTGGCCTTACCCACATCACATCCCTGAACAGCATCTCACCTCCTCCAGCTTAAAAACTGCTCCAACGTGTGGCTGGATGCGCCCTTGCTGGCAGTACTGAAGAGCTGAGGACAGGCTCCTGGAGAAGATGGGAAAGTTCTGGACCTGGTATTGGCCAAAGTACAGTCCCACAGCAGAGACATTCTTCAGGAGCAGGAGGTTAGTAGGCACAGAAGCAATGGTTCCTCCAGCAAAACCTACCACCACAATCCTGCCCTCCCATGCCAGGCTGAGGGAGAAAGGGGAGAAGGAAAGGAAATCATAAAAAACAATGTACATTCACACCCATTAGGATGTCTCTAAAAAATAACAAATAACAAGTGTTGATGCAAATGGAGATAAGGTGGAACACTCATGTATTGCTGGTGAGACTTATACAATCTGTTGGTGCAACCACTAGGGAAAATAGTGTGACAATTCCTCAAAACCTTAAATAAAAGAGAACTACCACATGATCCAGCTATTCTACTTCTGTGTGTGTAGCCAAAAAAATTGAAAGCAGTCTTCAGATATCTGCACACCCACGTTCACAGGAACACCATCTACAAAAGCCAAGAGGCAGAAACAAACCAAATGTCCATCAACTGATGGATGGATAAACAAAATGTATTATATACATGCAACAGAATATCATACAGCCTTAAAAAGGAAGGGGAGTCTGTCACAAGCTACAACATAGGTGAGGAACCTTGAGGACATTATCCTAAGTGAAATAAGCCAGCTATAAAAAGACAAATACTGTATGATTCTACTCATGTGATATATGAATAGCAGTCAAGTTCATAGCAACAGAAAGTAGAATGGTGATTACCAGGGCTGAGAGCACCTGGGAAAAGAGGAGTTGTTTTCATGGGTGTAGAACTTCAGATTTATGAGGTGAAGAACTTATGGAGCTCTGTGTCACAACAACGTACATATACTTAACACTACTGAAGTGTAATCTTAAAAATTGTTAATAGAGCAATTTTATGTCTTTTTTTTACCACAATAAAAACTGTAGAATGAAAAACAAGCAATGTGTATTAATTCATAGAAAGTAGAATAGAGGCTACCAGAGAGGCAGAGGAGGGAGAAGGAGCATTATGGGTACAGAGATTTTGTTGGGGATAGTTTTGTAACACTGTGAGCATATTTAATGACACTGAACTGTACCCTTACAAATGGTTAAAATGATAAACACTGGGTTATATGTATATTTTACCACAATTTTTTTTAAAAAGCAACATGAGTGAAACCCCCAGCTGGGAAGTCCTCTTGACCTTACTAACTAGCAGAGGTGAACCATCCTGTACCATTCTCCTCAATAGGGAAATATAAAAATAAGCCATAAAAAAGATAATAGGGGATGAGAGGAGGTTTACCAGGGGACTCGGTTTGGAATCAACACTATTTAACTACTCAGTTACTTTACTGAAGGAAACTGGGTGTAAACAAATGCCATTCCATATGCTGCACTTCAAGACAACTCTGTAGATTTTGAATTTAGGAAACAGAATAAGAAAACAGACTCTTTTATGAAGCATCATTTGCTTTACATGAAGACTTACTTTAGAATTCCTTTAAGTTATATGTTTCTCTAGAGAATTCTGAATTATCTAAAAACACTCATACAAGTTTACTTCGGCCCATTATAAGTACCAGACAGTGTATGCTAAGCAATGTATTACAAAAATAAACTTTGTAAACATCTTTGATATGAAATATGTGTATGTTAGTTTGGGCTTTTTGCTTTTCTTCTTTAGAAGGGAAATGAGAAGCTGTTATCAAAACACTGTTATCCAGAAGGCAAGGGTGAGTACCGCAGCTCCCTGTCCTGCTCTCCACCTAGTCGACCCATTCCTCCCTTTGCTTCTTGTTTAAGCACAGCACTGGGAACAGGGAAGTGATGCTCAGAGGCTACACAACCACCTGGGTCCCTTCTGTGGGTAAGCTGCTCTCTTTGCTTGTTGCTTCTACTTTAGAGTAAGACAAACCACAAAACTGTTTGCCAAGATGACATGAGAAAGAAAAGCAGTATTTTCAGGGCACTCTGAGGTCCCTGGTTGAAAACCAAATGAGAATTGGTGTGGATACAACAATCCCACTAAATCCCCAGTGATTTTTTTTAATGAAACAAATCAAGTAGACACCTACACTATTGGCTGCATCAGAAAGGAGATCAAAGGAGCCTGTACCTTGGCACACGGTGAACTAGGGAAATGCCACCCCAGTAATGCCAACATCTGAACAATGATCTCAAGAATTACCCACGCCATGTATATAAAGTAGTTAGTGGGGGCTGACAAAGCTGAATTTAACACATGTATAATTTCTAAGGCATTTGATATTGCCAACTAAAGAGTCTGCAGTCATTTTTTGGATATTTTCCAGTTGGAGATTTTGTTTTTTGCTAAATTAAGCATTTCCTGATTTTCCCTCTGCTTCCATTCCTTTTCACCCACCCACTCAGCTGTTCTCGTTGATGCCTACAGGAAAAGTGAGCAGCAAAGACAAAGAGAAGTAAGGCCAGAGGAAGGCAGAGGGCTGGAAAGGTGTCCTCAGAGCCCCAGGCCCACCCACTCTGGGAAGACCACTTCACATACCTGCCTAGAGCCTCTAGGAAGATATCTCCTCCCACGGTGTCGATGACCACGTTCACCCCGCCACTGCCCACCAGTTTCCTCACTGCCTCCTTCAAGCTATTCTGACTGTAGTTCACGCTGGACTGCGCGCCCCTCTGCACAGCCAGCTTGCACTTCTCATCACTTCCAGCTGCAGCTATTACCTGCATAAAGAACACAAAGTTTTTGATGGCCCAGAATATGCACCAAGAGGGGCTCACCCCAGCCACCCAGCCTCCAATCAAAGGGCACTAATCAAGGGAACCAATGAGGCTTTGCTGTCCTACCACCAGCCTCAATCCCACACATCATGCCCAACACACATACCCCACTCGCCATGGGATCCACGTTTCCAGAGATTCTGGAACCCCAGTGGGTCTAGCTACAAGACTGTTCAGGAGACACCCAGAGAGTCTTTGCCAAATGTGACTCAAACCACCATTTACTGAGCACCTACTATAAGTCAATTAGTAAGGATACAAGCTAAGTATCAAGCTTAGTGTCAGGAAAGCAAGATACAGCAATGCGATGGAGGAAACACAGAAGATTCCAGAAGTGCAAATGAGAGGTGCCCAGTCTAGATCTAGAAAGGTTTCCCAGAGGGTAAAACATGATTCAATGGAAAGACATTGAAGTTAGAGAGTTGACCTAAGTTCAAATCCTGACTCTGCTACTAATTAGCTATGATACCTAAGGCAAATTACTTAGTAAAAACTACCACTTACATGGTGCTTACTATGTACCAGGAACTACTATAAATACTTTACATATCTGAATAACTCATTTAATATTATCAGTCCAATGATATAACACTATTCTTATCCCCATTTTAGAGATAAAGAAACTGAGCCAAAAGAAATCAAGTAACTTGCCCAAGGTCACCCAGCTGACGGGAGTCCCCATTGGGCTCCAAACCCAGGTAATTTGTCTCCGTAGTTCATGCTTTTCATTGATATGCTGTCTGCCAACTTCTCTAAGCTTCAGTTACCCCATCCATAAAATAAGATTTAAAAAATCAAGTGGAATACTATATATAAAGCACTTGGAAAACAAAGTGTTAGATAACTTGAACCTATTGTTACACATATGCATTTATTCTAGTTAAACCCCATAAGAACATTATGGGGGAGGTATAATCACTTCTGTTTTATAGATGGAAACATAGACCCAGAGAAATTGAATAATTGCCCCAGGATCATTGAGGAAGGAGGTGGAAAACAACTATTCAAATCCAATGCTATTTGACTCTACAGCCTATGCTTTCCCACCCTATCACCCTGGAAGAAAACCACACATAAAGCCTGGCAGAGCAGGCACAGATGGCTGCAGGCCATACCGGGAGCAGGTCTGGGGTTACCAAGGTTCTGGAAAAGCTTCAGATGCTCAAGCATTGCCTAGAGGTGCCTTCCCAATGGGCAGCCCCCACCAGACCGAGCACTTTGGCACCAAGGTGACACTCAGAAAGTGTATTCAAACACCCAAAACATCAGTGCCCTCAAAATGGTCCAACCTCACCCATAATAATTTGAAAGGAAAAACTACCTTCAAACACTCCCCAGTGGACCCCTCAAATAGCTACAGTTCACTGAGCACTACCAGCACAAGGGGCCACAGGGGCAGATACCAGACGAGGGCCAGGTGCCTGGTTCCAATTCCCGGACTCTTGTGAGGTGCCCGTGAGACCTGCCATGGGTCAAGATCTCTCCTGATGCCTCACTTTCTGTACCTGTGAAACAGGAATAATAAACACTAACATTCCCTATCTGCCTGGAGTTTTGAGCAGTGGAGGGTAAGGTAATTGCTGTGGAGGCACTCTGAAAGCCACATGCAGTGCTGTGAAAGGAAGGTGTTACCACAATGCCCTGTTCCAAGTAGGTGGCATGAGGACATTATTTTCCTTAATTTTCTGTTTGCTTTTGCTGAAAACCATTACTGCTGCCAAAGAAAATACAGCTTGGGTTAATTTTAGTATCTCAGTTGAGGTGAATTTTCCTCTCTACTTAACCTCCAATAACTACTTAAAACAAATGGCACAATTTTATCTTCCCAGAAAGGTTAAACAGTCAATGGTTGGAGACAATGAGACTCATTTCAGCTGTCCCCACAAGAGAGGGGCTAGAAGCCCTTGCTTTTGACATAAAATGTGTTGATATTCCATGAGGAGCCTCCTGATATCTAAGATCATTTTCAGAGCTCACATGTCCTTCCCCAAAGGAGCTGTTGTGAGAAGGGAGAGATGCCACCTGAAGAAACTCCAGATCAATCCAATTATCTCCAAACCCAAACATCCTGGTACCTCTGGATCTCCCCACTGCAGGCTCCATGGGAGCCTCACATTCCACATGTCCGGAACTGTGCTCTCCATTCCCTCTGTGATCTCAGTCTCACTAAACAGCAGATCCACAGGTTAACCCAGTTTGCGCCCTCCCACTCCATGTCTAATAACAGGATCCCCTTTTAAGAGATTCTTACTGACATGCCATGCCCTACAGTAGGTGCTCTGCACACATCAGGTCCAACATTCTACAACAGCCCTATGAGAAAAGCACCATTTTACCAGTGAGGATACTGAAGCAATTTCTCTAGAGGCAGAACTAGAACATAAACCTAGCTTGGGATAACTTTAAAGTCCTTGGTCCTTCAACCACACTGGGATGCTCTCCAGTCATCAAATTCTCTATTTCCTTTCAGTTCAGTATCTCTGAATCCATCGCTTTCACCACTTTGGTTCAGGCAGCACCACTTCTGGCTGGAATTGCTCCAAGAGCCTGCCCCAGACCACCCTGACCATGCCGCATCCCTAAGCCCCATGGCTACCAGAGTACCATCTTTGCAAAATGCATACATGATCATTTCACTTCCCTACTTAAAATCCTCAATAGCTCCTGAAAGCTTCCAATGAATGGTCAGATTCTTCAGTGCCTCATGATCTGATCTCTGCCCACCTCTCTAGACTCATCTTCCCTCCCCTGCCCCCCACCCCATGGCTCCTTTGCTCCACAGATGCTATTTACAATTCCCTGAAGGTGCCATGTTGGTTCCCACATCTGTTTTCTAGTATGTCCTCCCACCACTGACATTGCCTTCACATTCCTCCTTCTTCTATTCAACTACTGCCAGTCCTTCAAAAGTCAGCTTAAATGTCCACCTTCTCCAAGAAATCCTCCTCTGACAACTACAGCCTCAGAGAGATGGTCCTGCAGAGACTTAGGTCTTTATTGCACCTGTTTATTCATTCATTCAAGAAATAATTATTGAGTGTCTACTATGGTCTAGGCACTATGCCAGGAGCTCAGACTACAACAATGGGCCAGACATGGTCCTTGCCTTCTTGGGGATTATGGTCCACTAAGAGGGAGACAATAATTCAATAATGACACAAGTAGAGGATTGACCACACCCTGAGGTGTGTGCTATGAAAGAGAAGCATAGGCAGCTACAAGACCATACACAAACGGTGCGAGGGAGCAGATAACACTTGAGGGACAGGAATACTTTCTTGAAAACATGACATCTGAGTTGAAATTTGCAGTGCAGGGCCAGACAGTTCAGAACATTCCAGGTAGAGGGAATAGGATCTGCAGAGGCTGTGAAGTGAGTCAGACCTCGCCAGGCTCTAGTAACTGCGGAGAGGAGGGAGTTACTCTTCAGCCCCCTCACTAGTCTGTGAGTAAATAGATGGCAAGACCCTACTCTTGGGTACTTCCTATCCCCAGTGCCTGGCACATCACTTTCAATAAATGAATGTATATATTCCATGACTGAAACCTGGAGGTGTGACATTTTTAAAATGGAGAATCTAACACGCAGATACCTTGGCCTGAAGAACATTTGTGGCCACGTCTATCACTGCAAGGCCTGTGGCTCCAGCTGCTGCCGTCACTAAAACAGTTTCTCTGCCAGAGAAAGATGAACATTACTGGAGAAACCTTCAAGAATCAGCCAGGAGTATGATTTTGTAAACATTTGAAAGCAAGAAGAGGGCTTAGAGGCCATTTTGTTCAACCCTTCATGTACATCCGTTGCCCGGCTTTTTGGGCCAGGTCTTGTATGTACCTAGACCTGTGTTAACTCGGTCCAGTTTAGAAGGCTGCCTAGGAAAGAGATTCCTTATCTCTCTAGGTTGCCCCTTCCTCATTCTGTGGCAACCCTTCCTTTGAGCAATGACTCCAATTTCTGCTTCAGAAACTCTGTCCTAAACTCACTCTCCTACTGAACACTGCTGAATTTTAGAAGATGGTGATCATGCCATGACCGCTGCTCAGCCAAACCCACTTCTCTGGAGCGATTCTGAGGCTCTCTGAAAAGAGCAGAGGCATATGCTCCAGGTACAGTGGGAAATTCAGCACCTCTGAAATACCACAGTTGGGCACATGGACTAAGCCTTACAAAAACAAACACAGGCCTCCGTTAACTTGAGTGAAGCATGGTGAAATAAACCAATTCTCTAAAATTTAAGGTTTTCTAGGAGGTAGTCTTCCAGAGCATCAGCTCTGAAAGAAAGATCTCTCCAAATTCATATTGGCCAAGTTCATAGTCTACCATGCCTCTCAGAAGAAGGATATCCCTACCCTCTCTGGACCCCAATATTGGGTCCCTACCTTCCTTTGGCCTTTCCTCAGACTAACATGAGCTAAAGGCCAGGGAAGTGGAAGGGAGGGTCAAGGTATTGGTGGGCACTTCTGATATCAGAGAAGGTACCACCCACCCCTCTGTCATCTACACCATCCTTACCCAGGCTGGGTATGGGCCCGATGTTCCAGGGCCAAAATAGCAGTGCCATAAGATACGGGCAGGACGGCAGCTTCTTGGAGAGGGATCTTTTCTGGAATCTGCCACAGTGCCTACCAAAAGAGAAAACAGTGACTTAGGGATTAAACTCATGCACCTGCTCATAAAGGCTGTCCAGTAAATATTCTGATTTGATTGCCTGACTGATCTGCAAAGGGAAACACATGTCAGGAACCAAGACCAGGGGAAGTCTAGACCAAGTAAGCTGCAGCAGAGTTCAAGATGGGTGCATCAACATCCTGAAGTTGGCATCTGGCTCAGGAAGGAACCAACTTTTGGAGAATGGAACACATCCCACTCTACTGCAATGCACAAGATGGTAAATTTCACCTCAATAAAGCTGTGGAAACATTATATACTGTTCACCACTAGGGAGCACCATTCACGTACTGCACAACCGTACCCCGCCCTCCTAGCTGGCTCCATGACCAGGGCTCTCTGTCAGATGCTTTGTGTCCGGGAGAAAGCCATTACATCTAGCTCAATGCCCCAGACCAGTTTTTCTACCAAATCTACAGAACTATGGTCCAACTGGACAGCCAGCCAGTTGCTCCAGGACACAGAAAACAGAATGCCCTTCTTCATGTAACCACTCCATACAAACAAAACGCTATGCAAGGGCTGTCACACCAATATAAAGAAGGGGCTTAGCATTTGAAAGAAGGAAGTGCTTGGCTGAGAAACAAGGTAAGACGGAATGAGTACAAAGAGAAGGAGAATGAGGAATGAGGAATAGTTGGAAATTAAAGAAAACACAGGAAGAGAAAAAAAACCTCTAAGCATTAATATTGAGAGGTAGAGATACCTTCTGGTCAGTGATGCATTCTTCAGCCATGCCATGGGAGCCACTCACGCCAAGAACTCGATCTCCCTGAAGGGAAAATGCCATTAAAGTTATATTCCGATGCATGGTCCTACCATTTACCTCTTCCCAAATTAATCCAAAAAAAAAGAAAGAAAATTTTTCTGACTCCGTAAGACACAGATTTGCCTTGAATATCTATAATCCCACCATTTTCTCAATACACCCAGCAGATTGCCAAACCAATCTGAGCACATTTTGGACAATGATAGAAAAGAGTAAGGAGAAGGCTGACATGAATTAGACTTAAAGTGTTCATTTTGCTCCACAAGAGGCTGAAACGTGGGAATTTTTCTAACTTCTCAGTAACTAAAGACCAAGGCGCTGCCTTTTATTAGTAATAAAAAGTTTATTTTATTACAGGACCTTTCACTGGTTTCCTTTCCCCAATTCAGTATTAGTTTCTTCCCCCTCCAACTGGGTTTCTCTTTGGTGTCTGGCTGGCAAAGGCCAGGAGGAGCAAGACCCTTCGGCTACAATCGAGGTTGGCACATTTCTCATAGCTACACACACATCAATTTCTTAGATTTCAATTAATTTACCTCTTTCACTGTGCTGACATCTGTGCCTGTCTCCAATACTGTCCCAGAAAACTCCATGCCTAAAGCAAATTGTTTAAAGAATAGGTTATCTGTAAAGCCCAGCATCTTGGAGGTAGGAAAACCTTGATCAATAGGCCATCCTATTAGCTTTCTAGAGCTGAGAGGGGTTAAGGGTCCCCCCAACCCAGGGAAGAGGGGTGAGAATGTTGCACCCAAAGTACAGGAACATAAAATGAAGATTTCATGACCACAACCTGACAAGCTATAGCAGCCCCACTCTTACCACAACACAGATGAAAAATCTCAAGGATGGCAAAAGGAAAGAAAATCACAGGCACACTAGTACTTCTGACCCCAGTCCCTGGGGCCTTGGGCTCCTACAGCACCCCTCAATTACAATGCTCATTGTAGTGTATTTACCTGTTTCCCTGTCTCATCTTCTGGACTAGGAGGCCCTCAAGGACATGACTTATCTTTATTCATATAGCACTTGGCTCAGTTGGATGAGTTGATGTTGTCTATCCTTTCCTCTTCCACTTCCAAAATTTCAGAATTTAATAATCATACATTTCCCACTTGGTCTACCAGAGGAATAACTCAACTGAGTATGATATCTGCCCCCCATCTAGCATTTCAACAAATACAAATAGGAAGAAATGGTTCCAACTGTTCAGACACAGTCAAACACCCTAAGGCCAAAACATAGCAACTATTTTGCAATCATTGTATCCTTAGTACTGTGTATCTGTATAAAATATACGTGTACTGTATACATGCTACACTATACTTATATCCCTTTAAGTAAATTTCAACAGCAAAAATCAGTCATTTGACCACATACTCATTAGGATCTAAATGTAATCAGATTGGGCATAATGAAAATCAGACAGTGGGCTGTTAGAAATGTATAAACTCTTTTTCTTTTTTCTGATCCTTTGATATTAGGTTTCTTCAGGAATGTGTTTGTGAGGATTGGGAGTTTAAGCTGCAAACAGATGTTTGTGATCCGTCAGTGAAAAAACAACATTGCAGAACCAGTGAAAGGGAATGACTAGGGCCAGTGATGATTCTGATCAGAATTCTAGTAAACATAAGGATACGTAAAAATTCATTTGTTCATTTATTTGTTTTTTAAGCACCTACTAGAAACCAGAAACAATGCTAAAACACAGGTATATTCTCAGGCAAAACAGTGATGGAAACTTCCCTTCAGGTACTCACAATCTAGTGCTTCTAATTAGCAGTGAGGCCAATATATCTGTGGCATTACTGAGGGTGGGCAAGAACTGCCAGAGTATTACCTGAAATGAAGCACATGGTTCTGAAAACTCCCTGTATCCTGTATCTTCTTTTCCTAAACCAGATACTCACCAGGTGTGAAGGGAAGTTGGGGCCTTTTCTGATACTGACCACGGCACACCAAAATATCAGCAAAGTTAACTCCACAGAAATGAACATCAACTCTGACCTACAAAGGAAACAGAGCAACAGAGCAAGGCAGTACACATCCATGGAAACAAAGTTCATTCAATTATACCAAAATATTTACTGAGTGCCTACTATATGCCAGGTACTAAACTGAGTGCCAGTGTACAATCACAAAGCATAAGACAAACTTCCTGTCTTCTTGGACTAAGAGTATATAGAAGACAGACATTAACCAAATAATGATGGTTTCTGTGTTAAATTACAACTCCTACACAACATGTTAGAGAAATAATTGGTGCAATGAAAGCACATAATGGAGGGATTTGATCTTTTGGAGAACTCAGGAAAAACTTGCCTGAGCAAGTAATGCCTGAACTAAGAAAAGCTAACAGTTAACTATTCAAAATAAGAAGAGGAAAGCCTGGCACAACCAAAAGCAATGGCGTGTGCAAAGTTCCTGTGGTGAGAACAAAAGAAAAACCAGTGACCCTAAAGCACAAAACGGAAGAGATGGGCCTAGAGAGCAGGCCAAAGGTTTACAGGCCTTACTGGGGATCTTAGTCTTCATACTAGGAACAATGAAAGGTCATTAAAGGATTTTAAGCAGAAGGGTAACATGATTGGCTGTTTGGGGAACCAGGAATCATCCTGGAGGCTAATCCTAGATCCCCGGTTACTGCATTTCATAGAAATGCTAAGGCAGAGGTAGGTCTGAAGCAATGTAGCTAGCAGTTTCTGTAGACCTTATAAGTCAGTGGTTCTCAAAGTGTGGACCACAGACCACTACTTTATGTCACCTGGCAACTTGTTAGAAATTCAATTTCTCAGGCTTTACCCCTAACTCTGAATCAGAAACTCTGGGACAAAGCTCAGCAATCTGTTTTAACAAAAGCCAGGTGATTGTAATGCAGGCTAAAGTTAGAGAACTACCAGTCAAGACAGCTCTGAACCACAGCAGGAAATGAAGGCTGAGAGACAGAATGGACAGCACTCATTTGTTTGTTTACACTTCCTATGTAGTTCAGAGGTGGCCATATTAGTGAGAAGACATTTTTATAGACAACACGTATTCATTCAACAATGTTTTAAGCATCTACCACGTGCCAGGCACCACTCCAGACTATGGAGATTTAATGGTTAGTAAACTCACCTAGCCCCAGCTCTCATGAGCTAATTTACAAGGCAGTGTCTGGGCAAATAAGAGAACAAAGGGGCCCAGACTTTAGCCTGCGCACATTGTGTGCATGACACATGAGTGCTGACGTGCACGGCACACATTTATCCTCAAGCCACTCTACCTTGATTCAAGGATAATTGAAGGATGAACGTCTTTCGGTACTTGAATCCCAGGAAGCAGACTGGCTGCCATCACGTGCTTACCCACATAATCCATTTAACCACAGCGTCCATGTTAGTGACACATCAGGGCTGCAGCTACATTTCTCTCTCTCTCACCCATGGTGCCCACCACTGAGGCTCACTGCCCACTTCGCCTTGTCGGAGGTTCTCATTCTCCACCCCAGATGACAATGTGCCACCAAAGCGACTTCCACATTTCATCAGAAATGCACACAATCCTAAACTAACCCCACCTAAATCACTGCAGTACACCAGAGGGCACAAGGCACATATTCAGATGGAAATGCAAGACAGACGTTATAGGGCTGGTTTGGGGGGAGGAGGGAGGACTGGTAATTAGATGCTGACACCGAAGAGGAAGCAAACGATGGGGTCCATTTTTCTGTTAAATCAGTAACTTGCAGGTGGTTATGTAAAATCGTGTGCAATTCCGAATTCTGTTTCCAAGGCAACAGCTCTGGGGCCTTCAGTTATTGGAGAACAATTTTCCTTTAGCACTCGCGGCCTTTTTGTGAATCCGGAAAGAGCCCTTGCAGTCGAGCACCAAGTTGCGCTCGTCTCCCAGTCGCCCCTAGCTGAACACTGGGAGCTCCATGCAGGACGGAAGCCTGAGGTGTGTGTGGTGGCCCAGTTAGGAGTGAAAAAGGCGTCAAGGGATCCGGACGGAGGCCAGTCACCCTACCTCGTGAGGCCCGACAGGGCGGGGGGCGACCTCCTCAATGGTCAGGGGCTGCTGCAACTCGGCGCAGAGCGCGGCGCGGTAGTGCCGGCCGCAGCCCGGCCCGGCCCGCCTGCAACATGGAACGAGGGTCGGGTTACTCGGGCCCAACCCGGGGCTACCTTTGGGAGCTCAGGGAAGTCGGGGTCGCACCTGCAGAGCCACGCCCGAGGGAAGCAGCGTCCCCAGACCAGCGCCGCCATGGCCAGCGCAGGGAGCCCAGGGGGCGTGGCCGCGCGCGGCAGGAAGCCCCGCCCGCGGTGCCGCGAGGGCGGAAGGGGGTCCGGCTGGGCCCCGAGGGCTGGCTGCGGCCGTAACCGCGCCCTGGGCCGCCCCACCCGCCGGGCGCCGGGCTTCTCCTGGGAGCCTGAGCTCCTTCGTCCCCCGGCCGGCGTCCTGGAGGAGGCCGCTGGGGAGGAAAGAAAATGAGTCAAAGGAAATAGATTAACCAGATTACCAAACTGGCATTTTTACAGCAAATTTGGGAAACTTCAAGACATCCTTGGCGACGTTTAAATAACATTCTTGGGTCCTCTGCACGTGCGAAATCCTAAATGCATAGGTAAAGGCTTTAATGTTTCCATTCAACACGGTACTAGAATTCAATCTTCTTACTATTTTTCTCACACTTTAAAGACCATTTACACTAAAATTATGTGGTTACTAGTAATCCAATGTTGAAAGATACTACACAAATCCAGAGAATGCTTCCAGTGAAAGTCAAGCCAAACCCTGGTAGTTTTCACGTTCCAGAGGCCTATATTATGCCCCGCACATAGTAAATGCTCAATAATTGAATCAATGACCACAGAATTCCTAAGTGATCAGGAATACTCTGGGAAAACCAGAAACATAACACTATAAACTGTGGAAATATTATAAAACTAGAGAAGTACGTGTTGTCCTGGGAAGAACGTTTCCTTTGACTAGTAGCTTTTAAAGACAGTATCAGGCTTTAAAAGACATCTGGTCAGAGTACAGCTGCTCAGATTCAAGCCCAGCTATACCACCTATTGTTGTGGCTTGGCATTGACACCTGATGGTTGGGCGCCCCAATTTCCTCCTCTTAAAGTGAAAAGTGAAAGCAGTGTGTAGGATAATTTACAAATTATATAAATTCTGTTTCTAGTTTTTGATAGAAACAATAGTCCAAGATAGCAAAAGGCCTGGAAGAAATGGAATAAAGGAAAATTGGCAACAAAAAAGTGAAGTAGGAATGAATTTATGAGATTATGACCTAAAGGCTTTAGAAAAGGAATCCCCTCCATCCCCCCACCAATGTTTAGACAATTTACAGGGAATTTGAAGTCATTTCAGCCCCTGTCCCCCTTAGGAAGAGACTCAGTCCAGAGGAACAAGGACTAAAAAGTGAGAGGTTGAAAAAAATTATTTTCCCTGAGGTACTCTGTAAACTCTTAGTCATTAAGCACATAAAATCAGGCCAGGAATAATGGAGAAATACCAACATTACCATCAAGAAACTGAACATTTTGGTTGCTTCAAATAACAGTGAGCAACAACAACAACAAAATCTCAAGTTTATGAATGTGAAACCAGGATTGATTGTTATGAGGATGAACTGTTATATGTTGGAAATATTTTATAAAATATTAGGTATTTATGCAAGATATAAAGCAAGTAATTTTTAATCGAGCTCCTTGAAAGCAGCAACTGTTCCTTCATCTCCTTCATGTTTGCAGTACTTTGCTCAATGCAACACTTATAGATATTTAATACTGTTTACCTAATGTACTGTTGAATGAGCACTCAGTTATCTAGTTATCAGTTTTCCAGATTGGAAGTACCTTTAAGTATCAAGTCTTTTATTTTTTATTAAGTATTTTCATGGAAATTTTTTCTATTGTGGTTTCATAACATTCTTGTCCTCAATGAGTTTGGAGAAATCTAGCAATACTGCATTCTACATTTATTACAATATCTGAAGGAAATAGTAAATGTCCCTTTAAGAAGCTCTTGGAAGGAGATGAAAGTATTTTAGGTAATTGAGGTGACTGTAAGCACTTATATGCAAAATAACTCACATTTTCAAAGAGCTTCAAAGGTAAGTGACAAGGCATTTAATAGTAGTTACTATAGTAGCAAAAGAAATATTTAGCCTATCCATCAAAGTGCTGCCACTACACCGTACTGCCTAGTTTTTGTTAGCATTTCTGGTTATTTTGTTTTATTTGGGGGTAGGGTGGAAGAATGGACAGGAAGAATGAAGTTTGAGTCCTAGGGGAGAACAAGTCCAAGCAGCTAAATCTGAACTGATCAGTCCTCTGGAAAGAAAAAGAATCGATAGCTGCCCCGCAAACCAGTTTGAGGGCTCATTAAGAAGTAAAAGAGTAACAGATGACTCTTCCTTCTGGTACAACTCATAAAGAGATATTTAACAGCCAGAAGCTACTGGAGGGCTGAGGGTGGAGAAGCGAGCCAGAGCCGAACACACAAACAGCTATGTTTTCACAGCATAAGAGACAAACAATATAAGCACCATACAGGATGATGCTGAACATTTCAAAGTATCCCCCACAGTAAAAATGCTTTATCCAGTAGTTTGTCAGCAACTTGAGAATAGAGACTGTGTCTCAGTGGCCCAAAGTTTACCACCCCATCTAGCACATGGCAGGTACTCAAGTCCATTAGAAAGGTAGAAAGCAAGGAGGCCTGCCAGCTGTGTGGGAGAACTACCAGCACAATCTTGTCCAACCACAAATCCAAAAATTGTGAAGATTCTTGCACCCCCTTCACTGCCTAAATCTTCAGATGCTGGGCATAATCTGATCTTTTTTTTCTGATCAGTTCAGTATTACCATTATAGATATAATTTATGATCTTCTGGCACAATTATGTCCTTTAAGACTTCTAAAGTGTGTAAGGAGTAGTTTGCCTTTTTGTTGAATTTCCCCAGATTGTTGTGGCAGATTGTTGCAGCTGGGGTTGGGAATAATACTTCCCAGATAGTTGTCAGGGCTCTGGGGGATACCTAAAGATACTTAACAATTATCTGGAAAATTTTTGCAGTTAACTTTATCAGTCTCAGAGATGACCCAGGCAATTGGTATATATAGTACATAAGACCTTCTACTCTATTCCAAGCACTGAGTAAGATTTGCTAGGTAATTTATTTGCTCCACCTAATTTCAGAGCAGGGATTGACCTGCAAACAATCCAGTCAAACTGCTTCCTTTACAGGTAAGATAGTGGAGGCTCAGAGAAAGCTTGGCCCGAGGTCACACACTGTTAGCAGCCGGAATAGAGCTGGAATCTGGCTTTCCTGATTTCTTGTTTGCTTCTCTTTCTACCAAAAGCTATTTGGATATCACTCAACAGTCTACACAGTAATAATAATTTTGCACATTTCCATAGCACTTCATAGGTTTCAAATCACTGTCACCCACATTGCTTGATCCTGCCCATTGACAAGGGTCATAACAATCCTTACAGCCAGTGCTTACTGGTGACTTATCACAAATCAGTCACTAAGTGCTTTGCATTGTTTCATTAGGCCTCACAATAGCCCTATTACTGCTAGACTATTATTTTCACTCTTTTATTGACCAGGAGTGTAGGCTTCAGGAGGTTAAGTAACTTGCCCAAGGCCACACTGCTAGGAAATGGAGCTGTTTGGAAGCCTCCTAATTGCCCGATGCCAGCACGCTGACAACTATGTGGGTATCCAGCTGCCCACTGTGTCCCCCCCTCACAGACACCTTCTGGAGCAGACAAAGAAGGTATTGGATGGGACATTTTAAAGCCAGGCTATGCTTGTAGTTTTAAGCTTAATTTTATAGGTATTTTACAGTAGTTCAAGCTTGGAAAATAGATGAATTTCCTAAAGGAGAGAATATAGAGAAAGCAGCCTCCAGGGATGCCTGCAGATAAGAGACCAGAGTAGGAAGAGAACACATAATTAGGAGTCCTACCCTATTCCATAGAGCCATAAACTTGAAAAGTGGCTTCATTTAAATGTGAAGTACAGTGATAAGATTAAAACTGTGGTTATGTAGTTCGTACACAGCGTGGAGAATATAGCCAGTGATTCTGTAACATCTTCCTATGCTAACAGATAGTAACTGCACTAGTTAGGGTGAGGATTTAATAATTTGGGTAACTGGTGAACCACTGTGTTGTGTATTTGAAACTATTATAAGGTTGTTTATCAATGACACTTCAATTAAAAAAATAAAGTAGTTTGTACGCATACACACACACAAATGGTATTTTAAGGAAAGTGTGCTGGCTGGGTTGCTGGATACCAGTCATCACTTAAGCAGGTACTAGCAGGAATTTAGGCTGTATTCCTGGTACCCAGTGGCCCAACTAGAAGCAAATTAGCAAATTGGGCAATAGCTACCATGGTCCCCAAAACTGATCACTGGTATTTGAGGCAGGGATCTATTTTCCACCTTAAACCATCATTATGGAACTGGTTTACAAGTTCCTAAGCATTCTGGCAACTTTATGAAGCCCGTCCAACCCCACCTCCCCCAGAGAGAACAAATTCTTCCCTTCCATATGCTCTCCCAAAGAACTTTGTAGAAACCCATATCCACTCACTAATCTCATTGTTCAAGTGGCATTTATCTGTTTATCTCTCGCAGCAGCTAAGCTATAAGCATTGTGGATGGTTCTAATGATAGTACTGTCAAGTGAAAAGAATTTGGGCCTTAGAATTATATGTACCTATGTTCCATTCCTGGTTTAGCTACTTACTGTGATCCTGGGAGAGTTATTTAACCTCTCTGAGCTTCTTTTTTCCTCATCTGTAAAACGAGCATAATAACACCCACCTCAGGTGGCAGTTGTAAGAATTAAACAAGGTTAAGTGAGTACATGGCAGCTCTGATTATAAAGATAATCCCCGCCCTTCAACCTGTCACCATCCAGCAGAGGGAGGCATACATAGGCATTAAAAACGCCTGTGATATGTCCTATGATGGAAGGCTGCAAACGGGGCTGTGAGAACACAGAGGAAGGTCAGTGGACCCAGCCCAAGCGCATCATTTCAGGGAAGCCTTCCAGGGGGGAAATGGGGAAGAAAGAGGAGGAATTCATCAGACAGCAGGCAGCGCTTAGGAACTTGTAAACCAGTTCCTGTGTGTCCCAGGTAAAGGAGTGTGTGAGAAAGAATGTGGCAGGTTCAAGGAGTTAGTTGTAAGTGGTCAGTTATGACTGAAGTTATGGTTTGAGCTGGAGAATGTCGAGAAATCAAGCTGGAGAAGCAGGTGGTATAGAAAGAGCATAGGTTTTGGAGTCAAACAGTCAGGAATTCCAGTTTCACCACTTCCCAGCCATATATCCTCATTTAAGTGACGTCTTTCTGAATCTCAATTTCCCCATTTGTAAAATGATTGCAATTATGTGAATTCACGTGTGTTAAACGCCTGGCACAGAATATATACTTTTTTAAATGATAGAAACTATTATTTACCTCTACCTCGGGTGAGCTTGATAGTTGGGGCATGGTATATACTCATTTTGATGGAATCATTGCAAGGTTCAATGAGTAGGTGAGTTCATTCACTTCACACATTTATCAGGCACCATCCCTGTGCCAGACAGTACTGTGAACAAAACAGACAAATCTCTGCCCTAGTGTGACTTGCAGTTCATGGATTGAGATGAAAGAAGAGACCACTGAAGTCCATGAGGGGATAGTCTACTTTATAACCCATGTGACTCCAGAATTGTCTAATGAAAAGCTAAGAAACTGACGAAGCAAGTTTCCAAGAGGTCTGGATGTGAGTCCCACCTCCTAGCAATAAGTAGGCTCTTGTCTCCTCCCCTAATGCTTCTCACTTACCAGCCCCCAGCTTCCTGTTGTGATCCAGGGGAACCATGAGTTGTGTTGTTTGGCAGGAAGAAATGTCAAGGAGGGCTCAATTCATTCTTGAGCTCTAAGTCTAAAGTGGTGGCAAGAGGAAATAGGAAAGCTGTCCACACAAAAGGCTCCAGAGGGAGATTTGCCTATCTCAGCAGCCAAGTGATAAGTGAGCTCATGTGCCTTGTGATGCCTGGAAGTTTTATTTCAATAGCAGGATAATCATACTTCACATGTGTATATCTTCTTACAAAAAGGGTTCACCTAGGGGATCCCATTTCATGTTCAGGACTCTACAAGGTAGGAATTAACCCCATTTAATCCCATCTCTGTCCTTTAACTCTTCGCTCTTCACTGCCTCCTTCCCTGTGGCATATAACTATGCCCAGGTTTCAATAATAAACAAAAATCTTCCTTCATCCCTCACTAGCCAACCCCTGTTCATCTTCTCCCCACGACCAAGTCCACTGAACGTTAACAGTACGCTCACGCGTCAGCTCTGGTGCTCCTCTTCCATTCACTCTCCACTGCCATTTTCCCCTAAATGCTGCTGAACTGTTCTTGCTAAAGTCACAGTGAACTCCTGCCTGCCCAGTCCTGTGGATGCTTCTAAGTCTCCATGGGCGCTGTCCTCTGACTGCATCTGAAGCCAGGGTCCTCTGTGCTCCTCCACAGCCCACTCCTTGGGCTCACAGCCAGCCCTTTCACATGGAGTCAACCAAGGTTCTTCCCACTACCTTCTCCTCTGCACTCTTTTTTTCCTCAAAATCTGCTTAAGCTTCTGATTTGTAAGGCCCTCTGTAACCATGGTCTCACCACCTCTCACCTCCTCAAAACATACACAGCCCCTCCTCTTGTTTTCTTGGTCTTAGCATTCTCAGGGCCTGGCACACCATAGACACTTTGAGATGTAGGTATTTTGCAAATTCTCAAGAGTCAAACAGCTAGCAAGAAATAAAGGCAGGGGGGCCTAAACCCTAGTCTTCTGACTTTAAAGGATGTAGTCTTTCTGCCTCAACACAGAAAAGAGCCAGTGTGTTGTGTTTAATGCAAAGTGCCTCAATCTCAGGGTCAAGGTGGCAGGAAGCATTTCCTTTTCCCCACAACCACTGCCCGACTACCAGATGTGGAAGGATTGTTTGGTATTTTGTAGCCTTCCTTTTGCAAGAAGGAAGAAAATAAGTAAATAATTCCACCTCCCATCTCTTCCTCCCAGAGGACAATCCCCACCATCACTTCCTTTTGAGCCCGGAAAACCTCAAAATGCAACTCCAATTTGAGAGGGGTAGGGAGTGACTTCATAAAATACTTTGTAGCTGGGCCAGCCCACAATATGATCATTGCCATCGTCACACAAGGCTCCCAAGGAAACCTTCATGAAGTAGTCATAGATACACCTGGAAGGAAGGCAACTTCCACCTTTGCCAGGAATAGACAAGCTTTCTAGGGAGAGGCCCTGGAATCAGACAATGTGTGCATTTGCCAATTACAAGCTCCAGTTCCACCCAAACACACACAACCAAAGCCTTTACCAAGACCATCATTACAGGCGCAGGGCCCTCCTGCTGTTTGGGCAACATTTTAGTGCTGCAGTGAAGCAAGATAAATGTCATCAAAACCGCAAGGTAAAGACAGACCCAAGCAGCAGTGCCTTTTTCCAACCTGATGACTCACTTCGCCTTGTCATTTATGATGCTGGGAGGGGGAGAAGGAAAGGAAGAGGAAAAGAGTGGGTTGTGTGGTGCATGTAATTTGTTTCCCTGTTTCAGACGGCTTTTTAATGAGCTTTCTCATTAAGGGCTCTGTGAGCCTATGCTTAAAGTTATCCCGACAAGCAAATGAGCAGGACTGAAATCAGATGGCATCAGGCCAGCACCTCATTTAAAGATACAGTAATGAGGGAGCGAGAGGTATGAAGGAAAGTATTGTCATTTTTGCGGGCAGAGATTTGATCATTCTTTTGTCCAAGATAATTTGAAAACAAATAATGTGGTTTACCTAGTCCCCCATGAAAATTCTAATGTTCATCAATTATTAGAATATTAGAGTGATTCTGTAATGGCATTTCTCTATCTTCTGGTTCCCATGGAAAGAAGTAATTGTCCTATGCTGCCTAGACCTGGGTTCATATTTCTAGTAGGATACTCATCACATTGCATCATAGATAATGTCCCCTCTAGGCTCTGATCCTGATGGGGTAGGCATTCAACCTTACCTAGCCTCCTTTATATTTCTACAAGCCCAACACAGTGTCCAGACAAACGGTAGACACTCAATATATGTGGTTTTACTATTTAAGTGAATTCATTAGGTGCTATTAGTACATGAAAAAGTACGTAAAATAATTAGACCTGAGTACTAGACTGCAAATCAGAGTAATTTATCACCTTGCAAGGTTGAACAAACATTTTAATGTGCTAACAGCCCTGAATTAAAGCAGCAATCTTCAGTTGAAATTATCCAGAGGAGGAAGAATAGTATTGGTAGGGATTCAGAGATGCAATTTTTTTTTTCTTAATCATTGATAGACATTGTTTATTTAGTTCCTGAGCAGGAATTAGCTCTTTCTACAAGAGATAAAAGTATGTGTTTGTTCAATATAAATACACATATTTGTGACCTTAAAAAAAAAGTATGTGTTTCTTGCCTATGCTTGAACCAGTTGTCCAGCAATACTTCCTTCTGCTTGTACAGTATAAGGAATGCCTCACCTATGATAATTCCAGGGACTTCAAGAGATGATATATGTGAATAGTCTGACATAGTGTTGGCCATGAAGTGTATGCTCAGTAGAAACCAGGCATCCATTGACAGGAAGGGCACAAAAAAGAGGAAAGGGGCTTCTCTCCATTAGATTGAAGAATAAACATCAAGAGAAGGGGACACACAATTCTCCCTAAAACATTTGTTCAGTGGTCCAGCTAAAAATACTGTGTGTCCTGGGCTATATTTCACACAGAGGTCTAAGCATCTCTTTGTCTCACTCAAGCCCACACTTAGGTAGTTAGCAGGGAGTCAGTGATCCATCCCTACAAGCAGGAGAATATGAGACTGGGTATTCTCAGACTGCATATCTGGAATGTTTTCTCTGATGAACGTCATCTAGTCATATTGCACAAAGTGTGATCTGAGGACCATGCATGAGATCCCTGGAGGTGCTGATTAAAAGTACTGGTTTCCCAGCTGACTTGGCATCCTGGTACCTACGGTTTTATCAGACTCTCCAGATGATTCTGCTTCCTGCTGAAGTTCAAGTGCTTCTGGCCCTGGTTTTTGACCTAGTGGTGCCTCGGATCACTAGAGGGCACCCTGGAACAACATTTTCCCCATGCTGCAGGCTTCCTGTTCCTGCCAACTTACCAGGGCTGTGGTGCCCACAGAGTTCTGGGCTACAGTTTCCAAATCCATCCTGGAACCACAGTTTCCTTGAAGAAACTTAGTCCAGTTGCCACATCACCAAATATATCTAGCATGTATTGCCAGAATGGCACTGTAATAAATTCCCTTTCTGAAGAAAAATTAGACTTGAAGTCATCCTATGTTTATTCATTAAACACTTAAAAATTGTGTACTGCAACAGCATTAGTTATTAATGGGATTCATAAAAGAAGACATTCTTGCCACTCTCGATAAAAATTTGAGAAAGATGCATAAATATTAAGTCGTTTAAAAATAACTTTAATACAAAGTTTCCAAATTAATAGAAAACAGAATAAATTACTAAATCTGACACAGACAAGTGCCAGTAAATGCACAAACAAGGAGCTCCATGAGTGGCCCTAAGCTGACTGGGATGGCTGGGGTCCCTGAGATGGCATAGGGAGAAGGTGGCAGGGGAGAGGGGAAGAAGGGTGGTCAGGGCAGCCCAGCTGCAACAAATATCTTTCTAAATCAGGGGCCTTCCTTGTATCATAACAGACATCTAACTAAAATATACATGGCAAATGAAGTCTGGGGAAGGCAGTTAGGCCTTCTATTGGTATATTGGCATAATGCCCATTTATTCAACAGATACTTGGGCACTACTATGTGCCATGAGCCCAGCACTGGCCGTACACTGGGAATTCAATGGTACTTTGGCGCTGAGATGCTTTAGTGCTGCCCTCAGGGCCTTACAATCCAGTAGGAGAGACAGGCAAGCGAACGTGTAATTACAGAGAAATGCGGAAGTGGAGGTTTGTGGGAGCTCTTAGTAGAGAAAGCTGACTCAGAAGCAGGGAAGGCAAGGAAGTCTTCCCTGGGGTAGAACTGCCTAATGAAAGAACTCCTAACTCTATGGATGAGTTAGGAGCAGGAGAAAGGCACTTGAAAGTTGGGGAAGAGAGGAAGCAAATCATAGTTGAGTAATTGAAAGAAATCAACAGAGTTGGGGGACTGAGGGGAGTGGGGGGCTCAGGGCAAGCAGGGAGCCTCCTAAATCCTAATGGGGATATGTAGGCAGTGTCCTTAGGGTGCTGGGGAGCCATTGAAGGGTTATGAGCAGGGATAGTGCCATGAGCAGATGTGCATTCTAGGAGGCTCTGCCACTGCCGTGGTCAGCTCTAGTTTGGGTTATTAATAAACCTCTCCCAGGAATTGGACCTTTCCAGTTTCCTTCCTTCCTCCATCCTCAGTCACCAACTTCACAGGACACCGTTTAAAAACAAAGGTCTCTTTTTAAGGGCTGTCTCACATGCCAATAGCAGAGGAGGCAGGAATAACCTAAAAGGTGTGACTGGCTCCCCTGGGCTGCCTTCTCAGGAACCCTGTGGCTGTCCCAGAGGCAACCTCTGGCAAAGAGGAGAGGGACGCCAGACCATGCTGGACTGAGAGGAAGAGTGGTCCGAACCCCATTTCACCAAAACCCTGAACTGGTGAAAGGCAATACAGAGGGGTGATAGCAAACGTGTGAAATCAATGCACAAAATCTATGTGAACTGTAGAGAGAGAGACCTTATCTCACAAGTAACTGCTGTTTTTATTACTCCTGTTACTGACTTATGACTTTCGCTTGGCCCACACATCAAAATGTAAACCTCTTAATCAGGACTGCCATCCTTATCTATGTGGTAGCTAAGAGGCAGGTGATGGCAGTAAATTTAAAAGATCAGAAGCAGCAGAATACTAATGCAGCTGATTAAACTTTCCAGTTAAAGTCTAGTTCCATAATTGTTTGCCTAGAGAATGATCAGAGATCTTTTTTTTTTTTTTTACCAACTCCACCCTTAAGCCAGTCCCAAAGTATTCTGCACTGTATCCTTATTTCCTAAAATGGAGGCATATGGAGAACAGGCCTTAGAGTAATACAGGTTCCTCCGTTCCGGCGTCTGTGACAGAAGGCCTCACGCCCAGTTTCCTCTCCTTCAGAGCAAGGAAAAGTCTGTGGGCAGGGCCTGGAGCCTCTGAGCACAAAAATAGAATATTTGAGCATTTGGATTTTCCTTTCCTGATAATGGACTTACACAGGAAGAGGCATTTAAACTAGATTTTTTTTCCTCTGTGTTTTTGAAAAAAACACATTAATGGGGGAAGCAAAATTGTTATGGAGAGGACCCTGTTCAGCTCCATCCTCTTTGTTCCCAAACAGGCTCAGGTGAGACAGTCCTTGCCCCTTAACTGCCTTGCCTGTTGGCACTGCCCCATCCGCTCCCTTCTCCTTCCCGCATTCTTACAGACTCCTTTGCAGGGCCCCCCAACCGAGTCCTAAAAACGCCACCATCTCTTTGATTGTCATGCTCTTAATTGAGACTTCCCACACAGTGATATGAACAGACATATGATTCAAGCATCCCCATTCCAGAAATATTATTATAGTCTCAGGAAAAAATAGGGGCCTGTTCTATGTCTGTCACCTGAAATAAACTCCCAGTTCCTTCCCTACTGCTCCCCAGATGCTCAATTCTGAAGATTATTCCATCTTATTTTGCTACCCCCAGGTCCCAAACTCCAGTTTGTGACTGACAGCCAGGGAGAAGGAAAGGGGCCCTCTGAAGTTGGCCCCTCCGGGTATGCAAAGAACATGCTTGTCACGTGCAGAAAAAATGTGCCGGCTAACCTCTGCAACTCCCTAGAGAACCCAGAGTTTGTGTCTCTTTGCAGAGCTCAGAACAGCCAGTATGTTCTCCTCTGCCTGTTGTGTGCCTGGCGCTTCCCCAACGAGATATCTCCTGGAAAAGCTTTTCCTGTGAGGGGTGGGGAGCTTTTGTTCTCTGGGAAATGTGGTGCAGCTAATTAAGAGCCTTGTCCTGTGAGGGGGTAGGTTTCAGGGACTGTGTTTGCACCAGGGCTGAGTGTAGCCTCCTCTGATCTCTGTTGTGATGTTCTTCATCTCTCCAACCCACTAAACTAACCATTTTGTGGGGTGATTGTGATTAAATCCCAATAAAATAAAAATAGATATGTGAAGTGAGATTACGCACTCTTTTTCTTTAACATTTTCTCTGCAATGAATCGAGTTTCTATCACTAACTCATTTCAGAGAGGGACCCTCCAACAGTTTGGTTTTTGACCCCTACCCACCTGGTAGAAGCTGGAGGTCACAGAACAAAAAGCCCATTCGGTTTTACCCTGTTTCCTATGGACTAACAAAAGCCCATTCGGTTTTACCCTGTTTCCTATGGAATAACAAGCAGCTAAAGTGAAGTTTCTAGCAACTATTTTGATTTAGCTTTTGGTTGTTAGTGTAGAAGTCATTCAACAACTCTTAGTTCTTGATTTGAGAAATAGTAGTGTATTTTATTTCATTTGTATAATGCAGCACTGTAAAGTTCTTAACATAAACAAGTCCTTAAAATAATAAGCTGCAATTTTCCCCATAACAGTTAACACAATTAGGAGCAAACTTTGCTGAGGCAGCATTAGGCAAAGTATGTCACTTACCTGGTTTACTCTCTAGATTCAAGAATCTTCACTCATTAAATGTTACAAATATTTACTGAGCATTTACTATGTGCTGGTAGTACTGGGTGCTTTAGGATACATTAGGAAACAAACACAGATTTCTGCCCTTGTGGGGCTCATATTCTAGCCAGGGAAGGTAAACAATAAATAACACACAATAAATAGATTACATATTAAAAGGTGGTAAGTGCTTTGGGGAAAAAAAGAAAAAGATCAGGGAAAGAAAAACTGGGGGAGTCCACGGTGAGGGAGGCAGGCTGCAACTGAAATAGAGTGATCAGGGTAGTCATGATGTGGTCTTCAAGGAGGTGGCAACTGAATGACAACTTAATGGAGGTGATGGAGTCAGCCACAGGGATGTCTGTGGATGACAACTTTCCTGAAGGAGAGAAGAGCCATTGCAAAGGACCTGAGACAAGTGTGTTGGAACAGCAAGGAGGCACTGTGGCTTCTGCAGAGTATGGGTTAGGGCAGACAGGTGCAGGCTCAGGGGCCGCAGAGCTGGAATGCTGTGCTAAAGCCTTTGCCTTTTACTCTGAGTGAAAGGGGGAGCCACAGGAAGTATTTGAACAAAGGAGTGAAATGGTTAGACTTAACTTTTAACAGAATCACCCTAGCTGCTACTTAGAAAAATGACTGTATTAGGATTTCAACAAAAGTGATAAATTCTAACTATATGAACATGTTTTTCTTTTTTCCTGGATATATGCTGAAACTTTACAGAGCCAATAGGATTTGCTGATAGATTAGACATAGGATACGAGAAGAAAAATTCAGGACAACACTAAGGCTTTTGGTCTGAGCAACTGGAAGAAAAAAATAAGCATCACCTGAAAGGCAAGACACACCAGGGTCTCCTGGAGTCCATTTGACCCAAGTAACTTTGTCTGAGGTTCTCCTCCAGCTGTGCTCATCAGAATCAAATGGCAGGACTTTGCCAGTTACACTTGCCCGCCAATCGCAGAGATTCCAGTAGGTCTGGAGGTGGAGGAGGGTCCAAAAATATTTATTTGATGTGCGCTTTTAGGTTGAGAACCACAGAACTGTAAAATAATATTTGTTGGTGTTTTGTGTTTATAAATCTGGATTTTATAGTGAAACAAGTGGAGGGATTTATAGATAATTCTCCCACTCTCTGAGATGATCTCTCTGCTGTAGGTCCTCCATTCAAAGTTTATTCCAAATGAACTACATATAGCTTACTGAACAGTTAAAGTTAAGCACACAAAAATGATAAATGATATAGAATGAAGTTGTGAGGTTCAATTCCCATCTGTCTGACTAGAAAATCAGTTATAGGACAGCTGTGTCCTGAATATTATTTAGTTCCTCTGAGGCCCACCTAGTGTAGGCTATATAAACATCAAGCCTACCACCATCCCTCCAGCAGTGACCAGAAGAGAAAAGAATAAACAGGAAGACAAGAAGAGAATCTCCAGGGAGGTTTGGGGAGACGGTTAAAAAGCGGCATGATGGTATCTCCAACTCAGGCCCTAAGTATACATATTAATTTAATGGTAAATGTGATGGATCCCAGTTTCCAGATGTGAAAACTGAGACTCAAGGAAGCCAAGTTCACTTGCTTACATTCTATGAAAAATTCAACTGCAGGACTGGACTTCAAAGCGACAAATCAAAGGCCAGCTTTGCTGATTCCCAGAGCTGTCACACTTCCTCGTCACAATTGGTTCCACTGTGAGTTGGAATCCCGCAGTGAAAGAAAAGCTTGCATAATGAAGGAGCATTCAATGGGAACCTTCTATTCAGTCTGACTCCCGGCCATCCTGGATCATTTTCTCAAACTATTTCCTTGCGGTGGTGGGAACATTTGACGACAGAATGGCACCTTCTAGCTCAGTCTTGCTGCTCCCTGTGTGTCTGACTCACACCTGCTGACAGGAACGAGCCCCAGCTTCTCCGTTCCCTGCAGAGATGGAGGTGGATTTTAACTTGCCCTTGTCCTCCCTGTCATGATGAAGACTGTCACTTAGTTTTGATTAAAAAATGAAAAAAGAAGAAAGAAACAAAGCAACTCCACAAACCTTTGTTACTCAGCAGGTCACTAGAGGCAAAGAAAACAGCTCAATTCTCCAGTCTCCTAAGGAGGGACCAGTGCTGGCAGTTGAAAGGCCTCCTTTTGACTTGTAAAACAGCAGCTAGATTGGCCATAGAAGTTCTTCTGCAAGGAATAAGGGGCTCCCCTTTCTGTGTTCAAGCTTTATGCTGAAAATATTCTTTTCACTGGGTGGAATGTCCATTTGATGATATTCATTTGGAGGACCTTTAGAGTACTGGTCTTGTTGAAATCAAATATTCATTTGACCTGAAATATAATGCTCACACTGCCCAATGAAAGCATAGGACAAATTAATGTAGTGTGCTGTTCTGATTGCCAATAGGCTGTGATTATGAGGTGCTAATTCATTGTCCCATTAATGGTAATAGACTGATACTCATTCTTAGCCTTCTTCCACCCCAGACATTCTGGAGGACAGCCATTTGCAAGACAGCTGGCTCAGGAGTAAGGGGTGTGCTGGTCACCCGGCAGAGAGCGAAGGTGACTAGTTATATGCAGATTCAAACTTTAACCTTGTTTTTTTTAGTGCCTTGCTCTATGACACCATGACATAGACCATTTGGCACAGGGGTACTTCCTGTAGGATCTATTCGGATATAGCCAGTTTGGGGAAATAACTTTCTCTGGAGCAAGACACACATTATTTTCCCACTGTGTTGGAATATTTGACCTTTGCTCGCATGCTCATTAAGTATCTGCTTATGTTTTTTTGCCTCTTTCCTAGAGTTGCTTTGGGATATTGGGAAAGGGGACACAATTCAACAGCAAATTGCTCTGATTAATATTGTATTTATAGTTCATTCTATCAAGGTCACTTCCCTAGATGCCAGCCTTTCTTTATGAAGACAGAAATACTGTGTCAGTGTCTGTCTATCCCTAGAAGAGGCAAGAAGCCAAAAAGGAAGGCAAGCAATAATAAGAGTAGGATGCACATTTATTTATGTACATAAAGAAATGGCAGCTCACTGCCATATGTAGGTCTGGTCCAGCTTTTTCTCCTACACAAACTTCTCTTAGGTCACCTCACTTCCCTCTCAAACAGATTCTTTGTAAACAAACCTACTCCTGTTAAGCAATTTTATTTAAGTTTCTGGTCACATGACTTTCATTATTAAAAGTGGACTTTTAAATCACACAAGTTTGTGAAGCTTGAACTAAAGTCTGGCTTCTGTGACTCTGAAAGCGAAAGCCCCCAGAACCCAGTCCTCTCCTAGAGCAGACGAGTGAGATTACAGGTGCCCATGACACGGGAGAATAGAAGGCCCAGTCTTTAATTACTGGATAACAAGTTAAAACAGTTACCTTAATGTTTCTTAACTTTTAACAGTCATGTTTATGTAAAAAAGACATTACCTCAGAGTCAGCCATGATGCCTTCAGGAACCTTGAGGTGTCCTGATTGACTCAGACATCCCTCCTCAAGGGAGTATAATTCCCTGAGAGCTTGGGTAGAAATAGGATGACCTCATTTCCAAACAACTCTGAGAGACCAGTACCATACTGGTGTGATTTTTGTGTAAGGTGCTTAGTGTAATGTATTTAATACTCACTTTGGGGTTAACGTTAAGAATTTTGGTGACAAGTTTAGACACAAACATTTCCTTCATTTATTCACTTCATAAATATGTAGTGACTAACTTTATGGAGACAAATGACACAGGACCTACCTTCAAAAGTACTAATAGCCTGCTTCTTCATGCTTGATATGTGCCAGGCAACCATTTGAAATGTTTTCTTTAGCTTTTCTCATTTATTTTTTACAACTCTATCAGGTAGATAGGTAGATACTATTGTGATCTCCAATTTGCAAATGCCAAAACTGAGGCACAATTAGCAAGCCATCTAATGTCACAGAACTAGGACATTAGCAGTCTGAATTTGAATCTAGGCAATCCTGCTCCAGAGCCCGAATTCTCAACTATTGTATGGGAGTTGCATAGTCTCAAGTGGCTTGGGTCTAAAGAGAGAAAACCTACAAATGTACTATGATTGAAGGAAGTGTAGGAAATCAGAGAGTATTGAAGAAGTATATTGACCCAAGCTGTCTATAACCATGGCATACATTTTTAGCCAAATTGTCTGCTTCATACGAGACTCGGAAGCATGCCTGGGGAAGTACTCCAATCCAATCCACAACAGGTAGAAACATACGCAGACATATAGGTTCGTGGAAGAGAGGTGTCCAGAGGAGGAATTAGTTAGATTGAGACTAAGGACAATTTTCTGGCCAAAAACCCAGTATCAGTTCATCAAGGTCAGAGTGAAGACTGGGATGGAGGGACAAAGGAGAATTTGGTGACAGATGGCCAGGTCACAAGAGGCCACACATGCCATGCCCAGAAGTTAGGGATTTATTTTGAAGGATTTTCACTTTAGAGAGATCACTCTGGCTGCAGCATAGAGAATGGATTAGAGAACAAGACTGGAGGCAAGCAGACCAATCAGGAGATGCTTGTAATAATCTTGGGCAGAGGAGGTGGGGGCTTGGCTTAGGCAGTGGTCGTGGAAACAGAAATATGTCAGTAGATTCCAGAGATGAAAGGCACAATGGTCAGACATGAGTGGAAATGAGGCACAGCTGGGGGAGAAGACATGGATCATGACACATTTCTGGCTTAGGCAACTGACTGAATGGTAGAACCATTCACTGACACAGGGAAGCCAGCAGGAAGAACAGGTTGGGAGAGAAAAGCAGAAGAGTTTGGAACAATGGAGTTCAAAGAGCATGAAATGCCTATAGAACATCTTAGTGGAAATGTTTGGGAGACACATTGATATACATTTAAGTATAAACCTCAGATGGAAGATGGAGGCTGGAATTATAGATTCAGGAGTCACAGCCAAATAGAGGATAACTAAAGCCCCAGGGGAGAGGTTGGAGCCACCCAGGGAAAGCATGTAGATTGAGAAATGAAGGGGCCCCAGTACAAAACCCCCAAGGGAAAGGAATGGCTTGTGGGAGAGGAGCTTAAAAAAGAGAAAGAATAGCCAGAGAGGTAGAAAGAAAACTCAACTGGCTGGAGAGAGCAGTAAGAGCTAGTGAACAATAGCATCAAACACGGGGAGGTGAAGAAATAGATAAGCAGTGGCCCTGGGGTTTTGCAATGAAGAGATCCTTGGTATGCTTGGTGATGCAGATGGAGGGGAGTACTGATGACAGAGGAGTGAGCGGGAGGGAAAGAAGCAGCGACAACAGGTGTAGACAATTCCTGACAAGCGGAAGAGAGAAAGGACAGGGGCGCTGGAAGGATGACTGTTTTGTTTTTATTCATTAAGCAGAGATGTGGGCATTTTAAATATTGAAAGGATTTAGCAGGGGAGGGAAACGTGGACAGGGAAGAGAGAGGGAGAAATCGGTACTGCAGGATGCTTGAGAAAGCGGGAGGGTTTAGGACCTGAAGGGCAGGCAGGGTAGCTGCAGAGAGGAGGAGGGGCACTTGGAGAGCGAGCGCAGAGAAGGTGGACGGGGTCGGCGCCCCGGAGGCCAGCCTTTAGGATGGTGGTGGGGCGTTTAGGCAGGCGTCAGCGCGTGGCTGGTACACTCCCTATCAGTGGGTGTTGAGTCATTGCTGCGAGTGAAGGGGAAGTGACAAGCGTGGGCAGAAGGGATGGCCACAGATTTACGGAGAGTGGAGAACATGCGAGAGCTGCCTTGGAGGACTTCGGGCACATGTTACAGGGGGCCCAGCTGGGTCTCCCCCACCGTGATCTATACTTTCAGCCATATTTCCTGCTTTGGATCAGACCCAGGAGCTTGCCAGGGCAAGTACTTTATCCTGCTCTACAGATGAGTTTGCAGCATAGGCAGACATGTCAGCAACTTGACTAGACATAGAATAAAAACATATTTCTTGGAATTAATATTCATTAACGATTCACTTTAAGTGCTGTGTTTGCAGTGGCTATGCAGATGCCACCAATCTCATCTTTTCATTACATTAGAAAATCATGACCCTGGAATGACTGGTAAAAGGGGTTTTATTGCCTGGTAGTTGAAAGCATAGGCTCTTTAGGCAGTCCAACCAGGGTTCAGTCCTGATCAGGCTACCTACCGGCCATGTGACCTAAAGCAAGATAAAACCTCTTGTCTCTTAAAGGGGATGATAAGAATACTTACCTTTTAGGGTGGTTCAAGGAGATAATGTATTTGGTGGGACAATATTTTTGAGGAATTGACTTTAAAGTTATTAACAAATTTCCTTCCTGAAACGGTTCTTTGTGCTCTATTCTTTGGAGTAGAGGGAGACAAGAGAGAGAGAGAGGACAAGAGGTAGGGGAGACAAGAGAACAAAAAAGGAGAAAGGCTGTCTGCCAATTTGTGAACTCAAATCCATGAAGAAGATTATGCCGGGTAATACATCTGAAGCCAACATCAGGAAAGAGACTGTCTCTGGGGCAACCGATTTTGCCTAAAGAGTAGAAAGTTTCTTTCCTTCCTGGAGAGAAAGTAAAGGAACTGAGAGAGAAAAGGGGTGGGAGAGGGGGTGTCACTGGAGAGAAGTCAGACTTATTGTCCCAAATGGGTAGGAATGAGGGATAGCTCAGCAAAGAAAACACTCTACTAGTTATCTGTTGCTCTGTAACAATTTACCCCAAACTCAGCAGTCAAAGGAAGCTGCATGGATGATTTCCTAGTTTTTGAGTGTCAGGAATCTGGGAGTGGCTCAGCTGGATGATTTGTCTCAGGGGCTCTCACGAGATTGCAGTAAAGCATTGGCTGGGCTGCCGTCCTCTGAATTCTTGACTAGAGTTGTAAAATCTATTTCCAAGCCCAATTCCATGGCTGTCAGTATGAAGCCTTAGTTTCTCACCATGTGGGCCCCTCCATAGGGAGGCTCAGAACATGATATCAGCTCCCGCCAGGGCGAGTGACCTGAAAGAAAGAAGAGGAGAGAAACCAAGACAGAAGCCACGGGGTCTTTTATTTCTCAGTCTTGGATGTGTCATCCCATCACTTCTGGCCTATTCAGCTATATTATAGATCAAACCTGGTACAATGTGGGATGGGACTGTACAAAAACATGACTACTAGGAATTGAAGATCATTGGAGTTATCCTAGCGACTGGCAATCAGAGACACAGAGGGGGTTGTTGAAGCAGCCAGGCACGAGTGGGAACAGGCCTGATGAATTTTATTCATCGTCTGTGGCTTTGTCAGCTCAACTTACCTTTGGCATCATTTAAGAACTTCTACAGCAGACTTCCCCTCATCCCACAGGCTTTCCAGCAGGAGTGATGGCTACCATGCCTGGAGACATGGCTTGTTCCTGCTCACCCTGTATGCCTGACCTCCACCTTGCAAGGAACCCCATGGAAAGAGGCCTGGATTTATCCATGGGTGGCTGCACTCAGGAAACTCCCTTCCTGCCTGGGATAGTAGTTAAACACACTCCAACTTCATAATAGCTAGTTTGGCCAGGTGTTTATTTATCAGATATTATGAAACAGACTCACCTTTCAGATGAGGAAATTAAAGCCCAGAGAGATTAAGTAACTTGTAGAGGTAATAACTAATAGATGGTGAAACAAAGAATGGAACCCTTTCAACCTTCTATATAGTCAGTACAGAGCCCAGGTTTGTCAGGAGTCAATAAATGTTGGTTATTAATTATTTTTCTCATTGGAGGAAATGTACTTTACTAGATTCAAAAGCTAAAGAATTATGCAGTCATTTTCAAAAGGAAATACCATGTTTTTATTCCTTTTTTTGTTACTGTCAGTGACAAACCAACAAAGCTGATGAAAAGTTGAATTTACTAAAAAGCCATGTTGACTAATGTGCCCAATGAATTCCTTAGTGGCAGGTGTAGATGGGCTAGAACTACCATTTGTTTTACCTTCTGTGTACACAGTTTTAATAACTCAAAGTCATTCATTCAAACATTTGTGTCAGGAGCTGCCAGTTCATCCCTTCCCTCAGCTCTAACCCATGCTGCTGCCTTCCCTGAGGGGACGGAAATGAGTGTGGATTCTGCCAGGCTTGCATCTGGCCTCCACCAAATCTAAGCTGTGTGACCCTGGGTGATGTACTTAATGTGCTTAACACTGTTTCCTCTTTGGTCACAGAGGAGCGTTGGGAGGATTAAATGAGATAAGATATATAAAACATTTAGCACAGTGCCTGTCACAGAGCGGGTTATCCATAGTTAAATGCCATTTAGCTTTCCTTCTCCCAGGAGGGTTTAGTTGCTCCAGTCATTGGATACCAAGTCATTTTGATTATCCCAGTTTATGGTATCTGAATTTTAACAGATGATATTTAAATGCACGAGTGCCTAATGATATCTCCATTTGTTTTGTGTTTTGTTTATAGTCAAGACTAATCTCTCCCAATGTATTACCTGAGAGCAGAAGCTATTTCTTATTCATATTTATATTTTTGTTCCCTTGTACTGCCTAGCAAAATGACAGGCACATAGTAGTATTTAATACATATCTGCTGACCTAAATTGAAATCAGAATATTTGGAAAGGGTTGAAGCTAAAATAAAATAGGAAATTCTTGCAGTGAAAGGTGAAGTAAATGGGTTTTGGGAGAGAGGAAATTAATATTTCCAGGAAACAAATCATGTGCACTGTATACATTTTCATCTTATATATCATTCAGAATCCTCCATGTACATCTTCAAGTTCAATTAAATAACATTTCAAATCTTTCAATAGATAATGGTGGCAGAAATAGACAGAGATTCATCTTTTAAAAATATTTAATATTTTATTTCACTAGCTTAAATGATATGAACACCTAGTACAGGAGAAATTATACCATTAATAATATTAATGATTGAAGTGCTTTCCCAGAGAAAGGGTTTCAGTTCCACTGTTGCTCAAAGAGAGAATTCCTAGAAAAGGAATTTGTTTTAGAGGAAGTCAGTTTATATTCCCCATTCAACTCCATAATAGATCCCTGATAGATTCCTGGAATATGAGTGGGACAATGAGCCCAAGGCATTTTGCTTTCCTTGCCCTACTTTCTCATCACACCTGAATGACAAAATATCAACCTGAATCAACCCAAATATCAGATTCCTCTATACTCACATCTCTCACTGGCAGCCTGGGGTTGCTGTGTCCTGTCTCAGTGTGCAGGGCTGTGATTCTTTCTAACCTCTCCGCTCAAAGGTATTGTCCTTCGTTTGATGGTACGTATCTTGTCAAAGAAATGCCTGGTTGGAGTTACTCAGTCTTCCTGGGTATCTGCCATATATACAGGAGATACACATGTTATTAAACTTCTGTTGGCTTTTCTTCTGTTTAAGAAAAAGAAAAGAAAAGAAAAGAAAAGAAATGCCTGGTTGTGGCACAGGTCTTCAAGCTCTTGGGAGGGGACAGGGCTTTCTCTTACCCAAGAGTTCCTTGAGCCCCTTTCTGTGTTGTAGACTTTTTTAAGGGGCTGAGTCACAGTAGGTTCAAAAATAGACTTATCTTTCTCTTTCTTCAGGTTGTACTGCTGAGTTGGATTCACTGTTCTGGTTTCCTCTCTCTTCTGTGGCAACTTTTTTTTTTTCCTTTCAAGGATCCCACTGTCTACCTCTGCAGTCTGGCTTTTATTGTATGGGGGTAGGGGATGAGAGGGGACTCAGGGAGTGGGTGAGGAGATCTGTCAATGCACATTCTGGCTACTATTCTTTCTAAGCAAAAAGTTTATTGGTTTGTTTTTAGACAGAGTCAAAATGTTCCCATATCAAAACAGCCACTTCAAGGCAGCCACATCAAGATGTTCCTGGCATCAAAATGACTGTGTCAAAGCTGTGTGTCAGCAAATTGGCTATAACAAAACAGCCTGTATCAAAATGGCTGTATCCTACACTGGCACAGGACTTGCCATCAAAGGAGTGCTTTCTAGAATGTCAGTGCTATTTATAGCAAGTTATGATGAAAAGTTGAGTTTCTTTCCATTGATGCTCCCAGTTTTAGTTGGGAGCTGGACTTAACCACAAAGAGGCACCACTCTTTATTCCTAGTGATCAATACCTTCTGCAAAGAAGGAATTAGGCACAAATTAACAAAGATGATCATGCTTTTACCATGGAAATTGTGAAACTCCCGTACTAATTTTATAAGGATGCCTTTTACAGTTTGTTCTCATTACAAAGATCTCTGGGAATTATCTACTAAGAATCAACCCACAAATTTATGCCAATGTGAAGGTAACCGGGAGTCACTTGTTCACTGCCTGCCAAGACTGTGTTCAGTCACGAGGCTGAAAGAACCATAACACATGTCAATGTCCTGAGCGGCTGCCTCTTCAGGCACCCAGTTAGGTTGCAAAACCTTTCCTGGAAGTTTTGATGTAGGAAACCCCTCTTGACCTTTATCTTCAGCTTACAGATTGGGCAGTCTTGCACTGGGTATGCAATATGGAGTGGACATGGCCCTGCTCCTAACTTTACTGTCCCACCGCTTCCTTGACTCTGCACTCTCTTGGCTTTATCCTTCCTCACTGACTGCTCCTTCTCTGTCCTTTTCTCTCTCCCATTTCTCTGATTTGCTTTCGAAGTATAGTTGATATATAATATTGGTTTTAAGTATACAACATAGTGATTTGTCTATTTAACGAATATGCTGGAGTGCCTCTGTGCTCAGTCCTGGGCCTTCTTCTCTAAGAATAACACTCTGCCTAGGAGAGCTGATTCAGTTCTGTGACTTTAAAAAGCATCTGTGTGCTGATTACTTCAAATATATATTTCCAGTCTTAACCTTTCCCAGAACTCCAGATTCATATATCCAATATCCCCATTTGAATGTCCAAGAGGCATCACAAATTTCTAGGTCCAAAATGGAACACTAGATGTCCTGACCCAAGCTTGTTCTTCTAATCTTTTCCATCTTAGTGTCAAAATGAGCTATGTAGTTGCCTAAGCCACCAACATAGAAGTTATCCCTGATTCTTTTTACTCATTTGAAGATAGATAGATAGATAGATAGATAGATAGATAGATAGATAGATAGATAGATTTCAACTCTTTTATATTCAGTCCCTGGTGTTTATCACTGTACCTAACCTACAGTAGGCTCTTGATAAATATTTAATAGAAATAATGAATTCAAGTCTTTCCAGAAGAAAAAGTCTCTGTGAGATTCCTGAAGTTTAAGAACCATCAATATTTGTTGTTCACAAACATTCCATTTAGGTCAGCCAGATACACATATATCAAATATGAGGAATGTTTATGTAAAGGCCCTAAATCGAGACCATTTTAAGGCCTGATTCAGACATAATTCTGTAAAGACACTCCTTGGTTTGTCCCAGCTTGAACACCAGGATAGTGACTGTATGTGTTGGTTGGCACTATCTGGTTCAAGCATCAAACATTAGCAATAGCAAAAGGTGTTCTTTCACATAAGCTTTTACAAAAGATTGGTTGGGAAACAATAATCACATGGATTAGAATGAACAATATTGAATTTTTAGTTACCCAACACACCACATATACACTATAAATAGAAATATAGCTGGAAATGAGAAAATATTATTTTGTAAACTGGCACAGGAGCTTTTTCAGGTAAGGAATTGTCTTTGTTTAGAATAATATCTTGAGAGATACCTAAGGAAAGTGAATAGAGGCTCTGTATGGGTTGGAAAGAAACAAAAAGATTACAAAAACATTCTGTAAGAAACTGGGAAATATGGAAGGAAGGAGAAATGAATGAGGAGGAAGAGGGGGAGAGAAGGCTGAGCAAAATGTCAGGAGGCTAAACTTTGGGTTGGTGGGAGTAAAACAAGGAAATCAAGTTTTCAGTTTTAAAGTGGCTGCTAAGGAATGCTGCGTATTTGCCATATAGCCCCTTTGTGGCAAATTGTCTCTGAATTTTCAGGAAGTCTACTACACACAGCTGCCTCTTGTGAGTTTGGGTGAGGGGACAGATCTCTGGGGAAGGGCTCTAACTCACCCTTGGGTCAGTCCCCAATGAAGATAAAGGAACACCTGCAAGATACAGAGAGAAGAATGGAAATTCAGCAGAAGCCAGAAATCAAACCCTGAGGTTACCAGAAGAATGGGGAGCTCAGAAAAATGGCAGGGAGTTTGTGGAGAGCATTAGTTTTTCCAAAGGACATGGAATGGGGTCTCCAGATGAGTTTTTATAAGTCTAAGG
The DNA here is from genome assembly GCF_040802235.1 of Manis javanica. Classification (NCBI taxonomy): domain Eukaryota; kingdom Metazoa; phylum Chordata; class Mammalia; order Pholidota; family Manidae; genus Manis; species Manis javanica. Next base: position 86,642,825 of record NC_133166.1, read on the forward strand.
TGATATCTGACTTCACAAATAATGCAGGAGGCACTGACAGTATCATTCTGCAGATAAATATTAATCTCTCCTTACCACTGTACTAGTGAAAAACCTTACTAAGGTTGATAGGCAGTGTGTGTTCCAATTTGGATCCTCTCCTTTCATCATCCTGTCCTGCTTTATTTGTTTCTGTTTTTCCCGTGGTGCCATACTCCAATGTAGACCACGTCAGTCACACTGATAGGTTACTGTTTTATAATTATTCTTAAGTTGGTTAACCACAGCAAAAAAATTACGTTTATGACATCTATGTGTTGGGAAAAGTCTATTGAAAACTAAATTTTAAGCATGGTAGAAAAACCAGAATTCTGCAAAGAGCATATTCAATTCAACTAAAATATTTATTCACTGAACTCAACAAAAATCCATGCACCAGATAGTCTGCTAGGTTCTGGAGCTTCCAATGTGAATAAAATCCAATTACCTGCCTTGGTTGGTTGTAAAAATTACAATGCAATATGGTAAATGCAAAATATAGTAATGATAATGGCATATATGATATCATTGAAGAGGGCTACCTAATGAAGCCTGAAGGAGGGGTCAGGGTTAGGGTTGGCTTTTTGAATGGGCTGACAGGGGAGTTGGTTCTTAAAGGATGTGAAGAGTTAGACAGGTGGAGATGGGAGGGAAAATAAATTTGAGTGAGAGATAGAAGAGGTGAATGGAAGTGGAGATGTGCCCTCTAGAAGGGACAGCATAGGTAAAGACATGGTATGAAAAAAAGTACATAGGTTAAATAGAGAACTACAAACAATTTTGAGTTGCTAGAGACAAGATTAAGATGTAAGTGTTGCTCGAGAAAAAGGTAAAGGCTAGATAATAATGGGTTCTGTTAAAAAGTATAGACTATTCTGTCTGCAAAGGAGAAACACTAAAGGGTTTTCAGGCAGACAAGGGACATAACAAGATTAATTTAAATAAATTACTTCAGTGACTGTAAAGAGAACAATAGAAAGGGGTTGTAGTGGCATTTGTGTTGTACCTATATTTAGGTAGGCAAAACAAACATTTGTAAGCAAATTGTTGTTCTAGTCTAGGTAAAAGATGAAGAAATCCCTGAGGCATGGATACTAAAGATGAGGAGGCAGGCGCAGATCATGCAATGCTTCGGGAGTTAAATTGTCAGGGCATCGTAATTGACTGGATTTGAGAAATGAAGGAGACTGATAAAGTATCTTCTCTTGGATGACAGATCTGGATAATGGGGTGATGAGTTAAGGTAGTGTCTACAGGAGAAACTAGTTTAATGGAGAAGATGAAGAGTTCTGTTCTAAACATATGAGGTCCCAGGTGCCTTTGGGACAGCCAGAATGAGCCAGAATAAACTAGAACTGAGGACAGAGATGTGAGGTGAACATCTTAATGCATAGATTATACATTACAATCTTAATGTATAGATTTTGTTAGATTTTCAGTCATAATCCCAACAGGGTACTTTGTGGAATTTGGCCAACTGATTCTAAAATGCACATGGAGGGCTTCAGGGGCAAGAATAGGCAAGGTGATTCTGAAAAAGAAAATTAAGAAGGGGAGAAACTATCGCAGTGTGGTACTAGAGCATAAATAGGTAAGTGGACAAATAGAACAACATACTTGGTATGAGTATCAAGATATAACTTGATATATGATGGAAGTGAAAGTACAAAGCAATAGGGAAAAGCTGACTTGTTCAATAAATGGTGTTGGGTCAATTGACTGTCCATATAAGGAAAAATTAGATCCTTCCCACTGGCACATAAATAAATATTAAGGGGACTGAAGAGTTCAGTGTGAAAGGCAAAGTAATAAAGCTTTCAGAAGATAATAGAGGAAAATATATTCATTCCTTCAGAGAAGGGAAAGCTTTTTTTAAGGCATGAAAAATGTAAGAAATATAATAAATGAACATTTCTATCTAAGAAAAGATACCATAAACAATGTTAAAAGGCAAGACTAGGAGAAAATACTTGCAGTTCAAATAACTAACAAAAGATTAGAGCACAGCACATACAGAGAGAGAGAGAGAAACAATTATAGATCAGTATTAAAAAGAAGAGATGCAACAGAAAAAAAATCATCAGTGAATGTGAACAGGCAATTCAGAGACACAAAACCCAAACTGCCAATAGCATATGAAAAGTTGTTTAACCTCTCTACAGGAAAATGCAAAATGTAAAATTGGATTGCTTTTCATATGTATGAGGATGACAAAACTTGAAAATCTGATAATGCTAAATATTGGCAAGGTTGGGAACATAAGAAACTCTCATAGTCTGTTGATGGGAAAGTAAATTGGTATAACTGTTATAGAAAGCAATTTACCAACATTTTGTAGAATGGAATAAGCGTGTACCCTATTACATGGCAATTCAATTTCTGGACATATATCTGGAGAAATAGTTATTATCTGTACAAAGAGAAGTGCCTTAAAAATGGTAACTGCTTTATTGCTTGCAATCATAAAATTGTGTAAATTATGGTATAAAAAATTTAAATTAAAATGAATGGACAGGGTCCATAAATATCAACATAGATAAATCTTGAAAAACCCAAACTGAACTGTATTCAGTTCAAAAAATAAATTCCAAGTATATTAAGGACATGTTAACTTTGTGAAAACACAAAACAAAAATTCAATACAAAAAATTATCAAAGGATTTGTATACACACAGGCACGCATGGGTGGTAAAGGTACATACCAGCATTAGAATAGTCGTGACATCTTGGTAGCTGGCAGAGAATTTCAAAATGTTCAGGTGGAAAAAGAAGAAAAATCTGATAGTGACTTCAGGACGATGCTGAGTAGGGAGCCTCCATCTCAACATTTTTATTATGACAGTTTTTTAAACATACAAAAAAGCTGAAAGAACTGTACAATGAACATTTATATACCCACCAGCTAAATTCTACAAGGAGGATTTTGCTGTGTTTGGTTTATTCCATATCTATCCATCTACCCATCTACCAACCCATCTTATTTTTTGAATGCATTTCAAAGAAAGTTGCAGACATGAGTGCGCTTCATTGGTCAGGAGCTTTTTGACTAGATGCAGGAGATAAGCACATAAACCAAGAGAAGGAGCCAATGTTGAAAGTATGATTGAAAGAGAAAGAAGAGAGAAAATAATTGCTTAGACCCTGAAAGAGGCGGGAGAGTTTGGCTTTTGAAAAAGGAGGGATAGTTCATCCTCTGAGGCTGAAGGAAAAGATACTGGTGGGGTGCAGATGTTGGAGATGTTGCTCAGTGGCCTCACTGTTGCTCCTTGAAATAGAAGGTAGAAATGTTTGTTGAGAATGAGAGTCAGGAGTTGACTAGGTCTTGAGACAGACAAAGATTAGGAGAGAATGGGAGAGGGAATTGATCAAAGACAAGCTAGGGATTGATGGAGTCTCTGAGAGCCCAGTTGAGCTTGAATCTGTAGCAGCACAAGACTCTAGATTATGTGATTTTTCTCTAGTGCTCAGCTGTTTGAGGAGCAGAAAAATAATTTTCTTTCCAAAGAAGACTGTTGTAATGATCTGGAGTTGATGCTATAAGACAGGGTGCAAGCGTATGGATGAGATTGGTGTGAGATTATTGCAGAAGAGCAATCATTAGGCATGGAACTCAGCGAACAGGCAGGGCATGAGACTGAGAGTCTAGGAATGAAATAAAGAGATCAACAGATTGGAGTGCTCATGAAATGGAGAAATGGCCACTTTGTGGGGCCAAACTTACATAGAACCCTTGTTCTAATTAGGCACATTGCTACCACTCCAAACATAGACACGTAACTCAGATAAGTGTCCTATCTATGGTCTCTCCAAAAACTTTGTGGCAGCACTCACCACATCTCTGCATTTTGACAGAACCTTTATCTGGGAACCAAAAATTGTTCACCAAATTATAATATTTGCAGCCCATCTCTCCCTCATCCCTATAATCCTCAGTCACTGATCAAAAGGGAAATGCTTCTGGTCATCTTTCCTCTCTTTGACCCTTATTCTCTTAATGATCTAGCACTTTCTCACTTCTTCAGCTTATCACTACGAACCCCACCTTTCTCATCTCTTGTCCTATTATTATGAGCCCCTTAATCATCTTTCCACTGAGCCACTGGAGCCACTATTCCATTGTAAATAAAACACTCTACATTCTTCATTTTTCTTCTTGGAAGTGTACTCTACACATCTTGCCTTGAATTAAGGGTCTCCTTCACAATTTGCCCTACAAATTCCTCTAGTCGGGACCATTCATTCTCTCATACACTTTTTTCTGTTGTGCTGTCAAGGCAGTTGGAGTGCAGGGTTGGCATCTGGCTGACCCCCCATTGCTACTTCCACACCATCATTCTCTAACTCATATAAAGGCCCATCCTTTTCTTAAGGATGAGCTCTACCCTCTCCTTCTCCCTGCCAGGAACCAACCTCCTGTTTCTTTTCAGTTCCCGAAGACTTTGAGACTTACTTATAGTTGTCTCCTTTATTTCTCCTCCTCCCACCATCCTAGGAGTTCAATAACTCAGCTTGTTTTGGTAAATCCTTAACCCTGCTGACCTTTTCTCCACTCTACTTTGTTATCCACTTCCCAGGACTACATTGTGTATCCTGTCATCACTCAGACAGTCTTAAATTCCACCACCCACTTTCTGACCAAAAGCTTCTAAACTTCTCACTCTTCCCTAGTTGTCTTGCTAAGGATGTCCTGTTATAGACTCATGGGAAAATGACTAAAAAACTTTCCAGCTTTTTTCTTCTCAATACCAGCAATCATCCCTGATCAGTAACCCTGAGGCATTCAGGAGCTGCTATGACCATCTTCCTCCATCTTTAGATGATAGCTTACTAAGGATATGTTTTAGATATTTTTTTTGTCTTCACTCACAGGAGTCCTAAATAGGCTCCAGCTTTTATAACCAATGTCTTGACACCTTTATTATACCAGAGGCAAATTGCAAATGGTCCAGTGGAACCCCTACATGTTGACCAAAAATGATAATATTTGGGTATTATCTCTTAGCGTAACATGAGGACAATGGAATCATTTAAAAAATCTCTCCTCTAGAATCCTTTAGCTTTGAGTTTTTTTATTGCATTTTTTGAGGACTCATTAGAACCACAAAGCTAAAGAAGGGATCATTTTCTTTGGAGAGGCTGCAGTGATTTGTTGTTTTTTGTAGTTACTAAGGAGAACACAGAAATCGATTTACTAAAGATTGCACACTTCGTAGACTGTGTTACTTAATAGATGGTTGGTGCTGTGTATTGCAGGCAGAGCTGGGTTACTCTGAAGATATGGTGTTCAGAGCGCTGACAAAAGCAGAAGCACACAAAAACACATGCAAAATTTTTAACAGTTTGATGTTTGTCATTTCTAAAACAAGTTCTCAAGTTGTCATCCCCGAAAAAAAAAATTAGAACTTTGTTACTATATTTAACAGTTTTACAAAAAGAATTTTCTTTTCATGACATGAGGTGAGCTGGGGTACCTTATTATTTTCAGTGCTTAGGACAGTTGGGACTTGATGTTGGAGGCCCTTGTGGTTACATCTGAGTGTTTTTATTCTCATTGCATTCCTGTAGGTGGATGCTGAGGTGAGGTCTTTATTTTGGAAGAGGTTTTACCAAGAAGAAATAACTGGTGGAGGTATGTCTCTGGCCTGTTCCACTGTTTTCCCAAACAATATTGTCATGGTTGGTACAAACAGTTTCCTTCTCGTAGGGGACATGGGCCCGGGGTAAAAGAGCACTCATAAACCTAAGAAGGTTTCTTCATCTTTCTTGGTGCCTAAGATCAGTTTCTAATGGATAATCAGTATTGAATGTTGCTGTGAGGAGACTCAGCACCACTTAAGTTCTCTACATCAACCTCAGTTTCCCCACTTAGAATACTCACTCTTTCTACCCGACTAGCTTCCAAAATTGACTTGTGTTATAGCTTTGGCTTTTATCCAACTTCTTTCTACTCAGAATTCAGTGGAATGAATGGCAGTCACCCAACCACTTGAAGCTTGCTGTCTTGAACAGAGACTGAGGCAAAGTAGAGAAATAGTTCCTTTTAAATACAGACCCCTTCTGTATTTTCCTTTATTGCATTAGATTTCGCCAAAGAGTCGGGATGCAGGATTCTCTCTTGATGGGGGACAGACAAGGTTGAAAAGGGGAACATACTGAGCAATGAGGAACAGCTGAGAGCTACAAAGATAGGGCTGTGTTCATGTATAAATAGAAATGTTGCTGCTACCCTGATGAATCAGACCAGATGTTTCTCTGATGTCTTTGTTTGGTCCTTTGGTTTAAAAAAAAAGTATAATTTTGCTAAAATTATATGTGGGGCCAAGAATGTGGCACAAATGCTTTAAGCTTAAATAATATGTAAAAAAATAAAATTCTGAGAAAACCTTTATCAACAAGAAAATATCCATTTAGAAAAGGACAGAAAAGGGCAGGAAGGAAACAATCTGTTGGTGGGTTTGATGAACCGAGATTCAAGAGATTTGAATTCAAATCCTCCCTCTGTCACTAATAGTGTGACATTTGACAAACCATGTCATTTCCATGGGTCTAGGTATATTTAATTTTTAAATGGAGGGCAGGGAAGAGAAAGGGGTTTTCAGGGCTGGGTTTTATTAAACTGATTTTTTTGTGTGTGTCATTTGTGACCCTAAACATCTATGAATCCAACCAGGTTTTATTTTTCAGTTTAATTATGTTTCCTAGCTTCTGGTTTCATCAAGGAGTTCATATGTGAAAGACATTGTGGGGGATATGCATGAATAACAAAAGGCTTCTGCCCTCAAGATGCTTATAATCTAATAGCAGATATTAAAATTACACAAAGGATATGCCACAATACATACTGTGGTTGGCAGACGCAGACAGAATGAAGGCCATGGGAACTCAGAGGAGGCAGAGATCATGGCCAGCTTGGATGATAGGAAATGACTTACTGGAGCAAGACACTGGCATTTGACAGGAGTGGAAGGAAGGACTTGAAGGTTGGTGGTTTCTTAGCAGGTGGAGATGGAGGAAAGAACATTCCCAGTATAAGAAGCATGTAGAGGCAAGGGGCAAGGAAAGTGCTGGATGTTCTGGGGAACAGTGAGCCACCTGGGTTGACTGAGCACAGGCAAGGAGTCAGGTGGCAGTGGTGGTTTGGGACCACACTTGGAAGGTCCTTGTAATCTCTGTAGAACATGTACGTTAGCAAGCATCAGGGAGTTGTTTTGGAGCTTGCATGTCACCTGGTCAGAACTGTGTTTCAGGAAAATTCACTTGCAGCAGAGTACAGGATGAACTGGAGGTAGAACGGCCTCAGGGGAAAGAAGACAGCTAAAAAGTTAATGCATAATCCTGGTGAAAGCTAACCAGGCTGTAGCTGGATGGTGTCAGTGAGAATGGAAAGCAGGGGTTGGATTTATGCCAAGCTTAGGTGGAGAAGAGGATTCAAAGGTGACTCCATGTTTAAGCCAGTCTGAGGTAGAACCTTCTAATTCATGAAGTGAAGGGTGTTTGCGCAGGGGGAAGGGAGAAAGAGTTCCCTTTGCATGCACTGAGTCTGAGGTAAAGGAAGCATGTCTGAGTGGCAGTGTTCAACACTTATTACATACTCCTGACAGGACCTTAGTACAGTGGATGGAGCTGGAGATGGATATCTTAAATTCAACATTATCCAAGTGAGAACTGAAATAATAGAAGTGAATAGATCACAAGGGAACTGGAGAACAAGACAGGAGGAAGATGAACAACAGAATCTTGAAAAATGCCTAAATACTTCCCTTTTGATTAACAGGACCTGGTCAAAGTATAGAATATAATCAGAAGAGTGCTGCAGTACTGTGTTCAGGGAGAAAGAGAATATTGTAAGGGAGTGGCTGGACAGTTTAAAGGTGCATTACTGCTTGGGGGATTAGCTGTTTAGAGGTGGTGTCTTGATAGCCTAGAAGAGACTGTATATAAGAGTTAAGAGCATTTGTGATGAGGGAACCTCTTGTGTGTGTGCTTTCTGATAGATGAATAGAGGAGAAAACTGGACATGTAATTGGCCTTCAGGTTGTGACAACCAAGATTACAAATCTTTCTCTCTCCTTACTATAGCCATACTCCCCTTCTAGAAAGTTTGCATTATGCTACTTTGCTTTTTATGAAAGACCTATATTACTACCTGTTTTCGATGACTGAAATAAATCTGAAAAGGATTTTCACTTTTAGAAAAAAAAGTGAAAAGTGAAAATAGAGCTCAGTGTTTATTTTTAATGAACCATTATAGAAGCAGCATGCACCCCAGCAGGGGAGTGGCCCTGCAAAGCTCCTTCCCTCGGAGCTACACTCAGCATCTCAGCTTCAAGCAGCCATAGCTTTGCACTGTCTGTGAGCATCTGTGCCTTATTTCAATTTATTCTGTATATCCATTAGCAAGATGTGTCCTAAGGTATCAGAGAAAGCTAAGAGAGGTTATTTTTTGGGTCTGGGAACACTTAAAATTTTTCCATGTAAATTAATGGCAATTGCTTCTTTGATTTATGTCATTTCAACTTAGTAAAGATTTCATAGGAATGCTCTATTTTCAAAGAGTGGGGGTAAACCTGTAGTGGCAAAGTGTTATCAGAGCCTAAGGCCTCTTTCTTTACTGAAAACCTCAGATTATTACCAACCTCTGTTTTTTAGACTATGAACTGGAGAATTTATTATTTTTTCTCCTCCATAGATTCCCAGTTTTTTGTTCTCACTAATTCTGTACTGGATCTTGGGTTTGATTCTTGGAGTTGAATTCCAATGACAATAAATACGTAGATCACCTCTGGGAACTTAGTGTTTTACTCTGGAGGGAGAAAAAGGAGGAGGGGGTAGGGTAGCCAGGGAAATTAAACTTTAGCTCTATTGTAGCTCACACACAAAGGCCTGTTTGCAAACTACAATGCAAACTAAGATGATGAACTGGAGTACGTTATCAACCAAGGATTTATTGTCACATTAAAATGTGGGAATGATTACATCAGGGAGATATCACTGGTACAAATCCAAGTAGGATTAACTGCCTCCTAGTAATGCAAATTGGTTTATCACTTTTGTTTTTCTCCAGTATTTTTCTTAAGTGACAGTAATTTGCAAAAATGATGAGATATTTACTTTAGGCTCCACAACTATTAGAACAACTCCACCCACCAAAAGGAAACAATAAAACACTTAAAGAATCTATATCCATCAGTGAATTGAAAAATTAGGAGACTAGGGTTTTAATCTGTCTACTAACTAGCTATGTTACTTTAGATAGGTTGCTTAATAGAATTCCATGCTTCAATTTTTCCATTAGCTAAACGACGATTTAAAAAACACTGGTTCTGCTTATTTCATAAAATTATTATTCAGGTTGTGGAAGTATTTTTTCTTTATGTTATGAAAGTTAGCTAAACTCCAGACATAGTCTTACTTAGGCAACTAGATAACCACTGCAGGTAGTCAGGGGTCAGGATGGAGAGTATAGCAGGGACCAGGATTCAGAGGCTGGTTGGAGAAAGTAGGATTACTGGGGACTGGCAGAAACTTTTCTTCATCTGGAGAATGAATGATGCCACTGAGACACTAAGCTTGAAAAAACTCTCTATGTACCAGTCCTAATGCTGCTTTGAGATTAATTGCTTGAGTAAACACATTTCTTAATGTATTGACTAATAAAGAGATGCTCAAATTTGTACATCTGATGCCCATAATTCACTTGCTCTCTGACTTCTGTTACTATGACTTCAACAGTAATTCAGCATAAATGAAAGTGTTCTAGCTCTCTACAGTGCTGGGATCTGAAATATCCTAGCTTTAACACCTTCCCCTTGTCTACTAAAGCACTGAAGGATACACTGGTTAGTTTTGGAAGGCTGACTGACTATGGAGCCATATAGTAAGAAAATAGGGTTCTAGATATTGGGAATGGTCACTCCAGTAAATCACCAAGGTATGTATCAACAAACTTAATCACCAAAGGCTCTTGAGGGAACAAAGTTAAATAACCAATATCACTGAGACATTGCACACTTATGTTACTGCTGGTTATTTTGCCAGGTAGCTGGGATGTTTCTGTTTCCTCATCTGTTAAACAAGAGGCATGATGAGATTATCCCTAAAGTCACTTCCTGCTTTGAAATACTATAACTCTAATTATGAGTTTGGAGGAAATTACAAAACACATCCTCATAGCTCTTGATAAGCTCAAACAATATGGAGGGTACCACAATACCAGAAAACGAAAATGTCCCTGTGTAGACCAATGTCTTTGTACAAAGTAGGGAGAAATGGGGAAAAAAAACCCTAAGCAAAACCTACAAAAGGTGTTAAAAAAGAAAAGCAATGTAGACTTGGAACTCCTTCTCTATTTTAAGTAGCCAAGTTCAAGAAATATTGTTGGAGACCTACTAGATGCAAGGCACTAAGTTGTTACGTTTTAATTTAAAAATGATTATGATTACCAGCAATCTCTTGAACCTGAACTAGTGAATACCGCCTTGGGTGGGCATAAAATTAAAGCCAAGGTCAAGAGAGACAGTGTCTATAAACAGAGAAAAAATAAAACTCAAGTGACATCATTAGAGGAAAACCAGCCAACATATTGCACAAAGATCAAAGGCAAAAAAAAAAAAATTATGAAAAGAAAGAAACATGTTTGGTTAATGCTGGGCTTTTGTGCATTTCATGTGCTTGCGAGGCCCGTCCATCCATCCACACCACACTTCCTAACTCTGCTATTCTAAACCAATGACAAAGCCACCCTCCGCGCGGACAGGGCGCAGAGCGCGGATCCCACGCAGATACCATAAACCCAGACCCCGCTGCCAACTCTCGTCTCCGGGAAGGAAGGAGGCATTTCCCTTAGGGCGACTGTAAAATAAAGCAGCCTCTCCAATCTCTTTGTCCAATAAGAAAGAAATGTTGGTCCAAGTAAATGAATATACAAATACATAAAAGGAAAAGGATGGGAAGAAGGGAAAGGGAAGCTCTTTTCCTTTCTTTTTAAATTTCCCGCATCCTTTTACCTCCCGGCCCCCGCACGCAGTCTCTCCACTTGGGCAGCTGGGGGGATTGGGACCACGCACTGCTGGGCTGTCGGGGAGAGGGTCTTTGGAAAGTGGGCGGGACTGGCCGGATGAATAATTCGGCGTCCGACTTGTCCTGCCTTCGGTGGCAGTTCCTTCTCCGCTTCGTTACTCCACTGCACACGCGGCCGGGCTCTCGGCCCTCGATTGCTCTGGCCTATCACCCTGGGATGCCGCCTGCCGCCGCCACCGCCGCGGTTGCCGGGCTGGTGGGATCCACCGCGGAGCCGGAGCCGGCGTCGGAGCCGCGGCGCGAGCCGTGGCCTGAGAGTTAGGGGGCGGGCCGGCCCATCCCTGGGGAGAGGACGGAGGACAGGCCGGCGAGAACCCGGGGCCACCGGGTCCCCCACCCAGCTGAGGGAGCGGACTCGCGGGGCTCCCGAGGCGCCGGAGGCGGCGGCGGGAGCCGGTCAGAGGGGGCGGCCCCTGGCGGCGACGCCCCCAGCCCAGCCCTGCCCGGCCCCGCGCCTCCCCAGCTCGAGCCCTTCTGGCCGCGAGCCACTCGGGCGGGGGGCTGAGGCAGAAGGCTCCGAGGGGGCAGGCGGGCTAGCCGGCCCCCGCAGCAGCCACCCCGGTGCTTACACGTCCCCTCCCGGGAGGGACCCGCACCTGAGCCCGGACCCTCCCCCGGCCGGGCCACGCTGGATCCGCCTCCCGGCCCGGGTCCCGCCCGCCGGCTGCAGGTGGGCTGCAGCGCCCGAGCCGCGGGCAGTGGGAAGCGAGGAAGGCGGTGAGCCGAGTCCGCGCGGGCTGCCGTCCGGGTCCGGGCCCCCGCTGCCGCGCTCCCCTCCCTTTCCCTCAGGCGGGGCGCGGACCCGCGCGCACGCCCTGTCGCCGCCGCCTTGTCCCTCCGGGCACCATGGAGCTCTCCCCGTCGTCTGGAGGAGCCGCGGAGGCGCTGTCCTGGTCGGAGATGTTCCCGGCACTGGAGTCCGACTCGCCGCTACCCCCGGAGGAGCTGGAAGCGGTTGTCCCAGTCAGTGGGGCCGTGGCTGGTGGCATGTTGGATCGGATCCTTCTGGAGTCCGTGTGCCAGCAACAGAGCTGGGTCCGGGTGTACGGTAAGGACCCTGACCGTTGAAGAGGCTGGTGTATTATTCTTATCTTTACACGGGCTGAAATTCATTCCCCAGGCTCGGTCCCATTCTCAGCCTCCATCCATCCTGGGTCAGTTTCCCACATACCTTTTTGTTATGTGGTACATTTCTGACAAGTTTCTCCAGACTGGTGCTTGGGTAGAGAGATGTGGTCTTCGGACCTTTTCAGGCACCTGCAGTAAGTTTAAGGTGGAGCTGGGATATGCAGTCTAAGTACCAGGTGATTACTTCGAGGGAACTGTCAGCCGGTCTTGCAGAAGGTGGGATGGAACACCCCATGAAACTAAGTGAGTGGGGTTTCGTTTCTCTCTCTTGAGTGAGGCAAGGCTGGAAACCAAGATATATTGAAAAAGCTTAGCAGAGGATAAGATAAAATGAAATTGAATTAAAAACCCGAAATATTTATTTAGTGGGAACAGACTAATCTATAACCTCTTTCTGAACTTCACTTTCCAAAGGCAGCCACTTAGTCCAAGGGGTGTGGATTGTTTCAGATTGCACTATTGTTTCTGGTTCTCTTTGTAAAGTGACTGGCTTGCTACTCAGCAAGTTAAAAGTGATGAACACACTGAAACTTTCCCTTTCTGCATTCCTGGTAACCACCTCTTTAATTAAAACTGAATGATGAGATTCTGTTAGGAGGAGCCTTGGGCAGCATTAGAAGCAGGCTGATTCTGAAAGCTTATAGCCCAAGGATTTATATCCTGGCATTCAGGATTGGGATGTAGCTTTCCAAAATATTGAAATGTTAAGATGTTTATCACTTAGCTCACATGAACACAAAAGACATTAGTAATGTAGCTGAGCATCAGAGGGCAAATTTGAAGCACCTGCCATCAAACACAATGTTAAGCTATCCTGCGGTCATGTGCATCTAAGCCTGTAGTAATCAAGTACATTACTATTCCTAATTTTCTCCATCCGTCTGAACAGTGTGTGTGTTTACTATTCAAGAGTGACCAAGACTTACAAATTATCTTTCTGGATAGTTTAGTTGATTTCAACACTTCAAGTCCATCACTATCAGAAAGATCACTGAACTAGGCGTCCAGAGGTTTGAATTTTTGTCTCCATTCTGCCACTAAGTAACTATGTGATTTGGAGCAGATAAGGTCATTTTTTTTGACCTCTGATTCCTCATCTATGAAATGAATGGATTAAATTAAAGAATCTTTTAATGGCCTTTCAGTTCTAAAATAAATCTAGCAATTCTTATCCAATACTTAAAAGATTTATGTGTGTACCATTTTGTATTTTGCTTGATTTTTATAAATGTTTCCAGATATTATTCTAATTAACTGAAAGAATTAAAGCAAAGGAGAGGGAGATGATGCAAGGTCACCTAGTTCATTCTCAGCAGTTTAAAAACTTTAGTGCCTGATTTTTCATTTACCTGCTAATCCCACTGAGCTGGTAGTTTATAAGAAAGGTTCATGAGAATCAGAAAATGGGCTTGAATTAAAATTTATTGGTGGTTACATTCCCCAGTCTACCTCCTTCTTATCCTTATACATGTTTCTTTGGCATATTGTTTTTTATATGAAGTTAGAGAGAGGGTCATGTTACTGCAAGAATATGTACATATTGTAATTCAATATTGTAGTATCCAAAACTAGTCTGTCTGGGTTTTCTAGACCTAGCATTAACTGTCATTCTTTGCATGTAACCCATAAAAATGTGCTTTTTTTTTTTTTTTGGGTAGTCCATTCCTTGGGCTAGGCTTGAGATATGTGTGTGTGTGTATATATGTATATATTCTTTAATATATATGTGTAGATAAATACATATATTCTCTCACACACACATACATACTGTGCATTTTAGTGCCAAGTTGAAAACTTTTCCACTGCCTTGTAACTTTTTTGTCTTCCCTATCAGTTAACCAGAAGTTGTTTGTATTTACTGTTAGTACTGCTACTTTCCTTCCTCTAGGGCAGCTCATCCTGGATACTGGGCTTTGTTGGTTGTAGCTTGATGTAAATATTTCAAAACTATCTGAATCTGAATGCCTCTTGGCTTTTCTATGCCCTTAGCTAGATTTAAGTTGCCTATTGTATAACTCTTTGAAAAGCTTTGAAGTAAAAATAATAGAATGTAGAAAATCAGTTTGGAAAACCCTAGTTCATTTTGGTTTTCCTGTTTACTTCTTTGTTTTGTGTGTTCAAAATCCTGATTGTTTTGGAATATCTAGGTTCTTCTATACAATTTGAAGACTTTGATGAGTGTAGTTTAATATTTTTAAAAGAAATTCAGAAACTGAGTATCTAGAGTACAGCTGGGGTTTGTGAACCTGGGTTTTCATTCTGGCTTGGCCACAAATTGGTTTTCTAACTTTGGGCAAGTAATTTTAACTCTGGTGGGCCTAGGTTTCTATATAAAATGTGGAATCTGGAGTAATTGGTATCCATGTCCCTTTTAGCTGGAGAGCTGGCTGATTGTGTAGCCTGTCTATTATTTTACCTACAACTGGACTACCAATTTCAGCCTGCCTCTTGGGGCCAGGCATCAAGCAAGTTGCCTGTTGGGGAATTCTGGGGAGCACTTTTATTAAAAGGTCAATGAACTGAGTTTTGAAAGAGGAATGTTGAGGGCAGATATATGTTTGTTTGAAATGATTTTACAGGATGGGAAGGTGGGGAAGGGGATCTTGCTCAGGTCTAGCTTATTCAGTTTTGAGACCTAACCCAAAATAGCCATGTGGATTATAAGGTAGGGTGCAAAACAAGGAGCTGTATTAAGTGCTGCTGGCTTCTGGCTATGGTTCATGTCCTCTGCAGTATACTTAGGTTTGAAGTCAGTATGCAAACAAACAACAAAACATCCTTCCTTACGCCCAAGAATATCTTAACAGAAACTTTTAGAAAAAATGTTTTATTACTTTGCGTCACAAAACTTGAAGACTAGGTACTCTTTTGAGTTTGCTATTGACAGGTCTGGTTCTTTGGTTGATAATACATATATCCAGAGTTTTCTGTATTACTATGATTGGAAAAGTTTTTTGGGATATATTCAGAGCTTTATAACAGGAGGATCTATATTTAGAACACAATCAAACGCACATTTTTAAGACACAGCTAAGAGAAAATGTTTATGCTGTCCTAGCCTTCACTTTCTTTTAGTTGTAAAATGTTTCATTTGTTTTATTCTAGTCTTATAATA
This sequence comes from Manis javanica, assembly GCF_040802235.1. Lineage (NCBI taxonomy): Eukaryota > Metazoa > Chordata > Mammalia > Pholidota > Manidae > Manis > Manis javanica. The sequence goes on from NC_133166.1 coordinate 86,658,165, forward strand.
AGTTGTGCCCATGTCCTGTCAAGACTATAACATTTTTGACATAGGAGAGTCTGTCTTGTTTATCTTTGTATTCCTATCTTGCTGCCTCGTTCATTGTCATCATGTCTAGCAGATTGGTACCTTGCTCATAGTAAGTTGGTGTTTGTTGAATGTTGATCCATCCATCCTCTGACCTTCCAGATCTCAACCTGACTGTTTGTATGGGTTGTGGAATGGCTTAAATGAAGGCATGCCACAAACAGCTAAATATGGATGCAGAATCCAAGAGCATCAAATGCAGAACATTTTTCAGATATTTATAGCCTCAAAGCAAAGTCAATTGGCTGAAAAAGCCTAGCAAAAGGAAACGGGAGCAGCAAAGCCAGCCTTGCTGTCTCTGCTTTCTGGTAAACAATGAGAACATTAAAATTAACTACTTTACCATGACTGGATGGTGAGTATAGGACACTATTTGAGAGAACTTTAAGATACCAGTCTCCAGTACTGCCTGCATTGGAGCTCTGCACCCCTCCATACAACAGTTATGCAAGTACATGCACAGATGTGTTACTGAAGAGCTAACGAGGAAGTATAGTTATAACAATAAAGTGATCACCAAGAAATCATATAGTTTTTAATTTTAATAGTATTGGCAGGACTTATGTGAAATATTCAGGTAATGAAATAAATAGCACCAACGCTATTGCTTACCATTAAGCTAGTATGCAGCTCATTGTTTATTGGTGACTGATGGGGACCTGCTGGGAAACTTCTAAAGGCTGGTAGTATTTCAGCAAGCAGAAGAAAAAAGGGAATTAATCATACCGCATGAAGTATCATATAATTATAGATATGTGACAGTGGAAGTTTGGTAAGAATTTCTCATGAACTGGATATGAGTTGATGGGGGCAGAAGTCTTACTTTACCCCCATTGTGGTAAATGATACTGCTTATGCCTTACAAAGGATGAGATATATTTTATTGCAATTTTAGAGACTATGTCTCTATATTTACTTAAAATGTTGCAACTGTTAACAAGCCCAGGAAATTGTTTCATTTTGGTCTAGTATGAATTAGATGTGACTAACTCACTGGCTTTACAGAATGTTCTTAGCATAATTAACTTTCAATATTCTTAGCAAATCACTCATTCTTACATGTCTTAAATATGCACTCCATGACTCCTGTTTTGTATTAATGTGTAGAGGAATGAAATTGCTCAGCCAAGACTTAAAGTTCTGTGTGCTCCAGCTAATTGATTGCCAAAAGGAAATCAATGAATGTGTACCCAAAACACACCAAAAATGTTCATGTTACTTAAGTGCTTTAATTTCCTCAAATACTGTTAATTGAACTTTTACAAATGAGTATTAATATTTTAAAAGTTCTTTGGATCTTAAACTTGATCCATACGTGTCATTGACTTTGAATGTTAACACATTAATTTCCCTTGATTTTATACACATTTCTTCACTTAAATAAGTTCTTCACTGAAACAAGAGAGAGCTTCCAAGAATGCCTAGGTAGCTACTGTTTATTTTAGATCATACTGATTTCAATAGCCCTACTTCTTTTTTCTTTTGAGAGAAAATCTATGTATCTCATTTAATTGTGTTCTATTAATGTTTACAAGTGATGGACAATTTCCTTTATAAGATCCTAGCATTTTTCTACCCTCAGTCGTGTTGGTTTATTGCTATTTCATTTTCAAGGGATGAAACTATTTTTTTTCCCTCAGGTCCATCCATTTCATTGGTTGGTTATATTTGCTCCATTTGCTTTATAATTTTTGTGCAAATATAATATGGATTTTAAATCTGTTTTCTGAATTATTTGGGGGTAAATTGGAAACATCAGACCCTTTGCCCCTAATTAGTGTGTATTTCCTAAGAACAAGGACATTCCTAACATAATAGTACATAAAGTACAATTATCAGCATCAGGATATTGAAATTAGTATAATACTATTATTTAATCCCCAGCCCACATTCACATTTTCTCAAGTGTTTCAGTGATGTCATTTATAACTTTTTTTCCCAGTCCAGAGTCACACAGGGCATTTAGTTGTTAACATCTCATTTAATTTGGAAGACTTTTGTTGTTATCTTCACAGTTTTGAAAAATTTGGGTCCATTATTTTGTAGAATGTCCTTCATTGTGGTTTGTCTGATGTTCCTCTATAGCTAGATTCAAGTTTTCAACGTTACACATTTTGGGGAGGAACGTCACCCCAGGAGTGATGCTATGTCTTCAGTGCATCACACAAAACATGTCAGTTTTCCCAATACTGAGATAATAACTTTGATTATATGGTTATAATGGTATTCAACAGGTTTGTCCATTATAAAGCTATTATTTGAGGTAGGTAGAAAAAAAATAAGATATATATATTTTTTATTTTGGTATAATTAATCTACAATTACGTGAGGAACGTTATGTTTACTAGACTCCTCCCATCACCATGTACCCCCCACAAACCCATTATAGTCACTGTCCATCAGCGTAGTAAGATGCTGTAGAATCACTACTTATCTTCTCTGTGTTGCACAGCCCTCCCCGGCCGCCCTCCCCGCATTATACATGCTACTCGTAATGCCCCCTTTCTCCCCCCCCCCTATCTTCCCCCCTTTCCCCCCATCCTCCCCAGTCCCTTTCCCTTTGGTAAACTATTAGTCCATTCTTGGGTTCTGTTTCTGCTGTTGTTTTATTCCTTCAGTGTTTTCCTTGTTCTCATACTCCACATATGAGTGAAATCAGTTGGTGTTTGTCTTTCTCTGCCTGGCTTATTTCACTGAGCATAATATGGGGGAAGATATTTTGAGAACTTTTACAACTTATGTGCCAAAGTTCACCTTCTAGTTTAGTATTCATTGATAATTTCTAACTCCAGCTTTGCTTCTGTATTTACTAGTTGTCAGTTAACTGTAAAAAGAGTTGTCTCTTTAGAATGAAACTATTTTTGAAGAATAAAACTATGAATCCATAATCACTTTTCTAAAACCATTTGGACTAGAGAGTTTCAGAATTCAACATTTTTTAATTTTAGAAAATATGGTGTGTATACAGTGACATAAATGCCCTAGTGGGATCTGGAGCAACATCCAGGAATCAGTCATGTTAATATGTCTGAAATTATATACGTATTCACATTAAGTATGGCATAAGGCTATAAATAGTGCTATGTCAGTGCAGGTCAAATTTTAACTGCTAGAGAAGTTATGAAAAAAAGGTTTTCAGAGCTTTTTGGATTTAGGAATTGCAGGTATGGAATTGAGGATATGTACAAATTTTCTGACATAAATAATAATGTTCTAGAATAAATATGAAATTCATTGAGAATATTTGTAAGGATTGCCTTTATCTTTTTCAGATAATAAAATCAGTGCATACACTTTAAAAAATTGCACACAGTTGTGTGTCCTATTATGTTGAATGAAATAAATTACTCTGTTTAGCCAAAAAAAAAAAAAAAAAAGAATTCTCATGCCAAGGAAAGTAGGCTTTACTGAGATTACAAAGCTAATGGTGGGAAGGCAGTGGTTTCTAATGCTTTGTTTCATTAGAACGAAGGATGAGGTCAGTTGAAGCACAGGGTTTATGTAATTGTTCTTTTCAATTGCTCTCTTCAGTGGCATACAGTGATTTGATCACCTTTTAAGTAGTTTAACCACAAAAAAGCATTCAATTAATGAATGAGTTAATCTAGAAAAAATCCAGCTGTCTGCTCCCTTGTCCCTCCTTATTGAAATAACTTTTAAGTAACTAGAGAGGTGTTGGGTCTTGTTAACCAGAAGGAGGAGTTTGCAGTGTGCTCGGGCCCTACTGAAATTGCTTCACCCTGCTTTGGCAGAGGGTAACTGCTCTCTGATGTTTGTAAAAACACCTTTCTTTCCAAAGGCTATCAAGTGCATCTCAAGACCAATAGGTAGAGAACTCTACAAATTTAATGTACCCGATAGGCAAATAGTAGGGAAAACAGCTGTGCTGAGGCCCAGCACAGTAGTGTTTGTGGGTGTACTATGAACAAAAGAAATATAAATTAAACCCTTGAAGGTATGACAAAACTTCATATGCCAGATGGTGATACTGAAGTTATCATCTTCCTTATCTCTACAGCAGGGTTCAGATGTTGGGAGGCTGAGTTTTACCTTCCCTTACCAAGTGTTAGTTGCGTTAATTAGTTGTCTGCACCTCCTTTGCTCATTAGAGTCCAGTTTATATCTTTATTACATTCTAATCCTTCAGAAATTGTCTTCAGCATTGCTCAAATTCTGTTTACATGTGTCATTTTCAGCGGGCTTTGTAAATAATCCCTGTTCCTCTCCTGAGTTTAAGTGATTGTTAATACTTGCAGATACTGTTTGGGAGAGAGGAAAAGATTTAGCATAAGGCAAGAAAATGACATTCTAAAGAATAGTGTGAAAATTTAAAAAGACACTTTAAAGTTGATAGTCCTAAATATTTTTAAAAATAATCCTTTAAGTTTCCTCATTCAGGAAGGTTAGCTTATTCCCCAAATTGGGGACAACTTCCACAGTTCAGCAAGATTAGAACTCTTAACCACAGATTCCCTAGTCTTCTGTTTTAGCTTGTAGATGTTACTGCATTCCCCTTGGGAGATGGCTTTTCAAAGCTGAAGGTCAGGAAAACTGGACAGTGAGAAATACCAGACTGTTAGTTTCAGTCTTCAAGGGAAATACTGAAGTACTATTGCCTAGGTAACAGAAAACAAAAATTGACAAAACATCCCAAAGTGGGAGGATGAGCGTAATCTCATAGTGATCCTTAAGAGGCAGGCTAAGGACAGATTAGATATATTTCATCTCTGTTTTCCTAAATTCTTTTTTTTTTTCCCTAAATTCTTTATCCACAAATTTTTATTCTGCAACGTTTTCAGGAAATTTGTATGTTTCATTTATGACGCTTAGAACTCTGGATAATACCTAGTAACTCAACATTCCTTTTTAACTTTCTAACCTCTCTGATTCATGACACTAAAAAATTAATACCTTTTGTCTAATTATGAATATAATCCATGCTTAAAGAACATGAATTATGGGAAAATCCAAAGGAAATTAAAATCACCTGTAATTCCACCTCTCAAATAACTATTCTTTTAATATTTCATTGTATTTTGTTCTAGTTATTTCTGTGTTCATATGTACCTTTTGGTACATATTTGGTATCAGACTGCATATATTTTATATCCTACCTTTTTTTTAACAGAGTATTTTCTTATTTGAAAAAATTTTAAGCATTTTTCAAAACATACGATTTATTTAAAAAATTTCCTTCTTTCAAAATTCAAAAGGCTTAAAAGGATATTCCATGAGGTCTCTCTCTTCCTCCCCACCTGTCACTTGCCATCTGACAGGCAATCACTGTCCCCTTCACACAATCAATAAATGTCTGAAATTCCTGTACACCTTTCTATACCTATTCCCTGCACCTACAAGCAGATAAATAGAAAGATAAATATGTAAAAACAATGCCAGAAGTGGGGTCCAAGAAATTAATTTAAATAAATACAAAGTCATGGTTTATGCAAGGTTAATGAAATGACTGGAGCAAGTCTGCACAGGAAGTTGGCCAGTGAGTTCTGGGGGTTTGGAGCTAGTTGTTGTTAATATCAATTTGGATATAAAGCAATTATCATAGTTTTTGCTGTGTTTGTGCTTTTCTTCCTCCTTTTTTACACCGGTGACAACCCAGAATAGGAATTGATCTGTACCTTTGTTATTTCTCCCTTACATCCCCCATACACACACATATTTATTAACATTTCTTGTATATATTTTCCTTTCAATTTGTAAAGTGGTTCCCCATTCTTTTTATGTTTGTAAAATGCCTGGATGAATCAAAATTTATTTAACCAGTCCTCAAGTTTTGCTGGTACAAGTGAATGATCTTGAATATATTCCATTTTGCTTATGTGTGAGTACTGTTATCTGAGAAAAATTCATAGAATTGCTAGATCAAAGACATGTATATATGTAACTTTGAAAGATATTCCCAAATTCCTCTTCTTAAATTGTACCTATTTATATTTCACCAACAGTGCATGAAAGTGCCTATCTCCTCACACATAAGGATTTATAAAGAATTTTTTAATTTGACAATCTAAAAGGAAAAAAATATATTAGTTTAATTTTAACTTTTCATATCTCTTATATTAAGTGTAATTGGATATCTTATAGAGCCATTTGTCTGTTTTTATTGGGTTAGGTCTTTTTCTTAGTGATTTGTAGAAACTCTTAGTATATTAAATAAAGAGCCCTTTATCTGCAGTAAGTTGGCAGTATTTTCGTTTCTTTTTCCTCTTTGAGGAAACTTTTTATGCAGTTGATGTACCAATCTTTTCCTTTATGGTTTTTTGGTTTTATGTCATAGTTAGAATGGCTTTTCCTGTCCTTGTTATGAAAGAATTATCCCATGGTTTCTTTAATACATCTTTGTTTTCATTTTTTACATTTAAATCTTTGATCTGTTTGGAACTCATCCTGGTATAAGGTATGAGATGGATACAATTTCATTTTTAGAAATAGGGCTTTTCAGTTGTCCTAACACCATTTGTTGAAGAATCCATCTTCTCCTTACTGATCATTTACTAGACTGCCATTTGTGTTTTGACTTATTTGAAGATTTTTTACTCTTATCATATTGGTCTGCCTGTATTCATGTGCCAGTATCACACTGCTTTATTACTGAGGCTTTATACTATGAAAATATAATTTGTTAATGACTCTAATTTACTTAACCATTTTCCTATTTTAGATATTAATAGTTTTAAAACTTTTCCTAATAACAGCCTGCTGATCATCTTTGTACACAAGTCTTTGAGTTGAACTGTTTCCTTAGGCTGAATTCCTAGAGGAATATGTTTTTAAAGTCCTGAGACTTAGTGCCAAATTGGTGTGACTTTCCTGGAAAGCAATTCCTGCCACAAGTATATGAAAGTATGGCTCATAATTTTAGTTTCTACTCCTGTATTACTCCTTTCAACCTACTAAAGTATTTTTACATAGATTTCATGTAGTACTTTAAGCATTACTTAGCACACATTAAATGTCCTAAAGAGTTCTAATGCTTATAAGATTGCCCTTCAAAAATGGAGTTGTTTTTCCAATGGTATTCCTTTTGATTAATGGCATATTTCCAAGTGAATGAGGGAAGGACATGAGTATAGAATCAAAGCAGTTGGTCTGTGAAATGTCAAATCCATGATCACTTATACTACGTTAGACTGTCCAACTGAAATAGCCTAACAGGAACAAAATGTTTCAGATATACTCTAAGAAGGACATAGTTGGTGTCTTTTCCCTCAGCTATTTGTTTTTCTTCTACTCTTTGTTTCTCAAAATGTTTAGAAGGAACTGACATTCATGAATGTTCTTTTGAACATGATTTGAATATAGGTTCATTTAGTTTGAGCTGGATGAATGACTGAAGTGTATACTTTATATAGTACTGTGTTAATGACTGAGTTCTTTAGCATGGGATTAGGGATTAATTAGTTTATTATAATGTGAAACAAAGCCAAATTCAAGGAATGGGAATGGCAACAAGAACTAACATTAATGACAAAAGTAATTTAAAATTATTTTCTTCCGAAAATAAGGCCAGGAATAGGAATTGGATTTTTTCAAATTTCTAGAGACCATTAACCAGTTAACCAAATTTTATCTTTTTTAAAGGAACTAGTTTTTTTAGAGCAGGTTTAGATTCACAGCAAAACTGAGAGAAGGTACAGAGATTTCACATTAACCTCCCTTGCCCCCACACATGCACAGCTTCTTCCTACATTATCAACATTCCCACCAGAGTGGCACATTTGTTACAATTGATGAACCTATATTAACATTACTAGTTCCTAGTCCATTAACACCCAAAGTTCATTGTTTACATTAGGGTGCACTCTTCATGTTACACATTCTGTGGGTTTTACAAAGGCATAATGACATGTATCTGCCATTGTAGTGTCACACAGAGTATTTTCACTTCCCTAAAAATCCTCTCTACTGTCTGTTCATCCCTCCCTACTCATTACCCACTAGCCTCTGGTAACCACTGATACTTTTACTGCCTCCATACTTTTGTCTATTCAGAGTGCTATATAGTGGGAATCGTACCCAAATTTTCTTTTATCAGTTAACTATTTTGTTAAGCATGCAATATATAATCATAAGCTTGTCTTGCTAAGTCAGAAAGGAGCAAATTTAGAAAGGAACAAAGGAGCTTGAGTTTTAACAATGATATAGCACAATTTCAGAGTATAATGAAGAATCCTGTATCTAGTTAATATTGTGGAAGTAGGAAATTTTTTAAAAATTAAATTTGGGCAGGATATAATATGTAACTGTCTTGTTCCCATGATTCACTTAGACTTGACTATGTACAATTTCTTCTCTATTTGTATATTTGAAGACTGCGCCTAAGTAAGGAAACCCAAAACCTTTCTAGTGCATGTTCCTGTTTTGAAATGCGTCAGCTTTGCCCAGGGGGTTGGTGATTGGTAAGTCTATATGGTAAGTCTGTATTAACAGACAGACCCTGTAAAAGATAGCAAGTACATTGTCTACCAACTAACAGAAGATATGTTCCAGTATCTAAAAAGACTACCTTTAGTATTTGCTGGTTTCATAAAGACTTCATAGTTTTTTTTTCTACACAAATGAAGATTATATGCTTATTTTTGGCCCTAGTTTGCTAACGTGGTTGAGAAAGAAAAATATCGTATGTGGTGATTCCGATTGAAATACAAGGATACTCCAGAGGATTTGGCATGACTGTATTTCTTGCTGTTTTATTCAGGTCAGAAAGTCCTAAACCATTCTTTTGCAAGTTGACTCTAAATCAATTGAAGAGGAGATTTTTTTAGTTATTTGACTTTAGATTGTGTTTTTGGTGTACTGTACACCCTGTTATGCCCAGAGCATCACCTTGAGAGAAGCTTTACTTTGTAATGTCTACTGGCCGATAATCATTCTTTTCCAATAGTTTAACTAGCAATGATGTTTAATGTTTCCCTATATAACCAGTAAAGATTTTCCATTTACCTGTGAGTATATTATATAAAATGATGCTTTTACAGAGTTGCTTTTTTCCCAACAATCTCAAAATACTCAGCCTTTTTTTTTCTTTTAACAAATTTTTAGAAGATGGTAAGTCTTTTCTCTATTTATTGGGCAAGTAAGCATGAAAAAATTAGCGATTTAAATTGGTGAAGTAAGATTAGAATCTGAGTAATATTGGAATCTGAGTTCCAGTCCAGTACTTTTTTGGAAAGACTACCCTGTCTCTGTTATTGATGTTCATAGTTAGTGTTTTCAGTTTAATATATTTTATCTTAATATATATTACAAGCTATTTAGAGTAGCACTTTTATGCTTTGTTTTCTTAGAGTTTTGCAGCATGACTTCTAGTTTGTCTCCCTCTTTCAGAGCCATGTAGGTAAGAATGGATATTGAGTGAAGATTCTAGATGGAGTAACCAATGCACTCTTTTGCATTAATTATTTTTCTTTTATTGTGGTAAAGTATATATACCAAACTTCATTTTAACTATTTGTGAGTGTGCAATTCAGTGACATTAGATATATTCACAGTGTTGTGGGACCCTCACTACTGTCTATACCCAAAACTTTTTTATTATCCCCAACAAAAACTCTGTACCCATTGAATAATAACTCTCCCTTTTCCTCTCCTGCTAGCCCCTGGAAACTGCTATTCTAGTTTCTGTCTCTATGAATTTACCTATTGTAGGTATTTCATACAAGTAGAATCATAGAATATTTGTCCTTCTGTGTCTGGCTTATTTAACTAAGCATAATGTCTTTAGGGCAACATATCCTTATAGCTTATATCAAAATTTCATTCTTCACATAGCTGAATAATGTTCCATTGTTTGTATATACCATATTTTGTTTATCCAGACATTTGTCAGTAGACACTGGGTTGTTCCCACCTTTTGGTTGTTGCTGATATCAACATTGGTGTGCAAATATCTCTTTGAGACCTTGCTTTTAATTGTTTCAGATATATACCTAGGAATGGAATTGTTGCGTCTTAATGGTAGTTCTGTGTTTGACCTTTTGAGAAGGTACCTTTTTACACCCTATCAGCAATGCAGAAGGGGTCCAATTTCTCCTCATCCTTGCTCATGCTTGTTATTTTCTATTCTTTTTTATCATGGCCATCTTAGTACACATGAAGTGGTATTGATTTTCATTTCCCTAATGATTAGTGATGAGCATCTTTTCATATGCTTATTGACCATTTTTATATTTTCTTTGGAGAGATGTCTATTCAAGTCCTTTTATATTTTTAGAAGATATTCATATTTTTCAAATTGTCATTGATATTGTCAGTTATTTTATTTATTAATCTTAACTCTAAAAACAGTGACAATGGTGAGCATAACTATAACAATGATGGCAAAATGAAATTTCTTGGGTGCTCACTCTGAGCCAGGTGCAGTTTTAGGTACTTTATGCCTATTAATTTATTTAATCTTTCATAACTATCCTATGATGTAAGTACTTGATTATTCTTATTTTTGAGGAATCAGAGGCATAGAGCTGTAAAGGAACTTGCCCAAAGGTCATACAGCAAGTAAGTGGCTGATGTGGGACTTGAATCCATGCAGTTCACTCTTGACTGTATACTTTTGATTACTATATAATTTGGCTTCTCAAAGATAAAAAATTCAAACTTATTATAAAAAGCATTCAGTGTGATGTTTATTAATTTGAAACTTGATCTTGTGGTTTACCTATGTGTTTCACAAAACACCGTAGTAATACCATAGTAATATTTGATCTGGATATGCTTTGGACATCTTTATAGAATTATCTTAAGTTTTATTAACTGTAGGGAACATGAGAAAGCTGTATGTGGGTGAGTGGTGTGAATATTTCTATATTGAAAAAAGGTTAAACAAAGTCTGTTAGCTATCTAAAATTTTTGTATTTTTAGCCATAATACAAAATATGAAAATAGGGTTTTTCCCCTATAAATGCATGCCTTTCTAGGCCTATTATTTATGTTTGATCAAACTAGTGAGAATACTGCAATTTAAGAGACCACATAATCTTAAAGAACCATGAGTTGTATTCATCTGGGGCATAGCTTTATTTATTCCATGATTTACATTTCAAGTGGCTCTCTACTTTAATATCAGTAATTCTAAAAAGAAAATCATAAAACCAGGTAGACCCAAACATTGATCAGAGCTTGGCCATGTAACAATTATAGAATTCACGTGGTCATTTCTAAGAGCCCAGGAACACTGGCATCTTGACAGGCTGGTTTGCTTTCATCTTAGTTCCTTTTGAACCTGCTATCCTTGCAGTGCATGTGCTTTATAATTTAAATATATCCTAAGGTTTGTATTTTAAGGACTTAGAAACGTAAAACATGATTCATACACAGTAAACTATGTGAATCAGTTCTGAAATTTAACTTCTTTCCTGCTAATAGATTGCAGTTCTTCAAAATCCGTGATTCTTTTGAACTGTGGACAGTTTAGTAATGGGAAGTGAGTTATTCTGATCAATTTATACATCTTTAAGTTAATCTGTTATATTTGACATGTAACAAACTACATATTTAAGTGTGATTTGATATGTTTTGAAATGTGTAAATAACCATGAAACCATCACCACAATTAAGAAAATGAACATCTGTTCACTCTAGTTTCCTGGCATCCCTCTATGTAATCTTCCCATCCTATGCCTCACAACCCATTACCAGACAACCATTAATCTGCTTTTTGTCATTATAGATTAGTTTGCATTTTCAATAATTTTATATATAGAGAATCACATAATATATACTTATTTCTAGTCTGGCTTCTTTTATTTGGCACATTTTGAGATCTATCCATGTCATTGTTTGTATTAATAGTTAATTCTTTTGTATCACTGAGAAGTATTCCATTGAATGGATATTCCATAATTATTTATCAGTTCAACATTTGGGTTGTTCCCAGTTTTTTGGCTGTGACAAATAAAGCTTCTGTGAACATTTGCTTAGTCTTTGTGTAGACATGCTTTTATTTCTCTTTGGCAAATACCTAAGAGTGGAATGATTCGGTCATATGTTTAACATTTTAAGAAAAAGCCAAACTGTTTTCTGAAGTGCTTGTTCCATCTTATCGCCTGCATGATGTGACAGTTTAAATTTCACTGCCTAACCAACACTTGGTATGGTCAGTCTTTTAATTTTAGCCATTCTAAGAGATGTGTAGTGATTTCCAACATGCATTTTTCTGATGAATAACAATGTTGAGCATCTTTTCATATGTTTATCAGAGATTCATATATATTCTTTAGTGAAATGTCAAATTAAATACTTTGTTTTTAAATTGGGTTTTCTATATCAAATTATAAGAATTCTTTGTATATGTTGGACATGTCATTAATCACATATGTGATTTGCAGTTGTTTTTCCCACTGTGGACTTGCCTTATTACACTCTTAACAGTGTCTTCAAAGAATAGAAATTCTTAATTTTGATGAAGTTGATTTATTATTTTCTTTTCCTTTTGCTGATTGTGCTATTGGTATTTTATTTAAGAAATCCTTCTCTAACCTAAGATCACAAAGGTTTTCTCATACGTTTTCCTCTAGAGGTTTTATAATTTTAGGTCTATGATCTACTCTGATTTTATTTTTGTGTATTGTGCAAAATAAGCATTTGAAATTCATTCAAAGAAATATGGATGCTTTATTTTTCCAGCACCATTTGTTTAAAAGACTGTTCTTTCTACATTTAAATGCCTTTGCACCTTTGTTGGAAATCAAATATTTGTGTGGGTCTTTATCTGGACACTCTCATACTCCATTGTTCTCTTGTGTATCTTGACTCACAAGCATACTATTTTGATTTATATTTATAATAAGTTTTGAAGTCAGGTATAAAAATTCTCCTTGTTTATTTTGGCTATTCTAGGTCACTTGCCCATATCAATTTTAGACTCAGCTTGTCAATTTTACACAAAAAGCCTGCTGGGATTTTGAACAGGGTTGCTGTGTTGAATGTATTAATCAATTTGGGAAAGATTAATATCTTAACAATATTAAGTCTTTCAGTCCCAGAACATAGCACATCTTTCTCTGTATTTAGTCATCTTTAATTTCTTTCTAGAAAGTTTTCAGTGTACAGGTCTTACACATCTTTTGTTAGATTTACCCCTAAGTATTAATAATTTTTGATGATACTGTAGATTATATGATTTAAAAATTTTAATTCCAATTATTTGTTGCTAGTATATAGAACTACCATAGATTTTTGCATTTTTGCCTTGTATCTTGAAATCTTCCTAAAGCTCACTTGTTATTTCTGGTGAAATTTTTATAGATTCTGTTGGTACTTATATATAGAGGATCATATATATTATCTGCAAATAATAACAGTTTTATTTATTTTCTAATCAGGATGACTTTTATTAATTTTTCTTGCCTGATTACCTAGCTAGAACCTCCAGGGTAATGTTTCATAGAAGTGTTGAGAGATATCCTTGCCTTCTTCCTGATCTTAGGGAGAAGCTTTCACCATTTAAAAAAGCTTTTACCATTTAAGTGTGATGTTAGCCTTAAGTTTTTTGGTTGTTTTTTTTTTTTGGTAGATGTCCTTTATCAGTTTGAAGACATTCTCTTCCATTCCTAGTTTCCTGAGAGTTGGTTTTTTAAAAATAAATAATGGATTTTGAATTTTGTCAAAAGCATTTTCTGCATCTATTGAGATGATCATTTGGTTTTTCATATTTAGTCAGTTAACGTTAATTACATTGATTTTTGAGTCTTAAACCAGCTTGCCCTCTTGGCATGAAACCTGCTTGGTCATAATGTACTATCCTTTTTGTATACTGCTTGATTTAATCTGATAGAATTATGCTAGAGAATTTTGTGTCTACATTGATGGAGGAATATTGGTTTCTAGCTTTCTTGTGATATCCCTCTGGCTTTCATTTCAGAATATGTTGATATCATAGTATGCCTTCTTTTTTAATTTTCTGGAAGAATTTGTGTAGAATTGGTATTATTCCCTGTGCATTTGGTACAGTTCTTCAGAGAAACCATCCAGATCTGGACTTCTCTTCATGGGAAGATTTCTTCAAATTCAGTTTCTGTAATAGATACAGGGCAATTTAGCTTATTAATCTCTTCTTGATGAGCTTTTGTTGTTTGTTTCTTTGATGGATTATGTCCATTTTGTCTAAGTTGTCAAATTGGTATCAGCATCAAATTGTTAATAATTTCCTTATCCCTTTCATGTCTTTAGAATCTCTAACAATATTGTTTCTCATTCCTGATATTGTAAGTTTGTCTTCCCTGTTTTATCCCCCATCAGCCTGGTTCAGGTTTATCAATTTTATTGACAATCAAATTTTGGTTTCATTGTCTTTTTCCTGTTTCTTTTCTTTTTCCTTTTTTTTTAATTTCACTGATTTCTGTCAGATCTTTATTATTACCTTTCTTCTGTCTTCTTTGGGTTTCATTCATTATTCCTTTGCTAGTTTTTTAATGTAGAAGCCAAGGCCATTGCTTTGAGATCTTTCTTTTTTAATTAAGACATTTTAATGCTGTCAATATCCCTCTAGGTACTGCATTGTTGTAGTAGGTCCCTCTAGTTTGTATCCCACAAATGTGTTGTGTTTTCATTTTTATTCAGTTTAAAATAATTTCTCATTTCTCTTTTTGATATCTTCTTTGACCCATATGCTACAAAGAAGCATATGATGTAGTTTTCAAATATTTGATGATTTTCCAAATCTTGTGGTCAAGAATATAGTTTGTACGATTTGAATCCTTTTAAATTTACTAAGACTTGTTTTATGGCCCAGAATATAATGTGCACTTAAAACAAAGTATATTTTTCTGTTGTGGCGTTTAGTGTTTTATAAATGTCTGTTAGGTTTAATTGGTTGACAGTGTTGTGCAAATCTATATTCTTCCTAATTTTCTATCAATTATTGAGAGAGGTTTGTTGAAGTCTAGCTGTAGTTGTGGATTTGTCTGTTTTTCCTTGTAGTTCTATCAGGTTTATCTTCATGTATTTTGAAGCTTTGTTTTTAGGAGCATAAACATTCAGGTGTATTATGGCCTTCTGATGAAGGCATAATACCATTTTGTTCTTTATCATTATGAAATGGCCCTCTTTATTCTGGTGATAGTCTTTGTTCTAGAATTTGTTTTAGCTGATATAAATATAGCCACTCCAGCTTTCTTGTGATTTGTGTTAGTTTGATTTCTTTTTACATCCTTTTGCTTTTAACCCACTTATCTCTTTATATTTAAAGTGAGTTTCTTGTAAGCAGCATATAGTTGGGTCTTAATTTTTTATCCAGTCTTTCTATTGGAGTAGACTATTTATATTTAATGAGGTTATATTAATTATGTATATATAATGTAATGCATTGGGTTTAATTTGAATGGTTGGGTTTAAGTCTATCTTAAGATTAATTTTTTACTTGTTCTGTGTGTTCTTTTCTTTTTTTACTCTTTTAGTGCTTTATGCATGAACTGCATATTTTTTGTGATTTCACTTTCAAATTTCTTTATATTTAGTGATTGCCAAATAATTTATAGTATGCATCTTTTAACTTACAACAGTCTACCTTTAAGTGATACACCACTTAATGTATAAGAATGCTATAACATTATACTTCCATTTCTCACTTTCTGGCCTTTGTGCTATTGTTTTTATGCCTTTTGCTTATAAACACCACAAGGAAATACTGTTTTTGCTTCAAACAGTCAGTTATATATGCTATTGTTTTTATGCCTTTTGCTTATAAACACCACAAGGAAATACTGTTTTTGCTTCAATTAGTCAATTATATTTTTAAAGAGATTTAAATAATATGAGCAAATATTAATTTTAGTTTCAGGCAGAAGAGTAAATCTGGTCCTTATTAATCCATCTTGACTGATAACAGAAGTCCTCTTATATCTGGTTTGGACCTGAGTGATAACATGTCCTTGAGTGAATTAGTAGTGTTCTTTTCTTTTTGCAATTTCAAATCTGGCATTTTCATATATTCAAGGAGGTATGATCTTGACCTCTGGAGCTCTAACAAGTTGAGTTTCTTTAGTGCCTTTTACTTATTTAAAATCAGTGCTCCAAAGAGGTCACTACATTTTCTTAGAGTTACCACATAGTTATCTGACTCAATACAATAAAAAATCATCTTATGCCACTTTAAATCCCTCCTAATATAACACCAATTGTTAGTGGCATAGGCCCTGACTACAAATTTCACAGCACATCTCTTTCTATGCATATATGGTGGAGTGGAAGTTGGGAATGCTTGTTTGACCTGAATAAATCACTAGATACTTTCTTCCCTTTTTTGAAGTGCTTATTTTTGGCAAGCAAGGTCAGTTTTTCTAGGCTTAGACCAAATTTCCTAAGCTTCTTACTAGTAGGTAATTAAACTACTAAATCATGCTAATTATTAGGTTTTTTTAAAAAACAATTTTTGTTAAATATACAGGGGGAAGCAAGGGTAGGGGAAAGTTGGTGAGGGTTCCACCTTGGGCTCATAGACTTACTACATGTTGTAGTGCAGGCAGGACAATGATGTCCATGTTTGTGGGGTCACCAAAGATATTTTGACAAGAAAGAAAATATTGACTTAGGAACAAATACGGATGTTGGCAGGTTTAACCTAAGGCAAAATTATGTATGGGCTCTGTCCTAATGTTGCTTATATTTTACTCAGGGAGGTAATTATTAAATAAATAAAAAATAATATAAAATTACAATTCTAACAAGTACAATGTAAGAAGGTACATGGTGTCCTAAGAATGTGTAACTAAATGCTCTAATTTAGTCTGGCAAAATAGGGAAGACTTTTTGTGTCTAAGATTAAACAATAAATAGGATTTAACTGGGTAAAAGGGGTTAGGAAAGGATGAAGAGGATAGTGTGTACAAAGGTCCTGGTGTTACTGAGGCAAATTTGAGGAACTCTGAATAAAGGCCAGAGTGGCTAGATCACAGATATGAGAGGGTACATGGCATACAGTGAGGCTAGACAAGTGGCCATGTGTCAAGGGTTTGGGCCTAGAAGATGATGCCTGGTGTGTTTGCTTTAGAAAAAAACCACTCTGAGAGCAGTATATGGTAGATTGGTGTGGTTCAGGGAGGCCATTCTAAAGGCTGTTGTAGTTTGGACAAAATATGATGGTAATTTGGGCTAAGGAAATGATGGTGGAGAAGAGAGAAGTAGACAGATTTGAGAGATATTTAGGAGATGAAAATGG
Organism: Manis javanica; assembly: GCF_040802235.1. Lineage (NCBI taxonomy): Eukaryota > Metazoa > Chordata > Mammalia > Pholidota > Manidae > Manis > Manis javanica. The sequence goes on from NC_133166.1 coordinate 86,675,413, forward strand.
ATAAGATGTGGTGAAGGGTTAGATATGGGACGCGGAGAGATGGGGAGGTATGTCAAGGGCAATTTCTAATTTAATAGTGAATGAATACTGGTGGGATGTGGTACAACACTGAGATACAGTTTTTTCCCCAGGGAACCGGAAGCATTTTTCTTCAAGGAAAATGTGTATTTTATACAGAGATGTTTCAAAATCCTATTCATTCTTTAGGATGCAGCGCAAATATGATTTCTTCCTTGAAGTCTTTCTTGACACCTCTTTGCCTATTTTCCCCCATACTTTCTTTCTCTCAACTTGTATTAAACTTTAATTTCCATTTCTATTATAGAGCTTTCTATCATTAACTTGTAGTCTAGTTATTTGTGTATATGTTTTATTTCTTTTATTGTGTTGAAAACTGCTTACTGAAAGGGAGATTTATTCATTTTGGTAGTTTCAGAACTAACAGTAACTGTTTCTTCAACAAACACATACTATGGCCTTATGAAGGAGTGGGTTGCATGAGTGAGTATACCATTTCAGCATATCAGAACTCTTGTGTACATTAAGTTATCTACATACAAGAAGAATTCACTAGGGGTGGAAAGGTTTCTCATGATTCCATCATTTAGACTATTAACCATTATTAAACATTATCTTTTTTTAAAAAAAAATACTTCCGTTAAATATGAATGTTTTTCGTCAAAGTTTCTTAACAAAATAGGTTGTTAATTTTTGTAAGTATAGATTTAACAGTCATTGTGCAATTGATGAGCTAATAAGCATAGACTTTATATAATGTTTAATATTTGTATAGGACTTTATAACTGTTCAAAGCATATTCATACATAATATGTCTCAGTTTAATTTCATAACATCCTGTTAGATAGTTAACATAAGTATTGTTCTTATTTAGCAGATTGATCCATGCCATATATTGAAGGATACTTTTGAAGACTTTGGAAATGAGACTATATTGTTTTTTTCAAAGATCAAAATATTCCCTTTTACTTTCCTAATAGAGTTAACTAGAACCCTTTGAGTAATAAAGTAAATGATACTGTTGTAAATAGTAATCTTTTCTGATGTTTTGACCCAAGTAGCTTTTTGGGCTACCATCTCTATCAGGTTTAATTTTCAAGAACTCAATTCTAAGGATTTTACAATGTTTTATATCTGAGTTTAAAAAGCCTTTGAATAGCTAATAGTTTAAATTTTATAGTAACAATAGTTTTTTGCTGCCTTTTAAAATAGATGTACTTTTATTTTAAAACAAAAATATTCCTTGAGTGAAGGAAATAGCAAGCTTATAAATGAAGCACAATTGAAATTTGGAAGAGGAATATTTTTTCAAGTTCTTTTAATGTTTATAGAGAATCAGCAGGATCCCAGTAACTTTCTTTTCCCCAAGTTTTTTCAAATCACCTGTTTCATAATATACTGTCAAGTTTTTCTAGGTATCATCAGACTCACTAGTCTCTAGTTTCTGAGACCTACCCTTACCTGCTTTATGAAAATCAGTACACCTTCAGAAGTTTTATGAATAAATTTCTATCTCTTTCCAATTTCCTCTCAGTGTTCCTTTAAAAAATGTATTTTGTTCAGAGATTAAAGACATTTGTGCAGGTATTGGACATATATGATACACTTTCTTTTCACATTCTTCATAGCAGCTTTGTAAAAATAGATAGGGTTATAGATGAAGAAACTGAGTCTATAATGGGTTGTAACTTGCTCGGGGTTAGAGACTCCAATCCAGTGTTTGATGTACTTTTTACTAACAGAAATTAAGTAGTTCTGCTTTCTCTTTGTCATTTGTTGTCATTGCAGTCTCCCCTCAAATTCTAGACCTCTCTCTACTTTGTTCATGTTTCTTTATACATAGCTTAAAGTACAACCAAAAAACCCAGTCCTGCACTTGTATTTTTAGCATTTTATACAAACCTCACCTCGTCTTTGGTTTTAGTCTTCTGGTTACTATTATCTTTCATTTTTGGGTTTCTTTGGAAGCTTTTGGAGACAGATGCTCTTGAAAAGCTAAGCCTGGCCCCAGCACTGCCTCATTTTTATTTATGAGATTCTGTACCTTGAAGACAAAGGACACCCTGAGTCTTCTCAAAGGAGCATGGAATCCATGGAGCTGACTCCTATTGTTAACTGATGAAAAAAATCCATGACTGAATATGCCACCAGCCTGAGACTCGTGAAATGTTCAACTTGAGTGGGTTTGAAATGTTAGGTGAAGTGTGAAAACATTAGTGCGCTTTATCAGGTATCCTGTTTTTGTCTGGCATAAGAAAATATAGACAAGTATGGGAATGTTCATATTTTATAAAGTTAACATCAAAGTTGAAAAAAGACTGAGTATTTTGGGAGGCTTTTTAAGTCAAAAAGAAAATGTATTTGTCTTCTTTATGCTTAAGTCAAAAATGGAGAAAACAAAATTGACATGGCTATTTGCTTAAGTAATATTTTCAGGTCTTCACAGAATTGAAGACTGTGGTAAGAATGCAATAAAAGGGTTTGTTTGGGTGTCAAAAATGACATGAGAAGCCATCTATCTGTTTGTATCCTAGAACATCATCTTAATGTGTATCTGGGAAGAAAATGAATCAAACGAGTGATTCTTGAACTGACCTGTTTGTTAGAGGCAAGTATGTTTGTGGTGCATGAAAAACCTTTATTAGAGAGCTAGGATTTTTATAACTAGTAAAGTTCATTTTTGGCATATCTTACCTAAAATTATAGCTGCGGTTAGAGTAGTCTGATGAATCTATAATATTTACTTTCAATTTCTTTGTCCACACACCATTCTGGACCATTTAATTGTACAGCATTTAAAATTAATTTTTATTTTTAGCTCTTAGTTGGGTTGATTAGAGACTAGTGGTAATAAATACCAAGCATGGTATAGTCTGTGGATAGAGAATGCAGAATTATATGATAACATATAAGTGCCAAATTCAACAATTTGACTAGTGTTACTAAAAATGAGTCCTTTATATCACCTACATAAGATTCACTGGGAATGCTTGTTAAAAATTTAGATACCTGGACCCTTCCTATCCCCATCTCCCAGCAATCAAAATTATGGGGAGCTATGCATACTATTTACATTTTAATAAGCACCCAGGTAATTTGGATGCATATTGAATTTTGAGTTCTCCTTTTACAGAAGATTCAACATATTATACATATTGCTCTCTTGTTTGAGATGGTTAAATTAGGAGATCTTTGAAGGCAGGGAAGAAAGATAAGTTTTAAATTTAAGAATCAAATATTCTGTATGCCTTCAACTTATAGAGTGATGTCAATTATTTCTCAAAAAAAAAAAACTGGACAAAAAGTTTTATCACCTAGAGGAACTAACAAAAAAATCAAATAGATTTTTAGAGGTTTAAAACAAAGCTAACATATAATTACAGTGTTAATTTCATTTATTGGTTTCTCTTGAGGATGCAGCTGTTACTTAAATTTCATAGTTCAGGGCTTTGGACATCTAATTTTTGTTTAAACATGGTAGAAAGTTCTATTTGACTTTTAAAGATTACATTTCAATTCCTATTGGGGTGAAGAAATACAGAGAAGCTACACATTCATCTTTTCTTCTGGTCCCCACTTCACTATATTCTCATTCCTAGTGTTCTTCCACATGCCAGTTTTTTCCAAAATTGGCCTTGATTTAAAAGATAAAAAGAGAATGGAGGGAAAGAGTTGAGATTTCTTATTCAATGCTGCATGAAATTTGGTATTACGACATGTTGTTATCTATGTCAGGATTTTCAAAGAACCCCCTCCCCACCCCCCACCACATACACACATCAGAGGGAATATCCAGAACCCCAGAAAATGACAGCAGGTCTGCTTATGGGTGCTCCTGAGGCATTTCCTGAGCCCTCTAGGGCATTGGGTATAAAATTTGAAAACCACTGTAAGAGAGATAAGTTAATATTTATTAAATTTTGAGTAGAGAGAAGAAGGGAGAGTCCAAAGTTCTGTGAAAGATGTTCAATACTTAGAGCAATGTTTTTCAATCTATGGCAGTCTTGCCCCCTGGCAACATTTGGCAATGTCTAGAAAAATACTTTGTTTTCACATCTGGGGTGGCAGGAGGGGAACCACTGGTATCTAGTGGACAGAGGTTGGAGTACTGTTACACATTGTGCAGCATGCAGGACAGCCCTTCTAACAAAGAATTATCCTGCCTCAAATGTCAGTAGAGCCTACATAAAGAAACCTTGCCTTAATGAAAGAAGTTTTCTAAGATGTGATTTGGTTTGTAGACCATACTCTAAGATATAAATAGCTTGGTTTACAAACCATATTCTCTGAAAATAAGAGTTCTGTGGACAAGAGGCAAATGTTTTTATAGGTGAGTAACTGGGAAATTGTCATAATGTTACTGTTAGGTTACTCTTTCAATAGGATGTTCACTTTGCAGAAATTTTTATTAAACATAAGTTTTCTTTAAACAGTTTTAACAAAATCTTTAATGAGAAAATGTTATCTATATTTTAGATATAATAACCTATAAGATTACATAAGATGTGCATTAAGTGACATGAGAGTAGCCTCTCTTTTAGAATTGCCCTCCCCGCTTTGAGGGTGGTTCTCTTTTATTTTGTGACCAGCTTTTATAAGCAGAATGACCTTAGGAAAAAAACCCCAAAACTTTATTTGCTTTAATTGAAGTGGGTTGACTTGTTTTTACAGTAGTACTATTTCTAGTTGTACAATCTCCTTTCTCCATAAACTTGTTTCTATTAATGCAGCATCATTTAAATTCAGTATTAAGTGCTATTGTAGAGAGATAAAAAATTTGAGTTTAGAATGTTATGTTTCCATCTTTGAGAAATTATCTCCTACCCTCCTTAGTTCCTTCCCAACAGCTAGTCATAGGACTATTGTAAGGAAATTGATGCCCAAACATTAATTAGAAAAGTATGTTAAGGAAGTTCGGGTCACTCAAAATGCTTGCTTCAACCTTGTTTCCTCTTTAGTGGATATGTAGCATTTCAGCCAATTCCTGTGGCATTATATACTAAGTGTAACACATTTCTGATTGTTTTTGCTTTACAGTTCTGGGGAAATTCAAGTGTCTTGTGAGTACTGTTGTTGGAACTATAGTCTTACTACCTTATCTCAAAGTTTTCCCTTAGTTTTTTTCATAAGGCACTGGGATGGAATCTCTTCATGGGCAACATAGAATGTAACTTTATTAATTTGGGTTGTTTAGGAATCTAGTAACTAGACATGGAGTTTTTTATAAATCTTGTAAAAAATTTAGTACCTCAGTGTTTTCTATGGACATGGAAAATAACCTCTAACTAGCTGCTCTCATTTCACCCAGTTTATGGTCACAGTGGTTAACACAGGTTTTACCAAACGTTTATTGTTTTTATTTCAGCACTAAAGTGGTAGAAAATGGTTTTATTAAGTAGAAACATACGGCATTTGAAAATAATTTTACATGCTGTAGAATCTATTATCTTCCTGTTTTATGTGAAATTTGCTACTTAAGTGTATATGGGAAAGTATTTTTGCATTCATACTGGGTAGAAGCTGCCACCTATGTCTGGTGACTGGGATTTGTCAAGTAAGTTCCCAAAGAACTGTTTATGCTATTGCATAGCTCACTTTTCAATTTATTGATCACTGTTTGGTTATTTCTAGTATATTGCCATGATGAACTTTGCACCATGTCTCTAGAAATAAAATGCAAATTTGGAAGACAAAACTAGAAACATGTTTTTTATTTTTTAACCTCTTTTCCAATTGAGCAAAGTAGTACAAAACTAGATGGTCAGCTGTTGTCTTATGTATTGCATGCGTAAGAGTACTTACAAAAGCATAAATGTCTCAGTTGATAATAGTATTCCAGGTTTTTATTGTTTATTGAGTTATAATTTACATATAGTAAATTTTATCCCTTTGCATTAATTTTTTAAATTAAGTATCATTGATATAAAATTTTATCCCTTTTATGTGTATAATTCTATGAACTCTGAGAAGTATAGTCATGTAAATGTCCACAATCAAGGTAGAGATTATATCCAACATCCCAAATGGTAGCCTCATTTTCCTTTAGTCAGTCCCTTTCCATCTCCTAGCCCTTGGCAACCACAAATCTGATTTTAATCCCTATACTTTTGTCTTATCCAGAACGTCATATAAATGGAATCATAGAGCATATAGCTTTATATGTATAGTTTCTTTAACTTAGTGTGATGCTTTTGAGATCCCACCATTTTTAGTTATTTTATTTTTGGATGTGTCAGTATTTAATTCCTTTTCATTGTTGAGTAGTATTCTGTTATATCAGTGTACCACAGTTTATTTGTTCACTACAAATTCATGGATATTTTGTTTTCAGTTTTTGGCAATTAGGAGTAAACCTGCCATATTTGTTGGTGTGCAGGTTTTTGTGTGGGTTTATGTTTTTATTTCTCTTGGGCAAGTACTAGGAATATTGGATTGCTAAGCCATATGGTAAGTGTTTTTAATTTTATAAAAAATGTTTTTTAAATACTGCCCTCTCTCCATAGATATACACATGCACACACAATAGTAGAATGTACGTAATATCAAATTGACCATTTCAACCATTTTTAAGTGTACACTTCAGTGCCATTAAGTACATTTACTTTATTGTGCAACTGTATCCACCATCCGTCTCCATAATTTTTTCATCTTTTCAAACTTAAACCTAATACCTGTTAAACAGTAATTCCCTGTTCTTCCTCTTCTTGTCAGCCTTGACAACCACAATTCTACTGTCTTTATGAATTTGAAGTAGTCATCCAGTATTTGTCCTTTTGTGACTGATTTGTTTCTCTCAGTATAATGTCTTCAAGGTTCATCTGTATTGTAGCATGTGTCAGAATGTCCTTCCTTTAAAACCTGAATAATATTTCACTGTATGTATAGACCACATTTGTTCATCCAGTCATCTGCCAACGGACACTTGGGTTGCCTCTACTACCTTTGGACTGTTGTGAATATGCTGCTGTGAACATTTGTGTACAAATGTCTGTTTGAATCCCTGCATTCAGTTCATTTGGGTATCTACTCAGAAGTGGGATTGCTGCATCATAGATTAATTATATGTTAAATTTTTTGAGGAACCACTTACTGTTTTCCGCAGTGGCTGCATCATTTTACATTCTCATCAGCAATGCACAAGTTCCAGTTTCCTCACATACTAGCCAACACTCATTTTTCTCCTTTCTTTTGGTATTAGCCTTCTAATGCATGTGAAGTGGTGTATTTCATTGTGGTTTTAATGCCACAAATTTATTATTTTATTATATTATGAAAAATCTCTCTAAAAGTATCCTTTGTTTTTGAAATTAAGAACTTAATTAAAAAAAATAACAGTAAACATTCCTATATTCTGACAAGGTATGTGATATTCTAACCAGCCTAATACTGTATTGCCCCAAGTTTCCTGCTCTCTCATATTTAGTAGCTGGGACTGTTGAACAGGTGCAGAACAAATAACTGGAGAATTTGTTATGTGCTTTAGTAGTTATTTTCCAATTCCTCCTCCTCAAACTAACCCAGCATACATGTCTTCAGCCTCTTCACTGGTATCATCTTACTCACTAGTTTTAAAAAGCTTAAACTCTACTCTAGTTTATTGCCAAATAAATAATTCTTCGCACATCTCTCTTGTCCCTAATCATAGCAAATGATTATTCATTCTATGTAAATATCCCATGAGTTTAAGTTCTTGGAAACTATATTGTCTTGTGAGTTGGATCCATAAAGATAATGGTTTGGGTCAAATATAGTCTCTTACTACAGCAAAAATATATATAATAATAAATTTAACATTTTCTATCATAGTAGTATGCTGTTAAAAAGCTATGTATGAAATGTATTCTAACAGTAGATTGAAAAGTAGGGATGTATGATGATACATTTTAAACTAATTGAGCAAAACATCTTGAATTAAAGAATGTATTCTTGAACAGTTGAGAATTTATTTTCATAAATTATATGGTGGTCATAAGACAAATTGTGTTGTTGATACAATATTACATTTTTTTTTAGCCAGTTGGTAGATACTTGAACATCTAAAGGGGTAAGTCTTGATGCTAGGTATTATAAGGGATGCAGGTAATTAAAATACTAGTATTTTATATGCTTACTTTGTGCCAGACATCTTTTTAGGCACTCAGAATTTATTACTCATGTAATTTTTACAAAAACTGTATGCTGTTATCCTCATTTTGCAGATGAAAAAATTGAGGGAAAGAGAGGGTAACTATTTTGGTTGAGGTCACAGAACTGGTGGTGGAGCTTGGATTTGCACCCAGGTGGTATGACTACAGAGCCTGTGCTTTTAACCTGTACTCTATACTAGAAAATAGAAGCCATGCTTCCTGCCCTCAAATAACCTGTAGTCTAGTCAAGGAGACAAGTCTCAAACATATGCAGAGATATATAATGTGTATTTTTAAAGGTTGCAGACTGTAAATAAATGCTCTAAGCAGACAGAGAGGTGCAGTTAGTTGACTAGATTGGCACAGAAAGACAGAATCAGAATCCAAGACGTCGACAGTATTCTTGTATAACATTGAGTAGCTGGGATGAGTTATGTACTCTGTATGAGGAAGACTGGAAGAAACCCGATTTATTTGCTCTTTAAAAAAGTATTTTTTAGCCATGTACATGTGGGTATGTTGAATAGTTTATTAATATTCTCTTACTTATTTTTGAAGCTTGTTTAAGTAAAAATGTAAATCTTAAAAAATAAGTATATTTTTACAACCTACCTGCTTTTTAAAGGGATTTCTACTTGGCACTGCCCTTTGCAAGTTATTCTTCATAATCCATGGGAGATGATGGAGAGAGGAAAGAGAAAGGAACAGTTGCATTCATTCAGTCTTTGTGAAAGACTTTTGTTAAATTTGTTTTAGTGCTTCAGGTCTCTGCTCAGAAACAGGGTGTGTCATGCATTGCACAGCATGCTGTCATGTGCTGTCTGCTGCCTCATGACTCGCTGAGTAAAACTGACTCAGTGGTGTGATTGAGGCCTGGCCTTCAGTGCAAGGGAAGCAAACATCCACTTAGACAAGTTGGAAGGTTAAGACTGTTTTCCTTCTTTAGTCCTTCCTTTTGTAGCTTCTTTTCCTGTAGTCATACTGTGACCCACAGATTATAGGTTAAGTCTTCTGTTCTTTGATTAACTTTATTATTTTCAGAATGTGTCACAGATAGGTTATAGTGGTTTGAAGATAGAAACTTATCAATGGTTATTCATGTTTTTAAAATAACTTCCTTAAATCACTGTTATCTAGTGTTTGATACTGTAAGTTCAGTGCTTTTCTCTTGGCTTTGAATTATTCACCAGTTTTAGTGAGATATACAGCTTCCTAAAAATTAGACAGCAGGAAAAAAAATGCTTTCTGTCCTTAAATGGAAGCATTTAAAGGCACAAGGAAGTGGTAGTCCTTTTTTTCCTGTGGGAATAGTAAAAGCAGCACCAACTCTTTCCATCTCTAAATAGTACGTAAAAATGATGCAGCATTTCTTTGTGTCATTGATAGTGTTTTCTCTGATTTTTAAAATTTCAAGTATAGATTGGGAAAAGCATATATTTTTGGAACTTAATTTGAGATACAAACATGATGTAAGTACAACAGAGGAAATGATTGAACATTACAGTTTGTAACTGTTATTTATAGGCTGGAGATACATTCCTATAGTGGCAATCTTTGTATAAAAAGCCTTGAGTATATTTGTTCTTCTTTTCTCATTACTTACTCTAAAATCTAGAGTTTTCATGCATATACACATTTCCCCCTCAGCCTCTGATCAGGACAGTTGTACACAACTTCAGTTGAGTTACTTTGTTTCTAAAGAAAAAACTGCAATGAATGACTAGAAAAAAGGGCCAGATAGAGAGCAGTGCCTCTACTCTGCTCACTAAATCATGTAAGCAATTAGGGGGGAGCAAATAATTGCTATAGTGGCTATATTACTAGAACTATAGAAAATGAGTGGTGAAATACCTCTATTTTCTTTGGAAGACATTTCATTTTGTGGGACAGAACTGATGGGGACTGTAGAAGTAGTCTAGTTCAGTTCTCCATTTACATAAGGTTTACTGACTCAGACCTCCTGATCCTGGTGAAGTGTACTGAGTAAGTATTTATGATCTCTTTGATGATCTAAATAGTTTTTTTCCCTTTAAGAACCTCAGAATTAAAAATATCGATCCATACAAAAACGTTCATTGCATTTTATAAACTAATGAAGAACCTGTCAAGTTTTGTTATTTGAAGTCAGAAAAACTAGAGTTCCAACACTGATCCCGCAGTTTGTTAACTGAAAAACAAGTTTCTTAATCTCCTTGTGCCTCAGTTTTCTGGTCTGTAATATGGAGGTAAAACTAGAAATCTACCTGTTAGCTTACTGTGAGAATCAAGTGAGTTACAAAGTATCTCAAATCGGTAACATTATAACAGGAAGAAAAGAATCATTTTATGTGATTAGAAACAATAATGTGTACATTTTTTTCATTTTTATTTTGTACATCTTTTTAAAATAGCTTTATTGAGGTGTAATTTACTTGTAAGATTCACTCATTGTAATTTTACAATTCACTGATTTTTAATAAATTTATAGAGTTCTTCCACCTTTACTTCAGTACAATTTTTGAACATTTCCCTCACCCCCAGAAGTATCCTTGTATCTCTTTGCAGTGAATTCTCACTCCCAGACCTAGTCAACCACTGATCTACTTTCTGATTGTCTAAATAAACCTAGGACATTTCCTATAAGTGAAGTCATATAATAGGTGGTTGGTTTTCACTCATCATAATGTTTTCAAGGGTCATCCATGTTGTAGTATGAATCAGTACCTGCTTTTTTATAGCCAAATAATATTCCAGTGTGTGTGTGTGTGTGTGTGTGTGTGTGTGTGTGTGTGTGTATATACACGTCATGTATTTATACATTCATTAATTGATGGATTTTTTGGTTCTTTCCACTTTTCAGCTATTATGAATATATTGCTATGAATATTGATGTGCAAGTTTTTCTTTTACTATTTTTTCAGTTCTTTTGGGTATATATTTAGGAATGGAAGGGATGGGTCATATGGTAACTCTGTTTATTTAACCTGTTGAAGAAATACCAGACTGTTTTGAAGCAGCTGTACCATTCTACTTTCCCATCAGCAATGCATATGGCTTCCAATTTCTCCATATCATCCCCAGCACTTAATTTTCTCTCTCTTTCTCTCTCTGAGTGTGTGTGTGTTTTGTATACCCATCCTAGTGAGTGTGAAGTGGTATTTCATTGTGGTTTTAATTTGCATTTTCCTGGTTACCAGTGACTTTGAGCACCTTTTCAAAGTGCTTTTTGGACATACTTACATCTTTTTTAGTGAAAGTTAGTTCAGATCTTTAGCCCATTACTAAATGGGTTGTTTGTCTTATCATTGAGTTATAGGAATTCTTGACATATTTAGAATACAAGATACTTGTAATGATAAGTGGTTTTGAGATATTTTCTTCTAGTCTATGTCTTGTCTTTTTATTTCTTAGTTATGTCTAAATAACTAAGTGCAAACTTTTTATTTTTGAAGTCCAGTTTGTCATTTATTTATTTAGATCATTATTTATCTGTTAAGGTGCACACAATAAAATGCACAAATCTTAGTGTACAGCTTAGTGGCTTTTAACATGTACATACACTCATGAAATCATCACCCAGGTGAAGATATCAGAACGTTCTCATGAATTTTTCCCCCTTCAACTGTTTCACCCATTCCGCCTACCCCATGGCAGCTACCAGTCTGTTCTCTGTGAGTCTCTTTCTGTTTTGTTTTGTTTGTTCATTTTTTTTTTAGATTCTGCATGTAAGTGAAAACATATGGTATTTGTTTTTTGCTGTCTGACTTATTTCACTTAGTGTACTACACTCTAGGTTTATCCATGTTGTCACCAATGGCAGGATTTCATCCTTTTTTATGGCCGAGTCATGTTTCATAGTTTATATGTACCACATCTTCTTTATCCATTCATCTATAGATGGACACTTAGGTTGCCTCCATATTTTGGCTATTGTAAATCATGCAGCAGTAAATATGGGAGCACATGTATTTTTTTAAATTAGTGATTTTTTTCCCTCTGGGAAAATTCCTAGAACTGGAATTACTGGATTGTATAGTATTTCTATTTTTAGTTTTTTGAGGAACCTCCATACTGCTTTCCAAAGTGGCTGCACCAATTTACATTCCCACCAACAGTGAATGAGGGTTCCCTTTTCTCCACATCCTCACCAACATGTGTTATTTCTTGTTTTTTGATGATAGCCACTCTTACTGGTATGAGGTGATACCTCATTTTGGTTTTGATTTGTATTTTCCTGTTGATTAGTGCTGTTGAGCATCTTCTCATGTGTCTATTGGCCATTGATATATCTTCTTTGGAAAAATGTCTTTTCAGGTCTCCTGCCCATTTTTTAACCAGATTATTTGTTTTCTTGGTGTTGAAGTCTGAGTTCTTCACATATTTGTGATATCCCTTTATGCAAATATCTTCTTCCATTCAATAGGTTGTTTTTGTTTTGATGGTTTCCTTTGCTGTGCAGAGGCTTTTTGTTTGATGTAGTCCTAACTGGTTTATTTTTGTTTTTCTTCCCTTGCCTGGAAAGACATATCAAGAAATTAATTGCTAATGTTGATGTTCAGGAATTTACTCTCTGTTTTCCTCTAGGATTTTTATGATTTCAGGTCTTATTTAATTCTTTATCCATTTCAGCTTTATTTTTGTGTATAATGTAACACAGTCCAGTTTCATTCTTTTGTGTGTAGCTGTCCAGTTTTCTTAGCACCATTTATTGAAGAGACTCTCTTTTCCCCATTGTATGTTCTTGCCTCCTTTTTCATATACTAACTGACCATATAAAAATTCTGGGTGGAGCTTTTGCCCTCCTCCCTATGGGTTAAGTTCTTGCCCTGCTCCCTATGAAAGCCTATTCACAGGGACTCCTGTGAAAGAGAGAGTAAGGGAATCCCTCTGAGGTTTAAATAAGTCACACCAGTTAGGAAGTCTTGGAGAGTTGGGTGCTGAGTCTGGCAAAGCCGCTTATCTTTCTTACTGTATTCAACATCTAAAGGGCACTTCATTTAATTTCAAATAATTGTGTTCTTCACCAGTGATTGTCCTGTCAGGGAGCGATGTGACAAGATGATGTTGGGGACCTTTTCAAAATAAATAGCTACCTTACTCCCCAAGATTTTTATGAGTTTTGAGAAAAGAAAAAAGTTGAGGTAGGTTTTTCATAGGGAACAATGTGAGGAATTTAATAATAGATTTCTTAATTCTTTATTTATTGCTATATAACAAATAACCCCCAAAATTTAGCAATTTGAAACAACAATGAACATTTATTATCTCACACAGTTTTGTGGGCCAGAAATTCTGGAACTGCTTAGCAACATTGTAGTCAAGATGTCAGCCAGGCTGTATGTATCATTTGAAGGCTTGGGGCAGGAAACTCACTCATATGACTGTTAGGAGACTTCACTTCTTCACTGGCTCTTGGCTGAATGCCTTAGCTGCTAGCCACACGAGCATCTCTGTAGAGCTGTTTCAGTTTTCCCAAGATGTAGCTGCTAGTTTCCCTAGAGTGAGTGATCCAAAAGAGGGAACAAGGAGGAAACTTCAGTGCTTTTTATGACCTAATCTTGGAAATTACATCTTGAAATTTCTTTTCCTTAGAAGGAAAATGCTAATAAGCAAACCCACTCTTAAGAGGAGAACTAGGCTTTACATTTTAATGGAGCAACACTAAAGAATTTATGGACGTATTTTAAAATAACACAGAGGGTAAAAAAGAAAATTGTTTTCATTTTTCCAGTAATTGGCATTTAAAAATATTTGGAGTCTTTCCATTGCAGAGTATTACCGATTTGTGTAAATTAAAGACTATACCCTCTACAATTTTATAGCCCTTGTTGCAAAAGTTAGGCATAATATGTAAACAGTAAGAAACCAAAATAAAATATATTTCCACAGTACCTGTGAATTGGTTTTTCAAATTCACTTTGCCTCAATATTATTCCAATTTACTAACCTTGACTGGAGAATGTTAAAAATCTTGTCTCCATTAAAATAAACAAACACAAAACCCTTCCTGAGTATGTATTAGTTGAACTTCTTATAGTAAACTCAGAAATTCTGTAATTTAATTTCTTAATTTATTATTATACTATTATACCAAATGTATAAAGTATAGAGGAGAAATAGCAGCATTTTAAATATACCTTATGAACTCTTTGAGTCTTAGGAGAAACAGCGATTGTTCCTTTAATGATCCTAGTTAGCTAATTGCTAATATAAAAGAAATACAGATACCAAATGAGTTTTGAATGCAAAGTTAATTATCCAGATTGTCAGTTTATAGATCTTTATGTAAATTATGGCCTTTTTGTAGCTTTGTATTTAATTAAGCATTTCTTCCTAGTAATATAGTTTCTATTTGAACAGGTAATATCGTGCAGCAGAAGATTGTGGGGTTGAAATTAGACAAATTTGGCCTTAAATCTGCTTTGTTGTATATTTATTACCTATGTGACTTGGGGCCAGCTATTTAGTCTCTGATTCTATTTCCTCATCTGTAAACTATCTCTGAGGTTTATTGTGAGGATTAAATGGAAATCATGTGAAGGGTTGTCTGCTGTTTCTTAGATCCTCAGTAGATTTCCCTTTAGGAGGGAAAAGATAAGGTAGGAAAGATTTCTTTGAGGACAGATGTTTAAACAGACCTGAAGGTCTAGCCCTATCCAGGCCAGGGAATAACATTTGCAAACCTGTAGGTGAAGATAAACTTGACAGTTTTAAGGACTAATCAAAGGCTTTGTGCTTGTACATAGTAGGGATCTAGATTGAAGAGGTAGGTAGGAGCCAGATTTTAAGTTCCTTTGGGGTTGTAGCAAGCATTTATTTGTACACTTGACCCTTGAACAACATGGGGGTTGGGGCACAACCTGCTGCACAGTCAAAAACCCACATATAACTTTTTGAATTCCCAAAACTTAACAACTAATAACCTACTGTTGATCAGAAGCCTTACTGATAACATAAACAATCAATTCATATTTTGTATATGTATTATACAGTATATTCTTACAATAAAGTAAGCTAGAAAAAAGAAAAACTAAAAAAAATTTGTCATAGATCTCCAAAAAATTGTCCAATATGTTTACTGAAGAAAATCCATATATGTTCAAACCTGTGTTGTTCAAGGATCAACTGTGTTTAATTCTGAGTTTAGTGAAAGCCATTGGAGAGTTTAAGTCCACAAGAGTTTCAACTCTGATTCCCCAAATTTTGAGATAATAGGCAATAGGCTGCCATTAATCCCAGAAGTGAGCATTTTTCTTTTATTATTCAGAATCTGAGAATCTAATGTTTATTATTTGACTTCAAGACTTCTTTTCTTTTTCAAAATTCAGTGAACCTACAAAGCCACAGTAATCAAGACAATTTGGTAGTGGCACAACAACAGAGCCACTAACCAATGGAACAAAATAAAGAGTCCAAACATTAACCCAAACATATATGGTCAATTAATATATGATAAAGGAGCCATGGACATATAATAGGGAAATGACAGTCTCTTCAACAGATGGTGTTGGCAAAACTGGACAGCTACATGTAAGAGAATGAAACTGGGTCACTGTCTAACCCTACTCACAAAAGTAAATTCGAAACGGATCAAAGACTTGAACGTAAGTCATGAAACCATAAAACTCTTAGAAAAAAACATAGGCAAAAATCTCTTAGACATAAACATGAGTGACCTCTTCTTGAACATATCTCTCTGGGCAAGGGAACAAGCAAAAATGAACAAGTGGGACTATATCAAGCTGAAAAGCTTCTGTACAGCAAAGGATACCATCAATAGAACAAAAAGGTATCCTACAGTATAGGAGAATATATTCATAAATGACAGATCCGATAAAGGGTTGACATCCAAAATATATTAAGAGCTCACACACCTCAACAAACTAAAAGCAAATAATCCAATTAATAAATGGGCATAGGAGCTGAATAGACAGTTCTCTAAAGAAGACATTCAGGTGGCCAACAGACACATGAAAAGATGCTCCACATCGCTTGTCATCAGAGACATGCAAATTAAAACCACAATGAGATATCACCTCACACCAGTAAGGATGGCTACCATCCAAAAGACAAACAACAACAAATGTTGGTGAGGTTGTGGAGAAAGGGGAACCCTCCTACACTGCTGGTGGGAATATACACTAGTTCAACCATTGTGGAAAGCAGTATGGAGGTTCCTCAAAATGCTCAAAATAGAAATACAGTTTGACCTAGGAATTTACCCTAAGAATGCAGCAGTCCAGTTTGAAAAAGACAGATGCACCCCTATGTTTATCTCTGCACTATTTACAATAGCCAAGATATGGAAGCAACCTAAATGTCCATCAGTAGATGAATGGATAAAGAAGATGTGGTACATATACACAATGGAATATTACTCAGTTATAAGAAAAAACAGATCCTACCATTTGCAACAACATGGATGGAGCTAGAGGGTATTATGCTCAGTGAAATAAGCCAGGGCAGAGAAAGACAAGTATGAAATGATTTCACTCATATATGGAGTATAAGAACAAAGAAAAACTGAAGGAACAAAACAGCAGCGGAGTCACAGAACCCAAGAATGGACTAATAGTTACCAAAGGGAACGGACTGGGGATGATGGGTGGGAAGAGAGGGATAAGGGCGGGGAAAAAGAAAGAGGGCATTACGATTAGCATGTATAGTGGTGTGGGGGGGTACGGGGAGGGCTGTGCAACACAGAGAAGACAGGTGGTGATTATACAGCATCTTGCTACGCTGATGGACAGTGACTGTAGTGAGGTATGTGGGGGGGACTTGGTGAGGGGGGAGCCTGGTAAACATAGTGTTCTTCATATAATTGTATATTAATGATAGCAAAAAAAATACATATATATATATATGCATATTACAGACCATCATTATGGAAAAAAAATTCAATGAAAAGACTTTTGTAGAGGAGATCAATGTATCTATGATACTTTCTCTGAAAGAACTTTGGAATAATTTCAGGAACTGAGCTAGAACCTCCTGTTTTGTTTTTGCTCCCAGAGATTATTTACTGAAGTTAATTTTTCCTCTCCCCTTTCTTCCAATTATTGCATTATTAAGGAAGTTAGGGATTGAGCATTTGAGGCAAGTTCTGCTGTCTCCCCATGTTGTTTTTTTTAATTTTTATTTATTTATTTAATTTTTTTGAGGGGGCATCTCATATTTATTGATCAAATGGTTGTTAACAACAATAAAATTCAGTATAGGGGGGTCAATGCTCAATGTACAATCATTAATCCATCTCAAGTCTAATTCTCGTCAGTCTCCAATCTTCTGAAGCATAACGAACAAGTTCTTACATGGTGAACGAATTCTTACATAGTGAATAAGTTCTTACATGGTGAACAGTACAAGGGCATTCATCACAGAAACTTTTGGTTTTGATCACGCATTATGACGTATAAACAATCAGGTCAAATATGAATATTCGTTTGATTTTTGTACTTGATTTATATGTTGATCCCACATTTCTCCCTTAATTATTATTATTATTTTTATTTTTAATAAAATGCTGAAGTGGTAGGTAGATGCAAGATAAAGGTAGAAAACATAATTTGAGTGCTGTAAGAGGGAAAATGTAAATGATCAGATGATCAGGTGTGTGCCTATGGACTAAGTATTAATCCAGGCTAGACAAGGGCAGCAAAACATCCACGGATGCAGAAGATTTCTCTCAAAGCGGGGGGGGGGGGTGAGGTTCTGAGCCTCACCTCTGTTGATCCCCAAATTCTCACCTGATGGCCCCCCTGTGACTGTGCCTGTCTTAGGTTGTTCCTCCCTTGAGGAATCTTACCTGTCTCTGGCTAACCAGTCATCTTCCGGGGCCATACAGGGAAATGTAAAGTTGGTAAGTGAGAGAGAAGCCATATTGTTTGAAAAGGTTAGCTTTTTACTTTGCAGATTTATGCCCTGTGGCTTCTATGCCCAGCACTTGTCTTGAGGTATCTTTACCACCTGGAGGAAGTATGATACTCGAATTCTATTTGAGGGTTGTAATTAGGAAGAAAGAAGAAAAGCTACAGATGTAGCATATGGAAGGAAACATGGGAGGACTGATTATTTCTTTGACATATCTTATTGTAGAGTACCTTAAGTATGTATAGGTTTTAAACTACTAACTAATTTGCACACACATATTAACATAATAGGAATACGGTGACATAAACAAAGCAAATCTATAATTACCATCCATCTCCAGTGAAGCCAAGAAAACCATTTAGGCACCCTAGGCATTTGTGAAAATTTGTCTATGATATGATGGATATTGTCCAACTGTACTTGAAGAGTCTGAGAGAAATCAGACAAATTAAAGCAGCCCATTTCTGGGATCTGTTCACATCCCATATGTTCTTTTAACCATAGATAGTCTATAGTCATAAGATTTTGGAGTGCTACACCTTGCACCCCTCCCAACTCCTGGTTGAGTTCCAACAGTACAGATCTGGTCAAATTCATTGTCTCACCGTATGCACATGCCAGCCTAGACATCTCCCTCCTCATTCCAATGGCAAGTCCAGGAAACGGTGGGGTGGATGCAGCCACAACCGCAGCATCGTCCGGATCCCTGTGGAGGCTTTTTGATGATCATCCCCTGGCACAAGTCCTCCAGAGAGTGCTGATGCCGGAAGCTCCTCCTCATATCGTATCTTAGTTCATTTTCTGGGTATCCAAGCTAGGCCTTGATCTTCTGCATAGAAACAAACAGACCCTTTGCCTACACTTTGACATGCCCTCTATACCACTGTGCAGATCTCATTGGAGGTCAGCACACAGTAACTGCTTTTTTTTTTTTTTTTTATTAAGAGAAAGGAATATTATCAGAAAAGAGTACCTCCATAGCTGATCATCTGACACCCTTTAAGTGATCAACATTAAGGATATTTAAAGCATGCGTTGATCTTTGATTTACTAATAGTTTTATGCTATCAAGGAGTAATCCCCCTTTTCTTTCTTTCTTTCTTTCATTCTTTTTTTTTTTTTTTAATTTTTAATCTATACCTACATGAAGAATACTATGTTTACTATGCTCTCCCCTATATCAGGTCCCCCCTAACAACCACATTACCATTACTGTCCATCAGCTTAGCAAAATGTTGTAGAGTCACTACTTGTCCTCTCTGTGTTGTGCAGCCCACCCTCCCCTTTCTCCCTCCCCCCATGCATGCTAATCTTAATACCCCCCTTCTTCTTCTCCCCCCCTTATCCCTCCCTGCCCACCCATCCTCCCCAGTTCCTTTCCCTTTGGTACCTGTTAGTCCATTTTTGGGTTCTGTAATTCCGCTGCTGTTTTGTTCCTTCAGTTTTTCCTTTGTTCCTATACTCCTCAGATGAGTGAAATCATTTGGTATTTCTCTTTCTCTGCTTGGCTTATTTGACTGAGCATAATACTCTCCAGCTCCATCCATGTTGCTGCAAATGGTTGGATTTTTCCACTTCTTATGGCTGAGTAGTATTCCCTTGTGTATATGTACCACATTTTCTTTATCCATTCATCTACCGATGGACATTTAGGTTGCTTCCAATTCTTGGCTATTGTAAATAGTGCTGCGATAAACATAGGGGTGCATCTGTCTTTCTCAAACTTGATTGCTGCATTCTTAGGGTAAATTCCTAGGAGTGGAATTCCTGGGTCAAATGGTAGGTCTGTTTTGAGCATTTTGATGCACCTCCATACTGCTTTACACAATGGTTGAACTAATTTACATTCCCACCAGCAGTGTAGGAGGGTTCCCCTTTCTCCACAGCCTCGCCAACATTTGTTGTTGTTTGTCTTTTGGATGGCAGCTATCCTTACTGGTGTGAGGTGATACCTCATTGTGGTTTTAATTTGCATTTCTCTGATAATTAGCGATGTGGAGCATCTTTTTATGTGTCTGTTGGCCATCTGTATTTCTTTTTTAGAGAACTGTCTGTTCAATTCCTCTGCCCATTTTTTAATTGGGTTATTTGTTTTTTGTTTGTTGAGGCGTGTGAGCTCTTTATATATTCTGGATGTCAAGCCTTTATCGGATGTGTCATTTTCAAATATATTCTCCCATACTGTAGGGTTCCTTTTTGTTGTATTGATGGTGTCTTTCCCTGTACAGAAGCTTTTCAGCTTAATTTAGTCCCACTTGCTCATTTTTGCTGTTGTTTTCCTTGCCCGGGGAGATATGTTCAAGAAGAGGTCACTCATGTTTATGTCTAAGAGGTTTTTGCCTATGTTTTTTTCCAAGAGTTTAATGGTTTCATGACTTACATTTAGGTCTTTGATCCATTTTGAGTTTACCTTTGTATATGGGGTTAGACAGTGGTCCAGTTTAATTCTCCTACATGTAGCTGTCCAGTTTTGCCAGCACCATCTGTTAAAGAGACTGTCATTTTGCCATTGTATGTCCATGGCTCCTTTATCAAATATTAATTGACCATATATGTTTGGGTTAATGTCTGGAGTCTCTAATCTGTTCCACTGGTCTGTGGCTCTGTTCTTGTGCCAGTACCAAGTTGTCTTGATTACTATGGCTTTGTAGTAGAGCTTGAAGTTGGGGAGTGAGATCCCCCCTACTTTATTCTTCTTTTTCAGGATTGCTTTGGCTATTCGGGGTCTTTGGTGTTTCCATATGAATTTTTGAATTATTTGTTCCAATTCATTGAAGAATGTTGCTGGTAATTTGAGAGGGATTGCATCAAATCTGTATATTGCTTTGGGCAGGATGGCCATTTTGACGATATTAATTCTTCCTAGCCATGAGCATGGGATGAGTTTCCATTTATTAGTGTCCCCTTTAATTTCTCTTAAGAGTGACTTGTAGTTTTCAGGGTATAGGTCTTTCACTTCTTTGGTTAGGTTTATTCCTAGGTATTTTATTCTTTTTGATGCAATGGTGAATGGAATTGTTTTCCTGATTTCTCTTTCTATTGATTCATTGTTAGTGTATAGGAAAGCTACAGATTTCTGTGTGTTAACTTTGTATGCTGCAACTTTGCTGTATTCCGATATCAGTTCTAGTAGTTTTGGAGTGGAGTCTTTAGGGTTTTTTATGTACAGTATCATATCATCTGCAAATAGTGACAGTTTAACTTCTTCTTTACCAATCTGGATTCCTTGTATTTCTTTGTTTTGTCTGATTGCCGTGGCTAGGACCTCCAGTACTATGTTAAATAACAGTGGGGAGAGTGGGCATCCCTGTCTGGTTCCCGATCTCAGAGGAAATGCTTTCAGCTTCTTGCTGTTCAGTATAATGCTGGCTGTGGGTTTATCATAGATGGCCTTTATTATGTTGAGGTACTTGCCCTCTATTCCCATTTTGCTGAGAGTTTTTATCATGAATGGATGTTGAATTTTGTCGAATGCTTTTTCAGCATCTATGGAGATGATCATGTGGTTTTTGTCTTTCTTTTTGTTGATGTGGTGGATGATGTTGATGGATTTTCGAATGTTGTACCATCCTTGCATCCCTGGGATGAATCCCACTTGGTCATGGTGTATGATCCTTTTGATATACTGTTGAATTCTGTTTGCTAATATTTTATTGAGTATTTTTGCATCTACATTCATCAGGGATATTGGTCTGTAATTTTCTTTTTTGGTGGGGTCTTTGCCTGGTTTTGGTATTAGGGTGATGTTGGCTTCATAGAATGAGTTTGGGAGTATTCCCTCGTCTTCTATTTTTTGGAACACCTTAGGGAGAATGGGTATTATGTCTTCTCTGTGTGTCTGATAACATTCCGAGGTAAATCCGTCTGGCCCCGGGGTTTTGTTCTTGGATAGTTTTTTGATTACCGTTTCAATTTCTTTGCTCGTAATTGGTTTGTTTAACTTTTGTGTTTCTTCCTTGGTCAGTCTTGGGAGGTTGTATTTTTCTAGAAAGTTGTCCATTTCTTCTAGGTTTTCCAGCTTGTTGGCATATAGGTTTTCAGAGTAGTCTTTAATAATTCTTTGTATTTCTGTGGAGTCTGTCGTGATTTTTCCATTCTCATTTCTGATTATGTTGATTTGTGTTGATTCTCTTTTTCTCTTAATAAGTTTGGCTAGAGGCTTATCTATTTTGTTTATTTTCTCAAAGAACCAGCTCTTGGTTTCGTTGATTTTTGCTATTGTTTTATTCTTCTCAATTTTGTTTATTTCTTCTCTGATCTTTATTATGTCCCTCCTTCTGCTGGCTTTAGGCCTCATTTGTTCTTCTTTTTCCAGTTTTGATAATTGTGAAGTTAGACTATTCATTTGGGATTGTTCTTCCTTCTTCAAGTGTGCCTGGATTGCTATATACTTTACTCTTAAGACTGCTTTTGCTGCGTCCCACAGAAGTTGGGGCTTAGTGTTGTTGTTGTCATTTGTTTCTATATATTCCTTGATCTCTATTTTGATTTGTTCATTGATCCATTGATTATTTAGTAGCATGTTGTTAAGCCTCCATGTGTTTGTGAGTGTTTTTGTTTTCTT
This sequence comes from Manis javanica, assembly GCF_040802235.1. Classification (NCBI taxonomy): domain Eukaryota; kingdom Metazoa; phylum Chordata; class Mammalia; order Pholidota; family Manidae; genus Manis; species Manis javanica. The sequence continues at coordinate 86,697,970 of NC_133166.1, forward strand.
TGTAGAATTTATTTCTACTTTTATACCTTTGTGGTCTGAAAAATTGGTTGGTAGAATTTCAATATTTTGGAGTTTACTGAGGCTCTTTTTGTGAGCTAGTATGTGGTCTATTCTGGAGAATGTTCCATGTGCACTTGAGAAGAATGTATATCCTGTTGCTTTTGGATGTAGAGTTCTATAGATGTCTATTAGGTCCATCTGTTCTAGGGTGTTGTTCAGTGCCTCTGTGTCCTTAGTTATTTTCTGCCCTGTGGTTCTATCCTTCGGGTTGAGTGGTGTGTTGAAGTCTCCTAAAATGAATGCATTGCAGTCTATTTCCCTCTTTAGTTCTGTTAGTATTTGCTTCACATATGCTGGTGCTCCTGTATTGGGTGCATATATATTTAGAATGGTTATATCCTCTTGTTGGACTGAGCCCTTTATCATTATGTAGTGTCCTTCTTTATCTCTTATTACTTTCTTTGTTTTGAAGTCTATTTTGTCTGATATTAGTACTGCAACCCCTGCTTTCTTCTCACTGTTGTTTGCCTGAAATATGTTTTTCCATCCCTTGACTTTTAGTCTATGCTTATCTTTGGGTTTAAGGTGAGTTTCTTGTAAGCAGCATATACATGGGTCTTGCTTTTTTATCCATTCTATTACTCTGTGTCTTTTGATTGGTGCATTAAGTTCATTTACATTTAGGGTGACTATTGAGAGATATGTACTTATTGCCATTGCAGGCTTTAGATTTGTGGTTACCAAAGGTTCAAGGTTAGCTTCTTTAGTATCTTACTGCCTAACTTAGCTCGCTTATTGAGCTGTTATATACACTGTCTGGAGATTCTTTTCTTCTCTCCCTTCTTATTCCTCCTCCTCCATTCTTCATATGTTGTGTGTTTTGTTCTGTGCTCTTTTTATGGGTGCTCCCATCTAGAGCAGTCCCTGTAGGATGCCCTGTAGAGGTGGTTTGTGGGAAGCAAATTCCCTCAGCTTTTGCTTGTCTGGGAATTGTTTAATCCCGCCATCATATTTAAATGATAGTCGTGCTGGATACAGTATCCTTGGTTCAAGGCCCTTCTGTTTCATTGCATTAAGTATATCATGCCATTCTCTTCTGGCCTGTAGGGTTTCTGTCGAGAAGTCTGATGTTAGCCTGATGGGTTTTCCTTTATAGGTGACCTTTTTCTCTCTAGCTGCCTGTAAAACTCTTTCCTTGCCCTTGATCCTTGCCATTTTAATTACTATGTGTCTTGGTGTTGTCCTCCTTGGATCCTTTCTGTTGGGAGTTCTGTGTAATTCCATGGTGTGTTCGATTATTTCCTCCCCCAGTTTGGGGAAGTTTTCAGCAATTATTTTTTCAAAGAGACTTTCTATCCCTTTTCCTCTTTCTTCCTCTTCTGGTATCCCTATAATACGAATATTATTCCTTTTGTATTGGTCACATAGTTCTCTTAGTGTTGTTTCATTCCTGGAGATCCTTTTATCTCTCCCTATGTCAGCTTCTATATGTTCCTGTTCTCTGGCTTCTATTCCTTCAATGGTCTCTTGCATCTTATCCATTCTGCTTATAAATCCTTCCAGGGATTGTTTCACTTCTGTGATCTCCTTCCTGACATCTGTGATCTCTCTCCGGACTTCATCCCACTGCTCTTGCATTTTTCTCTGCATCTCATCCCATTGCTCTTGCATTTTTCTCTGCATCTCTGTCAGCATGTTCATGATTTTTATTTTGAGTTCTTTTTCAGGAGGACTGGTTAGGTCTGTCTCCTTCTCAGGTGTTGTCTCTCTGATCTTTGTCTGCCTGTAGTTTTGTCTTTTCATGGTGATAGAGATAGTGTGCAGAGCTGGTACAAGTGGCTGCTGGAAGAGCTTCCCTTCTTGTTGATTTGTGGCCTTCCTCACCTGAGAGAATAGCGACCTCTAGTGGCTTGTGCTGGGCAGCTGTGTGCAGACAGGGCTTCTGCTTCCTGCCCGGTTGGTATGGGGTTTATCTCCACTGTTGCTGTGGGCGTGGCCTGGCTGGGGCTGTTCCTCCCAAATGGTGGAGCCCCGTTGGATGGGGAGCGGCCGGGAGGCTATTTATCTCTGTAAGGGGCCTCTGTGCTCCCTGCTGCCCAGGGGGTTAGAGTGCCCAGAGATCCCCAGATTCCCTGCCTCTGGTCTAAGTGACCTGTCCTGCCCCTTTAAAACTTCCAAAAAGCACTCTCCAAACCAAAACAACAACAGCAACAATTAGAGAGGGAACAGGAAAAAAAAAAAAAAAAGGAAAAAACACTTGATTTTTTTTTTTGTCCTCAGGCGCTGGTCTCAGGCACCTGCTCACCAGTCCCGCCGCCCTGACTCCCTAGCACCAGGGTCCCTGTCCCTTTAAGGCTTCCAAAATGTACTCGCCAAAAAGAGAAAATAAAGGGGAAAAACGCGCGATTTCCTCCGTCCTCAGGTGCTGGTCTCAGGCACCTGCCCACCGGTCCTGCAGGGAAAAACGCGGGATATTCTTTGTCCTCAGGCGCCGGTCCCAGGCACCCTCTCACCAGTCCCACCGCCCTGCCTCCCTAGCACTGGAGTCCCTGTCCCTTTAAGGCTTCCAAAAAGCACTCGCCAAAAAGAGGGAAAAAAAAGGGGAAAAACGCGCGATTTCCTCTGTCCTCAAGTGCCGGTGTCAGGTACCCGCCCACTGGTCCCGCAGGGAAAAACGCCGGATATTCTTTGTCCTGAGGCGCCGGTCCCAGGCACCCGCTCACGAGTCCCGCCGCCCTGCCTCCCTAGCACCAAGGTCCCTGTCCCTTTAAGGCTTCCAAAATGTACTCGCCAAAAAGAGAAAAAAAAGGGGAAAAACGCGCGATTTCCTCCATCCTCAAGTGCTGGTCCCAGGCACCCGCTCACCGGTCCAGCCACCCTGCCTCCCTAGCAACGGGGTCCCTGTCCCTTTAAGGCTTCCAAAAAGCACTCGCCAAAAAAAAAAAAAAAAGCCGCTCCGGTTTCTTTCCACCCGCTTGGAGCCGGGGGGAGGGGCACTCGGGTCCCGCCGGGCCGGGGCTTGTATCTTACCCCCTTCGCAAGGCGCTGGGTTCTTGCAGGTGTGGATGTGGTCTGGATGTTGTTCTGTGTCCTGTGGTCTCTATTTTAGGAAGATTTTTCTTTGTTATATTTCATAGCTCTATGTGTTTTTGGGAGGAGATTTCCACTGCTCTGCTCATGCCGCCATCTTGGCTCCGCCTCCCCATGTTGTTTTTATGTGGAGTACTGCACAATTTTTACTTTTGGCTAAGCAGATTTTCTGGAACACTTATAAGGCATATATACTCCTGTCCCCTTTTTCTCTTTATGCTAACAATTCTATTGCTCTGCATCTATCATCTGGGACATACAGTAGGGAATAATATTGGGGGTTAATTTATTGATGTCCTAACTTTTAAGTGACTTTTTGAAAATTTGGGAATTTTATTTCACAGAAAGGAGTATCTTCTTAGTGCTTTTTTAGGAGGAGGGTCAGCCTTAGATGCTGACTGACACTTTTAAATAGTCAGCTGTTTTGCCGTTCAGCATTCACCAGTTGAGTTAAAGATTTTGTGAGATGATTTGTTTGCGGCCAAAATTTCATGGCTGTGACTTGGATGATTTGGTTAAACCAATACCAATTACTTCGTTTTTTAAATAAGTAAAAAATATGCAGTGTGTCTAGAGTAGGTACCATTTTTATCTATCTTTTCTGCTCTTCTGGATTGCCAAAGACATTGTGGAAGAGATTCTCTTACTTTTCTCCCACTCTTCAGTTTGCCAGAAGCACTCAGGAGAGGAGTGGTTGTGTTTTTCTGCTTTTCGTTAGCTGTGCAGGAGGAAGAGGAAGAGGAAGATGACTAATATTTACTGAATCCTTAGTGTGGTCTATAGATAGTGTATTAGGTACTTAATTATCTCATTTAGTCCTTATAAACATTTTTATAACATAGGTGATACTCTCTATAACCTGACGTTTAAGAGAATAATTTGCCATGGGTTGTACATCTCTTAAGTAGTACAGGCAAGATTTGAACCCAGGTCTAATTCTGTCTGTCCTTCCTGCTGCTTTTCTTTTTCCTTTCCCTTCCCCTTCCTCCTCTCTTTCCTCTTTCTTTTCTCCTCCTGTCTTTCCTTCTCTTCTGTTTCTTTCCTCTGTTCCCTTTCTTAAAAAGTAGCTTTTTATTATTACATAAGTAGTGTAGATGCATTGTTGAAAATTATAAAATATATAATGTATTTTTTATTTAAACATTTGTATAAGCAAAATTTAGTTAAATGTCCACTATTTAGAGCTTGCCATTTTTATGAACACAATGTTAACTTGCTTTTTTCCCCAGCTGATTCTTTTTCAATAAATTTTCTTGTCATCTGCTGAGCCAATTACCCCAGTTTCTTTTACAACAGATTTGTCCAGACCACTATCAGTCTAGTATTGCATTGTATCTATGTTCTTTAAATACAGTCCTAGAGAATAAAATCATTGGCAAGATTCACTTGAGAGCAAAGTTACATATTATCTCCTAAAGCTGGTTAATCTAAATTTTCTGTCACTCATATTTTTTACAGATTTTCCATGTGAATAACAAGGTTCAAATTAAGGTTAAATATTTTAAGGTATGTCAGCTAAGTTTCATATTATTATAGGGATGGAAAAACAGTGATGTGTGCATTTGACAGGAGGTAATCACTTTGCAATCTTAAAATCTTTTGGCCAACCTTATAAAAATGGGAGAATACTAATTATTAATTAGTAAAACAGTGGAGATGAAGTTCTGTGAAAATCTTTTGTTGATACCGTCTGGTCATATCATAGCACCTAGCCATCCTCATAGATTTGATAATAGTACTTACCTCAAAGGGTTCTTTGGAGGATCAAATTAGTCAAGATATACAAAGAACTTAAGAGTCCAGTACCTAGTGCCACCTAGTTAATCTAAATAAGTACTAGCTATTTTTATTATCTATTAGAAATATAACAACAGTGGTAGGCTGATTTATTTATAATTTTAAGATTACACAATACCTTTTCTCTCCGGACCACAAGCATTTTCCATTAGACATTTTGAAATAGAAAACTGTAAATTCCTTAATGTTATAGATATATAATAAATATAAAGGAGATAAGATTACTAGACAGAAGAGGTAAATTAGTGTGATAATCGTCATAATAAGCAGAAGACTTTATGACTTATACTTAATGCAAGAAATGTAAGTTTCTGCTATTTGTTTTTCTGATAATGATATTAGAGATAAATTTTAAGAAAATGTCTAGTGGATTCTGATTTTTTTGGAAGATTATCAATCTTTACTGGTACATATTTTCTATTTAGATTTATTTCTCTTTCAGATGGGAATAAAGGAACTTTTTTCTTAGAGGATTGTATTTGTGAAAACCTGACCACTTAAGTTTTTGTTTCCGTGGTGGTTTTTATATGATCCAGACTATATCTAATAGATTAATATCATAATTAGTCATTATCTGATTATCTCTATAAGCTTTTTCACTGACCTCTTTCCATATACATATTGATTCTGACTTAAAAATAGAAATCTAGAGTGATACCAAGAGCTCTGTAATTTTTACCAAGTAGGAGAAAGTTGAATATGATAGAAGGAAAATAAAATATAGAAAAGTTATGTGGTATGGTTCTATACCCTTCACTGAATCCCATGAGCTATATGTCATAATATAATTGTCATTAAAGTTATCAGTGTTCTATGTTTTTTTTTCAATTGCAGATTTTTTCCAGGATGGTTTCCTTTGTGGTTAATGAAAGTTGTGGCAAAATTGTCTGGATGCCTTACTACCTTTTATGAGAATGAAGTGTATACAAATTTTGCTCTTTCTTGATTAAAAAAAATAGAAGGGTACTTTTTACTGAGCTCCTTTGTGTCAAAGTTAGAGCATTTTACATGTGCACTTATATTTACTTTGTTATATATAACATTTTTCTGTTTACATATACCCTAGGTAAAGTTGGTATTTAACCTCCATTTTAAAGTGTTGAAAAATGTTAAAGAACTTGTTACCATATTAGTAAATGTCAGGATTTGAATCCAGTTCTACATTGTTCTAAAACCTCTGGATGCTGATTAAAGTTTAAAACTTAAGGAGCTGGAGCCTCTCTTTTCAGACTATCCTATTATTATCTCCCTCAACCTTCCCATCATTATCTCCCTCGCCTTATGCTGCCCCCACTCCCCAGCCTTTTTTTTAGTACACTTCATTTTTTAGAGCAGTTTTAGGTTTATAGAAAAATTGTACAGAAAGTGCACAGAGTTCCCATATACTTCCCACCCTCAAACACACAATCTTTTCTGTCATTAGTGTGGTACACTTGGTACAATTGATGACCCAGTATTAATAGATTATTATTAACTTAAGTGCCTAGTTTACATTAGGTTTCACTCTTTGTGTTGTGTAGTTCTATGGGTTTTGGCAAGTGCATAATGCCATGTATCCAGCATTACACTGTAATGCAGAATTGCTTCACTGTCCTAAAAATGCCCTGTGTTAAACCTCTTCATCCCTTCTCCTGTACCTTCTCCTCCAGAATCCCTGGCATTCATTGATCTTTTTATTGTCTCTATAGTTTTGCCTTTTTCAGAATGTTGTATGGTTGGAATCATACAGCCTTTGCAGATTGGCTTCTTTCACTTAGGAATGTGCATTTCTAAGTGCACATTTTTGTCATTAAAGTTATCAGTGTTCTATGTTTTTTTTTGTGACTTGATAGATCATTTCTTTTTAGTGCTGAATAGTGCTTTACTGTGTAGATGTACCACAGTTTATTTATACATATACCTATTGAAGGACATGTATTTTGCTTCTAATTCTTCACAATTATGTCTTTGTGAACTCTCCACATGTTGGACTTAAAAAACAAAATCTCATGAAGCCTTTTAGACCCTGGCCATGAAACTTTAATATTGCAGATTCAATGTGCATTTGTTTATGTGCTGTGGCACTTGGGATGGGCATCAACCATTTTAATAACTAAATTTTTTTTTCTGACAAAAGACATTTCTAAGATGACCCTATAGATCACTGTGTCTACAGGAGCTTAGTCATTGTGTCAGTATTCCACATAGCATCAAGGAGGACTAGAAAGGGATAAAAGACTCCATGTTTCAGCTGAGCCAATTACATATAAGTACCCTTCTCATAAAGTCCCACACAGCATTTCTACTTAACCTCATTAGCCAGAACTTAGACACATGGCTGCACCCAGCTATAAAGGAACTGAAAAACTAGGCTAGGGTCATTGCTGTCCCAAATAAAATTGAGGCTCCATTATTAAGGAAGGAAGAAAGAGTACATATTGAATAGGAAGGTGGCATTCTCTACCATAGTGAGGGAAAGAATAGTTTTTGTTTCTGCTGTAGTGCAATAGGTAATTTAGAAATTTTAGCTGATCATTGCAAAGTTGTAGTAAATTAATTTTAGCCATCTGTTAGCAAGGTCTCTGATAAATTCCTTATTGGAAAGAACATGGACAGTTTCCATGGATTTGAATTCAGAGGGCTATAAAAAGGTGCTTCTGGGAAATAAAACAGATTATACTTTGATTTTTTCCTGTAGAAAGGAGCAGTCTTTTTTTTTTTTTGGTATCATTAATATACAATTACATGAGCAACATTGTGGTTACTAGATTCCCCCCATTATCAACTCCCCACCACATACCCCATTACAGTCACTGTCCATCAGCGTAGTAAGATGCTATAGAGTCACTGCTTGTCTTCTCTGTGTTATACTGCCTTCCCCGTTACCCCCCTACATTATGTGTGCTAATCGTAATGCCCCTTATTCCCCTTCTCCCTGCCTTCCCACCCATCCTCTCCAGTCCCTTTCCCTTTGGTAACTGTTAGTCCATTCTTGGGTTCTGTGAGTCTGCTAGGAACAATCTTTCTTATTTTAAGTCATACTCAATCTCTGGAGTCCTTACGAGGTTCTGACATTCTCCTTTGCAAAGTGATGTAGGTGTAGCCCTGAAAAATTTACTTAGCTATTTAATGCTTACCAATTCTAGTTAGATTGCATTTTGTTTTCTGATGTTCAAAAAGAAAACTTGGGATACATAAATTTATTCCATGAGACACTTAAAAAAATATTAGTTGGGGCCCATTTTTGCATGTAATCATGTTGTTTCAAAGCTGTTGCAAATTTTATTGCTGAGATGCTTGGGAAGTTTGTTCCTGTCTCATTCTATTATTTTTAGATGATTGAGCTGGAAATGTTTATGCAGCTTTTATAATGGTGACTTATTGGCTGTCTATGTGTGCCTGCTGCTGTTTTTGGCATTTGAATAATGAATTAACTTGTAGGTGTCCATGGGAAGGGAATGTTATGAATGGATTTTGCCTACGCTTTTTTGGTACCAAATTACATTTGCTGCAAGGCTCTGTGCCATACCTTTATTTCTTCAACTATTAGACAGCTATTAATTTTCACAGTGATGGATGGCAGTAACCTTTCTCACATCAACCTAGTCTCAGCATGGTGTATGTCAGGCCAGCCTGCCTGTGATGTCTATATAAAGGGTTGGTGTGAATGCCAGTTACTTAGTAGCAAGAAATGCTTCCTTTTAGCAATAGCCTTTGGCTATTTCCAACTGTCTTCAGATTGGTTCATTTATTTCATACAACCTGGATTATTTTATTATGTTTTAAACTGCAGCTGTAATTAAATCTTTCTTAAAAATGGTTATTCCAAAGTAGATATTTAGGTAAATGACTCAAGTTTGTTTTATTTTGAACATTTATATAGGATTGGATATTTTAATTGTGTTCACCTTTACCTTCCATTTTGCCCTCCTTTTCTTAAGTTACTTTATATGAGCAGTAAAATGGGCGAGTGACTATGAGTAAACCATTAAAGTATATATGAGCACACAGGCTCCCTTTGGCAAATAAATGAAATTATACAAAGTAATGTGTTCTTTCCCTGCTGGTTGAAATGCAGTAATAAAACTAGGTTGTATACATACGTGCATCCAGAGAAAGCAACCTCCCTGAGCAACTTTATTCCTGAAGTGATGTGAATTTTATTTTTCAGTCTTACTATAAAATGATGAATTATTTGTCCACTATAAGCATCTGAGTTTAACTGGTATTTCTCTAGTGTTAATTTTTTTCCTTATTCCTTTTTTAGAAAGGGGTATAAAACCATGAGAAAGGAATTAGAGGAAAAAAAGTGACAGAAAAGGGGAAGTCTTGGTAAATTGCCTTGACTTTTAGTTTTGACCCTTCTGGGTAAATTTCAAATATACGCCTTCAGTTGTCTGAAGGAAAACTATGTAGTTACCGTTTCTTCAGTGGAGAATTTAAACACACTAATGTTATTACAAGCATAATCCTCAGGATTAATGTGGCTCATCTTCATTCTTCACTGTTAACTTGGTTGGAGTTTAGAAATTTGAAGAGTTGTCCTTATCTACTTAAAGCTGTTACCCTATACTTACATGATTATCAGTGTGTAAATGTGTGGATTTAGGTAATATTGGAAATTGACTTTGCAAATTGAATTCCTGCCCCTTTTATTTATTTAATTAATTAATTAATTAATTAATTAATTTATTTATTTATTTAAGGTATTATTGATATACACTTTTATGAAGGTTTCACATGAAAAAACAATGTGATTACTACATTCATCCATATTTTTCTATCCCTCCCATACCCCATTGTAGTCACTGTCCATCAGTGTAGTAAGATGCCACAGAGTCCCTATTTGCCTTCTCTGTGCTGCACTGTCTTCCCCATGATCCCTCCCACACCATGTGTGCCAATCATAATACCCCTCAATCCCCATCCCCCTCCTTCTCCACCCACCTTCCTCCACCCTTCCAATTTGGTAACCGATAGTCCCTTCTTGGAATCTGTCTGTTGTTTTGTTCCTTCAGTTTTGCTTTGTTGTTATACTCCACAAATGAGGGAAATCATTTGGTACTTGTTTTTCTCCTCCTGGCTTATTTCACTGAGCATAATATCCTCCACCTCCATCCATGTTGTTGCAAATGGTAGGATTTGTTTCTTTCTTATGGCTGAATAGTATTCCATTGTATATATGTACCACATCTTCTTTATTCATTCATATACTGATGAACACTTTTGCTTCCATATCTTGGCTATTGTAAATAGTGCTGTGATAAACATAGGGGTGCATATGTCTTTTTGAATCTGAGTTGTTTTCTTTGGGTAAATTCCTAGGAGTGGAGTTCCTGGGTCAAATGGTATTTCTGTTTCTGTTTTTTTTTTTTGAGGAACTTCCATATTGTTTTCCACAATGGTCGAACATTCCCACCAGCAATGTAAGGAGGGTTCCCCTTTCACTGCATCCTCGCCAGCATTTGTTGTTCTTAGTCTTTTCAATGCTGGCCATCCTAACTGGTGTGAGGTGATATCTCATTGTGGGTTTTATTTGCATTTCCCTGATAAGTAGTGATGTGGAGCATCTTTTCCTGTGCCTGTTGGTCATTTGTGTTACTTCTTTCAAGAATTGTCTGCTCATATCCTCTGCCCATTTTTTTAATCAGGTTATTTGCTTTTTTTAAATTTAAATTTAAATTTAAATTTTTAATTTTTAATTTTGGTATCATCAATCTACAATTACATGAGGAACATTACCTTTACTAGACTCCCCCCATCACCAAATCCCCGCAACAAACTCCATTACAGTCACTGTCCTTCAGTATAGTAAAATGATGTAGAATCATTACTTGTCTTATCTGTGTTGCACAGCCCTCCCCGTGCCCGCCACCCCCCCACATTATACATGCTAATCGTATTGCCCCCTTTCTCCCCCCCACCCCCACCCCCACTTATCCTTCCCTTCCCACCCATCCTCCCCAGTCCCTTTTCCCTTTGGTAACTGTTAGTCCATTGTTGGGTTCTGTGATTCTGCTGCTGTTTTGTTCCTTCAGTTTTTTCTTTGTTCTTATACTCCACAGAGGAGTGAAATCATTTGCTACTTGTCTTCCTCCACCTGGCTTATTGCACTGAACATAATACCCTCTAGCCCCATCCATGTTGTTGCAAATGGTAGGATTTGTTTTCTTCTTATGGCTGAATAATATTCCATTGTGTATATGTACCACATCTTCTTTATCCATTCATCTACTGATGGATACTTAGGTTGATTCCATTTCTTGGCTATTGTAGTGATAAACATAGAGGTGCATATGTCTTTTTCAAACTGGGCTTCTGCATTCTTAGGGTGAATTCCTAGAAATGGAATCCTGGGTCAAATGGTATTTCTATTTTGAGCTTTTTTTTTTTCTTAAATTTTTATTTTGGTATCATTAATCTACAATTACACAAAGGACGTTATGTTTACTAGGCTCCCTCCTTCACCAAGTCCCCCCCACATACCCATTCACAGTCATTGTCCATCAGCATAGTAAGATGCTATAAAATCACTACTTGTCTTCTCTGTGTTGCACAGCCCTCCCCGTACACCCCCCAACACTCTGCATGTTAATCGTAATGCCCCCTTTCTTTTTTCCCGTCCTTATCCTTCCTTTCCCACCCGTCCTCCCCAGTCCCTTTCCCTTTGGTAACTGTTAGTCCATTCTTGGGTTCTGTGCTTCTGCTGCTGTTTTGCTCCTTCAGTTTTCTTTTGTTCTTATACTCTACATATGAGTGAAATCATTTAGTACTTGTCTTTCTCTGCCTGGCTTATTTCACTGAGCATAATACCCTCTAGCTCCATCCATGTTGTTGCAAATGGTAGGATCTGTTTTTTCTTATAACTGAGTAATATTCCATTGTGTATATGTACCACATCTTCTTTATCCATTCATCTACTGATGGACATTTAGGTTGCTTCCATATCTTGGCTATTGTAAATAGTGCAGCGATAAATATAGGGGTGCATCTGTCTTTTTCAAACTGGGCTGCTGCATTCTTAGGGTAAATTCCTGGGTCAAATGGTATTTCTATTTTGAGCATTTTGAGGAACCTCCATACTGCTTTCCACAATGGTTGAACTAGTGTATATTCCCACCAGCAGTGTAGGAGGGTTCCCCTTTCTCCACAAACTCGCAAACATTTGTTGTTGTTTGTCTTTTCAATGATGGCGATCCTTACTGGTGTGAGGTGATACCTCATTTTGGTTTTAATTTGCATTTCTCTGATGACTAGCAATGTGGAGCATCTTTTCATATGTCTGTTGGCCATCTGAATTTCTTCTTTAGAGAACTGTCTGTTCAGCTCCTCTGCCCTTTTTTGAATTGGATTTTTTGCTTTTAGTTTGTTGAGGTGTGTGAGCTCTTTATATATTTTGGATGTCAATCCTTTATCAGATCTGTCATTTATGAATATATTCTCCCATACTGTAGGATGCCTTTTTGTTCTATTGATGGTGTCCTTTGCTGTACAGAAGCTTTTCAGCTTGATATAGTCACACTTGTTTATTTTTGCTTTTGTTTCCCTTGCCCGGGGAGATATATTCATGAAGAAGTCGCTCATGTTTATATCCAAGAGATTTTTGCCTATTTTTTTTTTCTAAGAGTTTTATGGTTTCATGACTTACATTGAGGTCTTTGATCCATTTTGAGTTTACTTTTGTGTATGGGGTTAGACAGTGATCCAGTTTCATTCTCTTACATGTAGCTGTCCAGTTTTGCCAACACCATCTGTTGAAGAGACCGTCATTTCCCCAGTGTATATCCATGGCTCCTTTATCATATATTAATTTTTCTTGTGCCAGTACCAAATTGTCTTGATTACTATGGCTTTGTAGTAGAGCTTGAAGTTGGGGAGTGAGACCCACCCCACTTTATTCTTCTTTCTCAGGATTGCTTTGGCTATTCGGGGTCTTTGGTGTTTCCATATGAATTTTTGAACTATTTGTTCCAGTTCATTGAAGAATGTTGTTGGTAATTTGATAGGGATTGCATCAAATCTGTATATTGCTTTGGGCAGGATGGCCATTTTGACGATACTAATTCTTCCTAGCCAAGAGCATGGTATGAGTTTCCATTTGGTAGTGTCCTCTTTAATTTCTCTTAAGAGTGTCTTATAGTTTTCAGGGTATAGGTCTTTCACTTTCTTGGTTAGGTTTATTCCTAGGTATTTTATTCTTTTTGATGCAGTTGTGAATGGAATTGTTTTCCTGATTTCTCTTTCTGTTGGCTCATTGTTAGTGTATAGGAAAGCCACAGATTTCTGTGTGTTCATTTTGTATCCTGCAACTTTGCTGTATTCCAGTATCAGTTCTAGTAGTTTTGGAGTGGAGTCTTTAGGGTTTTTTATGTACAATATCATGTCATCTGCAAATAGTGACAGTTTAACTTCTTCTTTACTGATCTGGATTCCTTGTATTTCTTTGTTTTGTCTGATTGCCATGGCTAGGACCTCCAGTACTATGTTAAATAACAGTGGGGATAGTGGGCATCCCTGTCTTGTTCCTGATCTCAGAGGAAAGCTTTCAGCTTCTCGCTGTTCAGTATGATGTTGGCTGTGGTTTTATCATATATGGCCTTTATTATGCTGAGGTACTTGCCGTCTGTACCCATTTTGCTGAGAGTTTTTATCATGAATGGATGTTGAATTTTGTCGAATGCTTTTTCAGCATCTATGGAGATGATCATGTGGTTTTTGTCTTTCTTTTTGTTTATGTGGTGGATGGTGTTGATGGATTTTCGAATGTTGTACCGTCCTTGCATCCCTGGGATGAATCCCACTTGGTCGTGGTGTATGATCCTTTTGATATATTTTTGAGTTTGGTTTGCTAATATTTTATTGAATATTTTTGCATCTACATTCATCAGGGATATTGGTCTGTACTTTTCTTTTTTGGTGGGGTGTTTGCCTGGTTTTGGTATTAGGGTAATGTTGGCTTCATAGAATGAGTTTGGGAGTATTCCCTCCTCTTTTTTTTGGAAAACTTTAAGGAGAATGGGTATTATATCTACTCTGTATGTCTGATAAAATTCTGAGGTAAATCCATCTGGCCCGGGAGTTTTGTTCTTGGGTAGTTTTTTGATTACTGCTTCAATTTCTTTGCTGGTAATTGGTTTGTTGAGATTTTGTGTTTCTTCCTTGGTCAGTCTTGGAAGGTTGTATTTTTCTAGGAAGTTGTCCATTTCTTCTAGGTTTTCCAGTTTCTTAGCATATAGGTTTTCATAGTAGTCTATAATAATTCTTTGTATTTCTGTTGGGTCCGTCATGATGTTTCCTTTCTCGTTTCTGAATCTGTTGATGTGTGTTGATTCTCTTTTTCTCTTAATAAGTCTGGCTAGAGGCTTATCTATTTTGTTTATTTTCTCAAAGAACCAGCTCTTGGTTTCACTGATTTTTTTCTATTGTTGTATTCTTCTCAATTTTGTTTATTTCTTCTCTGATCTTTATTATGTCCCTCCTTCTGCTGGCTTTAGGCCTCATTTGTTCTTCTTTTTCCAATTTTTACAATTGTGATGTTAGACTATTCATTTGGGTTTGTTCTTCCTTCTTGAAATATGCCTGGATTGCTGTATACTTTCCTCTTGAGACTGCTTTCGCTGCATCCCACAGAAGTTGGGGCTTTGTGTTGTTGTTGTCATTTGTTTCCACATATTACTGGATCTCCATTTTAATTTGGTCGTTGATCCATTGACTATTTAGAAGTGTGTTGTTAAGCCTCCATGTGTTTGTGAGCCTTTTTGCTTTCTTTGTACAATTTATTTCTAGTTTTATACCTTTGTGTACTGAAAAGTTGGTTGGTAGAATTTCAATCTTTTTCAATTTACTTTTTGTATATTAATCGATGGTATATGTCTGGATTAATGTCTGGAGTCTCTATTCTGTTCCACTGGTATGTAAATGTGTTCTTTTGCCAGTACCAAATTGTCTTCATTACTGTGGCTTTGTAGTGGAGCTTGAAGTTGGAAAGCGTGATCCCCCCTGCTTTATTCTTCCTTCTCAGGATTGCTTTTGCTATTCGGGATATGTTGTGGTTCCATATGAATTTTAGAACTATTTGTTCCACTTCGTTGAATTGTGCTGGTAGTATTTTGATAGGGATTGCATTGAATCTGTAGATTGCTTTAGGTAGGATTGTCATTTTGACAATTTTAATTCTTATCCAAGAGCATGGGATGAATTTCTATTTGTTAGTGTCTCTTTAATTTCTCTTGAGTGTCTTGTAGTTTTCAGGGTATAGGTCTTTCACTTCCTTGGTTAGGTTTATTCCTAGGTATTTTATTCTTTTTGATGTTGTGAATGGAGTTGTTTTCCTAATTTCTCTTTCTCCTAGTTCATCGTTAGTGTATAGGAATGCAACAGATTTCTGTGTATTGATTTTGTATCCTGCAACTTTGCTGAATACAGATATTAGTTCTAGTAGTTTTTGAGTGGATTCTTTAGGGTTTTTTATGTACAATATCATGTCTTCTGCAAAAGTGACAGTTTGAGTTATTCCTTACCAATCTGGGTGCCTTTTATTTCTTTGTTTTGTCTGATTGCCGTGCCTAGGACCTCCAGTACTATGTTGAATAGAAGTGGGTAGAATGGGTATCCGTGTTTTGTTCCCAATCTTAGGTGAAAAGCTTTCAGCTTCTCACTGTTAAGTATAGTGTTGGCTGTGGGTTTGTCATATATGGCCTTTATTATGTTGAGGTATTTGCCCTCTATACCCATTTTGTTGACATTTTTTATCATGAATGGATGTTGAATTTTGTCAAACACTTTTTCAGCGTCTATGGAGACAGTCATGTGGTTTTTGTCCTTTTTATTGATGTCGTGGATGATGTGATGGATTTTCAAATGTACTATCCTTGCATCCTTGGAATAAATCCTACTTGATCATGATGGATGATCTTTTTGATGTATTTTTGAATTTGGTTTGCTTATATTTTGTTGAGTATTTTTGCGTCTGTGTTCATCAGGGATATTGGTCTATAGTTTTTTTGTGGTGTCTTTTTCTGGTTTTGGTATTAGAGTGATGCTGGCTTCATAGAATAAGTTTGGAACTATTCCCTCATCTTCTATTTTTGGACAACTTTAAGGAGAATGGGTATTATGTCTTCTGTAAGTATCTGATAAAATTCAGTGGTGAATCTATCTGGCCTGGGAGTTTTGTTCTTGGGTAGTTTTTTAATTTCTGATTCAGTTTCGTTGCTCGTAATTGGTCTGTGTGGATTTTCTGTTTCTTCCTTGGTCAGTCTTGGAAAGTTGTGTTTTTCTAGAAGGTTGTCCATTTCTTCAGGGTTATCCAGTTTGTTAGCATATAGATTTTCATAGTATTCTCGTATAATTCTTTGTGTTTCTGTGGTGTCCATTGTGTTCTTTTCCTTTCTCATTTCTGATTCTGTTTATTTGTGTAGATTCTCTTTTACTCTTAATAAGTCTGGCTAGGGGTTCATCTATTTTGTTTATTTTCTCAAAGAACCAACTCTTGGTTTCAGTGATTTTTTCTATTTTTTTATTATTTTCAATTTTATTCATTTCTTTTGTGATCTTTATTATGTCCCTCCTTGTGTTGACTTTGGGCCTCCTTTGTTCTTCTTTTTCCAGTTTCATCAATTGTGACTTAAGACTGTTCATTTGGGATTGTTCTTCCTTCTTTAAATAGGCCTGGCTTGCTATATACTTTTCTCTTATAACTGCCTTTGCTGTGTCCCAGAGAAGTTGGGCCATTACACTGTTGTTTTCATTTTTCTCCATGTATTGCTTGATCTCTCTTCTAATTTGGTCATTGATTCATTGATTATTTAGGAGCATGTTGTTAAGCCTCCATGTGTTTGTGAGCCTTTTAATTTTCTTTGTACAATTTATTTCCAGTTTTATATCTTTGTGATCTGAGAAGTTGGTTCGTAGAGTTTCAGTCTTTTTGAATTAGTGAGGCTCAGTGGTCTATTCTGGAAAATGTTCCATGTGTCCTTGAGAACAATGTGTATCCTGCTGCTGTTGGGTATAGAGTTCTGTAGATAGATATCTGTTACATCCGTCTGTTCTAGTGTGTTGTTCAGTGCTTCTGTCCCTTACTTCTTTTCTATCTGGTTGATCTGTTCTTTAGAGTGAGTGGTGTGTTGAAGTCTCCTAGAATAAATGCATTGCATTCTATTTCCCTCTTTAATTCTGTTAACATTTGTTTCACATATGTCAGTGCTCCTGTGTTGGGTTTATTGATATTTATAATGGTTATATTCTCTTGTTGGACTGACCCCTTTATCACTATGTAATGCCTTCTTTGTCTCTTGTTACTTTCTTTTTTTGAAGTCTCTTTTGTCTGATATATGTACTGCAACTCCTGCTTTTCTCTCCCTATTAGTTGCATGAAATACCATTTTCCAACCTTTCACTTTTAGTCTGTGTATGTCTTTGGGTTTGAAATGATTCTCTTGTAGGCAGCATATAGACAGGTCTTGTTTTTTTATCCATTTTACATTTAGTGTGATTATTGATAGATATGTACTTATTGCCATTGCAGGCTTTGGATTTGTGGTTACCAAACGTTCAAGGGTAGCTTCTTTATTATTTAACTGTCTAACTTTAACTCACTTATTATGCTATTATAAACACAGTCTGATGATTCTTTATTTTTCTCCCTTCTTATTCTTCCTCCTCCACTCTTTATGTTAGGTGTTTCATTCTGTACTCTTTTGTGTTTGCCTTGACTGCTTTTGTGGATAGCCGATTTCATTTTTTGCCTTTAGTTAGTATTTTGTTGGTCTGCTTTCTTTGCTGTGATTTTATTTTCTCTGGTGACATCTATTTAGCCTTAGGAGTACTCCCATCTTGAGCAGTCCCTTTAACATACACTGTAGAGGTGGTTTGTGGGAGGCAAATTCCCTCAACTTTTGCTTATCTGG
Source organism: Manis javanica (assembly GCF_040802235.1). NCBI lineage: Eukaryota > Metazoa > Chordata > Mammalia > Pholidota > Manidae > Manis > Manis javanica. The sequence goes on from NC_133166.1 coordinate 86,715,744, forward strand.
AAATTGTTTAATACCTCCGTCAAATTTAAAGGATTATCTTGCTGGATACAGTGTTCTTGGTTCAAGGCCGTTCTGTTTCACTGCATTAAATTTATCATGCCATTCTCTTCTGGCATGAAAAGTTTGTGTTGAGAAGTCTGATGATAGCCTGATGGGTTTTCCTTGTAGGTGATCTTTTTTCTCCCTCTGGCTGCTTTTAATACCCTGTCCTTGTCTTTGATCTTTGCCATTTTATTTATATATGTCTTGGTGTTTTCCTCCTTGGGTCCCTTGTGTTGGGAGATCTGTGGGCTTCCATGGTCTGAGAAACCATTTCCTTCCCCAGATTGGGGACGTTTTCAGCAAGTATTTCTTCAAAGACACTTTCTGTCCCTTTTTCTCTCTCTTATTCTTCTGGTACACCTATAATGCAAATACTGTTCTGTTTAGATTGGTCACACAGTTCTCTTAATATTCTTTCATTCCTGGAGATCCTTTTATCTCTCTCTGCATTAGCTTCTCTGTGTTTGTTTTCTGATTTCTATGCCTTTAACAGTCTCTTGCACCTCATCCAGTATGCTCTTAAATCCTTCAATTGTTTGTTTCATTTGTTATCTTCCTCTGGAATTCATCCCTTAGCTCTTGCATATTTCTCTGCAGCTCTGTCAGCATGGTTATAACTTTTGTTTGAGTTATTTTTCAGGAAAATGGGTTATATCCATTTCACCAGGCCCTGTCTCTGGCATTTGAGTGATTTTGAAGTGGATCAGGTTCTTCTGCTTTTTCATGGTGATAGAAGTCATTGCCAGCAAGTGACGTGTGTGTTAGCTGGGAGAATGAAGTTCCTTCCTGCTTGCTGTTCACGTTACCTTTCTCTGCTGCCTGTGCCAGTTAAGTGCACACAGGGAGCAGCCTCTGAATTATTCCCAGGAGCTGCCATAGGCGGGGTGGCCCTCAGGATAGCCTAGGGCACTGGCAGTGGTCGATGGTGAATGGTATGTGTTCTCCTGTGAGAATGGTGCCCCTTTGTGCTTTCCGGACTTTGCACCAGATTCCTCTGCCTGTGCCGGGCCGCTGTGCACTGGGCGCAGCCTCTGTGTCTGGCCTGGTTAGCTGCACGCTGGGAGAAAACTCTGTGTGGTTGCTGTGGGTGGGCCTGCTACCCCCCTGGTCCACAGCAATGGTCAGCCTGTTTGCTTACAGTGCCGGTGAGGGCAATGAACAGTAGGCTGCTTATTGCCATGAGGGGCTTCGGAGCTGTGTTGCCACCCAGGGGGTTAGGGTTCCTGAAGATCCTTAAAAATTCCCAGCGTCCTGGGCTGAGTGTGCCAGGATGATTTTGTCCACCTGTTAAACCCTTGTGTCTTTAAGAGTTTTAAAGTGCCTGCTTTTCTTTTTTCCCAGGGCAGCTGGCTATGGGGACCTGTTCGCAGTCTCAGTCTCAGATTTTACTTTTCCGTTTCTCTTACATCCAGTACACCATGCAATGTGTGTCTGTGCTCCCGTTGCAGATTACTAGGGCTGGTTATTTAGCAGTCCTGTGCTTCCACTCCCTCCCCACTCTGATTCTTTTCCTCACTGGTGAGCTGGGGTTGGGGAAGTGCTCTGGTCCTGCCAGGTCACAGTTTTGTATCTTACCCTTTTCATGAGATATGGATTTCTCGCAGATGTAGATGTAGCCTGGCTGTTGTGCTGTGTCTTCTGGTCTCTCTTTTAGGAAAAGTTGTATTTGTTGTATTTTCAAAATATATATGGTTTTGGGAGGAGGTTTCCGCCATCCTACTCATGCTGCCATCTTGAGAAAATCCAAATTTAAGACATTTTTAAGGAAGATCTCCCCCCCACCTTTGAATAACATAGCTATTCAGTTCATTATAAACCAGAAACTTTTTAAAAAGTGTGGTAATGACATCCTGTTGTTATAATTTACATGTTGTTACTTTTAAAGCAATCTGTTACTGTCTTCCAGGGCATTTTTTCAGTCAGTTCTGAAGAGGCCTCCTACATCTTTTTTAATACAGGAGACAGATCTTGCTCACTCTGTGTCATCTGGCTAGCCTAATTTTTCTTTCTCTTTAGAGAGTCTGCTGAATATGTTGGACTCTTCTCTCAGTTCTACTTAAAGCTCTCATGAATGACTTTACCACTGATGACTATCTTTCAACATGCTGTGGGTGTATTCTGCAGGTCTTCATTGACAATATTGTACCTCTGTTCTGTGCAAGGAGCAATTTAGTTAGGTCCTGTTACATCTCTATCTAAGTTGTTACAGAGATCCTTATAGCCAAGATCCCTTCTCCTTCCCAGTAATTAATCTGCCAGTTGAGTCCATAGTTTCCAGAAACCTGTTGTAAAATAGTGTTTGGTTGGTTTCCCTCTCCCACATAAACCTAATATTTCTTTCCTTGTTTAATGATTACTAGGTTTTTAATTGCAAAGAGAAGTTCTGTTCAGCTAATATTTACTTCACAGCTAGGAGCCCATAATTACTACCTTATAATAGAAACTTGCAACCCCTGAATTTCTAACTAGAAGTTTAATAATGATTTCATTTGAGGCAGGTTAAATACTGGAATTGAGCCACCAAATTATTCATTATTTGCTGCTGAAAGCACATACATAAATGCAAAGAGATCAAGCTATTGACTTAGGAACAGTAGTAATTTTAACTATTGTTTGTTTTGAGAATTTTCTCTCCTTTACCTTTAATTTTCATTTTGTACATTATAAAAGTCATTCATCTTTAAGCATTAGTTGTGTGATTTCTAACCACTTTCCCTTCTTACTATATCAAGTAGTTCTAGCATGCATATGAGTGATAGGTGGCTTAGTGGATTCTTTGTAAACAATAAACATATGATATAAAGTTGAGGTGGAACTTTGGTGGCTGTAACAGTAAATTGTGGGTGGGATTAGGAGAGATGTATGTTGTTTTCTGTTGTCAGAATGTCAGTTTTGCTCAGATGCATCCTTTTTATTTGAAAGAAGTATATATGATATTAGAATGGCTAAATTATTAGTGTCAGCTAAAGTATTAGACTTTTTTAGAGCTGCTCGGCAATTCTGTATGGAATAGTAAGTGGTTCATTATTGGATGGTTGGAATTTAATAGGTCCTTTTGGGTAGACATCATTAGATTTTCTAATAAATACTATTCTTTAAAAAAAATGAAAAAGTCAGTGCTAAAAGCCTGATGCAGTGTTATATAGATGGCTAATACTAATTAAAATAAAATGTAATGTTAGAACAAGTTGAAAAATGTGATTATATGTAAGATCTTGGTAGTGTCATTCCATAAATGCCTAGACACCCAAGAATGGACTAACAGTTACCAAAGGGAAAGGGACTGGGGAGGATGTGTGGGAAGGGAGGGATAAGGGGGAAAAAGGGGCATTATGATTAGCACACATAATGTGGGCAGGGGCGTGTGCACAGGGAAGGCAGTATAACACAGAGAAGACAAGTAGTGATACTATAGCATCTTACTACACTGATGGGCAGCAACTGTACTGGGGTATGTGGTGGGGATTTGATAATGGGAGTCTAGTAACCATAATGTTGGTCATGTAATTGTACATTAATGATACCAAATAAAAATAAATAAATAAATGCCTAGACCAATGCAGTATTTCATCTGTAAATCAGCAATTCTATTCAGCCTAAATATCTACTCCTGAGTATCATCTTTTCTTATAATACCTGACATAGGTAACCTCCTTTGTTTGTATAAAATGACAGTACACATTTGGTGGGCCTTGACTTTTTTTTTTTTTTTTTTGAGAGGGCATCTCTCATATTTATTGATCAAATGGTTGTTAACAACAATAAAATTCTGTATAAGGGGGTCAATGCTCAATGCACAATCATTAATCCATCTCAAATCTAGTTCTTGTCAGTCTCCAATCTTCTGAAGCATAACGAACAAGTTCTTACATGGTGAACAAATTCTTACATAGTGAATAAGTTCTTACATGGTGAACAGTACAAGGGCAGTCATCACAGAAACTTTCAGTTCTGATCATGCATTATGAACTATAAACAATCAGGTCAAATATGAATATTTGTTTGATTTTTATACTTGATTTATATGTGGATCCCACATTTCCCCTTTATTATTATTATTATTTTTATTTTTAATAAAATACTGAAGTGGTAGGTAGATGCAAGATGAAGGTAGAAAACATAGTTTAGTGTTGTAAGAGAGCAATTGTAGATGATCAGGTGTGTGCCTGTAGACTATGTGCTAATCCGAGCTAGACAAGGGCAATAAAACATCCATGGATGCAGAAGCTTTCTCTCAACACAGGGGGGGTTGAGGTTCTAAGCTTCACCACTGTTGTTCCCCAATTTCTCACCTGATGGCCCCCCTGCAACTGTGCCTGTCTTAGGTTGTTCCTCCCTTGAGGAATCTTACCTGTCTCTGGCTAACTAGTCATCTTCCGGGGCCATACAGGGAGATGTAAAGTTGGTAAGTGAGAGAGAAGCCATATTGTTTGAAAAGGTTAGCTTTTTACTTCTTTGCAGATTTATGCCCTGTGGCTTCTATGCCCAGCACTTGTCTCGAGGTATCTTTACCACCTGGAGGAATTATGATACTCGGTAAATTCGATATGAGGCACGAATTCTATTTAAGGGTTGTAATTAGGAAGGAAGAAGAAAAGCTATAGAGGTAGCATATGAAAGAAAACATGGGAGGATTGATTATTTCTTTGACATATCTTCTTGTAGAGTACCTTAAGTATGTATAGGTTTTAAACTACTAACTAACTTGCATACACATATTAACATAATAGGAATACCGTGACATAAACAAAGCAAATCTATAATTACCATCCATCTCCAGTGAAGCCAAGAAAACCATTTAGGCACCCTAGGCACTTGTGAAAATTAGTCTATGATATGATGGATATTGTCCAACTGTACTTGAACAGTCTGAGAGAAATCAGACAAATTAAAGCAACCCATTTCTGGGATCTGTTCACATCCCATATGTTCTTTTAACCATAGATAGTCTATAGTCGTAAGATTTTGGAGCGCTACAACTTGCACCCCTCCCAACTCCTGATTGAGTTCCAACAGTACAGATCCGGTCAAATTCGTTGTCTCACTGTATGCACATGCCAGCCTAGACATCTCCCTCCTCATTCCAATGGCAAGTCCAGGAAACGGTGGGGTGGATGCAGCCACAACCGCAGCATCGCCCGGATCCCTGTGGAGGCTTTTTGATGATCATCCCCCGGCACGAGTCCTCCAGAGAGTGCTGATGCCAGAAGCTCCTCCTCATATCGTATCTTAGTTCATTTTCTGGGTAGCCAAGCTAGGGCCTTGACTTTTTGAACATTGTATTGACTTCCTAAATTCCTTTCTGCATGTGGGATTGAATCTTTCATTTTGTGTTTCCTGAGCCTTGATAATTTTTAACTATTGCATTGTGACACTTCTTGCCTCTATCATTGACAATGTTTTTTAGCTTAGGTAATTGGGCTAACAGTAGTCTAAATATTTTCACTGCCTGTGGAGAGAGCTTCCCAGAAATCCTAAATGGCCAAGTGCTTCTCTGGATCACTGCACAGCCAGAGCCTGTAATTGGCTTGCTTACAGTTGTGCCCATTTGTCTAGGGTTCCCCTGTGTCCTGCCCTTCCCTTTCTGTCACCCCTCTGCCATTTTGCCACCCAGTTTTTGTTCTTGTGGGAGTGGCGCTTTGTCAGTGGAAGGGCTATAGGCTTGTAGAAAGGAGAAATACCGGTTCTAGTTCCCAAGGCACAGAATGTTGAGGTGCCTATGAAGGCTGTCTGCTGTTCCCTATGTTAGTTTGGGGTAATGGTGGTGTTTAGGTAATAGGTAGTGCCTGCAAAGCCTTAATTAGGGATTTGATTATACCTTGTAGTACTCTGAGAACATAACCACCATTATAGCACATATGTCTATTTTTAAACTTGCAAATATATTCAGCCTTCAAGTGCACCTTTAGAAATAATAGATATAAAATAAAGGATGCCAACAATAAAGGATGCTTTACTTTGACAAAGTTTTTTATTGTTACAAGGTTTGTATATAAGGTTCAAAAATCATTATTGAAAAATGATGGCATTTCGTAAAAATGCCAGTGTTTTATTTGTTCAGCTATGGTTGGTTTCAGTCTTACATGTCTCATAAGAAAGTCACTAATTCTTCAAAAAATACTTTCCTGCTAGGACTGCTTTTCATTTTCTGATTTCTAAATGGTGATTTGTTGTTTTTAACATGGGCCCAGCAGATTAGTGCCAGTGGACAGATTTTGTTTGGCTGCTGATAAGCTTGCACAGTGTGTATCAGGAGACCAGCTCAGATATGCTTGGTTGCAAAATCACCTTCTTTTTTTTTTTTAACCTCACTGTATATATTTTGTTTTAATTGCAAGGCTCTTGTTGGCATTTGAATTTGTAACCCTGCCATAGAACAGAGGGTCGGGCATTGTAGTACAGTGAAGGAATAGGTTTTAGAATTAGACCAGCCTGGATTCAAAACTCTGCTCTGCCTTGTACCTTGTGTGTGTCCATGGACAAAGTAGTTGACCAAGTCTTATATACCTCATTTGTAAATAATAATATTCTTATGGATTAAATGAGACTATTTATATATAACATCTAGCATGTTTAGGTGCCTCATAAATGTTAGACCTTCTTATTGTAAAGAGTTAAGGGAAGAACCACTAGTATCTTGGCAGCTTTCTCAAAACACTAGTAGTATATGTTACTTTATCCCCCATGCTTTCTCCCTTTATAATTCAAATTCCCAAGTTGCTCTTTATGGAAAGTTGTAAATGGATTTCTCCCTTAAAATTTACTTGATGTTTTTAATAGGTATTAATTTTATTCCAAGATTTTTGAGGTCACAAGGCATGGTACAACATGCAAGTTTTAAAAAGTGTTGTAATAAAAAATGTTTCTTGATGACTTCTCGATTCTAAGAATTAAATTCTTATTACTGTATAATATTTACTTTGTGACCTCTATACTGGGAAAGTATATTCTTTAAAAAGTCTTAATCATACTGGAACCAAGAAGGTAAAATATAACTTAAAGTTTAGAATATAAATAATGGAAGATAATTTATAAATTTTTCTTGGAAATTAAATTATAGTTTAAAAAGAGTTCAAGTTTAAGCCTGTACTATTTGGTGTTTCAAACCAAATTGTACAAATTAGTATTACACTGGATATCTTGGGTCTTATTTTTGAATTTTTTATCATTCATATTTTAGTTTTTTTGATGCTTACAAGAAGCATTACTAATGAGATGATGATACCATAGCATAGATGATGTCTCTCCAGCTATCGTGTGTCTATGTCCTCTAACTAGGCCAGTCACATAATACAGGAGGGTGGACGAAGCATATCTTATTTCAGAGTAGTGCCAAGACTTTGTCTTGGTTCTCCAGTCAGTCTGCTTACAGCCTAGTAGTTTTCAGATGCCCTAGAAGATAAAATTAAACAAAACAAAGTGATGCAGGGAAAGTGTTTCAAACAAACTGATTTACATATCTACCTGTTCTTTCCTAAAATGCTCTCACTTATTTGGCAATTATTGAAAAATAAAATCTTTCATTTTGGGGGCTGTTCTGTATATATTCCATAAAATACCTCTTTGGATGAGTGTGTCCAAAGCAAAAATCAAATAATTGGAACTTTTAAATTCTCATTCTCTGGGAAAATTTTTCTATGGGTTTGAAAACTATAGTAGAATGTGTGTAGAGGAAAAAAGAAGCATAACATAATAAAGTAATAAACTTATTGCTTTATAAGATAGTCAAGAGAATAGGTTTTCTTTTAATAACTAAATTCATTAAATGAGGTCAGGATCAGGTTGTTAATAAAGGGATCCCATGTATATTAAATTTTTTGAATAAACATTTACTAATCCTGTCTAATGAAGACAGAGTCAGTCAGACAATGAAAACCTGACTTAAGGAACATTTTGAAAGAAGATAGTTTGCTTTCAATAATGTGCAGAATTGACTCCAAGTAGAGAAAGAGGATAGAGCAGCAACCAGGCTTCCTTTGTAAGAGATAGATCTTAAACTGGGTGAGACTTGTTGGAGCACGTTCATTGCTCAGAATCAGTTCCCAGAAGATTTTGGTGCTGCTAACTGTGTGTCCTCTTGGACTTCATAAACTCCACACTCTCTCTGGTTCCTTCTCTGGCCTCTTTTTCCTCTTGTTCCACAGATTCCCCCTTCTTTTTTCATTCTCTTTTCACCCACAAAGGTCTCAAACATATTGCTTTTTTTTTCTCTCACATAATTTTAAAGCTTGAAATACACTTCACACTATAAAATCCAACCTTTAAGGCACAGTTAGATGGTTTTTAGTATATTGTGCAATAACGTGTGCAACCATCACCACCACCACTATCTAATTCCAGAACATTCATCACCCCAAAGAGAAACCCCCTGTGCATTAATATTCACTTCCCGTTTTCCCCTTCTATAGTCTCTGGTAACTTGCTAATTTACTTTCTGTCTTTATGAAATTGCCTATTCAGTACATTTCGTAGACATGGAATCATATAATGTGTCCTTTTGTGACTGGCTTATTTCACATAATGTTTTAAAAGTTCATCCATGTTATATAGTATGTATTAGTACTTAATTTCATTTATGACTGAATAAAATACCATTGTATGAATATATCACATTCATTGGTTGATGGACATGTGTGTTATTTCCACTTTTTAACTATTATGAATAATGTTGATATAAACATTTGTGAACAAGTTTGTTGTTGACATATTTTCAGTTTTCTTGTGCATATGCCTAGTAGTGAAATTTCTGGGGCATATGGTAACCCCATACTCAAGTTTTTGAGGAAATGCCATAATGTTCCATTTTACATTCCCATCATCTATGAATGAAGATTGCAGTTTTTCCATATCCTTGTCAACACTTGTTACTGTCCATCTTTTTCATGTGTCTGCCCTGGTGGGTGTGAAGTGGCATCTTTTTGTGGTTTTGATTTGCGTTTCCTTAGTGACTAATGATGTTAGGTATCTTCCAATGTGCTTATAGGACATCATCTGTCTTCTTTGGAGAACTGTTTATTCAAATCCTGTGCCCATTTTTTAATTGACTGTTGATTTGTAACAATTCTTTATATATCCTGGATATTAGACCTTATTAGATATATGATTTAGAATTATTTTCTCCCATTGTCAGGTTATCTTTTCACTTCCTTGATGATGTCTTTGAAGCACAAAAGTTTAAAATTTTGATGAAGTCACATTAATTTTTCTTTTTTTTCTGTGCTTTTTATGTTTTAACAAAGGAACTGTGGCCTACTTCACTGTTTTGCAGAATTATGCTGATGTTTTTTCTAAAAGTTTCAGTTTTAGCTTCATAAGGTAACAAAAAGTGAACCTGTAGAGTGGGAGAGAATGTTTTCAATTCATTTATCAGTATATTGATAAGGCATTAGTATCCAAAATATATAAAGATCTATTTTGAATCAATTTTTGTGTATGGTGTGAGGTGTAAGATCTAACTTCACACTTTGGCATGTGGATATCCTATCGTTCCAGTACCTTTTACTGAAAAGACTATTCTTTCCACATTAAAGTGTATTGGCAGCTATGTCAAAATCAATTGTTCATAAATGTATGGGTTTATTTTTATTCCCTTGATATGTATAGCTACCCTGTGTCTGTACCACATAGTCTAGTTATTATAACTTTGTGTAAGTTTTGGATTGGGGTAGTGTGACTACTCTAATTTTGTTTTCTTTTTTTTAAGATTGCTTTAGCTATTTGGGGGTCCCTTGCAATTCCATGTTAGTTTTAGAATCAACTGATCAATTTCTGCAAAAATAAAATCGGCTGGGTTGTTTATAGGGATTTTGTTTAATTTGTAGAGCAATTTGGGGAGTATTACTATTATGATGATATTAAATCTTGTAATCATGAACATGGGATATCTTTTCACTTATTTAGATCATCTTTATTTCCTTGCAGTGGTGTTTTATAAGGTTTTCAGTATAGAAGTCTTTCACTTCTTTTGTTTATTCCTAAATATTTTATTTTTTAATGCTTTTATAATTTAAAAAAGCGATTGATAAAGCATATGTGGTAAAATAATAACATTTGGAGAATATGGGTGTAAAGTATATAGAATTCTTTCCACAATTCTTTCAACTTTTCTATAAGTCTGAAACTACTTCAAAATAAAAAGTTAAAATATATATACTATGTAAAAGGAAGATAGGGCAACTGATAGACATAGGAATGACTGCTTGGATTCTTCAATATTATCTACTGGCTGTCATGTCTTATTTCCAGCTGGTAGGCAAAAATAGGGTACATTGAGGTGAGTATGCCCATTATAACATCTTTCTTCCATTTTGGCAATCATATTATAGCAGTAGACAGCTTAGTGTCTTTTCTATTTCTAATTACTGAAAAAATAGGTTCATTCCAAATGGAACCAACCCAAAATCTTCAGGGGAAATATATTTAATTTTTAAGCATCTAAGCAAGATTTGCCATTGTAATTAGCATTATAGTGTGTGTGCATGTGTGTGTATCTGTGTTTAAGCCTTTTTTTCTCTTCCTAGCTCTAAGTGGCTTCCTGAAAATAAACTGTCATCAAATTTGTTGATGTAATTTTCCTCTATGAGTACAGGAGTTTTTTCCTTTTGTTTTTATAGGAGACAAAAGTATGTGTGGCTAGTTTTTAAGCATTGTATTAAAAGCTTGTTCTTAGTCCTGTGGTTGATAGATTACTTATTTTGGCTACTGTAAAAGAAAAAGTGGGAGAGAATGATAAAGCATATGTGATAAAATATTCACATTTGGGGAATCTGGGTAAAGAGTAGATGATATTTTTGTGTAATTCTTTCAACTTTTTGTGGGTACTCCAAACCCACTTTACCCATCTTCATTGCAGATGTCCAGCAAAGCCAGCTTCCTGTAAGTATTCCCTGATGTCACCATGGCCAAATTAATCTGTTTCCAGCTTTCTGAAAGTAAAACAGGACCTTGTTTCCTGAAGTTGTTTGTAACCAGGGAGTTAGGAGGAATCTTCTTAATGGGCCATGTACTTGTAATCAGTCTCAGTGTTGCAAAAGGTGAAGATATAGTTGTGTGACAATACCAATGTAGTAAGTTACTGGATTTTTAAATTAATATGCTTAAAAATATTCTTGGCATCTTATCCATATAACAGCAATTTTAAGGTGAAAGTTTTTTATGAAGCAACAGATACCCTTGTAGAACTAAAATCAGTAGGTGCTTTATATGACTAAGATATGGTTCAAAGTTCTATATGGTTTTAAAAGACAGGTAAACATCTCATTATTGGTATGTTTATTCAGAAAGGATACAAAAATAATTTAAAAAGGAAAAAATGAGTATATGGAGGTCACTTTTTAGTTTAAATTAATTTTTTAGTCACTTACATGGGTTTTTATAGTTTTGTTATAGTTCTTTCTAGCTTCTGTTCTGAGGAACGTTATTTCCAGCTGTTAATCCAAACAGACCAACAAAAAACTTTCCTAATTGGTACATCCAATGAGACCTTTTTATCCCCCTCCAATATCTGGTAAGATATTTTCCATCTTTAACATTTTCTTTAGGTTTGTAGTAATGTGCACACTAAATTAGAATCTGCATAAACCACTAGTTATTGGTGTTTTATGCCATTTAAGCACAATGACAGAATGACAGCAGACTTTATCCCTGCCCAGAAGACTTGGAATGTAAATTAGGGAGATAAAGCAATAGCAAAATAAGAGAATGAAGATTTATGTTTCCAGCTGACTGTTGTGAAACATAGCCATGTAAATGAGTTTACTCTGCTTTTTCTTACTTGTTGATATCTTTACTATACAAGTAGATAGCTTATTTTTCAGCTAATGAATAAAAATAATAGATTTTAAGTTACTTGAGAGTACTATAATGAAGTTGGTGGTTTGCATAATTCAGTTTTTCTTTTTAAAGTAGTTTTATGAGGAAAGAATATAAAAGCAGACAGCTGCTTTTAAAGGGGAAAACAAGTTTGTCACTATGTCTAAGAGCATTTTTAAAGTAACAGTTCATCTTGGATTTAGAGTGTGTTTTCAATGTTAACTAAACAGCCAGATTTTCCTGTCAACTTTGGAAACTGCTGAGGGGTTAGCTTGATTCATGGCACAAGCAGATGGCATCCTGCTCCTGGCAAAATGGGCAGAAAATTCCTTAGGCACCCACCTGCATATGTTCTAGTCTTCACAAAATCCTGTGCACTTTTAAACTTACTCTACACTTTTAATGAGCACATTCATTAAAGATTAAATCAAGAGCACACAAATAGCTAAGTTTTAGTCTCATTTTAGGTCCTGTGAAAACCCAAGAATGAGAAGAGCAGACCAGAGAGTAGACTGCCTTATCCACTGGTGAAATATGACATGTATAGTATATGTAGATATAGAGGTTATCCTGAGAAGAAAATTTATCTGAAATATCATTAACACAAATCTTATTTTCTTCTCATATTGTTAGCTTAATTTCTAGAGGCTATTTCTTTTAAAGTTCTTTATAAAGGACCAATTTGTACTCAGTTTTCACTGGTAATCTAAAATAGGAGTGAGGGCACTCCTGTTTTGAGTATGTTTTTTCTACTCCTGCCCTCATGTCTCATTTTAAATTTGGGATTGTGGTATGTTCTATCTTTAATGTGGCCTGCAGGGTCTCAACAATAGAACAGCCAGCTCAGGAGGGTAGTTGAGATGCACACAGGGCTCTGTATTTCTGAGATTTTTGCCCACAAGTTAATGTTTGACCTCATAGCAGTCAGTGGGCCTGTCTGCACCATCACATGAGAATCGGGTAGCAGGTCACACAGAATAAACTCTTTTATAGTCATTCCTATTACTCTTCCTTACTGTGTGGCGTTTTAGAGTTTGTTAAGTGTCACACAGCTCATATGTGGAAACCAAAGTCTTTATATGTCTTTGAACATGTATGATAATGTCGAAGTTAAGTGGCTCTGTACATTTATTCTTAACTACAAAACTATTTTTCATATAACATTGAAGATTTCCACGTCAATGAGAAAAGATCAATAAAACTATTCTTAGTTTTCATCTTTCGCTGGAGCAGTAATAGAGCAATAGAAGATACACTCTTTAACCATAAAATTATTTTTAACACTGATATACACAGTTGCCTACCCGCCCTTTAAAAATGTGTCATTTGTCAAATTTTTGACATTTTTTTGAAATACCTCTTTTTTTTCCCTTAGCCAGTGTACACTTAAAGAAAAAAGCTTAATATCTGTTCTTTATATTTGAGTATCTCCAAGTCTTATTTAGCTATAATGGTTAGAAAGAGTTTTCTGCCCTCTATGATTGACAAGTTGTATTCACAGTTTAGAAAAACCCCAAGGGATCTTTGATGACAGTTCTTATTAGATGATTTTATTTTGGTGAAATGTTAGTTTATTTTTATTTGTCTTTTAGATAAGGCCTTGCTTGCCTTTTCAATAGGTTCATTTACTTGAATGAGTTCATTTTTGAAAGGTGTTCTTTATAATCATTATAGTTGATACTAATAGCTCTTTTTTGTGTATTTAATGAGGATGCTAACTTTTGAATAGATCCAAGGATGATTTTTATCTTTCATACTCTTAGAGGAGGTACAGGCCAAGAGTTATGTAGAAGTCTGTCTTAATGATCTTGCTTATGTCATATTTTTCAATTGAAAATTCCTCTCCACAATCCTCAAGTTTGTGCTTTTTTCCAGCCATTCTATTTGTTATTGAAATCAGCCTGTTAGAGTTTGGAGCCATATGTTGAGTCTCAAATGTAGAGAGCAGTTGGAGCTCTACTTTCAACCTTTACTATGAAGGCTATAGTATTTAATTATGGGACAGAACAGTTTTAAAATGCGGATGAAGTTAGGTGGGTGGGCCTTTCCAAAAAGCGACTTGTAAAAATTACTAGAGTGTTGATGCTTGCCAGAGTGCTGCCTTCTTAACATTCCACTTTATACTTTAAAGAAATACACGTCATGGAAGAATGGAAGTTTTAAAATAGATTAGCAGTTTGGCTGATTATGAGTACAGTTATTTCCAGTCTTGAAATACTTGTGTGTGACTTTGTCCTTCACCAGCCTCCTCATCCTGATTTATTTTAGATTTGTCTTTTCTTTTTTGGTTTAAATGCTTTCTCACTTCTGAGTAGGTGAGTTGAAAATAGGCAATTCTCTTCTATTACTTGGTTGTTAGAGAGAGATTCTAAGACATTTGAAAGTAGATTCTTGACCTGCATTTTATAAGGAATAAAATGTTGACCAGAGAATTAAACATTTACGAAGTAGTAGATTTAAGTATTTCTTTTCTCTATTTTTAACATAGAAAAAAATACAGCAAGTTGCTCTAGGAACTAGCTAAACTGAGTTAGAGAAATTCTGTGGTCTTTCCCTAGAAGTATGTTAAGACATAGTATACACATGTTTTGGTAGGAGCATAAAAGAGGAAGCTGCTAAGTTAAATCTAACAGCTGCTGTTGTGGGAAAAGCTAAGTCATACTTAATTCCTCCACTGCAATAAAATATATAATCAGAAAAGGGAATACTTAATTAGAAACACACTTCTTAGGAGGATAAAAACAGTTTTAATATTCATTCTCATGTATAACTATTTAAAATTTTCTCTTCTGTTTTACAGCATACATTTCAAGGGGAGTTCTTTGGTATTCCTTAGAGTTTCCTTCTATGTTCACTTTTGAAGCTGGTTTTGTTGCTTTATTCTCTGAAAGACATGCTATTTGTTCATATTTCATGCTCTTTTCATGTATCTTATTTATTTAGGAGTTCTAATCTATCTTTAGCCCTTTTTCAGATCTTCAGGTTTCAGATGTTAAGCATTCATGCCCCAATATTTGTTCACAATTAAGCACACACATACTTATGTGCACATGGTTATGCACACACACACATACACACAAACATTACCACCTGGGTGTTTTCCTGTTAAAATTATCAGTTCTTTTTTCAGTTGCGTTGATTTGAGTTGTTCATCATTCCATTTCTTCCTCCATCATTTCTCACTTATTTTTTTATGATACTTTATCTCAGCCAGTTTGTGGGCAATGAATTAATTTCAGCTAAATTTCTTGGCACATACTTGCTCAACATAAATTTGCTTGTCTTTACATCCTTAATAAATTAATAAGCAGTTAATGTTTCTTAATCAGTCAGTAAATCAGAACACAGAAGGAAACTCTAAGGAAACACCACTCTACACCAATTGTTCCTGAGAGTATGGAGTATTTTTATCCATGTATTTCCTGTCTAGGTCATCCCAAAGCAATTTCTAATCCTGAAGATATGAAATGAAAAGATATGGAACAAAATATAGGCCATTTAAAGTGATCTGATTTGTCAGCATATTGTTCCTGCTCTCTCTTACCCTCACATTGCTACTGGTTTTACTTTGAGAAGCATCAGTACCAGGGAGCTCAGGGAGTTAAATAGGTATCTGGTTTCTGTCCACAGAGTAAAGGCTAAGGAAAACATTAATAAAACCTGCAAACTCTTACATTATCTGAACAGCTTTCTCTACAGAAGAATGAAAATAATAATTGATACTTGAGTAGCTTTCCTAAAACATTGGTCTGGGAAATCCAGATTGAAGTCTGAGCAATTAGTAGGTTGGAGGGAAACAAGGATTGACTTTTTGAAAATGGGATAGATCATACCTTGTTCATTCAGACAATATTGTTCCATGGAGTTGTGATAAACAGGTTGAGTGTAGATTACATCCTATTAGAAAGAATAGGTTATGAATAGTTTCTGTGGCAAAAGTTCTTTACCCAGTACTTAATATAAGCTATTTTAATAAAAATATAAGGTATTTTAATCAGAAAGCCCACTTGGAGATGTTCTTTCAAGTTTTAGCCTGAGGGGTGAGATTTGAGACTCAAGTGAGCAGCTTTAACCTTTCCCAGTGTTAATTGCTTTCTGTTTTCACAGTCTGTTATGAGAGTATAAGTAACCATGTCCACAGTACCTTCTTGCTTGGTTCTAGTATTCAACACTTTGAAAAAGGATATATTATGCTTAATATATTTTTTAAATCATCAAGAAGTTTATAGGTATATAAATTTGATATAGTCCTGGATAGCCTTTGTCATGTTCTATTTCACATGTTACCAGCCTGAGCATGATTCTTTTTCTTTTTCCCTTTCTCTTTCTTTTCCTCTCCTTTCATTCTCTTCCTTCCATTTGTATATGACTGTCCTTTTTAAACCTTGAACCTGAGCAAGGCCTAGCTAAATTATTGACTGTTCCTGTTCAGAAAGGTTGTCAATGAAAAATTGATAGGAGATGAAAGAGATGTCTTCTTCATGAATTTGCAAGTCCTTTAACCATTTTAATCTTTTTCCATTCAATTTTATAAAACTAATTATATCTACAAATTGGTCCAAGTAATAGGGTGTTGAGGTTTAACGTGAGAGAAATGGCCTCTTCTGACTATGGCCTATAGATAACTTGTGAAAATGATGCTGGTCTAAGACAAGCTGAATATAACTCTACCCTCTAGCATAATGAGATAGGTTAAAAATATTCTACAAAGTAATCCAATATACTATCATTTAACAATATTCTGCTTAAAAAGAAGTTTGGCACGTTTTCCATTTAAATTTGTTATCTTAGATCAGTGGTTCTCAACCCTATCAGACTTACTGTCCATTCATCAGAAGAAGTATTTTGTGATGTTCTTTGTATCCTATCCTAAAATAAAATTCACATATGTATATATACATGCAGATATAGATTAAATATATCTATGTCTGTATTTATATAGTGTACTTTTATGCATTTCATTTTCCTCATGCACAAGTTAAAAGTGATTATAATACCTTAAGTAATATAAATAAGAAATAATAAGTAGTGTAATTTAGAATGATATAATATGTATTTGAATATGTAAATGCTCAAATGTGACTACACTAGGCAATCTAATGAGGTAGCCAGATGCTTACACCTGTGTATAGCATCACCACAATTGTAGTGCTTTGAAATGCAGATTGTGGAGGTGCGCTTCATTGGCTGTTAAAGTACCACAGGTAGTGTTGCCGTTGGTGATGTGACTTCCCAGAAAGGTCAACAACCTTGGTAAAGTTCCAAACAAAACAACATGCAATCTTTATTTGGTAATTGCATTCCTAGAAATATTAAGTTTGTATAGACATACATATGTTATGTTTACGTAGAGAACAGATTTAAGTTTTAGGTTTAGATAATTACAAACTGGTTTTTCACTGACATGAATATCTGGTAGGATGTTCTTCACTGTGTGGGAAAAACCCTGCATTCCAAGATGTCTAGCATACATGTCCCTTTCTCCATCCCTCTCCAGTGCTGAGGGGAAGAGAAAGCACTAAACCTCAGTAGCAATCTCTAGTTACTGTGGTAACCAAAAACACCCTCATAAATTTCCAGATGCCTCCTAGGGGTGCATGGGCATTATTTTTAAACCACTGCCCTGGAGGAATGGTCAATGGGAAATAGTTGTAACAGCCCATTGTGTGTCTAGGAAGGCATTTGGTAACCTATTCTTGGTATTCCTGTTTTTGGAGATAATGATCTTTACCATATGATACATAGAATAAATGAAATATAAAAGGCCATGAATATAGCATTTGCCTTGGCTGGAAATATATAAATCTGTCATTCTGTTTTTAGGGCAAAAGATCCTAATCTGGGGTTTGGATACTGAAATAACATAATTTGTGTGTATGTTCTTTCTGGGTAGATGGTCCATAATTTTGAGTAAATCCTTAAAGGAATTCCTCAGATCATGATGGGATCTAACATGTAGAAGGAGTCTGTTTTTCAGTGAACCATGGAGCACAGTGGCCCTCCCTGAGGTTGACTGATTGGAGTAGCCTTAGCTTTGCTACTACTTCTTTCCTTTTTGACTTGAAGTAGGGGTTAAATCCTGTAATTAAGGATTATCTTTGAAAATATAGGTTTTTTGAAACCGTGGCATTAAAAAACTCAGAAGAAAAGCTAACATATTGTCACTGAGTCTTTATCTTGCCACATTCCAGGATAGGAATTTTAATTATTGGGTAAAGCTTTCCAGGATATCAGTTGTGACAAACAAGTTTTTTTTTTTTTTTTAGTATTTTATGTTGTAATCAAGCCTAACATTAAAAAAAAAGAAAAAGAAAACAAATGAAAAGACTTTTCTCTTTAATTGTATCCTTTCTTCTGGTTTTTCCCGTATATGTGACCATAGTTCATATCCTGCTTGAAAATTACTTTTAAGAGAAGCAGTGACACTAGGACAAATTTTACTTAGTTGATGCAGCCTCTTTTTTGGTGTGTTACTTATTTCAAGAAGCTTCAGTAAAAATCTTTGTCCCCTAATACATGAGTATGATATGAAAAAAGCATTAGCATATATTCTTTTTCTTTTCTTGGAAAATGTTAGCAATATTCATAGACCTCTCTTTAAGTACTTAATTTAGGTCATATAATATCTCCTCCTAATAGTCTTTGTAGAATACCTATATCTCTTATCTGTCTGTATCTTTCCTTGTCTTGTTTGGGAGTTGGTTTTGGAATTCTTTCTTCTAATATTCTTTACATTTTCTTTTACTTGTCATTTAAGATTAATGTTTACTTGGCAATACAGTTTCTACTACATTAAGTTAGAAAATTCTAAAAGCTTTCATCATTTTTTGCTGAAACAAAGGTATAGACTTTCCTAAAACCACTAATCCAGATTGTGCCCCTAAGCTATGCTTTCAAGGAAGGGTATCCTGGGGAAAGAAGCTTTAATGAGGATTTCTCTTATCAGGGTGACATTAAGATATGAACCCCATAGGTTAGATGAAGTTTAACTGTAGACCAAATTCCCTGAATGGTTAGGTTGTGTTAGAGATGAGTTGTAATTAGGTCAGTCAAGAAGGCCTAAACAGATAACAAGGCTAATTAGTTTTCTGCTTCTACCTCTGGATTTACAGAGTGCAAATAGTTCATACATGATCCCTTTCCCTTTGGCTTTTACTTTCGAAGAACAATTGCAGGCAGCAGCTGGTTCCTTCATGAGCTAAATTCATCTCCTTCCTGAGCTTGCTTTAAAAATAATCATCCTTGCCAGATTTTAGCTTCTGAGTTGCATACTATTTTCAAATAAGTAAAAATTATTGTCAGATCTTGGTTGCTGTGTATTGCTTATCTAGCGTCACAAGAAGCTTTTAGGAAAGTTTTATTGTTCTGTGGGGCTTCTACAACTAAAATGAGGTAGTGAGAATTGTATATAGTATATGGTACTTTATTGAGAATAAGGAGGTCCTAGAGTTTAGAGCAGTGTCACTTACTTGACTACCAACCTTGGGAGATCAGAACTTTCTTAAGTGTTTCATTTTTCTCGTTAATGCAATGGGAGAGAATGCGCTTAGTCCCCTTCACCTTCCTTGATTTTAACACGTATTTTTTCCCTTTAGTTAAGTTGTGGGAATGATTATTCCCATTTAATCCATTTATGAAATTTTGAAAAATTTTATTAAATTTTTATGGAGTAAAGTCATACATGAGTATGGAAAGCAATGTAACACTGGCAAAGGTGTATGATGAAAGGGAAGTCTGCTTGTCTTTATCCGCCTGGCTTATTTCACTGAACATAATGTCCTCCAGCTCCATCCATGTTGTTGCGAATGGTAGGATTTCTTTCTTATGGCTGAATAATATTCCATTGTGTATATGTACCACATCTTCTTTATCCATTCATCTACTGATGGACACTTAGGTTGCTTCCATATCTGGCTATTGTAAATAGTGCTGTGATGAACATAGGGTTGCATATGTCTTTTTGAATTTGAGAAGTTGTATTCTTTGGGTAAATTCCAAGGAGGGGGATTCCTGGGTCAAATGGTATTTCTACTTGTAGTTTTTTGAGGAACCTCCATATTGCTTTCCACAATGGTTGAACTAGCTTACATTCCCACCAGCAGTGTGGGAGGATTCTCCTTTCTTTGCATTCTTGCCAGCATTTGTTGTTCTTAGTCTTTTCAATGCTGGCCGTCCTTACTGGTGTGAGGTGATATCTCATTATGGTTTTAATTTGCATTTCCCTGATGTAGGGTATCTTTTCATGGATCTGTTGGCTGTCTGAATTTCTTCTTTGGACAACTGTCTCTTCATATCCTCTGCCCATTTGTTAATTGGGTTATATGCTTTTTGGGTGTTGAGGCGTGTGAGTTCTTTATGTATTTTGGATGTTAACCCCTTGTCAGATATGTCATTTACAAATATATTCTCCCATACTGTAGGATGCCTTTTTGTTATGTTGATGGTGTCCTTTGCCGTACAGAAATTTATAGTTTGATGTAGTCCCTTGAGTTCATTTTTGCTTTTGTTTCCCTGCTTGAGGAGATGGGTTCAGGAAGAAGTTGCTCGTGCTTATATTCAGGAGATTTTTGCCTATGTTGTCTTCTAAGAGTTTTATGGTTTCATGACTTACATTCAGGTCTTTGATCCATTTTGATTTTACTTTTGTGTATGGGATTAAACAGTTATCCAGTTTCATTCTCTTGCATGTAGCTATCCAGTTTTACCAACACCAGCTGTTGAAGAGGCTGTCATTTCCCCTTTGTATACCCATCGCTCCTTTATCATATATTAATTGACCATACATGGTTGGGTTTACTTCAGGGCTCTCTATTCCATTGGTCTGTGGCTCTGTTCTTGTGCCAGTACCAAATTGTCTTGATTACTGTGGCTTTGTAGTAGAGCTTGAAGTTGGGGGGCATAATCCCGCCAGCTTGATTCTTCCTTCTCAGGATTGCTTTGGCTATTCGGGGTCTTTTGTGGTTCCATATGAATTTTACAATGATTTTCTCTAGTTCGTTGTAAAATGCTGTTGGAATTTTGAGAGAAATTGCATTGAATCTGTAGATTGCTTTAGGCAGGATGGCCATTTTGACAATATTAATTCTTCCTATCCAGGAGCATGGGATGTTAGGTTTATTTCTAGGTATTTTATTCTTTTTGATGCAATTGTGAATGAAATTGTTTTCCTGATTTCTCTTTCTACTAGTTCATGGTTAGTGTATAGGATTGCAACAGATATCTGTGTATTCATTTTATATCCTGCAAATTTACTGAATTCAGATATTAGGTCTAGTAGTTTTGAAGTGGATTCTCTAGGGTTTTTGTAAGTTTTTAATTTTTTTAAATTTTGTTATCATTCATCTACAATTACATGAAGAACATTGTGTTTATTACTAGGCTCCCCCCTTCACCAAGTGCCCCCCACAAACACCATTACAGTCACTGTCCTTCAGCATAGTAAGATGCTGTAGAATCACTACTTGTCTTCTCTGTGTTGCAAGCCACCCCCAAATTATACATGCTAATCATAAAGCCCCCTTTCTTTTTCCGCAATGTTATCCCTCCCTTTCCACCCATCCTTCCCAGGCCCTTTCCCTTTGATAACTGTTAGTCCCTTCTTGGGTTCTGTGAGTCTGCTGCTGTTTTGTTTCTTTCAATTTTTCTTTGTTCTTATACTCCAGAGATGAGTGAAATCATTTGGTATTTATCTTTCTCCACCTGGCTTTCTTCACTGAGCATAATACCCTCTAGCTCCATCCATGTTGTTGCAAATGATAGGATTTGTTTTCTTCTTATGGCTGAATAATATTCCATTGTGTATATGTACTACATCTTCTTTATCCATTCATCTACTGATGGACACTTAGGTTGCTTTCATTTCTTGGCTATTGTAAATAGTGCTGCAATAAACATAGGGGTGCATCTGTCTTTTTCAAACTAGGCTGCTGTATTCTTAGGGTAAGTTCCTCAGAGTGGAATTCCTGGGTCAAGTGGCATTTCTATTTTGAGTTTTTTGAAGAACCTCCATATTGCTTTCCACTATGGTTGAACTAACTTACATTCCCACCAGCAGTGTAGGAGGGTTCCCCTTTCTCCACAGCCTCGCCAACATTTGTTGTTGTTTGTCTTTTGGATGGTAGCCATCCTTACTGATGTGAGGTGATATCTCTTTGTGGTTTTAATTTGCATATGTCTGATGACAAACGAAGTGGAGCATCTTTTAATGTGTCTGTTGACCATCTGAATTTCTTCTTTGGAGAACTGTTCATCTCCTCTGCCTTTTTTTAAATTGGATTATTTGCTTTTTGTTTGTTGAGGTGCTTGAGCTCTTTATATATTTTGGATGTCAACCCTTTATCGGATCTGTCATTTATGAATGTATTCTCCCATACTGTAGGATGCCTTTTTGTTCTACTGATGGTGTCCTTTGCTGTACAGAAGCTTTTCAGCTTGATATAGTCCCACTTGTTCATTTTTGCTTTTGTTTCCCTTGCCTGGGGAGATATGTTCATGAAGAAGTCACTCATGTTTATGTCCAAGAGATTTTTGCCTATGTTTTTCTCTAAGAGTTTTATGGTTTTATGACTTACTTTCAGGTCTTTGGTCCATTTCGAATTTACTTTTGTGGGGTTAGACAATGGTCCAGTTTCATTCTCTTACATGTAGCTGTCCAGTTTTGCCAGCACCAACTGTTGAAGAGGCTGTCATTTCCCCATTGTATGTCCATGGCTCCTTTATCGCGTATTAATTGACTATGTATGTTTGGGTTAATGTGTGGAGTCTCTATTCTGTTCCACTGATCTGTGGCTCTGTTTTTGTGCCAGTACCAAATTGTCTTGATTGTGGCTTTATAGTAGAGCTTGAAGTTGGGGAGTGAGATTCCCCCCAGGACTGCTTTGGCTATTCAGGGTCTTTAGTGGTTCCATATGAATTTTTGAACTGTTTGTTCCAGTTCATTGAAAAATGTTCTTGATAATTTGGTAGGGATTGCATCAAATCTGTATATTGCTTTGGGCAGGATGGCCATTTTGACGATATTAATTCTTCCTAGCCAAGAGCATGGGATGAGTTTCCATTTGTTAGTGTCTTCTTTAATTTTTCTTAAGAGTGTCCTGTAGTTTTTAGGGTATAGGTCTTTCACTTCCTTGGTTAGGTTTATTCCTAGGTATTTTATTCTTTTTGAAGCCATTGTGAAGGGAATTGTTTTCCTGATTTCTCTATTAGTTCATTGTTAGTGTATATGAAAGCTCCAGATTTCTGTGTATTAATTTTGTATCCTGCAACTTTGCTGAATTCTGAAATTAGTTCTAGTAGTTTTCGAGTGAAATCTTTAGGGTTTTTTTTATGTACACAATCATGTCCTCTGCAAACAGGGACAGTTTAACTTCTTCCTTGCCAATCTGGATGCCTTGTATTTCTTTGTTTTGTCTGATTGCCATGCCTAGGACCTCTAGTACTATGTTGAATAACAGTGGGGAGAGTGGGCATCCCTGTCTCGTTCCTGATCTCAGAGGAAAGCTTTCAGCTTCTCACTGTTAAGTATGATGTTGGCTGTGGGTTTATCATATATGGCCTTTATTATGTGGAGGTACTTGCCCTCTACCCCATTTTGTTGAGAGTTTTTATCATGAATGGATGTTGAATTTTATCAAATGCTTTTTCAGCATCTATGGAGATGATCATGTGGTTTTTGTCCTTCTTTTTGTTTATGTGGTGGATGATGTTGATAGATTTTCAAATTTTTTCCCATCCTTGCATCCCTGAGATAAATCTCACTTGGTCATGGTGTATGATCTTCTTGATGTATTTTTGAATTTGGTTTGCTAATATTTTGTTGAGTATTTTTGCATCTATGTTTATCAGGGATATTGGTCTGTAATTTTCTTTTTTAGTGGGGTCTTTGCCTGATTTTGGTATTAGGGTGATGTTGGCTTCATAGAATGAGTTTTGGAGTATTCTCTCCTCTTTTTTTTTTTTGGAAATCTTTAAGGAGAATGGGTATTATGTCTTCTCTGTATGTCTGATAAAATTCCGAGGTAAATCCATCTGGCCTGGGTGTTTTGTTCTTGGGTAGTTTTTTGATTACCACTTCAATTTTGTTGCTGGTAATTGGTCTGTTTAGATTTTCTGTTTTTTTCTGGGTCACTCTTGGAAGGTTGTATTTTTCTAGGAAGTTGTCCATTTCTTCTAGGTTTTCCAGCTTCTTAGCATATAGGTTTTCATAGTATTCTCTAATAATTTTTTGTATTTCTGTGGTGTCCGTCATGATTTTTCCTTTCTCATTTCTGATTCTGTTGATGTGTGTTGATTCTCTTTTTCTCTTAATAAGTCTGGCTAGAGGCTTATCTATTTTGTTTATTTTCTTGAAGAACCAGCTCCTGGTTTCATTGATTTTTCTCTATTGTTTTATTCTTCTCAATTTTATTTATTTCTTCTCTGGTCTTTATTATGTCCCTCGTTCTGTTGACTTTTGGCCTCATTTGTTCTTCTTTTTCCAATCTTAATATTTGTGACTTTAGACTATTCATTTGGGATTGTTCTTCCTTCTTTAAATAGGCCTGGATTACTATATACTTTCCTGTTAGAATTGCCTTCGCTGTGTCCCACAGAAGTTGGGTCTTTGTGCTGTTGTTGTCATTTGTCTCCATATATTGCTTGATCTCTGTTTCAATTTGGTTATTGATCCATTGATTATTTAGGAGCCTGCTGTTAAGCCTCCATGTGTGAGCCTTTTTGTTTTCTTTGTACAATTTATTTCTAGTTTTATACCTTCGTTATCTGAGAAGCTGGTTGGTAGAATTTCAATCTGTTTGAATTCACTGATGCTCTTTTTATGGCCTAATATGTGATATATTCTGGAAAATGTTCCATGTGCACCTGAGAAGAATGTGTATCCTGCTGCTTTTGGTTGTAGAGTTCTGTAGATGTCTGTTAGGTCCATCTGTTCTAGTGTGTTGTTCAGTGCCTCTGTGTCCTTAGTTATTTTCTGTCTGGTGAATCTATCCTTTGGGGTGAGTGGCATGTTGAAGTCTCCTAAAATGCATGCATTGCATTTTATTTCCTCCTTTAGTTCTGTTAGTATTTGTTTCACATATGCTGCTGCTCCTGTGTTGGGTGCATAAATATTTAGAATGGTTATATCCTCTTGTTGGACTGAGCCCTTTATCATTATGTAATGTCCTACTTTATCTCTTGTTACTTTCTTTGTTTTGAAGTCTATTTTGTCTGATACTAGTACTGCAACACGTGCTTTTTTCTCCCTGTTGTTTGCATGAAATATCTTTTTCTATCCCTTGACTTTTAGTCTGTGCATGTCTTTGGGTTTGAGGTGAGTCTCTTGTAAGCAGCATATAGGTAGGTCTTGCTTTTTTATCCAGTCTTTTATTCTGTGTCTTTTGATTGGTGCATTCAGGCCATTTACATTTAGGGTGACTATTGAAAGATATGTACTTATTGCCATTGCAGGCTTTAGATTCATGGTTACCAACGGTTCAAGGTTAGCTTCTTTACTATCTCTCTGTCTAACTTAACTTGCTTATTGAGCTATTAGAAACACTGTCTGGTGATTCTTTATTTCTCTCCCTTCTTATTACTCCTCCATTCTTTATATGTTGGTTGTTTTATTTTGTGTTCTTTTGTGTTTCCTTTAACTGCTTTTGTGGGTAGTTGATTTTATTTTTTGCCTTTAGTTAGTATTTGGTTGGTCTGCTTTCTTTGCTGTGATTTTATTTTCTCTGCTGACATCTGTTTAGCCTTAGGAGTGCTCCCATCTAGAGCAGTCCCTCTAAAATACCCTGTAGAGGTGGTTTGTGGGAGGCAAATTCCCTCAACTTTTGCTTGTCTGGGAATTGTTTAATCCCTTCTTCATATTTAAATGATAATCGTGCTGGATACAGTATCCTTGGTTCAAGGCCCTTCTGTTTCATTGCATTGAATATATCATGTCATTCTCTTCTGGCCTGTAAGGTTTCTGTTGAGAAGTCTGATGATAGCCTGATGAGTTTTCCTTTGTAGGTGACCTTTTTCTTCTGTCTGGCTGCCTTTAAAACTCTGTCCTTTTCCTTGATCTTTGCCATTTTAATTTTTATGTGTCTTGGTGTTGTCCTCCTTGGGTCCATTCTTTTGGGAGTTCTGTGTGCTTACATGGTCTGAGTGATTTTTTCCTCCCTCTGTTTGGGGAAGTTTTCAGCCATTATTTCTTCAAAGACACTTTCTATCCCTTTTTCTCTCACTTCTTCTTCTGGTACCCCTATAATGCAGATATTGTTCCTTTTGGATTGGTCACACAGTTCTCTTAATATTGTTTCATTCTTGGAGATCCTTTTATCTCTCTCTGCATCAGCTTCTATGTGTTCCTATTCTCTGGTTTCTATTCCATTAATGGCCTCTTGCATCTTGTCCATTCTGCTTTTAAGTCCTTCCAGAGATTGTTTTATTTCTGTAGTCTCCCTCTCTACTTTGTTGGTTAGCTCTTGCATTTTTCTCTGCAGCACCGTCAGCATGGTTATGACCTTTATTTTGTATTCTTTTTCAGGAAGATTGGTTAGGTCTATCTCCCTAGGTTCCTTCTCAGGGGAGGATGTCTGTGTGATTCTGGTCTGGATCAAATTGTTCTGCCTTTTCATGGTGATAGAGGTAGTTGTGGGGAGGTGGCACGTGTGTCAGCTGGGAGAACATCCCTTCTTGCTAGTTTGTGGCCTTCCTTTGCTGTGAGAATGGCGACCCCTAGCGGCTTGTGCTGTGCAGCTGCGTGTAGACGGGGTCTCTGATTCTTGCCCGGGCCGCTGTGGATCTGCGCGCTGCTGGTGTGGGCATGGCTGACCTCAGGCTGCTCCTCTGCTATTGTGGGACCGCACCGGAGGGAGAACAGGCGGGAGGCTGTTTATTGCCTTGAGGGGCCTCTCAGCTACACTGTCGCCCAGGGGCTTAGGGTGCTGGGAGTTCCCCGGGTTTTCCAGCTGCTGGGCTGAGTGTGCCGGGATGCTTCCTTCCAGCTCTGATGGCCCTGTCCGTTTTAGACTTTCAGAAAGCACCTGCTTTTCATTTGTCCCAGGGGAACCAGCAGGGGGGCCCGCTCCCAGGTTTTACTGTCCTGTTTCCCTAATATCCAGCACACCACGCAATGTGTGTCTCTGCTCCCAGTGCAGATTGCTATGGCTCGGTGTTTAGCAGTTCTGGGCTCTCTGTCCCTCCCTCCTCCTACTCCTCTCCTCCTGCTTGGGAGCTTGGGTGAGGGGCGCTTGGGTCCCGCCGGGCCACACCTTATATCTTACCCCCTTCGTGAGGCGCAGGGTTCTCGCAGGTGTAGATGTAGTCTGGCTGTGGTATCATATCTTCTGCTCTCTTTTAGGAATAGTTGTATTTGTTGTATTTTCAAAAATATATATGGTTTTGGGAGGAGATTTCCACTGCTCTACTCACGCCGCCATCTTGGCTTCTCTCCCTTTTCAGGGTTTTTTTATGTACAATATCATGTCCTCTGCAAACAGGGACAGTTTACCTTCTTCCATGCCAATCTGGATGCCTTTTATTTCTTTGTTTTGTCTGATTGCCATGGCTAGGAACTCCAGTACTCTGTTGAATAGAAGTGGGGAGAGTGGGCATCCTTGTATTGTTCCTGATCTAAAAGGAAAAGCTTTCATCTTCTCACTGTTAAGTATAATGTTGGCTGTGGGTTTGTCATATATGGCCTTTATTATGTTGAGGTACTTGCCCTCTATACCCATTTTGTTGAGAGTTTTTACCATGAATGGATGTTGAATTTTGTTGAATGCTTTTTCAGCATCTATGGAGATGATCATGTGGTTTTTGTCCTTCTTTTTGTTGATGTGGTTGATGATGTTGATGGGTTTTCGAATGTTGTACTATCCTTGCATTCCTGGAATAAATCCTACTTGATCATGATGGATGATCTTTCTGGTGTATTTTTGAATTTGGTTTGCTAATACTTTGTTAAGTATTTCTGCAGCTATGTTCATCAGGGATATTTGTCTGTAATTTTCTTTTCTTATGGTGTCTTTGCCTGGTTTTTGTATTAGAATGATGCTGACCTCATAGAATGAGTTTGAAAGTATTCCCTTTTCTTCTACTCTTTGGAAAACTTTAAGGAGAATAGGTATTAATTAGGTCTTCACTAAAAGTTTGATAATATTCAGCGGTAAAACCATCTGGTCCAACAGTTTTGTTCTTAGGTAGTTTTTTGATTACTAGTTCAATTTCATTGCTCGAAATTGGTCTGTTCAGATTTTATGTTTCTTTCTGGGTCAGCCTTGGAAGGTTGTGTTTTTCTAGAAAGTTGTCCATTTCGTCTAGGTTATCCAGTTTATTAGTATATAATTTTTCATGGTATTCTCTAATAATTCTTTGTATTTCTTGGTGTCCATAGTGATTTTCCTTTCTCATTTCTGATTCTGTTTATGTGAGTAGACCCCCTTTTTTTCTTGATAAGTCTGGCTAGGGTTCTATCTATTTTGTGTATTTTCTCAAAGAAGCAGCTCTTGCTTTCATTGATTCTTTGTATTGTTTTATTCTACTCGATTTTATTTATTTATGCTCTAATCTTTATTATGTCCCTCTTTCTACTGACTTTAGGCCTCATTTGTTCTTCTTTTTCTAGTTTTGTTAATTGTGAGTTTAGACTGTTCATATGGGATTGTTCTTTCCTGACGTAGGCCTGTATTGCAGTGTACTTGCCTCTTAGCACAACCTTCGCTGTGTCCCACAGATTTTTGCGCTGTTGAATTATTGTTGTCATTTGTCTCTGTATATTGCTTGATCTCTGTTTTTATTTGGTCATTGATTCACTGGTTATTTAGGTCCATGTTGTGAAGCCTCCATGTGTTTGTGGATTTTTCATTTTCTTTGTGTAGTTTATTTCTAGTTTCATACCTTTGTGGTCTGAGAAGCTGGTTGGTACAATTTCAATCTTTTTGAATTAATGAGGCTCTCTTTGTGGCCTAGTATATGATGTATTCTTGAAAATGTTCCATGTGCACTTGAGGAGAATGTGTATTCTGCTGCTTTTGGGTGTAGAGTTCTGTAGATGTCTGTTAGGTTCATCTGTTCTAATGTGTTGTTCAGTGCCTCTGTCTCCTTACTTATTTTTTGTCTGGTTGATCTGTCATTTTCAGTGAGTGGAGTGTTGAAGTCTCCTAGAATGAGTACATTGCATTCTATTTCCCGTTTTTATTCTGTTAGTATTTGTTTCACATATGTAGGTGCTCCTGTGTTGGGCACATAGATATTTATAATGGTTATATCTTCTTTTTGGATTGGTATTTTTATCATTATGTAATGGCCTACTTTGTCTCTTGTTACTTTCTTTGTTTTGAATATTTTGTCTGATATAGGTACTGCAGCTCTTGTGTTGTCTCATTATTAGTTGCATGAAATATCTTTTTCCATCCCTTCACATTTAGTCTGTGTATGTCTTAGGGTGAGTCTTAAAGTGAGTTTCTTGCAGGCAGCATATAGATGGGTCTCATTTTTTTTTATCCATTCAGTGACTCTGTGTCTTTGATTGGTGCATTCAGTCCATTTACATTTAGTGTGATTATCGATAGGTATATACTTATTACCATTGTGGGCTTTAGATTCAAGGTTAACTTCCTTACTGTCTAAGAGTGTAACTCAACTCAATATGCTATCACAAACACAATCTAAAGGTTCTTATTTTTGTCCTCCTTTTTCTTCTTCCTCCATTCTTTATATATTACGTATCATATTCTGTACTCTTTGTCTGTCCCTTGATTGACTATCGGGATAGTTAATTTAATTTTGCATTTGCTTAGTAAGTAGCTGGTCTTCTTTCATTACTGAGGTTTTATTACCTCTGATCACAGCTATTAAACCTTAGGAACACTTCCATCTATAGCAGTCCCTCCAAAATGTACTGTAGAGATGGTTTGTGGGAGGTAAATTATCGCAGCTTTTGCTTATCTGGAAATTGTTTAATCCTTCCTTCAAATTTAAATGATAATCTTCCCAGATAAAGTATACTTGGCTTGAGGCCCTTCTTCATTGCATTAAATACATCACGCCACTCCCTTCTAGCCTGTAAGGTTTCTGCTGAGAAGTCTGATGATAGTCTGATGGGCTTTCCTTTGTGTGTGATCTGATTTGTTTCTCTGGCTGCTTTTAATAGTCCGTAGTTATCCTTAGTCTTTGTCATTTTAATTACTATATGTCTTGGTTTTGTCTTCTGTAGGTCTCTTGTGTTGGTAGATCTGTGCACCTCCATGGCCAGAGAGACTGTCTCCTTCCCCAGATTCAGGAAGTTTTCAGCAATTACCTCCTGAAAGACACTTTGTATACATTTTTCTCTCTCTTCTTCTTCTGGTACCCCTATAATACGAATATTGTTCCGTTTGGATTTGTCACACAGTTCTCTCAATATTCTTTCATTCTTCGAGATCCTTTTTCCTCTCCGTGCCTCAGCTTCTTTGTATTCCTCTTCTCTACTTTCTGTTTCATTTATTGTCTCCTCCACCGTATGAAATCTGATTTTAGTACCCTCCACTGTGCACTTCAACGATTGGATCTCCCACCAGAATTCACTCCTGAGTTCTTGAATATTTTTCTGTACTTCCATGAGCATGTTAATGATTTTTATTTTGAAATCCTTTTCAGGAGGATTCATGAGGTTGATGTCATTTAAATATTTCTCAGGGGTTGTATTCATAATTTTATTTTGAACTAGGTTCTTCTAGTGCCCAGAACTCTACTCTCTGGAGCTGCTCAGCCACTGAAGCAATGTCCAGGGTTGCAGGGGAGTGGTTTTGGTTTCTGGGGGAAGGAAAGAGCTGTTTCCTGCTATGCCTGTCTCCACTGGCTCAAATAGTGGGCCAAGTACACAGGTAAAAGCCTCTATGCTTTGTGTTTGTAGTTGCTGTAGACAGATCTTCCCTCTGGCTGGCCTATCACCAAGGTAGAGTTTGCTGGTTTGCGAGCCAGGTGGGACTGGTTGGGAGAAAGGTGCTGTAGCGTGCGTATCATGGAGTGGGTCCTTGGAGCTGTGTAGCCTGCCAGGGAGCTGGAGCGCCTGAAGATGGTGAAAGTTCCCACCCTGCTGGGCAGAGTCCTCCTGGACAATTTTGTCTACCTGTCCTTTCTCCTGAACAGTAAGCTCTGTGCAATCCTTGCCCCTTTAGCAGCACTCTTGCTGTTAGGAAGTCTCTGAGACTGCCTGCATCTCTTTTGTCCCAGAGCAGCCAAATATGGATCCCTGCTTCCCACGAGCGGCTGGAATCTCAGTCTCTCTAGGAATTCTGCCCTTCTTAGCTTTCTAACACCCTAATCATGAGAGTACCATGCAAGCACCATGAAATGTAGGTTTGTGCTCCCAGAGCCGATCTCCGGAGTTAGGTATTCAGCAGTCCGAGGCCTCTACTCCCTCCCCGCTCCATTTCTCTTTCTTCAGCCGGTGTGCTGGGGTGCAGGAAGGACTTGGGTCCTGCCTGGCCAGGGCTTTGGTATGTTACCCTGTACCATGAGGTTTATTCTTTTCTCCACATGTGTGCAGTTTGGCGCTGTCCTCTTTCCTGCTGCTCTTTCAGGATTAGTTGTATTAGTTATATTTTTGTATTATATGCGGTTTTAGGAGGAAGCCTCTGTCTCACCTCTCACGCCACCATCCTTCATCCTCTACACACATTGTCCTTTTACCTATGCTATTTTCCTATGCTGGCATCTAGTCCAGTTGTACATTAAGATGAACACATTTTAATGTTATCATGAAATACTTTAGAACTTTTAATTCTCTCATAAATAAATCCAGGCCATTAAACCAGGATAGACAGACAGATATATATTACATAGATGCTACTACTCCTGGGCTTCTGCACTCCCGGTAGACATTTCATTAGTAGTCCCTCACAGTTCTCTTTTCTCTGAACTTTGATTCAGCTTCAGGATCCTTCTTAATATACAGTTAGGTAGCCCATTTCAACTCATTTGAGTTAGTGCCATATAATGTTAAGCTATGTATAATATTAAGCCATATATATTAATTGCAAGTTTGAGGGTCTCTTTGCAGTATTCTATCAGTATGGACTTTAAGAAATCAATCTAAATTTTGTTCTCTCCAGAATGTCCTTATCTGAGTATTTCTTTCAGTTTTTTAAAGGAACAGTGAATAAGAAAACTAGTTGAGAGAAGTGTCATGAATACAGGATCTGATTCTGCCTGAGAATCACTCAAAGTTGGGAAAAAAATACAATACCTGAATCATGTCTTTGGAAGCTAAAACATTCAAGTGGTACTAGAGGCTTCAATATGTAATATCATCTTAGGTTTTGATAATGCAGGTCAGTGTTATTTGGGATTCAGGAGTTGCGCTGTGGTCTTGAATTGTATGAATGTTGATTCATTTATTTTGAAGCTTATTTTGTGGTAATTTGTGTGTATCACTCATTTGTTCATTCACCTACCATGTGCCAGAGATCATGCTACTTTAGTGTTAAAATGGTGAGCAGGAATAGGCAAGCTCCCTGTTCTCCTGGAGCCTAAAGTTTAGTTACACAGACAAGACATAAAAAAATGTAAATTGGTAAGTGCTGTCAGAGAAAGGAACATGATCCTCACTGTGAGATAAAGGAAATCTTCTCTGAGGAAGTTTTACTTGAGTTGAGATTTAAAGTGGAGGGGGCACTGGGAGAAAATTCCAGTTTTCGAGAACAGCATGAGAAAGGCCCTGTGGAATGAGGAGGGATAGTGTACTACAGAAACTAAAGAATGCTGAGTGTGGAGGGTAATCGGAGGAGTGGTGCAAGATGATTCCAGGGAGGTAGGCAGGGTACAGGTCTATAACTGTAGTATAAATAACTCATTTAAATGACCACAAGGCCTGATTCATTCTAAAGTTTTCTGTAAATACTTCCTGTAATTAATAGTGGATAATGGCCTTTGCAGTAGTTACGTTTTAGACTAGAAAAACATTTTCAGTGTGGATGTTTATAATTTCCATAAAGTTTCAGATTATTTGTAGCTGCAACTTGACTCTCATATTGAAAGGTTTTATTTATTTTTCTTGTGACTAGTTTTCAGTTATGTTGAATGTTGCTTATTGAATTGGTGTTTGGCTTTAGGAGCATTAGTGATCTTAAGACTTATGTCAGTGATAAGAAAGGAATTTGAGGGCTTCTTAACATACAAACATTATCATTAGATTACCATAAAAAATTTAATTTCAGTACAAGTAATAAATCGACATCAGAGGATATATAGGACTGAGTCAGATATATGGTTACTAACCAAAAAAAAGAGAATATGAAGTAAAAAATGATTTTAATAATTTATTTAATTTATGTTATGTTTGCAACATAGTGATAATCTGAAATGAAGACCTGGTATTAATTTATAAGAGCTAAAGTAAAAATTACTCAAGTCATTGTTTAGTGTAGGGAGGAAAAACAGTATCTTTCTAGACAGATCCATAAACATTTTTTGCTCTGAGACACTTTGGAGTCCTGCAAGTGATCTTTTTAAAGTGAAAGATTGCAAGTCAGTTTATTATTCATCAACTATAGGCAAGGGATTTTGCTCAGATTTCTGAAGGCTTCTTTAAAATGAACTGTTGAAAGCCTCAGACACAAGGCCCAGGAGTAGAGGTTACAGTCCATGATCATTGGTCATACTGTTTTCTTCCCCTTCCTCCTTTAGAATATCTTACTTAATTTTATTTGCCTATCTATCTAAATCAATTCTGTTTTCATGTTTCCAATGAGAGGAAAATCTCATGGTGAGCATAATTTTTGGGATTGTTTTCCCACATCTAATCTAAATTTTTCTTTTTTCAGTGGGAGTCAAAATGTTTGTTCATCTGTCAGAAGAAATGGTGAACAGGCGGTCAGTCACCGAAGAGTTCTTTATAGTTACTAAATTACCTCTCTTTAGTACTTCCCCTTTATGGTACTTCCTCATAGGTTTTGTGGCTTTCTGAATCATTCCAAATCACTACTCAAAAAGTCTGCATTTGTATGGTATGTAGTGGTGGCTGACAGTTTGAGTAGAGGAGATTATACTTAAACAGAATATGGAGAATTGGAAAGGATGCAAAAAAAATTAATATCATTAATTGAAAGGTATTGTATAGAGTACTGTTCTAATTTTTTTCTTTTATAAGTTCTAAGGGACCCAACAGGCCTACTAAAATAAATTTTCAATAGCTTTATTTTACTTTTACATTATTGATTTCATGGCTTATAGGCTTTTTAAATGCTTTACTTTCATATAGCAAGATTCTGTTAGTAATGCCATAACAATATTGCTATTTGCTACATACTAAATGTCCTTTATGTGTCTGGCATTTTGCTAGTTGTTTGAATTCTTAGAACAAATTTGCAGTGTTGGCATTATTAGTCTTATTTGAGAAGTGTGGAAACAGGTATTGGTGAATGTTCTTATCATGGCTGACTTCAAGCTACCAACTGACTTGAATGAAATTAGTAGAGGGGGCTTGGGAAGAAATGGGCTCTCCAGCACTATGACCAGGCTCTAGCATACCACTGACTGAGGCTCTTAAAAACAAAGTAACTTTTCTTTGAGACTTAGATTAGTCTAGTCTAAAGACTGTACTCTCTAATACCCCTTTTCTTTCTGAATAGCAAATAGCAAGGTACTGCCTCTTTAACTTGAGGACGATAAAAAGCTGGAAGAGAGAGAGGGGAGAGAAAGTAGAGAAAAAGGGAGTGGGAGAAGGAGGGGAAAGGGGTCTTGTAAGACTGAAAATTGAGAGCAACTGATTCAGACTATATTGCAGGTGGGAGAAGAAAAACATTAGACTTACTAAAATGATAACTCCAATTTCATCAAAATAGGCGGCAAGCTACTTGGTTGTGTCACTCTCAAGAGGACACACAAAAGAAATGATAATAACGGCTACCACATTTGAAGTGGGATTGAGTTCAGACAACTCCCTTCTCGCAACTGATGATCTGTTCTTTACCTCTCTTATTCCCACCAACTTCAGCCATTGTACACATAAAACCAGCCCAACAAAGTAGCTAATGTAGATAATAAATAAAAGTCTCTTATTCATATGACACAGAAAACAACTGCAATTTTCTGGGAGGTAAAAAGGAAAGCAGATGTGCTAAGGTACATTCAACATTCACAAAATTGCTTGCTGTAAATAACAAGGGGACAGAGTTTCAGAGTATATCTAGAATGAGTGTTTATGCACTTGAATTTTTCAGAGGCTGATTATGAAATATTAATCTGAATTTTATATAAAATCCTGTTATTATATGTAGCTTTGAGATGTATAAGTTACCAGATTTAAAAGTTTTTCATATATTTTAAACCAATTACATAAAAGCCATGTATTTTATTGAAATGTTCTGAGTTTTCTAAAGTCTGAGTTGAGCCAAGTAGCTGTAACACCTAACAAGAAAGACAACACATTACTAATTTTATAAATGTTTCCCTTTGCCACTCTTGCAAAATTATCTGGTACCAAAAACATGATATTGGATAAGAGGAAAAGAAGGCAACTTTGCTACACTGACACAATTTCTCATTAGTTCTGCAACTACAAGTATCTAAAATGTTTATGCAGGAAAATATTAAAATAATTCTGAACAGGGACTTTATAAAAAAAGAAATATCATTTACTCTGTGTATAGATAACCATAACTCATGACCAAAAGTACTAGTTGAAACCAGAGGGTAAAAAAAAACCCTGAAATTTAATTTTGCTGGCCAGTTTTCATATCAGATAAGAAACAGATATACATACATTCCCTTCTAAGTTGTTAGATTTAATGACATAATATTCATAATATTTCCTTCCCCTTTGAGTGACTATAGATCCTGTAGTGACATCCCCATTTCATTTGTGATATTGGTAATGTATAGGTTTTGGTTGTTGATTAATCTGATTAGGGGTTTTTCAATTTTATTAGTCTTTCCAAAGAACCAGCTTTTTGAGTTACTGATGCTTTTATGATTTCTTTAAATAAACTTTTGATGATAGAATAATTTTATATTTCCAAGAATTATGAAGATTATATACTAAAGAGTTTCTATATACTTCACACCTATTTTCCCCTATCATTAACATCTTACATTACCAATGCACATTTGCCACAAAAATGAACTAATATTAATACATTATTATTAACTCAAGTTCATTCTTTATTCATATATCCTTAGTTTTTATGTAAGGTACT
The DNA here is from genome assembly GCF_040802235.1 of Manis javanica. Taxonomy (NCBI): domain Eukaryota; kingdom Metazoa; phylum Chordata; class Mammalia; order Pholidota; family Manidae; genus Manis; species Manis javanica. Next base: position 86,751,746 of record NC_133166.1, read on the forward strand.
TTTTCTGTTCCAGGATCCTTTCCAGGATACTACATTACATTTAGCCATCTTATCTCCTTAGGTGCATTTTGGCTGTGACAGTTTCTCAGGCTTTCCTTGTTTTTGATGACCCTGACAGTTTTAAGGAGTAACAGTTGGGTGCCTCATCTGGGATTTGTAAATTTTTTTCTCATTAGACTATGCTAGGGTTTTTTGGAGAAAGACACAGAGGTAAAGTGCCGTGTTCATTACATCATAGCAAGGCTACATTCTATCATAATTTAACACTGTCTTTGTTTGTTTAAGCTTTATTGAAGTATAATTGACAAAAATTGTGTATTTTTAAGGTGTACAACTTGAGTATAGTTGAGATAAAACTTTAGTTTCAGGTGTACATGATTCAACAATTGTATACATTGCAAAATGATCACCACATTAAGTCTATTTACCATCTGTCACCATACAAATTTATATACTTTTTTCTTGAGAGAAGAACTTGTAAGGTTTCCTTTCCTTGGCAACTTCAAATTTGCAATACAGTATTATTGACTGTGGCCCCCATGCTGTACATTACATCCCCCCATGACTTTTTTGTTTGATATATAAATATATATATATATATATATATATATATATATATATATATATATATACACACACACACACACACACACACACACACACACACAATCTTATGTTGGTTTCAAATATACAACAGTAGTTCAACAGTTACCCATGTTATTAAATCCTCACCCTCACTAGTACAGCTGATATCTGTCAACATAGAAGATATTACAGACTCATTGGCTATATTCTCCATGCTGTACTACTATCCCTTTGACCAACCTACATTATGATTGAGAATTTTTGTGCCCTTTTACTCTCTTTCCCCTCTCCTATGGTAACCACCAGTCTCTTCTCAGTGTCTATGAGTCTACTGCTGTTTTGTTCATTCTGTTTTGCTTTGTATTTATATTCCACAAATACATGAAATGGTATGGTAATTGTTTTTCTCTGCCTGTCTTGTTTCACTGACCATAATACCTTCTAGATCCATCCATGTTGTTGCAAATGGCAGGAATTCTTTTCTTTTTATGGCTGAACAATATTCCATTGAATATATATACCACATCTTCTTTATCCATTCATCTACTGACAGACACTTAGGTTGCTTCCATATCTTCACTATTGTAAATAATGCAGTAGTAAACATAGGGGCACATGTGTCTTTTTGGATCAGGGATTTTGTTTTCTTCAGGTAAATTCCTAGAAGTGGAATTATTAGGTTAAATGGTATTTCTATTTTTACTTTTTTGAAGAACCTCCATATTGCTTTCCACAGTGGTTGCACCACCCCATGACTTTTTTATAACTGGAAGTTTGTACCTCTTAATCCCTTTCACCCATTTCCTGTTCCCCTCCTTCCCTACCACACCTCTCTGGAAACCACCAATCTGTTTGCTGTATCTATGAGTTGTTTTATTTGTTCATTTATTTTTTAGATTCCAGATATAAGTGAAGTCGTATGGTATTTGTTTTCTCTAGCTTCTTTTACTTAGAATATAACTCTTGAGATCCATTCATTTTGTTGCAAATGGTAAGATTGCATTCTTTGTTATAGCTGAGTAGTATTCCATTATGTGTGTGTGTATATATATATATGGGTCTCACATCTTACCCATTCATGTTGTTTGGTATTTTTAGATGTTTTCCATATCTTGGCTATTGTAAATAATGCTGCAGTGAACAGAGGGGTATGTATATCTTTTTGAATTAGTGTTTTTGTTTTCTCCAAATATATAACCAGAAGTAGGATGGCTAGATCATATGGTAGTTCTATTTTTAATTTTTTGAGGAAGCTTTGTACTGTTTTCCATAGTGGCTACACCAGTTTACATTTCTACCAATAGTGCATGAGGATTCCCTTTTCTCCACATTCTCACTAATACTTGTTCATTTTTGTCCTTTTGATAATAGCCATTTTGACAAGGTGAGGTGATAGCTTACTGTGGTTTTGATTTGCATATCCCTGATGATGTTGAACACCTTTTTGTGTGCTTGTTGACCGTCTGTATGTCTATATGTCTTCTTTGGAAAAAAAATGTCTTTTCAGATTCTCTGCCCATTTTTAAATCAGATTGTTTGTTATTGAGTTGTATGAGTTCTATATTATATTGTGGATACTAATCCCTTATCAGATATGGTTTGCAAACATTTCCTCCCACTTGTAGGTTGCCTTTTCATTGTATTGATTGTTTCTTTGCTATGCAAAAAAGGCCTTTAGTTTGATGCAATGTCATTTGTCTGTTTTTGCTTTTGTTGCCTGTGCTTTTGGTGTCATATCCCAAAAATCATTGCCCAGACCAATGTCAAGAAACTTTGTCACTATGTTTTCATCTAGTAGTTTTCCTGTTTTAAGTTTTTATGTTTAAGAACATGATTTAACATTGTTGATGCTGACTTTTACCACCTGGCTGAGGTAGTGTTGGTCAAGTTTCTCCACTCTTAAGTTACTCTTCTTCCCCATTTTCCATACTGTACTCTTTGGAAGAAAGTCTGGTGGTCAGCAAGGTGGTTCCACCAGGAATGATAAGTTATGTTCTATCTCTTTGAGGGTGGAGTATTTACATTAATTATTTGAAATTGTTCTCCACAGATTTGTCTATCCTTCCTTATCTACCCTCCACACTCCTCCCCCATCCACTACAAACACCCTTATTTAGTTACTTATATCAGTACAGATTAATGGATATTTATTTCATACTTTGGGTTATAATCCAGTAGTACTTTATCTTTTTTGCTCATATTATTCTACTTATGGCCATTGGGAGCTCTTTCATTTGGCTTCTTGTCCTTTTGACATACCCCATCATTGTGCTTGTTTGAGCAATTGTCTTACTTTTTGGCACTACAGGACCCATATTACATATTTCCTATCTCAGTCCTAGAATCAGCCATTTCTCTAAAGAGCCCTGATTCCTTTTACTGGAGAATGGTATTAAAACTCAAGATCTGGGTAATAGGTGTGCTTGTTTCTGAGGCACTGTTGCTTCCAGGTCCTCGCAGTTGACAGAACAAGGAAATATATGTGTATATACTGACCCATGTATATATATGCATATCAATAAATATTTCAAAATGTTGCCATCACTGTCTGTAAAAACTGAAACATAGGTTCATACTGATGTTTCCAGCTCTTAACTGTTACCACATGGATCATTCTACCTTCCTTTCTTGGTTTATAAACTCTATAATGAGGAACCTTACTCCCACAATCTGCTACCCATTTACTTTATTGTTGACTGCCAATACAATATGCATGTATAGGATTTCGGAATTGTTAATCCAGACCCTTGTGGGAAACAACTTCATCAACTAAAAATACAGTGCTTATATGTAATTTATTTACTTTTAGTTTTATCAGATTGCAGTAATTTTCAGTTACTCACTGTAACACCTGTTCCCCCTAATGCCTTCAGTGAGTGTTTCATTCATATTAGAGATAGATTGTTTTATCACATTTTGCATTCAATCCTAGGGTTCCTGACTTACTAAATGATTTATTTTGAATACATATCCTTTAAGGTGCACTCTTTTTTGCTGTAAAGTTCTGTGGGTTTGACAAATGTGTAGTATCATGTATTTTCCATTAGTGCAGAAGAGTTCTGCCTAAAAAAACTTCCTGTACTTCATCTGTTCAACACCCACTACCTTCAACCTCTTGGCAACTACTGACTGTTTATTGTCTCTTTGGTTTTGTCTTTTCCAGAATGTCATACAATTCAAATCATAGATTATGTAGGATTCTCTATCTGATTTCATTCATTTAATAATATACTATTTATTTATTTATTTATTTAAATGTTTATTAAAAGCATTTATTAAAAAAAGAAAAAGCATCTATATAAGCACTAAATTTAGAAGTCTTCAAAGATCTACATAGGAATCAAGGTTCTTGTGAATAATGTGGACCTGGGTGATTTTAAATATTTTTTCTTGTACCTTGTATTTTCTTAAAGAGTAAAGTAAAAACTTTAGAGATTTTTCTATGATTTTTTTTTTGGTATCATTAATCTACAATTACATGAAGAACATTATGTTTACTAGGCTCCCCCCTTCACCAAGTCCCCCCATATTCCCCTTCACAGTCACTGTCCATCAGCGTAGTAAGATGCTGTAAAATCACTACTTGTCTTCTCTGTGTTGCACAGCCCTCCCCGTACACCCCCTCACACTATACATGTTAATCGTAATGCCCCCTTTCTTTTTTCCCGTCCTTATCCTTCCTTTCCCACCCGTCCTCCCCAGTCCCTTTCCCTTTGGTAACTGTTAGTCCATTCTTGGGTTCTGTGCTTCTGCTGCTGTTTTGCTCCTTCAGTTTTTTTTTGTTCTTATACTCCACATATGAGTGAAATCATTTGGTACTTGTCTTTCTCTGCCTGGCTTATTTCACTGAGCTTAATACCCTCCAGCTCCATCCATGTTGTTGCAAATGGTAGGATCTGTTTTTTCTTATAACTGAGTAATATTCCACTGTGTATATGTACCACATCTTCTTTATCCATTCATCTACCGATGGACATTTAGGTTGCTTCCAATTCTTGGCTATTGTAAATAGTGCTGCGATAAACATAGGGGTGCATCTGTCTTTCTCAAACTTGATTGCTGCGTTCTTAGGGTAAATTCCTAGGAGTGGAATTCCTGGGTCAAATGGTAGGTCTGTTTTGAGCATTTTGATGAACCTCCATACTGCTTTCCACAATGGTTGAACTAATTTACATTCCCACCAGCAGTGTAGGAGGGTTCCCCTTTCTCCACAGCCTCGCCAACATTTGTTGTTGTTTGTCTTTTCGATGATGGCGATCCTTACTGGTGTGAGGTGATATCTCATTGTGGTTTTAATTTGCATTTCTCTGATGACAAGCGATGTGGAGCATCTTTTCATGTGTCTGTTGGCCATCTGAATTTCTTCTTCAGAGAACTGTCTGTTCAGCTCCTCTCCCCATTTTTTAATTGGATTATTTGTTTTTTGTTTGTTGAGGTGTGTGAGCTTTTTATATATTTTAGATGTCAACCCTTTATCGGATCTGTCACTTATTAATATATTCTCCCATACTTTAGGATACCTCTTTGTTGTATTGATGGTGTCCTTTGCTGTACGGAAGCTTTTCAGCTTGATATAGTCCCACCTGTTCATTTTTGCTTTTGTTTCCCTTGCCAATAATATACTTTTAAGATTCATGCCTTTGTGTGGCTTGACAGCTCATTCCTTTTTTTTGTTGAATAGCCTGTTAAATAGTCACTACCTATCAAAGGATATTTTGGTTGCTTCTAGTTTTTGATGATTACGAATAAAACTGGTATAAACATCTGTATGCAGCTTTTTGTGGACATAACTTTTCAAACAGTTGTGTGTATATTTAGAAGCATGATTGCTGGATTGTATAACTCTATAGGACTATGTTTAGCTTTGTGAGAAATTGACAAAGTGTATTTCACAGGGTTTGTACCATTTTACATTCTTACCAGCAGTGAATGAGAGTTCTAGTTGTTCTTGATCTTCACGAGCCTTAAGTATTGTCATTTTTTTGCATGCTAGCTATCCTAATAGGCGTGCAGTAGTATCTTATTGTTGCTTTAATTTGGATTATTTTCCAATGACAGATAATGATGAGCATCTTTTCATATGCATATAAAGCAACCTGTCTATTTTCTTTGGTGAGGTGCCTGTTCTGATCTTTTGTCCATTTTTAATTGGATTGTTTGTTTTCTTTCTGTTGGGTTTTAAGGGTTCTTTGTATAATTTGAGTACAAGTCCCTTATCAGATGTGTCTTACCAATACTTTCTTAGGGTCAATGGGCTGTCTTTTTCTTTTTCTAATATTCTTTTTTTAATTAAAAAAAGAAATGTTTTTAATTTTAATGAAGTCCTTTTTATGAAATTTTTTTCTTTCTTGGATTAAATGCTAGAATTTTTCCTATATTATCCTTCTAGAAGTTTTGTAGTTTCACATTTTACATTTATGTCTATGTTCTATTATCAGTTAATTTTTATGAAAGATTTTAGATCTGTGTGTAGGTGGGTGGTTTTACATATAGATATCTGATGTTCTTGCATCATTTGTTGAAAGACTATCCTTTCTCCATTGAAATTGCCTTTTTGCCTTTGTCAACTACAGTTAACTACATATTTGTGTCTGTTTATGGGCTCTCTCTTTTGTTCCATGGATATATTTGTCTATTCCTTTGCCAGTACTATGCCATCTTGACTTCTGTAGCTTTATAGTCAGTCTTACGATCTGGTACCGTTGTTCTTTTTTAATATTATGTTGGTTATTCCTAGTCTTTTTCCTTTGCATACACATTTTAAAAATATTTTGTTGGTATCAACAAAATAACTTGCTAGGGATTTCCTTGGGATTAAATTGCACATTATAGATCAAGTTTGGAGAATTGACACTATTCCAGTAATCAGTCTTCCAAACCATGAAGATGAGATACCCATTTATTTAGATCTCCTTTGATTTCTCTCACCAATATTTTGTAGTTTCTGCATATAGAGTCTGTACCTATTTTGTTAGGTTTATACCTAAGTATTTGTTTTCCTTTTGGAAGGAAGGAGATAATATAATTTGAATTTTTATAAGTTTCCAATTGTAATTGTTCATTACTGATACATAGAGAGCCAATTGACTTTTGTTTAACTTTGTGTCCTGTGTTCTTTCTCTAACTGTTTATTGGTTGCAGAAGATTTTTTTGTAGATTCTTCATGTTTTTCTCCACAAACATTCATGTCATCTACAAATAAAGCCAGGTTTATTTCTTCCTTTCCATTCTAGATGACTTTTATTTCTTTTCTTGTTTAGTAGCATGCTGAATAGGAGTGGTGAGCACATCCTTGCCGTATTTCCCATTTTAGGAAGAAAGTATCCAGTCTTTCACCATTAAATACAATGTTAGCTGTAGGTTTTTTTGTAGATGTTCTATATGACGTTGAGGAAATTTGCTGAGTTTTTTTTCTTTTCAATTCATGAATGAGTATTGGATTTTTTTTTTGTCCTCAGATGATATAATTATAAGACTTTTCTTCTTTATCCTGATTATATGGTGGATTGTATTAACTGATCTTTCAAATGTTCAACTAGTCTTACATGCCTAGAAATCGCAATTTGTTGTGGTGTATAATTCTTTTTATACATTGTTGGATTTAATTTGCCAATATTTTGTTGAGGGTTTTTATGTCTATATTTTTATGAGAAAGAAGTGTTCTGTAGTTTTTCTTATCTTGTCTCTGATTCTGGTATTAGGGTGTTGCTTGCCTCATAGGATGAGTTAGACAGTGGTTTCTCTGCTTCTGTTTTCTAGAAGAGATGATGGAGATTTCGTATTACTTATTTCTTATATGTTTGGTAGACTTTACCATTGAGACCATCTGGGCTTGGTTCTATTAAACAAGGTTTCCTCATCTTTGACTTCCAAGATCTCAAATTTTTTCTAGTCGTTAGTTAATTGTGAGAGTTTTCCAGCTTTTAGCTCGCTAGCAGTTTTCTTTGTCAGCAGTCATGTAGTTTAATTTTACTCAAATACAGCTTAATTATGCAACCAATAGCTCAAGAGGATCCCCAGGCAGATTTGAATCTCTTTCTTTGTAATTTCCTTTTCTCTGGTACTTTATCCTGTAAATCCCATCAGCCTTAATCTCCCCAAATTCCCATTTCTGTCTTCTCAAATTCAGTGAGACCACTGTGTTTTGCCTGTGCTTCCTTTCCCTGTGCCAATATTCAGAAAATGCCTCAGAGCTTAAAATCCAGGGCTATCATAAGATTTATCTGATATGTTTCCTTCTAGGGATATTGTCCTGTGCTTCTTCTTTTCTAATATCTGAAAAACTTTCATATATTTTGTCTGGTTTTCTAGTTGTTTATATCAGGAGGGCAAGTTCAGTATCAGTTACTTGTTCATGGCAGGAAATGGGTGACTTACAGTTTCATTTTTAGCACAGTATTAATTATATCACTAAAAGTCTACCACTAAAGAAATTTTACTTTTTGATTATTTAAAATATTTCCTATCACAAAGCATGTTTAAATAAAACCTAGAAATAGTAAAATCCTTAAACCTACATTTGGTTCTATGTTTACTTCAGCAAATTCTTCTGAATTGAGGTTACTGTTTAGAAGATAAATTATGCTCAGTATGTCTGAATATCTGTATATTAGCCTAAATGTGAACTAGATTGCATTTTTCTAGTGTGAAGAATTACACGAGTCACTTAAAGTACCTAATTTCCTAATTTTATACCCCCCTAAAAATTATTGAGTCCTATTCCTCAGATGTTTCTTTTGTTTTAATTCAGTGATTCTTAGAAGGGACCACTAAGTTTGCTTCATGTGGAGACCCATTCACTGGCACCATTGATAAAATAAAGACTCAGAGCATCTAAGATAAGGGCAAATAACCATAGCAATTATTATTGTTCACTTCAAATGTTATGTTATCTTTGTAAAATCTTGAGTAATTTACATAGATATCAGCTGCATCATTATCAACCAAGAGTTACTAAAAGTTAGCATTTCATAATATTCTCCAAAATTGCTGTTACATGTCTACATTATTATGGCATAAATAAAGGAGTTTTAGCAACAGCCATAATTATAGTTCTTATGTTCCCTGGTATAAATACCCCCAATATTTTAAGTAAAAGTTGATTGTCATGTGAGAATATAGTAACTTATTCTTGGTCCAGTAGTGGAATCAGTTAGAAAAAAGGGTTGTGGAATTTTGCAGGAACTAGTAGGTATAGTGACATCATTTTTTGAAGTAATAATATGCACAAGTATCAGATAAAGGAGAAGGAAAGACCATAGTCAACCAGAGAATTCATCCTGAATCATTAGTCTCAAGATCATACTTCTTAATAATAGCAAGAATTTAACTAATACATTTTTTTTGGAAACTTTAGAAATATTTCACTTTTCAACAAAGGTCATAATGCCTCTGTTAGCTGTATACTAGAGTTATATTGAGTTTATAGGTGGCATGAATATGTTGTAAATATGCCAAAGCCTTACTATAAATCAGTAACTGAGCCAATAAAAGAAACACATCTCCTATCTGAATATAATCTGTATCAGTTGTCTCAAAAGTGTGGTATGTACATCCCTGGGATAATATAAGATAATCCTCTAGGGTTCAGGTTATAAAAGTATTAGCACTTCTGTTGATATATTTTTAATCTCATTCTGCTTAAATTAATATTTATGTTTTACAATATATGTAACATTAATACAATAGTCCACGTATATAATTTGTAAGTAAATATACCTAATTAGACATGCATGCTCAAAATTTTTTCTCTGATGATATGTGTTGGAGTAAAAAGTGGAACTCTCATTCTATACTGTCAGTCAGTGGTTCTCAACTGTGGACAGTGGAGTTTTGATTGTCATGACCAGGAAGTGCGCGTGTATTTCTGGTATCTAGTGGGCAAAGGCCAGGGATGCTGCTAAGCATCCTTCATTTCACAGGGCAATTCCCCCCACCCCTAACATGCCCTGACCACACACACACACACAGACTAAATCAGAACTAAAAGGAACTTGAGAGACCTTGCTACAGACTGTATTTCCTCTTCCTTTATAAATGGAGAGCAAAGAAGTCAGTCTAGCCTATGTTTACTTTCCTTTTCACCTCACTGTAGATTAACTACTTGGCTTTCCTATTTTCATGTCTATATTTTCTAGTATCTCAAAAACAGGCACCAAAAGAATTGAAGTTATGTATAAACATTCAGAATTTTGTAAAACTAGGAGGATAGTCTGAGAATAGAGGAAAAGAGGTAACAAAATGTATGAAGCCCTCTATTATAGGATCTTAAATATTTGTGTGTGGTTTTACACTTCTGAGATTACCTAATTATGTTCATTAAGTTATACTTTTATGTATTTGTATATTACCAAACTTTTTGATTTTTTATAAAGTAAATTGGTGTCCTGGTTCATTGAAATCTAAAGAGAAAGCAGCTACTGAGAATACTGACAGGAGAGAATCCATCATCAGCTAAAATGCATTATTTTGCAAAGCAAAGAATAAAAAGTGTGTGATCCAGTGATTTTGGCGAAAGACCTGGACTTGGGGTTTTATTTCTGATTTTATGTTCTTTCAACACATGATCCTGTGGTCTATCCAACTTTGTTTTGGTGTCATGGTCTGGAAAAAATCTATTTATAGCAAGAATAAGCATTCACTGTGAGTTTTCCATTTTAGAACATACATTTTTAGATAGTGAAGACCTGTCCTTATTTGCATTTATATCTGAATCAAACATGTTTTATTTCTAAATGTACTTCTATGCTTTAAATAAAGATGATTCCAAAGAGATACAAAGCCTGCCTTACCAAAGTGTGGTAAGAATTAGTGGCTTCAAGTATTATAAAAATTAAATAGAACAGTATTCTATCACCATCTAGTTGCTTCTACTTTTGATAACATGTGCCAAAGAATGTGAGCCAGCTGCTCCTCACTCCACTGAAATGCTTTTAAGGATTGTGGTCAGCATAACTGAATTGTTAGCATGATTCTTAATTAAAATGGATAATCATCTAGTTGATATATGAGATTCTTCCTGAAGTCAGGGGATAAGCCTCTCAGAGCTCACTCTAGATTCAAAAAGAAGCTTAAAATAGGTAACAATTTGAGAGTTAAAATCAGAATTAGATGCATTTAATAGTAGGACATATATCAAACTGTGTGTTCAAAAAATTTTTCAATCTGCAGTGAACCAATACATTAGCAAAATACAATAAAAATGAATAACTAGAGAAATGAAATAAAAAGTAAGCTGTACTTTTTCTTATTAGATTCAACAGTCATAAAATTACTTTGTTAGGTTTCTATAAAGATTTCTAAACACTTATTCTCTATAAAGACTTCTAAACACTTACTCTCTATTTTTGCATTCATCGTGACACAGCTTCATAGCAGTTTGTGGATCACCAGAGGTCAGAGAAACAAGCTGATTGCAATAGAAATTATTTGAAATATAATTTCCTTTTCTACTGTTTACATCCTAGTCTTCACTAAGTACAAATTCCTGCCTAATCTCAGTTGAAATCTTACCTTCTCAGCAAAGCCTTCCTTGACTTCCTAAACTGTCTTGGGTAATCCATCCTCTATGCTCTCACTTCACTCCAAAAGGGCCTCCATTATATCAATATTATATTCATTTATTTCACTTAAAGAAAATGTTAAAGTAGTCCTTAAGAGCGGGGTTCTAGGAAGATTCGTGGCACATTTTTGAGATAATAAGTCAAAATCTGTTTCATGAATGAAATCAGAAGTGAATGAATAAATTGCAGCAAAATGCTGAGCTGAATCAATACAGTGGATGAAGGAAAACTTCATTTTGTGGAAAAAAACAAAGTTTCTTAGTCTCAAAAGTTAGACTTATTGAATCAGAATCACATTCTTATAAAAATAACCATTGATAGACAAATGAACACATGCATCCACTTCATAACTGCATAACACAGTTTGGGAGGGAAACAACACATGGACACAAAACAAAAACTCAAACCACTGAAGCTAACTTTCTAGCAACACTTTTAAACAACTTTTGGTAGGGAAGGGGGTTGCAAACTAGTGCCCCAAGAGTTTTAAGGTAACTTTGTGCTATACTTAACGTTTTTTCTTTTCCTTGCCCCTCCAACTATAACGATTTGGTATCCTAGCAGACTCCTTCAGTTCATTGCATACATGAAAGCCTACTGAGTACTCTGCTGGACACCTTGGAGAACACAAAGGAAACTTGAGCATGAAGAGATTAAAATCTTTTGATGAAGTCAGAAATACATAAAACTAACTAAAATGCAAAGTAAAATGCATTAGCTGGTAAGTGTAATAGACTCATGAATGAAGAACTTTAAAAATATATTTTGCTTAAAAATTTCAAGTGTTTATAGAATGCTTTTCAAATTTTTATTTCTTCTGAGTCTGGAGAACAACTGTCATGTAGGACACGTCAATATTGAAGAGGATTTAACCTGTTCTTTGGATAATAAAACCAATAATTCAGAGATAGATAGACAGATATTATACTGACCTAGTTTGAACAACCCATCAATAAATGGGCAAATTTAGCCTCCAAAGCTAGAAATGAATCTACAGGAGTTGAAAATGGTAGGGTATTGAGAGGTGTACAGACTTCTGCCCTGAATGTGTAACTGAGTAGGCAAATGGATACATAAATTTCAGTACTTCTTCCTCTGTGGCTGTACAACTATTGCTTTTACATTCCATCTCCAAGAGTGGTTTAGGAAAGAAAGAAGTACAGAAGTCTGAAGTCTTAGCATGTGGGCACTATCCTTGGGGAAAGTTCGATCTTGCATCACTTTTTGGGTATGCGCATGTCTCTAGTTCCCACAGAGAAGCTGATCCCTGGCAGAGGGAGGGTAGACACTGTGAGACTGAGTCATGACTTGAAAAAAAGAGAAATAATTTTTAAATGGAAGAAAGGCTCTTAGTAGGATCAAATTTCTGTAGTGAAATAGGAAGCAATGAAAAAATAAGTTTAAATCTGGGTTATATTTGAGGGAATCCATCCCAATAATTTCAGATTATTTTGCTATGACATAAATCCTTGTGTATTCATGTGGCAATTACCTTTATTCTTCTTCACAAACATTGACTGATAATTTTCTCTTGTATTTTAACCCCACCTGCCAGCTGTATAATGCTCTTTAAATATGGTCCATTGGATAGTACAGGTCATGTTTTTCAGCGAATGTTAAAAATGAGAATAAGTGCCACAAACCCTCTTTTCTGTCCTTTTTTCTGATGAGAAGTTTATTTATTGGAAAAGTTTTACAATGGTAAAATAAATTACTTTTGTTTATATTTTATGAGTCCTCTATATTGAAAATAATAAAAATTAAATTTTCAGCACTGTACTGAAAAACCTAGGAAATGGTTTTATGACATTATATTTCCTAAAACATAATAAAATCTATTTGGAAGCTCTTTAACCTTTCTTTCTTTACATTTTTTCTTTTATCTCCCCTCGTACCCTTTCTTGCTCAGAAGCTAACACAGGTACTTGATATATCACTTGCCTACCTAGATTTAAATGCTCTCTTTGAGAGGAACCTACTCTTTGTTTCCTTGTATCTAACAACTTCTTTTGCCTCATACATACATGAGACTTAAGATAACAGTTTCTGCATCAACTAAATTTGCATTTCTGGCAAAAAGCTCTTATCTTAACAAAGCCGTATTTCTTGCCTCTTTCTTAACCTCTTCCCATTTCACATTATTTTCATTTTCTTCTTTTAATATTCCTCTGTATCCATATCCTTGAAGAAACAAATTGATTGTCTCCACCACTGCCCCAACCCTACCTCTCCACATGCACCATGGTAGGTATTTTGATGTGGTCTTCATGGTATAAGAGATAATGTTAAATAGATGCTCAGTGATCCTTCCCACTACTAGTCTGAAGTTAGGTACTTATATTTTAGATCTTTTTCATATCTTATTAGTTAATTCAAGAAATATTTATTGAATGTTTATCATATGCCAAGCGGTAGGGAAACTATGGAGAATAAAAACAATAATGGAAATAATAGGCTTGTGGGTAAAAGAGGCATTGATTCATAATCTCACAAGGAAATGTACAAATACAACTATAATTGTAGTAGGGAGATGATATGGTTGTGAAAGCCTATAACAGGGAGATCTGACATGGTCAAGGTGGTCAGTAAGGCCTTCCTCAGGAAGTAACACTTAAAAAATCTGAAGCATGAGTAGACAGGTGAGGGGAGGAATCCTTCCAGGTAGGGGAAACAGTGTGAGTAAGAGCCCTGCGATGGGAGGAGGAGTGGCTGGTATAAAGGACGGACTGGGAGGATTCAAGTTTGTCTTTAAGAGAGAGGCTTGAGTGGTGAGGTAGGTAGGGACAGGCTATATTAAGGAATTTTGGTTTTGTGTTATCTTCTTAAGAGTTTTGGGAAGCCATTAAAGGTTTTAAACAGGATTCAATAAATTTGTATTTTGAAAAAGATATTATGACTACAGTAAGAATAATGGTTTGCAGAGAGCCAGGGTAGATGTAGGTAGGTGAATTTAGGAAGCTGTTGTGATCCAGGTGAGAAAAAGTAGTACATTGATTTAGGGGATATGGTGAGAAGTAGATATAATTAAATCAAATAATACTGAGGGAAAGTCGGTAAGACTTGAGGATTGGCTACTGAATTGTAAGAGAAGAGGATGACTAAGGGTTGGGGCTTCAATAAGGAACACTGGAATGAGACAAAATTTTAAAGGAAAGATCATGGGTTAGAATTTATACATGTTGAATTTGAGATAGCCACAAAACATCAAATGGAATATATGAATAGGTTGCTTGAAAGAGACAAGATTTGAGCTGGAGGTATAAGTTGATATGGTAACTATTGCTGATGATGTGCATGGTGAGAATATGGAAAGAGGGTGGTGCCAAGGACCCAGCTTTGGAAAACTCCCAGCATTTCAAGACTAGATAGAAAAGAATGAACCTCAAAGGAGACTGAGAAGGTGTGATGAGAGGTGTTAGAGAAAAACCAGAAGTTTTTATTTTTTAAAAACTTTATTAGGAGTCACATTGTTTTTGTTTTCATTTTAAAATGCATTCATATTTTAAAAAATCATTGCTTGCAACACTTGTCTCTTAAAAATAATCTGTATTTGGCCCTTCTAGACATATCTTTGTCTCTTAAATGAGACGCAATTGTGTACGTGTCAGGTGTGTCTTTGAATTCTACTACTTAGAAGGAAGGTAGTTTTTGCCCCAGTAAGTGTTTCATAGGGAAGCAGATGTGCTCCAGTGATAGGAGATGAGAAGGGGATGTTTTGTTATTAATCACTTCACTTTGTATAAACAAGGACTTTGTATTTTTGAAAGATGTCTTCTTTTGGTTAATGGAAATGAATCCTATTTTTAAAGTTTTTCATCAGTTACTTTAAGAGGTGTGTACTCTCTTGTTCTAGTAACAGAACTTCAGAAGTCTTTGTTAATTGTAGCATATGTCATGTCTTCTGTTACAAAAGAACATGTGGGATATGTAGAACAGAATTTCAGTATAGACAAGGTATGTCTTTAGATAGGAAGTGGTGGCAGACAATTTGTAAACTGAGAAAGCCCAAATATTGCCTTTTTATCTCTGCTTGATTCCCTTAGTTCAAATAAATCTGAAAAGACATCTTAATAAGAAACTAATGTCCTATTCTAAACTTTAAAAAGGAAAGAATTTTACTATTTAAACTAAATAACAGAGTGTATAAACTTAATGTTACTCTTATGCTTTTCTAGCCTACATTTCTTAACTGTGTATCATAATTTGTAAAATTCTAATTTAAGGAAGTTATGGAATCCTGAACTGGGAATCAGGATACATATGTGTTTTTTTTTTTTTTTTGCTCTTAACTAAGTAATTATGGACATATCTTTTCTTTCAGGCTTTATTTGATTATATGAAAGAATTGGTTCAGTTGACTGTGACTTGTCCAGTTCTCTGTCCTCTAATTCTGATTCGGTGGGTCAGTGTTAAGGCTTTTACATATATTACATAAATTAATAATATAAAATGAAAATCTCTTGTAATCACAAAAATATCAGATTTTATTGTTAAAAAGTAACTAAAAATAGCAATGGGTTTTCTCTCCATGTACATTCCTCCATGTACATACTGACATATTAATGGTAATATTTAACAAAAGTGGGATTATGCTCTACCTTTTATAGTATATCTTGCTTTTCTACCTTATCTCTTGGATCTCTTACCACATAAATTTCTCTCTTAAGTTTTTTCTTCTTATTATGAATGTAGTCTATACTTACAGGCAAAAAGTAAAACTGAAGATCTCAGATGATTTCTCAGTTGTACTCCCCATGGGTAATCACTCTTATAAAAACTGTGTGTATCTCTGTAGCACGTATTAACTATACGAGGGTTTTTTTTTGTTTGGATGTGTACTATGATTTATTTAGTCACCCCTCTATTGATGGTCATTAGCATCTCCTCACCATGCTTCCTTCCAGTAAAAAAATGCTATGATTCATAAAATGCAAGATTGTTGGTTTTTTAATTATCCTTTATTTATATGTTATAGATAGTCTTTACTGTCTCCAAGGAAAATCTTCGGCTAGGATTACTATATCTTTGATTTTAATCTCACAGCCATAAGCCTTACTAAGTATCTGTAGGATATACACACTTTCACAAAATATTTAAGGCAAATGTTCTCACTTTGTCCTCAAATCCCAACATGATTTTTTATTTTGGTGAACCTGACTGAATCTCATGGGAGCCTTGAGAACTCCTTTAGTCCTTTTATTTAAAAATCTGTCTCTAGCTTGTTAGTCACAATTTGGTCCATGAAGCAGTAGCTTCAGCACCACCCAGGAGCTTGTTAGAATTGGGGAAGCTCAAGCCTTCATCCACGTGTACTAAGGCAACATCTACCCTTTAATTCCATCATCCACACATCACAATCCGAGGAGCATGGATTTGGGAGCAGGTCTGTGACATTGCCTTTTTTTGTGTTTGATCCTCTGTGCTCACATGCTGAGTTTGATCTTTCTTTGGTTCTTATTGTTGTAATATAGAGAGGGGGTGAAAAAAATAGAAAGTTTGAACTAAAGAGCTGAATTTACTAAGGGAAAGAGCCGTTTCCCCTCTGCTTGTATTGCACCTTCCACTGGTAAGTTCTCCTGTCGATTTTTATCTAGTTTTTACCATACCAGTAATATGGGAAAGAAGAGAAAATACAGTCAGTTCTGCTATCATGCTTGCTTTGAAAATAAGGATTTGTACCATGTTGTTGGTATTAGAGAACAGTTTGAGTAGCACGTGAATTTTGTGTTTGCTTATATACCATTCATCTGAGAAACACTAGCTGAATGCAGAAAACTATGTCCAGGTAAACCATGCCACATACCATTAAAAGGCATATATTTCAACCAGCTAACAGCTACCTTAGTTCTCCATGTGTGCTTTGAGCCATATTGATCCATTTATGGTGTTAGAGTTCTCTTTTGGCCTTAGGTAACCCTCCTTCCAGCACTTCACAAAAATGAAAAAGCAGTAGGCCTTCTGATACACACTTTCACATGTAAGCTTATTTATTTCAGCATTTAGGTGTTTCTTAACCATTTAATGTGTAAAAAATGGTCTACAGTTTTTCTTAACTTCCTATCTTTTTTTATGTAAATATATATTTTTTACTGAAGTATCATTGATACACAATTTTATGTTGGTGTCAAATATATAACACAGTGGTTTAACAGTTACCCATATTATTAAGTTCTCACTCCAACTGGTGTGGTTACTATCTGTCAACATAGAAAGATGTCATTACAGAGCTACTGACTATATTCTCCATGCTGTACTACTATCCCCATGACCAACTTACATTATGATTGAGAATTTTTGTGCCCCTTTGTCCCCCTCACCCTCTCTACCCACCCACCCCATGCTTCCCCCAGGGTAATCACTAGTCACTTCTCAGTGTCTATGATCTACTGCTATTTTGTTCATTTTGTTTTCTTTTGCTTTTATATTCTACAAATAAGTAAAATCATATGGTATTTGTCTTTCTCCACCTGGCCTATTTCACTGAGCATAATTCCCTGTATATCATCCATGTTGTTGCAAACACCAGGATTTCATTTTTTTTAATGGCTGAACATACTCGATTGTATATATATACCACATCTTTTTTATCCATTCATCCAAAAAGACAAGAAATAACAAGTGTTGATGAGGATGTGGAGAAATAAGAATGCTCTTACACTGTTAGTGGGAATGTAAATTGGTATAACTGCTGTGGAAAACAGTATGGAGGTTCCTGAAAAAACTACAAATAGAAATACCATTTGACCCAGTAAATCTACTAATAGGGATTTACCCAAAGAAAACAAAATCCCTGATTCAAAAAGATAAATGGAGCCTTATGTTTATCTCTGCATTATTTACAGTAACCAAGATACGGAAGCAACCTAAGTATCCATCAATAGACGAATGGATAAAGAAGCTTCCTATCTTTTTTATGCATCATCGTTGAAATTTCTGAATGTTGGTCCCCCACCCCACCTTCCCCATAAGCCCTTTAGTTTTATTGTGCAATCTTGTGTAATATGGTGATCTTTAGGAATGCTTGTCACATGATAGCTGACTTGTTTTTAATAATAGAATCTCAATATCAAAAGACTCAAAAGAAATTGGTTCTATCCCTTATTGCCTCAGACTTGTAAAAAATCTCTTTATGACCCAATTCTCTAATACCGTGTATACTCCCCTTTCTAATGTAACCCTTGCCTGATCAACTGGCAGTTCTAAGAGGGCAAGGACAGTGTCTGTCCTGTTTGTTTTTGTTTCTCTAGTCCTAATATAGTGCCTAATACATGGTAGGTACTCAATAACTGTTTGAAATAGGATTCTATGTGAATGTAAGTACGTAATTATTTAGAGAATTCAGATGTTTGTTTTGACTTAGCAACCAGAACTGTTCTTAAAGCTGCTTTAAATATTACTTTTTATTAATACAATTTAAAAGAAGTTAGTTGATATCTGAAGTGGCAGAAACATTCTTGTTCTGACATTACAATCAGTTGCCAATTTTGTACTAGGATTCATAATGAATGTGGTAATTCAGTGGTACTAGGATTATTATTTCTAATTTTAAAAAGTTATAAATCTTGTGAATATTTTCTTAAAAAGTCATAAAGTCATGAAATATATTTGAGAAAATTCTAAAAATGAAGAGTGTCAAGTTGTCTTAAATTCAGATGAAAGTTGAAACTTGGAGAAATAACTAACATAAGTGATACTAAGCTTTCATTATGATAGAAGATAATTTGAGGCATTTGTCAAATAAACTTTAGCCAGTTATGAGAGAGATTAATTCTCTCTTTTATTTCTTAGCTACTCCTAGAGACTGCCACTTCCTTAGTCTGCACTTCTTTTGCTTTCTGATTTCACTTGAATATTTTTCTATGTTATTTAATATTTTCTAGTTCCATATTCCTTATTTAAATAGGGAAGTTTATGGTAAGGAGAATTCTCATAGTTCCTCAAAAGAACTGAGTCAATGAGTTTAGAAACTATAATTATTTTTACTGTACCTATTTAGTGTATTGAAGTGTTTTCTCATTTAATACTGAATCTCTGAATTTCACAATGTTGATTACATGGCTCAAGTTCTACTCCTACTGTGCAACTTTTTCCAAAATTATAGTCTTCATTTAATTTTCCATTGAGGTATTTTAATAGGGTGGTCTTGATTAATTTCCCTCTCCCCTAAAGCCTGTGAAATTAGACATTTCATTCTGTTACTTTAAAGATACTCTGAAATAGGGAACACTCCAGTACTAACGACAAAAACGTCTGTGTTATAGACCAAAGGAAGTAGTCATGAAATTTTAAAAAGTTTATTTATTTTGATATAATTATGCTTTTATTTTGTTATTATTTCAAACCTATAGAAAATTTGCAAGAGTGCAAATTTGCAAGAAGGCAAAGAAACTCCCATATTGCCCTTTACCTAGATTCAACAGTTGTATACATTTTGCCTCATTTGCCTTATGTTTTATCTACCTTTCCATGCATAGTTTTATTCTTGAATCATTTGAGAGTAATTTAGGAACATTATGCCCCCTTATCCCGAAATACTTCTGTGTGAACTTCCTAAGAATAAGAACATTCTCTTTCATAACCAAAATAAAATGATCAAAGTCAGGAAATTTAATGTTTGTACGATTCTATTTTCTAATCCATAATCTATATTCAAATATTGTCAGTTGTCTCAATAATGTCCTTTATAGCTTTTTTTTTTTCCTAGTTCAGGATCCAATCCAAAATCTTGCATTGCTTTTAAGCATATCTTTTTGGTCTCTTTTGAATTGCAGCAGTTCCATTTTTATTTTCCAGACCTTGACATTTTTGAAGCAAGGGGGACAGTTGTTTTATAGATCTTAATTTGAGATTATCTGGTGTTGCTTGTGATCAGATAACAGTTATGTATTTTTTGCAGAAATAACACAGAAATGATGTTCTGTCCTTCACAGTTCATGATATTAGGAGGTGCATAATGTTAGTTTGTTTCAGTATTGGTATGCATATATGCATTGTGCGTGAGATTGTAATATTTCCAGAATATCTCACCTGGTTTTAGTGTATCTGCATATCAACAGTTGTTCCTCAGGGGTGGAGAAAGGTTCACCTCCATATCAGTGGGTAATTACCTGGGCAACCAAGGGCTTATCTGAACCTGAGAGGTTGGGGTGAGGGCTTGCTTGCTTCTGCCTGAGCAGGAAAGAGACAGCCCGGACTGCAGTTTATAGGCAATAAGAGGGTTTTAAACTATTTCTCCCTTTGACTGATTTCAGTTTTAGAGGTATTTTGGTCCCAGGATTTCCTTTGCCTGGAGTTACAGCATTCATTCATTCTTTTCAGTGTATTTACTCCTAAATAGAAGTATTTAGGAATAAGCCTGGAATATACAGAAAGTAGATTTGAAATTTCTAGCCCCTAACAGTGGATAAGCAAACCTACTAAATAGAATTGAGTATTGCTGATAGTTTTTTAAGGTAAAATTTATTAAAAAGTGCATAATCTTAAGGGGACAGTTGGGTGAGTTTTGACAAATACATGTATCCATACTTACATCTCTATCAAGACTAAGAAAGTGTCTGTTACTTCAGGAAACTTCCTGATGCCCCTTTCTTGTTAATTATTCTCTCCACGACTGACAACTGATTCTCTGATTTTTTTTTTCCATTATGGATTAGTTTAGCCTGTTTTAGAACTTGATAGAAATAATCAAGCAGTATACATTTCTTTGTCTCCAGTTCCTTTTGTTGATATAATACTTGTGATATTCTTCTACATTATTTTATGTATTAGAAGTACATTCTTTTTGTGGGTGAGTAGTATACCATTGTATGAAAACACTATGATTTGTTTATTCTACTGTGATGAATATTTAGGTTGTGTCCAGTTTATGGATATTATAAATAAAGCTTCTATGAACATCAAAGTACAAGTATGTGTATTTTCATTTCTCTTGCATAAATGCCTAAGAGTGGAACTGCTGGGATATAGGATAGATGTATGTTTATCTTTATTAAAAAACTGTCAAATTTGTTCCATAGTAATGGTACTATTTTATGTTGCCCCTACCAACTATGAGATTTTCGGTTGCTCCATATCCTTGGCAACATCTGATGTTATTAGCCCTTTAAATGTTAGCCATTCTAGTGAATGTGAGTCCTATCTTATTTTGGCTTTAATTTGCATTTCTCTGATTACTAATGAGGTTGAGTACTTTTTCATATGCTTATTGACAATTCATATAGCTTTCATTGTGAAGATTTCAATTCTGTTTGCCTGTTTTTAAAAATTGCATTTTCTTTTTAATGAATTGTAGAAATTCTTTATATATTGTGGTACAAAGTGTGAGAAGTTTGTATTATGAATATATTCTCCCATTTTGACTTACTTACTGATTTTCTTAATATGTTTTCTATTGAACAAAAACTTTTGTTTTTCATGAATTCATATTTATTAATGCTTTCCTATCATAGTTATTGTTTTTTGTATTCTAAGAAATCTTTACCTTCAGCTCACAAAAATATTCACTTATGGTTTCTTTCACAAACTTTATAGTTTTATATTTTACATTTGGGTTTATTTTCCATCAAAGATGAACTTTTGTAGATGGTGTGATGTGCATAGAGATTAGAGTTTAGTGTTTGTTTTTCTCTGTGAAAATTCACATTTCTAAGTGTTTTTTTTAAACAAGGGAAAACTTTACAATTGTAAAACACTAATATGATGTATTTTATGCATTGAAAGCTGAATATTTCAACATTTTTAATATAGAAATGTATATGCTTAAAGAAATGAAAATGTAAACAAATGAAAATGAGATCATTGTTTTATGATAATGTAACTAGAACCTTTTAGTATGTTTTAAAGAATAGGTTAGGTGTATATGAAACAGTATTTCTACAGTAATAAGAGGGAAACTGAGAAGTGTTCTTCATTCTATACATTCTACCAATAAATGGTTTCTTAGTTCTTCAGATGAAATCATTATTTTTTATACAACTTCAAAATGATTTGATTGCCCTGTTATATCTCTTCTATTCATGGTCTAGTGTGTCAGGCTTTCCATTTGAAACTCCTGTTCTCAGGAGTTTATGAGCAGGCAGTTGAAAAAAAATTAACCAGCCAAAAACTTGGCATTCATGATCTTGGTTCAATATAAGTAAGGTACTGGCTTTAACAAAATTTTAAATAGTCAGCTCTTTTTAAAAGTTTTAAGTAGCACAAAGAGGAATGAAGGAATTTCTTTGGTTAAATAGATAGGAAATATTTTTCCAGACAACTTATCCCAGTTAGATTTGCAAAGCAACCTTTTCCCTTCTAGAAATCATTTAAGTATATATGTTCATATGTTCCAGTTCCCACAAAATATTGCCTGAAGACTTTACTTTTCCTTTGCTGTAGTTCATAGCAAGTATCCTCTATCCCTGTTCTCTTTTCTATCCATTTATGCTTTTTAAATTCTCTCTAGTATATTTACATTAAAAATGGCTTTAATGTCATTCTTTTGTCCTTTTTTCCTCTTTGCAGTGCCTACTTGAATAAAGCAGTATATGATTTTATACTAATAAAGCTAATAAAAACAGTATTAGCTTTGAAAGAAGTTTATGTAAATAGCAATAATTTTTCTTGAAATCAAATTTCTGAAATGCAGACTTGAAAAAACTATTCTGAAGAGCTGCTACATAAAGAGCAGGCTTTTAAGTAAGCTTTTTTCTTCTTCCTGAATGTGTGCATGTCAGTTTGAGTACTTTCACAATCTGTTTTTAACCCACTATCATTTGCATAGCTAACACTAGGTTACTATTGGTCCCTGAAGGTGTTTGTGGGTTTTTGTTGCTTTTATTTCACTTCTTATTTTTTTTAAATCATTTCCTGAAAGCCTAGCACAGACATGTAGCCTACTGCAGGAAGTAAGGTGATCTTCTGGAAATATTTTTACTGTCCTCTGAAGATGATTTGCTTCACACAGGAGATTTTTGGGTGCTGCTGAAATTCGGAGATCTGGCAAAATGGGGTAATAACATGACACCAGCTCTTAAGCAGCAACATCTGCTGTGGTTCAAAGCCACACAAAGAAAGCTGCTTAAGCAGTTGAATGTCTTGGACTGCACGGACAAGTGTGGTTCAACTGCAAGGTCTGCAAAGTAGAGGAAACTTAAAGTTGAGAGAAGTTGTTTAAAAAACAGAGTCGTGGAAGATGAGCATCTTTAAGAGACAAACATCACCTTGCCCTCCAAACTATCGAAGATCTTTGTCAGAACCTGCTTATGCAAATGCAGAGATAGGAACGAGCCTGAAGAGCTATCCGTGGTGTGCTCCAGTGAGAAGCAAGAGAAAGGAAGGTGAACATGCTGTTCCCAATCTTGGAAAGCCACTGGGTGCCTATCGGTGGCAGACGCGTCCCAGCTTCAGGTGGAAAGGTGGCAAAAACGAGAGATTGCAAAACAATAAAGGACACTTGGATGAGCCACAACAAAGAGTCCTGCCAAAGATGGCTGGTAATAATGATTCTTCCTCTGCTAACAAGGTCCTTGGAACGTCAGCAGAGAAGATGAACCTGGTCAACACCCAGTCCCTTCGGGTTCCATTCGCCAGATCTCTTTCAGAGCCAGAACCCCACTGCAGTATCAGTTTTGTGAGGTCAGTGGAGTCTGAGCAGCAAGGATATTTCATCCGTGGCATTTTCTCTACTCTTTCCAATGGCTTCTCCCGGATGCTGAGTCTAAAAGGAGAATCAACCAATGAGCCAGTAAAAGAAGGTATATTGTGATGAATAAAGGGAAGAAGGGATGGCTCAGATTTGATTACTATTGGAATTTTAATTGTGTTTGATAATAAGCCAATTTTATTTGCTCATTATGAAACAAGTTTAGTACAATTTTTATAAAAATGGTGAACACTTCAGAAACCCTCTTTCAGTGAGTGATTAATAGTAAACAATGGATTTGGTAAATTAAGGAATTTTTTTAGTATGTTATGCTCTTGAACTCTATTTTGGGGCCTGTGTCAGTGTTTTGTTTTGTTTTGTTTTAAACCCTTATTTATCCCCATTGACCTACTTTTGTAAGTTAAATGCAGTTTATTTAGGGAGAGAAATAAATAATTACCTCCTGACAAAGTTGAGAATTAAAATAGAATTTCTACTATTATCTCACCATAAAAATTAACAAATATTAAGAGAACTATTTAGAGCAGAATTGTATTGATAGCTTTTAATAAATGGAAGTTTTGATTTGGTTTTATCATAAAATACACAATTTGAATATGGAAGCAGAAGATGCAAAACTTGAATTTATTCAGATGACAAAATAGAAATTCTGACAACAGAATCACCAAATTTGAAAAAATCTCACTTAGGACTTGTTTAAATTTAGAAGTGTTTTATTTTGATAGTAGCATTGTTAATGCCAAAAAAAGAGCTCATAAATTCTTATCTGATTGCCTTGGAAACAATTGACCTTACCTTATGAACTACTGTACTCATGTGTTAGGACCTATGTTTGTTTTTTGTTTCAAAGACTTAACACTGAAACTCTGATAATATCTTCATCCAGTTGATGTCATTTGTGGAAAAGCTCTTACCATAAGAAAACTTTAGCCTATCTTTATTATAATTGACTGTATCAGCAAAAGTTTAGATTCTTTCTAAAATTACAGGAAATTGGTGAAGAATTTTATTGGAGTACAATTGAATTATTTAAAAAATAGAGTTGGAGAATGCAAAAGAGTGACATTAGTAAAAAATTAATTTTCCAAATATATGTGTGCCCATAATTCAGTATCTTTCCTAAACCCTGTCCTCCCATTTTCCTTTGCTCTATGAGTTTTTTAAATGTATCTATTTCCTTCTTACCCTTGGCTTATAAATAATTATCAAGAGTAAGATCTTTCTTGAGGTGTGTCTATTAACATTCTGTTAAAATTTTTGAAAGACTAGGTATTTGCATTTCCTTGGATGCTAGTATGTCTGTTTCCATGTCAGATGATCATAGGATGACATAAAGGAGTATCAAAGGAAATTAAGAGTTTAAAAATAAAGTCATAGAATCAATGCCTCTCAATGGCTAACATGCATGCAGTTGATAAAAGAAGGCTGTAGGATTTGGGTTTTTTAAAATATTTTTGTATCAAAAATTGTGCAGTTGTAAACTTTTCTGTATTTCTCATTTTCCACATAGGAAAGAGTATGATTGGCCCAAGAGATATAAATTCTACTTCATCTGTACCAATTACCATTCGTGAAATTTAGTCTCTGTATTTCTGTTTTCACTTTTGTGGACTAGTAATTCTTTCCTCACAAGTGATAAATGAAATTTGCCATATGAATAAAAAGTTTTCTTATCAGAGTTTCTATTAATTATGGTAAGGTATGGAATTATTGGAACATAGATGTCTTTGAGACAATTTTAAGAAAATCAATGTGTTAATTTGAGACCCACTAGTGTTTGTTAATTTTCTCCCTCAATAAGAACTACAAGATGTGAGAGACATTAAATAATGTAGTATGTATTTATAGCAGTTAAAACAGTGTTTGGCAGACAGCAGTTTTCTAATACACACATATTATTTCTAT
Organism: Manis javanica; assembly: GCF_040802235.1. NCBI lineage: Eukaryota > Metazoa > Chordata > Mammalia > Pholidota > Manidae > Manis > Manis javanica. The sequence goes on from NC_133166.1 coordinate 86,777,441, forward strand.
TAAGAAAATGAACTTACATGGATATAGATTTTGTTTTTAAGATAGGAGGGAGAAAGAGGAGACCTGATTGTTGAGTTTGTCATAATTACCAAGAATTGTAATGTTATAGTAATAAATTCTATGAGTCCAAACTTGTGAGCATGTGCATATTCTGAGCATAAACAATTAATAATTTCTTGTATTAATAACTGAACACAATTACCCTCATGCTTAAAGCAATGAAATATACCATAGATAGGGATCCTATCCAATTTAAGAGGGAAAAGCTGAAAGTCTTCACTCTATTCTGTGTTCAGCCCTCCAGTTGTGCAATATATATTCCTTCATCTGATACAATATGCAGGTCAAATGATACAATATAAAAAATAAAACTTGTACCTCTCATAGCTAAAAGTAATTCCAACTGCTTTAGGCCCATGTCTAAGCATAGAGTCAACATGCTTGCAACAGTGGAAATAAATTGGAGCACCCAATAAGAGAGGAATAACTAAATAGATTATGAGATAACAAATCAGGTCTACATATAGTCTACATAGTCTGTGAAATTTAGAAGAAACTATAAAACTGTATATGTATATGGGATATAAACTATATTCATCTAAAGTGTATAACAGACTCTAGTAGATATTACTGGGAAGCAGTTTCATTCACAAATTACTTTTCTTTTTCAGTAGGTAGAGATAGAAATGAAAGCTTTAAAAAAAAATTAGAAAGGAAATTACATATACCCTTTGTGGTCTCCTTTCTGGTTACAATTTATAATTTTTAATCTATAATGTTATTGTAATAAGTATATCCTCTTTCCTCAATGTTCTTTTTAAAGACTCCCTAACCTGAGAAATGGAAGATTTTATTTTTTGCTTCTAGTTAATAATCTTTGAGTATTCTCATTCAATTTTTAACATCTTTTTCAAAGAAAGTCTTATTTAAAAGGACCTAATACATTAACTCAACAGCTGTTAATTATTGAGTTTCTGAATCATTGTTCTTGGTGCTGGGAACATAGCACTATTTTATTAAGTAACTAGCAACTTCCTCACTTATTCTAGGAAATCATTAACTAAATTAGAAAAAAAACCCTCTAAGGTCACAAGGTGTACTATATATATAAACATCTATATAGTACGAGATATAATAAGTAAGTGGTAAGGTCTAGTTAGCATAAGAACTTACATAGTGCCACAGATCTCTGTCTGTGGACCTTCTATTTACTTTATTTCATAATGGGTCAACAAAAGAGAAATCTGCAAAATACAGATACCTGACATTTCTCCTAAGAACTACTGCATTCAATCTAGCTAGCATTTTGCTACCTACCTGTTGCACCTAAGTTGTCCTACAGCTGTTGATCTAGTATTTTGTCATGATATCTATGTTGTCTGTTGTTAAGCAGCTTTGCAGTTAATAAGTAAGTCTTTAAAAATTTAGGCAATGAACTGTAATACTTTAGGTGATTTACATATACTTCTATTATATTTAAAATTATTCAACATACTGATATAATTCTTGTATTTTAAATAAATATATTCTGGGTGTATTAGTTTGCTAGGGCTGCCATAACAAAACAGTACAGACTAGGTGGCTTAAAAAACAGAAATTATTTTCTTGTAGTTCTGGTGGGTGAAGTCTAAGATCAAGGCAAGGGTTGGGTAGCTTTCGCCTGAGCTTGCAGACTATGCTGGGCTGTCTTGTATTCTCACTGGGCCTTCCTCTGTGACAGGTTCCTCTATTGCCTCTTCCTCTTCTAAGGACACTAGCCCTACTGGATTAAGGTCCCACCCTTACCACCTCGTTTGACCTTAATTACCTCCTTAAAGGTCCTTTGTCTAAATACAGTCACACTGGGGACTAGGACTTCAACAAATGAAAGTTGGGGAGACACAGTTCAGTCCATAACACTAAGAAATAGAGGTGTCAACAATTATGAGGTCATTAATGTAATATATTAACATCCATTAAAACATGTTTCACAACATAATCACATAAACTTTAGAAAAATTTTGTTATGAAGTAACATTAGAAAAAAATTACCTGTATCACTTTAAATTTGTTATTTTTCTTGTATTTGTGTCTTTTTGAAATGGATGTAATCAGTATAAAATATGTCTAAGTTTTTCCTTATTTCCATTTATGACTGTTACTTAATAAAATAGTGCTATGTTCCCAGCACCAAGAACAATGATTCAGAAACTCAATAATTAACAGCTGTTGAGTTAATGTATTAGGTCCTTTTAAATAAGACTTTCTTTGAAAAAGATGTTAAAAATTGAATGGAACAGTCATAAAAAAGGTGAGGATATTGGACTATCTGTTGATCTACTATATTGAAATGTTGAAGTAGGTTCTACTGGACATTTCAATTGTTTGTATTTTTTTTTTCCATTACAGTTTCCCCTTATGGAAAAAAATTTTTTCCTGTTGGTTTATTTCTTTGGAGGTATACCAGGAATAATTATACTTTGGAATGTGACTATCTTGTAGTTTATTCTGTATTGTAAGGTTTTCTGCTAGAAAGACATACCACATTAATAATGGCTTTAACAGTTTGTGTGTAGTTTTCCCCTATGACCTTACCAGACATGTACTTGAGCATTCTGCTTTGTTTTTTGTTTTCATTTCTTATTTGATTTTTCAAGTAGAATCTTGTTTCTTTTGGTTATCAAGTGGAACACTGAAAGATTACTTAAAAGGAACATGTAATAGTTGTTAATAATCAGAGGTTTTCTTCAGAGATATTTGGAATTTAAGCCTGTCTTTAAAAGACTGATTAATATCAACTTTAGGATTTACCTTTGCTGGGAGAACTAAGGGGACAAGAAGGGAAAGATTAATGTAAGTTACTGGCATTGTTTTCATTAGGGGCTGAGTTATGGTTTTTCCAATTCTCATTGAAGTACAAATACATAGATAAATGGATGATTTGATTAATTTAAAAATCAGGCCATACGTGAGCCATGAGTTAATAACAACGATGGGTTATGAATGAAGAATGAAAATTAAAATGATTAAAAATATTTTAAAATCCTGGCTTTACCAATATTAGTAATGTGACCTTAGGTACATTGCTTTGTCTCTCTGAGCCTCAGTTTCCTTCTTTATAAGATGAAGTAATACCTACTTTGTAGGCTGGTGTGAGGATTAAACTAAATGTGTAAAGTCCATAGCATAGCACTTCTCAGGTAATAAAAGCCTAATCCAAGTTAATACCCAGTAGTGTTCTGGCGCCTGCTTGTGGAAGCCAATTTTGTGCATCTATCTATTCCCAATTCCCATTTAGTGATATTGCAATGGTAACTTCAAGTTAACCATCATGGGACTATTTATACCCCAGAAATCTTGCAAATCAAAGGGAAAGGGAGTGGTGTTTTAAGAGCAGCAACTGATAATACCTATTATTTAAATCTTTACAGTAAATAACCAGTATTATTACAGAAAATATGATTTTGACTATAGATTTAAATATGCTTGTTCCTATATTAAGAAATTTTCATTTTAATTTATTTTTATTTTGGTATATTAATATACAATTACATGAGCAACATTGTGGTTACTAGATTCCCCCATTATCAAGTCCCCACCACATACCCTATTACAGTCACCATCCATCAGCGTAGTAAGATGCTATAGAATCACTAGTTCTCTGTGCTATACTGCCTTCCCTGTGCCCCCTCCTATATTATGTGTGCTAAGCGTAATGCCCCTTTTTCCCCTTATCCCTCCCACCCATCCTCCCCAGTCCCTTTCCCTTTGGTAGCTGTTAGTCCATTCTTGGGTTCTGTGAGTCTGCTGTTGTTTTGGTCCTTCAGTTTTTGCTTTGTTCTTATACTCCACAGATGAGTGAAATCATTTGATATTTGTCTTTCATATTAAGAAATTTTATCTTTAATACTTAGAGTATCAATCAAAGTTAAATACTGAGTTGTATTGAATGCCTATTGGCATCTATGGAAATACATTTTCTATTATTTTACTAGCATTGAATGTTTGGAATAACCTATATGAGGTATTTATGACCTATATTTTATTATTATTTTATATTAAATAACCTATATTTTAAGGCTTTTTTTTTTGGTGGGAGGTTGAGGGGTAATTCATCTGTAACTATGTTTCTGCCTCCAAGATTACACAGTAACTTTTTTGGGGTCCTATTATCAAATGATTTTGAGATAAAAACTATATATTATTTCTTAGCCTGTTGGATAAAACATCCTCTTCTGAGTTTTAGAATAATATAAATAACACTTTGGAAATTAGCTCTAGTGAATTCATTCATGGTGACCTTATTATTCAGTGATTTTTTAAGATGGCTTAAAATGTTGTACTCACTATTAGTGGTAACTTTTTCTGCTTGTTTCATTTTGATGCTTTATGTTTTTAAGTATTTTCACCTGTATTTTTAGTTTATTAATATGTGGTAAGTAAAATAACTTCCAGTGTTAACAAAATTTGTGTTTATTTTTGCCTCAGGTTGAGTAACTCCAATTAATATAAAATTCAAGTTAATTATTAGGTATAATCAATTAGAAAAGTTTGAATATTTTAGTTTACTTACTTCATTGAATCTGTATCAAAGGATCCAATGAAGCTATTCCTGAAAGCAAAATTTTCTTGTCTTTCTGTTTCACACTTAAATAATCAGATTTCACTCTTTCCATGTAGTTAGGTGATTTCTAAGCAATCTGACAAATAAAATGAAAAAATATAGGTGCTTTATGTGCAAAACTTCCCTTAACAAATAACTAACTGCTTTGATTTTCTTATCTAAAACAAAATTATTTAACTTAATTTTACTGAGTTAGTAAATCAATGAATACATTTATAGGAAAGAGCCAGTATCCTAAGGAATAAAATTTCTTAGCTAATTTATTCATTATCTAAAATATCCTAGTCCATTCCCCAAAAAAGATTATTCAGTTGTTATCCCATCTTTTCCTGGCTGCCAGTATCTTTTTTTCATGCTTGTTTCCTAGAAATTTGAGTCATAGAGCTATTTATTACCAAGCTCTCAGATAACTAGCAGACATTCTTTATTGAGATAGGAGATATAAAGGATCTGACCCAGTATGGTCAATGGTAGTTAATGGTGACATCAGCCATATAGTAGGTTTTCTAGATTTCATTATATGCCTATGTAATCTTGAGTGCTGAGCCATGCCCTCCAACCTAGAATAGAATTTAATTTATTTCTACATAGGTATGTAATCTAGTGGTCACCTAGGAGCATGATACCATAAACTACACCTGTCTCTCAGCTTTAGAATTTGCTGTTTATCTCATTTTCCAAAATGACATTCTAATTTTAGATCCTAGGCTCCAAACCAGTAGAATTCTCAATAACTACTATAAAATTTGCCTAGTCATCCCACTAATACTTTTTGTGTATCTTGCAACTGGGTCATTTCTTTGCTCCCCTAGCCTATAAGGATTAGTAATTTCTTGGTTTTTAGTTACTCATGGTTTTCCAGTGAAGTCTTAAAATAAGCAAAGCAAAAAAAAAAAAAAAAAATCCCAGGATTTAGTTTTAAATACTGTGATTAATAGTATCTGTCACTGGTTCAAACTTTATGGTGTGACTTACAGCAGACACTAGGTGTCTCTGGCATTTACCTTCAAGCAAAAATTAACTTGTGGTTCTATATTGAGCTCTGATCCTTTAATGTAACTGGATCCAGGTCTTACCTTCCTTGTTGACTCTCATCATTTTTTTTTCATCACCAGCCACTGAGAATGATAAAGAAATGAATGTAGTCCATTATCCACATTACAGTATTTTAACAGCATGGTTAGGAGGCAGATATGTAAACAGATAAATAATAGTCTCTGACAAGATATCATTTGAAACAGATTTGGATTAATAAAAGTCTCCCAAGTTAAGGAGTATTCTAGATAGAGGGCATTGTGAAGGCCAGGAGTACATCTAGGGAATGGTGCAAATTTCACAAAGTAAAAAACGTAGAGGATGGGAATGTGAACAGATGTGACTAAAAGTGTAGAGTCAGCGTTTAAAGAGTCCTACGCTGAGTACCAAGCTAAAGTTTTTGGACATTGGAGGTAACAGATTTTAAAGTAGGAGATAAGCTTTACTTCTTAGGAAGATAATTTTATGTTAGAGTACATGATGGACTGATGATAGAGTGGTACAATTAAATTGTGCCAGAATTTTAGTTAGATATGATAAAAGCCTAAATTAAAGGAATATCAATAATAAATGAGAGTAGAGACTCAAAAAATTTGTTTGAGGTAGATTGACAGAATTTGAAGAATAATGCAGAAGGCAAATAGAAATCAGTAATAACAAGGTTTATAGATTTGGAAAATAGTGACACCTTTTATTTTGGGAATAAAGAAGTAGAACTAGCTCAAAGGGGAAGGCATTGAATATATGTTTAGTAATTTCTATATGCTTGGTTTTTTTACATCTAGGCAGTTTATATGCATTCATCTGGTTTAATCTTCTGAATATTCCTGTAAGATAATTAAGAGTGATTCTCATTTAAAAGGTTCAGAAGGACTCTGTTACTTCCCTAACTACCCAGCTAGTAAGTGGTGGGTCCAGGCCTTGCTGACTCCAAGCTTCTGTCCTTATCCCTCCTTTTTGTGGTCCTCTTTGAGCATATGATGTTTGAAAGGTTTTCATGAGGTTGGGACCATCTGTCCAACAAACATTGAGGAATAATGAAAGAGTAGTTCAAGAGCAGAGATCAGTTCCCATATAAAGGATATCCATTTGGGAATCATCAGCGCATGGATACTGAAGCCACAGGAGTATATGAAATCACTCAGGTGGGGATGTAGGGTGAGGGTAATGGGAATGTTAAGATTAGCACCCTAACCTTGGCACATCTGCCTATCTTATTCCATGTAACCAGAGTGTATTAGCAGAGCAACTCAACTTTTATGATTATAGCCTTGGAGTTGATCCACTGTGGTGGCAAGTTTAATATTCTTACTTCTACACACACACACACACAAACACCTATTTTTTAAAAAAATTTTATTAAGGTATGATTGATATACACCCTTATGAAGGTTTCACATGAAAAAACCATGTGGTTACTACATTTACCCATATTATCAAGTCCCCACCCATACCCCAATGCAGTTACTGTACATCAGTGCAGCAAGTTGCCAGAGATCCACCCTGTCCCTTCTCTGTGATATACTGTTCTCCCTGTGATCCCCCACACCATGTGCACTAAACACAATACCCCTCAGTCCCCTTCTCTCTCTCCCTCCCCACACGCCCTCCCACACCCCTCCCCTTTGGTAACCACTAGTTCCTTCTTGGAGTCTCTGAGTCTGCTATTTTGTTCCTTCAGTTTTGCTTCATTGTTATATTCCACAAATGAGGGAAATCATTTGACATTTGTCTTTCTCCGCCTGGCTTATTTCACTGAGCATAATGTCCTCCAGCTCCATCCATGTTGTTGCAAATGGTAGGATTTGTTCCTTTCTTATGGCTGAATAGTATTCCATTGTCTGTATGTACCACATCTTCTTTATCCATTCATCTACTGATGGGCACTTAGGTTGCTTCCATATCTTGGCTATTGTAAAAAGTGCTGTGATAAACATAGGGGTGCATATATCTTTTTGAATCTGAGAAGTTGTGTTCTTTGGGTAAATTCCAAGGCGTGGGATTTGGGGTCAAATGGTATTTCAATTTTTAGTTTTTTGAGGACCTTCCATATTGCTTTCCACAATGGTTGAACTAGCTTACATTCCCACCAGTAGTGTGGGAGGGTTACCCTTTCTCCGCATCCTCACCAACATTTGTTGTTCTTAGTCTTTTTGATGCTGGCCATCCTTACTGGTGTGAGGTGATATCTCATTGTGGTTTTAATTTGCATTTCCCTGATGATTAGTGATGTGGAGCATCTTTTCATGTGTCTGTTGGCTGTCTGAATTTCTTCTTTGGAGAACTGTCTCTTCATATCCTCTGCCTATTTGTTAATCGGGTTATTTGGTTTTTGGGTGTCGAGGTGTCTAAGTTCTTTATATATTTTGGATGTTAACCTCTTGCCAGATATGTTATTTACAAATATATTCTCCCATACTGCAGGATGCCTTTTTGTTTTGTTGATGATGCCCTTTACCGTACAAAAACTTTTTAGCTTGATGTAGTCCTATGAGCTCATTTTTGCTTTTGTTTCCCTTTCTCGAGGAGATGCGTTCAGGAAGAACTTGTTCATGCTTATATTCAAGAGAAAAACACACCTATTTTTAACAGCTTTATTGAGTTATTCATATACCATACATTTACTCTTTTAAAGTATAAAACTCAATATTTTTAATTGTGGTAATGTACACACCATAGAAGTTACCATTTTAACATAGAGTACTGTAGAATTAAGTACATTCCCGTCATTGTACAACCATTATCATCATCCATCTCAAGAGTATTTCACTTTCCCAAACTGAAACTCCATCCATTAAATACTGACTCCTCATTCTTCTCTCTCCCCAGCTCCTAGTTAATGACCATTTCTACTTTTGTCTCTATGAATTTGACTATATATCTCATCTAAGTAGAATCTTACAATATATATACTTCTGTACAATTTAGTTGTTTTTTAGTGTATTCATGGAGTTGTGCAGCCATACAACAATCAATTTTATGACACCAAAAAGAAATGCTGTACCTGTTAGTTAATTCCCAACTGTCCCCCTCTCCCCACCTCTTCCATAGGTAACCACTAATGTGCTTTCTGCCTCGATAGATTTGCCTATAGATTTTATATAATGGAACCATACAGTATGTGTCCTTTTGTGTATTGTCTCTTTTATTTAGCATGTTTTAAAGGTTCATCCATGTTGTAGCATCTATGAGTACTTTATTTCTTTTTCAAGACCAAATAATATTCTGTTTATATGGCTGTACCACACTTAATTTGTATCTTCATCAATTGATGGACATTGAACTGTTTTTATCTTTTGGCTATTATCAATTATGCCACTATGAACATTCATGTTTCATTGGTTAGTTAGCCTTGTATTTTGTAAAGATGCATCCTGCATCTAAAATAATGATTTTCTGTTTTGAGAACTTAAGTCCTATTTAGTTTTCATTTGTTATCTAAACATGTAACAGTCTTCTTATTTTATTCATGTTTCATATTTATATATTCATTCAATAAATATTTATATAAGGTACTTATAAAATTTTAGTCTTAATTGAATACTTTCAATAATTAGCAATTTCCCTACACCTGTGCAGAAAACAGAAATATGTTTTAGTTCAGTGTGATCTAGAGTTTCCCACTGGCAGCTTGATTATAATGAACATGGTGATTTGTCTTCATTTCCAGGATGATTGTCAGTTTTTAGTCAATTTCTCATGCTAAGGGCCAGTGTATCTTTGTGAGGAAACCAAGAGAAGAGTAAGATGAGTAACGACTCTGAATCTATGATTATGAAACCTTATCCATATGAATATACAGGTTCTTGGTGACTGAGCTTTAGTCAGTAAACCACAGGTATTTTTCCTGTCATTCTCATGCACATATTCTCATTGAGCTCTCCTTAGTGATTTCTTTGTCTCTTAGTTTTAATTTCTGAATTTGATGATGTTTATTTACTTGACTTTACAAAATAGAAATCCTGTGCTGTGTCCATCAAACGCCAAAATAATTTGAAGTTTAAGGGATGCCAATTCAATTACAACTTAGCACACTGTATAACCCAACTTTGGTCAAAATAAAGGGTATTTTGAATGTTATATGTGTGGTTTGTTGTTTTGGAGAAAAGTGGTATCTGGTGGTTAGAACATATGAGTTGTCAGCATTTGTGGGTTTATTCCCAGATCCAAGCTTTTTTTAAAAAGAGAGGCAGAGTCCATGCCTGGCGTATGTTTAGTACATGCTTTATATACTATAGATATACTATAAATAGTAGTGAAGATTTTATACTATAGGCAGAAAAATATATAACAAACTACCAGCAATATATGTAAATAATAATAGCTGTCATGGGTACTCAGTGATTCCATTCTTTAAGCTTTTTTTGCGAAAGGCATGATTAACATTCCCAAGTAGCAGTGCTGCTATTTTAAGCAACATAATGAACATTTTTTATTCAAAGTGTTCAGACATTACTCTCTATCCAAAGGACTGCTGAAAACTGTACGTAATGGAACTCATCCATTTCACAATAGTACTTGCTAGCGTCTCAGAGGAAGGAACATGGTTTAAGATTGTGTGATTCTAATCTAATGATTCTAATATGTGGAGACTAGGCACTGATATTCTAGTTTTTAAGTTTTATTTACCTCCATTGTCTTGACAGCATCCTAAACCAGGAGTTTTAAAAAATAAGCCCTCTTGTAATATTACTGATCCTTGAGCTGGGCAGAGGTGTTCTGCTCTTAAAATAAGGTAGCAAAGATTTCTTCCTACTTAACTAAAAACAGATGAGTGGCATTTAAAAATGCTTTTCAATTAAAATTTTTTTCATAAATATTTCTTAACATTTTAGTGTCTGACTTAGTCTATAATAAAATAAAAAGTGCTTAACTCAAGTTTCTTTATTTGATTATTTTATATTTAATACCAATTTGTTGAGTTGCTTTTTGTCCTGTGACAACTTTTGGGCATGACCTTTCAGTGTTTTATAAATGCCTGTTGTAGTGAACAGGGCTTGGGTGCTAGTAGAAATCATGGTTGTACCTGGCTTATTAATCCACTCTAGCTTTTATTCCAATTTATTGGATTGACAGTTAGGCCTCAGAAATTGCTATAGCCCCTAGATTGAGACTCTTCCTTTGAGTAATGCTTTCCTGTTAATGTTTTCTGTGGAATTCTAAATGTGTCATTTTATTCAGCCAAAAGGAACTTAATATTTCCTTGTGAATCCCTTCTCTTCTGAAGCATAGTATTCATTTCAGTTTTTTTAAAAACAACGAGGAATGTTCATTTAAACATTATTAATAGGGCTATTTTGTTATTTTTAGCCACTTTTCCCCCTCAGCATTAGACTACTTCAAATATTAGAGGTAAAGGGACCTTACCTGAGAATAAATGGTATTGGAAAAATGCCACTTAAATCATTTAAAGTAGTTACCAGAATTTCATACTAAATAATATATATACAGACACATATATGCATTTGTATGGGGGTAGATAGTGATTGAGAATTTTTCCTGAAAAAATAAATGGGAATTTATGAAAATAAACAAAATTTAGTTTATAATTGCAACTATGTACTCATTACTAAAAGAACTAAAAGTGAACTTTTGTTTGGAGTATTTTTTCTGAACAAAATTGAGATTGCTAGTTATCACATCCTTCTTCACATTTAATTTTTCTGCAGCTATTTTATTATATATGCATATACTTTTAAAAACCACTAGAAGAATTTGTTCCTTCAATGCTCCTTTTAAAAATTTATACCTATTTAAATTTATTGGAAAACTAAGCCTTTATGTTATATCCCATTGCCACATTGCTCTAATTTAACAACACAGTTTTAAAATTAAAGTGCAGGACATAAAGTATAAGGTAGAATTCTGGGGAAAGAATAAATAGCTTACAATTTATAAATAAAATGAAAAAAGATAAATTTATGAATATATGTGAATATTTAGGTTTTGATAAGCACACTTCCTTCTAGAGTACTATATATTTAGAAGTTATATATCCTAAATGAGTATATTGATGTAAATTGTGTTTGTACTTAGGGGAAATACAGAGTGCTGAATAACTGTATTCAAGAATGAAATGTTCTCTATTTACACATATCAAAAGATCTATGTTATAAAATAAACAACATAAGTATTGTATTTTGGGGGGTGTTCTTTGTAGTTTTCAAACCCTTTCACATGTGTTATTCATTAATAATAAATTCATTGTGGATAAATTAATGAGTCCACTTTATGTATGGGGAGAGATATTTTATTTCTAGAAAGAAGCTCTTTTTTCTTTTAAGGCAGTTGTTGATTTGGAAATGAGAGATGAGAGACCATGAGAGACCCGAATCTTCCACCAACTTATTATCTGTATCCTTCTATCTTTATAGTAATTTAACTAGAATAAGTCAAGCCTTGATCATGGGTAAGATTCAGTAGTCTTTACTTAATACCTTCCCTTCTTCTACCAGAGATGGATGACCAAAGATTGCACTCAGAAAAGTGAGGGAAGGGTGGCAAGCAACCTACCAACTTAATCAGTGCAGTATTTTGAACAACTTTACTTACTCATCATTTGGCTAACTGTTAAATGCAGATAGTAATAGTACAGATGAATTTTGCCCCCCCTTACCAAATACATATATACATGCCAAGAGGTACATGCAGAAGCTATAGTTGGGCCACTTAGTCATGAAAGTTCTTCCCATATGAAGATTCTATGTTCTCTTGTTATGGTGCTTCCTTTTAGCTCCCTCCTCAGTTCAACTGGTCACTCAGAGAGCACTATTCAGAGCACTAGGATACAGTACTGCTTTTATTTTACTCACAGGCTTGTTTCTTGATTTGTTTATAGTGTTTTTGAGTGTATCTCTCTGTATAGTTTTCTTAGTGGTTGCTTTGGAGGTTTTACAGTTATCATATGTGACATAACAGTTTACTGGTATTTTCATTTTACCACTTTGAGTGAAGTGGACCTTCCATTTAGGCCCTTTTCCCATTCCCACTTGAAAATATCATTGTTTTGAATATCAGATCATATTATAATTTTTGTTTCAATCAATAAATATTTATAAAATTTATAAGGAGGGTAGACTATTAAGTGTTCTCCTATTTCTGATCATTACATTATTTTTTCTTTCTTCCTGATAGCCTAAAATTCCTTCATTTATCATATGCTTTCTGTTTGAAGAATTCCCTTTTGCCATTCTTTAAGGATGGGTCTGCTAGTGACAAATTCTTTTAATCTTCCTGCATCTGAGAATGTCTTTATTTCCCCTTCATTTCTTAAGGCCAGTCTCATCAGGTATAGAATTTACAGTTGACAGTTAATTTCTTTCAGCACTTGAAAAATTTTGTCCCACTTCTTTCTGATCTCTGTGGTTTCAGGTGAGAAACCCACTGTTACTTGGTGTTCCCTTATAAGTAATATGTCATTTCTGTCTTACTGCTTTTAAGCTTTATTATTATTCTTTAATTTGCCGAAGTTTATGTATGATTTGTCTTATCTTGGATGTCTTTGGGTTTATCCTGCTTGGTTTCACTCTGCTTCTTGCATCTGTAGGCTAATGTCTTGCCTTCCCTTTGGAGAGGTCTTCAGCCATTATTTTTTCAAATATTCTTTTATCCCACTCTACTTTTTGTTTGCTGGGACCTTGATGATAGAAATATTGGATCTTTTGATACTGTCCTAAAGGTCTTTGTTCTCTTTGAATTTATATTTTTCAATCTATTTTCTGTTGTTCATATTCAGTAAATTCTATAGATTTGTCCTCAGGTTGCTGATTCTGCCTTCTATCATCTCTATTCTATTGAACTGTTCCAGAGAGTTTTTTATTTCTATTGTGATATTTTTCAGTTCTATAATTTCCATGCAGTTCTTTTTTATAATTTCTATTTCTTTGCTGAGATTTTCTATTAATTTGTTCCAAGAGAACTTCCAATTGATTATGAAGCATTTTATGATGGCTGCTTTAAATTCCTTTTCAGATTATTTCAACATCTGTCTCATTTCAGTTGATTGTCTTTTCGCATTCAAGTTGTGATTGTCCTGTTTATGATGGGTGATGATTTTTTTTATTGATCTTAAACATTTTGGCTGTTACGTACACAAACTCTGAGTCCTATTTAAATCCTTTATTTTTTTTTAATAGGCTGTCACCTTATTTAGATTTAGCATGTAACTCTGGGCCTACTGTTGAAGAGTATGGTTCCAGGGACAATTTAGTTTTCAGATCCTTTGCAGTACTATTTTGGTCTTGATTTACCTGGGCCTCCAATGGTTACTGCTGGTTCTTACTAAGGGAGCAGAACAAGCTACTCCAGAAGAGACCATCTGTAACTCTAGGACGGAGAAGGGAGTCTTCAGCCCATGGGCACAAAGAGGCTTTCTGGGCTGGGCTGCTGTGTCAGGGTACCTCTGCCTTTGAGAGATGGAAAATGATTTCCAGCATGGTTGTCGTGCATGCCTGTTTCTAATGCCCCACATAGTCACCTAATGTGCCTTAATTCAGGAGGGGAGTTTCACGTCCACAGAGGAGGGACATAGATAGTTTCCTTCATTGTCTGAAGGCTTCCCTAGCAATACCCCCTTGCCAGTGCTTGCTGGGCTTGCCTAGTGTTGTTCAAAGGGATGCACTTACCTAAAGTGCATTCTGTGGCTAGTTTGGGGTAAGGTCTAGGTCATCTTTCTCTTAAACCAAGGATTTTAAGATGTCCTGCCACTATCTTGTTCTTCTAGTCCTTGGGCACCTAGCAAGTCAGGCTTCTTTCCATTTTCAGGTTCTTTGGATACCTTTGAAGTTCCAAAATTTTATAGCCATTTAGCGGGGAACAGTAGGAAGGAATGAGTCTATGCCATCTTGTCTGGCCCAAGATGCTTTCTTAGTCCTTTGTTATATATATTTTTGTTCAGAGTGCCTAGCCTTTCATCATCCTTATGAATTTTCTGTAGTTGTTAAATGGTATAACTCTTCTATATCCTTACTTATCAGAACTTTTATATGGGATCTGAGTAATTTTCAACATAGCTCTCATCAGCTTTGAAAAATTGTCTCTTTTGCAAGATTAACAATTTGATTCTCAGTTATTTTGTACTCAGTATTCAACAGTCATCAACAGATACAGGGATGAATAGAGTTCAAGTACAGATCAAGGGGTCAGTTAACTAGTGAACTAGGTGTCCAGTAAAATTTTATTTCTCTATAAAAATTTGTAACTGTGAGGACTATAATGAATACTTATATAAGCAAAACCTTCCTATATATCTGTCCTTATACTTTATTTTGTTACATTATTTCATAATTTAGAAAACCTTAAAAGTCCCCTAATAAAATGTCTTTATTTTGCAGGTAAGTAAAATAAAGTCGAGAGAAGATAAAAGACATGCCTAATATTAAGATAACCTTGTAATTTATAATCTAAACAGAGAGTCTTATGAAGTTCAAAAGGCAGCACTATTAATGTTTACTTTAGGATAATGGGTATAATCTGGGAAATGCAGTCATTCTACCTAGACCAAATTGCTAATAAGTGCAAGATATAGTTTAATAAGACCCCACATCTCCTGGTTCCTGAGTAGCCCAGATGTAGCATAGCATTATGATTATAATTGTGGACAATAGCACCAGACTACTTTGGTTCAAATCCTGACTTTTCTACTTACAATCAGTATAACTCTGATCAGTTTACTAAAATTCTCTGTGCCTCAATTTCTTTATGTATAATATGGGAGTATGATAGTACTAACCTCACAGGGATGCTATGAGGCTTACATGAGATTATGCATGTAAAGCCCTTAGTACAGTCACTGTTGAGCACCCTGTAACTACCATATTTGCTGATACTATTATTACTGTTCATATTTTGTAAAACTCTCAAGATCATAAAAAAGCAAGGACTAAATAAGGTCTGGTAGGTTTAGTGTGGTATGAATCAGGAGTCTAGGGTTCTTTCTTTTTTGGTTCTTGGACTCTTTGGGAAGCTGCTTCACCTTTTTGTTTCTACATCTTGCTGTCTAAAGCTAGAGAAGCTTGCCATCTGCTCACTTTATGGAAGATGATAAAGAAAATTTTGGAAAATGTTTGAGATCTGTGGGAGAAAGGTGCTATATAAGTTTACAGCTTTATTCATCTTTGCATTACATTAAATTGCTCATTAAATATGTATACAGGTTTTACTCAGCCTAAATGGTAATCCAGTATTACTATGAATGTATAACATGGGGGTGTTGATACTTCTGTTAGAACATTTCCTTTTTGTTTTCTTCATTATTTAAAATATGTGAATCCTTGTTTCCACATGGTATTAGAAATATATATATATATATATATATATGTCAGTATGTATAAATTATAAATGATGACTGAACAGTAATTCCTGATTTTTCTCCTCAATTAAAGTGATTCTTTTTAGAGGTAAAGGGACCTTACCTGAGAATAAATGGTATTGGAAAAATGCCACTTAAATCATTTAAAGTAGTTGCCAGAATTTCATACTAAATAATATATATATAAACACATATGCATGTATATGGGGTAGATAGAGGGTGATTTCTTTTTAAACAAATGAAAAAGGTAAAAATGAGGACGAGGAATGGTTGGTTAATTGTAACGACAATAAAGTATGGGCTAAAAGGACCTTAGATGAACATTTGACCTCTTCTCCACCCTCAGTAGAATTGTTTTTTAATGAATTCAATTCAATAATTATTGATCAGGTGACTGCTATGTGAATGAAAACAGGTAAGACAGTTCATTTCCCTGGATGCTTACAGTTTTTTAGGGAAAACAAAAACAAGACTCTGCTTTATTCTTTCATTATCATTAATGGTATAGCTAATCTTTTCATAGTTGCAAGTAGAGGCAGACAGTATATGAAATGATCTCTTACACAAGATATTGACTATTTTAAATTATTTAGATTTAGGTAAATGTTTTTATAAGCTTCAAAGAGTTAAACGGTCAGATCAGAAAAGACATATACATAAAGCTTTCAAATTGGCCAAAGTGATTTGTCATTGGGGTCCAAAACCAGTGCTAATTTATACTCTTTTTTAATAAAGGAAACATGTTGTTCAAGAAAGTAAAGTTCTTGAAAACTTGTATAATCAGAAAAATTATCTTGAGAGGCTTTTTGATCAGATAATTTTCACATAATTCACTTGGAGATTATGATTTAGCTTAAATTTAATTTGAAAAATAATTCTGAGATATTGAAAGAAATTCAAGATTTGAAAATAAAATTAAGTGGAAATTCTATTTTAAACCTATTGTTGCATTTTAAATTTAAAATTGGAGTAATAAAAATCCAGGTGTAAGTTATGTATACATATCCTGGGATCTTGCTGTTCACTTGTATATGGAGAATGTTAGGATAGGAAATATCTTATCCCAGCAATATGGCATTATGAACATTGATATTTCAATAATACATAAACTGTATTTTAATGTTTACAGTTGCATAAAGATTAGAAAATTAAAGATAAGTTTTATTTTGTTTTTGAGGGGACTTTTTACTATTATGTTTTAGGACTGGCAGTCAGTCCTTCTCTGTCATTTTGATTTAGTTGCAGATCTCTGAAGTGCTGCAAAAGAAAGGAATCAAATAGTCTATATTAAGATTAGAACACAGGCATTGACAGAGAAAGCTTAAGTAATCATTTGATGGAAATTAAAGGCAATAAGTTTACAGTGATAATTAGAAAATCAAATGCCAAGAAACATTTTTTTTTTGAGTTCCTTAAAGATTTTTTAATTGAAGAATAATTGGGAGTGTGTGTGTCTTGCCTCTCTCATGCTTTGCTGGTTTTCCCAAAATTGGATTTTTTTGAGACTTATTTGAGGTGCAAAGCACTTAACTGCATGTTAGAAAGAGCCAGTGGAGAGAGGACAGCAGCGACGACATAAGTCAATACCAGCAGAGGAGAGCCTGGTGGATCCACTTTTTTCTCTTTCTTTTCGACCTTAAAGGCTTTGCAGACTAAGATAAATGCCCAATCTTGAGCTTCACTGACCACTGAGATAGAAGGAAGCTGTACTAGTCCATTCCAGACTGAGCGGATTGGATTATGTAAAGCAGAAATTCAGTTTCTCACAGCTGGAGGCTGGAAGTCCAAGGTTCTGGTGCCAGCATGGTCAGGTTCTGGTGAGGGCCCTCTCCTGGTTGCATATTTCATTTTGTCCTCACACAGGGCACTAATCCTATTCAGGAGGGTTCCACCCTCATGACCTGATGACCTCCCAAAGGCCCCACCTTCTAATCCCATCACACTGGGGCTTAAAACTCAACATGCTTGTTCAGGGGAAGCACAGTTGAGTCCATTGCAGAAGTTAATGTTTCCTGAGGACAAGGTATTCTACAGTGTTGTTTCACATATCTTTTCTCCAAAATGAATTAAGGGTTATGGTGATAATGGCTGCCTCCTTTTCTAGTTTAAATACAGAATCTTTTGCCTCATTCTAATTTCCCTCTGAGGTTTGGGGTGAGCCTTGTGGGGTCAGGTAATTTCTTTCCTGGCCTGTGCTCTTGACTTTTATTGTGGCCTCCATGTGATCATGGGCTATTTGTCTGGACAGCTAGAGTAGCTTCTGGTTTAATCATAAAGAGTTTATAGGATATAAAGACTAAGTACTCTTAAAAATAAACCTGTTCATAATTTTAAGATATGAGTAAGCACTTAACCATTCTGTACTTCATTTTTCATATTTGTATAAATAAACACAAATATTTAAGTCTAACTGAAGAGATTGAGGTAAGAGTTAACGTGGTGTGGTGACAAGATGCCCGTTTTGGAGACAGATCAGAGTCTGAGTCTAAGCTCACTGAGTTGGTTTCCTCACCTGGAAATCACGAGTTCTTAACTTAACCTCATAGGTTTTTTTTTTTTTCCTTTTTCAATTGTACTTTTTTTGTTATTAAGTTATCATTGATATACACTCTCTCACACCGCCATCTTTCAGATCATGTGCCCTCACCAAGAAACCAAGAAACATTATTAAAGCACGCTCTACCATTCATTTTAGTAATCCAGAAACTGAGGGTTCTCCTTTAACACCTCATTTACCCTTTCTGTCACTGAATCCAGTTTACCATCAAGTCCTGTCTTTTTTACCACTTAAATATTTCTCTAATATGACTTTCCTTTATTTCTTCCACCACCAAGCTGATCCCACTCTACCACCCCTCTTGTCTAGATTACCGTAGTAGTCTCTGTATTGGTTTCATAGGGCTGCTGTAACAAAGCACCACAAAGTGGGTTGTATAAAACAACAGAAATTTATTCTCTCATAGTTCAAGAGGCTGAAGTCTGAATCTTGGTGTCAGCAGGGTTGGTTTCTTTTAAAGACTCAGAGGGAAAATCTGTTTGATCCCTCTCTCCTAACTTCAGGCTTTTGCTGACAGTCTTTTGCATTGCTTAGCTTTTAGCTTCATTGCCACAATTCTACTTTCCCATCACATGACTTTGTGTGTCTCTTCTGTGTTCCAAATCTTCCTCACCTCACATGGACAGGAATCCTACTGCAGTGAGACTCTGAGCAGACTTTAGCAGGAAGCTTGCCAGCCAGAAGGTCATAGGATAATATATTCTAAGTGTTGAAAGAAAAAAACTGCAACCACTACTCTGCCCAGCAAATTTGTCCTTCAAAACTGAGGGAGAAAGAAATAATTTCCTACACAAACAAAAGCTGAAGGAGTTTATTACTATCAGACTGGCTATATAAAAAATGTTAAAGGGAGTTCTTCAAACTGAAATGAAAGAACACTAATTAGTTACATGATAATGTATGATAATATAAAACTCACTGTTAAGGTGAATATGTTGTTAAATTCAGAATATTGTGATCATGGTAAGTAGGTCATTTATTAGTCTATATAAAATATAACTATTCTAACTACTAAAATTTATAATATAAAAATTAAAAGACAAAAGTATGAAACTAGAACTATAGTAATTTGTTAATGGGCACACAGTATAAGAAAATGTAAAATGACATCAAGAACATAAAATGTAAAAATGTAGAGCCTTGGTATGCATTCAAAGTTAAGTTCTTATCCACTGAAAATGGGCTATTGTAACTATTAAATATTTTATGTAACCCTCATAGTAACCATAAAGCCAAAACATAACTGCACACAAAAAAACACATAATGACTAAGGTATCAAAACACTCCACTACAGAAAATGATCAAATCACAAAGGAAGACAGCAACAGAGGAATAAAGGAATGAAGGAATTTCCTAACAGCCAGACAATAAAATCACACTAGTAAGTCCATACCTAACAATAATTGTTTTAAATGTAAATGGACTGAATTCTCCAGTTCAGAGATAGAGAGTAGCTGAATGGATAAAACTTAACTGTACGCTGCCTCCAAAAGACTCACATTGGCCTTGATGACACACATATATTCAAAGTGAAGGAATGAAAAAATATACTCCATGCAAAAAAAAAAAAGAAAAAGAAAAAGAGCAGGATTAGCTGTACTTATATTAGACAAAATATACTTTGATCCAAAAATGGTAACAAGAGACAAGGTATTTATATAACGATAAGGGATCAATCAGGAAGATATAACAGTTGCAAACATTTATGTACCCAACATGGGAACATCTAAATATATGAAGTAAATATTCATAGATCTGAAGGAAGAAATAGCAATGTATTAGTAGTAGGGGACTTTGGTCCCTCACTTTCAACAGTTGATAGATGATCCAGATAGAAAATTAATAAGAAAACATTGGACTGAACTACATGTTAGACCAGATGGACCTAACAGACATATACAGAACATTTCATTCAATAGCAGCAGAATATTCTTCTCAAGTGCACATGGAACATTTTCTAAGATCCATCGTATATGAGGCCACAAGTCTTAATAAATTTAAAAAGATTGAAATCAAATGAAGCATCTTTTCTGACCACAATGGTATGAAAGTTGAAATCAATTACACCTCGAGGAACTACAAAAAAAAAGAGCAGACTAACTACAAAGTTAGTAGAAGGAAAGAAATAGTAAAGATCAGGAAATAAATCATACAGAGGCTAGAAAAACAATAGAAAAGATGAATGAAACTAAGCTGTTTTTTTAAGATAATCATTGACAAATCTTCAGCTAGACTAGAAAATGAAAGAAGGACATTACAAGTGATACCACAGAAATATAAAGAATCAGGAAAGATTATGAGTCCTAGATACATAAAACCTAACAGACTGAATCAGGAAATTCTTCTTTAAGAAGAATTAATACCAATCCTTTTTAGTCTTTCAAAAATAAAAGAGGAAGGAACATACCCAAACTCATTTAATGAGGCCAGCTTTATCCTGGTACCAAAACCAGACAAGAACATCACAAGAAAAGAGAATTACGTGCCGAACATAGATACGAAAATTCTCAATAAAATATTAGAAAATAAAGTATTTAATATTTAACCTTTAAAACTGGTTTTAAATCTTGAATCTTGTCCTTCAAGATGTGTCAGTTGGATATTTTCATCTTTTACATTGGGGAATATAAATTTGTATATTTGCTTTTCTGAAAGACTGGCAAAATGTGTAGAAGAGTCTTAGAAAAGATAAATCTTTGGGTCAATAATTACATTTCTCTCAGTACAAGATACAATCAGGTGTATGTTAAATTTGGGTATGATATTTGTTGCAAACTTATTTATAAAATTGAAAGATTTGAACCAACCTCTATTTCCAACATCAAGGAATTCACTTAACAAATTTTGTTACATCTATATGGTATAACTCTACATTAAAAATAATTCGCAAAGGCTGACAAGGGATATCAGACAATGCTACAATATATTCCCAGTGAATTATAACATTAAATTGGGCCATTTTTTAGTTGTCATGATCATTTTGCATACTGATTGTGTGTGCATCATATGTCTGTTGCACTCAGTTCTGTGTCATCATTAAGTTTAATATATATGCCATCTTATTAATCCAAGTTATCATAGACTGAAAGCTTATATAATAAACCACTAGAAATTGGGTAGGTTCATATGCTTCACCTCTTGATCCAGATAATCTTCATGTGATTGTTCTTGGCCTAGTTATGAAAACAGTTTGGTTCTTGGTCTGGAATAAAAGTGCTAGAGAGGGACTTAATCTGCCTGATCCCTAGAAGTGATATCCTGCCATTTCCCTTTTTGCCTTGTGCTTTAGTGGACATTGCTTCTTCCATTTACCCTGCTATATCCTACTATATATACACTCTACACCTGAGTATAACAGAGGATATGAAATTGTAGGAGTTATTGAGTAGCTTCTTAGCTGCTCCAAATTTCAATTTTGCCTCATCCATTTCTGCTTTATTTTCTCATGGCTGGATTTGACAGTTTGATAGCACTGTCATTAACAGTGAAACTAGTTTTTAATCAATGAAATTATTCACTTTTACAAAAGGTTGAGGTGCTTCTACTTAAAAATTAATTTTAGTAGATACCTGTTTTGACAGAATTGTGATTTATAAGCAATATGTGTAATCACATCTTATGATTATGGTATATCTGAAAATGAAATGTATCTGCATATAAATATTGGCTTGATTAAGATACACACCCTTATAAAATTCAACTTGACAGTGAATTGGAAGGCAATGTAATAAAACTCCACATTACCGTTTTTTTAAGTGCAATGCACATAAACACTTCTGATTAATCCCTACAGAAATGTTCTGTGAAATTGAGTTCCCTTTTAGTAACATAGAAAAATAATTCCTTTCTTGTGTGCCTTTCCTGGAAACTTATCTTTCCTTACTTGATGTTACCCTTGAACTCATTACATGAATTTAGTATGTAACTGTTTAGCTAGAGTACTACAACACAGAAACACAGGCTAAGTGTGAGGTGATGTCAGAATCCATGCTCTGTTTCTTTATTCTAATTATCACCATTGAGAGTGATATTTTAAACTTGTTTTGCTTCAAAACTGTGCTAGTATCTCACTAAATTTGATCCACCTGTCCTCTTTAATTGTCACTGGACCCTGATGCCAAGGCAATATATGTTACTTTTAGAAGTTTTAAGGGGCTTTTATGAAGTCCACAATAACAAAATAACTTTCTAAGAAATATCTTAAAATTTTCTCCCCCCTATATTTTGAGGGTCTTGTAACTGACCCTTTAAACACATTACTCAATTCTTCACATTGTTTATTTTTTAAAGTTTTAAGAATGGTTAAATAAAGCACTTGTATAAATAATTTTTTTCTTCAGTGAGATTCTGACTTTCAAGGATTAGAACAATGTAATACATACTTTAAAAAGTACCAAACAATGTTTAAGCTCCCTAAAATATATTCAATATTTTATAATGTGAATTAAAATAAGTAGGCATCTAAAACAACCTTCACTCAAAGGCATTTATAACAAATGATGTCATTAAAAAAAAATACAGAAACGGCCAAACAGAAACTCTCTTTCTTTGCCCTGTAATCTTGGCATGGAACAGTCTGAATGTGAGGTAATCTGGAGAGAGAGTTGCCCCGTGTGGCTTTTCATTCATAGAGCTCAGAGCTCCCTGCTCTCTGGGGACTCTCATCACTGTCTCTGTGAGTTATTCCTATTTTCCTTGTCAGTTTCTGGTCTGCATTTTGAGAAATACTTGCCTAAAAATATCTGTCTCTTAAATAGAAAAACAACTCTTGAGCTGTCCGAAATCTCAATGGCACATGTAATTAATGGAAAACATTCCACAAAATCAATGTAAAGATATTATAAATATTTAGGTCAAACTCTGGATAGGTAGATATTAGAGAAGAGCTTAGCTATAGACCTTTAATAACAATTTAGCCGAAGTCCCACCTTTTTAAAGAGACCTTTATAAAGGATCATAAATTGTTTGACTTTTGATATTAGTATAGCTCATCATAATCACTTCATACTTGGCCTTTTCCTGTGTTGCAGTAGTTATTTTAGCTAGAATAAACAAGATTACATGCTAAATTCATATATGAGTTCACGGCTAATATCAAGTAAGGAAATGTACATTTCCAGGAAAGGCACACAAGAGAGAAATTTTTCTGTTACTAAGAAGGTTACTCTATAACACAGAGGAATGTTTCTGTAGGGATTAATCAGAAGTGTTTATGTGCATTGCATTTAAAATCTGTAATGTGAAGTTTCATTAAAGAACTTCAGGCTGGCCTTTTGAGAGTCTTATCTATTAATAGGACTATGTAAGTTATTACTCCTCTTTTTTTTACTGTGGTTATGTTGAGAATATAAAAGTGAATAATTGAATGATTGAAGAATGTTCTTGAATATATTATTTAGAGGAATTATTGGGGCACAATCAATGTCCTTTCCCTGTTGGAAACAGTGACTAAAAAGAGAAAGTGGGCAGCCTCACGGTATTGTTCGGAAGGTCGTGCTCTTGGGCTTTGTATGACTACAGGGTATTTAAAGTTCCTGGTATCCTTGGAAACACCGTTTGTGATACCAATTGGTGCTTGTGTTTCAATGATGTCATACAATTTACAGATCCACACAATGGATCTCTTGTTGGGGAACTACAGAGTTGTTCAGACAGGTTTGGAAAAATACCTGAATATCCATAAGAATTGAGAGGGGTGCATGCGTACTGGTGTGTGCGTGCTTGCGCGATATTTTTCTCAGGCTTTAATTTTAATGAGCAATGACAGCCTTGTTACCCATTTCTTAATCTTTTCAGTTAGGATTCAACTTTTTAAAAACAAAAAATATTACCAAGTTTCTCATTGCTTTACATTTTTGTGAATATATTTGAGAAGTATATACACATTTTTATACTAAGTGAAACTTATAGAAAAACAGATGAGGGTTAATGGTTCTTCTCGAGTTTAGCCATCAGCTGTGCAGTGGTTAAGAGGCTTACTTATAGAGCTGAGAGTTTTTGTATTAATTGGTTAGATTAAAACAGTGCCATTAAAAATACTGTATTCTTTTTTTCCTCCTTTTCTCTCTCTCTCTTTTTTTTAAATGAGAGGTAATTGGTGAACTAACCTAAATAATGTACATTAAGTTGATCAAGCCAGCCTAAATAAAAGAATGTGTTTCTGCCTGTACATTCACTTCTTCTTATAATTGTTTCTGTGGCCAAAAGGCCATAGGTATATTGGCTATTCCTTGTAAAGTTTGCATCAAGAATAATGTATAGATTCATGGCACAGTGGTATATGCAAATCTGTCCAGTGGTATCAGATGGAAATTTCCTTTTGCTTGAGACACCTGTGTACTTTGCTGTATTTCTCCAGAATATTTCCAAGGAAAATTTTATTTACATAAATTATATAATCCTGAGGATCATTCCATTTAAGTTAGGTTTTCTTTTCTCTTGACATTTTATTACAGTAAGTTTAGCACCAATAGTTTTGAATTGGAATAAGAAATGAATCCACTATTTCAGATGTGTGAAGTTAAAAGAATAATAATAACTAACATTTACTGAAGGCTTACAGTATGTCAGGCCCTGTTCTAAATGCCTGACATTTATCATTTAATCCTCATCACATCCCTGTGAATTAGAAACCGTATTGTTCCCATTTTAAAAATGAGGAAACAAGTAGCAAGAGGTTAAGTTTCTTGCCCAGGGTCTCACAGCTTGTAAGCAGAACAGGAATTCCTTTCAGGTAGTCTGACTCCAGAGTCTGGGCTCTTAACCATTTAACCATGATTCTGTCAGTAACAATGATAATAATGAGCGCTAATGTTTATTAAGCAATTCTCTATGTGCCAGGAATTATTCTCAGCTTTTTCTAGTGTGCTAATTTATTTAATCAAATAACCTAAGTTGTGGACATGGACCCTGGCATGACTCTGAGCCTCACTTTGCTGAATGTCCGTGCGTGGTAGCTTCTTCTCAAAAGATCTTTGTAAACAGTTCATACGTGCTGAAATCAGGATTGAGTTACTTTAAGCAGCTCTATAGAAGAATGTAGCAGAGGTCAATATGTGCTGGGGCACTATGACTTAGTATCACCATCCTGTATATTCAAGTACTGTATTATTTATCTTATGGGGGAAATTAAAACCTTAGAGCATATGAGAAGTGTTAAGTTTCAACCTGATGTTCCAAATGCTACTTAAGTATTATAAAAAAGAAATAAAACACCTCACAGCCAGCGTTTCTTTTCTGATTCCTAGGGTCTTGAAGTAGACTTGACTTAGTTAAAAATAGGTGGTTCCCTAGTAACAGGTGGTTCTCTAATAATAGAGGAAGTGAAGCATCTGTGGATTCACTTAGTTAACATTTCTATGCCACCCACACTGTGTACCATGATAGAGAAGTTGAATATGGATGTATTGAAGTGCCTTTAACTTGTTTTCCTTTTTGTCCATGAGCATGACATTGATCAACTTAGTTTGGAGCTTCCCTTTAACCATTTTCTAATTTGGCATGATCTGGCTATATATATATATATATATATTTTTTTGAGAGGGCATCTCTCATATTTATTGATCAAATGGTTATTAACAACAATAAAATTCTGTATAGGGGGGTCAATGCTCAATGCACAGTCATTAATCCATCTCAAGCCTAGTTCTCTTCAGTCTCTGATCTTCTGAAGCACAACGAACAAGTTCTTACATAGTGAACGAATTCTTACATAGTGAATAAGTTCTTACATGGTGAACAGTACAAGGGCATTCATCACAGAAACTTTCGGTTCTGATCATGCATTATGAACTATAAACAATCAGGTCAAATATGAATATTCGTTTGATTTTTATACTTGATTTATATGTGGATCCCACATTTCTCCCTTTATTATTATTTTTATTTTTAATAAACTGCTGAAGTGGTAGGTAGATGCAAGAGAAAGGTAGAAAACATAGTTTAGTGTTGTAAGAGAGCAATTGTAGATGATCAGGTGTGTGCCTGTAGACTATGTGCTAATCTGAGCTAGACAAGGGCAATAAAACATCCATGGATGGAGAAGCTTTCTCTCAACACGGGTGGGGGGGTGAGGTTCTAAGCTTCACCACTGTTGTTCCCCAATTTCTCACCTGATGGCCCCCCTGCGACTGTGCCTGTCTTAGGTTGTTCCTCCCTTGAGGAATCTTACCCGTCTCTGGCTAACCAGTCATCTTCCTGGGGCCATACAGGGAAATGTAAAGTTGGTAAGTGAGAGAGAAACCATATTGTTTGAAAAGGTTAGCTTTTTACTTCTTTGCAGATTTATGCCCTGTGGCTTCTATGCCCAGCACTTGTCTCGAGGTATCTTTACCACCTGGAGAAATTATGATACTCGGTAAATTCGATATGAGGCACGAATTCTATTTAAGGGTTGTAATTAGGAAGGAAGAAGAAAAGCTATAGAGGTAGCATATGGAAGAAAACATGGGAGGATTGATTATTTCTTTGACATATTTTCTTGTAGAGTACCTTAAGTATGTATAGGTTTTAAACTACAAACCAACTTGCGCACACATATTAACATAATAGGAATACGGTGACATAAACTAAGCAAACCTATAATTACCAGCCCTCTCCAGTGAAGCCAAGAAAACCATTTAGGCACCCTAGGCATTTGTGAAAATTAGTCTATGATATGATGGATATTTTCCAACTGTACTTGAACAGTCTGAGAGAAATCAGACAAATTAAAGCAACCCATTTCTGGGATCTGTTCACATCCCATATGTTCTTTTAACCATAGATAGTCTATAGTCGTAAGATTTTGGAGCGCTACAACTTGCACCCCTCCCAACTCCTGGTTGAGTTCCAACAGTACAGATCCAGTCAAATTCGTTGTCTCACTGTATGCACATGCCAGCCTAGACATCTCCCTCCTCATTCCAATGGCAAGTCCAGGAAACGGTGGGGTGGACGCAACCACAACCACAGCATCACCCGGATCCCTGTGAAGGCTTTTTGATGATCATCCCCTGGCACGAGTCCTCCAGAGAGTGGTGATGCCGGAAGCTCCTCCTCATATCGTATCTTAGTTCATTTTCTGGGTATCCAAGCTAGGCCTTGATCTTCTGCATAGAAACAAACAGTCCCTTTGCCCACACTTTGACATGCCCTCTATACCACTGTGTAGAACTCATTGGAGGTCAGCACACAGGAACTAATTATATTTTTTAATCTTTAATCTACACTTACATGAAGAATACTATGTTTACTATGCTCTCCCCTATATCAGGTCCCCCCTAAAAACCACATTACGGTCACTGTCCATCAGCATGGCAAAATGTAGAATCACTACTTGTCCTCTCTGTGCTGTACAGCCCTCCCTCCCCTTTCTCCCTCCCCCAAGTATGCATGCTAATCTTAATACCCCCCTTCTTCTTCCTCCCCCTTATCCTCCCCTGCCCATCCATCCTCCCCAGTTCCTTTCCCTTTGGTACCTGTTAGTCCATTTTTGGGTTCTGTAATTCCGCTGCTGTTTTGTTCCTTCAGTTTTTCCTTTGTTCTTATACTCCTCAGATGAGTGAAATCATTTGGTATTTCTCTTTCTCCGCTTGTCTTATTTCACTGAGCTTAATACTCTCCAGCTTCATCCATGTTGCTGCAAATGGCAGGATTTTTCCTCTTCTTATGGCTGAGTAGTATTCCATTGTGTATATGTACCA
The DNA here is from genome assembly GCF_040802235.1 of Manis javanica. Taxonomy (NCBI): domain Eukaryota; kingdom Metazoa; phylum Chordata; class Mammalia; order Pholidota; family Manidae; genus Manis; species Manis javanica. The sequence goes on from NC_133166.1 coordinate 86,805,629, forward strand.
CATCTTCTTTATCCATTCATCTACCGATGGACATTTAGGTTGCTTCCAATTCTTGGCTATTGTAAATAGCGCTGCGATAAACATAGGGGTGCATCTGTCTTTCTCAAACTTGATTGCTGCGTTCTTAGGGTAAATTCCTAGGAGTGGAAATCCTGGGTCAAATGGTAGGTCTGTTTTGAGCATTTTGAGGAACCTCCATACTGCTTTCCACAATGGTTGAACTAATTTACATTCCCACCAGCAGTGTAGGAGGGTTCCCCTTTCTCCACAGCCTCGCCAACATTTGTTGTTGTTTGTCTCTTGAATGGCAGCTATCCTTACTGGTGTGAGGTGATACCTCATTGTAGTTTTAATTTGCATTTCTCTGATAATTAGTGATGTGCAGCATGTTTTCATGTGTCTGTTGGCCATCTGAATTTCTTTTTTAGATAACTGTCTGTTCGGTTCCTCTGCCCATTCTTTAATTGGCTTATTTGTTTTTTGTTTGTTGAGGCGTGTGAGCTCTTTATATATTCTGGACGTCAAGCCTTTATCGGATCTGTCATTTTCAAATATATTCTCCCATACTGTAGGGTTCCTTTTTGTTCTGTTGATGGTGTCTTTCGCTGTACAGAAGCTTTTCAGCTTAATGTAGTCCCACTTGCTCATTTTTGCTGTTGTTTTCCTTGCCCAGGGAGATATGTTCAAGAAGAGGTCACTCATGTTTATGTCTAAGAGGTTTTTGCCTATGTTTTTTTCCAAGAGTTTAATGGTTTCATGACTTACATTCAGGTCTTTGATCCATTTTGAGTTTACCTTTGTATATGGGGTTAGACAAAGGTCCAGTTTCATTCCCCTACATGTAGCTGTCCAGTTTTGCCAGCACCATCTGTTGAAGAGACTGTCATTTTGCCATTGTATGTCCATGGCTCCTTTATCAAATATTAATTGACCATATATGTTTGGGTTATTTTCTGGAGTCTCTAATCTGTTCCACTGGTCTGTGGCTCTGTTCTTGTGCCAGTACCAAATTGTCTTGATTACTATGGCTTTGTAGTAGAGCTTGAAGTTGGGGAGTGAGATTCCCCCTACTTTATTCTTCTTTCTCAGGATTGCTTTGGCTATTCGGGTTCTTTGGTGTTTCCATATGAATTTTTGAATTATTTGTTCCAATTCATTGAAGAATGTTGCTTGTAATTTGATAGGGATTGCATCAAATCTGTATATTGCTTTAGGCAGGATGGCCATTTTGACGATATTAATTCTTCCTAGCTATGAGCAGGCTATGAGTTTCCATTTGTTAGTGTCCCCTTTAATTTCTCTTAAGAGTGACTTGTAGTTTTCAGAGTATAAGTCTTTCACTTCTTTGGTTAGGTTTATTCCTAGGTATTTTATTCTTTTTGATGCAATTGTGAATGGAATTGTTTTCCTGATTTCTCTTTCTATTGGTTCATTGTTAGTGTATAGGAAAGCTACAGATTTCTGTGTGTTAATTTTGTATCCTGCAACTTTGCTGTATTTTGATATCAGTTCTAGTAGTTTTGGAGTGGAGTCTTTAGGGTTTTTTATGTACAGTATCATATCATCTGCAAATAGTGACAGTTTAACTTCTTCTTTACCAATCTGGATTCCTTGTATTTCTTTGTTTTGTCTGATTGCCGTGGCTAGGACCTCCAGTACTATGTTAAATAACAGTGGGGAGAGTGGGCATCCCTGTCTGGTTCCCAATCTCAGAGGAAATGCTTTCAGCTTCTCGCTGTTCAGTATAATGCTGGCTGTGGGTTTATCATAGATGGCGTTTATTATGTTGAGGTACTTGCCCTCTATTCCCATTTTGCTGAGAGTTTTTATCATGAATGGATGTTGAATTTTGTCGAATGCTTTTTCAGCATCTATGGAGATGATCATGTGGTTTTTGTCTTTCTTTTTGTTGATGTGGTGGATGATGTTGATGGATTTTCGAAAGTTGTACCATCCTTGCATCCCTGGGATGAACCCCACTTGGTCATGGTGTATGATCCTTTTGATATACTGTTGAATTCTGTTTGCTAATATTTTATTGAATATTTTTGCATCTACATTCATCAGGGATATTGGTCTGTAATTTTCTTTTTTGGTGGGGTCTTTGCCTGGTTTTGGTATTAGGGTAATGTTGGCTTCATAGAATGAGTTTGGGAGTATTCCCTCCTCTTCTATTTTTTGCAACACTTTAAGGAGAATGGGTATTATGTCTTCTCTGTGTGTCTGATAACATTCCGAGGTAAATCCGTCCGGCCCCGGGGATTTGTTCTTGGGTAGTTTTTTCATTACCGTTTCAATTTCTTTGCTCGTAATTGGTTTGTTTAACTTTTGTGTTTCTTCCTTGGTCAGTCTTGGGAGGTTGTATTTTTCTAGGAAGTTGTCCATTTCTTCTAGGTTTTCCAGCTTGTTGGCATATAGGTATTCATAGTAGTCTTTAATAATTCTTTGTATTTCTGTGGAGTCTGTCGTGATTTTTCCATTCTCATTTCTGATTATGTTGATTTGTGTTAATTCTCTTTTTCTCTTAATAAGTTTGGCTAGAGGCTTATCTATTTTGTTTATTTTCTCAAAGAACCAGCTCTTGGTTTCATTGATTTTTGCTATTGTTTTTTTCTTCTAAATTTTGTTTATTTCTTCTCTGATCTTTATTATGTCCCTTCTTCTGCTGACTTTAGGCCTCATTCGTTCTTCTTTTTCCAGTTTCAATAGTTGTGATGTCAGACTATTCATTTGGGATTGTTCTTCCTTCTTCAGGTGTGCCTGGATCGCTATATACTTTCCTCTTAAGACTGCTTTCGCTGCATCCCACAGAAGTTGGGGCTTTGTGTTGTTGTTGTCATTTGTTTCTATATATTCTTTGATCTCTATTTTGATTTGTTCATTGATCCATTGATTATTTAGAAGCATGTTGTTAAGCCTCCATGTGTTTGTGAGCCTTTTTGTTTTCTTTGTAGAATTTATTTCTAGTTTCATACCTTTGTTGTCTGAAAAATTGGTTGGTAGAATTTCAATATTTTGGAATTTACTGAGGCTCTTTTTGTGAGCTAGTATGTGGTCTATTCTGGAGAATGTTCCATTCCATGTGCACTTGAGAAGAATGTATATCCTGTTGCTTTTGATGTAGAGTTCTATAGATGTCTGTTAGGTCCATCTGTTCTAGTGTGTTGTTCAATGCCTGTGTGTCCTTACTTATTTTCTGCCCCGTGGATCTATCCTTTGGGGTGAGTGGTGTGTTGAAGTCTCCTAAGATGAATGCATTGCAGTCTATTTCCCTTTTTAGTTCTGTTAGTATTTGTTTCACAAATGCTGGTGCTCCTGTGTTGGGTGCATATATATTTAGAATGGTTATATCCTCTTGTTGGACTGAGCCCTTTATCATTATGTAGTGTTCTTTTTTATCTCATTACTTTCTTTGTTTTGAAGTCTATTTTGTCTGATATTAGTACTGCAACCCCTGCTTTCTTCTCACTGTTGTTTGCCTGATATATGTTTTTCTGTCCTTTGACTTTTAGTCTGTGCTTTTCTTTGGGTTTGAGGTGAGTTTCTTGTAAGCAGCATATAGATGGGTCTTGCTTTTTTATCCATTCTATTACTCTGTGTCTTTTGATTGGTGCATTAAGTCCATTTACATTTAGGGTGACTATTCAGAGATATGTACTTATTGCCATTGCAGGCTTTAGATTTGTGGTTACCAAAGGTTCAGGGTTAGCTTCTTTAGTATCTTACTGCCTAATTTAGCTCGCTTATTGAGCTGTTATATACACTGTCTGGAGATTCTTTTCTTCTCTCCCTTCTTATTCCTCCTCCTCCATTCTTCATATGTTGTATGTTTTGTTCTGTGTTCTTTTTAGGAGTGCTCCCATCTAGAGCAGTCCCTGTAAGATGCCCTGTAGAGGTGGTTTGTGGGAAGCAAATTCCCTCAGCTTTTGCTTGTCTGGGAATTGTTTAATCCCGCCATCATATTTAAATGATAGTCGTGCTGGATACAGTATCCATGGTTCAAGGCCCTTCTGTTTCATTGCATTAAATATGTCATGCCATTCTCTTCTGGCCTGTAGGGTTTCTGTCAAGAAGTCTGATGTTAGCCTAATGGGTTTTCCTTTATAGGTCACCTTTTTCTCTCTAGCTTCCTTTAAAACTCTTTCCTTGTCCTTGATCCTTGCCATTTTAACTATTATGTGTCTTGGTGTTGTCCTTCTTGGATCCTTTCTGTTGGGGTTTCTGTGTATTTCCGTGGTCTGTTCGATTATTTCCTCCCCCAGTTTGCGGAAGTTTTCAGCAATTATTTCTTCAAAGAGACTTTCTATCCCTTTTCCTCTTTCTTCTTCTTCTGGTACCCCTATAATACAAATATTATTCCTTTTGGATTGGTCACATAGTTCTCTTAGTGTTGTTTCGTTCCTGGAGATCCTTTTATCTCTCTCTATGTCAGCTTCTATATGTTCCTGTTCTCTGGTTTCTATTCCTTCAGTGGCCTCTTGCATCTTATCCATTCTGCTTATAAATCCTTCCAGGGATTGTTTCCCTTCTGTGATCTCCTTTCTGACATCTGTGATCTCCCTCCAGACTTCATTCCATTGCTCTTGCATTTTTCTCTGCATCTCTGTCAGCATGTTCATGATTTTTATTTTGAATTCTTTTTCAGGAGTACTGGTTAGGTCTGTCTCCTTCTCAGGTGTTGTCTCTGTGATCTTTGTCTGCCTGTAGTTTTGCCTTTTCATGGTGATAGAGATAGTTTGCAGAGGTGGTATGAGTGACAGCTGGAAGAGCTTTCCTTCTTGTTGGTTTGTGGCCTTCCTCTCCTGGGAGAATAGCGACCTCTAGTGGCTTATGCTTGGCAGCTGTATGCAGACAGGACTTCTGCTACCTGCCCAGTTGCTATGGAGTTTATATCCGCTGTTACTGTGTACGTGGCCTGGCTGGGGCTGCTCCTCCAAAATGGTGGAGCCCCGTTGGATGGGGAGTGGCTGGGAGGCTATTCATCTCTGTAATCGGCCTCTGTGCTCCCTGTTGCCCAGGGGGTTAGAGTGCCCAGAGATCCCCAGATTCCCTGCCTCTGGGATAAGTGTCCTGTCCTGCCCCTTTAAGACTTCCAAAAAGCACTCTCCAAACCAAAACAACAACAGCAACCACGAAAGAGGAAAAAAAAAAAAAAGAAAAAAACGCGCTATTTTCTTTGTCGTCAAGCGCCGTTCTCAGGCACCTGCTCACCAGTCTTGCTGCCTTGTTTCCCTAGTCTTGGGGTCCCTGTCCCTTTAAGGCTTCCAAAAAGCACTCGCCAAAAAAAAAAAAAGGGAGAAATGCGCAATATTGTTTGTCCTCAAGCACCGGTCTCAGGCACCCGCTCACCAGTCTTGCTACCCTGTTTCCCTAGTATTGGGGTCCCTGTCCCCTTAAGTCTTCCAAAAAGCACTCGCCAAAAAAAAGGGAAAAACGCGTGATTTTCTTTGTCCTCAGGCGCCGGTCTCAGGCACCCGCTCAGCTGCCTTACTGCCCTGTTTCCCTGGTATTGAGGTCCCTGTCCCTTTAAGGCTTCCAAAAAGCACTCGCCAAAAAAAAAGAAACAAACCGCTCCAGTTTCTTTCCACCCGCTGGGAGCCAGGGGGATGGGCGCTCGAGTCCCACCAGGCCAGGGCTTGTATCTTACCCCCTTCGCAAGGCGCTGGGTTCTTGCAGGTGTGGATATGGTCTGGATGTTGTCCTGTGTCTTCTGGTCTCTATTTTAGGAAGTTGTCTTTGTTATATTTTCATAATTCTGTGTGATTTTGGGAGGAGAGTTCGTCTGCTCTACTCACGCCGCCATCTTGGTTCCGCCCCCTTGCTATATATTTTTTAAGTGAGTAATGTTGTTTTAAATTTTAATCTTAAAACAAAGTAGTAGATGTGCATAGTTATAAGTGTGTACTACAAGGATTGAAATGAAAAAGAGCAATTTGCTTCCCTACTCATTGCCTCAGCTAGTTTCGTAGAAGCATCCACTTTCAACTCATTTAGAGAGTTTTTTCCATTACTTGCCTTCATATTTTTAAATAATTCATGTATTCACACATATACATATGCACACATGAAAATATAGATAGACATATAGTTTCAAACACTGGAACTGTCTTCCGCTTGTAATCTATTTTTAAAATTCTCTCTAAACACACACACATACACAAAACCATGATCTTATTCTCTTTTATAATTGAGAAAATGGAGTTCTCAGAGAGGTCAATTCATTTGCACAAAATCATGGAAATAGTAAACGGCAGCTTTGAATTTAGTCATCTGACTTCACAGTTAAATTCATGTTTAAGTCAAATTCCTTCAAAATGGGACTCTATAGTGATTTCCCCCTCTTCTTCAGTGCCCAAATGTTTACTAATAATAACAAATAAACTTTTATTGTGTTCTTAGCATGTGGGCGGTACTTTGTTAAGCCCTGATGTGTATCATCTCATTTGAACCTCACAGAACGTTCAAAAAATCCCTAAGCGAGTAGGAGCTTTGTCATCCCTCTTTTAAAAATGAAGAAATTGAGGTTCACTTAGGCTGAGTAATCTGTCCAAGGTCACACAACTCATAAATGCTAGAACTGGAGTCTTTTTAAAGTATAATTTTTATTGAAATATGTACAAAGAGAAAAGTGAACAAATACTATAGCTTGTTCAGCCTGATGAATTTGCATTAAAGGGGACATACCTAGGTAACTTGTGCCGTCTGAACCAACAGCACATTACCAGCATCCCAGAAGCCCACCGTATGCCCCTTCCCAGGCTCTATGTGTCCAAAGACTAACTACGATACTGACTTCAGTAACATAGATGAAGTTTATCTATTTCTGAACTTCATATAAACAAAATTATACATCTTTTATGTCTGATTTTTGCTCAGTATTTGTGAGATTCATACATGTTACCAATGTAGTTGAGTTCTTTAACTCTCATTGATATATAATAATCCATTTTATGAATTACCACAATTTGCTTATTAATTCTACTACTTGTGGACATTTTAGGTTGTTTCTAGTTTCTAGTTTTGGCTATTAAGAATAGTGCTTCCATGGATGTCTTATACATGCCTTTTGATGAAAATGTGTCCATATTTCTGTTGGGTATATAGTGGTAGAATTGCTGGATAATGTATATTTTCAGTTTTGGTAAATATTGTCAAACGGTTTCGCAAAGCAATAGTACCAGTTCTCACTCCTGTTTGCAAGTGCTTCACATCCTCACCAACATTTAATATCCTTTTCATTCCAGCCATGCTGGTGGGTATGTAGTAATCTCTCACTGTCATTTTAATTTGCTTTTCCCTGGTGATTAATGAAGTTGAGCACCTTTTGTAACATAGTAAGTGAACGTTTGTCTATTCTTTTTTATGAAGTGTGTTCAAGTCTTTTGCCCATTTTTCAGTTGGGTTGTCTTCCCTTTTCTCTAACAAAATACATTTGTTTTCCTCGCTGTGTCCCCCTTTTGCTGAGGCAAGAACTTTTGACTCTTCTACCTTTTTACTCCAGCATTTACATATGTTCTTACTTCTAAATAATATGAATATACCACTGTATTTTTTTATTCATCAGATTTAGAGCTTTTTCTTGATTTTCTATTATGGTGGATGAGGATTTAGCCATCATAGTCATCTCAATTCCTCACTATGGTTACATATTTTTTAAAAATCAGTATTCAATATTTATACTATTGTGCCTATAGTGGGCATGGTTGAATATCATTATTACATTTTCTTTCTTACATTTTTTGCTTTTTTCCTGAGGTTAATAATTACTTTGTTTTTTAATTCGTTCAATTTTCTATTACTTACTCTTCTCATACCTTCTTGTAGTTTTGCAGTACAGTTTTACTCAAGATCAGAATATTGGATAATCTATTAGTTCCAGATTATTATTTTTTTGTTGTTTCCTGTTGGGGGCAACATCCTTCATGGAGTTCCCCTGGTCTTCTTATATTGTTTCCTGAATAGCTGTCTTGCTAGGTATTTCTTTTGCTTCCTTAGAATTCTCTCTGCCTTTCTCTTAGGTTGGAAGCCATTTCCTGAATCTTAAGTCTTCTTGTTTTGTTCAAGCACATCCTCCAGTAGTTTGAAAAGATGGCACAGTAGCAGTAAGCGTGATGTGACAGCCTTCAGCTTGCCAGTCCCTTTAGTCACATTGCTCCAATCAGTACTGCTTATATCTGGTGGATAGTTATCAACTTCCTATTTCTTTTCATCATTTTGAGAAACTCATTACTTCTCTCCTGTGTTGGAATGCCTGGATTTTTTGTTTGTTTGCTTGTTTTTTATATGGTATGCTTTGTTTTCTTGGTTTACTCTCTGTTATAGATTAAATATTTGTGTTTCCAGAAACTTATTTTATGTTAGAGCCTAACCTCCAGTGTAACTGTATCTTGGAGATAGGGCCTGTAAGGAGATGATAAAGGTTAAATGAGGTCATAAGGCGGGGCCCTTATCTGATAGAGCTGGTGTCTTTATAAGAAAAGGAAGAGATACCTCTTTCTCTTCGTTATGTGCGGACAGAGAAGGCAGCCATCTGCAAGCCAGGAAGAGAGCTTTCGTCAGGAACCAAACTGGCTGGCACCTTAATCTCGGACTTCCAAGCCTCCAGATCTATGAGAAAATTATTTTCTGTTGTTTAAGGCACCTAGACTGTGATATTTTGTTATGGCAGCACAAGCAGACTAAAACTGTCCCTCATTTTGAAGGAAATTATACTATCATAGCTTCCTGAGAAATAGTCTGTGGTTAGGGAAAATTTGAGGCCATGAATATCTAAAAACATCTTTATCCTATCCTTACACTTGTTAGTTTGGCTAAGTAAATAATCTAGATTGGAAATAATTTTCTTTTCAAATTTTAAAGGCATTGCTCCGTCATCTTCCAAATTCCTGTGTTCCATTTGAGAAGTCTAGATCCATTCTTGTTCCTGAGATATTGTATGCAAATTGATTTTTCTCAGTGATGTATTCTGTTGGGCATCTGTTTTCATTGATTTTGCTGGACTTTTAGTGGTTTTCAATCTGGAAACTCATATCTTTCAATACTGACAAATTTCACTAATGATTTTCTCATTTCTGTTTCTTAGCATCAAACTAAAATTAGTTCTTCTGCAAAGGGGAGTGTTACCGTTATCAAACATCTGATTGTCTGCTATCAATAAGTCATGCCTTCAAGGTATTTATTACATTGTTATCGGATAACTCACTCACTTTGCCCTGTAATGGAGCAGAGTTAGAACCCCCATGCTTAGGTCCTGGTGCTTTTGAGAGTGAGAGGGGGTCAGCAAAGGGACTCTTTACAAATCCCAAGTTAAAGGAACTCACTCATCAGAAGTGTCACCTGTTATCTTCTACCTGCCCTCTTTCTCTTAAAAAGGGTGATAATGAATATAGGGAGTTACTGACTAGACTCCAGGGATCAAGTTGCATGGAAATTAAGGCGCCGTACTTGAAAAGGAAACCAAAATGGTTAGCTAAGGTTTAAATACACAGTATAAATTCATTTCAACAAATAGTTTGAGATCATAATTTATGATAAGGATTAAGATTTACATTTCCATAAAGGCAAATGTTTTTGACCTAATTACTTGATATGTTGAACATACTGAATCATTTACTACTGTTTATAATAAGTAATCCTTATTACTCACCAAGGTGAGAGTGATCATATTTAAATCTACTGGGGCTGGGCCATTGATTCATATGCACTGTAATGTAGTTTATCAACCCATAGATTCCTTATAAGTCATGATAAAACAGAGTTCACAGGCAACACTTTTCATGTTTGGGTGGTTATCATTCTAAGACAATTTTTCTTTATTCTGGAAACAGGTACTTTCTGACATTTTGACAGAATAAGGAGGGTCAAAAGGTCATAAGAGGATAAAAGTAGTAAAATCAAGCTTCATTTTAATGTCCTGAATGGTTTTGGCTTTCCTTTCTATACTTTAAGAATGAGAGTGGCTTAACGTATACTGAAAGCAGTAATTGATGGCAACTACACAATCTTGAGCAGACAGTATTAACACATTAAAAAAATTATTTCTTCATATATCTTGAATATCTTCTGGGCTGCTACAGAACAGCATACTGCAGTTACTGACATTTTTAAGAATCATGTCCATATGGCAACTCTTAACATTCTGCTGTTGTAGAAGGAAATTGCCTACAGAATATAGCCAAGCATTGTACTACACATTTTTTTTATTTGCTTTTATTTTGTTAAGGTATCATTGACATACAATCTTATGACAGTTTCACATGAGCAACATTGTCATTATTACATTCACCCATATTAACAAGTCCCCATTCCCAACCCATTGCAGTCACTGTCCATCAGCATAGTAAGATGCTATAGAGTCATTACTTGTCTTCTCCATGCTGTACTGTCTACTCTGTGACCTGCCTATATTGTGTGTGCTAATTATAATGCCCTTTAATCCCCTTCTCCCTCCCTCCCCACCCAAACATCCTCCCAATCTCCTTCCCTTTGGTAACCACTAGTCCCTTTTGGGAGTCTGTGAGTCTGCTACTGTTTTATTCCTTCAGTTTTGTTTCATTGTTATACTCCACAAATGAGTAAAATCATTTGGTACTTGTCTTTCTCCACCTGGCTTCTTTCTCTGAGCACAATACCCTCTAGCTGTTGTTGCAAATGGCAGGATCTGTTTTCTTCTTATGGCTGAATAATATTCCATTGTGTACATTTACCACCTCTTCTTTATCCATTCATCTACTGATGGACACTTAGGTTGCTTCCATATCTTGGCTATTGTAAATAGCACTGTGATAAACATAGGGGTGCATATGTCTTTTTGAATCTGGGATCTTGATTACTTTGGGTAAATTCCTAGGAGTGAAATTCCTGGGTAAAATTGTATTTCTATTTTTTAGTTTTTTGAGGAACCTCCATGTTGCTTTCCACAATGTTTGAACTAATTTACATTCCTACCAACAGTGTAGCAGGGTTCCCCTTTCTTTGCATCCTCGCCAGCATTTGTTGTTCCTTGTGTTTTGTGTTGGCCATCCTAACTGGTGTGAGGTGATATCTCATTGTGGCTTTAATTTGCATTTCCCTGAAAATTAGCAAAGTGGAGCATCTTTTCATGTGCCTGTTGGCCGTCTGAATTTCTTCTTAGGAGAATTGTCTGTTCACATCCTCCACCCATTTTTTAATCGGGTTATGTGCTTTTTGGGTGTTGAGGCATGTGAGTTCTTTATATATTTTGGATGTTAATCCCTTGTCAGATATGTCATTTATGAATATATTCTCCCATTCTGTAGGATACCTTTTTATTCTACTGATGATGTCCTTTGCTGTACAGAACCTTTTTAGTTTGATGTAGTTCCATTTGTCCATTATTGTTTTGTTTCCCTTGCCCTAGGAGATGCGTTCAGGAAAAAGTTGCTCATGTTTATATTCAAGAGATTTTTGCCTATGTTTTCTTCTAAGAGTTTTATGGTTTCATGACTTACATTCAGGTCTTTGATCCATTTCAAGTTTACTTTTGTTTATGGAGTTAGACAATAATCCAGTTCCATTCTCTTACATGTAGTTGTCCAGTTTTGCCGACACCAGTTGTTGAAGAGGCTCTCATTTCCCCGTTGTATATCCATGGCTCCTCTGTCATATATTAGTCGGCTGTATATGTGTGGGTTTATATCTGGGCTTTCTATTCTGTTTCATTAATCTATGGGTCTGTTCTTGGTGCCAGTACCAAATCATCTTGATTACTATGGCTTTGTAGTAGAGTTTGAAGTTGGGGAGTGTAATCCCCCCAGCTTTATTCTTTCTTCTCAGGATTGCTTTGGCTATTTGGAGTCTCTTGTGGTTCCATATGAATTTTAGAATGATTTGTTCTAGTTTGTTGAAGAATGCTGTTGGAATTTTGATAGGGATTGCATTGAAACTGTAGATTGCTTTAAGCAGGATGGCTATTTTGACAATATTAATTCTTCCTATCCATGAGCACAGGATGTATTTCCATTTATTGGTGTCCTCTTTCTCTCATGAGTGTCTTGTAGTTTTTAGGGTATAGGACTTTCACCTCCTTGGTTAGGTTTATTCCTAGGTATTTTATTCTTTATGATGCAATTATAAATGGAGTTTTTTTCCTGATTTCTCTTTGTGCTAGTTCATCATTAGTATATGGGAATGCAACAGATTTCTGTGTATTAATTTTGTATCCTGCAACTTTGCTGAATTCAGTTATTAGTTCTAGTAGTTTTGGGGTGGATTCTTTAGGGTTTTTATGTACAATTTCATGTCATCTGCAAACAGTGACAGTTTAACTTCTTCCTTACCAATCTGAATGCCTTTTATTTCTTTGTGTTGTCTGATTGCCATGGCTAGGACCTCTAGTACTATGTTGAGTAAAGCATTGTACCACATTTTTAAAGCTGTATGGCTGGGCAAAGGTTTTATTATTTATCAGAACAATAAAGAACTGCCTTTTAAAAATATAGCTTGTTAGTTGACCTATTAATATAAATGATATTTGAACTTCTGTTAAAACTGTTTGAAATGTTTGGCAAGGAGAAAAATAGCCCTTTGTCTATTTAGGAAAATCTATGTGTTCTTAGCTAATTTAAGTAGCTTAGCTCCATTTTAAAGATATTTAGAGATGTTCTTCCTTCTGTAAGAAAGAGGTCACCCTAATTCTGAGACGTTATAAAGTAATGCTTGTACTTTCAATTCTGAACCAAATTCAGAACCCAAACAAGTCTGATAATAGAAGTTTGAATGTTGGCAAGAACATGCCATTTCTAAGCTAGGTTCATTCTGGCATGTGAATAAACACATGCACACATGAAAATATAGATCGCTCTATAGCAGTTTAGACCTCTGCAGTTTACAGCAACTGCTTGATAGAAGTATGTTTCTCTTTTAATGTATTAAAATATCCCTATATAGAAAGATTTCCCAAATCTATATTTTGTCTTTGTTTTTCTTTCAAGTCTGTACTAAGGATCCATGAAAGGCTATTAAGACTGAATGATTAGGGTTTGTGTTAGCTGGGAGATTTTCTCTATAAACTTGTTTGGATGGTAGTATATAGACTTAGGATTTTACCAGTTGCATTTAACTTACAACGTTAGAATTTGAAAAACATATGGCTAGTAAATAATGTGATTCAAAAGCAACTCAGATTAACTTGTAAGGAACTATAAGATACAAAAATAAAATTTCCCTTAGCAATTTTTTCTTTGACATTCTCCATATTTGGGTCATGGACTTATTCCCTTCTACTCTCTTTACCCTTATTTCTGCTTTCCTACGGTAAGTCTTTGGAAATACTTTATGAGTCTGGAAGAGATAAAAAGATGCTTACCCTTAAAAGAGAAGTTACTCTGTAGGCATTTATAGATAAGCTTCATGATATTTCTAGCTCTCTCATATCATTTTGTTCATCTTTGTCAGCTCATGTGGCAGGCCATGATGCTCCCTTCTCTGGCTACAGGAGAGGCTATGAGGCAGGGTTACACACAGGAGAAGTTTTGTTGTTGCCCTGCCAAATAATTATTAAATTTACATTAGCATTTTAAAGAGACCCAGAATTTGACTTTCGATTTACAGGTAGACTAAATAATCTGGTATTTTGAATGCCATTTCTAAGTGATTTGGGTATAATGGATTACACTGAATCTTTCAAATTCAATTTAAATTTAAAAGCTTCCCATTTAGGTTTCATTTATTCCTTTTTGAAAAACTTTGTTTTGGGCTTTGATGATAAAACAAAAGCAGAATTACAGTCATATAATCTGCTTTGTGAGCATTTGTCCCTCTCTATTTGTATTTATTGCTCTTTTATTCTTTCATCTCTTGTGTTATATTCTTCCCTTACCAACACCTAGAGAGTTACCAGTGCTGTTGGCTCCTTTTTCAAAACCTGGCTCACATAATCCCTTTTGTTCTGTTTGCACTGTCACCAATCTATGACCCTGTCCAGGCCATTACATTAGTCTGCCATCTGTTGTTGTCTCCCAGCATGCTTCATCTTAACAAACTATTACCAGATTTTCTTAGAGTCCTCCATTGGTTTCCTATTGTCTGAGCAGTGTTTTCTAAAATATGGTCTGTGGAATCCTAGAACTCAAGGATTCCCCTGATCTTCGAGGTTAAAACTATTAAAACTATTTTCCTAATAAAACTTACCTCCCCTCCCTTTTTAACTGTGTTGGCGTTCAAACTGGTTATGCAAAAACAATTGTGAGTAAAACTCCTGATACAGTAGCAGGAATAAGGCAGGAGAACCAATTACACCAGCAGTCATTGCCTTCTTCTCTGCCACATACAGTAGAGAAAAGGCCAGTGTTACTTAAGAATTTCCTTCAGAACCAGTGAGAATCCTTACTTTATTAAATCTCAACTCTAGAGTTTACATCTTTTTAACATTCTGTGTGATGACATGGAAAATACTCATAAGCTGCCTACTGCAGCATGATACTTATTGCAATGGGAGCATTTGTGCAAATTGAGTTGCAAGCTGAACTTGCCACTTGTTTTTTATGAACACCATTTTTACTTGAGAGAACAACTAAAAGACAAACTGTAGTTTAATTCAGTCTTGGTTATTTGGCAGGCATTTTCTGAAAAATACATAAATCTGTTATTTAAGGGGGACAAACCAACAGTATTTATTGCCAGTGATAAAATTCAAGACAAAACCAAAAATTAGTATTTTTGAAAACTTGAATCTGCCACCTTGAGCTTTACAGCTTCCTACTACTTAAAGACTTTTTTTAATGATATCAAGACTTTTGTGAAGATTATAAATGTGATTTTTTGATATTATCGAATGAAAAGTGTCAACATCTGCAAGATCTACAAAACTAAATGAACCAATAGTTTCTAAATATCAGTGCATAACGTTCCGAACTCATGCATTTTGGTAAAAGTTCCACTCATAGGGGAAGATAAACCAGTGATTTTGTGTAACAGATGTAAAAGTTCGTTGATAAAGGTCTCAGATTCTACATTTTACTCACTTTTTAAAAAATTAATTGATTTATTTATTTTGTTGTCATTAATCTACAATTACATGAAGAATATTATGTTTACTAGGGTCCCCCCTTCACCAAATCCCCCCCACAAACCCCATTACAGTACTGTCCATCAGCGTAGTAAGATGCTGTAGAATCACTACTTGTCTTCTCTGCGTTGCACAGCCCTCCCCATGCCCACCCCCCAACATTATACATGCTAATCGTAATGTCCCCTTTCTTTTTTCCCACCCTTATCCCTCCCTTCCCTCCCTTTCTCCCCAGTCCCTTTCCCTTTGGTAACTGTTAGTCCATTCTTAGGTTCTATGATTCTGCTGCTGTTTTGTTTCTTTAGTCTTTCTTTGTTCCTATAGTCTTTGGGTTTGAGGTGAGTCTCTTGTAAGCAGCATAGAGAAGGGTCTTGCTTTTTTATCCATTCTATTATTCTGTGTCTTTTGATTGGTGCATTCAGTCCATTTACATTTAGGGTGATTATTGAAAGATATGTATTTTAAACACTGTCTGGTCATGCTTTATTTTTCTCCCTTCTTATTCCTCCTCCTCCGTTCTTTATATGTTGGTTTTTTTATTCTGTGCTCTTTTGTGCTTCCTTTAACTGCTTTTGTGGGTAGTTGATTTTATTTTTTGCCTTTAGTTAGTATTTGGTTGGTCTGCTTTCTTTGCTGTCATTTTATTTTCTCTGGTGACATCTATTTAGTCTTATGAGTGCTCCCATCTAGAGCAGTCCCTCTAAAATACCCTGTAGAGGTGGTTTGTGGGAGGCAAATTCCCTCAACTTTTGCTTGTCTGGGAATTGTTTAATCCCTCCTTCATATTTAAATGATAATCGTGCTGGATATAGTATTCTTGGTTCAAGGCCCTTCTGTTTCATTGCATTAAATATATCATGCCATTCTCTTCTGGCCTGTAAGGTTTCTATTGAGAAGTCTGATGATAGCCTGATGGGTTTTCCTTTGTAGGTGACCTTTTTCTTCTCTCTAGCTGCCTTTAAAACTCTGTCCTTGTCCTTGATCTTTGCCATTTTAATTATTATGTGTCTTGGTGTTGTCCTCCTTGGGTCCTTTCTGTTGGGAGTTCTGTACACTTCCATGGTCTGATTGATTATTTCCTCCCCCAGTTTGGGGAAGCTTTCAGCAATTATTTCTTCAAATACTCTTTCTATTTCTTTTTCTCTCCCTTCTTCTTCTGGTACCCCTATAATGTGGATATTGTTCCTTTTGGATTGGTCACATAGTTCTCTTAATATTGTTTCATTCCTGGAGATCCTTTTATCTCTCTCTGTGCCAGCTTCTATGTGTTCCTGTCCTCTGGTTTCTATTCCATCAATGGCCTTCTCCATCTTATCCATTCTGTTCATAAATCTTTCTAGAGATTGTTTCATTTCTGTAATCTCCCTCCAGACTTCCTCCCTTAGCTCTTGCATATTTCTCTGCAGCTCCATCAGCATGGTTATGAGCTTTATTTTTTTCTTTTTCAGGAAGACTGGTTAGGTCTATCTCCTTCTCAGGGTTAGCCTCTGTGATCTTGGTCTGTATCAATTTCTTCTGCTTTTTCATGGCGATAGATGTATTTGTGGGGAGCTGGCGTGTGTGTTGGGTAAGAGAAAGTCCCTTCTTGCCAGTTTGTGGCCTTCCTCTCCTGGGAGAACAGCAGCCTCTAGTGGCTTGTGCTGGGCAGCTGGGTGCAGACGGGGCTTCTGATCTTGCCCAGCCGCTATGGAGTTTATTTAGCTCTGCAGTTGCTGTGGGTGTGGCCTGCCTCAGGCTGCTGCTCCAATATGGCGGAGCCACGTTGGAGGGGGAACAGGTGGGAGGCTGTTTATTGCAGTGAGGGGCCTCTGAGCTGTGCTGCTGGGGTTTGGGCGCCCAGAGTTCCCTGGGATTCGCAGCTGCTGGGCTAAGTGTCCCAGGGCGCTTCCGTCCAGCTGTGGGGTCCCTGTCCATTTAAGACTTTCAAAAAGCACTCGCTTTTCTTTGTCCTGGGAGCGCCAGCTGTGGGGACCCGCTCACACATCTTACTGTCCTGTTTCCCTAGTTTCCAGCACCCCATGCATGCACTGTGTCTGTGTTCCAGTGCAGATGGCTAGGGCTGGGTGATTAGCAGTCCTGGGCTCCCTCTCCCTCCCCCGTCCGACTCCTCTCCTCCCACCAGGAGCTGAAGGGAGGGGTGCTCAGGTCCCGCTGGGCCAGGGCTTGTATCTTACCCCCTTCGCGAGGCACTAGGTTCTCACAGGTGTGGATGTGGTCTGGCTGTTGTCCTGTGTCTTCTGGTCTCTCTTTTAGGATTAGTTGTATTTGTTGTATTTTCAAAAATATATATGGTTTTGGGAGGAGATTTCTGCTGCTCTACTCATGCCACCATCCTGGTTCTCTCTCCATTTTACTCACTTTTAAGAAGCAGTTGCTTGTCAGGTTTTGGTATACTATTGAAAAGGATGATCCACAATTATCTTAAAATGCTGTTAAAAATATTCTTCTCTTTTCCAACTTCATATCTGTGAGTTCATATTTTCCTTACATACTTCCACCAAAACAACATAAAGCAATGAATTGAATGTTGAAACAATATAAGAACCCAGCTGTCTTCCATTCAGCTAGACTTTAAGGAGATTTTCAAAATTTAAAAGTGTCACTCCTCTCACTTCTTTTTGTTTGTTTGTTTTGGAAAACAGTTACAGTTCATTAAAAATGTGTTATTTCTATTAATGTGCAATGGTTATGTTATTATCATTTAAAAAATTTCTCAGTTTTAATTTTTGATATGGTAAATTTTGATAAATATAACCAACTAACATAAACAAAACTCTTTGGAATCCTTATTTTCAGAGTTTAAAGAGATCCTGAGATTTAAAAAAATTGAGAATTACTTGTCTACATGATAATATGCAGCCTTAGAGAAGTAAGAGAGCCATTGAGTAACCTCTGATTCTTTTTAATGTTTTTTAAATCTTTCATTTTTTCTAATAAGGCCAGAAACCAATGTTCTTAATATCCTTGTAGGAATGGGACAATGCAAATCTAAAATTTTTTTCCAATTTAGCTATTAAGATTCTCATTTGTAATTCTAAGTTAGTTATCCTTTCCTCTAGTGAATTTTAGGCATAAATATAATTGGAAGTCAGGAATGCGACACATGTCACTAGAACAAAAAGAAAGATTGGTAGAATTTGTGGAGTAGTAGTAATAATAATAATAATAATAATCTGAGCCTGTCTGTTCATTTACAGGTACAGTCCTTACAAGTGTACTAGTAAAACTTCTTTTAGCCATGGAAATGAGGACATCACAGAATGAATAAGTTAAATCTATAGAGGTTATTTAAAAATCTTATTTTATATTGTTATTTAATACAGAAGCACCAAAAAGATACCCTCTCCCCCCCAACCCCCCGCCTCACCCCACACACAAGTCACTTATTCTAGCTTCTTTCTTGTTTTCCTCTTTGGTATGCATTCTTATAAAATGATTAAAAAGTAGGCATTAGATAGTAGAAAAAAATGGGAAACGTGTAAAATTTATAACATGGCTTATCAATCTCATACTTTAGACAAAGAGAAAATATTTAAATATAGAAGTATTGCTCCCTACTTTATTCTACCTTTGGCACTGGAAAGAAGTCATCTAGGGTCTCAAAATGCTTTAGGAGACATTGTCTTGTGTCAGAATATCACAAAACTAGGAACAAAGCTCAGATTGGAGAAAGAGAAGATGTGAGTCTTTAAAACTTAAGGTTTTCTTAAATTCAGTGTTGAAACAGATTTATGTTTTGTCAGGAAGCCTGGGTCATGCTATATAAGTAGAGATTGTATATTCTAATTTTTATGGACAGAGTCTATCAGTATTTTCTTGTTTAAATATAGATTATAAGATTACTGTTCAAATTACAGTGGGCAGTTTAGGTCACCCATGGCTAACTTACGTAAGAAGATTAGTCATTTGAATGAAAACTTGTCTAGGCCACAAAACTACCACATTTCCACATAAAGTAGGTGCATCCCACTTGGTTTAACTGGTCTTGGCATTTGACTCTAAAAATAGGCCTACATTGTGGTAAAAATCTAACCTGCTTGTTTGTCCAAATCATGTGAAGAAAATCAGTTTTGACATGGCTCTTAAGTATAAGCAAGAATATCCTATGTGTGGCAGAAAGAATTAAGAGTCAGTTCCTTTAAAACTACTTGTGATCATTTGAGGAGAATTTTAAGTATAAAGAAAACTTTAAAATAGTTTAAGATGCTTAGAAAACAGGAGAGTTGGAGGGAGGAGAAGAGAGTTGTGTAGAATGGA
The DNA here is from genome assembly GCF_040802235.1 of Manis javanica. Taxonomy (NCBI): domain Eukaryota; kingdom Metazoa; phylum Chordata; class Mammalia; order Pholidota; family Manidae; genus Manis; species Manis javanica. The sequence continues at coordinate 86,824,914 of NC_133166.1, forward strand.
GAAGCAGTAGATGTGGGATGTATTGTGTATAGTGTGAGGAGATGGAAGTATAAAAAAAAAGGAAGAAAAGGAAAACCAGTGAACTCTCAGAATTACTAATATGTTCAGCAAAGTTCTAGTAACATCGTTGGTTCTTGGACTTTGAATTATTTTGGAGGATAGCTGATAAGCTCCCCAAAACATACAAAGCAACAAGTTTAGATACGTGTTTAGAGAGCAAAGGCAGAAGGAGCCCAGAAGATAATACTGGATGTATATGTGGATGTGAGAAGAGAGATACCCGTCTAACTGCCCTAATTACTGACTTGCTTATTTCTCCTGAACTCTGTCTATCATTATGCATATAAGTGTAGTATATAGTCTGGTAATTGTAGTATAAAACATCTAGGAAGTCATTTGTATTTCTTTGAAGTTAGTACCAGGAATACCTATCATCCTGTGATAAAAACACTACAAGTCTGTCTCCAAGAAGGGACTAGCGGTTAACAAAGGGGTGGGGTGGGTGAAGGTGGGTGGGGAGGGAGGGAGAAGGGAATTGAGGGATATTATGATTGGCACACATGGTGTGTATGTGTGGGGTCACAGGGAAGGCAGTATAGCATAGAGAAGACAAGTAGTGACTCTATAGCGTCTTACTATGTTGATGAACAGTGACTGCATAGGGTGTGGGGGGCACTTGATAATATGGGTGACTGTAGAAACCACAATGTTTTTCATGTGAGACTTTTGTAGGAATGTATATCAATGATACCTTAATAAAAAAATAAATTAAAAAATTCCCACCACAGTCTGTAGAAAGTAATAGTAATGAAAACACTCATCTAATAGATAAAGTAGATAAAATATTTATGATTTGTGACTCTCCTGCCACCATGAGTGTTTTCTGATTTCTTCAGTTTGCAGTGCTCCTCAGCATAATAACTAATAGTAAAAAACAGTGCATTTGAAATGGTCCCTGCAGTATAGTTCTGAGAGGACTTACTCCTTTGTGGCTAAAGAACTTTTGATATATATTGAACTATCATAAAAGCCTTATTTAATGTATGCTTACAGTGCAGATATGTCCCAACTTTTACAATAGCCCAAATGAGTGAACAATTCACGTCAAAAATTCTTAAAGTAACAAATAGTAACCACTTGGTATTTTATAGGGAAATGAGACATTTGAGAAGAGTTGAGATGTTTAGCTTTGATGTTGTGCACTTTGACCTGTAAGAGACATAATGGTAATGTTTGTATCTTTCCTTGAGGAAATTGCTTTGTGTTTTTAAGATCTTACTGGCCTCTAGTGGTAATATGATACCATAGTTTAAACATTCCTAGTTGGTATGAGTGACTAGGAATAAAGCCATTTAAAAAGCATAGGAGGCCAGTAACTTCACTCTTTCAGTTCTGTGTCAACAATACTGTTAATAGGTACATGCAACTTCATCTTCCTCCCAAAGGCTAGAGGCTCTATCTTTTGCTCTGGTCTCTGAGTCACCCCCATGTCTTTATTCTAAATAATACTTGTTTCCCTCCAAAGCAACCTCCCATAGTTTTAATGGTATATACAGCAATGATTACTCTGCCAAGCTTGTGCTACAGTTCTTCCTCTTTTCTGCAGACTGTAGGGTCCATTTTTCTGTATATAATAGCTTTTCTTAAGAGGAAGTTTTCAACTTACCACTTAGATTCATGTTTAGATTTCTTTATTAAATTTGATTTTGAAGAATCCTAATGCTAGTTGACTGAGCATGATGATGATTTATCACTTTTGTTTTTCATATTTGTCACACAGATGTGAAAGGACCACCTACCCATCGTCTGTCTTGTGGCCAGTCACCCTACACTGATACAACAACATGGGAGCGGAAGTACTGCATCCTCACAGACAGCCAGTTGGTGTTGCTCAACAAGGAGAAGGAGGTCAGATGGGTATTACAAAGAAAAGCTACTTCCCTTTTCTGATAAAATTCCTGAAGTAATCTAGTTTATTTGCATTTTGATAAATTGCATTTATGAAAGTGGAGGCTAGTTTATGAATGATAAACTATAAATAACTCTAAAGAGCTGCTAATGGCATAATGATATGTGATTGCCGTGAGGAACAAGTTCAAAAGGATAGAGCTGGATTTTCACTAAGAAACAGTGAAAGAGATACTGAGTTGAGTAATGTAGAATGAGAACAGATTAGATTGTATAACCTGGCTCCAGAAATGACCTGGAGGGTCTCTTGGAAATTATATCTAGCTCCTAGGAAGTAACAAAGGCACAGTCAGTGCATTAATTGAAGGAGATTTAATGAAGGGACTGTATACCGAGGCATGGGAGCGTAAGGGACCCAGCAAAGGGTGCTGAAGCACCCACAAACTAGCACCAGCAGAAAGCAGTTATCACTGTAGACCTTTAGGTTAAGGAACAGGAGCAGTATTTCTGGAACCAGAGAACAGTAGTTGCAGGAGCAGGCTGCATGACAGTTGGCTATTCTCAAAAGAACTCAGCCTTTACTAAAACAGAAGTGGCCAGCAGGGAGGAAGCAAGGGAAAATAAACACTCCAGCTCTCCTCCTGCCTTCTGATTTCTTGCCAGTGTTACCACTGGCCAAACCTAACTTTAAGCCAGAGGAAAAAGGTTGCTCTTGGTGTGTTCTTTAGAGGTTTGCTTCCTGAAAGACAAAGGAGAACATCGAACAGCGGAGGAGAGAAGGGCAGAGTAGACCTGGAGAAGCAGACAGAATGTAATTAGCACAGATGTTTAGTTCTAGGTAAACTTTTTGCCCTAAATTAAAAACCTCTTGAACATATCATATACTATCACTGATTTAACTCTCAAACCTTTACAGTGTATAAATCTTTCCACATCCAAGTAATTCATTTGCCTACTGGTGACTTATCAGATAGTTGGTATTCCAATTTGGTAGGACCATAAAACCATCCTACTCCCAAACTCCACAACATAAAAAAATGAGTGACTGTGCTTGACAAAGAAGAGGAGTAACAGGAGAGAAGGAGAATAAAAGATCTAATTCTGTGAAAGAGAAAGATTAATTTCCAAAAATATATATAAATGACTAGAAAGCTGTCAGTGGACTATCAATTTAGTAAGTCATCCCTCCTGAGAAGTGAGTTCAGAGGAAGCAATGACCAGGAAATTCATTTCCCAGTTCTCATATGTGGATCCACCTCCCTTTGTTCTTCTCTCTCCCCTCCTTCTCTGCCTCTTTTCTTTTCCATCCCTTCTCTTACTAAGCATTTTTAAATACAAGTCTTCCTCAACTTACAATGGTATTTACATCCCAATAAAGCCATTGTAAGTTGAAGACATCAGAATTTAAAAATGCATTTATAGCTTGTGGCCTACCAAACATCATAGCTCAGCTTAGCCTACCTGAAACGTGCTCAGAACTCTACACTAGCCTACAGTTGGGCAAACTCAGCTGGCACAAAGCCTGTTTTATAATAAAGTGTTGACTCTCTCCTGTAATTGACTGAATACTATACTGAAAGTGAAAAGCAGAATGTATGTCAGTGGATCGGTCATTTACCCTCATACTCTCATGGCCGACTGAGAGTTGCGGCTCACTGCCACTGCTGGATGTCACAGGAGAGAAATGCTGCCACCTGTCACTAACCCGGGAAAGGATCAAAATCCAAAATCCAAAGTAGGCTTTCTATTGAATGAGTATCACTTTGGCACCATTATGAATTTGAAAAACTGTTAAGTGTTCCTGAGTTGGGGACCATCTGTATAGTTAAAGCAAAGTAATAACAGTGAAGCAGTTTCACTTTCTTCTTTTATTTTAATAGCAGCTCTTACTTGCAAGGCCCAGCTAATATGTCCTCTGTGAAGAACTTGCTTATTTATTATTTTTCTCCAGTCATTGAAAAATGTTCTTTACTTTTGTTACCATCTCTGTACCCATGACCCTTTTCCAGTATTTTAATATTATTAAATTTAACTTTATTAAAATAACTTAATAAGGGTCAGCCTTTTATGGAACAATCTATGTTAAGTAGATACATATTACAAATTGATAGAGTGAATATAAGTATAGAAGATTTCTAATTACCCACTTTGAATAAACAGATAATTCAAAATGCTCATTTTAACCAAACTGCTCTGCCCACAGTCTCTTGTCAGAGCAATTAATAAGAATTAATATGAACAGGTCATTTACCATCTTTTTACCCTTACCTAATTTTATTCAATTTAGTAGTGTAATAGATTAAATAACCTATGAATAAGTAGCATAAGGTCAAGAAGCATGCCTTATCTAGAACCAAGATATAATCTATCGATTGAATATTACTGATCAGTTGCATAATCTAGGCCTGGGCTCCCTTTTTATAACTGTCCATGGTTAACAGTTTTCTAAAACAGTATCTTGTGTACTTTATCCCTTTTTATGTCAGTCATCATGTGTACCCTGACACCTGGGGAGCCCCTCATCTTCCACACTGTCCACATGGCTCTCTAAGTCCCCTTTCCTGCCCTTGCCTTCCCCTCATCTTTCACACCTCTTGAAAGCCTTACATTAGGCCTTCTTCAACTTATGGCCCATCATCATCAAAATCAGTGACTTATTCCATCTCTTTTCTGAAGGAATCCCTTAAAGTCTTGGTTTCATGAGAACCTGTATCTTCCCTGAGGACATTCTCTTCTATGAAGTCTTGTCAGATGATGGCTCTTTTTCTCCCACAGACCTCACACCATGTTGCCTGTATGTACAAGGTATCCATTTCCTTTCATGGCTGCTTCCTCTCATTCTTCCTCATTTTCCCTAAAAAGCCCAAATTATAAACCTTGTGTCATAGTCATCTTCCAGCCCCCAGTCATTCCCCCAAATTTTTGTGTTGATTTGAGCTCCTGGCTCATTATCAACATCTTCAGTACTGCTCTGGCCTTATTTTGTGATGATACCAAAATCCACCAAGACAATTATTTCAACTCATTGGCTCTCAGTCCCTTGGGTTCCTCTCCTCTAAGAATCTTCTTTGCCCTGCCTCATTGCTACAACGTCTTCATATTCTCAGTTTGTGTACATCTTGATTTCTGACCATCACCTCCTATCTTTATAACTCTGTCTCTTCAGTCCTTTTGGGACCTCTGGTCTATTGATCCTATCACCTTTTCTGCTCCTTGTATCTCTTCCCTCCATGGTCAGTCATTCTAGTTGCTCCCTTGCATGTTATTTCTTTGTCCTTCTCTTGCATCATCATACTCACTTGGAGATGTGAGAGCCCTGTTAATTCCTGCTCCTCATCTATCCTGCCCTGCTTCCTTGCAGCATGATGTGTCTGGAGAAAATCATTCCACCATGCTACTAGTCTTTAAACTAATGCCCGCAAATATCAAGGGAGCCCCTAAAGCTGCTTAGCAACCACAAAACATTTTCCCAGTCCATAAGGTGGACTGAAATGGACTGGGAAAATGTCATGAACAATAAAATACAATAAAATGAATTGTTAAGAAAAATGGAATTTTAAAAAGACAAAAATACAAGCCCAAATTTTTATTAAATTTAATAAAAATGAAATTATAATTAAATATCCACAGAATAATCATAACAGGAAAAGAAGGAATAAAATTACAAAATCATTACATGTTCATGGGAAGTATGCTGCATAATGAACAAATCCACTGATCACACCAGGCAACCCTCTTTTCAGTATCTGTACTGGTAAATTGTTTATTGCAAACCAATAACAATTTGCAGAACAACACAGGATCTTGGATCACCCTTATAGTATAGCACAATCTAAAGTGATTTTTAAGGTGATTTTCTTTCACACCTCTGTTCTGATCCCTTCTCTCTTACCTCACTTAGAGGTGATTATTTCATTTCTTCACAGAGAGAATTCAAGTTCTCCATTACCATGTCCACCCATCCACCAGTAACTATTTCCTTGTCCCCCAGTTTCTCTTGTTTAACTGTGGTTGAACTGTCCACAATCCACCCCTCCATGTGTACACATTCTGTTACTTCTTGACCATTTAAGAATGTACCACTAGCAATTCTTTCCTGCCTTGTTTACATTTTCAATTTTTTGCTCTCAACTCAATCATTTCCATTAGCATGCTGTTGTTTCTCCCATCCTAAGAGAAAAAAATAAGCCTGATTAACCTCACTTCCCCCTCCAGTTACCACCTCTTTCTCTGCTTCCCTTCACAGCAAAAATTCATGAAACTTCTAACATTGTCCCTAATTTCACTCTCCTCATTCTCTCTTAAACCTACTCCAGTAAGACTCTAACCTATGCCACTCTGCCCAAATTGATCTTGTTAAGCTTCTGGTGACCTCCACATTGCTAAATTCAGTGATCAATTTCCAGCTCTCAAATTTTCATAGTCTGTCAATGGCATTTAATGCAGCTGCTTGCTCATTCCTTCTAGATCTACTTTCTTCATTTGACTTCCATGGCACTGTGCTCTCTTTGTGTTCCTCTTGCCTCTCTGGAAGTTCCTTGAATCATCGTACAGATCTCTCATCTTCTCTCCAAATCCTAACAGGGGAATGCCATAGAGTTCAGTCCTTGGGCCTCACTTCCTTAGGAATCTCATCCAATCTTAAGGCTTTAAATACCCTCTAATGCTGAAGATTCCTAATTTTACACCTCAGCATACACATCTCTCTTGTCTAGACTCATATAGCCATGTGTCCATTACACATCTCTACTTGGATATGTAATAATCATCTCCAACTTGTGCCCTACTGAGCCCCTAATCTTCCTTCCTAAACCTGTTCACCCCCATTTCCATTAGCAACACCTCTATCCTTCCAAAAGCCCAGAATTCCCCCAGCTCATTATGTTGTAGACATTCTGACTTCTTTGCTGTTGAGTACGTCAGGCATGTTCCTGCCTCCAGGAAGGTTGCCTTGGCTTTTCCCCTTACATATTTGCATGAGTCACTCTCTCAGTTCCTTCAGCTCTTTGCTTACCTATTACCAACTCAGCCAGGCCTGCCCTGACTAACCTATTTAAAATTGCAACTCCTCTACGTAGTCCACCCAGAACTTCTGATCTAATTAGCTGGCTCTAATTCTGCACACACATACACCCCCCCACCCCATAGCACTTGCCACCTTCTAAAATGCCATATAATTTATGTATTATGTTTGTTGTCTCTCTTCCCCTACCGGAATATAAGGTTTAGGGCAGGGTTTCTTCTGTTTTGTTCAATTCCATATCCCTAGTACTTAAAACAGTTCCTAAGACATAAGTAACTTCTCAAAAATATTTGTTGAATGAATTTTGAGAAAGCCAAATTATAAACTTTGATTTCTAAATATCCATTTCCTTAATGTAAATTTGAGAGGAGATTAACTTTCTTTTCTATCCTTTATTTTTGTGTGATAAATCTTTCCAGACATGAGACTTAATGTTTTCTCTAAAACTGGTAGTAAGAGAAAAAAAACCCATAAATGCTTTTCCATTGTTGAATTTGTGATTCCTTTTATTGAGCACATATTTTATGTGCAGTATTGTGGTTACAGAGATGCAGTTTTGTTGTTGTTTGGAACACACTGAGGTAAATTTAAAGCTACAATGATTTGGAACCAGATAAAGATGGTGGTTGCACACATTGTGAATGTACTAAATGTCACGGAATTCTTCACTTTAAAATGGTTGATTTTATGTTATATGAATTTTACCTCAATAAATTATTATTTTTTTAAGATTATAGTATAACCACAGGGAAAGATTAACTAAGATATTCCTTGGGGTAGGTTATGGTATGAAGGGGAGAATGCCATAAAAAAGTTTTTACAGAGAAATTTATGATTGGGCTCTGTCTTTTTTTTTTTTTAATTTTTATTTTGGTATCATTAATCTACAATTACATGAAAGGACATTATGTTTACTAGGCTCCCCCATTCACCAAGTCCCCCCCACATCCCTGTTCACAGTCACTGTCCATCAACATAGTAAGATGCTATAAAATCACTACTTGTCTTCTCTATGTCGCAAGCCCTTCCCGTGCCCCCCACCCCACACTATACATGTTAATTATAATGCCCCCTTTCTTTTTTTCCTGCCCTTATCCCTCCCTTCCCACCCGTCCTCCCCAGTCCCTTTCCCTTTGGTAACTGTTAGTCTATTCTTGGGTTTTGTGCTGCTGTTTTGTTCCTTCAGTTTTCTTTTGTTCTTATACTCCACATGAGTGAAATCGTTTGGTACTTGTCTTTCTCCACCTGGCTTATTTCACTGAGCATAATACCCTCTAGCTCCATCCATGTTGTTGTGAATGGTAGGATCTGTTTTTTTCTTATGGCTGCGTAATATTCCGTTGTGTATATGTACCACATCTTCTTTATCCATTCATCTTCTGATGGACATTTAGGTTGCTTCCATATTTTGGTTATTGTAAATAGTGCAGCAATAAACATAGGGGTGCATCTGTCTTTTTCAATTCGAGTGCTGCATTCTTGGGGTAAATTCCTAGAAGTGGAATTCCTGGGTCAAATAGTATTTCTATTTTGAGCATTTTGAGGAACCTCCATACTGCTTTCCACAATGGTTGAACTAGTGTATATTCCCACCAGCAGTGTAGGAGGGTTCCCCTTTCTCCACAAACTCGCCAACATTTGTTGTTTGTCTTTTGGATGGTGTCAATCCTTACTGGTGTGAGGTGATATCTCATTGTGGTCTTAATTTGCATTTCTCTGATGACAAGTGATGTGGAGCATGTTTTCATGTGTCTGTTGGCCATCTGAATTTCTTCTTTAGAGAACTGTCTTTTCAGCTTCTCTGCCCATTTTTTAATTGGATTATTTGCTTTTTGTTTGTTGAGGTGTGTGAGCTCTTTATTTATTTTGGATGTCAACCCTTTATCGGATCTGTCATTTACGAATATATTCTCCCATACTGTAGGATACCTTTTTGTTCTATTGATGGTGTCCTTTGCTGTACAGAAGCTTTTCAGCTTGATATAGTCCCATTTGTTCATTTTTGCATTTGTTTCCCTTGGATTGGGCTCTGTCTTTAGGGACAAACAGAAGCTCACCTGGAGGAAAAAAGGGAGGGATATTCCATATACATATCAGACTACAAACTCACGAAACATTCTATCTCTTTGGCAAACTGTAAAATGTTCAGAATTCTTGGAATATAGTTTACAAGAGGAAAGGTGACAGCTGGCAAGAACCAAATGCTTAAGTGCCTTCAAGGTCACACTAAGGAATTTGGACTTTATTCTGAAGATGATTTGGACCTTGGAAAGATATTTAACAAGGCAATGTCATAATCCTGTTTGCTTCTTAGAAAAAGTAAGTCTGTTGATCATGTGGAAAATTGAGTGAAAGGGGTTGGAGGGAAATAGATGAGTTAGATTACTGCATTAGACCAGGTGAGGGATGATAAAGGGACAATTAGTTCACAAAACAGTTTACAAAATACAGTGCTGAGTCAGGAATGTTTGACCATAACTAAGCTGGAAAAACTGAATTAAGTCTCTAGCATAGGAGATGTTGAGCCACTGCCATACCTGCTACTTGAATGATAAATTTACTGTTCTGTTAATTTCACTACAGGAAAAGATTAGAAATCCAGTTTGGTGGGAGGACCAGATTATACTGTTGCTCTTCTACCTCTCACCCACACTAGGTTGAGGAGTTTAACTTTTACCACTGGAATTTTCCATTGAACAGTTTAGGATTCATTGAAACAAGGAATTTAAAGAATTTCCTGCTAAAATTATCTAGAAAGAATGTTTTAAACCTTAATCAACTAATCATGGGGGTGTTTACTGCTGCATTAAAAAGATCAGTTAAAAGGTTTCTGTAAGGATTAAAGCTGAATCCTTAGGCAGCCACTGCTGGAATGTGGGAGGATTATATTAGTCTAGTATCAGTCATGTATGCATTGTGTGAGATTTTTTAATGCTCTCTTAACTCTGCATGTTTCCTGTCAGACATGGTAAAAAGTCTGCTTGGGGGATATACATGGGAAGAGTGTTAAATACAGCAATTACCAGTTTGGGAATGTAGCAGAAGAGTAGATCTGGGCAGAATGCTGAAAGGAAAGTCCGCCAGGAGTATCACCTTGAGAAATGACTCATTGGTTCAGTAAATTGTTTCATGCACATTGTGCCAAATAGACATTGCTTATGTGTTATGAAATACACTTCCCTGCCCAGATGCCAGGAAAGGCCCCAGCTGGCCTGGCACCATCCCAGTTCAAAGAAGGCATAGGAGACCATTTGAATTCCATTTTGCTTGCAGGAGATAAGACCAAGTAAACTGGAGATTAAGGAGTTGAGGGAAATGGTAGAGCAGACAATCATGAACCCCTCCAGGGTGCAACCAGTATAAAAATACTAAAGAAAGATGAATTTGTGAGTGTCTTTCTTTTGGCAATAACAAGCCATTAGGAAGGGTAAATGTGGCTCTATTTTTCTTCACTCAGACTCTACTTTCTGTATTTGGAAATTTTAAAGCTGGATGCTAGTGTATATGCAGCAAGGTAGTAATAATGCAATTTTTAAATATTTTTTAACATTTTTCTTGCTTTCGGAAAGCAGCACCTACACTCAGATATATTGATGAAAATAGCAGTCAGGCTTTGTGCAAACAGCTAAAAATTAACTATTATTTATCCTAGGGTAGACTACCCTTGGCCTTTTTTATTCAGAACCGCTTTTAAGTTACTTAGCAGATACATAATGTCTCCCCATATATACATTCAGTGTGTTAGGAGTTACAGAGAATAAGACACAGTTCTTTCCTTTCTCCCCCTACACCCAATATCATTGTGGAAATGAGAAATAATGTTGAAAGGACATTAGATAAGTAGCACAAGCAAGCTGGGTAGAATAAAAGAAAGAAATCCATTTATTCTAAAGTACTGTAGCCTATGTCATTAAGATGCTGTTGGCAATGGACAATTACCCAGGGAAGTGTAAGAAAGGAAGAGATTTGATCAAAGTATGTGTTATGAATATTAATCTGTAGGATATATTGGAAGAGGGAAAGATAGGAGGGAAACAGACCAATTAAGAGACTACCATTCCTCTGATTTAAAAATTTGAATGGTTTTCCAGTGCTCCCTGAATTATGCATGACCTGGCATTACAGCCCTCCCAACATGGTCACAGAATATTCTGGTGTTCTACCCCACTTCTCTCACTTAAGAGGCTCCAGTTAAATTGACCAATCCCTGTTACAAAACAAAACAAAACAAAAAATTCATACACTTACCAACTTCTTGGCTGATGTTTTTTTTTTCCTTTTCCTAAAATGGCCCCCATCTCTTCCTATCAAATATTCATTCATTTATTTGGAGGTTGGAGCTATTTTAAGGTTTGGGGATTGACTGGTATGATACAAGCTGTTAACTTTCATAGAATTAGTTGCACAAATGAATAATTATAATTCAGTGTAATCAGTATAGTGACAGAGAAAGATCTGCTTTTGGAATAACCTTAGAGAGGTATGCTTTAATCCCTTCCCTTAGGGAATCGGTAGAAGGGGAAGCTTCCTGGAAGAGGTGAACCCTGTCCTAAGCCTTAGGATGTATAGGAGCTTCCCTGGCAGGTATAAACTAGAAAAAGAAAGTGAGGAAAAATATTCAGGCATGAAAACAAATTAAGCGACTGCGCTGAACTACAAAATAGGGAATTTATAAGGGAAATGAAAGCAGTTCGGTGTTCCTAGAATGTAAAATCTGAAGCTGAATAGTCAGATAGTGGCCAGATTGTGGAAAACCTGGTATACTATGTTAGAGAGTTTGTAGTTACTCTATCAGATAGTAGTTTTAAAACACTCCTTTAGCAGAAGAACCCTTTCTTTATAGAAAAGCTTGTGTAGAGGCCCTGTATAGCAGATAAACTCAAAATTATGCCCTGGTTGGAACAGAGATACCTCCCCCTGGCACATACTTCCACACACAGACATACCATCACTCCTTTGAAAATCATTGCTAGAAGCAAAGGAGAACAACTGGAGGGCTTTAAGCCTCCAAATGGCATTATCATATTTGCATTTGGGAAATACTTTGATAACTCTGTAAAGGGTAGACTTAAGGGGCAGAACATCACCAGTGAAGAGACCATGTTAATAGTTTAGATAAGAGATAAGAAAAAGCTTTTGGCACCAGGTGTGATGGAGTAACCTGTAGAAGACTAGCCATCCCATTGCAAGCAACATAAAAATGGGCCAAAATATGTACACATATGTATATCTCAGTTATCTTCAAGCATTGGACAATAGGCAGTCAAAGACATGGATGGTGGTCACCGTTGGCCTGGCTGTCTGTTGCATACTGTTTCCTGACTGTGGAGCTCCATCTGGTATCCAGGCAGGGCGCAGTAGTCTGACCAAGCTGAGGAGACAGAGAACAGAATTCTGCAGGTGAAGGGGCTGCAATCCGCTGGGCAGGACACTGGCAAGTCTTTGGGCAAGGGCCAGATAGCATACACGTATGGCAAGACTCCCCAGGCTTTCCAGAGAGCATCTGAATTATTGAGAACAAAAGAGAGAATACTAGTGATCGTACTGAGCAGTGATAAAGGCCTGACTCTGCCAGTGAGAGACTTTTTTAAAACCTTAACCACCCCAGGCATCCAGCTTGATGTACCAGAAAGATCCCACCTCAGAAATGCAGAAATGGGGGTTTAGTAAAGCTTAAGTAATTTCTTTAAGCCTCCACATTTAGTACTGGTGGTAAGGGTTTAATAAATAAATAATTTAGATCTGAAGGGTACTGAGTATTGATCAGTGGTTGTCAACTTTGTCTGCACATTAACGTGACCTAGGACATTTTTAAAAATCCCAATGCCCAGGCTGCACTGTAGCCACTGAACTCAGAATGTCCAGGATTGGCCTAGGCATTGGTATTTTATAAAGCTCTGCTGGGTTATTATAATTTGCAGACAAGGTTGAGAACCTCTGTTACAAATGATGCTTTAAAGTGCTTAGTCTGGAAGAAGAGAAAACAACATCTTGAGGCAGTTCTCAACCCTAGCAAGTATCAAAATCAACTGGAGGCATGTTAAAATGTGGTTTTCTGGGCTTCACCTGCAATTTCTTATTCAGCAGGTCTGGGGTGGGTCCTGAGAATGTGCATTTGTAAAAAGTTCACAGGTGCTGCTGGTCCAAGACTACATTTGCTTTGAGAGCCAGAAAGTTGAGGGATTTTCTTTCTTGAAAAGGATTAAAAAATCTTTTAGGGATACAGTAGACTTGAGCATCATTTAAGCATTCTTTAGGAGAAGAATTAAGTGAGAGGAGCTCTTTTGCTATTAGAATAACCTTGGCTTCCTTGTCCTTGACTACTTAATCTTTATGTGCTCGGATTGAAATTAAAATTATTTTCTATGTAATTCTAAATAAATGAAAGAAAGTTTTGCAGAAATTATAGAAATGTATATATAATATAATGTTTTCTAGGTAACTTGGTGTGTTTGTGCCATGCTGCACTTTCACTGTTGTGGACGGCTTGGGACTAACAGAGAGGTCTTAAGTCAGAGATCTATTTTACTTTGCTAGGAACATATCCAAATGCCTGAGAAGCCATTTACTTCCTGTTGTGCTCCACTGTCCTCAGCTAAAATGGAATGAATCAGTGTGTGATTTTTTTTTTTTCTCCTGAGGGGGAAATATTCAAAAGCACAGGTCAATGCAAAAGAGGTTAAAAACAATTCCTGTCATGTTAGAGAACCTGAAAGATATACAATTTTTAAAGAGTAATTCAGTATAAACAAGTAAATTGAATCAGCAAATTACATTAAGACAATCAGAAATGAACAAAATTGCTTTTCTAAAAATGTCTCTCTAAAACTGATTCTCTTCAGCCAAACACTAAGATTGTCAACTTTCAGCTTAGTTCATTTGAAGATACTTAAAATATGATATCTGATTTTCAAAGAGTTGATCAAACTTTTAAAAATATTTTAGGTAAGCAATCAGTGTTGTGAAAGTAAAATATTCTTAAGAAATGCAGGTTTAGAATAAAAGACCAACATTTGCATATATCCCATGTCAGAGGCAAAATGCCCTAAGTTTTAAGAGCAAATACTTTGAAAAAAACTTTGATCATATTTTAAGTTTCAACATTTGGAAATGAAGTGTTTATATTAAAACTTAGAGAAAAAAATGGTAAGTGAATTTTAGGCCCAAATAAGAAGTTTGATCTATTTTATTTATCTTCCCCATAGATATGATAAAGGCAAAGTATATGATAATAGTAGTCATTTCTTACTTTTTCCTGGATATAGCCATTATAAATTTCCACAGAAAAGATCATATTTTAAGATCATATTTTTTATCTTAAAATATCAAAAATAAACTACGACTACCACTTGTCTGTATGGCTTTAGGCCTTCATTATTTCAGATAATAGCTATTTTTAGAACTATTATGAAAATAGTTGTGTTTATCTAGGTTCCTCTGTCCAAAGAGCCAAATAGTTTTTTCTTTTTACAAGTTCACCCCCATTCTTTACTATTGCCCTTTTTATTAGAATGGAGTTCTTTAACCTCTCAATGCTACTCTTCTAATTATTTAGGTAGAGATAATATAATTTGCATCCTAAACAGGATGGATGACTTATATTGCTGTTTGTAAAGTTTTATATTTCAGAGTACTTTTGGAAGGGTTCATATCTTTATTGATGCTGTTATTTGGTCTTTCCTTGTTTTTTAGAATATTACCTTTCTTAATTATGCCATTTAGTTTCTCAATGTGCAAGCAGTAACCACAGCTTAGGTAATGAGGAAACGGGGATTTTAGTCCTATGAAGAGTATGAAACTATTCAGTCCTTATTAAGACATTAGGGCTTTGCTCTTCAGATTCAGTAACAAGAGAGAGCCTCCCTTGCTATCATCCCCATGACCCCAGCCATAGGCATTGAATTACTGAGACAAGGTAGATGACACATACACTTAAGCCTGGTATTTATTCTAGTTTTGCACGATCAGTTTATGTGTGTGTCCATGTAATCTTTTAGAGAACTAAATCACTCCTTGTATGTAAAAGGGGATAATAATAATGCTCCCTCATAATGTCACACGTCATAATTTGTTGAAATTTGAATATTACAGCCATGAGAAGTTAGAAGCTACTATTAATTACTGACATTTTACCAAACTAAGATGTTACCAGTACTATTCTTAATTCTGATAAAGGTTACTAACAAAACTTACTAACAGACTTACTGTGAAAAGTCTTTCCCCTCTATGCCCAAACTAAAATGATTTGGTCTTTTAGCATTAGCACACACACAAAAAAGAACTTTGAGCCAAATCTTACTCTACAATGATAGTGTAAGTTTAAAAATAATTATTGATATCAGAGATGTTTTGTACCATTCGTAGTTCTCATTCCACATATATAAACTATACTTGGTATGTTTCTGAAATTATGCCAGAAAAAATATTTGTTAGGATTTCAAAAACTAGTCTCACTTTTAGAAGGAAAATACACCATTTCATATAAGTATCTATGTAAGTTTTCACTGAAAATATGTTTTATTAACTATATCTTAAGTGCTTATTCTAACATTGAATAAAACTTGGGAGATTTTACTAGTTTTATCTAATAAAACCTTCTTTTAAGAGAATTTTGGAGCTAAATTTTTCTGGCCGACTTTTTTTCCATTTACATTGTTGAGCATGGACAGAATTGGAGTTTGTAAACCAGTTTCTGATGTAAAAGAATCTTTTATTTGTGTGGGGTGTATTGTCCAAGTTCCCAATGCAGATACACACCTGGATATGATTTGTATGTCATCATGTAAGCTCGTTTACATGCTCACCTTTCCTGATTTTTCAGTTTTCTTATTAAAGAAATGCTTCCTGAAAAGGGATTGGTAATAGTTTACTATTGTGTGTACTTTATTTCTACATTTCTCCTTCTTTTCTCTGATAATTACAAACTCCTGTCTTCATTAACTAAAGACATAATTCAATCAGAAGCTAGTCATGGCGAATTCACTATTAAGCTTCATGACTTTTTCTTTTGGTTAACTAGATTCCTGTGGAGGGAGGACAGGAACAGCAGACAGATTCTACCAAAGGGCGATGCCTGAGGAGAACGGTCAGCGTCCCTTCCGAGGGTCAGTTTCCTGAGTACCCACCAGAGGGCGCCACTAAACTAGGTAAGATGATAAAAGGAAAGAAATTACTTTTATGCGGTAATTTATGGACTTGTTATTGCGTGTTACAGTAAAACAAAAAGCATCCTGCATTTCTTGTGAAGTAGGTGCGTGGAGCTGTAGTATGCTAACCAAGAGTTAGTGGTCATCAGAAAGTACTTTTATTACCAAGTGGCAGCAAAGTTATTTTACTGAGATAAAATTTACCTGAGTGCTCAGTAAGGTTCCTATATGGCCTCAGCAGGTTGGATGATGTGATGTTTCTGAGGTTGCTGACTGGCTTTAAATTATAAAAGAGCATTAGTTGATCTTATTGAGACACAGATTCACTGGGGAGCCAGTTTGGTGTACACTTAGCATCGAGTGGCTTGTGTCTTGTTCGCACAGCCACTGGTGTTGTCCTGTATAATGTCAGATCAGGCTAATCTAGTCGACCTGATTTTACACGCCCCACAAAAGTTATATTCGTAACCCTGGTTGGAGGGGCTGACAGAAGGGAGAGATTGAAAAAACCCACCTGAGTTGTTATACTCTGAAGGAATTAGTGTCACTGTCAAAGCAACTCTTCACTCATTTCCTACCTTATGTTTCCGTTTGGTGTTTTGCATGCTTACCAATAGATATTTAGATAATTAGATCAGTTGGGTAATTTTAAGGGTGTGTAATTAACATTAAATAAAGTAATGAAAAAACCTTGAAAAGTAGGAAGTGCTTTGCATTGTTGCAGTATTATTTGCTTAGTAAACCTAGACATTTAGTTGTAGATGTTTCATAGATAGATAAAACGTAACCATTTATTGTTTCCTTGTTGGTTAATATGGATTCTTCTGTGATTTGGGTTGTATTTTTGAAAGTCAGCATTTGTGAATTTTTTTTTGTCTGTGCATTTTTCTTCATTTCTCTTTATTTCCTAAACAGAACTCAGAATTTCTGGTCAGAATTTGAATCCATTCTCTTTTTATCCTGTCACAGTTGTTGCTTTTCTAGAAATAGGTTAACAAGCACTTCTCTCCAAGGAGTCATACTTGGAGAAATCACATTTTCATCTCATCTTATTTCCACTGTTCTTCTTTTGCATGCGTTGCAACCAGTTTAGGTGTGGTCCTAAATTATATTGTAAACCTGTCTGGGTGTAACCAGTTTATAGCCTGTTGATATTTCACATGTTAGTTCTGTGTGAACTGGACTGGCTCAGAGTCACCTTCCTTCAACTCCTTTGTGGTCATTATTTGTAATGTTATGTGCTGTCTTTGCTGCTTCTCTGGGAACCTTGGCATGTTCAAGCTTTGATCCACTAAAGTCTATTGATTTTGAAGAAGTGTAGTCACAGTCTGAAGTTGTTACCATTTTATAGAAGAGAGAACTAAACAGTAAATTGTTAAGTATCTCTAACATTTCAAGTACTGGTCCCAAAGACAATGAGAGGTGGCCAAGGTGTCTAGTCCAGAGCCAATCTTTCTCCTTTGTCCTTGCTGAAAAGTTTGGTACCATCTTGATTCATGGCAGTCCACAATCATTTCTGGAGGCTCTTCTAAATTAGCACTGGAAACTATTGCTCATACACAGTGGAGGGGAAAAGACTACATTTGGAGCCATTCCCCCTTACATGCCAATCTAATGTTGAATTAGATAATTATTCTGTTATTCTATTTTTATCTCCTAGTGATTTATGTTTAGGCAAAATTTCTTGCTATCAAATATTTAATTGAGTAATTGCTGTCTATGTAACATTCTATACCATTCCCTAAGAATGAAAAGAGATGTAAGATAAAATTTCTGCCTTTAGAAGATTCTTATGTAGTTAGGAAGACAGGTGATGGATAATTATTCACAGTACATGTTATTGTTATAGTATATTATATAGCTTTTGTTGATTTTTATATTTTTTAAAAGCCTATTCCCTTATTCAGCAAATATTATTGAGTGACAACTATGTGCCAGAAGCTATTCAAAGCACTTGAGATACAGCAGTGAAAAAAACAAACAAACAAATTTCTCTCCCTTTATAGAGCTTACATTCTAGACAATAAGCAAGAGTAATAGGTAAAATTATACTATGCCAGATGATAAATACAAAGAAAAAAATTAAGTAGCGAATGGGGATAAGAAGTGTCAAGGAGGTATAAGTTTAGCTAAGATGTCCAAGGAATGCCTCTCTGTTATGTGATGTTTGAGTAAAGATCTTATAAAAGTATGAGAGTAAAGCATGTGGATACCTGGGGTGAGGTGTTCTATGTAGGGGAACAGCTAGTGTAAAATAGGAATATGCTTGGATTTTCCAGGAGCAGATAGATAGATGCCAGTGAGGCTGGAGTAAATGAACAAGGGGAGAGTAGTAGGAGATGACATCACTGAGCTCTTTGGCAAGCAGATCATAAAGGTCTCATAGGTCATCATGAGGGCTTTGACTTGTACTCTGAAATGAGGACCCACTGACTTGTATATTGAGAGTGGGAGTGCAAGAATGGGGGTTCAGAGACCAATTAGAATGCTGTTGCAATAATCCAGACAAGAAATGATAGAACTTGGGCCATAATGGTAGTAATGGAAGGGCTGAGAGGTTACCAAATTCTGGATATATTTGAAGGTAGAGCCAAAATGGAATTTGCCTGATGGATTGGAAATGGAAAGTTAAGAAAAGGAAGAATGAAGAATTTTCGTTAGAGCAGCTATAAGAATTAAGTTGTCGTTGTTTTTTTTTTTATTGAAGGGTAGTTGACACACAGTATTATATTAGTTTCAGGTGTACAACACAGTGATTCAACATTTATATACATGATCATTCTAGCTACCAGCTATCACCATACAAAGTTGTTACAATATTTTGACTATATTCCTTATGCTATACATTACATCCCGGTTACTTACTTATTTTACAATTGGAAGTCTGTACTTGTTTTTTTTTTTTTTTTGAGAGGGCATCTCTCATATTTATTGAGCAAATGGTTGTTAACAACAGTAAAATTCTGTATTGGGGAGTCAATGCTCAATGCACAATCATTAATCCACCCCAAGCCTAATTTTCGTCAGTCTCCAATCTTCTGAAGCATAATGAACAAGTTCTTACATGGAGAACAAATTCTTACATAGTGAATAAGTTACATGGTGAACAGTACAAGGGCAGTCATCACAGAAACTTTCGGTTCTGATCATGCATTATGAACTATAAACAATCAGGTCAAATATGAATATTCGTTTGATTTTTATACTTGATTTATATGTGGATCCCACATTTCTCTCATTATTATTTTTAATAAAATGCTGAAGTGGTAGGTAGATGCAAGATGAAGGTAGAAGACATAGTTTAGTGTTGTAAGAGAGCAAATGTACATGATCAGGTGTGTGCCTGTAGACTATGTGTTAATCCAAGCTAAAACAAGGGCATTAAAACATCCATGGATGCAGAAGATTTCTCTCAAAACAGGGGGGGTGGGGTTCTGAGCCTCACCTCTGTTGATCCCCAATTTCTCACCTGATGGCCCCCCTGCGACTGTGCCTGTCTTAGGTTGTTCCTCCCTTGAGGAATCTTACCCGTCTCTGGCTAACCAGTCATCTTCCGGGGCCATACAGGGAAATGTAAAGTTGGTAAGTGAGAGAGAAGCCGTATTATTTGAAAAGGTTAGCTTTTTACTTCTTTGCAGATTTATGCCCTGTGGCTTCTATGCCCAGCATTTGTCTTGAGGTAAGTTTTCATTTTTTTTAATGGGACAGATTATGGGAGAAGCAAGTTTATAAGTGGGATTGACCAGAAGCTAATTTTGATCTTGTTAAGTTTATGGTCTTTCTTAATAGACATCCAGGTGGAAATGTATGGCTCTGGAAAATGAAGGGAGAGGTACAGACTGGAGATATAATTTTCAGGCCTATAGCAAAAGATGGTGTTCAGAGCCACAAGATTTAATGAAATCAACAGAGAAATGCGTTTAGGTCAAAGAGAGACGTCTAAGGCTGAGTCCTGCAACAGCATGTAGAGTTTAGAAAGATGAAGAAGCGCTAGCCACAGACAGACCAGAGAAAAAGAATGAGAATACAGAAGTTTGTTTCCAAATGAATAAGTCAAGTGTGTAAGGGAAAGCCCCTCTATTTTTATGTGATTTTCCCATTTTACAAGCTCTAGATTGCCTTTGTTCTTTTCCCAACAGAGGAAGCCCAAAGAAGGAGTGATCAGCTTTTGCAAATGTAAAAGCCATGACACACATTCTGATCTCAGGTATGAGGCAGTCAGCTATGGCGAAGTGTACCTTTTACCCTACTCCATAGAATTCATAACATAACAGAAAGGTACTTTATGAATGTGAAGGATCTATGAAGAATTTTTGTAGTGGCTGCCAATTGATTATATATCAGATATTTCAAACTGGTGAGAAAACTTTTGATTGTAAAAAGATGGGAGGGCCTGTATTTGTGCCTGACATATTGTTCAGCATGAGCAAATTCACACTGATGAGAAACCTAATGAATATCAAGAACTCCTTAGAAGTAGGCCAATGTGGGCATGGTTAGGCACAAAATGTAGTTCTCTCAGTAGTTCTCAGACTCTTGCATTCAGCAGTTTACTAGTTACCTGAGATACTAAAATTTATATTTACACTGGCATTTGACACAGATTTTGATACACCAAATTCTTTTCCACCAAAAATGAGATGTTTTCTAAAGGCATTTGAATATCGTATCTAAAGCACCCATTTCCAGATTTGGAAAACAGAAAAAACTATTTTCCCCTGGTGGCGATACCAGATTTTGTTATTCATCAAAAAAAGATTTTTCAAATTCAAACTGTGTAAAGCTTGATTTGCTGAGTTTTCAAAAGGAAATTACTTCTTTAGATGTTAGGATCTTTGTATACAAATAATACTGAGAGGTAAATAAATTGACCACATGAACTAGAACTGGTAAATAGTTTCATTTTAAATATGTAACCTGCATGAATAAAAAAAAATAGCCATCACATGCCTTCCAAGAACACTGAAATAGGAGAAAGAGGAAAACTGAACAGTGGACTGCTGTTGTCTACTGCCTGGCTGGTGGGTAACACATTAGGGAAATTGGGAACTCTGTCCAATCTGTTTGTTGCATGTCATACTCAAATGAGCAAAGCAAAGCAAAATTGGAGGCTGAATAACTAAGAATACTGCTTTGCAGGTAATAGCATAAATATGATCATAAAGCTGGTTTAATTGGAAAATGTCAATATTCCTAAGTCCATGGTTTCTCAATTCTCTTCCCAATTCTCTTGCTCAATTGAACTGGCAAATTCAAAACCAAACATCTAGTAAGTCAAAGCTACAGAGATCTTATGCCTTTTTAAAAATTATATTATGATAAAATCTTAAAGTTACCCCAATAGTCTTCCCTATAAAATCTCTGGATTTTTAAAAAACTGGGCCTGTAATAAGTGAATTTGTTTCATTTCCATGGAGTCTTCAAAACCCAGAAACATTTGGTAAATGTACTTAAAATTATAATTTAAATTCTATGTCTGTCTTTGGTATACCCTAGCAAGCCTTATGAATAAATATGTGAAAAGTCTTTTAGAGTCAAAGTTAGCTATCCAAAATGTTCATGTTTATGTAAATGAAGACATCAAACAGAAAATTAAAAATACCACCACAAAAAAGGAAACCAAACTGGAAAAACTCTGAGGAAGAGCCACCTTATACCTGTTTTCCCATGTTTATCGACCCAAGTGATAAAAATTTGAGGAAACCTTGAAGAAAATGAATATTAAAGCAGAATGTCCTCTACAAGGCATTTATAAAATTACTATAAAGGATAACTTTTCATCAGAATTATTAGAGGATATTAATCATTCAAGCCTTAGTTTTAACCCTGACTCTCTCTGTAAATTAACCTGTTTAATTTTATGTATAAATTAATGATGATTCTCTTTTACTTCCTGAGACATTATTAGGAGTATCTAGATAATTTATTTTTCAAGATGCTAGAATATTCTGTAAAAACAGAGGGTGGTAATAGTAATAAAGAAAGGGAAATGTGAATAAGGAAGATTTAATATTATAAGAAACATATCTTTCTATTTTTCAAATAATAGAATTAAAAATGCTGGTTAAAAAAAGCAATGCTGTGTATGGTAGCACTCAATATTTTGATTGGCTATTATTTAATTTATTATATATATAAAACCAATATATCTGTATATATAACCAATGAAGCAGATCTCAAACTTTAGCATAATATACATACAAATGATCAAACATATGGAAAAAATCAGTTGTCTGATATTTGTGGCTCTGAAAGTTTGAGCTCAATGCATAATGGCAGCCCTTGGTTTTCTTGAAATGTCCTAAAAATGTCATGTCTTATCCCTCTCTTATAAAATAAATGAAGACGATTTTACAATTTTCCATACGCAAGTTCATGTGAAGACAGCTTTTATACTTATATTTAGCAGCCTTATACTTACATTCCATCATTCCTAGATTTCAGTGATATGCATACGTTATTTGAGGAAAGGTAGATGAATTCAAGAATTATCAAAAAACATGGATAAGTAAAGCAGAACACCCTGGAATAATGTCCCTTGAGGCTTTTGTTTGGGTAGTTTTGAGTTTTCTAAAGAATCATGCATTGATATATATTCATTCTTTGAAATTTGTAAAATTCTAAAAGATACATGTGATAATATTGATGATAATACTCTAGAAGAATGGGCTTAAGCCTAGGTTAAAATAGCCATATACTATTAGTTATGCTATAATGTGACATATGTGTTCCTAAAAATCACTGCACTTTGCCAAGTTGCATAGTGCCCTGAAAATCATAGGGTTTATGGGGAAAAGGGATCAGGGCAATATACTCAAAAACTTAGTCAATGACACATAAAGAAGGATAAGAACTTAATAAAAATGGCAGCACATTTTTACATGTGTTAAATGGTTGAAAAATATATAATACCGCAATAAGGGTAGCATTTTACCTTGAAAAAACTGGAAATTTACATGTGGGAGTAGGCAGCAGAGTATTTGTAAATTTACAGAGAAGTGATGGAAGGAAGGTGGTTTAGGAAGTTGAATAGAACATTATTACCTCTGGCCATGGATGGGTGTAGCCCATAGCGGAACTGCATGGTGAAGTGAGGTAACATATTCACAGATTGTTCTCTAATATGTCAGTTGTGGAACATTCACATTTTCAAAGCAAGCATTATAATAGAACTGATCCCAACGTTATTTAATCAGGTTTATCCATTAGAAAGAAGCAGCTTGCATTTGTTAGCCAACTGAATTCCAAAATGTCAGTTACTTTTGACCACATTCATAAATTGCTTTTGGAAGTTAGTTATTTGGAACCCGAAAATGGTATAAATTAAATAAAAAGTAGTACTTAATTTCTTAATGTAACCTACTAAAGCCAATTTTTATTTTATTCTTATAAGCTAGATTTAGATTAGCTGTTACAACATTTTTTTCTATGAAGAAATCAGTTTATCAATTCTGTGAAGATGCCATACCACAGTTACCTCTAACCTGTAAGTTTGAATTCCTAATTTTCTCTTTTATCTTCCTCCCATCCTCATTCCAGAACCGTAAAAATTTGTTCACTTCTGTGAAAGGTGGTTCCAAGGCAGTGCCACCCCTCTGGTTGTACAAATTATGTTGGCCCAGTAACCAGGGGTACATGTCATTTATTTGTCATTGTTGATTTGTAGTTGTTTCACAAAATGTCCAGCAGGTGGCAGTAAAGCGTCTTAAATACAGGATTCTTTTTCTAATTCCTGTAAGTAATTTGTACAGGCTATTGTCAGGATTACTGTAAAGCAAGAAGACCTGGGGAAGGAGAAACTGTGAAGGAAGTCAGCATTTTATTGTGGTCCAGCTGTTTGCTAGGTTTACAAAGCCGTATCATGTATTTTAATATTAAGTGAGTCTCAAACTTTTTTAAAACACAAACTTACTAAAGGATTGAAGTGAAGGCTGAAGATTCACTGTATACTTTTATAACAATCTGTAAAGCCAGGCTAAAATTTTCAAACTTGGTCCCTTGTCATGAGAGGCCCCACAAACATGCATGTGGGCAATGCAACTTGTTTATTCAGGCTCTGTGGGGATTGGTGCCCAGTACCAGCAGAATCGTCTGAGGTATGATGCCCAAGGAAGGGCATCCCTTAGGTGCCCTGTCCTAAGGTGAAGAAAAGCCTCTGGCATGCAAGGGAGAAACCAAAACAAACAACATGAATAAGAAACTAGGGACAGAGACCCAGAATAGAAAGCTTTAGAAAACAAAACAAAACAAAACCCCACTATCCTCAGAGAGATAAAATACTACTTACAAGAAAAGACCTGAATGTTACACAAAGCCAAAGAGCCACTGTGTGTTAAAAAAAACTGACAGAAGTAAAACCCAAGAGAAGGGTTGGGAGATGAAAATGGAGAAATGTCCCAGAAAGAAGAAGGAAAAAAAGATAAAACTGAGTTCTAGTCTAGGAAGTCCAACATCAAAACAATGAGTTTCAGAAAAATAAGAAAAAGCACAACTCACTAGCAAAATAATTGAAGAGATTTCCCACAGCTGAAGGGTGTGTTTCCAGATTGAAAGGGCTTACTGAGTGCCTATAACAAGACACATGACTGGGAAATTTCAGCGTATCTCTGATGAGGAAAAGAGTCTTAGGAATTTCCCAAGAAAGGAAAAACAGATTATACACTAAGGATTAAAAATCAGAATGGCTTCAGACTTCCTGTCAGCACATCAGAAACTAGTAAACAAGGAGGAATGCCCTCCAAATTCTAAAAAGAAATTATTTCCAACTCAGAATTCTGTATTTAGCTATAAGCCATTAATCAACATAAGAATAAAATAAAGACATTTTCAGACATGCACGATTTTTTTTTAAAAAGTACCTCCTACACATCATTTCTCCTGAAGCTAATGGGAGTGTATTCTTCAAGAACAAGCAGGGTGTAGGATACAAAATAGATAAAGGGAATCCTCAGGAGAACGATAGCTGTAGAATGAAGGTTAACTCTGTACCAGCTGTAGAATGAAGACAACCAGTTCAGACTGGAGTGGTTAGGAGGCTATTGTGAAGACTTCTCAAGAAGATTGATATAATTAAATGAATTTAAACAACAGGGAGCAAATTTGGGATTGAATTAACAATAAGCACATAGAAATCTAAGCAATTGAATAATCAGACAATAACTATAGGAGAAAAAAATAACTTACGGCATAGAAAATGCTCGTAAAGCACCTTCAAGCACTGTACATACATGAACTTTTTAATCCTTGTAAACCCACAAGCTACTGTTTTACAGAGAAGAAAACTGAGGCAACAGAGAGTAAGTAACTTGCATAAATAACTAGACAACTAGTAAATGGCAAAGACAGGATTTGAACCCAGGCAGTCTGCCCTTAGGACCTATGCCCTTGACCACTCTACTGTATTATACATAGGGTTTACTGGGCAGCTGCACTCTAAACTCATACATAATCATACTATTGTTCGTCCTTACCAAAATTACGGTGTAACTACCTCAGGAGGGTGAGAGAATAGGAACTGTGTTTGCACCTGCTGGGGTAGTAATGGATGAGGAGAGAGTTGGATTCTCATCTTCCATAGTGGGAAGTAAAGAGATGAGGTCTAAAATGGAAAAATTAAAAAATACTGATGCAACCATATTATTTAAGAACTGATGGTAACTACCAATAGAATTGGCTAAAATAGATTAAAGTCGTTTCTGGGAAGGAAATATGTTAGAAGAGGAGGGCTGGAGATTGTTGTTTGTTTTAACAAATGTTATAAAACCAGTGGACTCTATAAAATATGTACATATGTTATTTTATGTACTTATAAAGACTTAAAAAATAGGGAAAGGCATATACAGTTCACAGGAAGGAAAATTAAAATACCATTTAAACACACAAAGATGATATACCTCATTTATAGCCAATAAAAGCAAGTTTAAACTACAATGAGTTGCAGAGTTTTACCTATGAGATTAGCAAAGATTAAAATGTTTTGGAAGGTTAGGAGGAAGCAAGCATTCTAGTTTGTCCATATCAAATTGCTTCTACACAGCACAGCCTCCACAGACAGGATGCATTTTGCAAAAATAGCCATCCTTTTTGTCCCAGAAGCAGTCTACTTCTAAGAATTTGTTCTATAGACCCACTCACACAGTCATTGCACCATTGTTTATAATAACAGAAGAGCACACACATACTAAACATCCATTCATAGGAGATTCCTTAAATAAATTATGCTGCATCTGTATGAGACATTATGCACCTATCAAAAAGAAAGTAGCTCTTTGTATAGTAACTGGAAACAGTTTCCAAGATACATTGTTAAGAGTGGAGTGGGGGAAAGTAGATACAGAAATGGTTGTGCATATTATACAATGATTTGTATAAAAATGTCACATGCATATAAGTGCACGTGTGTGTGTGTGTAACTCTTTAACTGTATATAAGAAGCCTCTGGCAGTAACTGCTGTGGAGAAAATGGAGACCTGGTGAATCAGAGTATGAGGGAGATTAACTTTTCATTACATAATCCTTTTTAACCTTTTAATCAAATGAATGAGTTAATATTCTTTAACAATAATAATAACAATACTAATAACTATAAGAAGAAGAGAGGAAAAAGGAGGGAAAAACCTGTCTGAACTAAAGGTACCTTTCAGTGCTCTATGATTTATTTCAGAAACAGGGATAATATCTAAAATCTTAGAGAATTAACTGGAAGGGTCTGTCGTATTGGTGCCAATCAGTGAGGTTCACATTACTAGAATATGCTGCTTTAAAATCAGCTAAGTTTCTTTTCTTTCTCCAGTCATTAATTTGTAGCAGGGTATTAAGTTGACCATTAAAACAGCTTGGTTTTTATTTATCTGCAGTAAAGAGGAAAAATTGAATCTGACTAAACAAGACTAAAAGCATCTGGACATTTTTACATTAGATGATTATATTCTACTAGGTTACAAAAGTAACCTTTATTAGCATTTACAGGAGTGTTAAAAAGGATATTTTCTTCTCCTTTTCTCTGTTAAATAACTTAGTTGAAATAATGCTGTGGAGCAAGTATTCTGTGTATGTATCATAAATGCAGTGTCGTCATTTTTGTTTCTATTTCTTCCAATGAATTTAAAACCCAAAGGCCGTGATAGTGAAATATGGAATTCATTCTACGCAGGTTTCTGTAGAATCAGTAGCAACCCTGTGCTCATATGAGACTATCTGAGAATGCAGTCTTTCTACCATCGTTAGGAATAGTTTTATTCTGTTGCTTGTAGTCTTTATCTCTTCCTCCCTCCCCCTCTTTAAATAGTGGGGAAATTACTTTTCAGTATTTCCACAGAATTTTTTTGTTTTTTTTTTTACTGAAGTCTAGCATTTTTAGCATTTCTCTGAGAAGTAAAGCAAATTCCTATGCTTGTTCTTTACTAGTTGTAACATCCTGTTAGATTTGAGGTGATAAGAATCATGAATAAATACTTTTCTGACTAAAAGTGGCTTCTTCCTACTTTATTATTATAGCTGTTTAATTCATAAAAGTTACTCAGTTTAGAAAGCTAGATAAATTAAAGCTAAAGCAGTACTTTCGAGTCATTGTAATCAGTTATGCTCTCGTTCACCGATTCAGTTAATGTCCTTCTCCAGTAACTGGCACCTTTAGTATGTTGGTAAAGGCAAGTCCCAGGAATGGCAGCCAGGTAGTGGCTGAGGAGCATCCAATCCGAACTGGGAAGAGAATGGAAGGCTTTTAAGGGCCTTCCTAATTTAATCTTAACATTTCTAAATAATGTTGTCATACCGCTAGGTTTTATTTAGAAAAGTTGAGATAAATACCAAAAAACAAAATAAAAGCTAAAAATTGATAGGGGGAATGCCTTTGGAGTAGGTTTTTGTATTTGAGCTGCTGTTTTTTATTTACCTATTTGATTTTAAGTATAATTGTTTTTTTTTCACAGTGTACATTTATTACTTAGATAAATAATCTATAATGTAAGGAAAAAGCCTTCTGAATAGGTTAAATCAGGATGGTAAGTTACTACTTCACAGGATTGGAAAAAATAAGATATGAAAATTAAGTTCCCCAGCAGGCATTTATTTAGTAGGTGCTCATTAAATGGCGGTTTCTTTCTCTCTGCCAATCTTACTGTCTTTTCCGTAAGAAAACTATCTTGAGTTCCAAACAATCAATGTATGAATATATTTTAAACCTATCTGATTTTTAAGTAGGGTACTGCAATTTCCAGTGTGATAGATTATAACAAATGTTCAAAATGGCATATTTTTGGTGAGAACAGTTCTTTTCATTAAAAAAAAAAATTGGCACAGGTAGTAAACATGTAATTGGAAGTGAAGTTTACACCAAAAAATTAATTTGATGAAATTGAGCACCCTTTCCCTAAACCACTCTGGATGTCTTACTATCAACAAACAGGAAAATTACCTCCAGCAATAGTTAGATAAATATTTATTATACATTGACTAAATCTTGGCTGACTGTGATGTTGACTAAATCACCTTAAGTTATCAGAGTCATTTGTGGTGGGAGAAGTATAAGTGTTGTTGAATGCTTAAGTGAAGTCCTTAGTTTATTATAATTCCACTTTATTGCAGAATTATTATCAGGTGACTAGTAACCCCTGCAAAATCTTTTCTCAAAATTCTTTGGGTAATTCAGAAGATTGGCCTATTAGCCCATAATGTCAGAAACATAGTCAGTGATATGTCATTTTGTTTTAATGTCACTGCTTGAAATATATACCCAAGATTCTGCAAGTTACTGTCCTATGTACCTACAGAGAAATTATTACATAAATGCATTCCATTTGTACCTCTCCTTGGGTAATTTTTAATGGCAGCATTTTCTTATCAAGACATCTATGATTATAATACGAGGTATGTAATGTCTTATTTTTAATATTCTCTGTGGGTGGAATAAAAGATTGAACAGTAATTTGGAAGAGGAATACTTTTTTTGACCAAGTTATAGATTTTTGCATATATATGATTATAGTTGCAGAAAGACATACTCTGAGCCATGCAGTGAACACATTTAAAGTATTCCTTGGTAAGAGAACTAAACATTTCTATAAGTGGAAGGAAAAGAAAAAGATTTCAGAGAATCTGAGGCAATAATAGCTTGTGAGTCCTGGCAAATGAAGAATTCCATAAAGATACTTACAGCAAAGAAGAAAGCTTTTTGAAGGAAACAATATATCATATGAGCGATGAATGATACAAATTATTCTCATTGTCTTTTGTTTCCCACTTTTCCCTCCCTCAAACACAAACAGAATACTATTTTTTTTAATTTTACTCAACAAATGCTTATATAGTGGTTTATGCCAGGTACTAAGCACAAATATTTACTTAACCTGTGAGCTAGGTACCATTATTATCCTGTTTGTCTTTTAATATTTAATGAAACAGAGGCAATGCTTTTCCAAGACCCTGCAAGTAGTAAATGGCACAGCTGGTAGTTGAACCCGGTAATCTGGCTCTAAAGTCAGTCCTCTTAACCACTACCATCTGCCAACATTACCATAGAGTGGTGAGGAAAAGAGGCAGACTTCTGTGCCCCTGGGTCCTGGGACACTCAGTGGTTATGTCCCTGTGCCCTTACAAAAATGATTTTATTAGCAAAGCTGTCTGTTTTACTTAGTGGGGGAAAATGTGTAGTCATCTATGAATACTTCATAGGCTATTGGCAGTTGGAGGAAAACTGTGATGAATAGAACATCTACTTATTAAAGATGCAACTTCATGTATCATTTAGAGAATTTCTTTACAAAGAAAATGTTTGGTAGTTTAATAGCACTCAATAAATATTGAGTCCAATTAAAATTGAACAAGGATGTACAATATATTTCCAACATTTCCAATTCATATTCTTTTTAATTTCAGGTTTGCATGCATGGATATGATGTAAATTTTAAAATATGCATCATCAGAGTTTTAGGAAGTTCTGATGGTTTTTAGAGGATAGTTTTAATTATACAACAATTGATGGGAGAGGATTAAGCAGGTCCATAGTAATCACATTTTACAAATTAGAGCCTTTAAGTTAAAACTTATAGGAAGTTGTGTAAGATAGAAGTATATGTTTAAAAGCAGTGTTGTGGCCTTTCTTTGATCAATGATTTAATGATTCTAAAACTAATAATGATGAGATAGTATTTATTATTGTATTTATTTCCTGGTATTAGAGGGAAAGGGATGTCTTCAACTCCCATGCACACAACATCTTACTTCTCTGGATGGCCTCTTGAAAGATCTAATAATGGGAGTGTGATTCTCTGTTAGTCACTAATGACTATTTCCTTAGAAAATTCACTGATCTCTCTTTTATCTCTCAATTTTTGCCACCAATAAAATATCAGTGAAATATTAGACTTCCATGATACATATCCTGTCAATGAGACATTTTAAGACCAGCATGTTAAACATTCTTTGGTTTTAAATTAGTTGAAAAACCTAAGCCATATGCTTTCTAAATTTACTATATCCTGGGGCAGCTCTGTTAATGGTAACAGCTACTGAAGATGGGTTGAAGAGGAGTACTAGCGCATAATCGTTCTTGGATATGCTGAAAACCATACATCTTTGTTTTTTATTGGAATTATGTTGTTCCTGTCACTGAAACAAATCTCTCATAGAGGATTTTCAAGTTTTTCATTGGTAGTGATTTTTTTGTCTTTAGCTCCAGCAGTAATAAATTTAGATATCATATTTTATTGCCAAGAGAAAATATGTTGTCCCTTGTGATGGACAGAAAAATTTGGCTTGTTTTCAAATCAAATGGTAAATCAATCCTTGAATACTGTGTTTGAGTTGCTGAACTACATCATGTTTTCTTTGATGGATCACTGTTTTGGAATTGATCCTGAATCAATTTATGTGTCTTGTCCTATAATATTGTGCCTTATGTACCCTTGCTTTTGCCTATACTGGGAGAATATCTAAGTCGTTTCTTATAATATAGAACTGTTTTTGGTAACTACAGTACTTATTACTGTGTGTGAAGAAATTTAGAAGGATGTTTTAATCTCTTGAAAGTTATTTTTCATGTTTTAGAAAATACTGATATTTTCTAAAACTAAAAATGATGATTTATGGAGTTCCTTTCTGTGTCCACAGTGTTTTATACTTGGCTTTAACAGATGGGAAGATCACTCATTTATCTCAACTTTTGAAAAAGAAAATATCTTATGTCATTTTGTAGGAGCTTTAAAAAAATAACCCTTCCCCCCCAAAATAGGGGGAAAGTGTATTGTGAAATGTAGTATTTGAAATGAAAATGTGTTGAGACTGGTATCATGAAAATGGGGCAAGATTGCGTTCTTAAAGCATAGATTAATAATTGAATAAAAAGCTCTTATTTTTTATTGCTCTCACCATCCTAATGGTTCAGAAGTAATGGGTAGATGTACTACAGATTAAATTTCACCTTGCTTAAGAACTTAAATTTTTCTATGGGAAATGGATTTTCTAAAAAAAAAAGGGACCATCATTTTTAAAGGTTTCTACAGGGAAAAAAACATACCTACAAATCAAAAACTATACATACATTTGTAATACTGTTTTTTCCCCCTATCTCTACCTTTATATAAAGGATAAGGTCTGATTAAGTTCCTTGGCCTATTTAATATTAAGTATGTAAAAAATGGAAGAGAAAAAAATAGAAAAGGGGATTCTCATTCTTTTTAAATTGGATTTTCCCTGAGAACACACAGTTTGGGGCCAAGCTACTGAGAATATCGCCTTTCTCCTTTCCTCACTTAACCTCTTCTACTTACCAAAAAAAAACCCCTCTCTACTGCTCCCCACCCACATCCTAGTATCCAGAAGTTCAGAAAAGGTTCACGCATTATCACTCAAAGTGAGGAGTTGCCTCTCAGATTCTAGGTAATAAAGCTCTCTCCGATTGCTGGACTAAATGAAAAAACACAGATGGAATGTCTTTGGAAAATTCAGCATATTGTTCTAATAGATTCATACACACTGAAGAAAAGAGCCACCGATGTTGATAAACCTAATCAGGTATAATATGCAAGCTCTTTTACAAAGTTAATTATATTACAGAAAATTTGGAAAGAAAGCTATGCCTCTTAAAGATAGATTTGGAGACATAGTTTAATTTAGTCTATGATAGTGATCAAGAGAAAACACTGCAGAACCAAGTGAGGTGTGAATTCCGGCTCTACCACTTTGTGACCTTGGGCAAATTACTCTCTCAAACCTGTGCATGACTCCATTTCCTCATCTGCAAAATAGGTATAATAATTGCATTTACTTTTTGGGTTGTCTATTTTAGAACTCTTTTCCCTAAGAAACTGTTGTCAAAATTTTTTAGTTTTTTCTTTTCTTCCTTATGCTTCATGACTTAACTTGCGGAGTTCTAGATTTTAGCCTGCTTCAGTTAGTTTTAAAGGAATAATGGAAATTGAGCCAAGAACCTTACTGTAGTATGCAGTAGTATTTTGAATCATGTAATACAAGTATATGTGGTTTTATCAGTGGTATGTCAAAGATGGACTGCGCCATCACAGTTGGGAATATTCTTTATAACCAAGGTAAAACTAAATACCTGAAGACTTATTTTTACTGTAACTTCAATGTTATCTGCATTATACGGAAAGGTGAACTAACAGTGCGTCAGTTGTGACAGGAAATTAGCTTAATAGGAAATCAACAAGCCTAACAGATATATCTCTATATATCTATATCTGTTTTAAAGCCACTGAAGAAAATGAATTTTGAAGGCTTTATTAAAGTATAATTTAAACTCTCTTTTTAAATAAGGAGAACCAATAATGCAGGCATGTTCTTGGCTGTATGAGCACATTTAGAGGTATTATCCAGTAATATCCAACCCCATCCCAGAAATGCTTTTAGTTGTTTCTTTGTTTATTGATATATTTTCTTCACAGAAATAGAAGTGTTGCTCTTGTTTCTGTCATACAATGAAGTAAAACTAGGAAAAAGATTTGCTTGTACTTTTCCACTTAAGTTGTGCTTATTTTTCTTTGAAACATGGTCCTATTCATAGGAGAGGCTGCGTATGGAGAAACGCAGGGAGTTTGCCCACTCCCTGTATTGCTTCCTCCACACTAGCTGACATTTGGTTTAAGGAAATGCGGTCCGCTCAATCATCATAGCTGGCAGAGCAAGGTAAAGCTCAGCTGCTTGGCCACAAGTTTTAAAAACATTGTGTGGCTATTACAGTTGTCATTTATTTTGAATGTGCCTTTTCTAAACACTTGTAAGTACTTCGCTAGCCCTAAGACCAACAGCTCTTCTAGGCTTTATAATGCCTTTTATCAGAAGAGAAGTGTATATGTATGTATATGTGTTGTGACCCCATCATAAATGAAATAAAATAAAAAGTAACATTTCAGAGGCATTTTAAAAGAAATGGGTGGCTTTAGTGTTTGTCATTGCAATTATAGACAATGACTTCCTTTTCTAAGATGAACTCTGTAAAGAATGCAGTGGGAAGACCACAGTATCAGAATGTCAGTATGGCTTATGAGGAGACAGACCTTAAAAGAAACTGTTTATGGTTAGAAGAAGCTCTATTTTTGATTATGTGCTTTCAAAAGAGGAAGCACCACAGACTGGTGTACACCTCAGCTTGACTACTGTTGAGATGTGTTTCTGCTTGGAAGAGGAGCAGATAGATATCAATGGGGTTTTTTGTTTATTTGCTAATTTGTCTGATAAAAATATGGATGTGCAAGTTTTTAAATTATATACAGCTACCTTATTTTTTTGTCCTTTGATTTTCAGAAAATCATGTATTTATGGTTTCAGGGTTTCTTAATGGCTGTCATGGTGACTTCTATACTCGTACCAAAGTCAAAATGCCACAATTACTTTTGTAAAGGGTGGAGGGAAACATGTTATCTATATTCTTTGAAATTCACAAAATATACTGTTTGGTTCATAACTAGAAATATTATTCAGCCTTTTAGAAACAAAACCAATATTTGTTGATACTGAATTTGGAAACTCACATAGAGCCTCCAGGATATAAATTCACATAGATATAAGCCTCCACTTATATGTATGTTTATAAGCCATTTGTTTATTCAACAGATATTTACTAGGCACTATATGGCAGATTCTATACTTTGCAGTGAGGATACAACAGAGAACAGGCAGGTATAGTCCTTGCCATCATGGAGTTTACAGAAGAGCGGATAGATACCCAATATATGAATAACTGAACTAAAATTACATTAAGTCCTAAGGAAAAGAATAGAATGCTCTGTTACTGTATAGCAGGAGGACCATAGTTTGTTCAAGGTGAACCAAGATTTGAAATTGGTTGATGCTTTTATTTACTTTTGAATTACAGTATCATGGAATTCCAGAACTGGAAAAGACCTTTAAAATTATCTAGTCCAAATCTTCATTCAGTATTTGATTCTTTCCTGTTATTCATTTGATCATTGCTGATGTCTATTTTTGACTTACAAAAATGGCATTTTCATGTACTTCATTCTAATACAACCAGTTATTAAATACAATGCTGTATCATGACTACATAAAATGGATTAGTCTGAGGAGAAGTGTGAAACCAGGTAATCAAAACATAATGATTATTTGCAGAAATATAATGACTTAAGTGGTCTCAGACAACCTAAACGAACATGCTGGGTGCCAAGCTGAGAGTTCCAGTAGTGGAATCTAATCTACCCGTCAAAAGATCCTTCTAACTCTGAGGCTGTTCCTAACCAGTGAGGAATATTCTGCATGATGTGGATTCCAGCCACTCTCCAACTTGAACTAATGGCTAGAGGGTGAAGCATTTATACATGCTTCTCCAGCTTCTTAGAGAGCTCCCTGGTGTTTTAGCAGACTAAGATTTATCAGTCTTTACCTCAAAAGATACATATCCCTGGCCATAGTGGCACAACACATGGCTGTGTAAAAATTACTCAGAAACAACTTTGGCAGATCAGTATTCCACCTACTACAAGGTCCTAATGGGGTAAATGATGAAATGACTATCTTCCCTATAGTTCTATCAGCTTAAATTAGTTACTTGAAGCCACACAAGTCTGAAATGAATTCCTTTATGTTTTTGTTTCACAACATGACATACGCAGTTGTATGTAGTCTCTGGTGTCAGAAAATGGATATGCTATGGTCCCTGTCCTCAAGTTATTCTAAAGTACTCCTAAGTCTAAGTACTTACAAATGGTTTGATAAGTGAAACATACTCTTTCATATATCCTTCCATCATTTATTAAGTACCCATTAGTGCCAAGCATTGTTCTAAGCTTTGTCAATAAGCTGAAAACAAGACAGAACCTCTGCTTCCCCCCATTCTGCCTTGCATCTTGCTGGGAAAGGACATTAAACATCATACTATAATGTTGGGTAATGATGAGGCTCTGAAGGAAAAAAACAGCACCGGGTAAAATAAAACATACAGGGGAGCATGTGATCAATTCTGAGAAGGAAATAAGGTAAACCACACTAAGAAAATAATTTTGAATGGGTTTTGAAGGGTAAATAAGAGTATGACAGGCAGACCAGATGAGGAAGGGACTTCCAGACAGACAAGCAGTAATATCAAGGCTAGAAAGCATAAAACAGAGACTTAGACTTGAAAAAAAAACTCAGTATAGAAATTAGTAAAGTATGGTGTATAATCTCCTTTGAAGAGTGTTGAATAATGGAGTAAAACATCATATTTGGATTTAAGAAAAATTGTTCCCTCAACAGTGGTACTCAGATTTATTCAGGTATCAGAACTCCAGGTAATAAAAAATGCTTTTTGCATAACACAATAAATTATTTTTATAATTAACTTACAGATATCTGAAAATGTCCTTATTAATCTGAATTTGGAACCATTCTATGCTTCTTTAATATGGTAATTAACAGTAACAGATTCTAACACTTGAAAACATACTTAAGAAGAAAAAACTCGTACTTGAGGAAATTGTGTACATGAACTTTTTCTGTCATTTAGGAAAAGATTGCTGTTATTCTATTTTTCTGATCAGTACGTGAGTGCTGTTAAGTAGTATATTTGGGAACTGCTGCACTATGGCATATTCATTAAATGGGCATCAGCAAAAGAGGGAGTCACTGTGTTGCAGCAGCAGCCTCCGCAGAAAGCTGTTTCCAGTGGCTCCGACTTCCTTTTACTGAGCTGAAATCTTTCTCCCTTGTAACTTAGATTCCCTGTCCTTAGTTCTAACTCTTGGATAGATCTATTTCTTAGAATTATTCTCTGTAGAAATAATAGCAATGCGCTTTGCACTATTTTAAGTTCAATTACAAGCAACAGTTAGTAACAGTGATAATGTTTTGTATTCCTTCGATGAGGAGGTAGGGATTGCTTGTGTTTTGTTTTGTATTGGGTGAGTGGGACACTGTGGCCTGTACATCTTAATAGCCAGACCCTTAGTTTGTTCCTCTTGTATGACTTACTTATGTCTCTCTTTCTCTGTGGCTCTTATGTGAATAGCAATAGGGTGTAAAGTGGTGGTTCATCTGAAGTAGAAAAAGGAAACTTAAAAGTAAAGGCAGAGGAAAACACAACATTACAACACTATGATTCTTGAAGGAAGATGAGACTAGATAACCAAAAAACAAATTATGATGGAATTAAAAGACTTAATTTCAATCACTGAAACTTGGGGAGAAAAAAAGGAGGAAAAGAAAGGGTGCCAAAGGATATAATACATACAGTCACACACATGTGTGTCCAAGTATGTGTATATGTTATATAGGTAGTATGTGAGAGATACATTACATATAATACATATACACATATACATTAGATATAGATAGCTAGAGCATATGGATTTTTGTCACCTGTTTGTTAAATGCTGGGTAACAGATTGATACTGTACTCTTATCTGTCTTACTCCACTGTTTGGAGTGGCAGGTGGAGTCAGCTCCGTGAAACTGTGAATTTCACGTGTCAGGTCATCATGCTGGTAATGAAGGCTGCATCATTAACCTGCCTTCCTATTTTGAAATATTGAAAAAAAGACCCTAGTAATATGTCTGATTTTAAACAAATTCAATGATGACTGAGAACAGTGGTGATGTCTATAATTTCATCTCATCTTGTTGACTTAGTTATGAACTGAAAGGCAAGGAGCGACACACAGCAGCAATTCACCGGAGAAATCCGCTTTATTAGGGAAAGGTGCTGGGTTATATAGGAAGGGGCATAGGGTGATTGTGGTGTTACTTCTACGGGGCTGGTGGCTGTTGGCTAGGTGCTGGGATTGGGAGGGGGGCGAGAGGTGATTGGGCTTCAGGTGGTGCTGGCGGGAACCGAGGACCCCGAAGAGAAGCCAGAAGTTTGCCATCTTACTGGTGGGGGCCCTTCATGAACCAGTTTCCAAAATTGGTTTTTGATTATTCTTTATTTTCAAAATGAAATTTTAGCATAAGACCTGAATGGAAGGTTGGAGATAAAAATTTTCTTTTCTAAATTTAAAATTTCCCCTGTGATAAATTAAGGTGATCTACTGAGTAAATGAGCATAAGATAGTAATATGTGTATTAACAGACTTCTGTGTGTATATATATATATACACTGCATCAGCTGTAAGAGATTTACCTGGTTTTTGTACTTTGAAAAGTTTATATTTTAATTCAGCATACTTTCAAAATAAGAATCTCTGAAGTTTGTTTTATTCTCTTCCTTAAAATAGGACAGATTTGGAAATAGACTGTTTTTAAAAAAAATCACTTTCTAAAACACAGAGATGCACACACCCACCCAACTGCCCCTTGGGACAGAAAAAATGAATGACCTAGCTTGGTAAACCACATTGCTTCTCCTGAGGTAGATTGCCTGCACCCAGTGCTGTGAAAAAGAAGTGCCATGAGTAAGTAAGGGTGGCTATTGTTTAGTGCTCTCTAGCAAAGAACTGGGGAAGAGAAAAAAAGGAGTGAGC
This sequence comes from Manis javanica, assembly GCF_040802235.1. Lineage (NCBI taxonomy): Eukaryota > Metazoa > Chordata > Mammalia > Pholidota > Manidae > Manis > Manis javanica. The sequence continues at coordinate 86,862,899 of NC_133166.1, forward strand.
TTGGCTGGCATTGGCTCTGGCTTTTCTGCATTCCAAACTGTCTGAGGCAGAGAGAGAGAGAGAGCAAAAAAAAGAGAGAGAGTGTGCACAAGAGCAAGCACGGGCGAGCACCGTATACAGAGTGTTTTGAGTTTCTGACTGGCATGCCAGAAAGATCATGTTAGCAACACCCAGAAACTCTGCGGAATGCAGACCGCAGGTAAGACTGAAATTAAGTTTGTATATATTTAAAAGGAGGGTAGATTTTTAAAATTACATAAATACAACGATTGTTTACCTTTATGGTTATTGGCTTTAAAATAATAGGTTGTTTTCCTTACTGTGAGTGAGCTCACAGTAATATTGTGTAGAGGCTACCAGCATTCCAGTACAAAATCCAGCTCAAGAAAAGCCATCTGAGAAGTTCAGATAAAAGGGTAATTAATGACCGTAGCAAAATATTAATGCAAACACTTACTGTTGTTTTAATAATTTGAAGTGGATTCTTTTCCCTGATCATCCCCCAAATTATGGAATATTAAATACCTGGGAACAGATATATCTCACTTCTTTCTGAGGGAGACAAAATATATTTTGTTGCCATCAATAAGATTCTAACAGTCTTGCTTGAATCTCTGTAGTAAGTAAATGAGCCTGTCATTTGAAAGTTCAACAAGTTGGATCCATAAACAGTAAGAGCATTAGAATGAGATGTATTTTTTGTGCCCAAAGTAGACTTTTAGTATCCTCTGCCAATAGATGTCAAGTTAGAAACTTTAACTGATTATTGGCTTATTGAAAGTTAAATCTGAAAGGGACTTTAGAGATCATCTACAGTCTAGTCTCTCCATTCTCAATGGGAATGTTGAAGTCTCAGGAATTTGGTGCTTGCTCAAAATCACAGAATTAGGAACAAAATGGAAGTGAAAATCCAAATCTGATTTTCAGTTTGTTTGTTTTTTTCATGGTACCAGTTATATTTAGGCTTCGTATTTTATCCATGCTGTATCTGCTGGCCTCCGGTGACATGAATTATTGCCTCAGTAGACCAAATGCATCACAAACCTACATTGAAATCTTATAGGCAGAAGATATTGGGGATGGATGTCATCAAATCAATATCAATTCCCTGCTCTTGGGCAAAACCAAAAATATGTAATAAAATATTTATCAGAATTAAAAAATGGCTTTCAATTAAGGAACTGACTATAGTTTGTATACTGCTTTTATATAAACAATTACATGGCTGTGGTATATTCTAAATATCTGTATATGAAATTAAAACTCTTTCGGATTGTTTTTACTTTCTTTTAAACTGTTTAGGACTTAGCAATTTTCTGTATAAACTTAAGTTAGTAAAGCTTTTCCTGTATGATAATACCCATTTTTGTAACATATCTTTTTGCTGGAAGTGAAAAAAATGTATATACTGCCTTCTCTGTGTTTATTTTTTTTAATATAAAAATAACATTTTTTAATTATCCACCCATTTGAACCAATTACTTCCCTATCCAAGGTCCAGCTCTATTTCTCTCTGTTAATAAGGATCCTGTGTTACTTCACCTTATGCATTATAAGTTAGAAGGTAACTTACGTGGAGGATCTTGGAGTCACGACAGTGAACATCTGTCTTCATACATTTTCATTTAGTCCCTAAAAAAGGTTGCTGCCCTTTCCATTTTTCTGGACACCATTGTGGGGTTGAGAGAGGCCATACTATTCTAGTGAGCTTAATAGTAAAGATAGCCACTGTCAAAAGAATCTGTCATGGCTCTTTACAGCTCCTGGGAACCAGTTAGCTTGTTTTGGCTATAAGCACAGTGAAGGGAAGTAGTCCTTTTGTGTTAAAGTTTGACCTGCTCATTCCAGTTTTGCCTGGGCCCATGTAAATGCCTAGTGATTTACAAGTGTGTGTGGGATGAGCAGTAAGTTGTAAAGAATAGTTTCATTACTGCTATCGGCTACTGGAAACCAAATTAACAAAGTGCATTCTCCACCCAGTAGGAAACAAGAGACTGTTTGTCTTACTGCAGAGTCCATTATTTAAGCACACTGTTTATAAGAGGACTGATGCCTCTGAGAGTATATAATGCTCTATCCAACTTAGCTGAGTTCATGTTGTGTTACACAGGGCAGAGATTTTTCTCTCCTACATGGAGTATGTGAAAGGACTACCATGATATGCATGTATATATTGTGTTGTGTGTGTGTATGGTTGATAGACAAACTATGCATGTGTATATTGTGTTATGTGTGTGTATGGTTGATAGACAAACAGGCCTTTGGCCTTTGCATATTTCCCCATGTCAGAAACAGTCAGAGGTCATTAATCTGTTGCTGGTATTTTACCGACCTAACTTGAAAAAAACTACTTTATTAACCAAACTAATCATTATAAAACTCACTACCATGTATTAGGAAAGAAGAAATGTTAGAAACACATATTCCTTTTTCTCTCCCAAATACAAATGTCAGAGTATGCAGGTTTATACTTTCTATGTTACAGAAAAGCAATACTAAGGTACCCATTTTGTGACTAAAGACAGATTTTTAATGGGAATAGAGTAGTAGAGTGAAATGAGTGGCATGAAAAAGACACTTTCATGTGTATGTGGAATAATTTTCTGTTTACCAGTGTTTTCATGAAGGCCCATTTTCACTGCTGCAGATTGATACTGATTTCTTTAGATTTTCTTTCATAAAGCATATATATATGTGTGTGTGCATATATATTATGTAATTTACATACTTAAGTTACAAAGAAAAGGTAAAGAGCTCTACAGTATAGCTGTGACATTTTTCTGATAAAAGTTTGGCTATAGTGGGTCAAAACCTGTGTCATTCAAAGGAGTTATTTCTTCTTTCCTGCTGTGGTTTCTCAGTACTTTTTGTTATAATTCTGTGCTTTGTATCCCAGTTAAAACCATAAGAATGAAATCTCTTCTCACAAAACTAAGTGAAGGCAACAGACTGGCCAGGGTGTGGGCTTGAGGCTAGACATGTAAAACACTGAGTTGTCAAATTAATTCTTTACTCATAAAAGTTACCAGGTTATCCACTTGAAATGCTGGGAATTCTTTTATGTAGACCACAAGGTTGTTGTTTCCCCTTCTGCATCAGTCTTGACCTTCACTGACCTCTAAAGAGGAAAAGTGTTAGAGAGTGGTTTGTTCTTTCTCTTCTCTTCTGTTCTTCCATGCTCGCTTGTGGTTGTTTGTGGTTCTTGTTTTCAATTCCCTTTGAATAAGTTTTATGAAGAAGCAGGCGACTACTATGAAATAAGGTTTACCAGATTCTTACACTTACTTGAGTTACATAAACTTTCTTAAAATATCTAATTCTTTAGTGCAGAGAGGGTGGAAAAATATTTTCTGTTGTTTACGAGTGAGCAGCGATTCTAGTAAATGAATCATGACTCAACGCAGTGAACCCTCTTATAGCTGTCTGGTCTTTTTCTTTATTTCTTGCTTTTCTTTGTAGTACTAATTGGGATTCAGGCTATCAAAATTCCACATTTAATTGTGGGTATGATCTCAATTTGTGTTTGGAAGCTTTACACATTGCCATTGAGAATACTTTCTTTGTATGTAGTTGACAAGTAGGAGAGACTTTCAGAATCAGTAATTAAAATTCAGGTGGAAGTCTTTATCTTCTGTAGCACAGGCATACCTTAGAGATATTCTAGGTTTGGTTCCAGACCACTGCAATAAAGTGAGTATCACAATAAAGTGAGTCAAATGAAATTTTTGGCTTAAAAATTTTGGCATGTAAATTATGTTCACACTATACTGTTATCTATTAAGTGTGCAATAGCATTGTCTAAAGCAGTGCATATATCTTAATTTAAAAATACCTTATTGCTAAAAAATGCTCACCATCACTTGAGCTTTCAGCAGGTTATAATCTTTTGCTGGTGGAGAGTCTTGCCTAGATGTTGGTGGCTGCTGACTGATCAGGGTGGTGGTTGCTGAAGGTTGGGGTGGGTGTGGCAATTTCTTAAAATAAGACAACAGAGAAGTTTGCTGCATTCATTGGCTCTTCCTTTCCTAAACAATCTGTAGCACTTGATGTTGTTTGATAGCATTTTATGCACAGTAGAACTTCTTTCAAAATTGGAGTCTATCCTCTTAAACCCTGCCACTGCCTAATCAAGCAAGTTTATGTAATATTTTAAGTCCTTTGCTATCATTTCAACAATCTTCATGGCATCTTTACCAGAAGTAGATTCCATCTCAAGAAACCACTTTCTTTGTTGATCCGTAAGAAGCAATTTCTCATTCATTCAGATTTTGTCATGAGATGGCAGCAATTCTGTCACATCTTCAGACTCAACTTCTAATTCTAGTTCTCTTGCTATTTTCACATGTGTAGTTGCTTCTTCCACTGAAATCTTAAAGTCATCCATGAAGGTTGGAATCAGTGTCATATGAACTTCTGTTAGTGATGATATTTTGACTGTTTCCCATGAGTCATCAATGTTCTTAATGGTATCTATAATGGTAAATCTTTTCCAGAAGGTTTTCAGTTAATTTTGCCCAGACCCATCAGAGAAACCACTGTCTACTGCATCTGTAGCTTTACAAAATTTATTTCTTAAATAATTAGATTTGAAAATCAAAATTACTCTTTGACCCATGGGCTGCAGAATAGATGTTGTGTTTGCAGGAAGGAAAATAACATTAATCTCATTGTCCATCTCCATCAGAGCTCATGGGTGCATTGTCAGCAGTAATATTTTGAAAGGAATCTTTTTTTCTGAGCAGTAGGTCTCAGCAGTGGGCTGAAAATATTCAGTGAACCATGTTGTAAACAGATGTGCTATCATCTAGGCTTTGTTGTTCTATTTATAGAACACAGGTAAAGTAGATTTCACATAATTCTTCAGAGCCCTAGGATTTTCAGAATGGTAAATGAACACTGGCTTCAACTTAAAGTCACCTGCTGCTTTAGCCCCTAGCAAGAGAGTTAGCCTGTTATTTGAAGCTTTGAAGCTGGTCATTGACTTCTCCTCTCTCACTATGAAAGTTTGAGATGGCATATTCCAATATAAGGCTGTTTTGTCTACACTGAAAATGTGTTGGTTAGTCTAGCCACTCTCATTAATTATGTTAGCTAGATTTCTGGGTAAGTTGCTCTAGCTTCTACATCAGCCCTTGCTCTTTCACCTTTTACTTTTATGTTATGGATACAGCTTCTTTCCTTAAACCTCATAAACTGACCTCTGCTATTTTCAGTGGAAGAGAGATAAGGCTTTGCTCTGGATGAGGCTTTGGGTTAAGGGAATGTTGTGACTGATTTGATCTTCTATCCAGACAATAAAACTTCCTCCAGACCAACATTAAGGCTGTTTTACTTTCTTACCATTCATGTATTCACTAAAATAGCACTTTTAATTTCCTTTCACTTGAACACTTAGAGGCCATTGTAGGGTTATTAAATGGCCTGATTTCAATATTGTTGTATCTCAGTAAATAGGGAAGCCCAAGAAGAGGTGGATAGGGGAACAGGACGGCTGGTTGGTGGAGCAGTCAGAACACACACAACACATTTATTGATTAAATTTGCTGTCTTATATGAACATGCTTTGTGGCACCGCAAAACAATTATAATAGTAACATCAAAAATCATGGATCACCATATCAAATATAATAATAATGAAAAAGTTTGAAATAGTGAGAGAATTACCAAAATGTGACACAAAGACACAAAGTGAGCAGATGTTGGGAAAATGGCACCAGTAGACTTGCTGAGTGCAGGGTTGCCACAAACCTGCAATTTGTAAAAAATGCAGTATCTGTAAAGCACAATAAAATGAGGTATACCTGTACCCTTCTTGCCTCTACTCAGAATTTATCATTCAGCTGAATTAGGAATACTATAAACTTAAACACTGGAGAAGGAGTCAGTAAGGAGTTCTTATCAGTTATTTGACACTGCAGAATTCCACATTTGTGTCATTCTCAGGTTTACAATATTTTATGAGTGAATTGCTAAAATAGCAACTTGAAAGGTAGGTTTATTAGTGCAGTCCTATTCTTTGAAGAAGAAAAATTACCCAGTTCTGCTTGTTCTTTCTTATGCCAGACTTTCAAAAGTAAGCAACTTGAGCTGCCAGGATCAAGCAAGAGTCATTCAGGATCAGGTGTCACCAAGGACAGCCAGCTGTTGGACAAGTTGCTAACTCTGATGTCTTCCATCTAATTCCATATAAAGTAGTATCTTTGAAAAACTTAACACTGCTGTATAATTAACTACTCATAGATACTACCTTTAGTTAATATGAAGACTAGAAACACTGGTTATTCTTTCACTTCTTAATATTCTGGTTTGTAACTTTTTTGCCAAGTTATACTTAAAATGGGTTGTGTGTAGTTGACTTCATTTCTGGTCTGTTGATTCAATAAGAAAATGTAAAGATGTTTGGGTCCCTGCTTCAGAAAATCCTTTTTCCAGGAACACCTAGAATATTAAATAATTTCTTTCATCTTTTAAAAAAGGAGTGATGTGTCAAAGTAAATGCAAGAGCTGCAAAAAAAATTCGAGCCTGTGTGAATCCATAGACAGAATTGCATTTGTTCAGTCAAAGGACCGGACAAGATGTGATAAGTCTGTTAACAAGGCAGGATAATCATCTTTTGTGTACCAGGAGATCTTTGTGAAGAGCTCATTTCTAAGAATTTTCTCATTATGGTTATAGAGTATTTCTTATTAGTATTATCTCAAAGTATGGAAAACTAGTCACTCAAAGAAAGGGTAATAGATTATTTAATTGCTCTCTGCATGTAGTAGAGAAACTGCATCATGTAGTATTTGGCCTGATTTTTATAAGTATTACACAGCTAAAATTTAAGGGTACTTTTAATGAATTAAAATCTTGATTTTATCTTAGATATAATTTACTTACATATATCCTGAGGTTTATTTCTTGAAGCATTTGCCTCCACTTGAAGTTCACTGAAACACTGCGATAATTTCCTGAAACAATAAATGTCACTCTGTTTTACCAGTAACATCATTTTATTTGTAAATATTTGCACAGCTATAATTGCTGTAATTTTGAAGTGTTTTTAGTAATATCAGTTTTATTCATTTCCTTACCTTATAAATATAGCACTCAGGAAATAATTGATCAGCGATCAACTTTTAAAGGTAAATCTTTTCAAAAAGTAGCTTTTTTTTTCAGTTAGAGCCAATGCCAACGATTTTTATTAACAAAACCAAAAACAAGGTATAAAGAAAAAATCCCTAGGAGTTACTGTTGTCACTACAAAGAATGAAAGCTGATCTCTCTCAGAAACATTTTTTAACTTACACAAAAGCAAAGTGTACTAGTAGAAAGAGAATTTATTATAATATAAAAGAATACTAGTGGAAGTATATATGTCCCCTGTGCCTCAGTAGAACTGTTTAGGTCAACCCTTAATGGCACCAGGGTTTTTTATTGTTTTATTTATTTCAAGGTTTATGGGGTGGGTGGAGGGGGAAGGGGTAGAGAGGTGTTTGTTTAGTTTGGTTTTAAATGGAAAGGTATTAAAACCCAAAGCCAGGCTTTCATCTGGTCTTACTTAAAAGGAAAATCCAACCACTTATTGTTTGCCATTTTTTCTCAGAAGCATATCTTTCTGTGAACAAACTGCAAAATGTATTTGACAATGAAATTTTAATTAACAAGAAACAGTGAGCTTTGAGAGTGTAACTGTTTTATTGCTATAAAGTGCTGTAATTCATGACAGTTTCCTAGATTTCTCCCAGTGTCAGAAATTATAAGCCCATTTCATTTTGCTTTGTTCTTGAATTAAATATTTGAAAAGTGGACTTTTTCTTTCTCCCCATCATACCTGTTACAGGAGAATAGAAACTGTTCTAAGGCTGTTTAGGTTTAGTCTAGATGTTGCTTATGTTACTTCTTCTCTGACAGTCTGAAAAGAGAAATTTGAAAAGGTTACTCTCTAATCAATATAAAAGGAATTTCTACACATCAGTGAGAAAAAGGCAGGACTTGAATGCCCATTTTACAAAAGAGGCAATTCAAATGGCCATTCAGTATAAGAAAAGGTGCTCAATTTTATTTGTCATTAAGGAAATGAAAATTTGATCAAAATGGAATCAAACACCCATCAGAATGTTTAAAATGAGAAAAAACAGAAAACCCAGTTGATCAGGATCTAGAAAAAAAGGAATGTTCATATAGTGTTGATGGGAATATAAATTTGTAGAGCTACTTCAGAGAACTATTTGACAATATCTACTAATGCTGAACAGTGACCCAGAAATTCCACTTCTATTTCTGTACCGAATAGAAATGTATAGGTTCACCTGTGCAAAAATGTTCACAGCAGCACCATTCATAATAGCTACAACTCATAAAAAATCCAAATGCTCATCAGCAGTAGAATGGATAAATTGTGGTTTGCTTACACAGCAGAATTCTATACAGCATTGACTACTGCTTCATGTAACAGAAAGGATAAATCTCATAAATGTATGTTAAGTATGAAAAGTTAGCCTCAAAAGACTATGTACACTATGTGATTCCATTTATACGCAGTTCAAACTTATCTGAGGTGATAGAAGTCAGGTTAGTGATTATCCTTATGGGCTAATGACTGGAAAGGATGTGTAAGAGAGACTTCTGGTTGCTAGTAGTGTTTTGTTTTGTTTTGTTTTGTTTTGCCTTATTTTTCTTAATCCAGAGGCTGGTCACTGGAATGAGTTCCATTTGAGAAAATTTATTGACCTGTACCTTCATTATTTATATACTTTTGTCAGTGTATATTATACTTTAGTAAGAAGTTAGAGAAAAGATATTTCTATAATTTCTCCATTTTTCTAAAAAAAAAAGTATATCCACAAGACCAAAACAAAAAACTCTAAGCAAACTTCTAGGATGATAGTGTGATACTCTTTGAAAGTCCTTTTTGTTTATGTAGGGGGTGAGGAATGACCCCATTTCTCATATTGAAAGTTGTCTGACATGCAGTCAAGAATTTTATGTTTGGGGACATTAAAGGGTTAGATGGGAAAAGCATCTGAGAGACCAGGCTTATACAAGCATTTTCAAAACAAAATTGCACTATGTGAATAATATAACTGCTGGGCTTTTCCCAGGCTCTGAGCGTACCATGTAAAACACTGATTTTCAAATGTCATACCTTTAAAAAAAAATCTTATAGTAGTTATATATATTTTTATTTACTACTGTATTATATATAAAGATACTCATACCTGTGCTTATGCCAAGCACATTATTTTTTACATATAGCTGTTAATGAGTTCATGATACAGATTTAATAAGAATTTTCTATAGTCTTGGCTTTAACATCATTTTGCTTTAAAGGATTTTTATGCTTTTAAAGGATACATGATTAGTTATGTTAGAAGAAAAATAAAACATTTTAAACAGCTTCTCCTTCGCTATGAAATATGAAAGTATATAACAGTAAGTGGAGGACACAATGTCAATTTCCTTCTTTTTCTTTGCAAGAATGTAAACATGACATTCTTTTGAGCACACTTTTCTTCTCAGATAAATTGTACCCCTCCATCCTAGCCTTCCAGGTCTGAGCCATTGTGTTTAGTTCTTTTTCTGGATTCATCTGCAGCAGTCTTTTCTACTAGATCCTTCATATCTCACCTGTTTTACCAAAACTCAGTGTTTTCATGACCACACACTTGGTGACTTACATCACCCATTTATTATTTCACAGTTTCTCTAGATCTGTGATCCATATAGAGTGTAGCTGAGTGTCTGCTCAGACTATCACAGGTCAAAACCAAGGTATCAGCCAGGCTGCATTCTCATCCAGAGCTCAGTGTCCTTTTGAAGTCATTAGAGCACTGTGTAATCTTCTGTGTGCCATAGCTAGAAAATTTTAGACATGTTTCTGGTGATAGACTAGAAAATAAGATTTTGAAGAAAACTTAAGGACACTGAAGTTGTTTAGCATGAGGAACAGAAATACAAAAATTGTATGAAAATACAGTCACCAACTATCTGCCTAATCTGTTAAGGGAAAGAAAAAGAGAATGTGGTAGTATGTAGAATATGAGTGAGATAGAAGATATTATATAGGTTTTTGGCTCTAAAACTGAGAGTCTTAGGATCCTCTTTGATAAACCTCGTAAGTAAAATGAAATCTTAGTTTCCTTGAGGTCAAATGAATCTGATTTTAAGCCAAAGAAATTAATTAAATAAGGTTTTAAGTTCCTTGCTACCCTGATTATATATATAATTTTATAATCTACTGTAATAATGTAATTTATTATGTGGGTCTATTTTAAATAAAATATTAATTAAAAAAATAACAGTAATAGTTGCTGCTTCTAACAAATTCAAGCCAAATCCAGGTACAAAAGCTCTCCCTTCCTCTACACTACAGGAATTCTGTATTTTCTGCACATGTAATCACAGTTAACAATTAGTATTTATCTTTCCAGACTGTACTTGTGCATGTTTGTGTGTGTATGAATAACATATGATGTTCTTTCTGTGTTTGGTTTTCAACACGATCGAACAATACATGTTTGTAGTTAAGTTTACATTTTTCTCTTTAGAATATATGTTCTTTGCTTCTGGTAGTGGTAGGCTAGGTTTTCTGAATACTCTCCCACTGAAAACAACCAAGTGGGATAAACATATACTTTTAAAAATCATTTTCTTTAAAGTACCGAAGAGACACTTCTAAATAACTTATAAATCAACACAGAAATCATAATGAAAGTTAGAAAATATTTTCAACTGAATAATAACTAAAAGATTATATATCAGAACTTGTATGACTTAGCTAGAGTAGAACTTGAAGGTAGGAAAATAACACCATAGTAAATGGAAGGAAAAAAAGATAAGAATAGTAGTTAATTAAACAAGTAAAACATACAGTAGAAAAAATGAACAAAGCTGAGAGTTAGTTAAAAATTGATAAACCTGGCAAGACTGAACAAGAAGAATATAATTATTAACAAGAATGGAAAAAGGTACATTGCTGTTAGCCCTGCATACAATAAAAATATCAAAAAATTATGAACAACTTTATGGAAGCAAACTTTAAAATTAGATGAAATAGTAAAACACGTAGGAAAATACAACTTTCTGGAACTGACACAAGGAGAAATAGAATATGCTAATACTCCTTTAACTATAGGAAAGAAATTGAATCTGTGATTAAGATTTTTTCCATAATGAAGAACTTAAGCACAGAGGACTTTGCTTAAGTATTCCAGACATTTAAGGAAGACATAATTTCAGATTACACAAATTCTTTCTGAAAAAGAAAAAAGACCATACACATCAGCTAAAATTATAAGACTAGCACCACCTTTATATCACTTGAGAAGAATATTACATGAAAGGACAATTATAGGGCAGTGTTATTCATTAGCATAGATGCCAAGATTCTAAACAAAATGTAAGCAAATGGAATAATACATTATGACAAAGTTGGATTTAAAACACCAATGCAAAATTGACTTCATATTTAAAAATTAGTATTTTTTAAATATTTAAAACAAATATTAATGTTTTAAAAATTAATTATTAATGGACTAAAGGATAAAAATCTTAAAATCATCTCAATTGATGCAAAAGCCATATTTGATAAAATTTAACAACTATTCATAGTAACTCTTAGCAAAACAGGAAAAGAACTTCCTTACTCTGTTAAAGCTTATCTACAAAAACCCCTCAGCAAACATCATTCTTAAAGGTTGAAAGCCTTCCATTTCAGATGAAGATCAAGACCAGGATGTCCACTATTACCATTGCTATTTCACATTATACTGGAAGACCTAGCTAATGCAATTAGGCAAGAAAATATGTAAGGGTTGGAAAGACACAAAATTTTTTTTTAATTAAGGTATCATCGATATATAATCTTTTCAAGGTTTCACACGAGCAACATTGTGGTTTCAACATTCATCGATATTATCAAGTCCCCACCCTGACCCCATTGCAATCACTGTCCATCAGTGTAGTAAGATGCTATAGAGTCATTGTTTGTCTTCTCCATGCTCTGCTGCCTTCTCCGTGGCCTACCTATATTGTGACTGCTAATTATAATGCTCCTTAATCCTCTTCTCCCTCCCTCCCCACCCACCCTCCCCAACCCCTTCCCTTTTGTACAAACCACTAGTCCCTCTTGGAGTCTGTGAGTCTGCTGCTGTTTTATTCCTGCAGTTTTGCTTTATTGTTATACTCTACAAATGAATGAAATCATTTGTTATTTGAGAAAGACACAAAATTTTTATAATTTTCTGGTGATGTAATTGATTGGGAAATAAAAAATAAACTTTTCAGGTACTGAATTTAGCAAAGTTGCTAGAGATAAGATCCATGAACAAAAATTAGTTGCATTTCTCTATACCAACAACAAACTGAAAGTGAGCTTTTAAAAAGGTACTATTCACAGTAACATAAATTGTGATTACCTAGGAATAAATACAACAAAAGATGTGCAAAACATCTAAAAAGTTAACTATAAAACTTTATTAAAAGTAATTAAAGAACAGTTGAAAATGAGTCTGCACTGTGTTTCCATAATCAGAATATTGATGTGTAAGATGTTATTTTTCTGCAATATTACTGCAATCACATTAGAATTGCAATCCCAGTAAAAATCTCATGAGGGATTTTAGAAGGATTTTACAAATGGATTAGAAAATTTATGTGACTTTGCAAAGATCCAAGGAGAGTCAGTGACTCTAGAAGAAAGTAGGTTGGGAAGACCTGCTTTATCAGCTATCAAGGCTTTTTATGAAACTATGGTAATTGAGACCAAGTGGTATTGGCATTAGGAATGAGTGAGAAATCATTGGAACATAATAAAGAGTCTAGAAACAGATCTGTGCATATATATACATTTTATTTATGATAAAATTGACCCTGCAGATTAGTGGGGAAATTATGGTCTTTTCAATAAATAGAAGAGGCTGAGCTGGATTTCCATATGGGGAAAAAAACAGAAGTGAATTCCTTCTTCACATCTAACACAAATATCAATTCCATATAGATTGTAGACCTAAATATAAAAGACAAAAATAATGACACTTAATTTATCATAACATTTTTATGGCTTTAGGATAGAGAAATAATTCTTAAATCAGAAAAAGCCCTAAATGTAAAGAAGAAAAAAGTGGTAAATTTTCCTATAGTCCAGAGTTCCATTCATCAAAAGACAGTACTGAGACAGTAAAAAGGCAGACTATATAAACCAACAAAGATACTGTACCAGAGTATATCAAGGACTCCAACAAACTAATAAGAAAAATAAAGCCCAGTAGAAAAATGGACAAAAGACTTGAGGTACTTCACAAAAGAAGATAACCAAATGACCATATGCATTTGAAGAGGTGTGTTCAGTCTGATTAATAGCCAAGGAAACCTGAATTAAAACTACAACAAGATACCACCACACAACCTCTAGGTTGGGTGAAATTTAAAAATCTGATGAAACTAAAGTCCAGGATATAGAGAATGGGAATCTTACACTATTAATAGGAGCAAAAATTTAGTTTATTTAGAAAATAATCTGGTATTACCTAGTAAAACTGAAAATAATGCTAAGCCAACAGAAATACATGTTTACCCATATGATGATGGATGTACAAGAATAAACATTTGTAATAGCCCAAAACTGGATACAAGTTAGAAAAAACAATCAGTAAAACAGGTTTTTAAAAAAGATAGACCTACAATGAAATATAACAATGAAAATGAACAAACAATAGGGACACAAAATTAATGAACCTTAAAACCATAATTTTGAGTGAAAGAAACCAAACTCAAAAATATATATACTGTATTATACTATTTATGTAAAATTCAAGGACAGGGGAGAGGGATTCAAGATGGCAGTGTGAGAGGTGAGAGAGAGAACTCCTCCCAAAAACACATATATTATTATTTTTTTTATTAAGGTATTATTGATATACCCTCTTATGAAGGTTTCACGTGAAAAAACAATGTGGTTACTACATTTACCCATATTATCAAGTCCCCACCCATACCCGAATGCAATCCACTGTCCATCAGTGTAGTAAGATGCGATAGATTCACTGTTTGCCTTCTCTATGCTTCACTGTTTTCCCCGTGATCCCCCACACCATGTGTACTAAACATAATACCCCTCAGTCCCCTTCTCCCTCCCTCCCCAACCGCCCTCCCACACCCCTCCCCTTTGGTAATCATTACTTCCTTCTTGGAGTCTCTGAGTCTGCTGCTATTTTGTTCCTTCAGTTTTGCTTTGTTGTTATACTCCACAAATGAGGGAAATCATTTGGTACCTGTCTTTCTCCACCTGGCTTATTTCACTGAGCATTATGTCCTCCAGCTCCATCCATGCTGTTGCAAATGGTAGGATTTGTTTCTTTCTTATGGCTGAATACTATTCCATTGGGTATATGTACCACATCTTCTTTATCCATTCATCTACTGATGGACAGTTTGGTTGCTTCCATATCTTGACTACTGTAAAAAGTGCTGTGATGAATATAGGGGTACATATATCTTTTTGAATCTGAGAAGTTGTATTCTTGGGGTGTATTCCAAGAAGTGGGATTCTGGGGTCAAATGGTATTTCTATTTTTAGTGTTTTGAGGAACCTCCATATTGCTTTCCACAATGGTTGAACTAGCTTACATTCCCAACAGCAGTGTGGGAGGGTTCCCCTTTCTCCCCATCCTCGCCAACATTTGTTGTTCTTAGTCTTTTTGATGTTGGCCATCCTTACTGGTGTGAGGTGATATCTCATTGTGGTTTTAATTTGCATTTCCCTGATGATTAGTGATGTGGAGCATCTTTTCATGTGTCTGTTGGCCATCTGAATTTCCTCTTTGGAGAACTGGCTCTTCATATCCTCTGCCCATTTGTTAATCAGGTTATTTGTTTTTTGGATGTTGAGGTGTGTAAGGTCTTTATATATTTTGGATGTTAACCCTTTGTCAGATATGTCATTTACAAATATATCCTCCCATACTGTAGGATGCCTTTTTGTTTTGTTGATGATGTCCTTTGCTGTACAAAACCTTTTTAGATTGATGTCCCATTAGTTCATTTTTGCTTTTGTTTCCCTTTCTCGAGGAGATGGGTTCAGGAAGAAGTGGCTCATGTTTATATTCAGGAGATGTTTGCCTATGTTGTTTTCTAAGCGTTTTATGGTTTCATGACTTACATTCAAGTCTTCAATCCATTTCGAGTTTACTTTTGTGTATGGGGTTAAACAATAATCCAGTTTCATTCTCTTGCATGTAGCTGTCCAGTTTTGCCAACACCATCTGTTGAAGAGGCTGTCATTTCCCCATTATATGTCCATGGCTCCTTTATCATATATTAATTGACCATATATGGTTGTGTTTATATCAGGGCTCTCTAGTCTGTTCCATTGGTCTATGGGTCTGTTCTTGTGCCAGTACCAAATTGTCTTCATTACTGTGGCTTTGTAGTAGAGCTTGAAGTTGGGGAGCATAATCTCCCCAGCTTTATTCTTCTTCTCAGGATTGCTTTGGCTATTCAGGGTCTTTTATGGTTCCATATGAATTTTAGGATGATTTTCTCTAGTTCGTTGAAGAATGCTGTTGGTATTTTGATAGGAATTGCATTGAATCTATAGATTACCTTAGGCAGGATGGCCATTTTGACAATATTAATTCTTCCTATCCATAAGCATGGAATGTGTTTCCATTTATTGGTATGTTCTTAAATTTCTCTCATGAGTGTCTTGTAGTTAGTTTTCAGAGTATAAGTCTTTAACTTCCTTGGTTAGGTTTATATCTAGGTATTTTATTCTTTTTGATGCAACTGTGAATGGAATTGTTTTCCTGATTTCTCTTTATGCTAGTTCATTGTTAGTGTATAGGAATGCCACAGATTTCTGTGTATTAATTTTGTGTCCCACAACATTGCTGAATTCAGATATTAGATCTAGTAGTTTTGGAGTGGATTCTTTAGGGTTTTTTATGTACAACATCATGTCATCTGTGAACAGTGACAGTTTAACTTCTTCCTTACCAGTCTGGATTCCTTTTATGCCTTTGTGTTGTCTGATTGCTGTGGCTAGGACCTCCAGTACTATGTTGAGTAGAAGTGGGGAGAGTGGGCATCCTTGTCTTGTTTCTGATCTTAAAGGAAAAGCTTTCAGCTTCTTGCTATTCAGTATGATGTTGGCTGTGGATTTGAAATATATGGCCTTTATTATGTTGAGGTACTTGCCCTCTATACCCATTTTGTTGAGAGTTTTTATGAATGAATGTTGAATTTTGTCAAATGCTTTTTCAGCATCTATCGAGATAATCATGTGGTTTTTGTCCTTCTTTTTGTTGATGTGGTGGATGATGTTGATGGATTTTCAAATGTTGTACCATCCTTGCATCCCTAAACCCTACTTGATCATGATGGATGATCTTTTTGATGTATTTTTGAATTCAGTTTGCTAATATTTGTTGAGTCTTTTTGCATCAATGTTTATCAGGGATATTGGTCTGTAATTTTCTTTTTTTGTGGTGTCTTTGCCTGGTTTTGGTATTAGAGTGATGCAGGCCTCATAGAATGACATTCAAATTACTCCCCATTCTTCTACACTTTGGAAAACCTTAAGGAGAATGGGTATTATGTCTTCACTAAATATTTGATAAAATTCAGTGATGAAGCCATCTGGTCCAGGGGTTTTGTTCTTAGGTAGTTTTTTGATTACCAGTTCAATTTCATTGCTGGTAATTGGTCTGTTCAGATTTCCTGTTTCTTCCTTGGTCAGCTGTGGAAGGTTGTATTTTTCTAGAAAGTTGTCCATTTCTTCTGGTTATCCAGTTTGTTAGAATATAATTTTTCAAGGTATTTTCTAATAATTCTTTGTATTTCTGTTGTGTCTATAGTGATTTTTCCCTTTTTCATTTCTGATTCTGTTTATGTGTATGGACTCTGTTTTTTTCTTGATAAGTCTGGCTAGAGGTTTATTTATTTTGTTTATTTTCTCAAAGAATCAGCTCTTGCTTTCATTGATTCTATTGTTTTATTCTTCTCGATTTTATTTATTTATGGTCTAATCTTTATTACATCCCTCCTTCTATTGATTTTTGGGCCTCATTTGTTCTTTTTCTAATTTTGTTAATTGTGAGTTAGGCTGTTCATATGGGATTGTTCTTCTTTCCTGACGTAGGCCTGTATTGCAATATAGTTTACTCTTAGCACAGCCTTCACTGCGTCCCACAGATTTTTGCGGTGTTGAATTGTTGTTGTCATTTGTCTCCATATATTGCTTGATCTCTGTTTTTATTTGGTCATTAATCCATTGGTTATCTAAGAGCATGTTGTGAAACCTCCATGTGTTTGTGGGATTTTTTATTTTTTTTGCGTGACTTATTTCTAGTTTCATACCTTTGTGGTCTGAGAAACTGGTTGGTACAATTTCAATCTTTTTGAATTTACCAAGGCTCTTTTTGTGGCCTAGTGTATGATCTATTCTTAAAAATGTTCCATGTGCACTTGAGGAGAATGTGTATTCTGCTTTTGGGTGTAGAGTTCTGTAGATGTCTCTTAGGTCCATCTGTTCTCCTGTGCTGTTCAGTGCCTCCGTCTCCTTACTTATTTTCTGTCTGGTTGATCTGTCCTTTGCAGTGAGTGGAGTGCTGAAGTCTTCTAGAATGAATGAATTGCATTCTATTTCCTCTTTAAATTCTGTTAGTATTTGTTTCACGTATGCTGGTGCTCCTGTGTTGGGTGCATAGATAGTATAATGGTTATATCTTCTTGTTGGATTGACATTTTTATCATTATGTGATGTCCTTCTTTGTCTCTTGTGACTTTCTTTGTTTTGAAGTCTATTTTGTCTAATACAAGTATTGCAACTCCTGCTTTTTTCTCCCTGCTAGTTGCGTGAAATATCTTTTTCTATCCCTTCACTTTTAGTCTGTGTATTTCTTTGGGTTTAAAGTGAGTCTCTTGCAGGCAGCATATAGATGGGTCTTGTTTTTTTATCCATTCAGTAACTCTATGTCTTTTGATTGGTGCTTTCAGTCTATTTACATTTAGTGTGATTATCAATAGGTATGTACTTATTGCCATTGTAGGCTTTAGATTCGTGGTTACCAAAGGTTTAAGGTTAACTTCCTTACTATCTAAGAGTCTAACTTAACTCACATAATATGCTATTACAAACACAATCTAAAGGTTCTTTTTTTTCTCCTCCTTTTTCTTCTTCCTCCATTGTTTATATATTAGATCATATTCTCTACTCTTTCTCTATCCCTTGACTGACTTTTCGAATAGTTAATTTAATTTTGCACTTGCTTATTAATTAGCTGTTCTACTTTTTTTACTGTGGCTTTATTACCTCTGATGACAGCTATTACACCTTAGGAGCACTTCCATCCATAACAGACCCTCCAAAATACACTGTAGAGATGGTTTGTGGGAGGTAAATTCTCTCAGTTTTTGCTTGTCTGGAAATTGTTGAACCCCTCCTTCATATTTAAGTGATAATGTTGCCGGATAAAGTGATCTTGGTTCAAGGCCCTCTGCTTCATTGCATTAAATACATCATGCCAGTCCCATCTGGCCTGCAAAGTTTTTGCTGAGAAGTCTTATGGTATCCTGATGGGCTTTCATGTGTATGTGATCTTATTTCTCTCTCTAACCACTTTTAATGGTTTGTCCTTATCCTTGATCTTTGCTGTTTTAATTACTATATATCTTGGTGTTGTCTTCCTTAGATCCCTTGTGTTGGGAGATCTGTGCACCTCCATGGCCTGAGAGACTATCTCCTTCCCCACATTGGGGAAGTTTTCAGCAATTACCTTCTCAAAGACACTTTCTATCCCTTTTTCTCTCTCTTTTTCTTCTGGTACCCCTACAATGCAAATATTGTTTCGTTTGGATTAGTCACACACTTCTCTCAATATTCCTTCATTCTTAGATATCCTTTTTTCTCTCAGTGCCTCAGCTTCTTTGTATTTCTCTTCTCTAGTTTCTATTTCACTTATCGTCTCCTCCACCATATCTAATCTGCTATTAATACCCTCTATTGTGCTCTTCACCGATTGGACCTCTGACCGGAATTCATTCCTGAGTTCTTGAATATCTTTCTGTACCTCCATGAGCATGTTAATGATTTTTATTTTGAACTCCCTTTCAGGAAGTTTCATGAGGTCAATGTCATCTTTCTCAGGAGTGGTATTAATAATTTTACTTTGAACCGGGTTCCTTTGACTTTTCATGTTTGTATATGGCGCCCTCTTGTGTCCAGAAGCCCTACTCTCTGGAGCTGCTCAACCCCTGAAGCGATGTCAGGGGTCACAGGGGAGTGGTATTCGTGCCTGGGGGGAAAAAGAGCTGTTTCCTGCTTCCCAGCTGCAATGGCTATCTCCACTGCCTGAACCAGTGGGCCAAGCACATGGGTATAAGCCTCTGTGCTTTGCATTTGTAGTTGCTGTTGACATATCTTCCCTCTGGCTGGCCTAATGCCAGGGTAGGGTTTTCCAGTTTGTGAGCCATGTGGGGCTAGCCGGGAGAAAGGCACAGTATCACGGATGGGGTCCTTGGAGCTGTGTAGCCATCCAGGGATCTGGAGCACCTGAAAATCGTGAAAGCTCCCAACCTGCTGGGCAGAGTGCACCCAGACAATTTTGTCTACCTGTCCTTTCTCCTGAGCAGTAAGTTCTGTACAATCATTGTCCCTTTAGCAGCCCTCTTGCTAAGGACTGCCTTGTTAGGAAGTCTCTCAGAGTGCTAACCTTTCTTTTGACCCAGAGCAGCTGGATATGGATCACTGCTTTCCACAGGTGGCTGGAATCTCAGTCTCTCCAGGAATTCTGCCTGTCTTAGCCTTCCATTCCCCTAAATCATGAGAGTATCATGAAAGCACCATGAAATGTAGGTTTGTGCTCCCAGAGCAGATCTCCAGAGTTAGGTATTCAGCAGCCCCAGACCTCCTCTCCCTCCCCACTCCATTTCTCTTCCACCCGCTGGTGAGCTGGGGTGGGGGACAGGCTTGGGACCTGCCGGGCTACAGCTTTGGTATGTTACCCTGCTCTATTTGGTCTGCTCCTTTCTCCAGGTGTATGCAGTCTGGCGCAGTCCTCTTTCCTGTTGCTCTTTCAGAACTAGTTGTATTAATTACATTTTTGTATTATATGTGGTTATAGGAAGCCTCTGTCTCACCTCTCACGCCACCACCTTTAATGCCTTATCCCCAAAACCACATATATTATGAAAATACAGTTAATACAACTGATCCTAAAAAAGCAACAGTAAAGAAGGCTGAACCAGACTTCATAAACCTGCAGAACAGAGTAGACCTCACGAAACAGGGTAATGTACCAAAGCCTTGATCCAGTGAGACCCAAGCCCTTCCCCTACCCCAGCTCAATGGCAGAAGGAAGTGAAATAGAGCCAGGAGGTGATAGAAGCGTAAAAGTGCTGAACAGCAAGCCCTGGAGTTCTGCTATGGGAGCACAAACCTACATTGCATGGTGCTCTGGAGGTTAGTGGGGTTGGAAAGCTAGACAAGCAGAATGCTTGGAAAGACTGAGATTCCAGCCATTTCTGGAGGACAGGAATCCACATTCGGCTGCTCTGGGACAAAGGAGAGGAGTGCAGTATGAGAGGCTTCCTTGCAGTGAGAGGGCTGCTAAAGGGGCAGGGTTTACGTGGTGCTTGCTGTGGGGAAGAAGGGATAGGTGGACAAGGTTGTCTGGGCATGCTGTGCCTAGCAGGTTGGGAAATTTGAGGAGCTTCAGGTGCTCTATCCCCCTGGTTGGCTACTCAGCTCAGAGGCCCCTCACTGTGATATGCACAGCCTGCTGTGCCTTCCTCCTGGTCTGCCAGCACCAGCTCACAAACTGGCATCCTACCCTGGCATCAAGCCATCCAGAGGGAGGCCCCTCCTACAGCAGTTACAGACGCAAAGCACAGAGGCTTACACCTGTGTCCTGGCCCACTGGTTCTGACAGTGGAGACAGGCACTGCAGCTGAGAAGCCGGAAACAGCTCTTTCCTCCCCACAGGTACCAGTGCCGCACCCCTGTGACCACCAACATCATTCTAGGGGCTGAGCAGCTATAGAGACTGGAGCTTCTGGGCACTAGAGGACGCCACAGAAAAATATGAAACATCAAAGGAACCTGGTTCAAACAAGAATCTCACAAACAACAGAAAAAGGGCCAAAGGAGAGTTCAAAATAAAAATCATAAACATGCCCCTGGAGGTACAGAAAAATATTGAAGAACTCAGGGATGAACTTAGGTTGGAGATTCATTAAGAGTAACTAGATCTAAAATGAAACATATAATGGAGGGATTAAAAAGCAGATGAGATGTTGTAGGAGAGATGGTAAATGGGATAGAAATTAGAGAAGACAAATACAAAGAAGCCGAAGCACAGAGAGAATAAAGCATCTCTAAGAATGAAAGAATATTGAGAGAACTGTGTGACCAATCCAAATGAAACAATATTTGTATTATAGGGGTACCAGAAGAAGAAGAGAGAGAAAAGGGGATAGAAAGGGTCTTTGAGGAGGTAATTGCTGAAAACTTCCTCAATCTGCAGTAAGAGATAGTCTCTTAGGCCATTGAGATGCACAGATCTCCCAACACAAGGGACCCAAGGAAGACAACACTAGAACATATAGTAATTCAAATGGCAAAGGTTAAGGATAAGGACAGACTTTTAAGTGCAGCTAGACAGACAAGAAAGACCACAGACAAAGGAAAACCCATCAGGCTATCATCGCACTTCTCAACAGAAACCTTACAGGCCAGAAGGGAGTGGCATGATATTTTTAATGCAATTGAACAGAAGGGCCTCAAATGAAGAATACTCTTAACTGGCAAGGTTATCACTTAAATTTGAAGGAGGTATTAAACAATTTTCACCTAAGCAAAATCTGAGAGAATTTATCACCCACAATCCACCAATACAGTGTATTTTGGAGGGTCTGCCATAGATGGAAGTATTCTTAAGGTTAAATAGCTGTCACTAGGGGAAATAAAATCACAGCAAAGTAAAACAATTAATTACTAAGTAGATGAAAAATCACATCAACTATCTTCAAAGTCATTCAAGGGATAGACAAAAAGTACAGAATATCATACCTAATATATAAAGAGTGGAGGAGGAAGAAAAAGGAGAAAAAGAAAGGAACTTTTAGGCTGTCTTTGTAATAGCATACTAAGTGAGTTAAATTAGACTTTTAGATAGTAAGGGAATTAGCCTTGAACCTTTGGTAACCATGAATCTAAAGCCTGCAATGGCAATAAGTACATATCTACTGATAATCACACTAAATGTAAAGGACTGAATTCACCAATCAAAAGACACAGAGTCAAGGAATGGATAAAAAAAACAAGACCCATCTATATGCTTCATACAGGAGACTCACTTTAAACACAATGATCTACAGTGACTTAAAATGAAGGGATGTAAAAAGATATTTTGTGCAGCTTACAGGGAGAAAAAAGCAGGAGTTGCAATACTTGTATCAGACAAAATAGACTTCAAAACAAAGAAAGTCACAAGAGACAAAAAAGGACATTATATAATGATAAAAATGTCAATCCAACAAGAAGACATAACCATTATAAATATCTATGCACCCAACATAGGAGCACCTATATATGTGAAACAAATACTAACAGAATTAAAGGGAGAAGTAGAATGCAAAGCATTCATTTTAGGAGACTTCAACACTCCACTCATTCAAAGGACAGTTCAACCAGACAGAAAATAAGTAAGTATACAGAGGCTCTGAACAACACAGGAGAACAGATGGACCTAACAGACATCTACAGAACTCTACACCCAAAAGCAGGAGAATACACATTCTTCTCAAGTGCACATGGAACATTTTCAAGAATAGATCATATACTAGGCCATAAAAAGAGCCTCAGTAAGTTCAAAAAGATTGGAATTGTACCAACCAGTTTCTCAGATCACAAAGGTATGAAACTAGAAATAAATTATGCAAAGAAAATAAAATCCCACAAACACACAGAGGCTTCAGAACATGCTCTTAGATAACCAATGGATCAATGACCAAATAAAAACAGAGATCAAGCAATATATGGAGACAAATGACAACAATAATTCAACATCGTAAAATCTGTGGGATGCAGTGAAGGCCATGCTAAGAGTAAAGTATATTGCAATACAGGCCTACGTCAGGAAGGAAGAACAATCCCATATGAACAGTCTAAACTCACAATTAATGAAACTAGAAAAAGAAGAACAAACAAGGCCCAAAGGCAGAAGAAGGTGTGACACAATGAAGATTGGAGCATAAATAAATAAAATCGAGAAGAATAAAACAATAGAATCAATGAAAGCAAGAGCTGAATCTTCGAGAAAATAAGTAAAATCCATAATCCCCTAGCCAGACTTATCAAGGTAAAAGGAGTCTGCACACATAAACAGAATGACAAAAGAAAAAGGAAAAATCACTATGGACACCACAGAAATACAAAGAATTATTAGAGAATACTAAGAAAAATCATATGCTAACAAACTGGATAACCTAGAAGAAGTAGACAACTTTCTAGAAAAGTTGCCTTCCATCCTTCCAAGGATGACCCAGAAAGAAACAGAAAATCTGAACTGACCAATTACCAGCAATGAAATTTAATTGGTAATTTAAAAACTACCTGAGAACAAAACACCTGGTCCAGATATTTTCACTGCTGAATTTTATCAAACATTTAGTGAAGACCTAATACCCATCCTCCTTAAAGTTTTCCAAAAAGTAAAAGAGAAGGGAACACTCCCAAATTCCTTCAATGAGGCCTGCATCACTCTAATACCAAAACCAGGCAAAGACACCAGAAAAAAAGAAAATTACAGACCAATATCCTTGATGAAAATTGATGCAAAAATACTCAACAAAATATTAGCAAACTGAATTCAAAAATACATAAAAAGATCATCTGTCATGATCAAGTAGGGTTTAGGGATGCAAGAATGGTACAATATTCAAAACTCCATCAACATCATCCACCACATCAACTAAAAGAAGGACAAAAACCACATGATCATCTTCATAGATTCTGAAAAACCATTCGACAAAATTCAACATCCATTCATGGTAAAAACTCTCAACAAAATCGGTATAAAGGGCAAGTACCTCAACATAATAAAGGCCTTATATGACAAACCCACAGCCAACATTATACTTGACAGCGAGAAGCTGAAAGCTTTTTCTTTAGGATCAGGAACAAGACAAAGATGCCCACTCTCTCCTCTTTTATTCAACATAGTTCTGGAAGTCCTCCCCACAGTAATCAGGCAACACAAAGAAATAAAAGGCATCCACATTGGCAAGTAAGAAGTTAAACTGTTCCTGTTTGCAGATGACATAATATTGTACATAAAAAATCCTAAAGAATCCACCCCAAAACTTCTATATCTAATACCTGAATTCAGCAAAGTTGCAGGATACAAAATTAATTCACCAAAATCTGTTGCATTCCTATATACTAACGATGAACTAGCATAAAGAGAAATCAGGAAAACAGTTTCATTCACAATTGCATCAAAAAGAATAAAATACCTAGTAAAATACCTTACTAACAAAGTGAAAGACCTATACTCTGAAAACTACAAGACGCTCATGAGAGAAATTAAGGAAGACACCAATAAATAGAAATACATCCCGTGCTCATGGATAGGAAGAATTAATATTGTCAAAATGGCAATCATGCCTAAAGTAATCTACAGGTTCAATGTAATCCCTATCAAAATACCAACAGCATTCTTCAACGAACTAGAGAAAATCATTCTAAAATTCATATGGAACCACAAAAGACCCCAAATAGCCAAAGCAATACTGAGAAGGAAGAATTAAGTGGGGTGTGGGATTTTGCTGCCTGACTTCAAGCTGTACTGTAAAGCCACAGTAATCAAGACAATTTGGTACTGGCGCAAGAGCAGACCCATAGACCAATGGAACAGAATAGAGAGCCCACATATAAACCCACCTATATATGGTCAATTAATATATGATAAAGGAGCCATGGATTTACAATGGAGAAATGACAGCCTCTTCAACAACTGGTGTTGGCAAAATTGGAGAGCTACATGCAAGAGAGTGAAACTGGATTATTGTCTAACCCCATACACAAATGTAAACTCTAAATGGATCAAAGACCTGAATGTAAGTCATGAAACCATAAAACCCTTAGAAGAAGCCATAGGCAAAATCTCTTAAATATAAACACAAGCAACTTTTTCCTGAACACATCTCCTTAGGCAAGGGAAACAAAATGAACAAATGGAACTACATCATGCTAAAAAGCTTCTGTATGGCAAAGGACATGAGCAGCAGAACGAAAAGGCATCCTACAGTATGGGAGAATATATTTGTAAATGACTTATCTGAGAAGGGGTTAACATGCAAAGTACATAAAGAACTCAGATCCTCAACACCCAAAAAACAAATAACCCTATTAAAAAATTGGTGGAGGATATGAACAGACAATTCTCCAAAGAAGAAATTCAGATGGCCAACAAGAGCACAAAAGATGCTCCACATTGCTAATTATCAGGGAAATTCAAATTAAAACCACAATGAGATATCACCTCAGACCAGTTAAGATGGCCAACATAGAAAAGAATAGAAACACCAAATGGTGGCAAGGATGTGGAGAAAGGGGTCCCTCCTACACTGCTAATGGGAATGTAAATTAGTTCAACCTTTGTGGAAAGCAGTATGGAAGTTTCTCAAAAAATTAAAAATAGAAATACCATTAGATCCTGGAATTCCACTCCTTGAAATTTACACTAAGAATGCACAGCAGCCCAGTTTGAAGAAGACAGGTGCACCCCTATGTTTATCGCAGCACTGTTTACAATAGCCAAGAAATTGAAGCAACCTAAGTGTCCATCAGTAGATGAATTGATAAAGAAGATGTGGTACATATACAGAATTGAATATTATGCAGCCGTAAGAAGAAATCAAATCCTACAATTTGCAACAACATGGATGGAGCTAGAGGGTATTATGCTCAGTGAAAATTTCCAGGTGGAGAAAGACAAGTATCAAATGATTTCACTCATCTGTGGAGTATAAGAACAAAGCAGAAACTGAAGGAACAAAACAGCAACAGACTCAGCAAACCCAAGAATGGGCTAACAGTTGCCAAATAGACTGGGGAGGGTGGGTGGGAAGGGAGGGAGAAGGGGAATAAGGGTCATTACGATTAGCACACATAACGTAGGGGTGGGGCATGGTGAAAACAGTATAGCACAGAGAAGACAAGTAGTGAGTGACTCTATAGCATCTTATTATCCTGATGGACAGTGACTGTAATGGGGTATGTGGTGGGGACCTAGTAACTACAATGTTGCTCATGTGATTGTATATTAATGAAACAAAAAAAAAAATTCAAGGACCATGTAAATAAAACTGTATATTGAGGGATATGCATTTTGGTGCTAAAACTGCAAATAGATGCAAAGAATGTTTACCACTGAAGTCAGCGGTGTGGTCATGTATCAGGTAGAAGGAGTTGGGATCCGGAATGGAGTATTTGGGTATTTTCAGGTTCCTGGAAATGTACTAATTCTTGCTTTGGTGGTATTATAGTTCATTTTGTATGCTATTTTCTGTAAGACAAATATTTTAAATAAAAATAAAAGAATATATTGCCATGTTCATTTCATTACATATGTACCCTGTAGAGCCTTAAAGACTGCAAATCTAGATTTCATTGTAGATTCATCTGTTCCTCTTGTTATGTACACTTAGTGTTTTTAGCTTTTGCCATTACCAACTTTGTTAAATATTTTTCTGCATGTATCTGTGTTTAATGTTTGTTCCTATATTTCTGTAGGATTTGTTCCTAGAATTAGAATCAAAAGTTGTTTTCATGTTGGGATAGATGCTATTAAATAGCCTGGCAAATTTGTTCAGGGTGTCTTTTTTTTTGCTATTTGAAGCTTTTAATTTCTATGTTTTTTATCTGTGCCTCTTTTCCATTGTAGTATTTGGCTTTTCTTTCATGCTTAGTTAGAAAGACCTTTCTCAATTTCAGATTAAGTCTTTATCTGAAATTTGTTTCTGATTTTATGAAATGAGTTTTTTTTCTAGTTGTGTAGCCAATTGTCTGAACACCTTTTATTGAGTGGTCTATTCTTTCCACAGTGATTTGAAAGATACTCTTTGAAAGATACCTCAACTATATGTCTATATTGTCTTTTTCTTGATTCTTTTTCTGTTTTACAATTCTACCATCCTATTCCTACATCAATATCACAATGCCTTAATGACTATAGATTTTAATGTGTTTCTCTTACTGATATAGCACATTCCCTCTGATTAGTTCTTCCTTTCAAAATGCATTTGGCTTTTTACTCATGCACTTACTTTTCCAGACAAACTGTAGAATCAAGTTGTCCCCTATTCCCAGCCTTAAAAAGAAAAATGTGTGTTGACATTTCAACTGCAATTACAATGAATATGTAGATTATTGGGGCGGGTGGGAGGTTGGTGGGAGGTGATGACAACTTGTATACATATTTCTGAATTTTAGTTGTTTTTAACTTTAAATGAAGGGCAAGCTTTATATCTTCTTTAGGGACTTATTTTTATATTACTCATATATTACTAATATCTTTCCATATTATTGCTATAGTTCATTTATTTGACTACTATATGATTTTTACATTGTTTGAATATAGCAAGCAAATTTAGAATTAGAATTTAGGTTGGGTTTGGTATTGGGGTTCAAACTCTCATTGAAGGGTATTTGGTTTTTTAAAAGAATTTTACTGTTTCTACATAGTGCTGCTATGAACATTCTTTTCCATATCTTTATCCACTTGTAGGATTTCATAGGAGTGGAATTTCTGGGTCTTAGGGTGTATAAATGTTCAGTTTAAGCAAATAACGACCAACTGTTCTCCCACCAACAATATGTGTATGAAAGCCTGCGGGATCTACATTCTGCCTTATAGTTGTTATTGTCAAAGTTTTCAATTTTTGTCATGTAATCACGTGATTACCAGTAAGACTGAACATTTTTTCTGTGACTGCTTATGTTAATGCTTTTGTGAAATTCTTTTTTTCTCTTGCCCATTTTTCTATTGAGTGTTCCTTATAGGTTTTGGGGGGATCATAAAGATGTTTATTTAAAATTTTTCCTTTTTAAAAGAAACACATAAAGCATAGACCCTAAATGATGTATTCAAGGTCTTCAGTTTAATTGCTGATCTTGGCCAAAAATACAGGCTTCATGATCATTAGTTTTCTTTTATATCGTCTTGATAGTAACCCTTTAACAGTTGTATTGTAAATATATTCTCAGTTTGTAAATAGTCTTTTCATGTTATTTTTTAAAGGACATTGGATGAATAAAAGTTTATAATTTTAGATATACAAGCCTATCAGTCTTTTATCTTACAGTCACTATTTCTTGTTTCTTTTTTACAAAATTATTTCCCCAAGTTCTGAAGATACTGTTAATGAGGTGCTTTAAATTTTTGTTCTTGACATTTAAGTCCTTAATCCATCAGGAGTTGGTTCTTATACTTTCAAACTTTTTTCACACTGATGATTTTTCCCTGCTGTATTTGTTGAGCTATTCTTCTTTTCCCGATTGAATATAGCAGCACTTAAGTGACATATATAAATTTAATATTCTGCAGATGCTTTAAATTTTTCTTATCAAGCTTATCCCAAGTTTATAGTTTTATTTATTTATTTTTAATGAAATCTTTTCTCCCATTTCTGTAATTGATAATTATTGGTATATTGTAACTCAGGTGGCAGGGGGTGGGGGGAATCCCAGGGCAAAATACTTTTGAAACCGAAATCAGCCAAAGGGAGAAATAAAGTGGGAGAAACCCATTTATAAGCAGTCATCCACTTTTTCTCCCCATGTCTCTCCCAGCCGCAAAAAGGGGCCCCCAACCTCTGGTCCATATATGCCCTGCTCCCCCTTGTCCTGTTGATATGGAGATGGACTACTTCTCTCCATCCCTTGGAAACACCTATTGATATGGAGATACACTAAGGCCAGGCAAGAGATTCTGGAAATATTGTAATTTACCCACATGTATGAACTCTTAATTTCTGTACATTTATTTTTATTTTAATCATCTTACTAAATCCTTTTATTAATTATTTTTCAATTGATTCTCTTGTCCCCTGTTGCCAGCCTCACTAAAGGATACATTTTATTTTCTGCAAACATTTATTATTTGTTTCTTTTTATTATCTATATCCCTTATTGCTTGTCTTATCTTACTGCATTGGCCACAACCTCTTACCAGTAGTATATGCTGTTGAAAAACAGTGGTAATAATGAATATTTTTATGTTGTGTCTTCCCTTAATAAAATGTTTTTAATTTGTATATAATACTGCTGTTTTCTGGTCTGTATTCTTTAAGTTAAGAAAGTTTCCATCTATTCCAAATATTCTAAGATTAATGCGGGTAAAATTGAAACATTTCCAGAATTTCTCACCTGGCTTTGGTGCATCTGCATATCAACAGGCATTCGGAGGTGTAAACAAGTAGGCTTTAGTGCATTTGCATCTTTCCTCAGGGGTGGAGAAGTTCATCTCCATATCAATTGGTAATTACCTGGGCAACCGAGGGCTTATCAGTGCCTGAGAGGTGAAGGGGAGGGACAGTGTGGTTGTTGCTTGAGCAGAGAAGAAAGATGGCCTGGGACTGCAGTTTGTGAGCAATAAATGGGTTTTAAACTATTTCTCCCTTTGACTGATTTTGGTTTTTAGGAGTATTTTGCCCTGGGATTTCCTTTATCCAGACTTACAATTACTTATCAGAAGGGGAACTGGATATTATCGGTTGTCTTTTCATCATCTTTTGATATGATCATTTGGTTTTTCTCTTTTAATCTATCTTAATAGTACATTAAGATATTTATTCATTTCCCCCAAGTCACAGATGTAATGCTAGGAAACAAATCCAACAGGATGTTGATAATATAAATATTTTCTTTTCCAATATTCTCTAAAACCCTTAGAATATTTAGGTGTCTTGTGTGTTATCCAGCATACTAATCTCATACTTATCCTTTTACTCTGATTATCTAATTTTATTTTATAAAAAGTCACTAATGAATTTCCCAAGAGATTTAAAGTTTTATTATTTATTAATTATCTGCAGAAAAACCTGGGGGTCTGTTTTCATGCTGACTATATCATGCTGAAACAAGGATATATTTAAGGAAAGTAAGGTGGTGTCTTGTGCCATAGATCGTACACCACAGTCAAATGATACTGTCTTTATGTGAACTATGAATTACTTTCTTATACATGGTTATAGTACCCTGATATGACTGCATTACTGTTGCTGAAGTAAATTCTCTCTGTCTTATGGCAGCTTCTGCTGCCCCAAACCTCAAGATCTTTTCAGCATATGAAACTTTAAAAAGTTGGAGAAAACAAGGAGGTGAGATTTGTGTTTGTAATTTTGGGTTATTTTCATTTTAAGGCTATCCCCCATCTTTGTACAAGCTTCGGGCCCCACAACCCGTCTGCCTCTGAATGTAAGCCAAGAAGGGGAGTGTTTTTGTTTTCCCAGTCGTTGGCCTCACCTGCGCTATCACTGCTAGAAAGCTGATCTCCAAAATACCATGGGCAGCCAATGATTTTTTTTGGTTACTTGCAGTGACTAAACAGTCCGTTTAGTCTACTTCTATCTCATATCCAAATTCATTCCCCACCACCACCTCAACTTGGAGTGTGATATACCCAGCTGATACTTTCATTCCTTCTACCCACCTCCCTTCCTTTTCTGTTTCTAAGTGTACTGGTGTAGACCTGGGAAAGGGTTTGGAGCAATGGGACACAAGTTTGTACATAGCTGGACATACAGTTACAAGGTTATAGGCTGCTCCAGGGCTGTATCTTGTCAGTACTAGTTTGCTAGCACTGCTATAACAAAGTACTACAAACATCCAAAATTTATTGTGTCATGGTCCTTGAAAGGGTATCTCCCCGCGACCCTCCTTACCCAGAACGACTCAGAGACTTTATTATCTGAAGGACGGGGGTGGGGAGAGAGAGGGAGCAGGAGAGAGAAGGAGCAGGAGAGAGAGGGAGGGAGAGAGAGCAGGGGGACAGACAGAGCCAAAGAGAGCACTGGAGAGACAGAGGCAGAGAGACAGAGACAAAGAGAGGGCAGCAGAGAAAGAGAGAAAGAGGCAGAGAGAGCGGCAGAGTAAGCAAACAGAGACAGAGAGGGAGCAGCGAGTGAGAGGGACAGAGAGAGTGGGGGGCAGCAGCGTGGTACCTTTTATTGTGGCGGATCCACTAGGCCTGTTGCCTTGGGGGAGGGTCGGGATGTTTAGAGATAAGGCGGGGTAAGCCCCGTCAAGCCCCAGGCAAGCACGGGCATAATTCTCACCGGCTTATGTGCTTGGGACCATGGGGCAAAAGGAGGGTAAATTATATTCTTACAGTCCTGAAGGCTGGAACTCTGGATCAAGGTGTCAGCAGGAGTTGCTTCCTCTGAGAGCTGGGAGACAGAACTGTTCCATGTCACCTGCATAGCTTCAGGACTTTGCTGACAATCTTTGACATTCCTTGGCTTACACAAGCATCACCCTGATCTCTGCCTTCATCTTCACATGGCTTCCTACCTGGATGCATGCTTTTCTGCCCCAACTTCTTCATTTTATAAGGACACCAGTAATATTGGATGAGGGTTGCACTCTAATGACCTCATCTTAACCAATTACTTTTGCAGTGGCCCTATTTCTAAGTAAGGTCACATTTTGAAAGAGAATAAGCCCAGCATAAATACTTCATGCTGGGAATTAGGACTTCAGCACATATGTTTTTGGAGACACGTTCAGTGAATTGTTTCTTGCTCCTGTCTGGTGCCATTATCCAGCTGATGTACGGACTTGGCAGGGGACAGATTACTAGCCAGACACACAGTCTTTATAAGTGATTCTTTTAGTGGTGCTTTATTAGGTTGGGGGTGGGGGTGGGTAGACAGGGAAAGCACTTCTTTCTGGATCAGCACTAATATTTTCGAAGATAATCTTCGAATACTTCCCCTGCTTGTAAAGACTGAGAAATTGAGGTAGCAGAGAGAAGCCACTTCCTATAAGCCCTGAGGGGATATCTGGCCGTTTTCCACTTTCTTGAAAGACAGAGATACTTAATCCACTTTGAGTTTATTTAAGATAAGGGGGCAATAGGAAATATCCTATTCAACATTATTTTTGGAAGGGAGGGAGAGGAAGAATCATATTAATCATGCACAAACGAAGCAGGGAATAGATTGTCCAGACAACTGTAATCTAAGATTCTCTCAAATAATGAAGTATCCCCTTACCCTTCTTTTATCCTGCCCTTATAGATTGTACATACATGTATGTATATATGTGTGTATGTGTGTACACACACACATATATATATATATATGTATATTTTTAATGTACTTTTGACTAGGGATCAGCTTAATTTAAATGAAAAAGGCCTTAAGGGTACTTTGTCTCCATACGTCTGGATAGGTATCCAAATCTGACAACAGCTGATAGGGCTGAGGGCATCCCTCATTAAATATAGTGTTTTAAAAATGAATGTCAATAAATAGGTATCCAGAAAATAAGGCCAGCAAACTTAAATGCTTCAGTGAATGTGACTTAAACAGGTGAACTGCCTATTTTGCTTCTGTAAAAGTATTAAATTGGTATGGACTAGAGATAGCACACGGGCTTCACTTTGTATGCTGACTGACAGTGCTGTAGTAACTGACAGAGTACTGTGTGTAGAATTCCAAGGCTATACTCCATTCTGAAGGAAGAGTGCTGTCATCATTTTAGGGTATCTGCTAAATTGCTCTCTTTCCAAAGTGCGCCCATCCCCAGGGTATTGGAGAAGGCAGTCCAGTGGATGGGAAGAAAATACAAGAGCTTTTATTCCTTTAATTTTTATCCAGAAATAAGAAAAAACCTCACCAATATTTAGTACATGGATTTTGAGCCCATGCATATAATTTATAAATAAATATACATTTGCCAGAGGAGTGGCTACATTTTTTTACTGTAAACCATGAGAGAAATATAGACCCTCGAGCTTCTTGAGAACAAGTCTTTCCTTCATCTTTACACAAATTTTAAGTGTTTTGTTTTTGTATAAATGAACTACCCAGTAGATAATATACTATAGAAGTTCTGCCATTTAAACTCATTTTAGATCAAATGGAACAGGTTTTACATATCTACTGATGTTTAACTGTTTTGTTCCAATTCATGGTTATATGAAAGCTCAGTTTGCAACATATTCAAATACTAACCAAAAGGAAATTAAAGAGTTGATTGTGGTGTTTGTTTTTTCAATCAGGCATGCTTTCTAGGCATGTCTATGTATGGCATTCTAACAGTAATACAAAAATGTATTGAACATTTTTGATAGCTATGTATTTTAATTTAAAAGAATACATGTAAAACCACTTGATTTTTTCGAGTTGCCAAAACATTTCTGTAAAACCATATACATTCTCCATAATTACTAGTATTCATTAATTTTTATCAGGCACCTCATGTCAAAGTTAGGTTTCCTGCTAAAACCACCAAATGTTATATTTTCCTCCTCTACACATGTTACATTCTCTAACTTTAAAGACATTACTTCAAATGAAGGACAAGAATTGACATGGTTCCATTGTAAAACTAGAGGTAGCAAATTTGTCAAGCACAGCATCAAACAGCCTCATTAAAATGCTTGTAGTGTCAAATACCCATGCCAAATATCCTTATCAGGCATGGAAAAATATTTTAATTTACTCAGTCATTTAACAAACACTGAACATTTACTGCATACCACACATTGTGCTAATATTCAATGAAGTCCCTTTATTAAGATATACTTGTGAAAAAAAATCAGGCTATCAGAATAATTCATTGGTATAAAGGAACAAAACAAATGTTTGTACTCTGTGAAATGCAAGTGCATCATTTCATACCTTCACATGAGAAGCTATGGGGTCTGGCTTCCAGATTTTGTAGGGGTCTTTGGATTCCTACATAGTTTGTTTAACGTCGTAGTATCACTGAGCAAAGAAAACAGTTTTACCTCCCACTTAATGACTGTTTACCTTCACTTTTCAAACTTCTCCCAAACTATCAAAAAATTTTATCTAATATGGAATGCAGTTAAGAATGTCACCTCTGGACTAGGAATATCTAAGCCCTAACACCCTACCAAAAGCCCCCTATCAGTTTCATGACTTTATTACTTCTCTAAACCTTAGTTTTATCTGAACCTTAGTTTTTGCACAGGAAAAATGTTACTACAGAGTTATTATGAGGGGTAAATGGGGTTAAAGATGTAAAGCACTTCAGGTACTACCTAGTACATTCTAAGTACACAATACATTTCATCTTTTATTTTTCTTGATACAAATGTTCAAATTATTGATGGTTCTAGAGACAGATTAGAGGAGATACTGCTGTAATGGTTTTTGGTTTATTACATAGCAGTGATCATCTTAGTTTATCCATCCATCTACCAGTCACTCAATAATACTGAGTAGCCACTATTTGCTTGATACTGTGTTAGGTACTAAATAACAGATCCCAAGAACCATGTATACTTTGAGTAAAATTAGTTGTAAAGTTTAGCTTTATTTTAGGGAAAAATAATTATTTCAAGAATAGTTATATATTACCCACTTTCTGGATCTTTTTGAGAAGGAATTATCTGTTCACTAATTACTCTTGTCACTACATTTCTTTTCTTAAAAAATAGCTTTAGTGTTTAAGGAATCTGATGATCTTTAATTCTAGATAGTCATCAACTTCCTTAAACATAATTTGCCATTAGTCTTTGATTGGCACCTTAATTTTGAGCATCTGTTGTGTAATAATGTTATACATTACTTTTTTATTGTTGTTAATTTTGATACCCCTTTTCACTAGAGGATGTCAAAGCATCTTCTATTATATGTTTCAAATATTCATATAATAAGAATGCCTGTATTATCATCCTTGTTCTATGGCTTCACATGTCAAACGTGTTGATTCCTAAATCCAATGAATGAAAATTCAGCTTAGCTTCATTAGTTTCTTTAACTCTAATTATATAAGGTAATATTTCTGGCAAGTGAAAAACAATGAGTCTATTCACTGGTATGTAATTTATATGTAAGTCATTTGAAGTTTGTATTTATACATAAGATTTAACTATATTTCTATTACAATAAAATAACTCCTCACCAAAATATAAGGACAAGTTATAATTTGACATTTACTTTAAGCTTCTTCGAAGCAAAGAGTTATATTTACATACTCAAAGGAATTAAAAATGGAAATGAAATCACTTTATTTGTCCTACAGTTACCTTTTTTTATATTTATTTTTTATTGAAGTATTATTAATAGACAATCTTATATTGGTTTCAAATGTACAACACAGTGGTTCAGCAGTTACCCATATTATTAAATCCTCACCAACACTAATTCAGTTACTGTCAACATGGAAAGATGTTACAGAATCATTAACTGTATTCTCCATGTTGTACTACTGTCCCCATGACCAACTTGTATTGTGATTGAAAAGTTTTGTGCCCCTTTATCCTACTCACCCACCCCACTCACCCATCCCAGCTCCTCCCCCTTGGTAAACACTAATCATTTCTTAATGTCTATGAGTCTACTGCTTTTTTTGTTCATTCTGTTTTGCTTTGTTTTTATATTCCACAAATAAGTGAAATCATACAGTATTTGTCTTTCCCCACCTGGCTTATTTCACTGAGCATAATATGCTCTAGCTGCACCTATGTTGTTGCAAATGGGAGGATTTGTTTTCTTTTTGTGGCCAAATAATATTCCATTGTATATATGTACCACATATTCTTTATCCATTCGTCTATTGATGGACACTTAGGTTGCTTACATAACTTGGCTATTGCAAACAGTGCAATGATAAACATAGGGGTGCATATATCTTTTTGAATCAGGGATTTCATTTTGGAGGAAAAATTCCCGAGAGAGAAACTACTGGGTCAAATGGTATTTCTATTTTTAGTTTTTTAAGGAACCTCCATAATACTTTCCATAGCAGTTGTGCCAATTTGCATCCCCACCAACAGTGTAGGAGGGTTCTCATATCTCTGCATCGTCGCCAGCATTTGTTTTTTTTTTTGTCTTTTGGATGTTGGCCATCCTAAGTAGTGTGAGGTGATATCTCATTGTGGTTTTAATTTGTATTACCCAATGATTAGTGGGGTGGATCATGTGCCTGTTGGTCATTTGTATTTATTCTTTGAAGAAGTGTCTGTTCATATCCTCCACCCATTTTTTAATAAGGTTATTTGCTTTTTGGTTGTTCAGGCATGTGAGTTCTTTATGTATTTTGGATGTTAACCCCTTTTTGTATGAGTCATTTATGAATATATTCTATACTGTAGCTTTCCTTTTTGCTCTGCTGGTGTTGTCCTTTGCTGTACAGAAGCTTTTTAGTTTGCGTATTCCCACCTTTCATTTATGATACTGTTTCCCTTGCTTGAGGAGATGTGTCCAGGAAAAAATTGCTCATACTTACATTTTTGCCTGTTTTCTTCTAAGAGTTCTTTGGTTTCATGTCTCACATTCAGGTCAGTTTACTTTTGTGTATGAAGTTAGACAGTAATCCAGTTTCATTCTCTTTCATGTACTTGTTAAGTTTTCCCAGCACCAGTTACTGAAGAGGCTGTCTTTTCCCTATTGTATATTAATGGTTCTTTTATCATATATTAATTGACCATATATGTGTGGGTTTATATCTGGGCTCTCTGTTCCACTGATCTATGGATCTGTTCTTGTGCCAGTACCACACTGTTTTGATTACTGTAGCTTTGTGGTATAGCCTGGAGTCAGGGAGTGCAATTCCCCCAGCTTTGTCCTTCTTTCTCAATATTGCTTTGGCTATTTGAGGTCTTCTGTGGTTCCATTTGACCTTTAGAACTATTTGTTCTAGTACATTGAAAAATGCTGTTGGTATTTTGATAGGGATTTCATTAATGTGTAAATTGCTTTGGACAGGATGGCCATTATGACAATAGTAATTCTTCCTATCTGTGAGTACAAGATAGATTTGCATTGATTGGTGTCTTTTAATTTCTCTCATGAGAATCTTACAGTTTTCAGAATATAGGTCTTTCACATCTTTGGTTAGGTTTATTCCTAGGTATTTTATTCTTTTTGATGCAATTGTAAATGGAGTTGTTTTCCTGATTTCTCTTTTTGTTAGTTTATTGTTATAGGAATGCAGTAGATTTCTGTGTATTAATTTTGTGTCCTGCAACTTTTCTGAATTCAGTTATTAGTTCTAATAATTTTTTGATGGAGTCTTTAGTGTTCTGTATGTGTAATATGTCACCTGTAAATTGTGACAGTTTAACTTATTCCTGACCAATTTGGATGCCTTTTATCTCTTTGTGTTTTATCTGATTGCTGTGGCTAGGACCTCCAGTACTATGTTGAATAAAAGTGGTGAGAGTGAACATCATTGTTTTATTCCCAATCTTAGAGAAAAATCTTTCAGCTTTTCACCATTAAGTATGATGTTGGCTATGGGTTTGTTGTGTATGGCCTTTATTATGTTGAGGTCTGTATCCTCTCTACCCATTTTGTTTATAGAGTTTTTATCATGAATGGATGTTGATTTTTGTCAAATGCTTTTTCATCATCTATTGAAATGATCATGTGGTTTTTATCCTTCTTTTTGTTAATGTGGTGTATTATAATGATTAATTTACAAATATTATACCATCCTTGCACCCCTGGAATAAATCCCACTTTGTTGTGATGATTTTTTATGTATTTTTGAATTTGGTTTGCTAATATTTTTTTGAGGATTTTTGCATCTGTATGCATCAGGGTTATTGATCTATAATATTCTTTTTTGTGGTGTCTCTGGTTTTGGTATTAGAGTGATACTGGCCTCATAGAATGTGTTTGGTATAGTTGCATTTTTTCAAAACTAATTATTCCTACTTTCCATCCTTTATCACAACAGTTAATAAGTTGACATAGTAAGTTAATAATGCCTTAGTAATCCTTCAAAAATTTGATAGACCTTATTTTAATATGATATGGACTATTATTTGAATATACTTCCAATCATGACTTGTGAGTTCTGTCACCACTGCTTGAAGACCATTTGTTTTTCAAATAAAGGACTTTGTGTGGTATTGAAAAAGAATTTGTATAGCAGATTTTGCACACCGAGGCATATTTAATTTTATCCTTAAAATATCAACCAACTTCAGTGTTGTATTTCCTGATTTCGATAATTGCTCTGGATCATAAGAAAATGTCCTTTGTTTTAGAAAATACACCCTGAAGCTATTGGTGGTAAAGGGCATAATGTCTCCAGTTTTCTCAATTGGCTTAGAAAAAAAATGCATATATATAAAATAATAATATGTACAGAGAGAATGACTAAGCAAAGATAGCAAAATGTAAACGGTAAATCTGGATAAAAGGTATACAGGAATTCCTTGTATTCTTCTTTGTACCTTTTTTGTAAGTTTGAAACTGTATTAAAATATAAAATTATTCCAAATATCCTCCATCAGCTCTATCAACTTTAGTTGTCATACAACAACTAAAGTTGTCATACATTACCTACCTTTTTTTATTCCTGTCTAGTATTAATCTTTTCGTAGGTGCAAGAACAATAGAGCAGAAGAGACTGAGTCAGTAGTTTTGGCTTCTTCAAAAAGGATGGAAATCCTAGATGAATTAGGAGGAAAGCATGGTGATTGTAAAATCAGAAAATAACTCTCTCATTTTAAAATTATTGTTACAGAAAAAGCAGATAATATAATACATCTTATTTGAATATCCTTTTAAAATGTAGGGCTTCCACACAAAAGTTTTACAAGAATGTTCATAACAGCATTATTTGTAATATTAAAAAGTAGAAACAACCCACATGTCCTTTAGTGGAATACTATTTGGCCATTAAAAAAATGAAATCCTGATACATGCTACAACATGAATAAAACTAAATCAAAGAAATCAGGTACAAAAGATCATGTATTATGTTGAATTCATTTATATGAAATACCTAGAATAGGAAAATTCATATAGACAGAATTTAGATTAGTGGTTGCTGGGCACTCAAGTTGAGAGGAATAGAGAATAACTGCTAATGGGTACAAGGTTTCTTTTGAGGTGATCAAAATGTTCTGGAATTAAATTGTGTGATGGTTGTACAGCCTTGTGAATATATTAAAAACCACTTTAAAAGGGTGAATTTTATGGTAGGTGGATTATATTTCAGTAACATTCTCATGTATGTATAAAAAAGTAAGGACTAATAATCACTCCTGCCTCAAAGTCTTTCCATCTAATTAAAAATAAGAGCCAAAGACTTTATAACTTTACATAATCTGGCTTCTTGTTACTTCACAGACCTCATCTCCTTTTATTTTCCCCCTTAGTCATTCCAGTCTACCTGCACTGGTCTCCTGACTATTGCTGCTTCTAGGTTTTTTTTATTGGTTTTTCCCTCTTCTTAAAATCCCAGCAACCCTTTATTCAAAAGCCAGTCTCTCAGAGATCCCTTCCCTGGCTACTCTCTGAAATTGTAGCCCTCTCCAGTATCACCCATTCCCTTCCTGGCTTTACTCTTCTCCTTGGGATTATTTACCATCTAACACAATATATAATCTCTTTATACATATACATATGTGTGTGTGTGTGTGTGTATAAATAATATCTCTTTGTTACATATCTTATGTATCTCTGTAATATATATATATATATCTTTATACATATACTTTTTAATCTCTCCATCTTTATATAAAGCTCCATGAGGGCAGAGATTCTGTCTCTTATTCAATACTGTATGCCAGGGCTTAGAACAGGATTTGGTACAGAATTGTCACTAATGCCAAATGAGTGGATCTAAAAGCATACATACAGACAGTTATAGCAAAAATCAGGAATATTAAATAATTTAAAAGGGGACTACATCTATTATTCCCTTTATTCAACTAAAAATTAAGTTTCCTGTTGGACTATGAGACTAAGGAAGTGGGAGGAAAGAAAAATATCTTGTTCTTATTGTCTTGAAAGGAAAATAATAAAAACTTTTATTCAGTTCTTAAAATGGAAGCAAAACTTTATTTGACCCAAGGAAATAATTATTTTATTTATTTTCATTTATAAGGACCTGGCAAAGATCCACACATACATGAAGTAGTATGGGCCTAAATCAGAGGTCATTAAAACTATGGCCCATGGCCTTTTTTTTTTGGTAAATAAAGTTGTACTGGAATACAGCCATACCCATTTGTCCACATATTGTCTGTGGCTGCCATTGTACTATAACGGTGAAGTTAAACTATTTGAAACAGAAACAATATGATACCCAAAGCCTAAAATATTTACTATCTGACCCTTTACAGAAAAAGTGTGCTGAGCCCTGTCTAAATTAGTACTTTAGAGTATACAATAGTTAGTAGCGAACCTTGACCAAATTTAGAAGTTCAAATTTCTTTTCTATTACTACCTGTGTTACCTTGGACAAGTTTTATTATATTTAGTGTTCTCACCTGTAAAATAAAGATAATACCTATCTCCCATGATTGTTTAAGAATTTAAATAACATATTATATATAAGGCACTTAGTGAAGTGCCTAGAAAACTGGTAGTAATGTAAATCTCAGTCCAATAAGTAGAGCACACACACAGATACACACACACACACACACACACACACACACACACACACACACACACACACACACACACACACACACACACCAAGGAAACAGTGCCCTCAAATGGAAACTCAGTCACCAAGCATTTTCCAGATACTTTGATATTTTTAGGAAAATAATAAATCCAACAACTGTTAAATGAATACTTACTATATATAAGGCAAATGATAACCACCAAAATATCCAAAATATATGTATGGAGTTTGGTCATTTTTTGAGAAAATTATAGTCAATCATTATTTCTAAATATCCTCCTCATAGTATTTGATACTCTTGACTCATATTTTAGCATATGTGCTGCTTGTTAGTTACATTTCAGGTAAGTTTTATCACTTTATTTTTAAGGACAGTTTTATATAAGGAGGACTAATTTATGCTACATTCTGATTGTAAGCAGGCAAAACAGTGTGATGCTTCATCTGTTACAACAGGATCTCAGTCTGGAACCTTATCTTAGGTGCCTTTTTTCCTAAGTCTCTGCTTACAGAAAGCAGCTTTATAGATTATGTTGATGCTGTCTTTCTGCTTATACTGCCTTTTCTTTGGTAAAATAAAATAAATGATTTATTTCTCCTTAACCTAGTTTTGTTTTGGTGGTTGATTTGGAGCCTAAAGATATGGATTGTTACATCCAGTATATGGGATTCTTTAATATTGATTTATCTTCGGTATACAGAATCACAATCTCATTTTTGCTAATATACCTTTCAGTAAACTTTTATCAATCATCCACTATGTGCTTGGCATTAAATTTTTTTTTAATTAGTAGAACACAGTTTTTGTCTTCTAAAGACACAAGGTGTGGTAGAGTAAATCCACTACCTGAATCCACTAAACAAAATCCACTAAACAAATAATTTCAATAAGGTAATAGTAGTAATAACAGTGAAAGTGTGGATGAGAAAGCTATTAATTCTGCCTTAAGGTGTCAGGAAAGACCTGCAGAGAGGTGTTTGAGCTGAGTCTCAATGGGTGAGTTCAGTATTGTCAAGTATATTGGCTACAAAGAATGATACCTCACAGGAGGTACCAAAATTAATCAACAAAAATGTTCAGCACCTACTGTGTACCAGATAATGCTCCAGATAGTGGAGATATATGAACAAAACAGATTCTTTTCCTGCTCTTGTGTAGATTATTTTCAGTGGAACATGCAAAGGCATGGAAGTGACATAAATAGTACAGCATGGCTGAGCCTAGAAGAGTCCAAAATGAAGCAGGAGCCACATCCCATTATGTTTGAACGTGATGCTATAGGCCAATAGGCCAATAGTTTCACCTGAGAACTCCAGAGATACTGCTGTATCATAAAGTTATTACAAGTAGATTATCCATCTGTGCTTAGATGCTAAGCAAGCATAGCCTGTGGATTTGGATAAAATGGTTTTTTATACATATGTATCACTACTTTTCTATGTAGTTTTAAGTAATAAAATATAGATTTACTTAAATATTATGAATTCATAATACCTTTTTAAAGAATTTTCTCACTTCTCAATCAGTTGGTACTATTGCTACAACTACTTTTGAGTCACTGTCTGCCAAAATGACTAATTTTAAAGAGATCCTAAAATATCTCCTGCTAGGGTTGAAGCTGCTAAAACTTTCAGATCAGCCAACCAAAACTTCAGCAACTATTAAGTGAACTCCTTCTAAGTGTCAGGCACTGCTCCAGCCCCAGGGGTAACAAAAATTAATAAGAAACAAGGTCCGTGTCCTCAGGGAACTTACAGTCAAGGTGAATTAGAGTCCAGATATGATGAATAATGAAGTAATCATGGAGAGAAGGGTGTGAATTCAGGATATATTGAGAGAGTAACTCTTAAGCAATGAGAATTCTCTCGCTGAAGGCGGGCTACTATTCTAGAGTAGAAAGAATAGAGTATTGAGAGCAGAGCTAATGTTTCCCTAATGCAGGGAAAGCTGTCTTCATAAGAGTATTGTTTTCTCATTGCAACAAACCTAATTAATTTCTAGAGAACCCGGAAATTAGTGTGGGTCTCTGAAAATACCTCTTTTGCCTGATTTTTCACTTCCTA
This sequence comes from Manis javanica, assembly GCF_040802235.1. Classification (NCBI taxonomy): domain Eukaryota; kingdom Metazoa; phylum Chordata; class Mammalia; order Pholidota; family Manidae; genus Manis; species Manis javanica. The sequence continues at coordinate 86,905,582 of NC_133166.1, forward strand.
TTAATAAAGTATAAGCCTATAAAATTATCTTAAACCATGTAAATATGTAATATAAATCACATACAAAAAAAATCCATCTAGTGTGACTCTTTCACAATGGACAGTGTAAGTATGACAGGAGTTGAAGGACAGTCATTTGCTACGTTGCTGAATCGCTGAGCCTTCAGCCCAAAGCTCACTTCTCTTACTTCTTTCAGATTTCAGCCTTCTTCCCCCACCCCACCCCAACCTCCCTCCCCCCCCTCTCTCCCCCTCTTTTTATTCTTGCTAGGAAAGACAGAGCTATTGACTAGAAGCCCAGAGTTGCCCCCAAGTTCCGACCACCGGCTCGAAATCTTATGAAGTGGACTTGTAATATCCTTAATGTTGCTGCTGGCAGTCAGTTACAGACTCCATTATTGTCGATCAATGCAGTCGCCATGCGAGGTGGGGGGAGGAAGGGAGGAGGAGGAGAAGAAAGGAGGGATGAGAGCTTCCTGTTCACAGCTTTATCCACCTGCCTTTGCTCACAGCACATCTTCGCAAAGGAGCTGAGATGCTGCTGTTGAAATAGCTAGAGCAGGAAGGGGCTGGGGGCTCCAGTTCTCTCGGACTGACTGAAAGGAAATTTGAAAACCTTTCTCCTTGGAACAAACCAAAATGCTGAATTTGTTCTTTTGCCTTTGTTTCTGTTTGATGATATGCTTTACTTAACTGATTGGCTATTGTGTTGTCTGGTTATCTAAGCTGCTTCAGTGTAGGAACCTGGGTCTTTTTTTTTGAGTATCTTTATTCTTTATTTTCCTTTGCCTTCTCCTGTCATTAAACACAAATCATTATTCAATTTTATCGTGGCTTTCTCTTTCAGGCTAAAGCTTAACACCAAGAGAGAGGAGGACAAATCTCTCTTCCCTTCTCCTCTGTCACCCTCTTTTAACCCTCTCTGTTTCCTTTCCCCCTCCCCCCATTTTATTAGATTGATGTCACGGAGACAGAATTCGGGGTGGAAGGAGGATTACATTTTCTCTTTCATCATTTCAGCCTAGCCAGCAATTTTAAGTGTTGGGCCCCCAAGAATTTAGTCTCTTTTTCTTTTCCTACTTCATCATTCAGTAATTGTGCTCTGTATGGAAAAGTTTTCTGGCTGGAGAATGAGTCTCCTTTCCCCTGGTGATGTGGCCGAGTGGTTGGATAGTAGCACCGAAGAGGAGAAGAGCCTTCTGTCATTTCTGGGTACGGTAGGGCTCCGCTTGTTCTTTTAACCCTTTGTTGTCTGAACTCTTACTTTGGGGAGTAAGATCTCAAATTTTCTAAAATCCACTTCTGCATTTTTAAAAGGGGAAGAGGAATTAAGAGAATATGTTCAAGCTCTTTGCTTCTCAAGTTTTGTTTATGTGTATAGAAATTGTGCCAGTAACATTGGCTATGAGAAATAAAAGACAGTTTGCTTTGCTTTAACAAAGAGTGCAGCTCCATGCAAGGCTTATCATGTCATTTGGTCTGCTGTTTGTGGTATTTAGACAACTTCCACTTGCCAAAATATGTTACTGTTTTACTATACTTCTTAGTACAGTGATGATGAGGCTTGCCATGTGGGAGTGGAAGTAGGCTTTGTGTGCAAGAAAAGCCAACGTATGGATTAAGAAGTGGCTTGTATGCAAAGTGTGAGATACTTGTAATGTTCATATATCAGATATATAAAATAGGACACCTGGACCAGCCATTACTTTAACTTCCCATTTCTGGATGCATTCTAATAAATTTCTAAATAAAGCAATTATTGATCATGAAATAATTGATATATAACACAAATTTCTAAGAAAGTTAAGTTATAAATCCATTTTTACCTCAAATGTAACAAGAGAGCTTTTATAATGCTTATAAAAACTTTATTTGTGAATATTTTTGTTAGATTAATAATTGCCTTCAGATTTATTTATTTTTTGAGTAGATTTGGTTTATTGCATTAGATATTTCTCTGAATTTAAGTATACCTTTATTATAATGAGCAAAATTTTTGGTCTTTAATTTATTCTTCATAAATATTTTCTACGACCTATGAATAGTCTTCTGCCATTTAAAACAGTATAATTGTATTTAACATAACTTTCTGTTTAGTCTTACTTAATTCAATTATGTCAGTCTTAACATTCTATAAATGATTTGTTTTTTCTTGCAGTTTAGTTGTAAAGGGTCATCCCAATCAGGTCTTTCCTAATTCTGTAAAGATTCAGGTACATATTTAGATGTAGATATTAATCCTATTCTTAATTTCTTCATCATAGCTTCATATTTTAGGCATTTGGGTGACTTTAAGAAATGTGAGTACTTCTTAACTCCTCATTTCGCTGAAGTCTGTCTCATTCTACTTGCTTCCCATTCTCTTACACACACACACACACACACACACACACACACACACACACACACACACACACACACACACACACACACACACACACACACCAGTGAAGAAAAGCAAATACAAATATCCCTGAGTGAAACTAGTCACTTAGACCCTACTGCATCATGGGAAAGGAAGACAGAGTCAATTAAACATCTTCCCCTTGTTCTTGCATGATATTTAAGTGAATTCTAATCATCTAACCTCAGGATTAATTTCTTCCCTTCTTCGGGGGTGAGGCAGCTATTATCTCATTATGCTTAAAAAGAATTTGATCAAATAAATAGAGATGGGCAAATAAAAAGTACTATTTTTGTGCCCCCCTCCAATCCTCACTCATCCTCTGTTTAGGAGAGTTAGTAAACTCCTTTTTATCTGCAGATGGAGGTAATAAAGACAAATGATCTTAGAACCCGCTTAGAAGAAAAAATGCAAATTCCTGCAAATTATCTATCTAATGGAAGGAAACCTTAGTATATGTAATAGATAAAACACCGGCAAGTGGGTTATGATTCTGCTCAAGGGCTGTAACAAGAAGTTTAGCTTCCTGAGTAAGTAGCTATGTATTCTGTGCTCTGAAGTGTCAGCAAGTCTTATTTTGGGGATTGAAGCTCTCTCCTGAGCATGGGTAGCAAACACCTCCATCTGTGGATAAATAGAAATTTACTAAACTCCAGAGGAACTAGAAGCAAAGCTATCTCAGATAAAGCTTGTAATAGCTTGCGGATTAAGCAGAGCCCTCGTGATGAGTCATTTGCTAATGTAGTTACCATTAATGAGAATACGCTTTTCCCAATAAAGACACCAAGAGAAAACTAAGAAAACTGAATCCACTTTATGGTGGATCTAGGATGAGTGGAACCAAAACAGTCAATGTGTCAGAGAACCTATGAAATTATACTTTCTTTGCCTAAGGAGTTTTATGGCTGCATTCTCTCTAGAAGCTAAGCAGATGAAAGAAAAGCACTTTGTGTTGCTTAGACTTTGTTAATTTACTTTTGGACAGTAGCCACTAAACTTATGTTCAGGCCTTCCTGTTAATTTAGCACACTGCTGGTTTGATGAAACATCATAAAACTGTGCCCTGTTCATTATTCTATTCAAAAACCTTCCATGGTTCCCTCTTTACCTATCAGGTAAAGTCAAAACACCTTACTCTGGAACTTATTCTGGCCCTTCCCCCTGACATTACAGTATTCCTTCTGTGGTGAGTGGGGAAAGGGAGGATCTTCATTCCACCATATTGATTAATGTTCTTGGAGAAACATTGCCCATTCTTACCTTTCCAAGTGCTGTTTCTTCTATCAGCAGTGTCTCTTATCCAAACTGAGCTTTCTAAAACCCTACTCGTGTTTTAACTCTTGCTCCTGAACCACACACTGTGCTAAGGTACTTTGCATACAAAGAGGTATAAAATACAGCTGCTTGTGAGAAGCATAGAGTTTGATTGGTTGCAATTAAGTGAGAAAGATTTAAGGATAATTTGAGACAACAATGGAAAAAAGTAAAATAAGGCATTGTCTGATTGTGAGATGACCTATCCAAGCAAAAATTCTTTGGAAATTTGGAAAAGGGAGACCTCATTTTATGTTAGGAACACCGAAGATTGCTTTACAGAAATAGAAATTAATCTCTTAAAAGATAGCACAGATTTTTATGGAATTGGTGGAGTTTTCTGTGAAAGAGTGTCAGAAGGAAACTGAAATTATGTTCATGTCCAATGAATAAACTGATTTGAAAGGAATGGGAAGTTTATGTAAAGAACTGATGAGAGATAATACTTCAAGGATATTTGGTGGCTTATGGTGTAGGACCTATAATGACAAGCTAAAAAGTAACACTTTTATCCTGAAAACAGTTGGGAAGAAGTAAAAATTCTTGAGCAAGAAAAAGATATAGTCGGGAAGACATTTCTAAAGGCATCAGAGTAGGGGTAAGAGTCTAGAAGCAGTTAAGCCTGTTTGAAAGCTGTTACAGTAGTCCAGATCTGAATTAAGTTCCTCTGTATTAACACTTAACCCTCTGTATAAGTGGTTTGCTTATTTATTATTAAAACTAGATCATGATGCCTCCACAACAGGGGCTTGATCCTCTGTCTTCTCAGCACCCACAAACTTCAAGTGTAGATGAATATTTGCATAGCTTAGCTCCATCTGAAATGAAAAGATGGAAAGATTATAAAGGATCTATCAACCAAATTGGTGACAGATTGGAGGAATGGGAAACAAAATGAATCAAAAACTATTTTTGCACTTGAGTGGATGGTACTATTAACAGAAATAGGGAAGTCGGAAAAGGGAGCCATTTTTTGAGGGAAGAAGATGAGTTCTATTTACATATATTGAATTTGAGATGACCAGTAAAAATCTGGATAGAAATACAATTCTGATGATTGGAAATGAAGTCATAGGTAGAGAACAACATTTGGAAGCCCTCTAAAGAAGAAAAGCAGTTGAAGCTGTAAACATCTGTAGGCAATCTACTATTGAGACTGTCAAGAAAAAACAGAAGGCAGGGACTGAACCTTGAAAAACACCAACAGTCGGGGTAAGAGTGGAGGTAGTGTAGAGTTGAAGAAGACAGGGAATGATCATAATGGTAGGAAGAAAGCTAGGATGCTGTGGTGTTTATCACAGATGCTAGGGTAGAAAAGGTCAACAACATGGTCAATAGTGTCGGACACAAAAGCCAAAGAGAAATCAGAAAAGACCACTGGATTTGACAGTTAGGGGACTTTTGATAACCTGTGTAAGAATCAGTGCTATTTCATTTATTAAAGTTGAGGGAGGAGAAACCAGATTTTTAATACTGAAAAAGATAGCAGATGGTGAGACAGTGAAAGCCATCAGTTATGTCACTTGCCTGGAGGAATCTGTGACTGATAGAAAGAAAAAGTGCATTTTTTAAAAATTGGGAGACTTGTGCATATTTTTAGGTAGTGGAAAGAGCAAGATATTGAACCTTCAAGAGAGGAGAGTAACTGAGAGAACAAAATCCTTTATGGGCTTGAGGGAAGGTGGAATTCAGGGCACAAATAACTTGTTGAGGGAAGAAGGGAGAAACTTATACAGAAATTGAAGATGCATGTAGAGATATAGCAACATAAAATAGGGAACATGAGGGAGTTAAAGCCATTATATCAATTTTCTGGCATTTATCTAGCGCTCCCTTGCTCCTGCAGGATAGGGACCTTCTCTTAATATTTTGGCATCTTCCAGGATAGCACTGAATAGATGCTTAGTAAATACTTGTTTTTGAATGATTGGATGCTGTTCAGATACCCAGAAGTTTAAGATTCAGCCATTTTCACAATTGCCCAAATTATTCTGTCAGATCAACCTCTTTTTCCCCTTTTCTACTACTGTTGTCTATTCTCATTATCTGCAAGTACCATTTTAAGTACATGACTAGCATTTGCAGTTGTTATTCAGTAGATTATAATTGGGTTCTCCAAATTCTAGAATAAGAAAGAAAATACTCAACAAATATTTTGTACTACTTAACATTTTCTAAACTGAATTTAAGCAAATTTCATCTCACTAAGTATCATTTAAGTGATAAAATAATTTTATAAAAAAAGAATGTAGTTTTGACAAAACGTAAACATTTTAAAGTTTCTAAATGACTCTTCTGGCTACAGTTAATTATTTGTATTGACAATCACTATTTGTAAAATTACACCTAACACTGGGGGAAAGCATATTAAAAAACCAAACCCCCCATTTCTGGAAATTTACAGACTAGGTACCCTGAAAAACAATACAGAAACAACTAGAAATGTCATATTAATGAAACAAACATTTTAAACTGAATGGCAGAAATCACCACTTGGGCAGGAAAGGAGATCTGCAATAAGAGAAAAAAGAAAAAAAAACTAAAAATCCAGGTAGTATATGGTCCTGGGGGCATTTGCCTGTCTCAGAGCTCCAGAAGGTTAAGTTTTAGTGGCCACAAGATAGAAGATGGGCCTAGGATCCAAACAAAGTGAGGAATTAGACCTGAAAACCCTACCCTTACGACTTCTCCTTGATGAGTGAAAATAGAAATATGAAAAAAATTCTGCTCACTGAAAAGAATGGACAGATCTTATTTATCTTAGTTTGGACTCATGGGGAAGGGAAGAGGATAAAAGTCCCCTAAGAATTCTTATAACTACAGTTCTGATAAGGTAAAACTAAAATAGTGGACACCAATAATATGTCAGAAATAGGAAGAGGGTAGTTGGAATTGAAGTATTTTAAGATTGTTGAATTATTCAAGAGAAGGATAGAAATCAGGCTTAGCTTTAGGCTTTAAGTACATATGTTAAAATATTAAGGACTACTGTTAAAAGTATAGAAATAGGGTGCATAATTTCAAAAGCAGTAGCTAAGAAAATGAATTTTTAAATCTTGATCAATCTGAGAAAAGACAGGAAATCAGAAAAACAAAAATGTAAATAGAAAACACAGTAAGAAGGTAAAAATAAACTCAACTATATCAGAAAACACAATATATGAAAATGTTAAAAGGAAATAATGTCATTCTCCCTTTTTTTTTTTCAATGCTGTGAATGAAGAAGACATATGCATCCAGGAGGGTTAAAAGTAAAAGGTTTGGGAAAATATTTAGCAGGCAAACACTAATTAAAAGAAAGCTAGTATGGCCATGAAAACAAGATAGAAGTGGGCCTTTGTTTCAAAAAGCATTACTTGGGAATAAAGGAGGTCCCTGCATAATCATAAAATGTAGAAATCACTAGAAAGATACAACAATCTTACATACACCAAATAACAAAGCCTCAAAATTTATAAGCCAAAAATTGACAGATATAAGGAGAAATTCATAAATCTACAACCCTATCTACAAAAGTTAGTAAGGCTATAGAAGATACTTTTAAAAAAACATAATCTTGAGTTAATAGATATGTATAGAATCCTAAATCCAATGATTATATATATAGTCTTCTCAAGCACATATGGAATCAATGAAAACTGACAATAGAGTGGTATAATCAAATCTCAGCAAATTTCAGTCTTTTAAGCATATAGAACGTCATTCTCTTGATCATGATTGAACTAAGGTACGAATTACTTAAAAAATTTAACGACAAAAAAAAGACACTCAAGAGAAATTAAAGAGGACACTAGCAAATGAAAACTCATCCAGTGCTCTTGGCTAGGAAGAATTAATATCAAAATGGCCATCCTGCCCAAAGCAATATACAGATTTGATGCAATCCCTATCAAATTACCAACTGCATTCTTCAATGAACTGGAACAAATAGTTCAAAAATTCATATGGAAACACCAAAGACCCCAAATAGCCAAAGCAATCCTGAGAAGGAAGAATAAAGTGGGGGGATCTCGCTCCCCAACTTCAAGCTCTACTACAAAGCCACAGTAATCAAGACAATTTGGTACTGGCACAAGAACAGAGCCACAGATCAGTGGAACAGAATGGAGACTCCAGACATTAACCCAAACATATATGGTCAATTAATATACGATAAAGAAGCCATGGACATACAATGGGGAAATGACAGTCTCTTCAACAGATGGTGCTGGCAAAACTGGACCAGCTACATGTAAGAGAATGGAACTGGATCACTGTCTAACCCCATACACAAAAGTAAATTCAAAATGGATCAAAGACCTGAATGTAAGTCATGAAACCATAAAACTCCTAGACAAAAACATGGGCAAAAATCTCTTGGACATAAACATTAGTGACTTCTTCATGAACATATCTCCCCGGGCAAGGGAAACAAAAGCAAAAATGAACAAGTGGGACTACATCAAGCTGAAAAGCTTCTGTACAGCAAAGGACACCATCAACAGAACAAAAAGGAACCCTACAGTATGGGAGAATATATTCATTCATAAATGACAGTTCCGATAAAGGCTTGACATCCAAAATATATAAAGAGCTCATGCACCTCAACAAACAAAAACCAAATAATCCAATTAAAAAGTGGGCAGAGGAGCTGAACAGACAGTTCTCCAAAGAAGAAATTCAGATGGCCAACAGACACATGAAAAGATGCTCCACATTGCTAGTCGTTAGAGAAATGCAAATTAAAACCATAAGGAGATATCACCTCACACCTGTAAGGATCGCCACCATCCAAAAGACAAACAACACATGTTGGCGAGGTTGTGGAGAAAGGGGAACCCTCCTACACTGCTGGTGGGAATGTAAATTAGTTCAACATTGTGGAAAGCAGTATGGAGGTTCCTCAAAATGCTCAAAATAGACATACCATTTGACCCAGGAATTCCACTTCTAGGAATTTACACTAAGAATGCACAGCAGCCCAGTTTGAAGAAGACAGGTGCACCCCTATGTTTATTGCAGCACTATTTACAATAGCCAAGAAATGGAAGCAACCTAAGTGTCCATCAGTAGATGAATGGATAAAGAAGATGTGTACATATAAAGAATTGAATATTATACAGCCATAAGAAGAAATCAAATCCTACAATTTGCAACAACATGGATAGAGCTAGAGGGTATTATGCTCAGTGAAATAAGCCAGGCATAGAGGGTATTAAGCTCAGTGAAAGAAGCCAGGCAGTATCAAATGATTTCGCTCATATGTGAAGTATAAGAACAAAGAAAAACTGAAGGAACAAAACAGCAGCAGCATCACAGAACCCAAGAATGGACTAACAGTTACCAAAGGGAAAGGGACTAAGGAGGATGGGTGGGAAAGGAGGGATAAGGGTGGGGTAAAAGAAAGGGGGCATAACGATTAGCATGTATAATATGGGGGGGACATGGGGAGGGCTGTGCAACACAGTGAAAACAAGTAGTGATTCTACGGCATCTTACTACGCTGATGGACAATGACTGTAATGGGGTGTGTGGGGGGGACTTGGTGAACGGGAGAACCTAGTAAACATAATGTTCTTCATGTAATTGTAGATTAATGATAACAAAAAAAAAAGAGATAGGGGTTGAACTTGCAAAAAAAAATTTAACAAAAAATTTAAAAACCTTTACTTTTGGAAACTTTTAAAAATACTCATATGTAACTCTTTAATCAAAGAAGAAACAATGGAAATTATAAAATCTTTAGAATTATACATCGTGAAATAGTACATACCAGAACTTGTAGGCTGTTGCTAAAATAGTCATTAAGTGAAATTTACAGCCTTCAAATTTTATACTGAGGAGGAGAAAGGCTGAAAATTCATGATCTATTAGCATTCAACTCAACAAGTTAGAAAAAGAGAACAAACCCAAAGAAAGTTTAGGAAAAGAAATAATGAAGATAAGCAGATGATAATGAAATGGGAAACAGAAATAAATTTGATGGAATCAATAAAGCCAAGAGTAATTTCTTTAAAAAGTCCAATTAAAGTAGATAAAACTGTCAAGATTTGATCAAGGCAATAGAGAAAGCATGAATAAGCAATGTTTACAATGAAAAATGGGACACAATACAGAAAATCAGAGACATGAGAAATAGGAAACTATCATGAATACATTTATGATCATATATTTGAAAATGTAGAGGACATGGTTATTTTTAAAGAAAGATCTGATTTATTTAAATTGACTATAGAAGAAATAGTAAATGAAAGTAGGCATGTTATTTATCACCATTACTGAAACTGAAACAAAAATGAATTATAATCTACCTCCAATTATGGTTTGATATCTTGTACAGACAGCTTGACTTCTGAAAAATAATGAATACTGTATCATACTTGCATTAATATTTCCAATCAGTGATAATTCAGTTTTTCATCATGAATGACTGAATTGGCATTCTGGTATCTAAATAGAAAAACATACAAAAATTCTAACAACCATGCTAAAACCTAAGTGTGGCATTTGAATCTTTACTAAGTCCTACAGGTGGTCATGCTTTCCTTAGAATTTTTAAGTCATACATCCTTTGTTTAGGGGATGTCCTTACAAAAGAAAAAAAAAAGTTTTTTCAGAAAATTTAGGGAGGAGCAAATAAAAGTCTAAAGGAAAACACCCTGAACAGGTATCTAAAGAAAATGGAAATGAATATGAAGGTATCAAGACATAAACTTGGTTAATAGATATTTAAGTGTGCTTCTTAATAAAACCCAGAAATTTGTGAATTTTCAAATAGAAAGCCATATAGAAGGAAAAACCTCAAAACTAAACCTAATCTCCCATGAAGCTTATTTGTCAAAATCTGTATTATAGCTAAAGATTTAATTAACATAAAGAGAGAGTGATTTCCAAACTTGACTATATAGTACACTTTAATTCCATATGTGAATTAGAAATAATCAGAAATTTTATTAATAATTTAATTATGTATTAAGTTGAACCATATCAATTATTGATATTTTTTAACATCAAAAATGTCTATTTTATATGATCTGATGTATTTTTTAAAGGAGGAAAAAGAAGTGTCCAGACTATGCTGAATTATTTTTTCATTGTTTAGTTAAAATTTGTTACTAATTATTATCTTTTGTTTTATTTTAATACTCCCTACAGACAAGCAAGAATGGGTGAAAATGATTGATGGAAATACTGTGGGAGAGATATTTTAAATTGAGAGAATTACACTTACTAAAATTTGTTTTGTTGAAAATTTATACAAGATTACCATTATTCAAATCTTGTAGCATAAGACGCCAGTTGCAGAACACTATTGGACAGGAATACAGTTTGGTACCTGAAACTAGAGAACATATAATCAAGTAATATGAATTTTTATAAGCATATTAATTGGAAGTCAAAGAAAGATGAATAATTATTCCTGATTTTATAGAAATAGATGAATCGAAATTAGTATTGAATGTCAACTAAGATTTGGCAGGTATGTGGAAACCATTAGTAAAGACGGATGCAGGGGAATGATTATCATTAGTTTGCAATCTAAGATATCTAAGACAATTCGTCGGAGAATGTTGACAGAAAGAGTGACTGTAAGGAGGAGCCAGGTGATTTTTTTTCAATGCCTGACTGTCTACCTTAAGTTCTCTAGTAAGGTAATTACATCAAGAAAGTAATGTTTTAGGGAAACTAATCTGGTAATGGTTTTAAGCAGAGAGACAAGAATCAATGAGATCAGTTAGGAAGATCCTGCCATAATCTGCATGAGAAGAAAAAAAATCCTGGATTAGGGTGATAGATGATAATAGAAATAATGAAGCCAACACACAATTGGAAAAGAGACTTGGCAGTGTTTGGTGGCTAAAGTGGTACAACTCAATATCATAGGCTTCTCCCTTTTCTATTACCCTCATGAATGAGTGATGTCCAGTGTAAACATTTTTGTCTTTGTGCAGTGCCATATCCATATTTGGTCCTCAGTACATGATTCTCATCTTTATATTAGAAGCCCAAATATTTGTATGTGTTCAATACTTTCTACTAATGTCTGTTTTGGAATAAAAACCCAAACTACTCTTAAAACACCCTGGCATAATCAAGGACCAAATTTTTTTTTTAAGTTTTAAAGATGAAAAGAAAATCATGGTATGAACAATTTAAAGATTATGCCCACAATTATATGTGAAACATACTAATAATGAGAACATATCAAGTCAGTTATATGAAAAGTTTAGGTAAAAGTCTTAAAACACCTCTGTTAAATTAGAAGACACTGTCTTCCAGAGTTGAAGACAAAATGTTATTCACCAAAATGAAGCTGTCATAATAAGAAAATCTTACAAATATCTAGATTGCAATGCTCAAAACAGTCATTTTATGCTAAGCAATACTTACTTAATTACTTAATCTTTTAGAGATAGTTGTTTGTAAAACTTAAGATCCTTATGCTTTTTATCTATTTTTGTCTCCTAGAATTGGCCTAAGTGGTTACCTCTCCACTTAGGTGTACTGAAAATACTCTAAGAGAGATGGAAGGACAGGGTATCATTGTTATTGATCTAAGGCTTTATTTTTGTTTAACAATTTTAGGTTCACAGCAAACTTCAGAGGACAGTATAGAGAGTTCCCATATACCCCTGTCCCTGGACACACACAGCTTGTCCCACTATTAACATCCCCCACTGCAGTGGCACATTTATTACAGTTAATGAATCCACATCAACACATCATGGTCACCCAAAGTCCATAGTTTGTTTAGAGTAGGATTCATTCTTAATGATGTACATTCTGTAGGTCTGGACAAATGTTTAGTAACATGTATCCATTATTACAGTATCATCCAGAGTATTTTCACTGCCCTAAAAATTCTGTGCTCTACCTATTCATCCCTACCCCTATGGCCAGGATATTTTTTGGAGGGATTTTGGTAACTTTTTATTCAAGGAATTGGTACTGGGTATTTTTTTTTTGTTCTCATTAATCTACAATTACATGAAGAACATTATGTTTACTAGGCTCTCCCCTTCACCAACTTCCCCCCACAAAACCCATTGCAGTCACTGTCCATCAGCGTAGTAAGATGTCATAGAATCACTACTTGTCTTCTCTGTGTTGCACAGCCCCCCCCTTTCCCCCAACCCCCACATTATACATGCCAATCATAATACCCCCTTTCTCTTCCCCGCTCTTATCCCTCCCTACCCTCTCATTCTCCCCAGTCCCTTTCCCTTTGGTAGCTGTTAGTCCATTCTTCGGTTCTGTGATGCTGCTGCTGTTTTGTTCCTTCAGGTTTTCTTTGTTCTTATACTCCACGTATGACTGAAATCATTTGGTATTTGTCTTTCTCTGCATGGCTTATTACACTGAGCATAATACCATCTAGCTCCATCCATGTTGTTGCAAATTGTAGGATTTATTTTCTTCTTATGGCTGAATAATATTCCATTGTGTATATGTACCACATTTTCTTTATCCATTCATCTACTGATGGACACTTAGGTTGCTTCCATTTCTTGGCTATTGTAAATAGTGCTGCAATGAACATAGGGGTGCATATATCTTTTTCAAACTGGGCTGCTGCATTCTTAGGGTAAATTCCTAGAAGTGGAATTCCTGGGTCAAATGGTATGTCTATTTTGAGCATTTTGAGGAACCTCCATACTGCTTTCCACAATGTTGAACTAATTTACATTCCCACCAGCAGTGTAGGAGGGTTCCCCTTTCTCCACAACCTCGCCAACATGTGTTGTTTGTCTTTTGGATGGTGGCGATCCTTACAGGTGTGAGGTGATATCTCCTTATGGTTTTAATTTGCATTTCTCTAACGACTAGCAATGTGGAGCATCTTTTCATGTGTCTGTTGGCCATCTGAATTTCTTCTTTGGAGAACTGTCTGTTCAGCTCCTCTGCCCACTTTTTAATTGGATTATTTGGTTTTTGTTTGTTGAGGTGCATGAGCTCTTTATATATTTTGGATGTCAAGCCTTTATCGGAACTGTCATTTATGAATGAATATATTCTCCCATACTGTAGGGTTCCTTTTTGTTCTGTTGATGGTGTCCTTTGCTGTACAGAAGCTTTTCAGCTTGATGTAGTCCCACTTGTTCATTTTTGCTTTTGTTTCCCTTGCCCGGGGAGATATGTTCATGAAGAAGTCACTAATGTTTATGTCCAAGAGATTTTTGCCCATGTTTTTGTCTAGGAGTTTTATGGTTTCATGACTTACATTCAGGTCTTTGATCCATTTTGAATTTACTTTTGTGTATGGGGTTAGACAGTGATCCAGTTCCATTCTCTTACATGTAGCTGTCCAGTTTTGCCAGCACCATCTGTTGAAGAGACTGTCATTTCCCCATTGTATGTCCATGGCTTCTTTATCGTATATTAATTGACCATATATGTTTGGGTTAATGTCTGGAGTCTCCATTCTGTTCCACTGATCTGTGGCTCTGTTCTTGTGCCAGTACCAAATTGTCTTGATTACTGTGGCTTTGTAGTGAGCTTGAAGCTGGGGAGTGAGATCCCCCCCACTTTATTCTTCTTTCTCATGATTGCTTTGGCTATTTGGGGTCTTTGGTGTTTCCATATGAATTTTTGAACTATTTGTTCCAGTTCATTGAAGAATGCAGTTGGTAATTTGGTAGGGATTGCATCAAATCTATATATCGCTTTGGGCAGGATGGCCATTTTGACGATATTAATTCTTCCTAGCCTAGAGCATTGGATGAGTTTCCATTTGTTAGTGTCTTCTTCAATTTCTCTTAAGAGTGTATTATAGTTTTCAGGGTATAGGTCTTTCACTTCTTTGGTTAGGTTTATTCCTAGGTATTTTATTCTTTTTGATTCAATTGTAAACGAAATTGCTTTCCTGATTTCTTTTTCTATTGGTTCATTGTTAGTGTATAGGAAAGCCACAGATTTCAGTGTGTTCATTTTGTACCCTGCAACTTTGCTGTATTCCGATATCAGTTCTAGTAGTTTTGGAGTGGAGTCTTTAGGGTTTCTTATGTACAATATCATGTCATCTGCAAATAGTGAGTTTAACTTCTTCTTTACCTATCTGGATTCCTTGTATTTCTTTCTTTTGTCTAACTGCCATGGCTAGGACCTCCAGTACTATGTTAAATAACAGTGGGGAGAGTGGGCATCCCTGTCTTGTTCCCGATCTCCAAGGAAAAGCTTTCAGCTTCTCGCTGTTCAGTATGTTAGCTGTGGGTTGATCATATATGGCCTTTATTATGTCGAGGTACTTGCCCTCTATACCCATTTTGCTGAGAGTTTTTATCATGAATGGATGTTGAATTTTGTCGAATGCTTTTTCAGCATCTATGGAGATATCATGTGGTTTTTGTCCTTCTTTTTGTTTATGTGGTGGATGATGTTGACAGATTTTTGAATGTTGTACAATCTTTGCATCCATGGAATGAATCCCACTTGGTCGTGTTGTATGATCCCTTTGATATATTTTGAGTTTGGTTTGCTAATATTTTATTGAATATTTTTGCATCTACGTTCAACAGGGATACTGGTCTGTAATTTTCTATTTTGGTGGGGTCTTTGCCTGGTTTTGGTATTAGGGTGATGTTGGCTTCATAGAATGTGTTTGTGTGTATTCCCTCCTCTTCTATTTTTAGGAAAACTTTTAGGAGAATGGATATTAGATGTCTTCTCTGTATGTCTGATAAAATTCCAAGGTAAATCCATCTGGCCCAGGGGTTTTGTTCTTGGGTAGTTTTTTGATTAACACTTCAATTTCTTTGCTGGTAATTGGTTTGTTTATATTTTGTGTTTCTTCCTTGGTCAGTCTTGGAAGGTTGTATTTTTCTAGGAAGTTGTCCATTTCTTCTAGGTTTTCCAGCTTGTTGGCATATAGGTTTTCATAGTAGTCTTTAATAATTGCTTGTATTTCTGTGGAGTCTGTCATGATTTTTCCATTCTCGTTTCTGATTCTGTTGATGTGTGTTGATTCTCTTTTTCTCTTAATAAGTTTGGCTAGAGGCTTATCTATTTTGTTTATTTTCTCAAAGAACCAGCTCTTGGTTTCATTGATTTTTTTTCTATTGTTTTATTCTTCTCAATTTTGTTTACTTCTTCTCTGATCTTTATTATGTCCCTCCTTCTGCTGAATTTAGGCCTCGTTTGCTCTTTTTCCAGTTGTGATAATTGTCATATTAGACTATTCTTTTGGGATTGTTCTTCCTTCTTTAAGTATACCTGGATTGCTCTATACTTTCCTCTTCAGACTGCTTTCGCTGCGTCCCACAGAAGTTGGGGCTTTGTGTTGTTGTTGTCATTTGTTTCCATATATTCCTTGATCTCTATTTTAATTTGTTCATTGATCCATTGATTATTTAGGAGCATGTTGTTAAGCCTCCATGTGTTTGGGAGCCTTTTTGTTTTGTTTGTACAATTTATTTCTAGTTTTACACCTTTGTGGTCTGAAAAGTTGATTGGTAGAATTTCAGTATTTTGGGATTTACTGAGGCTCCTTTTGTGGCCTAGTATGTGGTCTATTCTGGAGAATGTTCCATGTGCTCTTGAGAAGAATGTATATCCTGTTGCTTTTGGATGTAGAGTTCTATAGATGTCTATTAGTTCCATCTGTTCTAGTGTGTTGTTCAGTGCCTCCGTGTCCTTACTTATTTTCTGTCCAGTAGATCTATCCTTTGGAGTGAGTGGCGTGTTGAAGTCTCCTAAAATGAATGCATTTCATTCTGTTTCCTCCTTTAGTTCTGTTAGTATTTGTTTCACATATGCTGGTGCTCCTGTGTTGGGTGCATATGTATTTATAATGGTTATATCCTCTTGTTGGACTGAGCCCTTTATCATTATGTAATGTCCTTCTTTATCTCTTGTTACTTTCTTTGTTTTGAGGTCTATTTTGTCTGATACTAGTACTGCAACAGCTACTTTTTTCTCCCTGTTGTTTGCATGAAATATCTGTTTCTATCCCTTGACTTTTAGTCTGTGCATGTCTTTGGGTTTGAGGTGAGTTTCTTGTAAGCAGCATTTAGATGGGTCTTGCTTTTTTATCCATTCTATTACTCTGTGTCTTTTGATTGGTGCATTCAGTCCATTTGCATTTAGGGTGACTATTGGAAGATATATACTTATTGCCATTGCAGGCTTTAGATTCGTGGTTATCAAAGGTTCAAGGTTAGCTTGTTTAGTATCTTACTGTCTCACTTAACTCACTTATTGAGCTGTTGTAAACACTGGTGATTCTTTATTTCTCTCCCTTCTTATTCCTCCTCCTCCATTCTTTATATGTTGGTTGTTTTATTCTGTGCTCTTTTGTGTTTCCTTTAACTGCTTTTGTGGGTAGTTGATTTTATTTTTTGCTTTTAGTTGATATTTGGTTGGTCTGCTTTCTTTGCTGTGATTTTATTTTCTCTGGTGACATCTATTTAGTCTTAGGAGTGCTCCCATCTAGAGCAGTCCCTCTAAAATACCCTGTAGAGGTGGTTTGTGGGAGACAAATTCCCTCAACTTTTGCTTGTCTGGGAATTGTTTAGTCCCTCCTTCATATTTAAGTGATAATTGTGCTAGATACAGTATTCTTGGTTCAAGGCCCTTCTGTTTCATTGCATTAAATATATTATGCCATTCTCTTCTGTCCTGTAAGGTTTCTATTGAGAAGTCTGATGATAACCTGATGAGTTTTCCTTTGTAGTTGACCTTTTTCCTCTCTCTATCTGCCTTTAAAACGCTGTCTTTGTGTAATGGGGTTTGTGGGCGGGGACTTGGTGAAGGGGGGAGTCTAGTAACCATAATGTTCTTCATGTAATTGTAGATTAATGATAATAAAATGAATAAAAATAAATAAAATAAAAAAAAGGATTTAAGACATCTGAAAAAAACAAAAAAACAAAAAAACTCTGTCCTTTCCTTGATTTTTGCCATTTTAATTATTATGTGTCTTGGTGTTGTCCTCCTTGGGTCCCTTCTTTTGGGAGTTCTGTGTACTTCTGTGGTCTGATCGATTATTTCCTCCCCCAGTTTTGGGAAGTTTTCGGCAATTATTTCTTCAAAGACACTTTCTATCCCTTTTTCTCTCCCTTCTTCTTCTGGTACTCCTATAAATGTGGATATTGTTCCTTTTGGATTGGTCACACAGTTCTCTTAATATTGTTTTATTCCTGGAGATCCTTTTATCTCTCTCTGCATCAGCTTCTATGCATTCCTGTTCTCTGGTTTCTATTCCATCAATGGCCTCTTGCATCTTATCTATTGTGCTTATAAATCCTTCCAGAGATTGTTTCATTTCTGTAATCTCCCTCCGGAGGTCATTCCTTAGCTCTTGTTTATTTCTCTGCAGCTCTGTCAGCATGGTTATGACCTTTATTTTGAATTCTTTTTTTTAGGAAGACTGCTGTATCTCCTTCTCAGGGGTTTTCTCTGTTAGTCTGGTCTGGATCAAATTCTTCTGCCTTTTCATGGCCATAGAGGTAGTTGTGGGGAGCTGACATGTGTGACGGCTGGGAGAACGTCCCTTCTTGCTGGTTTGTGGCCTCCCTCTCCTGGGAGAACAGCGACCTCTAGCAGCTTGTGCTAGGCAGCTGCAGGCAGATGGGTTTCTGATTCTTGCCGCGAGGCTGTGGAGTTAAGCTCTCGGTTGCTATGGAGTTAAGCCCCGCGTTTGCTATGGGCGTGGCCTGCCTCAGGCCGTTGTTCCGATATTGCAGAGCCAAGTCGGAGGAGAAACGGCCGGCGGCTTTTTTTCTCTGTGAGGCTACCAACCTTTGCTGCTGCCCAGGGGGTTGGGGCACCTGGAGTTCCCAGCTACTGGGCTGATTGCGTGGGGGCGCTTCCATCCAGCTGTGGGGCTCCTGTCCCTTTAATATTTTCAAAGGGCACTCACTTTTCTTTTGGCTACGGGGACTGGCTCACCGGTCTTAGTGTCCTGTTTCCATAGTATCTAGCACCCCACCATTGCGGATGGCTAGGGCTGGGTGTTCAGCAGTCCTTGTCTCCCACTCCCTCCCGCTCCTTTTCCTCTCCTCCCGCTGGGAGCTGGGGTGAGGGGCGCTTGGGTCCCTCCGGGCTGGAGCTTGTATCTTACCCCCTTGGCGAGGCGCTTGGTTCTCGCAGATGTGGCTGTGGTCTGGCTGTTGTCCTGTGTCTTCTGGTCTATCTTTTCGAAGCGTTGTGTCTGTTGTATTTTCAAAAATATATATGGTTTTGGGAGTAGATTTCCACTGCTCTACTCACATTGCCATCCTCGCTCCACCAGTAGTGGGTATTTTTTGTAACTTGTTTCCTTTTTTGCTTGAATTTTTTCACCATTACATTGAATAAGTAACCTTTTTACGTTTTCACCCCATTGTCCCTCTCCACACCTTTATTTCTTGAGTATAATATTCTCACTAGCATCAGTATTCCAGGATTGAAGGTTTTCTTTGATGGGTTTTGTTTGCAGTAAATTATCCCTCAAAGAGTATGATTTAATTCTGTTTAAAATATGAAGTATTATGTGCATATTGTTAAAGTTCTTTGATTTATTTTTAGGAAGAAGTAAGAAAGTTAGAGTACTTGATTATTTCTAATTTTTTTGCCATTACAGCCCATTATACAAATACAGGGAGAATAGGATAGCATGCATGGTGGTTGAAAGAACAGGCTCTGGATCCAGACAGCGTGGGTTTCAATCCTGATTCTGCCCTTCACCAGCTGTGCAAACGTGGGCAGAGTAATAGAACATCTCCTTGTTTCCTTATCTGTGAAATGGGGATATTAATTCCAATTCCAGAGAATTGTTGTGAGGGTTAAAGAGA
This sequence comes from Manis javanica, assembly GCF_040802235.1. Lineage (NCBI taxonomy): Eukaryota > Metazoa > Chordata > Mammalia > Pholidota > Manidae > Manis > Manis javanica. Next base: position 86,925,049 of record NC_133166.1, read on the forward strand.
TAACTTACATAAAACACTTAGCAAGTAATAAGGAATAATAAATTATAGTTTGGTATTGCAGTTGTCCTTGTTATGTTCTTATTATTATTAAGGTACCTGCTTGTTTTCACTAAGAAGCAAAAACATGCTTTGAATTTGAAACTTAAGATACCGTGTAAACATCCCTGAGCTGTTTTCTTAGCCTCTCTGCTAGAAAGTGTTATTTGCACTAAAACTATACTATCTCATCCAATATCATCCTGTGAAGCTCTGAGTTGAAGAAATAGAATGCTTGCAGGTGTCCAGAGTCCTTGACCAGTGAGAAATATGTACTCCTATTGTATTTATCAGAGTTTTTTTAAAAAAATAACAATAATAGAAAAAAAATTATTGAAGTAAAGAAAAGGTAGGGAGCCTGGGTGGCTTTACTATCTGAGATTTCACCACATTTCTGTACTTAACCACCAATTCATATGTATTGTAGTAAGTGTCTAGGGCATGCAAACTTGAAAGGACAACCGGTTTGAGTGAAGGATGGCAATTTTAGAGATACAAATTGAATGAGTTAAAGTGGCTTTGGAATTTCAGAGCAGCTGAATGCTCTGTCAGTGCATAGACTTTTAAGCAGTAAAAGTGGGATACCACAGAAAATGTCCTGAAAATCAGATGGATGAAGTATAAAATGCTATGGTGTTATCAATTCTATAAATGTAGTGTAATTTTCTTCTCTTTGCTCTTGTCATATTTTTTCCTTAACAAGAATGTTCTCTACCTTTAAGTTCTTTAAGTTCCCATTACCTTTAGGAGCCCTACAACAAGAAGTATGAAATTTCATTTTCTTAAAGCCTTTTTTCTTTCATGTTTTGCCATTTTTTATTGAAGCCCCTCTTTACTGAAGAGATACAAACCCATTTCCTAGCACTATTCCTTTCTTTCTATTCTATTTCTTAAATGTCTTCTTTGCCTCTTATGGAAGAAGAATTCTCCTAATTTAGAATTCAGAGCATGGAGAGTGAAGTTGTTCACTTTTCTCATTCATTAATACCTTGAGCCTTTGACATATCCTATCCTATTCATTGTTTTCATTGTTTACACAATATAGGAGAAAATAGATGATAGTGAAGCTGGTACATCGCAGTCACTGAAATTTCATTGGCTTTGAATTTGTGCACAAACTTAGTTTGGTGTTTATTCAGTTTTCTGCCATGCTTTGCTGAAATGTTTATTCTTTAAAAAGGCTTTTGAAGTGAACTGAAAAATTCCCATTTTGAGAATAATATTAGAACACTGGTTTCCTAAATACTGAAAGTATTAAAGGGGCCTGTAAATAATTATAATTGGCAGAGCATTCATACTCATTCATGTTTTATAATTCTGTACACAAAATTACTAGGAATTGGCTTGGGTTGCATTAATATGAAGTATTTAGGCATACTATATATGCCAAACTGACTACATCTGTGAAAATATGATATTTTTCTGGTCTGTCATAACTAAAGAACTTTGCTGTGAGAAGGCTATTTTGGTTCCTTATATCATTGTCCACCAATTTAAAACTCTATGAATATCTTTATACATTTTGTTTATCTTTTGGGTTGAATTTTTTTAAATTACTTCCACACTGGTTATTTCCTTCTTTTACATTTTGCCCCCACCCTCCTCAAAGAGAGTAAAAGTTGTTACTACCTCAGGGGCTGTCCCAAGGATTAAGTAAGGTAGATACTAGACCTAGTGCATATTAGAACATAACAGACACTCAATTTCAGCAAAAATTGTCATAAAAATATTTCTGTCCTTGACAAATTATTCATAAAAGAGGTGCTTAAATAACTTACCTTTTTCTCTTAGAAAAAGAAAGTAATTTTGAATCATTTTCTCTACTTTTTTTTTTAACTATGGTAACTAATTCCAAAAGTGGTAGACATCAGTAGTCATGACATTTTTAGCTATTATTTATGTTAGGTATATGCATATATGACATGATGGTATATGAACCTTCGTCAAATGTGATTGAACAAAAATAAACGTTTTGATACTTAGAGATATTTGGCCATAATGACATTGTATAACAGATAACCTTTCTCACTTAAGATATTTTCAGAGGCTTTCAGAACCTAACTTCAGTTGATATGATAAACTCTGTTTTACCCTTTACTCTATTTCCAAACATTATAATATTCCAGAATTGTTTCAGTCACATTCATTATGCAAAATCCTGAGAAGAAAATCATTAAGAAAGTGTCAGTAAGTGTATCAATGTAGGGTTTCTATGTGACTTGTACATTTTGGTGAAGTGTATTGGACCAGGTGGTTTTTCATTTGCAGAGTAAAAGCTAAAGTCTTTACTCATAGGCCTACAAAGCTTATGTGATCTGAACACACCTGAACCAGTTCCTCTCAGGCTTTTTTGCCATTATTTGTCATCCCACTCACTAACAGCTAATCCCGTTGGCCTCGCTGCTGTACTTTAGCCTAGAAGCCTTGTGTTGGTTTCCCTGTATGCTGGCTTTCTCACTTCTTTAAGTATTGGCTCTCACTTCACCTTTTCAATGCAACTACCTATTCACTGTAATTTCTATAGTGAAATCAGTATATCTCTTCATCTCCCTTACACTGTCCTGCTTTTTTTTTCCTCCTTGAAACACGTTTTGACATTTGCTTCCTAGTAAGTGACTAAAGGCAGTATGTTGAAAAAATGATGTTATAATACTACAATTTCGGTTTAGAGAGTGTTTTTTCCAAAAAGTTACTTTTGCATCCAAGCATATAAATAAATTCATTCATCTTCTCTTCATCTCTGGTTAATCTGAATAACCCAGTTTATTAATGAAGACCAGAGCAGGAAATGTGAAATGGCTTACACAGAATCACACAGAAAGTTGGTGGAGCTCCTAAGAAAAACACCCAAATGTTCTCTTTGTTCAATGCGTAATCCTGTGTAGAACTGTATTGGAGGTTATCTCTCCTTATTAGAAGTTCTCACCTCATCTCAGTTCATACCCAAATGGCAAAGGAAATCAAGAGATAAAATTTAACCAGGCTTTTTATAACTTCTTTTTTGCTTTTCAAAAATCTGAAGATGAAAAGTATTATTTTTAGAGGATGAGAAAGTGGACAAAAAGTTTCAGACTGTTATCTTCTGAACAATATTATAAGTCTCTTGTCTCAGTCTAGAGAGCAAGCATATTTTAAAATGACTAATTAAATATTGTGTCTATGGAAGGAACAATAACTTTTACAGCAGGTGAAAATAATGTGATAGAATGTAGGATGGGTCTGGGTAGGGAAGCGAGCTAATTTTGGCCTACTGGAACTAGTAGAGATTTTCCTTCCAACTCAGCAGAAATGTAGCTTTAAGAGCGTAGTGGCAGCTTTCCTTTCAGCTTGGAGATTTAAAGTTAAAGGTAACTGGACCAGTTTAATATGCAGGCCTGCCTGTGACCAATCCAGCAAGTTGTTCATTCTGTTCTTGCTGACGCTACTACCCTGCTTCTAAGTGGATGTTGGCTCTTGGGGTTTATGTTCTCTCAGCTTTAAAATAGTTATGAATCTTCTGAGAACTAAAACCTGGATATTTAGAGACCTTTTCTTTATGAGCAGACAAATTGCACTGTTGAAGGGGCTGAGAAAGTGAAGAAGGGTAGACGCCTTCCTCTGATCATTAGTTGATTTAGCTGACCCCATTTCCTTTCTTTTCCCTCTTTAGTGGCGGTTGTTCAAACTTTAGGAATAATTTAATTTCTTTTTTTTTTCGAGCCCACTAACATTCTTTAAGCTATGTAAAAGTTGTGAGTTTTTTTTCATGATATAGAAAGAGAATCTAAAAGAAAATAAATTCAAGTAACATATATGTTAGAGCTTGGAATATGGTTGTTCATTTTAGCCAATATAATTTCAAATAGTTAAAAGCACTGAAATGTATTTGTTTAATGAGTTCACATGCCTGAAAACTAAAATTAGATGTTTGGGAGAATGTGAGGAAATAAGTTTCAATTTTTCCCCTGAGCCACAGCCTTGCAAATTAAGGATCATTTTATCCTTGCTAATGGTACTAGATCATTTTATCCTTGCTAATAGAATTAATTTTTCTCCCAATTTAGTTTCTCCATCAATTATTCAGAAATTAAAGTTTATTATATTGTAATAATCAAATGTATCTTCTAATTAGAGGTAATTTTCAGAGGAAAGATGAGATTTTCTTCTACCTTTACCACCCTTCCTCCCCACTGCCTGCCCCTCATAAAGAATTGCCTAGCTTGGATAATCACTTTAAAGTCATGTTCCTGAAGTTTGAAGGTCTTGTTGTTCAATGTGCTTTGACAAATTAATTTGTTTAAATTCAGTGCTTTGTGCCATTTCCATGAATTTTAGCTAATTATACTGCCATATTTTTTTTTTAGAAATGTGCATTAGAAGTCATGTGTGCCTAATTCTGAAAATGGCTTTGTACATTAAGGCTCATTTAACCACTGATGGTTAGAAAGAATTTGAGAGACTTAAAGTTATTGGTTATAATTTTAAAACACATTAATAGCCTGGAATTTTGCTGTACTACAGGCATATAAGATGTTATGTTGTCAACCCCTCAGTCATTAGGAATGTGCAATTTGGCTTATGTCTTACTGGTTAAGATGTCACAGAGAAGATATATTTAGTCCTAGAAAGAAAATCAGTGTCCAGCATGCAAAGACAGTAATAGACTAAACACTTCCAGGTGGATTTTCATAGGAGGGATTGATTTGTGTGCATTACTGGGTCTGTGTAAAATGGTGTCCTTTTGGCACTAGCTGAATATAAATTTCAGTAAATGTTTTTTCTTGCTGCAGGTTCGTGTAATACAGTTCAGTTTTCTGTAACTGAGGGAAGGCAGCGGCTGGGAGTCTGCTAATAGCCTGAAAGTAACTAATGAGGATGTGCAGTCTGAAGGATTGATTGAATAGCTGCAGTCCTGTGTGTTTCTTTCTCGCTTGCTCTCTCTGCAAGCTGTAGAGAAGGAGGGGGAAGAGCAAGACACAGGGAGGGAGCGAGAGAAAAAAACGCTTTCTCTTAAGTGGAAGTAGCACGGATCCCAAGGGCTAGGAGGCCAGAAATGCAAGTTTAAATTGCATCTATCTTTTAAAGGGAGAACAGCAGGAATCAAAATGTCAGTCTCCGGAGTCACGATTTACTCCTTATTTTTTAAGATCTGGAAGATAACACAGAATACTTTTTTTAGGATGTGTTTTTTTTTTTCTTGTTCATGTTGAGATTATCTAATGTTATCTGAGAAGCTGGATTCCTTTATGTCTGTCAGTTGAAGTGGAGATGGGAAACAGTTGTGATAAAGGTATAATATGTATATATCTGTCATCTGTGTGTGTGTGTGTATGTGCATATATATGCATATATATATCACTGAAAATTTGTTTTGTAACCTTAATGTAATATAGTAATAGTAATTAATTTGGATAATATCATGTCGATGTTTCTGCAAAATCCAAAGCTTATTAGGTCAGTTTGAACAGATTTAGGATTCCAGAGGAAGATCTTAGTAAGGTTATATTGCCAGAACAAGGAGAAGCTCATCTATTTTTGTATCTGCATAGGCATATATGTTATTTTACCCCAGCAGCAGCAGCTTTCTGTCTTCTCATGGCCCTTTGGTTGCAGTCTGGTGAATCACCTTATCTGCACATAATTGAACTTTGACCTTTGCACACACCATCCAATCATGTGCAACACAAGACTATATTTTGTTCACTAGAGTATCAAAGATTACACTGGATTCTTTTAATTCCTATATTGCTAACAAAGTAGATTCATACACCATGAGATGCAAATATTAAGTGAATTTACAGATATTAAACATAGCTCGGAGGAAATTGCTATTTGTAATTTCCTATGTGCACAGATAGATATAAGCTGTCATGTTAAAGCAGATTATCTTAACTCTGACAAAGTCTCCCTAGTGTCTTGATAGTTCAGACACCACAAAGATAGAGAGAAATTGTGTGGAGTAAGAATGTAATGCACCTTTAAAGAAAACTGATTTTTTTGTGGGTGGGGGTAAGCAGTAATTTTACAATTTAGTGGAAGATCCTAAATTTTGGGCTCTTAATGATGTTTGTTTCTTTCTTTTTCAGAGGTGCCGGCAGAAAGGTCCCCCCGCAGACGGAGTATCTCAGGGACCAGTACATCAGAGAAACCCAACTCCATGGATACTGCAAATACCTCACCCTTCAAAGTACCAGTAAGGGTTTTCCTTTTCTTCTTAGAGTTAGAGATAGTTGCTAAAGAATCAAAACACTTTGCTCCTCAAGAATTTCTTTCCAATATTAAGCTTAAAGGACTGAGTTGTATATACATTCATTTATGTAGATTAAAACTGTGGCTAATGTCCACTATTTTCAGTATAAGGTTTGTTAGGTTTTAGGGACTGTTATTTTCACTTGTGGGATATTTCTAAACTATGTAATGGAATACATTGAATTAAAATTCCTCTGAACTCTAGAGTGTAAATCTTTGCAGGATGTCCTCTTATCAAGTAACTGGCTAAAGTCTATCACAATTCTCATGATAGGTGCTGGTGGGATTCTTTTTTTAGAGAAAGGATGGGGGATATGATTTTTTTTTTTAATTTTCCAGACCTAGAACATAAGCAGAGAATGATGAGAGCAAGGTATCAAAGAATTAGACAGTTGTGAATTCTAATCCTGAAACCTGGCCTGTTCTTTGCTTAAGCCACCTTTCAGATGATGATCTAAGTGTTTAAGAAATAGGCTGGAAGAAATGCCCTAGTTTAAATACTCCTTAAACTGATAAGGCAGTACCAAGTGTCGGTATTAAGTGCAAAAGAATGCTGAGATGGAAAGGCAGTAAATGATCAGGTCAGCTGACCACCAGTTGCAGGCCTGGTTTGGACCTTTCTTTATTTACTGAATAAAAATTAAAGTTCTTAATCATACCATTTTATCAAAATTCACTGTTTTTAAACTTGAAGAGAATTACTTCCATGAAGCTGTTCATTATTGTAGGTACAATGGAAATCAGTAGTATAAAGCAGAAATAGACTTTTCTATTGAGAAAAAAATATTTTTTCTTTTAATTCAGTCAAGTTAATATGTTGTATTCTGTATTTATTTATGTAGTACAATACTTTTTCTTTTTAAGTTGGGGTGACCTTTTAAGTAGAACTGATATTTTGAGATACAGAAGCTGGCATTTATTTAAAGTTAACTGAAATGAATGTTTACTTTGGATTAACACTAAGGAGCAAGATTTCCCCTTACTGTATCCCAGTACTTCTTAGAGTTTGTGGTTATCTGTTACTGTGGCATCTTTCAAATTTTTATAAAGTGTCTTATTTTTAAATATAACAACTAAATATTGGATTAATATTCTAAGCAAGTTATGACAGGAGTTTTAAACTATCAGATTTATGCCTTTTACTAAATTTCTTTGTTCCATAAACATGCTACCTATTTAAATCTTTTCTTTTTCTCACAAATGGAAAAAGCATTTTTTCCTCTCCCCTTCTTGTTTTCTTGGTGAGATAGAAATCAAATATACTGAACCTAACTCTCCATATGCAGAGTCTGGTGAATAGGATTGAGTTAGAATTTGAAGTTTTCATACCATCATGCTAGAAAGGACTGGTGAATTCTTAAAAAAAAATTTTTTAAGTTAATAACTGAAGAAGAATATCCCTTTGTAGTATGGTAACATTAAGTACCTCCTATATTGAATCTGAAGTTCATGGTGAGCTTTTAAAATTTTAATTAATTAGGAACAACAGTTTTCACTTAGATTTAAATAACAAGGTGAGCAGCTAATTTAAGGTTTGTCTTAATAATTCTTGAGTAAAAGTAGTGAACCAATGATGCTTATATGTGGAAGGCTAGTACTACTTACAAACCACTCACACAGTTGTTATTCTTCTGACAATCTCAGCACCTCATGGATTTAGAAATACTGAGGCAAAGAATGGGCTTCTGATGACTAGCAAATTGCAGTCACAAAATCCATGCCCTTAGCTCTCCAGGAAAATTTAACCATTCACAAGACCTCACCTATATGGTTATTTGAAAAATAACCATCAGAACACACTGATTACAATTTTAAAAAGACAGTGACTTAGAAGGAGGAGGCAGAGAAAATGAAAAGCAAGGAGTCATAAACACAACCTGAATCCACTTAGGATAAAGGCAAATGGCCTTATATTTACCTGTATTCCTTAAGAGTTACCATGGTATCACTTGATGGATGGTACACAGTACAGTAATTGTCATTGGTAATAATGATCCTGAATCATCAAGAAAAAGTGAAATTCTATTTGTTGTGCTGGCTTTTTAAAAAAGTGGAACTTTGGCATACATATGGCATGATACATATCCATAGAGAATATTTAACATCTTAAAGATACATGATGCTCATAAAACTTGTTATCTAGAAATATCTGATTTGTGCTGTATTTTATTCCTTGATAATGGCTGGATAAATAATTTATATTCTTTTAAGAGAAACCAAAATATGCTGGCTGATTGAGGTGCTGCAGTACTTGAATGTCTGTGGAAGTACATTGTATTTTAAAAATTTCCATATAATACTAACAGCTAATGTGACACACATCACTTAAATGTATTGCCGATAAGAAGTATGTCTAGTTTTCAGAACAGCAGAAAATATTTTTGTAATTAACATCACAATGTATTCTGAATATGGGAAAGCAGTACAAAAAGGAACCAAACCTTGAGAAACTTAACTTGTTATTACTATACAGTATCTCAAAGGTCATTTCCATGTTCACTTTATGAAGCAGTAGAAGTGAGATTTAAGCCTAAGTACTTGTGGCTCTGGGATTAGGTGTCTTTACTGTGTGAACAGCATATTCACTACTCATCAGGTGGATCCAAAAAGGAGCTAGTAGTGGACTCTCCAAAAGGGCCTCATTCTTCCTAGCTCCATTTTCAGGCTTACTGAGAGCAGATGAAACAGGTTTTAGCAAGCCTTCACTGAAATTATTGACAATGACACACTTATTGAGCACTTATTTTAGGCAAAGTATTGGTAATTCACCAATTATTAATACTTCTTGGCACTCTATTTGGTACAGGGAAAACAGAAATGAACACAACAGAATTTTCCACTCTCAGAGAACTTACGTCTATAGCAAGAGACAGAAAAATGACCAGATTCCCAAGGAGGTAGAAAACACGTAACACAGGGGTTTAACAATGCACCATGTAAGCTGAGGCTTTGCCGGGGAGTCAAGGGCTGAATAAAAATAATTGACAGGGGAGGAAGAGCATTCCAGACTGAGGGACCAGCATTTTAGAAAGATACACTTCATAAGGTGACTGATGGTTCCAGAGGATGTAAGAAGGGTTCAGTGAGGCAGGAATTGAAAAGTATGTAGGCAAAAATGGCAAGAGAGAAGGCTGGAGAGATAGGTTGGGGCAAGACTGTGAGGTTTGTTTGTCAAGCTTAACTATATACATATATATATATATAGCTGGTCACTAAAGCATTAGAGATTTCTTTATTGAAATGTTTGTCTTGGCTGCAAAGCTAAACCAAGTTGTATAAATACTGTGCAGTATTGGTAACTTACTTGACTCTTCCTCAAGTGACACTTTTTCCTCTTGCTGTCTCTATTTCAATTCAGGATGGATAGGTAGGTAAGGTGCTGTCATTCCATAGAAGGCCAGCCCCGCACCCACCCCTGGCTATCAGCTGACACTACTGATAGTTCTAGAGTAGTGGTTAGCCTTAGGAAGACCCAGGAGAATCCAGTGGGTAACAGTTGCTTATATCCTGCTGACTGCTGTTAGCTAAGGCAGAAAGGAGCCAAGGAGTAATTATAGTAGTGAGGCCAAAGAAGGGAGGCCCAAAACTTTTTGTTTGTTTGTTTGTTTTATTAAGGTATTGTAGATATACAATCTTATTAAGGTTTTCACATGAGCAACATTGTGATTACTACATTCACCCATATTATCAAGTCTCCCACACACACACCCTTGCAGTCACTGTCCATCAGTGTCATAAGATGCTATAGAGCCACCACTTCTCTGTGCTATACTGCCTTTCCTGTGACCACCCCCCTACATTATGTGTGCTACTCATAATGCCCCTAAATCCCCTTCTCCCTCCCTCCCAACCCCACTCCTGACCCCCTTCCCTTTAGTAGCTGCTGGTCCCTTCTTGGAGTCTGCAAGTCTGCTGCTGTTTGGGGGAAGCCCAAAACTTTTGTGTATCTTCCTTATTCCCCCAAATTTTAATTTTGAAAACAAAGTGGATAACTAGTTCAGCAATGTATTCACATATACTCCTTACTTTGTCTAAGCCATCTTTTCTTTATGCAGATGGTAGACAGCCAAGTCAATAAGCTTTAAAATATGTACATAAGAAGTGAAAGAGGAAACTTACATGGCCGTGAACATATATAGGTTAAGGCAAAGTCTTGGTTTTTAAGAAAGTTTAATGTATTTGTACTTTTATCTAATCACAACCATAAGAAAAAGCAGAGATCTGCAGGAGACATTTTCTGTTCTTCCTCCACTCCCATTGCTGTTTCTTCACCTTATTCCAAATGCAATTATTTGTTCCTCATTAGGCAATAATTATCTCTTCCACTCATCTGTGTAGCTATCCCAATGCCACACACAGTACCCTGAATATAGTAAACACTCAACAAATAATTGCAGAGTAGATAAAATATGCGTGAATTATCAAAGCCCCAGAATCTAGTGAGCCTCTCTCACACTTTTTCTCTTGGTACACTGGTACAATGACTCTAATAGAATAGATTACTAAACCATTTAATAACTGCTAAGAGATTATTTGGAATAATGAGTGTACCTGTGCAGAATTGTTACCTTTCTTTCCTCAACAAAGAAAGATTTCAATTTATATTTGTACAGGACTATTGTATTTTATGTATAGAGTGTATACTGTGTCTACTTATATTGGGAAGTGAAACTAGATAAGATTATTTAATGATTTGTTTATCACTTATTTCTTTGATCCCTTTATGTGTCATACATATGTATAAGCTCACGATGTTTTTTTTTTTTTTTTTTTTTTTTTTTTTTGACAGCACAAGTAACTTTTATTTACAAAAAGTTCTGAAAATTAAAATACTCATGTTTGAAATTGCATAACATATTTGATTCCTGTAAATAAAACCAAAATATCTTAAAAGAATATGTTGTACAAGCCTGATAAAAGCAAGTTACCTAACAGGTTCATTAAACCATTACAATAAAATAATCCACGTCAATAAAAAGCAGCATTATTTCATACAAGAAATATGTAGTATAGTGTGCTTTGAATATGCACTTGGCAAATTTAAAATATATATATATATTTAGGATGCCTGTCCAGTAGGAAAGTGAAGCACAATAATAAAAAACATGATGGAAGCCAACTTGGAAGAACTCTTCAACAATTTCAACTAAATACAGGATTATGAAAATACTGATGGAAAAGAGAGTAAGGACATAACAAAGTATCTTTTATCATGTATTATATACAATTGACCCTTAAACAACAAAGGGGTGAGAGTGCTGAGCTCCTAGCTCTGCACAGCTGAAAACCTGCAAATAACTTTTGACCCCCAAAAACAAAACTATCAATAGCCTCTATTGAATGAAAGCCTTACAAATAACACAAGCAGAGTGTCAGCATATAGTTTGTATTATATAATCTATTCTTACAGTAAAACAAGGTAGAGAAAAAAAATGTTATTTTAAATTATCCCAAATCTCCAAATAATTTTCCAATATATTCACTGGAAAAATCCACATATAAGTGGAACCCATGCAGTTCAAACCCACGTTGTTCAAGGGTCAGCTGAATTATTGACTCTGCCCCGTTTACTAGGGAATTGCTTAAGATTCATCTTGTTAAGCATTGTGTTATAAAGGAAGTAAAAGGCTTGGAATCCGTTCTTCATTTCCCTATAATGTCTTCAAGAACAAATTATGTAATTTATCTGACATTAGGTTTTTTCCTTTTAAAATAGTTACCTTTAAAGTACTAACTACCTCATAGCATTATATTTGGTATTGGATGAGATAATATTTACCAGCTATTTTGTAAGATAAAATTCGTATAACCTAAAACCACCATTTTAAGCATTTTAAAGTATATAATTCAATGATTTTTAGTGTATTTACAATATTCAGCAATCATCATCACTAATTTCAGGACATTTCCATGACCCCCAAAAAGAATCCCTGCACTTTCCAAGTCCTCTCTTCTCCATCTCTGGACAACTGCTCATCTGCTTTTTGTCTCAACAGATTTGCATATTCTAGAGATTTCAAATGAATGGAATTATACAATGTGCAGCCTTTAGTGTCTGGCTTCTTTCATTTAGCATAATGTAGTCCTTTGACTACATGTTTACCAGCCTTGTTTCAGCATGCATTGTAACTTTGTTCCTTTATGTGGCTGAATAATATTTCATTGTATGGATGTACCACATTTTACTTTTTTTTTTTTTTTTTTTTTTTAGAACTTTAAAAAAAATTTTAACATTCTGATACAAAATGGTTAAAGAATAACACATTTTTCACAAAAGAATACAAACGGCAAAAAATAAAAAGCAAAATAAAAGTTCATCTTCGATAACACCTTTAAAATACAAATACAAACAGATATTTTTTTATCATGTTAACAGCAATCTGCATGGTCATCATGCAGGTAAGAAACAGTGAAATACATACTTCTCTCCATAAAGGGTACAATTTTTTTTGGCAGTCAATATGACAATACTTTTTAAAGGTCTTTCATTTCTATGGTCTATTGAAAGGAAATAATTAGAGATAAGCTCAAGTATTTATGTTTGAGGATATTTATCACTGTTTTCATAAGCAGGGCACAAAATATTATGAACTATACACAAATATGCAGGTGCACATAAAAGACCCAAAAAAAATTTACCTAGAAGCTAATTTTATTGTCTTTAAATTCAGGCTTTAAGAAGGATTTATAGGTTGTATTTCTATTTCCTACAACGTCCATATACAATAGATGGCCTCATAGTCAACCTCTTAACCTACTTGCCAAATTAAAAGTGACTCTTCAGTGGGTGAGCTAGGCCTACCATTGACTGGTATGCCTGCTAGAGTCTGTCTGTTCTTACACCTGTTCAAGCCACTGGTATTTATCATGCATTTATATATCTAAATGTGATATGGACCAATAAAACATGAGCACAAAATGAATAACTGCCGTTTGAATAAAAGTTCAGTATGCTTTGGTGAATTGCTATAAAGGAAAGTAACACTGCCAAGTGAAGCGAGGGCCAGACAATTGTCAATGAATTGGTAGGATTTTTTACATTTACAAATATATATGTAAAAGGGTCTATATTCATATTACTTCTCAAATATTTTTAAAAGTCACATTCTATTTTAAGGAACACAAAACTGGAAATTATGGATTCTATAGCATAAGAGTGACTCATGATGGAAGATGTTGCAGAACTTCAATTATACCCACATCCAAGGAGTTTGCTAGACATCCATGCATTTTAAGCCAAAATTTAAATGTGTACGTTTTTGGTATATATACCAAAACTAAAGCTAAAACTTTATATGATCCTCAGTTTTAACTGACTTTGGGACAAACTATTAGTCTAATTAAACTAATTTTGACAAACTAATTTTTTTTTTTTTTTTTTTTTTAATTTTATATTATGTATATTTTTTTTTTTTTTTTTTTGAGAGGGCATCTCTCATATTTATTGATCAAATGGTTGTTAACAACAATAAAATTCAGTATAGGGGGGTCAATGCTCAATGTACAATCATTAGTCCATCTCAAGCCTAATTCTCGTCAGTCTCCAATCTTCTGAAGCATAACGAACAAGTTCTTACATGGTGAACGAATTCTTACAGAGTGAATAAATTCTTACATGGTGAACAGTACAAGGGCAGTCATCACAGAAACTTTCGGTTTTGATCATGCAATATGACCTATAAACCATCAGGTCAAATATGAATATTCATTTGATTTTTGTACTTGATTTATATGTTGATCCCACATTTCTCCTATTATTATTATTATTTTTATTTTTAATAAAATGCTGAAGTGGTAGGTAGATGCAAGATAAAGGTAGAAAACATAGTTTAGTGCTGTAAGAAGGCAAATGTAGATGATCAGATGATCAGGTGTGTGCCTATGGACTAAGTATTAATCCAGGCTAGACAAGGGCAGCAAGACATCCACGGATGCAGAAGATTTCTCTCAAAGCAGGGGGGGTGAGGTTCTGAGCCTCACCTCTGTTGATCCCCAAATTCTCACCTGATGGCCCCCCTGCGACTGTGCCTGTCTTAGGTTGTTCCTCCCTTGAGGAATCTTACCCGTCTCTGGCTAACCAGTCATCTTCCGGGGCCATACAGGGAAATGTAAAGTTGGTAAGTGAGAGAGAAGCCATATTGTTTGCAAAGGTTAGCTTTTTACTTCTTTGCAGATTTATGCCCTGTGGCTTCTATGCCCAGCACTTGTCTCGAGGTATCTTTACCACCTGGAGGAATTATGATACTCGGTAAATTCGATATGAGGCACGAATTCTATTTAAGGTTTGTAATTAGGAAGGAAGAAGAAAAGCTATAGATGTAGCATATGAAGGAAACATGGGAGGATTGATTATTTCTTTGACATATCTTCTTGTATAGTACCTTAAGTATGTATAGGTTTTAAACTACTAACTAATTTGCACACACATATTAACATAATAGGAATACGGTGACATAAACAAAGCAAATCTATAATTACCAGCCATCTCCAGTGAAGCCAAGAAAACCATTTAGGCACCCTAGGCATTTGTGAAAATTTATCTATGATATGATGGATATTTTCCAACTGTACTTGAACCATCAGACAAATTAAAGCAGCCCATTTCTGGGATCTGTTCACATCCCATATGTTCTTTTAACCATAGATAGTCTATAGTCATGAGATTTTGGGGTGCTACAACTTGCACCCCTCCCAACTCCTGGTTGAGTTCCAACAGTACAGATCCAGTCAAATTCGTTGTCTCACTGTATGCACATGCCAGCCTAGACATCTCCCTCCTCCTTCTTATGGCAAGTCCAGGAGATGGTGGGCTGGATGCAGCCACAACCGCAGCATCGTCCGGATCCCTGTGGAGGCTTTTTGATGATCATCCCCCGGCACGAGTCCTCCAGAGAGTGCTGATGCCGGAAGCTCCTCCTCATATCGTATCTTAGTTCATTTTCTGGGTATCCAAGCTAGGCCTTGATCTTCTGCGTAGAAACAAACAGACCCTTTGCCCACACTTTGACATGCCCTCTATACCACTGTGCAGAACTCATTGGAGGTCAGCACACAGTAACTGCTTTTTTTTTTTTTTTTTTTTTAATTAAGAGAAAGGAATATTATCAGAAAAGAGTACCTCCATAGCTGATCATCTGACACCCTTTAAGTGATCAACATTAAGGATATTTAAAGCATGCGTTGATCTTTGATTTACCAATAGTTTTATCCTGTTAAGGAGTAATCCCCCTTTTCTTTCTTTCTTTCTTTTTTTTTTTTTTAAATTTTTAATCTACACTTACCTGAAGAATACTATGTTTACTATGCTCTCCCCTATATCAGGTCCCCCCTAACAACCACATTACGGTTACTGTCCATCAGCTTAGCAAAATGTTGTAGAGTCACTACTTGTCCTCTCTGTGTTGTGCAGCCCACCCTCCCCTATCTCCCTCCCCCCCATGCATGCTAATCTTAATACCCCCCTTCTTCTTCCCCCCCCTTATCCCTCCCTGCCCACCCATCCTCCCCAGTTCCTTTCCCTTTGGTACCTGTTAGTCCATTTTTGGGTTCTGTAATTCTGCTGCTGTTTTGTTCCTTCAGTTTTTCCTTTGTTCCTATACTCCTCAGATGAGTGAAATCATTTGGTATTTCTCTTTCTCCGCTTGGCTTATTTCACTGAGCATAATACTCTCCAGCTCCATCCATGTTGCTACAAATGGTTGGATTTTTCCACTTCTTATGGCTGAGTAGTATTCCATTGTGTATATGTACCACATCTTCTTTATCCATTCATCTACAGATGGACATTTAGGTTGCTTCCAATTCTTGGCTATTGTAAATAGTGCTGCGATAAACATAGGAGTGCATCTGTCTTTCTCAAACTTGATTGCTGCGTTCTTAGGGTAAATTCCTAGGAGTGGAATTCCTGGGTCAAATGGTAGGTCTGTTTTGAGCATTTTGATGCACCTCCATACTGCTTTCCACAATGGTTGAACTAATTTACATTCCCACCAGCAGTGTAGGAGGGTTCCCCTTTCTCCACAGCCTCGCCAACATTTGTTGTTGTTTGTCTTTTGGATGGCAGCTATCCTTACTGGTGTGAGGTGATACCTCATTGTAGTTTTAATTTGCATTTCTCTGATAATTAGCGATGTGGAGCATCTTTTCATGTGTCTCTTGGCCATCTGTATTTCTTTTTTGGAGAACTGTCTGTTCAGTTCCTCTGCCCATTTTTTAATTGGGTTATTTGTTTTTTGTTTGTTGAGGCGTGTGAGCTCTTTATATATTCTGGACGTCAAGCCTTTATCAGATCTGTCATTTTCAAATATATTCTCCCATACTGTAGGGTTCCTTTTTGTTCTATTGATGGTGTCTTTCGCTGTACAGAAGCTTTTCAGCTTAATGTAGTCCCACTTGCTCATTTTTGCTGTTGTTTTCCTTGCCCGGGGAGATATGTTCAAGAAGAGATCACTCATGTTTATGTCTAAGAGGTTTTTGCCTATGTTTTTTTCCAAGAGTTTAATGGTTTCGTGACTTACATTCAGGTCTTTGATCCATTTTGAGTTTACCTTTGTATATGGGGTTAGACAATGGTCCAGTTTCATTCTCCTACATGTAGCTGTCCAGTTTTGCCAGCACCATCTGTTGAAGAGACTGTCATTTTGCCATTGTATGTCCATGGCTCCTTTATCAAATATTAATTGACCATATATGTTTGGGTTAATTTCTGGGGTCTCTAATCTGTTCCACTGGTCTGTGGCTCTGTTCTTGTGCCAGTACCAAATTGTCTTGATTACTATGGCTTTGTAGTAGAGCTTGAAGTTGGGGAGTGAGATCCCCCCTACTTTATTCTTCTTTTTCAGGATTGCTTTGGCTATTCGGGGTCTTTGGTGTTTCCATATGAATTTTTGAATTATTTGTTCCAATTCATTGAAGAATGTTGCTGGTAATTTGAGAGGGATTGCATCAAATTTGTATATTGCTTTCGGCAGGATGGCCATTTTGACGATATTAATTCTTCCTAGCCATGAGCATGGGATGAGTTTCCATTTATTAGTGTCCCCTTTAATTTCTCTTAAGAGTGACTTGTAGTTTTCAGAGTATAAGTCTTTCACTTCCTTGGTTAGGTTTATTCCTAGGTATTTTATTCTTTTTGATGCAATGGTGAATGGAATTGTTTTCCTGATTTCTCTTTCTATTGATTCGTTGTTAGTGTATAGGAAAGCTACAGATTTCTGTGTGTTGATTTTGTATCCTGCAACTTTGCTGTATTCCGATATCAGTTCTAGTAGTTTTGGAGTGGAGTCTTTAGGGTTTTTTATGTACAGTATCATATCATCTGCAAATAGTGACAGTTTAACTTCTTCTTTACCAATCTGGATTCCTTGTATTTCTTTGTTTTGTCTGATTGCCGTGGCTAGGACCTCCAGTACTATGTTAAATAACAGTGGGGAGAGTGGGCATCCCTGTCTGGTTCCCGATCTCAGTGGAAATGCTTTCAGCTTCTCGCTGTTCAGTATAATGCTGGCTGTGGGTTTATCATATATGGCCTTTATTATGTTGAGGTACTTGCCCTCTATTCCCATTTTGCTGAGAGTTTTTATCATGAATGGATGTTGAATTTTGTCAAATGCTTTTTCAGCATCTATGGAGATGATCATGTGGTTTTTGTCTTTCTTTTTGTTGATGTGGTGGATGATGTTGATGGATTTTCGAATGTTGTACCATCCTTGCATCCCTGGGATGAACCCCACTTGGTCATGGTGTATGATCCTTTTGATATACTGTTGAATTCTGTTTGCTAATATTTTATTGAGTATTTTTGCATCTACGTTCATCAGGGATATTGGTCTGTAATTTTCTTTTTTGGTGGGGTCTTTGCCTGGTTTTGGTATTAGGGTGATGTTGGCTTCATAGAATGAGTTTGGGAGTATTCCCTCTTCTTCTATTTTGTGGAACACTTTAAGGAGAATGGGTATTATGTCTTCTCTGTGTGTCTGATAAAATTCCGAGGTAAATCCGTCCGGCCCCGGGGTTTTGTTCTTGGGTAGTTTTTTGATTACTGTTTCAATTTCTTTGCTTGTAATTGGTTTGTTTAACTTTTGTGTTTCTTCCTTGGTCAGTCTTGGGAGGTTGTATTTTTCTAGGAAGTTGTCCATTTCTTCTAGGTTTTCCAGCTTGTTGGCATATAGGTTTTCATAGTAGTCTTTAATAATTCTTTGTATTTCTGTGGAGTCTGTCGTGATTTTTCCATTCTCATTTCTGATTATGTTGATTTGTGTTGACTCTCTTTTTCTCTTAATAAGTTGGGCTAGAGGCTTATCTATTTTGTTTATTTTCTCAAAGAACCAGCTCTTGGTTTCGTTGATTTTTGCTATTGTTTTATTCTTCTCAATTTTGTTTATTTCTTCTCTGATCTTTATTATGTCCCTCCTTCTGCTGACTTTAGGCCTCATTTGTTCTTCTTTTTCCAGTTTTAATAGTTGTGATGTTAGATTATTCATTTGGGATTGTTCTTCCTTCTTCAAGTGTGCCTGGATTGCTATATACTTTCCTCTTAAGACTGCTTTCGCTGCATCCCACAGAAGTTGGGGCTTAGTGTTGTTGTTGTCATTTGTTTCTATATATTCCTTGATCTCTATTTTGATTTGTTCATTGATCCATTGATTATTTAGTAGCATGTTGTTAAGCCTCCATGTGTTTGTGAGCCTTTTTGTTTTCTTTGTAGAATTTATTTCTACTTTCATACCTTTGTGGTCTGAAAAATTGGTTGGTAGAATTTCAATATTGTGGAATTTACTGAGGCTCTTTTTGTGAGCTAGTATGTGGTCTATTCTGGAGAATGTTCCATGTGCACTTGAGAAGAATGTATATCCTGTTGCTTTTGGATGTAAAGTTCTATAGATGTCTATTAGGTCCATCTGTTCTAGTGTGTTGTTCAGTGCCTGTGTGTCTTTACTTATTTTCTGCCCGGTGGATCTATCCTTTGGGGTGAGTGGTGTGTTGAAGTCTCCTACAATGAATGCATTGCAGTCTATTTCCCTCTTTAGTTCTGTTAGTATTTGCTTCACATATGCTGGTGCTCCTGTATTGGGTGCATATATATTTAGAATGGTTATATCCTCTTGTTGGACTAAGCCCTTTATCATTATGTAGTGGCCTTCTTTATCTCTTGTTACTTTCTTTGTTTTGAAGTCTATTTTGTCTGATATTAGTACTGCAACCCCTGCTTTCTTCTCACTGTTGTTTGCCTGAAATATGTTTTTCCATCCCTTGACTTTTAGTCTATGCTTATCTTTGGGTTTAAGGTGAGTTTCTTGTAAGCAGCATATAGATGGGTCTTGCTTTTTTATCCATTCTATTACTCTATGTCTTTTGATTGGTGCATTAAGTCCATTTACATTTAGGGTGACTATTGAAAGATATGTACTTATTGCCATTGCAGGCTTTAGATTCGTGGTTACCAAAGGTTCAAGGTTAGCTTCTTTAGTATCTTACTGCCTAACTTAGCTCGCTTATTGAGCTGTTATATACACTGTCTGGAGAGTCTTTTCTTCTCTCCCTTCTTATTCCTCCTCCTCCATTCTTCATATGTTGTGTGTTTTGTTCTGTGCTCTTTTTAGGGGTGCTCCCATCTAGAGCAGTCCCTGTAGGATGCCCTGTAGAGGTGGTTTGTGGGAAGCAAATTCCCTCAGCTTTTGCTTGTCTGGGAATTGTTTGATCCCACCATCATATTTAAATGATAGTCGTGCTGGATACAGTATCCTTGGTTCAAGGCCCTTCTGTTTCATTGCATTAAGTATATCATGCCATTCTCTTCTGGCCTGTAGGGTTTCTGTTGAGAAGTCTGATGTTAGCCTGATTGGTTTTCCTTTATAGGTGACCTTTTTCTCTCTAGCTGCCTTTAAAACTCTTTCCTTGTCCTTGATCCTTGCCATTTTAATTATTATGTGTCTTGGTGTTGTCCTCCTTGGATCCTTTCTGTTGGGGGTTCTGTATAATTCCATGGTCTGTTCGATTATTTCCTCCCCCAGTTTGGGGAAGTTTTCAGCAATTATTTCTTCAAAGACACTTTCTATCCCTTTTCCTCTTTCTTCCTCTTCTGGTATCCCTATAATACGAATGTTTTTCCTTTTGTATTGGTCACATATTTCTCTTAGTGTTGTTTCATTCCTGGAGATCCTTTTATCTCTCTCTATGTCAGCTTCTATACGTTCCTGTTCTCTGGCTTCTATTCCTTCAATGGCCTCTTGCATCTTATCCATTCTGCTTATAAATCCTTCCAGGGATTGTTTCACTTCTGTGATCTCTTTCCTGACATCTGTGATCTCCTTCCGGACTTCATCCCACTGCTCTTGCATTTTTCTCTGCATCTCATCCCACTGCTCTTGCATTTTTCTCTGCATCTCATCCCATTGCTCTTGCATTTTTTTCTGCATCTCTGTCAGCATGTTCATGATTTTTATTTGGAATTCTTTTTCAGGAGGACTAGTTAGGTCTGTCTCCTTCTCAGGTGTTGTCTCTGTGATCTTTGTCTGCCTGTAGTTTTGCCTTTTCATGGTGATAGAGATAGTCTGCAGAGCTGGTACAAGTGACCGCTGGAAGAGCTTCCCTTCTTGTTGGTTTGTAGCCTTTTTCTGGGAGAATAGCGACCTCTAGTGGCTTGTGCTGGGCAGCTGTGCGCAGACAGGGCTTCTGCTTCCTGCCCAGTTGCTTTGGGGTTTATCTCCACTGTTGCTGTGGGCTTGGCCTGGCTGGGGCTGTTCCTCCAAAATGGTGGAGCCCCGTTGGAGGGGGAGCAGCCAGGAGACTATTTATCTCCGTAAGGGGCCTCTGTGCTCCCTGCTGCCCAGGGGGTTAGAGTGCCCAGAGATCCCCAGATTCCCTGCTTCTGGTCTAAGTGACCTGTCCTGCCCCTTTAAGATTTCCAAAAAGCACTCTCCAAACCAAAACAACAACAGCAACAATGAGAGAGGGAACAGAAAGGAAAAAAAAAAGAAAAAACACGCGATTTTTTTTTTTTTTTCCTCAGGTGCCGGTCCCAGGCACCCGCGCACTGGTCCTGCTGCCCTGTCTCCCTAGCACCAGGGTCCCTGTCCTTTCAAGGCTTCCAAAAAGCACCCACCCACCGGTCCCGCAGGGAAGGAACGCTCAATATTCTTGGTCCTCAGGCACTGGTCCCACGCACCCGCTCACCAGTCCCGCCGCCCTGCCTCCCTAGCACCGGGGTCCCTGTCCCTTCAAGGCTTCCAAAAAGCACTTGGCAAAAAGAGAGAAAAAAAAGGGGAAAAACGCGCGATTTCTTCCGTCCTCAGGTGCTGGTCTCAGGCACCCACCCACCGGTCCCACAGGGAAAAATGCGGGATATTCTTTGTCCTCAGGTGCCGGTCCCAGGCACCCGCTCACCAGTCCCGCCGCCCTGCCTCCCTAGCACCGGGGTCCCTGTCCCTTTTAGGCTTCCAAAAAGCACTCGCAGAAAAGAGAAAAAAAAAGGGGAAAAGCGCGCGATTTCCTCTGTCCTCAAGTGCCGGTCTCAGGCACCCGCCCACCGGTCCCGCAGGGAAAAATGGGGGATATTCTTTGTCCTCAGGCGCCGGTCCCAGCCACCCGCTCACCAGTCCCGCCACCGTGCCTCCCTAGCACTGGGGTCCCCGTCCCTTCAAGGCTTCCAAAAAGCGCTTGCCAAAAAGAGAAAAAAAAAAAAAAGGGGAAAAACGCGCGACCTCCTCCGTCCTCAGGCACCGGTCTCAGGCACCCGCCCCCAGGTCTCGCAGGGAGAAACGCGGGATATTCTTTGTCCTCCGGCGCCGTTCCCAGGCACCTCCTCACTGGTCCCACCACCCTGCCTCCCCAGCAACGGGGGCCCGTCCCTCTAAGGCTTCCAAAAAGCGCTCTCCAAAAAAAAAAACTGCTCCGGTTTCTCTCCACCCGCCGGGAGCCGGGGGGAGGGGCGCTCGGGTCCCGCCGGGCTGGGGCTTGTATCTTACCCCCTTCACAAGGCGCTGGGTTCTTGCAGGTGTGGATGTGGTCTGGATGTTGTCCTGTGTCCTGTGGTCTCTATTTTAGGAAGATTTTTCTTTGTTATATTTTCATAGCTCTATGTGTTTTTGGGAGGAGATTTCCACTGCTCTACTCACGCCGCCATCTTGGCTCCCGCCTCACGATGTTTTTGCAGATCTAGGTTTTGACTATGAAATTCTTCAAGAACAATTTTAGTCATTTGAATAGTTTTAGCATCTTTTTAAAGATCCTATTTTTCATTTTTTTCTTTAACATATTGCTAGATTTTCTGCCTTTCTGATATTTGTGTTTTCCTTTAAATAAAACATCTATAGTATGTTTTATACATTGTTAAAACTATATTTAAATGATGTTACAGGGTGCTTAGGAAGAAATGAGTAAACTAATGAAAAGTTATCCAGGTACTTAAATTTAATTCAGAAGAAGAAAATGATCATGTCTTGTAATTGTATATATTTGTTTCACATTACACAGCCTGAGTTTTTGGAACAATTAATTTAAAATTTTAAATAAATATTAAAGTTCTTTCTTTAATATTTGAAATTTTAAATAAGTTATTGAAGTTTTCTTTAATATTCTATTTATAAGGTTCGTACTGATATTTATGATTTTTATATCACTTCTCCTTAGACGATGCCATCAATTTAGCTTTGGCTAAAAGAAAGCTGCTTGTGTTCCGGGCCAGGTGCTCGGCTTCATTTCCATAACACAATGGTCTGAGTTGGCCTTCCATGTGAATATAACACAATGCAGTTGCAGCTGCTTCATTTGTATTAGCTTTGAGCTTGGCTCTAAAAGAATTCAGGCACTAAAATATATGCCAAGACAACCAGAAAGCATAGTTGAACCGAGGCAATGCTGACTATCCCTTTGTAAACCCTCCTCATGTTCTTGTCATAGTGACACCTGAACATTACCAATCAGACACATTAGATACAAAAGACTGTCCAAAGGTGTAACCTTTTACATAGTTTTTAGGAGAAAGTAAAGCTTTTGGAGAATAAATGTAGATGAAGTTAAGTTCCTGTGTAAAAAGAAACGTTATATCCTTTCTTCAGTATGGAGATTGGGGCTCAGTTGAATTGGTCTCTGTTTTCTCTGTAAGATCAATAAAATCTTCATTTTTCCAAGTTATAGACACAGAAAGCTTCATACCCACTTAATAAAGACCAGAAGTGTTCATTGTCCAAACCAGTGGTTTTCATCTCTGGCTCTACCTAAAAATCACCTAAAGAACTTCAAGAAAAATCTATGACTGCCTGGGCTCTACTAAGGCCAGTTAAATCTCTGGACTAGAACCCAGGGTTAAATATTTTTTAAAAGCTTCCTAGTTGATTCTGAATTGCAACCAGAGTTGAGGACTTTGTCCAAATGATTGGCTAAAATATTAGGAACCCATTTTAGTTAGTGTCTTCCCCATGGAAGCCAGTGCTTTCTTTAGTTACTTACCTTCAGGTCTGGGATAAGAAACCAACAGGGTATTTTCTCAGTGGCCTGCATGCAGTTGGTCACAGTTTGTTGCATTTTTGTACATTAGTTGCCCTTCTAAGTAATTGCCAGTCAGTCAGATAACCAGTGTAAATTTACAAAATACTTGTTTTATTGTGGCATAGTGACCTCTGACCAACCTAAAAAATCTCACTCATAAGGGTAAAATAATCAATTTGAATTTGTAATACTCAAGCTACAATACAATTTTAATTTTTGCATCCTCATTCACTGTTTTAGTCCAGGACACTTAAAGTTCTGTCCTCTGCTGCTTAAAGATTCTGCATCCATCTTTCCTCCTTCTCTTTACTGACCACCTGCATATAGTTAAAATGCTTAATAGTATCATCCTGTAGGTGTACCTCTACACTTATATTCATATGTGTATAAATATATAATATATGAATATATTTGCATATTATACCTTTCAAAATATTACTACCAGAGGTAAAAATAATATGATAAACATAGAGGTGTCAAAAAAGAAAAATTATGGTCTGAAGATATTGAATATTAACTCTACCTTTAAATCATTTTGTAATCAGAATGGTATAATTTTAAAATCTTCTGGTGATATTCTAGAAAACATAAAATATGGAGCAGAGAAAAAAGGAATAAGAGTAGGTAAAGGTTAGATAAAGGTCAGCGCTTTTAAGGGGGATAGATAGGAGATAGGAAATACTTGGAGGAAAGGAAGCAGGTGTGGCAGGGAGTATTACCATCATTCTAAAGTTCAAAGAGTCAGAAATGATGGAGACTCCTCAGGCTACCAGTTATCCTAGAAGTAGGTTTGCAGCAGTACTAACTAGCAGAGATTCCAGCTTACCTGCCCAGAAAAAGAGGGCTGTTTGGGAAAGAAGATGGGGTAAACTCACGTACAGATATCATTGTTGTGGATAGTGTATTCTATAAGTCCCTCTTTCTCAAAGCAAAGATATTTTTCTTCTGCTTTAATGGGGGAGTAGAGGCTTACCACCTTTCATTTAACAATTAGAAATAAAAGTTTTGAAGGGCTAAGGTCCACTTAAAAGAGCAAATAAGCCACTAAGTAAAATTGATATATAGGATGTTTTCCTCTTTCACAGAAGTTAGGAAGCTAGCAATATAATATAGAAGGGAAACCTTGCCAACCTCTTGATTTTGCTAGGGTTAGCTGTTCAGAAAGATATTTTTAGACTTCTCAACTATACCTATATTCAGCAAGGTACAGCATTGCTGGTAAACAATAATACCCTGAGGTATCTTCCTGCCATCAGCCCTTAATTCTATAACCAATGCCAGTACCTTTCCACTGGATTTTTTTTTATCATTTATCTACAATTACATGAAGAACATTATGTTTACTAGGGTCCCCCCTTCACCAAGTTCCCCCCACAAACCCCATTACAGTCACTGCCCATCAGTGTAGTAAGATGCTGTAGAATCACTACTTGTCTTCACTGTGTTGCACAGCCCTCCCCATGCTCTGCCCCACATTATACATGCTAATCATAAAAACCCCTTTCTTTTTACTCGCCCTTATTCCTCCCTTCCCTCCCATTCTCCCCAGTCCCTTTCCCTTTGGTAACTGTTAGTCCATTCTTGGGTTCTGTGATCCTGCTGCTATTTTGTTCCTTCAGTTTTTCTTTGTTCTTATACTCCACATGAGTGAAATCATTTGATACTTGTCTTTCTCCGCCTGGAAAATTTCACTGAGCATAATACCCTCTAGGTCCATCCATGTTGTTGCAAATGTTAGGATTTGATTTCTTCTTATGGCTGCATAATATTCCATTGTGTATATATACCACATCTTCTTTTATCCATTCATCTACTGATGGACACTTAGGTTGCTTCCATTTCTTGGCTATTGTAAATAGGGCTGTGATAAACATAGGGATGCACCTGTCTTTTTCAAACTGGGCAGCTGCATTCTTAAGGTAAATTCCTAAAAGTGAAATTCCTGGGTCAAATGGTATTTCTATTTTGAGCTTTTGAGGAACCTCCATACTGCTTTCCATAGTGGTTGAACTAATTTACATTCCCACCAGCAGTGTAGGAAGGTTTCCGTTTCTCCACAACCTTGCCAACATTTGTTGTTCTTTGTCTTTTGGATGGTATCCATCCTTACTGGTGTGAGGTGATATCTCATTGTGGTTTTAATTTGCATTTCTCTGATAACTAGCAATGTGGAGCATCTTTTCATTTGTCTGTTGGCCATGTGAATTTCTTATTTGGAGAACTGTCTGTTCAGCTCCTCTGCCCATTTTTTAATTGGATTATTTGCTTTTTGTTTGTTGAAGTGCACGAGCTCTTTATATATTTTGGGTGTCAACCCTTTATCAGATCTGTCATTTATGAATATATTCTCCCATACAGTAGGGTTCCTTTTTGTTCTATTGATGGTGTCCCTTGCTGTACAGAAGCTTTTCAGCTTGATGCAGTCCCACTTGTTCATTTTTGCTTTTGTTTCCCTTGCCCGGGGAGATATGTTCATGAAGAAGTCACTAATGTTTATGTCCAAGAGATTTTTGCCTATGTTTTTTTCTACGAATTTTATGGTTTCATGACTTACATTCAGGTCTTTGATCCATTTTGAATTTACTTTTGTGTATGGGGTTAGACAGTGATCCAGTTTCATTCTCTTACATGTAGCTGTCCAGTTTTGCCAGCACCATCTGTTGAAGAGACTGTCATTTCCCCATTTTATGTGCATGGCTCGCTCCTTTATCATATATTAATTGACCATATATGTTTGGGTTAATGTCTGGAGTCTCTAGTCTGTTCCACTGGTCTGTGGCTCTGTCCTTGTGCCAGTACCAAATTGTCTTGATTACTGTGGCTTTGTAGTAGAGCTTGAAGTTGGGGAATGAGATTCCCCCCCACTTTATTCTTCCTTCTCAGGATTGCTTTGGCTATTTGGGGTCTTTGGTGTTTCCATATGAATTTTTGAACTATTTGTTCCAGTTCATTGAAGAATGTTCTTGATAATTTGGTAGGGATGCATCAAATCTGTATATTGCTTTGGGCAGGATGGTCATTTTGACGATATTAATTCTTCCTAGCCAAGAGCATGGGATGAGTTTCCATTTGCTAGTGTCCTCTTTGATTTCTCTTAGGAGTGTCTTATAGTTTTCAGGGTATAGGTCTTTCATTTCTTTGGTTAGGTTTATTCCTAGGTATTTTATTCTTTTTGATGCAATTGTGAATGGAATTGTTTTCCTGATTTCTCTTCCTATAGGTTCACTGTTAGTGTATAGGAAAGCTACAGATTTCTGTGTTTTCGTTTTGTATCCTGCAACTTTGCTGTATTCCGATATCAGTTCTAGTAGTTTTGGAGTGGAGTCTTTAGAGTTTCTTATGTACAATATCATGTCATCTGCAAATAGTGATAGTTTAACTTCTTCTTTACCAGTCTGGATTCCTTATATTTCTTTCTTTTCTCCAATTGCCATGGCTAGGACCTCCAGTACTATGTTAAACAACAGTGGGGAGAGAGTGGGCATCCCTGTCTTGCTCCCGATCTCAGAGGAAAAGCTTTCAGCTTCTCGCTGTTCAGTATGATGTTAGCTGTGGGTTGATCATATATGGCCTTTATTATGTTGAGGTACTTGCCCTCTATACCCATTTTGCTGAGAGTTTTTTTTTTTTAATCTTTTTCAAACTTTTTTATTTTCTATGAAGAACTTTAAACAGATATGTAAATAGACAAATAATACAATGAACACCCCCATCATTCAGATCCCACAATTACCATGCAGTAGCCAATCTTGTTTTATCAAGATTTCCACCCTTACCCTCACATGGCCTCTTCTGTGTTATTTTGAAGTTAATTCCAGACATCGTACTTTACCAACACACAGACATTTTAAAACTTTATCTTCAAAAGATAAGAACCCTTGTTTTAGCAAAACATAGCATTGTCTTATCTAAAAATGAATGAGACTATCTGAAATCACTGCTATTAAGTCAGATCTTTGATCCATTCTGTCAGTGTTTAAGTTTCTAATTACCTTATGAATTTTTAAAATATTCGTTTGTTTGAATCAAGGCTCAGATAACATCCACATATGGAAATTGGATGACATATCCCTTAGCTCTTTTTAAATTTTTAAGTTTCTTTTCTGCTCTTTTTTACTTGTAATGTGTTTGTTGAAGAAACTGCATTATTGTTCCTGTAATATTTACCACAATATAGGTCTTACTGATTGCTTCCCTGTGCTTGTTTTTTTTTTTTTTTGGAGAGGGCATCTCTCATATTTATTGGTCAAATGGTTGTTAACAACAATAAAATTCAGTATAGGGGGGTCAATGCTCAATGTACAATCATTAATCCATCTCAAGCCTAATTCTCGTCAGTCTCCAATCTTCTGAAGCATAACGAACAAGTTCTTACATGGTGAACGAATTCTTACATAGTGAATAAATTCTTACATGGTGAACAGTACAAGGGCATTCATCACAGAAACTTTCGGTTTTGATCACGCATTATGACATATAAACAATCAGGTCAAATATGAATATTCATTTGATTTTTGTACTTGATTTATATGTTGATCCCACATTTCTCCCTCTATTATTATTATTATTTTTATTTTTAATAAAATGCTGAAGTGGTAGGTAGATGCAAGATAAAGGTAGAAAACATAGTTTAGTGCTTTAAGAGGGCAAATGTAGATGATCAGATGACCAGGTGTGTGCCTATGGACTAAGTATTAATCCAGGCTAGACAAGGGCAGCAAGACATCCACGGATACAGAAGATTTCTCTCAAAGCAGGGGGGCTGAGGTTCTGAGCCTCACCTCTGTTGATCCCCAAATTCTCACCTGATGGCCCCCCTGCAACTGTGCCTGTCGTAGGTTGTTCCTCCCTTGAGGAATCTTACCCGTCTCTGGCTAACCAGTCATCTTCCGGGGCCATACAGGGAAATGTAAAGTTGGTAAGTGAGAGAGAAGCCATATTGTTTGCAAAGGTTAGCTTTTTACTTCTTTGCAGATTTATGCCCTGTGGCTTCTATGCCCAGCACTTGTCTCAAGGTATCTTTACCACCTGGAGGAATTATGATACTCAGTAAATTCGATATGAGGCACGAATTCTATTTAAGGGTTGTAATTAGGAAGAAAGAAGAAAAGCTAAAGATGTAGCATATGGAAGGAAACATGGGAGGATTGATTATTTCTTTGACATATCTTCTTGTAGAGTACCTTAAGTATGTATAGGTTTTAAACTACTAATTTGCACACACATATTAACATAATAGGAATACGGTGACATAAACAAAGCAAATCTATAATTACCATCCATCTCCAGTAAAGCCAAGAAAACCATTTAGGCACCCTAGGCATTTGTGAAAATTTGTCTATGATATGATGGATATTGCCCAACTGTACTTGAACAGTCTGAGAGAAATCAGACAAATTAAAGCAGCCCATTTCTGGGATCTGTTCACATCCCATATGTTCTTTTAACCGTAGATAGTCTATAGTCATAAGATTTTGGAGTGCTACACCTTGCACCCCTCCCAACTCCTAGTTGAATTCCAACAGTACAGATCCGGTCAAATTCGTTGTCTCACTGTATGCACATGCCAGCCTAGACATCTCCCTCCTCATTCCTATGGCAAGTCCAGGAGACGGTGGGCTGGATGCAGCCACAACCGCAGCATCGTCCGGATCCCTGTGGAGGCTTTTTGATGATCATCCCCCGGCACAAGTCCTCCAGAGAGTGTTGATGCCGGAAGCTCCTCCTCATATCGTATCTTAGTTCATTTTCTGGGTATCCAAGCTAGGCCTTGATCTTCTGCATAGAAACAAACAGACCCTTTGCCCACACTTTGACATGCCCTCTATACCACTGTGCAGAACTCATTGGAGGTCAGCTCACAGTAACTGCTTTTTTTTTTTTTTTTATTAAGAGAAAGGAATATTATCAGAAAAGAGTACCTCCATAGCTGATCATCTGACACCCTTTAACTGATCAACATTAAGGATATTTAAAGCATGCGTTGATCTTTGATTTACCAATAGTTTTATCCTATCAAGGAGTAATCCCCCTTTTCTTTCTTTCTTTCTTTCTTTTTTTTTTTTTAATTTTTAATCTATACTTACATGAAGAATACTATGTTTACTATGCTCTCCCCTATATCAGGTCCCCCCTAACAACCACATTACGGTTACTGTCCATCAGCTTAGCAAAATGTTGTAGAGTCACTACTTGTCCTCTCTGTGTTGTGCAGCCCACCCTCCCCTTTCTCCCTCCCCCCCATGCATGCTAATCTTAATACCACCCTTCTTCCCCCCCTTATCCCTCCCTGCCCACCCATCCTCCCCAGTTCCTTTCCCTTTGATACCTGTTAGTCCATTTTTGGGTTCTGTAATTCCGCTGCTGTTTTGTTCCTTCAGTTTTTCCTTTGTTCCTATACTCCTCAGATGAGTGAAATCATTTGGTATTTCTCTTTCTCCACGTGGCTTATTTCACTGAGCATAATACTCTCCAGCTCCATCCATGTTGCTGCAAATGGTTGGATTTTTCCACTTCTTATGGCTGAGTAGTATTCCATTGTGTATATGTACCAGATTTTCTTTATCCATTCATCTACCGATGGACATTTAGGTTGCTTCCAATTCTTGGCTATTGTAAATACTGCTGCGATAAACATAGGAGTGCATCTGTCATTCTCAAACTTGATTGCTGCGTTCTTAGGGTAAATTCCTAGGAGTGGAATTCCTGGGTCAAATGGTAGGTCTGTTTTGAGCATTTTGATGAACCTCCATACTGCTTTTCACAATGGTTGAACTAATTTACATTCCCACCAGCAGTGTAGGAGGGTTCCCCTTTCTCCACAGCCTCACCAACATTTGTTGTTGTTTGTCTTTTGGATGGCAGCCATCCTTACTGGTGTGAGGTGATACCTCATTGTAGTTTTAATTTGCATTTCTCTGATAATTAGTGATGTGGAGCATCTTTTCATGTGTCTCTTGGCCATCTGTATTTCTTTTTTAGAGAACTGTCTGTTCAGTTCCTCTGCCCATTTTTTAATTGGGTTATTTGTTTTTTGTTTGTTGAGGCGTGTGAGCTCTTTATATATTCTGGACGTCAAGCCTTTATCGGATGTGTCATTTTCAAATATATTCTCCCATACTGTAGGGTTCCTTTTTGTTCTATTGATGGTGTCTTTCACTGTACAGAAGCTTTTCAGCTTAATGTAGTCCCACTTGCTCATTTTTGCTGTTGTTTTCCTTGCCCGGGGAGATATGTTCAAGAAGAGGTCACTCTTCTTGTTTATGTCTAAGAGGTTTTTGCCTATGTTTTTTTCCAAGAGTTTAATGGTTTCATGACTTCAATTTAGGTCTTTGATCCATTTTGAGTTTACCTTTGTATATGGGGTTAGACAATGGTCAAGTTTCATTCTCCTACATGTAGCTGTCCAGTTTTGCCAGCACCATCTGTTAAAGAGACTGTCATTTTGCCATTGTATGTCCATGGCTCTTTTATCAAATATTAATTGACCATATATGTTTGGGTTAATGTCTGGAGTCTCTAATCTGTTCCACTGGTCTGTGGCTCTGTTCTTGTGCCAGTACCAAGTTGTCTTGATTACTATGGCTTTGTAGTAGAGCTTGAAGTTGGGGAGTGAGATCCCCCCTACTTTATTCTTCTTTTTCAGGATTGCTTTGGCTATTCGGGGTCTTTGGTGTTTCCATATGAATTTTTGAATTATTTGTTCCAATTCATTGAAGAATGTTGCTGGTAATTTGAGAGGGATTGCATCAAATCTGTATATTGCTTTGGGCCGGATGGCTATTTTGATGATATTAATTCTTCCTAGCCATGAGCATGGGATGAGTTTCTATTTATTAGTGTCCCCTTTAATTTCTCTTAAGAGTGACTTGTAGTTTTCAGGGTATAGGTCTTTCACTTCTTTGGTTAGGTTTATTCCTAGGTATTTTATTCTTTTTGATGCAATGGTGAATGGAATTGTTTTCCTGATTTCTCTTTCTATTGATTCATTGTTAGTGTATAGGAAAGCTACAGATTTCTGTGTGTTAATTTTGTATCCTGCAACTTTGCTGTATTCCAATATCAGTTCTAGTAGTTTTGGAGTGGAGTCTTTAGGTTTTTTTATGTACAGTATCATATCATCTGCAAATAGTGACAGTTTAACTTCTTCTTTACCAATCTGGATTCCTTGTATTTCTTTGTATTGTCTGATTGCCGTGGCTAGGACCTCCAGTACTATGTTAAATAACAGTGGAGAGAGTGGGCATCCCTGTCTGGTTCCCGATCTCAGAGGAAATGCTTTCAGCTTCTCGCTGTTCAGTATAATGCTGGATGTGGGTTTATCATATATGGCCTTTATTATGTTGGGGTACTTGCCCTCTATTCCCATTTTGCTGGGAGTTTTTATCATGAATGGATGTTGAATTTTGTCGAATGGTTTTTCAGCATCTATGGAGATGATCATGTGGTTTTTGTCTTTCTTTTTGTTGATGTGGTGGATGATGTTGATGGATTTTCGAATGTTGTACCATCCTTGCATCCCTGGGATGAATCCCACTTGGTCATGGTGTATGATCCTTTTGATATACTGTTGAATTCTGTTTGCTAATATTTTATTGAGTATTTTTGCATCTACATTCATCAGGGATATTGGTCTGTAATTTTCTTTTTTGGTGGGGTCTTTGCCTGGTTTTGGTATTAGGGTGATGTTGGCTTCATAGAATGAGTTTGGGAGTATTCCCTCTTCTTCTATTTTGTGGAACACTTTAAGGAGAATGGGTATTATGTCTTCTCTGTGTGTCTGATAAAATTCTGAGGTAAATCCATCTGGCCCGGGAGTTTTGTTCTTGGGTAGTTTTTTGATTACTGCTTCAATTTCTTTGCTTGTAATTACTTTGTTTAAATTTTGTGTTTCTTCCTTGGTCAGTCTTGGAAGGTTGTATTTTTCTAAGAAGTCATCTATTCTAGGTTTTCCATCTTGTTAGCATATAGTTTTTTGTAGTATTCTCTAATAATTATTTGTATACCTGTGTCATCCATCGTGATTTTTCCTTTCTCATTTCTGATTCTGTTGATGTGTGTTGATTCTTTTTTTTAATAAGTCTGGCTAGAGGCTTATCTATTTTGTTTATTTTTCTCAAAGAACCAGCTCTTTGTTTCATTAATATTTTTCTTTTGTTTTAGTCTTCTCAGTTTTATTCACTTCTCTGATCTTTATTATGTCCTTCCTTCTGCTGACTTTAGGCCTCATTTGTTCTTCTTTTTCTAATTTCGATAATTGTGATATTAGACTCTTCATTGGGATTGTTCTTCTTTCTTTAAGTATACCTGGATTGCTCTATACTTTCCTCTTAAGACTGCTTTCACTGTGTCTCACAGAAGTTGGGGCTTTGTGCTGTTGTTGTCATTTGTTACCATATATTGCTTGAGTTCTATTTTAATTTGGTCGTTGATCCATTGATTATTTAGGAGCATGTTGTTAAGCCTCCCTGTGTTTATGGGCCTTTTTGCTTTCTTTGTACAATTTAGTTCTAGTTTTATACCTCTGTGGTCTGAGAAGTTGGTTGGTAGGATTTCAATCTTTCTGAATTTACTGAGGCTCTTTTTGTGGCCTAGTATGTGGTCTATTCTGGAGAATGTTCCATGTGTTCTTGAGAAGAATGTGTATCCTGTTGCTTTTGGATGTAAAGTTCTATAGATGTCTATTAGGTCCATCCGTTCTAGGGTGTTGTTCAGTGCCTCTGTGTCCTTACTTATTTTCTGTCCATTGGATCTATCCTTTGGAGTGAGTGGCATGTTGAAGTCTCCTAAAATGAATGCATTGTATTCTGTTTCCTCCTTTAGTTCTGTTAGTATTTGTTTCACATATGCTGGTGCTCCTGTGTTGGGTGCGTATGTATTTATAATGGTTATATCCTCTTGTTGGACTGAGCCCTTTATCATTATGTAATGTCCTTCTTTATCTCTTGTTACTTTCTTTGTTTTGAAGTTTTTTTTGTCTGATACTAGTACTGCAACAGCTGCTTTTTTCTCCCTGTTGTTTGCATGAAATATCTTTTTCCATCCCTTGACTTTTAGTCTGTGCATGTCTTTGGGTTTGAGGTGAGTCTCTTGTAAGCAGCATATAGATGGGTCTTGCTTTTTTATCCATTCTGTTACTCTGTGTCTTTTGATTGGTGCATTCAGTCCATTTGCATTTGGGGTGACTTTTGAAAGATATGTACTTACTGCCATTGCAGGCTTTAGATTCATGGTTACCAAACGTTCAAGGTTAGCTTGTTTAGTACCTTACTGTCTCACTTAACTCGCTTATTGAGCTGTTATAAACACTGTCTGGTGATTCTTTATTTCTCTCCCTTCTTATTCCTCCTCCTCCATTCTTTATATGTTGGTTGTTTTATTCTGTGATCTTTTGTGTTTCCTTTAACTGCTTTTGTGGGTAGTTGATTTTATTTTTTGCCTTTAGTTTATATTTGGTTGGTCTGCTTTCTTTGCCGTGATTTTATTTTCTCTGGTGACATCTATTTAGTCTTAGGAGTGCTCCCATCTAGAGCAGTCCCTCTAAAATACCCTGTAGAGGTGGTTTGTGGGAGACAAATTCCCTCAACTTTTGCTTGTCTGGGAATTGTTTAATCCCTCCTTCATATTTATATGATAATTGTGCTAGATACAGTATTCTTGGTTCAAGGCCCTTCTGTTTCATTGCATTAAATATATCATGCCATTCTCTTCTGTCCTGTAAGGTTTCTATTGAGAAGTCTGATGATAGCCTGATGGGTTTTCCTTTGTAGTTGACCTTTTTCCTCTCTCTATCTGCCTTTAAAACTCTGTCCTTGTCCTTGATCTTTGCCATTTTAATTATTATGTGTCTTGGTGTTGTCCTCCTTGGGTCCCTTCTTTTGGGAGTTCTGCATACTTCCGTGGTCTGATCAATTATTTCCTCCCCGTTTTGGGAAGTTTTCAGCAATTATTTCTTCAAATACATTTTCTATCCCTTTTTCTCTTTCTTCTTCTTCTGGTACCCCTATAATGCGGATATTGTTCCTTTCGGATTAGTCACACAGTTCTCTTAATATTGTTTCATTCCTGGAGATCCTTTTATCTCTTTCTGCATCAGCTTCTCTGTGTTCCTGTTCTCTGATTTCTATTCCATTAATGGCCACTTCCACCTCATCCAGTCTGCTCTTAAGTCCTTCCAGAGATTGTTTCATTTCTGTAATCTCCTTCTGGACTTCATCCCTTAGCTCTTGCATATTTCTCTGAAGATCCATCAGCATTGTTGTGACCTTTATTTTGAATTCTTTTTCAGGAAGATTGGTTAGGTCTATCTCCCCAAGCTCCTTCTCAGGGGTTTTCTCTGTTAGTCTGGTCTGGATCAAATTCTTCTACCTTTGCATGGCGATAGAGGTAATTGTGGGGAGCTGGCATGTGTGTCGGCTGGGAGAACGTCCCTTCTTGCTAGTTGTGGCCTTTCTCTCCTGGGAGAACAGCGACGCCTAGCAGCTTGTGCTGGGTAGCTGACAAGGTGTCTGATTTTTGCCCGGCCCCTGTGGAAGAAGCTCTGCCTGTTTGCTGTGGGTGTGGCCACTGCCACTATGGCAGAGTCGCGCCAGAGGGGGAATGAACAGAGGCTGTTTATCACCTTGAGGGGCCTCCGAGCTGCGCTGCTGCCCAGGGGTTGGGGCGCCTGGAGTTCCCCGGGTTTCCCAGCTACTGGGCTAGTTGCCCCATGGTGCTTCCATCCAGCTGTGGGGCCCCTGTCCCTTTAATATTTTCAAAAGGCACTCACTTTTCTTTTGTCCCAGGGTTGCTGGCTATGGGGACCCACTCACAGTTATTAGTGTCCTGTTTCCCTAGTATATAGCACCCCACACACTGTGGGTCTGCACTCCAGTGCGGATGGCTATGGCTGGGTATTTAGTAGTCCTGGGCTCCCTCTCCCTCCCTGCTCCGACTCCTCTCCTCCCACCTGGAGCTGGGGTGAGGGGCGCTCAGGTCCCACCGGGCCATGGCTTGTACCTTACCCCCTTTGCGAGGCACTGGGTTCTCGCAGGTGTAGATGTAGTCTGGCTGTTGTCCTGTGTCTTCTGGTCTCTCTTTTAGGAAGAGTTGTGTTTGTTGTATTTTCAAAAATATATATGGTTTTGGGAGGAGATTTCCTCTGCTCTACTCATGCCACCATCTTGGCTCTGCCTCTCCACTGGATTTTTAAATGCTTTGTTTTATATGGAACATATGATTTCATTTTAAAGAAATTTCATTTCAAGGAGATTATTTGATTAAAATGCCACTGTAAGTTTTTTGTCATACGTTGAGTAGCTATTAAGAGAAAACACTCCAAATAGATTTGAATAGACATTTCTCCAAAGAAGATATACAAATGGCCAATACATATATGAAAAGATGCTCAACATCATTAGGCATTTGGGAAATGGGAATCAAAACCATAGTGATATCACTTTATATGCTCTAGGATGGCTATAATCAAGAAGAGAGACAATAATAAGTGTTGATAGATGTAGAAAAATTGGAACCCTCATATATTGCTAGAGGGAATTTAAAATGGTACACCACTTGGAAGAAGATTTTGACAATTCCTCAGAAGGTTAAACCTAAGAGTTACCATATGACCTAGCAGTTCTACCTGTATGTATATATACAAGAAAATTGAAAACGTGTTCACACAGAATCTTGTACATGAATGTTCAGTAGCATTATTCATAATAGCCAAGATGTAGACACAACCCAAAAATCCATCAGCTGAAAGATGGACACACAAAATGTGGTCTGTCTATACGATGGACTATTTTTTCAACCTTTTAGAGATGAAGTACATTGCAACAACATGGATGAACTTTGAAAGATTATGCTAAGTGACTGAAGCCCGGCACAGCAGCCCATATAGTATATGATTCTATTTATATGAAATGTCCATAATAGGCAAATCCATAGAGACAGAAAATAGATTAATGGTTACCAGGGGTTGAGGGAGGAGTGACTGCTAGTAAGTGTGGGATATCTTTGGGAAATGGTGACAGTGTTACAGAATTAGGCTGTGGTGATGGTTGCACAGCCTTCTGAATGTACAACCACCACTAAATTGTACACTTAAATAGGTGAAAATGGGATGTGAATTATATTTCAAAGCTGTTTTGTTTTAAATTGGGAAAAAAATTTTAAATTTGAATACTTAATATTGATTGCAAATTGAACTTATAACATTTTGGATATATTGGGTTAAGTAAAATATATTTTGGAGAAAAATAAACACAACAAAATGCATTCGATAATATATTGGCTGCTTATTTTCTACAAATTTTTTTAAGTGTTCATACTGATACTTGGCATATTTGCATTTTCATATAAACTGCCTGCTTATAAGAAAGATAGTGCTGTACATTTTTACTCAAGGACATGCAAATACAAAGCACAACATCTGGTTTTCAAAGAAAAAAGCAAATGGCAGTCATGTATATGGTATATTTTTTAGTTTTTGCAAATTATCATATCTTAAGATGTGTATGTTATGTACTTCATAATCTCTTCCATAAGTTCATTTTTGTTAAATAAACTGCTGAACTTTTTTCATTTATATTTAGTCCACCTCTGCCTCTGTGTTCTGTTTTATATGTAGGCTTGTTTATGGGATAGTACTGAGATCTTCATACTGGAAGGATCTTTTTATTTTTTATGATTTTGTATAACAGTGAAATTAGTGATCAAGAAATCAGTAAATAGAAAGTGATGTCATTGGGGAATCTTTTTCTAAACAGTTCTCTGTATTCTTCTAACATTTGGTTCTGATGTCCCATAGTAATTTAAATTCAGCTTGCCCCAAATTGCATTCATTTATATTTTTCCCAGTAACTGTTTCCCCCTGAATTTCTGACTTGGTTGAGCTACAAATTTCTTCAGTTTCCAGAGCCAAAAATCTGAGAGTCATAGTATTCTATTTTCTTTCCTCCCAAATTCAGTCACCAAATCTTCTTTGCCACTCTTCACATTCATCCAGCCACTCTTTTCCAGATCCACTGCTGCTCCTTGACCTCAGTTATCAGGGCTCTTTATGACTCCCCTCAACTAGGACCAGTCCCAGGTCCTGAGTAGAAGGCCAGTGCCGTGCACAGGGCCTGTTCTTGGAATGGCCCCAGGCATGGAGTGTACTGCTCTGCAGTTGCCATCTCAAAACTCTTAATGATTCATCTTTGGATTTATGTTCTGTAAGTGAAGTCCAATGGGACAGTGGAGGGACTTGGAGCCAAGGCATGGTACCACCTCCTACTGCCTCCCGTGATGGATTCCCTACTGCCCTCTTCCTCACCCTGAGGTACGCCAGCCAGCCTCCCCCTCTCTGCCTCACTCAGCCAAGGCTGTCACTCTCTGAATGACAGAGTAGAGGGCAGACCCAAGCATTAGAAAGATAGGGGTTGTGGGGCTTTCCGTGCCCCTGCCTGTCAGTTTGATGGGTATCTGGCTGGTGGTCAGAGGCCACAACTCAGTTGGGACAAGCCTCTTGCCCTTGCCCAGTCCAGAGGCTCAGTGAGTTGCATTGGTAGCTGTGGGAAGGGAAGAAGCCTGGCTTGACTTCCCTGCCCTGGGCCAGGGTGTGGCACATGGGTCTGGTGGCTGGGGTGAGGCAACCTGCAGCTAGTGGGCCATCTGCATACTGAGTTGTGGGGCTGGAGCCCTGGGAATCTGTGAAGGTCTACACCTGCCCTGGTGTCTGAGAGAGGGAGCATGACATTAAATAGCAAATTAAAATACTAGCTAGATGGAGGAGAGACTGCTGAAAAAGCAGTTTTCTGTTTTTGCACCTTTAATGGCACCATTTTCCTGATTTTTGAACAAGGATCCTTGTATTTTGCACTGAGCCCCTCAAAATATGTAGCTGCTTCCCTCAAGTAGAGTAGACACTTTAACTCATCTCCTGGCCTCCAATTCGTCCCTCACCTGCATAAGTCTTCACATTGCTGCCAGAGTGGTCTCTTTAAAATCTAAACCTGATCATTCTTGACTCTCCCTTGTTTAAAGCCTTTTAGTAGTACCCTGTGGTCCCATGCCCACAGACATATCAAATGTTGTGTTTTATTTGACTTGTGCGGTGGGTTCTTTCCACTCCTTCTCTCCCTCCTTCCACTCATTTGATGTCTTCAGACAGAGCTGGCTGTTCCTTCAAAGAACATCAGTCACCTGCTGAAACCTTTTGAGTTTAACTTTTGTTTCACAGGATGGTAACAACCCAAGTTAACTTGGCACAGAGAGCCTTTCACTGTCTAGTGTTTGGCTGCACTTCCCGTCTGATTTCCAAATACCCAATGTCCCCACCCCCAGACCCAGCTTTTAAGCCTCCAAACTTAGAGAGTGTTCCATCTTCCTGTTCTACCTATACCAAACTTATGAGTTCCCCAGATAGGTTTTTTTCAGGCATCTTTGCCTTTTCTACGTTTCTACTTAGAAAGGCCACCTTCTATGCTTCCTAAAGGTATTCTTATCCTTTAACACTCAGCCATGCCTACTGTTTCTAGGCAACATTAGCCATCATCTTCTTTTACCCACATAGCACTGATACTGTTTGTTGCATTGTAGGGTCATTTGTATAGTTGCCATCCCTGGTCTGCGATATTCTAGCTGGTGGTCTCCAGAATGGAATGTATATACTTAGAGGGTACATAGCACCATCCATTTGGGTTGCAGAAAGAAAATAATAAATGGTTGATTCTTTTAACTTTTACTCTTTAAATTTTTATGTTACTGGACATAAAATGTATTTTTTTAAGGTATAGATAAACTATACCTTAAAAAAATACAACAACAATCCTATCCTGATAGATGTTAGTAAAGAATAATTATATTGTTTTACCTTGTACTTTTTGCTCACCATTTCCATAATATGGATTTTAGCCACTTTTTGTTTCATCAGAGGCAATAAGAATTTTTTAAAATAACTAATAGGCTCCAAAGCCTCCCTCCATCTGTGATGCTGTTATTCTTAGAGTCTTAGAAATGAGAGATGGAAAACTTCAAATAATTCATTTAGTCCATTTCCCCCTGACAATGAAAAAAAATGTCTTTCACATTATATTATCTGATGCTTTTTCAGAGTTCTGTGCTAACCTCTGGGACACTGTCCAATAGACTAATAGACCTCACATTGGAAAATGTGTTCTTTCTTAGTTTTCATCCATCATTTCCCATTATTTAATCCCTTCAAGCCACCTTCCTTAATACTTAATCTCTGTGAACCAGTCTCTGCTAGTCATAAGAAAACCAACCTCATTAGCAGGAACTGAGGTGGTCTGCAGAAGTGAATATTCCTGATACTAAACTTTTCCTCTCTAAATACCAAATTTGGTTTTACTTTAATAATTTTGAGGGGTTTTTTTCCCTCAGATGTATTAGATATTTTCCCTACTTTCTGTAGTGAATTTGACTTTTCTTAATAATTCAAGCTAATCATTATTCGCATTCTGTAAATATATGTTAAGTAGCCCACTGTGTGCTAAGCATTGAAGAAATGCAAAGATGAGCTCAATGTTTGCCTTCAGGAGATAAGACTCAGTATGGGATATAAAATAGAATAGAACTAATGATTGGTCAAGACAAAGTTAAGCAGTATAAACAAAAGGTCTTAGTAATCAGAAACAAGAGATTAGTTCGTATTAGAGAAATTAAGAATAGTTTCCTGAGTTTATTGCAGCATTATTTACAGTAGCCATGATATGGAAGCAACCTAAGTGTCCATCAGTAGATGAATGGATGAAGATGTGTCACATATACACATGGACTGTTACTCAGCTATAAGAAATAATGAAATTTTGCCATTTAAAACAATATGGATGGGCCTAGAGGGTATTATGCTAAGTGAATTAGACAGAGAAAGACAAATACTGTATGATTTCACTTATGTGTGGAATCTAAAAAATGAAACAAATAAACAAACAAACAAAAACTTGAAAACAGATTTACAAATACATAGAACAAACTGGTAGTTGCCAGAGGGGAAGAGGAAGGTGAAGGGGATCAAGAGGTACAGTTATAAAATAAATAAGTCACTGGGATAAAAGGTACAGCATTGGGAATATAGGCAATAGTATTTTAAGAACTTGGTATGATAACATACGGTAGCTGTACTTATTGTGGTAAGCATTTTATAATGTATACTAATGTCAAATCACTATGTTGTCTACCTGAATGGTTTATAATATTGTGTCAACTGTCCTTAAATTTAAAAAAAGGAAAGAATGGTTTCCTGAAGAATTGGTATTCAAAATAAATAGTATACGGATAACTGAGTAGCCACTTGGAAAAAAGATAAAATTAGATGTGTATCTCACACCTTACACAAGAGTAAACTCCAAATGAATTAGGGATCTAAATGTAAATAAATAAATAAATAAATCATACAACTACTAGAAGAAAACATAAATGAATTCCTCTTTAAATGTAGGAAAAAAACTTTCTGTAATGGTTACTGAAAAGCCAGAGGCAAAATGTTTTTTAAGAAGTTTGCATGGAAAAAATCATCATAACAGAGTTAACAGACAACCAGCTGGCTGAGAGAAAATATTCACAACATATTTTAAAAACTATTAAAAATTGAGGAAAAATGGCCAAAACCCAATAGAAAAACTGGGGAAAAGGTATAAATAGATCATTCTCAAAAGCTGTAACAATTGTCCTGAACATAAAAAAACTAAGTTCAAATGCAGTTATAATCAGAGAAATGCAAATTAACATGAAGATACTACTTCACCTTTTAGACTAATAAAACTATGACAACAAATTCTGTTGATG
Source organism: Manis javanica (assembly GCF_040802235.1). Lineage (NCBI taxonomy): Eukaryota > Metazoa > Chordata > Mammalia > Pholidota > Manidae > Manis > Manis javanica. The sequence goes on from NC_133166.1 coordinate 86,966,572, forward strand.
AGGTTACAGGAGACAGACACCCATACATTGCTGATGGAAATGCAAACTGTTAACTGCTCTAGAGGGGATTTTGCAAAGCTGTATATGTACTTACCTTTCGACACAGCAACCCCACTTCTAGCAGTCTATACCCTGATGATGTCTCTATCAGTGTGAAAATACATAAGCATTAGGCATTCCTTACAGCATTGCTTGTAATTGCAAAATATTGGAAATAAATGTCCACTCATAAGAAAGTAATTCCATCAACTAAGTGTGAAAGATAGAATAATGCCCTGGCGCCACAAGGAAATCTGCATCGTAATACATAGAACGTAAGAATAAGAAGACTTTTGCAGATGTGATTGAGGCTAAAGACTTTGAGGCAGGAAGAGTATCCTACATTATTGAGGTGGAGCCAATCTAATCACATGGCACCTTAAAAAACTGAGAACATTGCAGAGAGATGCACCATTGCTAGCTTTAAAAGCAGAGGAAGGAGACCATTAGCCAGGGACAGTGGGTGGTCTTTAGAAGCTGGAGAAGGCAAGGAACAGATTCTCCCCTAGAGCTTTCAGAAAGGAATGCAGCCCTACTAACACCTTCATTTTAGCCAAGTCAGACTTATTCTACCTCGCTGACATCTTATCCTTCTAAAAAGTTACCATTTCTTCTCACTGTTTGTGAATTTCCAACCAAGCTTTTAACTTGGTGGTTCCCAAACCATATGACCACTTAAAGACTTGTTCACAAAATTTTTTAGCAGATTTTTTCTCAACAGACCCAAACTAGGAACAACCCAAATGTTTATCAGTTAGCAAATGGATAAACAAATTTTGGTATATCCCAATGGAATAAAACGGAACGGACTACTGATACATGCAACAACATGGATAAATTTCAAAAACAGTATGCTATATGACAGAAGACTCCATACTGCATAATCCCATTTATATGACATTCTAGAAAAGATGAAACTGTAGGAATAAGATTAGTGGTGTCTAGGGGGAAGGAGAGGATTGACTATAAAGAGACACAAAAAAATTTTTTATATGATAAAAATGTTCTATAGCTTAATTGTGTTGGAATACATTTATCAAAACTCATCAAGCTACATACCTAAAACTAGTGAGTTTTGTCTTTTGTAAATTATACCTCAACAAGCCTAATGTTTTAAAAGAAAAGATATATTTAAAACATAATATATAAAAGTTAAAACTAAAATGTTTGAAAAAACTTAACAGGAAGATAATAACCAAAAGAAATCTGACATCAATGTTCTATCAAATGAAAATTAATCTTGAAGACAAAGAATATTAGGGATAGAGAAGGTACACTCAATATCTTCTATTTGCCCCCTAGCAAATCTTAATATATCAGAATGTTACACTATTATAGTCTAACAATTATAACATGGTATGTAATCCATATACATATTTTACTTTCACCTTTTAATATAAATCTAAGAATATACCAATATGTTAACATTGGTTCAATCTGATTAATGGGTATGTGTTTAATATATTAATTTTTGTGTTTTTATGTGTTTTAAAGTTTCAAAAGTCTTACTTTAACAAAAAAGAATCACTGGTGCTTGTCAAAAATGCATATCACACTGCTCCATGTCCAAAGATTCTGATTCATCAGCTGTAGGCTAGGGAAACAATTACAGTTTATGATATAACCTTTTCTTTTTGCTTCAATATTTAAATTTTCAAAATATAAGCAAACAAAAAAAAACACAAAAATTCTCAATAGGGGAAAACTACCCCATTGAAACTGTTAACTACCAAGGACTTTGGAACTGTTTGTTGTTTTGCTGTTATTCTTGTTACCTAGTTTCCCTTCCTGCTTGGACTTCGAATAACTAGATGATAAACTAAGCAAACCATGTCCTGAAAGTGGAATTTTAACGTTTTCAGTTACCCTTCCTTTCCTTTTTCCTTGTGAAATTTTACATTTGGATTTTAGTTAACATCTATCAAGCATCTACAAGTTCCTAAGTTATATTAAGAGATCAAGAAAGAGAATGATTTATATATGACATAGCCCTTCTTCTCAGGTAATTCCAATCCATAATAATATGAACTGCTAAAATATGCAAAATGCACAGAGATTAATTAACTAATTGAACTAAAACTTAAAAAGTAAGAGTGAAAACAGTTCTCACCCGGGTCCTTTCTAGTTGACAAGGTGACATTTTCTTAGTGTGGGTCATAAACATTTTAAGGAACTGCTACTAAAATTAATCACCTAGAATTATTTAATCACTTGTGTGGCTGCCAATATGAAAAAGTCTCAAACAGGATTAAAGCAGGGTTCTGTTGCACATCACTGTGTTTTTGTGTGAAAGGTGATGACATGTTTCTCTGCCGCCACTTCTCCATGTCTTAGGGGAGCCGCGCCTTGAGGACACTGGCAAGTCAGTGTCTCTTATTACCACCACTGCGGCTTCTGAGAGTGGTTGCATAGCAGCCGTTTTATTTCAGTTACCAATCATGCCCTGATAGCCAAGTTCAGTCTTCGGGGGTTACTCCAATTTGCTGGTGGTGAACAACTTTTATCATGATCTTAACATTTACCAAGCTCCAGAGAAAGGCAACCTTTGACTTTTTCTTTCACTTGCAGTTGCTAATTTTAAGCCTCATTTTGACAGAAAATAGTGAGTACCAATTTATTAAAGTGAATCATTTCAGTTGTATCAATGGCTATGACAACCTATTTGTTTAAAATGATATGCTTTTTAAGAATTGTAAATGGCAGCATTTCAAAGCAAAATTGAATGAGGTAAGATTTGTTTTCAGAGTTTTCAAAGGAGAAATTGGGTGAGGTAGGATTTATTTTGAGAGTTTTATTAATATTCTTTCAGATAATGTTGGGGTCAGAATAATGAAATCAGTTTATTTGTAATCTTTTCCTTTATTTTCATTAATGCTATTGAATTTTTAGAGTACACTCATAAGAACATTATTTACTCTTCACATTAACAAAAGACAAAGATATCATAATTTTTTATCAAAGTGAGAGAAGTATTTTTCTCTAGGCATCTATCAATTTGTAAGTTTTATGTTAGAATTTTTTTCCTTTTAGTGACCACAGAATCAGTTACATGTAAAAGTAATTTCAATTTTACTTTAGTTTTATTATATAGATAGAAGCCCTAGGGTAAATTTTTCTAAGTCAAATGTCACACTAGTGGGGTTTTTTTGTTCATTTTCTTTCTTTCCCCCTCATTTTTAAATCATCATACTACATTTCTGCCTTTTTGTGGTATATGATTCTATTATAAAATATGTGTAGAAATCAAGCATGGTACACATGGGGAAAAAGCATTATATTACAGTGCCTAGAGTATTTGAAGAATTTGAATATGGAGAAGTATAGTATGGTGGTTAAAAAGCAAGGCTTGCAGAGTCAGAGTGCCCAGGGTTGAAGTTCTCCTCTCCCAATTAGCAACTGGGTGACCCGGGAGAAGTCAGATACCTTCTCTATATTTCAGCTATTGATAAGTGATCTACTGCTGATGAAGAAAATGAACTGTTCATATATTGCACATTCTTGCTCAAAACCATATTAAATAAACACACATTTCTGTTTTCATAGCTAAAAGTATTTCTCTCAGAAAAACAAATAATTATTTATGACTGCTTTGAATGGCCTTGTCTCTCATTGCTGACTTCTTCAGAAATTAAAGTGAAAGTCGAGGTCCTTGCAGTGACCTACAGGCTTTGAATGCTTTCACCGCCCACCCCACTACTGGGACCAGCACCACGAGGTTACCTCTCTGACCCCATTTCCCACAACTCTTCCCATTGCTTTGTCCACTCCAGCCCTACTGACTTATTAGCTCTTTCTTATACATACTTGGCTCTTTCTTGAACAAACTATACTGAGAGAGAAAGCATGCTTCTCTCTTAAAGTCTTTGCCCACCCTCCTCCTGTTGCCTAGAATGCTTTTCCTTCTGACGTTTGCAAGCTAACTTATATCCTTCAAGTATTTACTCAGTGTAATCTTTTTCCATAAGGCCTACCGTGACATTGTAATCCTCACCCTCTTCACACAGCTCTATTTTTCTGTAACATTTGTCTTTTACTAATTTATTATATTCTTTGTTTATTGTCTCCTTCCACTAGTATATAAGCTTAATGAAGACAAAGGGTTTTTTTGTTTTATTCACTCAAGTGCCTCAAGTATCTCTCAAATAAATAGAAGCTCAGTAATGGATGAATGAATGAAACTTTTTAAGTGCTAGCAATATACCGGGCTTAAATCCTAACTCCTTATCTATTAACAGTGTTACCTAAAACATGTTACTGAAAGCCTGCTTCATGGAGTTGTTGTATCAGTTAAATGGCATTACAAATTGTAAAGCACTTGGCTGATGCTTGATACCCAGGAGGCCTTCAGTAAATTCCTTCAGTCAACAAATGTTTATTGAACACTTTGATACGCCAAGTATCACTATAGGCATACATCACTGAACAAAACAGTTCCAAATCCCTGCTACCGTGGAACTTATTTCTAATTTCCTTCCCTTCCTTTGTTACTTTAGTTTCTAAAAATTGTGATGCCACTAGCCTATTCACTAATCTCTCACTCTAGATTCATGTTCAATTCATACTTTAGATGCCCATTTTCCATTATTTTAGAAGTAGTTTGCATTCAGTTATCTTAATCTTTGGAATGGCTGTCAGAAGATTTTTAAATCCTCATATTACAGATAAGGAATCTGAAACTTAGCAGTTATGAGTTGTCCACAGTCATTCAATTAGGAGAATTTGGAGCTAAGGTTTGAAGCTGCCTTTTCCTATTCAGAGTTTCCTGCTCTTTCCATGGTAGCACTTGTAGCAAAAACACCATGATGGCTTTTATTCGTTTCACTGTCTATTTTATTTCAGTTCTACAAACATTAATGGTCCCTACTAAATGCCAAATATCAGACCTGCCCTGGGAATGCAAAGATGTTTTTTGTTTAGTCCCTGGCCTGAGGAGCTCAGAGTTTAGTAGGGAAGCTTGTAGACATGTAAGTGGGCATGCAGTATGCTAAGTGTAAGCCTAGCTCTATATATAGATCTAGGAAGCAGGGTCAGGACTAAAAAGACATGGTAGAAGAGATCATGCCTGAGCTGTCTGAAAGGATGACTTACTTGGTCAGGGAAATGCTAGGGACTATGAGCAGTAGCAGAGATGCAGGGTGAATATAGAGAATTGGAGGCTTTCAGAGTTGCTGGAGTATAAAACATAAAGCAGGGAATAACCAGAGATCAGGCCAGAGTGGTTTAGTAGCTACCAGATGATACCTATCCTACAGGCAGAACTCTTACCAGGACCACTCTTCTAGGTACCTTTAGTTAGCCATCCCTGGTCCAGTCAGCTATAGCCAGGGCAGAAGAATTGCATAGTACAATGCATAGTGACCTGTGTGTAAGGGCACAGTGGGCAAATGGGCATGTGATATACTCCGAGGTTTCCCAGAAGGGGGTGATATTACTGGAAGGCTGGCTCAGTGCATGGCTGGTTCAGGACAGAGGCATTATGGAAGCCAAGCCTAGCTTGGAGATAGTGAGGTTTTAGTGGCATCAGACTGTTCAGCTCTGTGATTTTCTTGAACAGCCTGGTCATAGGCCCCAAATTCAAAAACTGGTCCTGTTTTGATTTTATATAATTGTTCATTAAGAGAATGAAGGTTGTTGGTAATTGAATAGCTTTGCATGATTGGCTGTGGGCCCAGGTTGGATAGAGAAGAAAATAGGTACAGGGAGAACATGGGATAGTCAAGAGACTGGAAGTTTCTGTGAGGTTGAAGAGATGTATTACATAAAAGATATATATGGTCAGGAAGAAAAGTCAGAAAGAAGAGTATTACTATTTAAGATGTCTGAGGTGAAAGTTCTCCTGAGTGATAATAAGATCTAGGGTGTGGCTCTAGGGTCAGGTGGCTGTCAGGGGAGAGTAGGGTTATTGGAGTCAAAGAATTGTGAAGACATGGTATTAGATGGATCACTACCTAGTATTTACTAGCATGGTGTTAGGAGTTAAGAGAGAATTATTGCAAGCAAAGGGCTAAAGTCCTTAATGAATAAAAGAAAGAAAGCAAAAGAGAGATTAATATATGAGAACAGCAAAGAATGATAAAGGATGCAAAAAGATGGAATGAACCTCAAAGAATATGCTTTACTCTAAGCCATTATTATTTTATGGATTAATGTTTTGAAAGATGTTCTGATAAGCTAGGAAAATCCCAGCATGTCTTCCTGAGTACCACTGAATATTCAGAGAATGAAAAGCTTCTATCAGATAGGTCTCTAAGCTAAATAGTATTCTCAGGTGAGAGCCACCACATTGCAGGTGAAAACAGAATTTTTGTAGTAGATTCGAGTAGCTTCATGAAATAATAACTGACCAGTCTGTGCAATCTTAAAGTTCCCTTATTTGTGTTCCTAAGACAGCCATAATTTTGTATTATATTTATCAGATACTTATTGAGCACTTACTAAGGTTTAGACACTGTAATAGACATTTAGATATAGCATTATACCTTCCCTCAAAAGTTTAAAGGTCAATGAGAATAATAATTATACATCAAAGCTGGGCAAAAAGCCACCTTTCCAGTCTTATTTTTCTCCACTCCTTAACCGTATACCAGCCAAGCTACATCTGTGCAGTGTATACCCGGAGTGTACTTGCCTCCATGCTGTTTCTCATGCTGTGCTCCACACAATACCCTTGCTCCTCCACTCTCCCAAACCCAAATCCTGTCTACCCTTTGGGAACTAGCATATCGCACTTGTTCATATAACTCCCCCTTACTTCTCCAGATATATAATCTCTTCTTTCTCTGAATTCCTGAAATCAGTCCTATGTACCTCTCTAAAATAATATCATAGCTCATCAATTTTAAGATACACTTTTTCACATTTTTAACATAGTCTTTTAAAATACTGTTTGTCAACATTCATGAAAGAATATAGGATGATATTCTGTGGATAACTATGAACTGAGTCAAAAAGTGGTTCAGAATGAAGAAGTATGAGGAATACCTTAACTATTTTGCATATATATTTTTTATGTATACACTGTAATAGATGACAAGAGCTGCTAGGTAAGCCTTTAAAACACTTCTTCCTTGATACAAAGTGAAAATTCTAAGTGATTAAGCATTGTGTTGTAGTTTAATTGGCAGCTTTTTTCTTAGTATACATGAAATAATGGTGTGGTTTACAATCAGTGGTGTCCTAGATTCACAGAAGTATAATAGTTATCTTTTATTTTGTGATTAAATAGCCAGGCATTAAGAATATGTACTTTTCTAATTTTGTCATATATATTTATATTTAGTTTCTAAATGCTATATTAAACTATATGCTCCTTGAGGGCAGAGTTTGTGTTTGTTTTATCTTTGATTCCCTTACAACACCTGGTACAGTGCTTTATAACAAATAGGCTCAAAATAAATACTTATTAAATAAAATATGAACTGTCATATAATAAGTACCACATGAAGGTAAAGTTAAAGTAATATATGAGTGAACCTCTACTAGTACATTCTCAGTTAACTGCTTAACTGCATTTTTTGTTAGGAATATATTTATATATGGCATTTGGTCAGGTCCTGGATCTCAGTGTAGGCCAGTGGTTCTCAAACCAACCATAAACGATCCTAATAGAATTCTATAAATTTAGGTTTGGTTTAATGACTATATTTATGAACAAACATAGTGACTCATCTTGATTGAATCATAAGTAGTAAATAAAGCCTTTGCCTCAGAGAACAAATGACAGTTACTTTCCCTAATGATCTAAGATTGTATAAGAGACCAGATGAATGCCTGTCACTAAGAAATATAGTACGTGCAAATAGAGTACTTTGTTTTCTTCCCTCCAATTAATCTCGCTATGCCAACACTCTCTACAGTGTAGGGAATTATATCTATGTGATATTTTCTGAGTTTTTACCTTTATTCTTTGGGTTACAAGAATAAAAAGAAAACATTTTTCTTCAGTTATGTAAACAGTTCTACTTCTGATTCAAATAAGTTTGTCTCCATTTTCTGTAATGGAGGAGCAGTGCCTTTGTGTTTACAAAATTCCTGATATGGAAAAGCTCTGTGGTAGTCTGTACTACCATTCACCAAATATTTTCTAGATACATGATAGGATTTATGGATACATGATGGAATTGTACATCTTCCCCCATTGAAATTAGATTTGGTCACATGACTTTTTGTCCAGTGAAATGAGACCAGAAGTGACATGAAACTTTAAGAGCTAATACATGATTCCTCCCATTTCCCCTATCCTTTAACTGACCTGCTCATAGCCACATAGCATGTTTTATGCTGCTAAGATTGGCAGTTATTAGATGAGCATAACCTAGCTTGTCCTTAGTAATATCATCTTCATCCCAAAACAGTGGGCTTTGGTAGTAATTGAAAAAATAGAAAAGATTTGATATGCTGATATTGGCCCAGTATTTCTTTTTCTTTCTCATGAAAATATTTATTGTACACATCTTCCATAAGATAATATTCATCTCAAGGCACTTAGAAAGGCTCATTTTCCACGTGTCAACATACTTTTCTTTAAATTACAACCTTTTTAAAAGACATTCTGATATACTTCTATAAAATGTCTTGTCATCTCCCAGTAATAGAATTGTTTCTTGAAAGCAGTGACCGTTGTTGTTCATTCTTCCAATTGTTCTTTTATTTGATCATTATTTGCCAGGTGCTAAGAGTAGGAAGATGCTAAAGGAACTCTAGATACTTTGGTGGAAGTGGCAGAAGGCAAGTAGTAGCCAGAAAAACTGTGGAGCACTTTGTTCTTCCGAAGACTGCATGCCTCAGTGGCTTCATAAATGATATCTATTTCATTTTAAGACAGTTAAGCTACACTTTTTAAAAAAATTTTTATTAAGGTATGATTGATATACACTCTTATGAAGGTTTCACATGAAAAAACAATGTGGTTACTAAATTTACCTATATTATTAAGTCCCCACCCATACCTCAATGCAGTCACTGTCCATCAGTGCAGCAAGTTGCCAGAGATCCACTATGTCCCTTCTCTGTGATACACTGTTCTGCCCATGATCCCCCACACCATATGTACTAAACATAATACCCCCTCAGTCCCCTTCTCCCTCCCTCCCCACCCGCCCTCTCACACTCCTCCCCTTTGGTAATTACTAGTTTATTCTTGGAGTCTCTGAGTCTGCTGCCATTTTGTTCCTTCAGTTTTGCTTCATTGTTATACTCCATAAATGAGTGAAGTCATTTGGCATTTGTCTTTCTCCACCTGGCTTATTTCACTGAGCATAATGTCCTCCAGCTCCATCCATATTATTGCAAATAGTAGGACTTGTTTCTTTCTTATGGCTAAATAGTATTGCATTGTATATGTACCACATCTTCTTTATCCATTCATCTACAGATAGATACTTAGGTTGCTTCCATATCTTGGCTATTGTAAAAAGTGCTGCAATGAACATAGGGGTGCATATATCTTTTTGAATCTGAGAAGTTGTATTCTTTGGGTGTATTCCAAGAAGTGGGATTCCGGGGTCAAATGGTATTTCTATTTTTAGTTTTTTGAGGAACCTCCATATTGCTTTCCACAATGGTTGAACTAGCTTACATTCCCACCAACAGTGTGGGAGGGTTCCCCTTTCTCCCCATCCTCGCCAACATTTGTTGTTCTTAGTCTTTTTGATGCTGGCCATCCTTACTGGTGTGAGGTGATATCTCATTGTGGTTTTAATTTGCATTTCCCTGATGATTAGTGATGTGAAGCATCTTTTCATGTGTCTGTTGGCCATCTGAATTTCCTCTTCGGAGAACCGGCTCCTCATATCCTCTGCCCATTTGTTAGTCAGGTTATTTGCTTTTTGTTTGTTGAGGTGTGTAAGTTCTTTATATATTTTGGATGTTAACCCTTTGTCGGATATGTCATTTACAAATATATCCTCCCATACTGTAGGATGCCTTTTTGTTTTGTTGATGATGTCCTTTGCTGTACAAAACCTTTTTAGTTTAATGTCCCATTAGTTCATTTTTGCTTTTGTTTCCCTTTCTCGAGGAGATGGGTTCAGGAAGAAGTGGCTCATGTTTATATTCAGGAGATGTTTGCCTATGTTGTTTTCTAAGAGTTTTATGGTTTCATGACTTACATTCAAGTCTTTAATCCATTTCGAGTTTACTTTTGTGTATGGGGTTAAACAATAATCCAGTTTCATTCTCTTGCATGTAGCTGTCCAGTTTTGCCAACACCAGCTGTTGAAGAGGCTGTCATTTCCCCATTGTATGTCCATGGCTCCTTTATCATATATTAATTGATCATATATGGTTGTGTTTATATCAGGGCTCTCTAGTCTGTTCCATTGGTCTATGGGTTTGTTCTTGTGCCAGTACCAAATTGTCTTCATTACTGTGGCTTTGTAGTAGAGCTTGAAGTTGGGGAGCATAATTCCCCCTGCTTTATTCTTCCTTCTCAGGATTGCTTTGGCTATTCGAGGTCTTTTATGGTTCCATATGAATTTTAGGATGATTTTCTCTAGTTCTTTGAAGAATGCTTTTGGTATTTTGATAGGAATTGCATTGAATCTGTAGATTGCCTTAGGCAGGACGGCCATTTTGACAATATTAATTCTTCCTATCCATAAGCATGGGATGTGTTTCCATTTATTGGTATCTTTAATTTCTCTTAAGCGTGTCTTGTAGTTTTCAGAGTATAGGTCTTTCACTTCCCTGGTTAGGTTTATTCCTAGGTATTTTATTCTTTTTGATGCAGTTGTGAATGGAATTGTTTTCCTAATTTCTCCTTCTGCTAGTTCATTGTTAGTGTATAGGAATGCCACAGATTTCTGTGTATTAATTTTGTATCCTGCAACTTTGCTGGTTTCAGATATTAGATCTAGTAGTTTTGGAGTGGCTTCTTTAGGGTTTTTTATGTACAATATCATGTCATCTGCAAACAGGGACAGTTTAACTCCTTCCTTGCCAATCTGGATGCCTTTTATTTCTTTGTGTTGTCTGATTGCCGTGGCTAGGACCTCCAGTACTATGTTGAATAGAAGTGGGGAGAGTGGGCATCCTTGTCTTGTTCCTGATCTTAAAGGAAAAGCTTTCAGCTTCTCGCTGTTCAGTATAATGCTGGCTGTGGGTTTGTCATATGTGGCCTTTATTATGTTGAGGTACTTGCCCTCTATACCCATTTTGTTGAGAGTTTTTATCATGAATGGATGTTGAATTTTGTCAAATGCTTTTTCAACATCTATAGAGATGATTATGTGGTTTTTGTCCTTCTTTTTGTTGATGTGGTGGATGCTGTTGATGGTTTTTCGAATGTTGTACCATCCTTGCATCCCTGGCATAAATCCAACTTGATCATGATGAATGATCTTTTTGATGTATTTTTTAATTCGGTTTGCTAATATTTTGTTGAGTATTTTTGCATCTATGTTCATCAGGGATATTGGTCTATAATTTTTTTTTTTTGTGGTGTCTTTGCCTGGTTTTGGTATTAGAGTGATGCTGGCCTCATAGAATGAGTTTGGAAGTATTCCCTCCTCTTCTATTTTTTGGAAAACTTTAAGGAGAATGGGTATTAAGTCTTCACTAAATGTTTGATAAAATTCAGCGGTGAAGCCATCTGGTCCAGGGGTTTTGTTCTTAGGTAGGTTTTTGTTTACCAGTTAAATTTCGTTGCTGGTAATAGGGCTGTTCAGATTTTCTGTTTCTTCCTTGTTCAGCCTTGGAAGGTTGTGTTTTTCTAGAAAGTTATGCATTTCTTCTAGGTTATCCAGTTTGTTAGCATATAATTTTTCATAGTATTCTCTAATAATTCTTTGTATTTCTGTGGTGTCTGTAGTGATTTTTCCTTTCTCATTTCTGATTCTGTTTATGTGTGTAGACTCTCTTTTTTTCTTGATAAGTCTGACTAGGGGTTTATCTATTCTGTTTATTTTCTCAAAGAACCAACTCTTGCTTTCATTGATTCTATTGTTTTATTCTTCTCAATTTTATTTATTTCTGCTCTAATCTTTATTATGTCCCTCCTTCTACTGACTTTGTGCCTCATTTGTTGTTCTTTTTCTAGTTTCATTAATTGTGAGTTTAGACTGCTTATATGGGATTGTTCTTTCTTGAGGTTGGCCTGTATTGCAATATACTTTCCCTTAGCACAGCTTTGGCTGCATCCAACAGATTTTGCGGTGTTGAATTATTGTTGTCATTTGTCTCCATATATTGCTTGATCTCTGTTTTTATTTGGTCATTGATCCATTGGTTATTTAGGAGCATGTTGTGAAGCCTCCATGTTTTCGTGGGATTTTTCATTTTCTTTGCATAATTTATTTCTAGTTTCATAGCTTTGTGATCTAAGAAATTGGTTAGTACAATTTCAGTATTTTTCAATTTACTGAAGCTCTTTTTGTGGCCTAGTGTATGATCTATTCTTGAAAATGTTCTGTGTGCACTTGAGAAGAATGTGTATTCTCCTGCTTTTGGGTGTAGAGTTCTGTAGATGTCTGTTAGGTCCATCTGTTCTCCTGTGTTGTTCAGAGCCTCTGTCTTCTTACTTATTTTCTGTCTGGTTGAACTGTCCTTTGCAGTGAGTGGAGTGTTGAAGTCTCTTAGAATGAATGCATTGCCTTCTATGTCCCCTTTTAATTCTGTTAGTATTTGTTTCACATACGTGGGTGCTCCTATGTTGGGAGCATAGATATTTATAATGGTTATATCTTCTTGTTGGATTGATTTCTTTATCATTATGTAATATCCTTCTTTGTCTCTTGTTACTTTCTGTGTTTTGAAGTCTATTTTGTCTGACACAAGTATTGCAACTCCTGCTTTTTTCTCTCTGTTAGTTGCATGAGATATCTTTTTCCATCCCTTCACTTTTAGTCTGTGTATGTCTTTGGGTTTAAAGTGAGTCTCTTGCAGGCAGCATATAGATGGGTCTTGTTTTTTTATCCATTCAGTGACCCTATATCTTTTGATTGGTGCTTTCAGTCCATTTACATTTAGGGTGATTATTGATAGGTATGTACTTATTGCCATTGCAGGCTTTTGATTCATGGTTACCACAGGTTCAAAGTTAATTTCCTTACTTTCTAAGAGTCTAACTTAACTCACTTAATATGCTGTTACAAACACAATCTAAAGGTCCTTTTCTTTTTCTCCTCCTTTTTCTTCCTCCTCCATTCTTTATATATTAGGTATCATATTCTGTATTCTTTGTCTATCCCTTGATTGACTTTGGGGACAGTTAATTTAATTTTGCATTTGCTTAGTAATTAGCTGTTCTACTTTCTTTACTGTGCTTTTATTTCCTCTGGTGACAGCTATTAAACCTTAGGAACACTTCCATCTATAGCAGTCCCTCCAAAATAGACTGTAGAGATGGTTTGTGAGAGGTAAATTCTCTCCACTTTTGCTTATCTGGAAATTGTTTAATCCCTCCTTCAAATTTAAATGATAATCTTGCCAGTAAAGTAATCTTGGTTTGAGGCCCTTCTGCTTCATTGCATTAAATACATCATGGCACTCCCTTCTGGCCTGTAAGGTTTCTGCTGAGAAGTCTGATGTTAGCCTGATAGGCTTTCCTTTGTATGTGATCTTATTTATTTCTCTGGCTACTTTTAATAGTCTGTCCTTATCCTTGATTTTGGCAATTTTATTACTATATGTCTTGGTGTTGTCTTCCTTGGGTCCCTTGTGGTGGGAGATGTGTGGATCTCTATGTCCTCAGAGACTTATCTCCTTCCCCAGACTGGGGAAGTTTTCAGCAATTACCTCCTCAAAGACACTTCTATCCCTTTCTCTTTCTCTTCTTCTTTTGGTATCCCCATAATGCGAATATTGTTCTGTTTGCATTCATCACACAGTTCTCTCAATATTCTTTCATTTTTAGAGATCCTTTTTTCTGTCTGTGTCTCAGCTTCTTTGTATTCCTCTTCTCTAGTTTCTGTTTCATTTATCGTCTCCTCTACTGTATCCAACCTGCTTTTAATACCCTCCATTGTGCTCTTCAGCAATTGGATCTCTGACCCAAATTCATTCCTGAATTCTTGGATATCTTTCCATACCTCCATTAGCATGTTGATGATTTTTATCTCGAACTCCCTTTCAGAAAGAGTCCTAAGGTCCATGTCATTTAAATCTTTCTCCAGAGTTATATTAATTTTACTCTCCACCAGGTTCCTTTGGTGTTTCATGTTTGTATATGGCGCCCTCTAGTGTCCTGAAGCTCTTCTCTGGAGCCGCTCAGCCCCTGAAGCAATGTTGGGGGTCGCAGGGAAGGGGTATTGGTGCCTGGGGGGAGGAAAGAGCTGTTCCCCACTTTCCGGCTGCTGTGCCTGTCTCCACGGCCTTAACCAGTGGGCCGAGCACACAGGTATAAGCTTTTGTCCCAGATCAGCCGGATATGGATCCGTGCTTTCCACAAGCAGCTGAATCTCAGTCTCTCCAGGAATTCTTCCTGTACTAACTTTCCAACCCGGTAGTCATGTGAGTCTCATGAAAGCACCATGAAATGTAGGTTTGTGCTTCCAGAGCAGATCTCCGGAGCTAGGTGTTCAGCAGTCCCAGGCCTTCCACTCCCTCTCTGCTCCTTTCCTCTTCCTCCCGCCAGTGGGGGAAGGGCTCGGGTCCCGCCTGGCCACAGCTTTGGTACATTACCCTGTTCCATGAGGTCCGCTCTTTTCTCCAGGTGTATGCAATCTGGTGCCATCCTCTTTCTTGTTGCTCTCTCAGGATTAGTTGCACCAACTGTATTTTCTAATTGTATCCAGTTTTAGGAGGAAGCCTCTGTCTCTCCTCTCACGCTGCCATCTTTAATCCACTCCAGTTCAGCTACATTTAAAACTTAACTTTACAAATGCCATACTCAGGGTGATACAGACCAAATTTGGAAGCTTTTGAGCCCACAAACACATTTCCTTATACTGATTACTTAACTCTTTTTCTCCCTCCCACCACCCCAGAAATTAGAACAAAGCTTCTCTTCTCACAATTGTACATTCTTTAAAATTCTTCAAATGCACGAGTACCTTCTCACCTCAGGGACTTTGCACATACTCTTCTCTTTTCCTATTTTCCCTTAATTTCGTTCAGGAAATCACTGGATGCCATTTACATTGAAATTGCTCACACCATCTTCATAGAAAGCAGTATATTTTTCTATGTTATATTGTGTTTTTTTTTTTTTTTTTTTTTCTTTGAGTACAGCTCCCATCATTTTTTTTTTTTTTTGTTTTTTTGTTTTTTGTTTTTTTTGAGAGGGCATCTCTCATATTTATTGATCAAATGGTTGTTAACAACAATAAAATTCAGTATAGGGGGGTCAATGCTCAATGTACAATCATTAATCCATCTCAAGCCTAATTCTCGTCAGTCTCCAATCTTCTGAAGCATAACGAACAAGTTCTTACATGGTGAACGAATTCTTACAGAGTGAATAAATTCTTACATGGTGAACAGTACAAGGGCAGTCATCACAGAAACTTTCGGTTTTGATCATGCAATATGACCTATAAACCATCAGGTCAAATATGAATATTCATTTGATTTTTGTACTTGATTTATATGTTGATCCCACATTTCTCCTATTATTATTATTATTTTTATTTTTAATAAAATGCTGAAGTGGTAGGTAGATGCAAGATAAAGGTAGAAAACATAGTTTAGTGCTGTAAGAAGGCAAATGTAGATGATCAGATGATCAGGTGTGTGCCTATGGACTAAGTATTAATCCAGGCTAGACAAGGGCAGCAAGACATCCACGGATGCAGAAGATTTCTCTCAAAGCAGGGGGGGTGAGGTTCTGAGCCTCACCTCTGTTGATCCCCAAATTCTCACCTGATGGCCCCCCTGCGACTGTGCCTGTCTTAGGTTGTTCCTCCCTTGAGGAATCTTACCCGTCTCTGGCTAACCAGTCATCTTCCGGGGCCATACAGGGAAATGTAAAGTTGGTAAGTGAGAGAGAAGCCATATTGTTTGCAAAGGTTAGCTTTTTACTTCTTTGCAGATTTATGCCCTGTGGCTTCTATGCCCAGCACTTGTCTCGAGGTATCTTTACCACCTGGAGGAATTATGATACTCGGTAAATTCGATATGAGGCACGAATTCTATTTAAAGTTTGTAATTAGGAAGGAAGAAGAAAAGCTATAGATGTAGCATATGAAGGAAACTTGGGAGGATTGATTATTTCTTTGACATATCTTCTTGTATAGTACCTTAAGTATGTATAGGTTTTAAACTACTAACTAATTTGCACACACATATTGACATAATAGGAATACGGTGACATAAACAAAGCAAATCTATAATTACCAGCCATCTCCAGTGAAGCCAAGAAAACCATTTAGGCACCCTAGGCATTTGTGAAAATTTATCTATGATATGATGGATATTTTCCAACTGTACTTGAACCATCAGACAAATTAAAGCAGCCCATTTCTGGGATCTGTTCACATCCCATATGTTCTTTTAACCATAGATAGTCTATAGTCATGAGATTTTGGGGTGCTACAACTTGCACCCCTCCCAACTCCTGGTTGAGTTCCAACAGTACAGATCCAGTCAAATTCGTTGTCTCACTGTATGCACATGCCAGCCTAGACATCTCCCTCCTCCTTCTTATGGCAAGTCCAGGAGATGGTGGGCTGGATGCAGCCACAACCGCAGCATCGTCCGGATCCCTGTGGAGGCTTTTTGATGATCATCCCCCGGCACGAGTCCTCCAGAGAGTGCTGATGCCGGAAGCTCCTCCTCATATCATATCTTAGTTCATTTTCTGGGTATCCAAGCTAGGCCTTGATCTTCTGCGTAGAAACAAACAGACCCTTTGCCCACACTTTGACATGCCCTCTATACCACTGTGCAGAACTCATTGGAGGTCAGCACACAGTAACTGCTTTTTTTTTTTTTTTTTTTTTTAATTAAGAGAAAGGAATATTATCAGAAAAGAGTACCTCCATAGCTGATCATCTGACACCCTTTAAGTGATCAACATTAAGGATATTTAAAGCATGCGTTGATCTTTGATTTACCAATAGTTTTATCCTGTTAAGGAGTAATCCCCCTTTTCTTTCTTTCTTTCTTTTTTTTTTTTTTTTTAAATTTTTAATCTACACTTACCTGAAGAATACTATGTTTACTATGCTCTCCCCTATATCAGGTCCCCCCTAACAACCACATTACGGTTACTGTCCATCAGCTTAGCAAAATGTTGTAGAGTCACTACTTGTCCTCTCTGTGTTGTGCAGCCCACCCTCCCCTTTCTCCCTCCCCCCCATGCATGCTAATCTTAATACCCCCCTTCTTCTTCCCCCCCCTTATCCCTCCCTGCCCACCCATCCTCCCCAGTTCCTTTCCCTTTGGTACCTGTTAGTCCATTTTTGGGTTCTGTAATTCTGCTGCTGTTTTGTTCCTTCAGTTTTTCCTTTGTTCCTATACTCCTCAGATGAGTGAAATCATTTGGTATTTCTCTTTCTCCGCTTGGCTTATTTCACTGAGCATAATACTCTCCAGCTCCATCCATGTTGCTGCAAATGGTTGGATTTTTCCACTTCTTATGGCTGAGTAGTATTCCATTGTGTATATGTACCACATCTTCTTTATCCATTCATCTACAGATGGACATTTAGGTTGCTTCCAATTCTTGGCTATTGTAAATAGTGCTGCGATAAACATAGGAGTGCATCTGTCTTTCTCAAACTTGATTGCTGCGTTCTTAGGGTAAATTCCTAGGAGTGGAATTCCTGGGTCAAATGGTAGGTCTGTTTTGAGCATTTTGATGCACCTCCATACTGCTTTCCACAATGGTTGAACTAATTTACATTCCCACCAGCAGTGTAGGAGGGTTCCCCTTTCTCCACAGCCTCGCCAACATTTGTTGTTGTTTGTCTTTTGGATGGCAGCTATCCTTACTGGTGTGAGGTGATACCTCATTGTAGTTTTAATTTGCATTTCTCTGATAATTAGCGATGTGGAGCATCTTTTCATGTGTCTCTTGGCCATCTGTATTTCTTTTTTGGAGAACTTTCTGTTCAGTTCCTCTGCCCATTTTTTAATTGGGTTATTTGTTTTTTGTTTGTTGAGGCGTGTGAGCTCTTTATATATTCTGGACGTCAAGCCTTTATCAGATCTGTCATTTTCAAATATATTCTCCCATACTGTAGGGTTCCTTTTTGTTCTATTGATGGTGTCTTTCGCTGTACAGAAGCTTTTCAGCTTAATGTAGTCCCACTTGCTCATTTTTGCTGTTGTTTTCCTTGCCCGGGGAGATATGTTCAAGAAGAGATCACTCATGTTTATGTCTAAGAGGTTTTTGCCTATGTTTTTTTCCAAGAGTTTAATGGTTTCATGCCTTACATTCAGGTCTTTGATCCATTTTGAGTTTACCTTTGTATATGGGGTTAGACAATGGTCCAGTTTCATTCTCCTACATGTAGCTGTCCAGTTTTGCCAGCACCATCTGTTGAAGAGACTGTCATTTTGCCATTGTATGTCCATGGCTCCTTTATCAAATATTAATTGACCATATATGTTTGGGTTAATTTCTGGGGTCTCTAATCTGTTCCACTGGTCTGTGGCTCTGTTCTTGTGCCAGTACCAAATTGTCTTGATTACTATGGCTTTGTAGTAGAGCTTGAAGTTGGGGAGTGAGATCCCCCCTACTTTATTCTTCTTTTTCAGGATTGCTTTGGCTATTCGGGGTCTTTGGTGTTTCCATATGAATTTTTGAATTATTTGTTCCAATTCATTGAAGAATGTTGCTGGTAATTTGAGAGGGATTGCATCAAATTTGTATATTGCTTTCGGCAGGATGGCCATTTTGACGATATTAATTCTTCCTAGCCATGAGCATGGGATGAGTTTCCATTTATTAGTGTCCCCTTTAATTTCTCTTAAGAGTGACTTGTAGTTTTCAGAGTATAAGTCTTTCACTTCCTTGGTTAGGTTTATTCCTAGGTATTTTATTCTTTTTGATGCAATGGTGAATGGAATTGTTTTCCTGATTTCTCTTTCTATTGATTCGTTGTTAGTGTATAGGAAAGCTACAGATTTCTGTGTGTTGATTTTGTATCCTGCAACTTTGCTGTATTCCGATATCAGTTCTAGTAGTTTTGGAGTGGAGTCTTTAGGGTTTTTTATGTACAGTATCATATCATCTGCAAATAGTGACAGTTTAACTTCTTCTTTACCAATCTGGATTCCTTGTATTTCTTTGTTTTGTCTGATTGCCGTGGCTAGGACCTCCAGTACTATGTTAAATAACAGTGGGGAGAGTGGGCATCCCTGTCTGGTTCCCGATCTCAGTGGAAATGCTTTCAGCTTCTCGCTGTTCAGTATAATGCTGGCTGTGGGTTTATCATATATGGCCTTTATTATGTTGAGGTACTTGCCCTCTATTCCCATTTTGCTGAGAGTTTTTATCATGAATGGATGTTGAATTTTGTCAAATGCTTTTTCAGCATCTATGGAGATGATCATGTGGTTTTTGTCTTTCTTTTTGTTGATGTGGTGGATGATGTTGATGGATTTTCGAATGTTGTACCATCCTTGCATCCCTGGGATGAACCCCACTTGGTCATGGTGTATGATCCTTTTGATATACTGTTGAATTCTGTTTGCTAATATTTTATTGAGTATTTTTGCATCTACGTTCATCAGGGATATTGGTCTGTAATTTTCTTTTTTGGTGGGGTCTTTGCCTGGTTTTGGTATTAGGGTGATGTTGGCTTCATAGAATGAGTTTGGGAGTATTCCCTCTTCTTCTATTTTGTGGAACACTTTAAGGAGAATGGGTATTATGTCTTCTCTGTGTGTCTGATAAAATTCCGAGGTAAATCCGTCCGGCCCCGGGGTTTTGTTCTTGGGTAGTTTTTTGATTACTGTTTCAATTTCTTTGCTTGTAATTGGTTTGTTTAACTTTTGTGTTTCTTCCTTGGTCAGTCTTGGGAGGTTGTATTTTTCTAGGAAGTTGTCCATTTCTTCTAGGTTTTCCAGCTTGTTGGCATATAGGTTTTCATAGTAGTCTTTAATAATTCTTTGTATTTCTGTGGAGTCTGTCGTGATTTTTCCATTCTCATTTCTGATTATGTTGATTTGTGTTGACTCTCTTTTTCTCTTAATAAGTTGGGCTAGAGGCTTATCTATTTTGTTTATTTTCTCAAAGAACCAGCTCTTGGTTTCGTTGATTTTTGCTATTGTTTTATTCTTCTCAATTTTGTTTATTTCTTCTCTGATCTTTATTATGTCCCTCCTTCTGCTGACTTTAGGCCTCATTTGTTCTTCTTTTTCCAGTTTTAATAATTGTGATGTTAGACTATTCATTTGGGATTGTTCTTCCTTCTTCAAGTGTGCCTGGATTGCTATATACTTTCCTCTTAAGACTGCTTTCGCTGCATCCCACAGAAGTTGGGGCTTAGTGTTGTTGTTGTCATTTGTTTCTATATATTCCTTGATCTCTATTTTGATTTGTTCATTGATCCATTGATTATTTAGTAGCATGTTGTTAAGCCTCCATGTGTTTGTGAGCCTTTTTGTTTTCTTTGTAGAATTTATTTCTACTTTCATACCTTTGTGGTCTGAAAAATTGGTTGGTAGAATTTCAATATTGTGGAATTTACTGAGGCTCTTTTTGTGAGCTAGTATGTGGTCTATTCTGGAGAATGTTCCATGTGCACTTGAGAAGAATGTATATCCTGTTGCTTTTGGATGTAAAGTTCTATAGATGTCTATTAGGTCCATCTGTTCTAGTGTGTTGTTCAGTGCCTGTGTGTCTTTACTTATTTTCTGCCCGGTGGATCTATCCTTTGGGGTGAGTGGTGTGTTGAAGTCTCCTACAATGAATGCATTGCAGTCTATTTCCCTCTTTAGTTCTGTTAGTATTTGCTTCACATATGCTGGTGCTCCTGTATTGGGTGCATATATATTTAGAATGGTTATATCCTCTTGTTGGACTAAGCCCTTTATCATTATGTAGTGGCCTTCTTTATCTCTTGTTACTTTCTTTGTTTTGAAGTCTATTTTGTCTGATATTAGTACTGCAACCCCTGCTTTCTTCTCACTGTTGTTTGCCTGAAATATGTTTTTCCATCCCTTGACTTTTAGTCTATGCTTATCTTTGGGTTTAAGGTGAGTTTCTTGTAAGCAGCATATAGATGGGTCTTGCTTTTTTATCCATTCTATTACTCTATGTCTTTTGATTGGTGCATTAAGTCCATTTACATTTAGGGTGACTATTGAAAGATATGTACTTATTGCCATTGCAGGCTTTAGATTCGTGGTTACCAAAGGTTCAAGGTTAGCTTCTTTAGTATCTTACTGCCTAACTTAGCTCGCTTATTGAGCTGTTATATACACTGTCTGGAGAGTCTTTTCTTCTCTCCCTTCTTATTCCTCCTCCTCCCTTCTTCATATGTTGTGTGTTTTGTTCTGTGCTCTTTTTAGGGGTGCTCCCATCTAGAGCAGTCCCTGTAGGATGCCCTGTAGAGGTGGTTTGTGGGAAGCAAATTCCCTCAGCTTTTGCTTATCTGGGAATTGTTTGATCCCACCATCATATTTAAATGATAGTCGTGCTGGATACAGTATCCTTGGTTCAAGGCCCTTCTGTTTCATTGCATTAAGTATATCATGCCATTCTCTTCTGGCCTGTAGGGTTTCTGTTGAGAAGTCTGATGTTAGCCTGATTGGTTTTCCTTTATAGGTGACCTTTTTCTCTCTAGCTGCCTTTAAAACTCTTTCCTTGTCCTTGATCCTTGCCATTTTAATTATTATGTGTCTTGGTGTTGTCCTCCTTGGATCCTTTCTGTTGGGGGTTCTGTATAATTCCATGGTCTGTTCGATTATTTCCTCCCCCAGTTTGGGGAAGTTTTCAGCAATTATTTCTTCAAAGACACTTTCTATCCCTTTTCCTCTTTCTTCCTCTTCTGGTATCCCTATAATACGAATGTTTTTCCTTTTGTATTGGTCACATATTTCTCTTAGTGTTGTTTCATTCCTGGAGATCCTTTTATCTCTCTCTATGTCAGCTTCTATACGTTCCTGTTCTCTGGCTTCTATTCCTTCAATGGCCTCTTGCATCTTATCCATTCTGCTTATAAATCCTTCCAGGGATTGTTTCACTTCTGTGATCTCTTTCCTGACATCTGTGATCTCCTTCCGGACTTCATCCCACTGCTCTTGCATTTTTCTCTGCATCTCATCCCACTGCTCTTGCATTTTTCTCTGCATCTCATCCCATTGCTCTTGCATTTTTTTCTGCATCTCTGTCAGCATGTTCATGATTTTTATTTGGAATTCTTTTTCAGGAGGACTAGTTAGGTCTGTCTCCTTCTCAGGTGTTGTCTCTGTGATCTTTGTCTGCCTGTAGTTTTGCCTTTTCATGGTGATAGAGATAGTCTGCAGAGCTGGTACAAGTGACCGCTGGAAGAGCTTCCCTTCTTGTTGGTTTGTAGCCTTTTCCTGGGAGAATAGCGACCTCTAGTGGCTTGTGCTGGGCAGCTGTGCGCAGACAGGGCTTCTGCTTCCTGCCCAGTTGCTTTGGGGTTTATCTCCACTGTTGCTGTGGGCTTGGCCTGGCTGGGGCTGTTCCTCCAAAATGGTGGAGCCCCGTTAGAGGGGGAGCAGCCAGGAGACTATTTATCTCCGTAAGGGGCCTCTGTGCTCCCTGCTGCCCAGGGGGTTAGAGTGCCCAGAGATCCCCAGATTCCCTGCTTCTGGTCTAAGTGACCTGTCCTGCCCCTTTAAGATTTCCAAAAAGCACTCTCCAAACCAAAACAACAACAGCAACAATGAGAGAGGGAACAGAAAGGAAAAAAAAAGAAAAAACACGCGATTTTTTTTTTTTTTCCTCAGGTGCCGGTCCCAGGCACCCGCGCACTGGTCCTGCTGCCCTGTCTCCCTAGCACCAGGGTCCCTGTCCTTTCAAGGCTTCCAAAAAGCACCCACCCACCGGTCCCGCAGGGAAGGAATGCTCAATATTCTTGGTCCTCAGGCACTGGTCCCACGCACCCGCTCACCAGTCCCGCCGCCCTGCCTCCCTAGCACCGGGGTCCCTGTCCCTTCAAGGCTTCCAAAAAGCACTTGGCAAAAAGAGAGAAAAAAAAAAAGGGGAAAAACGCGCGATTTCTTCCATCCTCAGGTGCTGGTCTCAGGCACCCACCCACCGGTCCCACAGGGAAAAATGCGGGATATTCTTTGTCCTCAGGTGCCAGTCCCAGGCACCCGCTCACCAGTCCCGCCGCCCTGCCTCCCTAGCTCCGGGGTCCCTGTCCCTTTTAGGCTTCCAAAAAGCACTCGCAGAAAAGAGAAAAAAAAAAGGGGAAAAACGCGCGATTTCCTCTGTCCTCAAGTGCCGGTCTCAGGCACCCGCCCACCGGTCCCGCAGGGAAAAACGGGGGATATTCTTTGTCCTCAGGCGCCGGTCCCAGCCACCCGCTCACCAGTCCCGCCACCGTGCCTCCCTAGCACTGGGGTCCCCGTCCCTTCCAGGCTTCCAAAAAGCGCTTGCCAAAAAGAGAAAAAAAAAAAAAGGGGAAAAACGCGCGACCTCCTCCGTCCTCAGGCACCGGTCTCAGGCACCCGCCCCCAGGTCTCGCAGGGAGAAACGCGGGATATTCTTTGTCCTCCGGCGCCGTTCCCAGGCACCTCCTCACCGGTCCCGCCACCCTGCCTCCCCAGCAACGGGGGCCCGTCCCTCTAAGGCTTCCAAAAAGCCCTCGCCAAAAAAAAAAAACTGCTCCGGTTTCTCTCCACCCGCCGGGAGCCGGGGGGAGGGGCGCTCGGGTCCCGCCGGGCTGGGGCTTGTATCTTACCCCCTTCACAAGGCGCTGGGTTCTTGCAGGTGTGGATGTGGTCTGGATGTTGTCCTGTGTCCTGTGGTCTCTATTTTAGGAAGATTTTTCTTTGTTATATTTTCATAGCTCTATGTGTTTTTGGGAGGAGATTTCCACTGCTCTACTCACGCCGCCATCTTGGCTCCCGCCCCCTATATTGTGTTTTTTAAAACCTATTATTAAAGTTAGATGTTTCTCTAGCTATAGCTGGTATAGAAACTACTTAAAAATAAGAAATTTAGTGCTATCAAAACATTTATCCCTGTCATCAGGAAGAAAAAATTTTTTTCATCACTTTAACAGATAGTTTCAAGCAACTATTATTTACAAAGTAAAATATTAAAAGCTGGACTCTGTTTCTGGTTTTCATTATAGAAGTCTGAACATCTTTTGCAAAGGTAGTGCAGAGGAATAAGGAGACAGCAAGGGTCCCTTTTGGCTCCCTCTCCCAATCACCTTCTGCCTTTTCATTCTAGGGGTTCTTCAGCAAGCGCCTGAAAGGCTCCATCAAGAGGACCAAAAGCCAATCAAAGCTTGACAGAAACACGAGCTTTCGGCTTCCATCCCTTCGAAATACAGATGACAGGTAGGAAGTTACCTTGCTTAAAACAGAGAAAGTGGTTTTACAGTGGGCTTTGATAAGGCATTTGGTCTTTTCTAATTTACATCAGTAGCAATTGGAAAGATACAATACAAAATTTACATATTTTGTCTTGTTCATATTGAGGCAAGGTAAAAAATCTTGGTTCAGTTACCCAACCAGTTTAAGAAACTTGCAGTATTGGAGAATGTGTGGATACATAAGAACTCATTTAAGAATCAATTGTGCTGTTTCTGTAGAATCAAGTTCTAGTGATCAAAGGAGTGTATCTCCTTTCATAGAGTGACTATAAGGGATGATGATGGTGCTAATATGTAACATTTTTTGAGCTCTGTACTCAATGCTTTATACATGTTATCTTTTTTAATCTTTATAATAACCTTATAAAATTAATACTATTATCACCATTTTATAGATGAAGAAACTGAAGCATAAACAAGTTAAGTAATTTTGCTCAAAGTCGTACAGTTTAGTAAATAGCAAAAATGGTATTTAACCTCTGGTGATTTGACTCCAGAATCTTCTCTCTTCACTGCTTCACGGTACTTTGTGTATAGCATATGGAATTGGTCTTGTTGATTTGCAGTCACATCTATAAGACATCCATGAAAAGAAAGCCTGTATTTCAATAATTAGGACCATTCAATAATTAGCTTGAGTGAACCATGTGCTGTGTGTCAGGCATTTTTAATGTAGTCTCTCTTGTAATACAACCCCAGCTACTATTATTATCCTCATTTTACAGATGGGAAACTAAAGCAGAACAGATTGGATTTGAACTCATGTCTGCCTTTCATGTTTGATATTCTGATTTACACTTGAGTTTTTTCTTTCAATAAGTCAGTTATCTGCATAACAACAAAAATATAAATTAAAATCTCTGGAATGACAGGTATGGATTTACCAGGCAAAGAATTATTCTTCTTGTTTTACAGATGAAATAACTTGTCCCCTATACTGAGTTAATGAGAGACTACTGCTTTATCAGCTCCTCTGATGTCTCAGTCACATTAGAGAAGCTCTGTGAAATTTGCGTCTGTCCAATTTGCAGTGTAATTGTATTGTTAATTATCTTGTACACCTCTTTGTTTAAGGTAATCATTTAAAAAACTGATGTTTTTTTCTCATATCTTTTCCTTAGATTCCTCTTATCCTACAACTTTTACCATTATAAGAATTCAAGGCATTTTATAAATTTCAATAAAATGGAATGGCAAACTTTTTCAGAACATCAATTATCAAGGACAAGGATGTTGTGCAGCAGCTAAAGCACTCCCACTTCAATAGCCAGTTTCTTAAACTTGGCAGCATCATGTGTAAACTTGGGAGACAAGGAAGTGTTTTTTATAGGGGTACTTTAGTTTTTAACTTGCACTGCATATCACTTTCTTAATCCCAAAGTGTTCTCTTCTATTCCATTTTGCTTAGGTAGCATAAAATAATTATTGGATTGAATTACCAAGAGATTATATTCTCCTAGAGTCTCTTATATTTCTGTTGTACAGTTAGTGCACCTTCAACCTTTCCAGTGACATAAGTTCATTATATGTGCCTTCCATCCTATCTGTTTCAGTGAATGGTAGTATCTTTGTCACATACACAATAACAAAATGGTCCTAGTCAGTCTCAAATATTAGAAAGACCTTTTGTTTTCCAAATCTTTTTCAATTATAGAGTTTCCTAAACAGAAATTTATCAGCAACTTTATTCTTGCATATGAATGTACTCACTACAATTTGTATTACAATTTTTTAAAAAATAGGTTGTCTTGCTTTCAGATCATCTGAAGACAGATAAATAGAACTAAGATACAAGGTATTAATCAGCTGAGCTTTTTGAATTGGCATCCTTGCGGGTGTGATCAGAGATTTTCCAAAAACCCTTGGTTTTCTTGGTTCATATGTGTCAATTGCTGATGTCAGAACATTTCTTCTAAAGTGGTATCTAGTGATCAAATCTAAGTAACAAACCATTTCTATTCTTATATCAAATCTATGGAAATTTTAGGTAAACCTAATAAGCAGCCCTTTTTTTCCACTTTTTCAATTGTACAATAAAATAAAAGTCTTTGTTGGTTTTTTTTTTTTGGTATCATTAATGAACAATTACATGAGCAACATTATGGTTACTGAACTCCCCCCATTATCAAGTCCCCAACACATACCCATTAGAGTCACTGTCCATTAGCATAGTTATACACTATAGAATCACAACTTGTCTTCTCTGTGTTGTACTGCCTTCCCCGTGCCCCACCCCTATACTATGTGTGCTAATCGTAATGTCCCTTTATCCCCCTTATCCCTCCTTTCCCGCCCATCCTCCCCAGTCTCTTTCCCGTTGGTAACTGTTAGTCTATTCTTGGGTTCTGTGAGTCTGCTGCTGTTTTGTTCCTTCAGTTTTTGCTTTGTTCTTATACTCCACAGATGAGTGAAATCATTTGATACTTGTCTTTCTCCGCCTGGCTTATTTCGCTGAGCATAATACCCTCTAGCTCCATCCATGATGTTGGGAATGGTAGGATTTGTTTTCTTCTTATGGCTGAATAATATTCCATTGTGTGTATGTACCACACCTTCTTTATCCATTCATCTACTGATGGACACTTAGGTTGCTTCCATTTCTTGGCTATTGTGAATAGTGCTGCAATAAACATAGGGGTGCATATGTCTTTTTCAAACTGGGCTCCTTCATTCTTAGGGTAAATTCCTAGGAGTGGAATTCCTGGGTCAAATGGTATTTCTATTTTGAGCTTTATGAGGAACCTTCATACAGCTTTCCATAATGGTTGAACTAATTTACATTGCCACCAGCACTATAGGAGGGTTCCCCTTTCTCCACAACCTTGCCAACATTTGTTGTTGTTTGTCTTTTGGATGTTGGCCATCCTAACTGGTGTGAGGTGATACCTCAATGTGGTTTTAATTTACATTTCTCTGATGATTAGCGATGTGGAGCATCTTTTCATATGCCTGTTAGCCACCTGAATTTCTTCTTTGGAGAAGTGTCTGTTCAGATCCTCTGCCCATTTTTTAATTGGATTATTTCCTTTTCGTTTGTTGAGGTGCGTGAGCTCTTTATATATTTTGGGTGTCAAGCCTTTATCGGATCTGTCATTTATGAATATATTCTCCCATATTGTAGGATGCCTTTTTGTTCTATTGATGGTGTCCTTTGCTGTACAGAAGCTTTTCAGCTTGATATAGTCTCACTTGTTCATTTTTGCTTTTGTTTCCCTTGCCCAGGGAAATATGTTCATGAAGAAGTTGCTTGTGTTTATGTCCAAGAGAGTTTTGCCTATTTTTTTCTAAGAGTTTTATGGTTTCATGACTTATATTCAGGAGCTTGATCCATTTCAAGTTTGCTTTTGTGTATGGAGTTAAACAATAATCCAGTGTCATTCTCTTATGTGTAGCTGTCCAATTTTTGCCAACACCAGTTGTTGAAGAGGCTGTCATTTCCCCATTGTATGTCCATGGCTCCTCTATCATATATTAATTGACCATATATGCTTGGGTTAATATCTGGCTCTCTAGTCTGTTCCACTGGTCTATGGGTCTGTTCTTGTGCCAGTACCAAATTATCTTGAGTACTGTGGCTTTGTACTGGAGCTTGAAGTTGGGAAGCGAGATCCCCACTGCTTCATTCTTCCTTCTCAGGATTGCTTTGGCTATTCAGGGTCTTTGGTGGTTCCATATGAATTTTAAAACTATTTGTTCCAGTTGGTTGAAGAATGTTTTTGGTATTTTGGAAGGGATTGCATTGAATCTGTAGATTGCTTTAGGCAGGATGGCCCTTGTATGTAGTACTTTTATCAATCTCTTGTCTTTAGCATAAATTACAAAATGAAACATGGCCCTGTCCTTCCTGAACTTTCAGTGTTCTTTCTACTAATCTTACCAAAGTCTGTCATTTACTTACCATACTGTTTGTACATCCCAAATACCATTTCCTATTTCTACACCCTGTCCTTTGTCAGTCTTTTGCTCATTCATACTCATGCAGCAGAACCCAGGGAGTGATATGCTCCCTGACCTCTTTTCCTTTTTTTCCATATATCATCATAGACTAAGGGTCTACCCTATGTGCCCACCCATGGCCAACTGTATAGGTATGTTTTTATAGGATGAACTACTTTCTTTTAAATTTATCTTTTCATGTTTCTGCTTACTGCAATAGATTGAAAGCTCTTTTAGGGTACAAACAATCTTTGTATACCTGTCCTGTAGCACAATGCCTGTGCTTTTAAGGAACTTAACATTAGCTTGAAACAGAGGGTAGAGTCCAAACAAATCCTAGATAATAGAGAAGAATGATCTCTTTCATATGGTATACTTGGGTAGAATGACAACTTCTCAGAAATTATTGAATTCCAAGCCATCAGTTAATCCATACAGTCTAGTTATAGATTAAAGAGTTTCCCTCACTGGTGTTTACAGCTCTGGGCCAATTAAGAATCCCTTAGTTTGGTGAACTAAAACCCAATTGAAGTTTCTGATTATATCATGATAACATTTTAAATCCATTAGAGTGCTTTATCTTAATAAGAAAAAATTTTCCATGCATTTATTTTTTTGTCTTCATATTCTAACAGCAAAGAATATATTCAAGAATAGCTGTCTTAATTTCAACCAGATGAATAATTTACATAAAATGAACTATTACATGTCACTGTACTGTGAAAAAGTTCTGTCTGCAATGATAGCCCCATTTGTATGGTATAGTAGTTTATGAGATATTTGTGAAATCATAGATTATTGAATGTGATTCTCAAAATAACTGTGTGAGGAACAAGAAGAGAAATCATTATAATTATTTTACAAATGAGAAAATTAAGGTCCAGAAAGAATAAATTAAACATGTGTTCCATGCTATGTTTATATCCAAGAGAGTAAATGATTTCAGGTGGCATGAAAATATAGAGATTTTGGCTTCAAATTGAGTGCCTTTTCTACAAGTCATTGTTGCTTCTTTTGGTAGGACTTCTGACTTGCTAAGAAAAGGATTGAGAAAGATGGAAAAATCAAAGATAAAAATCACATACACACACATGTACAAACATAACAACTTTTAAGAGTAGACTACTAAGCAATAATAATGAGTCAAGTTATGGTCAAAATATTTCCAAAATTCAGTAAACTGTAAAACTAACTCCTTACTGTACTCTTTCATCTCCCTTCCCCCAATCCATTTTATCCATCCAAATAGACTGGATGAAAAATTAAAATAGAAGCAGTGAAAGAAAACATAGTTCAATTTCTTAGGACCTTGTAATGAAAGAACAGTTTTAATGCATAAACTGGGAAAAATAATTACAAATATGAGAGAAAAAGTATTAATTAATATACAAAAATCATTTTGTAGAAATTAAGATCAACAATTAGAAAAAAGGCTTAACAACATGAAATAGTTTGTAATTCACAGAAAAGGGAATTGAGATTGCCAATAAACATGTTAAAATGTCCTAACCAAATAATTAAAGAAATGCATAGTAAAGCAATAATGAAATACTATATATATATATATTTTTTTTTTTTTACCATTATACTGGCAAAGATTTTTGATAGTCAGCCATATCCATTTTGGTGATAGTATATACAAGCATGCACTAATGATAGGAGTTTAAATTTATGCCATCTTTAATGGAGGATAAGTTTGCAATATCAAAATTTTAAATGTGTGTGCCCTTTGGTCCAGCAGTTTCACAACTGGAAATTTAAACCACAATAGATGTATATATACATACTAAATATATTTTTAACCTGGGTGTATTCACACACAAGAAAAGAAAAGAAAAAACCCTTAGGTATTCATCAGGGACTGGTTGAGCTACCATAGGACCATGTAAGGGAATACTGTATGGTCATTAAAAAGAGGTAAGTTATATCTGTGTGTTCTAATATGGACAGAAGTCCAAAATATGCTCTTTAGAAAAGAAGTATGGTAGAATCCCACTTGCATGTATATACATATGTACATATATATGTGTTTATATATATATTTAGTTGTCTATGTATAAAAAGTTTCCAAGAGGTGTTACAAAATTTGTTAATAGGAGATTGAGGGAAATACCCTTATTTATATTCTTCACCTTTTATTCTTCTAAGCTCTTAGCATTTATTGCCAGGAGCATTTATTACTTTATCACTTAATGGAAAGAAATGATTAATTAAGAAAAAACCTCCTTCAAGCCCATTTCAACCTCAGGTCTCTGTTTCCTAGTTTACACCCCTTCACTGACAGACTTCATGAGTTAGTCTCCATTTTTTCACATCCCATTCATTTTCTCAACCTACTGCAATTTCATTTTTGTCCTTATTACTTCACTGAAACCACTCTTGCTAAAGTCTCCAATTATCTCTCAGTTCATATATTGAATGGCTACTATTAATATTTTAACATACTGATCTTCTTTAGTAATGGACAGTCCACCCTTCTTGAAAGCTCTCTTGCCTGGGCTTTTATATTTGAGTTACCTGGTATTCCTTTTATCTTTCAAATTCCTCAGTCTCTTTTATTAGTTTTGTAAATTTAAAGGTTAGCATTCTTTAGGTTATTTTCTTAGAACATGTTCTCAATCTGTTTATTGTCTCAGTTTTCACATTGCCTTAGGCTGTTCAAGTTGCTGTAACAATATACATAGACTAAGTAGCTTATAATCAATAGAAATTTATTTCTTACAATTCTGGAGGCTGGGAAGTCCAAGATCAAGGCTCTAACAGATTCCATTTATAGTTAGGACCTGCTTCCTGGTTGAAAAGACTGTCTTTTGCTGTGTCCTCACATGGGAGAATGAACAATGGATCTTCCCAGGGTTTATTTTATAAGGGCACCAATCTCATTTTTGAGGGCTCCACTCCTAATGATTTAATCACCTCCCAAAGTTCAAACTTACAAATAATATCACATTGGAGATTAGCATTTCAACATAAATTTTGGAGGGATACAAACATTCATTCCTTAATAAACATCTCCCACAGGAACCTCAAACTTGTACAAAAACTTGATTTCATCACCTCAACAGGCATTGCCTCTCATTACCCATCTCTGTAAAGGACATCACCGTCTTCCTACCAAGTGGCTTATCCTTGACTCTATACCCTCTTCTTGAAGCCTCCAACATTCCAGTCATTAAAACCTGTTTACCTTCTAATTACTCTCAGGTCCATCCACTTCTTCCCCACTTCTGCTCCTCTAGTTCATGATCTTTACTCCAAATATTGCCATAATCTATGAACTAGTCTCTTTTTCATTTTTTATTCCCCCTCTCTGTGTACCATCTTTCTCTTCTCCTTAGCCAAAATACTCTCATTGAGACATGCCTCTGTTCATGTCATTCCTCTCCACCACCCAAAACCTTTCTGTGTCCATTCACCTGTCTTGTGATCAAATTGAAACACCCACATGACTTCAAGTTCCATCATGCTCTCTCTCAAGCCTCAGTATTCCCCATGCTCTCTCTCAGCCTCAGCACACATCCACACTGCACCAGTGCCACACTGCTGAATTCTTTTCAGTTCCTCAAACACTCCAGACTTGTCTGCTGTCACCACAGGCCTTCCTACATGCTAGCCATTCCCTCTAGAATTCTCAGTACCTCCACATCTGCAGATAGCTAATTCCAACCCACCCTTAAGGGCACAACTTCACATTACGTTTTCCTCTAACAAACTTTCTCTGAATCCCCAGCTTAAGATCCAGGGCTCCTACTAAGTGTTCACAGAGCTTCTTTTGCGTCCTTTTTCATAGTTCTTATCACACTGTATTATAATGGATTGCTACCTCACTAGGCTTTAAACTGTGTGTGAGTATAAGGACCATGCCTTTCTTCCACACTGTTGTATCTCTCACCTCTATCTCTAGTATAGTACCTGACACATAAGGCACACCAAGTAATTATTGGATGGATAAATGGATTCATAGACATTTTCATTTATTCAACTAAATGAGAAACTAAGGGAAAGTAAGTAGTTATGAGTTTAGGAATGATTAAGAAGTAAATGTCATTGAATTCCATCAGTTTTATCTTCTTTTACCCTCCTTTCACCCATACTTAATTTATGACAGTAATGAGACTAAAAGTCTAACTACGTTTGGAAAAAGAGAAAAAGTAGTCTGTCCACTCTTTAGGAAATATATTAGTTGAGTTAGTTTATGAGGGTGCTTGGGCTTAGTATCATGTTTTTTGTTGTTGTTCAGTATAGTTATGTTTATATTTAATTTGTTTAATAGGCACTAGTAGATTTTATTCCATTTGCAATTTAAGGACAACAGTAAGTATCACAATGTGGTACAATTTCTGTAAAAAGATTGTTCCCAGTGCCTGTCATATCGGAAGCTAGTTGATTGTCTTCTCTCCCAAATGTGTTTTAATATGTATAGTCTTGTCTTCCTTCTATGTCCGCTTTCATTGTGTGTGTTCATGTATATGTACCAAAACAGACTGAATGTCATTTTTGTCTATGATGATAAATTTCCTCACCATGAGTTTTTACATTTTAAGTGACAGCTCAGGCTGACAGCTCTCCTTCTTTACCATTAGCAGCTGGGCTCATTAGGCTGTTCTGTTTAGAGGCTGAGAGCAGGGAGAAGGCAGATCAGCAGTACAAGTTATGTTTCCATAAATAGCAGTTTCGTGGGAGTGGTTTTGTGATATATTTTTTAAGCTCTCATGAAAATCATTGAGTACATGAGCAGCCAAACCGGCTTTCACTGTGGCAGGCAGCCCAGTACCGCCAGGATCCTCAGGGGGTCTTTTTTTTAGCATACAAGGAGAACTCTGGTGAATGAGCCCTAATTTTTTTTTTAATCCAGAGAGGGAAACCTTTAAAATTATAGTACAGGAAAGGATCTGCTTGTTCAAAGAGAAAACATCCCTAAGATGTTTTCACAGATACTGGGTTGAAAAACAGTAATATCAGGGAGCAAGTAAAGCTACATTTTTCCCAAAGTGAGATCTCAGATGCAATTTAAAAAAATCATTTTAGACCTTATGTAAATTTGTTAGTATATCATTTGAATACCCAATTTTGTTAGTTGCATCCTAAGAAATCTTCAAACACAGTAAAGTGCCTTAGGAATACGTTCTGGTGAGTACACGCATGTATTGCTGCACCCAGCTTCTGGCTGAGCTGTCTCTTCAAGAATTCAGGGAAGCGGTCTGGAATTATAACTGCCAGGCCCAGCAGAAATTCACCTGCATGGAGTTTAGGATTTTGTGTGGCAATAAGCATTTTCAATTAAAAGTTTCCCAAATTTGGAACTGAATCTATAAACAAGTGGCAGATTGAGCTAGCACACCAAGCAACATTGGCATGTTGGGGGAAATATGGCTTTTAAAAAAATTGGATGGTTAAGCTGAGAAAAATGCAGCTGTGCTTTACTTCACATTGCACTAATCAGAACTCTTTGACTTCTTTTTTTCTTCATCAGTGTACCCAATGTTGTGTGTGTTGGCTCCCCATCCCCCAAACCTTCACTTGTGTCTTTTAAGACTAATTTCAAATGGGATGTGGTTTAAAGCAATTTAATACTCATTCACTCTAATGGTAACAGAAAGCCTTGCCTGCCTTATAGTTTAGCTCTTTAATAGGTCGGAAGCAGCAGGTAATCTTCTTGTAGAGAGCACTTAGATTTTTAACCCTTACCTAGTACATTGCTAGAGGTCTTGGAGTTTACAGAGAAATCAAAGTTGTCTGCTGACCTTAAAACAAAAATGTAGAGAATATGGTGTTCCTTAATTAGAAGTAAAATTGCTTTTGGGATACAGTATCCCAATTAAACCAAGAAATAATCATGTATTAGAGCCCCGAATGTTTTTTACATGATGCAGGTTGGGAGGTAGAGGTGCAGGGGTTGCAAAGAGAATCTTGCCAGTAGTCAAGGGATTCACAATGTCTACTTCCAGGGCTAGGTTCCTTGATGAAGGCCATTGTCAGATTGGACTGGGGAAAGCTGTTTTAAACTCGTATTATTCTCTCAATCCACATTCTACTTTCCATGAGAGAAGTAAACTGTAGAGCCATACAGAGCTATTAAAACTCTCCAATAAACAGATTAAAGAAAAATCAATTCATATGGGGGGTACAAGAGAAGGCAAACATGATTTAGAGGGGACTTGGGGTTACTACTGCTATTATATAGAAATATTTGCACAGGCAATGCCTCCCTGCAAACCATTCCCAGGCTGTTAATCTTCCTGTTTACCATAATTCTGCTTCTCTGGGAATTGCTTCTGTCTTCTCAAAGACAGTTTCTTCCCAATACTGAAAGATTACCTATTTATTCAGTCATGCTGTTGAATATATTAATGGCTTTGGTATTCAGTTCATGGGTGTGTGGATGTAGGTGTGTATATACACATATGTACATAAATGCTGAACAATACGAGATTCTGAAGTATGAGTTAATATTTGAAATTTCAGGAAGTAGGAGGAATTCTGGATTCTAATTGTGAATGTCTTGATTGTAATATCTGTTGGTGGCTGCATTTGGAAGTTATACCTGAATAGTGAATCAAATTTGTTCAGCATTGGAAAGGCAGTGGATGGAGACTTTTAACCAGCTTTTTCTAAAAGAAAAGAAAAAATGTGTTTTGTGTAACCCAGATAAGCTAATATAAAATAATATCTAGAAACATTAAACCAGGGTAAGCACTACAAAGAAAATAGAACAAATGAGAGAAAAAGTTTGTACTTGCAAGGTGGGACAAAGCAGATACCTTCTAGTGGGGCACTGGGAACCATAAAGGAAGCAAGCTAAAGCTTCTCAAATTTGTTCCCTAGAAGAGTTAAGAGACACTCCTCCACCTTCAGTTGCCTCCATTTTTTTTCTACAGCCTTTGACTCCAAGAAATTGTCAGTGGAAATGAGTAGAGACCTTGCCATTCCTTCTTTTCTGTCTGAAAATAGTCACATGTGCAGAGCGCACTCCCTGAGTCCTTCAGGCTGCAGCTTCTCCCTGCTGCCTTCCAGCTCTAAGCTCTGTACAGATGTAACACCATGGCAACAGGCCCAGCCTAGAGCCCAGGAACCTTGTTTGTGCTACCTGAAGGGCTGGATGCAGCCTGCAGAAGAGAAAAAAGGAATATTACCTATCCTGCAGCCTGTTTGGGAGATGACTTCCTGTTCTGTTGTTTGTATTTCTGTTCTACTTTTATTGAAGACTTGAAATTGGACCTGGAAAACATTTACCCAGAGATGTTACCAGTAAGCAGCGACACCCAGGAAAACCATCTTCTGTTGGTTCTTGCCTTTTAAACAGTTATTTTCTGAGATGTAGTTCAAAGAGTGAGTTTTACCGTGACATGTGACACCACTATGATTTGGGGTTGCACTGCCAGGTGGCTGTACAATTGCTTCATGTAGGTAGGCATTTAATTTGTTTAAAATAAAATTGATTTATGTTTTAGAATATTTTCCTAAAAAATTTTAAAAGTAATCCTTTGTCATACCTCCTTCTATTTTAAATATTTTTCCCATTGAAAGGGTTATTCCCAGAACACAAGAGGCTTTTCCCCTCTAAAGCCTCCTGGGAAAAATGAGCTGGAATTGTTGTTTTACATGTATTTTTAAGAGATCAGAGTATTATATTCCTTCAGCCAGGTTTCCTATTAACCATACTGGGAAATGTTCTATGGTGATTATATGAAAGTATAATTTTTTTTAGTATTTAGTTTTTATAGTTAATGTACTGTGTTTACAATATTTAACATTTCATTGTCATATCCAGTAGAACAAAAGGAAATAAATGTTATGTTTATTGTTACATTTTTTATGTACAAAATATTAGGTGATATTTTGTCCCTTTTGTGCATACCATGTATCATCAATGGGAAATGTAGATACTGATTTGTTGACCTTAAAAAGACTGGTGAATATCAGAACACCTGTTTTTCAGTCTAAACATTAAATGATGGTTGGGTTTTATGTGTGTGTGTGTGTGTGTGTGTGTGTGTGTGTGTGTGTGTGTGTGTGTAGAAGAATGGACTAGAATCTTTATTGCTTAAGATGTTTCTTATGTGTGAAGTTTGATTTAACAATGTTAGAATGGAAACAGAAGAGGAAGAGCAGCCTTAGTGCTAGTTTCCTATACCTCATTACTTTATAATTTAACTGAAATCTGCTCTGGCATTAAATATTTCAGTTCCATTTAGTGTTAACAGGGTTATTTCAAGGAAAAGAATGAAGCTGTTTATTTAATGTGTTTTACAAAGGTAGCATCTTTGCACAAGGCATTTCTTTGTAGCCCATTACTAGGTACTTGTGCTTGAAACATATGTATTTAACTCTGGGTGTTTTGGTCAATAAATACTGTAATAATTAGTAAAACTTAATGGCTATCCAGTTTTGGACTCAAGAATATTGTGCTTCATATTGCTTCACTTTGCTAATTCTTCCAAAGCGGAAGGCAGTGAAGTCCTGGCTCCTGCAGTGACCAGTCATTTGCAGGGCATTCTTTTTTAAACAACTAGGAAACAAGATCAGCCAGGATGCCTGAATGGTGCTGACAAAGATTTGTTCTTCTAAATGAGAGTTTGAGCACTTCTTTTGAGGGTAGGAGGTTACTTCAAGGCATTTCATTCTTTATTCATATTTATACAGTGAGGCATGGACAGAACCAAAAGCCTGCCAGAACAGAATGCCATATTGACACTGAAATCAGATGCTTTGAAAGGCAGGGTCTTGTGCTGAAAAATTTGGCTTTGACTTTGTGTGTGTGTTTATTCTGACAAAGCAGAAAGAAACAGAATGAGTATTCAGCCACTACTATTTTATCAGTGATAGAAGAGGACAGAGCATGGGGAAAAGAGAAAGAACATGTCTTCTAATAATAACCAGTGTGTGAAAAATAATGTATAAGATGACCTTGAGTAGTATTTTTACATGTCCAGGATGGGAACAAGGATAAAAACAATATCTGTAGTGGAGCTTTCAACTCCTTTGAGACTAGTCATATTATAGTACATTTTGAGCTTTACTGAGGAAAAAAATTATGTGTGTCCACATACAAATAGATATGTGGTTTATATGTGCCACATGAATATGGTTGCTATTATTATAGACTATTAATTTGCTCCTCGTTTATTTTTCCCATTGGCATTTGTACATTTGTTGTTAGCCTCCATTGTGTTAGCCCTTCATTTCCTTGTTGTTACACCATTTCCAAGTAGTTACACCATCTTAAATATCTTTTTCTACTTTTAGGTCTCGTGGGCTGCCTAAACTAAAGGAGTCACGTTCCCATGAGTCCTTGCTGAGCCCGTGCAGTGCGGTGGAATGTCTGGACCTTGGTAGAGGGGAGCCCGTGTCTGTGAAACCGCTCCATAGTAGCATCCTTGGACAGGACTTCTGTTTTGAGGTAAAACATGTAGAGAGAAGGAAGAGTAGTTAAATGAGCAAGTTTTCTACCCAGTAGTTTTGTGATTTCATTACTATGACATGGATGATTTGATTATCTTAACTGGTTTTCAGTTGCTGAAAATTACCTACTTCAGAGAAAAGGTTGGATATCTGTTTATATAATTATATGGGTAATTAAAATTATTACTGATGGCTTCTCACTCCTGTGGGCCAATATAAGTGGGTTTATTAGTACATTCTCAGCAGAGGTCATAAAACTAAAATAACATATTAAGTTAGTATTTTAAGTTTTTGGAATTGATAAAGATACCACTCCTAAAACCCTATGCCCCCAGTTTTAATATTTCTCTGAAGAAATTGATCAAAACTATAATTTTTCTAACTGCAACATGAACACTTCAAGACCTGGGACTATGTCTTACTTATTTTTGTAATCCCCTATACATCCCCAGTCCCTGACACATTTCAGGTGCCTAATTTCTTGAATGAACAAACTGCCTTTCTCTAGAAAATTATGACTATCAGATTTTATAGGGTAATTTCTCCCTCCCAAACTAAATGTACACAATTGGCCATTTGCAAATTAAAATGTAAAACTATATATATATAATTGTTAGGGCTAAGATTTGATTAATTAACATGAACTTACTAAGTGACTAGTGATGATTCCTATGATAGATATTTGATTCCTGCCCTTACGGGCCTGTGCTGTCCAGCAGAAATATAATGCAAGCAGCATGTGTAACTTTAAATTCTATTAAAACCATATATTATCATCTCAACATGTAACTGATATAAAATTATCAATGGGATTTTTTACTTTTTTTTTTAACTAAAACTTCACAGTCTGATGTGTATTTTACACTTACAATATTATCTCAATTTCAACTAGCTACATTTCTGATGCTCAGTAGCCACATGTGACTAGTAGCTGCCATACTGAACAGAACATGTAATCTGATCTGATAATCACTAAATTATAACCTGAGAGAAAGTTAATATGTGATCATGATTCAGCAATTTGGTCATTTATTGGTGTCCTTTTAAGAAAAGTCACTTGAACTTTCCCATATTTGTGGAACTCAGTTCAACAGACTGTATACAAGCCCAGTAATAGGTGCTAAGCATACAGACAGCATGTTTCATTTCTAAAGGACAGTGATAATAGTAGCCAGGTTAACCTAATAAATGACTGGAAATAAACAGGCTGCTTACTTAGTGGAGGCAAAATGGGTTCCAAAGTAATTCAATACTGTAACTCTTCCCAATTTCATTTAGTACCCTTATGTAATAATTATAGTGAAGGCAGTCCCAAGAAATTTGATAATCCGTTTTAGAGACCTTCTTCCCTTTTGAGTTATTTTTTATTAACTCACTCAGTATTGAGCATAATTTTTTACAAGTAATTTATTAAGATATGGCCTGAAAGGTTTTTATTTTTTATCTTTCTGAACCGTAGGCCAATTTGAAGTTCCTGAGATGAATTCTGAATGGCTTTTGTCCTCATACCTGGAAATGCGTGTAAATGCTGTCTAGATCACAAAGCCAAAGGCAGATGTAAACGCTGACACAGATATCACAAAACTTGCAAATAACCATTTTGGTTTCATATAGTATGATTTGGGTTCACAGCATATCCCTAACTCTGAGTAAGGAGTCCTGTTTCCTTTTACTTATGTTTAATCTTTATGTTGCAGGTTACCTACTTAAGTGGAAGTAAGTGCTTCAGCTGTAACTCTGCTTCAGAGAGAGATAAGTGGATGGAAAACCTTCGAAGGACAGTTCAACCAAATAAGGTAATAGTGGCTTTGGGTGTCCAGGAAATATATAACTCTGTAAACAGGAAGTTGGTAGATGCTGTTAGTAATACCTTGATTTTTATAAGCTTTTAAAACATTTACATGTGCCGTTCTACACTCGAAATAACCATATGCAGATATCATGATTTCACCACGTGAATAAGATGATGCAGAGAAGTTAAGCAACTTGCCTATGTCAGAAACTAGCACTTGATAGAAATGGGATTAGAATACAAGTTCTTAACTACTTATCTCTTTTTTATTTGCAGAAACAAGGCAAGTTGCCAGTAGGTTGGCTATATTACACTACAAGATGATATTTTTTTAACCCACGTAAAATAGAATGTATGTGGCTTTCTAAGATTCTGATACATTCTTGTTTAGAGTTTGCTGTTAATCCTAAACAGTGACATAGCATTCCCTTTCATTATTTATTGACTACCTTTAACAAAGCACATGGTCAGCATCCCCTACTTTGAAAGGAAAATGTTGTCTTTCTGAGATTTCAGCTCTTAAACTAGACTTCACTGCTTCCTCTTAGGACAATTGCAGACGAGCTGAAAATGTTCTCCGTTTATGGATCATTGAAGCCAAGGACCTTGCCCCTAAAAAGAAATATTTCTGTGAACTGTGCCTTGATGATACCCTCTTTGCTCGTACAACCAGCAAGACCAAAGCAGATAATATTTTCTGGGGTGAACATTTTGAATTCTACAGCCTTCCGCCTCTTCATAGCATCACAGTTCACATTTATAAAGATGTGGAAAAAAAGAAAAAAAAAGACAAGAATAATTATGTAGGGCTAGTCAACATCCCCACTGCCAGTGTGACTAGCCGCCAATTTGTAGAAAAGTGGTATCCTGTGAGTACACCTACACCCAACAAAGGAAAGACAGGAGGGCCTTCTATTCGGATTAAATCACGCTTCCAGACTATTACCATTCTACCTATGGAACAATACAAAGAATTTGCGGAATTTGTCACCAGCAACTACACCATACTGTGTTCTGTCCTTGAACCAGTAATTAGTGTGAGAAATAAAGAGGAGTTGGCTTGTGCCTTAGTGCACATTCTTCAAAGTACTGGCAGAGCCAAGGTGAGTGGAAAAGGAGGCTACCATTACCCAAATCTCTTCCCTACTTTTATGCATGTTTACTCTGGAGATCTAAATTAGACAAATATGCTTTGCTCTATCAGTTAAATAACAAATAAAAGTTAAGAAGGAAACCTATTAACAGTTTTTAGATGCAGCAAATATGGGGACTATAGAACTAAAGCAAAATAGAGAGGCCAACAAATATTTATTTTAAGTCCATTTGCATGAAGCATAGATCCCACAGCTAGCTCTTTATAGCCTGACAAAATAAATGGTAGGATTGGTGTGGTAATCCCACAGTGTGCTCAAGATTATTTATCTTTACGTGTTGTATGATGGTTTTACTCCTCACCATATTTTTTTTACATTAATATTAATTGATGACTATATCCCTTTGTCACAGAAGGGGGTATTCCAGAAGCATGGGCATTAGCAAGAGTCTTCATGGGGTTAAAATCTTAATTTGAAATTAAAGTACCAAGGAATGTTATGTAATTAGTAGGTATTTCACGATAGTCTTATCCTTGATAGAAGCAAAATTCAGGAAGATGGAAAAAGAAATATGC
The DNA here is from genome assembly GCF_040802235.1 of Manis javanica. NCBI lineage: Eukaryota > Metazoa > Chordata > Mammalia > Pholidota > Manidae > Manis > Manis javanica. The sequence continues at coordinate 87,007,817 of NC_133166.1, forward strand.
TTATTGTATGAAGAACACCAACCAATAGTCTTCGGTCAACCTAAATATGGTAATTACCACCTCTGTGAGACATTCACTAAACTAGACTGAGATTATATTATATGCAAAATAGTCATGGTAAAATTTTAGATCTAGAGGAGTTCACAGCTAGAGTAATTTATTTTGAATCAAACAATAAAATTAAGCGTTTTTAAGACTTCTTTATACAAATCAGAATATATTCAATATTTAGTCTCTTATCTAACTCCTTTCTATTGATTATTCATTACTGAATTTACTGATAATAATTTTGAGCTTTCTGGTGTTAAAAAAGGCTTATAAGTTTATAGTGAATTGTCAAAATTTTGAGTCTCCTCTTTCAAGTTATATATGTTCTTTTTGCTTTTCAGTTGTTTAAGGCTCAAAGATACATGTAGGATTTTTTTTTAACTTTATTGAGGTATAGTTATGTACAGTAAACTACACCCATTCAAAGTGAACAATTCAGTGAGTTATGGCAGATTATGCACCCAATAAAACCACAACAATCAAGATAAACAATGTTACCATCACTCCCACAGGTTTCCTCCTGTCCCTTAGCAAGAGTTTTAATAGTGATTCTTAAGTCGACAACTCTTTCATACTGTTGAGATACCACAGAGTAAATCTTGGTAATGTTTAAAATGCTTAATTTTAAATTAAAATCAGCATTATTCCCCATTTTTGGTTTTGGAGACTGAAATATCCAATGAATATATGACTGAAAAAAATGATGTTATCACATTTCAAATGAACAATAGATACTGGATTTTATATCAAATTCTTTAAGACTGTTGAGAAATAAAGCAGTTATTTCTTAAAGACTTTATTCCTTCCTTTCTTCTTGAATTAATGGATGGACAGACAATGAAGAGAGAGAGAGATAGCCAGATATTCTACAAAATGAGTTCAAATATTAAGTTCAAGAAATTCCATGTTCATACTGCAGACCAATTTATAATTATATATTGAATACTTAGTATGTGTCAAAAACTGTTAAGTGCTGAAAATAGATGAATAAAATTAGACACTGTCTTTGGCCTAATGGGGCTTATAGTCTTCTAGAGAAAAGAGGTATTAATCAAGTAAATACAGAAATAAATGCATGATTACAATGAGAAATACAGAAGATAAAAAGGTGCTGTAAAGAGTGTGGATTAAGGGATCCTGACTATGGGAGATCAGGGGTAGTATTGGTCAAAGAAAGCTTCACTGAGGAAGTGATATACAAACTAAGATACAAAAGATCTGAGGAATTAATTCTATGACAGTCGGTGGGAGTGAGGGTGGGTGTGAAGCAGAACTGAGAACATTTGCAAGAAGCTTTGTGGTGAATAGGGAATATTGTGTGTTAGAAAGGACTTGATATATTCAAGGACCTAGAAAGAGGCCCCTGAGGCTAGAACACATTGCAGAGAGAATGGTACAAGATAAATGGAAGGTAGACAGAAACCAGAACAGACAGAGACTTGTAGGCTGCATTCAGGATTATGGTCTTTATCAAAAATGCAGTAGGAAAACCTCTGAAGGAATTTTAAACTTAAGGGTGGTGACACTAAGATTATGTAACCTGAGTGACTTTTTTCCTTCAAATGAATCTGGTAGCTTAATTTTAAAACAGCATTCACAGGATGTCTGATATATCATCAGTTTCTACTAATGTATATTACTTATTCAGTTGCCTTCTGCCTAATTGAACATTATTTTACCAGGATTTTCTGACTGACTTGGTGATGTCTGAGGTGGATCGTTGTGGAGAGCATGACGTCTTGATATTCAGAGAGAACACCATCGCTACCAAGTCCATTGAGGAGTACCTCAAGTTGGTAGGACAGCAGTACCTCCATGATGCACTGGGTATGGAGGAGATCGGCTGTTTGCTTTCCCTTTCCACTCTAAGTCATTTCATCCTCATGAGACAGACAGATCAAGCTCCAAATGCTGCATGTTATTTAGTTCTAGCTGACTGAGTGTTAAAGTTTGAGTTTCAACTGTAAGGAGTCTGCAGTACTCACCAGTGGAGGGGGAACAGATTGGTTTATTACAATACGTACAGGAAGAGAAAGCCCATGCAGCTACCCAGACCTCAAGTTCCTGATGCTGAGATACACCATAGTATTAGTGGGTGCCACTGCTAGACCTGAGGTGACCTGCTTCCCCCAACGTTCATGATATAAATATAGTACCTTAGTCTTGAAAGAGTTAACATTTGTTGTCATGCATCAAAAATGAAGAAACTCTTGCCAATTCCCACAACTCCCTATTTCTGCCTCCAAGACCTCTAGAATTTTTAGCAGTAACTAATTCTTGTCCAATCAGTCCAATCAATAGTTCTTACTGACTAGGCCACACACCTGCAATTCCAGATCTGGTCATGAAATTCAGACACTGATCCCTAGAGTAAGGCACTGTGCTGACACTTTGAGGCACACCATGATAGAGCAGATGTGAGTTCCTGTTAGATCACAGTCATTTCTTTTATCTCCATATTCTCAATGCTTCATGCATAATATAGAGCAGTACTATCATATAGAAACATAATGTGAATCACATGTGGGTAGATTTTCCAAAAGTCACAGTATGAAGAGGGTAAAAAGAAACAGGTAATATTAATTTTAGTAACATTTTTTAACTGAATATATCCAAATATTAATAGGTCATCAATATAGAAATTATTAATGAGGTATATTACTTTTCTCTGTTATCTCTGAATGAAGTTAATCATTGAGAGTAAGAGAAAAGGTGAATCTGAGAAAAATTAAGAAGTTAAATTAATAGGACTTGGCCAACTTTTCAGTTTATGGGAATGTAGTGGGGGGTGGACATCAGATATTACAATGAATTTTGGGCCTTTGTGAGCAACTAGAAGGATGAGATTCTTAACAGAAAGAGAACATGGAAGTAGTAGACTTGAAAGATGGGAAATATTCCTACTTCACATGTATTCAACCTGAAGTTCTAGTAGGAAACCCCAGGGGTTCTGTCTAAGAAATCCCAACACATCCATCTTTCTCACTGGCTCTTTGAAATTTAGGATAAGTTACCCATGGGAAGAGATACCTGAAACTGCAAAATTACCAGAGGAGGAAGAGAGGACCAAAGACAGATCTTACAATGCATCTGGTGTAGAATATATGGTGTAGAAGAGGAATCAGAGAAGCTATTGAGAGAAAGTAAGCATGCATACACGCATGCAGAAAGAAAAGCAGGAAAGTACTGAGTCCTAGACACTAAGAGAGAAGAGAGTATGAATAGAGTCAGAGCTGAGGAAGGTAGAGATTAAAAGAAAAAATGACTATTGCATTTGGCATCAAAGATCACTAGTGATGGCTGCCACTGCCCTCAAAAGGGCAGGAGCCAGGTTGTCCGGGGTAAAAAGTGAATGACTGCTGGAGAAATAGGATGACTATGTTTACATGAAGTAGACTAACTCCAGCAGCAATTAGTTCCTACTCTGGAGAAGTAAATTTTTTCTCTTCCTCCTTCCTATCTTCATACTCTTTTCTTTTCTCTAAATTATGTGCTTTGGTTTAAGATCCAATGGGAATTTACTAGAAGAATAGCAAAAATGAGTTTTAATTGTTGTTAGGGAAGATACAGAAAGGTTTATGGTCTCACATAAAAGAGTTTCTTACAGTCATATCGTGGATTATATCATGATTTGCTTTAATAATTTGTATTACCTTATAAAAGGCGATGATGAAGCATCTCAAACACTATTCTGCATTTTATAGGAAGAGGGTTAAATATTTGTTGACCACCTACTTCTTGAAATTCAAATATTTATATTCTACAATTCAGTGTGCTAACCAGGATTTCCAGATGAAATCATTTCCAAGTGAAAAGTAGATACAAGTTCTTTGATAGGACAGTGAATAATTAAATAGCTAATTGGCTCAATAAGACATGCCAGTTAATTCAGTGAGCATGGAAAGAAATTCAGGTAACCCCACAGAGATCTCTACTACCTGATTCATAACAGAAGAGCAAAGTCAAGTGTAGTGAAAAGGGCTGCCACTTCCAAGAGAATAAACAAAATCAATTGGTGAGCTTCCTCAGGGTGGAGATTCTGCTGACTTCCTCTCATTTAACTCCCCATATTTCTGGTTAGCCTTAACATCCTAGATTCTCAATTGTTTTTCTCCCATATTTTTTTTTATTTTTTTTATTTTTTTTTGAGAGGGCATCTCTCATATTTATTGATCAAATGGTTGTTAACAACAATAAAATTCAGTATGGGGGGTCAACGCTCAATGTACAATCATTAATCCATCTCAAGCCTAATTCTCGTCAGTCTCCAATCTTCTGAAGCATAACAAACAAGTTCTTACATGGTGAACGAATTCTTACATAGTGAATAAATTCTTACATGGTGAACAGTACAAGGGCATTCATCACAGAAACTTTCAGTTTTGATCATGCATTATGACCTATAAACAATCAGGTCAAATATGAATATTCGTTTGATTTTTGTACTTGATTTATATGTTGATCCCACATTTCTCCTATTATTATTATTATTTTTATTTTTAATAAAATGCTGAAGTGGTAGGTAGATGCAAGATAAAGGTAGAAAACATAGTTTACTGCTGTAAGAAGGCAAATGTAGATGATCAGATGATCAGGTGTGTGCCTATGGACTAAGTATTAATCCAGGCTAGACAAGGGCAGCAAGACATCCACGGATACAGAAGATTTCTCTCAAAGCAGGGGGGGTGAGGTTCTGAGCCTCACCTCTGTTGATCCCCAAATTCTCACCTGATGGCCCCCCTGCGACTGTGCCTGTCTTAGGTTGTTCCTCCCTTGAGGAATCTTACCCGTCTCTGGCTAACCAGTCATCTTCCGGGGCCATACAGGGAAATGTAAAGTTGGTAAGTGAGAGAGAAGCCATATTGTTTGCAAAGGTTAGCTTTTTACTTCTTTTCAGATTTATGCCCTGTGGCTTCTATGCCCAGCACTTGTCTCGAGGTATCTTTACCACCTGGAGGAATTATGATACTCAGTAAATTCGATATGAGGCACGAATTCTATTTAAGGGTTGTAATTAGGAAGGAAGAAGAAAAGCTATAGATGTAGCATATGAAGGAAACATGGGAGGATTGATTATTTCTTTGACATATCTTCTTGTATAGTACCTTAAGTATGTATAGGTTTTAAACTACTAACTAATTTGCACACACATATTAACATAATAGGAATACGGTGACATAAACAAAGCAAATCTATAATTACCATCCATCTCCAGTGAAGCCAAGAAAACCATTTAGGCACCCTAGGCATTTGTGAAACTTTATCTATGATATGATGGATATTGTCCAACTGTACTTGAACCATCAGACAAATTAAAGCAGCCCATTTCTGGGATCTGTTCACATCCCATATGTTCTTTTAACCATAGTCTATAGTCATGAGATTTTGGAGTGCTACAACTTGCACCCCTCCCAACTCCTGGTTGAGTTCCAACAGTACAGATCTGGTCAAATTCGTTGTCTCACTGTATGCACATGCCAGCCTAGACATCTCCCTCCTCATTCCTATGGCAAGTCCAGTAGACGGTGGGCTGGATGCAGCTACAACCGCAGCATCGTCCGGATCCCTGTGGAGGCTTTTTGATGATCATCCCCCGGCACAAGTCCTCCAGAGAGTGCTGATGCCGGAAGCTCCTCCTCATATCGTATCTTAGTTCATTTTCTGGGTATCCAAGCTAGGCCTTGATCTTCTGCATAGAAACAAACAGACCCTTTGCCCACACTTTGACATGCCCTCTATACCACTGTGCAGAACTCATTGGAGGTCAGCACACAGTAACTGCTTTTTTTTTTTTTTTTTTTAATTAAGAGAAAGGAATATTATCAGAAAAGAGTACCTCCATAGCTGATCATCTGACACCCTTTAAGTGATCAGCATTAAGGATATTTAAAGCATGCGTTGATCTTTGATTTACCAATAGTTTTATCCTGTTAAGGAGTAATCCCCCTTTTCTTTCTTTCTTTCTTTCTTTTTTTTTTTTCTTTTTAATTTTTAATCTACACTTACATGAAGAATACTATGTTTACTATGCTCTCCCCTATATCAGGTCCCCCCTAACAACCACATTACGGTTACTGTCCATCAGCTTAGCAAAATGTTGTAGAGTCACTACTTGTCCTCTCTGTGTTGTACAGCCCACCCTCCCCTTTCTCTCTCCCCCCCATGCATGCTAATCTTAATACCCCCCTTCTTCTTCCCCCCCCTTATCCCTCCCTGCCCACCCATCCTCCTCAGTTCCTTTCCCTTTGGTACCTGTTAGTCCATTTTTGGGTTCTGTAATTCCACTGCTGTTTTGTTCCTTCAGTTTTTCCTTTGTTCCTATACTCCTCAGATGAGTGAAATCATTTGGTATTTCTCTTTCTCTGCTTGGCTTATTTGACTGAGCATAATACTCTCCAGCTCCATCCATGTTGCTGCAAATGGTTGGATTTTTCCACTTCTTATGGCTGAGTAGTATTCCATTGTGTATATGTACCACATCTTCTTTATCCATTCATCTACCGATGGACATTTAGGTTGCTTCCAATTCTTGGCTATTGTAAATAGTGCTGCGATAAACATAGGAGTGCATCTGTCTTTCTCAAACTTGATTGCTGCGTTCTTAGGGTAAATTCCTAGGAGTGGAATTCCTGGGTCAAATGGTAGGTCTGTTTTGAGCATTTTGATGCACCTCCATACTGCTTTCCACAATGGTTGAACTAATTTACATTCCCACCAGCAGTGTAGGAGGGTTCCCCTTTCTCCACAGCCTCGCCAACATTTGTTGTTGTTTGTCTTTTGGATGGCAGCTATCCTTACTGATGTGAGGTGATACCTCATTGTAGTTTTAATTTGCGTTTCTCTGATAATTAGCGATGTGGAGCATCTTATCATGTGTCTCTTGGCCATCTGTATTTCTTTTTTGGAGAACTGTCTGTTCAGTTCCTCTGCCCATTTTTTAATTGGGTTATTTGTTTTTTGTTTGTTGAGGCGTGTGAGCTCTTTATATATTCTGGACGTCAAGCCTTTATCGGATCTGTCATTTTTAAATATATTCTCCCATACTGTAGAGTTCCTTTTTGTTCTATTGATGGTGTCTTTCGCTGTACAGAAGCTTTTCAGCTTAATGTAGTCCCACTTGCTCATTTTTGCTGTTGTTTTCCTTGCCCAGGGAGATATGTTCAAGAAGAGGTCACTCATGTTTATGTCTAAGAGGTTTTTGCCTATGTTTTTTTCCAAGAGTTTAATGGTTTCATGACTTACATTCAGGTCTTTGATCCATTTTGAGTTTACCTTTGTATATGGGGTTAGACAATGGTCCAGTTTCATTCTCCTACATGTAGCTGTCCAGTTTTGCCAGCACCATCTGTTGAAGAGACTGTCATTTTGCCATTGTATGTCCATGGCTCCTTTATCAAATATTAATTGACCATATATGTTTGGGTTAATTTCTGGGGTCTCTAATCTGTTCCACTGGTCTGTGGCTCTGTTCTTGTGCCAGTACCAAATTGTCTTGATTACTATGGTTTTGTAGTAGAGCTTGAAGTTGGGGAGTGAGATCCCCCCTACTTTATTCTTCTTTTTCAGGATTGCTTTGGCTATTCGGGGTCTTTGGTGTTTCCATATGAATTTTTGAATTATTTGTTCCAATTCTTTGAAGAATGTTGCTGGTAATTTGAGAGGGATTACATCAAATCTGTATATTGCTTTGGGCAGGATGGCCATTTTGACGATATTAATTCTTCCTAGCCATGAGCATGGGATGAGTTTCCATTTATTAGTGTCCCCTTTAATTTCTCTTAAGAGTGACTTGTAGTTTTCAGAGTATAAGTCTTTCACTTCTTTGGTTAGGTTTATTCCTAGGTATTTTATTCTTTTTGATGCAATGGTGAATGGAATTGTTTTCCTGATTTCTCTTTCTATTGATTCATTGTTAGTGTATAGGAAAGCCACAGATTGCTGTGTGTTAATTTTGGATCCTGCAACTTTGCTGTATTCCGATATCAGTTCTAGTAGTTTTGGAGTGGAGTCTTTAGGGTTTTTTATGTACAGTATCATATCATCTGCAAATAGTGACAGTTTAACTTCTTCTTTACCAATCTGGATTCCTTGTATTTCTTTGTTTTGTCTGATTGCCTTGGCTAGGACCTCCAGTACTATGTTAAATAACAGTGGGGAGAGTGGGCATCCCTGTCTGGTTCCCGATCTCAGAGGAAATGCTTTCAGCTTCTCGCTGTTCAGTATAATGCTGGCTGTGAGTTTATCATATATGGCCTTTATTATGTTGAGGTACTTGCCCTCTATTCCCATTTTGCTGAGAGTTTTTATCATGAATGGATGTTGAATTTTGTCAAATGCTTTTTCAGCATCTATGGAGATGATCATGTGGTTTTTGTCTTTCTTTTTGTTGATGTGGTGGATGATGTTGATGGATTTTCGAATGTTGTACCATCCTTGCATCCCTGGGATGAACCCCACTTGGTCATGGTGTATGATCCTTTTGATATACTGTTGAATTCTGTTTGCTAATATTTTATTGAGTATTTTTGCATCTACATTCATCAGGGATATTGGTCTGTAATTTTCTTTTTTGGTGGGGTCTTTGCCTGGTTTTGGTATTAGGGTGATGTTGGCCTCATAGAATGAGTTTGGGAGTATTCCCTCTTCTTCTATTTTGTGGAACACTTTAAGGAGAATGGGTATTATGTCTTCTCTGTGTGTCTGATAAAATTCCGAGGTAAATCCGTCCGGCCCCAGGGTTTTGTTCTTGGGTAGTTTTTTGATTACCGTTTCAATTTCTTTGCTCGTAATTGGTTTGTTTAACTTTTGTGTTTCTTCCTTGGTCAGTCTTGGGAGGTTGTATTTTTCTAGGAAGTTGTCCATTTCTTCTAGGTTTTCCAGCTTGTTGGCATATAGGTTTTCATAGTAGTCTTTAATAGTTCTTTGTATTTCTGTGGAGTCTGTCGTGATTTTTCCATTCTCATTTCTGATTATGTTGATTTGTGTTGACTCTCTTTTTCTCTTAATAAGTTTGGCTAGAGGCTTATCTATTTTGTTTATTTTCTCAAAGAACCAGCCCTTGGTTTCGTTGATTTTTGCTATTGTTTTATTCTTCTCAATTTTGTTTATTTCTTCTCTGATCTTTATTATGTCCCTCCTTCTGCTGACTTTAGGCCTCATTTGTTCTTCTTTTTCCAGTTTTAGTAATTGTGATGTTAGACTATTCATTTGGGATTGTTCTTCCTTCTTCAAGTGTGCCTGGATTGCTATATACTTTCCTCTTAAGACTGCTTTCGCTACATCCCACGGAAGTTGGGGCTTAGTGTTGTTGTTGTCATTTGTTTCTATATATTCCTTGATCTCTATTTTGATTTGTTCATTGATCCATTGATTATTTAGTAGCATGTTGTTAAGCCTCCATGTGTTTGTGAGCCTTTTTGTTTTCTTTGTAGAATTTATTTCTACTTTCATACCTTTGTGGTCTGAAAAATTGGTTGGTAGAATTTCAATATTTTGGAATTTACTGAGGCTCTTTTTGTGAGCTAGTATGTGGTCTATTCTGGAGAATGTTCCATGTGCACTTGAGAAGAATGTATATCCTGTTGCTTTTGGATGTAGAGTTCTATAGATGTCTATTAGGTCCATCTGTTCTAGTGTGTTGTTCAGTGCCTGTGTGTCTTTACTTATTTTCTGCCTGGTGGATCTATCCTTTGGGGTGAGTGGTGTGTTGAAGTCTCCTACAATGAATGCATTGCAGTCTATTTCCCTCTTTAGTTCTGTTAGTATTTGCTTCACATATGCTGGTGCTCCTGTATTGGGTGCATATATATTTAGAATGGTTATATCCTCTTGTTGGACTGAGCCCTTTATCATTATGTAGTATCCTTCTTTATCTCTTGTTACTTTCTTTGTTTTGAAGTCTATTTTGTCTGATATTAGTACTGCAACCCCTGCTTTCTTCTCACTGTTGTTTGCCTGAAATATGTTTTTCCATCCCTTGACTTTTATTCTATGCTTATCTTTGGGTTTAAGGTGAGTTTCTTGTAAGCAGCATATAGATGGGTCTTGCTTTTTTATCCATTCTATTACTCTATGTCTTTTGATTGGTGCATTAAGTCCATTTACATTTAGGGTGACTATTGAGAGATATGTACTTATTGCCATTGCAGGCTTTAGATTCGTGGTTACCAAAGGTTCAAGGTTAGCTTCTTTAGTATCTTACTGCCTAACTTAGCTCGCTTATTGAGCTGTTATATACACTGTCTGGAGATTCTTTTCTTCTCTCCCTTCTTATTCCTCCTCCTCCATTCTTCATATGTTGTGTGTTTTGTTCTGTGCTCTTTTTAGGGGTGCTCCCATCTAGAGCAGTCCCTGTAGGATGCCCTGTAGAGGTGGTTTGTGGGAAGCAAATTTCCTCAGCTTTTGCTTGTCTGGGAATTGTTTAATCCCGCCATCATATTTAAATGATAGTCGTGCTGGATACAGTATCCTTGGTTCAAGGCCCTTCTGTTTCATTGCATTAAGTATATCATGCCATTCTCTTCTGGCCTGTAGGGTTTCTGTCGAGAAGTCTGATGTTAGCCTAATGGGTTTTCCTTTATAGGTGACCTTTTTCTCTCTAGCTGCCTTTAAATCTCTTTCCTTGTCCTTGATCCTTGCCATTTTAATTACTATGTGTCTTGGTGTTGTCCTCCTTGGATCCTTTCTGTTGGGAGTTCTGTGTAATTCCATGGTCTGTTCGATTATTTCCTCCCCCAGTTTGGGGAAGTTTTCAGCAATTATTTCTTCAAAGAGACTTTCTATCCCTTTTCCTCTTTCTTCCTCTTCTGGTATCCCTATAATACAAATATTATTCCTTTTGTATTGGTCACATATTTCTCTTAGTGTTGTTTCATTCCTGGAGATCCTTTTATCTCTCTCTATGTCAGCTTCTATACGTTCCTGTTCTCTGGCTTCTATTCCTTCAATGGCCTCTTGCATCTTATCCATTCTGCTTATAAATCCTTCCAGGGATTGTTTCACTTCTGTGATCTCCTTCCTGACATCTGTGATCTCCTTCCAGACTTCATCCCACTGCTCTTGCATTTTTCTCTGCATCTCATCCCACTGCTCTTGCATTTTTCTCTGCATCTCATCCCATTGCTCTTGCATTTTTCTCTGCATCTCTGTCAGCATGTTCATGATTTTTATTTTGAATTCTTTTTCAGGAGGACTAGTTTGGTCTGTCTCCCTCTCAGGTGTTGTCTCTGTGATCTTTGTCTGCCTGTAGTTTTGCCTTTTCATGGTGATAGAGATAGTTTGCAGAGCTGGTACAAGTGACCGCTGGAAGAGCTTCCCTTCTTGTTGGTTTGTGGCCTTTTCCTGGGAGAATAGCGACCTCTAGTGGCTTGTGCTGGGCAGCTGTGCGCAGACAGGGCTTCTGCTTCCTGCCCAGTTGCTTTGGGGTTTATCTCCACTGTTGCTGTGGGCTTGGCCTCGCTGGGGCTCTTCCTCCAAAATGGTGGAGCCCCGTTGGAGGGGGAGCGGCTGGGAGGCTATTTATCTCCGCAAGGGGCCTCTATGCTCCCTGCTGCCCAGGGGGTTAGAGTTCCCAGAGATCCCCAGATTCCCTGCCTCTGGTCTAAGTGACCTGTCCCGCCCCTTTAAGACTTCCAAAAAGCACTCTCCAAACCAAAATAACAACAGCAACAATGAGAGAGGGAACAGAAAGGAAAAAAAAAGGAAAAAACACGCGATTTTTTTTTTTTTTTTTTTTTGTTCTCAGGTGCCGGTACCAGGCACCCACTCACTGATCCTGCTGCCCTGTCTCCCTAGCACCAGGGTCCCTGTCCTTTCAAGGCTTCCAAAAAGCACCCACCCACCGGTCCTGCAGGGAAGGAACGCTCGATATTCTTTGTCCTCAGGCACTGGTCCCAGGCACCCGCTCACCAGTCCCGCCGTCCTGCCTCCCTAGCACCGGGGTCCCTGTCCCTTTAAGGCTTCCAAAAAGCACTCGCCAAAAAGAGAGAAAAAAAGGGGAAAAATGCGCGATTTCCTCCATCCTCAGGTGCCGGTCTCAGGCACCCGCCCACCGGTCCCACAGGGAAAAACGCGCGATATTCTTTGTCCTCCAGCGCCGGTCCCAGGCACCCACTCACCAGTCCCGCCGCCCTGCCTCCCTAGCACCGGGTTCCCTGTCCCTTTTAGGCTTCCAAAAAGCACTCGCAAAAAAGAGAAAAAAAAAGGGGGGAAAAACGCGCGATTTCCTCTGTCCTCAAGTGCCGGTCTCAGGCACCCGCCCCCCGGTCCCGCAGGGAAAAACGTGGGATATTCTTTGTCCTCAGGCGCCGGTCCCAGGCACCCGCTCACCAGTCCCGCCACCCTGCCTCCCTAGCACCAGGGTCCCTGTCCCTTTAAGGCTTCCAAAAAGCGCTCGCCAAAAAGAGAAAAAAAAAGGGGGAAAAACGCCCGATTTCCTCCGTCCTGAGGCGCCGGTCTCAGGCACCCGCCAGCTGGTCCCGCAGGGAGAAACGCGGGATATTCTTTGTCCTCAGGCGCCGGTCCCAGGCACCTGCTCACCGGTCCTGCCACCCTGCCTCCCTAGCAACGGGGACCCGTCCCTTTAAGGCTTCCAAAAAGCACTCACCAAAAAAAAACCGCTCTGGTTTCTTTCCACCCGCCGGGAGCCGGGGGGAGGGGCGCTCGGGTCCCGCTGGGCCGGGACTTGTATCTTACCCCCTTCGCAAGGCGCTGGGTTCTTGCAGGTGTGGATGTGGTCTGGATGTTGTCCTGTGTCCTGTGGTCTCTATTTTAGGAAGATTTTTCTTTGTTATATTTTCATAGCTCTATGTGTTTTGGGGAGGAGATTTCCACTGCTCTACTCACGCCGCCATCCTGGCTCCACCTCCCTCCCATATTTTATTTTTATGACAAATTTTATTTTCAAAACAACTTACAGAATGTCAGTCAATGTAAATTGACATTTGTATGGTTCAAGACAGTAATAATTGGTTTTTCAAGTAGTAACCCTGAAGAACTACAAAATTTTCAGAGAAGAACTACAAAATTACCTGAGAAGGATTCAATTATTTTCATCATATGATACTGTGCTTGCTATGACAGGAGACTCTAATACACAATTAAGGAAGATTTCATAATACATAGTAAATAAAAGAGGCTTCACAGTGAAGTCTCAGTAAACCAAAAACTTCCTAAGTATAGCTGAGCACTCTGAATAAAGTTTCGTTAATTTCATATAGTTCGGAAAAAAAAAAAATTGATGCTATTTGTATACTATCTGAAGAATTCTCAGAGAAAATTAAGTTGAAAGTTGCCAATTGTGCAATCTTGGTTTATCATGATTAACCCATTTTATTAGCTGTACAGACTCTGCCTCAGTTAGACTTAAATCTTCCAACTGTTAATTCTTTTAGCCTTTCTGATTGAGATCCGATTGAGTGTTGATACCCTGTGACACACTGGAAATACCATCTGAGAGAAATAGAGAAGTCCCTAAAAAGGCCTGATTTCCATCTTTGGTGGCAGAAGCATCTTTTTTAGCAATAATTGTCCATACTTACTGACTTAGTTCTTTCTATGTGGGCAGATTGAATACTGGATAGTAATGAGGTAATGCTTTACATAGAAAACACACCAAAGAACATTTTAAGCACAAACTCATTTAAACAACATGTAGCACCTTCTTCAGCTCTGATCTTTTTCAGAGGCAGGAGAGCAAACATCAATGGATTATGGAATCTGTCTCAATTTTTGATCAGATGAGTGGCTTGTAAGTATGAATCTATGAAAGGTTCACCTTTTCAGTGCGGTACTTCCCCCATTATTAGACACAGGTTAAAGTTTGAAAAGTGAAAATAATATTCTCAAATTTAGAGGATTTTAAATATATCATAACCAGGTTTAAAAAACCCTTCAGAGGGTTAACTCAGGATACTTGAGTTATTTATTTGGCTCTTTTCTTGAAGAACAAAAGGAAATTTTCCTAAAATTCATGAGTTATTTTTTAATATTAGTATTATTTCCCTAGGATAGATATAACCTTAAGGAAATCACTAAACAGCATATTTGTGACAGAAATTTAGAGTGGGCCAGTTTTATGTGGCTTATTTGATATTAATATCTTAGCTTTAAATTTAGCTACTCTTTAAAAATCTAGGTAAATTGTGTGAAGGCATAGCAGATATTGAGAACATGTAAAATATGAATCTTATAAGAACTGGTAAACATTTTTGTTTTGGTCATTTCACTTTATAAAAAATTATTGTAAAATTGCATCGCTTGTACATAATGATGCTCATTGTACAGAGCCCCTGCTGAATGCCAGGCACCATGTTAGACGCATTATCTGGGGCATGAAACACAGCTTATAGGGTGGGAGTTATTAGCTCCATTTTACAAATAGGGCAACTGAAACTCAGACAACTTAAGTGACTTTTCAAGGCCCCACAGTCAGTTATATGATGGGTGCAGGATTTGATCTTAGATCTCCTTGGCTCCAAAGCTTTTACTTTTCTTGTGTACCACTTAGTTTCTGTTCTCAAGGCATTTTTCTTCCAAGTAACCGCTTCCTGTCCTCTACCATTAGCTATTTTTTTAAGTCTTTCATTTACCTCACTATCAACCATTTTGATAGGAAATTCTCTTCATATTGCTGCTGCTACTTAATTTTGTAGAAATATTGTTCACTCTCATGAGATATTATAACTAGCCTGAACCTTTGAGTAATAGAGCATATTTGAAAGGATCCTTGAAAGATCAACTCCTGTTTTGTAAAGACCTATAAAAACCCAAGAATATATGCTACCATCGCTGATAAATATTTATCAAGCACTTGCAATGCTTGAGGATCTATTTTTCAGGCTAGAGATCTGAACATGAACAGAATGTGGGCCCTGAGCTCCAAGGTTATTCATCCTAGAGATGTTACACACATGTGAACAAACATGCACAAAACTGTGTGAAACATGGAACAGTAGAACATATGTAAGGTATATTGTGTAATTGAAGGTAAACAGGTATGGTAAAGATTTGTTCTTTCAGGGAATGTTGGGCATATGTCTGTAGAGAACAGGGTTTATGAACAGGACGTCTAAGCTACATTTATTTGGAAAAACATATACAGATTATGTAAAGAGATGTTCTGGTATAATTCTGTCCTACGTTGAACAACTATCCCCATTGCAAGAGGTAAGCCTGAAACCCTTACTGGAATCTCTATTTGGGATCTGCATTACCACTTAAAACCTTAGGCGTGCTATTCATCAAGTTTGAGTTATTTTTTCTCCTAAAACATTAACATTATTAACCTAAGGGGGGCCTTATTAACCAAGAGGGGCCTTAGATAACAAGTTCCTGCTAATTAAATATATTTGCAGTTTCAGATAAAAGATTTAAAGTTGTATCATTGTTTAAAGTAATATTATAAGTACCACAATGATGATGTTAGTGATTGCTGTTTTCCCACTCCAGCATAAGGAAAATAAATGTGATACATGGGAGGCAGTCACTCATGGGTTCCAAAGCAGTAACCCTTTGTGGACAACCTCATGTTCTCCATGTCAGGTCTCAGAAAGAATTCCCCATTATATACTGGAAGACACACTATATATAGTTACACTGTCTGTCATTTTTTCACTTCAAATAGGGGAGTTCATCAAAGCTTTGTATGAGTCAGATGAAAACTGTGAAGTGGATCCCAGCAAATGTTCATCTGGCGAGCTGATAGACCATCAGAGCAACCTGAAAATGTGCTGTGAGCTGGCTTTCTGCAAGATCATCAACTCCTACTGGTGAGCAGGTGTCAGTGCTGCATCCTCTGCTTATGGAACTACATTTTTCCTTATAAAAGCCATTGCAGTGTTAACTGTTACTTCCCAGGCCTAGGAAGGGCTTAGGGGAAAAACTGAAAGTTTCCCTAATACGATCCTGCCTAAAACCTCAGTCTCCCTGCAAACAGAAATACCTCTGAACTATCTACGTTAGCACCACATCCTCTAATGCCAAAGTATTTAGTGGCTTTCTAAAATACTTAGTAGTGTTCAAGATATGGTAATGACCTATGATCCTTTGATCATTGCCCCAACCCGAGCAGTTGGTGAGATTTGGGGAGATTTTGGGTGAACAGTCTTAGAGGTTATGGTGAGCTATGTTAGGCCAGGTGGTTTAGTCAGGAGCTTCATGCCATTTGCCCACTTTGCAAAATGAAATTTACACCCATCCCTAAGTTTTGTAGCTTTGGGTTTCCAGTCTCCATCACTTCCATGAATCGGCCACCACCTCTCAGCCATGAATCGGCAGAGCTATTTCCACTAAGCCCTCCTCAGAGCCTGGCTCTAGAGCAGAGTTGTGTTGGGCCAGAGGGGAATTGCTTGTGCTTTCTGGGGTTATGATACTTTCGTATTTAGAGGTTTTAATCTTCCTTTCGCCAGTGTTTTCCCTCGGGAACTGAAAGAAGTATTTGCATCTTGGAAGCAGCAGTGCTTGAACCGCGGCAAGCAAGACATCAGCGAGCGACTCATCAGTGCCTCGCTGTTTCTCCGTTTTCTGTGCCCAGCCATTATGTCTCCCAGTCTTTTCAACCTTATGCAGGAGTATCCTGATGACCGCACATCTCGGACTCTGACTCTAATTGCCAAGGTCATTCAAAACCTGGCAAACTTTGCCAAGTAGGTGTTGCTGCCATAACCACTTTTTAAAAAACGTTGCTTAAAAATGCATGAGTCCTAAATTTTGGTTAGGAGAGGGAAGCCTCAAAATTCATGTTACAAGATTTTTGTGGTATTGTTTAAAATAGCAAGAAAAAATTGGAAACAACTTTAACATTCATGTTATAGAGGAATGGTTAAGTAACCTATGGCACATGCATTCAGTAGACTATCTGCAGCCACTACAAATAGTGTTTACAAAGAATATCCAATAATATGGAACTGATGAAGATATAATTGTATTTAATGAAAAGTGCTATTAGAAACTCTAGCCAGGAAAAAAAAGGGGGAGGGAATACCAAATGGGGCATAGGCTGTTATCCCAGCAATATGATAACATAAAAATCTAAGTATAAAAAGTTGGGAAGAACAATCAAATTCTGTAGTTACATTGTCTAAGACAATTGGCCCAGCCCCTTCCAAAATGTCAGTGTAATGAAAAGCAGAAAAGATAGAGGGGACTGTAATAGATTGAAAGAGACTAAATGCAATATTTAAATCTTAATTGGATCTGAATTAGAAAAAAAATCTATAAAAATCATTTTGGGAGCAATTAAATATGGACTATATATAAGATAATGTTTCTAAAAGCTTTAGCATGATAATAGCATTGGTTTATGTAAGACCTATTCCTTATTCTGGAGAAATGGGTGGGTGCTAATGTATTTAGAGGTTATGTCTGCAACTTAGTTTAAAATAGTCCAGCATAAAAAGAAAAAAGCATATGTATATGTAGAGAAAGAGTGAAAGTAAACCTGGCAAAATGTTAACAGTTAATGTAGATGAACGGCATATGGGTGTTCAGTATGTTCTTTCAAATTTTCCATAGATTTAAATTTTTTTAAAGGAAGTTACAAAACAAGGGAAATGCACTCAAATGTAAGCAGCAGATATGTTTAGGTGGTAGAGTTGTACACTCAAACTTATTTCTTTCCACATTCCATTGTTTCCAATTTTTTCCCAAGTTTGTATAATTTTTTAATTCCTGGAAAATAATTTTAAGCAGTCACTGAGAAAGGATTCACACTGGCAGAACTAATCACAGGTTTACTCAATGTTGGAGCTTAAAGACAAGATTCTATTAGCAATGTGTTGAAAAAATTAGAACTTCTATGAGACAGATTGTTTTCTGTATGAACAGTGGCTCTTCAGACATGCACTGTTTTAACTTTGTGTACCTTATAATAAACCAATGCAGAAATATACATATTTATCCATATTTGAGCTAATTCTTAAAACAGCAGTTCTAGTTTATTTTGGAACAAGTTCTGTGGACTTAAAAAAGGTCCTGAAGTAAGCTAGAATCTCTAAAGGCAAAGAGAAGTTCTTCTTTAGCAGAAATAGATAGCATGAGCAAAGATTTGAAGAAGAAAAAGAATATAATGTATTTGGGAGACTTTTAAGAACCTACAATATTTAAGGTTAATACTGATGAGCATTTAGAGGTAAATGAAAACTATATTACAGAGAACTTTAAGTACCAGAAAAAAAAGTTTTAGCTTTACCCAACAGAAAACAGAAAGCTAATTAAAGGTTTTGAGTATTAAAGTAGTATTAAGAAAACATGTTTTAGCATTTATCACTTATAAATAATAAACAAATTATTTACCTCCCCCAAATAAAAAGTGTTATAGGTTGGTATATAGTCAACTGAAAATGATCACATCTCTTTTCCTAAATGTTCTCTCTCATTTCTCTCCCTGTACTTCAGATTTGGTAACAAAGAAGAATACATGGCATTCATGAATGATTTTTTAGAACATGAATGGGGTGGAATGAAGCGGTTTCTTTTGGAGATCTCTAATCCAGACACCATCTCAAATACCCCAGGCTTTGATGGTTACATTGACCTGGGCCGAGAGCTTTCAGTTTTGCATTCCTTACTATGGGAAGTAGTGTCCCAACTTGATAAGGTAAAGTAGGCTGGAAGGTTAGTAATGGGAGCTGGGAGAGAGAAAACCGTAATGTATCTGAATTCTGGAGAGTTGCCACAGAGTGATAGAGCACTCAGCTGTCTGCTAGTTGGAAGCAACCTCTTATCCTTAGAAGTCTGGAAGTAAATGGTTATCATTTCTGAGTAAAATATGTGCCCTGCAAACCAGGAAATTCTAGAAATCCATAAAATTATTAGCATATATTTTTAAGTAATTACCTGAACTAATGGGGTATATATTTCTATAAATGAGTAAATGTATATAACATCTAAAAATTCCCTAGAAACTAATACAAGATATTGTGTGTATAGCCTTATTCAGGTAGAGTAGGATTAGATTAAACCACATATAGCAATTTCTAACAAAAGTGTAGACTTAGAAAAATATTGAGATTATCATGTTTAATTAGCTTTACCCAAGAGATTTTTTTTTAATGCAAGTCAGAGGGTTTAATATAACTGTTAGCACTATAGTTACATAGGATCTGAAAATCCCAAAGTTTTCTTTCTCTACAGATGGGAAGTGAGAATACAGAAAACAGCTATCATTTTTAATAATTTATTTTCTGACTGTAAGCTAAGAATTTATTATATTAATAGCTAAATACATATATATATACATATATATATATATATACACACCATGCCAATTCAATAATTTTCTTCTGAAATTTTACAAAAAAGAATAGACATTGTAATGGAAAATAGTCTTTTGTTTTTGGCTAGGTTTGTCACAGTAATTACTTATTGATGTTTTTGTTTGATACAGGTGCTTTATAAATATGTGTGGTGGTATGTTAGAATAACTTCAAAAGACAAAGTTATTTTTCTGTGACAAGATCTTGTTTTCCTCCATTTTCCTATTATCCTTAAAAATGTTGCACCAACAAAATGGTGTTGGGAGAGTGAAACCTATTAATAAAGACCACTTGCGTGAGGAAATGTAAATGGTAGGGTGTCCACTGGTGCTTAAAATACTTGTAAAATAATGAACTGTTCCTTATTCTTGAAGATCCCTTTTTTACTTTTAGAAATGACAGCTAAATTTTAAGTTGCCGCTATGCTGAGGGTAAATTCCTTGAATATGGATCGTGCATGGCTCAAGAAAGTTGAGCAAGTAAAGGCGTTCTTCAGGTAGCATTTGAGGAGACATTGTACCCATTTGAGCAGGGCTGAAGAGTCTATTCTGACTGTTGAGAAGACAGGAGACCCAGCGGCAGCCATTTAAAACTGCCCTACAATTGGGGGTCCAATAAGACTCCATGAGTAGAAGAACTCCCCAAAGGAAAAAATGATTTAGGTTTATAAAGCATAAGTACAGAAAAGTTACTCTTTGTTGAATAACTGCATCAGTGGGATGTAAATACAGTTATTTATAAAATAGGCTTGGTTTATTCAGGGGTCAGGGTCTTTTTATCAGGCTTTGCTGTGTAAACACACTTCTCCTTTTAAACCTGTGGTTGGTCCTGGGAACCAGAAGTATATCTAGACATTTCTCATAGAGAGAGTTTACTGATTTTGCTGTTAAAAAAAAAATTGTCTTGCTGATGCAAACCCAGTTGGCAATAGGTCACGGTTCCCAAGAGTACATGGGATAATGGATGGCAATTTCAACTGTGTGCCCTGCAGTGTTCTGGACCCCTGAATGCAACACCTTCCTGTATGTTGGCATGCATTTCTTTTCTCACAGTCCCTTTTCTTTGAAAGTTTCATCATACTAGCCAATCCTTTTCGTCTTGAGGTCCCTTTTGCTTAGAAGGTGTTTGGTTCTTCCCCACCCTCCCCCACCTTCATCTGCTAGCCCCCAAAGATTTAGTTTGCTTTGCATGCCTATTTTAGTTGGAATGGCATTAGTTTGGTTGTTTTGAGCATGTCTTTTAATTTTTATTTGCATAATCCTAATTTCTATTTCCTTTCTTTCCTCGATGTCTGCTGCACCTTGTTTCGCCTCCTCCATTCATCTCGACGCCATGATCCCGCTGCTCCATAACCACACTATGAACCTGCCACTCCCATATGCAAACACCTACCCTCCCCTCCAACCTGCACCCTTCCATCAATGGGCATCATCGTTGTCCCACAAACAATCTTTGGTGGATGTCGCAATGCTTATTATCCAATTAGGGTGAAAATTCCTTCCTACAGGCAACCGTGGCAAAATTGGGACCTCTCCCTCGTATTCTTGCCGATATTACCAAATCTCTGACTAACCCTACACCAATACAACAGCAACTGAGACGCGTCACTGAGCATAGCTCCAGCCCAAATGTCAGTGGAAGTCTCTCCTCTGGGCTGCAGAAAATATTTGAAGACCCCATTGACAGGTATGATGGAATTTGAACTACTGTCTCAGAAAGAAAGAGATTTGGCAGAAATCTATTTAACTTATTTACTGAATTTACAACTTCAAAGTCATGATCAGTTGGAAAGAACCATATAATCTGAGAGAAATCCAATTGTCATAATAATACACAAGACCTAGGATACTTATTTTTTAGGATGATGTTTTAGAGTTATAATGGAGTCAACAAATGTGTAAAAATAAACTATCCTGTTTAATGGAATACTAAGGGCTCTGTGATACTGATATTTTCATATATCATAACACAAATCTAAAGAATCTCAGTTAAAATCATTTTACAACTGGCGGTGTTTGCTGGGTACATAGATAAAATGTTGATGCTTAACTTTGTTTTCTGCATTGTCAAAACTTGTCTCTTTAGCTGGGACCCTTTGCTTATACCCTCAGATCTTCTCTTGAAGGTTTAGACAGAACCAATTAACTATGAGTTGGAATACTTTGGTGGGGGTTAAAACCTAACTAGGAAGTGACTGGCATTCTAGAAGACAGTGATGGGGTGGTTACAGTGTTATTCTTCACCTTTGGAGAAAAACACCAAAAAATGTTGGATTTTATTCTAAGAATTATAACAATGAAATCTGAGTTTAGAAACCACTTTGGGCCTTTGAGCCTTCAGAAGAGCTCCTATGGCTGAACTGAGGAATCCTACCTATACTGAATTTGCCTCAAAAGTAATTAAAGGTTCTTTCCTTTTCCACAGTGACTTGCATAAACTGAAATCTCCAAGCCAGGAAAACACGGATGGCTATTTCCGAGGGAAAACATTATTGCTGGTTCAGCAAGCCTCTTCCCAGAGCATGACTTATTCTGAAAAGGATGAAAAGGAAAGTAGCCTTCCCAATGGCCGAAGCATCTCCCTCATGGACCTTCAGGACACTCGTGCTGCTCAGGGGGAGCATGCGCCTGCTGTGCTCGATGTGCCTATGCGCTTGACCGGAAGCCAGCTCTCCATGACCCAGGGGGCTGGCATCAAACAACTGCGGGAAACCCAGAGCACTCCCCAGAGTGCACCCCAGGTGAGGAGGCCCCTGCACCCAGCTTTGAACCAGCCAGGCAGCCTCCAACCCTTGTCATTCCAGAACCCTGTCTATCACCTCAATAACCCAATGCCAGCAATGCCAAAGGCCTCTGTGGATTCCAGTTTGGAGAATCTAAGCACTGCCAGTTCCAGAAGCCAAAGTAACAGTGAGGACTTCAAACTCAGCGGACCCAGCAATAGCAGCATGGAGGATTTCACCAAACGTAGCACTCAAAGTGAGGACTTCTCCAGGCGGCACACTGTGCCAGACAGACACATACCTCTTGCTCTGCCACGGCAAAACAGTACTGGGCAGGCCCAAATCCGAAAAATGGAACAGGCTGGGTTAGGTGCCCGAGCCAAAGCAGCGCCATCCCTGCCCCACAGTGCATCCTTGCGAAGCACAGGGAGCATGTCTGCGGCATCTGCAGCCCTGGTGGCTGAACCCGTGCAGAATGGGAGCCGGTCCCGGCAGCAGTCTTCTTCCTCCAGAGAGAGCCCTGTTCCCAAAGTGAGAGCAATCCAGAGACAACAGACTCAACAGGTCGGGGTGAGTGCTAAAGGGGTCTGGCTTCTTCTTGGTCCAACAGTTTCCTTGGTTCTTCTAATAGAAATCACTGGGGAAATCCAATTACTAACAAGGTTTCCACTTAGAAATATTTCTGCAACCTTTAAATGGAAAAAGGAAATGAGAAGTTTGGGAGCTTCTGGCTAGGTGAGGCAGCAAATGTAGCTTGACTCATTGTCCTTAGGAGGACTGGCATATTAACCACAGCCACGCAGGGGTCTTTCCTTCTCTTCCAGCCGCAGAGCTGCCACCTCAGTTGGCACTGAGAACAGATCTCTGATGTTGGATATTAGACACTTTATGAAATCTATAGGCGAAATCAACTAGAATATATTTTAGGAATCTGGACATTAATCCTTCTGAATTTTTTTTCTTAAGCTTCCAGAATAAAGTTGTACATTGTGAGCCAAGAGTTTAATGTAACTGCTCTTAGCTCCATCCCCCAGCTCCCTCTAGAAATATCCAGTCCCTTGTGCCTTTTCCTGGAAATAGCTAGAAGAATAAACAACTGAGCACCTACAGAGGTGAGGTAAAGGAGACAGGTAAAAAAGAAACACAGGTGGCTGACAAGTATTCTAAACATTTACAAATCCCTTGTATTTCTGTTTACATGTTTACATATAAGATTTCCAGATTTTTTTGTTTTTGAGAAATAAAAAAGGTTTCCCAAGAATGTAATCATGTCTTCCTTACATATTATATTTTTAGGCACCAATACATATTTTGTTCTTTGAAACAAACTAATAATCTTTTTTTAATTATATTATCATTGATAGACAATCTTGTGAAGGCTTCACATGAACAACATTGTGGTTTCAACATTCACCCATAATATCAAGTCTCATCCCCCCCCACCCATTACAGTCACTGTCTCGGTGTAGTAAGATGCTATAGAGTCATTACTTGTCTTCCCCGTGCTGTACTGCCTTCCCTGTGACCTACCTATATTGTGATTGTGAGTACTGTGCCCCTCAATCCCCTTCTCCCTCCCTCCCCACCCTCCTCCCCACCTCTTCCTTTTGGTAACCGCTAGTCCCTTCTTGGAGTCTGTGAGTCTGCTGCTGTTTTGTTCCTTCGAAACAAA
Organism: Manis javanica; assembly: GCF_040802235.1. Classification (NCBI taxonomy): domain Eukaryota; kingdom Metazoa; phylum Chordata; class Mammalia; order Pholidota; family Manidae; genus Manis; species Manis javanica. Next base: position 87,031,512 of record NC_133166.1, read on the forward strand.
CTAATAATCTTAAGAATGTGTATTTATATATATATATTTAATCTTAAAAAGATAGTTCTCCTAAAAATCTTTGCATCTGTTGAATTTTTTTGAAATCTAAATGAGTATTAGGGAGCTGTGTGATTAGATTACAAGAGCTCTATGACAAATCCTCCTGCCAGCAAGGTCGCTGGTCAGAGGAGGCTACAGTGAAACCCCAACAGATCTCTTTTAACGTGTTTACATTTTTGTAGGTAGGCGTTTACTGATTTGGCTCTTCTGCCTCCACTTTGCTTTGATCAGAGCTCTTGACCCTACTTTGAAAGTTATTGTTTTAAAAAAAATTAGATGATTTACAGAATCCATAGATACAGAAGTAAAGGAAGGATGAAGAGCATGACTAACTTAAGCCAATTCTGCTAGCTGACTTCCTGGGCAATAGCTCCCAGCTGGTAATTCTTTCCTTTGAAATAAAGTTTTCCTTGAGTCTTAAATTTTTCATTTCTACTTTGTTATAGTTCCCAAACTTTGACCAATTCGTTTGATGTAATAAGTCTTTTCATTTAAAGCAAGGGAAGAAAGATAATCTATAATGAAAAGGCTTATTAAATACTTATGTATCTTTTTTATATAGTTCATATATATATTTTTTTAATGTGTATGTTAGGAAGCTATCAGTCATTCACACCATATTATGATTTAGTTTACACATTGCTTTTTTGCTAGTTGAGATCAACTACTTTCAGAGAATCAAAGTGTTTATTGAGAGGTGAAAAGAAAGGTAAGTAATGTTACAGATGAAATACTGTGTGCAGGTCAGCATCTTCTTGGAGTCCTAGTGCAGCATGAGGGCTCTGAGGATGAGATGGGTGAAGAAAATAGTATCAGATTGGCAGAGAAGGACAGGATAGGGGAAAGGGCCTTCCATGTGCTTTTCGAAAGCTGACTTAAGCCCATCCCTGGACAGAAAAGAGGAAAGCTTACCCATTCCTCATGTGCCAGGTAATCCTTAATTCCCAGGGCCCATGAGTCATACTGATTGTTTATTCAATATTATAAATTAACCTTTTGTGAAATCATCTCTAATCAATTATCACTTACAGTATTTGTCCTGTCGGAAAATATAACACCTATCACATAAGCACTCAGCACATGTTTCTGTGGGTGAATAGAAGGCTCTCTGGGCAGATGGGAGTAGGAAACACATCGTCTCCAAACCAGTTTAAAATCTTTTGTACCCCAGCCATTAACGAGTTGGGGAATGTCTATATTATATTGTCACAAAGTGTGGCACAGCCCCAGTGAGATGTCCCAGCACAAATACTCACCTTTGTGCCTTTGCTGGTACTGGTACTGCCACTGTCATATCAGTTAAGGCATAAATCACTGTATTTCGATTACTCAAGTTTCTGTTTTTTTCTATACTTTTTCTGTGCAGATGGTTTATTCTTTTAAACTTACACATTATTTTTTTTATTCCTTATCTTTCTGTTTCTTGCTTGCTTTTCTTATCTCACCCCCATGAAGAACTCTGAAGTTCTATATAATCAGCACATTTTTTAGGCAAATTCCTTTACACATTTTAATTGCAAATTGTGTCGGGGAATTCTTCTCTCCCAAAAACTAGAGGATTTCTTTGTGGCAACTGTTCTGTAGGCGTCTGTAATCACCAGTGGCTTTGTCCCATGCAAATTCCATTTGTATCTGAGCACAAAGGAGCAACCACTGCTGGCAGCCTAACTAGTTTCAGTCTCTGTCTACTGAGTGGGAAGGAAATAAAATCCTAGTGAAGCAAACTTCAGAGAAGGAATTTTTTTTCAGGAAACTGTCTTTTAATTTTTTTTTTTTTTACCCTTTTTGGCTTCTTATCGGATTCTTTTTGTTCCTAATTTTCTACTACATTTTGTTCTTTAGGTATCATGTACTCTAAGTGTGTAATAGACTTTATTCACAAAATATGCTATATCTTGAACTCATGTTACCTAACCTTAAAATTTGAATTTGAAAATTTAAATTTGAGGACTTCTTACAATAGGTATTTGACAAGCCTATCAAGATGATGCTGCAGTTTTCACATTTGGATTTGTTGAACCCTCTCCTACCAACCTCTTCAAGAACTCTTAGAGTTTACTTATTAATGTAGCCAGCCCTTTTTTCAATGTTACTCATTTAGGGGAACCTGACTGTTTCAGACTATGGAGAAGCAGAAACCAACAAGTCTTACTTATATCTATTAAATATGAGCAAAGAACAGGAAACCGGCCTGTTCTCAATTGTCCTCAAATAGCCAGGCTATGACTCATTGTAGAATCAGTGAAACTGCTGTCTCTGCCCCTTTTGCCCTGTAGCATTATTATTTTTCCCAGAGAAACCCTATATATCTTCTTTCTCAAAGGGAGATACTCCTGATAGGAATTCCTGCTCCTTTTCTTTTTGTATGTTTCATCCCTCATTTTCTTTAATGATCCACTGTTGAAAGTCAGTGGATATAAATGCTCTTCCAAAGGCTGTAGCTAAGCAAAATGTGATCCGAACCACTTACAACTTCTCTTCTCAATTTCTTTGACTCTAAACTAGAGATGGTAAATTTTGCTATCTATCCAGCTTGTAAAAGAAATGGAACAACCATTGAGGAAAAAGCCTATTTCCAAAGGACCAAAGGAAAAACAATATCTTTGTCTTAGTAATAAATTTTTAAATTTATACTTCAATAATGAATTATAAAAGAAATCCAGAGTATCAATAAATGAATAGTGTTTTATGGAGCATCTATTGTGCATATATATAGTTACTACCATTTAAAAATCCATATGATATGGTGCCATGCCTCAAGGATTGACAGTCTAATTGGGAAATAAGCACACGTGAGTCCAATAGAAAAAGGTAGAAGATAGTATATAGTTTTTTCATGTGAAGAATGTATTACAACAAAGAATAATTTTGAAACAAAAATCACCTCTCTTTTCTTCCAGTATAACACAGTAACTATTTTTGATTCATTCAATATTACTTTACTTTCTGTCTCTATAATTATGTAAAGGTCTAATCATGAAGACAAGGAATAGTCTGTTTTTTCCAAAAGTTAGTGACCACCTACCGTATGTTATGCAAAGTGCTAGGATATATTGGGAAGTAGTTCAAAATCAGATTCAACCAGTAAAATAGGAATAGACCCAAATGCCCAGTTTCCATTGTCCCACTGAATAGTCTCTCCTGATCACTGGATTACTGATATTGATAGTCCTTCTGAAGATAAGGTAGCTACCACCATCACCAGTGAAATTATTGTCAAGCAGCTGCGTCTGGGGAGGTCTGTCCTGTACACTAGGTGAAATCTCAACCCAGGCAAGAGAGGGTTCTTGACTCTGATACTCTGATTGAGAAAGAATAATCAAACAGGTTGGACGAGTGTGGGTAAGGAAGGAATTCATTAAATAATAGTAGTAGTGAATGGCAGCAGCTATGCAGGCAGCAGAGAGCAAGGGAGAGCAGAGGGAGGAAAGGAAAGTTCATTGAACTCCTGCTCAGCATAGAGCAAATCCCTTGCCATCTCCTAAAGCCAGTCACCTGGCATCCAGAGTCCTCTTGAACCTGCACAGCCTGGGAACTAAGCCTCTAACACCCCAGGATTTGGGGGAGCCACAGAGCACTGGATGGAGTGAATTAGGCTTTGAACTTCCCAATGCAAAGAAAGATTTTCAGGCAGACTACTAAAGAGCATAATGGTTACAGCCGCAATCTTATACAGTTCACCTAGGCAATGGGAACTTGAAAGCCCAGATCCGAGATGTCAGTAGCCCTTTCCTACTTGTCTGAAGTAGGGCAGAGAGAGTGAAGACATATGCTTAAGTCTAGACATCTCAATGAAATAGCAAAATGACAAAGACTTTTACCACCAGAGATGGAGGTTGAAGATTTCTTGTCTTTGTTATGGAAGAGAATTCAGAGACAAGTGCAGTCAGCTTATGCAACAAGAGAGTTTATTTGATATAAGATAGTACACATTCAGACGGGAGTGTGGGCAACCTCAGAGAGGAGACACGCTTAAGGGTTAGGGTTTGGGGTTTTATAGGACCCTTTGGTGGGAGGGGTCAGCATAAGGCATGACATATAGAGATGATTCATAATTCCTTTGAAGTTTTGTCCTAAGAATAGGGTTATTTAGGTGACTGTCTTAGTCGGATCCTGTCATTCTTTATCCACATAGGTTCATTTACACTTCAGAGGTCTCTCTCCTGTCCTGGTTATAAAATTTCTTAACTGATTAAGGGGGCTTGAAGAAAAGGAAGAACAGCATATAGATAAAGTTAAAGAATAAGCTGGGACTTTTTTGCAGGCTAAGTAGATTTTACAATGGCATGACCCTTGTCCCATTTCCCTGCTCTATCTCAGAATGAAAAAATTCTTGATTTTACAGCTTCTCACTTAACAGTTAAAAGCCTGTATTACCCTAAGGAGTTGTTGTTTTTAATATGTTTTTAGGGGCTGAGATCTTTCCTTAGTGTGTTCTTAGGAATACCATTAGTTTGCAGTGCATTTATAGGCACTTGATAAATAGTTGCCCATAACAAATCACAGGAAAAGAAAGTTCATTCAAGCAATATCTTGTTATTTATCTAAAGGAGAAACCTATTGAATTAGCTACCTCGAAGTAATAAATTCCAGACAGTAAAGTTATTAGTTTTAGTAGCTACTCTATCTCAAACTGCTATTGAATAGAAAATCCTAGTTTCACAGAAAAGCAGCTTTCCTGTGTCCTATGTGCTAAAATAAGATAATAAAATTAAAGAGACATTTGTCTCTTTTAAATATTGACTTTCTATTAATTTATTAAGACTCAGAACCACATTCTTTTGTCTTTCAGGTGTACATATATCAAATAAAAACCTTATGGTTAAACTATTTTCTCTAACATACTAAAGCAATTTATTTTCCTCTGCTTTTAAAATCCAGTAAGGGGAGAACTCTGTGTGTGTGTGAAATACTTTGCACTTTACAAAGTGCTTTTATTGATATCTCATTTGTTTTAATGTAGGTAATTGTTATCTTCTTTTTTATAGATGACCATATATTCTATAGGCCAGTGTTCCCAAAGTGTGGTACTTAAAATTATTTAAAGATTAAAGGTTTTTACTTAATTAATCATGTAGTTATTATAATACATATTAGAAAAACATAAAATTATTAATATAAAAATGTATTTATAAATATATATATAAACTTAAGATTTTTACTAATATTATTGCTTAGTATAAAGACTTAGTTAACTGAAAAGGGCTTTTTTAAAGAGATCATACATATACATCATTAATATATCAGGGATAATGTGGTTATAACAAAAATAATGTCAGTGATACACAAATGAACGAAGTATAAAAAACACATCTACCTACCGTAGTAGAGATAGAGGTAGGCATTTAAGAACTGAGAGTACTGAAGTTTAAGACTTGTTTACATGTTTCTTGACATGGTGGAGAAAAGGGCTTTAAAGAAAATGGCTAGCTGTTCATTAACAGTTGCTTGTGTGAGCCTTAGGCATAAAGCCACTTTTTATTGATACGTATCTGTATTCTGGTTGTAAATCAACCAAACCAGGAGGTTCTTCTTCAAACCTTTAAGAAATACCCTCATATTACTTTTGCATGCATATTTTTGTGGGATCTCTCCCAACCCATCTTTGATAACCTTTCAGTCTCTGCAACCAGTTTTTTCATCTATTCTTTCTAAATCTCAAATTCACCAAAACTACCCCTTCTTTTAAAATATCTATTTAGAGTTTAACTGGGTTCTATTCCAGAAAGATACAAAGACTCTTAAGGTAGCTCTGCATGGGGGAGAAAATTCTCTTCAATTATGAGATTATAGAGTTTTGATCCTCAAAATAGAAATCCATTTTAATTATAAAAAGACTAACTCACGTACAATTTTTGTTCTCTCCCTAAGGCAGGCAAGAGAAAAAGAATCTGTAGTGTATTTTCAGCATTTTTTTGGAAAGAGCACTAATGTTCAGTAGTCCTAATATCAGTTTTATCCAGTGCCGGTTTTCCAAACATAATATGGTAATAACATCTAAGCTCAACAATACTCTGTAATTTCCAAAAACTTTCATATACAATATCTTACTCAATCCTTACAACTCCCTGTGAGATGATCAGGACATGTGGTGATGGTGATATATCCCATCCCAGACATACCCCTTTTCGGTAAGTTAGGAAAAAAGTATTGAAGAGATTAAGTAACAATTGAAGTGGCCAAGTTTACTACTAAAGGCCAAAATTCTTATCACTCTATATATCTCTATTAGAAAAGGATAATGTATTTAGCTTTCCTAACTGGATGGAAATATCCCTTAGACTAATTCGATATCTATTGTTTTGATCCTCTATTCATTAAGAAACTTTCTGGCTACAGTGTGGATTTCTGAGTAGTCCTACCCATCAAAAAGTCCATGCTCTATAAAAATGACCCCGTTTTTTACAACTTTGTAAGAACAGTATCACTTTTCTTGTCTCTTTCTCTTTCTCTAAAGGGTTAATATGAAAATTAAGCATTTGGCATTCTGATACATAAATAGGCACCTTGTGAGTTTGTTTGACATTAATCATTTCTTTGGTTCCTGATCATCTCTGGGTTAAACAGATGTTTCCTCACCTGAGCAATCAACCAAGTTGTGCTTTTTTCCTCTCATTCTTTCATCATCTTAATTTCATTAGTAGTTTGGAACACACGACTAACTAATAATTTTAAGGCCTTGGCTTTCTTCAGAGCAAGAAAAAGGCAGGTTCATTGACGTGATACATAGGAATAGTTTATTCTTATACAAATGGATATTCTCTTTCCTCACCCCAGCCCTGGTATTAATAAAATATTACTGAGAGCTGAGAGCATTTACTAGAAAACAGGGGTCAAGGTATGTCTTCCAAAAATAGCTCTCTTTATGAAACATAGATTGTAGATGAGCTGTTTGGGGAGATACTAACAAGTATTTCTGATGCAGGTTCAGTCTCCTGTGGACTCTGCCACAATGTCCCCAGTAGAGAGGACAGCAGCCTGGGTTCTGAACAATGGGCAATATGAAGAGGACGTGGAAGAATCTGAGCAAAATCAAGATGAAGCCAAGCATGCTGAGAAGGTAGAACCTAGTCTGTCTTTACTGACTTAATGCCCCCACAGTGAGAGGTCACCAAAAGGGTTGTCTAGCCAAGAGCATGATCTCCCCACTTCAACTTCATTTCTGCCTCTTCTGTGAATCATCATATACATATCTATGTATAATGATTCAGTAATGTCTGTGTAAAAATTTGGAAAATGCCCATCAAGCTGAAGGGTGGGGAGGGTTAACTGTATTTTTATTTTTATGTAGGCTGCCTTAATTTAGAGAATACTCTGCTATTCATTTCTAGTAGTTCTAGGTGAATATTTAGTGCTAGTCTTCAAGTAAGGCCAACATTACTCTTGGAATAGATTTCCTTTCTATATCTTAGCAATAATTTTGTCTTTTTGTTTTTGAATAAAGAACTTATGGCTGTACAGATGATTTTTTAAAAGACATTATCTATTCAGTTTTGTTTTAAAGAAAAGTCGGCATGGAAAAAAAGGATTATCAAACAAGAACCTTGACATCATGTATGGCATTATCTCATTTAATTAGCAACTAAACAATCAGCTTCTGCTTACTTACCAGCATGACTCTAAACTCTGCTTGTTTATGCAGTTTACCTCTTTAAACTGTCCTAAAAATTGTCCCCTTTGACCTTCTGGATTAACAAGCATAGTTTAGGACCTTGATGTTGGGTAAGCAGAAACTTATCATCTGATTGTCGATTGTGTGGAATATTATGTGAAAATAGATTGCATTTTACGAAGTGCCATATAGCTTTATCATTAACTACTAATAGATTTAAGTTGATCATCTAAGGAAGGCTTATGCTTCTCACCTCATCAAGAGGTCTGACATTCCACTATGCTCCAACTTCAGTACAAGAAAGGGCCATGTAACCAATTTAATTGAATAGAGCTTTAGTGAGAAAATTTTTATAAAGCTTTAGTTTATATAAATTTATATAAAGCTTTAGTGAGAAAACAGACATATGTGTTCCAGCAAGCACTACCAAATTGGGCAGATGAGCCAAACCATGAAAATGAGCCAAGAGGCAGTAGGAATCAGCCTGAGAGAACATGTAGGCCTTTTGCTTAGTGTTTGTGCCCTGAATATTTTACCCTTTTATAGTCAGAGAGAAAGCAACAATAGCCTGCTCTGCCACAAAATTCTATTTATTGATTTAGTAGCTTAACATTATAGACATGTTGCTTGTTCTCTAAAGGACTGATTCCAGTAAAGTGAAGGAATGGCAAGATATGTTGAGACCCTACAGTACAGGTGGTGATACATAAATCTTCTCCCTTACACACAACTGGCTTTTGGCTTATTTTAAGTGATTTGTCAGGCTGCTAAGTGCTTGATCTTTGTCTCCTGCTCTCATTTCATACCATCACAGATTGGGTGTGGCTTACAGCAACTGGTAGTTCAAAGTGGAGAAAGAGACAAGTTAAAGTTAAAAATGTAATTTTAGGAGGAGGGCAGAGCTCCTTACCATTTATGCCTGTTGATAATTTTAAAGAGCGTTAGCAGCACATGGAATGGGAGCTCAGACAGCATCCAGGTACATCGCCTGAAAAGTAAACACAGATTTCTAAAACCAGTGTAACTCCAGTTTCTCTCCCCTTGTCTTTGGTGCCTCTTCTCGTCTACTCTAGTATGAGCAGGAAATTACCAAACTGAAGGAGCGCCTGCGGGTGTCCAGCCGGCGGCTGGAGGAGTACGAGCGCCGGCTGCTGGTACAGGAGCAGCAGATGCAGAAGCTGCTGCTGGAGTACAAGGCCCGGCTGGAGGACAGCGAGGAGCGGCTCCGCAGGCAGCAGGAGGAGAAGGACAGCCAGATGAAGAGCATCATCAGCAGGTCCGCGCATCGCCTGGTGGTGGCTGTGGGCTGGTTCAGGGTCCAAAGGAGGCGGGTGATCCAGAGTCCGCAAGCAGTGGCAGCGAGAGCCATTTCAACTCTGCACGTGGTCTGTGGTGCTTAGTACCAAGGCAAAGACTGACCAGATCTCTTAAAATCTTCTAAATGTGAGGCCTTAGTGTAGGCCTTTAAAGAAAGAGGTAGTCAGTTTTTCTTTAATTGTAACAACTAGAAAAATAAAACTTAGTTACTCACTTGAGTGGTCTTAGAGGAGAACTGGATTTCAAAAATCTGAAGTATTCCAAGTCCAAGACTAACTTAGTGTCTCACAAGTCCAGAGACATGGAGGGTAGTTTCACTGGATATCTTTAGGGCCAGAGAACCGAGAGAGAGTGCCGAGGGTGACAAGGGAGGCTGAGAGAGAGGTCAACTTTGCCAGACACTGTGGGCCAGACACTCTTCCAAATACTTTATAAATAACACTTTGTTTAATCTGTTAATAATAATTTATTGAATGCCAACTCTGAGGTAGGCATTATTATTACTCTCATTTTACAAATAAAGAAACAGACAACACATCCATTAAGTCACTTGCCCAGGGTCACTTAATGGGGCAACCAGGGTTTGAAGCCAGGCCGTCAAGCCCCAGAGTCCATGCTCAGAACCACTGTGGGTCCATGTTGTCAAATGCAGTAGACAGAGCAAGTAAAATGAAGACAGAAAAGGTTTGTTGTTCTAGCAGCATGAAGGTGTTAGCAGTCTTACTGAGAGCAGTTTCATGGGTGAAACATCAGTGGGTTAAGGTGTGAGTGAGGGATGCGGAAGAAAGTAGGCCTCCTAAGTACAGAATCCTCAGGAACCTTAGCTGTGCAGGGGAAAAGAAAGGGCAGTTGTGACAAGGTGATTATTTGAGACTAAGAGAGGGTTGTTTATTTTTTATTGGTTGGCTTGATATTTTAAGATGAAATCAGCTGTGCTGAGGGGAGAATCTGATAGAGGAGAGAGAGGAAATGATCAGGCGATACTGTCCCAGAGGAGATGAAAATGCATGAGGTCCCGTCTAAGGTGGAGAACCAGCCTCTGAGATCTTCTTCCAGGGTAGGAGAGAAGAAAGTCTGGTTGCAGATCATTTGTCAGGGAGGAGTGGGAATGGAACCAGGATGAGTTTAGGGTTTCTTGTCCTCCACATCAGCAAGTTCTCTCTTTAAAGTCATTGATATGTCTTCCTGCCACATTCTAGGCTAATGGCTGTGGAAGAGGAATTGAAGAAGGATCATGCTGAGATGCAAGCAGTTATTGATGCAAAGCAAAAAATAATTGATGCACAGGTAAGTAGCTCTGACTCTAGTAAAAGGCTCTTGTTTACCAAACTATTACTTACTGGCTTCCCACCCCTTGCAAATACCACAGCACGTACTGGAAATGGGTCACTGGAAAGTTCTCAGTATTACCTTTTGAAGTTTAACAGAGTTTCATGTGACCTCTATTGCTTTTCCTTTAACTGGTGACAAGTCTGTCAACCCAGCAAAGTATTAGCGTGCTTAGTGCAGTTGCTTGACATCTCAGCCCCTCATGCATGATGGGCTTGCTTCTTTCCTTCTGGAAAGGAGGGCATTCCCTAAGGGGGTAACTGTGAAAAGTACACTGCATGTGTCTGGCTTGTGACCGCCACTGACCATGGCTTGGCTGTGATGTTCAGGGTCTTGTCAGTCACGTCCACTGTGCCAGTGACCTCCAGCCCCAGACAGTAGTGGGACTGCAAGGGCTGTGGAAGATCCCTTCCCTTGTTATTCCTTGGGTTCAGGGTTTGACACAGATGCTGGCATATGCTTGGCTGCCCTTTTTTGTTGGCGCTGTGCTTAGAGAGCCTCTCTTGGTTGATGAAGGCAGAACCTGGGCCTCTGCTCTTTGTGGCTTATACTTGTGACACAAATGGCATGATGACTGCCAGGAGCACCTCACAGGGTCACATCAGTGATTAGAGCAAAATCCAGGATACAGGAAATGTTTCTAATTCCTTTTCATTTTATCAGTGCAAACCTTGTATTTCTTAGAGTGAAACAAATAAAACGTGCAGCTTTGATAGTGGCTGGTCCAGCCATTGAATGTACCACCTCCCTGAAGATAGCCCAGCCAGGTTTGCATTTCTCATCCATAAATATCATCACCTGTGGCTAAGCTGTGACATAAAAATGGGAGCAAGGACTTTATGTTCTTTTCTAATGAATGACTTTTTCTATCAGATCCTTTCCTTTGTAAGGATAAATCTTAAGTCTTAAGTGTTTGCTGGAGCAGAGCAGCCCTTCTGGCATCATTTACTAGAATGAACACACGTTTAGGGTGAAAGCCTCCCATACTTTGATGTTCCTGACATCAGCTTGGTGCCACTGGTGGTAGAAAATATTTCTGAAATGAATATGGTTACTTTCCTTATAGTAGAGTTGGGCCCAACATTTCCCAAAACAGTACGGCCAGGTGCCCAGTGAACTGGTTTTCACCTGTCTCAGCAGTCCTGTGCCCCTGCAGGAAAGCTTGTCCCTGAAGTCAGCCTGTCTCCTAGGGTCAGGCTATGCTACAAGGCCCAGCCCAGAGCAGCTGCTTTCTATCTGTAACTGTGCGAGGGGGAGCACTGCACTGGTGAGGCAGTCACCTGCCCTGGGCCTTGTCACGCTGCCATGGGGATCCTGGTAATGGCGCTAAGGGGCCATTTCTCAAACATCAGACCAGGGACTGTGCTTCCTTCCACCCCCGGATCTCTCCATGTAACTCAGTTGGAGAAGGGCCCTCCTAGGAGAAGCAAGCAGCTGCCTAGTTACTGTTGCAAGTGATATCTCCGCTGTGTTAAATTCCAGGTCATAAATGGAGATGAGATTGTACCAACAGGCAAGTAACCTGTCCGTTCTCTAGCTGAGCAGTCCCAGTCCCAGCCCAGCACACTGGCCTCCTACACATTCCAGCTCCTGCCCTTCCCGCACTTGAACTCCTTCCTGTCAGGCATGGGCTGCACTGCTTTGCCTTTCAACCCAGGCAGAATCAAAGGATCAGAGCATATTTTGTCAACTGAACTTGACTTTTAAAAGTCCCTACTTGATTTTTTTTCTTTTACTTTTTGTTTTATTTTGAGAAGTTGGCACTGAGGAGAATTACAAAAGGGAGTTTCTCCACATGGAAACTTTCAGCTGTTTAGGAGGGGGGGATCCTTGGCTTCAGCTGTTACTCTTGTAAGAAATAATTAACAACCATTCTGAGCCTTCTTTTTCACCCTGTAATAGTCAAACCATTTTTTACAAATGCCTAATTTTTTTTGGATAATCCTTGAGGAATCCTACATTCCTTAATACTGGAGCATTATAATTTATCCAAATACTGAAATATCTTTTCTTTTTTTTTAATCATTTCAAGATATTAGCAGTTATTCTGTATAGAGATCATTCCTAACCATAGCAGGGAAACATCGTATTTGGCTCCCACCTCTTGTTTCCTGGTAACCACTGGCCAATCCTAACTTACTGACTTTTAAAAGAGCTGTATCTGTTATCCCAGTAAACTCCATTGGCTATGTTTTTTATTAATTATTATTATTTTTAAATTTTGTAGATCTTTCTTTGAATTGTGCCTATTCTTAAAACACCTTGCCTTCCCAAAGTAAAAGACATCTTATCCTAGATGAATGGTTAGTTAATAATGCTGAGTTTGTGTATCTTACCACCCAAGTTCTCCCTCAGGGAAACGATGGATTTTTTTAATGACAGTAACACATGTGAACTAGTTTTTTTTTCATACTTCTGAAACCATTGGCCCTGCTTCCATACACATAGTGGCCAACTCCCAAAGCAGGAGATTAAGGGGAAGCACCACTTGATGCTGCTACTGTATATGCTTTTACCTGATTTTCCCCCAGGGCAGTGGTCTCCACTCTGCATCCTGCTGGCGGCCTGTTCCAGCAGAGCAGTGCTGCCCAAGGCCCTGGGTAGCCACTGCTTCAACAGCAAGGCACACCGTCAGCCCTCAGCCCTTATACGCCTCTCGGAACCTCACCGTGACTACCTTACCTCCTTTTCCCTGGGTGGGCTCAGACTCTCGTGGGGTAGGAATGCTGTGGGCATTGTTCCTCACGTGCTATTTTCTTATTAATTTCATGGGCATAGGTAAAGACTGACCTTCTCAACATTAGTTTTCTAAAAAATAATGGCTTCAGGTTGGAAAGGTTCTGGAATGATTTATCTAGCTGCTAAAACTAAGATTAAGGTTTCTTTCCTAATCTTTGTGAGAGTGATACTATTTTGATAGGATCTTTTAATTTAGATAAGACTACTTTCTTTTAGGTTGCCTTTTTTTTGGCCCATTTTTCCTTCTTGTTTTTTTTTTGTGTATATGTATTCAACAATTTTTGGTTCCAAAATATTGGTTCTAAGGCATTTTCTTTTTTCAGAGACTCAAAAGTAAAATGAAAGCAGTGTCCTTACTGGGTAGCTTTCTTGGAGTACCTCTGAGCTGGAATGAGTCTAGGAGCTTGTGTTCTCTGTCTGTTTTCATGTGTTATGTTTATGGCATCCCCCTTTGACCACATCTCCCTTCCCATATTCAAACAACTCCTTGGCCTGAGCTTTCGGCTGCTTTTCCCCCTTTTGCTGCTGCATCCTCACTTTGTTGGTGACTATAAACTGCCACCATGTATTGTTTTAATTTTGAGCACAATGTGAATTCTTTCTGAAGTGACTTATGTGCCCTCTTTTGGGGCTAAGAACCCACAGGGCATATGCACTTCTCGTCTGTGAAATGAAACCTCTGGTGCTTCTTTCTTTGCCACCTAATTTCCATGTTTAAATTCTGATCCAGAGCACTCAATACAGTAAGTCAGCTTGACACCTCTCTTGCATAGTCTGAAGTAACAGTAGGTGTCATTTTTCTATGACATCCTAGCATCCCAAGGGAGAATGAATAATGGATCCTACTTTGCTAAAAGGAAAAGAGAAAGAAAATAAACGCAGACCCATTCAGGGAAAGCTGAACCTGACTAGTGTGCAGAAAGAGGCAGAGATGTTCCATTTGTCCAGGAAGCAGCATGCATATTGCTGTTCAATAGAAGGCATTAGAACAGTCATTCGGTAGTGGATTTTGGTGTGACTTCCTGCATGTCGCCTGAATAAATCCATGACTGGTGTGTTATAGGAAAAACGGATCGTGTCCCTGGATTCAGCCAACACCAGACTCATGAGCGCACTGACACAGGTGAAGGAGCGGTACAGCATGCAGGCCCGCAACGGCATCTCCCCCACCAACCCCACCAAGCTTTCCATCACGGAGAATGGTGAATTCAGAAACAGCAGCTGCTGATGGCTTTGCAACTGAACGGACTGGGGAGGGGATGAAAGGAAATATCCCCACTCTCCTGTCCCCACCTTCTACTCAGCCCCACCAGGTTTACAGAATGTTGCTATTCCGAACGCCAGAGTGGTGGGAAATTTTTGAATAAAGAAAGGAACCTTGTCTTCAGGGCATAAGGCTAAGACTTCCCAGGTCAATGCTTTCCCCCATGTCTCTATGTACATAGGGAGCTTTGTTCTGGGCCATGTACAGTAAATAGCACTGTAATATACCAAGAGGAAGTTAATAATGTAGATTACCTTTTTAATTATTGCTATTTTTATTATTGTTTCCCTCTTAGTGAAAGCACTGCACTCATTAGAGGAGGAATGTGGGAGCTGTGTGTGAGTGAGAATCGAGCCTGGGGTCCTGGAGACAGAAACCATGTGTCTGTCTAGCTGATAGAGGCACATGGAGTGCAATAGGACTTTGTCAGAATGAATTTTGCAGGGATTCATCTGCCAGTTTAAAAACCCTTCTCTGACCCCCTTGTCATTTAGGAAAACATGCAAATACCAAGATCCAAACAAAATAGTTTATCCCATTGGTCAAGACTGGCTCTGGATGGACATCTAATCTGATTTGGGGATACACTGTTTCAGAGGACACAGATAAGAGCCATTGCATCAAAACTGGACTTTAGGAGTGTTTTCTTTGAACTCCTGTTGATGTTTATTTCCTTCTGCCTATAGCAGATGGGAATTTTCCATTTTAGATAGGGGCCTTATTTTAAACCCCTGTTGTAATAAAGGGTGTTCTCCTCTTTAGAGTTTACAAAACTATAAATATTTGTGTCTCTTCATACCATGTTCATCTTCATAACCTGCTGCCCTTCCTGCCCTATGGTGGGAGCAGTCATCGCCGACAGGGTCACTCTCCCCTGGAGAGGTTATTCAGATATGCTGTCCATAAGCCATCTGAAATAAACACCCTTTCCTCCACACAGAAAAGGGCTAAGCATACCATAGCAGGCATCCCCTAATATTTCCTTTGAAAAAAACACATTTTCTATGTATAAGTTACATTTTTTGTTTGGGATAAAATGATTGTCCATAATACTAGCAAATCTCTGGGTAATTTTATTTCAATCTAACTTTTACTCCTTCCTCTAATCCCCTCAGTGCAGTTTGGAAAGGAAATCCAAATCTGAAGCATCACTCTCTTAAAAGTCATGATTACTCTTATGAGAAATAGGAAACAAGTGCAGGGACAGCATGCCCATCGTTATTCCCCATGATCTTAGTAGCATTGGCAATAATGACCCAGTTTCACCAGTTGTCATCCTTGGCCTTACTGTTGGACAAAACAGTCAGTGGAAGGTAATTTTACATCCTTTTTCCAGAGGTATGAAGTGTCATCTTGAGTACACACTTATCAGAAATACAGAAGTTTCATGTTAAACAGGCATTATATATAGAAATACATATACATATATAGTCACACATATGTACATATAACTGCACAAATAGGAAAAGTTCATGCCTTCTATGCTGTCAGATATAATGTTAAGAAGGTTGTGAATCTCTTCAAGCAAAATCTAAGTAGTTCTTTATCTGGAGAATGGAGCAGCATTTCTCAAATAAGTTAATGATGTTTATTTTAAATTACAAACTTTTTTAAAAAGAAAGAAAAGGGGAAGAGGACAAAAAGACCCAAGGAGGTCAGGGGGAGGGCATATGCATGGAGTGATAGTTTCTAAATAACAAAATATTATAAGGGAATAAAAGAACATTCTTCGTGTCCTCTTGGGTGAAATCCAGACAGTGACACCAAGCCTGTCTTTTCACTGAGTAGAAGGCTTGGTCCTAACGTCTTGAGCACTGCCCTCTCTGGTGGATCTTTGTGTTGGACCCTGCATTTTAGCAACCCCACCGTGACCTTCCTACCTCACAACCTCTTAAGACGTTGCCCTTCATAACACTTCCATTTCTGCCAGTCAGAGATCTATACCATTGTGCTTACCTGATCTGCAGACCTCACACCTGCATGTTTTGCCACCCACCTGTGTATTTTCTTGATAGTTACTTCACAAATTCTTATCTCTGCAGTCCCAATCACTTATTTTAATAGAAAAAAAATGATCAATTCTGTAGTGCCCTTTGTTGAGTAAGAGAGGATATAAGTATAGGTCTCTTTTTGCTTGTGTTTTCTCAGCTCTAGCCATATTTCATTTATTCATTGTAAAAGCCTTGAGTTTTGCCACAGAAAACCTGGTAAAAGAATTGTCAGTTTCAATGGCCTTAAGTATGTAACAAGGGAGTTGTCTTGCATTGATGTTTGGAAGCTCTCGAGTGTTGGTTATTGATCACAGAGAACTGATAAGCTTGCCTATATTGGGGCTTGGGGGAGACAAAAAACCAATTGTGTTTTTGATGGATGCATATATCTTATTGGCATTTGGGAGCTCTTTAGAGGGCTGCCTACTTTAGAAGATTAATTGCCCAAAATGTTTGGATAGATTATGCAGCCCTCTGTTACCAGGTTATCTTGAATGAAGAGAAAAGAGTAAAAAAATAAAGTTAGAAGTTCAGAGTTGTTGCCAGATGTTAAATTCCAGATTATCCTCTGAGCCTCTTCCTATCCAAATACTTTTCTGAGTATTTTTTCAGAGAATTCTGCAATCTATGTAATTTATTCTGAAAGATTTTTTTTTTTTTTAAGTTTGGAAGAAGGCCCCAATAGCCATTGGTTTTTGTGGTGATATTGCTTAATCGGCTTTTTCTTCAGCCCAACAAAGTACATACCTCAGTTTAGCTGGGAGGAGGTGCAGGGCTGAAGAGCAGTGGGTGGAGTAAGATAGCCATGTCTTCCTCCCCTCCCTCCACATCACCACATCGCGGGGTGCAGTGCAGTCCCAGGGAGAATGGGATCTGGAATTCAGGTGAGGTGCTTGCCGAGTGCTTAGTCCTTGGCCGTTAACAAGGACAGTGTTGGGGTTTAGGAAAGAGCTTCATAGCCCCCTTTGACATCACTTTCTGGGCTAAAACAGCCACAGGAGTTACATTTCCATCAGATCATCATATGTCCTCAGTCTCGGCAACAGAAACCATGCCAGAGGAGAGATTAACTAGGTAACTGACAAACACCGAAGCACTCACTGTGTCCCAGGCACTATCGCCAAGATACTGGTGAGCTCCGGTGCCTTGATAAGGGAAGTGTGGTATGATAAGGTAACCATGTTGCAGTAGCTTTTTGCCTTTTTCACTTGGTATTGAGTTGATCAACACTAGCTTTCTTGGTCTGCTCCACCTTTCCCTGTGATGGTGTTGGACAGTGAAAGAAAAAGTAGGATTTCCTGTCTACAACTGCTGTATGTGTATAAGAATGAACTGAACTTTAGAAGCAAAGCTTTTCAGTCTACCCATGATCTTAGCTTATGAACATGCAGTTCTGTCAGCCCCTGGCTGTTGCTCTGCCCTCAGAGGTACACCAGATAGGAAGCAGTTCTTTTTGGAAGCCCCAGAGCAAGACAGTTGCCATCCAGTGAGTTTGCGTTAGTATTTGCTTTGCCTTCTATCTAGCTTTAGTCCTAGTTGTCTCCAGTTTGGAGTGCCTAAGAAGGCTGGTTGGGGGACTGGACTTGGGGAAGGAACGCTCCTCACGATTAGCTGAGTCCTATGTGACCCTTAGCCCAGACTTGACACCAGACTGAGCTTGTCACTCAGCCTGACTCACCAGCTCCAGAGCTCCTGCCACAGCTTCACTGCATTTCAGCTTCACCTTGGGAGGCCACCTTCTCCTATAGATTGTGGAAAGCCATGGGGCTTTCTTTATTCCCCTTCCCTTTTTCAAGTGCAGTAGTGAAATCTCTTGCCTGCCCCTACAATGAATAGTAACCTTCCCACCTGCTACCATGGAGCCGAGCATTTGGGGTCTTTGTTTTTAACAATATGTCAGTTGGAACAACCTGTTGCACTAGTTTTTTGAAAAACAAAATACATTGGAGTGTTGAATTTTTTAACAGAATCTCTTTGTGTTTGAGTGTCATTAGTTCTAGAAGCATTCTCTTGTTGTCATGATCCTGTTTTGAATGCTCTTGAGTTTAGAAAGGACAAAAGTGCTAAAATTTGCCTGAGATGGAATAAATATCTCATGAGGAGTGAAAGAACCTGAGGAAGATACATGATCCAAAAGGGGACTAATGCACAGGAGCCTTCTCAGTAGCCCAAAGGTTCAGGGATGCAGGAAGATCTATATTCTTGGCCTCCACTCTTTAAACATATATGGAAAGACCACTTCTGTAGGCAACACATGCATACCCACACAAAACACACAGTTTCTAAGGCTTCCTTTTTCTGAATGTTAATCCAGTTTAGAGAACAGCAGTTTCCAGCTTTCCTGGGTTTTTTAGATCTTATGCTCACATTTGTTATGCTTTATAACAGTGGTTCTTTCCTCTTTAGAATGTACCATATGTGTTATATGTATATATAAGTTAAAGTGACTTGAAATTGATTTGGTTTGACATTGTGTCAAGAACCTAGGTATCATTATTGATACCATGGGGAGTCGTAGAAGGAAAGTTGAGTATTACTGATCTGAGAGTAGAATCCAGAAAGAAGTAGCTATGGTTCCTGATCAGTTTATCCTCAGGTGTTTGAGTTACCAACCCCAGTAAGACTTGGCCAGTGCAAAGAGCCACTCAAGTAAAGCAAAATGGCAGTTTTTGCCCCTAATTCAGCATTTTAATTTCCTACTCAGTTCTTATTTTTCATTCAAATGCCCTGACTTTTCCCTAGGAAATTTTTTAGTTTGGGACTTAAAAGCAGATTTCTTCTACGTTGCTATAGTGAGATTTCCACAGAAGCTGTGTTTTAGGGGTCTCTGTCATCTGTGTGGAGGTACAAATAGTTATGTATAAATATCATATTTATGTCATTTCTAAACTCCCAAGAGAAAAATTTCCACTCCCAGTTCACCAAAAGGTTAAATACTAATTGACTCAATGACCATTATCCTGCAGAAAAGCTGAAGTAAATAGTAAAGGTTAAATTTTGAGTGGTGCTTAGACATTTCATAGTTACATTAAAGTTAACTCAAGCAGACAGCAGCACATTAACCTGAATCATACCTATGAGGAATTTACCTTCTGAATTTGATTTTCATCTCCAGGGCCTTAATAAGAGTGTGTTAATACACGTGACTGTTTTACAATGGTAGTACTAAATAATTTATTTTTTATTTCAAGAAAGAGAAGTACACCTTAGAAAAACAAAACCCAGTTTTATTTTATTTTTAAAGCCATATTTTTGTGCTAGTAGCACTTAGATTGTTCCATATGTGAGATTCATATCTGCATTTCATTACCTGGGCTTGTTCTAAAGAAGATTTATTTTTGTTCTGTGAATAATTTTTGATGCTTCTTGTACATGTACAGATATAGATATGTTTGAGGTCTTTTATTGATATTCCTACAAAGAATACAAATAAACTTTAACTTTAAACATTTCAGACTTAAGTTGCTACTGTATTTGATATATTTCTACTTATAGCACATATCTGGGTGATTAGGACACTTGGAGGAATATCAGAAAGAAAATGTATACAGGAACGTTGTTCTGAAGGTACATTTTAACATTAAGAACAGTGTCTTGGAACTTCATAACATCCGGGTAAAGAAAATCTAGATGTAGAACAAATAGCTGGCATTGACATAGATTGTATTGTGATAATATCCTTAGCTCCGCATTGACATAGATTGTATTGTGATAATACCCTTAGCTCCTCATTCTGAAGAATTTGAAACCTCTTTAAAGCTTGTGGCTGGTAAAGGAAGCTTCGTCTACTTTATTGAGAAGTGTGCCCCACTCAGCTTGCAGACCACTGCTGTCTTCCCTTACTTCCCCAGGTAGATTAATGGGGTTTGTTTGAGGATGTTTGTGGTTTCATTGGGTGTTCTGTCCTTGTTTGCTTGTCACTCTCATGATCACTGTTCCCAAATACCTCCATCTTTTCCTGCTCACCTGTTTCATTATATAAAATGCAGGGATGAGGTTTTGTACACAGTTTTCTTTTGTACTGGGTGTGGGTCTGAAATTCCTCCAGTTAATCTCTGCACATTATCTGGAGTTATTTCTAGTTCTGATCCACTAGGAGTTTAAAAAGTAAAATTCACTCAGAATCCAAAGGTGACAGAGAGGAGGAGGCCCCAGATTGGTAGATGTGTGCTACTTTTTGTTAACTTCCAAGCTGACCAATTTCAGTCTGAATTGCTCATGACCTAATGTAAGCTTTAAGGCTTCTTGGATCTGAAACACAAAAAGGGAGAAACTGGTGATGCTATCTTGTGACCTCCTAGTCATTGTAGCTCTAAACTCTCTACGTAGATACGTTTACATCCAGTGACAACCTTTATTTTTCTTAGCCTCTGCCCAGCTGCCTGCCTTTTGCCATTAGCATCTTCACCAATGGGAAAACACATAAATCAATTTTGTCAGGCCGCCACTACCACCCACCCCACCCCCCGGCAAGGAAATAACATAAAAAGTTTGATGACAAAGGAGACTAAAATAAATTACTTAAACAGTGCTTTTCAATCCTGACTATCCTTCAGAATCACTGAGGAACTTTAAAAAAAAAAAAAGGGATGCCTCTTAAGCTCCTCCAGTGAGCAATTAAATAGAAGCTCTTTAAGGGCTGGGGCCGGGCTTTTTTAAATTCCCCAGCGGGTTCTGACGTCAGCCAGGATTAATACTGGCTAGTCCAGATGGGGCTCCAAACACTGTGAGTGTCTGCCACAAGGTTGCTGTGTCCTAGTCCTGGGAACTGGGATTAACTGGCTATAGGTATTTCTTTGCCTTCTATTTGGAATTTAAAATGCTAAAACTGATAATATACACTCTGCCTTCCCCCTCACACACCTGTCTCCATCAATTCCATCCTTTAACTACAGGAGGTAGAAATTCTCTCCATTAATATGGAATAGATACATTCCAGCAAAGGTCCAGCAGATGGAATTCCCGTTTAGACCCCAGTTTTCCCATTATTAGCTTTAATTTGAAGCAGAAGGTACAAAGTTTCTGGTTTGGATCCCCCCCACTGACAAAAAGGTCCTTGACTTGTAGACTTGATGATCAGCTCTGTAGACTGAAAGCTGTCCAGTTCCCCGCCCAGCTCTCCAGATGCGCTTGAGCCCATACTACCATTCTTTCTAGAAACTTGAATTTGTGAAATTTTAGAATGAATTGCCTGGGTGCTATTTCTTTGGCCTGTGAATAACTATCAGTAAACTACCAGATAAATGCCAATCATTTCCTTGTCTGTAAAATTATGGTTTTGGTGAAATGACCTATAAGGAACTCTCCAGCTCTGACCTCCTATGATTATTATCTCATGTAACTGAGAAATGGGCCCTGAGGCCATATTTGAAAATCAGCTGAAGGCTTTTGTTATAATATTTAGGAACAATTCTTCCTCTTCACCATCTCCCATCTCACAGTACTTCAAAAAACCAGGGGGGAAAAAGCCTGAAACAAATGTAAATTCAGAATAATAATGCTGATAATGATAATAATAGCCAATGTTTATATTTATTGAGCACTCACTATGTGCCAGTTTGCTGAGCACTTTACATGGAATATTTCATTTCATCATAATACCAACGTGTAAGTTAGGTACTGTTGTCCCTAATTCATAAGGAGTCTGAGGCTCAGAAAGATGAAATTACTTGCCCAAGGTCACACAACTAATAAATGGAAAGCCAAGACCCAAATTTAGGTCCCTCTGACTATGCTGTCTTGATTTTTTTTTTAAGAGCTCAGGAAAAATGTTGGATAGAATAAGAAAAAGATCTGAAAAGATCTTGGTGCGTGAGCCAGTCTGTGACCATGAGCCAAAGTGATGGGCATGGCGACAGATAAGCTCATTTTCCAAAGCTTTTGCTCTTTATATATTGATTTTGACAGTGTCATCTTGTATTCAAGTCATCTGGTTGATCAGAATTAGAAGTGGGCCAAAGTCTCACCTCATTCAAAAACTGGTCTTTCATATCTTCTAGGTCCATTAGAGCTGGGATGGTAAAATCTGCTTTCAGGATTCCAAATAGTTTCCCTGAAAAGGAAATGCTGGCTGGTTCAGGGGCAAGGATCCTATTGCCATTTGAAACTTTAAGTTCTTAGCAGTCAGGAGTGCCCATTGGACACCATAAATGCTACATGGTAGTTTAGGATTTCAAAAAGGAAGAAGAAAGAAACTGTTGAACAGGAGAATGCTCAGCCACAGTAAGGACCTGCCAGCCAGTAGCTGAAAGGGAGGTGTCTCATGCTGTGGGGTAGCACTGGCTCTCATCCCCCATCCTGGCCCCTGCAGGCAATTATGCTTTCCATCTCTGCTATATTTTCCTCTTTCTTATTAATAAATATATTAGGTAGTTGCACACCATGCTGGAAATATCACCTCTTCCTCGGCACACATTTGTAAAGGCTAGCTCTACCCCAGAACTCCTAAGTTCTCTGAGCCTGTAAATGAGCTCAGCCTTCAGCCATGAGCCACTGTAATCATTACAGGAACTACAGCTTCATGATAGAACTACTTTATATTTATACAGGGTTTTACAGTTTACTGAGTACCTCTGCATTATTATCTCACTGGGTCCTTGCAGCAACCTTATGTGTAGGCAGGGCAGTTTTTACTATACTGCCTTTGCAGATAAGAAATAGGAGATTCTGAAGTGAGGAAGTTGCTCCCCAAGGTGTCACAGTAGCCAGGGAGCTAGCTCTGGGATCCTCATCGCTGTTTCTATTCTGTTCCCTCCCCAACATTTCATGTGATCTTTCATAAAAAGGTCTCAGGTGCCCTGTGCTAAGGAGTGGCTGTCCAGATTTAACTGCTCATTTGTTTAGAGTGGGAATTTGTTAATCGGAAGCAGTTACCTGAATCTGGCGCTGGAGTTTCTTCTTTAGGCTCTGGATGGCTAGAGGAGCTCAGATGTTGGACCTGAGTGGCAATGGCTGTGTATCTCATATCAGTAGCACTTCTTTCACTGGCCACAGCTACAGAGGGAAAAATAAAGGAGTTACTGCAAATGCAGCCCAGGAACAAGGTGGTCTGAGATTGGGGGCTGCCCCTGAGCTGGAACATAGGGGTGGTCAGCCCCTGCTATGCACACAATCAGGTAGAAACCATGCAGTGTGGGAAGCTCATCCCTGCCAGTCCTTGACTTATTCCCACAGGCTCAGGTACTCAGCTCTTGAATTGCTACACCATCATCTCTCATAGTGTCCCTGATACCAGGATTTGTGGGGCTAGATTATGAAATTTATCCTCAGTACCAAATGTTTTCTTTCAGTATTTCCTGTCCCAAGAGGCCAATGCCCTTATGTTGTCTGCTAGCTACATAGAGCCCCCACCATGGCACCCAGAGACCCCCAACATCTCCATCATGGGGTAGCGCCCCAAACTCCAAGCATTCCAAAACCAAGCTGAGCCTCTGCCAGCCACCCTGTATGGCTGCCCATCTCCTGAGGCAGCCCAGCCAGAGACCCCAGGTGCCCTCAGCTGCTCCCTTCCTCCCTCTCACTTGCTGTCATGTTCAGTCACCAAAGTCCTGTCAGTGCCTTGCAGTTGTCTTTTTTTTCCATATGGAAATAACGATATTGTTTTTGTGATGCAATATTGTAAAATGATGAAGCGAAAAATATCCCCTCCCCTGACCCAGGGATAACCACTAGTAACAGTTTGCTATAGAATATCCTTCACACACTTGAATTTTTTAATTTGAATGTGTAAAGATCTACCTTATTCTTCTTAAAAGCTGCATAGTGTTTCATTGAATGTACCGTAACTTATTTAACCAACTGCTTTTAATGGACATTAGGTTGCCTCCAGTTTTTCACTACAATAAAAAAATGCTGCAATAAATGACCCATGTGTGGAAGATGTGTGTACATGTGAGCACCTTGTACCATTATTTCCTTAATAAATTTCCAAGGGTAGAATACGGACTGACACACACTGCTGGAATGGTGACACTGGTTTCCTTTCCTACTCCGTGTCTGAGGTCGCTGATTTCCCTGCATCCTCGTCAGCATAACCACCCTTTTAAATTCTTGCCAAACTGGTAAGTAAAATCATTAATTTAAAAAAGGCTTCTTGCTTCTAATTTGCATTTCTGTGATTAAGTGAACAAAGCTGAACATTTAAAAAATATGTTTGTATTTCTGTTTCTTCAATTAATGTCATTTGCAAAGGATATAAAATTGATTCTCTCATGTCCCTCCTCTGCTGCCCAGATCTGGCCTCACTTCCCCTCACCCAGACCATGCAACAGCCTTTCCCCCACATACATACACTGCCTGTCTCTCCTTTCCTAGGGTTGTCCTCCTCTCCAAATGTCTTCTTCTTTCCACACCCAGAGCATTGTAAATTTATTTATAATGAAATGAATAAATTTGTAAAATCCAGAAATACAGAATGGGAAACATTCATATTCTCATCACCTGAATATAACGGCTGTTAACATTTTCATACATTTCCTTTCAATCTTTTTTTTAAAGCATAGGTTGATGTTTCCTTTCAATGTTTTTGTGACTGTATTGCACATATAATATTGAACCATGCTTTTTCCTTTAGCTTTCTAACACTCAGCATGGTCCCACGTCATTGTAACCACTTTGCTTCTAGTAACTATAGATAAGAGCATTTTGTTCACTTGCTAAGAACCTCTGATGGCTCCACTGACTGCAGGATCAAGTCCTTCAGAATTTGGCCCAGTCCACCTCTTTCCCCTCATCGCTTGCCATTCCCTTTGCAAATATGTGACCTACACACCCAAACTGCACATTTTCACATCTGCCTGTCTTTGCTTACAATATTCCCTCTGCCAAGAAGACCCTTTGGTCCTTGCTGCCTGATGAAATCCTGCCCTACCTTTTTCCAATTACTACCACCTCTCCAGGCAGAATGAATGAGTCACTTTCCTGCCTAGGCTCTTGGTTCACACTTCTGGCACAGGACTTTTCGAACAGTCCTGGTTGTCTCTATTCATCCCTATTAGAATAAGCTCTTTTAAAAACAGGAAACAGGTCCTGCTCCTTTTGGTATCCACAGTTCAATCCCTTGTTTAAAACAGGTACTCAGGAAATGATTGTTGAATTAAATCATCTACCAATGTGCAAAAATGCTATTGTAGGCCTGGGAAAGATACAAAGGGGCATAAAGCAAGTGTGCGCCTGTGAGATCTGCAATCTCAATAATTCATAATTATGATCACTCATAATCATTTATAATTAGTAAGATGAGAATGAAGCCCACCCTACTGAATAAGGTAAGGACCGAGGTGGGAGACAAAGTGACACATTTCACTAATGAATTGAGACTAAAATGGTAATAACTACCATGTGAGTATCTGCCAGATACCTGGGACTGATCGATACCTCTCATGGCATTAGTATTTTCACTTCTTAAAATGAGAAAAATGGAGTTCAGAGAGGTTAGGAAATTTGCCTAAGGCTACAACAGTCAGTAGTAGAGCCAACATCCCAACCCTTGGCTCTCAGACTGCTACAGCCAAAATACATTGTTTCTCCACTCGATCACCCCAGAGGGTGGACCGGAATGCAGCCAGGGGCAGGAGACGGTGCACCAGCAAAATCCCCTGCCCTCAAACTCCCCGCCTGTAGCCTGGGCTTGAACACTAGGGCTTGGTCTCCCCAAAGGAGGAGCGGGACGCTGGGGCAGGGGCCAGGTGGGGCCAACCGCCAGCGACACGGGCGGGCACCTGTTTCAGGCGCCGGCCAGCTCCCCGCTGTCTCCACGCCTGCAGCCTGGCCCCGGGCTCCCCACCTAGGGCATGCGATTGTCCTTTGGGGCACAGTCGGGCTCCCTGAGCTGGAAGGCTCTGAGGAGCTTTCTTCCGTCCCCGCAAAGTTCCCCGGAGGCTCCGAGTCACAGGACGGGCTGAGTGGGGCGGACTCCAGGGGCGCTGCCATCCTGGGTGTAGCTGAGGGGTCCGCCGCTGCCCCCCGCGGAGTCCCGGGCCTGCGCTGCTCGGTGACGGGGTCCGGGGATGTGTGGACTGGAGCAGGGCTCCGAGCAGAGGTCAGAGGGGTCCCGGCCGCTTCCGGGGGCTCACCGGCGGGAGTTGGCCCAGCGGGGCTCGGTGCCAGGGGCGGCGGGGAGGGCCAGGTCGTCGGGCCGAAGGACGCGCGCTGAGTAGTTACCAGGGCAATCAAGGCCCCTTTCTCGGGGGCCGAGTCGTCCCCCGGGGACGCGCGGTGGGCCACAGGGCTCGGTGTCGCCGTCCCTTGGGGCTGCGGAGCCGCGGGGCCCGCGGAGGTGGGGGCGCGGGGTCTGGGGCCGTGTTCGCTGGGCAGCGGGCTGACTCGCGGCTGGAGTCGGGCCGCCGAGCCCGTGTCCCGGGAGGTACCCTTGGGGCCGGCGCTGGTCCCTACGGGGACAGAAGGCGTCTGTGGGACCCTCTGCGCTTGGGCTCCCTGCCTGGTTTCCGGCCGCACAGCATGGACACCGACCCGTGGCGCAAGGCGGGGCTCGCGCGGGGCTCCGGGACCGCCGAGCACACAGTGCAGAATGGACGCGTGCTTCACGCCAGGCCCGGCCCGTCCGGTCCCCACAAGGTCCCTGAGCCAGTGAGGTAGTGCCTGGGGCCGCCAGGCTGCTGCCAGGTTGGCCCTTTGATGGGAAACAGAAGGCAGGCTCTTACCCAGCTTCTGAACCAAGTCTGCCCCCAGACCCCAGCCCTGACGCTGTTGCCTTCAGGGAGAAGGCCATGTTCTTCAGCAACTCTCAGCTCACAGGAGGTCCCCAGCAGGGTCAGGGCCTGCCCGCCCAGTGCTTAACACCCCAACCCTGCCTGCAGCTCACACCTGCAACCCCTACTCACACACACACACTTTAGTCCCCTTTGCAAGCTAACACCTCCTTCGCTTTCAAATAGTCACAAAATCACCACCTCCAGGATATCCACCGGTAATTACAAGGCTGGGACAACCCCCTCCTGTGTCTGCACCATGCCTGTGACTACACAGGCAACATGGCCTGTCGCTGGCTGTGAGCCCCCTCAGAATGGACCCTGACTTTTCTTTGTGTCCCCAGAATGAAGCTCTGTGTGACTATGAGCAAGTCTCCTAACTTCTCTGTGTCTGCAAAAAAAAAAAAGGTAATCATACCTTTGTCTGCTGTAGCAATCTGGAAAGAAGCGGGGAGAGCTGTAACTAGTTAGCTTTGGAACTCTTGGGAAGCAAACTGTAATAACCGTGAAGCTGCCTCAGGAATGTAAGAATGTTGTAGGAATTCAATCACTGTCCTGCCCAGCCCTGTCCCCACACAATCCTGGCAACTCATCCCTCCTCTTTTCTTCTCCCAGAGGAGCCCAGGATTAGTAGGGAGCTGACAGGCACCTCGACTGTGCTTCCCTGTCTGGATGCGGAACCTCTAAGGCCTCCCTGGTGATGTTCCCTCTAAAGCATGCTCAGTGCTTTCCCTGCCTCCCACGCCAGGCCCTCATCACCTCACCTGAGGGACTGCACAGCCTCCCTCTCCCTGGGTCTCAGGACCCTGGAGCTGCAAGGTCAGTGGCCCAATTCAAGGAGCGAGGTTGGTGGTGACCAAGTCCCCATTCTCCCAACCCCAGGTGGCCCAGCAGGGCTGGGCCGTGTGGAGAAATCCTCCCCTACTAAGTGACCCTTGGTTGCCACCCAGTCTGCTCACCTCTTTTCTGATCTCTCACTGCCCTTCTTTAAGGATCCCATGGAGCCCACCCTGCATTCTAGCAGGGGGACTGCCCTGTCCACTTTTCAAACCCTGAAGACCCCAGGATCCAGCCAAGAGCAGGCTCAGCACCCAAAGAAAACAGGGGAGTGTACTTGGCCTGGGCATGGTGTCCACAGTCACTTCCGAGGAGGGAGCCTGCATGAGCGGTGGGAGCACTGCTGCCGGCCGGTGTCCGGTGGAAGGGTCTGCGAGTAAATAAGAGGTGTGTGTGAGGGTAGGGCTGTGTCTGCCACACCTAAGGGCACGTGAGCAGTGCCCCTGGCATGGATGGGCCGGCTCCCATCACAGTAACCATGTCAGGAGGGCACAGTACTGTACCCCCACCACCCAGCACAGCCTTTAATCCTCCTCACAGCTCTTTACAGCAGGAACCAACCTTCTGGTTTTACAAATAATGATCATGATTCTCATCACATCCAAACCACCGAAGGAAACAACCAAGAGTAGACAAATCCACAGAGACAGAAAGTAGATCAGTGGCTTTCAGGACTGAGGGTGGGAGTTGGGGAATGGGGAGTGACTGCTAAAGGGTGAGGGCTTCCATTTGGGGTGGCATAGAACCCTGAAATTAGGCAGTAGGGTTGCTTGGACAACCCCGTGAATGTACTAACACCTGCTAACTTGGACACTTCAAAAGAATGAACTTTAAGGTATGTGAATTATATCTCAATAAAGCTGTTACAAAAAAAGTGAAAAGCAGAGAAAGAGAAGAGAAAAGGAAAGGACACACAGGGGGCCTGCTGGTTCCCAGACAGAGTGGCAGTGACAATAGCTAATGGCTGTTGGGGGCGCACTCTGCCTGGGCCTCCCCGAGGTCCTTTATACAGTCTCATTCCGTCTTCAAGGCCATCCTATGAGGCAGGCATCATCAATACCACTTTGTTAAATGTATTTTCCAGATGAGGGAAAGGAGGCTCAGAGATGCTGCCCGCCTTATCTCTAACAAGTAGTAAAGTCTGTCAGATTCCAAAGCTGATGCTTTTAACCACCTCATTGCCCAATATCTAACTGCCATGGCTAACTGCTTACACCCTGAGGCTGGACAGGTCCTTCAGCCTTTGAAGATCCCCAGACCTAAAATAAAGCTTGCTCCAGAACTCAGCACCTGACCATGCTACCTTAGGTATATCCTCCGTGTCTCCTGGTGCCAAGCAGACCCATTTCCCCGCCCTTTCCCCTCAGTGGGCTGAGGGCCAGGGGCTGGATTGTCACGCACCGTAGAAGCAGATGAAGGGCTTCAGGGAAGAGCAGGCCACTGAATAAACTCTGGGTTTGTAGCGCGCATAGGTGCGAAGCCCCGCACACAGTCCTGTCCCGAACTGGGGCACCTGCAGCCAGGTGGGGATGCTGGTGCCCAAGTCGCTGGACCAGCTCAGAGATCCAGAGGCTGCATTGAAGTAGAGGCCAATCCAAGCCTCAGTCTCACTCGTGACAGTCTTCAAGGCCTCCGTGCCTGCCTCGTCAGTCACTGCCTGTAGGTCGGCCAGGTCTGTATGGTGGCTGCGACAGTACAGCAGGGCTGCCAGCCACGTTACTTCTTGGCCAAATCGCATGAAGGTCTGTCTGCCAATCTGGACCACAGCTGGGGGCAAAAAACATGGAGACAACAGGCCTGAGGTCCCAGATCCCTGACAGCCCAGCCCTTGTCATCCCCCAGGAACAGAGCTCTGGTCTGACCTGTCCTTAGCCCCCATCCCTGGGTGTTAAGGTTAATCAAACCCAAATGTTATAGGCAGATTAAGTATCAGATTGGGAGAATGCAAAAGCTATTAAAAGAGCAGCTGGGGTAGGGGGAGAGAAAATTAGGAAAAGCAGGTGTTAAGAGCTCTCCTCAAGTCTATTTGGCCTTAAAAATTAAGTCTACGTCTCAATTTTTACATCTGTGCAATGGGAATAACAACAGTACCAAAGTTTGTTTAATTTAAAGGATTAACTGCAACCATGTATAGCACAGTGCATGCAAATAGAGGGACTGAATTAAATGGTAGTTAAACGTTCAGGGGAGGAAACGAGGGAAGATTGGGCAATCCTGGCCTGGAGTCAGCCGTATTTGTAATCTGCAGAGGCTGCTCCTGCCACAGTGGCTCTCAGGGGCTCCAGAGAGGAGGCAGAAGAGAGGAAGTGTGTGATGTTCTTCACAACGTCAAGAGAGCCAGGGACAAAAGGAGAGCCTGGAAGGGACAGACCTTCTGGACAAGGGAAGAATGGGCCTGTCTCTAGGGGCCCTGACTAATGTTGGAGCCCAGAGACCAGGGTGCCAGCCTCTACCTCCAGTCCCTGCCCCAGGCTGGATGGGGCGCCCCTCTCCGGCTGCCCCACCCCTCACCAGGCCTGTCTCAATTGTAGCCCACAAGCCCATACATGCATCTGAGATTCTAAACAATGGCGGTTCAGAAAAGATGCCCATCAGCTCCCACAAACCTGATAGGAAACACCTCTGTTTGCAGAACTGGGAGCCATATCCTTGGATTCAAATAGGGCGTCCCAGACTCTCTGATGCACACCTGCTCACCTACGCCCATCAAGATTTGCCTGTTCTTCCCCTAACTTTCCCTATCTAAACCAAGTTCTTACAGCTACCCTCCATTAAGCCGTCACCAGCCCAAGCTATGCGTGTGGCATACGTCACCCTTTTAAATCCTCACAATAATCCTGAGAGGGAGATGTTATTAACCTCATTTTACAGGTGAGAAAAGGGAAGCTCGGGGAAGTAATGACTTCCAAACTCATGTCATGCAAAGTAGTGGAACGAGATCCAGAGGAGACCTGCCTGCCTTGGAAGCCTCATCCTCTCTCCACAGTCCATAAATGTAGAAAGGACACTCCAAAAGCAGACTGGATTTGACTATATCAGACTTTTAAAAAAATTATACCAAGGCAGTAATATCCAGAGGGGGAAGTTCCCCTCACCAGATGGATGGGCCTGAGCTGTGACAAAGGGGTACCCATGCCCCTGACCCCAAGCTACCAGAATGGGGGCATCGGAAGAGCTGGGACACAGCCTGAGCAGCGCCACTGTCTCATTGGAGACCTTGAGCAGGTCACTTCTCTGTCTGGTCCTCTGAATAATAAAGACACTGATCCTTTCCATGGGTTGCAGCCCGGAGGCAGCCAAGCCAGGGGATCCCTCAGCCAGGCAGTGGTGGAAGGAGCAGAGGGAACAGGTGGCATGACCTGTCAGCTGGTCCAGGCGGACAAGTCAAAGGGAGGCTCCTAGGTGCATACCTGGCTTTGGAGGTGTCGTCAGGCTGAGAGCGGGCTCTGTGGAGATGCGGTGCCCCACGGCAGGGTCTGTAAAACCAAAACAGACCACACGTTGTGGCACAGAGTGGGGCCACCTGGCATCCTCTGTGCACATGAACAGCCAGGCTGAATTCCGGAGAAGCCTCGCTAGAAGGAAAGCAGGCTCGCCTTTCCTATCAACATTAATACATTAATTCAATAACTGTGTCTCGTGAGCACCTAGTGTGTGACAGACACTGTTCTAGGCCCTGGGAACATAGCAGAAATAAGACAAGCAGGATCCTGCTCTTGAAGAGAAGATGAGGACAAGGCAGCCTTGCAGATGTGGAAGGGAGAGGCCCAGACAAAGCAAAGGCCAAGGGTGAGTGGGAAGGAACCGTGTGTGTCTACAGAGCAGAAAGCAGGCCTGTGGAGGGAGAGAGGGAGACAAGGCCAAAGAGGTCAAGCAGGGCCTGGTGGGCTGCAAAGGAATGTGACTGTACTGCTAAGGGAGCATGTTGCCTGTTTAAGCAGAGTATCTATGATCTGATTTACATTCATAAGAGCTCAGTGGGTGCAAGGACAGACTGGGGAGAGGGGGCAGGCAGCACCCAGGAGGGGTAGTGAGAGTGCTGACTGGTGGTGGGCTTCAGAGGAGAGAAGTGGGTGGCGAGAAGTGCCTCAGTGGAGCCCTGAAGTACCAGAGGGAGCAGGGGAGGCTGGCACACAGCCCTACCTTGGAGGGGAACCCCACCTGGCACTCACCACTCAACTGGCTTGGGAACCTGGAGGGCATACCTAGGACCCCAGGGGCTATGTTTCAAGGCCTCAGGTGTGACAGAGACCTGGAGACATCTCCATGTCCCTGTGTGAGGTTAGGGTGGCTTAGGGTGAGCTGGCTTTTGCCTGACCTAGAGATAAACAGAAACTGGCGCTTTGACCAGGAAAGGGCTGTTCAGTTTGTAAACCCCACCACCACCACACACACACCAACCCTATCCCTTTCACTTTCTTCATCCCCTAAATCCTTAATTGGCAGAAGGAGGGGACACAGTGGAACATACCGGATTTTACTTTTTGTCTACCCTGATTTACACCTGCTTCTCTGTTGGAGTCTTGGGGAAGAGGGACTGCCACCAAAGGGTGAAGAGAAGTCTGTGAGCCTCTCAAAGACTTGAGTGCACTCACTACCCCCTCTTGCTGCATCTCTCTCTCTCTCATTTGCTCTTGAAATGCAACCCTGGGAGAAAGACCAGGCCCAGAATGTGACTCTGAACACACCATAGTAGCAGATGAAGGGCTTCTGAGCCGTGCACGAGGCAGCCCCCAGGCTGGGGAAGATGGACATGGAATACAGAGTGGCACAGATGCCCTCCCGGAAGACGGGCAGCGAGGTCCATACTGGGGCAGTGAACGTGGAACCGCTGGACCAGCTCAGGCCACCGATGTGCTTGTCAAAGAAGAGCCCGATCCATGCCTCGGTGCTGCTGGTGAGGGAGTAGAGGTTCTTTATGCTGCTCATGCTATTCATGCTCTGCAAGTCAGCCAGGTCTGTGTGGTGTCGCCGGCAGTGCTTCAGGGCCTCGGACCAGCTCAGCTCCTCCTCCACTCTCAAGAAGGACCTGTCGTTGCTCAGCAGCTGCAAGGCTGGGGCAGGAGAGGTTGTCACCATGTAGCTGCCCCCTCCCCCTTCCCCAAAGAGCTTTCAGTCACAGCACAGGCAGACTCCCCAGCTTTTTCTCTCCCAACCTTCCCCACTGGCCCTCCAGTTGCACAGAGCTCTGCCCCTGGGCCTTTGCACAAGCTACTCTCTTGTCCTGAAAGGACTAGCCTCCCCTGCCTGCTCCCTGAAGCCCCTATTCTCCCATTCCCTCATCACCCCCTTCCCTTTACCCAGCTAACTCCCCACTCCTCTGTCCCATCCCGGGTAGGCCCCCTTCCCACCTGCTGCCACACACCTGTGTTAGTGCTTAGTAACCATAGACCACATACTGAACACTCCCGATGAGCCATTAGCTCATGGAGTCCTCCCAACAGCTCCTGAAGATCCATATCACTATGCCTGTCTTCCAAAGGAAGGAACCAAGTCAGAGAGTCAGATGACTTGCCCAAGGCCACCCAGTGGAAAGGCGTAGAAACAGGACCCAAGGACCGTGACTGGGTGTTCCAGGTCCAGACCTTTAACCATAGCATGGCACTGCCACAGGCTCGGAACCAGGGCTGTGCATCAGAATCCCCTGGGAGCTTTCAAAGGCACTGAGTCGCAACTACTCCACAGCAAGGATCTGAATTTTCTGGGACCAGCATCAGAATTCTTTAAACCCCCTCAGGGAAAGGACCATTTAGCTTATCTGTCTCCACCATCAGGTCCAGGCAACTCAGGAGCAAAGAACAAGCCTTGTTGATTCATCAGTGTACTCCCAGAGCCCAGCACATCAGAAGGGCTCAGTGTGATGAGAATGAATGAATGAATGAAAGAGCTAATGAACAAATCAAATTTCTCCCAGGAACCACCCCCAAGATCTCAGTGTTTGCTTGCTTCCTTCCTGACTCCAGGCTCTTGGCCGGGGGCGGTGGTGGGGTGTCCCAGCAAACAGAGGCCAGTCATGGCTACTGTGCTCACTCAGGACCTGCCTGTGCATAGGGCAGAGAGGAGTGGGACCTCTTGGGGACTCCAGGCTGTAAGAAACTGGCCTCAAGCCAGATGCCCTAGGAGAGCAAAGCAAGCCTGAAGAACCCGGCGTACAGAGGGGCAAGAGCTTGCACAGCATGGGGAGGACAGCAGACAGGACCCAGGAGCATGGGAAGGACAGCAGACAGGACCCAGGAGGACTTGCCAGAGGGATCGAAGCTGCTCACACCCACCAGAGTCCAAGATGCTGCCTGTCACCGAGAAAAGTTGGAGGATCCCTGTACCAGAGAAAGGGAATCAGAAAAAAATTACTTTCTTATGAGGTGTGACTCACTTTGGTATTTTTTATCCTATTCTGTATCCTTTTCTAAAATCACTGGCCGCAGCCCTCTAAATCAATTTTAGGATCTAATGGGTCACATTATTTAAAGAATCTCCCACAGGCCTCTCCCTGTGGCTGTCCCCTTGCGTCACCCCAGTTATCTCCTTCACTGCGTCTGCCACATCCTGGAACAATCAGGTTTACTCTGTTCTGGCCGAAGGTCTATAACCCCCACCAGAATGGTATCTTGATGAAGTCAGGCACCATTTCTGACTAGCTCCAATTAGGCACTTAGTAAATATTTATAGGTCAGATGCATAAATGAAGAATGAGTGAAATGACATGCAGAACAGCAAATTCTGTGTCCTGGCCCCTGGGCCCGTAGGTTGGGAGGGATGAGGAGCCCACACAGCGGCTGAGGTAGCTGCAGGCCCAGGCTTGGCCCCCAAGGGGCAAACGCGCATTTCCGCATTTCTTTCCACTTTGCCTCCCCTTCATCCTCGAAATCAGAGCACCTCAGGGTAAAGCACCCTGCCCTCAGCCCCAAGCCTTGGCCATGTGTGGAGCCCAGGCCTCCCGAGGCTGCACCTTACCTGCGGCACAGATGGGCAGCAGCAGCCTGGGGACCTGCATGGTCGGCGGGGACTGGGATGGAGGCTCCTCAACCCCTGCAGAAGCTGCCCCTGCTCCACCTTTCTTGCTTGCTCTCTGCTCTCCTCCTTCCTACCTGAACTGACAGATTTTACTAAACAAATCCTTGTTTGGTGCCTGCTGCACGCCAGCCGGGCTGTGAGGTGCTAGAGATGCAGCCAGGGCCGGAATAAAGCCGGAAAGATTCCTGTCCTGCAAGTTACAGGGAGCAGGTGAGTGATGAGCAGGCAGGGAGGAGCACCCCACCACCACAGCTGCAGGGGCAGAGGGCGGGCTAGGCTAGAGCGCTGGGGCACTCAAGGGCCAGAGGAGCAAGGCCCAGAGTGGTAGGGGAGGGAAGGGGGACCAGGGAGGGAGGAGGAACCGGCCCACCTCACCGCCACTTCCCCCCAGGCAGCCCACACCAGCCCCACGCTGGAGCCGTGGGAGAAGGCCGTGTCTCTGAGACGGGACAGGTCGCTTGCTTTAGACCAGTAGGAAGCAAGCGTGAGGCGGCAGGCGGTGGGCCCCTACCAAGCCCTGCTTCAGTGAGCTCAGAGCCCCCACCCTGTCCAGGCTGAGGCTCACAGACCAGGACCGAGGCACTTTCTCTGGGGAGCTGAGAGCCCCCTTCCTCCCTCCCAAATCCTGTTTCTGCCCAGAGCCCTCTCCGTTCCCCTGAGCTTAGAAAGCCAAAAGTCCTCTCCGTTCCAAAAGCTTAGAAGCCAAAGCCTGGAAGACTCTTTTTTCTGCCCTCCACCCCTTTGCCCCCTTCCCAGATGGAAGGGTAAACAGCCCCTCTGACTGAAAGGACAAAGGGCAAGAGGAAGAAATCACCAGTGCCTCAACAGTGATGCGCTGTCACCGTATTTTCTTGCTCAGTGGTGGCCTCGATGACTTCATCCCAGCGGCAGAGCCCGATCTGTCCTGGGCCCCTCAGGCCACTCTCTGGGGGCAGAAGAGGCCCTGACAGTCCTGGCCTGGAAAACACCACCCCTGCCAAGACCATCTCACTTGGCCACCCAGCCATTCACCCAGGTGTTATGCTCTTGATTTAAGGGCCCTGCCCCCTGGGCTTCCCAGGGGAGCGGTGAGAACATGGAGGGAAGTACAGTGGCAGTGTGGCCTCTCTCCCCAGGTCAGGCATGGCACCACCCTGCTGGCGGCTCTGGGCACTCTGGGATGAAATTCCATGGGCATTTCTCTTTTTTCCTGCTAGACTGTGAACATCTTGAGAGCAGGACTGTGCCTTCATCACAAAGCCCTCACCCCCTAATATACACAGCAAAGCCTCTCAATAAAGAATAGGCATTAAGGCTCATATTAGGGGGATTTGCTGTTATTTTTCTCTCTGGATTCCCACTCCTACCTAGGACTCATTTCTGGTTCAGAGATTCTGATCCATGAATGAGTGAGGAGCCCAAGACTGGGCACAGAGGGCAGGGGGTGAGGAGAGGAAGGATGGCCCGGTTGCCAGGGCATGAGTTTCACTAGAGTTGTGTCAGGAAACCCAACAGAAAGAAAGGAACAGGGAGAGGAGGTGGCAGGCTCCCTCAGTGACTTGGGAGCAAACACCTGGTTTGCATGAGCTGCAGGAAGCAAAGGGGTTCAGGGAAACTCCCTGTAGCATTTCTCCCATGCTGCCAAAGCAGGAATGCATGTGCACCCTGACCCAATGCACCTGTAGGTACAGGTCCACCACTTTCACAATCTATACACACCTTTGCTCCCAGACCAACTAGATCTGCATCCCTAAGGTGGAAGTTGATTTCCCACACTTGGTTTATTGCTTGGACATTCTCCAGCCTTCCTGAGAGTGGGCAGGTATTCTGCTAATGACTGTCTGTAGTGTTTGTTAGATGTGCAGGCAAGCACAACTGGAGTGGTTTTCTCTAAGCCCTGATTCCTGTGAGATAATAGAAGTAGATGTATTGATGTCTTCCCCCCACCCTGATACCTAGCACAGAGTTCCCAAAACCCTTGTAATTTCCTGGGTGCCAGGAGTGTTCTTGTCCTAGTGAAGTGACTCTTGGATGAAGTCTGGTCACCAAAAAGACCAAGCCATGAGGAGAAGCTTGGAATTTTCAGCCCCATTCCCCATCTTCCCAAGTTAATGACCGATCATACCTACATAATGAAGCCTGCAAAGAAACCCCCAAAGCACAGGGTTCTCAGAGTTTTGGGTTGGTGAACAACATAGAGATTGGGGCATGGGAGCTCCACGCCTTTTCCCCGTACCTGCCCTGTACATCTGTTCCATGTGGCTCTTCCTGAATTATATCCTTTTATAATAAACTGGTAATCCAGTAACTAAAATGTATCTCCAAGTTCTATGAGCTGCTAAAGACAACTAATTGAACCCAAGGAGAGGGTGGTGGGAACCAACCTGCAGTCTGTAGCTGGTTGGTCACAAGCATAGGAAACAGCCTGGACTTGGCAATGATGTCTGAAGGGAAGGGGGAGTAGTCCTGTAGGACTGAATCCTTAGTGTGCAGGATCAGATGCTGTCTCCAGGTAGATAGCATCAGAACTGAGTTAAATTGTAGGACACCCAGCTTGTATCACAGGAAATTGCTTATTGTGGGGAACCCGCCCCCCACACCTGGTGTCAGAAGTGTGATCATTGTGGTGGTGGTGTGAGAGTAAGGAGAAACAGGAGGAGGAAGGACTGGGAGTGATTTCCCTATAGCCTGCAAAAGGGTGACAGTAGCTATTTTACGATGGCATTATGAAGATTAAATAAAATAATCTTTGTAGTGGGTCTGACAGGCTGCACAAATTCCAATGTGCAGTAAACATTGTATCTCTTCATTGTCTCTTCCATGTGTTAAGTCACACATACAATGAAATGCATCAGTTTTAAGTTTGTAGTTTGATCGGCTTTGCAGAATGCTTACTCCAGTGGAACCACCACCACAATCAGGTTATAGAACATTACCAACACCCCAAAATGGACCCCCCTGCCCTTTGCAGCAATCCCTCCCCCCACACCAGCTTCAGGCCACTACTTTCTTTCTGCCCCTACAGATACTTCTGAATGGAATTTCACTTAGTATGTTGTCTGTGAAATTCTCCCATGTTGTTGCAGGTATCAGTGGTCCACTCATTTTCATGGCTGAAAGGTATTCCTTTATGGGAAAATACTGCAATTTTTTATTCATTCCCCTGCTGGTGGATTTCACGGTGTTTACAGTTTGAGGCCATTATGAATAAAGCTACAATGAAGAGCAAAGAGCAAGTCTTTGTGTGAATATATGTTCTCATATCTTTTGAGTAAATGCCTAGGGATGGAATTGCTGGGTAGCAGGATAAGAGACCTAAGCATGTGCTTATAATAAATTGCTCCCTCTCCCTCTTTTCCAGAGTGGAAGATCATTCTCCACTCCTACAGCAATGTACAAGAGTTCCAGTTACCTGCTACCTTGGCAACATGCAAATCAACTTAATTTTGACTCTGAGCTCTCACCCTGCCAGGTAAGGAAAAAATTCAACCTTATCTATTTTCAGGGCTGTTCCCACAAAATACACACACAGTAGGGTAAGAACAAATCCAAGCCTGAGTCTGGGTCTCAGGATGCCCTGTCTGCACTGCTCACCACCAAGACTTCTATTTTCCTGAGTTATTTCAAGTCTGCGAACCCTGCCGTGGCTGAGCCATCCCAGTGACTGAGGATATCCCCAGAGTCTGGGACCCACACAGCTGTTCCTCTCTGAGATCCTTCTCCTGCCCAGGCCACTAGAAGAAAAGCACAGATTAATAGCTACAAATGTTATCCTGTGATATATATAAAGTACTTAGCATGGTCCCAGACCCACAGATGCTTAATTAATGTTTCCTTTTTCTTAGGAGATGAGAAGGTTGGTCTCAGCCCCATAGAGATGCATTTTGAGCTGATCTAGCCTAGGAAAGTAACACAGGGACATCACCTCTGCCTCGTGCAGAGCTCGGTCAGCTGTCTGGGCTAAGAATCATCCACGACTACTTGACTCCAAGTCCCTGTTGCACCTTGTTCATTTTGTCATGCTACAGAGCCACAAGCAATATCCCACCTTATAAAGGGGCATATCTTATGTACTTGCTCACCACTGGCTACATCACCCACTCTGAAAAGTGGGCCTCTGGGGTGAGATGTTCGTCTCTTTATTCCTGCCTGCTGTTATGTATTCAGCTTGTAACCCAAACCTGTTTCGACCATCCTGTTGCAAATGTGGGTCTCAGCACTTGGAAAACAGGAGCAGTTGGTACGTATTTATTGAATAAATGGGTGAATGAAGAATTTAGTGTTGCTGATTCTAGGGATGTGGATATGAGTGAAATCAATGGTGCCTCACAGGGCTGTATCTGTTTGAGAGACAGGTTCTGCTACAGCTGGCTTCTCTACATCCCTGCACAGCTGGGGGAAAACAGGGGCACCTGGGCAGATCCCTGGAGCCTTCCATGGAAACTTGGATCCCTTGGGGAGAGCCACCAGGGTGCTCTGCTCTTGGGCGCTACCTAGGGGCCAGGACAGTAATGGGCATCAAGCCCTGCTTCCTTCATCCTGAACAGACATTTCTCCTGGTGCCTGAGAGGAAGGTTGAACTGTTGGGACTCTAAACTGCTGCTGCATGTATTTTCCATTTATTCTTCCCTCCCCTGTATAAGTTCTGTTTTAATAACTAATCTTTAAAAAAATTCTACTTTATTCCTTTAAAAGTAAACATTTTGGCCATGAAAAAAGATGCTCAACATCACTTAGGGAAAGCAAATCAAAACTACTGTTGAGATACCACTTGATGGCTACTATATAAAAAAAAAAAAAGAAAATAATAAATGTTGACAAGGATGTAGAAAAACAGAAACCCTGTGTACTGTTAGTGGGAATGTAAAATGGTACAGCCACTGTGGGAAACAGCATGGAGGTTCTCCTCAAAAAGATAAAAATAGAATTTCCAAATGATCCAGGAATTCCACCTCTGGATATATGCCCAAAAGAATTGAAAGCAGGCTCTCAAAGAGGTATTTGTACACCTAATTTCACAGCAACATTATTCACAATACCCAAAGGTGGAAGCAACAAAAGTGTGCATTGATGCATAAGTAGATAAAGAAAATGTGTCTATACATACAATGGAATGTGATTTAGCCTTTAAAAGGTAGGAAATTCTGACACATGTTACAACACGGATGAAACTTGAGGACATTATGCTAAGTGAAATAAGACAGAGAAAGACAAATACTGTTTGATTCCACTTACAAGAGGTACTCGGTCAAATCCATTGAGACAGAAAGTGGAAGGCAGTTGCTAGGGGCTGGGGGAAGGAGGCGATGGAGAGTTAGTGTTTAATGGCCACAGATTATCCAACTTTATGAATGTATGTAATATTACTGAACCGTATATTTAAAAGTGGTTGCAATGCTAAATTTTATGTGTATTTTGCTACAATAAAAAAATTGGGGAAAAAAGTAATGCTTCCTAAGTTAATATCATTTACTCAGTTTGACTATTTTTCATTAATCTATGATGAATTATTATCTCTAATTTTGATCATACTATCTCTCAAATTACTAAATTCATTTTGTTTCATGCAACTGCATGTGTGTACTTGTGAACTTTTTGATTTTATATAATTTTCTTCAGCAATTATTTCACCTTCTCAATAGATTCAAAAGTTAATAAATTCATTATTAATTTCCTTTCAATATTTTGTTTATTTCATGTATGCAGTAGGAGGTTCCAGGCAGAAGGAATTATTTGGGCACATACCACATACACCCAGACATATCTCTGTTTCCTAAATCTCCCCCACCTCCCCGCCAACACATTCCTGGGTTTGGTCTGGAGCCTGGGAGCTGTGTGACTATAAATAAAAAAGAGGAATCACTAGTACCTTTGCTAACTACTGCTTCCTGCCCTCAGAGATTCTGGCCTAGGAGCACGGAGGTAAAAACTTGCTAAGGTCATATAACTGGTATGGGATTTAGCCGGGTCTGAATATTAGAGCCCAGGCTCCCAGTCAACAGGCCTGTTCCCTGGGGCTTCTATTCAAGGCCTCACCTCACTAGCCACTGAATGGGGATGGGGAGACAGATAGAGCCCTCGCATCCGCTCTGTGCATGAATCCTGGGGGCAGGCAGGCCTCACATCTACTTATTTCTCTCTTAACCCCAACTTTACACACATCAAAAGGGAAATGCTCACATGGGCTCTCATGGTCTTGACAATCCACACCCCCTACTCCCTAAGCAAGGAAGGTAGTGGGTCTTTGTCCCTCTGCTGGCTGAGGTCTGGGAAAGACGTTAGACGGGCTGAATAGCCAGGATGCCTTGATGCATTTCATGGCTCCCACACCTGGCTCTGTGACTTCAGAAAAATTATTTAATCTTTGAATTAAACCACTTCCTTATCTATGTAATATGGGAAAAACAAGAGTGCCTGCCTATAAAAGAAGTTATGTGGACCAGATAAACACATTCAAAATGCTTGGTTAGGACACTGGCTATTTTATTGCAGTGATTCCCCATATTCCTGTAGGTGAACCCATGACTCTAGTTCACCCTGCAAGGAAGAGGACTGGCAGAGCCGCCAGGAAATCATTGATCCAGAGAACCCAGGTGCCTGGGCCCAAAGCCCCTCTTCAGGGTAACCAACAGGCCCTCCCTAGCAATGTCCCTTTAAGCCTGAGCCATCCTGCCCTTCCGCAGGGAAATGACGCCGTGCAGCGCCGGCTAATTGGCACACCTGTTCGGCATTAACCAAGCCGAGTGAACAGGGAGAGGGAAGCAGGAGATTGGAGAGGCTGGGCCAGGGCTTGAAGGTGGAGTCTGCACTCTGGAGAGCAGGTCTAAGAATGGGCTCAGAAGGCAGCCGAGACGGTGCAGCCAAGACTGAGGGCTGCTTGAGGGAATCTGAAAGAACAGGGCATTCCCTCCTGGAGGAATGGGGACCAGGGGATGAGGCAGAGTGAGCAGGGGAGAAGGCATGGCCCCCAAGAACGGGCAGTTTGTAAAGCTGAGCAGAGACAGAGAAGTGTCTTCTGGAAGGCTTTGCCTTGGTATCACCAGCCATGGTGGTGGTGGTGGAACAGCCAGGGACCAGCGTTGAGTGGGAGAGGCCTTAGAACCCAGGGCCTCCTGCGAGGCCTTCCCTGGAAGGAAGGTCAGGAGCGAAGGACCCCGAGGCCGAGCCAGAGGTGACTTGCCTGGATGTCTGCCCCGTGTGCCAGGATTGAAGGAAGAAAGTTAGCTGTTCTCTAGAAGAGGAAGTGATAGGTCAAGAAGGCAGGAGACAGGTAATGGGATGGTTAACTTATGCGCCAACTTGACTGGGCCATGCAGTGCCCAGATACATGGTTAAAGATTATTCTAGGTGTGTCTCGGAGGGTGATTTGGATGAGATTAACATTTGGACAGGTAGAGTAAAGCAGATTGCTTTCCCTAATGTGGGTGGGCTCATCCAGTCTGCTGAAGGCCTGAGTAAAATAAAAGGCTGAATGAAAAAGAATTATTTCTCTCTGCCTGTCTCCCAGGTGGAACACCAGCCTTCTGTACTACAGCTGGAACTTACACCAGTGGATCTCCTGGGTCTACAGCCTGCAGATGGTGGACTGGGACTTCTCAGCCTCCATAACCATGTGAGCCCATTCCTTAAAATAAATCATTTTCTAGATTCATGAATTCTGCTTCTCTGGAGAACCCTAATACAGGTAACCAAGTAGAAGGTGAAGTAGAAGGCCTACAGAATGTCCTGGGGTTGGGGTTTGGGAGTGGCATCAGCAGGAAGAATCTCACTGGCTCCAGGCTGGCACAACAAAGTCTCTTTTATGTGAGCTTCTGGGCCTATATCTTTCCAGTTCTCTGAGTACTGAAAACTGAGAGAGGTCTATGTACAAACCTCTAGGGTTGCTACATTGATGAATATCCCATTATTTCCTGAGACAGGAACCCATAGGACCTCTGACAACAGGAATGTGCTGCCTGCAGACACTCTCACGTGGTGAAATATCTGCTTGGTGCACACAGCCCAAAGGACACCTTCTTGTTCTATGCTTTCAGAGGAAGTGTAGGTTTGAATCTAGTCCAAACTGCTATATACAGTGACAAGGTCAGGTAAAGGTGAACTTGGGCCAGATGGAGCGAAGAAAGCTGATTTGGTGTGCAACACCCCTGCTGGGACAGGCTGGGACTTCTCTGTGCTGGAAGGAAGACCCATGTGATGTGCTTCAGACACACTCACTAGTCAGTGCCCAGCTGACTAGGGAGTTGGTGGTAGGGGCATGGTGTCCATTGATGTGTGGAGGAAGCATGTCATCCTCATAGGTCGAGGCAGGTGGAGGTCGGTGGTGGGGAAGTCTGGCCTGTGGTGGGTAGCATGACCCTGCCTGGCTCTGGTGCTGGGGTTCAGAGAACCAGGTCTGGAGGAACCAGGGTGCCGGGAAACTCACAAGGCCAGGAATGGGTTCCAGAAGAACAAGGCAGAGAACCAGCCCCCAGAACTGGGTCCTGCCCCTCCTCTGGGCCCCCTCAGCACCCTAGGCCTACTTACCTTATGTAAATGTGATTCTATTGATTCTGCCAATCCCATCTATTGATAATAAGTTCCTGGGGGCCAAGGCCTGTCTTAATTATGTTTGTGCCCCGGGGGCCTAGCAGCATGTTTGGCACCTAGTGAGAGCTCAGTGGGTGTGCTGAACACACAGGGGACAGTGGCCCCAGGCTCCTTGCTAGGAACCAGCTGCCCTGGGCCTGGATGGGGGTAGCCCGCCAGTGAGGTGTGGGGCAGAGGCCCAGGCAGGCCCCACTCGGGACTCACAGTTCTCTGGATGGGTTGCTGTTGTCATGGTTTTTAGAGGCATGGGGGCACAAGAAGGGCATCACTTTGTTTTAATCAATAACTAGATAAAATAAATGAACACTTAATTAGGGGGCTGGGCCGGTGAGTGTGGCTTCTAAAGCAGTCGATCCCATCCCAGTTGTCCCTCCTGAGGGAGTGATCGCCACATGGGTTTTGCCACCCAGAGGAGCAATGTCACATGCAGCTCCTTCCTCAGCTTCGAGTGAGAGCCCAGGGCCCAGAGGGCTCCTCTCAAAGTGCTCATCTGGCACATGACCCAAGACCTGCCAGAGCCCTGTGGTGAGACGAGCTGTGGGCAGGAGCCGGCAGGCGGCTGACGGCCCAGAAGGAAGACGTGGGAGCTGGGCAGGTGGACCTAGTCTTCTGAGCACTGGAACTGGCTCCTGGAAGAAGCGCTGCCTGCAGAAGGGACAGACAAGGAGACAGCGTCAACC
This sequence comes from Manis javanica, assembly GCF_040802235.1. Classification (NCBI taxonomy): domain Eukaryota; kingdom Metazoa; phylum Chordata; class Mammalia; order Pholidota; family Manidae; genus Manis; species Manis javanica. The sequence goes on from NC_133166.1 coordinate 87,075,620, forward strand.
TCCTGTGAGGAAAAGGCCATCCCAGGTGCCCTGATGCAATAAACAGTATCTGTCCGATGTTTGGCCAAGTGAAAGCACCCCTCATTTGGCTCAAAATTCATGAGGCTCTGAGCAGACAGGCATCAGACCTTTTTCTCATGGCCTCTAATTAAAATGACCAACTCTGGGAATCCATGAGATGTCACCAGATAGAAATCCTCAGCATTTCCACAGGAAATGCCCTGGTGCGTCACAAGTAACCTCTGCACTTGTGTGAGTTTCCAAAGGTCTACAGTTAGCAGGGACATGGGCCAACTCAGCCAGGATCTTGGCGGATTCAAGAGAGTCCATGTTAGCTGGTTAATTGTTGGGAGGGCTGCAGAACGAGGCTGGTCCCTCTGCTTCCAGGAGCATTGTGAGCCCCACATGGAGAACTGGCTGATCCAGCCTTACCAGGGGGCATTGCCTTGTGGCGGGCCCAACAGCTAAACAAAGCCAATTTTGTGTACAGCATATCAGAGTGGGTCTGCACATATGGCTTTTTTTTTTTTAGCTTGCTAAATCAAACTAAATCAGGACAACTGATTTTTGCATGAAATGCAAGAGGAACATGGGATCCACTGACCCCAGGATCCAGAAAACCACACCGACTGTTTGTGAGCATTCTACCAGTTCTTTCTGCCAGCAAAGGAAAAAACCCAGAGCCCTTCACTGAGTTCAGTCACGTGACAGAGGAAGGGGCAAACCTCTCAGGAAGTGCTGAATTCTCGGTCTTTAAACACACCAAGGCTTCCCCCACTCACAGCAGGAGCCTCAGGCTGGCTGTGCTCAGCCCCTCTGCACAGAGGCTCTCAGGATCTGCCGCCAGCCGCTCTGTTTGGAGCCGGGTTTAAACAGCCTTCTCCAGCTCACTGGCCTCTGCCATGACATGGCTCTCCAGATCAGGGATGCTCCTTCCCCAGCCCAGGCCCTGAAAATGCCATCAGGGAAGGAGATTCACCCATTCTGGACCATTCTTACATGGACTCAGCTCTGAGGCACTAGTGACCCAGAAGCAGAATGGTCAAGGGAAGTAAACCAGTGGTGAAAAAAGTAATGCCCAGGCTGAGCCCACAGCAGGCCAACTAGTGGCCAGTGTCTCCAGCTTCTGGAAACGTTGGGACCAACATGGGTTGCTCCATGTCTGGTGGTGAGGCCTGGCAGTAGAAATCCCTGAAGCAGTGGCTTCACGAGGCTAGACACAAAGGTGCATCTGAAGCAGGTCACAGGCTCTCAGCCAAGAGGACCGCTGCGGGGTGCGTGCCCTGGGAAAGGGCCAGCCAACGTCAGGCAACTTGGTTGGGCTCCACTGCCACTGAGGGCTGAGGACTTGGGAGCGCACCCACATCTTGGAGCCTGCAGGACTGGAGCGAGGTTCGCAAGGTGCCTGCACACTGGGACTGGGATAGACTGGATCCTTTTCATTACAAAGGCCTGCACTAACGGGATCATTATTATAATGTCTGTCTGTAAGCCCCAGCTCATCTGTCATTCAGGAGATGAAGAAGTGAACGCCTGCCCCAAGCTCTAACTACCGTTCACATTTGCTAGGAGATCTACGCCCAGCTCCACGTCCAGGGCAGCCTTTCCTTTCAGACCTTGTCAGCTACCTCCCTTTTGCACCAAAACCAGAACTCCAACTCAAATTGTCTTATGAGGGGTCTTGCCAGAGGGAAATCAGATGACATGCACTAGGAAGGTGTGGCACCGATGAGCCACCTGCTCCTTAAACCTGTTTCCTCTCATTCTTGCAAGAAACTTGGTCACACGTTCAACCTCCCTTGCAGTTGGGAGTGGCCTGTGGTTGCATTCTAGCTAAAGAAGTGGGGTGGCAGGGAGGCAATTCTGGCCCAGGAGACCCCTGGAGAGCCTCCGAACAGGATTGCTGAGGCAGGAGTGTAGGTGCTCTCCTCTATTTGGACTCCATCCAAAGAGGGTAAGGGGATACCAGTTAGGTAAAGAGGCCCAGGAGCCGCATCTGGCAGGAGCAGGGGAGCCATCAGTTACTATGCAATTTGGCTGTTGTGGCTCCTGCTTTATCTCACCCAGCATGCTGCTCTGTATCGGTTGTGGGGATACTAACAGGCTCCCCTGGGTCCTGGGAGGCCCTGGCAAGCATGTCTGTCATGGTGAAGGCCCAGGGGAAGAGCCTTGCAATCCTCATCCATTTTCCCTGCCTTTTCCCTACCATTACCTATATTAAAATAGCTGGAGATTTACAATTACCAGACAAATGACAAAATATTATATTTGTTCCCAAAATAGAGGTACTGGAAGTTCACATGATAGAAACTATAAAATTTTTCCATAGCATCAATGTAATAGGATTCTGGGTCTAGCCAAGGTCTGATAACACTATTTATTAATAGAGATGATTAGAAATTGCATAGTAACTGATGAGTCAATGAGAAAAGATATCTGCACCCTGCACAGGGTAGCACTTTCTAAGGTGTCTATAATCAGTCAAGTAGGACGATGCAGTAACCAGTCATATTAAATCTCTAAAAAGTTCATGTAAGTGGTTCCCTGGGGCTGGGAAGCAGAGACCCCTCTAGCTGAGGGCAGCAGCCAGTCCCTGCAGTATGTTGATAGGGTGCTGTGAGAGCAAAGCATCTAGGTCATGTGTGTGGAACTATGTCGTACAAGGGTGGCTGGAGACCGCAGCCATCAGAATTCTGGCACCTTTATGAAACATTCCACCCTAATCAAAGGGCTTTAGAACACTCTCACAACCAGTGCTCAAACGGGCCTGAGAGTGGATCACATTCTCTCCACGTCTCCGGACCTGGATGTGGGTAGTGGCTGAGCATGGGCTTCATTGCAGACCACATCCTGACATTTTATACCCGTAGAGCGACAAGAGGCCAAACTCAGAGGTTCAAAGGCCATGTTAAATGCCCCCTCCCAGTGCTGCCTCCCCACACAATGTTGTCTTCATGAGGCTGAAAAACCAGGACCCTTGTGGAGAAAAGAAACCCAAGTGACATCAGTTTGGAGAAAAGGCTCATGTGGTTGCTCCTCTCCTACTGCTGTGAATGTCCCTTCCCACCAATTCCATTAATACAGTGCTGGGCTCCTTGCCCTGGTATCAGTGGACTTGCCATGAAGGGGGGTGAGGACATGCAGAACCACATTTTTTCAGGTAAGAACAGCCTGTGGTTTGCATATGACAAAGTAATACAAGAGCAAAATCTATCATCACGATGCTACTTCAACCTGGTGCCTCTACACTGCAAAATCTTAAAGGAGAGGAAAATAACACAAGGCTCATTTATTCAGGTTCCTGAATGGATTTCCCCAGCCCTTCAGTCTGCTGTTAAATTTCTGTCCAAATGATAATTTCCTACTTTAAAAAGCAGTTTCACAATGAGGTCCAGATTTCTTTTAGACCCAACGTCCTGATGTGCAGGCCAGCAGGCTCACAGGATACCTTGGCTAGGAGGCTCAAGTGAAGGAAAGTGTGCGGCAGGTCCAGGAGGACCTCAAACCAGACAAGGAGCAGACGTTGCCCCTCGTGCAGTAAGCCAAGGCATAGGAGATCATCCTGCCAAGAATCACCCCCTCTGGTACTGAGACCTCTGGGTCAGCACAGCACACGCACCTTGATCCAGAGAGACTCCAGGGCATCTCAGCCCATGACAGCTTCAGGCCCAAGGAAGGTCTGTCCATGTCAGGAAAGCCTAGGGAAGAAATGGTGTGTGGACTCAAAGGAGAAATGAGGTGTTCTGGGTAGACACCTCCTCCCTGCAGGTGGGTCCTGTTGAGGACAAGCCAGCAATTCCTGCTGCTTGTGAGGTATGCCCTGTGCTTCGGCCCTAACTGGACACGGGCCCCTCCAGGGCGGGCTTAGCAGGAGATCCCCTCTCTCCCTCGCAGGCAGGCGGCACATGGCTTTGGATCCTGACCTGAGCCCCTTCTCTCAGTGGCCAAGGCAGCCCAGCTGCAAAGCTGGTTGACACTGGGCCAGCGCGTGCACTGCGGGCATTGTGACCTCAGCTGTCCTCATGCAGAGAGGTGGCCGGCCTGCCTGGCCCTGCTCTGTGACCTGCTTAGGACAGTGGCCTGGTCACAGGGGGCCCTTGAGGGGAGGTTGGGAAGCTGAAGAACACTCTGGCCTCCTCCACCATGTCAGCCAAGAGGGCAGAACTGAAGAGAACAAGCCTGGTAAAGGAAGAACAGGGCCACAGATGTGGGGCCTCTGAACTCCCACTGAATGAGGTGCGGGAGGCTGCAGTGCACCCCCATGAATCCTCAACCTTTCTCTGTTCTGAGCAGGAAGTGGCCTGTTAGCCTGGAAGGAGGGCAGGATTCATCCTGGCCTTGGGTGGGGAGGAGAGGCCTCTGCTGACTCCCCTTGGGACAAGGAGCTGGGTGACATCCCCCGACCCAACCACCCAGAGGCCGTGACCCCATCCCAGGCCCCTGCCAGGCCTGCACCTAACAGGCATGTCCAAGGTCCTTCAAACCTCACTAGGTGAATATATTATTCCCCCAGTTCACAGATGAGGAAACGGAGGCTTGGAGAGACTGAGACTGACTTAGTCAGGTTGGCACAGCTCGTAAGGGGAGCAGCTGAGATTAGATCCCGACTCTGTCCGCGGAGCCTGTGCTCCTGAAATAATGCTGTTGCAGCTTCCCTTAATTGTCTTCAAGAACTTTCCCCACCCAGGCCCCCCAGGCAGGGGGAGAGCTGCCTGCTGAATGGGCAGCAGATGTTCACAGTATAACCAGAGGAAATTTGAATGGCCTAGAGTCAGGTGCTGGGGGGATGTGGGCCTGGTCTCAAGCAAGCTGGAGAGGCAGGGCTGGGTCCCAGATCCTCTTGCAAGGGCCCCGTGTTATCTGCCCCGGGTCTGATGCCCGAGAGGCTGAATCCTAGTCTCCTCTCTCCACAGAGCAAGAACTCCCAGGACATTTTCTGGGAATTGAAGCCAGAGCCCACCAAAGTAAGATTTTTTGAGGCCATGCCGGCAGCTGGGCCTGAGACCCATGGGGAGGTGACTTGGAGTCAGGGGTCATTCGCTGTTCCTGGTGGCCAAGGCCTGTCCCAGGTACTGGGGGATACACTGAAAGACAGTACGCTCTCTGCTCTCACAGAACTTCACGCTAGTAACTGATCCAATACATAAATACACAAGGGAAATTTCGGTTGTGCTACTTGCTATGCAGAGAAGGAAAGGGGGACGTGACTGGGTGGCTGCTGTAGGTCAGGTGGTCAGGAAAGCCGACATTTAAGCTGGGCGCTGCAGATGCGAGACGGCCACTCAAAGCTGAGGAGGAGCACTGTGGGCTGAGCAAGCAGCAGGTGGAGAGGCCCTGGGGCTGGAATGAGCTTGGCTGTGCAGGGGCCTGAGAGCTGTGGTCCAGTGGGCACAAGGGGAGTGGTGGTAGGTGAGCCCAGGCACAGAGGAGATGGTGCAGAAGCCCGCTGGGGCAGCAGGGCCACCAGCTCCAGCCCCCTCCCACAGGAGGAGCAGAAGCCTGGGCCATCTCTGAGCCTGCTCCTCCCACACCTGCACTTCTCAACATTCTGTTTCCGGTTTCTATCAATAGACATATGACTACAAAGGAATTAAACAAAAAGGGCCATTTGCCAAACCAGGAGGGATGCAGGAGCTAAAGGTCAGTGTGTGAACCCTGTGTCAGGGGTCCGGACCAGCACAGGGAGGCGGGCAGCTGGACAACTTCTGGAGCTGATAAACTGCTCCAGCCTGTGACTTCATTCCCTCTGGTCTTTCTTTTTTAACTCTTTATTTTTAAATAATTTCAGACTTAACAGAAAAGTTTCAAAAAATGGCAAAATGAGTTCCAGTATACCCTTCACCCCAATTTCCCAGATGTTGGCATTTTATTATGGTTCTTTCTCTCTCTATATATATATATATTCACAGGCACACATATATAACATATATGTTTCCCGAACCATTTGAGAGCATGTTTCTCTCAGACTTCACTATATATTTCCTAAAAACAACAACAGTCTTCAATATACAGCCACCATACAATGATGAAAATGTCCAAGTCAGGAGATGACCACAGGTGCAGTACTCAGCTACAGGCCTTTTCCTAATCACACCAGTTATCCCATCAGTGTCCTTCATAACAAAAGAAAAAACAACTTTGCGGCCCAGGGGCCAGTCCAGGACTCCACACTGCCTTCCACTCCGTGTCTCTCTAGTCTCCCTGCATCTGGGACAGCTTCTCCCCCTTTGTCTTCGGGGACACTGCCGTTTTTGAGGATGACAGATCATTTATTTTGTAGAATTACCTTGACTGGGATTGTCTGGGGCTTCCTGGTGATCCGACCTGAGCTGTGCCTCTTCGGCAGCCACGTCATGGGAGTGAGGGTGCGCCCGGGGCGTCGCATCAGGAGGCACAGGATGTCTGGATGTCCGTCCATCCTGTTTTCCTAACAGCATCCTCTCCTTCCTCCCTGCAGGAAGCATCTCTCTGTGCCTCTTTGGGCAATGCCCCAGGATCTTCCCTGTCCTCCTCTTGACAGTCTCCCTCCCATCCAAGACATTTTACCCCTTCTCTTCCCTGTTTTATTTCCTCAGAACAAACTCAGGGAGTTGAGGGAAGAACTCAAGGAAAAGATGGAGGAGATAAAACAGGTAACAGATGAGACTCCTCAAAATATGGGGAAGGGGCTTCCAGGAAAATGTAAGGTTTAATTCTGACTAGTGAAGGAAATCAGGAATTGTATGGAAAAGTAATCAGACTACCTCAGCCCCAATCCCCCAGAATAGTTAAGTGTTGGGCAGCTTACGTTATCTATTTCTTTCTTGTTTACTGCTTAAGCCCAATTTTTGAATGGTAAGGATTCTCTAAGGTGTCTCATTGATAAGGTCAGTCACCATCAGTCATCAATCCGGTTCTCCTTATTCACGTCTCCCAAGCAAGCTGCAGAGTGAGAACTCTCGTTTGTTTGACAAACCATCTACAGCAAACTTACAGAGAAAAGGAATGCTGAAGCTGGGAGGTATAATTGAAGCTGTGGTCTGTGCTGCACATGGAAGGCTTCAGATAGCCACTCCTAAGTTGTGCCAAGGCTAGGGGTGGTGGAGACGTGAGGGTACATGCACCCTAGTCCCCTCACACAACCTTGGGAAGAAAGTGGCTTTAGTAGCCATGATTAGTCAGTCCATGCCTTGAGCTTTGTACAGCTCATTCCAGGAGAGCAACAGTTGCCCTTTGCTTAAAATACACCAAAGATGACTGCACAACTGTTTTCAATAATATGCTGTGTGCCTGTCTTCCTCAGATAAAGGGTGTAATGGACAAGGATTTCGATAAACTCCAGGAATTCCTAGAGATGATGAAGGTAAGCATGTACTGAGTGCCTTCCACAGGCCAGTACCCTACTAGGAATTATATAAGAGACCCCAGCCCCTTCCCTTCAGCTGCTTTTTTTTTTAGGAGGAGACACAGACTGTATTGCAAGAAAGAAATAACAACTATGAGTTAAATGGTAATTGGCCATCAGATAATCAGGAGTTTAGAGGAGTAGTGGGCGTTGGCCAACCAGAGAAGCCCTTTCAGAGAAAATAGGTCTTAAAGGGAGCCTTGAAGACTGCATTGGAAGCTTCATGTGAATTCAACCAAAAGCCCAATAAGATTGTTTTGAACTCAACAATTACTAAGAGGATCTTCTAGATGGTAGAGTGTTTCTAAGAATTTGTGTGTTTCAGAACCACCCGGAGGGCTGGTAAACAGGGCCCAGGGCCCTCACCCTTTTTTTTCCCACATTCCCCAGGTGAAAGTTTGAGAAGCACTGATGTAAAAGCAGATGTAAAAGCAGAATCTATGAATTTTTTTTAAGAATTGTTAAGAGGGTACAACCCCTACCAGACATTAAAATTCATGATTAAGCCACAATAATCTTGTCTGGATAAGCAGACAAATGAATGAAACAAGCATAGATAACCTGTTAACAGCCTCTCTGCCAGGATGCACTTGTGAGGATATTTAAAACCCATATACCCCAGTCCCATCCCAGATTAACAGAATAAAAATCTCCAGGGTGGGGGCACAGTTGTTTAAAACTCCAATACATTCTGATGCTTATGGCTGAATGAGAGCCAGATCCTAAATTCTTTGGCAGTAGTTATTAACCTTGGCTGCACTTTGGAATCACCAGTACTGTGGCTCTGACCTGCCCCCCTTATACCCAGGCTGCACCCCTAATAATTAAATCAGAACATCTTGAGATGAGGTCTAGGCATCAGTAGTTTTAAAGATCACCCACCAGGTGATTCCATTTGGGCACTCAAGGTTGGGAACCACAGCTCTATAAAAATTAAAATGTAATAAAGATAATTTTTTAAAGGTCAGTGAAAAGGAAAGGATTATATATTAAGAACATTCCTTGACTAGATGAGGATAAAATTCAGTCAACACTGTAAGCTGACATAGTCTATAATATGATTTTAATAATACAGACCAATAAGAAGAAATTGTATTTAAATATTGAACTGGATGGCCTGAATATAAATATAATGGAAGAAATCACAAAGGAATAATACGTTTAACAATATTTAAAACTTTTTAATTATAGCAGAAAAATGCTATATACAGAATTAAAAAGCAAATGATGATTTTGGGAAAACAATTTTCCACAAATACGATAGACAAAAGGTGTTTGTATCTATAATGCATAAAGCTCACACAAATCAGTAGGAAACAAATAGGAAAATGGGCAAAGGGTATGAACAATCCACAGAAACAAACTCAACAAATGCAACAAATACAGTTGACTGTTGAACAACTTAAGGGTTAGGGGCTCTAACCCCTTGTGCAGTCGAAAATCCAAATATAACTTTTGATTCCCCCAAAACTTTACTGAAAGTCTATTGTTGATAGGAAGTCTTATTGCTAACATAAGCAGTTGATTAACACATATTTTGTATGTTTCATGTACTATATACTGTATTCTCATAATAAAGTAACCTAGAGAAAAGAAAATTGTTTCAAGTTGTTGCAAATTCCCAAATCATTTTCCAATATATTTATCAAAAACAATCTCTGTGTAAGTGGACACACACAGTTCAAACCCATGTTGTTCAAGGGCCACCTGCATATTAAAAAAGATTTATCTCAGGGGTAATCAAATACATGCAAATGAAAACAGTACACAGACAACTGTCACATCCAAATAAGCCAAGTTTTAACTTATGCGATTATAGAACAAAATAGTACTTGTTACATTGCTCATACTTAGGCTGCTGATCTGAGTGTAGGTTTGTAACAAAACTGTAAAGGAATTAGACAATGGGAATCAAAAATATCAAAACCCTTTGACTTAACAATTCTACTTCTCAGCATTTAACCTATGAGAATAATCAGAAATGCCAGCATATTTATTTAATTATATTTAAAAAGATGTTCCTCACAAGATTACTTATAATAGCAAAAATTGGAAAACAACCACAATCTTCAACAGTATAGGACTATCCCAATAAATAATGGGATATCTATATAATGGAAATTAGGAACTATTACAACCAGTGTTTAAAAAGAATGCTTATAATAAGAAGTAAAAGGCAAGATACAAGTAATATGTACAGACTGATTATAAGTGAAAAAAATTGGTAAGTAAATACATAGAAAAAAGACTGGAAAGAAATACATCAAAAGGTTAGTAGCAGGTATTTCTAGGTGATCAGGTTAATTTTTTCTTTTATATTCCTCTGTATTATCCCAATTTTCTACAAAGGGCATGCATTATTTCTATATTAAAACACAAACACAGTAAATATTTTGTTAGTGGGTAGGACTGGGTATCAAAAGGCACAAAGGAGACTATTTCAGGCATGGGAACAGCTTGCACAGCATGGAAACTGGATGAACATGAAGCGTATCATGGTCAATGGGGAGATCAGTCATAAAAGTGGGATCATCTAGGGAGACTGAAAGAAATAAAATGAAATGGGCACAAAGGCAGTGGATAATGATGCCTTCTGGAAGACAAGCAGACAGGTTGGGACTCGGTTGTGTAAGCAGTAAGAAGCCTCTGGAGATTCTTAATCAAAGAAGATGCTAGAAACAGCACTTCCGAAAACTGAGCTGGCAGCTGTTGCAAGTTTGTCTGGGGCAGGGGGTGGCTGGGGGGCAGGCAGGGGAGCAGTGGGGCACTGTCTGGAGAAAGAATTTAGAAAGGAAGTTACATACCTGCTCAAGGTGAAGAAACCCAGACCAGGTGTAGGAAAATGGTAAATCTGAAACATGCACTGAAGGAAAAATAACATTTTTGGTGACTGATTCAATATAGAGAATGAAGGACAAGCAAGCATCCATGATGACACCAAAGTTTTAATCTGGATGATTGGAAGTAAGTGGTGACAATGACAAGGGTCATAGAGTTAATTTAGGAGAGAAAATGGGGAGATCCATTTGGGACACGATGAGTTTGAAATGACGGTGAGTCTTGTGAGAAAATGGGACATTTGACTCTGATATTTTTGAACTCAGGACATTTGACTTCAAAGAATTTTGACTATGAATATAAATATTTTATTCAGAATTTATACTAACATTTAATAATGCTTTTCAAGAAGGCATTTTTTGAAATAGTCTCCATCCAGTATAATTCCTTTATCAGTTTTTTATGGCATATCAGTAAACTGTTTCCAAATCTTTCATGTTTTATAAAAATTATATTTCTTGAAGTAAACTGTGTTTCATTTGTATTTTGTAACGTTCAGGCCAACCCAATTTTTGTTCATAACAAATATCACCAATGATAATATCTGCCATCTTAGAAATTATTTTGTGAGCACTCTTTCTATCCAGTTTTCCCAGGTCACATTTTAGAGATTGAAACTTTGCCAAGATTTGTTTCTTCAGTTCTTAGTCCACAGTAAATGTGAGGTGCCATTTGAGCTACTGTCAGTTTTACTTTATGTTGACCATTTCTGCCAGAAATTGGATGAAAAATGTAGCAAATGCACAAATACACAGGGTCTGGGTGCATGACAGGGGTTAAGACATTGGGGTCAAAAGTGTCTATGGGGGGAGGGTGTCACAGGATTGTTTCCTTAGTTCTGTCATTTTATAGGCATTGAACCAAGGCAGATAACGATTTTATGTAAGTGTGAGACCAGGTAAAACAGTTCCTGGCCTCTGATTTACCGTGAGACTTTGGACAAGCCCCTAATGGCTCTGCCTGTGTCGGCCTCATCATGGCATGGGGAGGGGCCGGGAGAAGCGGCACATGTCACATGCGCCCCATGAGCCCCCTCAGCCGGGGCCAGTGAGGATGCCTGAGGAGGAGGCTGGCGTGATCCGAGTGGTTTGCATAGCGAGGCAGGGGAAAGAGATTTCATAAAGCCCTTCCAGATGATGATTCTAGCTTTGGATTCTCTCCTGAAGGAAATGCAGAAGGATATGGATGAGAAGATGGAAGTTTTAATAAATATACAGAAGAATAACAAGCTGTAAGTGTGAACTGCACCCATCTCTCCTTATTCCTAAAGAATCTCCTCCCTTCACTTTGCTAAATGTCCTCAGGGTCCAGAGGACTCTCAGACTTCAAGGTGTCTTGGTTTCTATGGCCCCAGAGGCTCAGAGGCAAGGCCTTGCACAGCCACCCCTGCTACTGGTCACCTCCCTGTTATGTTGGAAATTGTCCCGCCAACTCTGCCCCTTGCTGACTCCCAGTCCCCATAGAAAAGGACCAAAGGAGCAGCAGAAACTCAGGCTGATAGACGGAGCTGGTGCAGCATCATTTTCTCTTCAAAAGAAGATTATGGCGCTGCAGAAACGGAAAAAGGGCCCGCCGGAGTCTCTTCATTATGGTGGGGCCTGCTGTGTAAGTGAAGCCCCACTACCCACCCCACCCCACTGGGGCTACTCCCCTGACCTCCCTGGGCCCTCCTGCTCCCACACCTCTTGCTGTACACAGACTGGTTCCACCCTCAGCTGGCCCTGATGCCTCCCTAGCCTGGAGCGCCCCCTGGAGCCTTGCCATCTAGGCTCCTTGAGCCATGACCAAGCAGGACTCACCCCAGGATGTGCCCGCTCCTGAGGCCTGCTGTGTTGTTCTGTCCTTTCCTATAGCGAGACCTGTTGAGGTGCCCAGCAGTCTGGCCATCTGGGACCAGGGAAAAATGATCTTTCTTGTGCTGTTTCTGTCCTCTACAGGAGAAATGTTTGTCGTGTGCCCTAAAGAACAACTACAATCAGGGGTAGGTTGACCCATCTGAGAAGGGCTTGGTCCCAGCTGGTGCCCCATTGCCCCACAGGCAGTGTGCTCAGGCTACGTTCACATCAAACCCCCGCTACCCCTTGGTTGTGCAGACTCTGCCCCCACCACCCCCACTCAGTTGCAGAGGATGTGGAGCCAGGAAGGAGAACTGGGTGGCCCAGCCTGGAGGCCTGGAGACTCTCGTGGGGAGAGGGGGCCTGGCCAGCTGCCGAGCCAACCTTGCCTCAGGTTCCTGCCTCTCTCCCCGTCTAACAGGAATCTTCCATGCCAGGCCTGGGCACCCTCATCACCCTTGGCATCTGGATCTGCTTTGTGATTTATCTGCACTTCAGTCCCTTTCCCATCGAGGACGTGCCTCCAACCTAGTGACCACAGAATGTGTCAGCAGCTCCGGGTCACCCTCCCTGACTCCTTGAGCTGCACAGCAGAGGCTCAGTGCCCTTGTAAATACCACCCTGCCCCAGGCCTCCCTCCACCCGAAGATCAAAGCCTGCATTTAAAACCAAAGCAGGCCTCACCAGTTTGAATATCAGCCCCAAACCTGAGTGGGCAAAGAGTGTTGCCTTTTTTGTTCTAAATCAGCGTATTTCAGACTCCAGCCCCCCTTCCAGCTTCCTGATGGATTCGTGGGAAGTTCTATGTCGGCCATCCTCAGGGCCAGCCCCTCTGCCCTCTACTGCCTCCACCCCTCCTGGCTCCGCAAAGGCCCCAGGTCAAAGGGGAGGTGAAACCCTGAAGGGGTCAGACACTGTTCTGTGTGGGCACAGCAGACACCCCCCTGCTCCCCACAACCAATCCCTTTACATTTTTGGCTTCTGCAGTATGTGTGTGTGTTGGGGGGACATGAGAGTCATGGGTGATTTGGGGGCCCCCAGGCCCTGGGTCCACCCTGCATTCCTTCCCTCTGGGGTCCTGTCACCAAGCAAGACTTAGGGCCCTGCAGCTTATAGGAACTTGGTTCCCTTCCTGGGCTCTGAGGGTCCACCTTATCCTCTAGCAGGGTTCCTCTGCTCCCGCCCCCAAAAGGAGACATATCCCTTCAGAGGCCCCAGGCCTTTACACAGGTCAGGATGAGCCAGCGATCCCACCGCTCCACCCTGGGTCCTGCGCCAAATCCCCAGGCTCCCCTGGGTGCTAGCTTGAAATCAGAGTAAAGAAAGATACAGAGCTCAAAAAACTAAGAATAGAAATACCATTTGACCCAGGAATTCCACTCCTAGGAATTTACCCTAAGAATGCAGCAGCCCAGTTTGAAAAAGACATATGCACCCCTATGTTTATCGCAGCACTATTGAAAATAGCCAAGAAATGGAAGCAACCTAAGTGTCCATCAGTAGATGAATGGATAAAGAAGATGTGGTACATACACACAATGGAATACTATTCAGCCTAAGGAACAAACAAATCCTACCATTTTCAACAACCTGGATGGAGCTGGAGGATATTATGCTCAGTGAAATAAGCCAGGGGGAGAAAGACAGGTGCCAAATGATTTCCCTCATTTGTGGAGTATAACAAAGAATCAAAACTGAAGGAACAAAACAGCAGCAGACTCACAGACTCCAAGAAGGGACTAGCCATTACCAAAGGGAAGGTGTGGGGGAGGGTGGGTGGGAAGGGAGGGAGAAGGGGATTAAGAGGGAGAAGGGGATTAAGGGGCACTATGATTAGTATACATGGTGTGTGGGGGTCATGGGCAGACAGTTTATCACAGAGAAGACAAGTAGTGACTCTGTGGCGTCTTACTACACTGATGGACAGTGACTGCAATGGGGTGTGGGGGACTTGATAATATGGGTGAATGTAGTAACCAAGTTGTTTTTCATGTGAAACCTTCATAAGCGTGTATATCAATAATAAAAAATCATTTATTAAAAAAATGAAAGAAAGATACAGAGGAAACAGTATTTTAATCAACTATCCTGCCACAGGCGTAAGCTTTGCACTTCATTTCAACAGAGGGGAAATGAAGGCGACTCCGTGTTTTATTTCACATTGGCTCTTGTTTCATCTCTTTGCTTAAGTTGGCTACTTTGACTTCCAATCCAATAAAAAATGAACCAAGTTCTTTATCTCTGGATAATAATGACTGATGTATTGGGTGCCTCAGACACACATTTTAAAGACAAAAACCAAAACAATACATAGGCCTTGCCCTCAAGAAGTTTGTAGTTTTAAAGGAGATGGTAAGCACATATGTTAAAAATATGGACCATAGATGAATAAATACAATAATCATAAGCATGGGGTGAAAGCAGAAATGCATTAGAAATGAGGAAAAGGTGACGTGTGGGCATAGACGTGTGTGAGCTTCCTATTGTGCTGTAACAGATTACTACACATTTCGTGGCATAAAACAACACAAAATGGGTCTCACTGGGCCAAAGGAGTTGGCAGGCCTGTACTGCTTCTGAAGGCTCCAGGGGACAGTCTGTTTTTTGCCTTTTGCAGCTTCTGTAGGCCACCTGTGTCCCTCCTCATGGTCTTTCCATGTTCAAAGCTGGCGATGGCCAGTCAAGTCTTCCTCAGCCTGCTTCACCCGGCATTGATTCTTCTCCAACTCCTGCTTCCACTTTTAAGGACCCTTGTGATTATAATGGGCCCACCTGGACCACCCAGGCTAATCTCCTTATTTTAAAGTCAGCTGAGGGCAGTTCAACACAGCAGCCCCAGAATGAAGAGTTTGTTCAGTGAACAAATGTCTATGTGGCACTTAATCATTATCAACCCTTAATGGTCAGAAGACCAAATCCAAATTAATACAGACCTTCCTGAACGAAATCTAACTGGCTCCAGAATCTGGAGTGCAGATCAATTAGCTGATTAATGGGGAAAAAGAAAAATGGGCTGGGACAAACGGAAAAGCCCCATGGGACTCCAAAACTCAACCCCTAGTCCTGTCCCTCATGTTCAGGAACAATGACTTTACTGTTTTTTTTTTTTTATTTAAGTGTCATTGATATACAATCTTATGATGGTTCAAATACACAATACAGTGGTTCAGCATTCACCCATGTTATCAAGTCCTCACCCCGTCTACTGTGGTCACTGTCTGTCAACATGGTAAGATGCTATAGAGTCATTAGCTATATTCTCCGTGCTGTACTACCATCCCCAAGACCTACCTGTTGTGATTGTGAATTATAGTGCCCCTTAAATCACCCTCCTCCCTCCTCAACAACCCTCCTCAACCCCTTCCCTTTGGTAACCACTAGTTCCTTCTCAGTGTCTATGACTCTACTGTCAGGTAACTTCCTAGGAGTAGAATTACTGGGTCAATGGTATTTCTATTTTTAGTTTTTTAAGGAACCTCCATATTGCTTTCCACAATGGTTGCACCAATTTACATTCCCACCAGCAGTGTAGGAGGGTTCCCCTTTCTCCACACCCTTGTCAGCATTTGTTGTTTCTTGTCTTTTGGATGGTGGCCATCCTAACTGGTGTGAGGCGATATCTCACTGTGGTTTTAATTTGCATTTCCCTGATGATTAGAAACATGGAGCATCTTTTCATGTGCCTGTTGTCTGTTTGTATTTTTTCTTTGGAGAAGTGTCTGTTCAGGTCCTCTGCCCATTTTTTGATTGGGTTATTTGTTCTTTGGGTGTTCAGGTATCTGAGTTCTTTGTATATTTTGGATGTTAACCCCTTATTGAATAAATAATTTATTAATATATTCTCCCATATTGTAGGATGCCTTTTTGTTCTGCTGATGGTGTCCTTTCCTGTACAGAAGCTTTTTAGTTTGATGTAGTCCCATTTGTTCATTTTTTATTTTGTTTCCCTTGCCTGAGGAGATGTGTCCAGAAAAAAGTTGCTCATGTTTATATTTGAGAGATTTTTGCCTATGTTTTCTTCTAAGAGTTTTGTGGTTTCATGACTTACATTCAGGTCTTTATCCATTTTGAGTTTACCTTTGTGTATGGAGTTAGACAATAATCCAGTTTCAATCTCTTACATGTAGTTACCCAGTTTTGCCAACACCAGTTGTTGAAGAAGCTGTCTTTTCTCCATTGAATATTCATGGCTCTTTTATTGTATATTAATGGACCATATATGTGTAGGTTTATATCTGAACTCTCTATTCTGTTTCATTAATCTATGTCTGTTTCATTAATCTAAGTCTGTTCTTGTGCCAGTACCATACTCTTTTGATTACTGTAGCTTTGTAGTATAGCTTGAAGTCAGGAAACATAAACCTCCCAACTTTGTTCTTCTTTTTCAGGACTGCTTTGGCTATTCAGAGTCTTTTGTAGTTTCATATGAATTTTAGAACTATTTGTTCTAGTTCATTGAAGAATTCTGTTGTATTTTGATAGAGATTGCATTGAATCTGTCGATTGTTTTAGGCAGGATGGCCATTTTGACAATATTAATTCTTCCTACCCATGAGCACAGGACAGATTTCCATTATTGGTGTCTTCTTTAATTTCTCTCATGAGTATCTTGTAGTTTTCAGAGTAAAGGTCTTTCACTTCCTTGGTTACGTTTATTCCTAGGTATTTGATTCTTTTTATGCACTTGTAAATGGAGTTGATTTCCTGATTTCTCTTTCTGCTAATTCATTGTTAGTATATAGGAATATAACAGATTTCTGTATATTAATTTTGTATCCTGCAACTTTGCTGAATTCATATATTAGATCTAGTAGTTTTGGAGTGGATTCTTTAGGGCTTTTTATGTATAACATCATGTCATCTGCAAACAGGGACAGTTTAACTTCTTCCTTGCCAGTCTGGATGCCTTTTATTTCTTTGTGTTGTCTGATTGCTGTGGCTAGAATCTTTTCTGGTTCTTTTTAATTGGGTGTCCATAATCATAACCTGATCATTAACATGCCACTCCTATCCCTTTTCCCCATCAGCATTCTGCTGCCAACTTGTTATTCCCACTACATAAGCTGGCTGACATAGGAATGTTAATTTGCTTGAGAGGAACTAATGGCAAATTTGATCTAAAAAAGAATGAACAGCGGTTTCAAGTCATGGTCTCCGAAAGGTGACCCCAAGCCTTGGAACTAAGCCCTGACCTCTCACCCAAGCTCAAATCCACCTGTCTGTCCAGGCCCTGACCAACCTGTCAAACTCAGTTTGACAAACTCCCCACCTCTCTGTCCAAATCCCTGCTGTACCCGGCTTTCTGACAGTGGTCTTTGTCCTTGCTCAGTATCCTGACAGAGCACAGAAGCTTCTCCAGACAAGGGCTGGACCTCATTCCCTATCAGGGTTTCTTTCAGCCTGTCGTCTGCCTGTTCACTTGGTGCCCTGACCAGACATCCCAGGAGGAAATCTCATGTGCTGCAAAGCTCAGAGCTCCCTGCCTGAGCAGCCAGGCCCCTGTCATCCTCTCTGAAGCTCCTTTGGTTTTTTTTAGGATTTCTGAGACTATAGGTAGAGTACCTGTTACAGGCTGGCAATGAAATTTTCTTTCCTCTTCACCCCACTCTCTATCACTTCCTCCATGATATATCTTTGATGGCCTGCAGGACCTTTTCTGGAAGGGTTAAGGATGAGAGAAGAAGATGAGTTGCCTATGGGCAGAAACTACATGAAATTCACTTATTACCCACTAATGGCAATGGATGTATGGATGTATGACTAATATTCCCTATTTCTGACACTGGTACTACTCAATTTTGACATTTCCTCTCTCCCTCCCACAGCAAATAAGCTACTCATCCCATGCAGTCTGTATAACATTCCCCGTGTCCATTCCTGAAATCCCCAATTCGTACACACACCCTAATCCAGGCTTTTAGCATCTGGATCCTGAAACATTTAAAGCAGCTTCCAACCCACGTCCCTTGTCTCCAGTAGTTTCTTTTCAACCTGAAATCCATTGTGCACACCACTTCCAGCTACTTGGTCCTTAATCACAGCTGTCTACTCCAACTCACTCCCTTGCTCAAAAATCTTCCCCAGGGTCCATTAGTTATGGGGTAATATCCAAACTCCTCAGCCTGCCATTCTGCTCTTGCACTTCTGATCTTAGATTTCTGACATTCTCTCCCCCTATTATCTATAAACCTGCACTGTAGGGCCCCCAAATGTACCCATCACAACATCCCCATGTCCACGCCTCTGCTCACCTCATCCTCTCACCTCCATGAAGCCCCCATCATCCCATCATCTGGACTGGAACATCCTGCCCTCTGCCTCTACTCAACTCTCCAAGGACTCAGTGATGTTTAGACATGTTTTCCACCTCCTCACCAGCTCCAACCTGCATGCGTCTTTCCTCTCTGGGCAGCTTGTCAGTTTCTAGAGGTGGCATTCATGTAGTCTTCATCTCCATCTTTAGCAGGGAAGTCAGAGCCCTGCACTTGGCAGGTGCTTAGGAAATGCTTGTCACCTAAACTTTTGCTGCCTAGCCTGAGAGATTCATATGTTGGCCTTCTTGATCCCCTCCAAGACTTGTGGTCTCATCACTGTGGACATGCCCAAAGGGTTCCCAAGTGCCAGCAGGGGACTCTTCCCACATGGATCTCTCCAAGATTGAGCAGGCCTTGGGGGGAGGCCCCAAGAAAGTTCTCCAGACTGCGCAGATTTCCATCCCAGATTATGTCTGGAAACACAAAGATGTGACGGGGTTCTGGGGTTCTGTGTTCCTGTGTTCCAATTGACTCACGGGATGAGGAAGAGTCCCTCTTGAGACCTGATTTTCAAACCTAAGCAGATGCCAGTTTTAAGAACTACAGCAAGGTCATCAGGGGAACAGCTGCCAGGATCAGCTGACGTGCTGAGTCTCCTCTGTGCAAACGATTCTACCAGTGCTGATCAAGCCCCAAGGACCAGTAGCAGTGGTCTCTGCAGTCCCTGTCCCTTGACCCTTCCCAAGCTCCCATGTGCTCCAGTTCCATGTCATCCAACTCAGAGGCAACAGAAGGACAATAGTGTGTGACAGTGTGTGCTGAGGGGACAGGTTTGCCTGGCTATCAAACAGCTGTTGTGTCTGCCCTTGGGAAAGAACCTGCTGACACTGCACGTGGGCCAGCTTTGCTGGTGAGCTCATGCTGTCTCTGTAAGTCTCAATGTCACAACGTCTGGAATGGAATTATACTCAACCTTGCATCTCCTCCCAAAGATGCTATTCCTGTCCTGTGTATAGAGGCTTTTGGGGGGCATTCCCCAACCTAGGACCCCACTTGTACTCTGTGCTTCTACTTTAGATTGCAGTTGAGCAGACCAAGATGGATAGCCTACCCAACTTGCCCAGTCAGATTTCTTTCCCTGGGAATTTGGAATTGGAATTTGGTGAGAACCGTTGGCCTCCAGAACTGAGGACTTGGAACTGGGAGCTAGAGAGGCATCTGCCACTATTGGCCAAGGAAGCGGAAAAAGCTGGTCTTTAGAAAAAGTAAATCAGTTTGCAGAGAGAGAGGAATGAAACAGAGAAGCTGAGAGAAGTAGAGACCCATGTGGTTGCAGAGGGGGCCTGCCAGAGCCACTTTGCAGGCCCCAGGCCCTGCTGGTCTGGTGCTGGCCCCTGCCTCAGCTCGGGAGAGCCGCTGCACTCAGGCTGCAGGGCTCATCTCTGTTCAGTCTAATGTCAGAAGGAATCTCTGAGATTTTTCTGAGCCAATCTTTTCAATTTACTGTAAGGATTCTGAGGCCCAGAGAGGTACAGTGACGTGCCCTCAGCCACATGACCTATTTGTAGCAAAGCCAGGCCACCGCCCAGGTTTTCTGACTACTGGTCCAGTGCCGTTTGCTGCTTTTCCTTGGTGGCTCTCTGCGGCGGGCCAGCTGCACTTCCAAGGGATGAGATAGGAGGAGCATCATCTTGGGTCAGCTGGATCTGGACACAAATCAGCGTGTAGCTGCTGGCCAGTCACGTCGCCTCTCTGAGACTCAAGTGTTTTCATCTGGAACATAGGGACAATAGCTAATTGATCGGGGCATTGTGAGGGTTACATTAGGGTATATGTAGAGGAATTCAATTTCTAAAAAAACTACTATGGCAACAGTACATGAGGTCAGAGATGCCTTCCCTAGGTTAAAATTCCTTCAATTCTCAATCCCAGTTTCCCGACACCTTGACTGACTTGTCATAGCCAGGCCTGCGTGAAATGAATGTTGCTGTACCAATTTTAAAAATAAACAAGTGATCTATAGCTGTTTTGAAGGAGGTAAGATGTATGTATTAGGAAACAAACAATAGGAAAATATGAGAATGGTATGAGGATCGGGATGGGCTGCTCTAGAGGACAGAATGGGTCCCAGTGACACAGCTTCTCTCTCCTGGAACCTCAGTGTCCCTTTCCCACAGAGTGAGGTGTGGTTGGCTCCGCCAGCCCACCCACACAGAGCAGGTGCCACAGCCCCGGGCCCCGACTCCAGCAGTCACTGGAGAAGCGTAAGGCTGAGTCATTTGGTGGTGGTTAGGCAGGCAGGGCAGGGCCCAGGAGGAGACCAGGCTGTGTCATGGGCCGTGGCTCAGTGCCCACTCACGGCACACCTTCTCCCGGACCATGGGCCACAGCCAGCCCCGGGAGGTGGGCGAGGACGGCTCGGGCATCCACCACAGATGTGAGCCCCGACCAATCACTTCCAGACACAGGTCTGGTTCTACCCATTTCCGTGGCAATGGGCTGCCCACCCCGCCTCCCTCAGGGGGGCTGCCCTGCCTGGCTCCAGGAGCCTTTTTGCATCCCTTTCGGTTTCCCTGCCCTCCTACATGGGGATCAGAGGACTCTTGGGCCCTTCTCTCTATGTTAGAACAAAGCGCCACCCCAGCAAGCTCAGGCTCCAGAACTGGGAATAAACAGTCTGCAAACCTGACTTGATTCCAACAGTAGCGGACCCTGAAGGAGGAGGACTGTGTCAGCAGGCGGTGGAGCAGCATTTAACAATGGGAGGTGCTGCCCAGCTCACACTGTAATATTGATATCAGCTTTCAAAAGTGGTTGACCTAGGCGAATTTTGTTTTGTTTTGTTTTTAAATGGGCAGTGAGTTTGTAGGGAGATGAACAACTCTGATATGAGTCTACTAAGTATAACATTTCTGAAGAGCAATTTGTTGATATAAATCAGATGCTTTAAGATAGGAAAAAGTTACAGATGGGTGCCAAGATTTACCTGCAAGCATACCCATCATGGTGTCATTTATAATAAATACTTAAATATCAGATACAACATAAATAGACAGTAATTGGTTAAATAAATTATGGCACACTCATGCAATGGAATGCTCTATTGACATTAAGAATGACACATTGTTGAAATATACTTAATGGCATCAAGAGATGTTCATGATATAATGTTAAATGAAAAGGAGCAAATTATCAAACTAAGAATATAATCCTCTTCAGTAAAAAATGTGTGTGTATGCATAGAGAGGCATGTGTGAACTGAAAAGACTGTGTGGGATGGCCACAGGAAAAACCAGAGAGGTTTCCTCTGCACAGCAGGACTGTGACAGCTTTTCCTATCATCCTTTAGGTTTAGCTGTAATTTCTGATGTTTCTACAATGAACATGTATTATTTGTATAATACAAATCAATCACCGTTTGTTTTCAAGGAAGAGAAATATGGCACAGGAAGGACACTTAAGAATGGAAACAAAGTCAGCTGAGATCTCCAAGATCTCTACTGATTGAAAGCACCTGAGACCTTTCTATTTCCTGGGAGTGACTAAGGAAGTCATGCTCTGTCCAAGTGTTCATCCAGAGTAAAGGGGCCAGTTAATCCTACTGAACACATTTAAAGGGTCAATAGGACACAAAATTAAAACAGCTTTATGTCTACAGCCATGAGTGACACTCATTCACTATACATCCTGCCTCCACTTCCACCCATGGTCTCTGCTACCCTCCTCTCTCCCCTGAGTTATTGCAATGGCCTTGGGGGTATAGAAAGAGTACCCTACAGTCTATTCTCAGCAAGTCGAGGTTGTCCTTTTAAAATGTTAGCTAGCTCATGTTGCTCTTATGCACAGAACTTTCCAGTGTTTTCCCATTTCCCTTAGAGCAAAATAAAGTCAGTGAATTGCAAGGCCTGGCAGGATGTGTCCTGGCACCCCCACTGCCCCCACAATCTCTCACTGTCTGGGCTCCAGCCACACTGGTTTCCTTGCTCTTCTCCACATGTACTGTGGACACTCTGCTCAGGGCCTTGGCACTTACAAAGGGTCCCTCGCATTTCCTCAGATATCCACGTGGCCAGTGCCCTCACCTCAGAATGACCATCTCAGTGTACGTCCCCTATACAAGTAACAATATCCTCGGCATTCCTGTGGCCCATACTCTGCTTTATTTATCTGTGCAGCATGCTTATCACCAGTTTACACACTATTTAGTTTACTACTTTGTTGTCTGTCTTCTTCTGCTAGAATGTGAGCTCCTGTGGGGCAGGGAGTTTGTTTCCATGGCTGCTCTAGCCCAGGGCCTCGGGCAGCACCAGGTGTAGGACATGAGATCCATAGACACTGAAAGGGCACATGAATTTAAAGACATTTACCATCTGTGGGGCACTACAGGCTCTGCGCTAAGAGCTTTGCCTGCATTATTTCGTTTTATTCTTACAACTACCCTGCAAAGTAATTCAAGCTGTCATTCTTCCTATGTTATACAGGATGAAACAGGCTCAGGGAGAGAAGACAATGAAAGTAACTTTCCAAGGTTGCAAATAAGTGGCAAAATTAGCATTTGAACCCAAGCATTCTGTTTTCAGAACCCATTTCTTCCTCACACTTGCTTCTCATGGTGTAGTTCCTTGGGCCAGTGGCACTAGCATGATCTAGGAGCTTATTGAATTAGAAATGCAGAGTCTCGGGCTATATCCCAGACCTACCGAATCAGGATCTGCATTTCAACAAGAGGTCCCAGGTCTCTCCAGTGCCCACATATCAGTGCCCCATGCCATGCGATCAGGTATATGCAGAATAGGGGGCCTCACAGAACAAGGGATGGTCCACTGTTTGGGTTAGTTTGGGGTGTGACCCTTGATGGTTGTTCCCCCACCTGCTACCTCCCACCAGGAGCTTTTCAGTATCTGCTGTTGCAGTCCTGGAGGAATGCTGGAAAAGGCCTGGTACAGATAGCAAAGCCTTTGACTTCTCTCTTTGGCTACCCTGAGGACCTCTGGGGGAGAGACAGAGCTTCATGCAGATTAGTGAGGCTCAGGGCCAGCCTCTACCCAGGAGCCAGTCCCATTGTGGACAGGGTTGCTTCTCTTTCTTGGAGGAAAGTCTCTCAGCTCACTTAGGAAAAACCAAACCTGTTTTTGCCTCTCAAAAGCATTGACAGAACCCACTGACATCAGAATTGCAGCGCTGAGCCTGGACTAGAAGCTGTTTCTTCTTGACACTCAGGCACTTGGGCCAGGGAGGTTGTTAAAAACAAAACCTACTTTCAGTTAAATTATGAATGCCTGGGAGCCCACCCTGACACTCATCTTTTTCACTAAGAGACACCTTCAGACTTGAAATTCACTGAAGCGGGGGCCAAAATAAAACCAGAAACCCTCATTCCCAGCCGTTCCCAAGCTCATTAAATACAAGGGTATATATTATACACCTGTTTACAAAAGGCAACTGTTGAAAACCACCAGAAGAGGGCGCCAGGGCCCCATCATCCCTGCCCACTGACCTCTCCAGAAGGAATCGCAGCAAGGAGGCAAGAAAGGAAATCAGAGGAAACTGGGCAGGGCTGGACCCTGGGTCTCACCCTGGCTCCATTTTGGAATCCTGTGGGATCCCAAGACAACTGACACCTCTGATTTGTCCTTTTACAGGAAAGCCAGTGGTCACCCACATAGGGACCAGTTCCAAAAGGCCCCCAAAATTCTGTATTTGGAACTCCCAATGAAGTGACCTTCATTCATTCCTTTATTTACTTAACCAACATTTGTTGAGCACCTACTATGAGCCAGGTGTAGGGTTAGACCATGCATGTTCCTGTAAAGTGGTGCCATGACAATAGAGTTCAAGGCTAGACCCCAGAAGCCTTTTAAATCTTTAATACAGAGAAAACAGAACTCATGAGGCTATTTTTCCATTCTGGGGTCAGAGAAAAGGAATAAGGGAAGGGCAGTGTGGAGGAGAGGAAAGAAAGAGGGAGCAGAAGGAGGAGAGACGAGCGGGCATTAAGGGCCCTGGCGAGCAGGAAGGAAAGGCAGTTTCACCTCCAGCCTGGTGTATATAAAATGCTGAACCTGAAGAAGTCTTCGGCATCCTCCCATTCCCCCTTCCTAGACCCTGACTTGGGACTCACATGGGGATTCAGGACTGCATGAGGCACGCCAAGAACTGCCTCACATCCCTGCCCATCGTGGTGACCACGTTCCAGAATCGTCTGTTCTTCACTCCCCATCCACATGCCTGCAGCTGCCTTCTCAGCTTGGTGCTGGGGCAGCAATGCATTAAACTAACACACCCTGTGTGACAGATTGGCCCTCCCAGGACACATGCATCTTTTAGAGTAGCCAAATACATCTTAAATGATAAACTCCCAGTCAGTGGGCTGCGACGTGACGATTTCAGGCTGTGTCAGGGATGGTATCTGGGGAGCAAGGTTGGCCAGACGTTCTCACGCTCTCTCTTAGAGGAGCTGGCCGGAGACACTTCTGGGGCTGAGGGGCTATGGAAGGAGTTTGGCAAGTCAAGGATTTGCAGGTCAAAGATAAATATCTCTGAGCAGTTTTGAGTGTGTGTGACGGTGACTGTGTGTGTGTGTGAGCCCGTATGTGTGCTTGGACCAGTCTAGAGGGCGGCTGGTCCAGGCGGTAAGGAGGTAGGGCTGGATGCCAGAGGACCACTGAGGCAGGAGAAAGGGCCTCCCAGGGCTGAGGACCTTGCCCCGCAGCTGCAGGCCCCCTCTCCAGGCACCAGCGCCCGGAAAGGCCTCAAACTGAGCACGGCTGTGCCGCAGAAGAGAAGCGCGGTGCTGCGGCGTCTGCGGGCGGGCGGAGGCCTGCGCAGAAAGTACCGCCTCCGCGAAGTCTGGAGGGCTGGGCCTTTTCTGGAGCGTCCGCTGGTCGCAGGTAAGCAGGGCTGAAAGGGGCCCGGGACAATCGTGACAGGGCTTCCCCTGCAGTGTAACTGCCGCACTTCGTGCTGAATTGTCCTTAGGATGCATCTCGGGCGTCCTGCTCGTGGCTTCCCCACTTCAGATGCCTCCCTGGCCTCCCAGTGGAGCCCAGTTAAGAAGCTCACCTGCTTGTTATTTCGCTAAAAGGGATTGCTGGCTGCAGAAAGTGGTGCGAGGAGGTTGCTCACCTAGTCTTGTTAGGAGGACAGAATCGTCGGGTACCTGTCCGCACAGGATTTTAAGCTGGGCTTGCCTGCCTCGTTAGTGGTGCCTTTGTTAATGCTGGTCTCTCCACAGGGACATAAACCCCGTTCTACCCCTCTATCTCCCAGCCTTTGATGGCAACGGAAGTCAAACTAACGGTTACCTTTAGGGTGGGGATGGTAGGGAAGAGGCACAAGGGGAGGATTCTAGAGTGCTGATACTTCCTACTTCTTGATCTGGGTGGTGGTGATAGGGTGTGTGCTGTGTGTAAGGAATATTCATTAGACTGAATGTAAGATGGTGCAGCTGCTTTAGAAAGCGGCTGGGCAGTTCCTCAAACTTTAACATAGAGTCACCATATGACCCAGTCATTCCACTCCTAGGTGTATACCCCTAAGAACTGAAAACATGCCCACACAAAAACATGCACATGAATGTTCATAGTGACATTACTCATAGTAAGTGAAAGATGGCAACGACCCAAATGTCCATCAGCAGATGATGAATGGGTAAACAAAATGTGGCCTATCTGTACTGTGGAATATTATTCAGCCATAAGAAGGCATGAAGTGTTACAGCATGGATGGCCCTTGAAATCATTATGCTTGCTAAGTGAAAGAAGCCTGACACAAAGGCCACACAGAGTGTGACCCGTGGACCAGAATCAGCACATCACCTGGGAGATCATTAGATATGCAGCCCCAGTCCTACCGAATCAGACCATTTTAACAAGGTCCCCAGATAATTCGTATGCACATTAAGGTTTGAGAAGCATACTCCAGAGGGCTTCCCCCAACCCCTGCTGCCTACAGAAGAGATTATAAGCTCCTCAGGACTGTCTCTGTCCATCCCCAACGAGTCTGGGCTCATAAATATTTGTTCCTTCAGTGATCACACATGTTCATCCTGTAAGAACACTGAGGGGCTGCAGAACTAAAGCCAACACCTACTCTGACTTTAAGACTAAGATTTGAGGTTATTTGGCCAAATAAGAGAAGAGGTAAATTCCTGATACCTCAAATGAGATCTCCAAATACCAATTCCCACTAAAAGGAGTCAGGGCTCCTTGGAGTAGTAGCAGATTCTAGGTCTGGGCAGAAAACATGTAAGCTGAGGCTTGTACAAAATATAAAGGTTTCTCAAGTCATGTTTAAAGGAGTCAGGAGCCAAATAGAGAGGAGACTTCCACTGGCCCAAATGGGGCCACTTGGTATCAAGGGGAATATTGACTGTAACAAACTGAAACATATCAAATGTGTTAAAATCCATGAATTCATAGTAATACTCAAAACAAAGCAAAATAAAATTCTGTTCACTGTTGGAAGATGCTTGGGAAGCCACTCATTATTCTGAAAATGGCAAGTAAAAGGGGGAAATGAAGCAGTTATCCTGGGGATCAAATCGTAGACAAGCAGTGATATGAGATTCTATCATTCCTCCTTCACTTATAAGCTGGAATTCTTCTGTGGAGAGATGAGAGAATCCTGTATCACTATTTTGGAGTGTTTAATGAACCGCATGTTTAATGATTCAAGCATTGACTGTCTACAGCATCTAATATCACAGAGAGAGACAACCAGACATGTCTTCTGTTGGGAGATTATAGCAACACTAGAACCAAACCTGAATCTGATTAAGCTCTAGATCTGAGTACCGATTTACGGGAAAAAAGAGACAGGGAGCATGTTAAACCGCACTTTGGGAGGTCATTGGCAAAATCTAGATTGTGGACAAATCTACAGGATAAACAACCCAGTGTCTTCAGCAAGCAAATTGCAAGGGGAAAAAAAAGAAAAGGTGGAGGAGTAACTAACAGATTAAAACAGACTCAAGAATTGTGTTGGCTGATGTCAACATGTGACCCTCACTTGCACCCGGACTCAAATTGTTTTTTAAAAAATCCATTTATGACAATTTGAGATAATCAGCAAGTTTGAACACTAGGAATTACTGTCAGTTTATTTTGATACACAATTGCACTGTGGCACAAAAAGAGTTCTTTCTGAGTGATTTACTGAAACGTTTCCAGGCTGAAACAGTATGCTATCTAGAACTTGCTTCAGAATAGCAGATGAGCTAGATTGATATTGTGGGGACTGGGCCAGTCTGCCCAAGTCTGAAAAGTGGGTAGGTGTGTGGTAGTTCATGATACTATCCTCTCTACTTGGTGTATGTTCAAAAGTCTCTAAAATTTAAAAAGCTAAAGCACAAGGTATAAACAAAGTGTTGGCCTAAGATAAACAAACATATAAGCAAAACAAAACAGAGTTTAGGTAAAGGATCCATTACTGTGTAAGAACATTAATGAACTTTCTCATTTCACTCTCTATTTCTCCATAACTAGATTTTTTGTAATATAATCATTTGCCTTCAGAGGTGTTCTATAAACTGAGACTCTCAACTCAGTCCAGAGAATGAAGCAAAAGTTATGAAAACTCAAGGAGAAAGAACTGGATGCAGAAATAATTCTGGAAGATTTTGGGTTGGGTCAGAAATGAGCATAGTTGAGTTCACACCAGAAATCCGCCAACTGAAGGCATGAGCCAGACGTGTTCATGACTGACTTGGTGACAGAAGGAAATAGTGTTTCTGTTTAGCATCCTTCTCTCTAACAGAATGAAATGGTAGAGCCATGAGTCTCAGCCCTGGCTGCACATTCGAATGACCCGGGGAGCTCTACAGGGGCACCCAGGCCCACCCTGGACCAATTAAATCTAGACTTCTGCAGGAAGCCCGGGGCTCCAGCAACTGTCAGTGAGCCCCAGGTGATTGATTCTGACGTGCAGCCAGAATGAGGCTCCTGGTGTGAGGGCTGGCAAAGTCGGGATTTCAGCCGGTCTGCTCACATTTCAATATAGCTGTGTAATTGTGCTGGGAAATCATGGTAGCCACTGCGGGAGAAATGACAAATTGAGCTGATAGGTGAAACACCAGGTGTCAACTCCATTCTGTTTGCTGTGAGTCAGCTGAGGTCACTTGAAACCACTGTGTCCAACGTGAGTCCCTCCTCTCTGGGCCTCTGGGGTGTGGCTGAGATCCGGGTGGGCTGGAGGTTGGCTCCTGTGGGCTGAACTGTGGGCTCCTACAGCTGCAGGTTTTAGCAGCACATATCAAGTACCAAGGGTGACAGCTGGTCAGTGGAAGTCATGGTCTGGTAAAGCTGGGGAGGGGGTGGTTGGGTGCTCAAGGATTGGCCTCCTGCCGCATGCTGGACTGTGACTCAACCCCAAGCAACACCCAGCAGTTAGCAGGCAGTGCCAGGCCCAGATTCCACCTCCTGGGCAGAGTCTGGGTCTAGCGCTCAGAAGTGACTTTCATCAGTGCCACAGAAGAAAATTAAACTGGCTAGTTGACAGGGAACAGGGAGATTTAAAGCACACATGTCAGGAGTCACTGACCCTGGCAATTGGAGAGAGTGGGGGGAAGAAGTAGCTTCTAAGCAATCATGACACATTATGAGAAAATGTGATTCCAGTTTCCAAAATTCCATTGTCAGGTATTAGCTGTGACACACAGAAGGCCCTCTCACTGCCACCTCCCTGTCAAGTGGAGGCGGCTGGCTGTCCCTTAGCGGGAACAAGTACAGCTCGGTCCTCTCGCCCGTCCAGCAGGGATCTGTCCCTTTCAGGCTTGTCATGGCCTGGAGGGAAGGCCCCCACCCTGCCCAGGGTTTGTGACTAAGCAGGCCTTCTACCAGACCCTCCTTCTCCCCCAGGAGTGACCTGCCCTTTGATCTTCCCCTTGCCTCAGCCCCACCCGAGTTTACCTGCTCTGGGGTCCTTTGGCCTTGGCATCTCTCAAGAGCTTCCCTTCTCAGGCAGCCCTGCCAGCTTCACCTGAGACCCTCCTGGGACCTTCCCCTTGCTGGCCCTGGTCCTAAAGGTCCTGGCGTCACTCACATGCTGTCAAGCAACAATAAGGTGGGGATCTGTCACCAGTCAGCCAACTGGGCAATGAACGTTCCAGACCCTCAAAGACCTTCAAGCGGTACATCGCTGGTGAAGCAGGGTCCATGCAAGACTGGAGGAAGGCAGAGTGAAACGGGTGTGGGGATGAGATCTGTGGACTATGGAGCAGGACAGTTTCCTGGATGGGACAGGACTTAAACCATGTAAGGAGGACCGACTGGATATCAGTTGGTAAGAAGTTGTGGACGGGGGGGCGTGATGCTGGGAGAAAAGTCAGGAGCGAATGGGCTCTCAGAATTGTGGGCAGACTGGGGTGACACCCAAAATATTTACCCACCAGGCCTGACCCCCCTGATCCTAGGAGCCCTGGCTATGCATGGGCCTCCCTGGCTGCTGGATTTTGGGGAGGTCCAGAGGTTCAGTGAAATGATCAAGGTAAGATGGACAGGTGGCAGTTGGGTTGGGAAGGGGGCTTAGGGCAACAGCTGTTTACCAGCCAGGATGGAGGTGGCTTGATGTTTCAAGAACCCTGAGGACCGTGAATCACTCGTACTGACTGGAGCTCTGCCTGGCCCATGGGGGACAGTGGCTATGAGATGGCCAGGCACTCAGATGCTGTGATGGGACCTGCTAGCTCATGCTTGTCTGCAGGAGCTCACAGTCGTGAATCAGGAGCTGCTCGGTTTCCTTCCTTCTAAGAAAAGATGGTGTGGCCCAGCATAGCAAGAGAGCCTTGGGTAAAGTGGAGACACCTCTATCCTGGCCCAGCTGTCGCCGGAGAGAAGCTGGGGGCCTCACAGCCTGTCTGTGACTTGGGTGGTGGCGGCGGGGGAGGGAGGGCTCACGATCTCCCTGGGGAGTCAAACTCCAGCCTCAGTTGGTCTTGTGAAGTTGAAGAAATTCTGAGGGACGATGAGACTGAGAGGTTTGATGACCTGTCAAACCTCATTTAGAGCCAGAAAAATCAAAGGATGGTCCTTGGGAAATGACAGCAGTTGTCACAACCTTTGTAATCGGGTCTGGCTGCTGCACGGCCGCCCTCCCCTGTGGAGGCTTTGCCGCAAGAGAAGCATCGGCATTCCAACGCAACCGTGGGGTCTGGCGGGAGTTAACCCAGCAAGGTGGACAGGCCAGGAACCTTAACTTCAGGGGCCGGCTGGAGAAGAATCCGAAGCACCACCCGCGGTGCAGCAGAGCAAGGCTGCAGCGAGGGGCAGCACAGAGGCTGACCGGCAGGCCGAGGCAGGGAGGCCACTCAGCGAGGGGCTGTCGGGCTGCACACAGGTGCTCTTGGTGGGGAGGCTGGAGAACCACGCTGGGAACCGGGAAGGCCCCTACGCAGGCTGGTGGCAGGAGAGCCAGCCAAGCCACACTACAGTCAGGGTACCGCCACGAGGACTGCTGTGGACCGCTGCCTCAGCGGTGCTCTCTGACCCTCACCTTTCCCCTCATGGGTCAGAGCCCCCAACGGCTGGGCCAGGATGGAAAAGCTGCGAACTCTGTGGGGCTGGTGAGAAGCGGAAACACTTTCCACTCCCTGGGGTCCTGAGGGCTCCTGCCCCCCACCATGACATAGGGGGTCCCCAAAGAGGATGGATCCCTGGTGCCAAAACAATCAAAGCAACCAGTGCCCACCACACACCAGCCACGCAAGCCCCTGTTGGGCACAGCGGGATGAGCAGGTCTCTCCAAGTGCAGAGAGCATCCCGATGAGTGACAGCACCTACAGATGAAAGAGTGAGAGACTTCGGCTGCCTTCTCCTGCCCCACATGGGACCTATCCAAGGCAAACAAAAATGCATCCCCTGCAGGGGTGGGTGGATGGCGAGGAGCTCCGCCCTACACAGACATTCAAAATGACTCACCCGTCCCCCTGCACAGCAGACAGAGGGCAATATGCCCTGTGGAGGCTTTAGCAGAGCTCGGTCAGCTTCTACAGGATGCAGGAACATCTGGTGTTGCTGGTGGGTGAGGGGAGGCTGGCAGTATCGCTAGAATGGCCCATGAGTGGTCCCGAGGCCCCAGGTGTGCCCTGAAATTGTGTGCGACAGGTTTTGTGTGTCACATATAATCTGCTGGGCAAGGTTCAGACTTTCGTGGGATGCTCAGGTGAGGAGAAGCCCTGCTCTAGAACAACATCTCAACACGTTCCTGACGCCCCTCAGGCCCGACTGGATACTCTGCAAGGTCAATTTCCAGCCCATTCATTGAAGGCCACCCCGCCTTCCAGCCTCCTGCCCTCTCCCCTGTCCTGGCCATGGTTAACACTCCAGACCCAAATGCTTCCTCCAGAATCATATGCCTAAGCTGGATGTGTAAAAGGCATCCCATCCGAACACATCCAAACCAGACTCTTGATTTGTTCCTCCCCTCATCCTGATCGCAGTTAAAGCCATTCTTCTGCATAAGGAGGGAGAACTGTGTAGTAAGTAAGCACTGGATTCAAATCCTAGCTTTTCCACTCAATAGCTGTGTGACTTGATGCAAATTGATTAAACCCTCTGTGCCTCAGTTTCCCCTTCTGTAAAACGGGGACCATACTAACAACTAGTTCATAGGAGTGTTGTGAAATTTCAACAGCTTTAAAATATGTCAAGGGTTTAGAAGACTGACTGGCTAACAATGAACATAAGCAATTGTCATTCTTCTAGCTGCTCAGGACAAAATCCTAAGAATGATCCTTTATTTCTCTCTTTCCCTTACACATCACTTCAAACCCATCAGTAATTACCATCCTTTCTGCATTCAGATATAATCCCAAATCTGACCTCCTCTCACCATCTCTGTTGGTACTGGCCCACTCCAAGCCACGGTGGCCCTTCCAGTGACCTCATAAATTGTCTCCCTGCTTCTGTTACTGCCATCTTCCCCACACCAGTTCCCCTAATAGCAGCCAGAGTGACCTTTTAAAAGTGTAAATCAGACCAGATCCCTCATTTTCAGACTGTTGAGGAATGCCCTCAAAAAGAAATGATGCCATTTGACCCATGAGCTTGACCCCAGCATCAGAGGCTCACCGCAGAGGCCCTGTCCTTGGAATGTGAGGCAGTCCCAGAGGCTGCCCCGCAGACACAGCCTTGAGAGAGTTGTGCTGTTGAGACCATCTGGGCAGTATACCTGACTGAGCCCAGTTAGAGCTTCCCTAAAACTGTTAAGGTTTGCCGGGTGGGTGCAAAGATCTACTTATCTTGCGTCCACCCATGACAAGCCTTGTATGTAAGTTCCCTGGCTTGTTAAACCTGCCACCTTCCGAATGGGGGTGGCCTGCCCCTTTTCCAGTTTCTCCCTCCACATGCAGGGTCCAGTGTCAGATCACACCTGGGAAGCTCCGGAGGGTCTTTCAGAGCAGCAGGTCTCAGAACATAAGTCACACCCCTCACTGTGGCCGACAAGACCCTACTTGTTTTGGCACTTGCCCACCACTCACATTTCATCTCCTACCATTTCCCCTTCCTCCCTTGGTTCTGAATGTCACCTGGTCTCTCCTTACCCTCGTTGTCCTTCCTCTCTGCCTGGGAAAATGCCAGAGAAGAGGAGATGCAACTAGGGGCTGTTTGTCTCAGGGGGTGAGGGGAAGTTCCTCTGAGGAGGTCACATGTGGGCACACCTGAATAGTACTGGATGAGCCACACAAACACCTGGTGTGGGGAAGCACAGGTACCTTTGAACACGCATGCGTATATTCCTTCACGGTGACCAGGTGCTCGGGATACTCCTGACCCTGTGCAGGGAGGTATCCATGGTTGTAAGGCAGCCTCAGGGCCGCAGAATGCACACCTGGTCGTCTGGAGGGGTCCTGCTGTGGGGGCCAAGTACCACCTTCCTACTCCCACAGCAGCGCCGGGACAGGCCCGTGAACCCCAGCATCCTCGGGGCAATGAGGGACCGCACAACGCCCTCCCTTTCACCCTCTACTCCGAAGCCTCCCTCCCATCCCTGAGCCTGTCTCTGCTCCCACAGGTAAGGAAATTACCAGCGGGAAATATCCCTGTACTTGCCAGAGGCCCCAAGAGAAGGGCACGGCCTCCCTGGGGAGAGTGAGGGCGGCAGGCGGTGGGCTGGGCCGGAGCAGGTTTCAGGACTGAGGTAGAGGGCAGCTCGGTGAATAAATGAATGCTTGGAAGTAATGTTTAACCCAGGACTGCAAGGCGCCGACTGGTAACAGCCCTGCAGACCTCTTCGTTCTGCCACAGACTGGAAACCCGTCCACTGGCCCAGGACTTGGACACGTGGGAAAATTTAAAGCACCAGTGAAATCGTAGATGTCACCATCTTCGTCCGCACTGTTGGTATTACTGCCTTTCCAGTTTCTTCTTTTGCTGAAAGTGGATTCGGTCCTGGCACAGCAATGATAGCAAACATACGGAGCATTACCGGGCGCCAGGCTTTGTTCTTCGCGGTCTTGGCCTTGGGCCCGGGGTGGTGGGAGGGAGGGGGGGCGCACGGCCTGCAGTCCCCGCCGCGTCCGCTGGGTGGCGCCCGCGCTTGGTCCCGCGCCTGGAGTGTGAAGCGCCCGGCCCACCGCGGGGACCGCACCTGCGGCCTCACCCGAGCTCGGCGCCACAGATGCCTGCCTTTTGTTTTACAAAAACTTTTTCCCTTGTAGATTCGCATTTCACAGAACCGGCTCCAAGGCCACCTGGACTTGGGCACAGAGGGACTGGAATGTGGGGAAGGGTGTGCGGGGGTGGAGGTGGGAGGAGGGGGGCTCTTGCAGAGTGAAATGAGGCGGCACGAGGGGATCAACGGTCAAGGCCGGGCCTGTGGTTGTACTCCTGCTTTAATAGTTAAGCGTCCTGATCTTGGGGTTCGTGTGCAAATGCTGGGGTGGCAATGGGAGCTAGGGTGAATGTCCTGGGGGAGGGGAGGCAAGGGAGAATGGGGGTAGAGAAGTAGAGGGGAGTGGGGACAGACGCCTGGTCAGGTAGTGCCCAGGTCGGCTGGATGGACCCCTCTACCCGTTTCGTCTCCCACCTACGTGCAGTTGCCTGGCATCTCCTCTGGAGTTTCTGATTCTTGTGGGAACAAGCCCTGTCTCCCTACTTCTGACGACACTTTTTCTTCACCTGGGTGGTGCCCAACTCATGTTTGGTTTTCTGTTTGTAAGAAGAGGGACAGGTGAGGCATGAGAGCCTGGCATTCCTATGAAGGCTGTTGGGGGAAGCCAGGAAGTGGACCTGGATCGCCTGTCTGAGGATCTACAGACATCTTTGGAGCATTCCCCTTCAGGCACAAAACCGCCCGCGCCTGCTTTGGCACATCCACACACCACCTAGGATGCTTCTTGGCACATAATAGGGACTTCGTGTTTATCTTTGTCAGAGGGAGCTGGAAAGCAACATCAGAATAATGAGCCCCCAGGTTATTTGGATTAAATGCAGATTCCACCTTCTCATTTTCAAAGGTTCTACTTCAGGAAGAATGGGGCCCAGGAATCTGCACTTTGAGCAAACACCCCAAGAGATTCTGAGACATGATGGGTAGACCACACCTGGAGATATATCAGCCAGAGTTTTAGGTACCACTGTGTGATGCTGGGAAGCTTGGAGTCAGCAGCCCCCCTTCCTTTCCAAGCTGGCTCCAGGCCCCTTCCAGTAACACTGTGTCCCCGGCCCCCAGCCTCTTCCTAGTTTCCCCCACCTGTTTTGCTTTACCTGCCGTAGCTGGAATGTTGAGCCTGATTCTTTCAGAAGGTAAGTTTGTGTAGCATTGGATAAATTCTGAAATAAATGAACTTGTCATTTTCTAGCCATTCTTACAGACCCTGCATTCTGTGATGACTTCATTTTCTTTTCTTAAATGGACAAGTTCTTATTTGAACCTAAACCACCCACCACTCCCACCTCCAATTCTCTGTGCATCCTGAACTCTATCTCCAGGCTGTCAATCACAATGTCCTTGATTCTTTAGACTCCACATGGAATTAGAGGGGCAATTTTTTTTTGGAAAAACTTAAAACAAGTGCATTTCCCTGGTATTTATTTTCTCTCAGCTCAACCTTCCATCATAAAAACAGAAGGTTGGCAGACAAATTATACTGAGAGTCGTCAGTTGAATATTTTATTATTGCATTTTTAAGAGCAGTATTTTATGATTGCTCTGATAATACAAGGGATGATACTTGTGAGAGTGAGTCAACAACACCTTCCCTGCTGGTGTCTGCCCTCTGATAACCTCGTGGGATGGAGACACAGCACCAGGAAGGGATCATCACAGAACATTAATAAGGTGGAAGGCCGAGTGCTGGCGCCGGGAATGCTTCCGAGACAGAAAGCAGTAACTAGGCCAGACAGGCCTGTTGTTTTCGCTCTTTGAGAGAGAACTGAGAAATGGAAAATGGTCTCGTTACCTTTCCAGCAAATACAGGGCCTTGTTCAGAATTTTCTCTGACTGTGTCCCCAAGACACTGGTCACCCAGTTACATGGAGACGGATCAAGAGAGAAGCTGTTTGTGAGAGTTCAGGAAAATGAATGTCCCCCTCAGCTCTGTGAGAGCAGATGGGTTCCGCATGAGGTGAGAGAATGGAGGTGGGGAGGATAATAAATGAGCTCCAGATGCATCAGAACCCTCTAGAAGTCTGGGGGAAACACTTGAGTCACTTGCTGAAAATTTGTTGTTTGTTTTTTCCAGTATTTGATGGGGCTTCAAGAAAGAGATAACACTTTACCTTCGTTGTTGGAGAGGTGCTAAACTGGCTGGAATCATCTCTGCTACTGCTACAGAAACAGCAATTCGACTTTATTTGTTAATCACAGTAACTTGATCCGCGGCAGCCTCATCCGTCTGGGAGACCCCACCCAGGACCATGCAGAGGGACTAGCACAGGAACACACTGGCTCTTCAAGTTTTATTTTGACCACCCAAATGCCAGGTATACCATTCTCGCTGAGAGGCATCCATGTGATTGCCTGTTTACAGACCAGGAAGGCACGTCTGAGGAAGGTTAACAGCCTGGCCCCAAGTCACAACCCTCCACAGAATGAGCGGCCACCTCCCGCGGCATCCAGGGTGGCTAGAGCAACTAAGGCTTCAGTAAGGGCGAGTGCAGTGAAGCGCAGAGAGAGGCTCAGGGATGAAGCCCAGTTGTGAGTCACAGTCCATATTCTTCCATCTCCAGCACAGCTCTGCAGTCGAAAAGCCAGGACTTCAGCTTTTCTCCAGCTGATCTTCAGCTTTTTCATTGAAGACCCAAGAAATCTGTGCCCTTGCTTCTCTTCTTTAATTCTGGAGCTGTGTTTCATTCCCTACACCAAAGAATGCCATTATCATTTCATTCCCTAAACCAGAGAATAAACTCTGCAGTTATAAACATAAACATTACAAAGGACAAACTCAGGCCCACAGGGAAGGCAAGTACTTACAGGACAGCTACACGGAGCCTCGGGATTTATTTCCTAAGTCACCACCAGGACATCCCAGAATGGCATTTTAGAGGCAGAGAAAACTAAAATGTTCCCACTCTGATCTGTTACTTATCACAGCACCAAGAAAATGATGGAGGAGCAACTCTGGGCCAAAATTTGGAAGCGCCTGTGTCGTGTAGACCCAATCCAAAGCAGCCTGTTTGAAACAAAACATTTGCTTCTGAAACTTCTGAACTCTTCTTGGCCCTTGCATGTGGTAGAGCTCATCTAAACACTTTAGAAACCGTTTCAGCACACATGGTGGAAGCACGGAGAGGGGGTCTTTGCAGAGCTTGACTTCATTTTGAATGTCATGCAAAAATGAGAGGTGCAGAAAACTGAGGTCTTTCCAGGATGATGTTCCAGACAAAAACGTAAAGAGAAAAGTGTTCAAGAAAATATTTGATACAATGGACAATGACATGAGCAGAAAGGCCATTATAAATTCCAATAAAAAATGTAACAGACAGATGTTCCCCTGCTTCCTCTGAGCCCTGGTTCAGGTCTGCCTCCACCACGGAGGCTCTTGGAGCAACACTAGCATCTAAGCTCTTCCATTCTCTAATGCATCAAAAGTTTTTACCATGTGTGGACTATGTCACAGTGATCAGAACAATCCACTCTTTTTTTCTTTTAATCAGGAATTTATTTATTTATTTTTTATTAAAGTATCATTGATATACAATCTTATGATACTTTCACATACACAAAACAGTGGTTCAACATTCACCGGTATTATCAACACCTTATCCTCTATTGCGGTCACTGTCCATCAACATAGGAAGATGTTATAGAGTCATTAATTGTATTCTCTGTGCTGTACTACCATCCCAGTGACCAGCCTGTGTTGTGATTGGGAATTACAGTGCCCCTGAATCTCCTTCTCCCTCCCTATCCACCCTCCCCAATCCTTCCTCTTTGATAACCACTAGTCCCTTCTTGGTGTCTATGAATCTAGTGCTTTTTTTGTTCCTTCCAGAACAATCCAGTCTTATATTTGACTGATCTCTTGTCTCCAATACCTATTTTGGGGTCAAGGACTGCAACTTTAGTGAAAAGAATGACAATGCCTGGTAAAATTGCCTTTAGATCCAGGCAAAAGGAATCCTAGCACTTCCCAGGAATAAGCTCACATCTTCTCTTCTAGACCATTCTCCAAGTCTGTCCTCCCTCGGTGGACCATGTTGCCAGTTGGTGGAATGGCCAATGGGCAGCTATTTGGAGGGGATCTGCTTGGACACAGAGCTGGGTGTCCATGTGCCATCTCCCTGGGCCACCACAGTCTAGTGTGGAGTTCCAAGGAGGTCAGGAGCTTTGCATTTGAACTAGACTTTCCAGTCTCATGTTACTCAGAGAGGCTTAAAACATAGTGAGATAGGGGCACCTCACATACAGAGGTTTCCTTGCTCGCAGTGGAAAGGGCAAGGAGAGGCCTCCCAGAATAAGGAATGGGGCTTCCATTAGACCTCTTTTTCCAGGCCTCAAAAACGTTCAAGGTAGCCTTGGAGTGTCTTGGCTAGCTCAGTCCCTAAAAGCTGTTTAAGTCTCATCTTGTTATTGCTGTCACCTATCTGGAGCCAAGAAACGAGTCACCAAAATAATGAAATGCCTAGCTAAGCTTAAAAACAAAACCACAGGGACTTACTAAATAAATATGTTATGATAAACAAAGTGGAAACTGCAGGTCCCTGTAATGAATACAAAGACTCTGTTCCAACATGGAAAGAATGTTAAACGAGGGAATTTAAGGCAAAGGGGACAGCTAGTAAAGGCAATTGACATTGGACTGAGAATATACCAAGACTCCCGCTCAAAATCAAACATGCGTTATTTGCAGTAATCATTCTGCATACTGCTCTGTTGATTTAAAACACAGCGTAACTTCATCCTGTAGGTGCCACTCATTTAAAACGTGGGTAAATGAACATAGTTGGGTTAGACTGTCACTCTCTTCTACATGACTTAAAAGATTCACTAAGGAGACTCAGAGGACCAACAAGAATGCAGGGAGAATGTTAGGTTTAATTAAGAAATCAACTCTTTAAAGGACTTTAGCACAATGATTGTTGGTCTGCAAAATATGTTGTGAATTGTAAATGAGTCTTCCACACTTAGAAGAAAGCTGCACAGAATCTCTTCTTGGAAGGACTTGGGGGGCATTTTGAGTTGTTGAATAGTAGCCAATTGCATTTCGCTGTCATCAGGCAGTAATTACTGAGTCCTTTTAGGCCTAATGACAAGAAGTAACATCTGTTAGGTGTTTACTACATGCTCAGCCCTTGGTTGAGTGTTTTCCAAGCGTTCAGCCCTCACAACAGGCCTATGAAGTATTAGTATTAGGGCCATTTTAAAGATGAGGAAACTGAGGCACTTGGAGGCCAAGTGTTGTGCCCAAATTACCCAGATAAATACCAGGGAAACAAAAGTACAATAGGCTCTCTGCTTTTAAGAAGTTTAATACATACATACATACATATATATATATATATATATATATATATATTTTAGTTTAGTAGTATTTTATTAATGTTGTAAATTTTCTAATTTTAATAAGTTCAAACCAGTTTCATCTTCCAGTTGATCTGAATTTGTTTTCACTAAAACAATATGAAATATTTTTCTAACCAATTAACAATCATCATGTATTGTAATAAGAATGAGAAGAAAACTGTCTTATGGAATATCCAATCCATGCTTGAGAATCAACTGCCTACGGAACAGTTAAATTGCCAGTTGTAACATAGTATTTACTGTGCCTGAACAGTGACAAACACAGTGATGATTTTCTTAACAAACCTCAGGGAAGCTATTAACAAGTTGGCATTTCTAACTCATGTGGAAATGTCCATTTTATTTATTGGAGAATTGTAGCCATGGTGTTCATTTAATTAGGAATCTGGTACTGTAGAATGGCAATTCTGTGATATTCATAATATTTTGGACAACCATGAATGCAAATGCAAAAGGAAATTGGTTGAGTATATAAATGTCAGCTTATTTTCTGTTGAACCTCCCATTTTACATGGCTTAAAAGCTGTTTAACAAAAGGATTACCGAAACACATTGTATCACTTTACAAGATTTTTTATGCCAAATTCATGTAACTAGGAACTGTGCTAGGCTCATTGACAGCCAGAAAGAAAAGGACCTCCAATTTCTGACAAGAACTAAGGAAACTGTGTGTTACAAGGAGGGTTCAGATCTAGTAGCCTGTTCACCAGCTGATAAAATGGCATATTCTAATTCGTGTACTAGGCATTATCAAATCTGAGAAAAGCAGAGAATGGGAAGAGATGGGAATTGGAAGGAGACAAAGAGACTGGAAAAGTAGGCAAAGGTGCCTCTGATTGGTGGTGAATGGCCACAACTTCACCAGGAAAGTTCTCTCACCTGGCTACGCCCGTGAGGTCTGATTATCTCAGGGGTCCCTGCGGTAGGTGGGTGTGGCGCTCCACAGCACGGCCCTCCTGCACGGCCTCAGCTCAAGGGCTGATTCATTTGTTCACAGTAAGCACTTGTTCAGCACTAATTACGTGCTGGGCCCTGGGCAGGGTCAGGAGGCACACCCACGCACAAGGAGGGCAGGTCCCTTGGAGCTGGCGTTCTGGTCAGGGGAGATAGTCTGTAACCAATTAGATAAATAATTGTGAGAGTAGCAGATGGCAATTTGTGCCATGAAAAAAATAAAGCAATGTAAGAGGGTTGATTGTGAAGGAGATTCAGGAGAGCTGTCTGTATAGGTGATTGGGGGAGGCCTCTCTGAGGTCGTGCAGGGAAGGAGCCAGGCATGGGAAGCTCCAGGGGGAAAGCATTACAGACAGAGTACGAAGGTCTTGGGGCAGGAATGAGTTTGATGGGTTTGAGGATGTGCCGGAAGGTGCCAGAACAGCATGTAGAAGAGGGGAAAGTAGGAGATGAGGGTGAAGTCAGAGCCTTCCAGGCCAGGGCTGAACTCCTGGATTCACGTCTGAGTGGAATGGGAAGTCACTGGGAGATCTAAAGTAAAGAAGTGATGGGATCACTTTACATTTTTCAATTACTCTGTGGAGATTGCGTTTTAGGAAGAGAGCACGGAGGTGTGTGAAGAGAGTGGCTGGCTAGTCGGCATCCACCTTCTCCCCACGGAGAGGGGCGCAGGGATGGGCCTGCGACCTGCTGGGGGCTGCAGCCCATCCAGGCTGTCTCTGTGGGAGTTAGAAGGGCAGACCCCCTTGTCTTTGGAATTGAGCACCCACCACCGCCACGTAGAGGAGCCAGAGAAGTGATGAGGAGCAGAGAGGGACGGGCAGTGTCGGGCTCACATCTCTAGTCCTTGAGGTCCAGGGACTGCCAGGGCTCCTAAGCTCTCCACTCGATTCTGTAGCTTTTCACAGAAGGAGTTCTAACAAGTGCATGGACATTGGAGATGGAAAGTGGATGGCGAGGGAGGAGGGGATGAAAAATAAAGAGAGGAGGTAGTCTCTGGCCTTGGAGCTGAACATGCGTGGGATCCGGGAGGGAAGCAGAGGTGGTGTGAGGCTTGGCAAAGAGACCTCAAGACCTGCAAGCCTGTGTATTTTCTGTCTAAACATCCAAGTTACTCATTTCCCTGGGTGACCCTGCGGCTGTGGGACCTGTGAACAGTACTGAGTTTAAAAATGTGAGAATGGTATTTAAACAGAGAAAACAAGGATAGTGCCTTGGTGTGTGTAACATAGGCAAAGCAAAATTAATTTATAAGAATTTTCTTTAAAATATAGGGAAAGAAGATCTTGAACATTTTCTACAAACCCTAATGGAAACTAATAAAGATGAACAAAATACCACAAATATTGTCTTTATTCTGTGCGGTGTCATTTTATTGCAGCGATTGAGAAATATTTACAAAGGTCATAGTTTCTCTGCTGCCTCAACCCCCAGCTCTGTTTTCTCCGAAAGGGAGTTTAAGTTCCTCCAGAGCAAACTGTCCGTGTACCCCAGAGGGGGCGGGCTGACCCCACGCAGAAGGTGGAGGTTGTTCAGAAGGCCCAGGAGTCAGGGGGCCTGCCTGGGAGGCGCTCGGAAGGGTGGAACAGTAGGTGAGCTTAGACGGGGGAGGGGAAATGCTTTGTTTTAAAGGAGCAAGGCGCCGGCGTCCCTTCGCTGGGCTGTCTTCACGTCCTCCAGCCGGGCACCACCCGACACGCTGGTCCTGGGGGCCGGGCTCACCGTTGGGTGAAGTGGGGGAAGTGCGCTCCCGACGGCGCCTCTGAGTCCTGCTGCGCCTGTGCGTGCGCGGGCATGTTGGCGGGACAGTGCAGGAGTGAGCACTTGCAGCTTTTCCTTACAGATCCCCGTCCCCTTGGGTGCCGACCTGCGGGTCGGGGCCCGCCTGTCTGTCTCCTCCCTGGAGACGAGCCCTTCCCCGGGCCGGGCACTTCCG
The DNA here is from genome assembly GCF_040802235.1 of Manis javanica. Lineage (NCBI taxonomy): Eukaryota > Metazoa > Chordata > Mammalia > Pholidota > Manidae > Manis > Manis javanica. The sequence goes on from NC_133166.1 coordinate 87,117,785, forward strand.
TCCCTCAGGTAGGAAGGAGACTTGAGGTGGGTCAACCCCACCCGTTCACGTGGCCGGTGTAGACGCACCTGCCCCACAGGATGCAGCCTCGCGCGCCCTACCTGGACACTCCTCTTCTCCGGGCCGGGACAGGCCTGAGAAACTGCGCTGCAAACTCATCCCCTGGCCCCGCGAATCCCCCTGGTTCTGACGTGCGGGCTGCGGACCACGTGAAAGACCGGATTAGAGGGAAGCGCCGCTGAAGGTCGGGTCGTTGTGAGCTTGGCCGGCGAGGCACCGCCCAGGAAGAGGAGAGGAGGGGAGCGGGTTCCAGAAGGCAGCCGCTTGTCCGGGAGGACAGCCGCTCTCATACGCAGGGGAGGAGCTGGGCCCCCTTTCCTCCCACCCCCTCCAGCTGGCTCTGCTCCCCCGTGGGCAGCTCTCCCCTGGGTACAAGCCAGGGCCACTCCCCGGGAACGCTCAGGTGACAGCTGTGCCCGGCCTCAAACACGGTCTCTCCGTGGCCCCTGCCTGATAAAGTTACCAAATTCGAGTGTGACAGATTCCTGGACGAGGACAGAGGGTGAAAACTATGGCTGATTCCAAAGCGTTGCTTTTTAAGCCCCAAACTCAGTGGGTGGTACCAAGGCACCTGACATTTCCGGAGCCCTCTTTTTCTGTGGGATTTAGGAATGCCTCAGCTCTGCACAGGCCTCATGCACCCTTGGACTTCTTGCTTGCTTTCTTTTTTTTTTATGATGTACACCATGGAGTCTCACATGAAGTATGAAAGTTACTTTTCTTTTTCATCTACTTGTTATTAAGCAGGGGGAACATTAATCTCATTTTATAGACATAGATCATTTCTGGATGGATACAGCTCCCAGTGTTAGAGATTCTGACTTGAAGCCGTTCTTTCCTTACGAAATTGTCCCTTTTGTATTGACCAAGTACGTATCTCTGTGAGTGGTACCTGTGGGCCTGAGGAAACCAACCATTTTTTGGAAAGAACCTCACCCGAGAAAGTCACCTGCTGCTGGCTTTGTGCTCCTTCCCAAACACCTGGTTTAGGGCTCTGCCCAGAATGGCTGCCTGATAAACGCTGCAAATCCTGGCCATGAATCTAGGCTTCACCAAGGGAAGGGATCCTGTGCCTTCAGTCCAAAGACTTCACGGAGATTAGGGAACTCTTCCACAGATGAGGTAGGAAATGGGAGTTTGGGTCAAAGTGATTATCTTAACTCCTTAGAAAAAAAGTATCTGAGGCCAAGTTTGTGTGTTAAGGCTTCCCTGGGAGGTGCAGTATCAAGGCAGCAGGAGTGAGGCGGGGGGAGGAGGGGAGGCAGGGAAGGACGGACAGCAATATCAAGCTGGCCACAACATCCCCCCAAAAATGTAGCCTTTAGTTCGGCTACACAGGAGGTCTTCCCGGTGGGCCTAATGGACCTTCCACACTTCAGAGAGGGAGAGGAAGGAAAAAGAATGTGTCTGCTGGCTTGCCTTCCTCCTGTCTTTTGCTCGATGAAGTTAATTCCTTCTCAGTGCCTAGCTGTGTTGTCAAGTAGTCAGTGGTGAAGCCAGACCTGTGCCCATGTTTCATTTATTCTGACTTGGCTTGGTGTCAGGCAACACAAAGAACATAGAAAAGCCCAGTGTTCACCCAGGGGCACTAGGAGCCTCAGCTGAGGCTGGAGGACAGGTGGGCTGAGCAAACCTGGGAGACATCAACTGAGTTTGGCTCAGAGATAAACAAGGAGTTAGGGTTTTTTTTATTTTTTATGTTGATCTTGGTAGCATTAATATACAATTACATGAGCAACACTGTGGTTACTAGATTCCCCCCATTATCAAGTTCCCACCACATACCCCATTACAGTCACTGTCCATCAGTGTAGTAAGATGCTATAGTCACTATTTGTTTTCTTTGTGCTATACTGCCTTCCCTGTGCCCGCCCTACATTATGTGTGCTAATCATAATGCCCCTTATTCCCCTTATCCCTCCCTTCCCAGCCACCCTCCCCAGTTCCTTTTCCCTTTGGTAACTGTTAGTCCATTCTTGGGTTCTCTGAGTCTGCTGCTGTTTTGTTCCTTCAGTTTTTTCTTTGTTCTTATAACTCCACAGATGAGTGAAATCATTTGGTACTTGTCTTTCTCTGCTTGGCTTAATACCCTCTAGCTCCATCCATGTTGTTGAAAATGGTAGGATTTGTTTTCTTCTTATGGCTGAATAATATTCCATTGTGTATATGTACCACATCTTCTTTATCCATTCATCTACTGATGGACACTTAGGTTGCTTCCATTCTTGGCTATTGTAAATAGTGCTGTGATAAACATAGGGGTGCATATGTCTTTTTCAAACTGGGCTCCTGCATTCTTAGGGTAAATTCCTAAAAGTGGAATTCCTGGGTCAAATGGTATTTCTATTTTGAGTTTTTTGAGGAACCTCCATACTGCTTTCCACAATGGTTGAACTAGTTTACATTCCCACCAGCAGTGTAGGAGGGCTCCCCTTTCTCCACATCCTTGCCAACATTTGCTGTTCCTATTCTTTTCTATATTGGCCATCGGGGTTAGGTATTTTTAAAAATGATGTATTCTTTGACCTTCTCCCTGAAGCTGTAGTCCCACTAGACCTCCTAATGCCATTTACAACTTACTCCTTCCTCTAGACTCTGCCTTACCCAACATGTGGTGGCAAAAAGGAGAGTCCTGGAGACATTGTGGTTAAAACAATACAAATGGCCTCATTTCTGTGCAATGATCTAGTTGCTACTGTGCAACCTTGGAAAACCTATTTAACCTCTCTGAGCCTATATGACAATTTCATAAGGATCAACATAATACGTACAACGTAGTGTCCTTTTGAGAAGTCAGTGAAATAAGAAATGCCTGCACACTTTTGAAACTCTGGTGTGCTCTACAAGGTGAAGGGCTGCCATTATTACTACCCCTTCTACCTGCACCCCACCCACCATCCCTCTTGAGACACTTGTGGCTTCTTTCTGGAACCCTCTTGCACTTGCTCCCAGCTGGGTTTCTAGCAAGTCTCCCTCCAGTTCTGGCCCCCAGCCCCTTTGCGCCTTCAAGCTTGTCTGTCCCTTGAAACAGTGCTGGCGCTCCATTAGGGAAAATTCTAACATTCCTATCAGGGACCTTCCGCTTTCAGCTGTAGTGGTTTGCTAGGGCAATGATTTCACAATTTCACAGTGGAAAGAGCTCTCTTTTGGAACAGTGAGAAGCTCTCCACAAGTACCAGCGTGTCAGGAACCGCAACAGCTTGCTGGGGGAGAGCTGGTCTAACTGTGTCCTGGCGCCTCTGCATTCAGAAACGCAACTCAGAAAACAAACACTGATGGGGCTTGTTCCTTTCATTGCTAAGCCCTTTCTCCCTTAGCACCCTTTCCTACGCATCATCTCATTTTAGCCTCCCAGACCCCTGAAAGGTAGGAAAGGCATCTCCATCTTCTTTACTGTGGAGGAAGTGGTTTCAAAAAGAGTGAAAAATTTGCCCAAACCCGAGAACCGCCAGTCTGAGGCCAGGCAAAATGAGAGATCATGTCTTCTGTTTTCTACTAAATACTACTGCTGTTAGTTTTGGTTTGTCCCTATTCCCTTTATTCTTGAATTTCACAACTTAGATCCCGAGGGAACATGTCCTGGCTTCCACCAGGTGCTTGTGTTCTTAATAACACAATTTCTTTAACTCACCAGGAAAGTCAGTCACAGAACGTCCTCAGGACAACCCAGCCGGCATGGCCAGCCTCCTGCTGGGAGCTCAGTGGAGGCCTCCACCCAGATGGCTTCGCGGGTGGAGAGAGCCTTGTCGCGATGCCATTATCTGCCCCAGAGTTCAGAGCTGAAGACTGGGGATCTCTCCCAACTCAGTCTCATGCTCTGGGGCTCCCCGTGGGGTTGGGGGTATCAGAGCCCCACCCTCCACCTCTATCCCCAGGGGCGCAAGAGCCAGACTGGGTAACTGCAGGTCCTTCATTGGGCTGAGTGTTGTTCTGCTGGTTTCTGTTTTTCTGAGGGGACTCTGCAAAGCAGCAGTGTTTTGAGCAGGGGTCTGGCGGGTGTGAATGGAGTAAGCAGGGGCTGCAGAGTTGGGAGAAGAGCCTGGGAGAGTACTCTGGAGGGGAACCAGAGAGGCTAAAGGTGATGGAATGTGGCTGTGTGACGTGCCTTTACCCTCCTTTGTCTCCCTATGAGCGCCTCAGTCAAATTGCTGTCACCAGTTGGTGCTTTAGGAGTTAATGTGTGTGTTGGAGGGGCCTGGGACAGAGGTAGGGTGGAGCTAGCTGAGCAGGAGGTGAAAATGAGGCAGCTCCAGGACTCCTAGTCACATGCAGGTCCCAATCTAGAGATGTCATTGTGGAAAAGGGGGTCTTGCTGGCCTAAACACTGGGGAATGGGTCTCTAATCTGAAGGTAAAGGTTTATCAAAAAATCCCTCCTTTACGTCTATTCCAAATCATTCCTCATTTAATTCAAATTCAAATCCATTTCTTCTGGTTTGGCTCAAGCTGCATCCTTGCCAGAGTTCCGAACTTTGGCCCAGAAAACCCAGAACTGGAGAAAGAGGAGACCCACCCAGGAAGGATGAGGTATGTGGCCAGTCAATGGGAGGTGTGGACCAAGCGGTTCTGGAAAATGAGTTACACTGTTACAGAGGTTGGGACTGTTGCCAGAGGACAGAGCTATTATTATTCTGCAGAAAAGATAGTGAAGAATTCCCACTTGGTAAAATAAATTTTAAGGAAAGTCAGAAAAACCTGACTCTTCCATGGTATAAATTCTTATGTTGACGGACACCAGCCTGAAGCATCCCACGATTCTGACCGCGATGTGGGGTACTGGCATGCACCCTTCGTTCAGGTGTGTCCAGAAGTGTCAAGCATTATTTAATCTCCTCAGCCCTGTCCTGTCTTACATGCAAATCCCCCCTCTGTCTCCATGTGTGACAGTCAGGCCTAGGCGCACGCCTGCCTTCTCAGCAGTGACGTTTGTCCTTACTTGTTAACACAGTCCCACCTGAAGCTAAGGGTGTTTTGTGCAGAAACACGCCAAATACTTGTCTTAGTTATAACTCATATAATAGCTCAGCTGTAATAACAAAATACAATTGACTAGGTGATAAACAACAGGAATTTATTTCTTACAGTTCTGGGGGCTGGAAGTCTGAGATCAGGGTGCCAGCCTGTTGGGTAGGGGACCCCTTCCAGGTCACAGACTTGTATCCTCACAGGGCAGAAAGGGCTTGGGAGCTCTGTGGGGCCTCTTTTATTCTAGGGGCACTAATCCTCCCTAAGACCCCACCTCCTAATACCATCACATTGGGCACTAGGATTTCACACATGAATCTAGGGAGGGGACACGAAGATTCAGACCAGGGCAGTGCCATGCTTTGCGAACCTAACTAGTGTCTGCCTCCATGCAGGGCCCCACCTTTAAAGGTAGCTAGGTTTTGTGTGTGTGTGTATGTGTTTTAAAATAAAAATGCAAATAGTTATCCATATTCACATATATGTGTATGTCGTACATTTACATATCAAAGTCAGGGAAGGTAATTAGGTCTTAAATGACATTAATATATTTGTTTTTAAGAACAATTGCTTTTTTATCAGCTATGGTTTAGATTTCAGAGCATATTACTTCTCATTTCATTTGACACATGAGAAAATTGTTGCAAACTAGTTGAGCTGTAAGGTGAACTTGTCTGTGATAATGGGACCCAGCTCAGCAAAGAGAGCAAGATCAGCTGATCAGTATTTTGTTCTCCACATGGTATGTCTACGGACCTGGTTCAGGATCACCTCTTTGTTCTCCAAAGGACTATGAGATTAGCCCCAGAGTGGTCCAAGAATGTCATTTTATACAATTAACCAGTGAAGACATCCATAAATTATATAGAGTGAATGAGCCCCAAGAGGCTGATTAATATTTGTAATTAATTCCAGACAGCCAACTTTGCATTGAACTAGCAGCCTAAATTTCCCAGATGGGTCTAAAGATTCTTGGGTGGGTGGAAAAAGTATCTTTCATAGAAAATATCTATTTAAACTTCCAGTCCTGCTATGCCAACTGTATCCATCAGGATAGGTGAGATACTCTATAACACCAACAGCCCCCAGATCTTAAGATGTGTACCACAGAAGTTCACAGCTCACACCATCCTGCTGTAGGTCTGGGCAGGTAGCCAAGGCAACTGTCTTCTCATGTTGACTACTCAGCACCATTCTACCTTACTGTTCCTCCTTATCATTACACACTTTTCTGATCACCACAGCACGTAAAGTGCAAGGCTTCTTGTGCTTAGGGACAGCAGACAGCATGTGGGCACTGCCCTGGGAAACCATTTCAACAGTGAAATCACCAGCAAAGAGCACACAGTGAATAAAAGTCATTAAACAGACTCCGAAAAGGACATGGGTTTATAGTGTCGTTGCTGAGACAAGAAGGCAGGACAAATGCCTTATTTTATCAACTGGGAATGTAAGTGTCAAATAAGTCAAAATTTTCACCATCTGCACATGTCCATGAATGACCATGAAAGCAGTGTGAGTATTGATTGGGGGCTATAAATAAATGTTAGCAAGTAAGCAAATTTGCAAATACAGAACCCACAAATAATGAGGATAGACTGTACATAGAAGAGGGAAACCGGGCTGGTGAATACTGATAATTTCAGTCACACTCCTTCATGGAAAACAGGAAAGAAACATTTATGGAGTCCTTTTTAAAGTGTTCCTGGATTCCGTTTTCTAGTACTTTGAGAATTTTTTCTTTTCTTGTAATGTCTCTGTCTAGTTTTAGTGTCTGAGAACTACTGTCCTCATAGAATGAGTGTCCCCTCCTCCTTTGTTTTTTGAAACAGTTTATGAATTTTGGTAGCATTTACCAGTGAAGCCATCTGGTTCAGGGCTATGCTTTGTGGGAATTTTTTTTATTACTTATTCAATGTCCTGTCATACATCTCATCAGATTTACTATTTCTTCTTGAATCAGTTGGTAGTTTGTGTCTTTCTAGGAATCTGTCCATTTTTTGTAGGTTAATCTCCTAGGATACAGTTGTTCATAGTATTCTCTTATAAGCTTTTTTATTTCTGTGAAGTCATTGTAATCCCTCTGCCATCCTGATTTTGATAATCTGAGCTATTTTTTTTTTTTTTGCCAATGTAGCTAAAGGTTTCAATCTTTTTATCTTTTCCAGGAGCCAGTTTTTTGAAATTATTATTAAAGCATCATTGATATACAATCTTATGATGGTTTCAAATATGTAACGCAGTGCTTCAACATTCATCCATATTATCAGTTCCTCATCCCCTCTATCGTGGTGACTGTCCATCAGTGTAGTAACATGTAATAGAGTCATTAACTGTATTCTCTGTGCTGTACTACCATCCCTGTGACCAGCCTATATTGTGACTGCAAATGATTGTGCCCCTTAATCCTCCTCCCCTTACAGTCTCTTCTCAGTGTCTATAAGTCTATTGCTATTTTGATCCTTCTGTTTTGCTTTGTTTTCATACTCCATAAATGAGTGAAATCATTTGGTATTTGTCTTTCTCCACTCGTCTTACTTCACTGTGCATAATACCCTCTCGATCCATCCATGTTGTTGCAAATGGGAGGATTTCTTTTCTTTTTATGACTGAATAACATTCCACTGTGTACATATGCCACATTTTCTTTATCCACTCATCTACTGATGGACACTTAGGTTGCTTCCATATCTTGGCTATTGTAAATAGTGCTGCAGTAAACATAGGGGTGTACATGTGTCGTTTCAAATCCCCTTTCTCCACATCCTTGCCAGCATTTGCTGTTTCCTGTCTTTTGGATAGTGACCATCCTAACTGGTGAGAGGTGATATCTCATTGTAGTTTTAATTTGTATTTCAAGGAACCAACTTTTAGTTTTGTTGATTATTTTTATTTTTCTCTTCTTTATTTCATTTATTTTCACTCTAATCTGTATTGCTTTCTTCCTTGTGCTTGATTTGGATTTGATTTGTTCTTATTTTCTAATTCCTTAAGGTGGAAGTTGTTTTGAGATCTTTCTTCTTCTTAAATACAGACATTTAGACCTACAAATTTCTTTTTAAGTAGTGCTTTCTCTGAATCCCATAAGATTTGGGAGTTGTGTTTTCATTTTCATTCATATCAAAGTCTTTATTCTAATGGTCCTTGTTATTTCTTTTTTTGATCCATTGCTTATTTAAGAATGTGTTGTGTAATTTCTATATATTTGTTGAACTTCCCAAATTCCCTTCTATTATTGGCCTCTAATTTCATTTCATTGTGGTTGGAGAATGTATTTTGTATGATTTTAATCCTTTTAAAATTATTGGGACTTGTTTTATGGTGAAACATATGGTCTGTTCTGGAGAAAGATCCATGTGACTTTAACAGAACGTATGTTTTGCTGTTGAGTAGAGTATGCTGTAGATATCTGTTATGTCTAGTTGGTTTATAGTGTTGTTCAAGTTACTGGTTTTTTTTGTTGACTTTTTGTCTAGTTATAACCATTGAAAGTCAGGCATTGAAGACTCCAGCTATTATCACCAAATTACCTGTTTCTCTTTTCCATTCTGTCATTTTGCTCTTCCTTTGGGACTTTGTTGATAGGCACTTATGTGCTTGTAATTGTTTTATCTTTTTTGATGGATTGAACCTTTTATCATTATAAAATTTATAATGTCTAGCTATATATAATGTCTTCTTTTTGTCTAGCAACAGTTTGTCATATATTGGTATAATACAGTATAATTAACTTATATAATATTTTGTCTGCTATTAATATAGTTACTCCAGCTCTCTTTTGGTTGTGTGGTATATTATTATTCCATTGTTTTACTTCCAACCTGGATCTGAAGTGTTATAGGCTCTTACAGAAAGCATATAGTTGTATCATGTTGGTTTATTTATTTTTTATTGAAGTATCATTGATACACAACCTTATGTTGGTTTCAAATGTTCAGCACAGTGTTGCAACAGTTACCCATATTATTAAATCCTCACCCTCTCTAGTACTGTTACTATCTATCAACGTAGAAAGATGTTACAGAATCATTCACTATATTCTCCATGCTGTACCACCATCCCCTTTACCTATTTACATTGTGATTGCTAATTATTGTACCCCTTTACCCTTCTCACCCTCTTCCCCCATTTCCAATCCCTCCCCCTTAGTAACCACTAGTCACTTCTCAGTGTCTATGAGTCTGCTGCTGTTTTGTTCCTTCTGTTTTGTTTTGCTTTTATATTCCACAAATAAGTGAAATCATATGGTATTTGTCTTTCTCTATCTGGCTTACTTCACTGAGCATAATACCCTCTAGCTCCATCCATGTTGTTACCAATGACAGAATTTCTTATCTTTTTATGGCTGAATAATATTCCATTGTGTATATGTACCATGTTGGTTTATTTTTATCAATTCTGTCAATATCTGCCTTTTAATTGGAGTATTTAAGTGTTAATCTTACTGCAGATCCTTTGTATATGATGAGTTGCTTCTTTCTCACTAATTTTCAAGATTCTCTCTTTGTCTTTGTCTTTTGACAGTTTGCTTTTGTTGTCTCTGAAAATCATAAATGAAACTTAAGCTGTTCTCAAAATCCACATGGCATAACCACTTTTAACCAATCGCATATCAAGAGGAAAACTCTAGTGCTATAACCAGTCATTGTAAAAAATAAACAGCCTCTGTATTTTCACAATATAAGCTATCCCATAATAATACACCTCTGAGCTGCATCCACTGTTGGTTTGAAAGCTCCAGTTTTTGAACTGCTTTTATGCATACAATAAACTCTTCCTAATTTAACTCTTACTACTTTAATGATTTGGAGATTTTAATTTTGCTATTGCTGGATTTTTGACAGTAACTAATCCATAAATAGACTTATTATGATGATTATACAGGCAAATGTATGTAGATCCCAGTAACAGGGTCTCACTTAATGCTACTGTAATTTTTTTCTTTTTTGGGGAATTTATGTTCAAAGGGTGGTAATACTACTCTGTGTCACATTATCTTTTTCTCTTTTTTTGAAGTATAATTGACATCGGTTTTAGGTATATAACATAATGATTCAATACTTGTATACACTGTGAAATGATCAGCACAGTAAGTCTAGTTAACATCCATCACCATGCATAGTTACAGAATTTTTAAATTTTTTTCTTGTGATGAGAAATTTTGAGATTTACTTTCTTAGCAACTCTCAAATATGCATTACATTATTATTGCCGATAATCACAGTGCTAAACATATACCCTATAACTTGTTTATTTTATAACTGGGAGTCTGTACCTTTTGACCTTCTTCACCTATTTTGCCTGCTCACCCCACCCCCTCACCCTTGGCAGCCATCAGTGGGTGCTCTGTATCTATGAGCATATTTTTTATTTGTTTTGTTTTGTTTTTCAGATTCCACATGTGAGTGAGGTCATATGGTATTTGTCTTTCTCTGTCTGATTTCTTTCACTTCACATAATGCCCTCAAGGTTCATCCACATCATTGCAAATGGCAAGATTTCATTCTTCTTTATGACTAAATAGTACTCCATCGTGTGTGTATACCAACTGTGTCTTATTTATCCATTCATCCATTGATGGACACTTACATTGTTTTCCTATCTTGACCATTATAAAAATGCTGCAATGAACAAGGAGGTGCATGTCTATTTTTGAATTAGTATTTTCATTTTCTTTGGATAATATGCAGAACTGGAGTTGCTGGATCTTATAGTAGTTCTATTTTTAATTTTTTTAGAAATCCCCATACTGGTTTCCATAGTGGCTGCACCAATTTACACTCCCACCAACAGTGCAAAAAGTTTCCCTTTTCTCCACTTCCTGGCCAATACTTGTTAACTTTTCGGCAGTTTGATTTTGATGTGTCCAAGTGTGGATATTTTGAGTCTGTGCTACTTGAAGTTTGTTGAGTTTTTAGGTGTGTAGGTGAATGTTACTAATGAAATTGAGAAAGTTTTCAGGCTTAATTTTTTCAAATATTCTTTTGCCCTTTTTCTTTTTTTTTGGAATCCTAATTTTACATATCTTGGTGTGTACTTCACTATGTCCCACTCAGGTCTTTGAGACTGTTCATTTTTCTTCATTCTTTCTTCTTTCTGTTTCCACAGCTGGGTAATTTCTATTGACCTATCTTCAAGTTCACTAATCTTTCCTTCTGCATGCTCACATCTCCTGTTAAGCCCCCCTACTAAGTTTTTTCATTTCAATGCCAAAATTTCAAATTGCTTCTTTTTAAATAATTTCACTTTATGAATATTCTCTATCTGGTGATGTATAATTGATATATAATTCTTATACTTTCCATTAGTTATTTAGACTTGTTTTCTTTTAGGTCTTTGCATGCATTATATTTTATTATTTATTTATTTATTATTATTATTTAATTAAGGTATCATTGATATACAATCTTATGAAGATTTCACATTAGCAACATTGTGGTTTCAACATTCGCCTTTATTATCAAGTCCACCCCGCCAGCCCATTGCAATCACTGTCCATTAGCATAGTAAGATACTATAGAGTCATTACTTGTCTTCCCCATTTGCATATATTTTAAATAGCTGATTTAACATCTTTGTCTAGTACAATGACTGGGCTTCTTCAGGAACAGTTTCAATTGATTGCTTTCTTCTTTCTCTGTGTATGGGCCACGCTTCCTGTTTATTATTTAAAATGAGCATTTTAAATAATAGAATATGGCAACTCTGGAAATCAGATTTTCTACCCTTCCCAAGTTTATTTTGGTGTTGCAGTTTGTTATTGTTTGTTTATTGAATTACCTGAGCTAAGTGTATTTTATTTGTTATGTGTGGCCACTGAAGTCTCTGATTAGTTAGCTCAGTGATCAGCTAATGATCAGACAGAGATTTCCTTAAATGACCAGAACCAATAAGTCTCTATGCTTGCCAAGGACTCTGTGTGAGTGTTGCAGTATGCCTTCAACACTAAGCCAGACAGTTCACAACCTGCCTTAGCCTTTACATCCTGCTTTTTCCGAGCCTCAGAGTCAGCCAGAGGTGAGAGCTGAGGGCCATCTCAGGTCTTTCTTGAACATGTACACAGCCCTGGGCATGTGCACAGCCCAAAATATATATGTGACCTGTGGAGTCTAAGGAATTCATCAGAGTATCTCAAAGTCCCTATAAACATTTAACTCTATAGCTTTTACTTTTAAACGTTTGCATTATCCTATGTTTACCCCACCTGTTATTTACCACCTTAAGCAGCTATAAGATTAAATAATTGCCTCTGATTGTTGTCAACAAATATACCAGGATAAAAGGCTTTTCAGACTGGGTAAGCTCCAAGGTAGGTCAAATAAAGATAGCCTTGCCAGTGGGATCTTTCAGATAATCTACAGACAGATCAAATGACAGTTTTCTGTCAGAATGAGGTTTGAAGGTGCTCAATCCTGTTTTGCCCCCTCCAGTAGCTGACGGGTTTTTAGTTTCCACCATAACTGGAAGCTGTTGGTTTTTAAGGCTACCACAGAGCTGGGGAAGGGGCATGTTAAAATTTGCTGTTTTTACTGAAATTCAGTGTTTTTTCTTGAATAAATGTCTATGGATTAAATAAATAGGCCAACCAAAAAGCCTTTAGTCAATTTCTAGAGGTTCAAAAAAGGTTTTGACCATTTTTGTAACTTTTCTCATTGCTTTTATAGAGGAAAGGGTTTTTGGAGGTCCTTACTCCACCTTTTTCACTCATATCACTTGGTAGCTATTATAAGCTCTCTGTATTAGTTAGGGTTAGGTTCATTTTCATGTGACAGAAAACCTGAAGTAACAGGGCTTCAAAGCACAAGCTGTGTTCTCTCACATTAAATTTTAAAACTAAGTTCAAACAGTTCAGGGACAGCAGCTTCTTTGAAAGTTCTGCCATCCCTGAGGCATGACCCTCATTTTCATGGGCTAAGGTAGCTGCTTGAGCACCACCTATCACATCCACATTCCAGTAAACAAGATCAGAAAAGGTGAGAACACACACCCTTCCTTTTAGGACACTTACCAGAAATTGCCCATCATACTTCAGAACATAGTCACATAACCACACCTAATTACATAGGAGGTTGAAAAATATGGTCTTTATTTAGGAGGTCAGCTAAAAACTAAGGGTTTATTATTAAGGAAGAAGAGAAACTAGCTGTCTCTTGTACATGCATTTGACAGGTGAAGAAACTGAGATTTAGAGAAGTTTAATAATTTACTCAAGTTCACCTTGGCAATGTGTAGAGGTGCTAAGATTCAAATCATGTGGACTGACCCTAAAGCCAGGATTTTTGTATGTTTGAACAGTTCTCTCTTTTTTTAAAATTAAGGCATCATTGATATATAATCTAATGAAGGTTTCACATGAGCAACATTGTGGTTACTACATTCACCCATGTTATAAAGTCCCCACCACATACCCTATTGCAGTCACTGTCCTTCAGCATAGTAAGATTAAAGCCAATATTTTTAATTGCTCTTCTATACAGATTGAGAGAAATTAAATAACTTGAGGGCAAATGCAGTTCTGTCTGACCCCAAAGATCATCCTTTTTCCATTATTTACTCCAAACCATCTATATTACTTTGGTGGGCCACCTAGAGGAGTGACAAAAAGTAGACCTCACAGTTCAAGCTGAAAATGCCTGGTAGAGATCCATTAAAATACCTAAATAAAGTTCATCAAGGGTCCTTTAAACACAGGACAAAGGGAGCCCCTGAAGGACAGCGAGTAGTGAACTGAGATGATAGAGAATCAGATATAGAGCCATTAGGAGACAAATGCTGTGGAATTTGCTTGCTTTCAGAAGCAAGATTAGGGAAACATAAGGTACAGGCTATGAATTGCTATTAAGAAATCAGTATTGAAAGTTGCAATCTTGAACAGAACCCTAAGTACATTTTGTTCTCCACTAATTTCCTGGACTCCCAGCCCCCCTCCAACCATTCAGCGGGTTTTATTAGCTCTCACATTTAGCCCTGGGATGGGGTGAAATTCAAATTAAGCCCACGTTATAAAGTTTCACCGAGCCCACCCAAGGTCTAAGAGAACAGACCCCAGGGCCCTTCTTGACTCACCTATTTCTTTTCTTTTGTCAACTCTTATTTTTCCTCACCTTGGATTATTCCAAAGCTGAGTTCATTGAGACCTGAATAGGTAAGGTCATATTGTAATTACAAATTCAGGACAGGTTTTCAATTCAACCAGAGCTCCTCTTCACAGAGCTCACAGAAGACACCCTCACCAAGGGGGTCAGTATAATTGCAGTTTGATAACTGAAGCACAATTGAAGCTGTGGTGACTAATAACAGCCCCATTCCCAGCCACCCAAAGGGTAATCCACTGTTTTCTGTGTTTTGAATCTATCACCCGCACATCAAAGACTTGGTTGCAGCAGCTGGAGTAATTCTAGCTCTATCTAGTGATGTGTGTTTGGGGTCTGAAGTTAAAAAACTCACAGTTGGACCTTGAGCCACAAAGGGAGCTGCCATCTGTCCCCTCCTTATCATCTAGAAACCTCCTCACTAGCTCACAGCAGATCTCCATTGCTAAGAGCTCCCTCCTGGCACCACACAACCTGTGCTGAGGCCTTCCCTTTACTCGCATGCACATATACCTACATAGACACACAGGTGCTGGAACAGCTCCAACCTGTGCTTTCATCCTCAACTTCAAACTTTTTTTTTCAGGCTTCCCCATTGGTCCTTCTTTAGCTTCACACTTGGATTCTTTCTCTCTACAACAAGATTAGCAGTTGTCTATCATGTGAATACCAGGTTTCCTTTTATTTTTGACATTTAATTAAACACTTTATTTTGAGATAGTTATAGATTTGCATGCCGTAGTAAGAAATTATGCAGGGAGATACCATGTGTTCTTTACCCAGTTTCTTCCAATGGTATCATCTGGTAAAACTGTAGTACAAATCGCAACCAGGATATTGCCTTTGGTGTAATCTCCAGATCTTATTCATATTTCTGCTGTCTTACACGTCCCCATTTGTGTATGTGTGCATATTTAGTTCTATGCTTGTCCATCACCGTCACTTGTGTTGTCTTGTATGGCCCCACCCACTCCCTTCTTACTCCCTCCTTGACCCCCTAGCATCTGGCAACCACTAATCTGTTCTCCATCACTATAATTTGTTGCAAGAATGTTATATAAATGAAGTCATAACATATGGAACCCTTTGGGATTGGCTTTCTTCACTCAGCCTAATTCCCTTGAGATCCATCCAAGGTCTTGCGCATATCAGTTGTTGGTTCCTTTGTACTGCTGAAGAGTATTCCAAGGTGTAGATGTACCACAGTTGATTTCACCATTTACCTACTGAAGGACATCTGGGTTGTTTCCAGTTTAGGGCTACTATTAATGAAGACTCTATGAACATCCACATAAAGGTTTTTCTATAAACATAAAACATAAGTTTTTATTTCTCCAAGTGCCCAAGAGAGCTGTTGCTGGGTCATAGGATAATTTACAAGAAACTACCAAAATGTACTCCAGAGTGACTGTAACCACCAGCAATGTATAAGGGGTCCAGTTTCTCTGCATCCTTGCCAGCAATGGATATTACCACTAGTTTTTATTTTAGCCAGTCTGATAGGTGTGTAGTGAAAGCTCATTGCAGTGATTTAATTTTTTAAATCTATTTTTACTTTTCAGCTTTTAATTGTTGTTGATTATTTGTGCAGTTTTCATATGTTTTTATTTTTCAAGAAGCTTATTTGCTACTGAACAATTGTGTGAAGTATTGGAAAAATTCAAATAGTGTTCCCATAATTCCATTTCACTCATTGGTCCACACTTTTTTTTATATGCTAAGAATTCTATCAGTGCCTGCTTTTGAGACATGACTTGATGCACAATATTGAAACCTTTTCAATAATTGTCAACTTGAAAGTTAACATGACATGTCCCACATGAATAATGTAGTTAAATGACTATTCTGGCCCTCCTGGGCCTATTGTAAAGGGAATTGCTTTGTCCACATACCAGTTATATTTCTATTTTCATAAAATACTTTTCTACGCAAAAACTTAAACTATGAAAAATAGACACCATGTTATTTCTTTTCCAGCCCTTCCAGGATGAGAATTCAGTTAAGCTGCCCCTTGACTCCTCAACTCTGGACATCCAGGTCCCACACCAGCTTTCAGGCCATCATACGTGCGCCTGAGGGAAAAGAGAGGTAAGAGGGGAGGCTCCGTGTCCCAGGCTTCTATTTGTCTGGGACAGAAATCTGACATTTAACAGAATACTGAAGCTTTACTTTGAAAAAAGTAGAGAGGCAGTTGTCTGGAAACATCTAAAAATACATATCATTGACTCTGTGGGTGACCTGTAGTTGCTTTGTCTGTGTTTGAGTGTCCAAAGCATTAAGGAAAAAATGAGATAGCATTAACAACTAACTCCTACCTGCTTGGGCCTTCTCCGCTGGTCCTGCGTGTGTGTGTATACATCACACACCCACACACATGCATGTAATATATAAAACCCCTGCAACAAAAACATCAATTCTGTAGATGACCAGCGAGTCCTAATTGGGTTCACTAGCAAAGCAACTTAAAGACTATAAATAGTAGGTACATGCCTCTGTAAGCAGTGAAGCTATTTGTTTTTTTAATAGGGGATTCTCATGTTACAAGGACATCACAGATCACTGAATAATTTATGTAGTGGTAGATTATATGGGCTTCATTCTTTGCCAAGTAGCTCATACCCACATGTTTAATGGAGATAAGGTGAGTAAAAGCTAGAGCTCAGGCTTGGATAAGCTGTATATTTTATTATATATATATATATGTAATTCTTGTAGCCCTATATACATATTTTACTTCATATTATCCCAGCTGCAAAGATAGTATATACAACAGAGATACCACTTTATTGTTGACAGCTAACTCATAACAGTACATTCAACACACAATGCTGAGAAATGCAGAATAGAATCATAAATGACCTTGTCTACACTTGGTGATTTTTAACAGAGGACTGTGATAATATAGGGTATGTTTGTTTTCTAGGAACATACAGGGAACCAAGAGAGAGCAAAATTCATTAAGAGTATATTCGATTTGGAAAGAGGAGACAAGAAAAAAATATTTGGAGATTTGTATGAGGATATTTCCATGAACCTCTGTTGTTGTCTTTTCAATGATTTGGAGGTGAAACACAATCGTTTCTAAGCTTACAGATCTCAGATAGCTTGCCTTGAACTGTGTACAGTTCTCAGGGGAGCAGAGGTACCTTGGAAGACGGGCATGCTTTTATGGCAAATGTAATTTTGATGAAGATCAAATTTCTTTAAAAGGCAAAATTTAATTTGACAATAGAAAGATGGCAAAAGACTTGAATAGGCTCATGATATAAGAGGAAATTCATGTGGCCAGTTGCTGTGGTAAAAGGTGCTTTGATTTATTACTAATCAGGGAAATGCAAGCTAAACTCATTATGAGAGTTTATCACTGCTCATCCACCTGGACAGTTACAATTTTTTAAGGTGAACAATGGCAAAGGCTAATGAGAATGGAGAATAATGGGAACTACTGCTGATAGGAGTTAAGATGAAGCAATGATTTGGGGGAGTTGTTGCCATTACGTACTGAGGTTGAGGACTCGCACACCCTGAATGCCACGATGGGAAAATGCACGAGCAGTGGATGTGTATGTACATCCTCGGGACCAGATGTACACAAGAATGTTATAGACAGAAACACGGTTCATGATAGCTCCACACTGGAAACAACCCAAAGGCCCACATAGGTTAAGGTAAGAACTGGACCCATGGGCAACAGAAGGGATGGATCTCACCGACAATGCTCAGCAAAGGAAGCAAGACACAGATACATAGAGTGAAGGCCCACGGACAGATCATAAATAGGCAAAGCCGGACTCTGCTGTTTAGAGATGCATGTAGAGGTGGTCCAACTATAAAGAAGAGCAAAGAAGTCATTATGGTAAAAGTCAAAATAGTGGTTAATTTTAGAGAAAAGGAAGGATTAGGATCAGAGGAATCCTGAGACATCTGTGCCCTAGACGTGTTCTTTTTTCTCCACCCAGCTGTGGTTCCATGGCTTTACACTTTGTGATTATTCATTAGACTAGATAGTGATGTTTAAGGTGTTCATGCATGTGTATTTCACACACACACACACACACACACACACACACACTGCTTTCGAACCATACTATTAAGTATGAAAAGATGGAGGTTTTTAAAAAGAAACTCCCTAGTTCAATTTAGTACCCTTTAGAAATGAACTTGGAAGTATTCAATTCAGTGGAGTGGATACTTAAAACAATAAACTAAACCTTATGCATAGTTCCCTATCAGAATTGTATTGCTGGAAAATAGCCCCAAGCACTAGTTACCAAGGCAGAGGCGACTCCCCAGCCAGCCCTGACCCCCAGCAGCCATCTCCCTGGGCAATTCTCTGGACCTCAGTCCTCATCTGTAAAGAAGATCAAACCGGATTAGAACTCCTCTGAGAGTATGTTAATATATTCTTGGGAGTTCTCTGTGGGAACTTCAAAAAGCTTTAACAAGAACCTCTTTTTATTTTGATGAGAATCTAAAGAATAGGAGCATCACGTGGGTTATCTGTATGTCCACCTTAGAGCTTACACTGCCAGCAGTCCGTGTTTATGATCACCCTGGGGCCAGATGTGCTAGTTTAGTGGTCTCAGGCCAGGAAGAAGAGTACACAAGTGACGTCAGTAAGTAAAGTCTGTGTTTGCCAAGTGGCCTCCTGGTAGGCTCACAGCCAAAGTTTGCACAGGAGTTTGAAGAGACAATGTCACGTGAGATTTGCGTCCTGGGACTTGCCTGACCCAAAGAAGCAATGAGCCACCCAGGTAACAAACTGAGGGGCAGTTTACCCCAGAGCATCACGCCATCTGTCTCATTAAATTGGTGGTGTTTACTTGAAGATGTTGGTTTTATATTTGGTTTGTCAAAATCATGAATTTGTTCTGCCTTTGTGTAGTTGTAGAAGTTAGAAGCCTGTGGTTGTGGGATGTATGCCCAGTTTCATGTTTGTACATATTTAACTATCAATCTTATAAAAGTAATCTATGTCAATACTCAAATCCTCAAAATTGTTTTCTTGAGAAGGTACCACACGCCATTCGGATTTGAGCCACACTGAACCCCATAACTTCCCCTAACCCTCCTGTGATTCTGTTTCCATTGTGGAGGTCAAGCGCTTTCCAGAGCAAGTGGCAGGGTGTACCCCTGCTGCTGCTGGGGCTCCCACCCCTTTCACCTGTACCCTGACCCTCACCTGAGGGCGATTTTGCCTCCAGGGGACATTTGACAATGTGGGGAGGCATTTTCAACTGTTACAATGGGAGGTAGGGGCTAGGCAGCGCAAGCCAGGAGTGCCACTAAATGGCCTACAATGCCCGGGACAGTCCTTACAACAAAGAAATATCCAGGCCCTAATGTCAGTAGCACCCAGCTTGAGAAACCCTAATTCTGTGCTCTATGGCTTCAACTTCCATAAGGAGAAATTCTTCTCTGTGTCTGTTCTCAGTTAACCAGGGTAAGCAGTAGTTTTCTTTTATGACTTACTTTCTTGGCACCTGTTTCCTTCCACATAGCACAGACCAGAAAGCAAAAATGGTCCTCGGGCGTGAGGTCCGTTGCATGACTGACTTGATCTAAGAGGGGTGGCTTTGGAGGGGTCAGCCACTCTGCTGTTGCCTCGAGGCAGCCTGATTCCTGTTCCTCTTCTCAGGTCCTGGTTTGCCATCTACAGAGTGACCTTGCTTTGCAGGGACCTGAGTTTGTAGCTAGACTCTGGAGGGAATGTGCTCTAAACTGATTCCCAGAAGAGTCAACATTTCCAGAATAAACCACTGGAAACCATAGTTGAACAGGACTGTTAATGAGAGCTTCAAACAGATTAGAGTGGTTTCAGACATCTGAGGAATCTAGATCCATCTCTGAGGTTGACCAAAGGGTTCGTGTAGCTGCGTTGGACCTGTAACGGCTGCTGGGGAATGTCTGTCCCCTCTTTATCTGTCTCCACGTAATTCTTCTATTTGTGCATACAGACCCCGCTGTGTGTTCCCTGATCCTATCTCACCTGCCCCATCAGGTATTGAACTTCTTGTGATCAGAGCCTTCAGTGTCTCTTCTTGTCACGGTGTACCCCCAGCACACTCAGCACAGGGGCCTGCTCTGTGGGTAGTCAGCACTGTCCATGAGCTATGAGAAAACACAGTTTGAAAAATAGGCTGGGTGGGATTACGGGTGATGGTTTCTTAAACATTCCCCACTGTCCTCTTCAGCCCCTTCTCTTGTTCACCTGTTACGCTAGTGACCAGAATCTGGTCGCAACCAACCTCTCGGCTCTGGAAGCACCAGAATCTATAGCTTTCTCCTGACAAGAGAACAGCCCTTAATCTCAGGGACCAAAAAAAGGGATGTGCTGTCCCTCACCAGGTCTGGGCAGGTTGCCGGAGGTAGGGGTGGAGCAGGGGTTCTGAGCACCCCTCAGCTTCTACCCTGTCTAGCCTTGTCCCCCCACATGCACACAGGGTCAGAGACCGCCATGGACCAGGCTTCGTACATCCCTGACCTGCACTGATAGAAGGCAGCTGAGTGGGTGCCTTACATCCTGCCTAAAACCACCACCCTTTCCTTTTCCCACCCGTTTTTAAAAAGGAAAAAGTCTTCTGTCTAAATATGTGATCTTTCAAAGACATAGTGGAGGCCCATGCCTTTAGCACAATTCGGTGTCCCTGGGGCATGGCAAGTAGGGCCCTTGTTTCCTGGTCTGACTTTAGGGGTCTGCCCAGGGCCCACAGCTGAGAGGAGGCTGGAGCTGCTATGGGACAGGCACCCCCACTCAGCACACACAGCCCACAGACCCCCTCTCCCATGCACTCTTTGGTTGATACGCTCCTCCAGGTGCCTGGTTCCTGCATACCTGGGGGCCAGCATGGCTCAAGGCAGTTCCCTGGACTAGGAATGCAATCCATGGCTACAGAAGAAATCAAAATTGCAGGCCAGAGAAGCTGAGCATTGGGTGTAAGGCGATGAGATCAGACCACAGAAAGGAAGGCCCATTGTGGGGTCGGAGGTGGGAAGGGCGATGAGCTCAACAAGCACTGAGGCAGGAGAAGGTTGGTGGGTAAGGCTCAGATGAAGCCCAAGAGCAATACCAGGGTGGGGCCCCTTCTATGGGACCTGGCAAAGTTCTAGGTCTGCGGTGGAGCGAGGAGGGAGATCGACTTGACAGTGCAGAGATGAGGCATGACTTAACCTCCCTCGGGCCCATCTCAGCCAGATTTTACATCTCTCATCTTCAGACTTGGCTGGGGGGAAGGGAAGGAGTGGGTATGATTTTTCCCTGACTTTACCCCAGCCCTGAGATGACCTGGAGCCCAGTGTGTAATGCTGAAAGGGCAAGCCGGACCTTGTCCACAGCAGAGGCAAGCCCCCAGCTCAGTGGGGAGGGGAACGTGGCTCCTCCAGCTGGTGTGAGTCAGAACCTAACTCCAGCTTCCTATAAGCACATGCAAAATCGGTGGCCAGTTGCCCCATCAGCCTCACTCAGGGCCACTTCTGTTTTACATTCTGCACCTGTAGAGGTTTGCACGTCTCCGAGCTGACTGGCCAGCTCTGAGGATGAGAACATCCTCGACTCTCACACCGGCCTCCTAGTTCCCTCCGCAGCAGCCTCACCAACCCCAGAGGCCAAGCGACACTTTTCTGCCCTTCTGCCCGGGTGCGCGGGCCCTGGGGAGGGGAGGGGCCTCACAGACGAGGTCTGAGTTATGATTTATAATCGGATGAAGAACAGTGAGACCCCACTACCCCTATGAGATGCGATCTGATAGTTCAGGAGCCCATGGCCTGATCTGCAGATGATACTGGCTCCTTATTTCCCCTTTCCCTGGCTGCCAGCTTTTCATTCTGATCATAGCTGATTACTTCCCTAAACAGAGGTTGGACAGAGGAAATGAAAGGAGTTAAATGGGGAAATTAACAGCTCTAGTGAAAAGCCTCATATGCAAGGAAGTTAAAACCAATTAGCCAATTGAGGTTTCAGTGATCCCATACACTCTTGGGGCCCTCTGTGGTGCATAACCAGGATCAGAATTCAGTGCCGGGTGTAGGCACCAGCGAGGGCTCTGGTCTTCAGCTGGAAAGCTGGTGAGCCCCGGGGTCAGAAGGCACCCTGCCACCCACACCACCAGGGACACCACAGACATGACCAGCCTGCAGGCTCACAGGAGCTCCTCTCTGTGAGGATGTCGGGGTAGTAGCTACGGGGAGTATGTGTGATGTCTGTTTGGCATCATGGAAGGACCCAGGCATGGGCAGCAGGGGTGGAGGGAGTAGAAGTGGTAAAGAAACATCTCATCCTTCCTACGAACATCACGCTCTGGGAGAACGCCCAAGTCCTGAACTCTCGCCCCAGGGATTACCATATTTTACAGGATTGTCGAGGAACAAATCTGAGCAGTGGGAAGAGGCCAAACACTGGAAGCCTCAAGTGCCCCTCTGGCAAGAAGAGTAGATCTTACTGCCAGGAATCTCAGGACTGGAATTCTCTGCTAGTGGCCTCTCTCCTTTCATCCTATTTATTCTCCCTCTTCACTGGACCATGTCGCTCAGAAGAAAATGCAGAGATGGGCTGTGCAGCTCCAGACAGAGTCTCTGTGGCTCCACTAAAGTCAACTGGGCTATGAACCTGTAGGAAGTGTCAAAACAGGTACAAAAGGAGGAAGTAAATTTCTTCCGAGTAGGCAACCGCTAAACTGAGTTCTCTTCCTTGGGGGTAGGGGTTGGGGTGGAGGGATAGGGGAAGAATTATTGTCCCCACTTGCAATCCAATTTCTACCCCCGGGATGGATTATCCATACAGTTGGCCCCTCAAGAGAGCCAGCGTGCTGTCTCTTAAGGGGTGACCATTGATGTCATGAACCTTCACTCTTATTAATAGAAATCATACCAGCTGAGTTCCTACTCAGAAAGCAAAGTCTATCAAATTTAATACAATACCCACACCAATATAGCTGGTGACTATCAGGAACACGGAGCTACAACCCTCTACCCTAGTCACTTTCAAAACCCACCCGAGTGTCGTGCAATGGAAGGCACATCCCAGCGGTGCGGGCACTGGGGAGCAGCTGAGAACTTCAGGCGCACCATAGTTTATGGACTCACCCTCCAAATCAAGCCCACTATTTAAGTCAGTGCCTGACTTTGTGGAATTGACACGGTCCCCTCATATGAACCCCATTGATAAGCCACCATTCCCACCACCACCACCACCTTCATTCCTAAGGTCTCTGGCTTGGCTGCTGGGAGGGCCTAGGGTAGATGTGTGAGCACTGGCCCCGACGGCTCCCACCCAGCCAAGTTTCCCCACATAAGGTGTGAGCCACAGGACTGCCAGAAATAACAGCCTTGGAGAGGAGACTTGGCGTTTTCATTTTGTATGAGCCTGGAGTACGCTTAGAGAAGGAGAAGAGACAACCTTGTTCCTGCTAAATGGATTTCCCAGAGAGTCATAAATCTATGCGACAAATTCAGCTGGCCCACACGGAGCACACGCTCCAGAAGACGCTGTGATCCAGGTGACTGCCCCTGAGGGCAGCAGGTTTGAGTGTCCTGGGTGGAGGACTGAGACACAGAAGCGCGTTTGTCCAAAAAACGTGGGAATGGTGATCTGAGAATAACAACACGGAAGGGAGATAAACCCAAGGAAATGTACCTTTACAATGACCATTCTCTTCTGGCAACCAAATGTAAGTAACATCATATTGTTTGGGTCCCAAGAGGTGTGGCTTTGTCCCCTGGCCCAGGAATGTGAAGAAGGCATGGGGCTTTGCAGATGCGGTGAAGCCAAGGAAAGGAAACCCACATTTATGTGGCACTTCACAGCTGATGTTACCCACAGTGTTGCGCCCAGTGCTCACAGCAACCTCTGAAGTAGACAAGAATTACTTATCTTCATTTCACAGATAAAAAAATGAAGTCTAAGAGAGGATAAATGACTTCTTGAATGCCACACTCTTTCCGAGTGGCAGAGCCTGGAGTAGAACCTGGATGCTCTAACTTCAAATCCAGGGCTCTTGCAGCTCTTGCAGTGGTTTTTAAACCATGCACCCAACAGAATATCCTCAGGAAGGAAGGAGATGCTGGCACCTCCAACTCCCTTGCAGGGAGGAGCAGCTCCGATTTTATTTGCTTCATCTATTGGTGTTCCAGTCAAGATTTCCTTTGTGAAAAAGAGGGCTTAAAATGGGTTGAGAAGTCACTGCACTCTGCCTTGGTCCCTCTTGGCAGCCACATGGTCCAGCCACAAGACGAGGAGCCCACTGGCACAAACGTGAGGAAAGGAGGGACGGAGCACCGGCTCCATAGGCAAACTCCCCACCTGTACATGCTCTGTGCTTCAGGTCTCCTCTTGGGGGAGGGAATGAAAGGACTGAGGCCTGTCCATTTACGGAAAGTTCCTTCCTGGCTTGGCCTTGTAGGGAGCTGGCCTGGTCAGCTTTGTGGATCTTGTCCACACAAATGTAGAGCCCTCAGCAGACTCTGAGTCACAAACCATCCACATTTATCTGCTATTGCAGCCCATGCCTGCTAATCAATGGTTTCTCCATGTGCAGCCTGTGAAATGCATGCTTATCCCAAGGGTTGGCTTATCCCGGGGCATTGCTTGCTCATAGTGTCAACCCCACCAGCCTGAGCCCTAAGACCACCCACTGGTTTGTTTCTTTCCTCCAAGCTCTTCTCTCAAATGGTGCTGTCTGTTCTCCAACTGTTGTTGCGATCTTTCCAGGGACCCTGCAGTACACCTGCTGGTTTCAGCTTCTCTAATTGTCTAGCCTCCTACTCTCCCCAGGTTCCCAGCTACCCAAATACTCTGGCTTACCAAGGGGCTGTGTGGAGTTGGGCAAATCATACAAGGTTTGATTTTAACCCTTTAACCTGGACTGTTAAAAAACTGCCTGCTGCAGATAAAAGACTTGTGTAAGGTCTGCCTCTGCTGATCATTGTGGTCAAGAGACCTAAATACATCCTTTTGTGTAGATTTTACAAAATGCACTGACAGCTTGGTCTTGTAACTTTTTTCCCATTGCTCTGCTTAAGTGTGTGACAGGAAGCAATCAGACCTGTGTTCGGATTGCATCTTTTCACTCACTCACTGTATGCTCTGGGACAAGCTACCCAACATTTCTGATCTTCATGTATATGATATATAATTTCTTTTCTTCATTTGTATAAAAGAGATCATGCTAACTACTGCATTGGATTGGTGTTTTGTATATTTATTTATTTATTTATTATTGTACTGAAGGATAGTTGATAATACAATATTACACAGGTTTCAAGTATACGACATAGTGGTTGAACAGTTTTCTACATTGTTAAATGTCACCCCAACTAGGGTAGTTACTATTTATCAACATAGAAAGACGTTACAGAACTGTTTACTATATTCTCTATGCTGTAATTTCATCCCCATGACTAATTTCTATTATAATTGAGATTTTGTGCCTCTTTATCCCCTTCAACTATTTATATCCCCACCCTAATTCTCCCCCAGGGGAACCACCAGCCGCTTCTCAGTGTCTGTGAGTCTATTTCTGTTTTGCTTTGTTCGTTTGTGTTCTGTTTTTCAATGAGGAATAAATGAGATAAACCTGTACAGTGTTTGGTACAGAATCTGATTTCAATAGAAGCTAGTTTCTGCTTAAGAATAAAACTCAAAATTTATCCACATTTTCTTCACCAAAATCTGGTACAGTGCCTAACACATAGTATACTCTCAGTAAATGTTTGCTGACAGTATGAATGAATAAGGAGTGAATCAAGAGGTCATAATGAACTGATAGGGAAGTCCACAGGAAGAGTGGCCAAAACTTGTGGAGTCCCATAAAACAAACAACAGTATTAGAAGTTGAGAAGTGAGAAATGGGTCCCAAAGAGGTAATCAAATGCTCTACACCCAAAGATGTTCATTATTGTGTTCTTTATTAATAGCAAAACTTTTGAAATAACCTAAATGTCCAAAAAAGAGGACTGGGTACGTTACAGTGATTTAATATAATAAAGCACTATGTAATGATTTTTAATTAAAGTATCATTCTATACCATCTTATGAAGGTTTTACAGTGAACAACATTGTGGCTTCAACATTCATCCATGTTATGAAGTCCTCACCACCGCCACTGCAGTCACTGTCTATCAGCATAGTAAGAGGCTATAGAGTTATTACTTGTTTTCTCTGTGCTATACTGCCTTCCCCATGATATACCTATATTATGTGTACTAATTATAATGCCCCTTAATTTCCTTCTCCCTCCCTCTCCACCAACCCTCCCCAACCCCTCCCCTTTGGTAATCACTAGTCCCTTCTCCAAGTCTGTGAGTCTGATGCTATTTTGTTCCTTCATTTTCGCTTTTAACTTCACAAATGATTAAAGTTCATTTGGTACTGTCTTTCTCGGCCTGGATGTTTTCACTGAACATAACACCCTCTAGCTCCATCCATGTTGTTACAAATGGCAGGGTTTTTTCTTTTTATGGCTGAATAATATTCCATTGTGTATATGTACCACCTCTTCTTTATCCAGCCATCTACTTATGGACACAGGTTGCTTCCATATCTTGGCTATTGTAAATAGTGCAGCAATAAATATAGGGGTGCATATGTCTTTTCAAATCAGGGATCTTGTTTTCTTTGGGTAAATTCCTAGGAGTGGAATTACTGAGTCAGATGTTTTGAGGAATTTCCATATTGCTTTCCACAATGGTTGCACCAATTTACATTCCCACCAACAGTGTAAGAGGGTTTCCCTTTCTCTGCATCCTCACCAGCATTTTTTATTTCTTATCTTTTGGATGTTGGCCATCCTAACTGGTGTGAGGTGATATCTCATTGTGGTTTTGATTTTCATTTCCCTGATGACTAGCAATGTGGAGCATCTTTTCATGTACCTGTTGGCCATCTGAATTTCTTCTTTGGAGAAGTGTCTGTTCAGATCCTCTGTCCATTTTTAAATCAGGTTATTCATTTTTGGGGTGTTGAGGCATGTGAGTTCTTTATATATTTTGGATGTTAACTCCTTATCAGATAAGTCACTTACAACTATATTCTCCCATACTGTAGGATGCCTTTTTGTTCTGCTGATGGTGTCCTTTGCTGTATAGAAGCTTTTTAGTTTGATGTAGTCCCACTTGTTCATTTTTTATTTTTTTACCCTTGCCTGAAGAGATGTGTTCAGATAAAAATTGCTCATGTTTATATTCAAGAGATTTTTGCCTGTATTTTCTTCTATGAGTTTTATGGTTTTATGTCTTACATTCAGGTCTTTGATCCATTTCAAGTTTACTTTTGTATATAGAGTCAGGTAGGAATCCAGTTTCATTCTCTTACATGTAGCTGTCCAGTTTTTCCAACACCAGTTGTTGAAGAGGCTGTCTTTTCCCCATTGTATGTCCATGGCTCCTTTATCATATATTAATTGTCATATACAAGTGGGTTTATATCTGGGCTCTATATTCTGTTCTATTGATCTGTGGGTCTGTTCTTGTGTCAGTACCAAATTGTTTTGGTTACTGTGGCTGTGTAGTAGAGCTTGAAGTTAGGGGGTGTAATCCCCCCAGCTTTGTTCTTCCTTCTCAGGGTTGCTTTGGTTGTTTGGGGTCTTTTGTGACTCCATATGAATTTTAGAACTATTTTTTCCAGTTCATTGAAGAATGCTGTTAGTATTTTCATAGGGATTGCATTGAATCTATAGATTGCTTTGGGCAGGATGGCCATTTTGACAATATTAATTCCTCCTATCCATGAGCATGGATGTATTTCTATTTATTGGTGCCTTCTTTAATTTCTCTCATGAGTGTCTTATGAAATCATTTAAAAATTGTAATTTAGAAGTGCTGTCCTATACAAATACCCAAAATATACTTTAAGGTGAAATGATATGTTGTAAAATTATTTATCTGTCTTTCAAAAGAAAATTCCTGGAAGAAAATTAAAAGACAATGGTTATGTACAGATGGTAGAAGTATAAGAATTTTTATTTATCTATTATACCTTGTGAGTATTATTCTTAGAATCAGGAAAATGTTTTTCTTTTGGAAAACCGAAACACCTAAAGGATGCAAAAATCAGTGTTGTGGTGGTTGTTATTTTTGGTTATAAATGTCAAAACCCACTAAAATTGATGTAGACTCAAAAGAAAATGTATTTGGAGGGCTAATATGATTGCAGAAAGGTCAAGGTGTGGCTTTACTTCGGAAATAGCTGCAAATGGATCTAGCATACTGTATTGCTGTGTGTCAGGATCTTCTTTCTACTGTAGACCAGCTTCCTCCACATGGTAACAAACACCATCTTGATTGAGTTCAGAGCTGTTAATCTCCACCACAGAGAGAAAATGAGCTCTGTGCTCTATTGTCCATAGGTCATAAATCCCAACGATATGCTGCCTTTGGCTCCATTGGGTTAAATATCTGTTCCTTACTCAGCTGCTGTGCTCAGAGCTTGGCAGTGCTCTATAACTGGCCCAGCCTGTGACCCGTTTCCATCTGTAGGTCCATCAGTATGGCCCAAGAGGCAAAGTCCTATAAGGAGAACTTAATTAATGGTTTGAGCATAATGGTTTCCTTCCCCCTCACTCTTCTACTGTGAACTGATAATTCCTTGATGGTGAGGAAGAGAGGATAGAGAGTTCTGAGTGTGTTGCCCTAATTTCTGTTTTCAGAGGAATGCTGGGAGGGCTGAAGGTAGAGTGGTGGCCAGGATTGGATCGACAGTTATCAATATCAGAAGCAGTGTGTGCACTTCACTGACATGCCTCCATACTGATGCAAAAATTAATCTGAATCATTAAAGAGCTTATGGTTCAACCCAAGGGCAGAATGCTGGTTGGATTGAGGCAGCAACTTTTGTTGGTGTCCTGGACACCTTCCATTGCTTCCATGTAAGTAAGGATAAAGATATCTTCTAAAGAATAAAGGATTTTTTTTAGAGTATCTTGCACGAAACAACCAGTGCTCAATAAAACTTTCAGTGGTTTCTATCCCTCTGTGCATTCCTGCTTCATTTACTTACTTAGGAGATGGTAATTTAATTTCTTTCCAAAATAGTGACTGTGTCTAGCAAATAAATACTTTTCAATACAATAGGACCTCATGATATCATAGCTCAGTGTTATATTCAATTTGGAACAAGTTATTATGGTGGAATGGGATCATTGCACTGAGCCCCTGAAGGTCAAGAGCTATGCTTTAGCCATCTCTGAGCCCAGCTCCTGGTGCCGTGTTGGTCAACAGTAGGTGCTCAGAGGTTAAGGGTGTCAGAAGTCCTATGGTTCATTCTTAACATACTTGTTTTTTTGAATTTCTTTTAGTATTTTTTTGTCTTCCTTTTTACCTTTTTTCTGTTAAGGAAGCCACACAGTTCCCCAAATATTCTGGCTCCTGCAGTAAATCATTTTCAGAGGCATGTTCTTCCTCTGAGTCTTTGGATAGTGTTCCCTTTGTTCTACAGCATTTCTCCACATAATTCATTTTTGACCTCTTTTCTCATCCTTGGCCAAGGTAAGATCTATCCTTCTACCATCAGAAAGGCTATTTGGACTGCCTTGGGTTGGGCTTATTGTCCACTGGAGCACTGGATGAATCCTTTTCTTAGTTTGTATAGGTGGGAGCATGTATACAGCTCCCAATCCTATAGACAATTGTCTTATTCTAGCAGTAGATTTAATCCAGCCTCCCAGGAAAAACATTGCCCTGATTCTCAGCCTATTTCCTTTTGCCTCAAAACAATATAGCACAGATGAGATTTTATTTCCAAGATGCATCAGAGGATTTTAGTATGACATCATTTGCCTATAGAGTTACATGTCTCATCCCTTAAAAGCCACTGCAGTGAGAGAACATTGCAGCATATTTTCTTTAAACTGATGCTTAATAATTGTTGAGTGCTAAGTGGAACAAAATGAGTGTCTTTCCTTTCCTATTTAGTGGAAAGAGCCATAGAATGAAAAAATCCACCAAAATCCATGGCAAATCTGGTAACATGTATCTCCATTTCCATGATCATGTACCATTACTATGCATTACTTACCTTGCTTTTCAGTATGAAATTGTTTTTTAGTTGCAAGTAAAAAGATGCATCAACAGTGGCTTAAATGCTAGGACATTTGTTTTTATTAATCAAGCCCAGAGGTATGCCTCAGGGATGGTCTCATAGCTCAACTGTGTGATCAAGGGCTCCAGCTCCTTCCTTTTCACTCTGACTTACTGGCATATTGCTTTTCATCACCACAGTTATTGCTTCATGGACTTAATGTGCCTACATCACATCCATGTTCTAGATAGTAGAAGGGGAAAAGGGATGGCAGCAAGATTTCCTTCAAGTCTGTTCCTTTTATCAGAGAAGTAAAACATTTCCTAGGAAACTCCCAACCAACTCTCATTTTATGTCTCACTGGCCCCAGCTGGCAACATTTTCCTCCATAGCAGCAAGAGAGGATGAGACGATGAGTATTTTACAAAGAGAAATAGTACGACCATGACTGGATTGAATGTATCAATCTCAATTCATTCCCTGAGTCAAGGAACATGGCTGCCACACACCACCAACCTCCAGACAAAATTAGTGCTGTGTTAGCAATACTGCTGGCAGTGAAGGGCAAACTTGTCAGCATTATTTTTAGCTGCAGTGATGGGAGCTGTAGAGCTGACCAATGCTTTCTTAAGATAAAGGTAGTTTGAATATAGTGAAACGGCCTATGGTTTTGATCACTGATAGTGACTATGGAGTCAGTGGAACTGAATATTGCCTTATGCAACATACTTAAGTGATGACATGGTTTATTGAACATGAGAAGAGGACAAAGAAACCAAATCAAATAATGCTTATACAACCTTGCTTTCAAAAGCAAGTAATTTCTTAATCCAATATGTAAGGAATTATAAACACCACGTGCATTGGCTATTCACGTTTCTTCAAGCAAGTAAATTCTGAGAATCACATTCTTAAAAGAGCACTTTCAAATCTGTATTTCTACCCAATTCAAAGTGAAAGGTGGCTTGGGCTGTGGCTTCCTCCACCTAAGTGGACTGCAGAGGCCCATGGCATGTTCGTTTTTCTTCCTGCTCCCATCATTGCCTCTCAAGCTTGTCCCTTATTAAGTTAATTTTGGTGTTAGAGGTCTTTTATTAGGGCTCACAAGGTGAAAGGTCAGGAGTTAAGGGGATCGACCATCCCGGATTGCCTCGGACTGGGGCTTTCCTGGGAAGCAGGACTTTCATTGCTAAAACCAGGACCATCGTTGGCAAACCAAAGTGGTTGGCCACCCTTGGGGTTATCACCAACATGAAAGGAGATAAGGGAGAGGGGATTTGAGAAGCAGGAAGGAGAGGGAGTGAGGACCTGGGAAGTCACAGCCATTCGAGACCAACTCTACATTTTATGGCTTTTCTATTTCAATAACTGGGGTTCCTGCACACTGGACCTCACCAGTGATCCTTGAATTCATCATTTCTTTGAATTCTTTACTATTCTAACCTACACATAATTGCCCATTTTTCACCTTCCAGTTTTATTCCACTATAAATATTTTTCCCAGTTCCTATTCCTGTTTTCTAGATTCAGTGGTATTCTAGGTGGCTGCTGTGAAGCCCCCTCTGCTCCAGCATGTAGCAGTGATAAGTAGTATATTAAAGAGAATTTAAAAAATCACAGCCATACTCAAAAATGAGATACACAGGTCCATATTCCTGGAAGAGAATTGAAATGTGCAGCAATAAACAGAGGTTGATCTGGGGGCCTGCCAGACTCTGAATCTGGAAGTTGGTCATAGGAGCTGTGAGTTTGGCTTCTGCGGATAAAACATTACACCCCAGGGGAAGTGCTTCCCAGCAAGTAGGGGAACCGGAGTCCTACTCAGAGTTCACAACCGGAGGCCAGGGCTTCCCTCGCTTATGAAAGGAAGCTGGAAAACTCGCCATCCGCCGCTGCCTGGGATCCAGCATGATGCCTCAAGAACCAAGTTCCAGCACCAGCCCTGGAAAGGGAGATGCATAGAGAAAAGGAAAGGCAGGAACATCCTCCCACATGTGATAAACCTCTAAACCCAACTTTCAAATGCATGAAGAAATCGTATACCAAGAAAGACAGTCAATAAAATCAATCAATGGAATATGATTTTTTCCAGAAGAAAACGAAGTAATGAGAAATTATATATATATAAAAAAAAGACTTGAACATACATACATTTAGAATCCTTGAAGAAATAATTGAAGGCATTACATCCTTACAAGAGATACAGTTGCTGATATTAAAGCAAGCAGAAATAATATAAGCACAGGTGGATATAAAATTAGAAATTATGTAGAAAAAAAATAACCATTGAAATTTTTTCTAAAACTTGGGAGGCTAGATGCTGAACTAAATGTGGTTGAAGAGAGAGTTAACACACTGGAATTGGGAGGAATCCACACAGAGGGTAGCAGTTTCAAAGGGATCATACAAATAAGATAGAGAATGACAGGTGGTCATGGATTGGGAGGTCAGGAAAGGCTTCTTAAAGGAGACATCTGAGCATCTATCTGACCAAGGAAGGACATGAGTGATGTGAATATGAATAAAAATAAATCAAATAAATCCACAGACACACTGTAGTAAGAATATCTATTTTCCAAGTTGCTTAAGGATTAAATTAAGTAGCATACATAACAGCACCAAGCCCAGTGCCTGACACAAAATAACAAATGTTGAGAAGCTCCACTTCCCTTCCTAAGAACCTGAGTTAATAGAACTTAGCATTCCACCTCCACATTGAGGGGACTTTGGGCACCCCTGCTGGAATCCAGCGTCATCCCCAGGAAACTCCAATTGGCTGAGAATTTTTGGATCTAATCATGGTGTATTTAGCTCTTTGCGACAAAGTGGCTGGAACACTGTCAGCTGTCCTTATGCCTGTTCTCTCCTTCTGCTTCTCTCCCTTGAGAACAAACTCTATTTTCCCCTCTAGCATTAACTAAACAAGCTAGTCACATCCAAAATATAGAGATGACATTTTAATAAATGCAGGCAACCTGGTTAATAGTTTTGTTGCAAATCCCAAAATTTCATCCATGCATTCTAAGCATTTCTCCCCATTATATCTTGTCTGGAGCCTCAAAAGAACTCCTGACAGAGGTCACGAAAGGGGAAGAGACAAAGTCCCCTCTTTCTGAGCATTGAGACTTTTCAAGTCACAGGCCCCTGATGGAAACATTCCCTAATGAAAAGAACAAAATAAAACTGGTTCACAGTGAACAGCCACAGAATGTTCCATTGGAAAGAGAGTAGCTTCTTGGAACGTGGGAATCTGAGAGACTGGATTGCATTCAAAGGAAATGCCCCCAGAGTGATAGAGGGCATGTCCTGGGGGCTTAGCAACATTCAAGCTTGCATGCTTTAAGGGGTGGGGGGTCCTTGCCAAGGCCTGGGGGTGGGGACTGAGTATCCTAGAAACGGCTCAGCTGGGATGTGAGACTCCGATGTTCAAGGATGTTAGGCGGAGCATCATCTCCTTCACCCCTTCCCTCAAGCCAGGCAGAAAAGGGAGGCTGATAAACCAGAAAGGAGAAGCTGGAGGTGCACAGTGTGTTTGTTTTTCTAACAAGAGAGAAAACATGTCCCATCCTTTCTTGAGTCCTTGTCACAAAAAGGTGGTTTTAAGAAAGAAAGAAGGAAAAGAAAAAAGAAACATTTCTTTTTGTGGCAGCTAATCCTGGCATTTGCAGTGGGCTCCCAGGGGCAAGGCAGGCTCCTGGACTGGGTAGAGGGCCAGGGAGCCCTCAGCCTCTCAGTCCTGGGCTCCCCAGTGCAATTGTCCCAACTAGCGCATCTATAAAAAATAAGTCTTCCCTTGTTTGCTTTGAGTTTTGTTTTGTCTTTTCAAAAACTGCACATCTCACCAGTATGAATTATTTAAAAGAAAACAATAAAGAACTGAGCATTTCAACTTTGGCTCAGTTGGAGGTAAATGCTCCAGCTTGGAGTGGGAGAAAATAACACAAACTGCAGGGATGAACAGGAGGATCTGAACATCTCCCACATCCCGTGGTGCCTATATCCCCTGATAACTTAGGAAGAAGAAAGGAACAAAACCTGAAGTTCACATCACATTAACAACAAAGCACAACAAAAAGGTCCGATGTGTGGGATGAGAGAGAATTCTTGCACAACAGCAGACGCGCGTCAGGCACAAGCAGCAGCGTGTGTGCTGTGTCATCATTGTCCTTTTGGAGGTCTTCATATACACGCAGACGTTTTGTTTCCCGTGTGCTTGTCCATCTCATGCACACATACAGTTTGAAATGCATCTTTAGTAAGATCTCAGTCCCTACAGTAGGCCGGTGGGAGAGACATTAAAGAGAGGAAGTTTTACATTGAAAGCGGGGCATTGTTCAGTTATCAATATTAGTTACCCAGGGTCCCTGCATTGCAGGAGGCTCCTTACATGTCTTGTGGTTAAATTAATGCAGGACACCAGGACAGTAAGTGGAAAGGGATTCGACCCCTTTCCTTAGGGACAATCAATGAGCTGGTACCCCCTAATCATGCTGTAGAACCAGTTGCCTACCCACGGAGACTGCCATAGGGTATGGAAGCAAGTTTTAGAGTTCCATCCTTTTGAGCCTACTTCCTCATTCTGATTAGAAACACTACATTGATCTGTATGTTCTTTCCTTATGCTTTGATACACGTGGTTTTTTTAAAGTTCATCTACTTTTAAAGTGTTTTTCCTCATGTGACTCTCCAAACACCCCAACCCTTGTGACAGCCAGGAGAGTACTCTGAGGGCACAGGTACCTATGATAGTTCAGTCCTTTTAAAGGGCCTTCCAGGCCATAGACTGCCATTGTCTCTTTCTATGCCTCAGCCTTCATAAAAGAGGCCTTTCTTACAGACCCAGAGCCCAAGGACTTGTGACCGTGATGCCCAGAGGGTAAGAAGCGTGGGAAACGGTGTGTGTGTGTGGAAATCCAGAAAGAAAATCACCTGTTCTATACTATAGAGCAAAGCAGCAATTAAGCTAAACTAGATAGTAGAATTCACTGGTCCAGAGTGATCTTTCTGAAAAGCACATTTTCAAATTCAATTAGAATATACTGAACAACTCTGTGAGGGTTGTTTTGTATAGTGCTAGTTAAGTGCAGTCATATAATGTGCCCATTAAAAAAACAAGCGAGGAACAGAAGCAAATGATCCAATTTATCTATTGAACTCAACTAGGAATATTTATTTGAACAGCTAATAATTTGGCACTAGGTGGAAAAATGACTCGACTGCCTCTTCCCATATGAGACTCAGGGATAATCATTGGTGGCTCCTGTTCCCTGGGTCTCCTGATATAATCAACAGTGAGTTTAGCAGCTAGTCTGTCTTTATAATTCAGCTACTTTACTTCTGTTTTCCTCAGAGCAGATAACTTTTGACCAAACTAGCTTCTCTGGATATAACTACACTGTATGACCTCTTTCATGTAATGAGAAATGGTTCCCTCTGTTCATTTTATGTGTGTGCAAAGCTAATTTATCTTGACTAATATTATCATGCTAATTTTATAAGTGCGGTTGGCTCTTTCAGACAATTTCTCCTGTAAGAGCTCTTGAAAGTGAAACACAGGAGAAAGAATAAAATGGAGTAGACATGTAATTAGGGAGATTGTGAAAATCCTTGCCCAGGTATCAAAAATGTATTTGAAGTACAGGAATTTCTATCTTTGTATTATGATGCCTCTGTCCTCTTCTGGGCCAAGTAGGTCCTTTGGTTTCATGGGATAAAATCTCAGATGCCTACAGGGCCCAGGAAGATAAGGTAAAGGAGAAAACAGGCAGGGTTCAGGTGCCTGTGCCCAGGTCATGTGTGGGGACCTGGGAGGCCTGGACCTGGAGGGAGTGCTTTCTCCATCTTTAGGCAGCTGTCTGCCTCAGTGCCATAAGGGAACAAGGCCCAATGTGGCCTGAGAAGTCAGAAATCTAGACTTGAGTGAAGAAGAGATAGTCCCCAACTTATGATAGTTCCACTTAGGAGTATTCAACTTTATGACAATGCAAAAGCAATATGCATTCAGTAGAAACTATACTTTGACTTTTGAATTGGATCTTTTCCAGGGCTAGCGATATGCACAAATCTCTCTCGTGATGCTGGGCAGTGACAGTGAGCCACACTCCCACTCAGCCTCACCGTCACGGGGGAAAACCACCCAGACACAGACAACCATTCTATACCCACACGACCGTCCTGCTTTTCACTTTCAGTCCAGTATTCAATCAACTATACGAGACATTCAACATTTTATTATAAATTAAGCTTTGTATCAGATGATTTTGCCCAACTGTAGGCTAGGGTGTTTTGAGCATGTTTAGGCTAGGCCATGATGTTCAGTAGGTGAGAAATATTAAAAGCATTTTCATCTTAACACTATTTTCAGCTTACGAGGGGTTTATAAAGATATAACCCCATCCTAAATGGAAAAAAGCTATGTCCCAATTTTTAAGTGATTCTAATTTTTTGTTTGTTTTTCAATACTGATCTGAATCAAATAAAGTCGATCTAAGGGCAGGATCCAGTGGGCTGCCATTTTGTGGCCCCTGTTTCACTCCATGCAAGAGTCATTTCAGTAACAAGCTTAGAAATGGTCTCTAAAGTAGCTAGAGCACCCACCAGGTGGCAGGGAGAGGTAGGCAATCTCCCTGCTTGTCGGTCTCTCCAGAGTAGATTTCTGTGGCTTCAAATGGAGTCTTAGGGAGCAGCTGACTTCTTTGACCCTTTACACCAGCCACTGCTCCCCAAATCTTAAAGGATCTTAACACTGAGGAGATCTCCTCCCTCTTCCCTGTAATTACTAGACACAGATATGCCAGGAGATGTGGAAGGCACACAACCCACCGCAGAACAGCCCTGCCTGGCGCCCCCAGCCCAAGGGCCCCTGGGGAGCCAGTTTGTGGAGCCTGAAAGACAAACAGCCTTGACCCTCTATCCTCCTCTCCCTGACTGTGGGGGTGCTTGATGTGCAGCGGAAAGTTGCTGGAAACGAAGGTCGGCCATGCCATGGGCTTGGTTCCTGCTGTGACTGGAAGCAAACAGGCCACCAGGGCAGACAGCTGTTTTAGAATGAAGGCCTAGTGTCAAGTATCATCGAGATCTGCCTGATGCTGATACCTGTGTTTGAGGCCTGGGCTCCTGTCCCTGGCCTGGCCTGGTCTTGCCCTTCTTACACTGGTAGCGGTCCTGCCTCCTACACTCCCAGCTCCGCCTGCCTCTCAGTCTGGTTTTGACCCTTACACCGTTGCTCTTACTCCTTGTACACGATGCCACCTGCCTCTGATCCAATTAAGTCTTTTTGCCTCTCACCCCCCAGCCCAGCCCACCCTCTGCTCCCAGCTTCACCCAGGCTCACCCCAGCCCATGCTGTCCATTCTCTGTCCAGACACAGGAAGCTATGCTGCTGACTCTCCTGTCCCTCGCAGGGCTCCTCATTTCCTCCTCTCAGAGGGCCTATGGGAGTCTGTGGCTTGAGGAGAACGGCGATGGGGAGTCTGCTGCTCAAATCCGCTGTGAATAAATGGGACAAGGTCTCTCTATATTGTAGCAGAGAGAAAGGCTGTAAAATACTAGATATGTTATCCAGGGAGATTAAGGAATTTCAAGGTTTCTCAGAGTAGATGAGAAAGCCCAGCGCCTAGGTCAGGGATTGGCTGGGAGTGGGGAGCCCTGGCCGGGGGCTGTGGGAGAAATGAATGAGTTCTCAGGCCAGACCTCCAGGCTCTGCTCTGTCCTCTTACTGGCCAGCTGGAGATGGAAATGACCTATTAGTAGAAAGTGTGGGCTCAAACAAGGCCATGCCAGGCAAATTTTCAAATGCCAAATTAAAGAAGGGACTGTATTTTCTGTCAATAGATAGTGACCGTACTAGAGGGGGTGAGGATTTAATAATATATGTAACTGTTGAAGCACTGTGTTGTACATTTGAAACCAATGTAAGATTGTTTATCAACGATACTTTAATTTAAAAAAAAAATGGGACTGTAATTGGTCAGACAGCCCCACCTGGGAATCCAGGGGCCTGGCTTCTGGTCTGGTCCAAGTTGGTGGGGACTCAGGCAAAGACCCAAATCTCTCCAGGGCCCATCAACTCACTGAAAATACAGAGGTTGGATTAGATGAAGTATCAGTTACCAAAGGTGACATGACAAATTAACCCAAACTTTAGCAGCTTTAAACAACAAACTTTGATCTCACTGATTCTGTGGATCAGGAGTTCAGGCACGGCACAGCCCAGTCTTCTGACCCAGGTTCTCTCTGAGGCAGTGATTAGGGTGTCAGCCGGGGCTGCAATCATCTCAGGGTCCAAGGTAGAGAGGATCTGCTTTCTAGTTCATGCAAGAGGTTGCGAGCAGGATTCAGTCCCTCTCTGAATCTAGAATAAGAGCTCCAATTTCTTGCTGGCCATTGGCTGGTGGCCTCCCACTGTGTCTTGCTATGTGGGTATCTCTGCAGGACAGCTCACAACAGGTGTCTGGCTTCCATCAGTTTCTTTAGTGCCAGCAAGGGAGGGAAAGCAAGAGAGAAGTCAGAGTCTTTGTGACATGCCATCACTTTTGCTGCATCCTCTCTTAGAGCTGACTTCCTAAATACAGCTCACACCCAGGGAGGGGAGTACACAAGGGCAAGAATACCCAGAGGCAGGGATCACTGGGAGGTATGTTAGAGGCTGCCTTCCACAGACTATCTCCAAGGTCCCCTCTGGGCACTCAGATTCTGTGACGACGCCTCTCCCTCTCCCAGAAGGAGGCTGCACCTTCTGTGGTTTACAACCGCAGCCGCCAGGCCCTCCACTGAGTGCCTAAGTGGCTCTGATATATTCTTTATCTGGAGTTGACCAACACGAAAAATGTAGTCAAATAGGAAAATCATCTTATCCAAGAATGTTAGACCATGAAAAGAAGACAATGCACTTTATTTCATGGCACCCACTCTCAGAGGACTCTGCTGATAGACTAAATATCTTTTCAGAGTAGACAAGGAAACTATCTTTGTTTACATCACTTCAGAACCAGATGCGCTGAAGCCATCTTATCCAAATCTGGGTGGATCTGAGCTAAATTCCTGTGATGCAAGGAGTGTCACAATTCAAAGGCCACTTCTGAGGATCACTCACTTTACAAACAGAATTGTGGCTTATCCCCAGAGCCTCCATGAGGTATTTGCATATCCTCTGGAATGATGTGACTTTCTTAAGATATCTAAAGCCTGTACATGTTATACCTTGGTCGGATTCAAATCAGGAGAATGATCTAGGTTTCCCAATCCTGAGGACTGTCAGGTTGATTTGAATTAAATGAGATAAAGCTCCCCTTGCAGAAAACTGAAACTAATGTTGCTGTCTTTGTCCATCACACACGAATTTTGCAAAGCGGCCATGGATTCTTATTTGAATCAATTAGATACCCATAATTCCTTGACTAACATCCCTCTTTAAAACTGTGGTCATAGTAACCTTTCATTTTTTTAATGGCCCTGAGAGCTCTGGTATTCGGACCTCCATGCTGTTAATGTGCACATACATATTAACCAATTTGGAATCTGCTGCAAAACTGAGCCTCAGTGGCCTCTTACTTGTGGGCGAAAAGGCTGAGAACCATATTCCTACTTACAATTTCTAATTTTGAGGATTCCTGGGAAACACATTTTGAATTTGTAAGCTTTTAATCAATCCCTTTCAACTTTCTTTTCATCATACTTAAGAACCTGAGATTTACAGATACTTGGATTTACAACTGTCATAACTTTTCATTTGTAGTTGATCAGTCATTCTTATAAAAAAGAGGACTTTAGGTCTTTATTGGAGATAAGCATGGCATACAGTAAGTACACTGTTTCTCTGACATCCAATAAGCTGGATTAGAATCCAACATCCAGCCTTCACTTCCGAGCACCTAGACTGCCCTCAAGTTACCTCCTCTTGCAGTGATTCTTAAGGAGTTCTCATCTATAAAATGGTATCTCAGACACCTATACCCACAGAATCCTCACAGAATTGTTTCAAGGAATAAACTACATTGATATATCTATTTAAAATGTTGAGCATGGGGACACAAAAATTCTCAATCATAATATAAGTTGATCACCGGGATAGTAATACAGCATGCAGAATATAGCCAATGATTCTGTAACATCTTCCTATGTTGACAGATAGTAACCACCCTAGTGGGGGTGAGGATTTAATAATATGGGTCACTGTTGAACCACTGCGTTGTATACTTGAAACCACTATAAGACTGTATATCAATGATACTTCAATTAAAAACAAAAAGAAAATAAAGAAAATGTAGTGCCCTGTTCAAAAAAAGAAATGCTTAGCATGGTGCATAGAACTAATTACTCGGTAAAGGTTGGTTTCCTGTAACACTTACAGAGAAAAAGGGAAATCCTGAGAGTGTCTGCAAATGTTCCACCAAATAGGAACAAGAAAGAAGTGGAATCCCTGAGTCTAGATCATCAGCCTTCATTACAATCACTTCACACATTCCTTTAGCAAATAATCGCCAAAATGCCCTGCTCCACCTCTTCAAGAAGCTTTGTAAACTGAGCCTCATGTGCCACAAGAGATATACTGCCTGTGCCCTCAAATAAGGGCAGATTTGCTCTGTTTGTCATATATTGTGGGTAATATAGGCAGAAACATTGATATGTCCCCTTTCTGACCTTATGTGATTTTGTGTTTGTTTTTATCTCTTCATCTGAATGGATGAAAAGTGAACGCCATACCATCTGTCACCACATCAAGTTATTAAAATACTGACTATATTTCCTACACAGTACTTCTCATTCCCCTGATTTATTTATTTTATAGTTGGAAATTTGTACCTCTTAATCCCTGTCACCTACTTCAACCATCCCCCCACTCCAGACCTCTCCCTTCTGGCAACCACCAGTTCTCTGTATTTATGAGTCTTTTTCTGTTTTCTGTTTGTTTTGGTTTTTAGGTTTCACATGTAAGTGAAATCATATGGTATTTGTCTTTCTCTGTGTAATTGATTTCACTTAACATAATACCCTCCAGGTCCATCCAGGTGGTTGCAAATGGCAAGATTTCATTCTTTTTTATGGCTATAGAACTATGGAATTATGGAATACAATATTCCATTGTGTTTTATATATATATAATATATATACACCACATCTTCTTTATCCATTCATCTACTCATGGACACTTAGGTTGTTTCCATATCTTGACCACTGTAAACAATGGTTCAATAAACATAGGGATTAATACACTTTTCAAATTAGTGTTTTCATTTTGTTTCAGGTAGATACAGAAGTAGAATTGCTGGGTCATATGGTAATTGTATTTTTAATTCTTTGAGAAAACTCCATATGGTTTTCCATAGTGGCTGCACCAATTTACATTCCCACCAACAGTGCACAAAGTTCCCTTTTCTCCACATCCATGCCAACACTTATTGTATCTTGTCTTTTTGATACTAGCCATTCTGACTGTTGAGGTGTTATCTCACTGTAGTTTTGATTTCCCTGATGATTAGTTATGTTGAACATCTTTTCATGTGTCTCTTGTCTATCTCTATGTCTTCTTTGGAAAAATGTCTATTCAGGTCCTCTGCCCAGTTTTTAAATTGGACTCTTTATTTTTTGGGCATTGAGTTCTATGAGTCTTTATATATTTTAGATATCAACCCCTTATCAAATATATCATTTGCAAATATCCTCTCCCATTCAGTAGGTTGCCTTTTTGGTTTGTTGATGGTTTCCTTTGCTGTGCAAAAGCTTTCTAGTTTGATGTAATCCCAATTCTTAATTTTTGCTTTTGTTTCCCTTGCCTAAGGAAGACAGATCCAGAAAAACATTGCTAAGGCAAATGTCCAAAAGTTATTCTCTATGTTTTCTTTTAGGAGTTTTATGATTTCAGGTCTTATATTTACGTCTTTAATCCATTTTTAGGTTATTTTTGTATATGGCATAAGAAAGTAGGCCAGTGTCATTCTTTTGCATGTAGCATGCAATTTTTCTGATACCATTTATTGAAGAGACTGTTTTTCCACTATTGTATATTCTTGCTTCCTTTGTCATAAATTAATTGACTATATAAGCATGGGTTTATTTCTGGGCTCTGCATCCTGTTGCATTGATCTATGTGTATACTTTTTTGCTTATACCACACTGTTTTGATTATTATGGCTTGTAATTTGGGACTGTGATGCTTCCAGCTTTGTTCTTCTTTCTTAAGATTGCTTTGGGTATTTGAGATTTTCTGTGGTTCCATACAAATTTTAGGATTTTTTGTTCTAATTCTATGAAATTTTGATATTTTGATAGGGATTGCATTGAAGCTGTAGATTGCTTTGGGTAGTATAGCCATTTAAAAAATATTGATTCTTCCAATCCATGAGTATGGTATATCTTCCCATTTATTTGCTTCTTCTTCTGTTTCTTTCATCAGTGTCTTAAAGTTTTCAGAACACAGGTCTTTCATCTCCTTGTTTAAATTTATTCCTAGGTATCTTATTCTTTTTGATGCCTTTGTAAATTGGATTGTTTTCTTAATTTCTCTGTGTGCTCATTGTTATTAATGTATAGAAACAACAGATTTCTGTATATTAATTTTGTATCCTGCAATCTTACTGAATTCATTTATTAGTTTGAATAGTTTTTAGTGGTGTCTTTAGGTATGTATTATATGCATAGTATGTATGTCATATATATAATTTTTTTAAATAAAGAAATGTTTGGAAAAATTCCTCCTCCCATATTCCCTCTCCCCAAATCCCTCTGACTGATGAAGTTGGCAGCAGAGCCCTAATCTGGAGCCCAGGCTGAACCACCCCAGTGAGTCAAAACCACAACCAGGAAACATTTACACAGCACTGTTCTGTGCAAATCGCAGAACAACCGCATGGAAGGTTTTCAGTTTCAGAACTAATTCTGACTCCTTTGATGCAAACTACCTCCTCACCTGTCTTTAAGGGTATCATTTCTACAGTGAATTTTCTTAAAAAATTACCCTTTCACGAGGCTCCTTTCCGGTATACTCCTCCCCATTCTTTCCTTTCCACCTGGAAATGGACAGCATTTTCTGCCCTCTTGAAGCACACTGGCATGACATG
Organism: Manis javanica; assembly: GCF_040802235.1. Classification (NCBI taxonomy): domain Eukaryota; kingdom Metazoa; phylum Chordata; class Mammalia; order Pholidota; family Manidae; genus Manis; species Manis javanica. The sequence goes on from NC_133166.1 coordinate 87,160,968, forward strand.
CTGTCCTGGGGGAGTTCTTCAAAGACACGGATTCTTGCTTGATCCCCAACCTACTCACATAAACAATGCCCACGGCAGGAAGGCCCAGTTCTTGGCTGAGTGAGTTGCAGCATTGCCACCCATCAAGCACAGCTGCTCTACTAATTTTAGAACTCTCTGAGAAGCCACCTGACTTCGAGGCACTCTGCAGACAGCTCACACCCTATCTCGGGAGGTGATCTGGGGTGGGGCCCACTCCTTGCTTTGAACACCCATAACACTTTTGTAAATTAGCAAAGTGACTTTTTTGGAAATTACTCTCTGGAGATGATAAAAATAAAAAACCATCAGTCAGCTAGTGAACTGCAAATTATGTCCACCCAGTCTAGCCCAGAAGCATTTGACTGGTCTGTACAGCTGTGTGATCTCTACCTGGACAACAAAGCACCACCTCACATTTCAAATATCCAAAGCAGAACCCACCAGTTCCCCATAGGCCCTTTCCTCCTGTTTGCCTATCTGAGGTATTTCCAATTACCCAAGCTAGGACCCTCAGGTCAACCCTGACTACCTTAACTTCCTCTCAATCAGTAAATCTTAAACTGTTTTATCTCCTAAGTAGGGCTTCAGAGACTTTCCTCCATTCCCGCAACCTCCGTGCTGTGTCAGGTCCTGGGGCTCAAACTTGCATACTGTAACAGTTTGCCAACAGTCTCCTTGCCTTCCTTCTCACACTCCTTAAGTCCAACTACCTAGACAATGGTCCTAAAAGCATGTCTATCTCTAGCTTAAAACCTTTCAAGGTTTCCTGTCAGCTTCTCCGTGCTATTTGTGCATTCGAATCACTTGGCAGCTTTTTAAAAAATTTCAGTGCCTAGCTCCCATCCCCAGATCTGATTTAATTGGACTGGATGGGAGAAGGCATTCATATTTCTTTTTAAAATTCCCCAGGAAATTCTAATGTGCAACCAGGATTCAGAACCACTGAACCTCAGGATGAAGCCCAAGCTCTTTCCCATGGCTCCCAAGACTCTGCCTGATAGGGCTCCTGCCCATCTTGTGAACCAGCCTCACTCCTGGCCTCTCCCTGCCTTCATGGTCCAGCAGCATTGAACAGCTCATAGTTCCCACCATCACTCCATTGCTCCTGCTGTTCCCACAGCCTGAAACACTTTCCCTACCTGTCTAACTTCACCTTCTATAGGAAGCCATTCCTTACTACCCATCTCAGCACTTCCCTTCACCTCACTGTGCTCCATAAAACTTTAGGTATATCTCTGTTACTGAACATCATACTATTTTACAGTTAATCTCCTTATGTGTCTGTCTTTATTAAGCAAAAGGGAGAGATTTATTTAGGTACAGATACCTCATGAAGCCCAAAACTGCTGGAAATGCCTCTGGGCCTCTTGAGCACTGGAACCCTGAGTTAGAAAGCTTCCTGGAACCCAGGCATTCCCTCTCAGTCTCTCCCCCTCACTGGGGGTGTAGGGCCTGTTGTAACTCGGGCAGAGTGTGGTAGGGGGGTGGGGAACCTTTCTCCCAGCCCTGAGGCAAATTACTTTGAAACCATAATCAGTCAAAGGGAGGAATAAAGTGGGAGAAACTCATTTATTGCTTACAAGCAGTTGTCCACTTCTGCTCACCCTTGTCTCTCACCACCCAGCTGCAAAAAGGGAACTTCATCAAACCTCTCCAGTCCACATATAACCTTGCTCCCCTCACTCTTGTAATCACCTATTGATATGGAGATGTACTACTTTTCTACACACTTTGGAAACACCTATTGATATAGAGATACACTAAGGCCAGGCAAGAGTTTCTGGAAATACTGCAATTTTACCCACAGCCCACCCCTCCAGAAATCTTGCCTCATAATCTACTCACTCCCCATCTTCCACGATGGCCCTGTGCAAGAATATTGGAGCACTGTAACCAGACTAATGATGTACGATAACAACAGCAATAAAATCGTGAAAATCATCAAAACAGAGGATTTAGCTAGGTTCAAAGTCCTATGCAGATTAAGTCCATAGCTTGCCCATTCCATGGGCGGTCAGGAGCTGAATGGATAGGGAGTTCAGAGCAATCATTGTGCAGAAGCTGCATCCACGGAGTGCAACCAGAACACAGGAACTATAAAAGAAAATAACCTTAAGGGTAGTAAGATACATGTTTTAATGACACCAGCAGAGGCAAATCTTGTCCATCAGGTAGGATGCATGTATGAGAGTGGTCCTGTGATAGAATAGTAGGAATGGGATCTCCTCCTGGTCTAGTATACCAGACTTTCACCCCACCCTCCTGTGGGAGTTACACATGGGTCAATATATAGGGCTATGGGAGATACATGAACTGCCATAAAGATAAAACTTCCCCATAAGATGCTCTTACCTCCTGGATGTTTGGGTATACTGCCGTGATTTTGGGGGGCCCCTCTGCTGTTCCTCAAGGAATACACAGGAGGCCAGCTTTTCCCCAAGGTGCCAGAAGGGCCAGCCATTGCTGGTCCATGTGTCAAAATGTCCAGGGCCATGTCTACTCAACAGAGTCTCCAGGGTTTAATGCAGTGGGTACTGGCAGCAGGATGTTGCTCTGCTGACCATATCGTAGCTTCAATAACTCCTTTTTGGTTTGCACGTACAGTTGTATATGACAGGAAGCAATGTATGTTAGCATGTCCAGAGGGTTTAAGGACCCTTTTCAGAGCTTCTCATTCAAACACCATAGCACTGTCCATACGTGAACTGACCAGCCCTGTAGACTATTGGTGTCTGATTTCAGGCCAGGTTTCAACAAACCCTTGTACCTCTTTATCATGCCTGCCTCAGTAGGGTTATATGGTACATGAAACTTCTACTTTATTCCTAATTGCTGCACCCTTTCTTGTAATGCATGTGCAGTAAAGTGGGTGCCTTGATTGCTCTCAATCACCTGCAGCCGGCCATAGGCTGCAAAGAGATGCTCTAGGCCCCTCTTGGTGGTTTGCTGATCTGCACGATCAGCAGGAAAAGCAACCAACAGTCCAGTAGCCATGTCCACACAAGCCATGGCACACCGATAGCCCTCTGATATGGGCAGAGGGCCAATATAGTCTATCTGCCACCTGACAAGGGGTATTGGCCCCTTCACTATTGTCCCATGTTGCTGCGGGACTTGGTGTAAATCCCTCTTAGAGCACACAAGGCACTCTTTCCGGGCTCTGCTGATTTCTTCAAAGGTCAATGGCAAGCCACACCAAAAGGCTATAGCACACAATGTCTTTTTTTTTTTTTAATTTTAATAATATGCTTAATTTAATTCAATATAGCCAAACTATTTTCACTTCAATTGGCAATCAGTGTAAAAATGTTTCTACTGTAATGTTTTACATTCCTTTTTTTTTTTCCTATGAAGTCTTCAAAATCCAGTGTGTATTTTGCATTTACTGCACATCTCAGTTCAGGCCTGCCACATGTCAAGGGCTCAGTGGCCACACATGGCGAGTAGCTACCTTATTGGGCAGTGTAGCTCTGACGGAGATGCTGTTTGTACTGGACCAAAATGCAAGTAGTTTTTGGCTTTTAAATTTTATTTTTTTGAGAAAGCAAGTGCTACACTCCATACCGTAGCACTCTCTCTATATATATGTAGATAGATAGACATAGGTAAAGAAATAAACATAAGTATATATCTATGTATATATATATATATGTGAGCCCACAATGTTTTTTGACCTGCAAGCAACAAATGCTGATGTAACCATTGGGCTACATCAGAGGCAGGCTTTCCTTGTAGCCAACACACCTGGGCCAGTATGTCTGCTTCATCATTCCCTGGGGATGCCAAAGGCAAATGGCTAGTCACATGATCTACAGTAACTGTCTTAGTCTGACCAGAGGCCCATAGGTTTTGCCACAATTCTGCCCCCAAAGGGGCCAGTGACCAACCATTCAGTTGACATGGTGCCATGTCGGTAGCCACAGGGTTAAGCCCCAATAGACAGCCCAGCTGTCAGTGCAGACAACTCTAGGGTAGGGCTGCTGTGTGATCACGAGCCAACTCAGCCCATCGGCTGCTCTTCTCATCTCCATCCTCCATCCATATTGTCTCAGTCTTAGGATGGAAAGTTACAGCCCTCCACTTCAGGGGCTGCCCATGACTGGAGCTGTCATGGCTACCAATGGCTCAAAAGCAAGTTTTTCCTGCTTTCCACTGATATATGTCACTGACCCCAGTAAGCACTGGAGTTCTCCACTTAAGGGGCTAGTAGAGAGGGTGTTACACTACTGTAAATATGCGCCCCATTTGGCCAGTGTAGGCATCTGTGCCACACCACTCTGTGACCTTTGGGTCCAGTCTGTCACCCACCCTGCAATGGGATAGGGGGTTATTACCTTGGTTGGAGCTGTTCCAGTGATGGGTTCTATAGCCAGCAAGGTGTGGTACATAGCAGCCAGTTGCTTCTCTATCAAGGTGACCCAGACCTCTGCTATTTTCCATAGTTGTGACCAGAATGCAATAGGGTGGTGTGTCTGTTCAAGATGCTGCCAAAGGCTCTATCCATAACCATCTTTGGTTACATGAACATCTAGCTCACAGGGCCTTGATGAGTCCATTACCCTCAAGGTCTGTACAGCCTTGACTGCTCGCTTAGCAGCAGTAAAAGCAGCTACACATGTTTCATCCCAGTCCCACCTGGTGCCCTTTCCTACCAACCAGTATAAGGGCTTCAGGATTTGTGCCAAGTGCAGGATAAACACTTTCCAGTAACCCAAGAGACCCAAAAGCTCTTGTAATGCTGCCACAGCGGTAAGGGTGGGAAAGCCTGGACCTTATCTATGACTACTTCTGGAATAACTTTAGTTTTACCCAACCAAATGACCCCCAAGAACTTTACTGACAAACCAGGTCCCTGAATCTTGGTGCTGTTCACAGCCCATCCGTTCCCCTATAGATGTTGCAGCAGTCTAGATCTACAAGAGAATCTAAATCTGCAAGAGAATCAGATGTGAGCATGATATCATCTATGTAGTGATACAGCTGCACTGTTTGTGGTGTCTTCCGTGTGGCCAAGTTCTGGGCTAGAATGGTGGGACTTGGAATTATCCCTGTGGAAGGACAGTGAATGTCCACTGCCAGCCTTCCCACGTGAAGGCAAACTGTTCCTGACTTTCCTGTGCTATGTCAATAGAGAAGAAAGCATTAGCAAGGTCCACAACATAATGATACATCTCTAGTTCATGACTGAGGGTGTCCATAAGGACTGCTAATGAGGGAACAGCAGCATACAAAGGGGGTATGACTTTATTCAATTCCCTGTAATCCATGGTCCTATGCCAGGAGACATCTGGCTTTTTCAGTGGCCACACCAGGGATTTAGAAGGACTATGAGTGGGCTTTATGATGCCCACCTTCTCCAACTCCTATAGAGTTTCTCCAATTTCCTTGTGTCACCAAGCCAATTATACTGCTTAGTAGGTGTCACCCACCAAGATATAGGCAGAGCCACAGGCATGTGCTTAGCATGTCCCCTCAGAACTGCCTTTACCATGCGTACCCTCAGTCTGAACTCAACTGCAGTGTTCTATAACCACAGGCCCTGGATATCTACCTCCAAAATATATTCAGGAATGGGAGAAATGTACACAGAATACTCCTTTGGGGGTAAACGCCCTAAACCCAGTGGGATTTGGGCTTTCTTCACTCTAATTACCTTATGCCCATAGCTATCTTACACAGCAGGGGTCCCAGGAAACTGCTCAGGATTGCCATAAATCAGAGAACATTTAGCTCCTGTGTCCACCAGTGCCAGGACACATTGTACATTCACAGGGGACCAATTAATTGTTAATTCTACATGTGGCTTCTGGTCCCCACCACGTCCCACAAGATAAAGGCTTTGACCCACCCCTCACTCGAACCGCGACACCCAGTTGTCATCCTGTGGGGGTGAGGGCCCAGGCGGAGCCTGAGTACTGTCCCCCAGGAAGTCTTACAGGGACACAGGCTGGACATGGGGCTATGCCTCTAGCTTCCGTGTCCTGGACCTCAGTGGCCGGAACTGCTGCTCTGGCTTTAATTGGTGCCACAGTTCTAACAAGATTCTGTTGGGCTGCCCATCAAGTTTTCCTTTCACTACCCCACCTTTATCAAATCAACCCACATCTGGGTCCTCAAGACCTTCACGGGGCCCTTTGCACCTCTCCTTTCAGTTGTAGCCTGTACTTTCTTCCATGCTCTTATTCTTTCAACCTCCTCCAGATCTGCCAAAGTACGAGTAGCCTCACTTACGGGTTGCCCTATATGGGGGACAAGAATAGTCACTAGGGACCCAAAGAGAGATGGGGGAGCTGTATGCAGCACCAGATTTTTCATTTCTATGGTGTACAACTCCTCATTGTGGCCCTAAGGGACCATATTATAGATGATATTTTTCATGCCCAACTCCTGTAACTGCTGGAGCTCTGCATACATTTTCTAGGTAGTGGTTAAGTATGGTAAATCACCCTCATTACACCAAACTGCCCTGATGGCTGCTGTCAGCCAATCCAGAAGCACCTGATTCCCTGAGGTGTGATGGGCACTTTGCAACCACTGCTGGAGGGAAAGGTTAGACAACTGGGAAGTCAGTTACCCATTTCAGAACCTGACATAACAATGCTTTCCACCCTCATATCCCAGAGATGCAAAAGCCATGTAGGCAGAGGTTCTGACAACTTCTACCGAAACCAGATGCTCATGTCCACCAGCTCATCCTGAGTATAGGGGCAGAGCATGAAGTGCTCCACAACCTGTGGAGGGGGTAGCTCCTCCCACTGCGGAGCCCATGGTTGTTACATTTTTATTTTCTTAATTACAACCAGGTGGGCCTTTAATACAGGAGAGGTTGGTTTCTCCGGTGGTGACCTTGGTAACAGACTGTCCCCAGCCCCACCCCCTCATCCTCTCCTGACACCTCCTCCACCATCTCCAGGACTGAAGGCACTGCTCTTTCCTCCACCCTGCTTCCCCCCACAGCCTCCTTCAATGCGGGTTCTCCTGCTGCCTCTTCTCTCACTGCTAACATATCTTCCAGGAACACGACCTGTTTTCTCAATAACAGTCTTTCTTTCTTAAGAGCATCTGGTAGGTCATCTCCCAGCTCCTCCAAGGGATGCTGAAGTGTGTCTCTCTTCTGCTGAAGTCTCTCTCTCTCCTCTTACTGACTTTCCAGTATCTCGAGAAACAGACATCCCACAATCCCAGCTGCTACACTGCTACTCAGGACCTCTAAGCAGTCTTCTATCTCATGGCGAGCTAATTCCACAACTTCCAGTGTCTCTACCCTTCCCCAGTTCTGGGGAAGGGCTTATCTGTCTAGGAGGTGCTTTTCTCTAGACCAATTTCCCACTAGGGCCTCCCCAAGTGGAAGCCCCATGAATGGGGGCTCCTGAGTGAAGCCACACCATCCATCACTGGAGCCACCAGGGCCTCCCCACCATCCCTAGGTTGCAGCCTGCCCAAGCGTTGCACCCATGAAGACATATTTCAGGCTCAGAGGTCCTGCTGACCTCTGCCAGGTGTAACTCCAGGGGGAAAATATGTTCCCAGCCCAGGGCAAATAACCTTTGAAACCAAAATCAGTCAAATGGAGAAATAAAGTGAGAAAATCCATTTATTGTTTATAAGCAGTTGTCCACTTCTGCTTGCCTGTGTCTCTCATGACCCCTGCAAAGAGGGACCCCACCCTACTTCTTCTGTCCAGATAAGCCCTAGCTCCCCCTTGTAATTACCTATTGATATGGAGATGGACTACTTCTCTCCATCCCTTGCAAACACCTATTGATATTTAGATGCACTAAGCCCAGGTGAGAGATTCTGGAAATACTGCAGTTTTACCCACACTTATTAAAAAAAAATTTCATCATTGATCAATACGGAGTGTATTAGTTTAAAATATATCACAGTTTAAAATGTATCAGTTAATTTTACCATTCTTTTTAATCAAGATTTTATAACTCAGGGTTGTAATATTTTCCTCCAGTCTCTACTTACCCAAAAACTACTGCTTATTATTAATTATCAATGTATATCTAGTAATGAAAGTCTAACCCTATTTTGTAGTAGGACACGAAAAGCTATCTTATGACATAATATTGCTGTGATTCAGAGCACAATGCGAGGCAGTAAATAAAATTTTCATCCCTGGCATTGACCAAAAAATATGCACCATGGTTACAAAACTCTGTCGTAAACAAGGAAGATTGTCAGAGAGGGGCATTCTTAGAGCTGGGCAGAGGCCTTGGTACAATTCACAGCCCAAAGAAGTGCAGGAGTGAGCAGGAGGTGCTATGCGATGGTCTGGGGAGTCAGCTGAGCACGTGTCAAAGGGCTATCTTGGTGGGTATCTGGGGAATAAACCCTCCCAAATAAATTGTACTTCATTCATAAAGAAGTTCAGGCCTTTCTGAGCCACTGGGTCTGTTGGTTGGTTGGTTTGCTTGCTTGCTTGTTTCTTTGTGTTTTAGCTTTAAGTTGTGAGCTGAATCCAGATATTATTGCATTGCCCACATATCCTTTCAAGGGATGGGTTTCAAATCATCATGCTAATAGGAAAAATTTATAAAATGACTTCATCATTTCCATGGATGCCAAGAAATAGCTCCAATAAAGTCAGCATTTATTCCTTTTGAAACTCTAAGTATTTTAGAGAGAAGTGTTTGTGTATTAAAATTTCTTTCTTAAAGAAATCAAAACTATGAGCCAATATATAAAATGGAGAATCCCTTCAAAACAGAAACAAAGCCAGTGTGCCTTCTGCCACCATAACCCTCAGCACAGCATTGAAGCACTGACAATATTTAAGAAGGGCAAGAACAGAAGCATCTATACAAGAAAGGAATAATTAAAGTGTCTTTGGGAAACGACATTATTATATACCTGCAATACCCAAGAAGCAAGAGGTGACAAAGTACTATGGAGGATAAGACAAGTCCACAAAATCTGGTGTTGTTGTTGTTGTTTTTGGTATCATTAATCTACAATTACATGAGCAACATTATGTTTACTAGACTCCCCCTTTCACCAAGTCCCCCCACGCACCCCATTACAGTCACTGTCCATCAGCACTGTAAGATGCTATAGAATCACTACTTGTCTTCTCTGTGTTGTACAGCCCTCCCCATGCCCACCCCCCTACATTATGTCTCTGGTGTTGTTTTTGATGCTAGTGGCACACATAGAAAAAGAGATTCCATTCTCTGAAGTAAGAAAAAATGTAAATTCTTCAGTACTGATTCAACATGGAATTTAAAAAATGTAGCTTATGGAAAGAATTGTGAAACACCATAATAGGAGAAATGAAGGGAGGCGACAATTGGCAAAACCTACCTTGCTTCTGGGTAAGAAGGGAATATAAAGATAATATAATATATCTTAAATTAGTTTATGAATTGCTACAACATTGCTACAAAATTGCTACAAATTTATACAACTTGACAAATATGTAAAACTAATCCAAAAGAAAGAGCAATCAAGAACAAGATCTTTTTTAAAATTGATTGATGCACCCTATTAGATTTTGAAACATGTAACAACTAAATCATATGAAGATTGTAGAGTACTGACATCAAAACAGGAAGAGGTTAAAAAAATCACTCAATAAAATGGGTATTTTAGAAATAAATTCAACAGCTTTGGGGACAAAATATATTGCAGGAGGGAAGGATACATAAGTGGTATAATAGAAAAAAGCAAATTATTTAAACAAAGCTATAGGAAAAACAATGATTTTTTTTCCCAAATAAATGCGGAATGATTATAATACATATCTGTCATACCTACAGTGAATTATTGAGAAAGTATGTGGCATCTTGCCTTTTTTTTCTGTGGTTTATGGGTTTTGGGAGCTTTGTTTCTTTTTGCTGCTCTGGACTCATCAGTAAAGACTGAAGGGAATTTCCCCTAGCCCCTCTCAGAGAAGGCAGCCCGTGGCTGCATTCCGTGTTTCTGGTTCCTAAGGGACACGTTTTGTTTGAGGACAAGGTTTTGTTTGGAAGCACTGGTTCCAAGGCCAGAGGAGGCCAGGGGTGGGAGTGGGGGTGAGGCTGAGGGCCACGAGGGGTTTGAGTTGGGGAGAGGTTTGGTGCCAGGTAAAGTGACTGCCTCTCTGCTTTGAGGGTTCTCTAAGGAGAGAGGAGCACAGTGCCCAGGACCTTGAATGGGGGGTGGCAGTTGGGACGTTGCCAAGGCCAGACATCGTGCTTCTCAGCTTGGAGGCAGTCCGGCCTGGTGAGGAGCTGTAGGGCCTTCCAAGCCCTTGGGAGGTCATGTAGGCTTGGGCCAGGAGCATGTACAGTGACCGAATGGAGTAATGACAGGCCTTTCTCCATCTTCCTGGATCGAGTGGGCCCTGAGGGCCTGGCACAACCCAGGGAGGGGCCGGGGAGAGTGAGGTCCTCCTCCCTGAGTTATTACTGTTGGGCCCAAAGAGGAACCTGAGCTAGAAAAGTGATGTGATGTTTCCTGACTCTCAAGTGCATTCATTACTACATGCATCATACATTTTGGTGAACCCAGATGGTTCAGAGAATTATTAAACAATAGCCATGAACAATTTTGAAAACTAGAAAATAAGCTAGTATATTTATCTTAGTGGTGGAAGGCAGATATATTTCTGGATATCAAAGAAATAAAAATAAAAGACAGAGATTAGATGTGGGGAACATGGAAAAATACACAGCCTGACCAATACTTAGAGAAACACAGTCATTATTTTGCACCGAGATTGCCCTTCAATGGCATGGATTTGTTCTAACTCAGGATTGACTATAATTAATCTTTAAATTACTATTAGCAAAATATTTTCATTACAGCAGTGTAAAGCCACCAGTGTAACCTGCATTTTTCACTAAATGTGACATAAAAATCCATGCAGAATCCAAGTTAATAAAGGACTTGTTCAGCTTATGCAGTGTCTTGCCAGTGGTCTCTTTCTGAAGCAATGCTGAGAAGGGGTCTGGCCTCTGTGGCCCTTAGGAACACCCCATTTATACTCTTCCACACCACAAGACAGCTGTCTGTGAAGTAGAGCCAAGCCTAAAGGCATGAAACAAAGTTAAGGTAACATCTCCACATGGAATGCAATGCATAACTCCGGTCCCCTTAGCATTATGTTATAAACCCAACAACTGGGAAGAGGTCAAGGCTAAATGTGACCCATCTGACCCCACAAAGTCTGAGATTTTGAGGTAAAAAGAAAGAGGTTTACATTCAATCAGAATTCTCCAGAGAAATAGAACCAATGGGAGATAGATATAGATAGATAGATGATAGATAGATAGATAGATAGATAGATAGATAGATAGATAGATAGATAGATAATAGATGATAGATAGATAGATGATAGAGACATACATACATGCATACATACATACATACACACACACACTCTTTGTCTCTATATATGTATGTATAGAAAAACGCTCCTTTATAGAGAGATGCTTCCTCCTGGGACTGTTCCAACTATGTCTATTTCCTTCCCTGTAGACAGTGGCCCAAAATGGGGTTCCACATTTTGTTGTCACCGTTCAGGGTAATGGCAGAAGCACTCAACTTGGTGCTGTAAGACCTGCGTTAACAGTCTGGGCTACCCCGTTTATGAGCATATAACCTCCTACAAGTAACTTGAAGGCACAGACCTGTGGTCTACCTTCATTAAATGGAAATGATAATGTCTATTCTGACATTCTTCCCTGGCTGGAAATGAGGCTCAAATGAGGTACTACACAAAAGTCTTTGTAAAGCATACAGCTCCATAAACTGTAAGGTATTATTATTGGTATTCTCTAAGAATCAATGTACTTAAACCGTAGAGTGCATTAAAATCTCATGGCTTGCTGGTTTAAAATGCTTATTTCTAGGCGCTACTCCCAGAGAATCTAGTTTAATAGATTCTGGAACTTGGAGATCTGCATTTCTGTCACTCACCATGCCACTACCACCCCTCCCCTGCCATGTGATTCGTATATGAACGGTCCAGTGATGGCACTTAGAGAAATATCACTGATGCAGAGGTCTGAAATCAAACACTTAAGAAGTTCAGAAATGGCTCTTCAGAAGAAAAATTAGGTCCCCACTGTTTTGGATTAAGTACCACATACCTAATTCGTTCAAGCTTAAATTATGCTTGAAATGGTGGGAGGATATTACCCAAATGAATTTACCACAGAAAAAGATACTTACTGTAAAATTGCTTTTAGAGTTGGTTGAAAATAATGGAAAACGTCTTCTGCTTCCCCCTGTGCCTTAGCCCCCTCTCCTCCTACTTGGGCCAGGGTTTCTGGCTTCTCTCCTTCTCTGACAGGCTTTCGGTACTGAACGAATGCCCCCCTTCTGGTTGTTCCTCTCCATTCGGGGGAGACTGATAGAGCCCAGGCATTTTAACAGGCTGTGTACTGAGCCATGTGGGCATGCCTTAGACCAGATGGATGAGTAAAAAACAAAGCTTCAGAGATCCTGGCAACCACTTGTGCATCCAGGATGGGAAGTAATAGAGCTATTATCTCTCAAAGCCACAGAATCAAATTACTGTTTTGTTACTTGGAATAGACTGACAGGGCTAGCCCCAGGCTAAATTATTAAGTCTCAGAAACGGTCTTTGATGTTCCCTCATGGTCTCCACTTCCTGACCATCCTTACTACCCCTGACTCCTCTCCTGGTCAGGGACTCAGGACCACCATTTTGATAGCCTACCCTGCCCTCCCTGATTAGCTGGAACCTGGGAACTTTCTCTTACCTATGACAACACCCCTACCACCTACTGGCTCAGTAAAGAAGGTGGCAGTGGTCAGAGGTCTTCTAATTAACCAAATCAACACATTTTTGCTGAGGTTTGATGTGTCACTCCTCCCAGGTTACTGGGAACTTTCTGGAAAGAAGTTTTAATCCCTAAGAATATAAAGTCCAGAGATTATAGGCACTTCAGGCAGCCTTGGAGGGGGTGCAGGGGGTGGAGGAGAAATACTCAGGTAGCACTTCCCTCAGTCACACCACCCTGGGAGGCCCTGGGGCTGACATCTCTGCACATTTCCAAGGGATTTGTCTGGGAACCCCATGGAGCCATTGTTTGGACTCACCAGTAAAATGACCCCTCCTAGCCCACCAACCTCTTTCTATTTCCTGAAAAAGGGGCTACGTATTTCGTTGAATCCTCCTGGCAGCCACACAAAGAAGACACTATGCGGCCCTCACACAGTGCACCACTGGGGACCTGCAGGGACAGTGCAGACTGTGAAGGTTAAATTCATCCGTGCCAGTGATGACTGTACGACCCTCAGTGAGTATGTTATCCTGATTAAAATATAAATATACCCCACCTCCAGCGATGGCCCCTGGCAAGTGCAAGTCAGTTAGTGCCAGCCCAACTCCCTTGCTGGTCGGTTCTGTCAGAACTAAGCCAGTCAGTTCATGTGACTGGTCACATGGCTGCACTTGACCTAATTCCAGTGAAAGGAAAGCAAGATGTCAGAGTGTGTCTGGTAAAGGAACTTCATTGTTTTTAAGAGAGCACTCTGGATCTCTCTCTCTCTCTCTCTCTCTCTCTCTCTCTCTCTCTCTCTCTCTCTCTCTCTCTCTCTGAAAATTGACAAGGAAGCATGTATCCATCTTCTGTGGGCAGCCATCTTGCCCCATGAAAGAGAATCAACTTTGGGATTAAACCGATACCGAAGGCAAATCAAAGATCTGGAACAAAACTGATCCTTGCTGCTGTCACTGAGTTGCTAAATCAAACTAACACTGAGGCCAACCCTACCTCTGGACCTTCCAGCTATGTGAATGTATGAGTTAGGATTAGGTTCAGTTGCAAGTAACTGAAAACCCCAAATAACCGTGGCTTAAGCAAGTTAAAAGTTTATTTTGTTCTCAGTTTAAAAAACAAACAAACAAAAAACCCAAGCAGATAGTCCAGGAATAGTATACACCTGGCAGCTCTGCCTTCTTAACACATAATTTATTCCCCCATGGTCCAAGGTGGCTGCTCCGACTACTGCCATCACAGTTGAATCCAGTCAGCAAGGAGAAACGGAAAAGCCACTTTCCAGAAGATGCACATAGCACTCCTGTTTACATTTGAGAACTGGCTATATGGCCACACCTAGCTTCAGGTGTGGCTGAAAAAATGGTGTCTTTTTTCTGGGAGGCCATATGCCTGGCTAAAACAGGGGGGTTCTGCTCCTGGTAGAAGGGGCTAACTAGAATTCTCAAGCACAGTGTGTCTTCCTTATAATTTAAGGCAGTTTGAAATGGGTCTCCTGTTACCTACAATCAAACACACCCCTACTGATACAAACTCATAAAGCCCCACTTATCTGCCCTCTCCCATCACATGCTGAGGCATAAAAATAAGAAGCCCTTTGCTGGGAGCATCTCAAGGTCTTCCCTTGTTTTTCTCCTAGGCCTTGGGACAGCACCTGGCACATAGAGTCACTTGATAAATATTTGCTGAATTGAACAAAACTAACCAAGAAGATTCAAACAGAGAGAGTTCAATAGAAGCTTGGCATTGCAACTTGTCACCTCTGGCCTTGGGCAAGTCATGAAAGCTTTTGAGCCTTAGCTTCCTTGCCTGTAAATGACGAGAAGTAATATTTACCTTCAAACACTGTTATAAATGTTAGTGACAATGTATGTAAAGTGCCTGGCGCAATTCCTGGTACATGCTTATGTGGTTGACACACACCCACATGTACATGCATTTTTTTAAAATTATGATTTGATACATTAGCTACTTTGAAGGAAGCCTGAAGCTGAGAAAAGAGAGATTTTGGCAATGTTTCAAACACGTGCAAACTCCACTGCCATTATTAATTCTTATTCTTATGAAAATATGACTGCTGGGTTCAAAGGAAAGGCTACTTTGAAGAAATTTTTCATTAAAATTCTGAAGCCTTGGATATCAAATAGTTATTTAGTGAGTAAAGTGTGAATGAATCAGAACATATGTATTGAATTTATCTTGGAACCCTGTGTGCATAAAACCCAACTACAAAATGTGCTTTGCATTCTCTTGCTGTCCAATGGCTGGAAAAACAACATAACATTCTGCTGAACGAAAAATGACCTTGAGCTCAGCAAATAGATCAAACTGAGGAAGAACTTCAGGTCACTTTGCAGGGTCTTTACCACATTAAATGATACACAATCCGCTGTGATTTGGGATCCTTTGTGCTTATTTTCTTTGGTTGGACTCAAACCTGAGGGAGAAAACAGAATCATCCCTTTACCCACCTGTCAAGGTCAGAAAACAGAGGGAGATGTCACCCTTGTGAAGATGCCCTCTTATAAGAAACAGGACCTCCTAGATGGGTAAACAATTCAGTTAGCTTTTTAAGTCAAAACACAGATAAAGCTTTTAGGAAGAGTTGCTGAAAGACAGGAGCGAAGGGGACTTTCAAACATTAATGGGATCAACTGGTCCACCTTCCGCTTGGAGAGGAAGGAGCTGAGTCTGAGCGGGCTGCTTTCAGCAGGGGTGGGCAGGGGGCCAACAACAGCGGCAGGGCAAGTACCTAGGTCCATAGCTAGTCACTCTGGCAAAGAAGAGGTTTAAGAAGACAAGAAAAAAATGTTTAACCTATTTGCAAAGGCAACATATGGTTTTAAAGGGTTGCTTCTGATTAGAGCATATAAGATGGTTTCACACACATTCTCTTACCTGACTGTCCCACTCACACAGGCCGGTTGTCATGCCCACTCTGCCCCAGGGTCGGCAGAGGAGGGAACAGCGTGGAGTGTCTGATTTGTCCGATGAGGCAAAACTGCTTGTAGGTGAACTGACCCCAAATACACTTCTCTTTCCACTCTTCCCATGGGTATGTCAGAGGCAGAATAAACTTGTGTTTCTTCTTAAAAAGAAGAAATGCTAGTTTATTTTTCTGATACCATAGTCTCCCTTTGCCAAATATCTTTAGGTAAAGAGTCCCCCTTAAAATTCAAAGAAATCATTTCCAGACTGTTCTTTATGGGAGGGTTACTGATGCTCGGCCTCAGGCTTGACCAGAGCAGGAGAGGGTCCATTCTGGCTCTCCCTGGGCGTTTCTGCTCTGCTCTCCCTCTCCGCCTCCCTGGATGGTGCCTATCGCCCCCAACCTGGGTGGCACAGTAGGGTCTTGGTGGCCCTTTCAGCCATAACCCGCCTCAAACTCTGCAAACTGCATGAAGTGCAAAACCCAAGTTGACATCAAAACATTTGTCACCAAGCAGTGAGTGAGTCCTAACAGATGGGCTCTAACCCTTGTCGCATTGTTCCCCACTCTAGATGGACCAGTAGAATTTATCCCATTTTTTCAAAGGACGTATATCCTTTATATTCTTTCAAAACTGTAGACATGTTAAATTTGCTGGACAGTTGTAAGTCTGGGGAGAGGAAATCCCGGGGCAAAATACCTCTAAAAACCAAAATCAGCCAAAGGGAGAAATAAAGTTTAAACCCGTTTATTGCTTACAAACTGCAGTCCAGCACCATCTCTCTCCCCTGTTCCGGAGGAAGCAAGCAAGCAAGCCAGCCCCTCGCCTTCACCTCTCAGGTTCAGACATGCCCTCAGTTGCCCAGGTAATTACCCACTGACATGGAGATGAACTTCTGTCCACCCCTGAGGATATGCAAATGCGCCAAAGCCAGATGAGATATTCTGGAAATGTTACAATTTTACCCACAACAGTCCATCGAACATTCAGTTCTTTTCCTAACAAATGGCAGGGTTGGGGCTCTACCCAACACTGACTGCATTATTGACCCCTGATTGGTACTTTTTTCCTGTCCTGGAGGTACTGATCTTTCTTGGCTTTTAGTCATTTGATCATAATTGAACCACTGGTGTGCTGGAGCGGGCTCATCCTGGCTCCCGAGAGCTGATACTTAAATTTTGCAAGCCAATTGTTAAAAGCAACCATTATTACAAATTAAATTATATAAACTTACAACTGAATCAATTATATGAAAAACAAATATAGTAAATACTCAAAATATATCACTTCCTACTTATTTACTTACATTTTACTCACTAATGTTTTACTAACATAGAACATCAAATCTCTTGAGATTATTCGGGTTTATTGATTCTTTTTGGTGGAAATACCATAAAATGATGGGCTACTGTGTTTCTCTTCCCAACTCCATGTGTGGTGACGTCACACTGGTAGCTTGAAATCAGCCATGGAGGGAGGATTTATTTACCCCACAGAAATCGAAAAATAGAAAATGTTATAAATCAGGACTTTATTTCAGAGTCCTTTTTTGTGCATTTACAGCACACCACTGAGCAGAACTAACTGCAGATGGAGCAATATGAGCTTATCAAAATCACTGTTTTTACTGTTCTTGCAAGATCTTGTTTACAACACCAACCCCTGAATCAAGGAGTGTTGAGAAGACCTTGAAGGACCAAGTGAGTGTTAAGAAGTATAAAACAAGAGTGCCTTGGGGTCCACCCTCTTCCTCTTTCTTTAATATAGCTCTTAATGGCTGACACCACTTTTAGAGAAATAGACACGTCCTTGCCAAAATTAACAGCAGGTATAGTCTTCCTAACGAAAGTAGAAAGAAGAAAATAGTGGCAGGATCTTCCTATTTTCAAAAAGTAGGGTTTAACCTCAACCGCCAAAGGTATTACACAAAAACTATTGTCTTAAGCAGGCAGCCACCAACATTTAAATGATCCATATCAAACATGTCCACAACACACCTCCAAACCCCTCAGTGCCACTTTTGTGGCTAATTCATCCCAGCAGACACATAGAGAATACATTTTTCTGGTGGCCCAGAGGACAGAGAATAGCTCTCCTGAGTTTGGACGGTGACACTAGGGAGGATTGCCTAGCCCCTTTCTCTCTCTCTCTCTCTCTCCCCCCACTGGGAGAAAATTCCAATTAGGGAGCACATGTTCTCAATTCTTCCTTGTCCCACTTACAAAAGCCTGCTCTGGCCAGGTATTGCTACAATGGAAGGGAAAGACTGTCTGATTCTGGGTCTCAGACCTGGGAAACTCATTTGCCCATAGACATCAGCCACATTTCCCAACCACACTTGTATTTTTGCTCCCATTAGTTTTACAACTTTGTCTTATTTCTCAATTAATTCAGAATCCCTCAGAGAAGGGATTATTAGTTTCAGGGCCTCTCTAAGCCATCAGTAAGCGAGGGTAAGGTGGCTTTAGAACTCAGTCTTCCAAGGACATTACTAAGAAATTTCCACAGCTGGGGTGAGAGGCTGTTGATGCTTGCCCACCCTATCTTTCATGTTCAAATGTTGGAATATTCTACTATGTAAAACTTTGGCATCTCAACAGAGCCCTGGCTCATACTGGCCCAGCTCCAAAACTGATTCCTTGGGAAATTTCTGGCTTTTCCTCAGACACATCCCCCACTCACAGCCCAGCTCCAGGCAGGGATGGGAGGCCTTTGATCTAGACAGGGATCCTGGCCAGATTCTTTAAAGTTTCATAACTGAGACTGAACCTCCCACCTGCCCACCTGGGTTTCACAGCAAATGCTCTGCCCATAAGCACAGTAAGGAATTCCTGAGTTTCAGACCTCACTAAAGAAGGCAATTTTTAATTGCTCACTATCTTACCTTTTTGAAAAGCCAGTGAGATCATTTTATCTGGGGGAGATACTTTAATATTTGCAATAGGAATGTTATGGAAGATTATCTGGATGAAATAGACAAGAGAATATTCCTACTGCATGTGCTGTGAAACTCTCGTTAAAGACACCATTCAGAGCATCCTCCAGAAACTTCTATCTGATGGCCCACATGAGGAATATCTCAGACCTTTGGGCCAGAGAAACTTCATCCCCCTGACATGAATGAGATGCTTCCTCCCCTCAGATGATAATTCAAATACCACTTTTCCCCCTTTGCCTTGGCTATAAAGAGGCTACAGCCAAGCCTCAGGCTTCAATCTCAAACACAGATGCTCTATCAACCTTTGTGACTGGAATATCTGCCCTCTTCCTCTTAATCTAGCTTTCTCCTTTTTTCCCCCTCTTTCATTGATTTTGAAATATTTCTTTTAAGGTCATTTTGAATTTCTTTTGCGAAGAGCAAGATATAAGTGAATAAAGTTTTTTAAAAGATTCAGGGATTGCATGAGGCCAAGGGTTGGGCGGGCAGGAGTCAGGGGGTGGGATGAGAAGGAAGCAGCTGCAGAAAGAGGTGAGGGAACTTTTTAGGGTAATGAAATTTCCATATCTTGATTATGGTAGTGGTTACCTAGACACATTCATTTGTCAAAATTCTTTAAAGTGAACACTTAAAATGGTGCATTTTATTGTGAGTAAACTAAGCCTCAATAAAATTGATTTATTCATCCAACTAATATGTTTCTGTTATTTGCAGGTATTTTGCATGGTGCTGGGCAGAGAGGGTACACCCAGTTGTGTAGGTTGTTCACTGAACAAGGGTACCTGGCCAAGTGGCCAGGAGAGGCCAAAATCCAGCCCATGCCTGGCTCAGCATGACAGGTACCCAGTAAGGGTCTTGGATTTCTCAGAGGAGGAGGCAGCCTTTTCTATTTCAGAAGAGGTATTGTATGTATATGGGTTCCTAGAAGCCTGGTTCTGAAGAAATCATGAAAAAGAATATAGACAATGCCCTGCCCTTATGGAGCTTGCAGTCCAGGAGGAAAAGGTTATAATAAGCCAGTAAATATATAAGATAATTATATATTATAATAAGTACTGCATAGAACCAAATAGGATGATATCATCCAAATAAATAGGAGACTGTTGGGCTGGGGGAGATGCTCATTCTCAGTAAGTCATCAGGAAGGACTTCTTGGAAGATGATATTTCAGCTGAGGCCCTAGTAATGAGAAGCAAGCAACCTTGCAAAATGTGGGAGGAAAGCATCCCAGATAGAGGGAACAGCAAGAGCAATTTCCCAGGGGTAGGAGAAGCTGGCCTGCTCGAGGATCAGAGAGAAGGCCAGCGTGGTATGTAACAAGCAAACTGGAGAGTAGCATAGGGGTCAATAATGTAACTAATTCTTTACAAGTTACACATAAGCCTTGAGAAATGGCTCTGAATACTAACTGTACTACAAAACATTTAATTTCTCATAGATTTTAGAGTTGCAAGTGGTCTGAAAAATGGTCCTTCACTCTCCTCCTGGAGCAAATGCAAAAATCAAGTCCCACTCTGATAACTGATGGCACAAATCAGATTAGAACTCAGGCTTCAATTCAATCGAACTGATCTTTACGGATCGCCCACCATGTGTCAGGTGCTATCTCCTGTCCATCTGTCCAGAGCTTTTCAGGCTTTGTAGGTAAGGTTGAGTAAAAAGAATAACTGAGTTGGTAAAGTTTTGCAGCTGGAGACATGTTAACATAAGCAGCAGCTTCCTTTAGATGGCTATAGGGGTTTAATCAGATGAGTATTTCACAAGACTTGATTTTTGCCTTGTTTTTAAAAAAGCTTTCCATTCCTGAAATTGAGATACGTTTTTTGAATAATTCACGTTTTAAAACAACCAGCTCTGAAGCTAATCCGATGTTGTGAGCCATGTTGTAATCCAGTGTTGGAAGGAGAGGATTCTGTTGAGGGAATGGTGGGTGGGGAAATACGAAGGGTACAATGACAGGGGAAAATGTGGATGATCAATCACAGGAATCCCAGCATCAACTTTTAACTCCAAGAAAAGCAAGATTGGGGTGGAAGACTTGCCAGGGAAATCTCAGATCTGATACACCATGTCACAGAACACCATGTCATCTACCTCACTGTCTTTATCTGCCACTACTCACTGCCTGTAAGTGGCAGCTGAAACTGGAAATACCTCTTCTGAAGCCACACCTTTATCACTGTTCAGTGGTTTGCTGGCTGGCAAAACCAGAAGTTCTCAGCATTATATTCTCCCTCTCTAATCTCCCTTTGCTAAAGAAACTACAGCCATTTAATTAAGCACCAACCTGGAGAAATACCCTGCAAGACCATCACCCCCCTCCCTGTCTCATCAGGCTCCAAGGGTAACAGAAATGCAGCCTACCATCCTCAACACAAACTTGAATATTCTTCTCAAGCAGGTGAAAACCTAATTAAGAAAGCAAGGATAATATTTTAAGAGATGTTTTCTCTTAAGTGTGCAGGGTTTTGATTTTGTTTTGGTTTTCCTGAGAAAGTGGCTTTCTTATTTTCAGCTTGCAGATGGTTTCTTATCTGACCCCTTATCCATAGTTGTAACACCCTGGCAGTCAAGACTACATGAAAAGCTTCACTTAATTCAAACCCATGCTTGTCCTTTAAGAAGAGCCAGTCCCTGTCTGGGCTGGCCTCCCACTGGAGGTACAGTGCACTCATACTATTTGCTGCCCAGCGTCTCTTCCTTTTCTGGAATTGCCCCAGTGCCTCCAGAAAGGGGCATCCCCCAGGACCCACCTCTCAGGCCACATGTGACTGATGCAGAGGCAGCGGGACCTCAGAACCTAACCAGGACCCTTGAGGCCTTCAGGCAGCATCTAGTGGTACTTCTCTGCTTTCTGCCTCTCCTTTCCTCTCTCCTACTCAGTAGCTTTCTCTGTTGCTTAGTCCATGTGGCAGAAGATTGGGGCCATTATTCTCTTCAAAGTCACAACTCGTTTGCAAGCAGCAGTGTCACAGAAAGCAGCAACAGGGTTGTAGAAGGGCCTGCCACGAACAAGAGCCCAGGGCTGTAACAAGAGCATGGGTGAGAATCTCACTCTATCACTTTCCCTGTTTGTTTCAGCATATCTGTGCGGGTCCTCTCTCAGCGCAGACTAGCGCTCTCTGTTCCCCAATCCTCTAAGTAAATAATGGCCACAGTCAACAGCTCCTAGGGTTACAACACTTCAATTCAAGAGGGCAATTACACTGAGTTGGACTCTTGGTCTAATTTCAGATTCCTGGGGAAACTGATTGTTTCTCCAGGGGATATGATTGGCGTTTGGGGTTGGGCAATTCAAGCTGTATGGAGCTGCCCTGTGCATGGCAAAATGATTAATGTTTTGGCCCCTACCCATTAAATGCCAGTAGCTCCCCTACCCTACTGATGGAAAACCCATAAGAACAGATAGATTAAAGATGGCGATGTAAGAGGTGAGACAGAGGCTTCCTCCTAAAACTGAATATAATACAAAAATATAATTAATACAACAAATCCTGAGAGACCAACAGGAAAGAGGACCGTGCCAGACTGCATACACCTGGAGAAAAGAGCAGACCTCACAGAACAGGGTAATGTACCAAAGCTGTGGCCCGGCGGGACCCAAGCCCTTCCCCCACCCCAGTTCACTGGCAGGAGGAAGAGAAACTGAGAAGGGAGGGAGTGGAAGGCCTGGGACTACTGAATACCTAACTCCGGAGATCTGCTCTGGCAGCACAAACCTGC
The DNA here is from genome assembly GCF_040802235.1 of Manis javanica. NCBI lineage: Eukaryota > Metazoa > Chordata > Mammalia > Pholidota > Manidae > Manis > Manis javanica. The sequence goes on from NC_133166.1 coordinate 87,183,317, forward strand.
ATTTCATGGTGCTTTTATGATACTTCGTGATTACGGGGTTGGAAAGCTAAGACAGGCAGAATTCCTGGAGAGACTGAGATTCCAGCCACTTGTGGAAAGCAGGGATCCATATCCAAATGCTCTGGGACAAAAGCGATCACAAAAGTGATCGGCACACTGGTCCAGGCAGTGGAGACAGGCATAGCAGCTGGAAAGCAGAAAACAGCTCTTTCCTCCCTCCAGGCACCAACCCCACTCCCCTGCAACCCCCAACATTGCTTCCAGGGCTGAGCACCTCCAGAGAGTAGAGCTTCTGGACACTAGAGGGCGCCATACACAAATATGAAATGCCAAAGGAACCTGGTACAGAGTAAAATTAATATAACCCCTGAGAAAGATGACATGGACCTCATGACTCTTCCTGTAAGGGAGTTCAAAGTAAAAATCATTAACATGATAATGGAGGTACAGAAAGATATTCAAGAACTCAGGAATTAATTCTGGTCAGAGATCCAATTGTTGAAGAGCACAATGGAGGGTATTAAAAGCAGATTGGATACCATGGAGGAGAAGATAAATGGAATAGAAACTGGAGAAGAGGAATACAAAGAAGCTGAGGCAAAGAGAGAAAAGAGGATCTCTAAGAATGAAAGTTTATTGAGAGAACTGTGTGACTAATCGAAATGGAAGAATATTCACATTATAGGGGTACCAGAAGAAGAAGAGAGAGAGAAAGGGATAGAAAGAGTCTTTGAGGAGGTAATTGCTGAAAACTTCCCCAATCTTGGCAAGGATATAGTCTCTCAGGCCATGGAGATCCACAGATCTCCCAATACAAGAGACCCAAGGAGGACAACACCAAGACATATAGTAATTAAAATGGCAAAGATTAAGGATAAGGAAAGACTGTTAAAAGCAGCCAGAGAGAGTAATAAGATCACATACAAAGGAAAGCCCATCAGGCTAACATCAGACTTCTCAACAGAAACCTTACAGGCCAGAAGGGGGTGGCATGATGTATTTAATGCAATGAAGCAGAAGGGCCCCGAACCAGGATTACTTTATCCAACAAGATTATCATTTAAATTTAAAGGAGGAATTAAACAATTTCAAGATAAGCAAAAGCGGAGAGAATTTACCTGCCACAAACCATCTCTACAGTCTATTTTGGAGGAATTGCTACAGATGGAAGTGTTCCTAAGGTTTAATAGCTGTCACCAGAGTTAATAAAAGCACAGTAAGGAAAGTAGAACAGCCAATTACTAAACAAATGCAAAATTAAATTAACTATCCCCAAAGCCAATCAAGGGATAGACAAAGAGTACAGAATATGATCCCTAATATATAAAAAATGGAGAAGGAAGAAAAAGGAGGAGAAAAAGAAATGAACCTTTAGATTGTGTTTGTAATAGCATATTAAATGAGTTAAGTTAGACTCTTTGATAGTAAGGGAGTTAACCTTGAACCTTTGGTAACCACGAATCTAAAGTCTGCAATGGCAATAAGTACATACCTATTGATAATCACCGTAAATGTAAGTGGACTGAATGCACCAATCAAAAGATATAGTCACTGAATGGATAAAAAAAAACAAGACCCATCTATATGCTGCCTACACGAGACTCACTTTAATCCCAAAGACATATACAGACTAAAAGTGAAGGGATGGAAAAAGATATTTCATGCAACTAATAGGGACAAAAAGGAGTTGCAGTACTTGTGTCAGACAAAATAGACTTCAAAACAAAGAAAGTCACAAGAGAAAAGAAGGACATTACATAATGATAAAGGGGTCAATCCAACAAGAAGACATAACCATTATAAATATCTATACACCCAACACAGGAGCACCGACATACGTGAAACAAATACTAACTGAATTAAAAGAGGAAATAGAATGCAATGCATTCATTCTAGGAGACTTCAACACACCACTCACTCTGAAGGACAGATCAAGCAGACAGAAAATAAGTAAGGACACAGAGGCACTGAACAACACAGGAGAACAGATGGACCTAATAGACATCTATAGAACTCTTCACGCAAAAGCAGCAGAATACACATTCTCCTCAAGTGCACATGGAATATTTTCAAGAATAGATCATATACTAGGCCACAAAAAGAGCCTTGGTAAATTGAAAAATATCAATATTGTACCAACCAGTTTCCCAGACCACAAAGGTATGAAACTAGAAATAAATAATGCAAAGAAAATGAAAAATCCCACAAACACATGGAGGCTTCACAACATGCTCCTAAATAACCATGCATCAATGACCAAATAAAAACAGAGATCAAGCAATATATGGAGACAAATGTCAACAATAATTCAACACTGCAAAATCTGTGGGATGCAGCCAAGGCCGTGCTAAGAGGAAAGTATATTGCAATACAGGCCTACCTCAGGAAAGAAGAACAATCCCATATAAGCAGTCTAAACTCACAATTAATGAAACTAGAAAAAGAAGAACAAATGAGGCTCAAAGAAGGAGGGACATAATTAAGAATAGAGCAGAAATAAATGAAATTGAGAAGAACAACACAATAGAAAGAATCAATGAAAGCAAGAGCTGGTTCTTCGAGAAAATAAACAAAATAGATAAACCCCGAGCCAGACTTACCAAGAAAAAAAGAGAGTCTACACACATAAACAGAATCAGAAATGAGAAAGGAAAAATCAGTACAGATACCACAGAAATACAAAGAATTATTAGAGAATACTGTGAAAAATTATATGCTAACAAACTGAATAACCTAGGAGAAATGGACAAGTTTCTAGAAAAATATAACCTTCCAAGGCTGACCAAGGAAGAAACAGAAAATCTGAACAGACCAATTACCAGCAACGAAATCAAACTGGTAATCAAAAAACTACCAAAAAACAAAATCCCTGGACCAGATGGCTTCACTGCTGAATTTTATCATTTAGTGAAGACCTAATACCCATCGTCCTTAAAGTTTTCCAAAGAGTAGAAGAGGGAATACTTCCAAACTCCTTCTGTGAGGCCAGCATCACTCTAATACCAAAACCAGACAAAGACCCCACAAAAAAAGAAAACTACAGACCGATATCCCTGATGAACATAGATGCAACAATACTCAACAAAATATTAGCAAATCGAATTAAAAAATACATCAAAAAGATCATCCATCATGATCAAGTAGGATTTATTCCAGGGATGCAAGATGGTACAACATTTGAAAATCCATCAACATCATCCACCACACCAACAAAAACAAGGACAAAAACCACATGATCATCTCCATAGATGCTGAAAAAAGTACCTCAAAATAATGAAGACCATATATGACAAATACACAGCCAACATCATCCTTAACAGCAAGAAGCTGAAAGCTTTTCCTTTAAGATTGGGAACAAGACAAGGATGCCCACTTTCCCCACTTCTATTCAACATAGTACTGGAGGTCCTAGCCATAGCAATGAGACAAAACAAAGAAATAAAAGGCATCCACATTGGCAAGGAAGAAGTTAAACTGTCCCTGTTTTGCAAATGACATGATATTTATTGTACATAAAAAAACCCTAAAGAATCCACTCCAAAACTACTAGATCTAATATCTGAATTCAGCAAGCTGCAGGATACAAAAATTAATACACAGAAATCTGTGGCATTCCTATACATTAACAATGAACTAGCAGAGAGAGAAATCAGGAAAACAATTTCATTCACAGTTGCTTCAAAAAGAATGAAATACCTAGGAATGAACCTAACCAAGGACGTGAAAGGCCTATACCCTGAAAACTACAAGACACTCTTAAGATAAATTAAAGAAGATACCAATAAATGGAAACTCATCCCATGCTCATGGATAGGAAGAATTAATATTGTCAAAATGGCCATCCTGCCTAAAGCAATCTATAGATTCAATGCAATTTCTATCAAAATACCAACAGCATTCTTCAACGAACTAGAGAAAAATCATTCTAAAATTCATATGGAACCACAAAAGACCTCAAATAGCCAAAGCAAGTCTGAGAAGGAAGAATAAAACTGGAGGAATTATGCTCCCCATCTTCAAGCTCTACTACAAAGCCATAGTAATCAAGACAATTTGGTACTGGCACAAGAACAGACCCATAGAACAATGGAACAGAATAGAGAGCCCTGATATAAACCCAACTATATATGGTCAATTAATATACGATAAAGGAGCCATGGACATACAATGGGAAAATGACAGCCTCTTCAACAGCTGGTGTTTGCAAAACTGGACAGCTACATGCAAGAGAAAGAAGCTGGATTATTGTTTAACCCCAGACACAAAAGTAAACTCAAAATGGATTAAAGACTTGAATGTAAGTCATGAAACCATAAAACTCTTAGAAGACAACATAGGCAAACATCTCCTGAATATAAGCATGAGCAACCTCTTCCTGAACGCATCCCCTTGAGCAAGGGAAACAAAAGCAAAAATGAACAAATGGGACTACATCAAACTAAAAATTTTCTGTACAGCAAAGGACACCATGAGCAGAACAAAAAGGCATCCTACAGTATGGGAGAATATATTTGTAAATGACATATCTGACAAGAGGTTAAACATCCAAAATATATAAAGAACTCACACGCCTCAACACCCAAAAAGCAAATAACTTGGTTAACAAATGGGCAGAAGATACGAAGAGACAGTTCTCCAAAGAAGAAATTCAGATGGCCAACAGACACATGAAAGGATGTTCCACATCACTAATCATTACGGAAATGCAAATTAAAACCACAATGAGATATCACCTCACACCAGTAAGGATGGCCAGCATCGAAAGGACTAAGAACAACAAATGCTGGCGAGGATGTGGAGAAAGGGGAACCCTCCTACATTGCTGGTGGGAATGTAAGCTAGTTCAACCATTGTGGAAAGCAATATGGAGGTTCCTCAAAAAACTAAAAATAGAAATACCATTTGACCAGGGAATCCCACTCAGAATTTACCCAAAGAACACAACTTCTCAGATTCAAAGTGATATATTCACCCCTATGTTTATCGCAGCACTTTTTACAATAGCCAAAAATGGAAGCAATCCAAGTGTCCATCAGTAGATGAATGGATAAAGAAGATGTGGTACATAGACACAATGGAATACTATTTGGCCATAAGAAAGAAACAAATCCTACCATTTGCAACAACATGGATGGAGCTGGAGGACATTATGCTCAGTGAAATAAGCCAGGTGGAGAAAGACAAATGCCAAATGATTTCCCTCGTTTGTGGAGTATAACAGTGGAGCAAAACTGAGGGAACAAAATAGCAGCAGACTCAGAGACTCCAAGAAGGAACTAGTGGTTACCAAAGGGGAGGGGTGTGAGAGGGTGAGTGGGGAGGGAGGGAGAAGGGAATTGAGGGGTATTATGTTTATTTAGTACACATGGTATGGGAGATCACGGGGAAAGCAGTGTAGCACAGAAAAGACACATAGTGGATCTGTGGCACCTTGCTGCACTGATGGACAGTGACTGCATTGGGGTATGGATGGGGTCTTGATAATATGGGTAAATGTAGTAACCACATTGTTTTTTCATGTGTAACCTTCATAATAGTGTATATCAATCATACCTTAAAAAAATTAACAACTTCAAATTAATTTTTCATATTGATGACCAATGTGGCAAGGTTGCTCTGAGATAGACTTATACTGCTGAATAGAGAATAAATTTACTCACTTTTTTTCAAATAAATAAATAAATAAATAATAAAAACACAACCAACCTCTACCAAAGCCTCTGTGGAGGGGAAGTATCACCATAGTTGGAGGACCACTGCATTAGACATTCCAGCTCAACCTGGTTCAGTCTGGTGTCTTATTCCCAGAGAATTGTAATTCTGGTCATAAAGGGCTAAATCCCAAGAAGAATTTTCCTTGGAATACATCTTAGAGAATAGAGGTGTGTGTAACCCAAGACTAGGTTCTCATTTCTTTATAATTCTGGGTCAGCTATATTTGCTTCTAAAACAAAAAGGATTTAGATAATTTTTTTTTGTCATGTCTTGCTTCTGCTAAATAGCTGATTTATTTTTCTTGCAAAATGACATGGTGGTGAAATTAAGGATGTGGTAAATGCTCATTTCTTTTTAATCATATAACATAATTAGTAGTCCAAAATGACAAATATTTACTTGTGAGTTGGCATTCTCCTTTGGACTCATATACTTAGATAATAATGCAAGCCTAATGTCCCTCCGTCAGTTGCCCTAGGGACATTAAAGCAGGAGGTGGAGCAAAGAGAGAGCTTGCCAACTAAGGCAGTTTTTCTTCCTTCATAGAAACCTAGGTTTGGCCATGGCCAGCTCTGCCTGCCCTTCTCCTCTTATCTGAGCTTGAGGATAGGATCAAGGACCGACCATAGCATGAGCATGGTTAAACTCATAACACACAAGGCCTAAAGGGAATTAAGGTGGGTGGGAAATGATGGAGGCATTGGCTTTAAGGCAAAAAATGTTTGAGTTGTTATCATGACCCTGGAAAATATGACCCACAGCAATAGCTCTAGCAGCCATGAAGAAAGCTGGTGTTCCTTGGCTCTTGCTTGGAACCTGCTACTGGCAAGAAAAAGGAGAGCTATCATAAAGTTTACGGCCTGAAAAAATGTCCATTTGGTTTTGAACCAATGTGATAAACCTAATAAATCATCTCTGAAATCACAGTATGATAAACAGCAGGGCCAATTCAATCATGAAAACACATCAGACAAACCAAGATCTAGGGACATTCTTTAAAGTCACTGAGCTGTGCTCTTCAGAAGTATCATGGTCCTAAAAGCAAAGAAAGACTGAGGAATTGTTCCAGATTACAGGAAATAGAAGAGATATCATAACTCAACTTGTGCACCTCTGGATTGGATCCTGGCGCAGATAAAAGACACTAGTGGAACAATTGATGAAATTTGAACAAGGTCTATAGACAAGTTTATAGTATTGTTATAATGTTAATTTCCTGATAGTATAACTGTACTATCGTTATGAGAGTATTCTTTTTCATGTATGTGTGTCTTAATTTTTTTATTGGAATATAGTTGATAGGCAATATCATATTGGGTTTCAGATGTACAACATAGAGAGTGTTCTTACTTTTAGGAACTATGTGCTGAACTATTTCAAGATGAGAGAGAGAGATTAAAATTCTAATCCTAGCTCTGCCATTAGCTAGGGGACCTAGGACAAATTCTATAAACCCTTTGGATCTAAGTTTCTTGTTTGTAACATGAGGTTGCATGAGTTCAGAGGTCTTCATAGTGTGGTACAATAAAATAACATTGTCTGGGAAGTTAGAAGTGCAAATTCTCAGGTTCCACCCCAGACCTGAATCAGGAATGCTAGGGATTGATTAACAAGGCCCCCGCCCCCAACCCAAGATCTTAATGCATGCTCACATTTGAGAACCACTGCCCTAGTCCATCTCCAAGGTCCCTGTTAGCTTTACTGTCCTGTGGTTTTCATTTATCTCTCCTGCTGAGGAGAACCCTTTATCAAAAAAGGCACCTCCCCGCCTCCCAGTTAATTCACCATTTTTTGGGTGCTGACAAAGGGTTAGCCAAGCTGGAAGTGCTGGCTGGAGCTTTGCAGGAATGGTTCTCTTGGGCATTCAAGCCCAACCTCTGCTTGCAGTACATACAGATTAAACATAAAACATTTAATAATCCTACTTACTCAGGAAACATTAAAGAAACCAAGTGATGCATAATTAAGTTTCCAGGCAGTGGTTTATCTGCCCTGGCCTCTTACTAAAATCCTTGAGCACTGCAGTTGCTTCTAGAAGGAATAGGGCTTTGAATCATTCCTGTGAGTTTCTGGGACTGCTAAGGTTTACATTAGCGTTCTCTTCCAGATAAATGTTTTCTGGATTATTCAAATGGTAAGAATCTCTTTTAGTGCCTTCTAAATACTTCTATAAAGCCAGATTAACTCTTGTCTTTTATGAGTCTAAACTGACACCAAAGAAACTATTAAACTTGCTTCTGATTGGCTGAATATTGTTTTCCCAACACTAAAGACCTCTCCCTTCTTGGTTTACCTCACATCCACACCCTTGTTTTCATCACCTTACTCTCAAAGTTACTTTTTCAGTCCTGACCTTTCCTCAACTTCAATTTTTTATTTTTGTGTGTATGTTTACATTATTTTTTTATTGAACAGATAACAGTCACGTGCTTCAAAACGCACACATACCAGAAAGAATGCAGTGGAAATCTACATATTCCACTTCCCTTCTTCCCCTGCATACAATGCCTCCTTCCTCCAAGTTCAATTTCTGATCCTGGGGATCCCCTTTTAGAACTGATGTCACCTGAAATTCACTTTGTCCAAAACGAATCCATCACCTTTCTTTCCTACTACCCTGAACCCAATCTTGTTAAGCCTGTTTGTCCTCAGCTGTAAAAGGAGATAATAACAGCATGTTCCTCAAAGTTGTATATACTCCCCATAGCCGCTATTTGTAAACTTTAGCACTGCTGACACATAGTAAGCACTCAGTAAAAATTCACTGTTGATAACATACTACTACTAAGAATCTCTCCCAAAATTGAGTATCTGTGTATGGTTTTTGCCTTTCCTCCTAGTCTTCCAAATTGGCAGCTCTGGAATTCATTTTTGCCCCTCGCTCCTCCTCCATTCAAGATATTTTGGCCTCAGCTATCCTGACATTATTCCTTTCCTGGTGAGATTTGGATGGGGCAAGAATTAGGAAGAAATTCCCTGGGAGGCTGCTCTTCTCTTAGGACTAGGCTGCTGAGGTGGTTCAGCTGACAGGTCACAGCCTTTGCCTCCCTGCCCCTCCCTACATGCACGCTTCTGTCTCTCATCTGAGATGTTACTGGTAATTAGTAGTTCATTGCTGACATTGCTATTTCCCCCTGGCCCATATGACTGAGATCACTATATTTAAAAATACAGGGTTGGGGGCCTTCTTGCTACCATAGCTTGATTTTCCCACCCTTGGACTTGCACAAACAAATGCACAATTCTCATGGTCACAGTAAGATAGATAAAGAAATAAATATTCGAACAAATCTTTCCATCTGTATGTATTCCAGTGCTTGAATATCAAGGACAGCTGTCTTGACCTTGGGGATCAGAGGACATTGATGAATGACTGCCTGGCTGTCCTGGGTCAGCACTTGCCAGAAGGGAAAGGATGATACCAGGGCTCACATTCCTGCTTTCCAGTCTGTTTCCACTCAACCATATTTTCCCCCTCCTCACTCTTAGCAAATGGATATTTCTCACTAAGGACTGCAATTAAATCTAATTGTATGAGTCATTGGAAAAGTTCTCATAGTTAATGATTCTGAAACATCTAACTACGTTGATGGACAGTGACCACAGTGGAGGGTTTGAAGGCTTGATAATATGGGTGAATGTTGAAACAGTGTGTTGTGTATTTGAAACTAACATAATATTGTATATCAGTGATACTTTAATTTAAAAAAATTTTCGTAGTTAAACCCTTAAATTAAGAAAATCTTTCTCTACATGGTAACAACTTAGAAATGAGTGCCCAGACCTCAACTCTATATTAAGCCGTATTTGAGCCTACTAGTGCAAGACTTCTCAGCCGAAATTGCACTTGGTCACAACGCTTGTAATCTTGCCAAATAAAGGGGTTAAAAGAGAAATGCCTTTTTAACCAAAGCTAAAACATCTGCCACCTGGTTATAACATTTCACATTTGATTTCAAGGAACATTAGATTTATTATGTCATGTACTTCAGTTTTGTAGCAGATGTTTCCTCTGCTGGAAAATTTTGGGCTAGGGCATTTCCTCCTCCAGGAGGCCTTCCTTGACCCTGCCTTCCCTCCACAGGCCTTGGGTATTTTCCTTCTGTTCTCAAAACCATTATTGTTCTGAGTGAGGGGCCCTGCCTTGGGCCTTGTGTTTTAGGGGCTCCCCCTAGCCCTTCTTTTGCCTGGCCCCTCCTTAGAGAACAAATAACCTGTGGACCAAGGGGTTGTACCCACTCAGAGACTGTGCCCTCCCTTCTGAACTATACTCTGGGTGCACAGGACCTCAGGATGCCCTCCCTGAATGGCCTACAGTCCTTCTCCCAGGGTCCAACTTGAAAGTGGACTATACAGCTGGTGAACACCCCCACCAGGGTGCCAAGAAGTGGCTGGGCAGTGCCTCTTTGCTGCTGGGGAGAAGCTTGCATATGCAGTCTGCGGGTTCATGCATGGGCAGTTGACCCTCAGGGTACAGGATGGAGCTGGCATTGGGAAGCCCCAGGGGTATATCTGATAGGTAGGAGGATAGAACATATTTCATTGATAGTTTGTTAGCTAGGTTTATCATTGTAAATACTAGACATACAGTCTATGGCCTTTGTACTCTTGCCCTGGGCCCTGCAAATGTCAAAGTTAGGCCTGTTCATAACACTCTAGAAATAGCTCCAGGTTTGCAATGCTAACATTGTATGATACACCTGTTTTCATGGCTGTGGTAGTTTTCACATTCTCCTCCTAACCTCAGGGCTCTTGCATATGCTGTTTCCTCTCCTGAAATACTCTTCCCCACCGACCCCTTCAGTCTAGTAAACTTCAAACTTATCTACCAGACCTCAGCAGAAACTTCATTTTCTCAGGAAAACCTTTCTGACCTCCTAGATTAGGTCAGGCTCTCGGGTTTTCACTCTCACATCTTCCTGTAATCTGAGGGGAAAGTATGACAGTAACAATAAAAATGTTAGTGATAATGATAAAACATAATCTTTGATTACTAAATGCTAGACATTATGATTGGTGTTTTACATGCATTATCTCATTTATTCTGCACAAGGAGCCTAATGAAATACTATCACCAACCCCATTTTCCAGATGAAGAAACCGAGGCTTAGAAAGTATGGTAGGCTATTGTCTTGTGGTCCCCATGTGGATCACACCTCCCAGCAGTTACCTTCATGTATCTGCATTGATTCCCTCCTTACCCAAGTGATTTGCTTTGCCCAATGGCCCATCAGCAAACATGACCTAAGAAGAGGCTGGATAAGTTCTGGCATATTGAAGCTTTTCTTCTCAGACCCCAACTGCCATTTGAATTCCCCAGACCAAACTAATGAATTTAAAAAAATCACGTGGTGAGGGAGGCCTATCTGGCTCAACCTCTCAGCTGAGCACATCCCCAGCTGACCCTGCAGCTATATGCAGCCAACCGAGGCAAATTATAATTATAGAATACCACAGTATATTACAAAATATACATAGTAATAGGTAAATGATAGAGAGAGGCTAAGCAATTTGCTGAAGAATCCAGAGCTAATAAATTATAGATATGAATGTACTCTATATAAATATATTCAAACCATATAACGTACTAGCTCCAGCTGTCCTCTTCTGGACAGTAGATGGACATCATGACTGTGTCTCCCATTCCCTGGCTCCTCTCCTGGTCTCTACTACTAACCTCCACCCTCCACCCCTCCAATCAACCCGACTTCCTCTGGCCCTGCTGTCTTGAGCATGTCCTGCGTGAAACAGAACCACTGGTAAAAATCCCCAGGTGAGGTGAGAACCTTCCCATCACAGAAGGTTCCCCAGGGGAATGGGTTCTCCCCAGAGGTGGGGGCCCCACTGTACCCCGGGGCCCTCCTCTGGTAGGCTGAACCCTTCTCTCCCCTAAGTCGCTAGGGCATTCTCTTCAGCCTCTGCATGCCTTCTCCATTTTGTCAGGCCATATTTACCTTACACTGGACTGACAAATACACTTTGCTCGCCCCCACTAAAATTTTCCATCAGGAGTCTGCAGAATTAGCCCCTCCCATTCAAGGATGCAGAGGGTACAAGAGGCCACAAAAGTGCTGGCCCTTCCATTCAGGTACCAAATAGAACTATAGATGTTTTCTAGTCCCAAAGTAGAAACTAGAGGGGAAGAACACCTTCTAAAGGAGAGAGACAGTGAGGATGGCTGAGGCCTGAAGAGTGACCAGCTATGTGTGCTACAGCACAAGCTGAGATTGGGAAAATCCCTTATTTAAAGGCAGAGTTTCCTAGGGTGCCTGTCCCTGGTTGATCCTTCTGTCTTCTAGAAAAATGTGGGTTACTTTCCTTTTTTACTTTTAACAGCATTATTATGCCATATTTTACATATCAGAAAATTTACCCATTTCAAGTATACTATTCAGTTATTTTCAGTAATTGTATCAAGTGGTTATAATCATCACTAGATTTCGATCCCTCCCAAAAGATCCCTTCTGCCCTCATCCCATTTCCATCTCCAACCAGGCTATCAACAATCTACTTTCTGCCTGTAAGTTTGCCTTTTCTAAACAATTCATGCAAATGCAATCATATATGTGGTCTGTTGCTCCAGGAGGAGGCAATTCCCTGCTCTGGGCAAGATCACTATGAATTCACCGAGAGCAAATAACTGTAACAGAATGTTGGGGTAAAAACAGGCTGATACCAAGGTTTATTCTCAGGGCAATAGGTCACGTGCTGGACTCCCATCCACCTGACTCAGTTGCTGGCCCTGCTCCAGGCTCTGCTCCCCAAGCACTGCCTCTGCTCATGGCTCTGTCTCCACTTGCTCCTGCTGCCCTCTGTCCTTCTCTTTTGACTCTTCACTTCCTCCTACTCTTAGCACCCAGCTCTGCTTCCCCTCTCTCCTGCTTCCCTCTCTCTAGGCTCTCTTCTCTCTTCGTAGCACAGAGCTCCACAGCTTCTCTTCTTAAAGAAGTATCAGCTGTAAATAGTTTACTGCCAAGGTGTATGCAAGCAGGCTAAGTATTACTTCACTGCATGTATACAATGGGCAATATTAAGATTTGGTGAGAATCCTGGCCATAAAATTTCCATTTTCTCTACAGGATCCCTTGTGCCTAATGTTTCACTGACTGTAATGTGTTTGAAGTTCATCCCTGATGTAATATGTGTCAGTAGTTTATTCCTTTTTATTTTGGAGCAGTATTCCATTGTATGCATGCACCACATGTTATGTATCCCTTTACCACTTGATGGGCATTTAGGTTGTTTCCAGCTTTTGGCTATTATGAATAATGTGCCATAAACATTTGCATGTAAGTCTGTGAGGACACATGTCTTCATCTCTCTTACATAGATACTTAGGAGTAGAATTTCCAGGTAGTTTTATGCTGAAATTTTAACTGTAAATGCCAAACTATTTTCCAAAGTGGCTTTACCATTTCACATTCCCACCAGCAATTGTGGGTTCCTTTCTCTGCTCAAAGTCAGGGGATAAGCATCCTCTAATCTTTGATCAATTCCCTTTTTTTTATTCTACAAATTAATGAGGTCCTGGAGAATGTTTCAGCTATGCTGTCCTAGCTTGAGTCATGGTTTGTTCTCTATACTGACCTTAAATAGATATTTATGACAGTTACAGTCAAAATGCACATATGTCATTATTTATTTATGTAAACCACTTAGCTCACTGGGCTGGTTCCAATAACCATTTAGTTTTTTACTTTCTCAGGGGATGGTCATGCAAAAGTATTTATGTAAAATCCGAGGCAAACAACAACATACAGCCCCAGGAAAAGCAGATTTCAGAAGCAGGTCACCTCAGGTGGTATTTTCTAGCTATCATAGATATTTTCTAGATAAAGAATACATTGGCCTTAAATTTGTCCATATGCAACTCACAAAGGTGAGAAGCCCAGTTGAAGGGTGTATGTGTAGGAATCTCCAGAGCCCAGAGGAAACAAGCTTAGGAAGAAGTTGCACAAGTTTAGGTTGGATGAGATATACACCAATGCATCTCTCAGATTTTAAGACATTTTTTATTACACAATCCTAGTCAAAGAAATTTGATCAGGAATCTCAACTTTTACAAAAAGCCTTTAGACTGTTTCTATAAAATAATAGGAATATATGTTCAATAAATATGCTCCATGACAAAAAAACATTCAGAGATTCAGGAATGAAACTCAAGACAATTAGAGTCTAAAATTTGCCATTGAGGCCTCGATAATACTGAATGCATTTACTCCCCAGGGGAAAGGGTTGGCCAGGTCGCAACTTAAGGTCATTTGCATAAGAACTTCAGGTGCCTAAAATAGTGAAAATCGGCTGGACTAAGATTTCTAACACTGAAAACAGAGTATTTGTAAGAGAAAATCACCGACTGTTTAGGAGTACATGAGGGAGTTTCTTTGTGGTATCCTGACTGTGGTGCTGGTTTCTCAATCTACACGTGTGTTAAAGTATCATAGAAGTACACACGCAGACACACAGACACATAAAGAGTGCGTGCAAAATTTAGTGAAATCTGAGTAAGGTCTGTACCTGATTAATGAAATTATACCAATGTAATTCCCTGTTTTGACCTGTGATTATGTAAGGTATTTTCACTGGAGAAAGCTGGGTGAAAGGTATCTGGGACTCTGTACATCTGTTGAAACTTCTTCTAAGTCTTAAATGAGTTAAAAATAAAGGTTACTAAAAAGAAAGAAAGAGGAAGGAAGGAAGGAAAAAAGGAAGAAAGGAATGAAAGAAAGAGGGAGGGAGGCAAGAGTAGATCCCTTTCTCCTGTATGCTGTTGGCATGGACAGAAGATAGGGAAGAGGTGGGGGACAGTAAGGTGCCCCCTAAATTTGAAGGCAAAGATTCCTTCTGAAAAGGAAATTATGAAAAATCAACAACAGTAACAAATCCACCCTAAACTGGGATCTATACATGGGAGATATAGAGAGATGACAGAGCTAGAGGGAGAGATAGGGATGGACCAGGTATAGGGTAAGGAAGTTAACGTGTCTAAATGTGGGGTCTGTCATACTGTATCTTTATTTGGCAAGAGTGATAGCTTTCACTGCATCTGCAGACACTACAAACATCAAGAACTGTCCATAGGAGAGGGCCTCTACCCACTGGTCTAATATCCTTGGCGGGGGTACCTATACAGTGGTAGCAGATGCCTCAGGCTATCATAGCTTGGCGACAAGAGCCATTAAGACCATTCTCAAATTCCCTTTGCCGTGATTCCATGCTTCCTTTTAATTGTGCTTTGGCTGTTCATGTAGCTTTTGAATAGCAGGATAATGAACTCATCAGCCAATGCAAGGATTTTAGTTCACTAGACATTAGTTCTTCATAAATTAATAATTTAGCATTCTGGTTCACATATTGATAGCTTGAGGGTTTTATAAGCATGAGTGTATGACTAGAGCCGCGAGTTCTTAACCTGGAAATCAAGGATGGGCTTCAAGGGATCCATTAAGCCCTAAGATTGTATGCAAACATGTGATTGTGTGTACAGCATGCATTTACCAAAAAGAGGGGGCCAAGAGCTTTCACTACATCCTTATACTGACTTTGAAATCTGGATGCACTAACAAAATTAACTTTTAAAAATGTGAGAACCATTCCTAGCCGATGCTCGACAAAGACAGGTGGCAGAGTGGATTTGCCCTATGGGCCAAAGTTTGCCAGTGCTGCTCAGACAGCATCTTATGTGTTCGTAGTCCACACAACTAGACAGAAAAATCACTGAGCTAAAAATTATATCTTAACCTTTTCTTATTTTCCATAGAATCTATATGCAGGGCTGGGCTCAACAAATAGTTGATGAATAGCATTGATGCTTCCTCGGAGCCATATCCAAGAAGAAATAAAAAGCCCATTCCAAAATATGTAGCAACTTTACTGCCTTTCACCCTCTTCTCTCCCTAATGGAAATCTGTCTCTCTAAATGATGACAGCAATTTTTTGGTTCTGCGTGCTGATAAGAAATACCCACGTGCTGGGCCAGCTTGAAGGTCAGATGGCATCTTGGCCTGGGACCAATGAATACAGCTGGTGAAAATTCAGGCTGTCACACACTTGCTAGCCCTGGCTTTCTAGTGCCTTCACCATGAATTATTAGATTATTTATGATAATGAATGGCTGCACGAACAATCATTTTTCAAACCATAACCTCCAAAGAGGAGAGATGTCATGACTTGTTGAGCTAAATTTAGAACCATGTGAACTGTGTTCCAGGACTGGCTGCCATGCATCTTCTCTGGACCTTCATTTCCTCTCCTGTAAATGGAGGGTAATAATGCTGCCCTGCTCCTGTGGGCGTTGTGAGGCTGGGCTGATAGGGAATCTATGCTCTCCATTTCCTTTGGCTCAACCACATGAAGCGGGGCTGGTGTTTGGTATTATAAGACAAGAGAAATGTGTTGTGCCCTGGTATGTGTAGGAATTAAAAACTGTTGTGTTCTAAAACTGGCTTTAAGGCCCTATTAACAGGCTATGAAATCAAGCTGATATTTACTACTGAGTACACATTTAAACATTATATGACATATGCTAATGCCATTTCAGTGTGAAATCGCTGAAACCAGAAACTGTAATTACAGCGATCTTTTTGCTGTTCTGCTCTTTGTCTGACGTCACTCTGCTGAACAGCATGTGAAAAGGAGGGGTCATAACATTCTTCGTTAAGAACAGCCCGTGACATGGTTTTCAGGACAGAATCTTGCAAATACTTCTGGGCACCAAGTAAAATTCTATGGTCTTGAGGGGCCAGCTGTTCTACAGGGCTTGGATGTCATGCTGCTTTATTTTTAAAAGTGGTGGTGGTTTTTTTTTTTTAAGAATTTTTCACTAGAGTTAGTTTTCACCCACTTTACAGATGCCTTAAAATAATCTGGTGTTGAAAATTCTTCCAACAGCTGCCAGCTGCCTATGGGGTGAGGAAGCTGCTCCCTTGGGGGTGAAACAACACTCGCTGAACAAATGTTTAAAACTGGTGAGTACAGCAGACAAAGGAAAGCTGTATGCATCCGAGTTAGCTATAGCCTGGAGAAGTTTGTTGCAGTCAGAAAGCCCTCAACATCCCTTCGCAGATGGATGATACTGTTTCTAAGAAGACAGCAATCTCGTATGTGGGATAGAGAAAAAGAGGAGGAACCGAAATTGACTCACAGAGATGTTCTTTCGGACCTTAAACTACACTTACCACGGAGAAGGGGAGGGGGTGTGGCTTTGTAACTGGGACCTCAGTAAGTGCATCCTGGCTCAAGTACGGCTGCCTTGCGCTGGCCAGGGCTGTCTCATTCCAGCAGTGGGTTGGGCAACGCCTGTGTACACAGAGCTTGTGACATTTGTTGAGAGCTTGTGGTGCCTGGATGGAGAGTGCTTTCAGGAATGTAGGTGATTACTAATTATTACTATAATGATGCCTTGGATAAAAGGCCTCCTGGCCTTTAGCAGATAGCAGCTTATATAAACACTCTGCTTTGTTGTAATAAGCTTCCAACCATCAGTGGTTAACATAACTTCGGTTGACTCACCATCAGTGGTCATTAATGGTCGCCCCTCTGATAGGACCCCAAGGAGAACATGTATTTCTGTGTGGGTGAGTCACTGAATCATTAATCAAAAATTTAAGCTGCTGGTGTGGCAGTAAAAAATATGTATTTTTTTAATCTAAAATATTTACATTTTTTGAAGCTAGTTACTTCATAGAATGTCCTGCAGTTTGTCTGATGATTTATGCATCTGTAGCCAGAAACCTCAGGGGTAATGCTGTCCTCCTCTGCATCATATCAGGGGGCACATGACATAAACATGTCCCATTACTGGTTTTCCTGCTACATTTGGTAAAGACAGTGTCTTGCAGGATTCTCCCCTGAGTCATTCCTATGTATTTTGTGAGGAGAAGCCTTAAGACTCCTACTGTAAGACAGAGATTTCCTTTCTCCTCCATGTGTTCATTTAATGTTTATCAGGATAGACACTGGATTCCTTTTTTGCTCAAAGGGTTAAAATCATTAACTATCATTTATTGTGATACTCATATCATCCTAAAACTTGGCCAGGAGGAGCTCATTTAAGGCCGCTCTCTTGTCCTTTTGCTGTGCTCCATCATTCTTTGAGCATTTCCTTTGTCTCATCTCTTTTTTTTTTCCTACCCCATCCCTAGAGTCAACCATTTCTCTAAGGAGTCCTGGTTCCTTTGGATGAATAATAATATTTTGAAGCGAAGCCCTACAAATGAGGTGTGCTCACTGTTACCAGGATATCTTTACTTCTGGACCTCTTCCCAGACAGAAGTAGGAATATATGTATCTATCTATCTACATGTGTATGTGCATGTATGTACATGTGTGTATGTGTGTACATATGTATGTACACACACGTAAACATCTACACACACTTACACCTGTTTCTGTTTCTGTATATATATATCTATATAAAATTATAAGCTCACATTGATTACATGGTGTTAGATCACATCCACTTGCAATCTAGCACCACAAGAATTATTTTAGCCTTTCTGCTCTCTGTATTTGTAATTTCCTTCTGACAGCAAATCGTCGACGTATTTATTTATTTTCTCAGTCATCCGTGTATGTCACCAGTCCCTCAGCTGCCCTGGCCAAAAGCTTGTCCTCTCACCATGAGTCCCCCAAACAGGCAAATTCCTTCCCTTGCCATAGGGGGGCTTTTAATCAGTAATGACTTGCATGGTCAGAATTAACACACTTTGTGTAAATTCTGCCCACTTGTGCCACTGCCTGGACTCTGGGAATCAGTGGAGAATAATCACAAGGTTTACCTTGCCTGCTGTTGCTTAGCAGAGTGGATGTTATTTTCTCCTTTGCCATGGCAGTGACCCCTTTAGAAGTGGAATTTTCTTTTCTGTTTCCTCCTCTCTGATTAGTCATAGGACAGTAAAGGGATTGACTGAATCTATTCAAAGATGTGGAGAACTCAAGCTTCTCCCGGGAAGAGCATATTATAAATATTGTAGAGCTGTAGAAATCAGAGCTGGAGGCCAGGGGTCAGCTGATCCCCTCCCCACGGCTGCCAGATGGTTGGCTCTTCTCATACATTCTCAAAGCCACCATCTCACATCCTAGATACACCTCTTTAAGTCATCTCAAACTCCTCCAGCCTCTCCACTCCTGCCCCCGGGGCCCGTTGTCACCTGGGAGGCAGTGAGCTTCCTCACACTTCAGCTGCTGTCAGTTTCTCCCTGACCCATGTTCTGTGGTGGCCAGGAGGCCCCCCACCAAGTCCTTACTGTTCCAGAGAGCAGGACGAATCCTTTTCTAGGAGCTAAATCATCCCAATGCATTTAGATGTTTCCTCACAGAATTTTCAAAACCAGATCATTATGTTGTGCCACATTTACCAAATGAAGTTCAAAACCCCATTGCTTAAAAAAAAAAAAGTAAACAAAAACTCTCCACCATTTCTAAAATTACTTTTAATGCTGTCACCATTTATGTTGTTAGGGAAAATGGATAATAATGGGGCCCACAGTCTTACTTACGGTCCAGAACTGACTTTGCTTTAGAGAAGCAAGGAGAGCTGCCTGGCAACACAATGCATGGCTGTGCATAAACTTTGTTTACAGCCAAGTCTGGAGTAGAGGAACAGATGGTAAGAAAATCGGATTTAAAGAAGAGACAGATGCGCCTGCATCGGGGAGCTCAGTAAATCTGTTGGCTCTGGTTTGCATGCAAGGATAAAGTCTTGCTACCCACAGCAGCCCCCTCCCAGTTCACTGCTGCTTTTGACTGTTTGCAGCTTGTCTCTGAGGATGGTTAATACAGCCCATTACAAGCGTGTATCTCATCCCTCCCACGGGGAATGTGTTTTCCCAGGGATTTGTACGTTCCCTATCCTTTTATGGAAAACAGTTTCTTGATCATTCATGTGATTGTATATCTAAAATTTCAAGAATATTTAAGCCATTAACCCTGCTTGCCTATAGAGGATGGGATTATATTTCTACGATCTTTGAAATATTTACCATGAGCATGTATAACAAGGAAAAATAAGCATAAACATTTATGCTTAGCACATTCATAAGCACACCCTCCCCTCTTTGTGCTTCTTCATTCCTCGGGTGGTTTTCTCTGTGAGGGCAAAGCAATTTTAAGAGGCTAACCCCCACAATACATAAAATAGCTATTACAAATGCTATGTGAGAGCTGCCCAAGCGTACTTTCCCCTCCTTCCTAAGAGAAAGTGTAAGCTGTCCTTCAGTTATGATTTACATTTGCTCCCTCGGGGAGGTGAAGGAGAAGAACACACATTCTGTCCCAGTGATGTGTGATTGGATTTCACAGACATTTATGTTAACATAATTCTATCTCAGTGGTGTATAGTTGGATTTAACAGCTTCAATTATTCAATGCTGGGATGAAGTTGTAAACAATTTTATTCCAAAATGTCCCCCTATATATTTATGGCAATTCTGTGACTCCCATGGCCATCCCACAAGTCACATTCCTACAGAAACACGGCAAGACAATCCTCCCATTCCTGTATGTTGGCAGCTTGTCACTCCTGGGCCACATCAAGTTCTGTGAACGTCACTCCTTCAGATTCATCCTGAGCAAAAGATGAAACAACTTGAGTAAAAATGCTGTATATTGTAGAAATAGTTCCCTACAAAATAGTCACAGGTTAAAAAAAAAAAAAAGAAAGTATCTTAACAGGACTGATGGCAAAGCACCCCCAGAAGTGGTTTCAGTGACACCATTAGACCTCCTTTGCCTGGACTCCTTGCCTCCTGGTATGGGCAGGGCCTGTGCAGCAATTTTGGCATAAGCCTGGTTCTCTTGGATGGCACACAGTCTTCAAATGAACTACCCAGGCATTTCCCATCAGCCCCCCAGAGCTCACCTAAGGCTTGCAGTCAGCTGTATATGTCCAGTGTGTCACCCTTCCCAAATCTCTGGCAGGCAACACTGGGATCCGGGGCCCGGGTTTGTTGGGACCCCCCAGTCTTTCACAGCACTTGGCTTTCTTACCCAGTGGGCAGAGGACCCAGAGGGGAGCCCTGGACTGACAGAACAGAGGCCAGCTTGGACACAGGCCACCCTAGTGACAATTTGCCGCTTCTGCCTTAAGTGAGCCGTGTTCTTTTGCTTCACACAGCCTCTGAGTCTCCCACTGCCTCTGATTCTTTAGCTTCAACACACTGCAGTAACCAAGCCAGGGAAGGAGCCACTGGCAAGAAATCCCTGAAAGAAGCCCCTGTGGCATATCCACTACAGCCTTCTCCCAGTTGTGCCTCCTTTTTGGGAGCCCTTTTCTCTGCATACTGTAAGTATGCCCTCCCCTGGGTTCTGTGGAGCTCCAACTTGCTTGATGGGGTGGACTCTGAGGCATTGGTTGGACTCTGAGGCATTATACTAAGTGAAATAAATCAGAGAAAGACAAATACTGCATGATTTCACTTATATGTGGAATCTAAAACAAACAAACAAACAAAAACCTGAACTCGTAAATACAGAGAACAGATTGGTGCTTGCCAGAAGTGGGGGCACAGGAGATAGGGGGTGATTTTACAAACTTACAGTTAGAAAATAAGTAAATCATGGGGTGTCACATGACTATAGGTAATACTACTGTACTGTATATTTGAAAGTTGCTGAGAGAATAAATCTTAAAACTTAGCGCAAGAGAGAAAAAAAATTCTGCAGCTATGGGTCATGATGGATGTTAGCTAGACTTAATGTGGCAATCATTTTGCAATACATACAGATACTGAATCATTATGTTGTACACCTGAAACTAATATAACATTATCTGTCAATTATATCTCAATTACAAAAAAAAAACTTCTGTTTGCATAAGTATCACCCAGGTGCTTTTTTTAAAATGCAGATTCCCGGGCACTCCTGCCTCAACCATTTAGGTTCAGTGGGTCCAGGGTGAGGCCCAGGAACAAGAGACTTCCCTGGTGTGAATCCGATGGCAGAGGATTTTTGGTAAAAGGCCTTAAAAAGTAACTTTTGTCCTTTGCTTTTTTTACTTTACACAATCCCCCTTCCCACTTGCTTGAATTATGCTAGAACTTTAATTATTACCCATATACATATATACATACATACATACATATATATATATATATATACACACATATGTGTATCTCTTTCTCTTGAATGCTAGGTTTAGATTTCCATCAGCCAGCAGATATTTCTACCTCGATGTATTGTAGATACTTTTGAAACACTTTGAAAATATAATTGTGAAAAGTTATTTCCTCCCATGACATTTGAAATTAAAGGCCACTCTTTGAGGCCCACTTAGGTAACAAAAGGCTGGTGTCAGCCAAAATGTGGAAGCCACTCAGGGTGAAGAAAAATTTGTTTCAGTTTCATATAAAGTTAAAAAAAAAGTGTTGCTAGTGGCTGAATAAACTATAACACTCCAGACCAGAAAACAATTTGTTTCCATAGTCTGTAAATTTGGGACTAGCTCATCTCTTCTGCTGAAGATGTGAACAGATACTCAAATATTTCATCATCATTGAGTAAATTATTACCTTGTGTCCCTAAGACGAAGATAGCTCTGAGGGCAGCATTTGACAGCTGTAGGCATTTGCTATCTGTTGGTTGTTTCTCAAATGGGAGTGGTGAAAATTCCAACTTGAGTTATTATATTCCCCTGAGGATTCAAATCTGTAGTCATAATCAGGTTCCTTTTGTTGTGAGGAGCAAAAACCCTCTCAGTTTATCTAAAGAGTTGAAGTTTATTGTAAGGTACAATGCAACATGAGGAAAATAGGGATGATGACCCTCAAGGGGGAAATGGACATCTTCAGAACGCAGTGACAGCTCCAGGGACAACAGTGTTCACATACGTGCTGTGTGCTTGCATGGGCCGGAACCACTCTGAGTCCCGCCTGTGCTCACTCGTTTCGTTTTGCAGCAGCCTTATAAGAAGCAGTATCATTGTCCCCACTTGACAAGGGGGAAACGGACAGAGTGGTGAAGGAATGCCTGCCAGTTGGTCTGGCTCCAGACCCTGTGTTTGTTCCCACTGTGCAATGCAGCAGCCCTGCTGGGTGTCCCCTGGGACACCTTGTGGCCCATGTCCCTGCAGTGGGGGCTTCGTGGCTTCCTGGTTGGGGTCTCTTGCTCTGGCTGCTGCCAGCTCACTCCGTGGCCTCTCCCTCGAGGTTTTCATCTGCCCCCTTTGAGCGCAATGTCACTGACGGTGTCACTGGCATGGCCCAGGGCAGCCTCGGTGCCCTCAGTGAGGTATGCAACCATGGCCTCATCCGAGCAGATAGAAATGTACAGGCATCACCACGGTGTGAGAAAGCAAGAGAGAAAATGGCAAACCAGGGGACAGAAAAACAGTAATATCAAATGAACTCTTTTTTTTATGTGAATATTTTATTAAGCAAGAGACAAACTGTCCGTGAACTGGGAGACTTCAAACCTGAAATTGGTATATGCAGCTCAGAGGCATGACAGGGTGGCTTAAAGTGAAAATAGGGAACTTGTTTAAGCTTTATGATGACTGGTTATTTATTTTTTTTATTAAGGTATCATTGATATACAATCTTATGAAGGTGCCACATGAGCAACATTGTGGTTACTACATTCACCCATATTATCAAATCCCCCCCACGCACCCCATTGCAGTCACTGTCCATCAGCACAGTAAGATGCTATATGCTATAGAGTCACTACCTGTCTTCTCTGTGCTATACTGCCTTCGCTGTGAGGCCCTACATTATGTGTGTTAATCGTAATGCCTCTTAATCCCCTTCTCCCTCCCTCCCCAGCCACCCTCCTCACCTCCTTCTCTTTGGTAACCACTAGTCCCTTCTTGGAGTCTGTGAGTCTGCTGCTGTTTTGTTCCTTCAATTTTGCTTTGTTGTTATACTCCACAGATGAATGAAATCATTTGGTACTTGTCTTTCTCCAACCGACTTGTTTGACTGAGCATAATACCCTCTAGCTCCATCCATGTTGTTGCAAATGGTAGAATTTGTTTTCTAATAGCTGAATAATAATCCATTGTGTATATGTACCACATCTTCTTTATCATTCACCTACTGATGGATACTTAGGTTGCTTCCACATCTTGGCTATTTATAAATAGTGCTGTAAAAAACATAGGGGTGCATATGTCTTTTTGAATCTGGGACCTCATTTTTTTTGGGTAATTCCTAGGAGTGGAATTCCTAGGTCAAATGCTATTTCTATTTTTAGTTTTTTGAGGAACATCCATATTGCTTTCTACAATGGCTGAACTAATTGACATTCCCACCAACAATGTAGGAGGGTTCCCCTTTCTCTGCATCTCACTAGCATTTGTTGTTGTTTGTCTTTTGGATGTTGGCCATCCTAACTGGTGTGAGGTGATATCTCATTGTGCTTTTAATTTTCATTTCCCTGATAATTAGCGATGTGGAGCACTTTTTCATGTGCCTGTTGGCCATCTGATATTCTTCTTTAGAGAAGTGTCTGTTCAGATCCTCTGCACATTTTTTAATCAGGTTATTTGCTTTTTGGGTATTGAAGCATGTAAGTTCTTTATATATTTTGGATGTTAACCCCTTATCAGATATGTTGTTTATGAATATATTCTCCCATACTGTAGGATGCCTTTTTGACCTACTGATGTGTCCTTTGCTGTACAGAAGCATTTTAGTTTGATGTAGTCCTATTTGTTCATTTTTGCTTTTGTTTCCCTTGTCTGAGGAGATGTGTTCAGGAAAAAGTTGCTCATATTTATATTCAAGGGATTTTTGCCTATGTTTTCTTCTGAGAGTTTTATGGTTTCATGACTTACATTCAGGTCTTTTATCCATTTTGAGTTTATTTTTGTGTATGGAGTTAGACAGTAATCCCGTTTCATTCTCTTACATGTAGCTGTCCAGTTTTGCCAAGACTAGTTGTTGAAAGAGGGTTTCATTTCCCCATTGTATATCCATGGATCCTTTATCATATATTAATTGGCCATATATGTGTGGGTTTATATCTGGGCTCTCTAGTCTGTTCCATTGGTCTATGGATCTGTTCTTGTACCAGTACTAAATTGTCTTGATTACTGCGGCTTTGCAGTAGAGCTTGAAGTCGGGGAGCATAATGGCCCCAGCTTTATTCTTCCTTCTCAGAATTGCTTTGGCTATTTGAGGTCTTTTGTGGTTCCATATGAATTTTACAACTATTTATTCTAGTTCATTGAAGAAGGCTCTTGGTATTTTGATAGGGATTGCATTGACTGTAGATTGCTTTAGGCAGGATGGCCATTTTGACAATATTAATTCTTCCTATCCATGAACATGGTATGTATTTCCATTTATTGGTATCTTCTTTAATTTCTCTCATGAGTGTCTTGTAGTTTTCAGGGTATAAGTTTTTCACCTCCTCAGTTAGGTTTCAAATGCACTCTTATAGCCATGAGTTCAGAAGGCATGGGAGCCATTCACTGGGGGCTCCTAGAACCACTGGGGAGAAATTCGAAGAGACTGAAAATATCGTAGGCTAGGAAGAGTGCTTTTGACTATTATTTTATTCTCTTTTTTCTCTCCAGCCTGGTATGGACTGGAGAAGCATGGGTTAACTATTTGTACTATAGCCCATCCTCCTCCAGATGGAGACGCTCACTGTTGAGTTTATTTAAGCTAATTTCCTTTTCCCTATCATCACATCAAGACCAAGGCCTGCAGAGCACCCCCTCCTCCACAAAGCACCCCCCCCATGACCCTACGTGTGTCAAGCACTGTTCTGGGCACTAAGGACCTAGCAATTAATAAAAGACACAGGCCCTGCGAGCTGAAACATATATCACAATTGGGAAGGGTCCTGGCCTGCACCTCACACAAGACAGGAATCTTCTCTACCCCAGGCCTGCTACCAGTCAGCAGCCTCAGCTTCACATTTCCAGTGATGGCCCCGTCTCTCCGTAGAAAGCTCTTGCCCAAAGGTGTAAAAATCTGTTTTCCTGCAATGTCTATTTATTGGCCTAGGTTTCATTCTCTGGAGCCAGACAAAATAAACGTCTTTTCATCTGACAGCCTTTCAAATATTGGTCAATCTACAAACTCCCATCCTCACACTTGCTCACTCATTTCTCTGCCATAATCCCCTCTCCTTGCCAAGCACAGGTTAGACCTTCTTCCCTTATCTTTCCCCCATTCTTGCCTTACCACCTCACAGCCTCAGAGTCTGGAACATTTTGACTTCTTTTGCTTAGACTTTATTTCTTCTTCATGCTGTGTCTCCCTTTTTCCTCCCACTGAATCTTGGCATCCACTGGTAAGTCTCTACCATTTCTGTCTGTATATTGTGCTAGTTTATTGACATCCTGAACAAGCTGGCATTGGACAGATTGTGGTAAGTGGTATTTGCAAGGAAGTGGCAAATTGGCTCCTTCTTCTGGGCTTTATTTTGTCTTTGATTGGGTCTTTTATCTCTTTAGTTTATATTACTATGCAGAATTATTTAAGAAACCCAGTCAAGAAGTCCATTTATGGTAATTATTTTAATCAGTAAAATAAAATATAATGAAACATATATACCAGCAAGCCCTTGGACAGATAAAAAAGAAGCAGAGTGAGCAAATGAATGAGTGGGTGGATGTCTTCTTGCCCAGTAATTCTTGGAATCAGTGTTCTCCATTCTTTCCTTTATTCCTCCTCATACCAAAAAGATAAAGTAGATAGCCTTTCAAATCAAAATAGCAACATTGCAGTCATTACAATTGCTAGTTTATTTATATTAAATAAATATATAATCCCATCACACTGGATGGCATAATTTAACAAGTATTTATGTTGTTGAATCCATGACCCAGTTTCCTGAAGACATCTGTTTTCTAAAAGGGTTTTTTTCAAACTGAGATTAAAAGGTAATACTCAAGTAGGGTTGCCAAAAAAAACAGAGGATCCTCAGCTCAATTTGCATTTCAGATAAACAGCAAATAAAATTTTTAGTATAGGTATGTCTCAGATATTACATGGTACAGACAGACTAAAAAAGTATTCATTGTTTATCTGATATTATTTTAATATCTTGTACTTTTCTTCTTTTTTTTCTCTTTTTTTCTAAATTGGACAGCCCCACACTCAAGAAATAAGGCTCAGATGTTCATCTAAATTCCTGCCCTTCCACCACCTCCCTCTTCTCCAACCTCCATCCCATTTATGGTTTTCTTTTTTTGTTTGTTTCTTTTCAAATAAAAGATTTCAGTTCTCCCTGGTGTCATGGCTTCACTTCTGTTCCAAGGGGCTTTTGTTTTTTTCCCCTTTGACCACATATAACAGTGCGTAGCCTTTGTTGCTTTCTATTGTGGAATAAGAAATGTGTATAGGATAAACTTCTGGGGAAATGGGCAGAAGCAACTTCTCACTGATGACTAATAGTTAAACAGCTGCAAACAGGTGGAACTAGTCTCGCTGTGCAGACAGATGCAAATTCTAGGGTCATCCTGGGTGGAGATCTGTGACAGTAAAACACAATTTCTTGTCAACAGAAATGAGTTTACTGAATGTCATTTCCTATGACCTATGTTTCTTTTTGTACTTAAAAGCTGGATTCATTTCCTTTTTTTTAATACCTCAAAGACTCCATTCTTCTTTCACCCCATTAGCTCTTGAGACCATCCATGAAGGTCATGGAACACTCCACAGATTGACTTTTCTGAGGGCTTTGGGCCCTCCCATACCTCAAAGGGCTTTATCTTTACTAGGCTGAGGAGTCCAGAGTTGAGACGGGCCGTGTTACCATCTCTGTCAGCCAGGATTGTGCTATTGTGCTGGCCATGTATGATTGATTGATTTCATTAGCGTTCATGGGTCTGAGTAGATAAATGTTTCAGATCATCAATTCAGAAAAAAGTCATTATTCTTGTTGAGAATAGGCTTTGTCAGTGTCTGTGGCATGAGGCTTTAAATTATTAGGTAATTATTGTCGACGTACTAGATAACGCAAGCTGGTTCAATGTACAAGTATGTGCTTTACCTCTCTGGAAATGATAAACTATGCAGCAAGCTATTACTTGTGTTTAACAAAATACTACTCAGAATAGTCTATGTGACCCTAATAAATTAACTTAACCATGGATACCTAGAGGTATTAAAAGTAAACAATTTAGTAGAGCAAATATTAAACTGTCCATGAGCATTGAAGAACAAACCCAAGATCCCATGAACTTTGGGTTCTCAAACTTTCATATACATAAAAATGTCCCGGAGATTTTTCTAAATATAGACTTCTGTGTCCCATTCCCAGAGATTCAGTAGGCTGTGTAGAATTGTGGTCAAGAGCATGGAATCCAGAGCCAAACTAATCTGCCACGTTCCTACCTATGGAACCCTCTCATATCCCAGGTTTCCTCATCTGTAAAATGGGGACAGTATTGCCTATCACATGGAGTTGTGAGGATTAAGAGTTACTATCTGTAAAGCACTTAGTAGACCACCATAAATGTTAGCAATTTTTTTCAAACCCAGTACTCCACATGACTGTGGCACTGGCAGTCCTCATCCCACACTTTACTGAACACTGCAGTGTGGCCCCACTCTAGCTTTTGACTCAGTTTGGCCTGCCCATAAATTAGTTAATCTCTCTGTGTATCAGTTTATGGCCAGTAAAATAAGTCTGAAAATTCTTAACTATCTCACAGATCCAGTCCTTGAGAAAGGAAGTAGCTACACTTCCCCCCAAAGCCTGGCAGTGTTCACTCTACTCTATGAGAAAGTTTGGAACACTAAGAAATACATGGTAAACAAGGACTGTGCCAAGACTGTAGGCATCAATAAAATGCTTTGGACCTTAACCCCCACTCTGTGGAGAGACATGAGTGGTCATAAGAAGTTTGCGACCCTGCTTGTAATGGCAAGTCTGGTGCGCATGAAAATATTAGTACACCACACAGCACTATGGATGTGTTGGATGTATGGGAAACCTGAATGGCCACAAGTTCAGAGTCTCCTCTGTCTGCTCCTTCAAGATCTTTAATGCTGGTGGGCCCTAGGGCCCTGGCCTCTTCTCAATCTATACTCTCTTTCTAGATGATCTTATCAAGACCCTTGGCTTTTTGTTTCTCTAGCCAGACCTCTTGTTGGTTTCAGAATTGTATATATACAACTGTCTACTCAACATCTACACTTGGATGCCTAAAGAGATCTCAAACTTACCATGTCTAAAAGTGAGCTCTTGTTTCCAAATCCAGCAGTGCTTTTACCCACACAGATCTTCATTCACTCTCTCCCAAGCTTCCCAGGTACTCACACTTAGCATTAAGAGGTCATACCTTGATTCTTCTCTCCCTCAAAGCCCTCGCTTCTTACCTTGTAATCCTTTCCATCCTCGTCTCCTACTACACCCCACCCCACATTGGTCTTCTTGCTGCTCTAGAACACCCCTCACCTTTCTAGAATATTCCTGCCTGTAGGACTTCCTGTTCCCTTTACCTGGAGTACTCTTCTTTTGAGTTGGACCATGACAGATTTCTTCTTATAATTTAAGTCTCTGCTCAAATATCAAATATCTCCTCAAAGAGGCCTCTCCTGATCACTGTATGGAAAAGAGCCTCCGCTCCCACCATCACAGTTCAGCCCTTACCCTGCCTTTTAATTTTTTCCTCATAACACTTGTCTCATCAGAAGCTTCATGACTTATTTATGTGCTTGATATCTATCTTCACACCAGAATAAAAGCTCCAAGAGGGCCCAGACTTTGTCTTTTTCACCATGGTAACCTGAGTCCTAGCATGGTGATAACTCATAGTAGGTTTTTCGTAAATATTTGTTGCAGGAATGAATGCATGATGAATGACTATCAACTATTAGAAATAAAGAAGTTTGGGGAACTAGAAGGATAATGAGAATTAGCTCACTGAAAAAAAAGTGGTTCTATTTGGACCTTGACAGGCTGGAAGGATTTGAACAGGTGAAAAAAAGAATAAGGGGCTTAGTGGGTGGGGAAATAACACAAACAGAGCCCAAACACAGCCACGGTATCTGTGGAGCAATAAAAGAAGAAACTCTCTCTGCAAATGACAGAGTAAATGACAGATACAAAAAGACACTGAAGTCAAATAGGTAGGAAAGGGTCAGCCCAGAGCGTATGTTAGATGAGTCACATAGAGGAGCTGTTGTTGGGGACTTGACTTCTTCAAGGGGGGTGGCAAGGTGTCAGCAACAAGTGTGCATCGTGTAATGATTCAAACAGGAAATAAAGGAGAGTTCTTCCACAAGTAAAAGAAGAGACGAAGCCTTGGGAAAAGATAAAGGGTTCTACAGCTCTATTTCCCCCACAGCTTGTGTAAAAAACCCAGGAGGAAGCCCCTTTGCTCTTGGAATATGTCTCAGAAACAGAGAGGTCATGGCAGAATCCGAGAATGGGCCCAGACAGGAGGACCTCATGTTATTCAGTGGTCAGGGAGTAATTAATTGTTGTTATAGAATCCAGGAAGTATCAGATCTTGTGTGAAGGCCTGGAAATGAGCATATTTCTGAAAAGACATGGGAGATATTGTTGGGAACATGTCAGGTTTTTAATGACCAAAAAAGTACCCAATGGAATTTCAAGTGAATCCTTCTCTAGTTTTGCTGTAGCAGCTGTCTTTAAAACATTGTTGGGATTCAAAGTAACATTGTAGCCTTGCTCTAAAGATACACACACTGACCTTTTGAGAAATCATATCTATTCCAGATGTTGCTACTTGTAATAGTGGTGGGGAATTGATTTACTGTGAGAAAAAGCTGGAAATGACCTAGATGTAGCAAAACCCAAAGGACCCAGTCGTTTTTCTATTAAGATCAAGTGACTAATTAGATGGCAAAGCCTGTTATAATTCCCTAACTAAATAGATGGCAAAGCCTGTTATAAAATTCCCTGACTTGCACCTCCCCTCAAAGACAAGAAAGGCACATTATGTGGCACCAGAGCAACACCTTAAGCAATGCTTCAGCATTTATTTGCAAGCCTGTAACTGGGCCATTTATTGGAATTGAAAAAAATATCTCCACTCTGCCTCTACTGTGTCAGACCCCAGAGCATCACCATAGGTGGTGGGAACCCCGGGCTTGTGCCACCCTCTTCCTGGTTTGGCCTCAGTGTTCCTCTGTTTGTTGATGCACCAGGAGGATGAATGACATCTAGTGGGTGCTATATCACTGGGTACCAGTCTCTCTGCCGGGTACTTCACGTAGTTTCATTCAGTGGATCCTCATGTGTGAAGGTGGTCATCACCCTATGTTGCATATTTAAAAAGTAAAGCCCAAAGAACATTGGGCCTCCACAGTCTGTTTATTTCAGATAAGGAATGTATGTCATTCAGATAAGGACCTCTGGGAGGTCCTGTTTCTGGGCTGGGACCCTTGGCATTAATAGCTCTGCCAGTCCCTTCGAGCTAGAGCTGTTTGAAACAAATCTGCTGAGTGACATAGAAATGGCTAGATCTCACTAATGTAGAGCAAAGCCTGAGAACACAAAAGTCCAGGACAGCAAAGAACTAGGCACGGGAACAAAGAAAAGTTTTCCCTTCCTCCTCCAAGCAGGAGCCACATCTTCTTGGTCACCATATCCCCAGGGCCTACAACGCGAGAAAATCAAGATGGTTCTACGGGAGTAAATGTACTCATATGATGGCTTTAGGTCCATGCATTATCGAATCTGGACTGGAAGTTTCCTCCAAAGTCACTGTGGGCCAGGCCCCTGCTTCCAAACAGGCTCACTTCCAAAGTAAGCAACATAAGGATTTGGCATACCTTCCTAAGGCCTAAGCAGCAATACAGATGGACAGTAAGAACAACAAAGAGTCTAAAATAAAATAAATATGATCCACATTGCCTTCCTGCCCTCTTTTCTAGTCTTTTTCTCTTTTCTTTTTTTTTTGTTAAGAAAACAGGGAATCTGTTGGTGGGAGAATTCCTGGATGTTTCCCACATACAGATGGCCACGTGCTCTTAGTCTTATGTTATAGGAACCTGACAAAGAATGGAGAGATGGAAAAGGGAATGGTTGAGTCAAATTAAACAAAGCACGTCTGGCCAATCAGTAATCCTCTGGTTCTAATTACTTTTGCAAATTACAGTATTTGTGAGAATTATTTAATGTTATCACCATACTATCATTACAATCAATGAGTAGGGCAGTGAGAGATTTCATCCTCATTCTGTCAACAAATGTTAGGTCACTGCAGAGCATGTTGGGCTTTGGGCCAGTTGCTTGTCTTACAGAGATGGACAGAACAGAGTCCTTCCTGTCAGCTAGCCCAAAATATGTGCAACTCCAATAGCACTGACCAACCCTGTAGTAACAGGGAAGCCCCACCTAGAGAATGAGGTGGTCAGGAAGAGGGGTAGGATTTAGGCACAGGTGAAGGGACAAAGGAAGTAATTGGAGGCAAGAGTGAAAGTCAGTGAAGCTGAAGGTGCCTGAGCTGTTTGGAAGTCCTGACGAGGTGTCTGAGGTGAAGCTCAGAGGATCGGTAACCGAGGCTGAAGAAGGCAATGAGGGCAGGTCAAGAAAGGCTTTAGATCTCACGCTGGACATTAATCTGAAAGCAATGGGAAACCATTGGAGGGCTTTCAACCAGGGCCCAAAATATATTAGAATTTTGGGAGATCATCTGGGAGGCAGTGTGATACAAGGACTTGTGGGGGAGGAATCAGAAAATAGGACTGGAGGCAGGGAGACTACTTAGGAAGGTATGGCAGGAAACCAGTGAGAAATTACACAGGGACTAAATCAAGGGCGCCAGTGAGGAGGGAGGGGAGGAGGCCGACTGGCCAACTGGATGTGAAGAAGGAGTGGAGGACGAGACGCCTGAGAAGACTCCGAGGCTTCCAGCTTGACTCACCAGGTGGATACTAATGTCATTACTCCACAGGCAATGGAGGGAAAGGGCACATTTTGGAGACGTTGACTTTGAAATGTCCAGCTGGCAGTTGGACAGCCCTGTCCAGAGCTCAGGAACAAATTCTAGGCTGGAGAGATGTATCAGTACACGGGTGACCACCAAAGCTGTAGGTTTACATTCTACTAGATCAATGGTTTGCGGACAGTTTTTCTATAACCCACAGTAGAAATGCACTTTATATCACAATCCTGTGTATACATATACACATATGTAAAAATTCATTGAACAGTATTTACCATTACCCAGTGTGATGGACTCAAATAATTTTCCCTTTTATTCCATTTTTTAAAAATGCAGGTCAGATGCACAGTAATGGGTTGCAACTTTTACTTTAAAAATGCATTGTCCTAGATTGTAAGCTTGCGGCAGGGACCGCACCTTACACAGTTTAGATTCCCCACAGAATCCACTGTGATGCCTTTTATGTAAAGAATTTTTGTAGAAAGAAGGAAAGAAGTTTGGTTGGTTTTCTGATACTCAAACTTAATTTTCTCTGAGACTAAAATGACATCTTGTCTTTTCCAATTCTCTTGAACTTTCATACATAGTTTTTTTTTTCACACATTTCTACAACAAATCAAGTATGAATCATAAAGACTGGGGTGAGATTTCATGGTTAGCTTTTTCTTCCCACTGCACTCCCAATACCAACTCCCTGTACCACACTGATGATTCCACGTGTAGTCTTTTAAGCTGGACTGGCCTGGCCAAGCAGTGTGCTTACATGTCATGACTGCAGCCTTTTCTGTGTAACGACTGTCATGCCCTGTACCACATGAACACCCCCCACCTCACAGCTGCTGGGACCACAGAAATATGACCGGAGCAGTCAACACACACCCCGAGAAGAGGAAATAGAAGCTGCGAGGAAACAGAAGCTATGAGCAAGCTGCAGACAAGAGGAAGAGAGGACAGGATGGAGAAATTAGCTGGTAGGATCAGGGACAGTTGAGGAAGAAGCAGAGTAGTTGAGAAACCAAAACAGCAGAGAACTAGAAAAGGGCACAGTGACCAACTTCTGCTCACGGGGACAAGATACCCAATTAAGCTGTGATGAATCCTGTTACCTCCTATTCCCCTTATTACATGTCAGGCGCAGTGAAGGCACTTTTTGGAGATGCCTCTTTCTCCATGAGACCCAGTTGTCATTGATGAAATTTTCTCTTCCTTAGTTTCCTGTGTATTTTTAAAAATCTTCAGTTATAGAAAAGTTGCAATAATAATATAGAGAAATCACATACTCTTTACCCAGATTCATCAGTTTTTAACACTTAGTCACATTTCCTTTGTCTCTTTTACTTCTTTCTGAAGCATATCATCCCATACCCCTTTGCCTCTTAATATTTTAGTGTGCACTGCCTTAGAACAGGATATTTTCTTGCACAACCACAAGTATCAAATTCAGGAAATTTTATGCTAATGTAATACTTTAATTTAATCTAAAAGTCCATGTTTCTACACCAATGCTCATAGTAGCCTTATTCACAATAGCCAAAAGGTAGGAACAACCCAAATGCCCATCAGTAGATGAATGCACAAAATATGATATATGCATACATTGGAATATTTTTCAGCCTTCGAAAGGAATAGGTTCTGAGTTATGCTGCAATGTGGACAAACCTTGAGAATATTATGTTAAATGAAATAAGCCAATCATGAAAGGACAAATGCTCCCTGATTCCACTTTTATGAGGGGCCTAGAATAGGCAAATTCACAGAGACAGAATGTAGAACAGAGGTTACCAGAGGCTGGGGGAAGGGATAATGGGGGCTCTTGTTTAATGGGTACGGAGTTTCTGTTTGGTAAGATAAAAGTTTGGAGATGGATGGTGGTGATGGTTGTACAACATCATGACTGTGTTTAATGGCATTGGACTATACATCTAAGAATAGTTAAAATGGTACATTTTATCACAATTTTTAAAAGCCCATGCTCAAATTCTATGAATTGTCCCAATAATGTCATTTTAACATTTTCCACCTCCTGTTGAGGATCTAGTCTAGGATCACACAGTTCATATATTGCCTTTAATTATTAAGTCTCCTTATGAGGGTGACCAACACATTCTCTCATCTGGTTGGATTCTTCCAGTTTTAGCACTAGAAGTCCTGCATCCTGGGAACCCAGTCAGTCCCAAGCAAATGGGGATGGTTGGTAACCATACCCGTTATTCTCCTTTGCTCCATGACAGCTCCTTAGCTCTTCTTTGTCATTCATTGCCATTTTTAATGAAATCAGTCCAGTTATATCATAGTACATCCCTGAATGTGATTTTACCCAATATTTCCCAAGGTTAGGCTTTTTGGGCTGGAATTCTGCATTAGTAATATTGAATCCTTTTGGAGTATTGCCCTTGGAGGCACAGTGTCCCTTTGTCCCTCTGTGGTATGTTACTTTTATTCATGGTCAAGATGTGGTCCAGGTTCACAATCATGTACCTAGTAGTTTCCTCCCCATATACTCTTTTTTTTTTATTAAGGTATGATTGATATACACTCTTATGAATGTTTCACATGAAAAACATTGTGGTTACTACATTAACCTATATTATCAAATCCCCCCATACTCCATTGCAGCCACTGTCCATCAGTGTAGTAAGATGCCACAGATTCACTATTTGCCTTCTCTGTGCTACACTGTCTTCCCTGTGATCCCCCCACACCATGTGTACTAAACATAATACTCCTCCATACCATTCTCCCTCCCTCCTCACCCACGTTCCCACGCCCCCCTCCCCTTTGGTAACCACTAGTCCCTTCTGCCTCCCCATATATTCTTAAAATAAATGTCTATTACAATATGAACACTCCTTGCAACTTGAAAGAGCCTAAGCAGAAGCTAAACATTTTATAGGAAGCACCTGATAACATCTTTGCACTCAACAAAAGAAAGCATTTTAAGAGCCCCTTTCTATCATCATCGCAGAGGGCAGTAAGCCACGTTATTTTACATTCCCTCCCTCCTTGGCCACTTCAAGTGTTTGAGAAGAAAGAATTTTTGAAATACAAGTATTTCTAGACAACCCCCTCTTTAAAAAAAAAACATCCCATTACTGGTGAAGAAAGAATGTCTTTCTGTTTGAATTCTGTGCCTTGACATTTACTCTCAAAACCAAGACTGTTTTGTTGGGAAAAACACACTATTTATTTGTAGCAAAGACCTTTACCCTTTTTTATTGACAGCCCCAACTGCCACCAGAGTTTGTTGTATATTTAGTAAATGATCGGTTCACATGAACACATCTTCTTCACTAGTTACCCAATCAGGTAACCAATGTATTCTCCAAAATCACTTCCCCTCAAAGGCAGGGCTTTGTGGGAAAGAGGTAGATGAGCAAAGGTCTTTGAGGTCTTTAAAGGACACAGAAGCTTGAGGATACTGGGAACACTTGGACCTCAAATCTAGCTCTAGGCTTTATCACAGTCTAACATGCCAGATAGCCTATCTATTTGTTATGTTTTCTGCCTCTCTGTGCTAGAATGTACTAGAATATGCTAGATCTTTGTTTTGGCCACAGTGGTGCCTGCCCATAGTATGCATTCAGTTAAGATTTGTTGAATGAATGAATGAACTTGTTCACACATGTAGTTAATGCCATTGGCTTGTATACCTACAAATGGTTAAAACAGTTCATTTTAGATATATTTTATTATGTATATTTTGCCACTCAGAAAACGTATATTTAAAAAAATCATCTGACCTAAGTAGTCTTGGATTGCTGTTGTATTTTAAATAACCTCAGTAGTCCTGCTCCACTGAGGAATCAGTTCAGACCAGTTCCTCATCGCCAGAAGTGATGGAGCATTAGTCAGTTTCAAAGTCCTTTGACCCAGGTTTCTAAGTTTGTAGTTCCTCAGTGGCGTTGGGAGGGAGGAAGAATAGCAGCCCCTTTTGGTTTATAACCTTCCCAGCATGCTTCCACCCCCCATACACCCCCACTCTCACTCCCATCAGAGATTCAAAGAGTAGAGTCCTAAAACTCTAAAATTAATGATAGAATAGTTTTGTTTTCCACATTTTCCACAGGGAAGGCAGGAAAAAAATCATTAATTTGCATTTTTCTGCTGGTATCCCTGGTCAGCCATGTTCAGCTGAGCACTTGTGCATGGTGGCGACAGGCAAGTTAGAAACTGACCCCTTGGAGAGCATTGCATTCTCATCTGTTCCTCAGATCTTCCTCTTCCAGCAGTGAAAAGTCCATTCTTGCCAGCAATGAAGTCTTAAAAGCATAAAAGCACGAATCACAGCTCAGGGAAGTTCTGTAAGATAAAATGAACAAGGGAAGATGGAACTACATTAATCGTCTATGCTGGGGAGTTTTCTGCTTTAGAGTTCACAAATGCTTCGTGCTCGGCAGATAAATGTACAGACTCTGCAAAGCAGAACATGCAAATGGCTCCTGGTAAAATCAATTACAGATCAAAGCTATTTTTCTTTGCCCCTCAAACTATCTAGTTAGCTTTTTAAATATTGGAACACTTTCGTACAAGTTGTGACTCTGACACAAATTTAAATACATTGTGCCCTTGATGACTAGATACTTACCTCAAAGAGCCTCCACCACAACTCTGCCTCTTCTCTGAGGTTTGAAAGGAAAAGAGACTTATTTAGGGATGCTAATTAGTAGGCTTCAAAAATAAAAATGCTAGGAATATATTTGGTGCTCAATTAAAAATTATTCCATTGAATTTAACATTTAAGTTAATGAGCTAATAGAAGTTTAGGAGAGTAATAACAAAAGAGATTTTGTAGAAGGTAGACATACATGCCATCATTCCCAAATTTTCTGCCATCTGTGCAAAGTAGATTAAATGAAGGTGCAACTAACAGATATTGGACATCTACTTTGTATGATCCTTTTATACCTACTTTGCATGTGCTTCTGAATGTTTATCTCATTTGACTTAAGACAGTATCTACATCTATCTATATAGATTAGAAAATCACTGAACTCTTCTAGAAGCAAATGATTTGGTTCTCAGCTAAGTAATTTTCTCTCTGTCCTTTATTCTCTTTTTTCTTTTCATTTCTGAATTACAGGAACAAGAACCCGTTCTTTATTTTAATACTATTATTTCTAAGACTCAGACACATTTTTCAGGATTCGAGGAAAAGCATGCTTTTGTTGAAAGACTAGAAGTAAGGTTAATTGTATCAAACTCTGAGCCTGTATTTTTAATAACTATATTTTACTCTATACATTTCAGTTAGAATATCATTAATAAATTTAGTTTAATTATATATTTTGATACTGAGTTGCACTAAAAATGCTGGGTTTGAGCTAAAACTGTCATGGAAGTGGGCAGAAAGTGTGCAAAGGGAGTCAGGATGAGAACTACTAATGGAGTATCACACTCTTAGAAGAATGGAATCATCAGCTTGGCCCCTCACTCCTAACAAGCTGAAGGCTTGCTTTCCAACTCATTTCTTGATAAAAAGTGTCATTAAGCACAGTGGCTATACACAGATTATTCCAGAACATAACCTTGATCAATGTTAGCAGCATATCATTGACAATTTTTGTCTAGGCAAACTAATTTAGCAAAGAACTTGAAGAATAAGGATAGCATTTAAAGCAGCAACCTAAATAATACACATAGGTTACTACTATATGGCTTATTCAGTAATACAGTCCCACTCAAAAATATACTTATACTCCCATATGTATAGAGACTATTATATTGTTGCAGTTACCACAGCAGGGACCCCAATAAATAACTGCTGAATTGTTATAAGTTACTGATCAGTGCCTCTGAAGGTATAGGTAAATAGATAAATTTCATTAGATAGATAATCCTGTGCATATGGGTTGTAAGAAATAGGAATTTTTCAGAGAATGTGAGATCAGAGCAGGAAAATCTGAATTTCAAGACTACAATCTAACATTAATTGTATGACCTTGAGGAAGTTCATCTTCAATTTGTAAAACAGGGATGAAAACATTATTTGCGTCTAACCCCATACACAAAAGTAAATTCAAAATGAATCAAAGACCTGAATGTAAGTCATGAAACCATAAAACTCTTAGAAAAAAACATAGGCAAAAATCTCTTGGACATAAACATGAGCAACTTCTTCATGAACATATCTCCTCGGGCAAGGGGGAAAAAAAGCAAAAATGAACAAGTGGGACTATGTCAAGTTGAAAAGCTTCTGTATAGCAAAGGACACCACCAATAGAACAAAAAGGCATCCTACAGTATGGGAGAATATATTCATAAATGACAGATCCGATAAAGGGTTAACATCCAAAATACAGAAAGAGCTCACACACCTCAACAAACAAAAAGCAAATAATCCAATTAAAAAATAGGCAGAGGAGTTGAACAGACAGTTCTCCAAAGACAAAATTCAGATGGCCAACAGACACATGAAAAGATGCTCCACATCGCTAGTTATCAGAGAAATGCAAATTAAAACCACAGTGAGAAATCACCTCACACCAGTAAGGATTGCCACCATCCAAAAGACAAACAACAACAAATGTTGGCGAGGTTGTGGAGAAAGGGGAACCCTCCTACACTGCTGGTGGGAATGTAAACTAGTTCAACCATTGTGGAAAGCAGTATGGAGGTTTCTCAAAAAACTCAAAATAGAAATAACCATTTGACCCAGAAATTCCACTCCTAGGAATTTATCCTAAGAATGCAGGAGCCCAGTTTCAAAAAGACATATGCACCCCTATGTTTATCACAGCACTATTTACAATAGCCAAGAAATGGAAGCAACCTAAGTGTCCATCAGTAGATGAATGGATAAAGAAGATGTGGTACATATACACAATGGAATATTACTCAACCATAAGAAGAAAACAAATCCTGCCATTTGCAACAACATGGATGGAGCTAGAGGGTATTATGCTCAGTGAAATAAGCCAGGCAGAGAAAGACAAGTACCAAATGATTTCACTCATATGTGGAGTATAACAACAAAGAAAAAAACCAAAGGAGCAAAACAGCAGCAGACTCACAGAACCCATGAATGGACTAACAGTTACCAAAGGGAAAGGGACTAGGAAGGATGGGTGGGAAGGAAGGGATAAGGGGGGTTGGGGGGAAGAAAGGGGGCATTATGATTAGCATGTATAATGTGTGTGGGGGCACGGGGAGGGCTGTACAACACAGAGAAGACAAGTAGTGATTCTACTGCATCTTACTATGCTGATGGACAGTGACTGTAATGGGGTTTGTGGGGGGGACTTGGTGAAGGGGGGAGTCTAGTAAACATAATGTTCCTCATGTAATTGTAGATCAAGGATACCAAAAAGAAAAAAAAAAGCTAGTGACATCACAGTGGGACCACCCAGCTGCTAGGCCACGCCCCTGCACAGTCACAATGGCCAAGGCCCTAAATACCCCAGACTCAGGGCCTCTGGGCACTGCAAAGCCCCTCATTTTGGTAGAAGCTACAATGTCGACCAGCCGCAAAACAAAGAGCCGTAGCATGAGGAGGGGCAAGAGCCAAGCTCCTCACAAGGGAGTCAAGAGAGGTGGCAACAAGAAAAAATACCAGAAGGGCAGCCTGAAGAATAGAAAGCGAGATGATGGTGAGTGAGGGGTGAGCAGGCAAATGTGGCGGAGCTGGATGTCCCAGGCCGCCCCTGTTGGAGTTAACTCTCACAGGAGCCTCACACTCAACCTGAGGACTTCATTTCTGATTACATGCCCGTGTGGGCAGCAAGAGGCTGGATGGGTGCGTTCTAACTGGTGTCCCTGTTGCAAATATGTCCTTTCCCCACAGCCAATCACCGTTGCTGCTCCCACTTGTGATGCCACCCACGGGCTCTGCTGTGCTGGGCTTCAAACCACACCATGCAGCCAAGAGCACAGAAGGGGAGTACCAAAGAGATGTGAAGTCAGATCAAAGCCAGAGAAGACCCTATCCTGTGGGTAAAACCCAACTGTGATGAAATGAGGAATGTATATGTTGGTTGTTTCTCCCCAACATCTCAATAAAATTTTGAGAACTGAAAAAATACAAAACATTTTTCGCTTTCAGGCAGTGTTATGCTGTTTTGTGAATAAATGATAAAGGAAAACATGTTCTGAAGCTAAAACACCATGGATACATTAGTTATAATAATAGATGCTTTTAGCAGGGTTCTGATTTTAGTTCCATTTAAGTCATTTAATTTAAAAATCAGTTTCCAAGTATTTGAAAAAAATCAGAAACTAGATATGAGGGAGAAAATAAAAATCATCTATAGTCCTACCATCCTTCTTTACCTTCAAGTCTTTCTTGGTGAGGCTTTTTAGAACATAAGGTTTACACACACACAGGGCACTCCCTGTGTATAGCATTTCAGGTCATGTGACCCACTATTTGTTTTTTTATGTATCATCTATATCCTTCCACAGGAATTTGAGCTCCATGAAGTCAAGGATTTTTTCCTTTTTGTTCATTATTATATCCCCAATCTGTCTAAAGTCAAGATTCAGTAAATACTTGTTGCATAAATCAATGAATACAAACATAAGTACTATTAACATTTAGATGTGTTTCTTCTAGTATTTTAAAGTTTTTAACAGCAATGAGTTTTGCTATTTTTAACCTAAAGAAAAAAATGTAACGCTTATTAAATTTCAGGCATTATGCTAAGGATTTTATGTATTTTTTCATTTGATCTGTCAACAATCCTGAGAGGTATTATTCCTGATTTACAGATGAGAAAACCAGTCTCAAAGAGTTAAGCAATGTGTCCAGTGTCTTGCTTCTAGTTAACTGAAATCAGCTTCAAATCAGAGTATGTGACTCTGTAAAGGTGCAATTTCACTGCATGCATCATTGTGCTTGATAATTGTGCTCTTGCTACATATTTATTCATACCCATCTCTTCCTACTTAGCTCTATAGCTGAAGTATTTCATGTTATCACATTTCATTTCCTATCTTAATGGCAAAAGCTAACTTTATAAACATAAGATCATACTAGAAAGAACAGTAATATGCATTAGCTGAAGGTCATAAATATTTATCATTTAAATGTTTAGTTATGAGCTTTCTTAAAAAATCATAGTTAATCTAATCCCAGTGCTTTTGTCCAGAAGTTCCTCCCCACTCTTGTCTACCTACTCATATTAGTTGGGATTCTTGGACTCAACCAAGCTGCTGTAGTGTTTTGTTGTTTTAGGGAGGCTTATTTGTTGAGAGGACACTGGATTGGCTCACAGATCTGAAGCTGAACAGTTAAGCTTTGGAAAGGATGAGTCACCTGGACTAGGGCCATCAGGGATCACTCACCTTCTCCTGCCTTTGACTCTATTCCTGTTGGTGTCATCCTCTTAGACCAGCTTCCTCTGTGGGAGTCAAAGATAGAGATACCTTGGGTCTGCATCCTTGTAGGTGTCTGACCAGAGGACAAAGGAATGTCTTTCACCATCTCAAGTTTGAAAAATATTGGTAAAAAGATACCAAATGCCCTATCTGGGCCTTGTGCCTATCCAGGGATGATGGAGAACAGTGATTGACTCAGCTGGGGCCATGTGCCTTTCCTTTGAAGCACTTCATGATTAGTATCCCCACGTGGTTTTAAGGAATATTCCCCACCCCCCACAAAATGTCTGTTCTGGACAGACAAAACACTGAATGCCTCACTATAGTGGGGACCAGATCAAACTCAGCCTCCTTTCTTAACCACTTCAGGGCACATTCATCCATTAGGAAGAAAGATTCATGGAGCACCTATCATGGGTAGGTGTGGAGACCAGCTCCGCAAACCAGCTGGGCCTGAGAGGAGTGGGTGGGGAGATTAAGAAAACACAGAGATAGCAAAAAAGATGCAGAAACCAAAGTTGGGATCAGGAGGCAGAACAGTGGCGCAGTTTTATTTCAGAGCACTGCCATGTACACAGGCTCACTTCCTTTGAGCTGCCCACAATGATGTTACTTTCAGTGTTGTCACTTCCGGCTGATCTCACACCCACTGATCTCATTTCCAGCCCTCCACATCTCCCCCTTTTTTATTTATTAAAAAGCTAAAGTGATAAAGAGAGAAATAATAAAGAGTACAGCGAACAGAAGGTGTTCTAACACAGCCCTTCCCTACAGCTGCTGTTGGTCAGGTCTCTGTCTACTACCTGGATTTCAACCTGAGTTTAGCATGGGCAGCAAAGCAGCCATGGGTGCAGGAGACTTCTCTCAGAAGTAGGAGGGTGAGGTTCTGAGCCTCACCTCTGTTGCCCCCCCAAATTTCCTCCTGATGGCCCTTCTGCGAGTGTGCCTGTCTTAGGTTGTTCCTCCCTTGAGGAATCTTACCCGTCTCTGGCTAACCAGCCACCTTCTGGGGCCAAGCAGGGTGATGTAAAGCATGTGAGTGAGAGAGAAGCAGCATCCTTGGAGAGGGTCAGTTCTCTGCCTCCTTTGTTGTTTATGTTTCCAGTACCTGTCTTGGGGTACCCTCACCAGCCGGCAGGGCCCCGGCTCTGGTCACATGTCTTAGGGAACCCAGGTTTTTAATTCAGAGGGGCCTTTGGCACAAGGCAATTCCATGTATGGAACATAGATTCTAGAAAGGGCTGTGTTTAGGAAGGAAGAAGAAAGGTTACAGAAGTAAATCTGGTGGTGGGAGCCTTCTCCCCTCTTTCCTTAACTGAAGCCTTAGTTGATGTAGGTCCAACCAGTCTGCATGGATTTTTTTCTTAAGGACTCGCCAGCTGACTAATAATAAGTAAAACAAAACAATTATCACAAACCAAAGCAGTCAAGTACCAGAGGGTATGTTTCAGCATATTGAATGGGTTAAAACCTTTAAAATGTTCCAGGATTTGTTTTGCTAGATCTCAAGGATCTATCATATCCACTCGGGCATTTCAGATGTCTAATATTTCTTGATGTAGGTTATACAGATCAAGGCTAAGATTTGTATGTTGCCATACTCCTAGGAGATGGCTGTGAATTTGTGCCATTCCCATTGGGAACTCTTATAAGGTGCATTGGTAACACAGATGCTTTTAACTGCAGCATGGCATAGGAGCTGCAACTGCCACTGGAGGGTTTCCACCTCATCGCCTATGGCCATTACCGTATTTTCCAAGGAGACACGTTGGCTCTCTATTTTTACATCAGTGCCTTCTTGAGTTTTTAGAGCTTGAGAGGTGTTATGGGCCAATTGATTGACAAATTGGGCTTTGTGTATAGATTGTGAGAGGGTCATAGCTGCAGTGACAGCGGTGATGAGAATAGAAACAACAGCCACCAATCCAGCAATTATGAGTCTAATAGCTCTCTGGCTCCTGAAGAGTTCATTCTTCATTTCTATAAGGGCTTGTGTTCCCAGGTCATCATACTATGGCTCAGATAGATTAGAGGGCAACATAATATGTGGTGGTTGGGAAAGGACTAAGACGTTCTTCCCTTTGTTCCAGGTAGACACACACATGGTCAGGTTGCAGTTTATGCAGGTAATGTGATAAAGATGTCCTTGGAAAGAGACACTAAAAGGTCCTACAAGTAACACATATGGAGTCCGTACACAAGTTCATACACTATAGGGACGTACAAGATTTGGGTTATATGTAGAGGTG
Organism: Manis javanica; assembly: GCF_040802235.1. Taxonomy (NCBI): domain Eukaryota; kingdom Metazoa; phylum Chordata; class Mammalia; order Pholidota; family Manidae; genus Manis; species Manis javanica. The sequence goes on from NC_133166.1 coordinate 87,227,408, forward strand.
GATGAAAAGTTAACATAGTCCGTGGTGGCGCAAACATGCCACAACTCATGTTGCATTTTATGCCGCGAGGTGGTGAGGATGGGCGATACATATCCTCCAGGTGTATCCAGCCTCGATTGGGCAATAAGACTAGTTGGAACACTAAGTCTGAAGAACGACTAAGAGTGTGTTGAGTGGCTAAGGGTGAGCACAGTCTATCCAATGAACGGATTTTTCTGATCTTATAGTGGTGCTATTTGCACAGTAAGGTAAGGGAGGATGAGTTGGGGCCACAACAATGTTGGTATGAGGTAGCCCAATAAAAGAGACAGTGAATATGTATTTACCATTGTCCCAAGGCCCACTAATGGCTGCACATCCCGCAGCAGTTTTGTGAACTTGTCCTAATAACAAGCATCCATCCATGGGTTGGTGGACTCCACATAAGGGAGGATCCACTGTCTGTCCAGAATGTTAAGTAGCACTGATGGCTGCCAGCATGACCCATTTGGTCCTGGATGTCCTCCCAGGATCTGGGAATCATTAACAAACACCAGGACATATTTATCACCCCAGGTAACTGTGTGTAACACTGGGGGATTTGGATAAAAGGTCCAGTAGGTCTCTCCTTGTACTAATCCCACCTGGATGGCGATGATGGCCAGCATCGCCAGAAACAGCTTATTAGGTGTTAGAGTCAGATTCTGTGAGTTGAACATCTTCTCTCCCTCCAGAGAGAGATTCTTGAGTGATCCCCATGTCAGAGGATGGGCTCTCTGTGTTTGTTGTGATGTTGAGTGTCAAGGGACGCAGACTTCTGAGGTGGTCCTCATCCTTATCCCGGGAGTTGACTGCTGCATGATGATGTTTGACCAGCCGCTCGGGAAGCCAGCAAGGACCTGTAGCAGATTTAGGGAAAACACAAGCATGACCTCTCCCCCAGATGAGCACCGGGTCAGGTCCCTGCCGTAGACCCATGAGGGGGGTCTTCCATCTGACCAAAGCAAATTTTATATTTTGGGGGTTCCAAAATCAGTCTGCTGCTCTAAGGCCTTGCTTCTGCAAATGTTAATTTGCTGAGCCTGTAAAGGGAACTGAAGCAGATCCATCAAGGCAGAATACTGCCTGTCTCCAGTCAGCATATCCAGACTGATGGGAATGTTATGTATTCAATTTCTGTCGGTCTGTTGTACATACAAGTCTACAGATTCACTCTTCCATAACAAATAATCACCTCCAGTGAGACATGCCTTAGCAAGCATTCTCCAATCATTAGGAATCAGAGCTTCAGTTGATATTACTTCCAAAAGAGTGAGGGTAAAAGGAGCAGTTGCACCACATGGAGAGCAGGATTGCTTGAGCTCCTTCAAAGTTTTGAAAGGGATAGGATTATAATCTCTGACATTTCCATCTCCCTCCCGCCTTTCAATAACTGGTAGACAGAAGGAGTGGAACTCAGATGTATCCTCACCCGCCTCTGGGCTTCTCGGATGCTACACTGCAAAGCTGAGCAGCGAGTGGGACTGGGAGTCGCTCTGGTAACAGGAATGGAATGTTTCCTATTAGATTGATGACTAGGAGGGCGTGGAGGCGCAGAGGGGTTCCCTGCTTGCAAGTTATGGCCCCAAGGTGGATTAGGACAGAGTGATGACTGCAGGATTTTAGGGGAAGACACTTTAAATTTTTGAAAAGCAGTCAAAACAGATCCAGTGTTGGAAGGAGGTGTCAAGGTGTTAGACGATGCTGTGTCTCCCTCTCCTTCTATCTCGGACTCTGAGGAGTCAAACTCCTGCTCACAGTATGAGTCTTCCTGGTCGCCATTTTTGACGCCATGGTCGCCATGTTGGACGCCATGTTGCCTATTCCCAGGGAGCCCCTCCTCACACTGCTGAACCTCTGTTAACAACTTTTGGTCATATTCAGGAGGTGGTGGTGGTAGCTCATTGTCTTGTTCATATTTGGGAGGTAACGGCTCGCAGTCCACGGGGGCTGTAACATTAGCCAAAGCCACATAACCAGTGACTGTTCGTTTCAACTGCTTGACTATAGAGCCTCCCTCCGGAAGTCTATCAGGCAAACAGGTAACCTCGGGGATGGATCCAAACTTTCCTTCACTAAATTGCATAAAGCAAATGTTTCCACAGGAAAGTCCTGAGGCCCATGAAGGGTGAAGCGCTGTTTAAGCTGGAACCCCACCTTTTGCCAAATCTGCTCATTTGTGGTTCCCTCTTCAGGGATCCAGGGGCAGGTATCCTGCATAAAAGCAAGAAAAACATCTAGCTGCCGGCTGTGCACTCTGCTACCGCAAGCACAAAGCAAAGCTTTAAGCATATGTACAAAAATTTCTCTGTCCCAGACTGTCCCATGTTAATAGCTTTAAGCCTATATACAAAATTTTACAGTCCTCTGACCTGGACAGTCCTTTGACCATGATTGTCCCAAGTTTTACTCCTGATTCTATTACTCCCATACCTCCTTCCGGACTATATTATTGCTATACCTTGTGTTTTGATGCGTCTGCCCCTCGGGGCCCCTCAGGGAGTCTCCTCACCTAACTTGCCAGCTGCCTGCAGAGTCAAGCTCTGCAGAACCTGATGTTCTTCAGATTGCCATCACTTCATTTCAGGTCCCTGTTTGGGCACCACCTGCAGAGACCAGCTCTGCAAACCATCTGAGCCTAAGAGGAGTGGGTGGAGAGATTAAGAAAACACAGAGATAGCAAGAAAGACACAGAAACCGAAGTTGGGATCAGGAGGTTCACTGACCGCTGGTAGCAGAACAGTAGTGCAGCTTTATTTCAGAGCACTGCTTATATATACAGGCTCAGTTCCTTTGAGATGCCCACAATGATGTCACTTTTAGTGTTGTCAGTTCTGGCTGATCTCACACCTGGTGATCTCATTTCCGGCCCTCCACATGCAGGTATTGCTGGGATCTAAAGATAGCCATTTATTCATTCAGTCAGCCAACAAGTGTTTATTCAGAGCCTCCTATACCAGGCACCATGTTGCTGAGGACACAACAGTGAGGAAGACATATAGGTCTCTGCCCTCTCAAAACTTACACCCTCTGGACACAAGAGAAGAAATGAAGAGGGTGCCATTATAAAAGGATAATGAGAGTAAACATGGGGAGGGATGTCTGTTTAGGGTGGTAAATTCTGGCCACTCTGAAAAGCTGATAGTGGAAAAATTACTTAACCCACAGTGTCCTTCTGATAAATCTCTCACAGGCCTTAGCACAGAGGCTGAGCACATGAAGACTGCTAAATTGAAAGGAAAACCAGGAAAAGGAATGTCTAGCTGAGTGAAATAATAAAGAAAATTTTTTGATAATTGAGACATGCTGGTTAAAGGAGGTCATACTCCCTATGAGTTTTGGAAAAAACACATCATTTAGCAGTCATTAAGAAAAAATGTGTGACCATAGGAACTGCAAAGTTCACAAGCCTTCAATACACATTTCAAAACAAGCCCAAGAAATAACAATCAAATGTGTCATTGCTATACAACTCATTCAAAAACAAATCCACAACAAAAGGGGAAAAAAATAAGGCTGTTTTTCAGTCCGCATACCTAAATACCAAAGAACTTAAAGGCTCTTCTGAAAATTCAATATGCATATTTATTTCTTTATAATTTTTCTTCTGAGTTAAATTTGTTTCTGGAGTAACAAATATGTAAAGAAAGTTAAAATTTCCATTTCAAGATTGCTCTGTGCACATGCATGATATTTAACCATGTAGTGTCATGAACATGCTCTCTCTGCACACACACACACATACATATATACATCAACCAGCTTAAACACATAAATGGCAGAGCTGTGTGGAAAGGGCATGGATTTAGTCAGATAGAACTAGGTCCCAATTTTTGTCCTACTACCAATAAGGTGTGTAATTTTGAGCCAGTTATTTAACCATCTGTAAAATGGAGATACTAATAACAACCTCACAGGGTCATTCTGAAATATTCATTAAATGAGATGTGTGTTAAGTGCTAAACAGAATGTGAAACAGAGTAGGCACTCAACAATTCTTTTTTTTAAAGATTCAATGTATTACTAGACCTAGACAGGACACAGTCTCATTTTGACAACTTGAGTATTCTATGAAAGAACAAATTTTGTATATTTTATTTGCTTGTTAGTGATTCTAACCACACTAGAAATATTGATCAAATTACAACTACTATCATTAATATATCAGGAATAAGTTGGAACAGATATGTCTATGAAATAATAGGTTAGTAGTGTCTTTCTGTTTTTTCTACTATAATGGATAAGTGGATAAGTTTAATTATTCATGTGTAAATGGAAGACCCAAATAACATTTGGTCAAACCAGCCCTTTTGCAGGTCAGAGAGACCTTGGCCATCCATGTGAATGCTGTGTTCTGCTCACTCCATGTCTGTGATCTGCTTCAAGGTGCTCCTTGACTGGACTGACTTAACCTCCACACATCTAAATTCCGTCTTTCTTCCTTGCCTCATTATTTATTCCACCTGCCATCATTGCTCTGGTTTTAAGGAAAGGAAGCTTTGCAGTTCTTTTGTTCCATCAACAAATACTGCTTACTCTTGAATGCCTTAAATTCTTATCGCTCCTTAGAGTGATAAGTCCCCCTTGAATCATTCTGCCTCAAACATGGAGTTGTTATATCTCACAGGTAGCTAGTCCATGTCCCACTTAAAGTAGAAATTCTGCTTGGAGAGATGGGGCAATCAATTCTTTAAGACTTCACCAAGTCCTTATTGGTAGCTGTTAGTTTAAGAAAGGTTTGCTTTAAACAGCTTGTAAAGGTTATCTCTGGAGAGTAGAAATGGAGGAAGTGGCAAGTGAGTGGCAAGGAAGGAAAGAGAAAGAAAGGGGAATGTTTTTACATTTAATTTTATACCCTTCTGTTATGACTGTATTTTTTTTCCCTTGTGGATAAATTACTTAAATTTAGTCAAAATCTGCCTCTCTATAAGCTTCAGCCACCAGCACTAAAATTACACAGAATAAACTGATCACTTCCTCCAAACACTTTCAAATCTTCAAATACAGCTACCGTGTCCTTTTTATGTCTGCTCTTCTTCAAGCTGAGGACTCCTCTTCCTTTAAAGGTTTCTCATACGATGAAATGCGTATCTGTGTTGGTTACCTCTGCAGCATCCATTTCCTCTTCCTCATTTCCCAGTAGCTGTAATTTTTGGGCTCCATATAGTTCTAGAGAAGCTGACTTCACTCCTACTCCAAGGGTAAAATACATGTCTGGTATTAACACTCCATTTTCCTGGCCACAGTGATGGCATCACAGCTGGGCACTTGACGTAAGCCAGTCCAATCAGAATAAATTGCAGGGCTTTAACTAGAAACACTGGTTCTTAGGTGTGGGAAGGGTATACAGATGCAGGGAGCCTTGTAAATTGTTGACATTTATCTCATACCATGAAAGAAAGAGTCCACCTGAAAATCGTGCCAATACCCAAAACACAGGTGGAATGATAAAAGATAGAAAATGTGAGTCCTTGTTACATCATGCGAACCCCCAGAGAAGCCTTATTGGAGGGCAATTCTACTTCAGATTTATGTGGTTTCAGTTACTTGAGTGAAAAAATTCTCTTTTTTGCTTAGCCCAGTTTGATTATAATGTTTTGTTACTTACAAGTAAAAATATCCTGATACATGTGAGATGGCTCTTTCCTATCATTGACTTTCTTTGGACAAACTCCATTTGCCAATGACTCTTACCAGGTTCCCAAAACAAAACCTATTCTTGATGGAGACTGACCAAGGCAGGTACAGATAGCCTCTCATGAGCCTGGATTAGAATGCAGTAGTATGATGTCTGAACCTGAGACTGCATTATGATTTTGAACATTCCAGTTCCAATGACACTCACCAGAAACTATCTTTTTCCAAACCATTTACCAAACCTTACATACCCAGGGCCTTGTGGGAGAAAAGATAAAAGTTTATTTCAAAATATACTTTTACTTATTCCTCCCCTACAGAAAGGTTTGATCCTTCTATCTCTGTTTTACAATTACCAACTCCTTTCTTAGTTCAGTTTTGTCACATATATTTAATAAAATGCAGGTTTTCAAATACAAGTATTATACATAAATAATATGTAAAAATTTAACATTTTGCTAAGCAAAGTGACCAGTGTTTTACAACCAGGCAAATGTTTGCTACCTACAATTAGGTGATAGCATCAGTAGGTTTAAGCTGGGAAAGAAGATAGCTGACTGGTCCCCAGGAGGCCTTTGAGGTGACATTTCCTGGATAACTTCACAAAGGTCCAGGTTCTGGACCTCCAGTTGGGCAGGCCCACAAAATAGACTTTCTGTGTGTACCCCAGAGAAGCAGACTCAGTGAAATACTCACATGAGATGGTGTGTAAACCAGAATGCCAGAGCATTGATTTTAAAATGGAGATGACTATTTTTTGGGCAGAAAACAGATGATCTGCATCTCTTGCAGAATACCATATCCCCTTTCCTGGGAACAGATACCTGGAAAGCTGAATTACTAATCAAAACAATTGCTAATTGAGCATGGAATTAAGGACTGTTTCACTCCAGTTATGATGAGACCCTGATAAAATATATCCTTGCCTGTGGATGATAATACCTAGAGGGGCTAGAAAAACTATGGCATGGGTCCACACTGCCAAATTTTTCTTTGTAGAATGACAATAGTTAATACTTACATATGGTGGTTCATACCATGTGGCCAGTCACTATTCCAGACATCTTATCTATTAACTAATTTAATCTTTATAAGGAAACTTCGAGTTTTTTGTTGTGATCAGGTCCATTTTATAGATGGTAACATTGAGTCAAAAAGAGGATGAATAACTTCCTAAAAACTGCATTGTTAATTAGGTGGTAGAGTTGGATTCATAAGTTCCCTGGCTCCAGAGCCCATGCTTTAAATTGCTATACTGCCTTTGAACACATTTTTCTGTGCTGCATACCCACCTGTATTGCTACATCCTACATGCTACATTGATTACTTCATATCCTATTTGACACCATCTTCTGTAGATCTGATTCCTTACAATGTTATGCCTCTTAAATCTTTTTCCTAGAAAGCATATAAACACACACACACATTATATATATATATATAAAATACATTATATATATATAATATATATATATACACACACACGTGTGTGTATGTGTGTGTATAAATCCTTACTGTTGCCTCCAAAGATACCAACAAATATGAACAAAACATACTCCTACAGGCTATTGGCCAGGACAGGAACTTCGTTGCATTGAACCAGACAGCATGAGGATAGTCTTTAAAACAGGATTCTGCCTATACTTAATCCTTTTCCAAAAAAGGAGATATTTAGTTTGGGGGAGGTATTTAGTACTTACAGCAAGAAATATTAGATGAGAATGAGGAACATGCATTGGCCTCACGTTAGAAAATGATGCCAAGGTCAGAGGTAACTGGTCCTCAGAAGTCCGGAAGCAGCACACCAGCGGGGGCCCCCCATCTGTATCTGCCCCAGTTAGGGCAGATACCCCGAGTTGATCATATCCTTGTTTCAGAGATTGTTTTCAAACTGCTATAATTTAAAGGAAGATTCTCTTGTTAATTTCTTTAAAAAATATATAATGTTTAAAAAACAGATTAAAAATTCACAATTCCCAAGCCTAAATGTACAAAAGATTATACAGTGAGAAGTCTGTCCTTTGCCTAAAACTCCAACATTTGGTTCCCATCCTGGGAGGCAATTATCAGTTCTTTATTTATCCTTTCAGAGATATTCTATTATCATATTTTCACTGTCATATTTTTTCCCTGGAGTTAAGTGTTTGAGACTTTTTATCTTGTTTTGCCATGCTTTCCTCTGTTTCTTTCCTATCTCTTCTTATAGAAGTCAAGGTCAGCCACCCCTGGCAACTTCCTACCAAGTGCCAGCTTGCCATCAGTTGCTCTTGGTTTTATCCCCTTTCCAACTCCAGTTTCTGCTCTAGAGAGGACTAAGTTTGTATGTGACAGCTGGTGGTCCCAGGAACCTTCTGATGAATGATGGATGGGACCAGAAGGAGTAACTGTTTCCTAATATCACTAATTGCAAGCTTTTTGCAGGCTCAAAATTCTAAGAACTGACAGTTGCCTCCAACTGTTACCAGCTGCTAATTTGGCAGAGATGGTGGGGATCTGACTCCCTTTTAGCAAATAGTCTGGGACAGCGGCTGGCTCACTATATATCTTCCTTTACAGCTTCTGTGACACTCAATTCTGCATTTCTTAGGCATAAAAATAATGTCCTAGACCCATTCCGGAGTCCCTACATCCATCACTGGCTGTGACCTTGCAGGAATAACACCCAGGGTCATGGATTTCCTGTCTGCACAATGGGGGACTGGGAGCAATGATCTCTCTGCTTCTAAAAATTGCATAAGACTGGGTCAATTGTTAAATGATGAATGTCATCTCAGTCCTTTTCTCTCCCCCAAAAAGCACTTGAAACTTGAAGGATGAAGAATCTCTCATGATCTTGAAGCCATACCCATGTGCCCCTAGGCAGTTTTAGAACAACTGTCAATGGGCTTCTGCTTTCAGCTGTCTTTGTCCTAGAGGGTTTAAGAATTGCTTGTCTCATCATTGCAGAAAAATTATTTCCTAATCCCACATACTGGCAAGTAATTTTTTAAAAACCATTTTAAGTCATTATGAAAACAGCCTTAATTTTTTAAGCATAGCAAGGTAGAGGAAAAAGGGTAATCCCCACCTTTAAACCTCACCTGTATATACCCAATTAATCAGTAATTCTGACTCAATTTGAATGTTATTTTGAGTCATCAGAATAGGAGTTTTGAGGTGTGCCTAATGAGTTAGAGGCATCTCCCTGGGAAAGGCCAATCTGGCTACTTGTGACAAGGCTTTGCAGGTAGCAGTATATTTGGGGTGCCACCTTTCCATGTTTTGAAACTGAGTTTTGCCAGGGCACTCTGAGGTGTCAGGTTCTCAGAACCCAGATACGCAAGTCAAACTACCAAGAGCCTAATAATCTAACCAGGTTGACAACTGGTAATGGGAAATATACTTTCTCCACAACCAGAATGCTCAGGTCTGCTCCCGTGAATCAAGGTACCTCAGGGAAAACTTCATCAGAGGATTTGATGAACGTAAAATTATTAAAAGGTAACATATCCAGGCCCTGATTAATAGCATAAGATGGGTAATTCCTACTCCACAAGAGAGATTCCTACAATGCGAGTGTCTTAATATTTAGTTCCTTTATTCACTCATCAAGCACTTATCAAGCCCACCAGCAGACTTACTAAAACTATTAATGCTTAAGTTTCATGGCCTCTCACTTAAGGGCCCCTCCTAAGACCATGGAAGGGGCCTTCATCATAAGTTCACACATTCATACGTTTTTTGTAGAATTCACAAAAGTAGGTATTTTATGCAACCAGTTAAGCCTTCCATCTCTTTGCAGGCCTCAGTCCAGTTCCTCTTCAAAGTGTGCTGCTGAAATTGTCACAGGCATTTTGGGGATCTGGCAAAGGACAGGTTGACTTAGGGATATATTTTGTTTGGACTCACAATCACTTCTGTAAATAGTTAAATCACTGCTGGTTCCCCATATCAGAATGGCTTCTGGGAATGCTTCTCCAGCCCACTGAGGCAGCTTACTCAGCAATGAGACATGAAGGTGCCAGGAGAGAAGTCATATTACAAATATGAACCCGTGCTATTGCACCAGAAGTATGTGGAGAGTGAAAGAGAAAGAAGGTTTGAAACATACAGCCAGAAGCAAATGCATGGAAAATTCTGCCAGACTTCACACACATGAAATGGTAAGTAGAAAATTTAGTTATCTTTAATGTCTAGACAAAAATGAGAAGTTTTCCCATTAAGAATATACTAACTATGCAGTATATACAATGATAAACATGTCATGTTTTTTTCTTTCTTGATGAAATAGGACAAAATAGATCTTATCAGAACTCATCAGTAGGGTAGTACTATAAACTATGAATACATCTGTGTGGGAAGTTGAGCATTGTGTACAACCCAGTTATCAATATTTTTTAATTTTGGTATCATTCATGTACAATTACATGAGCAACATTATGGTTACTAGACTCCCCCCATTATCAAGTCCCCACCACATACCCCATTACAGTCACTGTCTATCAGTGTAGTAAGATGCTATAGAATCACTACTTGTCTTCTCTGTGTTATACTGCCTTCCCTGTGCCACCCCCCTACATTATTTGTGCTAATCATAATACCCATTTTTCCCCTAATCCCTCCCTTCCCACCCATCCTCCTCAGTCCCTTTCCTTTTCTTGGGTTCTGTGAGTCTGCTGCTGTTTTTTCCTTCAGTTTTACTTTGTTCTTATACTCCACAAATGAGGGAAATCATTTGGTACTTGTCCTTCTTCAACTGGCTTATGTCACTGAGCATAATACCCTCTAGCTCCATCCATGTTGTTGCAAATGGTAGGATTTGTTTTCTTCTTATGGCTGAATAATATTCCATGTGTATATGAACCACATCTTCTTTATCCATTCATCTACTGATGGACACTTCGATTGCTTCCATTTCTTGACTATTGTCCCAATTATCAATATTGAAAACATTTTTGATCAACCCAGCTAGAAGACTAAATTATGTTCCTATTCTCTGGATGCTCTGCTCACTCCATATCTGTGATCTGCTTCAAGGTGCTCCTTGACTGGACTGACTTAACCTCCACACATCTAAATTCCATCTATATCCAATAAGATGATAATGCAATATTGTTGTCAGAGAGAATATCCAAATTTTAAACTGCAGGTAAAAGAGCATTACAGAAGTGTTTTAGGCCATTCATTAATAAAGATATCATTTTTTTTTCTGGTGAGCATGTGGTATTTGTCAGCTTTTGAAATTTACCAAGAAAGAACCCTTAAAAATATTTCTAATTTCTTAATTTAAAAGATATAATTGTGGTGATTTCTTTTCTCATTTAAAATAAAAATTTGTTTTTGTATCTTATATTGTATGCATAACATTGTCCTCTTTTTCTTAAAAAGTTTCAGGCCCCACTAAACTTGGATCTGCCCCTCGTAGAGAACTGCCATTCATTCACCCTACTACGTAGCAGGTTCTAGCAAGACATGATCTTTGCCATCATTTGAGGAAGCAGACATGTAAACCAATAAAGGAAGTGTGTAGCTCAGTCCACACACTCAGAAAGGCAACAAATAACAATTTATTTCCTTTACTATCAACTTATTGCAACCCTGAGCCTCCATATTTCAGGTTGGTGGGAAATTCCAGTAGGGACCCTTGAACTGCCAAGTGCTGTCCAGCTGTACAGAGGCTTGCAGAGTGCCTTGAGGATGACAAAGGGTCTCTCCTCTCTTGCCTGTCACAGTCACCACTGCCATTCTTGTGGACCTACCCTGGATTCCCTTAAAAGCCGGCAAGATTCTGCTTCCAGACTCCTGGAGCTCAAGTCTAGGAATCTTTGTGAGGCTGGGACCTTGGTGCTGAGGTCCTGCCTCTTTAGATGCAACATGCAGCCAGCCTCTTCCCTGGGGATGGCTGCTAAGCAGTATAAGGGTTTCCCCTTTTCTGGGTCCACTTTGCCCTCTCCCTCTTCCTCCAGGACACCCATCATATTCTCTTCAAGAGACCTGAGATTTTTATAAAACCCAGGAGGAGCCTTTGAATTCATACCACCTGGTAAATTTTGTGTGGTAACAATTCCCAGAACCAGGAAGCATCAAAGGGCCTGGAAATCTGTTCAAAATGGGGAAATGTGAAAAACACTGAGAAAACAAATTACTGTGAATTGAATACAGTGTCCAGGGAGGAGTGAGGATATTATGGGGATAGAGTGTGGGGAAGGGGAGAGTAGAAAATGTGTATGTGTGTGTGTGAGGGTGGGGAAGGCTTGGATTTGACAGATGCCGATAATTTCTTGCTCGCCATATTCCTTTTTGGGAAATTGAACAGATCCTTCCCTTCCCAAGGCCTTCTTTTTGGAGAAGTCCACTACAATTGATTAGTTTAGGCTTTGTTAGTTACAATGGATTCCAGTCATGCCTCCTGAAGTCATCCTGATTAAATGTGAGGGTTTTGTGAACACTTGACAAAGTCTTTACTAAATATTGAGTAGATTGAAAAGAATAATAATATAGATATATAGATATGTATCAAGTACTCAAACTTCAAGTCTAAGAAAACAAATTGACCTGTGAACCTCTCCCTACACAACCCTTTTCCCCTTCCCCCAAGAGGTAAGGACTATACTGAAATTTTGTAAATAGCATTCCTTTGCTTTCCTTTATAGTTTTATCACATAGTTCATTATCTCTAAACCATATTATTTAGTTTTGCAGGTGTTTAGTTTTTATATAAATGGAATCATACAGTTGGTATTCATCTGTGACTTGCACTTTTGCTAAACATTATGCTCTTAAGATTCATCCATATATTTGTGATTAGTTGGCTTTCACTACTGTATGCTATATTGTTCTTTGAAATGTGCAACTGTTTATTTATCCATTTTACTATTGATGTATATTTAGGTTATTTCCAGGTTTTGGCCTTTGTAAATCATGCTACACTGATTGTTCCTATGTGAGTCTCCTGGTACACACATGTAAGCTTCTCTAAGGTATTTATTGAGCAGCGGAATTGCTAGGTTATGGGCTTTGTGCCTCTTCATCTTTATTAGATAATATTAATGGTTTTCAAAAATTATGTTACCAGTTTACATGCTTATCAGTTATTTATGAGAGTTTTTTCCCATTGTTCAATATACTTGTCAACATTTGAGAATTTTTTGTTTTAGCCAAACCTTTAAGCAGTGGTGTCATATTTTCATTTTTCTTATTACTGATGATGTTAAGCATCTTTTTTGTATGTTTATTGAGCATTCAGGTTTCTTCTGTGAAGTAAATATTAGAACATCTTTTCCTCATTTTTCTATTGAGCAGTGTGTTTTTTTTTTAAGTATCATTAATATACAGTCATATGTTGGTTTCAAATATACATCACAGTGGTTTAACAGACCCCATGATCAACTTATCTTGTGAATGTGAATTATTGTGCCCCTTTACCCCCTTCCCTCTCCCCCCTGCACCCACCCCAACCCTCCCCCTTGGTAACCACTAGTCACTTCTCAGTGTCTATGAGTCTATGAGCAGCGTTTCTTATTTGCTTTTCAGTAATTATTACATATCCAGTTATAAATTATTTGCCAGTTATGTTTTACAAATATCTTCTCCAAGTGTGTGGCTTGTCTTTAATGACAAGGTTTTTCTTTAATGCAGTTGTATTAATCTTTTTCTTTGGGTTTATTTATTTTTTTAATTTTGTTCAAGAAATCCTTCCTTATCCTCAGATCATGAAGATATTATTCTGTATTACTTTTTAAAAGTTTTATAATTTGCCTTATATTTCTGTCTTTAATCCATGTGGAATTGATTTAGGGGTATGGTGTAGGACAAAGGTGCAAATCAGTTATTTCCCCATAGATAAGCCATTATCCCAGCAGCACTTGTTGATCCTTTGCCCATGACCTATGCTGACACTGTGTAGTTAAAACTTTTTACATCTGTGTGCATCTATTTGTGGGTTCTTTATTCTGTTTTATTGGTCATTTTGGCTATTCCTGAACTAACCCCACACTCTTAATTACTATAGCTTTATGGTAAGCCTCAGTATTTCGTAAGGCAATTACCTCTGGCCCACCCTCAACCTTCCTTTTCTTCAAGCTATTCATGTAGTTTTGTTTCACATGTATTTTTAAATTAGCTTGTCACATTTCAAAAAAGAAAGAAAAAATCTGTTATAATTTTGATTGAAATGGCATTGATTTATAGAAAAATTGGGTAGAATTTACATGCTTATGAAATTGAGACTTCTAAAACATGAAATGGGTACATCTTGCCATTTATTTAGGTCATATTTAATGACTTCAATAAACTTAAAAACAACTTTTTTGCATTGTCATGCACTTCTTTTGTTCCATTTATTCCTATAAGCTTTATTTTTTATGCCTTTGTAAAGGGTAATTCTAAAAATTTTACATTATTAACTCTTGTTGACATGTAGTAATACCATTTTTACCCATCAGCCTTGTTAAACACTCTTATTAACTAATTAATTAATTATTAATTGTATCTGTAGCTTCTTTGAAATATTTGCCGGTTATTTCCTTTCTTGCTGATCTTTATGCTTTAATTTCCTTTTTTTCCTATCTTACTGTTCTGGTCAGCATCTCCTATATGATGTTAAATAATGCTGGTGATAGAGGCACCCCCCAGTCTTGTCCTGATCTTATAGAGAATACTTTCATTATTTCACTATTTAATATGATGATTGTTACAGAGTTTTTTTGTTAAGTATTATATCAAGTGTTTATGGCTGTGTAACAACCATCTCCAAACATAATGGCTTGAAATGACAAGTATTTTATTATTTTTATGATTCTAGGGGTGGCTGTAGGGCTTAGTTAGGATAGCCTATGTAGTATCGCAGACTGGCTGCAATATGGACAGGATCCAGGATAGTGTACTGCAGCTGAGATGGCTGAATACTGGGGCCTCTCTCTTATCATCGTCTTAACTTCTTCCAGGACCCTTCCCCTGGCTGACGTATACAGCAGGAGAGGCTGACTTCTTTGTAGGGCAGCTCAAGGTTTCCAGTTGGATGAAGTGGAAGCCATAGACTTGGAAATGACACAAGGCAACTTCCATTTGCATTCTGTTGGTCAAAGCAAGTCATTGGGGAGGCCCAGTTTCAAGGGAAGGAAAATAGAGTCAACCTCTTGATGGAAGGAGCAGAAAAATATGTTATGGTCATGTTTTTCCAACCAACCATGCAGTCTGTATTTTTCTGATTTGCTAAGAATTGTGATCATGAATGGACACTGAATTTTAGCCAAATCTTTTTCTTTATCTTTTAGAATAATATGATTATTCTCCTTTAGTTTGTTAATGTAGTGAATTATATTAATTGATTTTATAATGTTAAGTCTCCTTATATTTCAGGGATAAATTCCACCTGCTGTATTCAGTTGTAAATATTTTGCTTAGTAATTTTGCTTTTATATCCATAATTATGACTGAGTTCCAATTTTTGTTTCTTACTCCATCCTTACTAGTTTTGATTCCAAGGTTATGTTACCCAAATAATATAAATCAGGAGATATTCTCTCTTTGCTATAATCTGGGTAAGTTTTTGAAGATTGGAATCATGTGTCCCTTGAATGTTTGGTAGAAATGGCAGCAAAACCAGTAAGGATGGTAGAGGTGATACAAGTTTTGGTTTGGTTTTGTGGAAATTTTTAAACTATTTTCCACTTTTTAAATAAGATACTTGAATATTTTTTATAATTTTTCTTGGGGAAGTTCTGTTAAGTTATACTTTTCAAGGAATTTTTCCATTTCACTGAAGTTTTCAATTTAATTGGCATATAATTGTTCATTGTGTTACCTACTTTTTATGTCAACATCTATAACATGGCCTCTTTTCATTGCTAATATTGTTTATTGATACTCTTACTCTTTCTTCTTGGTCAGCCTGCCAGAATTTTGTCAATTTTATTCATCTTTTCAAAAAACTAACTTCAGCTTTGTTGATTTCATCTAATGTATTTTTTTCCCTCTAATTTTTCTCTCATCTGAATTTTTGTCTTCTTTCTACTTATTTCGGATTTATGCTGCGTAAGTTGGGTGTTCAGCCCATTAACTTCAAACTTGCTTCTTTTCTCTGAGTACTGCTGAAATATAATCATTATGATTCAATTATAAATATTTTCTAGTTTTCTCCTATATTCCTGAGCTCTTTCAAAGTGTGTTTCTTAATTTCCAAATGTCTGAGAGTTTCTAGTAATCGCTTTGATGCTCATTAGTGATTCAGTTAGACAAGAGAATGACACCTATATAATGCCAGTGAATATAATGTATTTATATATGTTAAATATAGCTATATTTGGCTTTTTTTCTACCATCTTATTTTGTGTTTGTCCTGTTTTGTTCTGTTTTTGTTTTTCTGTCTTTTCTTGCCTTCTCTGCATTTATCGAATGTATTTTTCTCATTCCATTTGTCTTTCCCTGTAATAGTTTCGAAGTTATATACTCTATTCCTATTCTTTTGCTGACTATCGAAGAAACTTTAGCTGGCACACCTATCAAAATCTAATTTATTACTTCCTTCCTTCTCAAGTTACACAAAGATGTTTCACCATTCTATTTCTAATCACCCCTTGATTTATATGATTTATATGCTATTGTAGATGTGCTTTTATTTTGATTTTTAACCCTAAGAAGATATTGTTACTGTTTTATATAGCTTAGATTTGCTTTTGTTTACTCATATATTACCACTTTTTTTTTCTTTTCATCTCTTTTTGCATCTCAGACTTTCCATTGGGGATCATGTTACTTCTGCTTGGAATCCATTCTTTAGAATTTCCGTCAGTAAATTGGAAAACTGTCTCAATACTTGAAAGATACTTCTTGCTGGCTAAATAATTTTAGGCTCTTTATTTTCTCTCAACCTATTAAAGATATTATTTTACCATTTTCTGACTTCCACTTTTACTGGTAAGTCTGAAATTCATTCCTTTGAAGATAACATGTTCCCTTCCCTCCATCTTCTTTTAAGATCTTTTCTTTCACTTTGCTGTTCTACAGTCACACTATTTGTCTAAGTATGGTTTTTAAGATAAATTTATTTATCTTGCATAGGATTCTTAAAAATTCATATCAAGATATAGCTAAGGATTGAAATTGGACAGATAGTTGGTGGCTAAATTATGAACAGTTTGAAAGTCATGCTAAGGAGTCAGATTTTATTCTGTACAGCAGTGACCTTCACACTTTGTAACTGTGCACTTTACAAAAGAATTTTGAAAAAGGTGTTCCCTTGCACATATGTAGGTCAACATGTACTATTTTCATCATAAGGTTAAATAAATTTATTTCTTGCTAATAAGAAAGAGAACATATTAAATATTTTTAAAACTAAGGTGAGGATTGACTAAAATTGGAGTATATTTTATGGTATGCCTTGAATATAACATATTTGATATATATATGGGTATGATTATATTGATTATACTGTTTGAAATATATTTGTATGCCTATCAAATAAAGCATACCAATTTATTCTGAAATAAATCACATATAATTTTTACCCATGTTTTATTAAATGTCTTTACAAATTTATATTTTAAAACATTACAGTCTCATTTATTTAAAGAAATAAGGATCACTTACCTATGTTGCTTCAAATGTTCTGAATTTAGACCATTGCAAATTCAGATCAGCACTGTTTCTAATTTCAAGCTTCACCCTTAATAGAAATACGTGTAAGACAACAAAAGCAGGAAGCCCTGTGGTACTTTGATTAATCCTTAAGGCTTCCCTGAAACCAATTGTCATTCCCAATTGTGGGACCAATTGTGATGCAGGCACACAAGAGTTCTAAAATTCTACAGTTTTAACAATGGTTTTAGCTTCTCCCTGTGAGAATCTCTGTCTCCTGTCCCCTCTCCCTCCCCCCAACTCTTTCATATATGCAAGCAGACATTTACTTTTTGGAAAGAGATTCATGCAGACAACAGAAAGCTTTGTCCACAAACATGTATCTGCTTCAAAGGGAGAGGGAGGGAGGACCTTTCTCTTGGGACAAAAATTGTAAGCTGTGTAGAGTCCACTCTACTATTTCATTTGGAGGTGGGTTCAAACGACCTAATGGGCAGGTTCCTTACTTAAAGTGTAACATTAAACAGTGAAGTGGCAGAGTTGGGGAGATAATTTTTCATAATACTTACATGTTTTTATTGCAGTATTGTGAAATTTATCTTTTTGAGAAATGTACAGGCAGATTTTGGTGTATTTTACTTGGACATAAGAAGTTAGAGTTACTATTAGTTACTGCCCCTTTTTTTTTTCCAGAAAGGGAGAAGTATGGGAAGAGTGTCATGGTAACTTAGATCTATAGATCGAAAGGGTATCCTTTAATCAAGGGTATCCTACTACAAAGTTTACTACATATTTAATGGTTAAGAGTTAACTATAATCAGTTATAGGCTGTATACTTGACGATATACTAATCACTAAGCAATTAGAGGAGGTATAGAATGGTAATTAAGAGCATAAACATGAGGGCTATTCTGCCTGTGTTTAAATCCCAGTTTTACCTAGTTTACTCTGTGAACTCGAGTATCTAAAGTAGAGTATTAGAATGTTATTTACGTCAGACAATTATTTTGAGGGTTGAACGAGTGTCCCAGTTTCCTATAAAATGTCCTCTTACTCACAGGGTGGTTTCAGGGATCAAACGAGTTATATGTGTACAGTGCTTAGCACAAGGGCCTGCCTCGTGGTATGACTTCAGTAAATGTGCTTTATTGAGCAAGTAAATAAATAAATCTGTCTTGACAATACAAAATTAAATGCTTATCTTACTTTCACACACCATGTTACAACTGGCAATTTGGAGATTTTACATATTGTACTGATAGTGAATATGCTGAGAGAGGCACAAGCCAGACATTAACTATGAAGAAAATTCCCTTGACATCCTTATTTTTCATTGCACAAATTACCAATTGAATATAGTATCATTAATATATTATATAATTATATATATTATATATGTAATTATTATATAATGAGTTTACTTAAAGGGTTTTCTAATTTTTAAATAGAGTATATCTTGATTTTAGTTCCTTGTGCCACTCTATTAAAGGCAATGCAGTTTTTCCATTTTATTTTATATTAGTTCTCTGGTTTAGCTCCAACTTGTTGGGAGTAAACATGTTATGCTAAGACACTAAATGCTTTCTAAATTTTTATTTTTTTTTACAGTAGGCCATGAATTTGAATTTTTTTTATTAAGGTATCGTTGATATACACTCTTATGAAGCTTTCAACATGAGCAACATTGTAGTTACTACATTCACCCATATTATCAAGTCCCCCCCCCCAACCCCATTGCAGTCACTGTCCATCTACGTAATAAGATGCCAGAGAGTCACTACTTGTCTTCTCTGTGCTACACTGTCTTCCCCATGAACCCCCTCACACCATGTGTGCCAATCATAATGCCCCTCAATCCCCTTCTCCTTCCCTCCCCACCCTCCCTTACCCACCACTCCCCTTTGGTAACCTCTAGTACCTTCTTGGAGTCTGTGAATCTGCTGCTGTTTTTTCCTTCAGTTTTACTTTATTGTTATACTCCACAAATGAGGGAAATCATTTGGTACTTGTCTTTCTTCAACTGGCTTATGTCACTGAGCATAATACCCTCTAGTTACATCCATGTTGTTGCAAATGGTAGGGTTTGTTTTCTTCTTATGACTCAATAATATTCCATTGTGTATATGTACCACATCTTCTTTATCCATTCATCTACTGATGGACACTTAGATTGCTTCCATATCTTGGCTATTGTAAATAGTGCAGTGATAAACATAGGGGTGCATATGTCTTTTTGAATCTGGGATCTTGTTTTCTTTGGGTAAATTCCTAGGAGTGGAATTTCTGGGTCAAATGCTATTTCTTTTTTTTTTTTTGAGGGGGCATCTCTCATATTTATTGATCAAATGGTTGTTAACAACAATAAAATAATTCTGTATAGAGGACTCAATGCACAATCATTAATCAACCCCAAGCCTAATTCTCAACAGTCTCCAATCTTACCAAACAAGTTCTTACATGGTGAACAAGTTCTTACATAGTGAATAAGTTCTTACATGGTGAACAGTGCAAGGGCAGTCATATCACAGAAACTTTCAGTTTTGATCACGCATCATGAACTATAAACAATCAAGTCAGATATGATTATTTGTTTGGTTTTTATACTTGATTTATATATGAATCCCACATTTCTCCCTTATTATTATTATTATTTTTGTTTAATAAAATGCTGAAGTGGGAGGTAGATGCAAGATAAAGGTAGAAAACATAATTTAGTGCCGTAAGAAGGCAAATTTAGATGATCATGTGTGTGCCTGTAGACTAAGTGTTAATCCAAGCTAGACAAGGGCAACAAAACATCCACGGATGCAGAAGATTTCTCTCAAAACAGGGGGGATGAGGTTCTAAGCCTCACCTCTGTTGATCCCCAATTTCTCACCTGATGGCCCCCCTGTGACTGTGCCTGTCTTAGGTTGTTCCTCCCTTGAGGAATCTTACCCGTCTTTGGCTAACCAGTCATCTTTCGGGGCCATACAGGGAAATGTAAAGTTAGTAAGTGAGAGAGAAGCAATATTCTTTGAAAAGGTTAGCTTTTTACTTCTTTGCAGATTTATGCCCTGTGGCTTCTATGCCCAGCATTTGTCTTGAGGTATCTTTACCACTTGGAAGAGTTATGATACTCGGTAATTTCGATATGAGGCACAAATTCTACTTAGGGGTTGTAATTAGGAAGGAAGAAGAAAAGCTATAGAAGTAGCAGACAGAAGAAAACATGGGAAGATAGATTATTTCTTTGACATATCTTCTTGTAGAGTAATATAAGCATGTATAGGTTTTAACAAACTACTAATTAAATTGCATACACACATTAACATAATAGGAATACAGCTACATAATAAAAGCAGACCTACAATTACCAGCCATATCCAGTGAAACCAAGAAAACCAGTTAGGTACCCTAGGCATTTGTGAAAACATATCAATGATATGATGGATATTGTCTAACTGAATTTGAATAGTTTGAGAAAAATCAGACAAATTAAAACAACACATTCCTGGGAACTGTTCACATCCCATATGTTCTTTTAACAGTAGATAGTCTATAGCCGCATGAGTTTGGAGCACTGCAACTTGCACTTCTCCTAATTCTTGGTTGAGTTCTGACAGTGTAGATCCAGTCAAATTTGTTGTTTTACTGTATGCACAGGCCAGCTTAGATATCTCCTTCTTCATTCCAATGGCAAGCTCCAGGAACCAGTGGGATGAATGCAGCTACAACTGCAACAGTGCCAGGATCTTTGTTGAAGTTTTTTGATGATCATCTTCTGGAATGACTCTTCCAGAGGATGTTGATGTTGGAAGTTCTTCTTCATATCGTATCTTAATTCGTTTTCTGGGCAGCCAAATTAGGCTCTGAATCTCTGTATAAACACAAACAACCCTTTGCCCACACTTTGATATGACCTTTATACCATTTTGAAGAACCTATTGGAGATCACCACACAGGAACTGCTTTTTTTTTTTTAAGAGAAAGGAATATTATCAGAAAAATGTACTTCCATAGCTGATCATCTGACACCCTTTAAAAGATCAAAATTAAGGATATGTAAAGCATGCATTAATCGTTGATTTGCAGTTAGTTTTATCCTATCAGGGAGTAATCTCCCTTTTCTTTCTCTTTTTTTTTTGTTATCATTAATCTACAATTACATGAAGAATATTATGTTTACTAGGCTCTCCCCTACACCAAGTCCCCCCCACAAACCCCATTACAGTCACTGTCCATCAGAATAGCAAAATGTTGTAGAATCACTACTTGTCTTCTCTGTGTTGCACAGCCCTCCCCTTTCTCCCACCCCCCACATTATGCATGCTAATCATAATACCCCCTTTCTTCTTCCCCCCCCTTATTCCTCCCTACTAACCCATCCTCCCCAGTCCCTTTCCCTTTGGTACCTGTTAGTCCATTCTTGGGTTCTGTGATTCTGCTGCTGTTTTGTTCCTTCAGTTTTTCCTTTGTTCTTATACTCCACAGATGAGTGAAATCATTTGGTATTTGTCTTTCTCTGCTTGGCTTATTTCACTGAGCATAATACCCTCTAGCTCCATCCATGTTGTTGCAAATGTTAGGATTTGTTTTCTTCTTACAGCTGAATAATATTCCATTGTGTATATGTACCACATCTTCTTTATCCATTCATCTACTAATGGACACTTAGGTTGCTTCCATATCTTGGCTATTGTAAATAGTGCCATGATAAACATAGGGGTGCATATGTCTTTTTGAATCTGGGATCTTGTTTTCTTTGGGTAAATTCCCAGGAGTGGAATTTCTGGGTCAAATGGTTATTTCTATTTTGAGTTTTTTGAGGAACCTCCATATTGCTTTCCACAATGGTTGAACTAGTTTACATTCCCACCAGCAGTCTAGGAGGGGTCCCCTTTCTCCACATCCTTGCCAACATTTGTTGTTTCTCTTTTGGATGGTGGCCATCCTAATTGGTGTGAGGTGATATCTCATTGTAGTTTTAATTTGCATTTCCCTGATAATTAGTGATGTGGAGCATCTTTTCATGTGTCTCTTGGCGATCTGTATTTCTTCTTTGGAGAAGTGTCTGTTCAGATCCTCCACCCATAAAATTTAATTTTAAAAAATATGTAGGTATGGTTCCAGTTACATGTTCTAAATCCTAAATGGAATTAAGCTAGGTTTATATAACATTAAAACATCCAGATAAAAAATAAAGTCAGTTATCCATATTTTTCATAAATCAATAAATTTTTTGGTGTTTTAATTCAGATAATTTATTTTGAAATGTCTATAGGATTGACTGAATTTTTCATTTTTATTTTGACATTTATCATAATCTTGAAGACATATACTCATTAGAAATATACTAAAGCTAGTTCCAGTTTCTTTAGTTATCCAAGGTGGGCTGTTTTGTCTTTTTAATTTCCCTCATTTTTAAACCAGAGATAACATGGAACGTCATAGTGGAGAGCAATAGTTGTTGATTTCCCAGAACCACTCTTTATTTAGAAAACTGTCCCTTTGCATTTTATTAGAGTTTGAAGAGACTGTCAATACCAGTACTCTGCCACCTGCTCTACCCCTGTCATGGTAACAAGTAAATAAACTAGGCCTGGCTAATCAAAGTAATCTAACTCCCCAGGTAAATTGATTGGTTCAATGGTGGACACACAACCCAGGATAAACCAGTCAAAGTCTTTCCCTGGAACTTTACAGCCAGACCTAGAATAGAAACCTGCTCTCATTTCTAGATCTGTGGGACTAGAGGGATGTGCATCTGGAGTGCTATCTTCTTATCTGTTGAAGTAGATGAGGTCCACACTCCAATACAGAAAGGTCTGGGAGATGGAAAGAGAAGGCTTGGTTATGTTGTTTGTGCTTCTAAGTTTAGTTCATGTCTGCCATCATGTCCTCACACCCTCACACATGTGGGTGTGTTTTTAAGATAATCTGAGTTGGGTTTGCAGCACCTGCAATTGAAGGAGTCCTGATAAGTACAGACATCTTTCTAATGTAGTCGTAGATGCAATCATTTGCACAAAAGTGAATATATTACAATGGAGTACATTAAAAACGTGGTCCAAAACTAATATAAGATTGTGTATCAACTCTATGTCTGGATTCAAAGTCCAGCTGCATCACTGACTATAGCACAGTGACCCTGAGCAAGTTACTTAACCTCTGTGTGCCTCAGTTTCCTCATTTGTGGAGAATGCAAACAATAATAGCACCTCCCTCCCAGGATTGTTGAGGCTCTAAAGAGTTGATGCATGCTGAGGATAGTGCAAGGCCCACAGGAAAGCGCTTGTGTCAGCTCGTATTTGGTTTAGTTGTTCACACATCATTCAAGTAAGATTTCCTTCTCCCTCATCTAACTGAGGGCTGCTTCACTGAGGGAGGACAGGTAGGGAGTTGGGGCAGAGGAGATGGAAGATAAGGGATGGGGGTGGGAGAGCAGTCAGGAAAGAGAGGATGAGGTTAGGAGAGGATAAAGAAAGTTAAGGACTTAGCAAGTGAAGCAGGACTGATGGGATGCAAAGTTGCAGTCTTTGGGCCTGTAGAATAAAAAAATGTGAGAAGATGGATGAGAGGAAAAGGAAAGGAAGTAAGAAGGTGCGAAAGTAAAAAGCACATATTAGAAAGCTTTATCTAGTGTTGACTTGCGTCTAAGAAAGGGGGAAGGAATTCTTTTTCCTCCCTGTTACTCTTGGACTAGCATTATAATTGAACTACATTGTGAATGAAATAGAGGACAAACCTGAGATCCCAGCCATCATTTATAATGTTTCAACAGAAAATGTTTTCTGAATTCTAGATAACAGGCTTCAGTGATCTTTTGGAACAGGATACATTTGTAAGTTGGGGTATGTTTCCTGGGGTGGGGGTCATGCAGCAGGGGTCAAAAGGGGAGGTAAGATAGAGAACCAGTGTTATACAGTTGAAGAAACTGGAGTTTGCAGTGGTTGAATTGTCTGGTCTAGTGACACAGCTAGAACTGGAACCCAAGTCCCCAGGTTCCCACGTTACCAGCAGAGGCTGGATGACCACCTGTCATTCTTTGTAGAGAATCCAAATATCTGGTAGGAGGTGGTAAAAGCGGGGAGGGAACTAGGGAGATCCTCAAGTCTCTGCCAAATCCAAGGGTCTCTTAATCTACACTGCCTGATTTTACACTAGACCATAGTAAGCATCAATCGTTCACTTTTTCCTTTTAGGTACTGCAGCAACTTGGATCAAAGAATTCCTCATTGATGAAGCTCAATTTGTATAACCTGCCCTGAATTGCCAGGAATATTTAGCACCTATGAGACACCGTTATAAACAACTTTGTATTAGGAGAGTAATAGGGAAATTTTTATTTATTTTTTACTTTGAAGAAATATCCTAAGATCAATGATGTTGTTGTACTTTCAGCTGTAGGGCTAACTATGGGGGGGGTGTGTGAAATGACCAGCCACCTCACAGCAAATTCTCTGGTGGCATTTGGAGCTAAAGCTATGATTTGTCATTCCATCAGGAAATTCTCCTTTCACTGATTAATGGGGGCACAAGCATCACTGAGATTAATAATATGATCAGTTTTGACAAGAACACAAGAAAATAACAACCCCAGTAGGCTCAGGGAGAGGGCAACTCCTTAAGAATACCTTTATGTTAATTTTCTCATGCAGCAATGATTATATGGATCGCTAAGAGAATAACAACTGCTATTAACTGAGCACCTATTATGTGCCAGATGCTATGCTAGTTACCTTACTTACATCATCTCTGAACTTCATGGTAACCCTCTTATGGAGATTTTATTATCCCTGTTTTTCTGATGAAGAGCTGATGCTGAGAGAGTTTCAATGACTTGCCTGAGGTCCCATAGTTGGTAAGGAGCAGACTGAGTGAGACTCCCTCTCAGGTGTGTTATCCTATGTGAGCAGCTGGGGACTTTGGATTTGGCATTCTGAGAGGTACATTTCTAGTGTCAGAAATGATGAAAGTATAAAGAAGCTGTGGTTTTAGGGAAACTTTAGGGTGCTAGTGTGAGATTTCTATGAGAAACAGAATCATATGATATTAGTAAAGGATATGTATTAGTAATATAGCAATACAGCAAATGGTGAAAAATATCTTCTACCTGACTATATTACAAACCATTGTTTACTAAAAACTATGCCTTTAATAAACATATTAGATTGAACTGGTTGTTCAGGAGGCCACTATAATGTTTTCTGTCTAGGATGTAGTAAAATAGAGGGGTAAAGTCCATGTGCCTGGAGCAAGACTGCCTTGGATCAAATCCTGGTGCAGCCACTTCCTAACTGTGACCTTGAGCTAGCTACTTAAGCTTAGTACCTATGTCATGGGGCTGCCATGACAGTTAAATGATTAAATACATACAAAGTATTTCATATGCATTCAGAAAGTACCTGGTCCATGGAAAGCGTTTGGTCAACATTAGCCAGTAATGTGTACAGAATAGTGTTGAATGGTATAATGAGATTCAAGTTATGATCTCACTTTCAAGGAACTTAGAAATTAGCTGAGGAGAGAAAGCACCTGCTTATAATATGTTTTAGGAACAGGTGCAAGATAAAACATCTCCTATAGTTGAAGTATACACTGTTGTATCATTAATAAAAATTAAGTAAATAAGATTTAAGGAAATTAAAGAAAAAGTGAGCTACGGCCTTATTTTGAAGGAGATGCTGGCTTACCACTACAAAAAAATTTTAATTCAAGGACTTTGGAAAAGTGACTTGTCCATTATCAGTATAATTAATCTTGATTCATTACATGTTTAATGATAACCATCTTTGTGCAAAACACCTGGGTAGTGGTAATGAAGGACTACAAAATTAAAGGAGCCCTTATCCTCAAAAAGCTTACGGTCTGTTACAAGAAGTTATATAGTAACAAAATGCGAGGTAGAAAGTGACCTGGAAAAGGCCAATTGCCAATTAGTAATACAATGGTTTCCAGAAATTCTATTAAGCACGTGAAAAAAAAGGCGTTAATCTAGGGCACCAAGGAGCCCAGATGCCAAATGTAATAATGAACATGAGGGGGATCATGTTCTTTTTGGAAGGGCCTCCCATGGTACAACAGGTACTGGGACTAGCCTTCTCTGGGCTGTGCAGGATGAAAAATTTAATCAGGATACAGAGGCTGAGGAGAGCCCCCTAAACCAGCAAGAGAAGAATCAGAACGAGTAAATTACCAGCTAGGCAGTTGGACTGCTCATCTATATAGCCCCCCCCCCGTTCTCCTCTTTCAATCTCCCCTCTTACCACTCTTGGTAGAAAGATTCATTTTGACATTAACTCAGGAGGTCAAAAATAATTTTTAAGGAAGAGATATAAAGTTGAAAACACACAAAAATGTACACAATGGAAAATTAGTCTCCTTGCACTAGTACCCTGGGCCACCCACACTTCAGTCACCAGCATCAATTCTGGCATATCCCACAAGAAATGTGCTCTCTGTATATAAGCACATGATTCCATGTTATGCTTTTTTCAGTATACTTTAGAAATCATTCCTTATGAATACACCTAGATTGACCTCATTATTATTATTATTATTATTTATTTATTTATTTATTAACCACCTTCCTTCCAATCACAATTTAATATAACACTGGTTTACCTACACTTTTAGGTCAGTGTAGAGTTATGATACAGTTAGGCCTAGAGTCTTTTACTTTCTGGGGAATCTCCTCAATTTTATCTTCCATCCTCTTGTTGACATCTTTAAAATAACTTTTATAGTTTTAATTCATAAGAGTCTTTTCTCTGTTCCTTGATTGTAACTTTTTTATGGTATCCTAATCAAATTATTTAATGAATGCAATACTGTATCTTGTTATAGATAATAAACTCTAAAAAAATTTTTTCCCCTTCTTTTTTTTTTTTGGTGGGGGAGGTTGGAGAAGCTTTGCTTTCATGCTAGAGACATTTTCCTAAAATACTTGGTTGTTGTTGACGGACTGTTACATTTGTTCATATTTAAGGTCCAGGTACCTCTCCTCAATCTCTCATTTAATTCTCTATGGAACAAAAGTCCTTTCTCCCTTTGGGGTAAGGAACGGGTAATAGTTGAGGTGGGACAGGGGATGTGTATTGAGCTGTTACTTATGCAGATTTTTATCCAATTCAATTTTTAGAAGCATTTTTCATTCCCACTTTCCTCAGTCCCCAGTGTTACCAATTCTTTAACTTACCAGAGTTCTGCTGTGCAAACCAGCGGGCTTCATTTTGCCTTTTCCCTCTGAAGGCAGTTAATTTCATTTTTCTTTGCTTAGTTAAATCTATTTATCCTTTTTCTTTTTCATCATCTAAATTTAAAACTTATTATCCTCTCCTTTCTCATTATTTTTGTCCTTTATTGTAATTTTAGGGGAGTTTTCACAGGGAGCAGGTAAAATCATGTATATTTGAGTCACCAAGTTTAGAAAATGGTCTATAAATTTGGTTTTACTCTATTAGAAGCCCTGCCTTTCTTGTGGTTATATTTCAAAATTAATAGTGTTGATAGGAAAGATTAAAACCTAAGTAAATCTTTGCAAGTATTTATGTTTAGATATAACTCAACCCAAAGCCCGTTAGTTTTGAAATGGTTTTATTCTGTTTTGACGTGTATGCTGGTAATGCTTATATTTTGGTACATATCAGTAAATTTAAAATAATTTGTTTAAAAATGACAATGTATCAGGCTGTTTTTTATTTTTGAAGTCATGCTTTTTAACTGGAGTCACAGTTTGAAAGCCAATCTGTAACTACTTTTGCCACTACTTGCAAATTCTTAGGTCAAACATTCTTAAATAATTACTATTTTAGAATGGCTTTTAAAGAGACAAATATAATTGTCAGTATTCAACAATGAGTTTCAAATCTGTGTATACAGAATTAAGTCATAATGAAGAAAATCTTTCTTGCTAAGTGTCTCAGTTAAATATAGTAAAAATTACTTAAAATTTAGTGGTTGATCTGCCAGAAGTACCTTAAAATGCTTATGTTACTAATTTTCAGAAGAAGTAAGAATATTTCTTTCTGGAATGTGAAACCATAGATAGAGTTGCATCTCTCCAGGGAAATGGACTCAGCGGTTACACAGTAAGCTTTTTCCATCTGTAATGCAATAACCTACTGTATTACTGCAGTACTATGGTGGAAATTATCTCCTGCAATATATTTTTTAATATACTCAGGTGGACAAAATGGGAATTGGACCTGGTACCTTTTTATTTTTTCATTTGACTTTTCCCATTATTCTAAAAGTATTTCAATATTGAAACAATTTTATTCCAGCTCTCTTGAATAAGCTTCTAAAACCAAACTGGATTTTAGAAAATACTGTTTTAATATTAAACATGTATTAGATATCACATCTCAAATTGTTCACTGTTAGCATAAAGTACCTTATATTCACATAGGTATTTTCGAAGCTTTATTGATGTACATGAAATTGTGCTGTTAATTGACAAATATATGAGAAGCACAGTTTTAGAGGGAGGTGTTACAGGGTAGACACTGAGTCAAACTGCTGGATTTGATTCCCAGCTTTTCACAGCCTAGCAGCATGACCTTGGGCAAGTCACTGAACTTCTCTAAACCTCATTTTCAAAATGTAAAAATATCTACCTTTCAGAGTCGTTCTGAGAGCAAAATGAGGTGACACAGGCTAGGCATCTAATAAACTGCCTATGTACTGTAAATGCTCAATAAACATGAATCCAAAGAGAGGGAGAGATTGTATTGTGCTCTCATGAAGCTTGCAGTATATTGGGGGATGTAAGAAATGCACACATTGGCAAAACTTTAAGTCATTGTACAATAAATTGCCTAAGTGAGAGAGTGATACCAGGGCTTTGGAGAAGGGACATGTCAGTGTGAGCTGGATATACCCTCACCGAAGGAATAGAGATCGGTCTTAAGTCAGACCCTGAAGAGTTTTAGAACAGACAGACAAGAGGGACAGGGAAAAGGTGCACAGGAATGGAATGATAGGAATAGGTAGGTATTTGGTGCTTATGAGGAGTAATAAGTGTGTATTGAATGAATAAATCAGAGAATAGCCCCTCCACACAGAAAATGTGTGGAGTGGCAATGAGGTGAATTCATAGAGTAGACTAAGGTTGCAGAAGTCTCTTAATGTCACCTTGGTCAACCACAGTGAACAGCTGGGAGTTTTGGAGGTGAGTGGGGGTGGTGAGCATGTGTGGCACAATGTAAATTAAGATTAGGACTAAATGGATAAATGATAAAGAAAAGAGTTGACAGTGATTCTAAAGCCTGGGAGAAAGAAGAAATGATGGGAATAGTGACATTGGCAGGATGCTGGATGATTAAGGAATTATAAGCTTTCAAGTTAAAAAGAGCAACATCTTTTCTGTTGTGGCTGCTTTTATAAATGATATACATGCGTCTAGTAAAAAAAAAACCAGCAGCAAACAATGGAAATATGTAAAGTAGAAAAATGAAAGTTCCACTCTCCACCCCCAGCCCCATTCTCTCCGGATAACTGCTGTGATAATTTGTTGGCATAGCATAAATGAAACAAATATACATACTTCTCTTCAACTTGTTTGGTTTTCTTCCCTGCAGTGGTTCAAACAGAGCTATCTTTTCATTGTAAGGAAATATTATAAGTGTATTTACCCACTTCCATATTGATGAACATTTAGTATTCCAATTTTTGCTATTACAAACAATGCTTAATGAGCAATCCTGTAAATCTCTCTGAATGTTGCCACAGAGCTTCTGTGGGACAAGTATTGATGTGTGAAATTGCTGGGTCAAAGGGTATGCACATTTAAATTTTTCCTTATTTTTGGCAAATTGCCCACCAAAGAGATATGCTCATTTACACTCCCACTATCGGTGTATGAGTCTGTTACCCACAGGTTGGCTAAACCTGAATAGTATTAATCTTGTTAATTGGGCAGTCTGCTAGGCAAAACATAACCTGCTTTTAATGCATCTTTCTCTGCTTATCAGTGGGGGTGGACATATTTTCACAGGTTTTATAGCCATTTTAGTATTTTCTTCTGTTGTTATTCCAGTTTTGAACTTAGCAGTTGAACTGATGATTTGAATGTCTTCATACAGATGTCAGGCAGGCAATCAGACATGTGGTTCAGAAGTATGTGGGAATTACCAGTGGAGCAGAGATAGTCAAAACAGTGAGACCATTTAAGTTCCCCCATATAATCATAAAAAGTAGCAAATACAAGGCTCTCAGGAAACTCAGAGTTAAAAGGGAGTGACAGAAACTGAGCATTAGCAGCTTAGGAGTTACAAAGACGGAGGTAGAATAAAGATTGTGCTCTGTCCTGCTAACTGGTTAAGGCACTTGGGATAAATCCAGAATCTCTGAGCCTCGGTTTCCTCATTTACCAAATGAAAAGTTGGATAAGATGACTCTTCAATTATGAAATTCATTGTTTCTATAATTTTACCCCAAGAGATGAGATAGTTAAATGGGAGTAGTCAACAATCTTAGAAAGCATGTGGGATTTGGGAGTAAGGGGGTCATTTAAAATAATTATGATGTTGTCCATGTAATGCCAGTTGCTGCTGCTCTTTTTGACATTCTAACTTTAAAAAAAAAAAAGGCCTTTTATTTGGAAGTAACTTAAAATTTATAGAAAAGTTGCAAGGAACATCCAAACACCCTTCACCCAGACTGGTCACCTGTTGTTAACATTTTACCTTATTTTAACATTAAGGAAATGTTAAAGATTATTTAACGTTTAACATTAACATTTATTCTAATTATTTAACATTTATTACTTTTGTTTTCTCTTCTCTCTTCCTGTTTATATGTATTTCTCAACCACACATACATCCCAGTTGTTAAATATTATTTAACAATAACATTAACATTTATTCTACCTTATTTAACATTTATTTCATTACTTTTGTTTTTTCTTCTCTCTCTCTCTAAATATATATATTTCTCAACCACACATACATCCTAGCCCTTTACTCCTAAATACTGCAGTGTTTAGGGACACAACTACAGTATAGTTAGCAATTCCAGTGCTTTTAGCATTGATACTTTAATCAATCTACCATCTGTTTTCCAGCTAACCCAATAAATGGCTTTATCGAAATTTTTTTCCCCTCCAATCTAGTATCTCATACTGAATTTAGTTGTCATGGCTCTTCAACTGTAATATTTTCACAGCCTTTGTCTTTTATTGACAGCTTTGAAGAATACCCCTTCCATGCCTCCAGTCTCCCCCAACCCTGCCACACCCCATTAAAAAAGTAAACAGTAAATGTATCTGAGATTTCCTCATTAGAGTCCTCATTTCCTCATCAGACGCTGTGTCCTCTGGGAATCATCTTTGGCATAAGACAATGTTCACCTGTCTTATTTGTGATGTTCATTGTGATTACCTCATCAAGGTTTTGTCCAGTTTCGGCAGTATAATTACGGTTCTTCCTTCCTTGCAACTTAATAGGAAGTCTATGGGAAGAATTCAAAGATGAAGTAAATATCCTGCTCATCAAAATTTCTTCCTCCATTTAGCATCCATTGATGGTTACTCTCTTTCTCAATCTTGGCCACAATGGTTGCAAAATGATGATTGTCCAACTCCAGCAGTCCCTCCACATTTCCCTACTGGCCTTCCACATTCTACCATAAGCAAGAGTGCTCCCTTCTTCCCCATTTATTTTATCTATTTACTACCATAATGGATTTATGAATTCCTATGTTTTAAAAATTTCTAACCTTATTTTGAATGCAGGATACATAAGAAAACTACAGTGATGAACATTATTGACAAAGATCCTCACCTTTCATTAAATATGAAGAGCAATGTCTAAAATTTTTATAAAGGAAGTAGAATACAATAATTACTTACCTGGTAAGGTCAGTTATCCAACATACAGAGGAAATTATGAAAGTTGGTAAATGGCCTTTATACTAGATGCCCTAAATATTAGAGCTGTTTCAGTATTTTCAGAGGCCTTTTACTGTTATATTTATACATGTATTTTTGAAATATTGGTTATTTATTTCCCAGGCTAACTTGATGAGACAATTCAAAGGGAGCCATATGTGTGAATATGTGCAGGGAGGAAATGTTATAGCAGAGGTGCAGCAACAAGGAGGGACAGCAGCATCAATAAGTACCATCCAGATCAACTAGACTCAGAGGAATGCAGGAACATAGTAGGCCATGGTTTTTTATTGTATGGTGAAGGGTACTAAGTACTTCTAAGCTCTTGTGGACATCTTGGTATTATAGTTTTCGTTTTTAAGATGCCTCTGGGTCATTAGGACTAGGTTAAGCTGTGCTGTGTTTTATGAGAAACTGATGATACGTCAGAAAAAAACTGACACAAGTGGTTTAAACTGTTTCTCGCTCCTAAAGATGAAAACTTCAGTTATCTCAAATATCCTATTATGTTTGATCCCTCACTGCCCCTTTTCCTATCCTGTCAGATAAATGAGGTATTACTGAAATTGTCTTTAATATTCACATTGAAAATGCTTAGCTCATGCAAACACTTATTTATATACCAGCTGGTCTCCCCGACAGTTGTTCCAGGGAAACATTAACCATCATTAAATTACATCCCTCCTGATCCATACTCGGCATAGAGTTGTTCTGTGAGGAACAGCTCAATCATAAGTTAAGGCCTTTATGCCTTTTGAAAGTTGGTGCTTATATTTGAATGGACCGGTAATCTTTGTTCTTGGTATCTGAGTATCTGTGGCATGTCTCTCTTGACTGGGAATTGTGGCAGGAGCTCCTTGTACTTGGTGTCAGTTTTCTGAAGAATGCCTATCTCTTCAAAGCCTCCTATGCATCCTTCTCCTCAAAGTGAATTTTGGGTTTGCTACTTTGCCTATTTTAAAATAGAACACAACATAACTGACAAATATTTAAATAACATCCAGTCAATACACATATTTGAAAAAAGAGATAGAAAGTTAGAGAAATAATAGAAGTATATGTTATTACTGAAATTTTGTTGGTTGTAATAGAATGAGGTGTTACTGAAATAATAAGCTTTCTTGCCAGTTTGATTTTGTTTGGACTGCTGTAATGGGATAAGTTGTTGATTCGGCTTTTGCAGCAGTGGTCTCTTGTCTTTCAGACTGCTTGCTCTATATCTAAATTAGTTTCTTGGCTTACCCCTTGAAAATAATTTTGATGGATAGTAATAAAACTGTTACATAATGGTGATTCCTCTGAAAAGACTTTTAAGCATATTGAATTGATTGATTTCTGTTTTATATAATGGCATTTCTATTTTATACATTAGTGCTTTTTATGCTAACACTTTGCCTATTTCTTGTCTTTTGACAAAAAGATACATAAAGTAATTCACAGACTTTAACTGTGATAGAAGATGCTCTGGTAAAAAAAATTTGCTGCTGGTCCTCTTTAAATGTAAAAAGCCATTTGTTTCCGTTTGCAAATCAATGATTGGGAAGGGACATTAATCTTTCTAAAATAATTTCCAAGCCATGACAGAAAAAAAAAACCATTGAGAATGAACTTTTTTCTGAATTTTTGTATACAAATTCTTCATCTTACCAATTTCACAAATCTGAACTTCACACAACTCTAAAGGATAATAAAAGTATTATTTTACAGGTTATCAACGTGAGAAATAAGTTTTGAGTAATATTTTGAACTCATAAATTCAGTATGTATAAGAATTTAGTATATACATGGTCTAGCTTCATAAATCATATGGCTTTTTCTCTTCAGAGTCCAAATGAAAACTTTCCTAGTCTTAAACTGTGAAAATTATTGCAGATGTAGGAAAACAGCCTCATTTTTTATGAAACCCTAATTCCCGTTTAAAGTAATAGCAAGACATTTATACAAAAAAATTCCGTTGTTCCTGTTTTCCTATTTCTTAAGAGTGGTGATGCATATGTATGTATATTTATCCCAGTATATTTATAATGTCCAAATATACATATAATTGTTGTATGTATTATTGTTGGCCCACAGTCAACCACCCTCTCCTTAATCTCTTACTAACACTTAAAAAGAGTAAACATTTACCCAACTTGATAGCTAGAAGGATTTTTCCTCCAAGTGCTAATTCTGTTTGCCTGTTGTTTCTTTGGGACTTGAAGCAATTAACACATCTATGGGAAAACTTCCTGTATACATAATACATTTCCTCCTTTTTTACCAATAGTCTGTTTTCTTTTTCTTGTCTATTTTCATGAGAAAGTTGTTTGTTTTTTCTTTTTTTTTTTTTTTGGTTTCTCTATTTCTCCTAGTGATTTCATCCTGATTCAAGACTTTCTTTGAAAGTAAAATGGAATAAAAATAAAAAACCGTGAACTTTGCCTCTCCTTGTTTTCTTTTTTTTTTAACTTAACTTTTGGTGTAGGATTGGAGGGAGGGTTTTAAAAAAGAAGTAATCCTATTTGAAAGAAGGGCGTTGAAGGGCCTTCTAGCTTCCCTAACTAAAGGGCTATAACACAAGGTAGGTCAAAGGAGGAAATAAATGAGTATTCTTTAATATACACTATACAATGATTAATAAGTTCTGTTGAGTGGTATTAAACGGAAGAAAGAAACCAAATAGGAACAATTTTGGCCCTATCATGGTTTATGCCCAATGCTAGTACACAGCATTACTTGCACATTGCCTAGAGGAAGAGCTGCAGATCATCAGAAATAACCACCCATTTCCAAATGGTCTAATGACAGCATGTACAAAGGTAGCTCACCTAAAACCTTCCATTTAGAGTCGTACTGCATCAAATGGTTCTAATTTTAAGTAGGCCACCCGGAGAGTGCACCCTCGGAAACAACACCCTTCCATCATTTATACTAAATCCATTCCTTTGTCATTCACAGGAAAGATTTAGTATTTCTGAATCTTGTTCGTGCATTGACGAGAAAATGCTGTTCACCTGGAAGTCATCATTCTGAGACCCAGGGGATGCCAAATTTCTGTCATGTGCTTGTTAAGCACCCTGCCTAATACTTACAAAGGCCTGCTTCTAACATTTCCCGAGTGTCAATGTATTAGCTTATTGATCACCATAATTTACGATTCTATGGCAGTGGGGTGTGGGTCTTCGCATTTGGAACCCCCTCACCTGTCTGCAGCGACTTCTAAAAAGCCCGCTAGCTCGGACAGGATGTTTGATCTGGGGGCCAAGTGTTTCCAGACTTAACTCTCCGGCCGTAACAGCGAGGGGCAGGAGTTGAAGGCGAGACACCGTGCGCGGGGCCGGGTGCGGGGAGGAGGCGAAGGGCGGGGCGGGTGCCCACCTGTCTACCCTCCACCTTTCTCCGCCCCTCGCCCAGCCGGTAGCGGGCCCTCCCGCTAGCAGGCGCAAGACCGGGGAGCGGCGGCTGGCGGCGCGAGGCTCGGGCAGCGGCCCCGGACGGCGGTTGGGCTTAGCGGGGCGGAGCAGCGGCGGGCGGGGGCGCGCGCGGGGAAGACCCCGCCGGCCGCTGCGCTGGGGCCCGCGGGAGCGCGCTCGGTGGTGCGCGCGCGCGCGGCTCCGCCCCGCCCGCTCGGCGCGCGCCCGGGCCAGGCCCGCTGTCCTCCCCACCCCCGGCGCGCACGGGGTGGAACCGGCTCCCTTCCCTCCCTCCGGCGGCGGCGACGGCGGCGGCCGCTGAATGAGAGGCGCCGACTGCTCCGGCAGCCGAGCTGAGCCCGGGCGGCGGCGGCGGCGGAGCGTGAGGCCGGCGTGGTCGTTTCATCCTCCCGGGCACCAGCCGCGGCGGCACAGGTCGGTGCTCTTGCCGCGGCCGGGCGCGGAGCCTGGTGGGCGGTGCGGGGGAGGGGAGGTGGGTGTGCGGCGCCCCCCGGGCGGCGGCGGCGCGGGGAATGGCGGCGGCTCCGGCGCTGCGGTCCCTGGGCCGCTCGCCCTCGGCGCGGGGAGGCTACTGCGGGGCTCGGGCGGAGGGCGCCTTGGCGGCTAGCTCGCGGAGTCGGAGGCGGCCTTGGGGCCCCTGCTCCGGGCCCCTGTCCCCAGGCCTGGGCGCGGCGACCCCCCAGCCCGCCTGGCTCTGCCCCCGGGTGGCGGGAATCCCCGGCCGCCGCCCGCACTGCCCCGACCGCGGCAGCGCCTCAGCCTCCGCAGGTGAGCGGGAGCCGGGCCCGCCGAGCCGGCCACACCCCCTCTCTGGCCTGGCGGCTGCGCCCCTGGAGCCTGGGCGCCTGCGGGCCCGCGCACTCGCGGCCGGTGACCTGTTGCGGAGCGGCCCGCAGCCCAGTCGCCCGCCAGCCCCGCACTCGAAGGTGCCGGTCCCTCGCTGGCCTCGGGCCGGGCGCGCGGCGGAGCGCGGGGCCCGGGCGCCTCCCGGGGTTGGGGTGCTGTACCGCCGGTAGCCGGCGTATTGAGAAAGGGAGAGATTCCGGACGGATCTCATCAAACACTTGCAAAGCCGGGATATCTGTCCCCAAATACCGGGAATGCCATTGCAGTATCGGATTAGGTAGGCTCATAAACGCCATGCTTTGGAGGTGATCTGGGAGAAACCCGAGCCGCGAGAGCAGAGCTAGTATCTCGAAAATAGACGTAAAACCAGTGCGAGCTGAATTATCCCCCACCTGCCCCCCTCGAAGCTCTTTTCCTGTAGCTGTGTGTTGTGTAGACGCAGGCCAGTTTCAGTGTACGTGGGCGTGTTTGGGAAGAAGCTGCGAGCTGATAGGAGGTACCTTAGCACAAATGTTAATTTGTTTGAACGGGAGGGGTGAGGGCGGAGGAAGAAAGGGCGCTGATGTTAGCTGTGGAGGAAGGGCAGTTGAAACACTAAATTTATATTTTAAGAAAGCGCTAAAAAGAATAATCAAATGTCTAGTGCTTGAGACCGCAAAGTAGGAAATACAGGCAATAATTAATTGGGCTTTATCTTTTATGTGCCCTGTATTCCTTTATTTCAACGCTATGGTTACTATAGAGAGCCTTGTTTTCGTGAGTGTTGAGTTGATTTTGGTGTTCTGTATTCATCAAATCGACTCTTGTAAAGTCTCTTTGAAGATGACCATTAGAATTTTAGGAAAATTTTCTATCCATGCACTCAGTATATTGCAGTCACAAATTATAGCTTGCCTGTCATAAAGCCTGTCCCACCCAAATAATTACGCTTATACAAGTGCTGTAGAATCATAAATAAAGGTAATTACTGTTACTGCTGAATATCTTACTATAGACTTTAGAATTGTGAAGGAACTTATCCAAACAGCATTACTTTAATAAAAATAATTCCTGACTCAAGCTTTGTAGGCATTACTTTTACCATCTAGATTCAAAGATTTGGAAAATGTCTTACTAGCTTAAAGAGCAAATGTAAGTACATTAAGATGCCTTTTTGAATAAATAATTTCAAGGTAACTTATTTTAAACAGTTTATTTTTTAATTCAGTATAATAATTTTGAAATGGCAAGATCTACCTTTTTTCCATTGTATTCCACCTTTCATTGAATTAAGGAACTTGACTTTTCAAAATACTCTGGGTGAGTCTCTGGAGATACTGTTCACTTTGCTAAATTATTCCCGCTTGCAATAGAACTTTAAAGATAGTGCTTGCATTATCAAGACTGCAGCATGCTTTTCTGATATATATTTTTAATAACAGAAAGAACACACCACTATTTCCTGAGAGAGAATGTAACTAAAAAACTGGCTTTGTGAATCTTTTACTTTGTACGTCTGTTACACATGTGAGAAATGTATTTGCGTGTGTGTTTAAGTACTTTGTTCATGTCTTTCTCAGTTTATCATGTCATTAACAGTTGAGACAGTAGTAGTTTGTAGTGACTGAGGGATATATAGGTGAAATTCTACTGTTGCAATTTAAAACACTTCAGCTTTTGTCCAGAGGTCCACTTCATTCATTCATTCTGGACATATTTATTGGGTACCTACTTAGTGCAAGTTGACTAGATGTTGGGGTTACACAGAAAAAGCCCTGAGGTAAAGTGATAAAGGATAAGTGGGCAAATAGCCTCCCACTTAATTGTCAGATAACATTGTTTAATGTTAGTTTACAAGTAGAATAAGTAAAAACGCCTCTCATGAGTTTTTTGGTGAAGGATATTGTATTTTTTCTGCTAAGAATAATGGCAGTTATTATTGAGTGAACAAAAGCTCTAAGACAGTTATTTTTAAAATATGTTGTTTATATACATTGGGTATCTGGTTCCTAAGTGTACCAGAAATAAACATTCTACCTGAGTCATATGATGCATAGCTTACATGTGGTTAAACAGCTTTGTTCTTTTGGTTTATAGAGTTAAAATGAAGAAATGCTTGCTAAAAATACTTTATTTTGGCACTTCTTTATAAGGGAGCCTATTTTTTAAAAATCTAAGTTTAAAAAAAAGTTATCTTCTGGCTGTGTCCACACTGTACTTCCATAGAATCTGATAACCATTGTTGCTAACACCAGAAAAGTTTGACTGAAAAGTGAGGTTTTGTTTTTTTGTTTTTGTTTTTGAATAAAGTATAACAAATATTGATTACTGTAGTTCTTTGAAGATTACAGAGCTTTAAAAATATATATATATATTATTGATACATAAATATTTTGGTACTTCTCATTGACAGGACTGCTAATAATTCACATTAAACCTATCTAAGCTATATTATCTCCATTTTAGATGAGGAAATGGAGATCTTAAGCACACCCAACCACTCAACAAGGTGTAGAGCTTGGTGGGGAGAGCATTAACATGTACAGTTCAGCATACAGTATAGCTACTGGTCTACTTTTCCAGAAATATCTAAATAGCGTTTAAGTTTTAAACCCAACTGTCAATTGAAAATTAATTGAATGTTTTCTTTCTGCAAGTTAAACTCTAAAATCTAATTAAAATCTTAAGAGTATTGGACAGTTTGGATTTATTTTTAGTGATGTGTTTTGAGAATAAGATATATCAAAATCAATTTTATGTTTTGAATATGAGGTTTTATTGTGTAACAGCTGTACTTGGAATAAAATTGTCCCTTCAATCTGAGTACTACATTTTTTTAGTTACTTAGTTTTCAATAAAAAGATAACTCAAATAGCTGAAACTTTACCTCAGCCTGAGTGAGGTTCCTTGGAGAGGAAAATGAATGTATTCTATTACCTTTGTAAGTTGTTTCTTTAAATGTGTCTTAACTCCCCTTGATTTAGAATTCCTCTTTAGTTTGGGAATGAAGATTGGATGTGATAAATTTTGGTAACCTGGAATTAATCTGGAGTCTTCATTGACTAATGTCTTGAGCTTCTGATTTAGGAAAAGTTTAAGCTATATAGTAGGAATAAAACACTGGAATTTGAAATGTGTGACACCTACCTATTCTATGGGAAGAAAAAAAGTTTGGTATAAATTTAACCAGTTCCTTTAATAAGTAATGGCTAGTTAGGTATATAGGAAGAGTATAAATAGCAGTGTTCATATGACTTAGGTTGAGGGTACCTGGCACTAACGAGACAATACTGGCTCTGGAATGATACATTGCTTTGCAGTGGGAGAGGCTTAAAATGAAGATCTTGCCTT
The DNA here is from genome assembly GCF_040802235.1 of Manis javanica. Classification (NCBI taxonomy): domain Eukaryota; kingdom Metazoa; phylum Chordata; class Mammalia; order Pholidota; family Manidae; genus Manis; species Manis javanica. The sequence continues at coordinate 87,267,083 of NC_133166.1, forward strand.
GAACTTAATTGATACCCTTCTGTTATTTTGCTTACATGACCTTTTCTCAAAATAAATTTCCTTTTTATGTTCATTTCCTTTTTGCTTATTCTTAGAAAGCGCTCTCTGAAAACACTCCCTAAGTAGCATCCCCATCACATTCTACCCTTACCTTTCTTCACAATATTAATTTAGATGACATTATAGCATATTTTATTTTGTTTATTATCTGCTTTCCATATAAGCTTGCTGAGGGCAGGGTCTTAGTTTTCTTTGAACATTGTTGTATTCCAAGCACCTAGGAAAGAACTTGGCACATAGTCAATGCCAGGTAATATATGTGGGGTGAGTGAATTATTTGGTATTAAATGAAATGAAAACCACTTTTGCTTGTTTAAAAAAAACTTTTTTTTACTTTAAATAATACAACTGTGCAGTTAAAAAGAAAATAGTATTACAGGACTTATAATGAAAACACCAATCCCTTGCCTCATGTTAGTATAACTTTCCCTCCCAGATCCTGTCATCAGAGTAACCATTTTTAATACTTTTAGCTGTCTCTTCTGATGTGTACTTCCATATTTTAAAGTATTTCTTGTTTTTTAATCTTAGATATTATTCATTGGCTTTCTACTGTGGTAAATGAGTCTATGCTTTAGGATTCTTATGCCATGTTGAAATTCCTCTCCCACTATAGTTATATCATGCTTTTGGTTAAATCAGTGCTCATTGTTTACATTGTTATGCCTTTGAGTATATTCATCACTGAACCTTGTAGTGTACTATGATTGTATTTCTTGGAGTTAAAATCTTTTGTTTTTTGCTTAGCTTCCTATTTGCCTCTCATTTTTTTCCTAGCAACTGTCTCAATATGTTCAAACACATCAGGTTTGGTATTTTTAAAAATTGGAAAAATTCTAGGGCTTTCTATCCTTTTGCTCACCTTTGTACTGTGGCCCTCTGCTTCTGCTGCACAGCTTTAGCTTCTGACTTCCCTCCTCCATGATTTGAGAGTGGTCTCCGCCTTTCCCTACGCACCTGCATCCACGCCTTCTTGCTTGCCTGACATCATTGTTTTGGTGAAGGGCATCTCTCACGTAACTTTCAAGAAAGGTGAAATTTTTGAGATGTTGGAATTGCTGAAAATATCTTTTCTACCCTGATAACCTGGTTAATAACTTGGCTGGTCTGGGTATAGATTTCCAAGGTGAAATAATTTTCCCTCAGAATTTAAGGCACTATACTGTAATTGTCCAGCTTCAAGTGGTTGTTAAAAAACATGATGCCATTTACTCTTCATCCTTTGTACGTGGCCTGTTCCCGTTAAGATCTTGTCTTTGTCATCAGCATATCTGGCACGCCACTGAAGTTGTATGTGTCTCGTGTGGTTCTTACTGCATTTCTTGTGCATGGAATTTAGTAGGACCTGCCAAGTAGCAGTGTCCCTATTAGATGAGAGGAGAGATGATTTCATGGAGGGTTTAGCAAACTTTTTTCTTTGAAGGGCCAGACTAGAGTAAGTTCAGGCTTTGTGGGCAATACAGTCTCTGTTACTGCTCAACTTTGCTTTTGTAGAGTGAAGGCATCTAAAGAGCATGCGCTGTGGTTTGTTTGCCCTAATCTATGCACAGGTGGAAGGATTAGCCTGTTAGGAGCAGGGAGTTTATCTATAGAAACAGGAGAGGAGCGGAATATGGGGACAGAGACAAGGTAGTGGCGGCCTGAGGCAGTTCTCTGGCCTTTCCATTGGTATGGGAAGCAAGGTCATTAGCTGGGTAAGAAAGAAGGAGATTGTGTATTGGAGGTTTGAGAAGAGGGAAAAGGTCATGACATAATCGTTTATCGAAGAATTGAAAAATAAATAGAACAGAACAGGGAGATACGGTGTGATTGGCAGGCAGCATTAAGGGCTCACTTGAAATAGATGATACTGAATTTCATGTTCCTGACTTTAATAGGAGTAAGTCTAAAATCTCACCACTAAGTGTAATAATATCTGACTGTAGGTTTTTTAAAAATCAGATAGGGTCATTTTATTAATTTTATCAGAAATATTTTCAAACATAAGTAATATATAACATATGTGTATATATATATATCTTTATACATACAAACTTAGCCTATATAACCATTTAATTTTAGAGAAATGCCAAAAGAAAGTACTATTTTTTTTCCCAAATGCAAATTTTGATTTGAAAAATCATTCATTAAAAAAAGTCATGGAGCATTTTCTGTGTGCCAGGAATAGTCTTGGTGCTGGGGATATAGCAATAAACAAAAAGACAAAAATTTTTGCCTTTATATGCATTTGTGTTTTAACTAATATGTAATATAACAAAGTTATACACATACATATGCATTAGCAAGAAAGGAACATTGTGCAGAAAAGAGAGAACATAATAGATATATTAAATGTATCTTCAGCTTTATTGAGGTATAATTGACAAATTCATGAGATTTTTTAAGTGTGTAAAGCAGTGGATTACTCCCATCTAGTTAATTAACATGTACATCACCTCACATATTTATATATTTTTTCTTTTTTGGCAAGAACATTTAAATTCTACTTTCTTAGCAAATTTTGGTTACATAATTAAATGTGATCAACTACAGTTACCATATGTAATTAGATCATCAGACCTTACCTGTCTTACAACTGAAAGTTTGTACCTTTACCAATCTCTTCCTCTTTGCCCTATCTTAGTGTGAATTTTTGATAAATGACTAAAAAGATTAAGAAGTACCCTCCAGTCAGTTTTATAAGAGTTTTTTCTTTTAAAATCATAAATAAATATTGAATTTTGTGAAATACTTGTTCTGTATTGATAGAGATGATCATACGTATTTTCTACATTAATCCGCTTATCAGACATATTACATTAGTAGATTATCTCCTGTTTGCATTATTGGGGCCAACCCTACTTAGCCGTGTTGCATTTTTTCTCTCTGTTCACTGCTGAACTTGATTTGCCATTGTCTAAGAGGTTTTTGAAATCTACATTTATTAGCAGATGCATTTATCAGAGATTTACGTATTTGTGTATTTTGGCTTCAGAGTTATGCTGGCTTCGTAATATGAGATGTGAAGCTTTCCCTTTTTTTCTATTCTGTGAAATAGTGTTGTAACATTGGGATTATGTGGTCCTTGAAGGAACTAGAGATATAATGTGAAAGGTGAAAAATAAGATATCTAGAAGAAAACATGGAAAACTATCCACATGACTCTGTAGTAGGCAGAGACTTTTTTTTAAAAAACCAGGACACAAAAAGTACTAACCAGAAAAGATTGGTTAAGTTGTTCTTTATTAACTAAGAAGAACTTCTTTTCATTAAAGGATACTATTAAGAGAGTGAAAAGGCAAGAGACACACTGGAAAAGTGTTTGCAATACTTAAATCTGACAAAGGACATATCCAGAGCATATAAAAAAATATACAAGTCAATTTAAATAAAGCACAGGCAATGCAATTTTAAAGCAAATGGGCAAAAGACCAGAACAGACATTTACAGAATGAGTTGGCCAGATGGCCAAGGTGAAAAGCTACTCACACAATTTTCAGAGAACTGCAAATTAGAGCTATCATGTGATGCCACTGCATACTCACCAGAGGGGTATTAATGAAAAAAGTCTGAAAATACCAAGTTTTGACAACAGTGCAGAGCATTTGGAATGCTCAGACATTTCAAATGGGTTTGAAAAGCCAACAGCCACTTTGGAAAATTTGAAAATAGCATCTGCTAAAGCTCTACATGTCTATACCCTATGATCCAGCAGTTTTGCTTCTCATTTTAGGCCCAAAAGATACCAATATATATGCACATCAAGACATAGAGTTAAGAAGAAAACATGGTAAATTTTCATCTTGGAATAAGCAAAGGATTCTTAGATAGGACACAGAAACAGGAGCCAGCAAATCAAAAGTGAGATAAATTCAATTTCATGAATTTATAAAACTTGTGCTTCAAAGGATACCATCAAGAAAGGGAAAAGACAACTCACAGAATGGAAGGAAATATTTGCCAATCATGTATCTGAGCATTCAGAATATATAAAGAACTCAATAATGATAAGATAATCCAATTTAAAAATGGGTAGAAAATCTGAATAGGCATTTCTCAAAGAAGATACTGTAAGTACTAAAAAGATGCTTGACATTAGTTGTCAGGGAAATGAAATCAAACCACAATTAGATACCTCTTTATACCACTAGAATGCGCTAGAAACAAAGTTAGATTACAACAAGTATAGGTGAGGATGTTGAGAACTTCAAACCTTCATATACTGATAGGAATGTAAAATGATTTATCTGCTTTGAAAGACAGACAGTATGGCAGTTCTTCAGATGATTAAACATAGAGTTACCATACGACATAGCAGTTCCTCTCCTAGGTACATACCCAAGAGAAATGAAAACATGGCTCTGAAGAAACTGTACACGAATGTTTGTAATAGCATTATATTCATTGTAGTTAAAAGGTGGAAACCACCAAAATGTCTATCAACCAACAAATGGATTAAACAAAATGTGGATACATACTGCAAATGAATGAACCTTGGAAACGTGCTGGGTGAGAGAAGCAGTTGCAAAGGGTCACATACTATATGATTTCATTCAGATGAAATGTGCAGAATGGAAATATATAGAAATAGTGTAGGTTAGTCGTTGTTGTGGGCTAGGGTGGTTGTGGTAGCATAGCTGACGGGTATGGAATTTCTTTTACAGATGATGGAAATGTTCTAAAATTAACGTGGTGATGGTTGTAATCCTGTTCTTAAAGTTTGTATGAATCTGGGCAAGTTACTTAACATTCAGCCTATTTGTAAAATGTTTGTGAGTATCTTCTCAAAGGATCATTGTAAGTATTAAATAAGAACGCTGAATTCATTCTTTACATTTCCTCTTTCAGGAGCTTGTAATCACAGCCTAAGCTTCCTTGTATCTGGGGTTACCATAGTAAATCATTTGTCAGAAAATCATTTGTCAGACCTCTTCCAATCGTGATTTACATTGCCAGGATTTGACTGGAACTTTTCTGGCCTTCTGGAATTAGATTATGTGACAAATCTGTGTTTTCTGTTGCTGCTTTTAAGCTGCCTTTTTGTGAATGTGCTGAAATCTTTACAGATCTTTATAGATTTTAGGGTTTTATAGGTGGGGATTAGAAAGTATTTTAGGTTTGATTGACAGATTTTATTCTGTAACTTTTTGATAGGGTAACTTCTGCTTTTCTTTCACAGTTTTGAGCAGATGTATATTTTGTAGGTTTGTGTGGTTTAGATCCTACCTCTTAAGTCTACCAAAGAGAAATGTTTTGAGGATATCGTATAGAAAACTGCTTTTTACTTTGTTCTTATTGTCAACAGTATTTTTTAATGTTTTCTGTGAGCATGGTACTTGTGAATATTATCATGGAAGTATAAGTCTTAGTCCTTGCACATGTTTACATCTTGGTGAGAGATGAAATCTTGTATGGGAAACCACAGAAAATAACATAAAACCATGTATAGTTACATGTCAGATTAAAGAACAGTTTACAAGAGGGACAGCTCAGGGCAGAAGTGGTCCTTAAGGAATATGTTTCATTGAAGTTGAAAGAACATACAGTTAACCCTTGAACAACATGGGTTTGAACTGCATGGATCCACTTCCAAGTGGATTTTTTTCAGTAAAACATATTGGAAATTTTTTTGGAGATTTGTGACAATTTGAGAAAAAAATTTTTTTCTCTAGCTTTACATTATTGTAAGACTTTTTATTGGAAGACTATATATATAGTATGTATGACATACATAATATGTGTTAATCTGTTTATATTATCAGTAAGGCTTCCATTCAACAGTAAGCTATTAATAGTTAAGTTTTAGAGAGTCAAAATTATGCATGGATTTTTGACTCTGCCAGGGAGTCAGTACCTCAATCCCCACATTGTTCAAGGGCCAACTGTATAACTATTGGGAACAAGATAAAGCAACACAAATTAGTTTGTCGTGTGTTGGATTGAAGGGTTTTTTATTTGGGATGGGGTGAAAAATACAATTTCATTTGATAAGGTGGTGGCAGCAGACAGTCCTTTGAAATAAAGCAGATTAGAATGAAAATGATAGTACATGCTGTTATTAGCTCTTTGCCTCTCACTTTCCTTTCTTCCTAGGACTATAGATAGAAAGTTTGTAAATGAAGATTGGAGGAAAAATCCAAACTATTTAGAACCAGTCTTCTTAAAAAAAAAAAAAGTCTTCTAGTTATATATGTAGAAAAGGTTAAAACAACATTGATAGGAAAGTAGCATTAATAAGTTTTAGTTTTACTTTTTCCCTTCTGTCCCTATTACTTGTTCTTAGCTAATTATATTGCAGAAACTTTTAAATTCAAAGCTTTCTTCTGACATTAAGAAAGCCAAAAGACAGGGCAGAACTCATCTGTAAAACGGTTTTAAAGATATCATTACAGGGGTTTGAACTTAAGGGAACTAGCAATACTACTTGAAGCCTTCTGTGCTGCATTTGTTTGTCTAAACAGTGTGGGTAGCTGTGAATTGGCTGTAGTAATAATGTAAATACATCTAGCCCCCTCATCTACTTTAGCCCAGTGTGGCCCAACAGATAAAGCTATAGAGTAGATAGGGTTATTGATGTTCACTACTTCTCTATCTGAACAAAACTAAAAGTGATAGATGACAATAGTTTTCCTTCCTCAGTCATAATACTGTTGTTAGTTGATTTGACAATAGCTGGACCTGTGTCTTACTTGCATGATACTGTAAATTATATGATCTTCTGAATAACAACCACAGTTTGTATTTATAACTGCTTAATTACTGTAACTAAATAGATTAGAAATATTGACAAGACTTTTAAGCCCTGGATTAGTGGTGACTTCGCTGACTCAGTGTCCTAGGCATGTATTTTTTAATTCTGGTCTGCCCACAGTTCCTTTGTAGGAATTGTACTTTTTCCACAGTACACTGCAAAGGAACAGACCTTAATAGGTGTGTTTTTTTTACCATATAGATGGTATTGCAACTCATTGGTCCAGGAGTGGGCCTCTGACCTAAGGGTTGCTAATCTGTAAGCTGCCTATTAACCTAGGATTGTGTGGTGGAGAAAATTATAGGCATTTACAGGAAATAGGGAGTTAGTTTGCCATTGAGCCATGGGAACAGAGGCTAGAAGGATGCATTAGTGCAGAGTCCAGTAAAACTCACTTTGAGAGACTGCAAAGTAAGTATAAGCAGAAGCTATGAGTTACAGAAATAATAAAGGAAATGAGGAAACTAGTTGGTATCTAGAAAACAATAGGGCATCTCTGCCAAGACAATTCTAAGTGCGAAACCATGTAGTCTGAGAGAGAGACAGGCACAGAGCATGAGATTGAAGAGCTCTGTAGATAGATACTCCCCTTTCATTATTGTAATACTTCTGTGGCTCCTGCCCTTCTTGAGACTATGCCCCATTTTTTACTAGGCTTTGGTGTCAGACTTTTGGTAGAATTCTAGCTCTGTCTCGGTGTAGTTGTGTGACCTTGGGCAGATTGTTTAACTTCTCTGTCTCATTTTTTATCTCAAAAATGAGTACCATAAGCAATGCCTTTCCTCATAGGGTTGATGTGAAGATTAAGTGAGATGATACTTGTAAAGCTTTTAGAACAACACTAAGCACTTAACAGACGTTCAATAAATAACATTTTATATATATATATATATATATATAATGCTATTTGGGGGTAATTTGAATGAATTTCTTCTAACTATAAGAGGCTAAAGAGTTAATTTGGTTGCGTATTACTTAAGAGCTGTGCAACCCTGTGTATGGACCGGATAAGCAAGATTATTTTAGGTAGTATGTAGGGCATTAAAAAAATACTCTTATTCAACGTGAATAATAGGATTTGCTTTTTATTTAGTAAGCATTTAATAGATGTTTGGTGCTGTTGTAAGCATTTTACCTATGTTAACTTACTAGATTGTCATGATAATCTGGTGAAATACGTTCTCTTGTTAACCTTCAGTTTATAGAGGTAGAAGCAGAAACAGGGAGACTTGCCATTTTGTCAGAGGTTATACAACATGTAAGTGGCAGAGCTAAGATTTGAATACAGGTAGTGTACTTGTACAGTTTTATTTTTTTAGCATCAGTTTCCTTTCTCTGTACCTTATTTACCTTTAAATGAGGCCAAAGAAAAGGTCTGTTTGTTATGACTATTTCTTTTATACTTTAAGAGGTAGCATACTCAGGTACAGAGATTTAGGTGGGCAGATATGGTACCAGGTAGTATACTATTCTAAGATTCTTAAACTGTATGTGAAGTGGTATAATACCACCTGAAGGTAGACCATGATAAGTTAAAATATGTGTGCTATAAATCCTAAGGCAATCCTATTTTTTAAAAAGTTACAGGTTTTAAGCCAACAAAGTAGATAGAATGGAATCAGGAAAAATACTTATTTAGTTCAAAAGAAGGCATAAAAAAAGTAAAGAAAGAACATGGGACAAATAGAAACAAATAACAAGATAACAGACTTAAACCTAACTACACCAATAATCACATCAAATAAGTGGTCTAAATATACCAGTTAAAAGGCAGAGAATGTCAGATTGGACAAAAAAGCAAGACCCAATAGTATTCATGCCTGTAAGAAACATACACTGAATATAAAAGTACAAATACGTGAAAAGTAAAGGATGGAAAAAGATACACCATACTTAAGCAATAGTCGAAAGAAAGATGGAGTGGCTATATTAATACCAGACAACGTAGACTTCATTCAGAGCAAAGACTGTTTCCAAGGATAAAGAATGTTGTTACATAATCATAAAGAGGTCAGTTAATTAAGAAGATAAAACAGTTCTAAGCATTTGTGGCCCTAATAACAGAATTTTAGAAATATGAGCATACTTTGTTTTAATTGCTTAGTCTCTACTCTGCAAATATTTTTTCTTCAAATTGAAGGTTAAAGACTAAGGTGGAAGAAGTAACTGCAGATACAATGAAAATAGCAAGAGAACTAGAATTAGAAGTAGAGCCTGAAGAGTTGGCTGAATTCCTACAATTTCATGATAAAACTTGAACAGATGAGGCTTCTTATGGATGAGTAAAGAGAGTGGTTACTTGAGATGGAATTTACTTCTAGTGAGGATGCTGTAAAGATTGTTGAACAACAAGGAACTTAGAGTATTACATAAACTTAGTTGATAAAGCAGTGGCAGAGTTTGAGAGGATTAACTCCAATTTTGAAAGAAGTTCTATTGTGGGTAAAAGGCTGCCAAACAGCAAAGAAATCATTCATGAGTCAGTTGATGTGGCGGACTTAAGTGTTGTCTTCTTTTATGAAAAGCCACTTCACCCTTCATCAACTACTACTCTGTCAGTCAGCAGTCATCAACATTGAGGTAAGATTTCCACCCAGCAAAAAGATTATTACAATTTGCTGTAAGTTCAGATGATGATGATTAGCACTTTTTTGACAATAAAATATCTTTTAATTAAGGTATATAAATTTTTTTAGACATAATGCTATTGCAAACTAAATAAACTACAGTATCATATAAACATAACTTTCATAATGTGCTGGAAAACCAAAGAATTCATTTGACTTGCTTTATTGCAATATTTGTGTTAATGTGGTGGTCTGGAGCTGAATCCATACTATCTCTGAGGTATGCCTCTACATGAAGCAAAAACTGGTAGAACTCTATGCAAAAACAGTCAACTCCATCACTAAGGAGAACCAGGTATTGGAGAGGAAAGAGTTGACCTGGGCACCGCAGGACACCTTCTTCATAAAGTCATGCTCTAGACCATGAAACATAGTGATCTATCTGATACTAAGGAAGAAACTCAAAACCTTGGCAAAATGAGGAGGCAGAGGAATATGTGCCAAACAGAACTACAGGATAAGACACCAGAAACAGGTCTAAATGAAATGGAGATCATCAGTCTTCTTGATAAAGATTTCAAAGTAACAGTCATAAGTATGCTCACTGATCTTTGGAAATGTATTGAACATCTCAGGGAGGACTTCAACAAAGATACAAGAGCTTAAAACGAGCCACCCAGAGCTGAAGAATACTTACTAAAGAATAGTAACTGAAATGAGATGTACAGTGGAGGGAATGAATAATAGATTGCTAAGTAGAGGAGACAGTTGATGAGATGGAAATTAGAGTACAGGAAAACAATGAAACTTAGGGCCAGAGGAAAAAGAATCTCCAGAAACAAAAGGATGCTAAGAGACCTGTATGACAACTCCAAATGAAACAATATTCACATAATAGGGGTACCAGAAAGAGAAGAGAGAGACAAGGGGGAGAAAGTCTTTTTGAAGAAATAATTGCTGAAAACTTCCCCAGTCTGTGAAAGGAAATAGACACCCAGATCCTGGAAGTACAGAGAGCCCATAACAAAAGGAACCCCAGGAAGACAACACCATGATGATTAAAAGGACAAAGATTAAGGATAAAGGAGAGGGTATTGAAAGCAGCCAGAGAGAGAGAGAACAAATTATGTATAAGGGAAACCCCATCAGGCTATGAGCAGATTTCTCAGGAGAAACTTTACAGGCCGAAAGGAAGTGGCAGGAAAAATTTAATATATGGAACAAAAGGTCCTTCAATCAAGAATCCTCTACCTAGCAAGGCAATCCTTCAAAACTGAAAGAGTTTCCCAGGTAAATGAAAGCTTGAAGGAATTCAACACCACTAAACTGGGCTTGCAGGGTATGTTAAAGGGACTTCTGTAGATGGAAACATTTTTAAGACTAAAAATACTTTTCACCAGTGAAAATAAACCCACAATAAGGGTAGTAGACCATTTACTTATCTAGCAAGTATATAGTTAAAAATAAAACAGAACAGAACTAATAAAACCAACTATACACTAAATCAGTCAAGGGATACACAGAAAATACAGATTATGACATCTAAAACTAAGTGTGGAGGAGGAAGAAGAATAAAAAAGTACATTTAGATTCTGTTTGCAATAGAGCAATCATCACTTAATATAGACTGTTACATAGTTAGGAAACTATCCATGAACCTATGGTAAACACAAACCTAAACCCTATAATAGATACACAAAAAAATTAAAAAAGAGAAATCCAATCACAACACTAAAAACCATCAAATAACAAGAGAAGAGTATAAGAGAGGAAGAAAGGAACAGAGAGGAGCTACAGAAACAACCAGAAAACAATAAAATGGCAATAAGTACATTCCTATCAATAATTACCTTAAATGTAAATGGACTGAGTGCACCAATCTGAAAACATAGAGTGGCAGAATGGATGAAAAAACAAGACCCATCTATATGCTGCCTATGAGAGACTCATTTCAGACCTAAAGACATTCACAGACTAAAAGTGAAGAGATGCAAAAAAATTTCTTGCAAACAATAGGGAGAAAAAAGCAGGAGTAGCAGTACTTACATCAGACAAAATAGACTTCAAAACAAAGAAAGTAGTGAGACAAAGAAAGACATTATATAATGATAAAGGGATCAGTCCAAGAAGAGGATATAACAATTGTAAATATCTATGCACCCAACATAGGAGCACCTCAATACATACAACAAGTACTAACAATTAAAGGGGGTAATAGATTGCAACTCATTCATATTAGAAGACTTTTACACACCATTTGCATCAATAGATAGATCAACCAGACAGAAAATAAATAAGGAATCATGGGCACTGATCAATACATGAGCTCAGATGGACTTAATAGACATCTACAGAACATTCTACCCAAAAGTAGCAGGATACACATTTTTCTCAAGTGTACATGGAACGTTTTCCAGAATAGATCATATACCAGGCCACAAAAAAAGCCTCAATAAATTAAAAAAGATTGAAGTTGTATCAAGCAGCTTCTCAGACCACAATGATATGAAACTAGAAATAAATTACACAAAGAAAATGAAAATACCTGAAAATACATGAAGGCTAAACAACATCTGAATTATCAATGGATCAATAAACAAATCAAGACAAATCAGGCAATACATGGAGACAAATGAAAACAAAAATACAACAATCCAAAATCTGTGGGATGTGGAAAAAGCAGTTCTAAGAGGGAAGTCATAGCAATACAGACTACCTCACAAACAATTCCAAATAAAGTCTAAACTCACAATTAAAGAAACTAGAAAAAAAAAAACCAAGGAAACCCAAAGTTAGTAGAAGAGGAGACATTAAATAAAATAGAGAAGAATAAAACAATAGAAAAAAATCAAGGAAACCAAGAGCTGGTTCTTTGAGAAGGCAAAATAGACAAACCCTTAGCCAGACTTATCAAGAAAAAAAAGAGAGAGGACACAAAATCAGAAAGGAAAAAGTAATAGAATGGATACCACAGAAATACAAAGAATTAATTAGAGAATTCTATGAAAAATTATGTCAATAAATTGGACAACCTAGAAGAAATGGAAGAATTCCTAGAAAAATACAACCTTCCAAGACTGACCCAGGAGGAAACAGAAAATCTGAACAGACCAATTAGTAACAAAATTAAATTGATAACTAAAAAACTCCCAACGAACAAAAATCCAGGATCAGATGGCTTCACAGCTGAAAGAAGAGCTAATAACCATTCTCCTTAAAGTATTCCAAAAAATAGAAGAGGAGGGAATACTTCCAAACTCACTCTATGAGGCTAGCATCACTAATACCAAAACCAGACAAAGACATTACAAAAAAAATTTTAGATCAATATCCCTGATTAACGTAGGTGCAAAAATCCTCAACAAGATATTCAAAATCGAATTCAAAAATACATCAAAAGGATCATCCATCACAACCAAGTGGGACTTATTCCAGGGATGCAAGGATGGTGCATATTCATAAATCAGTGTGATACACTGCATTAACAAGAAATATAAAAACCACATGATCACCTCAATAGATGCTGGAAAAGCATTTGACAAAATTAAACATCCATTCATGATAAAAACTCAAGAAAACAGGTATAGAGGGCACATACTTCAACAAAATAAAAGCCATATGTGACAAACCCACAGCTAATACCATACTCAATAGTGAAAAGATGAAAGAAAGCTTTTCCTCTAAGATCAGAAATAAGACAAGAATGTCCACTCTCACCACTTCTATTCAACATAGTACTGTAGGTCCTAATCATGGCAATCAGACAAGATAAAGAGATAAAAGGCATCCAAATTGGTAAGGAAGAAAAGAAGTTAAACTGTTACTGCAGATGACATGATAGTATACATAGAAAATCTTAAAGGCTTCACCAAAAACTATAAGAATAAGTGGATTCAGCAAAGTTACAAGATACAAAATTAATACACAGAAATCTGTGCATTCCTGTAAATTAACAACCAACTAGCAGAAAGAGATCAGAAAAACAATTCCATTTACAGTTGCATCAAAAAGAATAGAACACCTAGGAATAAACCTAACCAAAGAGGTGAAAGAAGGGTATTCTCTTAACAATAAATGATGAAAGAAATTGGAGGTGACACAAATTAATTGAAAGATATACTGTGCTCATGGATTGAAAGAATTAATATTGTTAAAATACCCATACTACCCAAAGCAATCTACAAATTGGATGCAATACCTATCAAACTACCAGTGGCCTTTTTCACAGAACAAGAGAAAATTATCCTAAAATTCATATGGAACCACAAAAGATCCTGAATAGCAAAACAATTCTGAGGAAGAAAAACAAAGCTGGAGGTATTGTGCTTCCTGATTTTAAACTGTGTTACAAAGTCATACTAATCAAAACAACATGTTATTGGCATACAAATAGACACAGAAATCGATGGAACAAAGTAGAGAGCCAGATATAAACCCACGTTTATACAATCAATCGACAACAAGGGAAGTAAGAATATACAATGGAGAAAGGACAGTCGCTTCAATAAATAGTGTTGAGAAAACTGGACAATTAACATGCAAAAAATAAAACTGGATAACTTTGTTACACCAAACAACAAAAATAAACCTGAAACCATAAAATACTTAAAACATAGGTATAAACTCTTAGACATGGGCCTTGGCAATGTATTTCTGGATTGGCTCACCAGACAAGGTACAAAAGCAGAAAGAAGCCAATTGACTACAACAGACCAAAAAGCTGCTGCACAGCAGAGGAAACCATCAACAAAACAAAAGGGCAACCTTTTGGGAGAATGGGAAAAGATATTTACAAATGATACATCCAATAAGGGATTCATACCCCAAATATATAAAGAACTCATACAATTCAACACCAAAACAAAGTCCAAATAAAAACTGGGCAGAGGACCTGAATATTTGCAAAGAAAATATTGAGATGGTGAAGAGACACATGTAAAGATGATCATTATCACTAATCATCAGGGAAATGCAAATCAGAAACACAGTGAGACATTACTTAACACCTGTTAGAATGGCTTATCAAAAAGATAAGAAATAACAAGTGTTGGCAAGGATGTGGAGCACTGTTGGTTGTAATGTAACCTGGCACAGACACTACAGAATATGGTATGGAGGTTTCAAAAAAATTAAAAGTACATTACATAATGATAAAGTACTGTCACTAATTCAAAAAGATGCATGCACTTTTATGTTTATTGCAGCATTATTTACAATAGCCAAGATATGGAGAGGCAACCCAAGTGGCCATTGATAGATGCATGGATAAGGAAGATGTGGTTTACATAGACAACGGAGTTTTGCTCAGTCATAAAAAAGAATGAAACCTTGCCATTTGCAATAACATGGATGGACCTAGGGAGTATTATGCTAAGTGCTTAAGTCAAAAAGACAAATACCATATGATTTCACCTGTATATCAAATCTTTAAAAATGAAACAAAGAGAAATAGACTCACAAATACAGAGAACAAACTGGTGGTTGGGGTGGGTATTGGGTGAAATGGGTAAAGGGAATAATGAAGTAGAAACTTCCAATTATAAAATGAGTATGCCATAGGGATGAAAGTACAGCACAGGGAATATCATCACTAATATTGTAGTAACTTTGTATCGTGACAGGTAGTAATTAGAGTGATGGTGATATGTATTGCATATAATTATTGTAGCACTGTGTCCACCTGAAATGAATATATCAACTGTACTTCAATAAAAATAATAAAACTAGAAAAAGATGATATTAAATAAGTAATTGAACTTGTGCATAAAATATTACCCACAAAAATATCTCCAGGCCCAGATGACTTCACAAGTGAATTTTGAATATTAAAGGAATAAATTGTATCATTTCTGTGCAGACACTTTCAGAATATTGCAGAGGAAATACTTCCTAACTTGGTGAGGCCAAAATTACCCTAATACCAAACCAAATAAAGACACTATGAGAAAAGAGACTACACAGATTTACCACATGAGCACACATGCAAATGTGTTAAATTAGAGCAAATTCAACGAAACAATTTATTTTAAAAAGCATAATACATCGTGAACAAGTGGGGCTTATTTCAAGTTTAACATTGAAAAAGCAATCTATAGGGAGGGGGTAAAAAAGCAATCTATGTAATTTATAATTTACTCTGTTAACCAATAAAAAAATAAAAAACTTCATCTTGATAAATGCAAAAAGGAAAGGCATTTGACAGTCATATCTTTAATCCAGATAATAACTCTGAGCAAATTAGGATTAGAAAGGTATTTCTCCAATCCAATAATGGACATTTCTGAAAAAAGTACAGATAATGTAGTTTTAATGGCTGAAGACCAAGTGCTTTCTCCCTAAGACCAGGAACAGGATGGAGTTGTTTGCCCCTCCCCTTTCCTTTCCACAGTGTACTGGAGATTTTAGCCAGCACAGTCAAACAAGAAAAAGAAATAAAGAACATCTGTAATAGAAAGGAGGAATTAAAATTTCTTTTTTTGCAGACAGCATGACTATAAAAAATCTGATGGAACCTACAAAACTATTAAAACTAGTAAGTGGGTCTAATAAAGTTGCAGGATACAGAATCAATATATAAATATCAACTTCACTTCTTTACACTAGCAATGAACAGTCAGAAACTGAAATTTAATAAAACCAATACCATTGACAATAGCAACATAGTGTGGAGGAAATACTGAAAATTACACAGCACTGCTGAACAAAGTTAAAGAACACTTAGGTAAATAGGGAGGTACTCCTTGTTTGTGGTTAGAAGACTCATTGTTGCTAAGAGAACAGTTCTCCCCATATTGATCTGTTGATTCAGTGCAATCCCAATAAAAATCTTGGCAGGCTATTTTAGTAGAAATTGACCAGTTCTAAAATTCATGTAGAAATTTAAAAAGACTTAGAATAGCAAAACCCACTTTGAAAAAGAACAAAGTTGGAGGGGTAATACTATCTGATATCACAATTCATTATAAAACTCAAGGTACAAAACAGTATAGGCATAAGATAGAGAAATGAGTCAGTGAAATAGAAGAGTCCAGAATTAAACAATACATATATGGCAACTGAATTTTAACAATGTAAAAAGGTAATTCAGTGAAGAAAGGATAGTCTGTTTAACAAATGATGTTGGCATATTTGGATATCCATTTATAAGCAAATGAACTTCAGTCTGTATCTTCTACTATAGGCAGTAATTAACTCAAAATGAATCATAGACCAAAATGTAATACCTAAAATTGCAAAACTTTTAGATAAAAACAAGGTAAAATTTTGTGACCTTGAATTAGGCAAAAATTTTTTCAGTACAATGCCAAAAGTGTGATCCATAAAACAACACGTTGATAAAATGAACATCAAATTAAAAATGTATGCTCTTTAAAAGATACTTTTAAGCGAACTTAAAGAAAGGCCACAGAGTGAAAGTATTTGCAAATCAAATATCTGACTAAGGATTTATATTTAGTATATATAAAGAACACCCAAACATACTATCTATATAACTTATGTCAAGTGTAATATTAGTCATTAGAGAAATGCAAATTAAAATCATAGCTACGAATACACATCTGTTAGAATGGCTAAAATCTAAAGACTGAGTTACCTACTATTGGCAAGGGTGTGAAAGAGCTGGAACTCTAGTTTGCTCTTGGAACTTTTTAAATAGTATAGCCACTTTAGGAAACAGTTTGGTTGCTTCTACACCTAGATATTTACTGAAGAGAAAAGACTAATATAAACAGCACCATTATTTGTAGTAAACACCAAAACCCAAATGCCCACCAGTAGATGAATGGATTAAGAAATTATGATATACTATGTAGCAATAAAAAGGCATGCAACATTGATAAAACAACATGGATGAATATCAGAATAATTATACTGGGTGAAAGAAGCCAGGCACTTTGGGAGCAACTGGGTATGTTCACTATTTCATTGCAGAGATTTTTTTTCATGGGTATATACTATATGCTTTGAACATGTGCGGTTTATTGCATGCCACCTATATAAAATAAAGCTGTTTTTAATTGATGCAATAAAAATACTGATCTAGGTATGAATTGATAAAAGATTTACTAAAAACTGCTATGTAGCCTGCATTATTACTGTACCTTTCACATAATGATTTGAAATAGACACAAAGCAGAGAAAGTTGATTGAAATCTGTTTCTTAGAAATCATCAAGAAATTTAAATCATTTGGAGCAGTGGTTCTCATCTGGGGCGATTTTGCAGCCCACCCCTCTTCCAGGGAAAATGCAGCTGTAATTGGAGATGTTTGTTTGCCAAAACTGTTAATGTCATCTGATTGACAGGTACTACCAAATGGCCTACGGTGCACAAAAAAGTCCCTCTAAACAAAGAATTATCTGGTCCCAAGTGTCAATAGTGCCAAGGTCAAGAAACCCTGATTTAGATTATCTAAAGTCAGGTTAGCTTCTTATTTTTTTGAATTCTGTGTTATTACACATTTCTGTGTTGAGCATGTTTTAGGCAAAACGTTGCTGAATAAAAACCTTCAGACAAAATTGTGTCTTCAGCTTTTGGGAATGTGTGGATGTTGTGTTTATGGGACATCCTCATTTTTGAAACTCCAAGTAGTTATTCTTGAATAGCTACTTGGAGTTGGTCTGTTTGGATATGTTGCAGTATTCGTTTTCATGTCATTTGAAGAACAAATGTTAGAACATCACTGCGACCATACACGTAATTTCCTAGTCTGGTCTAACAGAGACCACCAGTAGAGATTAATTTTAATTAGTGGACTAAAATTTAGTTTTTGTTTTGGAAATAATTAGTGGTTATTTGAAATCTGAAGTTTAGATTTAAGATTGATAATTTAAAATGCCCCCCACCCACCAACCATTTTTCTGCCAGTGCTCCACAAAAAGACAAGACAAGACCCTTCTTCTCAGATCAAATACTTCAGCAGTTTTACTTGGTAACAGTTGGATTTTAGTATTTTCTTTTTTTTCCTTTTTAAAAGAGAACCTGTGGGGGAGAGAAGGTAGATTTGAGTGGAAGAGTGAAGGAAATGACAAGGTTGTGAATTGGGCTGAGAATATTGGTCCACAATATGTTGCTTGTGAGAAGTATTTTTTCCTTCCAGAGTTATACTTGAAATTTTGTATATTTGATTAAGTTAGTAGTAGTTTGCCTCTACTACAAATATATCTGCAGCTGCCCCCAGAAGGCTGATGTTTCCTGAATTTGGCCTGTGTATATCCTTCCTCTGCATGTTACTCCACCTATTGTACTGCAGGAGTGCTTTCTGAAGTAGAATCTGTCCCAGTTTTTGTTCTAGACCAGGGGCTGGCAAACTTTCTGTAAAGGCCTAGATAGTAAATACTTCAGGCAATTTTGCAGGCCACACAGTAGTCTCTGTTGCATCTATTCAGGTCTTCCTTTGTAGCATAAAAGTAACCATAAACAATACATAAGTGAATGAGTGTGGCCATTTACCAAAACAGGGCTGGATTCAGCTTGTATGGGCCTTAGTTTGCCAACTCCTGTTCTAGAACATCATCATTTCCTCTTTGGGACATTTGGCATTTTCTGATTAGTTTCCCAGGGGTGGCTGGTTGCAAATGGAAGAAAGTGATGCCTTTCACTTGCCCCTGCTCTGCTGTATTGAATGGCTTTTACCGATGCTGTTGTGGAGTAAGTGCGTGACATGAACTTTAAATGAGACATGGAATGGAATGGTAAGTCTTGCTTAGTTCTTTTCTTGCTCATAACCTGTATGCATATGGCCAATAAATTCTAGCCAGTTTACCTTCAAAAGTTTCTGAAACTAGGTTTCTAAAAATACGCTTACAATCTCTTGACTAGAGTAGGGCTATAACCTAATTACTTTCACTACTTTTAAGGTTCTCTCTAATCCATCAACATCCACACATGTTGCCAATTAGTTTTCTAAAATGAAAGTTTTATGGCACACATCCCTGCTTGTAATTATACAGTGACTCCCAGTCAGCCCAGAAGAGTGGTTCTTAACCACTTTTCTGGAGTCCCTATGAAAATCATTTGATAGCTGTGGATCCAGGAAAATTAATTTTTTGTGTGTTCATTACATATATACTTTGGGAGAGTTGGCTCATGGCCCTAGTGTTTATATAATTTATGGTCTCTTAAGAAATCTTGGTTTAGAGAAAAAAGTGCATGTTTTTTCCCACTCTGTTATAAATGCTTCATAATCTGGCTCTAGTTTATCTTTGCAGTTTATCATCTGTGCTCTCTCTCTCACACACACATCCTTGCTTTATCTGCAGAAAATTAACTAGTATTCTGTTATGCCAATTTCTTCTATTTTTCTGTCTTTGCAAATATTATTTCCTCTTGCTAGGAATGCCCTTACCATTTCCCCTCCGTCTGCTCAATTTCTACTCATTAAGACTCATTTTAAATATCAGATTGTCTGTAAAGTCTTCCCTGACATTTCCTCTTTGGCAGACAAATGAATGAGGGAACTGTAGCAAATGAGACATGTAGGGAAGCCTTCCTTTTGTGGGGGGATTGTGATGGGGAGAACAGGAAGAGGAAACTTCTGGGAAAGTTTTCTTTGCCTTTAAGAGCTATCCTCCTTAACCTCTCTTAGCCTCAGTTTCCTAAGTTGAATATAATAGTATTTATCTTATGGAGCTGTAAAAAATAAATGAAGAGAAGGGGTGGAGCCAAGATGGCAGCGTGAGTAGAGCAGCGGAAATCTCCTCCCAAAACCATATATATTTTTGAAAATTCAACAAATACAACTATTCCTAAAAAAGAGACCAGAAGACACAGGACAATAGGCCAGACTACATCCACACCTGTGAGAACCCAGCGCCTCTTGAAGGGGGTAAGATACAAGCCGTGGCCAGGTGGGACCCAAGCAACCCTCACCCCAGCTCCTAGCAGGAGGAGAGAAGTCAGCAGGGAGGGAGAGGGAGCCCAGGACTGCTAAACACCCAGCCCTAGCCGTCCGCACCAGAGCACAGACACAGAGCGTGGTGTGCTGGATACTAGGGAAACAGGACAGTAAGACTTGTGAGCGGGAACCTGCCACCGGTGCCCCCGGGACAAAGAAAAGCGAGTGCTTTTTGAAAGTCTTAAAGGGACAGGGACCCCACAGCTGGACGGAAGCGTCATGGGACACTTAGCCCTGCAGCTGGGAATTCCAGGAAACTCTGAGTGCCCTAACCCCCTGGGCAGGAACACAGCTCAGAGGCCCCTCACGGCTATAAACAGCCTCCCGCCTGTTTACCCTCCAACGCGGCTCTGCCATATTGGATCAGCAGACTGAGGCTAGCCACGCCCACAGCAACCACGGAGCTCAACTCCATAGCGGCCAGGCAAGAATCAGAGGCTCCGACTGCACACAGCTGCCCAGCACAAGCCGCTAGAGGTCACTGTTCTCCCAGGAGAGGAAGGCCACAAACAAGCAAGAAGGGACATTCTCCCAGCTGACACCCGCGCCAGCTCCACACAACTACCTCTATCGCCATGAAAAGGCAGAATTTGATACAGACGAAAGTCACAGAGTCAACCCCTGAGAAGGAGATAGGCCTAACCAATCGTCCTGAAAAATAATTCAAAATAAAGGTCGTAACCATGCTGACGGAGCTGCAGAGAAATATGCAAGAGCTAAAGGATGACGTCCGGAATGAGATTACAGAAATGATACAATCTCTGGAAGGATTTATAAGCAGAATGGATAAGATGTAAGAGGCCATTGATGGAATAGAAACCAGAGAACAGGAACACATAGAAGCTGATGCAGAGAGAGATAAAAGGATCTCCAGGAATGAAACAAGATTAAGTGAACTGTGTGATCAATCCAAAAGGAACAATATCCACATTATAGGGAAGCAGAAGAAGAGAGAGAAAAAGGGATAGAAAGTGTCTTTGAAGAAATAATTGCTGAAAACTGCCCCAAACTAGAGGAGGAAATAATCGCTCAGACCACGGAAGTACACAGAACTCCAACAGAAGGGACCCAAGGAGGACAACACCAAGACACATAACAATTAAAATGGCAAAGATCAAGGACAAGGACAGAGTTTTAAAGGCAGCTAGAGAGAGGAAAAAGGTCACCTACAAAGGAAAACCCATCACACTATCGTCAGACTTCTCAACAGAAACCTTACAGGCCAGAAGAGAATGGCATGATATATTTAATGCAATGAAACAGAAGGGCCTTGAACCAAGAATACTGTATCCAGCATGACTATCATTTAAATATGAAGGAGGGATTAAACAATTCCCAGACAAGCAAAAGTTGAGGGAATTTGCCTCCCACAAACCACCTCTATAGGGTATTTTAGAGGGACTGCTCTAGATGGAAGCACTCCTAAGACTAAATAGATGTCACCAGAGAAAATAAAATCACAGCAAAGAAAGCAGACCAACCAAATACTAACTAAAGGTAAAAAATAAAATCAACTACCCACAAAAGTTAAAGGAAACACGAAAGAGCACAGAATAAAACAACCAACATATAAAGAATGGAGGAGGAGGAATAGGAAGGGAGAGAAATAAAGAATCACCAGACATTGTTTATAACAGCTCAATAAGCGACTTAGGTTAGACAGTAAGATACTAAAGAAGCTAATCTTGAACCTCTGGTAATCTGCAATGGCAATAAGTACATATCTTTCAATAATCACCCCAAATGTAAATGAACCAATCAAAAGACACAGAGTAATAGAAAGGATAAAAAAGCAAGACCCATCTATCTGCTTCATACAAGAAACTTATCTCAAACACAAAGACATGCACAGACTAAAAGTCAAGGGATGGAAAAAGATATTTCATACAAACAACGGAGAAAAAAGAAGGTGTTGCAGTACTTGTATCAGACAAAATAGACTTCAAAACAAAGAAAGTAACAAGAGATAAAGAAGGACATTACATAATGATAAAGGGCTCAGTCCAACAAGAGGATATAACCATTATAAATATATATGCACCCAGCACAGGAGCACCAGCATATGTGAAATAAATACTAACAGAACTAAAGGAGGAAACAGAATGCAGTGCATTAATTTTAGGAGACTTCAACATGCCACTCACTCCAAAGGATAGATCCACTGGGCAGAAAATAAGTAAGGACACAGAGGCACTGAACAACACACTAGAACAGATGGACCTAATAGACATCTGTAGAACTCTACATCCAAAAGTAAAGGATACACATTCTTCTCAAGTGCACATGGAACATTCTCCAGAATAGACCACATACTAGGCCACAAAAAGAGCCTCAGTAAATTCCAAAAGATTGAAATTCTACCAACCAACTTTTCAGACCACAAAGGTATAAAACTAGAAATAAATTGTACAAAGAAAACAAAAAGGCTCCCAAATACATGGAGGCTTAACAACATGCTCCGAAATAATCAATGGATCAATGACCAAATTAAAATAGAGATCAAGCAATATATGGAAACAAATGGCAACAACAATACAAAGCCCCAATTTCTGTGGGATGCAGTGAAAGCAGTCTTAAGAGGAAAGTATATAGCAATCCAGGCATACTTAAAGAACAAAGAACAATCCCAAATGAATAATCTAACATCACAATTATCGAAATTGGTAAAAGAAGAACAAATGAGGTGTAAAGTCAGCAGAAGGAGGGACATAATAAAGATCGGAGAAGAAATAAACAAAATTGAGAAGAATGAAACAATAGCAAAAATCAATGAAACCAAGAGCTGGTTCTTTGAGAAAGTAAACAAAATAGATAAGCCTCTAGCCAAACTTATTCAGAGAAAAAAAGAATCAACACACATCAACAGAATCAGAAATGAGAATGGAAAAATCATGACAGACTCCACAGAAATACAACAATTATTAAAGACTACTATGAAAATTTATATGCTAACAAGCTGGAAAACCTAGAAGAAATGGACGACTTCCTAGAAAAATACAACCTTCCAAGACTGACCAAGGAAGAAACACAAAAGTTAAACAAATCAATTACGAGCCAAGAAATTGAAGCAGTAATCAAAAAACTACCCAAGAACAAAACCCCCAGGCCAGATGGATTTATCTCGAAATTTTATCAGACATACAGAGAAGACGTAATACCCATTCTCCTTAAAGTTTTCCAAAAAATAGAAGAGGAGGGAATACTCGCAAACTCATTCTATGAAGCCAGCATCACCATAATACCAAAGCCAGGCAAAGACCCCGCCAAAAAAGAAAATTACAGACCAATATCCCTGATGAATGTAGATGCAAAAATACTCAACAAAATATTGGCAAACTGAATTAAAAAATATATCAGAAGAATCACACACCACGACCAAGTGGGATTCATCCCAGGGAGGCAAGGAAGGTACAACATTCGAAAATCCATCATCATCATCCACCACATAAGCAAAAAGGACAAAAACCACATAATCATCTCCATAGATGCTGAAAAAGCATTCGACAAAATTCAACATCCATTCATGATAAAAACTCTCAGCAAAATGGGTATAGAGGGCAAGTACCTCAACATAATAAAGGCCATATATGATCAACCCACAGCTAACATCATACTGAACAGCGAGAAGCTGAAAGCTTTTCCTCTGAGATCAGGAACAAGACAGGGATGCCCACTCTCCCCACTGTTATTTGACATAGTACTGGGGGTCCTACCCATGGCAATTAAACAAAACAAAGAAATACAAGGAATCCAGATTAGTAAAGAAGAAGTTAAACTATCACTATTTTCAGATAACATGATACTGTACATAAAAAACCCTAAAGACTCCACTCTAAAACTACTAGAACTGATATTGGAATACAGCAAAGTTGCAGGATACAAAATTAACACACAGAAATCTGTGGCTTTGCTACACACTAACAATGAACCAACAGAAAGAGAAATCAGGAAAACAACTCCATTCACA
The DNA here is from genome assembly GCF_040802235.1 of Manis javanica. Classification (NCBI taxonomy): domain Eukaryota; kingdom Metazoa; phylum Chordata; class Mammalia; order Pholidota; family Manidae; genus Manis; species Manis javanica. The sequence continues at coordinate 87,291,303 of NC_133166.1, forward strand.
ATTGCATCAAAAAGAATAAAATACCTAGGAGTAAACCTAACCAAAGAAGTGAAAGACCTATACCCTGAAAACTACAAGTCACTCTTAAGAGAAATTAAAGGGGACACTAACAAATGGAAACTCATCCCATGTTCCTGGCTAGGAAGAATTAATATCGTCAAAATGGCCTTCCTGCCCAAAGCAATACACAGATTCAATGCACTCCCTATCAAATTAGCAACAGCATTCTTCAGTGAACTGGAACAAATAGTTCCAAAATTCATATGGAAACACCAATGACTCCAAATAGCCAAAGCAATCCTGAAAAGGAAGAATAAAATAGGGGGGATATCGCTCCCCAACTACAAGCTCTACTACAAAACCATAGTAATCAAGACAATTTGGTACTGGCACAAGAACAGACCCACAGACCAGTGGAACAGAATAGAGACTCCAGACATTAACCCAAACATATATGGTCAATTAATATTCGATAAAGGAGCCATGGACATACAGTGGGGAAATGACAGTCTCTTCAACAGATGGTGCTGGCAAAACTGGACAGCTACATGTAAGAAAATGAAACTGGATCACTGTCTAACCCCATACACAAAAGTAAATTCGAAATGGATCAAAGACCTGAATGTAAGTCATGAAACCATAAAACTCTTAGAAAAAAACATAGGCAAAAATCTCTTGGACATAAACATTAGCAACTTGTTCATGAAATATCTCCCGGGCAAGGAAAACAAAAGCAAAAATGAACAAGTGGGACTACATCAAGCTGAAAAGCTTCTGGTACAGCAAAGGACACCATCAATAGAACAAAAAGGTACCCTTCAGTATGGGAGAATATATTCGTGAATGATAGATCTGTTAAAGGCTTGACATCCAAAATTTATAAAGAGCTCATGCACCTCAACAAACAAAAAGCAAATAATCCATTAAAAAATGGGCAGAGGAGTTGAACAGACATTTCTCCAAAGAAGAAACAGATGGCCAACAGACAAATGAAAAGATGCTCCACATCACTGGTTATCAGAGTAATGCAAATTAAAACCACAATGAGATATCACCTCAAACCAGTAAGGATGGCTACCATCCAATAGACAAACAACAACTAGTGTTGGCGAGGTTGTGGAGAAAGGGAAACTCTCCTACACTGCTGGTGGGAATGTAAATTTGTTCAACCATTGTGGAAAGCAATATGGAGGTTCTTTGAAGAGCTCAAAATAGAAATACCATTTGACCCAGGAATTCCACTTCTAGGAATTTACCCTGGGAATGCAGCAGCCCAATTTGAAAAAGATAGATGCACCCCTATGTTTGTCGCAGTACTATTTACAATAGCCAAGAAATGGAAGCAACCTAAGTGTCCATCAGTAGATGAATGGATAAAGAAGATGTAGTACATATACACAATGGAATATTATTCCGCCATAAGAAGAAAACAAATCCTACCATTTGCAACAACATGGATGGAGCTAGAGGGTATTATGCTCAGTGAAATAAGCCAGGTGGAGAAAGACAAGTACCAAATGATTACACTCATATGTGGAGTATAAGAAGAAAGCAAAAAACTGAAGGAACAAAACAACAGTCACTCACAGAACCCAAGAATGGACTAACAGTTACCAAAGGGAAAGGGACTGGGGAGGATGGGAGGGAAGGGAGGGATAAGGGTGGGGAAGAAGAAAGGGGGTATTATGATTAGGATGTATAATGTGGAGGGCGGGGAATGGAGAGGGCTGTGCAGCACAGAGAGGACAGGTGGTGATTCTGCAGTATCTTGCTGTGCTGATGGACAGTGACTGTAAGTGGGGTTTGTGGGGGGGACTTGGTGAGAGGGGGACCCTGGTAAACATAATGTTCTTCATGTAATTGTAGATTAATGATAGCAAAATAAAATAAAAAGAAAACAAAACAAAATAAAGAAAATGAAGAACAATGTTCCAGTCTCTACAACACCTCTTCATACACTTCATACACTTTATACAGGAAATTTTCTTGTGGTCATTGGATGGTCCTAGGAACTTATACAGGAGTAAAAATCTTCAGAAACCCCGTGCTTTTAATTCTTTATGAAGTTTTCTAATTGAAAACTACGTTGTGAATTTACTAAGACAAGATGGCTGAAATTACTTTAGGTGTGTGTGTAAGCTACAAGTGTCTATGCAAATACTTCAGTTGTTAAATGCATTGCTGCTTTTATAAAAGGCCATGGGATCTTTCTTGTTACAGTAAATGAAGCTTTTTTCCTCTATCTAGTTGCTGATAGATCTGTCTTTTACAAATTAACAGTTGTGGTTTTCACTATTTCATGAGGGACTTGTTGGCTGTGTGAAATATGATAATTTGTAATTTTGCTGTGCACAGATTTGACCTCAGTCCACCACCCAGTAGGCACATGTCCATACAAATTGTTGTTCTCTGCTTTTTTGTGTAGTAACTTCTATTGCCAGCACTATTTATGCTGCTGGAACCAACTCCCAATGCTGGTGACCAAATAGAAGCAAAAAAAAAATAGATCCAGGAAGAGTAATTTTGGTTAAATTGAAGAATAAAATGTGAGATTCAGTGCTGGCTTAAGTTCATGACGTAAGTCAGTCATTTTGCAATTTGTATGGTAATGTCAGTAAGTATAAATTATTTCAGTATTTTTAGAATCATTAAAAGGTCAGTAGGAGTTACAAAGTTTAGTCATACTTTAATGTGTTACATGCCATATCAGTATTCTCAAATTTGGAGATTTTTCAAGATGCCTTGGGACAAATCCCTCATTAACAAACAGCAAGGATCTGTTTTACTTCATGCTATCACATAGGTATCCATTTGTTGAGATTTCTGAATTCAGTAGGAATGAATAATAGGTCTTGGTGTGTGTCTCTCTCTCTGTGTCTGTATCCTGAATGAAATTTTGTAAGATGATATAATTTAATAGTGCATTTATAAGGACTCTGCCTTTTCATTGAGCACAGGATAAAGTCCAAGCTTTTCTTTTTATTGTGATAAACATTGCCCTTTATACCTACTTCTCTAGACTCAGTTCCTGATGCTTCTGCTTTTGCATTTTGCTCTCTAATCATACTACACACAACTATTGGAAGTTCTCTGCATGACAGCGACATAGGATTTCCCTATTTCTACCTATCCTCTGTACATGCCAGTTGCTCTGTCATCTTGTTCAACTAATGAACTTAGAAGTGAAGAAGTAGATATTTCATCTCCTGCCACCCCCACATTTCCACAGTATTTAAACATCCAGCAAGTGTTGGTAGGGAGAGGATAATTTGATTTGTAGAAGACGCCTAGGATTAGCAAACACTTACTTTAAGACCTACTTTTCAATTAACTGATCATGTGAGCTTGGCCAAATCACATGACCTCCCATTGGCTTGTTGTCGTTTGTAAAATCAGGGGATTGGAATAGAGCAGTGGGTAAACAAACTTGCCTATTTACCCTCCTTTCTTTTCTTTACTTCTATTTTTCTTCCTTCCTGTTCCTTCTTTCTTGCAACATTTGAAGGGTATGGTATTTTCCCATTACTTTATAGTAAATTACTACAGCTGTAATTCTTGGTAAGGACTCAGGGTGTGGCATGGGGAGTTGGGACAGGGCATGCCCTGGAAGAAGAGGGCAAATAAATATTAAAATAAGGGAAGACCTGGGGATTTGAAATGTACCCTATATTGAGATCTCCACAGTACCTGCCACCTCTTAAGTAATAGTAATCTGTATTATTCTCTGTATTAACACAAGGCAAAAATATTTGTGGATGTAGGTAGCTTAGCTCCAAAAGGCCATTTCATGACTGATTTCGCTCTGATGTTGAAAGGGATACTAAACAAGTGACCACTAACGCCATCTGTTGGTGGAAAGAGCTGTACTTTTTATTTGATGTGTAACGTTCTTAATTTTTATGAAATTTTGTAACTTGAAGGTTTTTGACTTGAGGAACTTCTATATAATCCAGTAGAATTTAAAGCTCCCCACCCCTGTTTGTTTTTATTCACTACTTTTCATTTTGAAATAATTTCAAACTGGAAAGTTGGAAGAGCAGTAAAAACTCCCATATACACTCTACACAAGTTTGCCAGTTTTAACATTTTTTTCTCCACTTGCTTTATCATTCATTTATTTCTCTCACACACATAAGCATGCTGGTTTCCTTAAGTATTTGAAGTTAGTTTGTATATCTCTTACCCCTACAAAATTATTCTTTTACGTAATCACAGAATAGTTCTCAAAATCAGGAAACTGTAGTAGTACTTCCATCTGCAGTCTGCACTCCAGTTTGTGAACTGTCCTCATAATATGTTTTACAGCATTTACTGCCCATCAGCACAGGATCTATGGTTGTCGTGTCTCTTGAGTTTCCTTTAATTAGTAACGATTCCCAGCTTTTCCTTGCTACTTTTAACGCTGACATTTTTTTTTTGCTATCATTAATCTACAATTACGTGAGGAACATTATGTTTACTAGGCTCCCCCTTTCACCAAGTCTCCCCCACAAACCCCATTACAGTCACTGTCCATCAGTGTAGTAAGATGCTGTAGAGTCACTACTTGTCTTCTCTGTGTTGTGCCTCCCTCCCCATGCCTCCCCCACATCACACATACTAATCGTAATGCCCCCTTTTTTTTCTGCTGCTTTATCCCTCCCTTCCCACCGATCTTCCCTACTCCCTTTCCCTTTGGTAACTGTTAGTCCATTCTTGGGTTCTGTGAGTCTGCTGCTGTTTAGTTCCTTCAGTTTTTGCTTTCTTCTTATACTCCACATATGAGTGTAATCATTTGGTACTTGTCTTTCTCCACCTGGCTTATTTCACTGAGCATAATACCCTCTAGCTCCATCCATGTTGTTGCAAATGGTAGGATTTGTTTTCTTCTTATGGTGGAATAATATGCCATTGTGTATATGTACCACATCTTCTTTATCCATTCATCTACTGATGGACACTTAGGTTGCTTCCACTTCTTGGCTATTGTAAATAGTGCTGCGATAAATATAGGGGTGCATCTGTCTTTTTCAAACTGGGCTGCTCTTTTCTTAGGGTAAATTCCTAGAAGTGGAATTCCTGGGTCAAATGGTATTTCTATTTTGAGCTTTTTGAGGAACCTCCATACTGCTTTCCACAATGGTTGAACTAATTTACATTCCCAGCAGCAGTGTAGGAGGGTTCCCCTTTCTCCACAACCTCGCCAACATTTGTTGTTGTTTGTCTTTTGGATGGTGGCGATCCTTGGTGGTGTGAGGTGATACCTCATTGTGGTTTTAATTTGCATTTCTCTTATGACTAGTGATGTGGAGCATCTTTTCGTGTGTCTGTTGGCCATCTGAATTTCGTCTTTGGAGAACTGTCTGTTCAGCTCCGCTCAGTTTTAATTGGATTATTTGCTTTTTGTTTGTTGAGCTGCGTGAGCTCTTTATATATTTGGGATGTCAAGCCTTTATCAGATCTGTCATTTATGAATATATTCTCCCATACTGTAGGATGCCTTTTTGTTCTATTGATGGTGTCCTTTGCTGTACAGAAGCTTTTCAACTTGATATAGTCCCACTTGTTCATTTTTGCTTTTGTTTCCCTTGCCCGGGGAGATATGTTCATGAAGAAGTCACTCATGTTTATGTCCCAGAGTTTTTTGCATATGTTTTTCTCTAAAAGTTTAATGGTCTCATGACTTACATTCAGGTCTTTGATCCATTTCGAATTTACTTTTGTGTATGGGGTTAGACAGTGATCCAGTTTCATTCTCTTACATGTAGCTGTCCAGTTTTGCCAACACCAGCTGTTGAAGAGGCTGTCATTTCCCCATTGTATGTCCATGGCTCCTTTATCATATATTAATCGATCATATATGTTTGGGTTACTATCTGAAGTCTCTATTCTGTTCCACTGGTCTGTGGGTCTGTTCTTGTGCCAGTACCAAATTGTCTTGATTACTGTGGCTTTGTAGTAGAGCTTGAAGTTGGGGAGCGATATCCCCCCTACTTTATTCTTCCTTTTCAGGATTGCTTTGGCTATTTGGGGGTCATTGGTGTTTCCATATGAATTTTTGAACTATTTGTTCCAGTTTGTTGAAGAATGCTATTGGTAATTTGATAGGGATTGCATCGAATCTGTATATTGCTTTGGGCAGGATGGTCATTTTGACTATATTAATTCTTCCTAGCCAAGAGCATGGGCTGAGTTTCCATTTGTTAGTGTCCTCTTTAATTTCTCTTAAGAGTGTCTTATAGTTTTCAGGGTATAGGTCTTTCACTTCCTTGGTTAGGTTTATTCCTAGGTATTTTACTCTTTGATGCAATTGTGAATGGAATTGTTTTCCTGATTTCTCTTTCTGTTAGTTCATTGTTAATGTATAGGGAAGCCACAGATTTCTGTGTATTAATTTTGTATCCTGCAACTCTGCATAATTCCGATATCAGTTCTAGTAGTTTTGGAGTGGAATCTTTAGGGTTTTTTATGTACAATATCATGTCACCTGCAAATAGTGACAGTTTGACTTCTTCTTTACCAATCTGGATTCCTTCTATTTCTTTGTTTTGTCTAATTGCCATGGCTAGGACCTCCAGTACTATGTTGAATAACAGTGGGGAGAGTGGGCATCCCTGTCTTGTTCCTGATCTTAGAGGAAAAGCTTTCAGCTTCTCGCTGTTCAGTATGATGCTGGCTGTGGGTTTATCATTTATGGCCTTTTTTATGTTGAGGTACTTGCCCTCTATACCCATTTTGTTGAGAGTTTTTATCATGAATGGATGTTGAAGTTTGTCAAATGCTTTTTCAGCATCTGTGGAGATGATCATGTGATTTTTGTCTTTCTTTTTGTTTATGTGGTGGATGATGTTGTACCATCCTTGCATCCCTGAGATTAATCCCACTTGGTCATGGTGTATGATCTTCTTGATGTATTTTTGAATTTGGTTTGCTAATATTTTGTTGAGTATTTTTGCATCTATGTTCATCAGGGTGTTTGTCTTTTTTGGTGGGGTCTTTGCCTGGTTTTGGTATTAGGGTGATGCTGAATTCATAGAACTAGTTTGGGAGTATTCCCTCCTCTTCTATTTTTTGGAAAACTTTAAGGAGAATGGCTATTATGTCTTCTCTGTATGTCTGATAAAATTCCATGGTAAATCCATCTGGCCTGGGGTTTTGTTGTTGGATAGATTTTTGATTACCGATTCAATTTCGTTGCTGGTAATTGGTCTGTTTAGATTTTGTGTTTCTTCCTTGGTCAGTCTTGGAAGGTTGCATTTTTCTAGGAAGTTGTCCATTTCTTCTAGGTTTTTCAGCTTTTTAGCATGTAGGTTTTCATAGTTTTCTCTAATAATTCTTTGTATTTCTGTGGGGTCTGTTGTGATTTTTACTTCCTCATTTCTGATTCTGTTGATGTGTGTAGATACTCTTTTTCTTTTTATAAGTCTGGCTAGGGGCTTATCTATTTTATTTATTTTCTCAAAGAACCAGCTCTTGGTTTCACTGATTTTTTTCTATTATTTTATTCTTGTCAATTTTATTTATTTTTTCTGTCATCTTTATTATGTCCTTCCTTCTGCTGACTTTAGGCCTCATTTGTTCTTCTTTTTCCAATTTTGATAATTGTGTCTTTAGACTATTCCTTTGGGATTGTTCTTCCTTCTTTAAATATGCCTAGATTGCTATATATTTTCCTCTTAAAACTGCTTTCCTTGCATCCCACAGAAGTTGGGGTTTTGTGTTGTTGTTGTCATTTGTTTCCATATGTTGCTTGATCTCTATTTTGAGTTGGTTGTTGATCCATTGATTATTTAGGAGCATGTTGTTAAGCCCCGTGTGTTTGTGAACCTTTTTGCTTTCTTTGTACGATTTATTTCTAGTTTTATACCTTTGTGGTCTGAGAAATTGGTTGGTAGAGTTTCAATCTTTCTAAATTTATTGAGGTTGTTTTTGTGGCCTAGTTCTATTTGGAGAATGTTCCATGTGCACTTGAGAAGAATGTGTATCCTGCTACTTTTGGGTGTAGAGTTCTATAGATGTCTATTAGGTCCATCTGTTCTAGTGTGTTGTTCAGTGCCTCTGTCCTTACTTATTTTCTTTCTGGTGTATCTGTCCTTTGGGGTGAGTGGTGTGTTGAAGTCTCCTAAAATGAATGCATTACATTCTATTTACTCCTTTAATTCTGTTAGTATTTGTTTCACATATGTTGCTGTTCCTGTATTGGGTGCATGTATATTTATAATGGTTATATCCTCTTGTTGGACTGAGCCCTTTATCATTATTTAATGTCGTTCTTTATCTCTTGTTACTTTCTTTGTTTTGAAGTCTATTTTGTCTGATACTAGTACTGCAACACCTGCTTTTTTCTCTTTGTTGTTTTCATGAAATATCTTTTTCCATCCCTTGACTTTTAATCTGTGCATGTCTTTGGGTTTGAGGTGAGTCTCTTGTAAGCAGATGGGTCTTGTTTTTTTATCCATTGTATTACTCTGTGTCTTTTGATTGGTGCATCCAGTCCATTTACATTTAGGGCGATTATTGAAAGACATGTACTTATTGCCATTGCAGGCTTTAGATTTGTGGTTACCAAAGGTTCAAGGTTAGCTTCTTTATTATCTTATTGTCTAACTTGACTCGCTTATTGAGCTATTATAAACACAGTCTGATGATTCTTTATTTCTCTCCCTTCTCATTCCTCCTCCTCCATTCTTTATATGTTAGGTGTTTTATTTTGTGCTCTTTTATGTTTCCTTTGAGTGCTTTTGCGGGTAGTTGGTTTTATTTTTTTGCTTTTAGTTAGTATTTGGTTGGTCTGCTTTCTTTGCTCTGAATTTATTTTCTCTGGTGACATCTATTTAGCCTTAGGAGTGTTTCCATCTAGAGCAGTCTCTCTAGAATGCCCTGTAGAGGTGGTTTGTGTGAGACAAATTCTCTCAACTTTTGCTTGTCTGGGAATTGTTTAATCCCTCCATATTTAAATGATAATCGTGCTGGATACAGTATCCTTGGTTCAAGGCCCTTCTGTTTCATTGCATTAAATATATCATGCCATTCTCTTTGGCCTATAAGGTTTCTGTTGGAAAGTCTGATGATAGCCTGATGTGTTTTCCTTTATAGGTGACCTTTTTTGTCTCTCTGGCCTCTGTCCTTGTCCTTGATGTTTGCTGTTTTAATTATTATGTGTTTTGGTGTTGTCCTCCTTGGGTCCCTTCTGTTGGGAGTTCAGTGTGCTTCTGTGGTCTGAGCGACTATCCCCCCCCCCCCCAAATTTTGGGAATTTTTCAGCAATTATTTCTTCAAAGACACTTTCTATCCCTTTTTCTCTCTCTTCTTTTTCTGGTACTCCTATAATGCAGATATTCTTCTGTTTGGATTGGTCACACAGTTCTCTTAATATTGTTTCATTCCTAGAGATCCTTTTATCTCTCTTTGCATTAGCTTCTCTGCGTTCGTGTTCTCTGATTTCTATTCCATTAACAGCCTCTTGCATCTCATCCAGTCTGCTTTTAAGTCCTTCCAGGGATTGTTTTATTTCTGTATTCTCCCTCCCAACTTTATCTGTTAGTTCTTGCATTTTTCTGTGCAGCTCCATCAGCATAGTTATGACCTTTATTTTGAATTCTTTTTTAGGACGATTGGTTAAATCTTTCTCCCCAGGTTCCCTCTCAGGGGATGTCTGGGTTATTCTGGTCTGTATCAAATTCTTCTACTTTTTCATGGCGATTGAACTAGTCGTGGGCAGTTGGTGCATGTGTCAGCTGGGAGAACAAAGTCCCTTCCCCCTTGTTTGTTGCCTTCGTCTCCTGCAAGAACGGCAACCCCTAGCAGCTTGTGTTGGGCAGCTGTGCACCCACAGGGCCTCTTTGTCTGGCCCGGGCATCTGTGGGGGAGGCTCCACACTTCTGCTGTGGGCATGGCTAGTCTCAGGCTGATGCCCTGCTATGGCGGGGCCACGCTGGAGGGGGAATGGGCAGGAGGCTGTTTATCGCCATGAGGGGCCTCAGAGCTGCACTGCTGCCCAGGGGGTTAGGACTCCTAGAGTTCCCTGGGATTCCCAGCTGCTGGGGTAAGTGTGCTGGGATGCTTCCATCCAGTTGTGAGGCTCCTGTCTCTTTAAGACTTTCAAAAAGCACTCACTTTTCTTTTGTCCCAGCGGCACCAACTGCAGGGGCCCACTTGCAGGTTTTACTGTCCCGTTTCCCTAGTATCCTGCACACCACGCACTGTGTGTCTGCACTCCCAGTGTGGATGACTAGGGCTGGGTGTTTAGCAGTCCTGGGCTCCCACTCCCTCCCCACTCCGATTCCTCTCCTTGAGCTGGGGTCGGGGGTGCACTTGGGTCCAGCCAAGCCGCGGCTTGTATCTTACCCCCTTCGCGAGGCGCTGGGTTCTCGCAGGCGTAGATGTAGCCTGGCTGATGTACTGTATCTTCTGGTCTCTCTTTTAGGAATAGTTGTATTTGTTGTATTTTCAAAAATATATATGGTTATGGGAGGAGATTTCTGCTGCCCTACTCACACTGCCATCTTGAGCTTCATCTCAACGCTGACATTTTTTTAAAAATGCATTCACAGAATGTTCTTCAGTTTAGGTTTGGCAGTTTCCTTGGGATTGGATTCAGGTTCTGCATTCCCAGCTGGATACTCATGAGTGATCCTGTGACGTTCCCAGAGTAGCTCATTGGAGGCACCAATGTCTATCTGCTCCTCACTCCCATTTTAATCCACACAGTACAGGCAGTGTCCTATTTCTTCATACAGTATAGTTTCTTATTTTCCCTCTTGCAACTAATAAGCAATTTGTGGGAAAACAGCTTCTGTTTTTTACTTTTTTTTAATTAAAATGATTTTTGAGAAAAAAAACTGACTTGTAAACCTGGAGATAGCCACATTTTAGTGTATGTTGCTACAATCTCCCTTATATGCTATAATAGTGATAATGACAAAGATTATACCTTAAATACTGTTTGGTAAATTACTTTATTCATTTAGCAGTATGTTGTGAACATTTCCCCATGTGTCATTGAGTTTTCTTCTGTGACATTTAGTGGCTGCATGGTGTTACACTGTGTATAATGTTAGCCTCACACTTCAAGTACAGGAACCTCTTGGTTGTCCACGTTATGTGGTTGCCATTCTTTTAGGCACTTTGTTTTCTCTGTAGCTTAAGGGAGATACTGCTGTGCAATTGCATCACCTGGAATCTTAGCTCCGACCCTGGATCCTGAGGTCTGTTTTGCTCCTGTCAAAACTGACTGACTCTGCTGTTTTTCTGTTCCACTGTTCCAGACTACCAGACTGAATTCCTTTCTCTGACCATTCTTGGGCCTACAGCACACTTCTGCCACATACATACATCTATTTCTGATCCATGTTGGATTGTTTTCATGCTTTAATTGCTTATACTATACAGTGTGTTGAGTTTTTTTTTATTTCAAAAATACAGTATTATGAATTAAATGGACTTTTATGGGCTAGTCTACTAAGTAGCGCATCTGGCCAGAATGCACACACAACCCACCAAAAACAAAACCACACAAAATAAAACAGAAACGTTTGGAGCACAGTTTATCTTTGTGCTTGGAACTTCTTCCTGTTATCTGAATTTCTAGCTAACCTATATTTCTGTTTTGGGCCAGGTCACAAAGGAGATCTCAGAGCTCTTGTGTATCAGATTCACTTGGCAAATTATCTTCAGTGAACCTTCTATGTTGGAGATGGAGCATAACCTTTAAAGACATTTTATAGATTTTTTTTCCTCCTTTAATATTTGGTCATTTAAAAGTCTTGAGTCTACAGATATTTGTTTTCGGCCACTTAGGTGCATGGCAATATAAACTGTAGATGTGATCCAGTTTATAAATGGATCATCCCATCACTTCTACAGTTAAGTCTAAAACGCAACAAAGTAATATATCTGAAGGACTTGGGCATGGAGTTTCTATTGACGTAAGGTAAAACAGTTTTAATCCAAGTAAACTCTTTAAAGTAGCCTTATTATTTTTAAACTTTTTTTACACTTTGAGAAATAATGTCTGCTGTTTTATAGGTACTAAGGTACATTTTAAGCAGGCCAGTGTCTTTTCATTGCTCTTAACTTATGCACTCTACTTCAGGTAGGGTAGTAAGGTGGAAGTATGGCAAGTCCAACAGCATTCTGCTCTCCTCCTTGCTTTAAAATTAAGATCCTACTTTACTTTCTTCTGAAAATTATCTTTCTCACACATCTTGAGTATGTACCTAAGATACCAAGAAATATAATAAATGTCTGGAAAATTCAGAAGATGTTGAACTTTAATAATTTGGTAAGTGATTTAGTGAACAGTCTTTCTGGGGAAGTTTTTAGTTCTTTTGACATGAAACTTCTAAATGTGTGAATTAATTTAGACATTATCGGGGTTTTTTTCTTTTGCAACCTGGGTGAAGCCTGTCACTGTGGTTGGCTCACAGTGATTGAGGTCTCTCCAGAGCTTCTTTTTTTTCATTACAGTTTCAGAGTGTGTTCCTACCCATGTGAATTGTTTGAAAAATGCTTGCTATCCTTTGATTAAGAATTAAGTGTAGCTTAAAGTATATTTAATCACTTATTCTATACTACTAAGGGTAAGTGGAGTAATTTCAAGTTGTGTGCTTTTGAATAAGTTCATAAAGTAATTTATAACATTTGTGTTTAATCTACACTTAGAAATTAGTTTACATGAGTTGTGTCTCACTTAAGGACCCTCTCATTATTGAAATCCATTGATTTAGCATTGCAGACTATTTGTGGATTTCTCCTTGTCCTGAGAGATTGAGTTATTTTTGGTTAACATGTTTACACATTTAGAACTTTTCTAAGAAATATGTAATTTTTTAAGTGAAAAAAATTTACATTTAGTAAATTTCTTTTTCAGTGTACATATCTTAAAATATGCTTTCAAAATGCTTCATTTAGAGGAATAGTTTACTATTTCCTCTAATCCATTCATTTATATTGTAATTTTCACAAGCTTCTGGAATTTAGGAGTAGAAGGGCTTTTAGAGTTCTGCCTCCTCCTCTCCTTTTGTTTCTCTTCTTAAATCCGCATCACTGATAGATGGACTTTGAGCCTACTTAAATATTAGCAAAGTTCTTTGCCCAAGGCCTTAACAGCTGGCTGGTAGTGCCTAAGCTAGGATTTGAATCGAGGGCTTTCTGACTTCAAACTTTGTGTTCTTTCCTTATGCTATACCATTCGAGATACAGTGAGTTTTTTCTATGTGATTTCATTTAATTTTTACACAGACTGTTAGGTACATTTTATTATCTCTTACTTATAACTGAAGAAACCAAAGTTCAGAGATTAAATAACTTACACAGCATAACACACCTGGTTAAAGTCCTAGAATTAGTATTCCGTATCTCATATTTTTCCCACTGAACTGCTTTCTCTGTCCCTTGGTGAGAGGACGGCATGGGGATTGGCAGGGCTGTTCACAGATTAGTGTAAATTCTGATGATCTTTTTCTTTTAAATATCATCTGAGATTGGCACTTCCACTGCATGAGGGATTCTGAATTAGAAACTGGTTGATGGTAGGATGGAGGTGATTTAAGTTGAGAGGATAGAATGTGACTGCGGGAGGTTTCGTTCAGCTACTCTCTGGGAGAGGGTCCTGGAGAGCAGAGACTGGAGAAGCACCTTTACTTTACTTTCAGATGTGTGCCCTTGTTCATGGTGTTTTTACTTTTCCTTTTTTCCTACCTTTCAATTTGTCTTCATCATTTCCTCCTGTAGAAATCACCTGACTCTTGAAGCTGAATCACAGTGTATACCAGGTGGTAGCATTCTCTGATTCTCTTATACCTTGCTCTTTCCTCCTCAAGCCATACTATCAACTTGCAGAGTAGGAACAATCTTTTAGGTTCTCTTTCCCTCCTTCCCTCATTTTGTCTCCTCCCTCCTCCCCAAACCCTTTCCCCAGCACCCTAATTCTGTTCTGTTTTTTTTTCTGTCTTTTCTTTCATTGTTCATTCCTCTTTACTGTCTTCTATTTTTCTGTCCATTTGTACTTTTTTCCCCTCCCTTCCAGCAGCCTGTCCCTTTTGTGTAGTTTGGGTAAGTTACCTATCCTCTCATTTCTTAAAAATGAGGATGTAATGTTACTACTTCAAATGGAAGTTTTAATGATGGAGTAAATTTTAATGGGAAAGTACCAGAGCAGGGCCTGCTAGATAATAAGCAGTCCTAAATGTTAGCTGTTGTTATTGTTGTCCTGTTTCATGTATTCCAGTGAATAGGATTTTCTACAAAGGAAGTAGTTTCTTTTTTACATTGAAGTAGAGTATTTTTAAAGTAGTTATAAATAGTGGTTAATTTTAAACTTTTCAACACATTGACAATAATTTGATCATTTAATCTTAACCATGCTAATTATCTTAACAGTCCTGGTTAAGACAATTATTTCTAGATTCATAGACACTGAGAAGAGACTGGTAGTTGCCACTAGAGGAAGAGTGTGGGAGGATAGGTTAAATAGGTGAAGGTGATAAAGAGGCACAAAACCTCAATTATAATATAAATTAGTCACAGGAATGAAAGTATAGCATAGAGAATATAGTCAATAGTTCTGTAACATCTTTTTCACAGATAGTAACTTCACCAGTTGGGTTGAGCATCTAATAATGTAAATAATTGTTGAATCACTATGTTGTATACTTGAAACCAATATACTATTGCATATCAACTATATGTCAATAAAAATTTTTAAAAAAATTTTAAGATAATTATTTCTATTCCTAACTTGCATTTACTACAAAATTAAACAGAAATCAGGATAGGTTTTTCTACTATGAGAGAAGTTTGTTTTTCATGTATTACATTCTTTTTGTAAGTATTGATAAGCAATCTTATGTTGGTTTCAAATATACAGCACAGTGGTTCAACAGTTACCCGTATTATTAAATCCTCACCTCCTCTACTGCGGTCGCTGTCTCACTATATAGTTAAGATGTTACAGACATGTATTATGTTCTTAATTGTTTGCTATGTGGACTAATTTTGTGGTAAATGCATTCTTTGTTTAAAAATGTCTTTTGCCTTCTCTTGAATGAGAATTTAGTTAGGTGTGAATTCTGGATTGATAGTAATTTTCTTTTAGCACTTTGAAGATATTTCACTTTCTTCTGTGTCTGTTCCATTTAATTTTGTTCCTATTTAAGTAAAGTGCCTTATCCTTCTTGCTTTTTAAATAAGTATTTTCCAGTTTAAAATGATGTATATAGAATATGGCTTTTTATTTACTTACCCTGCTTAAGGCTCATGATTCCTGAATATGAAGATATAGGTATTTCACTTGTTCTGGAAACCTCTCAGCCTTTATTGCTTTAAATTTTAAACTGCTTACCTTATCTTTTCTTCTAGAACTCATCTTATGTTGTGTTAGATCTTGTTTTATTTTTCATTTAATGTCTTGTGTTTTCCATACTATTAATTCTTTGTATAGAATCTTTGCATAATTTCATTTCTCTATTTCTACTTAACTAATTCTCTCTTTAGTTGTGTTTAGTTTGATGCTTAATTCTCCAGTTCTTGTATATTTCTTAAAAAATTTTTTTTAAATTTTGTTCTCATAAATGTTTGTCTTTTCCATAATGTCTTGTGTTTTCAGTTTCTTCTTTTAAGGCTGTTGGTTTTAATCTTTGCTGTTTTATAACCTGTATTTGATCATTTTTTTCATCTAAAATTCTTGGAAGAAAATCCTAATAATTGTTGTGTTTCCTGGTTTTACTTGTCATGGGTTATTTGCTTATAGAGTTGGTAAGTTTTTATTCTCAGCTTGCCACTCGTGCTTTATTTATGGGAATCCCACATTGCCTGGGTTGAAGGAATGTCTCCCTCTCCCCAAATTCTTGTTCCCTCCATCTGCCTTGGGTTCCAGAAGTCTCACTGGCTTGTGGATGCAGTTTATGTGAATTTCTTGTCTTGAAGGTCTTGAAGGTTGTGTTGGTAGTATAAATTCAAGTTCTTTATCTGTGCTGGAGCATGCCTAGGATTACAAATTTTCATTTTGTAGACACATTTGTGGATGCCCTCCTCCAGCCTCAGTGTTTAGCCCAGACCAAGACAGACAAGTTCCCCTATTTCCTGTACCAATATACCTTTTTTTTTTTTTTTTTTAAACAGAGCATCTTATTACTGATGAGGTTGACTATTAATCTCTCTGACTTTATTCTAGGCAAAGGTGGGGGTGGGGTGGGGAGGAATGTGTGTGTGTATCAGTTCCATTCTGATCTCTTGGTTGCCTTTTCTTTTCTACCCAATTGGTATCAAAATTCAAGCTCCCATTTCTAAATTTATTTTGTAGTCCAAAGATTTTTACGTTGTTTTGTCAGCCATTTGCTGAAAATAGTAATCCTCACTATATTCTTTTAAATATGTATAATACTCTTTGTATTGATTATTTTTTCTTCTTATACTTACTTTTTTTATTGAAGTATAGTTGACATATGTTAGTTTCAGGTGTAGAGTATAGTGATTTGACAGTTTTTTACATTGCAAAATGCTCACCATAAGTGCAATTGCCCTTTGTCATTGTACAAAGTTATTACAGTATTATTGGCTATATTCCCTATCCTGTACTTCCATCCCTATGACTTGCTTATATTGTAATTAGAAGTTTGTACCTCTTTATCCCCTTTTCTTATTTAACCCATCTCCCCCACCGCCCTTCTCTTATGATAGTCATCAGTTCTCCATGTTTATGATTGTATTCCTGTTTTGTTTTATTTTTTTTTAGATTCCACATGTAAGTGAAATCATAGGGTATTTATCTTTCTCTGCAGTGATACATGAGCTATTTAAATCTTTGTGTCTTCCATGAGTGTCATATAAAATGTTTCTTTAATATTTACTTTAAAATAAATTTTAAAGGAAGGCAGACTCTGTAATTTTTAAATACTGAATTGCAATTACGGCATTCTAATTTTACCCTGTTACATTTTTTTTCTCATGAAACTCCTTAGAATATTATAACAAAAGTTTTCAGTTTCTGTTGTTGAACCTGTTGCTTCTGTTTTCCTGTTTCTATCTTAAAATTGTCCATTTGAATGTTTGCATGTGGTTATATACAAAGCATCAGAGTTGCTTCTGTTTTTCACTGTTGTAAATACTGCTTGATTGAAGAGCTTTATCTATACAGTTTTTTCTTTTGCTCCAGAGTTTTGATAAAACTGATTTCCAGGACTGAGATTTTAAGCTAATACCAGTTTTGTATTATCTGAATATTTCCAAAGAAATTGCACTAATTAATTGCATTTCACTACCGTTTTCCTTAGACTTGCTTAACTCTTCTGGAGTAAGTTTTGTAAAACTGTTAAATGTCTTTTGCATAATGTTTCTAATGATGGTAGCATAAACTATTTTAGGAAAGAATATGTAATTGGTATTGTGAATTGAAATTAGTTAGTGATAATTGGTCACTTTAATGCTTTGTTCATTTATTTTAAAAGCATTGGTTTCTTGGTAGGAATACCATTGAGATCAAGGTTAGGTAGTTAAAAAGGAGGCTGAATGATTGTGCCTGCAGTTGAGTAATCCAGTTCTGTGACCTCAAGCAAGGAACTAAATTTACACGTTTCAGATTTCCTATTTGGGGATTATATTTCTTAGAAAGGAGCAATATGCCTGTTTTAGAATTTAAACTCCAAAAGACAGTCAGACTAACTGTCTTTAGAAGTTTTACAAGAGAATGAGTAGGAAATAATGAATTAAGAAAAGCACTTGTAATGTTGGTGGTCATTATGAATGATTGTGCCATTAATTCATAGCGCTAGGAAAAGTAAGTAATATTAATGCATGTATTTGTCTTGCTTAATTTGAACTCCTTGTGCAAAGCACAGGAAAGATCTTGAGGCGTACACTGAAAAAGTAAACCTTTGTCTCTGTCTTTAAGTACTTAAAGTGTTTTCATGGTATCCTATGAGGCTTTGTTGTATTTGACAGTACTAAATTCTACCGACATGCAGTACATTTGTAAACCGTTATGAATTAGATTTTCTTTAAGATATGTTTTGCTCTGCTTTTTTTCTTAATACAAAATAGGTTTTAATATGACTTTAATTTTCATGGAATATTTAAATAGCATTTTAATTAAAAGCAGGCAGAGAAAACTTGATTATTTACTGTTATAGTTTACAGATGTGTTAGTTTATTCCTGTTTTGGACTACCTATTTTTCAACAGATGAGAGTAATAAAATTTATATATTTGATATATAAAGTAGATTAAGGATACATTTAACAATTTAATTTAAAAAAATTTTAACACTAGGGGGCACTCTTGATATATGAATCACATCTAAATCTCTATGCTTAGAGTGTGAAATGAAATTATTTGAAAACATTCATTGCAAACTAAGTATTGCCTTCAGAGAGGATTTGATTTATCAAACTCATTTTGTATAGCAGTGTAAATAGAAGTTGATCCTTAATAATGAAGCTTATAAAATGAGATACTGTGGATGGGAGGAAATTAAAGTATTTCTGTGCTCTGTTCATTTTCACACTGATTCTCTAAATGGGTTCTACATGGTTTTTTAAACCCATTATTTCTCATTGAAAGAATTCTAGCACAATGTTTTGTTCTTAGCAGGTATTCAGGATGCATCTGAAGAAATGAAGATAAGTTGAAGATGTGACTATTAGGCTGCTACCATAACTAGTGATTCTTAAGCACATGGAAACCAGGAGCCTCTAGGAAACAGATTTTAGGCATCCTCATTAATGTGTTTGCAATTAGGATTTTGGTGGTGCCTCTCAGTGTGAATTGTACTAGAGATGTGTTTCTAAGGTTTTTGTCTTTAATTAGAAGACTCCATTGAACTTGAATTTTGTGTGGATTAAGTAGAGAGTAGGTAAAATCTGTATGGTAACCTTTAGCATGCGTCAGCACTGTGTCTGGTGCTGTGCATATATTAATTTGTTTCTCCTCACAACTCTGTGAAATAGGTACTTAACTGTTATGTCTTATGGATGAGGACATTGAGTACAGAAAAGCTAAGTTTGCTGGGCTCAAACTTAGTCTTGTTCTAGAGTCTACTTTTAAATCACTATCCTATATTGCTTCTTTAGAGAGGAAACTAATTGAGAGAATTACTGATATTTTGAACTCAGTTTTTAAAGTCAGTGTAGCTTTAAGTATCTCATTTATGGATACATCATTATTCTTATGAAAAACATAATTGAAATTTAAAGTTGAAAAGGGGCCTTAAAATCTGTTTTCTCTGTCATTTTACAAAAGGGGTAGAAATTCTGTCCTAGATATGTGAAGTTACCAACAGTGCTGTATGGTAAGCTATTTGTGAAAAGGGATTAGAACATCAAGTAAATATTCTGACATCCAGTAAAGTCAAAAGAAATAGGATTTTGTATAAAGAATATTTGAGTAGGTTTAGATGGCCTGAATTTTATTCTTGGCTCCTCATTTAATAGCCTGTGTCCTCAAAGGCTCTGTTTCTTTGTGTTCTAATACTGTCTTCCATAATCAAGTCTTACTGGTAGTTGAGAAGATCAGTGAGATAATGGATTGAAGATAATAAACTTTAAAATCCTATACAAATTAATATATTATATATTGTGGTATATTTATGACATGTTCCATAATGTTTTATTTTAAGTTATTTGTGATATCTTTGTAAACTAGATCCATAAGCAGTGGCAAATTCATTCAGTATTTTTAGAGATGTCATTTAGGTCTCCAGAAATTAATTTTGTTGTGGCATGTGTATTTTGCCACTTTTTTTTACACTTTTTATTACTTAAAACTAAAAAATTTTTAATTTTTCTCACAATAAGTGGAAAATTATGCTTTTGCTTTGCTTATGAAGAACATAATGATATGTATTGAACATTGTCCATTTGGTGTTTCTGAGCATTTGAGAAAAGCTTATAGGATTGTCTTCAAACTGGATTTAGTGACTTAAATAAAAAATAGAGTTGAGTGAAGTAAAGTATTTTATTTCTTGGCTTGTGATAGGCATGGATTTGTTTTCTTAAATTCCAATAAGACATACATTAAAATTTTGCTGTTTATTTTTTACAGGATTAACAATGTATTTGTGGCCTTGGACATGAAGCAGTTAGCCTTCTGTTACTGCTAACAGTGTCAGGGACTGATGTGGGAAGCATGGACCTAATGAACGGGCAGGCAAGCAATGTTAGTATTGCTGCTACTGCTTCTGAGGTAAGACATTAAAGAAGTTGAGTTGTAAAGTTTCTTACCTGGCATTCTGATTTTTCAGGCATTAGGGTTGATGATCACAGATTTAAATTAGAACTAGGTTTCTAAAAAAAAACGTTCACATGTTCACTGTTTATCTTAGGAACAGTTAATCCTTATCCTCTTAGGATACTTGACACATAATGATTACTTAAAACCCTTACTTAGGTTTAGTTTTAAAGGATATTTAACATTTCTTTTTTAGGGTTTTTTTATAATTACATGAACCTTGAGGGCAATAAGAAAGATTCTTTCATTTGTAATCATAGTTTTAAGCACTGTCTAGACCTCTTGATTCCAAGCCTGTTGAAGGAGATCAAAGAGACCTTAGGCTAGAGTGTTGGAAGGGCCACTCTGGTGATACCGCTTAGAGTGTTCAAGATGAGATGGAGACTGAACTAGATGCGCACCTCTCTAGTTAATGTACTGTGATTTTATTTCTACCTCACCTTTTTCCTTTTTTGCTTTGTCTCTAAGTTTAGGGTACTTGGCTGCTTTCCTTGATAACTTTAGCATCTAGCTCCTGTAGTTCTCCTTTATTTTTCTCTTATTATTTAAGATGAGAATAATGTTTATGACCCTTATAACACCTTGGCTTCAAAGTCCCTTAAAAACTTCAATTCCATTTTGCCCCAGCCAATTACTTAGGCCTTGCTATCATTGAAAATACTCGAAGTCCTTGGTTTCCATGATTTTTCTTTTGCAGATGATTTCTGTATATTTATCTCTAGCTCTGGCTTCCTTCATAAATGTTATTAAGCATTTCTGATAGACTAGACATTCTAGTTACTAATATCAACAAAATCAGGTTACGTATTACTATTCTGCTGCACAACCTGTGAAGACAATAGTCTAGCTGCTTCTTCTGACTTCTCTTAATAGCATCGCCATTTCCCATCTAAGTTTACATCTTTACATTTGTCACTGATTTGTTTCCCCTTGTCCACCACAACCATTTCTCATCAAAGCAGAGTCCACTGGCAAGACAGAAGCCACAGTGTTCTGTAATGTGATCATGTGGGTCACCCCATCGCCTTTGCCATGTCCTGTTGGTTAGAAACAGGTCACAGGTCCTGCCCATGCTTTGGTGGAGAGGATTACCCCAGGCCCTGACTACCAAGAGGCAGAGCTCCTTGGAGCCATCCTAGAGTCTGCCCATCTCACGTCATCTCCAGGATCCAGTCCTTTTCTCCTTATTTCTACGAATACCATCTTAGTTTGGTAATTTATTGTCTAGATTATTGAAGCAGCCTTTTAGTTTGATCTTGGCATTTCTGTTTTCTGCTGTTTTTGATCCTTCTGTCTAAATTCAGTTTTAATATTCTTAAAATACAGCTGTTAAACTTTACTGTATTCCTGTGATGGTTCCTCATTGCCTATATTAAATACAACGATGTGCACTCAAAACTTTCCCTTGGTGGCCCTACATTTTCTTGCTAATGCATTTAACTGCCACTAATTCTCTACTTCACATTTACATTCTGATGAAAGAATACTTCATCTTGTTGATATTTGTTCCCTTCTGCTACATCTTTTTGTACCTGGACTTTCTCTTCTACTTCCAGTGTGCCCCACCCTCTCACTGCACAAAATGACATTTTGTCTATCTTTCAAAACCTATTTCAAATGCTATACTTCTAGGCAAGTCTTTTCTTGATCCCTTAAACAGGACAGGAGCTTTCTATTTTAAAACTATCACTTAAAAAAAAAACTATCACTTTAAAACTATCATTTAATTTTTTTCCACAGCTTTTCTTCCTCCTTGAGATAGGGATTTTATATTTGTATGTTTGAATTATGTATATTTTCAGTTGATATATTTACAGCCATATTTCTTGAATACATGTGTATATTTTTTACTATATGTCCTGAAACATTCGGTCTAGTGTTTATAGGAAACACTACACAGTTATTTGTTGAATAAAATAGGTCATTTCACTTGCATAAAAAGGCCTGTTGACTTTCCTAAAAGTAAATGAATTACATCAGGCCTCGGAGTCATGTAATTTAGTTTATGAGAAATAAAGGGGGAAAGTCTGCTTTTTCAACTGTCTACTGCAGTGGCAAGAAAATAAAATTAAAAACACATACTTTCCACTTTCTCTTAAAATATAAATCTATTAACATACCACAGTGCAAATTTCTCAAAAATGTGATACATTTATGAATGAATAAAATGGATCTGGGTGATTGAATTCGCCTGCTTCAGTATCTTTTTACTTAACCTGTACTTGAAGCTTCTGATAGCAATAGAGTTGCAGTGAACTTTTTTCCAGACCTTTAGAAGTATCATTACATATTTAGTCTTGTCTTGAATAAAGAATTGCTACTATTCTCTTAGAAATTATGCTTAAGTACCACTTAGCTTCTTATCATTAACTTATTTATTGGTTTGGGGGGAAGTAGAAGCACATGTAATTTTTTAAGCCTCTACTAATGGCTTATAGAAAAGGAAAGTGATTACTTGTTTTGATGAGCATTAAAATTGCATATGATTTGCTAACTTGTGTCGAATGAGTTAAAAACTTGGAGAAAATTACAAAGTTCTGTTTAAAGTTAATGGTTTTACTTAATAGAATATATTTACTTACTTGGGAAGTTAATAGATTTGTGTATATTGCCTAACTGGTTTCTGAATGAACACACTTAACATTAGTTTTTATATTTTATAGAAATAATTATTAATTTTATTAATTAAAGCAATTATTGATACTATTTTCTGGGACAAAAAGTAATATTGTTGACATACTGTAAGCTAGTCATAGAAATTAAACACATGAAATAAAATACCATATATAAAGTCCATTTACGGGACTTTGGATTTCTGCTCATACATGTCGAGAGCTTGGAATTCATCACTCTTGCCCTCATAACATGAAGAAAACAAAATCAGTAACTCTTCTTAGCTCTGTCAGAGAATTAATGTCACAGAACAAACTGATAGTGATGCTTTGAAAACTGGAAAGAGGGGCAAACAGAGAATCACAGTTTACCAAGAGCAGACAACATTGGAGCGAGTCAAGGGCAGGAAAATGTAAACCATGGTTAGTAAAATGCTGGGGGCTGTGTGTGGATTCCTTGAGAATTACAAACTCCTGTGGCCCAGTCTTAGCACCCCTCCCTCCCTCACATACACACTTTCATGAGTTTTCCTCCAGGAGCCCCACCAGATTCTCATAGTAAAGACCAGAGAAATATCCCCTGCTGCTGTAAAGTAACCAGTTTTGAAATATAATTAGGAGAAATATAATCATTTTGAAATAGGCCTAGCTCATCCTGTTCACTACCTGACCTCAAAGGAAACGGCTTTACCAGGCCTGATCTACTTGGAGAAGAGAAGTACCCCACTCCAGGCCTCTCTGTCCTTCCTGTCTCACTTTCTTAGTGAGTGAGTGGGGGTGCCCTTGAGACGGTCACAACCCAAGGGCACCAGCTAAACTAACCAACCTGGTTGAAGGGCTGTAGAATGCTTCTCCTCCCGCCATGCCTTCGCCACATCGTCAGGGCTCAGATTGCAGCTGAAAGAATGCAAGGCACAGACTGTCTCAGTTCCAGGGATGACCAGAGACAAAAACAAGGACAGGAGGGGAAAGTGAAGACTTGCACACAACAGTAATAAACGCAGCAGCAGCGAGCAGTGAACAGTGATTCCGACCTAGGTAAACGCAGATCCTTCCGTAACACTGTTGGCCTACTGACCTCTGCCCATTACCCGGTATACCATGTCAGCTGTCAGCAAGCAAGACCTGCTAAGAGGTGGAAAAAACATAGTCTGGGGAGCTAAACCAAGCAACAGAACAGACTCAGGTGTGGCAGAGATTTTGGAATTGTCAGACTGGGAATTAAAATAACCATGGTTAATAATGCTAAGGGCGCTAATGAGAAAAGTGCACAACACGCGAGAACCAGATAACATAAGCACGGATGTTAAAGCTCTGAGAACCAAAAGGAAATGCTAGAAATAAAAAAGCTGTGACAAAACGAAGAACAACTTGGAACGGCTCACTGGTAGACTGGTGACCAGGACACCACCGAGGGAAGAATCATCCTGAAGATAAGTCAGCAGAAAATTCCCAAACTGAAGTGTAAAGAAAAGTAGGATGAAAAAATGGAACAGAATATTCAATAACTGTGGGACAATGACAGAAGGTATAACATGCATCTAATAGGACTACCAATAGAAGGAGAAGAGAGAGAAAGGAGCAGAAGAAATATTTGAAGTAATCATGGTTAAGAATTTTCTAAAACTGACAGATCCCTTTCTGTGCAAAGATTTTCATATTTAGCTGCTACTGAAAGTGAGGAAAAAGTAAAAATGAGGCATAATGACAGTGCTCAAAACTGATACATAACAGCTAGTGGGTTGACATATATATCATACCTTGGTAATTGAAACTTTGGTTAATTTTTTGTGCCATTAACTGTAGCCTGATATCCTGCTACCATTTAATAGAACATAATCTACATGTTCTTAGAAAAATGTTCCTCTGGTTTCAGCCAGCTGATGCAGAATACATTTTTTTTTTTGAGAGGGCATCTCTCATTTATTGATCAAATGGTTGTTAACAACAATAAAATTCTGTATGGGGGGGTCAATGCTCAATGTACAATCATTAATCCATCTCAAGCCTAATTCTCGTCAGTCTCCAATCTTCTGAAGCATAACGAACAAGTTCTTACATGGTGAACGAATTCTTACATAGTGAATAAATTCTTACATGGTGAAGAGTACAAGGGCATTCATCACAGAAACTTTCGGTTTTGATCACGCATTATGAACTATAAACAATCAGGTCAAATATGAATATTCGTTTGATTTTTATACTTGATTTATATGTTGATCCCACATTTCTCCCTTTATTATTATTATTATTTTTTTTTTAATAAAATGCTGAAGTGGTAGGTAGATGCAAGATAAAGGTAGAAAACATAGTTTAGTGCTGTAAGAGGGCAAATGTAGATGATCAGGTGTGTGCCTATGGACTGAGTATTAATCCAAGCTAGACAAGGGCAGCAAAACATCCACGGATGCAGAAGATTTCTCTCAAAATGGGGGGGGTGAGGTTCTGAGCCTCACCTCTGTTGATCCCCAATTTCTCACTTGATGGTCCCTCTGCGACTGTGCCTGTCTTAGGTTGTTCCTCCCTCGAGGAATCTTAGCCGTCTCTGGCTAACCAGTCATCTTCCAGGGCCATACAGGGAAATGTAAAGTTGGTAAGTGAGAGAGAAGCCATATTGTTTGCAAAGGTTAGCTTTTTACTTCTTTGCAGATTTATGCCCTGTGGCTTCTATGCCCAGCACTTGTCTCGAGGTGTCTTTACCACCTGGAGGAATTATGATACTCAGTAAATTCGATATGAGGCACGAATTCTATTTAAGGGTTGTAATTAGGAAGGAAGAAGAAAAGCTATAGAGGTAGCATATGGAAGAAAACATGGGAGGATTGATTATTTCTTTGACATATCTTCTTGTAGAGTACCTTAAGCATGTATAGGTTTTAAACTACCAACTAATTTGCGCTCACATATTAACATAATAGGAATACGGTGACATAAACAAAGCAAATCTATAATTACCATCCATCTCCAGTGAAGCCAAGAAAACCATTTAGGCACCCTAGGCATTTGTGAAAATTTGTCTATGATATGATGGATATTGTCCAACTGTACTTGAACAGTCTGAGAGAAATCAGAGAAATTAAAGCAGCCCATTTCTGGGATCTGTTCACATCCCATATGTTCTTTTAACTGTAGATAGTCTATAGTCATAAGATTTTGGAGTGCTACAACTTGCACCCCTCCCAACTCCTGGTTGAGTTCTAACAGTACAGATCCGGTCAAATTCGTTGTCTCACTGTATGCACATGCCAGCCTAGACATTTTCCCTCCTCATTCCAATGGCAAGTCCAGGAAATGGTGGGGTGGATGCAGCCATAACCGCAGCATCGCCCAGATCCCTGTGGAGGCTTTTTGATGATCATCCCCCTGGCACAAGTCCTCCAGAGAGTGCTGATGCCGGAAGCTCCTCCTCATATCGTATCTTAGTTCATTTTCTGGGTATCCAAGCTAGGCCTTGATCTTCTGCATAGAAACAAACAGACCCTTTGCCCACACTTTGACATGCCCTCTATACCACTGTGCAGAACTCATTGGAGGTCAGCACACAGGAACTGCTTTTTTTTTTTTTTTATTAAGAGAAAGGAATATTATCAGAAAAGAGTACCTCCATAGCTGATCATCTGACACCCTTTAAGTGATCAACATTAAGGATATTTAAAGCATGTGTTGATCTTTGATTTACCAATAGTTTTATCCTATCAAGGAGTAATCCCCCTTTTCTTTCTTTTTTATTTTTTATTATTTTTTAAATCTTTAATCTACACTTACATGAAGAATACTATGTTTACTATGCTCTCCCCTATATCAGGTCCCCCCTAACAACCACATTACGGTTACTGTCCATCAGCTTAGCAAAATGTTGTAGATTCACTACTTGTCCTCTCTGTGTTGTACAGCCCACCCCCCTTTTTCTTCCCCCACCTTATCCCTCCCTGCCCACCCATCCTCCCCAGTTCCTTTCCCTTTGGTACCTGTTAGTCCATTTTTGGGTTCTGTAATTCCGCTGCTGTTTTGTTCCTTCAGTTTTTCCTTTGTTCTTATACTCCTCAGATGAGTGAAATCATTTGGTATTTCTCTTTCTCCGCTTGGCTTATTTCACTGAGCATAATACTCTCCAGCTCCATCCATGTTGCTGCAAATGGTTGGATTTTTCCACTTCTTATGGCTGAGTAGTATTCCATTGTGTATATGTACCACAGCTTCTTTATCCATTCATCTATCGATGGACATTTAGGTTGCTTCCAATTCATGGCTATTGTAAATAGTGCTGCGATAAACATAGGGGTGCATCTGTCTTTCTCAAACTTGATTGCTGTGCTCTTAGGGTAAATTCCTAGGAGTGGAATTCCTGGGTCAAATAGTAGGTCTGTTTTGAGCATTTTGATGAATCTCCATACTGCTTTCCACAATGGTTGAACTAATTTACATTCCCACCAGCAGTGTAGGAGGGTTCCCCTTTCTCCACAGCCTCGCCAACATTTGTTGTTGTTTGTCTTTTGGATGGCAGCTATCCTTACTGGTGTGAGGTGATACCTCATTGTAGTTTTAATTTGCATTTCTCTGATAATTAGCGATGTGGAGCATCTTTTCATATGTCTGTTGGCCATCTGTATTTCTTTTTTAGAGAACTGTCTGTTCAGTTCCTCTGCCCATTTTTTAATTGGGTTATTTGTTTTTTGTTTGTTGAGGCATGTGAGCTCTTTATATATTCTGGACGTCAAGCCTTTATCGGATCTGTCATTTTCAAATATATTCTCCCATACTGTAGAGTTCCTTTTTGTTCTATTGATGGTGTCTTTCGCTGTACAGAAGCTTTTCAGCTTAATGTAGTCCCACTTGCTCATTTTTGCTGTTGTTTTCCTTGCCTGGGGAGATATGTTCAAGAAGAGGTCACTCATGTTTATGTCTAAGAGGTTTTTGCCTATGTTTTTTTCCAAGAGTTTAATTGTTTCATGACTTACATTCAGGTCTTTGATCCATTTTGAGTTTACCTTTGTATATGGGGTGAGACAATGGTCCAATTTCATTCTCCTACATGTAGCTGTCCAGTTTTGCCAGCACCATCTGTTGAAGAGACTGTCATTTTGCCATTGTATGTCCATGGCTCCTTTATCAAATATTAATTGACCATATATGTTTGGGTTAATTTCTGGAGTCTCTAATCTGTTCCACTGGTCTGTGGCTCTGTTCTTGTGCCAGTACCAAATTGTCTTGATTACTATGGCTTTGTAGTAGAGCTTGAAGTTGGGGAGTGAGAACCCCCTACTTTATTCTTCTTTTTCAGGATTGCTTTGGCTATTTGGGGTCTTTGGTGTTTCCATATGAATTTTTGAATTATTTGTTCCAATTCATTGAAGAATGTTGCTGGTAATTTGAGAGGGATTGCATCAAATCTGTATATTGCTTTGGGCAGGATGGCTATTTTGACGATAATTAATTCTTCCTAGCCATGAGCATGATATGAGTTTCCATTTATTAGTGTCCCCTTTAATTTCTCTTAAGAGTGACTTGTAGTTTTCAGAGTATAAGTCTTTCACTTCTTTGGTTAGGTTTATTCCTAGGTATTTTATTCTTTTTGATGCAATGGTGAATGGAATTGTTTTCCTGATTTCTCTTTCTATTGATTCATTGTTAGTGTATAGGAAAGCTACAGATTTCTGTGTGTTAATTTTGTATCCTGCAACTTTGCTATATTCCGATATCAGTTCTAGTAGTTTTGGAGTGGAGTCTTTAGGGTTTTTTAAGTACGGTATCATATCATCTGCAAATAGTGACAGTTTAACTTCTTCTTTACCAATCTGGATTCCTTCTATTTCTTTGTTTTGTCTAACTGCCGTGGCTAGGACCTCCAGTACTATGTTAAATAACAGTGGGGAGAGTGGGCATCCCTGTCTTGTTCCCGATCTCAGAGGAAATGCTTTCAGCTTCTCGCTGTTCAGTATAATGCTGGCTTTGGGTTTATCATATATGGCCTTTATTATGTTGAGGTACTTGCCCTCTATTCCCATTTTGCTGAGAGTTTTTATCATGAATGGATGTTGAATTTTGTCAAATGCTTTTTCAGCATCTATGGGGATGATCATGCGGTTTTTGTCTTTCTTTTTGTTGATGTGGTGGATGATGTTGATGGATTTTCAAATGTTGTACCATCCTTGCATCCCTGGGATGAATCCCACTTGGTCATGGTGTATGATCCTTTTGATGTATTTTTGAATTCGGTGTGCTAATATTTTGTTGAGTATTTTTGCATCTACATTCATCAGGGATATTGGTCTGTAATTTTCTTTTTTGGTGGGGTCTTTGCCTGGTTTTGGTATTAGGGTGATGTTGGCTTCATAGAATGAGTTTGGGAGTATTCCCTCTTCTTCTATTTTTTGGAACACTTTAAGGAGAATGGGTATTATGTCTTCTCTGTGTGTCTGATAGAATTCCGAGGTAAATCCGTCCGGCCCCGGGGTTTTGTTCTTGGGTAGTTTTTTCATTACCGTTTCAATTTCTTTGCTCATAATTGGTTTGTTTAACTTTTGTGTTTCTTCCTTGGTCAGTCTTGGGAGGTTGTATTTTTCTAGGAAGTTGTCCATTTCTTCTAGGTTTTCCAGCTTGTTGGCATATAGGTTTTCATAGTAGTCTTTAATAATTCTTTGTATTTCTGTGGAGTCTGTCGTGATTTTTCCATTCTCATTTCTGATTATGTTGATTTGTGTTGATTCTCTTTTTCTCTTAATAAGTTTGGCTAGAGCCTTATCTATTCTGTTTATTTTCTCAAAGAACCAGCTCTTGGTTTCGTTGATTTTTGCTACTGTTTTATTCTTCTCAATTTTGTTTATTTCTTCTCTGATCTTTATTATGTCCCTCCTTCTGCTGACTTTAGGCCTCATTTGTTCTTCTTTTTCCAGTTTTGATAATTGTGATGTTCGACTATTCATTTGGGATTGTTCTTCCTTCTTCAAGTGTGCCTGGATTGCTATATACTTTCCTCTTAAGACTGCTTTAGCTGCGTCCCACAGAAGTTGGGGCTTAGTGTTGTTGTTGTCATTTGTTTCTATATATTCCTTGATCTCTATTTTGATTTGTTCATTGATCCATTGATTATTTAGTAGCATGTTGTTAAGCCTGCATGTGTTTGTGAGCCTTTTTCTTTGTAGAATTTATTTCTAGTTTTATACCTTTGTGGTCTGAAAAATTGGTTGGTAGAATTTCAATATTTTGGAATTTACTGAGGCTCTTTTTGTGAGCTAGTATGTGGTCTATTCTGAATAATGTTCCATGTGTACTTGAGAAGAATGTATATCCTGTTGCTTTTGGATGTAGAGTTCTATAGATGTCTATTAGGTCCATCTGTTCTAGTGTGTTGTTCAGTGCCTGTGTGTCCTTACTTATTTTCTGCCCGGTGGATCTATCCTTTGGGTTGAGTGGTGTGTTGAAGTCTCCTAAAATGAATGCATTGCAGTCTATTTCCCTCATTAGTTCTGTTAGTATTTGTTTCACATATGCTGGTTCTCCTGTATTGGGTGCATATATATTTAGAATGGTTATATCCTCTTGTTGGACTGAGCCCTTTATCATTATGTAGTATCCTTCTTTATCTCTTGTTACTTTCTTTGTTTTGAAGTCTATTTTGTCTGATATTAGTACTGCAACTCCTGCTTTCTTCTCACTGTTGTTTGCCTGAAATATGTTTTTCCATCCCTTGACTTTTAGTCTGTGCTTGTCTTTGGGTTTAAGGTGAGTTTCTTGTAAACAGCATATAGATGGGTCTTGCTTTTTTATCCATTCTGTTACTCTGTGTCTTTTGATTGGTGCATTAAGTCCATTTACATTTAGGGTGACTATTGAGAGATATGTCCTTATTGCCATTGCAGGCTTTAGATTCGTGGTTACCAAAGGTTCAAGGTTAGCTTGTTTAGTACCTTACTGTCTCACTTAACTCGCTTATTGAGCTGTTATATACACTGTCTGGAGATTCTTTTCTTCTCTCCCTTCTTATTCCTCATCCTCCATTCTTCATATGTTGTGTGTTTTGTTCTGTGCTCTTTTTAGGAGTGCTCCCATCTAGAGCAGTCCCTGTAGGATGCCCTGTAGAGGTGGTTTGTGGGAAGCAAATTCCCTCAGCTTTGGTTGTCTGGGAATTGTTTAATCCCGCCATCATATTTAAATGAGAGTCGTGCTGGATACAGTATCCTTGGTTCAAGGCCCTTCTGTTTCATTGCATTAAATATATCATGCCATTCTCTTCTGGCCTGTAGGGTTTCTGTCGAGAAGTCTGATGTTAGCCTGATGGGTTTTCCTTTATAGGTGACCTTTTTCTCTCTAGCTGCCTTTAAAACTCTTTCCTTGTCCTTGATCCTTGCCATTTTAATTACTATGTGTCTTGGTGTTGTCCTTCTTGGATCCTTTCTGTTGGGGGTTCTGTGTAATTCCATGGTCTGTTCGATTATTTCCTCCCCCAGTTTGCGGAAGTTTTCAGCAATTATTTCTTCAAAGAGACTTTCTATCCCTTTTCCTCTTTCTTATTCTGGTACCCCTATAATACGAATATTATTCCTTTTGGATTGGTCACATAATTCTCTTTGTGTTGTTTCATTCCTGGAGATCCTTTTATCTGTCTCTATGTCAGCTTCTATACGTTCCTGTTCTCTGGCTCCTATTCCTTCAATAGCCTCTTGTATCTTATCCATTCTGCTTATAAATCCTTCCAGGGATTGTTTCACTTCTGTGATCTCCTTCCTGACATCTGTGATCTCCCTCCGGACTTCATCCCATTGCTCTTGCATTTTTCTCTGCATCTCTGTCAGCATGTTCATGATTTTTATTTTGAATTCTTTTTCAGGAGGACTGGTTAGGTCTGTCTCCTTCTCAGGTGTTGTCTCTGTGATCTTTGTCTGCCTGTAGTTTTGCCTTTTCATGGTGATAGCTATAGTTTGCAGAGCTGGTACGAGTGACCGCTGGAAGAGCTTCCCTTCTTGTTGGTTTGTGGCCTTCCTCTCCTGGGAGAATAGCGACCTCTAGTACCTTATGCTTGTCAGCTGTGTGCAGACAGGGCTTCTGCTACCTGCCCGTTTGCTATGAAGTTTATCTCCGCTGTTGCTGTGGGCGTGGCCTGGCTGGGGCTGCTCCTCCAAAATGGTGGATCACTGTTGGAGGGGGAGCAGCCGGGAGGCGTTTTATCTCCTTAAGGGGCCTCTGTGCTCCCTGTTGTCCAGGGGGTTAGAGTGCCCAGAGCTTCCCAGATTCCCTGCCTCTAGTCTAAGTGTCCTGTCCTGCCCCTTTAAGACTTCCAAAAAGCACTCTCCAAACCAAAACAACAACAGCAACAATGAGAGAGGAGACAGAAAGAAAAAAAAGGAAAAAACGCGATTTTTTTGTCCTCAGGCACCGGTCCCAGGCACTCGCTCACTGGTCCTGCTTCCCTGCCTCCCTAGCACCGGGGTCCCTGTCCCCCTAAGGCCTCCAAAAAGCACTTGCCAAAAAAAAAAACGGGAGAAACACGCAATTTTCTTTGTCCTCAGGCACCGGTCCCAGGCACCCGCCCACCCGTCTTGCTGCCCTGCCTCCCTGGTATTGGGGTCCCCGTCCCTCCAAGGCTTCCAAAAAGCACTCGCCAAAAAAAAAAAAGGGGGAAAAACGCGCGATTTTCTTTGTCCTCAGGCGCCGGCCCCAGGCCCCCGCCCACCGGTCCCGCCACCCTGCCTCCCTAGGATTGGGAAAAACGCGTGTATTTCTTTGTCCCCAGGCGCCTGTCTCAGGCACCCACTCACCAGTCTTGCTGCCCTGTTTCTCTGGTATGGGGGTCCCTGTCCCTTTAAGGCTTCCAAAAAGCACTTGCCAAAAAGAGAAAAAAAAGGGAAAAATGCGCGATATTCTTTGTCCTCAGGTGCCAGTCCCAGGCACCCGCTCACCGGTCCCGCCGCCCTGCCTCCCTAGCACCAGGGTCCCTGTCCCTTTAAGGCTTCCAGAAAGCACTTGCCAAAAAAAAAAAAAACCACTCTGGTTTCTTTCCACCCACCAGGAGCCAGGGAGAGGGGCGCTCAGGTCCCGCTGGGCCGGGGCTTGTATCTTACCCCCTTCGCAAGGCGCTGGGTTCTTACAGGTGTGGATGTGGTCTGGATGTTGTCCTGTGTCCTCTGGTCTCTATTTTAGGAAGAGTTTTTTTTGTTATATTTTCATAGATCTATGTGTTTTTGGGAGGAGATTTCCACTGCTCTACTCACGCTGCCATCCTGGCTCCGCCCCCAGAATACATTTTTATCTCGTGGTACAGATGAAGTGGGAACTGGACAATAGTAGATTTTCAGAGCCTAAAAGCCACCTTTTGTTCTACAAAAGGTTACTTTTATAACAACAGTGAATTCAAACTTAAACCAGGGACCTTAAATCAGAAAACAATTACATTTCTAATATAACAGGAAGAGCAGTATCAATTGCACAATCATAGACAGACATCACTTAACAAGTAAGGCTGGATTATTAATGGAGTTGTAAATGTTTTCTTGTTGTTTATGTTATGAAAATAATTTGTCTTTTTCTTACTAAAATTAGCTTTAAAAATTATAAATAGAGGTATCCTTCTCTTGTAACTTCCCTTTACCCCATTTAAGAATTATTGAGCTATTTAAAATTTTTTCTTTCTGTAGGAAATGATAGGATGTCATGACAATGTCTTGTCTGTCAAAACCTAACGATCTAAAGCTGTGGTTGGAATTCAAACTGCCTCACTCTTTATCCAGTGCTCTTGCAGCTAAGCAGTGTGTTCTGCGCGACTTTTCCAGTGTTTGTTCATCCACTGTTCTAGTTTTTGTCAGTTTTTAATGCCATTCATAGTTTCTGTGACATTGACTCTTACACAATATTAAAATGGCTGCATTTCCTTTCAATTTAACAGAAAAGTAGCAGTTCTGAATCATTAAGTGACAAAGGTTCCGAATTGAAGAAAAGCTTTGATGCTGTGGTATTTGATGTTCTTAAGGTTACACCAGAAGAATATGCGGTAAGCCTCTCTCACCTCTCCTTTCTCTAGTTTTTACACTTAATTTATGTACTGTTGCTTTTGAGCTAGACTTTGCAGGCCTCGTGGAGGAGATGGCCGAAAAAAGCTGGATGTGGGAATTAATGGAGAGAGTAGCACAATGCTGGAGCAAGTAGAGGGATGAAATGGGGAAGGTAAGGAGAGGTGTAGGTAATTTTAGAGAAGCTTCTTAAGTTACACTTTCAACTTAATAAGTAATCAAATATTTACCTTTATAGTAGTTGCTGTCGTTCCTACCTATACCACCTTCCAAAGCCACCTATACTTTATTGATGTGCATAAGAAGTCTTTTTACTTTTTTGCAAATGAAAAAAATTGAAATTTGGAGGCATGATTGCAATATCATGAAAGATATACAGAAAACTTTTATCTCTTAAAAGACATAAGTGTTCATTTATTTACGTTCTTTCTCCTTTAACTTGTTAAGAGAATATATTGATTTCTTGATCTTGAACCACTCTTGGCATTCCAGGAATAAGCTGTTTGGTCATAGCATATTCTTCTTTGGTATATTGTTGGGTTTTGTTTTACATCTGTAGCCATAAGTGAGATAGGTCCTCAGCCATGTGAAGTACCCTTACATATGAGTTGCCACTAGTATAGTCTCTTATTTTATAAATTGGAAAGAAAACATATTAGCATCAGATTTTATATTACTATTTGAGGAGATAAGATTTAATAGTCAAACAACACTGCTCCATGAACCAGTAGATATAATTTTTGTTATTGATGGAATGTATAATTGTGTCCAATTTTTTAAAAATTATTTTTTGTTTTATTTTCTAATTTTACCTTATTTAGTTCACAAGAAAATAGGAATGAGATAATTGGAAATAATTATATCTAATTGTATAGGGCTAAATTTTCATTTTCTGTAAGCCCTTATAAAATTACTTATTTTCTTATAAAGATTTGAGTATTTAATACATTTTAATACAGAGTATGACTTCAATTTAGAATGTATGTCATATAGAATTCCAAGGAAGAGAGTGTCATTTTTTTTCTTTTCATTTCAGGGTCAGATAACACTGATGGATGTTCCAGTATTTAAAGCCATTCAACCAGATGTGAGTAATTTTAAGAACTTTTCTTTTACATATATAAAATAGTCAATTATAGTATCCCAAATTAAGTTTTAGAAATGTCAAATTATACTCCATATTAATTTTTAAAAGCTTAAAGCTTTTGATTTAACTTGGGTATTTATTATTCAGGCCCCAAAAACTCGTGTAGCATCATAATTATATATCACTGAGTCATAGGCAGGACTATTTGAATAATTTTACTTGATTAAGCTTCTCACTTTACTGAAGTGAGGAGTGAACTTAAAGATGTTAAATGATTTACCCGATTTACCCACAAATGAGAAAATTGGAATAAGAAACTGGTTTTCACAACTCACTCTGGTAATCTTTTCCCTTAAACCTTTATGACTTTATAATACGACTGTGTGTTGTCATTTTGGAGAGAAGAGAGAGGATCAGGGAATGCATTTTTTTGTTTTTATTATGAAAAAGGGCACTAATAGTTATTCCACATCTGCCCACCAAAAGCCATTTACTGTACTATATGTGTGTGGCAACGTGAGTATTGTAGTAATCTATTTTACTGATGAGAAGACATGGTAATAATCCTCAATACACAGCTAAGTGTTAGAACTGGGCTTCAGACTCTAAAAACTGATGCTTTTTCCATTCTTGTTAAGAATATACATATGATTTTGTATCTGCAAACTAAGACATTGATAATAGGAAGCAAGAATGTACATATGATTTTGTGTTCTCAAACTAAAACATTGATAATGTTGATACTCAGTACCATAAGATAGATACTTTTAAAGTTCTTCTGGGAACAAGATATTTGTTGTATTTAATGTAGTACATACAAGCCTACAGTGGCCTTGAACACTATAATGAGTTAGAGAAAACATCTCTGTCTTATCTGGTATAGACAGTATTAGTTCTATGATTTTCAGGTAAGTTACTTAATGTCTTAGTGTCTCAAGTTTGTCACTTACAAAGTGAAGGGGTGGGCTTAAGTGACCTCTAGAGTCTCTGTCAGTTCCATAGTTCTCTGTTTTCCTAACTTTTCCCTCATGCCACAGAGGATTTCTCTCAGTAAAACCATTAGATTAGCATTAGAAGAACAATCCATTCTATAAGTTGGGTACAAACAGAAAATGGCTTTTGTATTTAAATGACAAAAGCTGAAATATTCATTTATTCATATCCCTGATTTAAAAAAACAAAAATGAAAACTAAATTCTTTACAGAAAATTACATTTTTGGCCCCGAAATTCAGCCATTTTCTTTTAGACATATTTCTTCCTTTTGAATGAACTGCCATGACTTACTTGCTGTTTCATGTGAGATTAGTGCTATTCAATAGGAATATGATGTGAATCCCTTATATAACTTTACATTTTTTAATAGCTATATTACAAAGTAAAAAGAGAGGTAAAATTAATTTTAATAATTTTATTTAACCCACTGTAGCCAAAATATTACCAGTTCAACTTGTAATTGGTAGAACATTTATTGAGGTATTTTATGTGCTTCTTTCCTGGCTAGGACTTTGAAATCCAGTGTATATTGTACAATTCTAGCACATACTCATTTGGGGTAGCCACATTTCAAGTGCTCAATATCCGTTTGTGGCTAGGGCCCGGACATTGAAGATCTAGATAATGACTTCTTAAAGTCATGGACTTAAGTCAGTGGGAAATTTTTATTTTGCTGTGACATCTAACATTACTTTGTGAAACTTAGAAGTAAACCTTAAAATTCCCTTGACCCCACTTCCTGATCTAATTTGACACAAAACCCACTGGGTTTTTTAACCTAAGTATCTATTCATTCATTCTCTATTCCCAACACCCTAGTCCAAGATAACATTTGATCTCAGCTGAATTACTACAATGCCTTATCTGATCTACTGCAGCTAAACTCTTCTCTACCCAGTAGCCATGGTAATCTTTTCAACATATATATATCTGGTCATGTGATCCCTCTGCTTAAAACACTTTGGTGGCTGCTCGTTGCTCTGCAGATAAGACAAACTGTCCTAGTCTACAAATCTCACCATAGTTTTGCCTCTTCCTACCTCCTCCAGCCTCATTACACCTTTTCCACATCTTTCTGGACTGTCTACACTGGACTTTTAGTCCCTTACCACTGAGCCTATGCACATCCTAATATCCTAATTAACTCCTGCTCATCCTTCAGTTCTCAGAAAAAGCTTGACTTCTCAGGTAGCTTTTCTTGTCTTCCTCCAGGCTGTCCTAACACTCTTGTTCTTCATTGGACTGTCAGTTGGAGTTTTATGTTTATGTGTTGCGATTTAAAAAGTATTTACTGAGTATCTATTATGTTGTCAGACACTGGATTAGTTGCTGAAATATAGCAGTGAACAAACAAAAATTCCTGCACTAGTGGATCCAACTTTTGAATAAGGTGAGCTGGACAGTGTGTCATGAAAAGCATGAAGCAGCCAAAAGAGGCTAGGGAGAAGGGACAGTGGGACTTGTGGTTTTAGAGAGGATGGTCAGGAAGGCTTTACTGAGAAGGTAACGTCTGAGCCAAGATCTGAAGGAGGTGCGAAAGCAAGCCATATGGGTGTTTAGGAGAAGAGTGTTCCAGGCAGAGGGCAGCCAGGGCACCGGCCAGTGAGCTGCAGTGAGCGAGTGGGGGAGTAGGAGGTGAGGTAGAGTGAGGGCTGGGTGGCGGAGGGCCTTGTAGACCATCACTCCAAACAAGATGGGAACTGCTGGAGGGTTTGAGAAGAAGAGTGACAACTTCTGACTTGAGTTTTATTTAAGTATCTGACTAGGCTATGTGGGGAAGTAAGCATGGGGATTTGGTGGTGGGGGTGGTACCAGTCTTAAATCAGGGAGCCCAGATGAGAGGTGAAGGTGGCTGGGATCAGGGTGGGAGTGGAAGAGGTGGTGAGAAGTCAGATGCTGTATGCAGGATGGGTCAAGGATGATGCCAAGGTTTATGGTCTGACACCAGAAGCATGTAGTTGATAATATTCTCTGAGATGGAAAATTATTATTGTGTTCACAACTCCTGGGTCATTCGTTATAGAATTTTATGTACAGTGTTCCTTGTGGAGAAAGGCCGGAGGAGCAGATTTTGAGGAAGAGCAGGAGTTTGGCTTTGGACATGTTCCGTTTTACATGCCTTGTTGATACCAAGGAGAATGCTGAGCTAAGTAATACATACTGGCGTATATTCCCTGTCCAGGTTGGACATACAAGTTTGGGAGATGTCAGTATAGAGATACTAAAAGTATGGGTGTGACTACCAGGAGAGAATGTAGTAGAAGGGTCTTATTTAATGTTTAGGAGGAACTAGCAAAAGAGACGAAGACACAGCAGCTGATGACTTAGGAGGAAAACAAAGGTATAAGTTGGGGAGTCCCATGAGCTGAGTGAAGGAAGTATTTTCAGGAGGAAGGAAAGAGCAGGTGTGGAGTATGGTTAATCATGTGCTTATTTGATTATTCCTCACTGCTTCCACTAGGTTTTAAGCTACCTGAGAGCAGAGAACAACAGCTTTGCTTGTACTGTTGTATCTGGCGTGTAGTGGGAGCTAAATATTTAGAATGAGAAAAACAACATAGTGTTTAGTAAACACTTGTTCAATGGGAGAATGTTTTCAAAAGTTTAAGCAGTTACTCTTTTGGAAGAAAAGGTGTAGCATTAAAATGTTGTTATGTATCAGTCTCATTACACTAAATCTGACAGCATAAATAGGACTTTGTTATCTGCCAGAATGTTTTCTAATTTATTATGAAATATTTAAGACATAGAAGGCATAAAAACTAATAAGGTGAATTCCTGTATATCCCCACCCCATTCAGTTCTGTCGAAGCTGCTCTGCATCTTTGCTATTCACTTCTTTTCCCTTCTTCCACCAGGGTAGCCACTATCTAGTATTGATCTTTATCATTTCTGTGCTGTTAGTTGTCCTCTGCATATACGTGTCCCTTAGCAATGCTATTGCAGGCTTTACCTTTTTTAGTAAATGGAACCTATTGTTTTTGTCTTCTTTAGCTTACTTTTTGTTTAACATTGTTGATTAGCATCATGTTAATTTGTGCACTCGAGAGCATTTTGTAGAGCATAGACATCTTTAAGTTTATTAAATCCTGCCAAATTGTTTTCCAGAATATTTGTACAGATAGTTTATTACCTCAATACTCTTGCCACTGATAAATTTAACAAAAGATTGTTTAAGCCATAATGTCAGCCAGTCTAATTTATTAGTTTTAGTTAGTGGTGTCTATATCATTATGTAGTTAGAATATTAATTTCATAGAGAATCAATTCTTTTTGTTAAATCAAATTTTAACTTCAGATACTATGAAAAGATAGTAATTACTGGATTTAGTATATTTATCCTCAATATTGCTGTCTATTATACCAGTGTTAATGTCTCTCTCTATAACTTTTTATAAAACTTTAAAAAAAATCTATATACTCTTTATGAAATGGTTTAAAAGATCTTTGGTTAAGTTGCACCAAAACTATTTAAATCAAAGCTTACTATTATGTGTATATATCCATATGTACATTTATTTCAGGTGATGGCTTATTCACATTTTCTGAAGTAAAACACTAAATTTGAACTTTTAAAAATATAGATTCTGGATTCAACTATGCGATTTAGTAATTTTAGTTGCAGGTTGGTGTTTGAACCGCACAAGTCTCACTAAGTTTTCTATAACAGAAGCAATTTCTTAGTTATCTGGAACTTTAAAAATATTTATCTCTTTTTAATTCCATTCCCTAAGTAGGACACTGTAATTCCTACCAGTTTGTGGAATTCTGTATTCCCAAGTGTCAAGCAGAATTTAGCTAAACTTGTTCTACCTAAACTCACTTTTGACTTGTAGGAAGAAAGAGGCAACTATAAGAAATGAAGTTGTGTTCTCAGAATAAAGCTACTTACCTACAGTGTCTATTACGCTGTGTACTTCAGAATTGCTCAGGTTTAAAATTACCTCAGATTGAAAGAAGATAAAAGAATAGATTTTGATACTTTGTTTCTTAGTTTTTTTGTTTTATGGTAGAGAAGAATGAAAACTTGTTACCAATTAAAATAATTTAAAGGAAAGTCACCAGTAATTTAAAAAACTACTTAATGGACATATAATTACATAAAGAATAAAACCATAGCAAACATTTTTTCTGAGGTTCCCTGAGTGCATTTTACCATCTATCCATTTTTAATACCAGTCAAAAACCCAGTAGTCATTCTTTTCTTTCTGTTTCCTTTTTCCCATTCTCCAGTTGATTTTACCTCCTGGATAACTTCTCGCCTTCCCCTTTCCTGTCAACTCTAAAGGATGTTTGTTAAGGAGTGGAGTGCTTTGCAAGGCTGTCACTCATTGGCTCTAGAAACACATTCCTTAGTCCTGTATTTGGTTGTTGGACCTGAGACCGGTCTCAGCTTCGTCATCTGTACAATGACAGATCCCTCTCCATCTGAATACTTTGTCCTGATGGTCCCATGGCTGGTGCTACAGAAATCCTAAGAATCTTTATGTGCCCAGGGGCCCAGCAGCATGGCCAAATTTGGGAGCTTCTATGGATAATGACCTCTTCTCACACAAAACCAAGCTTTACACTATTCTCCATCCTCCCAATAAATATCCATCTCTTAGTGATGAGGAGGAAATGCAATCATGCGGTTGCTGAAACCATAGAAGGAGGAGGGAAGGAAAAAAAGGAAGAAGGAAAAAAGCTAGTAGTTCCATTATCCACACACTCAGTACTGCTGATAGGTCCCTGTAACTCTTACTCCCTTGGAGCTGCTTGCTCTCACTCGCTCTCCTTTTTTTTAAACCAGTTTGGGGGAGGCAAATTGCCATGTATTTTACTGCCTCTATTTTTTTCCTGTTTAATGTCTCCAGCATTCACAGCTCTCTGGGTCCTCAAAAAATTCTTAATTACTTTATCTCACTTTATGATTTATCTTAAAGCCCTTTGAATTCCAGAAAATATGTTTTAGTGGCAAAACAAAAAATCATGGAGCCAGAAGACTAGTATTTTGTTTCAGCTTTACTGTTTATAGATTGTTCCACTAATGTGATCTATTTCATATCACGTCATTTCATATCACATCTATTTCTTATGGCCTTTTTTAAAAAAAATTAAATCTGTCAGATAGGGATTTTGGACTACTTGATCTTTAAAATGCTTCCAGATCTTTGAGAAACTTCTGGACACAGGTTAATCTTTAGTGGCAACTTCAGAGTAAGATCTGCTGTTGAGTGTATTTTCTCTGTTAGTAATAAATATATTTTTTATTAAAACTGTAGGACCTTTGAGGTGTAAGAATGGAGGGTGATCATGAGTCCATCTCTGATAGGTTGGGGGTCTGTTATCTTCTCACTAGAACATAAATTCCACAAGGGCAGAATCTGTTTACATATTGATACAGCTCTAGAGCCTAGAATAATACCTGTTCAGTATTTGAGTATGGTGAGTGACTGTTACATGCCTTTATACTATATAGCCTAAGGCACGTCATGCCCCACTTTTTATCATGTTTGCAGACTTTCTGCAAAAGTCTGTTACCCAGTCCAAGAATGTGACTTTTATATAATAACTCACTTTCTGTGGAAACAGTTTTGTTTTTTCTCCACTCACAATTCAAAGCATTTTCAGGTTTCTTCCCTAGAATGAATTACTCAGGGCTTAGTAAGGTTATACATTTAGCTTAGGGGTTCTAGACATTCATTAATTTCCAGTATGAATATTCTGGCATTTAGTTGCAGTTCAGCTCCTGTTAGAAATTTTCCCACATTTCATACTTACATAAATTTCTCTAGTACGATTTCTCTTTTGATCATGAAGGTTTTTTTTTTTAAGGTAGCTCCTACACATTTTTAGGGCTTCCCTGAGTTTGAGTTCTTTCATGTTGAGGAAGCAGTGACTGTGTTTTGAAGGCTTTTCCTGTTTATTATTGCATCCATAGGTTTTTGTTTTTGTCTCTTATGAATTCTCTGATGGCTCTGTAAAGCTTTCATTTCTTCTGAAGGCATTGCCACATTGGTTATACAACAATGAGATTTCTCCTCACATGACTGGGGGAGTTTTCTCTCCAGTAGTGATTCTCTAGTGCTTTCAATAAGTCTTATGTAAGGAGTGAACTGTGCTTGAAATCTGTGTTGTAGTCATTACATTGGATGGTGTTTGTCTCTCTTGTGAGGTTCTCAAGTGTACCTAAAATGACAGGCTCTAATTGAAAGTCCTCTGACATGTATTACATTCAAAGAAGAAAGTTCCAAACTTTCTGACTTGTTCCAGTAGGTTATTTAGAGTGTATCAGTAGACAGATGTTAAATACAAAGGATAGATAAGGCCCTCCTGTATAACTGGGATACTCAAGAGAGTGAGAAAGAGTGATGGTTAAATAAGGGAAAGTTCATAATAGATAATTCTGAATCTTAAAACTTAAAAAAACTTAAAATTGAAATATTTGTGCAATATGCAGAAAGAGCTTTCTCTATGCAGATTTTTTTGTATTTGCAAAGAGACTATAATCTTGGCACATTCAGAGTTCTGACATCAGGAATATCATAATTCAATCCTTGTTTTAATGAAAGTTATCATTTGCATTAGAATTAAAATGTAAAAAATCCATCAATAAAGTGAGAGCTTTTGAAGAAAGCAAAGAAGACTAGACTTGAAATGTTTCTTGTAGACTGGAATAAACCAACTTTTCTGTCTGAAGCAGAATGCAGTTGTTTTTTGTCAGTTCATATTATTGCTGTTCATCACCATGAAGTCTTTGAATTTATAGTAAGGTCAGGCTTTGATTAGAACTAGAAAAGATAAAAGGAGAAAGTTGCAGACTAGGAGACTAGGTATATCAGTGTTGGTGGTAGATAAGATAGCACCTGCCTTTATCGCTAATCCCATCATAGAGGCAGCTTTAACATCCTGGGAGGCGGAAGAGGGGGAGGAAAGAAGGTGGTGAGTACATTAGAAAAGAGAAGTGGTATTTCTGACTTAGCATACAACATCAGAGTTACATAGTTTCAAAGCTTATTCTGTTGATTAAAATTACAGGAATTGGAGTGAGCCCTTCATCTGTGCTGGGACTTCTTTCTAAGTAGCGGTATAGGCTGAATGCTAATGGATATAGTGTATCCCTTTAAAGCATCCCACTTTTGAGCATAAGAATACCTCAGCAATAACTATCTTCTTGTGAGGATCCCCACCCCCTGCAGTCTTATTACAATTTCCATCGCTTTTTCTTTTCTTCCCTTAATCTGTCTACGTGCTGGTCTATATTGGCCTTTTCTCTTCTTCTATCTATAGGTATCCCTACAACATCACCCTTAGAGCAGCCCTTTTAAGAGTGTTGGAACCTACAAGATGAAATTTAGACCAAGAATTTGACTTTACAGAACAAACCTACAAGAGACTTAAGAGAAGCTGTGGCTCCTGTGAAATTCAGTAATTCTTTCATAGGGTAGGTGGTCATCAGTTGTGGTGTTTGCCTTCCCACATGCTTCCAAAATAAACTCAGCTGAAAATTGGGCTTGACAGTTTCATGGTTCACAATGAGTCCATGAATATTTGTGAGTATAGATTTAGAAGATTTCTTTAACACTGCCTGATTTAAAAACTGCAAGTTAAATCCATTTGAACAAATTTTACAAGGATTAAGACTGTGCTATTTCATTTAGCCTTTGCTAAAATGGAATCTTATTTATACACTATACTCAATTTAAATCAGTCCTATTCCTAAATCATACCCTAAATAAAACATCCTTTGAGTCACTAAGTTTGCTTCAACTTTCTGGTGTTCATGGGAGCTGTTTTGGTATAGAATAATTGACCAGGTTGATAAGCTGTCAAATGCAGGATGTGCTGGTAGGGGGAGGATTTACTTCTTAGATTGTATTCTAGTGTCACTTGGAGGAAGACCTTAGAATCTGAGCCAAAAAAGAGAGAGAAACAAAGGGGATAGCACTTTCTATCTCACAGACAAGTTTAGTGGCTGCTGCGAGGTAAAAGTGGGGCAGGACAAAATTTGTTTAAGGCCAGCTAACCCTAAGTGCATGTCAGGGTTTAGGAAGAACAGTAGTGAATGAGTTCCTGGATTCCCAGTGTGATTTCAGCTT
Organism: Manis javanica; assembly: GCF_040802235.1. NCBI lineage: Eukaryota > Metazoa > Chordata > Mammalia > Pholidota > Manidae > Manis > Manis javanica. Next base: position 87,335,282 of record NC_133166.1, read on the forward strand.
ACTGTTGCTTTTTAACTTTTTATTTTGAGGTAATTACAGATTCACAGGAAGTTGCAAAAGAAATAGTACAGGGATAATTACAGATTCAGAGGAAGTTGCAGAAAGAGTTCAGAGAAGTCCCATCTACCCTCACGCAGTTTTCCCTGGCAATTACATCTTGCATAAGTATAGTGCGACAGCCAAACCAAGGCATGGACATTTGTGCAGTACATGTCTGTGTAATTCTCTGACACTCTGTTGTGTGTACATGTGTCTACGCACCACATCTGTCAAGATACAGAGCCAACTACTCCATCACCACAAAGATCTGTCCCTTGATAGTCGCACTTCCTCCTGCCCCCACCTCTCACCAGCTCCTGGCAACCAGTAGTCTGTTCTCTATCATTATAGTTCTGTTTGTCAGTTACAAGATGGGCTAGTAATGTAACATTGTCTCAAAGAGGAAATGATTTATGAAGCAGAAACTGCCCCCTTAAGAGGTTTTAGAAAACCTACTTCTTGTTCTTGTTTGAATTATAAATTTCTTTAGAAGGGAGGGCTCCAATGGAATTTTAAGCCATTTGCTCCTGAGTAGTGTGACTACAAGACCCTTCTTCATCCACTCGTCTTTTCAGTCTACTTCCAATAGTTTCCTTAAAAGGACAGAACAATTTTCCATTAAGTGAATGATATTGAAATGTTCCAAGAATTGGATGGATTTTTCAAAAACTTAGCATTTCTTATTTGAGGAGTCAGAAAAGCATTAAAAAAAATTTTTTTTGATGTAATAAAAAACCATAATTCACTGATACTTTTGTCTGGGTTTCTTATTTGTCATAATACATCATAATGAAGAAGATAAGACCAAATATGAAAATGAAAGAAATATGTATACAGCACTTAGAGTTGTCCTTCGTACCTATTGATCTCTTCATTAGTGTTAACTAATTCTTTAGCTGTGGTTAAGACATCTGTTGTCAAGGACTTTTTAAACACAAAAACAGTAGATTAAATCACACTGAAAGGATAGGTGGCAACTTTAAACAAAAACCAGGCCCCATGTGCATGTGAAGAAGATAGGGAAGATGTTTCCATAGGTTTTCTTCTGGTGGTGCATTTATAGGTGATATATGTCCCCATTTTCTCTCTATTCAACAAACATAATTACCAGTTTTGATAAGACTGCTGTGTGAGATTGGCACTCAGGAAGGTGGTGTAAATGATTCAGTATTTTAGGAGGGCAGTTTGACAAATATCAAAACCTTGACAGAATTCATATTCTTTAACCTAGTAATTTTACTTCTAGGACTGTATTTTAGCAAATGATCAGAAAAATGTCAGAAAAGATACAAGGTTATTTATAGTGTAGCCCTACTTAAAACAGGAAAATGAAATCCACCTTCTGTAGAAAGCTGAAAATAATTGAGTTTGAACTCTATGTCAGATGGCTACATTGAGTGGTTTGATAAGTTTAACAGCAATTTGAAAGAGACACTTTAATCAGCATTAATCAATTTGGAAATTATATTAATTGGTTTAAAGCAAATTGAATACTTATGGGTTTAATCATAGGAATTTTGTCCCAAAATTGGCATTCTATAGTTGTATAAATATGCTATGATTTTTAGAAAGGACAGAAATGTTTTCTAGCATTTGATGTTTTTAATATAGTTATCATATAATGTCATTTTTATGTTAATGTATCTACCACTAAATATTTTCTGTCTGTACAGGGAGATAATGTGAAATGAGCATATGTCTAGGTTGAGAACCAAGCATTTTTTTTTTACTGTAGAGTTGATTCTGTTGGTTTATTTTTTCTTTCAGTAATTTTGAATTTGAAAGTTGTAATCTAATTTTAGGTTTAATAAAAGTTAGTAATTCATATCACCAGAGCATTTACTGCTTATTTACTGTGTTGAAATGATCATTGTTGTCTCATCTCTCAGTATTTCCCATTTCAGTTACTCAAACCAGAAGTTGGGAATCTTAGTACTTCTGGATACCTCATTCTTAGTTTACACTGTGTGAATCTAGTTTTTGACAAAGTCCTGCCTGCCTCCAGAATGCCTTGAACCTACCAGTTTTTCCAATACCCACCCTAGTCAAGGGAACATTACCTTTTTCTTACAGTCTTGCGGTATCATCATAAAAGCTCTTTCCTCAGTCTTCCCCTAACTCAGTCTGTTCCTTTTTGTTTCTATTTTATTAACATTTTATTGAATATATGCACATATCATTTTTAAAAAATCAAATATTTCCATAAGAGAACAAAGTAGAGCAATATCCTAACCCACTTGCTCCTCCTTGCTAGCCTCCTTCCTTGTGCCCACAGCTGTCCAAGTCTCTCAGTTGTATTCCTCCTTGGAGAAATTTATATCTGTTTTTGAAATAATGTATCTAAATGCATGTTGATGGTTTTTCAATTTTGGATATTATTTATTGACACTCTCCTATAGAAGATGATTTCACTTTTATATTCTCTTCCCCTCACATTTACACATTTCCTCCTTTCCCCCCCATATAGATATATCACAATTTCGACATGAATAAGTAATCATGTCTATCATGTCACCATTCCTTACAGTTGAGCCAGAATTCGATTTTATTTTCCTTGAGCTAACGACTTCCTTTAGCGTTGTCTATATTGTCTGTAATTTTTCTGCTGCAAGTGAATGTAGTTGAATGTGTCTTCTCACGTCAGAATGTGTTCAAACACTTCAAACACTCTGCTTCATCTTTCAGAGACATCTCTCTTGGAATCTCTGTCCTCTGGCTACCTACTGTCTGGACTGTTCTTCTTAAGGTCTGCTTGCAGCCTTGTCCCGGGATCTCAAGTAAAGATTCCTTTACTGTTAATCTGGGAATTCCCAGTATTTTTCTTTGTATGGTGGTGCCTCAGTTTCCTGGATCCCATGTCCTCTTTTCCGTTAATTTGCTAGTTTGTTTTGATGGAACACATATTCCACTAGCTCTCTAAGAAGAGGTGCATAGAAGGCAAGTTCTCTGAGACTTTTATTTCTGAAATATCTATAGTATACTTTCATATGTAATTGGTATTTTTGTTGGATATAGAATTCTAGGATTTTGAAGGCATTGTTTCAGTTGTCTTTTTAACTTCCAGGGTTGCTATCTTATACCTTATGATCCCTGTTTTTCTGTGTGATCTACTTTTTGTTTTGTTATTTTGTTTTTGAATCATACAGATTTTATGATCTCTTTGTCTCCATTGTGTGCTGCAATGTTTTGATGCTAGGTTTTGGTTTGAGTCTTTCTTTCCTTTTTTTTAATACACTGTAATGGGCACTAGACTTTAAGTTCTGGAGGCATTTTCTTGGGGGGCAGGAGGAATTTTTTTGATTAGTTTATTTACTCTGTTTTTTTCTGTTCTCAAAATTTCCATTATTATTTAGATGTAAACTCCTAGGGACTCTTCTAATTAACATTCTAATTTTGCTCCTATTTTTAGCTTATTTAAAAGATTTTATTACCTTTGTCTCACACCTTTTCTCCTGATTTTTAAGTTTTTTCTTATTATATTTTTCATTGCCAAAAGCTCTGTTTTGTTCTCTGAATGTTTCTTTCCTATATCCTCCTGTTCTTGCCTAGTGGGAGCAGTATCTGTTCTCATCTCTCTGAGAGTAATAACCATACAGTTTTGTCTTTTCCTGTTCTCAGTTTGCTCTTGTTCACTGACCTAACTCAGTTTCCTCAGAGTTCCTTTCTTCTTTCCTATAGATTCTGTCTTTTTCTGGTCATGGTAGTTATATTACAGCAGGCTTTTTAGCTTGTTTTGAACCTTAAACCCTGTTGTAGACTGAAGCCTGTGGAACTGAATGTTTCTTTAAAATCAAAGGAAATCAGTTCCAGTAGAATACACTTAATCAAAATATTTTAAACTGTTATATAACAACATATGTGCTTCTGGTTATGATGTTAAGGTCTAGAGGTGATGAGATCATAATTTCAAAGTAGTAATCAGTGTAAATGATATTTTTGTGGTATCTGTACCAACTGTAATGTGACAGAAAATAATCTCATTTTTATTAGTAACAAAATCACATGTATATGCCAATTCTTCTGTAAGTTGTAGCCCACATTTGTAATGAAAAGAAATGTCATTTCAGTCAGAGGTTAGTGTAAAATATATTTAAATTTTTTTTACATCCAAGTTCTTGGACCCTTTGGATTCTATTGATAGACCTTGTGGGGAATCAAGAACCCTTCTGTGAGAGGTTTCTCAGACACCTGGGGTTGTTGATTATCAACTTAAAAGAGTGAGGTGCTGGAAAGCCATTTGGAAGCTCCAGGTCACTAAATGGGGCTTGACAACTAGTAGACTTCACTCTATGTTGTTGGACACTCAACTTACGTTGTGTGATTCACAAGCCCCACCACTTTGCTCTTGTGATTCAAATCTCTTCAGAGAAGAACCCCCCAATCTGCCATGAAATATAGTTATCTATGGTTCATAGACAAGTTATCTTGCCTTCTTATATTCTACTAATAAAAATCATTTTGGTTACTTATCTGAATGGTTGTGATATTAGATATGCTCCTATTAAATAAAACAGTTATAGGAAAGGGCACAACTTCCTCTAACATATTAAAACCCTTACTATAATGTGAAAACTGGGCTATTTCATGAATTTCTATTTAATTTTCAACTTAATTTTTCAGGAGCTTTCAAGTTGTGGATGGAATAAAAAAGAAAAATACAGTTCTGCACCAAATGCAGTTGCCTTCACAAGAAGATTTAATCATGTAAGTTGCTTATAAAATTTTGATACTTCCTGCAATTCAGTACCTCAATAGATAATTTTTCATTATGAAATATTTAACTCTTTACATCAATTCTGGAACGTTTTCAGCCAGTATCTCTTCAAATACTGTCTCTTTGCATGACGTTTATTTTTTCCTTCTGTAATTCCTATTGGATATTTGTTAGAACTTAACATTCTTTCCTGCTTGTATCTTACCTTAACCTTTCATATTACATCTAATACCTTTGTGTTCCATTCTGCATGATTTTCTCTGAAAGATCTGTATTTTGTGTTCAGTAATTTTCTTCAGATGTTTTTTAAATCTGTGTGCTTCTATGCTAGTGCTACTTTTTTCTTATTACTTAATTTCTTAAATTGTTTTCACTATTTTATTGTTATTGTCCAGGGTCCTTTGGGTACTGATTCTGTGTTATTTCTGCTGATGCTTGCTCCACAATGGTTTGTTTTCTTCTGCATTTTGTAATTTTGGATTGAGAGCTCATGACCATTTAAACTCTAACTGTGGGACTTTGCTATTGCCTAGGTTGAGGGAATACCCCTTCTGAAAGGCTTTTGGTTTGCTTTTGCTGGTACCAAGGGCTATCACAGGCTTAGGACTCTGTTTTTATGTTACATGTTTTGATTGGGGAACATCTTTTCTCTGTGCTGAAAATTTTAAATCTAAGTCCAGTTAAGGACAGATACAAATTCTCATGAAAAACGTCTTTTTCTCCTTTTGTATTGTCTTCCTCTTCCAGCTGGTGAATTGTTTTAGTCTACCTTTTCTCTAAGATCATAGTCCTTTGAAGATCCCTTGGCTGTAAGTGGAGTAGGAAGTGTAGAAGGTATGAGGCCTTGTATTAAGTCTTTGAAGGAGTGTTAAGTCCCAAGCCCCTGTGTCATTGAGAGGAAATCCTCCAAGGGCAGCAATAGCACCCTCTTAACCACTGCTTTGCCTTTATTTCCTTCTTTGTTTTTGTCCTCTCAAGAAATCTTTTATTTTCCTTTCAAGTCAGCCATACTTATTTTTTTTCGTTTTTTTAAAGAATTTGTTGTCTTTAACCCAGCATTTCCAGGGTATATAGCAAATAGTTTCTCAGGCTATTTAGTTCACAGTAATCCCAAAAAGAGAAGTTGGTTACAGTTTAAAAAAATTATTTTAAACCATTAATAGAAGCATAGTACAAACATCTAATTACTGAGTTCTGTTTAAGCTATGTAGCAGTTTTCAAAATTTTTGTGAGGTGGTCAGAATTTTATCACAGTGACACGAAGTTTTTTCTTTGCTGTATAAAAACCTCATATTACAATACTCAGAACTTGAACTTTAGATCTTAAGCACTCAGCCAAGAACTTGTCAAATATGTCATAGTATGTCCCAGTGTACCAAAAGCTTTTATCCTTATTCCAGATCACAGTCGATCTTAAAGCTCCATTAGTCACTGTATTACTGTTTTTTCCTCCTAATAGGGTCATAGGAGATCTGAAGTAGCAAATTACAAAAGAAGTTAGGAAAAGTCATTTTAGTGGGAACCTATCTACATTTTTACTTTTAAATGAGTCTCAAACATAGACAGCATATGGTTGGGTCTTCCCTTTTTTTATCCAGTCTGACAATCTCTGCCTTTCAACTTAGACTTAGAAAAGATAAAATTCAGAGAGCTTCCATATATCCCTAGCTGCACCCGGTGTTAGCATCTTACATAAGTACAGTATATGGTTATTAGAGGTAGGGAATTTACATTGATACAATACCATTAACTAAACTAAGGACCTATTCAAATTCCTCCAGTTTTTCCACTAATAGCCTTTTTGTTTGTTCCAAGATACCATTTTGGATCTTGCATAACATTTAGTTGTCACTAATGCAAACAAAAGGGTTTTCTTGGGGTATGATTCTATTTATGCTTTTTCTCTTAACCCTCAGTCAACCTTTTCTGTTTTTTTTGCATGTCTGGTAATTTTTCAGTGTATAGTCATCATTATGGATGATATGTTATCAAGACTCTGGGTTCTGTTGTCTTCTTTGCAAATGTTGATTTTTATTTTAGTAGGCAGTAGACCTGGCTAGCCTCAAAATCCAAGTTCTTTCTTTCTTTGGAGAAAACATAATTTCTTTCCATGTTTTGTTTTCATTTGGGCTTCTTAGGAGTTTTCCCTGCACGTGTACGGTTCCCAGGTCAGCAAGAGATTTGGATGGAATTTTTATATAGATTTTGGGCATCACCCTTTTGTCTTTCCCTCCTTTCCAGAATTTCACCCATCACTCTCTAGCCAGTTGTCCTCTGACTTTTGAAGCCATTAAGACAGTGGCCTTTTGAGTACCACATGGAAAAGACAAGTAATGACTTTGTAGCATCTTACTATGCTTGATAGACAGAGATTGCAATGGAGGGAGTGAGGACTTGATAATACAGGTGAACGTTGAAACCACAGTGTTGTTCATGTGAAACCTTCACAAGATTTTATATTTAATGATACTTTAATTAAAAATAATAATAATAGTATTTTGTAATTTCAGTGTAAAAAAGAAAGACAGTGGCCTTTTGTTTGAGTTTTAGCTGGGCCACATTGTGTTAACTGGGGAATGTCCTCAGATGACAAACTTTATCAATATAAATCTTACCCAGTGCATCTTACTTCTTCCAAGGGTCATACCTCCAGTTTCTGCTTTCTTTTGGTTCTTCTCTTAGCTTTTAAACAGCTTCTCTGGAAGAGAGCTACCAACTATTCCACCTTACGAGAAGTGGAACTCCCCCCATCCCTTTGCAAACTACTTTTTATTGGTTATCAAAATAATAACATGTGTTGCAGGAAAATTGAAAAAAAATGTAGAAATGTATGAAAAGCTGGGAGGAAAAAACCACCCAGAGGTGACTTATTGTTAACATTTTAACATATGTCTTTCTATTCTTATTTTTTGTTACTTTAATAGAAATCATGTTGTACATATCATTTATAGCTCTGTTGTATTAACATACCATGAAATGTTCCTATATCATAAAATTACTTTGAAAAAGTTTTTAATATTTGTATGATCTCATGTGATTTAACTATCATAATTGTAATACCACTCTGTATTAGATACGTCTCTGACAACCTCTAGTCATACCTTCTGGCCAGTGGTGTCCTGATTCTTTTTTATTGGAGGAACAGTTGTCTAAGTTTCTTTTAAAAGTTATCTTTAGATAATTGGAAATTTGATGTGATAATTGGAAATTTTTTATAATTGAGAATTATTGTTCTTAGGAATGATAATGATACTGGGTTATGTTTATTAAAGAAAGACTCCTTATCTTTTAAAAATACTTACAAATGCAATTATATATGGTCTTTGATTTGCTTCACGGGCATTTGAAGTCAGGGTGAGGGTGCGAGTGAAAAGACTTGGCCATAATTGATTGTTAAGGCTGGTTGATGTGTACTGGGACTTCATCATTATTTTCTGTGTAGTTTAGTATACATTTTAAGTTTTCCATGATAAAAAAAATTGGCTATCTTTAAAGCTTAATCATAGTTTTGGCTGCAAATACTAGGTTTTCATAACACCTCTGTATTATTATAAACCCCTGAATAAAGTAACTACAGTCAAAATATCCTGTGAAAAGTGTTTTCTTCAAAGAATGTGTTAAATATTTGTTTGAATCATGAAATTGTTGTTCAGCCATTTTTAGCCTACAAAAAGGGCAAGTTCTTATGATTAATGTTTATGAAGAAGTATTCTAATAAACAATGGTGAATTTGCCACCTAAGCTAAGAAGTAGAAGAGAACAAAACTGTAGAATCATTTTACATGTCCTTCTCTCTTCCCTCACTTAAGGCATGACCATTATCTGAGAATTGGGGTTTTTTTTCTTTTCTTCTTTTTCAGTTGATTAAAAAAAAATTTTTTTTTGACTCTTCTTGTAATTCCTTGATTGATTTACAGGCATATTTGTATCCCTAAACAACATGTTGTATAATCTTGCTTGTTTTTCATCTTCAGAAAACACATTATCAGACTATATGTATTCTTTTGTGGTTGCCTATTTTCACTTGAGTATTTCTCTGATGTATACATGGTGATGTGTATAGTTCTAGTTCATTGATTTTTCTCTGCTGTCTAGCATTTCATTGCATGAATATACCAGAATTAATTTATCATTCTTTCAAGGGTCGACATGAGATACGTTCCCTGATTTTTTGCTATTACGTAGAATGTTGCTGTTATTATTCTAAGTGTTTTGCTGCCTATGTGCAGTTTTTCTAGAAGTGGTTTTCAGAATTTTTTTTGACTGTGACCCACAATAAGATAAAATATTTTACATTGCAACTCAGTACACAGAGCTGAAACAAAAGTTTTCTGAAATAATATTTATTTGTGTTAGGTGATATGTACTTTGATCTTTTATGCTAAAAAAAGCAGTTGAAAACATTGCCCCTTAGATTCATTAAATTAATATCCTAAAATGGTGAAAGACACTGATGCATTTGAAAAATATGTGCATAGATGTGAATTTGTGTCAGAGTGTATGCACACTTAACTATACAAGGCAGTGTCTTTTTTTTTTTTCCAAAGTAGTTGTACCAGCTTGCATTCCCACTAGCAGAGTACAAGAGTGTCATCACTGCATATCTTTATCAACACTTTAGTATCATTGAACTTTGCAGTGCTAATGCTATAAAATAACTTCAGCTTTCATTTTCATTTAATAAATATTTATTAAGCTCCTCCTGTGGCCTGGACACTGTTCTCGATATATTAGTGCACAAGTAAAACGGATCACTAGCTTCATGAACCTTTTCATTCTAGCTGTTCCTAATTTTAATTTCAGGTTTTTTTCCCACCTGTCATTTTCAGATCTCCCAGGTCATTTTTATTATTCTTATTACTGTAAAGTAAAACATAGACCAAAAAAACACAAAACAAATATATGGTTTAACGAATTTTATTAAACAAATGTTGTCAAACAAATAACCTTGTAATGCTACCCAGGTCAAAAAATAAATATTTACCAGCTACTTTAGAAACCCTTCTGTGTGCCTCTTCTTAATCACACTCTTCCTCTAGCAGTAACCATTTTCCACACTTTTATAGCATTCATTTTCTTGTGCAAGTTTTTTAGTTTGTTAAATACTTAAGACTTTTTGATTCAGTTTCTCCTTTCACCCCTTTCTTTTCCTTGCCATTTATCTATACAGGAACCAAAACATTTTAACCTGTGGAATCACCCATAGTCTAGACTGCACTCAGTGTAGCATAATATGGTCTGCATTTTCTGGAAATTATCTGCTGGTTCCAAAGGCTCAATTGGGTTTCACACCTGTGGCAAGAGTATGGGTTGTGTTGTTTTTTTCCATCAGGAAACACACAATATCTAGTTGTCTTTTTTGTGACGTTAGCAGTTGTGTCTAGGTCCATTACAGGCATGCCTTGGAGATACTGCAGGTTTTAGAGTACCACAATAAAGTGAATACTGCAATAATGCAAGTCAAATGAATTTTTTGGTTTCCCAGAACACAAAAAAGTTTTATTTACATTGTACTTTAGTCTATTAAGTGTGCAGTAGCATTATGTCTAAAAACAATGCACATACATAAATTAAAAAATACTTTATTGCTTAACCATCATTTGAGCTTCCAGCGAGTCACAATCTTTTTGCTGGTGGAGGGTCTTGCCTTGATGTCAATGTCTGCTGGCTGCTGAAGGTTGGGATGGCCGTAGCAATTTCTTAAAGTAAGACAACAATGAAGTTTGCCTCATCGATTGAGTCTTTTGTAGGGTTGTTAACTGGCCTAATTTCAGTATTGTTGTATCTCAGGGAATAGGGAGGCCCACGGAGAAGGGAGAGAGATGGGGAATGCTGGTCAGTTGGAGCAGTCAGAACACACACATTAAGTTCTCTGTCTTATAGGGGTGTGGATCATGGTTGCTCAAAACAATCAGAATGGTAGTATCAAAGAACACTGATCACAGATCACCATAACAAATATAATAATAACGAAAAATTTGAAATGTTGCAAGCATGACCAAATGAGGTAGAAAGAAGTGAGCAAATGCTGTTGAGAAATGGCACCGATATAGACTTGTTCAAGACAGGGTTCCCACAAATCTTCAGAATATTCATGAAGCATAGTAAAATGAGGTATGCCAGTAATTAATTGAGGTTGTTAGAAGGTGATTTCTCATTTTATTCTTTTTCATTTATCAGTTGGAATCTTTTTCATAAAGAGACATTTTCCCTCATCTGGTATTTGCTTACTCAGAGGTCCATTTCCTATGGGCAAAGAAGAGTAAATGTTTCACTTTCTTTTAGCAGTTTTGAGAATAATGAATTGGTGTTCTGTCATCCTCTGACTGTTACCAAGTAGCTATTTATTTTTCATTATCACTGTGAACTCATAAATTTAGACATACATGTCTCCACCCAATGTAACTATTATTCTTATTGAAACTAATATTGTCCCATCTGGAAGCCTCTTGAGGTTGGCCTCCATGTCTTTTGTCATGACCTCAATAATACTCATGACCCTTTGATAGTTTACTTGCCATCTGGTAGGCAAAGATGTTGCAGTTCATTTTGTACATTACCTGCCCCCTGCCTAGACCCAACTTCTCTTCAATAAGCTCTGGGGCGCTGGATGCTAGGGATGTACATTGCAATCGGAGTGACCATATTTCCAGGCCTTTTCAGCAGATGCAGCTAGGATATCTGTTTATCTCTATATCATATACATATACAAATACATACACATACACAACTACTTAAAGGTAAAATATGAGTTCATACTGATTTTCTAATTCAAATTCAGAACCAGAGTTTTACTTCATCTCTTCTATATTACATCTACCTATCCTTTCCTCCACACCCAGTTTTCAAGGAACACAGGGCATGATACACTATCCTATAACTTGCTCATTTGTTTTATCCCATATAACAAACAACAGTCTTCTCAGAATAATACTAATACCAATAATATTACTGTAAACAACATGTTTTACAGATGTTCAATTTTTTAATATAATTGTACTGTATATTGCCTGAGCATGCAGGCATATATAATGTACTTTCTTTTAACCCTCACATTTAGTCTTAGTTCTGTTAGTAAGTGTATTTAATGGTCACTACCATCCTTATGTTGATGTTTCTCTATTTGGTTGTCTGAAGCCTGTTCTCCAGTAGATGAATCAGGAGAGGCTCAGTAGGAACAATTATTCCTGAGTTCTTAAAGTTTTTCTGTCTTCTGTATAAAATTTTCTTTCCATGATTACATCTGACATTTTTCTCCATTTTTTGCTGATGGAGTGTTGCTGTTGAAAAGTCTGTTGATAATTAAACTTACTTTTCCTTAAAAATTGCTTTCTTTTTTTTGCCTTAAGGCTGAAGATTTTTTTCAATGAAGTTCAATAATTTTCTTGAACCATATCTTGGTGTTAGTCTCTAGAATTTCCAGGTGTGCTTGGTTTCACTGGGACCATCGACTAGGGAGCACCTGCACTTACCCTTTCCAACATGGGACTTCTGTATGGTAGCTTAGGGATCCCAGAGGGAATGTTCCAGTGTAGATTGAATTCATAAGTAATGCTTGCTAAGGTGGTTGCTAAAATATATAAAGTATAACTTGATGTATTTTAGAAGTAAACTTTATTAGAATCAGGGATAATTATTGCCATTAGTAAGCCCCAATACAGTAAAAGATATGAAAATGGCTTTATAAAATATATCCATTTTATGTTTACATGCACATTTATAAAATATACATAAAGATATATACATTTTGGCACTTTGTTTTTTGACAAGTTCTAAGTGAAATCTGAAATATTTCTCACTAAAAAGAAGGTAAAGAAAAAAATAAGGCAGTGGCACTATTTTTTGCACTGAGATTTCTAACTACATCCTATTTGTAGATTTGAGTTTCAGCGAGTGGATTGTGCTTTGTTTTTATTTTCATAATTTCTGAATTAAAATGTGTTATATATGTATTACATCATACCATATGATAAGCAAATTATTTTTACCAGAGTAGAGCATTTTAGTAATGTTATAGATCTAGTCTGCCTTCTGATGAATGATTTTTTGTTTTTTAAAGAAATTTCGAAGATGGTATCATTGAATTAGAATGCATTACATACTTTTAAAGCTACAATCTTAATTCTAGGATGACTTAGACATAGTTTTCTTTATGATACTTTATTTCAGTTTTTCATACCAAGAAAACCATACTTGGGATTCTTCACACTTACGATTCTGCCAAGTATAAATAAATGACAATGTGGGATCAAACAGTCACAGAGAAAGATTGTGCAGTGTCTGATATTAGAGCTTATCTAATGCTGCCAACTGTTTCAAAATATGCAAAAAAACACTTGAACTTGTATTAGTGTTCATGTTGCATCTCTCTGGTTTTATTGCATTCTCTTAGTTCTTCCAAAATTTTTCTTAGCTTTTAAAAATTAAAAATCATAATGATTTGGTGTGTGTAAACACATATAATATCTACGTCTGTCATTGTATATATGAATTGTATGCAACATCTGAAGATTGGTTATGGCCTGGTGGTGAATCAAGGGAAGGAGAAAGTATTGTTTTGTAAATATTTATAGGTGTTCATCAGGTAGGTTTTGTCATTAATTTGATCCTAGTAAGTGAAGAATCTTACCATTCAACTATTTAAAATTTTTATTTGCAGGTAAGCTTTTGGGTTGTTAGAGAGATTCTTCATGCTCAGACATTAAAAATCAGAGCTGAAGTCTTGAGCCACTATATTAAAACTGCTAAGGTAAGAAAACTTGTCTTTTTATTTTATATTTCAGTCATTCATCACTGTTTATGAGCGAGTATTTGTCTATGATACTTTATATACTGTTTATTGATGCTGCAAAATAAGGCTTTCTTAAGTGCTTGCCTCCTGTCTTCCTCTGCTTTCTTCTACATCTTCCTCTCACACGAGCTGATTTACATGATTTATCTGACTGGATAAGTAGACAGAGGTCAGATTATGGTGAAGTATAATAATTCTAAAACGTTGGCAGGTGTTTGAGAAAACCTGATAGTATTGGGTAGAGAATACATATCAGTTATTTGCTTTGAAATAGATCACTCTGCCAGCCATGTGAGGAATAAGACAAGAACAGTAAGAGGATTTTAATCAAATATGTTAATTGAGTAGTTATTGTGGGGCATAGGTTAATAAATGGAGCAAGAGAAGCAAAACATGGATTTCAAGGATAGTTAGGATTTAGAGAGGAAGTGGAGCAGAACATTCCACAAAAGGATACCAAGATTGTATTAAAACTGTTAACCCCAAGTTTAATGAAGTTCACTAAAAAGTGGTATAACTGTAGCCATATATACTTCACTATTCTTGTAATAAATATGTAATTTACCTCACCTGGGAATGAAGGAAGATGGAATAAAATGAGGATACCATCTTTACAATTGTAAATTATTGTGATTATTGTAAAACTTTCATTATTGTATGTCATAGCTCTTCCTCATTTTCCTTGAGCACATGGGAGCAGTTGTATTCTCACAATCTGTGGCTCTAGGTGGCAGAGCTAGCCTTCTAAAAATTGGATATTTTGCAAACATAACATTTTTAAAAACACACTCTGTGATATGTTAGATAAATATTGGGTCTTAGCTAATAGAAATTCATGACTTTTCTCCATAGATTCTGAATCTGCATTATTGGTTTTCTGGTATTTTTGTTAGTTTTTTTATGTGTATGTATGTTCCACTCAAAACCACCAGATTTTGCCCATCAAACCTGCCATTATCCTCCTCGTCAAGTAATCATTTAATTCCAGTTCAGACTCTTAGACTTTGAGTTATTTTTGACAGTGCTTGCTTTCATCCCAAGCCCTAAATTCATATTTTTTTCTCCAAGCACTGTCTCTTAAATCCATCTATTCTGACTCTGCCTTCTGTATTCAGTTTGTTAGAAAACTGGCAGGACTTTCTCTTCTTTTAGCATATCGTATCAGTTAGGGTTCTCTAGAGAGATAGAAAATATATACTTATATATGTACACTTACATAACTATATATTTTGTATATATAAAACATAAAAGAAATATAAGGAATTGGCACATGTGAAGCAGGGGGAAATTGGCAGGTCTGAATGCAGTAGGGCAGGTGGACAGCTTAGAAACTCAGGCAAGATTTGAGGCTGCAAGTCTTGAGCCAGAATTTCTTCTCTGGGAAACCTGTGTTTACTTTTAAGGTGTTTCCACTGATTAGATGTAGTCTAAATACTATTATTGTAGTCTAATTATCACTTAGCATAATCTCTTAATTAGATTAACTGATTATAGGTGTCGACCACATCTACAAAATATCTTCACAACACCACCTAAATTAATATCTGATTAAATAAATCAGGTACTGTAGCCTAGCTAAAATGATGCATAAAATTAGTAATCACATAGAGGCAAAGAACATTTATAAAATATATTTAAGTTACCAGAATAATAAAGTGGATACTCATGTACCCACTGCCCACTTAGAATTCCCATATGTCCCTTCATGTGCAGTCCCCTGGCATCCCACTACAGAAGGAACCACTGCCCTGTATTTTATGTGTGCTTTCCTTTATAGTTTGCTATACAATTGACTCTTGAACAACATGGGTGTGAAACATGTGGGTCCACTTAATGTGGGTGTTTTTCAATAACTATCTTGGAAAATTTTTTGGAGACATATGACAATTTGGAGAACATTTTCTTTCCTCTAGTTTGCTTTATTACAAACTATTATATATGAAACTTATAAAATATGTGTTAATTGGTGGTTATTGGTAAGGCAGTTATATTTTTGAAGAGTCAAAAGTTATGCATGGATTTTTGACTGTGCAGGGGTTGGCATCCCTAACCACCCCTGCATTGCTCAAAGGTCAAGGGCATATATATATATATACACACACACACATATATATATATATACATACATACACATATACATGAAAAATACATTTTTGTGTATATTTTTAAAAATTTATATAAATCAAATTAGTAAATAATTACTTTTATACATTCATAACTTGTTCCCCCCCACCACCAGCCCCAGCAGTGTTAATGAATGGTGTGGGATATATCTCTGTTGTGAAGTATTCTTTTGTTTTCATATACCACAAACTATTCAGCATATTCTAGTATGGAGTTTTCAGATTATTGCTGTTATAAACACTACTGTTATAAAGCATTCGTATGTGAGTTTTTTGGTGCTCGTGTGAGGATTGAAGCCTTAGAAACAGAAAAAGGCAAATTTTTGGTCTTCAAAAAATTACCTTAGAAGAAATGACAGGCCAGTAGCTTTCATTGAATCTGATAAGAACAAACATTTTTTCTTTGTTGGCCATTTAGGTTTTTTCTCTCCCTGAAATATCTGTTCATGATCTTTGCACAATTTTCTATTTTGTGTCAGTCTCTATTGATTTTTATAGGAGTTTTACATATATACATATAAAATTCTAGATGTTAGCTCTTGTTATGATTTGCATATGTCTTCCTGTTTGCAGCGTGCTTTACCATCACTCTTTTCGTATTTTGATATAGAGATTAACTTTTGTAGTCAATTTTATTAATCTTCAATGAATTTTTATTGTCTTAAGAATATCTCATTTAAGAAGTCTTACCCTAATTCTGAGAACATATCAAAGATAACTCATTTATTACCCTTTAAAGGTTTTATAGCTTTGATTTTTGGAACTTGAGTGATTCATCTGGAATAAATTTTATATATAGTATGTATGAATTATGGATTCCAGTTCATATTTTTTCCATATGAATATTTATTCTGGCGCCATTTTTTAAAAGGTTCTTTTTAAAGCTCTGTTTTATTTTGTCTGAAAGCATCTTTATGTTACCCTTGTTCTCAAAAACACTATTCCAGACTTAGAATTATTATTTTTTTTATTCTACTTTGGATTCTTTGAGCTTATTGGCCCCTAAGAATTAGTGTCTTTGAGTAGTAATTTAAGATAATAATCTGCCATTATTTCTCAAATATTGTTTTACCCACTGTTTTTTATCATCTTCTGTAACTCCGGTTAGATAATTATGACATTTTTGCTCTACCTTTTGTGTCTCTTTATCTTTGTTTCACATTTTTAAAAAACTCTTTGGCTTTTATATTGCATCCTGATGTTTTCATACTTAATCCTCATTTTATTTGAAGTCAATACCTGATGTTTTTCTCCATTTGTGATTTCTTGTTTCCTTGTATTTTTCCATTTCCCTGTTTTTTTTTTAACTAGAGTTCATATTTCTTAAAACTTTTTGGGAATTCTTAGAGACTTGAGTTATGGTGATATATTAGTCAAGGTTCTCTAGAGAAACAGAACCCCACCCCTTTCATTAATTGTTCAAATGTTCAAAACAGTCATTTTTGCCCTGGAGTCTCTTGATGGTGGGTGAGGACAGTTCTAAATGACTGAATTTTACATAGGACCATTGGATGTAAGCATATGGTGATATGAAAAAATCTTGGAATTAGCCATAAATGTCAAGTAAATCTCTTGGGAAACTGATAGGATCTAGCATAGATAGTTTTCTGCAAGGTGAAGGTAAAAAGCAAGAGCTGGTATTGGGAACCAGGAGGATGTCCCAGCATGAATGAAGAACTAAGGGTTCAGGGAAAAGGAAACAAGAAATGGAGGAGAACTGCAGGTTTGAAACCTAGCCCTGGAATAATGGTAGTACTGAGTGGGAAATCAGATCAGGATCCTGGGCACAAACCCATTCTTGAAAGTTGGATCATAAGGCAGCAGCTTCGTATTTTGGGATAAGGACTGCTTTCTAGAAATCAGGGTGCATGATCATACAAAGTAAATTTGATACTGAACCCTAACTTGGTTCCAACTAGAAGTATATTTGTTTCCAGAGTTGTGGGACAATGCCAAGTAAGAATGTGGAAGTTCTGTTGTGGGCCAAAATCAAGTTACTGTAAAGATAATATGTACTCTTAAAGACAGATCTCAACAATAAGAGTAATAAATACTGGAAAACTACTAGTTGCCTAGATTTTATTTGTTAATCTTAAGTTTTCTTATATTCATGCTATTTTTCATCTTTCTTCCCGCTGTTTCTTAAATCTTCAGAAACTGTATGAGCTGAATAACCTTCATGCACTTATGGCAGTGGTTTCTGGCTTACAGAGTGCCCCAATTTTCAGATTGACTAAAACATGGGCGGTGAGTAACTTTCCTCAGTTAATGAAAGGTTAGACTTCCTGTTGGAAGTAAATGTATTCATTTCTTTGTGGTTCTTACCGAGGTTAATATTATGATAAAAGATAAGGATTTTTAAATTACTTTGTATTCTGTTCTTTGAACAGAGAGCATTACATTTAGAGAACACACATTTCTCTAAGGTGTTTCATTAGGCTTGTCAGGTAATAGGGCGTTAAATAAATTATAACATGGCATTTGGTTTCTGCCATCTAGGAAATCGTTTTTGTAGAACCTCTGTAAGCATCTTTGACAATATAGTGTCTCATGTTTACTGATGGGAAAGTGTAAATGCAAAAAAAAACTACATTTAATTGCATAAAGATTATGCTTTTGCAAAATTTGAAGAAAGTCTAAATTGTAGGTTTCAATAAGATTTGCTGAGTTAGATTTTACTTTTTTATTCAGTAAACTGAGTTTTTTTTCCTTAGAAATATGAAAAAGCTGATAGTTAACATGGAATTTTACAGTGTTGCTATACTCTGATATTATTTTAACCACATTTGGTCCTTAAAAAGGTCAGGAAATGAATTTGACTTAGGCAAATTTGTGTGTTTTTATATCGCAGTGACGTAAAAGCAGCTTTCTAGTTATTTCTCATTTAGATTTCATGTAAGCAAAAATTTTAGATTCAGTTAAACCTGTTCATATTTAATACTGTTCTTTAATGTTAAAAGAGGAGTGATTTTGTTTATTATACTTTGTACAAAGGATTAGTGTGTTCTTAGGGGTCCTGTGATACAGACACGACTGGCTTTTAAAAGCTTCTCTTTTTCAGTATTATCAAAATAGAACTTTGTTTTTTGTCAGCCTAGAATTGCCTTTCCTTTTCACTAGTATCTGAAAAGACAGGTTTCTTGTGAAGACCAAGCAAGGTAGGTTTCTGTTTTGGAAAGACATTAGTGTGGAAGAACCTATAATCCCCTTCATATTTTATTTATATTTAGAAACACCTGGGTGAAGAGTTTTCCTACTGCAAAAAAATTTTTTTATAATGATGGCCTTATTCTCTTTTCTTAAAATTTGAATTTCATGGGGGATTTGAAATGATTACAATTACATAGTTATGAATTCCATCTTTGAAGTTTTAGGGGGAAGAATTATACTCTGATTTGTATTGTGGTTTAGAAATGGAAATAGATTTCCCTCAAGTTTATTTTCCTTGAATAGATTTTCATTGTCTTACTCATGTATTTGCATGGAAAAAATTTTTTAGTTTAGTAACAGTTTCATTATTAATCTGAGTAAGATTTTTGGTGTTTATATTAAATTTGAGAATATTCCATACTGTGCCAGGCACTAATTGCTTGACATAAAACATTTCTATGTTACAGGCAAAGTTCCATTCTTACACAGCTAACATCTATAGTAAAACTGTAAATAAATAAATGATACAAGTAGAGATGAACACTCTGAAGAAAAACAAAGCAAAGTGAAAGAGATAGAAAAGAAAGCAGAGAAGTATTTTATACAATACTTGGTGAGACAGCCTCTGATAAGTGACAGTTGATTTGAGACCTGGAGAAATTGAGAAAATCATTCACTTAGGTATTTTGGAGAAGGGAATTCCAAACTGGTAACAGCCAGTTCAAAGACCCTGACAAGGTGTAGAGGATACCTAGGTGTCAGTGTTGACAGAGTGGAATAGCTAGGGAGTAGTTAATGGTAAATGAATCCAGAGAGGTGTCATCCAATTCAAATATGCTATTTACTACTATTCAGAGAGGTATAGAGAAGGAGCAGGGGCAGAGGGCTCTATTTTACACATACCGAGTTTGAGTTTGCTGATAAATAGTCATGTGGAACAATAAGTTCAGAGTCAGGATATACACATTTAAGGGAACAGTTGGAGCTGGGATATGTTTTTGTGATCATCAGCATAAGTTAGTATTTAGAATGTGAGATTGAGTGGGATCACCTGAAGCATGAACACAGATGAAAAACCCTGGAAACCTCCAACATTTAGAGATTGAAAAATTAGAAGGAATCAACAAAGGAAATATCATTGATAGCCATATTCCACAGTCAGGTAAAGAAAGTGTTTCAGGACAGAGGGATCCCCTGTGTCAAATGGCTACTGATGAGTTGAGTAAGGGGAGGTCTTTGGGATGACTGCTGGGTCTGACACTTGGAGAGGATTGGTGACTTCGGTAAGGGTGGGTTCAGTGCAGTGGTGGAGTGAAAGACTGGATTTGAGGGAATGGTGGAGAAAAAAGTGAACACCAAGTATGAAGAATGCATTCATTTGAATATTTTGCTGTAAAGGGCTGGGGTGATGGGCTGTAGAGAAATCTGGCAGTAGCTGGAGAGGAATGTGAGACTGAAGATTTGTGGAGTTTTGTTTCATTCCTTGTAGGTGAGGTCCGTGACAGTATGTTTATATGCTGATGCGATGGTCTAAGAATTAGAAAAATGATAAGAGAACAAGGGGGTACTCCAGTGTTACCCTTGATTTCAGGCAAGAGGAAATTAGGTCCAGAACTTCTAGTGAAGCAGAAACAGTTTATCCACTTTAATAGGAGGGGGGGGGTGCATTTGGTTATAGATGCAGATAAGTTGGTAGATTTGGTAGTGGGATTCTATAGAAGTTCTTCTGATGCTTTGTTTTAAGACGTAAGAAGTGAGATTATTAGTTGAAAGTGATGGGGAAGAGATATTGGAGGAAGAAGAAAGGTTGAAAAGTCATCTAGGAAAGTGCGAGAGTAGAATGACTAGGGAAGCTTAGTAAGGTGAAGGATCCACTTGAGATTCAATTTGTGTGAAGATTGCAGTCACCAAGATATAAGTATGTTGGTTCATGGACTCTTTTTCTCCAACTACTAAAATCTTCAAGATATAATGGGAAAAATGACTTGTATCTCTATTAATGACAGTGACAAAAGTGTTATAATCCAGTGCTCTCTTGCCCCAGTATGGTAGCCACTAGTCACATGTGGCTATTAAATTTAAAGCATTAGAATTAAAGATTTAAAATTCAGTTCTTCTGTCATACTAGTGACTTTACAAGCTCTCAGTAGTCATCCGTGGCTAGTGGCTATTACATTGGCCAGCACAGACCTAGAACATTTCCATCATCTTACAAAATTCGGTTGGACAGTAGTGATCTAGTACTTGAACTTAATAGAAGCTGGAGGATGTTGTGGGAGATAGTGAGATAATAAGCGGAAGGAATTGTGAAGAGCAAGTTACAAGGTTTGTACCGACAAAGAATGCTTAAAGACAAGGTTAGGGATGGGGTTTGCAGAGGGTGGGCCGTGAGTCCCAGAAGGTATGAGGGGTAGGGTATTGGGTCAAGTTAGAAGAGTAATAGAGATCATATAGGTTTCATGCCCATTTGGGCTAAAAATTTTTATGAATAAGGAATTGAGAGTGTTTTGGGGTCTTTTAAACCAATGAAGGGAATGTGCCCAAAAATCTATAACATCCTAAGTGGAGGAAATTTTAGGAACACTCTCTTTAATATCAAGGTAAAGGATGCCCATTTTCACTGTTTTTATTCAACATAAACATTCTACCCAGCATAGTCAGGAAGAAAGATGAAAAATATTAAGATTTATCATCAAAATATTAAACATAAAATTTTGACCCAGCAATTCCATTTCCCATATATACCCAAAATAATTGAAAGCAGGGACTCAACAGACATTTTTTCACCAATGTTCATAGCATATTTCATAGCCAAAAGGTATAGACGATCCAAACATCCATCAAAAGATGATTGGATATACAAATGTGGTATAAGCATACAGTGGAACATTATTCAGCCCTGAAAGGGAAACTCTGACACATGCTACATCATGATGAATCTTGAAGACATTATGCCAGGTGAAATGAGCCAGACACAAAAGGACAAATACTGTATGATTCCATCTGTAATAGGTTCTGAGAGTAGTGGGATTCACAGAGACAGAAAGTAGAAGGTGGTTGCCAGGGATGGGAGGAGGGAGAAATGAGGAGTCACTGTTTAAGAGGAATGGAGTTTGAGTTTGGGAAGATGGAAAAGAGTTATGGCCATGCATGGGTGGTGGTGGTGGTTGGCCCATAATGTGAATATGCTTAATGTCACCAGCCTATGCACATAAAAGTGTTTGAAGTTACAAATACAATGTATATGTTAGCATAATTTTAAAAAACAGGATTTATTAAGGTGACTGACTGCAAATATACAAAATCAGTTATATTTGCAACAATTTGAAAATACCACTTGAAAGGAAGTCATTTACAATATCAAGAAGAGAAACAAAATAATAAATGGAATAAAGTGTGCAAGACCTATATGCAGAAAATTATGAAGTTTTACAGGAAGTCATTAAAGAACTTAATAGATGTTGCAGTATCCCTTGTTCATGGATAGGAAAACTTAAAGATGCCAGTTCTCCCCAAATGTATGTAGAGATTATGTGCAACTTTAATCAAAATCCCACTTTGGGGATCTGGATAAGACTGCTTATAAAATTTACATGGAAATGAAAGTTTCAGGAAGAGCCAAGACATTCTTGAAAAAGAAAATGGGGGTTGGGGAGCTGGATACGTGCTATAACAGATATCAAGATATATTGTATTATTTAGGCAAGGTACAATTAGTGCAAGTTTAGACATTTGAACCAATGGAACAGAATAAAGAACCCAAAAATAACTCACAGAACTCTGATACATGGCCATGGTGGCATTGTAAATGAGGACTTTTTATTCATTGGTGGTGGGAAATTTGTTACCAGTTTGTAGAAAAAATGAAATTGGACCTCCTACACAACTCACAAAAGTCATTGTCAGGTGGTTAAGGACTTAAATGTGAAATGCAAGACTTTAAAGCTTTTTGAAGAAAAAAAGCTGAATCTCTCTCTGACTTGGCATGAATAGATTTGCAGCTTTGGATATTTTAGATAAGAAACAAAAAGCTCAAATAATGAAAAAGAAGGAGGGTAGATAAAGATGGATTAGTTTTGCCACATTAAACTAATTATTTCTATTCTTCAAAAGATATCTTAAAGAAAATTAAAAAGAAGCCCTAGAGTGGGGAAAGATATGTGCAGCAGTTATAACTGATTAACAATTTGTATCCAAAATAAAGAACTCTTAGAAAGCCAAAAGTAAAAACTTAAGTGAACATCATAATGGTACTTAATAGGAGAGAAAATACACACTTAGAAGCAGTGAAAATGAGTGAACTACAGCTTCATACATTTTGGATGAAATTTCAATGTCAAAATGTTGAATGAGTAGAGCAGGTGCCAAAGATTAATAAATGGTATGATAGTCTTTAGTCAAAAATCAAATAAAATTTAAGAGAATGATAAACACAAAATTCAGGATAGTGGTTCCTTTTTCTTTTCTTAAGGATATGTTTAAAAATTTTTTTCTTATTGAAGTACAGTTGATACACCTAAAGCATTACATTGGTTTCAGGTTTACAACATATTGATTCAACAATTATATACATTACTAATTGCTCACCATGGTTAAGTGTAGTTACCACCTGTCACCATACAGAGTTACTACAATATTGTTGCCAATATTCATCATCCCCATGTACTTCTTCTCATCCCCATGACTTACTTATTTTATAGTTGGAAGTTTTTACTTCTTTATCCCCTTCACTTATTTCACCCTTCCTCCCTACCTCTTCCTCATCAACAAAACAAAAAGGCAACCTGTTGAATGGGAGAAGGTAGTTGTGAGTGATATATCCAGCAAGGGTTTATATCCAAAATGTAGAAAGAATTCAAAATATATAAAGAACTTAACACCAGAAAATCAAATGATCGATCTTACTGAAAAATGGGCAGAGGACCTGAACAGAAATTTTCTCAAAAGACATATACGGATGGCCAAAAGACACATGAAAAGATGCTCAACATTACTAAACATCGAGGAAATGCAAATCAAAACCACAATGAGATATCACCTCACACCAATCAGAATGGCTAATATTGAAAAGACAAGAAATAACAAGTATTTGCAAGGATATGGAGAAAAGGGAACCCTTACATTTACGAAGGGAATGTGAATGGTACTGGTTACCTCGTAAAGATAGTCAAAGGAATTGGATCTGGAAGGAGCACATAGGTAGATGTGTGTGGTTGGCATGTGGTTCTTAGATAAAAAGGTAGATGCATGTGTATTCGTTATAAAAATTAACAAGAAAAGTCACATTAGGGACTAATGATAATTGAGTGTCGTGAAGAAAGGATTATAATTAATCTGCGCCCAAGGTCTAAAATAAATTACTTATGCAGATAAACACATTTATTTATGTTGCATGGGGATGCAAATCAAGGTGACGAGGTAATTTGGGAATTTTTAATTTCTTATGGTGACTGACATAAGCAGGGATTCATCCAAATTTTCCCAAAGCAGATTGTTACAGGAAGATGGTGTAGAGATAAGGCCAGGAACTTTGATTTCCCACCATTCACCCAGTGAAAGCTTGAAGAGCTGTGCACCTAGCTTTCAAGCTCTTGGCCAGAGGAGGAGTATGGTGCCCCAGACATTCAGAGTTAGAACCTTGTGAGGTACTTCCTTTCCCCCTTTCAGAGGGAGAAATATAGTGAAATAACATTGTAGGGGTAATGTTGGGAACACCAAAAAAAGATTTGAAGAGGAGGAAAAGAAGATCAAGACTTCTTAGTTACAGCTTTGGGATGAGTTTCTGTCCACTATTGACCTATTTTAACATCTGCCTAATTCTGTCCACTGTTGAAAATACCTATCTGCTTAATTCTTTTATCCATATTCTTCCTCTAAATAGTCTTCTCGAAACAAGTCTCTGCTGCCCTTCTCTGCTACCTCTCTGCTAAAAGGATTCAATCTGGTTTTTGATTTATGAAAATTCCAAATTAAAAGTTATTTTTATACATATCACTACTTAAAATACTATAAAGAGTAGTGGATTAAGTATCACAGAACTCTATGTCCAGGACCAGACTGAGAACCTGAAAATCAGGGACCTACTACTTTGTGAGTGGATGACAGAGAGTTATTAGTACTTTCTGCTTCTTGCTAACCTTGTGATACCTTTGTATCTCATTCTCCTCATCTCTAAATTAATCCTTGGACTTTTCTGTTAATCTCATAGGAAAATTAGATGAGAATTTTATAGGTGGAAGTGTTTTGCATGCTATAAAATAACACTAATATTTTATGATATAAATAGTGAAATTTTATTACATTGTAATGAAATAGTAACTTCATATGCTTAAAGAAAATTATGTCTTTTTACCAGAGTCTTTGGACTATTTAAGGTTTTTTTTATTATTATTTCTTAAGATTATTTTGGGTGACTGCCCTTGCTTTCCTTTTATTCCCCTTGATTATATCCATTTTTCTCAAAGGGCACTCACTGCACACGTACCACTCGGGCCTCTTAAAACAGTTTCATTAATTACTCAATTGCATACAATACTGGACTGATCAAAGGGATCAAAGAAAAAACGTCCTGTCAGAAGTCCAAAAATGTGAATCACAGTTTTATAGTTATTATCAGGACTAGGCAGGGTTAGAGTTGTCCAGAAAAATTTTTACTTCAGTCTTGAAATTCAGTATTTATTTTTTAATGATAGTGCAAGAATGATCTTTATATTTGAGGAGGCCAGGGAACAGTATAGTAAAATATTTGGGCATTTGAACTGAATATGACTACATATTTTTAATTAGGGAAATGATCAACAAAAATTGCTTACCCATTTAAAGTAGTGAAAATGAGAAATAATGTATTATAATTTACTTCTTTTTAAGCTAATAATTTTATGTACATACAAGGATATTATATTTTAAAGAATGGGTTTGGGTTTATACTCTTAATAGACATGTCTGATTTTGTTTTATTTATATACTACCAAAATAAAATTAAAGAAGGCATGGCTTTGAAATTCAAATTCAAATTTTCAGTAAATACAACTTCCAGTCTTTGTTATTATAAAAGAGATTTGGAAATAACTTAGGCTTTTCTGTTTGTTTTTTAGTTATTAAGTCGAAAAGACAAAACTACCTTTGAAAAATTAGAATATGTAATGAGTAAAGAAGATAACTACAAAAGACTCAGAGACTATATAAGTAGCTTAAAGATGACACCTTGCATTCCCTATTTAGGTGAGTTATGTCACTGTGTTCATTTTGCCTAGTTGTTGATGTGCCTTAATCAGTAATTTATATAAAATTCAAGCTGTTTTAAAAGTGTATGTGTCCTTTGAAGAAATTTCTGCAAGATTGCTACGTTTAAAAATTGACTAAAGGGATATGTAACCTTCTTGCCTGGACTGTATTTTCATGTTAAATTACCCTTTGCCATTAAAGTTTTTTCATAGACTATCATTTTTTCTTAAAGATGGACCATATGGTAAAACAGTATGTTTCAGTTATTTTATATATTGGTAATGCTTTTAAAGAATGAAACAGTACCTTGCAATGAAGTTTAATTTTTATACTGTGAAGTTTAATTTTAAACTAATGAACTTTAATGCTGTAAAAATATTTAACATTAAAGAAATTGATCAAAAGATTTATTGAATTTATTTTCAACATCATGAGTTCATGTTAGCAGATATTTTAGGGTAAATTATGAAATGTAGTCTTGATGAATGTTGGTATTACTGTTTTCCTGGATGAAATAAGTTGTGGTTTTTTTTCCAGTGTAAGAACAACAGATTTATTTTAGAAAACTTAAAAAAGGCAAGAGATAGGAAAAAGAAAAAAGTATTAACCACAGTCCTAAAACCCAAGAAAAAATAGTATTTTTTCCAGTGTAAGAAGAACAACAGGTTTATTACAGAAAACTTGAAAAAGGCTGGAGATAGGAAAAAGAAAAAATATTAACCACAGTCCTATAACCTAAAGAAACAGTTGTGTGTTAACTTGGTGTGTGTCTTGTGTTTTCAACTAGATCCTTGAAGAAATAGGTTGTTTAGCTGTGCAAATTTAGCTTAGTGCTGAGATAAATCTGTATCTTACACATCATTTGACTAAGAATTTATCTCTTTACTGTGTATTTTACAGTGTTCATAAAATTACAAGAAATATTTAACCAATAACATTATAAGATTGTAAGATAAATTCTAGCCGAAATAAGCAGGCAAAGAGAGGCAACAAAGGGTCAGGTAATTTATTTAAATACCCCCGGGTGAGGTTCTGTGGCCTTCTTGTCACAGGCCAGAGAAGTCACACCCGGTTAGGGGTTAGGGAGGTGGGGGGCTTATAAGGGATTAGCGGGGGGAGGAGTGGGCAAGCTATCCTGGGGGTGTGGAGAGGTATGATTGGCTAAAGGTGACATAACAGACAACCAGAAACTTTTTTTCCTTCCAAGAGGGAGGAGGCTGACATCCGGGTCTTAGTTGGCACATCAGGATGGATTTCAGGGAGAGCTGCCCCCCTTCCATACACGGCACGGACTTTGGGGTCTGGTCTGTTCTCCCCCTATGGCATCTCTCTGTTCCGTTTGCATGTCCTTGTTTTCCCTCCCCCCAGCCTAACATTTGCTAATGCCCTTACTGGGCCCCTTAAAAACAGTTTGTGGTTTACTCTTAGTTGCCCCTTGTGTCCTCAGGTTCCTCCAACAGCAGCTAACCCAGATGACCCGAGTCGCCACCAACCAGATGTTACTTCACCGTTACGCACCTCTTCCCACTGAACCCCCTCCTTCAGCCTAATACCAGCCTCAAACCCCTACGACACCCCTTGTCAGCCGGAAGTAGCCAGATTGAGTCGTCGCCCATTATGACCAAAAGGCTGGAATGTTAGGCTGGAGAAAGGAAAAACAAGGACATGCAAATGGAACAGAGAGATGCCATAGGGGACGAACAGACCAGACCCCAAAGTCCATGCCGTATATGGAAAGAGGGCAGCTCTCCCTGAATTCCATCCTGATGTGCCAACTAAGACCCGGATGTCAGCCTCACTCCTCTTGGAAGCAAAAAAGTTTCTAGTTGTCTATTATGTCACCTTTAGCCAATCATACCTCTCCACACCCCCTAGGATAGCTCGCCCACTCCTCCCCATCCTAATCCCTTATAAGCCTCCCACCTCCCTAACCGGGTGTGACTTCTCTGGCCTGTGACAAGAAGGCCACAGAACCTCACCCGGGGGTATTTAAATAAATTACCTGGCCCTTTGTTGCCTCTCTTTGCCTGCTTATTTTGGCTAGAATTTATCTTACAAAGATTATTTTCAAAAAAATGTGAATAATGCATTATTAGGTGTTTGAATGAAAACTCTCAAACTGTCCCATTTAAAAGATGTATGAAAATATTAATTCAGAAAGTACTCTATATGATATATACTTAGATACATTAATGTAAGTTAACTTCCTACATGGTGAACAGTACAAGGGCAGTCATCACAGAAACTTTTGGTTTTGATCACGCATTATGAACTACATAATTTGCATCTTTTTTAGAAAAGGAAATTAACACTTTTTATTGAAAATTAGAATATAAGTCCTTGTGCTGTGATATGTGGTTCAGGGGTCTTTGTATTATATTTTTCTACAGAGGAGACTTCAAGACAGGATTTGAAGTTATGCGAGCATGCACATAGGCAAACTCTTGTGCATGTATGCAGGGAGAGAGACAGGGAAGAAACCACTAGCATAGTTGGAGTTTAGTGCAACCTGGAAAGGTTTTCTGTTAGAAAATTAAACCTGTTTTCTCCCAGCCCAGGTACCTGAAACAACCATAATTCCTGTGGGTTAAAGCAAATGAGGCAAATACTGAGGGACAGAAGTTAATTTGAAAACAATACTAGACCCAACTATCTTTCTTCTATCTTTAATTTGGTGTCCATTGACCCCTTCTATTTTCAGTTTCCTTTTGTTTTATATGTTCTCTTGAGCCAGAATCTTCCTTCTCATTATTACCATGTAATTTTTCCTCCCTTTATACTTAAGCTAATGAAAAAGTAACCCTTTTGCCCCACTCCCCTTTTTTTTCTTGCCATTTTATTTTACCTCCCTCTTCACACATAGAAACCTTTCCACTAAGGTCACAACTGACTTTCTAGTAGGAACATTTAATGGTATTTCTTAAGCCTCATCTTAATTTTGTGAGGTTGATCCTGGTTATTTCTGCTTTTTTGAAATTCTCCACTAATAGTACCAGTCTCTCTTGGTTAACCCTCTACATTTCTGGCCTTTGTTTTATAGGCTCCCCTTTCTCTGTGCTTTTCTCAAATCCATTCTTCTAAAGGTCTCAGTCTACTTCTTTCTTACTCTATATACTTATTTGGAGTGGTCTCATTCAAGTTTTTTTCATATTATCACCCAGTGACTCCCAGATCTAGACTAGACCTGTTTAACAAGCTGTCTGTGTAATTCCTGGGTCCTGGTAATATTTTAGGTATAAAATACTGACTCAGTGAGATTCAGAATCTTCAGAAATAAATTTTTCTCCTTCCTTCAAACCTGACCCCATCTTATCTCCTAGCTTAGTCTACTAGTGATAACTGTAGCATTGACCAACATTACCCCACTGCATATGAAATCTGGGGTTTTTACTAGAATGTTTCCTCCTCTTCTTCTTGTATTCTCTAGTGAAATGAGATTCATGTTTCTGAGGGTTATCCAAGAATTAGAAACCAAAGGGGAATAATGGCAAAGAACTTGTTAAAATAGAGAATATAGACTCAAGGATCTACATAATTTTTTTTTTTTTGAGAGGGCATCTCTCATATTTATTGATCAAATGGTTGTTAACAACAATAAAATTCAGTATAGGGGGGTCAACGCTCAATGTACAATCATTAATCCATCTCAAGCCTAATTCTCGTCAGTCTCCAATCTTCTGCAGCATAACGAACAAATTCTTACATGGTGAACGAATTCTTACATAGTGAATAAATTCTTACATGGTGAACAGTACAAGGGCAGTCATCACAGAAACTTTCGGTTTTGATCATGCAAT
This sequence comes from Manis javanica, assembly GCF_040802235.1. NCBI lineage: Eukaryota > Metazoa > Chordata > Mammalia > Pholidota > Manidae > Manis > Manis javanica. Next base: position 87,365,120 of record NC_133166.1, read on the forward strand.
ATGACCTATAAACAATCAGGTCAAATATGAATATTCGTTTGATTTTTGTACTTGATTTATATGTTAAGGATCTACATAATTTTGTATATTCATAGTCTTTATGTAATTATTCATCCCTGTACTAGCTTGTGAAGAAGCATCTGAGATTGTGAGGTGATTGTGGAACATTTATCATAAACATTTGGTAGACTTAGGAAAGGAAAACCAAACAGTTGTCAGATAAGTTATTGCGTCTCAGTTTTGTTTGTTTTCAGCATGAAGATTGTCCTTTTAATGTAATGACAGTTTTATTTTATAGCAAACCTTGGGATTAAGTGTATTTTATCAAAACATCCATGCTTTTTCTAAGAAAATGTGAAATATTTTCAGTTTACACAATTTTTTGACTACTTGATTTTTATTTACATCATAGATGACTGGTTTGTTTTTTCATTCCCTATCTTCAATACTGAATGTTTTGAAGAATGAAGATTTCAGTTTGTATCCTGTTAGTATTTACTTTTTCATATTTTATTCTAATTTAAAACGAATTGGGATCATAGTTTTTAAATTGTCTTGGTTGTGGAACCCTTTCCTACTCAGAGGAAATTAGGCCTTGTCTTGAACAGAACTTGCCCTGAACACATTAGAAAGGTGATAATCATTATACAAACTAGTAGCTTCTATTTAGCTGTCCCTCTTTCAAGTACACATAATTTGCATAATAGTACCCTTCATACAGTTATTTTGGCAAATGTTCTTATGGAAGGAATATTGTCAATAGAATCTGTAGTGCATAGAGGAAAGGTGAAGACTAGTCATCTTTTTCTTACCATAAGAGGTATGGTCCAAACTAGTGGTGTTCTTGCCCCCAAAAATTATGATCAAAACTAACCAGTCCTTGTGAAGCTTAAAAAAAGGAGGTGGGGGTTTATATGCTGAAAACCTCTTATTTTGATACTGCCAAATGTATCTGTACATTTGGGTTAAATTGTAAGCAACAGAAAATGTTTTCTTGGCTTTTACCTCATAATCCCTTGAAAGATTGTCTCTTCCATTGGTTTCCATTCAAGGTAAAAATTAGTCAGCCTGGACAATATAGTGAAAAATTTTTAGAATAAGGATACAGTTTTTCTGGAGAGGAGTAGTTTGGCAAGTCTCAAGGAAAAAATTGTTTTATATGAGAATTATTGCTTTAAATCTGAAAATCATTAACAGCACTCATTTGTTCTTGTCACTGGAGGAAAATCTTATGGGGCTTATTGAAGAATTTGGCATGGGTAGCTTTGCCTTGCTGAAGAGAGAGAAAAACAGAATATTGTGCAAAAATGATTTAAATATATGAAACAAATATCTTCGTTTATGTGCATTTTCTAGCCTCATTTCTATTTTATTCATGTAATTTTGGGAAGATGCAGGAGATCAACCAGCTTTGGTGTTTTCTGGAAAGAAAGCATATTTTTAAAACTATGGATATAAGTAACTTGTAGTTCTGTATATTGCTTTCTATTAAGTAGAAGCAGAGAAGTTTTTGTAAAGTCCCCTGCTCTTCTGTAGGATGTGAGTATATGTTTAGATGAATGTAGGTATGACTCCTCACTCTGGTAGAGAGAGCCCCCCCCATACTTGACTTTTTTCAGTTTGATATGTTAGATTTTCAAAATAGGCTTTTTTTTTTTGGAGAAAGAAAAGTTGGCCTTATAATCTTCTGTTATATAGTGATCCATCATTCTGAAAAGCACCGTTTTATTTTCATTATGATGTTTTCATTAATCTGCCTCCTCCTCAGTAGTGTGTGAGCCATTATTCGTCTTGGTTCAAGGCTTTTTCCCTAGCTTCAACAAAAGTAGATACTTAGTAGTATTTGTTGGTTGGATTAATTAATTAAATGATATCTTTCTGGCTCTTCCCAATGCTTCAGTCATTTTATTCCTTTTAAATACAATAAAGTTATTGTGTGGCATTTTGTATTCATCATCTTCCTACCCATCCCCATTCTTGTGGTGCATCAGCTGGCTAACCAGCATTTGCTTAGCAGTACGCTTGGGGTTTTTTTTGGTTTGGTTTTGTTTTTTCAGTTTGTAGCGGCTTTATTTTGACATACAAGACCTCAGACACAGGCGGTGCGATGCTGGGTGTACACATAGGCGCAGCCGCGGCCCAGCACCCCCGCAGGCAAGGTCCCGAGAGAAGGCGCAGGCGGCCAGGGCTTCCAGTTGGAGCGCGGAGCCCATCCTGGAGGCGCAGGAAGCTCAGGAGCCTGGTCCTCCCCAGGGTTCTCCCATTGCTTTCCTTGTTAGCACTTTTTTTTACGTCGGTGCAAACAAAACCAAGTCGAACAGCTGTAGTTCAAAGCAGTCTGCATCTAGGGGCGGGCATGTGGCCGGGTAAGAGCAAGCGGGTGGAGGCTACTGACCTAGCTCAGGGCTTTGGCCCCACAGGAAGAATCCCCACACCCAACACACAGGCCCCCAAGTGAGGGGAGGTGGGGTCCCTGGCAAGCTGCGTACACTGGCCCCCTTCCTCTTTAAGCCCAGAGGGCTAGTGTCCTCTTGGCCCAGGGAAGCACATTGGTGTCATGTGAGCATCCTGCAATCCCACCTTGCACTCTGGTCCCAAGTTGGGGCTAGAAGGCAGGGCCTGGCAGGGACAGAAAACAAAGTGGATTTTGCCCCTGGCTTTATGGAATTTTACATCTCCTTAATACCAGAGGCTCAAGCGGTTATCATTACCTTGTAAATACTCTGTTTCCTTTGTCACTGAAGAGGTATATATCATTGCAATTGCAGGCCTTGTTAGTCGTGTCCTCATCACAGCTAGTGAAATGTTTAAATTGTGCCTAAACTTACAAGGATCTTCAGATTTTTATCTGATCCTCTTATTTTTCAGTAGTTTTACCTATCTTGATCTCTCAGTAGAATACAGTTCTTTAGTTGTAGAAATTGCTACCAATCTGTGTACAAATAGTTTCAAAAAGAAAAGCTTTTTATTCACCTTTATATTCACATAATTTCAGCACATTCCAAAGCTTCCAGGAAATTGGGATTTATTTTTTAACCCTTCAGTGAAATTTTACATGGTTAAATATATAAAAGGCTCTGACAGTGGCCTCAAAAATGTCGTGGTCAAAAAATGTCATTAGATTTTAATATTTTAAGAGTTCTATTCCAGTTTCCTTTCTTTGGTTTGATTTGTAGAATATATACCATAGATTACTTTACCTTGCTCTCATTAGGTTATATACTGTATTCGAGAACAGCAGTAAAGCATGTTCAGTCATTTTCTTTTGAATCCAAGAATGCGTTCTGACCAAATGGCAGCTAGCCCTAGCTTTTTCTTTAGCCAGAACTGCATCCCCATTTTCCATTACCTCATTTATATCCTTTTTTATCCTCATTCTTTTTTATATATTTAAAATTCCTTCAGCATTCCTTAATGGTATTTTTTTTCCCTGAAGTTTATTTTAGAGTGCTCAAAGGCTTGTTATATAAAAGGGCTAAGGATAGGGTTGCATTAATTTCTTTCCCATATTCATAGTTTTTCTTTAAAAACCTGTATCTTTAAAAAAAGAAAAAATTGTAGCTACACAGATCTGTATTATAATCATAAACAGAATCAGATTTCCAGCAGTTCCAACAGCTTTGCCAGTGGTGTTTCCAATTGTTGATATTTCAATAATTTGTTTTGCAATTTTTTGAACAAACCTTAAAGGATAATAATAATAAAAATCTTAATGACTAACATTTATTCAGCATTTAATCCTAAATGCACACCTTGTACTTTACATAAATTAGCTAATTCTTAACAGTTTTATAAGGTAAGTGGTATTATTTTTCATACTTTACAAATAAACTGAGACAAGGGAGGTTAAATTGACTTGCTATGAAGATAGGCATTATAACTTTATAGTTCAAAGAAAGCTTTATAAAATTATATTTTGGGAATCGATTAAAATTTTGAGTTCAATCTTGAATCTTTCCTTTAATTATCAATGGAATTAAAATGTAGTAACTTAGCCTCACTGATAAAAATAAAAACTAAACATATTTTTTAGGTAGCTTTTTAAGGGGAGGGAGGAAGGGTCTTGGCATTACAAGTGAAATCATTCTTAACTTGGTTGTATTTCACAGACACTAAAATAAAAGACAAAATTTGTTATGGTATAATAATCTTTAACTTACTGTTAAGCACATAAAAATCATACTAGTATAGGTTTACAAGTAATTTAAAACATTTTTATGATTGTAGAAGTTTTTATAGGCTTACTATATCATTACTAGTAGGAGTCCTAAGAAATCTAATGCTAGAGAATTAGCACTGTCATATCATGACTCATAGAGTCAAGTGAACATTGAACACAAATTTGCTCTTTATGCTCTACCAGACTTGGAGCCTGAGGATAAGGTTATCTATAGATATCTACTAAATCTCAGGATGGTGTCTAATAGTGGCATTATCCACAGTCTCAAGTTACAAAAGTCTGCTTCAGTGATGCCAAGATTCCTAGGTGTTGATAGCTTCCCATTGAGTACAGAATAAAATCTAAATCATTTTGAGGATAAGCTTCATTTCATTTATTAAAAATAACTGAACATAAAAATCCTGTAAATAAGCTCCAAGTTGATAGCTCTATCTTACCAAAGGTAAAGCAGTCACATCCTTATTCCTAAGTTATCTGTGAAGTAGCTCCTTACCTACCACACAAGTGACCTATTTAATCTCTCACAAGAGCCTCATAAGGCTGAAGTTCCTACTGTGGCTATTCTTGCCTTAATCTTTCTTTTCTTAAGGCCCAGTCTCTTAACTACCTGCCATAACAGTTGACATAGGTTTGTTAGGTTTTCAGATGAAGGTCATGGATCAATATAATGTTATGCCTAAACACTTATTGATTTGTTAGGTTCTCACATGAAGGTCATGGATCAATATAACTTTATGCCTGAACACTTATTGATCCCCTGCTCTATAAAAGGCACCTTAATAGGTGCTGCAGAGAGTACATAGATGAGTAGTAGTTTGATAGCTAAAGTCTGCTGAGCCCTCACTTGTATCAGGCATTATTCTAAATAATTTTTTTACCACGTGTATTACCTCATTTGATTTTCACAGTAATCACGGGTTTGTTATTCCCATGTTACAGATAAGAAAACCGAGGCAGGAGTATATAAACTGCCCACCGTAACACAGCTAGGAAAGTGGTAGAGTGGGCCGCAAACCTAAGCAGCTCTGACATTAGGACCTACACGCAACCATCATGTAATAGTGCTTCTCGTTCTGTGCTCTCAAGTAACTCACTTGCGTAAATTATTCTTAAGCTCTCCAGGAACTCCAGAACTGATCTGTATCGTCTCTATACATGAGAGCAGAGCAGGTCCAGCGGCCGAGACAGTGTAGCTTTCAGCCCAGTTTTCTAGTTTGTACGTTGACTTTCACATCATTCTACTTTTATACTCCTCTCTATCTTACTGATAGGCTTTTCGTTGTGTAAATGAAATGCTCTAGTTCTGTCAGTAAATTAAATGCCCTAGTAAAGTTTTATTCAGTTAAGATTTGATACAATAATTAGATGCATAATTCCTCCCAGAAATCTAATAACAGATTTTTTTGGTTCTGGAAGTGGTTGTAAGGGATTCCAAAACCAATTTAACATGACCACAGGTAAACAAAGCTTAGTACCTCTGTAAGATTTTGCTTTTCTCATTTCTTTCACCAGAACTTTAATTTTGAGGTGTAACAGAGGATAACATTGGTCATTTTGGTGGATTTGACTTATTCAAATGATTAACTTCAGTTCTGATTGTGTTTTCTTTTTGCTTAAGCGAAAAGTGTCATGAGACTTCTCTAAAATTTAATTGACAAATGCTTAAAGGGAAGGTCAGCTGTAAGCAGTGAATATGTTTCTAGAAGGTAGTTATTCCAGAAGGTTGGTGATAAAATTGTTAGTTGCAAAATGAGTTAAAGACACACAGACTATAAAGTGGAATTAGCAGTTTGGACTAGCCAAAACCCCTGTGGATTCTGCTTTGGAGCTCTTGAATCTCAGTATTGGGAAAATAATCTAACAGTTCCTTGAAGTTAGTTTAGTCCGCCCCTAAGTATGCAGTAATGCTTATAAAGCTGTCCAAGCTTTCTCACTTGAAGAGCAGACAGGTTTTTTTCCACATAATAAGGATCAGTAAATTGGTGGAGAAGGGTAATTAATAAACTTAGAGTTTTAATTCAGATCTGTAAAACCATGACTTGACTAAATATTCTCCATTTTTGTAATATCAATATTTTTCTTATAAAATGTATTTCAGGAGATTTTGGTGTTAAGAAAACCATATGAAGATAATTTTGAAAAATTCATTTGTGTACTTTTTAATAAACTGATCATTTAAATAATGCATACATTTCTGTTTTATAAATATGTATTTTAATATTGTGGGTCACTTAATTCTTTGGGGAAATTAGCATAAATAAAATACATTAATTCAGATTTGATCACTTCATGTAAAAGGCACAAAGTCAATTTGAAATAACTTTTATTCAATGCAAAATGTATTTTCTATTGGCAAAACTAGAGTTTTCTCTAATTTCCTGTCTATAATTTTATAAATAAAATGTATTACTTGGCTGAAATCTTAAAATTATTTTTCCATTGGAAGTTAGAGCAATCTCATAAAGTTTTTAAATAAATTGCTAAGGATCTTGAACATGTGTTCAATTTTGAGTTAAAATAAACTAAGATTTGCTTTACATTGTGGCATATATTTACATTTTAGAAAACAAACTTCGCCTGTATTTAGTCAGTATAATTTTTAAAATAACTGGGATGATGGATACAAATAATCTTCATTATATTGAGGGAACATGAAGCTACATCAATGAATCCCCTTTTAATAGTTATAGTAAAATTCATTTAAAAAACTATATCTGTAGGAATGAATTGTGCAAAATAATACACATGTAACATTTACAGTTTTAGAAACTGAAAAATGCAGAGTTCTGTGTTATTTAAGTTAGAGGCTCTTCAGTCAATAGGCTTGATCATCATTTGAACTGCTCTCAAGGAGTATGACCCGCCTCGGTATTCGGCCCAAAAAATTCCATCTTGGTACTTGCTTCTGTAGTGGCCTCCTCTGTACCAGACTCCATTTAGGTTAGAATGTGCGCAGGCATTGTACCACCATCCTCCTTTATGAAAGTGGGCGCAGTTTCCTTTGAGGAAAAAATGTAGATATGACAGTAAAACTTCCTTCTAAGTGTGATACACTGCCCACCATCAGAAACTTATTTTAACCTTGGAACAATTTAATTTGTTTTTTTCTTAGTGATTTCAGTCACCTTTATCTTCATAGTTTTGTTTTTCCATTTATTGTTACTGTTGCTTAAGTATCAACTACTGGAAAGATCACTTGAATTGTCTTTTATCTTGGCCTTTGCTTGCTTAGTGCGTGTGTTTTTTATGTTGTTTTTTAAGTGATTTGATTTTCTAGGTAGTAGGGTAAGTAAAATGCAAAGAAGGAGTGTTTATATGTGAAAGAAAGAAGAGCTTGAAGACATTGGAAGGAAGGATACTGAGTCATTAAATAGAGTAAAGTTGGGGGGAAATTGATTCCTCAAAATAGCAAAAAATAACAAAATGAAATAGCAATCAGATGTGTTTCTGTAAGTATGGCATATTTTATGATTATATCTCTCTTCCTTTTTCTTTCTTCTTCCTGTGTAAAATAGGTTAAAATAGAGACCTCTGTGCTGCTTGCCAAGATACAGCTAAACAGAAAAATACATCAGTTTTTAGGGGATATCTCTTTATCAGGGCCAGAAACCTGGGTTAAAGAGGCAAAAGTCTATGAAAATTAAACTAAAAATTATATTATGTGGGTGGCTTAATTGATTCTTTCTAAAGAGAGTATTAATTTCCCATCTGAACAAAGCTTTTCTGTTCTTCTTTATCCCAAATGTCACCGTTATCTTACTGTTCCCTGTTACTAAGAAATGCCTTTATGCTGATACTCAAATGAGTTGCTTTCCTCACTCCTTTCAGGTCTTCATTCCAATGTTACCTTCTCACAATAACCTTTCTGGGCCACCCCATATAAAATAGCACCCACCCCACCTCCTGCTGCCCATCACTTTCTGTTCCCTTACTTGGTTTACTTTCTTAGAGTACTTGGCACTACCTGATAAATCCTTTTGTCTCCTTCTGGAGAGTAAATTCTAAAGGGCAGGAACTTTGTTCACAGCTGCATCCTCAGACCCACAAGAGTGCCTGACACATGGTAGGTGTCCAGTTAGTACTTGTTATGATTTTGAGGCATTTAAGAGTTTTATTTCTGTTGTTATAATTTAGGGGTTTCCATCCCCAAACCCCCAAATTAGAACAACAGAACATTGTTCTTCAAAGAGTTCACACTTTGGGATTCCTTATAGAAGAGATTCTAAAAGATGTTCCTTTAGGAATGGTTCTCTTCCCTCTGTCTGAGTCCAAAATTACCTTTCTGCAAAGATTTTTAGTAGCATAATACTTCATTAAAAAAGGTTCTATTGAATGCATAGAAGGTGGTGATTCCATAAAGAATACACATCAGTTTTTTTTGTACTCACCTGCATACATATCTTTATCTCTGTCCAGTGTGGTGAACTGTTTACCATTATGCCACATCATAGAATCCCCTGCATTTCCCTGGTAAGTTCCCAGGCGCAGTCGGTAGAATTCACTTTCAGGTTCCAGGCGAAAGCTGCTATATTCTGCATAGACTTTTTTATCACTCCAATCTTCTAATTCAATCAACAACTTATAATTATCTTGATTGCTCAGCATATAGATATTTTCCAGCCCAAGCCAGTATTCTCCATCAATGTTTCCAAACCCTTTCTGTTAATAAACAGAGAGCATGAGTGTATAAATAAGTGTAGAGATAGTAAACTTTTTTATAGATAAGTTTTAAGTTTGATAACACATATTGTCTGCTTTAGCAGTAATGTGAATTTCCATTTTCGTAAATCACCTGATCTTTATAAGCCCCACACAGTTTGTTTTGCTTTGCTTTCTCTTAATTCGTTAGTATTTATTTGCACAGCTAACTTCAAACCCTACAAATTAGACAAAGGCAAAAGACAGTGAAAATTGTTCATATCTACTAAAAACATTAACTAATGAACTACCCAGATCCTTGAACAGGGTTCTTGAGCTCACCCATATTCACACAGAGAGCCAGTTTTTTTTCCTAAAAGTGTACAGATACTGTCCCTACCATAAACAAAAAGGATAATCTAACGTTATTTAATCATTCAATAAGTGATAGTATTCTGTAAGTGATAGTATCAATAGTGATAGTTTTAGAACATATTGTCTTCTTTAGCTCTATTATAAATAAAGTTAGTAAATATAAGAAGATAAAATAGTAATCTTCAAAGTTCCATCTTTTTGAAAAATGGTAGATTAATGTTAAAAATAAGTAAATCGATTAGCTATCCTTTTTCCCTAAGCAGTTGCCATTGCAAGTATGCAGCAGAATATAAGATTTGGTAAACCTGATCTTAACCCTAAGTTTTTCAACAAGGTTGTGTTATTTTTCCCAGTTACTTGTTTAGAAATGTACACAATTTCTGAATGGATATATTAATATCCCATTTTTAGCTGCCAGTAAAATGTCACCTAAGAGTGAGTAATCACATTGCTTCACAATTTTGAATGAAGAATTAACCTAGAAAATAAAATCTCTCCCATCTGCCATCCTTAAGCTGAAGGTACATATCACTCATTATTAGCTTGATGAACATCAAGAATATGAACATGATAATGCATGATTCTGGTATGATCTGACAGTCCAGGTGTATGTTACTTCCCAGTGGCACCCACCATGTCTGATGTCATCAACTTAAAACATGGTGGTATGGTTATCAGAAGTAATGAATCCTTGAAACAAGATCATTTTTGTGTGTGTGTAATTGCTGAAATACACGATGATGGGTACAAATGTGGTCATAAGCAAAACAGTTGTCTCCTTATAAAGTGGGATTGGAAATAGTCTTCACAAATAATTAAATATATGTATAAATCATCCAGACTGAAAGGGAGCATTTTAAAGTACATATTTGGTTTCCATTTTAATTTTGACTTTGAAACCAGAGATGAGGATATCTTTTTGACAATGCAACATAGATAATGAAAAACATATGAATAACTATTTTCTTAGTTCTGCATGCTCTTTATTGTGGCTACTATTGCAAGAGCTGCTTTGTTCCACATTTCCATGAGGTCTCACTCATTTACCTTATAATTTTCCCAATTTCTGAAGAAGTTGACAGAGCCATCTGTTCTTTTCTGAATAACAGTCCAACCCCCAGGATCCAGGCTGTTCTCACACCATAACTGTATCGGTCCATTGCTGTTTCCAGGTTTAATCATATAAATCCCACTGACTGAATGTCCAGCTTCTTTTGCATGCTGACAGTCTTTGAAAGGTCCTGTAATTAAGATATCATTGATTACCAGGAAACTTAACAGGAAAAGAATCATCATATTAAACTAGCTTTTAATCAAGAGTCTTACCTTTGTATCTTTCTTTACAGATACCACTGTTTAACCTATTGTATACACAATACTATAAAAGTTCAATTTCAGTATCTGGAACATTAACTTGATTCATTTTCCACTATTATTGCAAGTCTTTGTCCATATACATACTATTTTATTTATAATTCTAATGCACAAAGAAAATTGGATTTTGTCTTTTTAACAAAAAATCTTCATGAGACTATAATCTCCATTCTAGCACTTAAAGTAGCTGTAATACACAGTCTTTGATGTTGATATATCATTATTTATTCCTCTATCATTGAACATTGACATTTCATCTGATTTTCACTATTATAAATAACACTGCACAGTATGTCTTCTTTAGCTTCATTTTTTTCATATTTACTTATAAAAATGCTGCACAATTGATCTACTGGATCAAGAGCATATTAACAAACTTTTATAACTCTTCATTGTGCCCAGTTTACAGTTTCCAAGTTGATGAGATACATAGTGAAAATGGCATACCATGGGCAAAGAAGTTTTAGAACTGCTAAATGTTATATTACCCTTTGGAAACTAACAATGTACATTCATATATTAATGACTGATAAGCCCTGAAATAAACCAGGGTTTCCCAAACTTGCAGAATCTTTTAATTTCCACCTCCCACCCCCCATACAACAGTCCTTAAGAATACATTTCAGGAATGTTGGCTAAATGCTTTTTGAAAGGGTTGTATCAGTTTATATGACTGATAGTGATTTTCTTATGTAGTCTACACAAATGACTGTGATAGCTTACAGATGTTCTGTAGATGAAGCAGTTAACTAACTAGCCTAAGCTGCTGTATCTTAGAAGATAATAAACTCTAGACTTAAACCCATTTCTTTATAATGCCAAAGTCAGTACATGCTCTGAGCTGTTACGCTATATTTCCTCCCACGTTATTTCATAGTTTTGTGGATTCTCTCCCTATTTTTTAATCCACTAATAAGTTCTTCATGTCTTTTAAAATGACAAAATATTTTGTAAAATCATTTGTAGAGTATCTGACTCTTGAACTTGTGATTTCCACATTTTTGGATCTAAAGAAAGACAGCTTCTAGTTTTACTGAACATTCTTTCACTCTTTCCCAGTGTTTTGATGTTATTTTTTATAAGCATATAAAAATATTAAGTGGCTTAAAATAATAGTTGCCATAAAGATCTATTAGAACAAAAAAAAAAGTGTAGAGGTTCCAGTTGTCAAGTTTTATGTTTAAAATTTTTTAAATTCTGATGTGTTATTTTTAGAAATTATGTGAAAATCATTTAGTCAAGTAAAGTTCGTACAAGAAGTACTGTAATGATAATAGGTTGTTGAAATTTTGAGTAATGTGTTATCTATACTGTGTCAAATATATATACAGGGTCCCGTTGGGGCCTTATTGGGGTAGAATTAACCTCATTGGATAAATAGTTATACAGTTACACCATTAGAAGGGGTTCTTGCAGACTGTGGACTCTTCCCTCTAGATTGCTCCTTGAATATGGAGACTGTTCTTATTTTGCTTCTGACTTAATGTCATGAGTGCTTTAACTATTAGTAGGCTGTCAGTTGTTTTTTGAGAAAAATGAATCTTAACTTGCCTCCACATTTTATAATACAAGGAAATTAAAAACCACCCACAAAAATCAAGAGAGAATTAATTTCTCTAGTCCAAGTTTATATTGTTTCATTGATATTTCTTTACATTCAAATTTTTTAAAATTGCAATACAGTGGCCATAAGCACTACAGTTTACTGGTAAAAAGAATTGAGAAACTATAAAGACTTAATGCTGTCTTGGGTTATATATTTTTTAGGTATTGAATTTTTTAGTTCTACAGTTTCAATTTGATTCTTTTTTAATATTTTTATTTCTCTTCTGAGATTTCCAGTTTTGCATTCATTATGAACATATTTTCCTTTAAGCTGTAATAACTACTTTAAAAATTCTTGTTCCTTCTACTCCTACTTTGCTGAGAGTTTCTAGTCATAAATGGATTTTGGATTTTGTCAAAGACTTACTTATCTACTGTGACAGATAATGGTTTTTCTTTTTTTCTTGTTTGTTAATATTGGTAAATTCTGTTGACTGTATTTTTAATGTTAAACCAACCTTATATTCCTGGGAAACCTCAACTTGGTCATGTTGTACTACCATTTTTATATATTGTGGAACTAGATAGGCTAAAATTTGATTAAATTTATGCTTTACTATTCATTAAGACATTGGTTAGCCTGTGAAAGTTCATAAGTAGGTTCTTAAGGTAGGAAATACTATGATAAAAGTTATGACCAGACTGGCTATAAATTAGATCACATTCTATTTAAATTCAGTGTGAATCATTTTTATGTTATCTACCTTCTCAGTTACTGAATTTAAATTACACATTATTCTAGCCTTTAACACTATACTTAACAAAGTTGTCATCAGTAACTGTTGCTTTTTTCTCTTGTTGCTAACAACACATAGTAGCTTTTTAATTTAATTTTTTAATTAAATTATTTAAATTTATTTAATAATTTAACTTATATGCTTATTTAATTAATAATTTTAATATGGCTAATCAAAGATGAATGCACAGTATATTTCTAGTGTAGAGAGATAACACATTCCTGGAAAACCTAATATGCTGCAGAAAAACTAAAAATATTTTACACTAAAAATAACAGCTGGTGTTAGCTGTTAGCATACTTGTATTCAATTGCAGCTACTTGTGGCACAAAATGTTAATATGCTTGGAAAAAATCCCATATAAAGCAATATGACCTCTGTGTTTTACTAATATTATTCTCCCTTTTTTACTGGTCACACATAAGCTACTTCATACTACAGAAACATGCACTGTAGTCATCAAGAGAAGGGCTGAGAAATTGTGTTTCATATGGAATGAAATTTGTAGAATTTTAATTTCATATGGCAATGAGATGGAAGGAAAGTGAAGTATGATTTCTAGGTCCATTCTTAGATTATCTTGTTTAATGCATGGTAATATATTCATTTTTTCATTCATAGAACTCCCTCCTGGGCAAGGACTGTATCTTATAGTAGACACAGTTGTTTCCAGAATTTCCTTAGTTCTGCATTATTTTTTCCAGAAATGTTTTTTCTACATCTACTATAGCCTCTAAACTGTTACAGACTCAAGGGATAAAGAAACAGCTATAAAATCAAGTGGGAATTGTGGGAAGTGGCAAGTAAAAAGATAATTCCACTATAATATGACAAGTACTTTGATGGAGTTATGTGGGCACATGGGAACACTGGCTAAGAAATAGCTAACCGAGATCTGCAGAGATCAAAGTCTACCTTAATGAACTGAGTTTTTAAGATTGAGTAGGAGTCAGGTTAATAGGGGTAGGGCTTCTCTGACCCACACATGGGTAACATGTGCGAAGGCATGGAGACAGGAGAGAGCTTAATGTTACAGAGGGGTTACAACTTTAATGTATGAAATGTAAGTGGCTCAGAGTGGTACTTAGAGCCTCTCAGGTACGCTGTAGAGTCAAGCTGATTACTTTGATTCAAAGGTACAGTCATCATGGTTATTTCTAGTTAGCCAGGTTTTTTCAAAGGTGTCCCTTTCACAATAGTCAAGGATATCTAAGGAACATTGCTCTTACTTTTAAACCTGTTAGTATTGGCATTCATGCACACCTTAAGTGGTTTTGTTGGAATACACATAAATACTTCTCTCATTTCAGAAATTTGCTTATTCTGCACATGTCACATTTGTACTGCTTATTCTACACGCATCATGGTAAATGTTTGCTCTGCACTCATTTAAGTATATAGTTTTGATGGTTTACATTTTATACTTAAGTATATATTCACAAATTGAACTTTAAGTTTGAATTGCTGTAGAATATTTAACAACATCATGATTTTGAGTGTTGATAGAATATATGTAATAAAAACAGAACCATTTGTTCCTTTCTGCCTTTTAATAAGCCCTCAGATGCTTAAGCAAATTGGAGGGTTCTGGACTTTGTAAATCCAGGTTCAGTTTGAGAAACTTCATTTTTTGCAAATTTAAAATTATCTTCAACTTTAATTTTCAGCCCACTTCTTTATCGCGGGCTTCGTGTTCACAGTTTGGATGCCTGTGTTAGACCTAGTTGATATAAAAGCTTCGGAAAATTTAGTTGGACTCCTTTTCTGGAACATGTGGATAAAATTAGCAGTGCTTATAAGTGTTCTTCTCCTCAGTAAAGATAGTGTATATCAGAATTTAATATTTGTTTATATTTTATGAGTAAGCCAATAACTTTAGTCCAGTGTATACTGTTGATCTTGGCAGAAATATTTTCTCATTATTACTTGCATATCTTATTTACTTTCTACTAAAATTAGTATAAATCATTCTTATATATAAATGTTTTACTACTTTCTCTGTACCATAAAAAACATTACTTAATAGGAATTCCTAAATGAATAGTAGAAAAGTTCCAGCTTTATTTTTGAGAGGTCAAATTTAACTTGCCAGTTTACGTATTATCAGAAATAAATTAATTGGCATATGATTCAGGAATTTGTTTATAGTGGTTCAGTGGGTACAGACTGGAAATATCTTTCTTTAAAAAAGGAATTTTATTAACCTTTTTCTTGCATTGAATAATCTTGAACTGGTCTTCATCTTCCATGACACACAATTGGATTCTTCTCAAGGCAGGAAACTGGAATTCTGTACATTGAATTTGAAGGACCAGCCTCTCTCTTCCTCAGTTATTTGATGATTAAAGTTTGTATAGGGCTAACAAAATCTGATTCATAGAAAGAAAAATATTGACCAGTCATGCTACATTATTTCCCAACATGTATTTTTCATTAAGACCCATATTTTGAACAGAACAGTGGCTTAAAAAGAAAACAGTTTCACACTAGCATCTTCTATGGGAACCATCTTTAACATATCTACCCTTTTTCTATAAAGAAACTGTTTAGTTAAAATAAAAATCCTCCCCTTTTTGTTGAGTTTCTCCTTTATTTTCTTATTTTGTCCCAATCCTGCGCTCTTTGTGATAGGAGAAACAGAACAAAAAAAAAAAAAAGTAAAAACTAATTTAGAGCTTCCAAATAATTATTTTAAAAAAGTTTTTTTTTGAAAGGTAAACTTTTTAAACTTTTTAATTGGGTTATGAAGTAAGCATAAGATAAATATATTGGACAGCATTTCTGAAATGGGAAGTCTGAGGCAAACGTTTTCTAAAGTGATAATAGACTCTTCCTTTTAACAATAATATAAATTGCTGTTTGTCTATCTGTAAGTTTAAAATTCAGTTTGTAACCCAAGCTTTTACTTTTGAAATTACTAAAGAAATTATCAATTTTTTTTTCATAACTGATTATAAGAATCACATTCCAACAGCCTCTTTGCTTAAGCAGTCTTCGTTAGTTATTTAGGTGTTAATGTAAGTATTCCATGAAATCAGCTGCATCCTAAAAATTTACTAATAGGAAGCATTATAAATAATTGAAAATTAGCTTATTATCTACTAAAAAGCATGTTTTTAGTTTCTAATAACAGCTTTTCAAGTTTAACTTTTAAGTTTACCTTTTATAAGCTTGTGTGGCCCCATACCCCCAACGCAAAGCACACACAGGGAAGGGCACACAAAACTAGTAATTAAGCATGGTCAGACCGCACAACAAAGCATCCTCACAGACATCACCTCCTTTAATCACCACAACAGGCTCTTTTACAAAAGAGGCACCTGGGCCTCAGAGAAGCCTTGTTAGAATCCAGGTTTCCTGATACTCAAATCTATGCTCAAACACACCGTGAAGGAACTTTCTCAACTCCAATCACCTATAGGGAATAAACTTATTTTTTATAAATATACCATTTGTGAAAGAGTAATGCTTTCTATTATAAAAGACTAACTGAAAATGCAGTCGCTGAATAACATTAACAGTTAAGAACTTTGTTGGTGGCAGTTTTCCAGGTGTGCAGTTACATTCCCAAACATTTACTGAGGTAGGGAAAGGTAATGTCTCTGGAGATAATTTATTTTAAACTAACAAAATTACTCCATTATTTGCTGTAAGTTCATAATAAGTTTGTTCTTTTGGGGTGCATTTTTCTTATGACCATTTTAAAAGAAAATATAAAATTGCCTGTCATTAAAATACCTTTTTTTAAAAATGGTAAGATGTACATAACATAGAGTTTATCAGTTTAACCATTTTTAAGTGTACAGTTCAGTGACATTAGTGGCTTCTTCTTATTATGCAGCCAATTTCCATAACTGTTTTTGTCTTGTAAAATGGAACCTCTATCGCCATTAAATAACAAGTCCCCATTCTCGCTCATCCCAACCCCTGGCTATCACCATTCTACTTTCTGTCTCTGTGAATTGGACTACTCTAAGTACCTTATATACGTGGAATCATAAGAGTATTTGACTTTTTGTGACTGGCTAAAACCCTTTTTAAATAATTCATGCACATATGCATTTAGAGACTTTAGAGTGACCATGTGCCTACATGTAGAGTATTATGAGCTTCTTGGTGCCAGAAGCAGATGTTAGTATTAGTACAGCAATAGCCATCCATCTTTGCCCTTTTTGTGCAAGTACTCAAACAGCTTAGATATATTTTCCAGTCTGACATAAGAATAATATGAACAAAGATTTCAGCACATCATATATAAAGAAAAGAAAGTAACAAGTCTATTTATTACTATATATAGTAAGTTATATTCGATAAGAATCACAGAATTTCAGAGCTAGAAAGGAACCATTCAGTTCAACCATCACTCTTGTACAAATGAGAAAACAGGCAAAGTGACTTACCCAAGGTCAATTTTAAAGGAAACAAGTTTTCTTAATTCTGTGCATTTTCCCTTATGTGTTCATAAGATACTAATGAACATTCTTATGGTGTTGCTAATTATGTCCTTGAATATCAGAGACCAAAATTATAGAATAAAATAAGGAAAAAGTTAATTTTACTTAAAACAACAAATCAATAATGAATAACAGGAAAAGTTATTCCTGCCCTTAATTTTTACATTAAGGATTGGTTTATTAGGGTTATATACACCATTGTTTGATGAAAATAAGTCTATTTAATGGGGCTTTTGATATGGTAAATCCTTAGCATAGGATTTAATTCTGTAATATTAGATTTTTCTTACACTACAGCTCAATGTATAGTAAAGCCAAAAAATGATGTATCTCATTTTATATCAACATGTTTTAGAGTGTCAGTGTAAGAATAATCATTTGCTCTAAATTGATACTATCCACTTAAGATTCATTACCCACAGAAAATATTCCATAGCAGTCATCTTCATATTTACATAATTGTATACCCCATGAGTTTAAAAATATTCCACACACTTCAGTTATGTTTATTTGTAAATTATGTGTACAAACTGCTATACTGACAAGTTGTATACATTACAAGCTTACACAAAACGTATACTCTAAGAATATCAAAGTTAAGTATTTTTTTTTCTTTTCTCTGTCCAGTGGATCTGTTTTTACACATTTTTCCTTTAGAAATCAAAGTGTTTGGGGATACTAACAATCATCATCATTGACCTAATTGAATAGTACTCTATCCTGTTGTTACAAGAGTTAGGACAGTACAAAAATGAATGAATCCAGGAGAGTAGAATGTATTAAAGTACTTTCATGGAAATCTTTGGATTGACAGCTTTAAGAAGTGTCCATAAAAATGTAATGTCAAGTCAGCCAACATTTATTTACCATCTGCAAATGAGACTCAATATCCAGCTACTAGAAAGGAACTTATATTATACCTGGAATGAAATTTTATTTAGATGTGTATGTAACTACTATGTGTACACATAAAGATAACTTATAATCAAGAAAGAATATAAGAAATACTGTACATATGTTATAGAAAGTAGAGACATTCATAGAGGGAGCAATCACTTGAAGGCTGTGGGAGTCAAAAAGGGCTTCAAGGAGGAGTTGCTATTTTAGTTATTTATATTTTTATTTGGGTGCGAGCCTTATAATTTGAATAGGCAGAAAGCATGGAAAATATTCAGAAGACAATGAATTCATTCATTTTATTGCAGCATGGTTTTTGTAAAGGAAATGAATAGAATGAAAACAAACAGGTAGGATCAGTTCTTTTGAGAAACATATTACTCTTCCCAGGCAAAGCAAACTGGACTTTTCCAGTTTCCAGTGGGGAACTGCTGAGCAGAAATGTGATGTGACCAAAGTGGTAGTCGAAGAAGAAAGATCTGTTAGCAATGTAGAATTCATTTTGATGGAGAAAGACTTAGACCGGTTGGCAAGCTATTACACAATTCTAGAATTAGCATTTGAGTGTTGATACAGGCACTGTTCTAGACACCAGTCAAGTGTTAACTCCTATGAGGTAAGTACTCTTATTATCCCTGTTTTACAGTTGAGGAAACTGAAGCGCAAAGCAACAGCCCCTTCCCCGCCAAGGTCACACAGCTAGTGATCCAGGACATCTCTGTCCTCTAGTTGCTGCATTAGGTAGTTTTTCACAGTTACGAGAATATTGATTATGATGTTTAAGAGACGGGAAAAAAAGACTTGAAGGTTATTGCCAATGTGTTGACTTCAGTTTATTTCTGAGTATTTGGATATCGGGGAAGCTTTTTAAAAAATTTTTTATTTTCTAGATTTTCTTCAGTAAATATGTGTTACTTTTATAATAATTTCTAAAAGGAGAATGCTTGTTTGGTGAAGAGATTATTTTGGGGTTAGTTACTGTTTCATTCATTCATTCCTCAAGTATTTATTGTAGTTCTTACACTGTGCTGAGCACCATATACCAAACCTGATCCTGGCTAGCTGTTGTAGTGGAAAACGAAAAGATAGTTCACTTTCTTCCATAAGCATTCCATCTAGCAGAGAGACAGACATGCAAACAAATAACCCCAGTGTAAGGTGATAGAGAAAACATATTCGAGACATAGTCAGCAATTTAAGGAAAGAGCCCTCAAGATAGATTTGATAGAATCTGGGAAGGTAAAACACTGAAGATAGTATTTCAGTTAAGCCTTGAAATCTGCCAGGTTGACAGATAAGCTGAAAGAAGGTATTTCAACAGACGCAGCAGCAGCATGTGAGGTAGTGATTGAATATCCGGATGCAAATATTCAACATTGGTTAGAAGCAGGACAGAGAACTCCATGCAGGAGCCACCTGAGCACTGGTGATACTTGTAGCCTTCAAGTGTATGAGGCCTCTAAAATAGAATGGCTTGAAGAAAGCCTCTTTGAGCCATAGGAGAAGGAAGACTATGCCAAGGAAGGACTTATAGAAGTAGAAAGGGTCAGGATACCATGTTATGATGTGGAGGCCCAGGGGCAGAAAAGTGAATGGTCAGTGGTGTCCTCTGCTACAGAGAGATAGGAGCACTTTCTGAAGTATGCATTTCCAGTTTTTGTCTTTGTTCTGTTTTTGTTACTGTTTAAAATTATTTCATAGTCTATATGTACTTTCATGCCCTGCCTTTTCAATAAGTGATTGAACTATGATTTATTTACTCTTTTTTTTTTTTAACTTTTGGGTGTTTGGGTTATTCCGTCCACTCTAAGGAAAAAATTAACTTGTAAAGAATTCAGGAGAATGGCTTATGAGAAAATGGATGCAGGTGTAAAATGAAGGTAAAATATTCAAAAAGTTAGAGAGCTTACCAAACTCAAAGATGAGTTATTCATCTTTGTATTGATGCACCTAGATCAGTGACTGATATGGAATGAATGAAGGGAGAAAGGAATGAAATTAAGAAATAGAGGTAGAGATACTAAGATCAATTCAAGGGTATTTTTTTTATGCTAGTGAAAACATCTTTATTTACATGGGAGTAAAGTACAAATTGTAGTTGTTTAGCCTTGAAAAGTAGGAGAGGATACCCTTTTCTCCTGAGACTGAGGGCAAGAGGACGTGGTTTTCATGCAGATGTTTTCAAGATAGGGAAGAACAGGAATCTCTGACCTGAGTAGACTTAACCTCCTTACAGCAGAGGATGGTGTGTGCTGAGAACGGGGGTGAGGAGGAGGCGTCACAGAAGGCTTAAGGAGAGTGAAAGCAAATTCTTAAATATTCCTTTTGAAGAGGAGGAGGATGGGAAAAGCAGCAAGAGGTAAATAAAGGAGTATTTGCGCAGCAGTGAGGACCTACTGGAGGCCAGTAGGGTGGCTGTAGAGGTTAGGAGTAGATCATGGGCTCACTGCTGTCTCTTACATTGTAAGAATTTGGATGGGAAACTACTTTTTCACAGATACACTGCTTTTCTTAATGCTTAGACCCTTGGAGCTGAAAGATGTATTTAACTCCAATTCTTGATTAAGAGAAAAGAAAAAGAAAAATTTTAATTATCATGTATAATTATATCACAAAAATAAAGAATAAGCATTTTATAAGCATTGTTTCATAAACCATAAAATATATTAACCTTGTACTTTGATTTTAAACAGTAAGAGGTAGTAACTCACCTTCACTGATGAAAGTTACTGGTGGCATCTTGAGAGGGCTTTTGGTGGGAGAAGTTGCCAGATCAGGTGGTGGCATTAAATCTCTGGGAAAACTGGGATCCCTCTGTATCTCATTACTTCCCAACAGACCTGGAGTGTATTGATGACTGTTAGGAATATGTTGTGGCACTACCTGGACAAGAGGAGGAGACACATGGGGGTCTTGTCGGGAAAATATCCTCAAGCACTGTTCTTCCAACAGAGTGATCATCACAGACTGGTTATTGACCAGATCAGTCAAGGAAGCATATTTCACTTCTAATTCCCTGTACCTTGTTGCCATCTTCAACATTTCTGTGGTGATGTTGAGGATTTTATTTTCCAGCTGGGAAAGTTCGAGTGAATTATCCCTCTTACGGATAATCTCATGTAATAGTTGCATATAGAGTTGAGTAACACGAGAGTTCATGTTACGGCTTTCTTTTCTCAGCAGCTTTACCTCATTCACAATGTTTCCGTCTACGTCCACCACCAATTGCAGAACATCTATCTCCCGCTTCTGCCTGGAGAGCACATCCTTCAGGTTTTCAAGGTCCATCCTGGTGATCATGTCTTTAATGGTACCTGCATCTTGCCCTTTGGTGTTGACACAAATTGGCCCTGTTATTTTTTGTTCGGGTACCAGGAATGTATACGCACATTTCTTTACTTCCTCTTTACCATCTATGGCACGAGGGTATCTCCTCTGGTTTATTTTTTTTATTTTGAACTGTCCTCCTCTGCATTGTCCAGCGCCCATTAGTAGGACGAATAGCACACTTAGGGTCCAGATAAAAGCCTTCATTTTGAAATGAGGTTGTATGTTGTCTTTTAAAAAACAAACCAGTGAAGGGAAAAAGTAGAAAGGAATTAATATCAGCCTACTTTTAAAGTCAATAATATAATAAAGTATCTAAGGAAAAAACTGAGTATCTCTTGGTATTAGTAAGTTGGGCCAGAATTAATGTTACTAATTTCTTAAATTCAATATTATAGTGCCTTCATAT
This sequence comes from Manis javanica, assembly GCF_040802235.1. Taxonomy (NCBI): domain Eukaryota; kingdom Metazoa; phylum Chordata; class Mammalia; order Pholidota; family Manidae; genus Manis; species Manis javanica. Next base: position 87,387,116 of record NC_133166.1, read on the forward strand.
TTTTTTTAAAATTAGATTTCAAGAGAATAGCTCTCCAGGTAACACCCTATTTAAGTAACGCTTTTTGTTCCCCAGCTCAGTGAGCAGATTTTGGTGAATGTCTACTAGGTGCAAAGACATTCTGTCAGTCAGGTGCTCTTGGTGCTTTGAGGCCCTAATAAGAAACTTGTCTTACCTTAAAAAGCTCACTTGCTATCTTAAGGCTCTGAAAGTGGTACACCAGTGTTTGTAAGTGATTAATTAAAACATTCTTCCCTAACCAATGCTTTACTAGTTACTGTTTTATATTTATAATGTGCAGTTTGAATTAAATTGGCCCTCTCTAGTAAACATCTTTTTTATCTAACAAATCTAAAAGCAGGAAGTTAGCTTTGTATATTTTGTTGTAGCATGTCCTTTTAGGATTGGTGACAAGTTTAAGAATTCCTCCATAATCATATGTATGCTTTAAGCTTATGTATGATTCAGCAGGTTCGTTCTTCTAAGAGAGGCTCTACTGAACTGTATTTTAGTAAAATGTTAGCAGTTTTTTATAACCATTACCAAGGAACCACTACCATACTGTCTTGTGACTGAACATGATGGTGAGAGTTGGGAAGTGCCTCAGAGACCATTTGTTTCAAGAACCTCTTTGTAGCCCATGTGCATGTTGAAGACCAAGGCTACACAAATGAGTAATCTTAGAACCAGGTCTAGAATTCAGGTTACCTGGCCCCTCAGTCATGTTTTTAGCAGTAGCACATGTGCTGGAATATGTGTTTGGAATGCTTCATTTTTGCTGTGGCCCACAAAATACCTGTCCTTAATAATACAATTTCTATAGAAACACTAGAGGAAACACTAGAACTAGTTCCAAGAACCAAAGCGTCTTCCTTTCTCTTTGTTACTTCCTTAAAGAATTGTAGCAGTAGAATGAGTGTATGTCACTCCATCAGGTTTATTAACAAGCTGCCCACCTTCCCACTCTTATAAACTTGATTCCTGTCTGCTATTTTTGAAGGGTGACACTGGGTACACTAAGATGGAGCTTTTCTGTTTGATTTTCCACCAAAGTACTTGTTTTTCGATTTGAGGAGCTAGGTTCCCAGGTTGTTTGTGCCTAATATCAATAATAGCAATAATAACAGTGGCTCATGCTGATTGGGTGCTTGCTGAGTGCCAGGCATTGTTTTAAGCTGTCTACATGCATTAAATCATTTTTATTTCTCACTACATCCCTCTGAGGTAGACTATGACAATCCTCATTTCCAGTGAAGGAACGGGCATCTAGAAGTTAAGTTCCTTCAACAGAGTCCCACAGCTTCTACAAGATGGAGCCAGAATTTGAACCCAGGCAGAAGACTCCAGAGATCATGTTTTTCATTAACCACTACATCATATGGCAACATACTCTATCCTATTTTCTGTCACCAGCACTGTCAAAATCCCTTGTATTTATGTCATGCTGAACACATGTTAACTGTCTTATCTACACGCCCAGCAGTACTGTGAAGTATTGCCATTCTGCAAAAGAATAGAGTCCTGGAGAAGCTAAAACACACAAATGGAATTCCTATATAATACTTATAATTTTCCTAAACCTGTCATTTTATTCTAGTCATGACTACAGGGGCATCTTAAACTTTGTGTTTTTCAGTCTTTTTCTGGTTTGTATCTTTACACTGACTCATTACTGAATTATACAAAAGTGTTTGTGGATCATTTTTGTTCAGGTCTGTTTCTATTATTTTTATACCCCAAACTTTTCTGCTGTCATTCCTTTCCTTCTGTGTGTATTCCATCAGTTGATAGTTATATGGCTGACTTGTGATTATGAACCCTCACCCCCATAAATAAAGGTCCCACCAATGAAATACAGACTTTCAGCCATAGTCCCAAAGGTGGCTACTACTCTCTAAAGCCACAGCTCCATTGGTGTTTTCAAATGAGTGATTTCAAAATGGAGTGATAAAGAATGGATGAAGTGTGGAAAAGTGTTCTCCTTTTACTAACATAACCAAAATAGGAAGGATGAGCCTAATAGTGTTCTGTGTTTACAGCAGAGGCCTCCTGTCGCTGACCAGAAGCCAGCGCACACTTGAGATGAGTACTTGCGGTTTTTTGATTTCATACTTTGACTTCTGACATCAGCAGAAATGTTTGACCTTAAGGGTCATCTATTTTATAACAAGGAAGAAAAGGGCTTCTACTATACTAGAGTTACCTATACCAAAAGCCAGTGAGATTTGTTATGTTTGCAGTTTCATGAAATTTAGATACGGTTTATTTTAAAAATCAAGGACAGTAAGATAGAAGCCATAAGCCTACTTGGTAATGTACATCTTCTCTTCCACATAGTTAACTTACCTAGTGACACTAATCCACTCATTTCACTTTAATAATAGAAGGGAAACTCTCAGATCATACAATTATATTATTTAATCTACCATGAGACAAGCTACCAGAACAAGGAAAATTCAGAAAATATCTACATGAAACTTCAAAACAAGTAGAATTTTAACGAGTAGCATATAATCCAAGACCAGTATTGTGACTTTGTATTGGTGTTGTCATGCAAGAATGAAAATGTGAAAATCTGAATCTAAATTGAACTAACAAAAGTTTCCCCTTTCAGTGTACTCTGCCTTGGCTCTTTGTGGGTTCCTATGCAATTAAAATCATAAAGTCTACCATAAGAAAATCTGACCTAAGTTAGGATTTACAGGAGAGAACTAAAAGTTAAAATTTTAAAATAAATTTAATTCCCTTATCCTTACAAACAAGTAATGACTTTGTTGTCATTTACCTAAAGCAGAATAAGGAGCCACGTTTCTTAAGTAGTAGGTTAGCTATGTCATGAGTTAAGAACTGGTTTTAAAAATAAGTTTACTGTTACATTTTCTGAAGACATTCTCCTATTTAATATTTTCCCACATATGTTCAGTTTTAAAAGTGAAAGATCCATAAATCCATGTCACCTCATAAAACCTTTCTGTACATGTGAAATATTTCCTAGGTCCCAAGAGAATGTTTTAAATTAGTTACAGTATACTTAAGTTTAAATCTCTGTCTTTGCCTCGTTGTTTTTAGGGGGAAAAAAAGTCTTCCATGCTTTTGGTTAATTTTATTGGTGCTATTTCTCTTCATAGTTGCTACATTGCCAGCTAGTAGAGAGAAGAAATAAAAATCAGGATTTACTTCCTTTCAGATGGTAAACGCATAGAAGCATTAAACTGGCTGTGTTGTGCTCTGAAAATGGCATGAGACAATGAACTTAAATTTATGAAGCATTGAAAAAAGCTTAGGTAGATTGTGAATTATGTTCTGGGAAGAGACTTGAGGACAGTCTCATTCCCTGGAGATATGTTCAAGAAAGGGATGTTATCTGTGTGATTTGAATTTTAGATTAAATGCTTGCCTAAGGCTTCAGTGAGAACTGAGGTTTAATGAAGTCTAATGCACTTTTCATAGCAAAGAGAGAGATGATAGTATTTTAGATTCAGTATTGCTGAAAAATTTTATCCTCCCAACATTTACAGTTTTGAATATTTAAGAAAAGGACAGGAGAGCAAAGTTGAAGAAATATTAGCTTTACTATTATATTATTTGTTTGTTAAAGGTCCTTACCAGTTTAATATCTTTAATTTTTAAAGGGACCAGAGGATCCCCAAATTATAACAAACAAATTTCTTTGCTGTTAAAGCTTTTGGTTTATTAGTATTTTTGGTTCCTATTGGTTACTAGTAATTTATTTTTAATTATTCTCATAATGCAATTAAGCAAAGCCCCCAGGTAGAATACTGAAAGAAACCTCTTATGTATGGTTACCAAAATTAATTTCTGTCCAAAAATATTATATACTTTTGGTGTTTTAATCATGTATTTAAGTAATTGTATCTTCTGGGTTCTTACTTTCTATTGTTGATACTGACTACTTACATAATACTTTCATATTTTATTTTTCTCCTAATTTGTAAGGTTTCAGGGGTTTTTTTAATGTATCAATAATTTTCCTTTTTCAAGTAATTCCAGTTGTAGCAGTTTTAATTTATGTTACCTAAGTTAAATTACTGTTGCATGTAAAACTGGAAAACTATTTGAAATTTTGAGTTTTAGCAAGAAACACAATATTCATCTTAAATCTGTAGAAGGACTTCTGCTTAATATTTGATTGTATTATAATTGAGGTATTGTTGCAAAGCCTTTCAGTTAATTTTATATCTTCTTAGCTGTGTTTTGTAGCTATGCTCTAAATCTAGCAGTGCATGTCAGTCTTCAGCATACAAGCTGTAAGTTTGTGAAAGTCTAATCATGTTTATTATTTTCTTTAGTTGTATCCGTTTGTCTTTAATTGGTTACTTGTTAAAGTTTCTTTCTAATGTCACTTAAGCACTTGTTTTCTGAAACCCAGAACATATGTGTTAGTCTATAAGCATACACACCAAATATCATTAAATTGAACTTCAAATAATGTATTAATCATCATGAACAACTTAATGACCAGTTTTTACATAAAGCTGCAAAACAAAACCTTTCTCAGATTAAAGGAATTGTAGTATATTCCAAAAATCTTCAAAAGATTTTGAAGTTTCTACTACAAATGTAATATAATTATGCATTTTGACTTAACGTTTTTCAATAAAAATTAAAGAAATATTAAAATACCTTTTTTTATCTGTTGATAAAGCAGACCCAGAAACTTGCTGCTCTTGTTCTTGCTTTTAAAAATCAGCATAGAAGTTTGTTCGTCTCTGACTTTAATGGCAACTTCATTTTTTTTTATGGACCGTTAAATCCAAGCTGTAATAAGGAACTTCTTTTTCTTCTTACAACACCAATCAATTGAATTTGACAAGCCACCTATGCAATTTTAAGTAGTAGAGTGGAAGTTCTGGTCTGTGGGCTATCTGTAATCCAGCAGAGAAAGCACTGTGGCTTTGCTCTGTCTGCCACATGGAGAAATGCAGTAACCAGCTGCAGCTGGCCTGGATTGTATATGCAGTACCCTTGAATAGTGATTCCCTCTCTTGGTAGACTCAAGTTCCGCCCACTTAATACGTCACCAAAACGTTGCTGGAGACTCGAAGGGAAAATTTCCTCCTTAGGATTTCCTCTCTGTAGCCTTAAATAGGGGTGGGGGGTACTGGGATCAGCAGGAGGTTGAATAGCTCTGAACAAGGAGAGACTGTGTGCAGGTTGAAGGAAGGGCACCATCTGGAAACAAACTGTCATAGTTCAGCGGCAATTATAAAATAAACATTTCAGCCCGCTGGCCAGAGATACTGAGAAAACAGTACTGGACCTCACTTAGAGGTAGTTGCAGGCTGATGAGTTTGTTTTTCTTACAAAGAACAAGAGTTAGACTTTGTCATGAGGCAGCCACCTTAATAATACAATACTCTTTAAAACCTAGAAGAACTTTTAAACGTTTCACTGAGTTGCCATTTCACAAGGTTTTAAACATAATTATAAGAAACCTGATGTGGTAATATGTTATGTCTTACTGTGTAATATTTCTTAAGATAAAACTGCTTCATATATGTAATTATCAAAAATAAGTAGAAATCTGTTATATAATTCTTTTAGAAATGTAATAATTTTAAATGTAAATTTTGATATTATATAATACCACTTCCACCTATTCTACATGACCCCTTTTATGAGTAAGGTTATTCTTATTAGTTGATGCCTTGTGATTTAAAAGCAAACATAACCCTGGCCCGAATGGGGCGGGAGAAGAGGTCTGACTTCCCACCAACTGTGTGAACTTAAGACAAGTCACTTTACCTATGTTTGGCCCAATTCTTCTGCTATGTATTAAGGTGCTGGAGAGGGAATTAATAATTGTTGATTACCAACTATGCTATTACAATGATTAAGTAACTCAGTAGCTCAGGAATCAAAAATGTAGGCATCTTAAGTAGTTAGGCTTAGTACTTCACTATTAAGTAGTAGAACTCGTACTTAAATCTTACTTCCAAAGCATGACGCCGCACTGTCTCCCACTGGGCTATATAATTGCTGGTTGCTGCTCCTGGGTAAACTTCTGGCTTCTACTTTCTAATATATACCATGTGCTTTCCCGTCCTTGTTGCATTTCTCGTAGGCTCTCCCATCAACTGTTTGTCAATCTGCATCCTTCATTTAAAGTCAGCCTAGTTTCTACCTCTTTACCACGGAATTTCTTTAAATTCCTGTGACATACGTAGGTATGCCAGGGGTTGCAAACTCAAGAGCCTGTAAAGACAAATGCCACAACAAGAATGAAGCAGGTAATGTAAACAAGCAAAGTGAACCAGAAGTGAGGTAATAGAGGAAAATGAGGATAATGCCAAACCGGCATCCTTACAGTTAGTACAATGGGATCTGCACCCTTCTCAGCTGTACCTCATTTGCCAGATCTACCCAGTTTTTAGGAAAAGAGAGTCCTTTAGATATTTCCTGATTTTAAAAACACTGGGACAGAGAGACTGCCAGTAACTAGCCTCCAATTTATATTATGTAATAATACTTTATTTCATCATGCAGTGACTATGTTCTATTCACTAGTAGCTTAATCTGGGAAAAAATACAAGATAGTAAATTCCTCTTGAGCCTTTTTACTTGAGCAATTATGAGCCTTCTAACTTCAGTAATAACATTAACCAAAGTAGGAAATTGGAACAGCCTAGCGACAAATAATGGTTATTTTGGCATGTTACGTTTAAAGTGAAAATCAAGAGTTCAGTTCTATACAGAGATTAGAACGTCACCAACAATTAGGTGATTGCTGAAACTACAGAAATAAGATAATCCAGACAAAGTACTTAGAGCAAGAATATTAATGACAGAACCATGGGGAACACCAAGTTCCAGGGAAAATGAGGAAAAGAAAGAAGTGGAGGATGGGAGTGACAGGAAGCTAGGTAAATTGAAGCCAGTGAAGACCAAGGAACGAAGGGAATGGTCAAAATACTGCAGAAAGATTAAGGAGCAGGAGGAGAACAAGAGAGATGTTAAAAGATTTAATAACGAGGAAGACATTCCTTTGCCAGAGTAAGTTTCAGCAGCAAAATAGATGTCGATTTCGAATTATATATAGTGGGTTGGGAATGACTGGATAAAATTTAATTGTCAAGTGGATTAGTTTCTACAATATATTAAGAATTTAGATCAGTAAAAAAAAAGACACCCAAAAGAAAAAATGGACAAAAGACATTTCATAGAAACAAATATTTGACCTCATTACTAATCAAGGAAATTAAAACAATGTGATATCATTGTGTACTCACAAGATTGCCAGAAATTAAGAAGACTGATAATATCAAGTGTTGGCACAAGTGTGGATCAGTAGAAATTTATATACTGTCAGTGGGAGTGTGAATTGATACATGTTTTAAAAACAATTGTGCTATCTTACAAAGTTGAATATTAATATATCATATATATTATAGAGAAATATATTTTATTGTATGCTAGAGAAATGTGTGTGTGTGTGTATCTATCTCCAAGAGACATTCTTGTGTTTTTTACCAGGAGACATATACAAGCATGTCTCTACATGGAGGGAAGAGGGAGGTAACTCAGAACTATCAAATAAAATGAATAAATTATGATACAGTTACATATTTACTCTCAATTTAAGGAATTAAAGCTGTAACCTAACAACATGAAAAGATATTAGAAACAAAATAGTGACACAAACCAGTGATAAGACTATACTTTAAATTTTTTATTTTAGACTTTAGAAGTCACTTACTATGTTCTTGTTCCAACTTTACTGATAAATTATCTTTAATTGAATCACCATAAGATACGTTTTTTTAAAGATCAAAAATAAGCAAAAGTACATAATATACTGCAAGGATATAGGTATATATCTCGAAAAAGAAGGGAATATTCTTAAAATTCAAGTAGTGGTTAGTTAACCTCTGGACAGGAGGCAAGGAGATGACTTAGGAACATACAGGTGATGCAACAGTATTGGTGATGCAGTTAGTTTTTAAGATGACTGGCCATTCACAAATGTTTCTTTTATTATTTGATAATGAATATTACATGCATTAAAGTATAACTTTTTAAAATCATGATTCCCACACAAATACAGAATGAATACACGTCAAGGTTCTTATTTAAATAATTAAATTTATAAGAATCAGAACCATTTATAAGAGTATTACAACCATTTCATGGGAGAATTCAAAGTAGTGTGCATACTTAAAAGCAATTAGAAATGCTGAAATGTATTTAACAAATAGCTGCAATAATTAATCCCACTGAATATAATTCATTGGCAATTTTATGAACAAAAATTTATATAATTGCCAGTTTTCAACAACTTAAGAGTTGTAAAATAACTCAAACAGCCAAAAGGATGCACTGGAGACAGGACACCAGGTAACTTTTTTTGCTTATTTCATAGTCCATCACAAGTTTCCTGACACATGCAAACTTTTATATGTATCAAATATTACATTAAAAAAGAATGATGGATAAAATAAGTAAGTGTAGTAGTCTGTTTTTCTTTTTCAAGGTGTTTATTGAAGAGAGAGAAGCCAGGGTCCTATCTTGAGGAGGGGATAGATTCAAAGGAAGGGTTGCTTGGATTTTTTCTTACTGCTTTTAGTGTGTCATTGGCTGTGGGAAAGGAGCCAGTGCAGGGTGAGTGATAGCGGAGGCAACAGTGAATGTTTCAAAGGGGGTAGTAGTGATTACATTCAAAATCACACTGTAAATTTGGGAAGAGCAAAGGGATTCTTCTTTCTCTAAGACTGAAGGAAAAGGAAAGGAGCTAGTGCATAGATTCGTTTGAAATGATGAAAAAAAGTTGAAAGTCTCTGAAGAAAAAGAAGCATTTCTGATAAGTGGCCTAAAGAATACTGTTAATATCTACTGTATGGAAAATGAATGATATTAGGCTGAGGAAAAAGATTGCCATGCTAACCTTTTATGCTGTATTAAACACCTGTCAAAAAACACTCAACAGGTTTTTCATTTTCTTCAGGTTGTGAGATAAAGCAACTGCCTTAGGTGAATTTATAGTCTTAAACAGAATACAAGAAATTTCAAATAGAGATTGTAAAGTCATAAGAATTAGCAAGTGAATGGTATAGATAACTGTAAGAGTTCATAGCAGAGTGTAATAAAAAGAAACTTGGGGGACAGATGTACACTCTGAGATCCAGCTCTTTCACTAACATGTTGTTCACATGACACTAAACATACCCATTAATGTCCATGGACCTCAGATTCTTCATCTGTTACACGAGACGGTTTCTAATTGATTTCCTGAAATCTATGAAAAAACCAAAGGACAGTTGACACTGACCTGGATATAATATATAATTTAGATGTGCAGAGATGAGTCTAGGAAATATTCAAGATGGAAGAAATGGCACAAGGAAAAACATAGGACTTATTTGGAAGGCAATGGGTAGATCATTTTGATTACATTTATTGAGAGATCATGACCATGGGGTTCATGAGTTAAAAGTAGCAAAGCTTATTTTCTCTAACTATAGTTGACTTATAGTAGACTCTCAGGAAACATATTTAAATAAGTGAACTTTCATATCCAGAAGTAGTTAGTAGTACAACCAAGCTATTTTGGGGATATGTCATTTTTTTTGGTACAGAGAAATGGGGGAAGGAGAATTAACTTCAATTTGTGGTCACATGAACCTTCAGAAATCCAACTGTTAATCTTTAAAGCAAGACATTTCTACCAGAATGACACAATTTTCATAGTTAAGACTCAAGTGATAGTCATCAACTCAAGGCAGAGGGGTTGAGAACTAATACTAAATAACTACCCTGCACCAAGTACTCAACTAGGTAATTTCTATACCACAGCTTGGCTAATAAGTACTAGTTATATAAACATAAAAACTAAGGTTCAGAGATTAAAGTAACTATCTCCATTAAACACAACTAGTCAGAGTCAGAGCCAGTTCAAGAGTTCAGCTTCTTTCTATTAGGTCCTATAGGTTTCTGTTAGGTTTCTAACTCCAGTCTCAAACCATACTTGAAAATTGTGTAAGACGACATTTACAAAAATCATGTTATTTGCGTGTTTGACCCTCAGCTACCGAGAAATCTAGGCCTAAGTGGCCATGCTTTAACGAGGCTACGGTGGATTAATAACAAATATTATAAATATGTCATATACTGCAATATAGCTATAAACTAGCTTTTCCTTCCCTTCATTTTGTCATACTCTTCCAGGCTACAAATAGGAAGATATCGCTACTTATCCAATTTCATTTCAGGTATCTATTTGTCAGATTTAACATACATTGATTCAGCATACCCATCAACGGGCAGCATTCTAGAAAATGAGCAAAGGTCAAATTTGATGAATAACATCCTTCGAATAATTTCGGATCTACAGCAGTCCTGTGAATATGGTAGGTCTCTGGGGGATGATCTGAGCCCCTGCTGTGAGGTGACGCCATGGGCTCATTCACGCACATTGACGGCCGCTTTGCACACAGTAGGGGACGTCATTCTTACATAAAGGAAAGCAATTGTTTTATTTCCCTGTTTAATATTTACTATCCTGTTTAAGATCCTGCTTTTAAGGAGTTAAGGATTTCATATTTAAAATTTTAAGTTTTATCTGTTGCTCTTCTATTCTGTAGCAAATATACTAACATAATTAGCAAAAGTTTTTCTATTATCTTCATCTCATTTAATCTCCGTGATCTATTATGTAAATTGTTCTGATATTTTTCAGTTAGGGGAGGAGCTGAGACTCTTGATCCTAGTAACAACTGACTAGCTTTCTTGAATCTGATATTGAGTAAATAACCAGTTTGTCCAAGTTGTATTTTATGGAAATACATATACGGAAAGAGCTTACACAAGCCCAAATAATTAGAAAAGGTGTTTTTTTGTTTTGTTTTGTTTTAAAATGAATGCTTTCAGTTTGATAGGAATGAAGACAGACTATTGATACATAATTTTTATGACATTAAAAATAGTTTACATTTTCTGATTTAATTAAAATAAATTGTCTTAAAGCTAACTTTATGTGCATCTGTAATTTTAAGAAAACCTCGAAAACTTCTTAAAGTGTCACTGAAAGTTAAATCATCTCTTTCTTTTCCCTTCTCTCAATTTTTTAACATAACACCAAATTGTAATGTTAAATTAATCTTATTTGAAATTTCTAAGTAAGGGAGGAAAACCTACATTTGCAAATGGAACCAGTCTTCTTTAAAAAAAAAAAAACTGCCTTACATCCTGTGTTTAGATCAGGTTTGAATATAAATCACAGTGAAGTGTCTTTGATTTTTTTATTTCTATGAAATTTCTCAAATATCAACTTGGACTTTGTAAATGGAGCTGCTTGTTGTGTTTATACAAACTGCATGCAACTGATTTTCTAAATTACCTTCAGTTTTACATTAAATAAAATTTACCTTAGGAACATCCTTCTAAGAGCTAATTTAAATTTTGGTGCCACATGGCCTTAATTTTTCTTGAAGTGTATTTTTCTTGGCTTAACTTTTAAAGTTCTGGTTAAGATGAATTTTGCTGAATAATTAATTATCACGTTTTGCCTAGATATCCCCATGTTGCCTCATGTCCAAAAATATCTGAACTCTGTTCAGTATATAGAAGAGCTACAGAAGTTTGTGGAAGATGATAATTACAAGTAGGTTTGTATGTCTTTGTCCTCTCCTCCACCCTTTCCTCCCCTGGTCCTTATGTCTCTAGATCCTACACATAGTACAATGCAGATGCCTAATCCAGCCGTACCTTTACAATGGTTAAAGGTATCGGCATGTATTTCTTTTCAATCACTTGATGTGATTGAGCCAGTATGCAAATACATCTGCAAGTCTGTCCTTTTATTTAAAAATCATTTATCTTTCTCAAGTTGTTGAGAACCAATGCTTGATCTAGTTTAAATTTCTTCCTTTCTCTCCATACTGAAGTGCTGGATCTCTTTGGATCTACCTTTTAGTAGACTGAAAAATTAATGCAACAGTCTACAAAGAGAGAGATTACTCCTTTTTTAATAGTAATTTTTGACACATCTTTGAGCTTGTTTTCAAAAAGTATTTTGTGGATTGAGAGAATATTGAACCTTCTCATCTCTGGTTTAGAGACGTATTTGTCCAATATAACACCATGCTTACCCTTTTCTCTTATTATAGCAAGTGCTTTATTAAAGATTTTTAAAAATCACATTTAGTATACAGCTATCCATTTCCTTCTCTGATTTCCACAGCACTGCCAAGGTGGGAGAGATTTTCTAATTATTAATACCCTTTTTATTTTTCAGTGGTATGCTATGTGTTCTTGTTTTGTTGTTTTCCAGAGATGGGAAGATAAAGAGCTTATTTTTCTTGAGGCTTCTCATGTTTATTTTAGCTTCCTTTGTTATTTAAAAAAAATTTGTTTTTTTGCTTAGCTTTATCATGCCAGTTGTTTCCAAACTTGTCAACTTAACTTTGTGTCTTTTACAAATATTTTTTTCTAGTAAAAGATCGTATTTTTAAAGCTTATCAAATTGAAAGACTAGGTTGTTTTCTTTTCTCATATGACAGGGATTATCAACTACCTTGTTCCATAAGTTTCAGCAGTTTTGGGGGAATTCTTCAGAATAGAATTAGTACCAACAAGAGCCTAGAAATTCTGAAGAGCATCTAGAAATAATTTTCCTTCAAACATGAAATATATTAAGACACTATGGATGCATACTTAACTTACCTCAAATTTTATTAATGTTTAAAAACATTATTTCCTTCATTGCAATCTGTTCCCTCACACCATAGTATTCCACTTGGGTTTCTATATCAAGTTCTGTTTTACAGAAAGTTTTTACGTGGTAATTTATGTGAAAATATATGAGGCCAGCAGATCAGCTTAGTAGAGTTGCTTCACAGATCTGTTGTTGCTCTAGAGTTGTAAGTTTCTTGAGTTTGATAGCCTGTATCTTATATTTACCACTCTTTCTTCCGTCCAATTACTGACATAGCACAAAACCACTCATGTTTTGTCCAGAGAGGTGCCGAAGATTATCTTAAAACTCAAAATATGAAAAAGTAATTAAAAATGTCAATAGCTGGCTCAGAAACTTTACTGTATTTAAAACAAGTTAAACTATGCAGTATAAGTGACGTCTAAGAAATTAACTGCACGATTATAGCAGATGGCTCATTTTTACTCTGCCGAAAAGATGAAGTTAGCCACTTAAGCATTAAGTAATTTTAACTGTCTATAAACTGGCATATTTAAGACACCTTCATTTTTGTAGAAAAGCTGATGCTATTAATGTTTTGCTTTCAAGAATAGCTAGAATCAGAGCAGCTTTCCCATTATATTCATTTGAACAAATATTTATTAAGCTTTTCTTATAGATGAGCTATGGTGCTAGCTGCTGGGATTACAAAAATAAGATCTTGTTCTTCCATTTAGAAGCTCAGTCTAAATGCAAAGCACATTCACAAAATATGATCATAAAACAGTCCTAGAGTAAAGATATGTCCAGGATGCTATGGGAACATAGATAAGAGAGGATCTAACTCAGCTTTAAGTGGGAAAGAGAAGAGAAAAGAAACTTCAAGAGACAGTGTCAGCTGAGGCTTAATCTTAACAAGCAATGAGTAGGAATGAACTGCACACGAAGGGTAAGGAAAGGTGTTCCAAGGGTTGGAGTGGTCCCTGGAGTAGTGCGGAAAACAGTGTATTCACTTGGGGAACTACAAGTTACTTGGTGCTATTGTAGCATCATATGGGAGACTGAAGAAGATAGTTTTCCTAAAGATGAAGTTGCCTTGCATGAACCTACAAATTGAATGTTTTGAAGATCAGCCTTTTAAGTTAAGAGCCATTAAAATGATTAGTTATAAAGTTTTTATGATAAAAGAAATTTAAATAAAAATGACTGCTTATCCACAGGCCTCTGTTTTTGGCACCTTCATCTATATAGGCAGCCAGTATAGATACTACCAGTTAAGCGCATGTGTTCATCAGGATGAAAATCTTTTGAAGTTATTTCATTTTAGTACTGAACATAATTTTCTCAGTGAACTAGCATCACTGTTACTACGTTGTGTTTTGATTATGATACATACAGCTGACGTCCTGACTAGCCTTCATTGCTACGTCTGTGAGGATTCTTCTACTTTTTATACTACTGTCAGTTATCGGCTGCTACTGACAGCAGTGTGATTCACCCATAGCGTCCTTTCTGTTCCTTTCTACTTTGGGTCTGTGTTAGGAAATGGTAGTTATTTTGTTTACTTCTTTGTCTTTCACCTGCTAGACGGTAAGCTTCAGAAAGGCAGGGACACCACGTCTGCCATTGTCTGTTACGTTCCAGTGCTAAGAGCATAGTGCCCAACAAGAACAGGTGTTCAGTAACTTCTTATCAAATGAATGAATTCAGTATATTCAAAAGCCCAGGAAATTAAAGTAAGTTGCCCTGTAAAAAGTAAAAAAGCAAATTGATATGGTTAATCATACATCCATTCAATACATGCATTTTACACTGTCAAAGAATTGGGATATATCATATATAATTCCCTCTTAGGTTATCAAAGAAATAATAAGTTAATAATCTGTAATAGATTTATCATTATGAATTCACTTGCATTTTGCAATTTCATAAAAAATTCCAGTTGGTAGAAAGCTAAAAAGTAAAATGTATTAATTTTTCAGACAAATGCTTAGTAATAACAGGTTTTGTGGACTACACCAAAGTATTTTTTACAATTGCTGTAATGTCCTATTTCCTGAAATAGTTTCCTCTGGTAGGAATCATAATCTCTCTTTGCTGTGGAACTCAAAACTAGATATATTACCCTAAAGGGAACTTAAATACCAACTGATAAACTTTGATTTAGGACAGGGATTTATTTACCAGGAATTTTGCAAACAACCTTTTCACTTGTATAGATGTTTCTTTTGATAAGTTGGTTGGTTTTTTTGTTAGTTTTAAATAAGGAGTCTTTTAAATTTTCAATGCTACACAAACGATTAGCCCATCCAATAAAGTTTCTGGAAAGAATTTGCCTAATATATTTAGTAATATATGTGAAAGTTTCCTGAATTTAATTGTCAATGATCAGTATAATCTCAAGTTAAATCACTCTTTAGCTATTCATCAAATATCTTTAAATGTGAATTACTTAGGAACATTGGAGCAGTTTGGAGGAGTTTGTTTCTACATATGACTTTTTATTGTTTCTCCCCCACCCCCAGTAAGTACTTCCTAGAATAACCATAAAATCAGCTTTGTATGAAAGATATAGACATTAACAATTAAAGATTGCTCTTAAAAATACATACAACTGAGATTATTTCATTAAAACATTTTTAGTCTTTTGTGAGAAAATAATTTTAATATTATTTTTTCAAATGTTAACCACTTTATGTGTTTTGTTTCTTCTTAAAATTCAGGCTTTCATTAAAGATAGAACCAGGGACAAGCACACCTCGTTCTGCTGCTTCCAGGGAAGATTTAGTAGGTTAGTATACATAGTTTTCTCTCATTACCAAATAATAAATCAGATAACTTAACAAGAAAGATTATACTTCAAAGTAAATAGTCACTTAGCACTTAGCACATGCAAAAAAATGTTTGGTATTAAAATTCATCAGTTTTTTTTCCATGTGGGTTTTTGTTTTTCAATTAAAACGTTGTTACTTAATGGTATTGCTAATGTACAATCAGATGTGCCAACTAATCAAGGAAAATAGATAAAACAGAAAATAATGGGTATTTATGAATATCTGTTCTCTTTTTATTAAGAATACATTGTTCTATGCAATGAGGGTTGATTATATTAGAAATTTCTATGGTTTGAGTAGAAAAGTCTACTTTGAATAATTATAGAAGACAATTTTAATGCTTAATTTTTACAAAATTTCACTTTAATATTGGGTCAAGTACTGAAAATATGAAAAATTAGTCATATTCCCTTAATTTATGTGCATTGTAATGGGGATATTACATGTTTACCACACAATAACCAAAAATATAAAACTGAAGAGACTCATTTAAGGAAATCATTTATAAGTACCTTTTTAAAAATTCTAAATACAGACTTTGGCACCAAGCTTCATATTACTGTATATTGTAAAAACATTAGAAGGCCCATCCAATGAGGTGTAAAGGAAACAAGGGAGCAGGCCGTGACAGTATCTAGGGGAAGAGTATTCCAAGCAGAGGAAAACACTTCAATCTGCATCTCTTCAGTTTGCTTTTATTTTCACTGTTAAAGCAATGTTTTGGAAATATGTACACTTTTAAGTTCAATTTCTTTTATTCCTGTAAGCTTGAACGGTGCCAGTGTAGATTTAAATTCTAAGTTGAATGCTCGACCTGCTCTATACGTTCTTAAACTAAAAGTAAAAAAGCGATGTGTAAACTTAAGTGACTCAGAAGACCTGAGTGTTCAGACCAGTCTCATCGGTGATAAGAGATTCTGAGCCTCTCTCCTAATTCTGCTGCTTCATCTATAAATAGAGAAAATATTTATACTGCCTTCTTAGTGCAAGATGGAAATTACCAGATTCTGTATGTTTGGGGTTTTGTGTTTTAAGACTCAGAAGACAAATATTTCTCATGTTCAGTCAATTAAATATAATTAGCATTAATATTATCTTAAAATTTAAACCACATTTTTTATTTTATATCAATGGATCAGAAATAAAACAATCTTTTGAAATTGTTTGGAAATTTCTCATTCTCTCTCTCTGTTTCTGATTTAACTGTTAGGTCCTGAAGTAGGAGCATCTCCACAAAGTGGAAGAAAAAGTGTGGCAGCTGAAGGAGCCTTGCTACCACAGACACCGCCATCCCCCCGGAACCTGATTCCACATGGACATAGGAAGTGCCATAGCTTGGGTTATAAGTCAGCATTTTTAATTCTTTCAAATTTTTTAAGTTGTTTCTAGTTGGATTTATTTCCTGTTTTACTAAACAGAAATATAGGATGTTTGCATAGTTTTATTTGTATAACAGTACCCTTTTTCTGATTCGGTAAAATATCTTGTTTGCCTAAAAATATTTATTTCTTCCTTTAACTTAATTTGGAAATGAACTTCACCCAGTAGTGCCTTCACATTTAGGGGAGATAAATATACCATATTACAGAGCATTATCATAAATAAAATCAGGAAAGCAATATACTATTTTCCTTGTAAATTATAACCTTTGTATCAAGATGTCATTGCTTGTCTTAACCATAAATTAAGGTCTAATAAAAATTATTATTTTTATTCCTCACTATGAAGAAAGGGAAACTGATGTTTTGTTTAACTTCATTAGCTTTCCAAGATTGTTTTCTCAAAACAAGACCCATAGTTCCCCTTTGCTAAGATTTTTGTGAAATTTTAATAGCTGTTTTTAAAAAGTGAACGTGAAAACAGGTTTTTAATGGACCTGTGACTCGAGAGATGAAATTAAAGTATTCTCTGTTACACAGGTAGATAAAATGTGGTTTTCTAAAAAAATATCCCTAAACAGTTTGAGGTTTTGTGGCAAAATCTGTGTCATCCTTAGCATAAGTATTCAGAAGTCAGTTCAGAATAGCAGGTAAATCTTTTATGTCCTGACTCTTTATATAAGAAAGAATATCTTTTATATCCTGAATTGGTAACAGTAACAAAAGATAATGAAAAATATTTTTCTTTTCCAGTTTCATTCATAAAATGAATACAGCAGAGTTTAAGAGTGCAACGTTCCCAAATGCAGGGCCAAGACATCTGTTAGATGACAGCGTCATGGAGCCCCACGCACCGTCTCGAGGGCAAGCTGAAAGCTCTACTCTTTCTAGTGGAATATCAATAGGTAAGGAATATTTCCCTAGTGGAATATCAGTAGGTGTAAAAGATTTTTAATGAAACTCAACTGAAAAAAAGTCATTAACCCTACTACAAATAAAGAAAATTTGACATAAGCAAAGTAGCAGTTAGATACAGGATCATCTTACCAGTAGCTACTGAAGTTAGTAATTCATGATGGTTTAAAAAGTACTGGATGTTTTTAACTCTGAAAGGGGAGGCGTTTGAGGAATGGTGGGAAAAGAATGTGGGCTGGTTGATTGGTCACTGAATGCAGTTTGGATGCAGAAATGAAGGAAAGGTCTGAGTCAGGTTTGACTCAGATTCTGGATTAAGCAGCTAGTTAAGATGGTGGTGCTATTACAAAGGTAAACACTGGAAGAGCAACCATTTGAAGGTAGTTAAGTATTTGTGAAGGATGACTGTGTTTGGGAAATAAAGAATTCTGTTTTAGACATGTTTGGTCCATATGGAGTTGTCAGCTAGGTAATTGAATACATGAATCTGAAGCTCAGTGGGGTAAGTTCTGTACATGCAGATATAGGAGTTAGCATACTTAAAAGTATTTAAGCCATGGGACTGGTTGAGGTCACTTAGAGAGAGAGTTCAAATAAAGAAGAAGCATTCTAACATTTAAAGGCCTGATTAAATTATTTTTTTTAAAAAAAGAAGAGTAGGCTATCAAAGGAAACTACAAAAAAGGGACAAGTGAAATAGGGGTAACACCTGAGTGTGGTATCACAAAAGCCCAGTAGAGGAAATGCCAGGGGAAGTACTGAAAGTATCAATATCACATGGAAAAAAAAAGATGAGAGTGGAAGTTGATCAGTGGGTTTGGCAAAATAAAAGTCATTGGCGACCTTGATAAGAGTTGCTTCATAGAATAATGGGGGCAAAGCCCTGATTGGAATAGATGGGAGAATGAGAGGTGAGGAAATAGATACTGCCAGGAGGAGAGCAAGAACTCAGGACCATACTAGAAAAGAAATATGAGATTAAGAGAGGAGTCTGTTGGTTTTTACTTCGTAAACTTTTGTTTATTTTTTGAATCTTCTAAATGAACATTATTTCTTCAGATGATTAGAAAAATCTATATACAATGCTATTTTTATTTGTAAAAAAAATAAAGGAGGAAAACGTTCTCCTCTGTTTAAGAGCCAGGTTGCTTAAGGGCTAAGCCTATCATTGTTAATGTGATTATTTGAATATGAATGAACAGTCAGAAAAAAGTACAGGAGTTCATTTTCTTGAACATACTGACTTCCTTTACCTTTGAGAGTTTCAACCCTGGAAACGAAATTGCTTCAGAGCTTTCCAGCACCATTCAGGAGTTTTTTATTCTGAAGTTCCCCTATTTATAAATGCAAATTATTAAATGATGACAAAATTTACAAAGAAGATGACAAGTTAGCCACCTGAAATAACTATTTATCAATGCTATGACTTGCCTATCTGCAGGTATCAACCTCAATCTGAAAAAAGTACACAGAATAATTTTGCAAAAGAGAAAGGAAGAACTTTTTTCTGATTAAAAATTTGTTACACTTAATGGATGCCACTAAGGCAAGCACTAATAATTTTAAAAATTTTAAACTCTCAGTTAAGTGTATAGATAATATTTGGCTTTTTCCCATCATAAGTATTATAATGATAGTTATTGTTTAGCTTCTTTGTGGCTTTTACTTTCCATAGATGTTCTTTTGGTTACCACAAAATAATTATCTGGTTACTCTTTCTGTTACAGTTGGTGTCTCATCTTGGAGACCTTCCTTTTAGAATAGGGAAAAGTATTTTAATTCTTGGCTTTGTATTGATTTTTTAATTATTCTAAGGGTGTTAAGTAGATAAACAGTAAAAATTGTTACATCTCTCTTTATAAACAAAAGAACATTTGACATAGGCATTACATTCCAGGATTTTTTTTTTTGAAAGCTTTAACACCCTGAAAAGAAAGTAAGTCTATAACCATGGGTGGTAGGTGTTAATACAGACACAGGCGCACATGTGAAATTCATAATCACAAAATGTTTTTTTTCCTTCACTGTAAATATACATACAATATTAATTTATACCATGAGTGCTTTGAGAAAGTACTCTAGAGAAATTAACCAAGCTTGGGACGATGGCCTCTAACATTTCCTAATGTGGTATAGATGTCCCAGATAACATAAAGCAGTCTTGTCCATAGCTAAGAGAGTTTCATGCTCCTAGAAAATCTTAGATTTTCTACAAATAAGTCATATTGTAATTATGCTTAAATTTTCAGTCTGCAGTTACCACAAATCAAAAGATAATCTATAAAACCCTACCAACAAATTATCTCCAGTTTCTTATCTGAACCACACAACCCGAAAATTATCTGTTGTCTGTTAGTCAACTCTTCCAAGGATAGTACGTAGCTTGTGCCATTCTAAATACACAGAAGAGGTAGTAATCCATCACATATAATGGATACGTTATAGAATCAGAGTTTGAGTCTTGTAGGGAACACTGGTTGTGAAAGTCTGGTAGACAATTCAACTTGATATGTAAGAGACATGTTAATCATCAATTTTATTAAGAGGCAGATTATCTTTAAAGTACCTTTAAAATCAATTGAGGCTGCATTATACTCTCCAAATTCATTCTCCTTAGTTTTTTCTTTAGTGAATTTAAAACTTTCTTTTCACTGATATTCTGGCCAAAGAGAAAGTTTTTACAATTTACATAGCACCAAAATATTTTTTTTTCTTAACTTAGGGATTCCATCCTCTTCTGCCTTGCATCTGAGGGCAAAAATTGAATTTTGTTAAGCTTTTTATGTTAGGGTACTAATGAATTTTAAAAGGAATGCAAAAGGAAAGAAGTGTGCCATGAACCTCTAAAAATTTCACAATTACATTGGTCTTAAGTTATGATAAACCATATAAGAAGGAAAAATTTTGTGTTTATGTGCATTCTCTGATGGTAGGAAAATTATTTATTAATAACAATGAATTTGAGCTATAAGTAGACATCAAAAATGTTTTATGCCATTTTGTTATTTTAGGTAGTGCTGTCAGCTGCATTCCAAAATATTACAAAATAAATCTAGCAGCAGTAATATTAGAATAAAGGATTAATCCACAAATAACATGATTGATCCACAAATAACATGATTGTCATTTTATGAGCACAGTTTTATTTTTAAAATATAAAATTCAACTGTAATTTTGATTTTTTAAAAATAGGATAACTTTTTATTTCAGGTAGTAGTGATGGTTCTGAACTAAGTGAAGAGACCTCATGGCCTGCTTTTGAAAGGTAAGAAAAATTGTCCAGTTGAACTGCTTTGAGTTTATTTTTTCTGCCTTAAAGTATATGATAATAATGAATTTTAAGAGATAACATTCATTACATATCTCTAAGGAACTATTTAGGCTTCTTGCTGGTGACATAAATTAGAAGTTGATATTTAAGACAAATTAAGTTTAATCTACTAAAAATATGGTTTTTTGGTGACTTGACACAGGTATTTGAATGTTAGTACATTTTACATAAAATTTAAAAATAATAACCAATCATAGTCAAGTTACCTACTTCTGTATTCAAAAGTAAAATTCTTGTCCTAAATTCTGGTTCATTTAAATAATTTTAAGGCTTTTGGTAAGTGGAATGATCAACTTCATTCTCTTCTCCTTTGTCAAGGGCAAAGTGACTTAGTAAATTTTAAATTATAAGCAAAGAAGCTTGAATTTAAATTGTCATTAACTCAAAGTTTTCACAGAGCACACAGATTTATACTGAAATACTGTTAAACCGTGCTCCCTTCTGTCTTTATTGCTTTAAGCTATAAAGGCCATCATCTGCCTGCAGCAAATAAAATGCTGTATTATTAGTCTTCCAATGTAAGATCTCCTTTAAAATACAGCCAAATGGTGCAAATAATTGCCATTTACTTAATGTCCATTAGTACTTTTATGTTGTCTTTGACCATTTCAGTTCTACCGTTTTCATACTTACAAGATGCTTGACTCTTGACAAAAATGATTGCTCCCTTTTGTATATAAACTGAGTAAGCTTCTAAGCAACAAGAGTCATTTAGATTGAATTTTGAACATCATATTAAAATTGATGGAGCTGAAAATACTTAGTTACCTAACTCCCTATCAGTTATCTTTAAATAGAAAGCAATTATACTAACTGTACATTTGAAATTAAACTGTATTAGATAGAATTAATTTCATGCTGTTTAATTTTATAATTATATCCTTGTTCTTGATGAAAATTCAAAAAAATTTCTCACCATTATGTTATTAAGCTTTTACTTATTAGTAAGCCCAGCATTTCAAAATACTTTTGATCCTTTCTACTACTCCAATTACCAATGTTCTGAAGTTGTCTTTGTTTTGGGGGATTCTTAAAATTTTCTTTTTGCACATAATTTCTCTTTCAGCTTTTGCATTCAGTCTTTATTTGGGGTTGCCTGAAACAGGAAAAACATAAGAGTTGTCTTTAGCATGCTTTCTGTATAAATTGTCATAGCATTCTTACCCTCTGTAAAGAGCATACATAATACCATCAGAATGTTGGTTATAAAGTATATTATAATCTTTAGATTAAAAATATTGATAAACAAAATTGTTTCTCAGATTGCATGAGTTATGAGTAACCAGGATGCTATTGTGTTAAATAATCTGTTCTCATCCAGCAGGTTACTTTTGAAGACAGTATTTAATGGTGTTACCTTCGTATCTCAAAACAGTATTTTTCTTTTATGACGAATGTTTTACTTTGCAGACATTTGCAGCTACTAATGTATGTGTGCTAAGTTTAAATCAGTGGCTCTTGGAACATTTTGAGAGCAAATTAGGTCTTCCCAGCAAGATTCAGACATGAAATAATAAAAAGTGAATAAAGAACTAGGATTTAAAATACTGTTTGTGGATAGTGAACTTGAAAATAGTATACTGAGTGTTAAACATCCCATTTTCTGTTCTTATTTCCTAGAGAGACCCCAAATATATTGCTGCTTAAGTTGTTAAAATAATGCTTTTTGTTTTAAATATCATTTATCAATAGTGCTACTCTTGACTTTTCCTAGGCAAAGAAGTGTCAGTGTTTCTGTGTGTGTGTGTGTTTATTTCCTTTGTTAAGTATTACATGCCATTTTGGATAAATATTAACTCACACCATTTTTATCATTTATTGGCTTTATCATTTGTTAATTTCAGTTGATGTGGAAATAATATAATGCCTTTATTTGTTACTCAGGTCATCTCTTTTATTAGTTTTCTTAGATTTAATATAAAGGCTAGACAGGAAAAGAAGGTGTTCAGGCACATTAACTTTAAGTTATCAGGCCACATTGCTTTTAGGTGCCTTCATAGGGACATAAAATAAAAGTGAGTTATTTTTACAAATCCACCTATCATATTTAAACTGGAATCTAAGAACAGTAAACACAAAAGTATTTTTACAGTGTTTTTCAAGTTTTAATAGTATTAATTAAAATAATCTTTATTTTAGCAGACTTGTGAAAGCAAATGTATATATAAATGTGTGGTACATAATAACCACCTATAAGTACTTCCAGAATCAATAGTAGAAGAAAAAATTTTATGAAATCTATGCTGCTGCATGCTTTAAAAAAAATCAGGAACAATCACATACTATCCTTTTGTAGGATTCAGAAAGATGTATTACACAAAGAAATTACTGTTTTGTCTTAGGTATTGATATGATTGTGTGAACAAAAGTATATGTAATATATATACAATATATAATGGAATCCAACAGGAACAGATTATACCATTCTCTCGGCCCGATGACACAAGTGGCACGAAATGGCTATCGAAGCCACATGAAGGCCAGCAGGTACCTTCCCCTGCATTCAGGGGCCACACAGCTCTCCTCTGGTGTTGGTGATTGGTTTACATGGGTGTGGTCTGTCACACTATTTCTATTCTTTCTCAACTAATTGATTTAAACTAAAAAAAATGTCCGGGAAAACTTTCTTTTCCAAGGTTTAATCTAGAGATAAATTTGAGCTATTCTTTCTGATCCCACAGTGCTAATTGCTAAAACTTGCATCTTCAGGTCACATTTTAAAAATAATTCCAACTTCATAGCCTTTTCATTGCACAGATCTTTCTCACGCTGCTAGTTATGGGGTGAGCAATACAGAAATCCAATTGTTATCAAAGGCTACAACCAAAGCATTTACTCTGCTAGGAAGCCTATATTCAATTTGTCTTTCTTAAGAATTTGTCAAATAAAATAAATTCAGGTCCTGAATTTAGACAAGTCTGTATTATTAAATAATGTTTGTATATTTAAATCCATGTTATGCAGTTGTTCATCTAGTTAAACCAGGTCTCTTTCACTGTGTTAGCTGCTGAAGAAAATAAGGATGGCAGATTGACTGGGGGCTGGAGGTTATTGGTAATGGGAATCAACCAATTCATAAAAAAATAAAAAGCCAACATTAGAAGTGAACTTTATTCCGTTTGATGGTGTCTAATCTCCTTGTGTATACCTTCCTGAATATCAATAATTCTAGCATGAAATTTCTAGTAGTTTCTAGGTTTTTAAGCCTCCATGAAGACACCTAAATAATCATAAAGGATAAACTGGCAAACTTCAATTTTCTTCACTCTTGTAGGATTCTGCTGCTCATGTCAGATCACCAGAGAATGACCGATGTTTGCTAGTGTATATGTTTTAATTGACATATGTATAAAGTACTCTTGTCTTAATATAGGACCTTAAATCAGTTGGGAAACTATATAAATGATTGTCATTGTGTGATAGTTTTCTTAAAATGTATGAAAAGCAAGTCTTGAGTTTTTGACACATTCCTTTCTTGGAGAGCTGTTCGGCTATATTGAAATGCTTAAGCATGGACAGCATTTAAATATCATTAAAATTTATTCCAGAAAGCCAGTTTTTTAAATATGTCATTATTGCCTTTATTATTTTCTTTCACCTGTTTTAGAATTAAGTGTGGGTTTTCTCTCATCCTCTTTTTGAGCGTCTGCTATTTTTGACTTTTATATGGTTAAATACTTTTAACAAATAGAATCTTCATTTTTCCTACCAGGACTTACAGTTTCTAATGGGCAGGAAAAGTTTATAGCAATGATGCAGTGTGGCATATTAAGAAGAAAAAGTCTTAAATACTTAATTTAATCTTTGCTAAAGTGAATTATTCTATTATTCTTTCTAAATTGTACTTGTTCAAATATGTAATAAAGTGTGTTTTTTAACCATCTTCCGACATGAATATCTTCCTGATTACCTTTTGTGACAGCTTAATAAAAAATTTCATATCAATAAACCTTTATAATTGTCAATGTCTTCTCATTCTGAATACAGTACCAAAATTTTAAAATTAAGAGTAATTTCACTTAAGTACCTATTTGATAACAAAGTAAATGAAAGCTCTTACATGGTCTTTTCTTCATTTCATTATTACAGTTCTGCAGAATCAGAAGATTTAGCAGTCCATTTGTATCCAGGAGCTGTTACTATTCAAGGTGTTCTCAAGAGAAAAACTTTATTAAAAGAAGGCAAAAAGCCTACAGTAAGATTTTATTATATTTTAATATACCTCTAAAAGTAGGCAAATGTCTAGGACCATGAAAAATATGAAGACAATTGAAAATTATTTCAGTACACTTGAAATAATTTAAAATACACATTGCCTCACCATGTTTTTTAATGTAGGTTTCAATTAAGGCATATATTTAGGGTGCTTAAATCAAGGTATTCTGGACTTTCCTTTACCCTATAATATAGTTCTTATATTTCATGTGGGACCCAAAGCTTATTCTTCCCCACCAGCAGCACAGTAGTTTAACTACTAAAGAAAGATGTTTTCACCTTGTCTCAAAAAGCAGTCATCTTATGTGGAATAAAATATTTGATACGTATATACACTTGAAGCTTTTGAAGAAATGAGATCTTAAAATGTAAAAATGGTTTTGTCTGAATAAGCTGATTTTGCTGCTTACATTGCAGTAAACCTCAGGCACATACAATCAAGCTACACTAGGCCAGCCAGTGAACTAAAAATAGCATATCAGTTGAGGCATTATCACACCTACTGTGTCCCAGATGCTAGAAATAGAGCAGCGAATGAGATGAGGGGATGTCCCTGCCTGATGGAGATGACATTTCAGTGAGGATCAACAGAACATAGGGCCTTACGATAAGGCGATGGGACGGAGAATGACTGGGTGAGTTGAGGAGAGACATTACCATAGCAAGGCGCTTGAGCTGAGATCCGAATGCGGAGGGTGAGCTGGCCCCATGAAGATCCTGAGTTCAGGAGACACAGTCTGTTCAGTGGAAGCATTGAAAGTGGAGGGGGTGGGAAAAGATGAAATAAGAGAAACGCTAGGGTTGCTTGATGATGTATTAGATGCAATGTATGAGAGAAAAAGGGAAACAAACGTAACTTCTGGGTTTCAGACTGAATTGGGTAAGTGTTGGGGACATTTATTGCAACAGAGTTTTTTTGAGAGGGGGTAGTCTCAGCTAAGTTCAGTTTGGTATGCTTATTAGATGTTTAAGTGAAGATATCATTTTGACTCTTTGAAAAATATAGTTCAGAAGTTCAGCGAAGAGGTTGTGGCCAGAGAGAGATTTGAGGATCATTAGAATACAGATAGTAATTGAAGTATGGACTGGATGAGATTGGTTATCTATGAAGAAAGTACGTCTGGGGAAGAAAAGAGGAATAAAACATTGTAGCATTAAAAGGTCTGTAGAAGAGTGTAGAAGAAACCACTGTTATCATAGAAGCCTAATAGAGTATTTTAAGATGAAAGGAGTAGCCAGCTGTGTCAGATTTTGCCAAGAAGTCGACTTAACAGAGGCTTTGGTGAAATGTCAGTAAACAGTGACCTTGAAGCAGCCACCTAACGAAAATAAATTGAGGGAAAAAATGGGCAAAATAGAAAAAGTCAGGAATAAGAGACACCTTGTGATAAATTACTCTGTGAAAAGGAGCAGAGAGATTTGATGGTATCTGAAGGGTCAGGGGATGGGTCAGGGGAGGAATCTTTGAAGGTGAGAGACTGGGAAGCCTCATTCATGTAATGGTGGCAGAGGGAGAGACATCACGATGCCATGGAAAGAGGAGTAAATTGCAAAAGTAGATTCCTTGAAAAAGCAAGAGATAGTGGGAATCTAGGGCAAAAAAGAGTTGATTTCTCCTTTTATAGAAGCAGAGTTAATTATTCCATTGTAACAGGAAAAAAGGCTCAGTTTGTGGGTCTACAAACAGGTACCGAGATGGGATTGGTCTGCAAAGATAATGTCGTCCTCACCAGATTTCATCTGTTTTTCTCTAGGAACTAAGCAGTGATATCATTAGGGGGTGGAATATGAGAATTTTGAGGAGAAGGTATGAAATTGTGTCTCCTGGGAGAGTATAATGACTTGACTGGGTGAAAGTCAAGTATTACTACTCTCCTTTTGAGATCGGTAGCCATAATTTTATCAGTTGGCACAATTATTCTCCAGCCATATTCAGTAGCTCTGATGGTGCTAAGTTATCAGATGGTTAGATTAAACTAGGTTAGATTTACATCAGGAGAGAGGGGCAGTGAGATAAAAGTATTTGGAAGGGAATGAGTATAAAGTGGTGGACCAAGTATACTGGCTAAATATAAAGGAAGGGGGAGGATATGGGATGGCAGGCTGTGGCAATACTAGATAATATTAAAAGTTGATAGCATTCTTGACTAGATGAATAATTATCTGAATGGAAGTACTATATAATACAGTAGGTGGAAGTGATGGGAATTTTGGAGATAAAGATTTCAGAGGAGACTCAACTCTAAGGCTAAGGTGGCTGAAGTGGAATGGCACTGAAGGTCAGCAGCACTAAGGAAAACCCGAAGCCAGGAGCATTTCAGTGACCATCCGTTTGTCCTCTCCAGGTGGCATCGTGGACAAAGTACTGGGCAGCCTTGTGTGGGACACAACTTTTTTACTACGCTGCCAAATCTCTAAAGGCCACAGAAAGAAAACATGTGAGTATTCTTCCTCAGGGTTGTTGGCTTAGTTTCACAACCACTTCATGGTCATAAAGGAAGTAGACCGAATGGAATGCAGTGGTTTGCTTTTTCCCTCCATGTTCTAATTCTCCATATTCAGATCCACTTCTGTATAGGAGTGCTGTAATGGAATTATTTTATTTAGTAAGACCATTCCAAAGAAAGTCTTGGAATAACATCAATATTTTGAAGTTTCTATTTTGAACGCTGTTTTTCCATTACAGAACTGTACATTACAAGTATCTATCTTTGGCATCAAAGCTTTCCCAAACCTGGGTTTCTTGCTCAGAACCTGGTTGAAAATCAATTGCCCTGGAGTTGTGGTTCCTAGTCTGTAAAAGATAAAAAATTGGGACCATCATGTAAAGTTCTTCTACCTCAATCTCTGAGTAATTTTCCCAACCATGAGGAGTGATAATAGTCCTGTGCTTACTATGGTCCACTTTTTTGTGCTTCATATTACTTAAAAGAAGCCTCTCCATGCTCTTTTCTCCCAAATGTAGGGTCTTCCTTATAGATCTTTTTTGCATGCAGTTTTCTTTTTATATGCCAGTGATACAGTCTTTGAAAGGAAGAATATTCTATGTTGTATTAATACAACACCTTTGAGAGGAATTTCATTTTTAAATCATGTATTTTGGGGGTGAATTAAGTAGTTTACCATACTGAGAAAAGGTAAGCCACTAAAAAATAAGTCCCTTTGCTACTTATAAATTACTGTAACCTTGCATAATAGGGAAGCACTTCTTTATTCTCACAGTTTCAGCCCATCAAATCAGAGGTATAGAATACATTTTTGGTTTAAGTGAATGTGGGAGAAGCCATAAGGTAGCATTATCTTCCTTCCTTATTAGCCATAACCACAACATGTCACTGTCCTGAATTTCACATTAATCATTGATTTGCTTTGCTTTAAAGTTTACCATATATGTTTTCTTAAATACATTGCTTCATTTTTTAACTGTTCCTGAAAGGAATCACAAAAATTCTTAAGCACTGGCTTTTTTGCTCACTGTCATAATTATTTAGATAATAGCCCTCACATTGAGGTAAAAGACAATTTTTTGTATTCTCATCAAATTAAATATTATGCCCACGTACCCAACAAAGTTATACAGATTAGTTTCACTAGAACATTTTGCAGAGTAATTGACTCTGGTGAGTATTGCTGTACTCCAAGTGGGGGAGAAGAGGTTGATAGAGTTGACTCTTCACAGAGCCACTCTGAGATACTTGGCTGGACTTCACTTAGTTGACAATTATAAAAAAGTAGCTATTCAAAATAAACTCTTTTGTTTTTTCCTAAGTTTACTTAGAAACCAAATTAGAGTATTGATAAGATAATTGAGTTGGTCATCTAATGCATATGTTAAATGTCTCTCTGTGTTTGGCATTACTGCTTACACATGGAGAATTAATAACATGATAGTTTGGGTTTTTAATTATGAGATATATATGATAAACAATATATGTGACATATTTAGAAATAGAATATAGTGGATTGTGAGGAATTCACATTGACTACCAAAGCAATGGACTGTATACCTGATCTTTTTAAATTAAAACTGTCAAGACTCCATAAAGATTGATAAGAATACAATAGAGGATAGAGAGAGACAGGTCCATGTTTATATTTAGTATCAATTTTAGGATAGAAGAAATAGGGCACAGAACTAAAAGCAATGAAGGAAATCATTTTCACACAAAATTAAAATATAAATTGGAAGATAATATTGACTATATGTAAACAACAGATAAAAGATTAAAATCTGTTATGTAAATACAGCACCACCTATTGTACTGTTCTTGCCAAAAATTTAACATGAATCTAATATGGGCAAATAATCAAATCCAGATAGTGGGACGTTTTCTGCAAGACAACTGACGTGGATGCTGAAGACCCAAATTTGGCAGATGGAGGGGATAGGGGAGAGCTCTTCCAAATTGAAAGAAACTAAAGACTCTTGACAACTAAGTGAACTGTATGTACTGTGGTTGAATCCTAGAGGGAATTTTTTTTTTAAACCTACAGCTATAAAGGTCATAGTTGGGACACTGAAGAAATTTTAATACAGACTTCATATGATTGTGTCAGTTAAATTTCTTAGATATGATACACTGATTGCATAGGAATATATTCTTAGGAGATACATAATGAAATTATTTAGAGTTCAGTGTCATGATGTCTCTAACTCATTTAAATGCAAAGAGATCAAGCAAATGCAAAATATAGATATATGAGTAATCATTGTAGAATTCTTTCAATTTCTCTAGTTTCAACCTTTCAAAATTAAAATCTGGAGGAGAAAAAAGTCACTAATAAAAATAGAACTGTTTATATATGTCAATAAATGCAGAAGGAAGCATCTAGAAGCCTACATACCTATAGTTTATTACTCTTTACTTCTTTTAAAAAAAAATAAGAAACAGAGTAGGCTTTGGAAGACTGACTGGTGTGAGAGGGACTATTTTATGTCAGTATTTTTGAATGTTTTAAAATGAAAATATTCACTGTAAAAATATTTTTTAATGAATGTATATACATTGTAAAGACTTTTTGCAGATGAACTTGAACCTATCACTACATGGTAGTGAATAAACATTGTTTGATTAAATTTTTAAAATGAAGACTGCACCTGAAAAAGAGATCTGTAGTATATATAAAGACCTTCCACAACTCAGTAAGAATAAAACAATAGGAAAATGGAAAAGGGAAATAAATAGTAGATGAAATACAAATGGCTGGTAAGCATGAAAAGAAAATCATCCTCACTAAGTTAAAAAAGTGCAGATTAAAGAAGATGCTCTTTTTTTTTTGCTATTAGGCAAAAATTTACAGGATTAGTAATATAGCATTGGCCATGATATAGGGAAACAGGTTATCATCCACAGTTGGCAGGAGTTTAAACTGGTATTGTTTTTGTGGTGGGCAGTCCTAGTCAGTATTTAACTTAATAATTATCACAAGTTCCTTATCTGAGAGTCTGTCCTATGGAAATTCTTGAATATATCTATGGAAGAACATTCCTATAATGTTTATAATAGCAGAGATCTGAAAACTCAAAATACTTACCAATAAGGAAATATTGATAAGTGAAAACCACAAGTCAGAGTATAAATATACCCCCATTAGTCTATAAAAACCAGCAGGAACAGGAAAGTCTTTAGTGTAAATACATAGAAGTTTAGAGGGCTACGCCCCACAGTGATGAAGTCTAGGGAGTAGGGTGAGATCCGGCTGGCAGTCAGGGGACCTTTGCACTCTACGCTTCACTTCTCTGACATGAAGGGGTTTATATTTCTTGAGTTGATATTTTCTTTTTAATTGAAAAAAGAAGTAATTGAGGCAGAGGTTTTCAGGGTTAGGAAAAGAATATTAGAATACTTTGCTATCCACTTTGACATAAATTATAAACTGTCAATTCAGCAGATCTGCGGTTTTGCCAATTTCATTCTTCATAGTATTAAAAATCCCTAACTCCTTTAGCTTTCATGTTTGTAGTGCCCATGCTATTATTAAATAATGTGTTGCATTTATTCTTTCTCCAGTTTCTTTAAAACTGTGAAATACATAACATACAAAAGAATTCATGTTCATATGCATTTTAAGGAATAATAAATAAAATGAACAACCATGTAACTCCACACAGCATAAGAAACAAAACACTACTAGAACTATCCATGTCTTCCCAAATAGCATCCTCTTTCTTATCAGCCATATGCACATCCTGTGTCACTATCCTGAATTTCATGTTAATCATTGCCTTATTTTTGTTTAGAATTTTACCATATATATATTTCCTTTACACATTGTTTCATTTTTTAATTGTACCTGAATGGTTTTACATATGTAGTCTTAAGTACTATCTTTTTTGCTTATTACTTTATTGAGATTCAACACCATCAATGCATGTAACTGTCATTTACTCCTTTTCACAATTAAATAGTCATTTTATGAATCTGCCATGAATTATTCATCATTCTACTGTTGATGGATATTCGGGTGGTTTCCAACTTTTTGCTGCACCAAACAATGGTGTTATAAATATTTTTCTGTATTTACCTAAGAGTACAAATGTTCAGCTTGCAAGAAAATTCCAAATTGATTTCCACACTCACAGTAGCATAATGAGGTTTTTCGTTGTTCCACAGCCTCACCATACTTACTGTCAGGCTTTTTAATTTTGGCTGACCTAGTAAGTATGAAATAATACCTTTGATTTCAGTTTATATACCCCTTATTTACTTAATGAGTTTGAAATTTTTTTCATGTTTATTGGTCATTCGTGTTTCTTCTGTAAAATGCTTGGATAAATATTTTGTCCAGCGGGTGGTATGTTTTCTCACTAATTGATAAAAGTTCTTTATGTATTGTGGTTACTAATCTATTAGAAGTTACGTGTTGCAGATATCTTCTTCCAGTTTGTTTGACTTGTTTTTTTCACCATCTTTGTGATGTCTTTTAGTGAAGAGCTCTTAATCTTAAAGTAATAAAATTTATCTTTTCCTTTATGGCTAACACTTTGAGTCATGTTTTGAAAATCCTCCTCTAACCTGAGATCATTAAGATCCTCTTCTGTATTTTCTGATGGACTTAAAATTTTGCATTTTGCCTTTAAATCATTGATCCACCTGGAGTCAGGGTGTGTGTGTGTGTGTAGAGATGTGATGTGAAGGAGATATTCATGAAATTCAGAAATCATTCTCATGATTTCTCTGTGGATAACTAATTTTCCTGACACCATTAATTGAACAGTTCATTCTTCCTTCACTCATCTGCAGAGCCTACTCTTATCATAAGAATTTGCATCTATATGCATGCATTGCTTTCTGCCTTTCCACTGCACTGTAACTCTGTCCCATCTCAACAGCTGATGGTCTCAATTACTGTAGCTTTGCAAGTCTTGATGAGTAGAAGGGCAAGTCCTTCCTAATTCTTCTTAAAGAGTGTCTTGGCAATTTCTCATCCTTTGCTCTTACACATAAATTTTAGAAGCAGCTTCTCAAGTTCCACATAAAACCGTACTGGAATTTTTATCAAAATAGCACTGAATCTATAGATGAATTTAGGGAGAATTGACATCCATACATCAGGCCTTCTTCATCTCATAGTATTTCTCCATTGGTTTAGGTCTTCTTGAATGTTTTTTTTTTTGGTGTTTTATTTTCCTTTGCAACTGTTTATTTTTTTTTTTAATTTTTTTGATTAAGGTATCATTGATATACACTCTTATGAAGGTTTCACAAGACAAACAATGTGGTTATTACATTCACCCTTATTATTGAGTCCCCTCCCATACCCCATTGCAGTCACTGTCCATCAGTGTAGTAAGGTGCCACAGAGTCCCTATTTGTCTTCTCTGAGCTGCACTGTCTTCCCTATGACCCCACACACACCATGTGCACCAATCATGATACCCCACAATCTCCTTCTCCCTCCCTCCCCACTGGCCCTCCCCAACCCCTTACCTTTCATAACCACTGGTCCCTTCTTGGAGTCTGTGAGTCTGCTGCTATTTTGCTCCTTCAGTTTTGCTTTGTTGTTATACTCTACACATGAGGGAAATCAACTTCTCAGATGCAAAGACATATGCACCCCTATGTTTATTGAAGCACTATTTACAATAGCCAAGATATGGAAGCAACCTAAGTGTCCATTAGATGATTGAATTAAGAAGATGCGGTACTTATACACAGTGGAATAATATTCAGCCATAAGAAAGAAACAAATCCTACCATTTGCAACAACATGGTGGAGCTAGAGGGTATTATGCTCAGTGAAATAAGTCAGGCAGAGAAAGACAAATACCAATGATTTCTTGAATGTCTTTTAACTGTTATACTTTCCTGCATGTATTTTGTTATGTATAGTCCTAAGTATCTTTCTTACAAAGGACTTTTATATTTTTAGTGTGTAAAATTACAGCTGACTTTCATATTGATCTTTTCTAAGTGTCCTTGCTAATCTTTCTTATTTATCTGGTAGATTTTGATGGATTTTCTATAGATAATATCATCTGCGAACAATGATATTTTTATTTCTTCCTCACCCTTATACCTTTTATTTCTTTTCTTTTCTTTTTTTTTTTTATCTCCGCTGACTAGGTCTTCCAGTTCAGTGTTGAATGGAAGTAGCAATGGTGGGCATCCATGTCTTGTTAGTGATTTTGAGAAGGTTTTTTTATTTAGCACTTTATCCTTGAGTATGTGTATTGCAGAGATTTGTTTGGGGTTTGTTTGGTTTCTTTTCCCTTTATCCTTTGTTTTGGTTTGGTTTTGTGTGGGGGTTTTGCTTGTTTGGTAGATACTCTATTGAACTAGAAAGTTCCCTTCTAGTCCTAAATTATCACAAGTATACATTATATTTTAGCAAATGATTTTGTTTTGCATCAGCTGGGTTGATCATTTTTTTCCCTTTTTATCTTTTAATGTGATTTATTTTAGTAATTTTTCTAAAGTTGAACTAACTTTGATTTCCTGAAATAAACCCAACTTAGTTGCATTAATTGATCTCTAACAATAAAATGGCCTCTCATTCTAGGGTAAATCCAATTTGTTCATCATGTACCAGCTTTTTTATATACTGATAGATTCAGTTTGCCAATATTCAATTTATTTTTTTTTTCATTTATGTTCATAACTGAGATTAACCTAATTTTCTGCTCTCTTTTAACAGCTCTTCTTTCATTACTAAAGTGTAACTTTCAAAAAAAAAAAACTAGAAAAGTAACAAGCATGCTAAAAGAGTATCTTTTTTTCCCCCCAGAAAAACAAGTAAGAGTATGTTAAGAATTGTCTGACAGCGCTGCTGGTATTATCAGTATATCTGAAATTTATACAGTTATATGTCAATTACATCTCAATAAAACTGGGTGGGGGAGAAGATAACACCTCTATTCAGATGCTAGTGTATGAATGGGTGAAGCCTAGCACAGGAAAAGGAAAAACCAATATAGATGAACTTATCATATCCACTAAGAGATCATGCTGTTTATGAGTGGAGACCAGGATAGTTAGGTCATAATAAAGAGGTAAAGCTGGGAAAGATCTGGAAAGTAGGAGACTAAAGAGGGCATGCCTAGTTAGAATTTAGTAGTAAAAGGCCCCCAACTGACCTGACCAGCATGAAATCAAATCTCATCACTCACTAGAAGAAACTAAAAATATGCTAACTCTTTAATTTTTGCTTAGGATGAACCACAAATTTTGTGTTTTCATTAATTATCTTATTATCTCTCAGTTCAAATCAACATCCAATAAGAATGTATCTGTAGTGGGATGGATGGTGATGATGGCTGATGATCCAGAACATCCAGATCTCTTCTTGCTGACGGACTCTGAGAAAGGTGAATCATTAGGATTACTCGGCTGGGAGGTACTGCATATAAATAACTTTCAGAAAGCCAAAGCCTACTTTAACTGGAATACTTGACCAGAAGGCATGTTTGTGTAGTTTTATCTCTTGAGAAATATTTGTCGTAATGATATCAGTGTTTTTAGATATCAATATCTATTAATTACTTATTTAATAACCCTATAAATAGGGTTATTTTCTTTGCTGAATGGTCATAAACTTGAGAGTAAAAGCTCAAATAATCTGTAAAGACCTAACAACCAGGAAAAGAGGGAGAGAAGGAGGGAATTTGAGAATATACAGGCCACTGTTACTTTAAATCTCAGAAATTCACCATATGTCATACCCATCATTCATACCCTGAAATAAATTGTTATTCTTAAGTTCTGAGTGGCAGAGATTTCCCTTAAATGATTTTTATTCCATTTCTTTTAATCAAATTAATTGGTTATTTGACTCAAGTCACTTTCCAAATTAGTACTATTTAAATACTTTGCTTACAATATATAGAGACATTATGAATCAAATTATTGGCTATGATTATATGAGTTTTTTAAATGGAGGAGAGAAGTTGGAGGGTGGCCCCTATACAGTCAGATCATACTCCTGACCCTACTTGTGCCTGTAGCGGACCTCGGGCTGTTGGTCATGAGAACAGATGCTTACATGATTGCAGCTCTTCCTTCATAACACTGGCAGCTGCTAATAAGTGCCACAAAGGAAACCAGAAATTTTTTCATATTTGCCCAGAATCTTCCACTCCAGCATCTCACAACTGATACGATAATTACATTAACTTTTATTGACTATGATTATACTCTGACCTCTATTTATTTAGACTGTATTTTACATCAACAGATATTCAGCTTTTAGGAAATTATGGTATTTTAACTAAAAACATAAGTAAGCAAATATGTTGGATGCAGAAAAAATAATAGCAAAATGTTTTGTTTTGAGATGAACTAGATTTGCAGAGTAAGGAATCCCTACTCAACATTCTGAATTCAAAACCCCAGCCCCCCAAAATTCCAACTACATTATTCATGAAATTACATTTTAAAAAGAGATCGTTTTCATTGGGTTTTGTTAACAAATTCTTTTTAATTTCTTTAGTATGCTTAATAGAACTATTTCAGAGTAACCAAGATCTTTATGAAGTCTATACTAATGGTCTTTTGGTGGAGGAGAGAGTAGATAAATGGCTGCAGCAGCCAGCTTACTTACAGACATGCCTTCTACTCTGAGTGATCTAAAGTTTGCATCTGGGTTCAGCAAAGCAAAACCGTGTTATCTGAATAACTAAACATCTGGTGAAGAAAACTATTGCTTCTGGATAAAGAAGAGTAAAATTTAATAGAGTAAAGGAAAGAGTAAGTTTGATAAGAATTGAAAAATAAAAACTTAGGTCAATAAAAAAGGGGAAAAGATTCAACTTAGGGTTGTCTATAGTGCATGAATCCCTTTTCTCGGTTTATTACCTTAATACATATAACCATAAAAAAAATTCTGTCAGTCACTATGTATCAGTCTTGAATTAGAGTCAACATTCTAATTAGGTCTACTAAACACACACAATGTAGATGAAATTCTGATCTTTCTAAAAGAGAAAAAGGTGCTTCCTCAGATTTTCCCAAAAATGCCCTCATTAGACCTGAAATTCTGTAATAATTTTGACAAAAGTAACTAAAAAACCAAAAACATAGCTGATACTGATGTTAGCTGATTAATTCTTAATTACACTACACAGCTAGTGTTTTAAGTGTTAAACATATTCAAGCATTTTGGCCTGTAAAAACTTAATATTAACACCTAATATTTTCTAAGTAGTACTGAGAACCAATATTCTGTATTATCCACATACACATCTAAAGAAGCCCAACAATTATTTATATATACTTTATTTAAATGCACTATTATGTAGATATACTTTAAAGAACATTAAAGAAGAAAAATAAAATTACTTCTCTTCCAGTTCGTAAACAGCAAAATAGTGACATTCTGAGTAAATGAATAGCATATGAATGTACGTAGCATAGAACTTCATTTATATTGGAAAATCAGGTATGAGAAACAGAGAATCATCTAAGAATTCATTTTTGAGAACTAAGAACTCTAGTCATGTTTTATTTTGCTCTTTGCTATCTTGCAAAATTATTTTATGTCAGTCTTACATTTTAATTATTTCCCTATTGCTTTTGATAATTTTAGGAAATTCATATAAGTTTCAAGCTGGCAACAGAATGAATGCAATGCTGTGGTTCAAGCATTTGAGTGCAGCCTGCCAAAGTAACAAACAACAGGTGAGCAATTTCTCCTAATCCTCTCATGGTCTGTACGTTGGGAATGTATTTAAAAGAGTACCAAAGAGAAGTAAGTAGACTAATTTTCTGAAGGTAGTGGGGAAAAGGTACTGTTTTTATTCTTTGTCTTATAGACTCCAATTAATAAGACATTAAGTCCACATTTAAGTGAAGAGGTGAGCAATAAACAAGTGAACAAATAACAAAATTTCAAACAGAGAAAACTGTATGAAGAAAACAAACTAGAACTATGTGATACAGAACAATGGGAGTAGAGACACCTTTAAATCAGTACAAGTGAGCAGCAGAGAGCTCCCTAAGGAGATGACATTGTTGTGAATGGCAAGAAGGAACAGCTACATGAAGATGAGGAGGAACAGTGTTCTGTTAGAGGGAACAGAAAGTACAAAGATCTTGAAGCTGGAATGAGCCTAAGGTGTTCAAAATAGGAAATGTAGCCCATGTTGGCAGAGTACAGTGAGAAGTGAGAAGGCAGGGAAGTGTAGCCCTAGAGGGGGTCAGAATTAGATGGTACTTCAAATTAATACAAATTATTCTGATTCATCTTTATTTGTTCTGTTGATAACTTGATGTAGCTTACAGTGAAACCCAAAACCACTTGGATTTGTTTTTATTTTACCAAAACAAAAATGGTCCAGTTTAAAGGCTTTCAGCTACAAAAGGAGAATGAACCCATAGTGGTGTTTTCCCTAAACCCTGTTGCAGAGTTAAACCACGAATTGGTAGAACAGGAAAAACAAACACAACTGCAATTACGGAAATTTCTATAGACTTTTTGGAGATAAGTTTTTGTATTTGAAATACAAATATATTCAGAAAAAAATATGAATATGTTTGAAAATCATTGTATTAAAGTACAGAAATACTAAAGTATATGGTGTTGTCAGCAGCTAAATTTGAGTAATACACTCTGTAAGTTTATGTAGCTTATAGAAGTATTTTCACCCTGTGATATCAGGACCAAAATTATTAACCCTTTTTTGGTAAAGAAAGAAACTAAGGCTCCAAGGTGCTAAATGGCCTGCACAAGGTCAAAAAAATGAAAAATCATGGACTTGAGACACAAACCATCCTCATTCTTTAGGTCCATTCTTTTACATATTTTAAATATTTTGAAATGGGCTTTGTTCTTTTATAATTCTTATTTTAAATATAATATGAAAGACTAATAATCATATTTGGCACCATTCTTAGCAACCTCCATTAAGGACATGAAGTGTCTTAGAGTAAAATTTACTTTCTTGCCCATTTCAAGTTAGTGCCTGGGACAGTATGCGAGAAACCAGAGCTTCTTTTGCCTAAACTAAGCTTTTTCAGGACTCCATGTTATACATTTTCTTGAAATGTTGCTTAAAGTATTAAGTGTCTTTTTTAAACCTCAGATTTCAAGATTAATCTAGACAGTGTATACATACCAACATAAAGGTTCGGTTTTGTTTTGTTTTTACTGTATTAGTGGACTTCTAGCTGAACAGGTCATATGTGCATAAACGGTTTTTGTTTGTTTCTTTATTTTACAAGAATCAGAGTAGTAGCAAATTTATAAATTAAAAACTGTGAAGTTTGAAAATTCTTAATAGAAGGCTCTAATTGACTCAAATACAACACATCAAAGCATTTTCAGGCAACTTAGGAGGAAATTAAACGTTTACTTTATCTAAATATGGGCATCTTAAAACCAAACCGGAGAGTTCACACTTTAAGCCCTTAAGCATTTGTATTGTATTTGATTTATAATTCATGTATGATTATATTGTCAAATAATTTTTCATTCAGAAGCTGACATGCATAAGAGATTTACTTTTTCTTTTTTGAATATCATAGGTTTTCAGAGAGATTGCTAACGTGTCAGAGCTGTTAAGCTGTTTAAAGGACAGAGAAATGACCACTGACATATGAATGAATCTCTCTCCCAACACAAAACTGATAGTAAAGGTTAAGAACATTTTTTTTAACATGGTGAAACCCTTAGTCCTTTACTAGAGGACTCTCATGAATACTAATTTTTAAAAGCAAAATATATACATATTTCAAAGAGTAATTGTTGAGTTTCCAACTTATAAGAAACCAAATTAAATTTGATCCAATCTACAAGCCAACAAACTATTATATAACCTATTGATTTTTTTTTTTTCAGTCACAAAGCATCAGATCAAAATTTAACAATTAATTTTATTCTTTTGTACTTATTTTCATGATGATTTCACCAAAATTCTTAGTAAGATTTGTTATAAAATTTTCATGTGGGGCTTTAAAATTTGCATGTAGGAATTCATTATAATGTGTGTAAGAAAATAAATAATGGCAAGCCTGTTTGTGTGAACCTCACCCACTAGAGCCGTTCTTACTCTTTCCTGTCTTTCATTCATTCATTCAGTGAACATCTTCAGAGCCACCATATAAGAAAGATACTTCCTCCACCCAGTGTCCCATCCTGATTCCAACTTACTGGAAAGAGTATTAACTCATCTCAGTGATTTTTTCTCCCAAAAATGTTCTAGTGTATTTTATTCACTGTTTATAAATGCTTGCAGTACCATCTATCAAATACCTTTTTAAAAAGATATTTAGGTCAGAAAGATTTTAATAGTTGGACTTACTCAAAAAGACAAAAATAAGCAATAGTACTTGAAAAACAACTTTTAAATACTATCAGTTTGTAAATGCTTATATTTTTTAGGTTCCTACAAACTTGATGACTTTTGAGTAAAAGCCTAAGAAGGAGGGAAAGTGAACTATAGCTCCTGCGTGAGAGCAAGGGCCTGAGAGGAGAGCGCCAACTGTAGACCAGTCCTGGGCCACGATGAGCCCAAAGGTTCCGGCTCAGCCTTCGGAGTTCTGAACCAAAAAAGCACTAATTTCAGGGAATGAAGTGAGATATTCCCAGAGAACAAATTGGAGTTGCAAAACAAACTGCCACGGACCAGGCTTCTTATCTCTGAACCGACCTGTGGAAACCACTGCCTTAACAGAATGAGAGGAAAACCAACGTGAAACACCAAGCAGTGTGTGTGAAGCTTCTGGCGGTGCTGTGCTTGGAATAGATCGTAGCTGATTTGCATTTCTTTTAACTTTGTACTAATTTTGGAGGGGGGAATCACTTTTTTTAGATACTCTTTAAAAGGAAAAACCTGTTTCTTAGGAGTTTCATCAGGAGCTGTTTCTGAACTGAGGTGTAAAGCTAGTCTGCCTTAGCGGGACTCCACCAGCCGCCTACCGGAAGGTGTGTTTGGCCTCCATTAGTCTGCAGCCCCGCTCACTTCTTGCAGCAAGAGTGTAGGCATTAGAAATGTTAGTAATGGGAGTTGTTGGGGGTTGTTTTGTTTTGAATGAGGGGAGATTTTTTTAAACACTAAACTTCTGAAATTTAGTACTGTAAGGGGAACATTATTTCCTGCAGGAGGTGTAAAGGCTTGAGTGTTCTAATGCCAGGCACTTTTTTCAACTGGGCTCCAGAAAGCATGGTTGTTTTTAACTGGGTTTAAAGTTTAGCCTTCTATGTGAATGCATTGTTGGACCACAGATCTGCTTAGTAGTGAACTGTTATCCCAGCCTAGACTTTTCTGAGAATATTGTACAGTAATTAAAATTTTCAAGTTAATTGGATTATCCCTTCTACCAGTCACAAATGATACTTATCAGCAAAGTGATCTATTGATAGTTCTGTGAGGATGTTGTCTTTTACAGTGTTTAATGTGCACGATGCCAGTTTTTGTTTTTTTTTTATTTCTATTACTTTTGTTCAACATGAGGTTCAGGATCACATTTGTTTAAAAGAGATTCCACATAATGTATGCATTTTATTATAAGGCATACAAAGTAATTTTAGAAGGGAAAAAAGATGAAAGATTGAGATTCTGGGAATTTTAAGTATCAAAACTTTCCTTCTTACATAACCCTTCTTTATTACAATATTTTTCTGAAAACTCACTGTAGATCCCCACTGTGAAACCGTATTCCGTCATTAGTTGACCAAGCAGTTTTGTGAGAGCTCTTCTATGCAATAATTCATTTTAATTTCAAAAATGTTGAATTAAAAAAAGAAGAAAAGTTTGAAGGTGAAGTGCCTTAGAGTATTAACAAAAAAAATGTCACTTGAACAAAGGCTATGTGTTGGATTCACAAGCTCAAGAGGCATCATAAATTTTAGCAGTGGCCCCGAGTAAGAAATGCTTTTTGATCGATACCCTCTAATAGACTTCTGTTTCGTTGAGTCTCCCGTAAAATTTATCACATTTGCATTCTTATAGAATTGTATCCTTTTTTTTATCATAAGTATTTCATTCTTGAATCCATAAAACTTAAATAGAAAATACTGCCCCACAGAACAATTAGCTAAAAATCAATCCAAAGGAAAGTAGAAGAGCTTTTTTCTGAGTGCTGAGTTTTTTTCATTTAGTTTTCTGTTTGGAAAGGATAGTAAGAAGTAAGATATTCTTCATACAGCACAGTTAGAAATACCATTATTTCTGGTTTTACGGAAAGTGACATGGCTGGAGAGGGCAAAATGTTGCCTGTGCTAAATGATGTTTTTCAATTTTTCAACTACTGACCTCCCAAGCTGAAGCCACGTTGGGTACATGAAAGATACCATCTGCTCAGCCAGCAGTATTACTGTGTAGACCTTGCACATCTTTCTTTTTGTTTTGCTTTTTTTTTTTAATTCCTTAGTTTGTTTATTTCACTTCAGGAATAAGTGTTTTTAACAGTATATGTGCTTTTAAGAAAATATTGTGGATGAGAACCCTGTGGATTTATTGTTATTACTATTGTTTGTTTTCATAAATAAGCTAAGATATATTATAGTTAAACCATTCCTGTGGAGATACACAACTGGAAGTCAGAGCCTGACATCACAGTTTTGCCAAAGAGAGTGCCTCACTGGAAGATGTGTTTGGTATTTTCAGCTCTAAACTTTAATGGATGCTTGCACAGAATAAGAATAGTGTTCAAATTTGGTGAATAATCTCTGTGTAGAATTGTGGCCTCTGACTGACTGAAAGTCTTAACAAACTCTTAACAAAACTGCAGTAGAAGTCACCATTGTTTTTCAGTCTTAGATTCCTCCATTCAAAAAATCAGTTGCTGCTTTTTAAGATAGTTTTAGCATTTGAAGCAAATGGAAACCAGTGAGAGAAGTGAATTGAAATAGTGTAGGTGAATTTTTTATCTATAATTCACCAAATGATACCTAATAATAATTCAAGCTAAGAAGACAGGTCACCAAAATACATTAAATATCTAGTTAGTGTTTTAGTGGGAAGATAAATTTTTTTCCTTTCATTAGGTCCACCCTTAATAATATTAGTAAATTAGTGACCCAAAAGCTTGAAATTTCCATCTATATTAAGCTTATTTCTCTCCTAGCCAAGAAGAACTTATTAGAAAGTCTATTACAATTCAAATTTAAGCTAGTTCACGGTAAACATAATGATTGGCATGTTAGACAGCCTGGTGTAGTAGCATATAATACTAGCCAAAATACAGTTTGAGGCACATCTCATGTAACAGTTTATTGGAGCAATTTATTTTGAATATATGGAAGAAACATTATCAGTTCTCAAAGTAAAACTATAAAAATAACTGCATAGTGACCATACAGAGAGTATTTGGTGTCATGCCCCCTCTGTTTGGGCAATGCTTATTTTTTCAGAGATATTTTTACTGTAACCTCCAAACTGTAAGAATTCAAAGAGAACTGATCAAGCACACCTTCCTATTCTGTTTTCTTTACTATGTAAATATTATTTGTGTAAACATTATAAAAAGGGATCCAAACAATTTGAGGTTGAGTATTTTTTTCTCCCTAGGCATCTGCTTCAAAGATTTTTTTCCTGTGTGAAAAATGCCATATGACTATTGCACTACCTTCTCTGTGGACTGTCTTGGTACGGGGTCTTTCTGTATGTCACAAGTTAGGATGTTTATAGTTGCAAAATTTTTATAAGTGGCTGTATTCCTCTTCTAGAAGATTTATAATGGAGCCCAAGGAGTGTTACTGTTATAGAAGGAATAGATGTTTACAGTCTCTAGTGTACACACTCAATATATTAGTTTAAACTGGGCCCGTCTAAGAGCAGCCTAGCCTTGACCTCTTTGGACTCCTAAAGTTTACCTGACCAAATCTTGAGCAGAAGTCTTTTTTTTTTTTTCTTTCCTTGTCTTTTTCCTTTCTTCTCTAGTCTTTTGTTTTTAGGTTAAATCAGTAAGCAATACGCCTTTACTACTGAAAGCAAAACTATAGGGCATTGTATTAATTGAGTGTCAATAACAGTAGTAGATTTAATCCATTAATGTTTTAAAAGATAACATTAAAAGACTATATCCACTATATCCTTACTGTTTTTTGAGGCACATTCCTTTACAACCAGTTTTTAAACCAACCATATTATCTTCTGCAAACAAGGGGTACCAGTGTTCCTTAACAGAAGGTCGTCTTTAATAAAAGAAACCCTCTGCTTCAAAGGCTTTTGAAATAATTGGATCCCTTTTTGAAAATGAAGACGAATTTGACTGTGTCCCAGTGGAGCGATAATACTGCTGTTGCATGAATAGATAATATAAGGCAAGTGGTGAGGTTTGTCCCACTTCTTCAGTGGTCTTTTAGGGTTTGCTTTTATTTCTTCTCTCTTCTTTTGTATTTTTTCTTTCAAACATAGTAAATTTATGATTTTACAGCCAGAGTGGTATTCTTTTTTTTTCTAAGCATTAAGATACAAACATTGTTATTTAATTAACACTGATGATACTTATTTTCCATGTGAGGTCAACCTTTTCAGAAGGATTTAAGT
Organism: Manis javanica; assembly: GCF_040802235.1. Taxonomy (NCBI): domain Eukaryota; kingdom Metazoa; phylum Chordata; class Mammalia; order Pholidota; family Manidae; genus Manis; species Manis javanica. Next base: position 87,431,367 of record NC_133166.1, read on the forward strand.
ACTTTTTGGTTTTGCTCCCCTAAAAATGGCTTGTGTCTAAAGTGACTGTTTTTCCTATTTAGAAGATTGTAATACAAGAGATCTGCGTGCACTCTTAAGCTTATTGAAAGCAATTTCATCACACCAGTATCTCATACAGTGGGGGAAAATTTGGTCAGTGCCTTAACAATTTGAAGACCAATTTTAGGGCATCAAGTATGACAATAATCATTTGCCCTCTTACTCCTCTTGTTTCAGGAGTGTGTGCTCTGTCTCTCTCCACCAGCTTACTCTTTCTCCCAGCAAGTCTAAGAAAGTCTGTGCAGATGCCTGTAGGTGATTGTTGCAGTCCTTCTTGGTTTTAAGTCTCTTTAGACAAGCTTCCTCCCTGCTCCCCTCCTTCCAGAGTAAGAGATAAAAAATAAACCCACCAAAATCAACCTTTAAATAAGCACTTTTAAGAACAACTTTGAGGCACATCCATCCAGCTAAGTTTATTTTTATTTTGTGGTATTGATGTTGTTTTGAGCATAGATTTAATTGCAAAAGCCTTTCAGAAAATCCCTGAAAGAATACAGTGCAGCCAGAAAGATTGGTCTGGGTTTTATTAAAGCTACTGAAATCTTCTAATGGACTCCCTCTGGTCCAGAAATGAGTTTTAGTTTGGTTCATTCTTCTATTTAAATAAGACTCAGAACAAATAAGTTGCTTAACCTACCAACTATTGTTTATTTGAAAATATTATGGCAAGAAAGCAAAAAACTCCAATATATAAAGGGAAGTTAAGAGACTAAACTAGCTTTCTCAGTAAAAGCAGAGCTTGGAAACATTTTGCTTCTCTGAGATATTGCAAGATCTAGAACTACTGTTCAACTGAGTCAAGATGCTATTTTCACATGTTAAAGGACTAGTATGTTCTGAATGCACAAATACACATAGTCTGTAAAGACAAATGAAGGGTTAGCTGGTCCTTGAAGGTTAGCAGAATTTAAATTTTGAGTCTGGTCATTTGGACTGCAAAATGGCGATGGGATTAAAGGGATACATAGAGTACTTTGGGATTTAACTTTTTTTTAATAGACAAGCAGAAAATTTCATAAATATTAGCTGTGCTTTAGATACTGGGTAAAATGTTAAGTTTCCCCTGAAGATAATCACCTATTAGAACTATTCACAAATGGAGCCCAATAATTACTAGCTTACTAGGTCTGACGGAGTAGCTGATAATAAGTCACCACACTCTCAAGAGTTTCTACACCTTAATTATTGACAAATTCATTGTTTCACAGCCTTTACTTCAGGAAAGTGTGTATGTGAGGGAAAAGGGCAGGGAACTCGTTCTCAGTGTAATCTGAAGGAGATCAATACCTGTGGATACGTATCCAATGATAATATATATACAGGAAAACACAAGCCATTTTTATTTCCTTTTATCCGGTTGACCTGAGGTACTCTGATGAATGAGGTAATCTGATGAAGCGCTCGGTGGCACTATGACCTCCTGGGGCGATGTGCAACCTGGTTCCTCTCTCTCACTTTTTGTTTCTACTTAATATGCAAATGTGAGTGTGAGATTGTCAGTGTGTTTGCATAAGCTAACTTAAAATGAATTTACAGTTTTCTGAAATATTTCTATTGAAATAAATGACTTAAGAATACAGACTGTGTGGGGATAATTTGTTACCGTATTTACATTTTTCTCATTAACGTTTAAAGTGCATTTTGTCATTAGTTTTTTAAATAAACACTCTAACTTGATTTTTTTCATCTTTCTAAAATAGTCGACCAGGTTTTTGTTGGTATGGGGAACCTTCTGTCTGGGTAAATTTCAGTTGCTCTTCTTTATCTCAGAACAAGAATGTGCCCTGGCTTGTTTATAAATGGGATCTTGGGGAATAGAAGTCAAGGTATAGTATTTCCAGCTATATCTCCCCACTCCAAGTATGTGGTATGATATGAGAAGTCCCTGGAGAAGCCTTCTTTGCTAATACTGTATTTCATACTGTATTTCATAGATTCTAAGGCATGACATTTTTTACATTTTACCGTTTCTGAAAACAGAATCCACTTTGCAGCCTGCAGGGCCTTAAATTGGAAGGGGTACAGAAATAACCTGCGTGGAGACTCCTGTAAGTCATTGGCCAGGTTTTTGATTATGCCCTAAGAATTCCACATAAGCTTACCTCTAAGAAGCTTGGCAACATCCAGACAGGACTGAGTCCCCTGTGTGTGGACAAACCATAACTCAGATTTCAATGATTTTCTCATCTCTCTAGCTGCCTTTGAAAATTGTCACTGTCCCTGTACTTGGACCCAAAAGAAAGTGACAGTTCTCTGATGGAGTCAGCCTGTCTTTGCCTCACACAGGGCCACCTCTTGAACATCAGTTATCCATGTATGTGCTAAGTTTATGGGTTCCCCTTTCTGTTCCATGAGTTGTTTGCCCCTGAGCCTGTACCATATCGTCTTCATTACTCTGTACCCGTGTAAGTCTTACTCTCTAGTGAAGTAAGTGTGCCTTAGCTGTTCATGACCCACTTTACCTATGAATTCTAGGATCAGTGTGTCAGGTTCAGTGACAGCACTGCTAGTGTTTTTATTGGAATTGCTTTGAATGTGTAGATTAATTTGATGATTAACAATTTGGGAAAGTGATTCCAAATCATCAGTGAACATGAAATGTCTCCATTAAGGTTTTTCCTGTCCCTCTGTCTTGCAGCTTTCTCCTTACTGGTTTCATACATCTCTTATTAGTTTATTTGTAGGTAAAAGTTGTAGGTGATTTTATTCATTTAGTCATAAAAATTAGGTTTTGTTTCTATTAATATGACCTTTTTCCTGTTACATGTCCTCATCGGTAATCACTTTGTGTAGGAATGCTATTGATTTTTATGTTAATACTTAACATCCAGCAACCTTATTGAGCTCCTTTATTTTTGCCAGGATGATTATTTTGTCACATTAGCTGCAAATAAGGTGATAGATTGGGAGAAAATATTTGGAGTTCATATAACAAAGGATTTATGTCAAAAATATACAAGTTTTTGCAAGTAAAATTTATTCAATAGAAAAATGTGCTAATGGATATGAATAGACAGTTCATAGAAGGAAGCCTATGTGGCTCATGAATGAAAAAGTGTTCAACCTCACTCATAGTGAAACACTAAATCACTGGAGAGCTGGCACATTGTATCTGTCACTAGTGAGAAATAGAGAACCAGATATCACCAGTTACAGTGAGGCCAGGAAAAACTGCAATCCTCATGCATCCAGGTGAGGGTCATGCTGGAGAGCTTCTGAGCAGTATTAGGGAAATCGAGTATGTATAAAGAGCATAGCAATTAAGGATTCCAACACCGGATCACTTGCTATCTCCATGACCATAAAGGACTTAACCTTAAGTTCCTCGTCTGTAAAATGTACACAGCAGAACACATCACGAAGTTGGGAGCCTAGGTGTAGTTCGTGGATCTAGCACCCCTAGAGCAGGCCTAGCACATGGGAAGCACTGCTGGTGTGAGAGTCAGTGTCGTATTTACACACACACCGTAGCCTGCCAGGTCTGGTCTTGGAGTCTGTACGGAGTACCAGAGTAGGATTAGGGAGGAAGGGAAGATTAAACAGAATGAGGTGGGTCTTTGCATAGTTAAGTCAAAGTGAACTGAGAAGTATCTTCTTGTAAACTTTTAAATCAAATGAAGACTCCAGGTACAGTCATACCAGACAAGCTGTCAAGTAGAGAAAAACGTGAGGACCACCACCTTTTATTATTGATTAGTAAGACCAGTATTTCACCCACTTGGGGTGCTTGTTTAAAACCGTGACTTGAATACCACCCCAGATTGGCTAAATTGGAGTCTGAGGACAGTGGATGTGCACACTAAAACATGAATTTGATTTGGACTGATTTGCCCAGGCTCAGCTAGAAGAAACAATCACTGGATTTACTTTGTTACTGTCAAAGGTGTCAAAGCCGAGATCTCATCCAGTTCAGGTTCAGACACTCTTAGCTTCCATAGTAAGCTGTCTCGGAAGAAAGTAGAAGCAAGCTGTTTTTATTGCCAGAAACTGTTCTGAGACTTTAATAGGAAAACAAGATCCTTTTCCATAAGCTGCGGAAGAAAAACCTGGAGATTCACTGTAAATTTCTTATGTCTTAAACAATTAACAAGTTTAATCAATGAACCTCTACTAACCACCAAGTTTTATAGTAGCCGTGATTTATGACTTTATGCAACCTAATCACATTTTAACAAATCTTAACAACCACACATCTTTGGGGTTACATTTTCTGTTTTGAAAGTAATGAATGGCTATAATTTTTAGTGTAGTCCTATCTCCCTGGATCTTTGGGCTGGACAACCTAAGAAAAAGTCCAGAGTATGACCTGGTGCAATTTGAATTGAGACCTTTGATTCTAGTCTGACTTGGTGTGGTATAGCAAATGAAGTTCTATGTTACTTTCCAAATCAAGATAATTTACTGCCCTTGAGTAACAAATTTTATATGATTACTCAGTTTTACTTCATTAAAACTGATTCCCCCTTTAAAGGATGACTCATTTCTGGTTTCATGTTTTTCCTTAAGAAGAGGTTTATATTCTGTTTCTCATGGATTAAAATAGTCCTCATATACCCTTTGTTCTTTGAACTGACTGGTGACAGGAGATCCTGCATTAAAGGGACCGTCATAGGGGCCCTTCCTCATCCTGAGGGTGACTTGAGGCTCTGTGATGGAGTTCAAGCTTATTTTAAGTACTCCCTCTATGTGAACTTACAAAAAAGGGAAAAGGACAATTCACAGAACAGCAAACGATGAGTGCTCCATAACACAGCGAGCTGTGAGTTTTGAGGCAGTAAAGAGGACTTTTCAAGTAATGCTAACCCACAGCCATCTAGAAGCCATTGGTATATAATTGTTCCCAAAGGAACTAACCTAATTTAAATAGTAGGAAGGGAATATCCTTTAATAGTGTCTAACCCAAGTCATCTCTTCCCTTATGCTTATGTTTTCATAGTTTAAAATCTCATGTTAGCCTTTTTCTCACCTTTTGTCAGTGTGTCTCACTATTGAGTTTCTACTTCATCATTTATAGTATCATTGTCTCTATATTTATTTAGATCAATGGTTTTCAACCTTAGCTGCAGCTTAGAATTATCCAGGGAACTTCAAAGATCCCAAAGACCAGGCTGCACACCAGACCAATTATATAAGAAATTGGTATGGGAGGGAGTAAGATCCAGCCATTAATAATTTTTTAAAGCTCCCCAGATGACGTGAATGTGTAGCCAGGGCTGAAAACCAATATTTAGATTGTTGGTCTCTAAGCATTACAGAGACTTTAGGACTTTAGGGCACCAGAGTCCACTGAAGGGCTTCCTAAGGCTTAGATTGCTGGGTCCCGCCCCCAGGGTTTCTGATTAACCCCCTTTGGGGTAGGGCCCCAAAACACATTTCTGTAAAAGTCCCAGGGGAATCTGTTGCTTGGTTTGCAGACACTTTGAGAATCCCTGGAAATTAGAAAATGGATTAGAAGGAAGCACTGGAGGATCCCTCCTGAAGTGTGAGTGGGCAGCTCTGGCCCTGTAAGTGTGACAGGGGCCCGTCAGGAGCATGGTTGCCTGTGCTGGGTGATGGGAGGGCAGGAAAGGAAAAGGCACCACCCCAACTCAGGGAGCTTGGCATCTTGCTGAAGAGGCAGAGCTGGTGGCTGGGCAGCAGCAAGGTTCCCAGCTGCTGTGGAGGTGAAATTTGATCTGGGGCAGATATCCCATGCTCCCTGCAGCTCAGTGCTACACGACTGGATCAGCTGTTTTCAACTGCTTGCAACAATGTATTTACTCACAAAGGAATTCTTTCAGAACATCCATAATTCCTTTTCCCCACCCCACCCCCCCCAACAACATCAAAAAAATATCCTGAAACAACAGGAAAAAAATTGTTTTGTATTTGGATGCCATAGGCAGGGCCATTCACTCCAGTTTACCATAGGCCTCACCACTCCCTATAGTCTTTGGACCAGTTTTCTTCACTGATTTAGGTGTTGTAATGTGATTCCTGTAACTGAAGCCAGTACTTTATGACCTAGAGGGAAGCCCGCCTGAATGCAAAGCTGTCCTCAAAGAGTGTAAGGAAAAGATGGAAAGCACCAAGGCCTTAATGATTTCCTTGTGCTGCTACAGTGACCCAACCCCAGAAGAGTCTTACTGCTGGACTTCTATACAGTAATAAACTCTTTTTTTTTCCCCCAAGAGAAAAAAAAGGACAGAAGAGGAAAAGGAAATAAAAGAGAAAAGGGAGAGGAGAGAAGGAGAAAAGACAGAAAGAGGAGAAAAAAACGAGCAAAAAGAAGAAAAGGCAGGCCACCTCTACAACCCATGTGCACTGGTAAGGAATGATGGAGCAGTAAAAAATACTTTAATAGAGGAATCTCAAGATTTCTGCTTGTGCCCCCAATATATGAAAGTTTTAAAATACAACCAGGTGGTTAAAATAAGAGAAACACCTATTCCTTGTGCATTTATTACAGGGGAGGAAATGCAACCTCCACGTGCCGTAAGTGTGTAACCCCCCTGGATGCCCTGAGCCACCAGTACGTGCTGTCCTGTGCCCCTGCAGCGGCAGCTCTGCTCTGAAGGGAATGTTCTGTTCCTTTTCTTGGGTAAACCAGACGGCTCCTGCTGACTCTTGAGTCCAGGAGGAGGCTGACATGCCACTGCCTTCTCCCGGGAGTGGGGATTGATTGGTTCAGGGTCCACAGCAGGCCCTCTGCTCCCTCCCTCGGGGCCTGTGCTCCCTTTGTTAACAGCACCAACTTCTTCGGAGATGCTGAACTCTCATAAACTCTTAAAGCCAGATTGTTCCCCTCTTTGCTTTTGTTTTGATGTATCTTAAAATAATTAGGCTTTTACTCTCAAATATTTCCATCCTCTGCTACTGGCTAAAGAGGCATCCCACACCAGGAAAAGGTTTGCTACCATGGTACCCAGTAAACAACCGCCAAACAAGCCAAAGGTCGCTCACATCAAGTTCTCTTGTACTTGTGGTTCTTCCATCTGCCTGGAGCTATGTAATTGCTGTCAAAAAATGTAACCCGCTGCACCTCTGTGGAGCTCAAGAAAAACAGCTCCTTGAACTTTTGCCAGTGACTTCTTGCAACATCTTTATCCATTTGTTGGTTAGCAAGTTGGTCTAGGAAGAAGTCTTCCTTCTTTTATTCTTGGAAGCATGTACTTGGGAGTGTCCAATAAACCCAGTATGTGCTGCAGTCCTGCTCCACACCAGATTCTAGGGACTGGGAACCAGTCTCTGGCTGAGGGCTCTCACCGTCAGGGTGGGAACAGAGCTGAGAAGGAGCAACTGAGAACGAGGAACGACCCAGTGCCTGGTGAGTGACCACCTGCACAAGACAGGCAGTGTGTCAACCAGCAGCTGAGGTCAGACACGGGCGCTCACTGGGAAGAAGGGAAGTCTGGGGGCGGCTACCTACCCATCGCCCGGTCCAGCCCTCAGCAGAAGTGACCACGAAGCAGCTGATCTGCCCACCTTTCTCATCCTGCCCTGTATCTCCACACCATGTCCCTACAGGATCCTTCTAAGTTCCCAGCAGATTTCACAAAAACTTAGCAATTTGACCATCATGTAATCACCAATGCCTGGTTATGATCTTACTCATTTTAAACGCAAGACCTCATTTATTCTTTATAATGACCCTATGAAGTAGGGTAATTCCCAAATTACAACAGGAAAAGTCAGAGGTTAAGGAATTTGCTTGCCTCCGTCACTCCTCAAGGGGGTGGAGCCAGGATTCAAACTCTGATTGGCCTGGTGCTCAACCCCCTGGTAGCTGCTGGCTTTCAGAGCAGTAACTTGGAATTTGCAGGCGCAGAGCTAAGCATTGCAAAGCTCAGCAAATAAAGTTGCTGATTTATTACGTGACTCAAAGAAACAACCACCTAGCAGCTTCCTGTTTTAATCTTGCTAATGACAGTTTCTGAAGAAATTTCGTGGACTGTCAATTTACGAATGTAATCTTTTTTTTGTTCCCCAATGGTTGTGTAGAGCCAGAGTGCTCCAGAAGGATGCACTGCGCTGTATCTGGTACCTGGAGTTTTACCACCTCTGAACAAAACCCAGAGCAGTTAATGTACATAATCCTGAATTGCTTAGATGCCACATGCCTGTGCTAGACCAGGCAAGTTCTGCATCCTCAGAAGCGCTGCCCTGTGACCTAGGAGGTGGGGAAGGCCTGACAGAGGAGGTTTACATGTGGATAGGATTTAGGACCGGAGGAGAATGGGAAGCAAAACCCGGAAGGATACAACTGCGTTTGGGAAGAGTTCACATTGAGCTCCACAAAGCTGGAAAAGAAGGTTGGAGCTGACCTGCTCAGGGCTTTAACTGCCAGGACCAGGACTTGGTTGTTCAAGCTGGGGAAACAGCATGAAGTAGTTATACTCCAAGGTGGGGGAAGAAGATCTGTCCCAAGGTAGGAGCACAGGAAAGAAAAGACTGGAAGTATTTTGAAGGAAGAATGCTCCTCTGTCCTGTGCACCCAATCCTGCTCTCTGCTAAGCAGAACAGCTGGTAATAATGATGAACTGATGTGTCAGTGGGCTGCATTGGACTTCAGTGACAACACGATGCCCATTCTAGAGGGTCTGCTCCCAGGACCCTCCATGTTCACATTCCCATTTCACTCTACTCCTTTCAACTGTACTTAACTGCCCAAGCCTGTTTCCTCATCTGTAAAATGAGTGAAAAATGGCCCCTCCTCCTTAAGGTTATTGCAAGGTTGAATGAGATAATGCATGAAAAATGCAAAGCATAGGGGCTGGCACTAGTGAGCACTTAGCAGATGTGAGTCGCCAGTTTGCCAATTCTGCTTCCTTGGACAGCTGGAACGAACACCTCACAAGTGTTAGGGACTCTGTGAAGACTTGCCCGCTGTGGAAAGTGGCTGTTTTGCTCTCTCTGAAATGTTAGACACTGGCAAACAGCTGAACAGTGCAATCAAGCAGATTTCAAGTACGCTCCCTCTCTAGGGCTTCCCAAAGGGTAAGCTGGACAGAGGCAACTTTCTAACACAAGTGTCAGAAATTCTTCCATTCTGGCAGGAAAGCATGACTTCGTAGGTCCTTGTTTTATACTGTTGTACATGCAGACTGTTCTCCCTTTGTGTTTATACTACATCCTGGAGCCAGGCTATAACAGAGCCCCTAGGTGGGAATCCAGGATGCTTTTGAACCCCAGCTATAGAGGTTAAGTCCTGAGAATACTGGAAGGGCCCTTCACACCTGGCCTCACTCATTCTATCTTCCTTGGCCCTGGACATAGAAGGAGAGGAGGGATGAACGTTTATCCATCTCTGTGTGTCCAGATACTGTGCTGTGCATTCAACAGAAGTCAAGTTACACAATCCTCACATCAGTCCTGCGAGGTAGGAATTGTTATCCACATTGTGGTAAATGAGAAAACAGTGTCTTGGTTGGAAGGTCTTGCTCAAACTCACACACCTAGCCGGTGTTGCAACCTAAATCCTGCCTCTTGTGCACCTGGTGAAAGCCCCTTCCCTGCACATGCGCCTTGTCCCAGGGTCTCGCCCCAGGCCCCCCAGTAAGCCTAGTACTGCTGTTGCTCTGACTCAAATTCAGCAGGGTTTTGTCACAGGATGCTTGTGAGGATTGCAGTTTTCCTAATGGTGATTTGCTATAGTCATTATGCAGAACTATGTAATTGGGTGTAAATGTAAACACTGCAAGCTCTAATCAAGCCCAAATACCATCTTACTTCATCACAAGTAAATGACAGATTGAATGAAAACAAAAGCCATAGGACCGGATCTGGAAAGGTGTGGTAGATGGAATTTCTTGCTCCTCACCAAAGAAAGCAGGAGGGTGTGGGGAGTCACTTCACACAGAAATGGAACACCAAGTCACAGAACCTTTCCACTTGTTTTAATTATGCTTTTTACAGATGGATTCCAAAGAAAATAACTTATATTTGTACCTCTCACCTTTTCGCTATCTTTGCTTATAAAGTCAATCATGTACTGAGTGTCCCTGTGGTTCAAATACAATTTAGTTAATGAATGAAGAACAAGGGATAATGTTCCTGCTACAGAAAACCTCACAATTTAAGGGAGAAGTGGGGAGGAAGGAGTTATAGAAGGAAAACAAAACATATACGAGGTAACTTAGCAACAAATGGGAACCACAATAGCTGTGGGTGTGGATTGGCCAGATTGTGCTGTTCCGTGGCTGGCTGCCTGATCAAGCCAAGCATCAAAGGACATCTGTGTGCCTTGGTACAGGCCTGTGTCTACATCTGGCCTTAACTTTCAGGTTTCAGAAATGTCATGTAATCAGTCCACTCAAGGTTGACCAGGCACCATGGGATGGAATCCTATGAACCAAAGTCACAGTAGACTGATGTAAAACTAGAATGTCAGTTGAACTGACTTAAAATGAGGGACATACCTTTCTAGTTACATACCCAGGCCACCTGTCTCTGCTGTGCACCAGGGACACTGAATTCATGTTGAGAAAATCATTTGTTTCCAGTTCAGCAATAAGGAACTTGGAAGTCACTGCTCTATCCTAACAATAAGTTAAAAATTGAATAGACTGAAAATTCAACAACTTTCTAGGATCCATAAGAGAGGGGCAAATGGCTGCCCTCAAGATTGGAGAGGTGAATACAGGGAGTCATGGCTTACCGGGCCAGAGACCACCCCAGGAATCAGTGCCAGGCGGGAAAACCTGTACCATAATGGATGGACTGTGGGAGGCTCAATGTGGACAACTGAGAATTAAAGCTCCAGGGAACCTAGTCATAGGGGGACCCCACCATTTTGTGATATTTTACCTCCAGGAGCTTGATCGGGTTCTCACAGTAAAGATCCAAGAACAATTCCCTCATGCTTCCAGCAGGGGATGTAGAGGGGCCCTGTTGAAATATGCCACAGCAGTCTGTTCTCAATAAGGCCTGCCCTCAGGGGGGCACCCGACCTGCCAGGATATTCCTGGAGCCTGACTGACTTGGGGGAGGGGAAGTACCCAACTCAGCCCACTCCAGCCATCCTGTTCCACCTCAGGGGAAAGAAAAAAACAGAACCACCTGTGAAGTTCACAGTCCAGAGGCTCACTAATCGTAGGACTGTAGAGCCTGTCCTCTCCCCTGACACCTCACCACCACATTACTGTGGGCCTATTTGCAGCAGTTCCTTTTACCCAGAACATCAGGTCCAGCTACCAAGAAAAAAATGACAAGTCATACTAACAGGCAAAAAACACAATTTGGAGAGACAGGGCAAGCATCAGAACCAGACATGGCAGGGATGTTGGAATGATCAGGCCAGGGATTTAAAACAACTAAGATGAATATGCTAAGGGCTCTAATGGGTAGTGTAGACAGCATGCAAGAACAGAAGGACAGTGTAAGCAGAGGTGGAGACCCTAAGAACAAAAAGAAATGTTAGAGATAAAAAACACTAACAGAAATGAAGAATGCCTGTGATGGGCTCATCGGTAGACTGGACACGGCTGAGGAAAGATCTCAGTGCTAGAGAATATGTCAATAGAAACCTCTAAAATTTCAGAGCAAAAGAGAAAAAAAAGATTTAAGAACAGAATATCCCAGATCTGTGGGACAACTACAAAAGGTATCATATGTGAAATTGGAATACCAGAAGCAGAAGAAAGAGAAAAAGGAACAGAAAAATATTCAAAACAATAAAAACTGAAAATGTCCCTAAATTAATGCTAGACACCAAACCACAGATCCAGGAGGTTCAGAGAACACCAAGCAGGTTAAACACCAAAGAACTGTACCTAACACCATTTTCAGATTACAAAAGAAATCAAAGATGAAGAAAAAATTCCTGAAAGGAACCAGAGGAAAAACATACCTACCTATACAGGAGCAAAAATAAGAATTACGTCTGATTTCTCCACAAAAATAATGTAAGCAAGAAGAGAAGAGAGCAAAATTAAGTGTTGAGAGAGAAAAACCACCAGCCTGGAATTCTGTATGCTGAGAGATTAACTTCAAAAGTGAAGGAGAAAAAATGTTCTCAGACAAACAAAATTAAAGGAATTTGTTGCCAGTATACTTGCCTTGCAAGAAAAGCTGTAAGTTCAGTTCTTTAGAGAGAAGAAAAATTACATGTCAGAAACTCAAATCTATATAAAGCAAGGAAGAGCATCAAAGAAGAAATAAATGAAGGTAAATTTTATTTTTCTTACTCTTAATCTTACAAAATTGTTGAAAAATAACAATAGCAACTGTGTATTTGACTATGTATGCTTATGTATATATTTTATGTATGTGCTTATATATGCATACATGTAAGTGACATGAATGATGGCAGTGATACAAGGGATGGGGGGTGGAAGGGAAGAATTGGGAGTTTTTTTATTGTAAGGTATTCACACTCCTTGTCAAGTGGTATAGTGTTATTTGAAAGTGGACTTATATTAATTGTAAATGTATATTGCAAACTCCAGGGCAATGTCTAAAAAAAGGTTTTTTTTAAAAAAAGCATAATTGATATGCTAAGAAGGAAGAAAAAATGGAATAATAAAATGCTCAGTTAAAAACCGCAAAAGGCAGAAAAAGAGTGAAGATAGAAATAGGATCGAAGAACAACAGCAACACATATAGAGAACAGTAACAAATATGGCAGATATTGATCCAGAGGTATCAGTCAGTGAATGTCAGTGGTCTAAATACACCAGTTAAAAGACAGAGATCACATCCTACCATTTGCAACAACATGGATGGAGCTAGAGGGTATTATGCTCAGTGAAATAAGCCAGGCAGAGAAAGACAAGTACCAAATGATTTCACTCATATGTGGAGTATAAGAACAAAGGAAAACTGAAGGAACAAAACAGCAGCAGAATCACAGAACTCACAAATGGACTAATAGTTACCAAAGGGAAAGGGACAGGGGAGGGTGGGTGGGAAGGGAGGGACAAGGGTGGGGAAAAAGAAAGGGGGTATTACGATTAGCATGTATAGTGTGGAGGGGGCATGGGGAAGGCTGTGCAAGACAGAGAAGACAAGTAGTGATTTTATAGCATCTTACTACACTGATGGACAGTGACTATGAAGGGGTATGTGGGGGGGACTTTGTGAAGGGGGGAGCCTAGTAAACATAATGTTCTTCATGTAATTGTAGATGAATGATACCAAAATTAAAAAATTAAAAAATTAAAAAAATAATCTGTCATATCAAGTATAAAAGAAAACATAGGAATTAAAATTCACTATAAAAACTAACATTTACAATAAAAAAAAGAGACAGAGATCACAGTAAGTTAAAAAATGACCCACATGTTGTCAGTAAGAATCCACTTTAAATATAAAGACATATATAGATTAAACATAAATGGATGGAGAAAAATATACCATACCAACCCTACTCAAAAGAAAGCAGGAGCAGCTATGTTAGCTTCAGACAGAGCAGACTTCAAAGCAAGGAAAGTTATTAGTGATAAAGAAAGGCATTACATAACGATAAAGGGGTCAATTCCCCAAGAAGACAAGACATTTCTCAGTGTGATGCACCTGATAACAGAACATCAAACTACATGAAAATTGTCTGTAAAGCAGGAATCGGGGATAGGGGGTTGAAGGGTGTGTGGCTCAGATTGTGGTTGAGCCTAGAATGCCTTCTCTATCATTCCCTTGAATACTCCTGGATAAACAGTAACAAGATTCTTAACTCTTCATCACTTTTTCTAGGCTCTCTACTAGATCTTTCATGCCTACCTATTTAATTTTCTTCAAATGACATAGATTATTACAATTTAATTGGTCAGTACTTTATGTAGTTCAATCTTTTGCTAAACTTTGGGTTGTCTAATCTTGATGTAGCAAACCATGAAATCTTTAGCAATACATTTTCAGAACCTCCCCTAGGATAGGTTGCATCAGCAGATGGTTGATATGAATTATATTGTAAATATTCTACTAGCTTCTTTCAACACCTGACACCTTCTGACCATGTCCCCAAATTCTGGAGATGCTCTCTATTGCGCATACAGACAACAAATGTGTTACAGATTCTAAAATTACCAGAAGATTCTGGAGGGAAAGAGAACTGAATTCCTGCTGGTCCAAAACAGACTTGACTGCATAGAGAGTCTGGTCTCATGTGGTTTTTCTTTTCATGTCTGATGCACCTCAGGTTTGCAGATAGCTCACCCCCTTGAGTTCATGATAACAGAGCACCTTCCAGCTTACTTGAATACTGTCTAAGTCTGCTTGGGTTGCCATAACAAAATATAGCCTGAGTGGCTTAAACAACATACATTTACCTCTTTCAGGTCTAGAGGCTGGGAAGTCCAAGATCAAGATGCCAGTAAATTCTGTTTCTGGTGAGAGTGCTCCCTTTCTGGCTTGAAGACTGCTGTGTTCTTGCTGTGTGCTCACGTGGTGGAGAGACAGCACACTCTGGTCTCTTTCTCTTCTTAAAAGGGCACTAATCCCATCATGGGGGCCCCACCCTTATGACCTCATCTAAACCTAATTACCCCCCAAAGGCTATTCCTCCCACTACTGTCACACTGGGAGTTAGAGTTTCAAAATATGAATTTGGGAAGGACACAAACATTCAGCTGATAGCACTGGGTTCTTTCATACCAGATATTTTCTACGAAATGGGGAAACGGTAAAGGGATTTTAGTACATGTATAACTGTTTTGGTACAGAGCCCAAATGAACAGTGGGACAGAAAGGTCTGTTTTCAAACCAGCTTACTAAATGAGCCTCAAGTAAAGGGTAAAGGAAATTAATGTACCTAGGTATTGGAACATGATTTGCTGAGGATTGTCTAGGGTCTTTTAAGGCCACAATTAGAGACAGGACCAAACCTTTCCATTCTTCATCTGCTCTTCTGGACTCCAAAGCACTGTCTTTCTCCAAAACGGAAAATTAAAAACACAAATTCTCAAGTGGTTTGATACTAAGTCAGCCCAGCAAATTTTACTTTCCATAAAAGTCACCAGCTGTCATGTGCTTAGCTTTAAATGGAAATAACTTGCTCCCAAAGAACATTTTTCAGTTTATGTCACTTGTGAGTTTTATTTTCTCCTTAATGAGAAATGGATTTGCATTAGTGTGGCTTAGGTGACAGGAAACCCCTGGACAGAGGCCCTGACTTGGTGATCTGCCCCTGCCCCGCGGACAGCTAATCGCTCCACCAGCCCACTTGGAGGATTCACGCTGTGTTCAGGAGGGGACTTTGGGGATGGGAGGGTAGGATGGCCTGTCTTCTTCCAGTGAGGGTGTCACAGTGCTTCTTCCCTTTAAAAAAAGACACTTCAATTTTAAAAATGCCTTTAAGTGTTGAGGTTTGGAGAGAGGAGTGACTTTTAACATGACTAACAGTTTTAGGGAGGCAGCCCTCCTGACAGACACGTGCTGAGAGCCTGTTGCAGCTGAGGCCAGATTCCTACCAAAGCTCTTCTCCAAAGCAGCATCTCTCCAGGCCCCCCACTGTAGGCAAGTGCCTGGATTCTCATGTCTGTATCAATCGGAATCATTTCTTCCTGACTATCAAGAACAAAATAAAACAAAAAGACTCTCTAGACTGAAGCACAAACCCTGTTGTGGGAGGTCATGAGTGTGGCACATGATGGAGGAGGAGCCTGGACACAGCAGAGCCACCCGCAGTGGGTCCTGTGCCATGCACTGGGCCCGGCAGGGCGGGCAGCAGGGAGGCACCTAGGGCCCCCAGCTCTACCTACTGAGCAATCCCTGGGGGCCAGAGACACCGGCAGCTAGTTAAATGAGGGAAACTAGGAAATAGAGAAAGGGAGACTGTAACAACTCCAGCGCTGAGCAGTCCCCCAAACCTGAGGGCTGGAGGCACCCTTGAACTGCATCCTCAGAAGGGGTTGGCAGGCTTGCACCCCGCCTCTAGGAGAGCTCCCTGGGAAAACACCGGCATGCACAGCAGGGCTGGGCAGGGCCCTTCCAACTGAGGCAAAGCCTCCCCCGAGCCCCTTGTCTCTGTGCTCACATGAGGGCTCAGAAGTGTCCAAGAATGTCTGAATAATGGCCTTGACAGACACCAAAGCTCCCTCCTCCTCGGAGCATGGAGCCCGGGGGCTGTCCCCAGGGAAGCCTCCCCTGGCAGCTCCTGTCTGAGCAGCTGGGGCCCACTCCAGGAACACTAAATGCTGGCCGCGCTTCCAGCCAAGGCCTCGTTACTTCACATTCCCTCTCCTCCCTCCCTGTCCTTTCAAGCAGGAGCCAGCCAAGGCATTCGTCATGTTTCCGAGCTACCCTGCTGCTTGATTTATGCTCAGACAAGGCAGCAGCGCAGACTCCAGAGGGGGTGAAGCAAGCTCAGTGGATAGAGGGGCACTGAACGGTCCTGTCGCCCCAGCAGTCACAGAGAGTCCCCAGTTTTGGGATCAGTTGTGTTCAGCTCCGGGCTGAGGAGCACACAGGCTCCACAGATGTCAGGGGAATGCGATGATCTCTCTCTCTCTCTCTCTCTCTCTCTCTCTCTCTCTCTCTCTCTTTCTCCCTCTGTCTCTCCATTTGAATGGCCATAAAAGGAGAGGGGTTACATTTGCCCTCTCCCTGGGCTTCTCCTGCAGGGGCTCTCAGAAAATTTTCTAGCCTTCTCCTTCGGGACATTGGATGTGGTGTCTTTGGCCAAAAGGAAAACGAGTAACAGATGAAGCCCGTGCAGATGAAGAGGCCAAAACTGAAATGTTAATCACCTCAAAATATGTACTGCTCCCTCCAAAGCCTCTCTTGGCTCTCCTCGGAGAATCTTTGATGGGACACTTTTCCCGACGGAGTGGGGGTTTGCTGCTGATATTCAGGAATATACTTGTGGGTCCAACTTGCAAGAAGATAAATAATTGTCACTCAGCGTGTTTAATGGGCCTATTGTGGTGATTTTAAGTGGTTGAGCTATTGACTACAGCTCTTGGTTAAACTAATATTTCTATGATGCTCCATAAAAGCTCAAGATGCTGTCATCCAAGATGAATAAAAACGCCTTTTTTATTCCACTTCATATGAAAACATGAGATCACTGGAATATATTTAGAGTGAAATTTGGCAGCCTGTCCAGGTTTACAATTCTTGGACTCGAAGCTCTAACGTGAATTGGAGGCACTCTTTTCCCTCCTCACCACCTTTTCTTTCTCTAGGAAGGTGAATGCGTGTTCCAACAGTTTATAATCCCTTATCTTGCGAGTACCCAAAGTTAACCTTGCTTGTGAAACATCTCCCGTGCTAATGACCAGCTGCAGAGCCAAGTCCTGAGGTCCTGATGCATTCGTTCACCCCTGACGTGGCTCATCCAAGGCAAAGCATCCAGTAGGTTTGAGCAGAATATCTACAAATAACTGTCTTTTCCTCAGTTCTTTGAATCATCTTTTGGTCTAATTCCATTGGGTAGAAATCCAAAATATCTTATGGTCACTGACTCTTTGTATTGCATAGATTTTGGCTCTTTCTGGAGCCCTCGGGAACACCATGCACTCTACCAGCTTGTCTCTGGGTGCTGGTTCTCAACACAGGCCAAGCGTTAAGAATCATCCAGGAAGCTTTAGAAAACACTCGTGCCTGGTCCCCAGCCCCAGTGGTTCTGATTGTATTGATCTGGGGATATGGCTGAGCATCAAAAGTTTTAAAAACAATATTATACTCTATTCCTAGTTATGTTTTTAAAAATTACATATCACAGAAAAAAGGTTTGGAAAAACATTCACCAATATGTTAATTGGCTATCTCTGAGTAGCAGAATTAAGAGGAATTTTTATTCACTTCCATATTTTTTCCATGTGTTCTGATTTTTTGGTGGGGGGGGTCAACACAGCAAATTGCAATGAAAAGAGTTATTATAAAGGGGAAGAAAGCTATATCCCACTTAAAAGCAGAGAAGCTCAGGATGCCCAAAACAGAATTCGCCGCCTTCTCCACCCTGACTTCCTCCTGCATTCCCAGTTCTAGAAATGGCCACCCTCCCCCAGTCACCCCGCCTCCTGCCTTGCCTGATTCCGTTCATCCGGTTGCATACTAAGCCTCTCTGTTCTGCTTCCTTAATACTTCAACTGCTTTATCTGTCCAAGCAGGCGCCTGTCCTCTGCTGCCTTAATTTGGGCCTCCCATCATCCTGCTCCATGCTGATAGAGCTGGCTGCTCCGGGGGCTCCTGCCCCGGAGGCTGGGGCATGAGGCGGCCTCAGATGGCAGGGCACTCTGCAGCCACGCGCCCTGCCCTCTACCCCAAACCCGCTCACCTGCTTAGAACTCGGTGACGTCCTTAGTTTCCAGGCACATGTCCAGGTCCTTGCATGTCTTACACTGTCCTCCATGACCCCATCTGCCCACCTTCACAGCCCTCGCCCTGCACACTTCCCGCTCACCACCTACAACAGCTGAAAGGTCCCGGAAGTACCATTGTCTCCCGGACTCCGAGCCTTTGCTTGTGCTGCTGCCGCCCTGCTCCAGGGCCCTTCCCTCGCCATCCTGACCGTTTTCCTACAGTAAAGTCCTGCCGCTCAGGATTCTGCTAGGGCCTCCATCTCCAAGGAGTCTTCTCTACAGGCTTCTCAGCACCCATCTCTTTCAGGCTCCCGTGCGCCTGTGTTTTTGTCTAGTGTTGGTAATTCTTTTTGTCAGTTTGTTTGTCACCCGCACTGCTATCTGACTTCCTTGAGGATTATGAGCTCTCATCTTTGTGCCCCAGCACCACTCACACTGCCTAACGTTTCACAGGCACCCAATAAATGAGTTAAGAGATGAATGGATAATATCGATCCCTTAACATATTTTCAGCTCTTTACAAATTTTCAAAGTATTTTTATATGTGTTTGGGGTTGGATTTTGTGCTCCAAAAGTTGTCGTCTGCACCATCTGCATTCTAATTTAACCTCCTGGCAGGGCTGGGAGAGAAGAGGGGTGTACCCCCCTTTGCCGGTGGTGAGAGCGGGGTGCAGAGGGATCAGGAGGAACCACGCAGCTGGTGTGTGGAAGACCCAGGAGCCCGGGCTCTGCTGTGCTTGCCCCTCGCCCCCTTTCTTCACTGGGCTGGGGCCTGGATCCAGAGGCTGCGCTGGGCAGTTGCCCACAAAGAAATGGAGACTGTCAGCCATCTAAAATCCCACCTCCATTTTCCAGTCTTGCTTTCTGAAAAGGAGGGAGAGGAAACCAAGAGATATGAAGTGGGAACCTCACCTCTGTCAGGTTTAAGACAAGTTACCCAAGGGGTAGGCAGTCTTACTACAATCAACCTCCTACAGAGAGAAAGCAGATTCGGTATAAGTGGGCTTCACCTCTTCAGGGGAAATTGAATTCCCTAGTCCCTTCTGCTGTAACCAGACCTGGGAAGTAGGGGCTGCCTTTCCAGAATGTAATCAGTGGGGGAACCTGTCTCCTGACTCACATCCTAAGACTATGCATCCAAGCCAGATCTGGGAGAAGCTTCTCTGAGGTAGAATGACTTTAGGAGAGGCGTGTCTCTGGCAGATCTGGAGTCATCCTTAGCTGATCCTTGCATTCAGTCTGACCCAGAGCGGGCCCCTGGGCCTCTCTCCTCTCATGCAGGGCCAGGGGTGCATCTTCACCAACCCCCTCCCAAGAGAGGCAGAGGTGGGTTGTGGGGGTGGGAGGGTGGGGAATGGGGGAAGTACTGCCCCCACCCCAGAACTCCCTACTCAGATTCTCCTACAGCTGTAGTGTGGAGTCCTGAGACAGACGTTGTCCTTACAAAGAGCAGGAAGTCACATAGCTGAGCTCAACAAACTTAACAGGCACCTGCAATGTGCCAGATATTAGGTTAAGTCATAGTGTCAGGCAGATAGGGAAAATTATACATAGTTCCTGCATCAGAAAAAAACAAGTACATATATAGACAAATAATCACAATGCCTGGGAAACAATGACAAGAGATGCAAATAAAGTGCTATGGGAGTATAGGAACGATGATTTCCAGATGAGAAATCAGAAAAGGCTTCTTGGAGGAGGTGACATTATTTAAGCTGGACCATGAAGTGAGGGGAAAATTCAGACAAGGATTTTGGTTGGGGCTGGGGAGATGGAGTTGTAAAGATAGTGAAGGCTTTTCAATTCTTAATGTCTATTATTAATTTGAATCACATGAATTGATGATTTTTTTTTTTTTTACTGGTTTTACCTCTAAAAGCATTGACTTTAGATTCAAAAAATACTAGGCAAGTGGCAGTGGGGAAACCTAGGTTATAAAGAGAAAACAAGGCAGAAGCTCCATGTCTGTCAGTAGCTGTTAAACGTTACACTAACTTTAACCTTTTGATAGTGAGTTGATAGAAATGTTCCAGGGATGGTATTTTCCTACTTTCTCAAAAGGAAACCCCTATTGTAAGGTTTGTCTGTGTCCAAAGACTAGTCCATGTTAGACCTGAACTTTAGAATCAGACTGAATTTGCCAGTCACAAGAAGGCAGCATTGCATCCCTGAGTCTGACAGACTTGAGTTCAAATCCCACTTCCACCGCTTATGAGCTGTGCAACCAGCTTCATAAGCCGGTGAGCCTCTCTTTTCTCACCTGGAAAGTAGTACTTTCCCTTCCTCACTAGACTGTGGAGACGATCACATGAGATGGTGCCTCTATATTGCTCTACATGCACTGACCCACAGGAGGTGCCCAGCCGCTGTTTGCTGGGTTGTAACCTGTCACGAGCACAGTCAGCATCGAGAGATGACACCATGCCTGCAAGTCATAAAGGGAATTCCATCATTTTAGCACCTGTCTTAGTCAGAAATAGAAGGAGAAAGAAGACGCAAGGAAATAGATGATGCTTGAGTTTCTCAGGACAGAATAGTAAGAATAATGAGGGCTCAGCATGATCCTCTAAAACAAAACTATTTACAGCTGACCTTTGAACAATGTGAGGGGTGGAGTGTCGACCCCTCACACAGTCAGAAATCTGCATATAACTTTTGGCTCCCCAAAAACTAAACTACAAATAGCCAACTGTTAATCAGAAAGCTTACCAATAACATAAACAACTGATTAACACCTATTTTGTGTATGTGTACATACTGTATCCTTAACAATAAAGTAAGCTAGAGAGAAGAAACTTTTTCCAAATGTGTCACAAATCTCTGAAAATTTTTCCAGTATAGTTTTTGAAAAAAATCCACATATAAGTGGACCCACGCGGTTCGTTCCCATTTGTTCAAGGGTCCACTGTAGTTGAGTTCAGCCCTCAGAGCAAACCTGCTAAAGAATAATTTCATATTTCCAGGTCTTTCCTGGCAGGCACACCTGGCTCAGAGATGGATTCTTTTGAGCTAAAGGGTTTCAGCAAGCTACCGAGTCAAACCCCCTGGAGCAGTTCCCAGGAAAGCAATGGCAGGCCTGCTTGGGCACCAGAGGTTCAGGAAAACCGGACTCTGCTTTCCAGGAAAAGAAATCTTGGCCACTCTGGAAAATCCAAAACCAGAGAGGTAAAGCAGCTGAAGGGCACCTCGCAACCGGAAGGCCCAGAGTGGGAAGAGGCCCCGAGGGCAGGATGTTCGGCTGTGGGGGACATGGGGCGACCTACCCTCCTGGACTCACACCCTTCCACTCCACTCTAAGCAGTCTCCTGCTGGCGATGGAGATAGTGCCCTATCTGTGTATTAGACAGTAATTGTCAGTAAAGATTTTTAAGTGACATTTAGAATTCTGAAGTAAATAGTGTTTCTGATGCGTTTCTCACATGAAAGAGTAAGAAATAGTGTTGGGGAACACTCTCTGTCAGCCCACCTGGCTCTCCCGCCTGCCTTTCCCTCTCACTGCAGCTGCCCTCCGTGACCCACATTCTCCCAGGGGGCCGGCTCTATTTCCGGCAAGTTCCCAAGGTGGCTCAGCTGGCTTCTTCCCATTTGTTCATCTCCTGCCACCCTTTCCCCCAACGAGAGCTGGTGGAGCAGAGGCAGGGAGGCGTTTGAACACCCTGAAACAGCATCATCTTTGGCCAATAGCGACCCTTGTAAAAGCCCAAGACAGCTCTTCCCTCTGCAGCCCTGAAAATTTTCTCTTGCAGTTTAAATTTTTCACTCAAGCCACCATTTTCTGCTGACAAGTCCCAAGGTTGGAAAGTGGCTCTGACTGTGGGCAGAGGTACAGACAGCAAGTGGCCACAGCCTGGGCCTGGTGCTTAACACCAAGGAGCCGTTCTGGCGGCCTGGGGACCAGTTCGCACTGCAGGTTCCATTCATCCCACCCCAGCTGAAGGGGACCACAGGCCAGCGTGACTGCCCCTGTGTGGTGGGAGGGGCTCCAGGCCTCAGCGCTCCTCAGGGCACCTGCTCTGTCAGTGCTGGTCGTAGTCAGTCACCCGGCTCCTGCTGCACCCCCCTCATCTCCTCCAGGAAGCCCTGAGGCATCCTCCCTGTGATTTCCATGGCATCACCTTCCACCTGCTCCCACCAAGACTGACCTTAGAGACTGAACCCACCCTGGAGGCCAGTCTGCAGAAGCTTAGAGAGGGCCTGGCCCCAGCAGCCTCGCCTGCCTCGGAAATGAGTGAATCCACAGCTCATCTTGAGGGCAAAGGGCAAAGGGTGGGAGGGGAGGTGGGAGGGGAGAACCCCACGGTATCTAGACACCTTTTCCTCATGGTTTCAAGGCGATGTGTAAGCTGGCAGCAGCCCTGGATGGAGTCTCCCCAGGACGTGATATTGGAGTTGGATTTTGAAGAATGGAAAGGAGCCAGCAAAAGGGGGTGGGCAGCGTGTGCAGAAGCCAGGGGACAGGAGCTGTGAATCTTCTGGCATTTGTGGTGTGTGAAAAATAGGCAGTGAGAGGAGCTGAGCCTGGAGTGGCCAGGAGCCAGGTGAGGGCTGGTCTTGCGTGCAGGCATGCAGGTAAATGTTTAACAAGTCCTGCAGGCCGAGCCGGGAAAGTCGCCGACTTGGGCATTTGTGCCAGCTTCCATGGTGTGCATACCTCAGGGCAGATTTCAACCTACCGATAGTTTAATAACCAACTCACAAATTTTGCTGAAAACTGAGCAGTCAGCTTGCACACTGGTAAGGGCCAGCTCCAGCACCCTTCTGTACCACACGTCACATACCACCCCTGCCCCTCTCACCGCCACCCCGCCACAGAATCCCCAGGCAGCCCTCGCCCGGAGGGAGCCCACATTAAGTAAAGGACTTAAGGCTGCTGCCACCAGGCTCTCCGTCTCACTCACTCCCCCTGCCCAGAGAAGCTCCCTCTCTCTACCTGACACGGACCCAAGCTTCAAACTCAGTCACTTTAACTGGGTGCACAGAAAACACTCACCCAGAGTAGCCAATGTGTAGGAATGGAGAAGGCTCACATCACAGCAATGCTCGCCGCATCACAGGAAAACCTGCCCATTTCTAAATTTTTCTTTAGCCATTTCAATCATCCTGGGCTTTGTTCTCCTGCTGTATCTCCTTATCCCCCTCTCTCTCCAACATTGACAGACTCCCTCTGCCCTTGACACTCCTCCCTAAATCCTTCTATTACACAGAGAGCATTTTGGCCCTTTCTCGCCACCCTTCACCCACACCTGCGTATTAAGGCCCTGATGGCTATTTCAAGTCTGAAGGGCCTCTGGGTAGAGAGAGGAATGCTGACTGCTACTTATACCTGCTTTAATGCCCAGTGACTAATCTTATGAATGTATAGTAACATCACTCCTTATACTATCAACATGCGTTATTCACACACTACTAACAAAGCTAATAAATAAAAAATTAACTGTAAACCACAATGAGATACCACACACCTATTAGAATGGCCAAAATCCAGAACAGTGACAGCATCAAGTGCTGACAAGATGTGGAGCAACAGGGACTCTCATTAATTGCTGGTCAGAGTGCAAAATGGTACAGCCACTTTGGAAGACAGTTTGGCAGCATCTTACAAAACTAAACAGTCTCAAAATACGTCCAGCAATCCCCACTCCTTGGTATTGACTCAAAGGAGTTGGAAACCTATGTCCACACAAAACCATATACAGATATTAATTAGTAGTTTTATTCATAATTTCAAAACTTGGAAGCAACCAGGATATCCTTCAGTAGGTGAATGAATAAACAAATCGTGGCACATCCAGGCAATGGAGCATGATTCACTACTGAAAGAAAAAATAAAGGAGCCATCCAGACGTGAAGAGACATGGAGGGATCTTAAATGTGTGTCACTAAGCTAAGGAAGCCAAACTGACATTCTGGAAAAGGCAAAACTATAGAGACAGTGAAAAGATCCGTGGTTGCCCGGAGCTCGGGGGGAGGGAGGAATGAGTCAGTGGAGGATTTCTAAGGCAGTGCAGTTATTCTGTATGACACTATAATGGCGGATATGTGTCCGTATACATTCGTCAGAACCCATAAAATGTACACCACCCAGAGTGAACCCTAATGTAAACTATGGACTTTGGGTGACAATGACGTGTCACTGTAGGTTCATTGACTGTGACAGGTGTCCCATCTGGTGCAGGATGTTGATAGCGGGGGAAGCTGTGTGTGAGTAGGGGCAAGGTGTATTTGGGAGCTCTCTACTTTCCACTCAGTTCCCCTGTGAACTTAAAACTGTTCTAAAAAATACGGTTTGTTTGTGTTTTAAATTCATGAATTTAGCACATTGGATTTTCACAAGCATTTAACATTGATTGCAAACTTAAAGAAGTGCCTCCAAACACTTAATTAAATTCACTAATTTAATACAGCAGATCTTCTTAAAAACTCCAAATGTATTAAATACACAAAACATCATGATTCCAAAGCTTTTTAATACCTTTACATCAAAACCTGTTATAAAAGTGCTAATACTGTGGGTTTCACTTTGTTTCTTATCCTAAATTCCATACCTTCCTAGGGTGCCAATTTTGACACCTTCTTAGAATTTTAGTGATTTTACCAAATACTATTTTTACCCTCCTAGGGATTTTTAAGAATCTTACCAGACCAGAAGAAGAAAAGGAACCACCTCAAACTGCTGGCGTTACAAAGTCTGAGGGAGGAGGTTGAAGAATTGATTCTGGGCCAGGATGTGAGGCTCCGCTGCAAAGTCCGAGGGAAAGAAAGGAAATACGGGGAGTTTCCTTTTTATAATTAAATTTTGTTATTTCAATAAGACTTTTAAAGTCCATACCTTTTGGAAAGGTTTTTGGTCTTACAGCATTGAATTTTCTCCCTGAAATGAGATGAATTCATGTCTCGCCTGGCCAGCATTGCATAACCCATTGTCCTGTCATTGTGATGTATTGACCTGGTCTCTCAGCATTATTAAAAATGTGCAGCTCTCGCTGGTGTTGTATTGTAACTTAGCGGAGCCGTCTCCTTTTCATCCCGCGAGAGGGGGCTCCGAGTCTGTGTTCACTGCTTCTCTCTAGGACCACTGGGAACACAGGGGGACCCTTTGCTCATTTGTCCTGTGTGACCCCAGGACTGAGAAGCCCTGTCCTGGAACAGTGCCTGCTTATTCCCAAATGGGCTGATTCAGAATTCTCTGTATTGATTCTTTCTTATTTTCACAGGTAGAAACAAGCACATATCTATCCTTTATAAATGTATATATAATTTTTTTCCTTTTTTATAAATTGAGGTACAGGGAATAAAATGTGCAAATCTTAGCATACAGCTTGATGAATCTTGACATGTGTATCATGTAACCATCACCCAACTCAGGATATCAGACATTCTCACTAATTAAATTTTCTCCCTTCACCTAGTCCACCACCACCACCCTACCCCATCCCACCTCCCGTGGCAACACCAGTCTGTTCTCCAAACAGTTATATGCTTAATAGAGGATGCAGAAGGCTTGTTGACAAGAATTGCCTCACATACTAAAGTCAGTACAAGTTCATGTATCCTACTGTAGTCACACTTCTTTTGGTCTTTAACCACTTCTCTGTATCCCTTGAAGTTTTCTAAGTATTATAATGAATGCACATTCTTTCTCTGGCTCAATCTGTTCTAATTAATGCCCAAATGGTCAAGGCTTGGCCCAAGAACCCCCTGGTTTGGCTCCTGTGTCCTTGCAGCGCTGTCCTTGACATTCCTGAAAGCATTCTTGCTTTCTGGCAGCAACATGCTCCAGGACCCGTGCTGATTTTTTTCCTGCCTCAAGACATGGAATCAGCTGTCTTCCATGGACTCCTCACCCATCAGTGGAGAATGTGATATTAGAAACCACTGTCTGGGAGTTGGCTGGGGAGATGAGAGGCGGGGGCAGGAGTGTCGGGGTAACAGACAGAAGAATGTTTACTTTTAAGATAAGGTGTTCATCCTACTCTTTCCAACTTAACACCATGTTCTTACAGCTTCCACCTACTTTTCTCACAGTATGAGCCTTCAGTGACCCCTAAGTGTCTTTCTGCACTTGTTTATGACATACAAAACCTAAGCTTGGTTATGACTTATTATACAAAAGTCATAAATTCAGCTCCCACCTGTCCTCCCCACCCCTTGCTGTAGGGGGAAGGGGGCTGGAGGGAGGTTCATCTCCCTGAGCCACCACCCCACCCTTAGAAGGATGCTGCCCTGCCGTGACTGGTTTTCAACGCTTTCCTCCAGTGTACATTCCAAGGGAGTCGGGATACAGCACATGACCAACTTTGTATTTTGGATGGATTCCCAAGGATGGTTTTGAGAATAGGCAGGATAAGGTCGGAAGGTGACTGAAGAGTCGGTCGCGACAGGTCAGAACAAGAGCCTTGAACCAAGGAAGTAGCAGTGGAAGTAGGGAGGAGGTGTCTGGGTAGAAGAGACAAGGGGACACAGTTCTAGCCTCTGAGAAGCCGGTGGTACCGGCCACTGAGCGAGGGAGAGCGCAGAGTGGAAACAGACCTGTGAGGGAGAGTCTGGCTTTGACCATTCAGATGGGAACATCCCACAGTCCTCTGGACATATGGGTGAGAATTTCTAACGTGGTCCACAGGCAGAGAAAGCCTCCCAAGCTGCAGGCAGGTGGCTGGGGGTGTCTATTGCCAAGGGGCGTGTCCCAGGGGCCATCCACAGCTTGGGCTGTTTGCTTACAGTGCTGGGAAGACTTGGAGACTCTTCTGTTTTTCTAATTCTTGTTTTGTCTGAGTCCTTGCCAGGAATCCCTGATGTTTTTACTTAACACCAGAGTTCCAACCAAAATTAGCAAACAGCCCAAGAGGCTGAGACCCAGAGAAGGCGCTCACCACCACTCCCCATTGCCAACCCCTACAGAACAAGGTAAGGGTGGTAGAGACCTGGAGTCAAAGTGACAAGAGACTTTTGGAGCAAGCCTGGCCATTCCAGGAGATGGCCCCAGCCTCCCTAGGTGCTCCTGGCAGGTTCTGGAGGAATCAGAGAGGTGAGCAATAGAGGGAGGTTTGCACAGAAAGGACCCTCTCCCATCTCCCCTCCTGGTGGTGCGATGCTGGGCTGAGCAGGCGGACAGGCCTGAGCATCACCTGCCCCCAGGACTCAGCCTTGGCCAAGGCAGTGGCTGCACCCATGCCCCTCAGAAAAGACGCTGCTGCCTCTTCCCTGGGACCATCCGCAGGACTGTGCTCGTTGTCTGGATCGACACAGACACTAGGCAGCCTGTTTTCACTCAGGGTCTGGACATGGCAACTTGGATCTTGGCTGTTTACCTAATCCTGTGTTGGATTATTTTTTTCCCCTTTCCTGATTACAAGAAGGTGCCAAGTGTAATCAACCCAGTCACCCTCATCACTGTTCTCTACTTCCAGCCAGAGAAAGTCAGACCTGAAGAAGGCTCACTCCCCAGGCTAGTGAGTCCAGGGGCCCTATTTCCAACCTGATGTCTCACCTTCCCCAACGTGGACCCTGCCTGGTGAGTTCTGTCTCTCACAGGTCCCCCTCTCACCCCACGCTCCCTGTCATTCCAGTCTCCCAGTCTGAGCTTCTGCCATCTCCCCTGCCTGTGTTGCCCTTCCCATTTCTTTATACCAACTGGGTTCTCACCCCACCTTTGAAGCCAGCCTCAGCCTCCATTGCTTCCGGCAGCAGTGGGCAACTCTCGTCAACCTTCAAGACCAAAGTAGAGTATGACCCAGGCGCTGCTCCCAGCAGCTTCTTGGACTGATGGAGGCCCAACATATACATTAAAAGTAACAATGACCATAGGGAGGGGTAAGAACTCCCTCCTGGATGTTGAGAGAAAAACCCTGTAGACTCTTTGCCTTCTTCATTTCTCCCAGGAGCATTTGCCGGTCACCTTACCACCATCCCTCCAGGCCAGCCCCTCCTCCCAGGTTGGGAAACAGGCTAGACTTGGCCCCAAAGTTCCAGCTGCTTCCCTGAGATGCTTAGGAAAAGACAGATTCCGCTGTGTTAAGAATTCCTTAACTCCCTAGGATTTGGGAGCAATGCCAATCGGACATGCATGGATTAGACCCTGTGCCTACCCCCAGTTACCCTGGGAGGCAGGCATCCTCCCTGAACCACAGATCCTTACCTGGCAAATGCCCACCTCTGATGTGAGAAGATGCAGCGAGCTCACGTGCCTGAAGCAGATCCTGCTGGGCACGTGGTACTGTGCACTAGGTCCAAGCTGGCAAAACTGTGCTCAGAACACTTCATCCCTACCCTAACCCTCACTTAATATTCACCCCATCCATCAGCTCTAAATAAATAGTGCTCTGAGGTAAGGTCTTTTCTTCGTGGTTGAGTTCTACAAGTGTGCAAGGAAGAGGGCTGAGGTTTTTGGAGCCAGAGACGGTGCAAAACTTGCTAATGATGCCCATGAGCTCAGCTGGTACAGACAAAACTATACTTTTTCCACTTTCTCTTCCTCCCATGCCTCCCACTTCCTCTAACCTACTGCCACACGCAAGTCCTGGCCACTCTGCCCCTCCAAAAGAAATGTATGTTCATCACATGGTTATTTATAAAAAGAATCTCAAACTCCAACTACTGGGGAACAATTTAGCTATAGCACAAAAAAATATGGTAGATGACTTTGTGATTAGAACTAAGTAAATAAAAGTAACTTTGTGATTAGAACTAAGTTAAAAAAATGTATATTTTTCTGACTAAAGATTAGGAAGTGGCACAGATGAAAACAGTTGTGTAAGAGGAGTAGATAGGACTGTGCAGTGAACTGTTTTCCCTTTAAATTCCCATAATATCATTCTAAGGTTATGTAAATAATAAAAATGTCATATAAAATTAAAGTGCCAGTCCACTATCCCATTCAAAGTAGGTTCATGTCAAGCTGACGATGGCTTGTGTGTACCTCCCTCGACGTATGTGTTAGGATCTGAAGGAAGTTTCTTGGGAAGGAGTCTCATTGAATTGAAGAGGAGCCTCTAAGAGGTAAGGTCTGAGCCAGGGCAGAGTAGGGCAAGGATTCCTCACAGGGCTAGAGAAGTCTGGTGCCACTGAGACCACCACACTTTTCTGGGCTCTTCCCTTGGGCTGGGTGGTACCCAGGGTGAGGAGGAAAATGAGAGATGGTACCATGGAGACAGACACGCCAGGCCCAGTGGGGCTATGGTGTGGGTTGCGAGAGCAGGAAGCAAGTCATTGAGCTGACTGAAGTGAACTGGGTGAGGCCCATGCTGGGAGGCAGGGTGCCCCAGGAAAGAAAGCACGGACTTTGCAACCTGAGTAGAGGTCTCAGCTCCATCACATACTGTCCAGGTGATCTGCAGCAAGTTGTTAATCACCCCCAGCCTTAGTTTTCTCATCTGTGAATGGGCATTCGTGATGCCTACCTGAGGTTAATTCTCTGAGTATTAAGAGAGGCCAAGGACATGAAAGGCCATGCTCAGAGTAGGCGCTTAATATACACTGGTTTCCAGCACTTGGTGTAGCTGGAGGTGAACTCAGGGCAGTCTGGCTCTAAACCCATGATGCTCCTACTGAACCACATGAAGGGAGGGAAAGAAAGGGTTCTGGAGATCAGGGAAGGAAGCACAGAAACCTAGTCAGTTTCCAGGAAAGTGCAGGGTTTGTGTGACCTGAAAAAATCCCTCTGGGTATGGCTTTTTCCTCTACATTTTCACCCTGCACTAGTTTCCATCTTATCATCACCATTTCTATCAGTCTCAGTATCACAAAATTCTAAATGTGTTCCATGCGGTTAGGTGATGTCTATCTGTAGGGAGAATGGAAGCTCCATGGCCAGGATCCTCACCTGACCCTGATGTACTTGCCCACTGTACATATATATGCAATGCTTGCAGGCGCATACTTGCAAACGTGTTAGCAGTTCTTGGTATTATTGACTGTGTTGCTACATAAAGACCTCTTCCCAGGGGGTGCAGAGGCAGAGACAGAGACAGATTACAGCTTTTCCAGATGCATAAGTGATTCTAGCACTCGACCTGCTGACATGAGAATAAAGCTTGGTATAAGACCTTTTACCCCCAAAATTCTTTTGTCATTGTTTGGTCTCACCGAATCCAGAGTGAACTTGCCTGGAGCTGAGACCCTCCAGTGGGACACTCTCCAAAGGACTTTGCCCTTTGCGTTTGAATAAAGGTCACGGGATGAGGTGATTGCCCCATGCTAACTCTTTGATCAAAGTCATGGGTGACCTTCCCACCTGTCTTGACCAATGCTGACCTACACTACCTTGTGAAACACATGACTAGAGGGATGCTCCATGTATGCCATCTGCTCTGTGTGACAGGAAGAGTGTTGAATTAGGGTTCAAGACCCTGGAGCTGGATTCATATGGGCCCTCTGTGTGTTACATGTTCTCAGGCAAGTACTTTGACCTCTCTAAGCTGCAATTCCTTGGGGGCAAAATGAGGGCTTTTTGGGCTTAATCAAAGGTTCTCACCTCCAACACCCATCAGGATCACCCGGAGACCTATCAAAACCAAACAAAGGATGACCAGGTGCCCAGAGTCAGTGGTTTGGGGTGAGGCTGGGGCATGGGGATTTCTTTAAAGTTCCCTACTTTCCTGCAGCTCGGAGTCACCTGGGACATTTTAAAGACTACTGATGCTTTGTCCCACACCCAGCGAGTCTGAAATAGTTGCCACTGGGTGGAGTCTGGGCACTGGCCATTTTCAAAGCTCTTCAGGTGATCCTAATATGCAGCAAAAGCTAGCCTCACCTGGAGGCATCTCCACAGAGGGCTTGCATTGCGAGGTGCTGCCTCCTCAGCACTGTCAGGCTTTAGTTCCTGCTCAGCAAGAGATACCTCTCAGCAGAGAGGCAGGACCAGAGGCATGGTGGAATCAGTAGCCATAGCCAGTGTAGCTTGGGAAGCTGAGGCCCTATGAAGAACACATGGACCTGGCTACAGAGAGGCACGTTGGCTGCATTATGCCTTCCCCCCAGCATGGTGAGTGTGCTGACTGGACACGCCACATGCGTCATGTGTCCACAGGCATCAACCCTCCTGCAGAAACCCAGGAGAGAGAAGGGCAGGAGCATTAAACACAGCTAGAGACTTGGGTTCGAGCCTTGGTTTGAATACTGGGGGTCCCAGGCGAGTCCTTCACCCTCTCCCCTTATTCATCCATGTTTTCATGCAGGTTTTCCATGTTTATCAAGCACTCTGCTGGTCCCTGAGGAAAAAGATAGATTGGTATAGGTGGTTGCCAGGTGGAAAGGGCATGGGAAGGGAATGTTCTGGAGAGAAGCCACCCAGGCAGAGGCCCAGAGCTGTGAGTGGTGCAGGGGGACAGGCAGAGACGCAGGCATGCCTCATGCACCACACTGAGGAGCTTGGGCCTTACACTGGTCAGCCCCACTTCCACTGCCTGTGAGCCTCAGTTAAGCCACAGAGCATTACAGTCACAGGACGAACAATGCTGCTCTCTCGCCCTCCACCTGCTCTCATGGGACCCCTGCTTCAAGGTACCATAACTCCAGGAGCCCAGGGTGGGTGCCTCTGTGCATGCCAAGACAGTCCCGCCACACCGCTGCCTCATAGAAGCAGCCCCATACAGGTGTCCACTGCCGAGGGTTCCCCAGAGCCCGAGAGGGGAGCCTGGGCCCTTTCAGATGGCTCTGAAGGGTCTCCATGTAGTACCTCATCATGTGGGGCATGGCACTGAGCGGCCTTGTCCTCCAGGTCTGACGGAGCATGCAGGGACATCACTCCATCCCTTGTGTCTATTGGCCTTCCTGCTGGGGTTCCCCAGAGGCACCCAAAGCTACTCCTCTCCTTGGAGAGCCACCCCAAGCCCTGTCTTCCACCCTTTTGTCCCACAGCATGAGATCACCCCAGAAGCTCCACAGTCGCTCATAGACATGGGCACCATCAGACCTCAGCGTCTGGAATCCTGGGCCTACATGTGCTGCCGGCAGTAGGAGCACCCAAGATGAAGGTAAGCCAGAGAGCTACAGCATCTGCTTTCTTTTGTAGAAAAAGAAATATGGAAAGTGAAAATTCCTCTGTCATTCTTGGACAGGATCAAACTCTTTGAGCATCAAGACTTGAGTATT
This sequence comes from Manis javanica, assembly GCF_040802235.1. Taxonomy (NCBI): domain Eukaryota; kingdom Metazoa; phylum Chordata; class Mammalia; order Pholidota; family Manidae; genus Manis; species Manis javanica. The sequence continues at coordinate 87,463,733 of NC_133166.1, forward strand.
AAGTGAGACAAGGTGTCAACTCCACAAAAGCCACCGTCAGCTATTAGCGCCTCACACCTTAAAAGTGTGTTTATCCCAAGACACAATTAGCCTGTGAGGCAAGAACAGTTTTTGTCCCCATTTCACAAATGAGTAAGCCAAGGTTCAAAGAGGTTAGGTGGTTTGCCCATGTTTGCACAGCTAGAACAAAGAATCAGAATCCATGTTTTGGAGCTCCAAAAAACTGGCTACACCAAGTGCTGACAGCATTTTTAAAGCTATGAAGTGCTAAACAAGTATCAGGCATTAATGAGTATTATCACTTCCACCATGTGGATCTTGGCTGGAAGCCCCAGCATCGTCTGCCCTTCAGCCCTGGGGTACCGCACATGTCCCCTTTGCCCTTACCTGTCCCTAACTGGTCCTGCATGAAAAGCCATGAGGAGTTGGATGGAGCTGTCTTGAGATTCTCATAGCCAAGGCTCCAGGCCCCCAACAAATGTGGTTTCCCATCTGGTTGCACATAAGCCTTTGTACTGTCTGGCTGTCCTGACTCCAAGTGTGTAAAGAGACATGAGGTCCCTCCGGCTTCCTCCACTGTTCCAAACGCAATGCTCAGGGAGTGGGAGGCCCATGGAACAAATGCGGGCAGCCTGTGTGACACAGTGTGAGACTTGGAGGTGACAGGCCCTCAGTGATGTCCCTGTGGGCATCCCAGTGGTTCACAGCCGTTCGGGCTTCTCAGGGCATAGCATTAGTGGTCCCCCAAGATTTCCTTTTGCGGGAATGTGAATTCCTGTTTCTGAAGTATTTGGAGAGATGGGGTAATGCAGAAGACGGAGAGGAACATGGGGGAAGGTGCTGAGATTCTTGGAAGTTAAATACTCCCTAGGCAACATTTCAGTGTATAAAAGGCTAAGAAACATATGGACTGAATTTTCCCAAAGAATAGACATGGATTTAAAAATTAAAAGGCAAAGGTTGGGGTAGATTTTTTTTTTTAGATGATTGGGTACTTTTCCCATATGCATATTTTGGGGAATTTTACTGTCAGCTAGACCACTGAAAACATCCTGAGATGTTAAGCAGATGTGGAATCATCCAGGTGACCTGTCACCCAGCTGGGCAGGTTAGCCGTTGTTTGCTACTCTCCTGTGTCTAAATGCACATTCCTGTTTTGCTCCACACCCAGAGACTGCGTATAGAGGGGGAGGAGGTGATGAGTGCACGTGTTCCCATTGCCAGTTGGCACACTTTGCCTGGGGCCTGTGGGTCTGCTTGCCTGGGATCATCCGCTGTGAGCTCCAGAATGTTGACTGAAGTCCAGGGGAGACCAGAGGGTCAGGCCTTATCCTAGCCGTGCTACAGTTTCCTTGTCTGACAAGTGCAAATAATAATAGCATTTATCTCATATTTAATTATGGAGAATTAAGTGGGTAAGTACATGTAAAATGCTTACATCCATGCCTTATAAACTTTTAAGCGCTTGGCAGTCAAAAAAATAATAACTAATTACTAATGTATAAGATATGTATATGATACCTAGAGTGGGGTTCTTTCATCCGGACTTTAAGAAGGTGACGGAAGGATTCATTGACAGTTCATGAATTTATTCAACAAATATTGAGTAATTGATTTGATAATTCATTATTTGTTCAATTACTGTATCAGGTCAAGATCAGTTAGGCTGCTCCACGGTAACACACATCCCCAGTGTCTCCGGGACTCAAAGCCATAAGGTGTCTTTCATGCCAGTGCAGCTGTCCACAGCAGGCTGCGGGAGCTCTGCCCCCCTGGTGCTGAGCAGGGGTCAAAGGCAAAGTAAGCCATCACCTGCCTGTGAGGCATCGCCCATCACGACAGGATGAAAGGGGAACTGTGGCAGGTCACACACTGGCTCTTCAAGGACCTTCTGGCAGTAGCGTATGTCATTATTACTCCCATTTCTGGAGCCAAAACAAACCATATGGCCATTCCAGGAGTGGGGGCATGTAGGTGTGTGCCAGAGCGACAGAGCCAGAAGGGGCAGCAGAGGCTGCAGGGAATCCTGTAGGCTGACAACTGCTCTAGGTGCTTGGGCAGAGCAGTAAACGAGAAACCAAAACCCCTGTCCTCTGAGAGCTCCCGTCTAGTGATGGGAGAAAGACAGTAAACATAAAAGCTTAAATTGGCTGGTCAGGGTAGCCTCATCGAGAAGGTGAGATTTGAGCAAAGACCTGAAGGGGTGAGGGAGTGAGCCACACAGATGCCTTCAGGAAGAGGGTTCAAGATGAAGAGAGCTGCCTGTGCAAAGCCCAAGGCCCTGCATGTTTCTTTAAGAGCAAGGTCTCAGGCCAGGTGGAGAAGCGAGGGGAGGACGATGGAGCGGAGGCTGGGTGCAGGGAGCACCAGCCCCAGCAGGACTTCCGAGGGCAGGGCTCTGGCTTCAGCCCTGATGGGCTGAGGAGTCACCGGGGAGTTCTGACCTAGGATTTGACAGGGTAACTGGCTGCAGTGCAGAAAGCAGGCTGCGGGGAAGCAGGGAGACCCACCAGTCAGGAGAGAGATGGCCCCTCAGCGCCCTCTGTGCTGTGAACACACATGACCCGCTGTTTCTGGGCAAGCTTGCTTGTTACCCCAGGAAATGGCTGACACTTGGTCAGCCCTGCTGGTCTCTCCAGACCTGGCCCTCTGTAGCCACACTCCGATGAATGGGCTGCAGCTTTTCTTCTGTGCTGGACATGTGACAGGTGGGAGTACAGTGCGGGAGGCATTGTTAGTTTAAAGCATTTTGAAAAGAAGTATCTTTCCTTGCTCTTATTTCCCACATGAATTTAAATTAGGCGCACACACACACACACACACACACACACACAGAGCCCAGTTCTCCGCTCCCTCCCTGCAACCCTACCCACTACCTTCAGTAGCAAAGGACAAAACATACTACGTAGTCACATAATGGCCGTGTTATGACTATATCTCATTTAGGATGAGAAATGAGGATCCCTAAGCAGACAGGAGGCCTGTGTGCACTGGCCACAGTGAATATGCTCACTGAGTCTTCCTGAGGGATGTGTGGGTGGGGGGAGGGCTGTGTGCCCCATTTCCGCCTGGTGTCTACTGCTGGCTCTGCCGCTGGTAATGACTGGCCTCCACAGAGCACTTTCAAATGTGTGAGCTCACTAGAGAGTCACAATAGCCCTGTGAAAGTGGCTATGCCATTATCTTCATGCCCATTTTACAGATGGGACCCAGCCCAGAGAGGCTGAGTGACATGAGACCTACACGTGAGAGGTAGGCTTTGAGCCCAATGCCTATCCCTACGGCTGTCTCACTGTATTGCATGGCCACTAGGAGCACCTACACAACCACATGTACTGCTCCTCCCACTGAGCTCTCCCCAAATCAGGCCCTATGACCTGCTTTGACCATGGCAGAAATAACTGAGTTCTGAGGCTGAGCCGTAAAAGATCTGCAGCTTCTTGTAAGCCCTCTCCCTTTGGGACCCTCTCTTGACAACCTGCTACCATGTCAGAAATCCAGCTATCCTGTGACCACATTCTATGAGGAAGTCCAAGCCCCACAGAGGGAGAGAGGCTTGCATGGTAAAGCATGGGGGGGGCACACATGAATGAAGCATTCTTGGCCTTCTGGGCCAGCTAAGCCACCAGCCAAATACAGCTGAGTCAATGGCCTCAGCCAGCACATGTGGAGATGAAGAGCCACCCAGCTGAGCCCTACCTGAATTCCTGACCCACAGAATCACGGGCAATAAAATGATTATTGTTTTAAGACACTAAATGTTGGAGCAATTTGGGGTGCAGCAATAGGTAAACACTTTTCAACAATTTCGTTGAACCAGCTGCAAACCCACCCATATTAGTCTGCTCTGGTTGCCAAGACTGGGTGGCTAAAAAATGAGATTTTTTTTCTCGCAGCTCTGGAGACAGGAAGTCCAAGATGAGCAGGGTGGGTCTGGTGAGAACCCTCTTCCTGGCTTGCTGCCTTCATGACAGAAAGAGAGCTCTGATGGCTTTTCCTTTTCTTGGAAGGGCCCTAATTGCATCATGAGGGCCCCATCCTCATGATTTCACCTAAACTAAATTATGTCCTAAAGGCTCCACCTCTGAACACCATCACCCTGGGGACTTAGAGCTTCAACGTGTGAATTTTGGAGAGACACATTCAGTCCATAGCACCATCCAACCAGGTTATCACGTGGCTGACAGTCCTCTATCTTGAACTTGACCTTGACCTTGAAGATGTAATCAGAGTCTCCATTAAGGTCCATGTTCCAATCCATGTGCTCCTCCACTCTGGTGACCTCAGAATAATTTCTTATTATCAAGAGAAATAAGACCATTTCCTCTGCTAAAGGCTTACAAATTGTGTCTGTAATAGTTTTCTCAGAAGATTTTGCCAAGGTTCAGGTCTTTTAGTTTTGGAATCCACCTCTTTTTCCATTAAAAAAAAATTGTTTCAAAATTCTGCGAGTGTCCTGACACTCTCCTGCCTTCCCTGCAACTCCTCAAAGAGGACCAAGCAGAGTTTGGAAATATTCTTTCCAGATACCCTCCATGCTCTGGGATGTAAATGAACTAGTTTACAGATGCTAGGCACATCCTTCGCGTGAGACAGGATAATTTCTCCAAGTGTTAATGTGGGTTTTTTTCCTTTCTAAATGTCATGGTCCTAAGATTGGTGAAAGTAGCTGGTCCTTACGTGTTCCCTCCTGTGGAGGAGTTTTGTCCAATGAGGCCAAAAATAGGACTCACTTGACTGTCTATTCCTGGCATTGGGTGAAGAGGTCATGGTAAATATTTTTAATGGCAACTGGAAGATAAGGGACAGAATTCCCTGACCAAAAACATAGTCTCAATCAGAGAGAAGGAGCAGGACTGGGCAGTGGTGAGGAAGTGGTGAGACCTGGGTCACTGGCTGCATGGTGCCCCTTGAATGTGTCCCTTCAAAATTCACATGGGCACAGGTGTCGGTGCCCCACTGAGCAATGACTTCCACACCCACATACATTGAAACAGAGAAAACCTTCAAGGGACCACTCTGAGTTCAGACAAGGAGGATGCCAAACACGACTTTAATGTCCTGGAACTGTGTGGCCTTGGGCAATTTCCTGAACCTCTCTGGGCCTCAGTTTCTTAATCTATAAAATGGGGTGTTAGTATTACTTATCTCAGGATTGTAATGAAAATTAAATGAGTCTGTACATGTACATACTTAAGACAATGCCTAGTACATAATATTGTGATGGTTGACATGATGATGGTGACTGACTGTTCAAAGCTGCAGCCCCTGAATTTTGAGAAAAGGAGGAGCCTTGGTAATAATTTAAGTTGGATTTCCTGCCAAGCTGGCATGCTAGGAATTTGGAGTCAGGTTGAAGTCAGTTGGAAGAAATCTCAAAAATGTGACCTTTCTTGCTCACTTGAATTTGTGAACTAAGATCCTCACCCGCTGCACTGTCTTGCTCCTGGGTCAGGTGGCAATTTCCTCTGAATGTGGTTTGCTTTGTCCTTTAAGGAGCAGATAGCACCCAAGTGGGCTCTAACATCCACTAACATTTTACCACCTTCCCCAAGCAATGGGTCTACCCCTTTCTTATTCATCTTTCTGATTAATCTTCTTCCAAACAAAACTAAAAAAAAAAAATGTGGCAGACAGAACAGTCCCCCCTCAAGATGTTCACTTCTTAATCCCCAGAATCCGTGAATGTGTTCTATTCCATGGCAGAGAGGATATAGATGGAATTAAGAAGCATAATGTTGCAGACAGAATTATGGCTGCTGATCACCTGCCCTTTAAAAGGGGAGATTATCCTAATTATACTGGTGGGCCCAATGTAATCACAAGGATCCTTAAAAATTGAAGAGGGAGGTCGAAGGGGGAGAACTGAGAGACGGCAGCATGAGAAAAACAAGGCCCAACGTTCACTGGCTTTGAAGACGAGGAAGGCATCGCCAGCAAGGAATGTAGACAACCTCTAGAAGGAGACATGGCAAGGAGACAGACAGATCCTCCCCAAAACCTTCCAGAATGAACGCAGACCTGCGACACCTTGATTTCAGCCCATTGCGACCAGACTTCTGACCCCCAAAATTGTAAGAGAATAAATTTGCGTTGTTGTAAACTAAATTGCTGGCAATGTATTACAGCAGCAATAGGAAATACACAAACAGCAGCAACAATAAACAAAAAATCCAGCTTCGTTTTTGCAAAGTTCAGCTTCGGCCTTCCTGACATTCCTCAGCAAGTTCTCGCCCTTCTGAATTTGTCTTGTTTCTCTGCCCCTCGTCCCAGGATTGACGCATGTTCTTTTACAGTTAGAGCTTCTTTTAAAGAACACACATTCAGTTTGTTTAGACATGACCGTCTTCGCTGTGGCTGCTGCTGGTTATATTCTCAGAACTAGAACTTTTTTTTCTAGAGTTTCCTGTGTCTCTTGCGTCATTCTTTTCCATGTCACCCCTGCCTTTCCTCTGGACTGTCTGAAATCCTTTCTTATGGCCAGTACACATGACTGGCCAGTTAAGACCCTGTGCGAGGTGCCGGGGACACCAAGACACAAAGTCACTCACTCACAAGTAGGTCATAATCTACTGGGCAGGACTAAAGGAAATTGCTGTTTTAATCGGGTATCAATAATAATTCCATACAGTTCAACGTAAGGAGAGAGAAGACATGTAAATAACTCCGAGTGTAAGAAATACAGGAAGCAGAAATGAGAGGAGTCATGTGGGAAGCGGGCAAGTAAATAAGAAAATAGTGAGGAAGCGAGGTGCTGTGAAGGAAAAAAAGCTGAGCCTGTCACGGAGGCATCCGGGAGCCGCTGTAGGCTGGCTGGTCCGGGAGGGTGCCCGACATGTGCCCCAAGCAGGCGCCACGCCTGCACCTGCGAGGAACCGGGGGAGCAGCGGGAGGCTTCGGGCAGGAAGGCTGGGCGCCTGCTCTGCGGCTTGCCCACTCCGGAGGGAGCGTGGGGAAGGGCGGGGAGGGCCGGTCCCAAAGACCCATCAGGGCCGTGTTGGCGGCAGGCCGCACGGGAGACGGCGGCGGCCCAGAGGGAGGCCGTGACCGTGGGCTGGGGAAGAGTGGAGGCCTTTTGGATGGGGAACAGGCAGGACGTTTTGGTGACAGAGTAGGTGGGGGGAGGGGCAGCAAAGGCGAGGGAAAGGACTCCTGGCTCCCTCATCTCAGGAGTGGCACAACCATCCACTCCCCTACCACAGAGCCAGGAGGAGAGGCACATTGGACAGCCAGAGACGTGAGTGGAGGAGAACAGAGGACGTCACAGCCCCAGTTCTGGAACTGCTGAGTGCGGCAACTAGCCCACAGGAAGGGTCCCCAGTGATCCCCACCCACCTCCCAGTATTCATAATCTTGTGGGGCGCCCTCCCCTTGAACCCAGGATGGGCCTGTAGCTCTCTAACCAATAGGGTACAGCGGAAGGGATGCAGTGCCTGGTCCCCTCTCGAGCCATCTGCAGGCCTGGCAGCTCTCGCATTTGCCCCTTGAGAGTTCTGAACTGCCCTGTAAGAAGTCTGGCTCCCCTCCTGGAGTGGCCATCTGGAGAGGCCCCTTGGGAAAGACAAGGTTCTGTGACTAGAAGGGGAAAGAGGCCCAGTTGTGCCAGTGTCCCAGTGGAGCCACCTTTGGGATGTTCCTTCCAGAGAGCCAGCCATGAGAGGGACCCTCTTGGGTGTTCTGGCCCAGCCAAGCCCCAGTGGCTGCAGCCCCTGCTGACCTCACACAGACCGAAGGTGCTCTCAGGCAGACCCAGTGAACCCACTGAATCACTAGAGATGATGAAATGGTTGGGGGGTATTTTTTTGTATCCAGACTTTTTAAATTGTGGTAAAATATACATAACATAAAATTAACCATATTAACTATTTTTAAAGATGCAGTTCAGAGGCCTTAAGTGCATTCACATTGCTGTGCTTCCATCCCACCATCCATTCACAGAGCTCCTTCCATCTCCCAAGCTGAACCTCTGTACCCATTGAACACTAGCTCCCCATTCCTTCCCCCAAACCCATAGTAACCACCTCTACTTTCTGTCTCTCTAAATGTCCCTCATGTAAGTCGAATCAGAATCATACAGTGTCCTTCTGCGACTGGTTTATTTCACTTAGCATAACATCTTCAAGGTTTACCCACAGTGTAGCATGTGTCAGAATGTCCTTCCTTTCTAAGGCTGAGTAATATTATTTTGTATATATAGATCATATTTTGTTTATATACTCAGCCATCAGTGGACACTTGGATTGCTTCAACCTTTTAGCTATTGTGAATACTATGAACGCAGGTGTACAAACATCTGTTCAAGGTCCTGCTTTCAAATCTTTTGGTATAAAACCAGAAATGGAATTTCTGGATCATAGATAGGCTAATACTATTTCTAGTTTTTGAGGAACTGCCATACTATTTTCCATAAGGCTGTATACCATTTTATATTCCTACACACAGCACATAAAGGTTCCAATTTCTCACATCTTCACCAACACTTATCCTGTTTTTTAGGGTTTTGTTTATGTATGAATCTGTTTTGCTAATAGGCAGCCCAATGGCTGGCAGATGTATCTCATTGTGGTAAATGGTTCTTGTTTTAAGCCACTGAGCGCCAGGCTGGTCTATTACACAGCGTGGATAACCAAGGCCCTGAGCTTACAGTCCTGCTGCTTCCCTGGCTGTCTGGTTGTCCTGGGCTCTAAGATGGCACAGTTACTCACAAGAGCTGCTGTGTATACTTTCCAGTTTTCTGTGCTTGGTCAGAATTAAATGTACAGTAGCTGCCCCCTGAGGAGACCATTGGAAAAACATGTTGAGAGTTTCCCCAGTACTGTTTTCAGAATGAGACACCCCTCCTCCCTGGGCTTACTGTGACCTCATGTGATTGACTGCACAGAGGAAATACCTGGAAATCCTCCTGGTTTTAAGGCCACGGCTGGCACTCTCACTTACTGTCATACCCAGAGACACATATCCGAGAGCGTGCTCCACTCCACGGCCTGTATGTTGCTTCACATGTTCACATACATATCTATGTAGCTTTTCATTCTCCTGCGCATTCATATGCTCAAGTACAAGGTCAGACCCTGTGGACACAAGTTGCCATGATGTACAGCCAAGATCAGCGAAGGAAATCCATCTAGCTGCCCTGGAGCTCAGCAAGCCTGAAGGCTGGGAGGAAGAGGTACCGGGCCAGGTGCACATGGAAAAGGAGGGTCCTGGACTCTGGGCTCCTTTGGGAAGCTTTCACAAATCTCAATGTTCAGGCGACTGTTCATGCCCATTAAATCAGAGTCTCCGGGTGTGGGACCCAGGCATCAGTAGTGACTGGTGACTCCTAAGGGCAGCCAAGTTTGAGAACCAAAGATCATCCATCATCAAACACAGGCCTGCAGGAGAGAGATTATTTTTAAACTGGTTAAGATTCACATAATGTAAAAATAACCAAACTTAAAGTGTACAATGTAGTCGCATTTGGTACATTCATGATGTGCAACCTTCACCCCTATCTAGCTTTTCATTTTATTTTTATCACCTCAGGAGGAAACCCTATACATGTTCAGCAGCCCTTGGCCACCACAAATTTGCTTTCTGTTTCTGTGGATTTACCTGATCTGGATATTTCCTATAAATGGAACCAAACAATATATGACCTTTTGTTGCTGGCTCTTTCTTTAGCATGGGCTCATCACGCTGGGGCATGTATCAGAACTTCATTCCTTCTTATGGGTGAGTAATATTCCATTGCCTGAACAGAACACATTTTGTTTCTCCATTCACCAGTGGAATGACGTTTGGGTGGTTTCCACCTTTTACCTATTGTGACTAATGCTGCTGTGAACATTCCTGTCCAAGATTTTGTTTGCACATCTGGTTTTGATTCTTTGGGGGTATCTAGCTGGGAGTGGAATTGCTGTCTCATCTGGTAATTCTCTGTTTAACCTTTTGATGAACTGCCCAACTGTCTCCCCTTGCAGCTGCACTGTTTACATTCCCACCAGCCATGTATGAGGTTCCAGTTTCTCCACATCCTCATCACTTGTTATTTTTCATTTTCTTTTTTATTATTACAGCCATTTTAATAGGTGTGGAGTGGCATCTCACTATGGCTTTAATTTTCATTTCCCTAATGACTGATGGTACTGAGTATCTTTTCATGTGCTTGTTGACCATTTGTCTATCTGTTTTGGAGATATGACTATTCAAGACCCAGATGTTTCACACCCCTCAGTCCCCACACCACCACCAGGAAGAAGGACTGTCCATGTTTCTACAGATGAAGAAACTAAGGCTAGAGAGGTTAGGCTGCCCCAAATGCCATCACTGAGGTAGAAAGTAAGGTGTGCCTGACTCTGAAATTTACAAGATACGCGCTCCCAGACATCCAGTGTGCAATGCTCATGCCAGATGAGAAGTGCAGTCATAGAGATATGGGGTGTGGAAGGGAGGTGAGCACAAAATCATGGAATCCCCAAGGAGGGGTGGTTTCCACACGAGTTCACAGTGACAGGGAGAGACAAAGGGTAAAGGGCAGGGACCCACCAGGACACCTTGAAGAGGACCCTGTGGCCAAACCAGTGTCTGCAGCACAGACTCTGTGTGTTCCCTGGAGGCCACTCATATCTCAGGCTCTGGGCTCCCTTGTGTCCCAGGAACTCTCCAAACAGCCATACTCAACTCCAGCTACAGACTCAGACAGAGCCGGCCTCATGCAGGGTCACACCAATGGAAGCCATCAGTCAATGCCCTGCGCAGGCAGCCACCTCAGTTGCAGGGAAGCTAGGGGTGCAAGACGATGTTTTTGTTCAACTGTCAGCTTCATCGGAAATCAATGCCACAAAATGGCTCTGCAGCTCTGTGTGCGTGTGTGTGCCTGTATATATGGACTCCAGGGCCCTTTCAGAAGCCTACCTCTACTTCAAGGACGGGCACAGCGAGCTGGGGAGTCGGGGTGTGAGGAGGCGAGAGGAGCTCTGATGGTCAGAGGCAGAGAAGTAAGGGCCAGCGCTGCCCTCGGGCCTTGGCGAGCAGCCTTTGCCTCTGGAAATGATGCTGAAATATTTAAGCCTCTCTCTCCTGGGGCTGCCTGTTTCCTATTTGGTCTCTGGTTTCCAGGCAACACATGCATACCCCTGAACTCCCAAACTGTGCAGGTCTCCAAGTGTCCCTCTGACTCTGCAGCTCACTTCTGTAATGAGTTCCCCATCTGCAGGGTCTCCCAGCAGCCTCTCCATTCTGCTCTCCCCAGAGGACAATAGTGTTGAGTGTGTGTGTGTGTGTGTGTGTGTGTGTGTGTGTGTGTGTGTGTGTGTGTGTGTGTGTGTGTGTGTGTGTGTGTGTGTGTGTGTGGTTCCTCCAGTTTAATAAATTCTCTGCAAAGTCAGTCTGGCTGGCTCGGGAGTGGGGGTGGGGCGGGAGATTTAGGGTTTGCTGCTTTGATTTAGTGCAGAACTGAGTCCTGGCAGGAGCCCAGCCTTGGGAAGGAAGGTGGGGTAAGCGCAGCCTGACCCTCTGGGGCCCTGTGGGCTGGGTTTCTCCCTGTCACACAGGAGTGCAGGGTCTGTTTCTGCCTCTTTCTGTAGCTCTGGTGGGCTTGGGGGGGACTCTCATGCATGGAGGACAGGCTTCTGAGTACAGAGGGCCCACTGGGAATTTGGTATAAAATAAAGAGGGGCAGAGTTTTAGGAAATTGCCATTCATTTTTGTTTTTAGGGTAATAATACAGGATGTGTGCTTTTCAAAGTTAAATAGTATTTCAAGGCTTATAATAGAAAACAAGAGTGTTCCACCATTCCTGTCCCCCTCTGGGCCCCTACCCCAGGGGCAACCACCTTTATTTCCTTTAGCTATTTTTTTAAGACTTACTTCCATATTTAAAAGGCTGTTTCTTAATTTGTTTTTCATTTTAGACGTTCTTTATTGACTTCTACCTTGAAAGATAAGGATGACCTGTCTTACGCACACCTCCCCCAACACACATACACACACCTCCATTCTCCCACCTCATAGGAAATTGAATAACAATATTTAAAAATCAATATTCAGTGTTTGTATTGTTACCAGGTAAAAGCTGTTCCAGAAGAGTCTCCTGGAGCCAGATTACATTTCCTTTCCTATCCAGTTTCCCCACTCTCTGCCCTACCACCCCCATTAAGAACCACCTTTTTTGATTGCTTTGTTAGCATTATTTTTCTCCCAAACCCCACCCCAACCCACACAGGGTGACCTGACACCCAGGGAATGGGCCACTTTTATTTTTTCTCTGAGATACCAGCACTTAATCCGGGCCTGAGAGCTCAGAGCTGTTGCCCGGGACTTGCCTACAACCTTATCCTGGAGACACCTGTCACCTCCATCCTGAATTCCTCTCACATCCCCCCTCTTTCTCTTTCTTGGTTGACTGCCCCATACTGATGGAGCTCCCGCTCCAGTAGCTTCCTGAGAAGAGGGTGCGTGGGAGGCAAATCGTTCTAAGTCACACATGTCTGAAAATGCCTTTAGTCTGTCTTCCCAAGATTAAGAGTTTGGCTGGAAACAGAATTTGAAGTTGGAAGGCATTTCTCTGGTTATTTTGAAGGTATCACTCCTTGTTTTCTAGTTCCCAGCGCTGCTTGTGAGAAACCTCATTCCTTTCTCATTACTGAACTTTGTAGGTGACTTTATTCCTCCCTTCCGCAAGCTGATAGGGCTCCTCTCTTTACCCTTGACATTTTTAAAATTCAAGATGAAGTGCAGTGATGTGGGTCTATTTTCATTCTATCTGGGACTCTGTGGGTCCTTTCAAACTGCTAATTTGTGGTCTCGGTGCCAAAAATATTTCTTGTATTAGTTTATTGATAATGTCCTCTTCACAATTTTCTATGCTCTCTCCCACTGAAGCTACTTTAGTATCATATTTGACCGTATTTTCCGACTCTGTCCTTTTGTTCTACTTTCTGAGAGACTTCCATAAATTTATTTTCCATCCCTCCTACTGAATTTTTTAAATTAAGATATCATTGATATACAATCTTATGAAGCTTTCACATGAGCAACATTGTGGTTACTATATTCACCCGTACTGTCAAGTCCCCCCTACACAGCCCATTGCAGTCACTGTCCATCAGTGCAGTAAGATGCTATAGAGTCATTACTTGTCTTCTCTGTGCTATACTGTCTTCCCCGTGATACCCCTACATTATGTGTGCTAATCATAATGCCCCTTAATCCCCTTCTCCTTCCATAATGCCCCTTAATCCCCTTCTCCTTCCCTCCTCACCCACCTACCCTACCCATTCCCTTTGGTAACCACTAATCCCTTCTGGGAGTCTGCTGCTATTTTGTTCCTTCAGTTTTGCATTGTTGTTATACTCCAAATGATTTGAATGAAATCATGTGGTACTTGTCCTTTCTCCATCTGGCTTATTTCACTGAGCATAATACCCTCTAGCTCCATCCATGTTGTTGCAAATAGTAGGATTTGTTTTCTTCTTATGGCTGAATAATATTCCATTGTATATATGTACCACATCTTCTTTATCCATTCATGTTCTGATGGACACTTAGATTGCTTCCGTATCTTGGTTATTATAGATAGTGCTGTGATAAACATAGGGGTGCATATGTCTTTTTGAATATGGGGTCTTGTTTTCTTTGCGTAAATTCCTAGGAGTGGAATTCCTGACTCAAATGGTATTTCTATTTTTAGTTTTTTGAGAAACCTCCATATCGCTTTCCACAATGGTTGAACTAATTTACATTTCCACCAACAGAAAGGTTCCCCTATCTCTGCATCCTTGCCAGCATTTGCTGTCCCTCAACTTTTTGATGTTGGGCATCCTAACTGGTGTGAGGTGATACAGCATAGTGGTTTTAATTTGCATTTCACTGATAATTAATGATGTGGAGCATCTTTTAATGTGCCTGTTGGCCATCTGAATTTCTTCTTTGGAGAAATATCTGTTCAGATCCACCACCCATTTTTTAATTGGGATATTTGCTTTTTGGGTATTGAGGCATTGAGTTCTTTATATATTTTGGATGTTAACTCCTTATCAGATATGTCATTTATGAATATATTCTCCCATACTGTAGGATGCCTTTTTGTTCTGCTGATGGTGTCCTTTGCTGTACAGAAGCTTTTTAGCTTGATGTAGTCCCATTTGTTCATTTTTGCTTTTGTTTCCCTTGCTCAAGGAGATGTGTTCAGGAAAAAGTTGCTCATGTTTATTATATTCAAGAAAATTTTGCCTATGTTTTCTTTTAAGAGTTTTAAAGTTTCATGACTTATATTCAGGTCTGTGATCCATTTTGAGTTTATTTTTCTGTATGGAGTTAGACAATAATCCAATTTCATTCTCTTACATGTAGTTGTCCAGTTCTGTCAACACCAGTTGTTGAAGAGGCTGTCATTTCCCCATTGTATACCCATGGCTCCTTTATCATATATTAATTGACCATACATGGTTGGGTTTATATCTGGGCTCTTTAGTCTGTTCCATTGGTCTATGGGTCTGTTCTTGTGCCAGTACCAAATTGTCTTGATTACTGTGGCTTTGTAGTAGAGCTTGAAGTTGGGGAGTGTAATCCCCCCTGCTTTATTCTTCCTTCTCAGGATTGTTTTGGCTATTTGGGGTTTTATGTGGTTCCATATGAATTTTAGGGATATTTGTTACAGTTCTTTGAAGAATGCCATTGGTATTTTTATAGGGATTGCATTGAAACTGTAGATTGCTTTAGGTATGATGGCCATTTCAACAATATTAATTCTTCCTAGCCATGAGCACAGGATGTATTTCCAGTTATTGGTGTCTTCTTTAATTTCTCTCATGAGTGTCTTGTAGTTTTCAGGGTATAGGTCTTTCACCTCCTTGGTTAAGTTTATTCCTAGGTATTTTATTCTTTTTGATGCAATTGCAAATGGAATTATTTTCCTGATTTCTCTTTCCGCTAGTTCACCATTAGTATATAGGAATGCAACAGATTTCTGTGTATTAATTTTGTATCCTGCAACTTTGCTGAATTCAGTTATTCTAGTAGTTTTGGGGTGGATACTTTAGGGATTTTTATGTATAATATCATGTCATCTGCAGTGAAAGTTGAATTTCTTCCTTACCAGTCTGAATGCCTTTTATTTCTTTGTGTTGCCGTGGCTAGGACCTCCAGTACTATGTTGAATAAAAGCAGAGAGAGTGGGCATCCTTGTCTTGTTCCCAATCTTATGAGAAAAGCTTTCAGCTTCTCGCTGTTAAGTATGATGTTGGCTGTGGGTTTATCGTATATGGCTTTTATTATATTGAGGTACTTGCCCTCTATACCCATTTTGTTGAGAGTTTCTATCATGAATGAATGTTGAATTTTGTCAAATGCTTTTTCATCATCTATGGAGATGATCATGTGATTTTTGTCCTTATTTTTGTTACTGTGATATATAATGTTGATGGATTTTTTAATATTGTACCATCCTTGCATCCCTGGAATAAATCCCACTTGATCATGATGGATGACCTTTTTGATGTGTTTTTTAATTCAATTTGCTAATATTTTGTTGAATATTTTTGCATCAATGTTCATCAGGAATATTGGTCTGCAATTTTCTTTTTTTGTGGTGTCTTTGCCTGGTTTGGGTATTAGATTGATGCTGGTCTCATAGAATGAGTTTGGAAGTGTTCCTTTCTCTTTCACTTTTTGGAAAACTTTAAGGAAGATGGGTATTAGGTCTTCTCTAAATGCTTGATTAAGTTTTGTTCTTAGGTAGTTTTTTGATTACCAATTCAATTTCATTCCTGGTAATTCATCTGTTCATATTTTCGGTTTCTTCCTGAGTCAGTCTTGGAGAGTTGTATTTTTCTAGAAATCTGTCTATTTCTTCTAGGTCATCCAATTTGTTAGCATATAGTTTTTCATTGTATTCTCTAATAATTCTTTGTATTTCTATGTTGTCTGTATTGATTTTTTCCTTTCTCATTTCTGATTCTGTTTATGTGTGTAAACTCTTTTTTTCTTGATAAGTCTGGCTGTGGGTTTATCTATTTTGTTTATTTTCTTGAAGACCAGCTCCTGCTTTCATTAATTCTTTCTATTGTTTTATTCTTCTCAATTTCATTTATTTCTGCTCAGATCTTTATTATGTCCCTCCTTCTACTGACTTTGGGCCTCTTTTGTTCTTCTTTTTCTAATTTCATTAATTGTGAGCTTAGACTATTCATTAGGGATTGTTCTTCCTTGAGGTAAGCCTGTATTGCAAAAATACTTCCCTCTTACAACAGCCTTTGCTGTGTCCCACAGATTTTGCTGTGTTGACTTTTTGTTTTCATTTGTCTCCATATATTGCTTGATCTCTGTTTTTATTTGGTCATTGATCCATTGATTATTTAGGAGCATGTTGTTAAGCTTCCATGTGTTTGTGAATTTTTTTGTTTTCTTTGCATAATTTATTTCTAGTTTCATACCTTTATGGTCTGAGAAGCTGGTTGGTACAATTTCAATCCCTCTGAATTTACCGAGGCTCTTTTTGTGTCTTAGTATGTGATCTCTTCTGGAAAATGTTCCATGTGCACTTGAGAAGAATGTGTATCCTGCTGCTTTTTGGTAGAGTGTTCTGTAGATGTCTGTTCGGTCCCTCTGTTCTAGTGTGTTGTTCAGTGCTTCTGTGTCCTTACTTATTTTCTGTCTGGTTGATGTGTCCTTTGGAGTGAGTGGAATGTTGATGTCTCCTAAAATGAATGCATTGCATTCTATTTCCCCCTTTAATCCTGTTATTATTTGTTTCACAAGTGTAGATGCTCCAAAGTTGGGTGCATAGGTATTTATAAAGGTTATATCCTCTTGTTGGACTAACCCCTTTATTATTATTTGATGTCCTTCTTTGTCTTTTGTTACTTTCTTTATTTTGAAGTCTATTTTGTCTGATACAAGTACTGCACCTCCTGCTTTTTTCTCCCTATTACTTGCATAAAATATCTCTTTCCATCCCTTCACTTTTAGTCTGTGTATGTCTTTGAGTTTGAAGTAAGGCCCTTGTAAGCAGCATATAGATGGGTATTATTTTTTCATCCATTCTGTAACTCTGTGTCTTTTGATTGATGCATTCAGTCCATTTACATATAGGGTGATTATCAATAGGTATGTACTTATTGCCATTTCAGGCTTTAGATTCGTGGTTACCAAAGGTTCAAGGGTAGCTTCTTTACTATCTAACAGTCTAACTTAACTCACTTAGGATGCTATTTCAAACACAATCTAAAAGTTCTTTTTTTTCCTCCCCTCTTTTTCTTCCTCCTCTACTCTTTATATATAAGGTGTCATATTCTGTACTCTGTGTATCCCTTGATCGACTTTGTGAGTAGTTGATTTAATTTTGCATTTTCTTAGTAATTACTTGGTCTATTTCCTTTACTGTGGTTTTATTTTCTCTGGTAAAGGCTATTTAGCCTTAAGAGCACTTCCGTCTACAGCAGTCTCTCCAGAATACACTGTAGAGATGGTTTGTGGGAGGTAAATTACCTCAACTTTTGCTTATCTGGAAATTGTTTAATCCCTGCTTCAAATTTAAATGATAATCTTACCAGGTAGAGTATTCTTGGTTTGAGGCCCTTTTGTTTCTTTGCATTAAATATATCATACTCCCTTCTGGCCTGTAAGGTTTCTGCTGAGAAGTCTGATGATAGCCTAATGGGTTTTCCTTGTATGTGATCTTTTTTCTCTCTCTGGCTTTCAATATTCTGTCCTTGTCTTTGATCTTTGCCATTTTAATTATTATATGTCTTGGTTTTGTCTTCCTTGGGTCCTTTGTGTAGGGAGATCTGTGCACTTCCATGGCATGAGAGAGGATTTCCTTCTGCAGATTGGGGAATTTTTCAGCAATTATTTCCTCAAAGATAGTTTCTATTCCTTTTTCTCTCTTTTCTTTTTCTGGTATCCCTATAATGAGAATGCTGTTTCATTTGGATTGGTCAAACAGTTCTCTTATTGTTCTTTCATTCCTAGGGATCCCTCTTTCTCTCTGTGCCTCAGCTTCTTTGTATTCCTGTTCTCTAATTTCTATTTCATTTACTGTCTCCTATATCTCATCTAATCTGCTTTTAAATCCCTCCATTGTATGTTTCATTTCAGATACTGTATTTTTCAAAGTTTCTATCTCTTTCTTGAAATCCTCTCTGAGATCTTGAATATTTTTCTGTAGCTCCATGACCATGTTTATGATTTTTATTTTGAAATCTTTATCAAGAAGATTGCTGATTTCAGTTTCACTGAGCCCTCTTTCTGGTGTTTGAGGGATTTTGGTTTGTATCAGATTCTTTTGCCCTTTCATATTTCTAATGATTACTATGGAATAATAACTTTGTGTAGGCAGCACCCTCTAGTGCCCAGAAGCTCTACTCTCTGGAGCTGCCCAGCACCTGGAGCAATGGTGGGGGTTGCAGGCGAGTGATGCTGGTGCCTTCTGGAAGGAAAGAGCCCTTTCCTGCTTCCTGGCTGCAGTGCCTGCCTCCACTGCCAGGGCCAGTGGATTGAGCACTCAGGGAAGAGCCTCTATGTTACACCCTTGTAGCTGTTGTAGGCAGGGCCGCCCTCTGGCTGGCCTGGAGCAAAGGCAGGGCAGCAGGTTTTCAAACTGGTGCCTGCTGGGAGGATGGAGCAGCAGGCTGCATATAGCAGTGGGGGGCCTCAGTGCTGAATTGCCAGCCATGGGGATGGAGTGCCTGAAGCTCCGGAAAGTTCTCAACCTGCTGGACTGAGTGTTCCAGGATGATTTTGTTCACCTGTCCTTTCTCCTGAGCAGCAAGTTCAGTGTAATCCTTGCCCCTTTAGCAGCCCTCTCAGTGCTGGGAAGTCTTTCAAAGTGCCCTCCTTTTTTTTGTCCTGGAGCAGCCAGTGGTGGGTACCTGTTCTCCACAAGGGGCTGGAACCTCAGTCTATGAGTATTCTGCCTGTCTTTGGTTTCCAACCCCACTAATCTCTGGAGCACAATGTAATGTGGGTTTGTACTCCCAGAGAAGATTTCCAGGAGTGGGTGTTTAGCAGCTCTGGGCTTTTACTCCCTCCTTGCTCTGTTTCTCTTTCTCCCAGTGAGCTGGGGTAAGGGGAGGGCTTGGGGCCTGCCGGATCACGGCTTTGCTACTTTACCCTTTTCCATGAGGTCTTCTCTTTTCTCCAAATGTAGGAACTCTGTTGCAGTCTTCTTTCTGGTTGCTCTTTCAGGATTAGTTGTATTTGCTATATTTTCATGCTATATGTGGTTTTGGGAGGAGATTTATGCCTCACGTCTCATGCTGCCATCTTTTGTTTTCTTGTTCCTCCTACTGAATTTATTTTGACCATCATATTGCAAATTTCCAAGGGCTATTTCTTGTTCTCTGTGTATATAGCACTCTTTTTTTTATGGATCTTGATCTTTCTGAAATCTGCAAGTGAGAGGGATACCTGGAGACCTGCACACTATAATTCTTAAAGTTTTTTCTGCACCATACATTATCATTGTTTCCTGAAGTCCTTTTTTTTCCTGTTTGTTTTGCTTTCTTATTTTGTCTCCATCCTTAACAAGATTTGTTAAATTTTTGGTAGATTTGTCTGGGGATTGTCTGGTACGGATACAAAAATACATAAGCCAAAAGATAAAGCATAAATAATCTTTCCTTGAGAAATAAAATATAGTATAAAAAGTCAGCTCCCTCTAAGGAAAAAAAATCAATACTTGTGCAGTAAATGTTTTTGCTAGGTAAACTCACTGGTGTAAGATTAAAAATCCCAAATCAGATTGCATTTTTGCTACAAACTGTATTTTCTTTTCTTAAAAAGTCCTGACACCAGGGAATAAAAAATAAGAAATTCCATTTGCATTAAAACTTACTTTTTAAGATTAGGAACATATAGAAAACCTCCTATTCTTGAGTTAGTCACCAAATTTATGAAGCCTTACTTAGATAATTTATCATAAATACAGCTATGTGAATAATATTAATGATTTGAACTTGATGTAAGCCTTTTTCATAAAAAGCATGGTTTTCAAAACTCAGTGCAAACTCCTAACAAATAAGAATAACTCTACTTGTTCTCTTACTACTGAAGTAGAGCAGTGGTTTAAAATTTAGTGTTTTCTCAGTGGAACATTGTTCAGCCATAAAAAGATTACAAATCTTACCATTTGCAACAGTGTGAATGGAGCTGGAGGATATTATGCTCAGTGAAATAAGCCAGGTGGAGAAAGACAAGTATCAAATGATTTCACTCATCTGTGGAGTATAACAAAGCAAAACTGAAGGAACAAAATGCAGCAGACTCACAGACTCCAAGAAGGGACTAGTGGTTACCAAAGGGAAGGGTTGGGGAAGGGTGGGTGGGGATGGAGGGAGAAGGGGATTAAGGGGCATTATGATTAGCACACATAATATAGGTGGGTCACAGGGAAGGCAGTAGAGCATGGGGAAGACAATTAGTGATTCTATAGCATGTTACTACACTGATAGACAGTGACTGCAATGGGAGGGACTTGATAATATGGGTGAATGTTGAAACCACAATGTTGCTCATGTGAAACCTTCAGACGATTGTATATCAATGATACCTCAATTTAAAAAAATATAGTAAAATAGTTTTTTTCTGAGCAAGTTCTCTAAAACTTGAACATAAGACAGAGTTTGTGTTGCCGGTTTAATAATGATTTTCTCCTACTCTGGTGACCCTGGGCTGACTGTGGGTGGTTGAGTGGTGCTTCTCTGAGTACAGGGCACAGGGCATGGGGCCTGTTAGGCTTCTTTACAGAGTGACTGGGCCCAGACCTGCTTATTTTGTTGAGAGGACCCAAATTTCAGAAGCTGTAGATCTTTCTTCTTGGGCTGGTCAGTTTTTCCAGAGAAAAATCCTTCAGTCACCCACCTGGGAGGAAGCAGTTGGGCTACTGAGATTGGAAAGGAAAAGAACCCCTGGGGTCTATGGGCACAGGCGGAAGATTAGCATTGCTGGACGTCGTTGTGTGACTTTCCCCCACTGCTGGGCCAGGTTACGTGAAATCTGGGTTGGCCTGGTCTGATTCTGCAGAACTTCCTGTCTCTGAGAGGGAGGGAAGGAGAGGTGGGTTCTGACTCTCCCTGTGTCACTGTCCCCTCTCTTCCTCCACCTTCTGAGGACACGGGCGCCTGCTGCAGCCCTGGTGGGCTGGTTCTACTTACTGTGTCTTCAACATAGTTGTTAAAGACATCTCTTATCTCTGTCTTCGGGAATTTACACCTTTTATACTTCTTAATAAAACTTTTAAATGGAATTTGGGGAGGAAAGAGATATACATGTTTTTAATCCATGTCATTTAACCAAAAGTTCTCATTTTTCTTTGTGACGACCAGAGAGTGTGCCTATCAGGTGCCAGCTCTTCACAAATGCCTTCCCAGTTACCATTTATTTGCTTCTGGATTTATTTATTTAAACAGTGTATTTTTTAGTGTCCC
This sequence comes from Manis javanica, assembly GCF_040802235.1. Classification (NCBI taxonomy): domain Eukaryota; kingdom Metazoa; phylum Chordata; class Mammalia; order Pholidota; family Manidae; genus Manis; species Manis javanica. The sequence continues at coordinate 87,485,140 of NC_133166.1, forward strand.
AGCCCACCCTCAGAGCCTAGTGGAATACCCATGTAAACAGACCACCGGTTAGTGGCCAGCTTGATAAGGCTTGTAATTGACAGATGTGGGGTACAGATCTGGGTTTTTGAATCAGACCCAGAGCACTTCCCATAGTAAAAGAATCAGGGACTGCCTTCCAAAGCTCAGCTGTGGGCAGGACAAAAGAAACATTTCTCTGGGGTGAAGGTGAGTGCTCTCCTCTACAGGGCTGGTCAGGGAGGAGTCTGGGGGTCATAGTAAGGAAACCGTGGTGTATAGTCACCTGTCATGGGTGCTCTTCCAGTGCAAAGTCACCGGACAACCCCTGAGATCCCTTCAGATTCCCAATTCCATAATTCAGTGCAACCCACCTACCTAAAGACAAATAATGCACCCAGGGCTGAGATTTCCACCTGCAGCAATATGTACTAGGAGACATTAAAGTGCCCTTGACAGTTCCCCAGATAGTGTCCTCATCCCACAAAACCTGATTTGCTCAATCCCTTAACTTAAAACTGGACCATAATGGTAGCTAGAATACCTGTCAAATTTTTGACAGATATTTAACTTCAGGATTCAGAAACAAGACATTAGAATTCCTGGGAAATCTTAGAAATTCCATAAATCATAAGTTATTCTTAAAAACAGTTCCAACATTCTTCATACTCTTTTTTCATTATTATATATATCTTAAAATTTGTGTTTAATATATAAGAAATATTAAGTTTAGTGTATTCACAAAGAACTGCTGTTTGCAGTGGATATTCAAACACTGGAAAATGCCAGCAAATGTTGTTGAGTAGTATTTGGATAAGGTGACATTCATATCTAATAAAGTGAATAGCACTACACAGAATCATGTGTTGAAACTGGCAATTTAGGGACTTATTTTTGCATCCAAAACTTGTTCTTTCTTTTTTAATAACTGGAAGTTTGTACCTCTTGATCTCCTTCTCCTATTTTGCCTATCCCACCTCCTTTCCTCTGGTAACCACCAGTTCACTGTATTTATGAGTCTCTTTCTGGATTTCTTCTGTTGTTTGTTTTGTTTTTTAGATTCCACATAAAAGTAAAATCATATGGTATTTAATTTTTTCTGTCTGAGTTGTTTCACTTAGCATAATACCCTCTAGGTCCAATCATGTTGTTGAAAATAGCAAGATCTCATTCTTTTTAGAGCTGAGTAATATTCCACTGTGTAGATGTACTACATCTTCTTTATCCATTCATCTATTGATGGACACTTAGATTGTACCCATATCTTGGTATTATAAATGATATTGTAATAAACATAGGGGTCCTGATATCTTTTCAAATCAGTGTTTTTGTTTTCTTCAGATAGATATCCAGAAGTAGTATTATTGAGTCATATGGTATTTCTATTTTTGATTTTTTGAGAAACCTCTAAATTGTTTTCCATAGTGGCTGTACCAGTTTACATTCCCAAAAGCAGTGTTCAAGGGTTCCCTTTTCTCCACATCCTCACCAATACTTGTTATTTCTTGTCTTTTTGATACTAACTATTCTGACAAGTATGAGGAAATATCTCATCATAGTTTTGACTTGCATTTCCCTGAAGATTAGTGATGTAGAGTATCTTTTCATGTGTCTGTTGGCCATCTATATGTCTCCTTTGGAAAAATGTCTATTCAGATCCTCTGCCCAGTTTTTAATCAGGTTATTTGGGTTTTTTGTGTGTATTGAGAGTTGTATGAGTTCTTTATATTTTTTGGATATTAACTCCTTATCATATATATCATTTTCAAATATATTTTTCCATTCAGTAGGTTACCTTCTTGTTTTGTTGATGGTTTCCTTTGCTGTGCAAAAGCTTTTCAGTTTGATGTAGTATCACTTGTTTATTTTTGCTTTTGTTTCCCTTGCCTGGGAAGACATGTCCAGAAAAAAGTTGCTAATGCCAGTGTCCAAGTGTGTACTGCCTATGTTTTCTTCTAGAGTTTTATGGTTTCAGGTATTATAGTTAGGTCTTAAAACCATTTTGAGCTTATTTTTGTGTATGGTGTAAGACAGTGATCCAATTTCATTCTTTTGTGTATAGCTGTCCAGTTTTCCTAACACAATTTATTGAAGAGACTGTCTTTCCCCCATTTATATTCTTCCTTCCTTTGTCATAGATTAATTGACCATATAAGCATAGACTTATTTCTGGGCTCTCTATTCTGTTCCATTGTTCTGTGTGTCTATTTTTGTGCCCATACCATACTGTTTGGTTACTGTAGCTTTGTAGTATAATTTGAAATCAATTAGTGTGATACCTGCAGCTTTGTTGTTCCTCTCAAGATTGCTTTGGCTATTCAAGGTTTTTGTAGTTCCCTACACATTTTAGGATTATTTGCTCTAATTCTGTGAAAAATGCTATTGGTGGTTTGATGGGAATTGCACTGACTCTATAGATTGCTATATTTTTCAGTATCATTAATCTACAATTATATGAGGAACATAGTGTTTACTAGACTCCCCCCATCACCAAGTCTCCCCACATACCCCCTTACAGTCACTGTCCATCAGCATTGTAAGATGCTATAGAATCACTGCTTGTCTTCTCTGTGTTGTATAACCCTCCCCATGCCCCTCTCCCACATTATGTCTGCTAATAGTAATACCCCTTTCTTCCCCCCATCCCTCCCTTCCCACTAATCTCCCCCAGTCCCTTTCCCTTTGGTAACTGTTAGTCCATTCTTGGGTTCTGTGAGTCTGCTGCTGTTTTCTTCCTTCAGTTTTTTCTTTGTTCTTATATTCCACATATGAGTGAAATCATTTGGCACTTGTCTTTCTCTGCCTGGCTTATTTCACTGAGCATAATACCCTCTAGCTCCATTCATGTTGTTGCAAATGGTAGGATTTGTTTTCTTCTTATGGCTGAATAATATTCCATTGTGTATATGTACCATGTCTTCTTTATCCATTCATCTACTGATGGACACTTAGGTTACTTCCATTTCTTGGCTATTGTAAACAGTGCTGCGATAAACATAGGGGTGCATATGTCTTTTTCAAACTGGGATGCTGCATTCTTAGGGTAAATTCCTAGGAGTAGTATGGTCATTTTAACAGTATTAATTCTTCCAACCCATGAGCATAGGATGTCTTTCATTTATTTTTCATCCTCCGTTTCTTTTATCAGTGTCTCATAGTTTTCATTCTTTCAGTTCTTTCACCTCCTTGGTTAGATTTATTCCTAGGTATTTTATTCTTTTTGATGCAAATATAAATAGATTTTTTTTTTAAGTTTCTCTTTCTGCTACTTTGTTCTTAGTACATAGAAATGCAGTCAATTTCTGTACATTGATTTTGTATCTGCACCTTTTGTATCCTAACAGTTTCTTGGTTGAGTCTTTAAGGTTTTCTATATACATAGTATCATGTCATCTGCAAATAGTGACAATTTTACTTCCTTCTTACCAACCAGGAAGCCTTTTTTTTTTTTTTCTTGTCTGATTGCTGTGGCTAGGACTTCCAGTCCTAAATTGAATAAGACCGAGGGACAATCCTGGTCCTGTTCCTTATCTCAGAGGAAAAGCTCTCAGCTTTTCACCATTGAGGATGATGTTAGCTGTGGGTTTGTGCCTTTATTTTGTTGAGATATGTTCTCTGTATGCCCACTCTGTTGAGAGTTTTTATCATGAATGGATGTTGAATTTGTCAATGCTTTTTCTTCATCTATTTTGATAATCATGTCATTTTTATCCTTCCGTTTGTTAATGTGGTGTATCACATTCATTGATTTTCAGGTATTGAACCACACTTGCATTCCTGGAATAAATCTCACTCAGTAATGGTTAATAATCCTTTTAATATATTTTTTGATTCAGTTTGCTGATATTTTGTTGAGGATTGTTACATGTTCACCAAGGATATTGATATGTAATTTTATTTTTTTGTAATGTCTGTCTGGTTTCAATATGAGGTCAACATTGGCCTCATAGAATGAATTTAGAAGCCTTCCTCCTCTTATATCTTTTTGGAATAGTTTAAGAAGGATAGATATTAACTCTTCTTTAAATGTTTGGTGGAATTCACCTGTGAAGCCATCTCGTCCTGGACTTCTGTTTGTTGGAAAATTTGGATCACCAATTCAATTTTGTTACTAGTAATCAATCTGTTAGATTGTTTATTTTTTTCTGATTCAGTCTTGAAAGAGTATATATTTCTGGGAGTATTCTATGTTGTCCAATGTGTTGGCATTTAATCTTTTATAGAAATCTCTTATAATCCTTTATATTTCTGTGATGTTGGTTGCACAAAACTTGTTCTTTCTTGGAACAACACACAGGACTTGAAAAAGGTACAGTAAGTTTATAAACCTATTAATATTTATTTTGTCTGCAACAGTAACGCTGCACCAGAACAGGGCCACAAAAACACACTCATAACATTGCAATAGCTGTAAGCAAGACTGATACATGCTGACCACATCTCTTCTGTGTTCCTGTCCCCAGTCCCAAAAATGTCAACCTTAACCTGCAACTCAGAGTTGTCAGAAAGGAGCACTTTCTGCTCCTGATTTCATTTGATATCAGTGGAATCTTTCAAACCAGTCACATTCTCTTTATTGATTGTTAAGCTTCACTTTTCACAGGAGAATTATTTTTCCTATTCTCCTGATTGATTTTTCTCAGAAGTCAGGATTTGGAAAAACTTGGTGATTTCCAGAGAAATGCCCAAAAGAAATTCCTGCATAGATACACTGGGCTACAGATTATCTATGCCTGATTTCTGAAGGAAGAATCTTGCTAAACAAAATAGCATTGTAAATAATATGTGCAAAGGAAAGGAAGGCCACGAGTTTGGCCCTGGTTACCTGGTTGCTGTCTATCTGAGGCAGTACCCTGGCCCTCACATACCACAGCCACTCAGGCAAAATGCAGCCTTTATCATTCCCCCAGGGACCACCTGGGTGCAGTCAGCTCCTCTGATCCCATTTAGCACTCATTGAACAATACCAAGAGCTATGCTAGATGGAGGGGACATGTAGATAAGGAAGATACAGCCTCTGCCCTTAGGAGACCTGGTGTCATCCAGGAAACAACTCAGGGTAAGGTCTGTGGAGCCAAGGGGGGAGGTGGCAGTGACCCTAGCCTCTGCCACCAGTTGTCCCAGCCTCTCTCCCCTCTTGTCAACCCAGAGCTTCAACCCCAACTCCAGCAATAAAACTCCAGGAGATCCCAAAACTGTTTTCCTTGAAAAAATGATTACTCGCTTCGGGCTTTTGGTCACAGCTAAAGGTGCGGTGCCAACACCTGTGTGTGACTTTGTCTCTATAGGGCAACCAAGTGGAAAGAAGAGAAAGGCATGTTAGAAGAATCAGTTTTAGTCCCTATGTAGTTGTCAAATGGACAGTGGAAAGCTTAGAAGGGCTGAATGTTTACTGGAAAGAAGGCAAGGCCCAGAGAGTCTGGGGACTAAGATGCTCTGCCTTCTATCTGAAAGAGAAAGAAATTCCTCCATCAGAAGCAATGCAAGCTGGGCAGTGGAAAGGAAAGAAGGCAAGCCAATTCCAGGAGGAGGAAGGAAGAAAAGAAGGGAGGAAAGAGGGAGGAAGGAAGAAAAGAAGGGAGGAAAGAGTGATGAGTTCCAGGTAAAGGTGGTGTGAGCATAAAGCCAATGAAGCTTGAGTTTCAGGAACCCCACCACCACCGTTTGCAAGTACCACTTCCAAGTTCCTGGAAAAGGCCCTTAACAAGTGCCTAAAACTTGAAAGGTTTAGAAAAGTGAGAGACAGTAACCATAATCAATGAAGACCGCAGTCTTCTCCCACTCTGACAATTCATGGTCATACTTCCTTTCACGCTGGGTGGTGTTGTAAGGGGTGGGCTGCGGGCATTGTGAGTATCTGGCTAAAGGGAAATTGAGTCGAGAGTGCAATTACATGCAATTTGCAGTCACCACCTAGTATAGTTAAGTAATTTTTGTGTCCTTTACACAGTGTAGGAATGGCTGCTAGGAATATCCCTACTGTCCAGTGTACTGACTCATGACCAAAGGTCATATTGCAGTATGAATGCGACCTACGGCACGTGGCACTGGAAGTTGGTAGGAAGTGTAAGAGAAGCAGGGTTCAACATGTATGAGTCAGAATATAGTTTGTGGAAAATTCTTTCAGTCATTGCAAATGTAAAAGGCAGGGTTTAGTTCTCACTGATGTTCTCAGAGTTCTCTACTGCCAGGAGTTCTCGCTGAATATACTTAAAAATGTAGCATATACAATTATAAGTATACCATATTTTGTTTTCTCTTTGTTGGGATTGATAGAATAGAGTGTGTCAACTTTCCAAGTTTGTGAGCATAAACTTGCTCATAAAATTTGATCAACCATACCAGAGGAGAAACTGAATTATCTTTCTATTCTTCCTATAGACAATGATGTTACAGAATTGTTGGTAAATGGTCATCAAAAAGTGTGTAGCCAAAAACACTTGCAGAGGTGTCTTAAGCAGTTTAAAATGTTATTTTTTTGGATTTGTGCTATTTTTGCTATTGGTCGGCTTTTAAACATATATAATTTGATGTGAATTATTTTCTCATTCTAAGTATATGTTTACTTTTATACCCAATTTTGTGTTTATAGTTTTATATTACTTTTCTTAATGAGATCCCTAAATAGAAGGATCCTGAAGGCCCCACAAAGCCTACTTCTGGGCCTGGGCCCAGGTTTGGGGCATAGGGGTTTACACCAGCGGCAGGTTCTGGCCCTCAGAGGCCCCTGGGCCCCTAGCCCACTCTTCCCCAGTCTCCATCCAGGCTTCATCTCTTAGGCCTTAGGATCCATCGACAACTTGAGACCCAGGAACCACTCCTCCCTCTGGGGAACAAGAGGGTATATGAGCCGGTGAGACACACATTGGCTGGACTCCACTGCTGGGGGCTTTCCCCCAGTGAACCCCTGCCTAGCAGGCTAGTTGCTACTGTGTCATGATGTGCCACCCTCCTGGTATAGGGTGAGCCCCCCTGGGCCCTGTGGCCTGGCTTGAGGTCTCAACTACCAGCACCACCTGAGGCTGAGTGTCCTGTAGTCATCAAAAACAGGAGCACCAGAGGTGGTCTGCTGCTGATTGGACCCCCTGGACTTCCTCAGGGACGTGACACTCCATCTTTCTGAACTTGTGTAATCCAGACTTCTTCCCTGTTCTGGCAGACCTTCCTGCCCACCCCACACTGGTCCAAATGGGCACTTGCTGTTTTTAAGTTATTCAGAGAACACGAAACCAGCCTGTGTGAGCGCATCTGGGCAGAGCCCTGTGGCTCCTCTCAGTGAAACAGTGTGACTGAGAGAAAAATCTGCTGCCCTTCTTCCTCACCCGAACCATTGGTTTCCTCTGGCCTAACGGGCCACGTTGCTCCTCGCTTCAGGGACGTTTTTTCAGTCAGCCAGAACTCTCTGCAGGAAGACTGCAGAGAGAGCTGCGGGGTCTAGGGCGGTCCTGGTCCAGCTGGGCCAACCCAAGAATGAAAAGACACTGACCCCCTGTGGCCACTTGTGGAGGTGCAGCAACCAGGAGAGGTAGGAGGGAGTCCAACGACAATGCGGTCCCTTGGCCCTTTGAGCTCAGCCCAGTGACTCCTTTAGGACCTCCCTGATCAGCCCAGCTCTGTACCCACTCACAGCAGAGGACCCCTGGGGAGGGGCCTGGCCACCCGGGGCCTGCTGACTGTCATCTCCAGACATGTCCCTGTCAGGCACTCTTACCTCCGTGCGTTTACTGGACTGTGGTTTCACTGACCACCTGAGCTCAATACGGGCAGGAGAGGTGTGCTGGAGTGGGTGGGCATGAGCAAGAATTTTGACAAGCTGAGGCGAGGAGAGTTCTGTTTCTCACGCATCCTCAGGCCCCCAGAACACAGAGCACCACATCCAAAACGTAGGGAGTGCTCACTTAAATGCTGAAGCAACAGAAGCATGCTTGCCTGCATTTCTGCTGAGGGAACTGCTCTGAGCAGAGGCAGGCAGGCAGGTATAGGAATACGCACGAGGGCTGGCCCATGGGGCCACCGCTCAGTGAAGTTTCCAGCTTAGGTGGAGCACTGAACTGAATTCTCCAGAAGCTGAGTCCCCAGCCCCAGTTCTGTGCTCGTCCCCTGACCACAGGGCTTTCCAGAAGGGAAGGGGTCTGAGTGCTGCAATCTGGGCTAGGTAGAAGGCTGGATGTAGAGCTAGGCAGCTGTGCATGTCTGATTCCATTTGAATCCCTAATATATCAAAATCAGGTTCTATTTCTGCATATTCATTCTTCACTGACTTTGTGATCAAAGTCCCATAGAAAGAAAATGCCGTGCTTGGGACAGATGAGGAAAGGGAAGCTCAGAAAAGTTAAATAGCTATGTCAGAAGGCAAAACTGCTCTGTTTGTAAGAAGAGAAGCTGGGGTTTGAACAATAAATAGAAATACAACACATGCAAGGCTGTTGGGCTCCAGAGTTCATGCCCAGCACCCTGTACCCTGTAGCTTCTATTGAAACATATGCCTAACTAGTTTCTGAGACTCCTGTATCCTCCACCTCAATCTGCTCCCCCACCGCAGCATAGTTACTATGTAAAAGGCAAATCTGATTGCCTAACTCCCAGCTCAGAACTGTCGGGGCTCTTCTGGGGTCAGGGTAAAGCTTGGGCACAGGGCTTGGCTTTGGCCCTTACCAGCTTGCCCCAGCCACTCCATTCTTCTTCCCCCACACCTAGCCCACTGCCTCTCAGACCTGGATGGAACTAGTCACCTGCAGGTTTTGATAAACTGCAAATTCCAATTTTCTAGGACTCAATTCCTAGTCCTGCCATGCCAATCAATTGGATTCTAAATTTCTAGCAAGCTCCCAGGTGATACCAATTCTGCTGGTCCACAGACCATAGGTGAATGGCAAGGTGCTCAACATATCATATTCCCCTCACCTTTGACCTAAACCATTCCTTTGGTGTGAAACATTTCCTGCTAGCTCCCTCTCCTCCCTGCTGTCATTTTTACCTGGCTGCTCATCCTGCCCCTTCTCCAGGCCTCAGTTCAGATGCCACTGCCTCCAGGAAGCTTTCCTGCCCCCCTCAGGAAAGGTGTGGGGCCTCATCTGGTAGACCTGCAAACAGAAATCTGAAATGGGCAAAATGATATAATATCTGAGATTGGTTTTTAAATAGTCAAGACAAAAAATTGGGGGCAAGAGCACCATGAAGAAAGAATGGCAATATGTTGATAACTGTGGGAGCCAGGTGATAGATACACATGGGTTTGTTGTACTACCTTTAACATTTGTACATGTTTGGAAGTTTCCAAAGAAAAAAGTTCTAAGAAAACAAAGCCTGGGTTAGGAACCTGTCCCATGTACCTCCTTGGCTACTGTCCCTGCCTGTCCCTACCCCCTGTCCAGCACTTATCCCACACATTGTGAGCTGCACAGTTTTTAAGGGCTGAGAACATACCATATTTTGTTCACTTTTGTACACTCACCTTTGGCACCCTAATTGGCACAGATAAATTCTTAACATATTTTTATTGAATGATTGAATGGAAATCCTTCCATGGTGTGTTAGTTGGCAGGAGAGAAGCAGATCACTGAAATATATGTTGAAACAAAATAATGCACATTGTTCAGCCTTATGTGGAGCCACATAGCAGCTGCTCCTGGAATCTTCTCTGAAGTCCACTGTGTCCCAGGAAAGATTTAATGGCGTTTAAGAGAATCAATTTAAGTGGTTAAGTGAAAGGCAGAGTTAGACACTGGACCTCCTCAATGTACATGGGAGAAGGGTGAATGGTTATCTGATTCAAAGCTGGTGGAACATAAATAGTATAGATTCAGTCATGTAATCACCAATATGAGTTTGGTGTCTGTCAGATTTGTCTACCACATTGGAGACACCTCTTCTCCAAAGTACCTGCTTACAAGAGCTTAGATGAATGAAAGTGTTAAAAAAAACAATTCAACTGAGTAAATTTTGGCGATCTCACTGGCTTTATTCAACAATTCATGAGTTGGGCAGCTTCCAATCTAGCAGACAGAAAGGCGCTCCAAGGAGCTATACAATATGACAGACTTTTATAGGCAGAAGAGAGCAGAAAGAAGAAAGTTACACTAGGCAGAAAAGCAGGTTTGTTATTGCAGTTACTTACCCTTAGGAGTTGGCAGGGGTCGATCAGGCAGATTATCTAACTAGTGCTGATAGGGTGAATCCTAGTTGGCTTGCTTGAGATTCCATTTCTGGGAAAGGCAAAACTGTAATTAAGTCTTAGTTTGGTGATGTGGGGCTTAGCATAAGCAACTCCATTTTGAGCTGTTTTCTTGTTAACAAAAGCTTGTTTGTTGGCCAAATGAAAAAGGCGGAAATGGTATTTTTGGAAGGGGGGGGTACTGTTTTGTTTTGCACAGGGGAACCTATAAAGAAAAAGGAGAGAATGGGCGGTGGCAACGGCTGGGATGATGAGCTCTCTGGGCCCCAGCTGGGTGTACTGAAGGAGTAAGTCAGAGCCAGAGGGGAAAGAGCTGTCTTTGTAGGACCCTGGACACTAGCACAGCAGCTGACCCATTCTTCACTCCGCTTCCTACCGCCATCTGCCCAGACCCAATGCTGCTTGAACACTCTGAGGTCTCCTGGTGGCAGTTGGTAGCAGGGGACAGGAAAGGAGCATCATCTTAATTTTCTGGCTCGATGGGGTTAATGGTGATGCCAGTCACAGGCATGGGAACTACTGTGGGGGGAGCAAGTTTGAAGGAAAGACGGTGAGTTCACACAAGGAGACTGCTCACTAGAGGATACCCCTTAGTGTGTGCGATAAGTTTGGGCAAACTGAAAGAGGACTTTGCCTGGTTCCCCTGACAGAAGCAAGCTTCTGGGACTCACCTGTAGAGGTGGGATCAGTGGCTGATGCTACAAACACTCTCACAAAAGGCAGGCAGGTCCAAGAGTCAGGAGGGACAGAACATAGGGAACTAGGGGCATCACGGCACGTCCTGGGGTTGAAGGTGAGGAAGGCAGCAGAGTTTCTCGACAATACATCTTTGACCCAGAGTGGAAAAATTTACACCCGTGTGATCTTGTGTTCGGAAGATGGCGGGCTTCCACTAAGCCATAAAATATCTGAGGACAAGTCTGACATTTTACTCATTTCTATGCAAACCCTAACACAATGGCTAACTCAAAGGAGGTGCAGAGTTGATGTTCGAAAAGTCAATGAATGAAATGAATGCACTTGAAATGGTGTTGATTTTAGCTTTGCCTCCAAGCTAGAATGATTAATCGAGCTCACTCATATTCCGTGTTGTTATTATTATCTTGGCTACTGTGTTTTTATAGCATTTAATAGCTCCCTTGTTCTCCCAAACATCAGAGAAACTGAAGCTTCGGTAATGAGGGAAATTTTCGCTCTACTGTTTTCTGTGGGAAGTCAAGCTCAGCTCACATCTGGTGGTCTCCACGATGTCCTCATTGCTAATGGGATTTTGTATTTTTCCCCATTGTCTGCTAGATCCAGACTGTAGAGAAACAGACCTTACCCATCTCTCCAGAAAGAGGAAGTTTAGTCTCATCAAGATTCTGTCTGGTTAAGGCCTGATTTTAGAGGGGCAGATCAGACTTTAACAAAACAAGCAGAGCAGAGAGAGGGCCCTGCTGTTTGGGCCAGGCTGTGCCAGAGAGAGGGGAGAGCCTAGGGAGAGGAGTGGGCACTGGATGTAAGCTTTACCGTGCAGACCTCACCTGTCTGGGACTCATCAGAGGCGGGCGTGGGGTCTGCCTCACCAGCGACTCCTTTCTCTCTTCCCACTCCAGCCAGAGGTCTCGGGTCCTGATTTGCTCCCATTCTTCTCTGGACTTCTCTGCTGCTTGCTCATCCAGCACCCAGCTCTTCCACTCCACATCCAAGACGATGGACTTGAAATTTATGAGCAATGACAGATTGCTGCTCTTTAAACAATGCTCATTCATTCAACAAACATGTATTGAGACCCCCATTTGTATCAAGCACTGTTCTAGCATTGGGAATATAGCAGTAAACAAGACAGACAAACTTCCTCACCTTATCCTGCTTATATTTCAATGGGAGGAATGCTACAATTTTGCAAAACAAACACACATACCCAGAACTTTGCAGACCAGTAGGCACTGAGAGGGGCATCCCTAAGAGGGGATCATTTACTCCAAAACCCCTCTCACTACCCACCAACTTTAAACAGGTAAAGCCTGACCTGTGGGAACTGCTATAATGGTAACCATCCCAACAGTGGCCAACACTGACAGGCGGGTTTTCTATGTGCTGCTCTCCATGTGCACTACTAGCTTTTGTCCTCACAACAGTCCTGTGCAGTAATCACCAGTATTAGACCACTTTACAGATGAGGGAACAGAGGCTAGGAGAGATTGAGTAGTATGGCCAGGTTCATATCCCTGGGATTTGACCCCAGGCAGTCTGGAGGCTTTTTGCCTTTCTGCTACACTTTGCAGAGATAGAAAAGGAAAACTATCTCCTCCACAGACAATGTGCAATGCTGAAAGGGTGAACAGAAGACTTTTGGGGGGTAGAAACAGGGTGCGGGAGGCCAGACTCCACTCCATCCTAAACCACTCTGTGTGTGTGTGTGTGTGTGTGTGTGTGTGTGTGTACAGAAGCGCAGATGTACACTACACAGGAATGTGTACATTCTCCTTGACCCTTGCACCCAGAACTCATGGCTATTGCCATCTCCTTCTCCACAGCCTTTGCTGATCCTTATTCCTGAAGCTGGGAAGAGAGTAGGGCACCCAGGTGACAGTCTGATGGGCATGTCCATGGGGCTACTTCGCTTAGGGACATTGGTAGGGCCAGTGTTACAGTTGCTTGAAGCAGCTATCATATGCCTTCTCAAGTAATCTAAGATGCTATTTTTACTAATGGAAACCAACACTGAGCATCCACTATGTCCAAGTCACTGTGTTGGGTCCGTTTAAATAAGGCCAACCTGACTTTAAATGGTCCAAGCTAGCCTGCCAAGTCCTGAGTCCAACTTATTTAACCACATTACTTGTAGTTGTGCTGAATTTATTAATTAAATTACAATTTTAAGGTCACTGCTCATTGGTAGGTAGAAAATTGCTAGATGATATTTAACATAAGTAAGGTTGAACATCCCACAATTTCTGCGTGGCAGAGAAGAGGACCAAGAAAATGACTACCATGGAAGCAACTTTTGAAATAGCTCCAGCTACCTTCTTCTGAGTGCCACATCCGTCTTCAGGAAACATTATGTAAATGCAACTGGATTGGAGTTCTGGCCTCTCCCCTCACTTGCTGTCATAGTTGAAATGTTAAAATCAATGATTCCATTTAGAATGGGCGAAGTTTGAAAACTGAGTGGCAACAGGAACTCTCAGTGCCCTACAGCTGAGGGGGGCCAAGTAGAAGAGCCAGTTTGGGCAACTCTGGCAGGATCCAGAGTGAACAATATGCACCTTACAAGCCAGCATTCTGCACCAGGTATGTATCCAAGTGAGGTGCATGACTGTGTACATCACAAGACATATAAGAAGGTTCCAAAAAGCATTTTTTGTAAATAACCCAAACTGGAAATAACCCAAATTCCCAGCAAGAGTAGGATGGATAACAGTCCTGGGGTGTAGTCACTTGGTGGCATGTTCTACAGCAAGATAAATAAACAGTTGACAGCCACACCCAACTAGGTGGATGACTTAGTCAACATGTTTAATGAAGAAGTCAACAGACAAAAAAATACGAAGATGTAATTCCACTGCCATATCCTTTTATATAAGGTTCAAAAACAGGCAAAACTTGTCTATGTTGTTAAAAGCCAGGATACTAGTTACCTTTGAAGGAAGATGAAGTTTGGGAGGTGGCAGGTGGGTGCTCCTGGGGTGTCAAAAACATTCTGTTCATGACCTGAGTGGTTGTTACATGTGTCTGCTTTGTAATAATTTATTTATCTGGAAGCCTATGATTTTTTACCTTTTCTGTAAACATATTCTACTTTAATAAACTTTTAAAAAAATAATTTGACTATTCTCCCCAAAAGACAAGTGATGTCATAGAGCTCACACAGTCAGGTATGAATCCAGGCCCGGGGGGAGGCAAGCGAAGTCTCCCGGCTGTCCCATAAGCCCCCCAGACCCACGGCTGGGGACCCAGGTATCACAGTTGCCTCAGGGCTGCCTCACTGTATTAGTGGAGCAACTGTGTCACTGGACAGCAGCCTGTCTCACTCTGCCCACCAGAAAGGTCCTCACTCAATAAAAGTCCTGGCTCTTTTTTTGTGAACAGCATTCAGCGAAGTGATCCAGGAGGAAATGCTGATCCTTCCCAAGACTCCAAATCTTCCAGTCTTGTGAGAGAGGCCAGGAGTAGAAAAGGGGCTTTCAGGATTTTGAGGTGGGGAGCCAGTGATGCAACACCTCCCAGGCCACTCAAGTTTTCAAAGAGGACAGCTCCACGCTCCCTTGTTCCCACTCACACCCCAAAAAGCATCTTTTGCCCCCGGGCCAATGTCAGTGTTCTCTCTGAGGTGATCACTGGCTAAGTTGCGATATTTCATATGGTCTCCATTCTCCTGCAAAGAAAGGTCAGCACAGATAACCCAATTTTTAGAAACAGATGAAAGATTTAAAAAGGCGACTCACAAAAGATAATATCCAAATGACCAACAAACATAGCAAAAGACGCTCAACAACACTAGCCATCAGGGAAGGGAGAAGTAAAACCTCAATGAGAGACCACTGTGCTTCCCCAGCTAAAATGAAAAGACCTGACAATTCCAAGTGTGGAGACACAGAACAAACTTCTACATTGCTGCTGGGACAGCGAATTGGCCCATCACTTGGAATACTCTTCAGCAATTTCTACTAATGTTAAATGTACCCAATAGTTCTACTCCTGGGTATATATCTAACAGAAATGGGTGCTTGTGTCCAACAACACATAGAAACATATAAACAAGAATATTCAGAGCAGCTTTATTCCTGTTAACTAAAAACCATACCCAACCCAAATGACCACGCAATGCAACATGACTGAGCAGTACAGAAAAGACGGAGATGCTGCAGCAACACACCCGCCTGGATGCATTTCACCTACTGCTGCATGAAGAGAAGGCAGACTCCATTGTGCTCCATTTAGATGCAGTTCCAAAACAGGCAATCCTCATCTGTGGTGACAGAAGTCAGGATAGCAATTCTTCCATGAGACTGCGGTATTTACAGGGAGGAGGTGCTAGAAATATGCCATATCTTGATCTGGGTAGTAGTTACATGGGTGTAAATACTTATCAAGCTCCATCTAGTTATATGCTCACATTGTCGTGCTTAGGAAGGCATGTAAGTTATACTTCCACAGAAATGTGAAAGAAAGAAATAAAAAATGAAGGAAGGAAAGGAGGAAGGAAGGGATGAATGAAGGAAAGGTCAACCAAACTCTGCTCTCTCAGACACAAAATGGCACAGCCATTCTGGAAAACAGATCATTTCTTTAAAAAGTTAAACGGTCACCTATCCTGTGGCCCAACAATCAACTTTTAGCTATTTATCCTCAAGAAATGAAAACTTATTTCACAAAAAAAACCCTTTACGTGGATGTTTAGACCAGAGTTATTCGCAATGGCCCCAAACTGTAAACAACCCAACATTTTTCCATGGTGATGGATAAACTGCAACATCCATACTGTGGGACACCACCCAGCAATGAAAAGGAATGATGGGCTAGTGGTCCAGGCACCAACATGCATGGATCCCAGAGGCACTATGCTGAGTGAAAACCCAACCTCGAAAGGTTACATGCTATCTGATGCCATTTGTATGACATTCTGGTAAAGACAAAAATATAGGAACAAAGAGCAGACCCAGAATTAGGGATGGGGAAAGGGTCTGATTACAAAGTGGGCAGCACGAGATAGATCTTTGGATATTGGAGTCGTTCTGTATCCTGTCTGAAGTGGTGGTTACAAGAATCTATATGTGTATAAAAACGCACAGACTGTACACTAAACAAAGGACCTACTCCAATGCCACCTCCAGGTTCCACACCACACCCTCCTCCTGTTTCCCCAGGAATGTTCAGGGATTCAACAAGCAGTCAGTGCATGTCTGCTGGCTGAGACCTAAGGTGGAGGATAGGATGGATAAGGACGCTACCTGGACGAGCTTCCATCTCCCTGTGAGACGGATGACAACATGCACGTGCCTGCTGTCATTTCTGAATAACTACGGTGCAGGACTAAAGGGGGCTGGCACAGCCACCGAGGCCTCAGGGTGAGATGCCACTAAGCAGGGGCCTGAGGGCAGTCCTTGTCCCTCACGTTCCTGAGCACATTGCCCTCTTCATGGCCTCTCCCAGGGAGGGCTGCCAGACTTAGCAAATCAAAATATTGCATGGGACACACTTATACTAAAATGTGTGCTTTGTGTATCTGAAATTGAATTTAACTGGCCATCCTGCATTTTATCAGGCCACCCTACTCCTGGGGTCTTCCTACCCTGTGAGTTCAGGGTACAAAGATGCTCACACCTTCAGGACCCAGCATGGTGGATGGTCCATCATAAGTGCTCCATAAACAGTGAAAGAATGACCTGGTTAGCAGGTTGGTGAGCAGCGCCCGGTACCCTGTATTGCATTGTTTATCTGTGGAGTGACTGGGACAGTATGGATGCCAACCCTTGTGCCTGACATAGGGGCTACAGGCAGCCCAAAGGGGGCCTGAGGTAGCATTAGCTGCCTCCTGCAATCTCCACCAGTGGCTCCCCTACCTCCCTGTGTAATAATAAAATAAGAAAAACATTTTTTAATGTGGCAAAATATTTCATATTGAAAACTGACATTTTCTCAATCTTATGTACATGAATAAAAGCCCCTTTGGAAAATGTTGCTCTAGTTATTAGTGTGCAGTGTGTGATCTAAGAAGAAACTGTTCCAGCCAGTTCCCCCACTACCTGCTTCCAACCAACCGGGCTCACCTAAGCCCCTCTTCCATTGCCATGCGGGGCTGGCCCACATAGCTGGCTGGTCAGGGTTAGATGAGCAGGCAGCGTGAGAAGGCATCTTGTGATGCGGGGTATATGTGTCTGTCCCCCCCACCAAACTGGCACCCTATATTATTCCCATGGGAGCAGGTCAGGAAATGCGGGTTGAAAGTCTGACTCTCAAGAGCAAAGATCATACTTGACACGAAAGCTTCTGTGTCAGTGTGCTTCCACGGAGGAAGGCTGCTTCACACATGGACCCCACAATGGCCTTCGGGGGTCAGTGATCCCCCCAAGGCCCAGCCTAAACCACAGGTTTGTGGGCAGAAGGGGTGTGGTCTAACTGCCCAGCATGTCCCATGAATAAGCCCAGTCTTCACTCACAGGCTGTGAAAGGGGCACCGTGCCAGGGCAGCCTCAGCCCCTCTGGGTTTCAACTCAGAAGAATGTTGTTGCTGGAGCCTCTTCTGAGTTTTAAAAAGGACAAGGAAAGGCACTGTATAAAGTGTTTTACTTCTGACTTTTTTTTTCTCATTACTCCAAACTGTTGAATCTTGAAAACCTTGCATTTACTTGTGAATCGCTGGTCTGTGTTGGTGAGTGGAGGAGGGTAAAGACATGAAGGGTCAAAGTTATTTTCATTTTCCTTTGTAAGTTTCTCCAGAACCTAGCTTTTCACTGAGCATAGTCAATTTGTTTCTGTGTAATTATGTCCTTATTCGGTGCATTTGCTAACTGGAGATGCTGAAAGCTGCTCTCCCCACATTCTGTGCTACAGCAGAAAGGGCCGAGATGGTGGTACAGCAGCTACCAGAAAATAGGGCCTAAAGTGTCCGTGGAGGATGATCCGGGAAGAGCCCACGGACTTAGCTAGAGCTAGAAGAATGAGCACAGAAACGTTGTATGTAATAGTGTCAAACACTAACTCAAAGACATAAAATTATTAGCACACTATTTACTTGTTTGCAAGGGAAGCCAGTAAATACATTTATTTCATTTATTGAAGGCAAAATTGATGTGAAACAGAGGGCGGAGAAGGGAAGGAGAAACTGAAAGCCAGCTGAAAATAATGAACTTGGCCTTTCCTTGGTAAGCTGCTGATTAACAGACAGCTGGGTAAGAAGGCATTCAGGATATTTGGCCCTTGGCAGCTGGATGGGTCCTCAAAGAAGGTAATTCCAGTTATTTATGGAGTGTCAGGTCCCCTGGGCTGCATATGTGACAAGCTGCCTCTCTGCTATGTCTGTCAGGGTCCTGGGTGAACATACCCATCTCTGGTATGCAGGTCTGCCCAAGACACTTATAAAAATTTCTCAGTAACAAATACATATTAACAACTTGAACGTGCAACAAAAGAAAATATGTTAAATACATTACAGTATGTTCTCGGCATCAGATACCAAAAATCTTTTAAAATGTAGTTATTTAAGGAAAGAATATGTTCTGTGAGAAGTTTTTCATGATCTACTGTTAAGTTAAAACTAAAAGATAGATTTCAGAATAATATATACATGGAGTTCTGGTAAAGATGGAAGAATAAACACATGTATACTTTTGGGTTCCTCCCCAAACCCTACTAAAACAACAATAAGAGGATTTATTCCTAAATAAAATAGGCTCCTTATTAGAACCTTAGCACTGACATTAACAAACATAGATTCCATAGAAGGGATAACAAGTAAATGAAAATTTGCTTTGAAGCAAGACTAAAGAAATATAAACGTGGGCCTGTAGCTAGGGCCTCAAAGGGTATTTTTTTAAGGCATCTACCTGCAAAGACATGAAGAAAGAGGAGATAAAAATGACAAAATTTGGAAGCTCATGGATGAGTGAGCCTCACAGGAGAGTCCAAGGAGAGTCTCGACATCAAGTTGAAGGCAGATCAGGTAATAAGGACAAAAAGTCTGTGTGGGAGCAAGTCAACTCCAAGCAAAGATTTCTTAAAGAAGGTGAAATGGTTACAAGAACTAATTTGAGTCCAAGAGGAGATATATTCTACTGGCAGTGATTTTTTATTGAAATAATAATAATAGAGAAAACTAAACAAATGAAAAGGAAAACAATCATTAAGTCCAAAAGACAAGAACAAAAAAAACAAATGAGAAAAGAACTATATCTACTAGGGCCCAGTCAGAAAACACAAACTAGACAGTAATTAGAAAGAGAGAAAGTTTAAAACAAAGAATTATTAACTGTAACAGGGGCTTGCAGTATGCATGGATGGGCTAATAAAGTGAACAGAACTCTACAGAATACAAGAAAAAGTGGACACAAGGGGTGGCAGCCATCACCTGCTAACTTGTCTATGATGTTAGGGGGCAGGGTAGTGTCTACTCTTGGGGGCAGGTAATGGTTAGAAGATGTTAGTTCAGTTTAGATTATTAGTAGATTTTATATATTGTATGAGAATAATTATTTAGACAATTAGAAGATGTTAGTTCAATTGACAATTTGTGAAATTTCATGGAGCTGTGTGCCATAATTTTCTACATATATGTTATACTTCAGAAGATTAAAAATACAAAAAAAAAAGTGGTACTTTTTGCTTTTCCTTTCTGCCTTCTTCAGATGGTTGGCCTTATTTTTAAGCTGCTCCCCATGCCCCCAACATACCGTGTGTGTACAAGTAGATAGTAGAAATGGCCACCCTGAATCAAATGGTCTTTATATAACCAATACTTTCTTTGAACTTAAGAAAATATGGATTTATCTGAGAATAACGTAATTATCCACTAGTAACTGACTTAACTAGATAGGTATTCAAGCATCACAATTAATGGCAATGTGAGTTTATTCAAACACCTGTGCATCTTTATGCAGTGATCTGGTAAAAGTTCTCTAGTCTCAGTTGACCAGTGCAGTGTTCAATTCATTTTATTTTTAGTCAATAAACAGTGAGCAACTACTGGGTACCAGACCCTCAACCAGATTCTAGGTATACAAATATGAATAAGACATAGTCCATACCCTCACAGAACTTTCAGTTGGTATAAGAAACAGGTGATTTCAATAGTTTACTATTGAAATAAAGCTGGTATTAATTTGAGCTGTATTTTTATAAATTAAGATAACATAATCCCCAAGGAAAGCACTAAGAAAATAACTCAAAAATATATATAGTGAAACAAATAAGGGAATTTAAAATGGTATACTAGAAAATACTGATTTAACACAAAAGAAGGCAGTAATGGAGGAATAAAGGAACAAAAAGTCATTAAGACATATAGAAAACAAGTATCAAACTGGCAAACATAAATCCTACCTTATCTGTAATTAGTATCTGTAATATCTGTAATTATCTGTAATAATTAAATCAATAATTCTCTGTAATTACATTAATTGGATTAAGCACTCCAATTAAAAGGCAGATATTGACAAAATTGATTTTTTTAAAGCATAATCCAGTGATACACTATGAAAGAGACATACTTGAGATTCAAAGACACAAATACATTGAAAGAAAAAGAATGGTAAAAGATATTCCATGCAAACAGTAACCAAAAGAGAATGTGGGTGGCTACACTAACATCAGACAAAATAGACTTTAAAACAAATTGTTGCTAGAGATAAGAACATTTTAATGATAGTCAATCTGTCAAGAAGAGAGAACATTTATACACACATATATGTACCTAATAATAGTGTCCCGAAGTACATGAAGCAAAAAACTGGCAGAATTGAAAGGAAAATAGATAATTCAACAATAATAGTTGGAGACTCCAGTACCTATCCCACTTTCAATAATAGAACAACTAGACAGAATATCAAGAAAATAGGAGACTTGAACAACACTACAAATCAACTAGACCAAGAGAAAGAATACTCCACTCTGCAACAACGGCGTACACACTCCTCTCACGTGAAATAGGAACATTTTCCCAGGTAATTCATACGTTAGGCTATAAATCAGGCCTCAACAGATTTAAAAAGACAAAGTCATAAACATATGTTTTATAACCACAGTAGAATGAAATTAGAAATCAGTAACAGGTGGAAATTTGGGAAATTCACAAATAAGTAGAAAGTAAACAACACACTCCTAAATAACCAGTGGGTCAAAGAATTTATCACACGGAAAATTAGAAAATGAAATGAAAACAGAATTCAATATCAAACCATACAGGATGTAGCTAAAGTAGTGTTTCAAGGGAAAGTTACAGTAAATGCCTAATTTTAATAAAGAAGAAGGATCTTAAATCAATATAAGACAGAGGGATGTACAGGGCACTAGGGGCACTGAGAGTTGGGGTAATTAGCTTTTCAGTAAAGATGACATTTCAAAGGATAAGTAAGGCTGGAAGAAGATGGGAAGAGAATTCTAGACAGAGAACAATCTGAGCAAAAGCATAGAGCATGAACTAGAATGGGTTACACAGTCCAGTACTGCCAGAAGGTAAAGTGTATGGAAAGAGAGGCAGAGAAGGCTGCAGGGGCAAGTGGGTCCCAGCCTTGGAGGTTTTGTATGCTCTCCTGAGAGCCTTCGACTTTATTCTTTGGGTCACTAAAAGGTTATAAGCAGGTATATGTTTTAGATTGTCTTTGTGAAAGATCTTTCCAGATGTAGATTTCTCCTTGCATTTTCTAGAATGGATCAGAGGGTTTGAGGGGCCAGAAAAGAGACCATTGCTGCAATCCAGAGAGAGAAAACGGAGCCTGAACACAAGCCATGGTGGCGGCTGCAGGGGAGGAGCTGATTCGAGTCTTTAGGAACCTCGGTTGGCAGAACTAGATACTGACTGGAGGTGGGGGGTGAGGAAAGTGAGTCTAGGACGATCAGTAGTTCCTGTTTGGGTGAGTGGCAGTCACACCAGGGTTGAGGGTGTCACGGGCATTATCTTAAACTATTTTTCTTTCCCCCTTTTCCTGTGCACTGCCATGGAGGAAATACTATCCTGATGCCACCCATCTCTGCCAGGGGTTTGCTAACCTCTCTGGAAATCCTTGCACACTACCCTCTTGGGGCCCCTGCCTCCCCATTTCTCCTACAGGGTCCCCTGCAGGCACACCAGGCATGGCAGTGAGGTGTTGGCTCCTTCCTCCCCAGGCCCCAAGTCCTCCCCTGTTCTGTGCTACCTCCCTGTTCCATGAATATCTACCTTCTAGGACAGGTCACAAACCGCAGACCTAAGCACCAGATTTCCCCTATCCATGGACTTTATTTGGCCTGCTCTGTCTTTACTCTGCTGGGAGGAGAGATGCAGGGGTCTGATCCACCAACAGGCAGCATCTTGACCACCAAGGTCATTAGCTCTCCTGTCTCTCATCCTTCTCACCCTAACTGCAGGGGCTCAAAAGAAATGACTGGTTTCCTGTAGAATGCCTTCCAGAAGATCAGTCCTACCTCCCCCACAAAAATAAAAGTCAGTTGCCAGAATATTAGACTGAAGCACATGAAACTGACAATACTCAACTGGTTTTGCCTTATAAAGATGGCAATTTCACCTGCTTCCACTATTAACATGATCCTAGCTTAGTTGCTAGAACAGTGGTTCTCAGTCTGGGTTGCAATTCAGAATACACTGGGAGTTTAAAAAAAAATTTGCTAAGCCATCCCCCCAAGACAATTCAATTAGAATCTTTAAACACAGGGGTAGGGGTGGGGTGCAAGCATAAGGATATTTTTTCAGTTTCTGCACTGCAGCCAGATTGAGGACTGAAGCTTCAGCACGTCTGTGGGTCAGTCAAGCTTCAGTTGAACTCAGCACATTACCTGTGGCTGATGGGAGCTGAGTTTGAGGAACCGGGAACTTCCAGGTGGCTGCAATCACCCCAGGCAGTAATTAATGCAATGACTTCATGCATTAAATTGAGTTAATAAAAGTTTAAGAGCTTCCATAATAGCAAAAAAAAAAAGTAGTAAGTACCCAGTGCATGTGGTACCACCCTTAGTACACTACAAAATGACTGCCTTGTGGAAATTAGCAATCTGTAATTTGCAATATTGTCTCTGCAAATTCACTGAAGACTCCATTGGCATTAAAGAAAAGCACAACAAACTGGAACATGTTCAAAGACATGGCCCTGGACATTCACTCAAGAGCGTATACCACAACAAATGCACTTTATGTATGTACAATTATACTAAATGTACAATTTGGTTAATTAAATGACTACAGCCATACATGGTAGTTAAGTGAACACTGCTTTGAGAGCTATAGCTCCTTTGCATTCTCAGTAATTCTAGGAGTTTGCTTCCCCTTAATGTATTTTTCTCTTTGCTTTGAATGAGCAGAATTTTTAAAAACCAAATTATGAGATAAATTTCCAGAATAAAAGAAAACATAGCCCATATTACTTTTGGGGGTGATGAGAATGTTCTCAAGTTAGATTATGGTGATGGTTGCTCAACTCTGTAAATATACTAAAGACCACTGAATTGTACACAAAACAAGCAAGTTTTGTGGTATGTAAGTTGTATCTCAAGAAAGCTAGTCTTTTGGAAAAAAAACATAATGTGGGGGTGGAAAAAATAACTGAAAGATTTCCACCACTTACAGATTATGCATCCTGAATTTCTTGGCAGAGAAGCTGGCTGCATCTATGCATCTGCTTACTTTATAACGCTGTCCCTGGGAGTTAGGAGATCTGTGCAGATGGCCTTGCCAGGGTTAGGTGGGCAGTCCCACCACTGTGCAAGCGGAGTAGTTGCAGAGCTGGTGACAAAATGAAAGAAAGGAGTTTGCCCAGTTGGGAAAGAAATGCAAAGGTGGCCTTACACTAGAGCCCTGTGCAGAGAACAGACCTGCCCAGAGGCAGCAGCAGCATTCTTGCTCCAGGCAAGGACATGGTGTCCTTCACTCACTAATCCTCCTAGGCTCCTCTCACCTTGGAAGAGCTTGAGCTCTTCTACAGCTCCCTACAACTTTCTTGACATAGAATTAACTTAAATAGTTTCAGCAGGACCCATCACTGTGGGTGTGTTCTCTCAAAGGGTGTGTGGAGTATGTGTGTGTGTCTGTGTGTATGTTGTATGCAGGCACCTTGAGACAATACTTCCCTTGTACCTGGGGATTGCTGGACTGTTATTTGAGTTCTGGGGCTTGAGAAATTGGCAAGTCTTGGAAATGCTGAAACAGCTTAAGGAAAACATAATGTTGAAGGAGCCAAGAAAAAACCTAAAGGGCTCCTGATTTCCACATCTGTAGGACCTGTTCTCTTAAGACTTCTCTTTAAAGTGTTGAATGTGTACCATGGGCCAGGCACAGTGTCAGCAGCACAAAAGATACAGATGTCAATGCAACACTGTCCTCAGCCCCAAAGGGTTCATAATCCAGGAGAAGGAATCAGACATACTCCCCAAAGCCGTCCATACAGACCATAAGGCAAAAGAGGTACGAAGTACTGAGTCTTGGAAGCCCAGGAAAACATACACACCTGGAAAGGTCAGGAAACAGAAGTGGCATTTGAGCAAGATGTGACATTTTCACGTGGCAGTGGGGTGGGGTGAGTCTGTTACAGTAGGTAGATAGCCAGACATGAGCAGGAAGGGGGTTGGGGATCTTGGCTGGTGTTTACATTTGCCCAGATGCTTGTTTCTAGACATTCCATGGGGACTGTTCTCTGGGATGTGGGGAGGAAGGGTACAGATAACAGACCTGCCAAAACTGACTAGTTCCAACGTGGAGGAGGCGTTGTCCCTGACTTCACCTCAGAATTAGGCTCATTAGCATACTAAAAGTCACACTGCTTGGTGCCATGACAGTTCTGAGGCAGCCTATCTAAGGACACAAAGAGGATGTGACCCTATTTTCTGGAAATCCCTTCCCTATTCTGAGAAAGCCTCACCTATCCCTAAGACTATTCCACCCCCTGCTGCAACTCCAGCTATAAGACCACCCAACCTGAACCCCACCATGCTGCCCACCTCTGGAACATGCCAGCACTCCCTCTTTGAGTGTGTACTTCGCTTTTATTAGATTACTCCTTGCTTGTATACCTGCTTGACCTGCTTGTGAATTCTTTCTTGATCTGAGTCAAGAACCCTCTTCCCGGCCAGGGTCTTACCTAGCACAGGGACATTGCCCCAGACTGGACTGCCTGGCAACAGGGTGGGAGTCTTAGAGGAAGAGTATGTGATCGCAGCTATGAGGGTGGAGCACAGGGATGTCCTCAGAGAGCAAGTGAGCCCTTTAGAGCAGAGGGTAAAGAATTAGCAGAAGTCGGGCCTGGAAAGGTGCCCTGGAACTGGAAATGCCAAGCAGAGGAATTGCTATTCAATTCTGCAGGCCACGGACAAACCAGTGGGAGGTTCTGCAGAGAGGCTACCACCAAGACTCCTTTGCTGATGATACATGTGCATAGTCCTTGGTTGGAGGGGACAGCCAAATTCCTGCTCTGATTTCAACTCAGTGTGCTTCAACACATCAATGCAGAGAAGGTCCTCTGCATGAAGCCCTCCACAGGCGGGAATAAAGATGAAATAAAGTCAGTTTGTGTCATTAGAACCTTGCAGTTTGGGTGCAGGAAAGAGAGGCAAAGGGGGAGTTTGGACCAGGGTACCTGGAACCACAGTGCATCCCAGGACTTGTAACAGAAGTGCCATGGGAGGCTCAGCGAAGTGATCAGACCTTCCTGATGGGGGCTCGCCAGACCTACCATTCTATTTCTCCGTACTAGAAGGACAATTTCTCAAGGATGAGAACCAGGCCATCTTTGTCTTTGTGTGGCCTGGCTTTAGCTCAGTGTCTGGCACTTGCAGACATTTCTGAAGGAAGCAAGGAAGGAATGATTCTCATCTGCTGAGAATGTCTTTCTTTTAAGTTCACATAGAGCTTCCTAACCTTGGTTCATATCGTCTCTCTCCTCTCCCACCCATATTTAGCTCATCTCAATCCTCCCTCCCTGACAATACCAGCTCACACTATATCCTGGACGTCGATTCTTTCAGCTATCACAGAGTCTGTGCTGCGTAATTTAAGTCCCCCGTATTCCTTACAGCTGTGTCCTCTGTGCTGGTCATGTAAACTCTTTGAAGGCAGAGCCCTCTTCTTAAATGACTGCATCCCCCACAATACCTAGAATATACTGACTGTGTTGACTGACTGGGAAATAAGGTCCATCACAGGGGAAGGGCAGAAACTAACATCCTGGAATGTCAGGCACTGTGCTGGTGCCATGCATACATTCACAAAGAGCCTGGATAATGTGGCCTAGGGAAGAGAAAATAGGGGCAGAACAATTTTACTGTCTGAAAGAAAGCTTTTGACACAGGGTCCCAGAACCCATGGCTCTCCTTCTCTGCAGACAGAACAGGAGGAAGTGTGTCTGCCCTGCAGCATGTGGGGTGCATGGAAAGATTTCGTGGATATGAAATGAAGCACTGGGGTGGGTGGCCTGCAGAGGCATAAACCCCTCTCTCTGAAAGTCCTTAAAGACAGGGGCATCACTGGAAACAGGATGCAGGATGCAGTGGTCTTCACCTGAGCATAGACATTTGGACAGTCTACCCTCGCTGTCCTTGTCAGAGTTACAGGCAAGAAAGGAGTGCTTTAGGGTAAAATGTCTTAGAGGAACTGTTGATTTGCCTTTTTTGCTTTATGATCTCCTGACATAGTGAACAAGGTTCAGGGAGCTTAGCTCACTGCAAGTAGATCATTGTTCCTGTACAGAGAAAGGATGTTGACTCTCATTACCATCCAGTCCATTTTCCTAAGAATTATGTATTTTATGGTCAGAAAATGACTGCCAAACCCTTGCAACTACATCCAGAGAAAGACTGATACAAGGCTTTCTGCATCTGACCATCTGCTCCATCCTCAGGGGTGCATGTTCTCTGCAGTTCTCTGCAGAGGGGCTGCAGATTGTCTGGGGCAGGTGTCAAGCCCAGTTATTTCTCTAGGATCTCTGATAGTAAGGGCTCAATAAATACACACTTATAATACCTCCAGTAACACAATAATTTGCAAGTACTTTCCCCACACGTTTCCTAATCTGGTCCTCGTAACAACCCTGTGAGGTAAGTACTATGTTTGACTCCCATTTTCCAGATATGGAACCAACCCTGAGAGTTTAAGTGGTGTATCCAATATCACACAGCTGGTAAGAGGGAGTTCTTTCTACTGTGCTCTGCTGCTTAAATGAACTATAGCCTGAGAAAGTGTTAGCTTGGGCTTGTCCCCAAACACATACTATCCCATGGAGTGGCATCCATTGTAATATTCCAGGGACGGATACACTAAGTCCAAGTTTAGTATATGACCAATAAATGGATGGATGCATTATACAGCAGATGCTCTGTATGGAGTCAGAAAAAAGGAAACAACAGGGAATAGAGATTCTTTCATTCCAACCACTTATAAGGGAGTCTACTGGGTAATGGGGCATTGGAGACTCAGACATGAATGCCCAGCCCTCATGGGGCTTATAGTCCCTTGCAAGAGACAGATATTAAACAACTACTATGACAGTAAACTAATCACAATTTTGTTAGATGGTACTAAATGCAGCAGGGAGCATTGCTCTCGTCTGAAGGAAGAGCAATTTGCCATCAGTTGTAAGGTTGGCCTCTTTTGGGCAGGGGGGATACACCCACACAGGCAGAGGCAAATTAAAAGGGCAGGAGGGAAACTGCTTCTCACAAACTTGATCTAAGGGACGTCAACGCTCCAGTCCCGCTGCCTGGCTGCCCCCGTGCTCATGAAAATCAGGAAAGAATGAGTGAAGACAGAAGTGCCGTCAGTTTATGGAAGCGGGGCGGGGCGGCGGCGAGGAGAGACTTGACGCGGCGCCGGGAGGGTTAAGCGGGACGGCAAGGATGGGACGGGTTAAGGGAGGCGGTCCGAGCGGGCCTGCTAGCTCCGCCCACCGGAGGGTGGGGGTGGAGCCTCGCAGAGGCGCCCTTGGATTGGTCACGGGGCAGGCGTAAAGCTAGGACTGTACTAACAGTCGGGGCCGCGGAGGCGCGGGGTGGGGCGGGACGGCCGGCTCAGCTCGGGGAGAGGCGGCCAGGGAATGGCCGGGCCGGGGGTGGGCGGGAGCCGCAGTGGCGGCGGCGGCGGCGGCCGGGGGCGGTGAGCGCGGCGTGGGGCGGCCCCTCCCCGGAGGTGGCGGGGGCGGCCGGGGCCGCGCCGCACCGCACCGCGCGGGCGGCCATGGAGCGAGCCTAGGGCCGGCAGGTGAGGCGCGTGAGGGCGGGGTAGGCGGGGAGGGCGCGCGACCCCCGCCCCCGGCGGGGCAGGCGGGAAAGCGCGGCGGCGGGCGGGGCGCGGTGCGGGGCGCGCGCCTGGCAGGGGCCGCCTGGGGGCGGGGCACCTCCCTGAGGGGCAGGCGCCGGTGCTTGGCGGTCGCGGGTGGGGCCTGGCGGCGGGCTCGGTGGTGCCCTGAGACCGGCCTGGCCGCGCGCCCCACTCGCTGGCCCTGAGGGAGGCTCCTGCGGGCCGTCGCGGCTGAAGGGATAGCTTGTTGGCCCGCCCGAGGCACGGGCCTTACCTGGGCACGCCTCGGGCCGCCGCGGGTCCGTGTAGTGACCGACGCTCGCGCCCAGACGCAGTCCCAGGGGGCGACTGGCCCCGGTGCCGCCCTCGCGTCAGGCCGAGCGCCCGTTGCGGTGGCCGGGAGAGGTTCGCGCGCCCTCGGGCCCACCTCGTGGCCGAGAAGCGCCAAGTGACCTCCAGGCCGGAGGCGGGAGGCGGGGTAACTGTGTCCCGGGGTCCGCCGTCTCCTCGGGCTCGAGCACCCCACTCCCACGGTCGGGCACAACTTAAGGAAATGATACTGTAGTCAGGAGTGGGTTGCGCTGGAGATTTCATTTCCGGGTGTGATGGCCCCGCGATTACGAGGGAGCCGAAAGGTTGCTATTAATGATGAATGTAAGCAGTTGTCAAGCTGCGCCCTTGGTTGTGGGAATCTAATCAGTTTCAATTCTAATCGCTTCTGTTCCGCAAGTCTCCTAGTAGGGAGAGAAGGGGTAAAAGTACGTTGGAAGGAAAGTGGAGGGGACAGGACTTGATTAATCGTTGCGGAATTAAATGGTCATATCACTGGGATGGGTGAGTTTATAATTTTGGAAAATGAGAGATGCTTGATACTTCGTCTTGAATCTAGGGCCACGTACCAGTATCATCCCCGCCCAGTCAGGTTCCTTCTGGATGTGTGATTTTTCACCTTGCAAAGAAGGAATAGGAATGTGGGGTCTTTTAGCTTTAAATTGTAGGACTTTATAAATATGTAATCTCGTGGTTAAGGTTGCTGTTACTAACTACCCCCTCCTCGAGTTGTAAATTAATGCGTAAATTTCATTAGGGTTGATTTTTTTTTTTTTTAGTCGAGACCTCAGTGTGCTTATGTATCACAAACATTCCTTGAGTTTATGCAGGACCTTTGAGCTAAGCCTTAAGAGTATTTCCACATACATTGTTATTTATCTTTGTGAAACTGAGTGACATAAACTTTGTGACATATCTTTGAGAAACTGAGGTACAGGTGTTAAAGATGCTGAAGTATTTGTCTAGACTCAGAGCCAATCTAAGGTAGATTTGAAATTGTTTTGTGTTAAATTAATAACTTCTCTAGGACTTTGGCCCCTAGAACCATGCAGTGGAGTCAGTCAACAGGAGGGCCTTCCACGTTTGAATGTGCTTATCAGAGATAAAAAGGCACAAGGAAGTAATTCAGATTCTCAGCCTCACCCACAACTAAGTGCTGTAATAGAAATAAGTGGGGGTATAAGATGATTGAGAAATCTTGGAGCTCACAGCTTTTCTTCAGTTTGGTTGGAGAAAATGTGGCATTGATGT
Organism: Manis javanica; assembly: GCF_040802235.1. Classification (NCBI taxonomy): domain Eukaryota; kingdom Metazoa; phylum Chordata; class Mammalia; order Pholidota; family Manidae; genus Manis; species Manis javanica. The sequence goes on from NC_133166.1 coordinate 87,514,809, forward strand.
GTTCTATTTGTTTCTCTGAAGCTAGTAGGAAAATAACTATGATTTGGTTAAAGAATGAAAACTTGAAAATACATCCCTGCCTTTATTTCTGGGTACTTTGAGTTAGGGAACGAATATACCTGTCATCTGGTCCTTTATGTCATGAAATTATTTTATGTTAAATTGGCAGTTCTTGACTTTCAGTCAGTTCTCTTGATTTCCATTTGTAGACTCCAGCTGTTTCACACCATCTTAAAGCTTCTGCTTTTTATCTTTTTTTGAATTTTGAATTTCTAAATGAACTTTTCTTTATGTCCTTTATTTGCAGGGCAGGCTTCAGCTTCCTACACCTGGACCATCACTTAAATGGTGTAAACCCTGAAGCCAGATACTTCAACTCTTGAATTGATAACTTTAAAATAGCAATACAGTGGTTGTCATCTGGTGATTGCTCCAATCTTGTAATAGAAGCTGGAGGTTGCTCTTTTTATTCTGTGACTACAGTTGCAAACAATAAAAAGGAGACAGTCTGAAGCTGATGTCAGGTCACTCTGGGACTAAGTGCCCAGTGGTTTTGTAAATTGGGGTTGGAAGCATAGTTAACAGTGAATCACTACAGTTGTGTAATAGTGATGATATTTGGTGGGCTTTTCTTTTTTGCACTTTACAGTGCATAGTGCGTAGTAGGGGTGCAGGAAGTATTTTGTGGTTGAATGAACAAATGGAAAACAGTGTGAGGGAAGGGGAAAATTCTAGTGCATATACAAAATTGTTTCGTTTCTCTTTGTGTTAAAAAAAAAAGAGGCCAAGAAAATGTGTTTCAGATTCCTGAATAGGCTGTTGAGATGGGTATTTGTAAAGAGTTGTTTGCTGGAGTTGAGATTTGAGATTTAATTCTGCAATTGTATGGTGTTTTAGCCACCTGCAGCCTGGCAGCAGCCTATGGTGCTCCGGTCAGGTGTAACTTCACAGATTTGCTCCTGCAGACTTCTCTGGCTAGGCTAACTGAGCAGTTGTATTAGATGTAATGTTTTGCATTAATAGAAGAACCAGAGCTGTTGGTAATGGCCACATCAGTATCACTGAACCTGACTGTCCATCTTCTCGTCCCTTTTAGGATGCGAGAGGGGAATTACCCCCTCAAAGTACTTCTACAGCAGCTGCTCATCCCACACCTGCATATCTCTCCATTTCCTTCCTTGAGCTCCTCTGTAAGTCTCAGGGACTGTTGACAACAGTAGTACGTACCTGAGATACAGAAAGGAAGACCTTAACTTTGCAAATGAAACCAGCTTCTGACCAACTTACAATGTCAACATGACTGCTAGAGCCTTCTAAGAGAGAATGTAATGCAAAGCTCTCACTTGTGATTTTTGTCTTTCTTATCCAAAAGCGAACGAGGAAAGGCCTCTTGTCCTCATGAGTCTGGGGTGTACATTTGTCATCCCAGCCTGAGATCAGCAGTGGAGGCTGGTGCAGAAAAGAGGTACTGAGCTTGGGTGTGTGTTTAGGGTCTGAACTTTGTGGCAAGGTGGCAACCTTACAGAGGGAGGGTGTTATATTGGAGGAGGTCAAGGAATAAGAAATTATGAACATGTAACAGAACTAAGTACAGGGTAAAGCAGTGAAGTCTGTCATTCTATACTCTTGCATGCTTTCTACTTTATGTATGGAGAAGTGCCTCATTATTTACAAAGGGAATAAGGTGTTATCTTTGAAAATTCTTATTTTACCCTTACTTTTTCTGGAAAAATACAGTGTATCATATGCTTCATTTGCATTTTAAACAATATAGTTTAACCTTTCTTTTATTCACTGGAGGCTATGGTTACTAGCATCCATTAATGACAGTAAATCGAGCGGGACTGTGAGGCAATTGAAATAAGTAGGTTGTTTTCCTCCCTCTGCTTTTTGAATTCTTGAAACTGCTTTTAATAGTCAATCTGTCTCTTCTTTCAGAGGTGGGAAAACTGTACCTTTGCTGTTGTTAGTGTCCCTGCTGCCCTCTTTTAAATTTGCAGCTTCTGATCTTCTGTCAGGTAGCAACCCAGATAGGTGTTTCCTGAAATTGAATGTAAAAGGTAGGTTTAGGAGCATCTGCTGCTCTTCTCTATTAGTGGATGAACTTTGTAACCACTGTTTTGGCTGCCCAAAGACCATTTTTGTTCATTTCTTGTTTCTTATCCTTGGTTTAGATAGTGAACTTGCCCTCTGTATAGGTGCATTTATGTTCCTATAGTTCTATTTAAAAAAAGGAAATGGTAGGAAGTACTAGTGTCTGTTCTCATGTCAGAAAGCCAGTAACACTTGAAGATCTGGTTATATCCCTGCCTTGTGTCATTTTTGGGCAGTGTCTTGGACCATCTCCAATCTTCCTCTCAGCATTTCCAGATCATCTTTACTCCTGATCCCAACCATTGCCAGGAACTGTGTTGGCAACAGTAGTTGCCATGGAAGGTGAAAGCAGGGTATACAGAAGGCAGCAATTTAAAATTGAGTACATAAAATTGGCATATGTATTTGATATTTATGCATTTTTCACTGTATATCTGAATTCATTACAGGACTTAGTTTCCATATGTCTATAAAATGGGCCATCTTTAAACTAAGAGCTGAAGAATAATAACCATAAAGATCTCTTTCCCTTGTTCTTCACTCCATTTATTCAACAAGCATTCATCAAATACCTCTCCTGGGCCCTGCACAGTGCTAGCTTACTTGGAAGTACAAAGAAGGTAAAATATAGCTCCTGTCCTCAAGGAACTCATCATAGTAGAAGAGACAGGCAGACCACAGAGTGTTTGCATGTCTTCATGTTTACATTCTTACTATAACAAAGGGATCATGCTTGGAGACACCCAGCGATAATTCAGCACAGGTCTGCCAGGGGTTCTCCTATTTCTAGAGTGATCTGTGGCCTGTTAGCTTGACACAATCTAGAACATGAGGTTAAAAATGTAAGGTGTTATTGTTGCATAAAGCTTATGTACCTTTCCAAGCACTGTAGTGAACAGAACAGGTCACTACAAGAAAACATGAAACTCTGATGAAAAATGTTATTATTTGAAATTCCACTGTGTAGAAATTACATTCTATAATATAGCCTTAAATGATGGTTACATACTGCCAGTTGAGCAATGAAATATCTAGAACTTAGGCAGGTTCATTATACCTGGTCCATTTGAAACAATGTAGATTGTTAGGTATTTTCATAGAGTTTCTAGAGCAGTGAACACTTGGTGGGTTGGTTTTTTTTAGAACAAACCTCACTAGCAATATAAGCTAAAGGTTTTTTCCTTTTCCTTTTTCAAGGAAGAAGGTTAAAGGTTGTCCTAAATCAAGGTTTAAATGGGACAGGTTGCAGAAATTGCATTTTTTTCAGAGAGAACAAATGTTCTTCATTGCCTATTTCATTTTTGGTTCTCACATCTGGAAAGAAAGGCTACCAAAGTGCTTCATTAATGCCTAATGTCCATTTTAGTTGGCTTCCTGCACAGGGAATGTTAGAGGATTTCACAGAAGGGATCCTGAATTTAAAGATCCGAGTAAGTGTTCAAGTGGAAGTGAAAACAGGAAAATCTAACATTCAAACCAATTTGAATGATACAGGAATTGAATTTTCTATACCTGTAACTTCAAGTCATTCTCAAGGCTTGGTTTTAAAAGCTTTAGGACATGCAAAGCTGTCATCTTTGTAACAGAGCTGATTTTCCAAACTGAAGATATTGTGAACGGCATTCTATTTCAGCCTTTTTCACGAAATAGAATAAATCCTTGCTTCCCATCTGTTCCACTTATATTGAATGTGTGGAATTAAACATTGTAGAGAAGAGAAACAGGTTGATCATATTAGTGACATAGCCTCCCAGTCTTTGCTTCACGTGGTACCCACTCTGAAGATACCTGCTTGCTACTCCTCAAATTTAAGAAAGGTTTGGTTCAGGAATATAAGACTACTTAAACTCTTAATAATGCAACTTGTGTATTCAGCACCAGACTGTTTGTACCCAGAAGACAACATAACCATGAGGGTTATTCTTTTTTCTCTCAGGAAGTCATCTTCAGGTTTTTGATGTGGTAATAATTAACAAGTGATTACATTGGGTTGTTCAGGCACTAATTTTAGGGTAGTACCTGTGGTAATGTCATTCATTTTTAACAACTCTGTTAAGTAATAATGTTCTTCATTTGTCATAGGAAGAAACAGGCCTAGAGGGGTTAGACGTTGAATCACTTTCCCAAGTCCCACAGTGGGTGATAAAGCAGGCATTCAGGTCCAGGCATTTTGAATCCAGAGTATGCTGTCTTAATGCCTCTGCTTCAAAAGAGTTTATATTTAGAATAAGAAGGTAAAATAAGCTATTTCTCAAGTGGAGAATTAGTAGGGAAGAGAAAACCATATGTAGATCCTGGCTAATGATATTATTTGGTATTAGTTTTTAGTCGAAGACTCCCATTTGAAGATGAAAAAGAAGAATAAAAAAATAAAAATAAATAAGAAAAGAAGAAGAATATGCCCTGGTCATGGGCAGAGGTGGCAGTGCAAATGGGCTATTTTTCTGGGGATATGTGGGATTTAATAAACCCTAGATGCCATTTGGTATTGGAGGTTTTGTCTTACTGGCTAGAAGCACCCAATGCTAAGTAGAAAGATTTATGAATGTTCTGGTTTTACTTAAAATTGCCACTAACCATCAGGAGAGACTGCATTTATTTCTAGAGGGCAATTAATAATGTGGCAGAATGCTCTCATGTCACTACCAATTAAGAAAACAGAAGGGCAGTATATAGACCTAGCCCCAGATGAAAGTGTATGTGGTCTTTTATTTTTATTTTTATATTTTTGGTACTAAAGGGTTCTGATTTTTGCTATTATTCATGCGGTGGCTGAAGTGTAAAGGTTAGGCTTTCATTAAACGGGGCATATGTAGTTGTGTGTGAGGTTTTATTTTTATTTATTTATTTATTTTGGTATCATTAATAGACAATTACATGAGCAACATTGTGGTTACTAGATTCCCCCCATTATCAAGTCCCCACCACATACCCCATTACAGTCACTGCCCATCAGCATAGTAAGATGCTATAGAATCACTACTTGCCTTCTCTGTGCTATATTGCCTTCCCAATGCCCCCACCCCTGCATTATGTGTGCTAATTGTAATGCCCCTTTTTCCCTTTATCCCTCCCTTCCCATCAACCCTCCCCAGTCTCTATCCCTTTGGTAACTGTTAGTCCATTCTTGGGTTCTGTGAGTCTGCTGCTGTTTTCTTCCTTCAGTTTTTGCTTTGTTCTTACACTCCACAGATGAGTGAACTCATTTGATACTTGTCTTTCTCCGCTTGGCTTATTTCATTGAGCATAATACCCTCTAGCTCCATCCACGTTGTTGCAAATGGTAGGATTTGTTTTCTTCTTATGGCTGAATAATATTCCATTGTGTATATGTACCACATCTTTTTTATCCATTCATCTACTGATGGACACTTAGGTTGCTTCCATTTCTTGGCTATTGTAAATAGTGCCGTGATAAACATAGGGGTGCATATGTCTTTTTCAAACTGGGCTCCTGCATTCTTAGGGTAAATTCCTAGGAGTGGAATTCCTGGATCAAATGGTATTTCAATTTTTAGTTTTTTGGGGAACCTCCATACTGCTTTCCACAATGGTTGAACTAATTTACATTCCCACCAGCAGTGTAGGATTCCCCTTTCTCCACATCCTTGCCAACATTTGTTGTTTCTCTTTTGGATGGTGGCCATCCTAACTGGTGTTAGGTGATATCTAATTGTGGTTTTAATTTGCATTTCTCTGATGATTAGTGATGTGGAGCATCTTTTCATGTGCCTGTTGGCCATCTGAATTTCTTCTTTGGAGAAGTATCTGTTCAGATCCTCTGCCATTTTTTAATTGGATTATTTACTTTTTGTTTGTTAAGGTGCTTGAGCTCTTTATATATTTTGGATGTCAACCCCTTATCAGATATGTCATTTATGAATATATTCTCCCATACTGTAGGATGTCTTTTTGCTCTACTGATGGTGTCCTTTGCTGTACAGAAACTTTTCAGCTTGATATAATCCCACTTGCTCATTTTTGCTTTTGTTTCCCTTGCCTGGGGAGATATGTTCATGAAGAAGTTGTTCATGTTTATATTCAAGAGAATTTTGCCTATCTTTTCTTCTAAGAGTTTTATGGTTTCATGACTTACGTTCAGGTCTTTGATCCATTTTGAGTTTACTTTTGTGTATGGAGTTAAATAGTAATCCAGTTGCATTCTCTTATATGTAGCTGTCCAGTTTTGCCAACACCAGCTGTCAAAGAGGCTGTCATTTCCCCATTGTATATCCATGGCTCCTTTATTATATATTAATTGACTATATATGCTTGGGTTAATATCTGGGCTCTCTTATTCTATTCCACTGGTTTATGGATCTGTTCTTGTGCCAGTAGCAAATTGTCTTGATTACTGTGGCTTTGTAGTAGAGCTTGAAGTTGGGAAGCAAGATCCGCCCTGCTTTATTCTTCCTTCTCAGGATTGCTTTGGCTATTTGGGGTCTTTGGTGGTTCCATATGAATTTTAGTGCTATTTGTTCTAGTTTGTTGAAGAATGTTGTTGCTATTTTGATAGGGATTGCATTGAATCTGTAGATTGCTTTAGGCAGGATGGCCATTTTGACAATATTAATTCTTCCTACCGAAGAGCATGGGATGAATTTCCATGTATTAGTGTCCTCTTTAATTTCTCTTAAGAGTGTCTTATACTTTTCAGTGTATAGGTCTTTAACTTCATTGGTTAGGTTTATTCCTAGGTATTTTATTCTTTTTGATGCAATTGTGAATGGAATTGTTTTTCTGATTTTTCTTTCTGCTTGTTTATCATTAGTGTATAGGAATGCAACAGATTTCTGAGTATTAATTTTGTATCCTGCAACTTTGCTGAATTCAGATATTCTAGTAGTTTTGGAGTGGAGTCTTTAGGGTTTTTTATGTACTATATCATATCATCTGCAAACAGTGACAGTTTGACTTCTTCCTTACCAGTTTGGATGCCTTTTCTTTCTTTTTGTTTTCTGATTGCCATGGCTAGGACCTCCAGTACTATGTTGAATAAAAGCAGAGAGAGTGGGCATCCTTGTCTTGTTCCCAGTCTTAGAGGAAAAGCTTTCAGCTTCTCACTGTTAAGTATGATGTTGACTGTGGGTTTGTCGCATATGGCCTTTATTATGTTGAGGTACTTGCCCTCTATACCCATTTTGCTGAGAGTTTTTATCATGAATGGATGTTGAATTTTGTTGAATGCTTTTTCAGCATCTATGGAAATGGTCATGTGGTTTTTGTCCTTTTTGTTGATGTGGTGGATGATGTTGATGGATTTTCGCATGTTGCTCCATCGTTGCATCCCTGGGATGAATCCCACTTGGTCACGGTGTAGGATCCTCTTGATGTATTTTTGAATTCAGTTTGCTAATATTTTGTTGAGTATTTTTGCATCAGTGTTCATCACGGATATTGGTCTGTAGTTTTCTTTTTTGGGGGGGTCTTTGTCTGGTTTTGGTATTAGAGTGATGCTGGCTTCATAGAATGAGTTTGGAAGTATTCCTTTATTTTTTGGAACACTTTAAGGAGAATGGGTATTATGTCTTCTCCAAATGTCTGATAAAATTCAGCAGTGAATCCATCTGGTTTGGGTATGTGAGATTTTAAATGCTCTCAAGTTTGTAAATGGATTTTAGTAAATGATCCACTTTAGACTCCTTTTTTTTTTCTTGTGTTACTTTAAAGAGACCTTGATTATGTATCTTCCTTAACATTTACAATAAAGACAAAATAAATAGAAATTGCTTATAACTTTCATAATGAGTATATTACTCTGTAGAAGGCATTAGTAATCATTTATAAATACGACTTAACAATTTATTAACTAAATGTTTATATTCAGTGGTTAATTTAATCATGAGGTAACTGTTTTTTAGTCACGTAATTTATTTCTCCCTTTGTGTTCTCCCCCATTATTGTGAATGTCCCCCAAATAGCTGATAGAGACAGAACTTAGGTTTTACAGTCTACCCCAAATTCGGTGGCGTAAGACAGTGAGTTGTTCTTTCTTATAATTATGTTGGTCAGCTGGGCTCATTGGTTCTTATGCTTACAAGGTATAGTCTGGGCTCACAGCTGGAACTGGGATGCCTTTACAGCTTCACCTCTGTGGGATGCGCCACAGCTGGGATGGCCAGACTAGCTAGAGGCTGGCCAGGTCCCTCTCTCCATGTAGGTCTCTCATCGTTCCTAGTCTTGTCTGAGCTGCTATGCCCAGGGGCTTGGTTCCTAGTGGAAGCTGCCAGGTCTCATAAGGCCTAGGCCCAGAACTGGCACACGGTCATTCTGTTGGTCCAAGTAAGTTTCAAAGCCAGTCCACATTCAGGGGGAGGAAAAATAGATTCCACCTCTTAATAGGAATTTATGGGAGGAATTGCTTGGGTCCTCACTGGTGGCTTGTGGGTGCATCTGGTAAGGTAGTAAGTGTTGGAGCCAGGTGTTCTGATGTTCCTCAGCAACCACATACGTGTGATAATTTTTCACACAGTGACTTATAGACCTCTGCACCAATGTGTTTTTCTATGTATGTACCTACAGACATCAACCAGCCTCTTTAACAGTGGACTCCCACTAAGACCCACTTTTTTACTGTGGAATCTCTATCTCTTCTCCCAACAAACTGTTAATTAAATTCAGGTCTTACCTCTTCTCAGACCTACCAAACTGCAGAGGTTTGCTGAACCCAATGATTCCCAAAGAAGCTTATAAAAGGGTCCTTGTAATTCCTACTAAGGATCAAGGACAGGGAGATTATATGAGTAAATATGATTATGTAGTTACATAATAAATTCTAAGTCCTTTGCCACAAATCTCCTTTGTTAATAATAGCCTTCTGCATGAACTCTTTATGCAGAACATTTTCCTTGTGGTACCTTACACACAAGGCATGTTACATTTCACATATGTGGCAAGAACTTGATTTGACCATTGAACTGGAAGTACAAAAAGGGTTATTACTGAAGATTTCACTTTTAGTTGGTATCAGCAAACTAAAGTTGGGATTTCTTCTCTGTGACTATATAAGAAGTATTGTGAAGTTGTCACTTGATCAGAGGGAGATTCAAGGAGGCACTGCTGATTAGACTTGGAACCTCACTGGTAGCTTGTGGGTGCTGCTAGTAAGGTGTTAAGTGTTGGGGCCAGGTGTACTGTTCCTTAGCAGCCATGTACATTGAATTTTATCATATGACTTACAGACCTGTGTGCCAACATGTTTTTCCAGACATCAGTCAGAGTCTTGAACAGAGGACTTTATATTTATACTGACCTCACTTTTTTCTGTGGAATTTTTCTCTCTTCTCCCCAAACAACTAAGTAGTCATAAGTGTGTCCTTATAAATGTGTAGGGTAAGATGTGTATATTTGTATGGGTGTGTGTGTGTGTGAAGAATGAAAGTAAATGAGCCTCCATAACAAGCCCCATTTATCAGATGAAACTAAGAGTGAAATCAGGGTTCAGTTGGAAAATTCTTTGTAATAGGGGGAAGACTTGATAATATGGGTAAATGTAGCAACCACATTGTTTATTCATGTGCAACCTTCATAAGAGTGTATATCAATAATACCTTAATAAAAAATAAAAATAAAAAAAGAATTCTCCTCTCAAAAAAAAAAGATTCTTTGTAAAGGTCTGCCTTCCAGAACACCATTCTGGAGGTTTGTGCCAGCTTTTAGTGTGAAGACTACCATTTGCTCTACCTTTTTTATATTTAACATTTTTTTAGTTAAATTACCTTGAGTTTATTTGTTTTTTGAGGTAGGCTCTGTTGCACATAAAAGAAACGTTAAAATAAGTTAAAGTAACTATGATATAACTGGACAATGTCGCACTGTTGGAGGCATTTATAGGAGGAGGTAAGGACATGAAATAGAGCAGGCAGACTCCTCTGCAAATGCAAGTGAAGTTTTCATAAATAATTTGGAATATACATTGATCTTGCTTTAATTTCCTTGCTACCTGAAATGAGAGATCTTAAAAACCCTTTCTGCAGAGTGTGCAGCATGCTGCTGTCTCAAAAAAATAAGGTAATACAGTATGGAACCCCTTGTCTTGGATACCTTCTCTCAAGCACACGAGTGCAGGGGATCATTCTAAACAGTAAGAAATATGCTCTCCTTAGAAGATGGTATTATTCCACAATGTGCATCTCATACATTTTTCTGAAATAGGAGTCATGCTAACTTACAGACTTTTTATATAATTTCCACTATAATCTGTACATTGTCAATTTCTTAAATGTCTTTGTGCTGCCTTGTGGGCTGAAGAAGTAACAGCTTTCCAGCGGAAAAAACCTTTCTGAGCTGTCAATATTTTGCCAGAAAAAGAGACTAAACTCTAAAATTACTAACTAAGCTGAGTAGGGTGTTGGCAGAGAAATAGATTGCCAAATAAGGGAGGGCAGCTGATCAAGGACAGCCAACATTAAGGTACCAGTTGATAAGCACTCATTTGATACTGAACACCAAAGGAGATTAACACCAAAGTCCTCAGATATTTGCAAAGCTTCATCTGTTAGTGGTCTGTGCAGTTTAGGTAAGGCATCTGCCCTTACTATGTTAGCTCCCACAGGGAGTGCAAGATAGCTGAGATCACAAAGGAGCCAAGACCCTGAGAAGAGAGCCCGGCTGAAGCTCTCTAGAAGGGTTCAAATGCCTTGCCAGGGAATTTGTAGAAATCAGAAATGGTATGTGGTTAGGAAGGTGACTGGTGCCTTATCTAGTTTGGATTGGAGAACCTGGAGGCTCAAAACACACTAAATAGGCTGGTGGGTGTGGGTGTGGGCATGAAGGGCAGTTGTGGAGAACAGTGGCAAATTGCCATCGTACTGGTTCTTCCAGAATGTGGTGACTAATAGCAAACATGAAAGCTTTGTTTAGCCTCTTCTTGAAACCCACCTTTACCACTAATCTGCAGAAGTAAAAAATAGTGAAATAATGTAACAGTTTGAACTCTTCAGTGCACTTAAGCTAAATTTCTGCCCTGGTTGAATGTGGATGAATTGCTTGCAGCCCTGAATTAATGAATGTTCTTCTGAGGTTTATTTAAAAAGTCATGGATTTCAAAATTTTAAAGCACGCAAAGTCAGATTGTGGCACAGGATAGTTTGTTTTGTCTGAATTTTGGAGCTGCTGGAACTTCCTATTGGATTGGTGGCTCAGAACGGAAAAACCCTCATATCCCTAGCTTACGCTAAATTTTTTAATATGATAAGTTTCTTTAGCATGAGAGAGAAAGTTCTTTATTCTAAATGAAAGTGGGCAGCAGTATTAGTTTATGGGTTAACCGATGTTAGTCCTGAAGATGTTTCGTAGGAAATGAAGGCTGTTCAGCCAACCCCTTTTTGCCAGAATTGTGCAGCTGTGGGCGTGGGCAGCTGGAGGTATGGAGGAAATGATTGCTGACACAGTGAGATTTCCATGACCCTTTCATCCCTGTGGCCTAAGATGTGTATGCTGAACAAATGACTGAAAAAGTGTGTGGTTTAGTCGTGTTGGAACTAGCAGAAATCTCTGAAATTGGTCCTCCTAGCATTGCTGTTACCTGTAATCATAGGAACTGTTTTACGGAGTTTCACACCAAACTTGATACCGTCCCAATTACATCTTGGATGCACTTGAATTGCCTTTGTTTCAGCTAATAGTGCTGTGTACTCCCAGGGAGATGATGATGAAACAAAACAGGTGGCTGGAGATAATTAGAATTTAAATTTGACTCTCACTTTCACTTCTTCATGAAAATGAACAGGAAAAGAGTGCTTCATCACAAAGAATAAACTGCGCCTCAGTGGGCTCACTGCAAGCTGGTGCCCTTGGAACACTGTTGCCCTTGTAGACTGTTTTTGGACGTCTTTCCAGCTGTTCTTAGGGGAGCAGTCTCCAGTTTGGTAGGAGTGTCAGCCTGAGATGTTTGCTCTTTTTTTTGTATTCGTTTTATTTCTTTGATTAGTGATTTGAGTTGTTGAATGAATGAAGAGTTAAACAATCCCTATTATCTTCCTGTCACTTGTCTTGGTTTCGTGCCATGCTGTCTATAAGGTATACAGAATAGCAAGCTTGTGATGTTTTTAAATGGCCATGGGGAGTGGAAAGCAACCTGTCAGCATGCAAATGAGACTGAATTTTATGTTCTTGACACCCTTGCAAAAATCTTGTATTTGGAATCTTAGCTTGAGAGCTGACCAGTGTGTGGTCGGCCCCACACTGGAAGCAGCGCTTCTTTATGTCTGTGGCATTAGTACCTTTATTCTATGCCTGGCCAGTCCAGCCTGTCGTGGTGCTGTACACAGCACCAGGCTTCATTAGGCTTCTCGTCATGTTCCACTGATAGCCAGATGGATAGGGATATGCTGTTCCTTTACTTAATTTATCCAGATTTGATTGTCCATGTTTTACAGGGATTTTAATTTTGAGAAATAATTAACTGAAGACTGATGAAGTAGAGATACGTGTCTAGGTGTTATATTTAAATAGGTGAGCAGCAGACATGACACATCCAGGATTTGGGGGGATTTGGATTCAGAGAAGAGTTATTACTCTCCCTTACCCTCTTTGACATTTTTAAGAGTTCCTGTTCTATGTCATAAAACTTACATTTGGAGGCAATAAGAACGGGAAAGTTAACAAATACTGGTAGTTTGGCTTGTTCAAAGTCTTTATGGGCTTTGAAAGGTAAAAATGCAAGTGAAGGAGTTACACATATCATAATGTTTTTACTTTTGCTGTGCTTTCTCCCATTGTTTTGGTTTTTAGGAATTTGTAGCCAACCAAATGTCTCCTAGGTGGTTCCACATCCTATTAAAACAGGAAAATTTGCTTTCAAGTTTTCATTGTACCTTGTTCTTACCTATTAGGTCCTTCCTGGACTATTTAATTTTCAATTATTGGGTCGTCTAAAGCATAGGATTAGCAAGGCTAAAAGGATGAATGATACATGGCTTGCAGAAGTTACAGGGGTGGAAGGACAAAATTTCTGATTGAATTTTGCTTTATACTTGGGCTTGCAGGAATTGTGGGAGGTGCTTCCATGAAGAAATGGACCAGTGTGCATAATCATGGACTCTCCTTGTTAGCCATCACCACCTGTTCTCTTCGATGAGGAAGAGTGGGTCAGGGGAGAGGGAGAAGAAGTCAACATGAAGCTAAAGCAGCGGGTTGTGCTGCTAGCGATTCTCCTTGTCATCTTTATCTTCACCAAAGTTTTCCTGATTGACAACCTAGACACCTCTGCTGCCAACCGGGAGGACCAGAGGGCTTTCCACCGAATGATGGCTGGCTTGAGGGTGGAGCTGTCGCCCAAGCTGGACCACACCTTGCAGTCTCCCTGGGAGATTGCTGCCCAGTGGGTGGTTCCCCGGGAAGTATACCCTGAAGAGACACCAGAGCTGGGGGCAATCGTGCATGCCATGGCCACCAAGAAAATCATTAAAGCTGATGTGGGTTATAAAGGAACACAACTGAAAGCCTTACTGATTCTTGAAGGAGGACAGAAAGTTGTCTTCAAACCTAAGCGGTAAGTCTTCATCTTGGAAGTTACATATGCTAGTTGGTCAATTCATGTAACTTGGGATTTGTATCTTCTTTTGGTGTGTGCAGTAACATGGGAAGGGTAGAGCAGAAGATCTCTGAAGTCTTCTCTAGCTCTTAATGTTCTCTGATTATTTGAGTAGGGGAAATGTATAGGAACTTGTTTTGGTTCCATATAAGACTGAACTTTTTACAGGTAGAGATATCCTTGATTTAAAATTTATCACATATCTACTATGTGCCCGATATTAGAGACACAAAATGAAGTGGTTAGGAAACAAACAACTTGTTGCCAAATGTGTTCAATTAAAGACTGGATAACCAGATGCCAGAGATGTTTTTGAGTAGGAGTTACCCAGAGTTGGAGTGGGTTTTGGATGAGTGACTAAAGTCTCTTTTAGTGCTGAAGCTGTGATTCTTTCACCTGGGTTTTGCTTTTGTTTTAATTTAATAGACTTTATTTTTTAGCAGTTTTAGGTTTACAGAAAAATCAAGGGGAAACTACGGAGAGTTCTTATATACCCCCTACCCCTACCCTCAGCTTCTCCCATTAGTAGCGTCTTCCATTAGTGTTGTATCTTTATTACAATTGATGAGCCAATATTAACGCATTAACAAAAGTCCATAGTTTACATTAAAGTTCACTCTTTGTGTTGTACCTTTTGTGGGTTCTGATTAACATATATAATGACAAGTATCCACCATTACAGTATCATACAGAATAGCTTCCCTGTCCTAAACACCCCCTGTGTGCCACCTACTCATCCTTCCCTCTCTCCCTGCAGCCGCTGGCAGCTACTGAATTTTTTACTGTTTCTAGAGTTTTACCTTCTCTAGAATGCCATACAGTTGGAATCATACCATTTGTAGCCTTTTCAGATTGGCTACTCTCATTTAGCAATATACATCGAAGGTTCCACCATGTCCTTTTGTGGCTTAGTATCTTATTTTTTTCATTGCTGAATAGTATTGCATTGTCTATCGGATGTACTACAGTTTACTTACCATTCATCTACTAAAAGGTATCTTGGTTGTTTCCAAGTTTCAGCAGTTATGCTGAAGCTGCTGTAAACATCCGTGTGCCGGTGTCTGTGTCGATGTAAGTTTTCAGCTCATGTGGGTAAATACCAAGCCTCACAACTGCTGGATCAAATTATAAGAGTATGTTTAATTTTGTCCTCCAAAGTGACTAGCCATTTGCATTCCCAAGAATGAATGAGAGTTTCTGTTCCTCCACATCCTCACCAGGATTTGTTGTCAGTGTTTTGGATTTTAGCCATTCTAGTATGTGTGTAGTGATACCTCATTGTTCCTTTTACCTGTCTTAAGCAGAGAACTGAGCCATTTTAGTAACCTCAGTCCAAAATCTAAACTAGAGAATAGGCTGAATTGCATATTGTTAGACAGTGATGCCTTTGGAGTTCTCAGGATATACAGAGATAATTTATGTGGTAATTCTATAGTATGTATTTTTTTTTTACATTTCTGTGAGTATAAATTTGAAATAGGTTAACATGATGGTGATTTGTAGTATTTTGCCAGCAATTAGATACCAGTGAATATTTCTCAAAGTTTATAATGTCTAAAATCTTTTGTGTAGAGTACAAAACATATTTTTCATTCTTCAGTGGAGCTTTTTAGAGAATTGTAGCACATATCTTTGGGTCTCTTGCTAGAGTAAGAGAAGAAATATGGGCTAAAATATACAAAATTCAACTGTGACCAGCATAGTAGATCGTATCCAGAGAGCTAATATATCAGGATCCCAGAAATGGAAAGGATCTGCATTTGCCTGAAACTGGGAAGGATGATGTATGAAGATGTGAAAATTAGGAAAGATAAAAAATACAGTAGACTTGGAGTATAGAGAAGTCTGATTGGCGGGTTATGTACAAAAACTAAGTTTTGTGGGCCTTTGGATCAAATTTCTGTTGAATATACACCATTTGCCAGGCATTACACCAAACCCTCTTGTGTCTGTTAATGCTTTTAAACTTCATCACAAGTATGGTCTGTTAATAGCTCGTATTTCTAGAACCAGAAACTGAGGCTTAGAGAGAGTAACCCCCTTGGCAGGAACACCCTGCAGTAACTACTGGGATTGGCATTTGGAGCTTTCAGGCTGAGTTGCCGCCACACATATGATTCTCTTAACTGGTCTGCCCTCCCATAAGTGTGATAATAAGGAGCACCCATCATAAAAAATAGCTAGTTTAAAAGTTTTGAAGTGTGGCTCTTGTACCCTGAAAGATGACTAGCATAAGCAGAGTGATGGAAAAAAGCCAGCAAACAAAAAACAAAAATTAAATTTGCATAAAGAGAAATGAGTTGTGGGCATTTGTGTTTAAATAAGATGATATCCTCTCCTCATCCACTGTTTGTTTGTACGCTGGAAAAGCGAGGATAGGTTGGGATGGAACAGCAGGAAGTGTTAGAAGACAGGTATTCCTAATAGTGTGCGGTATCATTACTAGTCCAGGAGCTCTGCAGATGGGTCTGGGGTGTCCAGACAAGGTCTGAGTGGAGAGGAGAGGCCAGTCTGGTCACTAGGAAAGGTGATAAATTCATACTCTAACCTTGGTCACTGTTGCTTCATCTCACCTCTCTTACTGCCACTGCAGCCTTGCCCCAACCTTCCTCTTCCAGACCCTTCTGAGCACCAGTTTCATTCTTCCCCCCAAATCCCTGTATTACCACTCTGCTGGCCATCTTTAAAACATCCAGACTCTTCCCATTGCTCACCAAACAAAACCCAGCCTGCACAGCCTAACGGTCCAGCCCCTCAGTCTGGTCCTCCTCTCTACACCCAGCTCTTTATTCCTTTCAGACGGCTCCCCTGCACCCCCACCACCTCCTGAAAGCCCATGACCACTCTCCTTCCCCACCTAAGCTGAACAGGCCCCTACAGAGAGAGCTCTTATTCACTGCACACACTGACCTGTGCTGATTACACCTGGCACGATTGCTGACAGGGGAAGGTGGGTGTATGTTTAAGTGCCTATAGAAATTGACTGTGGTCCTGAAACAACCCAGCAAATTGCTATTCTGACCCCAGGGGCCTCAGAGGCTATTAAGTCCTAGTGTAAGTGCAAATTAGTATCCTTAGCCAGACTCTGATGTCCTTCACCAGAAGGATAGGAGTGATTTATTGGCAGTTACTATATGAATTTTGCTGCTCTGTCAGTGACTTAAGATGGATCACTCTCTCCTGAGAAGAGCTGCGACGTCCTCACTGCTAACTTGAGACATGCACATTTCCGTAACAGCCGCTTACACTTTCAGCATCTCTGGAGCCTTGCTGTTCATATCCCACTGTCAGAGATAGAAGGTACATATGGTATGGTAGATGAAATACATAGGAATACAGTGGTGATTTTTTTTTGGCACATTTTTCCCTGCATTATAAAATTGATATTTTTTTCAATGTAGCTGTATCCATTCTGGAAGTAAATTTATTTTCACAAGCAAAAACTGCAGCTATAGTGGGAAAGAGACAAGATGGCAGGGACCTACAAGTGGGCAGAGTGAGTGAGTGATCTTAGGAAGTGCTGAAAGGGACCTTGGAGATCAACTAATCCAACTACTAATTTTACAGGTTTTAAAAAAAAAAATGGATCCAGAGTTCTGACTTTCCCTATGTGATATAGCCAGAACATGAGCTAAGGATTCAGACCTTCTGACCCCAGTATATTTCTTTCATTTTGACTCTTACCCTTTTCCCTTTGCTCCTTCCCTCTCCAGGCCACCCTGAGGTTCCTGAATTCCTCTAGGGTTTTACATTTCCCTCCAAGCAGCCTTTCATGTATTGGAAAGCTCTCTAACGTGTACTGAAAGGAGTGGACTGTATAGCACCACGCACCTCTCTGTGGCCCCACTGGAGTCTTGAAAAATAAAGTTTTTAAGGACTGTCCCCCAGCTTTATGGACAGCCTATAGCTTTAGTGAAGAGTGAAGTGCTGTAATGCTGTCAACTTTTGCTACGGTCCTATTTTAAAATTGAGACTTTTAATTTAGAGGTAGCCAGTGTATTCCTGGATAGCCTAAGTAATGCTTTGACACAGAAACAAAAAAATACATTTGGTTATATTGACCATGCTAAGGAGAAACTTCTTAGTCCAACCAGGTGGTGATACATGACTGTCTTCTAACAGAAATGTTTCGTCACTTTGGCTTGAAAATGTGTTTTGTGGACATGGTTTCACTTTATATTGCACCATGATTTATGTTGAAGTTCACTGCCTTTTATAGTACCCTTTTCCATTCCTCATGACCTTGTCAGCATTACAGATCCAAATATCCTTAGTGGAGCAGCTTTTCTTCGCCTCAATCTCAGTTTATTACTGTTTTACAGGTCCCTGTAAAGCCTAATAGGTCTCCTTTTGATTCAGGAAATGCAGCTGAACAGCAGAGGTTATAGGTAAATTAGGGTCTTTTCTTCCAACTAACAGGTTTCAGTAGTATCTTTTTTTTATGATTAGTAAAAAGAAATAATGCCAGTTTTCATTATCCTTTGTTTATATCATGTGCATGATGTAAAATTATCAGAATGGATTTTGAGATGAAAGAGATCTTATTAGCAATTATCTCCTAGTCTGGCCCCTAATATTGTAGATAAGGAATCTGAAACCCAGAGAGAAGGGTGTTGCTCAGGATTATCCAGGCAGGTAATGGTGCACTTTCTCCAGCCCAGTATTCCATTACAGCATCATAAACTTAAAAAAGAGCATGGTTTTTTCAAACACACCTTTACCTACTCATTAACAAAAACCGAGGCATATTGGGACCATCTTTTTCCCCAAGAAATTTGAACTTCTCTTACAAGCCTTGCAATAGCCATTCTGGTAAGCATACATTTTAATTATGTTTTCCTTTGTTTCTTCAGTTAAGTCTAATAAAGATTTTAGTAAATATTTTTAAGTAATGAAAAAAAGTAATACACATTTATTAAGTAAACATTTATTAAGCACTATAGGCTTAACACTGCTAGAGATACAAAGATGGTCCTTGTCTTCCAAAAAATTGCTTTATACTTTTACTTAAATTACATTGAAAATCCTTTAGAGGGGGAAAAATAGCATCCTCTACATTTCATTCATAGAATGATTGCTGAGGTAGATTGACTGGTTTTCCTTTTCTGCATCATCTTCACCCCGTCTGCCAGTGGTGTGTTAAACCAGTTGTTCTCAGGGTTGACAGAGGAGTCTATAGAGCAGAATCAGGTTTGCTCGAGTTTCTGTTGTGCTGGCATTTCCAGTATGGATGTAATTCGTGGTACTTCTGTGCTTCCCATTTGCTCTGCAGGTATAACCGAGACTATGTGGTAGAAGGGGAACCATATGCTGGTTATGACAGACACAATGCGGAAGTAGCAGCCTTCCATTTGGACAGGTATGTGTAAGCACAGTGAGTTATGGTGGGTTATGCTTATATTTTTTTTCCTTTTAAAAATATCTTGGAGAGGACTTGTAGACTCCTAAAAGGTGGACCACTAATAACTTTGACTTGTTACATACTGATTCTATTAAATTTGTATGAATCCCTCATAATTTGGGTGGTACTAGGAATACTGAAGTAAAATATCTTAACTCCAGGCTTTTTTGGATCATTTCATTCTGGTAAAAAAAAAAAAAAAAGGCAGGATAAAAACCAAAGTTCGAACTCAGATCCCTAAATTGAACTGGTCATTGATTGGGCCTGGCATTGCTGTTTGTTTGTTTGTTTGTATTTTGGTTTGGTTCAAAGTAAGTAATACTGACTTATCCCCATAAAGTAGGAACACATAGCATAACGTATATAATGAATTTTATTGGCCTTCATACAAAGTACAAACAACTTCAATAACCAGAATAATTACTGATGAAGAATAGCCATGAATTCTAAACATGTAAGTTAGAACTAGGAAAACTGGTATCCTTTCAGCAGCTTGCTAGTCAGGAACCTTGTAATTGAACTAATATCCACATTGCTCTTCATCAGGGCATATCGGCAGACTTTAAAATAAATATTCACAATATTTTTTTAATGAGTCTATAAGGAAACCAGGAAATAAAGGGGAGTTTTTGTTTGTTTCTGCTTTGGGAAGAATTTTCCAAGCATAAAAGTAGTAATTAAAAGATCACAAAAGAAAAAGACTCAATAGACTCAACTAAATAAGAAAAATTAACTCAAGGCAAGAAACATCAAACAAAATTTAAAAACAAACTAGGAGAAAATACTTGAATCTGATGTAATCTATGGATTGAAAGGCTTAATATATAAATCTTCATACAAGTCTGTACATACACATTAAAACGCCTAGAAAATGGTCTAAGGACTCAGTTGACTGAATAGAAATTACTGATTGCTAATAAAAACAGCAGGGGGAGTTCATCCTCAGCAGTCATTTTAAAAAATCCAATTGAAACAATGGGATACTATTTTCTCTTTCTGAAAATGACAGATTTTTTTTAAACATAATACTTTATTGTCAGGAATAGAGAGATTCATATGCTTCTTGTGGTATTGTAAATTGGTTCGTTCTTTCTTTTAAGAGTTCTGGTATTATGTATCAAAAACCTTTTGAATAAGTAATTACCTTCGTATGCAGATATCTAAGATATTTCTAGGAATATAGTTCTAGGAAATGCCCTAGAAAAGAAATCAGCAATTCAAAGAATACATATACCATGATCTTAGCTGTAGCGTTTTCAGTAGGGAAAAACTGATAGCAATCTAAACATTTGATGATAGGGAAAAGATTAAATAAGTGTTTCTTCATAGTATCATGAATTTTCACTGCTTCTTTTAAGACCTAATGGTAAAGAGTTGGGTAAATCCTACTCCTCACACTGTGGCACAATGTTTCAGTTTATGACTTGTGTTTTAGGGGTCTTGTCTTTAAAAGTCCTTCCCTGCTTCAAAAATAAAACCTATTCTCTAGCCAGTCTCCCTACCCCTTTTGTTAACTGCCACCTCAGCCAGGCTCAAGTGCTGCTGTGACATGGCTGGTCAGTGCTAATCTGGCTGCTGCTCTTTGGCCTGGCAGTGGCCAGTGGGAAAAAGATACCCCCCGACTTTCTTTCCCATCCATGGCTTCTGACATTTCTCCTCTCTAAGTTACTCTTTCTCTGTAACATTAGGATTTAACCACCTTCACTAGCCTCAGGAGATTTTCTCATTATTTACATTACTTTGACAAATCTGTTGAAGTCCTTGCTTTTGTGACTTTTCTAAGATTGAGTTGAGGGCATAGTCAGCAGCCCTGAACAATGGATTATTTATTATACAGCCATTTCTAAAGGCTTCCTATTTCCTAATGACATGGGAAAAGACTCAGGATATATAATGCTGAGTGAAAAGCAAGATACAAAAATACATAGAGTATAATCTCAATTGTGTGTATATATACACAAGAGTGAGTACTGATTATATATACATGTAATGGGAAAAAATGCTTAGATGCCAAAATGTCAGTAGTTATTTCTGGGTTATGGAATTATGAATGGTCTTTATTTTTTTCATCATAAATTTTCTGTGTTCCAAATCCTGCTCCTCCAGCTTTTACTGAGTTTGGTTTTTTAGCCAGGAATTTTCACTTGTTAAAAAATGATTGTGCTGAACCATAAGGTTGTACCATATCTGTATAAATTGTCCTATGGGTTTATCCTTTTAGATTTATCTATGTAGTTTTCTGTCAATGTGCTGTTTTATCCAGAGCTTTAAAATCCTATATGGGGTTTAGGGCCAACTTTTTTCAATGCTTTGTTGAAATTTATTTAGAATTCTTATTATCCATATACCCATATTCCATATTCTTATATATCCATATTCTTATCCATATACCCACTCCTTAGACTTAACTATCGTTCACATTTTGCCAGATTTACCCTATCCTTTTTGCTAAAGTGTATAGCAAAATCACATCTTGATATTAAGTTCATAAATATGTGTACCTCTAAAAAATACCTACCAAGCAACAATACCTTTATACATCTGACATGAGTAACCATGATTTTTAGGACTACTATTTAAAATATATTCCCAAAGATTTTTCTCTTCTGTTCTTCAACCTTCTAAACCAGGATTCTGGGTTTCCGCCGAGCCCCCTTGGTGGTTGGCAGATTTGTTAATCTACGGACAGAGATCAAGCCCGTTGCCACGGAGCAGCTCTTGAGCACCTTCCTGGCCGTAGGTAAGAAGATTTTAGAGGACATTTAGGTAGGGGATAGTTAATGAGTTAAATGGGCATCATTGAGCAAGCTGGTTCATGACTTTTAGGAATCAAAGAAGTCAAGGGACTACAGCAGCCAATCAGGCAGTTTGTTTTCAGGTAGAAATTGGAACTATAGGTAGATGGCAAGAAATTGACAGCCTTCCCTAAAGTGTGCTTTGTTGTGTCTGTAAAGTAGGAATGAGATCATTTGCTCATTGTATAAGTCTGTGATAACTTTTTTTCTGCTTGATCTTAAACTAAATCTCAAACTCACATTTTGGCCTAAATCTGTTATTGTCTGAATATTATTGGTGTGGTGGTTTTTTTCCATATATATATACCTTCTCAGGAACTGTCTCCTACTCCTTGGAATTGAGGAAACCTTGAGATAACTGTAAGATGGTTAGAAATTAGTGTTGCATTTGGCTTGGAAGATCACCACTGCTTCCTACTACTCTGCAAGTGTTAGCCTTCAACTCACTGTGCATGGAACCAGTGATCCCTCTCTTCTCTGAAATCTCACTCTGATTTAAGGGATCTAAGCTAATATTCTCATTCCTCCTCATGGGCACAGTGAGAATGGGAAGAATTCAGAGGTGCTGTGGTCTCTTGTTTCGGCCTCTTCATGGTGACATTTTCAATGACACAGCACTCTGCATTCTGATGTGACTGTTGAAACAGATATTGCAAGATGAACTTCACTTTGCTTTGTTAGAATGAATGGATTTACATTTAAAATGAGGTGAAACTGAATATTTAAAGGACTTGTGACAGTTCTCTTCATTCAGAACTTAAACTTACAAGGCTAGGGCTATGCTGTCCTTACAAATAACTGAAAGCATACAGTGTCACCAATTTGTTCCATATATTTTCTAATAATTTTTGCTTGTCCAATTTTATGCTCAGGCAAACACCTGTTGAATGACAGGAGGTCCAGAAGCACAGGCAGAGTCCCTGTACTCTGAAGACCCACAGAAGGTTAACTCCCATATATTGTGCAAGGTGCAGGGAAGGGAGAGACAAAAAAAGGCTTGTAGAGGAGGTTATTAACACTTGGTCTAATGATTGAAGAGTAAGTAGGAGCTACCCAGGCAGCAAAGAGGAGAAGGCATCTGGCAGAATCATAGGAAGTGATAACGGTAATGAGGCCATGAAGACCTGAAAATGCACAGAATTAGTGCATTTGGGAAATGAGCTTCTGCATAACCCTGCAGCATAGGGCAGTGTCTTAGTCTGGGTTGCTACAACCAGTTAGCATACACTGTGTGGCTTAAAAAATAGAGATTTATTTCTCATAGTTCTGGAGGCTGGAAGTCCCAAGATCAGGATGCCAGAATAGTTGAATTCTGGTAAGAGCCCTCTTCCTGGTTTTCAGTCAGCCACTTTCTTGCTATATCTTCAAGAGGAAAGTGTCTTCTTATAAAGGCACTAATCCCATCATGCGGGCCCCTCCCAGAAGCCCCATCTTTAAATACCACTGCATTGGGGATCACAGCTTCAACAAGCAAATTTAGGGAGGACACAGATGTTTGTTCAGTCCATAGCAGGCAGGTAGACGGATTTGGCTAGAGGTAGGTTTTAAATAATGGGCTGACCTTAGCACAATTAAAAACAAACATGTTACTAGATAATAAGATGTAATAATAACTAAATTTTGTGTAGCCCTTACAACCTGACAAAGCACTTTCACACAGGTACCTTATTTGTTCCTCTTGAAGAGTATAATAAGTAGGGGAGGTTTATCCACATTCTGTACCTGACAAAGACACTTAAATAACTTTCCCAAAGTCACAAAGTTACTAATTGTTAACCAGAATCCAGATCCAGATTTTAAGACTAAAATATTTCATCTACTTGTATTCTTTTACGTTCATTCATTTATTCATTCAGCAAAATCTAAGTCAACAGCTTAGGAGCTAAGTGTGGGCTAGAGGTACAGATTTTATTATCACAAGTGGTAGTTCATCCAAGGAGAGCATGACACCAAGGTGATCAGAAAACCAGTTTTAAAAGCTTGGTGCATACCAGAAATTGTAAAATATTCAGAGCTTCAGATTCATGGCAATAAGGCAGGGATGTTGAAGTGTAGAAAGGCAAATTGGAACCAGATTATTAATAATAAGGAGCTGGCATCAGTTGGTCTTTGACAGTGTGTCAAGCACTGTGCTTAGCATTACCATGATTATCTCACTGTCCACAACCCAATGGTGAAGGAACTATCATCTCCATTTTACAGAAGAAGCTAGCTTAGAGAGGTGAAATTACATGCCCAGAATTTTGTAGTCTAATGACTACTTCCAGTCTGTATTTTAGCCCACTCTTAACACCAGGCTTCATTCGGTTACAAAGGGTCTTACCAAATTCGGGAGTTTGGGTTTTATCATGTAGATGACATGTTTCCTACACCAAGCAATGTTTTGTTTTGTTTTGTTTTGTTTTGTTTTGAATCAGTAATCACAAAATTTAAAGAAAAAAATTGGGACTACAATGAAAAGTTTT
Organism: Manis javanica; assembly: GCF_040802235.1. Taxonomy (NCBI): domain Eukaryota; kingdom Metazoa; phylum Chordata; class Mammalia; order Pholidota; family Manidae; genus Manis; species Manis javanica. Next base: position 87,539,100 of record NC_133166.1, read on the forward strand.
CCTTTCATCATCTATTCTTTCCCCTCCCTTCAGTTGTAATCTCTTAGTAATTTTTTTAAATCAAATGTGTAACACAGTGGTTCAATAGTCTTCCCTTACCCCACCCTTGGCAACCACTAGTCACTTCTCAGTGTCATTGAGTCTAATACTGTTTTGCTTCTTCTCTTTTGCTTTGTTTTTATATTCCACAAATGAGTGAAATCATATGGTATTTATCTTTCTCTGCCTGGTTTATTTCACTGAGCATAATACCTTCTAGCTCCATCCATGTTGTTGCAAATGGCAGGATTTCTTTTCTTTTTTATGGCTGAATTATATTCCATTGTGTATATGTACCACATCTTCTTTATCCATTCATCTATTGATAGACATTTCCATATCTTGGCTGTTGGAAACAGTGAGGTGATAAACATAGGGGTGCGTATGTCTTTCGAATCAGGGATTTTTGTCTTCATCAGGAAAATTCTTAGGAGTGGAATTACTGGGTCAAATGATATTTCTATTTTCAGTTTTTTGAGGAACCTCCATTCTGCTTTCCACAGTGGTTGCACCAGTTTGCAGTCCCACCCACACTGTGGGAGGGTTCCTGTTTCTCTGCACCCTGACCAGCAATTGTTACTTCTTGTCTTTGGATAGTGGCCATTCTAACTGGTGTGAGGTGATGTGATATTTTAGTAATTTTTTTGTCCTTTTGTATAAACTATGATATATATATTTATTTAATTCTACCATTTTGCACAACATATGTCCAACTATGCATACTTCTGAATCTTACTCTTTAATTTATCTTTGAAATCCTTCTTATCTCATATAAAAAACTTCTTCATTCTCTTGTTTAACCAGCTTCAAAATGCTCCATTGTATGGATCTACCATAATTCATTTAACCAGTCCCTCATTGGACATAAAGAATCCAATACTTTGTTTTTATAACCAGTGTTGTCCAGAATTACCATGTGTGTGTGTTTGTGTGTATAACTTCATACATGATCAGATATATCTAAAAGTGAAAGGGCTGGGTTGAAGTGCACATGTGTTTTTACACAGGTTTTTAGCCAAGTTTATGTTCTCAGTGGTGATGTATGGGAATGCCTCTTTTCCATTAGCTTCACCAACAGTTCTGTTTTTGTCTGTTTCACGTGTAGCATATTTTTAAGAGTCATTCGTACTGTCTTTTATCTGTCTTTGCATAGCCATAGCCTTTGCTCATTTTCGGCTATGTCATTGGTCTTACCTATTTATAAGAACTCACATATGAGGAGGATATCCCTTTGTGATATCAGATGTAAATATTTTTTCCCAGTTCTTTAATTTCTTTTGACTTTACTTATGGTTGGTTGGTTGGTTTTTTTGCCTTATAGAATTTTGTTTGTTTTTAATATCATTGACCTGTCATTTTTTATTGATTTTCTGATTTGAATCATAGTTAGCCTTACTCCAAGATTGTGGAAGAATTCTGCCTTTTTTTTTTTTAAGTATTTTCGTAGTTTTGTTTTTCACATTTAAGTTTTTGATATAGTTGGAATTTATCCTGTAATGTAGAATGAAGTATGGCTCCAGCTGTTTTATTTTCCCCCCAGATGGTTATCAGTTGTCCCAATAACACTTATTAAAGGGTCTATCTTTTTTCCACTATAATAAATCTTCACTTGTGTGTGTGCTTTAGTTTCTGGACTTCATATTCTGTCCACTGGATAATTTTATCTGTCCATGAGTTGGTCTGTAATGTTTTAATTATTGAGTCATTATAATTTGTTCTATTATCTGCTAAGACTAGTCCCCTCTATTTGCTATTATTTTAAGAGTTTTCTAGCCATTCTTTCTTAGTTTTCTTTTAGACCTTTGAAATCATCCTATCTGGTTACCCTCTAAAAGATGTGTTGGTATTTCTGATGGGATCAAGTTAAATGTAGAACTGTGTATTTTTGTAATTATAAACATAAATATAGTGTATCTTTGAATTAGTTCAATCTTCTCTTCCTAAAAAAGTGTTTAAGGTAAAGGAGAGTGATCTAGCCAGCTTTGCTTGTGAGTATATATAGATTAGTTTCTCTTCAGTGTGTACTGTTCCAGAGGTTGGAAATACTATGTTTGAGAGCTGTTTGTCTCTTTAAGGACACATATACATAAGAATGTCCTTAAAGGAGGATGTGAGGTCTTTCTGTGTAGGAAATTAGCTAATTTGATGGCTATACTTCATAGAGGAGGGCAGAGAATACATTATGTACCTTTTTTAGATTTATTTTTTAAACCTTATTTTGAAATAATTTTAGATTTACATAAAAGTTGCAGAAATTGTGCACAGGAGTCCCCAGATTCTTCAGTTGTTACCACTTCTGAACCATTTGAGAGTAAGTTACAGACATGAATACCCATTACACCATTGTTTGCCCCCTTAAGACTTAAGTATTTTCCAGCTGCCAGGACACTGTCCTGCAAAAGCATGTTCAGTCATCAAAGTCAAGAGATTAACACTGATCCCGTGTCACCATCTAATCCATAGGCCTGTTCAGGTTTTCCACTTGTTCTGTGATATCTGTATAAATCTGGGATTCAATCTGGGATCATGTGTTATATTCAGTTGTCATGTCTTTCTGGCTTCCAGCAGCCCGGAACAATTCCTCACTCATCTTGTTTTTCATGACCTTGACATTTTGTAAGAGTGCAGACCAGCTGCTTTATAGAATATCTCTTAATTTGGATTTGTCTGGTGTTTCCTCATGATTTCAAAATTTGTGGGGGGAATACCAGAGAAGTGCTGTGTGCCCTCCTCAGTGCACCATAGCAGGGGCGTGTGATGTAGGCTTGTTGCCATGTCCCATGTCTGGTGATGTTAACTTTTATCATTTGGTTAAGAAGATAGGTGTCTGTAAGGTTTCTGCAGGATAAACTAATAAGTACTTTGTACTTACTAATAAGTAATTACTGAGTACTTGGTAGGGAGATAATTCTAGAACAATGTAAATTTGTGTCCTCATCAAACTTGTGCCCCAGATTTAGCATCTGTTGATAATTTTTGCCTGAATCAGTAATTACATGATAGTTACCAAACAGTTATTTGCTAATTGTATCTTTCCTTCTAGACTTTCTATTTGCCCTTCTCTTAAAGGGTAGAACACCCAACCCCACATTCATTCATTCATTCATTTATATTCTTATGAACTCTCAGGCTCTTAATTTACTCAGAGTTAAAATTTGTTACTATTTATTTTGATGCTCATACTGTTGCAGATTTGGCCAGTTAACTCCCCTACAAATTGTCTCTTGTGTCATTTGGAATATCATTCTTTGAGTGCTTCCTTACAACTGGCATAGCAATATGATACAGGCTCATCTTATACTTTCCCTGCCCTAACCCTAGAGTCAGCTGTTTCTCCAAAGAGCCTTGGTTCCTTTTAATGTAGTATTAAAATGATACTTAGAAATGAATATGTGAGTACTAAGTGTGCGCATGACCAACCACCTGGTTGTCACTGTTACCAGGTTTTCCTGAGGGACAGAGGTAGGAAATGCATACATATGTATATATGCCTGCATACACACACAAACATCTGTAGCTTTCTCTATGTATATATTAAAACCATCAATTCAAACCAATAGCTCCAAGTCTAATTCCACACCATAGGATTTATTCTGGCCTTCTTCCTTTCTGTATGTTAATCTCCCTCTGCCCTCTGTGAGAAACCTGGTTCCCATTGTCCTCAGTGTAGCTGCGTACTTGCTCAAAACCCCACTCCCAACCCCATATGTAACCAAGCTCCTGGCCCACAGCTTTGCCCTGGACATGCCCTTTCCCTCCCCTGGGTACCCTGGCCAAATCTCAGCCTGGCAAAGGAAAAGAGAACATTACTTTCCTTTACTTCAGAGAGATACTTGTGACAGCAGCCAGGCCTGGGAGAGCAGTCAGGTAGAAGGGACGCAGAGGGAAAGAGAGTCTTACTTTCTCATATATATCCTATTGTAGCTAGTGAAGTTTTTTATACCATGTGCTTTTAAATGTCAGTTGAGAATTTGTGTTCTCATGGTATCTATTTATTTAGCTGCTCTCTCCTATATTGCTAGGGGGCATGTGGGAGTCTTCCTTGTTTCCTTAAGAGTATTCAGCTCCTTTCTCTCCTGTAGGAAATAACACTTGTTTCTATGGGAAGTGTTACTACTGCCGAGAGACAGAGCCAGCCTGTGCTGATGGAGACACAATGGAGGGATCTGTCACACTTTGGCTTCCAGATGTGTGGCCTCTGCAGAAACACCGACATCCCTGGGGCAGGACTTACCGAGAGGGCAAACTGGCCAGGTAAATGCTACTGTGAGCCATTACTTTGTTCTCTCCTGTGCCTGGCCACATGCCAAGGCACCATGGGTTCTGTCCAAGATTAAAAATGACCGACGGGGCAGCTGTGGGTGTCTGGGGTAAACCTGCTTGGCAGGGACTCTCTCTTCTCTGTGTTTCCACAATGCCAGGCACAGTAAGGCACCCAGTAAATAACCCTGGTGGTGCCACTTGCCTCCAGGTGGGAGTATGATGAGAGCTACTGCGATGCTGTGAAGAAAACATCCCCTTATGACTCCGGCCCGCGCCTCCTGGATATCATCGACACCGCTGTCTTCGACTACCTGATTGGAAATGCTGACCGCCACCACTATGAGAGCTTTCAGGATGATGAAGGCTCTAGCATGCTCATCCTTCTTGATAATGCCAAAAGGTAGGACCAGCAGGACTGCCTGTCAGTCAGGGCTTTCTGTTTATATAAGGACGTGTCCTAGCATATCCCGGGAAACATTCGAATGCAGCTGACAGCAGCCAAGCTTCTGTTTCTGCTTGGGGCCTCAACTTTGGCACCCACCTTCTGTCTCGATGGGGTTTGTGCTCCCTCCACCCTCAGGCATCTGACAGCTATGAACACGGAAAAGCAGGTTTCTTCCAGGGAGCCATAGACCCTATGATTTTCTTCCCAGACAACTGGAAACCAAGGTCTTTGATTTTTCTCTGCTTATATCATTCTTTCTTGACTATGATGCTTAGTATCTTGGGAAATACATATTTAATATAATATGAAATTTAATTAGACATAAATTTATTCTATCCAAGGGTTCATGCAATTTAAAAAATCAACTTATTTGGGAGGGTATGTTTGCTGTTTTTATGGCAGTCTGGGCCATAAAACTTTTTGCTATCAGAAGTTCTTTTGTGATCATATATAAAAACAAGTTACTTTTATCTTGAATAAGATAGTTTTATTAATTTTGAATAAATGGAGTATCTGTATTTTTTAGGACTGAGCTATTTTTGAAGAGCACATTGTATTTCCAGTTTGCACTATTTTCATTCTCCATGGTGCCTAGTTCACTACCACTCTTTTAGTTATAGTTAATAGTTTTCTATTGGTTAGGATGCTTAGAGCCCAGAATTTTCCAGGCTCCAGGTCACTCCTGCTGACATTGGTTGCTGAGAATAGTCTGAGACATGGGTCCTCAGCAAGGAATGGGTAGCAGCCTATTCCTTCTTCCACTGAGCACCCACGCCACCATCTTTTGCTGAGCACTAGGTGTCTCATGCTCCACAAAGGTGATGACAGCTACAGAAAGTGAGAGGCCAGCAAACACCTCTTCCTCCCCGCCTCTCCCAGCAAAGCAGGTAGTGGCCAGGGCTATGTATACCTTCCTGAAAATATTTATCCTTACTTGTAACAAGATCATTTTTTCTTAAAGATCGTGTGTACAGTGGAAACACACATTGAACTAGCTGCCTTTGCCATTCATTACTGAGGGCCTGCACTGTGCTGAGGGCTACCAGACCCTCCAGCTATTAAGGTGAGCTTCCAGGAAGAGTGGAAGGTTGACAGTGTTTCCAGAATCAGTTCTCCTTTCATAACTCTGAATTACTGCTAAGGTCATTTTTACATCTGCTTGGAATCACTGTCTTCTCAGCCTCTGTGAACATTTTTTCAGTTTGAATTTGTCCATATACTTATTACAGGGAGTTGGATAATCCAAACCTTTTATGTTGGTCATTTTGGAATAGAACAAGTGTAACTTCTTTTTATAAATAATGACCATCTGCTTGTTTGCAGGAACCTAATGTGAATAGCCTTTATTCTCTGCCCACCCCTAAGGCCTGTTCAGGTTGGAAGCATTTAGGTTCTCCCTTTGGTCTCTGAGCTACATACCAAGCTATTGCGGTTGTGCTTCAGTGCCTCGTAATGTCTTGGCAGGAGAAAGGATCCTTGTAAATTAGTATATTTGTTGTTTTGATACTGCAGTACAGGCTGTTAGGAATCCTGTGTCTAATTGGTCATGCTCTGAACATTATTTTTACTTCAAATAATTTGAGCTGCAGGAGCATGAAATTATCTAGGATCACATTTGGATTTCCTGTAGAATTTGCTCTTGCTTTGATGTTAAGAGAACTGGTGCTTTCTACTAATGTGTTTAATTTAACTTTCAGCTTTGGGAACCCTTCACTGGATGAGAGAAGCATTCTCGCCCCTCTCTATCAGTGTTGCATGTAAGTTCCATACCTCACACATGTTTGCCTGCATTGCTTTCCTTTCCAGGCCCAGGAAGCAGTGCATCAGTTCTCATGGCCTTAACACTTTCCATGCCTTTCCGACCCAGAACCCATGCAGATCCTGAGTCGGGGCTCGGAAAGGTGGAGGCAGGTAGCCCAAAGCTCAGAACTCATTTCAAGTTTTGTATGAGTATAAAATTTCAATCTATTTAATAATGCATATCCATGTTTACTTTAATATCAGAACATAGTTCTCTTTTTCCAAAATCTAGTGCAATCTATGTCCCGCTCGCTGATCTGTGTTTACCCTGCAGTTTGAAGTCTTTTCACTCACTACCACAGACCACCTATGGTTTGCATATCAACTTGAAATTGTGTAAACCAAAAGTAACTTTTTCCATGGGAATTTAGTAATTTATTTTTTTAATGTCTGTATTAGAAAACAAAGAAATTAAAAGTAAATTAAGAAAATGAGATAAAGACTGGGCCTTGTGTGTTTGTACCGAGTTGGCCCTCTCTCTGAATGCCATGGTACCAGCTGCCGATGCCTGAACTCTGCCTGCACTCTGGAGGGCTGCTTCCTGCTCACTTTGCACCTGTCAACTAGTAAACTTCTCTGCTATCCATTGGGCTGAACTCCACCTTCTCCACCGAGGTCCAAACCCCAGCCTGGAGGAGGGGATCCACCTTTCAAGTGGACCTCCTTGGGCACTCTCCCCTTCAGCCCAAGTTTTGTTTTAGAGTCTCTCCAGTGTCAGAGTTTAATAATTCTTTATACTAAACTTTCCCTTTATACTAAGTTTTATACTAAACTTAACTCCTTATATCTTTTCTATCTCTTGACTGGAATGGATTGAAAACACTATTAATATAAAAACATCTTCCTTGAAGGAAGTTTTTGTTTGAATGTACCACTGCACTCCAATATTAATGAAGACAATTACAGGCTGCCTGGGTAACACTTTCTGCAGAATATTGTTGCCATTTAAAAAAGAAAAACAAAACAAAACACACACACACTCAACCCACACACACAAAAGAAAAACAGACCAGTTGCCAAAAGGGGCAGTCTTACGTGACCTGAGTGTTTCTAGGAGTTGACCAGAGTGGTGCCCCTGGCTGTGCATGTCTGTGTAGCCAACCAAGCAAGGTGAGTCCCAGCTGATCTTAGTGCTGCTGCTTTAGGATTAGGTGGGTCTGTAGAGGGAATCCAGGTATCATCATGGGCAAGTGGTTTCCATGTTAAAACAAGCCCACCAAGGGCCTGCCCATTCTGGGAACGTGGCCAGGGCGGAGCTCCGTTTGATGACCTCCCCCAACTGCTGACCCACTGAGCAGCCCCTGTAGCACTGGAGGGCCCCTTCCTGCTGCCGTGTGCCTGCAGTGCCCTCTACTGAGAAAGCTGAAGAGGAGATGTGCTTAAACGGCTTCTGTCCACTGTGGCAGGGCATTTATGAAGAGTGAATCTGGAGTTGAGGGGGGGAAGCTTTTATGCTTTCTGGGCATTTGTAGTATTTTTTAAAACAGCAGAACCACATTGCCTTTGTGCTTTTCTGTCTCTTTAATGATTTATCCAAAGATCTATCTTTTTAAATAGTTGCAGGCTCCCTCTTACCCAGTCAGATTTTTCTGCATACCTAGTGGTTTCCACATTACCCATAGGGAGGAAATATATTTCTTCTGAGGTGAACAAAAGGTCCTCTTTATTGGTGAAATAATTAAGGAAAATAGGTATCCTTAAAATAAACTTTTCCTATTTATAATATTAATGGTAGAGATTTTTTTAAACTCAGAAATATGAAAAAAGGGAGGTTAAGGTTAGTCATTAAGATGTAAGGATAATTCCCATTAATATTGTAGTGACTTCATTCTAATTGTGTGTGTGTGTGTGTGTGTGTGTGTGTGTGTGTGTGTGTGTGTGTGTGTGTACGTACATATATACACATCTCCTTTCCCAAAGATTTGGAGTAAAATAGTTTTTTTCCTCCAGATTTCTCCCCCAACACATATTATATCATGGGCATTTTCCCATGCCACTAATTTTCATAACTGTTTTTAATGGCTGCATGGTGATGAGCCGTAATTTATTTAATTGTTTCTCAGTTGTTGGATATTGAGCTGTTTCCTGTTTCCCGTTATAAATAGCACTGTAGTAAACATGTAGAAATATTTGTATGTATCTCTAATTACCTAGAAAAAATATCAAAATGTGGTAATGTGACTTACTTATAATGTAGAAGTACTTTGGAAGCAAATTATTTTTTTAGTTGAGATATTTTACATACTTATTTCTTTACTTTTGTCTGCTAAGCAGGCTTTAAACTCCAGTTTATAGATCTTATATAACCTGTCCTGAACCTCTCTCCCAGCATTCGGGTTTCTACCTGGAACAGACTGAACTACCTAAAGAATGGTGTGCTGAAGTCTGCCTTAAAATCTGCCATGGCCCACGACCCCATCTCCCCAGTGCTCTCCGACCCTCACCTGGACGCTGTGGACCAGCGGCTCCTGAGTGTCCTAGCCACCGTGAAGCAGTGCACTGACCAGTTTGGGATGGACACTGTGCTGGTGGAGGACAGGATGCCTCTCTCCCACTTGTAATTTTCAACACAGAATAAGTGAAACTTGTTTTTACAGGGATAGAGAAACAGCACAATCAATTCCAAGAAGTATGAGATGGTTTAGAAATGGCCAGCAGGAAGTTCTGGTGATAAGGAACAGGATGGCCTTGGATTTCTTAGGTGTTTTCTGTAGTGGAAACTGAAGTAAAGATTACAAACTTCACCATGGAGACATTCCTGCCAAACCACCTTCTCCTTCTTGGCATTTGCCTGTATTCCCAGTGGGCAGCACCGTTGGTCATCCTGAGTGTCATGCCACAGGACACGTAGAGGCCTGACAGTACTGGGATTGGTTCTGAAGCAGGTATTTGGAGTTCATCCGCGTAGTCCTTTCTCCATGTGCGTGGGTCTTCTGAAAACACAAAATCTAGAGTCCTTTTTGACCAGGACTAGTCACATTGGGAATTTCACTGCCCCCTGAGGAGTGGTAACAAGTAGAACCTGGCTCTCTGTTGAGCCAGAATAGCGTGCTCTTTGAAGAGGGTACGTTTTCAGATAGGATTAGAGGGAAGGGCAAAAGCAGGAAATATTTCTGCACTTTTAAGCAATTAGGTGGCAGCGCTTTTGATGATGCTCAAAGGAGGGAGAGAGAGACACACTTGGGGGAACCAGAATCGAGAGATGATTGCGTTCATGAGAAACAGGCTCCCCTGTATCTAAGTTCTTAAGGTGTGAGAATGTTAGTGACTCGCACCTGAGTACAACCTGCATTCTCACAGTTGTGTCCAAATTAACCAAACAAATTGTTTCTGCAGATCATATTCTTTCAACACAAGCGCTATTCTCTTATGCATATGTTTTTTCCTTTTGCCCAAAGCAGGCAAATCCTTTCCAAATTAACAAAACCAACTGAAATAATACCTTTAATAAGAGTTAGGTTGCCTTTGTCATTTGTGCCATCCTGATTTCTCCTCTGAAATGAATTTCCACCTCTGCCTTTAAGGCATTTGGTCATTGAAGCTACTGTTCCCAAGAGAATGGCGATCCTGTTTGTGCCTTCTTATGAGAAGAGCCAGCTCACCCTGCAGATGATACTGCACATCCTGCCTGGTGTCTGGACCTGTCTTGTGATTTGGGCCATCCAGAAAACTGGAAACAAAGATTTTTAACCCTCTGAGCCTTAAAATTAAGGAGGTTTAAAAAAAAAAAGACCTAAACAATAAAATATGAGAACCCTCAAAAAAAAAAAAATTAAGGAGGTTACTCAGAAGAGCCTTAAGATGTTGATCTATGTCAAACCCTAATTTCATCATTTAATTTTGTTTGGAGTTCTGAACCTGTGATATAGTATGTTCTTCTATTAGCACTCTCCAATTTCAGGTTGCTAAAACACAGGCTTAGTTCACTGTTCTAGCAAAGCAATTTGATATGTAAGTGGTCACAGTAAAGTACAGGGCCAGTCACTGTGTACACAAAACTATGTGCTTCTCTCCTGCATCTTGTCTGGGTGCTCTTCCAGTTTTGTGCCTGTGTCAAGCAGGAACTAGTATTTAAACAGTGCAGTTGAACAAATTTAATGCCAGCCATTGGAGACCAGTTTTAGGCAACCACCCTTCCAACTTACTACAGTTTAGAATTTATGCCCCAATTTTCTTCCGTTGAAAGATAACTGAGTAAGCTGTAACTACTTTAAAATAGCATGAAATTAGGATACTTTTGTATTTTGTATGTACATTTTGAGATGCAGACAAGAATGGGCTGAGTTATAAGAAAAACTACTGAATTCAGGAAGGCAGATACTAGCACAAACACTGAAAAATAGTGTTACCAAAAGGAGACATAGATGGCAATTTGAAGGCCATGTACTATGCATATGCAGGGAAATGCACAGTTGAGCTTGAGGACGCCTTAGGTGATACCCTGCCTCGTGAAGGCGTCAGCTTGAGGGAGATGGGCAGGATGTCAGCGCTGCTTTCCTTGGTAAATGTTAGTTAAACTAAATAATGGATCAGTGTTCATTCAAACACGATACCTTTAATATGCCACAGTGCAATGAGTAAGAACTGTTTGCAGCCTGGGAACTTTCTTCACAATGTTGACGGCAGAAGATCCTGCTAAGGAGAAAAGCAGGAGGGAAAGCTGCTTTGAAAATGTCTCATCCTTTTCACAAAACATTGTAGAATTCATTCTCCTTACCTACTATTTTAAAATTCATGATCTACAGGGATTAAATTTAGATTTATGCTAAAAAAGTAGTGTGACATGGCCCTTAGAAGATCAGGATTGGATTAAGCTAGAGAGTGTTTAGGTGAATCTTGGACAAAACCAGCAATAAACTTACAGCCCTAAAATTCACAAACACTAAATTCTGTTTGAAAGAAGAGGTAGATATCTTTCTTTAAAGTTTGGTAACACTGTCTATCCTCTTTATGGTTTATTTATTAGAGTCTAGCACTATTATAATCAAATAAGACATTGGAATGATTTTTGGTCAGCCCTAACTTGGGTATGCCTAGCTAGCATCTAAGGGTAGATGTGGATACATTTTAATATTATAAAACTAGGAAAATTAGAACTGATGTCATTTCCTGCCCACCTACTTTTTAAATACATTTATTCCAGAGTTTGGGGGAAATACGGGCATAGATGTTTCATTCTAAAATTGTTCTTTAGTATGAGGCTATATTGTGGTTTTGATCATAAATAATTCTATAAAAAATTCATAGGATCTGCTTTGCTGAGTATATTATTAACATATTAATAAGGCATTTCTCCATGTTTACACTCAGGATTACTGTGTCAAATGAAATAAAAGAAAGAAACAAGAATTCAGGTACATCCATTGCATATTTTGGGAAAAATGACTCCTATACAGGGGAGTTTTTCAGTGTCACCTTAAGGCAACATGTTTTTTCAAAGAAATCTGTCTTTTCTCTTTTTAAGAAAGCTTTTGGCCTTCCCTCCCCATCCACCATCATCCTTCAGCTTCTCTTGTCAGTGGACTCTTGCTTGATCAGTAAGTGAGCACACCTCAACGATGGTGAAACAGCCCAGTCAGGGAGCAGTCTTGCAGGAGCTACTGTGTGCACTTGAGCTTCAGGAAACATGAGTAAAGGTGTATGTATGTATGTATATATATAGTTGTGTGTGTATTCTATCAAGAAAAAAATATTTATTTTGACACAGGGAAACACCGACTTATGTTGCTGAAGAACTTGAAACTAGTGAAAGGCTCTCTTCTTTCTCTGAGTGGACTCTCAGTGACCTAAGGGCCATTCGTTCAGCAAATGCCCACTGAGCAGCTCCTGAGCCAGCCCTGGCAAGGCACACAAGGGAGTCAGACAGGCCTGATTGCGTGAAACCTGTTGTACAGGGGAGGGCCAGTTTTCTCCCTTCAATTCCTCAAGTTGGGTGAAATGGCAGGGGCTGGGTGCTGACCTGCCACAGGTTTTTAAGGAACTAAGGTGTGACTCACAAATACCAAACCTTTGGGAGGGAACTGGGAATAACTTAATGGGAAGCTAATTCATTTACTTAAAAGGGAGGTGTTAGGAACCACTGTCCTCTGTTTCTGATAAGCTAAGGATCTCCTCTCAGCTGCTGCACCAGTGAGGTTGTGCTTGGTAAGACTGGATGAGACAGAAATGCACCTACGTTTCTAATGTGTTCTTTGGGTTTCAATTCTGAGAAAAAAGTAAATGAATAAAGATTTTTAATAAGTATTGATGTGTCATCTTTTATTCCCCCCCCCCCCCCCCCCCCGCCTTTCAGGTTATTTCCAGTGTTTTCTATTCCAGTTTCCTATCTGTTTTGTTAGGCGGGCAGAAGATTACAGTTTCTGCACTCTCTTAAACTCCCACTGGGATTCTCCGCGTCATGTGAGTAAGAGCTTTATACTTCCTCACTTGTCTTCCAAAGGCCTGTGCTAGCTTGTGACTGTGACAGAATTTTCTACAGATCATTCTTGGGTGCTTTTTGTACATTTAATAGTTGACTACATTCTTGCAGTTTCTTTAGAGGTAAATAATCCCAAAGAACACGTTGGCACAGTACCCTATGGGCATGGAAGTGAAGACCCATTGCCCTGATTATAATTTTTAGGACACCCAACTTTGGAAATACAAATCTAGAATCATAAACCTCAACCAGACAACCAAACAGAATTAGGATTTTTTATTTGGTTTGCAGCACTGTTGTTTATGCCACTTTTTGTCATCCACACTTGTATACCGACAGAAGGCTGAAGCCTAGTCCGTGTTCCTCTCTGACTCACCAAGTACAGTCCTTTTCCAGGCAAGATTGCAGGCTTCGTTTGCTTCCCAAACATACCAGAAAGACTTGTATTAAGCCTTGAAAACGGCAGCTGGGAGGAGGAAGGGCACGGTTCTGTTATGGGCGAGTTTGACCCCATGTATTTGCCTATAAAAACTGATTTTCAGCAGCCCTCATTCTGTAAGATAGAAACAAGAATAATCAGCACCACTGGTTTGGTATGGGTAGGTTTTATAAGTTGCCATGTAAATCCCTGGGAAAAATAGTACTAAGTTACAGCTTGCAATGTATTTGGTTTTTCTTCAATTGACATTTGGATACTCCTGAGAGCTGTGGATGCCATGGACACAATAATGACTGTCCCTTCCTTCAAAGAGCGTACGATCCTGGCAGAAAAGAACTGCTTGTGAAGTGCAAGTGCCTCAGAAATTATGTAAATTGATTACAGTGGAAATACAGGTCAGGAAAGAATCGTGGGTCAGGAGTGTGAGAGAGAGGCAGGACCGGCACTGAAGGGAAGGCCGATCTCGGCTTGACGTGTGTACAATCAGACCCCTGACTCCAGACACGCCAAGCTGCAGGTTCAAAAGGTGCAGGGGCCTCCAGGCCTATACTCTGTTTTCAGTAGCTGGGTCACCGAAAATGTCCAGGGGCAACCTGTGGTTTCCATCAGGTGTCCCCTGTCAGGACAGTCTCAGGCTACTCTGCTGCCTCAGTTGCTATATGGCACAGATAAAGAAGTCACTGGTGTGCAGGCGAGCTGTGAAACATTGATTTCATATTTTCAGTTCACTTTTGACGTGCCAAGTTTATTTGGAGACAAAGAATTGATTTTTACCCCAAAACTGTTTTCAAGATAAATGGTATCCTGCCTCCTTCCGCAGGGCTGGAAAGATGTGTGGCTGTTTTCTCTTAGGAAGACTTTGGTAAAGTGCAGGTTTTAATCAGGGAGCTTTGGAGCCTGAGATTATTCCTGGCAAGCTCCAGTGACGCCAGTGCTTCTGGTCCTTGGAGCGCATTGGAGTATCACTGAGAGGGGTTTGGTGGCTACATCATCCCAGCAGCCTGTAGTTTTCACAGCCACCTCTGGATGGCCCTGCCATGTGCTCTGGCTCCTAGACTCTCAGCCAGCACCTCCAAGCCCTGAGAATGAATGTTAGCAATTTATTTTAGAGGCTTGTCTAAAAATCCATGTTTGGATTCATTGTTTTTATGAGGGACTGACTCTGGTGAAAAAAACATGAACCTCTACTCTTTGAGGAAAAAGATGTCTTCCTGAAATCAAATTGTTTGTCTAAGAACTTTCCAGCTACCTACTTTATTTGTTGTGAAATGCTAAATTCAAAACATCTCAGAAATTAGCAGTTAGTTCTACTTGAAAGTTACAAGTAGAGAGACATTTATTTCCTTCTTAAAACTTGGATTTTTTTTTTTAAGAAACCAGTGTTAATACTAGTAATTTTATCACCATAAATTTATCTTTAAACATAATCAGTATGAATAAAGCCATCAGAGCCTCCTCGGTTGACTCTCCAGAGCTGCCTCCAGGGTGGGACATATATAATAGTAAAGTAACATGTAGCTGAGTTCGCTCACAGCATCCCTGTGAAGTGACTATTTTATTACCCCCATTTTATAGACAGTAAAAATAAAGCATAGGGCGTTAAGGAACACCCAAAGTCACACATAGGACATGGAAAGAGCCATTCAGTTAATCACTATACTGGATTTCCATTCATGCTCAAACAGCAGTTACTGAATGAGTTAATGTGTTCAATTTCCAAGTAAGCATAATGGTATGTTCTTGTTTGCTGTTCCTGAAGGCGTCATGAGCTTGACTGTGTATAATGCAGCACTGGTGTACTGGCTCCTGCCCAGTGGAGGATTTAGGTTCAACTTTGGCATCACTGAGTGGCTAAGACATACACATGCGCATTACTTTTCAATTTAAATATCGTGGTATCCTAACAAAGGTGCTTCCCTAATTCCTGTAGCTGTTTGAATGAAAGGCAGGAGCAACTCTAGGATGCTGTGAGGGAAGAGCAGACCTGGCATCCAGTGATATCAGACTGGGTTGAACATGTTATGGGTTGAGTTTGTTCTCGGTCCTTGTCCCCACTGCAACAAAGAACTGAAGGGCAGAAACACAGTAGTGAAGCAGAATGAAAGTTTTATTTGAATACACTCCAAGGGAGGACTGGGCTGGAGTCACCATAAACAAAGGCACTAAACTTTTTTGGGGGAGAGTGTTTATCACCACCCCACTAGAAGGCACTTCTTTTGATTGACAGGGTGGAATCATTTGATTTACATCTGTAATTATACACCCATTCCTCTTGGTGCACATCTTTTCCTAAAATGCACACAGAAAAGCCCAGAACAAAATCACAATTTTAATTTAATGAGATTATGAGGAGGTGTGGTTTGGGCAGTTCTTGGCATTGTTCCATTGCACCTGCCTTGGGACCTGTTGGGACCGGTTTGTCCTGGTCCAGACAGGCAAGAAGTTACCTCCCTGCAAAGCGTTCATTGTCTGCTGGTGAGAGCCCTACCTGGGCTGTTTGAGCGGTTTTTCCTTGAACTTAATCTTCCCCAGCTGCTCATGTCTGTCTACTTGATTTTTTTTCTCACATCATCATATACAATTACATGAGCAACATTATGGTTACTAGACTCCCCCCGTTATCAAGTCCCCATCACACACCCCATTACAGTTACTGTCCATCAGTGTCTACTTAATATTCTTAACAGATGAACCAATTTCCATGTGACACATGAGGCATGGCAACTAGGATTCACCCTCCTGTCTGGAGAACCCAACCGGAAAGCCTCTGAGCCTATGGCGTTAGTTAAATTCCCTGATATCTAGCAAGCAGTTTCCTTCCTAGGACAAGATGGCTCTCAGACCAGGGGCTTCAGTAACTCGGGGGTTTGAAAATGCATTAAGCTCTGCTAAAACTCCAGCAAATTCAGTTGACTTCTCATATAAGAGGATCCCTGAGGAAAAGAGGGCCTCAAGTCTGTTGCCAAGAATGTCTTAGAAACTGCTCATTGTTCCAAGCACTTGAAAGCCATAAACTTAGACAAGAAAGTGCACACAGTTCGTAGCCTTACTTCTTTCTAATGAGACATGATTCCCCCATGACTCTGGGAGTTCCCAAAACCCAAATGTCTCTAGACTGTCGCTTCCTCTTTTGTGGACTCCCAGCTGTGGAAAGCTGGAGGCTCTCTGCTGCTGCTTCATTTCCCCTCGCAAACGAGCCAGGCCGTCCTTTGGCGGCCTCGGCCCCCAGATGACTGCGCTGACCGGTGCCCTGGGTTTGGCTGACAGGCTGACTGGAAGCTGCTTTGCAGACACGGGGCCCCGCACAAATGGGTGCCCTTTTTTGGTGGGCCTCACAAGTCACAGCGCTGTCGAGCGGGCGTAACACAGCGTGACTGGCCGCGGCCATCTCCAGGCCTTGCTTCACCTTCCTCGTGACAACGGCCACCCGGACGGACCCGCGTCACCGCGAGCCCGCGGAGGGCGGCGCCTGCACCCGGCCTCGGGAAGTCTGCCCACCCCGGCCCGTGCTCAGATGAGGCGCGCTCGGGCCTGCGTTCCCGCGGCAACGCCAATCCGCCGCCGCCGGGCCGGGACCGAGTCGGCCTGCGCCCGCCGCCGCTCGCCATGCTCCGCCGCCCGCGCCGCCGCCTGCCGCCCGCGCCGCGCCTTCTGTGGCCGCTGCTGCTGCTCCTGCTCCTCCCGGGCGCGCCGGCGCAGCCCGACCCCGGCTCCGCGCGGCCGAAGGAGCAGCCGGGAGAGGCGCGCTCGGGACCGGCCTGGTCGGCCTTGCGCGGCCTGCGGGAGCGGCTGCGGGCGGCCGGTGCCCTCTCGCGGCGGTACTGGGCGCTCTTCAGCTGCCGCGTGTGGCCCGAGGACTGTGAGCACAACGAGACGCCCGCGGGGCCCCTGGGTAAGACGCGGCGGCCCGGCCCGCGCGCGCCGCTGCGGGGAAGTGGGGCACGGCTGTCAAGGCGGTGATTTTTGTTTTGTTTTTGCTTTTGCTGGGTATATTCAAGTTGACTCTGGACAAAATAATTTAGAGGCCCTTGGGGTTGGCTGTAATCAGATGATTTGGGACCCCCAAGCAGATAGGAAGCTGATCATCACCAGCTTGTCTCCCTGCTAGACAGCAAATTCCCTGCAGGCAGGGTCTGGGTTTCCCACACCTCCGTGCTTAAGGTATACAGTCTGAGCATATTCAGCCTTTGCTGGGGCTGCGTCTTTGGCAAGGCCATCTACTCAGAGCCGGAGGTACCCACCCACTCCTGCCCGTTCCCTGGCAAGGCGCGGGACGGCCCAGGGGAGGGCAGCGAGCTGTAGCTCTGCAGGCAGGACGAAGGACCGAAGAACCGCACCGCTGTGTTGCGGGGAGGCAGTGCTGGGCTCCCCCTGGCTCTGTCCCCTGCTCACAGCGCCTCCTTTTCCAGGCTGGGACCTTCCCTTGCTGGGCCAGCAGTACCTGGATATCCTGACCGCGTGGTACTGCAGCTTCCAGGACTGCTGCGGCGGCGGGGACTGCAGGATCTCCAACAACTTCACAGGTTGGGCTTTGGAAGCTCTAAGGGACTGGAGATCTGTGGGGAGGGAGTTCAGGGCAAGTAGCTACGGCACAAGGGACCTTTAATCACCCTGCTGCAATTGGCAGCACACCTCCCTGTCTCCGCCCTGATTCCCAGTAGCTTCTACCTGCGGACCCTGCACCCTCATGGCTGATAGGCAGGTAGGCCTAGTGGAGGACTTTGCGCACATCGGCCACCCTTAGCAGATGTTCTCTGGATTGAATTAAAATGAATAAAATGAAAATATCTCTGTAAAATATTTAGGAGGTCCTGAAACTTCCAGGTGAGAGCAACCTTTTGCGCCTGGGGTGGGAGTCCTCTTCCAGACGGGACTCTGCTAACCATTCTGGGGTGTCTTTAGGACTTTTAGAAAGAGTGATTCCATTCTCTCCCTAAATTCAATCTTCATTTCTCAAACTCTTCAGAAAATTGCCCTTTAAATCCCTTCTACAGGGTCTGCCCAGTGGCTTCTTGTTCTGAGGCCAAACAGAGTGGATCACACCTCAAAGATGTTCCAAGGTCTCTTGGCCATTGCAGAGACTGGGAGGGGACCACACCGTGTGCACCTGTTACCATGGCCTCTTTTCCTGTCCCTAGGCCTAGAGTCAGACCTGAGTGTACGACTGCACGGCCAGCATCTGGCCCAGGAGCTGCTCCTGAGAGCAGTCAGGGGCTACTTAGAGCTGCCCCGGCCAGACAAGGCCCTGGCCCTGTCATTCCATGGCTGGTCAGGCACAGGCAAGAACTTTGTGGCACAGATGCTGGCGGAGAACCTGTACCGGGATGGGCTAAGGAGTGACTGTGTGCAGATGTTCATCGCTACGTTCCACTTTCCTCACCCCAAGTACATGGACCTGTACAAGGTGAGGCTTCAAGAGCCCTAGGAGCAGGTGTCTGTGCTGGGAGGGGGGCCTGGAAACCAGTCTTTCCTTGCAAGGAGGTGGGCCCTTCAGAAGCCTGGGGTATAGGTGTTGGGGGACAGGTGGCCATTTCAACAGAGTCCATAACACAAAGATACCTCCATTCGACATGGATAAGGCCCTGAACATATGGAGGAAAGCCTGATGTTCAAACCTAACTCACCCTGAGCTTTCTCCTTAGCATCCATACATGAGAGTCCAAACATTGAGCTTAAACAGAGAATCCATGTTTATTTTGTTACATAAGTAGTGGAAATGTCACAGGAAATGTAGAACAAGAAAAGCAAAAACTTTATCATAATCTCCCCCCACAAACCCAGCTGCAGTTAGGGTTTTGGTGCACTTCCTTCAAGCCTTTCTCTGATGCTGTTTTATGTCATTGTGATATATTGGACAAAAAATTATATGTCCTTTTTTTTTTAAAGAGGCATATCATATCCTAAGTGATTTTTCCATATCTCCCAAGAACTAGTCATTACAGGCCAGCAGGCAGGTGGACAAAATTTGTCATTGCTGCTCTGCCTTTTGGGGCTTCCGCCTGTCAGATAACGTAGTGTGTAAAATAAGCCAGGCAAGGACCAAAAGCCCAGGACAGTGTGACAGAGATGGCTGCGTGCGCCTTTGCCTTCAGCTCCAGTATTTGGAGTGTGCTAACCCGGAAAGATGGTGCAAGCCTTTGAGGACAGAGATTGCTTGGGTTGCTTTGCAGTTTCAGTGCAGCCCGGACTGTCCTGAGGGCAGGCGGCTGGTTAGCCCAGCCTTCCCAGAAAGACGAGCTGGCTTTTCACTGTGGCATCAGCTTCCCTGCTGTGAAAACAGACATGTATGCACAGTCTTTTCACTTGCACATCCTTTCTCTCTCTCTCACACACACACACACACACACACACACAGGTAACAGGGGACTGGTGTCAAAATCCAGGGAGGCTAGAGGTGTACAGTGAGTGTGGTCTTGGCCAAAGCTCCCCACCTCGGGGCAGCAGCTGGCCCTGTTCTCCTACTGAACCTTGCAGAGCAGCATCTTTGCTGAGGGCTTAGCCCAGAGTGGGGAGCCCCAGTTGGGAGTTGGTCAGGTCCCAGACAGGTCCTCCCTAGGCCCCCCTGAGAGCTCAGCCCAGGCTGGGTGCCTGTGGGCACTGTGCTCCTGGGAGTTCAGGGTCTGTGGCCAGCTCGGGCACTTGTGCCTGTCTCTGCTCCCACTCCCATTTTAGAGCCTGGCTCCTCTCCCTGGGGAGGGTGAGTGGGCTGTTAGCTCTGGGGTGGGACCTCATCCTGGAGGACAGAGAGCAGGGCTGGCAGGCCCTCTTCCTCTCTGCAAGCTGGCTCCACCTAGTTGGTGTCCAGACCTCAGGGTGCCGAAGCAGCACCTGGGAAGCTTTATCCACTGCAGAGGCCTTGCAGAGAGCACCGCCTGTGGGGCCCTCTGGCCTGAGGTGGGTGTGTGCCTCCCACTGCTCCCCCAGGTCCCAGTAGCTCCCTGTATTCTGCACAGGAGCGGCTGACAGGCCAGATAAGAAAGACGCAAGAGAGCTGCCACCAGACCCTGTTCATTTTCGATGAGGCCGAGAAGCTGCATCCGGGGCTGCTGGAGGCCATCAGACCAAACCTGAAATGCCAGGCCCCAGAGGACCACAGGGCCGAGTCCCCGAGAAGCATCTTTCTGTTTCTCAGGTGAGTCTGAGGAACAGTAGACAGGAGGGCTGGGAGAGGGGAAGAAGACCCCTCCGTCGAGGTGCTGTATCCACCAAGCTTTGGAACTGTGTCCTGGTGCAGGAGCTGCCGGGCAAGGGCTGCCCTGCTCTCCTAGGCTACAGAAGTTTATCACAAGGGAAATAGCACAAACTCATGTAGAGAAAACAAAAGCCTATCTGCTCCCATGGTAGCAGGGCCTACCTTAGGTCTTTCTGCTGCAGCCCTGATTCATTAGGGATATTGGTCTGTAATTTTCTTTTTTTATAGTGTCTTTCTCTGGTTTTGGTATCAGGGAGATGCTGGCTTTGTAGAATGAATTTGGAAGCTTTCCTCCCTCTTCAGTTTTTGGAATAGTTTGAGGAGTCGTAATAACTCTTCTTTGAAAGTTTAATAGAATTCTGGGAAGCCATCTGGTCCTGGACTTTTGCTTGGTGGGAGGTGTGATGAATGTGTTTAACTCCTTTTGGGGTCCTGGACTGATTTCAGCGTGTGTGTATGTGAGAGGCGGAGGGGGGTCTTCCCACGCACACGACACTAAACAATTCTTGAACACCAGCAGAGTTTCCAAGAACTCAACACGATTCTGATGCTATCTGTCTGGAGATAACACCAGATTCCACAGGTTAATGGGCTCCGTCCTACAAGTCCATCCTACATCCCCTACTCCAGACGGCGTTCGCAAGCCCCAGGCAGTTAACCTGTGTTACTTTATGTATTTCAGTGCTCCTTTGTTGGGTGTGTAGACATTCACAATTATTTTATCTTCTTTTGGATTGAGCCCTTAATCATTACATAAAGCTCCTCTTTGTCTCTTGTTAGTCTTTGTTTTAAAGTCTATCTTCTCTGATGTCAGTACTGCAACTCCAGATATTTTTTTCATTTCTATTTGCATATATTTTTCTATTCTTTCAGCTTCAGTCTATGTGCGTCTTCAGGTCTGAAGTGAGTCTCTTAAAAGCAGCATATAGCTGGGGGTTTTTATCCATTCAGTCACCTTACGTCTTTTGATTGGAGCATGTAGTCCATTTACATTTAATTATTGATAGGTATGTGCTTATTGCCATTTTATTAAATGTTTTCTCATTGTTTTTGTAGTTCTTTGATTCTTTCTTCTTTTGCTGTCTTTCCTTATGCATGATGACTTTCTTTAGTGTTATGGTCAATTCCTTTCTATTTTTTAGGTATCTTTTATAGGTTTTTGGTTTGTGGTTACCATGGGTTTATATATGACATCTTACATGTATATAGCAATGTGTTAATGGTCACTTTAGTTCAAATGCATTCTAAGAGCACTTCATTTTTTACTCTCTCTCCACATTTTAATATGATGTCCTCTTTTACACCTTTTTCTTGATTCTCTTAACTACGTTTTGGAAGTGGTTGGTTTTACTACTTCTTTTAACTTTCACACATACTTTTAAGTAATCTTCTATCTTTGTTAGGTTTGTTTTTACCTGTGAAATTTTTTTCTTTTTGTAATTTTCTTGCTTCTAGTTACAGCCCTTTCTTTTCCTCTTAAAATAAGTCCCTTTAACATTTCTTGTAAAGCTGGTTTAGTGGTGGTGAACTCCTTTAACTTGTGTTTATCTGGGAAGCTCTTTATGGCTTCTTCGATTCTGAATGATATCCTTGCCAGGTAAAGTATTCTTGGTTGGAGGTTTTTTTTTCTTTCAGCAATTTTAATATATCACACCACTCCCTCTAGCCTGTAGAGTTTCTGCTGAAAATTAGGCTGAAAGCCTTATGGAGTTTCCCTTGTAACATAACTCTTTTGCTTTTCTCTCACTGCTTTTCAGATTCTTTGTCTTTGATCTTTGACATTTTCATTATTATGTGTCTTGGTGTGAACCTCCTTCACTTCATTTTGTCTGAGGCTCTCTGTGCTTTCTGGACCTGGATGTCTGTGTCCTTTCCAGATCAGAAAGCTTTCAGCTATTATCTCTTCAGATCAAGTTTCCACTCCTTTCTCTCTCTCTTCTCCTTTTGGGATGTCTATAATGCAAATGTTTGGATGATTGATACTGTCCCAGACCTCCCTTAACCTACCCTCATTTCTTTTACTTTTTCTTTCTGCTGTTGAGCTTGAGTGCTTTCCATTTCTCTGTCTTCCAAATCACTGATCCATTCATCTGCACCCTCTAATCACTTGCTGTTAACATTGATGTTAACATTTGTTGATTCCATCTAGTTTATTTTTCATTTCATTTAGTGTATTCTTCGTCTCTGATCTCTTCTTTTTTATGTTTTCTTTCTCTTTCTTGAAGTCCTCTCTGAGTTCATCCATTCTTCTCTCAAGTCCAGTGAGCATTTTTATAGCCATTACTTGGAACTCTTTGTCAGGTGGATTACTTAACTGTTTCATTTAGTTCTTTTTCTGAAGTTTTGTCTTGGTCTTTTGTTTCAAGCATATTCCTCTGTCTCCTCATTTTGTTTGACTTGCTTTAAGTGAAAAGCTTGCCCACCTATGTTGATATTTGCAACCCTGCCAGGTAGCACTCATCAATTAATCACTCACCATGTTCCCTGTTTGTTCAACTGTGTGCCCCAGGCTCTGGAAATGTCTTTACAAAAAGTGAGTTTAGAAATCAACTTATCCAACCGTCTTTTTATGAAGGCTCCACCTGGAAAAGTCCTGCTTAAGTTCTATTAAAAGTCAGGTTTGGGTCCCTGTTGTCCCAACTCGAGTGCTTCACAAGCATCTTCTTGCACTCAGTGCAAGAAACCACACCAGTTGCTCACTCCCCCTCACCTCCTGCAGGCCAATACATGCTTGCTAGGGGATTTTCCCCACCTTGGGGTATACTCTGTGAAGGTAGAGAAGGAGGGGGCCTGGTTTTTTATCCAGGCTTACAGAATATGAAGGAGTGAGCCATGGAGGGCCGATCTTGTTTTGTGACAGGGCACAAGACCAGATGGGATTTCGGTGTGTTGATGGGAAGTCCTTCCTAGTCTGTAAGCAGGGCTCGTAGGGCACTACAGTACATGGTAAAGGAGGGCAAGGGGGGCCCTCCCAAGGTGATTTTAAGAGAAAAGTAGATTTTCTGATATGATTTGGTCAGAATCAGGATGAAAGCCAATAAATTCTTCAAATTAACTCTCCTCACCAGGCTTTATATTATGTACCACCTTCTGAAGCAGTCCAGAGGCACAGATCTCTTCCTGCTGTAGTGAATTAGGTGGAGGGTCTAAAAGGCAGAGGAGGCCAAATAAGAAATCACCTTGGTTCCTTAAGCCTTCTCTATCTAAACCCTTTCAGGTGGTGGAAGCAGGGGTTAGGGGTCCAGAGGACCCTCTGAACAATTCCTGCAACTTGAGTCCTTTCCCCTGAGTGGAAGGAAGCCTGGTGGTAGGCTCACTCAGGACTCCGTCTTGCAGGTGCAGGAATCCTTTGACCCTGAGCATGGCACCTTCCCGTTCCTCTGCCTAGTTGCTCCTCTTCCTGTGGTCCAGCCCAGGCTGGTTCTGCCTTGTGCCCACAGCTGACCTTTCCCCAGCTTGGACCACAGTGCTTGGGCACTGACTTTCCTACCCAGTTCTCAGTTTGGAAAACCCTCACCCTCTTCTATGCCAGCATTTCCTAATGTGTCCCAGTTGATCCTTCTTTCTCCAGGCAGACATTTGCTTCATAGTATTTTGGTCATTGACCCACCAGCCCTGCCCTTTCCCCCAGTGACTTGACCTCTGAGGCCACATGGCCACCAGTGAATGAACAGATGGCTGGGATGCAGACAGAGCCTGGGGAGAGAGCCACCAGGGGAAAAGCTGCCATGTGGGCCTACAGTAGCTGGAGATGGCAGCCATCCAGGAGCCTCTGAGTTCCCTGGGAGGAGGACACATACCCCTGACAGGGACATAGGGGTGTGGGCTCTGGTGCAGACCAGCCAGGCTGACATGCTGGCTCAGCACTGCCCCTGCCCTGGGCATCCAGAAAGCAGTTGGTTTTAGGCTGGTGAGATCACCTGAAGTAGTCAGGTATAGATCTTTCTCAACTTATGATGTGTCACATCCTAATAAACTCATCGTATGTAGAAAGTATTAAGTCGACAATGCATTGAATACACCTAACCTACCAAACATCATGCCTTAGCTGGGCCCACTTTAAACCCTCAGAACACTTTTAGCTGGGCAATGGCAGCTGGGTAGTATCATCTGACACAAAGCCAGGTTTTTAACAAAGCATTGACTATCTCATGGAATTTAATAAATTCTGTACTGAAAATGAAAAATAGTGGTTCTGTGGGTACAGTATGGCTGCAAGTGTGTCAGGTGCTCACCCCTGTGATGGTGTGGCTGATTGGGAGCTGTGACTTGCTGCTACCCAGCATCAGGGGAGAGGATGGTGCTGCGCATCGATAGCCCAGGAAAAGGTTCAGTTGCAAGGTATGGCTTCCACTGAATGCACATTGCTTTCACACCACTGAAAAATCTAAGACCATCATAAGTGGGGGTCCATCTGTGTCCTAATGTTGTGGGTTTGAGTCTCTGGGTTGGATTTCTTTTTTTACTATTATTTATTTTTTTAATTTTTAATCTTATTTATTTATTTTGGTATCATTAATCTACAGTTACATGAGGAACATTGTTTACTATAGACTCGCCCCTTCAAGTATTTTTTTAATTTTGTTATCATTAATCTACAATTACATGAGCAACATTATGTTTACTAGACTCCCCCCATCAAGTCCCCACCACATACCCCTTTACAGTCACTGTCCATCAACATAGTAAGATGCTATAGAATCACTACTTGTCTTCTCTGTTGTACAGCCCTCCCCATGCCACCCCCCACTGCATTATGTGTGCTAATCATAATGCCTCTTTTTCCCCCTTATCCCTCCCTTCTCACCTATCCTCCCCAGTCCCTTTTTCTTTGGTAACTGTTAGTCCATTCTTCATTTCTGTGAGTCTGCTGCTGTTTTGTTCCTTCAGGTTTTCTTTGTTCTTATACTCCACATATGAGTGAAATCATTTGGTACTTGTCTTTTTCTGCCTGGCTTGTTTCACTGAGCATAATACCCTCTAGCTCCATCCACATTGTTGCAAATGGTAGGATTTGTTTTCTTTTTATGGCTGAATAATATTCCATTGTGTACATGTACCACATCTTCTTTATCCATTCATCTACTGATAGACACTTAGATTGCTTCCATTTCTTGACTATTGTAAATAGTGCTGTGATAAACATATGCCTTTTTGAAACTGAACTCCTGCATTCTTAGGGTAAATTCCTAGAAGTGGAATTCCTGGGTCAAATGGTATTTCTATTTTTAGTTTTTTGAGGAACCTCCATACTGCTTTCCACAATGGTTGAACTAATTTACATTCCCACTAGCAGTGTAGGAGGATTCCCCTTTCTCCACATCCTTGCCAACATTTGTTGCTGTTTGTCTTTTGGATGGTGACCATCCTTACTGGCGTGAGGTGATATTGTGGTTTTAATTTGCATTTCTCTGATGATTGGTGATGTAGAGCATCTTTTCATGTGCCTGTTGGCCATCTGAATTTCTTCTTTGGAGAAGTGTCTGTTCAGATCCTCTGCCTATTTTTTAATTGGATTATTTGCTTTTTGTTTGTTGACATGTGTGAGCTCTTTGTATATTTTGGATGTCAACCCTTCATCAGATATGTCATTTATGAATATATTCTCCCATACTGTAGGATGTCTTTTGGTTCTATTGATGGTGTCTTTTGCTGTACAGAAACTTTTCAGCTTGATATAGTCCCACTTGTTCATTTTTGCTTTTATTTCCCTTGCCTGGGGAGATATGTTCATGAAGAAGTTGCTCATGTTTATGTCCAAGAGACTTTTGCCTGTTTCTTTCTAAGAGTTTTGTAGTTTCATGACTTACATTCAGGTCTTTGATCCATTTCAAATTTACTTTTGTGTATGGGGTTAGACAATGATCCAGTTTCACTCTCTTACATGCAGCTGTCCAGTTTTGCCAACACCAGCTATTGAAGAGGCTGTCATTTCCCCAATGCATATCCGTGGCTCCTTTATCATATATTAATTTACTGTATATGTTTGGGTTAATATGTGGGCTCTCTATTCTGTTCCAATGGTTCCTTAAGATTACCAGCCTGTGCCAGTAACAAATTGTCTTGATTACTGTGGCTTTGTACTAGAGCTTGAAGTTGGGAAGCAAGATACCCCTGCTTTATTCTTCCTTCTCAGGATTGCTTTGGCTATTCGGGGTCTTTTGTGGTTCCATGTGAATTTTAGAACTATTTGTTCCAGTTCGTTGAAGAATGCTGTTGGTATTTTGATAGGCATTGCATTGAATCTGTAGATTGCTTTAGGCAGGATGGCCATTTTTTTTTGTTATCATTAATCTACAGTTACATGAAGAACACTGTGTTTACTAGGTTTCCCCCTTCACCAAGTCCCCCCCACAAACCCCATTAGTCACTGTCCATCAGTGTAGTAAGATGTTGCAGAATCCCTACTCATCTTCTCTGTGTTGCCCAGCCCTCCCTGTGCCCTCCCCCACTACACATGCTAATTGTAATGCCCCCTTTCTTTTTCCCTGCCCTTAGCCCTCCCTTCCCACCCATCCTCCTCAGTCCCTTTCCCTTTGGCAACTGTTAGTCCATTCTTGGGTTCTGTGATAGGATGGCCATTTTGACAATATTAATTCTTCCTAGCTAAGAGCATGGGATGAGTTTCCATTTGTTAGTGGCCTCTTTAATTTCTCTGAAGAGTGTCTTGTACTTTTCAGTGTATGGGTCTTTCACTTCCTTGGTTAGGTTTATTCCTAGGTATTTTATTCTTTTTGATGCAATTGTGAATGGAATTGTTTTTCTGATTTCTCTTTTCTGCTAGTTCATCATTAGTGTATAGGAAAGCAACAGATTTCTGTGTATTAATTTTGTAGCCTGCAACTTTGCTGAATTCAGATATCAGTTCTAGTAGTTTTGGAGTGCAGTCTTTAGGGTTTTTTATGTACAATATCATGTCATCTGCAAATAGTGACAGTTTGACTTCTTTACCAATCTTTCTTTTGTCTGATTGCTGTGGCTAGGACCTCCAGTACTATGTTGAATAACAGTGGGAAGAGTGGGCATCCCCGTCTTGTTCCCAATCTTAGGTGAAAAGCTTTCAGCTTCTCGCTGTTCAGTATGATGTTGGCTGTGGGTTTGTCATATATGGCCTTTATTATGTTGAGGTACTTGCCCTCTATTCCCATTTTATTGAGAGTTTTTATCATGAATGGATGTTGAATTTTGTCAAATGCTTTTTCAGCATCTATGGAGATGATCATGTGGTTTTTGTCCTTCTTTTTGTTGATGTGGTGGATGATGTTGACGGATTTTCAAATGTTGTACCATCCTTGCATCCCTGAGATGAATCCCACTTGGTCATGGTGTATGATCCTCTTGACATATTTTTGAATGTGGTTTGCTAATATTTTGTTGAGTATTTTTGCATCTGTGTTCATCAGGGATATTGGTCTGTAATTTTCTTTTTTCTTGTGGGGTCTTTGCCTGGTTTTGGTATTAGAGTGATGCTGGTTTCATAGAATGAGTTTGAAAGTATTCCCTCCTCTTCTATTTTTTGGAAAACTTTAAGGAGAATGGGTATTATGTCTTCTCTATATGTCTGATCAAATTCAGTGGTGAATCCATCTGGCCCGAGGGTTTTGTTGTTGGGTAGTTTATGGATTACCGCTTCAATTTCGTTGCTGGTAATTGGTCTGTTTAGATTTTGTGTTTCTTCCTTGGTCAGTCTTGGAAGGTTGTATTTTTCTAGGAAGTTGTCCATTTCTTCTAGGTTTTCCAGCTTGTTAGCATATAGATTTTCATAGTATTCTCTAATAATTCTTTGTATTTCTGTGCAGTCCGTCGTGATTTTTCCTCTCTCATTTCTGATTCTGTTCATGTATGTAGATTCTATTTTTCTCTTAATAAGTCTGGCTAGGGATTTATCTATTTTGTTTATTTTCTCCAAGAACCAGCTCTTGGTTTCACTGATTTTTTTCTATTTTTTATTCTTCTCAATCTTATTTATTTCTTCTCTGATCTTTATTATATCCCTCCTTCTGCTGACTTTGGGCCTCATTTGTTCTTCTTTTTCCAGTTTCAATAACTGTGACTTTATAGACTATTCATTTGGGATTGTTCTTCCTTCTTTAAATAGGCCTGTATTGCTATATACTTTCCTCTAAAAACTGCCTTCGCTGCATCCCACAGAAGTTGGGGTTTTGTGCTGTTGTTGTCATTTGTCTCCATATATTGCTTGATCTCTGTTTCAATTTGGTTATTGATCCATTGATTATTTAGGAGCATGCTGTTAAGCCTCCATGTGTGAACCTTTTTGTTTTCTTTGTAGAATTTATTTCTAGTTTTATACCTTTGTGGTCTGAAAAATTGGTTGGTAGAATTTCAATCTTTTGGAATTTACTGAGGCTCTTTTTGTGGCCTAGTATGTGGTGTATTCTGGAGAATGTTACGTGTGCACTTGAGAAGAATGTGTATCCTGTTGCTTTTGGATGTAGAGTTCTGTAGATGTCTATTAGGACCATCTGTTCTAGTGTGTTGTTCAGTGCCTCTGTGTCCTTACTTATTTTCTGTCTGGTGGATCTGTACTTTGGAGTGAGTGGTGTGTTGAAGTCTCTTGGAATGAATGCATTGCATTGTATTTCCTCCTTTAATTCTGTTAGTATTTGTTTCACATATGTCAGTGCTCCTGTGTTGGGTACATAGATATTTACAATGGTTATATCCTCTTGTTGGACTGCCCCCTTTATCATTATGTAATGTCCTTCTTTATCTCTTGTTACTTTCTTTGTTTTGAAGTCTATTTTGTCTGGTACTAGTACTGCAACACCTGCTTTTTTCTCCCTATTGTTTGCATGAAATATCTTTTTCCATCTCTTCATTTTTAGTCTGTGTGTCTTTGGGTTTGAGGTCTCTTGTAAGCAGCATATAGATGGGTCTTGCTTTTTTATCCATTCTATTACTCTGTCTTTTCATTGGTGCATTCAGTCTATTTACATTTAGGGTGATTATCAATCACATGTACTTACTGCCATTGCAGGCTTTGGATTCGTGGTTACCGAAGGTTCAAGGGTAGCTTCTTTACTATCTAGCTGTCTAACTTAACTCACTCATTAAGCTATTATAAGCACAGTCTGATGATTCTTTATTTATCTCCCTTCTTATTCCTCTTCCTCCATTCTTTATATGTTAGGTGTTTTATTCTGTACTCTTTTGTGTTTCCTTTGACGGCTTTTGTAGATAGTTTATTTTTTTTTTGCCTATAGTTAGTATTTGGTTGGTCTACTTTCTTTGCTGTGCTTTTATTTTCTCTGGTGACATCTATTTAGCCTTAGGAGTGCTCCCATCTAGAGCAGTCCCTTTAAAATATCCTGTAGAGGTGGTGTGTGGGGGCAAATCCCCTCAACTTTTGCTTGTCTGGGAATTGTTTAATCCCTCCTTCAAATTTAAATGATAATCGTGCTGGATACAGTATCCTTGGTTCAAGGCCCTTCTGTTTCATTGCATTAAATATATCATGTCATTCTCTTCTGGCCTGTAAAGTTTCTGTTGAGAAGTCCTATGGTAGCCGAATGGGTTTTCTTTTGTAGGTGATCTTTTTTCTCTCTCTGGCTGCCTTTAATACTCTGTCCTTGTCTTTGATCTTTGCCACTTTAATTACTGTATGTCTTGGTGTTGTCCTCCTTGGGTCCTTTGTGTTGGGAGAGCTGTGGGCTTCCATGGTCTGAGAGACTATTTCCTTCCCCAGCTTGGGGAAATTTTCATCAATTATTTATTCAGAGACACTTTTTATCCCTTTTCCTCTCTCTTCTTCTTCTGGCACCCCTATAATGCAAACATTGTCCCAGTTGGATTGGTCACACAATTCTCTTAAATTTCTTTCATTCCTAAAGATGCTTTTATCTCTGTCTACCTCAGCTTCTCTGTATTCATGCTCTCTGATTTCTAGTCCATTAACAGTCTCCTGCACCTCATCCAGTCTGCTCTCAAGACCTTCTATCGATTGTTTCATTTCTGTTATCTCCCTCCAGACTTCATCCTTTAGCTCTTGCATATTTCTCTGCAGGTCCATCAGCATGGTTATGACTTTCATTTTGAATTCTTTTTCTGGAAGGTTGGTTATATGTATCTCACCAGGCCCTCTCTCTCAGGTTGTCTGAGTGATTTTTGACTGGACCAGATTCTTCTGCCTTTTCGTGCTGATAGAAGTGGTTGCAGGCAGGTGGCGTGTGCATCAGCTGGGAGAACAAACTCTGGGATAATCTCCTGAGCTGCCATGGGCGGGGCATCCTTGGGATTGCCTAGGGCACTGAGGAGGGTCGCCGAAGTGCAGGGTGTGTTCTCCTGTGAGAATGGTGCCCCTTCATGCCTTCCAGACCTTGCTCTGGCTTCCTCTGTCTGTGCCGGGCAGCTGCGCACTTGGAGGAGACTGTGTGGTTGCTGTGGGAGGGGCTGTTCTCCAGCTGCTCCACAGCTGTGGTGGGTCAGCTGGTTTGCTTGCAGCACTGGCCAGGGGGAATGAATGGCCGGCTGCTTATTGCCGTGAGCTTTGGGGCTGCATTACCCCCCATGGGGTTAGGGTGCCTAAAGTTCTTTAAGATTCCCAGCCTGCTGGACTGAGTGTGCTGTGATGATTTTGTCCAGCTGTTAAGCCCTTGTCCCTTTAAACTTTTAAAAAGCACCCACTTTTCTTTTGTCCCAGGGGAGCCAGCTGTGGGGACCCGGTCACAGTCTCCATCTCAGATTTTACTTTTCTGTTTCTCTAAATCCAGTACACCATGCAATGTGTGTTTGTGCTCCTGGGGCAGATTACTAGGGCTGGTTATTTAGCAGTCCTGGGCTTCCACTCCCTCCCCACTCTGAGTCTTTTCCTCTCGTCGGTCAGCTGGTGTGAGGGGAGTGCTCGGGTCCTGCTGGGTTGCGGCTTTGTATGTGAGATGCTCAGTTCTCGCAGGTGTGGATGTAGCCTGGCTGTTGTACTGTATCTTCTGGTCTCTCTTTTAGGGATAGCTGTATTTGTTGTATTTTCAAAATATATATGGTTTAGGGAGGACATTTCTGCCACCCTACTCACGCCGCCATCTTGAGCCCCTTCCAGATTTGATTTCTATAGTGATCTCATGTGTGTGGTGAGGACTTGTGTGTGTGTGAAAGAAAAGCACAGCTGATTCACCTGCTGATGTAAAAAAGTCACACTGGCGTAAGGCCAGCAGTTTAATCTTGAACCTGCCACTTAAAGTAAGGTCTAGTGACTTCACTGACCTGCCCTGTGGTGGCAGAAGGGACGAGGTGCAGTTGAAGCAGGGAGTGTCATGCGCAGGCGGGAGTGCCCAACCCTCAGAGCCCATTCTTCATCTGGGCCGGAGGAATCTGGGGTCCCACGGGCTGGGTACCAGAAAACTTACAGTGACCATTTCACCCACTTCTACCAAGTGTAGAAGGCTCCAGGAATGGGGTTGTGGGGCAGGACGGGGAATGGAACATAGAACTCTGTCCTCTTCTCATCAAGCTATAAAGTGAAGATGGTAATTAAGCCTGTTCTCACTGGGCTGTCATCAGGAGAATAAAGAATTTGAAAAATTAAAAGGACTATATAAATGTAAATTGTTTGTTGATTCAAAGGCTGTGTAGCCCAGAACATAGAAAATACTTGTAGGACTGTTTGTTGCTTGACCGTTGAATCTAAGGGGACCTAAGGAAGACATTTAAATTGGTTCACTTCTCTCATTTTACAGATAATAAGACTAAGGCTCACAGAGATTCATGATTATTTTATATCCATTCCTTAGGAAAGACCCGGCAATTAGGGCTGGGATTTGTTATCAGCGTTGTGGAGAGGCCTTTGAGTCCCCTGCCTTTGGAGGCTTGGGGCTGGTGAGATTCCATGTCGGCCTATCCCAGAGCCAGTGGAAAAGACAAGCCTCTGGAGATGCCTTCTGTCCCTTGGGCCCCTCAGAGCTCCCAGCCAGCTGGTGATGTGGGAGGATGTGGAAGGGAACTGAGGGGCTCCAGGAAGGCAACATCTGTCTAACCACGTGATGCTGGTGCCAGAGGAATAGGGGCGGGGGCAGTGGATAGAGAGGGGCCCAGGTTATGTTTTAGTGGGCAAGACAGAGACTGTAACTTGGAGGAAGAAAGACATTGGCTGTGCAAAACGGGAGGAAAAATCCAGAAGGGAGGTAGAGATAGTGTAGACAAAAGTGCAGAGACATCCATTTACTTAATAAACATTTGTTGAGCACCTGGTGTGCATTAAGCACTGTGCAAGGCCTCGGGGTCACATAAACAAACAGACTAAGCTGCTCTCAGGAGAGTTAGTATCAGGTGGCTTTCAGGGTGGAAACGGGAAGGCACCCTAGCCCGTGCTCCGGGGCTGAGGGAGTGAACTCAGCCTGTCTCCCTGTTGCCCTGGAGGCCTGCCCCCCAGCCCTGCTCGTGTATTCCTGCCTTCGCCTCCTGTGAGGAATGCCAGGGATGGCAGCCCCTTGGCGCTGGGGAGGTCTTGCCTCAGCTGATGCAACTGGGGCCCCTTGCATGTGCACCGATGACCTGCCCGGCTGGCCTTCCTGCAGGGGAGGGGCAAGCGTCCCTCCACGCAGGTGTCAGGGGAAGTCTGGCTCAGCAGCTCCTCCCTGCCAGGCTCTCCAGCTGGGCACTCGTGGCCACTGGGAAAACCTGGCCTACGGGAAAGACGCAAGAGATCACTTGGCTGGACATTTGGCAGGCCCGGCTGAGCGCGTGGCAGGGAGGGGCACGCTCAGCCTTCCTTCCCGTCGCAGGAGGCGGCAGGGGGAGACCCACTCTGCTCCTCGGTGCCCAGACCTTTGCCTGGAGCCTGGCACACAGGGCACACCCAGATGCTGTGCAGACGAAGGAGTTACACATTAAATGTGTCTCAGAGAGCTGATCAGAGGCTCCGTGAAGAGAGAACGGAGATTGGCTCGGCGCTCCTGCTGGACTTACACCTGCCTCCCGCTTCCTTCACTTACCTCACACTCCCTACTGTGTGGGCCTGAGGAAGAAGCAGGAGCAGAGCTGGGCTGGTTCAAGGAGCTGGCAGAGGGCCCAGGAGGCTGCAGCCACCTTAGGGGAGATGAGTGTGGTGGGTAAGAGACATACACGCAGGGCTGGGGACGGCAGGGGAGGAAATGCCAGCCCCAGGTCTCTGCCGCCGCCCTCCCAGCTCCCTGTTGGCGGCTCTGAGTCGCTCTCCTTGCCCTTTTCTCCCTCCTCTCTCCAAGCCCGTCCTCTCTCCTGTGCTTCAGGCTCGTCATTGCAGTTGCCTAATGACATCACTGCTCCTACAGAGGTCACAGGCGAGTGCACAACACTGAAAAGTTTAACTCCACACTCCCACCTCCACCCGTCTGCTTAGGGGGTGGGGTTCAGCTCAAGGCAAACGTTTGTTTTCCTTGATGACCTCCTTTCGCTTACTTCTTACATCTGTCAAACACAGAGTTCTGTCCATTGTGCCTCCTAAAGTGATTCTTAAATCCCTTTCTCTTGCCTTCATCACTTCTAAACATGAACTTCTGCAAACAGCTCCCTGACTTGGTTTCTGCAAGCATCCCATGCCTCTTCCATCCAACCTTTGTGGCCTCAGGATGATCGTAGGATATAAAGCTGATCGCTTCACCCCACCACCCTACACTTCCAAGTTCAAAACCCTTCGATAGTTCTCCATGGTCCATGAGCTGAAGTCCATGTGCATGGCAGTCAATGGCGTCCCTGTGCCAGCCTTGGCCTTCCGTCCCATGGCTAGGCTCCTCCACTCCCTCCCAAAGCCCACAAGCCCCCTCAAGTCACCCGTGCCCGGTGACTTCCATACAGAAGACCAGGGAAAGACCCACAGCCCCCACCTCCAGGCTCCCTCACCTAGCACAGCCTCAGCGTGTGTCAGGAGGGAGTAAGCCAGGGAGGTGGGTGGCAGAGCAGGACAGTGTCTTTTCTGTACAGACCCTTGGGTTGTGATCTCCTGGGGGAGGCCCAGGCCCCTCGACCTCCATTCTTCCAGGCACCAGTGCAGTAGCTTCAGGGGTCAAGTTATCCCTTGGAAGCTAAATATGAAAATAATGTGATCTGATAACAGGCTCCCCATCTCTTTCAGTAACCTTGGGGGCAATATCATCAACAAGGTGGTCCTGAATCTGCTTAAGGCTGGATGGTCCCGGGAAGACATTGCAATGGAGCACTTGGAGTCTAGCCTGCAGGCTGAGCTTGTGGAATCCTCAGGTAAGTGCCGGCCGTGTGGACAGTCCACCTGTGGTGAGAGCGCAGCTGGGGTACTGTCTGTGTGCTGGGCTGTGTGCTTAGAAGGCAGGCGGGGCACCCAGGACCACAGAAAGTACACCATTCGGTCACCTCATTGTCAACTTCAGGTGAGCACAAGAGGAGGGCCAAGAAAGCCAAACTCCTTCTCTGAATATGCAAACTGAGAGAAGTTTGTCCCAGCCCTGGAAAGACACGCGGTGGTCTGGGAAGCCTGTGGACTCTGAGAGTCTCTGCAGGAACCCTCGAGCAACCCAGCCTGTGACGGGAGGCAGACCTGTACCCTGTGCTTCCTGCCATCAGATCAAACCAAACCTGGCACTCACAGCCCTGCTCTCCCGCTGCCCTGCAGCGCACGTCCATGGCTGACCATGCGCTCTTTCCCTAAAGGGACAAACAGCTGCAGAGTTCTTGCCGTAAATGTCAGTCAGCCCTCCTGGAGTTGGCGTACAAGATCAAACCTTGCCCAGGCCTTAGTAGCAGGGACATCTTAAAATTCCAGTTGGGTTCAGCCCCAGGTAAGACTCCCCTGTAACTTTGGTCTCCATTTCAGACGGTGCCTTTGGCCACAGCCATCTGGTCAAGGAAAACCTGATTGACTTCTTCGTCCCCTTCCTGCCACTGGAGTACCGTCATGTGAGGCTGTGCGCGCGCGATGCTTTCCTGAGCCAGGAGCTCCCGTATACGGAGGCGGCACTGGATGAAGTCGCCAAGATGGTGGTGTACGTTCCCAAGGAGGAACAACTCTTCTCTTCTCAGGGATGCAAATCTATTTCCCAAAGGATTAAATATTTCCTGCCTTAAGGGCTCCATGAAAACCTCCTGAAGCCACCTGTCTTCCAGTAATGGGACTCAGGGCCTGTCAGCACACTGTCCGGGCCTGTAAGAAGCTGGGCGTGGGGCAGGCTGGCACCCAGCAGTCACTAACACGCAGGGTGTGTAGAAAGAAGGCCTTAAGTCAGAAGCACAGCCAATTCTTAAAATCAACTAAAGTGACTTAAAAGTGCCTTAAAGAGCCACATTCCAAAATGTGGGCCCAGTCGTTGAGAAAGCCATGTGGGAATAAACAAATCCCCAGGGCTTATTAGTGCCTCAGCCCTTGCCTGCAGATGCCTAGACTCGGGCATGGGACCTGCGGCTGCAGGGTCCTCGGTGACAGAAGGGAAAAGGGAGGCTTTGCTTACATGGGCATCTGGGTGGGTTAGCTTTCCAGGTGTTACTCCCAGAGGGAAGCTGAGCAGCTTTTATCTGTGAGCCAGAAGATCAGCAAAGAGCATCAGACTGAAGGAAAAAGTACACAGAATTATTTTTTTAAATCTCGTCATTGTAAGCTAAGACTTACTCTGTTGTGCAGATTAAAAGTGTAAGTCAGGGGCCTTGACATGACCATGCCATATATAAAGATTAAAATTTTGTATTTTTCTAAAACCCTTTGCCTCCTTTTCTTCTGAGCCACGTTCCCGATGCCAGGTGATCCTGATGAGCTCTGGTGGGGCTGGGTGCGCGGGCGCTCTGAGCGGACTGGGTTATTGCTCCGTCTGCCAAATGCAGTTTGCTTTGGGACGACAAAGGTTACATCAACTTCTTACCAAAGAGCTTCCTCAGCATACTGCTTGCATGAGAATGTCATTCCCATGCACCCCGCTTTAAAAACAGTCATTTATGAGGATTGGCCACATGAGAACATGTACTTGTGCCTCTGGACAGACAGGGGGAGCTCATGTTTTTTTCCTGTCCCTTGATTCTTCCCTTCTACACTTCTGGGATTACATACGCGTCTTTTACATTTGTCAGCACCTCGAGTGTTCCCTTAGTTAAAGCCCTGCCCAGCCTGCTCACCTTAAGCCCTGGTAAAGAACACTACGTCTCTCCCGTTAAGACTATTGCACTCCTTTACTCAGCTGCCCCACAGTAACCTGACAACAGGTACCCAATAAACATTCAAATAAATGAATTAAACAGTTTCATACCACTCATTGGACGAAAACTTGTTCTAACACACAAGAAAAGGAGGGGCCAATTTTAGCTGTTGGCTTGGTGTATCCATATGGAGCATCGCAGGGAGAATGTGCAGGCAGCCGAGCCTAGTACATGCCCAGCTCCAAACTCTGTGAGGCCACACTAAGAGGTCAATTGTTAGGTCTCAGGGCCACAGAACAGCTGCCATCCTGTCACCACTGGTCCACCAAGGCGGCCATCATAATAGTATCTGACCCTCTTACACCTGAGGGGCCAGAACAGGCAGACCAATGCAGAACTCTGGACATTTCCCCACTCCATGGGGCTGGAGTGCCATGGCTTGGCCACTGCCCACTGTGAGACCACAGGAAAGCTAGCACCCTCAGTTTAACCTTGGTTTCCACTTTTGTAAAAGTGAGCCTAACTACTGAAGCTCCTAGGGTGGCTGTGAGGGTTACATGAGTTCATCTTTTTCAAAGTGCTCAGAACACTTAATGCACAGAGCATTAAGGTGTTTAAGAAAATAAAAACCTATCAAACTGCTGTTTTAGCAGCATGCTCAAGCCAAGGCTGGACTTGCCCTGCGTTCTAGTTCTTGGAACCTGGTTGGTTTTATGTAACATTTGAGAACTTATGTGTGCCATGCCTTGAGCTAGGCACTGTAAACCCATAATCTCACGTAATCTTTTAAGACTTAGGTTCCAATGTCGTCACTGTTCAGTAAATGAGAAAAGTGGGGCTTTGATGGGTCAGTATCTTGTGCAAAGTCAGAGATACACTTAGAGAGCCTCTTCAGAGGAGAAATGGGGTTCAGCCCAGGTTCAGTCCAGCTCTAGCTCGCATGCTTTGATTTCCTCAGCAAATGCCATGGCTCCAGGTGTGGAAAAGGTTCTGTGATATAATGACATAAATACATATTTGGTCATTTCATATGACCAAATATGTATTTCCCAGGTGTTTAGTCTTCATCCACATTTTCTGAAGACTACAGAGTCTTAAATATGAAATGGGCATTTTGTCATGTTAATGAGAGACTTTTGGACCCCCCCACACCCCCCAATGGCAGGGGCTGGAGGCTGAATCAGCCAATTAGTCGATCATGACTGCAATGAAGCTTCACAGAAACCCCTGAGAAGAGCTTAGCGCTCTCTGCTCAGCTAGATCCTGCTTCTCAGTTAGGCAGAGCTTCCATGCTTGGGGAGCCAGAACGCCTCCATCTGCCACCAAGCCAGGCCCCAAGCTCCACCAGGATAGAAGAAGCTCCTTTATTTGGGACCTTGCCCCTATGTATCCTGTGGGTAAAACTGCAATATTTCCAGAATCTCTCAGCTTTAGTGCATCTCCATATCAATAGGTGATTACAAAGTTGGTGGAGAGCAAGCAGGCACCTGGACTGGATTTTTGGCAGCCAGGTCATGGGAGACATGGGCAAGCAGGAGTAGATGACTGCTTGTAAGCAATAAACCAGTTTCTCCCACTTTATTTCTCCCTTTGATTTCAGCTTCAAAATTCTTTGCCCTGGGCTGAAAACATATTTTCCGTCTGAAGATATATCTGGTGGTAGTAGGCAGGACCTCTGAACCAG
This sequence comes from Manis javanica, assembly GCF_040802235.1. NCBI lineage: Eukaryota > Metazoa > Chordata > Mammalia > Pholidota > Manidae > Manis > Manis javanica. The sequence goes on from NC_133166.1 coordinate 87,577,466, forward strand.
AAATCTGTCTTCATGGGTGCAATGCTTGGACCGACTGACCCTGAGATGGTGGGGAAATACCTGGAAACCCCCCTGTGGATGCTGGACCAGCCCCAGTGGCTGCTGCAGTGGTGGGGTGACGACTCACCCCTCCTTCTGGCTGCTGCGGATGGTAGAGCTTCACCCAGTAAAACCCCATCCATGGGACTTCCACTCAGGGAGACCCCAGTGGAGAACTGGTTTAAAGTAAAGCAGTTCCTAGACGGGTCGGGCCTTCCCCAGAATTGGGGAAGGGTGGAGACACTGGAAGCTGTGGAATTAGCCCTCTGTGAGAGAGAAGACTGAGTGGATGTGTAACAGCTGGGATTGCAGGATGTTTGTTTCCCAAGATAGTAGAAAGGGTTATCGGAGAGACACAATTCGGCGTCCCTTGGAGGAGCTGAGCAATGACCTATGGGATGCCCTTGAGAGAGAGAGACAGTTATTGAGAAGATGGGTCATGCTCCTAGAAGATAGATTAGCAGCGAGGGAGAGGGCAGCCGGAGAATCTGCATTGCAGGCCATGGGGAGGGGAGGTAGGAGCAGTGTCTTCAGCCCCAGAGATGATGGAGATGTTGCAGGAGGATGAAGGGGAGGGGCCGAGGGTAGAACCACCTGAGGCACCAGCCCCTCCCGTATTAAAGGCCCACCCAGTTGTGATTAAGAAAATAAAAATGCAACAACCATGGGCTCCTCAGGGGGAGGAGTCATCCCTCCCCAGGTTGTGGAGCACTCCATGCTCTGCCCCTATACCCAGGATGAGCTGGTGGATATGAGCATTGGGTTTTGGCAGAAGGCATTGGAACCTCTGCCTACATGGCTTTTGCATCTCTGGCATATGAGGGTGAAAAGCTTTGTTATGTTGGGTTCTGAAATCAGTAGACTGGCTTCCCTGATGACTCACCCTTCCCTCCAGCAGTGATTGCAAAGTGCCCGTCACACCCCAGGAAATCAGGCGCTTCTGGATGGACAGCAGCCATCAGGGCAGTTTGGCCTGATCACGATGATTTGCCATACTTAGCCACTAGCTGGAAAACATAAGCAGACCTCCAGCAGGTGTTAACGGGAGCTGGGCATGAAAAATATCATCTATAATATGAACCCCCAAGGCCCCAATGGGGAGTTAGTCACCGCAAGAATGAGAAACCTGGTGCTGCATATAGCTCCCCCATCTCTCTTTGGGTCGCTACTGACTATTCTTGCTCCCCACATAGGGTAACCTGTGAGGCTACTCATACTTTAGCAGATCTGGGAGAGGTTGAAATAGTTTAGACACAGAAGTTAAGTACAGGATGACTAAAGGAGAGGTGCTAAGGGCTCTGTGAGATGTGGGTTGATTTGATAAAGGTGGGGTAGTGAAAGGAAAACTTGATGGGCAGCCCAACAGAATCTTGTTAGAACTGTGGCACCAATTAAAGCCAGAGCAGCAGTTCCAGCCACTGAGATCCAGGACATGGAAGCTGAAGGCAAAGCCCCATGTCCAGCCTGTGTCCCTGCAAGACTTCCTGGGGCACAGTACTCAGGCTCCGCCTGGGCCCTCACCCCCACAGGACAATGATTGGGCATCATGGTTAGACTGAGGGGGTGTCAAGGTCCCCACCTTGAGGGACATGGTGGGGACCAGAGGCCACATGTAGAATTAGCAATTCATTGGTCCCCCATTAATGTACAACATGTCCTGGCGCTGGTGGACACAGGAGCTGAACGTTCTCTGATTTACAGCAACCCTGTTTTCCCAGGCCCCCTGCTATGATGGCTACGGGGATAAGGCAATTGGAGAGAAGAAAGCCCAGATCCTACTGGGGATAGGACCAGAATCCAATGGGTTGGCATGTCCGTTCAAGCCACTGCCAAAGGACCCATCCATAACCATCTTTGGTTACATGAACATCTAGCTCACAGGGCCTTGATGAGTCCATTACACTCAAGGCCTGTATGGTCTTGACTGCTCGCTTAGCAGCAGTAAAAGCAGCTGCAACATCTACAGGAGAAAGGATGGGCTTGAACAGCACCAAGGTTCATGGACCTGGTTTGTCAGTAAAGTTATTGGGGGTTGTCTGGTCAGATAAAACTAAAGTTATCCCAGAAGCAGCAATAGATAAGGTCCAGGCTTTCTGTACCCTTACCTCTGTGGCAGTATTACAAGAGTTTTGGGGGTATTTGGAGCTACTGAAGAGTGTTAATTCTGCACTTGGCACAAATTCTGAAGGTACAAAAGGGCATCAGGTGGGACTGGGATAAAACATTTTTAGTTTATTCAGCATTGTGCTCAGAATGGACTTTGAAAGAATTAAATCCATTCTACAATCACCTCATGTTGGACAGATGGATACACACATACACACATTACCTACCTTATTAGGCTCCTGATAGATGCCTTTGGCCATTTCCAAAAATGTAATCATCAAAGGATGACTATTCACTCCCAGAGAGGACGTTCTAAAGAATGTGCCAGAGGGATGCTTGCTAAAATCACTTCTTCACTTATAGATTCATCTATTTTATGTAGAGAGAGAGAAATGCTGCTTAGATATCCCATCAGTTAAATTATGGGAGAAGCACTCCAATCACAAGCGTACTTTGCCAATAAAATATTGCAACCTTTATTTAAAATAAAACACAAGTCGGCAAGCCTTGTGAAACAACAGGCAGACAGCATTCCCCTTTCAAGGGCCTCATTTATTTACATCAAGTTTAACACTGTTAGCAGTTCACAGTCAGACAACAGAGAGAATTAAATTAGAAAAACAAAACAACTGAAAATATTATATTACATAACAATTAAGAACAAATACCTGACAACACTGGTAGTGACCCATGACTGGTGTGTTTTCAGCTAAATCCCGTATCGTCTCACTGTGTCTCCTTGGCAATGCTTCCAGGGCCAGGCCCTCCAGACCTCAATGTCTATGCACCCACCATGTACACACCTGCAAAGCGTGACCTTTGGTATAAATCAGTTTTAAAAAATCTGGATCATATGTTTTAGGACAAAGTTCTGTCAACCACTGTGAAATATTCAGTTACTTTTGTCAAGCGAGCATAAAACTGGGGTTCCTCCACTGATAGTCATTACAGAATCAGATTGCAATGAAGGAAAAATGTGGGGTCTACCCAGGAGATGGGGTTCTGAGCATGCATTAACAGCTCAGTCGACCTGTTCACCACAGGGGCAGATCTGACTCCTCTTTCCCTAACTCTCCCCTCCTTTCTCAGGGAGCACGTCAGTGTGGGGGCATAACATGTACCCTCCAGGCACATCTGAGATATGAGTTTTCAAACACACCCAAAAGAACTATGAGATGAGTACCTCACTGTCCTTTCTAGTTTCTGAATAGTAATTTCTCTCATAACAGAGTCCCAAGAACAGTGGCTGTCATGGAGAAAGGCTGGCATTCCTGGCCCTCATCCACCAGAAACATCTCTGTCTTGTGGCATTCTCACAACACACATGGTATGGTACATCTGAACTGTGCAGAATAGGGTTTAGAATTCACCACTGACAACTCTAACGCATCACAGGATCCTGCAATATATTTAGAATAAAAAATAAATTTATTTGGCATTTCTGTGTTATTACGGCTGAAAATTAAGCATCCTTATATGGTGCTTAATCACAATTTAAAACTGCTCGAAAGCAAACCTAAGCAAGCTCCAACCATGAAAGCTCTCTATATTTCCTTTCGAAAAGCCTCCTAACATTGGACAATTCATCTCCACTGTGTCCTAAAGAATTAACTAGAATGCTCTGAGACCTCAAGCCATGTGTGTACAGCTCAACAGCTTGGAGTGACATGTTAAGACCTGGAAACTTGTTACTTCGAGTACAGTGATAAAGAACCTCTGAGAACAGAGAGAGGGTGTGTGCAGGGTATGGTCTAGGGACAATGCTGGGCCTAACCTTTCAACTTAAAGGAGACATATTTTTCCTAAGTGGGTCTGCAGGGTTGAAGATTCCTCTCCTGTGACCTCAGACCAAGTTAACAGGGCCTTGCTGCTGTGCTAGGTCACTCAGCAATGGGGAGGTTAAAGGATATAATTCTAAGAGACAATTTCAAATTTATAATGGTACATAGAAGCAAAGACATTAAGTGCACTTGGAGGGGGGAAGGGTCCAGTTAGAGGGTCCATCCCCCAGCTCACCAAGCAGGATGGGGAAAAGCAGTCTGCCAGACCAGCACCCCATGTGGGGAGAACATCTCAAGTGGGGAACTCTTACTGATTGGAACTCTGAGCCACTGCTACCTACAAAGCTCATTTCTACCAGTTCCAGTTCAATAACTGCGCAACATCAACCCAGCAACAAGTCCTTTCTTCTGAAAAGCACGTGAAACCCATCTCTGAAAGTGCAGCGCTCAGGGAGTGATCTCCATGACTGCAAGCCAGCCTAGGTAAGGTGACCTGCCTCAGCATCCTCCCCGGGGGAGGGGCAGGGAATCTTCTCACCCTGAGTATCACAAGGAAGAGCCTTCCCTAACTTCCTGTCCTTTAGATTTAGGACATAGGAGGGCAGGGAATGGTGATGTCTGGCACAGGTAATGGTAATTAGTACTCCAGACACTACCGGCTTGTCAAAAACAGCGAGGTTTGCATTCTATTTTTTGAAGTCTGGTAGTTGGAAAGCTGGAACTCTAGTCAAAAGATATAAATATCCTGACTAGTAAGAGTGGGACACGTTTTAGAAGCAGCCAAGGCCTCTCCTCTCTGACTAGTGAGGAGAGGCTAGCAGCAATTTCCCTGGGTTGTCACATGGAAAGGACAGGTGCCCTTGGGGCTGCTTTTGCCTGCCTTTGTCAGAAAGGTGTAAGCTTTCTTCCAGAAAGGTATAACCCTTGAAGCTGTCTTTCCCTATTTCTCTCCTGCTCCCACATATCCCAAACCAAAGAAGGCATTTACAAAAGAACTGAGCTACTTGGCTTGCAAGAAGATGAGACAGATATGGACAGCTGGAGTCTATTAATACACACAAAAAAACCTACCTACCCAAAGATGACTGGTCATAACAGACGTTTAGGGCAGAGATGGACCCCAAATCCAGATAGAACATCTTAATGCAAGGAAGATGATGAAACCTCAAAATCATCAAGAACAAAAATGCAGACAACCCTGTCAACCCGATGTGACCTTCTGTGGGGGCACAGACCAATAGCAACGGTGACATCAGTAGCAAAAACGGTAATGGGAGAGAGGTCTGAATGCATGGGATTGTAACTCAAAAGCAGCCACCAAAGCGATTTACTCTTGGGTATTTTATAATCTAATAGGTGAGCTATGTTCAGCTACTCTTCTTAGAAAAAAAAGAACATGGATGAATGTCAAGCTCATTTATAACTGGAAGGAAATCCTAGAAAAGTAATTCCCAAAGTGCACTGACTCTGGCCATCTAATCCCTCTCCCACCCCACCCGCCCAAAAACCGAAACAAAACCACACAGGACATAGGTTAGAAAAGACACTGTCAACATCAACAGGTAGCGCGCCTGCTCCCACCATACTTAGGACACGGATTGCTGCACGTGTAGTGGACAAATGCTCGAGGGCAAGAGGGCCACACTCTTCCTGAGTCAAAGTCCCTGGAAGAACTTTGCTCTGGAGTGAGTACACATTACCGACTTTTTAAAGACTATAATAAAACCAGAAAGTTGGTCCCTTATCTTCTGAATTTATTTAGCGCTAAGCTACAATTTTAGCAAAACACTTACTATACCTGCACATATTCAATTAGCAGTTTCATTAGAAATGTGATAAATTATAGAGGTGTTGTTTATTAAGTGCCTTTTCAGGTCCCCTACAGGTAAAAAGCCTATTAAGTCAATCAGCCCCTAATTAACTGGTTTATCTTCTAAACAGACATTAATAACACCACCTTTAGTTATATTACATTTGATATTTTTCTCAAAGTGCTTTCATACACATTATCTCATAGTCATTAAAATGATATGGAACAATAAAGGTTTTTTTTTAAGAAAAAGGAAAGTAGGACTAGGTTTTTAAAAACAAGTTGGTATTTATTACAAAGTGCACATTACTATGTTGCTGAGAAATGTCCAAAAGAATCCCATATAATTTTTTAAATTACTGAGTTCTATTGAATACCTGCTTTGCTAGTGTTCCCATTACTCAACATTCAAGCCCCTTGAGGTTAGAGAGTGCCAGGAGCGTGTGCTTTATTAGTGTGCAGCACGGTGCAGACTGATTGTCAATTTAAACATGTTTTGCAGTGTCTCACATGGCAGCAGGAATGGTGGAAAGATCCCGCAACCAGAAAGTCAAGGAACCCAAACTCTAGCCTTGGCCCTGCCACTAATTACCTGCTCTGGGATAACATACAAGTAACTGAATCATCCTCTCTTCCAATTTCTTAAGCTGTAAAGAAAAGGGTTAGGGTACTCATAGTGTTTGGACAGTGCTGGGTATCTGGAGGGATTCTGGAAAACCACACAGGCTGAGACCCCACTGCATCAGGAATTCCAATCTGGGGTGAGGCTGATGCATCAGGTTTTTGTTTGGTTGTTTAAACCCCAGGGAACTGTGCTGCATGCCCCTGGCTCAGACTCCCTGGACTATGTTAACAGTAGTTAACATTTATGGAGTGCTTATTATGTGCCAGGCACTCAAACTAAGTATCTTACATACATTATCTCATTTAATCCTTAAACAACCCTGAGGTAGTTACTATTACTATCCCTGTTTTCCAGTGAGGAAACTAAGGCTCAGGAAGGTTAAATGACTGGTCTTCTAGATTGGCTTTAAAGTCTCAACTGTTAATCACTAGCTATACTGTATCCTTCAAACACAAAAGCTCCATATTTATATATTTATATATGGGTTGTGCCTCAGCAAAGTCAGCATGTTTTATTAACTGGGCACTCTTTTACTAGCCAACTTTCAATTTAATTATAAGAAAATTCTAATTTAAACCCCAAAATACAGCTGGGAAAGGGTCTCCACTATAATGACCTTAATGGATAGAGGTCACATGGAAAAATACGGAATGAATTTCTTAGGGCCACTTTGTTTTTAAGGCTGTATCTCTGAAAATCACAATGAAAGTCTATAGGAAAACATATACATTTAAATTTTACACAAAACCTTTTAAGAAAATACTTTATGTAAAGCATAACTAAGATGTATTCTACACAAAACACTGCATTTTAAGATTGAAAATCTAAACTGAAATCCCACCATATATACATGAAAGGACGGAAGCTGTGGAAGCCCAGATGTGTGCATCTATATAATCAATTCAGAAGTTTTCAACACCTGTAAAAGTGTGTTGCTCCTGCTGGATCTGCTTTGCTTTTAAACGAGACAGGATTAAACTATGTTTTAGTGCCTAGAAGCAGTTTTCTCTGCTTTGAATTCAAACTTCTAAATTTACATAAGGTTATTTTTGGAATCTGGTCCTTTTCGAGTATAAAATGGAAAAACCTAAATTGTACTTCTAAAAGTTGACAGTGCCTCTTTAACCTGAACCCTGAGCCCTCAACCCCTCCAGTTACAGTTCATGCAGCAAGTGGATGGGGTGTGCTAACAATAATGCTACTCTGACAGTGTTGAGAAAAATCAATTCAATTCATGAACTTACTGAGCACCCACACAGGCAAGAAAGAGCCAGGTGCCACCCCTGAGTAAGACACAGACCCCACCCTCAAGACTGTGCTTCAGTGAGAAAACCAGGGAGCTTAAATCCACTCAGTAGTGTTCCTCCAAGGCTTATTTTCAGAGCTCTAAAGATCCCTTAAAGTAGAACAAAAAACAAAAAAACAAAAAACAAAACCTAAAAACAATTATAATCCCTCAACTTGCATCCCACAATGATAGGGATAAATTTACAGAGCAGCATAACAGTAATGTTTTAGCTTTCCCTGCCCCACCCTGAAAAGGCTAACTGCTAAAACAATTTCAAGTGTAAGGAGGTGCATGATGAAGGGGAGTGGCAGAGAAGGTGGGAGGAGGAGAACTGGTTTCAAATCCAAATTAAAGGGAACTGTCTTCTCTAACCACCGTAAGGAGATCAAGCAGATCATGAGCTGCCCACCTCTGCGGCTGACAGCAGACAGGGACCCCCAAGCCCGCACGAGGAAGAGCCGGCACCACCTCCTCCCCGCTCACCCTTTTCTTGACCTGTTTCTCCTCTGGAGCAGCTGTGGTAAGAATCAAGGTTTCCTTTCTTTCGAGTGAAATCCAAATTTCTTCCTTGTTCAAAGATGCCAAATTCTGTCCAAAACTTATTGTGTCCCCTTAGTATTCTAGCCCAATTAATATAGTCTCAGCAGTTCTAAATTTCATTATCTGCTACTGAGTAAAGAAGAGAATGAAAAACCATTCAACCTAACACTGCACTTAAGAGCTTTCCAGAGAGGCTTTCCAAAGGGTGGCTATACACTTATTGGCAAGCACCCTTGGGAACACGTAACATTACCTTCATTTAACAGAATAAGAGATGGGGTTGTGGCTTGACAGTGGATCAGTGACAGAGCCAGGAAGAGAACTCACTGTTCATCAATGTTGAATTCCTATCTTCCTAAGTTAATGACCCTTTGGGAGGAAAAAATAACATTATTTATTTTTTTGTATTGGGTTCTCCTTGGGTCGGGGGATGGTCATAAAGCTAAGAAGAGAATGAAGTGGTAGTTCGAATTAAACCTGGCATCAAGAATATTAATATCTAACCAATTAGATTTGGTTCCACGTGATCCCATTTTAGCTTCCATAATCATAACAATATGAACCTGTTTTTCAAGGGCAAAACACATTTGAGGGTTAAGTCATTAGCTTTCCAGAATTTAATTTTTGTTCTGTGGAAATAACCTGCTCCTTCAACTATGCATTCTTAAATAGAGGTGAAATGACAAATATCAAAATATATTCCCAATATGATCTTTACAAACAAGCACAATGGTGGGGAGTGGAGGTGATATGTGAGAGGAGAAAGGCATTTGAGAATAATTTGAGTAACTCATTTGAAAGCCACAGAGAGTGAGAGAATGCTTGTCCCTACTCTCTATCTAGGTTAGGTCTAAGTTGATAAGGGAGGGGAAAGGTACAGAGATACAGCCACTAGGAGCGAGCTAGCTTCTCCTCAGTCACAGACCCGGCCATTGGGTTTCAAGAAGAGACCCTTTCCCTGGTATCTCCGCTGATAAAGAAACACAGCTGCTCAAGTCCTTGGCCAGTATGTCAGTACACAAGGTCACTGTCTGAGAGAAGGATTCCCCTGTGAGACCTGCACATGCCCACTACTTTCAAAATCAATGCTGGTTAATGCCCTGAATGCTGCCGGGAATAGAGGCAGACAGCTTGTCCAGCAAGGGACAGAGAACAACCACTAAGGACAACCCTATGCCTATGGTTTACGGATAGGCACCAACAAGCAGAAGGCCAATCCTGGTCCATTAGGAAATGATATACTAGACTGGGAGAAGTGACCTCTGCTAATGAGTGAAAGATTTTAGGAGCAAGTTTCAATCTCCCTGACTATACTTCCTAGCATCCTTTACTTCCAGCTCCAATTAACACACCAGTGGAAAATAGGACAGAAGCGTACAGACAGGCCCAGGTTTCCCAGTTTTGTACGCTAGCGACCAGGTATACAGCTCTCACTGCAGCAGTGACCCTGTGAGAGGCTGCTTCCAACAGCCCTGAATGGAATTTGTCACGGTACCTTCCCAGCTTTCCTTTCCTCTGTCCCACCACATTCATTAGGTGAGCTGGAACATAACCACCACTGGCACCCACCAGAGCCCACGTCACCTCCCTTCTGTGCGGTGCAGGAGTGCCGCTGCCAGTCCACCGTGGGCACAGTCCTGCAGCCTTGCTGACAGCAGCCCTAACCAACTCACTGCACTCCAGGAAGGAATGGGCTGGATCTGGCTCTTCACAGCTGACACACACACATTCTGTGACGTGCCAGTGCTGCTTCCCATCCTGTTCACTACCACCCTGCCCCCAATCAAATTTCCCTCTCCTATGTGTTTTGCTTTTTGTTATTTTTGAGATGAACCTGTAAACGTGAGAACTCAGAGATCTGAGGTACTTCACATAAACACACTCAAGTATCAGTCTTTCCTTTTTTGAAAACAAGAACACAGGAAAACAAGTCCCTTTCCCTCTCCCCGCAGACGTGTGCACCTTTCCACTAGGCTGACAGCAGCTACCTCTGCACCACATCGCTGATCTCCTGTACACATGACAGTAAGTTACTAAGGACAGGGTTTGCCCCGGGCACACCAGCAGCCGCCGAAGACACCTGCAGCTCCTGCAGGCTGAGCTCCAGTTTGCTTACAGCCTCTCGGAAGGCGAACTTGTTGCGAGTCTGCGGGATGCAGTCCACATAGCCTGAGCAGTAGTCGAGCAGCTGGTGCCCAGTGTCCACCAGCTGGCTGTTGGGCACAGGTTCTGTGATTGCACTTGACAGTAGGTCAGCACATTCCAGCAGGGCCTCTTTGCTGATTTTGTCTGCTGAGATTTTCTCAGCTGCCTGTTTGGTTTTTCTCAGAGCCACTTTCGTACCTGCTGTGCCATTGGCCATTTTGGCGGGCGAGATGGAAGACGTGGGCAGAGGCACTTGAGGAGGAGGCAGTACTGGCCTCCCAGCTTTCCCGCCGACGGGCGCGGCCCCCGGGGCTGCCTTCCTCCCTCCTTCCTGGCTGTCTGCCGGGGGCTGCCCCGCGGCTGGCTCCTCCAGGGGCTCGGGGCCCACGGGCTGGTGCTGCAACAGTCTCATCACTGGTGGGGGTGGCGGCGCACACTTTGGTTTTACCCGACGGGGTCGGTCCTTGTCTCCAGAGGACGTGACTTGATGCTCAGATAGGAGCTTGAATTTATTCCCCTGAGAGTCTGTGCCAATGAGCTGCACATCCGCGGGAGTGTGCTTCAGAGTGGGCGAGATGAGGACGGGCACCTTGTGGTTATGAGTGGTGGGGAGGACTGCGGCAGCCTTGGCCGGGGAAGACCAGCCCGTCTGCTCGCCATCCTCTGGGACCCCGGCCATGCCAAGTCGGGCCCCACCATTCCTTTCCTTGCTCTTCGGGGCAGCTGTCCCTCCAGCCACCCCCACCCCTGCAGAGTCCATTTCTGTAATGGCTGGATCCCCAGAGGGGGTTCTGAGTGGAAGAGCAGTGGCTCCTCTGGGCAAAAGTTTGGCTTTTGGTCTCTCCCTGGTTGGAGCAGTACCTTCCTCTGATTTTTTTGGAAGCGTGTCATTGGCCCTGTCCACATTCTCTTCTGGCTGAGAAGAGATGGACACTGTCCTTTCCAGCTGGAGTTTGGACCTCTGGCAGTTCCTGGGCAGGGTCATTGCCATCCTATCCTGCTCTGGAAGCCCTGAGGACATGGAAGATGTAGAGTTTGACCTTGGAAACGGCTTGGAAGCGTCATCACTGGCTGTAGGTTTACCTGCTCGTAAGCCCAGTGTCTTTTTGATTAAGCGTGGTGTAAAGAAGCCCGTGATGCCAGACCACCCACTCCCAGCAGGGCCGCTGCCCCCGCCCCCACCACCATCGTCACTACAGAGGTTCCTCTGTGCAAAGCTCCCCCCATAGCACTTGGAGGGCACCAGATTCGCCTCTTGCTGGGCAGGAGTGAAAGAGAACCCATCAGCATGCTGAAGAGAAGCAACGGATGAGAAGTTACCCGTGAGTTCATACTTCTTGTGGGGCTGATTCTCCATTTCTCGGAAGGAGCTGCTGCGTTTTGGGGGTGTGGGGGCATTTCTTTTTTTCATGAAGGAGCTGAAGAAGCCTCCCTTCCTATCCCTGCTGAAGCATGTCTCTTTGGCATCTTCCAAGAGGCTGCTGGGTGACTTGTCTCTCTGCTTCCGAGGCAGTGCTGGGGACCCACTGGGCGCCTGTGCACTTCTAATGAACCCTGATGAGAAATGGCCAAACAGTCATGTGAAAGACAAGAAGTGACTCCGTTACACTTGCGTCTCTAAGACTGAACTGCAATGGTTTTTTCAGCATTCATTCAATGCCAGGAGTTAGCAGGACTCAGGAAGGAGACTACTAAATATATTATCATTTCACACTACCTAGCATTCCAAATGTGATGTGTAAGTAAAGAAGTAACCTACTAGTAAGGGAAGAAATAACCAGCGGATTTTTACCTGAGCATCCACTTTTTCTCTAAAAACCACAACACAACCTGACCTCATCTATCAGGCTCAGTGAAGAACTTTTACCAGACCCATAAAGATAGTAACTATTTGGAAGTGAGGAGTTAAGGACAGTGGAAGGTGGAGTTATATGTTAGACAACAGATAGGACTATTCACACTGGCAATGCAGAGCCTAGACCTGGAGTGGGAGGCTAAATGGATGCCAGCCATACATTCCTCTGGGAAGATGGGCAGGAAAGTAGAAACTAAAAGCACCATACCCCATGGTTCTTTAAACAAGGCAGTTCAGTTCCACCTGCCTACAGACCCATACCTGGGGCTGAACTGGAAGCAGAATTTTCGGTGGCATCTTGCACCCCTTCGATATTCTCCTTGTTCTCCACTTGTTTCTTCAGTGTCCGGGTCTTGGAAGGAAGTATAGGTAAGCGAGGCAGGTATGGAACAACAGACGAGGCAGCGGCGGCTTTCCCAAGCTCCTCAGCTACCTCTGTGAGGAAGACAAGGGCACTAATAAAAAGAATTTAATGGCAAAGAAGAATTTTTCTTTTCAGAAAAGGCATACAATGGAAAGAACTAAAATAAGTGGAATGATGGAGGACTCTTTCATGTCTGGCTTCTTTTGCTCAACATGTGTCAATAGAGTCATTCATGTTGCATGTGGCTGGGATTTTCTCATTGCTCTGTATTTTTCAAGTGCACAAATATACCAAAATTCATCCATTCTCCTCTTGGTGGATATTTAGACTGTTTCCATTTGGGGGCTATCATGACTGTCACTAGGCCCATCCTGCTGTGTGTCTCGTTTCAGTCACATGCATGGCTGCTGGGTATGTTCCGAGGGGCAGGACGGGAGGTCACAGGGCACACACAAATTCAGCTCTGCTAGGTCCTGCCAAACTTTCTCCCAAAATGGCTGCCCTGATCTACACGCCCACTAGCACTGTATTAAAGTTCTGGGAACTATACGTGCTTGTCCAAGTTTGATGTTATCAGGTTTTTGGTTTGCTTTTATATGTATGTAGTGGCATCTCATTGATTTATTTGGTACTTCTCTGGTGATGAGTGATGTTAAGCATAGTTTAACGTGCTTATTGGTCATTTGGATATCCTCATTTACTAAGTGCTTGCTCACAGGCTGAATAAAGCAGACAAGTGTCTGAAGACATTTTTATTTTTAGGTGGTACCTTGCACTAAAAAGAGGGTACACATAATCCATTCCACTTTACGCAAATGAAGCAAATGAGTCTCCTGGAGAAGTGCTCATGCTTCACGCTATTAGTAAGCCTCCGATGACTGAACTTGGCCACAGGTTTTGTGGTTTGACTGTGGCAAGGGCATACCTTGCTGTTCATTCTTGAACACAAATAATGCAAAGTAGGAGCATTTAAAGGATGAAATTCTGTAACTATTTCACAACTTGTTCTTGTAACTATTTAAAAAATGAACTCTTCACAAGACTGGGTAGAAGGCACACACCCCAAGCCATGCCAGTTAGACTCCCTTCTCACACTATGATCCACAGTGGCTGGGAGACAGGCGTGCACTATGGAGATTATGACCCCAGGGATGCTAGCAACTGTGTCCCACACAGAAGATTCTGGGGATGAGATCAGTATAGAAGCAAAAGTAAAGAGATATTGCGTGGAAATGGTTAGGAAGAGAAAGGAAAGGGAAAGGGAATGGAGAGAGACCCAAAGCTACTTGAGTCCATGGCTTCAGCTAACCCTGATATTAGTGCCATCCCAGCTTTTCCATGATTTTGTTGTAAATCAATAAATCCTCTTTTATTGGTTAAGAAAAACTGAGTTAATTTTGTTCACTTACAACTCATAACTAAATACATAACTTTAAGGTAGGAACTGTATCTGATCTTTGTGCCTCTGACCTAGTATAGTGCTGGCCACACATTAAATGCTTAAAATGTTAAGTTTCTTGTTTAGCAATTTTGAATTGAAATTAGCTTTCAAAACTGAGTGTTGATTTTCAGAAAGGATATAATATTTTCAAGAGAAGCAAAAATATTTTAAGAATTCAACAGAAGTTAAAAACTGATACAAAAGTACCCAAAAACAGAGCCTAAAATCTTCTACTACTCTGACTCCACAGCAAATAAAGCACACAGAGCAAAGAAAAGTGCTGCGACACACAGCTGCCCAACTGGGCCCAAGAACCAACTGTGCCCTCCCCAACCTGCAGAAGTTTCCTTTGTCAAAGGACTAGGATGAAAATACTTTTCATTAAATTCCGGTGTACTTTTCCCTGTCTTCTTACCTGACATGATAAATCACTACCACTATGGGAAGAAGACAAAAAAATCAACTTGCCTGATTTCCTCTTCTAATATTTTTAAACTTGGACTTAAGGAGTAGGCTCTATGTTCAATTACAGAGCAAAGGAGAAACTTGAAAAATATATACAAAATTATGGAACTATATCAAACTGTCTAATGAGCAAGTTTAAGAATTCTGTGATTTTTATTAACAAAAGGATAAAAAACATACATGAGCATTTCAATGGATGCTGAAGAAGCATTTGAAAAAAATTCAACATCCATTCATGATAAAAACTCAAATGGGTAGAGAGAGAACATATCTCAACATAATAAAGACCATACATGGACAAATCCATAGCTAACATCATATTCAATGGAGAAAAGCTGAAAGTGTTTCCTCTAAGATCAGGAACAAGACAAGGATGTCCACTTTCACCAGTTTCATTCAACATAGGACTGGAAGTCCAAGCCACAGCAATCAGACAAGAAAAGGAATAAAAGGCATCCCAACTGGTAGGGAAGAAGTAAAATTGTCACTCTTTGTAGATGGCATAATACTATATATAGAAAACCCAAAAGAATCCACCAAAAGATTATTAGAATAAATCAGTTCAGGAAAGTTACAAATCAACATACAGAACTCTTGTTGTATTTCTATATACAAACAATGAATGATCAGAAAGAGAAGTTTAAAAAAAAATCCCATTTCAACTGCATCAAAAAAGAATAAAATACCTGAGAATAAACCTAACCAAGGAGATGAAAGACCTGTACTCTGGAAATTATGACATATTTTAATGAAAAAAAAAACTGACAGCACAAATAACTGGAAAGATATTCCATGCTCATGGAAAGGAAGAAAGAAAAAATGGGCCATACTACCCAAAGCCATCTATACATTCAATACAATCCCTACCAAAATAGCAATGGCATTTTTCCCAGAACTGGAGCAAATAATCCTAAAATTTGTATGGAACCACAAAAGACCCAGAACAGCCAAAAAAATCTTAAGAAAGAAGAGCAAAGTTGGAGATATCAAGTGCTCTGATTTCGAACTATACTACAAAGCTACAGTAATCAAAACAGTATGGCACTGACACCAACACAGACAAAGATCAATGGAATGGAACAGAGAGCCCAGAAATAAATGCACACCTATATGGTCAATTAATATATGACAAAGGAATGTATTTTAAAAGTACATATGATAGTTTCTACAATGCAACCCCTATTATCAAAATTCCAATGGCATTTTTTTTTTAATGACAAAGGAGGCAAGAATATACAATGGGGAAAAAACAAGTCTCTTCAATAAATGGTGCTGGGAAAACTGGACAGCTACATGCAAAAGAATGAAAGTGGACCACTGTCTTACACAATACACAAATGGATTAAAGACCTAAATATAAGAATGCTCCTAGAAGAAAACATAGGTAGAATACTCTTAAACATCAGCTAGTAATTTTTTTCTGGATACATATTCTCAGGCAAGGGAAAACACAAGCAAAAATAAACAAGTGGGACTTCATCAAACTAAAGAGCTTCTGCAAAGCTAAGTAAACCATTAACATAATGAAAAGGCGACCTGCTGAATGGAGAAGATACATGCAAATGATATATTCAATACAGGCATAATATCCAAAATACATAAAGAATTCATACAATTCAACACCAAAAAAACCACTCACAAAAACAAATAATCCAATTAAATAATGGGCAGAACATGAATAGAGATTTTTCTAAAGAAGAAATACAGAAGGTCAACAGACATGTGAAAAGATGCTCTACACCACTAATCATCAGGGAAATGCAAATCAAAACTATAATGAGATATTAACCTCACACCAATTGACTGACTACTATCCAAAAAAGAAAACCAAGAAATAACAAGTGTTGGCAAGGATTTGGAGAAAAGAATCCTTGTATACTGTTGGTAGCAATATAAACTGGTGCAGCCACGGTGGAAAGCAGTACAGAGGCTTCTCAAAAATCTAAAAATAAAAATACCATATAACCCAGTATTTCCGTAACTGTGAATTTACCCAAAGAACACAAAAATCACTAATTCAAAAAGATATCTGCACCCCTATTTTTTTTAATGTGGGAAAATATGCATAACATAAAATTTACCATTTCAAGATTTTTAATTTACCCATTTAAGTCTTTGCAGTAGAAAATAATATTAATAATATTGATTTCTAAAAATGCCCATTGATTAAGCACTTACTATGTGCCAGACATTGCTCTCAATCCCTTACATGCACTCCCTTATTTAATCGTCCCAACAAAAGTATGAAGTTGGGACTTTTATTTTTTGTATCATTAATCTACAATTACATGAAGAACATTATGTTTACTAGGCTCCCCCCTTCACCAAGTCCCCCCACAAACCCCATTACAGACACTGTTCATCAGCATGGTAAGTTGCTGTAGAATCACTACTTGTCTTTTCTGCATTGCACAGCCCTCCCCGTGCCCCCACACACACATTATACATGCTAATCTTAATGCCCTCTTTCTTATTCCCCGCCCTTATTGCTCCCTTCCCACCCATCCTCCCCAGTCCCTTTCCCTTTGGTAACTGTTAGTCCATTCTTGGGTTCTGTGATTCTGCTGATGTTTTGTTCCTTCAGTTTTTTCTTTGTTCTTATATTCCACATATGAGTGAAATCATTTGGTACTTGTCTTCCTCCGCCTGGCTTATTTCACTGAGCATAATACCCTCTAGCTCAGCTCCATCCATGTTGTTGCAAATGGTAGGATTTGTTTTCTTCTTATGGATGAATAATATTCCATTGTGTATATGTACCACATCTTTATCCATTCATCTACTGATGGACACTTAGGTTGCTTCCATTTCTTGGCTATTGTAAATAGTGCTGCATAGGGGTCTGCACCCCTATTTTTTTAATTGAAGTATCACTGATATACAATTTTATGTTGGTTTCAAATATACAACACAGTGGATCCAACAGTTATCCCCGTATTATTAAATCCTCACTCCCACTAATGTGGTTACTATCTGTCAACATAGGAAGATGTTACAGAGTTACTGGCTGTATTCTCCATTTTGTACTACTATCCCAACTCATATTATGATTGAGAATTTTTGTGCCCCTTTCTCCCCCTCCCCCCTCCCCACCCACACACCCAAACCCCACGCCCATGGTAACCATCAGTCACTTCTCAGTGTCTATGAGTCTACTGCTGTTTCGTTCCTTTTGTTTTGTTATGTTTCTATATTCCACAGGTAAATAAAATCACAGTATTTGTCTTTCTCTGCCTGGCTTATTTCACTTCACATAACATCCCCTAGATCCATCCGTATTGTTGCAAATGGCAGGATTTGTTTTTATGGCTAAATAATATTCCACTGTGTATATGTACCACATCTTCTTTATCCATTCATCTATTGATGGACTCTGAAATGTTGTTTCCTTATCTTGCCTATTGTAAATAATGCAGCAATAAAAATAGGATGCATTTATCTTTTTGAATCAGGGATTTTGTTTCCTTCAGGTAAATTTCTAGAACTGGAATTACTGAGTCAAATGGTATTTCTATTTTTACTTTTTTGAGGAATCTCCATAATGCTTTCCACAGTGGTTGTTCCAATTTATATTTCCACCAACAGTGCAGAAGGGTTCCTATTTCTCCACACCCTTGCCAACAACACTTGTTATTTCTTTCCTTTTGGATAGTGGCCATTCTAACTGGTATGAAGTGATATCTCATCGTGGCTTTGACTTACAATTCCCTGATGACTAGCAGTATGAAGCATCTTTACATGACTGTTGGCCATCTGTATTTCTTCTTTCGAGAAATGTCTGTTCAGTTCTTCCACCCCTTTTTTAATCAGGTTATTTGTTTTTTTGGGGGGGGGTGTTGAGGCATATGACTACTTTATATGTTTTGGATGTTGACTCCTCATTGGGTAAATTGTTTATGAATATATTCTCCCATACTGTAGGCTGCTTTTTTGTTTTGTTGATGGTACTTGATGTAATCCCACTTGTTCATTTTTTCTTTTGTTTCCCTTGCCTGAGATGTGTTCAGGAAAAAATTGTTCATGCTTATGTTCAAGAGATTTTTGCTTATGTTTTCTTCTGAGAGTTCTATGGTTTCATCTCTTTTACACGCAGGTCTTTGATCCACTTTGAGTTTACTTTTCTGTATGGAGTTAGACAATAATCCAGTTACATTCTCTTGCATGTAGCTATCCAGTTTTCCCAACACCAGTTACTGAAGAGGCTGTCTTTTCCCCACCGTATATTCATGGCTCCTTTATCATATATTAATTGGCCATTTATGTATGGGTTTATATCTCAGCTTTCTACTCTCTTCCATTGATTTATGGGTCTGTTCTTGTGCCAGTACCATACTTTTTTAATCACTGTAACTTTGTAGTATAGCTTGGAGTCATGGAGCATAATACCCTAGCTGTTTTTTCTCAGGATGGCTTTGGCTACTCAGGGTCTTTTGTGGTTCCACATGAATTCTAGAACTATTTGTTCTAGTTTATTGAAAAATTCTTTAGGTATTTTGATAGGAACTGCACTGAATCTAAATTGCTTTAGGCAGGATAGCCATTTTGACAATATTAATTCTTCCTATCCACAAGCACAGATATTCCATTTATTGGTGTCTTCTTTAATTTCTCTCATGAGTGTCTTATAGTTCTCAAAGTACAGGTATTTCCTCCTTGGCTAGGTATTCCTGGGTATTTTTATTCTTTTTGGTCCAACTGTAAATGGAGTTGTTTCCCTGATTTCTCTTTCTGCTTGTTCATTGTTAGTATATATGAACACAACAGATTTCTGTTTATTAATTTTGTATCCTGCAACTTTGCTGAATCCATTTATTAGTTGTAATAGTTTTTTTGGTAGAGTCTTTAGTTTTCTATGTATAATGTCATGTCACCTGCAAATAGTCACAGTTTAACTTTTTCCTTACCAATTTGGGTGCCTTTTATCTCTGTGTCTTGCCTGATTGCTGTGGCCAGGACCTCCAGTTCTATGTTGAATATAGTGGTGAGGGTGGACATCTTGTCTTGTTCCAATCTTAGAGGAAAAGCTTTCAGTTTTTCACCACTGAATGTGGTATTTATCTGTAGGTTTGTTGTATATGGCCTTTATTTTGTTTGAGTACGTACCCTCTATACCCATTTTGTTGAGTTTTTTACCATGAGTGGATGTTGAATTTTGTCAAAAGCTTTCTCACCATCTCTGAGATGATCATGTGGTTTTTATCCTTCTTTTTGTTAATGTGGTGTATGATGTTGACTGATTTATGAGTATTGTATCATCCTTGAATGTGGGGAAAAGACAGCCTCTTCAGTAACTGGTGCTGGGAAAACTGGATAGCTACATGCAAGAGAATGTAAGTGGATTACTGTCTAACTCCATACTTCTTTTTGTTAATGTGGTATATGATACTAACTGATTTATGAGTATTATACATTACCATCCTTGATTCCATGGACTAAATCCCACTTGGTTGTGATGGATGATCCTTCTGATGTATTTTTTAATTTGTTTTGCTAATATTCTGTTGAAGATTTTTGCATCTATGTTCATCGGGGGTATTGTTCTATATTATTTTCTTTTTTGTAGTGTCTGTCTGGTTTTGGTATTAGAGTGATGCCAGTCTCATAGACTATGTTTACAAGCATTTTCTCCTCTTCTAGTTTATGGAATACTTTAAGAAGAATGGTATTAACTCTTCTTTAAATGTTTGGTAGAATTCAACTGTGAAGCTATCTGGTACTGGAATTTTTTTAGTTTTTTCATTACCAGTTCAATCTCATTTACTGGCAATTGGTTGTTTGGATTTTGTTTCTTCCTGGGTCAATCTTGGAAGGTGTTACTTTTCTAGGAATATGTTCACTTCTAGGTTGCCCAATTTATTGGCATATAATTTCCATAGAATATTCTAATCTTCTATTTCTGTGGTATCCACTGTGACTATCCCTTTTTCATTTTGATTTTGTTTGTGTACTCTCTTTTTTTCTTGATAAATCTGGCTAGGGATTTGTCTATTTTATTTTCTCAAAAAATCAGCTCTTCGTTTCACTGATTTTTATTCTATTGTTTCATTTTTCTCTATTTCTGCTCTGATCTTTATTATATCCCCATTTCTATCAATTTTGGGTTTATCTTTTCTTTTTCTAGTTTCTTTAATTTTGAGTTTAGACTGTTTATTTGGGCTTATTCCTGTTTCTTGAGGTAGGCCTGTATTGCTATGTACTTCCCTTTTAGAACTGCTTTTGCCACAGATTTTGGGCTTTGGGTTTTGTTTTCACTTGTCTCCATGTATTGCTTGATTTCTGTTTTAGTCTGTTCATTGATCCATTGATTATTTAGAAGCATGTTTTTTAGCTTCCATGTGTTTGTGGGCTTTTTTGTGTAATTTATTTCTAGTTTCATACATTGTGATCTGAGATGATGCTTGATACAATTTCAATCTTTTAAAATTTACTGAGACTCTTTTTGTGCCCTAGTATGTGATCCATTCTGGAGAATGTTCCATGTACACTTAAGAAAATTGTATCCTGCTGCTTTTGGGTGGAATGTTCTATAGATATCTGTTAAGTCCATCTGACCTAATGTATTGTTCAGTGCCTCTGTTTCCTTATTTATTTTCTGTCTGGTAGATTAGCCTGTGGATATAAGTGGTATGTTAACGTCTTCTAAACTGTATGTGTTGCAATACATTTCCCACTTTAATTCTGTTAGTATTTGTTTTATGTATATAGGTGCTCCTATGTTGAGTTCATAGCTATTTATAATGGTTATATCCTCTCGCTGGACTGACCCGTTTATCACTGCATGATGTCCTTCTTTGTCTCTTGCTACTTTCTTTGTTTTGAAATTTTGTCTAATTTAAGTACAGCTACTCCTGCTTTTTTCTCCCTATTATTAGCATGAAATATATTTTTGTATCCCTTCACTTTTAGTATGTGTATGTCTTTGGGTCTGAAATGAGTCTCTTGCAGGCAGCATATAGATGGGTCTTGCTTCTTTATACTTTCTGCCACTCTATATGTCTTTTGACTGGTGCATTCAGTCCATTTACATTTAAGATAATTATTGAGAGCTATGTACTTACTGCCATTTTATTTAGTTTTATGATCTGTTCCTTTCTCCCTCTCATATTCTCTTCTCTTGTTATTTGATGGATTTCTTTAGTGTTGTGATTGGATTTCTCTTTTTATTTATTTGTGTATCTATTATAGGCTTTAGATTTGTGGTTACCATAACGTTCAAGGATTGCTTTCTGACTATTTAACAGTCTATATTAAGTTGATGATTGCTCTATTTCAAACACAATCTAAAAGTACTTCCTTCTTCTTCCTCCTCACTTATGTACTAGATGTCATAATCTGCAGTTTTTGTGTATCCTTTGACTGAGTTTGTGTATAGTTGATTTTACTACTTTTATTTTAATTCGTACTTGCTTGGTAAGTAATTGGTCTACTACCTTTACTATGGGTTTATTTTCACTCTTGAAAGCTATTTAGGCTTAGGAATATTTCTGTCTTTGGAAGTCCCTTTAACATATCTTGTAATGCTAGTTTAGTAGTTATAAATTCCTCTAGCCTTCATTTACTTGGGAAATGTTTAATCTCTCCTTCAAATATGAATGATAATCTTTCTGTGTAGAGGATTCCTGGTTGAAGGTCCTGTTTCCATACACTAAATATTTCATGCCACTCCCTTCTGGCCTATAAAGTTTCTGCTGAGAAGTCTGCTGATAGCCTGATGGGATTTCCCTTATAAGTAATCTTTTTTTCTCTCTCTGGCTGTTCTCAATACTCTCTCCTTATCTTTAATCTTTGTCACTTTAACAATTATGTCTTTCTGTTATCTTCCTGGGGTTCCTTTTGTTAGGGGCTCTCTTGAGTTTCCATGACTTCAGTGTCTGTTTTCTTCCCCACATTGCGGAAGTTTTCAACAATTATTTCCTCAAACTTTCTATCCCTTTGTCTCTCTCTCCTTCTGGTACCCCTATTACGTGAATATTGTTTTGTTTAGAGTTCTTTTATCATTCTTTCCTCTCTAGAGATTTTTTCCCTCTTGTTCCTCAGCCTCATTGTGTTCCTGTTCTCTTAATTTCCATCTCATTGACTGTCTCCTCTACTTGTAGCAAACTATTATTCATTCCCTCCATTATATATTTCATTTCAGTCACTACATTCTTCAGCTCTGAGTGGCTCTTCTTCAGCTCTTCTCTTTGTTCAAGTCCTCCCTTAAATCTTCAGTACTTTTCTGCAGATCAGTAAGCATATTTATGACTGTTACCTTAAAATGTTTATTGAGAAAATTGATGATCTCTGTTTCATTTAGCCCTCTTTCTGGTGTCTTATCCTGTAGTTTTGTTTGGAACATATTCCTCTGCCTCCTCATTTTGTCAGGGTTTCTGTGTTTCTTCCTTTGTGTTAGATAGATCTGCCATGCCTCCTGGTTTAGAACATACTGGATTTATGAAGGTGTCCTTTGGTGTACAGAAGCTCAAGACTCTTTCCTATCTAGTGCCTGGTTCTCCTTTGCAGTGGAGCCCCAGTTGCTGTTGGTGGGCAATGGGCTGGGCCACCTTTCTGTCTGCTGTTGGCAGTGGTTATCTTAAGTCTGCTGTGGCTGGCAGTTTGCTTTAGCTGGCTATTTGTGACCAGAGCAGTGACTTCTGCTGGGATGTTTGTGGGTAGGGCCACCCTCTGCCTGCCCTGCAGTGATGGCAGGGCTGCTGGGCTAACAGGGTAGGCAGGATAGACAGCAAATGCACAATTCTGGTACAGACACATGTGCTATGTGGTGGCAGGGTGCATGGTACATGGCAGCGGTGAGTCAAACAGTGGGGGCACATGCAGCAGCGAGGCACACAGCACCCACTCTGGCTTCCCATGGGGAGAAAGGAGTACTCGGAGCTGGCTCCTGCTGGCACCTCTCTAATTAGGCCGAGATAGGGCTGAGAAAGCTAGGAAAGCCTCCCTCTGCCTGCCAGGCAGCAAAGTCTGATATTGCTGGGCTGGCGTACCTTTGGTACAGAGGTAAGTGCCTTGGGGCTGAACTGCCTGTAAGCAAAAACAGAGTGTCTGGGCTCCCTAGAGTACCTGACCTGTTGAGCTGAGGGAGGGCTGTCCTTTCTCCTGTGGAGAGAGATCCACCTGACCCTCGCCTCTCTGGTACCCTTTCCGCTGCTGGCAAATTTTTCAAACTGATGCCTCAGTTTTGGGTTTCAGTGGGACTGGCAGAGTATGCCTGCCCTCAACAAGGGGCTGGAGTCTCAGTCTCCCAGAGTTGGATTTGCATCCAGATTTGCAAGTCACCAAAACCCAATGCAATGTGGACTCATATTCCTGGAGCAGATCGTCAGGGCCAGGTGTGCAGAGTTCTTGAGCACCTGTCCCCTCCCCACTCTGTTGTTCTTCCTCCCACCTACAGGCTGAGATTGAGTAAGAGCTTATGTACCACCTGATCGTGGCTCTGCTACTTTACCCTTCTCTGTGTGGTCTCTTCTTCTTCACCAGGTACGATGGTCTGTTCTACCGTCTTCAGGTCATTTTCAGGTTTAGTTGTACTTGCTTTAGTTGTTTCCTTGGTGTGTATGTGGGAGAAGGTTTCCACCTTGCCTTCCTGCTCTGCCTTCTTCCTCCCTCCACTGGCCCTACACCCCTATGCTTATTGTAGCATTAATTACAACAGCCAAGATATGGAAGAAAGCAACCAAAGTGTCCACTGAGAGATGAATGGATAAAAAAGGGGTGGGGGATAACTACATATATACAATGGAATATTACTCAGCCATACAGAAGAAGGAACTCTTGCCATATGTAACATGTATGGACCTAGAGGGTATTATATTCGAAGTGAAGAAATAAATCAGAAAAATGCCATATGGTTACACTTTTATGTGGAATCTAAAGAGCTAACAAACCAAATAGAAACACTCATAAACATAAAGAACAAACTAGTGATTGCCACAGGGGAAAGGTGTGGGGGGATGGCAAAATAGATGAAGGGGATAAAAAGGCACAAACATCCAATTATAAAATAAGTTAGTCAAGGGATGAAAGTGCAGCATAAGAAATAGAGTCAATAAGATGGTAATATCTCCGTATGTTACAGCAACTACACCTTTTCATTGTGAACATTTAAAATGCACATAATTGTTGAATCACTGTTGTATACATACAACCAATATAATATTGTATATCAACTATATTTCAATTAGAAACAAAAAATAAAAAAGGAATTCTGTTGTTTAAGCTCTCCAGGAACATCCTCTCTCTTTACAATAAGTTAGGTTTATTTGAGTTTTGCAGATAATTTTAGACAGTCATTATATACCAAAGTAAGAAACTTCCTATATGTGACCATACACTTGCTTTTTAGATAAGAAAAGGGTTCTCACTGTTCATAAGTTAACGTGCTCATTCTGAATGCCTTTTTATGTCAATATATTTAAAAATATTTTAAATACTTAATTATAATGGATACAATAATTAACCACCCAACTAGGTATTTAAATCGTTCTTAATTTTTCAATATTATAAACTACACTCTGATATAACATCCTTGTAGCTAAATCTTTGTTCATACTCTCAATTATTTCCTTAAAAGCTATTTCCAGAAGTGGAATTTCTGGATATTGTTTTTATGACTTGGTTCAGCTTTTGTTGATGTGGTTCAGGGAGAAGGAATATTTTTCAAACTCATTTTTTCCTCTTGTCTTTCCTATATCCTAAGTGTTGATGCTTGAAGAACTACCAAGCTTATCATCTTTATGGAGAGATTGAATTCCTAACTAGAATATAATTTCAATATTAAAAATGAGACAGAGACATAAAGACACATTAAAAAATAGCAACAACAACAAAAAAGGCAAAACAAAAATAAAGGCAAAGAATTAAGATTAGCATGTATAATATGGGGGGAGGCACGGCTGTGCAACACAGAGAAGACAAGTAGTGATGCTACAGCATCTTACTATGCTGACGGACAGTGACTGTGTAAGTGGGGCTTGTGAGGGGGACTTGGTGAAGGGAGGAGTCTAGTAACCATAATGTTCCTCATGTAATTGTAGATTAATGATACCAAAAAAAAAGAATATATAAAGACTTATAAATGCTAGGTACTATGAGAATGAAAATGAGTAAACAAATCATTTTGTCTTGAAAAAAAAATAAAAATAAAGGCAAAGAATTAATTTAGTATACTGAAATAGGGTCTCAAACTACAAAAAGTCTGTAATTTCTGTAATTTTTGAAATGTTATTGCCACCACCTCTACTCAGAACTAGCCACCAATAATAGCCAATCACCAATTTCACCTTCAGATATGCTGGAGTCATGGAACATGGTTTCAAAAGCTTGATGTGTTTCAGCAAAAGAGGGCCTGTCAGCAGGGCTCCACTTCCAGCCTAGATAACAGAAGAGGGAAATATTAAATCTCCTTGCAGAAATGAAATATCAGTAGCATACCTGAGAGTGAGCTAGTTCCGTACATCATAAAGTATTCTTGTTAAAGCAGTTACAGCATGTTCACAATGACAGTGAGGCGGCTGCTTCTCAGTTCCATACTCAGAGGTGTAATAAACCCACTTCCTAGGACTGGTCCTTCTATGTGGCCTCAGCAACTATTCTGAACTCTGCTATAGGTATCGGGGGTGGGGGGTGGGGAGATGGTTTAGAAAAGGGCAAGTTTTCTTCCACTGGAAAAATGTAAGAAGTAAAACCTGTCTCCAAGCTCACTCTACCTGTTTAAGTAATCAGCTGTACATATTCAGAAGTATAACAGGCTAAGCAAAAGGAGTTGTTTAGAGTTCACATTTGACAAAAACAGGCCAGATGGAAACGCCAATGCTCAATGAGAAGACAACAAGACCTATGTTTAAACAGAACTGCAATTTAATTAATTCACGACTTACCTTCTTACTTTCTTGAGTCAGATGCTTTTGTTTACTCACACAGAAGTTACTTTCATGTATTTCTCCATAGTATTTACAATTATTTTTATCGAGTTGAAAGCAGCCTTCCCCTACCTAATCTCCACATCCAATTTATTATCCTATTAAAAATGCAAATGTTTTTGGGAAAGTACGTCAATATTTGGGCCATGCACAACTTATTCTTAGGATTCCAGTAAGACCCAATGGTACACCATATGATATGCCAACTGGCTAGCTGATCAATGACCAAACCTTTACATGCCATGAGGTTGGATTCAATCTAACAACATTGAGAGGAGAAACGTTTCTAATTTTGTTCATCATCCTGAATTGCTGACTTAAACCTTCAAAATTAAAATATGAAAAAAAAATACTCACATGCTCTCATAAGCTCATAAACCTTAGGGGGGCATCCTTCAGGCTGTTCCATTCGATATCCTTTTTCCAGTAGATCATAGACCTGAGACAGGTCAATACCTGGATATGGTGACATTCCATATGTAGCAATTTCCCACAACAGTACCCCAAAAGCTGTACAGGGGATGAGAAAAAGAGCTTACTGTTTCTTCTCTGGTCTATTTATATTATACCATTAGGTAATTTCTCTTTCAACTTCTGGGTAACATTCCACTGTTACCACCTTAGTATACCCTTCTGATTCTTACAGCACTCCACTTCGTATAGCTGGACTTGTCCTTCTAACAGACCTGCTACAGGATGGCTTCAGGTATAACTGCAAGCCAGTTTATCTAAATTTACCAATTTTTATTTATATTTCCCTTACTGCAGTGAAGGGGAATAAACTCTGACCATATAAGAAGTCTGGAACATAATCTGCCTAGTCTTAGAACAATGTATGATCTATTTAATGAGTTACACAGTTTTTAAGTCTGCTAATATTACAGAAGTAGTATAAAAACAGACTCATTTAAAATCAGATACAATTCACACTAGAAAAAAAATTAGCTTTATTTTCTCACAGGTTATTTCTGAGTTTGCAATTTCTGGTAAAAAGTGACTTAGAATCCTACAGCTATTTCTAATGGCCCATAATCCAAATTTCCAGACATGTTCAGTCCACTGTACCTCTTTTCAGGACAGTAAAAACATCATCAATTTTAAGTACAAATTCTAAATGAAACTTCATCATGCTTTCCTTGAAAAGAGCTTTGTGTCACAGTAGTTTGGACATGAGCAATAAAACCTAATGTGGAAAACAGGGGGCTTTACAGAGAGAGGATGATCAGAACTCCAGTGCGACCTAAGATCTACACCATGAGCTCTTTGAAGGTAAGGACTTCTTTTTTTTTTACTTTCTTCTTTATATTTCTTTCTATGTGAAGTGCCTAGCCACAATGCCTGGCAGGCAGTAGGTACTTAATAAATGCTTGAATAACTGAGTAACTGAAGAAAGATAGGGGTAAAGGCAGAGGATTATTGGTCAGATAAAAAAGAAGCTCTCAAGAATTAGGAACATTTATAAAGAACATAAAATGACATAAACACAGAAAAAAAATTCCTTTCAACCTTACCCCAGACATCAGATTTAATTGAGAAGGTATTGTAGGCGAGACTCTCTGGTGCCGTCCATTTAATAGGAAATTTGGCTCCAGCATGAGCAGTATAGGTGTCTCCAGTCATCAGTCTGCTTAAACCAAAGTCAGCCACTTTTACCACATGGTTTTCTCCCACTAGGCAGTTACGGGCTGCAAGATCTCTGCACAAAAAAGAGCCCTAAAATGTGATTCCATTCAGATGGTGGGTGCTCTATTCTCAGTTCTGTGTGTTGCAAGCAGAGTTGATAAGTAGTGTTAACAGATGCGGTAGTATTTTATGATGGTCGCTAACACAGTAGAAAGCTGCTAATTACATCTCACAGAGTACCCTTCAAGAGGCAGTTATATGATAGCAGAATAAAGCAGGCTTCAGGAAGTGGGTTTCTACTTACAAGTACATAGGGATAAGTTTCAGAGGTGAGCAAAAGATGCTTTCTATAAGGCTTTGAGTTCTTTGGAAGAGAGAAAGGTTTAATGTTTTTTTTTAATTTTTTTTTAAATTTATTAAGGTATGATTGATATACACTCTTATGAAGGTTTCACATGAAAAAAACAATGTGGTTACTACATTTACCCGTATGAGAGAAAGGTATTTTTAAAAATAAAACCACTAGATGGAGCAAAAGGCTCTTGGACCAGGCAATATTAAGAGTTCTTTTTTGAGAACAGCAAAGGCCCCTTACTAATACTTTAATCAGAGTACAGTAGACTTATAAGTTGGAACTGACATTAAAATGGGACCTGTGAAAGAGAAAATTACTTTCCTGAATCATCTGACCATTTCTGGGAAGGTTCTCATTCTTTCCTTTATTTGCATGTCAAGCAAGGTACATTCATCATTAGTCACAGGCAAGAATCAGGTTTTACGCACCTATGGATGAAATTCTTTTTCTCTAAATACTCCATTGCAGAAGAGATCTGAGTGGCCATGTAAAGCAGTACAACTGCAGTTACTTCTTCTCGGCTGCATTCTCGGAGATAATCAAGCAAGTTCCCATATGGCATGTATTCAGTCACAATGTAAAATGGTGGCTCCAAAGTACACACACCTGATAGTTTAAGGGTAGAGCTTGTTTTATTAGTATATACTGAAACACTCCAAACCACTTTGGCAAGAACTGGCAATTTTTAGTCTATTTTGGCAGTAATCCTCTCTTTTTGCCATCACATTCTCTGAAAATAATATAACAAAGTTAAGTTGGTTGATAAGGGAGTCTCTGCTTCCATTATACCATTTGCTAGAAATTCATAAGCATTTGAGTATTTGCCTGTTTGGGCAAAAGCAGAGTTACTTGTATTTATTCCACAAGGGGCCTGGAAAACTAACTTTCTGCAGTTCCATATATGCCCATAATTCCCATCCTCAACTGCATGCTAACAGTCCTTATTTAAAAGTAACAGCAATTGTGCATATGTTTAAGACTAGGTGAGCCCCACCTGTAATAACACTCTTTAAGATAACTGTTTCCATAATCAAGGATTTCACTGATACATGACAAAACCTACAAGAAACTATTTTCTTCCAGATAATTTGGCTCAATTTGAACATCCAAAGAAAGTGGACCTATTTTCAAAGGGGCAAGAGGCTCAAAGGTTTCTTTGTGACCTGAACAGGTGGGTAAGAACAATCTATCATAGTATAACCCTTTCTGCCTGTAAAGGTAAACTAATGAGTGTGGTCACAATTTTTAATCTGCTTCTTTTCAAGTCTTTTGTTTAGTGTCTTTTTATTTTCTAAAAAAGCCTTCTGGCAATTTTGGGTTCAGTATCATCCTGAATGAACTTTGAATGTGGGGCAATTACCACAAGCTGGGCAGTTTTATTTACTGCAGTCAGTCCAGGTCACTGTTTCTCGGGCAATTTTTAAACACAGGGCCTGCTGACTAAAATGACAACTCTTTTGTTGAAGTAGATTTGCACTTGGTGCTTCCACTGTGGTGACTTAAATGAAGGCTAAGGATATAATGGGGTGGGGAAACAAACATCCCTGAGGAAACCTATGGTTCAGATAAGCTTTCTCACCTAAGAGCTGTACCAGGTTAGGATGCTTGATTTCCTTCATCACTGCAGCTTCTTTCAGAAACTCCTCTACCTCCATGGTATCTTCCTGGAAAGGGGAAAAGATAAGAAAGAAAAAGAAAAGAGAGAGAAACCCCATCTTAATCATTTGAGTCAACTCACAACCCTAAAACGTCAGCTTTAAAAGGAGTATCTTTCAAATGTTTAGCATATTACTTCAAAGTATTTTACCACAACTGAGTATGGTCTACAGAAGTCTGATTAAGGAAGAAAAATGTTCTTAATTTATCCAATATTTGAAACTGGAGTAAAAATTAGCAAATAACCATGTCCCATCATGACAGACAGGGGAGACTCAGTTCTCAGTTTACTTCCCTAGATATCTCAGCCTTGGCAAAAGGTGGCAGAATTAGCTCTTTGCATGTTTGTCTTCCTGACAAATTCCTTAAGAAGCAATGAATGTTTGTGTGACCTTGCATATTGTTTCATGCTGAGAATATGCTTAACACCTGCTAAAAAGAATGACACTACTCATAGTTGAAGAACAGCCCTTACAAGTGATATCCAAAGCTACTGCCCATGGCAGAATCTTAAAGAATAGAACAGGTGACACCGTGTAATCTGATACCAGGATGCTTAAGAAGAGAGAGTGGCATCAGGAAAAAGATTTTTGAATATTAAGAACAGGAAGTGCTCTCAAGGAGATACAGGGAGCAAGGGCACAGAGGACAAGGACAAGAGAGAGCCTGTGATTCTCGAACAATGCATGAAGAATTCTGTCCAGCAGGGGTCGCTTTCAGGAAGCAAAAGAGCTTGTTTTGCTTTTGTAACGTGTAATTTTCTTCTAACCTTCCGCTCAGCTCTACATCAAGAGCCTCCAGAGACAAGCCTCCCCCACATGCGGCTTTCTGCCCCTGCACTGTCAGCAATGGCAGCAGGGTTAATCATCACAATTTGCTTGGCAACAGTGGGTGGAAAGTGTTCCAAAGTTAAAGAAGTGCACACTGGTTATTTCCAAGTGATTCAGCATAAAAGAAAAAGATGCCTGAAAACTGTTCATTCTCAGCAACCCACCTTCAATGTTTTCACAGCAACCGTGAGACTATATTTCTTCCAGACGCCAACGTAAACCTCTCCATACTGGCCACCCCCAAGTTTGTGCTTCATGGTGATGTCTGTCCGTTCCATTTCCCATTTGTCATGGATGGGGGACACGCCATAGACTGTCGGCTTATTACACTTGGGTGCCGGGTAGTGTAATGTGGTCACCAGCCCATCAGCCACTGTGGAGTGGTGGTGAACAAGCTCTGCCAAGGTGCTGAAGCGGCTCTCAGCAGTTACATAGACCTGGTGAGAAAGGCAGGAGGCAAGCTAAATCAACGTGAAAAGAGGTCAGAAATCTTTTCTACAAAGCTCATTATCTCACTGGTCTGAAGATATGAAGTAAGAGGTTATCTTTTGAGGCAAATGAAACAATTAAGTGATATAGGTAAGAGGAACCAGAACTTCAGTGTAAGCTTATTCAAACCGCTCTTCCTATACTTTCTAAATTAGCTCTAGTCATTGGAAAATAGCTTCCAAGATATCTTTCTGGATCATCAAAATCATTGGTCTCTGAATATTTTTAAGCATCAGTACTGCGGAATCCAAATACATAAGACTGATAAAGGAAGAGAAGCTATTATTATTAAAGTAGGTAAGAGGTGATTCAGTCTCCTATAATGATTTATGAAATGCCACCTCAGAATCTTGTACAGCTCAATTTGAAAACCACTGATTTTGAATTTTTTGGTAGGGAGAGGACATTCAAATATCTTACAATTTTTATTTAATTAGGATATGCTTTTGAGTGTCTAGGCCTTTAAAAAAAGAGCCATATTTTATTTCAGAGTTGTTAGTGTACTTGTGGGTAACTTGTGATATGCGATAAGAAGTATAAAATAAGATAGCAGTCTTCAGGCCTTATCTTCCAAGGGAGCTTATTAAAAATATATATATACATATATATATATATATTTATACAGAAAGTATACAACAAATACATGGAGAATTGATGGTTTTTATGAAGTGAACTTACCATGTACATATCTCCCACACTGAGAATTATTACCAGCACCCCAGAAGCCTCCCTCACCCCCAGCTATTTACTCCTGCAAAGCTAACCATTCTAAAACCTTAGATTAGCTTTGCCTACTTCTGCATTACACACAAATGGAATCATACATTATGTATTGTATCTGCTTTCACTTGTTTTTTTTATTGTGATATATAATTCACCTACATAAAGCACATCATTTTCAAGTGTCCAATTCAGTGGTTTTAGTACATTCACAAGATTGTCCAATCACACTTCTATCTCCAGAATACACCCTCCACAAAGAAACCCACACCCCTGAGCAATCACTCCCATTCCCTTTACCCCCATTCCCCAGCCATCACTAATCCTTTTCACTAGGCTTTACATGTGTGACATTCATCTACAACAGGGGTTAACAAACTTTTCTGTACAGGGACAGCTAATAAATATGTTAGGTTTGTGGCTGTGTAAAAAAACAACAAAAAATCTGCTATAATGAGAAAGCATCCACAACAATACATAAGCAAATGGGTATGGCTGAAGCCCAGTAAGATTTTCTCTACCAAAGCAGGCAGTTGGCAGGCCACAGGTCTCCTGACAGTATGTGTAGCACTATGTTCACCTCTGTTGATGTATGAGGTTCCATTTTATGAATATATTGCCATTCATTAACTCATCCTACTGTTAGACAGTTGGAGGTTTTCAGTTTCTGGCTGTGGCAAATAATACTGCTCTGAATATTCTTATACATGTCTTATGTACACACATGCACTCACTTCTGTTGGGTATATAACCAGAACTAGAGCTGCTGGGCCTCTATTACATCATCACTTATCTATTTGGTTTCATCAAGAGACAACTTACTGTTAGGTGGAGCAAAAGAGACAAAAATTAATCATTTACTTATTTCCTATTTTGTACCAGCATTTATGTTTTGTGGAAATTACTTCATTTAATCCTCCCAACAATTCGATGAAGTGGGATGGGAAATTGAGGCTTATGTGAGGTCACCAAGTGAAAACACAAATGGAGTTACACAGCAAACCCAGTCAGCTTGCTCCCAAGTCTTGCTTTTCCCCTTCTATGCACAACGCAAGGAAACACAGAAGAAATTATTCAATCTAAACATATGGTTAAATAGAACTGACATAAGCTTATGCTTATAGTTTATAAAGTAAAATAGTTTTTAAACACAATATTCTAAAATGGCTGCTCTCTCCAACATGTAAATTGCTAAATGACTGATTAATTTATGTTAATATACATTACTGATGAACACCAATCTCAGAAGCCTACATTCTTCCTCTGTGAATTTTCTAGTAGAGATTATAATAATTTTCAAAGATACAAGGTTTAACTTACAAATTCTATATAGCATTAGATATACATGTGCTTATTTGTATATTGACAATAATCAGACCAGTTAATTTTTACAGCAGTTTCTTTCCTTCTCACCTTTAAATCTAGCCTATCATATAACTAATACAATGCTGTTTTTAATTTCTACTACCATATTGTTTTGAAAAGAGCAAGTCTACCATGCCGGATAACCCAAACTCACGTCAGAGATTTTTTTTTTTATTTCAAGTCAGAAATGAGAACTATGTTCTTTAGACGTTGTAAGTATTGCTCCTAAAGAGCAGCCAGTCTGCACCGAGTTGGCTGCCAGCCGGTCTTACCTTGCCGTCCGTGGTGGTATTGATCCTGTAGTGATACACACGCCCCTCATACCTGAGTGAGATTGACAGCTGCCCAGGGCTGCTCTCACTCTCTCGCACCAGGAAACTGCCATTGATGAGACTGCTGAGTAGATACTCCGCTGCACTGCGTGACACGGGTCCATGGTACCAGGAATGTTTTTCCAGACTGTTCACTGGGGTGATATAGTTGCTTGGCACCCAACCTTGGCCATTCTTAGAGCGAACTTCACTCCATTCACCATTCTGGTTGTAACCAAGGACTCGGAGCTTTTCACCTAGCCATGAAATAATCACAGAATGAAAGAAAAGATTTTAAGATTTTATCTCAAACAGAAGCAGTTTACTGTCAACTCACTGAAAAACATACTAAGGAACTTTAATGCCCACAAAGTTTTTTTTAATAATGAAAACAAACTTGGCTGCTCATTGTATCCTAACTGATCCCTGTAGCTTACAGCTTAAACAAAGAAAGCATAGTGAGAGATGGCTTTCTGGCATTTACTACAAATTTATAAAGGTTTTACATCAACTAAATGTCCTTAGGAAACTCTATGTATGATAATAAGGTGATAGATAGAAAGGGTACTTAAAAGGCTGGGAAATGACATGGTCTCATCCTTCAAAAAAATAAAAAATAAAATTCATGTTTTCCTCAAAATAGTTTGCCAAGAAATTTACCTTACGTATGGCTCAGTGGTGGCAACCATCAAGGACTAGGGATAAGACATGTGAAATACAAAGTTACTTCTACAATTTCAATTGGCACTAAGGCAACAAAACCATCGGTGTAAAAAACAAAAAACAAACCAAAAATAAAAGCACAGAACACTGAGTTTTCAGCATATTTTCAGAAAGAAACTTGTTTGCGGGGTGGGGGTGGGCAGTGAGGACTCCCACAGCACAATCTTTTCTAGGACTCAAATTTTAGAACACTTATCGTTTCTCAATTTCCTTCAATTCCTCATGAAGAATAAATCATTCCTTTCATTCCTCTAAAATTAGTGTGTGGGAAGGGAAGTTGAGTCTGAGGGTGGAACCCAAGACTCAAGTTTCTTAGGGTATCTTTGCTATAAACATCAATGTCCTTGGTTTCTCTACTGAAATTGTGAACATCGACTTTAGACTCCCTCAACATATACCTTGCCCCGATATCTACAGCACAAGACAGATACAATTAGTAATAACTGATCATCTAAAGAATCTTTATAAGGCCTTAGGTCCCTATCTCTGAGAGATGCAAGCTCTCCTACAGAGTTTACACCCACTTCTCAGTGTCAGAAAGCAGAAGAAAGCCGAATCAGTCAAAAGGACACAGCCGAGTAGCAAGCAGGCAAAGTCTGTTGCAGAAAAGCTCAAGATCATTATTCTGGCAGCCATCTCACTTTTTCAGTGGCCTACAGAATGTTTACCATAGGATAACTTTCTGTTAGTCCCCATTAACTCACCTGAGATATCTGGATGTGAGGCATTCAAAGAGAAAAAACAGTTTGTACTCACACATACACATATGTATATATAAAAAGTGTACATATGTAAACACAGACAGGAATGTAATGTGTGTGGTGTGGTGGTGCAAAGGTACCAGTATGAAGATAAATACTCCCCAACCATAACTGCAGGAGAAAAAAATCTTAGTGCTGCTAGAAAACTACATAAAACTTGCTCTGTAGCTTTTCCCTATTATTCCACAAGATATAGAAGTAAAGACTAAATATTTTATTTACTACATATATTACTGTTGCTTCCTTCCAAAAAAACTGGAAATGACAAGTTGTCATATTAGGGTATAGTCAAACATCCTAGGTTTTCATTTTTTTTTTCTCTTTTTGACAACTAGGAGGAGAATTTTCTATTCTGGAAGTTTTGAGTACCATGGAGACTGTCAGGGGTAGGACTAAGCAGGGTCACACTTCTAGATCTAAATTTGGCCCTATTGACAAAAGAATCCTGGGAGAACTTTGTTTTTTAATTCAAGCAAAATATAACCTTCAAACGAGGAACTAAAATCAGTATTGGTATTTCATTTCTAAAATGTATTTTATCTTTTAAAATAATAAAATAGCTTTAGCATGGTACCATTTTATATTAATAGAACCTGACATAAAAATCTGACATCAAAAAAAAAAAAAAAAAAATCTGACATCAAGAGTTTTGAGAAAAAATCACTGTTGGCCATAGTAGAGGAAATCCTACTCCTTGATCTGCACACTAGTGGCTGCTGTCACCAGTAACTCAGGAACCAACAGACTTACTTTATCAATGTTTCCTTGGTTACTGAGCTATCTTGGAAAATAATGACATGAAAACTGATAGGAAAGAATGTTCTGAGTCACCACTTCACAAACTTCTCCACTTAAGTATCAGTACAGGTAAAGAGTGTGTTGTAGCCCAAAGAGACCACCACTCTATAAAGTCCTCTGTTTTCTCCTAAAACTGTAAAATTTTCCTTTCAATGAGTAACCACATCCCACACACACATGTAAGTCCTGCCCCCAAACCACCATTATCTCCTACTCCTCAGAGTATCAAAATCTTTAAGTAAATTGACTGGAGGAGATAACACTACATCTCCTATGCCTTGAAACCTCCTGGCACATGTGCACATGCCACCATGCCCACTCTGGAACACATCTATACCCATTTGAGAAACTCAGTTTTAAGGATTTCTGCTTTAGATGAATCTGACTAGACTTGAAAAATTGATGTATATAAAATTTTCATATGAGGATAACATTCCCTAAGTAGAGGCCTTCTTCTTATATCCACTCCTATTTAATAATCTCATTCTGAACCTTACAAATAAAAGGCATATGTTTGACAAATAATCATTTAAGTTCCAATCTCATTTAAACATTACTCTGAAACACATTTCTTCCCAGTAGGCTTTCATAGGTTCAAAAGACAACACAAGTTTAGGTAGATTAGTATCCAATTCATGTACACAATGAGGATGTCCCATACTCTTATTTCTTTCTCATAAAAGTTTCATACTTTCAGTTCTTGTTCAAAAAACCAATAATGGATGGTTTTATTTTACTTGGCTATGTTCTTAGTGTTCCCTTTAAAAGAATTTACTACTGAAATAAACCACTGCTCTCTGGAGAGTATTTCTAGAATGGAAACCCTTCCTACTACTCCTTTTATTTATATATATAAACGCAAATGAGGGATGACTGTTCAGGCCAGCACCACTCAGAACAGGTCCACAGTAAGAGAAGGCGCTTGTGCCAAGATGTGCACCACTGGACTACTTTCTTTATGCTGGAAGTCTGGCTCCAAAAAAAGAAAATGTTATCTGAACTAAATAATGACTAGTACAGTTAGTGATGCGGCTGGTTTACATTTTGGGTGCAAATTCTTAATCTCACTGGAGACTGGTAATGACCACTTCTTAAATAGGCAGTCAGTCCATGGACAACACTTTGAGTAGCAGTGGGATCTGGCAACATGACAACCACAGTTTAATCAGAAGAGACACATAGTGTATTACCCTATGTGGCAGATGAATCCTGGCATATTACACATAGCACAGAATTCTAAGAATGAGGAAAGTTCATCTATCTATCTATCTATATAAATAGTGTACTGTTTTTTCTAAAGTACTTCATCTCATTTATCCTTAATAAGCTTTATAAAGCAGACAAAGTGGCTTTATCCCATATACAGGTTAAAAAAAGAAAAAAGGCAACCAAATGCACCTTTCTGGGCCCATATCACTTGCTAATTTTAGTCAGAAGCAGAATCAAATCAGAACCCTTTATTTCTTAACCACCAATGCAAACTGAAAAATGCATGTTACACAGAAGCTAACCTTTGGTGATGCTGAGTGTGTTGTCACCACTTGCTACAAAATCATAAAGTGCAACAAAGAGATTAGGGTCACTCTCAGTGGCTCCGAGCAAGTTCTCCTTGGAGCTCCACCTGATGGCTTCATTCAAGGCCTGGGGTTCAACATCACAACCATATGGACGGTGCAAGGCTTCTGAAAGACATAAAGAGGAAAAGGATTCATATTAGGTTCAACAATTTAAATTCAGTATATACAAGGTATTTTGGCAAACACTGACAGCCCAAGGTAGAAAAGAACTGTAGGTACAGTTGTGAAGTCATGAAACATACACAAATGGCACTGTCTCCTAAGCATGAGAGAAGTCTACTTGCTGAAAATATAAAAAGATAAAAATCACAAAAGGAGCCTTTAGCCGCAACTTACATGCATTCACCAAAATCAGAAATAAATGATTAGGAAAAGCAGTTTTCTCAAAATGAAAAAAAGTCTTAAAATGAAATAGCAATTCATTTTATAAAACATATGGGACACTCTGCTGTGATGGTAATGGCAGTTTTAAGGAAGAACAGTTATGTTTTATAAGTCCACCCAACCTACCATTCTTCCTTTACTTTCTCCATGTAAAAAAAATTGTAGAAAAGGTAACAGACTTTAAGATATATGTACATATTGTATAAATCCTTTCATTTACATATAGAAAGATTATAGAAATAATCCTTCTAGAAAAAATCCTTAATTATCTGTTAAACAGAAAAAATGTTTTTGTTTAATACAAAATACTCTTGGCATTTCCAAATAACTGTTACCAAGCACTGTTTATAACATGTAATTGTTAATTGTTTTAATGAAAATTTTTTTTACCCTAGTTTCTTTTCTTAGGTGGTACAGTTTTATAAAATATCTTCGCTTTAATTGACGCCTATGAAAGTATCACCAACATACACTAAGTTTTTACCACGTATACTGACTAAAGCTTTGTAAAACCTGGTTTCTCCAAGGCTCGCTATGGTTCCTAAATTTAGTCATATTACACAAACCGTGATCTCTGCTTCTCACAGCCCAGGTTAATTATACAAAAAAATATACTGTTCTTCCAGTAGTAATTTTCTTGATCTGTAACTGTTCTATAGTGGCTATCTGCCACTATCCAAATGCCTATGTCATATAACACCACTTTTCTTTAAGGTCTCTATCTCCACTCATTTTTAATTTAAAATAGATTTTATCATATTAGAAGAAGAAAAATCTTTAAATTTGTGGTTTTCTATTCAAATCCCTTCCCTCCTCTCCACCTCTGCTGACAATGCCTTATTTCAGATTCCCATCATCTCTCACCTGGACTACTGCCTCCAGTCTTGTCTCCCTCAAATCCATCCTCCACACAGCTGGCAAAACGATCTATTTAAAACAAAAAAAATTTTTTTGATGTCAGCTCTTCTTAAGATTCTTCAATAGTTCACCATCAAGCTCAAATCTCTGTGAATGGCCTTCAAGGTTTTGGATTTCAAACTTTTTTGTTGTAATCCGCAGTGAAAAAATATATTTTATATTTTACATCATGACTCAGTATGTACACATATATAAGGGAAACAAGAGTTTGGGAAAATAGTACTTATTATATGTTATACCCTCTGATATTTCTTTGTGTTTTTACAAATGCTGGCTGCCATCTACTGAATAGATTTTGCCACTCACTAAGAAATTACAACCCACAGTATGAAAAACATTGATCTAATAAAATCCCTTCACTTTATAGTAAAGAAAACCTGAAATTTTAAGAACATGGGAAACTTAAGATTACATAATTATAATTATAAAGTATGATACACATTAATAGGAAAGTTAAAAAATTATGTTATCTTCTCTGTAGATGCAGAGAAAGTATTTAACAAAATTGATCATCCTTTCATGATAAAAGCTCTCAACAAATTAAGCACTGAAGAAACATACCTCAACATAATAAAGGTCATATATAACAAATCCACAGCAAACATCATACTCCTTGTGAAAACCTGAGAGCTTTTCCTCTAAGATCAGGAATGAAGCA
Source organism: Manis javanica (assembly GCF_040802235.1). Lineage (NCBI taxonomy): Eukaryota > Metazoa > Chordata > Mammalia > Pholidota > Manidae > Manis > Manis javanica. The sequence continues at coordinate 87,617,011 of NC_133166.1, forward strand.
AAAATGCCCACTCTCACAACTCCTATTCAACATAGTACAGGCAGTCTTAGAGCAAATAGGCAAGAAAAAGAAAGAAATGTAATTTCTGATGGAAAGAATAGAATACTTGAACAAATGACCCTTCAAGATTTTCATGATCGGGTCTCCACCTATGTCTCTTGCTTTACCTCTTCCCACTCCACACCTCAAATTTTAAACTTTAATATACACCATTATGCTTCCTACCTTTTTGCCTTTGTTCATACAGTCCTATCTCCCTGGAATGTGGTCTCATCTGTGGATAAAATGAAAGTTCCTGTGACCAGGATTCTCATCTGCCCTGGTTGGCTAGCTCACTACATAAGTGTGGGCAATATGTTGCTACTGACTCTATATAAAGAGCTCTGCCCAGTGGTCTGGACGACATGATGGCATGGCGGCAAGGCTGCAGGAGAGCAGAGATGAGACTGGAGTGGTGGCAGCACCAAGAACAGAGACTGAGAGGGCTACGGGGGCAGAGAGGCCCAAAGGCAGAGACTGGCTTGCTATATGCAGACTCGCTCTGAGTGAACTGGATTCTAGTGATTGACCTGCCACTGTGGGAATAAAGTTGGGTATAATCCTTGCATCCATTTCTTTGGTCACACTGAATCCATGGTGAACCTGCCCGGGGCTGAAACCCATTGGCAATACATCATCCCACCTTTTTTTTTTGACTGGCTGACTTCTACTCATTTTATAACACTCAGCTCCAATTTAACCTCCCTTAGGAAGGCTCACATGCTCCTCCTCCCTGTGCTATGAAGAAACATTACACCTGCTACATTAATACCCTCTATCTTTATGTTTATGTGTGTTCCCAAACTTCACAATGTGCTCCTCGGCATAAGAACTATATCTTTTTTCTAGCAAGAGTTACATAGTATGTGTTCAGTAACTGGTGAGTGAATGACCAAATTACACAAAAATGTAAGTGACAGGAAACAATAAGATTAGATATATTTTAATCTTAAAATAGCATTAACCAATGTTTTAAAGACTGATTTATAACTGTCTAATGACATGGATAGAAATCTCTGTTGTAGGCTGAATCTGTACATTTCCAGTTTCAGAGTTTATTTCATTTCATCACCTTCCTTCCTGGTCTTACAGGAATACGTTTAAAAGTTCAGAGCTAATTACACTTTGTTTTACATGAAGAATATATTATGATTAAACCTTAAGATATATCCAAATATCCTGAAACATTAACTTGAAACAGATGTGTTGCTCCTTGTTTAAGTGCAGAGTTAGTATGAATGGGAACAGCTATATTATATAACTAAAAATACCAATTAGGATTACCAAACAAAACATATACTATATAAAACATCTTTCAAAACGGTCACATGTACTATGCTTTTCTTTATTCTAATAAAAATGATCTACTCTAGCAGTCTCCATTGGGCTACAAAATGCCAATCCCTTATTAAAATCAACTGTCAAAAAGAAGTATGGAGAATATTCATTGCATTTATTAGGTTCTATACTGAGTTTCACATGATCCACACTGATAAATGCTTCTTGCCAGTTATAGTGACACACATCACCATGTTACCTGTTTAATGATATTAAACAGTTCAAGCACATTTCCTTATTTTTAAATAGAAGAAAGTCCTCCTTGTTTGAAATTATGAGGAACGAAAACCAATAGTAACAAAAACTTTTTTGTACTATCAGCGACCAAGTTGTAAATAGTAATTAAGCAGATGCTGAAGCCAACTCTTAAACCCTATCAAGCCATAAACAGCAAATGCCATATTTAGACTTACTTCAAAAAACTATTCTTTCTCCCAAATCTGCTTCTCCCACAGAATTCCCCATCAGTTAGTGGCAATTCCACCTTTTCAGCTGCACAGGCCAAATACCCTGGAAGTTTGTGTACAAATTTGTAGCTACAAGATATTTAAGTTCTGGGGATCGAATGTATAGCATAGTGACTATGGTTAATAGTACTGTACTATATACTTGAAAATTGCTAAGAGATCTTAAATATTCTCATCACAAAAAAGAAATGGTAATTATGTGACATGATGTGGGTGTGTTAGCTAACTCTACAGTGGTAATCATTTATAATGATTATAAATTTCAAATCACCACCTGGTATACATTAAACTTACACAATGTGATACGTCAATTATATCCCAAAAAAGCTGGGAATGGGTGGACGAAACTCTGGAATCACTCAGAACTCCTTTTTTGCGCTCACATACCACATCCAATCCATCAAGAAATCCTACTGGGACCGTCTTCAAAAATATATCCAGAACCTATCTGTTTCTCACCCCCTCCACTACTCTACCCTGTACTACCATCATCTCTCAGGTCACTTCACTAGACTCTAGCTGATCTTCATGCTCCTATCTTGGCTCTCTACTGTCTATTTTCAACACACCAGCCAGTTTTTAAAGCCTATGTCTGACAGCGTTACTCCTCTGCTCAGAACTCTTCAATGGCCCCTATCTTAGGTAAAAGTACTTACAAGGGCCGGCAAGACTCTTCACAACTTGTCTTGCCCACTTCATCTTCCTATGCTCCCCCCTAGTTTACCTCATTCTGGCCATTGGCCTCCCTGCAGTTACTTGAACAAGGCAGGAACACTTCTGCCTCAGGACCTTTGTACTGGCTTTTCTTTCTGCCTAAAACAGTCTTCCCTAACAACACTTCATTCAAATATTACCCTCTCGGTACAGCATTCTCTGACCATCCTATTTCAGAATTTATCTATTGCTGACAACACTTCCACATCTCCCAAGTCTTTCCTAATTTACTTCACTCCATAACACCTGCATCATGTCACAATATATATATCCAAAATACATAATTTACTTACTTACTTACTACATTCATGCATATTCTAACTCCCTCCACTAGAATACCAGTTTTAGTAGGACAGGGATTTTTGTCTGTTCTGTTTACTGATAAATTCTAAGTGCCCAGAACAGTGCATGTATATAAGAGGCTCTCAAAAAACATGTCTTGAATGTGCTATACTCAAAGAGGATGTCATGAGCAGACAAAACAGAAAAAACTCGAGTTAGAAAGGTTTCAGAGAAGAGAAAGCATTTAAACTGGATGAGCAGGAATTCTGCAATGATGACAGTAGAGTGACAGACTATCAATGTGCAAAAGACATGTCTATGACATGTGATTGATTCATCTGTGCTTAAGAGGAACTTCCTCACACTCAAAGGAGAACTATTCAAGGCAAGTCAGCTTCTTAAAAACCATTTCTCTGACAAAAAAGCAGAAAAGAGATGAGACCCACAGCACAAGTGAATTTAAACTTAAAAAGATATAAACAGGCCAATATATTGTATATTTCTCAAATATAGAAAATAATATATACAGAATCAAAGTCATTTCTGAGGCCAAAGTACTCAAAGAACCACAACTTGGAAAACAATCCTTTTTATTCCACAGTCCCCTTCTTTCCATCGCTGATTTTCCACTCTTTTGGTCAAGTCAAAGATCTCATTTCCTTCCTTTCTATTTTCTTCCCACTCATTCTTTTGTTTTCAAGGAACTAAAGGTCAATTTCCTGTACAATCAGTCTGCACAGGATATCCACTTAAACGCTGTCCTACCCGCTAGCACCTACCCACAAACAAAAGGAAAAATTTTAAAGACAAAAACATTCAAACACTTCCTGAGGCCAAGAATGAACAAGGATTAGACCACAGGTAAAGAACTAAATGGGGGAGAACGAGCTAAAGAATAAAGGAAAATAAGGGAGGAAAAAACAAACTATAGGAGGAGCAAGTAAATGTTACAATGTTATCCAGTGAGTCTAGTCTATGTTACTTTTTCATTGGCTTAAGGACAGACACAATCTGGATGATTCAAATGTACTGCACCAGCCCAAATCCAAGTGTGTAGGTTGGGAATGTTTTATTTTTTAAACATGAAGTAACTACTATATAGTAACTACCTTGGAAAGCAAGTTCATCTTTCATTAATCACTACTACAAAGGTAGATCGTGGACTTAAGATGAGACAACTGAAGACTGATTTTCACTTACAGAACACAGGACCCCAGTAACAGAAATATATTATGATTATTAAGAAAAGGTAATTTTATTACTTTTTTCTACTGATACACTTGCAGATACAATAAGGTAAAACACAGAAATAGCTTGTACAAAGTAAATTAACAGGATTAAACAAGTTGAAATACAGAATAAAACTCAAAACCAAATTCAGACATAAAGTTAAACATTAAATTTAGGAACTATTAAAAACTTTTCACCAGTCATTCACAAACTTTTATCACTTTAATTAGAAGTCTGTTGGGTAGTAACTGGAGAAATTGACATACAAAAATTCTCAGGTTAGGCATTTCTAAGTATTTTACAAATACATATCTTGCCAGAATTCTACTTTATCAGCATATGCTTGAAGAAGCTAATACTTTTAATACCTCTCTTAAAAACTATGTAGGTGGTTGGATAAATCAACAGTTCTCAATATAGCTTAACTTAATTTCAAAGACATATTTATCTTAATACCACAAAATATTACATATTATTCATTTATTCTCTTTCAATAAGAACTTATTAACACCAGGAAAAAAGCACATGAAATTTCACGGGCCAAGAATGATGATGATAACAGTAGTAAATTAAATTGATTTTTTGAAATCTCCATTCACATGTGATTATCTACCCTCCCCAAACTGTCACTTTTGAACCATACCTGTTACGTTTGGTAGAGAAGTTTCCGAGGCTTCACTGCACAGACAGCAAAGCGACGTGTCCCGATCTCTACCATAATTATTAGGTGGAAGCAGAACTGTCCCTAGGACCATTCCTCTGCTCAGCACAGAAGCTGAACTGTTCTTTATAAAGAGGAAGTCTTAGAATTCCACTCTCTGACAAGCAATGCCACATGCATGTGACGTTTACTCATGTACTCAGAGCCAGAAGGAACCAATAGAAGACTAAGTATTTTCAAGTCCCAAAGTAGGTGGAGAGTAACTTAAAAGAAAATGTCTAGTTATTAGCGAAAGACTGAGTCAGAATGAAATACTACAAAACCTCTGGGAATATTTTGAAAAAACAAAACCAACACATATATGGGCAACAAATACCGAAATGTGTAAGAATCAGTACATACAGATGGGATTTCATTCCTAAGGGGACGATGAGGGGAGACTGTAGGGAAAGTTTCCTTGGAGAAAACCTGTTTACAATACAATACAAAATAGGCTTTTAAAAGAGAGGAAACGCCTAACGACTCATCTTTTGCATCACTTGAATTAGCTCAAGAAACCACAAACCTAAGTCAAAGAAATACTTACAATCTGATTCATAAGCACAGAACCAGAAAATGATTGCCTTCACTAACATTTTGGCTCTAAAGCTTAATAAAGGTTAAAAACATCGCTCACTAGTATTGAAAATTTTGAGTGTTAAAACTTTTAAAAGCAAAAGCCTAATCTTTGTTAATATATAAAAACAAAGTTAAATAAAATTTAAGAACCTGAAAATTAGAGTAAGTTATGAGAATTAAACTGGTAAAATCTGCAGTGAATGGCTTTAGTGGTACAATGTGAAAAAATATATAAGACTGTTTGTAATTGTATAGCTAAGAACATTTATTGATTCAATAAATATGTATTAGGCACCTACTACTGTATCAGCCACTGTGCTAAATTCCAGGTCAATGAAGGTAAAGGATAAAATTAGAGGATACTAGGACTGAAATAGCCTTCAATAAAATTGAAACAAAGTTATAAAATAACCGTAGAGAGAGAACAACTTTGATGTTGGTAAGTATTAATAGTTTTAAAAAAACAAAGCTTAAACTTTCAATGAAGTTAACTTTTATAAAGCCAGCACTGTTAACACTGTGGGAAAAGCAAAAGTTAAATGACTAAATTACCTCAACTAATGACTCAGAATTTCAAATACCAGGTTGAATTTCTACTTCCCTAGATTACAAAAAAATTAAGGGAAAGGTGCCCCATAATCCATGTTCTATACTTATCTATATTCTATACAGTATGATTTACTATTTAATCAGTAAATCTGCTGTTGAAATTACCAACAAATAATTATATTTTCAAATGCTGCTATATTGTAAACAGAAGCAAAGAGGGGATGAACAGGTAAACAAAATGTGGTACATACAATGAAATATTACTGAACCATAAAAAGGAATAACATTTTGATGGATGCTGCAACATGGCTTGAAAACATGCTAAGTAAAATAAGACAGACACAAAGACAAAACCCTGCATGATTTCATTCATTTGAAATACCTAGAATTTGTTCTAGTTCTGGAAATCTAGCTTTGGAAATAGATGGTTACACAACATTGTAAATGTACTTAAAGCTACTAAATTTTGTACACCTCAAATAGTTTAAAAGTTAAACTTTATGTATTAGACAGCTGAATCCTTGTTCTTTATTTGTTATTTTTAAGTATATGAAAATCTCATTACACAAAGATAGGTAGGTGTAAAAGAAAGGGATATTTTATATTCTTTCAAATTATTATGGATATTCTTCTTTGATATTATACCAAACACAACAACAAGTGGTATTTATTTAAAGGTTAGTTGAAACACGGAATCTAAAACCACATAAAATGTTAATACTCTGTCAAATTCAAATTTAGTCTATCTTGTACTTGGAATTTTTTTAACATCATGCACTTGATAATCTGGAAATCCTGGTTCATTCACTAAATGTTAGTGTATTTCACTATATAATGTTGATACATTATATTCATTACTATCACCACCAATCAAATCACAAAAGTTTTAAGTACTGGATAACTGTCATTGGTCACAATGATATATTAATTTAATAAATCCTAATTGTTCAAAAGCTCAAATTCTACCATTCCCAACAAATACTATTTTCTTTGAAATACAAACTCACATCAGTCATTTTTGAGAACATGTCTGCCAAATCCCAATTCTAAGTAGTCTGTCATTTAGTCTTTTAAGAAAAAATAGTGTTCCATGAAAAAACAATTGACAACTCATAACAATTGCACATGGGCTCTAAAAATAACCATGATATTTTGGTAAGTAACAGAAGTGTTGTACATGTACTTCCTTCCCATTTTGTCAGAATATTAAAAATAAAGATTTCTAAAATTAACCATTTTTACTGCTTCATCAAGGAAATTCTTAAGTAAAACTGACCTTTTTCTGCAAGAACACGGTAATGACAAATGCAGTGACTACCAGGTACCATGGGTACCACTACCCTGATTCCTAGTGAGGCATAAACAGTTCTACCTACAGGGCTCTGGCACCATCAGTGCACATATCAACAGACATTTGTTGAACACAATCAAACTTTGAGAACCACTGCTACTAATATACAGTTAACTCTGTTTCCTTTTATTTTCTACTTTTAAGCTTTACTTTTTAAATCTTATTTTATTACCTAAAATATGTATATGGTTCCATGTAATGGAATGAGGTATTCCCCCCTCTGCCCTTCTCACTCCTTCCTTATAAGCAATCTAAATTTGTATGCCTTATTCTTACACCATTTTAATATAAATGACACATATTTATACATCTTACCTTTTTTAACAATAGGATATTTCACACTTTTTATCTACTTTGCTTTTCTCATTTAACATACATCTATAAGATCTCTCCATAGCAGTATATGGAAATAATTCTATGTACAAATGTGTAATATTTTATGTCAATCATCATACTCTTAACAGATCACAGTTTAGAATAAATAGTAAAAATTTTTATCCTGGACTATGAATGTGAAAATCTGTCACTAATATTTTAAATGGTTCATTCATGAATTTGGAGAACCAAATAAGCAGTGCTGTTTCTGTGTACAACTCTTATTTAGGTAACCAGACATTTCCATTTATGCTATGAATTTAAACATAAACCAACATACACTTTTTACTAGAGCATGCTGACCTCCCTCTGAAATACAAACTAAGTTCTCCCTAACTCCCTCCCCCCAAAAATCCTCAATACCTCAACATTTCTCTACAAAGCAAATTTATACAATAATTACATTTCTATTTTTAATTGATAGATAAGAATAGTTTCAATATTGACAGGAAATTCAAGAACACCTTTATGTCACTCCAAGAAAAAAGTAAAAGAAAGAAACCTACACAGTTCCCACAGCAGAAATTAGGCAAGGTTCAGAAAAAGACAGTCACTAAAGGCATAGAAAGGAGATACAAAATAACAATGTGGGAAATGAAATTCAAAAGACTATAATATCTAAGTTAGAAAACTAGAAAAATTAAGAACCATGAAATATAAAGAAAACACCAATATTCTTTTGTGATTCTACGCTGCTTCTATTTAAACCATCAATACATTTTAAACATTTTAAAGAATAAAAGAAAAAGTATGTGTGAAAAACCAATCACCAAACAAGAAGCTATAAGATAAAATAAGCTCAACAAAATTAAGACGTTTTCACTTTTTTTTACTAAGGTATTATTGATATGCACTCTTATGAGGGTTTCACATGAAAAACAATGTGGTTACTACATTCAACCATATTATCAAGTCCCCCCACCTCACAGCCCATTGCAGTCACTGTCCATCAGTGTAGTAAGATGTGACAGAGTCCCCATTTGCCTTCTCTGTGCTACAGTGTCTTCCCCATGATCTCCCCCACACCATGTGTGCCAATCATAATACCCCTCAATCCCCTTCTCCCTCCCTCGCCACCCACTGTCCCCCACCCCTCCCCTCTGATAACTGTTAGTCCCTTCCTGGAGTCTGTGAGTCTGCTGCTGTTTCGTTCCTTCAGTTTTGCTTCGTTGTTATACTCCACAAATGAGGGAAATCATTTGGCACTTGTCCTTCTCCTCCTGGTTTATTTCACTGAGCATAATGTCCTCCAGCTCCATCCATGTTGTTGCAAATGGTAGGATATGTTTCTTTCTTATGGATGAACAGTATTCTGCTGTGTATATGTAGCACATCTTCTTTATCCATTCATCTATTGATGTACACTCAGGCTGCTTCTGTATCTTGGCTATTGTAAATAGTGCTGTGACAAACATAGGGGTGCATATGTATTTTTCAAATTGGGCTGCTGCATTCTTAGGGTAAATTCCAAGGAGTGGGATTCCCCGGTCAAATGGTATTTCTATTTTTAGTTTTTTGAGAAACCTCCATATTGCTTTCCACAATGGTTGAATTAGTTTACATTCCCACAGGCAGTGTAGGAGGGTTGCCCTTTCTCTGCATCCTCGCCAGCGTTTGTTTTTAGTTTTTTCTATGCTGGTCATCCTAGACATGTTTTCATTTTTAAAATTGACTTTAGTTTATAAAAGCAATATATGCTCATTTCAGAAAATTTGGGAACTATAAATAAATAGGAAGACCACACACCACCCACTTCCACATCCCCACGTATTAAAATAATACTAGTACCTTTGCATTTGGCCCGTTTAATCTGCACAATGTTTCATTCATTCAGCCAATATTTACTGAGTCGCTACTATGTACAAAGCACTTTGCTAAGCAGGATATATCAGATGCTAGGAAAGAAATAAACCGAGACCATAAGAGATAAAGATAACAGGTTGTAGTAGTGTTGGGAATTTCACTACTTTAAAGAAGCTGACACTTAAGTGAAGGCCAGAGGCAAAAGAAGAACATCCCTGAGGTAGGAAAGAACCCGATATGGAGAGGAAATAAAAAGGGTAGCTACAGTTTTGAGTAAGTCAGAAGAGGAGCATGAAAAGAAGTTAGTGAAATAAACAGGGCCAACCAGAGCAAGCATTTAAAGATTTAGGATTCTGAGTACCACGGATATCCACTGAACAGTTTTAACCAGGGAGTTCATATATCCTGACTTTTTTGTAAAAAACCACTTTGACTACTGGGTGAAAAAAAACTGAAGAGCCTGAGGACAAAATTAGAACTAGTAAAATATGTAGCAGTTTGGGAAAGGGATCATGTTGGTTTGGAACAGAATGGTGTGAGTAAAGACTAAGAAAGGGGAAGAATTTAAAAATCTGGTTGGGAGATGGAATTGATACAGCTTGCAGATTACTTGAATATAAAATAAGAAAAGAGAGGGAGAAGATAAGAAAGAGAGGCTGTCAGGTTGCTCGCTTGAGTAAATGGGTAGATGGCCATGTAATTCACTCAAAAGCAATAGTAGTATAAATCAAAAGTTTCAGCATAAACAAGTAAGTTTGAGAGATATAATTAAACACTTCCATATATAATCTGGAGCTCAGAAGATCCTAGGTTGTAGACATCAGCATATAGATGGTATTTAAACACCACGGTTCTGGATGAGACCCACTTAGGGAGAGAAGAGTCAGACAAAAGTGCAGGATTATATTGATAGGGGAACACTGATTCAAATACTGCAAGATTTCTCATTTGAAACCAGGGAAGCTAGAAAAAAGTAAAAAATAAAACAAAAACATTATCTTTAAGTGCTCAAAGAAAAAAACAGTCAACCCAATACTCTATATCCACAGAAAATAATGTTCACAAATGAAGTTGAAATAAACATTCTCAGTTGAAGGGAAGAATTTGTAGCTGGCAGAGCTGCTCTAAAATTGCTAAAGGAAGTTCTTCCATTCTTCAGAAGTTCATCAGAATGGGAATGATATCAGAAGGAAACTTTGGAACATTAGGCAGAAAGAAAGAGAAACAAAAATGGTAAATAGAAAAGACTATTCTTCTCTTGAGTTCTTTAAAATGCTTATGTTTAAAGTTCTTACATTTGACTGTTGGAAACAACAAGTAACACCATCTGTAGGGACTCTTCAACTTATGTAAATATAATATATAACAACTATAACATGAAAAGGGGAAAGAAAACTGTATGATGGTAAAGTTTTCATATTTCACTTGAGGTGGTAAAATAATGAATCTAAGTAGTTGTATAAAGTTCAATATTTATATTGAACCCAACAAATAAAATGGAACACTAAACCATGTTAATAGTCGCAGAAAAGGCAGGAAAGGAGAAACAGAATAACAAACAGAAAAAAATGGCAGACCTAAATCCAACCATATCAATAATCACATTAAAAGAAAACAGTCTAAGCACAATTATAAGGCAGACTGTCAAAATAGATATATAGTATTATCTAACAAAAGGCTATCTAAAAGAAACTCACTTCAACTACTACAAGTAGATTAAAAATAAAAGGATGAAAACTTACGTCCACACAAAAATTGTCAGGAACATCCACAGCATCATTCAAAATAGTCAACAGTGAAAACCACAATGTCCTTTAATTAATGAATAAAATTATTCAACAATAAAAAGGAATGAAGCACTAATACATGCTGTTAATACAGATGAACCTTGAAAACACTATGCCAAGTGGAAGAAGTCAAAATGAACACATACTGTGTGATTCCATGTAGATGAAATGTCTAGAATTAGTAAATCTATAGAAACAGAAATTAGACAATTGTAGGCCATAGGGTGTGGGGAGGAATATGGAATGACTGTTAATGGCTATAGGGTTTCTTTTTGGTGTGAAATGTTCTAAGATTAGATTGTGTTGGAGGGCAGTGCAAGATGTCAATGCAGAAAGAGCCTCCATTCACTTGCTCCCATATACACACTAAATCTATACCTATATACAGAGCAACACCTCCTGAGGAAAAACTATTGGCTGAGAGTACACTTCTGCACAATGAGAGATAGAGAGACCACAAAAAGAAAAGCAGGACAGACTGAGACATGGTTATGGTGGGAACCCCACGCCCAACACAGCTACCTGGATTAACGAATATCATTGAGGGGCCTGCTTACAGATTCCCCTGCCTTGGAAAACCTGCAACTTAAGGACCAACTGGACTCTAAGTGAAAGAGGAAGATTTTCAGACCGAGAGCACCCTCCAAACAGAAGGAGAACTGCTAGGCTTCTCTCCAAGATAAGAGGTGCCAGGGAGCTCCATTATTTACATCCCCCCGCCCACACACACACAACCCCACACATCAATAGTGCAGACGAGTGCAGGGTACTGAGGCCCACACCCAGCTCCACAAGGACCTCAAGGAGGCCCACCCTACCTCTGCCTACATTCAAAAGCATCCACCCAAAATCCAGCAGTCTCCCAACCAGCACCAGCACAGCGCTCACTAGACTACCCACCATCAGCACCCCTTTGGCCCACAGCTGCCCTGTCCCCTTGGTCAGGACTTAATGGGACACATCCAGCCCATGCTTACCTGGCATCCAGCCAGCCAGTCAAAGATGGAGCCACACAGCCTACATCCTACCAAATGCCACTCCTTCAACACTGGGAGAGGTAGATGTTTTGCCCAATTCATAGAAACAAACACAGAAGTCCAAACAAAATGTGGAGACAGAGGATTATGCTCCAAAGAAAGAACAAAACTAAGAAAAAGAAATGAAACAAGAGTTAGGCAATCAACCTGATAAAGAGGTCAAAGAACTGGTTAAAAGATGCTCACTGGATTTGAGAGAGGAGTGAATGAACTCAGGGAGGACTTCAAAAAAGAGAAAATACAAAAAAGACCCAGCATACTCTGAAAACTACAAGACACTCATGAGAGAAATTAAAGAAGATACCAATAAATGGAAACACATCCTGTGCTCATGGATAGGAAGAATTAATATTGTCAAAATGGCCATCCTGCCTAAAGTAATCAATCTACAGATTCAATGCAAACCCTATCAAAATACCAAAAGCATTCTTTAACGAACTAGAGCAAATAGTTCTAAAATTCAAATGGAACCACAAAAGACCCCAAATAGCCAAAGCAGTTTTGAGAAGAAAGAATAAAGTGGGGGAGGATTATGCTCCCCGACTTCAAGTTCTACTACAAAGCCACAGTAATCAAGACAATTTGGTACTGGCACAAGAACAGACCCTTAGACCAATGGAACAAACTACAGAGCCCAGATATAAACCCAAGTATATATGGTCAATTAATATACAATAAAGGAGCCATGGACATACAAAGGGGAAATGACAGCCTCTTCAACAACTGGTGTTGGCAAAACTGGACAGCTACCATGCAAGAGAATAAAATTGGATTATTGTCTGATCCCATACACAAAAGTAAACTCAAAATGGATTAAAGACTTGAATATAAGTCATGAAACCATAAACTCTTAGAAGAAAACATAGGCAAAATTCTCTTGAATATAAACATGAACGACTTTTTCCTGAATGCATCTCCTTGGGCAAGGGAAACAAAAGCAAAAATGAACAAATGGGACTATATCAAACTAAAAAGCTTCTGTACAGCAAAGGACACCATCAGCAGAACAAAAAGCCATCCTACAGTATGGGAGAATATATTTGTAAATGACATATCTGATAAGGGGTTAACATCCAAAATATATAAAGAACTCACACACCTCAACACCAAAAAAGCAAATAACCTGATTAAAAGATGGGCAGAGGATATGAACAGACACTTCTTCAAAGAAGAAATTCAGGTGGTCAACAGGCACATGAAAAGATGCTCCACATTGCTAATCATCAGAGAAATGCAAATTAAAACCACAATGAGACATCACCTCACACCAGTTAGGATGGCCAACATCCAAAAGACAAACAACAAAAATGTTGGCAAGGATGTGGAGAAAGGGGAACCCTCCTACACTGCTGGTGGGAATGTAAATTAGTTCAACCATTGTGGAAAGCAATATGGAGGTTCCTCAAAAAACTCAAAATAGAAATACCATTTGACAGAAATTCCACTCCTAGGAATTTACCCTAAGAATGGAGGAGCCCAGTTTAAAAAAGACATATGTACCCCTATGTTTATCACTATTTACAATAGCCAAGAAATGGAAGCAATCTAAGTGTCCATCATTAGATGAATGGATAAAGAAGACGTAGTACATATACACAATGGAATATTATTCATCCATAAGAAGAAAGCAAATCCTACCATTTGCAGCAACGTGGATGGAGCTAGAGGGTATTATGCTCAGTGAAATAAGCAAGGCAGAGAAAGACAAGTACAAAATGATCTCCCTCATCTGTGGAGTACAACAAAGCCAAAATTGAAGGAACAAAACAGCAGCAGACTCACAGAACCCAAGAATGGACTAACGGTTACCAAAGGGAAAGGGACTGGGGAGGATGGGTGGGAAGGGAGGGATAAGGGGAAAAACAGGGCATATGATTAGCACACATAATGTGGGGGTGGGGGCACGGGGAACGCAGTATAACACAGAGAATACAAGTAGTGATTCTATAGCATCTTACTATGTTGATGGACAGTGAGTGCAATGTGGTGGGGACTTGATAATGGGGGGAGTCTAGTAACCATAATGTTGCTCATGTAACTGTACATTAATGATACCAAAAACAACAACAACAAAGCAAAACTGAAGGAACAAAATAGCAGCAGACTCATAGAATCCAAGAACGGACTAGTGGTGACCAAAGGGGAGGATGGGGAGGGAGGGAGAAGGGGACTGTGTTATCATGATTGGTGCACATGATGTGTGTGGGGTCACAGGGAAGACAGTGTAGCTCAGAGAAGACAAATAGGGACTCTGTGGCATCTTACTACACTGATGGACAGTGACTGCAATGGGGCATGGAGAGGGACTTGATAATAAGGGTGAACGTAATAACCACATTGCTTTTCTTGTGAAACCTTCATGCAATGATACCTTAATAAAAAAAAAAAAGAACCAGGAATGAGGGATACACTAAATGAATGAAAAATACACTAGAAGAAATTAACAGCAGGTTAGAGGATGCAGAAGAACAGATCAGTGATTTGAAGACAGAGTAATGGACAGCACTTAAGCTAAACAGAAAGAAAACAGAATGAAAAAAAATAAGGATAGGTTAAGGGACCTCTAGGACAACCACAAACATAGTAATATTACAGGAATCCCAGAGGGAGGAAAGAGAAAGGGTAGAATACTTATTTGAAGAAATAACAGCTGAAAACATCTACCCAGGACACACAGAGAGCATGAAACAATATGAACCCAAGGAGGTCCACACCAAGATATATAACAATACGTCAAAGAATAAAGACAAAAATAGAATCTTAGATCTATCAAGGGATATAGATCATACACAGAAAATCAGTAAGGAAAGTGATTTTGAACACCACATTAGACCAGATGGGCTTAACAGATAGAGAACAATCCATCCAAAAATTGCAAAATATACACCCTTTTCAAATGCAAATGGAACATTCTCCAGAATAGTTCAGGTTAGACCACCAAACAAGTCTCAATAAATTTAAGAACACTGAACTCATTCAAGCATCCTGGAAATCAATTACAAGAAAACTGCTGGGAAAAACAAATACATGGAGACTAAAAAGCTACTAAGTAACCAATGGGTCAACAAATAAATCAAAGAAAAAAAATCAACAAGTTACCTGGAGACTAATGAAAATAGAAACCCAAAGGTTCAAAATTTTGGGGATGCAAAAAAAGCTGTTAGAAGAGGGAAGTTTACAGTGACACAAGCCTACCTCAAGAAAAAAGAAAAATTTCAAAGAAACAATCTAACCTATACCTAAAGGAACAAGAAAAACAGTAAACAAAGCCCAAAGTTAATAGGGAGGAAGGAAAGAATAAAGATCAGAGCAGAAATAAATGAAACAGAAACTAAAAAAGCAATATATATAAAAAAAATGAAACATAGAGTGGGTTCTCTAAAAAGATTTTTAAAAATTATGAACCTTTAGCTAGATCATCAAGAAAAAAAAAGAAACAGGGCTCAAATAAAATTAGAAATGAAAGAGGAAAAACTACAACCAACATGACAGAAATACAAATGATTATAAGACACTATTATAAAAAATTACATGCCAACAAACTGAATGACATAAAAGACCTGGATAAATTCCCAGAAACATATAATCTTCTAAACTGAATTAGGAGGAAATAGATTACTAGCCCATTTACTGGAAATGAAATAGAATTGGTAATCAAAAAACTCCCAACAAAAAAAAGTCCAGGACCAGGTGGTTTCAGAGAAGCAGTCAACTCAAAGAAGAGTTAATACCTATCCTTCTCAAAATATTTCAAAAACCAGAAGAGAAAGGAAAATTTCCAATTCATCTTATGAGGCCAGCATCAACCTGATAACAAAACACACTACAAAAAAAAGACTATTACAGAACAATATCCCTGATGAACACAGATGCAACAATTCTCAACAAGATATTAGCAAAGGGAATTCAAAAGTTCATTAAAAGGATGATTCACCATGACCAAGTGGGATTTATTTCAGGGATGCAAGGATGGTTCAACATCCACAAATCAACTTGATTGATATACCACATTAACAAAAGAAAGGATAAAAAACACAGGATGATCTTAATAGATGCAGAAAAAGCATCTGACAGAAATCAATTAATCATGATAAAAACTCCCGACAAAGTAAGGATAGAGGCAACATATCTCAACATAAGAAGGCCATATATGACAAACCTATAGCTAACAGCATACTCAATGGTAAAAAGCTAAAAGTTTTTCACCTAAATCAGGAACAAGACAAGGATGCCCACTCCCACCACTTGTATTCAACATAGGACTGGAAGTCCTAGCTACAGCAATTGGACAAGAAAAAGCAACAAAATTGGTAAGGCAGAGTAAGTTTGTCATTATTTGCAGATGACATATATAAAAAACCCTAAGGGCTCCACCAAAAGCTACTAGAATAAACTAATTGAGTGAAATGGCAGGATACAAAATCAATATACATAAATCTATTGAGTTTTTACATACAAATAATGAACAAATAGAAGGAGAAATTAAGAAAATAATCCCATTTACAACTGCATCAAAAAAGGAAAAATATCTGGGAATAAATCTGATCAAGGAGGTGAAAGACCTATACTCTGAAAACTATAAGACAGTGATGAAAGAAACCTAAGATGACACAAATAAATGGCAATATATTACATGCTTACAGATAGGAAGAGTATTGTTGAAGTATCCATATTACCCAAAACAATCTATACATTCAATGCAATCCCTATCAAAATACCAATAGCATTTCTTTACATAACTGAAATAATCCTAAAATTTGTATGGACCACAAGAGACCCTGATTAGCCAGAGGAATTTTGAGAAAGAACAAAGCTGGGGGTAGCACACTCTCCCTGGTTTCAAACTGCACCTCAAAGCTACAGTAATCAAATCAGTATTGTACTGGCACAAGAACGGTTATACAGATCAATGGAACAGAATACAGAGTCCAGAAATAAACCAACGTCTATCTGGTCAATTAATCTGTGACAAAGGAGGCAAGAATTTACAATGGGGAAAAAATAGTCTCTTCAACAAGTGGTGTTGGAAAACTGGACAGCTACATGCAAAAGAATGAAACTAGGCCACTGTTTTACTCCATACACAAAAATAAACTTGAAATGGATTAAAGGCCTAAATATAAGACTTAAAACATAAAAATCCTAGAAGAAAACATAGGCAGTACACTGGAACATCAGCTTTAGCAAATTTTTTCTGGATATGTCTACCCAGGTGAGGGAAACAAAAGCAAAGATAAACAAGTAGGACTACACCAATCTAAAAAGCTTCTCCACAGCAAAGATAGACCAGCAAAATGAAAAGGCAACCTAAAGATGGGAGAAGAAATCTGGAATGATATATCCCATAAAGGGTTAATACCAAAATATATAAAGAAGTCATATAACTCAACAGCAAAAAATAATAATGATCTGATTTAAAAATGAGCAGAGAACCTAACTAGACATCTTCAAAAGATGACACACAGATGGTCAAAAGACACTTGAAAAGATGCTCAATACCACTAATCATCAGGGAAATGCAAATCAAAAAGAATGAGATCACATCAGTCTGAATGGCTAGTATCAAAAAGATAGGAAATAACAAGTGTTGGCGACCATGTTGAGAAAAAGGTACCCTTGTGCATTGTCGGTGGGAATGTAAATTGGGAAAAGAGTATGGAGTACTTCAAAAGAAGTACAAATAGAAATACCATATGACCCAGTAATTCCACTTCTGGATATTAACCAATGAAAACAAAACCAGTAATTTGAAACGATATATACACCCCTATGTTTATGCCAAGATATGGAAGGAACCTAAGTTTCCAACAGTAGATGAATGGATAAAGATGTGGTGTATATATAAGTGTGTACACACACACACACACACACATGAATATTACTCAGTCATAAAAAAGAATGAAATCTTGCCATTTGCGACAACATGGATAGACCTAGAGGGTATTATGCTAAGTAAGAAAGAGGAAGAAATATATCATATGATTTCACTTATATGTGAAATCAAAAAAACAAACAGAACAGAAATAGGCTCAAATGTGGAGAAGAAACTGATGGTTGGCATGGGGCAAAATACATGAAAGGGATAAAGAAATACAAAATGCCAATTACGAAACAGTCACAGGGATGAAAAGCACCATGTAAGCAGTACATACAAAAATATTGTAATACTTTTATATGATGACAGTTGGTAACTACATTTATCATGGTGACCATTTCATAATGTATTTAACTGTGAGTCACTATGTTGCATACACAAAACCAATATTTATTTATTGATTTTAATGTTAATCAACATTAATTTATTTAAATGGGTAGATTTTATATGTGGATTTATATGAAAGAAGCCAGAATAAAGGTCTACATTTTGCATGATTCCAATCATATGAAATGTCAAAAAAAGGAGCACATCTGTAGAGACAGAAAGCAGATTAGTGGTTACCTAGGACTAAAGCAATAATGCTGAATGCGTACAGACTAGCGCAAGGGCCCTTTTGGTTGATGAAAATGCTCTAAAATTGGATTGTGGTGAGGGTTATACAACTATGTGCATTTTTAAAAATCACTGAATTATACATCTTTTAAAACATAAGTTTTATGGGATGTAAATCACAACTTAATAAAGCTACTTTATTAATAAAGTCTAAGAGGTAGAAAACAGAAAGCAAAATCAGACTTTTGTTCTCTGAATGATATTGTTAGAATGAGAAGATAAGCTACAGATAGAAGAAAATAATTATACATTATATACCTGACAAAGGATATGTATTCAGAATACATAAAGAAGTCTCAAACTCAATAGCATGAAAACAAACCACACAATTAAAAAATGGATAAGAATTCTCTTCAACAAAGAGGATAATGCTAAGTAAGATGTTCAACATCAGTAGCAATTAAAGAAATGCAAGCTAAAACCACAAGATACCACTACATGCCTATTATAATGACTAACAATATAAATATAAAATGCTAACAATACCAAATGCTAACTAAGATGAGAACCAACTGTAATTCTCATACATTGCTGGGTGGGATGCAAAATGGTACGGCCACTCTAGAAAGCAAGTTGGCCATTTCTTGTAAAACATACATTTGCTGTAAGACTCAGCAATCACATTCCTAAGTATTTAACCTGGAAAAAAAAAATCTTACATTCTTATGAAAACTTGTATTCAAATGTTTATGACAGCTCTATTCATAACTGCTTCAAACTGGAAATAACCTAACTGGCCTGCAACAGATGAATGAATAAACAAACTGTGGTATGTCCACACAATGGAATACTACTCATAAAGAAAGGAATGAACTACTGATATACAACAACTTGGATGGATCTCAAAAGTATTATGCTGAATTTCCAAACAAGCCAGTATCAAAAGGTTATATTCTCCAAAAGACAAAACCATCACTGTTGCCGGGATTAGGGGTGGGGAAGGTGCACCTACAAATTGAGCACAAGGGAATTTTTGGGTGGTGATGTTACTATTCTGTATCCTGATTGTGGTGATGGTTACACAGATCTATACGTGGGTTAAAAATTCACAGAACTATACACCCAATAAAAAGTCAATTTTACTATATGTCAATTTAAAAAAAATTAAAGTACAAGATATAGGACTAAACCCTGAAGAACTCCCACATTTAGAAAGCAAACAGACAAGGGAGAGAAAGCAAAGGGGACTAAGAACAGTCAGCAAGGAAGAAAAAAAAAACTACCACAGGCTGAGAAGGATGACTGTTTCAGGAAGGTGGGGATAATCAATAGAGTCAACTACTGTCAAGATGTTAATCAATGAACACGAAGTTTTCATTGCTTTTATAAACAATAATAGTAAAATTTTTCCACACTCTTATAAATCTTCAAAAGATTTCTTTTAATGGTTTCTTTTAATGGTTGTATACATTTCATCTTGCAGAGGTACCACTATTTGCAATTTGGGCCTATTACCAAATAACACAACACTTACACACACTTTGTACCCCCAAGTTTTATCTATATAACATTGCCTCATTAGGATAAATTTTCAGGCCAAAAGACATTTTTAAGACTCACGATACATATTTCCAAGCTACTTTCCAAAAAATTTTTACCTCTTTATATGAATGCTCACTTCATGGGTATGTGTGTGTGTTTGTGTGTAATTTTTTTTTTTTTAATTTTAAAGGCAAACAACAATAACTTGTTTAAATTTGTAATTCACTGCTGGTAAGGTAGAACACTTCCCATTTCTTTTGCTAAGTACACCTAAATTTATCCCTAGCAAGTAAAACACTTTCCATTTCTTTTGCAGTTTATATTTCCTCTTTTGAAGTTGCTAGATGCACAGGCAGTACAGTGAAATCAAGAAATGGGAAATATACAAAATACAACTTTTCATGGCACTCTTGTCACTAGATAAGACAAAGAAAAAAGTTTGATTCTTTCCTATGTAGGCCATCAATTTCAAACCTTACCAATGATGCTGTCATTTTTGTAACAACGAGTTACCTCTTGTTGGGGTGGACAGCCACCCAAATAAATTATTTTGGTAGACAGATAGACCACCTATCCCTTTTTCATATCAGAATATAACAGTATTCAGAGACCTAGGCACAGAAAGGTACTTCTAAGACAGGGGTCCTTTAACTGGTAATTCAGGATCAAATGGTACATCTTAAAATATGGTCAACTCCATTACTGTTGGGATGAAGAAACAAAGCTAGTGTCAGAACCAGATCACCCCTTAGGTGGCACTGCCATAGCGCTGCACGTTAGTAACCCTCGTCCCTCACCCCACCCAACACAGCAACTGACTAGAATTCTAAGAAAAGAGCACCAATTCCACATCATGCTACTTTACTCTCAGTAATTACTTCTTTACCTTTCCTTTTGTGAACTTAAGGTTTTAGGAACAAAAAACAGCCTCTTTTTAAGACTTACCATCCCTAATGTTAATAAGCTTTTTTTTTTTTTTTTTTAATTCAAAACCTCAGGCTCCATAGTAAGACTCTGCCATTCAGAGTGAGGTGTCGGAGCAGTGGGTGGCGGCAGTCCCAGGAAACCAGTGACCGTGGTTCTCAGTAGTTTGGATAAGATGATCCAGCTCCAGAAAAACACTGCTAACATCAGGAATATCTATGTTTTGGCTCATGTTGACCGTGGAAAAACTACTCAGGCTGACTGTCTTATATCTAGCAATGGAATCATCTCCAGCCGCCTGGTAGAGTAGGGAAGTTAAGGTACATGGACAGCAAAGAAGATGAACAGATACAAGGGATCACTATGAAATCCAGTGCCATTTCCCTGCACTATACGAACGTCAGGCTATCCAGACTGAGGCAGATGGGGGCTGGATTTCTTCAAAGAAAGGTCAGGACTCCTCGGACCCTGTGGGCACAGCCCTTGTGTCCCATTTTCTAGCCACCCTCCTTCTGTTCTGAGACTTGTATTGAATTTTAGAGTCTTGTTTACCTAAGTGTGGACTGCCATGGTCCCTACAGCTTGTTTCCCTAAATCAGGTTGTCATTTTGACAGTTAACACCTCTAGGAATTTATCTGACAGAAATAGTTCAATCAGAATGTGAGATACATGTTCACTGATAATTCACCAAAAAGATTGTATTAGTGGAAAAACAAATGCCAACCTTAATGTCGTCTCTTTGAAAATGGTTAAGTAAACTGATATATCCACACTGTGAAGTGCTATGCAGCTGTTCAAACTCTTTGATCTGTATGTAATTATATAGAGAAAATAGGTGAAGAGACAAAAACCCAGTTGCAGAATAAATACTTGTAAGATATGAATGTGTTTAGGTAATAAAAATATATTATGTATGTAGATAAAGATGTCTGGAAAGGTACATACCAAAATCTTAAGATTAGCTATCTGTAGGGACTGAATTACATGAAATGTACATTTTTTAAAGTATTTATTTTTGTATTGTTCAGAAATTTTACACAAAGTAAGTAAATTAGATAATTAGATAACAATTAGATAAAAAATAAGATAATTAGAAAACAATAATAAAGATAGATTTCATTTCCCTAAAAAAAAAAAGTGAGGCGTCTTTGGTTGTTTTATCAGTGTACAATTTCCATTTATAAAATAGGGGGAAAATGCAGAAAATGAACTAAGATACGATATGAGGAGGAGCTTCCGGCATCAGCACTCTCTGGAGGACTTGTGCTGGGGGATGATCATCAAAAAGCCTCCACAGGGATCCGGATGATGCTGCAGTTGTGGCGGCATCCAGCCCACCGTCTCCTGGACTTGCCATAGGAATGAGGAGGGAGATGTCTAGGCTGGCATGTGCATACAGTGAGACAACGAATTTGACCGGATCTGTACTGTTGGAACTCAACCAGGAGTTGGGAGGGGTGCAAGGTGTAGCACTCCAAAATCTCATGACTATAGACTATCTACGGTTAAAAGAACATATGGGATGTGAACAGATCCCAGAAATGGGCTGCTTTAATTTGATTGTTCAAGTACAGTTGGACAATATCCATCATATCATAGATAAATTTTCACAAATGCCTAGGGTGCCTAAATGGTTTTCTTGGCTTCACTGGAGATGGATAGTAATTATAGATTTGCTTTGTTTATGTCACCGTATTCCTATTATGTTAATATGTGTGTGCAAATTAGTTAGTAGTTTAAAACCTATACATACTTAAGGTACTCTACAAGAAGATATGTCAAAGAAATAATCAATCCTCCCATGTTTCCTTCCATATGCTACATCTATAGCTTTTCTTCTTCCTTCCTAATTACAATCCTTAAATAGAATTCGTGCCTCATATCGAATTTACCGAGTATCATAATTCCTCCAGGTGGTAAAGATACCTCGAGACAAGTGCTGGGCATAGAAGCCACAGGGCACAAATCTGCAAAGAAGTAAAAAGCTAACCTCTTCAAACAATATGGCTTGTCTCTCACTTACCAACTTTACATTTCCCTGTATGGCCCCGGAAGATGACTGGTTAGCCAGAGACGGGTAAGATTCCTCAAGGGAGGTACAACCTAAGACAGGCACAGTCGCAGAGGGGCCATCAGGTGAGAATTTGGGGATCAACAGAGGTGAGGCTCAGAACCTCATCCCCCCTGCTTTGAGAGAAATCTTCTGCATCCGTGGATGTCTTGCTGCCCTTGTCTAGCCTGGATTAATACTTAGTCCATAGGCACACACCTGATCTGATCATCTACATTTGCCCTCTTACAGCACTAAACTATGTTTTCTACCTTTATCTTGCATCTACCTACCACTTCAGCATTTTATTAAAAATAAAAATAATAATAATAATAGAGGGAGAAATGTGGGATCAACATATAAATCAAGTACAAAAATCAAACGAATATTCATATTTGACCTGATTGGTTATAGGTCATAATGCGTGATCAAAACCGAAAGTTTCTGTGATGAATGCCCTTGTACTGTTCACCATGTAAGAATTTATTCACTATGTAAGTATTCGTTCACCATGTAAGAACTTGTTCGTTATGCTTCAGAAGATTGGAGACTGACGAGAATTAGGCTTGAGATGGATTAATGATTGTACATTGAGCATTGACCCCCCTGTACTGAATTTTATTGTTGTTAACAACCATTTGATCAATAAATATGAAAGATGCCCTCTCAAAAAAAAAAAAAAATAGGGGGAAAATGTTAAATACTTTATAGAGTCCTTAACTGAGATTAAGTGCATGTAAAGTGCTTAGTGGAAAACTTGCCACCATAAAACTTTATCGTTCTTCTCTGTGGTCTAAAAAAAGTATGTCCCTACCTTGAAAATAAATCTATTAAAAGGTAAGGTTAAACTTGTTAGGCTCAAATTGGAAGATTTACTGGCTAATAAGAAGTTAAAGGTACAGAAATAAAAGTAAGGAACAGAAGAGCCTCTAAATTTCTGCAAGATTGACTTTCTTTAGGTCAGTTGGTAATATTAGTTATAGGTTACCTCCCTAGCTCACATACCTTTCTCACATGAGTAAATCACAAAAAAATCAAAATGGCATTTTAATCAGGACTATGCTTAACTCTCCTTTGTCTATTCAAATCTGTATTATCTAAGTATAGTTTAAGTTCCTAGATTCTTCATGAACCTGACCTCTCTGAATAATCTCTTTCGTTCCTAAAACAGCAACTGTTATACCAAATTGGCATATCTTCCACAACTTATTTACTATACTTTGCTACTTCCTTTTTTATGTCTTTTTTCCTCCAAAAAGTTTAAGTTTATACAGGTACAGAACCATACTCCATACCTACCCAAACCTCCCAAACACTTGGAGATCTAAACAGTGCTCATTTGCTCCTGTTTTAGCAGGAACTTTCTCTAATTACAAAATCACAGATGTAAAAATATCTTAGACTCAACGTCTTCTAATACAAAGGAAGAACACATTTTTCTGAACAGGAAAGAAGAAAACACACATGTGCACACACACATATACACAGGCAACAAAAGAAAAAGTATTTCAAGTTCCAAGACCAGAGAAAAACATGTGGGAACCTGAGCAGGCTAATAATGAACATCTTCAAAACAACATTTTAAAAATATGTGTTCAACACTTATTCAGAGAGAAGCCTGAAGGTTGCTGAAATCTGAAGAAGCCAAAGCAGATAGAAGGAAGGCAGCTGCATGTGCTCAATGCCTCCTAAGGTGGTCCTGCCTAATTCATCTCCAGTCCTAAATTTTTTTTCTCAGGAATCAACTTTATTGAGTTTTAAATTATATACAATGAACCATTCTCACTTAAAAGTATAGAATTCTATGAGTTTTGACAGTTGTATACACTCATGCAGCCTCCATCACAATCAAAATGCAGAATATTTCCATTACCCCAGTGATTCCTTCTACCCTTTGCAGCCCCCAGGTCCAGGTAACCACTGATCTACTTAATTAAATAGATGAGTTTGAATTTCCTAGAATTTCATATAAATGGAATCATACAGCATACACCTTATTGTGTCTGGCTTCTTAGCAGTTCTGAGATTAAAACACATCGTCTGTATGAGTAACTTGTTCCTTTTTATAGCTGGGCGGTGTTCAACTATGCAGACAAACCACCTTTTATTTATGTAGTCACATGCTGATGAACATGTGTGTTGTTCCCAGCTTTTGGCTAATAGCAGTTAATTTTAAGCTGTGTCAGGCTTGAGGACCAGGACAAATAGTCCTCTTGTCCTCCTGACCTGCCTCCTGATTCCAGCCCAGCTCCATGCACATCTAAGGTTTTTTAAATTAGTTATATCAATTTGGTGATTTAGTGTGTTATTAAAAGTGATTTCCCCAAGTCCTGAGGTGTTATTTTTTTAATACCAGATTTTTCTTATAATAATTTACCATTTCCCTAAATGTCTCTTGTTTTTTACTGTAATTTTTTCCCCCAATAAATTCATTTTGTCGCATATTTTTAAGCATTGTGGGTTTCCCAGGAACCAAAAAAGTAATAAATTTTTTTTAATTGAAGTATCATTGAAATACAATCTTATGTTGGTTTCAAATATACAATACAGTGGTTCAACAGTTACCCATATTACCAAATCCTCACCCCCTCTAGTGTGGTTACTATCAACATAGTAAGATATTACAGAATCATTGACTATATTCTCCATGCTGTACTACCATTCCTATGACCAACTTATATTGTGATTGCAAATTATTGTGCTTGTTTATCCCCCCTCACCTGCCACCCACCCACTCCAACCCCTCCCTCTTGATAACCACTAGTCACTTCTCAGGGTCTATGAGTCTAATACTGTTTTGTTCCAGCGCTTTTGGCTTTTTTATATTTCAAAATTAGTGAAATACAGTATCTGTCTTTCTCTGCCTGGCTTATTTCACTGAGCATAATACCCTTTAGCTCCATCCATGTTGTTGCAAATGGCAGGATTTCTTTTCTTTTTATGGCTGAATAATCCGTTGTGTGTATGTACCACATCTTCTTTATCCACTCATCTATTGATGGACACTTAGGT
Organism: Manis javanica; assembly: GCF_040802235.1. NCBI lineage: Eukaryota > Metazoa > Chordata > Mammalia > Pholidota > Manidae > Manis > Manis javanica. The sequence continues at coordinate 87,643,221 of NC_133166.1, forward strand.
TGCTTCCATATCTTGGCTATTGCAAACAGTGTGGCAATAAACATAGGGGTGAATCAGGGATTGTTTTCTTTGGGTAAATTCCTAGAAGTGGGATTGATGGATAGAACGGTATTTCTATTTTTAGTTTTTTGAGGATCATCCATACTGCTTTCTACAGTAGTTGCACCAATACACATTCCCACCAACAGTGTAGGAGGGTTCCTATTTCTTCGTATCCTTGCCAACATATTTCTTGTCTTTTGAATAGTGGCCATTTGTCTGGTATGAGATGTTATCGCAGTTTTGATTTGCATTTCCCTGATGATTAGCGATGTGGAGCATTTTATATATGCCTGTTGGACATTTGTATTTCTTCTTTGGAGAAGTTTCTGTTCATATCCTCCACCCATTTTTTCATTAGGTTATTTGTTTTTTAGGTGTTGAGGCATATGAGTTCTTTATATATTTTGGATATTAACCCATTAGATGAATTGTTTATGAATATATTCTCCCATAATGTAGGATGACTTTTTATTCTGCTCAGTGTCCTTTGCTATACAGCTTTTTAGTTTGATATAGTTCCACTTCTTCATTTATTTTGTTCCCCATGTCTCTGGCCCTAAATTTGTGAGTCCTGACTCAGCAAAAGGCCCTGGCCTTAATCTGAATTACTCACCTCAGCAGGCAGTTTTGAATGCCCTTTGGTGGTCTCAAGCTCTAGCTCAAACAGCTTATAAAAATATTTCCTAAAGGCACATATAATACTCTCTGTGAGTGGATTTTTAGAAAACAATTTTTGCACCTTGTTTCATTTCCAGTGAACCTTCAGAATTCTGAGAAGAGGCCCAGCTGGCCCATTCCTCAATCCAGCTCAGTGAGTTGCATGAAGAACTTGGCCTGATTAGAAGAGAAGCCAGAAAAAGTATGTGCATGTTAATAAAGTAGTGTAAGATATTTGTGGGTCATCTGACTGTCACCCAGAAAGAAAGAATTCAGACTGTATTAAGATACAATAGTGAGTTGTTCTAGATTTGATAACACATTGATTTTGCTATTTAAAGAAGACTAGTCTATAAAACTCTTGAAGGGTCACCTGCAGTTAAGAGAGTAACTAGAAGTCTCCTGCAGAAAACTAAAGTGAGATGATTATAAGCCTGGCCATTAATGGGGAATAACAGTCTTCAGAAAACTTCTGAAGGGATTTGATAATCATCTAGTAACAGAGGACCTAGGAAAGAAAACTAATATTAAGTCTCTGCTTTGGAGCAAAATGTTACTTTGGAGTAACATCCAGATATTGAGGACAGAGTCACAAGACTAGAATCTAAGTAAGGTATACTCACTAAGGACATACATTTAGGAGTTACCAACATGGTTCAAGATTTTATACAAAAGACAAAGGAAATTAAAGTATTCCACCAAAAACATTTTTATCAGTAAAAAAGGAGCAATTACAAGGTTTTGTATTCAGTTTCTGAAATACTCTCTAATCCAAAATAATACATTTCTGGATGGTGTCAGATAACAGAAACTTCTGTCCTCCTTCCTCTTTTCCCCAGACCATGCGTCCTCCCTAAGATGAAGTCACTCATATCCATTTCTTTTACTTATAAACTCTAGGCTATTGGCTCCTGTATTTGTTTCCCATGGTTGCTGTAACAAATTACCACAAACTGAACTTTGTAACAACAGAAAGGCATTCTTTCATAGCTGTGGAGGCCAGAAGTCTGAAGGCAGAACAAAATCAAGATGTCAGCAAGGCCTTGACTCCCTTTAGAGTCTGGGGAGAATGCACCCCTTGGATTCTCCAGTTTCTGGTGGCTGCCCAGCATTCTTTGTTTTACGGCCACATCACTCCAGTCTTCAAGGCCCACATCTTCAAACCTCTCTCTGCTCCATCTTCACATCATTTTCTCTGTGTGTGGTATCTCCCTCTGTCTCCATCTTATAAGGACACATGTGACTGCATTAGGGCTCACCTGGATAACCCAGGATAATCTCCCTATCACATCTATAAAGATGAGCCCTGCACCATTTTGGGCCATTATGAGGTAACATTCACAGGTTACAGAGATTTTTCGGTTGTGGATATATTTTGAGGGGGCACTTTGCAGCCTACCACAGTTCCCAGCACATCCTCCAGCAACCCAGGTAACTCCCCACAGATCAGCTGACTCTTACAGCCCACACGTTAGTACAGTTAGATATCCTAAAAGAGCCAAAAAACCTTTTTGTTCCTACTTCTCGTTTCAATTCTTTTTTCGTTTGGGCTGTGTGTGTGTTTTGTTGTTAATGGCATACCCATTCACCCAGGCATCCAACTCAGAAACGTTGTCATCATTCTAGACTTCTCTTTCTTCCCTAATTCCCACTATCACTATATCCTACAGACCCTAGCTCTTAAATTTCTTTCAAATCCATCTATTCCTCTCTATCCATTACCACTGTCCTAATTCATGCCCTTTATTTCCTTGCCTCATCTGCTAAACATTCACCTGCCTGAACTTCCTGAATTCAGTTTCATTCTTCTCCAATCTAATATCCACATCATCTTTAACCTGGTATTCTGAAAGGGCAAGTCCCAAGTTTGCTCCTACATAAGATCACTGATGGGCTCTCTGCAGCACAGAGTTGAATATCAATTCCTTACCATGGATGAGAAAGACCTGCCATGATCTGCTACTTACTCACCTTGCCAGCCTCACCTCTCACCATTCTTCCTTATAACCTACGCTTCACCCACATGCAGCTCTACCAGCAGTTCTCTGAACATGTCAATCTGTTCAATCTCTATACACATTTATTCTGTCTTCACATAGTCTTCTTCCCTTCCAGTTACCTAGTGATATCGTTTGACGCAATTCATATTTCATTTCTTCTGTTCAATGTCCTCAAAAGTATTTTTCTCCCTCACTTAAAGTTTTAACTCTACACTGCATCACAATCAGATGGTATTTTTATTATTGGTATTGTTCAGGGGGAGGATATATTTGCACAATGCAAAAAAAATACAAAAGTACTATTACTTATATGCCTGACTTTAGCTCCACCTCACAGGCAGGGATTATATGTTTTATTCATGTTCATTTTCCTAGAACATGTATTCAATAAATGTTTCTTGACAAATCCTTTTTTCTTAATTACAGAAGCAATACTTGCCCATTTTCTAGAATCCAAAACACACAGTAATAAAGACAATTAAAAGTGGTCGTGATCCCCATCACCCAGAAATAACTACTGGTACATTTTTATCCTGTCTTTTTCCCTTATCCTATTCTTGAAGATGCTCTCTAAGAGAAACTCTTACAGCAATTTTTAGCTTTAAGGCTAAATTTAAAATACAACCTACCAATTCCTTTAAGTTAAGTATAGAAGGTATTTAGTCTATAGATTTGGTTGGGACATGTGCAAATTCAGCTTACTTCATTTATATTTTTTTGTTCTAGATATTCAGATTTCTTACATCCAAGATCTATAAAAATAACATTTTAAGAAAGAAATTCAAAGCACTCTTATCAGTAGTTAAATAGCTTTATATATTTATAAAGCATACATGATTTTTAAGAACAAAATTTAAAACAAAACATATGCTGTGACCCATTCCTAAAGTATTTTACCCATTTTGTGGCCCAAATACCAACTGCACAAAAGTATAATAGTCCTTATATGTTCCCAAAATCAAACACCAAAGTTTTCAAAGTCTGAGTATTTCAGAAACTTATTCTAGTGATCTTATAATTTTGTTTATTTTTAAATGTCATGCTTAATTATATATTGGCATGGCTGAAAGAGACAGTGAAGTCTCTTCTCTTTCCCAGATCTTTAATTCTCCTCCCAAAGTTGAATCAGAATCTTAATTTTTAACACCACCCTCAAGGAAATGGAGAACTTGCTACAATTCATTTCAGAGACATTAACTGGGCCACATTTTCTCTGTCTATTGTGTTTCTTGTTTCTTATTGAAAGGCATGGTCTTTTTGTGCAGCTAGAGAGGTAAAGACCTATAATTCAGTCCTAGCTAACTCTATTTCTCCAATGGGGTTTGAGGCCAAGACTCCAGATGATAAAAAAAAGTGCTACCCTGCCTTTCTTAGTTCTGTGTGCAGATGTCATTCTTGAAAGAGAATCTTGTATAAGGGGTGTTACAGGATGGGACTTAGGAATTCATCTATGTTCTAAGAGTTATTGTGAGACAGTAATATTTCCATTTCCATTTGGAAAAGATTCACCCAGCCATCTGCAGATAAGACTCTGTAAACAGACAGCTGTTTGCATTTGACAATATGACCATTAATTTTCTTCTGTATTAATCACTCACTGTACCTTGTACACAGGAGGCACTCAAGTACTTGTTAACTAGTATTCACAAATCTCCACAAGCGCAAGGTTTCCATGAAAATTAAAAATGACTCAAAGCAATTTTAGCTCTCTCTATAGTATGATTACAATAATACCTATGACTTTTGGAGCACATTATTATGTACCAGACACTTTACACAGGTTAATTTATATATTATACTTTATAATACTACCTACAGTCCTAAAGTATAGTCATCATTATTACCAATGTATACATGCTCAGATAATTAACTTTCAATTTCCAGAGCTAGTTGGTGAAACTAGTATCCAAAACTCTAGGTCTTGTCTAACTCCAAACTTGTCTAACTCCAAAGCTCATGCTCCTTTCACTATTCTGGGCTGCCTCTCTCATTCAATAGAGAGTGGTACAAAAACAACTGGTAGAAGTCCTTCCCTTACTTCTGGAGAAGAATTTGAGGACAGTCAAGACTCCCCAAGTAGAATGACCTTGATTCATCTGTCTATACATACGGTGACATTTTAAGAGTCAAACCTAAAAGACTAATTAGAACAATATACATGTCTTACCAACCAGTCCATTCCATCAAAGGAAACTGGAGATTTCTGCCATTTACTCTCAGCAGCAATCACAAATTTTTCCAGAGTTAATAAACAATGATTCAGAGAAAAGTTTTTAAAATTTGTACAGGTCAAGTCAGAACTTAGAATGATCCAAAAAAGTCTCTAATTAGCTGGACAACTTCCATCTCTTTTTTTGAAATTTAGACCAAAATGGAATAGACTGTGCCTTTACTTTTGATTTGTCCTCAAATAAAGCCTGAACAAAAGTCTCCCCTTAATGTATGGATCATCTCAGAAACATCTCACACAAGTAATGTACATGTGGGTATTCATTAGGAAATATTTCTTGAAGTACTAAAGGTTGTATAATCCTATCCATTAGGACACTGTCACTGCTCTGCAGGTAACTTATTAATATAACAATCCTGTCACGTGGTGCTCAAAATTAAAAAAGATGATTTTTCCTGTTTCAGACCTGTGGAACTAGTTGTCCATTATCTATGAAGAGGCATGTCTATGTGTACCTGACTGCAAGGTATTTCCTGCTGGCTCAGGTATTTCCAATTGCCTTAATTAAGAGAAACAAAGACTTTATTCATTACCCTCATTTTCAGCAGCTTCTGGATGTCCCAAGCAATAACATAAGCATTACAGGTAAGAAGAAAAAAAAATACTTCAAATTACAAAATTCTTTTGGTTTCAGGCTCGTGTTAATATATAATTTCTGTTCGAATCTATAAAAATATGCCCAGGATTCAATTCCTGTGATTTCATTGCTGAACTCTCTCTACCTTAAAATAAGACTACCGCTGAAATTACAAAATTACTGAAAATTTTTAATGACATATATCTTTTGTTAATAAAGCTCTCCACTAAAGTTACTTGTACTAGATGTGTACCAAACTGAATATACAGTACTACAAGTAAGTACTATGTGAATACTACATATTCACATGACTATGTGTACTATGACTTATAGTAAGGTTCACTATTATCACTGGCTTAATTTACGATGCGGGGTAAAAATCAAAGGGCAGCAAAATACAAAAACTCTGCTTTACCACCACCACCACCAATGTCTTTCCAGGCCACTAGTCTAAGTATCGGGTGAGAGCTGTACGGCATTAAGAAAAAGAAAAAGGAAGAATACTTTACAGGTATCCAAAAGATAAAAATGCAGAATCCTTAAGGGCACAAGTTAGAAGAGTTTCTTTACTAGGAGAGCTTGACCTAGGTCAAGAAAGGAATAGCTTTGGTGTTTACCCCAGAAGTATGAGTAATTTCAGTATTCCCTTTCAGTTTTCCCTCATTGCCATTGATTCTATCTTGATGGTAAACAGGCAGAATATTATGCTCACTAGTAACATTTATAGGCAGACTAAAAAAGAAAGCACATCAGACATCAGAACTCTACTTGAATGCTGAACCTGATTTTGAGGAAAAGGAATATGAAATAGGTAAGAATAAGTAAGAGGTAGAAAAAAGCAATGTTATCCTAACTTAAATTCTGGACTTTAGAGCATCACACCATTTGGGAGCAATTTAGAAGACAGAAGATGGGAGAAAATTAACATGTCACAGTTGTTGAGTGATTCCTTAAGTAAACCAGACCACTTTACATACATTACCACTAACTTTCATCTTAATACCAATAAATATCATTATCCCATTTCTCGATGAACAGACCACGTGTTATAATAAAGAGAGAATTTTGGAGTAGATCTGAAATTCTGCCTCTGGAAATTACGAGCCTTGAAATCAAGGGCTATTAATAACTCTGAAAACAAGTAAAGCCACCCTATTAACAGTAGGACTCAAAAGAACCATAACAGTATTGCAAAGTGTATGTGCCTTATTAAATATCCTATGCTAGGGATCATTTACCCTGAACTGTCAAAACCCAGAATATCTTAAGAGCCCCCACAATCACCTGATTGTTTTGACTTTCTGCAGTTATGCAGTGAAATTGACCTCTGACCTAGGGCAGAAATAATTGAATAAAATAAAGCCTCTTCCATAATGAGGGCACAGAGGGTAGAGAATGAATTCAAGAAAAGATAAAGCCAGACAAAGATACCACAAGAAAACTATACAACAGTTATCTCTTATAAATATAGATGCAAAAGTCAATAAATCACCAGCAAAGCAAATCCAGGAGCATATTAAAAGGACTACATACCATACCAAGCGGGATTTATCCCAGGAATACAAGGTTGGTTCAACATACAAAAAAATCAATCAATATAATACACCAGGTTAATAGAACAAAGGCAAAAAAAATGATCATCTCAATATAACTGCTATTCTCATTAGGCGGAAAAAAAATTTTAAGTATGCATTTCTGATTTAGATATATAATTTCTAGTTTTTTTAAAGAAATGTTTAAAAGTCATGCTTTGCCAACTCTTTCTAGTTGTGTTTAATAAGAATATATGATAATATTTCATTTATTGAATACCTAACACATGTGAAGTGTTAGGCACATGAAGTGTGATTTAATTATAACCACCCTGCAAGTCAACTGTTATATGAATATAAATAGGCAATGGAGCACGGTAGTTAAGAGCATAGACTCTGGAGCCAGATGCCCTGAGTCTGAATCCTAGTTCTACCACTCAGTAAATGTGTAACCCTCATCAAGTTAACATTTCTGTGCCTCAGTTTTATCATCCAGAAATGGGCAGAATAATAGTATTTACTCTTATAGAAGTGGCACAAGAAGAAAATATTATTGTATGTAAAGATCTTAAAGCAGTGATATGAAGTAAGGGCTGTATAAAACACTGGATATTTGGTTGATGAAGATGAAAAGGATGAATAGAAGGAATGTATACCAACCTCCACCCTCAGACCTTAACAATGAAGTTTCTGCCTTTTCTAACTAGCAGACTACACTGGATGTTTGGAATGAAAGCTGATTTCAATTTAATGTGGGTAAAATGCATATTTGAAATACAGATAATCTTTTTTATTTGGAATCCTTAGAACCTGAGGTCCAAGATCAGTTAATTTTCCAATTATACAGTGGGCCTATACTAACCCCTTCCTTGTCTACAAGTAAGGTATACATGGTAGAAAGTCATAGGGCACAGGAAAATTATCACATCTTGCTGCTGAAGGAGTGGTGGGTAAGTAGTCCTAGACAAGATACTGGCTCAAATGTACTGACAGATTCTTTCATAAATTATTAGCAACAACTGTTTATGATGGGATTTCTGGTTCAGGTGGTTTCTTGTTTTTCTGACCATGAGTTTAAGAGATTAATAGGTTTAAGAAAGAGCTAGCAAATATGGTGGGAAGTGTGACTATCCCTTCAAAATTTGCCATTTCTGCTTGTTTCTGTAACTGATTATCATTACCTTGCAGCCTGGAATTCTGATTAAAAGCCATAGGCAACTACATTTTTTATATTTGGCGAACATAGACAAACACAGAACTACATTAATCTGTCAAATAATCTGGATTGAAGTAATATACTGTGTTTAAATACAAGCTTCTCTGAAGCGTCTTGTTTTGATACAAAATCACTTCTTATACAAATACTCTATCATCTGCACCATTTTTATATATCAAAACACTACTTAAATAGAATACCAGGCTTTTGGGACATGTATCTAATTAGTACATATGAAATTATCTAATTCTTGTAATAATTCTGTCAGGTAAATAACTTACACAAGATCTTACAAATTTGCTCCAATTTCCTTTATATTCCCTATATGCTATTTCATGATAAAAATCATCTTTGAAAGATAATAGACATAAATCTTTTAAAAATCTTTAAATTATCTTAATATAATAAATATTATGTACCTTATATGAAAATTTACAATTTTTAAATGTTATCATTTAATCCACAGTTTGTAACTGACCCTACTGACATTTGGGCCAGATAATTCTGTTTGGGGAGCTGTCCTGCATGCTGTGGATGTTTAGCAGCATCCTTAGCCTCTTCCCACTAAATGACAGTAACACCCTATCCCCACCCAATTGTGACAACCAAAAATGTCTCAAAAGGTTGTCAAATGTCCCCAAGAGGGCAAATCAACCCCAGTTGAGTACCACTGATATATGATATATGCATAGGGCTTTGACAAAATTCATAACAGAGGAACTCAAATCCAAGTTTTCAGACATCAAATCCAATGTTCCTTCCTCTACAATTTATCTGCTACTCCTTTTATGTCCCCAACCCCTAATCCACAGTAAAGAAAAATATGTGATAGTGGGACCTTATGTACAAATATGTGCAAATGAAACAGAATCATAATACATATTTTTACTACATGTGATAAATTCTTATGTTCTCCTTCCCTTCCCTTTCTACAATCTTGGCTGCTGGAGGCTTCCCACTGAATTGATTTCACAACCCGCAACTGGAAAACTACTGCCAAAGGCAATCAAATGAGCCAACCTGCTGTATTAGTGTTCTAATGTGTTTATTTATAGTCTTTCAACATCAACAGATAAGTACAAAAAGCTGTTCTGTTTAATGCTAGTCAGACCCAGATATCTGAATCTTCTCTTCTCAGATTTTGCTGCTCAGCTAACAAAACCCAAAATTGAATGACTCCCAAGAGTGGGTTCTCCAACTTCACACACAAGAATCAACTGAAGGACCTGTTGGGAAACACAGATTATTGGGAAACACAGATTATAGGCCTCATTCTGAGTTTGATTCAGATGACTTGGGGTGAGACCCAAAAGCATGCATTTCTAATATCACCCATTGGTTATATTGATGCTATTGGTCTTAGAATCAAACCTCCAAACCCCTGCCTAGAACTTCCTTAGAAATAAGGACAAAGAGTCATAAATGGAGAACATTTTTTAAAAGAGAAGGATATGATAAACTACATAACCCATTTCAAGACAGGAGTTAATACATTTTTTAAATGCCTATTTCAAGACTTAAAAACTAAATGAAATCATGCATCTATGTATTGGATAAATAATGAATATTTATCATGTGCCACACTATTTGGGGTAAAATGCTGTCAAAATTTCCCAAACTGTGTTCTATAAAAGTCAATTAAGTAGATATCACAGGCCAAGTATTCCAGTTAAACAGGATTGGAAAATGCTGAATAAAAGAAGTCCTACAACAAACAAACATCTAATTTATTAGAGCCACTGGTATACTCATGTTCACAGTAGCCCTCCAAAAGGCAGCTACAGCATGTACCATCTCCCAGATTCCTTTTCTCAGAGTCTCTTCTCAGAGAAAATCTCAAAAGATTAGTAGTCCAGGGCATCACTGAGATATGGATTGAGGGGGAGTAGAAAGGTTTAGATACAGCTATGTGCCAAGCACTTCATATACATCAGTTAAAATTACTTAATTTTAATAATAGTCCTGTCAGGTAAATAATTTATCCAAGATCACAAGCTGACTTATATACAGTTACCCACATTTAAAACTGGCTGCTGGTGTCTCTGTAGTCCTATGACACTGTCTTTAAACAAAATAATAAGAAAAGTGATGAGAACAAGAAACATTACTTAATGAGGATATACAAAGGACAAACAAAAATGGGTTGAGACACTAAGATAACAACCCACCCACTAAAAAAACAAGCAAAGGACTTGAACAGACACTTTACCAAAGAGGTTATGGAATGGCAAATAGGCATATGAAAATATGTAGAGAATGTAGAAAGGGGAGGGAAGAGAACACAATAGAAGCCAGTCTCAAAAGATTACATACTATATGGCTCCATATGACATGAAAAGATGTTGAACATCAGCAGCCATTAAGAAAGTGCACATTAAAACCACAATGAGATACTAATACATGCTTATTAGAATGGCTAATAGAAAAAACACTGGCAATATCAAGTGCTGACAAGGATGCTGACCAACTGCTCTCATACATTGCTAGAGGGAGGGCAAAATGATACAGCCACTCTGGAAAACAGTTTGGCAGTTTCTTAATAAGTAAAACATATACTTACCAATGAGCCAGCAATCCCACTCACAGGTATTTACCCTGGAGAAATAAAAACTTATTTTTACAAAAACCTGTACAGAAATGTTTATGACAGCTTTATTCATAAGTGCCCCAAACTAGAAACAACCTAAGTGCCCTTCAACAGACGAATGGATTAACTGTGGTGCATCTATACAGTGGAATTTGGGGTAAAATGCTGAGTCAATAAAAACAGGAATGATACTACTCAGAAACTGAAAAAAAAAGGAGTGAACCACTGACACACACAGTTTGGATGGATCTCAAAGGCATTATGCTGTATTTTCAATAGAAGCCAGTCTCAAAAGATTACATACTGTACAGCTCCATATGACATTCCTGAAAAGACAAAACTGCAGGATAGAGAACCCATCAGTGATTGCCAGGGGTTAGAGGTTGGGGTAGAGTTAGGGGATGGGGTTGGGGGAGGTGAGGAGATGTGAAAACCGAGGGATTACACAAAGTTTTGGGGGATGATGTAATTTTGCTGGTTGTGGGGTTACATGAATCTATAGGGATTAAAATTCATAAAACTGTATAACAAAAGTAAATTTTACAGTATAATTTTAAAAATAAAGAGAAAAAAAGGCAAAAAATGGATTAAAGCACACTTTCACACCAGGTATATGAAAATAATAAGAAGTCATGCCATAAATAACACCTCACAAAACACTAAATTTTAACAATACCTACACATGAGAATTTGCAGCTTAAGAATCTAAAATTTCCATGCTTATTTTAGATATAAACAAATACGCTTCTGTTCAGGTCAGCATTGTTAACAGATGTTTAAAGGAAAGTAAGATCCTTCCTAAAAACATAAAATCTGTGGAACTGAGCATTCCAAAACCTTTGTCTCTTCACAAAAACACAGCATTGCATATGTCATTTAGGCAAAAGATAATGAAATATCTAAGGGATGAAAGGAATGTGCCAATCCTCTTTCTCTCATGGAATTCCCAAAGTTAATGTAGCTAGCACCTGGTACAATGATTTCAATGCAAGCTCAGAGCTGACATTCCTAGGGAGGGACTCATGAATAAAACTAGATCATTCCTAAGGATCTACAATACAATCCTCTGTCATCCAAGAACTCAGCTGTTTAAGACTATGGAAGCATGCAACAACTGCTTACACACACACACACTTTCCTGTGCATGAAATATGAATGAGTACTGTGCACAGATAAACAAAATAACTCAATCTACAAAAAATTCTAAAATTCCTCTCAATAATAATTCATCAATTATTAATTATTCAAATATTTATTGAACATCCACTTTGTGCCAAGCACTATAACATGCACTAGGGGGTACATCAGTAAACTGGAAAGATAAAATCTGACCCTCATATAACACCCCCCAGCTTAAAGACACACAAGTCATTTTTTTTCTTTGACATAGATAATACTTTATTTTATTTTATTTTATTTTATTTATTTATTTATTTATTTGTCGATCTATCTATCTATCTATCTATCTATTTATTTTGTTATCACTGAATGTAAGTCATGAAACTATAAAACTCCTAGAAAAAAACATAGGCCAAAATCTCTTGGACATAAACATGAGCGACTTCTTCATGAACATATCTCCCTGGGCAAGGGAAACAAAAACAAAAATGAACAAGTGGGACTATATCAAGCTGAAAAGCTTCTGTACAGCAAAGGACACCATCAACAGAACAAAAAGGTACCCTACAGTATGGGAGAATATATTCATAAATGACAGATCCGATAAAGGGTTGACATCCAAAATATATAAAGAGCTCACGCACCTCAACAAACAAAAAGCAAATAATCCAATTAAAAAATGGGCAGAGGAGCTGAACAGACAGTTCTCCAAAGAAGAAATTCAGATGGCCAACAGACACATGAAAAGATGCTCCACATTGCTAGTCAACAAGTCATTTTTATACCAAACATCTAACATCTAAAGTAGGTAAAGGCAATGAGGATGAAGGCATTCCAAGTAAAGGGCAATTAATCATGGCAAACTGCGTAATACATTCTGGAAAATGGAAAAGAAATTGATTATGGCCCTGTGGTTTATTTTTGTGCAGAGTGGGTATGTGCATAAAATTATTCAGAAAATTAACATAGGAGAGGTAAACAAGGTTCAAATCTTGGAGAACTTTGAATATCATACCAAGAAGTTCAGATTTATCTTGCTGACAATTAATAGTTATTAAAGAGCAGTAACAATTTCAGGAAATTTTCTTTCAGAGAAATAAGTATTTTGAATTTTATGGATTATGGGGGAAGGCACAAATAGTTAAACAAGGAAACAGAAAATACAATACACAGGTTAGAAATAACAGTAAAAAAGTTTCTTGAACCTCAATAAAACAACATTTAATTATTTCCCAAGGAATTCAAAGAACATCCTGCATAATATTATTAATTGGCATTTCTATTAAACTTTACTATTATTTACAGATCATTTTTAACATACACTGCTAACATTCACTGTTTTATAAAATCAAAGATTGAGGACATATGTTAATTGAAAAACTTCTTATTTTAACATTCAAATTACATATAAATGAGAGAATGTGACCAATGTACTCATTGGTTGAAAACAGTTCAAATTAGTTCTCTGTGGCTCAACATCTTTCCAACCCTAATTCCACTACCTGATTTAGGCCACCTTCATTCTTCACCTGGGTTTTTGCAACAGTCTCCTCACTCTGGTCTCTCAGCCTCTAGTCTTATCTAATATCAATCTAATATGCACAAACTGCAAAGATGATTTTTTTTTATCTAGAGCACAAGAAACTGTACCACATCACTACTGTTTAAAACATCCCAATGATTTCTCCACTGCATTCCAGTTAAAGTCTAATATCCTTCACACAGCATTAAAGGCTCTTTGGCAGTGATCTCAACCTTACTCTCCTCTCCTGCCTTTCTTTTGGATGAACACCTGACCTCTTGCCCTATGCTTTGAACATACTCAAGTCTGCAGTTTTTCCCAAACCCTCTTTTATTTTGGCAAATACTGTCCCCTCAACTCCAAGTATTTTCTGCCCATTTTTCCCACCCCCACTTTGCCTGGCTAACTCCCACTGTTTCAGATCTCAACTTAGGTATCTCATTGTAGTAAATATCCATGGAGACAAAAAGAAAAAGGAAAAAACAAACCCCACATCTCATTAAATGATGCACAGTATAGGTCAGATTATTGTTCCCCAGTCTTGAGGTCCTTCCTGGCATAGAATTACACATCTATCTCCTTGGCCAAAAGACTTTATAATCACCTACCCCTAGAACAGGCAAGGTATGTTTCCCTGCCCCATTGATACTGGGTGTGGTCATGTGACCATGCTGGTTTTGAATTGGGGCCTCAACAGGCTTCATGTGTGTGTTTTTCACCATCTCCATGAAAAGATTATGAGACATGCAGAGCACATGTGAGCCTGGAACGTAGTCAAGCTTTTAGCCAAGATCACCCAAATCTCAGTTCATCCAGACTCATGAGGAAAAAAAAAAGTTTTAAGCCACTGAAATTTTTAGTTTATTACATAGCATTTTTGCAGCAATAGCTGATATAATGCACTTACAATAAATTTTACTTTTGGTTATCAAAAAATATATTTATATTGTTTTAATTATATGTTAATAACTTTAAAAACCCTAAATCAATCATAAAAATTTTTAAGCACAGAAAACTAAAAAAAAAATCTAATTTCAATTTATATACCTATCTTACTTAGGTATAGAGAATTATGATATGGTATTTGGGTAATCAATAAAAATACAGGATATTATTACAATAAATTTAGGATAAAATTCTCTAAGGGAAGTGGAATAGAAATACAAATCTAAAAACAAAACAGGGATAATTTACAACTTTCAGCTATTAAATAAAAATCCTATTTATGTACTTTCTTAAATGGATAATAGTAATATCACCATGGTTTTTAGATTCCTAGATATATTCTTTTAAATGATGTAACAGTTATACTTTAAAATGTCAATTTTTTGTAACACACTGAACACTATACAATTTGTCATTAAACTGCTGATAAAAAAAGTTTTTAGATGTCACCCAAAACATGTACTAGAGAGTAGACAGCTATTTTCTTTCTTTTGGTGTACAGTTCTTTGAATTTTATTACATATATAGATTCATGTAGTCACCACCTGTCCGCACAAGATACAAAACAGATACATCTCCCTTGCGCTATCCTTTTACAGTCACATTCTCTTCTCATCCAAATCTTTTAGAAGTTCTATTAGGAAGTATGTGAACAAAAATGTTTGAAGAACATTGCTATATGACACCAAGTAGCATGACTTACTAGTCCAGTCACTAAAGCTTAAAATTTTCAGCCAAATTCTAGTTCATTTAGTAATGTTAATAATGTCAAAAATATCCAATAAGCAATAGTAAAATCAACTCTGTGGGCCAATTAACATATTCAATTAAATCAACAATGAAGGGTTAATACAGCTTTTGATTCACAATCCCCTGAAGTCAAGATTTAAGTCTCTCCACAATACTCACCGAGGATGATAAAGACTAATTTCATCTGGAAAACTAGTCTTATCTTTAAATAGATTTGCTTGGTTATACTGCATAGTATGAAAAGAATTCTGAGTTAAAATTTTCTCCCATTTTCTGCTTGCCTTAATTTTCCACAGAGTAAAACTTCGATAAATATCACGTCTAAAGAGCAAAGCTAAATGAAAATCTAGAAGTATATTACACACAAGAATAAACCCTTTTGCACACAAAAGGGTTTCAACCAGTCTTTCTCAAAACACCAAGCACACCACCATTGGGAGAAGCATCAAAAGACTTTAAACGGTTATGAAAAACATAAGCAGGGAAAGTCAAATATAGGAAATAAACTAAAGTAGTTCTTCAATTATTTAAGAATATAGTTTTAATTCTATCCAACTCTACATAAAAACCTGGTAACAAAGGTAGATTCTTTGTCATTAAGATCAAACATTAAATAATTCCTTTCTTTCTCTAAAAAAATACACAATACAAATCCCCAACATAGTTGTATTTGAGAATAACAAAAAAATTAAATGGAAGGTGGGAACTTAATCTGCATTAGCATTAATACCAACAAATAAATACTCAAAAGATTTCTGAACTACTCTGTTCAAAGGATTATAGTTGTGATATAAAATGATTAGTGACTGGCTACGTAACTACTGGCCATTGAATAGAACAATATTGATAATTTTACCAATTTCTTAACAACCAATGACATTTTGGACTACTTATAGCAGAGTTTTACTGTTAACTAGATATTATGGGAGATACAAAGATGAAAGCTAGAGACAGCTCTCAAGGAGCTTAATGTCTAAGAGATTTGATGAAAGTAAGTTCGTTTTACACTGTTATAAAATAAAGTACATATACTTAATTATGTTACACCAAGTACAAAGAAATAGAAACAAAATTCTGAATAGAATTCTGTGAAACATCAAAGAATGAGTTTTCATGGTCATGTTTTCATGTACCCAGCAAAGCCTTGCATAACATTCTCATTTCTGAGAAATAATAAAATCAAATTTACATATCATTAGTCACAGATGTTTCTTATCGTTGCTATATTTCTCCGAAAAAAAGATTACAAAAATCCCAACAGAGACCATGAACACTTTTCTCCTCAGTAAAACAAATCACGGAGTTCTAACTCTAAATAATCCCTGGCAAAGTAAAAAGCAAATTAAATCTCCTTAAAAGTAATAACTAATAGATTATCAACATTATCAAATAGCAAAGACTATAATTAAAAGTTAGTATATGCTACACTTGAAGAATAGTAACTCCTTAATCAGGTCTTGTCCTGGAGAAAACAGTGAAGAAGGCCTTGATGGACAGGCACCTTCCTTTCTGTACCTGTCTTGTGGAATGTCCCTTTATTTCCCAAGGACTTTAACTTTAACCCTTCATGATACTATTACTCTCAGTTTGCACATGTACATGAATGTACATGCAGACTGTCCCAAGTCCATCTTTCTATAAAGGGCTGAAATGATTTTCTCTTTGATTAAAGGATGCTAATAGGGTGAAGAGAACAGATTCAATTTGTTACACCAAAGCTAAAGGTATTTATTCCTCCAGGAAAGGTCTGTAGAACAAGTGTGCTCTAGTGCTTTAGAATTTAACTCCTACAAAGATCTTAATGTACAAGTAACAGCACTGAATCCCACACTTCCCCCATAGTAATATTTACATCTTAATAGTTACACAGTTAAAAATAAATTCCCCCACTCCTGTGATTGTATATTAATGATACCAAAATAAAAATAAATATATAAATTCCCCCCAAATAAGAATTTTAGGCATTAACAAGTAGGCAGAGAGACAGGTGTCCCTCAAATCGTGCCATAATGCCTGTACTATCCCTAGAAAATACATATGGGCTCGTTCTGTTTAACTATGGCCAAAATGCAAGCAAATCTCTTCTGAAGATACTAAGTTAACAGGGTCAGACAAATATCCACCCAGAGTATTAGGGAGAATTTTACATTGCAAAATATGAATATAATAAGGCCCATCTGGACATTTAGAAAACATTGAAAAATCTTAGGTTATATAGAAAAGTTTTAATTTAAAAAAATTTTCCATATGCATTCTCCCAAAACCATCAAGAAATATTTTGAAAGCATGTGCTAAGAAATAGCTAATACAATTAGAGTAACACAGCAACATATTTTAAGGCTACAAAGGATTTTAATGGCTTTTAGAAATAATAACCGTTTGTGCAAAACAACATCGAGTGAAACAAATCAACAGATTTGAGATACACATCAAATCCATTAGATATATTACTAAATATTACATCAATTACTAAATATATCATTTGGTAAATCATTCTTATCTGGATACTAATTCAAACTGAAAAAGAATAACAATCAGTAACTGGATATGTGACTATATAAAGGCAAAACAAATTACAAAAAAGGCAAAAGTATAAATTACAATGACACCCTCTCAAAAAGACCCTGAGGCATGCATGATATTATTACTTGCAAGAAAAAAAAAAGTTTCATATACATTGGTAAACTAGCATTTTTATTATGGTTTCCCCTTATTGCGTGAATAACAAATTTTATGTAAAGAAGAAAAAATTCCTTTTTTAATATACTGACCTATACATATGCCTTCAAGGCAGCAGCTGCAGAGCCGCCCTTCCCTCCTAACAGATTCTTTTCCTTTGTCTCCCTCTGACTTTACCTCCTCCTCTCCCCTGAGTGCGCTGGGTACCTATTATTCCCCCAATTCCTACTGCCTCATCTTGGATCAAGGAATGAGCAACTTACCCAGCCCCTACAGCTGCGGACACGTAATAACCCAATGCCTTCCCAATACTATATGTTCTTCTTTGATATTCCTCGCTGAAATCCCCTACACTTGTATGTATACCAGAAAATTTGTTTACTTTAAAATACACACTCACACATGAATATTCACTCATTCAGTCCAGAGTATAGATTTAAAATCCTCCACAACTTTTTAATATCCCTCAACTTTTCTAACAGTTCTAAGCAAAAAGAAAATGGAGAAATATAAAAGAGATTATCCCCATGACCTTCTCTTAGTTTTTAGCTTTTGTTACTCCCTATGAAATTTCTTAGAGCACTTTTTATTTCAAGAACAGGAAAAAAGATGAGATCGGTTTTTTTGTTTGTTTGTTTTTGTTTTAGGCAGATAGGCAAGGTAGAAAACATCCATGGCCACAGAAGTAACAGGAAGTCAGGGATGCCAAAGCAAGAAAACGAGGGACAGGATGTTAGACCAGGCCAACAGATGTTCAGCTAGCTCCTTTATCCTATTCCCTGGACCCCTTGAATTTGCCATCTGTTCCCTGTCCAATCTGAGAAAAGAAAAGCCACCAAAGTCACTGGGACCTATAGAGAACAGATTTCCATTGCCAAGAATGTTTCATAATAATAAAAGCCTAGTAAATATTTGGTGGCTTATTTAGAATATTAGAACAGACAAGTTTGAAGCTACAGCTAAAGAAAATAAATTAGCTACTTGAGAAGTGAGATGGGAAGGGGGAACTACTCTCTTTGAATGGATGTCCTTAAGGAATAAATATCTAGCTCTTAATTTTAGTCTCATAGCAGACAGATACCCTACGAAGTTTTACTACTGTCTGGTATGCAACTGTCTTTAAGTCTGATAAATGGGAATGTGAGCTCATGCCCTGGGCAGTAAAACACAAAGGCTGATGAAAGGGAATGATGAAACAAATTAGTAAGGAGACTACAGGGTAGATAAATTCTTACCACAGTCTTTACAATCAAAAGAGGTTATAAGAAACTGATCAAAATTACTCATCACTCCTTTTTAACTATATACATAAAGAGTTATTAAAATTCCAAGAGAATCATATTTTGGAAATAAAGGCAAATATCTGGGGAACTCAAGTGCTATTCAAGAAAGCAAAAGTAAAAAGGCTGTTATTAACATCAACTAGGTTTAGTTTACGGTGTTCTTACATTTTTTTTATCCTAATGAAAATAAAAGCAATTGAGTATTTTTTAGAAGTAAAACTGATGAGCTAAACTTAGGAGTATATCAATAGGAAAAATAAGTTTTAATTGTATACCCTAGCTTATGGGAATAGACGGGACTAGTGAGGAGCAAGTTTCTGTTACTGACAAGGAAAACAAGATTTAAAACACTGTAAGAGATAAAACAACAAACACCATAAGAGGACTGGGCACTGACTGCAAGCTGGGCTGCTACACTAAGCATCTTGGTTATTCCAAAGATGCCCTGAGATCCAACCCAGCCCTCTGGCTTCTGCCAAAGAAGTACAGCAACAGCCAACTCAAGTTCCAAGAATAGCCATGACATACCATTCCCTTCCAATTACAGTCATCCTCAGGGAGACTGTCCAGCTCTGGATTATCTTGCCCTGGAACTAAAGGCAATCAATTGTTACCACTGTTGCCTTCCTTATTCACTGAAATCCAAACAACAGGAGAAGGAACCGTGGATTTAGTAACAATTCATTCATTTCATTTAATAGCAATTACTGAGTGTATACACCGGGGGTGGCGAGAATAGGCTAAAACTACCTCTTTCACAAATCTTATTTTCAGGGGCTATATAGAAAACAGAAGCGCTAAAATCAATGTGTAAAATTATACTTTAAGTATAAATGGTGGCCCTTTTCCTGCAAAGCTGGGGGGTTGACTGTATATTAACAGGCTACATAACCAGTTTAAAAATGGCTTTTGATCAGAGAATAAGGATGACTCATAGTGTTCTCCCTGTTCAGTCATCAGTTGCCAAGGGAAAAATTCCTACTGAAACTTATTAATCTCTTAACCCATGATGGCCTAATGGGGTGTCACGACCTTCTAAAAGAATGCCCATAACACAAGACCCAGGACTTTGGATTCCCTACTCATTGTATGTGTAATACTTTCTGGCTATGTAATTGAGGTGCTATGTAAATATACATGTATGTTTGTGTAAATGTGTATTTGTGTGTGTGTATACTTATATGTGTCATCAGGGATATTACACAGAATGAAAAACAAATTTTGGCAATAAATGGTTCAAGTTCCAACATGCCAAAATTCTACTGAAAATTAATAGCTGTATTAAAGCTTGTATTGTGTTAAAATTCTTGCTCATATGTCAACTAAGTATTCTTCTATTTCAAAATTTCCATTTTTCGTTATAAGAACTACTCTTCTTGAACAAAAGAGCAGCAGACTCAGACTCCAAGAAGGAACTAGTGGTTACCAAAGGGAAGGGGGTGGGAAGAGAGGGAGAAGGGGATTAAGGGGCACTATAATTTGCGGTAACAATACAGGTAGGTAACAGGGAAGGCAGGACATCACGGAGAAGACAAGTAATGACTGTATAACATCTTACTACGCTGATGGACAGTGACTGCAGTGGGATGTGGGGGGGTGGCTTGATAATATGGGTGAATATTGAAACCACAATGCTGTTCATGTGAAACCTTCATAAGATTGTATATATCAATGATACCTTAATTAATTAATTTTAAAAAAAGAACTACTCTTCTTTCAGGTCTTAAGCTTACAGTTATCCTTGATTTCTTTCTCCCATTTCAAGCTCCCATTAAACATCCAGAGATAATTATCTTTATGCATATGGCACCACACTCTTAAAAGTAACTTGTTTTCTTGTGTTAAGTATTTTATTATGCTATTCTGACATATATTTATATATAAATCATTAACTATAAATACATAAGTATAATATAATCACTAATAAGAACAGTGTATAGCAAAACCTTTTCTGATATAAACTGTGCAAAAAGTAAACTTTTGTGTATTATGATTTTTACAGCCATAGAGAACAGATTAACAAAAGTTCATAATACTTCAATGTACCTGAGTCTTCAATGAACTAATTTTGTAAAGTGATTCATATCTAACAAATAACAATTAGAAAGTATTTGAAGACTTAAATACACTTGTATCAGCAGGCATACAGAGCTTCTACCTCCCACTGTATATATAGTCAAAGTGCTCTTTTAGAAAAGGGGAGAAGACAAAAGAACTACAAATGTAAACATGGAAAATCACTCTAATGTCAGTCACAGAATTTTAGAGAACCTTTATATATTCTCTAATTCAAGCTCCATTTTAAAGGATGAGGTACCTGAAATACAAAAAGAGATTTAGAGTCCCATCCAAGGCAGTATATTATTAGTTAAAGACATATAGGTAGAATTACCTCCAGTACACTGCAGGTAAGGATGTAAAATGGTGTGTCCCCTGTGGAAAACAATTTGGTGGTTCCTTAAAAAACTAAACATAGAATTATGAGATGGCCAGCAATTCACTCCCAGATCTATCCACAGAAGAACTGAAAGCAAGGATTCAGACACTTACATGCCAATGTTCACTGCAGCATTATTCCCAACAGCCAAAGAGCCGAAGTGTCCATCAAGAAATGAATGGAAAAACAAAGTGTGGTACATACAACACAATATCATTCAGCCACAAAAAAGAATGAAGTTCTGATACATGCCACAACATGGTGACCCCTGAAAACATTATTTCATTATGTTAAGTGAAATAAACTAGATACAAAAAGACAAATATTGTATGATTACACTTATATCAAATATGTAGAACAGACAAATTCATAGACACAGAAAGTAGATTAGAGAGATTACTAGGAACTGTGAGGAGTAACTGCTACTAGTGACATTTTCTGTTAGAAAGGTTTGGAAATAGTGTAGTAGTGATGGTTGCATTGTGACTGTAATTAATGCCACTGAAATGTATACCTAAAAAGGATAAATGGTAAATTTTATATTATATATATTTTATAACAATACAAAAAAAATTTTAAACAGTAAAATTATATAAGCTGATATACAGGCTTATATAAGCTGATCTGCTGTAGGTAAGTAGCTCTGGTATGGAAGAGTTGGCCTACACTAAGGAAAAAAGTGATCAGAGATGTCTTCAATCCCATGCCCTAATTTTAAAAAATAATTTAAACAATCAAAATAAATTTGGGTTTTCACACAATTGTTGTACTTAGATTCGTGTAAAAAAAAAAAAATCCAAGACATTTTTGGTATACTTATAGTTTCCTTGACTATTGTTTCACTTAAGTGGTTTCACAACTAAAATTAGGAACTGAAAGTCTCAAAGCTTACAGTAAAATGATTAAGATTCTGGACTCTAAAAAGGATCTAAAATAAAGCCTTCTTTTAGGAACAAATAATGTATCACCCACTGACTAAGCCATTAAGTCAGAGGAATAACCAGATGACACAACTTTTGACATCAAGACAATGAAAGAAAAGCTACATTGATAAAAGAGAGTGGAAGTTAGGAAATAACAAATGCCTTCAACAATAGTTATATCTTAAGTAGGTACAATTTAATAAGTCACCATTTTAAAATACGAAAACTTATTAAGATTAGCATGCATGGGGGAGAGGGAGAAAGGGGAGGGTGGGCTGCACAACACAGAGAGGACAAGTAGGGATTCTACAACATTTTGCTAAGCTGATGGACAGTAACCGTAATGTGGTTGTTAAGGGGGACCTGATATAGGGGAGAGCATAGTAAACATAGTACTCTTCATGTAAGTGTAGATTAAAGATTAAAAAAAAAAAAGAAGAAAGAAAGAAAGAAAGAAAAGGGGGATTACTCCTTGATAGGATAAAACTATTGGTAAATCAAAGATCAACACATGCTTTAAATATCCTTAATGTTGATCACTTAAAGGGTGTCAGATGATCAGCTAAAAAAAAAAGCAGTCCCTGTGTGCTGACCTCCAATGAGTTCTGCACAGTGGTATAGAGGGCATGTCAAAGTGTGGGCAAAGGGTCTGTTTGTTTCTATGCAGAAGATCAAGGCCTAGCTTGGATACCCAGAAAATGAACTAAGATACGATACGAGGAGGAGCTTCCGGCATCAGCACTCTCTGGAGGACTCGTGCTGGGGGATGATCATCAAAAAGCCTCCACAGGGATCCGGGCGATGCTGCGGTCGTGGCTGCGTCCACCCCACCGTTTCCTGGACTTGCCATTGGAATGAGGAGGGAGATGTCTAGGCTGGCATGTGCATACAGTGAGACAACGAATTTGACCGGATCTGTACTGTTGGAACTCAACCAGGAGTTGGGAGGGGTGCAAGGTGTAGCACTCCAAAATCTTATGACTATAGACTATCTACGGTTAAAAGGACATATGGGAGGTGAACAGATCCCAGAAATGGGCTGCTTTAATTTGTCTGATTTCTCTCAGACTGTTCAAGTACAGTTGGACAATATCCATCATATCATAGACAAATTTTCACAAATGCCTAGGGTGCCTAAATGGTTTTCTTGGCTTCACTGGAGATGGATGGTAATTATAGATTTGCTTTGTTTATGTCACCGTATTCCTATTATGTTAATATGTGTGTACAAATTAGTAGTTTAAAACCTATACATGCTTAAGGTACTCTACAAGAAGATATGTCAAAGAAATAATCAATCCTCCCATGTTTCTTCCATATGCTACCTCTATAGCTTTTCTTCTTCCTTCCTAATTACAACCCTTAAATAGAATTCGTACCTCATATCGAAGTTACCGAGTATCATAATTCCTCCAGGTGGTAAAGATACCTCGAGACAAGTGCTGGGCATAGAAGCCACAGGGCATAAATCTGCAAAGAAGTAAAAAGCTAACCTTTTCAAACAATATGGCTTCTCTCTCACTTACCAACTTTACATTTCCCTGTATGGCCCCGGAAGATGACTGGTTAGCCAGAGACGGGTAAGATTCCTCAAGGGAGGAACAACCTAAGACAGGCACAGTCGCAGGGTGGCCATCAGGTGAGAATTTGGGGATCAACAGAGGTGAGGCTCAGAACCTCATCCCCCCTGCTTTGAGAGAAATCTTCTGCATCCCTGGATGGTTTATTGCCCTTGTCTAGCTTGGATTAACACATAGTCTACAGGCACACACCGGATCATCTACAATTGCTCTCCTACAACACTAAACTATGTTTTCTACCTTTATCTTGCATCTACCTACCACTTCAGCATTTTAAATATAAAATAATATATTTTTTATTTTAATAATAAAAGCATTAAAATAATAAAAGCATTAAAAATAAAAATAATAATAATAATAAAGGGAGAAATGTGGGATCAACATATAAATCAAGTATAAAAATCAAATGAATATTCATATTTGACCTGATTGTTTATAGTTCATAATGCGTGCTCAAAACCCAAAGTTTCTGTGATGAATGCCCTTGTACTGTTCACCATGTAAGAATTTATTCACTATGTAAGAATTCGTTCACCATGTAAGAACTTGTTCGTTATGCTTCAGAAGATTGGAGACTGACGAGAATTAGGCTTGAGATGGATTAATGATTGTACATTGAGCATTGACCCCCCTGTACTGAATTTTATTGTTGTTAAGAACCATTTGATCAATAAATATGAGAGATGCCCTCTCAAAAAAAAAAAATACAAAAACTTGTATTTACTGATCTAGAAAGATAAAGCTTATATAATCTTGTCCAATTTGAAGTGCTCATATAATTCTTCCACATGAGGAGGAAGATGGCAATTTTAATCTTCCTACCCAACATCCCAATCCCACAATAGAAAATCACATTGTACTATTTATGACATGGCATATACTCGATGAAACACTGATTATTTCACAAGTGTCTAAGCAATTTTCACCTTGGGAAGGCAAAGAAACTAAATTAAAAAGCCAGGAATATTCAATATATAACAGTATATAATGTAAACATTAGGAAACAAGAGCAACAGCTACTCTAAAGGCTTTTTGTAGTAGAAAGTGCCTATGAAGGGTAGGCCATGATCTAGGGAGTACTAAGGTAAATAAGACATGGTCCTTAGACCTCAAGAACCTCACATACTAACAGAAGATACAAAAAACGTAAGTCAGTTATTACACACAGAGATGTGTCCTGAATGTTTTGGTCATAGAGCAAAAGTACCTACAAATATATACAAAAGCAGAAAATGCCTCTTGACAGTGGATTCTTGGACTGAGTCCTTAAGGAATGTCAAGAGTTAGCCATGTTAGCCTGTAAAGTACGACTGACATATATATATGTGTGTGTGTATATATACATTTTTTTTTCATTCTTTCTAGAAGTATTTCTGAACAAGCTACAATGTGCCAGGAACAGACAATGTTTACAGAACTCCAAGTATTTTAGTATGGCTGGAACCTTGAGAGCATGTATGATGAGACCAGGCAGGAACCAGATTATGAAAGCCTTGGATGCTCTGCTAGAGTGCAGACCTTATCCTGAAGATGGTAAGAAATCAATGAAAGCTGTTAAGTAAGTAACAAGATCAGAACTGTATACTCTAAATCAGGCTTTCCCATACATGCACCCTGAGGAGCTAGCATGAAGACTCCAGAGGGAAAGAAGGAGCTGATGCACCTCAGGTTTCACAGACATTGTATGAGGAAAACATAAGCTGCTAAGATCTACCACTTCTCTACCTTCCCATTCTGTCAGCAGACTCCATTCTAGTGGGGTAAAAATTTTCAATACAGTAGCAGGTAGAAGGACACAGAGGAGTTGTAACAGAGAGGAAAGCAGAAAGTTTCTCTGGCCCAAGTGCATAAGGGTCATCCACAGGGAACTAAACTACTCACATTCTAAGCAGAATATTATATGAACAAAACTAGAGTATATTAAAAATATCTGATTAGATGGTAAATTTTTATGTTGTATATATTTTACCACAATTAAAAACAATTTTTTAAAAAAGAAAAAATTCTGAAATTTAGGCATACTATTTTTCTATACTGGCAAACATTAAAAATGGTAATTAGTTCATATTACACTTAATTATAATTACATTATTCTTCCTTCACATTAAAAGAATTGTTTGAAGTCTACCCCCTGTCCCATTACAAAGCTAAATTATATTAGACCACAAAGAGAAAGCAAGACAATTACTATCTTATTGGGAGAGAGAGGAGCATCATATCCCAAATGGACATCACCCAACAGCCAATTATCCTTTCCTAGAGACCTGCAGCAGTGCAAACTGCCACTGTAAAGAATGTACAGGGATTTGGGAAGACACATTCTAATAGCACAGCTGTCTGTTCAGGCATGCTGCTGAAAAGAATAGTACATTCCTACTTGTTCTTTCCCCCACCCACCTTAAGGCCTTCTACAAAATGGAGTTTAGACAGAACTGTCACATGTAAGCCTCTAGTGTGTGTGTGTGTGTGTGTGTGTGTGTGGTGTGTTTTCAGGAAGTTCAGTTAAGTAACACATGAACACCTCACGTGACACAAGACACTCTGCATATACAACACACCATGCACCCTACCAGAGGCACAACACGTATCACACAGAACACTCGTGACATCACACACCCGGCACACCGCAGCACTCTGCCGCACAGCACACGAGATAATAAGGGTAGCAATGACTCCCTTTAACACTTTACTTAAAATAACTCCCTTCATTACCTCAAAATTAGTCTATGAAGATTCCCAAAGAAGAAAATACTTTCATTATTTCTCAAAAGTCTTAAATTCAGATTGTCACTCAGGTTCCAAAAGATGATAACAAGTCACTAACTTTCAGGTAAGTGACACAGGATGGCAGAGGAGAGTACTGAGAATCAGAGTAATAGAGCCTGAGTCCTAGGTAGCTAACAGTAGTTCTGTGACCTTGTGGAAAGTGTCCAACCTCTCTGAGCTTCAGTTTTTTCATCTGTAAAATGGGAACAATGATCCTTGCACTATCTACATCACAGGTTGCTGTGAAGATCAAAAAACTAAATGTAATCCTACTTCAGCCACATACTACAATGTACCCTTCTTAATAATCTCAATTTCATGCCACCCATTTTGAGTAAGTCTATCTTCCTAGCTCATTCCTTCTAGTATATGAACTCCCACCAACATCTGATCTCACCAGGACCTCAAATCTACTGACCTGATTATCTTTTCACTCTCCCTTTCCCCTAACAGTCCTCTTTTGTCCTTACCCATTTTAAGTTCCATGATCCATCATCATGATCACTTTCACTTGGACATACTTTGCAAAATCACAAGCCTGATTAAATTCAACTCCCTATTCTCCTAACTCTAAAATCCATATGGCTGGAGAAAAAAAGCACACAACCCAACTGCCCTCACTTTCAAGTAACGACCTTTAACCTCAAATGAATCCTTAATTCTGCCTGGTGATCACACTATTATTTTCCATTCATTCTCCCACTTCTCTGACATGCTCTCTCCTCTCTTCTCATATTCCTAATTTTTTTTCATGCCCTTTCTCAGTAGATGAGAAAATTAAAAGCAATTATAAAAAAATTTCAAGGAATCACCACCACATCCATCCACAGTATCAGCATCTATTTACACCTAAAAGATCTCCCTTCCTTCTTGTGATAATAAACAAATAAGTGCTCTCCTTTCTCTAGCAAATCCCTTCATTTGTGCACTAGCTCCAATCCCTACCACCAACTCGGTATCAGCTCTACCTATTCTCCTCCTTTCTTCTGTATCATTAATTTCTCTCTCCCTCTCTCTTTCCATTTACGTAAGCACAGGAAATACATATGAAAATGCTGTAGCTTCTATTGTAAAAGCTGTACTAGCAGAAACATTGCCAGGTGGAACTGAAAAGAACAGAGATAGTACAAAATGAAAGCAGGCCTTTTGATCCCCACATTTCTATGAGCAGGAAACCGGCTGAGAAAATGACTCAGCTGCAAACACAGGCTACATTTTCTGGAAAAGAAAGACTCAAGAGGACTAAAGAAAGAGGCTAAGAAGGGTTAAATAACTTTCATAAGGCCATACAACCAAAAAAGCAGCAGAACTGGGATTTGAACTCAGAGAGTCTACATTATTCACCATCTACTAGGTGCCAAGCACTTTACACATATTATCTCATCAAATCTTTCACTCCTACAAGTTAAGCACTAGCATTATCCCCATTTTACAAATGGTGGAACTGAAGCTTAACTAGATTCGGTGACTTAAAAGACATCTACAAAAAAATATTATTTTTAAAACTTCATATTCAGAATTAAGGAGATAAAACTTACAAACCAAAAAGATAAACAGGATATATATTACATTTAATAGTCATTTTCCTAAGTATGTTATTACTAAAAAACTACTGCATCAAAACGTTAAGTAAGGGATACGAAAGATGCCTCAAAAATAAGAAAATAATGATCGAAAATTACTGAGTATTGTAATTCTTCCAAGTGGTAAAGATACCTCAAGACAAATGCTGGGCATAGAAGCCACAGGGCATAAATCTGCAAAGAAGTAAAAAGCTAACCTTTTCAAACAATATGGCTTCTCTCTCACTTACCAACTTTACATTTCCCTGTATGGCCCCGGAAGATGACTGGATAGCCAGAGACGGCTAAGATTCCTCAAGGGAGGAACAACCTAAAACAGGCACAGTCGCAGGGGGGCCATCAGGAGAGAAATTGGGGGCCAACAGAGGGGAGGCTTAGAACCTCATCCCCCCTGTTTTGAGAGAAATCTTCTGCATCCGTGGATGTTCTGTTGCCCTTGTCTAGCTTGGATTAATACTTAGTCTATAGGCACAGACCTGATCATCTACATTTGCCCTCTTATAGCACTAAATTATGTTTTCTACTTTTATCTTGCATCTACCTACCACTTCAGCATTTTATTTTAAAAAAAAATAATGATAATAAGGGAGAAATGTGGGATTCACATATAAATCATGTATAAAAATCAAAGGAATAATCATATCTGACTTGATTGTTTATAGTTCATGATGCGTGATCAAAACTGAAAGTTTCTGTGATGACTGCCCTTGCACTGTTCACCATGTAAGAACTTATTCACTACGTAAGACCTTGTTCACCATGTAAGAACTTGTTCGTTATGCTTCAGAAGATTGGAGACTGTTGAGATATAGGCTTGGGGTTGATTAATGACTGTGCATTGAGTCCCCTTACAGAATTTTATTGTTGTTAACAACCATCTGATCAATAAATATGAGAGATGCCCTCTCAAAAAAAATAAAGAAAGAAAGAAAATAATGGAATGTCTAAATTCTTAAACCATTAAAACTACTGTTTTGACATTTGCGATAACATGGATGGAGCTAGAGGGTATTATACTCAGTGAAATAAGCCAGGCGGAGAAAGATAAGTACCAAATGATTTCATTCATCTGTGGAGTATAACAAGAAAGCAAAAACTGAAGGAACAAAAGAGCAGCAGACTCACAAAACCCAAGAATGGACTAACAGTTACCAAAGGGAAAGGGACTGGGGAGGATGGGTGGGAAGGGAGGAATAAGGGGACTAAGGGATATTATAACTAGCACATATACTATAGGGGGCAGGAGGCATGGGGAAGGCAGTATAGCACAGAGAAGACAAGTAGTGACGCTATAGCATCTTACTATGCTGATGGCTGTAATGGGGTATGTGGTAGGGACTTGATAATATGCGGGAATGTAGTAACAATGTTGCTCATGTGAAACCTGAGCATAAGATTGTCTATCAATGATACCTTAATAAAAAAATAAAAAATAAAAACTACTGGTTTGAGTCTAAGATTATGAACTGAGGCTAAATAAAACTACTCTTTCATTAAATTTGTTTACTATATAACACTCCTGTTTCAGTTTCAGAATTTTTTTATTATTTGTTGCGTTATTATTACTGGAAACATTTACAGGGCAGTATTTTATGGACTCTATTAATAATTGCAACTGATTTCTGTAGTGTGCTAGCCAGTTAAAAATCTCTCTTTCATGTAAATGAGGCAGGCACATTCTCCTACAGTTAGTTTTCAAAAGTCAAACTGGATAAGACTAGTCAAGGAATATAACTTGCATTATATGGAATGCTACTGGTTAAAATTCATGATCAAAGAGCTATGTATGCAATACTTTAGACACACATTCTGATTGTTTAAGGAGTGTTCTTTCCTTTGTCATTGATAATTGTGATTCTTCTGACAATTACGTAGTTTATAACCAATGTCAGTATACGTGGTTATGTTTATCTGTGATTAGTATCGAACACTGGCCAAGAAAGCAGTTTCCTTATACAACTCTTTCACAAAGAACACACTTTGATTATAAGCAGCTTTCATTTTTTCCCTACACTTTGGCTGGAATCATTATATACACCAAATTACATACCAAAAGGATGCTTTAGGATTCAATATTCATTGGTATTTTGGTAATCACAGCCTGATTACCTCCAAGTTTTGGAAACCATAAATATTCTGTTAGGAATTAATAAAGTTTGTTTCTACAAATCTATAAAAATCTGGCTTGCTAAATAATAATTCAACAAGATTTCAGGAAAAAGTTATTTAAAATGTTTAATTGTAAAGATACTTTCTCCACTTAATTTATTTAAAACTATAACACAAATTAAAATACTACTAAAAATATCCTTAGTTATTTGTTAAATCAGGTGTTCCAAGAAATAACGAATGCAGGATAAGGAGAAATGGGAACCCTCCTACACTGTTGATAGGAATGTAAATTGGTGCAACTGCTGTGGAAAGTAGTATGGAGGTTCCTCAAAAAACTCAAAACAGAAATACCATTTGACCCAGGAATTCCACTCCTAGGAATTTACTCAAAACAAAATCCCATATTTGAAAAGATGTATGCACCCTATGTTTACCACTGCACTATTTGCAATAGCCAAGACATGGAAGCAACCTAAGTGTCCATCAGTAAATGAACAGATAAAGGTGAAGTGGTACATATACACAATGGAATATTATTCAACCATAAAAAGAAAAGAAATCCTGCCATGTGCAACAACATGGATGGAGCAGAGGGTATTATGCTCAGTGAAATAAGCCAGGCGGAAAAAGACAAATACCATATGATTTCACTTATTTGTGGAATATAAAAACAAAGCAAAACAGAAGGAACAAAATAGCAGTAGACTCCCAGACCCTGAGAAAGGACTAATGGTTAACAAGAGGGAGGGGGTGGGGGTGGGAAAGTGAAGGTGATAAAGGGGAACAGTAATTCGCAGACACAATATAAGCTGGTCACAGGGACAACAGTACAGCATGGAGAATATAGCTAATGATTCTGTAACATCTTACTACATTGACCTATAGTACCCACCTACAGGGGGTGAGGATTTAGTAATACGGATAACTGTTGAACCACTGTGTTGCACATTTGAAACCAACATAAGATTGTATGTTAACAATACTTTAATAAAAAAAATTGTTTTTATAATAAAAGCATCATAATCTTGAAAAAAAAAATCAGGTGTCCTAACAATGCTATGAGCAAAACAATGACAATCTACTTCCAGTTATTTGTACCTCAAAAAAATGATGCATGTCCAAAAATATTCTATAAACCT
Source organism: Manis javanica (assembly GCF_040802235.1). Lineage (NCBI taxonomy): Eukaryota > Metazoa > Chordata > Mammalia > Pholidota > Manidae > Manis > Manis javanica. Next base: position 87,674,900 of record NC_133166.1, read on the forward strand.
GATAACCTATAAAGCCAAACTGATCCTTCTTATTAAAATTAATAAGGCTCTACAAGCTTATTTTTATTGAAGTATTGATATACAGTCTTATATTGGTTTCAAGTATACAACACAGTGGTTCAACAGTTTACTTCCATTATTAAATCCTCACCCCCACTAGTGCAGTTACTATCTGTCAACTTAGGAAGATGTTATAGAATCACTGGCCATATTCTCCATGTACTACCATCCCCATGACCAACTTACATTATGACTGAGAATTTTTTTTTTAATTTCAGTATTATCTACAATTACATGAGGAACATTATGTTTACTACAGTCCCCCCTTCATGAAGTCCCCCCCACAAACCACATTACAGTCACTGTCCATCAGGGTAGTTAAGATGCCGTAGACTCACTACTTGTCTTCTCTGTGTTGTAGAGCCCTCCCCATGCCTCCCCCACATTATACATGAAAATCTTAATGGCCCCCTTTCTTTTACCCTGCCCTTATCCCTCCCTTCCTACCCATCCTCCCCAGTCCCTTTCCCTTTGATAACTGTTAGTCCATTCTTGGGTTCTGTGAGTCTGCTGCTGTTTTGTTCCTTCAGTTTTTTCTTTGTTCTTATATTCCACATATGAGTGAAATCATTTGGTACTTGTCTTCCTCCACCTGGCTTATTTCACTGAGCATAATACCCTCTAGCTCCATCCATGTTGTTGCGAATGGTAGGATTTGTTTTCTTCTTATGGCTGAGTAATATTCCATTGTGTATATGTACCACATCTTCTTTATCCATTCATCTACTGATGGACATTTAGATTGCTTCCATTTCTTGGCTATTGTAAATAGTGCTGCGATAAACATAGGGGTGCATCTGTCTTTTTCAAACTGGGCTGCTGTATTCTTAGGGTAAATTCCTAGGAGTGGAATTCCTGGGTCAAATGGTATTTCTATTTTGAGCATTTTGAGGAACTCCATACTGCTTTCCACAATGGTTGAACTAATTTACATTCCCACCAGCAGTGTAGGAGGGTTCCCCTTTCTCCACAACCTCGCCAACATTTGTTGTTGTTTGTATGACTGAGAATTTTTGTACCCTTTTATCCCCTCACCCTTCCCCCCGACCCACCCAACCCTCCCCCATGGAAACCACCACTCACTTCTCAGTGTCTATGAATAAGGTTCTATAAGCTTTTAGCAGAAAAATTTCTACTTACACTAAATTTACCTATGCAAAATGTTAATTCAAATCAAAATAAAAAAGCAATAAATACAACCATAAATTTTGCAATAAAAATTAAAATACGATAATGTATTCCTAGAAATCACAGGTTGATTTTCACTTGGAGAAAGATAACGCAAAGCTATTATCTTTTCAATATAAAGAGAACATCTTTATATATATGTGGATAAAGCATTCAAGTTAATTAATCAATCACAAAGCAACAAGTAAAAAAAAAAAAAAAGATAGCTCCTCTCTGTTAATGTACAACTGAAAGTCAAATATTACAATTAAAAAAATTGAACCTAAATGTTATAGAAGAGCAATGAACCAGAAGTCAGAAGACCTCACTTTTAATCTTTTCTTCATGCTAACTAGATGTAAGAAGTTTCAAGTGTGCTTTCATCTTCCCAGCTGTAAAATTACGGTGCAGGAAAAGAGGATCGCCTCAAGGTTATTTTCAGCTCAAAAATTTTAGGATTCCACGAACCAAACTGAGGCACATCATATTTTGTTTTCTTAAACAGAAATAAAAATGACTACATAAAGTTGGAATGAAAGGTAGCATTATACTATCTTTGACTAAAAGACAGCAGTTGTAGATTCAAAACTATGGCAAGAATAAAAATCCATGATAAGGTATAAAGAGAATCTATTAATAAAAACACATACTACTTTCCCTGGATAAAGTTCTTTTGGTACATAATTTTAAATTTTTTTGAAAAATTATCTTCTAACCCACCAACTTTAAACTCTTAATAGCTACTTTGTAAGTCACTGTTTTAGGAACCTTAGACAAGCAGATCAAATAAATAGAAATTAAGAGTAAATTATCAATGACTTTCTAGGTTCTAACAACATAATGCAACATAATAGTTTCAGAATTCATTTTCAGAGTTCTTTTTGAGTGTGTGTATATGACTATGTCAGTCATTTCAAAGTACTCCCTAAACTTAACTGGATCCAACAATTACTTACTTAAAAGTTTTATTAAACTCTCAACATCCTGGGCTTTCCCTTTAATTTTCATTTTCTATTCCTCTCCTCCTTCCAACACTATATTTTAGTATATTTCAAGTCCATTTTGCTTTTGTATTTCCTGCATCTTTACCATGTCTGGTCATTATGACTCCCTTATCCAGGATTTCATTTTCTATTCAAAGTACCCTTATTCACCCAGTTAGACATTAAGAGTTCTAAGACCCTCAAATTTCAGATTTATTTCCTATGATGCTCCTTTCCACCATATCAGATGTAGCAGGTTTGTTAGCGAATTCAGACATATTATTCAGTCACTCAAACATTTAAATTTTACATGCAGACATTTTTATATTCCATTTATTTTCATCACAAGTAATTTGCTTGCTTGAAGTCTAAAAATTTTGACTTTGAAATACTTTTCAGCATATTGATACAGACTGGAGAAACCAAAGCAGTTTCAAATTCGAAATGTCACCTAGTCAAACTGCAGAGAGAAAAACAACACCCAATATTTAAATTTGTCAAAACTCTGTGACATAACCCTTTTTTGGAAAGCCTCAGAAAAAAATTTATTGCATGCTGTGATACAATTATAAAAGGTACTTAAGTTTCTTTTGGGAATGTCACCATATTTCTTGAAGACCCAAGTGATACCAGGGTATCTATACAAACATAAATTATTACAGAGTTTTTAATTCCTAAAGTTACCATTTAAAAATATTAATATTCATTATGAAGTCACTTTCATTTCTTCCCCATTTTTCAACAGTAGAAATCAAACCCCAGAGAGAAATGATACCTAACTGAATTCGATAACGCTCACTGTATCTAGTTACAGTGCTGCATATTCTATGGCTTTTAGACTCATAACTAGTCTCTGCTTTCATCTTTGCCCCCAAGAATTCATTCTCACAAAGCACCCAGACTGAACCTTTTAAATGTAACAACCCCTACCCGCAAGAGATTCTCATCTGACTCAGAATAAAGTCCTAATTCTTTATGACAGTATACAAGCCTATTCTATGAACTGACCCTCAGGAATCCCCTTCAACCTGCACACAACTTTTCCTTATTTCTATTTCCACACATTATTTCCGTATAGTCTTCTCTATAGAACCATTCTGGCCTCCTCTACAATTCTGGAAAGCTAAGTACCTCTGCTTTAAAATATTCTCCAGAATTCTGACCTTGATGGTCCTCTCCCTGAAATGCTTTTCTCCTGAAAGTCTAAGTCTCACTACTTCAGCTCATTCGATTCTCTGCTGAAATGTCACCCTACCAGAGGTGACCATCCTATCCAAAACACCTCCCGCCATCATTCTGTCCTTTTACTCAGCTTTATTTTTCTCCTAGAATTAATCACCAATTGATATAGTAAATAAATATTCGGTGCCTGTCTCCCCCCATTACAACATGATCTCCATGAATGCAGGGGTTTCATTTGTTCACTGCCATATTCCCAGTGCCAAGAAAGTACCTGGTAGGTGCCTAATTACTGTTAAATTAGTGAAAATTTAAAATGGCTGACTCTACAATCTATGCTATCAACTTTAATTATTCATGCATATGACAGAAGTATGATACTTTAAATAATAAATGTTAAAAGTGTATTTGTAGGATCTGAAGAATCAAAAGTTAGCATAAGTACAGCCATCTTAAAGGCTTAAATACCACCCCCTAACCTAGAAGGAGGAAAATTATTAGAATCTTGAAAAACAAGTTAGTCAGCCAGTGTTAAATGTAGTGACCTTTAATTAGCTGACCTCAAATCAGTTAATCATACACACCAAGCTTATCTTGCTAGAACCACCCTAAACATTCCGAAGGTAATCTTATCTAACCAGACCCCAGGATGTGGCCCCAGCCAAAGATTTATGTGTCTATGAAAAAACACTGTATTGTGATTGTGGAAAATGTTGCCCCCTTTGAAAATGCTATAAAACCTTCTGGCTTTGTGTGCTCAGGGTCCTTGTTGAGACCCGCTGCTTCGGGCTAACTTGGACCCCCGCTAGCTGGTTCCTGAATAAATTCCTCTTGCTTATTGCATCAAGAGACGCCTTCTGTGAGTGATTTGGGGCGGCGTCCTGCTCTGGGAGAATCCAACATATTTACACTAGAAATATTGATTGCCTCTAGGGAAAAGAACTGGGTGGCTGAAAGGACAGAGACAGAGCAATTAAATGTATACCTCTTAAATCTTGAACTACTTTGATGTGCTAACACTACATTAATGTGTTAACTTTATTAATTTTACTTAAATTTTTAAAATGTAATACTAATATTGATGCTTGAATCACAAACTTTCCAGTTCAATTCTGCATTTTCAAGATGTGGAACAATAGTACGGCAAAAATATGACATTCTCCATGCTGTCCTAGAATGTTTTAATAAGATTCTTCAGAAATTTCTCAGGAGCACAAGAAGTTATTATATGTCCCCTTACTCTTGTATCATATTAACTAACAACCACCTTGTCACTAGGATGTTGTTAGCTATATTCACTAGTTTATTCATCATAAGGTAAAATAGCCATCAAACATCAAGCATGATAATAATTTTACTAATTATGGACTGATCATGGGGTTGTGTGCCAAAGACACACTGTTACCAGAAACTTGGTCACACAGACAGCAATAACAAAGAAAATTACAGGAACTGCTCCAGTATATCCTGAACTTACAAGTCCTATGGGTGGGAATAGGTTTAGGAAGGGAAAAGTGGAAGTGGCTTTTCAGTCACTTCCCATTATCCCATTTAATCACAGCTAATCCCCTATTTAGAAAGGAAGTCACTCCCAGTTCTCTTGAACAGTGCTCTCCTCAACTAACAAGAAGGTCACTTTCAGAAGGAGAAACCCAGCATCATGATAGTAATGAAATCCTTCACAGACCAGACTAAACCGAAGTGTTGTCAGGCAACTGCGTTTGGGGAGGTCTCTCTCTGCACACCCACTGGTACCTCAACCTGGACAGGGGAGGGTTTCTTGACTCTGAACAAGAAAGAATTCTTGAACAGGTTAGAAGAGTGTAGGTAAGGAAGGAATTCATTAAAGTGAGAGTAGCAGGGAATGGCAGCTACCTTGCAGGCAGCAGAAAGCAACAAAGAGCAGAGAAAAGAAAGGGAAGTTCAATGAATTCCTGCTCGGCATAGGGCAGACCTCTTGTCAACTCTTAAAGCCAGTGTCTGTCCGGAACTGCATGGTGTGGGAACTAAGTTTCCACCACCCCACAACTTGAGGGAGCTGCAGAGAACTACATGGATTAAGATTATGTTCTGCGAATTTCTTAAAGGCAGAGAAAGGAGATCTTCAGGCAGACTATTAAAGAACATGACCGTGCAGCTACAATCCTGTCTTGGTCACCCAAGTGACAGGAGCTTGCAAGCTTAAATCAGAGATCTCAGTAGCCCTTCTCTACTTATCTGTAATAGGACAAAGAGAGAGAAGACTTGTGCTCAAGTCTAGAAGACAGAATAAAATGGCCAAGTAACACACAACACTGGAAGAGTGCAGAGACAAAATGCAGTACACTGAACAGTGAGAAGGCTTTATTTAGAAAGTATAAACCCAAAGAAAGGGGAGTGTGGGCAACTTCAGAGAGGAGGCACACTTAAGGGCTTAGGATTTGTCTTTTAAGGCTTTTAAAAATGGGTCAGAAACAGGCAAATGAAAAGATACTCCACATCACTAATCATCAGGGGAATGCAAATTAAAACCACAATGAGATATCACCTCACACCAGTTAGGATGGCCAACATCCAAAAGACAAGCAACAAATGTTGGAAAGGATGCAGAGAAGGAGGAACCCTCCTATGCTGCTGGTGGGAATGTAAATTAGTACAACAATTGCGGAAAGCAATATGGAGGTTACTCAAAAAACTCGAAATAGAAATACCATTTGACCCAGGAATTCCACTCCTAGGAATTTACCCAAAGAAAACAAGATCACCAATTCAAGAAGACATATGCACCCCTATGTTTATCGCAGCACTATTTACAATAGCCAAGACATGGAAGCAAGCTAAGTGTCTGTTAGTAGATGAACAGAAAAGATGTGGTACATATACACAACGGAATATTATTCAGCCATAAGAAGAAAACAAATCCTACCATTTGCAACAACATAGATGGAGCTAAAGAATATTATGCTCAGTGAAATAAGCCAGATAATTCTGTTTTAAGTTAGGCTCACTGCTCAATGTACTGCATTTTGTCTCTGCACTCTTCCAGTAGTAAGTGTGTTACTTGGGCATTTTGTTCTGTTTTCTAGACTTGTGCACAAGTAGAGAAGGGTTAGTGAGCTCTTTGACTTAAGCTTGCAAGATCCTGTCACTTGGATAAGTACCAAATGATTGCACTCATTTGTGAATATAACAACAAAGCAAAAACTGGAGGAACAAAACAGCAACAGACTCCCAGACTCCAAGAAAGGAGTAGCGGTTACCAAATGGAAAGGGGATGGGAGGGCAGGCGGGAAGGGAGGAACAAGGGATTAGAGGGTATTATGATTGGTACACATAATGTGGGAAGGTGGGCATGGGGAAGGCAGTATAGCACAGAGAAGACAAGTAGTGACTCTATAGCATCTTACTATGCCAACAGACAGTGACTGTAATGAGGTACATGGGGGGGACTTGACAATAGGGGTGAATGTAATAACCACAATGTTGCTCATGTGAAACCTTCATAAGATTGTGTATCAATGGTACCTTAATAAAAAATAAATAAGAATGAGCCAAAGACCAAGGTGGGGGTAAGGGGGGCTTGTGGCATAGGTTTGACTTATAGTCTCATGATGTCTCTCTCTAATGGGAGACATGTCACTATCTACAGCCAGTCTTCCAGATAATTCTGTAAGACAAAGTTAACACAGGGAATTTATTTATCTTGTTCTTTAAGGCAGTGGTTACTATTAAGCACTAGGAACATATTAGTTAGGACTACTTGCTCTGCCCTAAGATAGGGTCATTGTTGGCTGATTACCAAAGAATATGTTAGGAATCTTACCTCTTAACTATCTTGTTTTTAAAATGGAATATTAGCTTTAAGATAGGAGTCCCTCTTGTTCTTATTAGACTGTTTATATTTTGGCATTTTTTTAATCATAGGCAGGAAAAGTTAATCATAAGGGCCTTCCCAGAACTTTATACTTGTATTATATTGCAAAAGGATGAGAACTATAAAGTCATAACTTGAAACAATAAGCACTGATTTCTGACAGCTTTAAGGTAGTAGACTATTGTACTTAATTTTCAAATTCATATAAACCTATTCTACTTTTTCCAACTCTTGCATATTAAAATGCTATATAACAAGGTTAATCTTTCCAAATGAAATCACTTTAACTACATACTCATATTCCCCCATCATGTAAATAATCTCTACTCTTAAGATTTTTTAAATAAATCACAAAGAGTTTTCCCCCCACATAACTAAGAAAACAGTCTATGCAGTGTTTATATGAATGATGGATTAATGACTCCCTTAACAGAAACTAGAGAAAAAAATTTGACAGTTGGAACATGTCCTAGAAAAATTACACTTGGTCCTAAGCAAAAACTCTATAAGTGGTCTTTTTTTTTTTTAAGAAATATTTAAAAGAATTTTTTGCAAACAAGAAAGTATAAAAGCAAAAAAGTAACTGTGACACTCTATGACATTTTGCCTACCCTCTAGGTTCAAAATATAACAAACATGAACCAGTCACATTTCATTTATTGACTAGTCATTATAAACAGGAGGAAACCTAACCATACTCAGTAGTTACAGAACTAGTTACTAACAATGGTCCGCGGGAATACTCTGGCTCTCACTCCACCACAGGTACATACAGTTAGCATCTTGGTCATGCTAGTCAGTCTATCCAGATATACAACTAAAAGGCCTACTTCTCCCACCATGTTCTAGCTCTTTTCCCATTTACTAGACAGAGATAAAACAAAAAATACAGTGTCAGAATATCAAATGCAAACCTCCCAATGAAGCACTGTTATCTCTATAATACCCTAAAATTATCACCCCAACTCTAATTAGAACAAACTCTCAGTAATTCCTATGCCACTGTAAGTCCAGGGAAAGGAAATCCCGGAACAAAATACCTCTAAAAACCAAAATCAGTCAAAGGGAGAAATAAAGTTTAAAACCCGTTTATTGCTCACAAACCGCAGTCCCAAGCTGTCTTTCTTCTCCTGCTCAAGCAGCCACAACACCACCAGCCCTCCCCCTCATCTCTCAGCTACAGATAAGCCCTCTGTTGCCCAGGTAATTATCCATTGATATGGAGATGAAAGATTCAAATGCACTAAAGCCTACTTCTTTACACCTCTGAACGCCTGTTGATATGCAGATGTACCAAAACCGGGCAAGATATTCTGGAAATATTACAATTTTACCCACACTCCACCCCTCCAGGATTCTCACCTTACAATCTACACATTTTCAATCTTTCACAATGGTCCCTGTGCGAGAAAGCTGGAGCACTGTAACCATATTCCACCAGTAAGGATCCTGGTCATAGGAACCCCAACTTCCCCACACTAGTAACATGCAATAGCAACAGCAATAAAATCTTGATAATCCTGAAGCCAGAGGATTTAGCCTATGCAGATTAAGTAAATGTACTTTACAGCACAATCTGTCACTAAGCACAAAATACGTTTCTACACTTGTTTACTCATTCCTAACAATCATGCTAGATTGCTCACAGAACTTTTACCAAACATTAGACAAAGTCAAGCCTCTCTTTAAACATTTTCTTGACAACAGCAACACAATCATAATTCTCAAGCCAGAGGATTCAGCTAGGTTACTTTACAGCACAATCTCTCACTAAGCACAAAAATACATTTCTATACTTGTTTACTCATTCTTAACAATCATGCTAGATTGCTCACAAAACTTTTACCAAACATTAGAACAAAATCAAGCCTCTCTTTAAACATTATTTTCTTGACAACAGCAACACAATCATAATTCTCAAGCCAGAGGATTCAGCTAGGTTCAAAGTCTCATGCAAATTAAGTCCAAAGCTCATCCATTCCAGCCATCACGTGGCAGCTGCAGCCAGGGGGCGCATCCAGGACACAAAGACCATGGAAGCAAATAACCGTGATTGTCGGGGGCCAATTTGCTGTTTTTACAGGAATACACAGAAGGCCAGCTTCCAGGCCTTTTCCCCAAGGTGCCAGAAGAGACAGCCATCGCCGATCTATGTGCTGAAATGTCCAGGGCCATGTCCATTTTACTTCTAATTGCTGCACCCATCCTTGCAACGCATGTCCAATAAAGTGGGTACCTTGATCACTCTCAGTAACCGGCAACCGACCATAGGCTACAGAGAGACGCTCTAGGCCCCTCTTGGTGGTTTGCTGATCTGCACAACGTGCAGGGCACTCCTTCTGGGCTCGGCTGACTTCTTCAAAGGTGAAAGACAAGCCCCACCGATGGGCCTACATTGTCTTTTGAGGTGTCTGTGCCATGCCACTCCGTGGCATTTGGGTCCAGCCTTGCACCCACCCCACGATGGGATAGGAGGTTATTACCTTGGTCAGAGATGTTCCGGTGATGGGCTCTGTAGCCAGCAAGGTGTGGTACACAGCAGCCAGTGCTTCAAGGTGACCCGGACCTCTGCTCCTTTCCATGGTTGTGGTCAGGCTCCAGCGGCAGCAAGAGCAGCAGCAGTGGCAGAAGCAGTAGCCTTAGGCTCGGACCACGGGCCTGGGTCGGCATGGCCAGGAGTGATGGTGGCGCCTCCACGACCACACGAGTGTAGACACATGTCCCTCGGCGCAAGCGCCTCTTCTCCCCATCATTTCTAGGGCGGCCCTCCCAAAGGTCGCACCCATTATGACAGATTTCAGGTTCACAGAAATCCTGCCAATACTATGCCAACTGCAAGTCCAGGGAAAGGAAATCCCGGGACAAAATACCTCTAAAAACCAAAATCAGTCAAAGGGAGAAATAAAGTTTAAAACCCGTTTATTGCTCACAAACCGTAGTCCCAAGCCGTCTTTCTTCTCCTGCTCAAGCAGCCACAACACCACCGGCCCTCCCCCTCACCTCTCAGCTACAGATAAGCCCTCCCTTGCCCAGGTAATTACCCACTGATATGGAGATGAAAGATGAAAATGCACGAAAGCCTACTTCTTTACACCTCTGAATGCCTGTTGATAGGCAGATGTACCAAAGCCGGGCGAAATATTCTGGAAATATTACAATTTCACCCACAGCCACCTTTATTTTCAATGGACAAATACACTTGCTCATATCCTAATGTGCCTGACATTACATTTTCCAAATCATGCTGTCATGATAGCACATGATTTCACCCATTTGTTTCATTTATAAATAACAGAAATCAGGCGATTTGATGAGTTAAATCTTAATCTTTAAGTATGTGTGTGTCAGGCAGAGGAATAAAATACATGCTACGCAGAAAACTTGTACAATCATACCATAAACAAAAAAAAAATGGGTTAGGACAAATAAAAAATAAATCATTGGTTAAGTAAAGTACTTTCGAAACATGAAATCTGGTAACTTTTTTTCTAATACAAGAGTCTAATTCTTTTCTTGAAATTTTGTTATTTAAAAAATGGAACTCAACTTTCTATACATTTTTCTTTAGAACATTAATTGTACTGTATCTACTTAAATTACTAGAAAGAAATAAAGTTAATATTAAACTGTTGAGTACCTTTAACAGCAGCATGAATTATCCTCTCCATTAGCTATATCTAAGACCATGTGTCATACTTTCTAAGATAAATGTTTAGAATAACACACATGATATAATGGGAGAAAATTATAGCAAACTCAAACCAAGTATCAGCTTTTCTAACCTTCCAGGGAAGAACACAACTTACAAAATAAATGAGAATCATTACCTTCCTATACTAAGGAAGAAAATAAAATTTCTTCTGAAGTGCTCAAAGAACCAATTTTGAGGCAACACTAACAGAAAAAGAGGCCAACGAAATCACACAATTAACTTCCAAACTTTAAAAATGCAGCAAATTGCATTTCTCACTTGTTTCTGAAGTCTGATACAGTCAAACTCCGAAGCACAGAGTAGAATAGCAGCTGTACTGGGGAGAGGGTGGGAATGGGAAGATGCTGGTCAAAGGGTATAAAGTTTCAGTTATGCCAGAAGAATAAATTCTGGAGATCTAATGCACAATAAGGTGACTACAGTTAAAAATAATGTATTTTTCTAAGACAGTAGATCTTATTAAGTCTTCTCACCAAGAAACTAAAGAGAAAAAGAAAAAACAAAATGATAACTACGTGAGGCAATGGACATCTTAATTAACCTGACTGCAGTGCTCATTTCACAATGTATCCACAATCATGTCCTCTATATCAACATACATCAAAACATATCAATTATATAACCTGTTTTTATTAACATATATAATTCCTATTTGTCATTATATCTTAATAAAGCTGAAAAAATGCTGCAAATTCTACAACTGAATATTATTGTCAAATTAATAGCCCAAATCAGCCCTAAAGGTCTATTTTTTTCATGTAAACATGAGAGTAATAATTTTATTAAATGGGAGATTATTTTTAAACTATAGTGGCAGTTGGATTTCTTCCTAAGTACTGGAGTATCCCCTAGTGGACTAGTCAGGAACAGTTTTTTGCTTATTAGTTGAACTGTAGTCTTTGATCATAATAAATTTACTAACAATCCTTTCTTACAAATTATCTTTTTTTCCATGGTCAAAGCCCAGTTAACATCGGGGTACACCGGGTTTTTGCAAATTCCACAATTCTGAATACAGTGGGGGCCCTACAATTCAAACAAATCTGTTTCTTAACAAAATGCTGTTTCTGATGTTTCAAATATAATCCCTTCAAGAATTCTTTTTATATAAGGTGAACATAAATTTAGAAACTTAAATATCAATCTTCTCCAGTAGTTTCCTAATAACATAATTAAAAGCAAAGGAACTTATTATGGAAATTACCCAAACCATCTCACTGATCAAAATGTCAACAAATTATGAGTGTTAATCAAACTGCTTTCTAAAGATAGTGGTTACAAAAAATGAATGAGAAATTCCTAATAGGGCTTAAAAATAATTTTTTTATATACCATAAAATTTCTGATGAAATGTGGAGTAAGAATGGCTAAAAACAATTTAAGGCATCAACACCCTGTATACAAATGAAAACTAAAGAATGACTATTTCATATTCTTGCAAGTAATTAAGCAAAATCTACTGAAGAACAGAAAGTATACAAAGCCTTTGCAATCATCCTTGAACACACTGAAAATAATGCAACCATGCTTCCTCCATCCACATGGTCTTTACTCATTCTGTTCCCTCTAAAACATTCTTCTCCAATCCTGTCTACTGACCTATTTAATTCCTACCCATCCTTAAAATCTCAACTAAATCAACACTAACTTCCCTAAGTAGATAAAATTCCACTCATATTGCTTCTCATAACACTAGGTATCTCAACTTTTATTGATTTAAGTAATGGCTGCTCCATTTTATTAAATGGTTATTTAGACAGTTATCTTACAGGGAAGATTAAGTGACACGTGTATAAACCACCCAGAATAATGCCAGCGACCACTATTAGAATTGGCCCCATTAAACCTTTCAGAGATAAATGTGCTTCTGTCACCTAAGATTACTCCTTAATCACTTTATTATCAGCATTAACACCATAATGAAGATGTTCTAATCTATTCCTTGTCAAGTTATTTGATATCCCTCCCTTCAAGAGACAGAGCTTAATTCCCTACGTTTGAGCAGAATTAGGGACTTATTTCTAACAAGGAGAATAAAATGGAAACAAATACTTATGACTCAGGGACTAGATCATAAAAGGTACTGTAACAATCTGTTCACTCTCTCTAGGATTACTTGCTTTGGGGGAAGCCAGCTGCCATATTGTGAGGACACTCAGACCACCCACATGAGAAGGAACGTAGACCTCCCACGGGCAGACCTGAGTGACCCATCACGGAAACCCATCTTCCCCATCTATCCCCAGATAAGCCCTCAGATGACTGCAGCTCCAGCTGGCAGTTTGATAAACCTCACAAGACACACCTTAGCCAGAACCATGGGGCTAAGAAACTTCCAGGTTTTTGACACTGAGAAATCATGTAAGATCACATAATACTGGTTATTTTAAGGTGCTATACTTAAGGGTAATTAGTTACTTGGCAACAAATATAACTAATATGTTGTGTTTAATATTTTAAAAGAGGATACTGTCAAATGAAGAAACAAAAACGACAAAACAACTCAGCAACAAATAAACAAACCTGATTCAGAAATGTGCAAGGAACTTGAATAGACATTTCTGCAAAAGAAAATACATAATGACCAACAAGCATATGGAAAAATGCTCAACATCACTAACCATTAGGGAAAGGCAAACTGTAACCACAGTGATACCACCTCATGCCCATTAGGATAGTTAATATTAAAAAATAAAAATAAATGTTAATGAGGATGTGTTAAAATTGAAACCCTCGTTCACAACTGGTAGGAAAGCAAAATGGTACAGCCACTATAGAAAACAGTATGACAGTTCCTCAAAAAATTAAAATAGAATGACCATATGATCCAAAAATCCCATTTCTGGATATATACCCCCAAGTAAAGCAGGGTCTCAAAGAGATATCTGCACATCTATCTTTACAGTAGCATTATTCACAACAGTCAAAGACAGAAGCAACCCCAGTGTTCCACTGACAAACAGATAAACAAAATGTGGTACCTGCATACAATGAAGTATCACTTAGCCTTAAAAAAGGATTTGACACATACATGTTTAATCTTGAGAACATCATGCTAAATGAAATAAGCCAATGGCAAAAGGAAAAACATTGTATGATTCTACTTATATTAGGCACTTAAAGTAGTCAAACTGAAGGGCCCCCACCCATAAGATGGCAAACTCACCCCTCGCCCCCCCTAATCCCAGCACCTAGCCAATAGCCACCAGCCCCGTAGAAGTGACACCTTAATCAGCTCATGCCCCTTCCTATATAACCCAGCACCTTTCCCTAATAAAGCGGATTTCTCCGGTGAATTGCTGCTGTGTGTCACTCCTCTCCTTTCATTGGTGCCAAAACCCAGGAGACAGGACACCCCAACTGGGCCCCATCTTCCCCCCGACACCAGCAGCAGCTTGCCCTCATCCTCTTTTTCCAGCACTGGCTCCTCATACTCACCACTCCTCTTTGGCCTTTGGGTAAGTTTTCCCCCGGAGCGGGCCGCTCTTCCCCGAGCTATTGCAGCGCTATTGACCGTGATTGTCCGGCAAGGCCCTGATGCACGGGGACAAGGAGAGAACTCTCCCCGCCTCAGGCCTTCACGGCTGCGGCGGACCCTCAGGCCCCTCCTCCAACAGCCATAAATGAGGTGACTCCTTTGCGGATGAGAACACTCCCTTTTTTCCCCCCTCCTGCTTCCATTCCATCTGCCGAAATCCATTCTGTCCACTGAAAATTCCTAGTACTAGGTACCTCGTGACTCCGGCACTCTGCCTTCTTAGAGAAGTCTGGGTGACAACCCACACTTCCTAAGAAATTCCAACTCGTATACGAGTTTCCGCAGACCACCAAGGATCATTGGGGATGCCCTTTGTCTCCTTGCGGTCTGCTCCCAGTCCGAGGATCTCCGTTCGTCTTCCCCTGTTTGACTCCTTCTCTGTCCTTTAGCCATGGGAGCCTCCTCATCCCTCCCTAAAGATTCACCTCTTGAATGCCTGCTCAAGTATCTAGCCACCCTCTCCCTGACACCTGATAAAAACCAAAACTTCTCCGTAAATACTGCTCCCAAGATTGGCCGACATACCCCCTAGACAATAACAACCAATGGCCCGCAGGCGGAATTCTTGATCATAACATCACTTGTAATCTCTTTAACTACTGCCAGCGCCTGAAAAAATGGAAGGAGATTCCCTATATCGAAGCTTTCCACCTCATCCTTCCGCCTCCCTTGCCGGTGCCGCCTCCTCCCCCCCCACCTCCCCCCAAGTTCTCCTAGCCTGCAAGCCGTCTCCCCCACAGAAGCCTCCCGTTCACTCCCTTCCCCTTCTTCTCCTACACCAGCCCTTCTCCCTTCCTCCCCGACCATTTCCTCCCCCATCTCACCTCCTCTGCCTTCGTCCCCCTCACCTGCCCCTCCCCCATGGATTGAGCCTGAGCCTTTCAGCCCCCCTTTAACTACGTCCTGGGGGCCTCCTCCATCTTTGCCCTCATCACCTGTTTCTACCCCACAGACTGAGCCAGAACCCTTCAGTCACCCTCAGACTCAGTCCCGAGGGCCTCCCAAAATTATCGCCCCGCTCCGGGAGGTAGCAGAATCCAAATGCATCGTGCGCGTTCATGTCCCTTTCTCCTTAGGAGATTTAGCCCAACTTGAGAAACGCCTACGTTCCTTTTCCACTGACCCCACGACATATATCAGGGAGTTTCAATTGACCCTCCAGTCATACAGCCTCACACATCATGACATTTTCATGCTCCTGGCCAATACCCTCCTTCCTGAAGAGCGTAGATGAGTTTGGGACTACACCCAAACGAACGCTACCGAAACCCACAGGATTGACCCCACCTACCCCCCTGGCCCCACCACTGTCCCCGAACAAGACCCACACTGCAATTATAACACCACCGTGCGTCTCCGCTCTCAACATATTTTCGCTTCCTGCCTAATAGCAGGTCTGAAAAAGGCAACTCATAAAGTAGTCAATTTTCAAAAGCTCCAAGACATTATTCAAAGGAGGGAGGAAAGTCCCTCCAAGTTCTTAGACAGACTCACTCAAGCCCTATTACAGTATACCAGCCTGGACCCAGAAACACCTGATGGAAGACATATCCTTATGACATACTTCCTGGCTCAAAGCTACCCCGACATTAAAGCTAAACTCAAAAAGTTAGAACAGGGCCCCGCTACCCCACAGACTGAGATCCTAACAGTGGCCTTTAAAGTCTTCCATAACCGGGAGGAGGAGAAAGAACGCCGTAAACAAAAAGCTGATCAGGCCAATTTCCAAATGTTGGCCCAGCTGATAAAACCACAACCTGTGTGCCCTTCAACAAACAAGCCCCCGCCAGGAGCTTGTTTCAAGTGCGGACAAGAACGACACTGGTCAAGGGCGTGCCCCTACCCCAGATCTCCTACCACCCCATGTCCCAGATGCCACAAAAAGGGCCACTGGGGGTCTGATTGCCCAGCCACCTGAAGGGGAGGCTGGACAAACAACCCCCATCCTAAGCCCGCCATACTGGGGCCGGCAGAAGAAGATTGACGGGGCCCGGGGGCTTCTCGCCTGACCATTTCCATCACCAAACAGGAGCCCAGGGTTACTTTAATAGTAGACGGTTGCCCCATCTCCTTCCTCCTAGATACGGGAGCCACCTTCTCACTCTTGTGAGAATACCAGGGCCCTACCACGCCTGCCATTACTCCTATAGTCGGGGTAGGAAGTAAACAGATTTTCCCATTAAATCCCCCCACCTTTTATGCACAATCCAAGACAATCCCATATCTTTCTCCCACTCCTTCCTGGTTATGCACCAGTGTCCCATCCCTTTACTAGGACGGGACATCCTTTCTCTCCTCCACGTTTCCATAACTATATCCACTCCCACAGCCCCCAGTACTCCCTTTCTGATGGCCCTCATAGCCGACGACCCCCCTCTACCTAATGAAAGCTCCAGTTCCGCCCTCATACACCCTGTAAATCCCAAAGTTTGGGACATTACAAGCCCCTCCGTGGCTCTATGTCCTCCTGCCTCTATCAAATTAAATGACCCCTCTCAGTATATCTGTCAGGCCCAATACCCTCTAACCACTTCAGCCCTCATAGGCCTCCAACCCATCATTCAAGATCTCTTGAACAAAAATTACCTCAGACCCACTCACTCCCCATTTAATACCCCCATATTAGCTGTAAAAAAAAAACCAACGGATCTTTCCGCCTTGTCCAAGACCTTCGCCTCATCAACATGGCTGTTGTCCCTATCCATCCCTTAGTTCCAAATCCATACAGCCTTTTATCACAGATCCCTCCCTCGGCATCCCACTTCTCAGTCCTAGATCTCAAGGACGCATTTTTTTAATCCTTCTGGACCCCTCCTCCCAAAATTTTTTCGCCTTCACCTGGACGGACCCATACACAAGACATTCTGAATAACTCACTTGGACAGTTTTGCCGCAAGGCTTCCGAGATAGTCCCCATATTTTTGGACAGGTCCTAGCTCAGGACCTCAAACAGTTTCATCATGATCACTCCGAGTCCACCTTATTACAATACGTGGGCGATCTTCTACTCTGCAGTCCCTCGTGGGAACAGTCTCAACTTGACACTGCCTCTCTACTTAACCTTCTAGCTTCCAGAGGTTACCGGGTATTCCCCGTCAAAGCTCAAATCTCTTCCCCTCCTGTCACTTACCTCAGATTTCTTCTGTCTCAACAAAGAAAGTCCATTACCTTAGACAGAAAACAGCTCCTCTCTGACCTGCCCGTTCCCAAAACCAAGACAGAAATCCTTTCCTTTCTAGGCCTGGCCAGGTATTTTAGAGCATGGATCCCTAACTTCTCCCTGTTGGCAAGACCCCTATACGACCTCAGCAAGGGGCCCCCTGAAGAACCATTATCATCCTCACCCCGACACTCCTTCATTAAGCTCCATCAAGCCCTTGTGGAAGCCCCAGCTCTCCATCTTCCTGATTTGTCAAAGCCCTTCTCATTATACATTCATGAGAGGTCCAGTCAAGCTCTAGGAGTCCTAGGCCAATATTATGGACCATCCTTTGCCCCAGTAGCTTATCTCTCCAAGCAATTAGACCCCACAGTTCGGGGATGGGCCCCCTGCCTACGGGCATTAGCCGCTACACAGCTCTTGCAGAAGGAAGTTCATAAACTGACATTCAGGGCGCCCCTTACCATTCTGTCCCCACATCACCTAAAAGATCTCTTAACCTACAAAAGTTTACAGACTCTCCCTCCCTCCAGACTCCTGACCTTACTGTCCTCTTTCCTCCAAAATCCTGTTCACCCCCTTTACCATCCATACCCGAATCATGACTTTTTCCTCCTTTCCTGCTCTCGCTTTTTTTCCTCATTTCTATTGTCTTCCCCACCACCCCAGCCTCCTTTGTATGGCGATTCAAAGTCAGACAGACTTACACACAGCATCAAACAAAAGTTACTGCCCTCATTGCCACACCAGACTGCCCTCTGAAAAGCTGCTCTGAGCCTTTATACCTCCACTTTCCTCCCTCCACCGAAGTGTTCACTAGCAGCTACCCTTATTCTCCCTACCTCTGCTTCCTCTATGACCAAAAACAAGCCTATTGCAGGCGACGGCCAGACACCGACGGGGGATGTCCCTACTGGTCTTGCGCCATTCACTACATGGGTAACTCCCAGTACCCACAGTATTACTCCTCCAACCGTTTCATAAAATATCCCAACGGCTCATTCTCCTTATCAATCCCAGATCCCTGGGACTCTCGATGGGCCACCAGGGTCACAGCCTCAGTTTACTATGGGGGATCCTCGACCCCCCATGGTACCCTTCATATCTCTCGAGAGTATGTTCCCTCTCACTCCCAGATCTCTCAAGTTGCATCAGATATTGGACATTTCAAAAAAGTCATTATCCAAACTCTTGACGGTGCCTCTTCATCTTCTTATCCCTACCCCTCTTCCAATTTCTCCTACTCTAAGTTACAGCTCATTCAAGACACCACCATCTTTCTCAACCACACCCTCAACACCGCCAATTGTTTCTTGTGCGCATCACTACGGCGCCCACTGCTGGCCGCCGTGCCCCTTAATATTTCCAACTACTCCTTCCATGCAGAAGGACAACCCCTCCGCCCCCTGGCAGACATACCCCTATGGGAACCAGAATACGCAGATAATCTCACCATCCACCACTGTGTAAACCCAACTCCATCCCCCTCCAGCGCACTTCACTGCCTCTCTATTTACACCCCTACCTCCGGCTCTAAGACTTTTATGCAACCGGGACATTTCTTTTAGTGTAATGGCAGTCTTTTCAACTCACTGCCTCCCAACTCCAATATACCCTGCATTCTCATCACCTTAATCCCACAGCTTACACTTTACAGTATGGCAGAATTCCTTGAGCTCCAACCTCCCTTGCCCTCGCGCACAAAAAGGGCTGCTTTCCTTCCCATCATGGTTGGTATATCTTTGACCACCTCAGCCATTGGGGCAGGGTTTTCGGGAGAAGCCTTGGGTCACTCTCTATGGGCATTTAGAGATCTCAACGCCAAACTTGAGGGAGCCCTGACATCCACTGCCGATTCCCTAGCCTCTCTCCAAAGACAGGTCACCTCGCTAGCTAAGGTCACCCTTCAAAACCTGCGGGCCTTAGATCTGCTTACAGCCGAAAAGGGCAGCACCTGCATCTTCCACCCGGAAGAGTGCTGCTATTACATCAACGAATCCGGCATTGTAGAATCTGACATTACCAAACTCACCGACCTTGCCTCTAGCCTCCACTCTGCTTCCAATTCCAACCCATTCTCTTCAATACTAACAAACCCCCTCCTTACCTGGCTCTGGCCCACTGCAGGCCCCATAATAATCATTCTTCTCGCCTGTCTCCTTACCCTGTTTAATAAAGTTCAACAAATCCCAAGTTGGAAAAATCTCTAATCAAACTTTCAACCAGCTTTTACTCAGGAACTACCAGCTTTTAGCCACAGAAGATCCCTCACCCTCACGTACACATCCTCACCACACGCTGAGATGGACCCCTCTCTCCGCTGGAAACTGTTCCTAGAAACAATGGCCGCAGACGCCTGGCTTCTGCACCCGTATCCTCTTGGCACCATTAGAATCAACAAGTCCTCGACCTATAGTTACAAGGAACCTTCATTGATTTCCAACCTGAAGAAGTCCACATCTACTCGTCCTTACTGTGGGGAGTCCTATCAACCCTTTCCTCCCAGTTCTCAAGCCCTCACTCCCTTCTCCACCCCTGTTCAGCAGAAAGCAGTCAAAGAGAAAGCAACGTCCACAACCCCATAGAGGAGAAAGGGGGAAATGAAGGGCCCCCACCCATAAGATGGCAAACTCACCCCTCGCCCCCCCTAATCCCAGCACCTAGCCAATAGCCACCAGCCCCGTAGAAGTGACACCTCAATCAGCTCATGCCCCTTCCTATATAATCCAGCACCTTTCCCTAATAAAGCGGAATTCTCTGGTGAATTGCTGCTGTGTGTCGCTCCTTTCCTTTCACAAACTTATACAGAAAATACAGTGGTGGTTGCCAGGGGCTCAGGGAAGGGAAATGGGGAGTTAAATTTAATAGGTACACAGTTTCAGTTTTACAAGATGAAGAGTTCTGGAGATAGATGGTTGTGATGGTTACCAAATGTGAATGTACTTAATGCCACTGAACTGTACATTTTTAAACAGTTAAAATGGTGGATTTTCTATTATGTATATTTTACCACAATTTTTAAAATCCAGACATTTTAAAGAGAATCAAGCAGAACTTGCAGAAATGAAAAATATGGTTGAAGTCAGAAGTCCCATGGATGGATTAAACAGCAGATAAAACCACCTAAGAGTGTTCTGAAGAAATACACAAACTGTAACTGTGATACAACTGAAAATATGGAACAGAGGTTAAGTAACATGAGGACAGAACAAAACCCATCATATGTCTAGACAAAAGAGTACATGAAATGGGAAAGAGGCAATATTGGAAGATTTAATTGCTGAGACTTTTCCAGAACCGCTGATGTTTCAGGAAGCACAGAGAATAATAAATAGTAAGAAATCTATGCCTAGCTACTTTGTAGAGAAAATGCAAGAATACTAAACACAAAAGGATTTATAAAACCACCGGATAGAAATGACAGATTGCCTTCAGGAAGGATAATTATAGTGACAGTTAACTTCTCAAGAGCAATAATGGAACCCAGGGGAAAATAAAATAATATACTGAAAAGGCTGAACACTAAGTCAGATATATTTCAAGGCTGTGAAATTTAGCTTACTATGATTTTGAGGGCCCCTCTGCCCCCACCAGAAGAAAATAAACTCTCATCATCGTATTACAGTGAACTACATATCTTCGTCAACTTAGAATCCGGTTCCTTTCTTAATCAAAAATGCATTTAATACACCTAATCAACCAACCATCATAGCTTAACCTAACCTGCCTTAAACAGGCTCAGAACACTTACATTTGCCAACAGTTGGGCAAAATCATCTGACACAAAGTCTATTTTATAATAAAGTGTTGAGTGTCTTATGTAATGTTTTGAATATTCTCTCGAAAGTGAAAAAACAGAATGGTTGTATGGGTACAGATTGGTTTATCAGTTGTTTGCCCTTGTCTTAATGTGACTTACTGGGAGCTGTTGGCTCACTGCTGTTGCCTAGCATCACAAGACAGCATCTAACCAGATATTATTAGCCCAGGGAAGAAACAAAATTCAAAATAAGGTTTCTACTGAATGCGTATTGCTTCTGTACCATTGTGAAGTCAAAAAATCATTAAGTTGAATCAGCCTAAAACAGGGGCCATCTGTAATTCTTAACTTGATGTATGTATCAAAATAACCAGAGAAGGTGTTTCTTTTTTCTCCAAAATACATATGCTTGGTTCAGTCGGAACACACTTTTTTTTTTAATGTTCTACAGGTGACTTTGACATACACTTGGATAAGGATGAAAAGGTAGAGAGGAAGGGAGGGAATATGATAAAACCAATGAGACAAAATATTAACAATTGGGGAATCTGAGCAAGAGTAAATGAGAGTTTGTAATGTTTTTCTTGCAACTGTTCTATAATCTTGAGGCTTTCAAAATAAAATCATAAAGGAAACACGTAATACACACCAAAATTGCACAGTTTTGTTTTAGGATGCCACTATCTTTCTAAACACTTATTCTAAAAATTCTCATATGGTATTATGCAAATAAATTGGTCCACACTTGTCTGCTACCTGGAAGAATTCCTAGGAGAGAACAAAGACTGAATGTGTTCAATCAGTTACTGAAACTTACTAACAAACTAGCATCAACTAATTCATGATAACCTCACCATTAAGGTATAAAAACAAAGTTTCTGTGCCTCTCCTATCCTCCACCTGACTTGGTACATATGATATTCTTAGTTCTTAAACTATGCAACATTCCAGTGGGTGATTCTGGAGATTAATTTAAAATTCCATGCTAAAACTTAATGTTTCTTCTCCCCACTAACCTTCCTACACAACCTTCACATCAAAAACCAGTAAGAAAACATGAACTTCACTTTCTCTTTTTACCCCTTTAAACTTCTTCAATCTGCCTACATATTGAAGAGCAGAAAAAGTATACCAATAATTTGTAAGTCATTATATGAAGGACATGGTGGTAGAAGCTTTATATACATTAGTTTGTTTAATTCTCAAACCACCCTATACGGCAGGTATTATCATCTCCCCTTTATGATGAGGAAATAAATCCAAACGATCAGTTAATAAACCAGAATTCAAACCCAAATTTCCCTAGCTCCAAAGACCCTGTATTTTTACATCACATTTGATGATGCCACATTTCTGTCATTTTCAGTTCCTTAAGAATAATGTATTCTATGAAATACAGAACCTTAGCAGACAGCCTAACACCAAGATCTAGTTTCACAAAAACTGAACCTTGGAAGTTTGTCACAAATTAAGACCGCTTTTTCCCCTCCTACAGACCCCAAACTTACTGTTAGTTTCATTTATTCTACTATCTATTTAGACACAACTTAAAACCAAAAAGTGGCATCTACCTATTGGATGCTGCCACGCAGAGACTTTATATAAGCACGATGGATTCCAGTTATAAATTTATCTTATCCACTGTTGGAGGGGTGGTAGTTCCCACTGATTCACTAGGACTCAGAATTCAGCACATAGTCCTATTCATAGCCATGACTTATTAAAACTAAAGGATAGAAAGAAAAATCAGCAAAGGGAAAAGGCAGATGGGGCAAAAGCTGAAAGAAACCAGGCACAAGCTTCCAAGACTTCCCAGGGGAGTCACAGAGGACACACTTAACGCCTCCAGCTCCTAATGAGTTATAACATGTATAAAATGTTGTCTAAAGGGTAAGCTCATCAGAGATGCAACACCCAAGATTTTTCTTGGGGGCTGATCACATCGGCACCCTCTTCCTACCATGTACCAAAATTCTAGACTTCCAGAAGGAAAGCAGGTGTTCCACATAAACCACATTGTTTGTACAAACAGTTGAGGCACAGTGAGTCACTCTTCTCAGTTCTGGGAATGGTGGGAGCCCTCTTAAAATTCACGTTCCCAGATGCCAGCCAAGGGCCAACAGTGTAAGCAAGCTATTCCAAGGTTATCAGCCTCGAGCCTGCTGTTAACTCTCCTCTGTACAACTCAATGTGTCTTTTGGAATAACATAATTTTGTTTTGTTTTGGCAATCCAGGTTTTCTATCTAAAATGTGTCCTCATTTCCTGTCATTTTAATTAAAATTTTGTTACCCAAGATTTAAATTTTTTGTAACTTATCAACTACTTTATGCCCAATTTTCAAAATTCTTTATAGGCCACAAACACACCAGAGATACTATAGTATGGCTGAATTCTGTATCTACCCTAAAGCAGAATACCTGTGAGAAAAAATTCTTTTAAGACTTAAAGATGGTAAAAAAATTAATCTCAGCACACTGGGATAAACATAATTTGATACAACTGAATAGATATTGTTGATCATCTATACTGTAACAGAATAACTTATTTTTAAGAAGGAACAGAAGAAAAAAGTGGACCTCAGCCCATTAGATTTCTGTCTGTTACCAGTTAAGACGTACATTTACAAATTAGCCACTAACGCTATGGGAGTGCTATTCTGTTATAAACTGCCAGCTAAAAACTAGACAGTAAACCCACGCTTCCTTCTTTCTGAAAGAAATTAAAAAACTCATGACATTTTAAAAGGAATACATTATAACCTTCCTGTCCTCCTCCACATTTTTATTTTCAAAAGAGTTAATGCCTCAGACTATGTTCTGTTCAAAAGGTCATATAAAAAATTAACATCACAGGAATATTTTACTTCAGCTTTAAAAAAAGGATTTTAAGTACTGTTTACAGATTTATTTTCTTCGTTTGGTGTTATATCAGCAAATTAAGTAATGCTGGGCTGTAAGTGAATTTGTGATTGATCTGTACCCTGAATAATTGCTGAAATGTCTTCTAGTTTTTCCCTACAATCCCTTCCATTAGTGTATGTCCTGTCCCTAAATAAACTTAAACGAGCTCAGCAGAACGAGCAATACAGAAGCCTTAAAGGAACTTAATCTGAGGAAACAGGAATAACAATAAAAATTTTTTTAAGCAGTTCTAAAAAGAGGGCCAAATTTTACATTCCTTTCTCCTGTAAAATTTATAAGCTCAAAATATGAAGTGTGAAAAAAGATAACAAAAAGTTGCATTGGTTTATATATATTTTAGTTAACAATACAAATTATATGCATGAAAAAGCATTCAAATGCATACACATAAAATTTTAATGATTGTTGTGCCCAAATAGGAAGGTAGGTGTGGGGTATGTTTTGTTTTACTTTTGGCCTATATTCTTTTTTTCCCTGTAGTGAAATACACTGCTTTGTAATAAGGGAAAATTAATTTTTTTCCTTTCCCTTTAAAGAAATAAAGGAAAATAGTAGTAAATAAATGGCTTTTTTTCTAGCTTAAAGACAAAGCAAAATCTTCATACTTAGTAAACATTTTACACTTGGACAAATAAAATACATTTTACACTTGGCCGTTCTGTTGGCTTTGTAAGCTGTCCCTTTAAAACTCACTGATCAAATATAAATAAAACTAAATATATACAGGAAGGTTCTTCCAAGTTAGAAACCAGTTAATATGCACCATCACCCTCACCTATTAGCACCCACCCTCTGAGATCCTCCTCCCAAGAGTTTTGTTAGACCATTCTTCACTTCTATTATTTTCCCAAAGATCATCCTCCAAAAATTAACAGCTTTTTTTTCTATTTCTTATAAATAATAATTTTTTTAAACTATATTTACATTATTTTTAGAAAGCTATACGCAGAAGCCCAAGCATTAAAGAACCATCTTGGAATGCTGGAAAGCACAGGGAGTTAGAGTAAGCCTTACATTCCGTTCCAGCTTTGGCTGTGCCACTTACACATGATTTAATTTAGTATCAATAGAAGATAAGAGCATTTTTTGTGGTAGGTTAAGATATTTCTCTTTCACAGTACCTGCTCATTGGAGGTGGGGGAGAATGTGAAATAATATAGTCGAGTGGAGGTTCTTTACCTCTCTGCTCCCACCACCCAGCAAGGAGCCTAAGAAAATACAAATAGGATGCTTTTGTAACAGACCAGCTGATAACTTACCTATTTCATTCACAACTGTCTGGACCAAGAGGAACCTCTTCTGAATCTAACAGACAGAACATCAGAAACTCTAAAGTTTGAACTCAACATAGTTAATAGGTAGAAATCTGGATTATCTAAGGGAAGGGGCTAATATGTTGCATATAAGAAAGAGTGACCCAAAACTGAACAACCAGCAGAGCAAACTATGGTAGTCAGTATGCTCTCCATCAAATATCTCTAACTGCCCTCCCAGGTACAAAGCAGAACTGCACCCTCCCAGCCCTTGACATGACAAGTCCACTGACTTTGGCCATTGAAATGTTAAAGGAAGTGAGATATGTCTCCTCTGGCTTTTGTACTTGATTAACCATTCTCTCCCTCTGCAATGGCAAATGCCAGCATTCCAGAATGACGGTGAAAGACTGTCACCCTGGGTCTCTGGTTAACAGAAGATGGACACAGCCCCACCACCCCATGAAGCCCTCCTCAACATAGGCACACTTATCATACACGCTGAACATGTAATATGAGCGACAAGCTTTTGATGAGCTAATCCACTAAGGTTGGGGTGGGGGAGGGGGATGATTGAGGGGTTGTTACCAGCTTATAACCTAGTCTATCCTAACTAGACAGTCCAACTGATTCTCGAGTTGATACAAAAAATGAGCAAGCAAGAATAGCCAAGAATGTTCTGAAAATGAAGAACTAGCCCTACTGGATAGCAGCAACAATAAAGAGCTAATACTTATATCAACTACATGCCAAACACTGTTCTAAGCACTTCATATAAAAGAATCCTAGCAACAACCCTATTAGAAAGGTATTATCATCATCTCCATTTTACAAATA
The DNA here is from genome assembly GCF_040802235.1 of Manis javanica. Taxonomy (NCBI): domain Eukaryota; kingdom Metazoa; phylum Chordata; class Mammalia; order Pholidota; family Manidae; genus Manis; species Manis javanica. The sequence goes on from NC_133166.1 coordinate 87,701,325, forward strand.
AGGACACAGAATTAATATAATGTTAAGTAACTTACCCAAGGTCACAAAGCTAAGGAAGTGAAGACAAGATTCAAAGCAGGGCACTGTGCACAAAAGTCTGTATTTTTAACCTATACCATACTATCCTGCACATCATAAAAGTATAATAATTAAAACAGTGTGATACTGGCACATAATTAGGCAAATAAACAGAAAAGAAAATCAAAAATAGAAGCAAATGCACACAGGATTTTAGTATACAAAAAGGTGGATAAAAAAGTTTTTTCAATAAATGGTTATTTTGAAATCCCCATATCCTTTGTCAGCAATTCCAATTCAAGGCATGTATTCTACAGCAACACAACCCCACATTTAAAATAATACATATAAGATTTTTCACTGCAGCATTGTTTGAAAATAACCTAATTATATAATTCTTCTATACAATGAAATGCTTGCTATGCATTCACTTTTTTTAAAGCAAATTCTTTATTTACTAACATGAAGAATCTCCAAGGTAAATTAGGTGAAAAAAGCAAGGTGCAAAACAGTGTATATATTTCCACTGGTATTAAAAAAAAAAGAAAAGACAAAAGACTGCGGGGATATACATGGATATAGATATATATATATATATATCTGTTAGTATACACAAGAAACCGATGATTGGCTTGCCAAAAGCTGAGTGGCCGGGAGGAAGGGGGTGGTAGAGACACTTCGGTACCATTTGAATTTTGAACCATGTTAACATACTGACCATTCAATAAATAAATGATTTAAATTTTAAAAGAGAAAAAGACTGAGCCATTTAGCAGCAGGGATAAAGGCCAAAACAATATATTGAGAGCTGTCATGATAAAGAGAAGCTGAGCAGACATTACACTCCATATGCAAGCTGAAACTGAGAAAGCTAGCTGGAAGAAAGGAAAACTGAACAGATGTACAGAGCAAAAATGATGCCAAAACCTTGCAGCCCCTGAAAAAGAAAGACGGAGTATGCAGTCTTAATTTCTAATGGCTTACCAGATCCAGTTTCCACAAAGCCCAGCTGGACATACAATGATTCCTATCCATGGAGTATCATGATTCCCAGTGTAACCACATAAAACACTCCCTTCCACTACCTTCTGAAGTTACCTCCACTGGGTTCATCATTCCTTCTTTTTCTTTTTTCCTTAGGGCCCCTACAACTAGCTTTACTAACTATATGAATGAGAAGGTATTTTAGGATAATTTTAAGTGCCCTTTGTGAGAGAGGAAAGAAAGATTACAATTTACCTAAGAGTAGTGCTGAAAATAACCAATTTGAATGCTGATAATTATACCAAAACAAAATAAAACTATATGTATTACACTTACCTATATATCTGACAGCCCTGAAATTTGATAATTAAACCTAGGCACAGAACAAGCCTAAATACAATATATTACCTTGTATTTAGGTCTCAAAATTATCTCAGCTTTAACATTATCATAACTGTTTTTAAATTAAGCATTTAGAACTTTTGAATGTAAGTATATTAGCCAATAAAAATGTTAGAAAAAGAACTTTAAAAAAAATAACCGTCACTTTGAGTATTTTACCACTCACCATGCAGTATCTTGTAATTTTACATACAATAATTATTTAATTCTCACAACACCCAGATGACGTAGGTACTATTAGCATGACTATTTTAGATGAGGAAACAGACACACAGAAAATAAATAACTTTCCCAGGAATACATAATTCCTAAATTCTCTTAGGGCTCTAAATTTTTTATACCTTTATCAAGGTACCAAAATCATAAATTTAATCCAGGATCTAAACCCACATAATCCAACACCAGAGTCCATGCTATTAACAGCATGTTTATAAAATGGTTGCGCTCCAAATGACATAATTGAAAGCACTCAACTAGAAAACACAAACGATTCAAGAATTACAAGTTTGTTTATATCAAGGTCAGGGAGAAAACACAAACTCATCCCAGGTAGGTCAGTAATCTCTTAAATATAGTTTTTTAAATAAAGAAATATTTTCCTGGTAACAGTAATTATCTAGTTTTCCTTTATTAGTATTTTTAAAAATTCAACTCTAAAACAAATCCAAGGAAGGCACAAAAATAGTACATGAAGTCTAGTCTTAAAATAAAAGAGTAATATATATTTATCCTTAATAAAGTGAATGGTGTATGTTATATTTTTTTCCTCTTACTATATTATCATGAAGGCTTTGGGAAGACACTGGAGCATCAGCACAGGATATCTCCCCTAGACACAGCAGAGAATTGGGAAAACCACAAAACTTAAACTGCTTCCTACTAGCTATATCGCCTGAAGACAGGAGACTTAATCTCTCTCAGCTAGACATCTTTATCTTTAAAATTAGCAAGTATGTACAGCTCTCAGGACCATTTTGAGGTTTAGAAATAGAACAAAGTATCCAGCACATAAGCAACCAGCCCTTTACCAATGCTACTTCCTGTGCTAGTATTAAAACATAATGATTAAGAGCATAATTTTTAAAGTTAGATATGCCTTATTTTTGGACCCGTTTTCATATTTATTGGCTGAGGATTAAATGAAATACAGTAGCACAGAGTTTGGCACATAAATGCTGAATAATATTATTATCAATTATACTACCAAAAGCAAAAAATAGGCACCAAGCAAAGACAATCAGAAACTAAAACTAGAAAAATAATGTTAGACTCTAATCTTTCTGTCTCTATTACTAAGTTATGTGTCCACAATCACATTACTTCATCTCTCTAAGCATTATTTACCGACCTGTAAGTCAAGTATATTAGAATACATGATCCCTAAGTTCTCTTCCAGTTCTAAATTTTTATACCTATTTCTATCTGGCTAACAAAATCATAAATTTTATCTTATAACAACTAATATCCTCACACATAAACACACACTCTCAGGGAAGAGGAAAAACAAGCAGAAGATGGAGAAATTATAGAGACTCAAGAAAAGGCTAAAAATGGCAAACTCTACAATTTCAGTTGAAGATTTTAGTAAACAACATGCTAATGCCAAATACTTTAAATAAGAAAAAATTACTTTAAAAGGAACACCTAACAGTAATGAAAAAGTGTTAAATTTATAATTGCTACAAAAAACTGAAAACATTTCTCAGACCCTCAGATCTTTTGAGTACTTGCCTAGCTCACAGTGATTCTCCTGGCACATCCTTCCCAGGGATAGGCACACAGCAGCCAAATACATTCTACATCACCAGTTCTCAGCCAGGGCTGATTTTACCCCCAAAGAGATTTTGACAATATCTAGAGACATTTTTTTGGTTGTCACAATTAGAAGGTGAACACTACTGGCATTTATTTAGTTGGTCAAGATGCTGATAAACATACTTACAAAGCACAGGACAGCCCCCTCAACAAAGAATCATTGGCCCAAAATGTCAGTATTACAGAGACTGAGAAACCCTCTATTAGGTGATATGACCACCGATCACAGTGATTCTCCTGTAAATTCGTAACTGAAACTAAGAAGCTGAGGTTTACTACAGACAGGCCTCTTGATCAGAGATTTTGTTTTAATTGGGAAGTGTGATATGAATTGAATGTTTGAGAGAAGGAAAAAGTGAGCAAATAGAAATTAAAACAAGAGACAGAAAATACATATTGCCTGAGTTTCTAGCAGCCTTCCACTTCCTCTTTGTGGGCTGGCCTAACTGCATTCCTGTCCTTAAAACCCCTGCTATCTCCATATAAATTTTCTCTGTATTACATAATCTGAAGTTGGTCTCTTACTTGTAAACAAGAGTCCTACTCACATGTATTACAAACAGAAAAGTGCTAAGGTAGAAGAATTTACTGCAGCAGAGTATATAACAGTTCAATACAAGTAAATCAGAAATAAGTATCATGAAAGCTTATAATAATGAAAAAACAACAGTGAGGTATAGAAAAAAGATCAGTGAAGTTTACTTTATAAAAATAAGCATATCAGAGGAAATAGAAAAAACAAATAATGTGAAAACCAGGGAAATACGTCAAAATGTCTTAAACCAGAAAAAGATTTATATCCAGTCACCAAAGATGAAAGTGGTATATTATGTAGAGATTCAGAAATAATCCTTTAAGACAGACTTCTCAAATGTCTACCTATCAAGCTCTTAAGCTTTAAAAGAATTTTATACAACTCAACAGAAAATAACTCCATTAAAAAATGCACAGGTGTAACAAACAGATATTTTTTCCAAGAAGACATACAGATAGCCAACAGCTACATGAAAAGGTGCTCAACATCATTCATCATCAGGGAAATGTAAATCAAAACCACAATGAGATTTCACCTCACACCTGTAAGAATGGCTAACATCAAATAAAAAACAGTGTGGAGAAAAGGAAACCCTTGTACTGTCACTGGGAATGTAAACTGGTGCAGCCACTATGGAAAACAGTGGGGAGGTTCCTCAAAAAATTAAAAATAGAAATACCACATGATCCAGCAATCCCACTTCTGGGTTTATATCCAAAGAAAATTAAAACAGAATCTTGAAGAGATATCTGCACTCCCATGTTCACTAAACTTTATTAACAAAAGCCAAGATGCACACAGTCAAAATGTCCATCAACTGATGAAGAGATAAAAAAGATGTGGTCTCTATATACAATGAAGTGTTGCTCAGCCATGAGAAAGAAGGCAATTCTTCCATTTGTGACAACCTGGATAAAATCTGAGGGCATTATGCTAAGTGAAATAAGTCAGACAGAGAAAGACAAATACTGTATGACATCAAATATAAGGAATTGAAAAAAACTTAACTCAGAGAAACTAGAGACAGTGATGGTTAATGGGGGCTAGGGAGTTGGGGAAATGGTGAGATACTGGTCAAAGGATACAAACTTCCAGTTACAAAATTAACAAGTTTTGGTGAGCTGATGTACAGTATGAGGATATAACTAGTAATACTATATTATATACTTGGAAGTTGCTAAAAAAAGTAAATCTTAAAAGTTCTCACCACAAAAAGGAAATGGTAATTATGTGACCTGATGGGAGTTGTTAGCTAGTGCTATGGCAGTAACAGGTTGCAATATATAAATGTGTTAAAGCAACAGTTGTATACCTTGAACTTATACAATGTTAAAGGTCAATTATATCTCAATTAAAGCTGGAGGGGAAAAAAGTATAAAATAAAGATTTTATATGCTAAGAAAGAAGAATATACAAATATGAAAGGATAAGCATGACCTCAGACTTAAAAAAGGAACGGTGTGGTAGAAAATTTGCACAGAGCTGAAGCCATCATGACACATCCCACGGACGGCCAAGATGACTCTTCTCTTTGAGATAGTTAATAACTGCAAGGAACAGATAACTTGAGATAATTAGATCATAGAACTTAAAAATGGATTCAAATTTTTCCCAAATAGCAGGAATAATGATGGAAAAAATTAAATAGAAAATGAAATGCACAGTGATGATAGGATTTCATAAGGTTTTCATTCTAAGTCTTAAAAATGCAGTTAAGCTTAAAATAGGGTGATAAAAGAAAAACATACACTGGATAACAAAGCCAAATTTAAAGTAACTTTTTACCCATCAGTAACTGCAAAGAAAACTCAGGTTAATTCAAAACACATTTATGGAGTAAACTCAGCACTGTGACATGCCAGATATAATATACGTAAGTGAACAATGGAGAAAATACTTTCTTCCTACTTGCTGACCATATCAATTCATTTAAACATTTATTATTGAGTGTCAACTTTGTGCCTCTCACTGTTAAAGGTACAGGGAACTCCGGTGGTGAACAAGTTCAAGTTCCTGCTCTCACAGAGCTTACCATTTTAAAGCAGCACTGTCCCATAGAAATGTATGAGTCACATGTCATTTTACGTAATCTAGTAGATACATGTTTTAATTTGTGAAAATAATTTTAGTTATCTATTTAATCTGATATACCAAACATTATCATATAAACATAATCAATGTAAAAACATATTAATGTGGTATTTTATATTCGTTTTTTTCATAGTGAGTGTTTGAAATAGTCCATGTTAACACAGCTCTTCTCAATCAGGACAAAAGACATTTGCTCAATAACCATATGGCTGCCTTACTGGACAATGCAAACCTAGAAAGGGAGACAGGAGGCTGCTTTTTTTTAATTTAAATCTTTGTCATATTCTTTCTTTAAATTGCATGTATATTTGTGATAGAAATAACTAAAAAGTTTTCTAGTCAGAGAAAATAGCAACTCCACACACCTATTTTATGCAAAACTAGTAACAACCTATTATCGATATGAAAAATTCTTAATAAACTATGGTACAGTTACACAATGAAATATGGAATTAACTTATTTCAATATGGATATATCTCAAAACACACTGTATAGAAAAAAAAGGAAGTTGCAAGATGGAACCTGTAGTATAGAATTTATGTAAATCTTTCAAACATACAAAGCTACAAACTGTGACATACACACAGAAAATGTTTCAAACATACAAAGTTACAAGCTGTGACACACAACTACAGAAAACTACAAGTGGCATAAAATGCAAACTACATGCAGGGAAAGGATAAATACCACCGTTCCAATATTAACCTCAGAGTAGAAACTGAGAAGAACATGCTTGAGGTTTACAAAGTGTATTCAATTGCATATTTTCCTTTTTTTTTTTTTTTTTATGTAACAAAACATTAACATTTGTTAAATCTAAACAAAAGTCTCTGGATGTTTTTATGTCATATGCTGTACTTTCCTGTATGTTTGAAATATTCCCTTTTAAAAATATGCTTTCTTTATATACTAAGAATGGATTTGAGTTTATTGATTTCTGAAACTTCAATAAACATTTTTATAGAAGAAAATATTATTTTTTGAAACCTCCTTAAGGTTAAGTATTGTTTCACAGAACTAATCACTCCACACTGAATCTGGTTTTGGAATTAGTTAATGGATTATCAGAATTAACCAATATATATAAAAATATATTGATTCAAAAGCTAAACACAAGTCCAGATGCAATCTGGAATCTGGAATTCCTCTAAAGTATCCACAGAATATATCATTTTTCATGGCTGAAACGTTTTCATTTACCAAATTTATGCTCAGAGGTTCAACTACTGATACAGCACTGTAAGTATTGTCAACATTACTAATATAGTTACCAAACTTAGCATTTCACTCAGTACAAATCAGTAATTCTATGCTTTATTCTAGATGCTAACTACCAATAATGACATTTCTTTTGGCAAAATGTGGAGAAATAATTTTTCTAGTAAATGTATAGCAAATTTCTCTGAAGATATGTTTACAGTATATATGTGTATATATATATATACACATTTCCATTAAATATACTTTAGATATAGGTACTATATAAACTTCAGACATTTTATAAGAAGTAAATGAACAAAACTGGCTACTAATAAAAATAGCCAGACTTCATTAAGAAATAAGGATGATCTCTCTGCCTGCAACCCACCCCTACCTCCACCATGCCTCTTTCAACCAAATGCCTCATTATGAATGCATTACATATCACAGAAATGTGATCAGGATACATAGTAATAATAGTTTAAACACTTTTTCAGAATAATCCTTAATCATAAAAAGCTCTCTGGGAATATCACTCTTAAGAAAATAAAACTGTTGGTAGAAAATTACTTCTAATTAAATTATTATATAATTAAAATATGTTAGCAATGGGCAGGAAGGGAAAGATCAGTGCAACCATGGGGAACTTTTAAGTGATTTTTGTGTATTTGAGAACTTAATATATGAGAAATACGGATCTTCAAAGCAGTGGGAATTGATGGACAATGGAAAAACATTAAGTTTGCTCCAACCTCAAATAAATTTCAGATAGGTTCAAGTTGGTAATGTAAGGGGGGGAAAAAAAAGATCTTTAAAAATCTTGTAAACAAATATTCATCAATAAGAAAATGGTTAATATCCAAACAAAATAGATAAAATATATATCTAGGGCATGGAACACTGCAAGGCTGTTGAAATGAATGGAAAATCTACATACACTGACACAGAAAGGTCTTCCAGATATATTAAGTACAAAAAAGTTAAGTTCAGAGGAAAAAATTCATGCAGTATAATGCCATTTTTAAAGAGGCAGAAGTATTAGTACTTACACTTATATATATGTAAATACATAGAAAGTTCTGGGAAAATACACATCAAACCACGAACAGTTTCCTCTAATAAGGGAATATGCATCATGTGGTTAGGAATATCAACGAGACTTTTCATGTCTAGTCTATATGCTTCTGTATTGATTTTTCACATGCAAACCTCAAAATTAATTTTAAAAAGCTACCGTAACAAAAACCTGTATATATCAACCTTTCTTTCCTATAAGAAACAAATGGGTGATAGGATTTGTACCTGTTAGCATTGCTTGGTGAAGAAAAATGTTCTCTTAGTAATTATCTGGAACCACAAAATGCTAAGTGGCAATTTTTAGTCCTAACTCAGTATTTTTTTTTAATTTGCTGGGATTAGCATAGAGAGAGGAACATGTTAACAAAACTGTGTGTGTACATACGGTGTATTATACTGAATCACATAACATTTTCTTTGACCTTCACCACACCAAGTGAAAGGTTTCTAAACCCTCTCCTGCCTTGGAAAGCAAACCAGGGAATATAAATTGCCTGGGTCTGCTGAGCTTTGTGTTTTGCTGATCAACAGCCAATACTGGCCAAGTTCACTATGGAGGAGCCCAGAGTACCACCACAACAGACTCAGCACATTTACAGCAGAAAGCAAATAGTAGGATAAAGCTCAATATAGTTCTTATTTTTCTAAGCAACCAAAATTAAATTTGGCATAGTATTATATTTAATGTATATTAATTTATGCATTTGAGGAAAAGTTCAATGGAAAACAATACTGAGAGATTTTTCTAACTTGCATTAATTTATATGCTGAAATTATACACTCACTCCAAAGAGGCAGAGATTAGGAACCAAGAGTAACTGTACAAAATATCACACTCCACACACACTGACAGACAACACTAGTTTTTTTTAGCTGTTTCACGAAGATGCTCATCAGTATCTACTTAAGCAGCATCATTCTTCTGGACACGTCTGTCTAAATTATAGGTAAAAATTACCTCCGAGACCTTAACAGAAGCAATACTGTAGAATAACTGAATAAAGCAATATAAAAAATACTCTGGAATGTTAAGCTAAATTTCTTTTTAATTCTGCCGTGTTATTACCTAAGAAGGAAAAAAAAATGTCCTTGTAAGTTGCATAATGCAATAAACTAAAGACATCACTTTAAGTGGCTACATAGATTCCAACACAAGATCATTGGAGTACTTCATTTTTAACATTAACATTCTGTATGATAATTCCCCCTAAAATTATTTGTTTAGCCTCAAAACAAACATCTTAGCATACAAGCTCCTACACCTGGATATTCTATGCATCTGGATGTGTATCTGGATATAAAGAAAAAATAACTACATACAGTTTTGTTAAGTAAAACTTACTAATCAGTCAGATTGTCATTTAAAACTTTTTAGTTAACTATTACAGAAATATATACAAGGACGTAGAATAAGTAAGAATAAATTATACCACAATTACTCAACAACACTTACAGTGTGGCAGGTACCACGTGTGAAGGACACAAGGCAAAGAATCAATTCTTACAACCTGGTATCTCAGAACCCAAGAGCCATGTACACAAATACTTATGCAACCAGTACACAATACTGTCAGTCAGCAGTTTTCTAAAGATCTTCTACCAGTATGATCCAATAAATCAACTACAAATATTAAAGAGTATATATAGCTAATATCCTACACTCTTAACCACTTTCATAGAGAAACATGGCTTAGTACATTCATCCTCCTATAGTAGGTCAATATGCAGTCACTGCGATCTTGTTAAACCTTCTTGACCGTTTCTAAAAAGTCAAGAGGAGAATAGTGGAGCTGTAATCTGTCAACAGAAGGGGGGAAATATGAAAGCCTTTAAATAAGAAATATTACTAACACAAGTTCAAAGGTTAAGACAGTAGTTCAATGTTACCATGAGATTCCAAATAGTATTTTGAGTGCCTACTGCTGCTGCCTTCATTAGACTATAATGTCTAAGTCCCAATCCATAGCCATAGAGTATATAGATCTAACCCTGACACTATTCTGAAAACCTCATGCTCGTCTCAAGAGAGATGAGACAAAGCCTAAAAATCTTTGCATAGATACACACACAAAAATACACATAGACCTACACCAAAAGGAATTAGGCATCATCGTATACCAAAACTATAGAATCTCAAAATGGGTAGCCCAATTTCTTTGATCTCTATTCTTTTTCAATCTGGCAAGTAGGGTTTTATGGCTTAGATGAAAAAGCAGATCTGAAGTACTTAGTACATACCTGGTACCTGGCACTCAATAGGTTGCACCACTTATTCAAGGAATTAAAGCCCACCCTTAGTCTGTCAGCAGAACCCATGTGCCCTACCTCCATTTATCCTGGTACTCAGGATTCTTTCAAAAGTGCATCTCTCAACAGACCTTCAACATACAAATTTTTAGAGACAAAAAAGGAAGTTGAGGCCAAAACAAAAAGACATAATTTCTTCCTGCCACCAAAAAATGGTGTAAAAGAGTGGATACTTGCACATGGACACTAGGAACAAACTGACTTTTGAGCCAGTTTTCAGTAGAAGAGAGTCAATACGTTAAGTTGTCTGACACAACTGACAATCTTCAAATCCCTTTCATCGATCAACCTTCTTAATCTCACATTACCAATGATTCTCAGAGTATGGCCCCCAACCAGCAGCATGAAGACCTGGAAATCTGTCAGAAATGCAAATTCTCCAGTCCCACCTCAGACACGAATCAGAAACCCTGGGGGTGACACCCAGCAATTTGTGCTTTAACAAGCTCTCCACATTAAATGATGAGAACTGTTCGGTATCATCCGGTGAAGTATCTAACAGTGAAACTCCAAATTGACCTCTTCCGGAAGAAATCTTTTAAGAGTAATGAAGTTAACATTCTTAAAAATTTTGAAATCTCACATGCGTTGAAAAAGCCCAATTTGACTCACAAAATCAGGAATATAATAAAAGTCCTACTAAAACATGCTCTTAACAAATAACTTTCAAACCAGAGATAAAAATAATACAGGGAGGCACAACAAGGTCTTAAAGGATGTTAGAAGAACATTACAATATAAAAAGTCATTAAATATTAACTAGCGAACAAATGTGCCAGCTTAGAATCAAGTCTCTACCTAAATTTTACATTTGCATTGGCCTGTGTTTCTGGTTCAACTTCTGTGAAGAAAAAAACATCCGTATGAAAAGAATGAAAAAAAGCCATGCACAGTGTCCACTAACTAATGCCTAGCCCCTAGGACAAAGCGTCCTAAGAGGATAGCATATACCTTCAGAGGAAGGTAGGCCTAATGTGATTTCAGATTCTCCTAAGAGTTCAGATCCCCAAAATTTCCTACCTTTTTGTGCTTTTTGAAAGTCCCGTAATCAGGAGTCACTTGAAAGAAAAACAGTAACTTAGAAAGAAAATGCAGACTTAAAATGTAAATGCTAAGACAGTTCTACACTTTAATAAAAGCATGCTATCATGACAACAGCAGTGTTTTAGATAGTTTACAGAACATTTTCACATACAACTCATATAATAGTCACAACCGTCTTAAGGTAAATAAAGACAACAAAACTGCTATTAATATTGAGTGCTTAGCCTGGCACTTCATTAAGAACCTTACATACATTTATTATTTCAACAATCTACTGAGGTTTGAGTTATAGATCATTTACTGATGCCAGACACAAGACAGGATTCGAATCCAATTCTAAAACTCATGATCTCTAAATCTCTACATTATGGCAAGATTTGGAGACAAAGTTCACTCTCATAATTTAACAGCTACATGACCTTCAGAAAGTAATTTATCTCAGTTCTTCTTCATCTATAAAATGGGAAGATTAATACTTGCCCCCTCTATTCCAAAGTAGTTGTAAAGATCAAAAGAGATAAAGACATAAGTCTTCATAAACTCTAAAACTTTTTGTATAAATTATCATCATTCCCAATTTTGATAAAGAGAATGAACAGGAAAACAACAACTCAGAATGGGGGTTGGAGGTGGGGCAGATGTTGGTATTACTATTGTTTAGCTTAGTTTTCTTTTAAGGATAAACTTCAGACTTTATAATTTACCTGGGAACTTACTGTCAATTGGGCTGTGATAACAGAATCTGTATCACACCTTATTTTGTCACTTTGCTAAAAGTCAGACACAGTTATTTAACTGTAGGTTATGCAGATTTGGAGGTGAATAAAAATCTAACAGCTGATTTCTTTTTAAAAATTTAGTTTTTTCATAAGAATCAGTAACTACTATACTAGGTCACCATAACAAAAATTCCCTTGCAACAACAGTCCTGTGCTTTTCTACAGTATCATTTCAACCAGGGGTGCCTACATCATTCATTCTGCTAAGATCAAAACATAAACTACACATCCAAAAGGAAAAAATAAATCAGATCACTTAAAATAATGAGTTTAAGGGAAAATTTTTATTCAAACCTTCAAAATTTAAGTTAATCTTTAACAGTATTGTCAGCAAATCAGTGAGGGAAGGAAGTTCAAGTGAAATCACTCAACTGTTGCAAGGTATGTCAGATATTAAAAAGACAAGTTTTCAACACTAAATTACTAGTTACAAAATATCAGCTCACCAAGAAGGTTCAACAGCAGAGTTTAGAAAAGTCACACAGCATTCACCCCTTTCATACCAAATATCAGTACAACCCTATTATTTTTATACCTTCTAAATTATATTCATAAAAATCACTTTTGGCAAGGTAATTAATTATAACTTACCCAAACATTAACAATAAAAAAATTTACCATTCTCATTTTCAATGAGAAAATACCATTTTTTCTTTCTACAGAAGAAAAATCATGGACTGTGATGAACCATTTCCATATATATGTACATTTTTACTGATTATATATAATATTTGATATACATTTAAACCTACATGTCAACTCAACAGCTTGTCCCAATTTTCATATATGAAATTATTTGCTAATATTTCAATTCTGAACTCAAGATAGCAATTTGTGCACTAGTTCTAGGGATCCAGGTTTTTACATAAACATCAAATGACAGGTCCACTGAGGTGCTTCTGAATCGGATGCACTTATTCATTCAATTCAGAACCTATCATACTTCTGAGCAGTGGTTCTCAACTAGGGGCATTTAGCAATGGCTGCTAACATCCTACCTCTCATTCAACTTGGCGGGAGGGTTGCCAGTTGGGATATTGTGAGAGGGGTGATACTGACATCTAGTTAGTGAGTAGAGGCCAGGGACGCTGCTACCATTTCACAAAGCACAGGCCAGCCACCACAGCAAAGAATCACCTACCCCAAAATGTCAGTACTGCCAAAGTTGAGGAACTCTGATATATGGAAAAGTTTATAAACACCCAGCTGTCTAAAAACAGTACTCACTTCACCTTTGTTTCCTATTTGCTAATTCCATTATTTTCATATTAGGCTTTGGCAACAAACTTACCCTAATCCCATCCTTTCAACCAGCTTCTAACTTCTGAACATGTCAATAGAATAATCGCCATCTCAGCCAGTCCCAAAACTTCATTAGTCTTTGACTCATCCCTATTTTTAATAATAACAGTAGTAGTAGTAATAGTAATGACAGCCGCTAACATTTAGCTCTTGCTATGTGCCAGGCACTACTCTAAATGCCTTGCATATAATAACTCATTTAATCTAGGTACTGTTATACTTATCCCCCATTTACAAATGGAGAATCCAAGGCACAAAAAGGTTAAATAACCTGCCCAAAGAAATACAGGTATAAGGAGCTGAGCCAGGTTTCACGTCCAGGCAGAATAGCTCCAGAGTTCATGCCATTAAGTATGCCAAAGTGATCTCTCTTCTTCCAGCCTCTGCATCAAATCATAAAGTCCTTAAAGTTTCACAAAGACAGAGACTCTGTTAGATTCACAGCAACATTCCCAAAGCCCAGTATATCAACAAGTGCTCAAAACACTTTTGTTTGTTAAATGAAATATCCCTCAGACTTACCTCCCCTATTTCCAATGCCTCCACTCAAGGCCATTCTTTCACCATTTCATACTTAGGTTTGCCAGCCAATCAGGTAAACTCCTTTACCACATTTTCCATAACCCAACCCCAACCTACGTATTCAAAGCTTTCTTTCCACTGCTTGTCAATTAAAATCACAAAGATCTTAAAGTCAGAAGGTACCTTAGAGATCATCCAGTTCAATATTTTACAAATAAGGAAACTCAAAGAGCTAAGTGGCTAAATAACCACTAAAGTCAGATGGAACTAAGACCAGAACTTGATTCTGGCAATTTTTGCTCAGGGATTTACTCCTAGAGGATTTGGTTCACTTCTAACAGATGTCTCCTCACTGTCCCATCAACAATTATGTTAATTCCCATTATTTATGCCCAAATAGTTTCTCCTACTCAGCCTCTCCTCTTTTTCTTGCTCCACAAATCCAAATCCTGTCCATTCTTCAAAATCTCTTCCTATTCCATTCTTCATGACTTCCTCCTCTGAAAATCTTATGTCCTGAATTAAGATGCTAGAGGAAGAGGATCACTGTTACCTACTGGGCCCAGTTTACTTTCCACAAAGCAAAGCTACCTGGATGATTTCTTCCCTGAAAACTAAGCACCCATTCTTTCCTCCTGTGTTCCAGGAAGCGGTTTCAATAAAGGCCAACTCATATAGTGCCTCTATAAAATATTCATATACCTGGAAGAGCAGTTTACTCACATCTCTTAATAGTAGACATGTAATGCTTGAGTGACCCCAAATCACTTGTGTCTCCCCCATTAAGAAATAACTCAGCTTGTTCACAAAGTACAAACCTAGAACTCTCTGATACAACTCAACCTAGCAGCCACAGCTCCTTGGGTTCATCTCTGCATCCTACCATTCTATCATTACTTCCTCCAAAACTGCACTACTAAGGAATAGTTCGCACTTCTCTGTCTTCCTCCTCTCTACATTGTACAGTACAGAACAACACCCTTGTCTTTTTTATTATTACTTTCTATATGCCTCTTCAGTGAAAACTTCAGTTCCCTACCTCTCATTCAACCTCAACTATCCAGTCCTTTATATAGAAGCCCCATCTCTCTCTTAAGCCTCTCTTAGGTCTTAGGGTATCTCAAACCCATGAAGGTCAATTCTGTTTTTTCCTTCTCCTACACTCTTCCTTTCTCTAGAAAAGTGGTCTCAAAAGTGGTGTGGGTGCAGCTCCGAGAAAATGCAAAAGATTCACTGAGCTGCTGGGAAAAAAATATATTAGAGCTCTTAGTTACTTATTGTTTTCATCTTTCTTAAATCTACTTCTGCATACACTTGTAAGTTACATAACATGTTAGTAATCCAAGTCTATAATATACATAAATGCTAGAGTTTATGTATTACTGTTACTGATAAAAGTTATGATCAAAAGAGTTTGAAGACTATTCTAGAAGTACCTTGGTAATGAGACCAAAGTAACAGGTTCCACACTATATAGAGGAGATACATATATATATCCTATGCGTGTATGCATACATGGTAGGAAGAAAAACTCGTTCATACCCAAAGTCCTAACCGTGCCCACCAACCTCTAACCCCTGCCAGCCGTCTCAGAACTGTGTCCTACTCAAAGAGCAGAATAGAGCATGGTTTGGCAAAACCCTTAATTTCCAGTTGGAAAAACAAAAGCAAAGTGCTGAGGTACTACTCTGATCCTTTATTTCAAGGCATTACTCACTATCTGGACACTGCTCTTCGCCTGACTTAAACACAGACAGTACTTTAAACGCCACTAATCTCCTGCGATTCGGTTCCTATTTCTCAGTCCCTTGAACCACAACTCGTTCCCTTCGCTAACGACAGATGTGCACTAACACCTCCTGGATCGAGCTCACACCTCCCTTCACCCTTCCCTCCCCTGCGGCTGCACCGTCCTACCCCGACCCGCACAGTCCCGTCCCAGGGTAGAAGACAGTCCATTGAAGGTCCCTAAGACCACTTCTTTCCTTCTCCGCCCCCGGGAGCTGCCAGCCAGGCTGGAGACGGAAGGGGGAGGGGTGTGACTCGCCTCCCATGACTGGCCCAGATGGCAGCAGATTCCGCCCCCACTCTCGGGCACCCCTCCACCCCTCGACCCTCCAGAGCTGCCCGTCTGCCGCCCTCCCCGCCCCAGCCCCACCTCCGGCCACCCTCACGCCGGCTCCCGGACACACTCACCGTGCTGGGTGAAGATATTGAAGCCGGCCTCTGCCGTGCGCCCCGCCAGGTCCCGCCTGCGGCCGGAGGGCCTGGCAGCACTGCTGCCCCGGATCCCGCGGGCTTGCGACTGCTGAAGCCCGGCAGCCTCCCCGACGCGGCCCACCTGCTGCCCCATCCCTGCGCTCGCGTACTCCCGCGCCCCCGCGCCCCCCGGTCACATTCTCCTCGGCTCCGGCCTCGGGCTCCCGGCGCGGCTCCGGCCTCTCCTTCCCAGTCCAGGCCCCGGCCCTAAGCGGCCGGGCCGCCGCCGGCTCCGCACGGGGTCTCCTCGCAGCAGCCGCGACGCTGCCTCTAGGCGACTCACAGATTCTCCTTTTCCCTCCGCCTCCCGCGGCTCCGCACCCCCAACGCCGCCGCCGCCACCGCCGCCATCTTTAAACCACCGAGCACTGGGCGAGCGTGGGACAGAGCGTCTCCCGCCCCTCACCGACCAGTCACCTCCTCTACTCGGAGGAAGGGCCTCCCGGCGGCCCCGCCCCGCCCGCGCCGCCCCGCCTCCTAGCCGGGTGGGCCCCGGTGTCCCCTCACCGGCTCGCCCTTCGCTGCTTCAGGTTTGTCCGCGCCTCTGTCCTTCGGGGCACCTCGGCCTCCCAAGTAGGAGTCCGCCGCAGCGGACCCCTCCCACGTTCGGCTCAGTTCGCTACCGCCTTGTGGGTGAGCCGGTCTAATGCCTCTCTGCCCCACCTCCACCTGTCAAATCAATCAGTCGAGTCTTGCTCCAGGTGCGCAGCTCATTAGCGGGCACATTTGGGACAGATTAGCACAAGGTATTTGGTGCTTGCCATCCAGGTAAAGATCCCAAATATGCCCAGGAGAATCCTTTAACTACGCTTGACAGCGATAGACCTAGAGCAAAACTAAAATTATAAAAAATTTACATGTAGATAGTGAAAGTACATTATTATTTCACTGTAAGTTTTTTAAATAATTTCATGATGTTAAGCGGCTCTAGCTTCGGTTGTCTGCACTCTACAGCCTCATTGGAAAAGTAGTTGTGTCCCCATTTAATATTAAATTACCATGAATTCCTCTTGAGCTCCTTTACCGTCTAAGCACATGTGTTTCAGTGACCCTTACAATGCTTGACGTATGTCTTCCCACTGGCATGCTTTAATACCATACACGTGGTCAGGTCTTCTTTTGATGACAGAAGAAAAAAGAGAAAAATATCTCTGACCCTGTTTCTGAGTCAGAACTTACTCATCCTTACCTTAAATTGTCTAGAGTGACTCAAGCAGAAGCGTTTCTTGTACAAACACACACAACACTTATGTGTGGGTAAATATTCACCTCCCATCCTCCCAACTCTATATTCTTCTATCTTAACATTGACCCAAATTTTTAAATTCTCAAAGAACTTGGTTATTATCCTCCTGCTATTCTTTCGGATTCTCCCTTTCCTTTATAAAAATTATCAGTTATTGGAAGCACCACACTGAAAATTTGCTTAAAATTAGAGCAGAAAGGATGGGAGCCATTGCAAAGAAGTAATAAAGCAACCACAGGGAAGATAGGTTTAGAGGGAAAAGGTGAATGCACCTCCCCTTTACATGTCTTCAATAGAACCAGGATGGTCTTAGATGACCCACCCACTGACACTGATACTACTATAAGAGCACTATAAAATTATTTCATTGCCCTCCAGGGTGTGGCCAGAAATAACTGAAATTGCCCCAAAATGGGAATGGAAATATTATGCTTCATCACTGGTGGAATATGAATTTTCTATTTGGATCAAAGATTTCCTGTGTTTAAAATACTTTTCTTTCCTTCTCATTCCTGAAGTGCTTGCAACTCCTGAAAAAAAAATCAGTCACAAGGCATAAAGGTGATCATAGAGCTAGAATTTGACTTGTTTTATTTTTATTATCTGAGAGAGTTTTAATTTGGGAGTAATGGTCTCGCTTCACTGCTAATTCATTAATGGTATATAATAGATAAGGATAATATAATACAGTGGTTAAGGACAGGAACTCTGAAGTCAGACTGCTTGAATTCAATACTGGATTCTAATACAGTACTTACTAGCTATTCACTCTCAGGCAAATCCTTAACGTTTCTATGCATCTGTTTGGCATCTGTGAAATGGTGCTAACAATAGTACTTCCCTTATAGAACTATTGTGAGAATTAAATTGGTTAATATATACAAAACACTTGTAACGGTATTCTGCAAATAATAAGTTTCATACAGGCACTATTAGTACGAAAAAAAGGAATGTTTTCAGATGTCAATCAACTTTTCTGAGCCTAATTTCTTCAAGTGGAATATACTTAGATCACATAACAAATTCTACCATATTTGTTCAGGTGAGCCTCCCTTTACCAACTGCCACCTTGCATTTAACTAAAAACAAAAACACCAACCAATAAAAATATGAAGAATCATGTATCACTTTATTAGTCATTCCTACCACATAATACCTTTGTTTTGCATATGAAGATGCCTCTACCTCTTCTTAAGGTCCTATCTAGACTACAAGTATCCTATAAGGGAAGACTTAGGATATATGCATAATTTTACAGAGAGTTTCCATTCTTTCATTTCAAAGTGAAATAGGAACTTTCAGAATAAGGGGTGGTGACAAACTAGGGATAGTTAATTAGGTGTGGGAAAATGTTTCATTTCAATATAATGAAGCCAAAGGGATTGCCTGAGTCTTGCCAATGGGTTTCAGCCCCAGACAACTTCACTATGGATTCAGAGAGAACTAAAAATGACACTGGGATGTTCTTAGGTTGAAAAGCTTTATTTATTTTTATTATTATTATGGTATATTTAACATACAATCACATGAGCAACATTGTGGTTACTAGATTCCCCCCATTATCAAGTCCCCACCATATACCCCATTACAGTCGCTCTCCATCAGCATAGTAAGATGCTATAGAATCACTACTTGTCTTCTCTGTGTTGTACAGCCCTCCCTGTGCCCCCCCCATGTTATGTGTGCTAATCGTAATGCCCCTTTTTCCCCCTTATCCCTCCCTTTCCACCCACCCTCCCCAGTCCCTTTCCCTTTGGTAACTGTTAGTCCATTCTTGGGTTCTGTGAGTCTGCTGCTTTTGTTCCTTCAGTTTTTGCTTTGTTCTTATACTCCACAGATGAGTGAAATCATTTGATATTTGTCTTTCTCCACCTGGCTTATTTCACTGAGTGTAATACTCTCTAGCTCCATCCATGTTGGTGCAAATGGTAGGATTTGTTTTCTTCTTATGGATGAATAATATTCCATTGTGTATATATACCATATCTTCTTTATCCATTCCTCTACTGATGGACACTTAGGTTCCTTCCATTTCTTGGCTACTGTAAGTAGTGCTGTGATAAACATAGGGGTGAATATGTCCTTCTCAAACTGGGCTGCTGCATTCTTAGGGTAAATTCCTAGAAGTGGAATTCCTGGATCAAATGGTATTTCTATTTTTAGTTTTTTGAGGAACCTCCACACTGCTTTCCACAATGGTTGAACTAATTTACATTCCCACCAGCAGTGTAAGAGGGTTCCCCTTTCTCCACATCCTTGCCAACATTTGTTGCTCCTAGTCTTTTGGATGTTGGCCATCCTTACTGATGTGAGGTGATACCTCATTGTGGTTTTAATTTGCATTTCTCTGATGGCTAATAATGTGGAGCATCTTTTCATGTGTCTATTGGCCATCTGAATTTCTTCTTTGGAGAACTGTCTGTTCAGATCTTCTGCCCATTTTTTAATTGGATTATTTGCTTTTTGTTTGTTGAGGCATGTGGGCTCTTTATGTATTTTGGATGTCAACTCTTTATCAGATATGTCATTTATGAATATGTTTTCCCATGCTGTCAGATGCCTTTTTGATCTACTGATGTTGTCCTTTGCTGTACAGAAGCTTTTTAGTTTGATATAGTCCCACTGTTCATTTTTCCTTTTGTTTCCCTAGCCTGAGGATACATGTTCATGAAAAAGTTGCTCATGTTTATATTCAAGAGAGTTTTGCTTATGTTTTCTTCTAAGAGTTTTATGGTTTCATGACTTACATTCAGGTTTTTGATCCATTTTGAGTTTACTTTTGTGTATGGAGTTAGTAATCCAGTTTTATTCTCTTACATGTAGCTGTACAGTTTTGCCAACAGCAGCTGTTGAAGAGGCTGTCATTTCCCCATTGTATATTCATGGCTCCTTAATCATATATTAATTGACCATATATGCTTGGGTTTATATCTGGACTCTCTATTCTGTTCCATTAGTCTATGGATCTGTTCTTGTGCCAGTACCAAATTGTCTTCATTACTATGGCTTTGTAGTAGAGCTTGAAGTCAGGGAGCGTAATTCTCCCCTGCTTTATTCTTCCTTCCCAGGATTGCTTTGGCTATTCAGGGTCTTTTATGGTTCCATATGAATTTTAGAACTATTTGTTACAGTTTGTTGAAGAATGCTGTCAGTATTTTGATAGGGGTTGCATTGAATCTGAGATTGCTTTAGGCAGGATGGCCATTTTGACAATATTAATAAGATCTTCCTACCCAAGAGCATGGGATGAATTTCCATTTATTAGTGTCCTCTTTAATTTCCCTCAAGAGTGTCTTGTAATTTTCAGAGTATAGGTCTTTAACTTCCTTGATTAGGTTTATTCCTAGGTATTTTATTTGGGGTGAAAGGCTTTATACACAGCTTTATTCCCACAGTGGCAGGTCAATCACTAGAATCCCATCCACTCAGAACAAGTCTCCACGCAGCAAACCGGTCTCTGCCTCTGGGCTTCTCTACCCACTGCAGCCATCTCAGTCTCTGTCTTCTGCACTGCCATCACTCCAGTTTCTGCTCTCCTACAGCTGTGCAGCCCTTAGCACTGGGCAGAGCTCTTTATATAGAGTCAGTAACAACGTATTGCCCACAAGTGAGTAGTGAGTGAGCCAAGCAGAGTGAGTTGAAAATCCTGGCCATAGGAACCTTCACTTTCTCCACACCCTGATAATTACATGTAAACATTTAAAACAAAATATTAAAGACAATCCCAAGTAGTACCATCTCAATCTGAATTGAGGGCAGCTGGGGGCTGCAGTCAGGGCAGAAAATAGTTGACAAAAAAGTAGCAGGGATGGCACACAGTAGCAAAGGGATGTCCTGGCACGAGCAATGGCCAGGAGCTGGCATGAAAGAGCAGACACACCAACACAAAACATGCACTCTGAAGACATAGTGTGCCTATGATGAAGAAGCTCATCACCTTTTCCTTCCATTTAAGAGGAGCAATACTACTATTTCCAGAAACTAGGAGCTTATGAGCAGTGCTTCACTGATCCCTGTCTGTACCTGTCTGCATTTCCAGGGTACTGCCTCATTCTTACATTATCTCCCTGGTCTGCTCTCTCTACATTTGTATGGACAGTGTTTGTTTAGACTCAATTCATCTCTCTGCTGGATTCTCCTTCTACTAGCCTTTCCTTTCCCTCACCTTTAGCACCAAGCAATTCACTAAAACAAAAATATTTTTTCTTCTCACCTCTTTGACCATGCCCCCTCTCCCCTTCATTATGTGCAATGTCTACATTTTTCACCTAATGTTTCAAAATTATTTTCCAGAGTACCCCGTGAAAGGAAAGGAGCAACACACAGCAGCAATTCACTGGAGAGTTCCACTTTATTAGGGAAAGGTGCTGGGTTATATAGGAAGGGGCATAGGGTGATTGTGGTGTTACTTCTATGGGGCTGTTGGCTGTTGGCTAGGTGCTGGGATTGGGAGGGGGGGCGAGAGGTGATTGGGCTTCAGGTGGCGCCGGCGGGAACTGAGGACCCCGAAAAGAAGCCGGAAGTTTGCCATCTTACTGGTGGGGACCCTTCATTCCCCCCTTTCTCCTCTATGGGTTTGTGGACGTTGCTTTCTCTCTGACTGCTTCTTGCTGAACAGGGGCGGAGAAGGGAGTGAGGGTTTGAGGATTGGGAGGAAAGGGTTGATAGGACTCCCCACAGTAAGGATGAGTAGATGTGGGCTTCTTCAGGTTGGAAATTAATGAAGGTTCCCTGTAACTATAGGTTGAGGACCTGTTGATTCCAATGGTGCCAAGAGGATATGGGTGTCAGGAGCCAGGCGTCTGCGGCCATTGTTTCCAGGAACAGTTTCCAGCGGAGAGAGGGGTCCATCTCAGCATGTGGTGAGGAGGTCATGTGAGGGTGAGGGATCTTCTGTGGCCAGAAGCTGGTAGTTCCTGAGTAAAAGCTGGTTGAAAGCTTGATTAGAGATTTTTCCGACTTGGGATTTGATGAACTTTATTATACAGGGTAAGAAGAGACAGACGAGAAGAATGACTATTATGGGGCCTGCAATGGGCCAGAGCCAGGTGAGGAGGGGGTTTGTTAGTATTGAAGAGAATGGGTTGGAATTGGAAGCAGAGTGGAGGCTGGAGGCAAGGTCGGTGAGTTTGGTGATGTCAGTTTCTACAATGCCAGATTCGTTGATGTAATAGCAGCACTCTTCCTGGAGGAAGACGCAGGTGCCGCCCTTCTCAGCTGTAAGCAGATCTAGGGCCCGCCGGTTTTGAAGGGTGACTTTAGCTAGCGAAGTGACCTGTCTTTGGAGAGAGGCTAGGGAATCGGCAGTGGATGTCAGGACTCCCTCAAGTTTGGCGTCGAGATCTCTAACTGCCCATAGAGAGTGACCCAAGGCTCCTCCCGAAAACCCCACCCCAATGGCTGAGGTGATTAAAGAGATACCGACCATGATGGGAAGGAAAGCAGCCCTTTTTGTGCGTGAGTGCAAGGGAGGTTGGAGCTCAAGGAATTCTGCCATGCTGTAAAGTGTAAGCTGTGGGATTAGGGTGACGAGAATGCAGGGTATCGGAGTTGAGAGGTAGTGAGTTGAAAAGACTGCCATTACACCAAAAGAAGTGTCCTGGTTGTGTAAAAGTCTTAGAGCCGGAGGTAGGAGTGTAGATAGAGAGGCAGTGAAGTGCACTGGAGGGGGGTGGAGTTGGGCCTACACAGTGGTGGATGGTGAGATTATCTGCGTATTCTGGTTCCCATAGGGGTATGTCTGCCAGGGGACGGAGGGGTTGTCCGTCTGCATGGAAAGAGTAGTTGGAAATATTGAGGGGCATGGCAGCCAGCAGTGGGCGCTGTAGTGATGCACACAAGAATCAATTGGCGGTGTTGAGGGTGTGGTTGAGAAAGATGGTGGTGTCTTGAATGAGCTGTAACCAAGAGTAGGAGGAATAAGAAGATGAAGAGGTGCCATCAAGAGTTTGGATAATGACTTTCTCGGAATGTCTGATATCTGATGCAACTTGAGAGATCTGGGAGCGAGAGGGAACATACTCTCGAGAGATATGAAGGGTACCGTGGGGGGTCGAGGACCCCTTGTAGTAAACTGAGGCTGTTACTCCAGCAGCCCATCGAGAGTCCCAGGGATCTGGGATTGATAAGGAGAATGAGCTGTTGGGATATTTCATGAAACGGTTGGAGGAGTAATACTGTGGGTACTGGAAGTCACCCATGGAGTGAATGGTGCAAGACCAGTAGGGGCATCCCCCGTAGGTGTCTTGCCATCGCCTGCAATAGGCTTGTCTTTGGTCATAGAGGAAGCAGAGGTAGGGAGAATAAAGGTAGCTGTAAATGAATACTTCGGTGGAGGGAGGAAAGTGGAGGTACAAAGGCTCAGAGCAGCCTTTCAGAGGGCAGTCTGGTGTGGCAATGAGGGCAGTAACTTTTGTTTGATGCTGTGTGTAAGTCTGCTTGACTTTGAATCGCCATACAAAGGAGGGTGGGGCGGCAGGGAAGGCAATAGGAATGAGGGAAAAAAGCGAGAGAGCAGTAAAGGAGGAAAAAGTCATGATTCGGGTATGGATGGCAAAGGGGGTGCACGGGAGATGCGGAGCTTCAAGGGATCAGAGGGATGAGGCATGGTAGAGTAGACAGCGTCTTGGGCTGTATCCGAAGGACTCTGGATTGTGACTGATGGGTCTTGGGTGTCCAGAGAAGGTGGGTCTTGGGTATTTGGTTTCAACCTGGAGATATGAATCCAAGGGGTGACAGAGTTATCAGGCAGTGAGCTTGGCAGCCGAGGGGGTGCAGAGAATAACTGGGTGTGGACCTTCCCATTTCGGGGTGAGAGAGGGCTGATCCTCTGGTGGCTTATAAAACACTAGTTGGCCGGGCTGTAAGACAGGAGGATTTTGGGAGGCGGATGGATCAGGAAGGAGCCAATCCTGGTATTTCCACAATTCAGTGCGGAGGAGAGAGAGTAGTGGAAGGGCTATATTGGGAGGAATTGGTCCTTTGTGGGAAGGGAGCCCCGGGGGTAGAATCGGGCGGCTGTACATGATCTCAAAGGGTGACAAGAAGGAAGGTTTCTTTGGGAGGGCTCGAATGTGGAGTAGAGCTAAGGGAAGTAAGCGAACCCAGTCAAGGTGTAGTTCTAGAGATAGTTTGGTCAGGATGTCTTTTAGAGTCCTATTGGCTCTTTCTACTTTTCCTGAAGCTTGTGGTCGATAAGGACAATGTAAATGCCAGGGGAGCGAGAGCGACTTGGAGAGGTTCTGGATAATTTGGGCAGTGAACTCAGGGCCGTTATCTGATTGGGGGGAAGTGGGCATCCCGAACCTAGGAAAGATCTGGGTGAGGAGGATAGAGGCAACTACGGAAGCTCGTTTGTTACTGGTGGGAAAAGCTTCGACCCATCCTGAAAATGTATCTACTAGCACGAGTAGGTATCTGGTACGTCGTACAGGGGGCATGTTAGTGAAGTCTATTTGCTAATCTGCAGCAGGGACATTACCCCTTGCTTGATGAGCCGGGAAGGGTCGGGCTTTGAGGGGGGTCTTAGGGTTAGTGCGTTGGCAGATGGTGCACTTGCAGGTGATTTGGTTAAGTAGGGTTTTGTCTTCAGGAGAGAGAGGAAAAAAAGATTGTAAAAAATGGATCAAGGATTGGGGGCTGGGATGGAACAGGTCATGTAAGAGGCGGAAGAGAGACTCTTTGTCCTGAGAGCAGAGGGCGTCTTGTGATAAGGCTAAAACTGCAAGGGCAGACGGGTTGTTGTCTGGTGCGTTTTCTGATAGGGCAACTGACCGGGCTACTCTGTCGGCTTTGTTGTTACCTCTTGCAATGGGGGAGTCATCTTTTTGATGTGATTTGCAGTGGACTATGCCTAGTCGGTGTGGGAGTTGTGAAGCCTCTAGAAGTTTAGTAATTAAGGCTGAATTAGTTATGGAATTCCCTTTTGTGGTGAGGAGGCCTTGTTCTTTCCATACTGCCACGTGGGACAAGAGAATGTGGAATACGTACTTGGAGTCAGTGTACAATGTGAGAGATGTGTCCCGGGCCAGAGTGCAAGCTCTGGTGGCTGCAATGAGTTCAGCCTGCTGATTGGTTGTACCAGGGGGTAGGGCTCGTGCCTCAATGACATCTTCGAGGGAGACTACTGCATATCCTGAGTAGTGGGTGCCCTCATGTTTAAAGGAGGACCCATCAGTAAACCAGATGAGGTCAGAGTGTGAGAGGGCTCCTTCGGAGATCGTGGAGTGGCACGGAAGGAAGTTGTGAAGGGCTTCCAGGCAATCATGCGAGGGAGAATGAGGAGAGTAGGGCAGAGGAAGAAGAGTGGCCGGATTCAGGGGCTGGCAGGGGAGGAAAGAAATGTTTGGATTTTGGAGGAAAGAGGACAGTAAGGTCAGGAGTCTGGAGGGAGGAAGAGTCTGTAAACTTTTGTAGGTTAAGAGATCTTTTAGGTGATGTGGGGACAGAATGGTAAGGGGCGCTCCGAATGTTAGTTTATGAGCTTCTTTCTGCAAGAGCTGTCCAGCGGCTAATGCCCGTAGGCAGGGGGTCCATCCCCGAACTGTGGGGTCTAATTGCTTGGAGAGATAAGCTACTGGGGCAAAGGATGGGCCATAATATTGGCCTAGGACTCCTAGAGCTTGACTGGACCTCTCATGAATGTATAATGAGAAGGGTTTTGACAAATCAGGGAGATGGAGAGCTGGAGCTTCTACAAGGGCTTGACGGAGCTTAATGAAGGAGTGTCGGGGTGAGGAGGATAATGGTTCTTCAGGGGGGCCCTTGCTGAGGTCATATAGGGGTCTTGCCAACAGGGAGAAGTTAGGGATCCACGCTCTAAAATACCCAGCCAGGCCTAGAAAGGAAAGGATTTCTGTCTTGGTTTTGGGAATGGGCAGGTCAGAGAGGAGTCGTTTTCTGTCTAAGGTAATGGACTTTCTTTGTTGAGACAGAAGGAATCCAAGGTAAGTGACAGAAGGGGAAGAGATTTGAGCTTTGACAGGGGATACTCGGTAACCTCTGGAAGCTAGAAGGTTAAGTAGAGACGCAGTGTCAAGTTGAGACTGTTCCCACGAGGGACTGCAGAGCAGAAGATCATCTACATATTGTAATAAAGTGGACTCGGGGTGATCATGGTGAAACTGTTTGAGGTCTTGAGCTGGGACTTGTCCAAAAATATGGGGACTATCTCGGAAGCCTTGTGGTAAAACTGTCCAAGTAAGTTGTACAGAATGTCTGGTGCATGGGTCCGTCCAGGTGAAGGCAAAAAAATCTTGGGAGGAGGGGTCTAGAGGGATAGAAAAAAATGCATCCTTGAGATCTAGGACTGAGAAGTGGGATGCGGAAGCAGGGATCTGCGATAAAAGGGTGTATGGATTTGTAACTAAGGGATGGATAGGGACAACGGCTATGTTGATGAGGCGAAGGTCTTGGACAAGGCGGAAAGATCCGTTGTTTTTTTTAACAGCTAATATGGGGGTATTAAATGGGGAGTGAGTGGGTCTGAGGTAGTTTTTGTTTAAGAGATCTTGAATGATGGGTTGGAGGCCTATGAGGGCTGAAGTGGTTAGGGGGTATTGGGCCTGACAGATATACTGAGAGGGGTCACGTAATTTGATAGAGGCAGGGGGACATAGGGCCATGGAGGGGCTTGTAATGTCCCAAACTTTGGGATTTACAGGGTGTATAAGGGCGGAACCGGAGCTTTCATTGGGTAGAGGGGGGTTGTCGGCTATGAGGGCCATCAGAAAGGGAGTACTGGGGGCTGTGGGATTGGATATAGTTATGGAAACGTGGAGGAGGGAAAGGATGTCCCGTCCTAGTAAAGGGATGGGACACTGGGGCATAACTAGGAAGGAGTGGGAGAAAGGTATGGGACTGTCTAGGATTGTGCATAAAGTGGGGGGGTTTTAATGGGAAAATCTGTTTACCTCCTACCCCGACTATAGGAGTAATGGCAGGCGTGGTAGGGCCCCGGTATTCTCGCAAGACTGAGAAGGTGGCTCCTGTATCTAGGAGGAAGGAGATGGGGCGACCGTCTACTATTAAAGTAACCCTGGGCTCCTGTTTGGTGATGGAAATGGTCGGTCGAGAAGCCCCCGGGCCCCATCAATCTTCTTCTGCCAGCCCCACTACGGCTGGCTTAGGATGGGGGTTGTTCGTCCAGCCTCCCCTTCGGGTGGTTGGGCAATCAGACCCCCAGTGGCCCTTTTTGTGGCATCTGGGGCATGGGGTGGTAGGAGATCTGGGGGAGGGGCACACCCTTGACCAATGTCTCTCTTTTCTGGACTTGAAACAAGCTCCTGGGGGGGGCTTGTCTGTAGAGGGGCGCCCAGGTTGTGGTTTTATCAGCTGGGCCAACATCTGGAAATTGGCCTGATCAGCTTTTTCTTTACGGCATTTTTTCTCCTCCTCCCGGTTATGGAAGACTTTAAAGGCCACTGTTAGGATCTCAGTCTGTGGGGTAGCGGGGCCCTGTTCTAACTTTTTGAGTTTAGCTTTAATGTCGGGGTAGCTTTGAGCTAGGAAGTATGTCATAAGGACCTGTCTTCCTTCAGGTGTTTCTGGGTCCAAGCTGGTATACTGTAATAGGGCTTGAGTGAGTCTGTCTAAGAACTCGGAGGGGGTTTCGTCTCTCTTTTGAATTATGTCTTGGAGCTTTTGAAAAGTGACTACTTTACGAGCTGCCTTTTTTAGACCTGCTATTAAGCAGGAGGCAAAAATATCTCGAGAGTGGAGACCCACGGCGGTGTTATAATCGTAGTGTGGGTCTTGTTCGGGGACAGCAGTGGGACCAGGGGGACAGGTGGGGTCAGTCCTGTGGGTTTCGGTAGCATGCGTTTGGACAAAGTTCCAAGCTCGTCTATGCTCCTCAGGGAGGAGAGTATTGGCCAGGAGCATGAAAATGTCATGATGCGTGAGGCTGTAAGACTGGAGGGTCCATTGAAACTCCCTGATGTATGTCGTGGGATCAGTGGAAAAGGAACCTAGGCGTTTCTCTAGTTGGGCTAAATCTCCTAAGGAGAAAGGGATGTGAACGCGCACGATGCCTTCGGATCCTGCTACTTCCCGGAGCAGGGCGATAATTTTGGGAGGCCCTCGGGACGGAGTCTGAGGGGGACTGAAGGGTTCTGGCTCAGTCTGTGTGGGGGAAACAGGTGATGGGGGCAAAGCCACGATAATTTTGGGAGGCCCTCGGGACCGAATCTGAGGGGGCAAAGACGGACGAGGCTCTTGGAACTTAGTTAGAGGGGGGCTGAAAGGCTCAGGCTCGATTTGCGGGAGGGGAGAAGGTGAGGGGGATGGAGGAGGAGGGGGTGAGGTGCCAGAAGAGATGGTGGAGGAGGGTGAAGGGAGAGGATGGGAGGCTTCTGTGGCGGTGGAGGCGACGGCGGCGATAGAGGAAGGGGGAGGGGCTTTTGTAGGAGAAGAAGGGGAAGGGAGAGGACGGGAGGCTTCTGCCGGGGAAAGAGGCCGCGGTGGCGGCGGAGGGTGGAGGGGTTGTAGGAGGGGGAGGGGCCGAAGGGGGAAGTCTGTATGGCGGAGGCTCGTCGGCCGGGTCAAAGGTTATTGAAGAGGGACTGGGAGTGTGTGGAGGGGAGGGAGACGGCTTGCACTTGGGGTGGGGAGCAGGTGGTGCAGAGGCTGGGATTTTGAGCTAGGAGGCGAAAAGCTTCGATATAGGGAATCTCCTTCCATTTTTTCAGGCGCTGGCAGTAGTTAAAGAGATTGCGAGTGATGTTAGGATCAAGAGTTCCCCCTGCAGGCCATTGGTTGTTATTGTCTAGGGGATATGTCGGCCAATCTTGGGAGCAATATTTACGGAGAAGTTTTGGTTTTATATCAGGCACCAGGGAGAGGGTAGCCAGATGCTTAAGCAGGCATTCAAGAGGTGAACTTTCAGGGAGGGATGAGGAGGCTCCCATGGCTAAAGGAGAGAGAAGAAGACAAACAGGGGAAGACAAACGGAGATCCTCGGACTGGAGGCAGACCACAAGGAGACAAAGGGCGTCCCCGATGATCCTTGGTGGTCTGCGGAAACTCGTATACGAGTCGGAATTTCTTGGGAAGTGTGGGTCGTCACCCAGACTTCCCTAAGAAGGCAGAGTGCCGGAGTCACGAGGTACCTAGCACTAGGCATTTTCGGCAGACCGAACAGGTTTCGGCGGACGGAACAGAAGGAGGAGGGTGCGGGAAAGGGAGCGTTCTCATCCGCAAAGGAGTCACCTCGTTTATGGCTATTGGGGGGGGGCTGAGAGTCTGCTGCAGCTGTGAAGGCCTGAGGCGGGGGTTTATGGCTTTTGGAGGAGGGGCCTGAGGGTCCGCTGCAGCCGTGAAGGCCTGAGGCGGGGATTTATGGCTGTCGGGGGAGGGGCCTGAGGGTCTGCCACAGCCGTGAAGGCCTGAGGCGGGGAGCGTTCCCTCCTTGTCTCTGAGCGTCAGGGCCTTTGCGGATAATCACAGTCAATGTCACTGCGATAGCTCGGAGAAGAGTGGCCCACCCCGGAGAAATTTTGCTTAAAAAGTTTCAGCTGAGGCGGGGGTTTATGGCTTTTGGAGGAGGGGCCTGAGGGTCCGCTGCAGCCGTGAAGGCCTGAGGCGGGGAGCGTTCCCTCCTCGTCCCCGAGCGTCAGGGCCTTGCCGGACGATCATGGTCAATGGCACTGCGATAGCTCGGGGAAGAGTGGCCCACTCCGGGGGGAAAACTTACCTAAAGGCCAGAGAGGAGTGGTGAGTGTGATGAGCCAGCACCGGAAAAAGAGGACGAGGGCAAGCTGCTGCTGGTGTTGGCGGGAAGACGGGGCCCAGTTGGGGTGTCCCGTCTCCCGGGTTTCGGCACCAATGAAAGGAAAGGAGCGACACAGCAGCAATTCACTGGAGAGTTCCCCTTTATTAGGGAAAGGTGCTGGGTTATATAGGAAGGGGCATAGGGTGATTGTGGTGTTACTTCTATGGGGCTGTTGGCTGTTGGCTAGGTGCTGGGATTGGGAGGGGGGCGAGAGGTGATTGGGCTTCAGGTGGCACCGGCGGGAACCGAGGACCCCGAAAAGAAGCTGGAAGTTTGCCATCTTACTGGTGGGGACCCTTCACCCTGGATTATAATGGTCTAATGTTCATCATCTCCAGTTCCTCAAACTCCAACCCCTCCTAGAACAGGCATATATGGCTTATCCAACTAGCCTGTTTCTGGAATCCTTTTTTACCTATGACTTTTGCAGTAATCATATTCTTTCCAAGTGACTCCCCTTACAGTATTCAGGATTCTACTCAGATCTTGCCTCCTCCATAAGAAAGTCTCAGACTTATCCAAAGACCTAACAGTTTCCCTAGATTCTACTCAGTCCATACCTAAAACAAACACAGTTGATAACAATTCTTTACCTATAAATTCAATTACCTTCCTCTACGCTCCCCAAATATGTGTAATTTTGATACATGGCTCAGTGTCACAGGGTTGGAAAGAACCTTAGAGATTATCTGGACTAATCTTCTGGAATTCCCTCTACAATAACTCCAATGAGGGAGCCCACTTATTCTGAAGGGTTCTAGCTGTTAAAAAGTTCTTCCTAAAGATAAACTGACACATGCCTCTGTGAGTAAAATTCTAATATTTCCAGAATATCTTGCCTGGCTTCAGTGTATCTGCAGGCATTTCTCAGGGGGTGGAGAGTGGTTCATCTCCATATGGGTGGGTAATTACCTGGGCAACTGAGGGTTTATCTGAACCTGGGAGGTTAGGGGGAGGGCTGGTTTGCTTCTACTGGAGCAGGAAGGAGAACCGGCCCCAGACCACAGTTTGTAAGCAATAAACAGGTTTTAAACTTTATTTCTCCCTTTGACTGATTTCGGTTTTAGAGGTATTTTGCCCCAGGATTTTCTCCCCGGAGTTACAGCCTCCCTGAAACTTCGACCAGTTTCAGCTCCCACCTTCCTAGTTCCACCCAGTAGCTAACCTTTCTTCTATACTATACAATAGCTCTTCACATATTTGAAAACTGTCATGTTTCCCTAAATCTTTTTCTCTACCTATATACATGCATATACTTGTACAATTATGTTTATCTCTGTCCACATCATCTACATTGGCTGAAGATGATTATACAGATACATTAGAAGAAAAAATGTCATTTTATATGTAGCATTTTCTTATTTTCTTTTTTTCCAACTTTGTTGAGATATAATTAATATATCATTTAAGGTATACAAGGTATTGATTTGATACACTTATATATTGCAAAATGATTACTACCATAGCTTTAGCTAATACCTCCATCTTGTCACATAATTATCATTTCCTTTTTGTGGCAAGATCATTTAA
Source organism: Manis javanica (assembly GCF_040802235.1). Classification (NCBI taxonomy): domain Eukaryota; kingdom Metazoa; phylum Chordata; class Mammalia; order Pholidota; family Manidae; genus Manis; species Manis javanica. The sequence continues at coordinate 87,733,206 of NC_133166.1, forward strand.
GATCTACTCTCTTAGCAACTTTCAAGTATTTAATACAGTATTACTAACTATGACCACTATGCCTTATTTTAGACCCCCAGAACTTATTCATCTTATAAATGGAAGTTTATACCCTTTGATATCTCTCCATCAAAAGTCCCCTATAACCACCATCCTAGTCATGAGTTTGGCTTATTTAAGATTCCACATATCAATGATACTATACAGTATTTGTCTTTCTCTGTCTGACTTATTTCACTTTGCATTGTGCCCTCAAGATCAATTTATATTGTTGCAAATGAAAAGATTCCCTTCTTTCTCGTGTCTGAATAATATTCCATTGTGTATGTGTGTATATATACACCATCTTTTTTATCCATTCTTTTTAAGCTGTTGGTACATGCAGTACTTTGGATTTTGTTTATGTGTGGTTTGTCTCTCCATTGTTGTATTAAATTTTTAAAGGCCTATAGCATGCCAAATACTCTTCCATTTACAGATAGACACTTTAAAAGTTGTTTTGGATGACAATGAGAAGGAGGATTCTTATCTGGCTGGGATAGAATAAGTCATTCTCTTTAAAGATAAGGAGATGGATTGCTCCTTTTAGCCCCAAGGGCCTATGTTTCAATATTTCTTTGATTTAAAAACTTTATAAATTATTAAGAGACTATTTCAAACAATTAGCATTACCAGTAGCAATGATATCTATTTATTTTAAATTAATAAATTAGTACTCAGTTGTTTTCTATGGTAATAATGAAATCACAGATCAAATCTGTTTAACATGTAGCCCATCACTACCTACAATAAATGGAATTGGGCCTGGTTTATCATTTATAGTAAGTGGTGTAACTCTGGGGGAAAATCCTGGGGCAAAATACCTTTGAAACCGAAATCAGTCAAAGGGAGAAATAATGTAAGAGAAGCCCATTTATTGCTTACAAGCAATCATCCTGTGTCTCTCCCAACCCACTGCATTAGAAGAGACCTCCACCCAACCTCTCCTGTCCAGATAAGCCCTTGCTCACCCTTGTACTTACCTATTGATATGGAGATGATCTACTTCTCTCCACCCCTTGGAAACACCTATTGATATGGAGATGCAATAAGGCCAGGTGAAGAGATTCTGAAAATATGGCAATTTTACCCAAAGCCCACCCCTCCAGAAACCTAACTTTACAATCTACTTGTTCCCCATCTTCTGCAATGGCCCCTGGGCAAGAAAACTGGAGCATTGTAATGAGACTAACAACATACAATAGCAACAGCAATAAAATCATGATAATCATCAAGCCACAGAATTCAACTAGGTTCAAAGACCTATGCAGATTAAGTCCATAGACCACCCATTCCACAGGCAGTCAGTAGCTGAATAGGTAGGGAGTTCAGAGCAATAACCACATGGAAGCTGCAGCCAGGAGGTGGGTCAGGCCACAGGGACTGTAGAGGAAAATAACCTTAGAGTGATAAGAGACATGTTTTAACAACACCAGCATAGGCAAATCTTGTCCATCAGGTAGGATACATGCAAGAGAATGGTCCTGTGATAGGACAGTGGCAGGAATGAGATCTCATCCTGGTCTAGCATACCAGACCTTCACCCCACTCCCTGTGAGAGTTATAGATGGGTCAGTATATAGGGCTATGGGAGATACATGCACTGGCCATAAAGATAAAACAAAACTTCCCCATAAGATGCTCTTACCTCCCAGACATTTTGGGTACACTACTGTGATCTTTGGGGGCCACTCTGCTGTTACTCCAGGAACACACAGGAGGCTAGCTTCCAGGCCTTTTCCCCAAGGTGCCAGAAGGGCCAGCCATCACTGGTCCATGTATCAAAATGTCCAGGGCCACGTCCACTCAACAGTGTCTCCAGGGTTTAATGCACTGGGGGCTGGCAGCAGGATGTTGCTATGCTGGCCATATCCTGTCTTCAATAACTCCCCTTTGGTTTACACAGACAGTTGTATAGGAGAGGCAGCAATGTGTGTTAGCATTATCCACAGGGCTCAAGGCTTCTCCTTTCACGGCTTCTCATTCAAACACCATAGCACTCTTCATAAATGAATGGACCAGCCCCATAGACTATTGGTATGCAAATTCAAGCTAGAATTCAACAAACCATTGTACCTCTCTGTCATGCTTTCCCAATAGGGTTATATAGTACATGAAACTTCCCCTTTATTCCTAATTGCTGAACTCATTCTTGTAACACATGTCCAGTAAAGCAGGTGCCTTAATCACTCTCAGTCACCTGCGGTCGGCCATAAGCTGCAAAGAGATGCTCTAGGACCCTCTTGGTGGTTTGTTGATCTGCATGATGTGCAGGAAAAGCAACAAATAGTCCAGTAGCCATGTCCATACAAGTCATGGTATACTAATATCCTTCTGATATGGGTAGAGGCCCAATATAGTCTATCTGCCACCTGATAACTGATATCAGCCCCCTTACTATTGTCCCATGTTGCTGCGGGACTCACTGTAAGTCCCTCTTAGAGCACACAAAGCACTCCTTCCGGGCTCTTCTGACTTCTTTAAAGGTCAGTGGCAAGCCCCACCAATAGGCTACAACCCTCATTGTCTTTTACCCTGTGTGCAACAAATGCTGATTAGCCATTGGGCTACATCAGAGGGAGGCTTTCCTTCTAGGCAGTGCACCTGGGCCAATTTGTCTGCTTCATCATTCCCTGGGGATGCCAAAGGCAAATGGCCAGTCACATGATATATGGTAACTGTCTTAGTCTGACCAGAGGCCCATAGGTCTTGCCACAACTCTTGCCACCAGAGGGGCTGGTAACCAACTTTCCAGTTGGCATGGTACCATGTCGGTAGCCACAGGGTCAAGTCCTGATAGATGGTCCAGCTGTCAGTGCAGACAACTATAGGGGAGGGCTCCTGAGTGATTATGAGCCATACTGCCTGCAACTCAGCCCATTGGCTGCTCTTCCCTTCTCCATCCTCCATCCATTTTGTCTGAGTCTTAAGATAGAAAGCCATAGCCCTCCACTTCGGAGGCTTCTCATGACTGAAGACATCTGTATACCAAGCATCTTCAAGTGTAGTAGCTTTTCCATCCTGAGAAGGACTCTCGGCGACCAATGGCTCAAAAACAAGCTCTTCCTGCTTTCCACTGGTATATGTCCCTGGCCCCAATAAGCATTGGAGTTCTCCACTTAAGGGGCTAGTAGAGAGGGTGCTATGCTGCTGTAAATATGCACCCCATTTGGCCAGTGTAAGTGTATGTGCCATGCCACTCCATGGCCTTTGGGTCCAGTCTCACACCCAACCTGTGATGGGATAGGTGGTTATTACCTTGGTCAGAGCTGTTCCAGTGATGGGCTCTGTAGCCAGCAAGGCATGGTACACAGCAGCCAGTTGCTTCTCTGTCAAAGTGTACTGGACCTCTGCTCCTGTGTCCACCAGCACTAGAACACTTTGTACGTTCACAGGGGATGAATGAATTGCTAATTCTACATGTGGCCTCTGGTTCCCACCATGGCCCCCAAGGTGGGGGCCATGGCCCTCCCTTCAGTTGAATCTGATGCCTAATCATTTTCCTGTGGGGGTGAGGGCCCAGGCAGAGCCTGAGTACTGTCCCCAGGAAGTTGTGCAGGGACACAGGCTAGACATGTGGTTTTGAATCCAGCTTCCATGTCTTGGATTTCAGCAGCTGGAACTGCTGCTCTGGCTTTAATTGGTACCACAGTTCTAACAAGATCCTTTTGGGCTGCCCATCATGTTTTTCTTTCACTACCCTGGCCTTTATCAAATCAACCCACATCTGGATCCTTGAGATCTTGATGGGGCCCTTTGCACCTCTCCTTTCAGTCCTAGCCCATACTTCCAATTAAGCTCTTATTGTTTGAATCTCCCCCAGATCTCCTAAAGTACAAGTAACCTCACTTATAGGTTGCCCTATGTGGGGGGCAAGAATAGCCACTAGGGACCCAAAGAGAGATGGGGGAGCTGTATGCAGCACCAGCTTTCTCATTCCTGCAGTGAACAACTCCTCATTGGGGTCCTGAGGGCCCATAATATAGATGATATTTTTCATGCCCAGCTCCCATTAACAGCTGCTGGAGCTCTGCATACATTTTCCAGTTAGTAGGTAAGTATGGCAAATGTGGATAAAATGAGAGTTCCTGTAGCCAGGATTCTCATCTGGCGATGGTTGACTGGCTCACTGCACGCCTGTGGGCAATATATGGCTATTGACTCTATATAAAGAGCTCCGCCCAGTGCTCTGGGTACCACACGGTGGCAGGGCTGCAAGGCTACAGGAGAGCAGAGCAGAAGCTAGAGTGGTGGCAGTGCCGAGGACAGATGCCCAGAGTATGGCTGTGTGGAATGACTGTGCAGAAAGGCCCAGAGGACAGCTGTGCAAACAGAGGGGCCCAGAGGATGGCTGTGAGGACAGAGGGGCCCAGAGGCAGAGACCAGCTTGCTGCATGCAGACTCGGTCTGAGTGAACGGGATTTTAGTGACTGACCGGCCACCTGGAAATAAAGTTGGGTATAACCCTTTCACCCCGAGAACGTTTTGCTGTCATTTTCTTTGGTCACACTGAATCCATAGTGAACTTGGCTGGGGCTGAAACCCATTGGAAAGACAATTGGCAAAAGTCGGCAGGGTTCACTGTTGACCAAGGAAAAAGACAGGCTGCCCTTGTGGGAGGGGTGCTTCAGTGGGCTGCCCCTGTGAATGGGGAAACAGTGGATCATCCTCCAATGGGTATGTGGTCTGAGGTGGCTTGCCTCCTAGAGGACTGGGCCCCACCCCAGGACTGGAGGCAAGTGGAGGTGACACCTGAGGCAATAGGGGTGGCCCTTGGTATAGTAAGCAGATCCTTTGAGAAGCAGAGTGCCCAGGAGGCAGCAGGGACTGTGGGTTGGCTGCTTCTCACAGTATGAAAAAAGTCTACAGAGGAGACCCAAGAAATAGCAGCATGAGAACATGAGCTGCAAATTTCTGTGGATTCCCTGAGGAAGGAGGATGGCATTGATGTGGGAAGAGACAGCATGAGAGTGCCGGCAGCAAGGTGCCATTGGAGGCGAGATAGCAGCGCTGCCAGGTGTTCTGAAGGAGGAAGAGGCCATCAAGAAAAAGATGAACTCCTGAGGGAAGCACAGCAAGGTGGCACGAGAACATCAGCTGCAAAGTAAGAGACCTTCTGAAGACTGAGCTGGCATTGTTGCGAGGCACTGTAGCAGAGGATGCACTTGGGGATGTGGAGAGAAAGTGCCATCAGCCCCAGAAATGGAGGAGGTGGGGAAGGATGAAGGGGTCGTGCTGGAGGCACTGGCACCTCCTGTATTGAAAGCACACCCAGTGGCTGTAAAGAAAATAAAGACCCAGCAGCTGGACGTTCCCCAAGGAGAGGAGCAGTCCCCTCCCCAGGTCGCATAGCACTCTATAGTCTGCCCCTATACCCAGGCTGAGCTGGTGGCTGTGGGACTTAGGGGTGGATGGAATCGTTCTTTTGGGATCAGAGATGGGAACGCTGTCTTCCCTGACAGTGCAGCCGGCCTTGAGGCAGAGATTACAAAATGCGAGTTGACACATACAGTAGCTGAAGCAACGAGAACCCAGAAAGAAATAAGACCTGTTACAGGAGGAATTTGAGGGGCCCCATGAGGATAATGAGGACCCAGATGTGGGTTGATTTGATATGGGCAGGAGTAGATGGACGGAAATTAGATGAGAAGCCGAATAGGATCTTACTGGAGATGGCAACAACTGAAACCAGAGCAACAGTTCAAGCCATTAAGACCAAAGAGGCAGAGGTCAGAGACAAAGACACAAGTCTGGCCTGTGTGTCTGCAAGATTTTTTGCTGGAGAGGCTGGAGAACAATATTCAAGCTTCCTTACACAGGGACCATTGCAGAGGACTAAGGGCACATAGATTGAGAGGAGAGAACCCTGGAAGGGTGGAGTGTGGATAAAATGAGAGTTCCTATGGCCAGGATTCTCACCTGGCCATGGTTGACTAACTCACTGCACACCTGTGGGCAATGCATGGCTGTTGACTCTATATAAAGAGGTCCGGCCAGTGCTCTGGGCGTGGCACGGTGGCAGGGCTACAAGGCTGCAGGAGAGCAGAGCAGAGGCTGGAGTGGTGGCAGTGCTGAGGACAGAGACCCAGAGGACGGCTGTATGGACAGAGGGGCCCAGAAGACGGCTGTGCAAACAGACAGGCCCAGAGGCAGAGACTGGCTTGCTGCATGCAGACTTGTTCTGAGTGAATGGGATTTTAGTGACTGACCTGCCACCTGGAAATAAAGTTGGGTATAACCCTTTCACCCCAAGAACATTTTGCTGTCATTTTCTTTGGTCACACTGAATCCATAGCGAACTTGCCTGGGGCTGAAACCCATTGGCAAGACACAAGTCACCCTGATCAGGCCAAACTGCCCTGATGGTTGCTATCAGCCAATCCAGAAACACCCAATTCCCTGAAGTTTGTCAGGCACTTTGCAACCGCTGCTGGAAGGAAGGGTGAGTCATCAGGAAAGCCAGTCTACCCATTTCAGAAACTAACATAACAATGTTTTCTTCCCCCATATCCCAGAGACTCAAAAGCCATGTAGGCAGAGGTTCCAACGGCCTCTGCTGATACCAGACACTCATGTCCACCAGCTTATTCCTGGGTATGGGGTGGAGCATGGAGTGCTCCACAACCTGGGGAGGGGGTGGCTCCTCCCCCTAAGGAGCCCATGGGTGTTGCGTTTTTACTTTCTTAATTAGAATCAGTTGGGCCTTTAATACAGGAGAGGCTGGTGCATCAGGCAGTGGCCTTGGCAACAGATCAGCCCTCAGCCGCACCCCCTCATCCTCTCCCAGCATCTCCTCTTGCCTCTCCGGGGCTGAAGGCACTGCTCTTTTCTCCTCCTCCCCCACAGCCTCCTGCAGTGCAAATTTTCCGGCTGCCTCCTCCCTCGCTGCTAATGTATCTTCCAGGAGCATAACCCATCTTCTCAATAACTGTCTCTCTTTCTTAAGGGCATCATGTAGGTCATCACCCAGCTCCTCCAAGTGATGCTGAAGTGTGTCTGTCTCCTGCTGAAGTCTCTCTCTCCTTGATAACCCTCTCTCTCTCCTCAATGACATTCTCCACTATCTCAAGCAGCTATAATCCTAGCTGCTACATGGCCACTCAGGGACTCTAAGTAGTCTTCTATCATGGAGAGCTAATTATGCAGCTTCTGGTGTCTCTCCCCTTCCCCATTTCTGGGGAAGGACCTTCCCACTCTTGGAGGTGCTTTACCCTAGACCAAATTCCCCACTAGGGGCTCCCCAGTTGGAAGCCCCACAAATGGGGGCTCCTGAGTGAAGCTGGACCCTCTACCATTGCAGCCACTGGGGCCTCCCCACCATCCACAGAGGGGGTTCCGGGCATCTCTCCACCATCTCTAGAGGCAGCCCATGCACGGGTCACACCCATGTAGAAAGATTTCAGGTTCAGAGGTCTTGCCAACTACTTCTAGATGTAAATCTGGTGGAAAATCCCAGGGCAAAATACCTTTGAAACTGAAATCAGTCAAAGGGAGAAATAAAGTTTAAGAAACCCCCTTATTTCTAACAAGCAGTCCTCCTTCGTCTCTCCCCACCCAGCTGCAGAAGAGTCCTACACCGAACCTCTACTCCCATCCAGATAAGCCCTCACTCACCCTTACAATTACCTATTGATATGGAGATGGCTAACTTCTCTCCACCCCTTCTAAACATCTATTAATACAGAGATGCACTAAAGCCAGGTGAGAGATTCTTGAAATACTTCAATTTTACCCACAATGGGGTTGTTTCAGTTATCTAATGTTGCATAACAAACCATCCCAAAACCTAGTGACTTACAGTAACAGTGATTTATTACTTTTTGTAATGCATGAATTGACTGGAGGGTTCTGCCGATCTCACAGAGGCTCACTCATGTAATAGCCATAGCTGGAGGGTCAGCTGAGATGGAAGGTTCAATAGCCTCACTCCTGTATTTGTTGACTGGTGCTGCTGTAACCAGCAGACACTAGAACAGGGCCTGTGTCCTTGTCTTTGCATAGTAAAAGAATTTAACACCGAGACTTAGGACTATGCAAGCGAGCTGGGAACTTCATTAGAGAAGTGATGAAACAGAAACACCTTGACAGACCAAGGTGGGCTGCTCAAGAGAGAGTCAGCCCTGAAAAGAATCATGGTGGCTCCTATTATGGGGAGTGATGATGTCTACTCATTAGTTATTAGATCCCCTAGCATGAGTAGGGAGGGTTTCAATTAGCACATGCACAGTTGCATCACATACATACATACATGTTGCGACATCATCTCATGTAGCATTGACATATAAAATCTCCATGGGGGTTGGGGGGACGATTTAGTATTATAATGAGGAAAAGGCAACCATCAAACACCAATTTTACCTTATGTACATATCACATGTTGGTTGTGTCTTGGTCCATTATCTGACCAAGGGGGTCTCTAAATCTAGGACATGGTGGCTATAAAACTTGTTAAAACCATAGGCTGATATGAAACACAAGAAGTATTGGAGCCTCACAGAGCCAGAGGTCCAACTCACAATGCACTTTGTCAGGACTTCACTATGTGGGGTTGGACTGGTGTCTTGCCAATGGGTTTCAGCCCCAGGCAAGTTCGCTATGGATTCAGTGTGACCAAAGAAAATGACAGCAAAATGTTCTTGGGGTGAAAGGGTTATACCCAACTTTATTTCCAGGTGGCAGGTCAGTCACTAAAATCCTGTTCACTCAGAGCGAGTCTGCATGCAGCAAGCTGGTCTCTGCCTCTGGGCCCCTCTGTGTGCACAGCCATCCTCCAGCCCTCTCTGCACAGCTGTCCCACACAGCCGTCCTCTGGGCCTCTCTGCACAGTCATCCCGCACAGCCGTCCTCTGGGCCTCTGTCCTCAGCACTGCCACCACTCCAGCCTCTGCTCTGCTCTCCTGCAGCCTTGCAGCTGTGGCACTATGTCGTGCCCAGAGCACTGGGTGAAGCTCTTTTTACAGTCAACAGTCATGTAATGCCCACAGGTGTGCAGTGAGCTAGTTAACCACAGCCAGGTGAGAATCCTGGCCACAGGAACTCTCATTTTATCCACAACTGGTCTCTCCATTTTTTTTTCTATCTCACTGGTGTCAGAATGTCTCAGTTCTCCTCCATATGGTCTCTTGTTATGGGCTGAATTGAGTCCTCCCAAATTTGTATGTTAAAGCACTAACACCCAGTACCTCACAATGTGACTGCATTTGAAGATGGGATCATAAAGAGATGATTAAGTTAAAGTGAGGCCATGAGGCTGGGCCCTAATCCAATGTGGCTGATGTCCTATAAGAAGAGGAAGTTTGGACACAGGCACCCAGAGGGAAGCCCACCCACATGAAGCCACGGGGAGAAGATGGCCATCTGTAAACCAAGAAGAGATCTCAGAAGACAGCAACCCTGTGCTGACACCTTTGTATCAGATTTCCAGCTTCCAGAACTTTGAGAAAATTAATTTCTGTTATTTTAGTCACCCAATCTGTGGTAGTTTGTTATGGCAGCCCCAGCAATAAAATAGAAAAAATAGAAAAATAGTAGAAAACTACAAAAAATACATTTGAAAATGTAGCCTATGGGAGAATGAGGAGTGTATTAGTTTGCGGGGCTGCCATAACAAAGTATCACAGATTGGGAGACTTAAACAACAGAAATTTATTTTCTCACAATTCCATAAGCTAAAACTCCAATCCCACAGCATCAGCAGGGTTGGTTTCTTCTGTGGGCTGTGAGGCAGAGTCTGTTTGCTGCCTCTCTACTCATGTCTGGTGGTTTGCTGGTCATCTTTGGTGTTCCTTGGTGGGAAAGAGGATCGCCCCATCTCTGTCTCCATCTTCATATGGCATCCTCCCTGGATTTCCCCCTTTTTATCAGGACATCAAAATAAGACCATATTGTAAGGTATTGGGAGTTAAGACTTCAACATATGAAGTTTGAGGAACAAATTCAACCCGTATCACTGAGCATGATGGTCCCAGGATTTTAACAGAGCAAGAACAGAAGCTGCAGAATCTCCTGAGGCCTGTGCTCCAGGACACTCACAGCATCACTGCCACCACATTCTATTCATCAAAGCAAGGCCCAAGGCCAGCCCAGATGAAAAGCATGGAGAAACAGACTCCAGCTGTTTCTGGAGAACCAGCAAAATATTACAGTCATGGTTTCAATCTTCTACTAGGTCTTATCCTCTTTTATAATTAGCTAATTGTATGGCCTTGGATTAATCATAAAAACATAACTTATTAGACTCAAAAGGGACCCCAAGCCAAGCCCCTTTTTCACTCCTAAGCTCCCCTTCTTCTCTTTCCATTTTACAGGCTGTTCCTAGGTGAATCCATCAAGCCTCTGTCTGTGCTCATGCTGTTTGCTCTGCCTTTAAAGTCAATACCCCCTTCCTTTATTTTCATCTTTTTATTGAAGCATACTCTTCATATAGAAAAGAATGTGCATGTGTGTACTGCTTGATGAATTTCACATACTAAACATATCCATGTTATTAGCATCCAGGCCCAAAAGCAGAACATTACCAGAATCCCAGAGGCCCTCTCCATATTCCTTTCTAGTCTCTACCCATTTTCTAACCACTAGCAAAGGTAACAATTATCCTGACTTAAATAATGTACATTAACTTTTGCATATTTTTATACTTTATATAATGGAATCATAGTCTGGAATCTTTTTGTCTGACTTCTTTCACCCGGTATTATGCATATGAGATTCGTTCATATTTTTGGTTATACTTGTAGATCACTTTTAATTCCTATATAACATTACATTTTAAGAGGCTATACTACTCTTTATCTGTTCTACTGCTGATGAACATTAGGGTAACCATTTGGTGCAATTACAAATAATGTTCTTATGAATATTCTAGTACATGTCTTCTGGTGACCACAGATAGGCATTTTGTTAGTTATCTACCTAGAACATAGAGCATGAAATGTTTGAATTTAGTAGCTACTAATAGTTTTCCAAAGTAGTTTTACTAGTTTATACATCCACGAGTATATAGAAGAGTTTTACTTGCTCCAAATCCTCCCTAAACTAGGTATTTTCCATCCTTTAAATTTTTATTCCATTTCACAGTTCTTTTACTGCCTAATTCCTATTTGTCTCTTTAAGACTCAGTTTAGGAGTCACCTCCTCCAAGAAGGCTTACCTGATACCCTGGACTATGTATCCTTCTCTGGGCCCACATTAACACCCGTCTATACCCTAGACTTTAGAAGTTATTTGTTTAAAGTTGTTGAAGTTAGTGTGAAGAAGGACAAACTGGCCCATGTGTAAATTGGAACACAACTTGCTGGGCAATTCGGCAGTATCAGTACATATACTCAGTAGGTATACAGAGTATATCAATTTATATATTCTTTTACCTAGTAATTCCTACAAATTACTTTCACATGTACACAGAAGTACATGTTCAAGTATGATTGTAGATTTGAAGAGTGAAAATTTAAAGCAGACTATCCGTCAGTATAGGAATAGTGAATGTAATACTAAGAATTTTTTTAAAAAATGAATGAGAAAGATGGTGGTGTGAGAGGAGAGACAGAGGCTTCCTCCTAAAACTGGATACAATTAGAAAATATAGTTTGCACAACTAATCCTGAGAGAGCAACAGGAAAGAGGACGGCGTCAGACTGCACACACCTGGAGAAAAGAGCAGACCTCACCAAACGGGGTAAAGTACCAGAGCTGTGGCTCCGTGGGACCTGAGCCCTTCCCCCACCCCAGTTCACTGGCGGGAGGAAGAGAAACAGAGCAGGGAGGGAGTGGAAGGCTTGGGACTGCTGAATACCTAGCTCCGGAGATCTGCTCTGGAAGCAAAAACCTACATTTCATGGTGGTTTCATGAGACTCGCATGACTACCAGCTTGGAAAGTTAATACAGGCAGAGTTCCTGGGGAGACTGGGATTCTGGCTGCTTATGGAAAGCAGAGATCCATATCCTGCTGCTCTGGGACAAAAACTTATCCCTGTGTGCCCGGCCCACTGGCTCAGACAATGGAGACAGGCAAAGGAGCCAGGAGGCGGGGAACAGCTCTTTCCTACCCCCAGGCACCAGTACCACTCACCTGCGACCCCCGACATTGCTTCAGGGGCTGAGCAGCTTCAGAATAGAGCTTCTGGACATGAGAGGGTGCCATATACAAATATGAAATGCCAAAGGAACCTTGTCCAGAGTAAAATTATTAATACAACTCCCAAGAAAGATTTAAATGATATAGACCTCGTGACTCTTCCTGAAAGGGAGTTCAAAATAAAAATCATCAACATTCTAATGGAGGTACGGAAAGACATCCAAGAACTCAGGAATGAATTCAGGTCAGAGATCCAGTCGTTGAAGAGCACAATGGAGGGTATTAAAAGCAGGTTGAAACAATAAATGAAATAGAAACTAGAGAAGAAAAATACAAAGAAGCTGAGGCACAGAGAGAAAAAAGGATCTCTAAGAATGAAAGAATATTGAGAGAACTGTGTGACCAATCCAAGCGGAAGAATATTCACATTATAGGGATACCAGAAGAAGAAGAAGAAGAAGAGAGAAAGAAAGAGATAGAAAGTGTCTTTGAGGAGGTAGTTGCTGAAAACTTCCCCAATCTGGGGAAGGAGATAGTCTCTTGGGCCATGGAGATCCACAGACCTCCCAACACAAGGGACCCAAGGAAGACAACACCAAGACATATAGTAATTAAAATGGGAAAGATCAAGGATAAGGACAGACTGTTAAAAGCAGCCAAAGACAGAAATAAGATCACATACAAAGGAAAGCCCATCAGGCTAACATCAGACTTCTCAGCAGAAACCTTACAAGCCAGAAGAGAGTGGCATGATGTATTTAATGCCATGAAGCAGAAGGGCTTGGAACCAAGATTACTTTATCCAGTGAGATTATCATTTAAATTTGAAGGAGGGATTAAACAATTTCCAGATAAGCAAAAGCTGAGAGAATTTACCTCCCACAAACCATCTCAACAGTCTATTTTGGAGGGACTACTATAGATGGAAATGTTCCTAAGGTTGAATAGCTGTCACCAGAGGTAATAAAACCACAGTAAAGAAAGTAGAACAGCTAATTATAAAGCAAATGCAAAATTAAATTAACTATCCCCAAAGTCAGTCAAGGGATAGACAAAAAGTACAAAATTTGATACGTAATATATAAAGAATGAAGGACGAAGAAAAAGGAGGAGAAATAGAAAAGAACCTTTAGATTGTGTTTGTAACAGCATACTAAGTGAGTTAAGATAGACTCTTAGATAGTAAGGAAAGTAACCTGGAACCTTTGGTAACCACGAATCTAAAGCCTGAAATGGCAATAAGTACATACCTATCAATAATCACCCTAAATGTAAATGGACTGAATGCACCAATCAAAAGTCATAGAGTCACTGAATGGATAAAAAAACACGACCCATCTATATGCTGCTTACAAGAGACTCACCTCAAACCCAAAGACATGCACAGACTAAAAGTCAAGGGATGGAAAAAAATATTTCATGCAAACAATAGGTAGAAAAAAGCAGGTGTCGCAGTACTAGTATCAGACAAAATAGACTTCAAAACAAAGAAAGTAACAAGAGATAAAGAAGGACATTATATAATGATAAAGGGCTCAGTCCAACAAGAGGATATAAGCATTATAAATATCTATGCACCCAACACAGGAGCACCAGCATATGTGAAACAAATACTAACAGAACTAAAGGAGGAAATAGATTACAATGCATTCATTTTAGGAGTCGTCAACACACCATTGACTCCAAAGGATAGATTCACCAGACAGAAAATAAGTAAGGACACAGAGGCACTGAACAAAACACTAGAACAGATGAACCTAATAGACATCTATAGAACTCTACACCCAAAAGCAACAGGATACACATTCTTCTCAAGTGCACATGGAACATTCTCCAGAATAGACCACATACTAGGCCACAAAAAGAGCCTCAGTAAATTAAAAAAGATTGAAATTCTACCAACCAACTTTTCAGACCACAAAGGGATAAAACTAGAAATAAATTGTACAAAGAAAGCAAAAAGGCTCACAAACACATGGAGGCTTAACAACATGCTTTGAAATAGTCAATGGATCAATGACCAAATTAATATATGGAAACAAATTACAACAACACAAAGCCCCAACTTCTGTGGGAAGCAGCAAAAGCAGTCTTAAGAGGAAAGTATATAGCAATCCAGGCATATTTAAAGAAGGAAGAACAAACCCAAATAAACAGTCTAATGTCACAATTATCAAAATTGGAAAAAGAAGAACAAATGAGGCCTAAAGTCAGCAGAAGGAGGGACATAATAAAGATCAGAGAAGAAATAAACAAAATTGAGAAAAATAAAACAATAGAAAAAAATCAATGAAACCAAGAGCTGGTTCTTCGAGAAAATAAACAAAATAGATAAGCCTCTAGCCAGACTTATTAAGAGAAAAAGAGAATCAACACACATCAACAGAATGAGAAATGAGAAAGGAAACATCATGACGGACGCCACAGAAATACAAAGATTTATTAGAGAGTACTATGAAAACCTATATGCTAAGAAGCTGGAAAACCTAGAAGAAATGGACAACTTCCTAGAAAAATACAACCTTCCAAGATTGACCAAGGAAGAAACACAAAATCTAAACAAAGCAATAACCAGCAAAGAAATTGATGTGGTAATAAAAAAACTACCCAAGAACAAACCCCCAGGCCAGATTAATTTACCTCAGAATTTTATCAGACATACAGACATAATACCCATAATACCCATTCTCCTTAAAGTTTTCCAAAAAATAGAAGAGGAGGGAATACTCCCAAACTCATTCTATGAAGACACATCACCCTAATACCAAAACCAGGCAAAGACCCCACCAAAAAAGAAAATTACAGACCAATATCCCTGATGAATGTAGATGCAAAAATACTCAACAAAATATTAGCACACCGAATTCAAAAATACATCAAAAGGATCATACACCATGACCAAGTGGGATTCATCCCAGGGATGCAAGGATGGTACAACATTAGAAAATCCATAAACATCATCCACCACATCAACAAAAAGAAAGACAAAAACCACATGATCATCTCCGTAGATGCTGAAAATCATTCGATAAAATTCAACATCCATTCATGATAAAAACTCTCAACAAAATGGGTATAAAGGGCAAGTACCTCAACATAATAAAGGCCATATATGATAAACCCACGGCCAACATCATACTGAACAGTGAAAAGCTGAAAGCTTTTCCTCTAAGATCGGGAACAAGACAGGGATGCCCACTCTCCCCACTGTTATTCAACATAGTACTGGAGATCCTAACAACAGCAATTAGACAAAACAAAGAAATACAAGGAATCCAGATTGCTGAAGAAGAAGTCAAACTGTCACTATTTGCAGATGACATGATATTGTACATAAAAAACCCTAAAGACTCCACTCCAAAACTACTAGAACTGAAATCGGAATACAGCAAAGTTGCAGGATACAAAATTAATACGCAGAAATCTGTGGCTTTCCTATACACTAACAATGAACTAATAGAAAGAGAAATCAGGAAGGCAATTCCATTCACAATAGCATCAAAAAGAATAAAATACTTAGGAATAAACCTAACCCAGGAAGTGAAAGACCTATACCCTGAAAACTACAAGACACTCTTAAGAGAAATTAAAGAGGTCACTAACAAATGGAAACTCATCCCATGCTCTTGGCTGGGAAGAATTAATATCATCAAAATGGCCATCCTGCCCAAAGCAATATACAGATTTGATGCAATCCCTATCAAATTACCAACAGCTTTCTTCAATGAACTGGAACAAATAGTTCAAAAACTCATATGGAAACACCAAAGACCCCTGAATAGCCAAAGCAATCCTGAGAAGGAAGAATAAAGTGGAGGGGATCTCGCTCCCCAACTTCAAGCTCTACTACAAAGCCACAGTAGTCAAGACAGTTTTGTACTGGCACAAGAACAGAGCCACAGACCAGTGGAACAAAATAGAGACTCCAGATATTAACCCAAACATATATGGTCAATTAATATATGATAAAGGAGCCATGGACATACAATGGGGAAATGACAGTCTCTTCAACAGCTGGTGTTGGCAAAACTGGACAGCTACACATAAGAGAATGAAACTGGATCACTGTCAAACCCCATACACAAAAGTAAATTTGAAATGGATTAAAGACCTGAATGTAAAGCATGAAACCATAAAACTCTTAGAAAAAAACATAGGCAAAAATCTCTTGGACATAAACATGAGTGACTTCTTCATGAACATATCTCCCTGGGCAAGGGAAACAAAAGCAAAAATGAACAAGTGGGACTATATCAAGCTGAAAAGCTTCTGTACAGCAAAGGACACCATCAATAGAACAAAAAGGCACCCTACAGTATGGGAGAATATATTCATAAATGACGGATCCAATAAAGGGTTGACATCCAAAATATATAAAGAGCTCACACACCTCAACAAAAAGCAAATAATCCAATTAAAAAATGGGCAGAGGAGCTGAACAGACAGTTCTCCAAAGAAGAAATTCAGATGGCCAACAGACACATGAAAAGATGCTCCACATCGCTTGTCATCAGAGAAATGCAAATTAAAACCACAGTGAGATAACACCTCACACCAGTAAGGATAGCCACCATCCTAAAGACAAACAACAACAAATGTTGGCGAGGTTGTGGAGAAAGGGGAACCCTCCTACACTGCTGGTGGGAATGTAAATTAGTTCAACCATTATGGAAAGCAGTATGGAGGTTCCTCAAAAAGCTCAAAATAGAAATACCATTTGACCCAGGAATTCCACTTCTATGAATTTACCCTAAGAATGCAGCACTCCAGTTTGAAAAAGACAGATACACCCCTATGTTTATCGCAGCACTATTTACAAGAGCCAAGAAATGGAAGCAACCTAAGTGTCCATCAATAGATGAATGGATAAAGAAGATGTGGCACATATACACAATGGAATATTATTCAGCCATAAGAAGAAAGCAAATCCTACCATTTGCAACAACATGGATGGAGCTAGAGGGTATTATGCTCAGTGAAATAAGCCAGGCGGAGAAAGACAAGCACCAAATGATTTCACTCATATGTGGAGTATAAGAACAAAGAAAAACTGAAGGAACAAAACAGCGGCAGAATCACAGAACCCAAGAATGGACTAACGGTTACCAAAGGGAAAGGGACTGGGCAGGAGGGGTGGGAAGGGAGGGATAAGGTCAGGGAAAAAGAAAGGGGGCCTTACGATTAGCATGTATAGTGTGGGGGGGGCACAGGGAGGGCTGTACAACACAGAGAAGACAAGTAGTGAGTCTACAGCATCTTACTATGCTGATGGACAGTGACTGTAATGGGTTTGTAGGGGGGACTTGGTGAAGGGGGGAGTCTAGTAACCATAATGTTCTTCATGTAATTGTAGATTAATGATAATAAAATGAACAATATATATATACACACCATCCTAGTGGGGGATTTTGACAGTAGGGGGCAGAGGGAATATGGGAAATCACTGTACTCTTTGTCAGTTTTGCTGTGAACCTAAAACTGCTCTAAAAAAATAAGTCCATATTTTAAAGAAATGAATAGCACCATTCACATTTTTTTTAAAAACAGCAAATTTTTAAAAAGTAGAACAAATATTTATTCAGCACGTATTATCTGCCATCATTCTTCTGGGTGCTGGGATACAATGATAAGCAAAACAGACACAGTCCCTGTCCTCTCAGGTTATCATCTAGCATAGAAGTCAAATTATCAAACAAACCACACAGACATAAAAGTATACAGGCATATCTGCAACGAGCAGTCTCTGATAGCACTATTTTTCCAACAGCATTTGCTGGAAAATGGATCGATGTGTTACATTTTGGCAACTCTCAAAATATTTAAAACTTTGTTATTATTTTTCTCATAGTGATCTTTAATCAATGATCTTTGATGTTACTATTGTAATTGTTTTGGGGCACGAGACTGTAAATTTATTCAATAAATGGGGTTCTGACTGCTAAAAAAAATGAATGAAATAGGTGTACATGTAAGGGCTTAGGAGGATTTCCAAAGTGTACTGAAAAAACAAGTCACAGAACAAGATGAAAGCTTCTCTGGATGGAGTAATAGGGAACAGTGCCCAGAAAAGGCAGGGCAGGGGATTACCAGGCATGTTACCATCTTGTTTGGACAAACCTCAGCATTTGCTGGTATGTTTATATCATCCTTTGGAAAATTCCACTCTCAGTTTCCTTCTCTATAACATGAGGTTAACAATAATACCTTTAAGGATTGTATGAGGAGTTAATATTTGTACTCTTAGAATAGTACAAAATTGTCTGGCTCCCCCACCCCCTTCCATAAGTGATTGGTCTTGGAATGGTCAGTTGACCCAAGCTTAGCCAGTTACAGTCCTTCCCCAGAATTTTGGTATTGAGCAAGACCAGCCTCTCCTTGAGAACCTGGACTGTAGGATGTAAAGCACAAGATGTTTTAGCAGCTGTGTTTCCCCTCATTTGGAATAGAGAAGAACGAGTTGAGTTGGTATGCAGGGAGAAAAACAAGAATTTCTATTTATAACCTATTTTTTGCTTAAGCTAGTTTGGGCTGATTTTCTGTCATAGTCCTAATCAATACAACCAATGCAATCAATACAAATGCTCTGCTGCAACCACGTTTATTTAAAGCAAGTTACTCATATATAAATGGTAAATTTGGAGAATGATGTCAGTAGAGCAAGTAAGTTGTGCTACTTCACTTGAACCTTTCCCAGCTTGTTAATATTTTGCAGTTGTCAGTAATAAACTTTCTCACAATTAATGAGAAATTTTTAACAATAAATGAAAACTTTCCAAAAAAGCTGAAAATCCTGCAGAAGCACCATCCTTTATTGTAAATATAAATGTCTTCCTTTATAGGTGCTTTCCTTTAGTGAACAAGTGACTAGTTTAGGTGTTTTCAGAACTGCCCTATTTTCCATCAAGCTACCTAGAAAAGCTGCAAGTGCAGGTGAAGAAGCTACAAAGGCGTTTTTGCATGTTTTCCTTATGAGGGAAGACCTTCCTCAGCCTTCTTGCATCCTCTCCAGCTTCCTAACTGTATCTCTCGTGACTCTCTGCCTTCTGCAAAAGAGGCAAGCTGAATTCATTTCTCAATGTTCCCTCTGCCTAAAATGCAGTCCCCTTCCCAAGTCACCTGGCTAACTCCTACTTACCTCTTAGCTCATAGCCTATCCTCCACTGGAAGCATTTCCCAGCCCCTTGTCTAGGTTAGCATCCCTTACCTTCATGCTGCCATGTGCTTTCATAGCAGCTCACTATCCCCATCAACATTTATCCCACATTGTTGTAATTAATTGTTGAATATCTGTCTTTCTCACTAGATTCTAAACTTTATGATGGTACGGAGAGGGTACATTTCATTCACCAATATATCCCCCACAACTAGTACAGTACCTAGTATACACAAAGTGGTTATTAAATATTTATTAAATAAAATGGAACAGTAGACATCTCTATTTTCTATCTTTCCTACAAATAATTTGTCAAACATATTTCTTTTGAAAATGAAATCTGGAAAGTTACCAGAGTAATAAATTCTTATTTTAGGAGATTTGGAAAATGCAGAACATTACAAAGAATGCAAATATTATCTACAATCCCACTACTCAGATATAAATATTTTTTATGTTTTTCCTTTCCGTTTTTTGTTTGTGCATATACACACATGCACATTTAAGTTTTTGTTAATTTTCTTAAGTAAATAACACACCACTTACTCTACCCTAAGAATTAAAATAATATAGGACATAGATTATAAAGCAAAAGTTGTCCTTTAACCCTCTCCCTAATTCTTACAAGTTGGTTCATTTTTTTCTTCCAGCTTTATTGAGACATAACTGATATATATATAACATTGTATAACAATGTGATGAATTAATGTATGTGTGAAATGATTACCACAGTCAGGTTAGTTAACACCTCCATCATATCATATAGTTACTTTTGTCTGGGGGGAGCACTTTTTTAAAAAGCAAAGAAACAAAATTGGGATCATACTGCATACAGCAGTGATTTTTACATTTTACCCTGCTCCATAGTAAAAAATACATTTTATATTACAATCCAGTTATACATATACACACACACACACACACACATTGATATATAACTAAAATTTTAAAATTCAGGAAACAATACTCTGGTGACATAGCCATATTTTCTAGTCTAGTCTCTATCTATTTGTTTGGTTGTTTAAGCTCTATACCTACAGAAGGGCAGCTCAGAATGGGTTGCCAGGGCCCAGGCAAAGTAAAGGAGAATCCGTGCTGAGAGGACAGCCAGCTAGTGGGGAGGGAGAGCAGAAAGTTAGGGAAGAGGGGTGAGGAAGGCACTCCGCGGAGCAACAATCTTGTGCCAACTCTCAGAACCTGAGTAGCATGAGAAGAGCCACCACCTGGGAGGGGAGGCCCAGCACAGGGGTATCGGAGCCTACACGTCATGAGGAGAACATTCACATAAGGGAGGAAGCAGCAGCAGCTATGGGAGATTTACTTCATATACGGTGCATCATTAAATAAGTACATTTATTCAGAATGTCAGCCAGGTATCTCACTATCTGAGAAAAGAGTTACAGAAAGAGAAAACACTGAAAGGAACCCTTGGTGTTGCATTATAATTGAAGGTTTTGGAGTACTCAGAACTGACTACTTAATTTGTAGGGCCCTGTGCAAAATGGAAATGTGGGGTCCCTTCTTTAAAATTAAGAATTTCAAGTGAGAGCAGAGCATTAAACCATGTGCAGGGTCCTTCTAATGATAAGGTCTTACAGCACAGGTCTCGTGTCCATGATGCCAGCCCTGGAGGTATTCATGGTTTTTCAATCTATATGAATGGAAATGTATACCTGTCCTTATTTATCACTATGTAATATAATATGATATATAATATTCCCTACTGCTGTCCATGAAAACATTTGAGATCAGCAACACCCCAATAGCAAAAGCACGTCTAATGAGCTAGATCTTGGCTTCTAAATACCACTCTGTACTAAAAAGAATCAGAGCTCCTTGGAGAAATGGTCTGAAACAGGTCTGGGGCAGGAAAATAGCTGACTCTAGGGGTATTCCAGCAGACAAGGATATGCTCAGAGTGTGGGACTTGTCAAAAGAACAGAAGGACTAGCTTGAATGGGCTATCATTTCAAACCTGGGAAACTGGAGCATCAGAGTAAATAATTATGACAAAAATAAATATATTCAGGCCAATGGGATCTATACTTTTCACTATTGGAGGAGAATGATCAGACATGGAGAGGAAGAAAACTATTCAATAAAATCAAACCATGAGTCTATACCAATATAAATTAATATATAAATACTTTGAAAGTTTATTAACTCATGAGTTATGTGTTTGTTTCAAAGTACCTGCTACAAAATACTTACTAATAGGTACTTACTGATAAAGAGACGTGGTACCATAGAGAAGACTGACAGACACCATCTAAATCAAGTGATCAAAATAAATAATATCACCATGGGACTAATGAAAATCATGCTCTAGCTGGGAGGTTGCAAGGAGAAAACATGGATATTCCTACCAAAGAGAATTAAAATGAATCTAATCATGAGGAAACACTGAAATCCAAAATGGGAGACATTCTGAAAAGTAACTTCTGTAATCTTCAAAAGTGTATCATGAAAGGCAAGGAAAGACTGGGGAACTATTTCAGAATGAAAGACACTGACTAGGCATCACACCCTTAAGACAACACATGATCCTCCACAGATCTGTTTCTTCTAAGGGATATTTGCAAAATCTGAATGGGGTCTGAAGTAGGAGGTACCAATGTATGAGTGTTAATTTTCTGATTTTGGTAGTTGTGTTGTGGTTATGTGTTTGTGTTTATAGGAAATGCACACTATTGTACTAAGGAATAATGGCACATCATATCAGCAACCTACTGTCAAACAGTTCAAATGCCTTACAAAATAAAATCAAGATATATAACGTTATAATATTCCCCTCACTGACTAATCTAATAACCCTATTAAGAAAAAAAACAAGGTTACTTTAGAATGACTCTTTTTTTGTTGAAGTATCATTGATATACAATCTTACATTGGTTTCAAATGTACCACTTTCTCTGGTCCCAGTGCTGGAGTGGTTGACCTTCCCAGTTTGCCAGAGGCTGTCCCAGTCTTAGCCCTGAAAGTTTCTCATTATGGGAAACCCCTTGCAAAGATGTGCAAAGTCCTGGTTTTGCACCAGTTCAGTAAGTTGGAGAAAGGTGCAAACGCCATATGGAAACCCACAGAAATAGAGGCTGAGAGCAATGCTGTTTTTAGTGTCAAATGGCTCTGACACAAATTATCCGCCTCCTATGGTTGCCGGTTGCTATTTCTTTCTCCTGAGGCTGATATTGGCAACCTTGATTAGAAGTTCACAAGAAAGGATCATCTATTGCTGCCTTACTGGGAGTGATGCAATTTGAGTGGGCAATGTAAATGCCCTGTAACAATCCTTTTGGTGCTTTGTCTGTGAATTAACTATTGTGCCTTGTGTTTAATTTTAACATAGTGATATTGAGACTGTATCTTCTAACAATTCAGATAATGAAAAAGAACAAGTACAATAACTACACCAGCATGACCTACGCATCTTTGAAAAAGAAAGCTAATGAGCACTATTATTTTAACAAGCAGTGAATAGGAGGACCCATATAAAAGGATTAAGGTGAATAACCAAAACAGACATACTTTGAAATCTGCAGAAAAGAATTTGAGACTGAACAGGGTGAAGGAGAAGAGAAAGCACTAACTTCAACAAATCCAGGATGAGAAAGGCATTTACTTCTACATCAATGAAAGATTTTTCATCTTCCCCAAAAGACACGAATACTCAGTCTAAAATAGTTGCTGCTAAATTAACTTGAGCATACGAAACAAACTAGTGTGGATTAACATGTGCTATTGTGTCTTTTCCTTGATTGTTCAATGAAACTAAGTAAAACTTATATTTCCTAATTCAGAGGTTGCAACTAGAATGTCTTGTTAGCAAACACAAGGGAAAATTTTGATAACACAAATGTTGGCCCATTACAGTGTAGGGCTGATTCTGACAGGTCCTGCCAGCAATCACGCCTTCTACAGTATATCAAATGATGTCTCAAATCACAGGAACAACAACAAAATGTCTTCCCCAGCTCTTAGAAATTTTTATTGTAAAAAGGAGTTTCAAATTGTCTCCCTGAGTTGGCTGAAGGTTTTAATGAAGCAGCAGAATACATAAAATAAAATATTGTTTATATCTTGTCCAAGTGCAAAATACATTTCATTCATGTATCTGCATATTCAACAGATAGTGCCAGGGTAAATGTTGGCAAATTCCTGTCAGTCTATAAACTTCTTACCAAAGAAAATGAAAAAAACACCTCATCCATGAAATATTGTGCATTGCATACCTTGTACACAACAATGCTAGAAAAAAAGTTTGATTTATTTACCTGCAATATTGAGACTTTAATAATAAAAGTGTTTGGTGATGTCTCAGTTGCCTTAAAACATGCGGAAGCACTAAGTGAGATGTCCTGACTTTATGAAATGGGAAGAGCATCCTTCAACATATGCCTTCAAGGTGACTATCAATTTTAGCTAGCATAGAAAGAAGTGTTGGTCTGCTCTAACAGCATATTTTCAAAGTGTGGGGCAAGAGAATGTCCTTCCCCACCTTGCAAACACATTAAGGATGAGGATGGAGCAAAGGATTATAGTAAAATTCTATACTATTTCTCTAAAACTACTTGATGATATTTAAAGACCCTGCAAGAAGCCTAAAAAAAATAAAATAAAATGAAAGCCAGCTACCTCTGAGTTGTTCACTGTCGTGTAAGTTTCAACAATAACAGTAACAATGAAAACCACACAGTGAAAAAAAAAGAAGATTCCTTTTTTGGAAATAAGACTGCTTCAGAAGAACAAACGTCACCAGAAGAGAATAGCCAGGTGAATCAGGACTTTCTCAGTTTTGCTACTCGAACTGTAACTTTGGAATCCAACTTTGATATCACAAGTTCAAATTACCTCTGTAATTTACAACCACTTTCCCTAACAGAGCTTTAACTTAATGATGACACCCAATGTGCTTCAGAGTATGTAGTCCATTTCCCTTCCCCTTGAATCTGAGCCTGTGATTTGCTTTGATCAATGGATATGGCAGAATGGACTCTGATTCCTGAGGCTAGGCCATCAGAAACCTGGCATCATTTCCCTTCAACACTTGGAAAGATCCCTCTTGAAATGCAGCTGAAAGATGTTAAAACTTGAAAGGGTCGACTGTAAAATTTAGGAAGGGAAATTTGACCATTGGTTTCACAAGTATTTCCTTGGGTAATTAATATAATTAGCATAATAATCTAAGTTAATAGATAGAAATCTCATATCAAATATAAGATAGAAGTAAAGAAATTGATAAGACTACAAGTAATCCTAAGAGGTTAGGCAGCTTAGAGAGCAAGAACAAGGCAGTGAAGGGGGTGGAGCCAAGATGGCAGCATGAGTAGGACAGTGGGAATCTCCTCCCAAAAACATATATATTTTTGAAAATACAACAAATACAACTAATCCTAAAAGAGAGACCAGAAGGCACAGGACAACAGCCAGATTACATCCACACCTGCGAGAACCCAGCGCCTGGTGAAAGAGGTAAGATACAAGCCCCGGCCCGGCGGGACCCGAGCGCCCCTCACTCCAGCTCCCGGCAGGAGGAGAGGAGTTGGAGCGGGGAGGGAGAGGGAGTCCAGGACTACTAATCACCCAGCCCTACCCATCTGCACCAGAGCACAGATACAGTGCATGCGTGGAGTGCTGGAAACTAGGGAAACAGGGCAGCAAGATCTTTGAATGGGTCCTGAAGCTGGGGCCCCCGTGACAAAGAAAAGCGAGTGCTTTTTGAAAGTCTTAAAGGGACAGGGACGCCACAGCTGGATGGAAGCATTCTGGGTCACAGTCCAGCAGCTGGAAATTCCAGGGAACTCCAGGTGCACTAACCCCCTGGGCAACAGCTCTGAGACCCCTCACGGAGGTAAACAGCCAAAAAGCCCTCCCATCTATTACCCCTCCAGGGCCCCGCCATAGCAGAGTAGCAGCCTGAGGCTGGCCACGCCCACAGCAAGGGAGCTTCCTCCATATGGCCCGGCAAGATACAGAGACCCAGTCTACATGCAATTGCCCAATACAAGCCACTAGGGGTCACAGTTGTCCCAGTAAAGAGGCCAGGAGCAAGTGGAAAGCCTTAGCTCTCCCAACTGACAGAAAGCCGATAGCTCACCACTGCACTTATCAACATGAAAAGGCAAAAAAATTTGATCCAGACAAGACTAACCCAGACAGCTTCGATATCTGCTACATCTTCCCATGAAAAGGAACCTGGGGAGATAGATTTAACCAGTCTTCCTGAAAAAGAATTCAAAACAAAAGTCATAACCATGCTGATGGACTTGCAGAGAAATATGCAAGAAATAAGGAGGGAGAATACAGAAATAAAACAAGCTCTGGAAGGACTTAAAAACAGAATGGACGAGTTGCAAGAGACCATTAATGAACTAGAAAACAGAGAACAGGAACGCAGAGAAGCTGATGCAGAGAGAGAGAAAAGGATCTCCAGGAATGAAAGATTTTTAAGAGAACTGAGTGACCAATTGAAATAGAACAATATCCACATTATAGGGGTACCAGAAGAAGAAGAGAGAGGAAAAGGGATAGAAAGTGTCTTTGAAGAAATAATTCCTGAAAACTTCCCCAAATTAGGGGAGGAAATGGCCTCTCAGACCACAGAGGTACACAGAACTCCCATGACAAGGGATCCAAGGAGGGCAACACCAAGACACATAATAATTAAAATGGCAAAGATCAAAGACAAGGACAAAGTATTAAAGGCAGCCACAGAGAAAAAAAAGGTCACCTACAAAGGAAAACCCATCAGGCTATCATCAGACTTTTCAACAGAAACCCTACAGGCCAGAAGAGAATGGCATGATATACTTATTGCAATGAAACAGAAGGGCCCTCGAACCAAGATTACTGTATCCAGCATGATTATCATTTAAATATGAAGGAGGGATTAAATAATTCCCAGACAAGCAAAAGTTGAGGGAATTTGCCTCCCACAAACCACCTCTACAGGAAATCTTACAGGGACTGCTCTAGATGGGAGCACTCCTAAAAAGAGCACAGAACAAAACACCCAACATATGAAGAAGGGAGGAGGAGGAATAAGAAGGGAGAGAACTAAAGAATCATCACACTGTGTTTATACTAGCTCAATAAGCGAGCTAAGTTGGGCAGTAAGATACTAAAGAGGTTAACCTTGAACCTTTGGTAACCACGAATTTAAAGCCTACAATGGCAATAA
Source organism: Manis javanica (assembly GCF_040802235.1). Classification (NCBI taxonomy): domain Eukaryota; kingdom Metazoa; phylum Chordata; class Mammalia; order Pholidota; family Manidae; genus Manis; species Manis javanica. The sequence continues at coordinate 87,759,649 of NC_133166.1, forward strand.
GTACATATCTTTCAATAGTCACCCTAAATGTAAATGGACTGAATGCACCAATCAAAAGACACAGAGTAATAGAATGGATAAAAAAGCAAGACCCATCCATATGCTGCTTACAGGAGACTCACCTCAAACCCAAAGACATGCACAGACTTAAAGTCAAGGGATGGAAAAAGATATTTCAGGCAAACAACAGAGAGAAAAAAGCAGGTGTTGCAATACTAGTATCAGACAAAATAGACTTCAACATAAAGAAAGTAACAAAAGATAAAGAAGGACATTACAAAATGATAAAGGGCTCAGTCCAACAAGAGGATATAACCATTATAAATATCTATGCACCCAATACGGGAGCACCAACATATGTGAAACAAATACTAACAGAATTAAAGGAGGAAATAGAATGCAATGTGTTCATTCTGGGAGACTTCAAAACACCACTCACTCCAAAAGACAGATCCACCAGACAGAAAATAAGTAAGGACACAAAGGCACTGAACAACACACTAGAACAGATGGACCTAATAGACATCTATAGAACTCTACATCCAAAAGCAGCAGGATACACATTCTTCTCAAGTGCACATGGAACATTCTCCAGAATACACCACATACTAGGCCACAAGAAGAGCCTCAGTAAATTCAAAAAGATTGAAATCCTACCAACCAACTTTTTAGACCACAAAGTTATAAAACTAGAAATAAACTGTACAAAGAAAGCAAAAAGGCTCACAAACACATGGAGGCTTAACAACACGCTCCTAAATAATCAATGGATCAATGACCAAATCCAAATGGAGATCCAGCAATGTATGGAAACAAACGACAACAACAACACAAAGCCCCAACTACTGTGAGATACAGCAAAAGCAGTCTTAAGAGGAAAGTATATAGCAATCCAGGCATATTTAAAGAAGGAAGAACAATCCCAAATGAATGGTCTATTGTCACAATTATCGAAATTGGAAAAAGAAGAACAAAAGAGGCCTAAGGTCAGCAGAAGGAGGGACATAATAAAGATCAGAGAAGAAATAAATAAAATTGAGAAGAATAAAACAATAGCAAAAATCAATGAAACCAAGAGCTGGTTCTTCGAGAAAATAAACAAAATAGATAAGCCTCTAGCCAGACTTATTAAGAGGAAAAGAGAGTCAATACAAATCAACAGAATCAGAAACGAGAAAGGAAAAATCACGACGGACCCCACAGTAATACAAAGAATTATTAGAGAGTACTATGAAAACCTATATGCTAACAAGCTGGGAAACCTAGGAGAAATAGACAACTTCTTAGAAAAATACAACTTTCCAAGACTGACCCAGAAAGAAACAGAAAATCTAAACAGACCAATGACCAGCAACAAAATTGAAGCAGTAATCAAAAAACTACCAAAGAACTAAACCCCCAGGCCAGATGGATTTACCTCAGAATTTTATCAGACATACAGAGAAGACATAATACCCATTCTCCTTAAAGTTTTCCAAAAAAATAGAAGAGGAGGGAATACTCCCAAACTCATTCTATGAAGACAACATCACCCTAACACCAAAACCAGACAAAGACCCCACCAAAAAAGAAAACTACAGACCAATATCCCTGATGAACGTAGATGCAAAAATACTCAACAAAATATTAGCACACCGAATTCAAAAATACATCAAAAGTATCATACACCATGACCAAGTGGGATTCATCCCAGGGATGCAAGGATGGTACAACATTCAAAAATCCATCAACATCATCCACCACATCAACAAAAAGAAAGACAAAAACCAAATGATCATCTCCATAGATGCTGAAAAAGGCATTCAATAAAATTCAACATCCATTCATGATAAAAACTCTCAACAAAATGGGTATAGAGGGCAAGTACCTCAATATAATAAAGGCCATATATGATAAACCCACAGCCAACATCATACTGAACAGCGAGAAGCTGAAAGCTTTTCCTCTAAGATCGGGAACAAGACAGGGATGCCCACTATCCCCACTGTTATTCAACATAGTGCTGGAGGTCCTAGCCATGGCAATTAGACAAAACAAAGAAATACGAGGAATTCAGATTGGTAAAGAAGTTAAACTGTCACTATTTGCAGATGACATGATATTGTACATAAAAAACCTTAAAGACTCCACTCTGAAACTACTAGAGCTCATATCGGAATTCAGCAAAGTTACAGGATACAAAATTAACACACAGAAATCTGTGACTTTTCTATACACTAACAATAAACTAATAGAAGGAGAAATCAGGAAGACAATTCCATTCACAATAGCATCAAAAAGAATAAAATACCTAGGAATAAACCTAACCCAGGAAGTGAAAGACCTATACCCTGAAAACTATAAGACACTCTTAAGAGAAATTAAAGAGGTCACTAACAAATGGAAACTCATCCCATGCTCTTGGCTAGGAAGAATTAATATCATCAAAATGGCCATTCTGCCCAAAGCAATATACAGATTCGATGCAATCTCTATCAAATTACCAACAGCTTTCTTCAATGAACTGGAACAAATCATTCAAAAATTCATATGGAAACACCAAAGACCCTGAATAGCTAAAGCAATCCTGAGAAGGAAGAATAAAGTGGGGGGAATCTCACTCCCCAACTTCAAGCTCTACTACAAAGCCAGAGTAATCAAGACAATATGGTACTGGCACAAGAACAGAGCCACAGACCAATGGAACAGAATAGAGACTCCAAACATTAACCCAAACATATATGGTCAACTAATATTCAGTAAAGGGGCCATGGACATACAATGGGGAAATGACAGTCTCTTCAACAGATGGTGCTGGCAAAACTGGACAGCTACATGTAAGAGGCATGGATCACTGTCTAACCCCATACACAAAAGTAAATTCGAAATGGATCAGACTTGAATGTAAGTCATGAAACCATAAAACTCTTAGAAATAAAAAATAGGCAAAAATCTCTTAGACATAAACATGAGTGACCTCTTCTTGAACATATCTCCCCGGGCAAGGGAAACAAATGCAAAAATGAACAAACGGGACTATATCAAGCTGAAAAGCTTCTGTACAGCAAAGGACACCATCAATAAAACAAAAAGGTATCCTACAGTATGGGAGAATATATTAAAAAATGACGGATCCAATAAAGGGTTGACATCCAAAATATATAAAGAGCTCACACACCTCAACAAACAAAAAGCAAATAATCCCAAATAAAAAATGGGCAGAGGAGCTGAATAGACAGTTCTCTAAAGAAGAAATTCAGATGGCCAACAGACACATGAAAAGGTGTTCCACATTGCTTGTCATCAGAGAAATGCAAATTAAAACCACAATAAGATATCATCTCACACCAGTAAGGATGGCTACCATCCAAAAGACAAACAACAACAAATGTTGGCGAGGTTGTGGAGAAAGGGGAACCCTCCTACACTGCTGGTGGGAATGTAAATTAGTTCAACCATTATGGAAAGCAGTATGGAGGTTCCTCAAAAAGCTCAAAATAGAAATACCATTTGACCCAGGAATTCCACTTCTAGGAATTTACCCCAAGAATGCAGCACTCCAGTTTGAAAAAGACAGATACACCCCTATGTTTATCACTGCACTATTTACAATAGCCAAGATATGGAAGCAACCTAAATGTCCATCAGTAGATGAATGGATAAAGAATATGTGGTATATATACACAGTGGAATATTACTCAGCCATAAGAAGAAAACAAATCCTACCATTTGCAACAACATGGATGGAGCTAGAGGGTATTATGCTAAGTGAAATAAACCAGGTGGAGAAAGACAAGCACCAAATGATTTCACTCATATGTGGAGTATAAGAACAAAAGAAAACTGAAGGAACAAAACAGCAGCGGAAGCACAGAACCCAAGAATGGACTAATAGTTACCAAAGGGAAAGGGACTGGGGAGGACGGGTGGGAAGGGAGGGATAAGGGCGGGAAGAAAAGAAAGGGTGCATTACGATTAGCATGTATAGTGTTGGGGGGGCACGGGGAGGGCTGTGCAACACAGAGAAGACAAGTAGTGATTTTACAGCATCTTTCTATGCTGATGGACAGTGACTGTGAATGGGGATGTGGGGGGGACTTGGTGAAGGGGGGAGCCTAGTAAACATAATGTCCTTCATGTAATTGTAGATTAATGATACTAAAAAAAAGAACAAGGCAGTGACTGCAGTGGGGTATGATGGGAGGAGTCGATAAGAAGGGTAAATGTAGTAACCACATTGTTTTTCTTGTGAAATCTTCATAAGATTGTATATCAATAATACCTTAATTTAAAAAAAGAAATAATAAAAAAAGAAAAAGGGACTACTGAATGCTAATCATTTTATTTCCTTGAAACAATTACAGATTTAAAGATTAGAATCATTTAAAATTTTTCTGATGTTAATTACCTTGACTGTGATAATCATTTCATAATGTATACATATATCAAAACATAATGTTGTACATCTTAAAGATACACAATATTTATGTCAACCATATCTTATTAAAGGTGGAAAAATATTATGCCATCATTGGAATAAATTCTACCAAATAAATGAAGGTAATGTGGAACCATGTGACCCTATGTGTCAGTTTCACTGGGACTCAGTTTCTTTTCTTTTTTTTTATTAAGGTATCATTGATATATACTCTTATGAAGGTCTCACATGAAAAACATTGTGGTTACTACATTCACCCATATTATCAAGTCCCTCCCACCCCATGAAGTCACTGTCCATCAGTGTAGTAAGATGCCACAGAGTCACTACCTGTGGGACTTGGTTTCTTGCACTGTAAAATGAGAGATGGGTTAGATAACTAGAATATATATATAGGTGACCCTTGAACAATGCAGGGGTTGGGCTCCCACCACAACGCAGTTGAAAATCTGTGTATAACTGTTGCTCCATTAAATCTAAACAGTGCCTTTCCAATTATGAGGAGGGGAAATACATGATCATTAGCTTTAGGGAAAGGAATACACAAAAGCTGAGCATTTGAACACTGATAAAGCCCCCCTACCTCTACATCACTGGGAAAGTCTTGTGTCCCCCAAAGGTATGTGTGTGCCAACTTGAAGACGATTATTCTAGTTAATGTCATAAAATAGGAAAATGGAATAGTGTAAATATTGGGAAAATGATTATTTGTAGCTATGATTGAATATGTAGGAAATCTAGGTTGCTCAATTAATGAGTTTTAGAACTGTTGGAGCAAGTTAAAATGGCTAGACATAAGAGTACACAAACTTATTGACACATGAGATAATATATTTTCTTACTATTTAAGCTAAAAAAAAAATGTACACAAACTTAGTAGCTTTCCTTAATAGAAGTAATAACAAGTTAGAAACAGAGTTGTAACAAAATAAATATATACCCACACATGCATATATATGTATATGAAATAAGTTAATCAGAAGGGTGTTAAATGGGAAATAAGTATAAAACTATAATTAAGAATATAAAGATAAATTCAGCACAGAGTTCTTCCTGAGGAGAAAGACTTAGTATAACAAAATATGTGACTTCTAAGAAATTGTTTTACCACAATTCCAGTAAAAAGCCCTTTGATATATAAAACTAACACCTATTTTTCATATTTTATGGCAAACTAACAACCCATATGTGTATAGTTTTTAAGTATACACACATCACACACATGCATTTGGAGAACAGGGAGTCTGGGATAGCTGTAATTCGGTTTGGCCCTCTCAGAAGTTGTCCACTCTAGTGTTGGCCATTCAGTTACTAAATAGTTATTAATTTCTTACTATGTGTGAGATACTGCGTCAGAGACTAAGGTTACAGCTGTAAAAAGGCGGACAAAATTCCCTTCTCAAGAAAATTACCCTCTAGTGGGGTATTCAGTGGAGAGAACAGACATTATAGTATACCATGTGGTAAGTGCTAAGACAGGGGAAGTGACTAAAGAGTGCAGAGACAGGACAAGGAGCGATGGCAATCTGCAGGATGAATATGGCTCAGCCAGGGGAAGCTGGGGGTCAGGAGGAAGGCAAAAGGGAACATCCTTCAGGCCCTAAGTAAGGCCAGAGAGAGCCACGCACAAGTGAGGAGCTATGACGTTTTCTCTCACTTTTTTTTTTCTCGCATCAGCAAGTATCTTATGACTGTTTGCTGTGCACTTGGTGGGAATGTAAGACACAAAAGGTTAAATTTCAACACAGGAACAGAACAGCACCAGAGATGTCACAACTGTTGAAACACAAATTCAGTTAACTTTTAAAGTGACTTAGCTCAATGCTTTTACATTCTAATTTGTTTGTTTTGAAAAAAAAATTAAACATGCCGAAAAATTGAAAGAACAGTGTAATGAATATCCATATTCCTCCCTACCGGAATTCACCAACTGTTGACATCTTGCCACATCAGCCTTCTCTCTCCGTATGTGTGCACACACTTTTCTTTTTGCCAAACAGCTGAAAGTAGGTTTCACATATCCTTCTATATTACCCTTCACGTCAGCCTGCATGCCCTAAGAACAGAAACATTCTCCTACACAAGCATAATACACTAACTATGCCTAAGAAAATCAACATTAACTCAAGTACATCGACCAACATTCAGTCAACACTCAAAGTTCCAAACTAACCCCCAATGTCCTTTAACTGTTTTCCCCATCTATCACATTTAAAAGTTCTTCTGTATCTTGTAATCCACTGTGTCTGAAAAATAAATGTAACCTCTTTAGAAATGTTTCCTCCCCTTACAGATTACCTATACTTTAATATTTAATCTATTTGGGCTTACTAGATATGTAATTTATGACTTACATGATTGGGTCTGTGAAGGAAACAATTTGGAGGGCATTACGGGATAGGCTACCTCATCACAAGTAGCCTCTAGGTGTCCTCCTGGGATAGTGGGAACCAGTAGCTAGTTGCTACACTGGACTTTCTAGAGTCACTATTTGAAGAGATACATTTTTCTCTAGTCAGTATAGATCAGAGTCTAATAAATGTATCAAAATTCTAAACAGAACATAGATGAGCTCAATTTACATGGTTCTCCAAATTTATATTTGGCACACATGCAGTAAGTGGCAAATTGGGAGACTGTGAGGTAATAAATGAAGTGACAGGTGAAAATAAACCAGTTTAAGTATTCACAGATTTGTTTCCCCCACTTTCATCCCTTTTTAAAAGGATTTTTTTATTGCTCGATATTGTGCCTTTTTTCCTTCCCCCACTTCCGTCCCTTTTTAAAAAGATTTTTTTTATTGCTTGATATTGTGCTTTTTTTCCTTTTTTAACCTCAGTTAAATGGGTAGAGAAATAGAATAGAATGAGCCTAAATGAGAATCCATATAGGAGACTCCTGACAGGAGGGATTCAGGAGGTGAGCGGAAGCCATCAGGACAGGCTGGGAGTTTCCAAAGAGAGAGAAAAGAGTAATTTGGAGGTAGCTGCTATGATGAGTGGGCCTTTGGGAAGAGACTGGTAAGGGGTTGTAAGGGATTTTGCTGTGTCCTGGATAGTGTGTTCTACTTTAACATCTTTCCTCAGATTTATTCCAGTTATAATACTAACAGTTATTTACTGAATACTAATGCTGTGCTTCAGCCAGTGCTAAGCACTTTGCACACACTAGCTCATATAATCCTAATAAGAAGCCTGTGAACTATTATTATCACTACGTTACAGATAAGAAAAGGTTTGCTTAGAGAGATTAAGCAAGTCATCCAAGGTCACATAGTAAATGGCAAGGCCAGCAGAGCCAGGAGTAGGATCTATTCTGACTCCAGACCTACATTCTTCTGACATCACTCATTTGTCACAATCTTGTGTGATTGTGTAGCATATGCAAAAGCATAAAGTGGGCCATGCAACCAAAATTCTTCCAGGTTCTGGAAATTGCCAAAATTCTATCTGTCTTGGGAATGTTACTGTGACTTTGATGCCATCAAATCCTTAACATTGCAGGGTTTTAGATGGTCCTTGCATGGTCTCAAAAGGTGGCCATTCCTATATAGTACTACTTCTCCATTCATATGAGACAATGTGTGCTTTTGTTTCTCTCTCTCTCTCTATCTCTCTCTCTCAAAAGCAAGGCACACTAGGTTGCCCACTGCTATCCTTTGGGAAAAGACCATCAGTGAAAAAAATAGCCTACATTTGGGTGTGTGATTTATACAAATGTGTTCACCACAGCTGGGGTAAACTCCTTGCCCAGCATGGTAGGCAAATATTGTCCCTCTCCCCAAAGATGTCCATGCATAGTCCCTAAAACCTGATTACTAAAAAGGATTTTGCAGTGTGATTAAATTAAGGATCTTGAGATGGAGAGATGATCCTTCCTGGATTATCCAAGCGAGCCCAAAATAATACAAAACTCTTACAAGCGAGAGGCAGAAGAGGCAGAGTTAAGAGATGTGATGATGGAAGCTGAGGGTGGAATAATGCAGAGCCACAAGCCAGGGAGTGAAGCAGTTTCTAGAAGGTGGAGAAGACCAGACTATAGATCCTCCCCTAACGCCTCCAGAATCTGTTTCGGCAGCAAGAGGAAACTAAGAGACCCACATAGGGATGCCAGAAGTCATACATGCTGCTCTCTGTCCTTCATTCAGACCCATGGAGCAAAGGTGACCCTCCTCATACCAAACATAGTTACAGCACAGCCTCCTGGGTGGTGGAGTTCTCTTCTTAAGTAGGCCAACTCCTCTGTATATGGAGAGGAAACAAGAACTTCCCAGATCTTTAGTAATGGTAAAAATTCAAGCTGTTCTTTTCCTGTGCCAGGCAGTGTTCTAAGAGTTTATGTAAATTATATCACTTAATTCTCACAACAGAGGAGGAAATTGAAGCACAGAGAGCTCAAGCTATCTGACACCTGCACTCCTTCTTTGTTTTTTTCCATAGCATTAATTTTATCCTAGGTTCCCTAGGAAACAGAGGCAAGAATTAGGCACCAATACTTTCTCTGAGGAAAGGAAAGCTAGGGAGGCCAAGGGGAGAAGAAAGGAAAGTGGAAATGTGATGAAATGTGAAGTAATGGGTCTTGTGCTAACTACCCCTTCTTCTCCAGAGACACAGCAGGTCACATGGCCCAGGATCAGCTAGCCAGGCAGAGGTGGAGCAGAGATGTGACAGTCATCTGACTCCAGAGAACTTGCACATGACGGCTATTTTATGCTATGCTGTCTCTCTTGGAAAAGTATCCTTAAATGTCACTTTTCTTTTTCTTTTTTGGTTGCTCTTAGTGCTCCTGAATTCTTGTGTTCTGTCTGCTCTGTATCCTCCATTCAAGGTTCTCCTGGCCTTGGGGACAGGAGAAGCCCTGGACAAGTACAGGACTACATGTCATACAGTGTCAGTACTTGCTTGGCCAAAGAGGCACACAGTGTTTCTTTATGTTAATTATGTGCCCATAGTTGGTAATCAGAAATATTATAGGTTTCTTAAAAATCATTTTTCTTGACAATCTCCTTCTAGTTAATGGTTATGCCTAACCAATGCTTTGAGTTCCTTAGACACAAATGCCTTTACAAGTATAAGATCATTATGGAACAAAATCATAGGTTGCAAAAGAATCTGAGCTGTTAGGATGACTCCTGGTCTCCTATATCAATTCCCTCCTCCAGGCTGTCACGCATCTAAATTTTAAGTATAAGGAGCTAAGGGTTTTCTATCCTGTTTCTAAAAATGCTCACAAAAGAATATTTTTTATCTCACTTAATCCACTTGAGTGATTTTAATTTTTAACTTTTTAACCTAACAAATATTTATATGGAGCCTACTATAGTGCCAGGCAATGTTTAAAGTCCTTTACAAGTATTAATTTATTTAATCCTTTTGTAACAACCCTGGATGGCATGTACTACTATTATCCCCATTTTACAGATTAGGAAATAGAGGCACAAAAAAATTAAATTACTTACCTGAAAGTCACATACCTAGTAAGTAGCAAAATGTGGATTTGAATCCAGATGTTTGGCTCCATGGACTTAACCAGGTGATAATGATGCCACTAAGCCATTACAAAGTAATGAGCTCATCTTCAAATGTCATTCTTTTTCTGCAAAATGATACTTACTACAAGGTCATAAAATAGGAATAAAACAAAGAAAAGAAAATCTCTGATTCAAAAAGATATATGCAGGGGAGCCAAGATGGCGGCGTGAGTAGAGCAGTGGAAATCTCCTCCCAAAAACACATAGAGCTATGAAAATATAACAAAGAAAAATCTTCCTAAAATAGAGACCACAGGACACAGGACAACATCCAGACCACATCCACACCTGCAAGAACCCAGCGCCTTGTGAAGGGGAGTGCTTTTTGGAAATCTTAAAGGGGCAGGACAGGTCACTTAGACCAGAAGCAGGGAATCTGGGGATCTCTGGGCACTCTAACCCCCTGGGCAGCAGGGAGCACAGAGGCCCCTTACGGAGATAAATAGTCTCCTGGCTGCTCCCCCTCCAATGGGGCTCCACCACTTTGGAGGAACAGCCCCAGCCAGGCCAAGCCCACAGCAACAGTGGAGATAAACCCCAAAGCAACTGGGCAGGAAGCAGAAGATCTGTCTGCGCACAGCTGCCCAGCACAAGCCACTAGAGGTCGCTATTCTCCCAGGAAAAGGCTACAAACCAACAAGAAGGGAAGCTCTTCCAGCGGTCACTTGTACCAGCTCTGCAAACTATCTCTATCACCATGAAAAGGCAAAACTACAGGCAGACAAAGATCACAGAGACAACACCTGAGAAGGAGACAGACCTAACTAGTCCTCCTGAAAAAGAATTCAAAATAAAAATCATGAACATGCTGACAGAGATGCAGAAAAAAATGCAAGAGCAATGGGATGAGATGCAGAGAAAAATGCAAGAGCAGTGGGATGAGATGCAGAGAAAAATGCAAGAGCAGTGGGATGAAGTCCGGAAGGAGATCACAGATGTCAGGAAAGAGATCACAGAAGTGAAACAATCCCTGGAAGGATTTATAAGCAGAATGGATAAGATGCAAGAGGCCATTGAAGGAATAGAAGCCAGAGAACAGGAACGTATAGAAGCTGACATAGAGAGAGATAAAAGGATCTCCAGGAATGAAACAACACTAAGAGAAATATGTGACCAATACAAAAGGAAAAACATTCGTATTATAGGGATACCAGAAGAGGAAGAAAGAGGAAAAGGGATAGAAAGTGTCTTTGAAGAAATAATTGCTGAAAACTTCCCCAAACTGGGGGAGGAAATAATCGAACAGACCATGGAATTATACAGAACCCCCAACAGAAAGGATCCAAGGAGGACAACACCAAGACACATAATAATTAAAATGGCAAGGATCAAGGACAAGGAAAGAGTTTTAAAGGCAGCTAGAGAGAAAAAGGTCACCTATAAAGGAAAACCAATCAGGCTAACATCAGACTTCTCAACAGAAACCCTACAGGCCAGAAGAGAATGGCATGATATACTTAATGCAATGAAACAGAAGGGCCTTGAACCAAGGATACTGTATCCAGCACGACTATCATTTAAATATGATGGTGGGATCAAACAATTCCCAGACAAGCAAAAGCTGAGGGAATTTGCTTCCCACAAACCACCTCTACAGGGCATCCTACAGGGACTGCTCTAGATGGGAGCACCCCTAAAAAGAGCACAGAACAAAACACACAACATATGAAGAATGGAGGAGGAGGAATAAGAAGGGAGAGAAGAAAAGACTCTCCAGACAGTGTATATAACAGCTCAATAAGCGAGCTAAGTTAGGCAGTAAGATACTAAAGAAGCTAACCTTGAACCTTTGGTAACCACGAATCTAAAGCCTGCAATGGCAATAAGTACATATCTTTCAATAGTCACCCTAAATGTAAATGGACTTAATGCACCAATCAAAAGACATAGAGTAATAGAATGGATAAAAAAGCAAGACCCATCTATATGCTGCTTACAAGAAACTCACCTTAAACCCAAAGATAAGCATAGACTAAAAGTCAAGGGATGGAAAAACATATTTCAGGCAAACAACAGTGAGAAGAAAGCAGGGGTTGCAGTACTAATATCAGACAAAATAGACTTCAAAACAAAGAAAGTAACAAGAGATAAAGAAGGCCACTACATAATGATAAAGGGCTTAGTCCAACAAGAGGATATAACCATTCTAAATATATATGCACCCAATACAGGAGCACCAGCATATGTGAAGCAAATACTAACAGAACTAAAGAGGGAAATAGACTGCAATGCATTCATTGTAGGAGACTTCAACACACCACTCACCCCAAAGGATAGATCCACCGGGCAGAAAATAAGTAAAGACACACAGGCACTGAACAACACACTAGAACAGATGGACCTAATAGACATCTATAGAACTTTACATCCAAAAGCAACAGGATATACATTCTTCTCAAGTGCACATGGAACATTCTCCAGAATAGACCACATACTAGCTCACAAAAAGAGCCTCAGTAAATTCCACAATATTGAAATTCTACCAACCAATTTTTCAGACCACAAAGGTATGAAAGTAGAAATAAATTCTACAAAGAAAACAAAAAGGCTCACAAACACATGGAGGCTTAACAACATGCTACTAAATAATCAATGGATCAATGAACAAATCAAAATAGAGATCAAGGAATATATAGAAACAAATGACAACAACAACACTAAGCCCCAACTTCTGTGGGATGCAGCGAAAGCAGTCTTAAGAGGAAAGTATATAGCAATCCAGGCACACTTGAAGAAGGAAGAACAATCCCAAATGAATAGTCTAACATCACAATTATTAAAACTGGAAAAAGAAGAACAAATGAGGCCTAAAGTCAGCAGAAGGAGGGACATAATAAAGATCAGAGAAGAAATAAACAAAATTGAGAAGAATAAAACAATAGCAAAAATCAACGAAACCAAGAGCTGGTTCTTTGAGAAAATAAACAAAATAGATAAGCCTCTAGCCCAACTTATTAAGAGAAAAAGAGAGTCAACACAAATCAACATAATCAGAAATGAGAATGGAAAAATCACGACAGACTCCACAGAAATACAAAGAATTATTAAAGACTACTATGAAAACCTATATGCCAACAAGCTGGAAAACCTAGAAGAAATGGACAACTTCCTAGAAAAATACAACCTCCCAAGACTGACCAAGGAAGAAACACAAAAGTTAAACAAACCAATTACAAGCAAAGAAATTGAAACAGTAATCAAAAAACTACCCAAGAACAAAACCCCGGGGCCGGACGGATTTACCTCGGAATTTTATCAGACACACAGAGAAGACATAATACCCATTCTCCTTAAAGTGTTCCACAAAATAGAAGAAGAGGGAATACTCCCAAACTCATTCTATGAAGCCAACATCACCCTAATACCAAAACCAGGCAAAGACCCCACCAAAAAAGAAAATTACAGACCAATATCCCTGATGAACGTAGATGCAAAAATACTCAATAAAATATTAGCAAACCGAATTCAAAAGTATATCAAAAGGATCATACACTATGACCAAGTGGGGTTCATCCCAGGGATGCAAGGATGGTACAACATTCGAAAATCCATCAACATCATCCACCACATCAACAAAAAGAAAGACAAAAACCACATGATCATCTCCATAGATGCTGAAAAAGCATTTGACAAAATTCAACATCCATTCATGATAAAAACTCTCAGCAAAATGGGAATAGAGGCCAAGTATCTCAACATAATAAAGGCCATATATGATAAACCCACAGCCAGCATTATACTGAACAGCGAGAAGCTGAAAGCATTTCCACTGAGATCGGGAACCAGACAGGGATGCCCACTCTCCCCACTGTTATTTAACATAGTACTGGAGGTCCTAGCCACGGCAATCAGACAAAACAAAGAAATACAAGGAATCCAGATTGGTAAAGAAGAAGTTAAACTGTCACTATTTGCAGATGATATGATACTGTACATAAAAAACCCTAAAGACTCCACTCCAAAACTACTAGAACTGATATCGGAATACAGCAAAGTTGCAGGATACAAAATCAACACACAGAAATCTGTAGCTTTCCTATACACTAACAACGAATCAATAGAAAGAGAAATCAGGAAAACAATTCCATTCACCATTGCATCAAAAAGAATAAAATACCTAGGAAAAAACCTAACCAAGGAAGTGAAAGACTTATACTCTGAAAACTACAAGTCACTCTTAAGAGAAATTAAAGGGGACACTAATAAATGGAAACTCATCCCATGCTCATGGCTAGGAAGAATTAATATCGTCAAAATGGCCATCCTGCCGAAAGCAATATACAAATTTGATGCAATCCCTCTCAAATTACCAGCAACATTCTTCAATGAATTGGAACAAATAATTCAAAAATTCATATGGAAACACCAAAGACCCCGAATAGCGAAAGCAATCCTGAAAAAGAAGAATAAAGTAGGGGGGATCTCACTCCCCAACTTCAAGCTCTACTACAAAGCCATAGTAATCAAGACAATTTGGTACTGGCACAAGAACAGAGCCACAGACCAGTGGAACAGATTAGAGACCCCAGAAATTAACCCAAACATATATGGTCAATTAATATTTGATAAAGGAGCCATGGACATACAATGGCAAAATGACAGTCTCTTCAACAGATGGTGCTGGCAAAACTGGACAGCTACATGTAGGAGAATGAAACTGGACCATTGTCTAACCCCATATACAAAGGTAAACTCAAAATGGATCAAAGACCTGAATGTAAGTCACGAAACCATTAAACTCTTGGAAAAAAACATAGGCAAAAACCTCTTAGACATAAACATGAGTGATCTCTTCTTGAACATATCTCCCCGGGCAAGGAAAACAACAGCAAAAATGAGCAAGTGGGACTACATTAAGCTGAAAAGCTTCTGTACAGCGAAAGACACCATCAATAGAACAAAAAGGAACCCTACAGTATGGGAGAATATATTTGAAAATGACAGATCTGATAAAGGCTTGACGTCCAGAATATATAAAGAGCTCACACGCCTCAACAAACAAAAAACAAATAACCCAATTAAAAAATGGGCAGAGGAACTGAACAGACAGTTCTCCAAAAAAGAAATACAGATGGCCAAGAGACACATGAAAAGATGCTCCACATCGCTAATTATCAGAGAAATGCAAATTAAAACTACAATGAGGTATCACCTCACACCAGTAAGGATAGCTGCCATCCAAAAGACAAACAACAACAAATGTTGGCGAGGCTGTGGAGAAAGGGGAACCCTCCTACACTGCTGGTGGGAATGTAAATTAGTTCAACCATTGTGGAAAGCAGTATGGAGGTGCATCAAAATGCTCAAAACAGACCTACCATTTGACCCAGGAATTCCACTCCTAGGAATTTACCCTAAGAACGCAGCAATCAAGTTTGAGAAAGACAGATGCACTCCTATGTTTATCGCAGCACTATTTACAATAGCCAAGAATTGGAAGCAACCTAAATGTCCATCTGTAGATGAATGGATAAAGAAGATGTGGTACATATACACAATGGAATACTACTCAGCCATAAGAAGTGGAAAAATCCAACCATTTGCAGCAACATGGATGGAGCTGGAGAGTATTATGCTCAGTGAAATAAGCCAAGCGGAGAAAGAGAAATACCAAATGATTTCACTCATCTGAGGAGTATAGGAACAAAGGAAAAACTGAAGGAACAAAACAGCAGCAGAATTACAGAACCCAAAAATGGACTAACAGGTACCAAAGGGAAAGGAACTGGGGAGGATGGGTGGGCAGGGAGGGATAAGGGGGGGGGAAGAAGAAGGGGGGTATTAAGATTAGCATGCATGGGGGGGAGGGAGAAAGGGGAGGGTGGGCTGCACAACACAGAGAGGACAAGTAGTGACTCTACCACATTTTGCTAAGCTGATGGACAGTAACCGTAATGTGGTTGTTAGGGGGGACCTGATATAGGGGAGAGCATAGTAAACATAGTATTCTTCAGGTAAGTGTAGATTAAAAATTTAAAAAAAAAAAGAAAGAAAGAAAGAAAAGGGGGATTACTCCTTAACAGGATAAAACTATTGGTAAATCAAAGATCAACGCATGCTTTAAATATCCTTAATGTTGATCACTTAGAGGGTGTCAGATGATCAGCTATGGAGGTACTCTTTTCTGATAATATTCCTTTCTCTTAATTAAAAAAAAAAAAAAAAAAGCAGTTACTGTGTGCTGACCTCCAATGAGTTCTGCACAGTGGTATAGAGGGCATGTCAAAGTGTGGGCAAAGGGTCTGTTTGTTTCTACGCAGAAGATCAAGGCCTAGCTTGGATACCCAGAAAATGAACTAAGATACGATATGAGGAGGAGCTTCCGGCATCAGCACTCTCTGGAGGACTCGTGCCGGGGGATGATCATCAAAAAGCCTCCACAGGGATCCGGACGATGCTGCGGTTGTGGCTGCATCCAGCCCACCGTCTCCTGGACTTGCCATAAGAAGGAGGAGGGAGATGTCTAGGCTGGCATGTGCATACAGTGAGACAACGAATTTGACTGAATCTGTACTGTTGGAACTCAACCAGGAGTTGGGAGGGGTGCAAGTTGTAGCACCCCAAAATCTCATGACTATAGACTATCTATGGTTAAAAGAACATATGGGATGTGAACAGATCCCAGAAATGGGCTGCTTTAATTTGTCTGATGGTTCAAGTACAGTTGGAAAATATCCATCATATCATAGATAAATTTTCACAAATGCCTAGGGTGCCTAAATGGTTTTCTTGGCTTCACTGGAGATGGCTGGTAATTATAGATTTGCTTTGTTTATGTCACCGTATTCCTATTATGTTAATATGTGTGTGCAAATTAGTTAGTAGTTTAAAACCTATACATACTTAAGGTACTATACAAGAAGATATGTCAAAGAAATAATCAATCCTCCCAAGTTTCCTTCATATGCTACATCTATAGCTTTTCTTCTTCCTTCCTAATTACAAACCTTAAATAGAATTCGTGCCTCATATCGAATTTACCGAGTATCATAATTCCTCCAGGTGGTAAAGATACCTCGAGACAAGTGCTGGGCATAGAAGCCACAGGGCATAAATCTGCAAAGAAGTAAAAAGCTAACCTTTGCAAACAATATGGCTTCTCTCTCACTTACCAACTTTACATTTCCCTGTATGGCCCCGGAAGATGACTGGTTAGCCAGAGACGGGTAAGATTCCTCAAGGGAGGAACAACCTAAGACAGGCACAGTCGCAGGGGGGCCATCAGGTGAGAATTTGGGGATCAACAGAGGTGAGGCTCAGAACCTCACGCCCCCTGCTTTGAGAGAAATCTTCTGCATCCGTGGATGTCTTGCTGCCCTTGTCTAGCCTGGATTAATACTTAGTCCATAGGCACACACCTGATCATCTGATCATCTACATTTGCCTTCTTACAGCACTAAACTATGTTTTCTACCTTTATCTTGCATCTACCTACCACTTCAGCATTTTATTAAAAATAAAAATAATAATAATAATAGGAGAAATGTGGGATCAACATATAAATCAAGTACAAAAATCAAATGAATATTCATATTTGACCTGATGGTTTATAGGTCATATTGCATGATCCAAACCGAAAGTTTCTGTGATGAATGCCCTTGTACTGTTCACCATGTAAGAATTTATTCACTCTGTAAGAATTCGTTCACCATGTAAGAACTTGTTCGTTATGCTTCAGAAGATTGGAGACTGACGAGAATTAGGCTTGAGATGGATTAATGATTGTACATTGAGCATTGACCCCCCTATACTGAATTTTATTGTTGTTAACAACCATTTGATCAATAAATATGAGAGATGCCCTCTCAAAAAAAAAAAAAAAAAAAAGATATATGCATTCCTATGTTTATCACTCCACTGTTTGCAATAGCCAAGATATGGAAGCAACCTAAGTGTCCATCAATAGATGAATGGATAAAGAAGTTCTGGTACATATATACAATAGAATATTATTCATCCATAAAAAGAAAAGAAATCCTCCTATTTATAACAACATGGATGGATCTAGAGGGTATCATACTTACTGAAATAAGCCAGGCAGAGAAAGACAAAAACCGTATGATTTCACTTATTTGTGGAATATTAAAAACAAAACAGAAGGAACAAAACATAGCCTCATAGACACTGAGAAGTGACTAGTGGTTACCAAGGGAGATGATTAGGGTGGGCTGGGGGAAGGGGGAGGGGGACAAAGGGGCACAATAATTCGCAATCACAATATAAGTTGGTCACGGGGACAGTAGCACAGCATGGAGAATATAGTGAATGATTCTGTAACTTAATCTTTCTAGGTTGATAGATAGTAACTGCACTAGAGAGGGTAAGGATTTAAAAAATGGGTAACTGTTGAACCATTATGCTGTCTATTTGAGACCAGTATAAGATTATATATCAATGATACTTCAATTTAAAAAAGTAGGAATAAAACAGTGTGAGAGGTCACTTAATCTTCAAGTGCTGGATTAATCCAAACCGTTTGAGCACATTTTAGAATTTCCTTTCCTAAGCTGGTAAAACTTCACATCACTATATATGAGCCTGAATGTTAAGGCTTTTACTTAAAACAGAATTGATCCCCAAATCTGAAGTTGGTCCTGGAACCAACGCCAGCTGTTTAATAAGTTTGGAGCAGGTAGGACCTAAGGCGCATCAGTCCTCCTACACTAGCTCACGGAGGGGAAGGACTCCAAGGGAGTGGAAGGAAGGGATTTGGAATGAAGCAGAGTTGGCTGGACTGTCATTTACCTGCCTGAATTCATTCCCTTACTGATGAAAATATTTTAAGGTGCCAAAGTAAAAGTTAAATTTACTGTGTATAAGCTCAATGTAAAATAAATTACTTTGATGTCCTTTTCTTTTTTAGAGGAAAAGAGGATAGGTAGCCTTCAGGACTGGATCAATTCTAATCTTATCCCACCCTTTTCCCATACATCTGACACCTAGACTATAGTCCCTTTGGTTTGTTTCTAGAACATCCTGAAAAATGACACAGACAGAATCATCTTATTCTTGGAGAAAGGATAACCATATCCATTATTTACCAGGGAATGTACAGTCATATGGACATTTTCACCCCATACTTAACTGCCAGTGCTTTCATTCATTCATTCAAAAACATTCATTGTTTGATTATGATGTGCCAGACCTTGTGCAAGGCAGTGTGGATGTATTAGTAAACAAAACAAAGTTCTCTGCCTTCATAGAATCTATATATTATTTCATGAGCTCTAGTTACATTACTGAGGCCCTGTCTTTCAAACAATTTTTCTGTTTATTTAAAGTGTGTCTTTCTTTAAAGCATGTATCTATGTTTCTCTAATGAGGCAATTTTAAATAGTACTTGGTTTTATTTTTATCTATGGCTTTCATAACCATTTCCAGCCTTGTTCTAATAATTTTGCCCTCCAGGAAACATTGCCAGACTTAGCAAATAACTATGGGATGTCCAGTTAAACTTGGGTTTCAGATAAACAATGAATACTTTTTATTATAAGCGTTTCTCACATATTACATATTGCCTGCATGTTGCATCTTTTCTGGTAACCCCACCTCCTGGTTTTGCAACACCTGGAGACATATTTGGTTGTTGTAACCAGAGATTGAAAAGTTGGAATTTCTAAGAAGTTACCAGATAACACTGGTGCTGCCAGTCTGGAGCCACTATCTTAAATGAATCCTCAAAATCTTTGTGGTTAAATATAAAAAAAAAAAAAAGAAAATTCCAATTTGTAACTGGGGGTGTGGTGCTATAGGCATCTAGCAGGTAGAGGTCAAGGATGCTGCCAAATATTGTACAACACACAGAATAGCCCCCCCAACAGAGAATTACTGAGCCTAAAATGTCAACATTGCTGAGGTTGAGAACCTCTGCTCTAAAAAATGATTTCCAAAAGAAAAGGGACAGATCAAAATCATTCAAAATATACATGACCATCCCTCCCCATCCCAGGGTATATCAGTGGGGCATATGAACTTCAAAAACAACATCTCCCCACTTCATTTAGATATGCACCCAGGCCCACCATTGAAAGCCAGTGCTCTGAATGATACCTAAGAGAATTAAGAAGAAATTCCGATCTTTCCTTTTCCGAAACTCTCATTGTATATTATTTTCACCAAAGTTAACATTCTATCTTGTGTTATAAAGTTGGAATACATTCCATATCCTCTTCTTGGCTTAAATATGTAGGAGATGTTTAACCAGAAAATGGGGGCCCCTGTCCCTCCTTCCTACCTTTAGTGAGATAAGCACGAGAAAGTCACTTTGGTTACTCTTATCCATTGACCCTGAAAGTGACTGTCTTGCCAATGGGTT
Source organism: Manis javanica (assembly GCF_040802235.1). Taxonomy (NCBI): domain Eukaryota; kingdom Metazoa; phylum Chordata; class Mammalia; order Pholidota; family Manidae; genus Manis; species Manis javanica. The sequence continues at coordinate 87,779,911 of NC_133166.1, forward strand.
TCAGCCCCTGGCAAGTTCACTATGGATTCAGTGTGACCACAGGAATGACAGTAGAATGTTCTTGGGGTGAAAGGGTTATACCCAACTTTACTTCCATCATGGCAGGTCAGTCACTAGAATCCTGTCCACTCAGAGCAAATCTGCATGCAGCAAGCCAGTCTCTGCCTCTGGGCCTCTGTCCTCAGCGCTGCTACCACTACAGCCTCTGCTCTGCTCTCCTGCAGCCTTGCAGCTGTGCCACCGTGTCGCCCAGAGCACTGGGCAGAGCTCTTTATATAGAGTCAATAGCAACGTATTGTCCACAGATGTGCAGTGAGCTAGCCAACCAGGGCCAGGTGAGAATCCTGGTCACAGGAACTTGCATTTTATCCACAATGACCCACCCAGAAATCACATATCACAAACGGGGGTGTGAAGACACCCCAGGAGGCAATCAGGGCATCTGACTTCAAGGGGAGGTAAGTCAATCATCTAGGTAATAGAGTGTAATTAGAACTTTTGTGTTTTGGAGTTTGTGGGAACAGTGGACAAGAACATGATTGTCAGGCTCCCTCACACAGGATATTGGGAGAGACATGATTCAATGTTATCTTGCTTGCTATACTGCGCATGACAGTAAACACATGCTTGCTGGCACCGTGCTGGCTTTGTTCCAGAACCCTATAAGGAGGCTGCCCGGAAAGCTGGGCTGCTGCTTCCACGCCCCAAATAAAGGCATGTTTACTGTTCTTACTGTGCCTCAGTTATTTTTCAGCCTGCCTGAATCACAGCAACCTTCCAGGTGTGGATAACCTGTGAACAGAGTTGAAAAACAAAAAGTTGCCTGATCTGCTGAGCCCTTGATTACCCTTGTGGGGGCCCAGCCTACGGCCGAGGCTGAGCCCCACTCTAGCTGGACAATGCCCTAAAGATGGCGCCTGCTTCCCTGTTGGGGATTGGCCCAGCAGACTTCCGTACCTGTGCACAGCTCGTGCTGCCCGCTTAGAGTGGCGCATGACACCTATCCGCTTAAAGGTCATGCATGATACTGTCCCGGATTGGTTGGGTGACTGAATATAAGGGAGCCCGCCGGGAGGGAGAGGAGCTCCCCGACAACTGCTGTAACTGCCGCGAGAGATTAGACAATAAAGCCTAGAGAAGAATCAAGACCTTGGGCATGTTGCCTCGGCCCCTGAAGGGTCGCGACAACCCTTGTGAGAGGAAAGGCTCTGGGCCCCAAGTGGTGAACATTTCAAGTCACACTGACCGAGGTGACCAAACCTCCCAGATAGCCTGTACTTGGGGGTTTCCCAAGATGAGGGCCTTTCCGTGCTAAAACCAGGAAAGTCCCTGGTAATCAGGACAAGTAGATCCTCCTGACACACCTAAGTGCTCCTGTGATGTCTGGCTTCTGAGGTGATGGACTTGGGAAAACCAAGTACCAGTAGGACCCCTTGGAAAAGGCAACCTCAGGTGAGCTTACTACTAAAGGAAAAAGGACCATTCTCCCCCAAGGTTCTACATGGTCTGTGCTGAGATCAGGGTTGTGTGTGTCTGTGGTTGGCATGGGGGTGGGTGGGGGTGGAAACCAGTATCTTCTGTCAGTTTGGTTAGACTAGTACTTAATAGCATCAGGGAGAAACAATAGAACAGCAGACTGCAAATTTAGGGGATGCCCATTAGGTGATTTAGTAGTTAGCACCAGCAACTTTCTTACATTCACTGACACGAGCTCTTGCCTTAGATCAGTGCTCCTTAAACTTCAATGCACATCAGGATCACCTGGGGGCTAACTGGGCCCCCACCCCCAGAAGCCTGATCTGGGGCGGAGACTGAAAATTTGGGTTTCTAATTGAGTTAACTTTGTATGATACTGATGCTGCTGGTCACTTAGTGTGCAGGAGCACTTATTGTGTGTTTGTGGTTAGGTGGTTCTCTCTGAGTGGCAGCTCTGCTCTGAGTGGCGATTCAAGTACCCAAGTTCCAACATGCTGTTCTGCCATCTTCAATATTTGCTCCCAAATTTGCTCTGGGAACCATCACTGTGGAGAAAGTGTAAGTTCCTATGGCCAGGATTCTCACCTGACCCTAAACTGCTTGATGATGTAATTGGCCTACTGCTAGGCTAATACTCCCACAAGCCATAGGCAATGAGCTGCTATTGACAGAGTCACTATATAAAGAGCTCTGCCCAGTAGTCTGGGCAGAGGTAGAGATGGAGGTGGATTATGGACCTGCAAACTGCTGGATACAGATGTGAATCTAGTGTTTGACCTATGGCTGTGAGAATAAAGTTGAGTATAAACTGTTTTACCCCAAGAACATTCTGTTGTCATTTCTCAGTCTCACTGAATCCAAGTGAACTTGCCCAGGGCTGAAACCCTCAGGCAAGACATACACCCTCCTAGATCTTATTAGATAGGTTAATAAAGATGCAAATATATTACTGTATCACATATTTGCATTTTAAAAGTATTCTTCTAAGCATCTGTCAATACAGTTTCCTTGTGGTCTTACGTATTTTAATTTATACGTTTAAAAACATTACTCTGAAAGGAGGTCCATGAGATTCACCAAACTACTAAAGGGGTACATAGCACCAAAAAGAAAAAAAGAAGGGTAGGAAGGAAGAGAGGGAGAGGAAAGAAAAGATTAAACCTCTCTGCCCTTGACCTATATATTCTTTTAGGACATCATCATTCTAAGTTATTCCAAGTGACATTTTGTCAAATGTTTTGTCACTCCACAATATGTGTCTCCATTTTTCTAGGTTTGGATATCTGTGTCCTTATAGCCTACTACTGACCCACAATATCATGTCACAAATTTTAGGCTTTGGTTATGGCAGCTGCTATAGACTGAACGTTTGTGTCCCTCCAGAGTTTGAATATTGAAACATAATCTCCAATGTGATTAGGAGGTTAGTATTTGGGGGTGAGACCTTTGGATGGTGATTAGATCAAGAAAATGAAGCCCTCATAAATGGGATTAGTGCCCTTATAAAATACACCCCAGAGATTCTTTATCTCTTCCACTATGTGAGGACACAGCAACAAGATGGCCATCTATGAACCAGGAGGCCCTTGCCAGGCACTGAATCTGCCAATGCCTTAATCTTGGATTTCCCAGTCTCTAAAATCATGAGAAATAAACTTGTTATTGATAAGCCACGCAGTCTATAGTATTCTGTTACAGTAACCAAACAGACTAAGACAGTAGCACTTCATTCCACCAATGTTCTCTATTAGTTACGGTAAATCTGTCTGCTATAATAAATAAGCCCCTCATCTCAGCAGCTTAATACAATACAAATTTATTTCTTAATCAGGTAATAGTTGATGTGGTGTTCATGGTGCATGGCTCTTCTAGGCGATTCTCCTGAGCAGCTCCCGCTCAGGTGTATCCAGGTTCCTCCCTTCTTGCGGCTCCATCACCTCTATCACATGGATTCCCTAACCTCATAGAAAAAGAGCAAGGAAGATCGCGCTTGAGAGGTTTTTATGGCTAGAACTAAGTCACCTGAGCCCAAACCCTGCAGAAGAAGTGAGGAAATAAAGTATAGCTGAATGTCCACAGGGAAGAAATGGGTTTGGTGTAGGGCTGCCAGCTAAAATAAAAGGCATCTGGTTTGATTTCATTTCAAATGAACAACAAATAATTTTTTAGTGTAAATTCGTTCCATGTAATGTCTGTGTTAGGGTCTAGGAACTCAGGGTTTTCCCGAGAGAACAAAGCACACAGGCATGGAGATGTAAGTACAGGCAAAGTTTTTATTCAGCCAGCAAGCTGGGGTCGACAGCACCTCCCCTGACACGCAGGCCGCAGGCCGAGTCCGAGCTGCCGACCCCCAGGCAACTTTAGGTATTGCTTATATAGGATTTTCACAGCCATTACACTGAAGCCCGTGCATTTCTACAACCAATAATTTTAAAACACATTCTATATTGTAACCTTTTAGGGAACCCTCCAGCTGCCTGACCGCTTCAATTGTTATCTCTTGCTTACCCAAGCATGTCTATGTGACTTATCACGGATCACGCCCCCAGGCTGTTGCCCACTTCTAGTTATCTAACTTACAGCAGGCGCATTTCTAAGCTTAGCCTCGGGTTGTTTATTCAAAACTGGGTGGCCCATGCTTTAGGCTGTTAGGTTAAATGTTATTAGTCCTTTTTCCTGACTCTTGATGCCCTCTGCTCTCCTTTACAGTTCCCCCCTTTTCTTGATCAGACTAAGGAATCTTCCGCAGTGGTATCCAGGGCCTGATATTTTTGGCGAAGGACCAGGAGTTGGACAGTGTCAAACTTCTCTTGCACAAACTTAAGCAGCCTATTTATTATACACGGGCCGATGGTACACAAAAGCAGCAGGATGACCAGTGGCCCTGCAACGGCCGAGAGGAGGGTAGCAAACCATGGCTTATGCTTAAACTAAGATTCAAACTAGCTTTCATTGCTGCTGCTTTCATATTCTTTACGCCGCCTGTCAAGATCTTTTTTTAGTTTGGCTAAGGAATCTATAACTGCACCTGTATTATCTACATAGAAACAGCATTCTTCTTTTAGGGCTGCACATAGCCCACCTTCTTTTAAGAACAAGAGGTCCAGGCCTCTTCGGTTCTGTAGGACCACCTCTGCCAAGGAGGTGAGGGATTGCTCCAGGTTTGATACTGACTGTCGGAGCTGTTCTAGGTCTCTGTCGACTGCCAGCCTCAGGGTTGTGAGCCCTTTTTCCCGTGTCACGAGGGCTACGACCCCAGTGCCTGCCCCTGCTATCCCTAGGGAGACGAGGATCCCAATGGTCAGGGCAGTAAGAGTGGTTAAGAGTCTCTACTATTGTCTGCACCATTTCCCACATGGGATAATCTAACCCGGAGGGAGTGTGCTGGGCCCATAACTCAGAGGTCGATGGACCCAGTCCTCTCGTGGGTTCTGGAGCAAGCGTCCTGGTCGGCATTTTCTCATCCTTTTTGCTCAGGCCCTTATCTTGGATTGAAGGTTTCTGGGGATTTATAACTGGGTTGGGACCTACGGCAGCGGTGGGAGCTAACACAGTTAATTTAATGGTGAAGGTTGAGCCTTCTTCTTCATGTCCCCAAGATTTATAGTACTTTATACCCCATGTTAGCCCTCTTATCCAACGTGATACCTCAGTCTTTTTGCCCATCTCAGTGAATTGAATTCATACCCAATCTCGGTCCCGGTCACAAGCCCTGTCCCTTTGCACGTGACGTGGGAGGCCCTGGTTGACATAAGAAAATTTGACAGCATCCCCTTTTGTAACTGGCCATTTCTGACCCCCATCGTTCGAGGTTACACAGGTCAATTTGGCACACCAGAAGGGCCCCCACCCACATGACTCTCCTTTACCTGCTTTTGGGCAGGCATAAAATCCCTGGGCCTGGGTGCCAGCCGAAGGGGTGATCCCCCAAAGGGTCTGGTAACCTTGGTTGATCCGTCAAAGGCAGAAAAACAGTTCAGGCCACCAGGTTCCGAGTGGCGCACTGTGTTCTGTGGTACTGATGACTTCCCCAGTTGCGCCGTTGACCAGCACCCAGGTCAGGCCCCATGGCTGGGGGGGGTCTGGTCACAGATGTGGTTCCCTTTAAGGTCCATACTAAGGCACTTATCAGCAGGATCCCTTTCATCTTCGGCTTAGGTGTAGTTTCAGGGGATTCGCAGGATGCTGCTGCACCTTCTACTCCTCCTTGCGGGCCCCTGGATCCTGATGAGGCAGGATCTTCCGAACGTGGGTGTGGTGCACCCAAGGAGCGATACCGTCAACCTTGAGAGCAGTGGGGGTGGTAAACAATACAACGTAAGGTCCTTTCCACCTGGGCTCGAGAGTCTTCACTTGGTGTCTCTTGACCCACACCATATCTCCTGGGACTATGCCATGTTCCGGGCTCAGAATTTTCCTGCCCTCGTAATACGCTCTGATCAGGGGCCAGATTTCCTGCTGCACTTTAGCAAGAGTTTGCAACACCTTCAGATAGTCAAGGGATGGGTCTTCTACACCGGGAAGCTGCACTCGCCAGATTATGGGTGGAGGAGCCCCGTACATTATCTCAAATGGAGTTAAACTATGTACATAGGGGGAGTTCCGAGCACGGAAGATGGCTAAGGGAAGGAGGGTCACCCAGTCCCCGCCAGTCTCCAATACCAATTTAGAAAGGGTCTCCTTCAGGGTCCAATTCATTCTTTCTACCTGCCCAGAGCTTTGTGGGTTATAAGCACAATGTAACTTCCAATCTACTCCCAAAGCTAGGGCTAGTCCTCGCAGGACTTTGCTAACGAAAGCCGGGCCATTATCGGAACCTACCTGGCTAGTCTCATTCTTGGTTGGAAAGGCCTCCACCCACCCAGAGAAAGTCTTCTGGGTTTATGGGGGTGTACTGCCTGTAAGCATCAAACAGCCTTTCCAGATACGCGGCTGGGCTTTCCATTTCCCCCTGAACAATAGTTTTTACCTTAGCCAGGTTAGTGGGCCGTCTGGCGGCTGCCTGGAGACCGGTCATCAGAGTCTGGCGGTAGACCCGGAGACTCTCCCTACCTTCTGCAGTCCCGAAGTCCCAATCCGGGCGCGTAAGTGGGAACACCTCGTCGATGATGGGCTGGAGGGTAGTGGGTCTTCCATTCTCTCCGAGGACATTTTTCCTGGCCTCATTGAGGATACACTCTCGCTCTTCCGTCGTGAAGAGAGTGCGGAGCAATTGCTGGCAGTCGTCCCATGTGGGACAATGGGTAAACATAATGGACTCCACTAAACCTATAAGACACTTGGGGTCCTCTGAGAAGGGAGGGTTCTGAGTCCTCCAATTATAGAGGTCACTAGATGAAAAGGGCCAGTATTGATATTGTTGAGCGATGCTTGTACCGATGGCGCGCACAGGCAGAACTGGCACTGCTCCTTCTGAGGTGGAGGAGGGAGCCTCCCCTTCTTGTTTCCTGGCCCCCTGAGGCCTTAATTGCATTCCTCTTGTTCTACCTGGCGCCCAGCGTTGGGCCAGGGCGGGGGAGTGTGGGGAAGCTCTTTCTGGCCTCCTGCCTCCCTCTGCTGAAGAGTCTGGGGAAGCTGCGGCCGCCTGGTTCCCACTGGGTTCCCCAGCCTCGTTTTCTATCCTCCCGGCAGCTTCACCCCCCTCTTCCGCATACGGGGGTGGCTGCTGAATCGGCAGAAGGGGGAGAGAGGAGAACTGTCAGGGAGGACAGGCGGCGCACTCGGGCACACAGGATTTCTGGCCCTGCGATCAGAGGGCTCTAATTTTTCCTGAGCAACTAGGACAGAGGTCTTTAGGGGGTCAGTATGAGGTTTCCCCACCAAAAAGAGCCTCAGCCAGGATGGAGGATTCTCGGCTAGATTTTCCCAGACTAAGATATAGGGGAGTTGGTCAGGGTGGCCCTCAGGGCCTGGTCGGGAGATAATGGTTTTGACTTTGCCGATAAGGTCCAGGGAAAGAGATCCCTGGGTCAGCCAGCCTACTCCAAAGGAAGGTCACTTGACTGAGCAAAAGGTGTCAAGCTTACCCTTCTTGATGCCAAGGCTCATATTTAAGGCCTGTTTCTTGACCTCCGGGAAATGGGAAAGGATCAGACTCTTAGGAGTAGCCTGAGCCTGACCCATAGTGAAAAAGAAGAAGAAAAAGGATATGAGGGAGACAAAGGTGAAGGATGAAGATGCCACTTCAAACAAGATGACTGTTATATGTGCTTGTGAACGGGTGCCTGTCGTTGCAGTTTTTCTTCTGCAGGGGACGCGAATTTATCTGGGATTCGCGGCTGTGACCCCCTTATCCTGTCACGGGAGTCTTCTAGTGGCGGGCGCCCTAATGGCTCTTAATTGCCCGACCCGTGCCCACGGGGAATGATGTAGTGGCAGAAAGGAGGAACGGAGAGAGCAGGAGAGCCTTAGAACAAGGAAACTTAAAATAAGAAGCGCATAAAAAAATATAAACCGAAACCAAAACACAGTAAAATAAACACCAAGCACACACACCACATCTGATCACACTTGTTCGGACCAGTCCTTCTCTCACTCTGGTGCGCACCACACTCACCACTTTCAGGAATCTCAAAAACTCTCGTTATTCTCCCGAAAGGCGTCCACTCGGACCGCCACAGGGTGACGAGCTCGATCTTTTCCTCCTCGGGCGCCAGTTTTCTGCCAATTGGACTTGCCTTCTTAAGGCCGAGTCACTCGGACCTTAGGGCCAGGATTGGTTACCTGGGCACTTCACCCAGGGTCGCTAACCTGGGGGCCAGGACTACCAACCCAGACTCTCTCACTCAGGGTCACTAACCCGAGACCACACACGGGATGGCGACTCCCGCTTTATAATGGATTTATGCAGACACGAGGGGGTGACCCTCGAATTGCACTGCCCCATCCGGACAATTAGACCTTGCCTCCAGCATCCTTTGTTCTCAGGGAAGCCGCTCGGATCCCGGACGAGCCCCCAAATGTTAGGGTCCAGGAACGCAGGGTTTTCCCGAGAGAACAAAGCACACAGGCATGGAGATGTAAGTACAGGCAAAGTCTTTATTCAGCCAGCAAGCTGGGGTCGACAGCACCTCCCCTGACACGCAGGCCGAATCCGAGCTGCCGACCCCCAGGCAACTTTAGGTATTGCTTATATAGGATTTTCACAGCCATTACACTGAAGCCCGTGCATTTCTACAACCAATAATTTTAAAACACATTCTATATTGTAACCTTTTAGGGAACCCTCCAGCTGCCTGACCGCTTCAATTGTTATCTCTTGCTTACCCAAGCATGTCTATGTGACTTATCACGGATCACGCCCCCAGGCTGTTGCCCACTTCTAGTTATCTAACTTACAGCAGGTGCATTTCTAAGCTTAGCCTCGGGTTGTTTATTCAAAACTGGGTGGCCCATGCTTTAGACAGTTAGGTTAAATGTTATTAGTCCTTTTTCCTGACTCTTGATGCCCTCTGCCCTCCTTTACAGTCTGGGCATCCTATATTTTTATATGCGAAACCTGGCAATCCTAGTGTGGTGATCAGCTAACAATCTCTGTCCCAAGAAGGGTGTCATACTAACCCCTTTGAACTGCCTAAGGCTTCAAGTTAACTAAAAATTCAGGGGAAGAAGAGAGCCTGGAGAGAAAAATTCAAGACTTCCTGATAAATGCAAAGGGACTAGTGCAATTTATTTTGGAAAATAAAGAGATGGGACAATCATGTGTTTATGGGAGCAATAAGTCACATCACCAGGGGACTTATCCCAGGATACTTATGAATTCCCATCTAGCACATACTTGTACTATGAACTAAATACCCAAAGTGAGGAGAATTTGATATTTTTTAGGTAATGACTACAATGCTGCAGACAGGCTAGAGCACATAGGTGGGTATAGATATTTAAAGGTCTCAGTCAATGTTGGGGATAGAGACTGTGGACTGTGGACTGAAGCCTGAGCTTCAAAAAATTCTATAGTATGCTGTAAAACTAGGTGGACATAGAGTGGCTGGCAGAATATGCAGGAAAGAACACATGATAATATTTTCTTTGTTATCTCCATCAGAGTTTTGTATAAAGTAGATATATAGAAGGTAGTTTCTAAATTCAGACTCTAAATAAATTTCTAAAAATGCCAGCACTCTTCCTAAAGCCTGGACTGTGGCAAATACTGTTTTACAAGAGCAAGTTCAGGGAGAGGAAATCCCAGGGCAAAATACCTCTAAAAGCTGAAATCAGTCAAAGGGAGAAATAAAGTTTAAAACCCATTTATTGCTCACAAACAAGTCTGGGGCTGTTTCTCTCTTTCCTGCTCCAGCAGAAGCCAAAAATCAGCCCTCCCCTCACCTCTCTGGTACAGATAAGCCCTCAGTTACCCAGGTAATTACCCATTGATATGGAGATGTGATGAACGTCTCTCCACCCCTGAGGAATGATGCAAATGCACTAAAACCATACTTCTTCCACCACTGAACGCCTTTGATATGCAGATATACTAGAACCAGGTGAGATATTCTGGAAATGTTACAACTTTACCCACAGGCCACCCCTCCAGCAATCTCACCTTACAATTTACTCATTCCCCCTCTTCCCACCTATCTCATAACATACAATAGCAACAGCAATAAAATCTTGATAATCCTTAAGCCAGAGGATTCAGCCTATGCGGTTTGAGTAAGTGTACTTTATAGCACAATCTCTCACTAAGCACAAAATACATTTTTACACTTGTTTACTCATTCCTAACAACTATGCTAGATTGCTCACAAAACTTTTACCAGACATTAGAAAAAGTCACGCCTCTCTTGAAGCATTTTTTTCTTGACAACAGCAACACAATCATGATGATTCTTAAACCAGAGGATTCAGCTAGGTTCAAAGTTCCATGCAGATTAAGTCCAAAGCTCGTCCATTCCAGCCATCACGTGGCAGCTGCAGCCAGGGGGAGCCTCCAGGACACAAGGATTGTGGAAGCAAATAACCATGAGTGTGGGGGGTCACTTTCTGTTCTTCCAGGAATACACAGGAGACCAGTTTCCAGGCTTTTTCCTCAAGGTGCAAGAAGGGCCAGCCATCGCCGGTCCATGTGTCAAAATGTCCAGGGCCACGTCCATTTTACTCTTAATTGCTGCACCCATCCTTGCAATGCATGTCCAATAAAGTGGGTGCCTTGGTCGCTCTCGATCACCAGCGACCAGCCATAAGCTGCAAAGAGATGCTCTAGGCCGCTGTTGGTGGTTTGCTGATCTGCACAATGTGCAGAGCACTCCTTCCGGGCTCAGCTGACCTCTTCAAAGGTCAATGGCAAGCCCCACCTACAGGTTACAGCACACATTGTCTTTTGCCCCATGTGCTACAGACACTGATATAGCCATGGGGTCACATCAGAGGCAGTTTCCTAGTTTCCTACTAGCCAGAGCAAGTGGGCCAGTGCATCTGCTCATTCATTCCCTGGGGATGCCAAAGGAAAATGGCCAGTCACATGATATACAGTAGGTGTCTGTGCCACAGCACTCCATGGCCTTTGGGTCCAGTCTCTCACCCACCCTGTGATGGGATAGGTGGTTATTACCTTGGTCAGAGCTTTTCTGGCGATGGGCTCCCTAGCCAGCAGGGTGTGGTACACAGCAGCCAGTTGCTTCTCTATCAAGGTGACTGAGACCTCTGTTCCTTTCCAATAGCTGTGACCAGGCTCTGGCCGGCAGCAGGAGCAGCAGCAGTGGCAGAAGCAGTAGCCTTAGGCTCGGGCCACAGGCCGGGATAGGTGCAGCCAGCAGCAGTGGTGGTGCTTTCACAATCACATGAGCGTAGGCACATGTCCCTCATATGAGTGCCGCTTCTCCCAATCATTTATTGGGGTGGCCCTCCCAAGGGTTGCACCCATTTTAACAGATTTTAGGTTCAGAGGAATCCTGCCAACTGTGCCAGATGTAAGTCCAGGGAGAGGAATCCTGGGATGAAATACCTCTAAAAACCAAAGTCTGTCAAAGGGAGAGATAAAGTTTAAAATCCATTTATTGCTCACAAACTGCAGTCTGGGGCCGTTTCTCTCTTTCCTGCTCCAACAAAGACCAAAAACTGGCCCTTCCCTCACCTCTTGGGTATAGATAAACCCTCCTTGCCCAGGTAATTACCCATTGATATGAAGATGAACTTCCCTCCACCCCTCAGGAACGATGCAAATGCACTAAAGCCATACTTCTTTCCACCTCTGAACACCTATTGATATGCAAATGTACTAGAGCCAGGACAGATATTGTGGAAATGTTACAATTTTACCCACAACAAGAAAACCCTAATTACCCCAAGCCTGGACAAGCCACTGGAGAGGTGTCATGTTGCAATAGTCTGTGGGAAAGGCCATTTAGCCTATGATGGAAATAATGATTTCCAGAATCTGAGGGTATTATCTGAGGGTATTATCTGTGGGTATTTCTTTCAACCCTCAGGAAAAAAATTTTAGCAAGGAGAAATTGCTGAAGTCCTACAAAAGAAGCAGATATTAGGAGGGGACAACTATATATCAATACAATTCTCCAGTAGTGGTACCCTAAAATTATTGATGGCTCTTGAGTAGAAAATACCTTTATGAATGCGGTGAAGTGTTTGTAGGTCCCTTAAAGTATTTGTACAGAATAGCTTTTTCCATTTTTAAGAATAATAATTATATATAGTAAAACTCATCCTTTACTAAAATTATACAAGAACAGTTCTTCAAGTTTTAAGTCACTTAACTACCACCAATTTTGAAGGGTCCCCACCAGTAAGATGACAAACTTCCGGCTTCTCTTCGGGGGTCCTCAGTTCCCGCCGGCGCCACCTGAAGCCCAATCACTTCTCGCCCCCCTCCCAATCCCAGCACCTAGCCAACAGCCACCAGCCCCGTAGAAGTGACACCTCAATCAATTCATGCCCCCTCCTATATAACCCAGCACCTTTCCCTAATAAAGCGGAACTCTCCGGTGAATTGCTGCTATGTGTCGCTCCTTTCCTTTCATTGGTGCCAAAACCCGGAAGACGGGACACCCCAACTGGGCCCCGTCTTCCCCCCGACACCAGCAGCAGCTTGCCCTCGTCCTCTTTTTCTGGCGCTGGATCATAACACTCACCACTCCTCTCTGGCCTTTAGGTAAGTTTTCCCCCCGGAGTGGGCCACTCTTCCCCCAGCTATCGCAGTGCCATTGACCGTGATCGTCCTGCAAGGCCCTGACGCTCGGGGATGAGGAGGGAACGCTCCCCGCCTCAGGCCTTCACGGCTGTGGCGGACCCTCAGGCCCCTCCTCCAAAAGCCATAAATCCCCGCCTCAAGCCTTTACGGCTGCGGCGGACGCTCAGGCCCCTCCTCCGACAGTCATAAACGCATTCACCATCCCTTCCATCAGTGCTGAAAGTTTTTAAGCAAAATTTCCCCGGGGTGGGCCACTCTTCCCCGAGCTATCGCAGTGCCATTGACCGTGATCGTCCCGCAAGGCCCTGACGCTCGGGGATGAGGAGGGAACTCTCCCTGCCTCAGGCCTTCACGGCTGCGGTGGACCCTCAGGCCCCTCCCCAAACAGCCATAAATCCCAACCTCAAGCCTTTACGGCTGTGGCGGACGCTCAGGCCCCTCCTCTGACAGTCATAAATCCCCGCCTAAGGCCTTCACGGCTGCGGCCCACTCTCAGGCACCCCCCTCCAACAGCCATAAACGAGGTGACTCCTTTGTGGATGAGAACGCTCCCTTTTCCCCCCCTCCTCCTTCTGCTCCGTCCGCCGAAAACACCTAGCGCTAGGTACCTCGTGACTCCGGCACTCTGCCTTCTTAGGGAAGTATGGGTGACGACCCACACTTCCCAAGAAATTCCGACTCTTATACGAGTTTCCGCAGACCACCAAGGATCATCGTGGACGCCCTTTGTCTCCTTGTGGTCTGCTTCCAGTCCGAGGATCTCTGTTCGTCTTCCCCTGTTTGTCTCCTTCTCTGTCCTTTAGCCATGGGAGCCTCCTCATCCCTCCCTGAAAGTTCACCTCTTGAATGCCTGCTTAAGCATCTGGCTACCCTCTCCCTGATGCCTGATATAAAACCAAAACTTCTCCGTAAATATTGCTCCCAAGATTAGCTGACATACCCCCTAGACAATAACAACCAATGGCCCACAGGGGGAACTCTTGATCCTAACATCACTCGCGATCTTTTTAACTACTGCCAGCACCTGAAAAAATGGAAGGAGATTCCCTTTATCGAAGCTTTCCACCTCCTCCTCCCCCAGCCCCCTCCCAAGTTCTCCTAGCCTGCAAGCCGCCGCCTCTGCAGAAGCCTCCCGTTCACTCCCTTCCCCTTCTTCTCCTACAACAGCCCTTCTCCCTTCCTTCCCCACCATCTCCTCCCCCATCTCACCTCCTCCGCCTTCGTCCCCCCCAGATTAAGCCTGAGCCTTTCAGCCCCCCCTTTAACTAAGTCCCAAGGGCCTCCTCCGTCTTTGCCCTCATCACCTGTTTCTCCCGTTAGGGACCGCCTTTGTCTTCTCACATGTTTGTAGGGAGAATGGGAAAGCACCTTCCCCCATGTCTGAATGCAGCATGGGAAAGCACAAGCTACAGAACAACCGGTGCAGTCCTTAGAAGTTATCTGCCCACAAAAACATGTGCAGTCCTTAGAAGTTATCTGTCCACAAAAACATATCTTGCCAAGACTCCTCACTCTGAAAATAGGGAGACCTTGAAGATGTGTAGAAACACCGCCCCTGCTTCTAAACATGCCCTTCCCCCACTTGCGGATGTGGCAGGAATGGAGAACAAAGAACATTCTGCTTATGCATTCCATAAGCAATTAACTAGAGCCCTGCTGCAGCTCAGTTAGTAGACCATGGGACTCTTAATTCAGAGTCATGAGTTCAAGCCCAACTAAAGCAGCAGAGGCAAGCAGCTGGGCTGCTAGCTGGCGACATGTGGGTCAGATTCTATCTTTCTTTATTTTCTTTGCCCCCCTTCTGCACTTCAGGACCTGCTCGACTAAGCACGGCTAGACCGCATCACTCCCCCACAGACTGAGCCAGAACCCTTTAGTCCCCCTCAGACTCAGTCCCGAGAGCCTCCCAAAATTATCGCCCCCCTCCGAGAGGTAGCAGGATCCAAAGGCATTGTGCGCGTTCACGTCCCTTTCTCCTTATGAGATTTAGCCCAACTAGAGAAACGCCTAAGTTCCTTTTCCACTGATCCCATGACATACATCAGGGAGTTTCAATAGACTCTCCAGTCTTACAGCCTCACACATCATGACATTTTCATGCTCCTGGCCAATACTCTCCTCCCTGAAGAGCATAGACGAGTTTGAGACTTTGCCCAAACGCACGCTACTGAAACCCACAGGACTGACCCCACCTATCCCCCTGGCCCCACTGCTGTCCCGGAACAAGACCCACACTGAGATTATAACACCGCCATGGGTCTCTGCTCTCGAGATATTTTTGCCTCCTGCTTAATAGCAGGTCTGAAAAAGGCAACTCGTAAAGTAGTCAATTTTCAAAAGCTCCAAGACATAATTCAAAAGAGAGACGAAACCCCCTCCGAGTTCTTAGACAGACTCACTCAAGCCCTATTACACTATACCAGCCTAGACCCAGAAACACCTAAAAGAAGACATGTCCTTATGACATACTTCCTAGCTCAAAGCTACCCTGACATTAAAGCTAAACTCAAACAGTTAGAACAGGGCCCTGCTATCCCACAGACAAAGATCCTAACAGTGGCCTTTAAAGTCTTCCATAAGCGGGAGGAGGAGAAAGAATGCCGTAAACAAAAGGCTGATCAGGCCAATTTCCAGATGTTGGCCCAGCTGATAAAACCACAACCTGGGAGCCCCTCTACAAACAAGCCCCCCCCAAGAGCTTGTTTCAAGTGTAGAAAAGAGGGACATTGGTCAAGGGCGTGCCCCTCCCCCAGATCTCCTACCATCCCATGCCCCAGATGCCACAAAAAGGGCCACTGGGGGTCTGATTGCCCAACCACCCAAAGGGGAGGCTGGACGAACAACCCCCATCCTAAGCCCGCCATAGTGGGGCTGGCAGAAGAAGACTGACGGGGCCCGGGAGCTTCTCGCCCGACCATTTCCTTCACCAAACAGGAGCCCAGGGTTACTTTAACAGTAGACGGTCGCCCCATCTCCTTCCTCCTAGACACAGGAGCCACCTTCTCAGTCTTGCGAGAATACCGGGGCCCTACCATGCCTGCCATTACTCCTATAGTCAGGGTAAGAGGTAAACAGATTTTCCCATTAACCCCCCCCTCCTTTATGCACAATCCAAGACAATCCCATACCTTTCTCCCACTCCTTCCTGGTTATGCCCCAGTGTCCCATCCCTTTACTAAGATGAGACATCCTTTCCCTCCTCCACGTTTCCATAACTATATCCACTCCCACAGCCCCCAGTACTCCCTTTCTGATAGCCCTCATAGCCAACGATCCCCCCTCTACCAAATGAAAGCTCCGGTTCTGCCCTCATACACCCTGTAAATCCCCAAGTTTAGGACATTACAAGCCCCTCCGTGGCCCTATGTCCCCCTGCCTCTATCAAATTATGTGACCCCTCTCAGTATATCTGTCAGGCCCAATACCCCCTAACCACTTCAGCCCTCATAGGCCTCCAACCCATCATTCAAGCAGACCCACTCACTCCCCATTTAATACCCCCATATTAGCTGTTTAAAAAACCAACAGATCTTTCCGCCTTGTCCAAGACCTTCGCCTCATCAACATAGCCATTGTCCCTATCCATCCCTTAGTTCCAAATCCATACAGCCTTTTATCGCAGATCCCTGCCTCAGCATCCCACGTCTCAGTCCTAGATCTCAAGGACCCATTTTTCTATCCCTCTAGACCCCTGCTCCCAAGATTTTTTCATCTTCACCTGGACGGACCCATACACAAGACATTCTGAACAACTCACTTGGACAGTTTTGCCACAAAGCTTCCGAGATAGTCCCCATATTTTTAGACAGGTCCTAGCTCAAGACCTCAAACAGTTTCATCATGATCACTCCGAGTCCACCTTATTATAATACATGGACAATCTTCTACTCTGCAGTCTCTCGTGAGAACCGTCTCAATTTGACACTGCCTCCCTACTTAACCTTCTAGCGTCCAGAAGTTACCGAGTATCCCCCGTCAAAGCTCAAATCTCTTCCCCTCCTGTCACTTACCTCAGATTCCTTCTATCTCAACAAAGAAAGTCCATTACCTTAGACAGAAAATGGCTCCTCTCTGACCTGCCCATTCCCAAAACCAAGACAGAAATCCTTTCCTTTCTAAGCCTGGCTAGATATTTTAGAGCGTAGATCCCTAACTTCTCCCTGCTCCCTGTTGGCAAGACCCCTATACGACCTCAGCAAGAGCCCCCCCTAAAAAACCATTATCCTCCTCACCCCGACACTCCTTCATTAAGCTCCATCAAGCCCTTGTGGAAGCCCCAGCTCTCCATCTTCCTGATTTGTCGAGGCCCTTCTCATTATACATTCATGAGAGGTCCAGTCAAGCTCTAAGAGTCCTAGGCCAATATTATGGCCCATCCTTTGCCCCAGTAGCTTATCTCTCCAAGCAATTAGACCCCACAGTTCAGGGATGAGCCCCCTGCCTACGATTATTAGCTGCTAGACAGCTCTTGCAGAAAGAAGCTCATAAACTGACATTCAGGGCGCCCCTTACCATTCTGTCCCCACATCACCTAAAAGATCTCTTAACCTACAAAAGTTTACAGACTCTCCCTCCCTCCAGACTCCTGACCTTACTGTCCTCTTTCCTCCAAAATCCCGTTCACCCCCTTTGCCATCCATACCCGAATCATGACTTTTTCCTCCTTTACTGCTCTCTTGCTTTTTTTCCCCTCATTCCTATTGTCTTCCCCACCATCCCAGCCTCCTTTGTATGGCGATTCAAAGTCAGACAGACTTACACACAGCATCAAACAAAAATTACTGCCCTCATTGCCACACCAGACTGCCCTCTGAAAAGCTGCTCTGAGCCTTTATACCTCCACTTTCCTCCCTCCACCGAAGTGTTCACTAGCAGCTACCCTTATTCTCCCTACCTCTGCTTCCTCTATGACCAAAAACAAGCCTATTGCAGGCGATAACCAGACACCTACAAGAGATGTCCCTACTGGTCTTGTGCAATTCACTACATGAGTAACTTCCAGTACCCACAGTATTACTCCTCAAACCGTTTCATGAAATATCCCAATGGCTCATTCTTCTTATCAATCCCAGATCCCTGGGACTCTTGATGAGCTGCTAGAGTCACAGCCTCAGTTTACTATGGGGGGAGTCCTCAACCCCCCACGGTACCCTTCATATATCTCAAAAGTAGGTTCCCTCTCATTCCCAGATCTCTCAAGTTGCATCAGATAGCAGACATTCCGAAAAAGTCATTATCCAAACTCTTGACGGCGCCTCTTCATCTTCTTATCCCCGCCCCTCCTCCCATTTCTCCTACTCTTCATTACAGCTCATTCAAGACACCACCATCTTTCTCAACCACACCCTCAACACCGCCAATTGCTTCTTGTGCGCATCACTACAGTGCCCACTGCTGGCCGCCTTGCCCCTTAATATTTCCAACTACTCCTTCCATGCAGAAAGACAACCCCTCTGCCCCCTGGCAGACATACCCCTATGGGAACCAGAATACTCAGATAATCTCACCATCCACCACTGTGTAGGCCCAACTCCACCCCCCTCCAGTGCACTTCACTGCCTCTCTATCTACACCCCTACCTCCAGCTCTAAGACTTTTACGCAACCGGGACACTTCTTTTAGTGTAATGGCAGTCTTTTCAACTCACTGCCTCTCAACTCCGATATACCCTGCATTCTCATCACCCTAATCCCACAGTTTACAGCATGGCAGAATTTCTTGAGCTCCAACCTCCCTTGCCCTCGTGCACAAAAAGAGCTGCTTTCCTTCCCATCATGGTCAGTAGCTCTTCGATCACCTCAGCCATTGGGGTAGAGTTTTCGGGAGAAGCCTTGGGTCACTCTCTATAGGCAGTTAGAGATCTCAACGCCAAACTTGAGGGAGCCCTGACATCCGCTGCCGATTCTCTAGCCTCTCTCTAAAGACAGGTCACTTCGCTAGCTAAAGTCACCCTTCAAAACCGGCAGGTCCTAGATCTGCTTACAGCCGAGAAAGGCGGCACCTGCGTCTTCCTCTGAGAAGAGTGCTGCTATTACATCAACGAATCCGGCATTGTAGAAACTGACATTACCAAACTCACCGACCTTGCCTCCAGTCTCCACTCTGCTTCCAATTCCAACCCATTCTCTTCAATACTAACAAACCCCCTCCTCACCTGGCTCTGGCCCATTGCAGGCCCCATAATAGTCATTCTTCTCGTCTGTCTCTTCTCACCCTGTATAATAAAGTTCATCAAATCCCAAGTCAGAAAAATCTCTAATCAAGCTTCCAACCAGTTTTTACTCAGGAACTACCAGCTTCTGGCCACAGAAGATCCCTCACCCTCACATGACCTCCTCACCACATGCTGAGATGGACCCCTCTTTCCGCTGGAAACTGTTCCTGGAAACAATGGCCGCAGATGCCTCGCTCCTGACACCCATATCCTCTTAGCACCATTAGAATCAACAGGTCCTCGACCTATAGTTACAAAGAACCTTCATTAATTTCCAACCTGAAGAAGTCCACATCTACTCATCCTTACTGTGGGGAGTCCTATCAACCCTTTCCTCCCAATCCTCAAACCCTCACTCCCTTCTCCGCCCCCTGTTCAGCAGGAAGCAGCCAGAGAGAAAGCAACATCCACAAACCCATAGAGGAGAAAGGGGGGAATGAAGGGTCCCCACCAGTAAGATGACAAACTTCCGGCTTCTCTTCGGGGGTCCTCAGTTCCCGCCGGCGCCACCTGAAGCCCAATCACTTCTCGCCCCCCTCCCAATCCCAGCACCTAGCCAACAGCCACCAGCCCCGTAGAAGTGACACCTCAATCAATTCATGCCCCCTCCTATATAACCCAGCACCTTTCCCTAATAAAGCGGAACTCTCCGGTGAATTGCTGCTATGTGTCGCTCCTTTCCTTTCAAATTTCAAGATATGAAACAGTTTCATCTCCGCAAAAAACTGCCCTGTCCCTTTGAAATGAACTCCTCCTACCCCCTCGCCCCTGGCATCTACTGATCTGTCTTCTGTCCCTATAGTTTTGCCTTTTCTAGAATGTCATATAAATGGGATCATAGAGTGTGAAACTTTGTGAGTCTGACTTGGTTCACTTAGGATAGTGCTTTTGAGATTCATCCATATTATTTCATGTATTCGAATTTGGGGTTTCAAAACCTAAAAAAAACGTGTTTTTTGAAAATACAGAGAATTATCATACATCTCTCATCAAAAATGTTAAGACTAGACTTCAGAGAAAGGAGAATTCCCAAATTAAAAAAATATTAAGATATCACACACATTTAGAGGCTTTGCTACAAAAACTTATCCCCCATGGATGCAAGTCATTAGAGACATTGCTCTGAATGAAGGTCAGAGATGGAGTCTAATGCTGTGAAAACTGCCTCTAAGATTTCTAAAGTTAAGGCAGAATTATGCAAAAGACAGTTTCTGAAGTCCCCGATTTTTTTTTTTTTTGAGAGGGCATCTCTCATATTTATTGATCAAATGGTTTTTAACAACAATAAAATTCAGTATAGGGGGGTCAACGCTCAATGTACAATCATTAATCCATCTCAAGCCTAATTCTCGTCAGTCTCCAATCTTCTGAAGCATAACAAACAAGTTCTTACATGGTGAACGAATTCTTACATAGTGAATAAATTCTTACATGGTGAACAGTACAAGGGCATTCATCACAGAAACTTTTGGTTTTGATCACGCATTATGACCTATAAACAATCAGGTCAAATATGAATATTCTTATGATTTTTGTACTTGATTTATATGTTGATCCCACATTTCTCCTATTATTATTATTATTTTTATTTTTAATAAAATGC
Organism: Manis javanica; assembly: GCF_040802235.1. Classification (NCBI taxonomy): domain Eukaryota; kingdom Metazoa; phylum Chordata; class Mammalia; order Pholidota; family Manidae; genus Manis; species Manis javanica. The sequence continues at coordinate 87,800,350 of NC_133166.1, forward strand.
TGAAGTGGTAGGTAGATGCAAGATAAAGGTAGAAAACATAGTTTAGTGCTGTAAGAGGGCAAATGTAGATGATCAGATGATCAGGTGTGTGCCTATGGACTAAGTATTAATCCAGGCTAGACAAGGGCAGCAAAACATCCACGGATGCAGAAGATTTCTCTCAAAGCAGGGGGGGTGAAGTTCTGGGCCTCACCTCTGTTGATCCCCAAATTCTCACCTGATGGCCCCCCTGCGACTGTGCCTGTCTTAGGTTGTTCCTCCCTTGAGGAATCTTACCCGTCTCTGGCTAACCAGTCATCTTCCGGGGCCATACAGGGAAATATAAAGTTGGTAAGTGAGAGAGAAGCCATATTGTTTGAAAAGGTTAGCTTTTTACTTCTTTGCAGATTTATGTCCTGTGACTTCTATGCCCAGCATTTGTCTCGAGGTATCTTTACCACCTGGAGGAATTATGATACTTGGTAAATTCGATATGAGGCACAAATTCTATTTAAGGGTTGTAATTAGGAAGAAAGAAGAAAAGCTACAGATGTAGCATATGGAAGGAAACATGGGAGGATTGATTATTTCTTTGTCATATCTTCTTGTAGAGTACCTTAAGTATGTATAGGTTTTAAACTACTAACTAATTTGCACACACATATTAACATAATAGGAATACGGTGACATAAACAATGCAAATCTATAATTACCATCCATCTCCAGTGAAGCCAAGAAAACCATTTAGGCACCCTAGGCATTTGTGAAAATTTGTCTATGATATGATGAATATTGTCCAACTGTACTTGAACAGTCTGAGAGAAATCAGACAAATTAAAGCAGCCCATTTCTGGGATCTGTTCACATCCCATATGTTCTTTTAACCATAGATAGTCTATAGTCATAAGATTTTGGAGTGCTACACCTTGCACCCCTCCCAACTCCTGGTTGAGTTCCAACAGTACAGATCCGGTCAAATTCGTTGTCTCACTGTATGCACATGCCAGCCTAGACATCTCTCTCCTCATTCCAATGGCAAGTCCAGGAGACGGTGGGCTGGATGCAGCCACAACCGCAGCATCGTCCGGATACCTGTGGAGGCTTTTTGATGATCGTCCCCCGGCACAAGTCCTCCAGAGAGTGCTGATGCCGGAAGCTCCTCCTCATATCGTATCTTAGTTCATTTTCTGGGTATCCAAGCTAGGCCTTGATCTTCTGCATAGAAACAAACAGACCCTTTGCCCACACTTTGACATGCCCTCTATACCATTGTGCAGAACTCCTTGGAGCTCAGCACACAGTAACTGCTTTTTTTTTTTTTTTATTAAGAGAAAGGAATATTATCAGAAAAGAGTACCTCCATAGCTGATCGTCTGACACCCTTTAAGTGATCAACATTAAGGATATTTAAAGCATGCGTTGATCTTTGATTTACCAATAGTTTTATCCTATCAAGGAGTAATCCCCTTTTTCTTTCTTTCTTTCTTTCTTTTTTTTTTTTTAAATTTTTAATCTATAGTTTCATGAAGAATACTATGTTTACTATGCTCTCCCCTAGATCAGGTCCCCCCTAACAACCACATTACGGTTACTGTCCATCAGCTTAGCAAAATGTTGTAGAGTCACTACTTGTCCTCTCTGTGTTGTGCAGCCCACCCTCCCCTTTCTCCCTCCCCCCCATGCATGCTAATATTAATACCCCCCTTCTTCTTCCCCCCCCTTATCCCTCCCTGCCCACCCATCCTCCCCAGTTCCTTTCCCTTTGGTACCTGTTAGTCCATTTTTGGGTTCTGTAATTCCACTACTGTTTTGTTCCTTCAGTTTTTCCTTTGTTCCTATACTCCTCAGATGAGTGAAATCATTTGGTATTTCTCTTTCTCCGCTTGGCTTATTTCACTGAGCATAATACTCTCTAGCTCCATCCATGTTGCTGCAAATGGTTGGATTTTTCCACTTCTTATGGCTGAGTAGTATTCCATTGTGTATATGTACCACATCTTCTTTATCCATTCATCTACCGATGGACATTTAGGTTGCTTCCAATTCTTGGCTATTGTAAATAGTGCTGCGATAAACATAGGGGTGCATCTGTCTTTCTCAAACTTGATTGCTGCGTTCTTAGGGTAAATTCCTAGGAGTGGAATTCCTGGGTCAAATGGTAGGTCTGTTTTGAGCATTTTGATGAACCTCCATACTACTTTCCACAATGGTTGAACTAATTTACATTCCCACCAGCAGTGTAGGAGGGTTCCCCTTTCTCCACAGCCTCGCCAACATTTGTTGTTGTTTGTCTTTTGGATGGCAGCTATCCTTACTGGTGTGAGGTGATACCTCATTGTAGTTTTAATTTGCATTTCTCTGATAATTAGCGATGTGGAGCATCTTTTCATGTGTCTCTTGGCCATCTGTATTTCTTTTTTAGAGAACTGTCTGTTCAGTTCCTCTGCCCATTTTTTAATTGGGTTATTTGTTTTTGTTTGTTGAGGCATGTGAGCTCTTTATATATTCTGGATGTCAAGCCTTTATCGGATGTGTCATTTTCAAATATATTCTCCCATATTGTAGGGTTCCTTTTTGTTCTATTGATGGTGTCTTTTGCTGTACAGAAGCTTTTCAGCTTAATGTAGTCCCACTTGCTCATTTTTGCTGTTGTTTTCCTTGCCCGGGGAGATGTGTTCAAGAAGAGGTCACTCATGTTTATGTCTAAGAGGTTTTTGCCTATGTTTTTTTCCAAGAGTTTAATGGTTTCATGACTTACATTTAGGTCTTTGATCCATTTTGAGTTTACCTTTGTATATGGGGTTAGACAATGGTGAAGTCACCTATTTTAACTAACATTAAGTTCTTAACTTGTTCTGGAAGGGGAAAAGGAAACCTAATTCTTTTTAAAGAGCCATTAAGGACCCACCCTTGGGTCTTAGCAGCCAATTGAGAATGTGTAGCTCCAGGGCAAAAGTGTTCCTGGCCCAGGGGGAATCCCCTGTGAAAAAAGTGAAACTGATAATGTCAAGGGAAAGGGTAGGTTGGGAGAAACTGTTTTTATTGCTCATCCCTTGCTTAAATTCGCTGGCCAGGCTTGGCCCCTCTGTCTCCTCCTGGCTGCAGCTCCTGGTCTGCAGCCTCCACATGCTCTCTACCTCCCCACCCTCTCTTCTGGAAGGTACTGCATTGGTGGGTCCTTGGTGACTGGCAGATGGTAGACCAATTATGTACCAGGAACGGTGGGGGTTGGGGTGGGGGTGTGGGGGTGGAGAATGGCCATTTTCTCTCCGCCCCTTGCTCCAGATTGATGGGAGGCTCCACAGGGGTAAACACCTATTGATATGTACATGAACTAAGGCTAGACAGGAGATTCTGGAAATTCTGTCATTTACCCCATAGGCTATTAACTATATCCCCGAGCTTTGGGAAGTAATCAAAGACTCTTAAGGCCAGGAAGAACTGTCCAGCTATGTCCCTACTTTTATTTGCTCTGCAAAAGATGAGTATTTAAAGAGGGCTGCACAAAGGAGAACCACAAAAAATAATGTTTTGGAGTTTTCAGGAAGCAAGGGTGACTGCAGAGGAGGGAGGATCCCTAGGCTGATACCTGCTCTTCCTGTCTTCATGGGTAGCAAAGGAACCAAGATGGAGAGGAGGCAGAGGCTGGAATGCTCACAAAATCACAGAAAACAGGCGGTATGGAGGTTGGCCACATCCAAGCTTGATCTTCTCCTACTTGGATGCCTAGAAGGTAGTTACTGTCCATTGAGTCTAATGTCAGGAACCAGGGAAAGTATGGGAAAGAGGGTCCATAAAAATAAAGGAGGTATTTCTTTTCTTCTCAGGGAGTTAGGGGATGTTCATAACTCAGGATAAAAAGACTTGGCTGGACATTCAGGCTAGAAAATCATTGTATCTTTCTGTTTAGAGCTAAATTTGAAAGTAACCTGACAGGCTCCCAAAGAGAAAAGAAAAATTAGCAAGAGTTTGGGTTCATAAGTTGGCAAATACTTGAGTACATCCTGATTCTGGGTCCAGAACCACTGTATGGTCTATAAGTCAGCAATGCATGTAGATGGAGAAGACCGTTAAGAGTGAGCAGGCTGCCAGGGTCTTGGCAGAGGCCAGAAGCCGAGGAGGAGCCCAGCACTCTGCACAAGTCAACTGCCATTTTGCTGTCAGCATCCCACTTCATAACAGCAGCAAGAAACGCTGTGCAGTGGTTTCCATGGATTCTCCAGGATTCCTAGACTGCAGGGATCCATATCCCCACTCTGGGGAAAAACCAGGGCATGAATAAACCCTAAGCTTGGGGACTAGGAGAGTGGAGTCTGTGATTACATACACTTTTAATAGACCTTGTCATATTAGCTCTGCACCCCTCACAGTGCTTTTTGAAACTTCTCATTTAATTAAACCTTTATTGAGTGTCTATTATATGCAAAGCACTGTTGGGGGATGTCAAGTTCACATATTAATCTCCTGTAGTAACTTGAAACATCAATGCTATCAGTACATACACTTATGAAGTACTAATCATGATGATCTGTTCAACAAACTGTTCCATAAGTTCTTTAAGAATTATTCAAAAAAGATTTAATGAGGTCCTATGTACTAAGTGCCAGGCATTGGACTAGACTTAGAGGCTCAGAGGATAGAGAAGTGAACAGGCAGTCTTTTACCCTAAGGAATACTGTCCAATGGAGAGACATCATACAACTATTCTATTTGTATATACATATATGAAATTTATAGCCTTGATTGCAAACACTGGGAACACTGGATTGGCTTTATAGAAGGAAGGAATGTGTATAGTAAGAATAATGAAGTGCGCTCTTGCACATTTTAAATAGCACAATGTCTGACACATAGTAGGTGTTCAGTAAATCTTCATTCATTTACGAAATGACTGTATTTGAAGATAATTCTGATAAAAACATGTTATCAGAGGGATGTTTGCTGATTATTCCAAACAAGAAAGAAAAAAACAGGGATTTCAACACACTGTGGTCTGGCTCTCACACTGAAGAGATTTATTTTATACTATTTCATCCTAGTCCTGTAAAAAGGTTTTACATGTGCTATCAAAAGGAGGATTCTCATTTACCTCTGTAAGTATGGGGAAAATTTTTATAGTCCAGTCATACTTGCATAAGGGTTTGACTGCTAACCAAGAGATTTCTTTGAGAACCACCCACTCCACAACGCTCTAATCACAGATCTGCCAATCTCCTTGAAATCACTTCCAGTACAATCTGGACTTTAAGATACTATTCCAAAAAGTTCCCAGAGTGCAATTCTATTAGAGGACACCTTAAGTCCGCACCTGTTAAAACATTAGCAGTGATCAGTTTATCAGAATGATTTATAAAACAAATAAATATTTTTGAGTGGGAGGGGCTGGAAAATGCCCTTGGGGAAGTTCTTGCTTCTTTGTTGAAGGTACTAAAAGAAGAAGGCAGACAAATCACACTTACTTCCTGATTTGGTCTGGGGCTGCTCCATTACTGAGGAATTAAGAGGCACTAAGAAAAATTTATAAGGAATTAGTACTATAAATGATTTTTCTTGCAATGAAGCAACATTTAAACTTGGGTTGATTTTTTTCCCCCCAGTCTTTAAGGAATTTGAGCGAATGGAATATACATCTATCTCTCTTAATTTTTTCTCCCAAATAACTTTGGCTAAAAAGATATTTCAGGCTCTGAATATTGTTTTCATAAACAGATGGGTTAAAATGTAGCTTAAATGAATTATTGACATTATTAAGAAGACTCCTTTGTCTTTCTTGTCTCTTTGACAGCCAAAAATCTCAGAGCCAAATTTGATATTCAGGGATAGTAACTATGTTGGCTACTAGAATGTTCATTTTCCTGGTTCTAACTTTCTACTTCTATTCATATGTGTATTACTGTTATTTAATATGTTTTGATGTAACGTTCCAAAAAATCCTCCACTTAATAATGCAAATGAATGAATAAGAAAATAAAAAATAAATGTATAAATAAAACATTACTCTGTTTACTGAAACAACTAGATATCCACATGCAAAAGAATTAAGCAATCCCTTACTTCACACCATAGAAATTAATTCAAAATGGATCAAAGACCTAAATATATAAGCTTAAACTATAAAACTCTTAGAAGAAAAACATAGGGGGTACATTTTCATGATGTGGATTTGGCAATGGCTTTTTAGATATGCCACCAAAGGCACTTGCATCAAAAGAAAAAAAATAGATGAATTGGACTTTGTCAAAATTAGAAACTTTGGTGTCCTAAAGGATACTATCAAAGGAATGAAAAGCAGCCCCCAGAATGATAAAATGTTGTCAAATCACGTATCTCCTAAAGAACTGGTATCCAGAACACATAAAGAACATTTATAACTCTAAAACAAAGGACAAAGAACTGAACTTAAAATGGGCAGAGGACTTGAATAGACATTTCTCCAAAGAAGCCATACAATGGATTATAAGCACATGAAAAGATGGAATATTATTCAGCTATAAAAGAGAAAGTACTGACACATGCTAAACATGGGTAAACCTTGGAAACATTATGCTAAGTGAACTAAGCCAGATGCAAAAGGCCACATCTTGTATGATTCCACAATAAAATACATTTGAATAAGGCACTGAAAAGAAAGCCCTGCTGGCATAACTGAAAGGGTATCTTGCCACGACCCTCCTTACCCCAGAGCGACTCAGGAGACACGGGCCCACACAAGAGATTTTATTATCTGAAAGAGAAAATGGCTGCCCCTGAGAGAGGGAGCAGCAGCTCGTGGGTGAGGAAGTGCGTTTTTAAGGAGTAGGGGTAGGGTGTGTTCTGTGTTGGTGATTGGATCTTAAGGGGTGGGTAACCATGCCAGAATTTGCCTTCAGTAACAACAACCTCATTTCTATGAACTGTTAAAAAAATAAACTCTTGTATTCAGAAAAGTGAGACCAATATTTTGTGTTCACCTTACAGGTGAACTGTAGTGATCTCTGTGGTTGATTACTCAGTGAATTAACCTTCAGGCGCAGGCACGTATTTAAACCCAAAGCCTTGTAAGAAATAGGTTAGCGACAAAGTCATAAACCCCAAATAACTACATTCTTTAATTTCCACTTTGACATGGGTATTTCCATAAAATCTGATTTTCCAGCATTTATCTTCTTATTCTCATAAAAATTGATGTCACAAGCAGAATAATTAAAAGCCAGCCATAGAGGACGTACAATTCCATTAAAAAATAACTGTATATGTATTTCCTATTTTATATTAACTGCAACTCTTAAGATTAGATGTGTAAGTCCGGGGAGAGGAAATCCCAGGGCAAAATACCTCTAAAAACCAAAATCAGTCAAAGGGAGAAATAAAGTTTAAAACCCATTTATTGCTCACAAAACTTCAGTTGGGCCCATCTTTTTTACTGCTCCAGCAGCAGCAAGACTGCCCTCCCCTTGCCTCTCAGGTACAGATAAGCCCTCCTTGCCCAGGTAATTACCCATTGAATTGGAGATGAACCTCTCTCCACCCCTGAGGAATGATGCAAATGGACTAAAGCCATACTGGTCAAAGCAAGTCACAAGGCCTGTCCAGATCCTAGAGGTATCACCCTTTGGATGGCCTGAGAGGCAACAACCAGTGAAAGGACTATGAAAACAGGGACTCATGGTACTTTGGGAGCCATTGTTATAACAATCTACCACAGCTGGGGAGTGTGGGGAAAAAAGAAGTTACTGTGGTCAGGGTTCTCAACTGACCCTGGTCGGATTGCCCACTACACATATGTGGCAATAGGTTGTTATTGACTCTATACAAAGAGCTCCGCCCAGGGCTCGGGCTACACCACTGCAGGAGAGCAGAGGCTGAAGTGATGACAGCTCCAAGGGCAGAGACTCAGACGGCTGTGGGGGTGGTGAGGCCCAGAGGCAGGGACCAGCTTGCTGCATGCAGACTCACCCTGAGGCAGATGGGATTTTAGCGCTTGACCTGTCACCTTGAGAATAAAGCTGGGTATAAACCCTTTCACCCCAAGAACATTCCTTTGTCATTTTCACTCTCACCAAATCAAGAATGGACTTGCCAGGGGCTGAAACCCATTGGTGAGACAGGGAGTGCAAATTATTTTGCTACATAGAGATCTGGTCAACTCAAGAGAAAATAACTATGAGAAATTAGACCTCTTTCTTTTGTTTAAGTTATTCAAGAAAATCTCTGTAATAAATCCAATTTCTTAATCAGCATAAAATAATCCCCAGGCTGACTTGAATCATTTTTATTGTGCCTGAAAGCAAAACAGAAAATTCACCTACAAATTAGCAAGAACTCTGCATTTTTCTTTTCCACTTGAATTGGCTGAAGCATTGGATTTCTGGAAATTGGACTCTCTGAAGTATAAGTATTATTTGAAAACCAGTTAAAAGGAGTAGACTAATTACAGAGAGAAAAAAATGTGACAAATCTCCCTAAGTCACATGAAGTGACAAATTGTTCATGAGTGAGAAATCTTCCTAAAATTTCTATGAACTGTGATTGCAATGGCAGACTAGTTCTACCCAGTGTTATTTCAAGGGTTCTGGAAAGCTCTATTAGAACGATGCTTTCATGTCCTTTACCAATGCCAGCAGCAGATAAGATGGGATACCTCACCTTTTTATCACTCTTAAGAGTAGCACTGAGGTATAATATCCAAATAAGGCACATCCTGGCCAAGAAAGTCAAGCTAGCAGGTGGGGTAATGTCAGAGGTCAGAATTTACAGGTCTATATCATTTAGCTCTAACTTCTATTTCACGTATGCCTTTGGCTATCCAAATCTGGACTTGAAGTAGGTACATAGTAAGTGGAGGAATTCCAGGAAAATACCAGGATTACTTTAAGGATAGGAGAGTAGGTTTTATTGTTTTATCAAAAGGAGGGCTCTTGGTGACACCTGGAATTATGTTCAAAAAAATAAACGGATTTATCTTGGTTTTGGCCTTATATATAATAAATGTGTTGTGGATAAAATGAGAGTTCCTGTGGCCATGGTTGAGTAGCTCACTGCACACCTGTGGGCAATACATGGCTATTAACTCTATGAAAAGATCTCCGCCCAGTGCTCTGGGCACTACAGGGTGGCAGGGCTGCAAGGCTGCAGGAGAGCAGAGCAGAGGCTGGAGTTGTGGCAGTGCTGAGGACAGAGGCCCAGAGGACAGCTGTGTGGGATGACTGTGCAGAGAGGCCCAGAGGACGGCTGAGTGAGGTGGCTATGCAGAGAAGCCTAGAGGACAGATGTGTGGACAGAGGGGCCCAGAAGCAGAGACTGGCTTGCTGCATACAGACTCGCTTTGAGTGAATGGGATTTTAGTGACTGACCTGCCACCTGGCCCTGTTGTGTGGGAGACATCCCTCACCCAGACTCCCAGGACACCTCCCCTGACTTGGCACACTTAGGACTCTGGGCGCTCCTCTCAGCGGTATTAGTTGGGGGGGGTGACATAGACATGGGGAACCAGCCCTCAAAAGCGGAAGCTCAGACCCTGTTGCGGTGTCTCATTTCTAATTTGGCTATGCTATATTTGTCCTGGGGAGTTTGCAAACGGAAGCTGGTCTTTCTTTGCTCCAAGGCTGGGCCTCAGTATCCCCTGGACAACCAATCTCACTGGCCCCCTGAGGGAACTTTCAATTTTAACCTCCTCACCAACTTGACTAATTATTGCCACCAGAGCAGAAAGTGGGGTGAAATTCAATATGTGCAGGCTTTTTGAACTTTGCACACCTGCCCAGATCTATGTGTTAAGTGTACTCCTTCCCAAGTTTTGTTAGCCCAGGCCTCCACCAAGGACCGCCGATCTCTACCACTCCTATTACTGGGAGACTCTTCTCTGACGGACTTGGTGGAGGATCTTGGCTACACCCCTTCCCGTTCCTCCAGGCTCACCATGGGGGCCAGCTCCCTCCCTCAATGTTCATGCCCTCACCCCTCATCCTCTCTCTCTCTCTCTCTCTCCACCATCTTGTTCCCCTTCTCTTCCGGTCTCTTCACCATCTTGTTCCCATTCTCTTCAGGTCTCTCCACCATCTTGTTCCCCTTCTTTTCCAGTCGTGCCACCATCTTGCTCCACAGGTGCTGACTCCACTTCAGATAAAATGGATAACCCTGCCCCCCCATGATTCCCCTTGTCAGCCAGAAGTAGCCAGATCAAGTCATCGCCCATTATGACCAAAAGGCTGGAATGTAAGGCTGGAGGTACCAGAGGGAGGAAAGCAAGGACAGTGCAAGCAGAACAAAGACAGCACCAAATAGCTCTGTGCCATATAAGGAAGGAAGGGACAACTCTTCCTGGATTCCAGTCCTGTGGTGTGCCGACAAACCCCGGATGCAGATCCCCTCCATCCTGAAGGAGGAGACCTCTGGCTGTCGATCACCCAACCCTGAGCCAATAAAAATTCCCCACATACCCCTGGCGCAGCCCACTCCCCCCTCCCTTCCCTGTGCTTATAAAAACTCCCTGCCTACCCTGCTGGGGGCGACTTCTCCAGCCTGTGTTTCAGACTGGTGAACCTTGCCCAGGATTATGCTCAAATAAACTGCCTGGCCCTTTGTTGCGAAATAACCTGCTTATTTTGGTTAAAATTTATCTTATTGTGGGCGGTAAATTCTCTCAGCTTTTGCTTATCTGGAGGTTGTTTAATCCTTCCTTCAAATTTAAATAATAATCTTGCTGGATAAAGTAATCTTGGTTCCAGGCCCTTCTGCTTCATTGCATTAAATACATCATGCCACTCCCTTCTGGCCTGTAAAGTTTCTGCTGAGAAGTCTGATGTTAGCCTCATGAGCTTTCCTTTGTAGGTGATCTTATTTCTGTCTCTGGCTGCTTTTAATAGTCTGTTCTTATCCTTGATCTTTGCAATTTTAATTACTATGTGTCTTGGTGTTGTCTTCCTTGGGTCCCTTGTGTTGGGAGATCTGTGGATCTCCATGGCCTGAGAGACTATCTCCTCCAGATTGGGGAAGTTTTCAGCAATTACCTCCTTAAAGGCACTTTCTATCCCTTTCTCTCTCTCTTCTTCTTCTGGTACCTCTGTAATGCGAATATTCTTCCATTTGGATTGGTCACACAGTTCTCAATATTCTTTCATTCTTAGAGATCCTCTTTTCTCTCTTTGCCTCAGCTTCTTTGTATTCCTCTTCTCCAGTTTCTATTTCATTTATTGTTTCCTCCACCATATCCAATCTGCTTTTAATACCCTCCATTGTGCTCTTCAATGATTGGATCTCTGACCAGAATTCATTCCTGAGTTCTTGAATATCTTTCAGTACATCCATTAGCATGTTAATGATTTCTATTTTGAACACCCTTTTCAGGAAGAGCTATGAGGTCCATGTCATCTTTCTCAGGGGTTATATTAATTTTTTTCTGTACCAGGTTCCTTTGGCATTTCATATTTGTATGTGGTGCCCTGTAGTGTCCAGATACTCTACTCTCTGGAGCTGCTCAGGCCCTGAAGCAATGTCGCAGGTCACAGGGGAGTGGTATTGTTGCCTTGTTCCGTGAGGTCTGCTCTTTTCTCCAGGTGTGTGCAGTCTGGTGCAGTCCTCTTTCCTGTTGCTCTCTCAGGATTAGTTGTATTAATTATTTTGTCATATTATATGCGGTTTTAGGAGGAAGCCTCTGTCTCACCTTTTACACCGCCATCTTTAATTCTAAATCTGGAATCTTTAATATTTATTAATAGACAGTTCCTATAATCTCAGCCAGCATGTACATTTAGTAAGACATCTTGTTTTTCATAACTGCATCAGCAAATTAAGCAGAAACAGTGAATTTTTGCTGACATGTACAGGTGTCATATCATCCTTCTGTAAAGTATAAGGAATAGACTTATTAGGGTTGGGTTTCCTCATACTGGCCCACTTCAAGTTTTTTAAAACTATGAGGCTTCTTAAAAATAGCCTCTTACCTCTCTTCCTTCACCTCCTTCTACTTTCTGGTTTTGCCTTTGGCCTGACTGCTGATTTCATAATACTCTGCAGCTGCCAGCACACACCTCTTCCTAGCCTCCTCACTAGCCTACCTTTACATTCACCCTTTAATACAGCACCTCATTATTAAAATTATTTCTTACCACAACAATCAACATCCATTCTTAATGTTCCTAATTCAGTGGGTGCAATGAGGAAAACCATCTCAGATAGAGTTATATCAAGTTGCAAAGAAATCTGCAACTTGTTTCAGTAAAGTATAATTGGTGGAATGTTAGACTCAGCAGCAAAGTGAAAGAATTTTTAGGAGTGGAAGGAAATTTGGGAGAATACAAGTGGCAGAGGGTGTGTTTCTGCTTAAACAGCCTTGTTATTCAAAGACCGGAACTAGGACCAGGAGTAATAGAACCAGCTGGGAACTTGTTAGAACTGCAGCTTCTCAGGCTATTCCTGCCCTAGTAGTCAGAATATGCATTTTTTAACAAGATAAAGAAAGGTGGTAGTAGTTGGTATACACATTAAAGCTTGAGAAGCACTGGTTTACACTCTTCCACATGGGTGAATACCTTCTCTCCTCTGGAACATTGGCCAACTGTTGCTTATGAGACTGTATTCAAATGAAGAGTCCTTTTATGTTTTTAATCTGGCCTTCCTTCTAATTGTTGACCCAAGAATGAAACTGCCACAATTATAGACTCCATTGTAATTTAATATATTTGGAGAGGAAGAGGCATACAAAAAGTTTTCATTTAACATAGCATTGAAGGGGAGCATAGCAACTGTAAATTAGAGAACTATTCTGTAGCAGCTGCAGTAGTGAAACAGAAGCAATAGTTGAATAAAATATTTCAGTCCATGCAACAATCAAAAAAAAGTACACACAAGAACAGAAGTACTACACAATTGCTAGGACTACTATTGGTAAGAGTAGGGAGGGGGTTAGCCTGTGTGTATGCTGAAGGTTAATATTAATCAACTAAGGGAGCTAATCCAATTAATTTTACAGGTTCTTTTCAACTTCCTTCTCATATCCTTTAATGACTCACCTAACAGCATTGTCTTTGTTAAGGCAAAACCTGTTCTCTTTCTCCAGGACTATCCCAGTTCTTCCTCTAAATGTTCTGCATCTCAGGAAGCCTTTCAGTCCCCAGAAAACGAGGAGAGTTGGTCACCCTGCCTCAACTACAAGCTTGAAGTACTGCTCCCTACTTTGAATTTGTGTAGCTCTTTGAACTTTCACCACTTATTTGGCACTTGAGGTATCTTGCTTTACATGGTAATTATTTGCAGACAAGAATTGTGCCCTGTATTTGCTTATAAGTTACTTAAGGGCAGAACTTGTCTTTCATGGTGTCTTTAACTCCACACAGCATGAAATCAGTGTCAGGTGCAGATGAACCACTGAATATGTTGAATGAAAGAAGCTATTTGAAAAATAAAAAGATCTATTGCCAACTGGAAGTATTCTGTCATGGAATTTCAGTCTATTGAATTACAAAAGTGACAATTTGGAGGTCCAAATATTCCTTTTTGCATTTAAGACTGTTTTAAAAGGGAACTCAGTTTAACTTTTTAATCTGATCTCTCACTCCTCATAAACCATGACTCATGCAAGAATGTCCAGGGGGTAAGAGAAGTCACAGAAAATGATCACGGTACATTTTCTCAGAAGCTGATGTTTACTTAAAGTTTTTTTTTTTTAAAGAGTGGGAGTGAGATGGAGAGTGAACTTCTGCACACATATGCTTTGTGAGATTTTTCATTTTGGGGATTATGGCAGATCAGGTGTCTAATGAAATCCTCCTGGCATTGAACACCTAAAAATTTTTAAACACACACACAGACACAGACATCTGTGTGTGTGTGTGCAACATTTTAAAATGTATGCCTGACTTGTTAGGAAAAGTTGAAATCAGCAATGTACCAATCAGAAATTGTTGTTGATTGTGGGGGCATCTGACCACCTGGGAAGCTTAAAGCTTGAGTCCTAATGGGTGCAGCAAGCCAGGGAGAAAACTAAGACTTGACCCCATATGGTGGAAAATTGGATAGAAACCCCCACTGAATCTGGGAAGCCTCCAGAAGATATTTTACTTTAGTATATAAACTAGGAAAAAAGGTATCACACAGAAGGATTTATCAGTGCCTCTTGTCTGTTGAAGCATTTGGAATTTCCCAACCATGTGAAAACCAAAATATACCAAAGACTTTAGCTAAAAATATAGTTTAAAGTGATCTTGAATTGGTACTGCTCTACCTGGCAGAAGCACCTGGTAAAGCAAATTCAAATACTCTCTGGAAGAATGCACTTGAAATCTGAGCCTTAGAGACTTCCCAAGGAATATGAGCATAGATATGGTAACTTGATACCTAACTTTTTGAGGAATAACCAATCTGTTTTCCCAAAGAGTTACACCATTTTACATTCCTACCTATACTGTAGGAGGGTTCCAGTTTCTCCACATCCTGTCAACACTATTTGCCTTTTTAAATTATAGACATCTGTTAAGTCCAGGGAGAGGAAATCCCAGGGCAAAATACCTCTAAAAACCGAAATCAGTCAAAGGGAGAAATAAAGTTTAAAACCCATTTACTGCTTACAAAACTGCAGTCCAGCCCATCTCTCTCTACTGCTCCAGCAGCAGCAAGACCAGCCCTCCCCCTCACCTCTCAGGTACAGATTAGCCCTCCTTGCCCAGGTAATCACCCATTGATATGGAGATGAACTACTCTCCACCCCTGAGGAATGGTGCAAATGCACTAAAGCCATAAGTCTTTCCACCACTGTACACCTATTGATATGCATATGTACTAAAGACCGGGGAGATACTCTGGAAATGTTCAATTTTCCCCACAGGCCACCCCTCCAGCAATCTCACCTTACAATTTACTTGTTCCCCCTCTTCCAACCTATCTAATAACATACAATAGCAACAGCAATAAAATCTTGATAATCCTCAAACCAGAAGATTAAGTAAATGTACTTTACAGCATAATCTGTCACTAAGCACAAAATATGTTTCTACACTTTTTTCCTCATTTCTAACAACTATGCTAGATTGCTCACAAAAGTTTCACCAAACATTAAACAAAGTCAAGCTTCTCTTTAAACATTTTTTTCTTGACAACAGCAATACAATCATAATTCTCAAGCCAGAGGATTCAGCTAGGTTCAAAGTCCCATGCAGATTAAGTCCAAAGCTCGTCCATTCCAGCCATCACGTGGCAGCTGCAGCCAGGAGGCACATCCAGGACACAAGTGAGACAGGGACCATGGGCTTAGACAGAGTAAGGTGAGGACCTCTAGAAAAAGCAAGGCAAGATATTTACAGTCAAAGCAATGTAACAATGTAAAGTCCCTATCCAAACTCTGTGCTCAACATTATGAAAAGTCAAGGTCACACTAATTCTCTAGCATAAAGATACTAGACTAGGAATATAGACATCTTCAGTGAGATCAGTTAAAGGTCTAAAGGCCAGGAGCAACTTGGCCTGGAATGTTTGAGTGTTCTGCAAGGGTATCTCAGCATAACCCATGACTTCACTGTAAACAGCCCTAGCAAACAGACAACAACCCAGCCCACCTTGAGGGCAGAGCAGGTGGTACAAGTCCAGACCCTAAGCCCTCAATTCCCAAAAATCCTCAACTGCCTATAAATCCCCTAGACAATGCACCACCTCCAGCTCTCTTGTCCTCTCCTGGCATGAGCCAGGAGCTCTTTCTCTTCGTTTATTTCTAAATAAAAGCCTCTCCCTGGCTCTCCTACCTTGGGTGTTTGCTAAGTTCATTCTTTGAATTCGCAAACAAGAACCCCGGCATCACAAGGACTGTAGAAGCAAATAACTGTGATTGTGGGGGGCACATTTCTGTTATTCCAGGAATACACAGGAGGCCAGTTTCCCGGCTTTTTCCTCAAGGTGCCAGAAGAGCCAGCCATCGCCGGTCCATGTGTCAAAATGTCCAGGGCCACATCCATTTTACTCTTAATTGCTGCACCCATCCTTGCAACGCATGTCCAATAAAGTGGGTGCCTTGATCGCTCTCAATCACCAGTGACCGGCCATAAGCTGCAAAGAGACACTCTAGGTCCCTGTTGGTTGTTTGCTGATCTGCACAATGAGCAGAGCACTCCTTCCGGGCTCGGCTGACCTCTTCAAAAGTCAATGCAAGTCCCACTGATGGGCAACAGCCCACACTGTCTTTTGCCCCCCATGCTACAGGCGCTGATGTAGCCATTGGGCCACATCAGAGGCAGACTTTCCTTCTAGCCAGCGCACCTGGGCTAATGGGTCTGCTTCATCATTCCCTGGGGATGCCAAAGGCAAATGGCCAGTCACATGATTTACAGTAGGTGTCTGTGCCACACCAGTCCATGGCCTTTGGGTCCAGTCCCATGGCCTTTGGGTGATGGGATAGGTGGTTATTACCTTGGTTGGAGCTTTTCTGGCGATGGGCTTCATAGCCAGCAAGGTGTGGTACACAGCAGCCAGTTGCTTCTCTATCAAGATGTACCGGACCTCTGCTCCTTTCCATAGTTGTGACCAGGCTCCAGCCAGGAGCAGGAGCAGAAGCAGTAGCCTTAGGCTCGGGCCACAGGCCAGGGCTGGCACAGCCAATACCAGTGGTGGTGCCTCCACAACTATACGAGTGTAGACACATGTCCCTTGGTGTGAGTGCCACTTCTCCCCATCATTTCCTGGGGCAGCCCTCCCAAAGGTCGCACCCATTATAAGAGATTTTGGGTTCAGAGGAACCCTGCTGACTGCACCAGATGTTAAGTCAGGGGAGAGGAAATCCCAGGGCAAAATATCTCTAAAAACTGAAATCAGTCAAAGGGAGAAATAAAGTTTAAAACCAGTTTATTGTTTACAAAACTGCAGTCTGGCCCATCTCTCTGTACTGCTTCAGCAGCAGCAAGACTTCCCTCTCCCTCACCTCTCAGGTACATATAAGCCCTCCTTGCCCAGGTAATTACCCATTGATATGGAGACGAACTTCTCTCCACCCCTGAGGAATGATGCAAATGCACTAAAGCCATACTTCTTTCCACCTCTGAATGCCTGTTGATATGCAGATGTTCTAGAGCCAGGCGAGATATTCTGGAAATGTTACAATTTTACCTGCAACATCCTAGTGGGTGTGAAATAGTATCTCATTGTGGCTTCAATTAGTATTTTCATAATAACTAACGATGTTAAGCATCTTTTCATGTGTTATTGGCTATTTGGTTTTTGGAGAGATGTCTTTTCAAATCCTTACTCCATTTCTAGATTGGGTTATTTGTCTTTTCATTGTTTAATAATTCTTTATATATTCTGGATACGAGTACCTTCCGATAAAGTATAATTTATCTATTTTTTTTCTATTGTTGCTTGTGCTTTTGAACAATACTGTCCTCTTAGAAAATGCTATAAAAACCTCTGGCTTTAGCTGCTCAGGGTCCTTGTTGAGACCCGCTGCATCGGGTTAACTTGGACCCCAGCTAGCTGGTTCCTGAATAAATTCCTCTTGCTTATTGCATCAAGAGACGCCTTTCATGAGTGATTTGGGGCGGCGTCCTCCTCTGGGAAAATCCAACATTATTGGCTATTTGGTTTTTGGAGAGATGTCTTTTCAAATCCTTACTCCATTTCTAGATTGGGTTATTTGTCTTTTCATTGTTTAATAATTCTTTATATATTCTGGGTACTAGTACCTTCCGATAAAGTATAATTTATCTATTTTTTTCTATTGTTGCTTGTGCTTTTGGTGCCAGATCTAAGAAACTATTGCCTAATGTAATGTCACAGAGGTTTAGGCTCATGTGTTTTTTTCAGGGTTTTATAGTTTCAGCTCATACATTTAGGGTTTTGATTCATTTTGAGTTTGTGTTTGTGTGTGTATGGTGTGAGGTAAACACTCAACTTCATTCTTCTGTAAATGGACGTCCTTTAGCATCATTTGTTGAAAATGAGTTTTATTTCCCTCTTTACATGACTTGGCACACTTTTCTAAACCAATTGACTATAAATGTAGAGTTCATTTCTGGACCCTCAATTCCATTCCATTATAACTAAACTTAGATCTATATCTTTTATAGCCTATTCTAATAACATATCATCACTTCTGCCATGTTCTATTGATCACACAAATACCTCTGCTACAGTGTGGGAGGAACTTTGCAATGGTATGAACACCAGGAGGTGAGAATAATTTGGGGCCATCCTGGACACTAGGAACCACACAATAACCATATAATTACTTAGATATATACAGAGAAAATATGCTTTTATTAACATAATAATACAAGAGGACTTCTAACCTGTTAAAGGCTAAATTCAAAATACTTACCCTAAACATCAGTTTAATGGTGAAGCAATAAAAACATTTCCTTTAAGGCCAGGAACAAGGCAGAAATGCCTACTTTTCCCACTCTTACTCAGTATTGTATTATAGGCTTTAGCCAATGTAATAGGGCAAGGTAAGGAATAAAATTATAATTTGAAATGAAGAAATGACTTTGTTACTCTTTGGAGATAATATGATTTTCTACATGGGAAACCAAAAAAGAATCCATGAACAAGTTAATAAGAACAATTAAGTAAGATTTCTGGATATAAGACTATAGCAGGAACAAAAAAGAAAATTTATTTAAAAATGATAACCTTATTGTAGCAACAAAAAGTGTTAAATACTCAGGGATAAATCTGGCAAAAAATGAATAAAATCTTGGGAGAAACTTATAAAAGTTTATTGAAAGACATTAAGGATGACTGAATAAATAGGGAGATAATAAAAATAAGTAATTTTTCTTATTTGTGAATAAATAGTCTTTTCACAAATAAAAAAATAAGGCAAGTGGGTCATGCTCAATAATAGATTAAAAATATTAATATTCAGTTGTAATAATTGAAACAATGTGGTTTTGGCAAAAGGATTGATAGATAAACCAGTGGGACTGACAAGAAAGCTCAGAAACAGACCAAGCTAAGAGCTTTCCCTTGCAAGAATATGCTCAGTAGGACCTATTAAAAACAATTCACCTCAGGGAAATGTAAATTAAAACCAGAAGATAGCACCTCACACTGGTTAGCATGGCCACTATCCAAAAGTCAAGAAATAACAAATGCTGGCGAGGATGTGGAGATATGGGAACCCTCCTACACTGTTGGTGGGAATGTAAACTGGTGCAATTGCTGTGGAAAGCAGTATGGAGGTTCCTCAAGAAACTAAAAATGGAAATATCATTTGATTTAGTAATTCCACTGCTAGGAATTTAGCCAAAGAAAACAAAATCCCTGATTCAAAAAGTTATATGCACTCCTATGTTTATCACCACAATGTTTGCAATAGCCAAGATACGGAAGCAATCTAAGTGTCCATCAGTAGATGAATGGATAAAGGTGTGGTACATATACACAATGGAATACTATTTTGCCATAAGAAGAAAACAAATCCTATCATTTGCAACAACATGGATGGAGCTAGATGGTATTATGCTCTGTGAAATAGGCTTGGTGGGGAAAGACAAAATAACATATGATTTCACTTATTTGTGGAATATGAAAACAAAACAAATCACAAGGAACAGAACAGTAGTAGACTCAGACACTGTGACGAGATTAGTGGTTACCAAGGGGGAGGAACTGGGGCAGGTTTAGGGGGAAGGTGAAGGGGATAAAGGGACACAATAATTCACAATCGCAATATAAGTTGGTCACAGGGACAATAGCACAGCATGGAGAATATAGTCAGTGATTCTGTATTTATGTTGATAAATAGTAACCTCACTAGAGGGGGTGAAGATTTAATAACATGGTTAACTGTTGAACCACTGTGTAATATATTTGAAGCCAACATAAGATTGTGTATCAACAGTACTTCAATTTAAAAAAAGGCACATTGCAGAAGTATGTGTAGCTCACTGATGTAGTATGATCCCATTTTTGTAGAAATCTTTTAACAGTAATTAATGCTATAGGACTAAGGGAGTATAAGAAAACTGACACTTTTTGATGCTTGTTCTTAAATTTTTTATTGCTTTTCCTCTAAATTTTATTATTTGGCTTTCTTTAAGCCTGAAGATTATATTGATTTCATGTATATATATTAAATCTTTAGAAAGTTTTAAAGTTCATAAGGTACAAGAGGATTTCCCCCCAATATCACTATTATTGAGGATTTAAGATAAGTTTTATATTTTAAAATATTTTTCAGAGCTTACTTGTTAAATCACTTTTACAGGTTCATGGAAAGGCACAGGGAAGTTATTAAATTCTTTTTTTAAAGTTATTTAACAAGATAACAAATCTGTAACTGTGAGAGGTGATAGATGTTAACTAAACATTGTGGTGATCATTTCATCATATACATAATTCAAATTATTATGTTGTACACCTGAAGCTGATACAATGTTATATGTCAATTATATCCAATAAAACTGGAAGAAAAAAATGTAATATAAAATTGAAAAAAAAACAGTTCACCTCATATCAAATGAAAGTGAATTCCAAATGGATGATTAAAGACTTAAATGTGAAAAGCAAAACTTATAAAACTTCTAAAATAAATTATAAGAGACATTCCCCTCTGTAATCTCCTGGTAGAAGAATTTAAGGCAACAAGTTCAAACCATAAAGGAAAATACTGCTACTTTTGACTCATCACAATATACTATAAAGATAACAAAAAAAAAAAAAAGCAAGAAACAACCTAGAAGAGATATTTGTAATGTATATAACTGAAGAAGTGTTAGTACTTACAATGTTTTTTTTTATTAAGTTATCATTGGTATACACTCTCATGAAGGTTACACATGAAAAACAATGTGGTTACTACATTCAACCATATTATGAAGTTCCCCCCCATAAGCCATTGCAGTCACTGGCCATCAGTGTAGTAAGATGCCACACAGTCACTACTTGTCTTCTCTGTGCTACACTGTCTTCCCCATGATCTCCCCCACACCATGTGTACTAATCATAATACCCCTCAATCCCCTTCTCCCTCCCACCCCACCTGCTCTCCCTACCCATCCCATTTGGTAACCACTAGTCCATTCTTGGAGTCTTATTGCGTCCTGCCATCTAGGGCGACGGCAGGAGAACGATCACCGAAGGCCTGGTTCGTTAGGAATCTTTATTATGGGCGTCTGAGCATACATCTAGTGAAAGGCAAAAGCAAAAAACAACAACCACCACTTCCTCCAGGGCAGCAGCTTATATAGCATATCCCAGCCAATCAGCTGACTGATCACGCGCCAGGTTCAGTCTTATTGGAAACATGTGAAAAGCATGCTATGAGCACGAGCATGGAAATGGGGACAAGCCAATCATGGAGACTTCCTTATGCGCTGAGCTGTAGGGCCAAGAAGGGTGGTGTCTAGGAAGCAGGCGCCATCTTTAGGGCATTGTCCAGCTAGAGTGGGGCTCAGCCTTGGCTGTAGGCCGGGCCCCCACATCTCCCCCTTTATTGTTTTATAACCAAAGGGCTGTCGGGATCATGCCTGTCTTAGGTCATCCGGAGTCTGCGGCATTCTTACCCGTCCTCAGGCAACAGACAACTTAGGTCTGTGCCCTGTCTTAGGTTGATATGCGCAGCTCCCGATCTTACCCATCCTTGACTACTGATCCAGCATATTAAGCCATACTCTAGGGGAGATGCCTTCCTCTAGCGCTGCCATGGCCTGCAACAGGACCTTCCGTTCTCCCCGTTGCTGTTTTTGTATGGAACAGACTTTCCTCCCAAGCAGGAGGAGGCCCACAATTAGCAATATTCCTATGACACCTACACCTGACCAGGCTTTGGTGGCATTTAAAATCTTGCCTAACTGTCTGGACAAGTTGGCAGCTTTAGAATAATTATGAAAAGGAATACCAGTAATACACCCTCGTATACGCAGCCCACAGACAAAACCTCCCCCAAGAGGTCCAATTGTTCTTGAAGAAGGTTCAGTGGCCTGGGACAGACCATTCAGCGTCTCTGCTGTAGGAATGGTGATAGTTAGTGCGGTGGTGGCTGCAGCTGCAGCTCGGCTCCGCCATCGCCTGCTGTAGGATCCATGGCAGGAGCAGAAGCAGTGCGATCATCTTGTACCTCCACTCCGGGGTTTTCCACTCTGCGTATCAGACGTTCAGGCACCCAAACGGGGTTCTGCTGGTCCTGTGGAAAAACACAAACCGAGCCTCGGGTCCAGATTATCACTGGGTCCGGGCCTTTCCATGTTCCTTCCAACACATCCTTCCACAAAACTTTAGGCATGTGTTTTGGATTGGATTGTTGGCCGTGCCGCTCTGCTGCACTGTGGCCATTTTTGTCCAGTGTTAAAAAGTTTAAAATGAATAATATGATGTTTAATTTGTCTCTGGGAGATCTAAAGTCTTCTCCTATTCCCCCTTTTTGTTTATATAAGGCATTCTTGAGGGTGAGGTGGGTGCGTTCCACCATACCCTGCCCTGAGGGTTGTCTCTAGCTCCCTGCTGCTCTCATGACACAAAAGGATGTCATCCATATAATGATAGATGCCTTAGGCAGGGCCATGGGCAGTGGCAAACCCAGTTGTATTGAGCCCATAAGCACCATCTGTTTATTTACAGCTCTAAGGTCATGTAAAAGCCTCCATTTCCCTGTTTTCTTTCTTATCACAAAAATAGGTGTGTTCCAGGGGGAGGTAGAGGCCTGAATATGCTTGGCAGCAAGCTGCTCCTGTACTAAAGTGTGGGCTGCTTCCTTCTTCTCTTTAGTAAGGGGCCACTGAGGAACTCACACAGGATTCTCAGATCGCCACTGAATCTTTTTATTTGCTGTTCTCCTTCAGTGGCCCCGAGGAAAAACCCAGCCCAGGCCCTCCAAATCAACTGGGCGTAATGTTAGACAAAGGAATGGGCTTTTCTTGACCTGACAAGTTCTTCCCAAGTCCACCTGTCCCGGGGTAGCCCTGTCTTTTCATAATGCAGTTAGACTGTTCGCTGTAGAAAGTTTCCGTGGTCAATTTGAGATTCATTTGGGTTAGTACATCTCTTCCCCAGAGGGACACTGGTATGTTTAGCACGAAGGGTTGAATTATCCCCTCGTGCCCTTCTTGGTCCATCCAAGACAGTGAAGCAGCACTACATAGGGGCGATGGCCTCCCTACACCATTTGTTGGCCTGCTCATAGGCCAGCTGCTTCACAAGGGGCATAGCAGTATCAACATCACCAAATATGTGACCGGCTGTTTGCATCAGTCTGGCTAGAAAGTCTGCATATGGCTCATTAGATCCTTGCAACACCTTTGACAGCTGACCCTGTAGGTCACCTGTGCCTTGCAGCATCTTCCAGGCCCTCACTGCTGCTGCGAGGTTACGTGCGCCCGCGCTCGTACCCCTGAATTGAGTCTCCTTACAGCCTGAGAGACCTCGCTAACTGGTTTTCGTCACTTCCCGCGAACTTTAGTCTACGTCACTTTACCTGCGAACTTTCCACAGCGCTCTTATTCTTTCGTGAGGAAACGCAGAAACATATACAGACTAAGACAGAACAAGACAAGGAACACAAAGGCTAAACACACACACCACAATTGCTTGCATTCACACGACCTGATGTTGCTTTCACTTTGTCTCTGACCATACTCACCACTCTCCAAAATGTCAGTCACTTGTGTAACTCTTCCAAAGGGTGTCCACTCGGATCGCTGCAGGGTGAGAAGTTCTACTCCATCCTCAGACGCCAGGTTTTCGTCCCGGGTTTCGGCACCAGCTATCGCGTCCCCGCCATCTAGGGCGATGGCAGGAGAACGATCACCGAAGGCCTGGTTCATTAGGAATCTTTATTATGGGCTTCCAAGCATACATCTAGCAAAAGGCAAAAGCAAAAAACAACAACCACCACTTCCTCCAGGGCAACAGCTTATATAGCATATCCCAACCAATCAGCTGACTGATCACGCGCCAGGTTCAGTCTTATTGGAAACATGTGAAAAGCATGCTATTAGCACGAGCACGGAAATGGGGACAAGCCAATCATGGAGACTTCCTTATGCGCTGAGCTGTAGGGCCAGGAAGGGTGGTGTCTAGGAAGCAGGCGCCATCTTTAGGGCATTGTCCAGCTAGAGTGGGGCTCAGCCTCGGCCGTAGGCAGGGCCCCCACAGAGTCTGTCAGTCTGCTGCTGTTTTGTTTCCTTCAGTTTTGCTTCATTGTTATGCTCCACAAATGAGGGAAATCATTTGGTACTTATCTTTTTCCACCTGGCTTATTTCACTGAGTTTAATGTCCTCCAGCTCCATCCATGTTGTTGCAAATGGTAGGATTTGTTTCTTTCTTATGGCGGAAGAGTATTCCATTGTGTATATGTACCACGCCTTCTTTATCCATTCATCTACAGATGGACACTTAGGTTGCTTCCATATCTTGGCTATTGTAAAAAGTGCTGCAATAAACATAGGGGTGCACATGTCTTTTTGAATCTGAGAACTTGTTTTCCTTGGGTAAATAGTACATACAATGTTTTAAAATCCTACCAAGAATATGTAATGGAAGTACAAGCAAAAGCCTTGATGTTATGAAAGAAAAAACATGAAAGGCCACTAAATATATGAAAATGCTCTGTCACTGCTAATTAGAGAAATTCAAACTAAAAGCATATCATATTTCATAGCATGTGTACCAGACAGGCAAAAAACTAGAGCATGACTAAGATATAGAACAGGCTCCCATTCACTACTAGCAAAAGTTGGTACAACCACTTTGGAAAAGAATCTGTTATTTTTCTGATGTTCTGTTGGTGTGTACAAACCACCCCAAACCTAAATGACTTACAATAACATTCCACAGTTTCTATGGGAATCTTGTTTCTTGTGATCTCTATATGTGGGCAGCTAGGTTGAGCTCACAGCATGCTGGATTCTGATCAAAGCATGGTCAGAGTGCTTAGATGGAAGCTAAAGTCTTTTAAGAGCAAGTATTTAAGCTTACAAAGTAGAAGATGCATGGCCTTTATGAACTGGACTTGCAAGTCACATGGATAGCTTCTGCTATGCTCTATTGGTTGAAAGAGCTACAAAAGCCCACCATTATCATAGGAAGGGGACATAGATTCCACCTGCCAATGAAAGATGTGTCAAAGGCACACTGAAAAGAGAATGTGGATGGAAGACATTTTTCTGGCCATCTTTAGAAAATGCTATCTGCCATAGGCACTCTTTACTAAAATTGAAGATGTGTATGCCTTATGACTCACAATTTCACTCCTTGAATTTACCCTAAGGTAATTCTTCCCTACATATATCTGGAGACACAAAACTTTGTAATAAAAAAAAAAACCAACTGAAAACAATCAAAATGCTCAGCAACACTGGAATGGATTAATATAAAAATATTTTTTTGTAAGTGAAAATGAATGAATTTTAGCCACACACATTGACCTGGATGAATCCCAAAAACAATGTGGCAGTGAAAACACAAATTACAGACTACATATATCATTTATGTCAGGGTCACAAATAAGCAAAGCTATCTTATGTTATATTGTTTAGGAACATCTACATTTGTGAGAAACTAGTAAATTATAGAGAAAATAAAGGAATGGTTAACATAAGATACAAGATAGTGGTTTCAGGTAGGGAGAACAAGCTGGAGAAGCAACCTGGGAGGGGCGTACTGGGAGTTTTAAGGTTCTGGGATGTTCTGTTTCTTAAATGGAGTGATAATTACTTAGTATTCAGTTTATTATTAATCTTTAAGCTATATGCATATATTACATATGCTCTTATGTATATGATAATTCTCACAAAATTTGAAAAATACGCATTTATATAAAAGGTTTTGTCGTATGTATGATGGAATAAAACCAGTAAGCACCTATTTTTCTATGAAAGTCTATTAGCCAAGGATAGAAAGAGAAAACTTGTTTTCTCTTCTGACAATAGATCTTTAAAACATTAATTTTATGATGTTACTGATATGATAGACTACATATACAAAATTCGCATTCATTTTGAATATAAGACAATATTTGAAAGACATTAGGTGAGGATATGGGGACAAATGTCTGAATTTCTTGGCAAGTAGGGCGTTCAAGTTTATTCTTTCTCTGTAAGGAGATATTTAGGCAGAAAAGTTTTAGAAGCACTAGGTCACCCAGCCAACTTGATTACTCATTATTTCCTGAACATATCCTGTGTCTTCTGACTTCCATGCTTTTGCTCTGCCATTATCTCCAATATAAACCTTTCAAGTGACAAATTTTACTTGGTAAGATAGAGGAGGTTAAAAAACCAACTTGTTCTTGCCCAGACCCAGACCATTTTTATTTACATTCTGTATTCCCCCAGAAGGGAAGCAATCCTCCAAAGTCTGTCTGTGCCAGTCTGCCTTATGATGTGCAATTTGATAACCTGAGTCCATTGGTCCATGTTGACCCTACAACAGTTTGAACAAAGCCAAGGAGGACAATTGTTTCCATTTGCTATATGTTTGGTGACATTAATTGTTGCTTAAAATTCTTTTGTTATTAAAAATTTATTCAGCCCTGACAACCTACTAGGGAATCTTAGTCAAATTCCTAATAGATGGCTATTCATTGTATTGCTAAAACCACCACAATTATCACTTGAATTTTATCTGATAATTTCTACAGTTAGATTCTAGTGGAAATAAAAGACGGATAGTTAGAATATTGCATAGAAGATCTTACATTGTTCTAGAGAGTGTTTTTTTATCCCTCAGTATGAAGTTAAATGCCTTCTTACCTCTCCTAAAACAACATTCCAAAAAAACACATCTCTTATTAGCACCAATGAGCCAGCTCAACTCTGAGTCAGTGAACCTCTCACCTATAGAAATTGCATATTGTGCCAAAGGATACAGTTCAGTGATGTAGATTGGATAAACTTGTTCTCTACTGCTTATGCTTTTAAATGTACTGAGGGCAAGGGAGTTAGCTCTGCATACTTATCATTCCTGCCCACCTTTGGTTTTCTTAAATCTGACATATCTAGAGAAATTGCTTGAGGTACCTCCCACTTCCTATATATATGATTCCATTAAATTCAAAACCTATTTATTGGTGTCTACCATCACTGTGATAGACACTGCATAGGGAATGAAAAATTGGTGAGACCATCTCTGTTTATCAGGAGCAATATAGAATTTTGTGTGTGAATTTATGTTTGTGTGTGTGTATGTGGAAAGCTGATAGGTGGTTAAAAAGTATACAGATACTTGTAAACAAGGCAGAACACACTGTATGCTGTATGGAGACCCACCAAACACATTTATGGGATTGAGGACAAAAGAACAAATTGAGGCCAACATGCCTTATGTTTAAGTCTTTAAAAGTTACTAATCAAGTTAACACAGTCTCTCAAATAAAATATTTCCTCCTACCTTCACAAATAATCTTTATAACAAACAAATGGGAAAATATGTGTAAAAACTATGCTTTTCATAGGACTGAAAGAGAACTGAAATGCCAAAAATGACAAGTCAAATACTGAATTTGTCTAGATTTTGGCTGATCTAATGATGTTTGGATGAGGAATAAAATTAAAGCATATATAATTCATATATCATCATATGTTTATTTCATAACTTTTATCTCTCCATCATTTGAATGAATAATTATGTTATCATTAAAATTTTCATTTATTTGTGTAATATCTACACAATAATCTAAAGTATTAGTATATAAAATATAGTAGAATTTAAGCATACAAAAACTGAATATGTTGAATATATTTCATTAAGAAAGTGTAAAAAATATAAAATAAATTATTTTAATATGTTTTAAAAGTTGTTTATTTTACTTGTAAAATATTCTTATCTATTAAAATATGGAAAATAAAAATACAGTTGATGAATATCAATATTTAGGTCAAAGTCATTTAAACAAAGCTGACATTTAAAAATGTTTTTCTTGATACAGAGTTACAAACTTTCAATTACAAAATAAGTAAGTCATGGGAATGAAAAGTACAGCATAGGGAATATAATCAATAATATTGTAATAACTTTGTATGGTGATAGATGGGAACTATACTTGTGGTGAGCATTTCATAATGTGTATAATTCTTCTTTTTAATTGAAGATAGTTAATACATAACATTATATTGATTTTGAGTATACGACATAGTGATTCAAGAGTTATCTGCATTATTAAATGCTCACCCCAACTAATAAGGTATATAATTCTTGAATCACTAACATGTGTACACCTGAAACTAATATAATATTTTATGTCAACTACAATTAATAAAAAAAATTAATAAAGTGGTTTTTTCTTAGAGGGTGGAGCTAAGATGGTGGCGTGAGTAGAGCAGCAGAAATCTCCTCCCAAAACCATATATATTTCTGAAAATACAACAAATACAACTATTCCTAAAAGAGAGACCAGAAGACACAGGACAACAGCCAGACTACACCCACACCTGTGAGAACCCAGCGCCTCGCAAAGGGGGTAAGATACAAGCTGTGGCCCGGTGGGACCCAAGCGCCCCTCACCCCAGCTCCCAATGGGAGGAGAGGAGTTGGAGCAGGGAGGGAGAGGGAGCCCAGGACTGCCAAACACCCAGCCCTAGCCATCCTCAACAGAGCACAGACACACAGTGCGTGGTGTGCTGGATACTAGGGACACAGGACAGTAAGACCTGTGAGTGGGTCCCCAGAGCCAGTGCCCCTGGGACAAAGAAAAGCTAGTGCTTTTTGAAAGTCTTAAAGGGACAGGGACCCCACAGCTGGACGGAAGCATCCCAGGACACTTAGCCCAGAGGCTGGGAATCCCAGGGAACTCTGGGTGCCCTAACTCCCTGGGCAGCAGTGCAGCTTGGAGGCCCCTCACGGCTATAAACAGCCTCCTGCTTGTTTCCCCACTGACACGGCTCTGCTATATTGGAGCAGCAGACTGAAGTCGGCCACGCCCATAGCAGCTGCGGAGCTTAACTCCACAGCGGCCAGGCAAGCATCAGAGGCCCCATCCGTGCACAGCTGCCCAGCACAAGTTGCTAGAGGTTGCTGTTCTCCCAGGAGAGGAAGGCCACAAACTAGCAAGAAGGGATGTTCTCCCAGCCGACACATGAGCCATCTTCCAGCAACTACCTCTATCACCATGAAAAGGCAGAAAAATTTGA
Organism: Manis javanica; assembly: GCF_040802235.1. NCBI lineage: Eukaryota > Metazoa > Chordata > Mammalia > Pholidota > Manidae > Manis > Manis javanica. The sequence continues at coordinate 87,829,354 of NC_133166.1, forward strand.
TACAGACCAGATTAACCCAGTCTCCCCTGAGAAGGAATCTGGGGAGATAGATCTAACCAATCTCCCTGACAAAGAATTCAAAATAAAGGTCATAACCATGCTGATGGAGCTGCAGAGAAATATGCAAGAGCTAAGGGATGATGTACAGAGGGAGATTACAGAAATGAAACAATCTCTGGAAGGATTTATGAGCAGAATCGATAAGATGCAAGAGGCCATTGATGGAATAGAAACCAGAGAACAGGAACACATAGAAGCTGACACAGAGAGAGATAAAAGGATCTCAAGGAATGAAACAATATTAAGAGAACTGTGTGACTAATCCAAAAGGAACAATATCCGCATTATAGGGGTACCAGAAGAAGAGAGAGAAAAAGAGACAAAGTGTCTTTGAAGAAATAATGGCCAAAAACATCCCCAAACTGGGGGAGGAAATAATCGGTCAGATCACGGAAGTACAGAGAACTCTCAACAGAAGGGACCCAAGGAGGACAACACCAAGACACATAATAATTAAAATGACAAAGATCAAAGACAAGGACAGAGTTTTAAAGGCAGCCAGAGAGAAAAAGGTCACCTATAAAGGAAAACCCATCAGGCTATCATCAGACGTCTCAACAGAAACCTTACAGGCCAGAAGAGAATGGCATGATATATTTAATGCAATGAAACAGAAGCACCTTGAACCAAGAATACTATATCCAGCACGATTATCATTTAAATATGAAGAAGGGATTAAACAATTCCCAGACAAGCAAAAGTTGAGGGAATTTGTTTCCCACAAACCACCTCTACAGGGTATTTTAGAGGGACTGCTCTAGATGGGAGCACTCCTAAGACTAAATAGATGTCACCAGAGAAAATAAAATCACAGTGAAGAAAGCAGACCAACCAAATACTAACTAAAGGCCAAAAATAAAATCAACTACACAGAAAAGCAGTTAAAAGAAACACAAAAGGGCCAGAATAAAACAACCAACATAAAAAGAATGGAGGAGGAGGAATAAGAAGGGAAGGAAATAAAGAATCACCAGACAGTGTTTATAACAGCTCAATAAGCAAGTTAAGTTAGACAGAAAGATACTAAAGAAGCTAACCTTGAACCTTTGGTAACCGCGAATCTAAGGCCTGCAATGGCAATAAGTACATATCTTTCAATAATCACCCTAAATGTAAATGGACTGAATGCACCAATCAAAAGACACAGAGTAATAGAATGGACAAAAAAGCAAGACCCATCTATATGCTGCTTACAAGAAAATCACCTCAAACCCAAAGACATGCACAGACTAAAAGTCAAGGGATGGAAAAAGATATTCCATGCAAAGAGCAGGGAGAAAAAAGCAGTTGTTGCAGTACTAGTATCAGAAAAAATAGACTTCAAAACAAAGAAAGTAACAAGAGATAAAGAAGGACATTACATAATGATAAAGGGCTCAGTCCAACAAGAGGATATAACCATTATAAATATATATGTACCCAACACAGGAGCACCAGCATATGCGAAACATATACTAACAGAACTAAAGGAGGAAACAGAATGCAATGCATTCATTTTAGGGGACTTCAACACACCACTCACTCCAAAGGATAGATCCACCAGACAGAAAATAAGTAAAGACATGGAGGCACTGAACAACACAGTAGAACAGATGGACCTAATAGACATCTATAGAACTCTACATCCAAAAGCAATAGGATACGCATCCTTCTCAAGTGCACATGGAACATTCTCCAGAATAGACCACATACTAGGCCACAAAAAGAGCCACAGTAAATTCCAAAAGATTGAAATTCTACCAACCAACTTTTCAGACCACAAAGGTATAAAACTAGAAATAAATTGTACAAAGAAAGCAAAAAGGCTCACAAACACATGGAGGCTTAACAACATGCTCCTAAATAATCAATGGATTAACGAACAAATTAAAATAGAGATCAAGGAATATATGGAAGCAAATAACAACAACACAAAGCCCCAACTTCTGTGGGATGCAGCAAAAGCAGTCTTAAGTGGAAAGTATATAGCAATCCAGGCATACTTAAAGAAGCGAGAACAATCCCAAATGAATAGTCTAACATCACAATTATCGAAATTGGAAAAAGAACAAATGAGGCCTGAAGTCAGCAGAAGGAGGGACATAATAAAGATCAGAGAAGAAATAAATAAAATTGAGAAGAATAAAACAATAGAAAAAATCAATGAAACCAAGAGCTGGTTCTTTGAGAAAATAAAGAAAATAGATAAGCCACTAGCCAAACTTATTAAGAGAAAAAGAGAATCAGCACACATCAACAGAATCAGAAACGAAAAAGGAAACATCACAATGGACCCCACAGAAATACAAAGAATTATTAGAGACTACAATGAAATCCTATATGCTAACAAGCTGGGAAACCTAGAAGAAATGGATAACTTCCTAGAAAACTACAACCTTCCAAGACTGACCAAGGAAGAAACATGAAATCTAAATAAACCAATTACCAGCAAAGAAATTGAAGCGATAATCAAAAAACTACCCAAGAACAAAACCCCCATGCCAGATGGATTTACCTCAGATTTTTATCAGACATACAGAGGAGATATAATACCCATTCTCCTTAAAGTTTTCCCAAAAAATAGAAGAGGAGGGAATACTCCCAAACTCATTCAATGAAGCCAACATCACCCTAATAACAAAATCAGGTGAAGACCCCACCAAAAAAAGAAAATTACAGACCAATATCCCTGATGAACTTAGACGCAAAAATAAATATTAGTAAACTGAATTCAGAAATGTATCAAAAGGATCATACACCATGACCAAGTGGGATTCATCCCAGGGATGCAAGGGTGGTACAACACTCGAAAATCCATCAACATTATCCACGACATAAACAAAAAGAAGGACAGAAACCACATGATCATCTCCATAGATGCTGAAAAAGAATTCGACAAAATTCAACATCCATTCAGGATAAAAACTCGCAGCAAAATGGGTATAGAGGGCAAGTACCTCAACATAATAAAGGCCATATATGATAAACCCACAGCCAACATCATACTGAACAGCGAGAATCTGGAAGCTTTTCCTCAGATCAGGAACAAGACAGGGATGCCCACTCCCCCCACTGTTATTTAACAGAGTACTGGAGGTCCTAGCAATGGCAATTAGACAAAACATCAAAATACAAGGAATACAGATTGGTAAAGAAGTTATACTGTCACTATATGCTGATGACATGATATTGTACATAAAAAACCCTAAAGACTCCACTCCAAAACTACTAGAACTGATATCAGAATATAGCAAAGTTTCAGGATACAAAATTAACACACAGAAATCTGTGGCTTCCCTATACAATGAACCAATAGAAAGAGAAATCAGGAAGACAATTTCATTCACAATAGCATCAAAAAGAATAAAATACCTAGGAATAAACCTAACCCAGGAAGTGAAAGACCTATACCCTGAAAACTATAAGACACTCTTAAGAGAAATTAAAGAGGTCACTAACAAATGGAAACTCATCCCATGCTCTTGGCTAGGAAGAATTAATATTGTCAAAATGGCCATCCTGCCCAAAGCAATATACAGATTTGATGCAATCCCTATCAAATTACCAACATTCTTCAACGACCTGGAACAAATAGTTCAAAAATTCATATGGAAACACCAAAGACCCCAAATAGCCAAAGCAATCCTGAGAAGGAAGAATAAGGATGGCTATCTTGCTCCCCAACTTCAAGCTCTACTACAAAGCCATAGTAATCAAGACAATTTGGTACTGGCACAAGAACAGAGCTACAGCCCAGTGGAACAGAATAGAGACTCTAGACATTAACCCAAACATATATGGTCAATTAATATACAATAAAGGAGCCATGGACATACAATGGGGAAATGACAGTCTCTTCAACAGATGGTGCTGGCAAAACTGGACAGCTACATGTAAGAGAATGAAACTGGATCACTGTCTAACACTATACACAAAAGTAAATTCAAAATGGATTAAAGACCTGAATGTGAGTCATGAAACCATAAAACTCTTAGAAAAAACATAGGCTAAAATATCTTGGACCTAAACTTGAGTGACTTCTTCATAAACATATCTTCCCGGGCAAGGAAAAAAAAGGAAAAATGAACAACTGGGACTATATCAAGCTGAAAAGCTTCTGTACAGCAAAGGACACCATCAATAGAACAAAAAGGTACCCTACAGTATAGGAGAATATATTCATAAATGACAGATCCGATAAAGGCTTGACATTCAAAATATATAAAGAGCTCATGCATCTCAAGAAACAAAGAAAAAATAACCCAATTAAAAAATGGGCAGAGGAGCTGAGCAACAGTTCTCCAAAGAAGAAATTCAGATGGCCAACAGACACATGAAAAGATGCTCCACATCGCTTGTCATCAGACAAATGCAAATTAAAACCACAATGAGATATCACCTCACACCAGTAAGGATGGCTATCATTCAAAAGACAAACAACGACAAATGTTGGCGAGGTTGTGGAGAAAGGGGAACACTCCTACACTGTTGGTGGGAATGTAAATTAGTTCAACCATTGTGGAAAGCAGTATGGAGGTTCCTCAGAATGCTCAAAATAGACATACCATTTGACCCAGGATGTCCACTTCTAGGAATTTACCCTAAGAATGCAGCAGCCCAGTTTGAAAAAGACAGATGCACCCCTATGTTTATCTCAGCACTATTTACAATAGCCAAGAAATGGAAGCAACCTAAGTGTACATTAGTAGATGAATGGATAAAGAAGATGTGGTACATATACACAATGGAATATTATTCAGCCATAAGAAGAAAACAAATCCTACCATTTGCAACAACATGGATGGAGCTGGAGGACATTAAACTCAGTGAAATAAGCCAGGTGGAAAAGATAAGTACCAAATGATTTCCCTCATTTGTGGAGCATAACAATGAAGCAAAACTGAAGGAACAAAACAGCAGCAGAATCACAGAACCCAAGAATGGACTAACAGTTACCAAAGGGAAAGGAACTTGGGAGAATGGCAGGGAAGGGAGGGATAAGGGTGGGGAGGAAGAAAGGGTGCATTACGATTAGCATGTACAATGTGTGGGGGGAATGGAGAAGGTTGTGCAACACAGAGAAGACAAGTAGTGATTCTACAACATCTTACCACACTGATGGACAGTGACTATAATGTGGTTTGTGTTGGGGGACTTCGTGAAGGGGAGACCCTAGTAAACATAATGTTCTTCATGTAATTGTAGATTAATGATAACAAAATTTTTTTCAGAAGTGTTTTTTTTTGTCTGAGGTATTACACATAGTAAAGTACACAGATGTTAAGTACATAGTTTGAAGAATTTTTACATTTGTGTACATCCATGTGATCACCACCCAGATCAAGACATTGATCATTTCTAATACATCATCAGCCTTCCTCATGACTTTTCTCAATTGATAACTTGGCAAAAGGTAGCAACCATTCAAATCTGTACATTAGTTTTGCCTGTTTTTTAAAATAACTTTATTGAGATAGAATTCACATACCATACAATTCACCTATTTATAGTGTGCAATTCACAGAGTTATGCAACCATCACTTCAGTTAATTTTAGAGCACTTTCATTGATTAGCAGTCACTCCCAATTTCCCCCAATTCTCCCAGCTCTAGGCAACCACCAAACTATAGGATTTCACCTGTTCTGGACATTTCATATGGAATCATATATGTGGTCTTTTGTAATAGCGTATTTTCCCCTTAGTAGAATGTTTTCAAATTTCATCCATGTAGTAGAGTACATCATTACTTCATTTTTCTTTATGGCTGAATAATAATCCATTGTATGTACATACCACATTTTATTTATCCATTTATTTGTTGACGATCTTTTAGGTTGGTTCCACTTTTGCTATTATGAATAATGCTGCTATGGACATTCTTGTACAAGTTTTTGTGCAGACATTTATTTTCATTTCTCTTGGGTATATACATAGGAGTGGAATTGATGGGTCATATGGCAACTCTATGTTTGTTTAACTGCCAGACTGTTTTGCCAAGTGGTTGTAGCATGTAAACACTTTTGCCTTAAAGTCTCTTTTGTCTGATATTAATACAGCCATCTGGCTTTTTTATGGTTGCTTTTTGCATATCTTTTTCCAATATTTAAATTTCAACCCATGTGTATCTTTGAATCTAAACTTTGTCTCCAGTAGACAGCATATAGCTGGATCTTGTTTATTAATATAACCTGACAACCACTACCTTTTGATTGGATTAGTCAGTTCATTCACACTTAGTGTTATTATTATTGATAATACTTGGATTTATGTCTGTCATTTAAATTTTTGTTTTCTGTCTCATGTCTTTTTTGTTCTTCTCTTCCTTGTTTACTGTTTTCCACTGAGTATTTTCTAGTGTAACATTTAAATTCCTTGAATATTTTTTTCACTATATATATATATTTGCTTTGTTTTGTTTTTTTGTTTAATTTTTTATGTTAGTTTTATTTTGTTTTTATTAAGGTATCATTGATATACACTCTTATGAATGTTTCACAAGAAAAACAATGTGGTTACTACATTCATCCACATTATCATGTCCCCCACCATATCCTATTGCAGTCGCTGTCCATCAGTGTAGTAAGGTGCCACAGAGTCACTACTTGTTTACTCTGTGATACACTGTCTTCCCCATGACCCCCACCACACCATGAGTGCCAATCATAATACTCCTCAATCTCTTTCCGCCTCCCTCCCCACCCACCCTCCCACATCCCTCCCCTTTGGTAACTGCTAGTCCCTTCTTGGAGTCTGTGAGTCTGCTGCTGTTTTGTTCCTTCAGTTTTGCTTCATTGTTATATTCCACAAATGAGAGAAATAATTTGGTATTTGTCTTTCTCTGTCTGACTTCACTGAGCGTAATATCCTCCAACTCCCACTATATATATATTTTAAATATTTATTTTATTGAAGTATTGTTGATATCACTGTATATTTTCAGGAGTTATTTTCTTAGTGTTTTCTCTAGGTTTACCATATTTTAACTGATCAGATTCTTTTTTGGGTTTACACTAAATTTCAGTGAGATAAAAAAATGATATGTGGTGATACATGAGCTCTTGAGGGTGTTTCTTCATGTGTGTATATCCCTTGAACTATATCTATGGCGGTGCCTCACTGTACTTTGCTCCCTAGAACTAGACAGAATCTACGGAATCAAGCTGGCAGTCCACTTAGCTGGGATAGGTTGCATGCAAGATGATTGAATCACAGGGGAAGGAATAAAATTGTGTCTGACTTCTATTTTGTTTGGGGTCTGCCCATAATCTAGGAATTTAGGCCTTCAGTTAGCTTCATTAATTCATTTGATACATTTATCAGTTGACTCTTACGTATTGTGCTGAGTGCTTCTGGAATACATGAAGCAGGACTCCAGCTCTCCCAGTTTTCAGGGACATACCAAGCAAGGACATCTGACTTAAACTCTTGCCTCGTCCTTATCTTAGTCATAAAATCTTAATTTCAGGTTAATCTATGTTTTTGCTATGTCTGAGTACCAATGGAGAAATTGCAAATATTTGGAATGGAATATAGAGTTATTGCTTGTTTGGTAAGATTAAGAGAAATGTGAGCCTTTCAAGAGATGTTTGTGTTTTAAAACCTGGTTTGGTTCCTGTTCGGTTTCCCTTTCTGGTTCTCTGTACAACCCAGTGCCTTCTTTCATAGGGCTCAGGCCCCAGCCTCAGGCCATTGTTCTCTTCCTGCCCCACATCAAAATTTAGCTGCATCTCTGGGTGGTGAGACATTAGGTGGCTTTTACCTGTGCTTTTCTGCATTTGATTTTATTTTTTGCAATAAGTATGCATTATTGACATAGCCAGAAAAGAATGTTTAAGTTATTTTATTGTGCAACCAAAATAACTCGATTGCTTCTTGTTTAGCTCCTTTCAGGGCTCAGTAGGAGGTGGACTAGCTTAAATATTCACCCAGATAAAGTTTATTCTTGCTCTTCCAGGATGCATTTTCTTACCCTGGTGAGCATTAATTCCATCCATCCAGCCCGCTAAGCCAGAAATCCTGGATACATCCTTAACCCCCATATCCAAACACTCTCGAGTTTGGTCTGTTGTCTCTTTAAATCTCTCTCAAATATACTGCCTTCTTTATTCATCCCACTTGCTACTGCTCTACGTCATTTATAATCTCTCACCTATATTTCTGTAATGCCCTTCTACTTGATCTCTCCACCTTCAGTTGCAGTACAATCTCCTATATCATGACTCTTCCCTACTTAATATCCTTCACTGGCTCCCCACTCTATAGCAGCTTAAGTCAGAATGTCTCAACATAGTCTACAAACTTCTTAAACTCTGACACCAACTTCATCTCTTGCCACTTCTCAGTACGTACCCTATGCTTCAAAAATACTCACCAACTTCCTGTGTCCTAGATGATTCTGGCTCCCTCTTGTCATGTTGGCCTTTGATCCTGTTTTTCCTTTGCTTGGAATGTTCCTTTTCTCCTGCTGCCAACTAAACTCTTCCTACTGCCTCAGAAAACTGGAGTCCAGCTAACTTTCCTCCATTCAACCTCCCCTCTCCTAGAGTAGCAGGCTGTGATAATCATTCTGTCTGCTCCCGCCATATCCAGAAGATAGTAACATCAACAATAAGGATAAACCTCAATGTAGAAAAGAGTAAAGAAAAACCTGTTAGTATTAATTGAGCACTTCTATATGCCAGTGTCTGTTCTTGGAGTTTTGTAGGCATTAACTTATTTAATCCTTATAATGACTCTGTTCAGAAAGAGGTTTTATTACCTCTTTTTATTATAACACTTGTCCCATTGTCTTGAAATGGCTTAGTTATTATCTATCTCTACAACAGTTGTTCTTATTCATCTTTATATCCGTATCAACTAGTACAAATTCTGTCCGTGTGTTTTTTTGCATTTAAGAAGCTTGATCCCAAGGATTGAGTGATGTGAGGCTTCCAGGCCAGTGCTGGGAGAGGCTTGGAGTTTGGGCAGAGGCTTTCAGCGCCCCTCCAATCATATTCAATAACCTGCCTCCCTGAACTAAATGGCATTGCCATCCTCCCACTTGCTTAAGAAAGCAAACTGAGAATCACCTTATTTTTTCTTCACCCTGAACCTCAGAAAAATATCCTGAAATCCTTCAACTTCTACTTCCATCATATCCATCGTAATCCAGGTGACCACCATCCATCCCATGGATTTATCCAAGAGCTTCCTATTGCTCTCTGGCTTATCCTTGTCCCATTTTCCTCCCTTTCAAGTCATTCTCTGTAAAATAGGTTGATTTAAAACACAGGAAGTCACAAAAGTTTTTTGTTTTTTTTGGACCTAACAAAAAGGTCCAAACAATATGATTTGGCTCCTGCTTCATTCTCCTCTTCTCTCTATATCTCATCTCCTCCACACAAGATGCTTGAAGCCTCTTGGCCTTCTGCTCCTCAGACATGCCAACTTGATTCAGCATCAGCACCTTCATGCCCATTGCCCAATGCTCTTCTTCCCTGTGGCTAGCTTCTTTTCCTCATTTAAGTCTTAGCTCAGATTACCCCCTTCAAGTCTTTTCCTGACTGTCCTGTTTTGTTCTCTTCTCAACACTTACCACTACCTGCAATTATCTTATTTTATTATTTGTCTTCTCTATTGGAAATATAAGTTTCCAAGTACAGGGGCTTCTTTTGTTTTATTCACTGTTGTATCACTAGCTCCAAGAACAAAACACGATATTTTTTTAATGAATAAATGAAACAAAGGAAAAGTCAAGAGTCTTCTCGGCATATGTATAAGGTGGCAAGCAGAATCTCAACATAACTAAGCCTGTGTTCCTATTGCTCTTTACCTGGTGTAAAGCGCAAACGTCATTGGGATCTACCAGGCCCCACTATCATCCAGTTGGCAGAAGCAGCAGTGAAGAGCTGTAGAAAAGGCAAACTGGGTAGGTCTGCCAATGACCGCCAGTACCAAATATGAATGGATGCTGAGGGTGGTTCTGCTTGCGGGTGAACAGCGTTGCCTGCTCTGGATGGCTAGGGGAACTTGTACAAATCCTCCGCGTGAAAAGGTCCACAGAGAGTAGTAGTCAGATCAAGTAACCCTGGTTCATTGGTTTCAGCAAGCCTGACCGGGTCAAGGGTAACTGTCTCAGCCTGTCTGAAGAAGGTTCAATCTCTGCTGCTTTCATCATTCCCCTTTCACCCACCTTTACTCTAAATCCACCTACAGCTTTGCCTTTGTAAAGTCTACGTGATTAACTGTTGGATCTCATCTGTCTTCAACGTCTTCGCACCATTACCATTATTATTTTTATGAAGTCCCCTTTTTAATTACCTAATTGACTCATTATTTCACATATCGTACTGTCTCCCTATCTAGTTCGCCTGTGCCGAAGGGACACAGTTAAGGGCAGTTCACAAAGCATTAACATCCCGCGGCAAACTCTTGGAGCTAGTGCCGCTATTTCCTTCAGCTCACATCGCAGTAATCCTCCGTTCTAGGGGAGGCTTCCGGAACTCTCTGAGTCACGAGACTCGCCAGTCCCGTACTACCACGTAGGGTGCCGTTTGGAACTTGTAGGAAGTTGCCTTGGTCTCATCCCCGCCGCACAGCGGATCCCGGGGGCAGTGCTGGCGCCAGTGTCACGACCCGCCGACGTAAGCCCCCGGGCGGAGCGCCAAGGCCGCCGGGGGCTCCCCTGCAGAGTGCTCAGCAGCCCGGAAAGGGGCGGGGCGTCCTGGGTCTGGGGCGGGGCATGGGGCTGTCCGGCACCAATGATGTCCCGAGCCGGCGTGGGCCGTGCGCGTGACGCGACGTAGCGGGCGGCGAGGCTGGGGGCGGAGGGGCGGAGGGGCGGGAGCCCGGTGCTTTATGTTCGTTCGCGCGGGGCTGGCTGCGTACCCGGCCTTGGGCACCTGGAGAGACGTCCGTGTCCCTGTCTCGAACTGGCCTTTTCGCCCTCCGCCCTGTGACAGCTTCCCAGCTTCGCCCTTCTTTCCCACGTCTCCGTTCGGCCCCAGGTAACGCCCGTGCTCCCCATCCCTTCCTCGATTCCCTCCTAGGTCTACCCGCCTCCGCCGGAGACGTAGGGGAAGAGGTGGCGGCTGCGACTCCGGCCCGGCGGGCCTGCCTTCGTTCTGAGCGGAGAAGGCGGCGGGAACCGGGAGAAGGGGAGGCTCGGCGAGTCCTGGGGAGGGCGGGAAAGTTACCTTCGGGCGCCTGGATACTTAGCAAGTTTTTAAACCTTGGAGGTTGCTTAGATGCCCAATCACTCCCCCGCCCCAAATCCTGTGGCATCTCTAGCCGAGAGTAAAGAAAGTTATAAATTACGAGACGTTTTATTCCTTTTACTTATTCCTAAAAAGCGAAAACCAACATGCACTCAGGAAATCAGCCTCTATATTGATTTAAGGTAAAAAGTATGTTAAGGGATAGATGGTACTTTAAGACATCGAAATCTAGGCACCAAAGCCTGTAATCAAGCTCATGATTTATTTGTAAACATTAGGATACAATTCAGTTTTTGCCATTCTTAAATATTAATAAGCCATACAGTTTAAATGATGTGTATTTAGAAGTTATTTGTAAGCAAGCAGTAACTATAAACTCTAGTCTCCGTGTTTAAAGTTCATTGTTCACTTCTTAATATTTAAGTGGTTGCCATCTGTTTAAACTTTTTTCCCAGAGTATTTGCCTTTCCTTTGACATAGAAATCAACTTGAAGCATTCTTTTTGCTTGCTCGAAGTTGGACGATATCCACGAATGACGTGGTAGGGAAGTTTGTATTGTTTAGGAATGAGAGTGGATTTTGGAAGGAGTTCTGATGCAATCAAAGTGATAATCATTTAAAAATGACGTGTGTCAAAGCATCACGTCCTTAGAACTCGCAAAAGATTCACATTCTGTAAGATAAAGATCAAAATGCTGTGGCCACTTTTCCTGTCTCCAGTTCATTTGGGGCCACTTTTGCCCTGGCTGTCTGGGCTCAAGGCACACTGGTTTTATTTTTGTCCTAAGAAAGTCGCTTTGTCATTACTGACTCCTAGTCTTGAGGGGTTTCCTCCGCTTCTGATGGCGTTTCGCTCCCTTCCTCCAAATCGTATACCTTCCTGCAATATTAGCCCAAATACCACTTCTTCAGGAAACTCATCCTATCTGGGTGAAGCGCCCCTAGCACTGTTTACCTTAGCTGCAGTGAATCATCAATGGTAATGAGTTGCTTATTACTTAGGTGCTTTGTTTACTAGCATGTAAATTTCATGAAGGCTGGGCTGTCCATCTTATTTATGCCTTAATTCTCAAGTCTAGCTCAGCACCTATCATGTGAAAGAATGAATGAATGGGACGCAGAAGAAGGAATTTAGGAATGGGAAGGAAGTTATAACTAGGGAAGAGTGCCTGTTTCCGTGGGGAAGAAATGGAAAAAGTTTTTAACAAAGGCCAGTTAAAATTTGTTTTTGGAGTTTTATCACAGGATTATACTGACCATGCAGATGTAAATGAAATTTGTCTCTTTGGTTTGGCTAATTGACTTAATAACCGGGTTCTTTGATTTGTAGATAAGTCGGGTTATACTGGAGCAAACGTTTGTTTGGAAGGAGGAAACCTTTTATGCTTTGGATTTTTAGATTGTAAATTAATGTACATTTGTTTCTCTTTTCCCCCACTGAACCTGGGAGTGTTGTAGCAAAGTTCTTCACAGAGAGTAGGCATTAACACTCATTTGTTTTATAGATTTATATATATATATATTTTGGGAGTTTTATTGATGGGAGCACTGCAGGCAGGCCAAATTTGACACTTCTTTCCCACATTGTTCATTGTTACTTAAACCAGTTCTTTTTATTTTGGATTTCTTAAGGCAAGTTAGATATTATCACCATGAATATTGCAAAACCAGTGCAGAGTTTGGATTCTTAAATGTTTAATCAGTGTGTGGCGTTTAAAAGTAGCTGTCTAGTCAACTTAGTCACCTTGTTTGTCAATGTTTACACTGACACTCGTTGTGTAACTTTGAACAAGTTTTGTAGCATTTACAAATCTTGTATCTTTTAAAATGGAAATTTTAAATGAGATATCTCTTGCAGTTGCCTGGCCCCATCACTGTAAAGGTTACTGACTTAGTAAGCATTAGTCCTTGATTCCTGTTGTTGAACTTAAAGGAAAATAGCCAGTTACTTTACCAGCAAAATGGGTTTATTTGGGACTAGCAGAGAAATTGCAATTCAGGACATGCAGAGGATGGCAAACCATAGGCAAGTCTGAAGATCAAAGAAGAGGAATGTTACTTGATAGAGAAAAGGAGGTTGGGAGGGGTTGCTTTGAACAAAGTCTATTGGAGGAAAAGCGAAAATTTAGGGTGGTGACAGTTTCTCATTGACTGGGTTGTGGTATTTTCTTATTGACTGAGCATAGGAGAAATTCTTCCTTCTTGCTGGAGTAGTAAAGTATGCTTCTTGTTGGGAGTGCAAGGTAACCCTCTTTTCAGCTTGGGGTCTGCAGTTGACCAGGAGTGGTAAGGGTGTAAGAGCTCCCCCTTCTGGCTTTCAGACTCCATTTTAAATGAGGTTTCCTGTATTCAGTTTCAAACTTTATTGCTGAGACCTCCTGAGAGACTAGTCTTATGATCAGTTTTCACTTCCTCAACTCGTTTTGCAACCCAATCCAATATTTCATAGCTATTACTGCCCCCAAATTGTGAAATATCCTATGTTCCACCCTTTTTTTTAATCCATTTTTTTTATGCTACTTGAATTTTCCATGATACTGACCATAGATTACCTCTTGGATTATAATTTGATTTCAAGCATTGCTTGCTTGTGGTTCTCCTTAATCTCTCATAGGCTTTGCTTTTTTGCTGTTAGTTCTTTAATTGCTCTGAAATGCTGGGAAAATAACCACCTGTAAAATGGGATAATAGTATCTACCACATAGGTAGCTGTGAGGATTAAATGAGCCATAGTCAGTATTAGGTAAATGTTAGCTTTATTATTTCCTAGGTAACCTCTTTTCTTGATTTATGGTCTCTCTCAGAGATTTCTTTCCTGTGCTTTCGTTTTAAGCTGCTGCCTGTATACCCATGAATCCCAGACCACTGTCTTCAATCCAGACTTGTATTCATCTGTTTGTCGTCATCACTTGGCTGGCCCACAGGCACATCATACTGAATTTAGTCTTTCTCTTCTATAGTTACTTAGCTTAATGGTACACTCATAGCCTTAGTCATCTGAGTCAGTAAACTCACTTGGGATTTAAATTTTCAGCTGCCTTCTGGGTATAGCCACCTGGATAACTCATAGATACCTTGGCTTAATGTTTGTAAATTTATCTTGTCTCCTTTATCTCTTCTTCATGAAATCACTTGTTCATTTAATAAACACATGTCTTTGAGCCTGCCTTCTCAGGCCTTTATCATTTTTTGTGTGAGCTCTTTGTTCTCCCTGTTAATCTCTCATTTCTCTAACATTTACTCTACATCCCAAGTTATCTTACTAAAAGACAAATGTTAAGTTACCCTCTTGTTTAAAAACCTCTCAGCTCCTTGTTTATGTTAAATTCTCAACTCCTTAGAACGGCCCTCAAGAATCCTTGGCCTTTTGTCCCTGCCCTTTAATATACTCTGTGTTGCAATTTTATTCACTTCCTTTAAGATTTAACCTAGATTTTAGCTTCTACAGGAAACATTTCCAAATTGCCGCAAAGCTGTATTGGGTAGCAGGTCTGTATTATCTTCATACTCTTATATGTCCATCTCAGTTCCTGCTATGTAAATACCACTAGGTGTTCTAATCTTTTTTTTTTTTTTAAATGTCTTTTGCCCAGTAGATTTTTCATTCCTGAGAGCACAGACTGTTGTAGTCATCTTTGTGTTCTAGGACCTGGAACACTGTAGACCTCAATAAAAATGTTGGCAATAATGAATCTTACTATAGCCTGTACTTGTTCATGTTTTCGTGTTCTCTTCCATGTTTTCATATTCTCTTCCACTTCTCCTGTTTTGATGCCTAGCGAATTCCTATTCCTTGAAGTCTGGCTCTTATGTCACATCCTCCAGGACCTGAGGACTTGTTTGACTTTCCTAGATGGTTAGTTATGTGTTCCCTTGATACGTTTTGTGCGTGTGTGTATGTGTAAACAATGTAGTGGGGTAGACCTCTGTATTACATTTATCTCACATTGTAGAAAGAGGTGTTAATATACATGAATTTTCAGATCATTGTCACATACCTTTCCAGTGCGTTTTTAGGTGTGTCATGGTCATTAAAGCACGGACTTCAGCTAAAGTCAGCTTTGTTACAGTGAGGTATTCAGGACTCAAGAAACATAACCCCTTTGATCCTACACTAAAAGATCTATGCTTGTTCTCTTTTGTTTAATGTTGATTAAACCACTTTTAAAGTTTTCTTTCTTTTCTTTTCATTGGTAGTTAAGCTGGCAGTCACTACTTTTTTCTGTTTGAAATGTACACAGGATTATCTCATAGGGTTATTGTTGGGATTAAAGGAGGTAATGTACACAAAGGTCTTATTGGAGGGCATAGCAATTAGTAAGTACCTACTAAGGCGAACAGGCGAACTTATTAACAATTCTGTTTATTCTGATTATTTGTGTTGTTTCAGGAGAATGATCTCTCAAATTTGAGAGATTTCTCCAGTGGTGTAAAGGGCATGGCGTTTGTCAGCAAACTGTTTTTAGGAGTCTCTTAGCTAAGTTTAGAGTTGGGTGCTTGTTGTGGTCTTAAGCTCTAGAACAGATCGTTTTTATGTCTGTACATAAAATCTGCATCCCAAACTAGTAAATGTCCTCATTAACAGTTATCTTTAATATTAACAGGTAAAGTTAGAAATAAAAATGAACATCAGTTCCAACTCTTCATAGTAGCCTATTAGCGATTGTTTTATGAACATCGCTATGTGAAGGGCATTTGCTTTTTAATGTATGTGAAAATGCTTGGTGACTATTAATTCATTCACCAGATTAGTGTAGTAAGTGCAGACTGTACTCCAGGTTCTAGATACTTGGATAAAATGGGGAACAAGACAAAATTTTCCTAATTCATGGGAATTAGTCTTGTGGGGTAGATAGACAGTAAGCACTATAGTGTATTGGGCAATAATTCTCTGAAGAAAAGTAAAGCAGGGCAAGGGTTAGAGAGTGACGGGGTGAGAGAGTGTTTATTTTTGTTAAGATAGGTGAGTGAGTCCTTGAGGAGATTTCTTCACAAATTTGTTTCCTTGTCTAAAAGGTATAAAAGCTTCCTGCTTTGGTTACCTCTTTTAGTTCCATATTATAGGATCCCATATGTATAGAATTAAGTCTGTTTTTCTCCTGTTAATCCATCTTATCCCAATTTAATTATTAAACCAGCCAAAGAACCCGGAAGGGAAGAAAGGAAGAGTTTTCCTCCCTCATGAAAGTGTTTTGTATCTTCTTTCCTAGACAGCACAATGGTGGGTGAAGAGAAGATGTCTGTAAGAAAACGGCTGTCAAAGCCCAGTGAAAATCTTGAGGAAGAGGGAGGCCGGGGAACCCCTCCCGCAGAGGAGTCCCTGGAGACACCCAGTAATGGTGAGGCTTTTAATTTTTTTGAGATGAATTAATGAAATAGAGAACACACTCAGTGTTCTAGAATAGAGATTGCCATCTCTTCAGCCCTTTTTATTATAAATAGATATGCTGGGGGGACAGAAGGGGGACAGAGGGACAGAAGAGAAAAATAAATTGATTAAAGAGAATGAAAGGAACATTTGGTTTAAGTGTCAGTCACAGCTGCCTTGGACAATAGCGGAGACACTGGTGTGTAAATTCCTGTGTGTCTCATAGAGGTGAGCTTTATTAATGTGGGTGGAGTTTGCAATATATACTTCAGGGCTTGTATTACATAGAGTTTATTTATTTATTTTTGTATCCTTAATGTACAATTACATGAGCAACATTATGGATTACGAGACTTCCCCCATTATCAAGTCCCCAACAAATACCCCATTACAGTCACTGTCCATCAGCGTAGTAAGATGCTATAGAATCACTACTTCTCTGTGTTATACTGCCTTCCCCGTGCCCCCTGCCCCCCACATTATCTGTGCTAATCATAATGCCCCTTTTTCCCCCTTCTCCCGCCCTTCCTACCCATCCTTCCCAGTCCCTTTCCCTTTGGTAACTGTTAGTCCATTCTTGGGTACTGTGAGTTTGCTGCTGTTTTGTTCCTTCAGTTTTTTCTTTGTTCTGCTCCACAGATGAGTGAAATCATTTGATACTTGTCTTTCTCTGCCTGGCTTATTTCACTGGGCATAATACCCTCTAGGTCCATCCATGTTGCAAATAGTAGGATTTGTTTTCTTCTTATGGCTGAATAATATTCCATTGTGTATATGTACCACATCTTTATCCATTCATCTACTGATGAACACTTAGGTTCATATCTTGGCTATTGTAAATAGTGCTGCAATAAACATAGGGGTGCATATGTCTTTTTCAAACTGGGCTCCTGCTACATAAGAGTTTTATATATCTGGTTATGAAGATATGAGAAAATAAGCCCTTTTTTGCTAATTAATTCAGTGAACATTCTTTGAGTATCTACTGTTCTGGACAGCATTTATGCATTCCTTCAACCTCCTAGCCTGTCCATAATTACTGGTGCCTTGCTAGGTGTTGGGGCTATAGTAGTGATCAGTACAGGTGTGTTTGCCCTTATGGAGCTCCAAGTGAATGAGAACACACCCCTTCCCTCCCCAGTTAACGTAATTAGATTGTTACAAATACATGGTATTAAGTGCTCTCTTAATAGATGTAATGAGCATAATTAGAGTAATTAGCAGAGTATCTTACCTAGTTCAGGATTAGGCTATAAATCTTGGGAGAGAGATTAGGGAGTTTTGTTAGTTCTCATATCCAAATTTGCTTTAGTGCATGACTACAAAGAAGTATGACAGTCCTTGTTAAGGTCAAGGCTTAGGCTTGAGATTGATAGACCTGTAAACACAGCTCCACCTGACGTCATCTGTTTAATCAGGCTATTTGTTTTTTGCAATGACATTTGTATAAATTTGATTTCAACAAGGATTTGAAATTTGAGGCTTGTTTGATTAATAAATAGGATGGAACTTTCTGAGGTTGACTTTGGGATCCTGAGTCTTCTTTCGTAAAGAAGCATTCTTTTGCTTTTCCTACTTAAATTTAATTTGAAGTGCAACAGTTGGATCCCACCAGGAATATCAGTGCCCCCTTAGATTTATATAGTGAAGTTTATTAGACTCTTAATCAACTATTTATGAAATATATACATTGCATATGGGTTAGTTTTAGTGTGATACAAAATGTGAAATTTGTGCGAGAGGGTGAGCCAACATGAGGTAGAAACTCCCGTTTCATGATTTAGGGACTGAGTGAAAACCCATATTGTCTGTTTTGGAGACAGAAAATTTCTTTCACTTGAAATTTTGTGTCACCAAATAGAGTTTTCTCTCTATGCCCCAAGTTTTAAAAAAACCTTTAAATTACTCTAATGTCTACATATTTTCAGCACTTACTGTCTTAGATAATAAGTTTTAGTTATTCTAACTCAGATATTAAAAATTGAATTGTTGAACTTAAGAAGTATGACCTCCTCCTTGGTTAATGTAAGTACTGCTGATCTGAAAATAGAATGTTACTCTACTCCACTTTAATGTTTGTTCACTTTGGGGAGTAAGCAGATGGGTAAGATATGGCCTTTGAGTACTAAGTAGCAAGGACACCAAACTGTGCCACCCAAGAGCAGGGACATATGTGCCACCTGGGAGCTTGTTAGCAATGCCCTACCTCACATTAACTGAATAAAAATTTCATCTTAATTGATTTCCAGGTTAAAGTTAGAGATGCAGTTCTTAGAGTGGTGCTTCTCAATTGGGATGTGAATTAGAGTCCTCCAGAGAAACAGAACCATTGAATATATGTGTAATTTAGAGAGACACATAGGAAGACTTAGTAAGAGTGATTGGTTCAGATGAAGGTTGAGAAGTCCCAAAGTTTGCTGTTTGGAGCTGGAGGCTCCCAGGGAAGCCAGTGTTATAGCTTCAGTCTAAACCAAAAGTTTTCAAAGGACTGAGAACTGGAGGACTGATAGAGGTAAGTCGCAGTGTGGAGGCCTGAGAACCAGGGTAGGATATGGACATCCCGGTTCAAGCAAGAGAGCAAAGTCACCCTCCTCTCTTCCTTTTGTTTTGCTCTGGCTCTCCTGCTTTGGGAAGGGTGAGCTTCCTTATTCAGTCTATTGAAACGCATGTCTTTTATGGAAGCACCCTCACAGACTGTGATCTGAGTCATAAGACCAAATATGTATTTCCTAGGTATTTTTGGTCTTTATCCACAGTTCCTAAAAACACTACAAAGTCTTAAACGGAATAACCAAGGGCAGGGGCTGGAGACTGAGTCAGCCAGTGGCCAATAATTTAGTCAGTCATGACTATGCAGTGAAGCCTCACAAAACCCCCTGAGAAGAGCTTATTGCTCTGCTCTCTTGGATCCTGCTTCTCAGTGAGAGAGAGAGCTTCTATGCTTGGGGAGCCAGAACGCCTCCCTGGGCCACCGAGCCAGGCCCCAAGCTCCCCCAGGAGAGAAGCTCCTTTATTTGGGACCTTGCCCTATATACCTCTTCATCTGACTGTTAACATGTATCCTTTATTAAACTGGTAAATGTAAGTGTTCTGAGAGCTGCTCTAGCAAATTAATTGAACCTAAGGGGGAGGTGATTAGAGCCTCTAATATGTAGCCAGTAGGTCAGAAGCACAGGTAGTTGCCTGGGCAAGCTTGCAACCGGTGCTTGGAGTCAGGGCTGGAGGCAGTCTTGTAGGATGGATTCCTTAACCTGGAGAATCTGATGTTGTCTCTGGGCAGATAGTATCAGAATTGAGTTCTCCAACACCCTGCTGCTGTTCTAGAATTGCTTGGTGTAATGTGTGACAAGACCCCTTCCACATACATACACACATTGGAATCAGGTCCAGGAACTCGAATGGAGTTACACTACTATTAATTGCTGTGTGCTAATACTATTACTGTTGTTGTATATGAAAGCAGACACCATAGCAGATGGATGCAGAAATAATGTTTTACCAGCTATCTGTGCAACCCGTGGTCCACTCAAGGTGACAAAAAATTAACTATTATGGGCTGTGCATGAATCACCCATAGAATGAACTCATTCAACAAAAACAGCTTCTTGGACCCCATTATTGATCTACTAGATTAGACTGGGGGACGGCCCAGGTATGTTGTTTGAAAAAGCTTGCTGGGTATTATTGATTGGCATTGCTGGCTGAGAACCGCTGCTGTCAAGAGCTGTGAGACCTAAGTATCTTATGGTTCATCACTTTGACATAGCCCTAAGGATTTTTTCATTAAACTCAGCTTTTGTAAACCTTGAATTCTTATTCTGTGGTTCGTAATTCTAGGAAGGAACCTTTGGGTAGGGACTTAATGTCCTAATTTGCTCAAGTTACTCTCTGCTTGCACTGGTGTCAAGCATGATTCTTTATAGTGCCTTCTTCCAATCTCAAAAGTGTCAGTATGTTTGATCAATTATATAGTCATTCAGTCTTTGGGTTATTGAATTATTAGTGACCATTATGGTGACTTTACAGTATTTAGTTCATATTTTCACAAAAGTATCTTTATCTGTGCCTATTAGGTGAAATTATGATTAATTCTCTTAATGTTTTGTGGTATTTATTTGAAATAACACCAGTGCTGAAGGAAACAACTTCTTGTCTAAATTGGAAAATGTTACCATTATCTGATTTTAAAAGTAATACATGCTCATCAAAAATTGTTTTTACTGTGCTGCAGTGTACATGCAAGTGAAGTGTTCAATTCAAAATACGCAGCAAAGGATAAAAAAGGAAAGATTCAATTCTGTTGAGATGAATGTGTTCTTCCAGATACATTTCATTCTCATAAATTATTAGCATTTCATATAAATAGAATATTTTACACACTGTTTAGTAACTGGGGTCTCTAACACATAGTAAATGATTAGCTATGAAGTATTTTATGTATGTCATATACAGTTTACCTGTTTGATGAATATTTAGGTTGTTTCTGTTTTCCTTTCTGCTGTACACAAACAGTAATAAACATCTTTACATACTTGTCAGATGCCTAAAGAGGAATTGCAGGGTCAATGGGTGTTACTTAAAAATATTTATTTTGATAAATAGCACTTGGTTGCAACATGTACTTATACTCTGTAAACTTACCCTTCTGTGTTTTTATGCCTGTTTAAATGTAGAAAATCTTATTTCTTCCTACTGCCTCTTTTCATGACAGTGTACCTGGCTGTCCTTTCTGCTTTTACTTTGTGATCTGTACCTCTTGTAATGTACTGTGGAATGGTTCATTTCTAGGAAAAGTAAATAGAAATGAGGGGCCTGCATAACTTAACAGGAAAAGCTAAAATTTAGAGTCTTCTCTATAGCCAGTATTAGTTTTGCCATTTACCAGTTGTCTTTATAGTAAATGTGGAAATACAATTTGAATAGAGATTGATGTAGGTTCTTTTCTTTGTTTTTTTTTCCCCTGTGTTCCCTCTTTTTTTTCTTCCCTGTGGCCTATTCTCTTCCTCTTTTTTTTTATTCCTATTTCTTTAAATTGATAATAATTCACGTACCTTAAAGTCCACTATAAAGTGTGCAATTACGTGTTTGCCAGTATTTATAAGGTGGTACAACCATCATTGTTTAGTTCCAGAACATTTTTATCACCCCAAAAAGGGACCCCATACCCATTAACAGTTACTCTCCATATTCCTCTTCTCCCACAAAAACAAAGAAATATACTAATCTATTTCCCGTCACTTTGGATTTGCCTGTCCTGGACATTTCATGTCAAGGGAATCATAAAATATATGGTCTTTTGTGTCTGGCTTCTTTCTCTTGGCATGAGTATATGATGCAGCATGTATCAGTACTTCGTTCTTTTTGATGGCTGAACGATACTCCATTGTATGGACATTTTGTTCACCTGTTCATTAGTTTGTGATCATTTTGGTGGTTGGGGTTGTTAATAGTTTTTGGCTATTAGAAATACTACTGCTCTGAACCCTCATGCATAAACTTTGTGTGAACCTGTGTTTACTTCTCTTGGGTGTATATCTGAAGTGGAGTCCTTGAGTTATAAGTTAAATCTATGGTTAACTTTTTGAGGACTTGCCAAACTTTTCCAATACAGCTATACCATTTTACAATTTCACCAGCAGGATATGAGGGTTTCAATTTCTCCATATCCTCACAGATACTTAGAATCTTTTCCTTTGATGATATCTCCTGTTGGGTATCTCACTGTGGTTTTAAATTGCATTTATGTCATAGTTACTGATGTGGAACATCTTTTCATGTGCTCATTGGCTATTT
Source organism: Manis javanica (assembly GCF_040802235.1). Taxonomy (NCBI): domain Eukaryota; kingdom Metazoa; phylum Chordata; class Mammalia; order Pholidota; family Manidae; genus Manis; species Manis javanica. The sequence goes on from NC_133166.1 coordinate 87,851,750, forward strand.
GTGTGTGTGTGTGTGTGTGTATGTCACACATGCACACAATTATCTGTTTATATCCCTTGGCCATTTTAAGATTGGGTCATTTGGCTTTGTTGTGGAATTTTAAGAGTATTTAATTCTGGATACTAAGACCCTTATTATATACATGATTTGCAAATATTTTCTCCCATTTGTGGGATTATCTTTTCACTTCCTTGATGGTGTCTTTTATAGTACAAAGTTTAAAATGATGAATCCAAGTAATTTTTTTACTTGGTTGCTTGATTTTTAGGTATCATATTGAAGAAATCATTGCCTAATTCAAGGTTGGAAATATTTCTAAAAATACTTTTCAACTGTGGCAAAATACACATGACATAAAAGTTACCATCTTAAAATCACTTTTAAGTGTACAGGTCAGGTCATTCGTCTTTAGCATATTCATACTGGTGTCATCTATTGCAACCATCCATCTCCAGAACTCTTTATATCCCAACCTTTGGTAACCATGAGTCTACTTTCTGTCCTTATGATTTTGACCACTTAAGTGTCTCATGTATGTGGAGTCATACAGTATTTGGGTTTTTGTGATAGGTTTAGTTCACTTAGCATAATGTCCTCAAGATCACCCATGTTATATATGTCAGAATTTTCTGACCCTTTTCTTACACTACACAGAAATCAGCTCAAAATGGGTTACAGATTTAAATGTAAGACCGGAACCTGTAAAACTAGAAGAAAATGGAAGAAGCTTCATGACATTGGCTTGGCAATGATTTCTTAGATATGACACTAAAAGCACAGATAATAAAACAATTTTACACAGTGGGACTATAGTAAGCTGAAAAGTTGCACAGCAAATTAAGCAATCAACCGAGTGAAAAGGCAGTCTACAGAATGGGAGAAAATATTTGTAAACCATATATCTGATGAGGAATTAATATCCAAAATATGTAAGGAACTCCAGCAACTCAAGAGCAGAAAAACAAATAACCTGATTACAAATGGGCAAAGGAGTTGGAATAGACATTTCTCTAAGGAAGATGTACAAGCTGTCAACAAGTAGATGAAAAGGTGCTCAGCATCACTGATCAGGGCAATGCAAATCGAAACCACAATGAGATACTACTTTACATCTGTTGGGATGGCTATTAAAAAAAAAAAACACAAACAATAACCAGTGTTGGGCAGGATGTGGTTAGATCCTTGTACTTTGTTGGTGGGAATGTACACTGATGCATCTGTTATTAAAAATAGTGTGGCGGTCCCTCTAAAAATTCAAAATAGAATTGCCATATAATCCAGCTATCCTACTTCTGGGTATATACCCAGAAGAATGGGAATTGGGATTCTCAAAGAAACATCTGTACTTCCTGTTCACTGCAGCATTATTTCTAATAGCCAAGAAATGGAAACCACCTAAATATTTGTTGACAGATGAATGGATAAAGAAAACCTTTCATATACATACAGTCAAGTATTATTCAGCCTTAAAAAAGATGACTGACTGCCTTACGTGACAACATGGATGAACCTAGAGGACAGTATGCTAAGTGAAATAAACCAGGTACAGAAGGACAAATACTGCTTGATTCCACTTACATAAAATATCTAAAGTAATCAAACTCATAGAAACATAGTAGAGTGATGGTTACTGGAGGTTAGGGGAAATGGGGGTTCCTTGTTCTAGGGGCATAAAGTTTTAGTCATACAAGATGAGTAAGTCATAGAACTGTGTTGTACTACACTGTGCCTATAGTTAACATTACTATACTGTGCACTTGAACGAACACCTGTTAAGAGGGTAGATCTCATGTTAAGTGTTCTTGTCACAATAAAATAAGAATTTCTTTGTGAAAGCTGAATAATCCATTGTGTGTATACACCACATCTTCTTTATTCATCCATTGATAGACACTTGGATTGTTTCCATTTTTTTGGCTGTTGTGAACATTAACCTCTTTGAGACCCTGCTTTCGATTCTTAGGGGTATATATCCAGAAGTAGAACTGCTGGATCATATGGTAGTTCTATTTTTAATTTTTTGAGAAACAGCTCTAGTGTTTTCCACAGCAGCTGTGCCATTTTATATTTGCCCTAACAGTGGAAAGATTTCTGTGTTGTCACATTCTTGCAAATGCTTACTTTCTGTGTGTGTTTGGTAGTGGCCATCCTCATGGGATTTCTTTGTGATTTCTATTTTGCATTTCCCTAATGATTTAGGGACCTTATGCATCTCTTCATGTGCGTATTGGTCATTTGTATATCTTCTGTGGGGATATGTCTGTTAAGTCTTTGGCCATATAAAAATTACTGTATTTAAAATTTTTGATTGTGGTAAGAACACACCTCACAATTTTACCATCTTAACCATATTTAAGTGTATAGTTCAGTAGTTAAGTATATTATTTTTCAGTAGATCTCCACAACATTATCATCCTGCAAAACTGAAACTATATTCATTAAACAACCCCTCATTTCCCCCACCCCTAGTAACCACCATTCTATTTTGTTTCTATGAATTTGACTTCTTTAAATATATAAGAGGTGTTTGAATTTTTGTGACTGGCTTACTTCACTTAGCATAATGTCTTCATGGTTCATCTCTGTTGTAGTATGTGACAAGAGCATCTTCTTGTTTAAGGCTGAATAATATTCCATTTTAAGTATATACTATATTTTCTTTATATGCATTTATCTATTATTGGGCATTTGAGTTACTTCCAACTCTTGTGAATAATGCTGTGTTACAACTGTAAGTGTAAGTGTACAAATAGCTCAAGATTCTGCTATTAATTAGGTTAGATATAAACCTAGAAGTAGATTGCTGGATTGTGTTTTAGTTCTCTTTTTAAAGTTTTGAGGAACTGGGATCCTGTTTTGCATAGCAGCCTCACTGTTCTACAGTCCTCCCAAGAATGCACAAGCGTTCCAATTTCTCCACATCTTCACCAACACTCGTTTTTTTTGAAGAGTAGCCATCCTAATCGGTGTGAGATGATACATTATTGTGGTTTTGAGTTTCATTTCTCTAATGGTTAGTGGTTCTGAGCACCTTTTCATATACCTGTTGCCCATTTGTATATCATCTTTGGAGAAATGTCTACTCATGTCATTTGACTGTTATATCATTGGGTTATTTTTTTAATAATTTGAGGTATAATTGACTTACTGTGTTTCAGGTGTGCCACATAATGATTTCATATTTGTATATATGCAAAGTGATCACCATAATAAGTACAATTAACATCCATCATGATACACAGTTAGAAAATGTGTTTTTTCTTGTAGTGAGAACTTTTAAGGTTCACTCTCTTGCCAGCTTTCAAGTATGTAATAATAAGTACAGGCATACCTTGTTTTATTGAGGGAATGTGGTCCTGCTGTAACACCCTGATTTCATTTCTGCATTTGGAACTATGAGGGAATAAATTTGTTTTAAGCTACCAAGTTGATGGTAATTTGTTACAGCAAACAAAAACTAATATACCATCTTAACAATATTAGCCACCCAATTCATTTATTTAGGTCTTTAATTTCTTTCAGCAGTGTTTATCATTTTCGGAATGTAAAATTTGTACTTTTTAAAAATTTATTAACTATTCCTTTTGATGTTGCAAATGGAATTGTTAATTTCATTTTCTGATTGTTGCTAATGTACAGAAGTGCAGCTGGTTTTTAATATATTGATATTGTATCCTGCAACCATCCTGAACTCATTTACTAGCTCTTAATAGTTTGGTGTATGTGTGCATCGGGGGACTTGTAGTATTTTTAAATACAAGATAATGTTATCTGCAAGTAAGAGTTAGTTTTCCTTATGCATTTCCAATCTTCATGCTTTTTAATTTCTTGTCTAACAGCACTTGCTTAAATTCCACTACAACGTTGAATTGGCAAGTAGTGAATATCCTTGTCTTGTTTTTGATCTTAAGCAAAAAGCTTTCAGTCATTCCCTTAATTATGTTAGCTGTGGATTTTTGTACATGCCCTTTATCAGGTTAAGTTCCCTTTCTCCTAATTTACAGGTGACAAGCTTTTATTTTACTGCTTTGTTCTAAGGGTTTTATAAATATTAGCTCAGTAATTAATTCTATTTAGTTTCAGTGTTTCCGAAATTCATACATAAATAATCCGAACATGGGAGAACAACATGCCTTTTGTAGCAGATTGAGAGTCTCATGGCAAAAATACTTGAAGAAAATAAATGTCATTGTTATGCTGTAATAATTCCCCTTCAGCCAGTATATGCATCTATTCGTAAGACTGGCCAGAACATGTAGAGCTTTGATCAGCTGCGTAAGTTGAAAGCACTTATTTTTTATTAGCTGTGTAAGTTGAAAGCACTTATTTTTTATTAAGATAAAAGCAAAACATGATTATTTTAGAAAACTCAGATAAGCAAAAGTTCAAGTTTTTATGTTTTCCTTGGATACATTCCTAGAAATTGTTTTAGGTCAAAAGGAATGAATTTTTATGAGTTTTTTGATAGGTATTGCAAATTGCCCTCTGGAAATACTACACTCCCAGTAGCAAAATGAGAGTGACTGCTATTTCAAACTTAATTTTCAGTCTTGGATGATGTGAACTTTTAAAAAAACTATGTGGTATTTTGGGAGATGAATAATTCTACTTACTTGAAAATGTTTTATACAATGACACATAATTACTAGCAGCAAAACAGTTATTGACTATTAGTACTTTTTACAGCTTTTAGGATCAAAAGAATGAGCTTGATTATCTTAGTTCCTTACTGGAAGATTAATCAAAAGAAATGGAAGATACTAGCTAAGATCTTTGAAAACTTTTTGACACTTAAAAAAAAAATGTCATGCTAAAAAGTAATCCAAAATCATCAGAGAAATGTAAATTAAAACCACAGTGAAATATCACCTCACACGAGTTAGGATGACCAACATCCAGAAGACAAAGAACAATAAATGTTGGCGAGGATGTGGAGAAAGGGGAACCCTCCTACACTGCTGGTGGGAATGTAAATTAGTTCAACCATTGTGGAAAGAAGTATGGGGGTTCCTCAAAAAACTCAAAATAGAAATGCCATTTGACCCAGGAATTCCACTCCTAGGAATTTACGTTAAGAATGCAGGAGCCCAGTTTGAAAAAGTCATGCACTCCTATGTTTATCACAGCACTATTTACAATAGCCAAGAAATGGAAGCAACCTAAGTGTCCATCAGTAGATGAATGGATAAAGAAGATGTAGTACATATACACAATGGAATATTATTCAGTCATAAGAAGAAAACAAATCCTAACCATTTGCAACAACATGAATGGAACTAGAGGGTATTATGCTGAGTGAAATAAGCCAGATGGAGAAAGACAAGTATCAAATGATTTCACTCATCTGTGGAGTGTAAGAACAAAGAAAAGACTGAAGGAACAAAACAGCAGCAACCTCACAGAACTCAAGAATGGACTAACAGTTACCAAAGGGAAAGGGACTGGGGAGGATGGGTGGGAAGGGAGGGATAAGAGGGGAAAAAGGGGACATTATGATTAGCAGACATAATGTAGGGGGGGCATGGGGAGGGCTGTACAACACAGAGAAGACAAGTAGTGATTCTATGGACATCTTACTACGCTGATGGACAGTGACTGTAAAGGGGTATGTGGTGGGGACTTGGTGATGGGGGAAGTCTAGTAACCATAATGTTGCTCATGTAACTGTAGATTAATGATACCAAAAAAAACCCAAACAAACGAGTAATCCTAAAAAGATTTCAGATTCCAAGAGGGCAAACTAAATACTGTTAATGGTTTTTTTTTCTGGGCTTTAATGCATTTGAGGCAAATTTGTGTTTGAGGATAGTTGCTGAAACTCATTCGAGCAAGTTTAGTCCAGGCATAATGGATGCCTTTTCTTTTAAAAAATGGGACATAGGAAGCATAAGTTGACTATTTTTGAAAGAAAAGGAGGCCTGTAATTGTCTTTGGCTTTTAATGAGATATTCTTTCTAGTCTTACCTCTATATGTTGTCAAGCCCTGGAACAGGAGTAGAACCACAAAATAATAATATTCTAATGGGGAAAATATTATACAGTCAATTTCGACAGCTTTTAAAGTGTAGTTGATAGAAATAGGGTCAAAAAGTTTGAGGGAAGAGCTTATATTTTTTAATCTTTCTTTTCTATCAAGAACATTCTGAAATCTAGTTTTTATAACTTTCTCAAAAGTTAAATCTTGAAATTTTAGACCCTTAGAATAAGAATGAGAATTGGTTCTTAGCAGTCATTTAATTTTGCCTTAACATGTGACACCTACTTCTGAGATTAAATTCTAGCCTTCTGCCTGCCTTATAGCCAACTGATTAGTGTCAGTTAAGTAAGCGCCTTTGATATATGTTGAAGGGACTGTGCCAAGTTTGCTAGTGGGGGGTTCAGGCAAATAAGATATTAAAACAGAAAACTATATTATAAAGAAGACTTTAGTAAATTAATAGCAACTAAATAGTATAGGAGACCAAGAACAGTGGGATTGGAGGGGAGGGCTTGCTTTTAGAGTGGAGGGAAATACCTCACAGAAGTAGAATTTGAGTCTGGCCTTTGATAAAGAGGTCTTTCAAGCCAGAGGAGGGTGAGTTTGCAAGGGTGTGGAGGTTAAAGCAGTATAGTGTCGTGTGTATGATGTTTTATTTGCTTTAGAGAGGATCAGGTGGCGGGGGTGTGTGTGTGTGTGTGTGAGGGGGGTTGTTGGGGAGTTAGTACAGATAATCTGTTGACTGACTGCCTACCTGTGTGGGTGATAATATAGCCTGTCAGTGCTTGATTTCCTCTAACGGAAAACTGTGGAGAGTAAATGTGCAAGAACTCGTTATGAGTGTGTAGCACCAGGTGCACTGAGGTATTTATTATTTTATCTTCTCATTGATGGTGCCGACAACTCTTCTGTCCCAGATCCTAAGGTAGTTTTATATAGTACATTAACTGAGAATTATAATCTACATGCAATATTGTAATTTTTTTAAACAGAAATTACCTCTTTTGATTTTAAAATAAAATCATATGATGATGTAAAAATTAAATGGTGTATGACTAATTCTCTTATCACATATACATATATGGGCAACCCAGACAGTTGATACAGGTGTTGAGATAAAAATTAACCGAAGTTAATTCTGGTTGAGTAATATATAGTTCCTGGATTATTTTTATAGAACAGGAAAGTGTTTATAGCTTTAAAAAAATTAGAGACCAATTGTGATTGGTGTGTTCATTTATTGCTTTTGTAGATTACCCATAAATATACCTTTAAAATCTCAACCTTTTGTTCTCAAGCCAAATAATTTGAGGCTATTTCCTCTTCATTAGTCGTCATTCAAGAAGCACAAGATAGTTATGTATCATTAAATAACAAATTGCTGATACATGCATTTATATTTTAAAATTTAAAGTAATACATACTCATTGAAAACACTAGAAAGTTACAAAGTAATTTTCTCTTGGATCACTTTTTTTAAACATGTGAGATCATATTTGGAATTTGTTCTACAATTTGCTTTTTCTAAACTTAGCTAATTTCAGACTTCCATTTACTCAGTATGTGGAAATGCAGTTCTTTTTAAAGTATTTCTGTTGCACATGTTCAGTGATTTATTTACCTTGTTCTTATTGATGGGCATTTAGGTTGTTGTGAACCTTTCCATATTATAAACAATGCTGCAGAACATGGCCTTGAAACAGTATCATTGCTTACTTGTGCTAGGGTACTTGTAGGGTAAATTCTTAAAAGTGAAATCTTTGCATCAAAGTTTTTCTGCATTTCAAATTTAGATATTACTGACTTTCCTTTAAAAAATGTTACAGCAGTTTCCCCTCCCATCTGTATTGTTTCCCATTACTGTTGTTGATGTCATACCAGTCTTTCTTTTTAAACTTTGCTGATTTGATAAGTGGAAAGCTGTATAGCATAAAGCATAGTATGTTGTGATAAATTATAAGTGAGTGGTGAACTTTTCTCATACATTCATTGACTCTATTTGTTCTTTGAAATCCCTGTTCATGCCCTTTGACCATTTTTGATCCCTCTGAGGTGGTGGTTATTTTTCTTTTCTTTTTCTGAAGAGCTCTTCCTATATTAAGGAAACGAATCCTTTGACTATCATGTACTGTGAATATTTTTTAATTAGCCTATTTGTCTTTTGACTTTGCATATGGTGTACCTTGTCATGTTTAGATTTTGTGTAGTCACTTTTAGATTTCTTGTCATGTTTAGAAATTTTCCAAGATTATCAAAAAGGAAAACAGTTGTATTTTTTACTTACATTTATGGTTTTTTTATATTTAAACATCTGATCCATTTGAAATTTATTTTGAATAAGTGAGTTAGGAGTCTGATTTTACAGTTCTCAAAAATGGCTAGCCAGTTTTTCTAATACTATCTATTAGAACTGCTTCTCTGTGTGAATATTTATATACTGACCCTCATTTCTGGCTCATATTCCATTTCTCCACTGCAGACATGTGATTAGCTGAGGTTTTGAGGTCAGCATAGCAATAGAAAGGAGGAAATAAGTGGGTTATACTATCTTATCTCCTCTTCTGCTTTTAAGATTGATAAATGGTCGACTATTTGAAGGATAACTCTTAAACCCAACCGTCCTATGGACATAAAGGGGACTCTCACGTGACTCTTGATTACTTTTATCTCTGGAGAGCAAAGCAAGGCTGGAATGAAGGTCTTTTAAGGCATGGTCAGTGGAGTTTTTTTAGAAAATAATCAGGATTTTAAAGTGAGTTTGAACTTCTCTAGGCTAGGGCCTGTGCACTACCTAATTCCATGCTTGTCACAAGGAGACCAAAAAAAAATGTTTGCTGAAAGAATTGAAACTTGAAAAAATGGGTATTAGTCACTGCTTAAAACTTACTCATCTTAAGGAATTTAGTTGGTATAACTACGCCTGGATTTTTAAAAAATGAGAAAAATTTTTATGCTGCAGGTTGCATGAGTAGGGGTCAGAAGACAGGTTTTAGTTCAGGCTCAGTTACTGGCCATGGGCCAAATTTTTAATTTCTTTGAATCTTAGTTTCTTTGTTTTTTAAATAGAAATGATACCATTTCTCTATCTCACTAGGTTAGTATAATGAATAATGAATAAATGAGGTGATGTATGATAAATACTTCGTAAATGTTGAAATTTGCAGCAAGTTTAATGAGAGGCGAGGATTTGGAAATTTGGAGGCCACAGTGACCCCAGAAGGAAAAGAGTTGCAGAAACAGGTTGGGAGTGAATTGTTAGTGAGAATGTGAAGATAGGAAGTTTAAACCACTTTTCAAGGATACTCTATATTAAAAGGAAAAAAAAATATCATGGCTGGGTCATGAAGGGGTAAAAGGTTCATTGGAAAGGGCTGGTGTTTGTTTTAAAGCATTGTTTCCATAATTCAGTTATTTGTAATTTTGCCATTACCTCTGTTCCGTCTTTATTATTAGGTAATTTAAAGAAAATCTCACTTTAAAAAGTACTCATCCTAAGTAATAAATTCTGTGAAGTCATAGGTTTGATGTTCAGTTATGTATTTGTTTCCAAAACACTAAATAAATGTGGGCACTCGACAAATATTAAAACCACAGATTTAACTTTGAATACCACTGATGACATCCATATTACAATTTTAGAAACAATTTTTAAAAGAATTGGTTGGCTCTGAATGTAAATATGGACAATAGAAATGACTCAGTGTGTGGAATTATTTGAACAGTTTCTCAAAGGATATGGGAAGAAGGTGGTTCAAGGCAGTAGTTTGAAGGGTTAGTCCTGAAAAAGAGATGGGCCATCGCTGTCTCTGACATAGGAACCATGGAGAAGAGGAGTAAAGATAAGGAGTTGTACCCAAAATGATCAACTGAAGGTTGCTTGGTGGCCCTGGGGGTGGGGTTGGGGGTAGAAGGGCACTGACAAGAGATCCAAGGACAGAGAGTGCGTGTTTATCACTTAGGTTCCCTCTGTGCCGGGTACCATCCCTCCTAATTGTTCTCTCCAGGGTTCTCTTTGGGGTTCCTTAACCATGGCCCTCCTTTGCCCTTTCAGGCCTAAGGATGATAGATAATAACAGTTTTCCTGATGTTTCTTACTAGCTGTAAAATCCCCCACCATCCTTTGTTGCTTTTTTAAAGTTTATAAAATGGCTTTCTTTAAACTTTTCTCAGTAAAGTAGCTTGAGTGGGTCATCTTTACTCTGCTTGATACTCATGCCCATTCTTAAATCAGTGTCTGGCTGGAATGAAACACATGCCCATTTGGGGGGAGCCACCAACGATGTTCATTGTAATTATGTTAGATTATAAAAAATAGTGTGTGCATGTCAGGTTTTTCGGCCAGATTGGCAGTAAATTTAAAAAAGGAGTTGGAAACATGGCCAGGTTCATTCGCATATGTTTATAGTGCAAAGCCTGCAATACTTTCTGTCTGGCCCATCACAGAAGAAAATGTGCTGACCCCTGCTTTACAACTACGCTGTTCAGTATGGTCAACACTATGGTCTGAGCACTTGAAATATAGTGAGTCTGAGTTAAGACTATAATTATAAAAGACATAACACATTTCAAAGACTCACTTGTACCTGTTTTTTCTTTCTTAGGAGTTTTGGTTTCTTTTTTTCAACTACATCCATTTATTACTTGATAAACATTTTTCGCTCTTACAAAATTTTTTTATTTTTATTTTTACTTTTATTTTGGTATCATTAATCTACAATTACATGAGCAACATAATGGTTACTAGACTCCCCCCATTATCAAGTCCCCCCCACATACCCCATTACAGTCACTGTCCATCAGCATAGTAAGATGCTATAGGATCACTACTTGTTTTCTCTGTGTGGTACAGCCCTCCCTTTGCCCCCCACTACATTATGTCTGTTAATTGTAATGCCCCCTTTCCCCCCTTGTCCCTCCCTTCCCACCCATCCTCACCAGTCCCTTTCCCTTTGGTAACTGTTAGTCCATTCTTGGGTTCTGTGAGGCTGCTGCTGTTTTGTTTCTTCAGTTTTTTCTTTGTTTATTATACTCCACAGATGAGTGAAATCATTTGATACTTGTCTTTTTCCACCTGGCTTATTTCACCCAACATAATACCCTCTAGCTCCAACCATGTTGTTGCAAATCTGTTTCTTTTTAATGTTGTGGCCCTTAGAAAATTTGCATTTACATATATGGTTCACATTGTGTTTCTGTTGGACAACACAGAGCTAGGAAGTAACTGGTAACCTGGAAAGTAGGTAGATAAAAGCTGCCAACAGATAAAAGCCCATTAAATCCAGTGTTGTAAAGCAGAGAGTGCTTGACCCAGGTTCCATTCCTAGACCCAAGTCTATATAAGTCTTTATGCTATTTCCTCTGCCTGAAATAATCATTCTTGCCTGTGTTTACCATGATTTTTCTTTTAAATCATTTGAGACTCAGATCAAATACTGACTTACTCTGCAAAAGTTCCCTCCACCCCTATGCTCCAGCAATCCTTCTGTGTATTGTAATTACCAGTGTTTGCATATTTTTCCTGAGATCCTAAGGGAAGTGTTTGAATATATGCCAAGTATCCTGTACAAATTAGGTCCTCAGTGGGTATATATAATTGGATGAATAAATGAGTTACCAATTTAATGAACTTGGTTATTTGTCTTTCCCTTCTGGGCAACTTGGCAATAGTTCTAAGTGTTAGATGGTTGCAGGAAGCACATCTGGTGAATACCTATGAAGCCTCAGCCCAAGTAGAAAAACACAGCTCCCTGGAACTGTTCAGCATGGGCTGGATTACTCTCATTTCAGTTTCACTAAAGGTATCACTACAAGAGCACAGTATAATAAGTTATCCCATTTAATTAATGCATAAAGATTGTGTATTAAATACAGTGTTTGTTTTCAAGATGGTAAAGCATGAAATAATTTTAGAAAGATCTTCATCAAAACTGGTTACAGTAAGATTTTTGATACTTGAAGAAGTAAATTTTAAATACTCCGATTAAAATATAGTAGACTTTACCAGGTTTAGGTAATGTTCATGAGGATAAATGTTGCAAGCCTGATTCCTTGGAGATCCGAGGGTTAGAAAAAAAAATCTAGAGTAGCTTTCCTTAAGGATTTATCCTTCCATCTACTAATTAGATATTATCACCTAATGATCAGTTATTAGTGGTATTAGTAGATGTACGCAGATATTTCAGAAATTGTATGACCCTTATTCTTGGCTTATCACTATTTTAGGATCATTGTTTTAGAAATTTAGAAGCTTTGATGTGACTTACATGGTTGTGTCTGTCCATAATTCTTTAGATCATTCGATGTTACTTAAGGGCATTATTCTTTGGGCTTTTATGACATTTGATTTTTAAATTTCTGGGTAGCAAATTAAAATTAGGTGAAGGAAAATGAATTAAATTGTTTTTTTGATATGTTTTTGTTCTACTGTAGAACTGTAATATTTTGAGTGGAACTTTCAGAGACTATAGTCTTAAGCGTGAGCAAAAACTCTCCCTATTTCCCAGTTCTTGACTTTTCAAAGCTGGTTTGTAATGGTTGTTTTATTTATGGATAGACAGATTTCTTCTGGAAGTGAAGCACAAGTAACGAGAATCTTTTACAGTGTTTCCCCATCCCCCATCGTAATTGAATTAGTTGAAGAGAAGAAGTGTCTGTGTTCATTCATTAATGAAATAGCTTATTTATATAACTATGGTATGATCATAGATAGTAAACAAGTAAATAAAAAATGTATTCTTGCAATTCATAGAAAAATGAGTATTTGTCTTACCCTCATATTTCTTACCTGATCAGTTACCCATTCTTGAATATCTTCAAAACTTATCCTTGCCTATCCATTTTTACTGCCATTGTTTTGGTTTATGACATCATTCATTTGGATGTACTACTGCCTTTCTCACCTATGTGGTCCTTCTCATCCTCTCCTGCCAGAGAGAGAGGGCTTTCCAGTATCAGATCAGTTCCTTTCTTGCATAAAATTCTTAGTTTGCTGAAAGCCCTTGTTATGACACACAGGGACTCTTCATGTTAGGACCTCTAGCCACTTTCCTGTCACAAACTCCACCACTATCAACGACTAAAGCTATTAGTCCACTACCCGCTGGCTTCTGTTAGTGTTGGTAAGTCAGGCACCCAGCATTATTGTGTTCTTTTGTAGGTGGTATTTGCTTTCTAATCCCTTTTAAGAGGTGGCTCCCCTCACCCTGCAAGTAAACCTCTGTGTTACATAGTCTCACAATGGTAGCTAAGTGTACATTTTTATTTACCCTGCTTGGAATTCTTTGACCTTTATTTGAGGATTGGCATCTTTCAACAGTTGTAAAGTTCTCATGCAATATCACCAAATTTTCTTTTTCCTTATAGAGCTCTGCTTACATAGATTGTGGACCATTTTATTCTTCATGCTTTTTTTCCAAATGAAGTATTGTGAAAAGATATAAATAGTCTAAATGTCCAATAGAGGATTAAAAAAGTAACATTTCAGCCATAAAAACAATAGGTCAATAATAAAAGAGTATGTAATGACATGGAAAGATGTTCACAATACATTAAGTGAAAAAAGCAGGCTATAAAACAATATGCATAATGAGTCCATTTTTATAATATGTGCAGTTGCCAGAGTAAAAGGACAAATGATATTTATTTACCAAATATTAATGTTAGTTACTTGAATGCCATAGGATAACGGGAGATTTTGTTAGTTTTTTTGTGGGGGAGACATTTAGGTTTTTAATTTTCTGTAATGAAGATTACTTTTAGGATAAGGCAAGAGGGTTACTAAAATGTAAATTAGCCCAAAAAAGCCCTCTCAGTTCATTCTGGCAAAGTAAATATTTCTACAAAATTACTTAGACCTTACAAATTTGAGCACCCTTCGCTCTTCCTTCTAGGAATGTACACTAGCAGTTGTTGATACAGAACTAAAAACTACTCCAGTAAATTATTACCACAGAGAACAGATGAGAAGATACAAATTCTCAATAAAAATATATATTGCTCAAATATTGTTCAGATAATACAGTTACATCACCACATTTTTTTGCAAAGACAAAGACATTAAACTAGAAGTTGTAGTCTTCTGCTTCACACATTTCAGTACTCAACTCTTTGTTTTACTCATCTGTGCTGAACGTCTGTGTATATGGTGATGTCTGATTGTTTATTGGTTCCCATAGTGTAATAGGTAACTTGACATTTCAGTTGAAAAGATAAAATAAGGGCTTTTACTATCAGATTATAAAATTCCTTTTCTGGAAGAAGGTGGTATTTGCAGATGTGCTTTGAAAAAAATACTAAAATGACAAAGTACTATTTCAAGATCACTAGGCCTTTGTTAAACTTAAGTGAATTACAGTAAAACTGTAAATCAAAGACAAATCTAACTTTAACAGGAAGTTCCATTAACTATAAGGCTATTTTAGCAAGCAAAATGTACAGTGTAAGCAACTGTCAAGGGGCATCAGATTTAATGGAGTGGACATTAACTTTGCATTAACACTTAATTATCAATTACATTAAAAATGTTGCTTTAAGCGTGAATATTTTGCCAAGAAAAAACTAAAAATTTTAAATGCACCAAAAACAAAAATCTCACTAAGTTATTACGTAGGATTATGTGTGAAAGCAAACTCATATAGGAATCAAGGCAAATGGCATTCAAAATAAACTCTACCTGTATTTTATTAAAAGGGCAGATATTAATTAATCCAGCTGCCTGTTTAAATTATAATAGCACCATGACTCAACTTAAAAATAAGAAATTGTCTACAACTTGACAGTATAAAAAAACATTTTAATACTTTAAAATCCAAGTTTTTAAAATCATGAAAAAATTCTCATCATATTAATTAGTAATTAATACCTCAATTAGTCAAGGTAAACATTAGGAAGCTAAGTTACTATGACTTAATATACAGAAAGGAATCTTTCAGAATGAGGATATTAGAACAAAATGAATATTAGAATAGTTTCATCTTGCTGTCTCCCCAAAACCAACCAACCCTCCCACCCACCCTGTACCCATTAGACCCCCCATTACCCCCAGTCCTTCCTCTCATTTCTCAGCAGCCACCAGCCTTTCTGTCCCTGTAGAGTTGTCTATTCTGGACATCTTGTGTAAATGGAATCATACAATATGTAGTCTCGGAATTGACTTTTTTTATTTAGCATGTTTTAAGTTTCATCCATTTTATAGACAGGCATGTGATCAGGGTTTCTCTTCTGTTATGGCTGGATAATATTCCATTATATGGATAGACCACATTATATTAATCTATCTGTTGATGGATATTTGAGTTGTTTTCACTTTCTGTGATTATGCATAATGTTGCCATAAGCATTCATGTACAAGTACTTGGGTGGGCATGTTTTCATTTCTCTTGCATTTATACTTAGAAGTGGAATTTCTGGGTCATGTTTCGAGCTCTGTTTAACCTTTTGAGTAACTTCCAGACTGTTTATCAAAGCATTGTATTATTTTACATTCCCATCACCAATGTAGACTTTAAAAACTATTTTATTCATACCACGCAGGTTCCATGCTTAAAAACATTGCCTTAATTGTATTACAGAAAACTACCATATCCCATCCCTGAAATAACATTCTTCTCAAAATTTCCTGCATGTACAGCTCTTTTTTTTTTCAGCTTTATTGAGATATAATTGACACATGACATTGTATAAGTTTATGGTGTACAGTGGCCAACACTTGTTAAGTGTTTTTGATTATGGTGGCTGTGAAGTGATATTTCATTGTGGATTTGATTTGCATTCCTCTGAGCATTATCACATTTGGCCATTTGTTTCGGGCATTTGTATATCTTTTTTGGGGAAATGTCTGTTCAGATACTTTGCCTATATTTAAATTGGATTTTTTGTCTTTTTATTATTGAGTTATAAGAGGTCTTTATATATTCTGAATACAAGTTTCTGGTCAGATTTGCAAATGTTTTTTTCCCATTTTGTGGGTTGTCTTTTTACTTTCTTGATTGTGTCCTTTGCAGCAAAAGTCTAAAAAAAATTTTGATGAAGTATTCAATTTTTCTCTTGTTGCTTGGGATTTTAGTAGTCACAGTTGCAGGATTCATTCAGAGAACCTAATTTCCCATATTGTCAGAACTGGGTCTTACAGCATCATGTGATTCATAGTTGTAATTATTGTATGCACATATAGTGATTTTGTGTTTTTTTTCTATTTGGCATTTTTTTGTGTGTAACATTTCATCTGTTTATATTGCCCATGCTTCATTTTTAAGAGCTGTGTTATGTTGTGTGGTTGCACTGTAGCTTACACTGTAACTTGTTTGTTTTTCAACTTCATGATTTAAATAGTGCTGACAGGCAGCTATATCCATCAACTTAGAAGTTATATTTTTCTTCCCATAGATAAGATTGACATGAAACAATTGATAGCAAAGAAGATACGGTTGACTGCAGAGGCAGAGGTAAGTAACACCCTCTTTTAGAAGCAAAAATTGTTTTGGTTAGTAAAACTTTTTATGCTCAATTGTTTAAAGAATTATTTACCTTTCTTACAAGTAGACCCTACCCTGCGGGGGAACAGGACAATAAGGTCTGCCACCTTGTCATCCTATGTAAGAACCATATTGCCTTTCCTCTTACATCCCATCCATCACTCATTTTCTGGCTTTTACCAGAGTAAAACTCTGTTTTAGTGAACTGTGATACAGTTGAATGAATGAATCCATGAATAAGTGCTTTATGAAAGTATCTATCTTGGTTTATAGTAAATAACAGGTCTCCAGTAAATGTTGATTCTGAATCTCAAAGTAGACCCTTGTTAGGGATGTAGAGGAATTATCAAGTCAAAAGCAACAATATGGGGTCATTTTAAGCAGAGCAAACAGTTCTAGAAGTCAGAATTCAGCATTGACCTCAGGAAATTCTGGAGGACAAAGAAGAATTTTTTTCTATTATAGTTTAATACTGTGTGTGCCTGAATGTTAGTGGACTTCAAATGTAAGGCAGCCTACCTTTTTCCCAATGAGAAGATCACTTCCAAAATTTATGGGCCAACTTGAATATGTAAATATCCAATGATATAGATGAAATAGCCTTGTTTCTATTTATTTAGTTATATGTACGTGCATGCATATATTATGCATTTATATATAGTATAATTTAAATTTAGATTTTTTATAATCAAATTTTATAAAATGGTTATTGCAAGATTATTTACATTCACTTCTTTATTAGTGTCTTTGTAATTATTAGAGCTAGTTTTTCAGTTATTTTCTAATCCCAGGACATAACATTTTCACTTTCATCTTGTGTTGGATATATGGCAACTTTTGAGTCCAGGGATGATGGTGTCACTAAAAATTTAGTGCAAATACGTATTTGCTTAACATTAAGAGATCTCTTCTTCCCTTCCCATTCATCAGGTAGGTGTATTTGTGATTTTTGCAATGTAACCACTTAATTGTATTGTTCTATAAAGTGGTTTTCAAAAGGTATGTTTACTATACTGGAGACCAAATCTAGACTTCTAGTTAGTAGTTTGTTAAATTTTATTTAATTTTACTGATTCCATTAGGTTACCTGTGTAAGCCTTTACAATTATAATTATCAGAGTCATTTAATAATTTTTGTAATTAATAATTCCAATTAATAATCTCTTCCATTCTAAGAGACTAAAGACTTGATTATTAGGTAAATTCTAGTTATCTCAGAGTCTTTCAGGGTTCCAGACCCAGTTCCAACATTGGGCAGCTTCCCCTTCATATACCACCAGGCAATTATTGTGCAACAGCAAGGTGTCTGAGAATTTAACTCAATTCTGACACCATCTACCCGGAGATACCATCAGATCCCATAGGCTAAAGGCCCAGTCCTACAGGACTGCCTGCCATCATCCCCCGCTTCAGACAGCAGTCACAAGCACCAAGCTGTGTCCTGTGCTTCTGTTGACCCCCCTACAGACTGGAGGTTCCCAGGAACTCCTCCTTAGACTTGATTAGTTGTTAGAGCAGCTCACAGAACTCAGGGAAAACTTACTTAGGTTTTCCAGTTTATTAAAGGATCGTGAATCAACAGCAAGATGGAGAGGTACTTAGGGTGAGGCTGAACAAAGGAGCTTCTGTCCTCCAGGAGCTTGGGGACTTGGATGGCATCAGAAACCATCCGTTTCCCCAAGTGTGGAATAAAAGGGGCCAAAAAGCCATCCTCTTCAGTTTTTATGGAAATTTCATTGCACAGTTGTGACTAAGTCATTGGCCATTGGCTGATTCAGCCCCTCTCCCCTACCCAGAGGTCGGGGTGGGTAGGACGGAAAGTTCCCACTCTGTAATCACATGGTTGATCCTCCTGGCAACCAGGCCCTACTCTGGTGTGTGTGTGTGCAAAAGTCAACTTCATTAATAACAAACGACGTTTTTATCTTTCTCACTTAGGAAATTTCGAGCATTTTGAAACGTATGCACCAGAAACTGTGAAGACCAAATAATATTTCTTATAAATCACAGTATCACAGAGCAATAATTTATACTTTTGGCTAACAGAAGAAAAACATTTCATATGTAGGCACATGTGCTATTTTTAAGGGCCCATTCTTGCAAATTTAGTTATTACAAAAATAAAGAAATTTAGTTTTTATGGGTCACCAGAGTATTTCTGACTCTTACTCCTCTAGTCAGGCTGGAAACCCGTTTATCTTCCATTTGTTTTCAAATTCCTACTCAGTTCCTCTTTTGGTCCTTCTCTTCCCAGCAAGAACACAGCCCTTACTGTGTTCTGTTTGGAAAGGAAAATTTCTGTTGGGTGAAAGGTCCCTGCTATCATTGCTGTTTATTTAAAAAATCTAAAGTGAGAGGAGTAATTTAAAAAATCTAGTATCACAAACCCAAAGGGGAGATGGACTGTGGTGTGCAAGTAGAGGTGAATGGAGGGAATGTTTCAAGGACTTAAGTTGAAACTTTGTTTTTATATAGAGTATTCTACTTACCTGATTTATATATTGATCAGTTGATAATATAAAATTTCATTTTCCAGTTAGGTCAGTTAGGATTTGAAGGAGAGAGGAATGAATAAAGTAAGGGAAAAGAAGCTGAGGGAATTGTGGACAAAGGTTTAACTAGTATTATTTAATACTCTGTATTGTGCAAGGGATAATCAGGGTCACAGAGTTGTGTAAGACTTGTCTGTCGTTAAGTGAGGGTGTGTCTTGAGCAAAGGTTTGGAGGTGGAAAACTTACCCTCTGTCTTGGAAATGTCACTTGATTGGCCTCTGTGCCCCTCTTGGGGTACATGATAGAAAAATCTAGTTGGAAAATTGGGGCTAGATTCTAAAGTATTTTTTGTCTACTTTTATGCCCTTGTTTATGAAGCTCTTTCTACTTGAAATTTCCTACCTTCACCAATCAAAATACTGTATATCCTTCAAAATCTAGATCAAATGCTGCTACCTTTGATGATGATTTCCACATAGCCAGGTTTGAAATGATGTTTCAAAATACCGTTTTCTACATACCCCCGTTTTCTAAATACCCCAGCTTGGAAAAACGTTCTCCGTACTGTATACTTCTGAGCACTTAGTTCCCAGCAGTATTGTATACTCTGTATTTATTACAAGGTGCTTTGTTGTGGTGAATCACCAAAATTCTTTTGGTGAACTTACAGGTGATTTGACTTAGGAATGTTTTAATTTGCAATTTAATATCTAACAAGATTGTACATCTTGCCATTGTTTATTAGTAGGAAGGAATGATTTTGAGGGAGGTATATTAGGAATGCTGTTGTGATATCAAAGTTGAGGATAATTTATAGAATTTGGAGATGATGAGACCAGACAGGAAGCTACTGTAGTATTTTAGTGTTGTAGACTGAGTAAACAAAGGACAGGGAGAAGGGAGCTGCATCTGGAGGTCCTATTAGGATCTATAGGGTGAGGTACTCCATGCTTTACATGCATACTCTTATTTATTTAAATTATTCCACTTATAAGGGTGTTCTTTGAACTGGTTACATTTTGTTGTTGGTTTGCTTTATTGGTTGGCATTTACTAAAGGAAAATGGCCATTAAGGTGACAGGTATGTGAGTATTGTACAGAGCCATGAAATTTACTCGTTTTTCTCAGTTGAGGGTTTTGAGGAATAATTTTTTTTTTTTTTTTTTTTTTTTTGAGAGGGCATCTCTCATATTTATTGATCAAATGGTTGTTAACAACAATAAAATTCAGTATAGGGGGGTCAATGCTCAATGTACAATCATTAATCCATCTCAAGCCTAATTCTCGTCAGTCTCCAATCTTCTGAAGCATAACGAACAAGTTCTTACATGGTGAACGAATTCTTACAGAGTGAATAAATTCTTACATGGTGAACAGTACAAGGGCATTCATCACAGAAACTTTCGGTTTTGATCATGCAATATGACCTATAAACCATCAGGTCAAATATGAATATTCATTTGATTTTTGTACTTGATTTATATGTTGATCCCACATTTCTCCTATTATTATTATTATTTTTATTTTTAATAAAATGCTGAAGTGGTAGGTAGATGCAAGATAAAGGTAGAAGACATAGTTTAGTGCTGTAAGAAGGCAAATGTAGATGATCAGATGATCAGGTGTGTGCCTATGGACTAAGTATTAATCCAGGCTAGACAAGGGCAGCAAGACATCCACGGATGCAGAAGATTTCTCTCAAAGCAGGGGGGGTGAGGTTCTGAGCCTCACCTCTGTTGATCCCCAAATTCTCACCTGATGGCCCCCCTGCGACTGTGCCTGTCTTAGGTTGTTCCTCCCTTGAGGAATCTTACCCGTCTCTGGCTAACCAGTCATCTTCCGGGGCCATACAGGGAAATGTAAAGTTGGTAAGTGAGAGAGAAGCCATATTGTTTGCAAAGGTTAGCTTTTTACTTCTTTGCAGATTTATGCCCTGTGGCTTCTATGCCCAGCACTTGTCTCGAGGTATCTTTACCACCTGGAGGAATTATGATACTCGGTAAATTCGATATGAGGCACGAATTCTATTTAAGGTTTGTAATTAGGAAGGAAGAAGAAAAGCTATAGATGTAGCATATGAAGGAAACTTGGGAGGATTGATTATTTCTTTGACATATCTTCTTGTATAGTACCTTAAGTATGTATAGGTTTTAAACTACTAACTAATTTGCACACACATATTAACATAATAGGAATACGGTGACATAAACAAAGCAAATCTATAATTACCAGCCATCTCCAGTGAAGCCAAGAAAACCATTTAGGCACCCTAGGCATTTGTGAAAATTTATCTATGATATGATGGATATTTTCCAACTGTACTTGAACCATCAGACAAATTAAAGCAGCCCATTTCTGGGATCTGTTCACATCCCATATGTTCTTTTAACCATAGATAGTCTATAGTCATGAGATTTTGGGGTGCTACAACTTGCACCCCTCCCAACTCCTGGTTGAGTTCCAACAGTACAGATCCAGTCAAATTCGTTGTCTCACTGTATGCACATGCCAGCCTAGACATCTCCCTCCTCCTTCTTATGGCAAGTCCAGGAGACGGTGGGCTGGATGCAGCCACAACCGCAGCATCGTCCGGATCCCTGTGGAGGCCTTTTGATGATCATCCCCCGGCACGAGTCCTCCAGAGAGTGCTGATGCCGGAAGCTCCTCCTCATATCGTATCTTAGTTCATTTTCTGGGTATCCAAGCTAGGCCTTGATCTTCTGCGTAGAAACAAACAGACCCTTTGCCCACACTTTGACATGCCCTCTATACCACTGTGCAGAACTCATTGGAGGTCAGCACACAGTAACTGCTTTTTTTTTTTTTTTTTTAATTAAGAGAAAGGAATATTATCAGAAAAGAGTACCTCCATAGCTGATCATCTGACACCCTTTAAGTGATCAACATTAAGGATATTTAAAGCATGCGTTGATCTTTGATTTACCAATAGTTTTATCCTGTTAAGGAGTAATCCCCCTTTTCTTTCTTTCTTTCTTTCTTTTTTTTTTTTTAATTTTTAATCTACACTTACCTGAAGAATACTATGTTTACTATGCTCTCCCCTATATCAGGTCCCCCCTAACAACCACATTACGGTTACTGTCCATCAGCTTAGCAAAATGTGGTAGAGTCACTACTTGTCCTCTCTGTGTTGTGCAGCCCACCCTCCCCTTTCTCCCTCCCCCCCATGCATGCTAATCTTAATACCCCCCTTCTTCTTCCCCCCCCTTATCCCTCCCTGCCCACCCATCCTCCCCAGTTCCTTTCCCTTTGGTACCTGTTAGTCCATTTTTGGGTTCTGTAATTCTGCTGCTGTTTTGTTCCTTCAGTTTTTCCTTTGTTCCTATACTCCTCAGATGAGTGAAATCATTTGGTATTTCTCTTTCTCTGCTTGGCTTATTTCACTGAGCATAATACTCTCCAGCTCCATCCATGTTGCTGCAAATGGTTGGATTTTTCCACTTCTTATGGCTGAGTAGTATTCCATTGTGTATATGTACCACATCTTCTTTATCCATTCATCTACAGATGGACATTTAGGTTGCTTCCAATTCTTGGCTATTGTAAATAGTGCTGCGATAAACATAGGAGTGCATCTGTCTTTCTCAAACTTGATTGCTGCGTTCTTAGGGTAAATTCCTAGGAGTGGAATTCCTGGGTCAAATGGTAGGTCTGTTTTGAGCATTTTGATGCACCTCCATACTGCTTTCCACAATGGTTGAACTAATTTACATTCCCACCAGCAGTGTAGGAGGGTTCCCCTTTCTCCACAGCCTCGCCAACATTTGTTGTTGTTTGTCTTTTGGATGGCAGCTATCCTTACTGGTGTGAGGTGATACCTCATTGTAGTTTTAATTTGCATTTCTCTGATAATTAGCGATGTGGAGCATCTTTTCATGTGTCTCTTGGCCATCTGTATTTCTTTTTTGGAGAACTGTCTGTTCAGTTCCTCTGCCCATTTTTTAATTGGGTTATTTGTTTTTTGTTTGTTGAGGCGTGTGAGCTCTTTATATATTCTGGACGTCAAGCCTTTATCAGATCTGTCATTTTCAAATATATTCTCCCATACTGTAGGGTTCCTTTTTGTTCTATTGATGGTGTCTTTCGCTGTACAGAAGCTTTTCAGCTTAATGTAGTCCCACTTGCTCATTTTTGCTGTTGTTTTCCTTGCCCGGGGAGATATGTTCAAGAAGAGATCACTCATGTTTATGTCTAAGAGGTTTTTGCCTATGTTTTTTTCCAAGAGTTTAATGGTTTCGTGACTTACATTCAGGTCTTTGATCCATTTTGAGTTTACCTTTGTATATGGGGTTAGACAATGGTCCAGTTTCATTCTCCTACATGTAGCTGTCCAGTTTTGCCAGCACCATCTGTTGAAGAGACTGTCATTTTGCCATTGTATGTCCATGGCTCCTTTATCAAATATTAATTGACCATATATGTTTGGGTTAATTTCTGGGGTCTCTAATCTGTTCCACTGGTCTGTGGCTCTGTTCTTGTGCCAGTACCAAATTGTCTTGATTACTATGGCTTTGTAGTAGAGCTTGAAGTTGGGGAGTGAGATCCCCCCTACTTTATTCTTCTTTTTCAGGATTGCTTTGGCTATTCGGGGTCTTTGGTGTTTCCATATGAATTTTTGAATTATTTGTTCCAATTCATTGAAGAATGTTGCTGGTAATTTGAGAGGGATTGCATCAAATTTGTATATTGCTTTCGGCAGGATGGCCATTTTGACGATATTAATTCTTCCTAGCCATGAGCATGGGATGAGTTTCCATTTATTAGTGTCCCCTTTAATTTCTCTTAAGAGTGACTTGTAGTTTTCAGAGTATAAGTCTTTCACTTCCTTGGTTAGGTTTATTCCTAGGTATTTTATTCTTTTTGATGCAATGGTGAATGGAATTGTTTTCCTGATTTCTCTTTCTATTGATTCGTTGTTAGTGTATAGGAAAGCTACAGATTTCTGTGTGTTGATTTTGTATCCTGCAACTTTGCTGTATTCCGATATCAGTTCTAGTAGTTTTGGAGTGGAGTCTTTAGGGTTTTTTATGTACAGTATCATATCATCTGCAAATAGTGACAGTTTAACTTCTTCTTTACCAATCTGGATTCCTTGTATTTCTTTGTTTTGTCTGATTGCCGTGGCTAGGACCTCCAGTACTATGTTAAATAACAGTGGGGAGAGTGGGCATCCCTGTCTGGTTCCCGATCTCAGTGGAAATGCTTTCAGCTTCTCGCTGTTCAGTATAATGCTGGCTGTGGGTTTATCATATATGGCCTTTATTATGTTGAGGTACTTGCCCTCTATTCCCATTTTGCTGAGAGTTTTTATCATGAATGGATGTTGAATTTTGTCAAATGCTTTTTCAGCATCTATGGAGATGATCATGTGGTTTTTGTCTTTCTTTTTGTTGATGTGGTGGATGATGTTGATGGATTTTCGAATGTTGTACCATCCTTGCATCCCTGGGATGAACCCCACTTGGTCATGGTGTATGATCCTTTTGATATACTGTTGAATTCTGTTTGCTAATATTTTATTGAGTATTTTTGCATCTACATTCATCAGGGATATTGGTCTGTAATTTTCTTTTTTGGTGGGGTCTTTGCCTGGTTTTGGTATTAGGGTGATGTTGGCTTCATAGAATGAGTTTGGGAGTATTCCCTCTTCTTCTATTTTGTGGAACACTTTAAGGAGAATGGGTATTATGTCTTCTCTGTGTGTCTGATAAAATTCCGAGGTAAATCCGTCCGGCCCCGGGGTTTTGTTCTTGGGTAGTTTTTTGATTACTGTTTCAATTTCTTTGCTTGTAATTGGTTTGTTTAACTTTTGTGTTTCTTCCTTGGTCAGTCTTGGGAGGTTGTATTTTTCTAGGAAGTTGTCCATTTCTTCTAGGTTTTCCAGCTTGTTGGCATATAGGTTTTCATAGTAGTCTTTAATAATTCTTTGTATTTCTGTGGAGTCTGTCGTGATTTTTCCATTCTCATTTCTGATTATGTTGATTTGTGTTGACTCTCTTTTTCTCTTAATAAGTTGGGCTAGAGGCTTATCTATTTTGTTTATTTTCTCAAAGAACCAGCTCTTGGTTTCGTTGATTTTTGCTATTGTTTTATTCTTCTCAATTTTGTTTATTTCTTCTCTGATCTTTATTATGTCCCTCCTTCTGCTGACTTTAGGCCTCATTTGCTCTTCTTTTTCCAGTTTTAATAATTGTGATGTTAGACTATTCATTTGGGATTGTTCTTCCTTCTTCAAGTGTGCCTGGATTGCTATATACTTTCCTCTTAAGACTGCTTTTGCTGCATCCCACAGAAGTTGGGGCTTAGTGTTGTTGTTGTCATTTGTTTCTATATATTCCTTGATCTCTATTTTGATTTGTTCATTGATCCATTGATTATTTAGTAGCATGTTGTTAAGCCTCCATGTGTTTGTGAGCCTTTTTGTTTTCTTTGTAGAAATTATTTCTACTTTCATACCTTTGTGGTCTGAAAAATTGGTTGGTAGAATTTCAATATTGTGGAATTTACTGAGGCTCTTTTTGTGAGCTAGTATGTGGTCTATTCTGGAGAATGTTCCATGTGCACTTGAGAAGAATGTATATCCTGTTGCTTTTGGATGTAAAGTTCTATAGATGTCTATTAGGTCCATCTGTTCTAGTGTGTTGTTCAGTGCCTGTGTGTCTTTACTTATTTTCTGCCCGGTGGATCTATCCTTTGGGGTGAGTGGTGTGTTGAAGTCTCCTACAATGAATGCATTGCAGTCTATTTCCCTCTTTAGTTCTGTTAGTATTTGCTTCACATATGCTGGTGCTCCTGTATTGGGTGCATATATATTTAGAATGGTTATATCCTCTTGTTGGACTGAGCCCTTTATCATTATGTAGTGGCCTTCTTTATCTCTTGTTACTTTCTTTGTTTTGAAGTCTATTTTGTCTGATATTAGTACTGCAACCCCTGCTTTCTTCTCACTGTTGTTTGCCTGAAATATGTTTTTCCATCCCTTGACTTTTAGTCTATGCTTATCTTTGGGTTTAAGGTGAGTTTCTTGTAAGCAGCATATAGATGGGTCTTGCTTTTTTATCCATTCTATTACTCTATGTCTTTTGATTGGTGCATTAAGTCCATTTACATTTAGGGTGACTATTGAGAGATAAGTACTTATTGCCATTGCAGGCTTTAGATTCGTGGTTACCAAAGGTTCCAGGTTAGCTTCTTTAGTATCTTACTGCCTAACTTAGCTCGCTTATTGAGCTGTTATATACACTGTCTGGAGAGTCTTTTCTTCTCTCCCTTCTTATTCCTCCTCCTCCATTCTTCATATGTTGTGTGTTTTGTTCTGTGCTCTTTTTAGGGGTGCTCCCATCTAGAGCAGTCCCTGTAGGATGCCCTGTAGAGGTGGTTTGTGGGAAGCAAATTCCCTCAGCTTTTGCTTGTCGGGGAATTGTTTGATCCCACCATCATATTTAAATGATAGTCGTGCTGGATACAGTATCCTTGGTTCAAGGCCCTTCTGTTTCATTGCATTAAGTATATCATGCCATTCTCTTCTGGCCTGTAGGGTTTCTGTTGAGAAGTCTGATGTTAGCCTGATTGGTTTTCCTTTATAGGTGACCTTTTTCTCTCTAGCTGCCTTTAAAACTCTTTCCTTGTCCTTGATCCTTGCCATTTTAATTATTATGTGTCTTGGTGTTGTCCTCCTTGGGTCCTTTCTGTTGGGGGTTCTGTATAATTCCATGGTCTGTTCGATTATTTCCTCCCCCAGTTTGGGGAAGTTTTCAGCAATTATTTCTTCAAAGACACTTTCTATCCCTTTTCCTCTTTCTTCCTCTTCTGGTATCCCTATAATACGAATGTTTTTCCTTTTGTATTGGTCACATATTTCTCTTAGTGTTGTTTCATTCCTGGAGATCCTTTTATCTCTCTCTATGTCAGCTTCTATACGTTCCTGTTCTCTGGCTTCTATTCCTTCAATGGCCTCTTGCATCTTATCCATTCTGCTTATAAATCCTTCCAGGGATTGTTTCACTTCTGTGATCTCTTTCCTGACATCTGTGATCTCCTTCCGGACTTCATCCCACTGCTCTTGCATTTTTCTCTGCATCTCATCCCACTGCTCTTGCATTTTTCTCTGCATCTCTTCCCCTTGCTCTTGCATTTTTTTCTGCATCTCTGTCAGCATGTTCATGATTTTTATTTTGAATTCTTTTTCAGGAGGACTAGTTAGGTCTGTCTCCTCAGGTGTTGTCTCTGTGATCTTTGTCTGCCTGTAGTTTTGCCTTTTCATGGTGATAGAGATAGTTTGCAGAGCTGGTACAAGTGACCGCTGGAAGAGCTTCCCTTCTTGTTGGTTTGTGGCCTTTTCCTGGGAGAATAGCGACCTCTAGTGGCTTGTGTGGGGCAGCTGTGCGCAGACAGGGCTTCTGCTTCCTGCCCAGTTGCTTTGGGGTTTATCTCCGCTGTTGCTGTGGGCTTGGCCTGGCTGGGGCTGTTCCTCCAAAATGGTGGAGCCCCGTTGGAGGGGGAGCGGCCAGGAGGCTATTTATCTCCGTAAGGGGCCTCTGTGCTCCCTGCTGCCCAGGGGGTTAGAGTGCCCAGAGATCCCCAGATTCCCTGCCTCTGGTCTAAGTGACCTGTTCTGCCCCTTTAAGACTTCCAAAAAGCACTCTCCAAACCAAAACAACAAGCAACAATGAGAGAGGGAACAGAGAGAATGGGAAAAAAAAAAAAAAAAAAAAAGGAAAAAGCAAGCGATTTTTTTTTTTTTTTTTTTGTCCTCAGGTGCCGGTCCCAGGCACTCGCTCTCTGGTCCTGCTGCCCTGTCTCCCTAGCACCAGGGTCCCTGTCCTTTCAAGGCTTCCAAAAAGCACCCACCCACCGGTCCCGCAGGGAAGGAACGCTCGATATTCTTTGTCCTCAGGCACTTGTCCCAGACACCCGCTCACCAGTCCCGCCGCCCTGCCTCCCTAGCACCGGGGTCCCTGTCCCTTCAAGGCTTCCAAAAAGCACTCGCCAAAAAGAGAGAAAAAAAGGGGAAAAACGCGCGATTTCTTCCGTCCTCAGGTGCCGGTCTCAGGCACCCACCCACCGGTCCCACAGGGAAAAACGCAGGATATTCTTTGTCCTCAGGTGCCGGTCCCAGGCACCCGCTCACCAGTCCCGCCGCCCTGCCTCCCTAGCACCGGGGTCCCTGTCCCTTTTAGGCTTCCAAAAAGCACTCGCAGAAAAGAGAAAAAAAAAGGGGAAAAACGCGCGATTTCCTCTGTCCTCAAGTGCCGGTCTCAGGCACCCGCCCACCAGTCCCGCAGGGAAAAACGGGGGATATTCTTTGTCCTCAGCGCCGGTCCCAGCCACCCGCTCACCAGTCCCGCCACCGTGCCTCCCTAGCACTGGGGTCCCCGTCCCTTCAAGGCTTCCAAAAAGCGCTCGCTAAAAAGAGAAAAAAAAAAAAAAAAAGGGGAAAAACGCGCGACCTCCTCCGTCCTCAGGCACCGGTCTCAGGCACCCGCCCCCAGGTCTCGCAGGGAGAAACGCGGGATATTCTTTGTCCTCCGGCGCCGTTCCCAGGCACCTCCTCACCGGTCCCGCCACCCTGCCTCCCCAGCAACGGGGGCCCGTCCCTCTAAGGCTTCCAAAAAGCGCTCGCCAAAAAAAAAAAAAAAAAAACCGCTCCGGTTTCTCTCCACCCGCCGGGAGCCGGGGGGAGGGGCGCTCGGGTCCCGCCGGGCTGGGGCTTGTATCTTACCCCCTTCACAAGGTGCTGGGTTCTTGCAGGTGTGGATGTGGTCTGGATGTTGTCCTGTGTCCTGTGGTCTCTATTTTAGGAAGATTTTTCTTTGTTATATTTTCATAGCTCTATGTGTTTTTGGGAGGAGATTTCCACTGCTCTACTCACGCCGCCATCTTGGCTCCGCCCTCGGAATAATTTTTAAAACAAATGACAGGAATCTTTCTAGATGTTTGTAATTTGGTGTCAGGCTGCAGTGCGGTTGTCATTTACCTTTACTGGACAGTCTTCCCTAATCTTTACAGTGAGAGTGTTGGGCTGGTTATCTCCAAGATCCCCTTCAGCCCTGAAGTCTGTGTTATAATTACATAGTGTCAAAAACTGAAATTGAGCTGAGTAAATGTTAAGATCTAATTGGCTTTATTAAGTGATTTCATGAATCAGGTATCATCCCATCTGGCAAGTAGAGAGGTGGCTGCTGATGGTGTTCATAGGAAGGAGGTAGGATAAGAAGTTACTAAGAAAAGAAAGGATTGTTTCAGGCAAGGTCACTTTCCCTATAGCGTGGCGGGGGGGGGGGGGGGGGGGGGGGCTTTCCATACAGATTACCTCATCTTTTGGGGGATGGAGAGGGCCCATTGCCCCAGATGACCTCATAGGTGCTGACCAGAAAATTCATGATTGACTGTTGAAAGATGACATTCCTGAAACAGGTTGAAACTAATTTAGTCTTAGTTTGGAGGGCGGGAAGCAAATGACTCCATTTGTTTTGTCGTTTCATTTTTTTCTAACAATAGCTAACTCCAACTTTGTGCTCCCAATTCACTACTTCCTGTTGTAAAGGGAATGGGTAGTCTCTAGATCTTACTGGGCAACGTATTCAGCTCCACAGAGCTAGAATTGTCAGATACAATATGGTGTGCCTAGTTAAATCTGCATTTCAGATAAGCAACAGTTTTTTTAGTTATCATGCAATATTCAAGACAGACAAAAACTTAATTGTTGTTCATCAAGCTCAAATTTAACTGGGTGTCCTATATTTTGAGTTGCTAAAATCTGGTGACCTACAAAGAGCTGTCTGTGAACATTTAGAAATATAGAGGAGCTCATATTAAGGAAAGGTGTGGAGAAGGTTGTCAAGTACTGAGCAAGCTCTTCAGTCTGAAGGGAAGAGGAATGAGGGAGGTTGATGACAGTGGGTTGAACTCATTGAGTCTATGAAGGCTACTTCTAGATGTTGTCATAAAGTTTTAAGTACTTAAAAAAATAGGGAACCGTCTCCTGGACTTGCCATAAGAAGGAGGAGGGAGATGTCTAGGCTGGCATGTGCATACAGTGAGACAACGAATTTGACTGGATCTGTACTGTTGGAACTCAACCAGGAGTTGGGAGGGGTGCAAGTTGTAGCACCCCAAAATCTCATGACTATAGACTATCTATGGTTAAAAGAACATATGGGATGTGAACAGATCCCAGAAATGGGCTGCTTTAATTTGTCTGATGGTTCAAGTACAGTTGGAAAATATCCATCATATCATAGATAAATTTTCACAAATGCCTAGGGTGCCTAAATGGTTTTCTTGGCTTCACTGGAGATGGCTGGTAATTATAGATTTGCTTTGTTTATGTCACCGTAGTCCTATTATGTTAATATGTGTGTGCAAATTAGTTAGTAGTTTAAAACCTATACATACTTAAGGTACTATACAAGAAGATATGTCAAAGAAATAATCAATCCTCCCAAGTTTCCTTCATATGCTACATCTATAGCTTTTCTTCTTCCTTCCTAATTACAAACCTTAAATAGAATTCGTGCCTCATATCGAATTTACCAAGTATCATAATTCCTCCAGGTGGTAAAGATACCTCGAGACAAGTGCTGGGCATAGAAGCCACAGGGCATAAATCTGCAAAGAAGTAAAAAGCTAACCTTTGCAAACAATATGGCTTCTCTCTCACTTACCAACTTTACATTTCCCTGTATGGCCCCGGAAGATGACTGGTTAGCCAAAGACGGGTAAGATTCCTCAAGGGAGGAACAACCTAAGACAGGCACAGTCGCAGGGGGGCCATCAGGTGAGAATTTGGGGATCAACAGAGGTGAGGCTCAGAACCTCACCCCCCCTGCTTTGAGAGAAATCTTCTGCATCCGTGGATGTCTTGCTGCCCTTGTCTAGCCTGGATAAATACTTAGTCCATAGGCACACACCTGATCATCTGATCATCTACATTTGCCTTCTTACAGCACTAAACTATGTTTTCTACCTTTATCTTGCATCTACCTACCACTTCAGCATTTTATTAAAAATAAAAATAATAATAATAATAGGAGAAATGTGGGATCAACATATAAATCAAGTACAAAAATCAAATGAATATTCATATTTGACCTGATGGTTTATAGGTCATATTGCATGATCAAAACCGAAAGTTTCTGTGATGAATGCCCTTGTACTGTTCACCATGTAAGAATTTATTCACTCTGTAAGAATTCGTTCACCATGTAAGAACTTGTTCGTTATGCTTCAGAAGATTGGAGACTGACGAGAATTAGGCTTGAGATGGATTAATGATTGTACATTGAGCATTGACCCCCCTATACTGAATTTTATTGTTGTTAACAACCATTTGATCAATAAATATGAGAGATGCCCTCTCAAAAAAAATAAAAATAAAAAAAATAAAAAATAAAAAAATAAAAAAATAAAAAAAATAAAAATAAAAATAAAAAAGGTGGGACATACAATTAGGGAACAAATAATGCAAAAAGCTCAAAGATGTGCAAAGTAAAATAAGAACGCACAATTTTTCACATGTAAAGTTGGCAAAAATTAATAAATGACATTAAAGGCAGCCGAGGGTGCTGTGTGATAGCACTCACACATAACTTTTTTTAAGTAGATAAGCAATTTGGCAATATCAAAAACCTTAAAGTGTATCAAAACATTTAAAACTTTTTGAATTCTGTTTATAGGAATAAACTCAAAAGAAATAATCCATAATGTAGAAAATGCTCCTTATGAACAAAGATTTTAATTTTAATTTATATCATTTTACCATATACCACAATAGGGGAAAATATAATCATGGAGACTCTAATTTTCCAAACAATAAACAGGTAGAAATTAAAAAAAAAAAAAAAAAATAGGGTGCTAGTAGGATCATACATTGTGTAACCTGGAGACATGACCTTTTGAAAGCCTTAGAATTGCGTTGTGACAAGACAAAATATCTCAGAACATCCAGGGGAGATTTAAGTGATTAACTCCCAACCAGGTCAGGCTAATAGATAAATTGGCTTTGCTGTACATTGTTTTAGTTAAGCTGTTTATTTCGGTTTCAGGGAACAGAAACCCCTTTGGCTTATTTAAACATAAAAGGAAATGTGTTTGAAAGATACTAATGTATTTCATAGAATCCTAGAAGTTGAACTCTCAAGCGTTGGAAAGAGAAAGGATTTGAGTAGCAAGAGTTAACGTATTTCTGAAATTTTCAGTTAATAAGATTTCCAGTCAGTCTTTCTAGCCTCAGAGTTATCAGATTCATGAGACAGAACTGGATTTTAGCCAGAGGGCAGGGGATATAGTACCACCCTGGCCTAGACTAGGTGCCTGTCCTTACTGTTGAGGACAGTTTGCAGAGAAAAGTGATTGAGAAGAGAAAAGGGAGTATCTTTACAATTAACATTTATAGAACTGTTGTTAATGTACACAACTACGTAGAGGGAATATTGGGTCTAATGTGAAAACTGAAGGGATGAAAAATTATTTCCTATTTCTACATCCTAAAATACATGTTTGTTGCAACATAATTACACTTGCTTCTTAGGGCATTTCAAGCATCTTTTTTCACATTAGTACCTTGTGCTATTGCCCAACCATTAAATGAACAAACTCATGAGTAAGACTCAGATGGCATGTCCACAAAAGAGGACTTGACTTCATGGTTTATCACTCATTTGATTAACCTCTTGTAAAAAAGTTTTTGGCTATAAATTGAGACGAGGTTGTACTATAATAGTAACTCAAGATAAACACGAGTAATTTTGGCTTAAACAAGATAAAAGTCTGTTTCCCTTTTATGTAAATGATCCAGAGGTAGGAAGTCCAGAGCTGGTATGGTGATTTCTGTGGTTCCCAGGGACTCTGGTTTCCTCATTCATAGGCTGGGATCTTCCTTCTCCTTGTCCAGATGGCTCCAGGCATTTTCATCTGAGTTTCAAGGAGCAGGATTGAGCAAGGGAAAGAAGGCGAGGCAAGGAACAGGTACCAGCTATATTTTAAGGATGTTTTCTGGAGGTTTTGTCAAACCAATTCTGCCTGTATCTCATTGGCAAGAACTTGGACATGTGGCCTCACCTAGGTGCAAAGGGAGACTAAGAGATTATTCTGGGCAGTCGTGTGCTCGGGTAAAAATCAGGGATTCTAGTGCTAAAGTGGGTAGGGGGTGGGGATGATAGGTTGACAGCTAAATCTCTGCTACAACTGTCCATTTTACTTTCCTGTGCTTGATCTGGTCAGATCTTTCCTTTTGGCTATGTAAATGTGATTGCATTCTTATAATTTCCCTTTCTGGCTTTCTGTACTCCATCTAAATACATAGATCTCTTAGTCTAATGCACTTTGATGAAACTCGGGAAAATAAATTCACTGTTAAGATTTCATCTCTTGAAAAATGCAGAAAGGTACCTACCGTATAGCTCTCTCTTAGGAGTGTTTAGTTGTTTACTCCCATGAATTAACTACTTGGTTCCTTAATTCATGGCAGTGTGTTAGGTGCTGGGATTCTTAAGTGTTGTGGATTCTGTCTTCATGCTAGCAGAGAACACTATCTATAAAATGGATAAGCAAGAGGAACCACAATGAATTAGATACCTTAAAAACAGTCTTTGAAAATTGTAAAGTGATATCACTGTAAGTTGGTATTTGTGAAGTTATGTAATTTTAGAGCTTTGTTAACAACCTTACCAATGACCACATATAGTGGTCAGTGAATTGCAGCCATTGCCAACAATAACAATAGTGGCTTTTAGTCTGTTTTCATTGACTCAGTATTCAAAATACAATACTAATCAAATGGTAATATTTTGCTTACCATTTATTGAGAACCACTTTTTTTCCTAATATTTTAGTATCTCCAACAAAAAGAAAACAGTGTGCTATGTAGCGTAATTCACTTAGCAACTTTTTAATTTCTTAGTGCCAAATAAAAATCGGTGACAGATTAGATTAAATACATTATTAAAAAAATATGCCCAAGTCTTGTTAATATATAGGGTTGCTTTAAGAACAGGCAGTATATATTTTCTTATATAATTTTTTTTCCTGATTGTAGGAGTAGTATAGACTTATTACAGAAAATTTATGAGACAGTGTATAAAAAGAAAACAGTTACCACCCATATGCTCACCACTTGGAGATTACTTTGGTTTCCTTCCAATAATTTGTTTTCCTTCTTCATCCTACACATAGATCCTTGTAGATACATGCCAGCATGTACATCATTGTTATGTCAGCAAAATCAGCATCAACTGTATGTGTTTATTTGTGTATTTTTCTTACTATTTTGTGGGTTTTTTGTGTTCAAATTTTCTTTGGAAAAGCGATTTCGTAATAGTTCATTTTGTATGGATATATCATTTGGTAACTTTACTAGGAATGTATTTTTACTGCTTTGTGGTTTTCTAGCATTTAACAATGGCTAATGAAATGAAGGAGATAGGGAAAGACGATGAAGATACCAGCAAAATATACCATTTGGATAGTTAAGATAAGGAGCTATATAAGTAGATAAATACACATAAATGTGTTTTGGCCCAGTTTAGACCGACAAAAATGTGACATCAAGAATATTGTAGTCTAAATTAGGAGACAGCCCAGGATTAATTTTATTTTAAATAAAAGGAATTCAAATTCAGAGCTCTGATTTCATTTGTTGCTTGTTTATCTTGAACCTTTGGTTCTCTGTACTAAGAATATGTGTTACACTAAAGACTTCCAAACAAGCCTCCCCCTCATCCCTGATGTGGAAGAGGAGTTTATTACATTGCAAACCTTTTACCCATTGATGTGTTCAGGTGAATGTTTGCAGTAGAACTAAACTAGATAATACCTTACTTTTCATTAGATTATCTACCATTTTCAGGCTAAATGTTACATCGACTTTTTTTAGGATTTGTTCTTGCTTATAGTGCTAATCATTTAGGAAATACTTCAGCTAAAGTACAGTGGAGAGCAGTATAATGTTATGTGAACTCTTGAGGTCATATAGACTGGGGTTGTGACTCTGGTTCTACAGCTTCAAGTTCTGTGACCTTGGATAAGTTATACACTTGTTCAAGCTTAGCTCTCCCATACATAAAGAAGAATCATATTGCTTGCTTCGAAGATTGTTTTAAGACTAGAAATAATGTATAAAAGCCCCTAACAGAGTATCTAACATATAGTGGTCAGTGAACTATAGCCATTGCCAACAATAACAATGGTGATTTTTAGTCTCCGTCCATTCATAGCTTCTAGGAAGAAATCAGGGCTGGGTAGTTCTCTTAGATAACTACTTTCTGCTTTATAATAGACATTGGATAAATCTAGCAGTGGTATGAGTAGGAGTTTTGGTGCCAGGGTTGGTTTCAAAAGCTGTTGAGAAATGTATTTACACCTACAGTCTTGCTAGTTGCTTTGGTGAGCGCTGGATGTACAATGGTTAACAAAAAGACATGGTGTTTAAAGTCAGATGGGGTCTAGACATTAAGATGGCAAAATACAGAAATACACAGACTTTCAAAGTGTATTAAGTGCAACGAAGGAAAAGAACAAAATGCAGTAACTTCAGAGTGAATTGTTAGGGGAGACCTCTATTGAGTCAGTTTAGTTTGCGACCTAAACACTCTATTACCTGTTTTTGCCCAAAAAGGTCAGGTTCCTGGTTCCATGCCACTATGAGGTTAAAAGATTCTCTGTGCAAAGCCAGACAGCGAATCAGAGAAACAAGTCACTCACGGACTAGCAAAATGACCTTGTGGAGTCATAGAGTATAATTTCTTGTATTCTGTACTCAGAGTGTGTGTTTTTGTGTATGTGTTCTTCCATCTACTTTTTTTCCCCATGCCTTCATGCCTTTGAAAGGTTATTTTATCTATCCATCAATGACCCTGCTCTTCTCTTATTTTAAAACTCTTTCCAAATAACCTCTACTTGGAAGCATTTTTAGAAGTTATCTAAAATGCACATCTGGACATGTTTATGAACTTTGTGTTTAAAACATCATTGGTTTCCAATTGCCCTTAGGATAAAATGAAAAATTCAGAAAATGCTTGAAGGTCTATCAGGATCTAGCCCCTTTCTGTTTCTGCAGCCTCACCTGTGACTAGCCTATGTCCTCACTGGTCCAGCCACAAGATCTTGCGTCGTGGTGGTGCCCATTCTTAGAATCTCAGAGTTTGTTTTGTTAAACTGCTTACTTTTAAAATGAGGTTTCTTTGAGCTCTAAAATCCAGTGATTCTGTTTAGTAGATTATCTAAGCAACCTGCTTTCCTAGTTTCTAGTTAACTGCCTGCCTCCTGCCATCATACTGTCCATCTGTCATGTTGGGACAGTTGTAGTCCACGGGCTGAACAAAATTAATATTAATGATGACAAGATTGAAAAAGATATGCAAATTAAAACACTTGTAACTTTCAACCTCCTTCCCAGGTTACTGATTCAGATTTACTGTGATCACGTTTTGAGGTTCTGATTAACAAATTTGATGTTATTTAACAAGGCTGAAGTGGAATACTTCTTGTACTGTATTGACATACACTCGTGCTTGCAAAGGGAGTAGCAGTAATAAGTGGTCAGTCCTTATTTTCATCAGTACTTGGATACATGAAAGAAGGTAGGTAAGGACGCTTGATGGTGTCCACAGTAGAGTTCTTCTGTCAACTTTTGATTCCTCTGATAAAGAGGAGAAAGGCATTAGAAATGAACATTTAGCATCTAGTTAGTATAATACTATGTATAGGAATATAGCAGGTTTAAACAGTTGCCTTTTAATAGTAATAGTACTGAGTGATAGCATTTGCTTAAATTACTGCAGTATGTTTTTTTTTTTTTTTCTTCATAGGTTAGCTCTGACTGAGCAGGGAGGGGTTGGAGCAGCAAATACCTGTACAATGATAGTCAGGTACTGTGCTGTGCATTTTTGCAGGGTTTTTCGTTTGGGGGCTTTAAAAAAATTTTTCACACAACAGTTTAACAAGTTAGATGTTACTCATCTATTCATCTCAGTTTTGCATGTAAGTTAACTGCTCAGAAAGGTGAAATCATTTGGTTTAGACCCACTCAGGTGGTGGAGGTAGAATTTGAATCCAGCTCTGCCTAGCCAAAAGCTTGTATTTCTTATTTTCCTTTAGTATTGTACTAGCTGAAGTATGGATTCCTGAACTACATACTTCTTTAGAGTTTCCAAACCCAGTCCAAGTAATTGCTGGATCTCTCTCAGCCAGTTCTCAGACACCAGCAGGGTATTGAGAAGTTAACTGAATTCTGCCGCTGTCTCCCATTAATTGTGACACTATTTTTCTGGAGATAGCATCAGATCCCACAGGATAAGGGCCCAGTCCTACAATACCACCCCCACCTCTCACTGCAGACACCAGTGACAAGCCTCAGGCTGGTTCCTACCCCCACCACAGACAGAAGGTTCCCAGGACGACATCCTCAGTTTTGATTAATTTGTTAGAGCAGCTTGCAGAACTTAGGGCAACACTTCTACATAGGTTTGCCAGCTTACTAAAGGATGTGAATTGACAGCCAGATGATGAGATACATACGGCGAGGTCCTGAACAAAGGAACTTCTGTCCTCCAGGAGCTTGGGCTGGTTCAGTGGCATCTGATTCCCCAGGTGTGGAAGCTCTCTGAAAAGGACCAAAAGGCTGTTCTCTTGAGTCCTTAATGGAATCTTTGCTACCCAGTCATGATTGGCTAAGTCACTGGCTATTGGCTGATTCAGCCTCCAGCCCCTCTCCCCCAGAGGTCGAGGTGGGTGGGACTGAAATTTCCCACCGTCAGATCATATGGTTGTGTTTGTACCACCCTTGGGGGTGGTAATAAATCACCTTCTTTAATAACATAATCACCTTTATGACAAGCATTTTCAGTAACTGGTTGAAAGACCAAATACATCTAAATGACAAAACTCTTATTTCTTGTACATCAGTATGTCATAGCCACATATAAATTTTACTGCAACAAAATATATGAATGAATCACATTTAAATAGGAACCTTTTTAGCTCTGTATACCCAAGCAGTGCTCTGTACTGTCTGGGGTGTCAGAGAGTGGGGTAGTGTTGTGAAAGAAAGTTACAGGAGACATATCTGTCACCACCTTAACTGGCCCTCATGCTGTTGAGATGTCTGTGGTTTTCATTCTTTTACTTCCTTCCCTTTCTGCTCTCCTATCACTCTGAGCTGTTCGTTCTTTGTGGGAGTCACTGAACCATTAATACTTTAGCTCTGTCTTTCCTCACTGATGGCCAGGGAGCTCAGTAAGAACAGGGCTGTGTGTGTCTTGTTCATCCTCATAGGTGCTGGTAAGCGAGGTACTCCTTGTTACCCAAATCTGTGTGGTTCCTGAAGTCAGGTATCAGGTTGGGATAATAAGGGCCATCCTTTTTGCAGAATGACTGGAGAAGAAGGAAGGAATGTTGGAGCATGTGGAGGAAGGGGGGGAAAGAAAAGGATACAGTTGGTAAGAAGGGCAAGGGTAAGGAGAATGATGCTGTACGTTTTCTTCTTACATGACTGGAAGGTACACTTTTTTGGGGATGTATGGCAGAGACTCACTGTTGTGTGAATTTTTTTTTAGAAGCCCCCAAACAAAAAACCCTGCAAAAATGCACAGCCCTGTACCTGACATTCTGCAGGTATGATATGAGTCTCCGGGTGAGTAGTGTGTACAGCACGAGAGCTTATGCCATGAATTGACTATTCATCTGGAGGTCAGTGGATTAGGACCTGATTTCAAAAGCTTTTACTGACATTTGTATAGCATTCATTATTATTACTGTTACTGGTTTTTTTCTCTGTGTTGCTCGTCTACTTAACCCATGATTTAACTGTGAAGGGCTGGTTCCAGAGTCTGAGGAATCCTGGCTAAGAGAAGGGCCCTGATTCTGTTTACCTCATCTCAGCATTCCAGGCTTCTTTTTTTTCATGTTTTGTAAAATTTCAGTGGACTGAAGTGGGTAGGGGGTAGGTAAATGTTAAGGCCTTAGAATGGTTTAGCTCAGCTTCTTTTCTGACCTGAACTCTTACCACTCTTGTCGAGGCTGAGGCTATGACGTCCTTCTTGCTTGCTGTTTCTCTCCGACAGGCACAGCGTGTTCCTGCCTCAGGGTTTTTTTCATTCCCACTTCTTTCTTCTTTGTGCTTTCCTCACAGATAGCCACTAACTTGTCCTCTTACCTTCTCCAAATCTTCTCCAATGTCATCTTATCTTTGAGGCTTTCCTTGACCTCTCTAAAAAAGTAACAACACCCACCCCATCCCTCTGCTTTCTTTCTGTCACACCATCTGGGACCAGATATCCTGCCTATACCCTCCTGGAGTTTTAAGTTCTTGAGGACAAGGACTTGGTCTTATTCATCATTGTATCTCCAGCCCCTAGAACAGTGCCCAGAACGGTACCTACCTAGCACCTGGTGGGATGAATGAATTCTTTCCATTCTTCCCTTTCAGTGTATTTCTACATGGGACAGCATTTTTTGCAGCTGGAAGAAAAGGCCTGTTTATTAATCAGTCCAATTAAATGAGAGAATAAATGAGAAAAGAACCTTTTTCCTTTGTGTCTTTTTTTGTTTGTTTTTCTTTTTCTGGTTGGAGAAGCATCCTATTGAAAATTTTTGATATGGAGTTGGGCACATAATTGAAATGGAACAAGCAAAAGGAACTAAAATAAAATGCTGTTATATAACCTTAATATGAAAGAATAATTTTATAAAAGCTCTTTATCCTTTCTTCAAGGGGACATAGGGTCTTCTATATTTTGCCCTTAAAACCAACCCACATCATTCACATTTTTTGTTTCAGTTGATTCTTTCTTACCTCTGTGTTTTCCATCACATTGTGTTTTCCAGTCATTTTTCACTTCCTGTTAAATCCTTACTGGTCCTTCAAGATTGCAGCTCACTCCCAGCTCAAAAACGACATTTCTAATCATCTCATCCTTGTTCTCTTTGTTTGCTAAACTGATACCAGTTCCTCAAGTGACACTTAAGTAGTCTACTGTGCATCATTTGTCTGTGATGTATTTTCCATCTGCACCAGCTGTCTTTTGAGAGCTTGGACTTTATGTATTCTCACTGCCGAGGATGCAGAAGTGTTTGGGAGCTGGGAGAGCAGTCTGAAAAGCCTTCATACAGTTCCATTAGATACATTGACATTTTTAGGTTTTACTTTTAAAGGACTTAAACTCTTGGTATAACAGAATCTGGAAAAATGCTGCTTCAGATATTTTAGGAATATCTAAATAGAGGAAAGAGCCCTTTTTTTTTTTCCTAGAAGGATCAGTAACACTTTGTTTTCCTTTATGTAGATGAGTCCTGATAATTTAAAAGCTCCTATGTTTGGGTGATGAGCTCTCCTTGGTTCTTGTCCTCACCACAACAAAGAATTGAAGGGCAGAGACACAGTAGTGAAGCAGAATGAAAGTTTTATTCGAAATACTCAAAGGGAGGAATGGCTAGAGTCAAGGTAGATAAAGGCAGGTTTACTTGCTGTCTCAAGTAGAACAGAGAGTGAAGACTTAAGCTTAAAGTCTGCCAAACAGAATGGAATGATTAGCAAAGTGACAGAGACACCACTGGAAGAGCACAGAGACAAAGGGTAGAAAGTTGAGCAGTAAAAAGTCTTCTGAAAATACACACTCCAAGAAAGCGGAGTGTGGGCAACCTGAGGACAAGGCGTGGCCCAAAGCTGGGATTCTGGCTTT
Organism: Manis javanica; assembly: GCF_040802235.1. Taxonomy (NCBI): domain Eukaryota; kingdom Metazoa; phylum Chordata; class Mammalia; order Pholidota; family Manidae; genus Manis; species Manis javanica. Next base: position 87,892,390 of record NC_133166.1, read on the forward strand.
TAAGGAGTTTCAAGAATGGGATAAAGGTTAAGGGTTGGGGGTGTAGGTTTGTCAGGTGGTCTCATCTCATGATTCTCTCTCTGGGTGAGAGACAGAATGTCCTTGTCTATAGCCAGTCCTCTAGGTAGTTCTGTAGGACAAACCTTGTTCCTCTCTAAGATAGTGGCCACTAAGAAGTGTTGGGAACACATCAGTTAAGACTGCTTGCCTTGCCTTAAGATAAGTCCTTAGCTGATTACCGGAGAATCTAACTTCCCAATTCTCTCTTTCAGAAGTGGAATCCTAGCCTTAAAATAAGTCCCTTCCGTTCTTATGCTAATCTCCGCATTATTAGGAAAATTAATCATGCTTGTCTAGTGTCTGTGCTCTCTCACCTGCTACGGCAAGTCTCAAGGTCAGTCTAGATTCAGAGCATGTGGAATGAACTCACAATGTCAAGGTACCTTTCTGGCTCTCTGGCTTTATCTGATTAATTCCCTGAGTTCTTGGTGGGCCTCACCCTCTTTTCATCCCGCTCATAGCTGTCTTTCTGCCTAATACCCATATTTATAATTTGAGCATCCACACAGTAGGTGGCCTATTACAATCTGAAGAAATATTTTTTTACTTTACAACTTTTCAGAAACTGTGCATATGTATTTTTAAGATGTTAAAAATCATATGGGAACAAATTTTTTAACAGTTCTATGTTATGAGAGAGAGAGAGAGAGAGAGAGAGAGAGTGTGTGTGTGTGTGTGTGTGTGTGTGTGTGTGTGATAAATATATAGCTGTGGGAGGACGGGATAAACACAGCTGTATGACATGATCTAAAATACAGTGGTACTTGGCTTGCTTGAGAAGAAAGAGGACTTAAAATCGTATGTTGTGATACAACACTGATTTTTTACTTTTTGTTCTTCAGATAAAAATTGGAAGAGAAAAAAAGGCTTTCATTTTTTCATTTCTGTTGTGTGGTTTCTGTATGTCATTTGTAGCAGCCCATTTAGGAGTGATTACTTCTATGTCTTGCTTTACACTTAAAAGGGTATAAATTTTTAGAGTGACATTTACCATTATGTTGCCTTTTCTGTAGTCATTTCTGAAACTACAGGTCAGCTGTAGAAATCATTGTTCTGTTTTTATTCCTGTGAACTTAACATGGATTTCTTTTGACCCATCTCTGTTAAAGAGAACCCTTTAGAAATTCATAACCCATAAGCATGTGTCAGTTCCTAATGTTTTTCCCTTGTTTTAAAATTCCAGGAATTGAAGCCATTTTTTATGAAGGAAGTTGGCAGTCACTTTGATGATTTTGTGACCAATCTCATTGAAAAATCGGCATCATTAGACAATGGTGGGTGTGCTGTCACGACCTTTTCTGTTTTTGAAGGAGAGAACAACCATAGAACCCTGTAAGTATTAGTTTGTTTTAATGCAAACTAATCCCTGTGCCCTAGCATAGCTCAGGGATTAGACTGCGGTTGAGATGCCTGGGTCCGCACCCTAGCATTAGTTTTCATTACCGTTTAGATCATTTAACCACTTGCAGTATGGGTTTCTTCATTGTAATACATGGATTCTAACAAGCGTGCATATTTTATTTACGACCTTGCTGGTTAATACAGTAATACAGCCACATTTGCTGGGGGCTCTACGTTTCAACTAAACAGTGACCCTGTGAGGTAGATCGGTAACTACCAGCATATTACAGATAAGGAAACTGAAGCACAGAGCAGTTAGATTTTGTCCCAGATTACACAGTGGGGATTTGAACCCAGAGTCTGGCTCCAGGGTCCATGTTCTTTACCACATCGTGCTATTGCCTCTCCATTGGATTCTATACAACACTCGTAATAAAGTACAGTGCATTTAGTATATGTTCTTTGAATTGGTCAGTCATCCAGAGCAATAGAGTGGAGGCTGTCAAAGGCCAGTACGTGCTCATCTGCCAATTCTGGGCTTGCTTCTGTTTATGCCTTTGCCATCTTTCAGTCTCCTGTTCTGGAGGACAGTTTTGACCTTTATTTAATAGTTAACAGAAGTGCTAATGGTAGTGCAGAAAGCCCCAAAATAAATAATAATGCAAGATATTAAAATGTGAGGTTTAAAAACAAAAAAGAAAAAAGCCAGTTAGACAGAATTTATCAATCACCCTGTTGCTACTCTAATTCTAAACCTGTACTCTGAGTGAAAAAGAAAATGAATAATGCAGAATTGCTTGTCTTATTTTTATAGAATAAACTTAATTTGCAAAAAATAAAAAAAGTGAGGTTTTAGTACCTGGAAGCAATCTTTATGATCAGGGAGCTGCTGGGATTGTTGGAAATCCTTTGGCATTTGGGAGGGTATCATAAACATGGTGCAGTTTTGGAGGGCTGACCAATAATAGCCTGTGAACTGGCCTGCAGGTTTGACTGGAGGCCTGTCCGTGACTTTGGGGGATGTTTACAAGAAGGAAGAGTGGTTGTCAGCATGTGAGGCCAGAAATGCATGTCCATAGGGGCTGGGCTGTGGAGCCCCTTTGAGTGCTGTTCTCGTTTGGTGTGCCTAAATGACATTTTTCCTAACCGGATACGCACTAGTCCTTGCCTCATTGCCTAGTTCAGGAGTAAATGAAATAAACAAATAAAACCCATAACACCGTCCCTGGGTAATCCTGAGAAAGTAGTTAGAGAATGTTAAAATACAGTAATTGGTAATACTCTTCCTCTTATCCATAGGTTTAGATTTCTTATAGCACTAGAAATACTTACATCTTGGTTTACTTGTTTGCTCTTACCAGAGATCTGAGAGCACCTCCAGAACATGGAAAGATTTTTATTACAAGGCGATCTCTCTTAGAGTGAGTATGTTTAGTTGCTTATGTTATTAGTTTGAGTTTTTAAAAAATCGGAGTAGTCTGCTTGTTAGTCATTGCTTAATCAGTGAATGTTTAATAAGTTTGTTCCGTATCCCTGTAAATTTCTCATTTTGATACTTTTTTGTACTCTTGCTCTCTTGCTCCTCCTTTCTGATCTTTGGGTTCTTTATCTCATTTCAAAGAAAGAGTTAGAGATCAGAGTAGTTATCTGGCCTCTGATAAGTTCCTTGATGTCGTCCTGCAGAAAATTGGGTACCCCAAGAGCTAGAAGGAAGTTTTCTCATTAGGTAAAACTATGGAGAGAGTGTAGGTTGTGGCCTTCTTGATATCTAAATTTTGTCCTCTCTTCTCTGGCTAGCCAGATTAGAGATTTGATAGTTTTCTCAGATTTACTTGTTTTAGAACACTGGTTGTATGGATTTTATGGGGAAAAGAAATTAGATTTGGCTTTTAAAATATTTATCTAGGGTGAAATACAAGCCTTTCACTTAAAAGAGAAAATAAAACAGTTATTAGGAACAGGAAATGAAACACATTCTATGTGTGGGATTTTATTAGAATTTGAAGATCCTTAATCTGGAAATTTAATAGTATTTTAGATTCCTAAAAATGTTACTTAGATGAGCATACATCTTTATAAAAACAGAGCTAAAAAACTTGTTTCAATCAAAAATAAAAAATTGACTGAGAAAAAGTCATCTAGGAAGTCATTTCTGTGCTTTATAAGAAAATTAGCCCAGTTAAATAAAAAAGGTCAATGAGGATAGAAAATAAAAAGCATTTGTAAATGGTTAAGTTTTTAAATATGTAAGACAGTACTTGGTTATCATCATCATAGAAATGCATGCATGGGGATCTTAATCTTGGAAATAGATAGATAGATAGTACCTAATACATATTAGTTAAGTGTAGGGGGTGGAGTATAAGAATTGGGTCTTTAAAATAAACTTTTTACCCTTTGGAAGAGTGTCAGTGTTCCATGTTTTCAGTGAATGAGCTTTTGCCTGCCTAGAAAACAGCCATTCCTGGTAGGTTTTCAAGAATGTACACCATTTGTTTTAAGTGTTGGATTACCATGCTGTTCTCTAGAAGGCAGTTTTATTTTATTGGGAAGAGCCTTGTCCTAAGCTTTTCCATTAAGTTTTTACCTTGGTCATGTTGTTTACTATCTCTACTTCAGGTTTAATATTCCATGGTCACTGTTTTAGAGAGTGGATTAAAGCATCTTCTGAACTGCTTCAAAGTAAAGTTTTTAATATATTATGTTTTAAAATTAAATACAGATTATTGTATTTGTTTGAATTACAGTGAGCTGTTTGAGGTGGACCACATCAGGACAATATATCACATGTTTATTGCCCTCCTCATTCTCTTTATCCTCAGCACACTTGTAGTAGATTACATTGATGAAGGAAGGTAAGACAAGAAAAGGGAGGCTAGACTAGTTGATGCATGGGGTGTTGGGAGTGTTCGCTATATTTACATTTTGGTAAAGGATGATTTGGTTAAATATGCCCCAGAAAATCTCAAAGCAGCTGATGTGAGGGTTAGATTTCTCTCCTGAAAAGTATTAATTAAGCAGACTATTGAACATTTCATTACATTTACTTTTAAAATCGTCTGTCATTAGTAGTTTGTAAGTAATATACCTAAATGGGAGAATTTTGTATATGTATGATTTATTGATATTTCTACTACATGTATTTAAGGGTTATTAATAAGTAGCTTATTGGAATTTAATGTTTAAGAAAGCATCTCTTTTTAATACAAAAATTAAATTGTAACTTTAAAAGTGACTGTGGTAATTATACGTTGAATTATGTGCTTTATTAGAATTAAATTTTGAGATAATGGTATAATATATTAATAGATTTTTAAAATCAAGTCTATTTCCTTCTGAGAAATCATCTTTTGTACATAATAGTGGTTGCTATCTGAATGCTTTTAAGTATTAACTTTGCTGTAGAATATTTGAATTTTATTTACTGAGAATCTAATCTTTGAGAAGTTTTAATAAAGTCTTACTATTTTAGGTTATCTTGGGTATCTAATGTCCAAAGACCGGATGTTAGGACTTCTAGAAAATTTGTTGTTGAGATATACTGTAAAGCAAAGGCTTGGAAGCAGTTCTCTGTCTAGCACAACTTGTTATATCCATTACTTCAGTGTATGAATGTTGTGTTTACTAAGGTAGAGAGTTTTGGTTCTGAAGATTTTGAACAGTGCATATTAAAAATTTACCCCTGTGTTTTTTCTCTGTGCTTTTCTCCTCAGGCTGGTCCTTGAGTTCAGTCTCATATCTTATGCTTTTGGCAAATTTCCTGTTGCTATGTGGACATGGTGGGCCATGTTCTTATGTACACTTTCAATTCCCTACTTTATCTTTCAACATTGGGCCAGAGGCTACAGCAAGAGTACTCATCCAGTGATCTATTCTCTCTTCCACTGCTTACTTTTTATGGTCTTCCAGATTGGAGTTCTAGGTTTTGGACCAACATATGTTGTATTAGCATATACACTGCCACCAGCTTCCCGGTTTATTGTCATACTGGAACAGGTAAGGTTTTTAGTGTTGTGCAATACAATGCTATGCTTAGTTTAGTAATAATAATAACAATAAAATACTGCTAGATCTGTTAATTTTTAATTGTATTAGTTGGATAAAATTAACGTGTTAAACTAGATAATCTCACCCCTTGAAATTTGTTCTGGTGTTGGCATTTTCTGATTCTTGATAATTGAAGTAAATTATATTGAACTGTTGTAGATGAATTCAAATTTTGTTAATGCTTTTTGAAGAAGTCATATATAAATTCTAAAACATTTCTATTACAAAATAATTCAAAATGCCACTTTTGAAGTTCAGATTCATTGTTTTGCCATATAACCAGCTCCATCTAAATAAGGGATTTATATTTGGTTTGTACACCCTTCAGACATTTCTGACTTTTACTGGCTGGCTGTAATGCTGTTTGATGGTGGAACCATTTTGGGAGTCTTTTTTTGAGTAGGCCTTTAATTTCTAAATTTGTAGTATACCTGTAATAGGGCTGTAGGGTGCAAAATAATTTGAGGAATAACACATCCTTCTTTAGAATTTACTTTTCATGTGCTTTATTCTGTAAAAGTGAACTTGAGTTGGTATATGCAAAATTAAATTCTTTATACGACTATAATCTAGTGCTGTTCTGGGGTTGCTGGTAGGAGACAAGACATAGGCACGATACAAAATTCATCCTTTTTTTCCCCCTCCTTTTGTAGATTCGTTTGATAATGAAGGCCCATTCATTTGTCAGAGAGAATGTGCCTCGGGTACTAAAATCAGCTAATGAGAAATCAAGTATGTAATTCCATTAGGTCAAAGGATTATTCATAAGGTTTTTCAACCTTTGGTGTTTACTGGGATGGCGTATTACATTCTGTAGACATTATGGTTAATTTTAAAAATATAGGATCCATATTGATTTGGAAGACTATCTCCCTAATTCCTGGGTGTTCCTATTCTGCCACTGTACCTGCAATTTAAAAACACTGATCATTAATCACTGTAATTTTGCATTACTTTTATTGAATATTCATAGACTCATTACATCCGTATGTACTGACTCTTTAGAATTGCTACTTCAAGCTTTAGGAGTTATGTCTAAAGTCATAGGAATAACTAAATTGAGAGGGATTGGTAGTATTCAGTTACGGTAAGAATAAGAAGTTACCATTTTGGGAGAGCAGGAGGAAACGATGTGAGCTAAGAGATAGATTGATTCTTCCCTGTTCTGTGCTTCCTTATATTCCCTTATTAGTTTTGCTGAGGGCAGTTGAAGAGTCTCTGACCTAAGCGAAGTTTTCCTTTCCCAGGCACTGCCCCAGTACCCACCGTCAACCAGTACCTGTACTTCCTGTTTGCGCCTACCCTCATTTACCGGGACCACTATCCCAGGTAACAGCACTGCACAAGAGAAACGTTCTGAGCACCTGAAGTGTGACGTGAGGTGGGGTAGGTAGACAGGGACCAGTGCATGCAGGGCTACAGAGAATATAAAATGAATTTTAATTTTCTCGCTGGCATGGGAAGCCCAAGCTGCTGATTCTAGCAATCCAGCTTGATTGCCATAATTCTTCAATTGTATTTCATACCCCAAAGTGATGTTCTATCTGGGAAGATATTGTGAGAATCTTTGTTAAAGGTCAGTTCTTCATTTTATTTAGAAAACTTGCTTTGTGTCCTTCTTTTCAGGACTCCCACTGTAAGGTGGGGTTATGTTGCTATGCAGTTTGCACAGGTAAGGGTTTTTTTTTTTGAACTAATCTGTTGATTGGGAGATGGGGATTCTTATCTATAATAATTTAATCTTTTTAAAGTGAGGGTAAACTCACATCTACTGGAGCTCTAGAACTCTCTCAGAAGCCTTTTAAACTATTCCCAGTAGAGTGAATGGTGTTTGTTTTGCCAACATCAAGAGTAATTTTCTCCAGTAAAAGACTTTATTTTAATTAAAGTAATTCCATTTGGTTGCTTCAGTAAAAATCTACATGACTTTCTCCCTCCACTCCTGGTTTCTTATTTTGGGGCATACATGTCTGTGAGGGAGATCTGACACTGCCCATGCCTTTCTCAGCCCCTTAATCAGAATTTAAAAATCCCAGAAGATCTGATTTAAAATTCCTATCTCAATCAAATACCCATTTATGAAGTAAGTTCTTCTGTTAAGAAGAATTTCATGTAGCAAGAAAAAGGGGTTCTAAGAGTGTTCTTTTAAAAATGCCATTTGGTAAAGAACTGGTAAGAGGTATGGTAGAAATGAAGCTTGAGTAATATCTCTGCAGGATTAGAATTTGACAATCTTATATATAGTGTAAAATGGAATATATATGTCATTTGTATGTATCTTCTTTTGAAGGAAAAAATAACTATCTTCCCTTACCAAGCTGTCGTTTTATAATTATATGGTTGTTATGTTTCAGGTTTTTGGTTGCCTTTTTTATGTGTACTACGTCTTTGAAAGGCTCTGTGCCCCCTTGTTTCGTAATATCAAACAGGAGCCCTTCAGCGCCCGTGTTCTGTTCCTGTGTGTATTTAACTCCATCTTGCCAGGTAACATGGGTACTGGTTTATTTGGCCATTCATAAAGTTGCAAGGAAAATAGAATGTCATTCTGTCCGAGTACCTTTGATTTACTCATGTATATACATCCATGCTCATTTTGATTTTTTTCTATCTATCTCATAAATGAAGTGTACTTCCAGGCTTAGGCCAGTTTATTTGTCTTGCACTCAAGTTTGCTTTCTGTGACTCCAGATGGTGCATATTTATGCTTATCTTTCTGTCCACTATTTAGTTCACTGTTTTCTTGAGCCTAGTCCAACCAGGCCACTGAAATGGGCTTTATTAAAATCATTAGTCATCTCCTGATTTTAAATCCAGGAAATAGTTTAGACCTTAGTAAGTTTGATCTCCGCAAAGCAGAGGATGCTGTTGACCACATTTTGAAATCTCTTTTGCCACTCTTATTCTCCCATCTTGCTGACTGTACCTCAAGTTCCTAGCTTAATTCATTCTACTTATTTTTTTCTAGAGAGATATGAACAGCTACTATGTGGCAGGTGCTGAGGACATAGCAGTGAACAAGACATACATACTCTGTACTCTCTAGAAGCTTGCAGCTTTATTAAGTTTATAGTTTTCTTTACTTTTTTTACTCATTAAGCATTGGTAAAGTTTCCTGTCAGATACCTTCTCTTTTCCCTTCCCCCTCTCCCAGACTTATAGTAACCTTCCCTGATTGCTCTCCAAGATTTACTTAAATTCTTCTATCTGTCCCTTTGATGGGGTATGTGTTAGATATTTGTGTATCTTCCACACTACACTGCAAATTTGTTGAGATCAAGGATTGTGTCTTATAGCTAGTTAGCTAATCACAGTCACTCCCATATTATCTAATACATAGTAAGTGCTCCATATTTTTTTGAATAAACAAGTGAATGAAAGAGGTGGGCAATATAGTGCAATGTTTACACATTAAATAGGATAGACAAAAGTACTAATAACTTTCTATCATATTAGAGATGACATTTAATATTGGGTATTAAAAATAGGCATTTGCCTGGCACAGAAACAGTGGAAAGGTGCTTTCAGGTAGTGGGGTGGAAGTAAAGCACAGAGTGTTTAGTTTAGAATGGAGGGAGTCCAGCTATGGATGATGTTTACACTGAAAGTAAATGGAGTGAGAGAGAATTTAACCTCGTTGCTATTGACATTTTGGGCTGGGTAATCATATGTCTTGTGCATCCTGGCCTCTAACAATGAGATACCAGCAGCACAACCCCCACTCTTGAGTTAGGACAACTAGAAAAGTCTCCCTGATTGCTGCATGTCCCCTAGGGGCAGACTCCCAGTGTTAAATAATTGGTTTAGAGGAATGCATGAGGGCCAGATTTTTTTTAATTGAAATATAGTTGACATAGAATATTATATTAATTTTAGGTGTACAACATAGTGGTTCCACAATTACATTATGAAATGTTTACCATGATAAGTATAGTTACCATCTGTCACCATAAAAAGTTATTGCGATGCTATTGACTATATTTCCCGTGGTATACTTTCGAACCCTTGGACTTTATAACTGGAAGTTTGTACTCCATTATCCCCTTCACCTATCCCTGCATTGTCCTTCCCTTTTGCTCTCCCCAACCTATATTTATAAACCTGCTTCCGTATTTTTGTTAGTTTGTTAGTTTCATTAGTTTCCAGATAAAAGTGAAATCTTAATGGTATTTTTGTTTATCTCGGACTGACTTTACTTACAAAGCATGATATATTCTAGGTCCATCCATGTTGTCACAAATGGCAAGATTTCATTCTCTTTAAAAAAAAATTCTTTTATTAAGGTATTATTGATATATAATCTTATGAAGGTTTCACATGAGCAACATTGTGGTCTACATTAACCCACATTAACAAGTCCACCCCAACACCCCATTGCAGTGTCTGTCCATCAGCATAGGAAGATGCTAGAGTCACTTCTTGTCTTCTCTGTGCTATACAGCCTTCCCTGTGCCCCCTCTACATTATGTATGTTAATCATAATGCCCTTTAATCCCCTTCCTTCTCCTTCCTAACCACCCCTCAACCTCTTCCCTTTGGTAACCACTAGTCTGTAAGTCTGCTGCTGTTTTGTTCCATCAGTTTTGCTTTGTTATACTTCACATGAGTGAAATCATTTGGTACTTGTCTTTCTCCACCTGTTTTATTTCACTGAGCACAATACCCTCTAGTTCCATCCATGCTGTTGCAAATGGTAGGATTTGTTTTCTTATGGCTAAATAATATTCCATGGTATGTATGTATCACAACTTCTTTATCCATTCATCTACTGATGGACACAGGTTGCTTCCATGTCTTGGCTATTATAAATAGCGCTGTGATAAACATAGGGGTGGATATGTCTTTTTGAATCTGGGATCTTGTTTTGCTCAGGTAAATTCCTAGGAGTGGAATTCCTGGCTCAAATGGTATTTCTATCATTGTTTTTTTAGAAGCTTCCATACTGCTTTCCACAATGGTTGAACTAATTTACATTCCCACCAACAGTGTAGGAGAGTTCTCCTTTTTCCACATCCTCGCCAGCATTTTTTGTTCCTTGTCTTTTGGATGTTGCATCCTAACTATTGTGAGGTGATATCTCATTGTGGTTTTAATTTGCATTTTTTCCGTGATGATTAGTGACGTGGAGCATCTTTTCATGTGCTTGTTGGCCATCTGAATTTCTTCTTTGGAGAAGTGTCTGTTCAGCTCCTCCGCCCACTTTTTAATCAGATTATTTGCTTTTTAGGTGTTGAGGTGTGTGAATTCTTTATATATTTTTATATATGTTAACCCCTTATCAGATATGTCATTTATGAATATATTCTCCCATAGTGTAGGTTGCCTTTTTGTTCTGCTGATGGTGCCCTTTGCTGTACAGAAGAAGTTTTTAGTTTGATATAGTCCCATTTGTTCATTTTTGCTTTTGTTTCCCTTGACTGAGGATATATGTTCATGAAAAAGTTACTTATGTTTATATTCAAGGGATTTTTGCCTGTGTTTTCTTCTAAGAGTTTTATGGTTTCATGCCTTGCATTCAGGTCTTTGATCCATTTCGAGTTTAGTTTTATGTATGGGGTTAGACAGTGATCCAGTTTCACTTTCTTACATGTAGCTGTTCAGTTTTGCTAACACCAGCTGTTGAAGAGGCTGTCATTTCCCCATTGTATGTCCATGGCTCCTTTATTGTATATGAATTGACCATATATACTTGGGTTTGTATCTGGGCTCTTTATTCTGTTCCATTGATCTATGGGTCTGTTGTTGTGCCAGTACTAAATTGTCTTGATTACTGTGGCTTTGTAGTAGAGCTTGAAATCAGAGAGTGTAATCCCCCCTGCTTTTATTCTTCCCTCTCAGGATTGCTTTGGCTCTTCAGGGTCTTTTGTGGTTCCATTTGAATTTTAGAAATATTTGTTATAGTTCATTGAAAAATGCCATCAGTATTTTGATAGGGATTGCATTGAATCTGTATATTGCTTTAGGCAGGATGACCATTTTAACAATATTTATTCTTCTTATCCATGAGCATGGGATGTATTTCCATTTATTAATGTCTTCTTTAATTTTTCTCACGAGTGTCTTATAGTTTTCAGGGTATAGGTCTTTCACCTCTTGATTAGGTTTATTCCTAGGTATTTTATTTTTGATGCCATTGTAAATGTAATTGTTTTCCTAATTTTTCTTTGTGTAAGTCCATCACTAGTATATAGGAATGCAACAGATTTCTATGTATTAATTTTGTATCTTGCTACTTTGCTGAATTCATTTATTTCGTTCTAGTAGTTTTGGGGTAGATTCTTTATGGTTTTTCAATATCATGTCACCTGCAAACAGTGGCAGTTTAACTTCTTCCTTACCAATCTGGATGCTTTTTGCTTATTTGTGTTGTCTGATTGCCTTGGCTAGGACCTCCAGTACCATGTTGAATAGAAGTGGGAGTTCATTCTTTTTTTATGGCTGAGTAATACTCCATTGATTATATGCATCACACCTTTATCCACTCATCTACTGATGGACACTTAAGTTCCTTCCTTATCTTGGCATAATGTTGTATAATCAGAGGGGTGCATTTATCTTTTCGAATTACTGATTTTGTTTTCTTTGGGTAAATATCCAAAAGTGAAATTATTGTATTGTACGTTAATTTTCTACTCTTACTTTTTTTGAGGTACCTCTATACTGTCTTCTGTAGTGGCTGCACCAATTTACATTCCCACCAATAGTGCACAAGGCTATCCTTTTCTTGACATTGTTGCCATCAGTTGTTTTTTTCCTGTCTTTTTGACAGTAGCCATCCATGTTGGTGGGATCTCATTGTACTCTTTGATTTGCATTTTCCTGATTATTGATGTTGAGCATCTTGTCACATGTCTGTTGGCCATTTGTATCTTTTGTAAAAATGTCTATTTAAGTCCATTGCCTGTTTTTCAGTGGGTTTTTTTTTTGGTATTGTTCCTAATCTTAAAGTAAAAGCTTTCAGCTTTTTACCATTGAGCATGATGTTAGCTGTGGGTTTTTCATATATGGCCTTTATTATGTTATGTTGAGTTATGGTCCCTCTTTACCCACTTTGTTGAGAGTTTTGATCATGAGTAAATGTTGAATTGTGTCAAATGCTTTTTCTACATGTGTTGAGATGATCATAGAATTTTTATCCTTTATTTTGTTAATGTGGTGTATCATGTTGATTGATTTGTGTATATTGAACCATTGTTGCATTTCTGGACTAAATCCCACTTGATCTTGGTGAATGATGGAATGCAATTTTTAATTTGGTTTGCTCATATTTTGTTGAGTATTTTTGCATCTATGTTCATCAGGGATATTGGCCTGTACTCTGTTTTTGTCGTGCCTTTGTCATTTTGGTATCAGGGCAGTGCTGACCTTATAGAATGAGTTGGAAAGCATTCCTTCCTCTTCTAAATATTCAGTGGAATTCAGCTCTGAAGCTCTCTGGTCCTGGACTTCTGTTTTTTGAGAGTTTTTCTGTTACTGATTCAGTTTCAATACTAGTAATCTATTTAAAATTTTTTATTTCTTCTGATTCATTCTTCAAAGGTTTTATATTTCAACAATTTATCCATTTTTTTCTAAGTTGTCTACTTTGTTGTCATATAAATTTTGTAGTCTCTAATAATCTTATTTATTTTTGTAGTACCAGCTATAACTTCTCTTTCATTTGTGTTTTTATTTAAGTCTCTTTTTTTCCTGATGAGTCTGGCTAAAGGTTTATCAATTTTATTCAGAGATTCAAGGAGCCAGCTCTTACTTTCATTGATCTTTTCTTTTTTTAGGTCTCTGTTTCAGTTATTCTTGCTCTGATCTTTACTCCTTTCTTTGTGCTAACTTTGGCCTTCGTGTTGTTCTTTTTCTAATTCCTTTTGGTATAAGGTTAGCCTGTTTGAGGTTTTCCTTGTTTCTTGAGGTAGGTGTCTGTGAGTATAAACTTCATGAGGGCCAGATTTTAAAGGGCCTTGGATAGTAAATCAAGCCATGTATCCAGGCATGTCTATTAAAAACAGGCTGGGCTATTTTCATATGTAAAACTTATTTAGAAAGAAGTTACTGCTTTATAAAATAAAAATAACTAATTTTCAAAAGAACACTTTATCATCTCTGGACTGGTTATACTGGAATAATAACTTTTATTTTGCAAAATAATTCCAGCAAAGCAAATGATTATGTGTAATTTACTGCTTGTTATGTGTGCTATTTGGAAAGACTCTTAATATTGTTAATTTTATTTTTAGGTGTGCTGATTTTGTTCCTTATGTTTTTTGCCCTTTTGCATTGCTGGCTCAATGCCTTTGCTGAGATGTTACGCTTTGGTGACAGGATGTTTTATAAGGTAATATATACTAGGACTCAACTTTCTTTTCACATTTGATTGTCCTCATTGTTAAATATTTCAGTGTTTTTGGCTATTAGATTTTTAACATAAATCTTGTGAAATAATTTTTTTCCCATAAGTTTTACTATTACTGAGTCTGAAATTGTGATACTGATTTAATTAGAATAGTCTTATTTTTTCTTTTACTTCTAAAACCTGTTCCCTTAAAACAGATGGTTTCTACTGGATCTCTAGTATTGGTGATTTCAGTAGGGAAACCATGTGTCCAGAGGGTGTAATGAGACTTCGCTGATGATGCGTATGAAATTGTCTTTCTGATACTATAGGACTTACCTCAGCAAACTATTCCTTTTAAGATTATTGAAGAGTTCATGAAGGAAATAACATTTCCCTCCATTTCAAATGGCATCATTTATGCTTATAATAATGTTCTTACACTTCTAAAGTTGGCATTAAGCTCTAGACTAGAGCCAGAGTAGTTCATGGTGTTCTGTAATCCTACCTGTAGCCCTCTAGAGTATTGTTTGTTGTTTTGGGAACACTCCAAGCCTACCACTCCTTTCTGAAAGAAATAGTATGAGTTGTATATTTTAGATGTCTGATTCCATTTGTCTGATCTTAAATTAGGGAGCAAAATGTATATAAAGGAGCACCAGGATTTGAAGGTAGCCACTATTTCACTCCTTGTACAACTTAAATTTTTCCATTTGTGGGAATAATCTGTCATTGCTTAGCAAGGCAAAGGTGATTTATTGATTGCTATTTAGATGAACATTAGATTTAATTATCTACATGTTCTGTATGTTCCTTTACACCTTGTTTGATATTGAGAAAAAAGTGAACCTAGGGACTTAATCCTGTATAGAACTAGAATTAATATTATACTGAACACTAATAACCAAAATGCCTTTTAAGATTTTTCTGGTATCAGTGTATGGACTAACAATTCATCATAACACACTCTGAGTCTTGTGTTATGTGTTTATGTTCTTTGGAAATATTCGGGAATTTTGCTTTGGTTATGTGGGATGGGTGGTGGTGGTGGTTAGTTTTATACCTTTACCGTTTTCCTTAGGATTGGTGGAACTCCACATCATACTCTAACTATTACCGGACCTGGAATGTGGTGGTCCACGACTGGCTATATTACTATGCTTACAAGGACTTTCTCTGGGTAAGCAGCTAGATTTAGTTGATGTTGTTTAAGAAATGGAGACTCTTTACCAGGAACTATTAGTATTGTGCAACTAAAAGAAATTAGTTAGTTGTCTTCTATTCTCCTGTGAGTCATTTATGTCTTAAAACCTTGCTGTGAGTGGTACTACTTAGAGACCAGTATGAATAGTCCCTAGGTCTAAGACCATGTTTTGGGCTCTGCATTTTATTGACATGATTACAAAGAAAGAATGCATGGAGGCATTTGGAGAAGTCGAAATGATCCACCAGAAATGGGTCATTTCTTACCAACCTCATTAAAAAACATATAATCTCTCTGGAGCCTTTTTAATTTATTTTTGTTTTTTAAAAGTGGAGAAACACTTGTTTGGATTTATATCTCTCCAATTGGCATTCTTTAGAGCAGAGTGTATTCAGGCTGATGAAATGTAATTTTGAATTTCATGGTTGATTAATGCTGGTATCTCTGGGTGCAGAATAAATAAGGACACTATTTGGCTAAGTGGTAGCATGTGGTGGTGCAAATACTGCTCTATGTGAGTGTTCTTTCATTGAAAGTATAGTTTTCATTTCTGGATGAGGCCAAGTGCCTTCTTTCTAAATTTTAGTTTTGTTACCTGTAAAAATGGAGGGGATGCCTGCCCTCTCCATCTTTAGTGGTTGATATTTGATGTGTCTGTCTATATATGAAAACTATTCTGTTGTTCCATTACACCTTGTTTGATATTGAGAAAAAAGTGAACCTAGGGACTTAATCCTGTATAGAACTAGAATTAATATTATACTGAACACTAATAACCAAAATGCCTTTTAAGATTTTTCTGGTATCAGTGTATGGACTAACAATTCATCATAACACACTCTGAGTCTTGTGTTATGTGTTTATGTTCTTTGGAAATATTCGGGAATTTTGCTTTGGTTATGTGGGATGGGTGGTGGTGATAGTGACTTACAAATGTTAATAAATGCTTCTGAAAATATGCCCAGATCTTTTAACATTTATGGTTTTGAAAAATGCCTCATTTTAGTAAAGATTTTTAAGCATAGTGTTTTTGGTAATTATTTTAATAAAATTGGAGTTATCCAAGGAGTAGATTGGAAAATCAAATGTAAGTAGGTGCCTTTAGCATGTGATAATTATGTCTTACATAGTTAATGCTTACTTACTTTATTAAAATTAATTTTTAATATTTTCCTTTGACCCGAGTTTTTCACTAAGAAATTCAGATCAGCTGCCATGTTAGCTGTCTTTGCTGTGTCGGCTGTAGTGCACGAATATGCCTTGGCTGTTTGCTTGAACTTTTTCTACCCAGTGCTCTTCGTGCTTTTCATGTTCTTTGGAAGTAAGTAACTTGGCATGCCGTGAGTACTGAGTATTGTGCTAAAAGAGAAATTTCGGAAAGTAAAGTATAAAATCAATGTAGAAAGCTTGACACTAAGTAGTACAACATTTCAAGGCAGAGCTGGTTTATCGAGATGGTAAGAACATTGATTTTGTTTTTACCATCAGTCTCAGGATGCTTGCACTTTGAAGTAGGGACCTCTTAGAGACTGTTGATAACACTTGTTTGGTAGGTGATAATAAGTATAAACTTCGTTATAGTGAAACTCTGTCAGTGTTCACCCCCTGAAAAAAAACAACCCTTTTCTGGGTGGGTGGAGAGGAACAAGTTAGAATATTAATGAGTCCTATGGAAGTATATTTTCACCTGTCCTGAATACTTTCTGACTTCCAGTTAATCGTTGACTAATAAGTTTCAACACTGAAGCATCATTTTTGTTTATAGGACCAATAGCTAGAATAAAACATGTTCATACACAGTTGGTGCTCATTGTGATAATTAAATGATTACAACAGATGTCTGATGCCCCCCAGCTCCTGATGGATTCTGTTTTGATAACTACATGTGTTTTTGTTCTCTTCCTAACTTCAGTGGCTTTCAATTTCATTGTCAATGATAGTCGGAAAAGGCCAATTTGGAATGTTCTCATGTGGACTTCTCTCTTTGCGGGCAATGGTGTCCTCCTGTGCTTTTATTCTCAAGAGTGGTATGCACGTCAACACTGTCCTCTGAAAAATGTGAGTCATCCTTCAGGCTGGGGTGGACAAGTAACTTCCCTGTCTCCTGATTGTGAGGGTTGGACTGGCCAGTATTAAAGGGAAGGGGAGTAGTGGAGGTTATGATGAATTCAGTGTTAAGGGGAGGGACATATGGAGTAAATGCTTTCATTTATTATCTGATCTTACTCCACTACCCTTGAAACTTTTCTTTGATTTTCCTCATCCTGAACTTGCCTTGCTCCTGGTTTTCTTCTTTTTCTCTTTCATTGGTTCTTCTTTAGCTCCTGCTAGTTTCCTCCTGTGTCCTGAAAATGTAAGTGTTCTCCAGAGTTTTCCCAATGGCATGTGCATCCTCTGCTGCCACCACCTTAACAGATGTATCTTTTACCTCTTCTCTCCCCAAATAATAAACTCTTTGTAAAAATGCCCAGCTATACTCATATGCCTGGGATCCTATTTCCCTTGATTCTTTTTGTTCTTTTGTACAGATCTGTACGAAAAGATCTGTACTCTTTTCTTTTTTGTAATTAGATAAGAGTGTCTTTCTTAGAGCTTTGGCTTTTAACTGCATATGAATAATTCCCAGATATTTAGGGGGTGTAGAATATATCCTGATACATTTGCCTTGGTGGTTCTCACAGGCACCTACACCTGTGAGATGCCCATAATCAAATTAATTAGGTTTTCTCCCAAAGCTTCCTTTACTGTCTACCCTGTGTCCCTGTGTCTGTTATGCTGCCCTAACACCCCCTCCTCATGTCATTATTAATCCTGTTTTCTGCATTTGAACTGACCTTTCTGAACTCTGTCTCTGGTCATGTTTCTCCTTATACCCAGATTCCACTTGTCAGATTTTGTTTTAATCAAAAGCCAATTTGGATGCAGTATCTTCTCTGAAGCTTCTTCAAATACTTGCTCCAGTCTCTTTTTGTAGTACTTTATGTGTTTCTCATTTAGATAACTCAGTAATTTTAAATCTTGTTTTTATCGTAGTTGGTATATATATTTACCATCCTTAACCTACCACTGTTTAGATTTTAGGCTACTAAAAGTGGGGCTGTGCTAAAATAAAATTCAAGATACAAAGAAGAGGGCAGTGCCTTTTTGGAATTTGGTCATCAGTCCATGCAGTTGTGTAGAATTTGCTGGACTTTAAAAGCTTCATGTAAAGCTTCTAAGTCAAATCAACTTGTGCTATATACAAAAATAATGAACATCTTTTGAATTCGTGATCTACTTAATAGCTAAAAGTTTACTTACTGAATGTGGGAGGTATTTTAAAGATGTATAATAGCATGTAACACTAATACCCCCTGCTTACGCCCACACCTCATAAACACAGTGCACACAAATAAATGACTCTTCCGTTCTTTCTTTCCCTTGAAGCCCACATTTCTGGATTATATCCGGCCACGTTCCTGGACTTGCCATTACGTGTTTTAGAAGTTTGGACTTTGTTTCCTTCCTTGACACTGAAGATTGGGTATTCTGCCTCATTTGGGGTCAGCATCTTTTTCCAGGTGTTACTGAAATGATCTGTATTATTTGGACCACTCCAGGCTTTACAGATGGCTCACTCCATTCCTAGGTCAGCTGAGCTGTTAGAAGTTTACTGGAGTTTTGTATCTTTAAGCAATGCTTTCTTCCCCACTTTGGGAGAAGGAGGTCTTTATAGCCGACATGACAAATTTTTGCTGGGTCATATTGGCTTAAGCCTCAGAAATTTTATCTGTTTCGTTTCTTGACTCCATCTAATTAGAGACTTAAACACCAAACCTTGTTTTCTTGGCCACTGAATCAGCCAAGACACATGAAGAAATCATTTAAATATCTTTGGCTTTTTTCATGCACACGGTTCATGCATAGAAATTTTTTCATGCACACGGTTAGAAAGTACACTAAGCATGCACTTTGGAAAGAAAAGTAAATGTGAATGTTTTGGTGTTTCTAGTAGAGATAAAATATTTTTTAAAGAAATTTTGTTGAAAATCCTAACTTGTAATTTTTTGGGAAAATTTCAGTTCTTCATTTTTACCTTGTTTTTGCTATACAGTGTAAGTCTTGATTCTGTGAAGCAGAATTATACTTTTTACCTAGAATTTCTGAGTTTTCATCCATAACGTTACATATTGAGGGGAACAGAAGAAGGAAGGGAGAAAAAAAGAAGCAGCATAGGATAAAGTATGACTCCCAAAGTAATTTTCAAAAAAGATTTGCGGAGTCAATCACATGTTAAAGCATGGAAATTACATGGAAGGTAACTTCTTTTGTTTAAGGTGATAACTTCTTTGAAGTTATTCAGAAGTATCCTTTGGTACAGGATTTTAATTGTCAAATAAACACTGCCTTTAATTATTTTGCAGACTGATCAGTCTGTAACATAAGTATTAATCACTGTCATTAATGTTAAGGTGATTATTATACATTCGGAAGCTGGTTTCTGTATTTGCTCAGTTAACTAAACTTTTAATGGTAGTATACTTCAGGTGGCACACATTAATGTGCCATCATTTTCAAGAAAATGTACTGTCTTAGGTGGTGTTCCCATGTCTTAAGATGCCCATTGCTAATACAGTGTGGTGTGTCAGAATTACTTTGTATGCATGTATGAAATGTGTTCCTAAAGACTGAGCATTGGAAGAGGTATCAGAAATCTTTTAGTTTGGAGCTATAACCTCCAAATGATTGCTTTAACATAACTTGTAATTTCTGGTTTTTAAAAAAAACTAAAAATGAGTCAATCACTTGAATTTTAAATATAATGAGGGAGCTGAGAAAAACAGATTGGTCTAAGACTTGTTTATGAATAAGCCAGTCTATTGAAGCGAGAAAATGGAATTCTTAAGTCTGTATTCCTGTTAAGTACTGTAAATGTACATTCTCACTGAGAAGACTTTGTTGCACTGTACTGATTCTGAATACTGTATTGAACTGATCAAGGCTACTTTTTTTTTTTTTTTTTTTTTTTTTGGAGGGGGTCTGAAGCTTTTTTTTTTTTTTACATGGTGAACGAATTCTTACATAGTGAATAAATTCTTACATGGTGAACAGTACAAGGGCAGTCATCACAGAAACTTTCGGTTTTGATCATGCAATATGACCTATAAACAATCAGGTCAAATATGAATATTCGTTTGATTTTTGTACTTGATCTATATGTTGATCCCCCATTTCTCCTACTATTATTATTATTTTTATTTTTAATAAAATGCTGAAGTGGTAGGTAGATGCAAGATAAAGGTAGAAAACATAGTTTAGTGCTGTAAGAAGGCAAATGTAAATGATCAGATGATCAGGTGTGTGCCTATGGACTAAGTATTAATCCAGGCTAGACAAGGGCATCAAGACATCCACAGATGCAGAAGATTTCTCTCAAAGCAGGGGGGGTGAGGTTCTGAGTCAAGGCTACTTTTTATAAAAACTCAACTTCTCATTGTTTGTTAGTGATCTTCTGGTTTTCTTCCCAAGGATTTCAAGTGAAACAAATATTATGTGTATAATTACAGACTCAAAGTAAGTCTCTACTAAGAAATTTTCAGAAACACTTAAAAGGAAAAAATAGCCACTTTCTGTGAAAGAAGCTCGTTTGATAGCCGTGATCTTGTTGCTGTTCACTGTTAAACAAAGTCTTTTCTTTAAATCACTACCTGTACTCTTAAAACCAATAAATCAAAACTAAAACTTCTACTAATGTGTTTCAGGAAGATTTATTGATTTTTCCCCCCCTTTTGCTGATGTGGTAAAAATTATTTTATTACAGGATGGTATTTTTTTTCTTCTAAAAAGTAATGAGTCTAAAATTTATTTCCTGTAAGAAGTATTAATGATAGTAACCATTATTTAGGTGTGTTACCCAAGAGAATAACTTAAGATCTCTAACTTTTTTGGTCAGTTTGTTAGATGCTTTTATGCTCATTCCTGGATAACAAAGGAAAATGGAGTTTTCCTTTTTTGTTTTTGGTAGTTTAATCTGCAGTTGCTTAGGTAAAGTTGATTCCCTTGTGTTAGAGTTAATTAGAAAATTGAGGCTGCTTTTGAGCTCTACAACATTAATAACAGTGAAGCTACAACATTTGGAAGCTGAAGGAGTGGCGGAGATGTTTATTTCCTTTTTCAATAGACCGAAGGTAAAGGTGAGTGATACTAGCAGGTTTATAAAGGACAGTGTGTAACTGTTCTGTATTTGCAAACACAGATTATATTGTGGAAGTAATAAATTTAGCATAGGCAGTTTTCATCGTAATTGCCTAAAAAAATCTTAAAGCATTTTATAGAAAACAGAATATAATGTACTTAAAAGTTGGTCATGTGGGCAAAATAGCCTAAAAGTTGCAGTTTATGACTTGTTGAAGACTTATGCAAAGAAAGTCTTATCTTTGTTTTGTATGGTGATAAGTAATTTTGAGTAAAGTTCATTGTTACGTGTGTTGTACAAATAATGTAGGTAAACTAATATAACTAATATAACTATAGTAACCAGGTGGCCTGATGTGGTGCAGAACTTTAAACATTTGTTTTAGTTATGAAAGCAGTTTAAAAAGCAGATTGTTACACTTAATTAAGCCCAGCATGTAAAACAGATGAGGTATAGCTCCTTCTGGTTGAGACAGGAATTGGGGGTGGGGGGAAATGGATCCCTTCTTGTTTGGTACACCCATTTTCTCCCACGCTAAAATACCCAGTTTGAAAAACACTGGTACAGTGAAAAACGCATGCACAAACTACTGATTTAAGTTGGCCTCATTCTTATTGGCAATGTGACCTTGGGCAAACTTGCTTAATTGATCAGAGCCATAGTTTTCTTCCTCTGTAAAATGGGGGCAATAACTACCTCAAAGGATTGTTGCAAAGCACTAACTCTGGCAGAAATGTGCCTCATGATTTTCTTAGCCTCCATAAATTCCAAACCTGAATCCTTATTTTTTCTCTCTCTGGAAGGCTTTAAAAAATGTCTGTGTTTAAAATGCTGCACACTTCCAAGATTAAATAGGTTCTCAAGATAATGTGATGGTTCTTGGCATTGGACCTTGATTCCAATTCTCCCATAATAGAATTGACAAGAATTTAACAAGATTGTTAAAGACTATCACCTGTGTTTGCACCTCTCCAAAATTATTTTGAGATTTATCTGTTTAGCATTAGGGTAGGGTGGCAGGCTTCCCAAAAGAAATGCATTTCTTCTTTCCCGTAGGTATTTAAGTCAAGTGTTTAGAACTGGTGTGTATTCTTCATACTTAAGTTTTAGAATTTATGGAGAGGTAGGAAATGAGTGATGTCTGTCTTCTGCCAGTGTAAAGAATGCGTTTAGTCTTGGAAGGCAAAATTAATTTCTTAATGGAAGAGAGTTAATACTTTTGTTAATAAAGGTTAAATGTCTTGCTTATTAATCTTGCACATTTCATGAAATCTGTAATTTTATATAATACAGTTGATACATATGTTGTGTGGGCAAATGTTTTGAGGAATAAAATGAATATTAGTGAAGCTTATATTAAGTAATTAGTTTCTAACATGACTAAAGTTTCTATCAGGTAATAGGATGTTGGAACCCAGTACAAAGGAGATAAAATACAGCTACTCTGGTTGAAACAGGGATGGTGGAACCATTGTTGCTTGGCCCGCCAGTGCTCTGCCCTGCCCTAAATTTAATGCCCAGTTTGAAAATTAATAAATAATGATAAAATTGAGAAGCTTTAGGTTAGTAGGAAAGCTGTATGATCTAATCTCCCAAATCCTTATTAAAGTGCATTTTTTCTCTGTAAAACATAAAACTTTTAAATAAAGTGGTTAATTTTAGAAGTGATAGTGTTTCAGAAAATCAAAAGTTGCCTTTATATTCCTTTTTCTAACTGCATTCTGTCCATATTTCTACGTTATTACAGTCACATTTCTGCTGTGAGTGTGCCCTTCCCAAAAGAGTGCTGACCTTTTAGGCTAGCAGGTATTTCACCACTCTGTGTGGTGGAAGTGGTATGTATACTTTATTTTAAAGAACCTTGAAATAAGAGGCAGTTTGTGCACTCAGTCATTCAGGATACAGTTTGAATCCCATGTACAAATGTGCCCATGGGGTGGGAAGAGGGCTCAAGCAAGCCCTGCCAAGGCCCTGCCATTTGGGCCATTGCAGCAGCTTCTCTCCTGTGTCCATGTCTTTCTGGCTTGTGCATTAAATCTGTTCTGAGAGCTCCAGAAGGGTCACAAGCAATCTGAAGTTGAAGATTTTTCTATAATTAAAGGTGTCTTTTCTAATTCATTATGGTTTATTCTCTTCCTGTATTCTTATTCCCCCCGCCTGCCAAATCCTTGTTTTTCTAATCACTTGTTCTAAGTTTTAGTATGCATTGTATTAGCATTAATTTAAATTTTTTGAACTTCAAAAAGCATACATAAAAAAATGGCAAAATATTGCATAAGTGAAGAATGTGGTAAGTAAACATATTTGGAAAAAAGCCTTGTTTTAAAATAACTGCAGGTTTATTGAATATTAATGATATATTTCCTACTTATAAATGCTTCTCATCTTAGTATCAGGCAGCTTTGTATGCAGGATATAGCCAGAGAGAAGGCAAATAACAGAATTCTCATCCAGCAGAATGGAGGGGGAGCCATGTTGTAGGTCACAAAGAAAAATAATGGGGCTCAGTTGTGACTGTATTTGATCAAGAGAAGCAGTCACACTGACTCTGTGAGCCTCCTCTCTCTTCCTTGTGGTCCCTAGTTGCTTGAATTCTTTTGCTGTTGGTCTTTTAAAACGTGAATGGGTATTTCTCAAAATGTACAGCTCCCCCTCCCCTAGAGGGTAGAAATGGAACTTCAGTTTCTAATGAAAGGTGAAAGTGTTGGCCACTGGGCCTTTTCAGAGAAGACTGGGGAAATCTATTTTGAAATGGGATAGGTTGCTTCTCTTCCCAACAAACTCTAAACAGGAACCAGTTATAAGTAGGATTTGACATCACAAAATTCTTTCCATAGAAGCACTTTATCATAGCCAAAAATTAGCAGCTAAGAAGTACCCTCTAGTTACCCTCCATATGCTCCAGAGCTAACCACCTACATCAGCGATGAATGCCAGGAATGGGAAGGGGGAGGTCTCCTCAGAAGTAGACATGTCCGATTCTTGGCCCAAGGGACTATTAGATGCCATTGGGAGCACTGCTGCCGTGTGGCGATTGTCCTTGATGAGTCCCATGTAGTTTGGGATCCTGTCCGGGCTCAGCAGCATAACGAGATTCGTCAATCTAGTTAATAAAACTGGAATAACAATTTGTGAATACACTGTGAGAAATTGCGCATGGAGTGGCATACTCAGGTTGACATGAACGTGCTCTCTGGAAGCCCAGCTTACTGTAGAATGATGTGGATAAAATGAGAGTTCCTGTGGCCAGGATTCTCACCTGGCCCTGGTTGACTAGCTCACTGCACACTTGTGGGCAATACGTGGCTGTTGACTCAATATAAAGAGCCCTGCTCAGTGCTCTGGGCATGACACGGTGGCACGGCTACAGGAGAGCAGAGCAGAGGCTGGAGTGGTGGCAGCGCCGAGGACAGAGGCCCAGAGGACAGCTGTGCGGGACAACTGCAGAGAGGCCCGGAGGATGGCTGTGTGGGACGGCTGTGCAGATGGGCCCAGAGGCCGAGACTGACTTGCTGCAGGCAGACTCGCTCTGAGTGAACGGGATTCTAGTGACTGACCTGCCACCTTGAAATAAAGTTGGGTATAACCTTTCACTCCAAGAACGTTTTGCTGTCAATTTCTTTGGTCACATTGAATCCATAGTGAACTTGCTCGGGGCTGAAACCCATTGGCAAGACAGATGCAAAAGGTGAATTCTAGACTGCTTCAGTATCATGTTCCAGATGCTGTGCTGTCCACTGAAGCTACATTTGTGGACAAGACAAAAATGTTTCTCCCTACAGCCACAGCCATTTGGAATCAGAAGGAGGGTACTTAGGTGAATTGAATAATGAATAAAAAAGTCTGAGGCATCCTTTCAGTTTTAGGGATGCCCCTTTTGTGTGGGAATAATACTAGAAACTAGGCCCCCATCAAGTTTTTGGCTGAGCAATGCCTAGACTTATTTTTCAGTGTGTCTTTAAAAAAAAACATTTCTGATGATTTCATTTTTTAGCTATGTTAAATACAAAAACTGGCCTACTTCCCACATAGACTCCTCCTGGGAGCTTTGCATGCTTGTATGTAAGTGCCCACAGATGTGTAATTCCTACCCACGCACAAAAGAGCTGGTAGAAACGAGGTGGATGTAAAAGCACCTTTTCCCCCCCAGTTCAGAACGTGTTTGGTGATCACACTGACTGACTCCCTTCTGAGATGATCATGTCCACCTGAAGCCCTGGAGGGACTTGATGTTAAGCTGTCACCGAAGTCAGTAATACCAACAAGCACAATTGGCCCTGTGTAAATGATGACTGGCTTGATAACGTTTGACGGAAAATGCTATATAGCAAAGTGCAAGATGAGCAGGTAATCTACCTCGAAGGCCTCAATAATACTTCATTTTAGAGTCCCTGGAATGTTTCAAATTTAACGAGAAATTTCTCGAGAAGCAATTGTATTCTTCAAAAGCTGTGGTCTTCCTGTGGTGTGATGTTCTCATCTGTTGTGCTTAATATGTTTTTACTTTTGCTCAGTAAACAGTATGTACAATCACACCATTGCACAGGTAAGAAAATGAGAAGTAACCTTTGATGTCTTTTTCTTGATCACAGATCCAAATATTTCCCGAATCCTATAGACTTTGCTTTCTGTCTATTACTTGAACTTATCTCCATCTCTTCTATCAATGCCCTACATAGATTTTATTTTAAACTAGGTTAGGAATATGAAAACGAGTTACTTTGTTTTTCCAGTACCTAATCATTAAGCCATGCATAAGTCGACGCTGGAGTTTTGGGACCTCCCAAGCTTAGTGTCCCGTTAGGGATTCCAAACTATAATGTTAAGTCACACCAGTGAGGAGGGAGGAAGAAGGCAAGCTGGGAGAAATGGACCTTCCACCTACTTGTACATTGCTTCTTGTCATCTGTTTTGATGGTTGCCAGTCCTTGAGATGAACTATGTATATGCTGTGCAAGTGCTGTATGTTGTTTTAATCCTTGGAAAATCTGGAGAAAAATTAGGGTGATGGGGGATAGGGCTAAAGGCTAAACAAAGACATACAAGGTGTTTTGACTAGGAAGAACTAAAAAGGGCCATGTTTGTGTTTTTAGTCTCAACACTGCTCGTATTTGTCGTTGCCTAGTCTGCAAACCAGAAATCAGAAAATGAGCACAGAAGCAACAGAACTGTCCAGATTTTTAGACATGTACTGAAGTGTCAGGCAGTGTGGTTCTAAGGAATATAAAGATTTACCAGGATAAGTTTTCTTCCTGAAATTCAGTTTCTACCCTAGAGACATCTAGACGCTCGGATCCCACCGCCATTATGTGGCGTTAAGGCTCCAACATAACTCAAAACAGTCCCTGGTGACAGTGAGGGGCGGGGTCTCACTCCTCGGAGCGAACGCGTTTATCACATTCTTTTATATGTGAGCAGGTTTATTAGCAAGAAGACCCAACGATTTTACTTGGGTTGACTCCGTCTACAGTGCAATCTCCTTCCCTGCAAATGCGATCTTCTCCAGCCAAAAAAAGTCTCGACCCAGGAATGCCTCCGCGTACTCCAGGGGGCGGTGCAGAAGTGTCCAAGGAAGACTTGATCCGGATGTGCAGGACGGGGCCGCCTCTGCAATAAAGCTTCAATTATAGGAACCCAGAGTTTTTGATTACCCAATTTCCCCCTGGATCTGGCTTTTAGAAAAATATGCAAAACAACAAAAACGATGGAAAAAACTGAAGAGATGCTTGCTGAAATGCGACGGCACCTTGCGGCACGAGTCGCGGACTCCGTCCCGGGCGCAGAGGAGGGACCCGCCAGCACTAGCGCCTGCGCACTGGTGCCAGCCCGCGGGGACAGCGGGATCGAGACGCTTCCGGACTCAGTGAGACCGGCCCGATCGAACAGTGTTCTC
The DNA here is from genome assembly GCF_040802235.1 of Manis javanica. NCBI lineage: Eukaryota > Metazoa > Chordata > Mammalia > Pholidota > Manidae > Manis > Manis javanica. Next base: position 87,919,433 of record NC_133166.1, read on the forward strand.
TTGCTGCTGAGTCTAGGCTGTGACTTCAGACAGGTCGAGTACCCGAGAGATCGTTGGGATTCGTAGCTGTCGCCCTCCTCCGGCGGCGCGCCGAGTGCAGCCCCTGGTGGGGGTTGCTAAAGCTCGGGGTCCTGGGTTTCCATGACGACACTGGCGTGCCAGGAACCGGCGAAGAGGCAAGACGTCTGGCGGGAAACACAATCTACGGGTATGGGCAGCAAGTATTCGTCGCCCGTCATTTCTAATGCTAAAACAGTGCCAAATCTGCCCCAGCCCTGAGTCCGTGGAGCTTGTGAGCCCGAAGGCGCTGCTTGGGGGGAAACGGGGAACTCGAGTCCACCTGTTAAGAGCCAGGGGCGCCCTCCAGCTTGTGCGGTCGGTCGGTGGGGTGGCCCGGACCCTGACCCAGCCGCAGGCTTCGTAGTCGCGTCAGATGACCTGGGAACACAGGGCTCCCCAAAGAAGGAAGACCCGTGCGAGATGAATCGTAAACTGATCTTAACATAAGCACTGAACACATCTCATCTCTTTGCCTGCAGGATTTCTTTGCCTGCAGGACAGTGTGGCAGCCCTGCCAATCCCAGCCCGCTGCTGATTTGTTTCTAGGTTAGCTTTTTGGAGGGGTACTTCAAACTACTAAAGAGAGTAATAGGCATCGTGTATTATGTCTTTACCGAAAATACCCCCTACGTCGCTGAACTCCACGCCTACACCTGAGGGCAAAAAATCAAAAGTCTCCGCATCCAAAGAAGAGACAGGTAAAGTTCTTCAAAGATCCCAGACACATAATAAGAACGGACATAGACGGAAATCACAATTTGTTCACCGCGTTCCTTAATGTGAGATTTCAGAATACCTAAATCAGCTTCGTTTTTCCTATACTCTTAAGATTTCTATAAAATCAAAAGCCAGTCCCTTTATAGTATTTTTTAGTGAGAGTGCTACTTCACTAAGGACTGTGTTTGTAACTTTTTTCAAATGTTGATGAATTGTGTATTGTTTGAAATTTAACCTATTATAAAAACCAATAGTATGAAACACTACTTGTTGGGCACATGATCTCTGACTTTAAGGAAACAGTTTGTATCAGGTGTTGGTAATTACTCTAAATGAAACTAATTCCTTATTTAAGATTTTTATTTCATATACAAATAAGTACAGATTTGTACTAGAATAAAAATCTACTAGACTCATCCTTATCATTATGCTAAAGCTGCCTCCAACCACCTTTATCTTGTTTTTAGGGGAGTTTGTGCTAAAGCCCCAACCCAACTTCTTTTCCCCCCTATTTCCTCTGATATTACCATTCCATCCCAGACTTCCAAGAAATAGAGATTTGGTGATGTGAACTTCAGAGCTTTGATGGTGATCAAAGCATGATACCTCCTCACAGAAATTAGCATAAACCTTAGGGTGTGAGGGTCGTAGGTTAGAAGAGTTCTTTAAGAGTGACAACCCAGCTCTCCCGACTGACTTCACGGGAGACCTTTTCCTGTAGTAGCCCTACTTCCTACTATATAACTCCTCTGCCCTACTCAGGCCAAGTAGAACACTCTTTGTACTTTCCTTACTCTGCCACTTTGCTCAAATTCCATTCTCTTCATGTCCAACAATCTCAATTCTACTTCTACTTTTAAGCCCAGCTCAGATCCCTTCCACTCTATAAAGGCCCCAATTTAATGCAGTTTTTCTCACTTCTGAATTTATGTAGGAAAAAACTACTAAGTAATTCGACAGTTTGGGAAAGGAGATTTCTTTTGCCATTTTCACATCAAAGGGAAAATAGATGTTCTGGTCATCTTAAGGCTATTCCATTTAAATGGAAAGACTGAAGTGAGTTTAATTTTCAACTTTGAATTTGGAGTAATGGAGGTCCATCTTTGTACTACCTGAATTTTTGAACCCATGTCTGATGTAAATGTGAGTAGGGCAGGCAATATGAGTTTCTTTGCTTCTGATTGACAATAGTAATAATATTTAAAATAATATTCTATAGTTAGGAAGTGTTTCCTCTATTAGATACATACAGTTGGGGTTGATTCCCAAACTGGCAATCTCCTACTAACTGTCCAAAAAACTATAGTAAGTGTTGCTTTCCCATTACTTTCTTAGGTCTTCCTGAGCTAAGGGAGAAAAAAAATATGGTGGATCATTCCAAATCCCTTCCTACTTCCCTTCAGAATGAGTTTATCCCTAAAGAAGTTCTTCTTTCTTTGAGCTGTGCAGCCAATGCTGGTCCTTGTCCTGAAAATTTACTGCCTCCCAAGAAAATTAAAACCCCAAAGGTTGGTATATACATATATGAAGGACTTGGGAACATTTATCTTTTTGGTATCAAGTTCATTAAATGTTTATTGAGCATATGTTACTGTTTTCGTTTTGCTTTTCTTCAGTTCAAGTATAACTGACATAATATTACATTAGTGTAAGGTATACAACATAGGGATTTGACAATTATATACATTATGAAAGAGTATATGTTACTGTAAAAAAAAATTCAGTTAAGTAAATCTGAAGATCTAGTTGGCTTTACTCAGTGATTCATGAATTAGGCAGCATCTCATCTAGCAAGCAGAAAGGAGCTCCAAGAAGCTAAACTAAATGAAAGGCTTTTACAGGCAGAAGGGGCCTATAACAAGGACTTCATAAAGCAAAAAAAAGGATTATTTCAGTCAAGGTTCCCTTCCTTTGGGGGAAGGATAGGGATCTGTCATACAGATGACCTCACTAGTGCTGTCAGGAAATTTCAGACGCATGGTTTTAAAATTTTATTCTTGGGAGAGGCTGAAACCAGTTAGGTTAGGTATTAAGTCTTGGTTTGCTGGGGCTTAGCAGAAGTGACTTCATTTGGAGCCTGTTGTTTCTTTTTTAACAAATATTCCAGATTGTCTTTTAAAAATCTTAAAATTAATTTCCTAGGTTGAAAACTAAATCCTGTGCATGAATATTTCCAAGGAAATGTTCAAGTATTTCCATTGATTTGTTCTTATGTGTTTTACTTAAATGATCACTACTACTCTTACTCTTGATATTTTTCTTTCACTATTGAATTGTTCTACTGACAGTCTTTATCCTTAGTATTGAATAAGAATTCTGCTTTCTTTTTCCCAGAGTGTAAATGCCATTAATGTAAATACTCAAAACAATGAACCGATTTCACTTGACTAGAGCGCCCTCTGCTGTGTATTCATGATTTTGCTTTTTCCCCAGGGAACTCTTCCACGCCTTGTTGACCATGTCTGGCAGCACCCTGTTCGAAGGAGTAAGTTCAAATACCTGATTGACCATCCTGTTTCCCTAACAGGAGCTGGAAGGTAAAGAAGGAAGGTAGTGGGGAAGATGCAAATGAATAGAGAGTCATTTTCTCATTCTGTATGATTTCTTTTGGGAGGGGCAGGATTGGAAAAAAAATCATAAAATCAAAAGTTTTAAAACTTCTAATATTTTTGATTAATTATGTTAAAAAAAAAAATTCAACTTTTTTGTTCAAATTTAAAGATCGAATTATCTTTTTTTAAGTGATTCATGAACTAGGGGGCACCTCACCTAGCAAGAGAGATACTCCAAGAAATTGTTCAAAATGAAAGGTATTTATGGGAAGGAGGTAGTGCAAAAAGTTACTAGTAAAAGAAAATAAAGGATTGTTTCAAGGCCAAGTCAGCCTCCCTTAGGGGGAAGAGCAAGAAGCCTTATTATACAAATGATCTCATCTTCCTTTGGAGAATGGACAGGATCCTGTGACAGTCCTTCATTGGTGCTCTGACCAGAAAATTCCCGATTGACTGTTGAAAGTTCACATTCCTGGAATAGGCTGAAACTGTAATTAAGTCGTGGTTTGAGGGCAGGGTAAGCAGATCACTCCATTTGGGCTTGTTTGTTTGTTTTTAACAATCAAAATACAATCTGATGAGGGTACAGGACCACAGTTTTATGTATTATTAGTAGATTGGCAATAGGTGCTTGCTCTGCTTGCTTAGGGTTTAAGTTTGCTTTTTGCATGCGTTTGTGTACTTGCTCCCTTATTCTCCTATTGCTTGTTGTACCCTACTAAAGGGAGGGACAAGATCAGACAGCAAGAATGCCTCTAGTGCCTCTCTTATTTGTACATCTGAGAAGAGCTAGGTAATATAGCTTCATGAGATAGAAAACCTTGAAAAACAAGTATTCAGTCCTTGGTTTTCCACAAAGTGAACCTTAAACTTTTACACCATCTCAAATCAAATCAGCAAATACTATTTGTTGTTTTTAGATCATTCCTATAAATATTCTAGATGTCAACACTTTCCATTAGAAGACCGTGACCTGCTCATCTTCTATGTATAGTCCATTTATCAGTTTGTTCCCTCCCAGCCCCTTACTGAAATATGACTTCATCTGAAAGAAATGTTTACACTTATTAATACTTAGGTAGGTTAGTCTTTCTGAGTTCCATTTTTGCATTTGTAAAAAAGGTAATAATAGACTTGCTCTGTTTTATGTACCTGCCAGGGATATTGTAAACCACAGATGAGATAATGGATACAAGAGCACCTGTAAAACTGTACAAGTTCCTTAAATATAAGTTGTTATTCACTATGTCTCACTGCTAGAAAAAGTGGCAGAAACTTGGGCTATTGACTTTTGTGTCCTGGGCTTTAGGGTCATAAAGTATCTGTACTTTATTTTATACCTTCAGATCATGGTGTAATAGTAAAAGTACTTATAAAATGTTTGAAGTACTTTGAAAAAATTATTAGCTATATCTGAAGGTGGTAGAAAACTGTAAGTTTTAAAGTCAAATGACTTCTGACTTGGAATTTTTTAAAGTGTGAAAATCTGAGGAACAAAACAGCAGCAGACTCACAGAACCCAAGAATGGACTAACAGTTACCAAAGGGAAAGGAACTGGGGAAGATGGGTGGAAAGGGAGAGATAAGGGGATTAAGGGGCATTATGATTAGCACACATAATGTGGGGGTGGGGCCCCAGAAGAAAGTATAGCACAGAGAAGACAAGTAGTGACTCTGTAGCATCCTACTATGCTGATGGACAGTGACTGCAGTGGAGTGTGGGGGTGACTTGATAATAGGGAGTATGTAGTAACCACAATGTTGCTCATGTGAAACCTGAGCATAAGGTTGTACATCAGTGACACCTTAATTTAAAAAAATGTGAAAATCTGAATTGTGGTAGACAGGATAATGGCCTCCCTGCAAAATACTGTCACCTTAATTCTCAGAACCTGCAAATACATGCCTTACATGGCAGAAGGGACTTTGCAGATGAGATGAAGGTCCAGGACCTTGAGATGAAGGTTAAGGACCTTGAGATGGAGAATTTTTTCTGGATCATCAGCATGGGGATACCTAATCACCTGAGTCTTTAAAAGAAGAAAATCAAATGGGGTCAGAGAGATGAGACAGAAGGAGAACAGATTCTAAGTGCGAGAGATATTCAGATTCAACCTGCCTTTGCTGCCTTTGAAGATGGAGGAAGCTAAGAACTGTCATTGGCCACTAGAAGCTGGGAATGGCCTTCAGCCGACAACCATCAAGGAAACAGGGATCTCAATCCTAGAACCTCAAGGAACTGAGTTCTGTTAACAACTCTAATGGTCACAGAAATGGACCCTCCTGTGGAGGTTCCAGAAAGGAACACGGCCCTGTCAGCACCTAGATTTTACCCCATGAGACCTCTGTTGGGCTTCTGACCTTCAGAACTATAAGATAATAAACTTGTGTGGGGATTTGTTATGGCACCAGTAAAAAAAAATTAGTACACATATGCACAATTAATAGCACTCATAAAAGGCAACTTGTCTAGCAACTTAAATGCTTGAGCACAACAGTAAAATACAAAGCAACCAAGCAAATAGCCTGTGTAATATTTTTCAGTGGCTCTATCAGTGCAGAAAATAAAACACTCTAGATATTTCAAGCAGGAAAGCGAATATTTACAAAATTGTTGGAAGGGCTGAATTACCAGGTGTGAAACAATGCTTTTGAGAGTTATTCCCAAAATTATTGGGAATTAATCCCAGGATGGAATTAACCCCTTGTGGAGGCTACTGCCTCCAAATTTGCCACAAGAGTTCAAGAGTATGCCCCCCTAAATCAACAGTTGTCTAGGGAAGATGAAAATGTCTACTAAGTGCTTGAAAAGATGCTTTTCCTTACCATAAAGGAAGGCAAATCAGGTACTGTGAAAAAACATTTCACACCCACTAGGATGACCATAGTCCAAAAGCCGACAGTAGCATGTGTTTTTAAGGCTACAGAGAAATTGGAAGTGTCACATATTGATAGTGGGAATGTAAAATGATACAGCCTCTTTGGAAAAGTTTGGCAGTTCCTCAGAAATTTAACATCGAGTTACCTTTGACCCAGTAATCTCTACCCCTAGGTATATGTACCCAAGAGAACTGGAAATACCTGTCTGCACAAAACCTTTTACCTGAGTGTTCATGTCAGCATTATTCCTAGAGCCAAAGAAGTGGAAACAGCCCAACTGTCCATCCGCTGATAAAAAGTAAACAAAATGCAGTACACAACGGAAGAGTATTCATGCATAAAGAGCAGTGAAGTACTGATACATGCTACAGCGTTGATGAGCTTTGAAATCATTATATTAACTGTTAAGAAGCCATTCAGAAAAGGACACATATTGTATATTTCTACTTACATGAAATTCCACAATGGCAAATCCATAGAGACAAAAGGTAGACTAGTGGTTGTCAGGGCATGGGTGGAGATGAGAATGGGGGATTACTGATAATGGATAAGGAGTTTCTTTTTGAGGTGATGAAAATATCCTGGAATTAGATACTGTGATGGTCTGTACAACTTTGTGAATAGGCTAAAATGTTGTACATTATGAATATAGTAAAAACTTGTAAATATGCTAAAAACTTGTAAATTGTACTCTTTAAATAGGTGAAATTATGGTATGTGAATTTTGCAATAAAAAATACCTCCTTAACTGTGATCTGAGGATAAGGAAACTGAAGTCAAGGAGCTGTCACTCACTGCTTCTGCTGTTACTGCACTGCCTCTCTGGACTGGGTGGCTGGAGGGTCGATTCTGGAATGTGGCTTCAGGAAAAGCAGTTTTCCATGATGTTGCTGGCTGGCTCACCTAAACCATGGCAGAAAATGGCTTCTGCCTCTTCTACCTCCAAAATTTTGCAAAAGTGCATCAACTTCTGGAACATAGTTCACATTGCAGAACCATAGCTGCAAGGGCATTTGGGAAAGCACTTTTCCAACCTCTCCAATCCAAAGAGGGTAGGTATCTAGTACACAACAAGCCCTACTATTCCCATACTCTGCTAGGTTTCAGAAATAACCCAACAGTCCTCAAGAAGTTCCTAGCTTCACAAGTCATTAGATGAATTATCAAAAAGATTATATCATGTTCATATATATTCTATTTAGAGAGTTGCGAAGTTGCAGACTCACAGACTCCCAAGAAGGGACGAGCGGTTACCAAAGGGCAAGGGGGTAAGAAGGGTGGGTGGTGAGGGAGGGAGGGAGAAGGGGATTAAGGAGCATTATGATTAACACACACATAATGTAGGGGGGTCATGGGGAAGGCAGTATAGCACAGAGAGGACAAGTAGTGACTCTACAGCATTTTACTACGCTGATGGACAGTGACTGCAATGGAGTGTGTGGTGGGGGGACTTGATAATATGGGTGAATGTAGTAACCACAATGTTGCTCATGTGAAATCTTCGTAAGATTGTATATCAATGATACCCTAATAATAGTTTTTAAAAAGCTGCAAACATTTAAATACATTTTAGAAGACTTCATGTTGCTTAAAAAGCATCACTCAGTTTTTTTGAAAATCAGTATCTCTGAAATATCTCATTCCCTGAACAACTTAAAATAAAAGACATGCTTTAATTTATGTGCATAACTCAATTGGTGATTTGGAGAAGAATTTGAAGTATGAACTCAGTGTGATAATCTGGGGGCTGAAGAATGGGATGAGCACTTACAGTCTAATAAAATCTTTTTTATGTAATGGCTAAGAGTCAAAGTCTTTTTTTCTTTAAAGTAAAAATAGATTTTCCAGAGGAATGGAAGCAGGTGATTTACCACATGAGTTTTATGAGAAATGAAACACATCCTTTATTATTTTATTTATTTGTTTTCTACTAATTTTTCCACCTTCACCTCTTTCATCCATTCCCCTACTTTCCTCCCCTATGGCAACCACAAGTCTTCTCTGTGAGTCTTTCTGTTTTGATGTTCATTTTTTTTTAATTCCATGTAGAAGAGAAATCATATGGTATTTGTCTTTATCTGACTGACTTATTTCACTTAAATATTGCCCTCTAGGTCTGTCCATGTTGTTACAAATGGCAAGATTTCATTCTTTTTTATGAATAATATTCCACTGTATATATGTACCACATTTTTAAAATTCGTCTATTGATGGACATTTAAGTTGTTTCCATATTTTGGCTGTTGTAAATAATGTTGTAGTAAACAGAGGGGTGCACATATCTTTCCAAATTAATGATTTTGTTTTCTTAGGGTACATTCCCAGAAGTGGAATTGCTGGGTCATACAGTATTTCAATTTTTAGTTTTTTGAGAAACCTCCATACTGCCTTCCATAGTGACTACACCAGTTTACAATCCCACTAACAGTACATGAGGGTCTGCTTTTCTCCATATCCTTGTCAACACTTGTTATTTCTTGTTTTGTTGATATTTGTTGATACTCTTGATTGGTATGAGGTAAAATTGTGTTTCTGATTTGCATTTCCCTGATGATTAGTGCTGTGGAGCATCTTTTCATGTGTCTGTTGATCATCTATGTCTTTTATGGGAAAAATATCTATTCGAGTCTTCTCCCCATTTTTTAGTTGGATTATTTGTTTTTCATTGTTGAGTTGTACGAGTTCTTTATCTGTTTTTTATATTAGCCCCTTATTGGATATATCATTTGCAAATATCTCCTTCCATACAGTAGGTTGCCTTTTCATTTTGATGATGGTTTCTTTTGCTGTGCAGAAGCTTTTTAGTTTGGTGTAGTCTCACTTGTTTATTTTTGCTTTTGTTTCCCTTGTCTGGAGAGACATATCCAGGAAAAAATAACTAATGCCAACATTCAAGAGTATACTGTACTTTCTTATAGGAGTTTTATGGTTTCAGGTTTTATACTTAAATCTTTTGTCGATTTTGAGTTTATTTTTGTGTATGGCATAATAACAATATCCAGTTTCATTCTTTTGCATGTAGTTGTCTAGTTTTCCCAACACCATTTATTGAAGAGATTGTCTTTGCCCATTCTTGCCTCCTTTGTCATAGATTAACTGACCTTATAAGGATAGGTTTATTTCTGGGCTCTCTATTCTGTTCCATTGATCTATAGGTCTGGTCTTGTGCCAGTACCATACTGTTTTGATAACTGCAGCTTTGTAGTATAGTTTGAAATCAAGGAGTATGGTACCCTCAGCTTTGTTCTTCTTTCTTAAGATCACTTTGGCTATTTGGGGTCTTTTATGGTACCATACAAATTTTAGGATTATTTGCCCTAATTCTGTGAAAAATACCATTAGTAGTTTGACAGGGATTGCATTGAATCTATAGATTGCTTTGGGTAGTAAGGTCATTTATCAATGAAAAATTGTGTTTTTTTTTAAATGTTTATTTGAAAATAAAACATTATTTCCTCTAAAAATAAAGATACCCAATAAGTCAATAATAGAAATATAAAAGGTTCCTAAAATTCCTTTTGGAAAATTTGAATGACAGTTACCAAACCAACATTTCCTTTAGAAAGATGTATGTGGACCTGTTTGTGTGTGTGTATATATATATATATAAGTATTTACTGTTTTTAGCTAACAAAACTCTGTTGGCCAACTTCTCTAGTAGTCATTGATATGATAGAAACTGATGTCTTATGATCCTTATAGCATCCTTTCTTTAAGCAACTTTATTGAGATGTCTTTGACACATAGAATAGTATATATTTAAAATCTATAACTCATTTTCATAAATGATACATTGTAGAAAGATCACTACAATCAAGTTAAATAACTTATTCATCATTTCTACATAGTTACCACTTGTGTGTGTATGTGTTGAGAAGATTAAATTTCAGATATATTCTCTTAGCAGATTTCAAGTATAGAAAACAGTATTGTTAACTCTCATTACCATGCTGTACATCAACTCTGGAACACATTCATCTTGCATAATTGGAACTTTTTACCTTTTGACTAAAATCTCCTCATTTCCCCTCTCCTCCCCAACTCCCTCATCTCACTTAGAAGTGAGGTCATGCATTTGTCTTTCTCTGTCTAGCTTATTTCACTAACATAATGTTCTCCAGGTTCATCCATGTTGTGATAAATAGCAGGACTTCCTTTTTTAAGGCTGAATAACATTCTATTGTGTATACGCACACACACACAGACATGCCCCAGATTTTCTTCATCCATTCATTCATCAGTGGACATTTAGGTTGGCTGTTGTAATGCCGCAATGAACATGGGAGTGCAGATATTTCTTCAAGATCCAGATTTCATTGCCTTTAGATATAAACTCAGAAGTGGGGTTGCTGAATCATATGGTGGTTCTATTTTTAATTTTTTTTAGGAACCTACATACTGTGTTCCCTAATGGTCATACCAGTTAAAATTGGGGAGACAGACAGGGACATCTGAAAATTATGTGCAGTAAGTGACATGATTATAACTGTGCTATAGGGAGATGAATCTGGCAGAAGTATGTAGAATACACTAGAGAGACTTGAGAATCCACATAAAAAGTAATACTTGGACTTGTGATTTGGCATTTGGCAAGAGACAAGAGTACTGACCACTAGAATGATATGAGGGTGATTGTAAAATTAACAAGTGTTAGTAATAAATGGATATTGAGGGCAAAGACTGAGAAGGAATCAGTTATGGATGCTGTGATTTTGATGAGTAGAATGATGGTGAATATAGGAGGGTAAAAATTAGAACTGGAGGGAGAAATATTCAGTTGCATCTAGAGGTAACAAATGTGATAAAGTGAGTTTTGGTGGCATTGCCAAAGGAGAAAGTGTAGGGAAGAAGGAATGAGGACAGAATATTGTGATGCATTCCCATTTAGTAGCTAGGAAGTAACAAAGAAGTCCAAGAAGGAGTTAGGATGCAGAGCCAAAAGAGTCCAGTAACAGAGGATAGAGGAGAGGCGAGTGTTTTTTAAAAAATAGGTGATCAACCCTGGAAAATATTCCTAGGAGAAAAAATAACTGAAGAAATAAATAAAATTGAGAAGAATAAAATAATAGAAAGAATCAATGAAAGCAAGAGCTGGTTCTTTGAGAAAATAAACAAAATAGATAAACCCCTACCCAGACTTATCAGGAAAAAAACAGAGTCTACACACATAAACAGAATCAGAAATGAGAAAGGAAAAATCACTATGGACAACATAGAAATACAAAGAATTATTAGAGAATACTATGAAAAATTATATGCTAAAAAATGGGATAACCGGGAGCCAGGATGGCGGTGTGAGTAGAGCAGTGGAAATCTCCTCCCAAAAACACATAGAGCTATGAAAATATAACAAAGAAAAATCTTCCTAAAATAGAGACCACAGAACATAGGACAACATCCAGACCACATCCACACCTGCAAGAACCCAGCGCCTTGCGAAGGGGGTAAGATACAAGCCCCGGCCCGGCGGGACCCGAGCACCCCTCCCCCCGGCACCCGGTGGGTGGAAAGAAACCGGAGCGGTTTTTTTTTGGTGAGTGCTTTTTGGAAGCCTTAAAGGGACAGGGACCCCGTTGCTAGGGAGGCAGGGTGGCGGGACCGGTGAGCGGGTGCCTGGGACCGGCGCCTGAGGACAAAGAATATCCCACATTTTTCCCTGTGGGACCGGTGGGCAGGTGCCTGAGACCGGCGCCTGAGGACGGAGGAAATCGCGCGTTTTTCCCCTTTGTTTTTTTCTCTTTTTGGTGAGTGCTTTTTGGAAGCCTTAAAGGGACAGGGACCCCGGTGCTAGAGAGATAGGGTGACAGGACTGGTGAGCAGGTGCCTGGGACTGGCACCTGAGGACAAAGATTATCCTGCATTTTTCCTGTGGGACCAGTGGGTGGGTGCCTGAGACCGGCACCTGAGGACGAGGAAATTGTGCACTTTTCCCCTTTTTTTTTTCTCTTTTTGGCGAGTGCTTTTTGGAAGCCTTAAAGGGACAGGGACCCTGGTGCTAGGGAGGCAGGGCGGCGGGACTGGTGAGCGGGTGCCTGGGACCAGCGCCTGAGGACAAAGAATATTGCACGTTTTTCCCTGCGGGACCGGTGGGCGGGTGCTTTTTGGAAGCGTTGAAGGGACAGGGACCGTGGTGCTAGGGAGACAGGGCAGCAGGACCAGTGAGCGGGTGCCTGGGACCGGTGCCTGAGGACAAAAAAAAAAAAAAATCGCGTGTTTTTTCCTTTTTTTTTTTTTTTTCTGTTCCCTCTCTAATTGTTGCTGTTGTTGTTTTGGTTTGGAGAGTGCTTTTTGGAAGTCTTAAAGGGGCAGGACAGGTCACTTAGACCAGAGGCAGGGAATCTGGGGATCTCTGGGGACTCTAACCCCCTGGGCAGCAGGGAGCACAGAGGCCCCTTACAGAGATAAATAGCCTCCCAGCCGCTCCCCCTCCAACGGGGCTCCACCATTTTGGAGGAGCAGCCCCAGCCAGGCCCCGCCCACAGCAACAGCGGAGATAAACCCCATAGCAACTGGGCAGGAAGCAGAAGCCCTGTCTGCACACAGCTGCCCAGCACAAGCCACTAGAGGTCGCTATTCTCCCAGGAGAAGGCCACAAACCAACAAGAAGGGAAGCTCTTCCAGCGGTCACTTGTACCAGCTCTGCAAACTATCTCTATCACCATGAAAAGGCAAAACTACAGGCAGACAAAGATTACAGAGACAACACCTGAGAAGGAGAAAGACCTAACTAGTCCTCCTGAAAAAGAATTCAAAATAAAAATCATGAACATGCTGACAGAGATGCAGAGAAAAATGCAAGAGCAATGGGATGAGATGCAGAGAAAAATGCAAGAGCAGTGGGATGAAATCCGGAGGGAGATCACAGATGTCAGGAAGGAGATAACAGAAGTGAAACAATCCCTGGAAGGATTTATAAGCAGAATGGATAAGATGCAAGAGGCCATTGAAGGAATAGAAGCCAGAGAACAGGAACGTATAGAAGCTGACATAGAGAGAGATAAAAGGATCTCCAGGAATGAAACAACACTAAGAGAACTATGTGACCAAGCCAAAAGGAATAATATTCGTATTATAGGGATACCAGAAGAAGAAGAAAGAGGAAAAGGGAAAGAAAGTCTCTTTGAAGAAATAATTGCTGAAAACTTCCCCAAACTCGGGGAGGAAATAATCGAACAGACCATGGAATTACACAGAACCCCCAACAGAAAGGATCCAAGGAGGACAACACCAAGACACATAGTAATTAAAATGGCAAGGATCAAGGACAAGGAAAGAGTTTTAAAGGCAGCTAGAGAGAAAAAGTTCACCTATAAAGGAAAACCCATCAGGCTAACATCAGACTTCTCGACAGAAACCTTACAGGCCAGAAGAGAATGGCATGATATACTTAATGCAATGAAACAGAAGGGCCTTGAACCAAGGATACTGTATCCAGCACGACTATCATTTAAATATGATGGCGGGATTAAACAATTCCCAGACAAGCAAAAGCTGAGGGAATTTGCTTCCCACAAACCACCTCTACAAGGCATCCTACAGGGACTGCTCTAGATGGGAGCACTCCTGAAAAGAGCACAGAACAAAACACACAACATATGAAGAATGGAGGAGGAGGAATAAGAAGGGAGAGAAGAAAAGAATCTCCAGACAGTATATATAACAGCTCAATAAGCGAGCTAAGTTAGGCAGTAAGATACTAAAGAAGCTAACCTTGAACCTTTGGTAACCACGAATCTAAAGCCTGCAATGGCAATAAGTACATATCTCTCAATAGTCACCCTAAATGTAAATGGACTTAATGCACCAATCAAAAGACATAGAGTAATAGAATGGATAAAAAAGCAAGACCCATCTATATGCTGCTTACAAGAAACTCACCTTAAACCCAAAGATAAGTATAGACTAAAAGTCAAGGGATGGAAAAACATATTTCAGGCAAACAACAGTGAGAAGAAAGCAGGGGTTGCAGTACTAATATCAGACAAAATAGACTTCAAAACAAAGAAAGTAACAAGAGATAAAGAAGGATACTATATAATGATAAAGGCTCAGTCCAACAAGAGGATATAACCATTCTAAATATATATGCACCCAATACAGGAGCACCAGCATATGTGAAGCAAATACTAACAGAACTAAAGAGGGAAATAGACTGCAATGCATTCATTGTAGGAGACTTCAGCACACCACTCACCGCAAAGGATAGATCCACCGGGCAGAAAATAAGTAAGGACACACAGGCACTGAACAACACACTAGAACAGATGGACCTAATAGACATCTATAGAGCTCTACATCCAAAAGCAACAGGATATACATTCTTCTCAAGTGCACATGGAACATTCTCCAGAATAGACCACATACTAGCTCACAAAAAGAGCCTCAGTAAACTCCAAAATATTGAAATTCTACCAACCAATTTTTCAGACCAAAAAGGTATAAAAGTATAAATAAATTCTACAAAGAAAACAAAAAGGCTCACAAACACATGGAGGCTTAACAACATGCTACTAAATAATCAATGGATCAATGAACAAATCAAAATAGAGATCAAGGAATATATAGAAACAAACGACAACAACAACACTAAGCCCCAACTTCTGTGGGACGCAGCAAAAGCAATCTTAAGAGGAAAGTATATAGAAATCCAGGCACACTTGAAGAAGGAAGAACAATCCCAAATGAATAGTCTAACATCACAATTATCAAAACTGGAAAAAGAAGAACAAATGAGGCCTAAAGTCAGCAGAAGGAGGGACATAATAAAGATCAGAGAAGAAATAAACAAAATTGAGAAGAATAAAACAACAGCAAAAATCAACGAAACCAAGAGCTGGTTCTTCGAGAAAATAAACAAAATAGATAAGCCTCTAGCCAAACTTATTAAGAGAAAAAGAGAATCAACACAAATCAACATAATCAGAAATGAGAATGGAAAAATCACGACAGACTCCACAGAAATACAAGACCAAGGAAGAAACACAAAAGTTAAACAAACCAATTACGAGCAAGGAAATTGAAACGGTGATCAAAAAACTACCCAAGAACAAAACCCCGGGGCCGGACGGATTTACCTCGGAATTTTATCAGACACACAGAGAAGACATAATACCCATTCTCCTTAAAGTGTTCCACAAAATAGAAGAAGAGGGAATACTCCCAAACTATGAAGCCAACATCACCCTAATACCAAAACCAGGCAAAGACCCCACCAAAAAAGAAAATTACAGACCAATATCCCTGATGAATGTAGATGCAAAAATACTCAATAAAATATTAGCAAACAGAATTCAACAGTGTATCAAAAGGATCATACACCATGACCAAGTGGGGTTCATCCCAGGGATGCAAGGATGGTACAACATTCGAAAATCCATCAACATCATCCACCACATCAACAAAAAGAAAGACAAAAACCACATGATCATCTCCATAGATGCTGAAAAAGCATTTGACAAAATTCAACATCCATTCATGATAAAAACTCTCAGCAAAATGGGAATAGAGGCCAAGTACCTCAACATAATAAAGGCCATATATGATAAACCCACAGCCAGCATTATACTGAACAGCGAGAAGCTGAAAGCATTTCCTCTGAGATCGGGAACCAGACAGGGATGCCCACTCTCCCCACTGTTATTTAACTTAGTACTGGAGGTCCTAGCCACGGCAATCAGACAAAACAAAGAAACACAAGGAATCCAGATTGGTAAAGAAGAAGTTAAACTGTCACTATTTGCACATGATATGATACTGTACATAAAAAACCCTAAAGACTCCACTCCAAAACTACTAGAACTGATATCGGAATACAGCAAAGTTGCAGGATGCAAAATTAACACACAGAAATCTGTAGCTTTCCTATACACTAACAATGAATCAATAGAAAGAGAAATCAGGAAAACAATTCCATTCACCATTGCATCAAAAAGAATAAAATACCTAGGAATAAACCTAACCAAAGAAGTGAAAGACTTATACTCTGAAAACTACAAGTCACTCTTAAGAGAAATTAAAGGGGACACTAATAAATGGAAACTCATCCCATGCTCATGGCTAGGAAGAATTAATATCGTCAAAATGGCCATCCTGCCCAAAGCAATATACAGATTTGATGCAATCCCTATCAAATTACCAGCAACATTCTTCAATGAATTGGAACAAATAATTCAAAAATTCATATGGAAACACCAAAGACCCTGAATAGCCAAAGCAATCCTGAAAAAGAAGAATAAAGTAGGGGGTATCTCACTCCACAACTTCAAGCTCTACTACAAAGCCATAGTAATCAAGACAATTTGGTACTGGCACAGGAACAGAGCCACAGACCAGTGGAACAGATTAGAGACTCCAGAAATTAACCCAAACATATATGGTCAATTAATATTTGATAAAGGAGCCATGGACATACAATGACAAAATGACAGTCTCTTCAACAGATGGTGCTGGCAAAACTGGACACCTACATGTAGGAGAATGAAACTGGACCATTGTCTAACCCATATACAAAGGTAAACTCAAAATGGATCAAAGACCTGAATGTAAGTCATGAAACCATTAAACTCTTGGAAAAAAACATAGGCAAAAACCTCTTAGACATAAACATGAGTGACCTCTTCTTGAACATATCTTCCCGGGCAAGGGAAACAACAGCAAAAATGAACAAGTGGGACTACATTAAGCTGAAAAGCTTCTGTACAGCGAAAGACACCATCAATAGAACAAAAAGGAACCCTACAGTATGGGAGAATATATTTGAGAATGACAGATCCTATAAAGGCTTGATGTCCAGAATATATAAAGAGCTCACACGCCTCAACAAACAAAAAACAAATAACCCAATTAAAAAATGGGCAGAGGAACTGAACAGACAGTTCTCTAAAAAAGAAATACAGATGGCCAAGAGACACATGAAAAGATGCTCCACATCGCTAATTATCAGAGAAATGCAAATTAAAACTACAATGAGGTATCACCTCACACCAGTAAGGATAGCTGCCATCCAAAAGACAAACAACAACAAATGCTGGCGAGGCTGTGGAGAAAGGGGAACCCTCCTACACTGCTGGTGGGAATGTAAATTAGTTCAACCATTGTGGAAAGCAGTATGGAGGTTCATCAAAATGCTCAAAACAGACCTACCATGTGACCCAGGAATTCCACTCCTAGGAATTTAGTCTAAGAATGCAGCAATCAAGTTTGAGAAAGACAGATGCACCCCTATGTTTATCACAGCACTATTTACAATAGCCAAGAATTGGAAGCAACCTAAATGTCCATCAGTAGATGAATGGAGAAAGAAGATGTGGTACATATACACAATGGAATACTACTCAGCCATAAGAAGTGGAAAAATCCAACCATTTGCAGCAACATGGATGGAGCTGGAGAGTATTATGCTCAGTGAAATAAGCCAAGCGGAGAAAGAGAAATACCAAATGATTTCACTCATCTGAGGAGTATAGGAACAAAGGAAAAACTGAAGGAATAAAACAGTAGCGGAATTACAGAACCCAAAAATGGACTAACAGGTATCAAAGGGAATGGAACTGGGGAGGATGGGTGGGCAGGGAGGGATAATGGGGTGGGGGAAGAAGAAGGGGGTATTAAGATTAGCATGCATGGGGGGGAGGGAGAAAGGGGAGGGTGGGCTGCACAACACAGAGAGGACAAGTAGTGACTCTACAACATTTTGCTCAGCTGATGGACAGTAACCGTAATGTGGTTGTTAGGGGGGACCTGATATAGGGGAGAGCATAGTAAACATAGTATTCTTCATGTAAGTGTAGATTAAAAATTAAAAAAAGAAAGAAAGAAAGAAAGAAAAGGGGGATTACTCCTTGATAGGATAAAACTATTGGTAAATCAAAGATTAACGCATGCTTTAAATATCCTTAATTTTGATCACTTAAAGGGTGTCAGATGATCGGCTATAAAGGTACTCTTTTCTGATAATATTCCTTTGTCTTAATAAAAATAAAAAAATAATAATAATAAAAAAAAAAGCAGTTACTGTGTGCTGACCTCCAATGAGTTCTGCACAGTGGTATAAAGGGCATGTCAAAGTGTGGGCAAAGGGTCTGTTTGTTTCTATGCAGAAGATCAAGGCCTAGCTTGGATACCCAGAAAATGAACTAAGATACCATATGAGGAGGAGCTTCCGGCATCAGCACTCTCTGGAGGACTTGTGCCAGGGGATGATCATCAAAAAGCCTCCACAGGGTCTGGACGATGCTGCAGTTGTGGCTGCATCCAGCCCACCGTCTCCTGGACTTGTCATAGGAATGAGGAGGGAGATGTCTAGGCTGGCATGTGCATACAGTGAGACAACGAATTTGACCGGATCTGTACTGTTGGAACTCAACCAGGAGTTGGGAGGGGTGCAAGTTGTAGCACTCCAAAATCTCATGACTATAGACTATCGATGGTTAAAAGAACATATGGGATGTGAACAGATCCCAGAAATGGGCTGCTTTAATTTGTCTGATGGTTCAAGTACAGTTGGACAATATCCATCATATCATAGACAAATTTTCACAAATGCCTAGGGTGCCTAAATGGTTTTCTTGGCTTCACTGGAGATGGATGGTAATTATAGATTTGCTTTTTTTATGTCACCGTATTCCTATTATGTTAATATGTGTGTGCAAATTAGTTAGTAGTTTAAAACCTATACATACTTAAGGTACTCTACAAGAAGATATGTCAAAGAAATAATCAATCCTCCCATGTTTCCTTCCATATGCTACATCTGTAGCTTTTCTTCTTTCTTCCTAATTGCAACCCTTAAATAGAATTCGTGCCTCATATCGAATTTACCGAGTATCATAATTCCTCCAGGTGGTAAAGATACCTCGAGACAAGTGCTGGGCATAGAAGCCATAGGGCATAAATCTGCAAAGAAGTAAAAAGCTAACCTTTTCAAACAATATGGCTTCTCTCTCACTTACCAACTTTACATCTCCCTGTATGGCCCCGGAAGATGACTGGTTAGCCAGAGACGGCTAAGATTCCTCAAGGGAGGAACAACCTAAGACAGGCACAGTCGCAGGGGGGCCATCAGGTGAGAATTTGGGGATCAACAGAGGTGAGGCCCAGAACCTCACCCCCCCTGCTTTGAGAGAAATCTTCTGCATCCGTGGATGTTTTGCTGCCCTTGTCTAGCCTGGATTAATACTTAGTCCATAGGCACACACCTGATCATCTGATCATCTACATTTGCCCTCTTACAGCACTAAACTATGTTTTCTACCTTTATCTTGCATCTACCTACCACTTCAGCATTTTATTAAAAATAAAAATAATAATAATAATAGAGGGAGAAATGTGGGATCAACATATAAATCAAGTACAAAAATCAAACGAATATTCATATTTGACCTGATTGTTTATAGGTCATAATGCGTGATCAAAACCAAAAGTTTCTGTGATGAATGCCCTTGTACTGTTCACCATGTAAGAATTTATTCACTATGTAAGAATTCGTTCACCATGTAAGAACTTGTTCGTTATGCTTCAGAAGATTGGAGACTGATGAGAATTAGGCTTGAGATGGATTAATGATTGTACATTGAGCATTGACCCCCCTATACTGAATTTTATTGTTGTTAAAAACCATTTGATCAATAAATATGAGAGATGCCCTCTCAAAAAAAAAAAAACATCAAAGCAAATATAAATCACATGTATACATCATGCCTTACACCAACCCCCCCAAAAAAGGTTCTATAAAAACTCAAGCCCTAAAACTTTAAAAAAAAAAAAAGGGATAACCTAGAAGAAATGGACAACTTTCTAGAAAAATACAACCTTCCAAGGCTGACCAAGGAAGAAACAGAAAATCTGAACAGACCAATTACCAGCAATGAAATTGAACTGGTAGTCAAAAACCTACCTAAGAACAAAACCCCTGGACCAGATGGCTTCGCCACTGAATTTTATCAAACATTTAGTGAAGACCTAATACCCATTCTCTTTAAAGTTTTCCAAAAAATAGAAGAGGAGGGAATACTTCCAAACTCATTCTATGAGGCTAGTATCACTCTAATACCAAAACCAAGCAAAGACACCACAAAAAAAGAAAATTACAGACCAGTATCCCTGATGAACATAGATGCAAAAATACTCAACAAAATATTAGCAAACCAAATTCAAAAATACATCAAAAAGATCATCCATCATGATCAAGTAAGATTTATTCCAGGGATGCAAGGATGGTACAACATTAGAAAATCCATCAACATCATCCACCACACCAACAAAAAGAAGGACAAAAACCACATGATCATCTCCATAGATGCTGAAAAAGCATTTGACAAAATTCAACATCCATTCATGATAAAAACTCTCAATAAAATGGGTATAGAGGGCAAGTACCTCAACATAATAAAGGCTATATATGACGACCCACAGCCAACAACCCTTATACTTAACACTGAGAAGCTGAAAGCTTTTCCTTTAAGATCAGGAATAAGACAAGGATGCCCACTCTCCCCACTTCTATTCAACATAGTACTGGTGGTTCTAGCCATGGCAATCAGACAACACAAAAAAATAAAAGGCACCCAGATTGGCAAGGAAGAAGTTAATCTGTCCCTGTTTGCAGATGACATGATGTTGTACATAAAAAACTCTAAAGAATCCACTCCAAAACTACTAGATCTAATATCTGAATTCAGCAAAGTTGCAGGATACAAAATTAATACCCAGAAATCTGTGGCATTCCTATACACTAACAAGAACTAGAAGAGAGAAATCAGGAAAACAATTCCATTCACAATAGCATAAAAAAGAATAAAATACCTAGGAATAAACCTAACCAAAGAAGTGAAAGACCTATACCCTGAAAACTACAAGACACTCTTAAGAGAAATTAAAGAAGATACCAATAAATGGAAACACATCCCGTGCTCATGGATAGGAAGAATTAATATTGTTAAAATGACAGTCCTGCCTAAAACAATCTATAGATTCAATGCAATTCCTATCAAAATACCAACAGCATTCTTCAACGAACTAGAGAAAATCGTCCTAAAATTCATATGGAACCACAAAAGACCTTGAATAGCCAAAGCAATCCTGAGTAGGAAGAATAAAGCAGGGGGAATTACACTCCCCAACTTCAAGCTCTACTACAAAGCCACAGTAATCAAGACAATTTGGTACTGGCACAAGAACAGACCCATAGACCAATGGAACAGACTAAAGAGCCCTGATATAAACCCAACCATATATGGTCAATTAATATATATATATATATATATAAAGGAGCCATTGACATACAATGGGGAAATGACAACCTCTTCAACAGCTGGTGTTGGCAAAACTGGACAGCTACATGCAAGAGAATGAAACTGGATTATTGTTTAACCCCATACACAAAAGTAAACTTGAAATGGATGAAAGACTTGAATGTAAGTCATGAAACTATAAAACTCTTAGAAGACAACATAGGCAAACATCTCCTGAATATAAGCATGAGCAACTTCTTCCTGAACCCATCTCCTCGAGCAAGGGAAACAAAAGCAAAAATGAACTTATGGGACTACATCAAACTAAAAAGTTTTTGTACAGCAAAGGACATCATCAACAAAACAAAAAGGCATCCTACAGTATGGGAGAATATATTTGTAAATGACATATCCAACAAGGGGTTAACATCCAAAATATATAAAGAACTTATGCACCTCAACACCCAAAAAACAAATAGCCTGATTAACAAATGGGCAGAGGATATGAACAGACAGTTCTCCAAAGAAGAAATCCAGATGGCCAACAGACACATGAGAAGATGCTCCACATTGCTACTCATCAGGGAAATGCAAATTAAAACCACAATGAGGTATCACCTCACACCAGTTAGGATGGCCAGCATCAAAAAGACTAAGAACACAAATGCAGACGAGGATGTGGAGAAAGGGGAACCCTCCTACACGGCTGGTGGGAATGTAAGCTAGTCCAACCATTGTGGAAAGGAATATGGAGGTTCCTCAAAAAACTAAAAATAGAAATACATTTGACCCCAGAATCCCACTCCTTGGAATATACCCAAAGAATACAACTTCTCAGATTCAAAAAGACATATGCACCCCTATGTTTATCACAACAATTTTTACAATAGCCAAGATATGGAAGCAACCTAAGTGTCCATCAGTAGATGAATGGATAAAGAAGATGTGGTACATATATACAATGGAATACTATTCAGCCATAAGAAAGAAACAAATCCTACCATTTGCAACAACATGGATGGAGCTGGAGGACTTTATGCTCAGTGAAATAAGCCAGGCGGAGAAAGACAAATGCCAAGTGGTTTCCCTCATTTGTGGAGTATAACAACGAAGCAAAACTGAAGGAACAAAATGGCAGCAGACTCAGAGACTCCAAGAATGAACTAGTGGTTCTCAAAGGGGAGGGGTGTGGGAGGGAGGGAGAAGGGGACTGAGGGGTATTATGTTTAGTACACATGGTGTGTGGGATCACGGGGAGAACAGTGTATCACAGAGAAGGGACATAGTGGATCTCTAGCAACTTGCTGCACTGATGGACAGTGACTGCATTGGGGTATGGGTGGGGACTTGATAATATGGGTAAATGTAGTAATCACATTGTTTTTCATGTGAAACCCTCAGAAGAGTGTATATCAATCATACCTTAATAAAAAAGTTTTAAAAAAAAGAAAATAACTGAAGACTTAGCCGTGGAAAGTTATGGTCAGCTTTCTGAAAAATTGTTTTGGAAGAGAGGTAAGGATGAAAATCAGAGTGCAGGGAAATTTCCAGAAGTCTGATGTTTAAACAGAAAGCGAGAGATAGATAGACAGACAAGCAGACAGATATAGAAATATAGGTAGCTAGATAATAGATAGATTCTACTAACAACACAACAGTGTATGGTCAAGGGAATATTTTTAGAAGGGGGAAAGATTTGTGTTATACAAAAAGAGTATTATTCTAAGAGTGGTGAAAGTACCCAGAAATCGTGACTTATGGAATGAGATCCACAGGAATGTGGGCACAGATGAAATCAAGGACATAAGTGCAGGAAATAATTCTGAGGAAGAGAAAACATCTTAACCAGAGATTTAAGGAAAGGAAAGGAAAGAATTTGTTATGTGAATAAGAAATTTGATAAGAAATTTGATGTGGAGGAGGTAGAATCTGGGGAAACTCATGTCTAATGTCTTAGCCTTCTTAGTCAAGTATGAGGCAAGGAGACCAGTTTTATGTCCTTTGTTACCCACTAGAAGGATCTTTGTGGACCTATTTTATCCTCTTATCCAGTAGCCAGACAGAAAATTTATTTTATAAATATATTTCTATTATTTTTTAGGGATATTTCTTTCCTGTATGATGTGAAATATGTTAAAGGAGAGACTCGGGAAAATACAGTTTGTCCCCCAGCTTTGGACCGTTCATTACAGTCACATGATGGTGTCATTGTGACTCATAAGGTAAATCAAGTGTTTGACAAATAATTTCCTCTCTCTCAACTTAAGAAGAAAACATTTCCTCAAAATACAAAGCAATGTTGAACTGTAACAGTGACATGTATTGCCTATCAGTTTTCATAGCACTTTCCATTTCCAGAAAAGGGAATTTAGTGTGAAAAGATAAAAAATATTTTAAGCCATGTTCCAAACTACAGTTTTCTACTTTAGAATATATAGTATAGGAGACTAGATTTTTTTTTTTTTTTTAGAAATCCAGAGTTTAAAGTTGTAGCATTCTTATTTTTTCCATGTAGATAAGGTAAATTTTAAATTCCTATTGAATCTTAAAGTCATTGGATTTTTGAGTATATGGGACACAGTAACTAATACTAAAACCAAGGCTTTTCTTTAATTCATAGTTATTTTTTTTTTAACGTGGCTCTGCCAAAAGTTTTCCTACTTAGCATGGCCCATTTTACTAATATTGTTATTTCTCTAATCAAAATCTCTTAACTTAATAAATACTGTCCTTTTTGGGTAGGAATTAAGATTTGTACAACTCAGTTATTTTCATCTACTCGTGTCTTCATTTTTGTCATTCATTCTTTCTTTTTAAGCCAAAGAAACTAACAGATACTTTGATTCCTGAAGAATTTCATATTGTGTCAAATACAGGAGTTTCAGGTTTGGAGTGTTATGATGAGTGAGTATTATGGTATATACTGAATATCTGACAAATTGAACTGTTTCCTCCTTCCCAGACATAGAGGAACCTGAGAACAGTTCACTCATGTTCCCAGGCAATATTGACACTGAAATGCAGGAAACATTTGGGCTACCATCCTAATACAATTTAAGAACGATATCAAAAACTAATGAAAAAGTCTTTAAAATTTTTGGGATTTTGGTGATTAAATTGTTCACTGTCTTTCTTTTGTTTAATTTTGAATTTAAAGGAAATAGATTTTTGTTCTCAATGCTTGACTATGCCTCTTAAGGGATGGTTTTGAGCAATAACCATGGAGAAAAAGGAAAGTAACTGCTAAGCTGGAGTCTCATAATGCCATCTCTAGGGCTTACCTCTGGTGGCAGACTAGTGACCTCCAGTTTTCTTTGATTCCTGTTGATGGGATTGAAAATGAGATCTCGCTATTATTTTCTGAAATAACACTAGAATGTTTCATAGTTTAAAAAACTAGAACTTTGGATTAATGTTTTATAATAAAATATCCAGAGGCTGTCACTCTTTACCTTATGTTACACATATAATAATATATGTTATATGGCTTTTCCTTATGATGGTGGGTTTCAAAGCAATATTTTGTCAAAGAGAACTAAATAGAGCTCTTTTTGGGGTGTAACTTTTTATTTTTATATAGTTCTAAAATTATAAAAAAGTCAAAAAATAGGACAAGGAACTCCCATGTACTCTGTACCCTGACTCACTGTTTACATTTTGACTTATTTGCTTTAACACACACACGCACACACACACTTAAACAATTCAAGAGTAAGTTTGGAGACATCATGACCCTTTGCCATCAAACACTTTAATATATGTTTCCTGGCAACCCTCTCATTATAGTTCTCTTTGATGCCTTTTTTAGCTCCATCATTTCTTCTATAGTTTTTAGTTGGCATTTTACCATATAGACTTGTGAATTACCATTTTTTTCAATGGGTTATAATTCCTCACTGTCATTATTTATTTTGATGTTCAAAAATTTTCAGACTTGGCCAATGGCAGCTTCTTTGAGCTGGCTCTTTTGTTGTTTGAATATGTCCCCATCATTCCTTGAATGTTCACTTACTTTTTAGCTCATTAAAATTTCCATGTTCATCTTGTATTTCCCAACTCCAGCTCTAGAATAAGCTAAGAATCACTTCTCCAGGGAGTACTGATTTCTTTTAGTGGAGAATGATACTTAGAAAACAAGACCTGGGAGCTAGGTGTGCTCATAGCTCCTGGGGTATCATTGCTTTCACTCCCTCTCACATACTCATTTTTGAAACTTCATTTTGAATCTTTATATTCCTTAGAGATTTTTCACCTATTTACATTCTAAAAATGGGCCTTATTAACCAACTAAATTCTAGTAGGGATCAGAACCAAAGGAAATGCTCATTAACTAGGGGAAGAGATAAATATATAAATGGTAATGAAGTTAAGGGATTACCATGTGGTTCTCACTGTGATGTTCATTTAGGTGTAAACAAGCACTTTCAGAAAACATATATGACTAGGAGTTGGGAAAACTGGGTACTAGTTTCATCTCTGCTTATGAATTTTATAACCTGTTTAGTCACTGAATACCCTTCCACCTTTGAAAAGGCCTTTTTTAAAAAATGAATCAAGGACATTTTTATATTTGACATATTGTGGAATGTGATTGAAGATCCATTATTTAAAAATGTTCCAAATATGATAAACATCATTATATCTGTGTTTGTAAAGTATGTAAGTATGATCTTGTGTGCAATATGATGGACGTTTTGGAATGCCACCAGGCTTCTCAATTTCATGAGATCTTAGGTTTATCATGTTGTGATACATGATAAATCAGCCAGATAATTTTCTTACCATAACATTTACTTGTCTTATTTATTGTAGCAAATATACTACTCTTCTCACAGATAGTGAAAACAGGCTATTGCTCTTCCCATCCATGTAAGTACAGTTTATTTTTTCAAGTTTCTCAGAAAGAACTATATACATATAAATTCCTTTTTCTTGGTACTTTATTACACACAATAAGTAAAAATTATAGGAGAAACTCAATAGAACAATTGCCCACAATTCTACTATTTAATCAGTGTTTTCATTTGTCTAATTGCATATTCAGTTTTTTACAAATTTATAGTAATATTTAAATACTGTAAAATACACATTTTATAGTTTAAAATTTCTTTTTGGGTTTTTAAAATTTTGTTGTGGTAAAAACACTTAACATGAAATATATTTTTAGCAAATTTTTAAGTGTGCAATATAGTATTGTTAACTATAGATACAGTATTTTATAACAGATCCATAGAGCTTGCATCTTGCATAACTGAAACTTTATGCTGTGATTAGCAGTTTCCCATTTCCCTCTTCCCTACCCTGGACACCACCATTCCAGTCTCTGATTCTATGAGTTTTTAAGTGTTTTAGATAACTTCACCTAAGTGCAACCATGCAGTATCTGTCCTTCTGTGACTGGCTTACTTCATTTAGCATAATGTTCTTTAGTTTCATCTATGTTGGTTCATATTACAGAATATCCATGTTTTTTAAGGCTGAGTAATGTCCCATTATGTGTATATACCACATTTTTTAATGCATTCATCCATCAGTTTATGTTGTTTCCACATCTTGGCTATTGTAAATAGTGCTGCACTGAACATGGGAATACTAATATTTCTTTGAGATCCTGATTTCATTTCTTTTGGATAAATACTCAGAAATGGGATTGCTATATTATATATAAAATACTTCTGTATCCTACATTGAACCATTGGTATCTTTCCATTTTGCCATAGTCTTTTTGTTTTCTTATCTCTCCTCTTTCCCGTTTCTTATTTTACATTGTAAAAGTAACAGCTTGGTGTTATTTCACTATGTTTTCTATGTTCTTACAATCCTTCACAATAAGTTTATAGAATTTGTGGGGGAAGTATTATTTTCTTATAAGAAAAAGAGGGTTTCATATTCTGTAATATGAACCAACATAGATGAAACTATTTGTATTTTTTTTACTGTATTACAGTAGATCAACACATACAGGCTTAATCCTTTCAAGTGCCATTCCATGGTATATATGTTTTCTTTATACATATTCTTTATGCCATTTGAGGATGACCTATTGTATTGTAACACTAGATCTTAATCTTTTAGGAAACCTAATAAAAGAGTAGAAGTGGTCCAGCTGAATGATGTGATGGATACTATGCTAGAGAGGGCTGGTGTGGAAAATGAAGAATATGCGGGGCCAACCCAGGTAATTGCAAAGATCAAGGTAACATCATGGTTAAGCACATGCACTCTGGGGGTAGAAGGCCTGGATTGGAATCCGGGCCCTGCCATTTATTAGTTGGTGACTTTGGTCAAGTCATTTAATATATTTGTGCCCCGATTTCTTCATCTAAATTACAGATAATAGTAGTATCTACCTCATAGAGTTGTGGAGATTAAAGGACATAATGAATGTCAGGTGCTTAGAACAGTGCTTGATGTGGTAAACACTGTATAGTTGTTAGCATTATTACTATATTTTATTGAATATAAGGCACCATTGATTATAAGACCCTTATTATTTTATGTACCACTAAAAAATACTGCAAAGAAACCATGCTTTCTTGCACTTAGAATTTTTGTATAATTTTACTTAATGAAAGAGCTCTTTCAGTCTAATGTAGATAATAAATTTTTTTCTTTATGACGGCTATTTGTTTATTGAATCCTTTACCCAGATTCACCAGTTGTTTACATTGTGCACTATTTGCTTTATCATTTTCTCTTCCCCTCTACATCTCTCTGTAAATGTATAGCTTTTTTCTGAACCATTTTAGAGTAAACTGGTGGCATCGTGCCTCTTTACCACCAAACACTTCAGGGTATATTTCCTATGGATAAGGGCATGTTCTTACATACCCATGTAAGATAACCATGATATGGTTATTGAAGTCAGGAAATTTAACATTGATATTAGTATTATCTCATATAGTTCATAGTCAAATTTCAAATTTTATCAATTATTCCTAGAAGGGGCTTTTATAGCTATTTTCCCCTCCATTTCAGGATCCCAGGATCACAGTGTTTTTATTGTCATGTTCCTTTAGATATCTGTCATCTGAAGCAGTTCTGTTTTTCTTGACCTTAATATTTGGAAGAGCACAGGCCTATTATTCTGTAGACTGTTGCTCAGTTTTGATTTGTCTGATGTGTACTCATGATTATATCCAGGTCATATATTTTTTGGCAGATATAATACAGATTTATATTGTGACCTGCTTCGTACATCATGTAAAGAGGTCCATGACTAGACAGATTTTTAAAAATAACGTCATTTTAACATGTTTCTAAGGAAAATATAAATGAAATAAACTATTCAAGGTGTAAAATTTACGCACATTCAGATTGCCTACCTCCTAAAATGGTTTTTGCTGACAGGACTGTAATAAATACTAATTATTTTGCTTATCTTCTATCAGATGCATAAACTACTACATATGTTGAAGAAGGAACAGACCATTTACAATACAGTGTTGCATGAACTTATTCGACAAGTCAGTGTGGACTGTGCAGATAGAGGAGAACTACTGTCTAAAATCAGGTAAGAGCTGTTATTGGAGTAGCCCCATTTGTTTTTGAATTTTATATTTTGTTTATATCTGATTTTGAGAAAATTGCACAAGTCCACTTTTCTGTTGATAATAAGGAATCTACTTGCATTTCCATTATATTTCTGTAGTAAAAGTATAATAGTTGAGAGGTTCCTTAAGGTGATTTCTGTTGGGATGTTTGATACCACATTCTTTTATGATTGGGAGTAAAGTGCTGTGTGAAATGGTGGAAAAGCATAGAGACAGAATGGATCTGGTTTTAAATCATCTAGGTGTGTGACCTTACCCACAGTCTGAGCCTTAGTTTTCTCACCTGTAAATGAAGATAACAGCAACTATGACAATTTTCATTTGTGTATTTATTCATTCATCAGTTAGTGGTATTTATTGAGTGCCTACTCTGTGTTAAATATTAGGGTGCTTCATGGGATTGTGGTGAGGTTGGAATGAGAGCACAGAAGTAGGTACTCAACACGTACAATTATATTAGATGATGATGACAAATACTATTGCTTTTACAGTTCTTATGATTATGGTACCTTCCAAAAAGATGAAAAGAATAATAGAATGAGAATATTGGGTTCAGATGATACATCTGCAACTTACTTACCATGGAACCATAGGCAAATTATTAGATCTCTTGAATGGGAATTAATAATAAAAATTTGTCCTATTTGTCCACTGCCTGATTTATGGAAGTCCCTTCTCTGATGGTGCTGAGAAACTAGGAGCAAAGCCATTAATTAGAGACTAGTCAAGATAGATACTAAGCAGTAAGTTGTTGAAACACCATCAAGAGAATTCCAAATTGGAATGGGGATAGGGACAGCTCAAGTCTGAGTTGTTAATCCAAGAACAAAGCCAGGGGGAATAGGTAGGAATAGATAAGGAATCATGGCAAAGTAATTAGATGACTAACAGTGTATCCAGACCTTCCCCTTATGAGGAGTATGTGCGAGTGGGATGCTTCCAGCTGGTTTCAGGAGTTAGCTTCTAGGGGCTAAAATAGGGTGGGAGGTCCTATCCCAGGAAATCTAGACAAAGATATCCAGGCAAGTCAAAGCCAAAATCCTGTAGGAAATATTGAGTCAGACACTAGGGAGACAAAAATATTAACTCCAGAGTGCCATAGATAGGATCAGAAAAGGGCTTCAAAGCCAAGGATTTAGATCAGGATAAAGTTGGAGTTAAGAATACACAGTAGGTGAGAATAAGCAATGAGGTTTCAGGGTGATTACTGCAAACATTCATGATGTGTTTGTGGAATGGTCAAACAGTCACAGGTCCTGAATAATCAATAGGCCAGCATTTTACAGTGTTAGGAGTTCGTTTGAAGGTCTGGGGCCCATCTTCAGTGAAGAAGACTTCTGTTGTCCTTAGCTTTGTATCTTACAGAGTCCTCCCTGTTCTAGAAGCTTGTTGCAAGGATCCAGTAGAAGTCCCCAGTAAGCCGGCCTAAGGCTTAGTTCCTGGGACCCAAAGTTGGCATATTTCCTGGATGACCCTGACCTTGGGTTGGCTCACCACCTCCCATTCCTGCTTAGCTTACTTAATTTCATTTGTAGTTTTTTGTTTTTCATCCCCAGAGACTTCTTTTTCTTCCTGCGAGCCCCGTACTGCTTCAGAAAGTGCACTGTCATGAGTATGGTTGTATTGTAATAGTCAGGCTCTTCATAGTGCCCTGTCCCTGGCGTTACTTACTCTCTCACATCTTCTCTGGCTCCTTCTTCTTCTTCTTCTTCTTCTGTGTGATGTCTTGTTTTCCGTCTTCCTCATGTAGAGAGCGGTATGTGCAAATGCTTGACCAAATCGCCCGGCAAATGATTGACTTCTATAAAGACTTGGTAACTCAGCGAGTGCTGGACCAGCGCATTTTAGAAGAATTGTACAATTTCAAGAATGTTATTGAGGAACTGACCAGGTAAAAACTGTGATTATCTGAAACAAAAAACACAAGTCAATAAAGAGAGTAAAAAATATTCAGGGAAAATAAAATGGTTAAAGGTAAGGACTCTTTGTTTTCCTTTTGTGTTTAGCAAGAGAACAGAAAGGATTGGATATAGATGAAGATAAAGATGTAGAGACATGGGTTATACGGGTTAACACAAAACTAGGGCTCCGTGTATATTTAACAGGGAAAAAAACTCTTGTGCTTCCTTCCAAGATAGAGATGTTTATCTTAATCAGGTTTGCAGAGCAGTGCCATGATTATGGATGTCAAATCCCAAAGAGAGTAAGCATTGTACAGCAGTCAGGATTAGTGACCATCTTATTTTGTGGCAAGATAATTAGTGGCAGGAATGAAGAGCACAAGACAGGCATGTCAGAGGGTTGGGCAGAGCAGCCTGGAGGGCTTGCCTATCAGTGTCTGCTTTCACTCCATTCTAGAGGATTCCTCTCTTCTCCTTTCTGCCTTTTCTCACCAGCCTGATTCCATTGCCAAACCTGGCAGGATTCCATCTGAGCATACACCAGACCTCTTGACTTGGTTTATAAGGTGGAAAAACTAGGAAGAGATGTACACATGATAGCTGAGAGGATTCCTTAGTATAAATCTGATTTCCTGGATAGAAACTTTTTGGAAATCTTCAATCATGAACATAGAATTTCCTTGCTTTATTTCAGGGAGCTGTGTCTGATTCGGGCACATGATATGAAATTAACAAAAGAAGCAGAAAAGGCACACAAGGATTTGGCACAAGCTCTCTTAGATGCTGAAAAGAATGCCAAGTAAGTTACCAAATGTTACCTGTCATGACATACTTAACTTCACACCTTATTTACAGAAGCAAAAATTTATGGAAACTTTTGAAGGCCTTTTATTATAGCAGTGCCTGGAGGAGTTGATATATGTTATAATACACATCTTGTAAATGTCTTCCTGCCCGAGTTTTCTAGGGCATATACCTACAAGTGGAATTACTGGGCCATAGGATATCCATAAGCCTTGTCTTGCTAGATTTTGCCAAACAATGCACGAAGTAGTTGTATGGGTACATCTTCTCATCAGTGTATGACATTTCCCTTGTGCCCATGTCTTTTATCAGTCCAATGGGTATGAAAAGATATCTGGTTTTTGTTGGCAGTTTCCTAATTATTACTGTGAGTCTAGTTCTTGTTTAGATTTTAGTGAATCTACTACAGTGTTAATGTTTTTATTCTGTTTCAAGGGTTAGCAAATTTTTTGGGCAAAGGGCCAGATGTGAGATTATGGTTTCTGATGTAGTTAATCACCTCTGCCTTTGTGACATGTGCTAGTATATACATATATATGCATACATATACTGAATAAATACCTTAGTGTATATTCTTATGGATCTTTTCCTATGTATATGTGCACATATGCATTCTTTTAAAACCAGAATTGATTGTATATAGTGTTATACAGCCTGTTTTTTATAGTCAATAATCTCTATCTAGGTAATTTCAATACTTTAACTTCATATATTACCCAGATCATATTTAAAATTTCCCAACTATCTCCAAAATGTATTTTATATTGGATTGTCCAAACCAATATCTAATCTAAGACCACACAATGTGCTTGTTTTATGTCCCTTTTCATCGAGCATAGTCCTCTGCTTTTATTTTATAACATGTAAGGAGTGACTACTTTTTTAAATGTCAGAAAAAAACATAAATGTATACAAAACCTAAATTCAAAGATATATTGTTACTTTCATTTTATTCTTTCCTAGAATGAGAGGGGCACCTTGACCAATTTTTGCCCACTGAATGTACTACTGTTTCCTATAGCTAATTCACCCTTCTTGTCTCAGTAGACAACTATGCTATACTTTGTCTTCTGTCCTCATACCTCTAATACTCTCTCTCCATCCTCTTTCTGAGCTGATGAGCCTGCTTTCTAAAAAGCAGGAGCAAACAGAAGAGGACTCTAGCTCTCACCCCTGAATCTACCTACTCCCTTGCACCTGTGCTCATATATTCTATCTTCCTTTCTCTTACTATGGATGAGCTGCTCCTTTCTAAGGCCAATCTCTCCATTTGTGCACTATTACCTCTCCTCTGACCTACTTGTGATATTTTCAGCAAATATTCCTTCTTTTTCCTGCATCATTAATTTTTCCCTCTCTACCTCATTAGTACCATCAGTGTACGAATACGCTATGGTTACTCCCCTGTTACAAACAACAAACAAGAGACCCGGGACCACGTATCCCCTACTAGCTTGGCCCTCTTTCTTGGTTTCCCTTATTATAAACTTCTTCAAAAGGCTGTCCTACTGATTCTCTCCGCCTCCTGTCCTCTCATTATCACTTGATCATTCCAGTCAGGCATTCACCACACCTCCCACTCCATCAAAATGGATTTGCCAAGCACCAGTGCCTTCCATGTTGCTAAATCCAAGAGTCAGTTCTCAATTCTCAGTTACCTTGCCTTACCGGCAGCATTTGTCATAACTGATCAGTTGTTCTTACTTGAAACAAGGTCTTTCAGGTGCATTATACTCTCCCAGTGTTCCTTCTGCTCTGCTGTCTGCTCTTTATTACTGATATCCCTTGCAGGTGCCTTCCCATTTCACCAGTTTCTAAAGATTAGAGAGCTCATACCTTGGATTTTTTTCTCTGTCTATACTCACTTCCTAAGCGAATCCCTTCAGTTTCTTGGCTTTAAATCCCATCATCTATGTACTCTGAGCCCACACATTTTTTTAAGGTATCATTGATATACACTCTTATGAAGGTTTCACATAAAAAACAATGTGGTTATTACATTCACCTATATTATCAAGTCCCCCACATACCCCATTGAAATCACTGTCCATCAGTGTAGTAAAATGTCACAAAGTCACTACCTGTCTTCTCTGTGCAACACTGTCTTCCTCGTAACCCCCCCCCACACCATGTGTACCAAACATAATACCCCTCAATCCCCTTCTCTCTCCCCTAACCCACCCTCCCTGACTCCTCCCCTTTAGTAACCACTAGTCCCTTCTTGGAGTCTGTGAGTCCACTGCTGTTTTGTTCCTTTAGTTTTGCTTTGTTGTTATAATCCACAAATGAGGGAAATCATTTGGCACTTGTCTTTCTCTACCTGGCTTATTTCATTGAGCATAATACCTTCTAGCTCCATCCATGTTGTTGCAAATAGTAGGATCTCTTTTCTTATTATGGCTGAATAGTATTCCATTGTGTATATGTACCACATCTTCTTTATCCATTCATCTACTGATGAACACTAGGGTTGCTTCCATATCTTGGCTATTGTAAATAGTACTGTGATCAACATAGGGGTGCATATGTCTTTTTTAATCTGAGAAGTTGTTTTCTTTGGGTAAGTTCCTGAGAGTGGAATTCCCAAGTCAAACGGTAATTCTATTTTTAATTTTTTGAGGAACCTCCATATTGCTTTTCACAGTGGTTGAACTAATTTACATTCCTACCAGCAGTGTAGGAGGGGCTCTCCTTTCTCCGCATCCTCGCCAGCATTTGTTGTTCCTAGTCTTTTGGATGTTGGCCATCCTAACTGGTGTGAGATGATTTCTCATTGTGGCTTTAGTTTGCATTTCCATGATAATTAGTGACATGGAGCATCTTTTCATGTGTGTGTTGGCCATCTGAATTTCATCTTTGGAGAATTGTCTGTTCATATCTACCCATTTTTTAATCGGGTTATTTGCTTTTTGGGTGTTGATGCCTATGAGTTCTTTATATATTTTAGATGTTAACCCCTTGTCAGATATGTCATTGACAAATATATTCTCCCATACTGTAGGATGCCTTTTTGTTCTCCTGATAGTGTCCTTTGCTGTACAGAAGCTTTTTAGCTTGATGTCCCATTTGTTCATTTTTGTCTTTGTTTCCTTTGCCAGAGGAGATGTGTTCAGGAAGAAGTTGTTCATGTTTATATTCAAGAGATTTTTGCCTATGTTGTCTTCTAAGAGATTTATGGTTTCATGACTTACATTCAGGTCTTTGATCCATTTTGAATTTACTTTTATGTATGGAGTTACTCAATAATCCAGTTTCATTCTCTTACATGTAGCTGTCCAGTTTTGCCAACACCAGCTGTTAAAGAGGCTGTCATTTCCCCATTGTATATGCATGGCTCCTTTATTGAATATTAATTGACCATATATGCTTGGGTTTGCATCTGGGCCCTCTATTCTGTTCCATTGATCTATGGGTCTGTTCTTGTGCCAGTACTAAATCGTCTTGATTACTGTGGCTTTGCAGTAGAGCTTGAAGTTGGGGAGAGTAACCTCCCCAGCTTTGTTCTTCCTTCTCAGGATTGCTTTGGCTATTCAGGGTCTTTTGTGATTCCATATGAATTTTAGAACTATTTGTTCTAGTTCATTGAAGAATGCCGTCAGTATTTTGATAGGGATTGTATTGAATCTGTAGACTGCTTTAGGCAGGATGGCCATTTTGACAATATTAATTCTTCCTATCTATAAGCATGGTATGTACTTCCATTTATTGGTGTCTAATTTCTCTCATGAGTGTCTTGTAGTGTTCAGAGTATAGGTCTTTCACTTCCTTCATTAGGTTTATTCCTCGGTATTTTATTCTTTTTGATGCAATTGTAAATGGAATTGTTTTCCTGATTTCTCTTTCTGCTAGTTCATCATTAGTGTATAGGAATGCAACAGATTTCTGTGTATTGAATTTGTATCCTGCAACTTTGCTGAATTCAGTTATTAGTTCTGGTAATTTTGGGGTGGATTCTTAGGGGTTTTTATGTACAATATTATGTCATCTTCAAACAGTGACAGTTTAATATCTTCTTTACCAATCTGGGTACCTTTTGTTTCTTTGTGTTGTCTGATTGCCATGGCTAGAACCTCCAGAACTATGAATAAAAGTGGGGAGAGTGGGTATCCTTGCTTTCAGCTTCTCACTGCCAAGTATGATGTTGGCTATGGGTTTGTCATATATGGCCTTTATTATTTTGAGTTACTTGTCCTCTATATACATTTTGTTGAGAGTTTTTATCATGAAGGGGTGTTGAATTTTGTTCAATGCTTTTTCAGCATCTATGGAGATGATCATGTGGTTTTTGTCCTTTTTGTTGATGTGGTGGATGATGTTGATGGATTTTCGAATGTTGTACCATCCTTGCATCCCTGGGATGAATCCTACTTGATCATGGCATATGAACCTCTTGATGTATTTTTGAATTTGGTTTGCTAATATTTTGTTGAGTATTTTTGCATCTATATTCATCAGGGATATTGGTCTGTAATTTTCTTTTTTTGTGGTGTCTTTGCCTGGTTTTGGTATTAGAGTGATGCTGGCCTCATAGAATGAGTTTGGAAGTATTCCCTCTTCTACTCTTTGGAAAACTTCAAGGAGGATGGGTATTGGGTCTTCACTAAATGTTTGATAAAATTCAGCAGTGAAGCCATCTGGTACAGGGACTTTGTTCTGAGGTAGTTTTTTGATTACCAGTTCAATTTCCTTGCTGGGTAATTGGTCTGTTCAGATTTTCTGTTTCTTCCTGGGTCAGCCTTGGAAGGTTGTATTTTTCTAGAAAGTTGTCCATTTCTTCTAGGTTATCCAGTTTGTTAGTATATAATTTTTCATAGTATTCTCTAACAATTCTTTATGTTTCTGTGTTGTTCATAGTGATTTTTCCTTTCTCATTTCTAGTTGTGTTTATGTGTGTAGACTCTCTTTTTTTCTTGATAAGTCTGGCTAGGGTTTTATTTATTTTGTTTATTTTCTAGAAGAACCAGCTCCTCCTTTCATTGATTCTATTGTTTTATTCTCAATTTTATTTATTTCTGGTCTAATCTTTGAGTCTACACATTTTTATCTACATGATCAACCTTGTAGAATTCCAGTCATATTCAATGCCTTATCATTTCCACTTAGATGCCTCACATTCCCAGACTGAATTCTTGTTTGTTCCACCGAACCCACTCTGCTCACACTCTTTTCTCACTTCAGTTATTGGTAACTCCATCGTCTCAGTTTCTGGAGCCCAAATACTTAAAGTCATCCTTGATCCCTTTCTTTGTCTCACATCTCACATGTCTCCAGCAAATTCTGTCAACTCTCCTTTCACTGCACATGTAGACTCTTCACCACGTTCACTACTGTCACCTTCATTTCCTGCCTGGGGTATTGCAGTACCCTCTGAATAGCTTTTCTGCTTTTGTGTTCACACTGCTATAGTCTGTTTTCTACATAGCAGCTGGCGTGATCTATTAAAACTTGACTGAGATAATGTCATTTCTCTGCTCAAAATTCTACAGTGTCTCCCCATCTTACAGTACAAGGTCATATTTAAAAAAAAAATGGTTTACAAGACTTACCCTACCAGAGTTTCTCTGGCTTCTCCTTTACCCTAAACATGCTTGCCTTTGTGCAGTTCCTTGAACACTCCAGGCAGGCTCCCTTTTCAGGGCCTGGAGTCATCTTCCTCCAGAGCTGTGTAGCTTCCTGCCTCCTCCTTTCAGATCTTTGCTCAAGGTCTTTCCTGATCCTCCTATTTAAAATTGAAACATGTTTTGGACTCTCAATCCCCTTTCCCTGACATTTTTTAATCTATAGAGCTATGACTACTTAATATGTTTCATTTTTTTATGTGTTTATTGTCTCTTCCAAATAAACTTTATAAGGGCAAAGGGTTTTTGCTTTGTTTAGTTTTGAACAGCGCCTGGCATATAGTAGGCAGGTATCTGTTGAATGCATTAAAAAAATAAATAAGAACTCCAACTCCTTTTGTGCAAATGTCTGTTATAGGAACAAAACATATAAAACCAGAGAGAAGGGAAGGGAAAGGGAGAGAGAAGCCTCATTCTCTTTAAAAACTGATGGTCCTGAAGCGGTATGGTTCATTTGTGTGTGTGTGTGTGTGTGTGAGAGAGTGTGTGATTTTGTGTTTGTTAACCAGTGCTTTTTTCCACCAACAACCTGTTCTTATCTTTAAAATTTGGAAAATACAGAAACCCATAAAATAAGGAAATAAGCATCCATAGTTCTTTCTCTTAGAGCTAACAACTATTAATATTTTTCTTTTTTCTTTATTTTTTAAATAAAAATTAGGTCAGACTGAATATATAATTTTGTCATTAGGGTTTTTCTCATTTTATGTTATAAAACAAAAAATTTTTCCCATATATCAAAGTCTTAAGAACGTGATCTTTTACTAGTTGCAGAGTATTTTTATCTAAGAGCTGTATCCGTCATGTGTTTTGGCCAGTCTCTTGTTACTGGACATTAAGGTTGTTTGTGAATTTTGTTCTTTTGCTGTTATAGCAAAGGTCCTTATTCCCTTCTTAAAATTATGGTCTAACTTTCAGAGAGTAAAGTACAGAAATCTTAAGAGGTAGCTTGTTGAATTTTTATATGTGTATTCATTTGTGCGACACCTAGGGTCATTAATTTTTCCTCTGTTTCCTTGAGCAAGTGGAAACCTCCCAATAGGAGGAGGCTTCAGGAACTGATGCTAATAATTCTTACTTTTAGCAAAATTAGAAGAATTCTATGTCACTAGTCTTTAATTCTTACAGCAAAGTTAATATTCCTTAGGAGGAAGTGTTTCAAAAGGTTGGTAAGATGCTGCCAGTCAATTTACAACTCTCGTGATTGTATTTAATCTCAGAACAGCTTTTAAATCTAAGAGAAGCTTCACTACATTAGAAGGAAAAGGTATGTTCTGGTAAACATGAAGAAAAAATAGTTAAGAAAAAGGCATTTAATTATACTTAAGCTTTTGATTATTTCATGGAGTATTTCTTTAAATCTTATACTAATTTTATATAAAATACAGTGGCTCCTAATTATTGGGCTTTTTGCCTTTAATAAAGAGTCCTAATTCTATGAGAAAAACAGCTTAACAGTAAAACTTCTACATTAGTGCTACTTGTATTCTGAATTTTTCATGAGATACAGTGTCATTATACCATTGGAATACCATACTAGTGAATAAATAATATGATTAAAAGTGTTTACAGCAGGGAACTAGATATTGAATTTTTTTACTTTAAGGCTTTTGTAAGATTTATAAATGAAGTGTGAATATTTTTTCTTCTATTTCAGTAAATGTTAGTGTTATTAATATATCCAACAATTATACCATACCTTATAATGAATTTTAAAGGAACAAAGTACCTGTTTTAGAACAAATTTCTGTTCTTAAAAAAGTCTCTAAACATCTGTTCCTTAATTTTTCTTTTAGAATTGTAGAAGAATACCATGACTTATATACATTTCAAAGAGGAAGGATGGAAAATGATATTAAACAGTTAATGGTAGAAAGAGATATCTGGAGCTCAGCTGCATATGAGTTGGCTCTAAAGGTTGGTTCATCTGGAATTATACCTCAGACTTCTTTTTTTGTCTGGATAAAGTTGTGTTTCACTACTTTCCAATAATCTAGACAAAATTTAAAAAGTGAACATATATTTATAATCGATAAATAATGTAGCCATTATGGCCCTCAAGAAGGGAAAGTTGCATCTTTCTTCCTGTTTCTTCCCTGTTGGAGACCTGTCTGCTGCCGAATTAAGGGCTTTTTTTCACCAGAACCTGTGAAGTATGAACAAGAATTCTTTTTCTGTTATTTGTGAACATGTTAAAATTTCAACTTTATGCTAATAACAAACTAGGGAAAGTGAAATATATTTTTTTCACGTAATGTAACCATATTAGCATCACTGGATATCACTGGAAGACACTTTGGTTCTGTTACCTTGGTACTCAAGATAACAGATGAATTGAAGTATGGCAGCTTGTGGATGATGCTTTAGGGAAATAAAGTCCCCAAATATTCTATTTTTCTAAAATATTTGCTGGTTGGTTGCTTAGTCTTACATATGGGACTTATAGTATTAATAGCAACTTATGATCCTTAACAGATTCATATTTTTTTCTCATTTTCCTCTGGAATGGTCAGACCTCTTTTAGGACACAGTGTTCCATCCTGATGCAGGATTATAAAAGGGACATTGACATGTCCAGAGGAAACAATCAAGACAGAAAATATGTAAGAAACAAATCTGGGAGCTTGGCATGTTCAGTAGGAGAAAAAAAAGAAGACAAGTTCCCTTAATCTACGAGTATTTAAACAGTAGAGAACTGACTCTAGTCCTCTACCTGTATTCTTTCCGAGGAGAATATCTTGAATTGATGGGGCTTTCGGTTAGACCAAATGACAGCTAGAATGTCAGCTCCCTGAAGATAACGACTTTGTCTCTTTTGTTCGTGGCTATATGCCCAGTGTCTAGCACAGTTATTCACTAAATGAACGTATCATTGATTCACTATATCAGTGGTTTGCAAAGTACGGTCCAAGGACCCCCTGGGGGTTCATGAGACCCTTTCATGAGGTCAAAACTAGTTTCATCACATACTAAGATGTTACTTGCCTTCTTCATTCTCATTCTCACATGAGCATACAGCAGATTTTTCCTGAAGCTACATGATATAGGATATTGCAACAGATTGAACACAGAAGCAAAAATGAAAATCCTGCTCTATTCTATTAAGGTAGACATTAAAGAGATTTATGAAAATGTAAAAAAACATGGTGTTCTTTTCTCTAGTGTTTTTTGCTTTGGAAAATATAGTCTGTTTTTTTCATTAAAAAAACTATGTTAACATATAATGGGTTTATTAATGTTATGTTTAAATGAATTAACAAATACATGTTTTAAATAATTTCAGTTTTAATTTTCAGTACAGTAAATATCAATGGATATAATGCATATAAACAAAAACTCTTTGGAGACCTCAGTGATTTTTTAAGAGTGTGAAGAGTTTTGAGATCAGATTGTTTGGGAACATCTGCTATATACTGTACATCAGTTTAATTCCAGTCCAGTAGTTTTAGAAATTGTGAATTTGTGATTCAAATTAGTTTATAATTTAAACAAGAGATTGTGATTGAGTTAATGATTCAATGAAAAATTGATGTGTGAAGTTGGTTTGGGCTTAAAAACTAACACTGGTTTGTTAATGTTTTAGGTTCCTAATTTTAGTACTTTCTTTAAAGGTAATTGAAAGAAATAGAATCATATTAGCTAAAAGACTTTACCTCAGTGAGAAAGGCTGGAATAAATATGCTAAGCATTTCATCATACTGCTGTCAGCCAAGGTAAAGCTCAGTTCTCTTAAGCTATGGGAAAGGGACTCCAATTGTGGAGGGTTGAGACTATGAGAAGCCTTGGCTAAATTTTTAGGTTAAATTGAAATATAGTTTTATATTTGTGCTTTTTTGTGGGCTAAATGAAAAATCTAAGGGAAAGTAAATAAAGGCTCTTCTTTATATTTGTCTTCTACCCTAATTAAAGCAACTTAAGTTAATAACTCTACAAATGTTTATTTTATAGAGTTATTCTATTTATTACTGCTTAAATTAAAAAAATGTAAGTAACTGTGTTCATTGAGCTAGTCAC
Organism: Manis javanica; assembly: GCF_040802235.1. Classification (NCBI taxonomy): domain Eukaryota; kingdom Metazoa; phylum Chordata; class Mammalia; order Pholidota; family Manidae; genus Manis; species Manis javanica. The sequence continues at coordinate 87,960,762 of NC_133166.1, forward strand.
ATTATCAATGCATTTCTATTCAATTTTATGGGAAAATTCAGTAAGCACACTAGGTTGAGAAGGAGGAAAGTATTATTTAGTTTATTTCTTGAGTCATACTATTTGCACTAGTAATTTTATTTAATTTTCATAACAATCCTGTGAGATATATATATATCAGGGCCTTTATTTTATGGATAAGAAAAATAATCTCAAATGGATTAAATCATATCCCCCAAGGTTACACAGCCAGTAAATGGCTAGGATTCACATTTGGTTCTGTTTGGCTTTGGAATTCCTGTTCTTTCTAATGTACTACACTGCCTCCCATCAAAGTTCTGTGGGAAAATTGGGCTCATGCTACAGAGGAAAAAATCTTGTCCCTTATATTTTATGTACCACAGAAAATCTATCAAGGGGATTGTGTAGTACTGTTGCTGATGATAGTTTGAAAGAGGAGTATCTTTTCAATTGTTTGATATATTTTCTAAGGTTTTTCTTAGTATTACAATATTAATTATAGCCTGGTGTATGCTAGCAAGCAGTTGCTCTGTAAATAAATGAATATGTGGTTTAATTCCATGCATTTTGTCTAGGACACAGCAGACCTTGCACAGCTGCAAAAGTTGACCCAGAAATGGAGAACCTTAATGAATACATTTAAACAGGAAGTGGAACAAAGTGAAGAATCAACAAGGGAGAAACTGCAAATTGTTAAGGATGGCCTTATCAAATGGCAGCAGTTCTTCAGAAATAATAAGTGTGTCTCCAAGAATCTTACTTTTCTGATTATACTATGTCATGTCTGATAACTCAGTCCAATTCTTCTTCTTCTTCTTCTCTGTTTTTCCCTATTTCTCTTTTACCTTGTAATTACTCAAGAGTGATTTCTGGTGAGGTAAGCAGCACCCTTTACAAGGCACAATCCTGCTAGGCGCTTGGATGGTCTTAGATTTTTCTAATACTGATCATCTGTCTAGTCCATCCTGATCCTTCTACCCAGCTGCTGCTGCCTCCATTTAAGTCTCTTTTCTTTCCTTTCTTTTTAAAATCAATTTATGTCATTACTATGGGCAACCTTGAATATCTAGATCCATCTGCAAATTCTGTAGTGTAGTGCATGTTCAGAGAAGTGAAATCACTGGGTGGCAGTCAAAAGGAGATTGATTTTGACTGGAAATTACACTTTGTAACAACTGGACAAATCTGACAGGAAAAGGTTGCCTGTAAAGTAGGTAAGTGGGGGGCTGGATGACTAAAACACAACCAGGGTTAGTGGGAATCTATCCTTTGAAAGCAGGCTGGACTCAATGATTTCTAAGGCTTTTTTAAACTTTCAGATCCTTTGTCTATTGAGGAAACCCATTTAGGCACACTTCCATTTCCAATTGAAAACAGGGGCTTCAGTTTTTCACATCCTCTAAGAGGTTTCCCAGTTAGTACGTCTGGAAGTTGTGGAAGCTGAAGCTGATACATATGGAAGCTGCAGCTGCTGTCTGCGCCCCTTCCCACTGTTCGTTCACTCTCAGCTGGGAGGGGAACCCAGGGGACAGTGGTCCTCTTGTCCCTCTCCCTTCAGGAACTTCTTTCTCCAGAGCTTTCTCCTTGTGACGCCTCAGGGATATTAAAGGAAACTCTTGCTGACTGAAAGTTTTCTGACCTAAATGTTGAGTCTTAATTGTTCATTAGACTTTTTTCTATTTATATATTGTTTTGGCAGCTCTCTTCAATAGGAATTACTCTTAGGAAGATCATTTTGTATGCTGAAGACCCAGAGACCACCCTTTTAATACTATCATGGCCTCTGAGCCTGTAACTTGGTTACTCAGGTCTGACTAGAGCCTGAACTTATATTTACATTCCATTTAAAGTTGAATGCCTATGAGGAGAAAGGCTGAACCCGGAAGGCATGCCTGAAGATCAGTAGGGAGAAACATAATTAATGTTAATTTTTTATTTTCTTTGTTTATGCCTTGTTCTGAGCCCCTGCTCATGCTTTTTTCCTTCCTTCAGTGAAAAGGACATTTTATCCTCTAATAAAGGAAATAGCCTCGAATCAGTTCTTCTAGACTTAAAGCAGTGGCAAAAGGTAAGACTTTCTAATAAACAGCTTGGTAATTAAATGCTGTTTGTACACTTGCCTCTCCTCATCCTTTAAAAATGCCATACTAAGTTTTGTGAAACACAAGTAAAACAGCAAGACTACAGAGGCTTTAAACAATATGCTTACCTATTCTGTTTTCAGTTCTGTTTTAGATTTTTGGGTCAAATCAAATTAGCCTGACAGAAAAAAATTGGGAAAAGCACTTGGGTAGCAGTGAGGGTAGTTCTGATTCTCTCATCTGATGTCAGACATGAGTAACATCTGTGCCTCTTCTGTACCTGCTTTGTGTCTAAAGGACAAATTGGACTTTTAAAATTAATAACATCTTATAGTAAAATATACATAATATAAAATTTACCTTTTGAGTCATTTATAAGTGTATACAGTTCAGAGGCATTAAGTACATTACATTGCTGTGCAACCGCCATCACCATCCAGGTCCAGAGCCTTTTCATCTTTCCTGAACTGAAGCTCTGTGTGCACTAAACAGTAGCCCCGTATCCCTCCTCCCCCAGCCCCTGGAAGCCGCCATTCTATTTCTATCTCTATGGTTTCGACTGCTCTAGGCACCTCCCATAAATGGAATGATAAAATGTTTGTCCCTGTATGACTAATGTGTTCCCGTCAGCACAGTGTCCTTAAGACTCATGCAGATTGTAGCATTTTGTCAGAATTTCCTACCTTTTAAATGCTGAAAAATATTCCATTGTATGTATATGCCATACTTTGTTTATTAATAACATCTTTTGAAAGGGTTTGAGCTTTGAGAATAGGCTTCATTAATCAAATTGCTATCATGTTATATAGTAGTCTGACAAAGGAAAATATGTAAGGCAATGAAATACTTCCAAAGTGAATTTTAAACTTAGGACCCGATGAAATCGTCTCTGGATCCCAGGAAGCTGTTTACGTTTTTTTGAAATGACTTGAATGGAATATTCTTGGAATTGAAGAAGTTTGTTGTCCTATGTATATTATCTCCAGTTTAGTGACTTTTTTTTACTGTTTATCTGGTAATTTTTACATTGCATAGATAAAATTGAAAAAAATAACTGATGCTTCTTTATTTAGTAGGAATAATAATAACCTCATTCATTAAGCCCTTTCCAGTCTGAAAGTGTTTCCCACATGTTATCTTACTCTTCTTGGCAGCCACATGATGCAGGTTCATATCCCCATCTCACAGATGTGGAAATTGAAGCTTAGACATGTTAAGTAACTTGTCTAAGTTTTCTATAAATGGTAAGTGGCTGAGTCAGAATGTGACTTGAGGTCTAACGCCAAAACACTTACCTTTAATTGTTTTGCTATATTGCTTCCCTGTCCTGATTATCTATTGAAGTATGGATGACTTTCCATTATCTGAGTTACAAATAATGGCAAAACATATATAAATTGCACTTTCTTTTTTCCACAATTATTTATTGATATGTCATGTTCAAGACTTGGACTTGAGGTTACACAGACAAATAAAACATGAATAAAACTCAACCTGTACATTCAGGATACTTCTCCAGTCTAGTGAGATTCATGTAAACAGATCTAGCTTTACAAAAGCATATAGAAATTAAACATGCTCAGCTCTCTTGGACTTAATTGCTTGCCACTAATTTTTTACCCAATAAGATTTAGTATAATTATTTTCATATTGCCAAACTATCATAATTAATTTAAATTCACCTCAATTTAAAAAATACAATGTATATCACATACCATTTTGAGAAGAAATGGTGTTAGCAAATAATGATAGGGTATGCAACTTCAAAGTAATTGGGAGCCACTGGAAAATAAGGATCTGGGTAGGTTTTGATGAATCATTAGTCAATAATGTGCTAATTTCCTCACCTCCTCTCACTCTCTAGCTGCTGAAGGACGATAAAGAGAAGTTTACTGGGGATCATCTAGCGTCCAAATATAATTCTCTCAAGATTATTAAACATTTACAGGAAAGTTGGATAGATATTGGGCTTGGGATATTCAATTGCCATAAAAGTATCAAGGGGGAGATTCCACCAGAGCAGCAGCACATGGAGGAAACTGTGGAAAGCATAGGAAGACTCTACAAAGAATTTGAAATAAGAATAAATGGGGATAATGGTAAGAAACAAACCACAATGATTAGATTGCTTGACATTATAAAGAATTTCAACAGTATTATTTTCAACATAATTAATATTTAAAATAAAAATATATGCATATAGTTTTAAAAATCAAGCAAAATAAAGCATTGAGCATTGCTTTATTAAGATATAATTTACATCCAAGACAATTTACCTTTTAAAGTATACAATTCACTGATTTTTTTAGTATATTCACAGACATGTATAGCCATCATCACAATTTTAGAATATTTTTTATCAAAATATTTTTTTAGCTGTCACTTTTGTATCCCCCTATCCCTCCCCAGTCTTAAGTCTACTTTTTATGGCTATAGATTTCGCTCTTCTGGACTTTCATACAATGGAATCTCATAGTATGCAATATTTTGTGACTGACTTCCACTTAGCATAATGTTTAAAAGGTTCATCTATGTTTTAGCATGTATCAAGTTCTTCATTCATTTTTACAGCTGATAATTTTCCATTATATGTGTATATCACATTTTGTTTATTGATGGACATTTGGGTTGTTTCCACTTTTTGGCTGTTATGAATAATGCTGCCACAAACATTTGTCTCCATGTTCCTGTGCAGCCCCCTGTCTACATTTCTCTTAGGCATATACCTAGGAGGAGAATTGCTGGTCATGTGGTAATTCTACATTTAATTTTTTGAGGACTATCACACTGTTTTTAAAAAAATTTCATATACCTATGAGCAGTGTATGAGGGTTCCAATTTCTCCACATTCTTGTTACCTGACTTTCTGCCATGCTAGTGGGTGTGAAATAGTATCTTATTGTGGTTTTGACTTATTTGTGTTTTCCTAATAAGAATGTGGAACATCTTTTTAAGGTCTCACTAGCCATTTGTATTTCTTCTTTGGAGAAAAGTCTATTCAGACCCATTGTCTATGTTTTAATTGGGTTATTTGTTTTTCTACTAATGAGTTGTAAGAGTTCTTTAAATGTTCTGGATACAAGTCCCATTTCATATATATATGAATTATAGATATTTTCTCTGATTCTGTGATTTGCCTTTTCATATTCCTGGTGGTGTCCTTTGAAGTACAGAAGTTCTTAATTTTGTTGAAGACCAATTTATGTATTTTAAAAAAATTTTATTTGTTTGTGCTTTTGGTGTCATGTCTATAAATCCTTTGCCAAATTCAAAACTGTGAAGTTTTTACCCTTACGAATTCCTCTAAGAGTATTATACTTTTTGCTCTTATAGTGTTTGAGCTGTTTTGAGTTAATTTTTGCATATGTGGGGAGGTAGAGGTATAACTTATTTTTTTTACCTGTGGATATCCAGTTATCCCAGCACCATTTGTTAAAAAGACTGTCTTTTCCACATTTAATGGTCTTGGCACCCTTGTCATAAGTCAGTTTGACCGTAGGTGTATGGGTGTATATCTGGACTTCCAGTTCTATTCCATGCATCTCTATGTCTGTCCATGTGCCAATATCACACTGCTTGATTTATGTTGCTTTGTAGTAAATTTCAAAATCTAGAAGTGTTAAGTCCTCCTGCTTTATTCTTTTTCATGATTGTTTTGGCTGTTCTGTATCACTTGCAATTCCACATGAATTTTAGAAACAGCTTATTACTTTCTAGAAGGAAACAAGCTTGGATTCTGATGGGGATTGTGTTGCATCTCTGAATCTGTTTGGGAGAGGCTTGGCATCTTAACAATGTCTAATCTTCCAATCCATAAACCTGGGATTTTTTCCAATTAGTGGATCTTCTTTAGTTTCTTTCAGTGTTTTGTAATGTTCTGAGAATAAGTTTTGCACTTCCTTTGTTAAATGTTTTCCTGTGTATTTTATTCTTTTTGATGCTATTTTTTCACTTTCGTTTTTGGATTGTTCATTGCTTGTGCATAGAAATAGAATTAATTTTTTATTTTGATCTTGTATCCTGCCACTTGCTGATCTCATTTTTAGTTAGAATAGTTTTTTTAGTAGATTCCTTAGGATCTTCCATTTGCAAGGTCATATCATCTGTGAAAAGATAGTTTTTTTGTTCCTTTCCATTCTGTATTCCTTTTCTGTATTTTTCTGGCATACTTTTCTTGGCTCACACTTCTAGTACAATGTTGAAAAGAAGTGATGAGAACAGACATCCTTGTCTTTGTTTTTGATCTTAAGGGGAAAGCATCCAGTCTTTCACCACTGAATCTGATACTAGCTGTAGTAATTCATAGATGCCTTTTATGAGTATCTTAGTCTGTTCGAGCTGCTACAACAAACTGACATAGACTAGTGGCTCATAAACAACAGAATTTTGTTTCTCACAGTTTTAGAGGCTGGGAAGTCCAAAATCAGGGCAATAGTAGATTTATCCCTGTGGTGAGAGCCCACTTCCTCTTTCATAGATGGCGGTCTTCTTGTTGTGTCCTCTCATGGCATGAAAGGGTGAGGGAGCTCTCTGGGTCTCTTTTATAAGGGCACCAGTTCCATTCATGAGAACTCTATCTACCCTTATGACTTAATCACCTCCCAAGGGGCCCATCCCCACATGCCATCACATTGGGAATTTCAACATCTGACCCTTTGGTGACACAAACATTCAATATCTATAGCAACCAGGTTTAGGAAGTTCTCTTTTATTCCTTTTGTTCCACCTGACTTTATTGAAATATAGTATATATAGCATTGTATAAGTTTAAGGTGTACAATGTGAGTGATGATTTGATAAATGTATATACTGTGAAATGATTACCACAATAACTTTGTTTTCTTCATTTTATTTTTTTCTATACCACAATAAGTTTGGTTAACACATCCATCACTTTATATGATTACCGTTTGTGTGTGTGTGTGTGTGTGTGTGTAGTGAGAACTTTTATTTTCTTAGCAAGTTTCAAGTGTACAATACAGTTGTTAATTACAGCAAAGGAAACCATCAACAAAATGAAAAGGCAAACTACTGAGTGGGAGAATGTATTTGCAAAGCATATATCTGATAAGAGGTTAAATCCAACATATATGAAGAACTCATATAATTCAAAGGCCAAAAAAATACAATCTGATTAAAAACTGGGCAGAGGACCTGAATAGATATTTTTCCAAAGAAGACATACAGCTGTACAACAGGTACATGTAAAGGTGCACAACATCACTAATCATCAGAGAAATACAAATCAAAACTGCAATGAGCTATCTCCTGTTAGAATAGCTTTTTAATTTGATGAAGTTCTGCTGTTTATTTTTGCTTTTATTGCCTTGATTTGGTGTCAAATCCAAAAAGAACATTGCTAACTCCAATGTCAAGGTATTTACCATTTATGTTTTCTTCTAGTACTTTCATGGTTTCAGGTCTTATGTTAAAGTCTTTAAGCCATTTGAGTTGATTTTTGTGTTTGGTGTAAGATAGCAGCCCAGTTTCATTCTTTTGCATACGGCTCTCCAGTTTTCCCGGAACCATTTATTGAAGAGTCTGTCCTTTTTCATTCTATATGCTTGCCTTCTTTGTCCTAAATTAATTGACCTTACATGTGTCAGTTTATTTCTAGGCCATCTATTCTGTTGCATTGATTTATGTGCCTGTTTTTATGCCAATACCATACTATTTTTATTACTGTATCTTTGTAATATAGTTTGAAATCAAGAGCATGATGAGCATGATGCCTCCGACTTCTTTTTTCTCAGAACTGCTTTGGCTATTTGGGATCTATTGTGGTTCTATATATATTTTAGAACTTTTGTTCTATTTCTGTGAAAAATGTCATAGGAATTTTGATAGGGATTGAATCTGTAGATTGCTTGGGACATTTTAGCAATATTAATTCTTCCAATTCCTCAGCACAGAATTATTTCCATTTATTTGTGTCTTCTTCAACTTCTTTTATCAACATCTTAGAGTACTGCAGTATACAGATCGTTCACCTCCTTAGTTAAATTTATTCTTATGTCTTATATTCTTTTTGATACAATTGCAAATGGGTTTTCTTAATTTCCCCTTCTAATAGTTTTTTATTAGTGCATAAAAACACAACAGATTTCTGTATATTGGTTTTGTGTCCTGCAACTTTAATGAATTGGTTTATAAGTTCCTACAGTTTTTTGGTGGAATCTTTCGAGTTTTCTATGTATAATATCATGTCATCTGCAGAAAGTGAGTTTTACTCCTTCTTTTCAATTTGGATGCCTTTTATTTCTTTTTCTTGCCTAATGGCTCTAGCCATGACTTCCAATATTATGTTGAATAAAAGTAATGAGAGTGGCAATCTTTGTCTTGTTTCTGATCTTAGAAGAGGAAGAGCTTCCAGCTTTTCGCTGTTGAGTATGATGTTAGCTGTGGGCTTGTCATATATGGCCTTTGTTATGTGGAGGTATGTTCCTTCTATATACTTTGTTGAATGTATAATCCAATGACATTCATTCATTCATATAAAATCAGATGTGTTTAAAACAGCAGTAAACTCATGGACACTGAGAAGTAACTACTGGTTACCAAGGGAGAGGGGTTGGGATGGGTGCAGGGGATAGCAAGGGGATAAAGGGGCACAATAATTCACAATCACAGTATAAGTTGATCACAGGGAATGTTGAACCACTGTGATGTACATTTGAAACCAACATAAGATTGTATATTAACAACTCTTTAATAAAAAACATCAGATGTGTTTATGTATAGAAAACTAAATAAAATTATGAATTAGCTGCAATGAAGGATTGTCTTTAGCTATAAAACAACAGAATGGGGCCCAATGGACAGTTAAAAGAAAATATATGTAATTTGAGGATGACTTGGATGGGTTGATTTTCAGAGGCATGGTTACTCTTGAGAAGCTGTCCTTGATTAATTGGAAAGGATTTTGAACCCATTTTATGATAACTTGTTCATGGCTTGAGTCTATGGTCAAAGAATAACCAGTCTCTCCCTTTCGTGAATTTGGAGAAAAGGATCTTTTTCTCCTTACATTATTACCTTCCTACATTTGCATTTGTTTATCTCACATATTTTCTTTCTCCCTGAGGCACTCTGTTTAGCATTTCCTATAGTTTGGGTCTGCTGATGATTTCTCTTGCTTTTATTTTCCTTTTTTTGTTTAAATGATATATTATCTGTGTTGTAGAGAATTCTAACTTGACAGCAATTTTCTTCTAGTACTTTGTACGTTCTAATTTGTTCTTAAACATTTACTGAATTTTTCATTTCAGACCTAGAATTTATTAACTTTTAGAGTTTCTAGTTCTCTGCTGCAATTCTCCACCTTGTCATCTGATAACTTAAAATTTTTAAACACAGTTAATTTTAAAGTTCATGTCTGATAATTGGATAATATCTTTTTTCTGTAAGGCCTTTTTAAAAAATGTATTTTGTCTTGGTTTTGAGTTAGTCCTCATTGTTTCCGACTGATATTTTGATTGATATTGGATATTGATGTGTGAGAAATTCACCCATCTGTAATTTGAGACTCTGGATAGTACTCTATTTCACAAGAGTGGTTTTACTTTTTCTTCTGGCAGGTCTTTTAAGGCAGGGGCAGATCATGTTAATATAAATAGGGACTGAGCTGAAATAACATATGGCTTCAAGCTTTGTGAGGGCTGATCTATTTCTGCTCTACCCTTATTCTAAGATGTAGCCCTTCAGGGGCTCAGGGGTCATAAGTGAAAGGTTGGTGCATTTACCAGGGCCTCTACTCCTTATCAGATTTTGAACTTTAATTTTATCCCTCCAGTAGGGTGATCAAATATCCCTTTTTGCGATGAGAGATACTGAAATCCATCCTCCCAAACCCATGAGAGACATTAAAAATTCATCGAAGCATTTTTACTCACTGTGTCCTGAATCTTTCCCAGTAAAGTGTTCCAGGCAACCCTGATCTATTGACTGGTACTGTTGTTCAATGTAATACTACAGTAGATGGGAATACACAGTCTTGATTATCTATAGCAGCAGTAATATAGTTACATACAAAATGGCAGTACTTAACTGTGAGAATATAGTAGGCAGAGAAAAAATGAGGTGATAAATGGTTTAAAATAAAGGCGGATGTCAAAATGGTGAATGATAGTGAAATTAACAGATCATTTTTTACTGATCAAACTTTAACAGATCAAACTTTACTGATGAGGCAATGAAAATATTTTCATCAAGGAGAAGAAGTTTGCTTTTTAATTATATCTCTTTATCTCTCTCAGGCACAGTTTCATTTCTTTTGTGAATGAGAAAAGACACAAGTATAGACAGGGTATTTTGCCATAATCTCACAGTGAATCAGTCAAATGTTGGGATCCAGACTCAATCCTTGTTCAGACTAACACTATATACTTCAGGAAAACCTGAATAATGACTCACGACTTACATCTGTTCTCATTTCTGTTATTAACTGTCCTGTAATCATGAAGAAGCTGTTTATAGTCATTGCCTTCTTAATAGCATGACTCAGTAAATTAATGCCTTTTGTAGAAAACTATAGTTTACAGTTTCTGGGTTTAACGCATTTGGTTCTCAGCTAAGAAGACAAGAAACAGAATATATACTGTCATCAAAGCAACAGTCCATAAATAACAAAAGCACCAATTACACAGTGTTTATTCACTAAACATTTATTTAGGAAGTACTCTTTGCAACATGCTTTACCAGGCAAGCTGTAGGGTAAATAAAAAGATGAAAAAAGATATGCTCCTGCCCATTTGTCCTTTATAACTTATTGTTGAAATAATAGACTTACAAGTACTTCTAAAAGTTAATGCTTTCTTTTCTCACTTTTCTAGGTATCCCTAAAGTTCTTGCAGGTTTGATTAGTTCTCTTGACTTCTGTTCTTTCAAGTTGGAAAGCTTCCTGGCGTTTCCTGAAATGATTCTTGAAGAATGGTCAGAACTTAGTGAAAAATTTAATGAAATGAAATCTCAGTTGGATGCACTGTTAAACATTACTGGCCCTGTTGCGCAGGACATGGACATGGATTCTGGCTCGTAAGTTTCTGTGACTCTCTGTTGGGCAGAGGAAGTGAATCCCCACTTGTCAGCTGCATTTTCCCAGTACCAAGCCTCAGCAAAAGGTGGATTAGGTCCGATAAGAAACCTTGACATGTGTTCCTCGGGGAAGAAAGCCGCCTGGCAGGGAGCCGGAGGGTGAGGGAGCCCTGCTTTCCTGCGGCCCCAGTCTGGGGTGGAGCTTCTGCCTCACTGAGCTGACGGGGAAAAGAGGGAGTTAGCCTTGTTTCAAATGCCATAGACTTCCTCCTTTCTTACTGAATCATCATAGATTGTCTTGAATAGACGTTCTTCCACTTACTGTTTGTCCTTAGGATGATTTTCAGAGGCTTTAGATTTTTTTTTTTTAATAATTTTCACCAGTTTCACTGGGGAGTGGGTCAGCTTCACCCCTCCTGCTGCCATTTTGGAAGCTGGTCTCGAGAGAATTTTAAAACTCATTCTTGCTTTGTGGTCTCCCTGGTCTAGAGGTGAATGTAAAGGGTGTGAGTGTGGGTTGTGACAATAGAGAGCTACCACTGAAGGTAACATCTACATTGTGCCAGTTGCTACCCACCTGCGGTTAGGAAGGCTGTGTCAGCGAGTAAGCCATTATACCAGGTTAGTCAGGGCTTTGATCCACTTTCTCTGAGTTCTCATTGTTAACACCTAACTTTACTCGGCCCAGCCAAATACAACCCCTTCATGTGCTGATTGCAACTTTCATACTGTACGTAACTTATCTTTATTTCACTTGATTTTTCCCTCAGGGTACTCCAAGCACATATATTTAACATGATTCAACAGTGGCTTTTGAAGATAGGCAATGAGATTAACAATGGTAACACTGAACTTCAGCATCAAGTATGTACTGTTGTGGTTTTGTGAGGTTATATTTTGCCTTGGCTGGAAATTTTCTTCAAGGAAAAACCAAGTCATGGCTATCCAATTGAAGCAGAAGGTTGGGGGGGTGCAAAACGGGAACTTATATAATTACTCAAAAAATTTGCAACGGAGTTTTTTTCTTTTGAAGTGAACAGTTCATTGGTACTATGGATTTTTAAATGCAGTATGTTGCCTCTGAAATGAAGTTTCAGATATGACCAAGTTTTTTAATTCTAGTTATTATCTTTATTCTTTATTCAGTAAACTAGCTTTTTTTCCCTTAATGGCATTAATCTGGGATTGTGACCATTTTAAGGATTTATGTTGATGCCCCTGATTGGCTGATAGGATGGCAGAAACATGTGACTAGGCATACAGATAAGACATCACAATGCTTTTGGGCTATAAAACAGCATTCTGTTTGGTCTTTAGAACAAAATTTTCTACAATTCTGAAAAACTGAATGTGTGGACATCTTTTTTTTAAATTTTATTTTGGTATCATTAATCTACAATTACATGAAGGATATTATGTTTACTAGGCTCCCCCTTCACCAAGTCCCCCCCACATCCCCATTCACAGTCACTGTCCATCAACATAGTAAGATGCTGCAAAATCACTCCTTGTCTTCTCTGTGTTGCACAGCCCTCCCCGTGCGCCCCCACACTATACATGCTAATTGTAATGCCCCCTTTCTTTTTTTCCTGCCCTTATCCCTCCCTTCCCACCCGTCCTCCCCAGTCCCTTTCCCCTTGGTAACTATTAGTCCATTCTTGAGTTCTGTGATTCTGCTGCTGTTTTGTTCCTTCAGTTTTCTTTTGTTCTTATACTCCACATATGAGTGAAATCATTTGGTACTTGTCTTTCTCCGCCTGGCTTATTTCACTGAGCATAATACCCTCTAGCTCCATCCATGTTGTTGCGAATAGTAGGATTTGTTTTTTTCTTATGGCTGAGTAATATTCCATTGTGTATATGTACCACATATTCTTTATCCATTCATCTACTGATGGACATTTAGGTTGCTTCCATATCTTGGCTATTGTAAATAGTGCAGCAATAAACATAGGGGTGGATCTGTCTTTTTCAAACTGGAGTGCTGCATTCTTGGGGTAAATTCCTAGGAGTGGAATTCCTGGGTCAAATGGTATTTCTATTTTGAGCATTTTGAGGAACCTCCATACTGCTTTCCACAATGGTTGAACTAATTTACATTCCCACCAGCAGTGTAGGAGGGTTCCCCTTTCTCCACAACCTCACCAACATTTGTTGTTGTTTGTCTTTTGGATGGCAGCTATCCTTACTGGTGTGAGGTGATACCTCATTGTGGTTTTAATTTGCATTTCTCTGATGACAAGCGATGTGGAGCATCTTTTAATGTGTCTGTTGGCCATCTGAATTTCTTCTTTAGGGAACTATCTATTCAGCTCCTCTGCCCATCTTTTAATTGGATTATTTCCTTTTTGTTTGTTGAGGTGTGTGAGCTCTTTATATATTTTGGATGTCAACCCTTTATCGGATCTGTCATTTACGAATATATTCTCCCATACTGTAGGATACCTTTTTGTTCTATTGATGGTGTCCCTTGCTGTACAGAAGCTTTTCAGCTTGATATAGTCCCATTTGTTCATTTTTGCATTTGTTTCCCTTGCCCGGGAAGATATGTTCAAGAAGAGGTCACTCATGTTTATGTCTAAGAGAGTTTTGCCTATGTTTTTTTCTAAGAGTTTTATGGTTTCATGGCTTACATTCAAGTCTTTGATCCATTTTGAATTTACTTTTGTGTATGGGGTAAGACAGTGATCCAGTTTCATTCTCTTACATGTAGCTGTCCAGTTTTGCCAGCACCATCTGTTGAAGAGACTGTCATTTCCCCATTGTATGTCCATGGCCCCTTTATCGAATATTAGTTGACCATATATGTTTGGGTTAATGTTTGGAGTCTGTATTCTGCTCCATTGGTCTGTGGCTCTGTTCGTGTGCCAGTACCAAATTGTCTTGATTACTGTGGCTTTGTAGTAGAGCTTGAAGTTGGGGAGTGAGATCCCCCCCACTTTATTCTTCCTTCTCAGGATTGCTTTAGCTATTCAGGGTCTTTGGTGTTTCCATATGAATTTTTGAACGATTTGTTCCAGTTTATTGAAGAAAGCTGTTGGTAATTTGATAGGGATTGCATCGAATCTGTATATTGCTTTGGGCAGGATGGCCATTTTGACGATATTAATTCTTCCTAGCCATGAGCATGGGATGAGTTTCCATTTGTTAGTGACCTCTTTAATTTCTCTTAAGAGTGTCTTATAGTTTTCAGGGTATAGGTCTTTCACTTCCTGGGTTAGGTTTATTCCTAGGTATTTTATTCTTTTTGATGCTATTGTGAATGGAATTGTCTTCCTGATTTCTCTTTCTATTGGTTCATTGTATAGGGAAGCCACAGATTTCTGTGTGTTAATTTTGTATCCTGAAACTTTGCTATATTCTGATATCAGTTCTAGTAGTTTTGGAGTGGAGTCTTTAGGGTTTTTTATGTACAATATCATGTCATCAGCATATAGTGACAGTATAACTTCTTTACCAATCTGTATTCCTTGTATTTTGATGTTTTGTCTAATTTTGATGAACCTCCATACTGCTTTCCACAATGGTTGAACTAATTTACACTCCCACCAGCAGTGTAGGAGGGTTCCCCTTTCTCCACAACCTTGCCAACATTTGTTGTTGTTTGTCTTTTGGATGGCAGCCATCCTTACTGGTGTGAGGTGATATCTCATTATAGTTTTAATTTGCATTTCTCTGATAATTAATGAAGTGGAGCATCTTTTCATGTGTCTGTTGGCCATCTGAATTTCTTTTTTGGAGAACTGTCTGTTCAGTTCCTCTGCCCATTTTTTTAATTGGATTATTTGATTTTTGTTTGTTGAGGCATGGAAGCTCTTTATATACTTTGGACATCAAGCCTTTCTCGGATCTGTCATTTAGAAATATATTCTCCAATACTGTAGGGTTCCTTTTTGTTCTATTGATGGTGTCTTTTGCTGTACAGAAGCTTTTCAGCTTAATATAGTCCCACTTGTTCATTTTTGCTGTTGTTTTCCTTGCCCAGGGAGATATGTTCAAGAAGAGGTCACTCATGTTTATGTCTAAGAGGTTTTTGCCTATGTTTTTTTCCATGAGTTTAATGGTTTCATGACTTACATTCAGGTCTTTGATCCATTTTGAATTTACTTTTGTATATGGGGTTAGACTATGGTCCAGTTTCATTCTCCTACATGTAGCTGTCCAGTTTTGCCAGCACCATCTGTTGAAGAGACTGTCATTTCGCCATTGTATGTCCATGGCTCCTTTATCAAATATTAATTGACCATATATGTTTGGGATAATGTCTGGAGTCTCTAGTCTGTTCCACTGGTCTGTGGCTCTGTTCTTGTGCCAGTACCAAATTGTCTTGATTACTATGGCTTTATAGTAGAGCTTGAAGTTGGGGAGTGAGATCCCCCCTACTTTCTTCTTCTTTCTCAGGATTGCTTTGGCTATTCGAGGTCTTTGGTGTTTCCATATGAATTTTTGAATTATTTATTCCAGTTCATTGAAGAATGTTGCTGGTAATTTGATAGGGATTGCATCAAATCTGTATATTGCTTTGGGCAGGATGGCCATTTTGATGATATTAATTCTTCCTAGCCAAGAGCATGGGATGAGTTTCCATTTGTTAGTGTCACCTTTAATTTCTCTTATGAGTGACTTGTAGTTTTCAGAGTATAGGTCATTCATTTCTTTGGTTAGATTTATTCCTAGGTATTTTATTCTTTTTGATGCAATTGTGAATGGAACTGTTTTCCTGATTTCTCTTTCTATTGGTTCATTGTTAGTGTATAAGAAAGCTACAGATTTCTGTGTGTTAATTTTGTATCCTGCAACTTTGCTGTATTCTGATATCAGTTCTAGTAGTTTTGGGGTGGAGTCTTTAGGGTTTTTTATGTACAATGTCATGTCGTCTGCAAATAGTGACAGTACAACTTCTTCTTTACCAATCTGGATTCCTTGTGTTTCTTTGTTTTGTCTGATTGCTGTGGCTAGGACCTCCAGTACTATGTTAAATAGCAGTGGGGAGAGTGGGCATCCCTGTCTTGTTCCCAATCTTAGAGGAAAAGCTTTCAGCTTCTTGCTGTTCAGTATAATGTTGGCTGTGGGTTTATGATAGATGGCCTTTATTATGTTGAGGTACTTGCCCTCTATTTCCATTTTGCTGAGGGTTTTTATCATGAATGGATGTTGAATTTTGTCAAATGCTTTTTCAGCATCTATGGAGATGATCATGTGGTTTCTGTCTTTCTTTTTGTTGATGTGGTGGATGATGTTGATGCATTTTCAAATGTTGTACCATCCTTGCATCCCTGGGATGAATCCCACTTGGTCATGGTGTATGATCCTTTTGATATACTTTTGAATTCGCTTTGCTAATATTTTTTTTTTTTTTTTGGATAAAATTCTTACTTTATTCTTTTCACCAATATAACTTTGCATGAATCTATGACAAAAAAGTAAAGAACCAAGAAGAAATATGAATGAATATTTTAATAATCTTAGATTTCTCCAATCATGAAATCAAAAACTGAGAGTTTTGCCAAAAAATTTTGAACTTCTTTGCTGCAAAAGTTAAAAAATAAAATTAAAAAACACGGTAAGCATAGTCAAAAGACAAAACAATAATTTGAAGACAGTATTTGTAACACATAGGACAGAGCACTAGTATTATCATTTAAATAAAAAAACTATTAAAATCAGCAAGCAGTAAACAATCCAAAGGAAAAATTGGCAATGGATTTGAATGGGCAATTGACAAAATAAAAATACAAATGGCCTGTAAATGTATGAAAATATTTTGAATGTCATGAATAATCAAGGAGTGCAAATTAAAACAGAAGTACAGTATCACTTTTATCTGTCAGTTTGGCAAAAATTGATCATAGCCAATGATCTAGAAAGTGTGAGTAAAGGTCAATTTCATACAATATTGGTATGATTGTAGATTGGTAAAAACCTTTTTGGAGGGCATTTTTGGCATGTCTATTAAAATTTTAAATGTGTATCTATATTTTATGTATCATATGGATAACTAAAACAGATTGTGAAAGATAAATGCGGAAGGATGATCTCTACAGAATTATTGCAATGCTGGAAAACTGGAAACAATCTAAATGATGATTAGTAGGGCTTTGATTAGATTATACTGTATTTATGCTGTAGAATACTACGCAGCCATTTAAAAAATGAAATAGGTCTGTATGAACTAACATGAAAAGATATAGAATATAAGAGAAAAAATAAGCAGTTCAACAGTATTTGTACTATGATCTCCTTTGTATTTGTTTAAAAAGCATAATGAGTATCTATGTGTGTGTACATGTGTAGAATACATGCATAGTAAAAATCTTAGGGAACATACACCAGTAGTTAAAGAAGGTGGTTTTGTGGTAGTGTTGCCAGATAAAATATTGGATACCCAGTTAGATTTAAATTTCAGGTAAACAACACACTTTTTAAAAATATAAGTATGTCACAAACATTAACTGGATGTCCTTTATTTTCATTTGTTAAGTCTGACAACCCAATTTATGGGGAATGTTCACCTTTAATGTTAAGTCTCCATATTGCTTGAATTTTTACAATGAGCATTTTTTTTTTTTTTTTTTTTTTTTTTTTTTTTTTTTTTTTTTGAGAGGGCATCTCTCATATTTATTGATCAAATGGTTGTTAACAACAATAAAATTCAGTATAGGGGGGTCAATGCTCAATGTACAATCATTAATCCATCTCAAGCCTAATTCTCGTCAGTCTCCAATCTTCTGAAGCATAACGAACAAGTTCTTACATGGTGAACGAATTCTTACAGAGTGAATAAATTCTTACATGGTGAACAGTACAAGGGCAGTCATCACAGAAACTTTCGGTTTTGGTCATGCAATATGACCTATAAACCATCAGGTCAAATATGAATATTCATTTGATTTTTGTACTTGATTTATATGTTGATCCCACATTTCTCCTATTATTATTATTATTTTTATTTTTAATAAAATGCTGAAGTGGTAGGTAGATGCAAGATAAAGGTAGAAACCATAGTTTAGTGCTGTAAGAAGGCAAATGTAGATGATCAGATGATCAGGTGTGTGCCTATGGACTAAGTATTAATCCAGGCTAGACAAGGGCAGCAAGACATCCACGGATGCAGAAGATTTCTCTCAAAGCAGGGGGGGTGAGGTTCTGAGCCTCACCTCTGTTGATCCCCAAATTCTCACCTGATGGCCCCCCTGCGACTGTGCCTGTCTTAGGTTGTTCCTCCCTTGAGGAATCTTACCCGTCTCTGGCTAACCAGTCATCTTCCGGGGCCATACAGGGAAATGTAAAGTTGGTAAGTGAGAGAGAAGCCATATTGTTTGCAAAGGTTAGCTTTTTACTTCTTTGCAGATTTATGCCCTGTGGCTTCTATGCCCAGCACTTGTCTCGAGGTATCTTTACCACCTGGAGGAATTATGATACTCGGTAAATTCGATATGAGGCATGAATTCTATTTAAAGTTTGTAATTAGGAAGGAAGAAGAAAAGCTATAGATGTAGCATATGAAGGAAACTTGGGAGGATTGATTATTTCTTTGACATATCTTCTTGTATAGTACCTTAAGTATGTATAGGTTTTAAACTACTAACTAATTTGCACACACATATTGACATAATAGGAATACGGTGACATAAACAAAGCAAATCTATAATCACCAGCCATCTCCAGTGAAGCCAAGAAAACCATTTAGGCACCCTAGGCATTTGTGAAAATTTATCTATGATATGATGGATATTTTCCAACTGTACTTGAACCATCAGACAAATTAAAGCAGCCCATTTCTGGGATCTGTTCACATCCCATATGTTCTTTTAACCATAGATAGTCTATAGTCATGAGATTTTGGGGTGCTACAACTTGCACCCCTCCCAACTCCTGGTTGAGTTCCAACAGTACAGATCCAGTCAAATTCGTTGTCTCACTGTATGCACATGCCAGCCTAGACATCTCCCTCCTCCTTCTCATGGCAAGTCCAGGAGATGGTGGGCTGGATGCAGCCACAACCGCAGCATCGTCCGGATCCCTGTGGAGGCTTTTTGATGATCATCCCCCGGCACGAGTCCTCCAGAGAGTGCTGATGCCGGAAGCTCCTCCTCATATCGTATCTTAGTTCATTTTCTGGGTATCCAAGCTAGGCCTTGATCTTCTGTTAGTCCATTTTTGGGTTCTGTAATTCTGCTGCTGTTTTGTTCCTTCAGTTTTTCCTTTGTTCCTATACTCCTCAGATGAGTGAAATCATTTGGTATTTCTCTTTCTCCGCTTGGCTTATTTCACTGAGCATAATACTCTCCAGCTCCATCCATGTTGCTGCAAATGGTTGGATTTTTCCACTTCTTATGGCTGAGTAGTATTCCATTGTGTATATGTACCACATCTTCTTTATCCATTCATCTACCGATGGACATTTAGGTTGCTTCCAATTCTTGGCTATTGTAAATAGTGCTGCGATAAACATAGGAGTGCATCTGTCTTTCTCAAACTTGATTGCTGCGTTCTTAGGGTAAATTCCTAGGAGTGGAATTCCTGGGTCAAATGGTAGGTCTGTTTTGAGCATTTTGATGCACCTCCATACTGCTTTCCACAATGGTTGAACTAATTTACATTCCCACCAGCAGTGTAGGAGGGTTCCCCTTTCTCCACAGCCTCGCCAACATTTGTTGTTGTTTGTCTTTTGGATGGCAGCTATCCTTACTGGTGTGAGGTGATACCTCATTGTAGTTTTAATTTGCATTTCTCTGATAATTAGCGATGTGGAGCATCTTTTCATGTGTCTCTTGGCCATCTGTATTTCTTTTTTGGAGAACTGTCTGTTCAGTTCCTCTGCCCATTTTTTAATTGGGTTATTTGTTTTTTGTTTGTTGAGGCGTGTGAGCTCTTTATATATTCTGGACGTCAAGCCTTTATCAGATCTGTCATTTTCAAATATATTCTCCCATACTGTAGGGTTCCTTTTTGTTCTATTGATGGTGTCTTTCGCTGTACAGAAGCTTTTCAGCTTAATGTAGTCCCACTTGCTCATTTTTGCTGTTGTTTTCCTTGCCCGGGGAGATATGTTCAAGAAGAGATCACTCATGTTTATGTCTAAGAGGTTTTTGCCTATGTTTTTTTCCAAGAGTTTAATGGTTTCGTGACTTACATTCAGGTCTTTGATCCATTTTGAGTTTACCTTTGTATATGGGGTTAGACAATGGTCCAGTTTCATTCTCCTACATGTAGCTGTCCAGTTTTGCCAGCACCATCTGTTGAAGAGACTGTCATTTTGCCATTGTATGTCCATGGCTCCTTTATCAAATATTAATTGACCATATATGTTTGGGTTAATTTCTGGGGTCTCTAATCTGTTCCACTGGTCTGTGGCTCTGTTCTTGTGCCAGTACCAAATTGTCTTGATTACTATGGCTTTGTAGTAGAGCTTGAAGTTGGGGAGTGAGATCCCCCCTACTTTATTCTTCTTTTTCAGGATTGCTTTGGCTATTCGGGGTCTTTGGTGTTTCCATATGAATTTTTGAATTATTTGTTCCAATTCATTGAAGAATGTTGCTGGTAATTTGAGAGGGATTGCATCAAATTTGTATATTGCTTTCGGCAGGATGGCCATTTTGACGATATTAATTCTTCCTAGCCATGAGCATGGGATGAGTTTCCATTTATTAGTGTCCCCTTTAATTTCTCTTAAGAGTGACTTGTAGTTTTCAGAGTATAAGTCTTTCACTTCCTTGGTTAGGTTTATTCCTAGGTATTTTATTCTTTTTGATGCAATGGTGAATGGAATTGTTTTCCTGATTTCTCTTTCTATTGATTCGTTGTTAGTGTATAGGAAAGCTACAGATTTCTGTGTGTTGATTTTGTATCCTGCAACTTTGCTGTATTCCGATATCAGTTCTAGTAGTTTTGGAGTGGAGTCTTTAGGGTTTTTTATGTACAGTATCATATCATCTGCAAATAGTGACAGTTTAACTTCTTCTTTACCAATCTGGATTCCTTGTATTTCTTTGTTTTGTCTGATTGCCGTGGCTAGGACCTCCAGTACTATGTTAAATAACAGTGGGGAGAGTGGGCATCCCTGTCTGGTTCCCGATCTCAGTGGAAATGCTTTCAGCTTCTCGCTGTTCAGTATAATGCTGGCTGTGGGTTTATCATATATGGCCTTTATTATGTTGAGGTACTTGCCCTCTATTCCCATTTTGCTGAGAGTTTTTATCATGAATGGATGTTGAATTTTGTCAAATGCTTTTTCAGCATCTATGGAGATGATCATGTGGTTTTTGTCTTTCTTTTTGTTGATGTGGTGGATGATGTTGATGGATTTTCGAATGTTGTACCATCCTTGCATCCCTGGGATGAACCCCACTTGGTCATGGTGTATGATCCTTTTGATATACTGTTGAATTCTGTTTGCTAATATTTTATTGAGTATTTTTGCATCTACGTTCATCAGGGATATTGGTCTGTAATTTTCTTTTTTGGTGGGGTCTTTGCCTGGTTTTGGTATTAGGGTGATGTTGGCTTCATAGAATGAGTTTGGGAGTATTCCCTCTTCTTCTATTTTGTGGAACACTTTAAGGAGAATGGGTATTATGTCTTCTCTGTGTGTCTGATAAAATTCCGAGGTAAATCCGTCCGGCCCCGGGGTTTTGTTCTTGGGTAGTTTTTTGATTACTGTTTCAATTTCTTTGCTTGTAATTGGTTTGTTTAACTTTTGTGTTTCTTCCTTGGTCAGTCTTGGGAGGTTGTATTTTTCTAGGAAGTTGTCCATTTCTTCTAGGTTTTCCAGCTTGTTGGCATATAGGTTTTCATAGTAGTCTTTAATAATTCTTTGTATTTCTGTGGAGTCTGTCGTGATTTTTCCATTCTCATTTCTGATTATGTTGATTTGTGTTGACTCTCTTTTTCTCTTAATAAGTTGGGCTAGAGGCTTATCTATTTTGTTTATTTTCTCAAAGAACCAGCTCTTGGTTTCGTTGATTTTTGCTATTGTTTTATTCTTCTCAATTTTGTTTATTTCTTCTCTGATCTTTATTATGTCCCTCCTTCTGCTGACTTTAGGCCTCATTTGTTCTTCTTTTTCCAGTTTTAATAATTGTGATGTTAGACTATTCATTTGGGATTGTTCTTCCTTCTTCAAGTGTGCCTGGATTGCTATATACTTTCCTCTTAAGACTGCTTTCGCTGCATCCCACAGAAGTTGGGGCTTAGTGTTGTTGTTGTCATTTGTTTCTATATATTCCTTGATCTCTATTTTGATTTGTTCATTGATCCATTGATTATTTAGTAGCATGTTGTTAAGCCTCCATGTGTTTGTGAGCCTTTTTGTTTTCTTTGTAGAATTTATTTCTACTTTCATACCTTTGTGGTCTGAAAAATTGGTTGGTAGAATTTCAATATTGTGGAATTTACTGAGGCTCTTTTTGTGAGCTAGTATGTGGTCTATTCTAGAGAATGTTCCATGTGCACTTGAGAAGAATGTATATCCTGTTGCTTTTGGATGTAAAGTTCTATAGATGTCTATTAGGTCCATCTGTTCTAGTGTGTTGTTCAGTGCCTGTGTGTCTTTACTTATTTTCTGCCCGGTGGATCTATCCTTTGGGGTGAGTGGTGTGTTGAAGTCTCCTACAATGAATGCATTGCAGTCTATTTCCCTCTTTAGTTCTGTTAGTATTTGCTTCACATATGCTGGTGCTCCTGTATTGGGTGCATATATATTTAGAATGGTTATATCCTCTTGTTGGACTAAGCCCTTTATCATTATGTAGTGGCCTTCTTTATCTCTTGTTACTTTCTTTGTTTTGAAGTCTATTTTGTCTGATATTAGTACTGCAACCCCTGCTTTCTTCTCACTGTTGTTTGCCTGAAATATGTTTTTCCATCCCTTGACTTTTAGTCTATGCTTATCTTTGGGTTTAAGGTGAGTTTCTTGTAAGCAGCATATAGATGGGTCTTGCTTTTTTATCCATTCTATTACTCTATGTCTTTTGATTGGTGCATTAAGTCCATTTACATTTAGGGTGACTATTGAAAGATATGTACTTATTGCCATTGCAGGCTTTAGATTCGTGGTTACCAAAGGTTCAAGGTTAGCTTCTTTAGTATCTTACTGCCTAACTTAGCTCGCTTATTGAGCTGTTATATACACTGTCTGGAGAGTCTTTTCTTCTCTCCCTTCTTATTCCTCCTCCTCCCTTCTTCATATGTTGTGTGTTTTGTTCTGTGCTCTTTTTAGGGGTGCTCCCATCTAGAGCAGTCCCTGTAGGATGCCCTGTAGAGGTGGTTTGTGGGAAGCAAATTCCCTCAGCTTTTGCTTGTCTGGGAATTGTTTGATCCCACCATCATATTTAAATGATAGTCGTGCTGGATACAGTATCCTTGGTTCAAGGCCCTTCTGTTTCATTGCATTAAGTATATCATGCCATTCTCTTCTGGCCTGTAGGGTTTCTGTTGAGAAGTCTGATGTTAGCCTGATTGGTTTTCCTTTATAGGTGACCTTTTTCTCTCTAGCTGCCTTTAAAACTCTTTCCTTGTCCTTGATCCTTGCCATTTTAATTATTATGTGTCTTGGTGTTGTCCTCCTTGGATCCTTTCTGTTGGGGGTTCTGTATAATTCCATGGTCTGTTCGATTATTTCCTCCCCCAGTTTGGGGAAGTTTTCAGCAATTATTTCTTCAAAGACCCTTTCTATCCCTTTTCCTCTTTCTTCCTCTTCTGGTATCCCTATAATACGAATGTTTTTCCTTTTGTATTGGTCACATATTTCTCTTAGTGTTGTTTCATTCCTGGAGATCCTTTTATCTCTCTCTCTGTCAGCTTCTATACGTTCCTGTTCTCTGGCTTCTATTCCTTCAATGGCCTCTTGCATCTTATCCATTCTGCTTATAAATCCTTCCAGGGATTGTTTCACTTCTGTGATCTCTTTCCTGACATCTGTGATCTCCTTCCGGACTTCATCCCACTGCTCTTGCATTTTTCTCTGCATCTCATCCCACTGCTCTTGCATTTTTCTCTGCATCTCATCCCATTGCTCTTGCATTTTTTTCTGCATCTCTGTCAGCATGTTCATGATTTTTATTTTGAATTCTTTTTCAGGAGGACTAGTTAGGTCTGTCTCCTTCTCAGGTGTTGTCTCTGTGATCTTTGTCTGCCTGTAGTTTTGCCTTTTCATGGTGATAGAGATAGTCTGCAGAGCTGGTACAAGTGACCGCTGGAAGAGCTTCCCTTCTTGTTGGTTTGTAGCCTTTTCCTGGGAGAATAGCGACCTCTAGTGGCTTGTGCTGGGCAGCTGTGCGCAAACAGGGCTTCTGCTTCCTGCCCAGTTGCTTTGGGGTTTATCTCCACTGTTGCTGTGGGCTTGGCCTGGCTGGGGCTGTTCCTCCAAAATGGTGGAGCCCCGTTAGAGGGGGAGCAGCCAGGAGACTATTTATCTCCGTAAGGGGCCTCTGTGCTCCCTGCTGCCCAGGGGGTTAGAGTGCCCAGAGATCCCCAGATTCCCTGCTTCTGGTCTAAGTGACCTGTCCTGCCCCTTTAAGATTTCCAAAAAGCACTCTCCAAACCAAAACAACAACAGCAACAATGAGAGAGGGAACAGAAAGGAAAAAAAAAAGAAAAAACACGCGATTTTTTTTTTTTTCCTCAGGTGCCGGTCCCAGGCACCCGCGCACTGGTCCTGCTGCCCTGTCTCCCTAGCACCAGGGTCCCTGTCCTTTCAAGGCTTCCAAAAAGCACCCACCCACCGGTCCCGCAGGGAAGGAACGCTCAATATTCTTTGTCCTCAGGCACTGGTCCCACGCACCCGCTCACCAGTCCTGCCGCCCTGCCTCCCTAGCACCGGGGTCCCTGTCCCTTCAAGGCTTCCAAAAAGCACTTGGCAAAAAGAGAGAAAAAAAAGGGGAAAAACACGCGATTTCTTCCGTCCTCAGGTGCTGGTCTCAGGCACCCACCCACCGGTCCCACAGGGAAAAATGCGGGATATTCTTTGTCCTCAGGTGCCGGTCCCAGGCACCCGCTCACCAGTCCCGCCGCCCTGCTTCCCTAGCACCGGGGTCCCTGTCCCTTTTAGGCTTCCAAAAAGCACTCGCAGAAAAGAGAAAAAAAAAAGGGGAAAAACGCGCGATTTCCTCTGTCCTCAAGTGCCGGTCTCAGGCACCCGCCCACCGGTCCCGCAGGGAAAAACGGGGGATATTCTTTGTCCTCAGGCGCCGGTCCCAGCCACCCGCTCACCAGTCCCGCCACCGTGCCTCCCTAGCACTGGGGTCCCCGTCCCTTCATGGCTTCCAAAAAGCGCTTGCCAAAAAGAGAAAAAAAAAAAGGGGAAAAACGCGCGACCTCCTCCGTCCTCAGGCACCGGTCTCAGGCACCCGCCCCCAGGTCTCGCAGGGAGAAACGCGAGATATTCTTTGTCCTCCGGCGCTGTTCCCAGGCACCTCCTCACCGGTCCCGCCACCCTGCCTCCCCAGCAACGGGGGCCCGTCCCTCTAAGGCTTCCAAAAAGCGCTCGCCAAAAAAAAAAAACTGCTCCGGTTTCTCTCCACCCGCCGGGAGCCGGGGGGAGGGGCGCTCGGGTCCCGCCGGGCTGGGGCTTGTATCTTACCCCCTTCACAAGGCGCTGGGTTCTTGCAGGTGTGGATGTGGTCTGGATGTTGTCCTGTGTCCTGTGGTCTCTATTTTAGGAAGATTTTTCTTTGTTATATTTTCATAGCTCTATGTGTTTTTGGGAGGAGATTTCCACTGCTCTACTCACGCCGCCATCTTGGCTCCCGCTCAACACAATGAGCATGTTTTACCTTGGTAGTCATTAAAAACAGGTAAAAGTTTGAAATAATATTTTTTTTTTTTTTTTTTTGATAGGGCATCTCTCATATTTATTGATCAAATGGTTGTTAACAACAATAAAATTCAGTATAGGGGGGTCAATGCTCAATGTACAATCATTAATCCATCTCAAGCCTAATTCTCGTCAGTCTCCAATCTTCTGAAGCATAACGAACAAGTTCTTACATGGTGAACGAATTTTTACAGAGTGAATAAATTCTTACATGGTGAACAGTACAAGGGCAGTCATCACAGAAACTTTCGGTTTTGATCATGCAATATGACCTATAAACCATCAGGTCAAATATGAATATTCATTTGATTTTTGTACTTGATTTATATGTTGATCCCACATTTCTCCTATTATTATTATTATTTTTATTTTTAATAAAATGCTGAAGTGGTAGGTAGATGCAAGATAAAGGTAGAAAACATAGTTTAGTGCTGTAAGAAGGCAAATGTAGATGATCAGATGATCAGGTGTGTGCCTATGGACTAAGTATTAATCCAGGCTAGACAAGGGCAGCAAAACATCCACGGATGCAGAAGATTTCTCTCAAAGCAGGGGGGGTGAGGTTCTGAGCCTCACCTCTGTTGATCCCCAAATTCTCACCTGATGGCCCCCCTGCGACTGTGCCTGTCTTAGGTTGTTCCTCCCTTGAGGAATCTTACCCGTCTCTGGCTAACCAGTCATCTTCCGGGGCCATACAGGGAAATGTAAAGTTGGTAAGTGAGAGAGAAGCCATATTGTTTGCAAAGGTTAGCTTTTTACTTCTTTGCAGATTTATGCCCTGTGGCTTCTATGCCCAGCACTTGTCTCGAGGTATCTTTACCACCTGGAGGAATTATGATACTCGGTAAATTCGATATGAGGCACGAATTCTATTTAAGGTTTGTAATTAGGAAGGAAGAAGAAAAGCTATAGATGTAGCATATGAAGGAAACTTGGGAGGATTGATTATTTCTTTGACATATCTTCTTGTATAGTACCTTAAGTATGTATAGGTTTTAAACTACTAACTAATTTGCACACACATATTAACATAATAGGAATACGGTGACATAAACAAAGCAAATCTATAATTACCATCCATCTCCAGTGAAGCCAAGAAAACCATTTAGGCACCCTAGGCATTTGTGAAAATTTATCTATGATATGATGGATATTGTCCAACTGTACTTGAACCATCAGACAAATTAAAGCAGCCCATTTCTGGGATCTGTTCACATCCCATATGTTCTTTTAACCATAGATAGTCTATAGTCATGAGATTTTGGGGTGCTACAACTTGCACCCCTCCCAACTCCTGGTTGAGTTCCAACAGTACAGATCCAGTCAAATTCGTTGTCTCACTGTATGCACATGCCAGCCTAGACATCTCCCTCCTCCTTCTTATGGCAAGTCCAGGAGACGGTGGGCTGGATGCAGCCACAACCGCAGCATCGTCCGGATCCCTGTGGAGGCTTTTTGATGATCATCCCCCGGCACGAGTCCTCCAGAGAGTGCTGATGCCGGAAGCTCCTCCTCATATCGTATCTTAGTTCATTTTCTGGGTATCCAAGCTAGGCCTTGATCTTCTGCATAGAAACAAACAGACCCTTTGCCCACACTTTGACATGCCCTCTATACCACTGTGCAGAACTCATTGGAGGTCAGCACACAGTAACTGCTTTTTTTTTTTTTTTTTTAATTAAGAGAAAGGAATATTATCAGAAAAGAGTACCTCCATAGCTGATCATCTGACATCCTTTAAGTGATCAACATTAAGGATATTTAAAGCATGCGTTGATCTTTGATTTACCAATAGTTTTATCCTGTTAAGGAGTAATCCCCCTTTTCTTTCTTTCTTTCTTTTTTTTTTTAAATTTTTAATCTATACTTACCTGAAGAATACTATGTTTACTATGCTCTCCCCTATATCAGGTCCCCCCTAACAACCACATTACGGTTACTGTCCATCAGCTTAGCAAAATGTGGTAGAGTCACTACTTGTCCTCTCTGTGTTGTGCAGCCCACCCTCCCCTTTCTCCCTCCCCCCCATGCATGCTAATCTTAATACCCCCCTTCTTCTTCCCCCCCCCTTATCCCTCCCTGCCCACCCATCCTCCCCAGTTCCTTTCCCTTTGGTACCTGTTAGTCCATTTTTGGGTTCTGTAATTCTGCTGCTGTTTTGTTTCTTCAGTTTTTCCTTTGTTCCTATACTCCTCAGATGAGTGAAATCATTTGGTATTTCTCTTTCTCCGCTTGGCTTATTTCACTGAGCATAATACTCTCCAGCTCCATCCATGTTGCTGCAAATGGTTGGATTTTTCCACTTCTTATGGCTGAGTAGTATTCCATTGTGTATATGTACCACATCTTCTTTATCCATTCATCTACAGATGGACATTTAGGTTGCTTCCAATTCTTGGCTATTGTAAATAGTGCTGCGATAAACATAGGAGTGCATCTGTCTTTCTCAAACTTGATTGCTGCGTTCTTAGGGTAAATTCCTAGGAGTGGAATTCCTGGGTCAAATGGTAGGTCTGTTTTGAGCATTTTGATGCACCTCCATACTGCTTTCCACAATGGTTGAACTAATTTACATTCCCACCAGCAGTGTAGGAGGGTTCCCCTTTCTCCACAGCCTCGCCAACATTTGTTGTTGTTTGTCTTTTGGATGGCAGCTATCCTTACTGGTGTGAGGTGATACCTCATTGTAGTTTTAATTTGCATTTCTCTGATAATTAGCGATGTGGAGCATCTTTTCATGTGTCTCTTGGCCATCTGTATTTCTTTTTTGGAGAACTGTCTGTTCAGTTCCTCTGCCCATTTTTTAATTGGGTTATTTGTTTTTTGTTTGTTGAGGCGTGTGAGCTCTTTATATATTCTGGACGTCAAGCCTTTATCAGATCTGTCATTTTCAAATATATTCTCCCATACTGTAGGGTTCCTTTTTGTTCTATTGATGGTGTCTTTCGCTGTACAGAAGCTTTTCAGCTTAATGTAGTCCCACTTGCTCATTTTTGCTGTTGTTTTCCTTGCCCGGGGAGATATGTTCAAGAAGAGATCACTCATGTTTATATCTAAGAGGTTTTTGCCTATGTTTTTTTCCAAGAGTTTAATGGTTTCGTGACTTACATTCAGGTCTTTGATCCATTTTGAGTTTACCTTTGTATATGGGGTTAGACAATGGTCCAGTTTCATTCTCCTACATGTAGCTGTCCAGTTTTGCCAGCACCATCTGTTGAAGAGACTGTCATTTTGCCATTGTATGTCCATGGCTCCTTTATCAAATATTAATTGACCATATATGTTTGGGTTAATTTCTGGGGTCTCTAATCTGTTCCACTGGTCTGTGGCTCTGTTCTTGTGCCAGTACCAAATTGTCTTGATTACTATGGCTTTGTAGTAGAGCTTGAAGTTGGGGAGTGAGATCCCCCCTACTTTATTCTTCTTTTTCAGGATTGCTTTGGCTATTCGGGGTCTTTGGTGTTTCCATATGAATTTTTGAATTATTTGTTCCAATTCATTGAAGAATGTTGCTGGTAATTTGAGAGGGATTGCATCAAATTTGTATATTGCTTTTGGCAGGATGGCCATTTTGACGATATTAATTCTTCCTAGCCATGAGCATGGGATGAGTTTCCATTTATTAGTGTCCCCTTTAATTTCTCTTAAGAGTGACTTGTAGTTTTCAGAGTATAAGTCTTTCACTTCCTTGGTTAGGTTTATTCCTAGGTATTTTATTCTTTTTGATGCAATGGTGAATGGAATTGTTTTCCTGATTTCTCTTTCTATTGATTCGTTGTTAGTGTATAGGAAAGCTACAGATTTCTGTGTGTTGATTTTGTATCCTGCAACTTTGCTGTATTCCGATATCAGTTCTAGTAGTTTTGGAGTGGAGTCTTTAGGGTTTTTTATGTACAGTATCATATCATCTGCAAATAGTGACAGTTTAACTTCTTCTTTACCAATCTGGATTCCTTGTATTTCTTTGTTTTGTCTGATTGCCGTGGCTAGGACCTCCAGTACTATGTTAAATAACAGTGGGGAGAGTGGGCATCCCTGTCTGGTTCCCGATCTCAGTGGAAATGCTTTCAGCTTCTCGCTGTTCAGTATAATGCTGGCTGTGGGTTTATCATATATGGCCTTTATTATGTTGAGGTACTTGCCCTCTATTCCCATTTTGCTGAGAGTTTTTATCATGAATGGATGTTGAATTTTGTCAAATGCTTTTTCAGCATCTATGGAGATGATCATGTGGTTTTTGTCTTTCTTTTTGTTGATGTGGTGGATGATGTTGATGGATTTTCGAATGTTGTACCATCCTTGCATCCCTGGGATGAACCCCACTTGGTCATGGTGTATGATCCTTTTGATATACTGTTGAATTCTGTTTGCTAATATTTTATTGAGTATTTTTGCATCTACGTTCATCAGGGATATTGGTCTGTAATTTTCTTTTTTGGTGGGGTCTTTGCCTAGTTTTGGTATTAGGGTGATGTTGGCTTCATAGAATGAGTTTGGGAGTATTCCCTCTTCTTCTATTTTGTGGAACACTTTAAGGAGAATGGGTATTATGTCTTCTCTGTGTGTCTGATAAAATTCCGAGGTAAATCCGTCCGGCCCCGGGGTTTTGTTCTTGGGTAGTTTTTTGATTACTGTTTCAATTTCTTTGCTTGTAATTGGTTTGTTTAACTTTTGTGTTTCTTCCTTGGTCAGTCTTGGGAGGTTGTATTTTTCTAGGAAGTTGTCCATTTCTTCTAGGTTTTCCAGCTTGTTGGCATATAGGTTTTCATAGTAGTCTTTAATAATTCTTTGTATTTCTGTGGAGTCTGTCATGATTTTTCCATTCTCATTTCTGATTATGTTGATTTGTGTTGACTCTCTTTTTCTCTTAATAAGTTGGGCTAGAGGCTTATCTATTTTGTTTATTTTCTCAAAGAACCAGCTCTTGGTTTCGTTGATTTTTGCTATTGTTTTATTCTTCTCAATTTTGTTTATTTCTTCTCTGATCTTTATTATGTCCCTCCTTCTGCTGACTTTAGGCCTCATTTGTTCTTCTTTTTCCAGTTTTAATAATTGTGATGTTAGACTATTCATTTGGGATTGTTCTTCCTTCTTCAAGTGTGCCTGGATTGCTATATACTTTCCTCTTAAGACTGCTTTCGCTGCATCCCACAGAAGTTGGGGCTTAGTGTTGTTGTTGTCATTTGTTTCTATATATTCCTTGATCTCTATTTTGATTTGTTCATTGATCCATTGATTATTTAGTAGCATGTTGTTAAGCCTCCATGTGTTTGTGAGCCTTTTTGTTTTCTTTGTAGAATTTATTTCTACTTTCATACCTTTGTGGTCTGAAAAATTGGTTGGTAGAATTTCAATATTGTGGAATTTACTGAGGCTCTTTTTGTGAGCTAGTATGTGGTCTATTCTAGAGAATGTTCCATGTGCACTTGAGAAGAATGTATATCCTGTTGCTTTTGGATGTAAAGTTCTATAGATGTCTATTAGGTCCATCTGTTCTAGTGTGTTGTTCAGTGCCTGTGTGTCTTTACTTATTTTCTGCCCGGTGGATCTATCCTTTGGGGTGAGTGGTGTGTTGAAGTCTCCTACAGTGAATGCATTGCAGTCTATTTCCCTCTTTAGTTCTGTTAGTATTTGCTTCACATATGCTGGTGCTCCTGTATTGGGTGCATATATATTTAGAATGGTTATATCCTCTTGTTGGACTAAGCCCTTTATCATTATGTAGTGGCCTTCTTTATCTCTTGTTACTTTCTTTGTTTTGAAGTCTATTTTGTCTGATATTAGTACTGCAACCCCTGCTTTCTTCTCACTGTTGTTTGCCTGAAATATGTTTTTCCATCCCTTGACTTTTAGTCTATGCTTATCTTTGGGTTTAAGGTGAGTTTCTTGTAAGCAGCATATAGATGGGTCTTGCTTTTTTATCCATTCTATTACTCTATGTCTTTTGATTGGTGCATTAAGTCCATTTACATTTAGGGTGATTATTGAAAGATATGTACTTATTGCCATTGCAGGCTTTAGATTCGTGGTTACCAAAGGTTCAAGGTTAGCTTCTTTAGTATCTTACTGCCTAACTTAGCTCGCTTATTGAGCTGTTATATACACTGTCTGGAGAGTCTTTTCTTCTCTCCCTTCTTATTCCTCCTCCTCCCTTCTTCATATGTTGTGTGTTTTGTTCTGTGCTCTTTTTAGGGGTGCTCCCATCTAGAGCAGTCCCTGTAGGATGCCCTGTAGAGGTGGTTTGTGGGAAGCAAATTCCCTCAGCTTTTGCTTGTCTGGGAATTGTTTGATCCCACCATCATATTTAAATGATAGTCGTGCTGGATACAGTATCCTTGGTTCAAGGCCCTTCTGTTTCATTGCATTAAGTATATCATGCCATTCTCTTCTGGCCTGTAGGGTTTCTGTTGAGAAGTCTGATGTTAGCCTGATTGGTTTTCCTTTATAGGTGACCTTTTTCTCTCTAGCTGCCTTTAAAACTCTTTCCTTGTCCTTGATCCTTGCCATTTTAATTATTATGTGTCTTGGTGTTGTCCTCCTTGGATCCTTTCTGTTGGGGGTTCTGTATAATTCCATGGTCTGTTCGATTATTTCCTCCCCCAGTTTGGGGAAGTTTTCAGCAATTATTTCTTCAAAGACCCTTTCTATCCCTTTTCCTCTTTCTTCCTCTTCTGGTATCCCTATAATACGAATGTTTTTCCTTTTGTATTGGTCACATATTTCTCTTAGTGTTGTTTCATTCCTGGAGATCCTTTTATCTCTCTCTATGTCAGCTTCTATACGTTCCTGTTCTCTGGCTTCTATTCCTTCAATGGCCTCTTGCATCTTATCCATTCTGCTTATAAATCCTTCCAGGGATTGTTTCACTTCTGTGATCTCTTTCCTGACATCTGTGATCTCCTTCCGGACTTCATCCCACTGCTCTTGCATTTTTCTCTGCATCTCATCCCACTGCTCTTGCATTTTTCTCTGCATCTCATCCCATTGCTCTTGCATTTTTTTCTGCATCTCTGTCAGCATGTTCATGATTTTTATTTTGAATTCTTTTTCAGGAGGACTAGTTAGGTCTGTCTCCTTCTCAGGTGTTGTCTCTGTGATCTTTGTCTGCCTGTAGTTTTGCCTTTTCATGGTGATAGAGATAGTCTGCAGAGCTGGTACAAGTGACCGCTGGAAGAGCTTCCCTTCTTGTTGGTTTGTAGCCTTTTCCTGGGAGAATAGCGACCTCTAGTGGCTTGTGCTGGGCAGCTGTGCGCAGACAGGGCTTCTGCTTCCTGCCCAGTTGCTTTGGGGTTTATCTCCACTGTTGCTGTGGGCTTGGCCTGGCTGGGGCTGTTCCTCCAAAATGGTGGAGCCCCGTTAGAGGGGGAGCAGCCAGGAGACTATTTATCTCCGTAAGGGGCCTCTGTGCTCCCTGCTGCCCAGGGGGTTAGAGTGCCCAGAGATCCCCAGATTCCCTGCTTCTGGTCTAAGTGACCTGTCCTGCCCCTTTAAGATTTCCAAAAAGCACTCTCCAAACCAAAACAACAACAGCAACAATGAGAGAGGGAACAGAAAGGAAAAAAAAAAAAGAAAAAACACGCGATTTTTTTTTTTTTCCTCAGGTGCCGGTCCCAGGCACCCGCGCACTGGTCCTGCTGCCCTGTCTCCCTAGCACCAGGGTCCCTGTCCTTTCAAGGCTTCCAAAAAGCACCCACCCACCGGTCCCGCAGGGAAGGAACGCTCAATATTCTTTGTCCTCAGGCACTGGTCCCACGCACCCGCTCACCAGTCCTGCCGCCCTGCCTCCCTAGCACCGGGATCCCTGTCCCTTCAAGGCTTCCAAAAAGCACTTGGCAAA
The DNA here is from genome assembly GCF_040802235.1 of Manis javanica. Taxonomy (NCBI): domain Eukaryota; kingdom Metazoa; phylum Chordata; class Mammalia; order Pholidota; family Manidae; genus Manis; species Manis javanica. Next base: position 87,994,528 of record NC_133166.1, read on the forward strand.
AAGAGAGAAAAAAAAGGGGAAAAACGCGCGATTTCTTCCGTCCTCAGGTGCTGTTCTCAGGCACCCACCCACCGGTCCCACAGGGAAAAATGCGGGATATTCTTTGTCCTCAGGTGCCGGTCCCAGGCACCCGCTCACCAGTCCCGCCGCCCTGCCTCCCTAGCACCGGGGTCCCTGTCCCTTTTAGGCTTCCAAAAAGCACTCGCAGAAAAGAGAAAAAAAAAAGGGGAAAAACGCGCGATTTCCTCTGTCCTCAAGTGCCAGTCTCAGGCACCCGCCCACCGGTCCCGCAGGGAAAAACGGGGGATATTCTTTGTCCTCAGGCGCCGGTCCCAGCCACCCGCTCACCAGTCCCGCCACCGTGCCTCCCTAGCACTGGGGTCCCCGTCCCTTCAAGGCTTCCAAAAAGCGCTTGCCAAAAAGAGAAAAAAAAAAAGGGGAAAAACGCGCGACCTCCTCCGTCCTCAGGCACCGGTCTCAGGCACCCGCCCCCAGGTCTCGCAGGGAGAAACGCGGGATATTCTTTGTCCTCCGGCGCTGTTCCCAGGCACCTCCTCACCGGTCCCGCCACCCTGCCTCCCCAGCAACGGGGGCCCGTCCCTCTAAGGCTTCCAAAAAGCGCTCGCCAAAAAAAAAACTGCTCCGGTTTCTCTCCACCCTCCGGGAGCCGGGGGGAGGGGTGCTCGGGTCCCGCCGGGCTGGGGCTTGTATCTTACCCCCTTCACAAGGCGCTGGGTTCTTGCAGGTGTGGATGTGGTCTGGATGTTGTCCTGTGTCCTGTGGTCTCTATTTTAGGAAGATTTTTCTTTGTTATATTTTCATAGCTCTATGTGTTTTTGGGAGGAGATTTCCACTGCTCTACTCACGCCGCCATCTTGGCTCCCGCCCTTTGCTAATATTTTATTAAGTATTTTTGCATCTACATTCATCAGGGATATTGGTCTGTAATTTTCTTTTTTGGTGGGTTCTTTGCCTGGTTTTGGTATTAGGGTGATGTTGGCTTCGTAGAATGAGTTTGGGAGTATTCCCTCCTCTTCTATTTTTTGGAAAACTTTAAGGAGAATGGATATTATGTCTTCTCTGTGTGACTGATAAAATTCCGAGGTAAATCCATCCGGCCCGGGTGTTTTGTTCTTGGGTAGTTTTTTGATTACCGTTTCAATTTCTTTACTTGTAATTGGTTTGTTTAACTTTCGTGTTTTTTCCTTGGTCAGTCTTGGAAGGTTGTATTTTTCTAGGAAGTTGTCCATTTCTTCTAGGTTTTCCAGCTTGTTAGCATATAGGTTTTCATAGTAGTCTTTAATAATTCTTTGTATTTCTGTGGAGTCTGTCCTGATTTTTCCATTCTCATTTCTGATTATGTTGATTTGTGTTGATTCTCTTTTTCTCTTAATAAGTTTGGCTAGAGGTTTATCTATTTTGTTTATTTTCTCAAATAACCAGCTCTTGGTTTCATTGATTTTTGCTATTGTTTTATTCTTCTCAATTTTGTTTATTTCTTCTCTGATCTTTATTATGTCCCTCCTTCTGCTGACCTTAGGCCTCATATGTTCTTCTTTTTCCAATTTTGATAATTGTGATGTTAGACTATTCATTTGGGATTGTTCTTGCTTCTTCAAGTGTGCCTGGATTGCTATATACTTTCCTCTTAAGACTGCTTTCGCTGCTTCCCACATAAGTTGGGGCTTTGTGTTATTGTTGTCATTTGTTTCTATATATTCCTTGATTTCTATTTTAATTTGTTCATTGATCTATTGATTATTTAGGAGCATGTTGTTAAGCCTCCATGTGTTTGTGAGCCTTTTTGTTTTCTTTGTAGAATTTATTTATACTTTTATACCTCTGTGGTCTGAAAAATTGGTTGGTAGAATTTCAATATTTTGGATTTTGCTGAGGCTCTTTTTGTGAGCTAGTATGTGGTCTATTCTGGAGAATGTTCCATGTGCACTCGAGAAGAATGTATATCCTGTTGCTTTTGGATGTAGAGTTCTATAGATGTCTATTAGGTCCATCTGCTCTACTGTGTTGTTCAGTGCTTCTGTGTCCTTACTTATTTTCTGCCCGGTGGATCTATCCTTTGGGGTGAGTGGTGTGTTGAAGTCTCCTAAAACGAATGCATTGCAGTCTGTTTCCCCCTTTAGTTCTGTTAGTATTTGTTTCACATATGCTGGTGCTCCTGTGTTGGTTTCATATATATTTAGAATGGTTATATCCTCTTTTTGGACTGAGCCGTTTATCATTATGTAGTGTCCTTCTTTATCTCTTGTTACTTTCTTTGTTTTGAAGTGTATTTTGTCTGATATTAGTACTGCAACCCCTGCTTTCTTCTCACTGTTGTTTGCCTGAAATATGTTTTTCCATCCCTTGACTTTTAGTCTGTACATGTCTTTGGGTTTGAGGTGAGTTTCTTGTAAGCAGCATATAGATGGGTCTTGCTTTTTTATCCATTCTATTACTCTGTGTCTTTTGATTGGTGCATTCAGTCCATTTACATTTAGTGTGACTATTGAAAGATATGTACTTATTGCCATTGCAGGCTTTAAATTCATGGTTACCAAAGGTTCAAGGTTAGCCTCTTTAGTATCTTACTGCCTAACTTAGCTCGCTTATTGAGCTGTTATATACACTGTCTGGAGATTCTTTTCTTCTCTTCCTTCTTATTCCTCCTCCTCCATTCTTCATATGTTGTGTGTTTTGTTCTGTGCTCTTTCTAGGAGTGCTCCCATCTAGAGCAGTCCCTGTAAGATGCGCTGTAGAAGTGGTTTGTGGGAAGCAAATTCCCTCAGCTTTTGCTTGTCTGAGAATTGTTTAATCCCGCCATCATATTTAAATGATAGTCATGCTGGATACAGTATCCTTGGTTCAAGGCCCTTCTGTTTCATTGCATTAACTATGTCATGCCATTCTCTTCTGGCCTGTAGTGTTTCTGTTGAGAAGTCTGATGATAGCCTGATGGGTTTTCCTTTGTAGGTGACCTTTTTTTTCTCTCTGGCTTCCTTTAATACTTTGTCCTTGTCTTTGATCTTTGCCATTTTAATTATTATGTGTCTTGGTGTTGCCCTCCTTGGATCCCTTGTCATGGGAGTTCTGTGTACCTCTGTGGTCTGAGAGGCCATTTCCTCCCCTAATTTGGGGAAGTTTTCAGCAATTATTTCTTTTCCTTTTCCTCTCTTTTCCTCTCTCTTCTTCTTCTGGTACCCCTATAATGCGGATATTGTTCCATTTTGATTGGTCACACAGTTCTCTTAAAATTCTTTCATTCCTGGAGATCCTTTTATCTCTCTCTGCATCAGCTTCTCTGTGTTCCTGTTCTCTGTTTTCTAGTCCATTAATGGTCTCTTGCATCTCGTCCATTCTGTTTTGAAGTCCTTCCAGAGCTTGTTTTATTTCTGTATTCTCCCTCCTTATTTCTTGCATATTTCTCTGCAAGTCCATCAGCATGGTTATGACTTTTATTTTGAATTCTTTTTTAGGAAGACTGGTTAAATCTATCTCCCCAGGTTCCTTCCCAGGGGAAGATGTAGTAGATGTCAAAGCTGTCTGGGTTAGTCTTGTCTGGATCAATTTTTTTGCCTTTTCATGTTGGTAGGTACAATAATGAGCTATTGACTCATCTGTCAGCTGGCAGAGCCAAGACTTTCCACTTGCTCCTGGCCTTTCTTTACTGGGATAACTGCGACCCCTAGTGGCTTGTGTTGGGCAATTGTGTGTAGACTCAGTCTCTGTATCTTGCCCGGCCGGTATGGAGGAAGCTCCCTCGCTGTGGGCGTGGCCAGCCTCTGGCTGCTGCTCTGCTATGGCGGGGCCCGGAGGGGTAATGGATGGGGGGCTGTTTGGCTGTTTACCTCTGTGAGGGGTCTCAGAGCTGTTGCCCAGGGGATTAGTGCGCCCGGAGTTCCCTGGAATTTCCAGCTGCTGGACTGTGACCCGGGATGCTTCCGTCCAGCTGTGGGGTCCCTGTCCCTTTAAGACTTTCAAAAAGCACTTGCTTTTCTTTGTCACAGGTGCTCCAGCTGCAGGACCCACTCACAGGTCTTACTGTCCTGTTTCCCTAGTATCCAGGACCCCACGCATACACTGTGTGTGTGCTCTGGTGAGGATGGCTGGGGCTGGGTGTTTAGCAGTCCTGGGCTCCCTCTCCCTCCACGCTCCGAGTCCTCTCCTCCCGCCGGGAGCTGGGGTGAGGGGCACTCAGGTCCTGCTAGGCTGGGGCTTGTATCTTACCCCTTTCACCTGGCGCTAGGTTCTCACAAGTGTGGATGTAGTCTGGCTGTTGTCTTGTGTCTTCTGGTCTCTCTTTTAAGGATAGTTGTATTTGTTGTATTTTCAAAAATATATATGTTTTTGGGAGGAGATTCCCACTGTCCTACTCACGTCACCATCTTGGCTCCGCCTATTATATGAATGTGTGGACTTCTTAACCAGCACAGCATGAAGTAATTATTTTCAAAGGATGTCTTAGTTTATTATATTTACTCCTACTTCCTTGTCTTAATTATAATCCAAATTTACACAGGAATTTCTTATTATAAGTAAACTTAATATACAAGTACTTGATCTTACAAAATTGATAAAATGACTTTAATTCATTTTAATATTGCTTAAGTTAGGAATTTGAAAGGCAGAGATCATTATGTTAGTACTTAAGAAGCATTGCCTTGACTTTACAATTTAATATCTCTAATAATAACCTTGAAATGAATAACATATTTCTGTTTATTGATAGAGATGTTCCAAGAATTAATATTTTATGTAAGCAAAAATGAGTTCTTTCAATGCCAGGATAATCCAGGCAATTGGTATGTGACAGAACAGTTAGGAATTTATCTCCTCTAATTGAGCAGCAGCAGGGCACAGCTAATGGACTGTATGGGGAAAATATCTTTGACCTGTGAACAAGCAGCAGTCTTTTTTTTTTTTTTTTGGTTTCATTAATCTACAATTACATGAGGAACATTATGTTTACTAGACTCCCCCCTTCACCAAGTCACCCCCACATACCCCATTAGTCACTGTCCATAAGCATAGTAAGATGCTGTAAAATCACTACTTGTCTTCTCTGTGTTGCACAGCCCTCCCCGTGCCCCCCCATGCATTCTACATGCTAATCATAAGGCCCCCTTTCTTCTCCCCCCCCCCCCGGTTCTCCCTCCCTTCCCACCCATCCTCCCCAGTCCCTTTCCCTTTGGTAACTCAAACAGCAGTCTTTTTAACCATTTCTCAGAAAGGTTGCCTTTTTCCTGATATACTAGTGTAAAATATACTAGTCCACATTTTATACTAGTCCTTCTCTTCTGAGGCAGGAATCTTGGGTTTTAGTCCTGGAGAGGTTACCATTTGTTTGTTCATTCAACAAACATTTATTAAGCACTTACTCCATGCAAAGTACTAGTGTGGTTTTGAGGGATAAAATGATGGTTGATACCCTAAAGAGACACACACAGGCTGATTAAGGAGACAGATATGCTAGTGATTATAATGCAGATATGTACAAAAATACTGTAGAAACATAGGAAGGGGAGCAAATTAAAGTCAATGGACTGCATTTAATTTCAGGGACCCACCCTCAGTTGGGCCCCAGTGCAGAGGTTCCCCAACTTTTCCCTGTTCGCAGTGCCATTTGTGCCCCAGAATTTTCATAATTCTAAGCCAAAAGAAGTATCTCACAGTTCATTTTATTAAGTAGCAGGTTCAAATAACTTACTAAATATTTATATGCTAACAACTTAATGACTGTTTGGAAGAGTAATATATATTAAAACAGTTAAACAAGGAGTCCATTAGAGTGGGGTAGCTCTTGTGGCTTTAGTCTGTGTGTTTATATAAACAAACCAGAGCCAGAGCTGATGCACTCGAATCTAAGAAAATGAAACTCAATAAACTGTATATTAGTCCTAAACAGTCAACCAGATTTTCTTGAATATGAAAAAAGGAAACTCCAGATCAATTATCATAATAGCCAAATAACTAAATTTTCTCAAGTAAGGAAAACATTTGAGGTATAGCCAATTCAATAATTGCTTTACTTCAGTGTGTTTGCTATAAAAATTTCTTTCCTAGCCCCTGCCAGTAGAGCACCCCTAATCATTTTTTGTTTTACCCTGCCCAATTCAAATCATTTGCTCAAATACACTTTGCAGAATTTAATGTGTTTCAATTTAACTTTATATACATGTATATTGAAAGGGAAAAAAGCCCTTTTCATTGCATTCTCATTTAATCAAAATTACTTACTAATGGAATGTAGGTACTTGGCCACTGTGCAACTTCTCTAACTTTGGATCCTTAAAACCAGCTTTGCGAAGATACATCATCGAAAGTGATATAGTGCATCTAGTGCTGAAACTGTGAACTATGTCAAGTTCATGGTGTGCTGACAGGTGTTACACGTGACTGTTATTTCACCCAAGAATTTTAAATACTATGGTATCAGGGAGAGTTTGCTCCGAGCTCTGGATGCCTTGGTGCATGGTTTGGGAACTGCAGCTTTAGAGGGTTAATACCCTTGCCAAGTTAAAGCAGAGGAAGAGGGTAGTTTAATACAATGTAGTGACCATCAGAAAATAAGGTTCTACTAGCTGAGTAGTGATGATTTGATTTCATTAAGAATGATAGCGTTGTTGAAAGTTGGGCCCAGGAATGATAATTTCTGTTTTTAAATTTGGTATGGTATTTTACAGGTTGATTTATTTAAAAATCAGTCATTTATATTATAATCATTTTTTAACAGATGGATGAATTGCATACGTCTATGGTCCAGTGGATGGTAAATTTGCTGATTTTAATGATACCTGACTTTACTGATGAAGACACTCTCCCAGCATTGGAGGAGGAAAGCGCTAAGAAACACGATACAGGAGTTGGAGAGTTACAGCTGGAGGCGACTGCACTGGCAAGAAAGTTGTCCCAATACACCAGCTATTTGAGAAGGTGAAACTATCTGTTTATTTTATTCCTGCCCCTTTGAAGATTAAATGTGACATAAAGCAGGGGAGAGAAAGGCAGTGAAGTAACAGCAATAAGGGATTGTTTTAAACCTTGAAAGAATTGCTAGTTTGGTTTTTAAACTAGCTCCAACACTGCCCAGCTGAAATAAGAGCTTTTGGTGTTTTCCCAAGGACTACAACATTCTTTTGAAAAAAGTGTTAGCGTTGGCAGGATGGAAAGTGTGTATGTATGTGGGAGTGAGAATTAATAAAAACAAAACAAGAAGACCCACCTACCTGCATAAATAAGATACATCTAGCTCTTTTGCACATATTGGGGGGCATGTATGAAGAAGCTTGCAGTTTCTGTGTAATTCCATGCAAAGCTGAATTATACTTTTATGTGTTTTCACTAAATACTAACCAGAGTATCTCCTTTAAAAAAAATGGACAAATCCTTCAAGCTGAAAAGCTTGAAGATTCCTATTGAATAAAGATGAGGTCTGAAAAATAATAATGTATTACCTGGGAAGTATACTGTCACTATGATTACTTCAAATTCAGGAAGTAGCTTTCACAATCCTGCCAATTTTCTCCTTCATTTCCATTCAATGTAACCATGGTCAAGAGTGAGAAGAATGGGGGGAGAAAGAGGATAAGGGTGAGAAACTGAGAAAGAGACAAATTATTCTCACTGGGGAGTCAATAGCTCGGTTATTATGGTGAACTTCCACTGTATCTGGGTTTGAAACACTTAGAAGAGGAACTATCAATAAATAGGTCATGATGTGTGTATGTGTGTGTGTTTTTTCCCAGTTGTTGCAAAGGGATGGTAACAGCTATGGCTCTGAATAAGGCAGGCCACTTAGAAAAACATCCTACGAAGGAACCTTGTAATCTGGATAAGATGAAGGTAATAATTCTGTTCCCCCTTACTTTTGTTTTGTTTATTTTTAGAAGACTTTGAAGGTTTCATTGATTTACAATGAACTGCGCACATTTAAAGTGTAAAATTTGATCAATCATTTCTAAAGTATGCATACACCCATAAAATGGTCATACAATAAAAAAAAAAGAGCCTATGCAACACACTCAAAGTTTTGTCATATACCTTTGTAATCTTTTCTTCCAGCCTCATCCTGTCCCCAGCCAATGTCTCATCCACTTTCATCACCAAAGATTATTTTTCATTTTCTAGAATTTATGTGAATAAAATCATGTAAAATGTATGCTTTTTGTCTGACTTCTTCGACTAAGTGTAATTATTTTGAGATTTACTCATATTGTTGCTTATATCAAAAGTTCATGCTTTTTAGTGCTGAGTAATATTTTATTGTATGGATATATACTATCCATTCTCTCCTGATGGGCATTTGAATTGTTTCCAGTGTTTAATAACAGAGCTTCAGTGTATATTCAGGAACATATGCATTGCTTTCATTTCTCTTAAGTAAATATCTAGGAATGAAATAGCTAAGTCATATGATATAGTATGTGTGTGTTTAACTTTTTAAGAAAGTGCCAAACTATCTTCCAAAGTGGTAAAACCATTTTATACTCCTGCCAGCAGCATATGAGAGTTCTCGTTGCTTCACATCCTCACCAACACTTGATAAGGTCAGTCATTTCAATTTTAGACATTCTGTAGGTGGGTAGTGGTAGGCCATTGCAGTTTTAATTTATATTTCTTTAATAACCAGTGATGCTGAACATCTTTTCATGTGCTTATTTATCATCCTGATATCTCCTTTGGTGAAATGTATTTGGAAATTGCCAAGAGAGTAAATCTTAAAAGTTCTCATTACAAGAAATGACTTTTAAGAATCTTAAAAGTTCTCATTACAAGAAATTACTGTGTGAGGTAATGGATGTTAACTAGGCATATGGTGATCATTTCACAATACATACAAATATCAATTCATTATGTTGTACATCTTAAACTTATTAAATGTTATATGCCAATCAATTATATCTCAGTAAAACTGGAGAAATGCCAAAAAAAGATACTCAGTTGTCTTGTAATTTGGTTAGTGGATAATTAAGATATTTAAACAGTTACAAGTGAAATAAAATTAATAAACTGTGAAAAAAGATGAAATATCTGTTCAAATTTTTGGCTCATTTATTATTAGTTTGTTTTCCTATTACTGAGTTTGAGAGTTCTTTACTGACTTTGAGAGCCTTTTATCAGATATTTACAAATATTTTCTTTCAGTCTGTGCCTTTTCTTCTCTTAATGATGCCTTTCAAAGGGAGGAAGTTCTTAATTTTAATGAAATTCAGTCTATTTTTTTTCTTTTATGGATCTTGCTGTTGGTGTTTTAAGAAAATTTTTGTCTTGTAATAATAACACCACAAAGATTTTCTCCTAGAATTTTTATAGTTTTAGGTATTATATTTGGGCCTGTGATTTATTTTAATTTTTTCATATAAGGTGCCAGGTATAGGTTGAAGTTCATTTTTTGGCATTTGGATATCCAATTGTTTCAGCACTATTGGTTGAAAAGACTCCTTTGTCTGCATCTTTGTGGAAAAGCTATTGACAGTGTATGTGTGGATGTTATTCTGGACATTCATTCCATTGTGTTCAGTTGCCCCACTTGTCAACATTGTCATCATTATCAAGCTGTCTTAATTACTATACTTTATAATAAGTTTAGAAATCAAGTAGTGTAAATCCTCCAACTTTTTTTTCAAGATTCATCTGGCTGTTATTAGTCCCTTGTTTTCCATATGTGAAAATTTTAGAATTAGAATTAAAAGATAGGAAGCCTGTCTTATGGATTTCTCCAGAAAAGCCTGTTGAGATTTTGATTATGATTACATTTAATTTATTGATCAATTTGTGGAGAGTTGACATCTTAACACTGTTGGGCCTTTGGGTCTGTGAGGGTGGCCTCTCTCTTCATTTATTTAAGTCATTTATTTCTTTCAACAAAGCTGTGGTTGGTTTTCCATGTACAGGTCTTACACATCTTTTGTCCAGCTTATCCCTATTTCATATATTGGTACTATTATAAATGATATTCTCTTGTAATTTCAATTTCTGATTATTCTTTGTTAATACATAGATTTATAATTGATTTTTTAAACATATTGATCTTATATCCTGTGATCTTGCTCAACTCACTTATTTAAGAGTTTCTTTCTTATGGATTCCTTAGAATCTTCTATGTACAGTCATATCATCTGCAGATAAGGACAGTTTTATTTCTTCCTTTCTAATCTTTATGCCTTTTATTTCTTTTTCTTGCCTTATTACACTAACTAGACTCTCTACCACCAGGTTGAATAAAAATAGTGAAAGCCGATATCCTTGCCTTTTTCTATCTTAGAGGAAAAGTATTTATTCTGTCATCTTTAAGTATAATGGTAGTTGTAGGTCTTCTATAGATACTTTATCAAATTAAGGAACTCCTTTTCATTCTGTGTTTGCTGAAAAGATTTTTAAAAGTCAGCAGTGAATGATTTTATCACATCCTTTTTCTTCATCTAATGAAATGGTCATGTAAGTTGTCTTTTTTAGGTTTTTAATATGATGAATTATGGTAGGTCCTCCTTATCTGCGGTTTCACTTTCTGGGGTTTCAGTTATTCCTGTGGTCTGGAGCACATGATCCTCCTCTGATGTATTGTCAGAAAGCCAGGAGCAGCCTAAAGTTATGTCACACTGCTTAGGTCATTTAGCTCACTTCATCTCATCATATAGGTATTTTATCATCTCACATCATCACAAAAGGAAGGATGAGTACAGTGTAATATTTTGATTGAGAGATAGTCAGAGACCATATTCACATAACTTTTATTATAGCATACTTTTGTAATTGCTCTATTTTATCATTAGTTATTGTTATTAATTTTACTGTGCCTAATTTGTAAGTTAAATTTTATCATAGATATGTATGTATAGGAAAACATAGTATATATGGAGTTTGTATTATCTGCAGTTTCAGGCATACATTGGGGGTTTTGGAATTCATCCCCTGTGGATAAGGGGGACTACTGTACATAGACTGATTTTAACTGACTGTTAAAGGAACCTTGCATTCCTGGAATAATCCCCACTTGATCATGATGTGTTATCTGTTTTGTATATTATTAAATTCAGTTGATTAAAGTTTTGTTTAGAATTTTTGAATTGATGTTCATGAGGAGTATTGATGATGGAGTTTTGTTTTCTAATATCTTTGGTTTTGATATGAGAGTAATGCTGGCCTCATGGGAAATTGGGAAGTGTTTCTGATTCTTATTTCCTGGAACAGTTTGTGTAGAATTATGTGTTATTTTTTCCTTAAATGTTTGGTAGAATTCACCAGTGAAGCCAGCTGAGCTTTGTGGGAAAGTTTTAAATTACAAAGACAGAGCTATTCACGTGAAAGACTATCCAATTTCTTTAATGGATTTAAGGAAATTTTTTTACTAGATATAAGGCTATTATTATCTCTTTCTTCTTCAGCTAACTCAGTAGCTTTGGTCATGTAAGGAATTTGTGATTTCATCTAATTTGTTGACATAGAGTTGCTCATAATATTCTCCCATTATCCTTTTAATAATTATAGGATTTCTACTTTCTTATTGCTGTTAATGAAAATTTGTGTCTTCTTTCTTTTTGTCCTTATCAAAGGCTACTAACAGATTTATCAATTTTCTTGATCTCAACAAACCAGCTTTAGGTTTCACTGATTTTCTCTATTTTTCTGTTTTCTATATCCTTAACTCCCACTTTGGTCATAATTTCTTTTTTCTACTTACTTGAGGTTTAATTTGCTCTTCCTTTTCAATACAAAGTTAATTGAATGGAGTTTTATTTAGAGGAATTGTGCTTAAAAGCACCTCAATAGAAGTAAGTGATTCAATGAGTTGGTATAATTTGATTTTTCTCTGCTTAGTAATTATCTTTTGTTTTTTCACAGAAAGAATGTTATGAGTGGATCACCACATGCTCTTACATCCTTTCTGGGATCAAGGGCAGAGAAATAAAGTTACTGACAGAAAAAGAAGAAGAGCAACTATTTGGAGAGGAGGTATTTGCCATGTGTCAGCACCATTCACATTCCTCCTGTATTTCAGTAGATCACGGTTTAGTGACTTACTTATCAATGTTCTGAATCCTCATTCATTTACTCTGTCATAGAATTTTGGCTCTGATCAAGAACACTGGCAGTTCTCCCTTCTGTGGGAGAGAATCACCCACCTACACATCTCTCTTTTTTCCTTTTGTGTGTGTGTACGTGTGTGCACATGCTGTCTTTATCTCCTCACTTTCTCACTGGATGATTTTGTTTCCTACTTCATAAAGGAAAGGATGGCTTTCAGAGGAGTTGCCTGTCACTTCCTGAGGCATATCCTCAGACTTATCTCCTCCAGTCTCATTTTTCCCATCCAAGGTTATTTCTTCCTTTGAGCTGTTCATCCCATGCCCATTGTCCTCTTCCTTTTGTATCTTTAACATCTTCCTCTCTCATGGTTCCATTTTATCAATGTATTAACAATCTGTAAACATGGTCTTTCTCCCATCCTAAAAATTTGTCCCTTGGTCTTGTCTTCTCTGTAACTTGTTTCTCTCCTTCCTTTCACAATCACTTTTCTTAAAACTATAAAACTACTGTAAGGTCACTAATGATTCCTTACTGGCCAGGTCCAAGTATTTCCAATTTCATATTTAAGCTGACCTCTCTGTAACATTTGACCCTGCTAATCATTCATTTCTTTTATATGCTCTCACCACAAGACAAAATTCCCTGGTTTTTCTCCTACTTCTTAATTTCTTTTCACTGTCCCTTTTTCATTCTTCCACCTTTGCCTGCCTCTTAAAAAATGTTACCATTTGAAAATAGCCATATTCAACCTAAGTCTATTTCTGGATTTTCTATTAATCTATTAATGGATCACAATATTTTAATTATTGAGGCTTTACCATACATTTTCATTACTGGTAGGGCCACTGATCTTTTCTTTTAAATTTTTTATTAAGGTATTATTGATATACACTCTTATGAAGGTTTCACATGAAAAAACAATATGGCTACTACATTTACCCATATTATCAAGTCCCCACCCATACCCCAATGCAGTCACTGTCCATCAGTGTAGTAAGATGCCACAGATTCACTATGTGCCTTCTCTGTGCTACACTGTTTTCCCTGTGATCCCCCACATCATGTGTACTAAACATAATACCCCTCAATCCCCTTCTCCCTCCCTCCCACATCCCTCCCCCTTGGTAACCACTAGTTCCTGCTTGGAGTCTCTGAGTCTGCTGCTATTTTGTTCCTTCAGTTTTGCTTCATTGTTATACTCCACAAATGAGGGAAATCATTTGACACTTGTCTTTCTCTGCCTGGCTTATTTCATTGAGTATAATGTCCTCTAGCTTCATCCATGTTGTTGCAAATGGTAGGATTTGTTTCTTTCTTATGGCTGAATAGTATTCCATTGGGTATATGTACCACATCTTTATCCATTCATCTACTGATGGACACTTAGGTTGCTTCCATATCTTGGCTATTGTAAAAAGTGCTGCAATAAACATAGGGGTGCATATGTCTTTTTGAATCTGTGATGTTTTCTTAGGATAAATTCCTAGGAGTGGAATTCCTAGATAAAATGGTATTTCTATTTTTAGTTTTTTGAGGAACCTCCATACTGCTTTCCACAATGGTTGAACTAGCTTACATTCCCACCAGCAGTGTAGGAGGGTTCCCCTTTCTCCACATACTCACCAGGATTTGTTTTTCTTAGTCTTTTTGATGCTAGGGCTACTAATCTTTTTCAGGAGTTTCATCACTGTTCTTCCTTTTTTATTTTTGTATATTAATTTGTAATCTAGCTCTAGAAAACAATATGACTTTTAAAAACTAGGATACTATTAAATTAACATATTAACTTAAAACAGACATGTTTATGATGTTGCATTGTCCTATTTAATAATATGGGATATAAGATGTTTACTTTTATGCCTTTCAATGTTTTTTTTTTTTTTTTAAATATGGAACGCTTCACGAATTTGTGTGTCATCCTTGCACAGGGGCCATGCTAATCTTCTCTGTATTGTTCCAATTTTAGTATATGTGCTGCCGAAGCGAGCACACCTTTCAATGTTTTATAGTTTATTTATTTTGCACATTCATTTTGTTGGGGTGATGAGTTTGTTCTCAGATTTTGTCCCCACCACAACAAAGCACTGAAGGGCAGAGACACACTGAAGCAGTATGAAAGTTTTATTTAAATGTACTCTGTGGGAGGAACAGGCTAGAGTCAAGGTAGATAAAGGCATGTGTACTTGAATAAAGTGGAGAGGAAGAAAAAACAGAGGAAGGAAAGGGAAACTCATTGAACTGCTGCTCAGCATAGGGCAAATCCCTTGACAACTCCTAAAGCCAGTGTAACTAGGCGTCCAGTGTCCACTTGAATCTGTATGGCATGGAAACTAAGTCTCTACCACCCCACAATTTGGGGGAGCCACAGAGCACTGGATGAAGTGAGATTATGTCCTGAGAACTTCCTGAAAGCAGAGAAAGGAGATTTTCAGGCAGGCTACTAAGGAGCATGATTGTATAGCCACAGTTCTGTCTGGGTCACCCAGGCAACAGGAATTTGCGAGCTCAAATCAGAGCTCTCTGTAGCCCTTCCCTGCTTATCTGGAGTAGGGCAGAGAGAGTGAAGACTTATGCTTAAAGTCTGGAAAATAGAATGGAATAGCAAAGTGATAAAGACACCACTGAAGGAGCACAGAGACAAAATGTAGTAAGTTGAGTAGTAAAAAGTCTTTTGAAAATACACACTCCAAGAAGGGGAAGTGTGGGCAACCTCAGAGAGGAGGAGGCACACCCAAAAGCTGGGATTCTGTCTTTTAAGGAGTTTCAAGAATGGGATAAAGGTAAAGGGTTGGGGGTGTAGTCTTGTCAGGTGGTCTCATGATGTTTATCTCCAGTGAGAGACAATATGTCATTGTCTATATAGCCTGTCTTCTAGGTAATTTCACAGGACAAACCTTTTTTTCCTCTCTAAGATAGTAGCTACTCCCAAAATATTGGGAACACATCAGTTAAGACTGCTTGCCTTGCCTTAATATAAGTCCCTCCTGTTCTTATTATGCTAATCTCAGTATTTTTTAGGAAAATTAATTACGATGCTTGTCCTGTGTCTCTGCGCTATCTCACCTGCATTAGCTGGAGCAAGTCTCCAGGTCAGCCCAGATTCAGAGCCTGTGGAATGAACTCACATTGCAAAGGGTGGAAGTCCTTTCCACCTCTCTGGTTTAATCTGATTAACTACCTGAGTTCTTGGTGGGTTCCACCCTCTTTTCATCCCATTCATCTCTTTCTGCCTAACAATTTTGTGTATATTTCAATAAATTTGCTGGAAAAAATTTTTGAGATCTGTGACAATTAAAAAAAGTTTTTTTTCTCTAGCTTCCTTTATTGTAAGAATACAGTATATGATACATGTAAAATACATATCAGTTGACTGTTTATCTTATCAGTAAGGTTTTTGGTCAACTGTAGGCTATAAGTAGTTCAGTTTTGGGGGTATCAGAACTTATATTCACATTTTCAACTGCATGGGAGGTCAGCACCCCTAACTCCTTGGATTGTACATGTATTTTAATTTTATACAATGTGACTTTACTAAATTATCTTACTGTTTTTAGTAGTCTCTGTTTCGTTCCTCCAGATATGTAACCAAATCATCTACACCTAGAGATAATTTTACCTTTTTCTTTCAATTATGATGCCTCTAATTTCATTTTCTTATCTAATTGCATAGAACAATTCTTCCAATTCAATTGTAGATAGTAGTGAATAGTAAGTATCCTTTTCTTGCTTCTAACTTTAGCAGGAATGCCTTTAGTGACTATAATTGATTTATTGTTTAATTTCTTTATTGTTTCTTCAGACACCTCAGACCTTCCACCTGGGATTACTTTCCTTCTGATTTAGCTGTGAGGAATCACTGGAGGCAAACTCAATTTTTTTTTGTCTGAAAATATCTTTATTTCACTGTCATTCTTAACACTTTTTTTCCTGAGTATATAATTCTAGGATGACATAATTTTCTAACACAGTGATAATACTATTCCTACTGTTTTCTGGATATTGTTTTTACCAAACTGACAATTGAGAATTCAACTGTCAGTTTCTTTGAAAGTAATCCATCTCTTCTTTCTGGCTACTTTTAAGATCTTTTTGTCTTTGGCATTTTGCAGTTTCTGATTTTGCATTTCTGATGCGAGTGCATTTCTGATGCATGTGGGTGAGGATTTTCTTCTCTTTTTAAATTTTGCTTGGGATTCTCTTGGTTTCTTGAATCTTTGGCTTGGTATCTTTCATTAGATATGGAAAATTCTCAGTTATCATCTCCTCTAATTTGTCTCTATTATATTCACTCTTTTCTTTCCTTCTAAGAACTCTGATGGATATCTATTAAAATTTTTCTCCCATGCCTTTTAACATTCTTTCATATTTTCTATCTCTTTACCTTTCTGCATTGCATTCTGAATAATTTATTCTGTCTTATCTCTTCAACTAATATGCTCTTCAGTTTAGTCTAAACCTTTCTGTTGAGTTTTCAAATTTAATTGTTGAATTTCTACTTGGTTCTTTTCAGGTCTGATCAGTTTTGTAATCTTTCTCTCTTTACTCATATTTCAGATCTCTTATTCTTTAAACAGGTTAAATAAAACTTTGTAGTTTCTCTGATCATTCTAATGTATAACTGCATAAGGATGTTAATTACAACATTATAATAGCAAAACTCTGGAAACAGTATAAATATTGATCAATAGGGGATTGGTTTAATAAATTATGATATATTCATGTAGTGGAATTTTGTGCAAATAAAGTAGATGTTAATGTAGTGATATAAAAATATATCACCCATGATATTGAGAAAATAAGATTATAAAATATAACATTTTCTCATTTATATTAAAATATTTATAAGTGTATAAAGCAGTCTGGAAGAATATTCAGAAAACTGATAGAAATTGTTACCTCTAAGAGTTGAGATTCTTAATTTCTCTGTATTGTTCAAATATTGTATAGCAATAGTGTGTTAACAGGAAAAAAGTACTTTCATTTTGGAAAACTATCCTAACATATTCTGATTATATTTCTGTATCATGTATAAATTTCTATAGAATAAATCAGAATTGTACGGTATCTTGTATGGTTTATAACATAGTTTATTTACGCATATACTGCTGTGGGCACTGAGCTTATTTCTAGCTTTTGTTTTACAAACAGTGCCATAAACATCTGGAGAACGTTCTCCAGCCAATATTCATGTAGACTCTTTTGAGGTATACAGCACAGTTGACTCCTCCTCTCTTCTTTTTTAGCTTTCCTGGTGGCCTTCTCATACTAACTTATTCATTTATTTGTTATCTATCTATCTACCTACCTACCTACCTACCTACCTACCTATTTAGTTAATTAAGGTGTCGTTGACATACAGTGCTCTCATACTTTTGAGGAAACTTTTGGCCTCCTTTGCAGGTTCCTCTTCTCAAGCCCTTTGTGAGACTCGGTTCCCGTGAAGGCCTCAACTTCTACCCACTTCACATGTTCTCCTTTGGTGATATAATTTACCTTCTCAGTTTTAATTAAATTCAGATAACTGTTAAATCTTTACCTTTAGCCCAAATCCCTTCCATCTACACTGAAAATTCATATATCCAGCTGTTTACTGGGTATTTCTACCTGGATGTCTTAGTGGCACCTCAGACTCACACAGCCTACTCTGAGCTCATCTTTCTTCCCAAACCTGCTTATCCAACTTGGTTCATTATCTCTGTGAAAGGCATTGACAACAAAGTAGTGGCTTAAACCGTGCACCAGGGGTCATTCAAGAAGGCTTCCTTTCCCCTAACCATCTCATCTCCATCAATCAATCCCTAAGTTACCTCCTAAATATCTCTTGAATTGTCATCCTCTTCATTCCTGCAACCCTGTATTGTTCAGTCCCTCCTCTTGTCTTTTTCTTTCCCCTCCTCTTCCTCTGTCTCTCTCCTCCCTTCCTCCCTCCTCTTTAAATTTACTCTGTTTCTAGAGTGATTGTCTTACAATGCAAAACATATCACTGAAGTTGTTGGTACCTCACTGCCTTCAGGATAAAATCCAATCTCCCTGGCATGACACTCTAGCCCTTTCTCTGTGGTGGTGCCCTTGTCCATCTGCTCCTGGTGTCTGTCCTTTGGAACTACTTTTGTTCTCAGAACCGGTCCTGTGCATGCATACAGCATCCTCTGCCTAGAACCTAGTGCCATCTTTTTTCCCTTTCTCATCCATCAAGAAGAAGTCTGACATTATGTCCTCCAGGAAACCTTTCTGATTAACCCTCTCTTTCACCCCCATCCACTACCAGCTCTGGAGTAGATAGTCCTACTATGAGACCACCTGTATCCATTTCCTGATCCACTAAATGACAGGCCCCTTAAGGGCAGGGGCCATTCTTATTAACCTTTGTATTCCTATCACAAGCACACGGCCTAGCTGCAGGGTTAGTGATCATTAAATATTTGTGAATGGCTAATTGCTAATATAGTACTAAAATATTTATATATACTGAGATATAATTATAATGTTGTTTTATTCTCATAGAACATTGTAAAAGAATTTATTCAACCTGAAACAGACAAGTCTTCTAAAGAGGATGAAGAAGATAGTAAGGAGGATGAGAAACTTGAGGAGGAAAAGGAAGAAGAGAAAGCAGAAGAGGTAAGACCATTTAGTAGTATTTTTTCCTTTCCTTTTATATTTTCAAGAATATGTGTGTGTATGTCTCTGTGTGTGTATGCATGTGTGTATATATACACTTTGAAAATAGAAATAGGTTATCTGGAGTAAACTCTTCAATGTCCTTCCTTTTTTCTATATATGAAGATAGATGTAATTCATACCTGCAGATACACATCTCTTCCTTCCCTAGGAAGGGGTGTCCTTTTTCCTTTTTAAATCCAGATATTTCCCACTGGCCTCATTCACACCTATATTCCTGTTAACTAAACAAGGCACCTTTCACCCTAATGCCATTTCTTTATCCCTTTATTGCCAATTTTCAAATGGTAATTTAGACTTGTCTCCACTATGGCTCCCATTCTGAGCTGCCTTTTCCGCCTCCTCCTGGGCCCATCTCCACACCTCTCTTCTCCTTACCTTGTCTCCACCCCTGCTAGGCATTGTACTAATAAAAGCCCTTCCTGGACACTTGTAATAAAAATAATAATAATGAAAATATAATGATAACCACCAATAATTAAATCCCAGCCATGAGCTATATGCTTTCACATGTGATCTCTTACCTGCATGACACAAGTTCAAGGTAAATATTAATGCCCCCATTTTATAGATAAGAAAATTGAACCTCAGAAAGCTCAACTGACTTAACCAAAATCATATAGCTGTAAGTGGCAGAACAAGCATTCAAACCCAGGTGAGTGGCATAAGAGTCCTTCCAGATTCCTAGACTGACTGCCACTGTCTTCAGCTTTCAGAACTCACGATCACCTACCGCTCTGTAAACTGGCTGAACTTACTTCCCTGATGTTTCTTCTCTGTGAAGAGTTTAAAGGTCGGTGTGAGCCCAGGCTGTGGTATGGGACCGAGGTATAACCTAGGTCCTCTGCTCACTGTACACGCAGGACAACAGAACAAAGACATTGTACAACAGCCACACCTCTTTTGACCCGCATTTCGTTTTACTTCTGTGCAGTGCTTGGCATGCAGAAGGCACAAAATAAATGGAAAACATTAGTATTTGGCCACTAAATTCTCTCATACCTTTTAAATGGGTAACCCTTCCCTTCCTTTTAGTTCAGGCTCTTTCTTCTCTATTGTATAAATTCCTGCTCAGCCTTCCAATATCATTTTCTCTATAAAAACAGGGTTCCCTGAGTGTATGACAGAATGCAGGCCCTTCTCTGGGTGCCACAGCTCTTGGAACACAGCTCCATGCTAGCAGGAAGCACGTATGCCATAATCATCTTATTGCCTGTCTCTCCTACTGTGATTTCCTGAGGTCTAGAAGAAATCCTTTGTTTTTATCACAGTTCTCTCTCCTTGTCCCCACTTTCTCATCGCTACTTCTCACACAGTGTTTGCTGTAAGTCTTCAAAACTGCTTGTTGAATGATCAAAGCAAATGAAGCATTAAAGCTTCAGACATGGCACCAGCAGCTTGCCATGCCACCTGGGTCACACACACACCAGCTCCCTGACAGCTCCTTGGTATTTCTGTGCCCTAGAAACCTTCGGTATCTGCAGCGGAAGAAAAACTCATTCGATTCATTGGAAAAGATGAAAATGTTCATTCCAAACCTCTATTTGGAACAGATTTGTTGTCTTCCTGGGTATGTATCTGAACCCCAACTGGAAAATTCAAAACGAGTGAAAAAAGCTGGGATATGTAATATTATGTACAAATGATAGGAATATAATATAACTTTTAGCTTCTCCAAAGTAGTATATTTCTTCTAAGTAGTATATTTTCCAGATTTTTTTCCTCACAGCATCATTCCTGGAAAACCCATTTTGTTCACCATAACTTTACAAAACTTCTCCTTTTCCTCTTTAAACTCATTTTAAGATCAACATTTCATCCTTTTCCTTAATTTGACAAAATCTTGGTCAATATTTGATCAATTTTTAAATTTATTCATTCAGCGGATGCTCTTGAGAGCTGCGATAAGCACCTACCTCCAATCATAAGAATTACTGAGAAATTGGAAACCTTGGTTATTGAAGCTCAGCAGAAAGCAGATTTGAAATCCTTCACCAGAAGTTCTAGGACCACGGTAGACTCTAGACAAGTCAGCTCTGGGTTAGCATCTCTGTCTGTACAGGCTGCCATGATTTTAGGAGTCTATGGGTAGGCTTCACTCCTTCCATGAATCTCCTAAAATGGTATGCAACATTTTGTCTGTACTTTCATGTTGTGCATTTTCTTGGGGAAGTGGAGGGAATTTCATCAAATTTCTAGACCCCAGCCATTCATTATTAGAGGTCTGACCCATCTGAGCAGGCAGGGGTGGGTGTATGCAGGGGTGGGGAGCAGTGGCATGGGTAGTAGGGATCACAGCTAGATCACTCAGGTGGAGGCATGGGCCAAAGTAGAGGCAGATTCAGGGATATGTGTCCAAGGAGTTTGTAGGAAATAGGCTCCAACTCTGGTAGGAAGTGGTGGGAGAAACCATGTGGAGAGTTAGGCAGGGGCTGGCCAAATGGGGGTAAGAGTGGTACATGGTGGGGGAGGGGCCCACAATCACATTCTCCCCAAGTAATGCCTTTTCAAGAAAATGCCTTTTTAAAATAATATGTTAATATGTCAGTCATAAGTCTGTGAGGCAAAGATGTAAGAGCAAGCAGTGTCATGAGACATGTACCAGAAAGGGAGATAAATGGTAGCACCATTTTATTTGCCCCACCCCAAACCCTTCTACCTCAGATTTGCTCCCTGGAGATAAGAACCCTGCTTTGCCATCCAGGCTGTGTGTCAGGCCCCCCACCCACCCCCAGCCAGGCAGGAAGCAGACAGGAAAACAGGAACATGTAGCCTGGAGTGAAACCGAGGGCTCTCTTTGATGGTGTGGCGCTCCTGCTGCGGGATGCCATCATTCCATCTGATACAGTACACTGCTGGTGGGAATGTAAGCTAGTTCAACCATTGTGGAAAGCAGTATGGAGGTTCCTCAAAAAACTAAAAATAGAAATACTATTTGACCCAGGAATCCCACTCCTTGGAATTTACCCAAAGAATACAACTTCTCAGATTCAAAAAGACATATGCATCCCTATGTTTATCATAGCACTTTTTACAATAGCCAAGATATGGAAGCAACCTAAGTGTCCATCAGTAGATGAATTGCTAAAGAAAATGTGGTACATGTACACAATGGAATACTATTCAGCCATAAGAAAGAAACAAATCCTACCATTTGCAACAACATGGATGGAGCTGGAGGACATTATGCTCAGTGAAATAAGCCATGTGCTAGCCCACCAGGAAGTCTACCTCCAGGCTTTGAAAAGTTGCAAATGCTACCCCTATAGATCACTGAAGACCAAATTCCCAAAAGGTCTGGGAAGTGGACCAAAATGTCATCCAGATGTATAATTACCTGCAAGTTCCTCGGGTAAAGAAGAATTTTTTTTCCTCTGGTTTGGCAGCTGGAACACTGCACAGGTAGTAGAACATGGCACCAGGTGTGCAAACAGAAAGGGCCTAACTGTGCTAGGCCAGAAGACACGGTTGATATTTGGGGATGTTAGTACCCAGAGAACAAGGATTCCTTCAACTGGCCCATGAGGTCGGAGGTTTAGGGCAGGAAGTGGGGGAGAGGGAGAACTGTTGAAGACAGTTGGATGCACTGCAAGCTGAGTGGAGCTGGGACGGCCTGAGTTCTGTGCTCTTCCCATTCACAAAGATACTGGGGCTCCTTGGGAGCAGCTTAAAGTTTTAAAATTTTCATTGTAGGTCATTCGCTTGTTTGTTTTTCCTTTAGTCTTTTTGACAGACACTTAGCCTCTGGTCCTAAAAAACAAAAACAAATTAGCAGGGACATGTGTCCCATGCACCAGACCTATTGGGCAGCTGCAGTCTTTCTTTTTGGTCTAAAAACACAACTCCCAGGAGGCAGTACATCTAATTGACACTAGGGAAGGAAAGAAAAAGGCAGGAAGGGATAGGGAAGGGGAAACCTCGTGTCTGCAGGTCTAACCTGTTGTGTCTCTGGGAGCTGAGCTGTAGAACGGCTTCTAGGGAGAAGTATCTCCAGACCACTAGAAGCTAGGGACCTGAGCATGGAGAATTCTATTTACTCTTAGTATCCCTTCCTGCAAATGACTCCAGTACAGGGTTTTCTGGGGGTTGAGATATGAATGGTATCTCCACAGGAGTGGCAGTGGGTCACCACCAGCTTGGGCAGGCTAAGTGCTTGGCCTGCTAACCCAGAGCCTCATTCCTACTGCGACCTGATGCCCTGGCACCACCTTGACAGGGAGCTGGATGACCCGCTGGTCGGTACTCTCCTCAGTTAGCTGGCAGTCAGGGCTTTGTGGGAATTCCTGATGCACCATGTACAAAACATGTCCTGCTGTGCCGCAGACAGGCACAGCTCCCCAAGTTGGCTCTGTGCCTGGTTCACTCTGGCTTTGCCACTCTGTCTTCAGGGGCAACCTGTCAGTCAGCTCTGAGAACTTGTTCCACAGCGATCTGTGGCCCTCTCTGAATCAGAATCATTCTAATGTTGTCCCTGTAGGGAAAGCAGCCTGAGTTCTGGAACATTCCAGCTGACTGATGGAGATACAGGATGGCTAGCTGCAGCAAGCTGTCCCCGAGGCCACCAAATGTGCTCAGAGCTGCCACAGGGCTGCTGAGTTGGATGGCCAACAGCTCAGCCACCCGCACAACTAAGACATTAGAACCGACCTGTTTCAGGCACACCTTCAAACCATAGGTCCTGGCTGTCTGTAGAGTCGTAAGTGTTTGAGGAAGATAGGAGATCCTTTGGGAGAATGAACAGGGGCCAGACTTGGGGGATCAGAAGTATTTTGAACACAAGATTAGACATTCTGTTCTTACCTCTATTATTGGGCTGAAGGAGGCCCCTAAAGGATTTCATTTCCCTCTCACATGCACCCTAGGTGTAAGTATTAAAAGCAATGACTAATTTATCCATCTAAAACAGCCACAGGGAAGGGCCCTGTGGAATTGGCGGTTTCAGAAACTATGTCCAAAGCTGACAGGAGCACTATGTCCGGCTAGGAGTTCAGTGCTGAGAGTTGGATCCCAAGGAGCTGGCCGGGAGCCAGATGCCTGAGGTCGTTCCAAGCCAGAGGTGCTCGTCCAATGCAAAGCCCACTGGTGGGGACAAGTCCCAGGAAGACCAGGCCGAAGAGGCCGAAGGCAGAACTGGGGTCAGAGAGCCTAGCTCAGAGCTGCAGCAGGTCAGCACAGACAAGGAACCATGTGGCCTGTGTTTGTCTCTACTACACAGGGGGCGAAGGAGCATAAAAGCTAGAGGGAGGTTAGGAATATGAGAAGAGGTGTATCACAGTGCTTGTGATCAGCCTTGAGACATCTGTGGCAGCGTGCGGGTGACGTGGGGGAGGCTGCCACCCAGCATATGTACAGGATGCGATAATGCTAGAAGCCCAACAGACAGCCTTGGGACCATGGGGATTTCCTACTGAAGGGTTTGAAATGGAACACAAAACATTAATCTATACTTGCCAGAGAGACTGATCCTCACTCATTGTAACTAAATATATATCTGTTGAATAAATGAGAGAGTCAGAAGGCTCAAATGTACACAGTACAGTCCTGGTTTACTTGGGTTTCCACCAATAGTTAGTTGAATTATATGGTTTCATGTAGCTACAAACCATGTGTGGGATTCCGGTTCTAGAGGCCTCTGCTCAGAAAACCTGCCTTTTGGATTCCAAGAAGAAAACAGTAGCAGAGCCATGTCACATGCTGCTCCAGGCTGCACAATGATAGCATTTACTTTTCAAACAAACTACCCAAGGAGAAGCAAAACAAAGAAAAAAAGATGTGACTGGGAAAATAAGAAGAGAGTAAAGAGCTAGAGGAAAAGTGAAAATGTTTAACACGTTTTTTTTTTTCCTGCTTTTCTTATAGAAGAAGCTAGCGTAGTGCAATGGACTATGTGACTGACAACAAGGAGGCCTAGATAAGGGTTTTGCTCTGACCCTCTAGATGATTCTGACTCTGGCAGGGCCTACCCTCTTAGAGCTCCCTTTCCAGCTATAATACGTGGTTTGCCTTTTACTTGCCTCTGACTGGGAAACTTGGACAAAAGAGATTTTTAAAAGTACACAGTTCTGAGAAAGTCTCATAATGCTCTTTTTAAAATAAGTTTATAACATTTGTCTTCTAAATTTTCTTTTACCTTCCTCTTATTTTGTTCCCTAGAATACATTTAGAGTCAAAATAAATGAAAAGGTTTAATTTTTTTTCATATTTTTCACTGCCTACATATTAAGTTCCCTAAGGAACTGAAAAATCTTACTGGATTTGCAGTGTTATATGCTTAGTGGAATAAATTATTAATAAGACAATGTAGTTAATTTCCTTGATACTTAACTTGATTTATTAGAGAAAAGTGTTTATCCTTCTCTTTTTTTTTGAACCTTTTCTTCTTTCCCTGTTTCTTTTTGTTGATACTATTTTTCCTGCTTCTTTATAACTAATTAAATTTATGTCCACCTGTAGTATGAATAATTTGGAAGCTGATATGTTATTTAGCCACAGTTAACCCCTATTCCTTTTTATGTTAAGAGTGCAGTTAATCATCTATATCATATGGATAGTAGCAAAAAATACTCTGAAAACTTTGGTCCAGAACATCCTGAAGAGGTAGAGTATTAACTGTTGGGACAGCCATTCATTGCATATATCTCCTTTGCCAGAGAGAATCAGCTAATCAAGGTACACTGGCCCCAAAGTATCTTGAAGCAATGGCCATAATTGAATGCATGCAGGAAAAGTTAATGTAAGTAGGAGGCAATGGTAAGGGGACAAAGATTGCTGGCCAGAAGGTTTGGCTGAGAAATCCGCACTTCTCGGCTTATCTTTGGTTCTTGCTCTGTCCTCGCTGGTGGAATGGGTTTCTCCAAATCTGATAGAGTCAGTGAACTACACTGCTCTTGTAGGAACATCCATCCTCACCCACAGTGGGGTATGTGGAGGGTGGGGTGTTGGGAACACACAACTCAGTATGTTTCTAAGAGATGAACTGGAGAAATAAATGTAACTGGGAGAAACCACCATGTACAAGAAAGAATGTTACGTCACCCAAAGAGAGGAAGGGCAGTATAGAGAATGTCAAGAGAAGAGCATAGCCACGCAAACATATAACATGTGCTTCATAGTTAAAGACCATCTCATACTGGTTTTCTTGATTTTAAAATCTGTTTTTAAAGCTGTTGGGAAAGATGGGACACTGTTGGATTTAGTTTGTTAGATCACATCAATGAACAGAAGCCCAAATTAATGACTGAAAGGGCTTCCTTGGCTATTGACCGGAACTTCCAAATGCCCGAAAGTCAGATTTCACTAAGAAATGATAAATATATTGTGCTCAAAATGCAACATGACTACTCCTCTGATATTTCCACCTAGAGTAGCTCCCAGGCCCCCAGTTCTTGGCTAATAAATGATGAAGCTGCTTCCCTTATTGCTGGAGTTCAGCTCCCATGGGGGGGGTGTTGCCCAAAAGGATGAGAAGGAGTTGGTGCACGGAGAGACAGGACACGGAGTCAGTTGGAAGAGGTCTATCGACAAAGTGCCGATGACATCTTTATTTATACGATTTTGCACAAGGATATGAATATTTTTTATTTGTTCTTTTGATTAACAAGTATAGGAAAGCTTTTTTCTTTCTGTTTCTTTCTAATCTATACATGGTTAGCCAAGTGTTAGATAGGTGATCTTTTTTCTGTTCCTTGACCTAAACTTTTCTTAGCAACATGGACTCTATTGTGTTTCTTGTTTCTATGCAAAGCGGTTTCTAAGTAATGCATGTGACCGCAGAAACATGAGGCATGTAGCAATGACTATGGAGTCTATCAGCTCAGGGTGAAGTGCAGGTCACCCACTGCCACAGTTATCTAGGCAGGTATCATCATCTATATTTTTAATGCAATGGATACATTTTATCCCCTCATAATATTTATTCCATCATAGGTAGATGCAAGATAAAGATAGCATGATTTAGTGCTGTGAGAAGGCAAGTGTAGATGATCAGGTCTGTGCCTATAGACTAGGTGTTAATCCAAGCCAGACAAGGGCAACAAAACATCCATGGGTGTAGACAATTTCTCTCAAAACTGGGGGGGGTGAGGTTCTAAGCCTCACCTCTGTTGGCCCCATTTTCTCACCTGATGGCCTCCCTACGACTGTGCCTGTCTTAGGTTGTTCCTCCATTGAGGAATCTTATCCGTCTCTGGCTAACCAGCCATCTTCCAGGGCCATACAGGGAGATGTAAAGCTGGTAAGTGAGAGAGAAGCAATATTCTTTGAAAAGGTTAACTTTTCACTTCTTTGCAGATTTATAAGTGGCTTCTATGCCCAGTACTTGTCTTGAGGTATCTTTACTACTTGGAAGAATTATGGTACTTGGTAATTTCATGTATGAGGCACGAATTCTAGTAAAGGGCTGTAATTAGGAAGGAAGAAGAGAAGCTACTGAAGTAGCAGATGGAAGAAAACATGAGAAGATTGATTAAATGTCAGACAGGGTTATTCTATTCAGTAATCTCTCATAACTCTATTTCTCTAATTTTCCTGTAAAACTCTTCATCACTAATTTCACTAGCATTACAAACAAGGGGGGGGTGGGCATTCCCACTTAGGTGGAGATGGGGTAGTCAGTGTTTGACTAGCTATCTGCAGGTTTCGGTATTCTATGCCAAGATCGCCATCTGGCCCCCGCGTGTTCTATTCTTCAGGAGCACTGTCCTGAAAAGCTTCTGGGAAGTTTATGTTCTCCTCCTTTCCGTGCTGCTTATCAAAGGTTAGCTTAGTCTTTGGCAAACATGTAAGCAAAAGCAAAGCCAATAGTATAATGGAGAGAAACAAAATCAGGGTGGGTAATGGGGGGAGCCAGCTGTGAAGGCCCCTGCTTTGCGGGGTCTTCCTCCAGCCTGAGCTTTGCTACACAGCTTGAGTAGCATGGCTCCTGCCACCTTATTTGTACCCTTCAGATATGTCTTTCTAATTCTACTGCTTTTAGACAATGAGTTTCCACATAGAAAAGATACTTTTTGAACCTTTACATTCTGTTGTGTTTATCTGGACTTTCTCCACACCAGGGAGGTTGAAAGCAGAGCCAGAGAAGCAGAGGAGAAGTTTGAGGATGTAAATGAGAAACTACATTACACCCTTATAAGAAATAAAGAGCTAGAGGAAACACTGATGAAGTTTAGAGAGAAGGAGCCTGAAGAAGAAGAAAAAGGCAGAGAAAGAGGAGAAGAAGATGACAAAGAAGAGGAAGAAGAAGAAACCAGGCCAGTAGAAAGTTCCTCAAAATCTCTAAAGGAAGGTGAGGCTTGCTTTCTCACTGTGCTTTATTTAGGTTGTACTTGTAAAGAAAAACTTGATTGGGTCACAAATATTTTAGAAGAGTATCAATATGTTTAGTTCACACTTCTCATAGGAATGCATGTTCACTTAACTATGTAACTATCTCATTCAGACAAATCACAGGAAGGAAAACCAAATGATTAACAACTGTAGACTAATAAACTAACATGAGATACAATTTTTACTTATAAAATGGGCCAAGATTTTTAAAAGCAAAAGAATACAGTACTAGTCAGAGGAGAAAAGTAGTTAGTTTTACAGATTATATTTGTAGGTGGAAAGATGAATATAACTATTTCAGAAAATAATTTGAGGGTAGTTATGGATATGCCTTAAAAACATGCATATACTTTGACCTAATGCTCTTGAGCATCTAGACTAAGGAAATAACCCTAAATACAGAAAAAAATTTAATGCACAGAGATGTTCAGTGTATCACTGTATACAATAGGAAAATTAGAAACAACCTATATCATAAAAGATTAAATAAATTACATTATGCTAAAGTAGTATACCTGAATATTATACAACTACTAAAATGGTGTTTACAAGGAGTTTATAATGGCATGGGAAATTCTTACACTAAAATATCAAGTGCAAGAAACAGGAAATGACACAATTTTTTAAAGCTAGAAAAAGACCAGCAAGAGTGTGCCCAAATACTTACAGATGTTATCTCTGGTTGTTGGGGGTATATGGAAAATTCTTTGTTTCTTTGGTACTTATTTGATTTTCTGTGATGAAAATAATCTTCATTATTTAATAGGAAAAGGAATTTCACTTTTCATTTTCTTATCTCTAATTGGTGCTGTAATCTTCTTTGAAGCAGTTCTCAGTATCTCCAATATTGGAGAATACTTTTTGATTTCTGCTTTCATCTTCAACCTGTAGTCTGTCTGTTCACAGGACAACTCCTGGTGCAAGGGATAGTACTGGAAAGACATCTACTCTCTGTTCTTCTCTGTCACCCCTCTCTCTGCCTAAGCCCCCAGGAAAAGCAGTAAGTTAGCCATTCCCTCTCAGGCTCTGGTTCCAGGCATGGCGTATCAACACTGTTTGGAGGAAGAGTCTAAACCCATTTTTGCTGCTCCTGTTAACTCTGACCTGGTAAAATGTTAATTTTTCCAAGTGTGACAATCTTTTAGCTTTAGGTGTGGATATACACGAGATAGTTTTAATGGATTCAAAAAATGCATCATCTCATATAGTGGTGCAATTTTATCCTGATAATTTGAAAACTAGACTTTTTACAGATGATAGAGAAAAGGCAAACCATATACAAGGCCTGTGTATTAAACTGGAGGGGTTACCTCAATATAGAATGAATGGTTTTACTTTTGTCCATTTCCATAAAGGTCTTGGGGATTAGGTTAAATCCAGAATTAAAAGGTTTTAATAATTTTGGGCAGAGGATAACTATATACAGTTAGTCCCCAACCTGCAAACAATAATCTACACAAACATAGCCACCCTCCACTTGCCAGATGCCCCAATCAGAGTCATTGCCAGGGGACATATATGGAGCATGAGAATCCTTACAAAGCTTGGAGGAGTGGGCTCCAAAGCAAGGCAATCTTCAAGCCATGTAGATCAAAGCATTTTCTCTGGAAAATCCATAAATTAGGCATTCCTTACGGTTAGTAGTCAGCTCTCTTAACAAACATAGATACCTCTGGAGCAATCTGCCACTCATATGGCATATACAATGTCATATTTATATGAGTTCATGCAGCAAGATGACTTTTCTCCTGAGTTGTACAGTGAAGATATAGAAAACTATATATAATAACCCGTGATTGCCAGGCAAAGAGAAGAGTAGGGACAGAGTAGGGGGACATTTGTTTTTGTTTTATGTCAGTAGTTTTAATATTTAACAAATCATTGTATTCTGAACTGTGAATGAAGAAAGGAACTGAGAGGGAACTTTGTAAAGGTGAATATGGCTTAGTCTCTGGCCCAGTGAGGCGTATGGGATAGACTGGAGTGGAAAGACAGGAGTGGAGAGAAAGCAACATAAGGTTGCGAACAAGGTGACGGAATGCAGGATGGAGGCGGCAGCAGCCAGTTGGAAGGATTCCAGTTGGGAAGCTTGGTGTCATGGAGCAGCCGGGGAGAGCAAGCTTGATTGGTGGAAGGCCTCTTGTACCCAATCCCAGAATGAGCTTGTCTAGGGTCTGTGTGCAGGAGACTGGAGGGAGAGACCAGGAGACAGAACAGGGCTATAGGAATGGATGTGGGGGTTTCTGGATTACCAGCTCTATTTGAATGGACTTTTTTTTTTTTTGCCAAGCTTGGGATCTGAACCCGAAGGAAAGAGGAAATGTTCTTCCTTTTTATCTTCTCTCCTTGACCACATAGCCCCTTTTCCAGGATGCAGAACTCAGGCAATTAACTGACTAATCTTAAACTTTGGGAATTCTGAATCCCAATAACCAATTAGAGTTGAATTTTGGCACATAGCCTATTTATAGCTGGGGAGTTACATGGGCAGAACAGAATATTAAAAATGCTTTGTCAAGTTAAAGGTTCTTAGTAAATGTAAGATATTGTTACTAATACTCTAAATTGTTTTTGTCTTTTCAGATGCACAGTGCAAGGAAGGTCCTCTCAACACTAAATCCAGAACCCAGACTAAATCCAATCAAAAGATCAAACCCGAGCAGAACCCATAGGGTGTGGGGTTTCTCCATGGCCCCCTCTACAGATACTCCTGTGCTACTGAGCAGACGTTGTGGGTTGATTGGAGGGACTCCCTTTGCAGCAGCTACTAGGCCAGCCACACTATCCAACCCAAGAACATTTTCTCTTTCAAAGTCACAGTGATAGCTGTTGGGAATCAGTGCATTAGCATATTTCCCAAATTAAAAATAGTTTGTGCCAAAGCTTGCTCACCTCTTCAGTTGATTTCCCAACAGAGGTCTGCAAAAGTATCAGTTTCTGTCAAGAAAGTAATGCGTTTTGAAGACTGAACTCTGCAGAGAAGAGTGGCAGATAAAAAGCATTATTATTATTATTTTTTTTTTTCAGTTTAAAAGAGAGGATCCTGATAATGCCCTTGGGTTTCTGCAGCATTTTCCAATTTCTTATGATTTCAGGCATTCTTATGATTTATCTGATCTTCACATTAACTCTGCAAAGTAAACGGGAGAGAGACCTTTATCCCCATTTCTCAGAAGATGAAACTAAGGCTCAAAATGGATGTAAGGATCCCCGAGGTTACAGAGCTGGTTGGTGTCAGAGGTCAGAGCCCCCCACTTGCTGGACCCGCGTCTAGACTGATGATGGTGCTGGGCCCCAGGCCGTGGCTCAGGTGGTTTCCTCCACAGGGAAAGGGAGGATGATTGTTACTGAGGTTTATGATTGTTGCTGAAGATTCACCTAGAATCTCCACCTAGAATGTTTTGCTTTTATTACCTCATTTGTCTGCTCTGTTTGTGACCCTGCATCCAGCTAGGTACTAGAGATGGACTAACCTGCAAAAATAAGTTGCAAATGACAAATGGCCATCCTGGGCAGTCACTCAGCAAGGGCACTCTCCTTCCTCACTGCTCCTGGCTCATTTATGTCTGTTTTTACCTCTCTGGCTCCAAACACCTACGATGAGATTTCTGTACCTGCTTTGGCTCTACATATGTGGTCTCCCTTTGGATTCATCCTCTGGAATTTTAGGCCTTTCCCTACTCCTTAAACCTCAGAAACCCTCTGACTCTAGAGCCCTCAGCCTTTTGGAGCCCAACCCCTGGCAGGCCTCCCTCTGGCTGCCATCAGTCCATGTGTGGATGGGTCTCAGACAGGCTTAGATCCACCCGTCTCTCGCGGATGACTCTTTAACTCTGGGGGAAGAAGGTATTAAATTCTTCAGACAGTTGGCTGTGCTCACGGCCCTACTGCAAGTCAAACTTAGTTCCGTTGGCTCACACTTAGTTCCTACTTGCTGGGGCGTAGCCACCCCTACTCTTTTGCTTTCCCAAAGAGATTCTTGGGTGATTCTAGCAAATTTGGGGGCTTTTTCGTGGGATTTCAGAATCGTTTTTAAAAAATTAATTTCTAACTTTGCAGGAATGAGTGGTTCTTTCTATAAAGAGCAGCAGCCCCATCCCTGAACATGGATTTGATAAGTTAAGATTTCATTTGGAAGTTAGTCCCTCTTGCCCCAGAGAATGTTTCATCTGGAAGGCTCAGTCTCGAAAGGCCAGAGTTGGGCCTGCTGCCATTACAATTAGAATGAGATGTTTGGCACCATGGACCTAACTGGAGTAGTTTGGTTTTGAGAAACCAACTCTTGCAAGTATAAGTAATAGGATAATTTATTGAAAGCATGTTGGGGAACTCAGGGGACTGAAAGGAAGTCGTAAAGAACCAGGCTAGGAACAGACAGGACCAGGTAGCTTTAGATTTGGTAGCATGAACTGTTTGTCATCTCACCCACCAAATGAACTCCAACCATTTCTCCCGTCATTACATTGTTCTGCCAAAGTCTTAAAGTCCCAAGGGGAAGGAAGGCTACTTGGTGGTCACAAACCACCCCATGATATACCAGGGATGGTGAGAAGACTTCAAGGATCCCTCGATCTTCCTTAAAGGGAAGGACACCTTGCTGCACTCTTCACCAAGATGGAACGCAGTGTGGGGAAGGGAAATGCCCTGAGGAAAATCAGGGCGTTGATGGGAGGGCATAATGCATGTCAGGTGGTTAAAAAATGTGCTATGGGGAAGGCATCTGCCCTGCTGCTTTCTCAGAGTTGGCACAGGCAGCTCACTTTCCCCAGTAACTGACTTGTCCTCGAGGTGCTGCTACACCTTGGGGTGACCCTGAGGGGGCCTGTCCAGCGCCATGGAGAAGGGGCGCTTGCGGCACGTCTCTGGCAGTTGGGCTGCTGGGGGAGGCTGTTGTGCTTATGCCAAAGGAGACCAGCCACTCTGTGCTCAGACAGAGCTCTGTGCTGCCTCACCTCCAGAAAGCTGGCCAGGCTCTCTGGGAGTGGAAACTGGGTGGCCGCCTGATAGCCCTCTGTGCCCCAGCCCCGATCTCAGTGGAGATGTATCCCATGTCCCAGGGGAGCCAAGGTGTAATGTTCTAAGGTGCACGCCACAGTGTGCTCAGGGACCTTAGGAAGGGTGAGCAAGCCCCTCCTCCACAGGCTTGACCCTTCACCTCACACCCAGCCTACTCCATGCTCGTGGGCACCATATGAGACTCTTGCGAGAAATCCGGTGCTGCACTGTGGTCCTACTGATTTGACCGTGGTCAGGTGACTTGTCAGGTGCTTCATGGCCCATATTGACTAGGCTTTCCTCATGTTCTTGGCATGACTCAGGTATTACCTGGGCAACCTCCACTTTGTATTTCACTGCTAGGAATTCTGCTCGCAGGCCCCAAGGCTCTGGTGTGCTGTCTTCCACCTCTGAAATTCCAAAGAAGTGTGGAAGTCCTACCAGCAAGTATTTGCCCCCCGGAAGCAGAAGAGCTTCTCCCAAGTTAAGAGCATAACTGCCATAGCCTTGTTGTCTGGGCCTGCACACTGCACCTCGGGAGGGCTTGCAATCTGAGCCTGAGGCCGAGGTCCCCTGTAGCCTTACTGATAGGAAGCAGTGCCTCAAGTTCATCAGGACTTTTGTCTCTGCCTCAGAAAACTGGAGAGCATTCTAGCCTGGTCTACTATAGCCTCAAGACAATCTCTGGTTCAGGATTGCTGAACAAGTCCACTAATCCTCCTGACTTCGAGATGAACTCCACAGAATACAGGTTTTCAAGAAGCAATAGTTCCCGGATGGTGCAACTAGTCTAAGATGGTGCATCTAAGGGCAAGACTGGCGAAGACAGCTTTCCAGAGGTTCCCTAAGCAATCCCAGGATACAGCAATGTTCCTGCTTTTCCTGAGTGACTGATGATAGGGCTCCTGCACAACTTTCTGGATTGCAATGGCTTGTTTTTTTGGAGAATATTCTCTTGTATATGCAGGGCTTAGGCCCCATGAGCCTCTGGCAGAGGCATACTTTAGGCTGCCTCGAAGCTAACCGGGAGAAACACTTTCAGAAGTCTGAAGGTAAGATTAACAGTTCCCATGATCTGTCCTGTCAAGGAAAACTGCTTGTTGGCAAACAAGGTACCAACAGATGTCCAACAGATTCTGGAGTTTGCAAGGTACAACTGGTAATCCACCCCCCTACCCCCCATTTTCCACTCATGCTACCCAATAGTAAAACCTAAGCAAGAAAGAGGAGCTTGTTTGATTTCTGTCTGTAACTCTTGCTCCCCATGAGAAGAAACTCCTCTCTTCGGTCTTGCTTTTGCTTTGCTGTCATCCCAAGGAGCTGTTTACCTTCGAAACAAATGCTTGAAATAGGATGGGATTCTAACACAGGGCACCCCATGTGCAAGTTCTTAAGCCAGTTCTAAGAACAGCCACCCTGCGGCAGCAGCTCCTGGCCAACAAGGCTGCCTTTGAAGCATGGGGCAACCTATGTAGGGGCCCCAGCTCATGTTTAGATGCAGTTTGATCTTTATCATTTAGAACTTTTGGGGTAAAACCAGAAAAACAGTAATAACCACCATTTATTGAGCATTTACCTTGTGCAGGCACTGTGCTAAGCACTTCACACCTATTATCTCATTTACTCATAACTCTACCAGGTGGGTTTTGTCTCCATTCATATCTGAACAAGGTTAAAAATCTAGTGAGGGACAGAGTCTGAATCAAATCTGGTATGTCTGATAGCAGAGCCCAAGCTCTCAGTTGCTGTGCAATGTTGCCTTTCCAAGCTCAGAAAAAGTTGGCAGTGCAACTGATGACCCCTCTTTCGAAGGATTTGGCTTCCACAGCTTCTACTTATTACTCAGCTAACCTACTGAGTAATGCACTGGCACACACACCAAAATTCTAGAGGACATCAGAACCCTCATAGTCCCAACAGACTCTGCCAAAGAAGATTGCAGTGGCCAGGAGCAATCTACTGAGGAGCATACTTTCTTGGCCATCCAGACACAGCCCCCAGGATACAGGATGCAGAGCCTTGGGAAGAATGACCTGCTGGGCCTCCCAGATACAGGGGAGTCCAAATTGCCAAGCTTTAGCCCTACTTTCGACTGTTCTATACTGGTGAGCCAGGGTGGCCCTTGGAGTTCTAAGGAGGGTTTGCAATGCTGCCTTAGGACGTTCTCTTCCTGGTGATTACAAGTCCAACAACCCACAGTTATACCAGCTCTTAAGTTACATGCCAGCACAGTAAATGCAGGTCTAGGTGGACCAAAGAGTCACTGTAGTCCCCAGTGCCCTGGAGTACTGATGTCAAAGAATTTTGTCCCACTTGTCCCACTCTCATGGCCATGTCGTTTTGGTCATGGTGAACTCCAACACCAAAGTAGAATACTCCCTTTTATCAGCTCATTGCTGGTAATTGACTCAACATGTCAATTACCTGCTCATGCACTGTCCCCCACCACCCCCACCCCCACATCAGCCCCCAAATCCGTATGTTGAAATCCTAGCATCCAGTGTGATGGTGTCAGTAGGTGGAGCCTTTGGTAAGTAATTAGGTCATGACGTAGGGCCTCAGGAATGGGATTAGTGGTCCTGTAAAAGGGACCCCAGAGAGCTCCCTTCCCCCTTATAACATGTGAGGACACAGCAAGAAGATGGCTGCCTATGAATGAGGAAGTAGGCCCTCCCCAGGTGCCAAATCTGCTGGCATCTTGACCTTGGACTTCTCAGCCTCTAGAACTAAGAAATTTCTGTTGTTTGTAAGTCACCTTGTCTATGGCATTTTGTTATAGCAGCCTGAACTAAGATACTGTCACTCTATTAAAGTACATTTCCAGAGAAAAAGTGTCCCCAAAGAAACATCCTGGTTTTGGATTGTATTGCTTAGTTTGTCTTGCACCCATCATTTCAATATCAGTAACCAGTTGGAATGCAGCAACTGGGTCTCAAGAGAAGACGACTGCTGGGACCTTGCAGATAGCACTGTCATCTCATCTTGCTAGTCTCTGAAGAATTTGCCTTTGACTATTCGCCATACCCTTGCACCCAGAACACAGTTTCATAGCAACTTATCCCTGTAATTTCCCTCCTATCAAGCCCTCCCACCACAACAGCTGGTTCATACTTGAAGATACCATAGGCCACTCAAGCAGCCCTGGAAGGTGCCCTCTGGCCAGGTAATGAGACATTTAAATGTTGACTAAAGCCAGACATCAGAGGAGACCAACCAGTGGGAAATAACAGGCATCCCCCAGATATATAGGCAAAATTTGCCTTTGACAAAAAGAACCCGTGGTACAAGGAATTATTAAAGGTCATAAAAGCCATTATTACATCATTACCCTGGTGTTCACATCTCATTGTTCTGTTCCTGGCTTGGTTATGCCTAAACCAGCATGATTCTGCCTCTCAATTGCTCGTGCTAGTATTTGCCAAGCTGAGTTCAGGAATCATCTATGTAGGGTGAAAAGTGACTAGCAACCTTGATGCCATGTTTACGTCAAGGACCAGTACACGGAGATGGATTGGGCCAGCACAGTGGTAATGAAACACCTCCTCCTCCAGGGATGCTCTGATTGGCCCCTGGTCCTCTAAGTGGGCTTGGCCTTCTGTGACTGTGCCCTGGCTGGTCCACAGAAGCAAACTTCGAGCCCTGATGGATTGGACATTCTAGGAAATCACTGAGGAATCCCCCCAGTTCTCCTTCTATCCTCTGCTGCCTCATCAGACCTTGCTTTTCCCTCTCTGGAACCACGCACCTGGCTCTGGCAGATTTTGTTACCTGCTTTTGGCGTACTTGGATTTGACAGCCTTTTGGATTCCACATTTTGTATTTTGGCACTTCTGCATGGTTTAGAGCTTTGCCTGATCCTTTGGCTTCCAGATCTCCCATTACCTCCAGCAGAGACTACTCAACCCCTGGCCTTCAGCACTGCCGCTGCCCCACAACCGAATATGGTCAAGTAGGGACTGGAGAGACTTTAAAAAGTAAGGTATGGAAATATTTTTCAGAACTGGATGAAAATAGCCTTTTGAAACAAAATTGAAATTGTCTCAATACACAGTAACTGTACAGGCAGATTGTTTTATCAGTAAATGAGTTTGGCATGGTTGGATGAATATGTAGGTTTTGAAATCATCTAACAGTCCTGCATAATCTTGGGAAGATGCATTGCTTGGCTGAAGACCTAGGGTAACAAGGCTGGGATGGAATGTGTGGTTTTCCCAGCTGTGGATGAAGGTGAGGAGGTGGCGTAGAGATGTATGGCAGAGATACCCTGAGGCCAGGGTCACTGTGTACTGCTAGGGAGCTCTTGCTTTTTCATTGTTTTGTCTTTAGAGGTCTGGAGAGATGGCAAAGAGGGAAGGAATGCTGAAGAGACTGCCAGGATAAACAAAACATCCTTGATTTGGGGCCTTGTTTCTCTTATTTAACATAGTGAGAAAGCCTGTCTCCAGCAGACAAAAGGCTATGAAAGTTTCTAGGTCCATTGCTAGGAGCTCAGAATACATTTTCTCTCTGAAATAATGTTATCAGGGTTTGTGGGCTAACATTGATAAACAAAAACCCTTTATGGGTGTTCTTATGCAAAGTTCTCACATCTCCAATATAAAATCATTACATGGGATAACATGCAGAATAAAGGCAGTTTGAAGGAGAGAGAAATCACAAAATAGTATGGTACTGGGGATGGTATTCACCATTCTCTTTGTACCAGC
Organism: Manis javanica; assembly: GCF_040802235.1. Taxonomy (NCBI): domain Eukaryota; kingdom Metazoa; phylum Chordata; class Mammalia; order Pholidota; family Manidae; genus Manis; species Manis javanica. Next base: position 88,032,258 of record NC_133166.1, read on the forward strand.
AACACGGAAATTCCCATTATAAGTACCATTTTACTAACATCATAATTTTAGCATTATTTTTATGTTAGTAATGTTTTATAATATCATTGATTTTTTTTAAAGTTTGTAGAGGACTTGGTATGCTATTTTATTTATTTGGCTGTATTTTTTCCTGTAGATACGTATATCCAACTGTATAAGGCCAGGCACTAGAGAGTAAGACATTCTCATAGAAATGTATTTGTATTAAGGAATATCTGTACTAGACAAGAATACTTCAGGGCATGTATAGACCACATTATATTATCGTTTGAAAACCAAGCAATTTGGTAAATTCTATACTAAAAATATATCAGCCTATTTTTAGTGACACTTTCTCAGATTTTAAGCAACATGTATCAGATAGATGTTTTTGTTCTTTTTCTCTATTTTAAGAAGGAGTCTCCATAGGAAGAATTCCTTTAAAATTCTTTAATCAGGTACATATTTTATATCCAGCTCAATACGCCTTTTGTCCTTTCAGTCACTGTGGTTCAACTATTCTGGGGTTAGATGTGAGGAATGTGGGGTGGAGATACAAGGCTCAATTGCGTCTGGGGAAATGACCAAAATGTGCCTTTGAGGATTTCATAGGAGTGTGGAAAGGAGCCTGCATCTTAAGTATGGGATGACAATGGAGTGTGATAAGCACAGTGATAGGGGCCTAGAGATAGCGGCGTGGGAGCAGCAAGACCTGGCCAAAGGGACCAGTGGGCATACAGCAAAAAGACCATTTGACCTACATCTTTAGAAGTCAAGATTTAGTCAAATATAGACTCAATATTCTTCTTACAATGTTCGCTAAAGCTCTTTTCCATAATAACTCTTGATTAGACGATTCACCTAAACTTGTGATATGGTTACTCTGTATTACATCATCTCCCTGCCTACTCCTTTAGGTTGCTGCATTGTGACATCATGCATTCCAAGGGCATTCCATATGGCAACCAAAGAAAGGGCAGGAAGGGCAGAGCGCCTCTCTCTGGGATATGGTGGGCATGTGGCAGCCCCTTTCTGTTGTGTTATCCTTGGCTCCTCCTACAACATGGGAGAATCTTTCTTTTTCGGATTCAGTGGCTCCACAGGTTTGGGAGGATTTGGGAAGGGGATGCTTCCCTGAGTTCTACTGGTAGGAGAAGACAGGAAATTTATCAAGTCAAATGGCAAAGGTAAAACCACCGTGGAAGGTTTCTCTGTGGACAAGGATTGAAGGGTGTGGAGGTATCGAAGCTGAACAGCAGCTGGAGTGCCTGACAGAATCTCAGCTGCCATCCGGAGGGACTCCGAGGCAGCCTTCTCCCCTTCTGCAGCAATCATCTGGAGGACAGATATGAAGAAAAGCAGAGTGATTTCTCCTCTTCGTCCCACAAAGGTTTTAATCACTGTTCATGTGACTCATCAAACTAGCTCTGAGAATCTACTATGTATGTGACAGGCATTGTTAAGCACAGAATAGGCTGTCTTCTTTCTCAAAGATCTTGATCTAGGGGGGAAGAGATTAAGCTCTTAATTGTAATTTAGGGCAGAATTTGTTAAGGACCCTGACAAGTACAGTCAAATGTTAGGAGAGTTATTAATTACCTCTGGTGGGCCTTGAAAGATTAGTAGAATTTTGCCAGATAGAGATTGGCCAGTGTTCTAGGCAAAGACACGGAAGCCTGAAAGAGTGACTCCCAGCTGGGGCAAAACGAATAGGTAAGCATTTCAGAAGAAACAGCCCCCAAATGCCATTTCAAAGTGGGCAAAGGGGAGGCCAGTTAGCTGCTGGTTAGAGTGTGGTGTCAATAAAGTGGGCAAAGAGGACTAGACTCAGAGATCTAGAGGCAATTCTGTCCAGGAGACCACCTTCCTCCCCTCTCTCCTCTACCTCCTGTCCACTGCTCCAAAGTCAATGACCTCCTACATTGTTAGAGGTTTTTCTTCAACTACTTTCTGTTAAGAGAAATCTGCCTCCCTCAGTCCTCATTTCCCTCTTCCCAACACCCCAGGCCACCCACTCCTCAGTCCTCAGCTGCTGGCAGCCAGAAGAGGGAAATGAGGACTGAGGGGCACAGCCTACCCGTGGCTCTGGCATTGAGAAAGTCGGCCCTGGTCATGGCTGGCCCTCCAGCACTCGCACAGAGCTAGGGACACAAGTCAGAGTGTCATTAATCTAGGGGTGACAGGTGACTGATACTTCTTAAGGAAAGATGCCAGCATGAGAGGAGAGGGCTGAGGTGTGGGGAGATGCCTGTGAGGAGAAGGAGCAAAGGCAAGACTCGAGGAGGAGGATGGTCACCATTACCAAGGGCTGCTGAGGGTGCAGCAGGAGGAGAGGTGGGCGTGCATGAGGCTGCTGACATACTTCAAGACAACAGCTGTAATGGGGAGGGGGGGAGGGAACAGGCCCGATTCTTCCCAGCGCCTGGTTGAATCGGAGGTGAGGAAGCAAAGGGCAGGTGTTCAGCGTGAGCAGGCCTTCAGAGCGTCGGTGGGAGGACACCCGCTCAGAGCTGGCTCACCCGCACTTTGGCCTGCCTCTGAGCTTCGGCTTCCACAGCCAGCGAGTGCTGGAGCCCGGCTGGCAGCCGCACGTCCTTACTGAAAGAGAGAACCCAGTGGCCAGGGTTTTCATACGGAAGTGCCCCCTTCTTTACTGCAGTTTCATGATGGAATTCTGACTTACCAGTGTGCTGTCCCTAGACCTCTGGGGCAGATGGTGGGTAGAGAGGAACATCTCAAGGGTCAGTGCCTCAAACGCAGATTTTTATTATCACTTAATAGAGCTGAGTACAGCTCTGGTTTTCTCTTTTTAAGTACAACAAATTTTGTATTGACAGACTGTTATGCTCTTTCCCACTTGTTTTAATCTAAATCCCAGCTATTACATTTGAAGCATGAAAAACCAACTTGAAGAACCTTACTGTTAATAATAAGGGAAGTCACCCAAGTGTATAGAAAAGAATTGATTTTGAAAAGGGTAGAACTGACCAAAAAGAGCACTGAAAGTATTACATAAAAGATACGAAATTATATTTTTACCCTCATTGTAACTATGAAAAATACATAGAAAACAATTTGGCAGTTCCTCAGAAAATTAAATGTAGAGTTATTAGATGATCCAGTAATTCTCCTTCTATGTATACACCCAAGAGAAGTGAAACATGTTCACACAAAAACGTGCACGTGAATGTTCATTGCAGCATTTTTCACAATAGCCCCAAAGTGGCAACAGGCCAAATATCCATCAAGTGATGAGTAGATAAACAAAATGTGGGATAGCCACATGATGAATTATTATTCGACCATAAAAAGGAATGAAGTACTGACATGTGTCACCATGGATGAACCTTGCAGACAATATGCTAAGTGAAAGAAGCCAGACACAGAAGGCCACATACATATTACTGCATTTATAGGAAACTGTCCCGGATAGCCAGATCCAGAGAGGCAGCTGGATTAGTGGTTGTTGGGTGGGGGGTGAAGGGGTTCCTGCTTAATGGGTGCAGGCTTTCTTTCTGGGGTGATAAAAAGTATGCAATTAGATGGTAGTGATGGTTGCACAGTCTATGGATATACTAAAAATCCATGAGTTATGTTTTAAAATGGTTAAAATCATTATGTAAATTTTATCTAAAAAAATTTTTGTTTCAATCCTTAGAAAACCATGAAAATAATTTTCCCAAATGCTAGAGTGGTTGTGTTATGGCTATGAGTATTAGGTGACTTTTTTCCAAATTTATGCTAATGTGGCTATGGTACTCATTCAGTGAAAATAATTTTTCAAATAAAAAATTTTATATAAAACCAAAATATTTCCCATCATACTGTCCTCCAGGTTAATTTCCTACTCACATTTCTGTTCTCTCCACTTTAATTCCCCATATACAGGTCACTGAATCCAAGGCAACCTGCGGAGGGAATCGTTGAGAGGTCAGGAAGGCCCTGCAGGTAGGAGCAGAGCACCCTTCTGTTGTTCTGTCTGAGAAACACATTTCTTCTGAAAGGACATTACTTCCTTGTTTTAACATTACAGTGCCTTATAGAAAGCTGTCAACTTGCACAGTGATTCAATAAATATTTGTGGAATTGAAGATGGGGTGCAAGGCTGAATAATGGCTTCAAATCACCCACGTCCTTATCTGTGGAACCTGTGAATAGTTCCCCAAAGAGACTTTGCGGGTGTGGTTCAGTTAAAGGATGTTAAAATGGGGAGATTGTCCGGCATCTTCCAGGTGGGCCCTAAATGCAATCATAAGCGCCTTCTGAGGGGGAAGCAGAGAGCTCGGCCTCCAGAAGAGGAGAGAGATGGGGCCTGGAAGCAGGGGTCGCAGGGACGGGCTCCGGAAACGAGGAAGGGCGGCCAGCTGGAGAGTGGCCTCCGCTGGCTGCTGAAAAAGGCAAGGAAACGGATTCTTTCTCTCCTCAGAACCTCCGGAAGGAACCAGCCCTGCTGAGCTTTTTGGCTTCTGTTGTTTCCCAAATTCTTCCCTTTCCACCGGGATGCTAATCCCAGTTTTATGGGTAACAAGCTGGTACAGCAAAAACATTTGGCTGCCTCCTTTTTTCAGATTAGTAGCCACTCAGGCTCCATCAAGCACAATCATTCCTGACGCCTTCAATTGTTAGCTGCTCCTTCTGGAGGCCCTCCTTTCAGGAAACAAGATCTGTAACCTCTTAACTCAGTTCTGGACAGGGTGCATCACGGGGGTAACTGCCACTTGACTAGCCAGCTGCCTAGAGTCCTCCTCTGTCCTCACCCTCTTCCTGTACATCTGCCGTCATCTTGGTAACAGCTGAAGAGCCTACTCTGGCTGTGGGCAAGGCTGCTGAGCTCGCTGCCTGCAACTTGGGGGTAGGCTGCATGAGGCAGCTTCAGGGGCAGTTCTTGCTTTTCTCTCCCTCGCCTAATTCCAAATCAATCAAATCCAGACGACTGATTGGAGAATTAATCATTAAGGGTCTGTAATATCTTACCTCTTTTTATCTGAAAGTCTTACTTGGACTTACTATTTAACTTGTCTTTCCAACTAGACTCTGAGCTCCCAGGAACCATTCCTTATCACCTACGTATAGCATCAGCTCTGCTGTTGTCACCACCATCCCTGCCAGCTCCTGCTTCCACCACTTTGTGCTTTGTGAGCACTTAACAGTAAGTCTGAAGCCACTGGAGTCAGGTGGAGAGCAAAAACTGTGGCAATGACTGACTAACCAGTTTGGGTCAGTTTGGCCACCTCTGCCTTAAGCTATCGCTTCTTAAAGGATGGCCTCAATGAATGCCTGGCACGTGGAAAGCTCAATAAATGGCCAGTGAAGAATGACTAAAAGATGAAGAGATATTTTGACATACTCAGTGTTACATGTATCTAAATACCTTTACATCTTGGGCAATGCTCTTCCTCTCCAGAAGGATTTCAGTGAGAGATCGATGTGCTAGGAGACGCTTCGTGGTGGTTTGCACAAGGAACTGGACAGCTTTGGACACATGAGCAAGACTGCTTAGGAGAAGAGGAGCATTTTCCATTCGGTAGTAGCAGATGGCGTCTATCTCCATTATAAACATGTCTTTGGTCACAATCTAGGAAGAAAAAAAGTTTGGATGACAGGCCTGATTCTTGGGCCCCTCTACCAGGTAAGGATAAAAGAACTAAATGTATTCAGAGGAAATTTTCTTGACTAAGACTGTAGCAAGAACAAAACAAAACAAAACAAAAAACAGCAGCTGGGGCACCCTTTATTCAAAATAGACATGTTTTTGATGGAGTTTTTACAAAGAATACCAAAGAACTCACAATGTAAAGGAATCCTGTTGTCAATACTTTTGTTAAAAAAACAAACCAGGAATAATTTTCTTGTGTGAAAATAATGCAGTTAATTATAGATCAGGCCTTTTAAAACTGATGCCAAATGTGCTAAAAGAGAAGCAAGTTCTGGAAAACAAATACTCTAATGTATTGCCTGCAGGATGTACACAAGAGGGCCAACTGGTGATACATATCAAAAGCCTTCAAAGACGCATGCTCTCAGGATTTCTAAAACAAAAAGTTTGGGAGGTTAGGTTGTGGTCTGAGGCCATTTTTGCTGGCTGTAGAAGTGGGGTCCTCAGAACCAGAGGGAGCACAGAGCTTTTCTTAAGATTGAACGTGTTTATGCTCAAGATGGAACTGAATTTTATCTAGGTAAGAGATGTGATTATGTGTACAAAGCAAAGAGCAACACAAGTGACTCTGGTGGCAAACCAAACAAAACCAGAGTAATATGGGGAAGGTTAACTCGTGCTTGTGGAAATGGTGGCACGGTTCGTGCCAAATTCCAAAGTAACTTTCCTGCTAAGGCCATTGGACACAGGACTCCATGTGATGCTGTACCCCTCAAGGATTTAAACTTATTGAAAAGTAAACAGAGTGTAGATTTGTTCTCTTGTATTAAAAAAAAATGTGTTTTCAACATTTCCATTTTTAGACACTGTCACAAGGGCATGTTATGAGGATTTAACTGCAAGGATATTATTCACAATATTGCTTATTGTAATAAAGTCCACACAGTGAGATGCTATATGTCCATTTAAAATAAAGGTGTAGAAACGTAGCTAATGTAAGAAAAGATGACCACAACAGATTGTTGGGTGAAAAAACACACTACAAGATAATATATATGGAATAATATATATATACCTGTTTGTAACTATACCCTCATATGTAGAAAACTCTGAAAGCATAGACTGCAAAATACCGGCATCTATCTGTAGGTAGTAGGAATTGGGATAAATTTTATCTCTTCCTTTTTTGCATTTTATTATCTAAAGTAAGCCTTTTAAAAATATAATTTGTTTAACTTCTATTTATCAAAAGAAAGAATGAGAAAGTACTTCAAATTGAAAGTGGGAGATAATTTAGGAAGGGCTTATAAATCTAAATTACTAATAGAAAAATCTAGATGTCAGCTCTATTGTTAATTTTTCATTATGGTAAAATACAACATCAAATTTACCATCTTCACTGGTTTTAAGTGTACAGTTCAGTAGTGTTCAGTGCATTCACATTGTTATGCAAACAATCTTTAGAACTTTTTTCATCTTGAAAAACTGGAGCTCATTAAATACCTCTCCATTCCTCCCCCAGCCCCACCATTCACCTTCCTGTCTCTGTGAATTTCATGACTCCAGGCACCTCATGTAAATGGAATCATCCACTTAGATTTGTCTTCTTGTGACTGTTTTATTCCACTTAGCATAATGTTCTCAAGTTTCACCCATAATGTAGCATATGTCAGAATTTCCTTTCTTTTTAATGCTGAAGAATAATATATTGTAGGTATATAGTACAACGGTGCAATATATACAATGGTATAATGGCACAAATGTAGGTATTTTGTTTATCCATTCAGCCACTGATGGATGCTTGGGTTCCTTCCATCTTTGGGCTACTGTGAATAATGCTGCTATGAATATAGGTATACAAATATCTCTTCAAAACTTTGCTTTCAATTCTTTAGGTGTATACCCAGAAGTGGAATTGCTGGATCAAATGGCAATTTTTAATTTTTTCAGGAATGCTATATACTGTTTTCCATATCAGCTGCACCATTTTACATTCCCACCAACAGTATACAAGGATTCTAATTTCTCTACATCTTTGTCAACACTTGTTATTTTCTGGGTTTTGTTTTCATCTTCAGAGTAGACATCCTAATAGGTGTGAGGTGATATTCTCATCATGGGTTTGATTTGCATTTCTCCCCCGATTAGTGATGTTGAACATCTGTTCCTGTGCTTTTTTGGCCATATGTGTATCTTCTTTGGAGAAATGTCTACTCAAGTCTATATTAGTCAGGGCACTCCAGAGAAATGGAGTCATTAGCATGTGTGTTATGTGTAGAGAGAGAAGGCGACTTTAAAGAAGTGGCTTACACTATTGTAGAGGCTGACAATTCCAAAATCTTCAGGGTACGCCACCAGGCTGAAGACAAGGAAGAGTTGATGTTGCAGCTTAAGTCTGAGAGTTTCCTCCCCATCAGGAAGAGGCTAGTTACGTTCCTGAAGGCCTTCAACTGATTGGATGAGGCCCACCCATATTATGAGTCAGGGGTCATCTGCTTTACTCCAAGTCTACTGACTTAAATATTAATCTTTTCTAAAAAATACGTTCACAGCAACATTTAGATATGTTTAGCCAAATATTGGGTACCCGAGCTTGGCCATGGTGACACATAAGATTAACCATCACAAAGTCCTTTGCTCCTTTTTAATTGGGTTTCTTGGTATGTTGTAATATTTCTTTATATATTCTGGGTATTTGTAAATATTTTCTTCCATTCCATAGGCTGCCTGTTCATTCTGTTGATTGTATCCTTTGACACACAGGAGGTTTTAATTTTAATGCAGTCCGTATCTCTACTTTCTAGCTTAGTCATTTTGCCCTGGACCAGAAATGGTGGCTCAGCCATGTAAAATGTAGAGAAAGCAAAAACCCGTCATTTGGCTTACCTCATGAAAGGGTATCTCCAAGGTCTGGAGACGAAGGTCAACCTTATGGTAGGTATCCAGGCAGGGCAAAAAGAAGAAAAGGCCTAGAAGGGGGGAGTGGCCAGTGAATGTCCTGCATGGAAACTTTTTGGGGTTCATCTTTTCAGCATCAGGGTACACAGTACATTGCTCTTCTTAGCCTCCAATGGCATGCAGATCACTGGGCAATCCTGACTCCACCCTTAGAGTGTGTGTGTTGTTCCTAAGGTTACCATACAGTTTGTTGTTCAATCTGGGACATTTTTGAGGGTGGAAGGACAGCACTGTTACAACTTACTCCAGGACAAGAGGCATAAACAAGGAATATCCCCAGCAATTGGGCTGCATGTCACTTTGCTCATGGTGCTGACTCCTCCAGATGTTAGGTTACATGTCTGTCTCCTTCTCTAGATTTTAACTCTTTAACTAGAATGTCTTATGCACTATTGTTAGCTTAAGCAGCTGACTTAATGCCTTTTAGGTGTTCTATAGAACTGTTTTTGAATCTGCGTGTGTACCAAGGTAACCAACTTTAAAGCCAGAAAACTCCATGTTGTATTTCTTAAAATGTGAGCCCCAGCGCTCATCAGAAGAGCAGTATCATGATATCAGCTTTCTGGTTGGCTAGTTAGTCCTCATCTACCCAATGTAATGTACATGTTCAATGTGCAAACCAGTTTTAGATTTTTTTCTGATTGGACACTGTGGGCTCTTGCAGGAGCCAAGAACTTTGCTGGAACCCCATAGAGTCCAGGCTCTCTCTAAGGAGCAGCTCAGCTACTCGCCCTTTCTTGACCCAGTCAAGACAGATGCTCAAAACTAGAATAAGAACAAAATGGCTCTTGTACTGGAACCTCAGGGGTGGTTCTGCTTTTGTGTGGATCCATCTGTTAGTTCTTAATCTTGAAACTCTGATTTCTATCTTCTTGTCTGGTCTCTCTTCTCTACCTATTTCTGTAGACCTGGCTTGGAACTTGGACCCTTTCCAACACATACACCTTCTCCTACCTTCCTGGCCAGCTTAGATCTTCAAACCCCAGCTACTAGACTTTTCCGACTAACCATACTTCTATCTGTGCCCCGTAACCAGCTTGGACCTCTGGACATCAATTCCACTAGACTTTAAGGTCCTAGAGATCAAAACCATGTTTCATTCATCCATTTTCATATTCCTGGTGTTATATGGTATCTGAAACCCAGGAGTGTTCAATCTGTGGTTCTTAAATTCTACCAACCAAAGGATAATTTGTTACTTGCATGTGAACTTTACCTACCTCCATGTTTTGGTCTGACTCTTTGGACTCTGAACTAGCTCAGCTTTGTTCTGAGAATTTGCAGGATTCTAACCATACACACATATTCTGCTCAAACCAGTGCCCATCCAGGGCACTAAGCCTATTTGCTACTCTAGCCAGCCTGACTCTGGCATTTGGTTCTCTGCACCCATCCTTCTTGGTCACTGGTAATAATGCTCTTTGAAGCATGTCTTAATAACCTGTATTAGAACTAACAAACTGGAAAAAGTAGGTATCATGAATCAAGGTACTTGATGTAATCTGAGATCTATATTACATTGTGCATGGATCAAAGAAATCAGCAAGTCTATGGGAGTAAAAAAGGTGTTTCTTACCAGGGCCCTTGGCTCTTCCAGGAAGCAGATGTCCTAGTCGGAATATAATTACTCTCTCATACTCCTGTACAACCTAAAGGGAAATTTAATACTTTTGAAACACTCTGATAAAGAAAAATAAAGTCTTCAAAAAGACTTGGCATGAGAGTGATTCTAGGTATTAGAAATCTTTTGATTTGAGAACCAAGAAAAATTTCTGTTAGCTACTTACATTTCCAAAATTCACAATTATTAAGTGCAGAATTTCAGAAACCAATGGAAAAGTCAATGGGCTTGTTAATTTTTGAATCCATGGACAGAATTTTGATTGAAGTCATGAGTATCTGAAAAATACTGCCTTCACTATGCCTAACATCCCCTAAATCAAAGAAATCACAGCATGTTTCATCTCGTATTTTGCTGTGACTTCTGCATTATTAGCTTTGTATGTATCACTCATTAACTCTTTAACAGAAAAAAGGACAATATTTTAATACCACTTGTGATATCTTGTTTCAAACCGTGAATTCTTTTGAGGCTTCTTCAAAATGATCCAACTGGATTTTAATTTGCCAATTCTCATTGGTGATACATCTAGAAAAGTTGAGGGTGCCCTGAAAATGTGTAGAGCTATTTGTAAATGACAAAAAAAGGGGATTCTCTGTGTAGAAATGTCTGTATATTGGAAGAGAGACAGGGAAGTTACTGGATAGTACTTTAAAAATAAACTGCTTTCTGGCTCAGTATCAGAAATCTAGGTTCTATTGCTTGTTTTTCATTAGATTATTTTTTCTGTTTATTTGTATATATGCCCCACAAGTCTGTGAACTGGTGCTGGTAAGGAATTAATCTTTTTTATTCAGTGCCTAAAAAAAATTGCCTTATGCATGTAAATGTTCAATAAGTACTTGTTGAATGAATGAATTTTTTTGTTACTGTGGACAAGTCTGTTTTTTCTTCTTTATCCTCCCTTCACTTTAGAAAACTCCACTGAATAATCAGTCAAATATGAAAATGAAAATGAAGAGACCAAAAGTAATACATTTTGAAATGTGCTTCTTAAGGTAACAGGCTCCACGACCTCACTGTAAGTCCCTCAGGTCAAGAAGCATGTCTTGTCCATCTTTATTAGTTTGCAACTCCTGTGCCTGAACACTGCCTTGTTTGTTGAAATAATGAATGAGAGCAAATGACTGGTTTGGTTTCTGGAGCATGCCTCAGCCAGTCCATTTCTTGGTTCCCTAGCATTATTTGTTCTTTTCTGCTTTTTTTGGAAGAAACAAATTCTTTCCAGAGATGATGAGGAGTATTACTCTTTTGAGACTTTGCTCAAATGAAACACCTAGTTCTGCTTTAGGGTCTTTTACCTGTTTGGCTTCTTAGGGCTTACTATCTTAAGTGTCCAGACCTGAGACCTTCTCCACAAACTGTGCCTGAGTCAGTGTTGGACCTTATGGCAGCCATACAGGTGCTCAGATCACCCTTCATGAAGAGCCTGCCTATCAACTATGTACTGTCTATAGAAGACACACTTTTGATTCAAAGATACAAATAAATAGAAAGTAAAAGGATGGGAAAAGAAATAGTACAATGAGTAAACAAAAAAAGCAAGAGCAGCTATAGTGATATCAGACAAAATGGAGTGTAAAACACACAAAAATGTTACTAGTGATAAAGAGGAACCTTTTATAATGATCAAAGAGTCAATGCATTAGGAAAGTATAATAAACATATATGCATCTAAAAACAGAGATCTAAAATACAAGAGAAACCAAAAGAACCGAAGGCAGAAATAGATAATTCAATAATAGCAGTTGGATATTTAATATCCCACTTTCAATCATGGATAGAACAACCAGACAGATCAACAAGTTAACAGGTGACTTGGACAACACTATAAACAGACCAGACCTAATGGACATTTACACATAATTCCACCCAGCAACAGAATGCACATTCTTCTCAGGCACACATAAAACATCTTTAGGGTAGCCATATATTAGGCCATAAGATAAACCTCAATAAATTGGAAATAATTGAAATCACACAAAGTATACTCTCTGATTACAATGAAATGAAGTCAGAAATCAACAACAGAAGGAAATTGGGAAACTCACAAGTATATGGAAATGAAATAACATACTTTAAAATAACTAGCGAGTCAAAGAAGATACCAAAAGGGAAATCAGAAAATATTTTGAGATGAATGAACACAAGGTACCAAAACATATGGGATGCAAGTAAAGCCATGCTTAGAGGAAAATTTATAGCTATAAATGCCTATAATAAAAAAGAGATATCTCAAAAAATACCCTAATCTTCTATATTAAGACACTAGAAATAGAGGAGCAAATTAAACCTAATTCAAGTGAAAATAAGAAAATAATAAAAATCAGCATGGAAATAAATGCAATAGAAAATATAAAAAATATTTTAAAAATAGAGAACATCAACTAAACCAGAAGTGGGCTCTTTGAAAAGCTCAACAAATCTGACAAATATTTAGCTAGACTGAGCAAGAATAAAAAAGGAGAAGACTCAACTTTCCAAAATCAGGAATGAAAAAGGAACGACAGGGGCATCACTACTGTCCCTACAGAAATTAAAAAAGATCATGAGACAAAATACTATGAACAACTATACACCCAAAGTCAGATAGCTTAGATAAAATGGACAAATTTCTACACAAATACGAACTACCAAAACTGACCTGAGAAAGAAAAACTGAAAAGACCTAGGAGTGAAAGACTGAATTAGTAATTATAGTATTTCCTACAAAGAAAATCCCAGGACTACATCGCTTCACTAGTGAATTCTCCCAAACATTTAAAGAATACCAGTTCTTCACAAATTCTCCCCAAAAACAGAAGAGGAGGGAAATCTTCCCAACCCATTCTCTGAGGCCAGTATTAGCCTGATGCCAAAACAAGACAGAGATATCATAGAAAAACTTCAGACCAACACCTCTTATGAATATAGATGAAAAAATCCTCAACAACCTACCAGCAACCTGAATCCAATAACATATAAAAAAGATTATATACCATAACAAAAACATCCAAAATTCAGTGAATGTAATAAGCCATATCAATGGTATAAAGGGCAAATACCACATGATCATCTCAATAGACATAGAAAAGGCACTGGACATAATCCAACACCCTTTCATGAAGAAGAAAAGGAGGGAGTGGAAGAAGAGGAAGAGCCCGCATGAATGCAGTCAGGCAGTGGCCCCAGCAGCACCTGTGCTATTCCAGCCAATGATGCACAGTGCTGGAGCACTGGGGCCTGGCCATTTCTGCAGCTTATGAAGCTCCTCTGTGAAGCAAACTTTGTTCCAGAAATCCCAGGCTGGCCAACGCTTTCTTGGAGCTGCACCACGGTCTGAGACTCTTTCTGTCTAATCCTCTCCCTTCACATAGCACAGGTATCAGGACCTGCATCACGGTCTGAAGGCTCTCCTTGCCTACTCTTGTTCTCTCTTCCCTGAATCTTTCAGACAGAGCTTCCCCATAAATTACTTGCAATTCTAATTTTGTCTTGGCATGTGCTTCCCGAACTGACGCAGGTCTTCATTTACTTCAAGGACAGGCATATGTAAGTACCTGTGGGCCAAAGAAAACTGTCATTCGTGGTCTGCAGGGGCTGCCTGAGGAGTTTCCTGAAAGTGTCAGAAGTGCTCATCATGATCTATTCTGGGCTGGTCTTAGTGTTAAAGGATGCAGGACCTAGATGTAGCCCCCGTCCTGAACAGGCTCTCAGTCTAGAGGGAGAGATTGGGTATCAACAAATATTATATGAGATTAAGTGCTAGAAGGGATGTGACGGCAGAATGACACTAGTGCACAAGGAACGGAATGAATGTGGGAGTCAAGGAGAGGTTCACAGTTACATTTGAGCAAAGTCTTAAGGGAGTAAGAGCTCCCCTGAAAGGTGAGCAGGGGGAGCATTCCATGCAGAGCAGACAGCATGTGCCAAAACAGAAGAGTGGACATGTTGTCAGCAAGAGGCATCAGGAAATGGGGCATCATGGAATCTCACCTTTATGCAGAACCAGATAGAAAAAGGGAAGGTCACGATGACAAAGAGCAGGGATGTGAGGACAAGAAGCCACTCACAGACCCCTAAACTGGAAGACTTGGTACCTTAAAAAAAAAAAGCAAGAGAATAATTATATTGGAATTTCATTATATTCACTGACTAGCACCTGCTGGTCAAGTCCTTGGTAATAGGGTCAGAGCAGTTTGTAGACTTCTGGAAATAGTAGAATGACCTGTATGTCAGAGTGGTCAGTCCACAGGCCTGGGCACCATCGGTGTGAAGGGTCATCTGGGACTAAGGAAGGTGGAGCAGGCTCCTGGAAAGGCAGTACTGGGGAAAATGGAACAAGCACAGAATCTGAGCAGAAGGTCTGGGTTCCTGTTCTGGCTCCACCATTTTCTCTCAAATGAATTTAAGCAAGGCACATGACCTCTCTGAACCTCAGTTTTCTCATCCATACAATGGGGAAGCTAAGGATCTTCTAATAATCTCATGACATATTTCTCATATCGTTAATTTAAGGATGAAATAACAAATACACACAAAAAGCACTAAACTATCAAGTGGTGTTATCGGAAGTCATTCAAAATATGTATCCAGAGGTTCATCTTCCCTAACATTACTTCCCCATCTGCTACCTGCCCCAATGTCCAAAATTCTTCTGTTAGAGGCCCCTTCTTTAGATTAGGTGTGGATCTCTAGACAGTCTTTGATAATCACCTGTATAGGGTAATATTAGCCCATTGGTGTGTCGAAACAGGTGATAAGGAAAGGGGGTGCAGAACACCCAGGTTGCTTGGGTGATAAATGGAACAGTTCCAGGGAAAGTTGATCTGAAGAACATAAGCTCCTGGTGGACTTGTTTACATTGTGTCCCCAGGGCCTAGATTAGTGCCTGACACAATATAGGTTCTCTATAAATATTGGTTGAATGTAGGAAAGCAAAAGAAGTCGATAGTGAAAATGATTGAAATGTGATACTTGGGAAACCTCAAGAATTTTAATCTTCAGATACTAAAAAAACCAGCCAAAGGGATACGATTTGTCAGTTTTAAAATCTCATGGAGGACTACAAGGTGACTAAAGATTAGGTATAGTGAAAAGCCTATTTTTAAGGGATGGGGAGGAGTAGATAACTAATTGGTATGCCTGAAAATTTGATTTCCATGCCTGGGAAATAACTGGAAAGGTCATTAAATTGATGTGACAATCACTTGAATAGGGCAGATATGCAAGCTGTACTTGGATACTAAATGCCATAGAATGGCAGTTCCCAAAGGGTGTCCCATGGAACACTAATTACACAAGATGGTCCACAGAGCAAGAGGTTCCCTGGGCAAACAAGTTTAGGAAGTACTGCGTACTATAACCTGCTCCTGGACTCCCCAGTATTGGAGCCAGGGGAACCCCTGCAGTAAAGAAGCATTCATAGGTTTGCTTAACCAGTATTTCCCAAATATTTGGCCCAGCAATGTTTTCTCCAAGGAAATTAGTGTATGGGATTTCTTTCTCTTTCAGTCTCCTTTGGGAAATTCTGCTCTATCAATATCATGTTAGTTTTAAAAATTTCTTCCTAAAAGGCAACAATAGTGTTATTGCTATGTTTAACGAGTTTATAAATTCATTTCACTTGTCAGTGGTAACCATGACAAGTAAATAAATGCATATACAGAAAAAATTACATTTGTAAGTGAAGAAAACTCAAAATTCCTTTGTACAGTAGTTAGGGATGTGAACAGAAAGGTAATATCTATACCGAGACCTAACCTGAAGCTTCATTCACAAAATATTATTATTCTCTGGGAATGAGTTCTCTGACTATCCAATTTGTTTGGTTAAAGTGAACAGTGAAACAATAAATGTTAAAATAGGAAGAGCATGTAGATACGACGTAAGTCTGAGAATCGCCAGCATTTTGGTAAAGTGAAGCTCCTTTTTGCATCTCCCAAGTCTTAAGTAGCCTGGCTGTGGGAGTGTGTTGCTGTGATGAGGAAGAGGAGGGGATATTGCTGCCTGTGGCTCCCCTTCTCCCCTGGGGGCCACTGAAACCTCCCAGGCAGGGGCTTAGCAAGACTGCCTCACCCTCAGTGGGACTTACCATCTATTGTTTGGGGTCTTGGGCTCTAATAGCTTTATAGCCAGGGAGACAGAATGAAGCCCAGAGGTGAAGCTACTTACCTAAGGCCACACAGTGTGTGGTGGCAGTGCGGGGACCACAACCAGAAACCAAGGGGCAGCACCATGGAAGGATGGGATTCTCAGAAAGACTGCCTTACTTTGGAATTCTGGCTTCTCCAACTTCCTAGCTGTAGGTCTTAGGCAAGTTACTTAAATTTCTGAGCATTTTTCCTCATCTGTGGTATGGGAATGATAATAATCAGGTAAACACCTAGTGTGTGCCTGGCACATAGTAGGGGCTCCGTAAATGGGGGCTCCCTTCCTTGCCTACCCCTTTGATGTGGTCTGGAGCATGAGACTTCTAATCTTAGCATTGCTATAGCGTTTTATTCAACAACCTAAATGGCCAGAAGTTTCTGACTGATGAAAGGGCATCACCTAGGCAAACATGGCTAACATGATCCATAGGAATTGTTCTCAAATCACAGCTTCCGATGCTCCAGCTTATACTACATTGCTGGTAACCAGGAAATGTTACATTTTCATAGCCACAGAAAGCAATGTAACACACTCTTCCTTATTTACTTTCCTTTATACTTCCCTCATCCTAC
This sequence comes from Manis javanica, assembly GCF_040802235.1. NCBI lineage: Eukaryota > Metazoa > Chordata > Mammalia > Pholidota > Manidae > Manis > Manis javanica. The sequence goes on from NC_133166.1 coordinate 88,049,137, forward strand.
ACTTAAGGTGTAATGAATTTTTTCCCCATTCATATAAAAAGGGTTGGAAGCAGATAAATTTGATCCTAATAGTTGCTTCGCCTATTTGGGAAACCCATTCCACTACTTTCCCTATGATTCTCTCCTTTCCCCTAACTTTCCTCTCTCTTTGCTGGCAAGGATTCTGTTCTAAGCACGTTCTTTGCTCCAGGCGTTGTGCACAGTGAGTGTGCACAGTAGCCTCATCTCCTTTTATCCTCACAACTGCCCTCTGTGGCAGTCTTGCTGTTGTACCCTTTCACAGATGGTTAGGATTCTGCCTACTATCACAGGGCTACCACGTGGCCGAGCTGGGATTACTCAGGTCTGGCTCTTCTCTGCTTGGCTGTGCAGCCTCCACCTTTCTTTGCCATGTTCGTTGGCCCTAGCCTGGACCCCACTCCCTGCTATCTTCCATCCATGGCTGGCCCCTGACACCAACGCTATTTAGTTGGTGTTATCTGTATTTCTTCTGATGAACTTTGGTCTCCACCACTGGGGGTCGGTGGGTTCATTTCCTGGCATCGAGCAGGTCTCGGCTAGTCTGGCCCTCGGTGGCTCTCAGTGGGGTGACTCATTCCACTGAGCTCGCTTGGGCACCACTTGGAAAGGCCACTCGCTCCCCTGGTCCCCACCTGCCGGCTGTACCTTCCTCGGGCCGCTCGCTCTCCAGCAGCGCCACCACCTCGGTGCCCTCCTCGCCGGAGCCCCGGACCTCGTCCACGTCCACCACGGTGGTTGTCGCCGCTCGGGGCTCCCCCGCGGCCCCTCCCCGCCCGAGGCCCGGCCGCTCGCGCCCGGCCTCCCGGCGCCCCCGGCCTCGGCCGCCCCTCTCGGCCTTCGCCCTCTTGCTCTCCTTGGGCGGGGACCCGCCGTCTCGGGCCTGGGCCTCTCTGGAGGAGCTCCGACCCCGCTTCTCCATCCTCGCTCGGCGGAGCGTCCCCGCAGAATCGCCAGCGGGCTGCGGAGCGTCGGGGACCCTAATGAGCGCGGGCGGCGGGGGCGGGCCCGGGGCGGGGCTCCGTCCCCCGTGACCGCGAGGCGCCGCGGCTTTTCCCCAGGAGCTCTGGACGGGGCCCGCCGACCCCCTCACCGTGCCAGTTCTCGGTGTTGAAAATGTGCGTCCGCCGACGGAGATCTGAGCTGTAAAGAGGATTCACTTACCTGCAGTACCACGGAGGCCCGCCGATCACTGAGGATTATGACGCCTTGCTTTTGATTTGTAAGCATCTCAAGAAATAGGGTAGACGGTCCTCGTGTAATGCTAGACGGCTTAAGGGAACAGAAAGCTTCGTCGAATAGTAACTTTAGGTAAAATTACAAACTTCTCCCCAAGCTCCCCCTTCGTCCCCTAGGGAGTCTTCCTAAGGGTGCCTTTCCCCTCTCCCCAGAATTATTTTATATCCTGACCCTGTTCTTTCTGCTAAAGCTTAACCTCAGGTAATGGCGTTAGCTGACCGCTCCTGGGAGGATTTACATTTTTAAAGGGGGAAGGAAAACTTTTAGACCTCTTTCCTCTTTTTCACACACACACTCATTCTCTAGTATTTATATTTAATTATTTTATTACTAGTTTCACTAATGCTTAAGCCAATGGATGATGTAAATGCTTCTTGAGGTATTATAGAAGGGAAGGGACCTGGTGTAACTTTAGAAATGGACACTTTTGTCCTTGGCTAGACCCTGTCCCCATGCTTCCTTCATGAAGGCAGGAGTTTTGCTTTTTCAAGGTTCAGCGGCCACACTTGCTTCTGAGGAACTTAAAAACATTCAATTTATCTCTTTTTTACTCCCTGTTAACAATTTGCTTCTCACTGAAGAAGAGGTTGGTCTAGATAACCTTTCAAACTCAAGATTTACAGTTCTACTCAAATAGCTCAGATTACATGATGGTAAAAATAATGTTCAGTTGTTTTTATTTTTCAATATTTATGGAGTTCACACAACATCTTTTTTCCCTCTTAAAATCCGTATTAAAGAATCAAATGGGTTTGGGAAATCCATTCCACTACTTTTTCCCATATATTCCAAGTTAGTCCGCTGGGACTAAAGTAATTAAAAGATTAGTGACTGTAAATCCAGGGAGAGTAAATCCCAGGGCAAAATACCTCAAAAACCAAAATCAGTCAAAAGGAGAAATAAAGTTTAAAACCCATTTATTGCTCACAAACTGCGGTCCCAGGCCGTCTTTCTTCCTTTCTCCTCTGCTCTGGAAAAAGCAAAAACCGGCACTCCCCTCACCTCTCCAGTACAGATAAGCCCTCCTCGCCCAGGTAATTACCCACTGATATGGAGATGAACTTCTCTCCACCCATGAGGATATGCAAATACACTAAAGCCAGGAAAGATACTCTGGAAATCTTACAATTTTACAAACAGTGACAAAGGAAATAGATTTGTTTTTAATTCTCTGTACCTGTTTATTGTACGGGGTACATTAAAGGAACCAAATGTTTCCTCCCAAGTGCCTGCCTTAATTAATAGTCCCTGCCTAGAGCACTACACTGAGAAAAAGTTAGTGCTGCATTTGGCTCATAGAAGGAAAAGTATCATGATCATTTAGTAGTCATTCAAATTAATAGTTGCTGTGAAACAAAGATAGCTTTTTTATCAGCCTGTAAAGATTTCCCTGTTCAGATAAGCATGAGACTGTAGCATTTATTGATTTTTTTTTCTCAGCCTTTGGTTCTGTTACAAATTAGTTTGGTCTAGAGTCCCAGCTATAATAGCCTCTTAGATTAAAATCGTACTTCAGTTTATACTCCAAGAATCAGCACGATATCTGGCTGAATGATACTGTCAAAACTGTACATTGTCTCTCAGTAAGATAGAGGGGATTCTCATAGGAGAAAAACTGATGAGAAAAGGCCCTACTTGGTGTTGGAGCCCAGGCTGGGTGCACGTTCTCAGCCTCCTTTGCTGTGGGACCACTGACAAGTGACAGAATCATCACTTTGTTTTCTGTATCCCTACGCAACAATAACACAAGCACCAGTTTATAATACATGTCAGATTATGAATGACAATGACAGTATCTGATAAAGTGCATCATGTTCCGTGGTAAAAGGTTAACACAGCATCTCTGAAAGGTGGAGGAGTTAGGAAGTGCTGAGGTAGTATTATGAGTCTAGCTGGCTGACCTCCATCTAACTCATAGAATGGTATTTTCTTTTAGATTCCTTTTTAATTGAAAGTGTTGGTCATCCCTCTGTTGATAATATTATATGTACACATTTTAAACACCTAAATACTTTACTCCTTGTTTGGATTTGTTAGGAGATTAACATCTGTGGAAGGTTACCAGAAGGGAGGACCAATTAAAGTTGTTGACTTTTGAGTTTGTTTCCAAGACAAAAAAAAGTCTTGTAAGATTTCAAGACTTTCTAAATTATTATACTTACTCCCCTTTAGTGTTTTGATATTTTGTGTTAATATGAGATGAATATTGACTTACATAAATTATTTAATGGAAAAGCTGGAATTCATGATCACATTGCAAAACAATTGCAAATCTTATTTTAGGGCAGGAACTATAGCGACTTAAATTTGACTTTCTCAATCTGGCGTTGTTAAATTTGATTTAAATTTAACTTTGCCAATTTGTAGAGAAGGGCACAACCAGGAGGGTACAATGTGGTCTAGGGAAGTGATGCTGATGAGAGCCAGATCTGAGGCTGTGGCAATGGGATGGTCTGCATTCAGGAAATATTTCTGAGGCAGAGGATCAAAAGAATTTGGTAGCCATTTATTGGGAGGCGGTGGTGGTGGTTGTAAAGGGACAGAGGATTTGAAAAGATGGAGATTTTGACCTTAATAGGCTGAGCAGTTGGTCCTAACTGCAGGTATCTCTGGAAGACCCACTTCCCCTAACTATACTGACCTCAGGCATCCTATGTTTCCATCTTCTTGGCCTAGAGATGCAGTTGTCATTCTGTTGGGTGCAGTGGTGAGATAAGCCTGACTTAGTTTTCTCTTGCCAGTGCACCACACAGATATTTAGTGAGCACCTACTATACGTTTGAGTATACTAGTGAGCACCTACTATGTGAGTGCTATGTGTTTAGCATGTTTCACCTCTGAGGATTCAAAGGTAATACGGTGCATGCTTTTGAGGAACTTACGGCCTAACAGGGAGAAACACATGTAAACAGGTGTGATAAAGTGCATATGTTATGACAGAAGGATCTACATCAGTGTTTCTCCACCTCAGCACTATTGGCGTTTTGGAACAGATCATTCTGTTCTTGGGGGCTGTCCTGTCATTGTAGGACCTTCCAGCAGCATCCCTGGCCCCTGCCCACCAAATGCCAGTAGCACTCCACCCCCAGTTGGCATGACCAAAAGTGTCTCCAGATGTTGCCAAGTGTCCCTTAGAAGCAAAATTGCACCTGGTTGAGAATCACTGATCTCTATGGTACCATGAAGATACAAAGGAGGGGTAAGTAATTCTATCAGGGTGTGTCAGATGCAATCTGAACCATATTACGGGATGGGCAGGCAGTGCTCAGGTGGGCTTTAAGAACTGGGCTTTCCGCCTGAGGGAGCAGTACAGAAGAGAACACTCAGATTTGGCAGGTCATCAACAAATTGGTAAAAGAGGAGACAGACAGGTAGGCAGCTAAAGAAATGAAAAGCCTTTTACACCATAGAAGAGAATTTGGATTTTATCTTCCAGGCATCCATTGAAGCATTTTAAGTAAGTAATAAAATGGTCAGATCTGCAATTTAGGAAAGTGACTTTCTAGACAAGGTTGAAGGTGAATTGGAATGGGAAGAGGATCGAGGTAGAGAGACTAGCAAGGAGACTGTTCCAGAAATCCAGGTGAAAGGGGGAATATGAGTTACATATAGGTGAAAAAGTGGTGACTCTCAATACTCTTGTCAGAGTAACTGGGTGAATAGGTCTAATGTCCAACTGAGGGAACACAAGAGAAAAATAGATTTTATTTAAAGGTAGGTGGGCACAATAAGTTCAGTGTCAGACATACTGAGCTAGCTGTCTGTAGGATACCTGCCTGCAAGTGCACAGTAGACAATTGAATATTTAGGGTTGAAGCTTAGGACAGATGGTGCTTCTCTGACCAAGACCATGATTTTTTCCCAGCTGACAACTGTGGCAGCAGCCTCCTCTGCAGGGCCCTCAAGACACATGAGCACAGATTCTCTAGCTCACACTCTCTGTTGCTGGCTTGAGTTTTGGACCCTAACCCCTAACTGGTGCTCTACCTTGGCCAGTCAGGTTGGATGCATTATAGGCCTTGAGGGCTCTCTTGGCTCTTTCCTTTAGGACTTAAAAAGCTGATCAGGAAAAAAGAAAAAAGTCAGGTGGCCGGACACTCAGCCCCATTTCCTTAGCCTGCACTCTGGTTTTGACATTATAGTCAAGAGCAGAGAAGGCCTAAGGCAGCCACTCCGTATTTCTTCTATCCTGAGCCCCATTGGCCCACTAAGCCTTTCAGGGATAAGGCTGATCCTTGATTATTAGGAAATCTTGCTCCCCAGCTCAGGAGGTATCCCTGAGTGCCACATGGGAGGGAAGACAGAGAAAACCACTGAAAAAGAACAGCACGTGAAAGCATGATCATGGGCTGCTTTGGCTCCATTGTTCTTCAGTTTAGAATCTCTCTGTTGCCATCATCAATGAGATAGTTCCAATTTCTTGTGGCTTGTGTGACCCCAAGGACTCTATTTTCTATGTTACCCATTTCAGTGTTATGTTACGGAGGGGACTGAGTGGAGAGAGGGAGAGAGAGAGAGAGAGAGGGAGGTTAAGAGAGACAGATACTGAGATCCTGGAGCAGTGCTTCAGTTTTTTCCCATTATTTTTCCCATTATGGCAAACCTAGAAAATGATACTGTTTGAATGGCATACTGGGGCAAGTGAGGGGATCTGAAGGTATCTGTATAGGGCTTGGTGAAAAATTATGTTTTTGATATATAATTATGGCAAGAAATAAAATATAAAATATTAGGGATTAGATATCAGGAAATTAAATTTGTATACAAATAAAATATTTTCAAATTTAACATTGATCTTGAAATCAGTGGAGGGGGTCAAAAGGGACCAACTTGCAGTTATAAAATAAATCATTGGGATGTATAGTACAGCATGATGACTGTAGTTAATTATATTGTATTGCATATTTGAAAGTTGCTAAGACAGTATATTTTAAAAGTCCTCATCATAAGAAAAACAATTTTTGTATCTATGGGAACAAAAAATTAGATTTATTGTGATCATTTCCCAATATATACAAATATTGAGTCATTATATACCTGAAACTAATGTTATATGTCAATTAATACCTCAATTAAAAAATTAGGTACTCTAAATAAAAAAAAAAGAATCTTGAGCTTGCTTCCACAAATATAAATTTTACATTTGAAATGGCTACATGAAATTCCTAATCAAGACTTTCTAAAGACAAGCTCTTTAGATTTTTGTTATTGCTGAGAAACATATTTACACAATTTTAAAAGGTTTTATGTACTTATTTTCCAGCTTTACTGAGATGTAACTGTGTCTTGCCAATGGGTTTCAGCCCCAGGCAAGTTCGCTATGGATTCAATGTGACCAAAGAAACTGACAGCAAAATGTTCTTGGGGTGAAAGGATTACACCCAACTTTATTTCCAGGTGGCAGGTCAGTCTCTAAAATCCTGTTCACTCAGAGCAAGTCTGCATGCAGCAAGCTGGTCTCTGCCTCTGGGCCCCTCTGCCCGCACAGCCGTCCTCTGGGCCTCTGCCCTTGGCACTGCCACCACCCCAGCCTCTGCTCTCCTGCAGCCTTGCAGCCCTGCCACCGTGTCATGCCCAGACCACTGAGCAGGGCTCTTTATATAGATTCAACAGCAATGTATTGCCCACAGGTGTGCAGTGAGTTAGTCAGTCAGGGCCAGGTGAGAATCCTGGCCACAGGAACTCTCATTTTATCCACAAACTAACAAATAAAAATTGTATATACTTGATGTACATGATTTATCTATAAATCGCGAAATGATTAAAAAGTTTAAAAATCATTTTTATAGCCACTTAAAAATTTACAACAGTTGAACGTAAAGAATCGATCTTTTCTTTCCTCAACAACTGTAATTTTGATATTTGAGGATGCAAATGGATTCAAATCCAATCAAACTTTCTTGTTAAGACGTATTTCAAAATAATGATGAAACCAAGGGAGCTCAACACGTGCATTAGTAAGAGGTCCTAGGGCAGCTAGAGTGGAAGTGGCCATCAGCACTAGGACCCCTCCCAGCAGGACCCCAGCCTCCTGTGGGCCTCTGTCTGTCCTGTGCAGCCTCCTCATGCACGTGGAAGTGGAACTTCATCCATGGATCTGCAGGTGCCGCACTGAGGAGGAAGTAGATCCTTGGCGGCCCCCAGATATTTGAGCATATCTATGAGTGGTGAATCGCTCTTGCCTACTTACCTGGAGGCCCTATGGTCATGCCAGCTGAGCCCACTTGGTGCAAGCTGCTTTGGGTTGGAGGGCTCCCAGTACCTCTCTTCCCTCCAACTCTTAAGCTGCCCATAGGGGCAGAGAAAAATCAGTGTCAGAGTCATACCTGAATTCTATTCATGGCACATACAATGGGAAACTGCTTTAGAGCGGAGGTTCTCATTTTAGCATGCATCAGAATCACTTGGAGGGCTTATGAGAACACATTGCTGGACTCCACTCCCCCTTCCCCAAGTCTAGTCCAATTCCTGATACAGCAGGTCTGGGGTGGGGGGCCTGGGAATTGGCATTTCTAACAGGTTTCCAGGTTGTGCCACTGCTCTGGAACCGTATGTTGAGAACCACTGTCACAGAGGTTAGACAGAAGTGTTTTCTAAATACTCCATTTAAGGCAGCCCCTTCTCATTTCCTTACCCTGGTTTATTTTTCTTAAGAACACTTAATTACTTAACATTATGTATTACATATTTCTCTGCTTTTTCCTTGTCCTCGGTGAGGTCCAAGAGAGTCCCATCTTCTAGAACAGTGCCTGGCACATAGTAGGAGTGTGGATAAAATGAGAGTTCCTGTGGCCAGGATTCTCACCTGGCCCTGGTTGACTAGCTCACTGCACACCTGTGTGCAATACATGGCTGCTGGCTCTATATAAAGAGCTCCGCCCAGTGCTCTGGGCACGACATGGTGGCAGGGCTTCAAGGCTGCAGGAGAGCAGAGCAGAGGCCGGAGTGGTGGCAGTACTGAGGACAGAGGCCCAGAGGACAGCTGTGTGGGACGACTGTGCAGAGAGGCCCGGACGATGGCTGTGCAGACAGGGGCCCAGAGGCAGAGACTGGCTTGCTGCCTGCAGACTCGCTCTGAGTGAATGGGATTCTAGTGACTGACCTGCCACCTGGAAATAAAGTTGGGTGTAACCTTTTCATCCCAAGAATGTTTTGCTGTCATTTTCTTTGGTCACACTGAATCCATAGCAAACTTGCCCGGGGCCAAAACCCATTGACAAGACAAGGAGCTAAAAGATATTTGTTGTTTGGATAAGACTTTCAGAAGATATCAGCCAAAGCTGAAACCATGGGAGTGAAAAAGATTACTCAGGAAGAGGGGTAAGAATAAAAAGAGAAGGGTCAAAGACAGACTCTGAGGTCCATGGACATTTAATGGAATAGCAGAAATAGGATACAGAGCAGAAAACTAGGAGCCAGGCCCAGTGCAGCAGCAGCAGCATAGAAACCCACCAAGGAGAGAATTTTCAGAAAGGAAGGGGGACACCAAGAGTAACTAGCAGAGGTCATCTAAGATGAAAAGATTGGAAAGCCTTTAAGGTTTGTCAATTAGAAGATTTGTCCTTGATTTTGGTAAAAGTTAACTTAAGAATAATATCTGGAGTAGCAGCCTGATTGCTTTGGATTGAATAGTGGATGGTGGACAAAAAAGTGGGATAAGATGAGTGTGGACTGTTCTTGCAAGGATTTTTCATGAAGGAATGGCAAGAGAGAGACATAGGTCAAAAGTTTTTCTCTTTCCTCCTGTTTGTGCATGTCTGTGTTGTGTGTGTTTGATAAAAGGACCAGAAAATAACTTTATGTTATAGGAAAGGAGTCTATAAAAAGATGTTGAATATAGGACTGTAATAATAACAAAAGGTCAAGGTCATGGTCCTAGAGTTGCTGGGGAGATAGACTCAACAGTAGGTTGGATGGGTAAGATGGATGACCCCTCACCTTCCAAGACCAGGAGGAAGGAGGTGAGGGGGCTAGTTTAGAGGCCTGGGCTGAAAGTTGGAGCAAAATCATTTTCTAGTGGTGAAGCAGCAGTGGGTTAGAAGTATAACTGGGATGGCAAAGGCTTGGAGTAATTGCTGTGGGAAATAGAATGGAACAGTGGCATTGAATGGCTCCAAATTGGGCACAATGTTAAAAAACCTTGGGAGGCAGGAATGCTTAGTTATATCAAGAGCTTCTAACTCACCCACTCCCTATGTTTTTTCAAAAGATTCTCTCACTGTTGTCATGAGGCATATATTAAGCTTCAGAAGCCTTAAAAAAAACCCTACAAAAACTCTGTACCAGCTGTTTTCTAAGACAGGAATGCTGATAGGAGCAGCTGCAATTGAACTACACTCCCAGATGCAAGCAGGGATGGGAGGAGACCAGGTGGAGACATTTAATTACTAGAAGAGAAGTGTGCTCTGGTCACCATAATAGGCAGTAGGGTGGAAAACACATTGATCTGACTCACAGAGCTTTCTTGTGGTTTATTAATTGTAGGATCCCCCAGGACTGAACAACCCACTAAGTCTTTTTGATTTATGCAACGAAAGCAAACCAACAAGACATAATTCTAGGTCTCAGGAACAGAGGCCTCTCATGACACATGACTTTTCACCTTAGTCCCCAAACTAAATCAGATTCCAGACCCAGAGCCTCCAGATCATAGTTCAAATATTTTTAAAGGATGCTGCTGAAACACTGTACTTAACTCTTGCAAACCTTCCTCCCAGCCTTTCCCCAGAGGCCTTGTGATCCTTTATGGATAACTGCTCTGGAGAGAAGTACCCAAACTTTTCAGTGATTATCACTTATTCCATGGTAACATTAATTTCTGGCATCCAGAATGTCACTGGTTGCCATCAACATTCTGAGCTTATAGGGGTTAGGTGATTAATGAATTAACTTCTGACCCAAGTTCACCTTTGGGCAGGGCTAGTAGGACTGTGAATTCATCCTATGGTTTCGTACCCTACTTGCCAAGTGAATGGGTGAAATATGTCATCTTAGCAACTGACAGAATTCCTACATTGGCACATTTGCTTACTAAGGGCTATCCTGGCAGGAAATGCCAAGTGCAGTAATAAAATAATACATCAAAAGCAGCATAAATCTGGAGGGTTGAGAAGTGTCTCCATCAGTCTTGATAAATGCCTGGGTGATGGTTCCCACCTCATTCCCATTCACTTCCCAGGTTAGCCACCACGACTCACAGGTCTTGGAGAACGACAGCGCATTATCTTAAGCACAAGCAATTACTGTAATTGTAGCTACTCTTCCAAATGGCATCTCCTTATTGAAACAACTCAAAACAGCCTGACACTTGGTTTGAAGTAATTGATCTGGGATTTAGGTCTATAGCATCTTTGGAAAAAAAATTTTTTTTCACATTATGCACCAATAACTTTCTAGATTCAATTGGAAGCTTTTATTGCCTATTATTGTTATATTCTTGTTCATGTCTATCAGTTTCTTAATTTAAAAATGGGGGTCATAAATGCTGGGCATAGAAGCCACAGGGCATAGATATGCAAAGAAGTAAAAAACTAACCTTTTCAAACAATAAGGCTTCTCTCTCACTTACCAACTTTACATTTCCCTGTATGGCCCCGGAAGATGACTGGTTAGCCAGAGACGGGTAAGATTCCTCAAGGGAGGAACAACCTAAGACAGGCACAGTCGCAGGGGGCCATCAGGTGAGAAATTGGGGATCAACAGAGGTGAGGCTTAGAACCTCCCCCCACCCTGTTCTGAGAGAAATCTGCTGCATCTGTGGATGTTTTATTGCCCTTGTCTAGCGTGGATTAACACATAGTCTACAGGCACACACCTGATCATCTACATTTGCTCTCTTACAGCACTAAACTATGTTCTCTACCTTTATCTTGCATCTACCTACCACTTCAGCATTTTTATTAAAAATAATAATAATAAAGAGAAATGTGGTATCCACATATAAATCAAGTATAAAAATAAAATGAATATTCATATTTGAACTGTTTATAGTTCATAATGCATAATCAAAACAGAAAGTTTCTGTGATGACTGCCCTTGTACTATTCACCATGTAACTTATTCACTATGTAAGAATTTGTTCTCCATGTAAGAACTTGTTCGTTATGCTTCAGAAGATTGGAGACTGACGAAAATTAGGCTTGGGGTGGATTAATGATTATACATTGAGCATTGAGTCCCCTATACAGAATTTTATTGTTGTTAACAACCATTTGATCAATAAATAGGAGAGATGCCCTCACACAAAAAAAAACAAGTACACACTTCCAGTTGTAAAATAAATAAGTAACGGGGATGTAATGTATAGCATAAGGAATATAGTCAAAATATTGTAACAACTTGGTATGGTGATAGCTGGTACCTAGAATTATCATGTATATAAATGTTCAATCACTGTGTTGTACACCTGAAACTAATGTAATACTGTGTGTCAACTACCCTTCAATAAAAAATAGTCTAAAAAAAAATGGGGGTCATAAATGTACTTTTCTCAGAGTAATTGGGAAGAAAATTAATCTATATGCTCACTTTGTGTAATCTTGGATAATTGGGGATGAGAATTTGGGGTAATGTTTTTTCAATTCATTGTTCATTTTGCAGGACTCATTCTCAAATTACTTAGTGAGGTGATAAACTTTCTGAATCTCTGCATGTCTGAAAAAGTCTTTTCTTTGTCCCACTTGAGTGCTGATTTGGCTGGGTAAAGGATTCCAGTTTCAGCTTTGAAGATACTGCTCCATTGAGAAATCCAATGGCAATCTATTTTCCATTGCTTTATAGGTAACCTATTTCTATATGTAATCTCGTTTCCCTTTCTCCTAGACTTTGTCTAGGATGGGCTCTTTTTTCATTAGTTATTCTAAGGACTCAGTGAGTCCTTTTAATCTGAAAATTTGTGTTTTTCTTCAAATCTGGAACATTTTCTTCTTTTTTAAACCTTCAACCCTCATCACCATTCTTTGTGTTATTTCCATTTGTCATTCAAATATTGGAATGTCTGGATCCATTCTTGTCTCATCATTTTCTTTTTTGTTAATTTCCTATTTAGCCTTGTCCATTGTGCTATAAAGCAGTCCATAAATCTTTTCTTTTAGGGATCCCTAAATATTTCTAGCTCACTGATGGAATATTTTGTCCCCTAGGGCTTTTTTTGGGGGTGGGGGTGTTTATGATATCATGGGATTTTAGATGGAAGATAAGGCAGATGCATGTCCTCTGGTTTCCTTACCGATTCATATTCCTTGGTTATCTTTTGGTTTGTCTTGGTCCTTTATTTAGATTGTGCATTTTAAGGTAACAGCCTTAATACTATGCGCCTGTTATATACCCTTTAGACCACTGTTTCTGGTTTTCAAGGACCTTATAAATCTGGTTCATTACACCTATCCAATAAATACATCCTCTTCTTTAGTTTCCCAGCTCTTTTATCTCCAGGGCATCTAGAATATTCTCCACTCATTCAAGAAACCCCTCTCACCCTATCCTTTCCTGTCTTCTGGAGCCTAAGTTGCACCTAGCTCAGCTGTGATTCTCCTCCGAGCATCAGAATTGCATGTAAATCCCCCCTCTCCCCCGCCAATAGACCTAGATCTACCGAATCAGTCTCTGCTGATCGGACCTGGGTATCTTTTTCTCCCCCTTAAATAAACTCCACAGGTGATTATGAGTCACATCCTGAATTAAGAACCTCGAGGTCTCCGTCTCCTCCCGGTTGCCTAGGGCGGGACGGCCCCTGCCCGGGAGGTGGTTTAAATTCTCGCTCCGCGGCCCCACCTCGCGTTTTCCAACCATGTCGGAAGAGGTAGGTGCCGGCGGTCCTAGAGGGCAGCCCACGCTGCCTGGGAGCGCCGCCAAGCGGCCCGAGACTGGGGCGGGCGTAGGAGCGGACCCCGGAGAGACCAGCCCTGGCCAACCGTCCCACCGGCCGCGCGCCCTCCGGCTGGAACGCAACGCCCAACTCGGGCTGGTGCGCAGGCGCGCGGCGGTCTCTCGGCAGCGGCCGCCCCGGCGCGGGGCGAGACCGTTCAGCGGCGGCCAGGTAGGCCAGCCACGCGGGTGCCCCACCTGCCTCCCTCCCCTGCACGTCCCCCCAGGCAGCTAGGATTAGATACCCGTTCCGGGGCGGGTGGAAGGACAGCCCCGTACCCCACCAGGCGGTCGCGAGAGATGGTGGCCGCGGGGAAGGGGACCCCTCGCCTGGGCGAAGTGGAGCCGGGGCGGGCCAAGATGGGGTCGTTGATTTGGGTGAGGAAAAAGTGGGGAGCCTCCCGTCGGTTTGGGCTGAAGACGTACGCGGGTGCGAGCGTCTTGGCGCCGTTTCCTAGCTTTGGGGAAGGCGGTTACCAGCCCTGATTCCGAGTCGGGCAGAGATTCAGACACGAAATTTGTAGTGTCGGGTAAAACCCCAAGCAAACCCGGCTTACGATCCGTTAAAGTGAGCCAGGTACTCGGACTTCACACACATTAGCCAGTGGCACTGATTTCTGGAGAAACACACGCTGGTTCATCTTGAGAGTTTGAATTGTGTGGGAACTTTGGGAGAAGCAAATTTCTGAGAGCTCTGACAATATTGCTTATGTTTTACCACCTTTAAAACTCGCATCTCAGTTTATATTCCACTCTTGGTCCTTTCAAACCTTTCTTTCCTTCCAAGTTCGGTTTGCCTGCTCTTCCTCACGAGCAGTATTTCTGTCTTAAATCCTGTAGGGTGCAATGTCTGAGCAAGAGCGCATACGGGAAGGCCTGAGGAAAGAAATACGGTCACTTCTCATGTCCGCCAGAGATGGTTTGACCCCACAGCAGTTGGAAAAGGAGTACCTTTTGATAGTTGGCAGTCATTTACCACTCCGAATCCTTGGGTATCAGTCCACTAAGGAGCTAGTGTTGGACATGCCTGATGTCGTCTGTGTGTGTCCCTGTAAGGGTGGTACTGTCATACTGAAAGGTAGGTTTAACAATTTAAAAGCCTTAAACTTTGTAAAAATAATCACTTACTAAAGAATTGTTCCAGCAATTATCCTTCACCCCAGACAGGGATTTTTTATTTTGTTGAGGGTGAGGGGCATCATAGGCACCTTTGAGGTTGTGGGCCAAGTTAAGAGCTTAAACAAAATCAGGAAACCTTTCCCTAGAAAAATGTACATTCACAAAAACCACAGTTTGCATGTGGTTTCAGATTATTTCACTCAAATCAGGAGAAATATAACAATGTGACTTTTTAATTATGAATTCATGCTTTAAATTTCATGAAGTCCCCAAAAAACATAGGGAAGTTTATCTCCAGAGTTTCAGATACTTCAGGAGTCAGTTAACAGTAATGATAACATATGGGGTTTTACCTTTCTCTTCATTCTCTGGTAGAGGAGCTGACAAGTTGTCTAAAATTCAAGATGTGGAGGAACCACAGATTCACGTTTATCATGCTTCCTAGAAACACAGTTCCTTGGAGAGTTAAAAATTGTCTATGTAAGCCACAGGTGCAAAAGATAAAGAAGGGAGTAAGTTTTCACCTAAATATGATTTCTTTTTTCACACCGCTTTAGCCATTCCAGATGAATCCACCAAAGGAATAGCAAGTTTAGTTGCCAAACAGAGGAGCAGCCATAAGGTTCAAAACTCCCTGCAGAAGAGAAAGGCCAGTGTTTGTTCTGGGCCACGCTCTCATCCGCTGGTACCTTATCGAGGAAGGGTGCCCCCTGTTCTTCCCGCTGTTGTGAAGAGTGAGTTGAAAGACCTCTTGGCGTTATCTCCTGTTCTCCTTTCTGATTTTGAAAAGGCATTTGCCAAGCGATTTGGGCGAACATTCCAGTATATGCAGTATGGATTCTTCTCTCTGTTTGAAGTGCTGAATGCTGCTTCAGATGTCATTTCTGTAGAGCAGACTAGAGCAGGTTCTTTACTGATGCTAAAGAAGAGCGTATCAGAGGAAAAGAGGAGAGGATGGCTAGCAGGTAAGCATGTTAGCATTAGTAACTGTTTTGTGGATCAGCAAATTTTGGAGCGGTTGTGGCCCATACGGTGGTATGTAATGGCTAAGCCCCAAAAGTGGTTGAAATTGAATCATGGCTCTGCCACTTGCCAGCTGATCTCTGCCAAGTTACTTAAATTGTCTAAGCCTTAGTTTCCTAATCTCTAGAATAGGAACAATAATAATTGCTTCTTGGAGTTGTGCTGGGGATTAAAGGATATGAGGTCTGTAAAGTGCCTGGCATTTAGAAAGGTTATCAGAAGTGGTAGCTGATCTTTGATATCCTAGCAGACACTGTAGGAATTTATATAGTGTAATGTTAACCACCTTGTTTGTATAGAATTTATGTTGGATTCTCATTGCTATACTATTGGTAGTAGCATGAGTAACCCTGTCTTACAGATAAGGAATCCAAAGCTCAGGAGAGTTAAATGACTTTTCCAAAGTTTCATGGCTAGAAAAGTGGTGCAGCTAGGATTAGATACCCAGCTTTTATCTTAAAGGCTCAGAAGACCAATGTGATTATTTGTATAGAGTCTCTCTAGACCCTTGACGATATAGACTTTATACACTGAACCTATTTGGGGAATTCTTTGCCTATTTCAGTGATTAAAATTTTTCTGTTAAATCGTCTTTAGGTGAATATAGATTAACCATGAGAATGTCATGGGTTTACAAACCAGTATTTAAACTGTGGTGGGAAATATAATTCATTGGGGATATGCTCGAGGTTTTACATTTTCTGGTCAGGGAAGGCTGTGGGGGCCACTAAGTGATTTGAATCTAACCCTTACCTGTGTCAGTATTCTTGAGGTGCTCAAGTAGGGAACCTAACATGCTGTTAAACTTACAAGAGGTTGAGTTGTGTAAAGCCATTTGCCAACTTTTTGAATAGTGGGGGTGGATATTCTTTCCCAGGGATTGGATTGTTCATGTTTCCCATCTGTGGCTTTCTCTTCCTATCATCAGGATACCTGGGAAGTAATTGGTTTTTTTGGTGAGCTTGATCATAGGGTAAAGAAAGAGCTAGGCCATGGTGAGGTACAATGAGAGATCTTTCATGTATAACAGAATAACACCTCTCCAGTGGTACCCCCTTCCCTACAAATCTTGAAGAAAAAAGTTTATATTCTAGAATAATATCCTTTATTCTGTTGTTCTTTGTTACCCAGCCCTTTTTACTCCCTACTCCCAGTAGTAGATAAGAAGGTGGTTATCCAGTTTGAGAAGCATGGTTCTAAGCAGATTCCTTACTTGGATATTTTTGGTCGCCTAACAGGATACGGCTTTTTAGATATTTACCTATTGAATCTTGCCTCTCTGTAATTATATTCAGGTGGCACTAACTAGCACTTTAAATGGCCCCAGACTTTTCAGTGACACTACTTACAATCTCTTGGTTTTCTTCAGTAGATGACTGATCACTTCCACTGTAAATTTTATTGACTTAATATGCAAATGAAGTTTATTTTCCATAATTTCTTGTTCTAAGTTGAGGGCAATTAGCTCTATGTATAGCCATCAGAAAATGACTAGTGACATTTTTCTCTCCTCTTCTTTTATTTACAAAAGGTAAAATTTTTACCCAGCCTTTTACAATGAAACCAAGGTCATACCCTACAGGCACCCCAGTAGCAAAGGCACAGCCCACTGCAAACATGGAACGACCGAAGCAAATACTGGACATGGAAAAGACTTTTAAGTCAAATGCACTGGTGACTTCAGGGCTGAATCACACTGAAAAATTAAACCAGGTGAGATATCTGAGTTTGGATCCAGTGATTATTAAGATCTGATGGAAAAACTGACCTTTTAAAATTGAAGTCATTCACTTATTTCAGATTTAACTTAAGCATTTTCTATGGTTTTGTGGATTAGTAAGAAATGAGAGGTGGCAGTGAGAAAAGAGCACAATTTTATCATCTCCACTGTCTCTACTACCAGTTTTCCCCACTATCCAGAAGTAGAGTATTCCTGTGAAACCGTTTGTAAGTTGAAATGGTGTAAAGTGAAGAAGCCACTTCATTTTATGTGGGAAGTACCACTACTTTATATGGGAAAATTTTTTAGTGTTCCCAGACCCAAAAATAACCTTTCCTAGGCTTCTCTGATACCTTATGACACATCTTAGTAACAGATACACAAAATAGATCAAGATAAAACACAGAAGTTAAGACATAGTTCAAAGCTCCGAAGGCTTGATGCTGAGATGCCGAGTGTGGCTCCCTGGGGAAGGCCCTTGGCGGGACCGCTCTCCCAGCTCGGGGGCCATGCTGCCTCTCTGATGGCTTCCTTCAAAGCAACTGCTGAATACTATTTCCTTTTGGTCTTTTTTTTGTTGAAAGGGAAACATCCTCTTTTGGTATTTTGGGTTGATGAAAACTGGTATTAATATACATCTTTCGTAAAAGTGAAGTGGCACAACACACACTTTGGAAAAACAGGGTAACTTTGAAGGACTTCGAATAAAAACTTATAAAATAGAACCAACAAAGACCTGGTTAAGTTACTAAGATAACAAGTTGAGCTCTGAAAAAGCACATGGAAATTAAATTCAGAACCTAGAAGTGCCCTATTTCTATAAATTAAAAAAATTTAACTTTAGTTACATAATTTACATATAGTAAAATTTACCCGTTTCAGTCATAGTTTGTTTTGACAAGTGTATCAAGTCATGTAATCATCAAAATGAACATTTCCATCATCCCCAGACAGTTCCTTCATGCTGGTGTTTAGGTGATCTCTTCCTTAAATGCAGCCACAGACTTAGAAACCACTGCTTTCTATAACTATAATTTTGATTTTCCAAGAGTTTCATATAAATGAAATAATGTCTAGCCTTTTGTGTCTAGCTTCTTTAACTTAGCGTGATGCTTTTGTAATTCATCAGTGTGTATCAGTAGTTTGTTCCTTTTTCTTGTTGAGTGTCATTCCACTGTATTGCTATACCTCAACTTGTTATCTGTTCTCATTAGGTGGTACCTGGTTTATTACTTCTTGTTTAGGGTATTCTGGATAAAGCTACCCTGAACATTTGCATCTATTTTGTATGAACATAGAATTTTGTCCCTCTTGGGTAAATAGCTAGGAATAGGATTTTGGGGTCATACAGAATAAGTGCATGTTTAATTTTATACAAAATTGCTGAACTGTTTTCCAAAAAGACTATGATTTTACTTTCTCATGAACTATATTTTAGAGTTCCAGTTGCTTCTTTATTCCCATTTTTTATTGTCAACTTTTAAATTATTAGCCCTTTGAGTGGATGTGTAGTGGTAGTTCATTGTGGTTTTAATTGAAGTTTCTCTAATGATGAATAAATTTGGGCATCTTTTCATATGCATATTTTCCATTTGTGCATCTTCTTTGAAATATCTAATATTGAGTTGGAGGAATTGTTTGTATCTACTGGATAGAAGGCCTTTTTCAGAGAAGTGTCTTGCAGGTATTTTCTCCTGGTCTATGCTTGTCTCTTCTTTTCCTTAATCCTGCTTTTGTGCAGCAGAAGTCTTTAATCTTGATGGAATCTATTTATATTTTTCTTTTGAGTCTTATCTCTGCCTAATCCAAAGTCACAAAAACGTTCTCCTAGAGGGTTTTGATTTTAGTTCTTAGTCTCTTATCCATTTCAAGTCAGTTTTTGTATGGATCAAAGTTTTCTGCATATGAATAGCTAATTATTCCAGCGCTATTTGTTGAAAAACACTCTTTTCCTCACTGAGCTACCTTATTACATTGGCACCTCTGTCAAATCTATTGACCTCATGTATGTGCAGGCCTGTTTTGGGAACTCTCCGTTCTGGTCCATTGATCTGCATGGCTGTCCTTTTGCCAATACTACAGTCAATATCTTTTTAAGGCCTGTATGATCTATAGTGAAACTACTTCTCTCATTTCCTAATATTGACAATTTGTCTTTTCTTTCATTTTTTCATGATCAGTCTAGCTAAAAGCTAAAGATTTAACTTTTTTTCAAACAAGCAGCTTTTGATTTTATTGATTTTTCTGTTTTCTATTTCATTTTTTTCCATGCTTATATAAAGTTATTCATAGTCCTCCTGCCAAAAGATAGAGCTCACTCCTATTCCTTTCATAGTGATTCCCAAATTTTTAGATTTTTATTTTTCTTGGCATTTCCTGTGCCAGAGAGGCCTAATACCTGGCTGTTTATTTTCCATTGTAGGTTAGCTGAGTGATTATGCTTGCTAAATTCAGTAAGATTACCATGAACT
This sequence comes from Manis javanica, assembly GCF_040802235.1. Classification (NCBI taxonomy): domain Eukaryota; kingdom Metazoa; phylum Chordata; class Mammalia; order Pholidota; family Manidae; genus Manis; species Manis javanica. The sequence goes on from NC_133166.1 coordinate 88,068,592, forward strand.
ATCTAAATTGTTGGTATTTTTCATTTTTATCAAAGAAAATCTGTACTCCTAAAAATGATTTTCGCCAAAGGTACCAATATTTTCTTAATCTAATAGTGTGTTAGTGTATTTTTTTTCCGTACATTCTGGTTATATAACCTTAGGATTCCATGTGGTTGTTAAAGAATCAAATGTTAATTCTTGAAAGATGCTTAGACACAAAAGTATTTTCTCTGACCAAAAAGGTGAACATGGACTGTTTCATATCCATTTTCGTTACAGGCAAACTTGAATTTTTAAAAATGTTTATTAGCTATTTTTATTTATTTTAATGAATTACCTGTTCTCTTCCTTTGCCTATTTTTGTCTGAAGATACGTTCATCTTAATGAATTGGAGAAACTTTGCTGAGTCCATATTTACTTAACGAAATGAATGAATTTTGACTGTCATCTGCTAGAAATACATTTTTCTAGTTTTTTTCCTTTTTTAAAAAAATTTTGTTATCATTAATCTAAAATTACATGAAGAACATTGTGTTTACTAGGCTCACCACTTCACCAAGTCCCCCCAACACACCGCATTACAGTCACTGTCCATCAGCGTAGTAAGATGCTGTAGAATCACTACTTGTCTTCTCTGTGTTGCACAGCCCTCCCCGTGCACCCCCTGCACATTATACATGCTAATCGTAATGCCCCCTTCTTTTTCCCACCCTTATCCCTCCCTTCCCACCCATCCTCCCTAGTCCTTTTCCCTTTGTTGACTGTTAGTCCATTCTTGGGTTCTGTGATTCTGCTGCTGCTTTGTTCCTTCAGTTTTTCTTTTGTTCTTATACTCCACAGATGAGTGAAATCATTTGGTGTTTGTTTTTCTCTGCTTGGCTTATTTCACTGAGCATAATACCCTCTAGCTCCATCCATGTTGTTGCAAATGGTAGGATTTGTTTTCTTATGGCTGAATAATATTCCATTGTGTATATGTACCACATCTTTATCCATTCATCTACTGATGGACACTTAGGTTGCTTCCATTTCTTGGCTATTGTAAATAGTGCTGTGATAAATATAGGGGTGCATCTGTCTTTTTCAAACTGGGCTGCTGCATTCTAAGGGTAAATTCCTAGGAGTGGAATTCCTGGGTCAAATGGTATTTCTATTTTGAGCATTCTGAGGAACCTCCTTACTGCTTTCCACAATGGTTGAACTAGTTTACATTCCCACCAACAGTGTAGGAGGGTTCCCCTTTCTCCACAACCTCGCCAACATTTGTTGTTGTTTGTCTTTTGAATGGTGGCGATCCTTACTGGTGTGAGGTGATATCTCATTGTGGTTTTAATTTGCATTTCTCTGATAACTAGCGATGTAGAGCATCTTTTCATGTGTCTGTTGGCCATCTGAATTTCTTCTTTGGAGAACTGTCTGTTCAGCTCCTCTGCCCATTTTTTAATTGGGTTATTTGCTTTTTGTTTGTTGAGGTGCATGAGCTCTTTAAATATTTTGGATGTCAACCCTTTATCTGATCTGTCATTTATGAATATATTCTCCCATACTGTAGGGTACCTTTGTGTTCTATTGATGGTGTTCTTTGCTGTACAGAAGCTTTTCAGCTTGATATAGTCCCACTTGTTCATTTTTGCTTTTGTTTCCCTTGCCTGGGGAGATATGTTCATGAAGAAGTCACTCATGTTTATGTTGAAGAGATTTTTTGCCTATGTTTTTTTCTAAGAGTTTTATGGTTTCATGAATTACATTCAGGTCTTTGATCCATTTCGAATTTACTTTTGTGTATGGGGTTAGACAGTGATCCAGTTTCATTCTCTTACATGTAGATGTCCAGTTTTGTCAGCACTATCTGTTGAAGAGACTGTCATTTCCCCACTGTACGTCCATGGCTCCTTTATTGTATATTAATTGACCATATATGTTTGGGTTAATGTCTGGAATCTCTGTTCTGTTCCACTGGTCTGCGGGTCTGTACTTGTGCCAGTACCAAATTGTCTTGATTACTATGGCTTTGTAGTAGAGCTTGAAGTTGGGGAGTGAGATCCCCCAACATTATTCTTCCTTCTCAGGATTGCCTTGGCTATTCAGGGTCTTTGGTGTTTCCATATGAATTTTTGAACTATGTGTTCCAGTTCATCGAAGAATGTTGTTGGTAATTTGATAGGGACTGCATCAAATCTGTATATTGCTTTGGGAAGGATGGCCATTTTGATGATATTAATTCTTCCTAGCCAAGAGCATGGGATGAGTTTCCATTTGTTAGTGTCCTCTTTAATTTCTCTTAAGAGTGTCTTATAGTTTTCAGGGTATAGGTCTTTCACTTCCTTGGTTAGGTTTATTCCTAGGTATTTTATTCTTTTTGATGCAATTGTGAATGGAATTGTTTTCCTGATTTCTCTTTCTATTAGTTCATTGTTAGTGTATGGGAAAGCCACAGATTTCTGTGTGTTAATTTTGTATCCTGCAACTTTGCTGTATTCCAATATCAGTTCTAGTAGTTTTGGAGTGGAGTCTTTAGGGTTTTTTATGTACAATCATGTCATCTGCAAATAGTGATAGTTTAACTTCTTCTTCAGCAATCTGGATTCCTTGTACTTCTTTGTTTTGTCTAATTGCCATGGCTAGGACCTCTAGTACTATGTTGATAACAGTGGGGAGAGAGACAGGGCATCCCTGTCTTGTTCCCAATCTCAGAGGAAAAGCTTTCAGCTTCTCGCTGTTCAGTATGATGTTGGCTCTGGGCTTATCGTATATGGCCTTTATTATGTTGAGGTACTTGCCCTCTGTATCCATTTTGTTGAGAGTTTTTATCGTGAATGGATGTTGAATTTTGTCGAATGCTTTTTCAGCATCTCTGGAGAAGGTCATGTGGTTTTTGTCCTTCTTTTTGTTTATGTGGTGGATGATGTTGATGTATTTTCGAATGTTGTACCATCCTTGCATTCTTTGGATGAATCCCACTTGGTCATGGTGTATGAATCCTTTTGATGTATTTTTGAATTTGGTTTGCTAATATTTTGAGTATTTTTGCATCTATGTTCATCAGGGATATTGGTCTGTAATTTTCTTTTTTGGTGGAGTCTTTGCCTGGTTTTGGTATTAGGGTGATGTTGGCTTCATATAATGAGTTTGGGAGTATTCCTATTTTTCAGAAAACTTTAAGGAGAGTGGGTATTATGTCTTCTCTGTATGTCTGATAAAATTCTGTGGTAAATCCATCTGGCCCAGGGGTTTTGTTCTTGGGTAGTTTTTTGATTACAGCTTCAATTTCTTTGCTGGTAATTGTTTTGTTTAGATTTTGTGTTTCTTCCTTAGTCACTCTTAGAAGGTTGTAGTTTTCTAATAAGTTGTCCATTTCTTCTAGGTTTTCCAGCTTGTTAGCATATAGGTTTTCATAGTAGTCTCTAATAATTCTTTGTATTTCTGTGGGGTCCATTGTGACATTTCCTTTCTCGTTTCTGATTCTGTTGATGTGTGTTGATTCTCTTTTTCTCTTAATAGGTCTGGCTAGAGGCTTATCTATTTTGTTTATTTTCTCAAAGAACCAGCTCTTGGTTTCATTGATTTTTTTCTATTGTTTTATTCTTCTCAATTTTATTTATTTCTTCTCTGATCTTTATTATGTCCCTCCTTCTGCTGACTTTAGGCCTCATTTGTTCTTCTTTTTCCAATTTTGATAATTGTGACATTAGACTGTTTATTTGGGTTTGTTCTTCCTTCTTTAAATATGCCTGGATTGCTATATACTTTCCTCTTAAGACTGCTTTTGCTGCTTCCCACAGAAGTTGGGGCTTTGTGTTGTTGTTGTAATTTGTTTCCATATATTAATTTGGTCATTGATCCATTGACTATTTCGGAGCATGTTGTTAAGCCTCCACGTGTTTGTGGGCCTTTTTGCTTTCTTTGTACAATTTAGTTCTAGTTTTATTCCTTTGTGGTCTGAAAAGTTGGTTGATAGAATTTCAATCTTCTTGAATTTACTGAGGCTGTTTTTGTGGCCTAGTATGTGGTCTATTCTGGAGAATGTTCCATGTGCACTTGAGAAGAATGTGTATCCTGCTGCTTTTGGGTGAAGTGTTCTGTAGATGTCTTTTAGGTCCATCTGTTCTAGTGTGTTGCTCAGTGCCTCTGTGTCCTTACTTTTTTTTGTTTTGTAGATCTATCCTTTTGAGTGAGTGGTGTGTTGAAGTCTCCTAAAATGAATGCATTGCATTCTATTTCCTCCTTTAATTCTGTTAGTATTTGTTTCACATATGCTGGTGCTCCTGTGTTGGGTGCATATATATTTATAATGGTTATATCCTCTTGTTGGATTGAGCCCTTTATCATTATGTAATGTCCTTCTTTATCTCTTGTTTCTTTCTTCGAAATCTATTTTGTCTGATACTAGTACTGCAACACCTGCTTTTTTCTCCCTGCTGTGCATGGAATATCTTTTTCCATCTCTTGACTTTTAGTCTGTGCATGTCTTTGGGTTTGGGGTGAGTCTCTTGTAAGCAGCATATAGATGGGTCTTGCTTTTTTATCCATTCTATTACTCTGTGCCTTTTGATTGGTGCATTCAGTCCATTTACATTTAGGGTGATTATTGATAGTATGTACGTATTGCCATTTCAGGCTTTAGATTTGTGCTTACCAAAGGTTCAAGGTTAGCTTGTTTAGTATCTTACTGCCTAACTTAGTTTGCTTATTGAGCTTTTATAGACACTGGTGATTCTTTATTTATCTCCCTTCTTATTCCTCCTCCTCCATTCTTTATATGTTGGGTGTTTTATTCTGTGCTCTTTTGTGTTTCCTTTAACTGCTTTTGTGGGTAGTTGATTTTATTTTTTGCCTTTGGTATTTGGTTGGTCTGCTTTCTTTGCAGTGATTTTATTTTCTCTGGTGACATTTGTTTAGCCTTAGGAGTGCTCCCATCTAGAGCAGGCCCTCTAAAATATCCTGTAGAAGTGGTTTGTGGGAGGCAAATTCCCTCAACTTTTGCTTGTCTGGGAATTGTTTAATCCCTCCTTCATATTTAAATGATAATCGTGCTGGATGCAGTATTCTTGGTTCAAGGCCCTTCTGCTTCATTGCATTAAATATATCATGTCATTCTCTTCTAGCCTGTAAGGATTCTGTTGAGAAGTCTGATGATAGCCTGATGGGTTTTTCCTCTCTCTAGCTGCCTTTAAAACTCTGTCCTTGTCCTTGATCTTTGCCATGTTAATTATTATGTGTCTTGGTTTTGTCCTCCTTGGGTCCCTTCTGTTGGGAGTTCTGTGTACTTCCATGGTCTGAGTGATTATTTCCTCCCCCAGTTTGGGGAAGTTTTCAGCCATTATTTCTTCAAAGGCACTTTCTGTCCCTTTCTCTCTCTCTTCTTCTTCTAGTTCCCCTATAATGCGGATATTGTTCCTTTTCTATTGGTCACACATTTCTCTTAATATTGTTTCATTCCTGGAGATCCTTTATCTCTCTCTGCGTCCGCTTCTATGCGTTCTTGTTCTCTGGTTTCTATTCCAACAATGGCCTCTTGCATCTCATCCATTCTGCTTTTAAGTCCTTCCATAGATTGTTTTATTTCTGTATTCTCCCTCCCTTCTTTGTCCGTTAGCTCTTGTATTTTTCTCTGCATCTCCATCAGCATGGTTATGACCTTTATTTTGAATTATTTTTCAGGAAGTTTAGTTAGGTCTATCTCTCCAAGCTCCTTCTCAGAGGTTGTCTCTGTGATTTTGGTCTGGATGAAATTCTTCTGCCTTTTCATGGTGATAAAGGTAGTTGTGGGGAGCTGGCACATGTGTCGGCTGGGAGAATGTCCCTTCTTGCTATTTTGTGGCTTTCCTCCTGCGAGAACAGCGTCCCCTAGTGGCTTTTGCTGGGCAGCTGCACGCAGACAGGATCTCTGATTCTTGCCTGGCCGCAGTGAAAGAATCTCTCCCTGTTGTTGTGGGCATGGCCGGCCTCAGGCTGCTGCTCCACTATGGCGGAGCTGCGTTGGAGGGGGAATTGGCGGGAGGCTGTTTATTGCCGTGAGGGGCCTCAGAGCTGCGCTGCCGCCAGGGGGTTAGGGTGCCTGGTGTTCCCCGGGAATCCCAGTTGCTGGGCCAAGTGTCCTGGGACGCTTCTGTCCAGCTGTGGGGTGCCTATTCCTTTAAGACTTTCAAAAAGCACTCGCTTTTCTTTGTCCCAGGGGCGCCGGCTGTGGGGACCCACTCACAAGTTTTACAGTCCTGTTTCCCTAGTATCCAGCACACCACACACTGTGTGTCTGTGCTCTGGTGCAGATGGCTAGGGCTGGGTGTTTAGCAGTCCTGGGCTCCCTGTCCTTCCCCGCTCCAACTCCTCCCGCTGGGGAGCTGGTGTCGGGGGGCACTCAGGTTCCGCTGGGCCACGGCTTATATCTTACCCCCTTTCTTGAGGCGCTGGGTTCTCGCAGGTGTAGATTTAGCCTGGCTGTTGTCCTGTATCTTCTGTTCTCTCTTTTAGGGATAGTTGTATTTGTTGAATTTTCAAAAATATATATGGTTTTGGGAGGAGATTTCCGCTGCTCTACTCACACTGCCATCTTGGCTCCACCCCTTTTTCCTTTTTTTTTTACACAGAAATTCACAAGTTAGAATCATCAAAGCTATTAGTATTTGTCTTTTATACTATAATTCCTGCCTCTGATTTCATACCTACAAAGCTCTTTCCTACTTCAAGTTTTAAAATCGACTTCTCTTTATTTATGTTGAAAAAGGAGACTTAAATTATAATCCAGCTAGATTAAAACTTTTTGGGCATGTGTATTTCTGTGGCCAGTTCTACACTGTTTTAATTTTGTACTATTAAATTCACCTTAATGTTTGGTAAGATAAGTCTCTCCTAATTAGCCTCTTTTCCGACTTTTTTCTGTTGTAATACAGTTTTTTCTGGAAGTTTAGAATCATTTTGGTAAGTTCTAAAATTTCAGTGAGGTTTCTCTTAATAAGTTTTAAACAATCTGAAGACTTCACACATTACATTAAATGTATTCATCCAATATCATGTTGCAGCTGTAAATAGTTCAGTGTTATCTTAGGCTCTTCAGTGCACATGTATTTAGTTTTCTTCATCCACGTTTGGCACATTTCTTGTAAATGTATAGTGTGATGTTTTCTTGCTTTTGAGAATGGGATTATAACTGCCATGGTTTATGAGGAAAGAAATTGATTTTTTTTTTACTAGTAAAATTTATCTTCTTTAATATTAAGAAGACAGTTTTCTTAAGTAATGCATGATCTGATAATAAAGATATAATGAAGCACAGGAAATTATTTTGATAAAAATACAGAATTTTGTCTTCTAAGTAGTTACTTTAAAGGGCAAAGAGAAGCCCTTCACAACTGTTACTACCAAGAGCAGATCAATGATCTGAGATAAAACTTTTTCTTTTTAACAGAGATGAAACCAAATTTTAATTTTGTGCCAGCTTACATTTTTATATTAAAAATTATTTTAAAAATCTTTTTAATTTTAACCAGCTTGATCACACATTAAAATGCTTTCCCCAATATTTATTTTCATGAACTTGCTGTAACTTTCTTTTTTACACTCAGATTTTTTTCTAAGTTTTCCTTATTTTAATAACCAGCCTCTCACTTTTAGGACAAAATTACCTTCTTTTCCCTTCAACAGCAAGAAAAAATACATTTCCATTCCTCAAACCCTCTTTTTACCAAAAGCACACATCCTATTTTTCTTATATACAGAGTTGTTTCCCTTATTATTTCTATTGGCTTCAATTATACTTAGTAGAATTCTTAGCTTCTGGAAAACCAGTAAGCAATAGCAATTGAACTGTTATACCAGCATTCTTTTTTTATTTTTTTTATTTTTGAGAGAGCATCTCTCATTTTTATTGATCAAATGGTTGTTAACAATAATAAAATTCTGTATAGGGGAGTCAATGCTCAATGCACAATCATTAATCCACCCCAAGCCTAATTCTCGTCAGTCTCCAATCTTCTGAAGCATAACGAACAAGTTCTTAAATGGTGAACAAATTCTTACATAGTGAATAAGTTCTTACATGGTGAACAGTACAAGGGCAGTCATCACAAAAACTTTCAGTTTTGATCACGCATTATGAACCATAAACAATCAGGTCAAATATGAATATTCGTTTGATTTTTATACTTGATTTATATGTGAATCCCACATTTCTCCCTTTATTATTATTATTATTATTTTTAATAAAATGCTGAGTGGTAGGTAGATGCAAGATAAGAAATTGATTTTTTAAGATATTACTTTTAACCTTGCCACCTTACTGAACTTGTTTTAATAGCTTTCTTATAGGTTTTCCAAAGAAACCATGGTAATGTTTATAAGTATTGTTTACTTTATTTTTTCCAATGTTTAAGTTTCCATTTTCTAAATTTATTGTACTGATTAGAAATTCCAGAAAAAATATTATAGTGCATATTTCTTTCCTCAGAGACTTTAAACTCTATAGAATTGAGTGGGAAGACTCTGCCTTTAATTCTCAGAGCCAGACAATAACAAATGCAAAATTTAGGACCTTTGCTCCTGCGGTGGCTCCAAGGAGAAGAGTAAGCAATATGCAGTGCATCCGTACAATATTTATTTTCCTTTGAGTTTTATCCTATGTTTTGCTATTACAAAAATGCCACATAGATGAAACCTAATACCCACATCTCACTTCCAGTTGAAGATTTTTCCATCAGAACTATTTAAATCTTGTTCTAAGGAGTAGGCTCTACTTCCTAACCTGAATATTTTAATTTCCTAACAGGGCAGACTCAACATAATTATTGGAGCCTATGTAATCCTATTTATAAAAAGTATAATTTTCATTTCTTAAAAATTATAGATCAGTTTGCTAGATGTTCCCTCAAAACCCTACAAGTGTATATTTTTCCTTAAAAGCATAGAAAAAAGACATATATATATAACTATTTAAATTGGACATTTACAGACTTACTTCCTTTTTGATCATCTGTATTTATGTTTTTCCATAGTGAACATAACATTATTTAGTTAAAAGAAAAACATGTTATTAAAAAGAAAAAATCTGTTTCACCTTTGTGAGATGAGAACTGGGTGTCTTTGCTTTCCACCTGTAAGAGGAATACTCAGGCTTGGTCATTAGTATCCTACCTTTGCCGGTCGCCATGGTTTGTTTCACAAAGCAAAGGATTAGAACGATGTGAAGTCTATTTGGCAAGACATGAATAATTTCTTTGCCACATTCTATTTGATTTCCTTTATTTTGACCTCTTGAGAGGATGTTTAGCTGAGGAATGAAAATGTGAATGAGTGAGTATGGATTAGCTATATTTTCTAGTGAATGAAGCCTCAGGTACTCTGTCCAGCCGAGCTCATCAGAATTCTCTGCTTCAGTATATAGTCTTAGACCACAGCTAAGAACAGTGTTACTTTGCTTTCCATTAATAGGTCACTGCTTGTAGGAGTGTTGGGTGAAGGATCTGGCATTTCTAGGTTCTGTAGCCTTAATACCATCTGAGTAGCCCATCCTACCTCTTGTATTACACATTAAAATGTTTTATTGTAACATTGAGCATGACATTTAAAATAGGTAAACCTGGATCTGGTGTTAAGTGAGTTAAAAATCAGGGCTGGGTCTTCTTTGCACCTGATTTTTAATTTGCACCCAAATAATTGATAGTTTTTACACGAATTAGATGCTGTGCTTGGTATTACATATAAGAAAAGAAGCTTTTTTATTTCTTTTGATGACCTGGCTCAGCTGTCTTCTTTGAGTAGTCTTAACAAACAGCTGGATATATTAAGCAATTGCTGTCAGGAGTCAGTGGGCTCATTAATGTAGTTTTTTGGGAGTTGTATTCTCTGGTCAACCTTGAGTGGTTGTTCCCTACCTATTTTTCTGTGAATTCAGGTGAAATTTTTAGTGTGGCAAATCAAATTTCATACTGCCTAGCTTTTTGTCAAATGAGATACATAGCAAATATTTAAGCAGATAAAAGCATTGCTTCTGCAATTGTGTGCCTGTTTTGTGATCTTTATCAGAAATGTGTAAGTGTCTTACCATATAACCAATAGGTCTGTGGCATATTCCTCTAAGATGCAACTTCTGTTCCTTTCTGCTTTAACTGCATGGATCTTCTTTCCCAAATGCTTCTACCCTTGTGTTTCTAAGTACCATCCAAGTTTCTATGCTTTTTAAAGCTTTTTCTTAACCACAAAAATAGTACAGATGGATTGCAGAAAATTGAAATACAGAAAAGCACAGAAAATAAAAAACACCTATACTTTTATCATCCAGAAAAGTTGACTTTTTCTTTAAAAAAAAATTTAGAATCAGGCTGTTTGAAGTGTGTAACCTTTTTTTAAGTCATAATTATGAATTGTGAACATCCCACATTGTTAAATATTGTAACGTAACAATTTTTAGTGGCAGAATGTATGTGCTGTAATTTATTTAACTTGGTTGTTTTTAGTTTTTGCTATTAAAAACAACCTTATGAAAATCTTTCTCAAATTTGTAAATATCTCCATTAATCCACATTAATACATTTAATGTATTAATTAAATCTAGGATACATTTCTAGAAGAGCAATCACTGCATCAAAGGAATGTGTACTTAAAAAGTTTTTTTTATTAAGGTATTATTGATATACACTCTAAGGAAGGTTTCACATGAAAACACAATGTGGTTACTACATTTAACCATATTTTGTATGGTGTGAAATGTTACAATCCCTCTTAAAACAATATTTTATTCATTTGATTGAAGTATATTTCATTTAATAGATGTTTCCTTTACATATTGCTCAGATTAACTTATTTTTTTTGTAAGGGACTGTAATTTGGACTAATTTTTTTCTTTTTTCATAGCTGGAGAACACATTCAAATCAGTTATTGCACAAATTGGACCTGGAGGTACTATCAATCCAGAGCTAAAACATAAGATAAGATATGTAAGTATTTTCTGTACTTGGGAAATGGGTAAGAGTTGATTATACATTTAGATGTTATTAGTGGTTAAGTCTAATTTGTCTGTAAGTATTTATTAGTTTTATGTTTATACCTAATCTTTTCAAATAAACTGCAAATGGAGTAGTTCTTTCAAGATCAGAAGAAAAAGTAAATTGCACTCTCCTAAATATCTTTAATGTTCTCTGAATTATTTAGAAAATATACATTCCTCCATAAATGTTCTTTTCCCTTTTTTCTTCCCCTAACCCCAATAAGTCATTGTTAACAAACAGTTATAGATCTTTCCAATACCAGTTTGTATATATGTATGTATACACGCACACACTTATACATATATATACATGTGTATGTCCATTATTATTCTAAATAGTGCATGGTATCCTATCGTGTTGATGTACCATATTTCATTTGTTTTAATATTGTCCTTTCATGAGATCTGTGATTGATTAACATTTGGGTTATTTCTAGTCTTGGCTATTAAAAATATTAATGTCCTTCAGCATTTATCTAGAGGTAGAATTACCAAAGGTAGTGAATATTTTAAGTTTTGATAAGTATTGCTAAATTGCCTTCTAAAAGAGTATGAACAAATCTGTACTTCTACTGACAGTGAAATGTTGCTATGCCATCATGTTTTAATTTATACCTCTTGATTTTTATATTGAGCATCTTTTCATACACTTCGTAGCCATTTGTATTCCTTAGGTGGCTTACCTCTTCATGTCCTTGGCTTAACTTATCATTTCTTCTTATTAATTTGGCCAAGTGTCCACCAATTACTTATTTAAGGATGTTCACTATGATTTTTTTTATAGTAACAAAAATTAGAGAAAAATTAAGCGTTCATTGATACAGGATTGGTTAAATTACCCACCCAAACTAGAGAAAATCATGTGGCTCATAAAAAGGTTTATGTATATCTTCATTAATTAAGATGAAAATAATTAATTTACATGGAAGTATCTCATTGACATATTGATGGACTTTAAAAACAGGTTTTAGAAAATGTCATGCTTAATATTGTCCTTTCATGTAAAATCATAAATAATGTGTGTGCATAAAGAAGTTTCTGGAAGGATGTTTTCTGAGATGCAGCAACTTTCTGGGTCACAGGATTTTGAAATAAGTTTTTATATTTTTCTGAAGGTTGAATTAGAGTTTGTAACAAAACATAATACCTGGAAAAATCTAGGAAAAGTTTTTTATATTTTATTGGGTAGAGTAAGTCCACTTTTAGGAATTTATCTTAAAAAATAATTGTACAAGTGTGTAAGATGCAAGTATGAGAATAAACATTGCAGTATTTGTGCTGATGGAAAGTAGGAAATAGCTATAAACAAAGGATTGAGTAAATAAATATGAGTATATTGAATAATTTGAAAACTCAATAGCCAGTAAACATGCTGATCCACAGTTACTGACATAGAAAAAATGTCAGTGGTGTGATATTAAACAATTGGTTATAGAAACAATGATGTTATTTTTATATTAAATATAGTTATTTCTATATGCACATGAACAACACTGGCTTGTATTATGGGTATTTTCTCTGATTACCTATATTTTCCAAAGTTTTCTATAGTATCCATTATATTTCTTTTCTACCATTAAAATGCTTGAAATTATGCTGTAGAATATTTATTTTATGTGAGCTAATAGCCAAATATGTTAGCTGAGCTAAAGAACTCTAGGAATTTTTGGAGCAGTATTGCACAGGCATGATTTCTCAACTCCAGAAATGTTGGAAATCACTGCTTTTCTGTGTCTCTACAACCTTTTTCAAACTTAAAACTGATTTAAAAAAAATAGTATGACTTTAATTCTTTCATTCAACAATGTTATTTTTGCCTTTGTTACTATTTAAGTTTATACTGGTTTTTTTTGACATTTTGTCATCCAGCATTCAGTGGTAACTATAATATACTTCATTTTCTATTTAATAGGTTCTATCCAAGTTTCCTGAAGGTTTGCTTATTTCTAAACTTCTTGGGCAGTTTGAGGTGAGTGTTCCCTTTTTCACCAACCATGGTTTTCTGTGGCTTATGTTTCTCATGACAGAAATTTTGTTGCTACTCCTTGGGTCCTTTAAGTCTGTGCCCTGGAACTTAAACATCTTATCTTACATTTTGGTGTCCTTTTCTTTCCTAAAATAGTTAAGAATATTGTCCTTAGTAAATACTTGATTATGCATAGGAAGGTATTTTTTACTACTTACTGTTATAAAATTATTAGAGTAAAAGTTAATTTATTTTTACTGTCTGATAATACCAAGTGTCAGTAGGGATGTGGAGAAACAGAATGTGTCATGCACTGCTTGTGGAACAAAACCTCTTTGGAGAACATTTTGGCAGTATCAACTAAAGTTGAAGATATGCATCCCCAGTGACCCACCAGTTGCACTTCTACATATGCACTTTAAAGAAACTCTTGTACATGTGCACATGAAGACATACATAAGATGTATGTACATTGCAGTGTAGTAAAAAACTGGAAACAAATTAAATGGTCATCAGTAGGAGAATAGATAAATTGAGATTGACATTTATACAATGGAATAGTATGTAATAGACAAAACAAATGAGCTAGATTTCTTCTGCACATGGATCATTTTTGGAATAATCATGTTTAGTGAACAAAAATCAAGTTGCAAGAAGAATAATTCAGATATTGCCATCTATCCAATTTTCAAAAATAGTAAGTGTGTATTAGCTGTGTGCCAGCCTCTGTTCTGAATGCTTTTCATTTGATGTGTCAGAAAAAACTGAGGCACAGAGAAGTAATTTGCTGAAGAGTCAGCTAGTAATGGGTAATGAGGATTTGAACTCTAGGCAGCCTACCTTCAGAAACCTACCTCTTAACTACTATGCCATGAGAACTATTACATATTTGGAGATACAAACATGGATATTTGCAATGCTGTAACATAATGGTTAAAATAAATCACCTCTGTGTGCTATTTTATAGATGATATGTGAAGCCAGGATAATATTACCTACTTTCAAACTTTTGTGAAGTTTAAATGACTTAAAATTAAAGTACTTACAACAGTGCCTGCCACATAATAACTGTTTTATAAATGTTGACTCATAGTAGGAGAAAAAGAAGAAAATGTAAGTAGGAAAACTACACATCATTCCTGATAGTGATGGAGAAAACTTAAAATTCACATTGTTTTAAAGAAATTAATTTTTTAAAGCCACAGAGTTCATTTCACATAGGCCTGTGGGAGAAAGCTAAAACAAAGGATTTTGCTGGTTTTGGGTTAACTAGTAAAGTCACTTATCTAATAATAAAATTACAGAATAAAGTCTGTGAGTAGTAGAATGACTTAATTATTATAAAACTTATGGGTAAAATCAACCTCTTGTGCCAGATTCACAACTTAGTGAACGGTTTTCTGCCACAATCATTTTAGCAAATGTAACTTCTTGTAACAAAAATTCATGATGTTAAGGTTACCTTACTATGCTGATAGACAGTAACTGCAATAGAGGGGTTGAGGATTTGATAATTTGGGTGAATGTTGAAACCATAGTTTTGTTGATGTGAAACAATCATAAGATTGTATATCAATGATACATTAATAAAAAGATAAATAAAAAATAAAGTTAGTCAGGGCAAAAAGTCATGATGTTATGGTTACAAGTCAACAATCTTGGGAAAAGTAAAACACCCTTTTAATGTTACAGGGAAGCTCTTTGCTCTTCTTAGTAAACAGTCATAGGCAGAAATTCAACTTTATGATTAGAAATATGTCGTAAGTATAGATTTAATTTAGCTTTTATTCTAACTTAACAGAAACACACCCCTAACCCTTTATCCAACATGATATTAAGAAAAAGCTACCTGTATGATTCACTCTCTTGAAGTACCTGGCTAGTCGTCTGCCATTCTTTCAAAATCCCTTATAAATTGCTAACTGAAGGGAAGACAGTACAGCATCATAGTTGTTGGATCTTCTTGAAACTCCACATAAAGACAGAAAGCAAAACCATAATCCACAATGTTTACAACAAATTTGGGTAATATAGTTTCCATGAACAGTTGTGTGGGGAGTAATCACCAGTAGCCACATAATCTTCATATCAGGGTCTATGCCAGGAGAAAACAGTGGGAAACACAAAAGAACCACAGAAGAACTGTCAGGTAGTTACTAAAGTTCACAGCAAGTCATTTTTAAAACAGCTGAAACTGGATGATATTTTGACATATGTAATAGCAGACAGTGCAAGGCACACATGTCTAATAGAGAGTGTTTCGTGCTAAGGCATAAATGGGACTGAAGCACTATAGCCCTTCTTAATTCTTGAAACAGATTGGCCAGAGCTCCCTTCCGGACAGGACCAGACACTAAGGAGAAATTGAACAGATAGGAAAATAGAAAAAGAGGGATCCAGGTATAAGTAGGGTTCAAGGAAAAGAGGAAATTTCAAAAACAACCTACCATGTATCTTTTTTCTATAAGAAATGTGTTTTTTTTTAACTGAAGTATCATTGATACACAATCTTACATTGGTTTCAAATATACAACACAGTGGTTCAACTGTTTTATTAAATCCTCACTCCCACTAGTGCAACAACCTATATTTTTTAACCGCATATAAATACAAGATGCTCTCTGAAGCAGAAAAGCAATACAGAATGATGTTCTATGGATTAGGAAAACAAATTTCACATAAAATGTGCAACAGAAGAGGATCAGAGTCAAATCTCTTCATTGTGTTAAGAAAAAAGAATAAGGAGCAGAATAACATATCTATAGACAAAGCATGTCAAACATGTGCCTTTAATATAGATCAATACTGAAGCCTGCTGTTTAAAAATATATTAAAGTGATATAAACATGAAAGAACAACATAAACCTTAATAACATCAATTTGGAAATAAGGTGATAGTATTTAGGGAAGAATAGAAAGAAACTTAACTACAAAGATTAGAAGAGCAAAAAAATACAACAGATAATGCCTTAAGAAAAACCAAAGGTACAATTCTTTCAAAATGTTCCTTTCTCAAGGGAACCCTCCTACACTGCTGGTGGGAATGTAAATTAGTTCAACCATTGTGGAAAGCAGTATGGAGGTTCCTCAAAAAACTAAAAATAGAAATACCATTTGATCCAGGAATTCCACTCCTAGGAATTTACCCTAAGAATGCAGGATCCCAGTTTGAAAAAGACATATGCACCCCTATGTTTATCACGGCACTATTTACAATAGCTAAGAAATGGAAGCAACCTAAGTGTCCATCAGTCAATGAATGGATAAAGAAGATGTGGTACAAATACACAATGGAATACTATTCAGCCATAAGAAGAAAACAAGTCCTACCATTTGCAGCAACATGGATGGAGCTAGAGGGTATTATGCTCAGTGAAATAAGCCAGGTGGAAAAAGACAAGTATCAGATGATTTCACTCATCTGTGGAATATAAGAACAAAAAACTGAAGGAACAAAACAGCAGCAGATTCACAGAACCCAAGAATGGACTAACAGTTACCAAAGGGAAAGGGACTGGGGAGGATGGGTCAGAAGGGAGGGATAAGGGGGAAAAAAGGGGCATTAAGATTAGCACATATAATGTAGTGGGCGGGCATGGGGAAGGCAGCACAACACAGAGGAGACAAGTAGTGATTCTATAGCATCTTACTACACTGATTGACAGTGACTGTAATGGGGTATGTGGGGGGGACTTAATAATGGGGGGAGTCTAGTAACCATAATGTTGCTCATGTAACTGTACATTAATGATACCAAAAAAAAAATGTTCCTTTCTCAAAAGTCAAAAGGAAATGGAGACACTGGGGATCCAGACACAAAAGACTGTCTATAAGAGGTTTTTGAAATCTAGTGAGAACCCCAGGTATGTAAATAAATTAAGATGATATTATGCCTGAGTAGCTTATATTGGAATAATCCTAAAGGTAACTGTTATGAATTCTGGACAAAATATTTTAAAAACCACTCTTTGAAGGTACTAGAAATTGTCCAAAAGCAGGCAGAAGTTGGGCAGGAGTCAGCATCCAGAGGAGTGAATGGCACATCCTTGATTTGCCTGAGTTTTGGCTTGGTGGCAGGCCCCATCCCATACTTGGAACTGGGGAAATGGGTAAAAATGAGGATTTTCCCAGTGTAAGGAACCAGAGGATACAGTTTGTTGCTCCCTAAGCAGCTGAAAAATGAGAATAAATCTTAAGATGGAGAGAGCTGCAGAGAGGGAACCCCAGACACTACACATAAATTTCGCTCTAATCTCTGGCTAACTCTTGGTCTGCACAGTCAGGCTCAGAGCAGCATGGTAAGGCTAAAAGAACTGAAGGTGTTTCAGCTGTTTCCCCCAACTGGGAGGCAGAGTTTGAGTTTAAGTTATGCCAAATTAACTCCCTGCTGAAAAAAAAAGCAAAAGCAATACTGCTAAGTGGAGCATAAAACATTCCAGAGGCTCTACAACACATCTGCCACAATGTCCAGGATACAAACCAAAATTACTAGCTTTGTTGAGAGAAGAAAATGTGACTGACCTTGGTGAAGAGAAAAAGCAGTCAATGAAGATGATCCTGAGATGATGCATATGTTGATGTTAGCAAAAAGGGTTTTAAAGGAAACCCTTTAAGACCACATTAAAGTATTTAAGGGAATATGTCTTCATATTGAATGTACAGATAAAATCTATAAAAATCAAATCATTTTCTAAAACTGAAAATGAAATAGCATGAAACAAAAAATCCACTATCCACTTCAGTATCTTAACAACAAATTGGAAATGGCAGACGAAAGTATTAGTGAACGTCAAAAGAGGTCAATAGAAAGCCATAGCATGATGGGTGGAGGGGCAGTACAGGGAATTATAGATTGCAAAGTTCTTAATACTTTATGCAAGGTAGTACAGTAAAACTGAAAAGTTAAGGATGTATAGACCTACCTTAAAAATACAGTTATAAACCCAGTAGATAAATTAAAATGGAATTGTATAAAAATGCTTAGTAAACCTAAAGGAAGATAGGGTTTTACTGGCAGCTGTCTTGCTTGAAAGACAACAAAGGAATAAAACTTGAGAGTAGCAAAATACAGATGGAATCAATGGAAGTTAAATAGCAAAATGATAGCTGTAAATCCAATTGTATTAGTAATTTCATAAATGAAAATGGGCTAATGTAAATTAATGACATTAGACAGGATGAAACAGCAAGAATGCAGCAACCTGCTGTCCACAAGAATCAGAATCACACTATAAAGACACAGATTGGCTTAAAGTAGAAGATGAAAAAGATATATTGTACATAGAGTAAACATAAAAACTGAGTGGCTAAAAATAAAAAGATAAAGCAGACTTCAAGGCAAAGAGTATTATCAGAGATAGAGGGACATTTCATAAGGATAAAGGGTCAATTCTTTAGGAAGACACAACAGTCAAATGTGTATCCACCTAATAATGCTTTAAAATAAGTGACCTAAAAATTGGTAGAACTCATTATGAATAAATTCCTCAAATATATAGTTTTTTTTCCAGCAGTTGATAGAATAGTCCAAAAAAATGAATACGTACATACAAAATCTGAACCATTCTGTATATACTATCTTGTTCTGTTTGACTTTTATAGAAAGCTATACCCAAAAACTGCAGAATACACATTCTATTCAAATGCATATGGGATACTGCCAAAATAGGCCATATAGATAGCCATAGACTGTCTCAACAAATTTCAAAATATTGAGATCTTAGTTCTCTGTATTAAGATGGAGTTAAATTATAAATCAGTGTAACAGATTACTTAAGTATTAACCATCCACGTAATTTGGAAATTAAACAATACTCTTTCAAACAACTTAGTAGAGAAGAAATTATAAGGAAATTTGAAAGTATTTCCAACGGAATGATAATGAAAATAGAACATATCCAAATTTGTGCAGTGCAATTAAAGCTTTAAAATGCCTAAATTAGAAAAGAAGGGTATAAGATCATTGACACGGGGTTTACCTTAAGAAGGCTAGAAAAGGAGGAACAAAGTAAACTCGAGCAGGAGGAAGGAAATAAGCTAAGAATAGAAATCAATTAATTGCAACAAGAAAGAATGAACAAAGCCAAATATTGATTCTCTGAAAGATAATGAAAATTGATAACCTACTGGCTAATGAAATTAAGAAAGGAGGACATAAAATACCAGTAGCAAGAAAGAAAGAGATTCTATTATTATAGATCCTACAGATGCTAAAAGCACATGTAAGGGGATATTGTGAATAACTGTGCCTGTCATTTGACAACTGAGATGAAATGAATTCCTTAAAAGGCACAAACTGAAGAAAAACTATTTGCAGAAAACATGATTCTCTATGTAGACTATACTAAGACTTTGTGAAAAAGCTACTAGAATAAGTGAATTAAGGCCAAAGATAAGGTTACTATAAAAAACTTGTATTTCCATATAAAGGCAGCAAACAATTGGAAAATGAAAATTTTTAAATTGTATTTGCAATAGTGTCAAATTACTTGAAAATAATTTTAACAAAAGATATAAGGCATCTACATTGAAAGAGAAGTGAGAGAGACTTAAGTACATTGAGAGCTATAACACATTCATGGGTGAGAAGACTCAATATTGTTAATAATCATTCCCATTATAATTGTTCAGTACATTCCCATTATAATTCTTGCAAGAGATTTATAAATATTGGCAAATCCATCATTTGTCATATGTGACAGCGCATAAGGAAATCCACTCTTATGCACTCTACTGACTTCTGATAGACATGCCAAAGGAATTCAGCGGGGATGGGAAAATCTTTTTAACAAATGATGCTGGAATAACTGAGTATTAATACAGGAAAAAAATTGAACCTCAACCCCAACCTCACACCAAGTGAAAAATGTAATTTAGATATATAATAGACCTAAATGAAGATATTAAAAATTAAAGCTTCTAGAAGAAAACATATTCATAATCTGGGGATAGGTAAGGTTCTTAGGACATGGAAAGCGATAATCAATTTAAAGGAAAATTGATCATGAGACTATATGAGCATTCTCCTTAGCAGACTCCATTTAAAAATTAATAAGCAGACCACAGACTGGGAAGAAATTTACAATCATAGCTCTAAAAAATGACTAAAATCCAGAATACATAAATATCCTTCTATAGAGTCATTACAGAAAGCCAAATAATTCCACCAAAAAAATGGCAGAAAGATTTGAACAGACACTTCATAAATGCAGATATGAGTTATTAATCACAAATGATTGTATGCTCATACATTTTTGGTGCAAGTATAAAATGGTACAAGTAATTTGGAAAGTGTTCCAACAGTTTCTTACAAAATAAATACATATTTATCCTTTGACCTAGAATTAATGCTCTCAGATATTTATCTAAGAGAAATCAAAACGTATGTTTGCATAAAAGACTTGAATGATAATATAACAGCTTTATATTTAATATCCAGAACTTATTCATTAATAGGATAATGAATAAAGAAATTGTGGTATATTCTTACAAGAAAATACTTATTCAGCATTAAAAAAGAAATAAACTGATACATGAACCTATGTGGATGAATCTGAGAAACACTTGCTGCTTGAATGAAGCTTCACACAGAAGAGTATGTACTGTAGGATGTTTTCTGTTTTTGCATCTATCAGAGCTAACTGAATGGTAAACATAAGTTTTATGCATTTCACTGTATAAGTTTTTCACTTCCTTGGTTAGGTTTATTCCTAGATATTTTATTCTTTTTTATGCAATTCTGGATGGAATTGTTTTCCTGATGTCTTTTTTTTAAGGTATATTGATATACACTCTTAATGAAGGTTTCACATGAAAAAACAATGTAGTTACTACATTTACCCATATTATCAAGTCCCCACCAATACCCCATTGCAGTCACGTCCATCAGTGTAGTAAGATGCACAGATTCACTATTTGCCTTCTCTGTGCTACACTGTCTTCCCTGTGACCCCTCACACCATGTGTACTAGACATAATACCTCTCAATCCCCTCCTTCTCCCCCACAACCTGCGCTCTCACACCCTCCCCTTTGGTAACCACTAGTTCCTTCTTGGAGTCTCTCTGAGTCTGCTGCTATTTTGTTTCTTCAGTTTTGCTTTGTTGTTATACTCCACAAATGAGGGAAATAATTTGGCATTTGTCTTTCTCTGCCTGGCTTTTTTCACTGAGCATAAAATCCTGCAGCTCTATCCATGTTATTGCAAATGGTAGAATTTGTTTCTTTCTTATGGCTGAATAGTATTCCATTGTGTATATGTACCACTTCTTGTTTATCCATTCATCTACTGATAGACACTTAGGTTGCTTCCATATCTTGGCTGTTGTAAATAGTGCTGCAATAAACATAGGGATGCATATGTCTTTTTGAATCTGAGAACTTGTATTCTTTGGGTAAATTCCAAGGAGTGGGATTTCCGGGTCAAATGGTATTTCTATTTTGAGTTTTTTGAGGAACCTCCATATTGCTTTCCACAGTGGTTGAACTAGCTTACATTCCCACCAGCAGTGTAGGAGGGTTCCCCTTTCTCCGTATCCTTGCCAGCATTTGTTGTTCTCAGTCTTTTTGATGCTGGCCATCCTTACTGGTATGAGGTGATATCTCATTGTGGTTTTAATTTGAATTTCCCTGATGATTAGTGATGTGGAGCATCTTTTCATGTTTCTGTTGGCCATCTGAATTTCTTCTTTGGAAAATTGTCTCTTCATATCCTCTGCCCATTTTTTAATCAGGTTATTTGCTTTTTGGGTGTTGAGGTGTGTGAGTTCTTTATATATTTTGGATGTTAACTCCTTGTTGGATATGTTGCTTACAAATATATTCTCCCATACTGAATGATGCCTTTTTGTTCTGTTGATGGTGTCTTTTGCCGTACAGAAACTTTTTAGTTTGATGTTGTCCCATGAGTTTATTTTTGCTTTTGTTTCCCTTGCTTGAGGATATGTGTTCAGGAAGAAGTTGTTCATGCTTATATTCAGGAGACTTTTGCCTATGTTGTCTTCTAAGAGTTTTATTGTTTCATGACATACATTCAGGTCTTTGATCCATTTCTAGTGTACTTTTGTGTATGGGGTTAAACAATAATCCAGTTTCATTCTCTTGCATGTAGCTGTTCAGTTTTGCCAACACCAGCTGTTGAAGAGGCTGTCATTTCCCCATTGTATGTCCATAGCTCCTTTATCATTTATTAATTGACCATATATGCTTGGGTTTATATCTGGGCTCTCTTGTCTATTCCACTGCTCTATGGGTCTGTTCTTGTGCCAGTACCAAATTGTCTTGATTACTGTGGCTTTGTAGTAGAGCTTGAAGTTGGGGAACATAATCCCCCCTGCTTTATTCTTCCTTCTCAGGATTTCTTTGGCTATTTGGGGTCTTTTGTGGTTCCATATAAATTTTAGAACGATTTGCTCTAGTTCATTGAAGAATGCTCTTGGTATTTTGATAGGGATTGTATTGAATCTATAGATTGCTTAGGCAGAATGGCCATTTTAACAATATTAATCCTATCCATGAGCACAGGATGTGTTTCCATTTATTGGTATCTTCTTTAATTTTTCTCATTAATGTCTTGTTGTTTTTGAAGTGTAGGTCTTTCACTTCCTTGGTTAGGTTTATTCCTTGGTATTTAATTCTTTTTGGTGCAATTGTGAATGGAATTGTTTGTCTGATTTCTCTTTCTGTTAGTTCATCATTAGTGTATAGGAATGCTACAGATATCTGTGTATTAGTTTTGTATCCTGTAACTTTGCTGAATTCAGATATTAGATCAAGTAGTTTTGGAGTGGATTCTTTAGGGTTTTTTCTGTACAATATCATGTTATCTGCAAACAGTGACAGTTTAACTTCTTCCTTACCAATCTGGATGCACTTAATTTCTTTGTGTTGTCTAATTGCTATGGCGAGGACTTCCAGAACTATGTTGAATAAAAGTGGAGAGACTGGGCATCCTTGTCTTGTTCCCAATCTCAGAGGAAAAGCTTTCAGCTTCTTGCTGTTAAGTATGATGTTGGCTGTGGTTTGTCATATATGGCCTTTATTATTTTGAGGTATTTGCCCTCTATACCCATTTTGCTGAGAGTTTTTACCATGAATGGATGTTGAATTTTGTCAAGTGCTTTTTTGGCATCTATGGAGATGATCATATGGTTTTTGTCCTTTTTTGTTGATGTGGTGGATGATATTGATTTTTTATTTTTTATTTTTTTGATCAATGAATAGATATATATTTTTTTATTTTGTTATCATTAATCTACAATTACATGAAGAACATTATGTTTACTAGGCTTTCCCCTGCCCCAAGTCCCCCCCCACAAAACCCATTACAGTCACTGTCCATCAGCATAGTAAGATGTTGTAGAATCACTACTTGTCTTCTCTGTGTTGCACAGCCCTCCCCTTTACCCCACCCGCCACATTATACATGCTAATCATAATACCCCCTTTTTTCTCCCCCGCCTTTATCCCTCCCTACCCTCCCATTCTCCCCAGTCTCTTTCCCTTTGGTAACTGTTAGTCCATTCTTGGGTTCTGTGATTCTGCTGCTGTTTTGTTCCTTCAGTTTTTCTTACACTCCACAGATGAGTGAAATCATTTGGTATTTGTCTTTCACTGCTTGGCTTATTTCACTGAGCATAATACCCTTTAGCTCCATCCATGTTGTTGCAAATTGTAGGATTTGTTTTCTACTTATGGCTGAATAATATTCCATTGTGTATATGTACCACATCTTCTTTATCCATTCATCTACTGATGGACACTTAGGTTGCTTCCATTTCTTGGCTATTGTAAATAGTGCTGCAATCTGTCTTTTTCAAACTGGCTCATCTGTCTTTTTCAAACTAGAGTGTTGCATTCTTAGAGTAAATTCCTAGAAGTGGAATTCCTGTGTCAAATGGTAAGTCTATTTTGACCATTTTGAGAAACCTCCATATTGCTTTCCACAATGGTTGAACTAATTTACATTCCCACCAGCAGTGTAGGAGGGTTCCCCTTTCTCCACAACCTCGCCAGTTGTTGTTTGTCTTTTGGATGGTAGCCATCCTTACTGGTGTGAGGTGATATCTCATTTTGGTTTTAATTTGCATTTCTCTGATGACTAGTGATGTGGAGCATCTTTTCATGTGTCTGTTGGCCATCTGAATTTCTTCTTTGGAGAACTGTCTGTTCAGCTCCTCTGCCCATTTTTTAATTGGATAATTTGCTTTTTGTTTGTGGAGGTGGGTGAGCTCTTTATATATTTTGGATGTCAAGCCTTTATTGGATCTTTCACTTATGAATATATTCTCCCATACCGTAGGGTACCTTTTTGTTCTGTTGATGGTGTCCTTTGCTGTACAGAAGCTTTTCAGCTTGATATAGTCCCACTTGTTCATTTTTGCTTTTGTTTTTCTTGCCTGGGGAGATATGTTCATGAACAAGTCGCTAATGTTTATGTCCAAGAGATTTTTGCCTATGTTTTTTCTAAGAGTTTTATGGTTTCATGATTTACATTCAGGTCTTTGATCCATTTCAAATTTACTTTTGTGTATGGGGTTAGACAGTGATCCAGTTTCATTCTCTTATATGTAGCTGTCCAGTTTTGCCAGCACCATCTGTTGAAGAGACTGTCATTTCCCCACTGTATGTCCATGGCTCCTTTATCGAATATTAATTGACCATATATGTTTGGGTTAATGTCTGGAGTCTCTATTCTGTTCCATTGGTCTGTGGCTCTGTTCTTGTGCCAGTACCAAATTGTCTTGATTACTATGGCTTTGTAGTAGAGCTTGTAGTTGGGGAGTGAGATTCCCCCCACTTTATTCTTCTTTCTCAGGATTGCTTTGGCTATTCGGGGTCTTTGGTGTTTCCCTATGAATTTTTGGAATTATTTGTTCCAGTTTGTTGAAGTATGTTGTTGGTAATTTGATAGGGATTGCATCAAATCTGTATATTGCTTTGGGCAGGATGGCCATTTTGATGATATTAATTCTTCCTAGCCAAGAGCATGGGATGAGTTTCCATTTGTTAGTGTCCTCTTTAATTTCTCTTAAGAGTGTCTTGTAGTTTTCTGGGTATAGGTCTTTCACTTCTTTCTTTGGTTAGGTTTATTCCTAGGTATTTTATTCTTTTTGATGCAATTGTGAATGGAATTGTTTTCCTGATTTCTCTTTCTATTAGTTCATTGTTAGTATATGGGAAAGCCACAGATTTCTGTGTGTTAATTTTGTATCCTGCAACTTTGCTGTATTCCAATATCAGTTCTAGTAGTTTTGGAGTGGAGTCTTTAGGGTTTTTTATGTACAGTATCATGTCAGCTGCAAATAGTGACAGTTTAACTTCTTCTTTACCAATCTGGATTCCTTGTATTTCTTTGTTTTGTCTAATTGCCGTGGCTAGGACCTCCAGTACTATGCTGAATAACAGTGGGGAGAGTGGGCTTCCCTGTCTTGTTCCTGATGTCAGAGGAAAAGTTTTCAGCCTCTCGCTGTTCAGTATGATATTGGCTGTGGGTTTATCATATATGGCCTTTATTATGTTGAGGTACTTGCCCTCTATACACATTTTGTTGAGAGTTTTTATCATGAATGGATGTTGAATTTTGTCAAATGCTTTTTCAGCATCTATGGAGATGATCATGTGGTTTTTGTCTTTCTTTTTGTTTATGTGGTAAATGATGTTGATGGATTTTTGAATGTTTTACCATCCTTGCATCCCTGGGATGAATGAATCCTACTTGCTCGTAATGTATGATCCTTTTGATATATTTTTTAATTCGGTTTGCTAATATTTTATTAAGTATTTTTGCATCTACGTTCATCAGGGATATTGGTCTGTAATTTTCTTTTTTGGTGGGGTCTTTGCCTGGTTTTGGAATTAGGGTGATGTTGGCTTCATAGAATGAATTTGGGAGTATTCCCTCCTCTTCTATTTTTCAGAAAACTTTAAGGAGAATGGGTATTATATCTTCTCTGTATGTCTGATAAAATTCCGAGGTAAATCCATCTGGCCTGGGGTTTTTTTTCTTGGGTAGTTTTTTGATTACCGCTTCAATTTCTTTGCTGGTAATTGGTTTGTTTAGATTTTGTGTTTCTTCCTTGGTCAGTCTTGGAAGGTTGTATTTTTCTAGGAAGTTGTCCATTTCTTCTAGGTTTTCCAGCTTCTTAGCATATAGGTTTTCATAGTACTCTCTAATAATTCTTTGTATTTCTGTGGCGTCCATCATGATGTTTCCTTTCTCGTTTCTGATTCTGTTGATGTGTGTTGATTCTCTTTTTCTCTTAATAAGTCTGGCTAGAGGCTTATCTATTTTGTTTATTTTCTCAAAGAACCAGCTCTTGGTTTCATTGATTTTTTTCTATTGTTTTATTCTTCTCAATCTTGTTTATTTCTTCTCTGATCTTTATTATGTCCCTCCTTCTGCTGACTTTTGGCCTCATTTGTTCTTCTTTTTCCAATTTTGATAATTGTGACGTTAGACCATTCATTTGGGTTTGTTCTTCCTTCTTTAAATATGCTTCAATTACTATATACTTTCCTCTTAAAACTGCTTTCTCTGTGTCCCACAGAAGTTGGGGCTTTGTGTTGTTGTTGTCATTTATTTCCATATATTGGTGGATCTCCATTTTAATTTGGTCGTTGATTCATTGACTATTTAGAAGTGTGTTGTTAAGCCTCCATGTGTTTCTGAGCCTTTTTGCTTTCTTTGTACAACTTATTTCTAGTTTTATGCCTTTGTGGTCTGAAAAGTTGGTTAGTAGGATTTCAATCTTTTGGAATTTACTGAGGCTCTTTTTGTGGCCTAGTATGTCGTCTATTCTGGAGAATGTTCCATGTGCACTTGAGAAGAATGTGTATCCTATTGCTTTTGGGTGTAGAGTTCTATAGATGTCTGTTAGGTCCATCTGTTCTAGTGTGTTGTTCAGTGCCCTTGTGTCCTTACTTATTTTCTGTCTGGTGGATCTGTCCTTTGGAGTCAATGGTGTGTTGAAGTCTCCTAAAATGAATGCATTGCATTCTATTTCCTCCTTTAGTTCTGTTAGTATTTGTTTCACATATGCTGGTGCTCCTGTGTTGAGTACATATGTATTTATAATGGTTATATCCTCTTGTTGGACTGAGCCCTTTATCATTATGTAATGTCCTTCTTTATCTTTTGTTACTTTCTTTATGTTGAAGTCTATTTTGTCTGATATTAGTACTGCAACACCTGCTTTTTTCTCCCTATTGTTTGCATGAAATATCTTTTTGCATCCCTAGACTTTTAGTCTGTGCATGTCTTTGGGTTTGACGTGAGTCTCTTGTAAGCAGCATATAGATGGGTCTTGTTTTTTTATCCATTCTATTACTCTATGTCTTTTGATTGGTGCATTCAGTCCATTTACATTTAGGGTGATTATCGATAGATATGTAC
The DNA here is from genome assembly GCF_040802235.1 of Manis javanica. Lineage (NCBI taxonomy): Eukaryota > Metazoa > Chordata > Mammalia > Pholidota > Manidae > Manis > Manis javanica. The sequence continues at coordinate 88,095,911 of NC_133166.1, forward strand.
TTACTGCCATTTCAGGCTGTAGATTCGTGGTCACCAAAGGTTCCGGGTTACTTTCCTTACTATCTGAGTCTAACTTAACTCATTTAGTATGCTGTTATAAACACAGGGTTCTTTTCTATTTCTCCTCCTTTTTCTTCCTCCTTCATTCTTTTTATATTAGGTATCAAATTCTGTACTTTTTGTGTATACCTTGATTGACTTTGGGGATAGTCAATTTAATTTTACATTTGCCTCACAATCAGCTGCTCCATCCTCCCTACCGTAGTTTTACTAGGTCTGGTGACAGCTATCCAACCCTAGGAACACTTCCATCTATAGCAGTCCCTCCAAAATAGACTGCAGAGATGGTTTGTGGGAAGTAAACTCTCTCAGCTTTTGCTTATCTGGAAATTGTTTAATCCCTCCTTTAAATTTAAATGATAATCTTGCCAGATAAAGTAATCTTGGTTCCAGGCCTTTCTGCTTCATGGCATTAAATACATCATGTCACTCCCTTCTGGCCTGTAAGGTTTCTGCTGAGAAGTCTGATGTTAGCCTGATGGCCTTTCCTTTGTATGTGATCTTATTTCTGCCTCTGGCTGCTTTTAACAGTCTGTCCTTATCCTTGATCTTTTCCATTTTAATTACTATATGTCTTGGTGTTGTCTTCCTTGGGTCCCTTGTGTTGGGAGATCTGTGGATCTCCATGGCCTGAGAGACGCTCTCCTTCCCCAGATTGTGGAAGTTTTCAGCAACTACCTCCTCAAAGACATTTTCTATCGCTTTCTCTCTCTCTCCTTCTTCTGTTATCCCTATAATGCAAATATTGTTCCACTTGGATTGGTCACACAGTTCTCTCAATATTCTTTCATTTTTAGAGATCCTTTTTTCTCTCTGGTCCTCAGCTTCTTTGTATTCCTCTTCTCTAGTTTCTATTTCGTTTATTGTCTCCTCCACCTTATCCAACCTGGTTTTAATACCCTCCATCGTGTTCATCAACAATTGGATCTCTGACCTGAATTCATTCCTGAGTTCTTGCATGTCTTTCCGTACCTCCATTAGAATGTTGATGATTTTTATTTTGAACTCCCTTTCATGAAGAGTCACGGGGTCCATATCATTTAAATCTTTCTCGGGAGCTGTATTAACAATTTTACTCTGGACAAGGTTCTGTTGGTGTTTCATATTTGTATATGGTGCCCTCTAGTGTCCAAAAGCTCTATTCTGGAGCTGCTCAGCCCCTGAAGCAATGTCTGGGGTTGCAGGGGAGCGGTACTGGTGCCTGGGGTGGGGGGGAAAGAGCTGTTCCCCGCCTCCCGGCTGCTGTGCCTGTCTCTGTTGCCTGAGCCAGTGGGCTGGGCACTCAGGTATAAGTTTTTGTCCCAGAGCAGCCGGATATGGATCCCTGCTTTCCACAAGTGGCCGGAATCTCAGTCTCCCCAGGAACTCTGCCTGTATTAACTTTCCAACCCAGTAGTCATGCGAGTCTCATGAAAGCACCATGAAATGTAGGTTTGTGCTCCCAGCACAGATCTCCAGAGCTAGGTATTCAGCAGTCCCAAGCCTTCCACTCCCTCCCTGCTCCATTTCTCTTCCTCCCGCCGGTGAGCTGGGTTGGGGGAGGGGCTCGGGTCCCATGGAGCCACAGCTCCGGTACGTTACCCTGTTTGCTGAGGTCTGCTCTTTTCTCCAGGTGTGTGCAGTCTGATGCTGACCTCTTTTCTGTTGCTCTCTCAGTATTAGTTGCACCAATTAAATTTTCTATTTGTATCCAGTTTTAGGAGGAAGCCTCTGTCTCTCCTCTCATGCCACCATCTTTAATCCAATCAGATTTTTAAATATTGTACCATCCTTGCATCCCTGGAATAAATCCTACTTGATTATGGTGGATGATCTTTTTGGTGTATTTTTAAATTGGGTTTGCTAATATTTTGTTAAATATTTTTGCATCTATGTTCATCAGGGATATTGGTCTGTAATATTCTTTTTTTTCATGGTGTGTTTGCCTGGTTTTCATATTAGAGTGATGCTCACTTCATAGAATGAGTTTTGAAGTATTCCCTCCTCTTTTACTTTTTGGAAAACTTTAAGGAGGGATGGGTATTAGGTCTTCACTAAATGTTTGATTAAATTCAGTGGTGAAGCTATCTGGTCCAGGTGTTTTGTTCTTACGTAGTTTTTTTTATTGTAGTTCAGTTTCATTGCTGGTAATTGGTCTGTTCAGATTTTCTGTTTCTGGGTCAGTCTTGGAAGGTTGTATTTTTCTAGAAAGTCTTCCATTTCTTCTAGGTTATCCAGTATGTTAGCATATAATTTTTCATAGTATTCTCTAGTCATTCTTTGTGTTTCTGTGTTGTCCATAGTGATTTTTCCTTTCTCATTTCTAGTTGTGTTCATGTGTATAGACTCTCTTGTCTTGATAATTCTGGCTAGGGGGTTTATGTATTTTGTTTATTTTCTCAAAGAACCAGCTCTTGCTTTCATTGATTCTTTCTATTGTTTTATTCCTCTCGATTTTTTTATTTCTGCTCTAATCTTTATTATGTCCCTCCTTCTACTGACTTTGGGCCTCATTTGTGTTTTTTTTCCAAGTTTTGTTAATTGTGAGTTTAGACTGTTCACATGGGATTGTTCTTCTTTCCTAAAGTAGGCCTATATTGCAATATACTTGCCTCTTAGCACGGCCTTGGCTGTGTCCCACAGATTTTGCAGTGTTGAATTATTGTTGTCATTTGTCTCCATATATTGCTTGATCTCTGTTTTCATTTAGTTATCGATCCATTGGTTATTTAGGAGCATGTTGTTTGTGGTATTCTTCATTTTCTTTTCATAATTTGTTTCTAGTTTCATACCTTTTTGGTCTGAGAAGCTGGTCGGTACAATTTCAATATTTTTGAATTTACCAAGGCTCTTTTTGTGGCCTAGTATATGATTTATTCTTGAAAGTGGTCCATGTGCACTTGAGAACAATGTGTATTCTGCTGCTTTTGGGTGTAGAGTTCTGTAGATGTCTGTTAGGTCCATCTGTTCTAATGTGTTGTTCAGTGCCTCTGTCTCATTACTTATTTTCTGTCTGGTTGATCTGTCCTTTGAGTGAGTGAAGTGTTAAAGTCTCCTGGAATGAATGTATTACATTCTGTTTCCCCTTTTAGTTCTGTTAATATTTGTTTCACATATGTAGGTGCTCCTGTGTTGGGTGCATAGATATTTATAATGGTTGTATCTTCTTGTTGGATTGACCCCTTCATCATTATGTAATGTCTGTTTGTCTCTTGTTGATTTCTTTGTTTTGAAGTCTATTTTGTCTGATACAAGTACTGTAACACCTGCCTTTTTCTCCCTATTGTTGGTATGAAATATCTTTTTCCCATTCCTTTATTTTCAGTGTGTGTATGACTGGGTTTGAAGTGAGTCTCTTGTAGGCAGCATATAGATGGGTCTTGCTTTTTTATCCATTCTGGAATTCTGTGTTCTTTGATTGGTGCATTCAGTCCATTTACATTTAGGGTAATTATCAATAGATATGTACTTATTGATGTTGCAGGCTTTGGATCCGTGGTTACCAATGGTTCAAGGGCAGCTTCTTTACTATCTAACCATCTACCTTAACTCACTTATTATGCTGTTATAAACACAGTATGATGATTCTTTTTTCTCTCCCATCTTTTTCTTCCTCCTCCTCTCTTTATATGTTAAGTGTTTTATTCTGTACTCTTTGTGTATCCCTTGACTGACTTTGTGGGTAGGTGACTTAATTTTGCTTTTGGTTAGTATTTAGTTGTTCTACTTCCTTTGCTGTGGTTTTATTTTCTCTGGTGACAGCTATTTAGCCCTAGGCATACTTCAACTAGAGCAGTCCCTTTAAAATACACTGTAGAGATGGTTTGTAGGAGGTAAATGCCCTCAACTTTTGCTTATCTGGGAATTGTTTAATCCCTCCTTCAAATTTAAATGATAATCTTGCTAGAAAGAGTATTCTTGGTTTGAGGCACTTCTGTTTCATTGCATTGAATATATCATGCCACTCCCTTCTGGCCTGTAAGGTTTCTGCTGAGAAGTCTGATGATAGCCTGATGAGTTTTCCTTTTCAGGTGATCTTTTATCTCACTCTGGCTGCTTTGAATACTCTGTCATTGTCTTTGATCTTTGCCATTTTAATTATTATATGTAGGTGTTGTTTCCTTTTTCAGAGATCTGTGGACTTCCATGGCCTGAGAGACTATTTCCTTCCCCAGACTGGGGAAGTTTTTAGCAATTATTTCTTCAAAGACAGTTTCTATCCCTTTTTCTCTCTTCTTCTTCTTCTTCTTCTTCTTCTTCTTCTTGTACTCCTATAATGTGAATATTGCTCCGTTTGGATTGGTCACACAGTTCTCTTAATATTCTTTCATTCCTAGAGATCCTCTTTTCTCTCTGTGTCTCAGCTTCTCTGTATTCCTGTTCTCTGATTTCTATTCCATTAAGAGTCTCCCCCACCTCATCTAATCTGCTTTTAAATCCCTCCATTGTTTGTTTCATTTCTTTTATCTCCCTCCTGAATTCATCCCTTAGCTCTTGAATATTTTTCTGTAGCTCCATCAGCATGCTTATGACTTTTATTTTGAATTCTTTTTCAGGAAGATTGATGATTTCAGTCTCACTGAGCCCTCTTTCTGGTGTTTGAGGGATTTTGGATTGACCAAGGTTCTTCTGCCTTTTCATTGTCCTGGAGCAATGAGAGTGGTTGCTGGCAGCACGTGTATCAGCTGGGAGGACAGAGGCCCTTCCTGCTTGCTGGTCGCTGTGTCTCTCTCCACTGTCTGTGCCAGTTAACCACACACAGGGAGCAGCCTCTGGGTCAATCCCCTAAACTGCCATGCACGGGTCTAGCCCTTGGGATGGCCTAGGGCATTGGCAGAGGTTGCAGGCCAGTGGCATGTGTTCTGCCATGAGAAAAAAAGGCCTTTTGTGCTTCCCAGTCTCTGCGCCCATCTCTGCTGTCTGTGCCAGTCAACCACGCCTAGGGAGCAGCCCCTGGGTTAAGCTGTGTAGTTGCTTTAGGCAGGGTTCCCTCCGGCTGGTGTGCAGCAATGGTGCAGACAGCTGGTTTGCGTGCATGTGCTGGCGTGGAGGAAGGAACGGCAGGCTGCTCATCATGGTGAGGGTCCTCAGGACTGCATTGCCAACCAGGGGGATAGGGTGCCTGAAGTTCCTTAAAAGTTCCCAGCCTGCTGGGCTGAGTGTGCCAGGACGGTTTTGTCCACCTGTTAAACTCTTGACTCTTCAAGACTTTTAAAGTGCCTGCTTTTCTTTTGTACCAGGGCAGCTGTTTGTGGGACCCTGTTCGCAGTCTTAGTCTCAGACTTTGCTTTCAGCTCCTCTAATATCCAGAGCACCATGCATTGTGGGTCTGTGCTCTCGGCACAGATATCTAGGACTGGTTACTTGGTAGCCCTGTGCTTCCACTCCCTCTCCGCTCTGATTCTTTTCCCCCTGCCGGTGAGCTGGGGTCGGGGGAGTGCTTGGTTCCCACCAGGTCAGGCTTTATACTTTACCCTTTTCTGTGAAATGTTGACTTCTCCCAGATGTAGACTGGCTGGTGTACTCTTACTTCTGGTCACTCTTTTAGGAATAGTTGTATTTGCTGTATTTTCAAAATATATGTGGTTTTGGGAGATTTCCACTACACCACTCACACTGCCATCTTTTCCTCCTCTCACTCTGTGTAAGTTTTACCTTTAAAAGAAGGAACAGATATTGAACTAAGTTATGTGCATGCTTATGTATTTTGGGATGAAGGGTACTGATATCTGCAGGTCACTTTGAAATGTATAACAAAGATAATATGGTTTGGTGGATGGACAGACAATAAAGCAAATATAGCAGAATACTAATAATTATATAATCTAGGTAGTTGATGTTTACTGTCCAAGTCTTTCACCTTTTTCTGTATTTGAAATTTTTCATAAGAAAGTACTAGAAAAAAATGAACAAGGTAAAATAAAGATTCAAGAGAAAGTAATGTATCTTGAAAATAGGCAAAGAAGAGCCATCATATGAATAATAAACAACACATACGGAAAACTACAATTCAGGTAAATGAAATTGAGGAGTTGAAACTGTATATTGAAAGAACACTGCATACCTGAGAATATCAGTGCAAAGTGACCAACACCACCAAATTATTGGACTTAAAAAAAAGCAATCCATTGGGCTTCCAAAGCAAAAAGAGCAAATGACTCATAAGGGAGACAAATTAGGTTATAGACATTTTCACAGCAATGTTTTATGCTGGAAGAAAAGGAAGTAATATATTTCATATATACTCAGGAAAAGGAAATGTGAGCAAAGGATTTTATAGCCAGCAAAATTGACTTTAGACCAGAGAAGCTATTATTACCATGCAAGGATTTAAGAACTATTGTTCCCATGAGCCCTTCTCAGGGAGTCTATTTGAGAATGAACTACAGATAACCAAAATCACAAGAGCAATGTGTACAAAAGAACTGACAGTGAGCACCACTTATAAAACTAAGACCAAATGAGGGCTAGAATATAGCATATAATGGCTGTCTACTCTGACAACGTACATAAAGGACAATTACACAAAATGGAAGAGAAGGTGAATATAGACAAATACTTTTAGTGGCTTTTATTAGTTAATATTAGTAAATGGTAATATTAGTGTTGTCATTCTGAGACTGTTGCATATGTGGTATAGAGCATATTAATAATTATGGGATACCTGGGAGTAATCATGGCATAATTTTAATTATGTGCATAAGGATATTCTAATTGTGTAAACTGAGCCTGGAACTTCTCTTCAGACTATCAAGGAAGCTATTACAGACTAGGTTCACCTCAGGAGGGCTCAGCAGTCCACTTGCAGAGTTTTTCAGGTTTCAGTAAGAATAGTAACTGCTGTGGTTTGAAGCTCACCAAATATGTTTAATTCTGTGAGCTCATAACACCTTAAAAACGAATTGGTCATTATGGAGGATGATAGAGAACCAATTCATTTTCTTAAAAAACGGTAAATAGAAAGCCAGTCACTTACCCTGGCTTTCCTAAATGAACCAGAAGGACTGGGTAATCGAATAGCAGATTAAGGGGATCATGTCTCTGTAAAATGTTCTAACTAAACAACAACAAAGAATTGATGGAAGTAGTTTGTCACTATGTTAAAACCCTTAATAAAATAGTTGATCTAAGGTATTGACCTAAAATAACTCCTAATAACACCAAAAAAGAGACAACCAGATATTAATGCCACTTTTAGAACACAGCATCACTTACAGTCTTGTCAAAGGGACAGAGCATGAGTCTGATCAAGTCTCTGGATCCAGCTACTAATTTGCAGGAAGTAAAGTGCTTGCACTGTGAGTCTATCTTCTGTAAAATCCTCTCGGCGAGCAAATGAAGTCAAGTAATAGGATGTGTACATTTATTTGATGGCATAAATATAAACTCTTAAGGAAAAGATAATATAACTGTAATTGGGTTGGAGATGGAAGAGAGGTAAGGAGAGTGGGAGTAGAGATACACAATTACTTTCCTTGCTTATGGTTGGGAGTTTGTAAAGCACAAAGCATAAGAAAATGTATCTGACAGATCCAGCAGTGGACTAAAGAAACTTACTAAAAGAAACTGATTCTCATGTAGGATCACAAAGCAAAACTCTCTATTTTGTGTGCTGGCACAGAATTATCTCTATATTAACTAAAAGCAAAATGTATACAGTGGATGTAATCTATTATGTTGAAGAATGATGCACATCCAAGTTCTGACAATTTCTGTAAAGTTGCACAAGAAACTGGTAATAATGGTTACCTCCAGGGAGGTGATCTGAGCTACTGAGGGATCAGAGTGGGTGGAGACTTAGTTTTTGCTGTATACTTTTTTGAAACCTCTGAAAATCACTTACTTACTCAAAAAATTAACAACTTACATTTTAACAAGATCCTTCCTGACCTAGTCTGTGTTCACCTGAATTGCAAATTCATAGTACTAGGCATTTACAGAGACGGTGAAGAAACCTTTAAAGAGACTAATGGACATAAAAGGAAAAGAAGCCATAATAAATAATGTATAAAGAAATAAGTAGAGCTACCAATTCTGATTCAGTACCACCCTTCCCCTGTCCTCTACCAATCTTTCTCTCTTGGGATATTCTGATCAGCTATAGATGTGATACTAATGATCCTTTAAAACCATGACTTGACTGGTGCCGGGCCGCCATTTTTCAGGTGTCCTGGGAGAAGTCATAAGAATTGGGTTGGGCCTCAGAGCATCATACCAACAACACGGTGTGCACTGCAGGGGTCCCACCCTTTCTCAGTTCTCAGTCCTTTTTGAGTATCTGCCTTCTGTGCTCCTGTGCATCTCTTCCAAGGTGATAAAGTCAGAGCAAGGATTTCTTTACTAACACCTAGTTAGAGAAACAGCAAGAATTACTACCTCAACTACTGTCCATTGGTTAGGGAGACAAAAGTTTAAGAATTTGAACATGTTAATGGGAGGTCTTATGAACAAGGGCAAACTTACCAATTCACCGTGCAGTTTAAAGCAAACATGTTTTAGTATCTATTCTATATACTCTGCTATTTATATTTGGTGTAATTTTTCTTCTTTTCCAAGGCAAGAAAAATCAAATAATATGCTGTAGGAAATACACTGACATCTGCTTATTTATCCCATTGTAGTGTGAAATAATAGTTAAAGAAATATATTAGTATTACTTTATTGCATGTTGAAAGTGGTGAATACTGTCTTTCTCTGAAAACTCAGAAGTATCAACAGTTTTATCATTATTTCTATATTTTGTGCATTCCCTTTTTTTCTTTTTATGACTTTTGCTTTATAATCAGACATCGTTAAAAATGAGAGGTAAAATGTTCCTTAATTGTCACTCAATTTACCATGTCCTCTAGAAGGAACTTGAGGTTGGCCTAGAACTTTTATGGTGAGGGATTATAGGTTTCTTAGTTTGTATTATAATTGTATGCAAGCAGGCCTTTACTATAATAACCTGAGTTTCTTGACCCAATTACAAATTAAGTTTGGCTAAGTCCAAATTAAAAAACCATCCAAAGGCATCTATCTACATTATAGTCCCGTTATCTAACATGGTTTTGTGTTATCTCTGTTTTTGTGTGTGTATGTGTGACAGGTTATTTTTAAAGAGCAACTTTCACCAAAAAAATTGGGCTTCTTAGATGTGACAGAACTTGTTGGCGCCCTTAGTGACATTCTCCATGTTGAGATCAGGGAAGGAGAACAGGACTTACTGGTATTTGATGTTGATATGAAGCCTACACCATCCGGTGGGTTGAGTCACAGTATCATGCAAACCTGATTTGTAATTGTCCTGTATGGACAGTGGGGGATAAAAAGGATTGATTATATAATTTTGTTTGTTGTGATCACATCAACCAAACAGATCACATAGCTTTGAAAATGTTTTTCTTTCTGGTGATACTTGTAATAAGGCCAACCTGTATTATAAATAAAGACTATCTGAATTTTTAGTATTTATTTTCTTTATTGTCCAGAGTTTTGGATGATTCTGAAGAAATCAGTTTTCTGAAATGGTGATCTGATGGGGAAATACTAAATAGTTCAGTGGTTCTTAATTCTGGTTGTGCATCAAAAGCTTTTTAGAAATGCACAGAGATTTGGAATGAATGGGCATGCATTGGAATCCAGCATTTGTATTTTTCTTAAATAAACTTTTTATTTGGGGATAATTTAGGTTTACGGAAAAGCTGCAAAGATAATACAGAGTCCCCATATGCCCTTCATTCAGTTTCCCCTAATATTAGCATCTTATGTTACCATGATACACTTATCAAAACTAAGAAGTTAACATTGGTACATTACTATTAACTACAGATTTTATTTTGATTTTATCAGTTTTCTCACAGTTGTTCTCCTGTTTCTGAATCTACTCCTAAGATACCATATTGCAATCAAGGCACTTCATTTTTGTTTTTGTTTTTGTTTTCTTTTTGGCTTTGTTTTTTTTTTCTTTTGAAATTTTTATTGACATTATTGTAGATTCTCATGCAATTATTAAGAACTAATTAGAGAGAGATCCCATGTACTTGTTACTCTTCCCTCAATGGTAATGCCTTGCCACACTATATAGTACAATATAGTACTTGTATTTTTATAAGCTTCTACAAGTGGTTGTGACACCTATTTTTTTCCAAAATGTAATGCATCTTTGTTGGTTTTCTGATTATTAATATAACTCATGTTCACTCTAAAAAATTCACATAGCGCAGATGAGTAGAAAGTGAGCATTTCTCATCATTTTACTCCCCAAACAGTGCTGTTAGAATTTTTATGTAGCCTTCTAGACTTTTTTCAATGTATATGTAAACATAGCTAGATTTTTTTTAAATGATCAAAGGAGTATTAGCCTTTTTAAACAATTACAACAATGCAGAGGTGGTAACTAGTGATAATAGTTTTAATGGGTCTTTTTCTGGACTTTTGTATAATATGGTTATTTATTATATTTATAATTTTCTTCCACAACATAGTAGTATGTAAATACAGTATAAGTCCTTGCTTTTTATACTTCATATATTATGGATGTTTTTCTGTATCAGAATATAAAGTTTATTTAATCCCTTTTAACTATGTGTAATTGTTCTATGTGAGCATATTATAATTTAACCAGTCTGCTTTTGATGGACATGTAGAGTGTATCCATTTTTTTATCACTATAAAAAATATAGTGATACTCTTGTATCTGCATCTTTGTGCACTTATTTTTCTTTAGGAGCCACTGTGGTTTTATGTCTACCTGGGGTCTGCTTCAATGTGCTCGCCTCTTTATAAACATGTAAATTTGGATAAAATATATGATTCATTTGGAAATTCCCTAAAATTAAGGCATTGTATTATAGAATGTAAAGTAATCACATATACATATATTAAGCAACAATTAATGTTCATTGCTAAAGTTGAACAAGAAATAAATTAAAATCAGGATGTTGAAAAATAAAAATCTTTGACCAAAGTTTAAGAAACCATACCAGACTTATCCTTCCTGCCAACATAAATAATTTAAGATTGGTTCCCATCTTGAATTTCCCTTATATCTCTCGATACTGAAAGGTCTACAAAGAAAGGTTCATATCTCTCATTTATCATCATTTGCTCAGTGACTGGCACATAGAATATGCTTAGTAGCAATAACACAAATTATTTTTATAGCTATACAATGACTCTATTGGTCATTTCAGATGGAGCTGTTTCATCAGTCAGAAATTCATGCTTAATTCAATCAGATAAAGACATAGAAGACAAAGCTTGTGTCTCCAGTCCCCCTAGAAATTCACTGTCTGCAGCTGCCGTAGAGGAGACCACATGGGATTGCCCTTTGAAAAACCATGAAGAGCCAGAGCAGAAGATTTTCAAGAAGCCTAATTTGGTGGTAAAGCCTTTACAGTTGGTGAGTAAGATTTAAAGACTTTTCGCACTGGAGATTCAGTATTATGGAAAGCAACAGAATGAATGTTTCTTTAAACCAAAATTCTGTTTTAGAACAGCATTATTTCTAAATATATGATTTCCTGGAAGAGACCAGAGGTTTGTTTTGAAGTCACCTTATGCATCATTTATTCTGGTTTTCAATCTTTCATGTAACTAGGTTTTCCCGTAAGTCTGATTTTAAAGTTTCAGATGGCTTTGAAGATTTGACAGTTCTCTCAAAATGACATTGCTGATTGTCTGCCCAGGTTTTTCAAAATGTAGGCTTGAAAACCCTTGAGGTCATTAGAGGGAAGCATTGAGAAGCTTTGTTTTAGCTGTGTGCTCAGCAGCAGCTGCAAATTGCCCCTGCACCCATCTTTAATTGTAGGATGCTTTTTCCCCCCTTCATCACATCCCTATGCACAATTCTCCGTTTTTGTGTTTTCATTTCCTATTAGTCATTTTGTTGTTGTCAAGGAATTAACCGCTTACTCTTCTTCCCTTCTGTTCTCTGTAGGTGGTTCTTTCATGGAAGAAAACATGTTTGGAGAACCTGCTATATTTTATGGAGGACACTAGGAAAGACTAAAGGAAAATAATATTTTTTAAAATTAGGATGTTTGAAAAATTCTGTTTTGATTGGAAGACTAGTCTGAAATTTAATCCACTCTTCATAAAGTTCCCTTTGATGATGGGGTTGAGTAGGATGAGTATCTTAGTTCATCCTGAATATTTGAAGTACCATGTTTTCAATTTTGTATAAGGAAGTTGTATAATATGCCATACTTAAAGCTCTTTGTCTAATTTCATAAGGCAGTAGTTTTCATATTTAATGTAGGTAAGGATCACCTAGGAAATTTTTTGAATTGTGGGCCCCTCTTACAGATATTCTGAATGTCTGGGCTAAAGCCTAAAAATTTTTATTTTTATAATTTGTCAGTTGATTCTGATAGAGGTGACTTATGAAATATACTTTGAGAAATGTTGTCATAGAGTTTGAAATGTCACCCAAAGATTTATAGTGATTTCTTTAATTTCTTTTTTAACTTGTAGCAAGTAGAAATTAACAAATCACAGCACAATCTGGCAATGGCAAATCATGATATCGCACCAGATGCTGTATGGGACAAGAAATTATTCAGACTGCCACCATTAGATACCAGTACCCTCGTGGGGGTCTTTGTGGAGTATATCATCTCTCCCAGTCAATTCTACATCCGAATCTATAGCAGGGATTCATCAGAGTTACTTGAAGACATGATGATTGAAATGCGGTAGGAGTCTGTTGTTTTCAATGTATTTTTTTCATGTATCATCCTAAACCAGTAGTTCTCAAACATTTTGGTCTCAGAGCTCTTAAAAAATAAGAACCCAAAGGAGCTTTTGTTTAAATTTATCATCTAAAAATTGAAACTAACATTTACAAGTATTTTTTGTTTAAAAATAATGATTAATTCATTTGTATGAGTATAAATAACGTACTTATGAAAAATATTTTCTGGAAATCAGAGTGGCATTGTCTTACATTTTTGCAAATATCCTCAATATGTGTCTTAAAAGAAGATAGTTGGATTTTAATATCTGCTTCTCTCTTTAATCTCTTGAGATATGTATTTTTGGTTGAAGTGTTTGATAAGTGTCTGGCCTCACACAACTACATAGTTGGGAAAAGGAGTATTTTAATACCCTTTTCAGAAAACTGAATATTCTTTGGTAGTATACTAACGTGTGAAAAGTGGTAGTTTCTTAAAGACTAGTTGCAATGTGGAATTTCAACTTTTCATACTCTACTGTGTTCAGGTCCGTTGGTCTGCCTTTGTACTTTGAATGGATCCAGGACCAGTTGTGCAATTGCAGCCTCCAAGGCAAAATTAAAATGCAAGTCTCCTTGTCTGGAAATTACTAAGAATTTCAAGATGAGCAATAGCAGAACATTTAAGCAACAATAGGACCCTTGTTAGTGTGGACTCAGGGAAACTGGCCCTGAATGGATCATTTATCCCCATCTATGATTTTAAAACATCATTCATTGGTCCTTGGGAAAATACTGGTTCACTGAGTTATGTAGACCTGTCAAATAGTGACACATTTCATCATACAATATTCAAAAAATAACATTACCACTGATCTCATCGGAAAAACATTAAGTATTAGGAAGCTATGAAGTTCATGGTGTCGGATGCAACATTTCAAAATCCTAATTTTCACTTGAAAACTTAAAGAATTTTATCCTTGACAACAAATACTGTCAAGGTTTTCCTTGAAGTGATAGGCTCACTTCATTTTTGAGAAAATGTGTGTCAGATACCCAAATCTGAATAAACATAGTTTGTTAGTGGTGCTTTGGAGCAGAAATAGCATTCCATGAAAACAGTGTCTAGTTCATCTTTCAAGTAAAAATAATGTTCCACCAAAAACAAAAACAGCAAGTTCAGTACACAACTCAAATGTGCAAGTGCTTTTCCTTAAGACAACTTGGGAAGTGTTTGACGTGTACTTCCATTTTTGTTGAAGAGAATATTGAAAAGGTGGTCACTCACTGGTTGAGATTTAATAAACTTAGTAGTTTTATTGCTTTATCAAGGACATTCTTAAGTGAAATTTGCCTCTTTTTTTCTTTCTTTCTTTACATGAATGTATGGCAGGGACAAATAAATGACCACTAGTAAAGAAAGTTTGGTGCCTCTGCCTTGGTTTAGCTAATGCACCTGGAGTTTTACCCGCCCTCCTTCTACAACATCAGTGTGGATGTTAACCCAATGAAAAGGCAAATGACTGTTTTTATAACAACACTACAGTATTAAAATCGCTTTGATCTCATGGACCCTCTGAAAATATATTAATGTCCCCAGGGTTTGTGAACTACACTTGGAGAGCTACAGCTCTAAATTATCTTTCCTCTACTGAAAAATGTTGTCCTTTGTTAGTAAACACCATGTAAAATATGTACCTTTCCAGTCACTTCAGATTTATTCATGATCAACGATGTCTGATTTTTACATTGATGTCACATATAAGAATAATTTATTTTGTATCTCTCCAAAAGTAGTCCATTTTTTTTTCTACTTTTACCACATCATATATTCTTCTCTCACCCAAGAACTCCTGGCATAACATAAGTCACATAATAATCACTTAGTAAAAATATTGTCATATATTTCATTCCAGTATGCTGAAGATTTAGTTCATGGTTTAAAGTGCATTCTCTGCCTTTGTGACCTTGAAGTTACTTTACTTATCTGGGCCTAGTTTTTTCATTTCCAAAGTGGGGATAATCATAATACCTACCTCTCATGGAGTTGTGAAGATTAAAGTACTTAGAATGCTCAAATGCTGGCTGCTCAAATATGCTAGTACTATAGCTGATGTGTGCTTAGTGTTCAGATGTTGAGTCACTGGCAGTACAAGGAGAAGACAGGCATGGCCTTTGCCTTTGTGAACACATGATTAGCTAGGAAGATAGGTAGGGGTATGTCAGGTATTGTGCAAGGAAGTGGTTATGCCTGGATGAGGTCGGGGAAAGCTTCACAAAGCAGATGCTTGAGCTGGGTGTCAAAGGCAAGCAAGAATATGTCAGTCAAGGAGATGTGAGTGGGTATATGCAGGTTCAGTCACTGGCACCAAGGCCAGCTAACAAATGAGGGAGCAGGGCAACAGATAGGGATGTGGAGTCACCACCACAGGGACAGTAACTGGATGTGAAATACCATCAACATGATGGGAAGGAATTTTGACTTATTCTGTAGATAGGAAGCCTCTGAAGGCTTTAAGAAAGGAAGACCATTGACAGGTTTGGGTTTTAGGGTAACTCTAGTTGCAGTGTGGAAGATAGATGGAGTGAAGGAGGAAGCTCTGTTAATAGGCTGGTCTTGGTGAGAGAGTGCAAAGGAAGAGATAAATTGGAAAGTAAGAAAGTAAAATCATCGGGTCTTGGTGACAGTGGGGCTGAGAAGGATAAAAGAATATGAGAACTGTGGCTTTAGAGATTGGGTAGGTTTGAACTGGGGTTACACGTTACAGATCTGCCCATAAGTACGTGAAAGGTGACTGTGGAGGGTGAATTTGGCAATGTTGTATGGACAATATTAGTTAAGATTTGGTTTAGCCACTGTTGCAAAGATATAAGTAGCATAAAGAAGATGAAAGTTTCTTTCTTCTTTCCATAATAGTCCATGGATAAGCAATAAAGCCTGAAAGGGTAGCTCCATGGTGTTAGGGTCACCAGTTTTCTGTCTTGCTGCCCAGACAGTATGTTCCCCTCCATCTGCTCCAGAGTGTAGCTCACCAGCACATCCACTGTGGAAAAAGGAGGAGGCTTGGAAGCATGTCCTTTCCACAGCTGAAATTCTCACACTTTATTTTTTCTTTTTTAAATTGTGGTGAAATACAGATAAATTTTACCATCTTACTTATGCACACTTTAATTTTTCTCAAAGCCTTTTGGCCAGAATCTAGTATTCACATAGCCACATCTAGATGCAAGGGAGCTTGGGAAATCTGAATGGCCATATACACAATTAAAATTTGGGATTCTATTTCTAGGGAAAAAGAGGAGGCTGGAAGTCGGGGACAACTAGCATCTTTTCCATACAGTTGGAAATGAAATTTTAAAGCTCAGAAGGGATGCAGGGTCTTAAGATAGAGATGGAGAATGATCAGTTTGTCAGTAGTGTATAACACATGAAAATGAATGTGAGATGGTTTACAGCAAGAATAATAATAAATAGTTAATATTTGATTGCTTATTGTATTTGGACTCTGTGTTAAGCATTCATATATTTTAGCTAAGTTTTTATTATCATCATCTGCAGTAAATGGAAGCACAGAAAGATAGTCACACAGCTAGTAAATGATGGAGTCAAGTTCTAGTTCCAAAGCCTGAGCTCCTGTTATTCCTAAAGATAAGACCCCAGAGAACCCAAAATTTTAAGGCAATTACAGAGCCAGTAAAGGAATAATTATTGACAGGGAAGAATAGGAGAAAATAGTGTCTTGGAAGCTAAGTAGGATAGAGTTTGAAAGAGGACAGGATCAGGGTTATGCCGCAGAGAGCAAGGATATTGAAAGTTGAGAGAAAAGCTTTTGGATTTGCAAATTAATAGGCCATTGATGTCTTAAAAATGTCCATTTTAGGAAATGCTGGGGAATGAAATTTGGTTACATTCTATTCAGTGTGTGTGAAATAAAATGAGTGTACAAGTTTCTATTTGAAGAAGTTTTTTGATGAAAAGAAGGAATTTAGAAAAAAAGGAAAATAAAATTAATTGGTATTAATAAATATTAACAAATCAGGAAAAGTGAGGATCTTTTCTTTGCTTTTTGCCAGTACTTTCCTGCTCTTGATACATCAATGTAAATGATCTTTATTTCTCCCTGTGGGTTTCCCTGTATTATGGAATTCTGCAGGCGCTGTTATTCTAATCAGCTGGTGTCTGACCGGTACACCATGCCAGAATATTTCATCCAGCCAGGGCATCTCTGTTGTGTACGGATTTCTGAGGATAAGTGGTGGTATCGGGTCATCATCCATCGAGTCCTTGGGAAACAGGAAGTTGAAGTGTTCTACCCAGACTTTGGAAATATTGGAACTGTTCCAAAGACTTCCCTCAGGTTCCTCAAGTGAGTTGACAGATTAAATAAGGACGACTTAAGTTTTGAATCATAATGTTGAAATTCTGTGGGATGGGGTTCTCTCTTCCCTTTCTCTTGCCTTCCTCTCTCCATCCTTCCCTCCTCCTTTCTTCTTAGTGGTCACTTAATTTCAGTTATAATCCTTGTGTCTTCTTCATTCACATGCTTATGAATCTGAATGGACTGTGAGACTAAATTTTCATCTGTTGTAAAGAAAATGATTCTATTAATTATGCTAAGAATTGTATTTATATAGCATGATGGTTTAACTTCCTATCTATATTTTAATTGCATGGTTTTCAAAGACTATTATGTTTTGCAATTTATTTCTTAGGCTGCCTTACAGAGTAAGGCATTCATTTGAAAATGCATGAATAGTTGGTGGCGGCCGCCGCGAGGCCAGGCGCAGCGGGGTCGGGTCCCCCAGCGCAGTTCCCCGTCTAGCCTTGAGGGGGCGCCGGCGCGGCCGATCAGGTGACCAAGCGCTTGTCCGGGGCTGGGGGAAGCGGCCTCTTCTCAGCCGCCAGAGACGCCGCCCCTAGCAGAGGAGCTCGGGAAGGCGGCGAGCGCTGGGGCTGGGGACGGAAGGGCGGCGGGAGGAAGGCAGCAGGCTGCTGCTGGGGAAGGGACCCCAAGGTGTCCGCCGCGGCTCGTCTGTCACCCGCGCGGATTGGGGCGCCAGGGCCATGGGCGCGCTCCCCTGAGGCAGAGGTCGTGGGCAGGAGGGTAGGAGGTCCACTAGAGGTTGCTGTGGAAGCCGCGGCCGTGACTGGGTGCGAGGTAGCCGGCGGCGGCACCCCTTTTCCCCCCTAACCCCCCACCATGTCGTGCTTGGTGCTGCAGCCCCGTCAGCAGAGGCTGGCGGAGAAGCTCACCATCCTCAGTGACCAGGGCATCGGCATGCTTACCAGCCTCTACAACAAGAAGGCATGTGGAGACCCCAAGGCAAAACCATTCTACCTTATTGACAAAAACCTGGAATCTGCTGTGAACTTCATAGTCAGAAAGTTTCCTGCTGTAGAAACCCGCAACAACAAATCAACAGCTTGCACAACTTCAGAAAGAAAAATCCGAGATTCTGAAAAATTTGGCATTATACTACTTCACATTTGTAGATGTTATGGAATTTGAGGACCATGTTTGTGAATTGCTGAATACTTTTGATGTGTGCCAAGTCTTCTTTGATATTACCTTAAACTTCGATCATACAAAAATCTACTTAGATTTGACCATAACCTATACAACACTAACGATCCTCCTGTCTGGAATTGAAGAAAGGAAGGCAATCATTGGATTATATAACTATGCTCATGAAATGACCCATGGAGCAAGTAACGGAGAATACCCATGCCTTGGTCAGATGATCGTGGATTATGAAAACCCTTTAAAGGTGATGGGAGAATTTGTACCCCACAGCAAGTCTCTTTCAGATGCACTAATTTCTCTTCAGTTTGTGTGTCCTCAAAGGAATCCTTCAGCTGACTAGTGGAGAAACACCCAATTACTGAGTCTCATCAGTGCACCCAGTGCAATGCTCAATCCTGCACAGTCTGACACTATGCCTTGTGAATACCTCTCTTTGGATGCAATGGAAAATGGATTATTTTTGGTTTTATTTTGTGTCATGGGATCCTAAATACTGATGCGACAGCACTGAATCTTTGGAAGCTAGCTCTTCAAAGTAGCTCTTGCCTCTCACTCTTTCAAGATGAAGTTTTCCACATTCATAAAGCTGCAGAAGACTTGTTTGTAAACATAAGAGGCTATAATAAGCGCATTAATGACAAGAGAATGCAAAGAGGCAGCTGTGTCACATGCTCGTTCAATGCACAGAGAAAGACACAAGGTTTTAAGGTCTGCACTGAAAGAGTTGGCTACCGTCCTTTCTGATCAACCTGGCTTGCTGGGTCCCGAGGCACTTTTTGTTTTTGTGGCATTATCCTTTGCCATGATGAAATTATCTGGCTACTTTGTCATGCAGATAACATGCCAAAGAAGAGTACAGATGACTTTATAGGTAAGCACATTGCTGAATTAATATTTTACATGGGAGAGCTTAGAGCACATATAAGAAAATATGGACCTGTAATGCAGAGGTATTATGTACAGTACCTTTATGGTTTTGATGCTGTTGTCCTCAATGAACTTGTACAGAATCTTTCTGTTTGTCCTGAGGATGAATCAATTACCATGTCCTCTTTTGTTAATAATGTGACTTCCCTAAATGTAAAACAAGTTGAAGACGGGGAAGTAGTTGATTTCCGAGGAATGTGATTAGATTGGTTTAGATTACAGGCATATATTAGTGTCTCCAAGGCTTCACTTAGCCTTGCAGATCACAGAGAACTTGGAAAGATGATGAATATGATAATTTTTCATATAAAAATGGTAGACTCCTTCGTAGAAATGTTGGTAGAAACATCAGATCTCTCCATATTTTGTTTTTATAGTCGTGCTTTTGAGAAGATCTTTCAGCAATGTTTGGAGTTACCCTCTCAGTCAAGATACTCAATTGCATTTCCATTGCTTTGCACTCATTTTATGAGTTGCACACATGAACTGTGTCCAGAAGAGCAACATCATATTGGAGAGTGTAGTCTTTCCTTATGTGATATGTTGCTGGATGAAATGACCAAAAAACTTTGAAATCTCATCACTTATGTTTGCACAGAACAGTGTACTCTTAGTGATCGGTTACTGCCCAAGCATTGTGCCCAAACCATTAGTCAAGCAGTAAATAAGAAGTCAAAAAACAGACTGGTAAGAAAGGGGAACCTGAAGGGGAAAATTCAGGAGTTGAGAGCATGAGGAAAAACAGACTGGTAGTGACCAACCTTGACAAATTGTACAGTGCATTTTCTGAGTTGTGTTTCTCTAGAAAGTTATGTACCAAACATGGTGGTTTGGGAACATACCTTTACTCCAAGAGAATATTTGACTTCTCATCTGGAAATCTGCTTGACTAAGTCAATTGTTGGAATGACTATGTGTAACCAAGCCACCAGGAAATTGCAAAACCATCAGAGCTTCTAACAAGTGTAAGACCTTACATGACTGTACTCCAGTCCAAAGAAAACTATGTGCAAATTGATATTACAAGAGTATATAATGATGTTCTTCTTCAACAGACACAACACTTGGACAGTCATGGAGAGCCAACTATTACAAGTCTGTACACAAATTGGTACTTGGAAACTTTAAGATAAGTCGGCAATGATCATATAGCTTATTTCCCTATGATGAAAGCATTTGTGACCTTACCTACAGAAAATGAATTAACATTCAATGCAGAGGAATATTCTGACATATCAGAAATGAGGTCATTATCAGAACTGCTAGGCCCATATGGTATGAAGTTCCTAAGTGAAAGCCTTACGTGGCATATTTCTTCACAATTTGCTGAACTTAAGAAACTTGTGATGGAGAATGTTGAAGTGCTCACACAAATGAGGACCAGCTTTGACAAACCAGACCAGATGGCTGCACTCTTTAAAAGTTATCATCTGTTGACAGTGTCTTGAAGAGGATGACAATACTTGGTGTAATTTTATCCTTCTAATCATTGGCACAAGAAGCGCTTAGAGATGTCTTATCCTACCACATTCTTTTTCTTGTAAGTTCAATTGAAGATTTTCCAAGGGAAACTGATATGAAGATTGCAATGAATGTATATGAATTATCATCAGCTTCTGGATTACCTTGTGAGATTGATCCTGCCTTGGTGGTAGCTCTCTCCTCACAGAAATCAGAAAACATAGTAAGTCCAGAAGAAGAATATAAAATTGCCTGCCTCTTCATGGTCTTTGTGGCAGTTTCTTTGCCAACAGTGGCCAGTAATGTGATGTCTCAGTATAGCCCTGCTATAGAAGGGCACTGCAACAACATACATTGTTTGGCCAAAGCCATCAACCAGATCGCTGCAACTTTGTTTACAATCCACAAAGGAAGCATTGAAGACAGTCTTAAAGAATTTCTGGCACTTGCATCCTCCAGTCTACTGAAAATTGGCCAGGAGACAGATAAAACAACAAGAAATAGAAAACCTGTTTACTTACTGCTAGATGTGATTGTGCAGGAATCCCCGTTTCTGACAGTAAATCTTTTGGAATATTGTTTTCGTTACATCTTGCTGAGAAATACTTTCTGCATAAAGTATCTCATTATTGAAGACAAACATGCATTTTTGTCACCTAGGTTTTATCTGTAAACTGTGGATCTCTTTTACCTTAAGGGCCTGAAAAACAGTTTTGTGGATTATAAATTCCATACTGTTTTATTTTCTGATCATTGGTTTCATAATATGGTTGTATTACAGTACTTGATTGATTTAGGTTGCACATTCACTGAATTCACTGAAATTATTCCTATAATTTTAGAGAATCATTTGTTTGGAAAATATCTCTGTGTTTTTGATATTTGATAATGAAAATTTGCTTGTTTATTTCTAAAAAAACATAAAGTGCATGAATAAAATACTCTGAGATGGTGTGACTAGCAAAAATCAAGAAGTGGATTAGAGATTCCATAAAATACAGTTTTAAAATATGATTAAATATTCATATATTTGATTATCCTTTGCAGGTGCTGCTACACAAAGCTTCCAGCTCAGTCTATCCCTTGTTCTTTGGCTTGGGTGAGACCAGTAGAGGTGTGTTTATTTTCCATTTAATCAGCAAATATTTGATGCCAAAAACAGTTCTAGGTTCTCAGGGTACAGAAATAAAACATGGAATGAACCTCCAAGGGAGTCACTGTGGCTAGTAAGGAGGATAGACATGTGGACAAAAATAATTATACTGTGTCATATTTGCTGTAGAGGTTTTTTGAAGGTATCATTGATATGCCATTTTATGAAGGTTTCACATGATCAACATTGTGGTTTCATCATTCACCAGTATTATCAAGTCCTCACCCCCTGTACTGCAGTCACTGTCCATCAGTGTAGTGAGATGCTATAGAGTCATGACTTGTCTTTTCCATGCTGTACTGCCTTCCCCACCAATATTGTAATTGCAGATTATAGTGTCCCTTAATCCCCTTCTTCCTCCCTCCCCACCCACCCTCACCAACCCCTTCCCTTTGATAACCACTAGTCCCTTCTTGGAGTCTGCGAGTCTGCTGCTGTTTTGTTCCTTCAGTTTTACTTTGCTTTTATACTCCACAAATGGGTGAAGTCATTTGGTACTTGTCTTTCTCTGCCTGGCTTATTTCACTGACTTATTGTCACCTAGGTTTTATCTATAAATTGTGGTGTCATTTTATCCTTCCAATCAGTGGCTTCATCCATGTTGTTGCAAATGGTAGGATTTGTTTTCTTCATATGGCTGAATAATATTCCATTGTGTATATATATACCACATCTTTATCCATTCATCTATTGATGGACACTTAGGCTGCTTCTATATCTTGGCTTTGTGGCAAATAATTTTATGAATATATTCTCCTATACTGTAGGGTCCCTTTTTTGTTCTATTGATGGTGTCCTTTCCTGTATAGAAGCTTTTTAGTTTGATGTAGTCCCCCTTGTTCATTTTTTGTTCCTTTCCTTGGGGACATGTGCCCAGGAAAAAGTTGTTCATGCTTATGTTCAAGAGATATTTGCCTATGTTTTTTAATAAGAGTTTGATGGTTTGATCTCTTACACTTAGATCTTTAATTTGTTTCAAGTTTACGTTTGTGTATGGAGTTGAACTATAATCCAGTTTCATTCTCTTGCATGCAGCTGTCCATTTCCCAACACCGGTTATTGAAGAGACTATCTTTTCTCCATCTCCATTGTATATTCATGGCTGCTTTATCATATTAATTGACCATATATATTTGAGTTTATATCTGGGTTCTGTTCTGTTCCATTGATCTCTGGGTCTGTTCTTGTGCCAGTACCATACTATTTTGATTGCTGTAGCTTTGTAGTATAGCTTGATATGTCATTAAGAGATAGTAATACACCCAGATTTGTTCTTTTTCAGGATTGCTTTAGCTGTTTGGGGGTCTTTTGTGGTTCCAAATGAATGTAAGGATTGTTTGCTTTAATTCATTGAAAAATGATACTGGTGTTTTGATAGGGATTGCATTAAATCTGTAAGTTGCTTTGGGTAGGATGGCTATTTTGACAGTAATAATTCTTCCTATCCATGAATATGGGATAGATTTCCATTTATTTGTGTCTTTAATTTCTTTCATGAGTTATCTTATAGTTTTCAGAGTACAGGTCTTCCACCTCCTTGTTTAGGTTTATTCCTAGGTATTTTATTCTTTTTGATATATTTTGCAACTTTGCTGAATCCAGTTATTAGTTTTAATAGTTTTTTGGTGGAGTCTTTAGGTTTTTTTTTTCTAGGAGTTTTTAGGATATATAGTATGATGTCATCTGCAAAAAGTGACAGTTTGCATTCTTTCTTACCGGTTTGAATGCCTTTTATCTCTTTATCTTGTCTGATTTCCATAGCTAGGACCTCCAGTACTATGCTGAATAAAAGTGGGGAGAGTGGGCATCTTTGTGTTGTTCCTGATCTTAAAGGAAAAGCTTTCAGCTTCTTGCTGTTTAGTATAATGTTGGCTGTGGGCTTGTCATATATGGCCTTTATTATGTTGAGATACTTGCCCTCTATACCCATTTTGTTGAGGGTTTTTATCATGAATGGATGTTGAATTTTGTCAGATGCTTTTTCAGCATCTGTTGAGATGATCATGTGGTTTTTATCCTTCGTTTTATTAATGTGGTGTATGATGTTGATTGATTTTTGAATATTGTGCATCCCTGAAATAAATCCCACTTGGTTATGATGGATGATCCTTTTGATGTATTTTTGAATTTGGTTTGCTGATATTTTATTGAGGATTTTAGCATCTATGTTCTTTGGGGATATTGGTCTATAATTTTCTTTTTTTGTGGTGTCTTTGCCTGGTTTTGATATTAGAGTGATGCTGGCCTCATAGAATGAGTTTGGAAATATTCCCTCCTTTTCTAGTTTATGGAATACTTTGAGAAGGATGGGTATTAGCTCTTCTTTAAATGTTTGGTACAATTTAGCTGTGAAGCCATCTGGACCTTGATGTTTGTTTGGGAGGTTTTTGATTGCCAGTTCAATTTTGCTACTGGTAATTGGTCTATTCAGATTTTCTGTTTTTTTCCTGGGCCAGTCGTAGAAAGCTGTACTTTTCTAGGAATTCTTACATTTCTTCTAGGTTGTCCAGTTTATTGGCATATAATTTTTCATAGAATTCTCTAATAATTCTTTGTATGTCTGTAGTATCAGTTGTAACTATTCCTTCTTTATTTCTGATTTTATTTGTGTTCTCTCTCTTTTTTTCTTAAGTCTGGCTAGTGGTTTGTCAATTTTGTTCATCTTAAAGAACCAGCTCTTGGTTTCATTGATTTTTTTTCTATTGTTTCATTCTTCTCTATTTTATTTTTTTCTCCTCTGATCTTTATTATGCCCCATCTACTAACTCTGGGTTTTATTTGTTTTTTCTTTTCTAGTTTCTTCAGTTGTGAGTTTAGACCATTTATTTGGGATTGTTCTTGTTTCTTGAGGTAGGCCTGTATTGCTATATACTTCCGTCTTATAACTGCTTTTATGGCGTCCCACATATTTTGAACTGTTGTATGTTTGTTTTCATTTGCCTCCATGTAGTGCTTGATTTCTTCTTTGATTTGTTCATTGCTCCATTGATTATTTAGAAGCATGTTGTTTAGCCAATATGTGTTTGTGGGTGTTTGTTTTCTTTGTGTAATTTATTTCTAGTTTCATACCATAGTGATCTGAAAAGATGCTTGATACAATTTCAGTATTTTTGAATTTATTGGGGCTCTTTTTGTGGCCTAATATGTGATCTATTCTGGAGAACATTCCATGTGCACTTGAGAAAAATGTGTACCCTACTACTTTTAGGTGGAATGTTCTGTATATATCTGTTAAGTCCTTCTGATCTAGTGCATTGTGCAGTGCCTCAGTTTCCTTATTTGTTTTATGACTGGTTGATCTGTCCACTGATGTAAGTGGTGTGTTAACATCCCCTAATATTATTGAGTTACAGTCTATTTCTCCCTTTAGTTCTATTCACATTTGTTTTACATATTTAGGTGCTACTATGTTGGGTGCTCGGATATTTGTAATGGTTATATCCTCTTCTTGGACTGACTCCTTTATCATTATGTAATGTTCTTCTTTGTCTCTTATTACTTTCTTTGTTTTGAAATTATTTTTTCTGATATAAGTACTGCTACTCCTGCCTTTTTCTCTGTATTATTTGTGAGAAATATCTTTTTGCATCTCTTCACTTTTAGTCTATGTATGTCTTTAGGGTGAAATGAGTCTCTTGTAGGCAACATATAGATAGGTCTTGATAGGCTTTAGGTTCATGGTTACCATAAGGGTCATAGTTTCCTAAATATATGTATATATAACCGTTTATATTTGGTCACTCTATTTTGAACACAGTTTAAAACTACTTCTTTTTTTATTCTTCCTCCTCTAAACTTTGTGCATTGGATGTTATAATCTTCAATTTTTTGTGTGTATCTCTTGACTGATTTTGTGTATAGCTGATTTTACTTCTTTTATTTTTTTAAGTTTACACTTGCTTAGTAAGTAATTGGTCTGCTACCTTTACTATGGGTTTATTGTCACTAATGAAAAATATTTAGGCTTAAGAACATTTCCATCAATAGAAATCCCTTTAAGATATGTTGTAAGGTGGTTTAGTGGTGAATTCTTTTAACTTTCATTAATCTGGGAAACTTTGAATCTTTCCTTCAATTCTGAATATTAACCTTGCTTTGTAGAATATTCTTGGTTAAATGTCATTGTTTCAATACATTAAATATTTCATGCCAATGTATACTTTTTCTTACCTTTGTGCCTTATTTTGAAGACAGTTTTTAATTCCACTAAATAAATACTGTATTATTTTAGCGATTACTCTAGGAAATACAACATACTATGTGTAATACTACAGGGATATTAGAATACTTTTCTTGTTTTAACCTATTCTCCTGATCTGTTTTTGTTGTGTAATTAATATTACCTTTTTTAACCCCTCAATAAATTATATAAACTCACAATAATGTCCATTTAGATTTAGTTATGTATTCCTCAGTTTCTTAGCTCATCACTCACACCCTTTGTTTGGAAACATTTTCCTTCTATTGGAACTTGTTCCAGTAAACCCCCTCAAAATGAAAACTTTAGGTTTTCATTTTGAGGGGGTTTACTGATGTCAAGCTTAGTTATGTTTACCTGAAAATACTATTTTACAGTTACTCCTGAAAGGTATATTCACTAGGTAAAGAGTTGTGGGTTGACAGTTAATATCATTAGCTCATTGAAGATATAATGACTTGGATTCTGGTTTTCCTTGTCATATTTGAGAGGTTTGCTGTCAGTTTAATTGATCTTCCTTTGAAAGCATGTCCTAAAATTGTGTCCATAGCTTTTTTTAAAAATTTTATTTTGGTATCATTAATCTGCAATTACATGAGCAACATTATGATTAGTAGACCCCCCCCATCATCAAGTCCCCACCATCACATACCCCATTACAGTCACTGTCCATCAGCCTAGTAAGATGCTATAGAATCACTACTTGTCTTCTCTGTGTTGTACAGCCCTCCCCATGCCCCCCTACATTATGTCTGCTAATCATAATGCCCCTTTTTCCCCCCTTATCCCTCCCTTCCCACCCATCCTCCCCAGTCCCTTTCCCTTCGGTAATTTTTAGTACATTCTTGGGTTCTGTGAGTCTGCTGCTGTTTTGTTCCTTCAGTTTTTTTCTTTGTTCTTATATTCCACAGGTGAGTGAAATCATTTGATACTTGTCTTTTTCCACCGGGCTTATTTCACTCAGCACAATACCCTCTAGCTCCATCCATGTTGTTGCAAATGGTAGGATTTGTTTTCTTCTTATGGCTGAATAATATTCCATTGTGTATATGTACCACATCTTCTTTATCCATTCATCTACTGATGGACACTTAGGTTGCTTCCATTTCTTGGCTATTTTGTAAATAGTGCTGTGATAAAAATAGGGGTGCATATATCTTTTTCAAACTGAGCTGCTGATTCTTAGGGTAAATTCCTAGGAGTGGAATTCCTAGGTCAAATGGTATTTCTATTTTTAGTTTTTTAAGGAACCTCCATACTGCTTTCCACAATGGTTGAACTAATTTACATTCCCACCAGTAGTGTAGGAGGGTTCCCCTTTCTCCACATCCTCGCCAACATTTGTTGTTGTCTGTCTTTTGGATGGTGGCCATCCCTACTGGTGTGAGGTGATATCTCACTGTGGTTTTAATTTGCATTTCTCTGATGATTAGTGATGTGGAGCATCCTTTTATGTGTCTGTTGGCCATCGGAATTTCTTCTTTGGTGAACTATCTCTTCATATTCTCTGCCCATTTTTTAATTGGATTATTTGCTTTTTGTTTGTGGAGGTGGGTGAGCTCTTTATATATTTTGGATGTCAACCCTTTATCAGATCTGTCATTTATGAATATATTCTCCCATACCATAGAATGCCTTTTTGTTCTATTGATGGTGTCCTTTGCTGTACAGAAGCTTTTCAGCTTTATATAGTCCCACTTGTTCATTTTTGCTTTTGTTTCCCTTGCCTGGGGAGATATGTTCATGAAGAAGTTGCTCATGTTTATGTCCAAGAGATTTTTGCCTATGTTTTTTTCTAAGAGTTTTATGGTTTCATGACTTACATTCAGGTCTTTGATCCATTTCGAATTTACTTTTGTGTATGGGGTTAGACAGTGATCCAGTTTCATTCTCTTACATATAGCTGTCCAGTTTTGCCAACACCAGCTGTTGAAGAGGCTGTCATTTCCCCATTGTATATCCATGGCTCCTTTATTATATATTAATTGACCATATATGTTCGGGTTAATATCTGGACTCTCTCTTCTGTTCCACTGGTCTTCGGGTCTCTACTTGTGCCAGTACCAAATTGTCTTGATTACTTTGGCTTTGAAGTAGAGCTTGAACTTGGGAAGCAAGATACCCCCTGCTTTATTCTTCCTTCTCAGAATTGCTTTGGCTATTCTAGGTCTTTTGTGGTTCCATATGAATTTTAGAACTATTTGTTGCAGTTCATTGAAGAATGCTGTTGGTATTTTGATAGGGTTGCATTGAGTCTGTAGATTGCTCTATACCCATTTTGTTGAGAGTTTTTATTGATGAATGGATGTTGAATTTTGTCAAATGCTTTTTCAGTGTCTATGAAGATGATCATGTGGTTTTTGTCCTTCTTTTTGTTGATGTGTATGATGTTGATGGATTTTTTAATGTTGTACCATCCTTGCATCCCTGAGATGAATCCCACTTGGTCATGGTGTATGATCCTCCTGATAGATTTTTGAATTTGGTTTGCTAATATTTTGTTGAGTATTTTTGCATCTATGTTCATCAGGGATATTAATCTAAGTTTCTTTCTTTGTGGGGTCTTTGCCTGGTTTTGGTATTAGAGTGATGCTGGCTTCATAGAATGAGTTTGGAAGTATTCCCTTCTCTTCTATTTTTGGAAAACTTTAAGGAGAATGGGTATTGTGTCTTCTCTATATGTCTGATGAAATTCAGCCATAATCCATATGGTCTGGGTGTTTTGTTCTTGGGTAGTTTTTTGATTGCTGATTCAATTTCATTGTTGGTAATTGGTCTGTTTAGATTTTCTGTTTGTTCCTTGGTTAGTCTTGGAAGGTTGTATTTTTCTAGGAAGTTGTCCATTTCTTCTAGGTTTTCCAGCTTGTTACCATATAGATTTTCATAGTATTCTCTAATAATTTTTTGTGGGGTCTGTTGTGATTTTTCCTTTCTCATTTCTGATTCTGGTTATGTGTGTAGATTCTCTTTTTCTCTTAATAAGTCTGACTAGGGGTTTATCTTATTTTGTTTATTTTCTCAAAGAACCAGCTCTTGGTTTCATTGATTTTTTTCTATTGTTTTATTCTTCTCAATTTTGTTTATTTCTTCTCTGATCTTTATTATGTCCCTCCTTCTGCTGACTTTGGGCCTCTTTGTTCTTTTCCAGTTTCAATAATTGTGACTTGAGACTATTCATTTGGGATTGTTCTTCCTTCCTTAAATAGGCCTGGATTGCTGTATACTTTCCTCTTAGAACTGCTTTTGCTGCATCCGACAGAAGTTGGGGCTTTGTGTTGTTGTTGTCATTTGTTTCCATATATTGCTTGATCTCTGTTTTAATTTGGTCATTGATCCATTGATTATATAGGAGCATGTTGTTGAGCCTCCATGTGTTTGTGGGCCTTTTTGTTTTCTTTATACAATTTATTTCTAGCTTTATACCTTTGTGATCTGAGAAGTTGGTTGGTAGAATTTCAATCTTTTTGAATTTACTGAGGCTCTTTATGTGGCCTAGTATGTGGTCTATTCTGGAAAATGTTCCATGTGCACTTGAGAAGAATATGTGTCCTGCTGCTTTTGGGTGCAGAGTTCTGTAGATGTCTGTTAGGTCCATCTGTTCTAGTGTGTTGTTCAGTGCCTCTGTGTCCTTACTTATTTTCTGTCTGGTTGATCTGTCCTTTGGATTTGAGTGGTGTGTTAAAGTCTCCTGAAATGAATGCATTGCATTCTATTTCCTCCTTTAATTCTGTTAGTATTTGTTTCACATATGTAAGTGCTCCTATGTTGGGTGCATAAATATTTGTAATGGTTATATCCTCTTGTTGGACTGACCCCTTTATCATTAAGTAATGTCCTTCGTTATCTCTTGAGACTTTCTTTGTTTTGAAGTCTATTTTGTCTGATACAAGTACTGCAACACCTGCTTTTTCCTCCCTTTTGTTTACATGAAATATCTTTTTCCATCCCTTCAGTTTTAGACTGTGTATGTCTTTGGGTTTGAGTTGAGTCTCTTGTAAGCAGCATATAGATGGGTCTTGCTTTTTTATCCATTCTATTACTCTGTGTCTTTTGATTAGTGCATTCAGTCCATTTACATTTAGGGTGATTATCGATAGATATGTACTTATTCCTGTTGCAGGCTTTGGATGCATGATTACCAAAGGTTCAAGGGAAGCTTCTTTACTATCTAAGCTTCTAACTTAACTATCTTATTATGCTAGAATAAACACAGTCCAATGATTCTTTATTTCTCTCCCTTCTTATTCTTCCTCCTCCATTCTTTATATGTTAGGTGTTTTATTCTGTAGTCTTTTGTGTTTCCTTTGACTGCTTTTGTGCATGGTTGATTTTATTTTTTGCCTTTAGTTAGTATTTGGTTGGTCTGATTTCTCTGGTGTTATTTTATTTTCTCTGGTAACATCTATTTAGCCTTAGGAGTGCTTCCATCTAGAGCAGTCCCTTTAATATATCCTGTAGAGGTGGTTTGTGAGAGGCAAATTCCCTCAACTTTTGCTTATCTGGAAATTGTTTGATTCCTCCTTCAAATTTAAGTGATAATCTTGCTGGATACAGTATTCTTGGTTCAAGGCCCTTCTGTTTCATTGCATTAAATATGTCATGCCATTCTCTTCTGGCCTGTAAGGATTATGTTGAGAAGTCTGATAGCCTGATGGGTTTTCCTTTGTAGGTGACCCTTTTTCTCTCTCTGGCTGCCTTTAATACTCTGTCCCTGTCCTTGATATTTGCCATTTTATTATATGTCTTGGTGTTGACCTCTTTGGATCCTGTCTCTCGGGAGTTCTGTGTGCCTCCATAGTCTGAGCAACAATTTCCTCCCCCAGTTTGGGGAAGTTCTCAGCAATTATTTTTTCAAAGACACTTTCTATCCCTTTTTCTCTCTCTTCTTCCTCTGGTACCCCTATAATGCAGATATTGTTCCTTTTGGATTGGTCACACAGTTCTCTTAATATTTTTTCATTCCTGGAGATCCTTTTATCTCTCTGCGTCAGCTTCTGTGCGTTCCTTTTCTCTGGTTTCTATTCCATCAATGGCCTCTTGCATCTTATCCATTCTGCTTACAGATCCTTCCAGAGATTGTTTCATTTCTGTAATCTCCTTTTGGACGTCATCCCTTAGCTCTTGCATATTTCTCTGCAGCTCCATCAGCATGGTTATGAGCTTTATTTTTAATTCTTTTTCAGGGAGATTGGTTAGGTCTGTCTCCTTCTCAGGGTTTGCCTCTGTGATCTTGGTCTGTATCAAATTCTTCTGCCTTTTCATGGCGATAGAGGTATTTGTGGGGGCTGGCGCGTGTGTTGGCTAAGAGAAAGTCCTTTCTGGTTTGTGGCCTTCCTCTCCTGGGAGAAGAGCGACCCCTAGTGGCTTGTGCTGGGTAGCTGCATGCAGGCGGGGTTTCTAATTCTTGCCCAGCTGCTGTGGAGCTCCGTAGTTGCTGTGGGCGTGGCCAGCCTCAGGCTGCTTTCCCAATATGGCAGAGCCGCATTGGAGGGGGAACGGATGGGAGGCTGTTTATCGCCATGAGGGGCCTCTGAGCTGCACTGCCACCCAGGGGGTTAGGGCGCCCAGAGTTCCCTGGGATTCCCAGCTGCTGGGCTAAGTGTCCCGGGATGCTTCCGTCCAGCTTTGGGGTCCCTGTCCCTTTAAGACTTTCAAAAAGCACTCGCTTTTCTTTGTCCCGGGTGCACCAGCTGCAGGGACCTGCTCACAGGTCTTACTGTCCTGTTTCCCTAGTATCCAGCACCTCACGCACTGTGTGTCTGCATTCTCAGTGCGATGGCTGGGGCTGGGTGTTTAGCAGTCCTGGGCTCCCTCTCCCCACCGCTCCAACTCCTCTCCTCCCGCTGGGAGCTGGAGTGAGAGGTGCTCAGGTCCCACCAGGCCGCGGCTTGTATCTTACCCCCTTCACAATGCACTGGGTTCTTGCAGGTGTAGATGTAGTCTGGCTGTTGTCCTGTGTCTTCTGGTCTCTCTTTTAGGAATAGTTGTATTTGTTGTATTTTCAAAAATACATATGGTTTTGGGAGAAGATTTCCGCTGCTCTACTCATGCCGCCATATTGGTTCTCTATCTGCTAGATCAATTTTTATAGGTTGCGGATCTCTGCAGAAGCTTTCAAATTAATCTGAATTTTTAAATTTGTTTTTGCTTTAAGTGTAGAAGTATAGTTGTTTTATAATTTGGCTGGAAATTCAAATATCTAAAGTTTTTGTGGGTTTATTTCAGTTACTTTGTTTCTCCTTGTTTTTGTTTGTGTCCCTTCTAAGGTGTTGTAGTCTGTTGTAATGTATTTTATTTGTTTATTGTTTCCTCATATACTCTTTATCTTGGCCTATGTCATTGTCTTTGAAAAGTTACTGTATGGAATGGTCGAATAATACAGGCTGAGATCGCCTACCTCCAGAAAGATTCATATTTGCTTCTGCTGGGTACCTAGGAATACTACCAGTTTGGAACCACGTTCATTTAAAAGAACAATCTGAGGATTTGTATACCCAGTTGATTGAAAATTAACCTTCAAATCCATGTGAAGGCTAGTTTATTTCTTTTCTCCTGTGTCCTGAGCATGTAGCCCTACAGATTAATGAACGAAGTTACTCCTTCCCACTCCTTGCCATGAGAGAATACTGGCTTTATTTTCTGTCCCCTTTGACCTGTGAGACCATCAAAACAAAGTTCAAATTTGTCTGGATTAGCAGATACCCTTAAGGCAAAACTAGTTCTTACCTTCCCTTTAATTTTGGTTTGATAATTTGTTACTTTCTCTGTCAAATTTGTGGTGCTTTTGGATATACTAAAAAAATACTTAACCCAAAGTTTTCAGTTTTTTCTGGAGGAGAGTTGGCCCAATAATCTAACTAAACCATTTCTGAAAATGAATGTTTTCACCACAATTAATAAATTTTTCCATAATTTTTTCCTTTATTCTGAATTTTCTCATCCCTAAATCACAAATACCCTCCAGTGTGGTGTTCTAGTACCTTTATGGTTTCTTTTTTCCAGTAAAATCTCTAGTTACCAGGACTTTTTGTTTATGGTTACTATAATTCATCTTTGAATTTTTAATCTAAATCTCATATCTTGATTATATTTTAGGAGCATTGGACACCAAGAGCTATTTCTCAGTTCCAGAAGCTGTGTGGTTTGAAGCCATTAGTGGGCGTAGTGGATGAATATGTAGATGGAATCCTTAACATTTTTCTATGTGATACATCCTCAAATGAAGACATCTATTTCCATCATGTCTTGAGAACAGAGGGCCATGCTATTGTATGCCGAGAAAATGTCCCTTCTAAGGTGGAGTAGTCTGTTGTAATATATTTTATTTATCTCAACACTTCAAGGTGTAAGATAATTTAATACAGAGGGTTATTTGATTTATCCTTTAATCTTAGGGACATCTGTGAGATTTCTGCCTTTTTAATGCAGAGCACACTTACTTTTCCAATGACCACAAAAATCTACGTTTGGATTATTATTATTTAGAATGTGAACACTCTTAAGTAATTGATTAAAGATTCTATCTTATGCTGAAATATTTAATTCTCTGATGTCTTCTTAGAGAAAAGCAACTCTCTTATTGTGCAGTTATTAATAGCAATGTCTGTATCACCATTAATATTGATGTTGATAATTTTTGAACTGGGAAAAAGTGTCAGTGTGGAAAAATTTGAACTATTAAATTTTTAGAAGATAATACATTTCCACAACATTTACAAATTTTGAAGTGCTAACTTTTTCACTTTTTCTCTGAGTAATTAATCCCTTCCTCCTCCTTTCTTAAATCCTAGGGTTTCAGAGAACTCAATCCTCTAGCTTTATATACTAACAGTGCAGGGCCAGAGGATATTATTGTCTTGACAGAACTGGGTTATCCTTTCAAGCAGCACTATTTTAATGAAGACCAAGAGATAAGTCCACAATCGAAAGAGAGTGAATTATATACCCTGGTAAGAGGTTTTGCAAATATTATTATAATTCTTTTTACTATTATTACATTTATTGTGTACTTACTATTTGCCAAACACTATAAAAAGCACTTTAGCTGTTATATTATTGAATCCTCATAAAATCCCTGAGACATAGTTATGATAATTACCTTTTTTATAGATGATGAAGCTGAGGCTTTCTAAACCTAGGAAAGTTTGGAAACTTTATGCAGTGATCTTACCTTCTGTCTCATTTACTGTTTTAAACCTTTGCTTCTGTCATGCTTCCTTCTGAACAATTTCTCTCATACACTAAGTTCGATTGCTGACTTGCAGTTTTGATTTCACCTACACTGAATGCTATTCTTCTTCCATTTATACTTCTCATGTTCTCATTTCTTATTTTCCTTTCCTCTGTAAACCTTTTGGCAACACCTACCACAGTAATAGCAACAACAATAATACTATTATGTATTATTCTAACCCACATTTAGTAATAATAAAAATTAAAAATAACAGCAACATTATTTTCTTTGAATTAAACATGACAATACTATTTTAAGTATGTTTTATGTATCTGACTTTTAAAGTAAAATTATAAAGATGATCTTATTTTTTAGTAGACATTTAATAATTATTGGAAAAGATAAAAAGGAAAGGCAGTTTTGACAACTGGGAGATCCACCTCCTCTGAAAAATATGTATGAATGTTTACTGCTGCATGCTTAAACAATATAGGAATTTTAGATTTCTAGTTTGTGTAAAAATTAATTGGGCTTGTTTGGTCCATAACACTTTCTGAAGCCTGAATTTTTCTTTCATTACTTGATTAGGACAATTATATCTCCTGATTATTAAGTAGTGACTTGAAACATCCCTTAAGATTTTTAGAATGTCTATCACCAGTCTGTTGATGTCTTCCAATAATCATAGTTCAGCCCTGAAAATGAAATAAGGCCATCTTTTCTGTAAAAGAGACAAGACTTAAAACTCCACTATCCTATCCCAGCCTATATTTTAACACATCAAGACTGATATACTACACACACACACATACACGCGCGCGCACACACACACACACACACACACACACACACTCCTATCTCTATACAACTAGTTCCCTGTAATTCCTACTCTTCTTTTAAATATCCTAATAATTTGTGTTGTCTCCTTCATCACATCTTCTAAGTCATCCTCCTCCTTTAATAATATTTTGGTCATATCTCTGTGATGTTTCTACACTGAAGGTTGTACTGTGATGATCTGATTGTGTGTCTTTGTGCTATATGTTGAGTTCCTGTATTTTAGCTCTCAAATTGACTACGTCCTATACTGTTAACCCAGTACTGTTGTCATGAGGAATATAAAACTCAGAGGATACGTCTGCTTATTTGTTTACTTGTTGAAAAATCATTTCACTATGAACTTCACTTTACTTATATCTAAACCTGTTATATCTGGGGCCTGTTGCATTCATCTTTATATCCACAGAGCTACCCATGCACATTTTGTATTATGCGCTCAATAAATATTTGTTGGCCTGAATGAGGTTAGCATAATGGGAAGACCTAGGGTTATGGATAAAGTTAGAAAATAATGCAGCATTTGTATGAACCACAGCAAAAAATTCCTCCCAGAATTTATAGGCATGTAGATTTTGGAAATGAGAGTATAGAAAACAAAGTAATTTCTCTTTCATATCTGCTAGCAAAATACTAATAATGAGAAAGCTCTCCATCACCTTAAATCTGACTCAGTGGAGCCATTAAAGGATTCTGAATTCAGTTCTTTGAAAATCCAAGATAAGAGCTGTGAAGAAAATCAAAAGTGGTTCATCCCAGAGCTGAAGACTCTAAAGGAAGAAAATGAGGTAGAAGGAAAGAGAGTTTTTTGAAAGCTTCATAAAACAAGTTGAAGAGTATTCCTTTCTACTTTCTATCTAAGAGATTAACTAAAAATTGGGTTCTTTTTTATATGTGTGTGAGTTAATTCTCTAAATGTTGTGTAGATTACTTCAGTGAAACTATCTGGCCTAGAGATTTCTTTTTCAGAAGGATTTAAACTATAAAATCAATTGCTATTATAGACACAGGGTTATTAAAGTTGACTATTTCATCTTGGGTTAGTTTTGGTATTTTGGTATTTTGTAGTTACTAGAGGTTCGTCAATTTTATTGAATTTTTTTCAAAGAATCAGTTCATGGTGCCATTGATTTTATCTGTTATTTTCCTGTTTTCAAGTTCATCATGTTTCTCTTACCTTGTTTTTCTTCTTTCTTTCTTTGGGCTTTCTTTTGCTTTCTTTTTCTAATTTCTTAAGATGGAAACTTAGATTATTGATTTGATAACTGTTATTTTTTTATTATAAGCATTTCATTTTATAGCCCTTTAAGTACCACATTAGCTATGTCTCACAAGTTCAAATATATTGTATTTTCATTCAATTCAGATTTTTCTAATTTCTCTTGAGATAGTCGCCTTTGACCCTTTATTATGTGGGTTATATAATAATGAGTCATATAAATATGAATTATTTAGAAGTGTGTTGTTCAATTTCCAAGTGTTTGGAGATTTTCCTGTTATCTTTATTTCCAGTTTTTTATTTTGGCCTGAGAACATACTTTGTATGATTTCAGTTTTTAATATTTATTTTATCAACATAGGATATGGTCTGTCTTGTTGAATGTCTTATGTGCCTTTGAAGAGAATGTGTATTCTGCTTTTGTTGGACGGATTGTTCTATAAATGTCATTTAGATCCAGTTGATCAGTGGTATCATTCAATTCTTCTATATCCTTACTGTGTCTACTAATATATTAATTCCTGAGAAGTATGTTGAAATCACTAACTATAATCTTAGATTTTGTCTGTTTCTCCTTTTTCCTGTCAGTTTTTTCCTTATATATTTTGAGGCTCTGTTGTTAGGTGCTGTTAG
The DNA here is from genome assembly GCF_040802235.1 of Manis javanica. Taxonomy (NCBI): domain Eukaryota; kingdom Metazoa; phylum Chordata; class Mammalia; order Pholidota; family Manidae; genus Manis; species Manis javanica. The sequence goes on from NC_133166.1 coordinate 88,132,731, forward strand.
GATTTGTATGTTTTCTTGATGAATTGACCCTTTTATCACTTTGAAATGTCTTTTTTTTTATCCCTGGTTACTCTCTTTGCACTGAAGCCTACATTGTCTTTTATTAGTATAGTCTCTTCAGCTTTACTGTCTTTTAGTATTTGTACAGTGTATCTTTTCCATTCTTTTACTTCTACATTATCTATATAATTATATTTGAAAGTACGTTTATTGAGATAGCATATAGTTTGGTCTTTTTAAAAATCCTTTCTGACAATCTGAATTTTAATTCATATGCTTAGAGTATTTTATATTTAATATTATTATTGATATGTTTTAACTTTTGTTCTACCATTTTATTATTTTTGTTTATCCTGCTTTTCATTTATCTGCTTCTCCTTTATTTCCATTTTTTATTATTATTCTTTTTTTATTTAGTAGTACATTTTAATTACTATATTTTTATTATATCTACTTGTATAGTTTTTTTACCTGTTACTCTGATTTCACAGTGAGCTTAATCAGTATTTACCATTTCAGGTGGAATGTGGATACCTTGCCACTACATAGGTGTTGTCTTACCTCTTTCCATCCCCTTTAAGTTATACTTACATATAACAACTGTATATGTTGAGAATTTATAATGGTATGTTTTTTGCTTTCCATGCTTAAAACATATTCTAAAAAGTTTGAGAAGAGTCAATTATATTTACCCAGATATTTACCATTTCTGTTGATCTTCCTTTATTTCTGATATTCCAGGTTTCCTTCTGGTATCGTCTCTTTTTTGTTCAAAGAAATTCCTTTAGCAATTCTTTTAGGACAGGTCTGCTAACCACGAATTCTTTTAGTATTCTTTATTTGTGCATTTATTCCATCTTCATTCTTGAAGGATATTTTTGCTGGACATAGAATTCTAGGTTGTCAGTTCTTCTTTCAAACTGTTAAAAATTTCATTTTGCTTCCGTCTGACTTTAATGATTTCTGATGCAAAATCTGCAGTGTTGAAATTGTTCCTTTATAATAATGTATCATTTTTCTTTGGTTACATTCAAGATAGTTTTTTTGTCTTTTGTTTTCAGCAGACTGATTATCATCCCTCTACGCCTGGATTTGTTTGGGTTTATCTTGTTTGAGATTTGCTAAGTTTTTTTGAATCTGTAGGTTTATGTTTTTTTTACCAAATTTAGGAAGTTTTCAGACATTTCTTCAAATGATCCTTCTGCACTGTACTTTCTTTTCTCCTCTTGACATAAATTTAAACCTTTTGGTGTTGTTTTACAGATCCCTGAGGCTTGGGTTTTTTGTTTTGTTTTTCCCAATTTTCTCTCTCTGCTGTTCAGATTAGATCATTTCTACGGATCTGTCTCCAAGTTCATGCATTCTTTGTTCTCACCTCTGTCCTGCTATCAAAAAGATAGTTGGGTGTCTCACTATTCAGTATAAAAACCTTCACTTAATCCTACTGTTTTACTAATGCCTGCTCCACCCTCAGTTTTACCTTCCAGAAGACCCTCTAGTCTGCAAGCAGGAGGAAAACATGTAGTTTCTTGGGGTCTTGAAAGAGGGGGAGGTATCTGGAGATTTAACTGCTTTTACAGACTTTCAACCAGTGCTCTTGGTTTCATTCCCACTATACACCCTCACTTTGCACTATCTATGGTATAAATTTGTGTTGCTTCTCAGTTTTCTGCTAAAGATCAGGATTCCACTTTCTCAGGACTGTTCAATAAATTGTCACTTGTCTACTTTACTGCATCCAGAATGTAGACAGTGTTTTTCTTTTTTTCTGTTCTTCTTGGCCATGTATTTATACCTTAAATATCTTTATTTTGTTTCAGTGATGTTTCAGGAAGGAGAGAGTAATGAATTGTGTATTCAAACTGTTATCTTTACCTGGAGTCAGGAAAAAATTATAGGCCTAAATTTTAAAATGTACTCCTATAGGAACTGTAAATTATAAGTTTTTCTTTGTCTTTTGATACATTCTAGGATGAGATACCCACTGGAATGCCATGCCTGGAATCAGTAACCATAGGTGATGATATTTGGGATGAGAACTGGTTACCTTTGCAGGCTAAGATGGGCGAAGAAAGTGATGCTGCCTCACACTTATTTACCACAAGCCTTGATGGAAAGAAACTATATTCATCATGTAAAGAAATGCCACGAAAGGTTAGGTTCTTAGGAAGACAGAAAGCACATCATTATTGAAAAAAAAAAAAAGGAAATGTAAATAAAATTGTCCAAGCCTTAAGGAAGCTACACATTCTGGAATGCAAAAGGATTTCTCAGACGATAATTCAGAATGCATTTTTCCCTTCCCAAAGATGACAATGGTAGGGATGGGGATGGGATGAAGCAGGGGAGAATACACCATGGACTTATTGTGCCCATCTGTTCTTTCAATCATTGTGATTTTTGCTTTGTCATGGGCACCTAAGTTCTGTAAACTAAACTGTTTTCCCTAATTTTACTTTTTGGCATTAGTCCTGAATAGAAATTCTGGATCTCTGCAGTGAGAACATTTATTAATATTGGGCCTAACTGTGTATTTAAAGTTATTTCCCACTGGTTATTAGGAAGAAGAAACATCTACAGGTAAGTTTCTCCTTACTATTTGTGCCATTTAAATACTAGATGACCATGACAAATCATCTAGGCATAACAACACTATTGAATACTACAAGCAAGTTGTATTTGCTTTTATAAGATCTATGTGTTCAAAGGAATTCCAGATATTGGATAGGGACCAATAAAGCAAGGGGAAAAGTCACACTAATTTAGAAAGTTTAATAAATACCTTTTCTTGCTTAATATACTTTGCCTCCTTGCTTTACCTTGCTCAAGTTACCCTCTGTTTGGATCATGTGGCACTATATCTTAGTTTATTATTGCATTTTTTTTCTGTGTAGGATTGGTGGTTTTCTAAATCCAAAGATACATGGGAGGACTCATGGCAGCCTTCAGGCCTTGTGAATGGAATGAAAGTAGAAGTTCAAAAACCAGAAGGTCTGGATGAGCAGGAAGAAAATACTGGCACCAGCAGGATTCAAAAGGTAAATGCTTAATGAATGCTATTGTGATAGGTTCTCATGAGGAAGTGCCTTTGTTTTTGGAAAGCTAGTTATGGTTAATGATCCCTTTCTTGGCATTTGGATCTTTTGCTTTTTAAAATTAATTTCAGTTAACTAATATAGTTATTCATCTCTTCAGAAGTAAATCCTGAGCCTAATAATTAAATGACTGATTAAACTTCTATGTTACAGATAGAAAAAACAGGTATTTTCATATAACAGCCAAAAATTTTAAGTTCTGTATCTGTCTCATCATTTAAACCAGTTTTCTTCATTTGCTTTGGCAGAAAGCACTAACCCTGAAACAAAATCCATTTGTCTTATGCTTCTCAGAATCTTAAACATCGTGAAAACTGCAGGATAGTTTGTGTGAATCATGAAATTTGGCTGTCCGGCCCCTGTACTTCTATGTGTCATGTTAAAAATAAAGGACTCAATTCTAAGAGATTTGTTGAAAAGCAGAGTTGTGGAAGATAAATTTTCTGAGTGATCTTTTTCCTACAGAATGTGATTACCTTGTATGAGAGTATTGATAAAGAATGCTGTATTACATAAAACAGTCTGTTTTAGAAATGTAGTTTGCTAAAAGCACATATTTAGTTTAAGGATTAAGATAGCCTTTCATATTTTGTTTCTCATGCAACTTTTTTTTTTTTAAGAAATAACAGCTTTTTGAAATATAATTCACATAACAACTCACTTATTTAAAGTGATAATTCAAATTATTTGTACTGTGTAACCATAGCTACAATCCATTTTAGAGCATTTTCATTACCCCTTCAAAAAACCTGCTACCCATTAGCAGTCACACCCCTTCTCCATCATTTCACAGCTTTAGGCAAATACTAATCTGCTTTCTGTCATAGATTTGTCTATTTGGGGTATTTCATATAAATATCATACAATATGTGGTCTTTTATGATTGTGTTTATTGTTTGCTGTGCAGAAGATTTGTAGTTTCATGTAGTCACAATTGTTTATTTTTGCTTTTGTTGCTTGTGCTTTTGGTTTTATATCCAATAAATCATTGCTAAGACCAATGTCATGAAGCTTTTCTCCTGTTTTCTTCTAGGAGTTTTACAGTTTTGTGTCTTACGTTTAAGTCTTTAATCCATTTTGAGTCAGTTTTTGTGTATAAGGGTCAAGTTTCATTCCTTTGCATGTACATACCAGTTTTCCCAACACCGTTTGTTGAAAAGGACTATCATTTCCCCATTCTATATTGTCAGCATCCTTATCAAGTATCAGTTGACAGAATAAGTGTAGTTTTATTTCTGGGCTCTCAGTTCTGTTCCATTGGTCTATGTCTCTCTCTGTGCTAATACCGTAATATTTTGATTACTGTAGCATTGCAGTATATTTTGAAATCAGGAAGTGTGATCCCTCTAGCTTTCTTTTTCCCTCAAGGTTTTGACTTTGGGGTCCTCTGTGGTTCCCTACAAATTTTAGGATTGTTTTTTCTATCTTTGTAAAAAATGCCATTCAGATTTGATAAGGATTGTATTGCATCTGTAGGTCACTTTGGGCTCTATGGCCATTTTAATAATAATTCTCCCTATCCATGAACATGGAATGTCTTGCCATTTATTTGTGGCTCCCCTTTCTTTCATCACTGTTTTATTGTTTTCAGTGTATAGATCTTTCACCTCCCTGGTTAAATTTATTTATTTATTGGTATTTTAATCTTTTTGATGCCATTGTAAGTGGGAATGCTTTCTCAATTTCCTTTTCATACAGTTAATTGTTAGTGTATAGAAATGCAACTGATTTTTGTATGTTGATTTTGTATTCCCCAACTTTACTGAATTTGTTCATTGGTTCTAATGGAATTGTTAGGATTTTCTACATATCGATCATATCATCTGCAGAGATTGTTTTTCTTTTCCAGTTTGGACGCCTTCTATTTCTTGTCTAATTGCTGTGGCTAGGACTTACAGTACTATGTTGAATGGTGAGAGTGGACATCATTGTCTTGTTCTCAATCATTTTTAGATATGTTCTTAATGGTCTTTATTCTTTCTCTCTTTTTAATCTTTTCACTTGATCCTGTTTTTGGCATATGGAAGAAAGAAAGGGAGAGCATACCTCATGATTTTTTTCATTGAATGTTGAACATTGTGGGTAAAGAATTACAGAGGCTCTGGGTGAGTTATCTTCCTCCAAGGAAGGTTAAAGTTTCTTGCAGCTCAAATACCAACTCACAAGTTTCTTGTGGCTAAAATACCATGATTATATTAACACACACACACATATTGAGGCTTGGTTTTAGGCCTTGTAAGGACTGCCTTATTTCATCTCTGTCCTTACTCCTTGGGTGTAGCTCTACTCCTAAAGCATGATCTTTCTGGGGATTGCACCTGCAGCCTGGGGAGTTTGCCAAATCCCCTCCCTTACAGTGGGGCTCAGACTTCATCTTCTGTGTCCTTAGCTTTGTTGAAATATAATTCACATACCATACAGTTCACCCATTTAAAGTGTACAATTCAATGGCTTTTAGTATATTCACTAGCTTATTAACATACTGTATAGCTATCATCATAAGCAGTTTTAGAATATTTTCATTCTAAATATTTTCACTCCCTCAAGCCCTCCTCTGCCTTGCCCCACTAGGCAACCACCAGTCTACCTTCTGTCTTGATTTGCTTAGTTTTAGGGGCATTTCACATAATTGGAATCAATACAATATGTGGCCTTCTCTGTCTGATTTCTTAGCATAATGTTCTTGGGGTTCATCATGTTGTAGCATGTTATCTGTACTTTATTTCTTTTTATGGTCGAATAATCCATTGTATGGATAGACCATGTTTTGTTTATCCATTTATCAGCTGATGGATATTTGAGTTGTTTACAGTTCTTGCTATTATGAATAATGCTGCTGTGACATTTATGTACATGTTTTTATATGGACATATATTTAAAATCTTATTAGGTATATACCTAGGAGTGGAATTGCTGGGTCCTGTGGTAACTCTGTGTTTTGAGGAATTGCCAGTCTTTTCCAAACAGCGGCACCTTTTTACATCTCCATCAGCAGTATAAGGGTGTTCCAACTTTTTTACATCTTTACCATCACTTTTTACTTATTTTTGTATTATAGCCTTCCTAGTAGGTGTGATGTTGTATGTTGTGCTTTGGAGCTGTTTTTATTGCATATGTTAATGTTTCAGAAATCATGAACTTGTTTCTTGAAAGTCTGCCACTGACCTCTAATACCATGAAGGTGTATTTTCAGATAACTATGAGGCAGTCAGTCCTTGATTAACTATAGAGGGGATAAATCTGGTAGAGCAGTGCTTCTCAAACATGATGTGCATAGAAATCACCTGAGAACCTTGTAAAAATGCAGATTCTTGGATGGGGGACTGAGGTTCTCCATGTCCAACAAGCTTGCTTTTAGGTGATGCTAAAGCTGCTGGTTGGTGAACCACACTCTAGACCATTGTTCAGGGGAGGAGACTCTTGCTGTTCAATAAAGTGCTTAAATTGACTATAGGTATTTACTTTCAAAGTATACAAATTTAGAAAGTATTCACCCATGCCCTTTTTTCAGTGTAAAAAGCTAATAGAAGACTGTATCTTAAATGTGTTTTAACAGTGCATCTTTCTTCAAAATCATATTTATGAGGAAAGAAAAAAGATACAGCCTTTGAAAACTGGCTTCTGATTTTGATTGTTATTAAACTACTGGAAATAAGAGCAGAGCATAGTGTGAAAAACAGTTGGTCTGAGTTTTATAATCTAGGACGTTGTCTTTGCCACTGACCAGGTGGTGGTGTGGTGGAGCACAGAGAGCTGTCCAGGGCTGAGTTGCGATTTCTGCCTTGTTGCTTACTGACCAGCTTTGGATAACTTACTCAGCCTCTGGTCAAAATCATTATGTTACCTTAAAGAAGCCATAATGAAGATGACATAACACTTAACCTAGAATGGTCATGCTGACACTTAAATGAAGAAACACATGCAAATAACCTAGCACTGTCCTGGACAATGAGTGCTCACTGAATGTTACTCTCTCCTTTCCTGCCCTTCTTCCTCAGCGAGTCTAGCCGCACTCAGTACCATGCACTCAATAAGTGTTTCTCGAATTCACTTGATGGTCACCATACTAGAGAAGGACTTGTGTTTTCTAGAGACTATCTTGGTTCTTAAGTGAAGAGTTTGTTAATTATGATATGAAAAATATTTGTCTTTTGTATATAAGTAAGAGACCAAAACAGATTCAATTCTTCCTGTTACACTAACAGTTACTTTTCATGCCTTTGCCACATTTTTCCCATTCTGCAGCAGCCAAACTTAGAGAATTCTTCAGATTTCTCCACATTGCCGGAACTGGAGGAGTTCCCCCTCAGCCAGTCACCGGAGCCAGAAGGGAGCCTGTCTGAACCATACAGCATTCAGCCGGCAGCGGAGCGGATTGAGCTCTCCACAGCCGCACTCACCTCGTCTCCGCCAGGAGCCGGCTCCTCAGAAGAACACTCTGGTTCAGGTAGTTTTCCACATAATTAACAAATACAGTGTTTTGCCTACTAAAAATCTTCATTTGTCTTTTTCAGAACATAACTTGAAAAATCTCTGACTTTAGCATTTGTTTCAAGTCCTCATATTATTTCTGGGCTCAATTGTTCTCTTTCACTTTGTCACTTTTCTTATTTTCTGGAATTTGGTGGGTGGGAGTCAGGTTTATATGTACAGTAAAATTTGCCAGTTTTTAAGTATACAGTTCTGTGAGTTTTGACAAATGTATACAGTCTTGTAATCAGTGTCACAATCATTATATATAGAACATTTCCATCAATTTGAAAAGATTCCTTGTGTCCCTTTGCAGTCATCCCCCACCCCTACCTTGTTGGCTCCTGGCATGTGACTTTCCTTTTTCTAGAATTTCTATAGAGGGAGTCATACAGGATGTAGTTTGATGTCTAGCTTCTTTCACTGAGCATCATGTTTTAGAGATTCATTTATGTTGTTGCCAGTATCAAAGGTCTGTTTCTGTTTATTGCTGAGTACTCACTTGTATGAATATACTACAGTTTCTTGATCTGTTCAGCCAGTGACAGATATCTGGATTGTTTCCAGATTTGGGCAATTATTATTGAAGCTACTCTGAGCTTTTACATACAGCTCTTTGTATATACACATTTTTTATCTCTATTCAGTACATAACTAGGAGTGGAATTGCTGGATCATATGGTCACTGCATGTTCAACTTTTTAAGAACTGCCAAAATGTTTTCCAAAGTGGCTGTGCCATTTCTTATTCAGACCAGCAATATATGAAAGTTCTGATTGTTTCATCTACTTGCCAGTACATATCATCAGTCTTTTTAATTTTGTCATTCTAGTGAGTATGTAGTGGTACCTTATTGTGGTTTTAATTTACATTTCTCTGTTTGTCAGTGATGTTGACACTCTTCATGTGCTTATATATCACCTATATATTTTCTTTAGTGAATTGACTGTGTAAGTATTTGCACATTTTTATTGGATTATCTTTTTATAGATTTGTAAAAATTCTTTTTTCTGGGCACAAAACCTTTGTCAGATATATATATTGCAAATATTTCTAAGTGTGTGGCTTGCCTTTTCATTACCTAAACAACATCTTTGGGAGAACAAAAGTTTTCATTCTGATGAAGTCAAATTTATTGAATCTTTTTCTTTATAGTTTGAGCTTTTTGTGTTTTTCTTAATCTTCCCTAACCCAGGCAATCAAGATTTTCTCTTACATTTTCTTATAGAAGTTCTATAGTTGTAAATCTTACATTTAGGTCTGTGATGCAGTTCACTAATTTTTGCATATGGTATTATATAAGGATTGATGTTTATTTTGATTACATATAATATTCATTTGTTCCAGCACCATTTGTTGAAAAAACTGCCCTTTCTCCATTAAACTGACATGATACCTTTATCAAAAGTCAGTAAGATGTATATGTGAGATTCTATGCATAGACTTTGTGCTATGTTTTAGTGGTCTGTATGTCTGACTGTATACTGCTGTCTTAATTACTATGGCTTTATAATAAGCCTTGAAATTGTATAATGTTTTCTGGTTGTTTTGGTTATTCTATTCTATGTCATTTTCCATATGAATTTTAGGTTAACTTAATTTCTACTCAAAGCCTGCTAAAATTTTTATTGGGTGTTTAAAATATAGATCAATTTGGGGAGAAAGTGACATCTTAACAATATTGAGAGTCTTCTGGTTTATGTATGAGCATAATCTCTCTATTTATTTCTGCCCTCTTTAATTTCAGCAGTGTTTTGTAGTTTTAAGTATGTAGGTGTTATTCCTAGTTTGTTAAATTCATCCCTAAGTGTTTTAAATATTATGCTGTTGTATAAATGATATTTTTATTTCAATATTGATTGTTGCTAGTTTATAGAAATATGGTTGATTTTTATATATTGTCATCATATCCTGGGATCTTACTAAATTTAGCTCGTTAGTTCTGTCTTTGGCCTTCTCTGTAGATAGCCGTATCAGCCTTAAACCACAGGGACCTCTCTACAGATCTCCAGCCTCTCCTCTGGTACTTTTCCCCTCACAAATTCCACACAAACCTTGACCAGCATAGACTCCAAACTCTGTCTTCTCAACCCAGTAAGAACCTCGAGGCTGAATTTGGATTCCCCGTCCTTGAGCTGCAGCCTGGAAGTTATCTCGACAGCAAGCTAAGGCGCTTACAGGGCTTGCTGTGTCTGTCTTCTGCTCAGGGATCACTGTTCTTGGGTTCTTGGTGCTCCAGCTCCAAAAGCTGTTGTTTCATATATTTAGTCCAGGTTTCTAGTTGTTTAAAGCAGGAGAGATTGTTTTTCATCCCCTGTTGAAATAGCATCATGTCTGGAAACAGAAATTTTGCTACTTATGTAAATTCTCTGATCATGTGTCCACACTTAGTATTCTTATATCTTTAAAAATCTGAGCTCACCAACCTTTCTATAAAGCCACATTGTTTCATTATAATTTGCCATCTCTTTTCCTCTCTAGTGGGTGTTAATTGTAGTTTCATGAACAGTTTTACTTTTTAAAATACCCTGTCAAGTTTTCCTTCAATGTAATTTATCACAAATGTATGGAACTTATACCACATACTACTATGCTAAATGTTAAAGAGGAAGAGAGGAATAAAATACTGAATTGTGCCTGCTTTTTCTCTGAATTTTTTGTAATCTGTATTTTATGGTCTAGAGCAATACTTTTCAAACTGTCAGTCAGCATGCCTGTTCCAGTCTATGAAGTCTGTGATAATGGACAACACAACAGGCTGTTGTTTAGCTCACCTAGATTCTTTTCCCTCAAAGCAGGGCTTTCTTGAAGGGAAGCGGTGTGTTGGCTTAGATGTGTGTAGAAGTTCCATCTGTCCTTGTAGGCAGGTAACAAATGGTAGACCAGCTACTTCAGTGGCCCAGGCCTGGAGCGCCTCTGTGAGAATGCTAGCTTGCCCTTCCTTGGCTACTCAGAGCTCTTGGCCTTGGGATTCCCCACAATTCATCTCTTTTAAGAGGCTCTTTTTTCTTAGTTAAAACTAATTCCTAAGTAATTCATTTTATGACTGATAACTACTTTTTGGAACTTCTCAGCAAACTCAGACTTGGTCAGTTTTGTTTTACACTGGCACAGACTCAGTGGAATGGAGCCACTTTGGCAACAGAGAAAGCTCGTGGGAGACCATTTTGTTTTATGTTGCAAGAAAATAGGAGCACTTAAGGACTCTTCCCTGGAGTTGGAATTGCCAATTTATTTTTGTAATGTCCTAGAAAGAATTCTTCCCTTCCATGTTCATAAGTACATTTTTTGCCACTTGTTTGCCTTCATCCTGACTAGAACATACTTTATTTCAATGCATGATTCCCCATCCTCATTTCCTTTCCATTTGTTGGCCCATCCTCTCTATCTGCCATTGGTAATTGTCACCACCTAATAGAAGAAGATTTTTAACACATGTTAACAGAGGTCTAGAGTGGGAGAGAAGGCATTGAGTGTGAGAACACCTTGAAAAGACTTGTGTTTTCTTTCTTTCAGTGGGAAGTTCTCCAGGGAACCTGAAGAATGAAAATTTTTCTAGTAGCCATGCTATTACAGTGTTCAAAGACAAGAGTCATGGAGCCATGGACCAGCTTTCTCTGATTTTGTCTCCTGAGCACCAGATTTCTCATAAGCTCTACATTCCTCGAAGTACAGCCACTGCTGCCTTAGGAGCTGCTGCGAGGTTAGCCACATCCAGGAGCCTTCTACAGTGGTACCCAAGTGTGAAAAGGATGGAAGCCTGAGTAGGGGAGGGAAGGGTGGAAGGGAAGGAGGAAAAAAATAAGCCAGCTGCTCAGGGCTCATTGATTTCACATTCCAAAATAAGGAGGAAGTATTGAGACAAAATAGTATTTTGATGGTTGATGTCTTTGTCTCTGTGACTATATATTAGCTTTATTATGTCCGCTTTGTTGTGTAAGTATTGATATGTAATGTTTATTTTCATTTTTACTGATATTTCTTATATAGTTTTGTTTATTGTTTACTTTTATTTAATGTAGTAGTTTAGAGAAGCTTTTATGTTTTGTGTTTTTTGTGTTTCTATAATGTCTTTCTTACACATATCATGACTAATAAATGAAAACTGGAAAACTAATGTTTTGTGATCCATATTTAGTAAAACAAAAATTATCTCGCATCTCTGTCTCCAGAAATTTTAAGGCTGCTTTCTCTATCTCATTTGAAATCTGTATTTTCAAATATAGATAATTTAGGGTTCCAGTCCTTACCATCGTTATTTCTTTGAACTACTAGGACCAGTAAGAAATCCACACCCTGAAGTTTTGGTCATGTAAACACTTACACATTTTAAAACTTGAACTATCTTTCAGTATAGACAATTTCTTGAAGACTAGTAATGAGATTGCTAAAACTTAGCTGAATGAATGTCTCTGTAGCTGTCACAGTTTCCAGGAGCTTTGATGTAGCAGTGATTCAGCAATGGTGGTGTTTAAGCATTTATACAACACGATGTTCCCTGAAGTCAGATTGTGTGAAATATTGACATCCTGTTAAGCTCATAGTGTAAATCATTAAGAGAAAAGAAAAGACAAAAAGGTAAAATTAAATAATGTAAGGGATACTAATTTCTTTGTGGTAAAGTAGCAGACTTACCCTCAAATTTAAAAAAATCCCATATAGAGGCATTTCTTAGAAATAAAATCAGAGAAGGAGGTGTGACTTATTGGCATGCTGCATAGAGCTAGATTCTCACCTTTCTAGACTCTCTTCTAAGGCCTCTTGTTTGGTATTAAGTGGGAGAGCTAGCCCAAGTTCTTTTTCTTTTCCTACTGTAAGGAATTTCTCTTCTTTCCTTCTTAGTTACTTAACCAGCAAAATGTCCACTGAGGAAGGGAGTGAGATGAGAGTAAATATAAAAATGCATTTACATTCAAATAGTACTGCCTGAAACTTCTTTCTGGGAATTAATTAATGAAACAAACCCAAAGTCTCTAAATACTGATAGTTTTTGGCTTAAAAATCTAGAGAAAACATGATTAATGCAATAAAATTAGAAGACCCAGATTCACCTTTAATTCTAATATATCTACAAGAATGACAATATACTAATTGACATACATATAATCTGGAAATATCACTGATAGTTGGCCCAACAGAAAGAACAGGTTCCCACTTGGGTTTTTGTGATTTTATGTCAGACTTCTTTATTGGAGAAGACAGTTAAGAGTTACATGGAGGGTCAATGAATAGTTAAATATCATCCATGATACTCAGCTGTGATATGAACTGGAAAGCTCTTTTTCATACAGGTTTAGGTAATCCACAATTTGTTTCCAAAGAACAAAATTCATTTTGGAATTATGCTTGTTAGAATTCTTCCTTTAAAGAAGAAACCAAGTTTGTTTCCAAGGGGTGGACCATTGGGTTTGGGGCTTCTCCAGAGGGGTGACCATTGGGTTTGGGGCAGAGTTAATTCTAGTAGAAGCAGTATCTACATATCTAGTAGGTCAAACTGTAACCCTCTCTATAGCATTACTAGTACCTACTAGGAGGAACTCGGCCAACAGCGGGCTAACCAGACAAGACTAATCTTATATTTGCTGGTTAGATATTGATGGGGCCAACAGGGAATCATTGAGACAGAGCCATCTCAAACTGATGAGTGTCAACACACTTTCAAAGAAGCCTATTTAGTAGTTAACAGTTAACATCCTGTTTGAGTTAGCAGAGGGGAGAAGGAACCTTGGAGAGAGACATTTTGACTGCTTGGCTTTGACTAGGGCAGATAGTCTGTCAAAGCCCAACAAGGTGGGCTTTGTTTGGTATTTAAGTAAAATGGCCCGAAGTATCAAATTTAATAGATCATTTGAAAACGAGTAAATAGCTTTACTTATATAGCCAGGAACAACAATAAGAAATGTTCAAAAGGTAGGTAGATGTTCTGTGGTTTAGGGTAAAATTAATTATATTTTATTGTCAAAAGATGGGTTGACATCTATTTTTAGAATAGCGCCACCCTCACATTTTTGGTGTTAAGGATCTATCAGAAATATTGACTAGGAAGTGGGAGCCTGAGGTGTGTTAGGGGGTATAAGGAGAACATACAGGAAAATCCTGGTTATAATTCCCGAGGAATGGGAGAGGCTTTACTAAGCCGTTTGGGTTTTAACTCCAGTGCTTTGTACCAATACCCGTCTTCCATCCAAAAACACACCATGGGTTATCAAAAGAAGGGCCAGTCTAGCTGCAATCAGCCGTGCTTTTTCCTGTAACTCACATGTTTGAGATGCTGGTTGCCCATTGCAAGGCATGGGGAAAACTAGAGCCTTCTGCCTACAATCAGAATATGTCTGACTTCGAATTACAGAATTTTGATCTAGAAGGAATCTTAAATGAGGAAATTAGAGGCCTAGAAAGACTAGCTTGCCTATGGTCATATAGCTTACGTTCCCCTATCTGCTGACCCTCAGCCCAGTGCCCTTTCCACTAGAAAATATTGTGACCCCGTCCTGCATAGTTTAAAAGATTATAGCCAGAAGACATAGTTCGGTAGGTAAGTCCAAAAGAAGGTGGTTCTAATAGCTGAGCAAACCCCTGGTATTAGTGATAGGGAAATATTGACAAGGTCAGCAGTGCAGTCCGGGTGGCTCCCTTCTGCTTCTCTTTAGCAAGGACAGCAGAAACTCCCTCCCCCTCACTCCCCGCTCCACCAGGCGCTCACTCTCAAAACTCACTCCCCCTTGCTTGCTTGCCGTGCACGTAGAAATGTTGCAGATACGGAAGCAGAAAGATATGTATTGCTCCCCTTGCCTTGGTTCGGGGCTCAGACCTAGGGAGATTACTCCCCTCTGAGCCCACGGGTGTAAAATAAACCTCAGCACTCCACGACCTCCGAGTGCTGCTTGGTTCTTCTGTCAGCGATCCAGTCCAGGTTTTTTCCGTAACTTTAGCTGTGAGATTGATTTACAAATTTCTTGTGTTCTTGAATGTGGATAGCTTAAATAACAGTGGGCCAGTTCTAGGGCTGAAGATTCTGAAAGGAGGGCGTGGTGAGAGGACAAACCAATGCCTTACAGAGCAGTCTTCCTGAAGCTTCCTATTAACATGTATACCATGTAGTGAGGCCTCTCCAATAAACTTTTAAGTGTCTTCTCAGAATTAAATTAATCTTATTTAATACATACAGTGCCACACACAGCATTATTCATAATTTGGGAGGAGCCATCACTAAAACATTTAAAAGATTGCATTTCCTGTACCCATTCAGATCAGTCACCAGTCAACCTAGTAAGTTGGCTGGGTTTGGTATTCAGCATGTGAACTATAAGCATAGTTTTCAGGAAATAATTTTAGTTTTCTGTTGGGTATAATTTTGTTTTGTATTTCTGTTAAAATTAAAAATTTTTTTTTAAATTTATGGAAAAATGCTTATAAGAAACTTTACTTGATTATTACTTCTTGGTGCCAATTTAGATAAATAATTAGATGAGGAAACCAGATTTATGACTCTGTCTGTACTCTCTAAACTTTAGCCTGCTGGAACCAGAATACTTTAAACTCTGCTATTGTTTAATCACATAGACAGAAATTGCTTTAACCTCTCAGCCAAGGATTTCTCTAATATTTAGAATCTTAATTGACTAGTGTGTCACTTTCCACAAATCGAATGTTTGACCTACCCCAAAACTGAGTAGAGAACTTAGTCATAACTAAATTTTCTTGGTTATAAGCATAGTTTTCAGGAAATAATTTTAGTTTTCTGTTGGGTATAATTTTGTTTTGTATTTCTGTTAAAATTAGATTTAAAATTTTTTTTTAATTTATGGAAAAATGCTTATAAGAAGCTTTACTTGATTATTACTTCTTGGTGCCAATTTAGATAAATAATTAGATGAGGAAACCAGATTTATGACTCTATCTGTACTCTCTAAACTTTATTTCAGAGCTAATGGTAAGTCTTTGGGACCAGGGAATTATGATTAGCCTGATCTTCAGAGTTTGTAACAGCATTTTGTTGGACTTAATCAAATACTTACGAAGTTGGTATTTGTTTTGTCAGAAATGTCTAGATGTCTTCTTGTAATCAGTTTTTGTTGTGATGATTCTACAGAAATGAAAATATTACTTAAATATGTGACCCAAAGAACTTGAGTAAAGTAGAAAATTTCCCTGTAGAGTTGTGAAAACAGATTTGACGGTCTTCTTGACTAAAATATTTGTCTTCATTTTTGGCTCAACTTCTTTACTCTTACAGTACTTTGGCCTTTGTAAACCTTTGCTACACTGTAGATAAATACTTTCATTCCATGAAATTGGAAATTCTTTCACACTGGAGCCATTGCTTGAGTACCTGACAGCCACATTTCAAAGACTTGTTCTCTTTCTTTTTTTTATAGCAACATGTTCAAAAACAAACCCTTCTAAGCCACCTCCCTTTTTAGACTGTTCACATGCTGAATACCAAACCCAGTCCCATGGTAAGCTGTGATTCAGCACTCTTTCAGCCCCTTACTTGATTTCCTCATCCCAGTTAGGTAATGGAGCTTTGCTTGATCTGCCGTTCACTGGACCGTAAGTGAAAGGTAAAGACAGCTCAGTTTATTTCTTACTAGAACAAATGTCTGCTTGACAAAAGCATCTTGTTATTGCAGTGTTGTTACTCATATGTTCTGATGAAAAATCTCTGATACCATATGTATGAAAATACCTGCCAGTTAAATAAGACTGTGTGTAACATTTAGGATTCCGACTATAAGGCAAAATATATCCCCAGTGAGATGATACATATTTCCTCCTCATGATACCTTCCTTTTAATGGATACCAATCTTCCCTCTTGCTTAGAAGGATGAAACTTAAGCAAACATACATGAGATGGGCTAGAGCGAAAAGTTTTATCATTTCTTTTCTGAATCTTAAAGTAACATTCCTGTATTGATCTGGAGTTAGGACAGTTAAACAAATTGAGAGTAGGGGGTTGGAATATTACCCTCTGCTCTGTGAATTAATTGACTGTGAATAAGTGGTAACATCCTTTTTCCATCTCACATCTTAGGCAGTGGAATATAAATTTCTGATCAGGCAGACAGAATGTGTTTTTCAGCAATTGATGCAGATTTATCTTTGCTAAACTCTTTAAATTGACACATGACTCCACCAAAACTTTTTGGTAATTATGTAGTTTTATACTTGGAATTGTGCCAACAGTTGACTTTACTCAGATTTATGAAGCTCAGCAAAGTTGCCTCTTTCAAAACTTGCTTTAAGAGAAAAATGGTGAGTTTATAATAAAAGCCCAATGAGTTGTAGCAAACATCATGTAGTTAATTATCAATAAGCCTGCATTCTGTATTGGCTTTGCTTAGGATCTTTTCAGATTTGCAGAATCATTTAACATATTATGGAAATCAATTTGTGGTACCAAATCCAGACTTCCATGGAATTTTTGTCTTGTCTTTCAGCCAAGTGGAAAGAAATTAAGGCTCACTGATAGTACCTTGACCTTGTACCAGTCATACATGGAATAACTCCTGAGACATATCCTTTTAGACCATTTGAGCAACTTGGTAGAGCCATCTGCTTGACATGACTGTAGTGTGTAAGAATTTCTAAGTTCTAAATGCTATGGGCCAGCAATCCCTGGCCTTTCATGGCATCATTAACTTTATTTTAAATAGATGGCAAGCGCCAAGGACTGTATCCTGAGAAATTGTACGTTCATACAAAATTGTTCCCTAATTTCTATTCCATGACTCCTGAAACCTATTGTACATTTTCTTGAACAGAAAAAGTACAGAAAAATCACCCTCATCCTACTGCCCCCCACCTCCACCCCAGTGTTCCCATCACCATCCACTAGTCAGATATAAACCTAAGAGGAGTCATCCTTGACTGCTTACTGCCTTCATCCCACATTCAGTCCATTATAATAAAGGGCTGTCAAATTCTAGCTCCTGAGTATCTCAGTCTATTTCTGTGTAGATCTCCTGCCACCAACTTGGGCCAAGCCATCTTCATGTCTTTTCTGGCATGTGACAGATGTTCAGTAATTTTTATTGAGTGAAATATTGAGTAAACAAGACAATAGGATGCAAATAAGGTTAATTGAAATCGTGATAATTTTTCTACAAGGCCATATTTGAATGTCTATGAAACAAGGTTTTTTTATTGGGAAGTATCTAAACAAACAAGTAAAAGTCCCATTAAAATTTTCCATTTAGAGTTCAATAAAGAACACATTCTCCAGGGAAGAGAACTAGTAGAAAGACTGGAAATACTTTATCTAGAGTATTATTATGTATCTGTACAAACCATCCTTATTTGGTTATTTTTCTGGTTTCGTTTATGAAAGAAAGTGGCAAAAAAAAAAGTTCAGTATTTGCAATTTCTCAGCAACCAGCATCTTACCCTCTTTCAGAAAAGTGTGTCTTACCAGATTGGCTCCTTTTAGTTTGTTTATTTTTCTTTATTCTTGGAGGCATCCAAGACATCCCAGTTTATTTTCCCGAAGGACACAGACCCCAGATTAGTGGTAAAACAAGAATTCATTTAAAAGTGCTCTTTGGGGATAAGATATCAGTTTAGACATAAACTGCTTTCTGTGAACTTTCTGGTGGCCTCTCATTTTGGGGCTAAATTTATAACAGAGAGGAGAGAAAGACCTGTGGTAGGGCTGGATGGTGCCAAATAGTGGACCCCAGGGACTAAAGCAAAGTCAAACTCATTATTTTGTGTGTGTGATGTTTTTGTCATTAATACTGTTAGAGACTATATTGACTTTGAAGATTAATACTGTGAGGTTTTCTGTTTTGGATTCAGTGTAGTGTGAGAAAATGTGATAGACTACATGCCCATCTATGGAGCCAGTAGTAATTCTCGTCTATTTGTTAACCAAATAGAAATCATTATATCTTGATTTGGCAAGATAAACTGATACATTTGGAACCTGTATAAGCCAGAAGCTTAACAAAATTGAATTTCCCACCATCTTTGGAAGGAGTCTCTGGGAATTTTAGGGTGGTCCGATATAACAAAGGGCATTGACTCAGAGTTTGCTGGCAACACTGCCCGGGGCTTTCCTTCCAGACTAGACACAACTGAGCTTTTAGGAGCAGCTGCTAAAGGCAGTGAGGGAATGATGTGTGAAAGTCTTGTAAGACTTTTACCTTGAGGATAGTAAACCCACGATTTCTCTACATGAATTACTCCTCAGAGTAGATTTGGTGAAGGGAATATTTCATCAAAGCTGGATTTTTAAAAAAATTGTTTTGTTCTGAAAGTCAAATGAAGTATTCTTTTGAGATTAGGTTTTGCTTTCTCCTCACTGCTAGGTGGTGCTCTAGGACAGAGTTCTGTTGCCAGACCTGGGGCTAAACAAATCCTTACCTTAAAATTCTTTGTTGCGCAGCACTGTGGAATTGTTAAGAGTTGGAAATGGAACTCAGAGCTCACTTCATCCAACCTTTCTTTTGACTTGAAAAAAAAAGTTAAGTGACTTCATCCAACCTTTCTTTTGACTTGAAAAAAAAAGTTAAGTGACATAAGTGAATTCTTTAGGAAGTAAGGGTTTTAGAGTAATTCTCAAAGGGTGATCCTCCTTCCCACAGTTTAAAATTTCTCCTTTTAGTTTGACCTTACAGGAACCTGCCACAGAGCTCTCCCTTTTTACAGAACTTAGATTTTAATACTGTTTGTCTGTCGTTATTCCTTCAAGGGAGTGGGGAAACACCAACAAGCCTTTACTCATTTTTACCTTTTTTTACCTACTCTGTTTTTACCTTTTTTATAAGTTTCCATTGTAGAAAAAATGCAAAATTCTCACAATTTAGGCACACTTTGAGTCTTTAAAAGGATTTTCTTTTTCCAGGGCATTACATTTTGTATGTTTGTATGATTCCTGGGTGAAGGTCCTTAGCTTCCTCAGATTCTCAAAAATGATTAAGAATGCCTGCAGGAATCCTGCATCCTGTGTTATAAGACCACATGGGCTCAGGTTCTCTGTGGAGCTGTGAAGATGGAAAATAACTACTAACACTTGCGACTTGACTCTCAAACGAAGACAGACAACTTCTGTGGCACATAGTGGGTTTAGCTTGCAATGAGATCTTGAGGCAGTGAAAATAACCATCACTTGCAAAGGTCTTTACACATTGCAAAGCAGCAGAGACAGCTGCCATCAAAAGTTAATAAGCTTAGATCACATTAACACAAGGTTAGTGTCTAAGACAGGAAGTTACAAGTTCAGCACCCTGCACTCTAGCCAGCACTGCCTTTACAAGAGGCAGACCGCCATTCGCCAGAGAATTGTATGGATAATAAGAGTTTTATTGAGTTCATATTTGTTTGTTCCAAGTGCTGTATGTAGATTATCTTAATCCTTACAACACTATGGGTTAGGTACTATTATTAGTCGTGTTTCACAGATAAGGAAATCGAGGCACAGAAAGATTAAGTATTTTGTCCATACTGTGACAGAAATTGTGTCTTAATAATGTTAATATTAATTTACTAAGTATTATATGCCATACCCTTGACATATTTTATTTGATTTTCACAGCATCCCTATTACTATTTCTTTTTTACAAGAGGAGAAACTTGAGGCTCAGGAAATTAGTAATGAACTCAAAGTCACATCTAGTAAATGGCAGGAAATAAATGTGCCCGATTCCTTCAAAGAGCTGTCTAGATTATCTCCTGTTGAATTTCTCCTATTCCCACTCATTCCTACCTACACCACTCACAAAGTGCTCCTGTTGAGATCCCCAGTGACCTCCACGTTGCTGAATCCTTCAGTATCAAGCTCCTTCGGTATTATTTGCTTTAATTATATGTGTATGCTAAAGGCTCTCACATTTATATCTCCAGCCCAGACCTGTCTCCTGAACTCCATACTCAAACACCTACTTGACCTCTCCACTCAGGTATCAAACACAGCAGGTCTGTAGTGGAACTCATGATCTTTGCTCCACCTGCACCCAAATCTAACCACCTACAGAGCCTTTTGTAACCTAGTTGATTGCATCTAATCAACTCCATCTACCTACACAGGCCAAAATCTTTAGAGTTATCACTGACTCCTCTTTCTCTCATACCCCAAACTCCATCAGCATGGAAGTCTTATTGACTAAACCTTCAAAATTATCTGGAATCTGACCCCTCGCACCCCTACTCCTGCCACTGGATCTGAATCCCAGTGATTCGCTTGGGTCTCTTAAGCAGCCTCATCTGGCTTCCCTGCCTCCTACGTGGCTCTTTCACTGTTTTCCACAAAGCAGCCAGAGAGAACCTTTCACACTAGAAGTCAGGGCTCAAAACCCTCCAAGAGCCCTCAGTTTTATTCACAGTCCCTACTGTGGCCCGCAAGTGGTGTTGCCAGATAACATGCAGGATGCCCAGTTAAACAAGGATTTCAGATAAATAATTTTTCAGTTTTAAGTATGTGCCATGCAATATTCAGGACATAGTTGTACTCCCTCCCCCAGTGCCCCTCTGACCGCACAGCCCTCAGGCTCCTCGCTCGTTCCTTCCCACCCACACTTCCCTTGCTTTCCTCCAGCACAAACAGGCAGCTCCCACCTCAGCTTTGCCGTGGCTGTTCTCCTTGCAGTGTCTACATCTACTCAAAGAAGTCATTTTGAAAACTACTCCTTAAGCCCTGCACTCTGGATCCCCTTCACCCTTCTCTACTTTAATCCACAACACCTTAACTTGTAATGTGCAATAGAACTTTTTGCTATGTGTTGTCTTTCTCCAACAACCAGAATATAAACTCCACGAGGTAGGTATTTTTGTCTGTCTTGTTCATCATTGTATGCTGAGAACACATGGATACATGATAATTTGCTGAATGAATGACTTCAAAAGCCTCTGCTGCTTTCTACTGCATTATATCCCCTTGTTTCACCTTGCTTGCATGACAAATATTTGAAGAGCCTGGGAGTGTGTACCTGGAGATGAGATTATTGGCCATGGTGGGGGATGCATTTACATCCCCACTGTTAAGGTCCTTTTGTCCAGGAACATTCGGGTCAAAACACAGGACTGTCCATACCTCTCTGCCCAGGCAGTTATCATGTGCTCATACTGTCAGCATTGCCTTGTACTTAACAAAAATCTTGTTTATTTTCCACATGCCAAGTCTATGCAAAAATCCAAGGATATGTGGATAAACAAGATAATTTGTAATCCTACCTAGAAGGACCTTACAGTGAGGTTGAGGTTCCTGCCCGTCTGATAAAACAAAAGGGAATCAGACTGACTGGCCGCATTTGCCCCTTTCCTATTAGAACACTACAGCTTCCAAGTGCACTGTGTATCCTATCATCTCCCCCTAGGTTTTTCCCAGTGTGGCAACCCCCAAGAGAAAAACAAAGTGAATATTAAGTGGGCGCAGTGAGGAGAGCATCTGCCCTAGCCTCTCTGTGACCCCAGTGCAGGAGCGCAGATATAAATTAAAGCAGCCAGGAGGCCTGTTGGCGTCAGTCTCCAGTGACGCCACCAGGAAGGTGGAGTGGGAGAGGGAGGATGTGTGAGTGCACACGGGGGCACAGAGAAGCCCAGTTCATTACCCCAGAGCAGCTGGCGAGAAAACAATTGTTGCAACTGGGGTAATTATAATTACTTGATAGCTTTGGATACATTTTTGACCCACCTTATTTCTGCATATTATGTTCCTGAATTACTGATTAGAGAAATTACCATTTTAATATGCAGTTGCTAATGAGAAAAGACTAGGGCAGTTTGCAGAAGTATAGTAATCACATGGATACAATTCATCAACTAGAAGATAAAGAAAGAAGTGTCTTTTGGGGAGGATGATTTTCTCTTCTGCCCTGTCATTCTGGGTGGATCTTCAGTACGTTCAGTCACTAGATGAGAGGGCTGTCATATTCTAATTCAATGAACGTTTACTACAGGCCTGTTTAACACAGGCTGTGTAACTTCCTGTTTCCATGGAATTAAATTTACTGAAAAAACTCATCCTTTACTGAAAGAAGACTGCTCCGTAGTGTAACTGACCAGGCATAGAGGGCGTTAAAAAAAAAAGTAGGGCTTTGGGATCAACTAAATACTAGTAGCAAGAATTTGTTTTCTTGTAAAAGGCCAGCTGCTTGCTAGAACTCAGGACACCTTGAATGACAGTCCAAGGGTCTAGATGGAAATCCTAGACCTGGCAGGTCTTGTAAGGCAGACTGGCCCAGAAAAATTGGGAATGAGTCATTTTGATCCCTAGCACCCTCCTCTTCTCTTTGGCAGGCCCCATGACCGGCCACAAAATTCTCCTGCCCTGCCCTTTTCCACCACAGTGGACCTGGGCCCTTGTTCTACATTTTAGAGTCAGCACTTGGCTACCCAGTTTAAACTTTACCCATTACTCTTAGTAACTATTTAGTGTCTTACATTGAAATCTATTCCCCTGATTGAATCTTCTCTCTCTTTTTAAAAAATTGCATGTAGAAATGGGAGAGAATCTATTCTCTCTAGGTATTTGCTTCAACAACTTGAAGATTTAACCAGTAGTCCCTTGTATAATGCTTAATATAATGCATTTCTGTTCTTGGTAATGATGTCCTTTGAGGAAGTATTTTAAACTTGTTTTGGAACTGTGCATTTATCCTTCCTGTTGCCTTGAGAGGTGGGAATCTGAGAATAAGCTTCAGGTTGTAAAAAAATATGTTTAAAAAATTAAGTAATTTTACTTGGGAAAAAAATTTGCACTTAGAGCACCAGAGTAGGAACACTGTCTTCAGTTTAGTGGATCATTTGTCCCAAGAACAAAATGCTCAGCCTGGCAGACTGACCACAGCCACTGGCAGCGTTCAGGCTCAATTTCAGCACCATTACTTTTATTTTGAAGGTTAATACAATTTCCACAGCTCCAAAAACTAGGATCTTCAAGGATCTACTTACAACTTCATTCCAGCCTCCAAGCTCCTTCCCTATAAAAATTCCCAGGAAATTTAGCTATCTAGCAGGGGAACGTGACAAAAACCAAATCAAAAGGAATACCAGTGACTGGAATAGCTTAGATAAACCTTCCTGGAGGGCTTGCCTTTGGGGAGGCAATGAATGAATGAAGAAAATGAGGCCCTAAGTGTCCAGGAATAAACAAGCCCTTCTTAGATCCCATGCCTCAAAGTAATAGGAGAAGTGGTTGAAATTCTGAGTTACCCCAATGAGAAAACATTCCATTGACCTCATCGTAACCGAGACAACTTTCAGTTCTAAATCAATCTTCCCATTTTCCAGACACATGTCAGTGAGTACTTCCCTTGTTTCTGGTTCATCTGTGGATGTCAACTATGAAAATTTTCATCAGTTTATCAAAAATGTGTAATTTATTCACATACAAAATGAAAGATGACTGCTAAAAATTTCTTCCAAGTAAGTCTTTACTCCCCAAACTCAAAGGACCCATTTTAAACCAAAGAATAGGCTCCTTAAGAAGAGGCACTAAAACCAAGTATGAGTAAATGCCTAGATGATTGGATCTGGATGGCTAAAGCTTGTTCGGTCAGCAAATGTTTGCCATGGATCTACTGTGTGCCAAGCATTGGCACTGGACAAGAGACTGTTCCTGTCTTTTAGGATGTCACAGTTTGGCAGAGAGGGGCAGGGTGGAGGGAACATGCAGATAAGTGACCTTAACAGGCCGTGATAAGTGCTCTGCGGAGCATGTGTAGGGATCTTTGGCAGCAAAGAAGGCTTGACACAGCCCAGGGCAGGAAAGCAGGATGTATTTCAGGGTTCATGTCTCAGAAGTTGTCACCTATGATAGGTTTTGAAGGCCATATACCAGTCTATGGTTTTACTGCATAGAAGGCATTTCAAAAGCACAAAAGAATGAAAGGAAGTACAGGAGATACATTTCAGTTGACTAGGGGAAAAAGTTTTAAAAATCAGTTTAAAGGAAATTACCCAAAACTTACAAAGAAAGTAAAAGATGATCTTGTGACCTTTTATGTCAAGCTAAGAACATTTTCTAAGGAGCCTACCTAACTTTCTTTGGACAACTGATTTTGGTCTGTAAAATTTAAAGATGATTTTCTTTTCTGCTAATAGAAAGGAGATAACTCCAAGGGTCATGGCTGATTGTTCTATAGGGCATTAACTAATCTGAAACAAACTTAGCAAATTTATTTCACCATTCCTTTTCCCTTTGTTTACTATAAAAATCTCAAGCTTTCACATGGTCTTTGAAAATACCTTTGACATCCTGCTAGTTTCATAGTTGAAGAGTTAAATAAAACTTTGAACTTAGCTTTTTTTTTAAGAACCAGGTTTTTAACATTTTGAGAATTACATTTTGGTGGATTAGTATGAGCAGAAAATAAACAGTTCATTATAAAAGCATTTACTATATACAAAGTATTTACAAAATAAGATTTTTAATTTACTGATATTATCCACCCCTCATTAGTTACATTATCCTCTGTTTTTCCATCACAAGAAAAATAGTGATATTCATTCAGTAATGAAACAGCACCTACCTCTAGGTAGCAATCTCACTATTGTTCTGTCACTAGTGGGGACAGGTTTTCAGTGCTTCACCTAGGGGCCTCAGGGGAAATGTTAATTTGTGTTTTACCTTGTGATTGAAAAATTCTCCCAGAAAGCCTATACATTTACAGAGATTAATTTGAGAACACCAGAACCATGTAGTACCATGCGGCAATTGAGACAGCGTATACCTGCCAGGAAATCACTTTACATCCTGCTGAAGGTAGGGCAATACTGTGATTAGGACACTTTTTACTGAGTTTGGCCATCACAAGATCCTAATAAATCTTTTGACATGAGTTTAAACTGAGTAATTTTTTAATTAGTTCATGAATATTTTTAAAACAGTTTATTTCTTCTTCACTTAACTCAGATAAATTGAGAGACAATAGGCCATAACCAACGTAGACATAAGAAGGCCTAAAGGAGGGCATAGGGGATAGGGAGGATTAGGTTACCTCCTCTTGAAAAGGAAACACTCCAAAGATCTTACGAAAAATGGAACTCTTCCATGTCCTGTCTCCATATCTATTTGTATGAAAACAAAGAGATAATAAAACTCACAGCAGGAATTTTATCTGTGTCTTGATTCTATTCAGATATCTATGATATAATGAGTTATAAGAAATTCATATTTGGTCATTATTCAAATGACGAAATACGTATTTCCCAGATATATTTGGTCTTCACCCATAGTTTCTAAAAACACTGCAGTCTTAAAAGTGAAATGGGTGTTTTGTCATGTTAATGAGAGACTTTCAGACCCCCTGACCCAGGGGCTGGAGGCTGAATCAGCCAATGGCCAATAATTTAGTCAATCACCACTATGTAATGAAGCCTCACAAACACCCCTGAGAACAGCTTTTTGCTCTCTCTCTGCTCTGCTCGGTTGAATACTGCTGCTCAGTCGGAGAGAGCTTCTATGCTTGGGGAGCCAGAACGCCTCCATGTGCCACCGAGCCAGGCCCCAGGCTCCATGAGGATGGAAGCTCCTTGATTTAGGACCTTCCTTTATGTATCTCTTCATCTAGCTGTTAACTTATATCCTTTATTAAACTGGTAAATTTAAGTGTTTTCCTGAGTTCTGTGAGCCGCTGTACCAAATTAATCGAACCTGAGGGGGAGGCTGCGGGAACCTCCAATCTGTCGCGGTAGGTCAGAAGCACAGGTACTGCCTGGGGCTTGCAACCAGCATCTGGAGTGCGGGTGGAGGGCAGTCTTTTAGGACAGACCCTTAACCTGGGGAAGCTGTTGCTGTCTCTGGGAAGATAGTATCAGAACTGAGTTGAGTGCCCAGACACCCTGCTGGTGTTCGAGTATTTCTTGGTGTTAGTATGTGTAGGAAGACCCCCTCCCAAATACACACATTGGAATCGGATCCAGGAACCCAATTCCAATAGGGAAAAAAATATACCATGGCATTTGGTGTCAGAGGAGTGGGCATCACAATATCCATTAACATTTGGCCTCCCCAGCTATATCTTATGCTGTACATACATTTAAGCATACAGAGTTCATGAAATGTTCCCCACATTTCTATGAAGAGCATTATGAGTAGAATTGGGCATGTGGAAGAAATACAGAACTACAATTATCTCCCAGGCTTTTGAAAAAAGAAAACTTCTATTTTCACAATTCCAATGAATCACTTATAACTAATCAAAGCCCCTGTTCTTTAAAAGCACATAATTTTCATTTTTCTTTTGCTAAAGTTGGTGTTTTCTTTGGCATGCAGTGGAAAGACAGAAAAGTTGATCTCTTACAGGGAGCTGAGATCCCAACTGGTTAAGAATGGAAAGGAGACATTGAAGAGCCCAGAACCTAAAGCCATCTGGGAAATAGGTGGAGTAAAGATCTCCAGCAATCCTCTCCATAAAAGCAATGAGATCAACTAGCAAAATGACAGAACCAACTGTTTTGGAACTCTAGAAATTAACCAAAGGCTTGCAGAAATTCGGACAATGTTTATTCAAGAAAAACTTCATAAGAAGAGCAAGATTTGTAGCATTTTAACTTCCCCTATTTCCATTCTCCCTCTTCCTAGCATCCTGGTAGCCTTGCAAATAATATCCCACAATGGCAGTGAAAATCAGCAGCCTGGAAGCCACTATAAGGGGCACAACAGGACTGGAACTCTCTCAAAGGCCCATTACCAGAGAACTTTCATTAATTGACCTATCTAGTGGTTCCCTGTAAGACTTCATTAGCAAGTATGTCTTATTTGATCTTGTTCAGAGTTCAACCAGTGCAAACTGCCTTTTCCCTGGGGTATTTATTGAAACCTGTCAGAGGCAACTGTTTTACATAATGAATATCCAAGGCAGTGGATAATAGCTGGGACAATAGGTGAACCAAAAAGCTTGGGAGTAGGGAATGAGATACACACCTAGAGCTTTTAAAACTCTGGGACAGATATTCCTGGGAATCTAGAAAGCAGCATGTATGTGCAAGGTTGTGCATATGCTCTGGCAAGACCTTGGCTATACTTGAGACTCTGTGCAAGCAAGAAATGAAGGCTAAGACAGAGTTGTAAACTACCTGGGTAAGTGTTGAAGACATGCCCTAGCACACAGACAGATGTCCTTGGAAAAGGAACAAGGATGTGCATTCATATCACTTCTATCCAACATTATTCTGGAAGTTCAGTCAGGACAGTCAGACAACTAAATTAAAAAGCATTTACATTGGAAAAAAGAAAATCTATCTCTATTTGTAGATAATATGATCTACATGTTATCTACATGTATAAATGAAAATCCTAATAACAACACACACAACCTATTAGAGCTAATAAACAAATTCAGCAAGGTTTCAGAATACAAGATCCATACACAAAAATCAATTGTATTGCTATACACTAGCAATGAACAATTTGAACATGAAATTAAGAAAATTCCATTTATGATAGCATCAAAAAAAACACCTTGGAATAAATTTAACAGAAGAAGTCTAACATCTGTATACTAAAAAGTACAAAATGTTGCTGAAAGAAATTAAAGAGGACCTGAATAAGTGGAAAGACATTCTATGTTCATGGACTGGAGGACTTAATATTGTTAAGATATCAATACTCCTAAATTTATCAATGCAATACTTAAAATCTTGGCTTGCTTTTTGTAGAAATTGATAAGCTGATCCTAAAATTCATATGTAAATACAAGGGACTCAGAATAGCCAAAACAACCTTTAAAAAAAAAACAAAGTTGAAGGATTCACACCTTCTGATTTCAAAACTTATTATAAAACTACAGTGATCAAAAGCATATGATAGTTCCATAAGGAAAGACATACAAATAAATGGAACAGAATTGACAGTCAAGAAATAAACCCATACATTTGTGGTCAGTTGATTTTTGACAGGGTATCAAGATAATTTATGGGGAAAGGATGATCTTTCAACAAATAGTGCCTGAACAAATGGATAGCCACATGCAAATGAATGAAGTTGCATCATATACAAAATTCACTCAGAATAGATCAAAGACATAATTTAAGAGCTGCAACTATAAAATGCTTAAAAGAAAATATAGGCAAAAATCTTTGTGATCTTGGACTTAACAATGATTTTTTGAATATGACTCCAAAAGCAGAGTCAATGAAAGAAAAAATAAATTGGATTTCATCAAAATTTTTGTGCTTCAAAGGATACATTAGGAAAATGAAAAGACAGCCCCAAGAATGGGAGAGACTTTTTACAAATATATATATGAAAAGGTACTTGTATCTAAAATTTATAAGGAACTCTTACAACTCAATAGTAAGACGACAAATAGCCCAGTTAAAATGGGCAAAGGATCTTAATAGACATTACTCCAAAGAAGATAATCACATGGATAAAAGCACATTAAAAGGTGGTAAACATCATTACCAGTCATGGAGATGCAAAGCAAAATGACAATGTGATTCTTCACACTACCATGGTATAATAAAAAAGATAGTAAGTGTTGGTGAGGATGTGGAGAAATTGGAACCCTCATATATTTCTTGTGAGAATATAAAATAATGCAGCTTCTTTAAAGAATAGTCTGGCTAAACACAGATTACCTTTTGACCCAGAAATGCCACTACTAGCTATTTACCCAGGAAACACGAAAAGTTATGTTCTTAAAAAAATTTGGACACGAGTGTTCATAGAAGCATTATTTGTAATAGCCAAAAAAGTGGGAACAACCCAAATGACTCAATGACAACTAATGAGCAGATAAACAAAATGTAGTATATCAATATCATGAAGTATTATTCAGCTATAAAAGGGAATGGAGTAACAATTCATGATACAACAGATGAACTGTGGAAATCTTATGGTAAGTGAAAGAAGCCAGACACAGAAGGCCACATAGTGTGTGATTCCTTTTATATGAAATTTCTAGAATAGACAAATTGGTAGAGACAGAAGCAGGTTAGTGATTGCCAACAGCTAGGGAGGAGGGGCTAACTGAGTAACTGCTACTGAATATGAAGTTTCTTTTCAGAATATGAACTATTCTGGAATTAGCTAAGGCAACAGTTTCACAGCTTTATGAATAAGCTAAAACCCACTGATTTGTACACCTTAAAAGAGTTAATTTTACGGCATGTGACTTGTACCTCAGTAAAAAAAAAAAAAAGGCTAATTAAAGGAGCAAAAGCCTGTATCTGTCCAAGCAGGGAGTTGTTAGACTCTGGAGAAGGCTTAGGTCAAAGACAGCGCTCTACAGAGGGGTGGGGCTTTCAGAGTATACAGACAGCAGGCTCACTGTTGAGCTTTCTGGTTTAGTGGGTCTATGATGGGAGAATGAGTATTTCTATGCCCAATTTCCTCCCTATCCCAAAGTGTGGTTTAGACAGTGAAAACTGCCCAATCTTTATTAGAAATCAGAATCAGGAAATCCAGATGCCTGTCATTGTAAATCATTTTGGTTCTATAGTAAGATTTCTCCTGTACTCTAAGAGCAATTGCTGTTCAGCCCCAATGTTTCATGAAGAATATTTGCAAAGTATATTAGTTATTGATACTTCTTTTCCCAAACTCATACCCAAAACATCTCAACTGTGTCAGGCATGTAAACGGTGCTTATAAATTTAATTTATTTTCCCTTCTTTATATCAACTTATGTCCAATCCCTTAAATCTTAGGAAAGAATAATTTTCCCTAGTAGTAGCTTTGGAATTTGGAATTGTAGCTTTTGTAATAATACGTGGATTATTTTGGAAATAAAAAGAATTTAGATAAGGATTAATATTGGTTAATCTAAAGGTAAATATGAGTTCTAGGGAAAATTAGAACTCTCCTTCATCACTGAATGGTGTTATGCAGGTAAATCTGTGCTCACAGCCTCAGTCTTGGCAAGTATTAGGACACGGGCTCTGTAGGGTTGTCCCAAACACAGTGGGCTCAGGACAAGAAGAATGACTCGTGACAAGAACCCTGCAGAGGGCCTCAATCTGTTTCCATGATTTATGATCCCCTTACCTCAGGAATGACTCCCACCATTTGGTCCAGACCTACAGAGGCCATGTCTGCCATTTTGGCAGAGAGAGGGGCATGTACCATTCTGAATCTATATTGGGCTTACGAATCATCTTTCTTCCCTGCAAAGTTATCAGCTGCTAAATTATAGATGAGAAGTTTGCGTCTGTGGCCAGAAACCAGGGCCAGGTTTAATAAAACCTGAACTGGTTCCCAGTTTCCAAGGACAATCAACATCAAGGAATCCCACTGCCTGCTTTCACAGGACTATGGGGGTAATGAAAAATGCCAGTCTTCCCAAGTATAACATTTACTCAGGTTCATGAATGGCTACTGACAATGTCTAATAAAAGAACTGCTAATATATCTGGATTTGAGTGAGATGTCAAGAAAACCAAAATTAACTATCAAGGTGACCTACAAAAATCACTTCCCATGTGGCTCCATTCCTCTTCCTCTAAAACAATACGTAACGGGGAAGGCAGTATAGCACAGGGAAGACAAGTAGTGACTCTGTAGCATCTTATTACGCTAATGGACAGTGACTGCAATGGGGTGTGGGGGGGACTTGATGATGGGGGGAGTCTAGTAACCACAGTGTTGCTCATGTGACTGTACATTAATGATACCAGAAAAATAAATAAAACATAGCACAGTTTGATATGTCCCTCTAAAAGACAGGGGAGAGGAATGAATGACTTCTCAAGATTCTTGAACTTCCCATACTGTAAAATCCAATGTTTGGGGAATTTTGTGCAGTTATTATTTTTATAGTGATAATACATACATTGTATAAAACTTAAAATATTCAAAAGGGTCTACAAAAAAAGTCTCCCTCTCATCATTTACCTTAATTTTTTTATCCCCAGTGCCAGGTACTTTTCTAGGTCCTGAGGATAGAGCAGGGAGCAAAACAGAGTCCCTGTCCTCAATGAATTTACACTCCAGTGTTGAGAGACACAAAATAGCTTCGGACACTGATAAATCCTATCAGAAAAATAAAATAGCATTAGAAGGACCAGCCTTTGAGGTTCTCAAGGAAAGCATGGTCAGCTCTGTCAAACACTGCCAAAAGATTAAGTGTAGAGTAAGATGTAGTGATGTGCCTACTAGATTTCCTGCCGTGAAGACGGTTAGTGACAGTGGAGGGTAGGGCTAAGAGTTTGATTATAATGGGTAGAAGCGTGCATGGGAAGTGAGACAGTGGGGACAACGTTAACTCACTCTAGAGATTTGCTATAAGTGAGCAGAGAAATGGGAGCAGTGGAATGTTAGCTAAGATAGTGCATATAACGTGCTGAGCCCAATGCCCGGCACAGGGTGAGCACAGAGCTATTCCTAGTATTCTGTGTCCTACCCCCAACCATTTCTGTGTCTATTTAAAGCCTATTTTTTTTCCCCTAAATTATTTCGATCTATGACTGTCTTATTTGAGTCCTGGGAATGTGAAATGACTCAGGGTATCATCCACAGTTATGAATGACTGTATCTTTGGTCACTGTAGACAAAAAAGTTCCTTTTCCGGGAGTTGTGAATGGAAGGCCGTTGGGTTGTAAGGGGCCTGTCAGGATGAGTTTGGTGCCAGCAGGATGAGGTCAGATGACAGCTCATTGCAGCTTGGGAGAGTGCTCTGGTGAACGCCGCCAAGTTCCAGATGTCAGGTAGTAAGCAATCTTTCTCCTTTTTCTAGCTGCTGCTCTGCCCTACCTTCAGTTTGACCGTAGTACAGACATGAGACCACCCAGGGAATTCATTGTCTCTAGACAGATCATCTGTCATTTCCATATTTTCCTGTGATAATTTGGAAGGGGTGGGGTTGGTAGGTTTGTGGGTTTTTTTGCTAAATGTCTGCCAAATAGACACTTGCCCCCAGTTATCAGCATTCATGATCATTTAAATGGCCAAAGGTTAACCATGGGAATAAAAAGATAAAGCAACGTGGATAACCTGCAACCAAGGCAAACTACCCCGGCAGAAGGGAAAGAGGCAAATGGTGCTTGTCACCAGGTCGCTGCAGTCCCATTCCTTAAGGCACCGGCTCCTGTCCCAGGCAGTAGATCATATTTGTTTCAAATCCTGGGCATAGTGGGCAGCATGTGAATCCTATTAAAGAATCGCTTGATCCCAGATTCTCAGTGAATGCATCTGTTTGTACCCAGCTAGATAGCTATTGTTCTGGGAAAAGAAGAACATTCCTTCTCTTTAAGGTGAGTCAGAATGGACCCTCTGCTTCTCCTCCTGCCAGCTGAAAGGCCACATTCTGAGGCTTCTCCTTGTGCAGTTTAGGCTTCTTTAAGTGTTCCCTTCTAGTCTCTCTAGCAGTCTCCTTTTCCAAAGCAATTTGATGTATATTTATGATCTAGCCCCACGGAGCTGTGACTTCAATCAATCACTGCCTTACGTAAATAGTTGCTTTGTGTGTCTTATTTTTCCAACTATAATTCTGAGCTTCTTAAAATTCTTTGAATACCCTTCAGTTGACTATGTAGTATAGACACTTTGTAAATATTTTTGAATTAGTGTTAATGCATTTCCTTTTCCTCAAGGGTCTTAAGAGTTCCAGCTGACGGGGCAAGGGACACTGAGGTGAAATAGTTCAATAACAGGGCAAGGCAACAATTCAGCGCCAAAGTGGAAATAGGCCCAAGAGGTGCTGTGCTGAGAATGTGAGGGGAGAAAAAGCCACAGGGTTGGGCCAGTCTGAGAAGGCTCTACCTTGTCTGTAACAGTTGTCTCTTGCCCTGAGAGAATGAGTCAGTAGTTGCTTTCAAAGTTGGCCTGATTTTACGGATGAATCTAGCTAGCATAATAATATTACTGCAATGTGTCGTTTTGTCCTTTGCACCCTGATCCTTCTGCTTCCCACAAGGAATTTGGTCAGCAGACCAGCCCAGCTCCTGGCCTCTAGAAATCTCATTGCAAGGTTTACTTCTGTCCTCCTACCTACTCTCCAGAGCTCTTTCATCCCTAGCTCCCCACCCCCCTTTTATAAGCCTCTGTTTCTTTGAAAAGATTTATTTTACAGTTCAGCTCTCTCTAAAAAAAAAAAAAGTCCATAGCAGGAGAACAGGCACAGGGAGGATGTACATGCCTCCCTGCACTGCTTTCTGGGTGCTGCACTCGTGCTTTTAACCCTGCTGCTGTCAAGCTCCATTAGGAGATTTGAGCATCAGCTTCTTACCTTTGGGGCCTAGCCTCCCCTCAGCTCTGGCTGAAATGAGGACGGTGTTTGAGACTGGCAATCAAGAAGAAAGACAGGCTGGGTATTGCAAAGAGCCCTTGCTTACCATCCTTACAGCCTAGTTGCCTTTCCTATCACATGAGGGCATTTGTCCTTTGACTTCAAGCACTGACTGCCATCAGAATGCCATGAAGTAATTTCAGAACAGTGGTAGAGAATCAAGGCTAAGCCTCTGTAACCCTTGTGTGTCTGTATATATATATATACACCTTTGAAAAAGGAATGGATTTCCTCTTTCTGGGAATGTGAAACAGTGCTGCAGGAGTAGAGCCCCAACTCCCACCAAAGTAGACAAAGCCATTCCAGACAGTTCTGGTGATCACAGGGTGAGAAGTGTGACAGGCAGGTGGCCTTCATATCTGGCTTCTGATGTGGCTTTGGTGGTTCAAAATGACACTTGGATCTTGCCTCGGAAGACTGGCAGCAAGCTTCTGTAAAGAAAAAGGCCCTGTGCTGACCTTCCCTTTCTTTGCATTTGATGTAAAATAGAAACCAGTGCCGTAGAAAGAATCTATGGAGTGTTTGCTTCTGAAGCTGAAATCAGCACCTTTGTTATCAGCAGTAAATGTTATTAAGTGCCCAACTATGCAAGTTATCTAAAACTTGCTGGATCTAAAACCAGGATTTGTTTATTTTTTGTGAGCCTTTATTATAAAAAAGCACTGATGTGCATGTAGCAAATCTTGAAAATTATATGAAAAAAGAAGATGAAATATAAAGCTCAAAATCTTAGTAAGAAAAACAAATGGAAAGATTATGAGTGTTTATCCCTATCTTATTTCCACAGCTAGTTATGAAAGTAAATGCTTCTTCTTTGAGGAAAGCTCAAAATGTATATAGAAGTTTATTTGCTAAGCCATCTATTTAACTTGGAATTTTAATTTATTTTTTATTTAATTTGTAATTAATTGACTTTACAAAAGAAAAATTATACATTCATGCCTAAATTAGTTTTAGTGAAATAAGTCCAACATATTTTTTTTTTGAAATGGCTAATTGCGCTTTCTTCATTAGGTTGAAGCAAAAATTTTTCTAGTCTGTGTACCATCAGTGGGACAAATATATTTAATATTGGAAGGTAGAGGCAAGTTCAGACAGAAAGGCCTGGGAAGAAAGAAGGGATATAGATTTATGAGGTAATATGCCATGAAAAGCTACAAATGTAAGCTTGGATTTGAAGTAGCAAAGGAGGGACTGAAGCAGCAGTAAATGTCCAGATGACAACGAGCAAACCATGCCTGATGTGAGAGCCCCAGTACCAAGATTTAGGGCTCCTCTCTAAACTGCAGTGGTGGCAGTAGGAGAGCAATCTCAAAGAAATTTCCAGAGGAAATAGGGCAGTTTGCTCTACAAGACATGAAATATGAGACGACAAGTATATTTATATGTATACATTTATAACTTCTGGTATAAGAAGAAAATACTGACTTGTGATGCCCACCTTGGGCTAAATAAACAATGCTCTGGACTTGGCCATTCCAGCAAGATTAACCATTGCCCAAACTGCAGTATTTAGAATGGCCTCATCATGATTGCCCCGTGTCTTCATGAAGTTTGCAGGTTAGTAGAACACCATTCTCCCTTGTGCCCATCTACCTGTTTACAAATATGCTACATGAGGTCTCTTTAAAGGGCAAATAATGCATCCTTTTTTTGTTGTTGTGATGTTGCTGTCCTTTATTTTTTTTCCATCTTTACTGAAGTATAATTAACAAAATGTTATATAATTTAAAGTGTACAATGTGATGATTTGATATATGTATACTTTGTGAAACGATTACCACAATTAGGTTAACTGACGTATCCATCACCTCACATAGTTACCCTCAAGGTCCATCCATATTGTCACAAATTGCTGGGTTTTCTTCTTTGTCATGGATGAATAATATTCACATATATCATCTTCTTTATCCATTCACCTGTCCACAGGCACTTAGGTCATTTCCGTATCTTGGATTTTTTACATACTGTTGCAGTGAATATGGTAGTGTAGATACTTTTGAGATCCTGATTTTGTTTCCTTTGAATGTGCACCCAACAGTGGGATTGTTGGATCATATGGTAGTTCTATTTTTAATTTTTTGGAGAAGCTCTATACTGTTTTCCATAGTGTCTGCACCAATTTACATTCCCACCAGCAGTGCACAAGGGTTCCTTTTTCTCTGTATCCTTGCCAACACTCATTGTCTCTTGTGTTTTTGATAATAGCCTTTCTAACAGGTGTGAGGTATCTCATTGTGGTTTTGATTTGCATTTCCCGGATGATCCCTGAAGTTGAGCATCTTTTCATGTGCCTATTGTCCATTGTATGTCTTCTTTGGAAAAATGTCTGTTCAGATCCTTCACCCATTTTTAATCATATTTTTTATCTTTTTGCTATTGAGTTGTATAAGTTCTTTATATATTTTTCACATTAACCCTTCTCAGATGTATAATTTGTAAATATATTTTGATATTCTGTGGGTTGCCTTTTTATTTTGTTGATTGTTTCCTTTGCTATACAGAACCTTTTTAGTTTCATGGAGTTCTACTTATTTTTACTTTTGATTCTTACTTCTGCTTTTGGTAACATATCCAATAAATCACTTTCAATGTTAAGGAGTTAATGTCAAAAAGCTTTTTCCCTGTGTTTTCTTCTGGGAATTTTATAGTTGCACATCTTACATTTAAGTCTTTAATCCATCTCAAGTTAATTTTTGTGAGTAGTATAAGATAGGGGCCTAGTTTTATTCTTTTACATGTAGATAAATAGTTTTCCTAACACCATTTATTAAAGAGACTATCCTTTCCCCCTATTGTGTGTTCTTAGAGCCCTTATCAAAAACTAGTTGACCATCTGTGTGTGGGTTTATTTCTGGGCTCCAAAATCTGTTGCTTTGGTCTACATGTCTGTTTTTATGCCAGTACCATACTGTTTTGATTACTATAACTTTCTTTTCCAAGATTGCTTTAGCTATTTGTGTGTGTGTGTGTGATTTCATATGAATTTTAGTATTTTTTTATATTTATGTGAAAAATGCCATTGGAATTTTTATAGCGATTACATTGAATATATAGATCACTTTGGGTAGTATGAACATTTTAACAATATTAATTTTCTAATCCCAATCCATAAACATGCAATATATTGCTATTTATTTGTGTCTTCTTCAATTTCTTTCATCAATGTATATTTTTCAGAGTATAGATCTTTCACCTCCTTGGTTAAATTTACTTCTAAGTATTTTATTATTTTTGATGCTATTATGAATGGGATTGTTTTCTTAATTTCTAGTTCTGATAGTTCTGATAATCTATGGTGTTAGTGCATAGAAATGTTACTAGTTTTTATATGTTATTTTGTACCCAACAAATCCTTTACTGAATTTGCTTGTTAGTCCTAGCAGTTTTTTGATGGAGTTTTCAGTCTTCTATAAGTAAGATGATGTCATCTGCAAATGGAGACAAATTTATTCCTTTCTTTCCAATTTGGATGCCTTTATCTCTTTTTCTTGTCTGATTTCTCTAGCTAGGACTTCCAATACTATGTTGAACAGAAATGGCAAGAGTGGGTATCCTTGTCGAGTTCCTGAGGCCAACTTTACCTTGATACCAAAACCAGACAAGGACACTATATAAGAAAAGATATTTGCAGGCCGATATCCCTGA
Organism: Manis javanica; assembly: GCF_040802235.1. Classification (NCBI taxonomy): domain Eukaryota; kingdom Metazoa; phylum Chordata; class Mammalia; order Pholidota; family Manidae; genus Manis; species Manis javanica. Next base: position 88,170,113 of record NC_133166.1, read on the forward strand.
TGAACACACATGCAAAAATCCTGAACAAAATATTGTTGGGTGAAGCTTTAGGGTGTAGGCATTGGTACTGTGGCCCCACACAGACACACACTTTTTTACCCCCAGTTTGCTATACCAAATACTTTAGCTCAATCATGAGAAAGTGCTTCACTATGGTTATAATACTTTCAGCACATTTTAATGAGTAATATTTATATCCTCACAAGAGAAGAGACTGACCACATTCAGTCTTGAAAGCAGCTGCCCTGGCTGTAAAGTGGAGCCATCGCTTTACGAAGCATGCATCAGCCAGTCCTGGCCACAAGGACAGGGGAGAGCAGCCAGAGGAGACAATGTGAACAGAGACCTGCGCAGAAGCACCACCTTCAGTGGGAAAGTACTGAGGGCTGCTGGACAGTGATGTGAACATGAGGCCTACAGTCAGGAGCCAGGGACCCTGGCAACTCTCAGTGTTTCTTAAAGGTATTAATTACTGCACACTAACTACGCATAAGGCCCTAAGCTAAGCAATCTCCATAGGAGCAACCTTAAGAGGTAGAGAGTAGTCACATCCCCATTTAAACAACTTTCCCAAGATTACTCTGGCTGCAAAAGGATTTAAACCCAGTGTGTTTAAAAGGTTCATGCTGTTAATCATTTGAGTATTGACTATACCATTTATGTTTACAGTATGATTATTTGAAATGCATTTCAATAACCCTTGATTCCCAATAAATGACTATAAAATAAAAGACTGTATAGAAAGATAGCTGCTTCACTTATTTTATGGATACTAGGAAAGGGAGACAGAAGAAAATGCAAAACTGAATAAATTTAAATGCAAGATGAAATGCCTTCATGGAGACAGCAAGTCCCTTTCCCTCGGATACTTGATTACTCCTTACTAGAACCCAGTGCCAAGGCCTTGTGAGAGAAGACCACCCCCCACAATTTCTGGGAGTTCTCAGAACTCAGTTTCTCACATCTCTCTGTCCCTGTGTTTGAATATCCACAACCACATTGAAACAAGCACAAAGCTAGCCCTCTTCACCTGATTGATCTTAAACACCCACAAATTTGTTCACAAAAACATTTATTGTTAGTTTAGAAACTTTGCTGAAGAGTTGGCAGAGGACTGAGGTTTCACATGGTGAAGTGCGATCTTCTACCATATGCCTTTGTCCACTGTCCTCTTCTCTCCCTCCTTGTACCTTAACTTCCAAGAACAACAAAGTCTTGCTGTTGCCTCATTGGATAACAGTTTTTTGAACATGTTTTCTAAATTTAGCAAGATAATTTTGTGTATTTCTTGTGTATTAGCATTACACACCCCTAATACAGACTGGAGCAGCAAACACATCAATGTTTTTACAGCAAAATGAATAAATGTTGATACCAAGGGATATGAGTAAAGACTTTAAATAGCCTTAATATAGCTTAAATTTTGCCATCAAATCAGATCAAATTAACTCAGGTTTTGTTCTCAAATGAGATCTTTTCTAAACTTACTTTAAGAGATTATTGAATTTCAAATTGTGGATAAGGGATTATAGACCTTTAAGAGAGAAAACCACTGAGCTAAGCTTTATAATCCAGCCCCTCTCTAGAGAAAGCTGTGGTCTTAATCACTGATGAAGCAGTCCTTTACATCTTTACAAAGGAAAACTTTAATACATGTTTTGAATGTCAGTTGACTGAGTTGTTCATATGGAAGAAATTAATTCTCCTTTTTGATATCTCAGGATTCCACCAGAAGAATGTGTCTTTAGACAAAAAGAAAAAGTTGTTTTGTTTTGTTTTGTAGCCAGTTATATTGACAACACCAAGACCGCTTTGGAAAGAGAAGAAGAGCTCCTTAAATAAGGAAGTAGAAGATGCTTCCACTGGCCAAGAAGACCAGGTTGAAGTCTGAGTTTTATCTAGGTAAGTGATACAGCCTGTCTGAATGATCCTTTGATTCTATAACTTTCCAACTTCCTTTACTAGAGTGCATCTAAGACAGCAAACACCATTACTTTTTCCTTGATGTATTCTTACAGATCTCTAGTAAAAAGGCAGTATTTTCACCCAAAATAAGTATTCCCAGATTAAAACAATGCAGTCACATGTGCAGCTGGAGAACTTCTGCTTCTTATAATGGTAGACTCATCCTCTTGAAGGGTAAGCTGAAGATAACTAAAAGGTTGAATAAAATATGTTAAAAATCTTCCTAAGTGCATCAAAGAGCTAACAAGTTAAGAAATTACTAACTTTAAGTCCCAAGAGAGGATAGAAATCCAAGGAGATGAGCCTACATATGGGGCCCTGGGGGGCATTTGGTATTCCTGGTTAGAGGCCGAAAGTTGGAGCCATGGTTCACCAAAGGTATGGATGCTGCTAAACCACAACCTGCTTTGGGTGGGGGTCCTAAAGGAGTTACACTGTCGGACAGGGTGAGTGAGAAGAGGAGCAGTACTTGTACTTGGGTGTGGGCTGGATTTAGTAACTTGCTTCTAATGATTATGGCAAGAGTAATGCTCTTCCTCCACATGGTCTTTCATCATGGGTTTCTTTATGCTGTGGTGCTCTCAGGGCTCCAAGTGGACAAGGGCAGAAATTGGAAAGCCTCTTAGGCTTTGGAACCCATACAGTGTAACTTCCACCTATTCTACCATATTCTGTTGCTAAGTCCTAAGGGCAGCCAGAGTTGAGGGGGTGAAAAGACCACCTTTCCATGGGAGAATGAAATCATATTACAGCTACAGTAATCATAACTGTGTGGTATTGGTGGAAGAGTAGACACACAGATCAGTGGAACAGAATAGAGAACCCAGAAATAGACCCACACAAATATGCCCAATAGATTCTTGACAAAGGTGCCAGAGCAATTCAATAGAGGACAAAAAGATTTGCAACAAATGGTGCTAAAGTAAGAGGGGGGAAAGACTGTGAAACAGAAAAAAAATTAGAGAAAACATTTGGGATTTGGACTAGGCAAAGAGTTCTTAGACTTGACACCAACAGTATGACACATAATAGGAAAAACTGAAAAACTGGATCTTATCAAAATTAAAATTTTCCCTGCAAAGTCCATGTAAAGAGGATGAAAGGACGATCTAAAGACTGGGAGAAAATATTTCCAAACACATATCTGCAAAAGAATTAGGATCTAGACTATATAAAGAACTCTCAAAACTCAACAGCAACAAACCCCAAACAATCCAATTAGAAAATGTCCAGAAGACATAAACAGATATTTCACCAAAGAGTACATATATAGATGGAAAGGTAGATGCCAAAAAAACACATGAAAAGATGCTCAACATTATTAGTCAGTAGGGAAATGGAAATTAAAACCACAATGGATATTGCTACATAGCTATCAAAATGGCTAGAATTTAAAAAATAGTGACACCACCAAATGCTGGCAAGGCAGTGGAGAAACTGGATTTCATACATTGCTAGTGGGAATGCAAAATGGTAGAGCTACTCTGGAAAACAACTTGGTGGTTTCTTAAAAAACTAAGCATGAAACCACCACACAATCCAACAATTGCACTTCTGGGCATTTATCCCAGATTCATGAAAACTTTGAGTTCACACTAAAACCTGTATGCAAATGTTATTATAGCAGCTTTATTTGCAATAGCTCGAAACTGGAAAAAAAAAACATTTCTTCCAGTGGGTGAATGAATGGCTTAGCAAGCCATGGTACATCCATACCGTCTAGTAAATAAACCTGGAGGAATCCCCAAAGAATTATGCTGATTGGCAAAAAAAAAAACACAAAAGGTTACATACTGTATGATTTCATTTATATAACATTCTTGAAATTACACAGTTTTAGAAATGGTAAACAGATAAGTAGTTTCTAAGAGTTAAGGATGGGGAGGGGAGCCAAAGGGAAATAGGTGGGTTTATAAAAGGGAAATATGAGGGATTCTTGTGGAGATGGAAATGTTTTGTATCTCGACTGTCAATGGCAATATCCTGGCTGTGATATTGTTTGCAAGATGTTAACAATGGGGGAAACTGAGTAAATGGTGCCTTGGATCTCTCTGTATTATTTCTTAGAAATCTATTCACCTGTAGATTCTGCAGGTGAATCTAGTTATTCCAAAATGAAAATTATTATTTAAAAAACTATTCTTGATCAAAGCCTCAAGATAAATGAATAGAAGATGCTTTCAGTCTATAACTGACAAAGTCAAATAGCCAAAATATATAAAGAGCTTTTATGAATCAAGAAAAAAATCAGACAACTTTATAGAAAAATGGGTAAAGATTTCAACAGGCACTTCAGAAAACAAAATTCCAAGAGGCTATAAACGTGTAAAAGTGCACAACTTTCTTAGTAACTAGGGATATGAAATGAAGATCACAACTTTGATACCATTACACATCCACCAACTTGACAAAAATTAAGATATAATATTACGGTTTAGCATATTTATATTTTAATATTTTGCAATTTTTAACATTTAGCAATATTATGTTTTAGCCCAACAGGGGATAGATACAAGAATGTTATAAGCAGTATTATTTGTAATAGTCCCAACAACAACTACAAACAGCAAAAATGGATGACCTCAGAAACATAACCAAGTGAACAAAGAGGCCAGACACACAAAAAATTCAAAACAAGCAAAACTAAACCACAGTTTTTTAGAGATGCATAACAAGATGATAAAACTATAAAGGTATATAAGGAAGTAATTACCATAAAGTCAGGGTGGCTGTTGCTTTAGGGGGAAGTGTAGGGCTTATGAAAGGGCTGGGGTGTGTTCTGGAGTGATGTCAATGATGTGGGGGATGATTACATGGGTTCATGATAATTCCTCAGGCTCTACATGTATATTGCCTTCATTTTCTGTTAATTGTTTATAGCAAAATAACCCATCTCTTCATATTTCACTGTTCTGACTTGGAGAAGAAATGAAATGAGGAAGGAATGTAGGTGTGAGGTTTGTTTGCGAAAAGACAGTACATGAAAATCCGAGGTCAAAATTTAAAACCTGTGAAGAGAGAGAATGAACAAGTGGAGTGCTGAAGCAGTGGTCAACCTGCTGGAATGAGCAGGTGGCCAGCTTGCCTTCGGGTGGTGGTTCTTTCCTTCTTCAGTGCTTTAGGAATAACAAACGTTGCTCCACGGTTGAATTTCTTACTCCCCTTCTTACAAGTTGGACCAAGGTTTTACCTGTTGCTTTTTTTCCCCCCTTCTCACTGGTACATTGTTCACCTTTGCTTTGGGTCCTCTAGACACTATCCAGGGTGTGAAGAGGGAAACATGTTTGATGTGGAGAACACTCCCTCCTTGAGCATTAACTTGGGAGACCCCGTCCCACCCTCCCTTTCTTCAGTCCAGTCAGGGTTGGAAAGCAGGGTCAGGAAAAAAGCGAACGGACGAGAACAGGCCAAAGTTCCCGATTGAGATGCTTTGGAGATACTAAAAAGTGACAGTTTCCTTCCAGGGCAGACTGATGTCATATTGGTTGGGGTACAGCATATAAGCAACTTGCAGAATTTTTAAAAATTAAAAAGATTATTTTAAAAAGGAAAGCTAAAGCATAGTTAACGTTTTCTCCTGTTGGGTGGGGAGGGCACTGCTTCTCTTTTCCTGCCTCATCTCCATCAAAACTCTAATTACACACTGACTCCCTCCCTGCCTCGCCACAAGGACCGGGTACCCCTCAAAGGCGGGGACATCCATGTGTCATTGGACTTGCAGGGGCCAGTGCGGGGTGGAAATAGGAAAACAGATGAGGACTATAGGTGGCTGTCGAGGCAAAGTCCAGGGGACAGCGACAAGCCCTGGTCCTTAGACTGTCCTTCTCTTAGGACTTCCCGTGCTGGCCCTGATCCGTAGTAGCACGCGAAGTCCCCCGTACGAGGCGTTCCTAGGGCAAACACGCCGCGCAGCTAAGGGAAGCCGCCGAGGAGAGCACGGCCTGCGCCGTGTTGCCCCTTCCCGCCCCTTCGCCCTCGGGCCCGCAGCCTCTCCGGTGGGGCATTCTCCCAGGACGCGGGCCGGCGCCAATCAGCTCGCTCGGTACCTGCCCCCAGCCCCAGCCACCTGCGGGGCCGATGAGGTCCTCCGCCCGGTGCCGGGCCAGTACTCGGAGCGCGCGCCAGGGCAGAGGAGTCTCCGTGGGCCCCCGCCAGGCCCGGGCGCCCGGAAAGGAGGCGCGCAGACCCGGCGGGAGCCGGACTCCGGAGTCGCCGCCGGCGCGGAGCCGCTGAGCCGCGGTAACGGGTCGGGGCGCTCCTCCGCGCCGGGGTCCCCGAAGGCGGCGAAAGGAGGGCGGGGCGGGGCGCGGGGCGGGCCGAGGACCCGCGGGGCGCCGGGCTCCGCGCGCTGCTGCGCCTGGCCGGGCGCACTTTCGAGGGCGCCTCAGCACCGGGTAAGCGTTCCCGCACCCCCTCCTCTGGCCGCGGCGGGGCCGGGTGGGCACTCGGTTCTTCCGCCCCGAGGGGCGCGGCCGTGCCGCGGGCTGGGGGTGGGCGCCTCCGGCCCCGTGGCCAGGCCGGGTCCCTGCCCCGCGGCGGCTGCGCCTCGGCGTCGGCGAGCTCCCGGGGCCACCTGGCTTCCCGGTCTCGGTGTGTCGGTGATTTCCCTCAAGTTTTACAAAATAAGGAGGCGCGGGGTCGCCGTCTGCTCTGGTGCGTCCGGGTGCAGGCCGGCTGCGGGTCGTCGCCTGCCGGAGAAGCCGACCTCCCACCCGGGCCACGCCGGCTTCCTCCAGAGGCCCGGGAGCTGGTGTCTCGCACCCGCAACGCGCAGCGCCGGGCTGGGCTCCGGCCGCCGCCACCTCGGCGCTTCCGCTCAGCGGCCGGAGAGGGAGACCAGGGGCCGGGCAGTGAGCGGGAGCGGCCCCGCACCCCGAGTCGGCTGGGGTGGGGCGGCTGGAGCGCCCCGCGCGGCGCCCCGGGACCTCGCGCGGCGGCTTCCTCGGTTCTCTCTGCGCCTCGAGGGGAGCGAGGGCGGGGAGATCCGTCTGCTGTCAGTGCCCTTGGGCCACATCCGCCACCCGGGTTTTCCTGTCCCACTTGGGCATTCCTTTTCCCTGGGTGGGACTGGGGGGGGTGTCTGGAAGTTCGCTCTTCCTAGCGAGTTTTTCATGGCAGAAAGGGGGCCTGGAGGGGCAGGTAACCAGTCCGCAGGCGGGGGCCCCCAGTCAGGTGCGGCTCCTTCTCGCGTCCTTTCCAGGCTGCCCCGCTGCGGACCTTAGCAGTGGCCTGGCAGGAGAACAGAGGCGGGTGGGGTGGGGGCCTCACCGGCAGGGCAAGGGGTTAGGCTCTGAGGAGGCAGCAGTGTGATTGGCACGGGCTGCCGGCTACGCAGCCTGGTCTCTGTGCCCTACCTGGTCCTCAGTGTCTGAGCCAAACCCACGTTTTATACTGTGTAAGAAACAGCAATGATGGGGAGACTTGGATCCTTCATGTTCACTTTGCCTGAGATTCGCTGGGATCTGGACTCCCCTGGGGGACAAGGCAGCTTCTTTTCTGGACGAATGAAGTACTTGGAAGTTCATCCAGATCCTGCCCCTTAACTTCAAACTTAGAGGAACCAAGGGGGAGAAAGCAATTATAATTTCCCACACCTCTCTCGGGAGGCGCCAGCTCCCGTGCTTGGGAAGATCTAAACGAGCAGGTGGGGATCCAGTTATGTCGGCACCCAGGAGGAGCTCAGATGGGGCTCCCCAGTGCTCGGCCCTGGCATTAGGCAGATGCGCCGCAGGCGCTCGTGGTGCACCTCCGCTCATGTGCAGACTGCTGCTGTGATTTCCTCCATCCTGGGGATGAAGGAGCCAGGACACTATGAATGGGAAAGGCCTGTGAAGTCCTTTGGGGTGGGGGTGGGGATGTCACATGTCTAAACAAAAAACCTGGTGGTGGGCATCACCAGCATTCCTGTCAGAACTAGAAATCTGCATTTAGTGATCTATCAAAAATCGTGCTCAGGAAAGGCAAGATGGGCTCTGGTGCTGATGAGAGCAAGTCCCTCAGGTGTTGCCTGAGGATCCCTGTCTTATCTCTAGTGTGCCTGTCTGTAATTGGAAATGAGCTCTGCTTAGTCCAGAGAGTGTCTCAGTCTGAGAACAAGCATCATCTGGCAACAGGGAGGGGAGGCTGGCACAGGAGCAGCCCACCCCCCACCCAGAGGCCCAGGGTAGGATAGCAGTGCTGTCTCCTGCTGACTTTGGAAGGAGGCTGCGGAGGATCAGGGAAGGAGGTGGGAACCCTCTGGGTGGCCTCTTAACACAAGAGCCGTTTGGCCCTGGCTGGGCTGTTCCAGGTCTTGTGGACCATGAAAAGTGCCCTGAGGTTTAGAATCTGGCCTGATGATCATTAACACTAATAAAAACTGCTACCACTTATTAAGTACTTTCTATGTGCCAGATGCAAGACTTTACAAAATCAGTACTATTATCCCCCTATTTCACATGAGAAGACTGAGTTCAGGACAGATGAAATAATGAAAAATCATAAAGCTTGTCGTGGCAGAGCTGTAGTCTTTCTGTTTCAAAGTCCCTGCTCCTTCTGCAGGGCTACTCTCCTCCCATTAAGAACAGACACACATGTGGTAGCTGAATATCCAGAGCCATTGTGAATAAAGACTTATTTGTAGGTCCAGGAGATGTTTGTGACCCCAAACTGCCTGCTCTTCATTTCCTCTAGAACTCAAGGGTTTAGTTCATACAGGAAAGATTAATTCCTTAATATGTAAAGTGCAAACTACAATGACATACTTATTTACCTTTCAGTTAACAAACATCCAAAAGATCAATAAACTGCTGATGAGATTCTGAAAAAATAGTCACTTTCATATGTTGCTGGTCAGAGAGTAAATGGGCACAGCTTCTTTGGAGGGCATTTTAGAAACATCTATCAAATTTAGAAATGTCCACGCCGTCTGACCCAGTGTTTCTGTTTTTAGGAATTTAACATGCTGTTTTGCTTGTCTGTGGGTGCAAAGACATGTACAATATAGTATAACATTGTTTGACTATGAAGGAACAACCTCCATGCTCATCAAAGAGGGACTTGCTAAATACCTTGTGCTACTTCCAGACAGTCATATGCTGTCATATTCATCCATTAAAATAACCTTCAGAAGCTTACTCTATAACCAATATGGAATGATTCCCAAGGTATATGGCCAAGGTATATTTGCTTGTAGATACATAATTATATACACAAACCTAATCAATCTGTTGCCTCCAGGGAAAGTAGACCTGTAAACCCCTTTGTACTATTCAATTCTGAACCATGGAATTGCAGGAACTGTTTTTTTTAATCCTCTTTCCTTGCCCTGTGCCTGCCATGTTCCCTCAAGCTCTTCTCCAGCTGAACAGAGTGGGGCAACACCTCCACCCTCAAGTTGAGTAAGAGGTTCCCTTTGGGATAAAAGTCATATGGCTGTGAGATAAGGGCCCATAGGCGGTGGGCCATCCAGAATTCCTTTAGATACGAAGATTGTGCTTTAGATACCTCTCTGAGCTGGGTAGGCAAGGCATGATCCTCCAGTTGTGAAAACCTATGAAGAAATATAAACTGTGTATCCTTCTTATTGCCCTAATGTTCTCCTAGGCAGGATAAAGCATCAGTGCCTGAATAACATTAGGTAAGCGAGCAGGAGGAACACTGTGGTTGGCCATCAGAGAGGGCAAAAGATATGTGGGTCTGCTTCTGGTGTTGTATTTGGACCTCAGAAAGGAGAGGAAGACAGATATGCTTGAAAGGTTGAAAATTATTCTGGTCTAGGGCAGTGTTGTCCCAGAGGAGAAAGGAAGGTTATTGATGCAGTTGTCACAGCATCAATCAGTGTATCCCTGACGTCCCTTTGAGTGCTTCCCATCAGCACAGATGCCCAGCTCAGTTTTCCCCTGCCTAGAATTCCCTTCTGCTGACCACCCAGCTTCGAAGCTGCCAGATGCACAAAGGGGAGGGGGCAGGTAGTAGGCTCTGCTTTCACTCCTTCAGGTAGGACAGGCTGTTGAATAGCAGAAGTAGTGGAAGAAACCCTTGTTTCCCACCATGTGAGATGGGGCCCTCTAGCACTATTAGGTGGGAAGCTTACACTGGGAGCTTTCTATGTTCCAGTTATTCTGCTAAGCACTCTGCCTACATTATCTCATTTAATGTCTTGATCAGACTCTTTGCCATCAAGCAGCAATGCCTTTCTGCTCTCCCTTCATTGACTTTCCTGTTCTCTGCACAGTAGCCTGCAGCAGATGCCCAACAGCATCACACAGGTGCTTAGAGACTTGATTTGGGTTATAACAGCAGGTGGCTGAGCCTTACAGACTTTGATGGATGAGCTGGAATCTTTGCAGTCTGGATAGGTTTGTACAAGGCATGGTTCAGGGACAAAGCAGCCAGCCTTCTTGGATTGGATTTCCATCCTTCTTGCTTCTCTCTCTGCGTGTGCATTAGATCTGGGCTGAATGGCCTGGGAGCATGATGTTTCCCAGGGGTGGAGGGAGGAAAAGGAGCCATTGTGTCTGCTTCAGACCAGATGCGAGTGGAGTGGAGGGCCGTGAGGATGCTTGTCAGGCCCTTTGTCTACACCCAAGGAAGAAGATGAGCAGGGTAGCCCCAGCTCTGTACAGGAAATCTGTTTGCTGTTTGGAAAAAACAAAACAAAATAAAAACAGTCTGAGAGCTGAGATCCTCACTCATTTCAAGCCTTTGTCCTCCTACGCACTTACTGGCTACTGCTCACCTCTGACTCCCATTCCATTTCAAAAAGAAACAGCTTGAATTTTTCCCCAAATAAATTTGGAGCACACAAGGCAGCTGCTGCTTCTGTGTGCTGTCGTTGCCCATAGGGGTGAGAGCAAGAAGGTGGCCAGGGCTCTCAGCTCTGGTCACCAGAACCCGGCCAGAAGGGGGAAAGCCAGAGGCCCCCAATTTTTTTAAACAGTCATCTTATGACAAAAAAATGCTATTTATATAGCATTTACAGAGCATTTAAAATGTTTAGATATTTATGTATATATTTTATACTAGTAGCATGCGATGAGACACTCAGAAGAAATGTCTATTGTTCAAGGCACTGGGAAAACAGGAAGAAAAGCAAACATGGTCCCTGGGCTTCAGCTGCCCGCAAGACAGTGTGGGAGAGGAGCAGTCATGTCACCAGTAGGACTCTGCAGACTAAAGAATGCTAAGTGGAGGTACAAGTGAAATGCTGTCATGTGCAGAGGGACCACAGCAAATCAGAGGCTGGCCCCAGTAATTCTGGTAGATTATTAAGGGCCTTTATGGGGGAGGTGATTTTTGAGGGTTAAATATGATTTTGATACACCAGCTCAGGAGAGGGCAGAAGGGATTAAAAGGAGGACAGAAGTGATATCCTTGGCAAAGGCACAGAGCCACAATAGAATATGGCATGTTTCAAGTTACATTAATATCAGCAATGTCATCCTTTATGCAACTTCTGCTACAGACATAATACTTGACATTTTTAGATGCTTACAAAGTAAAACTGCATACATCCTCATAAAATAGGCAATCACTGTGATTTTTTTCCTTTAGTGTAAAATCAGCAAGACTTGATGGTAGATTAGATATTAGAAATCAAGCCCCATAAGCACAATATATATATAAAGCTGTAATAAGTTTATGTCAGGTTCAGCTCACTTTTAAAAATAACAATGGATGGTATTTTACATATGCAAATCAGTATTTCAGTTATATCAAACTACTGTGTCATGAGGTTTCATGTTCTGCCTCACCATTTTGCTCACTCATTCATTTATATGTGCATTCAACAAATGCAATCCATGTGCCTGAGCCAAGTGCTGGGCTGACTAGGGACAGAGAGAGAAAAGGAAAAGCCACCATCCCCCTATCCTCTAGGAACTTGTGGTATGTGGAGGAGATCGCTGGAGAAGGTGATAAACACCACAGTAAAAATAGGGACACAGGACCTTGGTAAGCACTCTGCCCGCACCTGCCGCCACTGGCGTCCACCCTCTGCTCTGACCCCGTGTCCGCGCAGGCCTGAGGGAGCCCGCCCATCATTGGGTGGCTGGGCTCTAGCACAGCCTCCATGGCTCTGACCTACCAGTCCCCTGCATCCCCAAAAAAGAAGAAAAAAAAATAGGGACACAGGGCTGTGAGAAAACATAATATGTGCTCAATAAATGCTGATTGCTAAAATGAATAACAAAACGATAAGCGGTGCCAGATACCACCAAGAGAACATGTGAGAGGCTTACAAATATTTCTTTGGATTGGCCAGTGGATCTCAAACACTTGTTCATGTTGTGAAACCCATGAAAATCATGGTGCTCTCTGGAGAACACCAGGAAGTATTCATTTCTTAAAATGTCTGAGTATATAATTTTGACCTGAATCAGAGGGCATCTTATTCCAGAATCTGTCACAAACATAGAAAAGCAGTTTTAAGAAAGAAAACTTTACGAAACACAAGTTTTAAGTTAAGAATATCCTGTCCACTCATGGTTTTTTCCTATGAATTGGGGAAAGACTGCCAGGATTCTATTTTAGTTCAGGAAACCCTCAGTCCAGCTGGTAGAACCTCAGAGCTCCATAGGAGTGTAGTTCTGGCAGGTTGATGGTTGTTGATGACTTTAGCAAGGGCATTAGAGGGGTAATGAGGCCAGAGGCCATCTACAGTTGGGTTGAAAAGTGAAGGTCGCATTTTCAAGATATCAACAAGTATTTAGTGGGGATATAATGTCAAGGGACAAAAGCCAAAACCAAAACATCAAGAGAGTCAGAGCCCCAGTCCTCATGGAGCTTGAAGTCATTCAGCTGAAATGGATTTGTCACAAAGTAAATGTAAAGTGACACTGTGATAAAAGCTATAAGTAGAGCCAGATGGCATTTGAAGAGTGCCTAATAGGAGGCCTGGGGCCATTCAGGGAGGACCTGGGAAGTCTTCCTGAGGCAGTGGTGATTGAGTGGTGAAGAATGAGTAGGAGCTGTGGAGGAGGTAGGGGGAGTTTGGGAGCTGGGAGAGGGTATTCCTGGAGAGGGGAAAGGCCATGGCTAGAGACTGCATAGCATTTGGAGGTGCCAGAGGCCAGCGGGCTGGGGATCAGAGCAGGCGTGGGTAAAACCTGTGAAGTGAGCAGACAAGGTAGGAAGGAGTTAAAATATGCAGTCTTATCAGCCACAGTAAGGATTCTGATACTGATTCTGAAGCAGTGGACCATCACTGAGGTACTTAAGCAAGAGAGTGACATAGTCATACTTTCCATTTCAAAGAGACCACTCTGGGTCTATTGTGTGACAGTATATTTGGGATGGTTCAGAGTAGATCTAGGGAGACCTGTTAGGAGAGTCTTGAAGTAGTCCAGTTGTTTAGACTGGGTGTTTGTAGTGGAGATGAAGGAAGTAGGTAGATTTGAGGGGTCCAGCAAGTGCTGGTTTGGGTGTGGGAGTTGAGAGGGAAGTACTGGGGATGAGTCCCAGGCTTCCAGCTTTCAGCGGATGGTGGTACCATTCCCTGAGGCAGGAGACAGTGGGAGAGAACCAGGGTTCAGGCAAACAGCATGAGTTCAGTCTCAGCTGTGTAGTATTTAGGGAGCCTCTGCACTATCTGAGTGGAGAGGTCAAGAGGCAGCAGGCTACACAGGCAGGAGTTTGGAGGAGAGGGCTGGGCAGGAGATGTGCCTGTGTGATTCATCAATGTCTGCAGGTAACTGAAACCACAGCGAGAATGAGACTGTGGGGAGAGAGGGTAGGCTGGGAAGGCCAGAGATTGACTTCGAGTACAGGAGGATGAGCCTAAAACGCAAACCGAGAAGGGCGACCCAGATAGGAAAAACAGCCAGGGGCGGCAGTGCCGGGAAAGCCAAGAGCAGAGTGTTCCTGAGGAAGAGAAGAGAAAGCATACGTGCTGCTGGAAGTCAATGAAAGTCCATTGGTTTTAGGTGTGGAGGTCATGGGTGACTTAAGGAAGAGCTTCAGTGATGTGCTGGGCACAGGTCAGCTTGTCGTTGACGGAGGACAAAGTGGACAGTGAGGAAATAGACTCTGCCCGTGGGAGCGAGTCTTCCCAGAGGTGTGGCCGGGAGAGTCAGAGAGAGTGTGGTTTCGTTCTCTTCTAACAGGAGAGAATTAAACACATTTAACTGCCAGCGAAAAGAATCCAGTTGAATGGAAAAGTTACAGGTTAAGGGGAGGATAATTCATAATGTATGGCTCCTAAGAAGATGGGTGGATAGCTTCAAAAGTGCAGGTAGAGGGACTAGCCTCAGATTGGAGAGGGACTGCCCTTTGGGTTAACCTCAGGGATGGATTGGAGAAAGGCAGATGTCAGTATGTTTGTAAGACAAGGGTGTTTGCCATCTGAGGAAGAGAAGCGAGGGTGGATAGAGGGGAGACAGGATGCAGGAAGGAGTTTTACAACAGGGATGATCAGGACAGTGGGGAGAGAAATGGTGAAGAAACTAGGAGATGATACTCTTGGAGCATTATTTAACTGTGTGACGTTGAGCCCATTTTCTTACCTGTAAAATGGGCACAATAACCCATTTTCTATAACCCATGATGCCTGCACCACAGAGTTATGTGTGGTGTATAGAAAGTGATCAACAAATGTAGGCTGCTGTTGTAGCTTTTGTTTTCACCACCAGCCCCTAGCACAGTGCTTGAATACATAACTGGTTTTAGTATGAAATTGTCACCAGTGTTCCCAGATAGTTAGGAGCTAAAAAGTAGGTGGACATCTCTCCATCTGCCACTTGTCTCACTTCCAACTCCGAAGCAACAATATCTTTCTGCTCTAAGTACTTGGAAGCTTTCCCCCTACTTAATACAGAGGGATTTGTACGAGGTGCTTAGCCACGGCAGATTCTATTAGGGGATTTAATCATACAGGCAGGGCACTGGGCCAGGGTAAAGAGAGAAGACAGTCAATGAATCTACAAACCCAGTGTCCTCTGACTTCATTTATATACAGAAGACAGGGCATCTGTGGGACTCATTCCTTCATTCATTAATAGTGTCTGTTGAAGCCAACTTTGTACCAGGCCAGGACCAAGGGCTGAGATACAAAGATAAATAGGAATAGTTCCTGCCCTCTTAATATGAATTTGATAAGATAAGTGTTTTAATGGCCCTATCACATGTTAGGGAGCACAGCAGAAAGAGCCCCTAGCTGTGCCCGGACAAGGCAGGGAAGGCTTCCCGGGGGGTGGGGGGAGGGGAGAGGAAAGGGGCAGTATTTGAACTGGAACATGAAGATAAGTGTCTTTGCAGACAAGAAGGGAAGTCTCCTGGGCCTTCCAGTTCAGAGGGAGGCCCAGGAGACTCAAGAGATGGTGGGGGAACTGGAAACTGCATATAATTCAGTAATGTCAGAAGAGGAAATGTCAGGTTATAGAGAGGAGATGAGAGACTGGCCAGCAGCCTGGCATACTGCCTCCTGGGCTAAGGACCTTGATTTGACCCTGTCGGAGACATGGAGCCACTACAGATCTTTAAACAGAGGCGTAGAGCTTGGGCAGGGACAGTGGTGGTGGTCTGAGTGAGGGCTGCCCAGAGAACAGTTTCACTGAGAGGGGCCTAAGGTAAGGCTGAAGTAGTGGATGAGTGAAATGAAACTAAAAGCCACTGGCACTCAGGAAATCATGGAAATTTGAAGCTAGGGTGTTAGAGAAGTCATTTCTGTATGTGTTGAAACTTTCTAGGATGATGGCAGAACCTTAGATGAAGGGGAGACAATTGTTAAAGTCCTCAATGAGTGAGGGAGAGTCAATGATGGGGCAAGGGTAGAGTGAAGAATAGTCAAATAGCATGGACCTCAAAGGAATAAGGATTTTTGCAAGATAGTAGAAATAAAGCACTATAGACTCTAATTCTGAAAAACAGAATAGACTCATAAAGAATCTGAACTGTTGTTTATTTCCAAGCCAGCTATGACAAAAGAGGTAGGACATATTTCCAAGATGGCAGGCCACTGAGTACTGCTTGTGGACACTACACAACATTGCAGATCTCAGAAATCAGCTGTCCTCATGATGACTCCACAACATATGATGTTGTCCTTGATGGAGTCCCTTTCCTAGACCCCTCAGAAAGCCATTCCCAACCTCTTTACTGAGGTCCCGCTGGTACTGAGCATGTCCTGTCAATATGGCAAGGGAGTTAGTTAGGCAAATAGCCTCCTTGATCTCTGGGCGCTGACAGTTCAACACCAGCCTTCTCTTGGCAGATGGGTTCCATGCTGACTCACTTCTCTGTTGGGTATCTGCTCTGTACCCAGTGCTGTGCTGGGCACATTGGAGGGTTCAGAAAAATACCAGACATGATCCATGCCCTCCAAGACTTCAGAGTCCAATTAGAAAAGCCAGACTGGTACCCCTGGAATAGTAAGAGGCAGAAACGCCTTGTCTAGTTTAAGGGGCAAGTGATTGGATGCAGTCAGTCAGGAAAGGAGGCAGGTGTTTTGTAACTATCTAGTCAAGGGGGATGGAAAAGAGAGTAAAGAGTCTAAATGACGTGCATATTTTTGAATGGGAGGAGGCCTGGGAAGCAGTGTGCCGCTGAGAGAGTCAGGAATTACAGTGGAGGAGAGATTTGGAGGAGAGGTGAAGAGTTCTGACTTGGAAAGGAGTTTGCAGGCTTATTTAGGCAGAGGCAGATGTGGAGCTCATTTGCCTTTGTCGATGTAATGGCAAGTGCTGGGAGTGTATTAAGAATAAAGGTTTAACAAAAGGAAAGTGAGTTTAATGAGGAGCCAAATGAAGACACTGGTAATAAAAGGATGGAGAAGGGGCATATTTTAGAAACATTTAAGAGAGAAAATGGATATGATTTGGTGACTGATTGGATGTGAGGGCAAAGAGTGAGGGAGGAGACTGGAGTGCCTCCTAAATGACTGGACTTGGGGACCCGGTAGATGCAGCACCATGCAGAGGAGGAAAAGCACTTTTGGGGGAAGAGCAGGTGGAATTCTGAGTCTGTTAGGGACATGAGAATGGAGAGTCCCATGGGATAGCTACGTACAGTGTCTAGGAGCCACTTGGCCATGCAGGTTGGAAACTCAAGGAGAGTTGGTCCACAAAGAGGTGAGTGTCTAAGGCAGGCACGGTGGGATGGAGCCTTGGCAAAGGCACGTGTTCATGAAGGGAGTTGTCTAGAGGAGACAGAGGAACAGTCAGAATGGCAGGAGTGGGACCAGGAGAGGTTGTGTCACGTAGAGTTGAAGAGAAGAAGAGTTAAGGGATAAAGAGTTTCAAGTAGGTAGATTTTGGGAGGAGAGGCAATGTGGGGGTCATTGACCTTTGTCAGAAGCAGCCTCAGAGTAGTGGGTGGGAGGTAGAAGCCAGATTTCAATAAGTTCAAAATGTATACATTGTGAGAAAAAAGAGAAGCAAGTATACGTAAACATCCAAGGAGTTTTGCTACAAAGGGGCAGAGATGGCTGGATGATCCTGTGGGGGATCTGGAGACAAATGTAGACTTTTATTCCTGGTAGCTTTGTTGGAAAGAGGAGAGAGAATTGTGTTGGTAGCTACAGGGGGATGTGAGGAGAAGCGTGATCCTGGCCATGGGCTGAGGGGATGAAGCCAAGAGGGCGAGAGGGGGGAGTGCAGGCAGAGAGAATATTCAGGGAGCCTGCACCGGAAGGAGAGGGAGGACGTGGGGTGCAGAGCACAGGCAGGAGGCTGGGCTCGCCGGGAGGAGGAGTTCTTCAGCCTTTCATCATGAGAGAAGAGAATGGGGGGTTGCAGTAATCCTGGATAAGATTTGGGGTTAGGCTAAGGATGGGGGCAGGAAGATGGAGTAGTTCACCCTTGATGGTGTCAGCACCCTCCAGGATGGAGACAGAATTGTGTGCTAAGAGTGCAGAGGATGGGGCTGGGGGCATGAGGTTTGGAACAGTCCCTAAGGGGAATGGAAATAATGTGGATGAAAGTCTTCAAGTTTTTGATCCCAGACAACTGAACAATAATGATTGCATTGATAGAAATGGGAGTCGTTTGGGGGAGAATGGTAAGGTTGGTTTTGAGCATGTGAAATTCGAGGCAGTGGCAGGGAATCCTTAAGAACAAGTCCTACAGGGGATGAGAGTATCTCAGGGGCATGGGGCTGCTAAAAGCCAGCATCCTTTCCAGCCCCCCGCCTCGACTAACAGCTGTTTGGCTCAGCTGCTGGGCAGAATCTCTCCTCGGATGGAGGAGGTGTTGAACCCAATGAGATGTTCAGTAAAATGCTGGGGGTGTCTCTGAACACCAAGTGACATGGACTTAGAGATGTCTCTATTGTTACTGGATTCTTGACACCTTGTTAATTGAAAAGTCCAGTGAGGAAAGGTAGGTTGGGAGAGAAGTCTTGTAGCTTTTCTTTTCTTTGCCTCTATTAACAAAACCTTGCTCAGAGAGCATGCTGATCTGCTCCAGGAGAGAAGGATTATTTGGGGTTCAGAGCTTTCCTCAATCCAGATCATCTTCCCAAATGTTTCCCTACTGGCAGACAAATGGTAACTCTATCTTCTGGATCTTCTAGAATCTAAATGAAGGTTTTGGTTTTTTTTTACTACCGTATTTGAGGAGAAAAGCCTGCAGCTTCTCAGAAATAGGCTTTTAATGGTTTAGGAAGAAAAGAACAGAAAGAAAAAAAGCTAATGTTCCATTCCCACCCTGTCACCCTTCCTCTCCACCTAATCTTCATGTCTGCTTGTGCTTCCACCATACCTCACACCTCCTCTCTGTGGGCACGCTTGAGTAATTGTGAAGGGCACAGAGATAATATGTCTACGTAGACACTAGAAATAGAAAATCTGGTTCTTTCCTCTCTTTCATTTGCTAGCCACTTCATTGGTGCTCCTGGCCTTCTGTCCATTCATGCTTCTGTCTGGGACTGACCATCAGCAGGTATGAATCGGCGGGGCCATGCAAATGATTACAGTTTGTATATACTTTCTTAACAGATAGCAAATCATCACTTCTTGGAGTTCCTACCCCTGGGGCTGTTCCAGTGCTTCCCTTATGACACCTGGACCTTCCTAAAGTCCAACAGCCAAAGGGATACAGGCTAGCACAGCAGGGGCCTCCTCTCCCCAGCTGTGGTGGGCCTCAATTCTGATTGGTCATGATGTGCTTTATCAGTTGTTAAATAGTTTTAGTAACACCCCCATATCCATCTGTCTGTTTCTCCATTCAGCTACGTATCAAGGCTTACTGTGTATCAGACACTGGGCCAGGTGCTGGAGATGCAGTTGTGAGCAAAGCCGGCCAGGCTCTTGCCTTGTGGAACCTGGTCTAGAGCAGTGTTTCTTAGTCTAATCACTACCGACAAGTTGGACTATTTAATTCTTTGTTGTGGGGGCTGTCTTGTGGACTGTAGAATGTTTAGCAGCACCCCTGATCTCTACCCTTTAGATGCCAGTAGCACCCCCAAGAATATGTCCAGACATTGCCAAATGTCCCCGTCGGGCATATCCCCCCATTGAAAGGATAGAGAGTGTTACCAAACAACTGATCACAAAAATGAAAATACAGTTACCAAGAAATAAAGATGCTCTGAAAAAGAAACAAAGAGCAGGTGCCATGATAGAGAATGAAAGACTTACTTGAGGTTCAAATATGAAGCAAGGCCTCTGGAATGAAGTGACACGTGAGCAGAAGCCTCTGGGACAAGAAGGAGTCAGTCACATGAGGAATGGCGGATCGAACATTCTCGCCAAGAAAAGATGCCAAGGCAAGAGAGGGCTTTGGGGCTGGGGCCTAGGGACCAAAGGGAAACTTGTTGCTGGCTGAGACTGCAGAGGTGGGCAGGGGTTGGCCTAGGAAGGCCTTGTAAACCATGGCCTTCTAAGAGTAAGCCAAATATCAGTGTCATGCTGTAAGTGGCACAGAGAGATGTGCAGCGTGTTGGAAGTTTGAGGAAGGTCATCTGTCTGTTGAGTGCCAGCCAGTTGGGAAATGATTACAGTGGTCCAGGCAAGAGGCTGAGGGAAGCCTGGAGCCTGGTAGTTAAGACGGAGACATGGATGGATTTGGGACTTGCCTGGCTTATTCATGATGCATTGTATATGTTGGTCATACCCAAAGGGTTGGCAGGACGGGTTCTGGGACCACTTTTACATTATTTAGTAGCATTTATTGAGTGCCCACTGCCCAACCCATGCAGCTCAGTCTAGTAGGGAAACAGAGAGAAAACAAATACAGAGTGTAGGGTTGTGGATTTTGTAAGCATGGGTGCTGTAGAGTCTGTGGAAGGAGACCTAACCCACCCTGGGGAAAAGAAAGAGGGATAACTGGAGGTGACACCTAAACCCATTTATAAAAAAATCAGTTAATCAAGTGAAGTGGAGGAGAATGGGCATGCCAGGCCTAGTGCAACCCAGCAAAGACCCAGTGGGACAAACAGCATGGTAAGGCAGAGCATAAACCACAGGGCTGGGGCAGTAAGACATGAGGTGGGGGTGTTGGCAAGGGCCAGGCCATGACTGCAGCGCAACCTGTGGGTCTCAAGGAGCAGTGGCAGGGAGGTGAAAACAGAAGCAGGGAGAGGTGGGGAGTCTCAGCTTCCAGTCTAGTCTCCTCCAGTGCAGCCCCCTCTTGCTACCAGAGGGTCCTTTCTAAAATCCAGAACTGCTTTAGGCCTCTAGTATTCCTCACAGAGGTCTCTCGAGGGTCCCCACAATGAGCATCCTGTGTGTCCTCATCCCCCTCTGCTCCTGATGCACCAGGTGACATTTGCTTTACAAACCTGCTACCTCTGACATGCCACCTGCTGTCACTCATGCTGCTCCCTATATCCTAAAAGGAAATCCTGAAAAGAGAGCACACAAGGTTCTCACAATTAAAATAGTATCAACAGAAACGTTTCAAAAAGGGATTTCTTTAGTAAGCTTACAGCCACTTAACGTGATGTAGAAGCACATTTTACATGAAAAGATACTCATGATCTATTGTTACATTGTAAAATGGCATGTACATAGTGTATCCTAACGAGTGTATGTGTGTGTGTGTGTGTGGCAGGGGGATGTGTGTAACAAAATGTTAACAGTGCTTATCTCCAAGTGGACAGAGTTCCAGGGGATTTTGATTTTTACCTTTGACTTACCTACTTTTTAAAATTCTAAATGCACAATTATTATTTTTATGGTCCGAAACAAACAATAAGCAAAGCTGCTCTAGGGATCCAGTTGGCAGTGTTCCAAGAGAGACTGATCTCTGGCTGGTTACCCTGACTGCTCATTGTAGGCACAGCAGTATTTTTCTCCAGGAGGACTGCAAGCAAGACTAATTCATTAAGTGCTTTTAGTCCCGAAAATGACAGGAGCCAGGAAAGCATAAAGTCTTGTTACTACGACAGCCGACAGCTGGTAGCCTTGATGTCTGTGAGTTTATTTATTAACAGGACTTTATGTATCCATCCTCCCACAAGCTCCAGGGTTTCACAGCTGACTTTGATACAGATCACATTCTCCAAATGGTGCTGCACATCAGCCGGATAAAGACAGGGCCGGCTCACCAGAGGATTAAAACAACCCTGTCCCAGGAAGCTAAATGAACTTGAAAGAACATTGACTGGGGTTGGTGAGGTATTAGGAGAATACAGTATTGAGGACCAAATGGATTCTTGGGTCACTTTTTAAAGTTAATAATTATTGAATGCCTTATGCCAAACATCAAGTAGAGTTCTATATACATTTTACCTTCATTAAACTTCACAGCAGTTCTAGAAGGTATAATCCCATTTTAAAACTGTTGCACCTGAGGCTCAGAGAGAATAAACAACTAGTTAATAACAGAGTTTAGGTGTTAATATAACTGTTTCTTCACCGATTACCCTGTCCCTACTGAATGGATGCTGCTTAAAGGCAGAGGACTTTAAACCTCGGAAAATGTCCTGTTGATTTTGGGTTAGCAGTTACTCAGCATGAACTAGATGCCAAATGCTTTTGTTGGATGGATGGATGGATGGATGGATGGATGGATGGATGAACAAAAGAAAGAATGGTTTGTAAAAGGTCATATAATCACATGAAAGCAAAGTGAGATAACCACATTAGAAATCTATCTCATACGTAGTTGTTACAAAGGGATAAAGCCAGGATTCAATAGTGCTTTCTGTTCCCTATCCAAGATTTACAAGTATATGCCTGTGATGGGAGTAAACCTCAGCAGAGTCATTTTTCAAGTGCTGGAGAGAACTGGGATCCTGCTGGGTATGTGGGTCAGTCAGTGCTGTCACAGATCAGCGGAGGGGGCTTAGCCTGGTTGAGTTCCCAAGCACAAAGCTAGATGACTGCTATTCTCATTTACAGATTGGTTACCACAGTCCTTCCGTGGCCCTGCTGTTTGCCTGCATCACTCTATTCTCCTGGACACAGAGCAGCAAAGAGGCCAAAACAGCACAGCTTCCTGGGCCACTTGTGAGAGAAATGTTTTATTTCTTTTGCCCCAAGTTTGTATCACACTGACGGCCTTCCCTTGGCTCAAACAAAGAGCTGTTTTTCTTTGTGTGTGTGCGTGCTGTCAACTTTAGGAATGCTCGAGATTGGTTACTGGGTCAGCAAGTAGAAATTGAGGGGAGCTTTGGTCCACATCTCTTGCCTCCTTATTTGTCTCCCTAGCTGTGCACGGGGAAAGCTCGCCTTCCTTTTCTCAGCTCTGTGTTAGGCAGCCAGCAGCAGGAATGAAGGCCATGTGTCCAGACCACTGTGGGAGAAGAGAAATGCTTCAGGCGACACGATGGTCCTTGTCTCCCAGCAGGTCACAGCTTCCTTGAAAAGAGAACATACATCATGTTTGGGATTACAGAGCAACACCACTGAAGTGATTATGAAAAACCTGTGAGGGAAGGGGCTGTGGAATGCCGGACTGGCTAGTTCCTTCTTTTGAAAAATGAAGGCAGTTGGGATGAACTCCCCTTTTTCCTGTTCTTGTTCTGCTCTAAGAATGTGTAATTCTTTAATCATAAGTCTAATGAAGGCGCTGACTTCTGAGAAAGGGCATAGGACCCTGGGGGAAATCAGAGGAGATTCATGGCCTCGGGTGGTGGGCAGTGGCAAGCCTCCTATTACAGATGCAGAAGCTGCGGCTAAGCCTCCCACCATCCCCGCTCCCCAAATGGCAGGGGAATCCTAATGCCTGGACTTCAAGACAGCTGCCGTCCTTGTCTGAGGGGAGGCATTTCCGCAGGGACCCCAGACAGGTGTGTGGAGGGGTCTAAATTCCTCTTCTTGACCCTCCCACAGATGGTGCCCATGGGGCTTGCTTGCTAGTTCCATTCAATTTGAATCAGGAAACTGCTTTTAAAGATGATTTCTAAAAAAAAAAATCACACACGCACACATGCACACACACTGAGTGAGCTCTTTGTATTCCATTTGAGAAATCATAAATGGCTTTCAGTTTAAATGAAACCTGAGTCCCAGGGGCTCAAAGGAGCAAGATTCACAGAACTGGCTGGCAGTACTGCCGGAAGTAGAGCTGATGGAGACGCCATCGGGTGTGGGGTGGCCTGGACAAGGGAAACACTAGTCAGTGTTCTTGCCTGCCTTCTCTCAGGATATTGAACACACGCCCCTGTTTATTCTCATCATGTCTGGGCAGGGATGAGCAAGACAGTGAGGCAGATAAGTGCATACCCTTTGAGGAGGAGGGAAACTGAGCCCTAGATAGAGAACAAGCCTTGCTTAAGGTCCTCTGGACAGACTTTGAGGTTTCTCAAGTAAGAAATAGGTTGTCCAGGTTCTCATTCAGTGTTTCAACAGACCAAATTCTATAATCTGAGGGCTTTCCCATTAAATTTAATTTCCTTTCTTCTGTTTTTCTTCTGCAGGAGGCTAGATATTGGTAGGGTAACCCACTTACCCAAGACCTTCCCAGTTTTAGCACTGGAAGTCTCACATCCAGGGAACCCTCTAAATCTGGGACAAACCAAGACAGTTAGTCACCATTTAGGTTTGTCACTGATTCAAAAGAAACACCTGTGGGGGAATTGTTTCCCAGCTCCCTTCTGGAGGTGGTCTCACCTGGTAGTTAAGAGTGTGGGCTCCAGGCACATGGCCAGAGTGCCAGCGTTGGCTCTGGCATTGCATCCATGCCAGACCCAGGGCAAGTCACTTGATCTCTCTGTGCCTCGGTAGCCTCACCTGTAAACTAGGGATAATGGTAATCTGTATGTCAAGAGGTCGCTATGTGAAATCATATACATCAACACATGTAAAGCACTTTTATTGAAAACAGTGCCTGCATCATAGTAAGGGCTCAGTAAATGGTAGCTACATTATTATGAAAGAATGAATTACAAAGATTACAGGATGTCAGAATTGATGGGATGCCTTCTTAGGTGGAATCTCATTGCCCCTGAACTTAAATGCACTTCACATGTTGTAGTGACCCCCTCCTATGCCCCCCTCCCCATATTGGTGGCACCTGCAGCTCGTGGAGGTTGGTTTGATCACCCTCAGCTGTGGATGCCATGCCACTTCACCTGGTGGCAGAGGAGGGGAGGTGTGATGTCTAAGCACTGTACCTCTCAGGCTTGAACATGGACACAAATCTCCTGGGGATCTTGCTGAATCTTGTTAAATGTGGATTCAGATTCAGCAGGTCTGGGTGGGCCCCAAGACTCTGCATTTCTAACAAGTTCCTGGGTGACGCTGCTTGTCTGGGGACCACACTGTGAGAGCAAGGCCACACTGTCAGCACGTGTGAGTCTGAGCAAAAGCCTGAGAAATTTATGCCCAACTGCGTGGTTCCTAAGATTAGAGCATTAGCATCAAGGGCAGGGGGGAGGTTTCTGAGATGTGCTTAGATGTTTGAGGAGAGCAGCTCAGGGAATGGAGAAGCTGGCAGCGCACCAAAACTTGAGGTGGGGGTTGTGATCTGTGCATGAATGTTACGTGCAGGTAGTTAATAATACTGGTTAAGGAAACAAGCTTTGGGAATTGTTTGCTTATTTTAAATACCAGAGCTGGTTCAAGACTATTGCTTCAACCTTATCCTTTCCACTCATTTGTGTCCGTGGATTTGCTCTGTTAGACACAGGGGCAGAGTGCCACACCTGTGCCCAGGATTCACTCCTGGTGAGTGTGATGGACCCAGAGTTTGCAGAAAGGTTCAGGACTGCTGGCCTGAAGAGACAGAAGCCCCCCAGGTTGGGCTTCCTGCCTCCCCACCCACACTCCCAGTGACCCTGCCTGGGAGGGATCTAATCCTGCCTCCGTCACGTCAGAACTTGAGTCTGGCTCATACACATCCACTTTGGATGGATGGACCCAACTACTCCGAACAATCTGAGTACCAAAATAAGCATAAACAGTGACCCCTTATATCTGAGGCACCTTTATTCCTTTTTTGAAGCCTTGAACAGGAGTCCTCTCTGCCATCCCTCTCCCAACTGCCTTCCCTCAGAGACCCTATCAGGCACCAAGATAATATCACTGTCTAGAGCAGTGACTCTGTTCTCTGCTCTTTGGCCTGTATGGATTCTGGAGGAACCTTCCCAGGGGAGGTGGGAGAGATGGAGCTCTTCTGGACCAATTCTGCCTGCTGCTGCCTGGATTCCCTCAGGCCAGGCTTGTGACAATTTGAAGAACAGCCTTATGATAACGAGCACAAAAAGCACTCTGTAGACCTTGGGAAGAGAATTGGGACTCAGTCTTGCCAGCTCCCCTTACGCAGCGCATTGGCAGCATCTGTACATGTTTGATCCCCCACATCTGTCAAGTGCTACACATGTTTCTGTCACTTCGGACCGCCACCCCTACCCCACCACGTGGCCACTCCTAGTCAACTGTGCTTTCTCCTTTCTTCCAAGAATGTTCCCCGAGGACAGGCCAGCCCTTCATAAAGGCTTCTGCCTTCTTTTGTTTCTCCTACTTGGTGAACCCCCACCCCTTGCCCTCAACTTCAGCCTCACAGAATCTGCCCAGCATCGTGGCTCCCCTACTGCAGCCCCTTGGGTTGTTTCCTGATGCATTTAGCAAAAGTTGGGGTTCCAAATATAATTTCCCTCCCACCTCATTTCTCTGAAGGAAAGCAATGGTGTTCAGATACGGCTGCCAATACAGATCCCAGAATTGTATTATGTCCCTCCCATTCCTACAGCCAGAAGAGACTTCAGAAGTTGTCTGTTTTTTATTGTGGTGAACAACATAACATAAAATTTACCATCTTAGCCATTTTAAGTGTGCAGTTTAGTAGTGTTCAGTGTGTTCACGCTGCTGTGCAACAGATCTCTAGAACTCTACCAGCGTGCATCACGGAAACTCTGCACCCGCTAACCCCTTCTCCCACTCCCTAGCCGTCTTTCTACTTTCTATTTCTATGAGATTTTGACTACTTTAAATATTTCGTATGACTGGCATCATGTAGTATTTGCCCTTTTGCGACTGGCTTATTTCACTTAGCACAGTGTCCTTGAAGTTCATCCATGTTATGGTACAGGAAGGACCTCCTTTTTTGAGGTTGCATAGTATCCATTGTGTGTACACAACATTCTCTTTATCCATTCATCTGTCAGTGGATATTTGGGTTGCTTTCTTAGTTTTCTTAAACTCTTATTTTGCAGCTGGTCACCCACATAAACAAAGTGACGTGCTCAGGACCACACAGCCAGTCAGGTGTCCGTGTGCTCAGGATTCTATTGTTGCTGTGTTCCAACATCAGCATTTCGGGGCTCTGGTCCAATCTGAGGTCAGTGGATAGGCCCTCTGAGATTTCTCCAGGCCGCAAAGGCAGATAATGGCATCCAAGCAAGTCCTGATGACTGTGTACCTGTGGGAGCACTGACTTTGGCCTTGGTGTGCCCTATTTGTATGGACACTGGATTTTTTTTGTGATATTAGGCGATTACTGTTAATTTGTTTAGTGTGCTAATGGAATTGTGTTATACATTTTAAAAAGAACCTTGAGAAATGCATACTGAAATGTTTCTAAAATTAAATGTATGGTGTCTAGGACATTCTTCAAAATAATCAGTAGAAGGTAAGGATGAAACGAAGCTGGGGCTCATTATACTTTGATATACATTTTGAGTTTTCTATAATAAAAAGTTTTTTATCTTAAAAAATTTTTAATCCTACAGTTGGCTGGGCCATCCTTGCCCACTCTCCAAGAATTTAGCCAAATTTAGGCCATTATCAATTGTATGTTATAGAGAATAAAATACCGCCACTATTGGGCAATGTAAAAACAAACCAAAATCCTTGCAGGACGTGGGGTGGCAGCGGCAAATGGGCATGTAGCCTGTGGCAGCAGTGTCAGTGGCATGAGGGGCTCTGCTCCACTGGGGCACCACAGGTCTGGGCTCAGGCTTTCCTTCCTCACCCCGGGGAGCCGCTCCACCAGGCCTTCCTGTCAGCAGTCACTGGCTATCCCACTTATAAACGTTTGGCCCCAGTGGGAAGTAAATATGTTAGCGTGCACAATGCTTATGTATTTATTCATTCACCCATCCCTAATTCCTCCCCTTTTCTAACCACCCACAGCCAAGCAACACTGTGATTGAATTTACCCCTCAATACCTCGTGTCTGCCCACGTTAACCCATGGCCACCACCCAGGTCCCTGTCACTGGCATCTCTTAGCTAGGCTGCCTCGACACCCCCTGCCTGCCCTCCTCCTCACCCCTCACCCGCCCTCCTCCTTCCCCTCCCATCCTCTGACCAGGTCACTCTGCCCCGCTTAGTTAAGACCCGGGAAGTCTTCCCCCTGCCCTCCCGGATGAGGTTCCAGAGTCCTTAGGAACCTGCCTTTACTTGCCTCTGCAGTCTCATTTTTCACCCCAACCCCTCTCTTTCCCTGAGTCCAGCCACCCTGAAATTCTTCCAGTTCCCTAGAACACCGCACATGCTCTTTCTCAATCCCCCCCTCTTGCACACGCCACTGCCGCTGCCCGGGACACTCTCCCTCCTCCTGTCTCGCTGCCCTACTCCAGCCGCGGCTCTCTGCTATACCTCCCTTCCCACTAGAAGTGTTTCTTTGACCCAGTTGTTTGGTGTTCCTGCTCCGAGCTCATCGTGTAGTTTCCCTGGCACAACACTTAGCTCCACTTATTGTAGGTGTTCTGTAAATATTTTTTGAATTGACAGCACAAATTTGATTTGAAAGAAAGGAAAAATGTGTCAGAGTGTATTGCTGCAAGCAGGCTGCTGTACCTCAGTCCTCAGACATCCTGGTGCTCTCTCAGTTATCCCACAAATACGCCCTGGTCTGATTATCTTAGAGTTTTGCAATTGCCCTGAATCCATCGTGCCCCCTTTGCTGGCCGGACGGGGCCTGCTCATTTGCTGGGTGGGTGGTCGCAGTCGCACCCTCTTCTACCCTCGGTTCCATCCATCTTCACCCAACTTCCACCGCCACTGTGCAGGCGCCGCAGTGTGCCCGCGGGGCACACCCCACTGCCTAGGCGCTGGGTTCCCAGGCGGCCTGGCCAGCTCAGGGCCCCGCCGTTCCCGCCCTCCTGCAGCTTCCTGCCCTGAGGCAGCTCCTGTGCTTGCGGCCCCAGAGCTTTGGCCAGTCCTGCCCCTTAGCTGCTCAACATCCGAACTCTCCTCCGATGTAGGGTGTCGCCTCGGTACTTCTGAGAGCTATCACGGTTGTCGCCTTTGCAAAGTTTCTGTCCTGGCCTCGTTCTTGCATTGTGCCCTTGAAGAGCCCCCCACCCGACCCCACCCCATCCCATCCTTGCCATCCTCATTCAGGACCTTGTGCCGTCACTGTCCCATTTTCTGCCACCTTTGGTCTGCCCCTTTCCCCTGCTTCCACGCCCTGCTTGGGTATCCATCTCTTATAAAACTGCCCCTGCCTATATGAGCCCCATGAGCCTCCGTCCTGGCCCTCTGCTCCCTTTCCTCACCAAAGGAGCCCCACCGCCACGGGGGGCACCACGGCTCTCCGTTCTCCCCCCACTGTGGCCGCACTACAGTCCCCAAAGCCGCGTATGCCCATCTAGTCACAAACTCAGAGCAGTCTCCTTGGTCCATCTGCTGGCTTGGACTCCAGTGACATCCCCTTCTCTGACACTCCCTTCGGGCTCCCTGGCACCTCAGCAGCCTGCCTTGGCTTCTGTCCCTGTGCACACCTGATTCATCTGCTGGCGCATCCCCATCTGCCCAGCCTCTGAATGTAAGCTGTTTTGAATTCGGGCCTCTGCCCACACCGTGTACCCAGCTTCTCCGAAAAAGCCCTCTAAGTGGACAGCTCCCAGGTCACCATCTCTGGGCTAAATGTGCCTCCCCTTCTTATTTTGCATTTCAGCTTTGCTGAATAAGGCTGAAAGCAAACTGCTCCCTTCTAAATGGCAACTCTCTGGACTTTCTCTTTCTGTTAGCAGTATGGCTTCTCTGGTCCCTCAGGCTCCAAACACAGAGCCTCCATTGGCACCTTCCTCCGCTCACATCTCGTCGGCCCGTACATCCTGTCACTTCTGCTGTCCCTGAGGTTCTCGCATCCATCTCCTTTGAGTTCCTTGTACCCTGCCCATAGTTTAAGTGTCACTGCCTCTGGCAGAGGCCATCTGGTCCCCTCTCCTCTCCCCTAGATCCTTTCTTCCAGTCTTTATGGCTCCAGTCTGTTGTCTACTCTACCACCAAGTCCATCCATTAGAAGAAGTGGTTCTCAAGGTGTGGTCCCTGGACAGCAGCTTCCACATCTCCTGGGAAATGCATACTCTCAGGCCCTATTCCAGACCTTCTGGTTCAGCAGCTCTGGGCAGAGCCCAGCTTCTGATGAATCCTAAAGTTGGAGAACCACAGCCCCAAAACATAGTATTAAGTTTCTTCTCTGCTTAAAAACCTAAAACATGTTAGTTAAGGATTAGGTTCAGCTGGATAGAATGAGAGAAAAAAGTGGCTTATACAAGAGAGAAATCTATTTATCTCTCACTTTAAAGAAGTCTGGCCATGAGCAGCAGAGGGATGGTATAGCAGCCCCATGGTGTCATCAAGAACCCAGGGCCCTTGCTGTCTATTTTAATTCCTGCAACATGGTTCTCTCTATCATCAAAGTTTCTTTATGGTTCCAGATAGCTGCTAGAGCTCCAGCTATCACATAGAATGATTCTGCTCCAATTCCAATGTGTGGGTTCCCCCCCCAACCTCCAGCTGTTTTCAGTTCTCAGGTACCAGCTGGGTGTCCTACAAGTCAACTCAATTCAATTCTGACACTATCTACCTGGAGATGGCATCAGATCCCACAGGTTAAGGACTCAGTCCTACACAATTGCCTTCCTACCACTACCTCCGACTTCAGATGCATGTTGCAAATTTGGGTTGTCACCTGTGCTTCTGACCAACTGGCTATAGACTGAAGCTTCCAACTGCTTCCTGGGGTTCAGCTACTTTGCTGGAGCAGCTCACAGAACTCAGAGAAACATTTTACATACTAGACTACCAGTTTATTACAAAGGATATTAAAAGATGCATATCAACAGCAGGATGAAGAGATGCATAAAGCAAGGTATGGGGAAAAGGTGTGGAGGGTCCATACCTTCTCTGAGCCCACCACTCTCCCCTAAATTCTACATGTTCATCAACCCTGAAGCTCTCCAAACTCTGTCTTTTTGGGTTTTTATTGAGACTTCATTACATAGGCATGGATAGTTAAATCACTGGCCATTGGTGATTGAATTCAATCTCCAGCCCCTCTCCCCTCCCAGGAAGTTGGGGAGGGTGGACCTGAGAGTTCCAGCCATCTAGTCACATGGTTGGTTCCTCTGACAACCTCTTGGGGATACCTAGGGGCTTTCCAGAAGTCACCCTAGAACATAACACCTTTATTGCCCTCATTGCTTAGGATAGTCAAGGGTTTTAGGAGCTCTGTGCCTGGAACAGGATGAAAACCAAATATATTTATTTATTCTTTTATAAGTCACAATACTACACATCCTAATACAGACCAGGAGGAAATGCTGAAGATACAAAGAGAGGAGGACTCTTCCAGCTAAGTCAGCTCCCCATAAGCAGCCTTCCCAAGAGACGCAAATATTGGTTCTACTTAAATCCAATTG
This sequence comes from Manis javanica, assembly GCF_040802235.1. NCBI lineage: Eukaryota > Metazoa > Chordata > Mammalia > Pholidota > Manidae > Manis > Manis javanica. The sequence continues at coordinate 88,201,030 of NC_133166.1, forward strand.
GTCAGAATTGGCCCTGTAGCTGCACTAGATTCAGGGGAAGCTGGGAAATACAGTTTTTTGTTTGGGATGGCAAAATTGAGGTTCTCTCCAAAGGTTACAGACTGTATGAATCAATTTACATAACATTCTCAAAATGTGTGGGTTTTCTTACAGAAATGGGTAACAGGTTAATGGTTGCCAAGAGCTGTAGATTGGAGAGGTAGGGAGGTGGCTGGAGCTATCAAAGGGTAGCACCAGGGGTCATTGCTTTGGAGCTGTTCTGCATCCTGATTGTGCTGGTGGTCATGTGAATCTATACATGTGATAAAAAATTGCATAGAACCAAATATACATGCACAGACGTGGGTGTGTTCATATCAAACTGGTGAAACCTGAATGTCACTGGGTGGTACCAGTTTCCTGGTGTGATGCAACACTACAGTTTTGCAAGATATTACCATTGGGAGAAACCAGGAAGGTTATGCGGGTTCTCTTAGTTCTTACAAACTGCATGTAAACCTAAAATCTTCTCAAAATAAAAAACATTGAAGAAACAAAAACTAAATTGAGAGTCTATTACTAGTGAGGAAGAGGAAATGTTAAAAGCAGATTATGGTGTCTGCCATAAGCCTAACCTATGGTTCAGCTATAAACAGGACAAGCTTCTTAGCATAATCAGGACCTTTATGATCTGGTACCTTTATGATCTCAGATACCTCCTGAGCAGCCCTTCCCTTGCCAGAGTAGGAGAGGGAAAGCTTTCCCACTACACTCCCAGGTTCAATAGCTGGGTCTACGAAACAAAGTGACAACAGGCAGATTAATAAGAGAAAAGACATATGCATTTATTAATTTTTTGAATTATTACTTTTAATTACGTGCACACATTTAATTACATGCATGTATTATTAATTTTAATTATTAAATTTAATTATATAAAATAAAATTATATAGTTGTAATTATGAGCATGGCTTATCAGAGGAAAAAAATGAATATCCAAAAACGTGGTGAGATTTAAGAGCTTATATACAGTTTTAATAGGGGAGCGGGAGGCAGGATGTAGGAACTAGGAACTCAGGAGAGGGGAAATGAGTTCTGGGAAAGACGAATGGGCCCTTAGAAAAACAGATGGGAGGAGAGTGTGTGACAAAGTTTGTCTGCATGTGCGGACTTGAAATACCCCCTCCTGTGGTTAACAGTCAGTCTTCCCTGGTTGACGAAACCAGGAGCAGATTTAGGACCACCGAGTTCCTTTCGGAGGATGTGTCTTTAGGCAGGTAAGGAGAGTCAGAGAAAGCCCCTCTCAGCATTTGCTGTTTTTCAAGGGACTTCAGCTCAAAATAATCAATATACCAAAGTGGCATATTTGGGGGTGGCATGTCCTGAACCCCTTCACAGGTTAATGTTGCATGTGTAATTCATAAACCTCTAGAGGGCAGGCCCCAAAGGTGGGATGAGTATTTATGAAACATTTATCTCTTCACCTGTATGGTCCTGAATAGAGCCACTTAAACTGGTATTTTTCACCCCTCCTGAAGCTTCCATTCTGAGAAAGCACCAAGATTCTTCAGTGTGCTGTCAACCAAACAGAATGAAAATGGCCTTTTCTGATGGAAAAAGGGCAGTGAGCAGAAGGACTTTTTAGATCCGGGTGTTGTAGTGACTACAGCAAGGGAAGGAGGTACTGAAGCTTATTTTAAAATGCCTTTTAGAGAATTCCGCCCTGTCATCTTTCTCCATGTTCGGTGCTCTTTCCTCAAGGCATTACCCAGCCCTGGCGGCTTTCTCGCCCCTTGGCAGCTGTGCTGAACTCAACTGTGCCCCCATGGGAAGGAATTCAGCTGCTTGTCAGGAGCTTCAGCTCAACCAGAATCCTGCCCAGAGGTTTTCCCCACAGCTTTCTGAGCTGCCTCCAAAGGGGCAGAGGGAGGTGCTGAGGTGGGATGGTGATGGAGGGAGAAGCCCAGGGTGTGGAGGGCTGCACTGTGGCAGAAGGGTGCGTGGGTGGCAGAAAAATGCTCAAGACAGAGGGACAGGCATCCAGAGAAAGAATAAAGGGGTGCAGGGCCAGACCCGGGAGAGTGAGGAGGAGGGCCACCAGTCTTCAAGGGCCTGGAAAGAGAACATGGAAGCCCACCTGGCAGAGGCCCTGGGCCCTGAGGGACAAGGTTGCTGTGGGGCAGGGCTGCTAGCTGAGGGCGCTGCTGGCTGCCAGGCCTGATGGGACATGAGGGGCCCCTGGACCACAGGCTGGGACTCACAGACCGGTCCAGGGGTGGGCTTTGGGGTTCTGTGAATTCCCTGAACTTGCAAGCAGAATTCTCTTTTCTTCCGGAAAGGTGTCCATGGCTCACAGCAGATTCTCAAAGGGAACTGTAAGCCCCTAAAAGTGGGGATGGTACCCAATGATATAAAGAAAGTGGAGAATTGGAGGAGGATTGGTGAGGTAGGTGTAGGTAGGGGCCAGTGGAGCCGGGAGGTAGCCAGAGCGGAAAAGCTTGTGAGAAAGTATTCAGCTGGGGCGTGTAGGCTGAGCTGGTACAGACGACACTGATCCAGTCCGTTGTGGGGTGGGATGTCCTGACCTGCTCTCAGTCCGAGCAGAGGTCATGGCCAGGGCAGCGTGTACTACTACCCCACCCTGAAGGGAGCCTCTCTCCATGCATACTCCTGCAGATCTAACCCTGTGTCTCAGCTCCATGAACCCCCCAAGCCCAGGGAGCCCTGCCCTGAGCCCCCTGTGTCTGTCCCACTGAAAGACACTCCCAGAGCCCCAGCATGGCCCCTTCAGAGCCCAGCACACCTGCTGTGGGGTGACTGCGGATGGGGTGTGCAGTTCCCTCTCCAGAGGGCCCTGCCTGTCTTGTCCACGGCCGCAGCCTGGCCCAGTGCCTAGGCACTGAATATTCAGCAAATACTATTTGATTTGACAGCTGAAAATATAAAAAAGTATGTTGCCTAATGGGTGAGAATGTGACACCCAGTGAACAGTTTGAGGCCTATCAGAAGAACAGCTGAGGCTGACCTTCAACCCAGCAGGAAAAACAGGAGAAAGAAGAATCTGACTTTGTGAAGTAATTCCACTGAGGTTAAGCCTGATTCTGTGCACAAGATCTACCACATGAGGTCCTTGACAGGAAAGACTTATTCTCATTAATTCTTTGCTATAAACTCAAAAGCACATGAAGCTGTTGAATTGATGCAGGTGGGACGACGTTAGGAAAAGAGTTACACAGGAGGGCAAGTGACGGATGCGAGTCCCACAGGGGCCTGCACCTCTTTGTGGTCTTGTCCGCAGTCAGCCTCTTAGGGGTACTTCTCGTAGGCCAGGTGCTGAAGAGGTAAAAGCCGCATAAACCCTAGGCAGGAGGTACATGAAGAGAAACAACCTACAGCCTTGCTACCCTAACATTCACTTACGGGTATCCCTTATCCCCACCGCTCTGCTCTCAAGGAGGTGTGTGCATGTTGACGCCGATGAAGCTCTTTAGTTTCCAGAGATGTCAGCCCCACCTTCTGCTTGATTGATTGTCAAATTGTGAAAATGGCCTTTAATTGGCAACATTGATGATCTGCCCTCCAAGTATTTCTATTAATTTATTGAAGCAAAATCCATATGACATAGAATAACCATTTTGAAATGTAAAATTCAGTGGCATTTAGTACATTCCCAGTGTTTCCAGTCACCACTTCTGTCTCATTCCACGCTGCCATCTCTCCGCAACAAAGCCCTGTACCCATTAAGCAGTTTCTCCACAGTCTTTGTTCCATTTCTATGGATTTGCCTATTCTGGAAACTTCATGTAAATGGAATCCTACAATATGTGAACTTTGTTGTGGCTCCTTTAACATAGTGTTATTGAAATTCTTCCAGGTTGTAGGTTGTCATTCCTTTTTATGACTGAATAGTACTCCATCCTATGTGTATACCACAGGTTTTTTAATCCATTCATCCATGAAATATTCAGGCTGTTTCCATCTTTGGACTAGTATGAATAGCTTCTATGAACACATGTATTTGTTTGAGTACCTGTTTTCAATTCTTCAGGGCATAAATAACTAGTTAGTATATAGAAGTGGAGTGGAGTATCACATGCCCTAGGAGCAGAGAAGAAGATATTTTTCTGACCACAGGAATATGAAAAAAATGAAGACTTTTTTGACAAGTGGTAGTAGGGAGGATAGTAGTATCCCAGGCAGAGGAAATAGCTTGAGCAAAGACTTATAGGCAGATGTGGGGAATGGTACAGATTAGTGTAGCTAGACACACAGGCTGTAACTCTAAGACCTGCAGGGGTGTGCAGTTAACATACATGTGTAAGGCTGTGTGTGTGTGTGTAAGGTAGTAAGTGCCAAGGGGCTTGTAGTGGGGTCAGGTATACCACCCATCCTGGCTAATGACACTGCCATTTCAAACACTGTGGAGCATAACAGACCAGACAGACAGACACATGCTTCATGGCTTTGCATCTCATGCTCTGAGCTCGAGTCACAGGGCTTGGGAAGGAGGTTCATACAGAGAGATAAGAATGACTCAGGAAGGCAGGGAATGTTTAGATTTTATCTAGACATAGGTTCAGGCAGCAGAGCAACTATGTAACTCGTAAAATTGAATGCTCTTAATATATACTCATGTATTGAAGAATGATAGAAAATATTAACAGTGATCATCCTGGGTATTAAGAATCTGTGTGGCTTTTATTTTCCTTATACTTTTTAATCTTTATTAATACTTAAATTATTAAAAAAGGAGTTATTTAAAGTTACATTGAAAATATTTATACTAGCAATAGTCTGCAAGGGGTCACAAGGAAAGCTCCAAACCAGAACACTGGCAGCAAGAGCAGAGAGAAGGGGCTGGATTTGAAACTTTTCGAGGAGAGAATCATCCCAGGCTAAGAGGGGAGAGAGAGAGAGAAGAAAGAAAACACAGAGACAGAGAGAAAGAGAAGGGCCTGAAACGGTTGAGATGACACCTTCATTTCATGGTAAAGCAACCCCTGCAGAGCCTAGCACCTCCCAGGCCCATCATTGTGCCTGTTTCCCTGGAACTTTAATGAGGATGAGTAAGGTTGGGGGCTGGGGCTGGCTTATCTGGCGCAGAGAACAATTTCCTCCCAAAGGCCTTACAAACCCCAGTGGGACTTGGTTAGTGGGTCTCAGAGGAGTCCAGGCAGCGACAAGATGATGTTTCAGAAGCTAAATGAATAGACCAAAATGTTCCAGGGAACATGGTCTTGCAGTCTGGGTATTTGAGACTAAAAACTGAATACTAATATGCATTCACATTTCCTGCTTATCTGCTCTGTTGGTTTTTGTTATCCTACTGTAAATAAACAGATTTGTGTTGTTTTCAAGTGATAATGACAGGTGGGGTTTTAACTCTGGAGACCCACATGAATGACAAAGGGGTGATATGTGGCCGTGGCCCTGGTCAGTGGCCTGCCTCCACCACTGGCTGGGGGATCTTGGGAAAACTGCCTCAGTTTATGTATGTGTTAAGCAGAATAATAATACTGTTCATCTGATGTCACAGGGTTGCTTTGAGCTTTATATTAGATGATGTTGAAATATTATATAAAGAACCATATATAAGTGTGCATGAGTGTAGTTACTGTGATGAATATTACTATTTCTTTTCAGAAGATGTATGATTGTTTTTGCAAAGAGTACATGCCCTGAAGTAGGCCTGGCCACAAAGCAAAGTCTGATCTTGGCTCCATCCCTGGAGCAAAGTACACTAGGGGCTGGGGCCAGGTGGGTTCATGTGGGTATTATAGACAAGCCATGACGTGCATGCTTAGAACAGAGCCCTATCAATAGCAGGCTAAACGGCACAGGATTATGTGAATGTACATTTATGTTATGGGTAAAGATTTCAAAGAGCACCATAACTAGTAGGAGAATATACTCTATAAAATTCAGTCACACTTCAATTCAGAAAGGAAATTATTTACTATTTGATTATGCCCTTTGCAAGAACATTAAGGAATTACTAATCTTGGTTCCCTAGTATGAAATGGAAATTTTTGAAAGTAAAGCATATGAAAGTACAAGCAATGTTATTTACTGACTATAATCAAGACATGACTTCAACTTAATCAGTTAGCTTGAAGAAGTGATGTATAAATAAAGCTAAATGCATGAGATGAGTTACTGCTCTTCCTTGCTGTGGCCATCAGTCAATACAGGGTGGGTAACCATGCATATCCTGGGTTAGTGGTTCTCCAAGTGTGGTCCTGGACCGCAGGACCAACATCACCTGGGAACTTAGAAATGCACATTCTCAGGCCCCACCCCAGACCCACTGAATGAAACTCTGTGTTGGGCCAGCAATGTGTTAGCAGGCCCTCCAGAGCATTCTGATGCTCAGTAAAGGCTTTATGATTCCTTTAGAGGTACCTACCCTGAAAGAGTTTGCATTAACCATATTTGTGGTTTTTTTGTTTGCTTAAAATGCCTTATTTTTTATACTAAAATAGCTAAGGTTCTTGATATTGGTTAAATTTCCAACACTGTCCAGATATAGCAGCCCAGACTTAAACCAAAGAACCAGGAGCATTCTTCTCAGCAGCTTGGTAGTGTGGAAACAGAGGACACCTGTTGATCACAATGTGTGGCAGGAACCCAGGAGCCTGCAGCATTTATGTGCCTTGAGATCTCAGAAGTTAAAGCATCTGTTGTGCTTCTTGCAAAGGTCTCTTGGTGCCCAGTTATGAAAAATGTCGAGGTGGGGAGGCGGAAAGCAGGTATGCGGGATGACTTGTAAGCCTAGTGATTTAATAGAGACAGAAGACAGATTCATGGTTTTACAGGGTCTGGGCAAGAGGGGAGAAGTGGGGGTGGCCATGGGTTTCTTTAGGAGATGATGAAAAGGTTCGGGAATTAGCTCGTAGTGACAGTTGCACAACATTGTGAAATACAGGAACACCACTGAATTGTACACTTCGAAATGGTTAAAATTTGAGTTTTATTTTATGTGAATTTTATTTAAGAAAACGTTTTAGAAAGCCGGTGGTTTAGTGGGAAGGAGTGATTGTACTTCCCTTTTATTTCCCCTCCTCCTGCATCCGGCCGTGGGGCAATCAATAGATGTTCAAAGGATGTTGGTTGGTTGACTGCTCTGACCCCTGAGAAAGAGGTTCAAATGAGCAGGCGCTGGGAGTTAACATGGCTCAGCTCTGCCCCTCAGGATGGTTCCCTCCCTGAGCCAAGTATACCTTTTCTTGGAGTAAATCCTCACCTCTAGTTGGAGAGATTCCACGGGAACCGTGGAGGGGAGAAGCAGCGAATGCAGGTTAGAGAAAAATGACTTCTTGCTCAGAGAACGAGTTGTTTTCAGTGCCCCGTGATAAGCACCGATTCGTTTGTGCGTCAGAGGCACAGCTTGGGAGGCCAGCTGCTGCAGCAACTTGACGTGGACAGGGCGCCCCTCCCGGCCGGCCAGCCGCAGGCAGGCAGCGGCGGGGTGATCTCACCGGCTGGGTGGAGCGAGCATCCGGGACAAGGACCAGGCCCCTCTGCTCGCGGATGTAATCAGCTCTGATGGGCAGAGGCTGGGGCTGTTTTTCCAATTAGGGCTGTTACAGGGTTCTGGCAGGGGCGGCAGTGGGCTTAATTTAACAGACCCGGGGCTCATTGAATTAGCACACGTGAAGGGGCTGAGAGGCCCTAAGGTGAGGGATGCAGGCGCAGAAAGGAGGAAGGGGCAGGTCAGCAGCGACATGGTGAGGCCTGGCGATGTGGTCAGGGGGCTGCTTTGAATGCCTTCTCCTCTAGCAAAGCAGCTGTGCCAGCAGGCATGGGCAGCACCTCCGTACTGGCAAGGCTGCCCTGTGGTCACTGCTTGTGGGGCGCTGGCTTCTCCAAGGTCATTGTTGGAGTGCTGGGCAGTTACTTGCTTGTGCCCATCCGCCTTCCCAGGGACGCTGCTTCTGTCTCCTCCCATTTCTAAACCTGCAGTTCTAGGCCACCCCGCCTGAGCCTCCTGGTTTAGGAATGAAGAACATCAGCACCAGAACGATCCTTAAAGGCCTTGAGTCCCCACCTTCCCTTTGCGGAGGAGGCAGCCATTACCTGGAGAAGTTTAGGAACTTATGGGAGACCACCTCCTCCTTAGGGGCAGTGTCCAGGTTGCAGTCCAGGCCTTCCTATGCCTATCTTTCCTACCCCTCAATGCTCCACTGAAATAATAGAAGAAATGGGAAAAAGATAATCCAATTTTCTCAATCCAGTGAGAAGAGCAGGGCACAGAAAGGTTTAAAAATGTGCCCAAGATCACACAGATATGAAGTAGCAAGTCTGACCCTAAGTCTATATGAACCCTCTACCCCTCTATGAGACTGGTTAATACTGCCCAAATTTTCTACAATTGAGCATATAAAAAACATGATTGTACTTCCTGATGGGCTAGGCCAGGTGGTTGTGAGAAACAGTCCCCTGATTATATCTCGTGGCTCCAGAGTTTGCCCAAACACCCGGCCATCTTCATCCTGAGGGACACATTTAGAATGGAGTCCCTAAGGAGGGCCCGTCCATCTGCATGGGAGCCAGAGGTTGGCTCTGCTCTGGGGTGACGGGGCTGGGAGTCCTGGAAGGCTAGGCTCTTCATGTTGGGCAGAGTGGGTTGTGTTTGCAGACAAACCTGCCCTACACTGCCCAGAACCTTGGGCCTTTCTGAACCTCCTGTCCTCTCCAAGAATGACCTTGCCACAGCTACACGCCCCTGTCCCCCTCTTCGGCCAGTGCCTCTTTGACAACAGTGCTGGAGGAGCTAAAAGTGTGGGATCAAAGCCACACTGCTTAAGTTCACCTCCCAACTCTCTGCCTAGAGGAGTGACCTGGGCAGGTCGCTTTAATCTCTCTGAAACTCATCTCATCTGAAAATACAGTCTGCAGTGTAGACTTTGTTGTGAGGATGAACTAAATTTGCGGCTCATCCCGTGCCTGGCACAGCGAAGGTATCCCTCTGATATAGTCAGTCTTCTGCAGGTCCCTTCCTGCTCTGTGTCCAGCAATGCTCTCAATACCTACACACCCAAACCCAGAGAAAACAGGACATGTATCGTCCCTTGAGGGGCTTATCATGTGAAGGCAAAAATCCTGCGCATATGAAAGGCAAAATTAGAAAGAAAAATAGACTAACATTTGCTGGATTCCTGTTATGTGCCAGAAAAAGAAAAGGTACTGCATCTCATTTCTTTTATATAAAAGACAGTTCAGAATTGCGACAGATCACATTGTACCAAAGCTAGATGCCAGGGGTCTAGGGCATTCCTTCCAGTCCCCTTCCTTGTGATTATTTTATTCCACTGACTTAACAAACGATGTGAATCCTCCCCATTCTTGTCCCTTCCACTCTGCCAGGCAAGCTGGACTCTTCTGTTGCCTGGCTACCAGGCAGGTGGTCCCAAATACGGAAAAAAAGCTGCCCAACCTTAGAAATTGACCATGGACGTCACTGCAGGAGGACAAATAAATATAGAACATCAAGAGATTATTCACTTAGAGCTCAGCTTCTCCAGCATCTCTTTGCTGCGATTCACCAGATCAATTAAAGGCACCGTAATTCAGTGTGTCAGGGAGGCTGTGAAGAGACCAGGACCAGCCTCTCCTGCTGCCTCTGGTCCACATCCGCTCCCCACCCGCCACAGCCCTCACCCCGGCCTCTGAGGGGATTTGCTCCTCCCTTGCTGGGGGTATAAATTACCACGGCTTGTTTCAAGAAAACCAATTAAGAAACATAAAATGTAGTCAGCTAGAAAGGTCACTGCACAGGCTATAAATACAGGCATTTCTGAACTGTGAGTTGAAGTCTGAAGCACATTCTTTCCTCCACAACCCTGTCTCCCAGCTGAGGGTTTTTCCTTTGATAAAATGAGAGAACATCTAGCTGGGGATGAAAAAGGCATTCCCTGGACTTCCATTCTGCAGCCTGCCACTTGCTGGGTATCTGAGAATTCTGAGCCTCTGGTGTGGCTGTGTGCCTCAACCCCCAGCCCAGACTCTAGGCTTGGTTAGGTTTTTCTTCAAAACAATGATTTCTTCACAATGTATAATAGGTATGAGTTCAAGGTCTTGGAAAACACTAAAGAGCACATGGGGCAATAATAACCCATAGCCCCACCCCTTAGAAAAAAAATTCATCAACATTTTAGGCTATATTACCTCAGGCTTTTTTCTCTAGGCTGTATATATACATACCTGTTTTTCTGTACAAAAACATGTTTAAAAAGTGCCACTTAGTAATACTGTTTTGCAGCCTGCTTGCTCAGTGGTATTTAATATTATTTTCCATAGTATTCTGTATTTACCATAATGAATTTAACTTTTCTTCTGCTAAGCATTTAGATTGCTTCTAGACTGTCTCTCATATATAATGCTGCAGTGAATATTATTGACTTAAAATTTGCATATAGCCATAATTATTTCTTTTGGGAAAATATGGGAAGTGAAATTGCTCAGCCTTTGATTTTTAAGACTGGTACATGTTGCCAAATTCCCTTCTGGAAAGGTCGAACTTATACTTCATTTGTGTATGTGACTATTTCCCCACACCGTTGCCAAAAACTGACTATCCATATATGTTTTCTAAAGGCTCAGAGATTGAGTAACTTTTCCAAGGTCACAAGGAGAACCAGGATTTAAACTCAGTCTTCAGGCCAGTGTGATCCAGAACATCTCTGGCCCTTGGCATTTCTCAGCACAGCATCTCTGTCCTCAGCATGAGTGTGTGTGAGTTTCAGAACCCAGGAGCCAGGGCCTTTTCTCAGGGGTCCTGAGCTCTACACTGGCACCTGCTGCCACCACCCTGGCCACATCAGGCCTACTGCCAGGAAAAGGGAGCAAGACCTCCTTGACCATTCAGGATGTGGGAGGATGAATTAGATAAAGTCCATTAGGCAAACCTTGGCATCCTTCAACTTGCAAAGCAGCATTATTAATAATGTTTGAATTGAGATTATTTCAAAAACATTAAGTGATCATGGAACAAGTGGTATCAAACCCAAAGCAGAATCTTCCAGTTCCTAGCAATCTCTTTAGCCCAAGGCTCCTCTTAATTTATAGTAAATACAGTGAGCGATTTAGCTGAGCTATTAGATCTTAGCAAGGAGCGCTCACCCTAAACACATCAGTCAGTGGTTCCCAAGTCCAGCTGCCCATGGAAAGCCCCGTGGGAACATTTAACCGTATAGCTTCCCACCTGCAGATTCTGATTCTGTTGATCTGGTAGGAATCTGGGGACCTGGAGGGTAACAAACCTCCCCTGGTTGACGCTGATGCCAGCTTGGGAAATACTGGGCTGTGTGTCCTCTAGCTCAGAGATTCTAGGAGACAACAGTTAATATATAGGCTTTGTAAACTGTAAAATACTATGCAAATGTGAGTGATGTGTTTCTCAGGATTTTCTCTGAAAAGTAATTTTACCAAATATCACCTAATCACTTCTCTCAATGTGTCATCAGTGGCAGGTTTGAGCTTCAGTCCCTAACAAATTCTCCATCTGTTTCCCTGATCCTCCAGCCTCCAACCAGTCAAGGCAGAAAGGAATTCTCCAGTCAAGAGAAAGAAAAAGGGAACCATTTTCTAAGTGAATCATCCTCCCTCTCTCCCACTGCCCACTCACCTGTTCATACATTTGGTAAATCCAAATGATAGTCCTCTAGTTTAAAGAAGACTGTTACTCCCAGACTGCACTTGTTAACCATTCAGAGCCCATTTACCTCCTCCCAGTGGGGCTTCCTGACCTAAGACTCACAGGGAAAGCCTGCTCTGGCCAAGAATTGCTCTTCCACTGCCCTATTGCCTTCTTGTAGGAGCCAAAGCCTGTGAGAACCAGTACAGATCGCTAACGGACTGAGTCCAGATTAACTTGATGTGGTGTATGGGGCTGTGGGGCATACAGGCTTGGGTGCAGACCCCAGCCCTGCCTCTTACCGGTTGCATGGGTTTGGAAAAGTAATTTAAATTTCTGAGCCACAGTTTCACCATCTCTAGAATGGGGGAAATAAGACCTACATCCAAGGGGTCTTGCAAGATTGAAATGAAGTGATGCATGTCGTGCTGGGGGTGTGCCGTTGTGCTAGAATACTGCACTGCAGAGCTGCAGCTCTTGAGAGGAGAGATGTCACAAAGAGTGAATGGGCTCAGGAAGTCTGCAAACAAGGCAGTCTGGCACAGTGGCTACTTTCCAGTGCAAGGCCTGACGCTCTAGCCCATCTCACTTACTGGTGGTGTGTTCACCTGGCATGGAGAACTGCCACCCCCTGGGCACTAGGTCCAGGTTTCAGCCCTTGCTGCTCTCCCACATTCCCATGTTCCCTAAAACAGGCTCCTCAGCACATGTCAGCATCCAAGCCCATGCTGACACAGACCAGTGTGGTCTCCTTGGGGGCATGTCTGTCACCAGAACCCCTTCTGTGAGCCCAGAGATGGCTCTGGTTGGTCACCAAATCAATTTGAAATAAGTGAAAATTTCTGGTTACTTCATCTAAAATCTTCAAATGCATTCTTAGGAGAGGAGACCAGATTTTTCTTTATCTTCTTCTTCTACTATCTTTTTTTTCTTCCTTTTTCTCATTTAGGACATTATTAAGTTCTGGATCCAGTCATCCACCAGAAGGCAGTTTGCCTTGAGGTTTCCCTTAAAAGAGAAGGACAAAGAGTATCCTGGACCAGACCTGTAATGACTAAAAACTTAGTATTTGCAGAGTGATTTAAGTGTACAAAGTGCTGTCACAATACCTTAATTGGTCCACACAATTGCCTTTGGAGAAAGGTGGAGTTATTTAATAATCAGGTGGTATTGCCACTCCCATTTGCAGGATGAGATCACAGACTCCAAAGTGAGTAAGAGCCCTGTCCAGGGTCACACAACTAATAAATGGCACCTACTGGATTTGAACCCAAGGCAGCTGACTGCCAGGACCCACAGATAGACCAATTTGGCTTGAATTGAAGATTCATATTTTAGATGGTGGGAAATAATGGTGGAAAGGTAGGACTGGGACTATATTCTGAAGGAGTAGACAGGCAAGTGTGTGGTTTATGGAGAGGGGGACGGTGAATCCCAGAATGTTTTAGAAGAGGGCTGGAACATGACCAAAAAACGATTTAGGACAGTGAATACAGCAGAGCACAGAAAAATGGAAAGGAGAAGAGACTGGCAGGGAAGAGCCAGACTATTTGAATATGACCCTCACCTCAGATGGGAACAGTAGACATAGAAAGGAAGAGACAGATGATAAAGAAAATGCAGGAAGAAAGAAAGAGTGTCAGAGATAATACCAAGGTTCCAAGCCTTGGGGTGGAAGGAATACCATCAGCAGAAGTAGGAAGAGTTAATAGTAACATCTGATAATTTTTTGAGTATCTATTATGTACTAGCCATTGCAAAATTAAGAGCTTTTTGTGGATTTTCTATAGCCTAGTTACTATTATTATCCCCATTTTAGGGATTTTAGAGATGGAAAACTGAGGCCGGTGCGATTACATGATTTGTCCAAGATTACAAAACAAATCTGTTCAAAGTATTTGCTATAGAAAAGGTCTACTGTCGGGGTGGCACAACTGTAGTTCAGATTCTGGGAAGACCTGGGAAAGTGGTGACCTTTGAAACATCAGAGAATGAAGAGAGAGAAAAAATGTGTGGAAGAAGGTTGTAGGATAAAGGAGGAAAATTCCCCAAAGCCCAGAACATTCTTAAGTAAAGGATGTTGTGTGGGCAGCCAGCCAGGGAGAAATGAGCAGGAAACAAAGGGAAACGAATTAGCGCCCTCAGCAGTTCCTTCCACTGACTGGGTTTCTCCGGCAGGATTCCTTTTTAGGCCACTGCACCCAAAGTCTAACAGCCCGGCAAAGCTCCCCTGAGGCCCAGCTCAGAATCATCCACCCTAGATATCTTTGTTCCAGACAGAGGATTTTGGTCTTAAACTCGGTAATACAGACATCCAAAAGAAAGCGAAGACCTAAGGAACTAGAACTTGGATGGAACATCTTGGAACTTCATTTCGGAAGTAGCCCTCAGAGCTAGCTAGGTCGCACAGCGCCTGCCCCGCTCTTCTCGGGCCATGCCCCTCCCGTGTGGGGACACGTCTGCGGGGTCAGGAGGCTGTGTCTGTGCTCTCCCCTCTAACCACACCCTTGCCCTGTCCAGACAGCCCTGAGCCGCTTCCAGGCCTGTCAGGCCTCTTCCCCAGCTTGTCCTTCCTGGGTACATGCACTCCTATGCAGGGTGGCCAAGAGGCAGTTCTCTTCAGACAGTGAATAGAGCCTGGACATTCAGCTTGGAGTGTCGCATCTCATATACTTGAGGTCCTTCACAGGTACAGGACCAACTCTGGGCTGGAGAGAAGAGAGGGTTGGGCCAGCTCTCCCCACACTCCACATTCCAACATGGAGCTCCAAGGAGCCTAGGAATTGAGAGATTGAACCTAGCTGTTCAGGTGTTATAAAAGTATATTTATCAACATAGAAGGATAGAACATTTTTTTATTTCACTGGTGCTAGCTTGATTTTTAACTTAAGTATTTAGACATATGCTCGGTGGCCTCCATTTGTCATCTTGCCCTGGGCCCCACAAATGTTAGGAGCAAGACCTTGGATAAAAGGAACCATAAAAGTCACCTACTCCATCCACCCAGACAACCTTAGGTTCCCACCAAATACTTAAACATCTCTGATTATGATTGACACTGGTCTCACTGCCTCCCGAGTCACTAGACACAGGAGGTTCTCTGGAAACTGTCTCGGGAGTTTCTCACTGCTAAAATGTGCTTCTTTCTTTTGGGATTAAGAGGTACAAACTTCTAATTACAAAATAAATTTAAAAGTCACAGGGATGAAAAGTGCAACATAGGGAATATAGTCAGTAATATTGTAATATCTTCGTATGGAGACAGTTGGTAACTACACTTATCATAGTAAGCATTTTATTATGTATACAATTGTCAGATCGCTGTGTCATACACCTGGAAGCAATATAATATTGTATATCAATTGTACTTCAATTAAAAAAAAAGTGCTCAGAGTTGGTCTTCCTGTTCCAGAAACAGCACTGAGTAGTAGTAATTGAAGACTTACTCTTGTCAAGCAATAGTATGAAAGTTGCTGAGCTTTGGCCTCATGTTGACCAAGATCTAAATCCTGACTCTGCCACTTACTAAATGTGGGACTTTGGACAAGTTTATTAATCTCTTGGACCTTCAGTCTTCTCATCTGTAAAACAGAAATAATAATTCCTACTTCAAACGGTTGTTGTAGGTAATAAATGTCTATGGTAGACATTATTCATTCTTTTTTAAAGTTGAGGTACAATTGACACATTAGCTTCGCGTATACAACATAATGATATAACATTTGTTTTATATTATATATTATAAAATGATCCCCACAGTATAGTTAGTTAACATTGGTCACCATAGATACAAATTTTTTTCCTTTTGATGAGAACTTTTAAGATCTACTTTCATAGCAACTTTCAAATATGTGATACATTATTATTAACTATAGTTACCATCCTCTACATGACATCCCCATGACATATTTATTTCATAACTGGAAGTCTGTACTTTTCTGCCATCCCTTCATCCCCCAACAATCTGTTCTCCCTATATATGAGGACATTTTTCATTCTTGGTATCTCAAACAGAAGGCCCAGTCCCCGTGAAGAGGCACATAATTAGTGCCCGTAAGTAGTGGCTTGCTTTTTCTTGCTGCCTAGGTGCTCTCATACTTTATCTCATGCAGAAAAAGGTTAGCATTTCACATAGGAAGACCTGAGAACCACTTTGCAACACCGTTTACTAGCTGTGTGACCTCAGATAAGTCACCTTTCCCTCTGAGCCCCAGGTACCTCATCAATAAAATGGAGTTGATGATGTTTCCCATCACCTCACAGAACTCTTACATTAAAAAGCTCCTAACAAAAAAGTATTTATTCATTTATTCATTCTGTAATCATGTATGAAAGGTCTACTCTGTATTAGGTGCTTGAAATACAAAAATGAGCTGGAGATTCTGCCCTCAAAGGCCTTACATTCTAGTGGCTGAGACAAAGAGATAATCAATTTTAAAAGACTACATTGTGCCAGGTGCTGGTATCCTGAGGGAGGGGACAACCTTCCTGAAGGAAGGTTTCATAAGGAGGTGGCACTTGAAAGAGGTAGAGGCAGTGGGGAGGAGAAAATCATGAAAAAGAACACATGGAGTCTTTAGTTTTATGGAAGACAAGTTTTTACAGAGAGAAAATAAATCCTTCTTTCAAGTGACAGGTGTTCAGATATTTGACAAAAGTTATCAGCCTCTCTTCCCATCCTTTCTCCAACATCTTCTCTTAAACAGGCTCAACAAGCCCAGTTTCTTCAAGCATTGCTCACCTGATTGGCTGTGAGCCTGTCCAGGTCCTCTCTGGACATGGTGCATTCTGTATATTCCCCAATGGCAGGGAATACTTACAGGTCTACTTATGTCATGTACGTCACCATATCCAGTTTGTTAGCTGTAGCATAATTAAAGCCGTATTTTAAAGCTTTCCAAAATTCCAATAGCTTCCGAGCTATGCTACAAATCAGAAGGCTCATCTTCCATTTGCAGAGCAGTATATGGGCTTGGCTAAAGGACACAGAAAAATATATGTGTGTGAAGAGAGTATGGGGCATAGAAAAGAGGAAAAAGAATGGTATGTGCTCATGGAGAGATTCTGCCTGGCTTAATGCTACTAGGGGGCAATGAAAACCCTAGCTCTAGATGGTCTCTTATTAAATCTCAAGGGATCCTGGTGAGATAGGTCAGACAGTAGTATTACAGGTATAATTTCATAGTTCTCTTAGGCTCAAAGTTCTCAGAGCTGGCTTTGATGGAACTGGGTGCTTTTCCATGATTGTAAATTAAAAGGAAAGGCATAATGAACGGAAGCAAAGTTCTCCTGGAAGGAAACAACAGTTCAGCCACAGGAGCTGGAGGCCCTGCTGCTGCTTTAAATGCTACACTGTGCATTTGGCAAATGGAAGAGCCCCTCAACACAGGAGGTGGCTATGTTGGCCCCAGGCTATCTGACTTAACACAGGTGTTCTTTCTCAGTGTTGAATATGGGGCATTATGTATTGTGTGAATGCAGTCCCCTTAAAGCCCCATCACTGGGTGAAAAGAGCACGGTCCTTGAAGGATAGCCAGAGAGGCACCAGCACCAGTCCTGTCAGCTTCATTCCTGGTGGCCACAGCCAGTATCTGTCAAGACACCAGGAGGCCATTGTAGGCCAGGATGTGCCTAGGACACCAGCTGCCCCTGCTTACACACTCATGGCTACCTTCTGCTTCCAATCAGCCTAATGGCAGCACAGAAGCTGCCTGCTCAGCTCACAGGTTCAGGGCCTTGTCCTTGCTGGGGATGGCAAGGCAATTCACACTTTACTGTAAAAGGAAATAGTTGAAGTGAGGGTGACTGTCGTGGTTTATGCCTGTTGTTCCATCATAATCATTAATGTACCCCCCTTTTACTCAAGAGTGTCCCAGTTTGGGCAGTAGATTGAATAAGCAACCTACTTAAAATGCAGATCATTAGGCTCCACCCACAGAGATCTGGTTTACTTGGTGTAGGAGTTCCCAGGAATCTGGGTTTTAAACTAGCACACTGGCCATCTCCGTTTTAGGTGGTGGATAGGCACACATTAAGGTGTTCTAATGCTGAGGTAAAACTGAGTAGACCAAAAATCATTAATAATACTAATTTAAAAAAAACAGAGGAACTACAAAAACCACCAGAAAACAGTTAACAAAATGACAATAAACACATACCTATCAATAATTACTTTAAATGTAAATGGACTAAATTATCCAGTCAAAAGACATAGAGTGGCTGACTATATATTTTTAAAAGGACCCTTTTATCTGCTGCCTGCAAGAGACTCACTTTAGATGTAAAGGGACATGCAATCTGAAAGTGAAGGCTGGAAAAGAATTTATTCCATGCACTGGAAACCAAAAGAAAGTTGGAGTAGCTATGCTTACATCAGACAAAACAGACTTTAAAACAAAGACTAATAAGAGACAAAGAAGGGTGTTACATAATGATAAAGGGGTCACTCCAACAAGAAGACATAACATTTGTGAGCATTTATGTTCCCAACATAGGAGCACAATAATATATCAAGCAAATATTAATTGACCTAAAGAGAGAACTAGACAGCAGTACAATAATAGTAAGGGACCTTAATATCCCAATTACATCCATGCATAGATCATCCAGACAGGAATTCAATAAGGAAACATTGGCCTTAAAGGACACAGTAGAACAAATGGACTTAGATATTTACAGATCATCCCATTGAAAGCAACAGAATGCACATTCTTTTCAAGTGTACATGCCTTTTCTAACAAACAAAAGTCCAGACGCAGACAGCTTCACTGGTGAGTTCTGCCAAACATTCAAAAAGAATTAATAACAATCCTTCTCAAACTCTTCCAAAAAATAGAAGAGGAGGGAACTTTCAAACTCATTTTATGAGGCCACCATTATCCAGATACCAAACCAGACAAGGATTCCACAATTAAAAAAATTACAGGCCAATATCTCTGATGAACATAGATCCAGAAGTACTCAACAAAATATTAGCAAACCAAATTCAACAATACATTAAAAGGATTACACACTATGATTAAATAGGATTTATTCCAGGAATGCAAGGATGGTTCAATATCCACAAATCAGTCAGTGTGGCACACCACATTAGCAAAATTAAGGATAAAAATCATATAATCATTTCAATAGATGCAGAAAAGCATTTGACAAAATTTAACATCCACTTATAATAAAAACTCTCAACAAAGCAGGTATAGAGGGAGCCATAATAAAAGCCATATATGACAAGTTCACAGCTAACATACTCAAAAGTGAAAAGCTGAAAGCTTTTCCTCTAAGATCTGGAACAAGACAAGAATGCCCACTATTGCCATTTTTATTCAACATAGTATTGGAAGTCCTCATCAGACCAGTTAGGCAAGAAAAAGAAATAAAAGCATCTAAATTTGAAAGGAAGAAGTAAAATTGTTATTGCTATTTGATGATTTGATATTATATATAGAAAACTCTGAAGACTTCATAAAAAAGAAACTGCTAGAACTAAAAAATGAATTCAGTAAAACTGGATACAAAATCAATACACAAAAATCTGTTGCATTTCTGTACACTAATAATGAATATCACAAGAAGAAAACAATCCCATTTACAATAGCATCAAAAAGAATAAAATATTTAGGAATACCTTTAACCAAGGAGGTTAAAGGCCTATACATTGGAAACTACAAGCCATTAATGAAAGAATTTGAAGAAGACACAAATAAATGGAAAGATATTCCATGTCAATGTATTGGTAGAAAATAATTAATATTCTTACAATGTCCATGCTACTCAAAGAAATATACAGATTCAAATCAATCCCTATCAAAATCCCAATGGCATTTTTCACAGAAACAGAAACAGATTTCCATCCTCACATTTGTATGGAACCACAAAACACCCTGAATAGCCAAAGCAATCTTGAGAACAACAAAGAAAGCTGGAGGTATCACACTCCCTGTTTTCAAACTATATTACAAAGTTATAGTAATTAAAACAGTGTGGTTGGTGGTAGCATTACAAAGATATATAGATCAATGGAAGAGAATAGAGAACCCAGAAGTAAACACATACATATACGGTCAGTTAATTTATGACAGAGAAACCAAGAATATACAATGGGGAAAGACAGTCTCTTCAGTAAATGGTGTTAGAAAATTGGACAGGTACATGCAAAAAAATAACATTGGACCACTATCTCATACTGTATGCAGAAATTAACTCAAAATGGATTAAAGACTTTAATGTAAGACCTGAAACCACAAAACTCCTAGAAGAATACATAAGCAGTGAGCTACTTGACAAAGGTCTTGGCGATGATTTTTTTGAATCTGACACTGAAAGCAAAAGCAGCAAAAGTCAAAATAAGCCAGTGGGACCACATCAAACTAAAAAGCTTCTGCACAGCAAGGGAAACTATCAACAAAATAAAAGGCAACCTACAGAATGGGAGAAAATATTTTCAAATCATATATCTGATAAGGAGCTAATGTCCAAAATATATTAAGAACTCATACAACTCAATAGCAAAAGAACGATATAATTTAAAAATGGGAAGAGGTTCTGAATAGACATTTTTGGCCAAGAGGTTCATGAAAAGATGCTTAACATCATTAGTCACAGAGATATGCCAATCAAAACCACAGTAAGATATCACCTCACACCAGTTAGAATGGCCACTATCCAAAAGGTAAGAAATAACAAGTGTTAACAAGGATGTGGAGAAAAGTGAATCCTCTTACACTGGTGGGAATGTAAATTGGTGCAGCCACTACGGAATACAGTATGGGGGTCCCTCAGGAAATTAAAAATTAAACTACTATATGATCCAGCAATTCTTCTGGTTTTTATCTAAAGAAAACAAAAATACTAATTCAAAAATAAATGCAACTCCAGGGGGAGCACACTCATCATAAACATCTGTGAAAAGGGGCATGGAAGAAAGTTATCAGAGTGCCTAGAATTACTGAAAAACAAGTAAGAATCTAAAAAGGATTTGTAGAACAAAAGGGAGTTTATAAAACTTTATTATAAAGCAGTGTTGTTTAAAGTGATAAAAATAATGGGGAAACAACATCTACTCACATGGCTCCAGCATCTTTGTCATCCTTATCTCCACAGTAGACATGAGAGAAGATGGCTTACCCGGGAAGCCACATGTATTTCATTATTACTGGAGCAAAAGTGCAAACAGAGAATGCCAGAGGTAAGGATGGACTGGAAGGTAGGGACGGTGGCAAACATGACTCTGCTGTACGAAAGCTCTTCCTCCTTTTCCCTGGCACAGAGCCCCTGTTCGCCTCCCAGGCTCCTTTGCAGTGAGGCATGGCCAATGGTGTGTGAGTAGACATGATGGGCATCACTTCCAGGTCTGGCCTGCGAAAACCTTCTGCCAGTGATCTTCCACTCATTTTTTGTCTAGTGGCTGGAGGCAGAGTCACATAATGGGAGGGCCCTGGGTCCCTAAATCACCACAGGGAAGACCACCTGCCAAATGCCCAGGCCCCAGATTTGGGGATTTCTCTGTAACAGCAGCCAGCTGAGCATGAAGGGCCTTGTGTGCTGTACTGTCTATCTTGAGATACTGAGAAGACTCTCTTGTGAAGAGAGAGAGAGAGCTATCATAAATGTGGGGCAAACCAATTGCAACAGGTAAAAGTAACAAGAGGCAGATTTCAGTTCATGTCTTCTTTTGTTTGTTACCCAAGTGTTGTCTTTCTACCTCTCCCCTTCCCCGCCCCCCACACTTCCAGGAAACTTAAGAAAAAAAGGAAGTTGGCCACATTTGATCCCAGGTCAGCTGGTGGCATCAGCATCTCCACGTAGCATGCTCCTTCTCGTCTTCTTCCTGCCATGCTTAGCTCCACTTTGGTCTTTTCAGCTGGGACTCTGGGGTCTCAGCCTTCTGATTCCAGGCTGCCTCTGCTGCATTGGCCTCCATGGAGCACTAGGGCAAGAAGGCTTTGGGGCCTCATCCCTCCAACCTCCCGCCTCCAAGGCCTGAGCAGGTAACAGACTGATCGGCAGGTTGAGGACATTTAGAGGGGAGTATTCTGCAGGGAAGAAACCATATAAATGGATATTGAGCCTAGCCAGTCTCGAAACATAGCCCAAGGGGACAGAAAATGTTCTCTCTCCCTTCTTCCTCCTCTTTCTTTCTGAGGGGCGACCATTCTTTAGTCCATGACCCACAAGCCTTGATCATTCCTTAGGATCTGTCCTCCTGTCCCTCCATGGCTGTGCAAGGACACAGTTTGCTGGCAGTCCCTTTTACACATCTTGGCTAGTCAATCCAGAGTCATGTAGGGCATTTAGGGGAGGGAGAGCCTTTGCGGGACAAGGCAGTCTGAGTTGGGCTTTGGCATGCCACGTCAGTCTGTCTCTGTCCTTGTCTGTCTATCCATCTCTCTTTCTCAGGTGGTGTGATGGGCAGAGATGCCTACTGAAGTTATCCAGAGGGTCAGTACTGGGTCACACACGTGCATGCACACACATACTCACACAGCACCTATCTCCCAAGGTCAAATTATTCTCAGGGACAGTTCAGTCTAAACCCACATTAAGAAATATATTTTCCTGAACACAGCATTACCCATAAAGATTCCTCTGCCCACAATAGAGAAACCATTTAATATTATTACTCAGAGCAGCTGATGGCTGTCTGTACGGAGAAAGGAGAGAACATCCCCCACACTCCCCCACAACCACAACCTCTCTCCCTGTCAAGGGGCCGTGTCCCAGATATTCCCAAGCCCACTGACATGGATGGTGGAGTTTGAAAAGGGAAGGACCCAGCTTTTCCTGCTGTTGTAAGAAGCAGCTGAGAAGCTACAGGCTTTAGAAGCATTTCCTCTTTGCTCATTTGTAGATGACATGGTTCAGTGTCCTCTCCGAGGGGAAAAGCCCTGGGGCAGACGTCCACATTTCTCTGCTCGTCATGGACCAGCCACAGCAATCTTCCCTACCTTGCCTTGTTGTGAGGCCCTGAGCCATTGTGTAAGAAGCAGTGGCCCAAGAGCCAGCAGCAGAGGGGCTAGTGGCCATGAGAAAGTCTACGCTCATGTGCCTGCTGGCAGAGCTCTGCCCTGGTCTTCAAACAGACCCACAGCTCCAAGGGAGGCTTCTAGGGAGCAGGCTACATGGCTATGTTCAATGTGACAAAATTCATGGCAATGCTTCTTTATGGTTTGTGCACTTTCTGTGTGCTACACTCCAATAAGGTTAAAATATAGTCCTACCAGCCATTAGAATTTATTATGAAGCAAGTTAATAAAAACAATAGGCAAATAGGTGAATAGAACTGAGTAGCGAGTTCAGAAATAGATCTGTATATAAATATATCTGAAATTAAGAGATGCTAAAGGTGATCATTTAGTTCTAAGAAAATTAAAATCAACAGATAGAATTGACTATCTAAAAAAATGCTAAAACTGAAACCCTAAGAGTATAAAAACAGATCCCACCTAGATGAATTAAGTTTAAAAAATGGAAATTTCCTTATGTGGCTTTGTGTGCAAGAAAACCTTGTAAGCAAAATAGGAAAGAAAAAGTGATGAGAGGTTTAGCTCCCTCAAAATTTAAAGCCTTTACATGGAAACAGAGTCGATGCTGGGAAAAAAGTTTACAGTATTCATGACAATGAGAGTGTTAATATACCTAATCTGTAATGTTCAAAGAAACTGGCAAGTACAAAATAACAAGTAGGAAAAATATATGAAATTAAGAAATCATTCAAATAGGAGATTTTTTGTTTAAAAAAATCTGTTTTCTTCTTAGCCACCCCCTTCCTCTTTTACATCCTTCTTCTACATCATTGTATTCTGGGGTCCTTAATGTGTCTGAAGTCAGAGAACTCTCTGATACCTGATAAAAGCTATGTACCTCTTAGCCAGAAAAACATCCAATACACACACACATAAATATAGACAAAGCTTAAAATTTAGGAAGTTCATAAATGCTCATCTCTCTCCGTCTCTCTCTTTTTATCAATTTGACCTAAATTGGCATCCTCCTATCTCTGAGACTTACTGGTAATTGCTACTGATTACTTTTTTTGGACAAGTCATCCTCCTTTATGATTATAACCCACAAAGGGAAAGAAAAAGTTGCCCTGTCATCTCAGTTTCTTCAAGGTGTCTCAGTCAAAGAAATTCAAATCCAACAGGCAAAATATATTTAGAAAGCAATCTAGACCTTTTTTGAAGATTTTGGGAAAATCCCAACAGGAGAAATTTCATTCATCATGCATAACAAACCTTTTAAAATCCTCTCTCCCCATCTCCATCTCTCCCAATATCTCATGCCCATGGCCCTACTCGAGTCTCCTTCTGCAGTCCATCCAGGGTGAAATACTTTTTACGCTGGCTCTTGGATTTCTCCTCCTCTCCTTTCCTTGTCTAAGTGTGTTCAGGTCCGTACTCTGACCTTCCTAACGCACATAAATTCAAACAGCATGATACCTCCCTACTTTTCTTTTACCCCAAACCCACCCACTCCAGATGAGCTGGTAGACACAGGTTAGCAGAAAGCAGAGGAAGGGAAAAGCTATAAATTGTATCTTAACATCTTCTCCTATTACACAAAGGAAGTGTAAAGTTGCTCTTCCTAACCTTCCTAGCCTGTTTTCTAGGTGAGCAAGGCTTATGTGGGTCAGCCTGTTCTGGAAGCTTCCCCATGGGTTAGCTGGCCACAAGAAGTCCCTACCCCACCCCTGCCTCAGCCCTCAGGTGCCAATGGATGAAATAGGGCCCCTGTCTCAGTCTCCACTTCTGGGGGAAGAGTTAGATGCTGCAGCTTAGAATCCGCACAGACCGCCCCACCCCATCCCCAGTGTACAGGGGTCAAGTCAGCTGTGAGAACCATCAGAGGCCATCCACTGCCAGAGAAATGAGAGCTGCAACTCAGACAGAAGTGATGTGTTGAGGAACAGACTCTCTGTCCTCAGTTGAGTTCCCTCTACCTACCAGGATCCTGACTATAATCAAATAGGTCTGTTTTGAGAAGAGTTTGACTTGGAACTTCCCAAAGACCTCCAGAGAATTATTTGAGAATTACTAACCCCAGAATGTGGAATGGGAACCATATGTGTTCTGTGCAGTTGACTAGAGCATGTGTGTGTGAACTACATAGAACATGAGGCACATTTGGATGTGCATTTCCCGTTCCTGCTCGCTAAGTGAGGGTGAGAGCTCCAACCCACGTGGCTGAGGGGATAGTTCGGTTCTGATCCAGTTGGATGCTTTCCTTGCAGGCCCTGCTGGCCGTCTCACAGACCCTGCTGTGTCTGCACTGGGCTTGCCCACAGGGTTCTGCAGAGCACCCCCTGAAGGCCCTTCCCCTTGCTCTGAGCCCCGTGGTTTCCCCCGAGGGCTGACCCCCATCCCACACCCCCTGCACACACAACCGAAGGCCTGCTGTCTCCTTCACCTGATCATTTGCAAGTGAACTTTTGAGAGTCCTCCTCATGGCTGAGGATGTTTTCTTTGAAGTGATTAAGGATTATGAATAAATCTTGATACATTTTTTAAGGTCTCCAAACCCAGAAGCTGCTGCCTTGTCCTACGCAGGACATCCTACCCCACTCCTGCCCTCAGCCTGGGCCCTTCAGATGGCACCAGTGGAGAGCTAGGCCAGTTCCTCTGGGTTGGAGGAGCGGGGTGAGGGGAATGCTCTCCAGGCCTCCCTGTGCAGCATGCTGACCATTTCCAAATCTCCCTGTTACCCTTGCTTTTGTCCTGTGAGATTTATCTTGCATTTGGTTTAAATTTTCCTTGGTATAATTTTATCCCCACTTCAAATCCTTTTCTCCTTGGAAAGCCTTGCTCCAGTCTCCTGCTTCCTAATATCCTGAGTTGGACGATGGCCCATGACCAGTTCCTTACAGTCCAGCTCCCTCTGGCTGTCATGTTTCCCTAATGCCATGCCTACCCTCTCACCATCTGGCCTCAGAAATCAGGTGCTCTGTCCCTCCAAAGGCCTGTTTTCCTCTCTGGATCTCTTCCCGTCTGCTGACACGTTGCCAGCTAGATGAAACAAACCCCACATGTACTCCTGCCTTTCCTAACAAGCTTGCTTAGTAGTCATTGGGCTGGAGGCCTGCAATCTGGGGATCTCAAAACACCTTCCATACAGAAGTAGATATCAAACACAGATGGAGAGAAATCCAAGCCTACGGTGCAGAACAACATACCTAGTGGGAAGGAAAAGTGAGCCCCTCCCCACAACACAGGCCACGCTGCCCTGTTTCTCCTGTAAACACTCAGGCTGGAAAGAGCCACTCTACTCAGAAGGCAAAATAATTAAAATAACACCATTTCCCATAACCCACACCTTGTAAGGGAAGGTGTGTTATTTATATTCATTTTGCAGATGAACTTCAAGGAGATCATTAACTGTCCAAAATCACCCAGGTAATAAGTGTGGAAATTAGAATTTAAACCCAAATCTTGGGACTCCTAGCCTCTGCTCTTTCCACTATATACAGCAGATGAGACCAGACCGGATGGCTGTTGGGACTGCACTCATCATGCAAAGCAAGTTCTGCATTACACCTGGTTATTCCACTGTCTAGAATGTGCAGAACATGAGGCAGCTGGAATGGAACTTTATGAAGATGCAAGATTCCAAGTCTGAACCCTCAGATGGCCTGTAATCTAATGAAGGAAGCAAAATACACCCACAGGACACCACTGTATCAACAAATACAGTTACCTGAGGACAAATAGGAAGGCCAGACAAAATTTGCAACATTAAGCACATCATGGAAGGCTCCCTGGAGGCAGTGAGAGCCCCCATTCTTTTCTTTTTTTTTCTCTTTTTATTCAAGTTGAATCTCGCATGCAGAAGTTTAAATTAATTATACTCCTTGGATCATAACACTAAATTATCATTCATCGCTGTTCTGTACAAGACCCCTCTCATTTTATTTGTTAAAAACCCTCTTTTATCCTCACTTGCACTCCCATGCTCCTCCTTCCAACATGTTTACTGTGTATCTATTGTTTGGTATGTGTTCTTGAAAATGTGAATTACTGATCTGTATGCTTGCATTTTAATTTTATGTAAGCATTATATATCATCTGTTTTTGTTTTTTGTTTGTTTACTTAGCACTGTGCTAAGATTTATCCTTGTTACTGTGGTCCATCTGGTCCATTGGTTTCCACAGTTGCATGATTCTCTGAGGTGTGCATCTACCTAATTCTACCTATCCACCCCCAGTGACGGTCTGAGCTTGCTTCCAGCTCCCTGCCTCCATAAACAGCGGTGATGAGCATCTGCATGTGAGCTGTTATGGATGTGCTGAGAAATTCTGAGGACATAGACTCAGGAACCCATAGAATTGCTTTTCATGGGGTTTATTTAAACTTAATATGACTAAGTAGCACCAGGTCTGACCCTCAACGTCTGTCCTAGCTACACTATACTAACTCCCTGAATTCTCCAACACTCGGCATTATCCAGCTTCCTAATTTTTGCCAGTCCTAGTGGTATAAAGTAAGAGCTCATTGTGGTTTCAGTTTGCATTTCTCGGATTACAGTGAGTTTGGGCATCGCTTCATTTTCTTGTTAGCCTTTTGGGTTGCCTCTTTCGTAAGCCACCTGTCCATTGCTTGTTATTACATTTTTTCCCCTTAATGATTTGCAAGGTTCCTGTGTGTACCTTCTAAGGAGGCCCCTTCTCAAAAAGCACTCGCCTCTTTGCTGCTGTAGTTGCCCATCTGGGGCAAAGGAGCCCGTTTGGCCACTGACTCTTCACACCCTCATCCTGGAGATCAGGGCTTGCGGCTTGCTAATGGCCGTAAGTGCCACCAAAGGGAGAAGAGCCCCTTCCTCTGATTCCTGACCCCCTGCCCCCATCCCCCACCCACCTCTGCTGCCAGCCTTGCCTGAGGCATGCAGTCCAGGAAGACAGGTAACAAAGAAAAAAACTGTTCCTCTTCTCAGGGGCTGCTAACCTGTGGTGTCAATTTTGTAAGTTAATAAATGATTAGAGAAGACGCAATTGCATAGGAAGAAAGTGGGATCAGCCAGTACTTAGGCCCCATTCAGTTAACTTATGCTCCCAAGGGGGGCTGAGCAGGGAGCAGGAGGTAGCGGATTGTTAATTACATGCGCTGTGCCAGCCGTGGCTGGCATTTCCTGCCAGCATGCACGAGGACATGAGGAGATAACCCTCTTCCAGTGAGCTGGAGTCATGGAAGGCAGGGGCCCTTCAGAGAGAGCACAGACCTCTGGCCTTGTGGGGAGTGGGAGACCCACTTCCCAACACATTCTATCAGGGTGGCTTTGAATTCCCTCACCAGCCTTGACAAGAAGAATGGCCTTGAAGGTCTCCCATCCTGACCTCTTTGTTGTCCCATCCCACACAGGGACGCATGTGCCCGTGGTTTTTCTCACACCCCCTCCGCCTGACTTCTGGCCTACTTGCCACAGAGGCACAGAATGCAGAGCTATTCTTACAGGTAACACATGAGGCCACAGTCCCTGCAAGGTCACCCACCTCCCCTGCCACCTCCAGCCTGAAATCTTCCCCTTCATTCCTACATCATTTCCCAGAAGGGCCAGATGGTCAGACACAGATTCCAGGGCCCCCCATCTGGAGATGCTGTCAGTTGGTCTGGAGTCTCTGTTTTTTTGACACATGGCTCAGGTGATTGTTAGCCTCAAACCAACTTAAGAGACCCTACATTAGGGGACACCTCTTGGTAAAATAAGTGCAGATCTTCTGGAAGGAGAGATAGCATCTCAGTGGCAGGGCCCTGGCCTGAGGCCAAGAAGTTCTACTCCAGTGCCTCCCCAGCAATATCTCTGTCTTGCTGTGTGTGGTTCAGCAAGTCACTTGTCCTCTCTGAACTTGCTCTCTTCATCTAGAAAACAAAGAAAGTGGACCAAATCTCTTAGAGTCCTTTCATGTCCACGGATCATTTTTCTTTAAGTAACTGGTATTTTAAACAAGCATGTTGCAAGATTTGTGCTCAAAAAGCAACTTCGGTTTTTTTTCTTCAAGCATTGCTGTACATTCCCCTGCCCCTAGATAAAAACCTGGGCCAGTCCCATTGCTTTTCATTCACTCTTAGGGACCAGTCACTTACAGTCACTCTAAGTTAGAGATGCAGCCTCAACCCAGAAATTAGAGTGCCAGTCACAGGAAGCAATCCGAACACTCCCCGCCTGACAGTGTCATTCTTCTCTTCCCTCCAGTTTGGATCTGCTTTGGTCTGGAAGCAGGCAGGTGGTGGGCCGGGTCCCTCTGCTGCCTCCACTCCCCTGCTCTAACCCTCCCTCCCAAGAATTGCTGTTCCACCAGCTGCCAGGATTGCAATGGGGGATTCTTATCGGTTGGAGAGCAGGGGGAAGCTTCAAACTGGTTCTTTCTTGCTTTTGTGAATCTTTCTGTGGGCTCTTCTGATGTTCCCTGCTGGGACTCTCTCTCCTGAAGTTCCGTAGTCCCAGGTGAGCACATCATCTCTATTTGTGGCGTCTTGTGTGAAAAATTCACAGAACTGGAGCCATTTTAAAATGGAGTCAGAATTGCCATTGGAGAGGAACCCTCCTTTGAACTGGGTCACAACCTTTGGACTGGGCAATATGGCAATTGTTTTAAGCAACTGCTGGAGAAGGTAGCAGGAGAATGGACATCCTAATCACAAAGTCTGATGGTGATGGGCTTTCAGAAGATAAAATCAACCATTGATCAATGCAGAACCCAGAATAGCTTAGCTTGTTAAAGCCCGTGAAAAGCTTTTTTTTGCCCCTTTACTTCAACTCATGTAATTGCCCCCTTCCTTTTCCTCAAAAAAACCCTTTGCTTTCAACCTACAGGCAGGAACATTATTTGGATACTGTCTTTACTTGTGCCCCCCGCATTGCAAATCTTTAATCCAAAATAACGCTCGTTTGCCTCTCATTGCAGCTCTTTATTTTAAGGTTGACACTTGAAACTCCTTGCTCAGCCCCTGGCCATCCGGAGGCCACCTCCAGCCTGGTCGGCTGGGGTCGTCTCATGCCTCCAGGTGGCACTATAGGATAGGATTCCAGATGGCCCATCCATGACAGTCCCCCAGCCCACCTCCCCTGGGGGCTGGAGGGAGGGGTTCCTGGCTCAGGAGGAAATCTTCCTCCCCAAGCATCCACCAAATTATTGGCCCACCTTTATTTTATAAAGTGGGAGAAAGGATTCATGGATCTGGAAACAACTGTTCTGACATTCCCATGTACATTACCCTGCACGTGGTGGGGGAAGAAGGACCTGTTGCAAACTCACTTTAGTCTTCTGATTTCTGTCAGTTGGCATCTCCGTCAAAACTCAGGTGAAAAAATCTTGCTCTGACATCCGGCTATATGTTAATGAGAGTGAGACCACCTTTGAGAAAAGAAAGCCCTGGTGCCCAGAATGTCCAAGACAGAAGCTGGAGGCAGTGTGCAGGCCTAGATCTAGAAGGGAAGTGAATGGGGGACGGGGAGACACGGTAGGTGAACAGCTGCCTTCCCAGCTTCTCCCGGAGCTCTGCTCCTGGGACAGCTGGACTCCAGTGAGCACAGTCCTGTGACCTCCAGCTTCTGGCTGAGGCAGAGCACACGGAGGCGGTCAGGCCTGTCCACATGGACAGTGAATCGGTGAATGGTTGGGTTCCCTCCCCAGTACAGTACCCAGGGGGCCCGCCATCCTCAGGACACTGAGCAGGGGCTGAGCATCACCACAGACCGTGTCCTTCCTCTCCTCACTCCCCTGGTCCCAGACTCTCCTCTAAATCACGCTGAGTGGATATTTGAAGAATTTGGGCCTGAACGGACCCCCAGCAGTTAGCATACACTGGATTCCTAAAGGTCCCAGCAGGTCCTGCCTGCCCTGCTCCATTGGCACGTCAGTAAGAACTTGCTCATCCAGCTGTCTGGACGGCATGCTGGCCGGAGGGAAGTCTGGACACTGGAGCAAGGGCGGGGAGCCTGCAGCCCTGAGCACTGGGAATGTGGACAGGCCCAGGTAGAAATAGGGAAGGGAGTGGGAGAGAGGCATGTGGGGCCACAGAGAGAGGGACCAGCCATGTAGGACACAGGGAATGTGCCAGGGGACAGGTCAGAATTCCCCAGGGGAGCATGAAAGAGGCGGCTAGGCCCCCTTTCCCTGCATTGAGCCTCACTTGCCAGAAGGCAGAGGCTCTTGCCTAGTGTCCTGCTGCAGCGGGCAGAGGGTTACAGGAAGCAGTGCTGAGGAAGGAAACAAGAACAGATGTGGCCTTAGAGGTCTGTCCTCAGGTTCTTGGGCTGGGAGCCTTAGAGACCAAGATAGCAGTGAAACAGACAGACGTCTTTGGAAACATGCCCTCCAGAGTCTTGGGGTCACAACCAACCAGGTACAGTGTGAACCTGTGGTGAGCCGCCCCTCCAGCTCTCACTGACCTACCTTCTCACCTTTCGTGGCAGGGACCCGTGCCCTTGGCCGTGATGCAGCCCCAGCTGCTGTCTGCTCAGAGGCAGCCTGCGTGACTGAGACATCGCCGCTCCAGCTGTTCCACGTGAGCATAAGGCACAGGCCAATCCCTTGCCCTCTGGGAGAACCTGTCTGGGCCCTGGGTGGGGAGGGTGTTGGTCACGAGGGAGGTCCAGGAAGACCTGGTCACAGAGGGGGCCCTGGGAGTCCCTATACAGCCACAGGTTCGTCCTCTTCGGCTGCCCTCAGTCGCTGAGTTGGCCACCACTGAGTCCACGCTGTCCAGATCTGCGAGGCCCCAGGAAGGAGCACAGGGACACCTTTCTCCCATCCTCAGGAAGCTAAGCTGGTGAAAGCTGGTGTGATAGAGACCCAGAGCACTAGCCATTGGGTCCTGACTCAGGCACTTGCTACTGTATGATTTTGAGCAAATCACTAATGGTCTGGTTTCCCCTTCTGCATGTGGGTTTCTGTGTAGTTCAGAGGAGGTGTATCAGTTATCTTTTGCTGCCTAACAAACTAGCACTAACTTAGCTTGAAACAGCACATATTGATTATCTCTCAGTTTCTGTGGATCAAGGATCCAGGTATAGCTAGCCAGGTCCACTGTTTCAGGGTCTGTCATGAGGCTGCATTCAAGATGTCCACTGGGGTTATAGTTTCCTCTGAAAGCTCAATTGGAGAAGGATCCACTCTCGCTCTCACTTATGTAATTGTTCAGTTCCTTCTGGGCAATTGGATGGAGGGCCAGAGGCCACCCTCAGTTCCCTGCCACATGGTCCAGCCAACATGGCAACTTGCTGCTTCAAAACCAGCAAGACAGAGAATTGGCTAGTGGGCGGGAAGTCAAAATGTTACATAATCTATTCACGGAAGTGACATGCCATCACCTTTTCTGTATTCTGTTGATTGGAAGCATGTACAGGGCACACTCCCCCTCATGGGAGAGGTACACAAGGCGTGACTTCCAGAAGGCAGAGCTCAGGGATGTCTTAGAGCCTGCCCATTGCAGGAAGGGATGGCAACAGTGGTAAACCGTAGAATGCTATATAGACGTAGGGAGTTGTTGTTATCTTTTGTGTCTAGTTGCAAAGAGAAAATGAGCCTGCCTGAATAACAGAGTCAGGGCAAGTGGGAATTGAATTGCTAGATTGTACCATTAGTACCGCACCCTTAGAGAAACTGTCTGGGAACAGGCTGGTTCACCACATGCCCTTTGCACCCTTTGCAAAGGGTGCCTTCCTTGTTTATGACTGTAAAACTTAGGCAACCACAAAATGTCAGGGCCTTCCTTTCCCCACAAACAATCTTTTAGAGTTTACAAAGGGCCTTGGCATACATAAATCTCGCTTTTTCCTCACAATCTCACTTTTTATTAAATTCCCTTTTATCAATGAGAAAGAAGATCAGTTTCCAAGATGGGGTGACTGCTAAGTGGCACAGTTGAAACTCAAATGGCCCTTCAGACACGTGTCTGCCTGCAGACCAATCTCCACCATTTGCAGGCCACTTCTGCATACATTCATGGCCATGAAAGGGAGCAGGCCAGGAAGGCAGGAGGAGATAGGGCACTGCTCTTATGCGGTTTCATAATTCCCTGTGTCCTAAAACAGGCCGGGCATATTCCAGGGGGCCAGTCCAATACAGTGGGTCACTGCTGCTATGCCAGCTTCCCATCACTCTGTAGGCCTCTCTGTCTCTTAGGTGGCTCTCAGGGAGCCTGCAGGGGAAGCAGAACAGGATGGAGTGATGTTGTGAGACACATAAATTCCCCCAAGGCTGAGTCTCATCTGCTGGCGCCAAATCCCAGTGAACCACTGAAGCGTGGCCCACCATGCTTTATCCGGACAAAGTTCAATTTGTCTCAAACTGAGATCCTCAAATTTGCCCCTGGGAAGTGAGCTGAGAGATGCAACTTGCTGTCCCCTGGTGGTATCCCAGGGTCATAAACACCAGGCCTGTGAAAGGAACGCTGCCTGATGAGATCATCAAACGTGTACTGAGTCCCGCACTGAGCCAAGCACTGTGCATAAGGCTGCAGGGGGATAGCAAACAGCATAACACAACTCCTGATCCCAAAAGACTCATAACTTAGTGTAGGGGTCAAGCTGTTCCCATGTGAAAGTTGACAAGCATCCTACCAAGACTGGTAGGATGGAAGAGTGGCATGTGGAAAGGCATTTCCTGGGGGGTCAGAGAGAGAGAGAGAGCGCACTGCGAGGGGGCAGTGGAAGAAGGCTTCTCAGAGCCTTGGCGGAAGGGCGGGATTTAAATAGGTGGAGAGAAAGTGAGAGCGTGCTCTCCGCTCCTGGAAGCCCTCCAGGACCCCCTGTCATCTCCAAGAGAGGCAAATCCTAATTCCTTCCCTGGTTTATAGCTTCTGCAGCTTCATGCTCCCTCCCTGTCCCCACCTTTCCAGATTCTTCACAGTTCTTGAAACCCCACTGTGTTTGTTCTCCCTCCTGGCCTGTTCATCTCTTTACCTCGTCTGTTGGACGAGCTCCCACTCAGCTCTGAGGACTCAGCTCAAACATAACACCTTCTATGGCACCTTTCCCCAGATGGCTTAGTGCCCCTCCTCTGCACTCCCACAGTCCCGATGGTGTGTCTCTGTTTGTGTGTCCTACACCATAGCATGAGGGGTGTTAAGTGTCTTTGCATCACTGGGCTATGAGCTTCTTAAGAACTAGGACTGCTTGGTGGGCAGAGGATCATGTGAGAGGACAGCAGGAGGTAAGGAGGGAAAGATAAATCGGTGGTGAATGGGATGTGGGGCAGGGTGAAGACTTCACAAGTTCATGCCCAGATAAATGCATTCCGCAGGCAGTGTGATGCCAGGAAGGCTCTGGAGTAATAGAGAGGTGTTGGGGCTCAGCCATGGGTAGCATGAAGGGAGGTCAAAACACAAAAACCAGTGAGATGGGTTAGGAAACCATTGCAACAGAGCAGGTGTGAGATGCAAAGAGTCTTAACTGCTGTGCAGACCCAAAGACTCGAGGAAGCCAAGAAAGATTTGAGGATTTCAAAGACTGGGCACCTAGGGGAACACCCTAGGCATCGTCAAACTCTAGTGTGCAAAGTAATCACCTGGGACCTTATTAAAATGCAGATTTGGACACATCAGGCCTGTGGGGGGGTGGGCCTGAGCTACTGCATTTCTAGCCCCTTCCCAGAGGCTGCGCATGCTGGCGCCCTCAGGCTGCATGGTGAGCCCTGCTGGGTGAATTAGAAGCTATATCAGTTACCCGCAGAGCTCTAGGAGTGTAGTGATGAGCACCAAAAATGTCTTTGGGTGAAGAAACAGGTGCTCCTCCGGTCAGGTGGTCACAGCAGGGTGCACGGCTCTGTGAGCAGCCTGCAAACCCTTCATAGCAGCTCCAGTGGAGCCATAAACAGACAGAGGGGCTGGGGCGGGGAGGCCATGTGGAGAGAGGGTGAGGACCTCACCTGCCATAACTGAGTGAGATGCCAGTGGGACAGCCGAGTGAAAGGCCTGTTTGCTAACAGTTGGAGACATGACTGGAGACCCAGGGGCTGTGTGGCTGTGTGGGTTGATGTGTAGCACAGGGAGGAAAGCAAGAGGAGGTAAGATGGAGTTTAGGGCCTAATCTAACCCTTGGGTAACACTTCTTCCAACCTCTCTGGCCCTTTCATTGTCTTTCAGGTCACCATTCCCTTTACTGAACGTAAGTGCTTGTGGTCGTTCTTCTGTCCTCAGACGCCGTCTCCTCCCATCCTCCTGCTCCTTTGGGACAGCCAGCCTGCGCCCCTTGGGCCTGGGAGGCTCAGAATCCCCACCCAGTGGCCTCAAAGGGGAGTCAGCCCGAGGCCAGCAGCCCCCCGCCCAGGGCTTGCCCCTGCCCCTTAGCGGGACCCAACCCCCAGCCTCGCCACAGCCTTCCAGGAGCCGGAGCGCCCCCTGCCTGTTCCTCCTGGGCTCACCTGCCCTTGTTTTCCACGTGAGTTGGAAAGAGAGGAGACACCCCCAAAGGAGTGTGGGTTTGTGCCAGGGCAGAGCCAGGTGGAACTCTGAGATTTAGCCCCCTTCCCCTCCAGCCGAGGCAAAGGCTCAGAGGCCGTGGGTATTTGTGCCCAGAGGGTGATGATTCAGGGCATGGCCGTCGGGTGAGCCGGGCTGGGTGGAATCTCAGCGAAAGCTATCAAAGCCTCACAGCTCATCTTGCGTGAAAGAGGGGTGATGAATGGCGACCCCCAGAGTTAATTTGAGGATTAACTGGGATAACGAGGGAAAGTTTAGCACACTGCCTCACAAGAGTAATCCCTAAGTGAACCGGAACTATTGTTTTGTGTCTCGGAGTCAATAGTGGTTGGGTTGGGGGAAGGGGGCATGCAGAGCAGGATATAAGGAGAGAAGAGAGGAGAGGGAGAAGATAATTAAAGGAGAAAGACAGCAAGAACCTTTGAGACTGTATAGAAACCCGGAGCAGAATTCCCTCTTCAGCTGGCACTCGGCCTCCTCTCTTCCTTCCCACCGCTGTGACCGTGCCCCAGTCCAGGGCCCAGGCCACAGCCACTCTGTCTTCAGGCAGGCCCTGGTGTCCGGTGCCTGGGGCCCTCCCTGCTCCAGCTGCTGTCAGGCCCCCCTGCCTCCAGCTGTGCAGACGCCCGGTGTGGCAGCGCAGCGGCCCCTGACCCCTCCGCACACGTCTTCGCAGAGTTTGATGGGGCGTTGGGCGGATGACAGCGGGAACGGTTGTGATCACTGGCGGAATCCTAGCCACGGTCATCCTCCTCTGCATTATCGCTGTCCTGTGCTACTGTCGGCTTCAGGTCAGTCCCCCGGGCTTGGGGCCATTCAGGGGACAGAAACAGGAGGCCCACTTCAGAGGGACAAAGCCCCAAGCCCTGGAATGCAAGTGGGCATAAGTCAAGGGACCTGGGAGCTGGGGAAGTTCAGAGGGGGCTGTGCATTACCCATGCTCTACACACTTCGGGACACCCAAAGAGGGCTTGCTGGGGAGATCCTGGCCCGTTGAGCTGTGTCTCTGCCCAGCTGAGATTTCAGGAACAGTGGGAAGGGCACACTGTGGGGACACTCTGAGAGCTGCCCCCAGTGCCCCCAGCTCTGTCCTCAGCAGGCTGTATGTCCCTCCCATCTGTCTCCCTGCCTCTCAACCATGGCCTGGCATTAATACACTAGCAAGTAGGGGGAAGGAAAAGGGAAGCTGTTGGTCTTGCCAGGCTGGGAATACTTGCTTGTGGAACATGGGCTTCTGGTGTTGAGTTTTCTTCCCAGCACCAACAAAGTGTGGGCACAGGATCCTCGGGGGAGCCAGGCACGGTACCCGTCCACATTCGAGGGCAGCATTCAGCCCTCGGGCATCTGCCCCCTCTCCCCCCAGTATTACTGCTGCAAGAAGAGTGGAGCTGAGGATGCAGACGAAGAGGAGGAGGAGCACGACCTGCCCACGTACCCCAGAGGCCCCACATGCAATGCCTGCAGCTCCCAGGCCCCGGATGGCCAGCGCAGCCTGGTGCCTGTCACCAGCGAGCCCTGCAGCCAGCCGTGTGGAGGGGCAGCTGGCCACTGCACCGGCTGCTCCGCATACAGCTCCCCCTTTTACATACGGACGGCTGACATGGTGCCCAATGGAGGCGGAGGCGAGAGGCTCTCC
The DNA here is from genome assembly GCF_040802235.1 of Manis javanica. NCBI lineage: Eukaryota > Metazoa > Chordata > Mammalia > Pholidota > Manidae > Manis > Manis javanica. The sequence goes on from NC_133166.1 coordinate 88,237,690, forward strand.
TTCACGCCCATGTACTACAAGGAGGGGGGCCCCCCATCACTCAAACTGGCAGTGCCCCAGAGTTACCCGGTGACATGGCCAGGCTCTGGACGCGAGGCCTTCACCAATCCAAGGGCTATTAGCACAGACGTGTGACCCTCTCACCCCCCGCCCCCGACACACACCAAGGCTGCCAGCAGGGCCGGGGGGGCAGCGGATGACCCCTTCAGCAGCCCACAAGGACTCTCTTGGTTTCTTTGGCTTTTCTTGTCCCACAGGGGAAGGTTCCCCAGGATTGAAGCTATCGAGAGCAGGAGAGCCAAGGTGGGGCCTGGCCCTGCGGCCCAGGGGCAGTGGCTGGACAGGCTGAGCAGGCAGCCTTGCCAGCTTCTCTGCTGAGGGCAGCGCGGCACCGCACAGCACCTGTCGCCCCCTCACTCCCCCAGCTTTCCTGGACCGTGAGCAGAGGGGCACAGGGGGAGCTAAGTGAGGCTCAGGAGGCCTGAGTCCTCGGGGGACGACACAGGGCAGGAGAAGGGAGGAGTAAGGCTCTCCGGAATCTGAGGAGGAGCCAGGTGGGGAAGAGATCTCTTCAGGACTTGCTGGCTTGAAACGATCCAAGACCTAGTTCGCAGTCGAGTTTTGTACTTCAGTTATCATGGCAACTGTAGCTGCTCCGGTGTGAATGCTGATGTCTGAACCCCACAGCTGTTTCCATCCCCTTCCTCCCACTATGTGCTGAGCTGACTTTTAAGGCCGTGGCAGAAGGTTATTTGTGGGGGATGCACCAGAAAGTGACTGTCTTACCTTGTCTCCCCCCAAATCCTCTTTCTCTGCCTTGGAAACCAGCTGCCCTTGCTGGAGAACCTTTTTCAAATTTTGTTACTGGAGTTCGAGTAGCTTAGTAAAGGAGAACTTGCTGCTGTTGTCTGGGCTCTGACACTGAGCCATGTGTGTGTATGCAGTCCTGCCAGGGCCTGTGCATCCTCAGGGGTGTACACACGCTGGTCACCTCCAGCACACACTGGCTGTGCCACCTTCCGGAGCTGCAGCGTGGAAGGGTCCCTGATGTACCAGCTGGAGAGAAAACTCTGACCCACAGACAGCACAGGTGAAAGTGAGGAAGGTCACCTGTCCCCACAGCGACCAGCTGGCTGGCCCAGGAAGAGCCTGCAGAGCGAAGGTGCAGAAGCCCCTCTACTCCAGCATGCAGTCGTGACGCCCTAGAGCCAGACCCCTTCATTCCACCAGGGACAGCAGCCCTCACTGCTGAGCGTTGGAGGGATTGCATTTAGCAATGGGGTTCCACCTTGCAGCCCTCCCTCCGCTGCCCCACCTGCAGGCTCTGGGTGAGGGTCTGTTCTCGGCCTCTCCTCCAGCCCTGTGCAGACCCCCACTTCCCACCGAGGGCTCAGCCGTGGCCTTATGCTAGGTGAGCGAGTGCATCTGATGAGTTTTCCAGTTGCCTCTGCAGTAAGAGGTGGCTGCCCCCTTCTAAGGACATACCTGACCCCTACCCACTCCTGAGTCACCAAATGCTGCAGAAGGGAGGAGCCAGGCCCTCTGCTGAAATCTTGGTTTTGCACTTGAGAAAGGGCTGGTACAGCAGCAGGGGAGGAGGAGAAAGAATGCACCACACCTTGGGTATCACTCTGTTGGGGCCCTCGTCATTTCACATCCTAGTCTGTAACTGAGGCACACTGGGTTGAGAATCAGAGGACCTGGGGTCTCATTACACTTTGGTCACTTACTAGCTCTTGGACCAGTCACATCTTCTCTGAGACCCCATTTTCTCTAGGGAAATGAGACTGGCCCAGACGGGCTCTGAGGGCTCCCTGGTAATCCTGCAGGAGTGGGATGCCCTTGCTAACTGCCTGGTCCTGTGTACAGGGCTGCAGGTTGAGGGCTGAAAGACCACAGTAAAACACGAGAATAGCAGGCAAGACAGTTTGAATTCTCACTAAAAAGCAAATACATTTGTCTGACTCTCCTACTGAGTGACTTCAAATAGTAACATTTCTCTTATACCAGGAGGCAGCTCTAGGTGGGGATACTGAGCTGTGTCTCGGAGGCCAGAGGCACCAGCTTAGGACAGCAGCTTGCACATACCCCATCCCACCGCCCACTCCTACTGGGCCAAGCACACCCCACTGATGTGATCTGCTGGGTCTGGCAGCCCTCACTGCTGCCTGATGACCAGTCCCAGTGCCTGGCTGCCCTGGAATTCCCCAGCCAATCAGCCACACCAGGGGCTCCCTCCTCACCAAAAGGTAATGTCCTTGTACCTCTTGCCTTTGGAGAAATCAAGGCAACTCGGTCCACTGTCAGCTGCTTCTGGCTCCTGATCTACTGGGGTCATTAGTGAAGAGCATCTTGTGCAGACCCGTCTCCTCCTATAGCTTTCTCAGCCTAAATCCTGTCAACCTACAAACCAAACCTGGGTTTGGGGTGCTGGAGAGGTGGTGGGCCACGGCTCCCTGCACAGCCCCACACAGTCAGGGCTCAGACTCAAGACAGCTCATATCCCTGGAGCTGCCAGGGCCTCCCCCGTGGAAGGAAGCCCACCGCACCCAACCACGCTGCGCTTTTTAGCTGCGGAGTCTGTGCTATAGGACACGATTCGGATGCCTTCCACACTGCACCCTGAAGAGGAGGAGAAGGAAAGGCTGGAACGCCTGCCCCTACCTCCATCCTGCCTCCGCCTCCACATCACCACTCCAGCTACAGACTTCTTGTCCTGCACCTTTGATAACTGGGAGTCACAACCAGTGAATGTCACAATAAATGAGGAATTTGAAATAGAAATCTGGCAGGGTGTTCCGTTCTTTACCTGGGGAGGGGGCAGCTGGATTGCAGAGGGGGTGCTCCTTTTCATCCCCCAGGATGTCCGTTTTCAGCACCATAGCCTGCCAGCTTCCTCTCCCCTCCTGCTTCCACACTGAAATCCCCTCTGCCATGTGGCCCGCTGATTCCCCAGGGCCTTAGTCAGTGCTCACATCCAGGGGGGATGTGTTGTTTGTTGGGAAAGGGGGCCTGCTGGGTGGTTGCAGCTGCCTCCTGATGTGGAAGTGGCCCGGCTGACAATGGGGAGCCTCCCTGGGGAGCACCCCAAGCCTCGGACTCCTCCTCCCCCGCCCCCCACCTTTGCTGTCCGGGCCCATGCCCACACTTACAGTTCTGGTTTAAACTGCCAACTCTCTGAAGCTGGGGAGACTTACAGGGCTTCACAGAGTGTCACAGCAGAGCTTGGGGACCAGAGCCTAAGACCCCAGCAGAGATTCCAAAACCAGGAGGGGTGTGGAATGAGGGTATGTGTGTGAAAGGGAGAATTCAGGGAGGGTGGAGGGAGGTGGGCCTGGGTGTGTCAGAGACGTGCGTGTGTCAGAGTGTGTGTCAGAGACGTGCCCTCTCCCTCTCAGGGCCTGTGCCGCGGACTACAGCTGGGTGGGCAGGGGGTGGCCATGCCCAGCAGTGCTGTGCCCAGGCCCTGGAACCCAGGGCCCTCTGCCCTGCGGGCCCTCTGGCGGCACCAGCGGCACAGCTGCACCCTCAGCCCCAGGGTCACCTGTTGGCCTCTGGGAACAGAACCTGAGGTGGCTCTCCCTCATCACGGCACCCACCCTGCTCAAGCTCTCTCCTCCACCCCCACCACCTCTCACTGGCACCTCTGTGGCCTCAGGTAGTGTGCTGGGGTCACAGCGCCCACCCAGGTTTTCTCCCTGGGCTCCTAAGCATCCTCAGCCTCAGCCCGAGGCCACCTTTCCTGCTGTGCTGCTGGGCCACAGGGGCGGGGTGGGCAAGGGCAGCGGCCAAGACCACAAGCAATCACCCCAGCTGACCAACAGCCCCTGGCATCCTGCACACTGTCGGCCCCATAAGCTGCATCATGCCAGGCCAGATCCCCAACACCTTACCCTGCCCCTGCGGGTTCTGCACAGAGAAGCTTCTTCCACCCTAAATTCTCTCATCCTGTTTTCTATACTCGAGTTTACACGTGCTACTCAGAGGCCACTGATCATTTCCAGGAGAAGAGAACTGAACTGTAAACCTCCAAGGCCAGGGCCTTTGGATGGCGCAGCAGCAGCAGCAAGAAAAGGCAAAGGAGAAGCCTCCACAGCTCCTCCTGCTCAGAGTGGAAATGGCCCACACTCCTTCAGCCTTGGGCCCTGACGGGGCATGTTCCAGACCTCTCCCTCCCACCCCAGCCTGCTCCCGGCTGCTGCTCTCCCTCCATTTGGCCACCTTAGTACCCCAGCCCCAGCCCCCTAGCAGCTTCCTCTATGGAGGATGGAGTGGCATGCAAGCTCTTGAGAGATGCTGCCTGCATCTCAGTCTCTGTGCACCTTCATGCATGGGGGTGTCCAGCACATAGCACCCTCCAGCCTTCACCCCCAGCCACAGCTGGTGTTCTGCTGGGCACAGCAGGAATGGGGAAGGAGGCACCCCTTCCCCCCTGTGGTCTCACACCCCAGTGGATGCAGCAGTTGAGTCACGGTGGTCAGGGGGTAGAGCTTCGGATCACACTTTGGTTTGAACCCTGGCCCCATTGCTCACTGTATGACTTTAGGCAACTGTTTGGACCTCTCTGTGTCTCCGTTTCCTCATCTGTAAAACGGGGGTCATATGCCTACCCTACGCCATTGTGAAAAATAAGTGAGCCTGGCACACATGGCACACATTAGTAGGATTTGCAGGTGGACCCAAATCTGAGATCTGCAGGCAGCAGGGCCCCCAGCTGGGATTGCTCAGGCTTCAGGGTGGATGGCTCCTTGGGGCTCCATTTCATCTTCTCATCTCCAGGCTCCCCCAAGCCTCTCCGGAGGCCCTCCTCCCTTGGCACCTCTCCCTGCCTGCTCCAGACATTGCCAGGAAGCCCTTTCTGCTCGTTGCTGCCTCTCTTTTCATTTGGGACCCTCACCTGCCTCTGAGTCTTTGAGGAACGAAGCTCCTATCAACCTAAGACTGCATGTTTACCTTACATTTGCCCAGTACGCTGAACAAGTCGGGCAGAGTGTTTGTATCCCAGCTCAGGACAGCTCGCAGTGTGGCTCTGTGCTCTTGCTTCCCTGGCCTCCTAGTCCAAGGTTTGGGTTCGAAACTCTGGTCAGAAGGTATCCTGAGGCCGCCCGCCCTTCCCCTTGAGCCTGGACTCCCTGGCGTGGCCCTCCCTGGCCCTGCTGGGCTTCACACAGAACCTGCTAGACCTTCTGGCTTCCCGAATGCGAGGAGTGGACAAGATTCCAGCTGTTAGTGGGGAGGGAGAGCCAGTGGGGTGGGGGGGGCAGGAGGGAGGGTGTGCTGGTTTGGCAGGGGGATGGGAATGTGCTTCATGTACTCCCGACACTTGGATGATGAGTTTTGTTCTGGATCTAATTAGGCAACTCAGTTAAACAGAGGCCCCATCCTCCTCACAAAGTCCCCTGAACTCTTCTCCCAAACACACTGGCCCAACCAAAGGACGAGGCTTTTTCGGATAACCGGTTTGTACTGTTATCCAAAGTGACAGCATAGCTGAGGAGGCCTGGTGGGGAGGGGGTGTCTCTCCCACTCCTCCCCAGGCAGGAATCCCGAGGCAGAGCAGGGTCCTGGGTACAGGGGAGGAGGAGAGGAGAATGGCACCTTGGAGAGAAAACGGAAGTTCCTGTGGCCAGGGTTCTCAGCTGACCCTGGTCGGCTGGCCTGCTGCACACGAGTGGGCAATACATTGTTACTGATGCTATATAAAGAGCTCCGCCCAGGGCTTGGAGCTGCATGGCTGCAGGAGGGCAGAGGCTGGGGCGGTGGCAGCGCTGAGGGCAGAGACTGAGCCGGCTGTGGAGGCAGAGAGGCCCAGAGACCGGCCTGCTGCAGGCAGACTCTCTCTGAGTGGACGGGATCTTAGCACCTGACCTGCCACTGTGGGAACAAAGTCTCCCCTTTCACCCCAAGAACGTTCCATTGTCATTTTTCTGTCTCACGGAATCAAGAGTGAACTTGCCTGGGGCCAAAACCTACTGGCAAGATACACCCCCCCTCCTTTTTGTTCCTAATTTCTAAAGACAAGATCCCTGAAGGCAGCCATGTGCAGGTTGTGAAAATCTCAATATTCTCCAATTACTGTCCAGGGATTGTATTCAAGTACATTCAGGATAAACACACTTACCATGAACGTTCTTGAGGAAAATATTTTCTGCTCTTAACCCATTTGCTGGGTAGCCCTGAGCCCTCCCTGATGCCTAGGTGATGAACACCCAGCTAAAGCCCTCGCCCCAACCAAAGCAGACGTCACCATCTCTCCAGAAAACTTCCCCCACTGCCACCCCACCGGGCAGGCCTGCTCCCTAGGAGGTCCTTTTCCAGGGGTGCCTGCTCCCTGCAGGAGGCTCTGCTCAGGCCTCCAGCACACACTCCCCTGCCACCACCAGCAGCAGCCAGGACCCTCGGCCATGGCCCGGAGTTGGGAGGTAAGTAAGGCAGCCCCTCCCCCAGAGTCGCTGGCTCCCATGCCTGCTCCACCCCCTGGCACAACCATCAGGTCTTCACAGGCATGACTGTCCAGAGGCTTAATGGCTGGATTGCACTGGGCACCCTCCCCTCAGGTCTCCCCAAAAGATGATATGGCTCACCTGGCCATGCCCAGAGGCCCCTGAGCACCTGGGGAAACACAGCCCCAGGGCTAACCTGCAAATGCAAGCCAGACCCACATCTACTCTGGCCCATTCCGATAGCCACCATGCTCCTGGGATGGACTTTACTTGGAGCCAGAAGTTTTCTACCCCCTGGGATCATATCCTGATTCCTAATAGGGCCACTCCCCTGAGAAGATTTGTGTTCTAGGTCTAATTAAACATCCTGAAATTAAAGTAGAGGCCTGACCTCCTCACAACACCCTCTGGATTCTTTCTCTAAGCATATAGGGCCTGACCAAAGGGACATAGAATGGTCAGAAGACTCCAAACCCAGACCCCTGTGCACCGAGGGGTGCCGCAGCCCCTCCCCTCCTCTTCCCTCCGAGCCCCTCCCGCCCCACCTGGGCACTGGTACCCATCTGAGGGTGTCGTGAGCTGGTGACGATGATTGAGGAGGAATCCAAAAGAGAAAAATTAAGAATTGAGAATATTAAATAAGTGGTAATATAAAATGTGTTTGAGGTAGACATTGGATAAATACATAAAAAATGAATAAAAATGATTTCCTTTTGGGAGGAGGGGTGGGAATCAATGATATGGGGACAGACACAAAGCTTTTCAATGTCTGCCTTGTTTTATTTTTATGACTTTACATTTCAAGAAGAATTTTTTCTGAGTTACATGATACTAAAACTGCCTTGGAATAGAGAGCGCCCTCCGCTGGTCCCGCTCCAGCACACAGGTGAGGCTGTGAGCAGGCCCCTGGGGGAAGCCTGAGAGGCCTCCGCTCTGATTCTTGTCTCACCTGGAAGAGACGCTGAAGCGTCTGAGAGGGGCCACCTGGGCCTCAAGATCCCACCCCATCTGAACCCCTCCAGCTCTGACGCTGAGACTGGGCTGCCGTGGGGCCTCACCGGGGGACTCTCTGCAGGCAAACAGCCTTCTGCGTTTCAAGAGTGGAGTACTTTTCTTCCCACAGGACCAACAGGCAGAAGATTAGATAGAAAACTGTCAGGTACCCTAGGTTCACATTGTATAATATTCCTACTGTACAATTGGTTTTTAATGTTTTTGTTGTGGTAAAATGTATAAAACATGTACAAAATCTTAACCATTTTGAGGTGTATGGTCCTGTGGCATTAATGACATTCACGTGCTGTGAATTGTTTCCAAAGCGTTTCACCACCCCGAACAGGAACTATCCACCATCCATTGTCTTTGAGTTGTCTTCAACAGTTGTTTTTGCATTAAAACAAAGTTTTAAGGTAGGCTTTTCCTGTTAGGCCTGCCAGAAAGAGGGTTCAGTAAACCCGCAGGAAGGCAGGCTGATATCTTCCTTGATGCCATCGCCTGTGTAAAAACTGGCTTAAAGGAAAACTCTGAAGATTAAAGGGTTGAATGTGGCTTTATGGGCTTATCCAGGGAGAAAGGTCTGGGGAGGCCTGGCTGGCGTTTATTCTAAGGTGAAGAGGAGGAGGATGTGGGCAGTGGACAGAATGACCCAGCTGGGAGACATGCGGGGGTTGCTGACTGGCTTCCTTCCTCCCTGGCTGCCAGCATGCTCAGTCCTGGGCTGTGCCTGCCAGCGGGATGGATGGTGGAGACCTCCGGCAGACTGCTCGTGGGACCTGGGCAGAAGCCGTCCACTAGGGCAGCCCTGGTGGCCTACGCAGCAGCAGACCTTGCTATACTGGGCCTGCTCCGCAGAGCAGCCACCTGTCCCCTCACGGTCCCCAGGCTGTCACAGCAGGTGGAGCACTGGCCACAGAGAGGGGAGGGAAGGGGCCCGAGGAAGGAGAGCCAACCAGCTGCACACTAGCATGGCCAAACTCTGCACAGGGGTCTGTGGATAAAATGGGAGTTCCTGTGGCCAGGATTCTCACCTGGCCACGGTTGACTGGCTCACTGCACACCTGTGGGCAATACATGGCTGTTGACTCTATAAAGAGCTCTGCCCAATGCTCTGGGTGCAACATGGTGGCACTGCTGCAAGGCTGCAGGAGAGCAGAGCAGAGGCTGGAGTGGTAGCAGCACTGAGGACAGAGGCCCAGAGGACGGCTGTGCAGGACAACTGTGCAGGCAGAGGGGCCCAGAGGCAGAGACCAGCTTGCTGCATGCAGACTTGCTCTGAGTGAACGGGATTTTAGTGACTGACCTGCCACCTGGAAATAAAGTTGGATATAACCCTTTCACCCCAAGAACATTTTGCTGTCAATTTCTTTGGTCACATTGAATCCATAGTGAACTTGCCTAGGGCTGAAATCCATTGGCAAGACAGGGTCTTAACCCAAAACGATGTCTTGGAAGGCAGGCACAGGAAGTCTCTAAGCCCCGGGATTCAAAGTAAATGCACTTGCACTGGGTCTCCAACAAGCGCCCATGCCTTCCCTGCCCAAGTTTAGAAAGAAACCCACCAGAAACGTCTAGATGCTATTCCTCTCACCTGGAATGACTTCTCAATTACAACTCTGCTTCCCACACCAATCTCTGCCAGCCCACATTTTACCTGTCCTTCACACCTTCTCCATGATTCAAAGATTTACTCCTCTGCCTCCCCTAGAAGTAATCGCTCCCTTTCCTGGAGGGAACATCCTGTGTCTGTCTCTGCAGCATTCTAGGTGGGAGCACCGGCTGGCATGCCCTGCTGTCCTTGGTGGCCAGGGTGCTCCAGGAGGCCTGGTTTCACCACGAGCCCAGCGCGGTTCTCTGCACAGTTTGCTGCTAGCCAGTCTGCTAAAGGAAAGAGAATACATTTCTCCTTCATTAGCTGTTTTTAACATTTTAAAAGAAACAGTTATTTTCAGAAGGGGAGAGGAAGAAACAATACACCAGAAGACAAGAAAAGATTTGACCTCAGGGAGAAAAGAATGCTCATATTCCTTTTAACCTTGTCTTTTAAGAGACATTAAGTTGCAATATTTGAGAAGATGACATTGGGGCTTTGTTTACACCAAAGCAGGTGATGAAGGCAGGGACTTAATGAGGTTGCAGCTTGAGTCCCTGGAGAAAATGATTTCAGTGTCAATTTGCAACACAATGGGTAACACCAGGAAATTTGAGCAAGACCCAGGCTGCTAGCCAGGACCAGACCTTTGTCCATTCAGAGAGCCCCAGATCTTTCTGCTTCTGCCACTCAAAGCCCTGGACATTCAAAGCTACAGTCCCTTGGTAACATCTGAGTTTTCCATTTCTCTATCACCTCATGAAGGTTGGCACCTCACTAAAAAGGCTCCCTCCCTTTTGAATTTACCCAGCAATCAGGACCAACCCTAACATTCATTTAAAGATTCTTCCAGAATGAAGTTCCCCCAAACTGACTCCTGCAAAATGATCCCCACATCCCTCTTGCTTCCATTCCCAGCTTTGAAAAGGTGAGCTTCTAGGGGCTCCAATCTGGGAGTGAGGGTTTGGCTTCTCAGAGGCACACTTTCAGGAATCACAGACCACCCAGAGTGGGGCCTCCCAGTGGCCCTGGCACTGAACCCAGAGCTCTGCCGCTGCCCAGAACCCATGGAGCAGTGTCACAAACACACAAAGCCATGGTATCAACTTGTGTGCAGAGGATATGCCAGGTCAAAGGCTAGATCCTTGAGAAGGTAGAAATAGATAATGTTATGAATTAAAGAGACAAGAAATAAGATGGACTGTAACACTGGACCTTGGCCGTTAGGATCATAGGTCCTAGGGCTAGGAGACCGTCAGAGGTCACCATGTCCACCCCCACCTCAATGCACTACTACAGAAACCATGTGGCAGGGAAAAAAGTGTCCAGTTTTAAAGGCTAATCAGACGATCCTGAGGCCTAAGGTGTCCATTACAGACCAAAGCCAGCGCTGGCAGAGCCTGACCCAACTATTGGCAACTATTATGGAGTCAACACCTGTACAGATTCAAGAGCACGGGCTTGACTTTGCCTTCTTATTCATCTCAGAAAACTCAAACTCCTGGTGCTTCTCCGCAAAGGGAAGTAAAGGACTGAGCTATAGAAAATTCCTCAGCAGAAGGCACTTCAGAAATAAGAAGCCTTATAATTTCCACTTGACTGTTAGCTTCTTAGCACTAGAGTCACAAGGACTAAACAAGGAGACCCAGAGGTGGCTACAGGAAGGCTAAGAAGCAGATGGAAGATACAGGACTTGCTATAGCTTTGCATCTACAAGAAAGTATGTTTCCAGGCACTGGGCTGAGCGTTACAGCCCTTGGTTATGCCTGCGTTGCATCTGTACCCACAGGGCTGACGGAGCCAAAACCCTGCATCCCCGTGGCTGTGGCCATGAGGCCTGAACATGGCCAACTGCGGTAGCTTTGACGAGGAGAATGCAGGATTTGAGCACCTTGGTAGGGCAGCTAAGGATGGTGGTTGTGGGGATACTTGTCCAAGCAGTCAGGTGCTGCTCAGTCAGGTTCCCTTCCCCACAAGATAGCCACAGCCCACTGGGTCAGTGTCGTGCCTGAGCGTCACTTCACAGCAAAGGGGCCAGAGCTCACTCCATTTCTCAACACTTAAAGCCTGTTAAATCCCGGCACATTTTAATAACAATATGTAGTGTGTTTAAAAAAAACACGGAGGCACACTGCTCCTCCCACAGGCATCTGTTCTGAACAGTAGCTGGAACGTGATTCCAAGACCACTGGACATGAAAGGATGAAAAAGCGAAAGAGTGAAAGTGGTCGTAAAAGGCCATTTACCGAGTTTTTTCCAAACACTTAGTTTGGATCTATCTGCAAACCCCTCCCCCATAAAATAAAGGGGTTTGTTTTGATGTTTACTATGGTGTATTTTCTCTAGATGGCTAAAATTCCTGGTAGCTAATGCTACCAGGTGGGGTTGGTGTGTGGAGAGTAAATTAAAACATTTAATGACATAAATCTAGCCATTCCCATTCTCTCTCTGTGAGAGGCTAAAGATCTAAACAAGCCATCCAACTCGTCTTTATTTAGTGTTTTGTGTGACAAAAATTACTCCTGATGTAGCCCACCAGGGTGCAGGGAGGGGCCAAATAACGGGGCTGAATGCTCTCTCAACAAAACCTGCTCTTGGTCTGGGCCCAGTTAGATCGCATCTCCTCAAGGCCTTTATGCAAGGCAGCTGTTGTCTCCCCACTGGGCCTGACAGGATCATCCCCTCAGATTTATCAGAGGCACGTTTGCATTTTCTGTGTCTTGTAGCTGGACGCTGCGTGAAAACCTGTCAGAGGACGACCAGCCCCAGATCACAGCTGAAAACACCATCTGCCGCGGTGAGTGACCTGTGGGCTCTCTGGTGGGCTCAGCCATTTCTAGCGCGGGGCTGGTACCCCTTGTGTGGCCCCTGGAAGGCCTGCTGCTAAGCCCCCACATGTTGCTCTCCTGCTGTCAGACTGGGCTGCATAGCGTTCATAGGAAATTGATTGTCAATGAAAAGGACATTCTGCCAAACAAATACTGTCAGTCACATTTCCCACAAGTTGAAGAAAGAAAGATCCACTTCAGGATTACAGCTTTGGGGTGGAAGGAAGTATTCCCCCAAAACCATGTGAAGGTTTCTGTTTTTCCTTCGTCACTGAGATGGCCATGTGCAGCTTGGGTCTTGGCACACATGGCCGGCAGGTTGAGTTGAATGTGTAACCTCTCACAGGAGACTACGGAAAGCAAGGTCAGGGTCGGGGATACTTGGAGAAGAACTAAAGTCCACCAGTAGTTTTGCGAAGAGGGTTCTTATGTTCCTAACCCAGGAATATGTACTTTCACAGACCTTTTGTTACTCATCATTATCTGAAAAATATCAGAATTCCAGGGCTGAGGGGCTTCCTTCCCTAGAGAACGATGGCACTTACGGAGCAACACAGCCGCTATTTGTCATCGTGAGGATCCTCAGTGACCTGAGTGGTTACAAAGATAATTTAAAGTCCTCGCTTCCGTGTGATGGAAGGAACTCTTTCACTGTTAGAGAGGGAGAGAGACAGAGAGAGAGAACACACTCTTATCTTTAACATTTGAATATGAAAAAAAAAAATTAGACGTTTTTGTGTCACAAAAGTTAGAACTTCACCAGATGTGGGGTTTTAGGTTTGGGAGACATTTTCTAGCTTCTAACCACAGTGCAATCATAAGAAGCAAGGCCACCCAAATGAAGCAGTTTGTTTGCTTCTTGGATATGCAGCCTGAATGTCATGAAAATTCCAGTTTCCCATCAGATCACTATATGTTTTAATACAGTCCTTATGAAAATTATTAGTCTCTTTTAGGCAAGGCAATTTTAAAGTTCACTTGAAAAAATAAGTAATAATAGTAGGAAAATTCTGAAAATGAGCCACCACCAGATATTAGAGCTACAATAATTAGACCTGTATAGTACTTATGCCTAATGACCAGAATAATAGATTCTTAGTTTAGCTTCATGAAACTACTTTGTTGAAAAAAATATTCCAGGACACTCGTTAAAGATGGTAAGGCAGATTTTATTCAGGCCCCTCGTGATAGCTGGAGGGACCACTGCAATGGGATTTTCCAGCTGTGGGGAGAGATTGGGTTCCACTCTGAATACAACCTGAGTGAGTGGGAATGTAGAGACAAGGAGCAGGTGGTGGTCAGTGAATGGAAAACTACTAAGGGAAACCTCAGGGATAGGAGGCTTCTGGCTAAACAGACCTAACAGGATTCTTGCTGAAGACAGGCTCTGTGGGGGGTAACACATTTCCTGGGGGATGCTGGAGGAAGAGCAGCCAGATCACACATTGCTTGTGGAGGGTTCTGGTTGAAATGATGTGGCAGGGCTCTTGCTAAAACTGGGTATGACAGGGACGTGCACAGACAGGCCTGGGAGCAGGCTCAGGAGCCCAACTAAAGTTTGGTCAAGAATCTGTCAGCTTTGCTATCAGACATTCCATTACCCAGATTGCTACTTCAGACTTCACATCATTTTTATCGTATACTATTTAAAATTACAATTCCTACAGTAACTAAATAGTTCATAGTGCCTCTCTTCCTCATTACCAGTTTTCACAGTATTTTACAGTATTTCCAAGTCTGTTATACTGTCTTTGGAGACGTGACACCCTCTAGTGGTGAATTTATATGTTAACAAAATCATGTTGCTAGCCTACCTTGGATGTTTGGAATATTAGGGAATTCTACATACTTTGTCTGTACAATGGTCTTACCCTTTAACTTCAGTCCATTTCACTGAAATCTCGTATTTTAAGACACTTCTGAGAGATGCCACTTTTTAAAACTGCAAGAATAAACCTTTCAGATTTTCAGAATTGAATTCAGGTTTGGTAGAAAACTATTCTAGAAAATGTATCAACAGAACCATTGTTTTTAGTTGGGTATAGATAGTGGAGACAGAAAGCTGGGAGAAGGCAGGGTGTGGGGCTGAGGTATGTGTGGAAAAATGGAAATTCCTATGGTCAGGATCCTCACCTAACCCTAACTACTTGATGAGGTAACTGGTCTACTGCTAGGCTACTGCTTCCACACCTGTGGCAATGAGCTAGTATTGATTGAGTCACTATATAAAGAGCTCTGTCCAGTACTCTGGGCAGAGGCAGAGACGCAGGAGGATTACAAACCTGCAGACTGTTGGATGCAGACGTGATTCTAGTGCTTGACCTGTAACCTGGAGAATAAAGCCAGGTATAAACCCTTTTGCTCCAAAAACATTTTGTTGTCATTTCTCAGTCTTACTGAATCCACAGTGAACTTGCCTGGGACTGAAACCCTCAGGCAAGACAGATGGGTATTCAGGTGCTTCTCTACTTCTGGCTTGGCAACATTCTAAGGCAGGCATTCTTTACACCCAGGCCTCTTCCACTTCCAACACATAACTGCATGAGGTCTACACTTAAGATTAATGATCAGCACACCCCAGGTTAGGAGCAATTCCCAGAGCTCTACTTACAACCCTGTTCTCCCCTCTCCCAGGAAAGCCTTCTTTGTAGGAAGAGCGCGGGGAGAAAGAACACTTATTGAAAACTGCAGGAGATTCTAGGCACAGTGTCTGCATGTTTAAGTTCACTGACGGCCACAGGCCACCTGATCCTCACAGGATTCTTTGGCTCTTGTATTTATTGCCAAATGAGAGCAGTTTCCTTATCCAGCATTAACGGCTCCATGCCCATTTCTATAAACTTACTATTTTGGGAACTAATCAAGAATCAGTCAACTAAGAAAAACTGGATTTACTTTTGGTACCACCAGACAATTAATTTGAGTAGTTTCTTCAATATCTATAGGAAAAAAATGAAAAAGCAACCACGGTTACCTCAGGAAGAAGGGGGATGTCAAGAAATGTGGCATTAAATCTGGCAAAGCTCATTTACTTTGTGTTAAAGAGAAAAACAGCAGAATGCAGGTGTGTTTGAAAGTCAGTGCACTGCTTCTTTAAGACAGGGAGGGCAATGGGCTTAAATTCCCTGTAATCTGACCAACTGGAAGCAGGTGCCTGTAGCTTTGTGTTGATGAGGTTGGGGCCTTGTCGGGGCACAGGGTGAAAAAGGCTGCAGTTGCTGTGGGGTAAGCCTAACAGGGCTGGTGGGGTAAGCCTAACCTCTTACCAACTCTACCCTACCCAATGTTACTTGGCCCCCAGTTTCCTAAGTGCCAAATGTTCTTTTTGGTTCAGGTAAGAGCTCTTAGCCAGCGGCAAGGAGAAACTGTTGTACATGGATAGCTTAACTTTCTTTAGTTCTCTCTAGGATGGGTAACATCTTCACAAATACATATATATATTACTAAGGTATCATTGTTATACAATCTTATGAAGGTTTCACATGAGGAACATTGTGGATTCAACATTCACCCATATTATCAAGTCCCCTCCACGCCCCCCCACAGCAGTCACTATCCATCAGCATAGTAAGATGCTATAGAGTCATTACTTGTCTTTGCTGTGCTATACTGCCTTTCTCATGACCTACCTATATTATGTGTGCTAATCATACTGCCCCTTAATCCTCTTCTCCCTCTCTCCCTCCCACCCTCACCCACCCTCACCAAACCCTTTTCTTTGGTAACCACTAGTCCCTTCTTGGAGTCTGAGTCTGCTGCTCTTTTTGTCCCTTCAGGTTTGCTTTGTTATACTCCACAAATGAGTGAAATCATTTGGTACTGGTCTTTCTCCTCCTGGCTTATTTCACTGAGCATAATACCCTCTACCTCCATCCATGTTGTTGCAAATGGTGGGATTGGTTTTCTTATGTCTGAATAATATTCCATTGTGTATATTGTGGATAAGATGAGAGTTCCTGTGGCCAGGATTCTCACCTGGCCCTGGTTGACTAGCTCACTGCACACCTGTGGGCAATACATGGCTGTTGACTCCATATAAAGAGCTCCTCCCAGTGCTCTGGGCACAACATGGTGGCATGGCTGGAAGAGAGCAGAGCAGAGGCTGGAGTGGTGGCAGCACCAAGGACAGAGGCCCAGAGGACAGCTGTGTGGGACAACTGTGCAGAGAGGCCCAGAGGATGACTGTGTGGGATGGCTCTGCAGAGAGGCCCAGAGAACAGCTGTGAGGACAGAGGGGCCCAGAAGCAGAGACCGGCTTGCTGCATACAGACTCACTCTGAGTGAATGGGATTTTAGTGACTGAACTGTCACCTGGAAATAAAGTTGGTATAACCCTTTCACCCCAAGAACGTTTTGCTGTCAATTTCTCTGGTCACATTGAATCCATAGCAAACTTGCCTGGGGCTGAAACTCATTGGCAAGACAATATGTACCACCTCTTATTTAACCATTCATCTACTGATGGACAGTTAAGTTCCTTCCATATCTTGGCTATTATAAATATGCTGCAAAGAACATAGGGGTGCATATGTCTTTATGAATCTGTGATCCTGTTTTCTTAGGGTAAATTCCTAGGAGTGGGATTCCTGGGTCAAATGATATTTCTATTTTTAGTTTTTTGAGGAACCTCCATACTGCTTTCCACAATGGTTGAACCAATTTACATTCCCACCAGCAGTGCAGGAGGCTTCCCCTTTCTCTGCATCCTCACCAGCATTTGTGGTTTCTTGTCTATTGGATGGTGGCCATCCTAACTGGTGTGAGGTGATATCTCATTGTGGTTTTAATTTGCATTTCCCTGATGATTAGTAATGTGGAGCATCTTTTCATGTGCCTGCTGGTCATCTGAATTTTTTCTTTGGAGGAATGTCTGTTCATATCCTCCGCCCATTTTTTAATTGGGTTATTTGCTTTTTAGGTGTTGAGGCATGTGAGCTCTTTACATATTTTGGATGTTAACCCCTTATTGATATGTCATTTATGAATACTGTAGGGTGCCTTTTTGTTCTACTGATTGTGTCCTTTACTGTGCAGAAGCATTTTAGCTTGATGTAGTCCCATTTGTTCATTTTTGCTTTTGTTTCACTTGCTTTAGGAGATGTGTTCATGAAAAAGTTGCTCATGTTTACATTCAAGAGATTTTTGCATATGTTGTCTTCATGACTTACATTCAGGTCTTTGATCCATTTTGAGTTTACTTTTTTTGTATGGAGTTAGACAATAATCCAGTTTCATTTTCTTACATATAGCTGCCCAGTTTTGCCAACACCAATTATTGAAGACTCTGTCATTTTCCCATTGTAGGTCCATGGATCCTTTATCATATATTAATTAGCCATACATGTGTGGGTTTAGAGCTGGGCTCTCTGTTCCATTGATCTATGGCTCTGTTCTTGTGCCAGTACCAAATTGTCTTGATTACTGTGGCTTTGTAGTAGAGCTTGAAGTTGGGGAGCGTAATCCCCCCAGCATTGTTCTTCCTTCTCAGGACTGCTCTGGCTATTCAGGGTCTTTTGTGGTTCCATATGAATTTTAGAACTATTTGTTCTAATTCTTTGAAGAATGCTGTTGGTATTTTGATAGGGATTGCATTGAATCTGTAGATTGCTTTAGGCAGAATGGCCATTTTGACAATATTAATTCTTCCTATCCATGAGCACAGAATGTATTTCCATTTATTGGTGTCTTCTTTAATTTCCCTCATGAGTGTCTTGTAGTTCTCAGGGTATAGGTCTTTCACCTCCTTGGTTAAGTTTACTCCTAGGTATTTTATTATTTTGGATGCAATTGTAAATGGAGTTGTTTTCATGATTTCTCTTTCTGCCTGTTCATTGTTAGTATATAGGAATGAAACAGATTTCTGTGTATTAATTTTGTATCTTGCAACTTTGCTAAATTCAGTTATTCTAGTAGTTTTGGGGTGGATTCCTTAGGGTTTTTATGTACAATATCATGTCATCTATAAACAGTGACAGTTTAATTTCTTCCTTACCAATCTGGATGCTTTATTTCTTTGTGTTGTCTGATTGCTGTGTCTAGGACTTCCAGTACTATGTTGAATAAAGTGGAAGAATGGGCATCCTTGTCTTGTTCCTGATCTTAAAGGAAAAGCTTTCATGTTAAGTATGATGTTGGCTGTGGGTTGTCATATATGGCCTTTATTATGTTGAGGTACTTGCCCTCTATACTCATTTTCTTGAGAGTTTTTATCATGAATGGATGTTGAATTTTGTCAAATGCTTTTTCAGCATCTATGTAGGTGATCATGTGATTTTTGTCCTTTTTTGTTGATGTGGTGTCTGATGTTGATGGGTTTTTAAATATTGTACCATCCTTGCATCCCTGGAATGAATACCACTTTATAATGATGGATGATCTTTTTGATCTATTTTTAAATTTGGTTTGTTAATATTTTGTTGAATATTTTTTCATCTGTGGTCATTGGGGATATTGGTCTGTAATTTCCTTTTTTTGTGATGTCTTTGCCTGGATTTGGTATTAGAGTGATACTGGCTTCATAGAATGAGTTTGGAAGTATTACCTCCTCTTCTATTTTTTGGAAAACTTTGAGGAGGATGGGTATTAGGTCTTCACTAAATGTTTGATAAAATTCAGCAGTGAAGCCATCTGGTACAGGTGCTTTGTTCTTAGGTAGTTTTTTGTTACCAATTCAATTTCCTTGCTAGTAATTGGTCTCTTCAGATTTTCTGTTTCTTCCTGGGTCAGTCTTAGAAGGTTGTATTTTTTTAGAAAGTTGTCCATTTCTTCTAGGTTATCCAATTTGTTAGCATTTAATTTTTCATAGTATTCTCTAATAATTCTTTGTATTTCTGTGGTTTCTGTCATGATTTTTCCTTTCTGATTTCTGATTCTGTTTATGTGTATAGACTCTCCTTTTTTCTTGATAAGTCTGGCTAGGGGTTTATATTATTTTATTTTCTTGAAGAACCAGCCCCTGGTTTCATTGATTCTATTGTTTTATTCTCAATTTTATTTATTTCTCCTCTGATCTTTATTATGGTCACTCCTTCTACTGACTTGGGGCCTCATTGTTCTTCTTTTTCTAGTTTCATTAATTGTGAGCTTAGATTGTTCATATGGGATTGTTCTTCTTTCTTGAAGTAAGCCTATGTTGCGATATGCTTTCCTCTGAG
Source organism: Manis javanica (assembly GCF_040802235.1). Classification (NCBI taxonomy): domain Eukaryota; kingdom Metazoa; phylum Chordata; class Mammalia; order Pholidota; family Manidae; genus Manis; species Manis javanica. The sequence goes on from NC_133166.1 coordinate 88,256,702, forward strand.
AACTGCCTTCACTGCATCCCACAGGTTTTGGGGGTATTCAGTTGTCATTTTCATTTGTCTCCATATATTGCTTGATCTGTTTTTTATTTGGTCATTGATCCACTGATTATTTAAGAGCATGTTGTTAAGCCTCCATGTATTTGTGGAATTTTTTTTTTGCATAATTTATTTCTAATTTCATACCTCTGTGGTCTGAGAAGCTGGCTGGCACAATTTCAATCTTTCTGAATCTAATGAGGCTCTTTCTGTGGCCTAGTATGTGATCTATTCTGGAAAATATTCCATGTGCACTTGAGAAGAATGTGTATTCTGCTGCTTTTGGGTGTAGAGTTCTGTAGATGTCTGTTAGGTCCATCTCTTCTAGTGTGTTGTTCAGGGCCTCTGTCTTCTTACTTATTTTCTGTCTGGTGGATCTCTCCTTTGGAGTGAATGGTGTGTTGAAGTCTCCTGAAATGAATGCATTGCATTCTATTTCCCCCTTTAATTTTTTAGTATTTGTTTCACACACACAGGTGATTCTGTGTTGGGTGCATAGATATTCATAATGGTTATATCCTGTTGTGGGACTGACCCCTTTATCATTATGTAATGTTCTTGTCTCTTGTTACTTTCTTTGTTCTCAAATTTATTTTGTCTGATACAAGTACTACAACTCCTGCTTTTTTTCCCCTATTGTTTGCATGAAGTATCTTTTTCCATCCTGTCACTTTTAGTCTGTGTATGTCTTTGGGTTTGAAGTCAGTCTCTTGTAGGCAGCATACAGATGTTTTTTTTTTTAAATATCCATTCTGTAACTCTTATGTCTTTTGATTGGTGCATTCAATCCATTTACATTTAGGTGATTATTGATAGATATGTACTTATTGCCATTGCAGACTTTGAATTCGTGGTTACAAAGGTTCAAGGGCAGTTTCTTTACTATCTAACATTCTAACTTAACATGCTTATTATGCTATTTCAAATACAATCAAAAGATTTTCTTTGTCTTCTTTTTCTCCCTCCTCCACTCTTTATATATTAGGTGTCATATTCTGTACTCTTTATGTATACCTTGACTTTGTGGGTAGTTGATTTAATTTTGCATTTGCTTAGTAGTTAATTGGTTTACTTCCTTTACTGTGTTTTTTTTCCCTTCTCTGGTGATAGCTATTTACCCTTAGAAGCTCTTTCATCTATAGCAGTCCCTTTAAAATACACTGTAGAGACAATTTGTGGGAGGTAAATTCTCTCAACTTTTGCTTATCTGGGAATTGTTTAATCCCTGCTTCAAATTTAAATGATAATCTTGCTGGGTACAGTATTCTTGGTTGGAGGCCCTTCTGTTTCATTGCATTCACTATATCATGCCACTCCCTTCTGGCCTGTAAGGTTTCTGTTGAGAAGTCTGATGACAGCCTGATGGGGTTTCCTTTGTAAGTAATCTTTTTTCTCTCTCTCGCTGCTTTTAATACTCTTTCCTTGTCCTTTATCTTTGCCATTTTAATTACTGTGTCTTGGTGTCTTCCTAGAGTCCCTTGTGTTGGGAGATCTCTTCACTTCCATGACCTAAGATACTATTTCCTTCCCCACATTGGGGACATGTCCAACAATTTTCTCAAAAAGGCTTTCTATATCTTTTTCTCTCTCTTCTTTTGGTACCCCTATAATGCAAATATTGTCCCATTTGGATTGGTCGTACAGTTCTCTTAATATTCTTTCATTCCTAGAGATCCTTTTTTCTCTCTGTGCCTCAGCTTCTTTGTTTTCTTGTTCTCTAATTTCTATTTCATTTACAGGCTCCTCTATCTCATCTGATGTACTTTAATCCCTCCATTGTATGTTTCCTGTCAGATACTGTATTTTTGTTCATTTCTTGAAGTCTTCCCTGAAATCTTGAATATTTTTCTGTAGCTCCATGAGTATATTTATGATTTTTATTTTGAAATATTTATCAAGAAGATTGGTGATTTCAGTTTCACTTAGCCCTCTTTCTGGTGTCTGTTGGATTCTTGTTTGTACAAAATTTTTTTTGCCACTTCATATGTCTAGTGATTCCTATGGAATAATAACTTTGTGTAGGTGGTGCCCTCTAGTTCCCAGAAGCTCTACTCTCTGGAGCTGCCCAGCACCTGTTGTGATGGCAGGAGTTGCAGGTGAGTGGCACTGGTGCCTGCCAGAGGAAAGAGCTCTTTTCTGCTTCCTGGCTACAGTGCCTGTCTCCACTGCCAAGGCCAGTAGGCCGAGCATGCAGGGAGCAGCCTCCGCATTACACCCTTGTAGCTGTCATAGGCAGGGCTGCTCTCCAGCTGGCTTGGCGTGATGGCGGGAACAGCAGGTGTGCAGACCAGTGCCTGCTGGAAGGAGCAGCATGCTGTGTGTCACAGTGGGGGGTCTTGACACTGTGTTGCCAGCCATGGGGATGGAGTATCTGAAGTTCCTGAAAGTTCCCAACCTGCTAGGCCTAGCGTCCCAGGATGATTTTTGTCCATCTGTCATTTCTCCTAAGCAGCAAGCTCTGTTGTAATCCTTGCCCCTTTAGCAGCCTTCTCTCTATTGGGAAATCTTTCAAAGTGCCCATCTTTCTTTTGTCCTGGAGCAGCCGATTGTGGGTACCTGTTCTCCACAAGTGGCTAGAATCTCCATCTCTCCAAGTATTCCATCTATCTTTGCTTTCCAACCCCACTAATCTCTAAGCACCATGTTATGTGGGTTTGTGCTCCCAGAGCAGATCTCCAGGGTGGATGTTTAGCAGTCCTGGGCTTCTACTCCTCCCCCTCCACTTCTCCTCCTCCTGCCAGTGAGCTGGGGTTGGGGGGAGGGCTTGGATCCTGCTGGATCTTGGCTTTGCTACTTGACCCTTTTCTTTGAGGTCTTCTCTTTTTCCCAGATGTAGGCAGTCTGTTCTGCAGTCTTTGGCTTGCTCTTTCAAGATTAGTTGTATTTGCTGTATTTTCGTGTTATATGTGGTTTTGGGAGGAGATTTCTGCCTAACTTCTCACAGTGCCATCTTTCTCCCCCCTCTATCGCAAATATATTTTTATAAGTATTTCTCATGTAATACATAAGCCTCAGGATCTTATGTCATAGACACTTTCAGAAAATTTTAAAAATAATTTTACTGTAATTCCATAGATTGTCAGTGATTTGTAATCATTAATATTCACAATATATATAAAGACAAATATCTAAATTCCCACTGAACAAGTGATACAAGTGTCTAATTATGAAAAAAACAAAGCCAACATAAAACAAACCACTATGACTTTTCAACAAATTTTAAAATGAAATATATTGATTGGTGAACAAAATATTAAAATGAAGATTGCTATTTAACTACATATTCAACTTGCAAAACAGATTAAGAACTCTTTATAAAATGATATATTGAGGCCGTTACAAAGATATACTGGTTTATTTTTATATTGTTTTATTTCTTGGAAGGCCCTTCTTGTCCTGTCCTGGCAAGGTCATCCCCATTCCTCCAGCTCTGCCTTCAGAATATGCCCATTTGTGCAGGTTAAGGCTTGGGATGAAGCAGATGCCAAGCACCCCCGACAGCCCACTGTGACCTGGCCTCTCCCTATATTTGCCCTGTTTCACATCCCTGCATAGCCAGTTTATGCAAAGTGTACTCTCTATGGCCAGCTGTGGGCTGCCAGGGCCCTCGGGGCCTGTGGAGCTGTTGGACCCCAACCCCAAGAACGGCCTCCAGTGTGATGGGAATGCACCTCTCAAAAATCTGAGGTGGCGGCTCTAAGGTGGGGATCATTAGTCCCCATTTTGACTGGCTGTCTGATGGGGTCCTGGTGTCTGTTAGAGGATATTCTGGCCATTCCTCCTCTTCTGGCCTTAGCAACCAGTCCAGATTCCCTCACGTTTCCCTTCAGGAGAAATACGTGCATTTGTGTAGGTTAAGGCTTGGAATTGGGTAGATGTCAGGCACCTGTAATAACCTGCTATGAAAGGCCTCTCCAGACACTTACCCTGTTCCAGGACCCTGGTTACCCTGACCTGTTCTTCCCATGACCGATAAGTCCCCCTGTCAGCAGTCCTTGGGCAGGCTAGGCCTCTAGGCCTATGTAGATCCAGCTGGATCCCAAAACCCTGAATGGCATCCAGGGTGGAGGGAGGCCACCTCTTGAAAATCTGAGGTGGTAGTTTAAATACACAAGTCAGTCCCCATTTGGACTGGTTTCCCAAGCAGGTCTCAGGCTTCTCCAGCATCCAAGGCTCCCTCGTGTCACTTATTGGATTCCAAGCAGCCCCACTAGGCTCTCCCTGGCAAGAGTCCGGATTCCTGTAGCTCTGCCTGCTGGGGTAGTATCTGTATATGTGTAGGGTAAGGCTTGGAATTATACCAATGCTAGGCTTCCCAATAGCCCACACTGAGACCCTCCCCTCTCCTGACACTTGCCTTGTTCCAGATCACTGGCTAACCTGGCCTTCCAGCTTGTTCATGGGAGGTCTGCACTGTCAGCCCTCAAGGCCTGTGAGACTCCAGCCAGACCCCAATCCCTTGAATGGCCTCCAGTTGGGAGGGAGCCCAGCCCTTGGTAATCTTCCTGAGGTGGTAGCTTTGAACTGGCTGGCTGTTCAGATGTCAGGCTTGAAAGTGTAAAATGTGGAAGTGTAAAAATGGTTTCAGGCTGCTATTTGAAACTGCATGTTGCTACAAATAAACTGTGGGTTTAAGCTTTATTTGCACTGAATGATAACCCTTATCAATTATGTAATATTTCTATTTAATATTAGTTTTTGAAGTGCTATACACCTGCATATGTTACATATGAATTTTGGTCAGATGAATACAAATACAGTCCTGGTGAAGATCATGTTGGTGAATTGTTATCACTTTTCACATGCTGTATTTGTCTGTTATATTTTAACATCAGTGCTCATTATGGAAGCCTTGAATAGCTAAAAGTATAAAATCAACAATTAAAACTGTGAAAGAGTAAATAAAAACCACCTCAGAGGCTAATACTGTTCAACTGGGTCATTAGCTGGAGGACGGTGGGCCACAGGCATGGTGAGCCTCACCACTACAACCTTGGAGGCTTTCAAATGAAAAACATTTATTATATTGCCTTAAAAAGTAGAAACAGAAACAACAGCATTACCACCTGTATTGATATGACTCTCCTGGAACTTCTCTGCCAACCCTTGTACACTCACTGGGAAACCTAAAATTTACCCCAGAGGAAGAACTCAAATCCAGAGATAGTTTCTGATTCTACCACTTGATTCTAGAACTCTGGTATCATTTAATAAATGACTTATGTTAATAATAATATAATGAGAATTGTTTTGCAATAATAAGCGAACAGTGATGTTTGGGTATCAGGTGTGGTATCATGGCCCACAAATCGTTGTTCTAAGTAAAATAAGTAAACCATGTATTACTATTTAATGGAAGAAGAACTGCTAGAGACACAAAAGAACATTTGGAAACTTAAAAAATGTAAAAAATAGAAATAATTGAATAGAAATTAACCTAAGAGTACATTAAATAATAGATTGAATTTAATTGTACACTTAAAAAATACAAAGCTTTATGGTTTAACAATAGTCATTTTACTCATGAGAAGACCCAGAGCGAATTAATACACTGCTTCTTTTTAAAATGAATGTTGAAAGAGTGGATGGAAACTGGCAACAGCTTCAGATGAGTGCACTTACACATGGAAGAAGTCTTTTTCAACAGAGGCTAAGCAGTAAAAAAAAAAAAAAAAGTGTGACTTTTTGACATTTCTTCATCTAAATTATAGTCAAAGGAAACAAAAAACTATATTCAACCGAATGAAAAACAAGAATCTTTGTTTCAACTGTGATTTGAGTCACTGACAGATACGCACACTTCATGCTGCCCTTCATAGATCCGAGGTAGACGGGTCAGCAGGCCGACCTAACAGTTCTACAAGGCACCGCTGGTTTTGTGTAATGTAATGCTAGCACTGAGAGCTAGAGACACACAACAAATTCAGATGTGGTATATGATTGTCTTTAGTTTCCTCTGATTTTATATTGGAGTAATAGTGATACTAATATCCACCTTGCCTTAACTTTTTCTTCAGGCACATCTTTTCTCAAATCTATTGGAAGATTCCTTCACAAAGTCTTAAATGAAAAGCGTCCCTTTAGGTATGCCTCTATACCAATTATGCTCACCTTAACACCTTGGTTAGAACAGATTTACCTGTTTCCCCATATTTTTGTGATCTCTCCTTAGGTTATCAATAAAGATCCCTATATGGTCGTAGCTTTTCTGAAAATCCATACTTAATAATCATGTGACTTCTTAAATACACACATACACATATATTCACATATATGTATATTCTGCTCTCATAACAGCAGAGAGGCTAAACCTAGTTGAAATATGCCAGAATTTTGGTGCTACATCCTAGGTGTGTCATGTAATGGAACAGACCCCTCATTAGGTCACGATCATGTTACTAGAGTTCTGCTTTCAGAGCGGAAATGCAAATCAACAACTACTGTCTCAATACAGTTGTGAATCTTTCTTACAATCACAGGACATGGTTCAACAGTTAATATTGGCCATTAAAACCTCTTGGAATCCGTCTAACAGCATTCTGCTTCCTCTCACTAAGCCATATCTCCTGCATTTCTCTGTTAACCTAACAGTACTTCTAACTAGCTGATCAAGAAATGAGGTGCATTATATAATGTTCCATCACTGCACAACAAGTAAACAGGATGGTGAAGTACTCACATACAATATAAAATCTATTCAGTTAGTTATTAAAATCTGTTCTGCTTACAGGGAACTCAAACTCTCATCCTAGAAAATTACAAAATTCTACTCAGGAGAGAAAGAAATGTTGACTAGCAGAAATTAACGAAAGCATCAGAAATTGCTAGTAAGTACTAGTCTATATATTCTGCTGTTCATCTGTGGGTCTTTATCTTTCATAAATAGCATTGTCTATACAGTAAACCTGTATTTGCTTCTCTTCCTACTCACGAGTTTTAATACATTCATTTTTTTTACCCATTTCCTACCTATCTTTCTAAGAGGTTTTTTTTCACTTCATCAGTGATTTTCCAACTTAATTATCAGTGGAACTCATTGTTCCAATTAAATCTTATGGAGAATCCCAACACATAAATCAGTCAAAAGCAGAACTGCTCTGAGGAAAAGGGCAGTGGACCTAGTTTGAAAATGAACTGCTCTAAGTCACTCAAGAAAACTAACGATAGAACCAGTTGGAATTTCTTCCTTTCAATGCCTTTAAATACTTCCCCCATAGTTTCCAATTTTCAAGAACATTTCTCATGTGCAGCAGCTTTTACCTTAGCTCATTAACGGAATGAATAGTACAGTGCCTTACATATAGCATTTAGGTTAAGGGCTGAATTCAGATTTCCACTTTGCTATTCAGAAGTGCAAATTAGTGTAAGATGTAATTCCAAAACTAGGTTTTCAAAATGAGTTTTTAAAATATTTAACATGTAATAGAAAAACTATCATTGCTTCATAACTGAAATTGCTTCAGCCCAAGTCCAAACACTTGGCTCCTTATCCAAAAGGCTTAGAGTCTCAAGAAAACAAAAATCACTCTGTAGTTACTCTGAGCAGCTTATCTTCCTGTGCAATGATTCTGTCACTGTTTTTGGATTTAAAAAAAATTTTCTTCAGGTATATATACCGTGCTATATTTCAAACCTGATTTGCTTGAAAGGCAAAGGAAATAAAGTTAGGTCAACTTTTTAGCTTTGTCAAGCTTAGATTAGAAAGTTTTACAAAATGCAAAAAACGAAAATTCTTTCCTAAAGCTTACTTGTGCCTTCCAGGCTATTTCCTAACATTCATCAACATCATTCCACATAAGTGGAAGGCTTTTAAGCTGAATTTTTAATAAGCCTATGCCACCTTCCTAACCTAACCAACTCTGTGCTTAGCTTATAAAAGGCACCCTTGCTCTTCTATGTTCTTCACTGGCTGGACGGGCAGCACCAGGTGTGAAATGCGGCTCCACAGCCCACTCAGTTTGTCCGAGTCCATGTGGTTGAAGGAGCTGGGAGTGTTAGAGTCGGTAAACCTGGCCCAGAGTAAATCTCTCACTTTCTCTTCAGTTTCTCTTGGGCCAAGACTTGCTTCTAGCGTTTGCTCCTCTAGTAGGACAGTCAGAACCAGGGCCACGTCTTTAAAGGCAGCATTCTCATGGTCACAATACTTATAGAAGATCAAGGTAGAGCCTGCAGGCAGGGACTCAAAGTGGTGAACCACAGCAGCCTTCTGGCCATTCTCAAACCCAGAGCTCAGCTCCACATCAACCAAGTGCTTGACTGTGTCACTGTCCTGCAAGGTTCTTCCAGCCCCATCAATGTGAATGGCAGAGACCTTCTGGGAGGAGGTGTAGGCGTCCGCAACGTGGAGGCTCAGGCACTTCAGGGTCTCTCTTCCCTCTCGAGCGGCTGTCAATATGATGGTGGCTGGCTCAGTGGGCTTGGATGCGTTGAGATGCTTCTGGAGAAACTTACGTCCTCTCTGCCACAAAAATGAACTCTGGCCGGGAAATTTATCCTTCAACTGGCTGAACTGAACCAAGAAGGCCTCCAAAGCTGGGTTTTGGGACACGTGCTGGGCTGGAGAGGAATAGTAGCTACTAACAGAACTTAGCAGAATAAGAGTCACAACCAGGAAGCCAAGAAAGATGGAGGCTGTCAGAGAATGAGAAGATAAAAGACAAAATTAGAGGGGAGTGAATCAGAAATAAAGCTTGTGGTCAATTGAAGTGAGGTAGAGATACTGTCAGATTTTATGGGTTGTGGTGAGTTTATTTGGCCTAAATTCTTTAAACCTTCAGCAATTAAGGTCTACCAGAAATACCTTTATTCTAATTTCCTAGATTGAACTATTTGAAGGTGCAATATCTTCTTTAAAAGGTAAAGCCTAAGCTTATGTATTGGCTTCTATAACTAAGGATGTGATTTAGAAATAAACTATCAGGATATTCTTCGGTCTTCTCAATGTACCTTACAACCTGCAGCAGGCCATTTTTTTCTTAAGAGTCAAAATGTAAAACTGCCACTTGAGAAGGTAATACTCTCTAATTAAAAGGGCAATTTTAGTTTCTTGCTTATGAAAAGCCCTTTCTCCTGTAGGAATTTCCATTTTGTTAAGGATGGCAAAATATCAGCCAGCATCCCTAAAGAAAAAATCCCCCAAACTCTATTTTACTATTCTTTAATATCAAACATTTAAAAAAACATTAAAATGATGTTAAAACTGTTTAAGTCTGCTAATTTTCTAGGTATTTCCTCTGACTGAGAATGAACACTGCACTAAGACCAGTTTTGTTCTCACCATAGCTCAAAATATCCTTTTTATTCATCTTTCTTATGGCATCCTGGGCACTCTCTTTGTTTTCTTCCAATTTTTGTGTTTCTTGTTGATGACTTTCAGCCTCTGGAGAGAAAAATGAACATTATTTTTAGACAGTACACAAAGGGAGTGTATATACCTTTATACTTCTTACTAAAGCAAAGAATTATCTGACCAAGAGGATTTCTATACTTCACAAAATTTTCTCTTATACAAAGCTAACTCCCCCTTTTCTGTAAGGCTCAGTATTACTTTGGTTCTACTTGGAAGAAAAAAATGAAGTACAGCAAAATTCATTTAAGAGTACTGTTGTTATATTTACAATTCTTCACTGGCCCTTAAGGAAAAGAAGCAACAAGAAAAAAGAAAAAAGAAGCCACGAATCAAGGACAAAGAAACAAGCATTCTAACACTGCAGCCAAATCGACCTAAACTGTGATTCAACAAAATGTACAAAATTAAGAATGGATTTGAGAAAAGACAGCTGTACACAAGGGACATGATACTCTCATCCCAGGGTTCAGGTCTCACATAACTGCTCAAGACCCCCAAGTGTACAATTAACAGAGGCACTAAGTTTGGAGACAGCAGAGGTTACAATTGCAAAACAACTTGCAAAAAATAAGTTTGAAATTCTTAGTGAAGGAGGTACATATATACCAAACAAGGAATATAAAGTCAGGAAAATTTATATAAAAAGGTAGGTGTGGGGGGTGAGAGACAAGTATTGATATGTGTGGGTGAAAAGGAGGGCAGTATTTTGTGGCATTGTAAACTAAGTCACTCTAGCATCTAGAAGTGTGCTTGACCCCAGCCGGATACATCATGTAACAGTGAAAGCTGAGTATAGTTCTTAACCCTTAACTGGAAAAACTCAACTAGCATACTCTATTAACATTAAGAAGTAGAATCATCTTCATGTATAAAGGATAGTTCATGTAGCCATATCACATGAAAAAACAGGTTTTTAAAATATCATTTCCCAGAACTTAAGGACTGAAAGGATCTCTAATGATCATCTCCTTATGACAAAGGGTCCAGGAAGTTAAGGGCTTTGCCCAAGGTCACATATAGAGATGTGGCAGAGTTGGGATTAGAAAGAGGTTACTCACCTCCTGGACTACCTCATGCCATTATATTATGTTGCTGCCCACACATAACTGCATTTTTAAAACAACATTTTCTTCCTCTACTCAGTGAGCCTGCATACTGAAATTATGATGGCAGATAATGGTCCCTACAAATCACATTCATTCATTCATTTAACAAATATTCATAAAGTTGCTTCTCTGTACCAGGTGCCACAAAAACACAATGAATGAGACAGACACATTCCTTGCCTTCACTGAAATGACTATTCTAATGATCAGTGAATGAAACATATATTTGAAATCAGTTACTGATTTACAGCCTTCCTGATGAACAGAATATTTTATATTCCTTTGCAGTGGCAAATAAGTATTTCAGAGTACCTACGTGGCACCTGGGTGGGGCGATGCGAATGAAGATGCTGGGGATGAAGGGGTGCAGGCAGGCTGAATCTGTGTGAGAGTCATACTAGTACTACCTTGGTGGGACTGCTTTATCTCTGACAGGCATCAGAGCTCTTCAGAGTTCTTACAAAATACAAATCAACACATACAATCACACAAAGTGAGAGCTATAAGAGATTGGCTGGATATCACCTTGTCCAATTTCTTCATTCTAGAAATAGGAAACTGAAGTATAGAAGTTAAGAGATTTGCCCAGGGTCACCCAAGTTAGCAAGTGATTGGGCCACACCAGAATCCATATCTCTTAAGTTCCAATTGAGGATTTAGCACATGGCAATTATGATCTTCATAACAGAAGGTATGATGCTTGTTCTCCTTAATATAAAAGTGGGAAAACTATGGATAGAGAAATATAACTGATTTGCTCTAAGTCCTATACAACTGCAATATGACTGAGTTAAGGATGGTATACCACTGATGTTGTTTTTAAATACATCATCTCTTGATTTATGTAGCATTTAGTTTCCAAGAAAATAAATGATTTTAAAAATTGTAAATGAAAATATGCTTGTAAGAAATAAAAAGCCAGAGGTGGTTTTAAAAAGTGACACCCTTTTTTATCATACTGCATTAATACAAATACTAAATAAATGGGAACACTGTTTAAATAGGCAATTTATGTGTGGGAAGAAACTTACTGTGGGTGTGGAATGAATTTGTCTAGGAGATGAGAAACCTCATTCTAATGGAAACAGAAGTTCTCTGTAAAGAAAGACCCTGACCTGTGCTGTGTCTCAGTAACAGAGCGATACAGAACAGGACAGAAGTCCAGAGAGTTACCTCACCTGGCGCAGGCAGTCGTCGCCTCAGGGTATCCTGGACCTCCAGCCCTGCCCTGGGGTGACCAGAGCGGGGTGCATCCTGGGGGTCTCCAGCAGCTGGCTCCTGTGCCACTCCAGGACGGTCACTCACTTCCTCAAGGAGGGCTGCACAGCTGCTCCCTGAGAGGGTACCTGCTCCTCCTGGCTCGTCACTTGAACAGTTGGGCTCTGGAGCCGAGGATTCTTCACCCGGACTTTCTGAAGAGAGTTGATGCCCTTCCTCTCCATCCTGAAAACTCTGGTTGTCCTCATGTTCCGTCTCATCCTTTGGATGGTTCCCATAATTTGTTTCATTTGGACCTGCTGCTTGATCACTTGGATCTGCACCTCCTGGACCTATTGATTCGACCTCTTGGTGGTCTGTGTTAAGCCCAGAGGCAGGGGTTGGGGTCTGAGCATCTTCAGAGGCACTCGTGACTATGGCTTCCTGTGCCTGGGAATCTACTGATTCCAAATCCTTTTGAGAGACTTTTGAGATAAAAATTTACAATTTATATTGAAAAAAACTTCCTTCTATTTTTGTATTTTAATAAGTACATTAATAATAAGTAATACTTATATAGATTTTGAGGGTTTACAAAGTACTCTTCCTAAACATTGTTTCTCTTGACTTCTGCTGAGGATGATTTCAAGACAAACACATTATCATGGAAATAAATTTAACAAATAATACTAATGTAAAACTCTTTTGAATAACAGAACCAACTTTATATCCCTTCTCTAGTGAAATAATGGACCTAGGCAATAATCATTAATAGCAACTAAAATCCCTATGCAAAAGGCTGATGAGAAATTATATATGGATGAACCAGACTGGCAACTGCTAAACCCACTGACCAATCTTAACCTTGCAAAAATAGGGAAAACCCCAGACATCACCTCCCAATTCACTACATCACCCATGAAGTATTCTTGCCAAACAACTGTTCCTGAATCTGATCAAGAGGAATAGAGGAATAAATTAAATTATGCCTCAGGAATATAAACAGCACAACCTAGAAGGTGGGAAATTCCGAGGGACAAAAGAGTTTGATTCTTTAATAACAGCAAGAAACAAAAATGGCAAGAAAAGAAAAAAGGAGGGGTGACCTATTAAGACACTTAAAAGACACATCAACCAAATGCAATGTTTGACCACACTGTTTAGATCCACCGGTCCAACAAAAAGGTTGTTAAAGAAATATTCGTAAGATGATCAGGAAGATTTGAATGCCAGATATTTGATGATACTAAGCAATTATTGCTCATTTTTTAGGTACCATCTTGTGGTAATGTTTAAAAAAAAGCATCCTTCTCTTTATTAGAGATATGTGTTCAAGTATTTATGGCTAAATTTATATGATGTCTAGAAATAAATGATATTTAATTCTAGAAGGGGGGAGAAGGGAGTAGATGAAACAATTATTAGCCATATATTCCCTTTTTGATGGAAACATGGGATGTACTTCATCTCTCTTCTTTTATGTATGTTTGAAATATTCTATAATAATGCTTAAAAAAGAAGAGGAACCTAAAAGATAGATCTATCAATGTAGTATGTGGCCCAACTGTGAAGAAAAAACAAAAAAATACAAACCCAACTGTGAAGAAAAAAATATGAGACAATCAGGGAAGTGAGAACACTGACTGGATATGCGATGATACTAAGAAGTAACTATTGATCTATTTTTCAAGTGTAACAGTGCTATTTTGGTAATTGTAAAAACCTATCTTTAAGAGATGTAAACTAAAGTATTTGCAAATAAAATTATATAATGTCTTAGATTTGCATTTAAATAGTCTAAGATATGCAACAGAATCGGCATTACATAGATAATAGCTGAAGTCAGATGTTGAGTACATGGGGCTTCATAATACTGTTCTTTTATATATTTTACATCATCCTATACAAGATTTAAACAAAGATATACTTCTCTTTTGAAAATCTACTTCATATTTTGTCTCCATCTACTATTTTTATATATAAGCAGGATGAAGAATTTAAGTTTCATCTTAAAGATCCCCTCCAAATACATAACACATTACCGTTTTCTTGATTTTTAAAAAATATAACTCCAAGGATGCATCCACCATCTTTTTTAAGATGTATTTTTCCAATACTACAGGGTTCCTACTATTGGAGTCTTTAAAACACAGTCTTCCTTATAATTAGGGTAGAACTCAGCCAATATGAAAGAATAAAGCTAATCATAACAAATTAATTCAGTTAACTTTTTTACTCCCAAACATCAGGTTTTAGCCATCAGAAACTTTCTCTCTTAGCACAGCCCTAGTTTCCTATAGCATAAACCTCAGTGCTATAACTAGTCTTACCCTCCGGAGCATTCCTAAGTCCTCTGTCGGTCATGTCTGTGCTCTGTCTCTTCAGACTTGGGAACACTTTTTATTAATGTCTGGTTTTCCTTGTGAGGATGTCTTGTTTTCTTCTTGTCCCAAGTTCCAACGGACTCATGCTTCCCGCAGACGCAGGAAACAAGGCATTTATATACAGTGACTAAAACAAAATGAAAAGAATCAAGTGACTTTTTATTCATACATGGAGGAATGACAATTTCAGCTTTACTTATTAAATGTGTTCAGTGTGAGTAGTAGTTCCTCTGAAATATTTCTAGTGAAGAAAAATGTTTTCCAGCTTTCACAAGGATCATCTTCCAAATCCTAGTCTATGAATAGAAAAAAGCTTCGGATTATTATTAACCTTGCATAGATGGCCATAATCTCCTAATATATTCCAGTGTTCTTGAAAGGATGCAAAAAGACCAAGTGAGCAGAATCTCAAAGAGAACTTTGAAAATAAAATAAAAAGTAATTCTAAAGGTGGAAATTTAAGTCACCGTTAAGTTACCCACTGCAGATTTCCTTTATGTCTTCAATTTCTGTCCCATAGACATTTCTGCCTCTCAGAAGCTAACTTAACATTAACAAGTAACAATGCACAGGGGCTACCTATAAACTAAGACGGCCACCTTGGTAGTGACAGGAAACACACATTTGGAGTTTCACCACTGCCTTTTTTGAGATTTTACCACAATATTCTTTTGTAAAATATGGAGACAAATTATCTATTTATACAATGCCTTTTTATGCAGTGCTCAAAGAAGACTGGTTTAAAAATTATATGAGCTATAAACAAAAGGAGTCAAAATCAAAAAGTGCTCAAAGACTGACTTGAAAATTATATGAGCTGTAAGCAAAAGGAGTAAAAAATCTGAGGCAATGTATAACCAATAAAAAATGTTATCATTTTATAGTTAAATCTTATTTTTTGTCAAACACAAAACTATCCCAAAGTTACTTAACCTTCATTATCTGTAAAAATTGTTTAGGACTGCTTTGAGAATTAAATATAAAAATGTATGTGAAAGAGCTTTGAAAAGTGTTACATTGTTTTGATAGCCTAGTTGAGTGGCTAGCCACCTAGCCTTCTTTGTATCTTTCTTACGGCACTCTCATAAAATTTAATTTTACAAATTAGAAATTTTAATCTCGATGCCTAGCATGGTGCCTAGTGTAGAGTAAGAACTCTCTATTTTAATCAAAAAGAATACGAATAAATGAATAACTATATGAATGTCTGAATAAAGAGAGGTGATAATCATAAACTGTAAGGGAAGGGAGGAGTTAGGAACAGGCCTCCTTTTTGCTGGTGTGGACACTCAGGAACATGTTTCAGATTTGGAGGGTTTTATCTTCTTCAAACTCCTGGGACTGTGCCTCCAGCTCTCCTTTTCTTACCATAATCTTTGCAGCGAGGGTTTCTCTCTGATCTGAGTTCATGGCAGAAAATAAAGTCCCCAGTCCTTTTCAGGTTTCTTAGAACAGTATTTTTTTCTGCCAACCCTAACCAAGAGAACAATGGGTAAAATGTTTCCTATGCACCAGTAACAAAAATCTTGAAAGGCAAAATGCTATTCATGGTAACCATAAGGTGCCTCATAATAAGAACTAAAAGATACCTAGTAATAAATGTAACAAATACTCAAAAATTTTACTTGGGGTGAATTTTATGGTATGTAAATTATACCTCAATAAAGCTGCTTTAAAAAAAGAACTTTAAAGAGAAAAATGTAAAGTTTTATTGAAGGACATAAAAAAGACCTAAGTGGAGAAATGTATTATGGACAGAGACGGACTCAAAGTCATTAATGCCAACTCCAAAGTAATCTATAAATGAATTGCAATTTGAAACAAAAGCTCCAGACAACTATTTGACTGTTGTATGTTTCTTATGGAACAGAGAAGCTGAACTTAAAATTCACAAAGAGCAATAAAGGATTAAGAAGAGTCAAGATCATTTTGAAGGGGAAAAAAAGGTAATTCTGAAGAAGGACGGAAGCTATCTTTACCAGACATCTCAAGACTTATTATAAACTTATAACAGTAAAAACAATAGGGCATTGGTACAAACACAGACACACAGAATATACGGAATAGAGAGCCAAGAAATATATGCATACATATGCATATGTATCTAATGAATCAGTAAGAAGAGTACTCCAGGAAAAATCAAAATAA
This sequence comes from Manis javanica, assembly GCF_040802235.1. Taxonomy (NCBI): domain Eukaryota; kingdom Metazoa; phylum Chordata; class Mammalia; order Pholidota; family Manidae; genus Manis; species Manis javanica. The sequence continues at coordinate 88,272,922 of NC_133166.1, forward strand.
ATTAATGATGAGACACAATTTCATAACCATCAGATGGGCTAAAATTCAGAAGTCAGGCAATAGCAAGTCAGTGGTTTGGAGATACAGAGAGCTCTTAGGCCCTACTGGCAATGAGGTAAACTGTCACAACTTTAGAGAGCAATCTGGCAATATCTAGTAAACTTAAGACACATGTTCTACAAATCAGCAATTCCACATTTAAATACATACCTTGAAGAAACCTTCCCTCAAATGCCCCATGATATTTGTAGCAGTATTGTTTAAAATGAGAAAAAGTAAGGAAACAAATGTCCATAAAGAAGTGGATTTAAAAAATTGTGGTATATTCTTACAGTGTAATATTATATATTTCAATTAAATTTATATACCTCAAAAATTTGTAGAAGTGCAGTATTATAGCACTTATATAAAACTTAAACAAAATAATCCTACATAGTGATTGAAAAAGAAGTGGATGAATGGAATAAAAATGAACCAACCAGTAATACACACAATATGGATGAACCTAAAAAATATGATGGGTGAAAGAATTCATACCTTATATGCCAAATGATCCCATTTACATGAAGTTTTAAAACATGGCTGACTATGGTCGATGGTGCCAGGAAACAGTCAGTGGTTCCTCGGGTAGGAGTTCTGACTGCAAAGGGCACGGGGACACCTTCTGGGGTAGTGAAAGTGTTCTGTATCTTTATTGAGATGGTGGTTATATTTGTCATCAAATTTAAAAATCTACATTTTATTCCATGCAGAATAGCCTCAATAAACTTTATTTCAAACAAACAGAACTGAATGCTCTCAAAAACGTATTATGTGGTGACTAGGCTGCAGGTTACAATCTGCAAAGGAACCCTCACAGATATTTCTATCATCTTGCAAATCATCAGTATATATCTTTCTTGTCACAAGGCACATGTCATTCCTGCATCCCATTTCATTCAGACCCTTTGTAACATATCACTGTTCATAGTTGAAATGGTATTCATTCCCTCAAGACTCAAAGGAAGAAGTAATACCAACACAGGTTCTTAACACCTCTTCACAAGAAGTCGCATGGGGAAGATCTGGAGGCTGCTATTCTAGAGGCAGGTCAATCTTTGAACAGTGTCCAATCCATCCCAGGAACTGTGTGCATTAGGAATCAATGGAATGCACAATGGAAGTGAGGCAGAGCCTCACCCTGATGGAAAATGGGGACTTTCTGCAGCTGTAGGAGAAACCATTCCATAAGCATGTCCAAAAAAAGATCCCTTTGATGGTATCTTTTGCAAAACAGAACTGATGAAGACCCGTGTACTTCACATGGCATAAAAACATTTACTTTCAGTGAATCTCTTACAAGTTCAATTGGGAAATGTTAGTTTTCAGTGCCCTGTATGTGGAGATTATGATGATTCATTTTCCACTTAAATAAAACTTAGCCCCATCTTCCCTGAGACCCTGAAATTTACAAATGAAACTTGTACCATTGTGCTTTAACCATCTCCATGAGGACATGAAACAATTTAAAGCAATAAGGTTTTATTCTTCACTTATGGAGAATGCACCAGATGGTAGGCTGAAGGATGTGATCCTTTATTTCTGATACCCTGGGACTTCTCTATAAAGAGGGATACAGATTTGCTGTACTGCTTCCTCTGCAGATGTGGCCTCCCTGGGCTCTGTAGATGTACCCTTTCTGCTCCATCTCATTGCACCAATGGCAATGCTTTGACAGCCTGGTAGGTGTTCATTATCTGGTACCAAAATGACCTTTGCGCTGAGGTAATACAGCCAAGTTCAGCAGATTTCAACATGTAAAATTAAGTATAGTAAGGGTCAGTCTACATGTTCTTACATAAATGCAACTAATAAAATTTTGAAAGTGCTCAATTTTATTGCTCTGTACCATTGTTTCAATATATATAAAAGAAAAAAATTAAACACATGAACAGAAAAAGATATAGATCAACTTCCATTTAGGCTTACTTCTACAGAAAGGACAGGAACAGGATGAGAACAAAATAAGTTTCAACTGTATCTGTAAAATATCTTTAAAAAGACCTGAGGTCAATGTGGCAAAATCTTAATGTGCTTTAGATATTGGTACATAGGTGAATGTTATTTTCTGTACTTTTCTATGTTTGATGGAGTTAAAATTTTTCAAAATGAGTAATAAAATATATTGGATTTTGTGGGGAAGAGCAAGAATCAAAAGGAAAGGCCTGGAATGGAATAACTGAGCACACAAGCAATGAACTTAGGTTACAGAGGCACACTTCAACCACAAAGTCCTATACTTTTGTCATAAGCAGTTGGGAGGAGTAAGACAAGGAAAAGCTCCCTGAGAAAACAAAACCAGAGCTGGGAGAGCAATGGGACTTCACCAGCTTCTACTCCAGATACAGTTCTATACCTCCAGTCTCACCATGGGGACCAGGGAGGAGGAAGAGAGGAGATGGAGAGCTGGGGGAAGAGGGAAGAGGCAGGTATCATAAAGCACTGGTATGTGCAAACACTAAGATGTAAATTAAAAACAAAAAGAAGTTTAGCAGCTAAGAGAACCAAGGAGAACCAGTCAGTCCAGGATGGTAGTTTAGATATAAATGCCATCATGACAAATGATGGCAGTCAGGGCCCAGTAAGTGTATTTCATTTTGTATTTTTTAAACTCTCCTATTTTAGTGACATGCCATTTTAGGCTGTAGTGATAAAAATAAACAGGTATCTTGGCCCTCAATTTACAACCTTGCTGTGAAGACAAATAACATTTAAAACACACACAACAATAATAACAGCCAACATTTATTGAGTGCCTTTGGGCCAGGTAGCATTTTGAGCACTTTATGCATAAACTCATTTAATCTTCAACAGTCTTATGATGTATGGACTATTAGCAGTCCTACTTTAGAGAGGAGGAAACCAAGATACAGAGAGGTTACGAACCTTACCCAAGAATATACAACTAGTAAAGGCAGAGTATGATTTGAACTCAGGTAGTCTGACTACAGGACCCAAGCTTTTAACCATGACACTAAAAAAAAAAAGCATATAAGAAATGTAAAAGCTGAATCTAGGCTTGAATTGTGATTCTATCATATATGTGCTGGGTGAATCTGCCCAGATCCTTCACCTTTTCTCAAAGTCCTTATTTCAGTGTTGTGCAAAGTCTCAGGTGATATAATAAGTCATGTAGCAATTACATCTACCACAATTATGGTTACAAATGGGCTTAAAATATGTGATAAGGACCTGCCTTGGATCATCCATTCCTCCAGGCCTTTTAATCTTTATATTTGAGACCATTTGACTCCCTCACTACAGCTTAACCTCAGTCCCTAGATTCATCCTGTCCTTCATCAGAATTAATCGTTAAGTTTTCACGAATTCAGCATCGAGTTCTAACAATTGGCTTTAATCCCTGTTCGAAAACTAAGACTCTACCGTATCCCTAGTTCTAACTTCTGCCTTCTCCTGACCTAAGACTCTACTGTATCCCTAGTTCTAACTTCTGCCTTCTTCTCCTGTGCCCTTCCTAGTCCTAAAAGCTTGCTGTGTGCCATATGATTGGCATATGTTATCATATTTACACCCCACAACAGTATGAGGCAGGTATACGATGCCACCTATTGTGCAGATGAAAAAACTCAATGCAGAGAGGTTAAATTGTTATTTAATAGTGTCAAAGGTAGAAGACAAACCCAGGTCAGCTGCCTGCAAGGCCATTATTTTTTCCTCTGTAACAAGCAGTTTTCAAGCTGTGTTCCCAAAATTCCTAAGAGACTCAAGGGCTGCCAGGGGAGACTGAAGAGATAGAAAGAGTGGCTCATCTAACTTACAGGGTATCTGGAACATACTGATTGCTACATACATTTTTTTTTCTTTCCCCTTCACCTATTTCACCTGTCCGTCCATCTCCCTCCCTTCTGGCAACCACCAGTTTGTTCTCCTCTGTATTTGAGTCTGTTTCTGTTTTTTTTTTAGATTCCACATATAAGTGAAATCATACAGTATTTGTCTTTCTCTGTCTCTTATTTCACTTAGCATAATACTCTCTAGGGCCAACCACGTTGTTGCAAATGACATGATTTCATTCTTTTTTATAAACTGAGTAATATTCTACTGCATTTAGGTACCACATCTTCATTATCCATTCATCTAATGATGGACACTTAGGTTGCTTCCACATCTTGGCTATTGTAAATAAGGTTGCAATTAACATAGGGGCACATGTATCTTTTTGAATTAGTGATTTCATTTTCTTTGGGTAAATTACCCAAGAGTGTAATTGCTTGACTGTATGGCATTTCTATTTTTAATTTTTTTGAGTAACCTCTATACTATTTTCTATAGCGGCTACACCAATTTACATTCCCATCAGCAGTGCATAAGGGTTCTTGCTACATGCTCGTTGGATGCCATGAAATTCTTCTTTGCCTGCCTGCTTGCCTGGGCTTCTGTCTCACATAACTTAAGAAATCAATTTGAACTCAGTCACCCACAACCCAGGACAGCCTCCTCTTTAGGAGATACTTTTTCCCCATCTGTTTCCGTTTACCTTTCACTCCCAGGTCTGCCATAAATGACAGTAAGTAGTTATAAAAGTCATTTTAGAAATGGCCACCATTATGTGTAACATTATTAACTCTCCCACAGTACGGAAGATTAATATGGCTCACATTATTTAAAATAGTGGATAACCCTTGAGAATTTTAGGAACATACTTATGCTTTGAAATTCATTATTCGTAACTATGAAATGGCATATTCTTGAATAATTTGCAATATTTTAAGCCAAGTGAAGTTTTACTAAAAAGCTGCAAAACTATCAAGCTAAGTTTTCTCTCTTGCTCAATTTTATGTATCTGCCACATGATGTTACTTCTCAGAGGGGATCATATAACAAACACAAATGTGATAATATAATCATGGCTGAAAGCAAAGCATCTTTAATGGTAAAATTAATTATTTTTTATTCCTTTCTCTTGACCATATACTCATGTAGCTTATAATGACACCACACAGAACTCTTTGTGAGGAGGGTTACAATAGTCCCGATTATTTTAATTAATGAAAAAAATGTGACTGAGTTATAACCTGAAATACCAACAGTGATCTTCAGTCTGATGTGAAATCTCTTTCTATGACACCAACAACATACAATAACCATCACTACCTTGCAGTACTGCGAGTACTCAGTTCCCATCTGTTTAAGTCAGATAGCTGAACACCATGGATGCACTGTCACTGTACTTCTCAAAGTATGGTCCGCAGTGCACCTCCCTATGAATGTTCTGAGGCACTGTTTGTAACATGTAGATTCATGGGTCCCATGATCAACCTAAAGAATCAAAATTCTCTAAGATCAAAAAATTGGCATTTTTGGACAAACTCATCTGGGTACTGATTTGAAGATCAATGGTATAAATCCACTCAATTTGTCCATACTATTTAAAAGAGAGATGGATTAAAACAAAAATACAAGACCCATTCTCTATTTGCTGATATTTAAAACTGCACACAGGAAGATGCTTCTCAGTATGTGTCTGAAAAAATTTAGGGGGCAAGTATATTGATTCTAACACCATCCTCAAAATCAGCCCCTCAAAATAAAATTTTCACTTTTTAGAAAGAGATTTAGGATGACAGAGTTCTTAACTAAGAGTTAATGATAAACTAACTAGTCTTCATTCAATTTAGTAGTCCACACAGTTTATTCAGCAATATAACAGAAGAGAACCTCCATCATGACAGACATAAGGCAGATACAGAGTAGATCTCTGGGGTACATTCTTTATACAGACTAACAAATAACTTTAGGTTTCACAACATGTGGCAGGCATGATTCATTGCATACGAATAGCTGTTCACTCCTCCAGTCTTCCTTCCTAAAAGAGCCCTGATTTTATTAGGGGAGACAATGTGCCCTACTCAGGCAATGTCAACCCCATTCCCCTTTGCAAGGTTTCCCAGGCTCCCTTGTAAACCAGCACCTTCTCATGAGATGTAAGAAATCTGTGAGGGACTTTTGAGAAAGATTTGCTTCCTAAACAAAAAACAGACTTGAAAAGAGAAAGCTTTTTGCTCCCTACTTCCAGTCTTTCAATTGGGAGTGAAATGTCTGGAGCAGCAAAAAAGCCACACTATACTCACTGAAGTAACAACTATGAGGACAAAAAGCCAACACAAGGATCCCAGAGAGAAGGACAGAAAGAACTGGGACCTTGAGAACACTGCTGAGTTGCTACACAGCACTGGATTATCTAGCATCTTAAGTGGAATTTAAAACTTGAGATGTTTTCAATAGCTTTTTCTAAGTTTCTTAACCTAAACTCTGGTTCTGTCATTCTCATGAATGTCCAACAAGACCTTCTTAATTCTAAGAAAGATGCTTCCCCTAGACTGTTTATAATATATATGGGTCAAGCTTGATAACTCCTTTTGTCACTGATTTCAACAGTACAGGTACTTTTCCATTTTCAGGGGTGGACAATCTAACTTCCGTCACCACAAAGAGATGAGAGTTTTTGCATATGTAGAGCCACGTAAGTGTAGAATGTGACACCACTGCATGTTTTTGTGTATCCTGTGTTGCCCAACAGAATGTGATTTCTGACAGTGATCAGTTATTGATAATATCAAAGCCACACTGAGGATGGGCCAAATATATCTAATGATGAATAAGCAGTTATGTATGAATACATTTAATATATATGTAATTATCACTGATGTATAAGAGGTAGAATTTAAAACAGTGTAGTTTCTTATTATGATATCTAGTTGTTTTATTAATCTACAATCCAGATACAAGAATGCTATCCCACAAAATTGCCACTAGAAATATCATTTTGTACACATAGTATGGGGCTTCTCCTCCAGGACTACCTTACCATATGTCAGTGATTAGGCTGTGGAGCTTCTTAGGGAGCATAAGCTAATTCCAAAACACAGGGAACATGGATTAGTCTGGTTCTAGATGAACAGTCTGGCTGTAATACTGATTAAATACATGCTGAACAAATTATGCGTAGACTGGTTTAAGCAGATCCAAGAATTTAAAAAGTTCCCCAAAGTAGGGACAGTCTGGATCAGATTTAAAAAGGAGTCGTTTTCCACCTTCCTTGGGCTACTGATACAAAACCCTGCACAATCTCCATGATTTTAACTGTTTAAAAGTTATTTGTTTTGGCCAAGTTTTTTGTTTAAGGTTTTGTCTGTTCTGGTCAAGATTAATTGTAATGCAGGGTTAAAACCAGCTACTCTAGAGTCATGTATCCTTTTTCTAACCAGTGGAGGACCCAGAAGAAATGGGTGGCAAGCTTTCTCAAAGGTCCACCTGGTAAGGTTTTGGGGAGCCCACTCAAGTGGAAAAGACCATGGAAGAACAAGGCTTCTATTAGCAGGATTATCAGGATAGCATTCAGGACAATAATCAGCTCTGTTAATACGGTCTAAGAATACTTGGTAACATTCATTTTCAACAAGTTCAGTTTGGTACAACCAATGGCCTAGTTCTAAACTAGGAAACCACTGTTGTCCACAGTCAGGGCAATGTGAATTATCTGAGAACATCTGGGCTTAAGACAACACAGATAGCAATGTAATAGCAAAAGGCAACAATGACAACGAGAGACACCCAAATAACCAGTCCTCTTACAGGTCTGCTTTAACAATTTCTCAGTCCAAAGAATATTACTTGAAGAGTGCTAAATCTGGCTTGCACCTTGTGCAATTCTTGAAGATTTCGTTGTCTATTTTCATTTAATTGCAACTCAGTCTCTGAACTCAGGGACCAATCCAGTCTATAATGTTATCAGTCGCTTACTAGCAGCACAGATCTCAGAAAAGCTCCTTCAAATCCCAGCTTCTCAATAAACAGACAGAGCTCTAGTCTAAATTATGTTTTCTTGTGTGTTATTAGCTGGTGGTGTCATGCAGAGGCACTTGGCTTACTCTGCTTTGTTGGTAAGTTATTATGTCTGCTTGGTGACACAGAGGAGCTGACAGGTCCAAGGGGTCTTTTGTGGGCGTTGCTGTTGTAATACACGTACCCAAGTCTTAAGGCGTTGGCACTTTAGAGCGATGTGGGGGGGGTCAGGAAAACCTGGTAGAGTCCTCTTGAGCGTGGATCCGATGAAGTCTTGGGAGGACTTTAATCAGGACCCAGTCACACAGAAGCAGCTGATGCTGAGTTGGTTGGAGGGTCTGGGAATGCTTCACATACCTGTAAATGATACAACTTCAGAGGACTCATATGGGCTTTGAGTTGCTCACAAGATTATTAGAAACATGCATCTGGAGATCATTTGCGTCAGTCAAGGTAGATGAGATGTCTCATGGGTTTATCCAAGACAATTTCATATGTGTCCAAACCAATTTATCAGTTCGCAATTATTCTTACAATTATGTGAGCACTAGGGAGGGTTTTGGTTCATTTGAGGTTTGTGCGAGTTTTGGTTTTTTTTTAGGACTATATTTCTTTTTTTTTACTCTTTTTGCATTTCAGGAATAATGAGGTCTGTCAAATCATATTTAACCTGGTAAAACTCTGGGATTTCTTGTATACTCTGCTGTGAAATGGGTGCTATATATAGGATTCCCATAATGTGTGAGATATTAATAATGGTGACAGTCTTTCTATAACAGGGTTCAATTCACTGAGGAAAGAGCTTACACAATTATCAGATAATATGCTTAGTAGCTAACCACAGGAAGTTGGATATAATCCTTCTGAAGGCTAAAAAGAAACAAAGAGGGGCACGTCCCATTGCCCACATCTACCTTTACAGGTTCAGGCACATTCTAAAGGTAAGAAGGGCAAGTAAAGCACCATGCTGAGCAACAGTCCTGAGCAATTCTTGGAAAATATACATAAATCAGTTGGAATTTGCGGATGCTACCAACATTTCTATACTCCTTCATGACACTGTGTATAACACGTACATGATGTAGGGGAGTAGGATGTCTGGAGCAACTCCAGCCACCTGGGGCGAGCCACAGAACAGAGTACCATGTACACTCTGCCTTTCTCCAGTGTTCTTTTTGTGAATTCTGAAGCTTGAGTCTGTGAAAGCACCTAGGAACACTGGGGAAGGTATGAGTGTCAAAGCTGTACAAAGATCTGGCCTGAGAAGCACAGCATCTTAGTTGTAGTCAGCCAAAGCAGTTTCCTTAAAGACTATCAACAACAGCTGTGATTCCCACATTTTAAAATGGCAACTTTAAAAGGCAACTGAAGAGCCTCTGACAGTGCTACAACACAGACTTCTATTTGGTGGAAGCCCCAGAAGAAGTGAAACAAATTCAAGTGTAGCTATAGGATGTGTTTTTTGAGGTGAGCATTTTTAGGTAACAATGTATAGGCGAGGGCTACCAATTCAGCAATGCAGGCAGAGTGAACAGAAGGTAGGGTTCCTGACTCAATAACCTTTGTGGTGACAAAACAGGGCATAACAGATTTCCCTGAGGGTTTACTGACAAGCACCACCAGAGTACAAATTCCAGTTGATGAAACTGGGAAATCCTGGGTGTCTAGTACATGGAACACATAGATGATGACTAAAATCTACACAAACACAGGGTTTAACACAGAAGTTAATAGTAAAGTTATCTGACTATAAGTCTGACATTGAAAAGATACAGAATTTGGGGTTTTTAGACTGGAAAGAAAAAATGCAATTAAAACCACAAGATACTATTTCACATCCACTAGACTGACAAAAATTAACAACTTTGACAATCAGGGTTCTCTATACTCTAGGCAAAACCACCCTCCCCCTGGACTCCACATCTCCACTGGCAGGGTCAAGAGGAAGCCCTAAAGCTCCAAATGCTCAAAATAATCCACCTTTCTCCCAATCTCCATTTCTCCAATTTCAAGAGTCAAGAAAGCACTAGAGATTCAAGTATTCCTACACCAAGAGACTTCTAGTGTTCTGTCAGGCCAGCCCCTCCCCTGGTCCTCCAAACCCCTAAGGGCAAGATTCAAAATATTCCCCAAGAGAATAAGCTCAGATGAGATCACCTAGTACTTCCTCACCCATTCTGCAGCCTTATTACTAGATGAGTGAACAGGGCCTCCCGAAAATGCTCCTGGAAAGATTCTCAACCCCACCCCGCAACACTCAATTTCACTATCATTATCTGCTTGAAAGCATCAGGATCAGCCAATCAGCATACCTGTATTTGTTTATATCTATCATCATCACATGAAGCCCAGGGCTTCGTGGTTACACTACATTCCCTTGGTCTGTAATCTCCATATGGCTCTCAGAGAAGTGAGATAACATCCTCTCCTCTTGCTTTGTTTTTTTAAGTAAAACATATACTGTTTTGATATATTAAATATTTAAGCTATTTGTCTCTAGTAAAATATAAACTCCGTGACAGTAGGACCTGTTTTTCGTTTATTTATTGCTGTCAATCCCCAATAAACATTTTTTGATTGAATAAATAGCACGAATAAAGAGAATGTGAATCCTTATACCCTAATGATAGAGGAGCATAAATTAGTACAACCACTTTGGAATTAATTTGGCATTATCCAGTAAATGCTGAAGATATGCATTTCCTATAACTCAGTAATTCCACTCTTTGGCATGTGCCCTGGAGAAATCTGCACATGTGTATTTAAAAACATGAATAAAAGTATCCTTGGGAATAGTAATACTGTAATAACAAAACAACAGCCAACATGTTTGGGAACAGGATGGATAAACTCAAGTACTGCCATACAATACTGGACATACAGACATAAATGAAACTCAAGAATATTGGGTTAACAAATAAAAAGCAAGGAGAAAACATGTACAAAATTTCTTAAACACACACACACACACACACACACACTCATACTGTTTCTATTTACATAAAATTTCAATATATTGGTTAGGGATAAATAAGCAATAAAACTAAAGAGAAAAGAAGACAAGTCCAAGGATTATTACTACCTTTAATGAGAAGGGGATGAGTTTGGGGAAGACAAACAGCATTTCAAAGATAATCGTAAATATTTTTCTTTGAGTGAAGATACAAGAACATTCATGGTATTATATATATATCCTAATAGCTTACATAATCTCTATTCAGTATTCCATAATTAAAAAGAAGAGTAGAGTGGAAATAGCAATGGGCTAGTAAGAAAGATTAACAGGCAAAACCAAACTTTCACACTGGAGGACAAGGAGAACAGCAGCAGTTACTCTGCTCAGAGGCAAAGTGAGAGGCTGATATATTGAGGAAAAGAGAGCCCTTTAGAATACAGACCTTTGTTTTCTTATAAAATTGTAAACCATCTCTTCAAAGAAATAAGGCTACTTAATGCTGGTATGGAAAAGAAAGTTTACCTTGGCATATTCCACAAAGCCGTGTATCTGTCTGTGAGCAGGGATGGTATTTTATATGGTGCCTTTGTGCAAATGAGAAAAAGGCATCCTCCTTCCAGGCAAGATGCAACCCAGAGAACTGCACTTGGCCAGATATTCAACAGTAATCCTCTGTGAGATAATAATGCTTAATAATACTAGATAACACTTACTGAGTGCCATTATCTGTTCTATGCACTTTACATGTATTAACTCATTTGATCCTTACAATAGTTCATCTGATAGTTACGGAAACACGTTGAGCAACTTGCCCCAAGTCACACAGGTCATTGTGGAGAAGTCAGTATTTGAATGTAGGTGACAGGTTCCAGAGCCTATACTCTTAGCTACTGTAAGATATTGCCTTTCTGAAGCAGTGACACTTAAGTGTTAGAAAACCCTTTCATAAGCTATTTGCAAAGCTATAGGCTACTCTTCAATTGTCTATATATACTGAGGTGGGGGTATTGGAAATCATCTCTCATAATTTTGTACTTCCACACAAAAAACATCTAGGATAGGTTTCAAGGAGTCCTGAATTCCCTGAAATTACATGTACATTTTTTTAAGTACACATGTGCATTTTTTTCTGGAAAGTACATACTTTTAGACTCCCAAAGGAATCTGATATAGTGCAAAACCATCAGGCATTAATGGGTTCTAAGGAATTTTTATTCCTAGCACTTCCCTCCGTAGATCTCATTTTGGAAGGATATCTGAACAACGGGCATTCTTGAATAATTTTTCTCATTTTTATTAACTAGATATGTAGAATACAAGAAGAAAACTAGTGTTAATAACCCTGGTTTACAAATTTTCAGTATTTTAAATTACAGATAATATTCAAAATACCAATTCATAAAGTTGGCAAGACTTAGATATTCTGGATTTGTTTTCTTTCTCAATTCCATTAGCTTAAGTCAAAAGCAGTTGATTTAAGGTAAAAATGTGATTACTATAAGGCTTATGAAATGCTGAAAATACCTTAAGAATCACCATTACTCTACTGATTATTATTTAAGTTAATGAGGAATCCACCATGTACTAGGCTCAATGCCAAGTACTATGGATACAGAGAAAAATCTTACAGGATTTCTAGATGTGTAGGGAATACAGATTAGACCCAATGCTTTAGGTAAAGGCTAAAGACTTTTGATAGATATAAAAAGATGGCCTGTAGAGATCACAGGAAATTCAGGAAGGCACAAAGAAGTTGGAATGCCTTTATTTTTCAAACAAATCTTTGAAGAAACAACAATAGTTTAAAGAGGTTTAAACAAAGTTTAAAGAGCTTCTCTTCTACACAAACACTATGCAAAAGAAAAATACAAAGGTTTTTTTATATGTGAGGACTGAAGTAAATTTAAGATTCTTCCTGAAACTTTATTAGAAGAAAATTTAGATAGTGGCACTTTAACAGGAAAATAGAAATTGCAGTTCTACCTGAACTACTGAGATTTACAACTACTAAGGAGGGCTACTGAATACCCATTAAATAATTATCTTCGCTAAATATTCTATTTTATTCTTTGCTATTTCCTGAATGGATGTTAGGAAGCGAGCTCATCTCTGGCTTTGACAGACAAAAATTTCCTTGTTCTTTTTAGTAGTGGGATCATATAAGTCTCAGACTGAGTCAGATTGAAAGTGGCTTCTCCAGGCAAATATGTCTCTTACACTTCAGCCTCAGCCAACTTCTCATATGATACACAAAATCAAAAGATAGGCACATAGGAAAAATACAACTGATTTAAACCTTCTAAGTTCATATTTTAAATATCTTCTATGGAGTATTCTAAGGCTAATCAAATCATCAAAACTGTCTATTTTTTGTATGAGTCAGTTTCTCTGATAAGCATACACAGGGTGAAATCGTAGAAGTTTAATATTTTGTAACTAGTTTGGAATTTAAATGACCAGAGATTAAGGAATATGCAAAAGAAGTAATAACTCTGCTTTTTAAATTCCTATAATCTATAACAATTCTTGTTAAAAATGTGTTATAAAAAATAGTCACAAAAAAGCCTTTTGCTTATTTTGTAAGGAACTACTTTTAATTTGGCAAAGTCTTGAGATGGCTGAGCAAAGACATATGGAGGACCATCTTCAGCATTATTTAGCACACACACTGTTCCTTCTTGTTCTCTCGCGAAGAAGAGATAAGCCAAAGGAAAAATATGCTCCTGAGTTAGAACACAACTGCAGAATGTTCTTCCCTCACCCCAGGAACTGACAAACAAACCAGGCATATGTGCACATTGGTCGCATACCATAAAGAGGAACAACTGGTTTAGACATTTACTGGTGCATTTCAATCTACCTTGCCCTAATGGACTGAAAGTCCATGGTTCAGATTCGGACTGCTGTTTCAATTTGAAACACCAGCAGCCAAAGCTTTAAGGTTAATGTGCAGCTTTCAACAGTGAAACCTAGTTCCAAGCTTAGGTATTTCCACACTTGTGCCAGTTCTTTGTGTCTGTGTTTAAGCTTCGAAATCTTGCCCACTTCTCTGCACTGTATCAATTGTCATAATATGTGAATATTATTATTTTCAGAATTTCCTGCTCACTTCCCAGTATTTTCATTAATTGGTACTTACAGCATATTTTTGGAAAGGAGTTTGTAAAAGTACTAAACTAGGAACAAAAATCACTCCAATTACTTTATTAAGGAACCAGTTTCTTGTATAGGAACTGGATGCCTGGGGCAGTTCAGATACTATATATATATTCTGAGTGCAGAAAGTCTTCCTCCCCTTCTTACTCCCTCCCAGCTCCCTTGACTTGTATCTCAGGTTTAGGTTGACCACAGAGGCAAACAGCAGTGTGCAAAGGATCAAAGGGTTTGCTAAGATTTCCAATAGTGGGTAGCGTAACAGATTCCAGTTTTAGCTCAACTCCCCTTTAGTGTCTACATCAAACATTTTTGCTAACATTTGAAATTTGAACTAGTTTTAACTTACAGAAAATTTGCAACATTAGTGCAGTTACCTTGCATTATTTATCCAATTTCTTCTAAAGTCAACCTCTCATTAAATTACAGTACAGTTCTAAAAAACCAAGAAATTAACATTAGTATCAGTCAGTTAACTGAACTATAAATACAAACTTCAAATTTTACCAATTTCTGCATTAATGTCTTTTTTCTGTTCCAAGGTCCAATCTGGGATCTCACATTGCAGTTTTTACTTGTCATTTGTGACCTTTCCTGGTCTTTGTGACCTTGACATTTTTGAAAAGTACTGGTCAGTTATTTTGTAGAATGTCCCTCAGCTTGGGTTTGTGTGTTTTCTCATGATTAGAAAGACGAAGAGGTTATGTATCTGGGGCAAGAACAGAACCAGAGATCATGTTGTGTCCTAACTGCATCACACCACCGGGTTAACTATGATGTCCATGTGTGAACCTCAATCAGTGGGTTAATGGTATTATCACAACTGCCAAATTACTATTTTTCCTTTATAGCTAATAATAATCTTGGGGGAAACTTTAAGACTGTGCACATATACCCTGGTTTTCCTCAAACTTTCACCCACAAGCATCACTTGAGGAATTTGTCCACAAATAATTACTACAGGGCTGTTTGCCTAATGGTAATCTTCTACTTTCTGCTTTGCCTTTTTATTCACTGGAATTCTTGTGTAAGAAAGAGTTGTCTGTCTCCCTTATTTATTTATTCACCATGTCAGTATGGACTTATGGATACTTACTCTATGGGTTAAAATGCAATTCTATCATTTTTCATTTTCTTGCAGCTTTAAATTTGTCCCAACTTTAGCATAAGGAGCTCCTTCAAGTTGGCTCCTGTGTCCTTTCAACAGGCCCCAAACTTTTTTGAGCATTTCCTTAATTTCAACTACCACAAGATATTCCAGGCTCATCTTTTATTTTCTCTGCCCAAGCCCTGGAATCAACTCATTCTCCAAATTATGGTTCATTTTATCAGAAGGCAGTGTTTAAAAACCAAGAGTGGGGTGCTCACTGCTACAGGGGTTTTACTGTCAGGCCAACTATCTGGAGGACCCCCACTAATGTCTGTTTCCTTACTAAGCTCATTAGCTGGAAATTATCACCTGGCAGGTGATATAATTTGATAGAAATGCAAATTCTTGGGCCCTATCATAGACCCATTAGACCAGAATTTTTGAGGGTCTGTTGCTGGAGTCTGTGTTTTTAACAGGCTCACCAGATAATTCTGATGCTCACTATAGTTTAAGAAACATTACTTTAAAGAAGTAAAGTTAACTTTTCTTCACTATAAACCCTATGTTTATGTTCATCTCTAATTTTAAAAAGGAAATTTAGTCTTACTAACTTGTGTATAAATCATATTTACTGCTACTAACAGAACCATAGGTGAACGCCTCATTTATTGAGGCACTAAAACTTCCCTATTCTTGTATTTTCCTATAATTTTTTTAAAAATGTGGTGGTCACAGTAGTTATAAAGTACCAATATCATTACTTTTATACAAGTAAGTTGTAAGCTAGCCTCCAGGGTCAATTCTTGCCTACATATATGACTTAACAGCTATTAAGTGAATCTACAAACATAATACCCTTCCTTGCAGCACTGTCCTCTAAAATCAGACTGCCTAGGACTGAATGACTGCTCCAGCACCTGACTCGGTGAACTCTTCTCCAAGCCTTAGCTTCCTTAACCACAAAATGGAATAACACTACCTAGATGAGAGAGGCATTGTGAGGGTTAGACATAATGTGCACCTATTAAATAAAAGTGCAACTAGAAATGATTTCCCTCATCTGTAGAGTATAAGAACAAAGAAAAAACTGAAGGAACAAAACAGCAGTAGACTTGCAGAACCCAAGAATGGACTAACAGTTACCAAAGGGAAAGGGACTGGGGAGGATGGGTGGGAAGGGAGGGATAAGGGGGAAAAAAGGGTATTACGATTAGCACACATAATTTAGCGGGTGAGGGGACACACAGGAAAGGCAGTATAACACAGAGAAGACAAGTAATGATTCTACAGCATCTTACTATACTGATGGACAGTGACTGTAATGGTACCCCACCCATAGGGGGAGTCTAGTAACCATAATATTCAAGTAATTGTACATTAACAATACCAAAATTAAAAATTCAAAAAACAAAAACAAAAACAAAACCCTAGACAATGCACCACCCCGGACTCTCTTGTCCCCTCCTGGCATGAGCCAGGAGCTCTGTCCTTTCACTTTATCTCTAAATAAAAGGTTGTAACTTGCTCTCCTAAAAACAAAAACGTGCAACTAGAGGTTTTATTTTTAGCAATGGGGAAAGAAGGGGAAACTGTGCCAAAGGAAAGTTCTGTTTTCTTACCAGCAGATCATAATAGAACCAGAAGGCTCTATTTATATAATTAAAACAAAAATTTCAGAAGTTAACAATGTTTACACCAAGAAGTTAAAACTAGTATTTTAAATTTCATTTTTGGCAAAAATGTTATTACATTTACATTAAGTTTACCTATTGTCAAGGGCTAAAGGAAAGTATGTAAAAATCAAAACAACTTGATCTGTTGAGGTAGTGGAATTATAGATGAATTTTCTTCCAACTTTGATTATCAAACCAGGTGCCTACTCCTTTAATATGAATATAGAAGAAAGTAGCCTAATTAGTAATAAGTTTCCATTTACTGAGTCCTTAAACTATCCCATTTAAAACTACAAATAACCCTAGGAATCCCTACTTTATAGATAAGGAAATGGGCTCAGTAATAATACAACCTACCCAAATCACACAGTGACAGAACAGGAATTCAAACTCAGATCTGACTCCAAAGTCTGTGCTCATAACCACTGCTGGGGACATCCTTCTTTATTCACAAATGCTTGACTTGCTGTGTAAAACTTAGGACAAGGTATAATCACTATATTGACTTATCTCCTGTGGGACACACTAGTGGTCTTAAGTTGTAGAATATTAATGAAATTTTACCACAACTAAAATTCTAATGCAAAATGAAAAACAGCATAAAGAAGACAGGCTTCTCTGAGTAAACTCTCCTTAGGAAATTCAAGAGGCACTTCAGAGAAACGTGGATTTCCATGAATGGAGTTTAAAATAACTTCCTGGGCAAAAATAAATGATATACAAGACACATTATTAAATTACCAAATAATCCTCAAATAAGTAGGTAGATTCTTTTAAATTACTTTGTGAATTACAGAAGCTTTCAGGCTAGTATTAACATCTCTACACTAGGAAGGAAAAGAACTGATAAGCCAGCAGCAAAACTAGTAATCAAGTTGTGGACTGTGCATTCTGCATAAGCATTACTGAAGGGCGGCTCTCACTTGAAGTTTTCATAGCAAATGTCAGGTTTTCAAACTGTTCTAATCCATCCAAAGCCTTCCAAAAATATTTTTAGTTCCTCTATCATGAAGTTCCTTTTTTTTCCCATTACATAGTTTTCCACTGGCCATTTATATACTAATCATGCGGGTAAAAAATAAAACATAAATATGGATAGCTTCACTGACCTTAAATTTCCAAAAAAAAAAAAAAGACAAGGATCTCCCATACAGATTCAAAGTAAGATGTTTAAAACCTAAAGACAAGTAAAACAAAAACAGTATTTTGAAATTCACCTCTATAACTGTGTATAAAGTCTAACAATTAAGCACTACTGATAAAGCGGAGCGTTCTATACACTTCCTTGAAGGGAGGAGGAAGGGGTAACTTTCTCATAGGGCATGTAATACAACTATGAATACATGTATGTAGCAAAATGGTAATTGTAGAGTCTTACTAAAACTTCAAATTTTGCCCTTTTTAGCACTATTAAGGCTTAAACAAATTCTTTTGAAAGTACTATCTTGTAAGGATTATGACGACGAAGGATGGGATCCTGTTAGGCACGGAGGTGAAGGAAGTAATCGCCACCTGCACTGGTAGTCAGATTTCCAGTTTAGTTTCAGCCTTATAGGAATTCTGCTTCTCATCTCAAAGTCCAAACCAAACATTTATATTGTTTGTAAGATTTTTTTTCCTCCCCCCACCCCCCACCCCACAAAATATCCTCCCAACTGCTCCGTTTAAGGTTTCTGAGGCAGGGAGATGGGGGTGGGGAGTGATTATTTGTGAAAGATCTTTCGAAAGAAGATACCAGATTGAATACTAAAACATGGAAAAGTTGTATATACATTTTGTTTACTTACAAATCCTAGCAGGATTTTAAATCATCGACTGTCAACGTCAGGGGAGGCCTGGTGCTCTTTCTGCTCCACAACGCCGGTCTGCACTCCTCAAACGCGGTAAACGGAATGTCGTTCCTGTCCGCGTCCGCGTGACGGCGACCTCCGTGGGGAGGAGGCGACTGCGGAATGCTGGGACTAGTAGTTGCCCTGCCCCTCCTCCTCCAGCTTGCAAACCGCTCCCGTCCCTCCCGCGTCTCCACTCGGGAGTTGCTGCCAGCGCCGGAGTGGGGCAGGTCGCGCGTGCGCAACCGCGGTCTGCCCCTAGCTGTCAAACTGCAGGACGGGCCTCTCTGCGAGACGTCTCACGACCCTCCCCTTACAATACCCCCAAACTGATAGGCTGGAGAACCTAGGGACCAACGCAGTGAGAGGCAATGATAACGGAAAACCCCAGTCAGACGAGACTTGGAACCGGCCCGTACCTTTACTAGGTGTGGTCCTCTAACGAGTTGCTTATCTAAACCTCGGTTTGCTAGCGTCAAATGAGAATGCTAAAAACTCGTTTTTTTCATAAACTTCTGAACAACACACTATTTTACTTTTGATTTTTATCTTACTCCCATAGAATGTAAGCTCCAAGAAAGCAGCATCGTAACCACTACCCAAGGGTCAACAACTGTGCTAAGCACAACAACCTGTGCTAATTAATTTTTCTGTGGTCCTATTTTTTGTTTAACTTAAATATCGCTGATATACAATCTTATATTGGTTCCAAGTATGTAACACAGTGGTTCAAAAGTTACCCAAATTATTAAATCCTCACTCCCAACTAGTGCAGTTAATTATCTGCCAAGATAGGAAGACGTTACAGAATCAGTGGCTATATTCTCCATATGCTGTGCTATTCTGGTCTAGTCTTTCACTAATATCTCCAGCACCTAGAATACAGTCTCGTTAGTATATAATAGAACCTCAAATATTTATTGGGTTAATGATTCTTCATTTAATAGTAATTTTTGGTGACTTCATTTCTCAATCATCCTCTTGGCAGAAGTCACAGGATTTGGCTGCTGTTTAATAATTGACTGCAATTATTCAACAAAGGTTGAATTAGATATTCCATTCACTTCTTGGCGTTTTAATTTTCTTAATTTCAATACTTGATTTCTAGCTAGCTATTTTCATTTGTGTAAAAATTTTTCTGTAAGTTGTGAGAATGAGGAATAAATGGAGCTAGGTACTCTATCTTCTCTTAATATTTTTATCTTCTTCTTGTTAAAAATAACATTACCTCTTTCTACTAAGATGCAACCCCAA
Organism: Manis javanica; assembly: GCF_040802235.1. Taxonomy (NCBI): domain Eukaryota; kingdom Metazoa; phylum Chordata; class Mammalia; order Pholidota; family Manidae; genus Manis; species Manis javanica. The sequence goes on from NC_133166.1 coordinate 88,292,722, forward strand.
AGTTATTTCCCTATCTACTGGAAATGTTAATATTAATGCACAATGCATTGAGAGATGCTTTCTCAGAAGGTTAACTGGATTTCTGTTTACCCTAAACAAAAAGCTCATGTACAAAAATTCTTATTTGAAAATGTTTCATTTAACATAGCTGTTTTAATGCCCATCATTTAATCTGAATTATAATTTTTAGTATATGTCTTCCCTAATAGATGACAAATTCCTTAAGGGCAGGGAATACACTAATTCATTTATTAAACATTCTGTACCAACACAGATGTTCAATAAATAAATGAAGTAATGAATCTTTGTTATAATCATTTCTTCTCTTACCTGTCTTCTTTTTTGATTCACGGAATTCCTCCACATTTTTTTTGGCTCAAATTCCCAAAACTAACATTCACGGCTTATGTACTTTCTTGGTATTGGTGGCCCAGCAATTCCCCTAATATTGGCTATGAGTTTACCATCTCTGTGATGTCACCTCTTTGGGGCCACCCTTGTAATTCAGAAAACATCTACAATAGAATGTCTGGTTTGACAAGAATTTAGCTTTACCTCACAGTTAGTGATGAAAGTTAGTACTGTAAGGTTGCTAGGTGTGGGAGACAGATATGGCAGAGCTAGGATTATGTATTATTACCTAACAAAAGAGGGAAGAACCTAAGCAAATACATGTGTTAAAGTCACCTTGCCTCTGATTTTACTTGAGATTTTCATGATTCGTTTCTTTAGAAAGACATTCTTAAGCCTCTAGTCATTTTTAATTATAAAATAATCCATGAACTGATTATTCAATATGTAAAACCTCTGATCTTCTATGAATTTTCAGTAATATGTACAACCTCTTGTCATTTCTTTTTTAGTATATCCCCCAAGTCTATCCAAATTTCTGTACACAAGCATACCTCAGTTTATTCTGCTTCACAGATAACTGAGTTTTTCACAAATTGAAGGTTTGTGGTAACCCTGTGCTGAGCTAGTCTATCAGTGTCATATCTCCAACAGTATTTACTCCATTTCTCTGTTACATTTTGGTAACTCCTGCAATATTTCAAACTTTTCCATTATTTTATTTAGAGTATCTAAATACTCTATCTATGATCAGTGATTATAGCTTGCTGAAAGCTCAGATGATGGTTAGCATTTTTTAGCAATAAGTATTTTTTAATTAAGGTATGCATATTGTTTTAGGCAATGCTTTGCATACTTAATAGTGTAAATGTAATTTTTGTTTTACAGGCTTTTGGGAAACCAAAAATGTCATGTGACTTGCTTTATTGTGACACTCACTTTATCCCAGTAATCTGGAACGGAACCCACAATCTCTCAGATGTAGACTTGTAGACACCTGTCCCAGTAAATGTTTTAAAGAGGCTCTTAATACATACATTAATGTTCATAATATGAACTTTGTATATTAATACTATGAAGTTTTATATCCTTTAATAATTATATCTGTTACAGAGCTTTTACTGTTATGTTAACAATGAGTAATGCAACAGTTATAGAGAAATCATTTAAAACACAAATTGTCACCAAGTATCACCAAATATCAATACTTCTTAGTATTTTGCTGGAAAACAGTTAAGTCCCACATATTTCCAAAATATATAACCCAGGCTAACAAGGGAGAATACTTTTTCCCCTAAGATAAAACTTTTTTTTTTTTAAGTAACATTTTCACTGTTACTGTTTTTCTCGTTTCTTTGGCTACATTGTATTGATGATGAAAAATTCTGATGCCCTAAAATTAAGAGACAGAAAAAGATGGAGAATGGAGAGACAAGGGGTCAATAGCTGCGGGTGGTATATAGCTAAGCAGAAACTCCACGTTCCTGGATGAAGTCATTCCAACAACGATCTAGAAGGTCCTTGGGAGCACTGCATTGCTCTTGTGCGTGCCCAGTGCCTGACCATCTTCAACAACAGATCCATAAGCCTTCTCTAGGACTAACCATCTACCCCTGTACTTTCCCCACTTTACCTTAGTCCACCTTCTTTGTTTACAGCCAACGTAAATTTAAAGAACTATCTTTCCTTGCGATCCCTTATAAATGTCCCATTTCTTGAATCTGGCAGACAAGTTTTGGTTAACTGTTCTTGCTGTTGATGAAATATATAAACTTCCTGTCCCAGGACTCAGTCCTTATCTTGCTGCGTTAGTAAAGGCTCAACAAACCCTTTTATTTCAGAGATCCCTCAGTCTCTAGAGTTTTTTATTTGTCAGTATATAATAAACAAAGCTAAATTAACTTCCTAATAGGGCAAAACCTAGGTGACCCTCTAAGGCATGTAATTCTTCGTGTCTATACCCAAATTCACGGATTTGAAGTAAAAACAGAGTATACCTTAAGATGTTATTAAATTGAAATTTGTGCCCTGTTTGGGCAAATGAGTCTCACAAACACATTCCAAGGTGATCTAAAATACTTAAAAGAACAATAACCAAAATTTTCAGAATCATCTATTGTAATTGGTTTCCAAATTACAATTTTTAAAATTCCTTCACTGAAATCCATTCTAAGAAATCATCTAAGAAAACAAGTATGTTTAATGGTAACATACCTCTCAATAATTATTCAAACTTTAACTTAACCTTAACCTCACTGTGTGTGAATTTGGTTATATAACTGCAGATTACCCACATCAATTAAATAAGGTATGAGGAGGTGAAACAAACAGCTCTTATCAAGCTTTCTTATTCAGTAATAATAATAACTGAACTGAGTATGTAATAATTCAGTACTAGAAATAACGGAACGCTGGAAACCCCAAATCAAATGCAGACTATCAAGTCATGTCCATAAACAAAGTAAAAATGATGGATCACAAGTTAAAATTAAAGTGCTGTTTTTAATGAAAATTTTTGTACATTTCTGTCCATAACGCAGCACTAAAAAGGCTTCCAAACACGGCTGCTGGATAAAGCTTTTATGGAAGGCCAAGATTAAGACTGTGTTTGCTATGCCTACATTTTGCAAACAGAAAGCCACGCCACTATGCCTATAGATAACGATTTTGTGTACTTTCAACAGGTGACTTAAAAAAAAGATACCTTCATAAGGAGGTTGGAATTAAAATTTTCTGCAAGATTTTCACCTGCTAAAGAATCCTGCATAACATCACTCCTACTAGGAACAACTAGAAGAGCATAGCTAAGGTAGCAGTCCATCAAAAAGATTCCAGGCAACTGCGCAACAGCCTGGGGGAGAGGCCTGAACGTCCCCGACCGCAGCGCTCTCGGCCTTTCCCAGATTCCGTACTCTGGAGGCCAACACGGGCGGCTCCTGCGTGCGGGCAACAGTTGCCACGAGCAGCTGAGTTCAGGACAGGCAGTTTGCCCTGCCACTTGACCGCTCTCCGTCGTCCCCTCCCTCCTTCCCCCAAGGCCGAGGACAGCGACGTCCTCCTCCCTCTTCTCCTCCTCTTTGGTGCCTTCAGCCAGGAGGCGGGAGTGACCCACAGCAGCTGACCTGGCACAGGCACTGCCTCTTCCACAGCCCTAACGACACACCATGGGCCCAGAGGCGGGTTGGCAGCACAGCAGCGACGACGCAGGCGGCGGACCCGGCGACTCTCAACTGCCTCCCTGACCGCTGCGACCACAGCCCGACATCCCAAAAAGCCATCGAAACAAACGACAGGAAAAGCTTCGGGCTCCAAAATCACCTTCGCGACCGACTCAAGATACGTCAACTATGGCGGGCGAGAGGCGACGGGCGGAGCCGGCGAGGGAAGGATGGGGGCTGTACGTCACGCCCAGGGCCCCCCTGCGGGAAGGGAGGCGCAGGCTCGCCGCTCAAAATGGCGGCGGCAGTGACGCGCCTGCGTACGGAACGCCTTCGCCGTCGCGCCAGGGCCGGCGGGAAGTGAGGTTCTCGGAAGAACCGCCAGAAGTGTACGGCGACTTCGGACCCCGGGTGACCAAAGAAAAGTCCCCGGTAGGAAGACAAGTCCCGCTAGAAGAGTTCCGGCCTGATTCTGTGAAAGAGGAAGTGAGAGAAAGCACTTATTACCTTCGGTCTCGGCAGCGGCGGCAGCCGCGACCCCAGGAAGCCGAGGAGATGAAGACGCGACGGGCTACTCGCCTACAGCATCAGCACTCACAGCCGCCTCCATTTTCGACCAGAAGTTCACGGGACTCTCCTTCCTCTGAAGGTGAGGCCGACGGAGGTTAGCAGTCTCAGTCACAAGCCTGGAGTGCGTGTGGGGCAGGCGTGCTCCTCCACGGGGCTCAGTCCGCCCGGGCTCCGGTGCCTCCTCCGTGGGGTGGGCGGGCGTCCGCTTGTAGGGTCCGCCCCCGACCGCAGGCGGGAAAGTGGCCCTGGCAGGACTGGAAAGGCAAGCGTGCGGAGCGATCTAGGCGGCGCCGGGGACTCAGCCCATCAATTTAAGGGTGCAAAGTTGACTCCGCAGGCCTTCCCGAGGGGTCTGCGAGTTAGGCGGTGGGCGGTTCACCGAATCACAAGGCTCGGTTTCATTTCGGCTTTCTGTCTTGCGGATGTTTCTACCAAAGTCATTTCCATTTCCTCCTTTAACTTTCAGAAGTCAGGAATCCCCAGCTCTGAGCATCATGGTTCTGACCTAACAAACGTTCCAGTCTTTTTCCGTAACTACCCAGATTGGGGGCCCGGGGCACTTTGCACGTTTCCAGGGATAGCTTTGTTAGTGAATGAATTCGAGACCCCGCCCAAATAGTGACACGGAAATGTGATAAGTCAGCTGTCCTGTACTTGAAGCTCCCCAGTGTGTGATAACTTGAGCAGATGTCTCTTGAGTGTGGTCCTCTCCGCCAAACATCCGTTACGTTGGGGGCTCCCATTGTAACCTTAAGGAGCCTGACAAAGCAAGAATTAGTTCTCGTCTAAATGAGACAAAAGGATGCTGACAAAGTATAGTTTTAGGTAAGACAGATGAATCAAGACCCTTAATCCATCCTCTCCCACCCTGCCTCCCCTCCTCATCCTACCACCGAGTCACAGGTGAAGTTTCATGAAGTAGTCGCATATGAGGTAAGAATCGGGGTTTGAGTCGCAATGGGATGCGATGGCATAGTGGTAGACCATTGATGGATATGAAGAGGAAGTGGGTTTTAAGCTAAGAACAGAGTAATAGGCTGCTCCTTTCCTGCTGACACGTGAAGTGCTGCCGCATTTGAAGATGTGATTTTGGAAACTTTTATGTTGAAGTAGGTTAAGTAACTGGGGTGTGGCGACTCAAAAGACAGTTTAGCCCATATATGTATATTGGGTTTCTCCCTTTTAAAGTTATAAACTTGCTCAAGACAAAGATCTTATATTTTTTAAGGATCTTCAGTACTTAATTTTGTGTCTCCATCAATACCTGGAAGAATGCTTTGTGCATAGTAGGCAATAATTACATTGTTTTGACTCTCACAGAGCCTAGTGCAGTTATATAAACTAATTTTAACACATAAAGGATTTACCTCTGTTTTAGTAAATCCATAAAGATCTTAACATTTTTCACTCTTCTTTCTTCCCTTCATTTATGAAACTCCAGCCCATCTTTTACATTTAAAAATTAAATACTTTTGTTGTAAAGCATCAGTGTGATAGTTTATTTTTGTCTTAAGAGTAGTTCTACAAGTTAAATTCCTAAGTTTGGGTAAACCTAATTACACATTTCTAAAGAAATGAATTATTTGGATTTTTGTCTGTATTTACTGTTAATACACATAATCTCTACCAAGAACATATTATTTTGAATTTTGATGATTGTCATGTCTATTCTTTAGAGGATGAACCATCTTCGCAAACTGTTTCAAGCCAAAAGGTCTCAAAGAAAACTATCCAGAGAACACAAACTCCAGGTAAGAAGAGTGATTTTGTTTTTTTCCCTTATCTGCCAACTTTTTAAATGTATAGAGAGTATAGTCTGGGTCATCAAGGGTCCAAATCATACCTCATTCAGAGTTTCAGTGAATCTTCTTTATAGGTTGTTTATTGAATTAAACAGTACAGGCATGTGTAAAGCAAATCGGACAGGGAGATCTTTGAGTACCTACTAATTATCAGCCACTCTGTATAGTTAATTCATTTACATAACTATGCAGGATAGATAAACCCATTTTATAGATGAAAAACGAGTTCAGAATAGCTAAGATTATTCCTTAAGTTTACACAGTATGTGACTGAGGCAAAATTCAGACCCAGATTTGTCTCCTCCAAAGCCATTTCATTTTCCCCACGTACCTCACTGTTACTCTCCCATGTAGTAGTTAGCTACTTGGTAAAGTTTGCTAAGTGTTGAATGAACAAATATATAGTACTGCCTTCCATTTATAATGGATGAAGTGGTCTGCACAGTAAAATCGTGATACAGTATAGTCAATCTAGTCAGTTTGATACAATATCTCATCATGTATAAGATATCATCAGTTTTAAGGTGTTATTCTATGTGCCACCTGAACAAGTGCTGCTAGTTAAACTGTAATATGCCTTAGATTGTATGATGTACCCAATTTCATAGATTGAAGTTTAAAACTAATTGCATCCCAGTATCAGTGTCATGTGGAAGTGAACTGCATTTGATAGTCTACTTAAATTTCAAAAACTGTTTAAACGTTTGAAAAACAGAGGAAAGGATTAAGTTCAGGTAATAATGCTTAGTATTCTTTGGTTTTTAGTTCCATTTACTTTAAGTTTTGGGGCTTTTTTTTGATATTAGGAAAATCCCAACAACAATTGCAGCTATTGAAACTGATTATCTATGGCTTTTTAAAAATCAAATATAAAGTACCCTGACTGACTTTCTTATCCATTGTTTCTAACAAGATTATGCTTTATAATTTGAACTACTTTATTCTCAATTTAAAATAAAGTGTATCTGGTTTAAGTTCAGTTCCAAATAAACACACCTTTTATGCTTAATTCCTTGAACAGTCTTTATTGCATTAAGATTGTTACTTATAAAAATGCTTTGAATAATAGGTGTTATAATCAGATTTTCTAGGCCATTTGGAAAAATCATGTTCTTGATATTTTATTTACAGTAGATTTAATTGCATGTCCCTTATGCACAGAAAAGCAAAAATTCCTCATTTCTAAAATATAACAAATTTATAAAAATTATTGAATTAAGTTAATTGATGAAGACTGTTGAGCACCAGCTTGTAGTCCATTATAAGAATATTATATGTCAGATGTCTTGAATAGTCTTTCAGAGTTCATGTTAGGTGTATATTTAAGGACTGCTCATGAATACATGGCTGCATAACGTGGAAAGAGCACTGGACCTTGCTTCCAAGTTACTTACCCACCTTGAGCCTCAGACCTTTGTCTATTTCCCTAGGCATTTATCTGATTTTCCCTGCCTAACTCACAAGGCCACTGTGGAAATGTTATAGGACATGCAAAATCACTTTATGCACAGCAAAACATACAGATTCAAGGATTTTGTTTTTCCTCATAACACTTCACAAGAGATGTGAAGTTCATAAAATTATGCTTAAGCCTTTTTTCTCAGGAAGCTCATGCTGTCCTTGGAAATGGAAAAGACAGCAATTTCCCGGTATAGATGATAGATTGATGGAACCCATGCGTAGATTACCTGGGATTTATGGAGAGCACACTGTGCATGACATAGAACTTGAAATAAGGGTATGTGCATCTTGGGAGATTTGGGATTCTCAGTTCTTTTACTATAAAAAGTTCTTTTAAAAATCGTACTACTTGTCATGTTCCCATCTCATGCCTTTTAGTAAAAGGAGGAAAACATTAGCAAATTATTAAATACATGCTTATAAAGTCTGTCTTGCAGGAATTATTTAAATATGAGTCACTTTTTGATGGAGGACTGCTTTAAGTACAAGTTTACGGATAGGCCCTTCCTCCTCTTTATAGAATCGTGGACTTTGAGTTTAATATTGGTATTCAAAACCCTGCTGTAATTGTGTCTAGGGCCACTGGTAAAGTCTGAGAGAGATTTATCCAAAGATGCTCCTAAGAATAAAGACCAAGGGACCACTTTCTAAAGCAACCTGTTAAAGACAACATTTGTCTTCCCGTTTTTGGAAATCATGAAAAATATTGCTTATATTAGAACAGAGATACAGTTTGAACTCTTCTTACTGTTTGAAGTTCCAGAATGAAATTCCTCTTTACATTAAAATAAAATAGCCATAAGGATCATGTGGATCAGTTCAGTCCACATATGTATATGTAACTATTCTTTGGCCAGATTCATTCCTTTCTGGAAATCATGAAACTAATTTTTTAATCTAAAGATAGATTAGGGAAATTTCATTTACTTTTCCTAAAAGCAAGTGGATATTTTTGTTCTAACAGTTGTTGTTTAAATAATCATAGATAAACATTTTCAAATGCCGACTCTTTTGTTATGAACATTTGATTTTTTGGCTGCTGTAGTTAAAGCTTTCATTCATTCTCCAGATATTTATTGAGCACCTACTTTATACATGTCCCCCTCCTGGGGTACAGTAGTGAGCAAAAGCAGGTAAGAGAAAGAGGTTATTAGAAAAGAAGGGTACTTGCTGTTTGATTCTTTATGTATACCTGTGCCTGCTTCTCTGTCTCCTTCAAGTATCTTATGTGAGGCTCTGTATGTAGCAAGAGAATAAAATGTTTCGTAAATGAAAAGATGGGAATTGAAATAGTAATTGATGTCTGTAGATGAAGCTGGGTTTTAGGTTTTATTAAACCTGAACAGGGTGGGAATACAGAGAAGAAAAAGAGGAACATAGCTATAATAATGGGACAAGATTTACTTTTAAAACTATTTATGTAAGTTCTGAATACCTAATATGTGAAATGCTAACCACTGAGGTCGTTAGCATTAGAATATTAGAGTTGGAAGATTTAGGGAAGTGATCTGCTCAAAAGTTTCCACCAGTACAGGTGTCCCTGTGTTAACATCCAGCCATATGGAGATCATTCCCTAATTATCTGTTCTGCTTTGAAGGTAACACTATAGTCATTTTTATTAATAGTGAACTAAAAGATATTTGTTGTAACTTTCTCTTGCTGTTCTCAATTCTGCCTTTTTGAGCTACATAAAATCAATTTAATCGCTTTTCTTCATCAGTCTTTAAGATGCATAAAAACATGCTCAGATACAGGAAAAGGGAACTTGGGTTTTGTCAGTTTTGTAACAACAAACACAGGCAGTCAAAGTAATGGAGGGGGCCAGTCATAGCCAGTTCAGGATATGCTCTTTGCAGTGCTTATGCAGAGCCAAACATAATGCTTTTTTATAGAGGCAAATGAAACAAACCATAATATAATCCAAATTTAGATACATACTGGGTTTTAGATTATGTTGTGTGAGGCTATTTGAGAAAACACATCTGTTTTCTAGGCTAACATTAACATTTTATTTAATGGGATTGGCTTCCCCATTAGCCCTATGCCATTAGGTCATAGACAGTCTGAAACAAACCCTGCCTAACAGTAGCGTTTTATTTAAAATTAAGAGTTTGCATTTCTTGAATGCATAAGGTTAAATAGATTGGGGAAATGTATGAACTCCTAGGAAGTTACTCCTAAAGTTAAATATGCCATAGATAATCCACAATGAGGGTAATCCACAAGTGGAATAGGTAATTGAGTTGGTGCTACGGTACAGATGTTGGTTCTTGAGACATTAGGAGAGTTTTATTTTGTATTCCTTTGCTTTTATGCGATTTTTGTCATCTGAGAAAAATTACAAATTTTTCCATCAAGTCCATAAATTTTTTATGGCAGGATACGTGTCTGGTTCACTATTGTGGTGCCATACTTAAAAGAATGAAAAGCTTAGAAAAACCTTTGTTGAAAAACCTTATTGTTTAAATTCATAATTGTATAATTAATCTAGTATGTTTGACATTTTATATATATTTTTAATGTTTTCCCTTCTTTTATTAGTGGTGAGTGAAGATCCTGTCATCAGCCTGTGTAGACCCCCTTTAAGAAGCTTCAGATCTGGTAAGAGATTGTTTTGTTGATACAACTTTTTTGTAAGTACAATTTTATTTTTACGTAGGGTGGTACATGTATTCATATGGTTCAAAATTAAAAAGTTACTATAAATGCACAATGAGCAAAGTCTGTCTGCCCCCTCTGTCCTTTACCCACCCAGTCTCTATCAGAGGCAACCAGTGTCAACAGTTTCTGAGGTATTTTTCCAAAGATATTTTATGGAGCTATTAGGAAATTCATATGTAAATGATCTTCTTTGTCCCTTTTTTAATGCAAGTTTTAGCCCAATAAAACTCTTTTCTGCATCTTATTGTTATTTTTACTTAACACTTTGAGACATGTTTTCTTGTAAGTATATAAAAGGCTTCCCCGTTCTTTTTAAGAGGTTGTTTCTTATATGTTGCTATGATTCTTTTTGTTAGCATGATAATTTGAAACTAGGGTCTGGGACTTTTTATTCCTCCCAGCATAATGCTAATAAAAAATTTCAAGAAAGAAGCTTTGTGGCTCAGCACTATAAATTTTCCCTGCCCCAATTACATTTCTCTTTGACTAAAACCTTAAAAAAGTGATGCCCTTAAATTAATTCCATGACTATGAAAGAAAACTAGTAAAGTTATTCCAAGCAGTACTCTTCATTTTCAGAGTTTATTGGCCCATAAGGATGCTTTCTCCTTTAAACTAAAAAGGAAGCTTATTTATCTTGACATTAGGTTTCTACTTCTCAATATTCCCTTTAAGAAAAACTAGGCCAGTTTTTTTTTATGGTTTTTTTCTTGATAGATAACTATCTTTAAGCATTATTAAGATACAGGTCTGTTACGGTTTTGATGCTGAACCTGTGGTAAAGAACCACGTAATACATTTCTTTTTAAGCTCTAATCACACTTTCTTGCTCTCTTGCAGATTTGGCATACGAAACAAATGGAAATACTAAAATGAATGAATTAGGTTTGTTTATCTCTAATTCTTGTAGATTCTCTGGGGGTTCTGATTATAGGAGCATATACATTTGGTTTAGTGGCTTGAGAATATTACTTTGTTCATTATCTCAGCTTGTGGGGCATTGTCCCTATGATCATGACCTTTTTTAATAGCTTTGGTTTTTAATTCTATCTGAAATTATGTCTTTTGTTATATTATTGTTTAAATTCATGTACAAATAGGCAATAACACATACATTTTAGTTTTTACTGGCCTCTCTGAAATTCACACTGTCGAGAGAAAAGGGATATCACCCTACCAATTAAGGTTTATTTTTTCTTGATATAGAAAGTGCATTTGAGATGTTTTTCCTAGTAAGTTCAGTGTCCTTTCCCACATTTGTTGAACTAGTTTAAATTCTCCTGAGTGTGTGCCTTGGTGTGGGGCATGAGATACCAAGATCTGTGGCTTTAAGTGAGCCTACATTGACTGCTTGGACTCAGTTTTAAGTTACAGTTCTCTTCTAAATTTGGAGATGAGTCAAAAGAAGGCAAGCCTCATTTTTCTTTTTAAAGAGTTGCAGCCTCTTTTAAATTCATCTTTCACCTAAGTACATCTGAATTTCCTTAGATACTTCAGGATTTATAGTGTCTGGGTACTGAAATTGATCCTTGAAGCATGCGGCTTATCGTGTGTGCTTTTAACCACCAGAGTTCCTCAAGTGCCCCTTTTAAAAACTTTAAAAAAATTTTTAACCATAAACTCTTATTTGGAAGAGAAGTTGGAGTTGAAATGATCCAGCACTTTTACATTCTGTGCTAGATTTAAAAATTACTTTTATAAGTGCTTTATAATAAAAACTAACTTTAAAAAAAAGTGCTTTGCAGTTCAAAGGAAATTACTGTGAGATTACTATAGAGAATCGCACCCTCTGATTCTTCTTATAGTAATATTAGTACATCTTGGAGTATATAAAATTGCTATTCATGGAGCTTGAATACTAGTGCTATCCCCACACTGTTCGGTACTCTCTCCCTTCCTGCTGACTCCCTCTAACTGTTCTCAAAGCATGATTGCCATTGAATAGTCTTAAAGTTATCTATACCAAGGGTCAGCAAACTACAGCCTCTAAGTAAAATCTGACCTGCAATCATACTTTTTTATAGCCTATGAGCTAAGAAAAGCTTCTACATTTTATATAAAATAATATATATGAAATATGTATAATACATATATAGTAAAATTTTATATATTTATGCATACATTTATACACACACACACACATATATATATATAAACTTTACACACACACACAAGACAGAGACCTAAAATATTTACTATTTGGCCCTTTATGGAAAAAGTTTATTGACCCCTGATTTATACTAATGGCAGAAATAAAGACCAGTTCACCCAAATTATCATTTGTTTGTTCTAAGAGTAAATTCAGAGAGTTACATACTTGCCTGAACATAAACTTATTGTAACACTCCGTACTAGGTTGTACTGACAGCATAGGAAGACAGGAAACACCGTGATTCCTGTATTCTGTCTAGTCTTTGAGAAAGCATGATATTCTTATTTACAAAACCTTCCTGTTTTGTCCCCAGACAAAACACAAAGTAAGTGAGGTTTTTATTTCGTTGAGTACCCTTCATACCTCACCAATAGGAATAGGAAAGTCTGTAGTAAAAATAGACTTGGAACTTTGTATTTTCCCCTAAAAACTGTGGCTAAGCAAAAGAAACTGAACAGAAAGTGATAACAGTGGTTTGTCTCTACTAGAGGAGATGGTTGCAAGTGATCTATTCTTACAACAAAATATAAAGACTTGAAAGTACCTTTTCTTAACTGGTTGAGATTTTAGAAGTACTTTCTGAAAGATGCTTTTTGATTGGTTGATATTGTTGGAAAAGTGACATCTCCTTAGCACATTTAATTATTGCCATTTGTATAAATATTTAATAAAGCCACAGCTTTTACAATTTCTTAAAATAAAATTTTTATTAAGTATATTATTGCTCCAAATAGGATTTTAATTTCTCAAAGCTTCTGCATGAGCACAGGGAAAGGTATACCTTTTTCAAAGTGTTTTTTTTAATGTTTTAACCATCTACATGTAACAGCCAAGTTTAAAACAGGAAGATGAATAATAAAAAACGGAAATGAAATTAAAACTCACAGTCATAGATTGTGCTGATTCATCATAAGATTGTGTAAATACTTATTCGTACATTCTTTGCAGCTTAGGTTAAAAAGATGAAAACAAGATGAAATGTTTAAAACCTTGCATGGAATCTAATTAAGCACAACTTTATAACTTTTTCTTAAGTTCTAAGTAATATTATTTATCACAGTGTGAGGAATATTATCCAAAGTCCTAAGTTGAAAGTTTTTATTCTGTGATCCTAAATCTATTCATTCATTACACAAACATTTGTTTTTAACCACCTGCTGTATGTCAGTGACTGGCCTAAATGCTCAAACCATAAAAAAAAGCCATACAAAATTTTTCTCTTGTTCTTATGAGTACATGATGTGGTGGAAAAGAAAAACAAGTTAAAAAATCATCATAATGTCATCATCAAAAAAAAAATCATCAAAAAAATGTTAAAATAGTGGTTTATGTATATGATAGTCTAGAGGAGAAGTGCCTAACTACTGATGAGATCAGGAAGTTTTTATGGAGGTGCATTTGTGTTGAGTTTTGAAGGATGAAAAGCAAAATGGGGAAGGAAATTGGAAATACTATAGCTTGTCTTATAATGGACATCGCTATTTTACCTTTAGAGTCCATATAATAGAAGATATTAAATTCCTTTACATTAGTGACAACACTGTCACATTAGATGTTAATTGTGAGATCTCATGTTAGATGACTTTTAGAGTGATATTCTAAATCAATAGATTTCTTGAGTTTCATTTACTAAAACAAAAACCATGTTTAAAATGCCTATATAGCTAACAATAGCCTGATACAATGATGATTGTCAATTTTAAAGGATTGATTATTATTTAGGATGTCTAATTCATAGTAATTTATCAGTTTATAAGTCACAAAATAATACTGTTTTTGTTTTCAGTGATATTATCAAGACGATCTTGCTTCTAACAATGTTCGTGTCTTGAATATTGATGATAAATACTGTTAGGAAAATGGAATTCTAAGGAAAGGGTCTTTAGATTTAAAAGTCTTAGAAGTGTTCAAAAATAGATAAAATCCAAGATTATTAAATATTTCAAATATATAAGATGTATTAAAAGTAAATGGGGAGCTTTCTTATATAACCTGGTTTTTAAAAAAATTCTTAAGTCCTCCCCCATACTAATTAGACAAGATAATTAAAAGCAGAAAAAAAACGATTGAATTTTAGGCAATATGGTATATGCAGGATTGATTATTGGTTGAATTGGTTCTAGACAAATTGACCTGGAACTTCAAAAGTATACGGAAATAAATTATTTCAGGATGAAAAAAAAGGATTATGGTGTTATTCATTCTTACTCATAGCTCAACGAAGGAATATAAATCTTCAACACACTTCTCTTTTCATAATTTCAGATTCTAAAATCAAGTTCAGCCTTAAAGAAATTTTGCTGTACCAAATAATTTTGAACCATTTAAAACATATGCCCTAATATAAGTGTAACTTTAGCCAAAGTACTATATTAAATGACTTACACTTAGGAGTTGTTGGAACCTCTCATATTAGGCAGAGTTCAGCTCTCAGCCTTTTCTTTGTCATTTATTCATTTACTCAGATAAATTACTGAGGGAACTTAGAATCTTCAGTTCTATTATATAAGGAGCTTGGAAGTTGCTGAGTATCAATACCTTCCTGAGTATTATCAGAGCCCAACTGACCACCTGTCCCACCTAAGGGGGAAGGGAAAAACAAATCCTTGTGAAGTTCATAATCAAAGGCTGATGCTCACTAAAAGACTGAGCCTTAATCATAGGACTATAGAATACTATTGTTCCCTGCATACCTCATCTCCACATTACTAAGGTCTATTTGCAGCCGTTCCTTTTACCTAGAACATCATGTCTAGGTATCAGTATAAAATTATACCAAGATCTACCAAAAGGCAGAAAACACAGTTTAAAGAGACAGAGCCAACACTAAAACTAGGCATGACAGATACTGGAATTATCAGATAGGGAATTTGAAACAGCTATGATTAATATACCAAAGACTATTGAACAAAGTAGACAGCATGCACAAACAGATGGACAGTGTGAGCAAAGAGATGAAAATCCTAAAAAAATTGAAAAGAAATGCTAGAGATTTAAAAATACTGTAACAGAAAAATAAATAAATAAATAATATAACAAATGAAGAATGCCTTTGATGGGCATAATAATAGACTAGACTTAGCTGAGGAAAAAATTTCTGAGCTAGAGGATATATCAACAGAATCCTCAAAGAAATGAAAATGCCACTGTGATGATAACATTGCAATATGTAAATATATCAAATAAAACGTGTTCTATACCTTAAACTTACACAATGTTATATGTCAATTATATCTCAATTTAAAAAAATAGAATCCTTGGAAACAAGCAAAGAAAGCAAAGACTGAAAAAAAACCCCAGAATATCCAAGGATTGTAGGACAACTATAAAAGTGTAACAGTTATAATGGGAATACCGGAAAAAGACAAAAAGGAACAGAAGAAATATTTGAAACAATAATGACTGAATTCTTCCAAATTGATGTCAAATACCAAACCACAAGTCCAGGAAGCTTAGAGAACACCAAATAAAATAAATGGAAAAAAACACACCTAGGTATTATATCATTTTCCAACTACAGAAAATCAAAAAAATAAAATCCTGAAAGAAGCCAGAGGAAGAAAACATCTCACTTAAAAAGGAACAAAGAATTACATCCAACTTCTCAGAAACCATGCAAGCAAGTGGAAAGTAAAGATTTTAATGTTAAGAGAAAAAAAACACCAACCAGGAATTCTATACAGGCATACCTTGAAGATGTATGTTTGGTTCCAGATCACTGCCATAGCAAATACTACAATAAAGTGAATCAAATGAATTATTTGGTTTATCAGTACATATAAAAATTATATATTTGTACTATACTGTAGTCTATTAGGTGTGCAATTGCATATGTCTAAAAAAAAGTGCATGCATTCCTTGATTTTTAAATACTGCCCAAAAATGCTAACCTTCATTTGAGCTTTCATTGAATCATAGTCACTAATAATAGATTGCTTAACATACAATATTAGTGGAAAGGTTTGAAATAATGCAAAAATTACCAAAATGTGACACAAAGTGTGAAACTGCTGTTGGAAAAATGGCATCAAGAGACTTGTTCAACACATTACTACAAATCTTCAATTTGTAAAAAAAAAAATCAGTATCTGTGAAGCAAAATAAAGCAAAGAGAAATGAAAGGAGGTATCCCTGTACCTTACAGAATTATCCTTCAGAGTTGAATCTTCTAGCCAAGCTAATTAAGGAAAAAAGAAAAAGGACTATTATCAGAAATGAAAGAGGGGACATGATTACAGATCCCTTGGTAATTAAAAGGCTAATATAGTAATATTATGAACAACTCTATGCCCACAAATTTGATAACCAAATGATATGGACCAATTCCTTGAGAAAGACCTCTGCCAGAACTCACTCAAGAAGAAATAGATGAT
The DNA here is from genome assembly GCF_040802235.1 of Manis javanica. Lineage (NCBI taxonomy): Eukaryota > Metazoa > Chordata > Mammalia > Pholidota > Manidae > Manis > Manis javanica. The sequence continues at coordinate 88,309,251 of NC_133166.1, forward strand.
CTGAATAGACATGTATGTATTAAATAAATTGAATCAATAACTAATGACCTTCCAAAACAGCAAGCACCAGGCCCAAATGAGCTCTTGTGAAATCTAAGGAAGAAATTATACCAATTCACTACAGTCTCTTTCAGAAAGAGAATAGATGAAAGAGAATACTTCCTAACTCATTCTTTGAGGCCAGCATTCCCCTAAAGCCAAAACCAGACAAACATTACAAAAAAAGAAAACTACAGACTAATATCTCTTTTGAACATAGGTACAAAAATCTTAAAAATATTAGCAAATCAAATACAAAAAGAATTATATGTTACAACCAAGTAGAATTTGTCCCAGGTATGCAAAGTTGGTTCAGCATTGATAATCTATTGTAATCCATCACATCAACATACTAAAAAAGGATAGATGCAAAAAAACATTTGATGAATCCAACACCCATTTATGGTAAAAACTCTCAGTAAACTTAGAGGGGAACTTTCTCAACTTGATGAAGACTACAAAGAAATAGCTAATATAATGATGAGAAACAGCTTTTATATTAACATCACGTACAAGGCAAGGATGTGCCTGCTTACCACTCTATTTCAACATTGTGCTGGAAATTCTAGCTAATGCAATAAAACAAAAAATAAAACGTATGTAGACTGGGAGGGAAGAAATCTATCTCTGTAGATGATATGCTTATCTATGTAGAAAATACAAAAGAATGGAGAAAACAACTGGAAGTAAGTAATTATAGCAAGATCGCAGGATACAGGTTAATATAAAAGTCAATCACTTTACTATATACCATCAATGAATAAGAGAAATTTGAAATTAAAAACAATATGGTTTATGTTAGCATCTCCCAAAATGAAATAACTTACGTATAAATCTTAGAGAAAATGTACAAGATTTAAGTGAATGAACTAAAAGAATTAGTAAGTGGAGAGATATTCCATGTTCATTGGTAAGGAGATTCAGTGTAATTCAATGCAATCCCAATGAAAATCCCAGCAAGTTAATTTATGGATATCTACAAACTGATTTTAAAGTGTATATGGAGAATCAAAAGACCCAGAATAGCCAACACAGTATTGACAAACCAAGTAGGAAAGATAAACTCAATCTCAAGACTTAACTCTATAGAGTGGGACACCAGCAGGGGCAGTGTACATGACTATTCTGTTGGGGGTTGGGGGGCAGCAAGAGAAAAGTTAGCCATGTTGTGTCTAATCAGAAAGGTGATGAACACTGTGAAAGCCCCAGCTGCCATTAGTCCCTACAGTCAAACTGTGTTAGTCGACAGGGCCATTTACATTTTAGGATAACTAGGCATGGACCCTTTGAGTGGACAGCTTGTTACAGGAGGGATGGAAGAAGAAGCCCAAAAAGGTCTTACAAACATGGGTGAAATTCTAAAAGCTGTCAGTGTGGTAAAAACAACTATTTTTCTGGCTGGCGTTAAATGACTTCATACTGTCAATGAAATCTACAAACAGTATTTCAAAAGTAATTTTCCTGCAAGAGCTGCTTACCAGGTTGCTGCTTTGCCCAAAGGAGGCCTTGTAGAAATTGAAGCAGTGGCCGTCCAAGGACCTCTTGCAACACTGTAAGTGTTATTTATATAATACATAATTATGACACATTTCTGGAATCTTAATGTTTTTAAGTTAGTATCTTAATCTTTACAATTGATGTTGGAAAGAATAAGGTTAACTAAAATACCCAAGGCTATTATGGAAATACTATATATTAAGGGGAATTGACCATGAATTGAAGATTAAATGATGAATCCAGTTACTGATGTTATAAATTAACACTTATGTGCACTCATATTATTGGATCTGGGAAAAGAGGCATACATTACAGTTACTCAAATAAAAGTAAAGAGGAATAACATGTAGGAAAGATGAGTCACTGTTCCTGAGAAATAATAAAAGAGCGCACCTAATTCATTAAATCCTATTAATGATGTGAAATATTTAGTTCTCATGTCAGATAATGTGATTCTGCTTTTACATGAGTAAAGTTTAAAAGTATTTAAGTTTCAGTAGTAGAGAGAGGTAAAGAAAAAAATGGACCAAAATTTTATATAGGTAATATTTTTTCTAATGGAACTAAAACATCCAGATTTTTTTTTTAAAAGACTTACCTCTAAAGCTATGGTAATTGAGACTGATACTGGCAAATAGGTTAGTGGAGCAGAATAGAGAACCCATAAATACACCCACATGTAGTCAGCTGATCTTTGACAAAGGAGCAAAGGCAATACAGTGGTGCAAAGAGATCTTCAACAAATGGTGGTACATCAACTGGACACCCACCTGCAAAAGAAAAAAGAATTGAAACACAGAATTTAACATCTTTCACAAACATTAACTCAAAATGGATTAGAGACCTAAATGTAAACACCAATCTAGGAAACTCCTTAAGACAACATAGGGGAAAACCTAATTACATTGGGTATGATGATGCCTGTTTAGGTAATAGACCAAAGCCAAGACTCATAAAAGAAATAATTGATAAGCTGAACTTCATTAAAATAAAAAACTTTCTGTTCTTCAAAATACAGTGTCAAGAAAATGAGAAGACAAGCCACAGACTGGGGGCAGATATTTACAAGTGACATATTCTGATGGAGGACTGTTATCCAAAATATACAAAGAACTCTTAAAACTCCTTAATGAGAAAACAATTTAATTTATGAAATGAGTCAAAACCCCTAACTGTTACCTGAACAAAAAAGATGTACAAACAGCAAATAAGCATATGAAAAGATGCTCTACATCATGTCATTCAGAAAAGGAAATGCAATATAAAACAGTGAGATATCCCTGCATACCTGTTAGAGTGGCCAAGATCCAATACACTTGACAATAACAAATGCTAATGAGGATGTGGAGCAAAACAACTGTCATTCATTGCTAGTCAGAATGCAAACTGGTACAACCACTTTGAAGAAGTTTTTTCAAAACTAAACATATTCGTATTATATGGTCCAGCATTTGCACTCTTTAACATTTACCCATACAACATTACTTAACATCCATACAAAAGCCTGCCAGCCATGTTTATGGCAGCTTTATTTATAATTGCCAAAACTAGGAAGCAACCAAGATGTCTTTCAGTAGATGAATGGATAAACAGTCATACATCCAGACAAGGGAGTATTATTAAGCACTAAAAAGAAATGTTATCAAGCCATGAAGAGTATAAATGCATGTTACTCAGTTAAAGAAGCCAATCTAAAAAAGATACACACTGAATGATTCCAACTATATGACATTCTGGAAAAAGCAAAACTATTGAGACCATAAAAACCTAAGTGGTTGCCAAGGGTTTTGGGGGAATGGGAGAAAGCTGAATAGGCAGAGCACAGGATTTTTAGGGCATGAAAATACTCCGTATGATATCATAATGATGGTTACTTGTCATTATATATTTGTCAACCTGAGAATGTACAACACCAAGACTGAACTGTTATGGTCTTTGAGTGATTATGATGTGTTGGTGTAGGATCATCAGTTGTAACAAATGTACCATTCTGGTGGGGGATGTTGACCATAGGGGAGGCTATGCATGAGTATGTGCAGGGAGTATATATAGGAAATCTACCTACCTTCCCCTCAGTTTTTCTGTGAACCTTAAACTGGTCTCTAAAAAGAGGCTTAATAAAAAATAATTACTGAGTGTTTACATTATAATGTTACGAAAAGATTGATGTATTGGTAGAAGGGTAGTAGACTGGAAGGAAATCAGAAGAGCTTTTGTCACAAGTCTTTGTATCACTTGTTAGTCCCAACACCCTTTGACAAGTCACTTAATATCTATAGCCTTACCTATGAGAGTATTCCCATATGACAGTATGGGAATCAGATAACAGACGTGATGGCTTTTTTGAAAACTAGCTAGCACCATGCAAATATTAACGACTTAATTACTATTAAGATAATAACTAAGACATGGCCATTGACTCTTTTGAAAACATCTTTTTGCATGCTATGTGAATAGTTGAATAAATGAATATGTAAACTGCACAGTTACAATAATAGTTATGTACTTAGAAAATAAAACCTCAAAAAAGTGAGCAATGCCTTTTTGTGTGAATGGAAATATTAATTTAAAAATTTTAAGAGAGGAGAACTAAAATAAGTTTGACTTTCCATTTTTCTGCTTGAAAAAAGAAAATGAAAGGACAGTTTCCCTAAGGATCTTAGATTAAAATAGCACCTAATACATACCAGATTCTAGCTTTTTAGAGTAAGATAATATCCACAATTTTCTTAGGGTTAGCTTTTTTCTTTATCAAAAATTTTGCATAGTGATTTGCACTTGACACTACTGAGAAGTAGTAGTAGTTTGGCTAGTATTATCCCAATATTATTAAACTGATTTAAAAACAATATTCCCAAATTCCTGTGCCTCCCACAATACTGTTTTCCCTTTTGAAAAGCAAATAGGGGTTAAAATCAATAGAGGTAAATGCTGAAAAGAAACAGTTTTCAGCTTTGTGGACAGAATCTGATTAATGCTACTTTTCATGTGATCATTCAGCAATATTTTAGCCGTGCTGTGCAATGCCTGCATTTGGGTTTAACTTCCTTTATTTCAAGAGTATTCAGAATAGCCAGTGTAAAAAATACCACATCTCAAGGTTGTTTGATACATTTTGCTCATGTATCTTTGTCCAAATTCTCTGGCTCTAAAAAATAGTGGTGTATGTGAACCTGCTGAAACTAAGAGAGTTTCTTGATCTTTCTTACTTTGGGGTGTACCAGTGCATTTTAAAGAACCGGTACTGTAGGTTTTTCAAGGGAGTGTAGAAAATCTGGTAAACAGAAGAATGAGAATACAGTAAACATACAGGCACTGAAATATTTGTCAACGCAGAATTGAATGATTTTTGCAAACATGTTACATTTTAGAGTACAAATAGATGTGGCTAAAGGAAAAAAACTTTCTGATTCTTGTTTAGACTTATTTCTGAAATAACCTGGAAGAAAATAATATTCTTCTGTGATTAACCTGAAAAAAAGTTTAGTTCTGTAACTTTATGTTCACTTTCCTAAATTAAATACTCTATTTATTCCTAAATTTTAGCTTTTGATGTTGTATGTAACATGTCTGCTTTTCTTTTCTAGAAGTCACTAGTGTTCAGCAGAAGGTCAATTTCTCTGAAGAAGGTATTTTCTTTTAAGATATTGTACAGTATATTCTAAATCTTTGTTAATGTGAGAAATAATTTTGATAGGTACCTAAGAGAGCAGAAAAATAGTCACTTTTCAGAAAAAAATTTAGGTTTATGTTAAGTGGTCAGGTAATATAGGATAGAATGAGATGATAGTCTTTACATGCATTTTAAACATCTTTGGTCTGAGTTAATGATTTTAAGCAAAACTGGGATTTTTAGTTTCTGGCATATGCTGGCTTTTGACTATTGTATTAAAATAATCACTTTTCTAAATTCTCAGAACTAATCTATGTGTGAATAGGAAAATTTAGTCCATTTTTAAGCCCACCATAATCTGAATTTAGTCACCTACATATGGAAATGTTTGTATATTGGTGTGTATATACATATCCCCCCTTTGAAAACACATACACACACACACACACACATACACACATGCTTATATTGATCTTGTCTCAGTTCACACACTATCACTAACTATATGTAGTTCACACCCCCATAAGGTAAAATTTTTCTGCTATGTAATGCTCATTTGTTCACTTTCTGACTCCACATTAAAGCCTCAGAATATAATTTTCTATATCACTCTGAATGTTTGGAATATGATTATATGCCTCAGAGAACATAAAATAAATGGGCTCAATTTTGGCTTATTTAGAACTTGGTATAAAGAACAGTAACATAATAAATAGCAATTCTGTATCTGATAATTAAAAAGGCTTCATTTTAATGTTAAATTATTTTTGTTTTTTAATCCAAATCTTTAGAGCATTATAATAAAGACTATATGAGTATATTCTTTACTTCTTTCAGGAGAAACTGAAGATGATCAAGATAGCTCTGTCAGTGTTGGAACTACTATTGAGGTCAGATCCAGGGATTCTCTTGATTCTAGAGGTAACGTTGCTTTGTATACATGAAACTCATCTCCTAGGAGCTGTCTTTTTAGTTAAAATATTAAAGTCTTCTGTGAATTTGCTTTTTTTAAAAATGATTTGAAGTATTAAAGCTTTTTTAAAAGCATGTACTTCTTAGTATTTATTAAAATTACTGATTCCATGTATGCATCTGATTAGTAATGTAATGTCATATAATATCTAAACAAGTAAGTCACTTGTTAGCCTAATTTGATATTTATAGAATGTAAGATATTTTTCCACCCCAAAGAAGAGTTATTTATAGGTTTTTTTAAACTTCTAGAGAAACTGATCACATGGCATTGGTACTCACTATACTGTTAGGAGTGTTAGTTAGCTTTTAGGAAGTTTTAAAATACTTAGATAACTAATTTTAACTCTGGATTATTCGAATTCACACCAAGTTAGTAATAAGAGCTTCTAAGTGTTATTATGAATTTGTATATAAGTTTTATTCAGGCAAAGAATTGGCTGAAGAGAAAAAAATATGAATTTGAGTCTCAAGAGAGTGCTGAACAAATTTGTAAGCTCCATAAATAATAAGTAACTTTATATTTTAGTCCCATGGAAGAGTAACTATGCACTGTCCTCTCACCACCTTGTAAGAATTTCTGTAATTCCTGTATTGTATTTCATCATTACACTTTAAAAATAAGCTCATAACTCCTTGGGCAAGGGAAACAAAAGCAAAAATGAACAAGTGGGACTACAGACTAAAAAGCTTCTGTACAGCAAAGGACACCATCAGCAGAACAAAAAGGCATCTTCTACAGTATGGGAGAATATATTCATAAATGACATATCTGATAAGGTGTTAACATCCAAAATATATAAAGAACTCACACACCTCAACACCCAAAAAGCAAATAACCCGATTAAAAAATGGGTGGAGGCTGTGAACAGATACTTCTCCAAAGAAGAAACTCAGATGGCCAACAGGTGCATGAAAAACACTTCACATCATTAATCATCAGGGAAATGCAAATTAAAATCACAATGAGATATCACCTCACACCAGTTAGGATGGCCAGTATCCAAAAGATAAGAAACAACCAATGCTGGCGAGGATGCTGTGAAAGGGGAACCCTCCTACGCTGTTGGTGGGAATGTAAATTAGTTAACCATTGTGGAAAGCAATATGGAGGTTCCTCAAAAAACTCAAAATAGAAATACCATTTGACCCAGGAATTCCACTCCTAGGAATTCACCCAAAGAAAACAAGATCCTAGATTCAAAAAGACATGCACCCCTATGTTTAACGCAGCACTATTTACAATAGCCGAGAAATGGAAGCAACCTAAGTGTCCATCAGTAGATGATTGGAAAAAGAAGATGTGGTACATGTACACAATGGAATATTATTCAGCCATAAGAAGAAAACCAATCCTACCATTTACAACAACATGGATGGAGCTAAGGGTATTATGCTCAGTAAAATAAGCCAGGCAGAGAAAGACAAGTACCAAATGATTTCTCTTGTTTGTGGAGTATAACAACAAAGCAAACCTGAAAGAACAAAACAGCTGCAGACTCAACAGACTCCAAGAAGGGACTGTTGGTTACCAAAGGGAAGGCATGGGGAGGGTGGGTGAGGAGGAAGGGAGAAGGGTATTAAGGGGCATTATAATTAACACCCCTCGTGTAAGGGGGTCATGTGGAAGGCAGTATAGCACAGAGAAGTAGTGACTGTAGCATCTTACTGCACTGATAGACAGTGACTGCAATGGGCGGGGGTGACTTGATAATATGGGTGAATGTAGTAACTACAATGTTGCTCATGTGAAACCATAAGACTATATCAAAGATACCTAATAAAATTTTAAAAAATAATAATAAGCTCATAATCTGGTTTATGGGTATTTGTGATCCATATACTTCCCATCCTGTCTCAGTTCTCATTTTTTCTTGATATAGAAATCCAAAAGAAGATTGCATAACATTCTTTAATAGTGACTAAGAACATGGGCTCTGGGGCCAGAATCCCTGAGTTTCACTCCTCCCCTGCTAGGTTTATGCCCTCAGGCAATAGTTTAACTCCTTTGTTCCTCAGTTCTGTCATCATGTTGTTGTGAGGTTAAATTAATACATATGTGCGAAGCACCTAGAAGGTACTTGGCACATAGTAAACACTTAAGTGCTGTTATTAGTTTCCATATATATACATATATATATGTATAGATAAAGATTAAAAAATTAGAGACTAATTAATCTATTCATATAGCCAATTGTTAGATGCCATTGCCACCAGCATATGGCTTTTTGAAACTATATAAACCACAGGCTTCGTGATCCCGTTAGAACTTTAATAAATTATTACTGAAGCACATATACCCTCATGCAGAAGAAAACTCTAGCTAAAGAACAAAGAGGTGAGACAATATTAAAAAGAATGCTGATCTTCCTAGATTATCTTCTCGGCCAATTTATCACAAGAAGATCCATAGGAATGCGAGAAGGAAATAGAATTTCATGCATATTTATTTTTTATTATGCATATAAAGTGTTCATTTTTGTTTGTTTTAGCACATTAACACATTAGTTAATACATTATTTCAGTAATACATGTATATAATGTTAGAAAGAAATAAGTTTTAGAGATTGATGTTCAAAATTTTTTAGTAATAGGAGTACCCTAACAAAAATACTTAGCTACATCTTGAGGTGTCAAATGCTTCTGCTTCCAAAATCTGATCACTTTTAAACAGATTTATTTATAAATTCTACTCTTACATGAAAAAGTTTTTAAGAAGAATAGACTAAAATACATAATGTATTGACCACTTGCAAGAAAATTTTAAGGCAAAAATTGGATATTAATGATTTCAAGAAGCTCCAGTATTTTTTACTTCAAAATTTTTCCCAACACGAGGGTTTCATTATCTCCCTCACCTCATGCCATGTTCTGTATCTTAGATTTTTCTTATTTAAAATGTTCAAAGGTTAGGGAAGAGAGGTAATTAATTTTTTAGATACAACATGATTCCTTAGAAACTCCTTTTTTAAAAAAACTAATTGTGCACCCAAGTGTTGAATTCCTTGGGGTCTATCTGAACATTTTTGCTCTTTTGATTACTCATTGTTCTCTTCTAAAATGTGCACTTAAAAAGTTAAATGTACTTCATAGCATGCTTTCTTTTTTATTTTTTAGAGAAAAATACTAGACCATCAAGTCAATACCCAGAATCACTTTGGCGGTCACCACAAAGTAAGTAAAACCCTGTTTTACACTCTTAAAAGTCTACTGTATACATTGTCAAATGCTATTCTTATTTTTGAAGATCCTTTTTTGCAGTTTTAATGTAAAATGTTGAAAAAGAGGTGTGTTGAAAAATGTTTCCTAAGAAAACAACCTCATCCTGCATCTTGAATTTGTTTCTTGAATTAATCTCTGTACCCAACCTTTAATTTGAATTAAAAAAAAAAACTTATTGCTTTTTGTGATTGATTAAAAATCTTTGCTTACAATATAAATTTGTTGATTGATTTTAGTTTAATAAACTAATGTAGTTTGAGCCTACATATGTGAACATATTCTAATAAGGATATAAAACTTTATGTGCAGTATTTCAGCTCTGTTGCAAAAGTTTGGAAGGATGAATAAATAAGTGATAAAACAGGTATAGTAAAAAGTAATGGTAAGCTAGGTGGTGGGTATATAAAAAGTCTTACAGCCTTGCTTACTTTGAAAATTTTCATAGTAAAATGTTGAGAAACACAAAAAGGATTGGAAAGTAATATATTAAAATGCTAACAATGATTGGTGACATTTTTCTTTTACTTTTTTTCTGTATTTTGTAGATAATCTACAATGTATATGTATTTCTTAGGTTAAACAGAAATTATATTGATTTTTATTTTTCTCTTTTTCAATCAAGTACCAAAATTTGGGATAATTATTGATCAACTGAGAATGTCCTCGTATGTAAAATCTTCAGGGAGGACTTTTTTTCTTTTCACATCATCTTCTTTAAAATCTGAACTATTTTAAGAATAAAATCATCTCTAAAAATAAAGAAAAGTTTTTGGAAATCTGTTTATAATCACTGTGTCCATAGAATTCCACTTTACATACACACACAGGTTCCAGGGTTTGGACTTCAAACAGACAAAACAAAACCTGAAACACACAAAAAAATAATTTGTGGAAATTACTCTCTGAAACATCTTATATGTTTGATCTTCGAAGCTTTTAAATGTATCTATCTTGCAAATAAACTGTTACACTCAGACAATGAAATACTTTTCTGTTACGGAAAATGAGTTTGTTCTATACTTAACAGTACATGATCAAGATATACTCCCTTGACTAAGATGCCATTGATTTTATGTATCGCTGAGAAAGAAAAACAGCAAATTAAACTATCACATACAATTGATTATAAGATACAGCCTTAAGTCAGAGGTGTTTTTTAAAAAGTGCTTCGTAGAGTTGATGAAAGACAATAAATAGTATATAAGAAAGCATGTGTCTACAGGGAAGACAGTGTGGCACAGAGAAGACAAGTAGTGACTGTGGCATCTTACTACACTGATGGACAGTAACTGCAGTGCAGGGGACTTGATAATATGGGTGAATGTAGGAACCACAATGTTTTTCATGTGAAACCTTCATAAGCGTGTATATCAATGATACCTTAATAAAAAAAGAAAAAAGAAAGCATGTGTCCAACGTTTTAAAAAGTATTTTGTTACCATTGTCTGAAAGCAAATCTGGAAGAATACACATTTACCTGTCTTTTTTACTTTGCACATAATGTTTTGCCCATAGTAGGCAGTTGATAGATATTTCTAAATTTTTAAGTTATGCATTTCTAAAATGGTGTATTTCTTTTACAGCTAGCATATATTGCATTTGTGTTTGGAAACAAAAGTTGAAAATAGATTTGCATTGATATTTGTACCAATGGGTAGAAGTAACACATTTCTTCAAGGCAGATTTGGAAATAAACTTGTTATAACTGTTTTTAGTATTATGTTCTAATTATTCCATTGTATCACTTTACACCTTAAATGCTATCCAAAACATAAAGTAGTCTTTCACTTTGTAATTACTTTGCAACGGTCACAAATTTGCTTGTGTAGTAGGTACCGTTATACATTATGTACGGACTACTTGGGTTTGCATCCCAGCCCTGCTTTTAGATGTGTTCTTTTGGGCAAATGTTAGTTTCAGGTTCCTTATTTGCAAAATAGAAATAATAGTATTCACCACATCAATTATGAGAATTAAGTAAAATTATACTTGATACCTGGCAAACATTCAGTATTTTTATTCATTATCTTGATGGTAGTGATCCTAAAGCTGACTTTTTGTCCAATTCCTGAACATTTTGATGTTTAGAAAAGGGAAGAAATATGAATGTTGTATATGTTTGGGACTCATGAAAGAAAGATTTGATGGTTTTGTTTTGTTTGTAGTATCCATATTTTAAAAAGTAAAATGTTTATGCAGCATCTTCATTGTTTTTTTTTCCAAGTATTCTATGACCTTATCTCTGTTTTCTGTTGCAGGTCGAGACTTCACAGCTCTTCATAAGCAAACTCCAATGCTAAGTAAGTGGTTGGTTGTCTGTTCTTTTATCAATCAACTAATTCTAACCTTATCTTATTCTGCCAACAAAAAGTTTGAATGGGATTTTGAGTCATTTTACTCTCTTTGCCTTTTATTCTGCCACATGTTGATACTGTATGTTATAAATACTCTGTGCTATGGAAATGTGTTTAGGACTATTTTACTGAAATTAACTTGTAATAGTAAATTGTTAACTGTTCCTTCTTAAACATTGAAATCAGGTTCAGTTATTCTCATAGACCAGCCCAAAGGACTTGTGCAGAGTTTTATCTATTAAGTGATTATATATTTACTTGCTGTCTGTTTTACTGTAGGAAGTGGTTCATCCTCACTGATATGATACTTTGACATTGTCTTTTACTTCTTAACCTGTTGCTTTTGTTATTTTCCTCCCCAACTTATTTTGCCTTTCTGATAAATTTAGCTTAAAACATGAGTGTGATAGACATTTTCAAAGGATGTAAAGTAATGTCTTGATATTTGTACTTGCTGCAGGCTCAGGGTATCAAAAAAACCCTCAGGAATGGGTTGAACAAACCCCAAGAATAAGGCCAAGGACTAGGATGCAAAGTAAGTTGATAAATCTCTACCTGTTATTGAAATAATTTTAATTGCTGTTTTTCTTATGTAACATATAAAAATACTTAGTTCTTCAGGTAAGCATTTAGGTTGTAATTTCATTAAAAAAGAACAGCTATAATTACTAGTTTAATGATTTCCATCTGCTTCTATTGGGAGGAGATGGACTGGGTGTACAGTGTAGATAGTGGTGTGAGAAAACCAGTAGATGATGGGTCTAGCTTGACAAGGTGTCAGCTCCTTTTAGCAGCAATACAATCTGTACAGTATAGTGAGATTGTACTCTTTTGACAATACCTGTTCTTTAGTTTTGACAGTCTTTACTTTCATGTAAATAACCACTTAAAGCAGCTCTGTGTACTCATTAATTTGAGTTATAATTACTCAGTATTTTAAGTAATAATTACTCAGTATTTTGAGTAATAAAGGTTAAAATCCATAAACTATTTCTGTGTTTAGTTTTAAGGTGGATTAAGCGTCACAGAATTTAAGAAATATCATAAATAAATGCAATGAAGCAATCATACTTTGAATTCAGTATCTATCATAATTTCTATAGCAGTGTGTCCACATTAAGCATTGACTATATAAAAAAACCCAGGCCTTAAGTGATCCTTAACCTTATCCTTTCTTTACTCATCTAACCACAGTAGGTCTCGAGGTCATCGGGTATCCCCTTACTTTCACTTAGATAATGTAAAAATCCCTACCGTGTATATCTCTTACTCATGAAATGGCTACCTATAATTGTACAAGATAACCTCTGTGGCTTTGGTTTTCCACCAGTAAAGTAGTAATAGTCACAAGTCATTTTTTCCAAGCAGTCAAGTTTTATCCCATGTATGAGTTCTTCAGCTATCTAAAACTGAAGTAGCTTTTTTTTATACAATTTTTTTATTAAGGTATTATTGATATACACTCTTATGAAGGTTTCACATGAAAAACAATGTGGTTACTACATTCATCCATATTATCAAGTCCCCCCTGTACCCCATTACAACCACTATCCATCAATGTAATAAGATGCCACAGTGAAGAAGCTTTTTGCCCTGGTTTTGTTGTCTGTCATTTCTTATTGCTGTATGTACTTTCTTTTAGAAGACCATTTCCTTTTACAATTTGCTCTCCTGACCTAAAATAAAATACTAATTATTCAGCTTATTAAGATTATGTTTATAATCAGTATCAAAAATTAAAACTTACTTTGAAGATCTGAGAGATGCTCTTGGAAATAAAAATACATGAGTTTATGTATATATATACTATGAAAACTTCAGGAACTTCTGTTATTTTTTAGTTCTTAAATATATATTCTGGGTAATTAATATCAGATAAGTTACTCCCAGATAAGTGAAGTATTGTATGCAGTGTTATCAAAAAATGTTTGTATAATTTTTATTTCCTCTAATAACACACTGTACAAATGCAATACAGTAGGGAAAATAATTACATTGAAGATCCAGTTGGAACATAGATCTTTTTAGTTCCTAAATTAATAAAATAAAAATTCATACTTTATCTGTTTGCATTATTTGAGTTACTATATTTATTGTGGCTTAAATAGTTATATACTGATTGATAGCCATCTACCACATATATGAAGCTTTGAGAGTTGAATAGAAATTATATACCAAAGGTTTGCACATTAAAGTGCAGATAACAGAATTCTGTAGACTTTTAACCACATGTGAACTTGAAGATAAGAACAATGAACAGGAGGAAAATATATTCAATGAAAGTAGAAGACTGCAAAGATTTCCAGATAGGTTTATACATTCCTCTTCAGTCCAAGCTCATTTAAAAAATAGTTTTTCTTAGCATTACAAATTTCATGTCTCACTGTCTTAATTATACATTTCTGCCTACTTTAATGAGGAAAAAAATTAACTTTTAGATTTATGGATTTACGAACCTGGGACTTTAGATACTTACTGGTCACCCCATGTTAGTACTAGTTCCTTGGGTATTCAGGTCCCAATTAGATTATTGCCTGTATCCTAACCTTTTGGGAAGGATAGAACCACTGTCTCTATTTTTCCTGTTTCCCAGGTGGTGAAACAGTAAGAATAGGGAAGAATATGTACAGAGAGGTCAGACCTCTGAGACTATGCCTCATTAATATGCATTCTTTGGAATCTGTCTCTGAAAGTGGGATAGAGAAAAGAGGAAAGTTTGGAATCAGAGCTCTTGGGTTCCAGACCCAGTTCTTCTACTTCCTAACTGACCTTGGTAAAGTCATTTAATCTTTGTGTACCTTGATTTTCTAGGGATAATAGTTTCTATGATTAAATTATTCTAAAGAGCTTATTATAAATGGGAACACAGTTTTTTCATTCTAAATGCCATATGAATAATTATTAATGCTTACTCATTGTTAATATACTGTGTAATAATAATAATGACTGTGAGCCAAGATGGCGGCGTGAGTAGAGCAACGGAAATCTCCTCCTAAAACCATATATATTTTTGAAAATGCAACAAATACAACTATTCCTAAAAGAGAGACCAGAGACACAGGACAACAGCCAGACTACATCTACACCTGTGAGAACCCAGCGCCTCACGAAGGGGATAATATACAAGCCACAGCCCAGCGGGACCTGAGCGCCCCTCACCCCAGCTTCCAGCAGGAGGAGAGGAGTTGGAACAGGGACGGAGAGGGAGCCGAGGACTGCTAAACACCCAGCTCTAGCCATCTGCACCGAGAGCGCAGACACACATGGTGTGCTGGATACTAGGGAAATAGGACAGTAAAACCTGTGAGCGGGTCCCCGCACCTGGTGCCCCTGGGACAAAAGAAAAGTGAGTGTGCTTTGAAAGTCTTAAAGGGACAGGGACCCCACAGCTGGACGGAAGCACCCAGGCACACTCAGCCCAGCAGCTGGGAATCCCGGGGAGCTCCGGGTGCCCTAACCCTCTGGGCGGTAGTGCAGGTCGGAGGCCCCTCACGGCAATAAACAGCCTCCCGCCCCTTCCCCCTACGGGGTGGCTCTGCCATAGCAGAGGAGCAGCCTGAGTCTGGCCATGCTCACAGCAGCAGGGCAGAGCTTCTTTCACAGCAGCTGGGCAAGAATCAGAGATCCGATCTGCACAAAGCTGCCCATCATAAGCTGCTAGGGGTCGCTGCTCTCCCAGGAGAGGAAGGCCAAAAACTAGCAAGAAGGGACATTCTCTCAGCTGACACATACACCAGCTCCCCACAAATACCTCTATCACCACGAAAAGGTAGAAGAATTTGATCCAGACCAAAATCACAGAGACAACTTCTGAGAAGGAGCTTAGATAGACCTACGCAATCTTCCTGAAAAAGAATTCAAAATAAAGGTCATAACCATGCTGTTAGAGATGCAGAGAAAAATACAAGAGCAAATGGACAAAGTAGGGAGGGAGACTACATAAATAAAACAATCTCTGGAAGGATTTAAAAGCAGAATGGATGAGATGCAAGAGGCCATTGATGAAATAGAGAGCAGAAAACAGGAACACATAGAAGCTGACGCAGAGAGAGATAAAAGGATCTCCAGGAATGAAACAATATTAAGAGAACTGTGTGACCAACCCAAAACGAACAATATCCACATTATAGGGGAACCAGAAGAAGAAGAGAGAAAAAGGAACAGAAAGTGTATTTGAAGAAGTAATTGCTGAAAACTTACCAAAACTGAGGGAGGAAATAATCGATCAGACCACGGAAGTACACAGAACTCCCAACAGAAGGAACCAAAGGAGGACAACACCAAGACACATAATAATTAAAATGGCAAAGATCAAGGACAAGGACAGAGTTTTAAAGGCATCTAGAGAGAGGAAAAAGGTCTCCTACAAAGGAAAACCCATCAGGCTATCATCAGACTTATCAACAGAAACCTCACAGGCCAGAAGAAAACACCATGATATATTTAATGCAATGAAACAGAAGGGCCTTGAACAAAGAATGCTGTATCCAGCATGATTATCATTTAAATATGAAAGACGGATTAAACAATTCCCAGGTAAGCAAAAGTTGAGGGAATTAGCCTCCCACAAACCACCTCTACAGGGTATTTTAGAGGGACTGCTCTAGATGGGAGCACTCCTAAGGCTAAACAGATGTCTCCAGAGAAAATAAAATCACAGCAAAGAAAGCAGACCAACCAAATACTAACTAAAGGCAAAAAATAAAATCAACTACCTACAAAAGCAGTTAAAGGAAACACAAAAGAGCACAGAATAAAACACCCAACATATAAAGAATGGAGGAGGAGGAATAAGAAGGGAGAGAAATAAAGAATCACCAGACAGTGTTTATAATAGCTCAATAAGCGAGTTAAGTTAGACAGTAAGATAGTAAAGAAGCTACCCTTCAACCACGAATCTAAAGCTGCAATGGAAGTAAGTACATATCTTTCAATAATCACCCTAAATGTAAATGGACTGAATGCACCAATCAAAAGACACAGGGTAACAGAATGAATAAAAAAGCAAGACCAATCTATATGCTGCTTACAAGAGACTCACCTCAAATCCAAAGACACGCACAGACTAAAAGTGAGGGATGAAAAAAAATATTTCATGCAAACAATAGGGAGAAAAAAGCAGGTGTTGCAGTACTAGTATCAGACAAAATAGACTTCAAAACAAAGAAAGTGACAAGAGGTGAAGAAGGACATTACATAATAATAAAGGGATCAGTCCAACATGAGGATATAAACATTATAACTATATATGCACCCAACACAGGAGCACCAGCATATGTGAAATAAATACTAACAGAACTAATGGAGGAAATAAAATTCAAGGCATTCGTTTTAGCAGACTTCAACATGCCACTCACCTGAAAGGATAGATCCACCAGACAGAAAATAAGTAAGGACACGGAGGCACTGAGCAACACACTAGAATAGATGGACCTAACAGACATCTATAGAACTCTACATCCACAAGCAATAGGATACACATTCTTCTCAAGTACACATGGAACATTCTCCAGAATAGACCACATACTAGGCCACAAAAAGAGCCTCAGTAAATTCCAAAAGATTGAAATTCTACCAACCAACTTTTCAGACCACAAAGGTAAAAAACTAGAAATAAATTCTACAAAGAAAACAAAAAGGCTCACAAACACATGGAGGCTTAACAACATGCTCCTAAATAATCAATGAATCAATGAACAAATTAAAATAGAGATCAAGGAATATATGGAAACAAATGACAATAACAACACAAAGCCCCAACTTCTGTAGGACACAGCAAAAACACTCTTCAGAGGAAAGTATATAGCAATCCAGGCATATTTAAAGAAGGAAGAACAATGCCAAATGAAAAGTCTAACATTACAATTATCGAAACTGGAAAAAGAAGAACAAATGAGTACTAAAGTCAGCAGAAGGAGGGACATAATAAAGATCAGAGAAGAAATAAACAAAACTGAGAGGAATAAAACAATAGAAAAAAAATCAATGAAACCAAGAGCTGGTTCTTTGAGAAAATAAACCAAACAGATAAGCCTCTAGCCAAACTTATTAAGAGAAAAGGAGAATCAACACACATCTACAGAATCAGAAAAGAGAATGGAAAAATCACAACAGACTCCACAGAAATACAAAGAATTATTAAAGACTACTATGAAAACCTATATGCTAGCAAGTAGGAAAACCTAGAAGAAATGGATGACTTCCTAGAAAAATACAACCTTCCAAGACTGACCAAGGAAGAAACCAAAAGATAAACAAAACAATTACCAGCAAAGAAATTGAAGCACTAATAAAGAAACTACGAAGGAACAAAACCCCCAGGCCAGGTGGATTTACCTCAGAATTTTATCAGACATACAGAGAAGACATAATACCCATTCTCCTTAAAGTTCTCAAAAAATAGAAGGGGAGGGAATACTCCTAAACTCATTCTATGAAGCCAACATCACCCTAATAACAAAACCAGGCAAAGACCCACTAAAAGAAAATTACAGACCAATATCCCTGATGAACGTAGATGCAAAAATACTCAACAAAATATTAGCAAACCGAATTCAAAAATATATCAAAAGGATCATACACCATGACCAAGCGGGATTCATCCCAGGGATGCAAGAATGGTACAACATTAGAAAATCCATAAACATCATCCACCACATAAACAAAAAGAAGGACAAAAACCACATGATCATCTCCATAGATGCTGAAAAAGCATTCGAACAAAATTCAACATCCATTCATGAGAACAACTCTCAGCAAAATGGGTATAGAGGGCAAGTACCTCAACATAATAAAGGCCATATATGATAAACCCACAGCCAACATCATAACAGCGAGAAGCTGAAAGCTTTTCCTCTGAGATTGGAAAAAGACAGGGATGCCCACTCTCCCCACTGTTATTTAACATAGTACTGGAGGTCCTAGCCACAGCAATCAGACAAAACAAAGAAATACAAGGAATCCAGATTGGTAAAGAAGAAGTTAAACTGTCACTATTTGCAGATGACATGATGTTGTACATAAAAAACCCTAAAGACTCCACTCCAAAACCAGTAGAACTGATATTGGAATACAGCAAAGTTGCAGGACACAAAATTAACACACAGAAATCTGTGGCTTTCCTATACACTAACAATGAACCAATATAGAAAGAGAAATCAGGAAAACAATTCCATTCACAATTGCATCAAAAAGAATAAAATACCTAGGAATAAACCTAACCAAAGAAGTGAAAGACCTATACCCTGAAAACTATAAGACACTCTTAAGAGAAATTAAAGAGGACACTAACAAATGGAAATGCATCCCATGCTCTTGGCTAGGAAGAATTAATATCGTCAAAATGGCCATCCTGCCCAAAGCAATATACAGATTTGAGGCAATCCCTATCAAATTACCAGCAACATTCTTCAACGAACTGGAACAAGTAGTTCAAAAATTCATATGGAAACACCAAAGACCCCAAATAGCCAAAGCAATCCTGAGAAGGAAGAAGAAAGTGGGGGAATCTCGCTCCCCAACTTCAAGCTCTACTACAAAGCCATAGTAATCAAGACAATTTGGTACTGGCACAAGAACAGAGTCACAGACCAGTGGAACAGAATAAAGATTCCACACATTAACCCAACATATATGGTCAATTAATATTCGATAAAGGAGCCATGGACATTCAATGGCGAAATGACAGTCTCTTCAACAAATGGTGCTGGCAAAACTGGAAAGCTACACGTAAGAGAATGAAACTGGATCACTGTCTAATCCCATACACAAAAGTAAATTTGAAATGGATCAAAGACCTGAATTTAAGTCATGAAACCTTAAAACTCTTAGAAGAAAACATAGGCTAAAATCTGTTGGACATAAACATAAGTGACTTCTTCATGTACATATCTCCCCGGGCAAGGGAAACAAAAGCAAAAATGAACAAGTGGAACTATATCAAGCTGAAAAGCTTCTGTACAG
This sequence comes from Manis javanica, assembly GCF_040802235.1. Classification (NCBI taxonomy): domain Eukaryota; kingdom Metazoa; phylum Chordata; class Mammalia; order Pholidota; family Manidae; genus Manis; species Manis javanica. Next base: position 88,328,910 of record NC_133166.1, read on the forward strand.
CAAGGGACACCATCAATAGAACAAAAAGGTACCCTACAGTATGGGAGAACATATTCATAAATGACAGATCCGATAAAGGACGGACATCCAAAATATATGAAGAGCTCACACACCTCAACAGACAAAAAGCAAATAATCCAATTAAAAAATGGGCCGAGGAACTGAACAGACAGTTCTCCAAAGGAGAAATTCAGATGGCCAACAGGCACATGAAAAGATGCTCCACAGCACTAGTCATCAGAGAAATGCAAATTAAAACCACAATGAGATACCACCTCACACCAGTAAGGATCGCCACCATCCAAAAGACAAACAACAACAAATGTTGGCGAGGTTGTGGAGAAAGGGGAACCCTCCTACACTGCTGGTGGGAATGTAAATTAGTTCAGCCATTGTGGAAAGCAGTATGGAGGTTCCTCAGAATGCTCAACATAGAAATACCATTTGACCCAGGAATTCCACTTCTAGGAATTTACCCTAAGAATGCAGCAGCCCAGTTTGAAAAAGACAGCTGCACTGTTTACAATAGCCAAGATATGGAAGCAACCTAAATGTCCATCAGTAGATGAATGGATAAAGAAGATGTGGTACATATACACAACGGAATATTACGCAGCCATAAGAAAAAAAACAGATCCTACTATTCACAACAACATGGATGGAGCTAGAGGGTATTATGCTCAGTGAAATAAGCCAGGCGGAGAAGGACAAGTACCAAATGATTTCACTTATATGTGGAGGATAAGAACAAAGGAAAACTGAAGGAACACAGAAGCAGCAGAATCACAGAACCCAAGAATGGACTAACAGGAACCAAAGGGAAAGGGACTGTGGATGATGGGTGTGAAGGGAGGGATAAGGGTGGGGAAAAAGAAAGAGGGCATTATGATTAGCATGTATAGTGCATGAGGAGCACAGGGAGGGCTGCGCGGCACAGAGAAGACAAGTAGTGATTTTACAGCATCTTACTATACAGATGGACAGTGACTGTGAAGCAGTATGTGGGGGAGACTTGCTGAAGGGGGGAACCTAGTAAACATAATGTTCTTTCTGTATTTGTAGATTAATGATACCAAGAAAAAAAAGTGTAATTTGCTATGGGGCTTATAGATGATCACGATTCATTAGTGGTACACCATTTATGAAAATTGCTTTTTCTTAAATAAAAATTAGAATGACTTTCAAAAAAAAAAACAAAAACGGCAGAGGAACTGAACAGACAGTTCTCCAAAGAAGAAATTCATATGGCCAACAGACACATGAAAAGATGCTCCACATCGCTAGTTATCAGAGAAATGCAAATTAAAATCACAATGAGATATCACCTCACACCAGTAAGGATGGCTACCATCCAAAAGACAAACAACAACAAATGTTGGCGAGGTTGTGGAGAAAGGGGAAACCTCCTGCACTGCTGGTGGGAATGTAAGTTAGTTCAACCATTGTGGAAAGCAGTATGAAGGTTCCTCAAAATGCTCAAAATAGACTTACCATTTGACCCAGGAATTCCACTTCTAGGAATTTACCCTAAGAATGCAGCACTCCAGTTTGAAAAAGACAGATGCTCCCCAATGGTTATCCCAGCACTATTTACAATAGCCAAGAAATGGAAGCAACCTAAGCGTCCATCAGTAGATGAGTGGATAAAGAAGATGTGGTATATATACATAATGGAATATTATTGAGCCATAAGAAGAAAACAAATTCTACCATTTGCAACAACATGGATGGAGCTAGAGGGTATTATGCTCAGTGAAATAAGCCAAGCGGAGAAAGACAAATACCAAATGATTTCACTCATCTGTGGAGTATAAGAACAAAGGAAAACCTGAAGGAACAAAACAACAGCACAATCACAGAAACCAAGAATGGACTAACAGTTACCAAAGGGAAACAGACTGGGGAGAATGGGAGGAGTAGGGAGGGATAAGGGTGGGGAAGAAGACAGGGGGTATTGCGATTACTACGTATAATGTGGGGGGGGGAGGGGAGGGCTCTGCAACATAGAGAAGACAAATAGTGATTCTACAACATTTTTCTATGCTGATGGACAGTGACTGTAATGGGGTTTGTGGGGGGGACTTGGTGTACGGGAGAGCCTAGTAAACATAATATTCTTCATGTAATTGTAGATTAATGATAAGAAAAAAAGGGGGGGTTACTCCCTGATAGGAAAAAATTAACTGCAAATTATTGATTAATGCATGCTTTACATATCCTTAATTTTGATCTTTTAAAGGGTGTCGGATGATGAGCTATGGAAGTACATTTTGCTGATAGTATTCCTTTCTCTGAAAAAAAAAAAAAAGCAGTTCTTGTGTGGTGATCTCCAATAGGTTCTTCACAATTGTATAAAGGTCATACTAAAGTGTGGGCAAAGGGTTTGTTTGTATTTATACAGAGGATCAAAGCCTAATTTTGCTACCCAGAAAACGAATTAAGATATGATATGCAGAAGAACTTTTAACATCAACATCCTCAGGAAGACTCATTCGAGAAGATGATCATAAAAAACTTTAACATAGATCCTGGCGCTGTTGCAGTTGTAGCTGCATTCATCCCGCCAGTTCCTGGACTTGCCATTGGAATGAAGAAGGAGATATCTAAGCTGGCCTGTGCATACAGTAAAACAACAAATATGACTGGATCTATATTGTCGGAACTCAACCAAGAATTAGGAGAAGTGCGAGTTGCAGTGCTCCAAAATCGTGCGACTATAGACTACAACTGTTAAAAGAACATATGGGATGTGAACAGTTCCCAGGAATGGGTTGCTTTAATTTGTCTGATTTTTCTCAAACTATTCAAATTCAGTTAGACAATATCCATTGTATTATTGATAAGTTTTCACAAATGCCTAGGGTACCTAACTAGTTTTCTTGGTTACAACTGGTTATGGCCAGTAATTGTAGGTCTGCTTTTGTTATGCATCTGTATTCCCATTATGTTAATGTGTGTACACAATTTAATTAGTAGTTTGTTAAAACCTATACATGCTTATGTTACTCTACAAGAAGTTATGTCAAAGAAATAATCAATCTTCCCATGTTTTCTTCCGTCTGCTACTTCTATAGCTTTTCTTCTTCCTTCCTAATTACAACCCTTTACTAGAATTCATGCCTCATATAGAAAATTACCGAGTATAATTCTTCCAAGTGGTAAAGATACCTCAAGACAAATGCTGGGCATAGAAGCCACAGGGCATAAATATGCAAAGAAGTAAAAAGCTAACCTTTTCAAAGAATATTGCTTCTCTCTCTTACCAACTTTACATTTCCCTGTATGGCCCCAGATGATGGCTGGTTAGCCAGAGACGGGTAAGATTCCTCAAAGGAGGAACAACCTAAGACAGGCACAGTCGCAGGGGGGCCATCAGGTGAGAAATCGGGGATCAACAGTGGTGAGGCTTAGAACCTCACCCCCCGTTTTGAGAGAAATCTTCTGCATCCGTGGATGTTTTGTTGCCCTTGTCTAGCTTGGATTAATACTTAGTCTACAGGCACACACCTGATCATCTACATTTGCCCTCTTACAGCACTAAACTATGTTTTCTACCTTTATCTTGGCTCTACCTACCACTTCAGCATTTTATTAAAAAAAAATAAGGCAGAAATGTGGAATTCACATATAAATCAAGCATAAAAATCAAATGAATGATCATATCTGATTTGATTGTTTATAGTTCATGATGTGTGATCAAAACTGAAAGTTTCTGTGATATGACTGCCCTTGCACTGTTCACCATGTACGAACTTACTCACTATGTAAGAACTTGTTCACCATTTAAGAACTTGTTCGTTATGCTTCAGAAGATTGGAGACTGTTGAGAATTAAGGCTTGGGGTTGATTAATGATTGTGCATTGAGTCCCCTATACAGAATTTTATTGTTCTTAACAACCATTTGATCAATAAATATGAGAGATGCCCTCTCAAAAAATAAGAAGTCAAGAGCATAGGACATGAATCAGTTATTATTTATTTATTTATTTTTGTTATCATTAATCTACAATTACATGAAGAACATTATGTTTACTAGGCTCCCCTCATCACCAAGTCCACCTACACACCCCATTACAGTCAATGTCCAGCATAGTAAGTTGCTGTAGAATCACTACTTGTCTTCTCTGTGTTGCACAACCCACCCCACACCCCCTCTACATTACACATGCTAATCGTAATGCCCCCACCCTTTCTTTTTACCCACCCTTATCCCTCCCTGCCCACCCATCCTCCAAAGTCCCTTTCCCTTTGGTAACTGTTAGTCCATTCTTGGGTTCTGTGATTCTGCTGCTGTTTTGTTCCTTCAGTTTTTCTTTGTTCTTATACTCCACATATAAGTGAAATCATTTGGTACTTGTCTTTCTCTGCCTGACTTATTTCACTGAGCATAATACCCTCTACTTCCATCCATGCTGTTGCAAATCGTAGGATTTGTTTTCTTCTTATGGCTGAATAATATTCCATTGTGTATACGCACCACATCTTTACTCATTCATCTACTGATCGACACTTAGGTTGCTTCCATGCTGGATAAACATAGGGGTGCATCTGTCTTTTTCAAACTGGGCTGCTGCATTCTTAGGGTAAATTCCTAGAAGTGGAATTCCTGGGTCAAATGGTATTTCTATGTTGAGCATTCTGAGGAACCTCCATACTGCTTTCCACAATGGCTGAACTAATTTACATTCCCACCAGCAGTGTAGGAGGGTTCCCCTTTCTCCACAACCTCGCCAACATTTGTTGTTGTTTGTCTTTTGGATGGTGGCGATCCTTACTGGTGTGAGGTGGTATCTCATTGTGGTTTTAATTTGCATTTCTCTGATGACTAGTGCTGTGGAGCATCTTTTCATGTGCCTGTTGGCCATCTGAATTTCTCCTTTGGAGAACTGTCTGTTCAGTTCCTCGGCCCATTTTTTAATTGGATTATTTGCTTTTTGTCTGTTGAGGTGTGTGAGCTCTTCATATATTTTGGATGTCCGTCCTTTATCGGATCTGTCATTTATGAATATGTTCTCCCATACTGTAGGGTACCTTTTTGTTCTATTGATGGTGTCCCTTGCTGTACAGAAGCTTTTCAGCTTGATATAGTTCCACTTGTTCATTTTTGCTTTTGTTTCCCTTGCCCGGGGAGATATGTACATGAAGAAGTCACTTATGTTTATGTCCAACAGATTTTAGCCTATGTTTTCTTCTAAGAGTTTTAAGGTTTCATGACTTAAATTCAGGTCTTTGATCCATTTCAAATTTACTTTTGTGTATGGGATTAGACAGTGATCCAGTTTCATTCTCTTACGTGTAGCTTTCCAGTTTTGCCAGCACCATTTGTTGAAGAGACTGTCATTTCGCCATTGAATGTCCATGGCTCCTTTATCGAATATTAATTGACCATATATGTTGGGTTAATGTGTGGAATCTTTATTCTGTTCCACTGGTCTGTGACTCTGTTCTTGTGCCAGTACCAAATTGTCTTGATTACTATGGCTTTGTAGTAGAGCTTGAAGTTGGGGAGCGAGATTCCCCCACTTTCTTCTTCCTTCTCAGGATTGCTTTGGCTATTTGGGGTCTTTGGTGTTTCCATATGAATTTTTGAACTACTTGTTCCAGTTCGTTGAAGAATGTTGCTGGTAATTTGATAGGGATTGCCTCAAATCTGTATATTGCTTTGGGCAGGATGGCCATTTTGACGATATTAATTCTTCCTAGCCAAGAGCATGGGATGCATTTCCATTTGTTAGTGTCCTCTTTAATTTCTCTTAAGAGTGTCTTATAGTTTTCAGGGTATAGGTCTTTCACTTCTTTGGTTAGGTTTATTCCTAGGTATTTTATTCTTTTTGATGCAATTGTGAATGGAATTGTTTTCCTGATTTCTCTTTCTATATTGGTTCATTGTTAGTGTATAGGAAAGCCACAGATTTCTGTGTGTTAATTTTGTGTCCTGCAACTTTGCTGTATTCCAATATCAGTTCTACTGGTTTTGGAGTGGAGTCTTTAGGGTTTTTTATGTACAACATCATGTCATCTGCAAATAGTGACAGTTTAACTTCTTCTTTACCAATCTGGATTCCTTGTATTTCTTTGTTTTGTCTGATTGCTGTGGCTAGGACCTCCAGTACTATGTTAAATAACAGTGGGGAGAGTGGGCATCCCTGTCTTTTTCCAATCTCAGAGGAAAAGCTTTCAGCTTCTCGCTGTTATGATGTTGGCTGTGGGTTTATCATATATGGCCTTTATTATGTTGAGGTACTTGCCCTCTATACCCATTTTGCTGAGAGTTGTTCTCATGAATGGATGTTGAATTTTGTTCGAATGCTTTTTCAGCATCTATGGAGATGATCATGTGGTTTTTGTCCTTCTTTTTGTTTATGTGGTGGATGATGTTTATGGATTTTCTAATGTTGTACCATTCTTGCATCCCTGGGATGAATCCCGCTTGGTCATGGTGTATGATCCTTTTGATATATTTTTGAATTCGGTTTGCTAATATTTTGTTGAGTATTTTTGCATCTACGTTCATCAGGGATATTGGTCTGTAATTTTCTTTTAGTGGGTCTTTGCCTGGTTTTGTTATTAGGGTGATGTTGGCTTCATAGAATGAGTTTAGGAGTATTCCCTCCCCTTCTATTTTTTGAGAACTTTAAGGAGAATGGGTATTATGTCTTCTCTGTATGTCTGATAAAATTCCGAGGTAAATCCACCTGGCCTGGGGTTTTGTTCCTTTGTAGTTTTTTTATTAGTGCTTCAATTTCTTTGCTGGTAATTGTTTTGTTTATCTTTTGTGTTTCTTCCTTGGTCAGTCTTGGAAGGTTGTATTTTTCTAGGAAGTCATCCATTTCTTCTAGGTTTTCCTACTTGCTAGCATATAGGTTTTCATAGTATTCTTTAATAATTCTTTGTATTTCAGTGGGTTCCGTTGTGATTTTTCCTTTCTCGTTTCTGATTCTGCTGATGTGTATTGATTCTCTTTTTCTCTTAATACGGCTGGCTAGGGGCTTACCTATTTTGTTTATTTTCACAAAGCAGCAGCTCTTGTTTCATTGATTTTTTTCTAGTGTTTTGTTCTTCTGAATTTTGTTTATTTCTTCTCTGGTCTTTATTATGTCCCTCCTTCTGCTGACTTTAGGCCTCATTTGTTCTTCTTTTTCCAATTTCGATAATTGTGACATTAGACTATTCATTTGCGATTGTTCTTCCTTCTTTTAATATGCCTGGATTGCTATATACTTTCCTCTGAAGAGTGTTTTTGCTGTGTCCTACAGAAGTTGGGGCTTTGTGTTGTTGTCATTTGTTTCCATATATTCCTTGATCTCTATTTTAATTTGTTCGTTGATTCATTGATTATTTAGGAGCATGTTGTTAAGCCTCCATGTGTTTGTGAGCCTTTTTGTTTTCTTTGTAGAATTTATTTCTAGTTTTTTACCTTTGTGGTCTGAAAAGTTGGTTGGTAGAATTTCAATCTTTTGGAATTTACTGAGGCTCTTTTTGTGGCCTAGTATGTGGTCTATTCTGGAGAATGTTCCATGTGTACTTGAGAAGAATGTGTATCCTGTTGCTTGTGGATGTAGAGTTCTATAGATGTCTATTAGGTCCATCTGTTCTAGTGTGTTGCTCAGTGCCTCCGTGTCCTTACTTATTTTCTGTCTGGTGGATCTATCCTTTCAGGTGAGTGGCATGTTGAAGTCTGCTAAAATGAATGCCTTGAATTTTATTTCCTCCATTAGTTCTGTTAGTATTTATTTCACATATGCTGGTGCTCCTTTGTTGGGTGCATATATATTTATAATGTTTATATCCTCGTGTTGGACTGAGCCCTTTATCATTATATAATGTCCTTCTTTATCTCTTGTTACTTTCTTTGTTTGGAAGTCTATTTTGTCTGATACTAGTACTGCAACACCTGCTTTCTTCTCTCTGTTGTTTGCATGAAATATGTTTTTCCATCCCTTGACTTTTTGTCTGTGCATGTCTTTGGGTTTGAGGTGAGTTTCTTGTAAGCAGCATATAATGGGTCTTGCTTTTTTATCCATTCTATTACTCTGTGTCTTTTGATTGGTGCATTCAGTCCATTTACTTTTAGGGTGAGTATTGAAAGATATGTACTTATTCCCATTGCAGTTAGATTCGTGGTTACCAACGCTTCAAGGTTAGCTTCTTTAGTATCTTACTGCCAACTTAGCTCGCTTATTGAGCTATTATATGCACTATGTGGAGATTCTTTTCTTCTCTCCCTTCTTATTCCTCCTCCTCCATTCTTTATATGTTGGTTGTTTTATTCTGTGCTCTTTTGTTTCCTTTAACTGCTGTTTGTGGATAGTTGATTTTATTTTTTGCCTTTAGTTAGTATTTGGTTGATCTGCTTTTGCTGTGATTTTATTTTCTCTGGTGACATCTGTTTAGTCTTAGGAGTGCTCCCATCTAGAATAGTCCCTGTAAAATACCCTGTAGAGGTGTTTTGTGGGAGGCAAATTCCCTCAACTTTTGCTTGTCTGGGAATTGTTTAATCCCTCCTTCATGCATAAACGATAATCGTGCTGGATACAGTATTCTTGGTTCAAGGCCCTTCTGTTTCATTGCATTAAATATATCATGCCATTCTCTTCTGGCCTGTAAGGTTTCTGTTGATAAGTCTGATGATAGCCTGATGGGTTGTCCTTTGTAGGTCTCCTTTTTTCTTCTCTCTAGCTGCCTTTAAAACTCTGTCCTTGTCCTTGATCTTTGCCATTTTTATATTATGTGTCTTGGTGTTGTCCTCCTTGGGTCCTTTCTGTTGGGAGTTCTGTGTGCATCCATGGTCTGATCGATTATTTCCTCCCCCAGTTTGGGGAAGTTTTCAGCAATTATTTCTTTAATACACTTTCTATCTGTTTTTCTCTCTCTTCTTCTTCTGGTATCCCTATGTTGTGGGTATTGTTCCTTTTGGATTGGTCACACAGTTCTCTTAGTATTGTTTCATTCCTGGAGATCCTTTTATCTCTCTCTGTTTCAGCTTCTATGTGTTCCTGTTCTCTGGTTTCTATTCCATCAATGGCCTCTTGCATCTTATCCATTCTGCTTATAAATGCTTCCAAAGATTGTTTCATTTCTGTAATCTCCCTTCAGACGTCATCCCTTAGCTCTTGTATGTTTCTCTGCATCTCCGTCAGCATTTTTATGATTTTTATTTTCAATTCTTTTTCAGGAAGATTGCTTAAGTCTATCTCCTTCTCATGGTTTGACTCTGTGATCTTTGTCTGCCTCAAATTCCCCCTTTTCATGGCGATAGAGATAGTTTGCAGAGCTGGCACGAGTGATGGCTGGGAGAACGTCTCTTCTTGTTGGTTTGTGCCCTTCCTCTCCTGGGAGAATAATGACCTCTAGTGGCTTGTGCTGGGCTGTGCGAAGATGGGGCTTCTGATTATTCTGATAGCCCGTCGCTATGGAGTTTATCTCCTCTGTTGCTGTGGGTGTGGACTGCCTCAGGCTGCTGCTCCAATATGGCCGAGCCACATTGGAGGGGAAACGGCCAGGAGGCTGTTTATCTCTGTAAGGGGCCTCTGAGCTGCCCTGCTATCCAGGGGGTTAGGGTTCCCGGAGTTTCCCGGAATTCCCTGCTGCTGGCCTATGTGTCCCGGGATGCTTCCATCCACCTGTGGGGTCCCTGTCCCTTTAAGACTTTTAAAAAGCACTTGCTTTTCTTTGTCCCCAGCCCTGGCTGTGGGGACCTGCTCACAGGTCTTACTGTCCTGTCTCTCTAGTTTCCAGCACCCCACGCACGCAATGTGTCTGTGCTCTGGTGCGGATGGCTAGGGCTGGCTATTTAGCAGTCCTGGGCTCCCTCTCCCTCCCCGCTCTGACTCCTCTCCTCCCGCCGGGAGCTTGGGGGAGGGGCGCTCAGGTCTCGCTGGGCGGTGGCTTGTATCTTACCCCCTTCATGAGGCGCTGGGTTCTCGCAGATGTGGATGTAGTCTGGGTGTTGTCCTGTGTCTTCTGGTCTCTCTTTTAGGAAGAGTTGTCTTTGTTGTATTTTCAAAAATATATGTGGTTTTGGGAGGAGATTTCCGCTGCTCTACTCACACCACCATCTTGGCTCCGCCCTCCCTATGCTTTTGACTTTTATAGAGCAATTGACTTTTAGCATACTCTTCAGACTGGAAAAGGTTGAGCTTTATCTTTTAAAAAGATTTTTTATTTAGGAATTTTTGTTATTCTTTCTAATCATAAATTTTTTGTTTCATATTGGGGTACATCCAATAAAGTGTACAGATCTTAGTGTACAGCTTGATGAATCTTGAGATTTGTATATATTCATGTAACCTTCACCCAGATCAAGATACCAAACATTCTCACTAATAGTATTTTTAGTAAGAGATATAGAGATTACCTTTTAGACAGTTCCCTGTCTCAGTAGTATATACCCTGCCAAGTTCTGTTCTATAAAGTATATTAATATTACATTATATAATAACTTATTTAGTTATTCTTCATTAATATCATCACAGTAAAGCACTTCACATTTTCATGAATTATTACCTCATTTCATTTTTGCAACCATGGAATGAAGTATTCAAGATCAACATCTGATGCAATTTTTTGTTGTTAGTTATAATAGTTGGGCTTTGGTGACCTACCTCAGAAGCTTCTAAATAATGTAGTTTCCTAGGCTAAACCAGTAATTGAAAACAATTGCCTCTAGGGTTAAGGTTGATGTCATTTTGTTTTATTTGAGTTTGTCATATGACCAAAATAAGGCTATTTCTGTATCTTAGCAATACTAATTTTATTGCTCCCATTTAGTCCAATGTTTCTCAAGTGAAAGGCTGTTGATAGACACCAGGAAGATCAGTTACATATACAAAAGTTGTAAAACTCCAGGCAAGTGGTAGATGGCAGTATTGTTAAATGTAGGTCATATAAGTGAGTAACCCAGACTCTCCCCGTTCTGATCCCTGTCCTTCCATTTCCTCCCTCTTAGACATTAAAATCTGCAACCTTGCCTAAAAGGATGGAAGGAAAAAGGAAAGAGTTGGGATAGTTTTTGTTTTTAAAGTAATGGTGGAAGTAGAGGTTTGATGGAGTTGTGAGAAAATTATTTTCGAACTCTATTGTTTAACCACAAATCTAAAACAGAACTGCTTGTCTATTAACAGAAGTAGTGAAAAGTTTTTTTAATGTAATTTAAAAAATGCTAGTGATATTTAACATGGAAGCACCAGAGGAATATTTGAGGTAGTAAATAGTGAGGCTTAACATTTTTACCTTAAATTCTCATATCCAGACAACTCAGTAATCCATAATCTATATTTTATCCTTTTTTCCCTCTTTACAGCATCAGCACCAGACAAGAGTTCAATATATGGCAGTTTTTCAGATGGTATAATATTTCCTTTTGTTATAGTTGTACTTATTTTCTTTGTCTTCTTATCATTGTCCCAGAAGTTTAATCACTCATATTAAATAATTTGGGTCAAAATACTTCAAGGCTTTCTCACAAAACTGTGTTAAGAGTGTGCTTTGTACTAGGGCACTGTATGTCATGCGTAGCTGTTAGTCTAATGGGTACTTGGATCTTCTTCTTTTTCTTCTGTTTCTGGATGATCTCTGCCTTATTTTCTTTCAGTGGATGTTGTATTTTCTTTCTCTATTGGAAATGCTTAAATTATGAAACATAATTTGTATTATTGTAAATTGATTGTCTTTATTACTTCTATCATTAGATGACAGCATTCAGAAATCAGAGCTTGGAAACCAGTTTCCTTCAACCTCGAGCCATCGTAAGTTTGTTCATTCATTTTTATTAAGTGAGTCTCCAGTGATCGATATTGTTTTTAATTTTTTGACAGTAAAATAACAATGCTCTTTGAAGAACTGTATTTTAAGTACCTCAAAGGAAAAAATATATATTTTATTAGCACCAAAATTATTTAGGGACAACCATATGAAACAACATCTGATTTTCCCTTTCATTTTATTGTCCATAATACCAAATGTGAAAGTCTGTAAGTAGAGCTGCTTATATAATACTACTAACCAAGTGAATCAGCTGAGTCAAAGAAAAGATGATACATATTATGACATAGTGGGATTACTATGGGTTTTAGAGTCCACAGACCTGTACTGGAATTAGATTGGACCACTTCTGTGTAGTCTCAGGGCAAGTTTCTTTGATTCTCTACGCCTGTTCATTATCTGATTGTGTACTAAGAAAATAGTTTAACAATCTCAGATTTTTTTTTTCTCAGTACCACTTTGCACTAGCAAAGTGAATGCTCAAAAGAGCCTTTTTTAAAAATACAGGTTATACCTATCTATATTTTCCTAGAAATTAAAATTGAAAAGATTTGTTAATGTTTATTGTTTTATTTTTTAAGCATTCAGTAAGAAGAATGATAAATTGCTTTGCATTATTTCTAATCTTCTTAATGCCTGGTTTTTAAAAATATATCTGGAATCTTATCAGTGCTTCTCCATTTAGTCTGTTACAATAGTTTTGGTTGAAGTAACCTGCAAAAATCCAGCTTTATACAGATATGTAGAACTTTAGTAGTCTTCAGATAATTGTAAATACTCTCTTCTGATACTGTCTAAAACTCAATAAGTGGTAGTTTCTGAATGTCATTTGAAACGTGAAATCTGAAATCATGTTAATGAACATCCGGTACATTAAAATCATGGGTCTTTCTTGTACTTTTAGTAGACTATCATGCACTGATGATTTGGAAAATACTGGTTCACTGTCATGTAGATCTTCTAGATGTTAACATATTAGTAATACAGTATAAGAAGGTCACATTTTTTTAATATCACCATCCATCTCAAAAAGTCTCAGTATGGGGAGCTGTCAAACTCAAGGTGGCAGGACAGTATTTCTACAATCCTAATTTTCACTTAAAACCTTGATTTCTTAAATTGGCAACATTGTTAGTTGTTTCCCTAGAAGCAACGGGTTCACTTTGTTCATTTTTAAGAAAATTTCTACCAAATACACAAACCATAGTTTGTCACTTGTTAGTTCAAATAAAAATTCCATGAAAAAAAGCGTAACTTCGGCTCAAAACTCAGTCACACAAAGTTCTTTTCCTCTGTACTTTCTTTCCACTGTACTTTCCTTTGCAACCATTGTACTATGCAGAAGTGCTTTAAGTATACTTCCCATGTCTTCATACAGAAGATTAGAATATGTACTCAAGGGCTGAATTTTAATAAGATAAATAACTTTCATCGCTTTATGAAGGACATTGTTAAGTTAAACTGGTAACCTTGAATGCATGGCCGTGAAAATACAAAGACTGTACTAGTCTTTTTGGTGCCATTGTCCTGTGATTCATGCTAAGACATCAGTTGTTTTTCCCACCATGGCTTTTTGTACCATCCATGGGAAATGTCAACGTGATGAATAGGGATTAGTAATATCTTAGTGTTACAAGAGTAGCTTTAACCTCAAGGCTCCCCTTGAAAGGACCTCAAGGTACCCCACCAACCACTCTTTCAGAATTGTTGCTCTAAAAGGTCCATAGAACAATTACTAGCCTAAAGCAGTCAATCAATAAACAGAAAGTGTAAAAGTATTACTGTTGCTATCATATTAAATGATTAAATGAACTGGTGTTTGAGAAAGTGCTTTATAACATCAAAGGCACTGGATAAATGTAAATTGATTTCGTTATTGCCAATAATGGATTAGGGATGAGTTGCAAACTAGATTTTACCAGTGACTTGCATACCACAAAAGATGGGCATCAGTGCAGTTGTAGGGACAGGTTGCCAGTGTAATGTATGGAAGATGTTCACTTATAGTTGAGCATCCTTTCTTTATCCCTTTACATATTTCAAAACATTCCACCTTGGATAATTAGCAATGTGAGCTCTTGAGTTTTTAAAATTTTTAAATATTTTATAAAATGTCTTTTAATACTGTTTACTTCCCAAATATTAGCTGTAGTAATTATAGTTTTGCTTTATAAAATGTTTTATTTCTGACTTGTTTATGTCATTTCATGTACTTAGATTCTCATTTCTCCTCTCTGAGATTTATAATTTTGACATTGAAGAGACACATATGCATACTTACACACATAACTTAAAACCTATGGATATGAGATTTTCTTGTATACATGTGATAAATTATTTCTTAAAGAAAGTAAATTATCAGCTCCCTTCTTTAAATTTCTCCTCTTTTATCAAATGTTCATAAAGATTAATATTCGTTTTGAAAGTTACTTGCCCTTGTATCTAAGAAAATGGTATTTGTATCTGTCATTTCTTCTTTTCCCAAGCAGAAGTGACTGGACAACCCAAAAATTCATCCTTTGTCAAAATGAAGTGGTGGTGGCCACTTGTTCTGATAGCTGCTCTTGCCAGTGGGAGGTTTTTGTTCACTCGTACTCCTGAGGTAGAAGCCTCTGCTGTTAAAGAGTTCCAGAACCAGATGAAACAGCTTATGAATAAGTACCAAGGTCAAGATGAGAAGCTCTGGAAGAGGAGCCTAACATTCCTAGAAAAACATCTTAATAGCTCCCAGCCTCGGCCTCAGCCTGCTATCTTGCTGCTCACTGCTGCCCGAGATGCTGAGGAAGCACTCAAGTGTCTGAGCGAACAAATTGCTGATGCCTATTCTTCCTTCCATAGCGTCCGTGCCATCCGGATTGATGGGGCAGGCAAAGCTACTCAAGACAGTGATACTGTCAAACAAGAGGTAGATCAGGAGTTGAGCAATGGATTCAGAAATGGCCAGAATGCAGCTGTGGTACACCGCTTTGAGTCACTGCCTGCAGGCTCCACTTTGATCTTCTATAAGTACTGTGACCATGAAAATGCTGCCTTCAAAGATGTAGCCTTAGTCCTGACTGTCTTGCTGGAAGAGGAGACACTTGGAACCAGTCTAGGCCTAAAGGAAGTTGAAGAAAAAGTGAGAGATTTCCTTAAAATCAAATTCACCAACTCTGACACACCCAGCTCCTACAAACATATGGATGCAGACAAACTGAGTGGACTCTGGAGCCGTATTTCACACTTAGTCCTGCCAGTACAACCTGAAAATGCCCTGAAAAGGGGCATCTGCTTGTAAGGGGTGAGAGAAGAGAAAATCATGTCTCAAGTTCTGAGAATTTTTCAGATTTTTCTAAGCAGAGATAGGACTCAGAGCTCTTTTTGAAAAAAGTTTTTTTTAAAAAGAAGTTAAGTTCTTAAATAAGTATGGAACACCTAAATCATTTATTCAATGCGATCATCTTTTTTAAAAGAATCATTTCCCTATTTCATTATGATCTGCATTGATGGCATATGAGAACTATAAATTATATGCAGTCACATGAGGATCTGTTTAGATTCTGGGTTGAGTCATTCTTTTGCTGTGGTATAACCAGTGGATGGTATTAGGCTCTTTCCTGTGAATCCTCCCAATTTTTTAACTTAGGTTTTTCACAGAGCTTGTTGGGTTATTTAGTAAGTAGCTCTTACCTAAATGCAACCCTGTTTTGTTCTCTTATATATCATTTAACTGTGAGTTCCTTAGCTTCTGCTTATAGGAACAAAAATAATGGAAGGTCATCTGAGTGTGTGTTTGGAGGGTGAGAAAAGGAGGCAGTAAGAGAGAGAAATTGTGAAATGAGGAAGGAAAGGGGGGAAAAAGTCTTCATGATGAAATGTTAAAATAAGCCATTGACACTTAGGTTAGTCAAACATATATGAACAGTGAATTCTGTTGGCAATTGTTTTTCAGGTGTCCTTTTTTCCCCTTTAAGAATTTTTTTGGTGCTCCCAAGGATTGGGAAAATGTATATCACAAAGTTTAGTGTATTTGTTCATTTGACTCTTATGGGTAGATAAATTCAGAGCATTTTGTTTTGGACATAATCGTGAAGCTTTTGTTTTAAATTAAGAAATATAATTTCAGGACTTCATCAACCATTTGTTAACCACTTTCCTGGGCTACTGAAGGATTTAATTCCTGCATGTCCACTGGTTGTAGACTAAGTCCTTTAATGACACTCTTATAGCAGATGTAAAGATTTGCTATACATGTGGTAAATCTTATTAAGAGGGCCTCAAGAAAAAAAAAGTGAACTTTATATATGAAGAATGTTAAAATGTACTGCTGTACATTACTATACTACTACAGTATTTCAGTTGTAACTGCATCTATAACAGCTTTCTCATCTGTCAACTGTTCTGGTTTTCTTAGAATCTTAAAATCTAGATCTACCTTTTTTTACTTAATTGCCTGCACACATTTAAATGAAAACATTTAAGTGTTTTCTAAAATAATAGAGCCAATCATAGGCTTCATCACTTAACTTTTGAGAATACCATGACTGATAGTAGTGTGTGGTACAGCTTCTTCCCGCTAGGACCACCAGGATTCATAAATTTATACTCCCTATTGTAATTTGTTCTGGACTGTCAGAAATCAGATCATCTGATTTATAGAGGATTCTAAAACAAAAGTTTTCGAAAAGGCTTGTTTTATACATATATATGTATATACATATACACATATATATTATATGGAAAAAAAATGTTTTTATTAAATGTTTCACTGACCAAAATAATTTTAAAGTAATTAACATTACTTATATCTTTCAGGAAAAATTATTGTTAGCAGTTGATCTGTAAATGACTTTAAGAGCTATTTTAGTAATTTAAATAAATTTGCTTTCTTGGTTTGTACTCTCTGTATATGTTGTAAATGTAATGATTCATAAACCTTTTTTTAAAATTAATCCTAGAGTTTTCTTTACACTTGAACAATCTTAGTGCCTACTGATAGGAGAAATTGAGGCCGAAGAGTTGGAGCCATTTATAAGTACATTGATTAGAAATATGATCACCATGATTTTCTGTTTTATCCAGGAATTCTGGATTATCACTAAAATAGAATCACTTTTGGCATTCCTGACTTGACAAAAAAATCTACAGCAGCATTTCTCAAATTTTTTATTCTCATATTCCCAAAGAGCCTTTTTAGTTTTTTTTTAATCATCTAACCCTATGAAATTTTAGTACCAGACATATCCTGTATATCTCTTTATGGACTGTATAAATTTTTGTGCTTTATACATATGAAGAGTAAGATTTTTATTACCCCCAAGAACCTGTTTTTGCCCCCATCAAGAATGCATGCATACTTAACATTTTTATTTTAGATCATTGCTACCAAAAACATTTTATCTTCTGTTCATGTTACTGTAATCCTTTTGAAAGGGAAAATTTAATAACTGATGAGGTTAAAAACAGGAACTAGGGTCTCTAGAAATTAGGCACATTGTAACTGGGTAACAACAGTGGCCCAAGAGAAGCCACAGTACAGTACTGGTCTTAGAAATTTTAGAAACTTAATTTGCTACCCTTTTATTAATGACTTTTTTATATTTAAGGAAGTTTTCTAAACCTCCAATCCTCAAAACAAAGACTGTAAGTAGACTTGATTTTCATCCTACTCAGGCTTATAACTTAAGATTTCCGTAGTTTAGTTAATGCCTAAGCTAAAGATATGAAACACAGTTTCCCCATGATCTTACCCTTTGGAAAGTGGCCTTTATGTTGGCAATGCATAAGGAAGCATTTCTTACTGAATGCATAAATATCTCCTGTACTGTTCTGCTATATTTTCCTTATCAAAGTCATGGAGTCATCTTACAGTATGAGGATTTTACTGGTTATTAGCTACCTAGGATGAAGATGTGAGTCCTGAACTGGGAAACTAAACTGAGAAGGCTGCCATTGCCTGGTAAGAGGAAACTTCTGCCTTAAATACCTACCCATCTCTCTGGCCTAGATTCAGAGATGTCATGGTGTGCTTGCAGGCTCTTCTTAATGGCGGAGAAGATACAGCCTGTCCCCTGAGCATGAACTGGGAGAAACTGCTCACACTCCACACATTGTAGTCTTGCCTTTTACACATTGTTGAACTCTGCTAGAATACTTTATTTCCTGCCCTCTACCTTTCCCCAAATTTCATGCTCTGCGAATTCCTTGTCTTTAAGGCCTTAACTTTTTTAGGCAGAACTTCAGTGACATCTTCCTAATTCCCTTCCCTCAAACAGTGGCTCAGGTGCCACTTTGAGCTCTCATCCATCTTGTATTACACCTGGTGACAAACCAGGTAGGACATTCCCACTACCATATGCCTCTTGAGAGCAGGGGAGTGTCATCAGTATATGCCCAGTGGTAATCTCAGACTGTTCAAATATTTGTTGAATAAAAATTGCAAGCATTCCCTGGTTAGCTAAGGCAGACAAGTTGCATCTTGCTCAGTGTTTTATTTGCTTTTTTTCTCTTTTTTCCTGAGCCTTTTCCTAAAGCTTTATATAATTATTTCAGCCTGGATTCAGTAGTGCTGTGAGTAATTTAAGGGGAAGGAGACCAGTCCCAGTGCTGCAAGGGAAACTGGTCTTCCTCTGGTGGAAACAACCATTATGGAGAGGTCTCTAAGGGGAACATAAATGTTGAGACACAAGTGGGAGGTGTGAGGTCTCCACAATGAGATTTGGGATTGAGTTTTATTGAAAAAGCTAGCAAGTTTCCTTACATTAATGCATATTGCCTAAGAATTATCACCCGGGTAAGAGATGGCTATGGATATGACCAGAAGATGAGTTAAGAAAAATATTTGAGAGAATAACAAGCTTTGGTAAGTGACTGTAATGTTAGAGAAAATACCTTATAGAGGACTCTCCGAAGTGCTGTACTGCTAATTACTCTACCACTTCATACATTTAGTTATGTGTCTTCTCTCCCCAAACACTAAGCACACAGTGGATGACACTAGTCTTATCGCTGCACATCTTTATGCTGACTTCTGGCAGTTTGAAGTAGAGAGAGTCCCGTATTTAGTCAGGAATTGTTTGATGGTAAATAAAAATCCTAACCAGCAAAAGATAAAAGGAGAGGTGAGATGGGTATTGTAAGATTATACATTTCAGAGCTCAAAGACTTGATGGGGAGACCTCAGCTGCCGTTCATTCCCTCTGCCTCCCTACATCTGGCTTGCTTGCCCCAGCAACTTAACCTTTGTGACACACACACACACCAAGAGGGTGAACCTGATTAGCTCAATCCAGTGTACGGATGATCCCTGAAAAGCTGTCCAGGTCACCCCTTTGCAGGGACCCTGGATAGAGATGGGGTAGGCAGTCTACTGAGGTCAGGCCAAGGAATGGGAAGGTAGAGCTAAGGGATAACAATACATTTTCAAATTTATGAAGACTTAATGTGATGCTATACCAGTTAACTTATTCCGTTTTGGCTTTTAAAATAAAAATCAATAATAGGGAATTAGGTAATAGAAACAAAAAGTTTTCAGATCTTGTCTTAATCATGGTTCCATCTGGATAAATTTGACCTAAACAAGTCCTGTTTGCAGCTCTGCTACAAATGTGTTCGGATTTCTTCCCATTGCTTCTGTTTTCTATGCATTAAAAGGGGGACAGTTATCAAAACTTCAGGTACTATTTTAATATATAATGGCTATTATTAATTTGTTGTAAGCCCCTCAGGAGAACACTGTTCCTTGGGCAAGTGAGGTGGTAGGTGGCCAAGTACTTCTGATTCAAATTTGATTTTCTTAGGGTTTGTTTTCCCACTTTGGAACACACTATTTCAAAAGAGAATTTACCTATGCTATACAGCTCTCTATAAAGAATATTCACCCACAGCAGTTATGTGCATTTCTTGATAGGCATTTTTTTTAAATCTACTTTCAATTTCTCATAGTTTAAGTGGACTTCCTTTTAGTTTGTGAACAACAAAGATGGAAAAGATCTATATAAACATTTATAGTTGAATATGTATTAAGTTGTCCCTCACCCTTTTCTATTTTTTGTTAGCTATTTACTGAGTGCTTATTAATGCTCCAAATATGTTCCAAGTGCTTTACACCTATTAGCTGATTTAATTCTCACAATAAGTCTGGGAGGTGGTACTGTTATCCCAGTTTAATAGGCAGGAGCCTGAAACACAGAAAGGTAAAGTGACACTTGAATACCTAAGTAAAAAGCAGCGAGGCAGAGATGTGAATGCAGGCAGTCTGGCTTCAAAACAGTTATTCTTACTACCATGTGTCTAGAACCCCATATACATTGTTTTCCCTCCATTTCTTCAGGCTCTGTAGAGGTTGGAGTATTTTTCCAACCTGCAGATTCTTATTTGTGGCTCTCTTTTAAACCTGTTTCTCTCTTTCCTCCTTGCTCAGCTTTGTGGATCCAATATTGCACACACCAAGGGTCTGAATTTCGAATAGAGGGAGAGTCATCACAGTCCTACCTGTTGACTCACAGTGGTGTACACCGGCATCATGCTTTTGGAACTGCAGGCCTACAGTATTGACTCATAGTTCATCTTTCAAAATACCTACATGTAACCTAAATGCTAGTTCTCACTGAAAACCACAGAGCCTCTGTATTTGCCCTCCCTGTCTTGATGCGAAATAGCACCTCTTTGAATGCCTAAGAAAGAGTCCATGTGCATCAAAAGCATTGGCAGTTTCACAGAGACAGACGGAAAACTATGACAGAGCACAGGGCCTACCCTCTGGAGTCTGGAGTCTGACTGCTTGAGTCCAAATCCCAGCTCCATATCTTTCTGTCTGACAAATTACCTAACTTCTCTGTGCTTCAGTTTTCTAATTTCTAACATGGGGGATATAATGAACCTACTATTTTATAGTGTTGTGAGGACTTAGAAAGTGCTGAGGGACATGTTAACCATTTTTGTTCACCTATATTCTTACCAACAACTCTCCTCTCCCCTTCTGTGTAGCATCAACTGGCTGGCTTCTATTTCCAACCCTCTTCCCACAGTGACCTTTATTATGCAGAGTACTTGAGCTTTCTCCCCAGTGTACACCTCCACTGCAAACCCCAACCTGTCACAGCGTTCATTAAACAGGGATTCCAGTTCCCAGAACCCACCCTCCAAAAATCTGCAGCATTATAAAGAATGAGAAAACTTCCCATAACACACACACATATATAGCTCTTTCATTTGTCCATGGCTTTTTCTTATTCAACCTCACTCTCCTGCTCTTATGCTTAAAGACCTCACTTTTTTTTCAAGCAACAGTAGTTTGTGGAGATTATTTTCTGAGTGTTACAGAGACCACCCTGTGTTGAACATGAAGATGTGCCACCTAGATTTCTTTACAAGAAGGAATTTGTTGTGCCAACTGCTGGGAGTGTAGTCAGTGGACAGCCTTCACTGTCAGCCTCCTCATGGATTGCTTCAGCTGCAGTTACTTTGCCCAAGGTCATGCCAGGGGAGGGTGAGAGTGGTGCCCATCCAATGACTGATTGAGGGAATCTAAAGGCTAGACCTTTTCAGTCCAACTCAGTGCAATTCATATGGACCTTTTGCCCTCAAGAACTTCCTCAAGGGGGCGACTGAGGCTATAAGACTTACAGGGTGACTGACTTCTCCCTCTCCTCTGTCCTGCCCCCTTCTCCCACAGGTGTTCATACAAGGGCACTCCCTAGTAAATATAGTAAATTTTGTCTGAATCTGCCTCTAAGATGCCAACCTGTGTCACTCTGCAAGCTTGGTGTAGTCTACAAATGGAGTGAATGATAGCTAATATTTACTGAGCACTTAACATGTACCAGGCACCATACATGTAGTATCTCATTTAATTTTCTTGACCCTTTGAGGTAAACTATCTCCCTGTTACAGATGAGGAAAAATGGACGCAAACCTATCCTGTTAGAAACTAGTGACAATAGGATTTGAACTCAGACCATTTGACTCCAGAACTTACATTCTTAACCATCATGCTACATTGCATCCTACCAAATTATTTACTTAAGAAGCAAAAGTGATATTAAACCATTTCTTATAAACCATAAATATATAATGGATGAGTTAGGGAAACATAGTGCCTGACCTATAGGTCCACTTCATTATCTGATGATATTTACACCTTTCTGTAGAGATAAAACCTGGCAAAAATGTTTGGAACTCAATAAGGAAGAATACCTTTCTAATAATGAAGGCCTACTAGGTTTCTGATTTCCTAACTTGAATGCAGGTTGTACTAGGTGATATTTAATGCTAAATACAATTGCCAAGGTTTATAATACCTGAAAACATAAAGACCAAAGTATTTTGCTTGATGTCTTCTCTGGAAGAGTCTTTATCTCAATTATATACAATCTATCCATTGGTTAACAGATGACTCAAGTTGTGTTTGGTGTAATACTTGCCTCTTGAAATATACCAGTGGGAAGATTCCATTAAATCTTTCTTTTTGGAGCTAGTTCCAATAATTAAATATTCTGTTATTAACTGGTAGGTTCCAAAGACCAAAAGTTTGCTTCTCTGAAGTATTTTTATTAGCCTTAGATAAGCAGATTTACAGGCACACAGGGAATGAAGTGCTTTCATGTACAGAAAATGCAGACAACTTCCTGTATTGACTTCACCTGTAAGTTTTAATTGTTACTGAATCAGCAGTTTGCTTTTGAGTCATCTGGTTATTCCTGAAGTAGCCCTTTGACCTTTGCCATTTTCCCCAAGGAGATAATGGATATTAGATGGTTGGACTATAGAGTAAGCCCATATTGCATTCTAAACAACTATTATTTTGCCCTTATATAATGTTATCCCATTCCTCTAGAAAAGGGATACAAACCCCAAAATCTATAGCAGTGTCAATATCTGCCTTCAATCTTTCACTGAGTGTACAGGGAGGGGAAAAAATGTGTGTGTGTGTGTGTGTGTGTGTGTGTGTATGCTTAAAATTACCTTTTAGTATGAAATAAAATACAAATAATGCAAAAATGAGGGACAGATGGATAAGGTTAATATAACTTTCATTGTTATAGCTGTCTCCCATAATTTAGAAAGGTAAGTGTTCTTTTATCTGTTTCAAATCTTAAACATAAGCATATGAGTTGAAACAGAAAACTAATTAAAACATGGTCTTATGGTTTCTTCAAAGCATCATCTCAAACAGCGTAATGAAATTAAAAATGTAAGGAGTATAAATAGAAATAAATAAGGCCAAAAGGCAGTGGAACAGGAGAAGTTTGCAAGTAGGGTGCTGGGATAATCAGCAAGCCTGGTAAGTCCACTTTCAGACAGTATGAGGTCATGCTTCAGATAACAAAATACTTGTGGAGCCTTTCATCTGAGGTTCTTCAAGTCCTTTGCTGACATTATCTAATAGTAAATATTATTACCCCTGTTTTATAGGTGGAGAAAATAAGATGCTAAGAGATTAAGTAACATACTCAAACATACGTAATGACTCAGTGACAGCACAGAAATTTATTTCAGGAATCTAATCTTTTCCATTCATATCACTAGGTCGGCTTTCCAGACAGCAAAAGACACTTATTGGTGCAAATTTGGGTTAAACTAAAAATATATATGTATTTCAGTAATATAGTGAAATTCTTTCTGTGAATATCTAGTGTCCTAAATTATATATATATATATGTATTTCAGTAATATAGTGAAATTATATCTGGGAATATCCAGTGTCCTCATGGTTATTTTGTGTGTGATACATTATTTTTGGTAGGGTAGGGCATGAACAGGAGAGGTCTAGGCATTATTCTTTACTTTCTGTTCCCACTTGTCAGAATTGTGCCTGAAAATTCTGTCGTTTCTGTGAGAACATACTATGGGATGAGGGAATGGTTCTTGGTTGTTATCTTTTCGAGAATGTTACTGACTCTTTCACTTTCATCCTGATCTCCAAGCTCCCAGAAATCTTTTATATATATACTCTTGCTTCATGAACGCAAACTTGTCAGTGCATAGTTGATGACAAAAAAGACAAAATCACAAATAGAAATTATTTACATTCTAATATAAAATAACTTGTGCTAAAAGTAGCTAATCACAGGACAAAAATGCAGTTTTATAACATTAATTGCACATAAACTCTAACTACATTTCAAGATGGAGTGTTAATACATTTCTCTTTCATTTTGGCCTGTGTTCAGGATTAAAGTTACTGACAGGAGATCAAGTGAATTTAGGGCAGAGAGCTTCATATACAAATATCCATGATATACACCTCATTTATCATCTGTGTGGGCTGGAGAGTTGAAAGGTGACTGGAGAATTGTTTTTCCTTAGTCACTCAGACTTATTTGTTTGGCCAAAGCACAGAAATCCACATCCTGGTGTTCTTTCTAAAGAGCATCTAACTGCTTTGAGCAGCCACGCTGTGTAGTGGAACAGGCATGTAATTTAGAGTAAGAGTTTCCAGGTTTTGCCTCACCATTCTCCAACCTTGTGACCCAGAGCAGGCCACTTCACCTTTTTAAGCTTCAACTTCCTCATCTCTGAGAGAGGGATGCTAGTAATATATCCCAGGTTTTGATGAGCATTAAACAAGACAATGAGTGTGAATAATTGCAGTTATTAGAGGTTACACAAGAGTTATTTATATATAAATGTTACATAAATACATAGACACTTAACCGTTGAACAATGGCAGGGGTTAGGGGCACCAATCCCTGTGTGGTCAAAAATCTGTGTGTAACTTTTGACTCCCTGCAAAATTTAACAGCCTACTGTTGACCAGAAACCTTACTGATGAAGAGTCAATTAGCACATATTTCATATGTTATATATATATATTATATACTGTATTCTTGCATTAAACTAGAAAAAAGAAAATATCTTTCCACAGTGTCTCAAATTTTAAAAATTTCCAACGTTATTGAAAAAAATTAGCCTCTTTCAATACTGTATCGTGAGCAGAGGGACTTAGGCATGTTGTTCAAGGGTCAACTGTATTAGTGATATAAAATACATATGTATTAGTTATAGCCACTTATGTATGTAAAATAATAATCAGCAAATGTTAGAATAGTGTATATGTTTGCACAAATTTTTCAATTCTTGCTTAATAAATGCAATCACTTTTATTTCCAAAACCAGCTATCTCTTCACCATCACTTTTATCTCTGCCTGTCAGTTTTTCTATCAGACAGTTCCAGCTGCTTTTGCCACCTTATAATATTTTGTTCCTAATGCACTAGGATTTGTAACCAAATGCTCATATGTTCTCATATCTTGCTCAACAGGTGGGGAGAACCGAATCCCAGGATTCCAGGGGTGTTTTTAGTTGCTGATAAGTCTCATTAAAACCTGTGGGTCTTCTTCCAGGCTGGGCACCCAGCTGCCTTTTTCTATTTTTGGAAGGGCCACAGAAAATCTCCTGTCAAGAGTTTAAAACTTTCCACAGCCTGTCAATAGGGTGGTTCAGCCCTTGCAAAATATAACCTGTTTTGGTTATGTATAACCTCATCTTGACATATTCTTCAGCTTTTTAAAAAATTGCAGCTGTCTTGGAATACAATGTCCCATTGCATATTTCATTTGTATTATTAGTCCATAAATCAGCATCGAAACAGAGAGATGCTCTAAAGAGAGGTGCTCTTTAAGAGTGTTCTAAGAAAAAGGGATTGCCTTTGTATAATAAAGGGATTACCATGTCTGTTAGCTAAGCTATTTAAAAAGAATGCCAGTAGGAAAAATTCTAAAGAAAAGAAGGCACTCAACACTAAAAGAGACTAATTTTTGAAGGTTCTGGAGATTGAATTAGGAAAATAAACATTTTAAAGCTTAAAAACATTTCAAAATCACACATTTCTTAAGTACTCTTGTTCTTAACAAGTATAAAACTTAATTGGGGGAAGTAGGAAAGACTTGTACTTAGATTTAATTATATTGATTTTCTCATTCACAAATCTTGTTGAGGAAACAGAGGATGGAAGCAAGTTCTCGCAATAAAATGATCAAAAGTCAGCCTCACCCTAATCCAGATCCGCCCCCAAAACTAGAGTTTATCATTTTTATGTGTTGTTATGTACTTGTATATATACATGTACCCACAGACTATAGAATTATTATGTTTTTTTATTTACGTAAAAGTCAGACTGGAAGACATCTTTAAGCAAGTTGCTGTTTTACATTCAAGAATACTTTCATTAAACAGTGTTTTGAGATGTACCCATTGTTTCCAGTGTCTCACAATTGCTATGATAAATGAATCTATCATTCTAAGACTCTATTAAAAATAAAGTCAGCCTTGAGTTTGTGCTACTAAATCCTGGTTTGCTTTTGACCTTGGCAGAAACAGAAGGAAACTCAACTAACCCCATTGCTTGGCTCTATTCCAAGAGCACTTGAGTACTCATCTTAAAGGAGGGATTAGCTATCAAAAGTGAAATGTGGATTTGAAGCAATTTTCCAGATAATTTGTTCCTCAAAAAGCTACTTTGAACTGAGCCAGATATTTGGATGAATTTTGTTCTGCCTTAGATCTACAGCTAGTTTTTCTAGTTTACTTCATTGATGGAATGAATTCATCCATCCATTCATGCAATTGATTTTTATTAACAATTAGAGCTAAATGCAAAGCATCATGTTAAAACGGATTTTTGTTTTGTCATTGTGAAGAAGGGCATGTTTATCCTTTTCATGTCAACTTTATACATCATAAGGTATACTTGCTAGATCTTAGCTACCTTTACCAACTACTAGGAACAATAACTCAAAACAGGGTGAGAGAAAGTGTAGGTCCTACTGCTAATTTAACTGTTTGCCCTACAGTTCCATCAAATCTTCAAGTCATACTCTATACCTCAAAAAAACATATATACCCTAAAACCGGAATTCTTGCTAACACTAGATAAACCCAGGTTCACTTCCTTGTTCTAGAGTGATAGGGCAAATCAGTGTGAGTACAGGGTATGGAATCAGATTTAAGTTGGATCAGCAATGCTCTTCTCAAATACGAAAGTGACAAGCCCTTGTAGTAGGCCCTGAGGTATTTCATGACAAGGATTTCATTCTTAGCAACTGGTTCATGCAAAATCAGTGTTAATTGTATTGTGGATTATTTGGAGTGGGGAATTTAAGATCTCTTTTAAAGTTAGAAAATACATTTCCAGACCATCCAAAAACAATTTTGTGTTTATTTGGGCTTGTTTGCTCTTACATTTTAGCTGCCATAGACATTGGAAAATCTCTCTGATCTCTTTCCTATGTGTAATGTTTTGACTTACCCAGACAGGAATAAATCTCTTACTGAGCTATAAGGTATAACCAATCTGTTTGAATATTTACTCAACAAGAATCTTTAAGTGTATCAAGTAAAGAACACTGTTTTAATTTTACTAGACCCTGTTTAATTAAAATTTCTTTTCTTCCAAGCTATGGCTTTCTGCAATGGTCAGGTAACTTTTTACATTTAAGAAGAGATTCTGTCTGAGCCACGGATGAGCTCAAATGCCAAGTTCCTCTTTTTCAATGATGTGGACAAACATTGTGGGCTTACTGCTGTATTTTTTCTGTGACTACGAATGGCTGAATCCTCACAACACTGTAAGATACATTCCACATTATGTATTTCTGACCAGCAGTAGGTCTCATCACATGCCCTCTCACAGAATCTCAAAATCTGAGGGTGGTTCCAGTGAGCTGAGTCATGGTCTCAGGACTGAGTGGCATCCACCAGAAAAACACAATGTTACTGGGTGTAGACTCATACCTGCAGGTTTGTCCAGGGAAAAATAGACTCTGCTGAGGCGATCCAGTTCATTCTTACCAAAGGCAAATTCTTGCTGTGTTTTTCTTTTAGGGCCATTACGATGATTAAACAAGTGGGCCGAAGTCCACTGCAGACAATAAGGAGTCATACTGAATTCTCAAATGACACATAACTAGTCTGTACTGGTTTGGTCATCGAAATATTAAAATAGTTCTGTAGTGCTTACTAAAAAGCTGCTGTCGCTCACGAACTGATTTCTAACATCAAACAACTAAGTCTATACAGTGCCCAAAAGGGGGGCCTTGGATGCTGCTCCATTCTAATTGGCTCCAACTCTATTAGTTGTGAAGTTTCCATATCACCTCTGCCTAAAACAGATGTGAAAATAAAAAGTGACATAAATGCATATACAAAGACTAACCATGGTTTACAAAATTAACTTCCAGTTATTAATGCTGTACAACAAAGTATCCTGAAACTTAGAGTCTTAAATAACAAAATTTTTCTCTGTCTACAATATGGACAGGACTTGGTGGAGCAGCTTGTCTCTGCTCCAGCCGGTGTTCACCAGGGTGGCATAAAGTCTGACATAATGCTTAATTTAATGTGCCAACTTGGCTAGGCCTTGGTAACCAGGTATTTGGTCAAATACCAGTCTAGATGTTGCTATGGAATTATTTTTTCAATGAGATTCACATTAAACCAGTAGACTTTGAATAAAGCATATTACTCTCCATAATGTGGGTGGGCTCATCCAATCAGTTGAAAGTCTTAAGAGAAAACATTCTGAGTCCTATGAAGAAGAGAAACTGCCAGCAAACTGCCTTTGGATTCAGGCTGCAGCGTCAACTCTTCCCTGAGTCTCCAGCCTGCCTGCCTACTCAGAGGTGTTAGCCTTGCCAGCCTCCACAACTGTCTGAGCCAGTTCCTCTCTCTCCATATCTGTATATATCTATGTCCATATCTATATATCTATATCAATATGTCTATATATCTTTATACTTATACATAATATTTTATTATATATTATATACACACACACATATTTACACACCTTATTGGGTCTGTTAGACCCTGACTAATACAGATGGGTACTTGAATCACCTGGAATCATCATTCCCTTGTGTGTCTGGTGGTTAATGTTGGAAAAACTTAACTGGGGCTTCTTGGGCCTCTATCTATATGTAGTCTTCTAGCATGGCAGCTTCAACTAGGCTGTTTTCCTATCAGATCAGGATTTCCAAGGCATGAGAGTACCAAGCAGAATTTATATTGATTTTTATGACCTAACCTCTGAAACCACATTTCATCACTTCTGCTGTATTCTGTTGGTTGAGGCAGTTACAAAGGTCCATCCAGGTTCCAGAAGGGGACACAGGCCCCCATCTCTCAACAGAGGAATAGCAACATTACATTATGCAAAGAGCATGTGGGATGAAATAAATGGGTCAAACCATCTTTGGAGAATACTAATCTGCCCCGTTAACGTTTTAAACCTGTGAAATATAATTTCTATTTATTTAGAATTACTAATACTGATGCTCTACTTTTTGAGTGGACCCACTTATTGCCCATTCTTTCTTTTTACTTGACTTGAAATAGCAATTATATTTTTAGAGAAGTGTATACCTTAAAGCCTAAATTCCAGTTTTAGTATCTTGATCTTTTTTTAAGTCAGGTAAAATAGGGCCAAGATAAAACTAAGAATTTTTCACATGACCTTTAGGGCTAGAAACTTTTTGACAAAACAACATATAATGGGAATGCAATTAATAAATGCCACAGGAGACAATTTATTTGGCTTGAGTTAATCAAAATTTGGACATTAGCATTAGCTTTGAGTTTTGTTTTATTTAGAACCAGCTATATTCTTTGTCCCTGACACATCTTTCTCTCTCATAGGAATGTAGGTAGAAGGGGGGCTGGGCTGAGGTGGAGAGATGATCTCTTTGCTGGTATGGTACAGTACCCCAGAAGCAGGTATTCAAGTTGATTCTGCACTAGCATCCCCTAAGTGGTGGTTGCTCCTTACTTGAACCGCAGCTAATTCCCCCCACCGACCTCCAAGGGAAGTTACCATTGTTTTTTTTAGCTATCAACTTTTTTCTTGGCTTAAACTCCAATAAAAAGAATGACTATATTTTCTATCCAGTGTTGCAAAGTTGAAAAGTTTCTTCAGCCCCAAATCAGTAAAACACAAATTTCTACAGAGTAAAATTACATTCTCATGCTCTTTGATTCTTCCATCTTGGCTGTACTTCTATTCCCCAAATCTACAGCAGTGTTTCTCAAATTTTTTATTCTCATATTCCCAAAGAGCCTTTTTAGTTTTTTTTTTTTCCAATCATCTAACCCTATGAAATTTTAATACCACACATATACTATATATCTCTTTATGGACTGTATAAATTTTTGTGCTTTATACATATGAAGAGTAAGATTTTTATTACCCCCAAGAACCTGTTTTTGCCCCCATCAAGAATGCATGCATACTTCAGTCCCATGACTGACTTTCTGCTTTTCTTACTCTACTTTCACTCTTTGTTGGCTCAAGTTCTCTTAAGGAGAATTTTTGGTAAAGGTCAAGTAATGGCATGCTGAATAAGAAAGACTCTGGGGTATGATAATAAAAGCAGTTTTATTTTGTTCTCTTGCTGTCCTTCTAAATCTTACTCCTGGATAAAACTCAGGAATATCCCATGACTTTTCTGATCAGTTTTAGTTAATAGAAAGTCTTTCATCACATTAGCTGACATGGTGTTAATTCACTAATAAAATGTACAGCCCAATACTTCCATCTTTACTCAAAGGTATGACTTCTTCTGCTCTCTCCTGTCTAGGGCTTTGTGCATTTGTGCTGTTTCCTTCCAGGGGAGGCGCATGGTCCTTCTTTTCTCTTTTTCTGTCTGGACTATCTCCCTTTCCTCAGGTTTGCTAATTATGACTTCTGCTCTGCCCAGGGTGGAAGACAAGGAGTTGGGAAGGGAAGGCAGGGAAGAGCTGTAAGGCAGAGAACACTTTCACCTGACTGGTGCTGTTTGTAAGGTGGCTTTGCCTTCCCTTGGGCTAAATAAATGTTTAAAGACGGTTCTTTTACTTGAAGTATTCCCTTGTGTTCTTTAAAGATTCTCCTGTGTGGCTCTGCAGCTGCAGCTCCCTGGGTGTGTGCATTGCCTGTCCATCAGCTGGCCACTTCCTATGTCCCTCCATCTTCTGTCCCCAGCCAAGTACTCTTCTATCTCTGGGTACCACTTACACAGGCAGGCCACCATACCGAAAGGATTGCTTCAATTTTAATTTCTTTTTTTCAAGGGCAATACCTATTCTTCACTTATAAATATTTATTTTTTGAATGGTTAGTGTATTCACGTGGTTCAGAATTTTTTCAAAAAATATTTCAACAGTTTTTTCTCCATCTTAGTCCTGGTCATCAATTTCCTTCCGCATAGACAGTCAGTGTCAGCAGTCTCTTCTGGATCCATGTAGAGGTATTTTATATATGTACAAGCAAATATTATATATTGCCCCACCTTTTCTTAGCTTCAATAGTAGAATACTATTTACGTTGGTTCCCGCTTCAGGTTCACTGATGTCTGACTCCTCTTTTGGAGCAGGAACACTCACCTGGTGGGCACCATCCTCTACTCAGTTGCTGAGGTTGCTGTATGTTTTTCGGCCCGAATCAAGCCCCAGGCTACTCCAACTTCCAGATTCTGGTGCTCATATTGAGCTTTCCATGTTGTCTCCTCAAAGTCCCTCTCATTAGCTTGAGGAAAAGAAGAAATTACCTCTGCACCTCTTTGCCTGTTCTCTCTAAAAAAATCTTCTCACTTCCTCTGAACCTATAATCTCTTGATCCTTTTGTATCAGTGACCAGGTTGAAAGATCTTGAGTGAGGGGCCTAAGAATCACATGATTGGTCTCATACTGCTTCTTTAAAAATGTGCCTCTTGGAGGTCTGTCTTACCCTCTGGACGCTGTTACCAGTTTGTCTGAGGATGCTTGCTCAAAATTGCAATTTAATGTTAGGTTACAGTCAACTGTTGCTCAATGCTGCCTTTACAGACATTCCTACTCTCCTGTGCGCTCTGCATTTGATGTCACAGGGACCCTAACCAATGTTTCCTTGGCTTGTGTCCTCATGCACACACACACACACACAAATATTTACATATAAGGAGATAAGTGACTGTCTCTATTTTCTTATCAAAGGAAGTTCTTATTGATAAATTTTATTTTTCCATATTTCTGCACATCAGAACACCAAATGCCCTAGAAAAGTTCAAGACCATGCCAAAGGACTGAATCTAGAAAAAGAAAGTAGTTAGAAAACACATCTTTAAAATTTGGTGTCTGCATAGTTTTGTTAGGAGTGAAGGGGAATTTACAATCTGAACGATCTAATTTATTTTTGAGGATGTGGTGGACATATCTGTCACCTAAGCTTGACAGTAGACATCCTGACACATAATTCTATTCAATTAACCTCAAATAATGAATAATGTCATTACATCATCATAGCTGTACATCTTCATTTCTCAATTTGTTATGTTTAGAGATCAGTGTCAAATTTCACATCCTTAGAGAGAAAACATGTTGCTGTTCACCCCAAATATAAGTAAATTCAACAAACATTCAATTCAACAAATATCATGCCTAGTATATGCAAGATACCTATTCAGTTTATAAAAACAATAAAAACCGACATTTTTAAGCACCTACTGTGCACCAAGTACCACACTATGTCCTTTACATGTGTTATTTCTTTTAATTTTCACAAAACCTTATAGAGGAGGTTACTATTGTAATCTCCAATATAGAGATGTGAAAACAGAGGTACAAAGAGGTTAAGTACAGTAACCAAAGTTATACAGCCAGTAAGTAGCCCAACTAGGCTTCAAGTAGCCCAACCAGGACTCCAGAGTTCGTGCTCTTAATCCACTGTGAAGGAGACAAAGGGCTTTATAGTCAGTCTAATGTGACAATTATGGGTCAGGTAAATGCAGAACTACCCACAGTAGCCACAGCCCTAAGAGAGGTACATGGCATGGTGAAGTTCAGGGGTGGGAGAGCACCCACAAAGTGGGAGCAGTCATAGAACTTTTACTGTGTAGGTAGCTGTTGAGCTTGTACTTAAAGCATGTGGCAGAAATTATGAACCAGGTAATACGTGTTCAAGGTTAGGAAACAAAGGTCTAGAGGTAGGAATGAGCAGGCCATGTCTGAGATCCAGTTTGGCTTTATGGTGACATCCAGTTAGGGAAGGAGTAAAATGCTTATTTCTGTGCCAGGCTCTTGAGAGAGACTATTTCTAATTTTTAAGATAACCCTACAGGGTAAATATCATTAGGCTTAATTTATATATAATAAAATAGAAGTTTTGAAGGGTCATAGGGCAAGTGATAGGGCCAAGATTCGAACTGGAGTCTTCTAGAAACCACATCCTTGTTCTGCTTTTTCATGTTGTCTTACTTTAGGGAGATAGAAAGCGTGGGTGGTGTCATATTGAGAAAGGCCTTGATGACAGAGGTGAGGCAGGCATTTATCTTGGCAGGCAAAAGCAGGACAGAGACAAAACTTAAGCTGAGTCTTGGAAGACAATGTAACCATTTGGGCAACAGAAATGACAGGCCGAGTTAAGAGCAGTGGTGCAACTGGACAAAAGGGGAGTAGATATAAGAAATATGCATTGATGGTATTTAGAGACTTAATTACTGACTAGGTAGGAGAAGGCATAAAGAAGAGCATATGTATTTCTAAAGTTTTGAGCCTTTCAGTTTTCAGAAGGGTGTTTTGCACTGGCCATTGATAGAAATACAGGGCAGAAAGAGGAGCTGGCTATGTGTAATTGAGGAGAGGGAAATGATAAACTTAATTTGGGAACTGGAGGCACTAGTTACTTCTGTACCTATGTAGAGATGGGTAATGGACAATTGAAGATTTAGTCTCAAGTTTGGGACCAAGATTCAGTTATCCAAAGAGAGTTAGAAGTCAAAGCCACTGTAATCAACAAATATAAAATGTGGAAATATCTGATCTTGGCATTTACTAAGGAGTGGGAGAAAAAAGGGAGCCATATTGAACACTCATTGTGTGCCTAGCACTGGGGGAATAGTGGGAACAGTGACAACCTTTTCCTCAATAAGCTCCTGATCTTGTTCCAGATATTACTCTCATGAACTATGAGCAAGTAATATAAAACTTAATGTACTCAGAAGCCAATCTGTAAGGTATAAACAGTAAGAGTTATGGGATGTTGAAAAGGAAAGAGGTTGATATGTTTGAGGTGTTTGGGAGGCAAGGGAGAGGGCAGAGATCAGCACAAACAGGTGGAAATTGTGCACAGGCTGGTGTGAAGATAATATTGCTCCCCACACAGTGACAGGAACTTCTGGTGTTTTCTCATTTATCCAGGAGGTAGCATGGGGGTGGAAAAGTATAAATAGGCTTTGGAGTAAAGGGAGACCTCAAATCTTATGTTTGCCTTTTACTGATGGCATAATATTGGGCAGGTTAACTTAGCTTTTCAGAACCCATTTCCTCTTTTTTAAAAAGGGAATAGTCAATAAAGTAGTTGTATAAATTCAGTAAACTGACATATGAAAACCACCGGTTACATAGAATTACATAGAATTGTTGGGAAGATAACTAAATAACTCTTGTGTTGTTTTTCTTGGTACCACTCCCACCATTGGGATACCCACATTTCCTGTTCTTCCCTCTGGCACAGCTCCCTGAAGACAAAGTATACATTTTACATGTGCAAGATTTTTGTACATCCACTGACCTATTCAGACACAGGAATAGGTCCTACAGAGGGGGCAACTATTACTTCTTGCCTTTATTGATAATATCTCCTCAGCGAGCAGTTACTGAACATCTACACTGTGCTAGTCACCGTGCTAGGTCATGTTGGGGTATGGATAGATAAAAGAGTCCTAAGATACTTAAAGATGAGGAACAGCCTCTGGATAAATAGCTATCGGAATCCGGAAAGTGGAGGAAAGCGAGGGGGGAAAGCTGTGTGCAGTGAGACCTAACGGAAGTTGGCATTATTGCAGAAGAGATGTCATTTAAGCTAGGTCTTGCCACAAGATAGAACTCGCCAGGAGGAGATTGGGAAGAGAAGATGAAGATACTAGAAACACAGAGTGTCTTAAAACACGGTTATATCCATGCCCTTTACCTAACGGGGGAAACTCCTTTTTACTTGCTCTGGAGTCTGAAGTCGTACAGAATACGTGCTGAACAGAAGTGTAACGCTGGCAGGTAATACGGCCACAGTGACAGCAGAGGGTTACTGCAGCAGCCGCAGAGCTGCAATCATCTAAAACTGAGTGGGGTAAAGAAGATTTATTTGGACGACAACTGGGGAAAACATCGTGAACTCTGAGCAGCTGCAATTGCCAGACTTTGAGCTGACCCTTCAAAACCCGAGCTTATTTTTCAGCCGGGAGTTAAATGCGCAGCCAGAAAGCCCAATTAGCTTGAGAGGAAAGAGGGCGATTGGGAGGTCTCCGCTGCGGATCTACTTTGGCTCCTCCCGAGTCCTGCAAGACGCATATTTCGCCACACTAAACATGGCGCCCCCGGACTTCCCCTCCTCATTTCATTTCACCCTCACCTTTGGCCACACTCAACATGGCCCCAAACCAAGGTTGCATTCCTGTGAAACTACATCGGGATAGTTATCGCGAGGTTTGTCCGGGCCCCGACTGCTCCCGCCCTGCCTCGCGCGGCCTCCACAGCCACTGCCGCCGGCGCCGCTCCTCCTCCGTGTCAGTTGTTGGGCTGTAATGGCGACTGGGCCGCCGCTGCTGAAGTGACTCCTGGGCGGGGGAGCGGGGCCAGACTTGCGCCAGAAGGAACTGCAGAGAGCCGCAGCTCAGGAGGCTGGCTTGCTGTGGGGGAAGGGAGGCAGCCTTTCCGCCTCTCCTTCCTTCTCTGCAGACCGGCGGATCCCGGGAGCCGGTGCGAGGCGGGCACCCGGTGCGTCCCCGGAGTGGGGAGGCCAGGCCGGGCAGCCCTGGGTCCCGTCGGGGCGGCGTCGCTGCACCCTCCGCCAGGCCCCGCGGGATGCACCGTGGGAGCCGAGGGCGGAGGCGACACTCTCAGGTGAGCCACGGGAGGACCTGGCTAGGACCGCGGACGCTCGCTTAAGCCTCCGCTGCCTCTGTCCGCGGTCCCGGGTCCCCGGTGGCGGCGAGAGAGGCGGGGCGGGGCTCGGGGAACCCTGGCCTGGCTTCCCCCTCGGGGAACCTCCCTGGGTCCTGAGCCCTTGCGGGAGGGCCATCCTAACAGCTGAGTTTCAGGTCCCGCCGGTGACTGCCAAAGATGGGATTTCCTTCCTTACCTGCCATTGCCTCCCCTCCTCTGCTGCCTCTGTTCTTACTTGCAAAAGCTGTGCGAGATACCTCTCGCCTTTGGTTTCGGGAGAAGAGTCCCTTCTTCTTATGGAGATCAGGCATATTTTGGGAAATTCCGGGGACAAGCTTCAGTGACAGGGGTTATTAGTTTCTCTTCCTTTTTGGTGGGGATAAACACGCTCAAGTATTGGGAAAACTTTGATCTGCTCCGGTCTAGCAGCTGCTAAACGTAGTCCTACCGATTTATTCACAAGTGATTTAGGGGGAGATTTGAAAAGCTTTACGCTTTCAAAGTTGTCAGTATTTTTCTCCGCCCTCTTTTTAAATGTGGCCCGACGTGCAAAATAATATTTAGCTAATGTCACAAATTTGGGTTGGAATTTGGCTGTATTTTTAGTTTTTAGGTAGGAAGGTGCACATAGGTATAGATTTTAATGTGGTTTTGGTGTAGTACCGAATCCTTTTTACAGGATAAAACAGGTTGTTAGAAATAGTGATCAGTATCCACGTACTCCACTTGATTGTTTTGTTTTGATGGTGATCCTTGTTTTGAATTTGGAAAAGTCGTTAATGATTATGTTGCCATGTTAACGATACCTTCTGACTCATATTTCAAGGGTTTTTTAAAGGAAAAGCTATGTTAGATAGGCAGACCTAGTAACAATCTGAAAAGGTTTGTAGAAGCAATAATAAAATATAGAAAGCTGCTTTTCATTGAAAAATTTTTCGTAGTTTAAAGTAATTGTTTTTGAACAAGGCAATTATGTTGCTGATAACATGAGGTTGTGACAGCTTTTTGGCGATTGGTGGTTGGACCTGTGGTAGAAGTTGCTTCAAACCTGTGGGCGTGTAATTAATTAGTTTTGCTGTGCT
This sequence comes from Manis javanica, assembly GCF_040802235.1. Classification (NCBI taxonomy): domain Eukaryota; kingdom Metazoa; phylum Chordata; class Mammalia; order Pholidota; family Manidae; genus Manis; species Manis javanica. The sequence goes on from NC_133166.1 coordinate 88,365,628, forward strand.
AAATCGACAAACTCCATTTAAATGTAATAAAATAAGTCTCAACCATTGAATGCTCATTGCACTGAATTTAAGATATTTTAATCAGAAAATAAACATTAAGCTAGAATACATTGTATATGTGGGTAAATACATATGTATCTCATCTTTTCATTGTAGCAGGAATGGTGGTGAGTTATATAAACAATTTTATACATATGTGAAAGAATTTCTCTGATTCTCTGAGCTGTATTAGTGTGTAGTGTTATGTAAAGAGCATTATACTTGAACAACCGGCCTCTGTGGGGTAATCGATTTATGAATTAGGAAGCTTTGAATTTTTTTCTAATGATTCTGATTGCCAATCTTTTGCTCATTTTATAACACTAATGCCATGTCATGGACAGAAGAAAAGAGAAGTCTCTATGTAACCACTTTTGTTATTTGTTGAATTGGTGTAAGTTATAGTGGAAGCAAAAAAGAAGCTGCTGTCTAAAATAACTGGCATTTTTTTGGTGGACTTCTACATACATCATTGTCTTCATAGCAATTTGTGAGGTAGGTTTGGCAAATATCCTTATTTTGCAGTTGTGGAAATTGACACACAAGGGAGTTCATTTGCTTGATGTGAATGAAACTGCAGATGATCTAGAATTGTTTTACTTATTTTTATTGAGGTATAAGTGACATTAGTTTCAGGTGTACAAGATAATGATTGATATATGTATAGATAGGAAATGATCACCATAGTAAGTCTAATTAACATCCTATTACTAGTTTTCTTTAAATTGAATGTTAATATAGATACTTCTGGAATGTAGTTTAAAAATCTACAAAAAACCTATTTTTTGTTCCTTTTGATGTGCCTCTAGCTCCTTATGCTGATGGTTGTCAGTTTTTTAAAAAACATTACTATTTTCATAGTATTTTATTATTAATGTAATAATCATGAATTATTACAACAGATTGCTTTACTGCTACACATATCTTTTGCTTGAACAATGTTCCTAAGAAATTGTAGTTCGTTTGTTGTCTCTCATCTTGTTTGGTTACTCATAGTTCCATTATCTTTGGTACTAAAAATCATTTATACTTTTGGTTGTGTAAAACATAATCAGGCCACATGCAGCGTAACTGAAAAGTAGTAACATTTTGGTGATTTTATTGTTAGACCTGAAGATTTAAAAAGCATATTTGCCATTGACACTTGTGATCGCCAATTAGTGTGGGGGGGGGCAAGTTGTGAAATAATTTTCTTTATTGAGTTTTTTTTTCCCATGTCAAACAATTTCTAGTGTCACAAATATTTCAAAAACCCCTAATAATCAAAAGATTGCATAGTTTTCTTTTCAGCCCTAATATATTTATACATTGTTCTCACAAGTATAACTTTGCTAGTGATTATTTTGGGCTTTTATTTGCCTTTCTCATATAGTTGCCATGATGGCAGAGATCCACTGTTAAAAACTATTGTTCACCCAGTGCCTACCACATAGTAACTTTTAAAATATTATTTAAAAAAATATTGGTTGATTAAATTGACCAGAGTGGTCTTGGCATAATGTTTAAAAACCAAAAAAACAAAACACTAGTGCCCTGTTCCTAGGCACATGTCAGCTCTTTGGAATATACTCCAGAGGTATGTTCAAGTTTGCTAGGTAGCAGGGGAATGATGGTGGAGGATTAAAAAACCGCTGAGAATAATCCACAGGTTGATCCTGAAAACTTAAATTGACTATTTTAATGATTTGCCTAGGTGTCCTGGCAATAATTATTGTAATTTAAAGAAAATAGAAGCTTTAAGACTGTGACCTGGTTAAACTAGTACTATAATTATAGGCTTGTAATAACTAAGTCCTTTCTTAATTACAGCATTGCGCGTTCTTAATCTTAAAGGCCAGCTGGTTCAATTCCCACGTCGTATACACAAGTAAACAGTATCATATAGGGCAAATATCTCACCCGAACTTGGTTTTATAACTGGATGAAGAAACTACTCTGCAGCTGCAAAGTCTGCATTTGTTTAATGTGTCAGATAATTATCAAATCAGAGGATAATTGTGAACAACCTAGCAATCCATTTATCCTTCACAGTGTTAATAACTCAAAACAGGCCTCGCCATGAATTAAAAGGTTTGTTAATTTGAAAATAAATCTCAACCCTTTCTATCATTGGTATTATAAATTGGTACATGTAAATAACCAAAAGGTAACGGTGATCTTTTTACAAATAGAAGGATGTTTTTGCAAAAAGAAGAATCTGATTTATCTTTAATCACAGTCTGGGTTTGGTGATTTTTCAAAAAAGTTAACCACTTAACAGTTTTTGTTGTAAGTGGACTTGTAAAAGCTTCTTATGGTATTGTGGCTTCTCTCCCTTTGTAAAGCTAAAAATCATCCATGAGTAATAGCACTGGCTGTAAGTTAATAGGCTTCATTTCATTAATGATTTTTATGTTTATATCCATAAAGAGTATTTTATAAATAATTTCTTTTTAGTTCTGGGTTTGTTTTAAGATACAAAATGCGTATGTACACATAGAAATATTATTTTATTATTTTAAAAAAATTACCATGAAAGAAATATTTTGCTTAGAAATGGTTAGCAGCTTCATACATGACATACATGTGGTGTTTTTTTTTGTTGTCAAGTTTTTTCTTTTCTGTTTGTATTTAAGACTTGGATTCTGAGACTTACTAATGGGACCATCATACAGCAAACAGGTCTGGAGCAACTAATGTGTGCTCTGTACTGTGTACTGGGCATGTACTTGGGAAATAAACAGGAATAAAACATCATACCCGAAATCCCATGTAAAAGATATGTAAAATAGTAGTATGGGGGGTGGGGTGGGAATAGGAATGATAAAGTGCTGTGTATCCACACACGGGGAGTAACTACAGTGTATTAAAGAGTCCAGTGAAAGAAAAAGTAGCTATCTTTGTTTTCTTAACAGCCTCTAAATTAGCTAAGTTATTGAATGTGTAAGGAAACCTTCCAAAAATATTTATTTGTCCTTGTTTTTTCCTTCAAGAAGTGGCTAAGTGTATCTGTTATAAAAAAAATTAAAAAACATATCCACTGAAAAGTCTGCTTCCTATCCTGGACCTTTACTGCCCCTCCTGGGAGTTAACCAGTGTTGACAATTTATTATGTATCCGGGAAGCTTTTGTAGTGAGAATTTTGCACTTTAGGGCATACAGTAATCCTGACTTGCAAACTATAAGACAACTTTATCAGGATATATTACTTAAAATTAATTTAGAAGAGTAAGTATTCAGGACAACTAGATGGGGCTAAGCAAAGTATAGACTCCTAGTTTTAGGGCTTGTCTTTTTCCTGTTCTTGTTCATTGTCTTCAGTTCTCCTTAAGTAAAAGACTAGGGGTACCTTTAGTCAGGTTTTAATTTAGTTCTTGGTTTCATATCAGTGTGGGACATTGTGTTCTTTGTGCCACCTGTACTCCAGAGGACAAGCTGGTACCAAATATTACATAGTTCCTTCTGGATTTCCTGGATTATAGTAGGTCAGCCTAGTATTTGTAAAAAGTAGTTGTTGTCTGTATTTTATATGTAAAAAGAGGTGAGGCTAAATTCTCTGGTCATTTGTATGTGTATATGTATATATGCACATATATATATATATATATGATTTAGAGCTGGAATATCTCCCACTTTCCCAAGCCTGGTCCCCACTAAATCTGTCCATTTTATATTGAGCTAAATAGTATGACTGTTGCAGGGTTGTCTTTTCTTAATCTTCCAGGCAGAGATGGTTGTTATATAGGGTCTGATAGAGGAACTGAAATGTAGCAAAGGTATGGAAAATATTCTGTGTGAGGGCCAAAACAAAGTCATTCCTTTCATATTTTATTCCCAGTGCCTGGCACATAGTAGGAAGCCAATAAATAATTGAGGAGAGTGAATCTCTGTGACTGAATGACAGCACTGTCAATAAAATTAGCTGCTAGAACACACTTGAGAATTAGCTATTTGAAAATGTCATATCACAGTTATAGATCAGCGTTTCTCTAACTTTTTGGTGTCAAGACCACTTTATACTCCGTTATTAAAAACTCAGACTTTTCTTTATATGGCCTGTATCTATTGATATCTACTGTATTAAAATTTTTTAATGTATTTATTTTATTTAAAATAATAAACCTGTGCCATATTAACAAATAACATCTTAATGAAAAATTTATTTTCTTCAACAAAAACATTTTATGAGAAACAGGGCATTGTTTGACATTTGCAAATATTTTTAATGCTTGGCTTAATAGAAGACATCTAGATTCTCATATATGCTTCTGCATTCAATCTGTTGTGATATCATACATCATGTAGCCTTTGGGAAACTCCACCATACACACTCAGAATGAGAGTGAAAAGACAAATGATGTCTTAGTAGAAGTATCTTTGAGTTTGTACACCCCCTTCCTCCACCCCCTAAAGGGTGTCAGACCTTGAGAGATCCCTGGACCACACTCTGAGAACTGATGGTATAGATTATAAATTCAGAGTAATAAAGGACCTTAGCAGTCGTAAAGGACCTTAGCAGCCATATAGTATAATCACCTCTTGTGGACATTTCTGGCTTGTGCAGCTGGACTAAGAAATCTGTTTGTCTTTTGGGAATGAATCATGAATTGAATTTTGCAGATGTTGAGTTTAATGTGCCTTTGAGATTTCTCCAACATTTTGACATGTGCGTTGGTCTATTGGAGATTAGATCTGGACTGGAGTTTTAGCCATCACTGGCATATAGATGATATTTTGAGGCCTTGGTCATGGGTGGGGTCACCCAGGTCATCCAATTCACCCAGAGTATAGTGTTAAAAAAAGAGCCCAAGGTCAAACCCTCTTGAACCTCAAGATTTAAAAGACAAGGACTAGCTAGCAGAGGAGACTGAGAAAGAGAACTAGAGAGGACGTGGAAAATCAGACTATAGTATATGGAAGCTAAAGGAAAAGAGTATTTCAAGAGCATAGAGCGTGGTCAGCTGTGATGAATGCTGCCAAGAGGTCACACAAGTTGAGCACTTATTATTTGAAAATGCCCATTAGATTTGGAAGTGAAGTCTTTGGTGATTTTAGTGAGAGCTGTTGTGGTAGAGAAATGTGGGTGGCAACCATATGGAATTGTTTGAAGAGTGATTGAAAAGTATCTCTAAATGGAGTCTCAATGTATTCCTTCAACTCTTTTGAGAAGTTTGTGAAGGAAAAAGAGCAGTAGTGGAGGAGGGCGCTAGATTGAGGGGCTTTGGTGATTGTTTTAAGGAAGGAGACTTGATTAAGTATAAGTGCTAATAGGAAGAATCTTGGAGGTGAGGTTAGGGATACACATGAGTAAAAATATAATTGATGGTTGAAGTTTCTTCAAAGAACCTGGAGGTGGGGAAATCTTGAAACGGGAAGTATTCTTATGGCTCCTTTCCTCTAAAAGTTACTTTTTCCTGTTCTTTCCCATTCTGTTTATGAATGCTTAGCCTGCATGGTAAGAAGGAAAGGTAAATGTAAATATAATTCTTTTAAATTTCTTGGCTATTGTTAATTTCCTTTGAGCCTTTGTACTTCTCAGATGAATATTTTTGTGCTACTTGAAGTGTGGACTCCTTGTTGACTTTAGATTGTTTGCTATCAAGCAACAGTTTTTTTTTAAGTTGCACCTTATTTGATTCTGAAGTGCTTATACATTTTATTTGTATAATTTTAACTAGATATGTGTTATATCATTTATTATTGCTTTAGTGAAATTGTGTTTATATTTTCTATTGGCAAGTTAGAGTCTTGTTTAGCTAACTTTTGGAAGTTTGTTGTTACTTTGAGCTTTCATTTATATTTTACATGATCTAAATAAAACCATGTCAAGTATAGTTCTCTCCTAGTTCTTTTGATATTTGACTTTAGTCTGAACAAAGCAGTATTGTTCATTTATGCTTTGACTTTTTCCTGAAATAACTTAGTTCTCTACAAGATGCTATTTGAACTTACTGGAAAATGGACACTAGAATGAAACTCTTGAGTTACTTAAATGAATAATAAAAGTATTCTTAAGTTTTCTGAAATTTAAGAAGCTTGCAGTATAGTCAGGAGACAAAGTACAGTAGAGTGGTATAGAGTCTATGTTACTAACTTCTGAAAACTATGGTCAGTGCATAATAGAGGAGTGGCCAACACTTGATCTTTTAAAAACACAAATGTAATCATGTCAGAGACCTTGCACGATCTTGTTTCTCTCCTTCTCCAGCTTCATGTCTCATCATTTTTCCTTTTCAATACATGGGACTTCAGTGTCTTTTCATCTAAAGGCCATTCTACATAATTGTACCTATTCGCCTAGGAAGCTTTTTCTTGCCTACCCTTAGCTAACTCCTTTAAGTTTTAGATTAAATTTCACTTTCTTCTGAACTTCCCAGATTAGTTGAATTTCTTCTGTTATATGCTACATAGCACTTGCATTTTTTCTTTATTATTTTCATCCCATTCATATATTTGTTGAATGTCAACTTTCTGAGCAAACCTTTAGACTCTGTGTGTGGGGACCATGTTTGTTCTTTTCACTGCTGTATCCCCATTGCTTAGCATTGATTAATTACTACTACATACTTTAATCACCAAATATTTGTTAATGAATGGATAGCATGGGTCAGACTGAGGAAAAGGGTTTTCATGAATGGGGAAGAATACAGTCTGATGTAACAATGAAGGGACCAAGGAGTTTGCTTAAACATTTTACCTATTCTGTTCAGGAGGGAGAAGAGAATTAAAAAGTTCATCGTAAACATTTGTGAGGAAGACCTGTCTTTGGGGTGAGTTCGATAACAGGCATGTAGGTTAAGTGAGCATTCTCTAAAAAAGTTAAAGTGCTTTGAAATTAAGGAAACAGAGGTTCTAAAGAGAATAGAATCTAGGTGGGAAAGCAAGTTGCCTTATGATGAAATTATGAGAGAGGATAGGGGATTGTGTTATAGGTGGTGGCTGAGTATGTATATTATGAGAGGCATTATGTGAATGACCATTAGAGGCTATCAGAAGTTTGAGAGAGATCTGGATTTTTCCATTTCTGTCACTTGTTAGCCAAATGACCTTGAACTAGTTCCATACTGTGATCCTGTTTCTTCATCTGTAAAATGGATATATACAGATGGTTGCCTCGTGGGTTGTGATGGAGATTGAAAATAATACGTGGAAAACAATATGATCCTTTGCCCACATAGAAGGAACACAGAAAATGGTAGCTATGATTATTAAGTATTAACTGCCCTCATGTTACCGCCCATAGAGGACTAATTTTGGCTTCTGGTTTAAAGGGATTGTTGCTGTCAAGGGTTTTGGGGCTTCAGAAGAGAGGTGTTCTTGGGTGGTTGGGAAATAGGATTAGTTCTCTCCACTAAAGCTCATCTTTATATTCCATGAAGAGCCTTCAGGCTTCAAAGAGTAGAATTGAAGATAATCTCTAGAGCTGTAGTGTTCAAATCTGGCTGTGAGTTGGGTCCATGTAGACATTTGAAAATACAGTTTTTGGCCTCTTCTCAGACACACTGATTCAGAATCTCTTGGGGGTCTAGCCTCAGCATCTTTGTTTTTAAAATGGTATCCAAGTAATTCTCCTCCTAGAGCTTCTTGAGAAAGGTGGCTTAGGAGACAAGAACTCTGCAGCTGCTTGGAAGAAGCATTGTGTGGCAGCTCGGAAATTCACTTGTAATGGAAATGATTGAGAATATATGTATGGATTATTTTGGACAGAGTTATCTTTACAGGCTTAAAAACTACTTATAGAGGTTGAAGTTGTGGAGTAATTATTTTAAAGTATTGTATTTAAAAGGTATTTAAATACAAAGGATATTGTCTGTGTGTTCCTAGTTGCCATGGATTAAACAATTTAATATGATGACTTTATGACATAAGGTATGTTTTGGTATGTTATATTGGCATCTGAACACTAATATTTTATGTATTATCCTTAATACCAATATCATATCATGTGCCCAAATTTAAAAAAAAGCCAAACATATTATCATAATATGTGTCAATAAATGAGTATTCATATATATATATGTGTGTGTGTGTGTGTGTATTTATTGCGTTACATTCAGTACGGTAAGGTCTTTGTGAGTTGAGAGAAATGTATGTTGTAGGTTTATTCATAGAAATAATACCTTTTTTAGCTTTAGGAAACTTAGTCATAAATATGAATGGTATAAATACAAATAGTAGATATAAAAATAGGTAAATTAAAGGTGAGAAAGAAAAGAGAGGAAGTCAGATAAGAGATAATAGGGAAAACAGAAAAGAAGTAAGAGGGAAAAATACCATAGAAGAAAGTAGGAGATGAATGGGAAAAACAGGAAAATATACTATTAATATTTGAAGATAATGTACCACATTTGTTTTTTAGGCAATGAATATAAATGTTTCCCTAATTTTAAGCAAATTTTCTTAAGTGAGACTGTACTAGTAAATAAAAGGACCAGAGATAGTAGGGGAGAAAAAAAGCAGTTAGGAACCCTATCTTCCTCTTCCAGCTTATTTTTACCTGTAGGAGGTAGAAGGGGAATGGTAGGCTATGGGTTTTCAGAGAAGGAATACATTAACTTTCCTTATTGAATTAATTGAATATGATCTAGGACAGTGTGCCTGGATTTCTAATTTCAGATATTTCTATTTCTGTCTTAGGATTCTTACTTCTTACTCTTTATTGAAGACTCTTGCATCTTTGAATCTTTGTTACTGGGTTTCAGTGTAAGTTAGGTAGAGTTGAGGTCTGTTGAGGATGGGCACTCATCAATATCACCATAATTCCAGAATCAGGGGACTTGATTGCTAACAGGCACAGAATTCTTAGTAAGGTAGATGTATTTGTCAAGTTGTATCCTGGTAGCTAGCAGTGGTATCCCACTAGTACTTCCTGCAACGAATCTGTTCAGCTGGGGTCACACCATTCTTCTCTAGGAAACATGATGTGTTGTGAGGTTGAAGCCATGGATCTAGTAGTTAATTTTTGTTCTTGGATGGAGTGGGTAGGAGAAATGTCTTGCCTTTCTGAGTAGTTTCTGCTGTTTAATGAATGTAGATGGCAGCGTTTTATTGTTCCATTTTAACTGCGCATTGCCTTGTTCATGTCCAGATAATGAATAAATGAACCTCCAGTATAGTTTATACATAGATGTTGTAGTGTTCCTTTGGACTAATCATAATAAGGCTTTTACTTAGTTATTACCACAGAAATAGCATTATCTTCTGCTCCAGTTTTCTGATTCATTGAACATTAATGATGATGTGCTTTTATCAAATGACTCCCATTGTTTCCATGACATGATACATTCAGTTTATTATATGGCCTCCAGTAGCCCTGTTATTTGCTGTGTTGTCATCAGCAAGGTTAATTACGCTATTTGTGTGTGGGCCTTGTAGTTTATTTTACCAGATAGTCCTACAGGCTACTTGAAGAATAGTGTATGAATTTCATTTCCTTGTTTTCCATTTATTTTTTTTTCCTGTATTACTGGCCTAGAGATGCTTGTTAATTGTGTTCCTCTTCCTTTCTTATGAGTAGTTTTCCAGTCTGTTTTTTTAACCACCTCTTCTGTTTATTTAATCATGTTTCTTGACACTTCTATAAATTTATCCCACTCATTTCCCACTTGTGTTTTTGCTGGGAGCCCTACTTTTGATTCCTCTTTATTCTTTTCTGTTTAAGTTGGGATCATAAAAGCTTCCAATACTGCCATTTGTTTATCTGTTCATTGAAGGGCTCTGTTGATGTGCAGATAAATAAGAAAATAATAGTTTTAAGGGCCATACAACCTTGTGGGGTGACTGATACATATATGCTATCTGTAACTATATCTAACTCATCATGTTGAATACTGTTTATGTGTGTGTCTTCTTCACTAGATTGTGAGCATTAGTTCCTCAAGACATGTTCATTGAATAAATGCATGAATGATGTGTTTGTACGTGTGTAATGGTAAGGGCTGTAAAAAGTGAAAGTGGTATGGGAAACAGATGAAATAGTAATTCTGTTAAGGGGCAGTCTGGGAAAAATTTCTAGGAGATGACACTAGAGTTTGTCCTCAAAGGGTATTACTACCAGAGAAATTTTAGGAAAAGAAGATATGTCAGTGATGAAAATTTCTGGATGCTCGGAGAATGCACTCTGTGTATGGGTGTTCGACAGGAGCAATTGGTATGTTGAAGATAGTAAGGAGTAATACTATAAAGTTGTGAAGAATTCCAAGTTCCATCATGCTAAGGAATTTGGAACTTTATCCCATAGGTGATAGTCTTTGAAGAGTTATAAAAGCAGAGTTGCTAGGTTCCTTAGAAAAATAACTTTGGTTGCAGAATGGGAGCAGAATAATTTAGGAAGCCTTTACTATAATTTAGGCTAAAGATGGTGCTCTGAACAGAGTCAAGAGGAAGAAAGATGTTACAGAAATGTCTTAAAATTTTTTATAGACAGCTTTATGAAGGTGCATTTTATATATTAACAGAAACTTGTTAAAGATAGTATTGACTTGGTAACTCAGTACATGATGGAGTGAGAGAGAGGAAGGAATGTCAAAGATAAGCTGGATGCACGATAATCCCATGTTCTAGGAGAACAAGAAGGAGGAACAATTTTGAAGATAGGTGAAAGTGAATTTGGTTCTGAACTTAATAAATTTGAAGTGCAAGTAGGACTTGGAGGTAGACTGCCTAATAGATGGAAGACTTGGACCCTGAGCTCAGAGCAAGATGTAGGACAGGAACATGATGACATTTAGGAAGTAGCTGAAACCATGAAAGTGTGAGAATGCCTGGGAAGGAGGAGCTAGAAAAGGCTGGGAATGGAATCTTTGGAAATGTTTCCATTGATGAGTTGGGCAAAAGTAGAAGAGCCATCTATCAAGAAAAAAAAGGAAGAGGTAAGGAAAGTAGGAAAGAGATGTTTAATTGATCCCAAGAGTAGTGAGAGTTTGAAGATGATAGCTTAAGACCCCAAATGTTAATGAATATACTAGTGTTATAAAATCCAATTGAAAAATTGTATTACTAGAAAGATATATTTCCTAGGTTTCCTGGGTATATAGATTTTCCTAAAAATAAACCCATATGCCAGGAAAAGAACTTTTTTAGACTTCAAATTTTTGCCTTAGAATGTATGGACTTTTAAGTTGAATGTTTGTAAGAAAATTAATTTTTTTATTTTCTCTCTTTTTTAAAACAATGTATTTCTTAACACATTTTTTTCTATAACATACTTGAAAAAAACTTCAAATATATTTTTCTTGATAACTTTTTTCCTCTAAGTATATGGCTTGAAATGAATGATTTCATGGGATCCTCTTTTTCTGTGAGATTTTTCTTTTTTTTCCCCTTAATTAAAGTGAAATAAAAGGAAGTTTATTGTAAGGCTTCAGAGAGGTCTTGAGGAATGCAGGGGCAGAAAACAAGGTACTGATATCACGGGACCTGGAAAATTGTCAGGAATGAGACCACTTTTTCCATTCTGGGGAGGCCACATGGTCTCTCATTTGTTTTTCTTTGATCTTCCTCTTGCTTTTTCATCATGATTTTTCAGCTTGGCTCCTCAAAGCTCATTGATTCAGTTGTTTAACATTTCATTCCAAAATGCTGTGATCTCTTCTTTCAGGGAGTAGATAGGCCACCCTTGAGTCAGTTCCTCACTCCTTATCCAATCAACTGTAGCTGGGGTGAGGAGTAGGCAGGGTTGTGGATGCGAGAGGGGATGGTTCTTTAGAAAAGGGTCTATGGGTGGGCAGACATAGTGAGTGACATCTGTAATATATTCTTATATAATTTCATATAACAAACTTTTCCAGGAGCATTTTATTTTATACTTTTTATTTTGGTATCATTATCATTAATACACAATTACATGAGCAACATTGTGGTTACTAGATTCCCCCCATTATCAAGTCCCCACCACATACCCTATTACAGTCACTGTCCATCAGCATAGTAAGATGCTATAGAATCACTACTTGTCTTCTCTGTGCTATACTGCCTTCCCAGTGCCCCCACCCCCACATTATGTGTGCTAATCGTGATGCCCCTTTTTCCCCTTATCCCTCCCTTCCCACCCATCCTCCCCAGTCCTTTTCCGTTTGGTCACTGCCAGTCCATTCGTGGGTTCTCTGAGTCCTCTGCTGTTTTGTTCCTTCAGTTTTTTCTTTATTGTTATACTCCACAGATGAGTGAAATCATTTGGTACTTGTCTTTCTCCGCCTGGCTTATTTCACTGAGCATAATACCCTCTAGCTCCATCCATGTTGTTGCAAATGGTAGGATTTGTTTTCTTCTTATGGCTGAATAATATTCCATTGTGTATATGTACACATGTTCTTTATCCATTCAGCTACTGATGGACACTTGGTTGCTTCCATTATCTTGGCTGTTGTGAATAGTGCTGCAATAAACATAGGGGTGCATATGTCTTTTTGAATCGGTGATCCTGTTTTCTTAGGGTAAATTCCTAGGAGTGGAATTCCTGGGTCGAAAATGGTATATCTAGTTTCATTTTTTTGAGGAACCTCCATATTGCTTTCCATAATTGTTGAACCAGTTTGCATTCCCACCAACAGTGTAGGAGGGTTACCATTTCTTTGCTCCTTGCCAGCATTTGTTACTTCTTATCTTTTGGATAGTGGCCATCCTAACTGGTGTGAGGTGATATCTCATTGTGGTTTTAATTTGCGTTTCTCTGATAATTAGTGATGTGGAGCATCTTTTCATGTGCCTATTGGCCATTTGTATTTGGAAAAGTGTCTGTTCAGGTTCTTTGCCCATTTCTTAATTGGGTTATTTGTTTTTTGGGTGTTGAGGTGTATGTGTTCTTTATATATTTTGGATGTTAACCCCTTATCAGATGAGTCATTTATGAATATTAACTTTTTTGAGTGTGGTATACTGATGCGCTTAGGGCTCCTGATGCAAAATTGTCTCTGTCCCTTCCTTCTTCATACCACACATAGATTAGGCATGTCATAATTAATATGGTTTTTTTTTTTAAGGATATACCTTCTTGGAGCTTTATACCTCCAAGAAGCTTTAAGAACATTAGAATTAATGTTTCCTTTTGTAATAATTCATATGTATTAGGGTATTGTCAGATTCTCATATTTCTCAGTTACATTATACATGTGTTTACCTTGCTTGATTATTGGATCTCTTTAAGAAAGTGATCAAGGTTAACTTCCCTCTCTAGAAAAATGTGCATAGATGATACACACAAAATTTTGCACACAATTTCAGGGTTTATAAATTCCTTGACTCTCATTCATGGATCCCTCAGTTAAGAACACTTGTACTAGATAGTAAGATGGTAGAGGTCAGGACTATTTCATCTTTTTTTAAACATACAAATTGCTTTGTACAAGCAGGTACTCAACAACCATTAGCACAAGGCTATTGATATGCAAATTTACTCTCCTCATTCTCAGCTTTGAAAGACAAAGATAACTACATTGGGTTAAAAAATTGTAATTATATTCTGTACACAAGTTAAATCTAAAATAAAGTGCCTCAGAAGGCTTAGAATTGAAAGATAGGGCAGGTGCAATAAAATAAAGCAATGCTTGCTTTTTATTAATAACTTATAAATTAGGATTAAATACTGAAACACATTTTTCTGAGGACAAAGATTGTCATTTTTTATTGAAGAAATATGAAATCCACAGTGATAACAACCATGAGCCTTTATGCACCAAATAATATCAAGCTACATAAGCATTAACTTGGAGAAACATGAAGAGGAATATAGACAAAAAGTAGTTGTGGTGGATCTTGTACACTTCTCTTAATTCTTTGCAGATTAAATAGGTAAAAGAGAATACATGAATGTTCAATAAAAACTAATTTCAAAATTCTCATGGCTGTAGAATAAAGTTGTCATATTTTTTGTGAAACATTTAACTGGGAAGATAATTTTCATTATTAGCCAAGAAATTGTCCTGAATAAATTTAGTCTGTTTTATTTGGTAAGCACTTTAAAGTGGTTGGAAAGAGCATTTTGCAAATTGTTTTATACTTTAAAGATAGTAAGAATTTTAACAAATTAGATTCTCTTCCTATATTTTTTCATTGTACTTTTTCTTCAGTAATTCTTTTTTCTATTTTTGTAGAAAGTGGTGATATTTTATATGTATGTATTCTTACATGAAGAACAGACCTACTTAAATACATTCTGTTAATAATACTTACTGTGCATGGGATAACCAGGGATTTTGAAAGGTGGGTTAGTAAAAAATTGAAATGCTTCATATTATAGAACTCAATTAAAACTCTAATTATAAACCTAAGCTGGGATATAACTCTTTCATATTAACTGAAACTGCCTTTATTGAAGTTAATATACACTGGAAAAGCATATAAATGTAAGGCTTAGTGAAATCTCTTAAACTGAACACACCCATGAAATCACCCAAATCAATACCCAAATATTATCAGTACTCCAGAAGCCCTTCCTTGCTCCAATTCTAGTCACTCTCCACCTCAAACCATATTTAATGACTGTCCTTCTAATACCATAGGTTATTTGTGCCTGTTTGATACATTGTAAGAATCACACAGCATATATCCTTGTTTCTGGCATGCTTAATGTTTGTGATGTGCAACTATCCTGTTGTGTGTAGTTATAATTAGTTTATTCTTACTGCTAAATGATTAATATACTATAATTTATTCACAAGATTAAGTTTTATGTAAATGACAGACTCCCAATATTTAGTCATTTGCATTTGAAAATGATTGACCATTACTAACATTTTTGGTTTAAAGCAGTACAGGTCATTTTCTTTTACTCATCTACAGTGTCTCCCAGCCTATCAGCATTAGCCCCCTAAACATAGAGATTATGGATATATAAGCAATTTTTTATTATTATTCTATTTCTTCCCATTGGAGAATTGATAATTACTATATATTTTAGCATTTATTTTAGTTTTAAAGGAGAGACCTGTCTAATGAAAACTTGTCTAATCATTGACAGATTATTTAGTAGTAAAGAACTCACATGTATGTTAACAGTTGGCTAGATCAAAAGTATCTTTATGTGAAGGAAAGTAAAATGAGTTAATTTTTGTGAACTGTGTTGGCAGCTCTGATTAAAGTTTTTATGGTTAGAAAAACTTAAACTGTTGGCATATTTGTTCATTTTAGATTTTCTACCATCCCTGCCTATTTTTAAAAATCTATATTGACTTTTCTTAGAGCCATATTGTATAGTCTATGAAAAATTTTATTTTAGAACATTTTTGAAATTTTTCTCTGAAAATTTATAAACCAGGGTAACTTAGTACTGGAGAAATTATAATTATTCCTTTAAATTAGAAATTATTGTTTATAATTTTAAAAATACAAGTGCTCTAGATGGATGTACTCCTAAGGCTAAATAGTGGTCACCAGAGAAAATAAAACCACAGTAAAGGAAGTAGACCAATTAATTACTAAGCAAATACAAAAATAAATCAGCTACCAACAAAGTCAGTCAAGGGGTACACAAAGAGTACAAAATATGATACTTAACACATAAAGAGTGGAGGAGGAAGGAAAAGAAGGGAGAAAAAAAAAGAATCTTTAGATTGTGTTTGTAATAGTATAATAAGTGACGAAGATAGACTGTTAGATAGTAAAGAAGCTGCCCTTAAACCTTTGTTAAACATGGATCCAAAGCCTGCAATGGCAATAAGTACATATCTATCAATAATCACCCTAAATGTAAATGGGTTGAATCCACCAATCAAAAGACATAATAGAGTTGCAGAATGGGTAAAAAAATAAGACCCATTTATATGCTGCCTACAAGAGACTCACTTCAAACCCAAAGGCATACACAGACTAAAAGTGAAGGGATGGAAAAGGATATTTCACGTGAACAATAGGGAGAAAGAAGCAGGAGTTGCAATAGTTGTACCAGATAAAATAGACTTCAAAACAAAGAAAGTAACAGACAAAGAAGGACATTATATGATAAAGGGGTTGGTCCAACATGAGGATATAACCATTATAAATATCTACATACCCAACATAGGAGAACCTACATATGTGAAAGAAATACTAACAGAATTAAAGGGGGTAATAGAAAGCAATGCGTTCATTTTAGGAGACTTCAACACACCATTCACTCCAAAGGACAGATCAAGCACCCAGAAAATAAGTAAGGAGACAGAGGCCCTGAACAACACATTAGAACTAGTGGACCTAACAGACATCTACAGAACACCTCACCCAAAAGCAGCAGGATACACATTCTCCTCAAGTGCACATGGAACATTTTCCAGAATAGGTCACACACTAGGCCACAAAGAAAGTCCCAGAAAATTAAAAAAGATTGAAATTGCACCAGTTTCTCAGACCACAAAGGTATGAAACTAGAAATAAATTGTGCAGAGAAAACAAAAAGCCCATAAACACATGGAGGCTTAACAACATGCTTCTAAATAATCAATGGATCAATGACCAAATTAAAAGAGAGATCAAGCAATATATGGAGACAAACGAAAACAACAGCTCAAAACTGCAAAATCTGTGGGACACAGTGAAGGCAGTTCTAAGAGGAAAGTATATAGCAACACAAGGTATCTCAAGAAAGAAGAACAATTGCAAATGTTCAGTCTAATGTCAAAATTAATGACACTAGAAAAAGAATAAATGGAGACCAAAGTCAGTAGAAATATATAAGAAAGATCAAAGAAGAAATAAAACTGTGAAGAATGAAACAATATAAAGAATTAATGAAACCAAGAACTGATTCTCTGAGAAAATAGACAAAATAGATAAACCCCTAGCCAGACTTATCAAGAAAAAAAGAGAGTCTACACACATAAACAGAATCAGAAATGAGAAAGGGAAAATCATTATGGATACCACAGAAATATGAAGAATTATTAGAGAATACTATGAAAAATTATATGCTGAAAAACTGGATAAACTAGAAGAAATGGACAAGTTTCTCAGAAAATACAACCTTCCAGGACTGACGCAGGAAGAAACAGAAAATCTGAACAGACCAATTAGCAGTGATGAAATTGGTAATCAAAAACTACATAAGAACAAAAGTCCCAGATCAGATGGCTTCACTGCTGAATTTTATAAGACATTTAGAGAAGACCTAATGCCCATCCTGTTAAAGTTTTCCAGAGAGTATAAGAGGAAGGACTGCTTCCAAACTCATTTTATGAAGCCAGCATCACTCTAACACTCAAAACAGGCAAAGACACCAAAAAAAAAGGAAATTTCAGACCAATATCCCTGATGGGCATAGATGTAAAAGTCTTCAACAAAATATTAGCAGACCAAATTCAGAAATACATAAAAAAGATCATACATTATGATCAAGTGGGATTTATTCCAGGGATGCAAAATGGTACAGTATTTGAAAATCCATCAACATCACCACATAAAAAGGACAGCAAACACATGATCATCTTTATAGATGCTGAAAAAGCATTAGACAAAATTCAGCATCCATTCATGATAAAAACTCAACCAAGTGGGTATAAAAGGGCAAGAACATAGTACTGAAGGTCCTATCCAGGGCAATCAGACAACACAAAGAAATAAAATGCATCCAGATTGGCAAGAAGAAGTGAAATTGTCACTGTTTGCAGATGACATGATATTGTACGTAAAAAGCCCTAAAGAAACCACACCAAAACTTCTAGAACTAATAACTGAATTCAGCAAAGTTACAGGATACAAAATCAGTACACAGATATCTATTGTATTCCTATATATTAGCAATGAACTAGCAGAAAGAGAAATAATGAAAACAACTCCATTTACAGTTGCATCCAAAAGAATAAAATACCTAGGAATAAACCTAACTAAGGAAGTGAAAGACCTATACCCTGAAAACTACAAGACACTAATGAGAGAAATTAAAGAAGACACCAGTAAATGAAAATACATCCAATGCTCATGGATAGGAAGAATTAATATTGTCAAAATGGCCATCCTGCCTAAAGCAATACATAGATTCAGTGCAGTGCCCCTATCAAAATACCGACAGCATTCTTCAATGAACTAGAAAAAATAGTTCTAAAATTCATATGGAATCACAAAAGACCCTGAATAGCCAATCCTGAGAAGGAAGAATGAAGTTAAGGATTACACTCCCTAATTTCAAGCGCTAGTAGACAGCCACAGTAATTAAGACAATTTGATGTTAACCCATAGGTCAATGGAATAGAATAGAGAGTCCAGATAAAAACCCACACATAGAAAAAGATGGCGGTGTGAGAGGAGAGGCTTCCTCCTAAAACTGGATACAATTAGAAAATATAGTTGGCGCAACTAATCCTGAGAGAGTAACAGGAAAGAGGATGGCGTCAGACTGCACACACCTGGAGAAAAGAGCAGACCTCACCGAATGGGGTAACGTACCAGAGCAGTGGCTCTGTGGGATCTGAGCCCTTCCCCCACCCCAGCTCACCAGTGGGAGGAAGAGAAACGGAGCAGGGAGAGAGTGGAAGGGTTGGGACTGCTGAATATCTAGCTCCGGAGATCTGCTCTGGGAGCACAGACCTATATTTCATGGTGCTTTCATGAGACTTGCATGACTACCAGGTTAGAAAGTTAATACAGGCAGAGTCCTGGGGAGACTGGGATTCCGGCCGCCTGTGGAAAGCAGGGATCCATATCCGGCTACTCTGGGACAAAAACTTATACCTGTGTGACCGGCCCACTGGCTCAGGCAGTGGAGACAGGCACAGCAGCCAGGAGGCAGGGAACAGCTCTTTCCTCCCCCCAGGCACCAGTACCGCTCCCCTGCGACCCCCAACATTGCTTCAGGGGCTGAGCAGCTCCAGAATAGAGCTTTTGGACACTAGAGGGCACCATATACAAACATGAAACACCAAAGGAACCTTGTCCAGAGTAAAATTATTAATACAACTCCCGAGAAAGATTTAAATGATATGGACCTCGTGACTCTTCCTGAGAGTTCAAAATAAAATCATCAACATTCTAATGGAGGTACGTAAAGACGTCCAAGAACTCAGAAATGATTGCAGGTTGGATATCCAATTGTTGAAGAGCATGATGGAGGGTATTAAAAGCAGGTTGGATATGGTGGAGGAGACAATAAATGAAACAGAAACTGGAGAAGAGGAATACAAAGAAACTGAGGCCCAGAGAGAAGAAAGGATCTCTAAGAATGAAAGAATATTGAGAGAACTGTGTGCCCAATCCAAGCAGAACAATATTCGCATTATAGGGATACCAGAAGAAGAAGAGAGAGAGAAAGGGATAGAAAGTGTCTTTGAGGAGAGAGTTCCTGAAAACTTCCGCAGTCTGGGGAAGGAGAGCGTCTCTCAGGCCATGGAGATCCACAGATCTCCCAACACAAGGGACCCAAGGAAGACAACACCAAGACATAGCAATTAAAATGGAAAAGATCAAGGATAAGGACAGACTGTTAAAAGCAGCCAGAGACACAAGTAAAATCACATACAAAGTAAAGCCCATCAGGCTAACATCAGACTTCTCAGCAGAAACGTTACAGGCCAGAAGGGAGTGGCATGATGTATTTAATGCCATGAAACAGAAGGGCCTGAAACAAAGATTACTTTATCTGGCAAAATTATCACTTAAATTTGAAGGAAGGATTAAACAATTTCCAGGTAAGCTAAAGCTGAGAGTGTTTACCTCCCACAAACCATCTCCACAGTCTATTTTGGAGGGACTGCTATAGATGGAAGTGTTCCTAGGGTTGGATAGCTGTCACCAGATGTAGTAAAACCACAGTAGGGAGGGTGGAGCAGCTGATCGTGAGGCAAATGTAAAATTAAATTGACTATCCCCAAAGTCAATCAAGGGATAGACAAAAAGTACAGAATTTGATACCTAATATATAAAGAATGAAGGAGGAAGAAAATGGAGGACAAATACAAAAGAACCTTTGGATTGTGTTTGTAACAGCATACTAAGTGAGTTAAGTTAGACTCTTAGATAGTAAGGAAAGTAACCTGGAACATTTGGTAACCATGAATCTAAACCCTGAAATGGCAGTAAGTACATACCTATCGATAATCACCCTAAATGTAAATGGACTGAATGCACCAATCAAAAGACATAGAGTCATTGAATGGATAAAAAAACAAGACCCATCTATATTCTGCTTACAAGAGACTCACCTCAAACCCAAAGACATGCACAGACTTAAAGTCAAAGGATGGAGAAAGATATTTCATGCAAACAATAGGTAGAAAAAAGCAGGTGTTGCAGTACTAGTATCAGACAAAATAGACTTCAAAACAAAGAAAGTAACAAGAGATAAAGAAGGACATTACATATGATAAAGGGGTCAGTCCAACAAGAGGATATAACCATTCTAAATATATATGCACCCAATACAGGAGCACCAGCATATGTGAAACAAATACTAACAGAACTAAAGGAGGAAATAGAATGCAATGCATTCATTTTAGGATACTTCAACAACACACCATTCACTCCAAAGGACAGATCCACCAGACAGAAAATAAGTAAGGACACAGAGGCACTGAACAAAACACTAGAACAGATGGGCCTAATAGACATCTATAGAACTCTACACTGAAAAGCAACAGGATACACATTCTTCTCAAGTACACATGGAACATTCTCCAGAATAGACCACATACTAGGCCACAAAAGGAGCCTCAGTAAATTCAAAAAGACTGAAATTCTACCAGCCAAATTTTCAGACCACAAAGGTATAAAACTAGAAATAAATTGTACAAAGAAAGCAAAAAGGCTCACAAACACATGGAGGCTTAACAACACGCTCCTAAATAGTCAATGGATCAACGACCAAATTAAAATGGAGATCCAGCAATATATGGAAATAAATGACAACAACAACACAAAGCCCCAACTTTGTGGGATGCAGCAAAAGCAGTCTTAAGTAGAAAGTATACAGCAATCCAGGCATATTTAAAGAAGGAAGAACAAACCCAAATGAATAGTCTAACATCACAATTATCAAAATTGGAAAAAGAAGAACAAACGAGGCTTAAAGTCAGCAGAAGGAGGGACATAATAAAGATCAGAGAAGAAATAAACAAAATTGAGAAAAATAAAACAATAGAAAAAATCAATGAAACCAACAGTTGGTTCTTTGAGAAAATAAACAAGATAGATAAGCCTCTAGCCAGACTTATTAAGAGAAAAAGAGAATCAACACACATCAACAGAATCAGAAATGAGAAAGGAAAAATCACGACAGACCCCACAGAAATATAAAGAATCATTAGAGGATAATATGAGAATCTATATGCTAACAAGCTGGAAAACCTAGAACAAATGGACAACTTCCTAGAAAAATACAACCTTCCAAGACTGACCAAGGAAGAAAGAGAAAACCTAAACAGACCAATTACCAGCAACGAAATTGAATCGGTAATCAAAAAACTATCCAAGAGCAAAACCCTGGGGCCAGATGGATTTACCTCGGAATTTTATCAGACATACAGAGAAGACATAATACCCATTCTCCTTAAAGTTTTCCAAAAAATACAAGAGGAAGGAATACTTCCAAACTCATTCTATGAAGCCAGCATCACTCTAATATCAAAACCAGGCAAAGAACCCACCAAAAAAGAAAATTACAGACCAATATCCCTGATGAACATAGATGCAAAAATACTCAACAGAATATTAGCAAAACGAATTCAAAAATACATCAAAAGAATCATACACCATGACAAAGTGGGATTGATTCATCCCAGGGATGCCAAGGATGGTACAACATCTGAAAATCCATCAACATCATCCACTGCATAAACAAAAAGGACAGAAACCACATGATCATTTCCATAGATGCTGAAAAAGCATTCAACAAAATTGAACACCCATTCATGATAAAAACTCTCAATAAAATGGGTATAAAGGGCAGGTACCCCAACATAATAAAGGCCATATATGATAAACCCACAGCCAACATCATACTGAACAGTGAAAAGCTGAAAGCTTTTCCTGTGAGATCGGGAATAAGACAGGGATGCCCACTCTCCCCACTGTTATTCAACATAGTACTGGAGGTCCTAGCCATGGCAATTAGACAAAGCAAAGAAATGAATCCAAATTGGTAAAGAAGAAGTGAAACTGTCACTATTTGCAGTGACATGATATTGTACATAAAAAACCCTAAAGACTCCAATCCAAAACTACTAGAACTGATACCGGAATACAGCAAAGTTGCAGGACACAAAATTAACACACAGCAATCTGTAGCTTTCCTATATACTAACAATGAACCAATAGAAAGAGAAATCAGGAAAACAATTCTATTCACAATTCCATCAAAGAGAATAAAATACTTAGGAATAAACCTTAGCAAGGAAGTGAAAGGCATATATCCTGGAAACTATAAGACACTCTTAAGAGAAATTAAAGAGGACACTAACAAATGGAAACACATCCCATGCTCTTGGCTAGGAAGAATTAATATCGTCAAAATGGACATCCTGCCCAAAGCAATATACAGATTTGAGGCAATCCCTATCAAATTACCAACAACATTCTTCAATGAACTAGAACAAATAGTTCAAAAATTCATATGGAAACACCGAAGATCCCAAACAGCCAAAGCAATCCTTAGAAGGAAGAATAAAGTGGGGGAGATCTCACTCCCCAACTTCAAGCTCTACTACAAAGCCACAGTAACCAAGACAGTTCGGTACTGGCACAAGAACAGAGCCACAGACCAGTGGAACAGAATAGAGACCCCAGATATTAACCCAAACATACATGGTCAATTAATATATGATAAAGGAGCCATGGACATACAATAGGGAAATGACAGTCTCTTCAACAGATGGTGCTGGCAAAACTGGACAGCTACATATAAGAGAATGAAACGATCACTGTCTAACCCCATACACAAAAGTAATTTTGAAATGGACCAAAGACCTGAATGTAAGTCATGAAACCATAAAACTCTTAGAAAAAAACATAGGCAAAAATCTCTTGGACGTAAACATGAGTGACTTCTTCATGAACATATCTTCCCGGGCAAGGGAAACAAAAGCAAAAATGAGCAAGTGGGACTCTATCAAGCTGAAAACCTTCTGTACAGCAAAGGACACCATCAGTAAGACAAAAAGGTACCCTACAGTATGGGAGAATATAATCATAAATGTCAGATCCGATAGGTGGTTGACATCCAAAATATATAAAGAGCTCACACACCTCAACAAACAAAAAGCAAATAATCCAATTAAAAAGGGGGCAGAGGAGCTGAACAGACAGTTCTCCAAAGAAGAAATTCAGATGGCCAACAGACACATGAAAAGATGCTCCACATTGCTTGTCACCAGAGAAATGCAAATTAAAATCACAATGAGATATCACCTCACACCAGTAAGGATCGCCACCATCCGAAAGACAAACAACAACAAATGTTGGCAACGCTGTGGAGAAAGGGGAACCCTCCTACACTGCTGTTGGGAATGCAAATTAGTTCAACCGTTGTGGAAAGCAGTATGGAGGTTGCTCAAAAAGCTCAAAATAGAAATACCATTTGACCCAGGAATTCCATTTCTAGGAATTTACCCTAAAAATGCAGCAGCCCGGTTTGAAAAAGAGAGATGCACCCCTATGTTTATCGCAGCACCATGTACAATAGCCAAGAAATGGAAGCAACCTAAGTGTCCATCAGTAGATGAATGGATAAAGAAGACGTGGTACATATACACAATGAAATATTATTCAGCCATAAGAAGAAAACAAATCCTACCATTTGCAACAACATGGATGGAGCTAGAGGGTATTATGTTCAGTGAAATAAGCCAGGCGGAGAAAGACAAGTACAAATGATTTCACTCATATGTGGGGTATAAGAATGAAGAAAAACTGAAGGAACAAAACAGCAGAATCACAGAACCCAAGAATGGATTAACGGTTACCAAAGGGAAAGGGACTGGGCAGGAGGGGTGGAAAGGGAGGGATAAGGGCAGGGAAAAAGAAAGGGGGCCTTACGATTAGCATGTATAATGTGGGAGGGTGCATAGGGAGGGATGTGCAACACAAGACAAGTAGTGATTCTATAGCATCTTACTATGCTGATGGACAGTGACTGTAAATGGGGTTTGTGGGGGGGTCTTGGTGAAGGGGGGAGTCTAGTAACCATAATGTTCTTCATGTAATTGTAGATTAATGATAATAAAAAAAATTGAAAAAAAAACCCACACATATTTGGCCAATGAATATACAATAAAGGAGCCATGGATATACAACGGGGAAATGACAGTGTCTTCAACAACTAGTGTTGGCAAACTAGACAGGTACATGTAAGAGAATGAAACTGGATTATTCTCTAACCCCATACATAAAAGTAAACTTGAAATGGGTTAAAGACCTGAATGTTAAGTTATGAAGCCATAAAACTCTTAGTGGAAAACATAGGCAAGAATCTCTTGAATATAAACATGAGCAATTTTTTTCCTGAACCCATCTCCTCAGGCAAGGGAAACAGAACTAAATGGACAAGTGGGACTACATCAAACTAAAAAGCTTCTGTACTGCAAAGGACACAATCAGTAGAACAAAAAGGCGTCCTACAGAATGGGAGAATATATTCATAAACAACATACCTGTTAAGGGGTTAACATCCAAAATATATGAAGAACTCACATGTCTCAACAACCAAAAAAGCAATAACCCTATTAAAAAATGGGCAGAGGATCTGAACAGACACTTCTCCAAAGAAGAAATTCAGGTGGCCAACAGGCACACGAAAAGATGCTCCACATCGCTAACCATCCCGAAATGAAAATTAAAACCACAATGAGATATCACCTCACAACAGTTAGGATGCAACATCCAAAAGACAAGGAACAACAAATGCTGGCGAGGATGTGGAGAAAGGGGAGCTCCTACACTGTTGGTTGGAATGTAAATGAGTTCAACCATTGTGGAAAGCAATATGGAGATTCCTCAAAAAACCAATAATAGAAATACCATTTGAGCCAGGAATTTCACTCCTAGAAATTTACTTGAGCAAAACAAGATCCCAGATTCAGAAAGACATATCCACCCCTATGTTTATCACAGCACTATTTACAATAGACAACACAGGGATGCAACCTAATTGCCCATCAACAGATGAATGGATAAGGAAGAAGTGGTACATATACACAATGGAATATTATTCAGCCATAAAAGGAAAATAATTCCTACCATTTGCAACAACATGGATGGCACTAGAGGGTATTATGTTCAGTGATGTAAGCCAGGCAGAGAAAGACAACAAGTACCAAATGATTTCACTCATTTGTGGAATATAACAACAAAGCAAAACTGAAGGAACAAAGCAGCAGCACACTCACAGACTCCAAGAAGGGGACTAGTGGTTACCAAAGAGAATGGGGGTCTGACAGTGGGTAGGAAGGGAGGGAGAAGGGTATTAAGGGGTATTACGATTAACACACATAATATAGGTGGGGACACTGGAAAGACAGCACAGAGAAGACAGTAGTGACGCTATAGTATTTTACTACGCTGATGGACAGTAACTGTAATCAGGTAGGTGGGGGGACTTGACAATATGGGTGAATGTGGTAACCACAATGTTGCTAATGTGAAACCTTCATAACATTGTACATCAATGATACCTTAATAACAAAATAAAAGGGTAAAAGATATACATTAAAATTAATTATGCCTTTAATTTTACATGTTTGGATTTAGTAGGTAGTCTTTTCCTTTTCTTAAGTTTAAGTTGGGATGTTTAATATTCAACGTACTGAAATGCCTTTGCAGACAACTAATTTTTTAAAAATTTTGTCAAACATGACAAAGGTTTAATGTATTTATAATGTAAAAACTCATCAAATTGTTATGGAAAACATTAAAATCCTGTTATATAAGTGGGCAGAGAAGAAAAGGCACTGCATAAATAACTAAGATTAAAATCTATGGCAGAATGTTCAGTCCTGCTTACAGTCTACTAAATTCAAATTAAAGCAACCATTTTCTTCCTATTAAATCAGCAAAAGTAAGTAGATAATGCTCAACATGAAAAGATAGTAATTAAAGTGGTAGACTCATGGTACTGTAAATTCGAAAAGAATGCAACATTAGATCTCAAGAGCAGCATGTTCTTTTCACATTATGTAGTTTAGTTTTAACATATTTTGTAGATCCTGTTCTAGGTAAAGATTCCAAAGGAGCAAAAGTTCATAAGCACAGAACGTTGATTTCAGTGTTATTTGTAATGGAGAAGATGAAGTCTGCCGTATAACTCCACTTGCAGGGTGGTTCACTCACATGGCTGTAGGCAGGATGCCTCAGTTCTTTGCCACATAGATCTCTTCATAGGGCTGCTTGACTGTCCTCATGACATAGTAGCTGGATCCTTAAGAAAAAGCAATGCTTTTTGTGACCTAGTGTTTAAAGTCACACATTATCACTTCCACCACATGTGATTGATTAAAAGCAGATCTCTAAATCCAGCCTACATTCAATGGGAGAAAAATTCAGCTCTACTTGAAGAAAGGAGTATCAAAAAATTTATATTTTAAAATCACCACAAATGTCTAGCAGTTAAGTAGGACACAAATTGTTTTTACTTTTTACACAAATTATATTAAAGAAAATGAGAAGGAACTGAAAGGACTATGCAAAATATCCTAATGATTGCATTAGGATTTTGGGAATAGGTATGAGTTTTCCCCTCCTGTTTATTGCAAACTTTGTGTGTTGTTTTGTGGCTTTTATAACAGAATAATTATCCTATATTCATTGGAAAATATAATTTGACTGTTGTCAAGCTATCTTGTCAGCATAAAGAGGTCATGGTCTCTCTCTTTGAGTCATGATAAAATTTTTTTTCTTTTTCCATTCATTTTTTTATTGTAGTAAAATACATGTAACAAGATTTACCAGCTTAACCAACTTTCATTGTACAGTCAGTGTGCTAAAATACATTCATATCATTGTAGCCATCATCAAAAGTCTTTTCATCTTAAAAAACTGAGACTTAATACCCATAGAACAATAGTTACCCATTCCCCCCTTCCCCAGCCCCTGGCAACGTCTATTTTATTTTCTGTCCCTGTGATTTTGACTACTGTAGGTACCTCGTGTAAGTGGAATACTATATAGTGTTTGTATACTCATATAGTATTTGTCTTTGTAACTGTTATGTTTTACTTAGCATAATGTTCTCAAGGTTCATCTATATCATAGTATATATGTGTATATATACTTAAAATTTCCCTTTATGACTGAAAAAGATTCCATTGTACATATATATCACATTTTACTTTTCATTTGTTGATGGACACTGGTTATTTTCATCTTTTGGCTATTGAATACTGAATAATGTTGCTATGAATGTGGGTATACAAATATCTGTTCAAGATCCTGCTTTCATTTCTTTTTGTGATGCCTCACATGGTAATTTTTAATTTTTTTAGCAACTGCTGAACTGTTTCCACAGCAGCTATACCATTTTACATTCCCACTAACAGTACACAAGAGTTCCAATTTCTCTATATCTTTCAACACTTACTATTTTCTGTTTTTTTTTAATGGTAACTATCCCAGTTGGTATGAGATGGTCATGATACAATTTTTAATGGTTTAGTTTTTCACAGAAAAATTAAGTTATTAGGTTATCAGGAACTCTTAAGAAGTTATAAAGATAACTTTTAGAGATGTCAGAAACCTTTTTTAACTTCCTTGAAAGGCTAGATCAGTTGAGGGCATTTTAAAGCTAATACAATATTCATGTTTAATTTGTGGTGATGCTATGATTGCAGGTAAATTGGAAGGATGAGGAGCAGCAAATCAAAAGAGGTGCCTTTACCAAATCCAAGGAACTCTCAAAGCAAGGACACTGTTCAAGGTATGATTTAGTTTTTAAACTGAACTTAATGCCTTGTTTAGGCCATGAGTGTAAAATTCTGGGCTAATCAATAAATGAAAATTACATATGCTTTATAAAAAGTAGGTGAATAATTTTTTGAATGTAGTTTAGTTTTAAATATTTAAGACACTTCACCTTCAAAGGTATCCTTCTGTAAACTTTTGTAAAGGAAAAAATCCTCTTTAAAAAAGAGTCAATATATGTAAAATTACTTTTATGCAATTTCTTAGAAATTCTGACTTAAATATTAATAAATGGTATAATATAGCTCCTAATATAGACCTGTAGTGTACATAAAACAAAAGTCATAGTTTCATTGAACTCCTTTTTTTAAAATTATGCATTGGGTGACTTTAAGGCATGGTATTTTTTGAGGAACATTGATAAACTGGAGGAAGATTATTGGGTTTGTGAGGGATCTGAAAATCATGTCACATAAGGAGCATTTGAGGGAAATGAAAACATTTGTCCTAGAAAGGATGACTCAAGGGAAATGTGTGGCCTTACACTATTTGAAGAGCTGTTATCTAAAAGACAAAATAGATTTTACCTTTGTTTTTGTTATATCAAAATCTGGAATAGTTTTCTAATCTCTTCACATCATGATATGAGATACAATACACAACTTTGCATTTGTTTAGCTCATTGAGGGCAACCTGAAGGATACTGCTTAGTTTTGGAGATGTTTGATGGGGGTGTGGGTGGGGTGTTAGTCCAGCGGTCCTAATGGGATAACAACTCTAAACCATATATTTGGAAGCTTGGCTTTACAGGTTGAGGGAAGAACCATGTTTTGATTCAAACAGTAAAGCACTTACTGAGGAATAGTTCTGCCTAATACAGTGGTTCTCAAGCTTTTGAGTGCATTTGGGAACTTATTAAAATACAGATCCTGAGGTCCACCTCAGATTCTGATTCAGTAAATATTAATATTTTCCAGCAGACATAACCACATCATGGGATGCACATTCTGAGACCAAGGCTGCTGTAAGTAGTTATAGCTTCCAGTTATTTCTTTCTGGTTTAAATTTGATTTTCTGTTATGACTGAATAGATATTTTTTTCTATAGTGCCTTTTTGATAGGGAAATAGTTAAACATTTTGCTAAGAAGTTATATTCCATATATTACAGAGTGAACATTAACGACAACTATTAAATAGTAAAGGAATAATCAAGACACTACTTTTGGTATCAGGAACATTAACACTATGGCATGTAAAATATTAAAATAATTTGTGCTATTCTCCTTTAATAAATGTGCTCATTTGGTATGTTGAAATGAAGATTTAAAACAGAGTGAATTTTGGAAAGAGGTGCTATATCTATGTAGAAGGCTCAGAGTCAGAGGAAATGAACAGCTCCTCATTGAATGGTAACTGTCAGTTACCTCTTCGTTTTTGTGGTGGA
The DNA here is from genome assembly GCF_040802235.1 of Manis javanica. Taxonomy (NCBI): domain Eukaryota; kingdom Metazoa; phylum Chordata; class Mammalia; order Pholidota; family Manidae; genus Manis; species Manis javanica. The sequence goes on from NC_133166.1 coordinate 88,394,874, forward strand.
ACAGACTGTTTTCTTTCAGAACTACTGAAGACGGGTGACTGTGGGCAACCTGTTCTCATTTGTGTTTTCTCCAGTCTTGTCTGGAGTTTAGGAATCCAAATTTGGCCTCTGATCCATAGTCCTTTGGAAGGGAGACCCTTCTTTTTTCTTTTTTTTTCATTTGCTCTATAGGAAAATGACTGTTCTAATAAGTCCTTTCTGTTTTCCTTTGTATCCTTTCTGAATTTAAATAATCTCTTTCATTACTCTATGAATATGGTTATTTTCTGTCACTAATATTTTGAACTGGTTTGAAAATGAGCCTGTAACAGGTACTATCTCCTAGATTTGGTCATAATGTAGGGTAAAATTTTAGCCCTATGAATACAGTAATATATATTTTCTCTTCTACATGAGCATCATACATTTGTAATGTAGGAAGACTTTTTATCCCCTAACTTAATTTAGAGCTAAACTGATTTAGAGCTGAACTGTTAATAGGTGTTTATCAAAACTACTAGGTTTGTAAAAAAAATTTTTATGGATAATAAGGGGCTTATAATATAAAGGGGGGAAAAGCCTGATATAGATCTACTAATATGCAAAGTATTTTTCCAATTTTGTGAATATATTGCACTACAAAAATCTGAAAGAAGATAAATCAGAATTTTATACAAAGTATGTAATGAAATTTTGATGATTTTAATGTCATTTTTTATACTTTTCTATATTTTCCAAGTTTTCTCCTCTGTGCATATAATACCCTTCCTTTTCAGGGGAAAATGCTTTTCAAAATCATTGAGAACATTGGTAGTTATACCAAAGTTGACTTATACAGTCAAGTGTTTGGAAACCTGAATTCTATCTTCTGAATTTTGTCCTTATTGTGAAACTTATTTAATAGATATAAAACTATAAGAAGTTGTGGCTATTTGAATAGTTCTGTATTTTAGTCTATGTGAATAGTTCTATTCTCATTTTTGCATGTAAAATGCACATGTTACATATATCATAATGATATATAACAGCTAATGTCAGGAAATTAACTTCTTTAAAAAAACTCAGCAATTAAAAAAATAGGTCAAGAAAACAAATAGAAGCTCTTTGATACTCTTTAGAATCTTTTTGATCTTCTTGTCCAAATTTGGGCACAATTGTACCAGTTGTTATTATAGCTGAGGTAGTAAATAATGAAAAACTAAATACTGCAATAAAGCATTCTAAAGTTTTTCTACTTTGGAGAAAGTTATTGGGAAATATAGTTTTAAATAACTATGTAAATCAGTGGTAGCTAGTTTATTTACAGAATTAACTTATTTTGTTGTGATGGTGTTTCAACTTTAGCTGAGACACATTGAAAACAAATTAGAAGTAGCCCCTACCAGTACAGCTGTGTTTGATTCTGTCATGGATACCAAGAAATCTTCTGCAAGTGCTACCCGAAAAATAAGTAGAAAAGGTATGTTTGAAGTTACTTCCAAAGATACAATATATTAAATATAAATTTTTCATTGTTAGTTTTATTTCATTAACCTCTCCCTACAGTTTCATATATTTGCTTGCTTTTTTGTCAGACTGTACCTCATCAGCATTTAGTTTTTATTCTTTGGTACTGAGGAGTTATAAGACAGCCACATAGTCAGTCACTATAGATGGTATTTTCACCATCTTTTGATAAGAGACTTTAGTACCACTGCATCACCTTTGACAGTGAGTTTTTGTTTTTAGATATGAGAATTTGATTTTGAGTTTTGGGGGTTATATATATGTGTTTTAAAAAAAATTCACAGTATGTCACTGTGAAATTTAGTTGACTTAATAATTTTTATATTTGGGGGGATTTAAACTAATAAATGGAACATGTGCCTTACAGATACTTGTCATAAAATGACACAAGGCAAATTTTTTTTTGGTTACCTTTCATATATTTAATTCTGTAGTTTCTTAATTAGTGGGCTGAAACCTGCAGGTTGATACTCTCCGCTGAAACTATTTTTTTAACCGAAATCTGTTGGATTTTATGATACTTCTTTTAAGTGAGTGAGAGCCTTTGACGAAAAGGAGTCCAAGGTAGAATTTTATTTTGCATTGTTTTCTCAGAATACAGTCTTCCTCTATAGATTAAACTATTGTAATAATTTAACCTGAATGTTTTCCATCTACTTATATAATATCCAACTAGAGACATCAGAAATAATAGATACCTAAGTTATTTTCTTAGATTCTAGCTAAATTCAGAAACAATTATATTTTTGTATCATATGTTCTCACCAATTTCCTTTTTCTTCAGATGGTAGATATCTGGATGATTCTTTGGTTAATGCTTCAACCTCTAAATCTGCTAAATCACGAAAAGAGAAATCTCGTAGTCCTCTCAGAGCTACTACCCTGGAGAGTAATGTAAAGAAAAATAATCGTGTGGAATTTCGTGAACCTTTGGTTTCTTACAGGTTAGGATTTTTTTTTTTAATTTGTCAAATAGGGTTAGCCTATAATATTTACAGTAAGATTATAGTTCATTTTACTAATGATGTAAATGTGTCTATGCACTTAGCATAGCAAATAGTAATAATAAACATTGGACCTTACATTTTTTCATTTATAAATATTTTTAGTGTTTTAAAGTCTCAAATCAAGGATCTTCATGATGATATTTGGTAGTATTGGGTATATATTTGTACTCTTTGAGATAAAGAATTGGGAAATGAGGGTGCATTATGAGTTCAATTTTCAATATGGTTTGATGCAATTTTGAAATATCTAGGTGAAATGTTTATTAGGCATTTGAAAATATTGGTAGGAATATATGCAGAAAGGTCAGGGCTGGGAATATTAATTTTGGAGCTGTCATTAGTGTTAAGAGTGATAAAGTGATGGGAAGAAATAAGGGGCTTAATCTGGGTAAAGGTTGATAGTTTAGAAAAAGGACAAAGAAAAAATTTGAAAAATAGTCTGAGTTCAGAATCTTTAACCACACAAATATTAAGCAACTTGCCTAGAAACATAATCAGTATCAGAATTGAAACTAAATTGCTGAATATTTATATTCTAATGTTCTTCCTGCAAAGAATATACTTCTTTAATATACATATTTAAAATTATGTAGATTATGTGTCTTTTAAGATTAAATACTGCTAAGATAGCTGTAACTAGCATGCTCTTCACTTGGCCAATTCATTCAGCACCTAGAACTCATCTTTTATCACCTTCTGTATGAAACATTGCCAGATCTGTTTCTACCCCCACTTTATTCACCAAGCCTATTTAACCTTTCCTCTGTGCTCCCAGAGTACTAAATGACTTCTATTGTAGCATTATCATGTGTGTTATATTTTGATTCTATATCTACCCATTACATTAGTTTATGTAAGGCTGTACATCTGCCTTATTCTCAAGTCATTAGCTTAATGCCTGTCATTTACCAAGTATTCCATAAATGCTTTCCCAACATTTTATCATAAAACTTTTCATATTTACAGAAAAGTTGAAAGGACTGTATAGTGAATACCCTTATACATATTCAGCAAGTATTTAATGAGTGCGTGAATGAAAGTCTGTGAAATCACTTTTTTTTTTTGTCCAGTTGTCCTTTCCTCTTTAAGATTGAGGCATGGTATGTAACCTACCATTTTATGCTTTATTTTATTCTCTACATGTACTAATTTTAGACTTAAGTCATTTCAACTGTGAATTGTTGCAGTATGGTCAAGATAGTGGAAGTAATTGTATTTAGTCTTAATCTCTAGCAGAAGCTGTAGGACTCAGTTCTCAGTTCCCATCTTGTTCAGTAATCAGCCACTCAGAACAGGAGCTAATGTGTTTTGGGTCATGGACCCCAGTGAGAATCTCATAAAAGCTGTAGACTATCTCCTTAAAAAAATGCACATATTCATGCACTCATAATAGATACAGTTACCATATTATGCTGTAATGGAGTCATGGCTTTAAGAATTTTTGTGGTCTTAGAGTGTTATGCCTTTACAAGAAACATCTAGATCAGTGTTACACAATAGAACCATTAATGTGAGCCAATGTGTATTTTAAACATTTTCATTAGTCACATAAACACACAAACATGTTTTACATTCTTTTTTTTGTTGTTCTTAATCTGTAATTTATATTACAGCTCATTTCAGTTTGCACTGGCCAACATTTCAAGTGAACAGTAGCCACGTGTAGCTAATGTCTACTCTTTCAGACTTTGCAGGTCCAAATTGTTATGTCTCATTTAAAATTTTGTTGGGTATGTTTTCATGACTCATGTGCTTTTCTTATTACTGATGCTCATTTGTTTTCATTAACCTCCCTTTTAATAAACTGCTTCTATTCTTAAAATATAACTTATTAGAATGATGTAAAAAGTAAAAATTGTCTCTGAAGGTGGGCTTTTGCTAGTGTTTTATGAATAGAGAATATGGACTTTGTGATATGTACTCTGGCTATGCCTAGTCTTTGCTTACCTGAGTTTTTAGATGTGCTTTACATAGTTTGAAACTGCCAAAGTAGTGGTCTGTGGTTCAGAGGTTTAATTTTACTAACCACGTTTATTTGGAGGAAAATATTTATTGTACCTCTGCTTTACTTCTACTCCCAACCTATTCATTAATTTGGTACATTATTTAGAAGTTACAAATATGAAATGCCACTATTTGAGAATTTTTTCCCTACTAAGATTCCATAGGGGAATAAAATATACATTTTAGTAAAGGTCAAGTGATTATCCAAAGTCAGATTGTAATCCTGTTTTCTGGGGCTCTTAAGGACATTTCTCCAAAATCTTGCATATTTCTTATTTTATACTAGACAGATTATGACTTTGATTATTTGCCAACTAACATGATAGAGGGAGATTGAATATTGAGGTTTGATACTCTTAATGGTTATGTTGTTGCTTTTAATCTATTGGAATTTCTAGGTTTTTTGGATGTCTAATGTTAGCTTAAAGTTCTCCATTCAGTTGGTATGTCTGGTTTCAGTTGACTAATTTTTGTACTTGTTATTCAAAACTTTTTATTTTAATAATAGGGAAATCCATGGCACACCTTCCAATTTAAATTCCAGTCATCTAGAGTCAAAGAATAGATATTGTGTGGATGTTAATGAAGAAAAACCCGAGAGTGGGAATCGGATGACGTGTAATCGGGAAGAAAGGAATATGCACTGCTGTGATTTTGAGAGCTCCCAATCATCTGTCATCACTGACACAGTTGTTAGGTTTTTAAATGATCAACCGGCAATTGATGCATTGCAAAATTCTGAATGTTTGATTAAAATGGCAACTCCTATGAAAACTGAGGAAGAAAAGCCTAATAGAGCAAAAGGAAATGAGAACAGTATGAAGGCTTCTGTGAGTAACATGGGCCATGATGTTGACCCAAAAGTGGTACGGCTAACTGACTCTTCTCCATCCTCTACTAGTACTTCTAATTCCCAAAGGTTAGATATCTTAAAGCAGCGACAACATGATGTCAAACTGGAAAAACTTAAGGAGCGGATTAGGAAACAATGGGAACACTCAGAAGAAACAAATAGCCGGGGCCAGAATCTGGGTCATATTGACCATCCAGTAATGGTTGTTAATGTTGATAACTCAGTAACAGCAAAAGTCAGGAAAGTGGCAACAGCACCACCTGCTCCAACATATAAAGGTTTGTAGTCAGTCTTTGTATCTTTCTCCCTCTTCCTGCCTCCTTGTATTTCTTTCTTTCTAAGATGTATTTGAGTAGAGAAGATCATCTTTAGAACAATTTATGATTTTCAAATCAAATGCATAAGAAATTAATTCAAGGTGTAGGTTTAAAATGCAGATTCTCAGACCCTATACTGGACCTAAGTCAAAATTTGTTGGGGTAGACTCCAGATTTGGGATTTTGGAAAAAGTCCTTTAGAAGATTCTAATAGTTTGAAAACCACTATGTGAACAATTAGTTGAACAAAAGAGAAAATAAAAATTAGTATCATTTTCAAAGAACTGAAAGAATATTGCTCTTATTCTGGCAATATATTTAGATTGTTATTAGGAATTCTTTGCAAAGTAATATTTAAAAGATAATTCAGTTAATTCCAGTAAGTATTTGGTTTCAGAATATTTTGGCACTGATACTTTGACCCTGTTGTTATTTTAACTTTTGACTTTTGGCACTAAGGATTTTTTTCCTTATGTTTAAGAAAATACATTTAAATCAGATCTATACCAACATTGGTAGATATCCATTGAGAAAATGCTTTTCAGAATTTCTGTGTTTAACTAACTCAAGTTTTTACATACAGTGGTTTAAGGAACTTACATTTTTATGTTCCTGAAATTATTTTCACAGAGTCATCCATGTAATTTTTAATGAGGAGTTGATTTATTGATTAGTTTAGTCTACTAGACTTTTGTCCTTAAAACTTCTGTCTTTATAATCTTTCTTTTGTGGATATTTTTCTAAGTTCATTTTTTCTAGATGAATATATGAAGTTCAAAGTACTATCAAGATTTGTTTTTCTGTTAACTTTAAGTTATTGATAAACAATGACAGTTTTTGTTGTCAGTTTTGCATTTTTCTGTCTTATTTTTCTCTGACCAATTTTTGTCATTTTCTGTCATCCTTAGGTATCATTAGTAATTTTTTCTCCAGAACAAATTTGACAGTGTACAGTTTGAGTAATTATCAGTTGTATTTTGTGTTGCTTATTATGTTTTACTAGTGATATTCATTATTAATTAGGTAAGGGATGGATAATTCACATTTTATCCTAGCTAATTTGTGATGAAATAGCATTTTCCTTTAGAATGCTGAAAAATTACTCTGTTATCCAGGATTGGTCTTTTGTATTATTAATTAAATTCTTGCATATCCTGCTAGCCATTTGTGTACCGTGTAGTAATTGTCAACACTGTTGCTAGAGTAGTGATCAGAATTGCACTTAGTGGAGTCAAAACGTTGTTGGTTTTGAAATAGTGATTATCCAAAATCTTTGCTATGCTTTTGTTAGACTCTTCAAATGCAGACTGTACACTTAAGGTTTGTTAATTTTATAAGTCAGAATTCTGCAATTCCAAGAGTTACTCCATTAAAGCAAAGTTAAATTGTCGATTTGAGTTCATATTTTATTTAATAACTTATAAAAATCTAAAAGTTAAAAAACCTGAAGAAACTGAAAATCTTAAATACCACTTCCTGTGAGTTGGTGACTGCATTTTGCTTATTCCTTTTACTTATTTGTAACATGCTCATTCTCATCTTGAAATATTTTATAAATAGAATTTGGGGAGGTTAATTTGGGAAAAGTAGCATACATTTGAGAAGTCATTACAGAATATGGTTTCAGATGTCCTGAGCAATGGATTTATTTTTCCCAACAGTTTTTCTGCTAACTTTTTGGCAGTTTAAATCAAAAGCATTTAATATACTGTATTCTAAAGTGACATTTTAATTTCATGTGTTCAAATAAGTAATAAATTCACTTGGTTTACAATTCAAAAGATGGAAACTATACTAGAAAAGCTTTTGTGATCTGACCATAAGAAGTAACTTTTGCATACACAACCAAGTAAGAGAGGAGAAGAATGTGTATGCTTATACAGTTGTTAGCATACTAAACCCATTTTCAACTTTGGTTTTTCATTTGTTTTTCTGTGTGTGTTTTTTTTTTAAAGGAGACATAGGAAGTATTCTATGATTCTTTAAAATTTGGAGTAGTAAATATAGTGTCTGTGTGATTCTTGTCTTACACTTAGTTTGCATATGTTTTTTTCTTCCTGGTATAAATGCTCATGAAGATTAAGAACCTATATTAGTCATCCTTATTTTATTTCAGGGCCTAGTACAGTGTTTTGGACATAAGTGCACTGCAAATTTTTTTATTCTATTCAGTAATTTCAACTACTAAGAAAAAAAAGTGAACACAGAATGGAAAAAAGACTGGGGGACAGAAACAGAAACTGATGTAGATATTGAATACTTCTTCAAGTTAACTTAAATAAATAAAGATGCAAATATAAAGTAAGGTTCCTATAGAGAGAAATGTTTCCTAAAGAAGAGAGGAGAAAAAATGATAGGGTTGAATGTAGAGAGATAGGGGCGGTGGTGAAGAGAAAAGCTGGGAGAGAGGTTTACATGGAATTGCCACACTTCCTTATTACAAATTGCTGTTTACAACAGACTGAACACTGTGTTTATATGTATCTTTTCCTTTTATACTGTAGTCATAGTTGTGTGCTCCTTGCCACAAATGTCAGATGCAGTTAAGCTTATGCTATTGTGCCTAAGAGCTGAGTAGGTTTTTTCTATTGGACATGAAATCAGTTTGCCAGTACATTTTATCTAACACCTCTAAAGTGGTTTTACCAATTTTTTACTCAGGCCTATTTTTTACATTGATTTAATTTTACAAGTATTTATTGGTTGCCAATTCTTGGGTAAGTTGAGTCCATCTGAAAATATAAATCTTTATTCCACTCTGGTTATCATCTATATTCATTATTATTTTGCAAAATAACATTCCAAGTTTAATATATTTCTTCGAGAGTAGTGATAAATTTAAAGAAGGAAATCAGAGTGGTAATTCCTAGGAAGTAGCAGATGTGTAATGTTTGTTGAAAATTGAACAAGTATATTTTAAAGACCTATCTTTCCACACTTTTGGCGTATTTTGCCTGTATAGATAGCAGCTTGTCTATTAGTTTAGCCATAGACAAAATCAGACAGATGGTACCACTTAATGCTTGTCTTCAAAGAAAAGAAAGAGTAATGTGTTTCTCACTTAGTCTTGAGAAGGGTAGTTTCTATCTCTGAAACCTCTTTTCATGATTGATACTTTTATCATTTAGTTTGATGCTTCTCCATTTCTAGTCTTTTTGAAGAAATGTGTGTTGTTTTATCTCACTGAAGCTAAACTTACTCCAAAAAGTATTTGTCAGCACATTATGTGGTAGCTAATTATGCATTCCTCTTTGAAAAGCTTATAAAGCTGCTCAACATTATTAGTTATTATCAAATCAAAACCACAGTGAGATACCATTTCACACCTTGTATGGTGGCTATTGTAAAAAAGCCAGACAGTAGCAAGTGTTGATGAGGATGTGGAGAAGTTGGAACCCTCATACATTGCTGGTAAGAATATAAAATGGTGTAGCTCCTTTAGAAAACAGTTCGGCAGTTCCTCAAAAAGTTAAACATAAAATTAACCAGATAACCCAGGAAATCTACTCCTAAGTATTCCACTCAAGGGAATTAAAAACATACATCCATATAAAACTTGCACATGAATATTCATAGCAGCATTATTAATAATAGTTATTAAGTGGAAACAACCCAAATGTCTATCAGCTGATGAATGGATAAAACAAATGTTGGTATATTCATACAATGGAATATCATTTGACAATAAAGAAGAAAAAAACTTTGGTACCTGTTATGCAGTGGATGAACTTTGAAGACATTATGGTAAGTGAAAGAAGCCAGCCACGAAGGCCTTATTGTATGATTCTCTGTATAGGAATTGTGCAGAAAAGGCAAATCCCTAAAGACAGGAAGCAGATTAGTAGTTGCCAGCGAATAGAGAAGGTGGTGTGGAGAGTGATTGCTAATACGTACAGGGTTTCTTTTTAGAGTGATGCAATGCTCTGTAAGCATAACCATGAAGATACTAAAAACTACTGAGTTGTAAATTTTGACAGAGTGAATTTTACAATATGTTAATATCTGACTTAAAAAAGAGTATAACAAACAAAATTTGTTAAGCAACTTTGATAAGAATGTTCTCTATTGTTGGTGTATATTAGGTTTCAATCCTTCAGAGACCAAGATTCGAACACCTGATGGGAAAGTATGGCAGGAGGCTGAGTTTCAAAACATGAGTAGAGAACTGTACCGAGACTTAGCACTTCACTTTGCAGGTGAGAGTAAAGCTTTCTTAGGTTTTGAGTGTTTTATCATACATGCTATCTAACTTACAATGTTTAAACATAAAATTGTCACCAAACTAAAGATATTTCCCATTTCTAACTACATGCTATGCTATGTAATGGTGGTTTCAGTCGTAAGGCTCTCTTAGCCTCTAGGCTCTGCTCCAGGGTTAAAATTAGGTTACACGGCTGATGAGACAGAAAGAAGACTATTTTTGAACTGAGAGACTTTCAAAGGAAGACCTGCCTGATTTGAAGAAAACAGCTGAATCTAATTGAAGTTAACTTCTGCTAGATTTCTGAGATTTTTGAAAATGTCAGTAATTTAGCAGGCAACAGATAAGAAGATAGTAACAGGGCATAATGCAGAAAGAAAAATGAACATAGGAAGGTTGATGTAAAAATAAATGATGTTAGAGAATTGGAAATAAGAGGAACTTACCAAAGATTGCAAAAGGGAAATAGGAAAGTCATGTTATTACTTATTGAACACCTACTATGATTTTGGGCAAGATGCTGGGTACTTACTTAGCCTTCTGTATTTTTTTTTACATTTGAGGAAATGGAGGATCAAAGAGTAATTTTCCCAAGATTACACTGAGTTGTTGACAATTGAAGCCAGGACTTAAAGCCAACTCTGTCTGACTCTAAAACCTGAGATTTTCCTAGTAAGCCACCCTGCAGATGCTACTAAGAAATTGTGTGGTATTAAGTGTCCGGTCCAGTTTTCTTATTATTGAAACAGCATTTAAAATTTTTATCTCATGTGGAAAGGAACAACAGTATAATAGTTAAAGAGCAAAGATTCTGGAATCAATTTACAAGTGTTCAAATTCAGTCTTTACAGCTTACTAGCTGTCTTTAATACTTGCTACATAACATCTTCTTTGATTTTCTCAGCTGTAAAATAGGGCTAATAACAATATAGTTGAACAGTGGGTTAAGGGCACTGACCCACTCCACATCCCCAGTCAGAAATCCATGTATAACTTTTGACTACCCAGAAACTTAACTATTCATAACCTACTATTGGCTGGAAGCCTTACCAATAACATAAACAGTAGATTATTTTGTATGTTATATGTAGTACATACTGTATTCTTAACAGTAAAGTTAGCTAGAGAAAAAATGTTTTATCAAATTGTCACAGATTCTGAAAAATTTTTCTAATATTTTTATTGAAAAAAAATGTGCATTGAAGTGGACTTGTGCTGTTTAAACCCAGTTATTCAGATGTCAACTGTATTCCTCATAGGATAGTATCATCATGGTATAGTATATCATTGTAGACAGTATCAGTGATCTGTGTAGAGTGTTCTATATATATATATCTATATATGTCATATATAGAGAGAATATATTATATTTTACCTAGAATATATGTATCTATATCATATATAGAATGATGATATGTCAAAGAACTCTTTATCAGCTCTGCCTATTATACTCTCTGCCCTCTCCCTTGTTATGGTGGATGAACTTTGTGCCCCTAGCTAAGCCAACCCATCTGCTTGTGTTTTAGATTCCATTTGCTCTGTGTATTTAAGGACATTACTTTGTCCTTATTTCTTTTGCGTCATCAAGCTGTCCCTCTCTAGAAGGTCATTCTCATCAGCATACTGCTTGATAACATGCTGTTATCTTAGCAGTCATAAAAGAACCCCTCTTTTGGCCCTACTGTCTAGCTACTACCCTGTTTCTCTCTTTCTACTTACAGCAAAACTTAAGTTGTTTTAAATGGATTGTCTCCAATTTTTTGCCTCTCTTTCATTCATTCCTTGTTTTTGTATCATTAATATACAATTACATGAGCAACATTGTGGTTACTACATTGCCCCCATTATCAAATCCCCACCACATACCCCTTTACAGTTACTGTCCGTCAGTGTAATAAGATGCTCTAGAGTCACTACTTGTCTTATTTGTGCTATGCTGCCTTCCCCATGCCCTACATTATATGTACTAATCGTAATGTCTCTTAGTCCCCTTCTCCCTCCCTTCCCTCCAAACCCCAGTCCCTTTTGTTAGTCCACTCTTGGGTTCTGTGAGTCTGTTGCTGTTTTGTTCCTTCAGTCTTTGCTTTGTTCTTATGCTCCACAGATGAGTGAAATCATTTGGTACTTGTCTTTCTCCACCTGGCTTATTTCACTGAGCATAATACCCTCTAGCTCCATCCATGTTGTTGCAAATGGTAGGATTTGTTTTCTTCTTATGGGCTGAATAATATTCCATGTGTATATGTACCACATCTTCTTTATCCACTCATCTACTGATGGACACTTAGGTTGCTTCCATTTTTTGGCCTTTGTAAATAGTGCTGCGATAAACATAGGGGTGCATATGTCTTTTTGAGACTGGGAAACTGCATTCTTAGGGTAAATTCCTAGGAGTATAATTCCTGGGTCAAATAGTATTTCTATTTTTAGTTTTTTGAGGAACTTCCATACTGCTTTCCACAATGATTGAACTAATTTACATCCCTATCAGCAGTGTAGGAGGGTTCTTCTTTCTCCACATCCTCGCCAGCATTTGTTGTTCCTATTCTTTCTATGTGGCCATCCTAACTAGCGTGAGGTGATATCTAATTGTTTTAATTTGTATTTCCCTGATAATTAGTGATGTGGAGTATCTTTTCATGTGTCTGTTGGCAATCTGAATTTCTTCTTTGGAGAACTGTCTGTTCATATCCTCTGCCCATTTTTTTTAATAGGGTTATTTGCTTTTTGGGTATTGAGGCATGTGAGTTCTTTATATATTTTGGATGTTAACACCTTATCAGATGTCATTTACAAATATATTCTCCCATACTGTAGGATGCCTTTTTGTTCTGCTGATAGTGTCCTTTGCTATACAGAAGCTTTTTAGCATGATTTAGTCCCATTTGTTAATTTTTGATTTTGTTTCCCTTGCCTGAGGAGATGCGCTCAGAAAAAACTTGCTCATGTTTGTATTCAAGAGATTTTTTTTTCTTTCTTTTTATATATTTTATTTCTTTTTTACTTCAGATCATTAATCTAAAATTACATGAGGAACATTATGTTTTCTAGACTCCCCCGATCACCAAGTCCCCCCCACAAACCCCATTACAGTCACTGTCCATCAGTGTAGTAAGATGCTGTAGAATCTCTACTTGTCTTCTCTGTGTTGCACAGCCCTCCCCAAGCCTCCCCCCACATTATACATGCTAATCATAATGCCCCCTTTCTTTTTTTCTTTTTTTATTTTGGTATCATTAATCTACAATTACATAAAGAACATTATGTTTAATAGGCTTCCCCCTTCACCAAGTCCCCCCCACAAACCCCATTATAGTCACTGTCCGTCAGTGTAGTAAGATGCTGTAGAATCACTACTTGTCTTCTCTGTGTTGTACAGCCCTCCCCGTGCCCCACCCCCACATTATACATGCTAATCGTAAGGCCCCCTTTCTTTTTCCCTGCCCTTATCCCTCCCTTCCCACCGCTCCTGTCCAGTCCCTTTCCCTTTGGTAACTGTTAGTCCATTCTTGGGTTCTGTGATTCTGCCGCTGTTTTGTTCCTTCAGTTCTTCTTTGTTCTTATACTCCACATATGAGTGAAATCATTTGATACTTGTCTTTCTCCACCTGGCTTATTTCACTGAGCATAATACCCTCTGGCTCCGTCCATGTTGTTGCAAATGGTAGGATTTGTTTTCTTCTTATGGCTGAATAATATTCCATTGTGTATATGTACCACGTCTTCTTTATCCATTCATCTACTGATGGACACTTAGGTTGCTTGCATTTCTTGGCTATTGTAAATAGTGCTGCAATAAACTTAGGGGTGCATCTGTCTTTTTCAAACTGGACTGTTGTATTCTTAGGGTAAATTCCTAGGAGTGGAATTCCTGGGTCAAATGGTATTTCTATTTTGAGCTTTTTGAGGAACCTCCATATTGCTTTCCACAATGGTTGAACTAATTTATATTCCCACCAACAGTGTAGGAGGGCTCCCCTTTCTCCACAACCTCGCCAACATTTGTTGTTGTTTGTCTTTTGGATGGTGGCGATCCTTACTGGTGTGAGGTGATATCTCATTGTGGTTTTAATTTGCATTTCTCTGATGACTTAGCGATGGGGAGCATCTTTTCATGTGTCTGTTGGCCATCTGAATTTCTCCTTTGGAGAACTGTCTGTTCAGCTCCTTGGCCCATTTTTTAATTGGACTATTTGCTTTGTGTGTTGAGGTGTGTGAGCTCTTTATATATTTTGGATGTCAAGCCTTTATCAGATCTGTCATTTATAAATATATTCTCCCATACTGTAGGGTACCTTTTTGTTCTATTGATGGTGTCCTTTGCTCTACAGAAGGTTTTCAGCTTGATATAGTCCCATTTGTTCATTTTTGCTTTTGTTTCCCTTGCCTGAGGAGATATGTTCATGAAAAAGTTGCTTATGTTTATGTCCAAGAGATTTTTGCCTATGTTTTTTTCTAAGAGTTTTATGGTTTCATGACTTACATTCAGGTCTTTGATCCATTTCTAATTTACTTTTGTGTGTGGGGTTGGACAAAGGTCCAGTTTCATTCTCTTCCATGTAGCTGTCCAGTTTTGCCAGCACCATCTGTTTGAAGAGACTGTCATTTCCCCATTGTATGTCCTTGGCTCCTTTATCATGTATTAATTAACCATATATATTTGGGTTAATATATGGAGTCTGTCTTCTGTTCCATTGGTCTGTGGCTCTGTTCTTGTGCCAGTACCAAATTGTCTTGATTACTGTGGCTTTGTAGTAGAGCTTGAAGTTGGGGAGCGAGATCCCCCCCACTTTATTCTTCCTTCTTAGGATTGCTTTGGCTGTTCAGGGTCTTAGGTGGTTCCATATGAATTTTTGAACTATTTGTTCCAGGTCGTTGAAAAATGCTGTTGATAATTTGATAGGGATTGCATTGAATCTGTAGATTGCTTTGGACAGGATGGCCATTTTGATGATATTAATTCTTCCTAGCGAACAGCATGGGATGAGTTTCCATTTGTTAGTGTCTTCTTTAATTTCTCTTAAGAGTGTCCTGTAGTTTTCAGGGTATAGGTCTTTCACTTCCTTGGTTAGGTTTATTCCTAGGTATTTTATTCTTTTTGATGCCATTGTGAATTTAATTGTTTTCCTGATTTCTCTTTCTGCTGGTTCATTGTTAGTGTATAGGAAAGCAACAGATATCTGTTTATTAATTTTATATCCTGCAACTTTGCTGAGTTCAGATATTAGTTCTAGTAGTTTTGGAGTGGAGTCTTTAGGGTTTTTTATGTACAATATCATGTCATCTGCAAATAGTGACAGTTTGACTTCTTTACCAATCTGGATGCCTTGTAATTCTTTCTTTTGTCTGATTGCTGTGGCTAGGACCTCCAGTACTATGTTGAATAACAGTGGGGAGAGTGGGCATCCCTGTCTTATTCCCGATCTCACAGGAAAAGCTTTCAGCTTTTCACTGTTCAGTATGATATTGGCTGTGGGTTTATCATATATGGCCTTTATTATGTTGGGGTACCTGCCCTTTATACCCATTTTATTGAGAGTTTTTATCATGAATGGGTGTTCAATTTTGTTGAATGCTTTTTCAGCGTCTATGGAGATGATCATGTGTTTTTTGTCCTTCTTTTTGTTGATGTGGTGGATGATGTCGATGGATTTTTGAATGTTGTACCATCCTTGCATCCCTGGGATGAATCAATCCCACTTGGTCATGGTGTATGATCCTTTTGATGTATTTTTGAATTTGGTTTGCTAATATTTTGTTGAGTATGTTTGCATGTATGGTCATCAGGGATATTGGTCTGTAATATTCTTTTTTTGTGGGTTCTTTGTCTGATTTTGATATTAGAGTGATGCTGGCTTCATAGAATGAGTTTGGAAGTATTCCTTCCTCTTGTATTTTTTGGAAAACTTTAAGGAGAATGGGTATTATGTCTTCTCTGTGTCTGATAAAATTCCGAGGTAAATCCATCTGGCCCCAGGGTTTTGCTCTTGGATAGTTTTTTGATTACCAATTCAATTTCGTTGCTGGTAATTGGTCTGTTTAGGTTTTCTTTTTCTTCCTTGGTCAGTCTTGGAAGGTTGTATTTTTCTAGAAAGTTGTCCATTTGTTCTAGGTTTTCCAGCTTGTTAGCATATAGATTCTCTTATTATTCTTTAATGATTCTTTGTATTTCTGTGGGGTCTGTCGTGATTTTTCCTTTCTCATTTCTGATTCTGTTGATGTGTGTAGATTCTCTTTTTCTCTTAATAAGTCTGGCTAGAGGCTTATCTATTTTGTTTATTTTCTCAAAGAACCAGCTCTTGGTTTCATTGATTTTTTTTCAATTGTTTTATTCTTCTGTATTTTATTAATTTCTTCTGTGATTTTTATTATGTCCTCCTTCTCTTGATTTTAAGCCTCATTTGTTCTTCTTTTTCCTATTTTGATCATTGTGACTTTAGACTATTCATTTGGGATTGTCCTTTCTTCTTTAAATATGCCTGGATTGCTATATACTTTCCTGTTAGAACTGCCTTTGCTGCATTCCACAGAAGTTGGGGCTTTGTGCTGTTGTTGTTATTTGTCTCCATATATTGCTTGATCTCTATTTTAATTTCGTCATTGATCCATTGATTATTTAGGAGCATGTTGTTAAGCCTCCATATGTTTGTGAGCCTTCTTGTTTTCTTTGTACAATTTATTTCTAGTTTTATACCTTTGTGGTCTGGGAAGTTGGTTGGTAGAATTTCAATCTTTTGGAATTTACTGAGGCTCTTTTTTTGGCCTAGTATGTGGTCTATTCTGTAAAATGTTCCATGTGCACTTGAGAAGAATGTGTATCCTGCTGCTTTTGGGTGGGGTGTTCTGTAGATGTCTGTTAGGTCCATCTGTTCTAGTGTGTTGTTCAGTGCCTCTGGGTCCTTACTTATTTTCTCTGCTGGATCTGTCCTTTGGCGTGAGTGGTGTGTTGACATCTCCTAAAATGAATGCATTGCATTCTGTTTCCTCCATTAATTCTGTTAGTATTTGATTCACATATGCTGGTGCTCCTGTATTGGGTGCATATATATTTATAATGGTTATATCCTCTTGTTGGACTGAGCCCTTTATCATTATGTAATGTCCTTCTTTATCTCTTGTTACTTTCTTTGTTTTGAAGTCTATTTTGTCTTATGTTAGTACTGCAACACCTGTTTTTTTCTCCCTATTGTTTACATGAGAGATTTTTTTCCATCCCTTAGCTTTTAGTCTGTGTGTGTCTTTGGGTTTGAGGTGAGTCACTTGTAAGCAGCAAATAGATGGGTCTTGCTTTTTTTATCCATTCTATTACTCTGAGTCTTTTGATTGGTGCACTCAGTCCATTTACATTTAGGGTGATTATTGAAAGATGTGTATTTACTGCCATTGCATGCTTTAGATTCCTGGTTACCAAAGGTTCAAGGGTAGCTTCTTTACTATCTAATCATCTAACTTAACTCACTTATTAAGCTATTATAAACACAGTCTGATGATTCTTTATTTCTCTCCCTTCTTACTCCTCCTCCTCTGTTCTTTATATGTTATGTGTTTTAATCTGTATATGCTCTTTTTTGTTTCCTTTGACTGCTTTTATGCATAGTTGATTTTATTTTTTGCCTTTAGTTAGTATTTGATTGGTCTCCTTTCTTTGCTGTAATTTTATTTTCTCTGGTGCTGTGTATTTAACCTTAGGAGTGCTTCCATCTAGGGCAGTCCCTTTAAAATACCCTGTAGGGCTGATTTGTGGGAGGCAATTCCCTCAACTTTTGCTTGTCTGGGATATGTTTAATCCCTCCTTCATATTTAAATGATAATTGTGCTATATACAGTATTCTTGGTTCAAGGCCCTTCTGTTTCATTACATTAAATATATCATGCCATTCTCTTCTGGCCTGTAAGGTTTCTGTTGAGAAGTCTGATGATAGCCTGATGGGTTTTCCTTTGTAGGTGACCTTTTTTTCTCTCTCTGGCTGCCTTTAATACTCTGTCTTTTTCTTTGATCTTTGCCATCTTAATTATTATACGTCTTGCTGTTGTCCTCCTTGGGTCCCTTATGTTGGGAGATCTGTGGGCTTCCATGGTCTGAGAGACTATTTTGTCCCCCAGTTTGGGGAAGTTTTCAGCAATTATTTCTTCAAAGACACTTTCTATCCCTTTTTCTCTCCCTTCTTCTGCTACCCCTGTAATGCAAATATTGTTGTGTTTGGATTGGTCACACAGTTCTCTTAATATTCTTCTATTCCTGGAGATCCTTTTAGCTGTCTCTGCCTCAGCTTCTCTGTATTCCTGTTCTCTCATTTCTTTTCCATTAATGGCCTCTTGTACCTCATCCTGTCTGCTCTTAAGTCCTTCCAGAGATAGTTTTATTTCTGTATTCTCCCTCCCAACTTGATCCTTTAGCTCTTACATATTTCTCTGCAGGTCCATCAGCATGGTTATGACCTTTATTTTAAATTCTTTTTCAGGAAGATTGGTTAAATCTATCTCTTCAGGGCCTCTCTCAGAGGTTGTCTGGGTGACCCTGAACTGGACCAAATTATTCTGCCTTTTCGTGGCAATAGAGGTAGTCGTAGGTAGGTAGCACATGTGTTAGCTGGGAGAACAAAGTCCCTTCCTGCTTGCTGGTCACTTTGCCGTTCTCCGCTGCCTGTGCCAGTTACCTGTTTCTGGGAGCAGGCTCTGGGTTAATTTCCTGAGCTGTGGCAGGCGGGGCCACCCAGAGCACTGTGGGGAGAGTCAGGTGCGTCAGGTGTGCTCTCCAGGGAGAATGGCGCTCCTTCAGGCCTCTGCCTGCACCAGCTAGCTGCATGCCAGCGGTGCCTCGGGTCTGGCCTGGATGGCTGTGTGCTGGGATGAGGCTCTGGGTGGCTGCTGTGGGCATGGCCACTCCCAGGCTGCGCTGCTGGGGCCGCGCAGGAGGGGGAAGAATGGCATGCTGTTATCACTGTGAGGGGCTTCAGAGCTGCATTATCACACAGGGCGTTAGGGCGCCTGCAATTCCCCAGGATTCCCAGCTGCTGGGCTGAGTGTGCTGGGACGATTCCGTCCAGCTGTGAAGCCCCTGTCCCTTTAAGACTTTTGAAAAGCACTCACTTTTCTTTTGTCCCAGGGGAGCCTGCTGCGGGGACCCTCTCGCAGATTTTACTTTTCCATTTCCCTAATATCCTGCACACCATGCAATATGTGTCTGTGCTCCCGACGCAGGTGACTGGAGCTGGGTATTTAGCAGTTCTGGTCTCCCACTCCCTCCCCACGCCGACTTATTTCCTCCCACTCGGATCCCGCCAGGCTGGAGCTTATATCTTACCCCCTTTGTGAGGTGCTGAGTTCTAGCAGGTGTAGATGTAGCCTGGCTGTTGTACTGTATGCTCTGGTCTCTCTGTTAGGCGTAATTTTATTTGTTGTATTTTCAAAAATATATATGGTTTTGGTAGGAGATTTCCGCTGCTCTACTCACGCCGCCATCTTCCCCTCTCTTTATATTCAAGAGATTTTTGCCTATGTTTTCTTTTAAGAGTTTATCATTTATGACTTACATTCATATCTTTGATCCATTTTGAGTTACTTTTGTGTATGGGGTTAGTCAGTAATCCAGTTTCATTCTCTTGAATGTAGCTGTCCAGTTTTGCCAACACCAGGTGTTGAACCCCTCTTTCATTCTGAATCCTTTCTCTTCGGTTTTTGCTTGTACATCTCTGTGGTCTGCTGTTAATCAAGATCATCAATGAGTTCCACATTACTAAATCCTGTATTTAATTCTCATTTGTTAGATTACTTGAGCTCTCAGCAATATTTGGCATGATTGATCAATTCTTCCTTGAAACTCTTCACTTGGCATCAGGATACCATAAAGTGGTTTTCCTCCTGAGTCTAGCTGCTTCTTTTCAGTTGTTTTTTATATCCTAATCATCTACCTGATCTCTAAACATTTGGCATGCCCTGGTCTCAGTACTTGGATCTTTTTCTATGTATTTTTTTCTTTACGTTTCTCTCTTTTCTTCTCCTTTCCTTTCCCTCTTACTCATCTTCTCTCTGTTCTCTTTATTTCTTAAAAGAAAGCAAGCTCATCCAGTCTCAGGACTTTAAATATTCTGTCTTGCTGATGATCTCCAAATTTGTGTCTCTGAACTAGGCTTCTCCTCTGAACTCAGACTGCTAACTCTACATTTCCCCCTGGATGTTTAATAGGTTTCTCAAACTTTATATATCCAAAATGGAGCTAGCTAACTAACTATGTCCCTTAAACATATTCCTCTGGTAGTCTGTACTTCTCAGTCAGTCCTGTCTTTCTAATTGTTGTGGCCCCAAATCTTGAGTCATCCATGACCTCTCTATTTCTCCAATACTTTTGGCTTAAATATATCTAAACTATAACAAATTGCCCCACCTCTGTCATGGCTGTGTAGGTCTAAGACAACATCAGTCTCTTGCCTGGATTACCATAATAGCATTCTAGCTGGTTTTCCTGCTTTTGCCCTTCTAATGAGTATGTCCTCATCACAGCTGCTAAAGTAAGCTTGTTAAAATTTAATTTAGATCATTTCATTCCTTTGGTCAGACTCTTCCAAAGCTTCCCATCTCATTCTTGAGTAAAACCAGAAGTTCTTACAATGGCCTATAAAGCCCTCTATAATGTGACTCTCACTTATGTCTCTGACCCTTGTTTTTAGTATCCTTCTCTTTGTTCAGGTCACTCACACTGGTCTCCTTGCTGGTTCTTAGACACTAGGGGCTAGGTGTACTTCTGCCTCAGGGCCTGTGACTCACACTACTTCTCTCTAGCGCAGAATGCAAAACACTCTCTATATTTTAAAATACATTTATTCAGATTTGTACTTGATAATTTTCAAGTTTATATGTATAGTCAGCATATTCCCCCAGATTGGAATTAAAAAATTTGTGAGTAGTAATTTGTGTGAAGTATTTAATTTAGGAATATTGTATTTAATATCTTATAAAGTTTTATTCTAGAAATCTATGAATATTTCAGTTATTTAGGAATTTTTAAGTTGAATAGAAATCTGTGAAGGTGCTCACTTCTGAGATTCTGTAAATGCTATGATCCTGGCTATGAAAGAATTATTGTTATAGTGTTTTTCAGTTTGTGAAAATGAGATAAATATCTCAAGGGTTTCTTGAAAAAAATAACAAAGGAATTGGAATCTGTTAGTGGAGTAGTGATAATCTTTAGCTTGTGGGTCACAGAAATAGCCTCAGCAAAGATTTCTTTCTCCCTACCTGAAACATATACTTTATGCTGGTTTTTCATACTGGGGAGAGGTTGAATGGGTGGGTAGTTATTATTACAATGTTTGCAATAGATGTTTCTGCTTTTCAGATGATACCACTATGAAAGAGAAATCTGAAAAAAGTAAAGAGAAGAAAGTGGTCAAGCCAGTACGAAAAGTCCAAAAGTTAACACAGTTATCAAGTCTGGAATGCAAAGCAGGTGAGTTTTCTCAATATATAACGTCCATCCTAAAGTTACATATTACTGAAATGACATCTACATGGAAATAAATATTTGTTAACAAAAGTTCTCATTGTTTGGCACATATAAAAATTCACTACATTTTATGTATCATTATTTTGTGTATATATGTTTTATTGAGGTATACTGACATAAAATAAGCTGTATGTATTTAGAATATATAGGTTTGATAAGTTTTCTTATATGTATATATACCTGAAGTCATGTATTCATCAAGATACTGAACATATCTATCACTCCCTTGCCCCATTTTTTCCTATCATTATTTTAATAGAAATTAACCAGATTAAAAGTAATGATTTTTATGTAGTGAACTTTTATGTACATAGGGGTTGCTTATGACTCAGTCCCCTCACTTACTCTTATAAGAAAATAAATGTTGCACAAGAAAAGTATAACAGTTCATGCCAGTGGTGGTCAGGCTGGACTCTGAATAGGTCAAGACTAGGAGAAAGAGAATTCCCTAATTCCAAGGTGTGATCCAGATTGCCTGGATTTTTAACCTAGCTCTGTCATGTCTAGCTTTGTTTCTTTGGTAAATAAGTTAATTTTAGTGTCCTTTGGTTTCCCCATATGTAAAATGGGAAATCAGTAGTACTTTTCTCACAGGGTTGTTGTGAAAACTAAAACAGTTTATACTTAAAAGCACCCAATATAGTACCTGGCACATGGTAAGTACTCAGATATTAAGTTAGATTCCATTAATAATAATAGTTATTATTTCTGGCTATACTGAAAATGGCTGTTTAGTATGTATTTCATGTCAGTGAGTAATTTGGACCAAGAGAGAGTAGAGAAAACTGGGAACTTGTCACTTTCACTTTGGAGACATTCTGAATCAGCCATTCACACATTCACTTATTATGCAAATATTTTTATTACCTGCTGTATATGAGGTTTTGTACTAAGCTTAGGCAATACAGTGCTAAACAAGGTGCACATAGCCCCTGCCCTCCTGGAACTTACAATCTTCTCAGGAAAACATTGGATACAAAGTTTTACAATGACGTGTGATGAGTGTATAAAGGGGATGTACAAGATTTTGAGGGAACATGGAGTAGAAATGATGGGGCACTGGTGGTTGACTAGGCACTTGTTTTTCTGGTCATAGACTAATCAGTAGAATGGCAGATAATGTACTTTGTGACATCGTTAACTCTAGATGTCATAATAGAATGGCTATATACAGATAAAAAATAAAATTTTGTAGCAACATGAATTATCTGAATGTAAAATAATTTCTACATTTAAAAAATATGATAGAATCATTTTTCATGTGATAGTATGAAATACTGTTGTCAGGGGCATAGTTTGAAATGAACCACCAGGACCACTGTAATTTATAAACACTGATCTTGATTGTATTTATCCAGTTTTGTGATAGGCTGATTCCTGTATGTGTACTGTGGCAGTGCTGAGACAGAGAGCCATTAAACATGCTCAGGCTGTATGTAATAGTTTATCTCTAGTAAAAGTCCTCTTTTTCTACCAATAACTACATTAAACTATTCTAGAAAGCCAGAAGTTAGAAATAACCACCTGGCATGTTCAGAAGCCAACATTTATAAATAACTACCTAGTATATTTGTGGTTGCTAGCTTTTGATTCAGAAAATTAAGCTAAAATTGAAGAGAAGCCTGTTCTCTCATTTTGTTTAAGAACATTAAGTTTCTTATAAATAGGTTGAGCAATAGACTTAAAACTTTTTAAATATTTTAGACTGTCTCAGATTGAAGGACAAGCTGCAAAATAAATAGCACACATTTTATAATTCATGTTTATAATGTTCTCATTGAAAAAATGTTTTTATTTAAACTTTTAAACTAAAACCCCTTTTAAAGAAATTCGAAATGGAATACCTTTATTGTAAATACAATAAAACAGCATCACAGAAAGCTTGAAAAATAGAAGAAACACATAAAATCACTATCCTTATTTAAATAAGCTACTATTATTTTGTATATTTCCTTACAGTAGTTTTAAAATCATAATAGTGGGTGATTATAATAATTGTATATATAAAATTTTGTCTTTTTCCTCTGTATCTTACACAAGAACATTTCTGTTATTTTTTACAGAAATTGTAATTTGAAATGGCCACAAAGTACTGCATCTAGTAGAAGCATATAATTTAACTGTTCAACATTCTTTAATGTATTTAGGTTACTTCTGATATTATAAAAAAAAAAGATGCAATGAGCATTTTCATTTTTTTCTTTCTTTTGGATTATTTCTGTTGGATACATTTCTATTACTTGGAACTTTTAATCAAGGAGAATGAGCACTTTTGGGATCCCTGACACATAATACTATCTCTTTTTAAAAACTATACCCACTTACATTTCAATAAGCATTGTATAAGTGGAATGATTTTTATTTTAATTTTACCATCATTGGCTATGAACATAAAAGTGTTTTTTCTAATTTAAGTTTAAAATGCTACTTCATTATTTTCATTTTCATCCCATTTCTTATATTACTTTGCGTTTAAACACTTTTACATATTTATTTCATGTTTATTTTTATGGTTTCTATTTTGTAAAGTCTTTCATGTCATTTCTTTTTTTTAATTAAAATATTGATATACAGAGAATTAGGTTTGGAGTGGATTAATGATTGTGCATTGAGTCCCCTATACAGAATTTTATTGTTGTTAACAACCATTTGATCAATAAATATGAGAGATGCCCTCTCAAAAAAAAAAATTGATATACAATCTTACGAAGGTTTCACATGAACAACATTGTGGTTTCAACGATCACCCATATTACCAAGTTCTCACCCTCCCTCCCCCCATTGCAGTCACTGTCAGTGTAGTAAGATGCTATAGAGTCATTAGTTGTCTTCTCTGTGTTGTACTGCCTTCCCCATGACTTATCTATATTGGATTTGAGAATTATAGTGTCCCTTAATCCCCTTCTTCCCTCCTCACTCACCTTCCCCAACTCCTTCCCTTTAGTAACTACTAGTCCCTTCTTGGAGTCTGTGAGTCTGCTGCTGTTTTTGTTTGTTCAGTTTTGCTTTGTTTTTATACTCCTCAAATGAGTGAAGTCATTTGGTATTTGTCTTTCTCTACCTGGCTTACTTCACTGAGCATGATACCCTCTAGTTCCAACCATGTTGTTGCAAACTTCATGTCATTTCTTAGTTTTAAGTTACTATCTGTTTTGAGATGATAGTCTAATTTTAATTCCCACAATCTGAAACTAGTAAATGAAAAGTTTTCCTCTTGGCAAGCAGGTGTATTTATTGGGACATACTTTTATTTATATGAACTTTTATAACTAGGGCAATATAAAAGTTGATGATATTTGCTTTTAAAATGTCATTGTTTTGTGCATAAAGAATATTGTGTGCTTTTGGTATGTATCTCTAAAATAAAACCTAAAATTCCCTATAATACCATCCCCTTCAAACGTAATCATTCATTTCCTGTTTAGATTTAGAAAAGTTGTTTATTCATTCAGCAAACAAACATGCACCAGGTACTAGTATTGGTAAGCCAAAAATTATAGTTAAGACACATTTTTTCTGTGCCAAAATTGTTGGATTCAGGAATATTAGTATTTGGTACTTAACTTCCAAAACATTTTATACTTATTTGAGATGTGTGGGTAAATCAAGATTTAAATAAACTGTTAATTAATTTTGGGGACTTAGGTTGAGAATTTGATAGCAAGCTTTTTGACATTGGCATAAGATAGGCAGAAGATTAATTACAAAACCTGTATGGTTGAGTGGATATACTTCTTAGAGGTAAACTTTAAGTTTTAAGATCAATCCTATGTATGTATACATTTTAGGTAGTAGTCGTCTGATAAGTACATCTTCTTGGCGAGATGGACAAAAATTAGTAAAGAAGCTTCTTGGGCCTGTACCCAAAATAGAGCAAAAAGAGCGAAGAACAGCATCAAGTGACAGAAGTGGAAGAGAAAGAGCTACTAAATCTGGTGAGTAATTAAATATTAAATTAAATTATCTCAATAATTAAAGTTTTTGAGAAAGGAAAATTAGAAGTTGCTTGAATAAGTACTAAGAGAAAGTGAAAATACCCTACTAATGCTTTAAGGCTTTGCTTTATAATTGTGAGTATAACTCAAAAAAAGAGGAAATGTTCTTTTAGGCTTCCCTATGAATAATGAATAATTTCCACATAGAGATGTTACAGTAAGAATTCTGTTTATATTAATCACTTTTAGCTGTCATTGTGAATAGCAAAGCATTATTTAATTAGATCTTACTAGACTTTTAGGAATTTTAAGAGAATCAAGTCCAATTTGTCTTATCCCTTTGTACATAAATACGAGAAGACATCCATCCACAAGGCTGAATTTTATTTGATAGATTAGAAATCAGGCCTGAGAGAAGTGATTTTTCTTAAGGGTATTTAATCAGTGGGTGGCAAAATTTAATTTAGGATCCACAACTCTTTAGTTTGACCTTCAAGTCTATTGCTTTTCTCTTTTTAAAATGTCTTAAATGCTGTTTGAAATAACTATTTACTTTTTCATGAACACTAATTTTGGGAAATGAAATATAAATACCTACAGGCCGGCTTTCCTTTTCAGTAGAAAAATGTGCCTCAAATTGAGCTTCTGGCATAGATTCAGTAAGAAATGAACTTGCAACTATAATTGGACATAAAGAAGTCAGGATATACTTTGTGTTTGCCTCTTCACTTTCACCCAGCTTGTAAATAAACTCATTGCATTCCCAGTCTGAAATTAAGACACATCAACATTTAGATGATAAAAAGATTGTTTTTGTAGATATTGAATTTTTTCTTTTATTTATTGGAGATTTGTCTTGGTTTAATATTGTTGGTTTTTTAACAACTGACTTGGGGGCTTGGGGAGGGAGAGAAATAATAGCATTAAATATGCACATGAGAGACAGATAGTAATTCTTTATTAATATTAATATTCAATATTCACATCAAGATCTGTCCTCATTTCAGAATTATTATATGATGTATGTTTTAAATGCTAAGGAAGTAATTTTTCTGAAATTTGGAATTCTTGTCATAACTTCTAAAAAAGATGTTTTTCTTCCCTTCTGTAATGTTCTTTAGAAGACTTTATAAGATATTTGAATTTGAAGTTTAATATAAAGTGAAATTCCCTAATTTTCTACTTAGTACATAAATCTTAGGACTGTATATAGCATTTGAATACATCACTAACAGTTCCTACTTTGCAGGGGGTCATATTGGAAGAGCAGAATCTGATCCCAGGTTGGATATTTCACATAGACATCTTCCACGAAACTCAGAACGTTCGAGAAGTAGAGCTCGGTCTGAAAATAATATAAAGAAATTAGCTCCATCTCATCCAGATAATAGTAAAGAGGAAAATGCCGCCTTAAATAAGGACTTTTTACCTGTTGAAATTCGTGGAATTCTTGATGACCTGCAGCTGGATTCTACAGCTCAGGTTGCAAGACAAGAGGCAGGAGAGTCACAGAATCAGAAGTCATCAGCACCAGTACAAGCTCCTAGGAGTCATAGCCCAATAAAAAGAAAACCTGACAAAGTAACAGCTAATGAAGATCCCCCTGTTATTTCCAAAAAGCGCCACTATGACACAGATGAGGTTCGCCAGTACATTGTTAGGCAGCAGGAGGAAAGGAAGAGGAAGCAAAACGAAGAGAAGAAGGCTCAAAAGGAGGCGACTGAGCAGAAAAACAAACGACTACAGGAGCTCTACCGGAAGCAAAAGGAAGCCTTTACTAAAGTAAAAAATGTGCCCCCTCTGGAGCCATCAGCATCTAGTCAATTGCAGGAAACTTACTCCAAATTGCTGCTAGAAAAGACCTTGCTTGAAGAGCCGACTCATCAGCATGTTGCACAGGAAACACAGGTAGGAGTAGTTGTGGCAGAAATACAAAGGGCAGTGATTCTTGGTTAGGAAAAGCTTATTTGCTAACGCTAATTAAAAATGATCCACCATTTCTAATACCAGATGTATGCTCAGACAGATAATAATAATGGTCTTTCATGAAATTTATTGTATATGAGGAGTAATTGATAAATATGATTGAAAAAAAGTGCTCAGTTTCCTATGGTGATTATTATTGATCTCTGTCTCATTATTGCTATTAGTTATATCTTTGTGCAGTTTTCATTGTATTACTGAGCAAGTAAAGTTCGATTATGTTAATAAAATGACGAGTTTGTGATCTGTGCTGAAATTAGAAAATATCCTACTTTAGCACGATAAATTTATGACTATTTCTATTGCTTTTAAGAATAATAAGAGTAATTGAGTACGTACCATGTGCCGCATAGTGTTGTTTTAAAGGCTTTACAGGCTTAAGCTTTAGTAAATCCTCACAACCCTGCGAAAATACTACTAGTATTTCTACTGAAATTTAGAAAGAATATTACTTCCTCCAAAGTATGCATTTAGTATTAGGTGCCCTTGTTGGATTTCAGATTAATTGTAATGGCTGTTGTTAAGACAAACTAAATTTGGATTGGTTTTATTTGAGGGGAAAAACCCTGCTTTTCATGATCTTTGTAAAATTGCAATGACTTAATATTTGTCTTCTGTATTCCTTGCATATGTCTTTGTGATGGGAGTCAGATAAATTTGATATCTTTTTCTCTAGACCAGACCAGGGTATCAGCCATCTGGAGAATCTGACAAAGAAAACAAAGTACAGGAACGTCCCCTAAGTGCATCTTCCAGTAGTGACATGTCTCTCTCAGAGCCTCCACAGCCTCTTGCAAGGTAAAAAAGGGAAATGAAAGATGATTAATGTTCATTCTTTCTATGAAATTTAGTACAGTTTCTGCTCAGTGAATTTATTGACTGACCTTCTGTGTGAGCAAGAGGCTTCTTTAGAAATTGGTTAGTATCTTCTGATGAAATCTTCTGCATGGTATGCATCAGTACTTAGTGCATTTCCTCTTCTACTGTTCAACTTTTCCCTGTCCTTTAGTATCCAGTGTGAATGTCAGTTCCTCCCGGGGATCACCTGTAGTTGAAAGTACTCTTGCCTTCTCTGAACTAAACACATACACTAAAAGTTTGTTAGATGAATGAGTTAAAATGAAATAAATATTTTAAAGTATTTGTCCTGAATAATTTTCAGAAGGCATTTCTATACCCATTCAACATTTCTATTCCTATTCAAAATATCCATTCTACTTAAATTTTCTTCATAACACTATTCAAAATTTCTTCATATGACTCATACCAATTTATCCATCCTACCTCTCAAAAGCTGTATTGGATATGCATGTTAATACATGAACAGGGACTAGGAAGAGATTTGATTTGATTTCAGATTGGTGATCAAGGGCTATCTTAACCAATTTTCTTAAGAAGATTTTTTATTTGCTGTAATACTACATATAAAAAAAACCTCTGTGAATGAAAGTTAAGGTGATTTTGAGATTACATGGCAATAAATTTACTTTAACCATTTGGGGAAGAGAAAGATTTTGAAACTCTTCTTTGAGAATACAGAAATAAAATTAAGCCACTACACAATTTTGGATTAATATAAAAGGTCCTCTTACCCTCTTGGACAGCCCTCCCCTGCTCCAATAATATTGATAAAAAATAACTAGCATTTATTGAGTACTTCTTCCAGGCACTGATCTAAGTATGTTGCATGTATTATCTTATGAATCCTTCTGATTCCTTGAGTTAAGTACTATTGTTATTACTGTTTTACAGAAGAGGTAATTTAATTAACTTTAGAATTTAATTAACTTTCTCAAAGGTCAAAACATTAGCGATGGAAATGCATTTAAACTTAAGCAATCTGATTCCAGAATCCTGTGCTTTTTAGCCACTCTACACTCTGCCTTCCAATAAGTGAAATGTTTCCTACGATTTGTTTAAGGCTGTAAATATATTTAAAACTTTAAGCATAAGTAAACTAAAAGATTTTTTGAATTTGAATACCTTTAGGTAAGGTGTACTCTGAGACAGTTAATCTCAGTCCCATTGTTATTGTCCAACATATCCCGCAGGCTTCATTCATGTCTTCAATTTTAACCTTTCCCTAAGTTTTCTTCTAATTCTAAACTAGCTACCCAAAGTGAAAAACAAAAATAAATCTATTACGAGACGTTATTACCTTGTACATATTCCTCTCCTTTCTTTTAATATCAAACTTCAACTTGTAATAATATCTAACCTATTGCCTGTACTTTCTCTCTACCCGTTCCTTAGCTTCCCCATTCCTGTTAACATATCTCAGTTACTTTGTGCTTAAAAATATGGCATTTATTTTCCTTATTCTTTATGTCCCATCATTCATCAATAATTACCTGGAAAACTCCAAATTATATATCTGACCTTGAAGACCTTGAAGACTGAGCTCAAAAAGTCACTTTTTTTGGCTAGCAGAGTCCTATCTACACCCTATTGAACTTAATGTATCTTTGTATTAATACTTACAATATTGTATTTTAGCTGTTTATTAGTCTTTCATCCCTTTTAGATCTTGAGAAACTAAAGAGTAAGGGTTAAGTCATAACTGGATTTAGTCTTTCCATTTTTGTCTCCCCTGTTCCTCTGTCATTGACATAGTGCTTGCTGAAAAATTGGCATTCTAAATACTTGAACTGAAAGGTTTTGCATTTTAACTCCGTAATATCTTTTATATTTATAGCTTCCTTTGTATTCTCATTACCACTAGCTTAGTTTGGACCTTAATAAACTCACAGCTTGCATTTTTGAGTCTGTGTTCTGTAGTATTGAATCTATGCACTAGTCTTCCTTTATTCTGTTTTCATAGCAGCCCTTCCATATAAAAAATTGCTACAGCATATACTCCAACTGAACCTTGTATGATGTACTTTTCAGTTCTCTTAGTACCCTGATTATCCTCCTCCAGATAATCTTCTGAACTTAATTGGCAGGACTTACCATTTACCCATACTAGTTCCATCCAAAGTTACAGCCTGTCCATATAACTTTGAATCACAGTTTGATGATTTTTTGGGTTTGCCATGCCTCCCAGCTTTCTGTCATGTGCACATTTGATAAGCATATCATTATGTCATAATCCAAAAATAATATAGAAGACCAGGGACAAAACCTCATGTTATTTATTCTAAGAATCTTCTTAATAGTTAACATCAGCCTTTAATCTTTCTGTAGTGTTCCTTATATACAGGGTATTCATAGTCTAGAAACACAGGCAAATTATATAATGTCATCTAGGACATCTTAATTCTGTTTCTGGATTTTACAGACACCCCTACCCTGTATTGTATGTTTATAATTGGTACTGACAGTTTTGCATTGTTGTTCATCATTTTTTTAGAACTGGATTGTAATAATTCCTTTGTTTCTTTAGAATATGCAATGTAAAACATAGATGTGTGGCACTTATTAACTATTTTTTATTAGAATAATATATATTATGCCTTTGTTAGTACTTGGCAATCTTAAACATTTCTCTTTTATGTAACATTATTTTTAAAAGGAAAGGTAAAGCCAATATTGTTAAGAATTTTGTCCAGAGTTTTAAAGGTTATAGTGGGTCTTCAATTAGTAGTTTTAAAACATATGATGTCTTAGCTGAAGAAAGGAATTTGCAAAACAGTATGCAAGGTAAAATTTCATGTTTGTGAAATACCAATACCAGAACACAACATACACATAGAAAAATGTTTGGAAAGCTACCATTTTAAATGAAATATTAATAGTACCTTTTTCTCATTGTTTAACTAGGAGTGATCTTTATCTTTTATCTTTGTTCTTTTTCCTTTTTTTGCAGTGAGTATACATTACCGTTATAAGAAGAAAAAAAAACTTAAAAAAATGGTGGCTTAGTTATGACTTGCTGTGTTAACTAACATACTGTAACTTTGGTTTGCAGAAAGGACTTGATGGAACCTACATGGATACAGCCTGACAGGTTGAGCCCACGAGCCCACCATTCGCAACCACAGCCTCTTGTGGGAACAGCTGGGAATTTACTCTCCCATCTCTTGAGTCTAGAGCATGTAGGAATTCTGCATAAGGATTTTGAATCTATTTTACCAACCAGGAAGAATCATAATATGGCTTCAGGTCCATTAACTTTTACACCTCAACCATGTCTGACCTCACCAGCTGCTCATCCAGATGCCTTGTTAAAACCTAGTGCCAGTCAATATAAGAGTAAACTGGATCGTATCGAAGCCTTGAAAGCAACAGCTGCTTCTTTGTCTAGCAGGATTGAAAGTGAAGCCAAGAAATTAGCTGGGGCTAACATTAACTATGGGTCAGTATGGAACACTGAGTATGATGTGCAGCAAACACCCCAAGAAGATGGACCTTGGACCAAGGTTCTAAGTCCACCTGTGAAAGAGGATACTGAAGATGTTTTCTCTGCCCGGATTCAAAAGATGTTGGGAACCTGTGTATCTCATGCAACTTTTGATGATGATCTTCCCGGTGCAGGCAATCTTAGTGAATTTAAAAAACTCCCTGAGATGATAAGACCTCATAGTGCCATATCAAGGTTCAGAGTGAGATCCCCCAGCCCTAAACCAGAAGGGCTACTGGCACAGTTGTGTAAGAAGCAGACTGACTCTTCTAGCTCTGATATGCAAATTTGTTCACAAGACAAAGCCAAGATGTCCCTTGGTTCCAGCATAGATTCAGTCAGTGAAGGGCCCCTTCTTAGTGAGGGGAGTCTCTCTGAAGAAGAAGGAGACCGAGATGGACGGTCCCCTTTGAAGGTAGCAGAAATCTTAAAAGAAAAGGAATTTTGTGCTGGAGAAAGAAATGCTTATGAACCCATCAAAGAGTTTCAGAAGGAAGCTGAAAAGTTCTTGCCACTTTCTGGGCACATAAGTGGTTCACAGAGCAAAGGGCCATGGGAAGAATTAGCAAAGGGAAGTCCACATAGTGTCATTAATATTTTTACAAAATCATATCAATTATATGGAAAAGGTGAGTAAAATAAGTAAGACTTGTAATATTTGTGTTATCTTAAGATAAATTATTTCACAAGCTATTAAGTAAAAATTTTCATTGTTCATTATGAAAATAATGGAGATTTACTGTCAAGTTAATCTAAATTATGTGTAAGCTTCAACTAGAGTATTGTAATTCAATTTAAAAATTTTTGTGTTTTAGTTATTATAAAACAGTAGTTGATGGTTTTTTGCAGAGATTTTGGTCTAATGTAGAGGAATAGATTGGTTTGTATCAAGTGTCTACTGGGTTTTCTGAGACCATAGTTATGTATTTACATAGAAAATTATTCTATTTCTTAATACAGTGATGTGTGGATCATTGGGAATACAGTGGTCAAGGATTAAGAGAAGCATCCGTAATAACATTTCTAATATGGAAATATCTATTACTATTTTTCAAAACTAATTTTAAAAAGTCAGACTTTGAATAGTAATATAACTATATATTTGGGTCCTGAAACAATAATTCTAAAGTTCCCTTCTTATCCCTGACACCTTTCAGCACAATTTTCTGTTTCTATGATGGACTCAGTACCTTTCTCTGTTCATCCTGTCATAGGTGGATTCTACCCATCTTATGCTAACATAACCTTAGAATTTCCAGGTTGGAGAGTGAGGCTGAGCCTTAAACTATTGATTCTGTGGTTTTTATTTCCATTCTACATAGTGAACAACTTACTCAAAAAAATGAATTGATTTTACCTGTTCATCTTCTGCTTACTTGAGTATCATGTTACATTTTCCTAGAATTCATATTTAGCTGCTTATGATCTTGTTCAGACCTGTATATACTGTTGGTCTCTTGTTTAGCACTTACTTCCATAGGTTGTAATTTTAAATTTCTTTTGGTGAAAGCAAAGTGCTTTTAAAACAACATCCTCATTTTTTTCATATGAAAACTGGGTTTGTTCTTAAAACCTATTAGATTTTCATTAAGATTTTATAGTTATACTGAAATATTTAGTTGATAGGATATCTAGGATTTCCTTCAAAATAATCTATAGTGGGAATGGGGGCAATAGGAAGCTTAATTGAAATTAGATTGGTCATATATTGCTAATTGTTGAAACTAAGTAATGTATACATTAGTTTCATTATGCTATTCTCTCTGCTTTCATGTATGTTTGAAAATTTCCCTAATAAAAAGTTAAAGATACATTGTTAGATGTAAAGATAAATTGAAAAGAAGCGCTAATAAAAGCAAACTAAAACGTTCCCAAATCCATGTCTTTAATACCCATGTTGTGGAAGTGCTTTGCTTGTAGTTTTCTTTTTGTTTTAAAAGATTTCAATTACTACTTCGGACAGGGTTTGAAGATAGGTTGGGAAGAGGAGCATCAGCGTCACAGCCTTTGAATGCCATCACAACCCCTCTAAGCAGTGTTTCATATGAAGATGATTTTGTCTCCTCTCCAGGGAGTGGGACTTTGACAGAGAAAAAATCAGCTCTTGAACCTACGTAAGAATATGTTGATGATATGAAATAAAATCTGTAAAGTGAGAAAAATGTACAAACAAGAATTATGATCTGAGTATTAGTTTTGCTTGTTTAAAGATACATGTAGAGGCTGCATAAAATAGGGTTATTAACAGCATGGGCTTTTCATCCAGACTGCCTGGGTTCAAATCCTACCTCTTCTGATTGTTAACTGTTTGTCTTTGGGCATTTACTTAACCTCCCTTCAGTTTCTTTCTCTGTAAAATAGGGGAAATAATAGTAACGGCCTCTTAAGTGTTACAGATATTCTGTGAAATATAAAGTACTTAGAACGGGGCTTAGCACATAGTAAACAGAATATAGGTTGTTAAATCAATCTTTAGAATCCCAGCAAAAGATAATTTTGGGAAGCTATCCTAAGGTATACTAATGTAAGAAGATTAAGAAATGGAATTGAGGATGACTAAATAGATCCATGGTTCTGTGATCTCAAGTAATCAGTAAAATTTTTAAATAATTGGTATATCTAAAATTTTGCAAAGCTTTGAAAAATAACAATATTATAATATTACTCTTTATTGCACATTTGATGTGCAAGGTACCAAGAAGAGTGAGGGGGCTTTACTTGCATTAGCTCATTTTTTATAATATCCTGATGTGGTTAAGTATTATTTTTACTATATCTACTTTAAAGAGGAAACTCAAGCACCAAGGTGAAGTTACTTATTCCAAGTCATATAGTGAGTCAAACTTCTCCCTCCCTAAATTTTGTTACCATATAAAGTAATCTGTAATTGCTTACTTTTAATATAGTCTTCACAAATTATAAATTGTGATCTACATAAAATTATTGGGTGATCTTTTGAAAATTAGGTATATCTAGTTACATTAATGAAAATAAATATTAAAGTCATAACAGGGTAAGTATAGTTTTAAAGTTTGAGCTCTAAAGAAAAGATTAAATTTTTAAATCAAAACTTGTAAGGATTTAATTGTAGTGACATTTAATATCACCAGTCAATATAATAGCACCAATCAATATGATGTACTAAGTAGAGCATATTGTTGTTCCCTATAAGATT
Source organism: Manis javanica (assembly GCF_040802235.1). NCBI lineage: Eukaryota > Metazoa > Chordata > Mammalia > Pholidota > Manidae > Manis > Manis javanica. Next base: position 88,429,679 of record NC_133166.1, read on the forward strand.
ATCAGGAGAATAATTATAGTGTATTAAATGATGTTTGAATAGAATTTGAGGCCATATTTTCTAGTATCCAATCTTATATACTGAGACTTTACTCAGTAACAAAATTGAGCCATAGTGAACAGTCCAGGCTTATGGGAGTAAGAAAACAAAAAAGAAAAGTGGAAGGCATCTTTGATTATAGTTATATTCTTTGGATTAATAGATTTTTAAATATCTATAGTTCTAGTTGAGTTTTAAGACTCTTTCACCACTTTTACTTACTCTTTACTCTTTGACAGTGTTGGTGGTAGCAATTTAAGCATTCAGGAGGACTATTCCAGCAGAAAGTCTGTGTATGATCTTTCCTCTGCGGATGTTACCTCCCAGCATTCATCAGGGGCCCAGTCAGCTACATCGTCTCGTTCATCTACTTCAAAAGGAAAAAAAGGGAAAAAGGAAAAGACAGAATGTAAGTAGAATTCTACATGGTGACTTTTTCTCTTACCAGTGATTTTGTGATAGTGATCTAAAATTTGATTTCATAAGAAGTTAAATGAATTTCTTTATGGTAATAATATAATTAGCTTTCATGTTTATCATTACAACAGTACCTTTTGATATATAACATTGTAAGTCTTTTGCTTAATACCAAAGAAATACATTTGCAATGACAGAAAATTAGGGGTTATAGATAAACAATCATATAAGAAATACAAATTCCTGTTGATCCCTCTGTTCAGAGGTAACTGCAGCTAACATTTTTGATGCCTGTTTTTCTGATATGTACATAAAACCATGACACACACCTTCATTTTAAAAACAGCAGTGAAATCATATTGTTTGGAACTACTTTTTTTAAAACTGTATATCGTGTACATCTCTAAGCATCATTAAATACAGTATTCAAATTTTCTTGTGTGTAAAACAAAAGTGATAATAGATGCTGCATATGTTTTGAAGCTTACATGAAATTAATAGATATAATGTGTACACCCCAGTATTTATCACAGTAGCTGGCCCTTTGGCATTCTACAAGTACTTTTGAATGATTGAGGAGAATATCCTTCAGTCCCCTTAGTTCTGCTTTTGGCTATAATTTATTCCATAGGCCTAGAGGTGAGGAGATACAGTAATAAGGCAAAAACCTCTTAAACTCACAGGATGACCCTAGGGAATGATTTTGCTTCTAAATTTGTCTTTTCTAACTGTAAAAAATTGTCCATTAATTAAAAAAAAAAGATGGGGGAGAGAAATTAGTAAATATAGAAACTATTTAAAAATAAAAATCACCTGTAATCTCTCCACTTAGAAATAACCAATGTTAATAATTTTTTTAGATTCTATTTTACTGTGGTAAAAAATATATAACATAAACTTTACCAGTGTTCAAGTGTGCAGTTCATTGCCATTAAGCACATTCACATTGTTGTGCAACCATTACCACTATCCATCTCCAGAACTTTTTCATCATTCCACGCTAAAATTCTGTAGGCATTAAACAATAATTTTCATTCCTCCCATCCCACAGCCACTGCTAATCACTGTTCTACTTTCTGTCTTTGCCTACACTAGGTATTTCATGTAAGTGGCATTATATAATATTTGTCCTTTTGTGACTGGCTTATTTCACTTAGCATAATATTCTCAGGTTTCATCCATGTTGTACTATGTGTTAGAATGTTCTTCCTTTTTAAAGCTGAATAATTTTTCATTATATGTATATACCACATTTTGTTTATACATTCATCAGTTGATGGACATTTTGGTTGTTTACACCTTTTGGATATTATAAATAATGTTGCCATGAACATTAGTGTACAAATACCTGTATGAGTCCTTGCTTTGAATTCTTTTGTGTAGATAGCCAGATGTGGATTTGCTGGATCAAGTGGTATATCTGTGTTTATTTAATATTTTGAGGAACTGCCCCACTGCCTTAGTGGCTGCAACAGTTTACATTCTCACCAGTAATATACAAAGGTTCCAGTTTCTCCATGTGTTTTCTCAACACTTGTTGTTTTCTGCTTTTCTTAAATAATAGTCATCCTAATGGGGCAAAATGTTAACATTTTTAGTAAGAATCTTCACTTGCTTTCTAGACAATTTGTAGACATATGTAAATAAAAATGTTACATAGATGGGATTGCATTTTACATGCTGTTTTGTTCTGTCAGTGGGTTACAGGTCTTTCTTTGTCAAGTAAATATGTAGCACCCTTTGTAATGACTACCTAGTGTTCTATTATTTGACTGTATTGTAATTTATTTAGCCAAGTCCTCCTTGCTGGGCATTTAGGTCATTTTTTATTTTTTTTCATTATAAACATTGCTACATTGAGTATCTTTATAAATTCATCTTTATGCATTAGTCTTATTCTTTCCTTTAAGGGAAAATCTTAGAAATGAGATAATGGGGCAAAGAGTAGGTCATGTTTAAAATTTGGGTACATTTTTCCAAATAGCCCTTCAGAAAACTCGTGCCACTTTATACTTATATGAGAGTGCTGGGAGAAATTATTTCTTAATTGATAACCTAGTACAACTCTTGTGGAATGGAACTGTTCTGAAAGTCTTTGTTGGTAGGTACATTTTACATCACTTTGCCAGCATTTCCAAAAGTCTGTCTTTTCTTATGAAGTACTGATTCAGAGCAATAGGCTGTTTCATAGGTGTTCTGAGGATAAAAGAGTTCCATGATTCCATAAATTTGGAAAATACTTTTAGAGTGAAACAAGCTTCTTTCAGAACTACAGGAATCATCAAACACTTTTAATATGCTAACATGTATTATGTCTTTCAGGATGAGGATAAGGCTGTATTATAAAGTATTTTCTAAATTTATTTGATCACAGAATTATTTCTTCAATCAGCTTGTTATGGCATTAGAATTCAGCTGAACACATTTTGGGAAATGCTGATCTTGCTCAATTCTTTTTTTTCTCAATTATTATGCTTTGTTCTTTGTATCTCACCTAAGGTCACTAACTAGTTACTGGCAAAGCTGGATTCTGACTTGTGATTACCAAGTCCAGTCTGCCTTTCACTACCATATACTGTACCACTTAAAATGACACATTGAGTATGAGTTTAAACAATATGACTCAGTATAGGCTTTTTAAAATTATAACCCAAAACGTGATTAGTAAAGTGTAGATAATGTTTTGCAGCTTTCAGTTTCCCTGATATCCTTTTATAATGTTTTTAAAAAAAACAAACCATGTATTCTACTTTCTACAGCATCATCTTAAACTTAGTTTCTCCTTCATCCCCAAGTTCTACAGTGTAATTTTTGTTCTATATACTCCATCTGCTGGTGAAAAGGAGTGTTTGCATGCTCTGTACAAAAACTCATTCCCAATGTAGTTGGAAGTATTTGGTAGATTAAAGTGGTAATGATGGTAAAAAAAATTTTTTTACCTTAATTTAACTTTAAAACATAAATACATTTTCACTTGGCAATATTTTAAAATAGGTGTAAACATTTTCCCTGCATATGGGTCCCTTGACTGGAGTTGAGATCTTTCTTGCATAGACCATTGTATTGTCTGTAATTTCTACTTGTTGAATCAAGAGCAGTTTTTAAATTGTGTATTTACTTTCAGAGAACCATATTAAATGAATAAGGTCTTCTTATTGTAAAAGTAATGCATCTTGCTATGGAAAATTTAGAGATAACCAGAATTAACAGCTTGCTTCTAGCCTAGCAATCAGAAAATGATCCTAAGATGAATTACTATTAGTGGAATTTATGAGTCAAAATGGATGGAAAATTATTTTTAGAAATATTTTAAGGGGTCATCCAGAAAGGATGTATCAGTTTGTACTCCCATGAAGACAGTGTATGTGCTAAATGACACTCAAGGTTTCATTACTTTAAAAATACATGTTGATCTTAGAATGAAAAATGGCATATCACTAGGCTGATAAGCATTTCTTTGATTTAATATTTTTTATATGCCATGACTCTTTATTTTTCCTTTTTTAAACCAAATTTTAATGAAAATTTGTTAACATATTACTATCATTACAGCATAATATAGCTTTATTTATTTATTTATTTATGTGGTAAAATATGCCTAACATAAAGTTCACCATTTCAACCATTTTTAAGTATACAGTTCATTGACATTAAGTTTATTCACATTGTTTGCAACCATCACCACCATCCATCTCCAAAACTTTTTCATCCTCTCATACAGAAACCCCAAACCCATTAAACAATGATTGCCTATACCTCTCCCCACTCCTTCCCACCACTGTATGTTTTTTTCTGAATTTGATTATGAAATTTAACCACTGTTAAGTGTGTAATTCAGTGGCATTAAGTACATTCACATTGTTGTGCAGCCATCACCATTATTTATCTCCACAACGATTTAATCATCCCAACCTAAAACTTTATGCCCATTAAATAGTAGCTCTCATTCTCTCCTCCCATCAGACCCTGCCAGCAGCTGTTCTGCTTTGTGTATCTGTGAATTTGACTACTCTAGGTACCTCACATAAGTGTATAATCATACAGTATTTGTTCTTTTGTGACTGGCTTATTTTACTTTGCATGATGTCTTCAAGGTTCATCCATGTAGCATGTGTCAGAATGTCCTTTTAATAGCCAAATAATATTTCACTGTATGTATATACCACCTTTTGTTTATGCACTCATTGTTGAAAAGCACTTGAGTTGCTTCTACTTCCTGGCTATTGTGAATAATGCTGCTGTGAACATGAGTGTATAGCATAATTGTTTTTATACTTCTCCATTTTATTTTGTTCTAATCATATAGTTACATAAATGTTTTGGTTGTCATTAAAATGTATATGCAATTATTTTTACTGCTTTTTAAATATATATCAGATATTTTCCCATTCTGCTATTGAAACATCATCAAGGTGAATGATATACTAGGTTTAGAGTCATGAGGCCTGGATTTATTCTTTTTGCTGCTATTGACTGTATATCTTTAAGTTATTTAGCTTCATAGGTCCTAGTTATTGTGTCAGTAAGTTGAGCATATGGTACCTACTTCATAGGATGCTTAAGAGGAATAAGGTAATAAATATGGAAGGCACTTTAAATTACAAAGTGCTATTTAAATGTTTGTTACAATTGTCTATGTAATTTATACAACTCCTCTGTTGTTAGAAATGTAGGTTGAAATTTTAAAAATTGTAATGTTATGCATTGAATATCATGCATAATGTTTGTATCTTTCAGTAATCTCCTTAAGATTCCCCTACAAGTAATGTTATTCTAGTCAGTGAATATGAATAGTTTTAAGAATCTGGCTACATAGTTTTTGCCTTGGAGTCTTTCAAAAGGATTATGTAGTTTAAAATTGGTAGTTGATGCCATTTTTCTCCCAGTTGTGGGTTTTGTCCTTTAAAAACTTTTTTTTTGGTTACTTTTTCATGGGGACTGAGTAGAACTTCACTTTTGTTTACTATGTGTGCTTGTCTTTTTTTTTTTACCATTTGATTTAAGAATAACTTATGTTTTAGTAGTAAATTGAGATATTAATATTTATTTAACCCATTTTTTCCTTAGCTTATTTGGAGAAAGTTCACTTTCCACTAATGGAAACAGCAAGATGAACTGCTTGATTTTGGATATGAAAAACATTTTCTAAAGAGTCAGTTTTAAAATATCCTAGTCTGCACTTTTTATTATTTTATTGAAATCTCTTAGGTATGAGTTATCTCTCAGTAGCTTCTAATACTGGGAATCACGTTTATATGAAATATACAGGGCTGGATTCACTCACTGGAAGTGTTCAGAACTCACTTCTTGATGAGGAAAAAGTACCCTCTGGCTCAGAACATGGCTCTCATCAAGGGAAGAAATCTGGAATCAGTAACAAACTTTCTGGTAAAGATTATGAGCACAGTCTTGACACTGATAGCACTTTGGAGGATCTTTCTGGGCATTCTCTGAGGTAATGTAATATACATTTTATGCTTTAATTCATACTTAATTAAAGTTACAATATCATTGAATAAAGTTCAGAGAATCTATTTAATACATTTCCCTATTTTCTGAATAGACTTTGTAGTTTTGTTCATAGCTTTAGTCTTTACCTCTATTTTAGAATATGATTATCTCTCACCTAAACCATTATAACCTTTCCCTCAGGAATTCTCTGCTTCTAGCACAGACCACCTTTCTATTCCAAATGCTATTGCAACAGGTATTTTTGTGATTCAGTCCTTTGGCCAAGTAACTACTCTCTGTAGTTACCCCATAGATCAACTCTGAGAACTGAACTTCATTTGAAGGGTTTTTACTAGGCTACCACAAACTATCTTATTTGTTTTGTCTGTACATTTTGCTTCTCAACTGTTCTCTTCCACACTTTGAATATAACTACTTTGCATCCTTTTTAATCTCATTATTTCTTCCTCTGAACTTTTCTCTCTTGCTCAACTTAATGCGTAATTCAAATGGATTTTGAAATCTCAATCTTATGTTCATAATGGAGCTTCCATACTGCTTTTTTTCCTTCTTTTTAATCTCACCCATTATACACTTAGCCCGTTGCTTGCAAATAACTTTCAGTTATTGTTTCGTGCATGGTTCCTACTCCTTTGTCCGCATGACTTTTATCTGCTGCATTGGTTTTGTCATTTTGGAAATTTAAGCTCTGAGAAGACTAGATTTATTTTTTTGTTTTAAAACTAACTGTGCATAGAGATAATCATTTTTAATGCTTTCATTTTACAAATAATGTTGCATCATTAATACCATCATTGTTGTACTTAAAATGTAATTTTAATTTCTTTGTCACTGGTTTTGGAATTCAGAAAACTTTACCTCATAAGAGATACTCTGGTGATTTAATTGGCAAAATCTATAAAGTTAAACATTTCTAAAAGAGAATTGGTAGCCAGATAAATTTGATAAATGTCCCAAACAGTAGACTAGATCCTTTTTTCTCCACCTATAGAAATTCACAGTAGATAAAATAATTTGAGGCTTTGATGAGGAGTCCAGGTTAAAAAAAAAATTATTTAACCCATTTTTTCCTTAGCTTATTTGGTCATAGACATTCTCTGTTCCCAAGCTCTTTCCTTTTTATTTCTTGGAAAGCTTATTAACATACTTTTAGAAATGCTACTCTAGTTGAATCTCTGCGTAATACCAGAAAGTGAGATTCAGACAGAGTACTTTTGTTTTGATGTTGTGTTGTCATTCTTTCATGTGAATCTGTTAGGAGACAGAGGTAATAATAGCAATGATAATTCTTTTTATGTTCCATAAATAAAATTGTCAGACTATCAAAACTAGTATTTCTCTAAATCATTAATAGAAACTTAAAGATAACTGTAAACAAATGAATGCCTCTCACGATTACTTTTATTCAGATATTTATATGCTGGGTATAAGAGAAATGTTTACCTTTGAAAACTATCTCGTAATTTTATTAAAAATAAATTTGTTTTAGGATGTTAGAAATATGTTAACTGTACTAACATGCTTTATAGAGTATCTCAGTAATTGATTCAGTAAATAAATACTTAATACAAGGCAACGTTGTTATGAAAAACTACCTTTAATGAACTTGATTTCTAAAAAAAGGGCTAGACACATGCCTTGTGTAGAATTAATTACACTAAGAGTTGTTCCAGTCAAAGTGCTATGAGAGGTTACTTCTTATCAGAAGTTCAGGAAGGAACTGTGTACATTAAAAGGTAGGTGGACATAAATGAATATATATAAAGTGCTTAGAGATGGTTAGTATGAAAGTAATTTTTTCTGTGACTCAGGTTAAAAGGAATAACATTTGTCATTTCTTAATTTTTAATACAAAATGATATTGTATTCTTTTTCAGAGACATGTTTTAAGACTTTTTCTTTATAAGATAGGCTTGACCTTACCTTTTATATGTTGACTGTAATTTTATTGCAATATAAGGACCTAGGTATTTTAGGGAATTTGCCTCAAAGTACAGTAAGTGGTTTATTATATATGTACACTATAGAGGAAAGAATTAAGTGCCAATTTATTGATTTTTTATTTTATCTTTTTATTAAAGTATTATTGATATACTCTATGAAGGTTTCACATGAAAAACATTGTGGTTACTACATTCACCCATATTATCAAGTCCCCCCCATACCCCATTGAAGTCACTGTCCATCAGTGTAGTAAGGTGCCTTACAGTCACTACTTGTCTTCTCTGTGCTACACTGTCTTCCCTGTGACCCCCCCACCCCAAAACCATATGTACTAATCATAATACCCCTCAATCCCCTTCTCCCTCCCTCACAAACCCAGCGTCCTTCACCCCTCCCCTTTGGTAATCGCTAGGACCTTCTTGGAGTCTGTGAGTCTGCTGCTGTTTCATTCCTTCACTTTGCTTCGTTGTTATACTCCACAAATGGGTGAAATCATTTGGTACTTATCTTTCTCTGCCTGGCTTATTTCACTGAACATAGTACCCTCTAGCTATATCCATGTTGTTGCAAATGGTAGGACTTGTTTTCTTCTTATAGCTAAATAGTATTCCATTGTGTATATGTACCATATCTTCATTCATTCATCTACTGATGGACACTTAGGTTGCTTCCATATTTTGGCTATTGTAAATAGTGCTGCAATAAACATAGGGGTGCATATGTCTTTTTGAATCTGATAACTTTTCTTTGGGTAAATTCCTAGGAGTGGAATTTCCAGGTCAAGTGGTATTTCTATTTTTAGTTTTTTGAAGAAACTCCATACTGCTTTCCACAACGGTTGAACTAATTTACATTCCCACCAGCAGTGTCAGAGGGTTCCCCCTTCTCTGCTTCCTCTCCAGCATTTGTTCTTGCAAGTCTTTTCAATTTTGGCCATCCTTACTGGTGTGAGGTGATATCTCATTGTGATTTTAATTTGCATTTCTTTGATGATAGCAATGCAGAGGATCTTTTCATGTGCCTGTTGGCCATCTGAATTTCTTCTTTGGACAATTCTCTGTTCATATCCTCTGCCCATTTTTTATTAGGGTTTTTTGCTTTTTGGGTGTTGAGGCATGTGAGTTCTTTATATATTTTGGATGTTAACTGCCCTTGTTGGATATGTTGTTCACAGATATATTCTCCCATACTGTATGATGCCTTTTTGTTCTACTGATGGTATTCTTTGCTGTCCAGAAGCTTTTTAACTTGATATAGTCCCATTTGTTCATTTTTGCTTTTGTTTCCCTTGCCCGAGGAGATGCGTTCAGGAAAAAGTTGCTCATGTTTATATTCAAGAGATTTTTGCCTATGTTTTCTTCTACAAGTTTTATGGTTTCATGACTTAAATTCAGGTCTTTGATCCATTTTGAGTTTACTTTTGTATATGGAGTTAGACAATAATCCAGTTTCATTCTCTTACATGTATGTACCTATCCAGTTTTGCCAATACCAGTTGTTGAAGAGGCTGTCATTTGTTTGTCCATGGCTCCTTTATTGTATATTAATTGACCATATATTGCTGGGTTTATATCTGGGCTTTCTATTCTGTTCCATTGATCTATGGCTCTGTTCTTGTGCCAGTACCAAATTGTCTTGATTACTGTGGCTTTGTCATAGAGCTTGAAGTCAGGGAGCATAATCCCCCCAGCTTTTTCTTCCCTCTCAGGACTGCTTTGGCTATTTGGGGTCTTTTGTGATGCCATATGAATTTTAGAAGTATTTGTTCTAGTTCCTTGAAGAATGCTGTTGGTATTTTGATAGAGATTGCAGTGAATCTGTAGATTGCTTTAGGCAGGATGGCCATTTTGACAATATTAATTCTTCCTATCTGTAAGCACAGGATGTATTTCCATTTACTGATATCTTTAATTTCTCTCATGAGTATCTTGTAGTTTTCATGGTATAGGTCTTTCACTTCCTTGGCTAGGTTTATTCCTAGGTATTTTATTCTTTTTGATGCAACTGTGAATATAATTGTTTTCTTGGTTTCTCTTTCTGCTAGTTCATCATTACTATATAGGAATGCAACAGATTTCTGTGTATTGATTTTGTGTCCTAAAACTTCGCTGAATTCATTTATTAGTTATAGTATTTTTGGGGTGGATTCCTTAGGGCTTTTTACATACAATATCATGTCATCTGCAAACAGTGACAGTTTAACTTCTTCCTTACCAATCTGGATGCCCTTTGTTTCTTTGTGTTATCTAATTGCTGTGGCGAGGACCTCCAGAACTATGTTAAATAAAAGCAGGAAGAGTGGGCATCCTTGTCTTGTTCCCGATCTTAAAGGAGAAGTTTCAGCTTTTCACTGTTAAGTATGATGTTGGCTGTGGTTTTGTCATATATGGCCTTTATTATGTAGAGGTACTTGCCCTCTATACCCATTTTGTTGAGATTTTTTATCGTGAATAGACGTTAAATTTTTTGGAATGCTTTTTCAGCATCTATGGAAATGATCATGTGATTTTTGTCCTTCTTTTTGTTGATGTGATGGGTGATGTTGATGGATTATCAAATATTGTACCATCCTTGCATCCCTGGAATAAATCTACTTGATCATGATGAATGATCTTTTTGTTATATTTTTTAATTCGATTTGCTAATATTTTGTTGAGTATTTTTGCATCTGTGTTCATCAGGGATAATGGTCTGTATTTTCTTTTTTTGTGGTTTCTTTGTTTGGTTTTGGTACTAGAGTGATGCTGGCCTCATAGAATGAATTTGGAAATATTCCCTCCTCTTCTACTTTTTGGAAAACGTTAAGGAGGATGGGGATTAGGTCTTCTCTAAATGTTTGATAAAATTCAGTGGGGGAGACATCCACTACAGCTGTTTTTTTCTTACATAGTTTTTTTTTTTTTTTGAGAGGTCATCTCTCATATTTATTGATCAAATGGTTGTTAACAACAATAAAATTCAGTATAGGGGGGTCAATGCTCAATGTACAATCATTAATCCATCTCAAGTCTAATTCTCGTCAGTCTCCAATCTTCTGAAGCATAACGAACAAGTTCTTACATGGTGAACGAATTCTTACATAGTGAATAAATTCTTACATGGTGAACAGTACAAGGGCATTCATCACAGAAACTTTCGGTTTTGATCACGCATTATGACCTATAAACAATCAGGTCAAATATGAATATTCGTTTGATTTTTGTTCTTGATTTATATGTGGATCCCACATTTCTCCCTTTATTATTATTATTATTTTTATTTTTAATAAAATGCTGAAGTGGTAGGTAGATGTAAGATAAAGGTAGAAAACATAGTTTAGTGCTGTAAGAGGGCAAATGTAGATGATCAGATGATCAGGTGTGTGCCTATGGACTAAGTATTAATCCAGGCTAGACAAGGGCAGCAAAACATCCACGGATGCAGAAGATTTCTCTCAAAGCAGGGGGGGTGAGGTTCTGAGCCTCACCTCTGTTGATCCCCAAATTCTCACCTGATGGCCCCCCTGCGACTGTGCCTGTCTTAGGTTGTTCCTCCCTTGAGGAATCTTACCCGTCTCTGGCTAACCAGTCATCTTCCGGGGCCATACAGGGAAATGTAAAGTTGGTAAGTGAGAGAGAAGCCATATTGTTTGCAAAGGTTAGCTTTTTACTTCTTTGCAGATTTATGCCCTGTGGCTTCTATGCCCAGCACTTGTCTCGAGGTATCTTTACCACCTGGAGGAATTATGATACTCGGTAAATTCGATATGAGGCACGAATTCTATTTAAGGGTTGTAATTAGGAAGGAAGAAGAAAAGCTATAGATGTAGCATACGAAGGAAACTTGGGAGGATTGATTATTTCTTTGACATATCTTCTTGTATAGTACCTTAAGTATGTATAGGTTTTAAACTACTAACTAATTTGCACACATATATTAACATAATAGGAATACGGTGACATAAACAAAGCAAATCTATAATTACCATCCATCTCCAGTGAAGCCAAGAAAACCATTTAGGCACCCTAGGCATTTGTGAAAATTTATCTATGATATGATGGATATTGTCCAACTGTACTTGAACCATCAGACAAATTAAAGCAGCCCATTTCTGGGATCTGTTCACATCCCATATGTTCTTTTAACCATAGATAGTCTATAGTCATGAGATTTTGGAGTGCTACAACTTGCACCCCTCCCAACTCCTGGTTGAGTTCCAACAGTACAGATCCAGTCAAATTCGTTGTCTCACTGTATGCACATGCCAGCCTAGACATCTCCCTCCTCATTCTTATGGCAAGTCCAGGAGATGGTGGGCTGGATGCAGCCACAACCGCAGCATCGTCCGAATCCCTGTGGAGGCTTTTTGATGATCATCCCTTGGCACAAGTCCTCCAGAGAGTGCTGATGCCGGAAGCTCCTCCTCATATCGTATCTTAGTTCATTTTCTGGGTATCCAAGCTAGGCCTTGATCTCCTGCATAGAAACAAACAGACCCTTTGCCCACACTTTGACATGCCCTCTATACCACTGTGCAGAACTCATTGGAGGTCAGCACACAGTAACTGCTTTTTTTTTTTTTTTTTTTAAATTAAGAGAAAGGAATATTATCAGAAAAGAGTACCTCCATAGCTGATCATCTGACACCCTTTAAGTGATCAACATTAAGGATATTTAAAGCATGCGTTGATCTTTGATTTACCAATAGTTTTATCCTGTTAAGGAGTAATCCCCCTTTTCCTTCTTTCTTTCTTTCTTTCTTTTTTTTTTTTTTTTAATTTTTAATCTACACTTACATGAAGAATACTATGTTTACTATGCTCTCCCCTATATCAGGTCCCCCCTAACAACCACATTACGGTTACTGTCCATCAGCTTAGCAAAATGTTGTAGAATCACTACTTGTCCTCTCTGTGTTGTGCAGCCCACCCTCCCCTTGCTCCCTCCCCCCCATGCATGCTAATCTTAATAACCCCCTTTTTCTTCCCCCCCCTTATCCCTCCCTGCCCACCCATCCTCCCCAGTTCCTTTCCCTTTGGTACCTGTTAGTCCATTTTTGGGTTCTGTAACTTCACTGCTGTTTTGTTCCTTCAGTTTTTCCTTTGTTCCTATACTCCTCAGATGAGTGACATCATTTGGTATTTCTCTTTCTCCACTTGGCTTATTTCACTGAGCATAATACTCTCCAGCTCCATCCATGTTGCTGCAAATGGTTGGATTTTTCCACTTCTTATGGCTGAGTAGTATTCCATTGTGTATATGTACCACATCTTCTTTATCCATTCATCTACCGATGGACATTTAGGTTGCTTCCAATTCTTGGCTATTGTAAATAGTGCTGCGATAAACATAGGGGTGCATCTGTCTTTCTCAAACTTGATTGCTGCGTTCTTAGGGTAAATTCCTAGGAGTGGAATTCCTGGGTCAAAAGGTAGGTCTGTTTTGAGCATTTTGATGAACCTCCAAACTGCTTTCCACAATGGTTGAACTAATTTACATTCCCACCAGCAGTGTAGGAGGGTTCCCCTTTCTCCACAGCCTCGCCAACATTTGTTGTTGTTTGTCTTTTGGATGGCAGCTATCCTTACTGGTGTGAGGTGATACCTCATTGTAGTTTTAATTTGCATTTCTCTGATAATTAGCGATGTGGAGCATCTTTTCATGTGTCTCTTGGCCATCTGTATTTCTTTTTTGGAGAACTGTCTGTTCAGTTCCTCTGCCCATTTTTTAATTGGGTTATTTGTTTTTTGTTTGTTGAAGCGTGTGAGCTCTTTATATATTCTGGACGTCAAGCCTTTATCGGATCTGTCATTTTCAAATATATTCTCCCATACTGTAGGGTTCCTTTTTGTTCTATTGATGGTGTCTTTCGCTGTACAGAAGCTTTTCAGCTTAATGTAGTCCCACTTGCTCATTTTTGCTGTTGTTTTCCTTGCCCGGGGAGATATGTTCAAGAAGAGATCACTCATGTTTATGTCTAAGAGGTTTTTGCCTATGTTTTTTTCCAAGAGTTTAATGGTTTCATGCCTTACATTCAGGTCTTTGATCCATTTTGAGTTTACCTTTGTATATGGGGTTAGACAATGGTCCAGTTTCATTCTCCTACATGTAGCTGTCCAGTTTTGCCAGCACCATCTGTTGAAGAGACTGTCATTTTGCCATTGTATGTCCATGGCTCCTTTATCAAATATTAATTGACCATATATGTTTGGGTTAATTTCTGGGGTCTCTAATCTGTTCCACTGGTCTGTGGCTCTGTTCTTGTGCCAGTACCAAATTGTCTTGATTACTATGGCTTTGTAGTAGAGCTTGAAGTTGGGGAGTGAGATCCCCCCTACTTTATTCTTCTTTTTCAGGATTGCTTTGGCTATTCGGGGTCTTTGGTGTTTCCATATGAATTTTTGAATTATTTGTTCCAATTCATTGAAGAATGTTGCTGGTAATTTGAGAGGGATTGCATCAAATCTGTATATTGCTTTGGGCAGGATGTCCATTTTGACGATATTAATTCTTCCTAGCCATGAGCATGGGATGAGTTTCCATTTATTAGTGTCCCCTTTAATTTCTCTTAAGAGTGACTTGTAGTTTTCAGAGTATAAGTCTTTCACTTCCTTGGTTAGGTTTATTCCTAGGTATTTTATTCTTTTTGATGCAATGGTGAATGGAATTGTTTTCCTGATTTCTCTTTCTATTGATTCATTGTTAGTGTATAGGAAAGCTACAGATTTCTGTGTGTTAATTTTGTATCCTGCAACTTTGCTGTATTCTGATATCAGTTCTAGTAGTTTTGGAGTGGAGTCTTTAGGGTTTTTTATGTACAGTATCATATCATCTGCAAATAGTGAGAGTTTAACTTCTTCTTTACCAATCTGGATTCCTTGTATTTCTTTGTTTTGTCTGATTGCCATGGCTAGGACCTCCAGTACTATGTTAAATAACAGTGGGGAGAGTGGGCATCCCTGTCTGGTTCCCGATCTCAGAGGAAATGCTTTCAGCTTCTCGCTGTTCAGTATAATGCTGGCTGTGGGTTTATCATATATGGCCTTTATTATGTTGAGGTACTTGCCCTCTATTCCCATTTTGCTGAGAGTTTTTATCATGAATGGATGTTGAATTTTGTCAAATGCTTTTTCAGCATCTATGGAGATGATCATGTGGTTTTTGTCTTTCTTTTTGTTGATGTGGTGGATGATGTTGATGGATTTTCGAATGTTGTACCATCCTTGCATCCCTGGGATGAATCCCACTTGGTCATCGTGTATGATCCTTTTGATATACTGTTGAATTCTGTTTGCTAATATTTTATTGAGTATTTTTGCATCTACATTCATCAGGGATATTGGTCTGTAATTTTCTTTTTTGGTGGGGTCTTTGCCTGGTTTTGGTATTAGGGTGATGTTGGCTTCATAGAATGAGTTTGGGAGTATTCCCTGTTCTTCTATTTTTTGGAACACTTTTTGGAGAATGGGTATTATGTCTTCTCTGTGTGTCTGATAAAATTCCGAGGTAAATCCGTCTGGCCCCGGGGTTTTGTTCTTGGGTAGTTTTTTTATTACCATTTCAATTTCTTTGCTCGTAATTGGTTTGTTTAACTTTTGTGTTTCTTCCTTGGTCAGTCTTGGGAGGTTGTATTTTTCTAGGAAGTTGTCCATTTCTTCTAGGTTTTCCAGCTTGTTGGCATATAGGTTTTCATAGTAGTCTTTAATAATTCTTTGTGTTTCTGTGGAGTCTGTCGTGATTTTTCCATTCTCATTTCTGATTATGTTGATTTGTGTTGATTCTCTTTTTCTCTTAATAAGTTGGGCTAGAGGCTTATCTATTTTGTTTATTTTCTCAAAGAACCAGCTCTTGGTTTCGTTGATTTTTGTTATTATTTTATTCTTCTCAATTTTGTTTATTTCTTCTCTGATCTTTATTATGTCCCTCCTTCTGCTGACTTTAGGCCTCATTTGTTCTTCTTTTTCCAGTTTTGATAATTGTGATGTTAGACTATTCATTTGGGATTGTTCTTCCTTCTTCAACTGTGCTTGGATTGCTATATACTTTCCTCTTAAGACTGCTTTTGCTGCATCCCACAGAAGTTGGGGCTTAGTGTTGTTGTTGTCATTTGTTTCTATATATTCCTTGATCTCTATTTTGATTTGTTCATTGATCCATTGATTATTTAGTAGCATGTTGTTAAGCCTCCATGTGTTTGTGAGCCTTTTTGTTTTCTTTGTAGAATTTATTTCTACTTTTATACCTTTGTGGTCTGAAAAATTGGTTGGTAGAATTTCAATATTTTGGAGTTTACTGAGGCTCTTTTTGTGAGCTAGTATGTGGTCTATTCTGGAGAATGTTCCATGTGCACTTGAGAAGAATGTATATCCTGTTGCTTTTGGATGTAGAGTTCTATAGATGTGTATTAGGTCCATCTGTTCTAGGGTGTTGTTCAGTGCCTCTGTGTCCTTACTTATTTTCTGCCCGGTGGATCTATCCTTCGGGGTGAGTGGTGTGTTGAAGTCTCCTACAATGAATGCATTGCAGTCTATTTCCCTCTTTAGTTCTGTTAGTATTTGCTTCACATATGCTGGTGCTCCTGTATTGGGTGCATATATATTTAGAATGGTTATATCCTCTTGTTGGACTGAGCCCTTTATCATTATGTAGTGTCCTTCTTTATCTCTTGTTACTTTCTTTGTTTTGAAGTCTATTTTGTCTGATATTAGTACTGCAACCCCTGCTTTCTTCTCACTGTTTTTTGCCTGAAATATGTTTTTCCATCCGTTGACTTTTAGTCTATGCTTATCTTTGGGTTTAAGGTGAGTTTCTTGTAAGCAGCATATACATGGGTCTTGCTTTTTTATCCATTCTATTACTCTGTGTCTTTTGATTGGTGCATTAAGTCCATTTACATTTAGGGTGACTATTGAGAGATATGTACTTATTGCCATTGCAGGCTTTAGATTCGTGGTTACCAAAGGTTCAAAGTTAGCTTCTTTAGTATCTTACTGCCTAACTTAGCAAGCTTATTGAGCTGTTATATACACTGTCTGGAGATTCTTTTCTTCTCTCCCTTCTTATTCCTCCTCCTCCATTCTTCATATGTTGTGTGTTTTGTTCTGTGCTCTTTTTAGGGGTGCTCCCATCTAGAGCAGTCCCTGTAGGATGCCCTGTAGAGGTGGTTTGTGGCAAGCAAATTCCCTCAGCTTTTGCTTGTCTGGGAATTGTTTAATCCCGCCATCATATTTAAATGATAGTCGTGCTGAATACAGTATCCTTGGTTCAAGGCCCTTCTGTTTCATTGCATTAAGTATATCATGCCATTCTCTTCTGGCCTGTAGGGTTTCTGTCGAGAAGTCTGATGTTAGCCTGATGGGTTTTCCTTTATAGGTGACCTTTTTCTCTCTAGCTGCCTTTAAAACTCTTTCCTTGTCCTTGATCCTTGCCATTTTAATTACTATGTGTCTTGGTGTTGTTCTCCTTGGATCCTTTCTGTTGGGGGTTCTGTGTAATTCCATGGTGTGTTCGATTATTTCCTCCCCCAGTTTGGGGAAGTTTTCAGCAATTATTTCTTCAAAGAGACTTTCTATCCCTTTTCCTCTTTCTTCTTCTTCTGGTATCCCTATAATACGAATATTATTCCTTTTGGCTTGGTTCACATAGTTCTCTTAGTGTTGTTTCATTCCTGGAGATCCTTTTATCTCTCTCTATGTCAGCTTCTATACGTTCCTGTTCTCTGGCTTCTATTCCTTCAATGGCCTCTTGCATCTTATCTATTCTGCTTATAAATCCTTCCAGGGATTGTTTCACTTCTGTGATCTCCTTCCTGACATCTGTGATCTCCCTCTGGACTTCATCCCACTGCTCTTGCATTTTTCTCTGCATCTCATCCCATTGCTCTTGCATTTTTCTCTGCATCTCTGTCAGCATGTTCATGATTTTTATTTTGAATTCTTTTTCAGGAGGACTGGTTAGGTCTTTCTCCTTCTCAGGTGTTGTCTCTGTGATCTTTGTCTGCCTGTAGTTTTGTCTTTTCATGGTGATAGAGATAGTGTGCAGAGCTGGTACAAGTGGCCGCTGGAAGAGCTTCCCTTCTTGTTGGTTTGTGGCCTTCCTCACCTGAGAGAATAGCGACCTCTAGTGGCTTGTGCTGGGCAGCTGTGTGCAGACAGGGCTTCTGCTTCCTGCCCGGTTGCTATGGGGTTTATCTCCGCTGTTGCTGTGGGCTTGGCCTGGCTGGGGCTGCTCCTCCAAAATGGTGGAGCCCCGTTGGAGGGGGAGCGGCTGGGAGGCTATTTATCTCTGTAAGGGGCCTCTGTGCTTTCTGCTGCCCAGGGGGTTAGAGTGCCCAGAGATCCCCAGATTCCCTGCCTCTGGTCTAAGTGACCTGTCCTGCCCCTTTAAGACTTCCAAAAAGCACTCTCCAAACCAAAACAACAACAGCAACAATTAGAGAGGGAACAGAAAAAAAAAAAAAAAGGAAAAAAACACTTGATTTTTTTTTTTTGTCCTCAGGCGCCGGTCCCAGGCACCCGCTCACTGGTCCTGCTGCCCTGCCTCCCTAGCACCAGGGTCCCTGTCCCTTTAAGGCTTCCAAAAAGCACCCGCCCACTGGTTCCGCTGGGAAAAACCCGCGATATTCTTTGTCCTCAGGCGCCGGTCCTAGGCACCCTCTCACCAGTCCCGCCGCGCTGCCTCCCTAACACCAGGGTCCCTATCCCTTTAAGGCTTCCAGAAAGCACTCGCCAAAAAGAGAAAAAAAAAGGGGGGAAAACGCGTGATTTCCTCCGTCCTCACGTGCCGGTCTCAGGCACCCGCCCACCAGTCCCGCAGGGAAAAACGCGGGATATTCTTTGTCCTCAGGCGCCGGTCTCAGGCACCTTCTCACCAGTCCCACCGCCGTGCCTCCCTAGCACCGGGGTCACTGTCCCTTTAAGGCTTCCAAGAAGCACTCGCGAAAAAGAGGAAAAAAAGGGAAAAACGCACTATTTCCTCCGTCCTCAAGTGCCGGTCTGAGGCACCCGCCCACTGGTCCTGCAGGGGAAAAACGCGGGATATTCTTTGTCCTCAGGCGCCGGTCCCAGGCACCCGCTCACCAGTCCTGCCGCCCTGCCTCCCTAGCACCGGGGTCCCTGTCCCTTTAAGGCTCCCAAAAAGCACTTGCCAAAAAGAGAAAAAAAAGGGGAAAAACGCGCGATTTCCTCCGTCCTCAAGTGCCGGTCCCAGGCACCCGCTGACCGGTCCCGCCACCCTGCCTCCCTAGCAACGGGTCCCTGTCCCTTTAAGGCTTCCAAAAAGCACTCGCCAAAAAAAAAAAAAACCGCTCCAGTTTCTTTCCATCTGCTGGGAGCCGGGGGTAGGGGCGCTCGGGTCCCGCCGGGCCAGGGCTTGTATCTTACCCCCTTCGCAAGGTGCTGCGTTCTTGCAGGTGTGGATGTGGTCTGGATGTTGTCCTGTGTCCTGTGGTCTCTATTTTAGGAAGATTTTTCTTTGTTATATTTTCATAGCTCTATGTGTTTTTGGGAGGAGATTTCCACTGCTCTGCTCACGCTGCCATCTTGGCTCCGCCTCCTACATAGTTTTTTGATTACCAATTCAATTTTGTTGTTGGTAATTGGTCTGCTCAGATTTTCTGTTTCTTCCTGGGTCAGCCTTAGAAGGTTGTATTTTTCTAGAAAGTTGTCCATTTCTTCTAGTTCATCCAATTTGTTAGCATTTAATTTTTCATAGTATTCTCTAATAATTCTTTGTATTTCTGTGGTTTCCGTAGTGATTTTTCCTTTCTCATTTCTGATTCTGTTTTTGTGTGTAGACTCTTTTTTTTCTTGATAAGTCTGGTTAGGGGTTTATCTATTTTGTTTATTTTCTCGAAAAGCCAGCTCCTGGTTTCATTGTTTCTTTCTATTTTATTCTTCATTTCATTTATTTCAGACCATTTACATTTATTATGTCCCTCCTTCTACTGACTTTGGGCCTAAGTTGTTCTTCTTTTCCTAGTTTCATTAATTGTGAGCTTAGACTGTTCTTATAGGATTGTTCTTCTTTCTTGAGGTAAGCCTGTATTGCAGTATACTTGTGTCTTAGCACAGCCTTCACTGCATCCCACAGATTTTACAGTGTTGAGTTACTGTTGTCATTTGTCTCCTTATATTGCTTGATCTCTCTTTTTATTTGGTCATTGGTCCATTGATTATTTAGGAGCATGTTGTTAAGCCTCCATGTGTTTGTGGGCTTTCTGTTTTCTTTGCTTAATTTATTTCTAGTTTTATACCTTTGTGGTCTAAGAAGCTGGTAGGTACAATTTCAGTCTTTTTAAATTTACTGAGGCTCTTTTTGTGGCCTAGTATGTGATCTAGTCTTAAAAATGTTCCATGTGCATTTGAGAAGAATGTGTATCCTGCTGCTTTTGGGTGGAGTGTTCTGTAGATGTCTATTAGGTCCATCTGTTCTAATGTGTTGTTCAGTGCCTCTATCTCCTTACTTATTTTCTGTGTGCTTGATCTGTCCTTTGGAGTGAGTGGTGTGTTGAAGTCTCCTAAAATAAATGCATTGCTTTCTATTTCCCCCTTTAATTCTGTTGGTGTTTGTTTCACATATGTAGGTGCACCATGTTGGGTGCAAAGATATGTATAATGGTTATATCCTCTTGTTGGACTGACCCCTTTATCATTATGTAATGTCCTTCTTTGTCTCTTGTTACTTTCTTTGTTTTGAAGTCTATTTTGTCTGATACAAGTACTGCAACTCCTGCTTTTTTCTCCCTATTAGGTGCATGAAATATCTTTTTCCATCCCTTCATTTTAAAGTCTGTGTATGTTTTTAGGTTTAAAGTGAGTCTATTGTAGGCAGCATATAGGCAGATCTTGTTTTTTTATCCATTCAGTGACTCTGTGTCTTTTGATTGGTGCATTCAGACCATTTACATTTACAGTGATTATAAATAGGTATGTACATTTTGCCATTGCAGGCTTTAGATTTGTTGTTACCAAAGTTTCAAGGTTAACTTCCTTACTATCTAACACTATTTTAACTCACACATACACCATCTAAACATTCTTTTTTTTCCTCCTTTTTCTTCCTCCTTTGTTCTTTCTATATTAGATATCATATTCTGTACTCTTTGTCTATCCCTTGACTGACTTTGGGAGTAGTTGATTTGATTTTGCATCTGCTTAGTAATTAA
This sequence comes from Manis javanica, assembly GCF_040802235.1. Lineage (NCBI taxonomy): Eukaryota > Metazoa > Chordata > Mammalia > Pholidota > Manidae > Manis > Manis javanica. Next base: position 88,450,695 of record NC_133166.1, read on the forward strand.
TTGTTTACTGTGGTTTTATTCCTCTGGTAACAGCTATTTAGCCTTAGGAACACTTCCATATATAGCAGTCCCTCCCAAGTACACTGTATAAATGGTTTGTATGAGGTAAATTCTCCTATGTTTTGTTTATCTGGAAATTGTTTAATCCCTCCTTCAAATTTAAATGATTTCTTGCTGGGTAGAGTGTTACTGGTTTGAGGCCCTTCTGCTTCATTGCGTTAAATATATCATGCCACTCCCTCTGGCCTGTAAGGTTTCTCTTGAGAAGTCTAATGATAGTGTAATGGGTTTTCCTTTGTATGTGATCTTTTTCCTCTCTCTGGCTGTTTTTAATACTCTTTCCTTGTCCTTGATCTTTGCCATTTTAATTATTATATGTCTTGGTGTTTGTCTTCCTTGGGTCCCTTGTCTTGGGAGATCTGTGCCACCTTCATGGCCTGAGAGACTATCTTCTTCCCCTGATTGGGGGAGTTTTCTGCACTTACCTCCTCAAAGACACTTCCTATACCTTTTTCTCCCTCTTCTTCTTCTGGTACCCCCAGAATGTGAATATTGGTCCATTTGATTTGGTCACACAGTTCTCTCAATGTTATTTCATTCCTAGCGATCCTTTTTTCTCTCTGTGCCTCAGCTTCTTTATTCCTGTTCTATAATTTCTGTTTCATTTAGTATCTTCTCTACTTCATCTAATCTTTTAAATCCTCCCATTGTATGTTTCATTTCAGGTACTGTATTCTTCTACATTCATATCTCATTCCTGAATTCCTCCCTAAATTCTTGAATATTTTTCTGTATCTCCATGAGCATGTTTATGATTTTTATTTTGAAATCTCTTTCAGGAAGATTGATGAGTTCAGTTTCACTTGGTCCTTTTTCTGGTGTTTGTGGGATTTTGGTTTGAACTGGTTCTTTTGATATTTCATATTTGTAGGTGGCACCCTCTAGTGCCCAGAAGCTCTACTCTCTGGAGCTGCTCAGCCCCTGGAGTGATGGCATGGGGGTCACAGGCGAGCGGTGCTGGTGCCTGTTGGAAGGAAAGAGCTCTTTCCTCCTTCCCAGCTGGAGTACCTGAGAGGGCCAGTGGGCTGAGTGCACAGGGAGAACTCTTATTCTTTGCACTTCTTGCTATAGGCAGGGCCACTCTCTGGCTGTCCAGGTGCAATGGTGGGGGCAGCCTGTTTGTGGGCTGGTACCTGCCGGAAGGAAGGTGCAGCAGGCTGCATATTGTGATGAAAGGGCCTTGTAGCTGCATAGCCAGCCAGGGGGTTGAAGCGCCTGAAGCTTCTGAAAGCTCCCAACCTGCTGGGCAGAGTGCACTTGGACAATTTTGTCCATCCGTCCTTTCTCCTGAGCAACAAGCTCTGTGCAATCCCAGCCCCTTTAGCAGCCCTTTCACTGTTAGGAAGTCTCTGACTGCCTGCCTTTCTATTGTCCCAGAATGGCCGGATGTTGATCCCTGTTTTCCATAAGCGGCTGGAATCTCAGTCACTCCAAGTATTCCACCCCCTCAGCTTTCCAACCCCACTAATTTCCAGAGTACCATGTAGTAGGTTCATGTTCCCAGACCGGATCTCCTTGGCTGGGTGTTCAGCAGTCCTAGCTTCTACCCCCTCCCCCGCTCCATTTCTCTTCCTCCCTCCAGTAAGCTGTGGTGGGGGAAGGGCTTGGGTCCTCCTGGATCATGGCTTTGGTACTTTTACCTTTTCCTTGAGGTTGGCTGGTTTCCCCATGTGTAGAGTCTGCCACAGCCTTCTTTCCTGTTGCTCTTTCAGGATTTGATGTATTTGCTATATTTTCATATTATATGTGGTTTTGGGAGGAGGTTTCTGTCTCACTTCTCACGCCACCATCTTTAATCTTAAGTGCCAATTTAATCAAGAGACTCTGTTTCCATTTTATTTGGGGCAGGTTTTTTGCCCAGCATGTTTATCACTGTAAATCTAGCAAATTAGAGGAGTTCTTGTAGTCAGTCATTCAGCATAGCAAGTATGTTTAATGAATAAATGCATGAATCCCAACTTTTTAAACTTGTTAATAAAGAAAAGTAATGCATGTTGTTCTTATGAATTGTTTATCTTGTGCTTGAAGTTTCCTTTCTCTAATGTCTTTATGAAACAAAACTTCTAGTGTCTCATCAGACAAAGGAAGATCTCAGAAAACTCCAACTTCTCCACTGTCTCCAAGTTCCCAGAAATTGTTGCAGTTTGACTTTCCAGGAACTTCATTAGAAAGATCTAAATCCTCAGTAATAATGCCTCCAACTATAACAGGATTTAAGACAGCTGCATCTTTCACTGATATGAACCTGGCTGCCAGCAGAACAACCACAGATATGGCTTCAACACCAGGTAAGTAGAACCATGCAGTTGTAATTTTTAAAATAAGATAATTTTTTTCTGAAAATTCCCTTTCTTTTAATTGAACCATAGGGAAATGTTACCTCAAGTGAATGTAATTCACTTTTGAAGTATTAAAAACTGTTGAGGAAAATAAATATTCAAAAGCATGAAAGATCCAGCAGTGGTGATTTTTCCCATTTTGCCAGCATTTGTCAAAATGCCTGAGAAATCATATGCATATTTCTAAGTGTTTATATATGTATGTATATACAAATGCAATTTAATCCCATATGTGTACTCCTAAGTGTTTATAGGTATGTGTGTATATATATATATATATACACACACACACACACATATACACAAATGTGTGCACATGTACACCCCGTGACATGCAAAAGAAGTCATTATTAAAATATATTGTACTGGTAAGTCACTGTCTTACCTACAAAGGAAAGTAGACTTGTTTTTGGCTCTTAAAATGAGAAGTGAATTTTCAAAATCTTGAAGTGTTATTTCATGTGAACGTTTACATTCAGCAATGGTTATGCCCTCCAGGTTCTAAGCATGTTTCTCCTGCTGGCCTTCAGCATCGTATGGCAGCAGAGCTCAGTTACTTGAGTACCATTGAGGAGTCGGTGCGCCAATTATCAGATCTAGAAAGAGTAAGAGGCATTTCACTTGCTCAACAGGAGAGTGTGTCTTTGGCTCAGATTATAAAGGTACTTGTGGAGTTTCTTTCTTTAGCGTCCTGTTTTATCTCTTTTCTTTGCTGTTTAAAATAGTCTTAATGATGAGTTCAAAAACAAAAACTTCAACCTGCCAACTAGAAAAAACAGTCTGCCATACAGCACCTGTAAATAGCCCTGGAAGAAACTGTCAGAAATTACTAAATTACTAAAAAGAAAATTCAGTAGCAGAATAATAATGCAATCATTTTTTCCTCAGATACTTTGTTTTCTATGTTTTCTTCTTTTTTCTAAGACAGTGTGAAAATCAGCTAATCAAACATTCCTAATATTTTCTCTTTAAACCAACAAGTCAGATTTGACTGAGTTTTTTTGTTTTGTTTTGTTTTTAAGGCTATATTTGTACCAAAAAGAGAAGTTTCTGAGATCTAGGTATTTGATAAAGCTGGGATAGATAATGTGTACTTTTCCTTAGCTAACAAAAAATCCAGTGAAAGTCTTAGCAGTGTTCCTAAGAGGGGATGCTATTAGCACTTTTTTAAAAAACTAAGGTAATATAACATTAATAAAATATACAGATTTTAAGTAGATAGTCTGGTGAGTTTTGACCAATGTAACCATATAACAGCCACTCTAGTCAAAATACAGAATAGTTCTGTCACCCCAGAGAGTTCACCAGTGCCCTTTTCAGTTAATCCCCCTCCCAGAAGCAATTACTACTCTGATTCCTATTACCATAATTTGTTTTTGACTGTTCTAGAACTTAGCATAAGTGAAAGTATACTTTGTATTTTGTTTTGTTAACTTATTTTATACGGCATAATACTTTTAAGATCCCATGTTGTATCGTTTTGTCTGTTGTTTTTTTTGCCGAGTTATAATCCATTGAAAAATATCACAATCCACATTCTCCTGTATTTATATTTCCAGTTTTTGCTATTATATATATATTCCTGCAAGTCTTTTTTATGACTATATACAATATATGTTTTCAGGGTTTTTTTTTGCTTAAATACGTAGGGGTGTAATTGCTTGCTTGGGTCAAGTGTATGTTTAAGTATATGTTTAAGCAGCTCAGGTAACTTATTTTGCTACAGTTACTGGTTCTTTAAACCTAAATTTGAGTCTTTGAAATCACTTTAAACAGTCTGCCATACTGTTTTCCAAAATAGTTGTAACATCTTAATACTCCTACAGCAATATATGAGAGTTCCTGCTTCTCCGTATCGTTGCAGTCGTTTGGTATTCTAGTCATTCTGCAAAGTGTGAAATATTATCTCATTGTGGCTTTCATTTGCATTTCTTTTATGACTAATGAGATCTATCATCTTTTTGTGTATTTATTGACCATTTTTATGTCTTCTTTTGTGAATGTCTGTTCAGATCTTTTTTTTAAAATTGGGTGGTTTGTCTTTTAATTATTGAGTTGGAATTCTCTTATATTCTAGAAACAAGTCCTTTTCAAATATATTTCAAACATAGTTTCCTAGTCTTTCTCATTTTTTAAACTGTATCTTTTGAAAAGCAGAATATTTTAATTTTGATGAAATTGAGTTTTTAATTTTTTTCTTTTGTGGTAGTGCATTTTATTTTATAAGAAATCTTTGCCTATCCTAAGATACTACGATACTGTAATAAGTATATTCTTTTATGTCTTTCTCAAAAACTTTATAGTGTGGCTTTTGTATCTATGCAACCATTTCAAGTTAGTTATGGGGTGTAAAGAAAGGGTCAAAGTTCATCTTTTCCCCCATGTGGATATTCAGTTCTTCCAATACCATTTTCTTAAAAAGATTTAAATTACCTTGGCACCTTTATCTACAAATTAAGTAGTCATTTATGTGTAGCTCTTTTTCTGTGCTCCGCTCTTTTCCATTGATCTATTTGTCTATCCTTTATTCTAGTACCATACTGTTTTACTATGTCTTTATAATGAGTCTTAAGCTCAGAGTGTAATTACTCCACTTTATTCTTTCTCAAGGTGGGTTTGGCTATTCTAGGTTTTTGCATTTCTACAAAACTTTTAGTTAGTCAATTTCTGTCTCCCCAAAAAAATACTGGTGTGATTTCAATTTGAATGGCATTGAATCTATATTTAATCAGTTTGGGGAGAATTCATGTCTTAACAATATTGCATCTTCTAATTCATGAACAGCATATCTTTTTCTATTTATTTAGGTTTTTAAGTATTTCAGCAGTATAATTTTCACTGTAGAGGTCTTACATATTTAAAATTTTATTCCTAAATATTTTATGTCAGTGCTATTATAAATGATAATCTTTTTCAATTTCATGTTCCATTTGTTCTTCCCAGAGTACCTATAGACAGTTCTTTGTGTGGAACTGTCCCTTACTTTGCAGAGTTCAGCATTCTTGCACCCCTCCCAATAAATAATAGTAGTGCTTTCCAGTCATCGTAACAGCAAAAAAAATCCCCAGACATTCCCAAATGCTCTATAGTGGAGAGTATCAAGGGTTGAAACCAACTTTGTTAAAATCCACTGGATTGAGGAAATGGCCCATTGCAGTGGCTGTGCTTACTTTGAAATACGAAAAAGCACTGAGTTTTTCTGTCATTTGGGAGATACATTATAATCCTGGGTTCCCAGGATTTCAACAGGGCGTCATCTGACTTTATATACAACCTTACATCTTTAGAGAACCTTATTAATACTATTCCAGAAGAAATGAAAATATAAACATATAGATAGCATTGTATAGCATAATGGTAAGAAAGAGTTCTAGTGAAAAGGACACCTTTTTTTGGGTAACGTTTTTATGAAACTGCTCCTTCAAAGTCAAAGGAATCATAAAATTGTGAGGTGTGAAGCATTATCATTATTTTTGCACATAGGACATTTTAATCTCTTCCAAAGAGTTAGGTACGATAGCTTTTGCTTTCAAACCAGCTTTTTGGTATCAGTTCATAGTCTTATACCTTGGAAATTTTTCTATTACTACATTATTTGACACATAGTATGTGTTCACTAACTATTTTGATAAATGATAAATGGTTGATGTCTATTCTGTTTACTGTCTTTCCTTTAGGTTGTAATTGATTGCTTCAAAAAGACTTAGGAAAACAGCATTGCACTTAATAAAGTTACTATGTTTAGTATCTTAAAATTAATAGTTGATCATTTAATTTGAAGGCACAGCAGCAACAGCATGAACGAGACTTAGCCCTTTTGAAATTAAAGGCTGAACAAGAGGCTCTAGAGTGTCAGAGACAATTAGAAGAAACCCGAAACAAAGCAGCTCAGGTAACTTATTTTGCTACAGTTACTGGTTCTTTAAACCTAAATTTGAATCTTTGAAATCACTTTAATATTCTTTTAATTATGTAGAAGTAAGAAAGAAAAGAGGTAAATAATAATGTTTAAGTATATTATGCCATATGGGTGAATTTCGTGTCATTCGATTCTTGTAGTAACCTTGAGAAGTAGAAATTGAGATACATAGTAGTTACTTGTCTATAGACAGACACATCAACTCATGAACAGTAGAGTTAAGACCTGAACTCCAGCAGTGATTAGAACTCCAGATTTTAAGACGTGAAATCCAGATAGTAGTTAAGTGTTTCGTTTTTTTAAACAAAACATTGATCCATTAAATGAATTTACAAATTAAAGCTAATTTGGGGTAGGGAGAGACTGAGACATAACTTAAGTTCTCTTTTTATCCCCTTTTGTTTTCAGGTCCATGCAGAATCATTACAGCAGGTAGTTAAATCACAACGAGAAGTAACTGAAGTCCTACAGGAGACAACTGGTAAAATAGCTGCTCAGCAAACAGAGACTGCTCGCCTTACCACAGATGCAGCACGCCAAATCTCTGAGGTCAGAGCCACTGAGAACTTATTCTTTTTAGTTTTTTTTAGTCAAGCTGAGTAATTTTGGTCTTAACAGTAATGCGTTTCTAACATCTAGCAAATACATGCTTTTTTAATTAGTGACTTAAAGTGGGGCCATATCCTACTGAAATAAGAGGCACCATTTATTGCATTGTGTTGTACATGTGAATGAAATAGAGGTAGGAAAAAAGATGGAGAAGAGCTTTAAATTTCTGCTCTTGAGTAAGTGTTTAAAAAAATAATTGATTTTATTTATAATTTACAACAATAAAATGTGTCCATTTTAAGTATACAATTTTATGAATTTTCACAATTATATAGATATTTCTGTATCCTGTCTGTCAATCCATCCCTGTAAAAATGACCATAATCAAGAAAGAATATTCCCAACCTTGATCTCAGGGGCCACTGATCTGCTTTTATGAAGGTGTTTCATTTTTACCCAGAGTGCTGTTAGTGTTTTTTCTTTTACTAGGCCAAAGGTAAGGCCAAAAATAGTTTTACTGCTATCCTTATGTAAGATATCAAAATCTATAGATGTAGTTTTAGTTTATTTTAGCAGTTACAATTTAGAACTGTTTGTGAAATGATTCTGCTATTAAAAAGCCATTAACCTACTTTATGTTGGGTGCTATGGGACTGTGCAAATGAGTGTAGAGTTTTTAACTTACAGAAATTTTAGACATCAAAAAAAATTTCAAAACACTTCACGTTGTCAAGGCAGTGACTGAATAAATGCCAAAAGAATAGTACATGAAGTAATTGCAGTAGTGGCTAAGAGTAGGAAAAATGTACTTCACATTGTTGGTCAGAAAAGCCTTAGTTAAGAAGTAGTAATTAGGTTGTTTCTTGAAGGAATATTTAATTTTTGGCTTACTGTAATTTATCATAGGACTTGAAGGTTTTCTGTCTAATTTGTAGATTGTTACAGCTGGATGAAACTTAGAAATCAGATGGCCCAACTCTTTATTTTTTACAAGGAAGCTGTTGAAACTTAGAGTCTAAATGACTTACCCACAATATTTCACCTATTATGACAGAATTCCTTGCTCTCAATTGAGTGATCTTTCTAAAACACCATGTTCCCTTTCACTTCTTCTGTAATGTTATCTTTTTACATCTTTTGCCTTGTGTGTGTTTATATTTAGATGGCAGAGTTGACTCGAACTCATATCTCCGATGCTATTACTGCTTCAGGAGCGCCGCTAGCAGTCCTGTATGACCACCAGCAGCAGCATGCTCCAGACTTTGTGCAACACCTGAGGACCAGAGCTGGAATAGATAGGTTAATATTCAGTGACTCAGCAAATATATCATGAGTGTATCTACTATGTCCCAGGCACTATTTTGGGTACTGTGAATATAGTTACAGGCATACAGTCTAGACATTAATTAGGTACATTAAAAAAGTCATAATTAAGATAGACATTAATTAAATATTCACTTAAGTAAATGAACACTTAGAAACTGAGATAAGTGTTATGAAAGAAGGGAACATATATCTTTGAGATATGTAACAAAGGGATTTGAATAGTCTAGGGATGCAAGGAGGTCAGAGAAGTTTCTCCGGAGGAAGTAAAGCTTCTGGTGAGATCTAGTGTTACGAAAAGGAGTCAGTGATGTAAAGGTAAGGAATAGGCAGGTCAATACAAGCAAAGGTGGGAAGAGAAAATGCAGGAAGACCAGTGTAACTGGAGGCAGAGAGCAAAGAGGAGAATGGTAGGAGATAATGTAAGGATCAGATGGTGATAAGACCTTGCAGACCTTAAAGAGTTTTTTTTCTAGGAGCAGTGAAATCATCAAGTTTTGAAGGCAGGGTTGGGTAACGTTACCATGTTTGTATGTTTTTTTAATATTGCATTTTGACCGTCTATAGATTTTAAGTCTTTATTCACATTTGTTGATACTTGGAGTAATTTGTGTTTATTTCTTATAAAGAAGATATTCCTTAATGTCTTACCCACTTTTCCTACCAGTGAATAGCTTTCTTTCTCAAATACTTTGTAGCAGTTATTTCATAAAATTCAAGATTTTATCTCATATTAATGTTAAACAGCATTTAAAATCTTTCTCTTATTAAAGACTTTAAATGTTTACTAAGTTTTTATTTTCTTTGTAGGAAAAATCAGTCTGTTTCACTCTCTCAGAGTAAAGAAGGGGTCCCTGACTCAAAGCTTCAGAAGTATTCCCCTTCATATGATAGTTATTCTGAGTCTTCAAGATACAAGAATCACGATCGAAGGTGAAAAGAGTTTGATTTAGTAAAGTCTGAGAAATGGCTTAGACATAGCTTTTTGACTTCTTTATTTCACTTTTTAAAATAAGGTCTTCCCTTCAAAATTCTGGCTTATCCCACTTAATTAGCTGACTTACTATGTTCCATATAATAATATACTACCATTCCTTGACAGCCTACATTGTATAAGAGCTATACAACTTGTTTACTCTATATTTAATCTTCACAAGAACCTTCCAAGACAGATACTGTCCTCACTTTATAGATTAGGGAACAGGGATTTATGGAGATTTTAAGAAATTCACCCAAGGTCACACAGATAGTAGCACACCAAAGAATTGAACATTGGTGTATCTGCCTCTGAAGCCTGTTTATTACACATTGCTTTGCTGACATCCATATTTCTTGACATTACTGTATGTATTAATTTTTGTCTTTATAAAAAAAAGATTGAATATTTTGTCATTGGTTCTTCACATAGTGTGAACATCTATAGTTTTAATTATGGTTCCATCCTTGGCTTAGAACGTTTTAGAGGCTACTTTCCAGCATTCTTAGAGGTAGGATACCTATATTATGAAAGTGTGGTAAAACCTCAACTAAAAAAATTAAGCCATGAAACTAAAAAACATGAAAATTAATGTGGAGTAAGTACTAACATTTAACAAATCCTTATTATGTATCTGGAACTATATGGCTTTCCTTTAACCTTCACTGACACTTTGTTTAGGCCATCATTTGGGTTGCTGTAGTACAACACAGTAATTAGAGTGATTTTTCTAAAATTTATAGCCAGCTGGTTATTCACATGTTTGAAACCTTCAGTATTCCTCAGTCACTTAGTGAATCATGAGAGTCCCTTTATTAATGAGACTTTGGCTCATTTCCATCCTTGTCTCTTGGCATTTCCCCTCTTACCATACTCTGCTAATTCTAACTACATTTAAGTTCTCTAAAAAAGCCATGTTCTTTTTGTCTTCTGTGCTGTTACATATGATGTAACTTCTTTCTAAACCCTCCCCCTTCCGTTTCATATAGTTTATTTTTATTTCCCCTTGAAGAATCGATGCTTCCCCTAGTCTGCTTTAGATAACCTGTCTATGCTCTCTCTAAGCACTCTGAATATAACTATTATGGCCTTTACCACCTTCTGTATCCGTGTTTCCTTACTTGTCGATTACATACCAGAAGTTCTTCAAGGCTCCATTTTCATCACCCTTGTACCCATTGGCAGTCATTTCTTATGTCCCCTCTTCCCCAGGCAACCACTAATCTACTTTCTGTTTCAATTCTCTATGGATTTGTCTATTTTGGACATTTGATGTAAGTAGCATCATACATTATGTGGTCCTTTGTGACTGGCTTCTTTGACTTAGTATAATGCTTTGAAGGTTCATCCATCATGTATCAGTACATTATTTCTTTATATGGCCAAATAGTATTCTATTGCATGGATATACCACATTTTATTTATACATCAGTAAATGGACATTTGGATTGTTTCCACTCTTTGGTTGTTATGAGTAGTGCTGCTATGTACATTCATGTACAAGTTTTTGTGTGGGCATGTGTTTTCATTTCTCTTTCCCTTGAGTATGTACGTAGGAGAGGGATTGGTGGTCATATAGTAACCCTGTTTAACTTCAATTGCCGAACTGTTTCCCAAAGCAGCTGCTCCATTTTACATTCCCACCAGGAATACAACATTTTTCACATCCTCACTGATATTATCTCTTTTATTATTGCCATCCTAATGAGGATCATGCCATACTTATATCCCCAGAACTTAGCAAAATGCCTAGCACACAGTAGGCAATCTTCTACATAAGTTTAGTGACTGAGTGATTGGCACATAACTGCCAACTGGAAGAATTGAGATTAACCCTGTATACTTCTGATTTCAAAGCAGTTGCTGTCTCCTGCATTATATCTTTTACCTTAAACGTGATGTATCCTTTCAAAAACATTTATTAAACCAGACAAATAATTGCATAACCTTCTGATAAATACTATCATAGAAACATACACTGTAAGTCAGTATAAAGGCAGAGATGATAGTGACCAAACTTTCCGTGGGATTGGGAGAAGGGATCCACAAGTCTGAGGATCACTTCTCAGGAATGATATTGAACTATGTCTTGAATTATTAAGTCATTAGGCAGAGAGGGAAGGCAGGGCATTTCAGGAGAGGAAATAACTTATACACAATCTCAAAACCTGACTTGAGATTGGTGTGTGCACTTTCTATGTGTATATGTTTGTGTTTATGTGTGTGTGTGTATATATACACACACACATACACACACACACACATATATTTAAATGAATGAATAAACTAAGGAAAGCAAAGGAGGAGGAAGAAAAACACTGAACTTGAAAACAATTCACTAAACATTTGGAAACTTGATACTTAAAGTCAGGAAGGGCAGAACTAGTGATACAGATTTGAGGCTCAATCTAAATGATAGCAGTTGAAATGTTAAGGCTACATAAGATTGTCCAAGAGGAGTATGTAGTAGAAAAGAGAGAAGGGTCCAAAACCAAAACCCTAGGAAGTACTATCATTTTAAGGAAAGATGGAAAAATTAGAAGGAAGTGGAAGAAACACAGGAATACTTGTTAGGGAGGTTGGAAGAGGTGCAGGTGAGAGTAGAATCAGGGAATATAAGGAAGGAGAGCTCTTTTATTTAACATTTAATCTTGATGTAATTTCATGCTTATAGAAAAGTTGCCAAAGTAACACAAGTTTCCTGAATAACTTGTATTCAGATTGCCATAATGTTAACATTTTACTAAATTTGCCTTAGCAAGTGGAGGATTTAAAGGAGATAGAGGTGAGCACCTCCTAATACTGCAGTAAAAGAAATTATCTGTTGGATTTGGCAATTAGAGTTTAGACAGAGTTTACAAGAACAATTCCAGTAGATTAGTTGGGAATGAAGCCAATTGTGAAAAATTGTGATGTTGATTAAAGTAAGTAAGTAGAAACAACAGGTAGAAGCCCCTTTCCCAGTAGTTTGACTTAAAAATGAAAGGGAAAAGGGAGTGATAGTCTGAGAGTTCATCATTTCTTACCTTGATCATAAGGTGCCTTTGCTTGGCCAAATAAGTTTACTTTGAAATTATGACCCTTCTTTTGTCTCCTTTTTTTTTGTTTCCATAACATCTATAAATAGAAGTAGTAGTGGTAGCAGCCATCAAGAAAGTCCTTCAGTTCCATCTTCTAAGGAAAATGAGAAGAAACTTCATGGGGAAAGGATAGAGAGTTCTGTTGATGAACAGGTTCAGACTGCTGCAGATGATTCTTTACGAAGTGATAGTGTACCGTCTCTTCCTGATGAGAAAGGTAACTTTCCTTGCACATACATGTATAATTATTTGTTTTGGGGGCTTCTGGAACCCTTTGAGATACTTATGACTGAGCTAGTTAATATAATTAGAATATAGTGATAATGAAGACAAGATTATATATCTGATATTAAATGTATCCAGGTGAAACTATTTCAAGGTCGTACACTATACCAGTAACACTTGCCAGTATTTTACATGATTGTGTGTCATGATCCTAAGGAGAGGCAAAACTAAATCTAGAACATGAACATGTATGTGAATGGAAAATATATACTCAACATTGAAAAAAATCATAAGAAAGAGAACACATTATTAGAACTTTGTTTTAAGCAGTGTAAATAAGGATACAATTTCTTATAAATAAAAAGAGCTGTAATAACTAAGTTAAAATTCATTACTTAACTCTTCTTAGGTCATAAATGAAAGCTGTACTATCAAACCATGGATAGTAATTGACATAGCAAAGAAAATAGAATCTGGCAATAAATGGCACCTTTAAAACATTAAGTCAGAAATGGCCTCCATTCTCAAATTTTTTTTTTAAGTAACTGGCTCGTAAGCAATGTTTTTGATTGATAATCTAGAACTGTAGTCTTCAAAGCTGAATGGGCAAGATAGTCTTTGGAGTACAAGAGGAAAGTATTTAAAATTTTCTCATCTTTAAAAAATTTGTTTTTGTAAATTTTATAATGAATATAATATTTGGGTATATCAGACTATATTTGTGGCAGCCCTGGCTGATTTATACAGATTGTGGTACCTAGAAGTGGGGTGGTGCTATAATACTAAAAATGTACAAGTGGTGTTAGAGCTATGTGATGAGTAGAGGCTAGAAAAGTCTTGAGGTGCATGCTAGAAGAAGCCTACATTTTTTTGCAGAGACTGTTGGTAGAAATATGGACATTAAAGGTGATTCTGATGGTCTGATGAAGATGGAAGTGAGGAACATGTTACTGGAAACTGGAGGAAAGTCCTTGTTACAAAATGGCAGAGAAATTGGCTGAACTGTGATCTAGTGTTTTGTGCAAAGTAAAAGTTAAAAATGATGAACTTGGATATGTAGCCAAGGAGATTTCTAAGCAAAGTGTTTGAGTCTTGACCTGGTTTCTCCTTAGCGCTTATAGTGAAATGTGAGAAAAGAGATAAGTCAAAGGAATTGTTAAGCAAAAAGGAGCCAGATAATGAAAATGTAGAAAAATTGTCAGCCTATTCATATTGTAAAAAACAACAAAGTGTTCATTGAGAACAACAAGGGTATGACTGGACAATTACTCCATAAAGAGATTACCCATGGATTTAATCAGCCATCTCAGCAGAAGCTGGGAATATACCAGCAAAGACACTGCCAGTTTGGACTAAAGGGCACAAAGACTGATGAAAGATAGGAAGGCTGTCAGACTTCTTGGATTCTACAGGATGAGACAATAGAGCTATCGAGTTATTAACGTGCCTTTAAGAAGAAGGAAGAATGACTCTGAGGATAATTCAGAGACCAGCAGGGCAGCCACTGCCACCACAGGCCCAGAGCAGACAGGCCCAGGTGGCAAGGCTGTCTGTCTCATTGGTTTCAGAGGATGGGATCCCCTCCTTGGTTTTATTGTTCAAGGCTGTCTCTGCTCAGGGACTCAGGAGCAAGACCACTGCCAATGGATGAGGGGGTGTGTCTCAAGGGTGAGGAAGCAAGGCCACCCCAGTTGGCCTGGAGGGCAGAGCATCAAGCCAAAGAGGATTATCTTTGAGCCTTAAGAGCTAATGGGATTTGCCCTGCTAGGATTTGGACTTGTTTGAGATCCATCACCCATTTCTTCTTTCTGATTTCTCCTTTTTGGAATAGGTCTGTCTATTCCCTGCCTATTCCACCATTGTATTTTGGAAGCATTAGAAACTTACATTCATTGCTGATGAGAATGCAAAGTGGTATGGCTACTTTGGAAGACATTTTTACAGTATCTTATAATGACTTAGCAATCAGATGCCTAAGTGATTTGAAAACTTATGTCTATACAGAAACCAATACATCAATACGTTAATGTTCATAGCACCTTTATTCATAAATGCTAAAACCTGGAAGCAACCAAGATGCCTGAGGGAAATGGATAAACAAACTGGTAAATCTACACATGGAATATTATTCAGCCACGAAAAGGAACAAACTGTTGAGTCATGCAACTACATGGGTGAATTTTAAGTAAATTTTATTAAATGCAGGATGAAGCCCCCAAAGGCTACATATTGTATGATTCCATTTACATGACATTCTGAAAAGGTCGAAACTGTACAGATGGAAAACAGGTTAACAGTTCCCAGGTGTTAGGTAGAAGAAGTGGTTGACAACAAAGGGGCATGCCAAAGGCACACAGGAACCAACCTAAAGCTGTCATTTTTAAGTTAAGCATGGAATTGCTAAGTTCTAAAAAAATTTAATATGCATTTATTTGATTGCTAGTAATGTTAAACCTTTATTTTGCCTATTTTTATTTCCTGTGTGAAACATTTGATCATGACCATTTCTCCTTTTTCTATAGAAGTATTAATGGCTTTGCAATTGATTTGTATGAGCTCTTTGTACATGAAGTACATTTCAGTTTACCATATTTCTAGTACTAGTATCTTTAGATATTTTAGAGGTTTTTTGTTTTCTTGTTTGTAAGGTAAGTGAATTTAGTTTATTATCCCATGCTTGTTAACTGATAATGATCAGTTCTATTAATTTATGTTAGATTGTTCTAAAAAGGGAGCAGGGTTAATTGAATACCTGCTGAAACTATTATAAAATCTACTCGCTCCATATTCCTTTAGATTCAACCTCTATTGCAACAGAATGTTCCCTGAAATTTGATGAATCCATGACAGAAGATGAAATAGAAGAAAAATCATTTCGATCTTTACTGCCTTCTGAGAGTCATCGCAGATTTAACATGGAAAAGAAAAGAGATCATCATGATGACTCTGATGAAGAAACTTCCCCAGAAAAGACTGCAGTGCCTTCTTCCAAGGTGTGTTTCAGCTTACTTATGGAGATACTTCATAATTAGGTGTGGATGTGTTCTCTCAAAGGTATAAAGATGCATTTCGTACTTGAACTCAGTTGTCAGCTACCAGAATGATTTTCCTAAGATACCAATTTTCTGTTTTATTTTTGCTATAAAATCTGGCTTTGCTTTCCTTACAAGGTAGAGTACAAATATATTCCTTGAAATGATTGATAAGGCCTTTGAGGATCTGATCCAGTTACCTCTTTAGCTTTTTCATTTCTTCACTGTTAGAACACTTTATTTCATTCAAAATTTTACATTTATACATCTTACTAAATTGTAAGAACTTTCGGGTAACAGGGACAAATTCTTAACCTGCCTTATATCTTTGGAACAGTCCCTGGCTTATATTAGTTGTTTGTTAAGATTTTATTGGCTGAATAAATTATTAGATGACTGTTACTCCCTCTCGTGTGTCTTTTTTGGAGAATTTCTGTTACATGGGCAGCAACCTTTTTATGGAAATTATTTATTTGTATAAGTATATAAAATAATGTTAATTAAGTTCTGAAAGGTTTATATGTGCTGTACTTGAAATAAACTCTGTATTTTAGGAGCTGAGCATGCCATTCTCAGGAGGACAAGACAGTTTTTCTAAATTTACCATGGAGATGGTTCGACAGTATATGAAAGAAGAGGAAATGAGGGCAGCTCACCAATCTTCACTCCTGCGTCTTCGTGAAAAGGCCTTGAAGGAGAAAACTAAGGCAGAATTAGCCTGGCTAGAGCATCAGAAAAAGTAAGTCTTTTAATAAATGTAGTTTTCACTGTTCAATTTCTCCTTCCATTAAAAGGAGATGCTTTGTTTTTAAAGATGTTTGTGTTTCCTCATTTAATTTGATTTGATTTGATTAACCCAGTTTCTCAAGCTGTAAGTATGGCATTCATCCTTAAATCATGTTTGCAAGACTTAATACTCATATATATAAATTTTTATCCTCTTCTTTTTTATCACTTCATTGACTCTTACATTATTTTTTACTCAATTCCTTTACTGTGTTGTAAATAACTCAAACCTATTTTATCCTTAAAGGACATAGTCTAGGGCTTGCATGCGTTACATACACAGTAAAATACTTGTTGATAAGAATTGCTGCATACAGCAACTGTTTTCCACATTTGAAAATGTTAAATTGGTTTAAAGACTTTCAGTGGTTGAGAGTTCTTGAAATTAGAATAGAAATTCAATCTAACTTTTATCTTTGGGAAATATTTGCAGACATCTACGAGACAAAGGAGAAGATGATAAAATGCCCCCACTCCGGAAGAAACAGCGTGGTTTGCTCTTAAGGTTGCAGCAAGAAAAGGTATGTTAGGAAAAATACTCCTTTGAAAGAATTTATTATAATGCAAATTAGATTATGAGTTTAAGAGATTATGCCTAATCTCTTTTTATTATTGCCTTAAGAGATTTAATTAATAATTACCACTGTTTATACTTATACTACTATGATTACAGTAGTTGTTTAGTGGTTTATTGTGTTTCTCCTAAATTAGGATTGTGTATCACTGCTAATTTAATACATTGTAGAGTCAAACATTTGCCTTCATTTATTATGTGAAATAAAAACTTTTGAAATGCAAATTTATAAAATTAAGATATTTGTAAAGGAGTCTGTTTGGATTAATTTTTAAGCAGTTTCCCCAAATAGGTCTTCAAGACATATTAATTACAAATGGAAAAATATTTTGGCTTAGTGGTCTCAGAGAGACCTAGGATTTGAATCCTGGAGAGGCAGCATGGTGTAGTGGTTAGGAATTACAGCTCTAGAGTATATTGCCTGGATTAAAATCCCAAAGTATCAATTGTTAGTTTCATAACCTTGGATAAGTTACTTACCTTCTCTGTGCCTCTATTTCCTTATATGTAAACAGAATATAATAATGATAGCATACATTGTAGGGTCATTGGAATAAGTGAGTTTAGTACATATAATAAACTTAGAGCAGACATTGACACAATAGTAAGTGCACAATAAATGTTAGTTGTTAGTATTTGAATTCCACCTTTGTCACTTGCAACTGTGTAATCATGATCAAGTTTAAGTGACTCTCTGAGACTTAATTTCCTCATGTATAGGAGTGAGACTATACTTCATATGGTGGTTGTAAGGATTAAATGAGGTAACATTTATAAGATGTTATTTACAGTACCTGGTAAGTATTCAGTAGATTCTAATTTTCTTTTTCCTTATTGGCCTGTCACCAGGTACTTCTGTGTTGGGTGATTGGGTGATCTTTGAACTTAGTCATTTAAGTTACATATTGGATTATTACTTTCAGATAATTTTTTTTTAAGTTTGCCACAGGAAACATCACTGATCATTCAAACTTGAAAAAACTCTGAATTTTATTATTTTTTTGAAAAAAATTTTATTTTTAATCCAGAAAAATTGATTTCAAAGTAAGTTAAAATTCTTACTTAAAATAAATGACTTTTTATAGTGTTAACAATAGCTTTCTGAAGAATAATTTAGAATTTCAGGTATTTTTCATTCTGTGGGGTTTTCAGTTTTCTAATTGCATGTTTTGAAGCATACGATTTTAAATTTTTGTAAATCTAGTATTTTATCACATCCTGCTGATAATACATTCAATTTTTATTAGTTTGAAAATATATTTGTTTCACCTTAATTTTGAAGGATATTTTTACTAGGTATAGATTAGTTTTCTTTCAGAATTTTTAATGATATCATTTTCCATAGTGTACTAGTTTCCTTTGTTTGCATGAAGAGGTCAGTTGTCTTAACATTGTTCTTTTGAAGGCTGTTTTTCAAGATTTTTAAAAATTTGTCTTTGATTTTTCAGTAGTTCTACTATGTTGTGCATTTGTGTAGATTCTTTTGTATTCATACTCTTTATGTTTGCTGAGCTACTTGAATCTGTCATGTTATATTTCATCAGTTTTTCAAAATGATTTCTTCATGTGTTCCTTTTGCCCCATACTCTCTCTCCTTTTGTTCAGAGACTCCAAATTAGACCTTTTGACCATGTACACATCTCTTTCTTGCTGTTTTATTTTTGTCATTCTTTAAAGCAGTAAAAAATGCTGTACTTCAATTTGCATAAGTTTTATTTACCTGTCTTTGAATTCATTAGCTACATCTTCTGCACTGTCATGTGTAGTATAAATCCATCTGATGAGTTCTTTATTTGTTTTTTACTTTTGTAATATCCATTTTTTCTTTTTTATAGATTTTAATTCTTTCATGAAATTCTCTACCTTTTCATCTGTTTTTGTATCTTTTCCTATATTTTTTTGGACATATTATTCATAGTCATTTTAATTTCTTTTTCTGCTAACTCGATATTTGGACATTTGTGTGTCTGTTACTGTTGTCTGTTTTTATTTTTAATTATCATGTGGTCTTTTTTCTTTTTGTATGTTTACTAATTTTTATTAAATGCTAGACACTGAATACACTACAAAGGGGATGTTATCTTACTCTAGGGAGGATTTATCTTTTCCTCTGCTATGCAGTTAGAGTGGTTAGCTCTTTAATCTGTGCAAGCACTGAGCTGGGTTAGTGTTGGGTTGCAGAGTTAGTAAGTCTCTTCTGCTCTGCATTAACTATAGGCTGTGACCCTCCAGGGATTTCAGCTGAAAGACAGGTAAACCTTTTTTTACCAGCACAAGAGGCTGTGGAGATTTCTACTTTGTTGATGAAAGATTTCTGTTTTAGCTCCTTAGCCTTCTGTCTATACTGCCAATACTTCAGAATTGGCCGATAGTGTGAGGGGGAGACTAAGTTTGAAGTCTCTTAAGTCTCTAGTTTTGTTACTCCAGTTCTGTGTAGCTGGTGGGAGTATTAACTGGTGTAACCACTTTGAAAGCAGTTTGATTATATCTAGTTATGTTAAAGACACATAATCTATGGCTTAACAGTTCTGTGTCTTAGTATATATTTTAAAGAATATTTCATTTATATACAGGGGAAAATGGAAACATCTTAATATCTGCAGTAAGAGAATAGATGAAACAAAGCATACTCCTGTAAGAAAGTATAATACTGAAGGGAAATGAATGCATTAGATACCAGCCCTATCCAGTAGTAATTTATGAAGTGATGGTAGTGTTTGGTATCTGCTATCCAGTACATAGCTACTAGCCACTGGTAGCTTTTGAGTACTTAAAATGTGAAAATTTAATTAATCTTAAATAGTTACATGTAACTAGTGGCTACCATATTGAATAGTACAGCAGAGTAGATCTTTTATCAAATAACATAATATTGGTTTTTATTGAAAAGCAAGATACAAAAGAATATGTACAGTATGATACCATTCTAGTAAAGTTTCAGAAGTTACCAATCAGTAATACATGTTCAGTGGAATCACCCAGGCATCAAAAATATAAAAGCACATGTAGGAATGAAATAAAAGCACTTCTGGGGAGGAAATGGAAGAAGAGATTGGAGGGGAGTCTAGTTTCATCTGTAATAATTTATTTTCGAAGCAGATTTGAAACAAATATGGTGAACTGTTCAGTCCCAATGGTGTTTTAGTGACTAATTTTTCTGCATATTACTCTAGAATGTTTTTAAAGTAAACATGCAAGAAATACTCTTTGATTCAACTGGCTACTCCTGGGAAGTTGACCTATAGAAATAAAAGCACCAGATAGTAAGGATATGTATATGTATTAAGATATTTATTGCAGTTGTGTCAATAGGAATTATTTCGATTGGTAGTGAGATTCTATAAGCAACATGGCCACATGTCTCTGCACAACTGTATCCAAAAAAGAGAACATATTCTAATCTTTTTTTAATTTTTGAGATGAAATTCATGAAACATAAAATCGCCATTTTAGAGTGAATAATTCACTTACACCATTAACTAAAGTGAACAAGTTGTTTGTATAACCTTATGGCTTATTCTTAAGAGAAATGCAAACCTTTCCCCCTAGAATCCCTTTGAAAAAGTCTCTTTTTTTTCTTTCTAGTCTTAGATGGGTGAACTTATAGATTAATTAGTTCAAAAACTCAGGTCTAAGCTAGTAGCAGTTTTCAAAATGTGCTGCGGAACTCTGGGGATCCCTGAGATCCTTTCATGGGTCTGGGAAGTTAAAACTATTTTCATAATGATAGTGAGATATAAATTTACCCTTTTCATGTGTTGAGATTTACAATAAATGGTACAAAAACAATGATACCTTAGCACAAATCAGGGCAGTATTTTTCACTGTCACACACTTGCAGCTAAATAAAGCTAGTTTCACTGAAAAATGATTATTAATAAAAACATTAATTTTAATTGAATGTTGACCTATGAGTATTTTTTGTTTTCATATTCTGTGTGACAGAATGGGAAGCCCACAATTAAGCATTCTTACTAGATAGCAGAGTAGAGTGATTAGCTCAAGGAAAAGCAGTTGTGTGATTATTTGAATTGCAAGCTAAGTAGCCACTTTTTTTTGTGGAATACCATTTTTACTTGAATTATTCAGAAACAAACTATAGTTATTCCAATTTGGGTATTTGACAGTGCTTGTCACTTCAAAGAAAGCAACTGACACTATTTGTTGCCAGTGATAAAATTAAAACTTTGAAGCAAAGTCAGAATTCTGGAAAATTTCTAACCACAACCCAGTACTAAAGAGTTTTTGTTTTGAGATAGTGGTGTTAGTAATGAATGTGATTTTTTGATATTGTATAATGAATGCGTCAACATTTGAAAGACCTGTATAACTCACTGAACCAAAGTTTTCCAAATGACCAATGCATGATAAAAAAAAAAAACTAAGCCAGACAATAGATTTGCAAAAATCCAACTATCACTCTTTACACTACTTTCTTTGGTTAGAAAATATTGTTGTTTTCTTTAAAATGCATACCATGCCATTGTATACATTGTATGAGAGGATGAGAGTGAAAAAGGACAAGTAGTATCTTCATATTGTGGAGCTATTGTGACCCTGATTGTTCCCTGAAAGGATCTTGGGGATTACCCCAAGATCCCATGGTCCACACTTTGAGAACTGCTGCTCTGGAGAAATTCATACATGTGCCTAAGGAGACAAAATACACAAAGTTCTTCATTGTAGTAGCATTTATTTTAATAGACAACAAATTATCCAACCATAGGGATAATAGATAAATGAAATGTATATATATTGGGGAGCCTTAAGGTGGAGGAAAAGGAAAGCAAAACCAAAACCTCCTCCCACACACACACAAAGAAAGCAACTACAGCAAATACAGCTAAACCTGAAAATGAACTGGAGACTACAGAACATACCATCTACATCTGGAGAAAAAGAGAGGATCACAGAGAAAAGGGTAAAATCATTCATAGGAGGAAGGAAGAGGAACAGCCAGGAGGGGATAAGTCCCCAGGAACTCTGCACACCTGGCCCTGGAGATTTGCTTTGGGAACATGAGTCCACATTGCATTGGGTTCTGGTGAGTAGTGGAGATAGGTACCAGGGACAGTTGGAACACTCTGGGCGGCTGAGAGATCAGCTGCCTGTGATAGACAGGCACACTCCACTGGTTCCACTGAGACCCAACACTGAGGCAGCAGTCTGAAAGACTTGCCAGCAGTGGGAGGGGAACCAGAGGGGCAAGGGTTGGATAGGGCTGTCTTTGCAGAAGAAAGGACAGGTGGATGATACAACCCCAGCTCTCCCTCAGCCCAGTGGTTTGAGCACTCTCGGGAGCTCCAGGAGCTCCACCCCTTTGCTGATGGCTCAGCCTCAAGGTGCCTCCCTGTGGGTCACTGATATGCCAGTCCACTTGGCCCAGTAGTGTCTGACTTTGCTGCCTAGCAGGCACAGAGAGATTCTCCCAGCTTTCTCAGCCCTGTTTCAGCCCAAATGGGGATGCACCTGTAGAGACCAGCTCCCAGAGCTCCTTCCTCCCCATGGATAGTCAAGCCAGGTGCAGTGCACCTTGCTACTGCTAGGGGGCCCCATGAGACTTGCTGCTGCAGCGCAACTAGCTGCCACTGCAGCACCCACAGCTTCTCATGGCCCAACTGCCTACTGCTGCTTGCCTGTAAGCTCCCACATAACGCATGTTGGGCTACCACCAAAAGCACATGGGCCCTTCCATTGCACAACTCACTACTTCTGCTCACCTGCTGCACTGTTACACCACCACTGTGAGCCTGCAGGCCCTTCTACTGCTCAACTTGCTGCATCAGTGCACCCATCACCCTCCTAGCATTTGATTTGCCCCCTGCCTGCTATAGCTGTGTGCCCTTCTGCTGATACTGTGAGTGCGTGCACCCTCCCAATGTGTGGCTCACAACCATTGCTGAGCACCCCAGGGCTCTGCAACCAGGTGACTGGCCACCACCGCAAGCCCATGAACCCTGATGTTGTGCAACTTGCCCTGTGACTGCCCCGCTGTTAACCAGCAACCCCGCCATAGCTGCAGGGCAGGGAGAGCGCAGCCCTACCCCCAATAATCCCAGCAGAAGCCATTGCTCTGGTCACATAGGCCTGGCTGAGGCAAACCACTGGCCTCAGCAAACTGAGCTAAACCACTGCTGGCAGAGAGACAGAAAGGCGACCCGGCCAATTGCCCACCAACAACAACTGGGGCTTCATAGCAAAGGAGAAGCAGGCACTGGAGAGGAAGAGCCCTAAGCTAGGCAGCACAGGATGCCTTTTTCATAAAGCCATTACTCTGTAGATCAGGAAGCATAGCAGATCCATCTAATAACAAAGGAAGAAACAGAAAACCTGACAAAATCGGGAGACAGAAGAATATGTTCCAAATGCATCTATGGGATAAGACACCAGAAAGAGGGCTAACTGAAATGGAGAAAACCAATCTTCTTGGTGAAGATTTCAAAGTAAAAGTCATAAATAAATATGCTCACTGACCTGCAGAAATGTATTAAAGATCTTGGGGAGGACTTCAACAAAGAGAAGAGCTGAAGAATACAGTCACTGAAATGAAACACAAAATGGAAGGAAAAAATAACAGATTGCTGCAAGTAGAAGAGCCAATCAATGAGATGGAAATTAGAGAACAGGAACACAACAAGCTGAAGAGCAGAGAGAAAAAAGGATCTCCAGGAATGAAAGAATGCTAAGACAGCTGTCTGACCAATCCAAATTAAACAATATTCACATAATAGAGGCACCAGAAAGAGAAGAGAGAGACAAAGGGATAGAAAGTCTCTTTGAGAAAATAATTGGTGAAAACTTTCCTAATCTGGGGAAGGAAA
Source organism: Manis javanica (assembly GCF_040802235.1). Taxonomy (NCBI): domain Eukaryota; kingdom Metazoa; phylum Chordata; class Mammalia; order Pholidota; family Manidae; genus Manis; species Manis javanica. The sequence continues at coordinate 88,474,379 of NC_133166.1, forward strand.
TAGACACTCAGGTCATGGAACTGCAGAGAACCCCTAACAAAAAGAACCCCAGGGAAACAGCACTAAGACATGTAATAATTAAAATGGCAAAGATAGAGGATGAGGAGAGAGTATTGAAAGCAGCCAGAGAGAGAAAAAAGATTACTTATAAAGGAAACACCATCAAGTTATCAGCAGAAACTTTATAAGCCAGAGGAAATATTTAATGTACTGAAACAGAAGGACCTTCAACCAAGAATCCTCTACCCAGTAAGATTATCATTTAAATTTGAAAAAGGGATTAAACAATTTCCAGATAAACAAATGCTCAAACAATTTATAACAACTAAATCAGCATTACAGGGTATGTTAAAGGGACTTCTGTAGATGGAAATGTTCCTAAGGCTAAATAGTTTTGATTATGATATCTAATACAAAAAATGTGGAGGAGAAAGAAGAAAAAAAGTACTTACAGATGATATTTGAAATAGAGCAATTAGCAGCTTAATACAGACTGTTATATAGTCTGGAAGCTATCCTTGAACCTTTTGTAAACACAAACCTAAAGCCTATAATAGATACATAAAAAACTAAAAAAAGAGAAATCCAATTGCAACACTAAAGAAAACCAAATAAGAATATAAAAGAGGAAGAAAGGAATAGAGAAGAAATACAACAGCTAGACAACAATAAATGGCAATAAATACATACCTATCATTAATTCCTTAAATTTCAACAGACTGATTGCAGCAATCAAAAGACATAGAGTGGCAGAATGGATAAAGAAACAAGACCCATCTATATGATACCTACAGGAAACTCATTTCAGACCCAAAGACATACACAGACTAAAGTGAAGGGATGAAAGAAGATATTTCATGCAAAAAGGAAGAGAAAAGCAGGAGTAGCAGTACTTGTATCACACAAAATAGATTTCAAAACAAAAGAAATAACAGACAAGGACATTACATAATGATGAAGGAGTCACTCCAACAAGAAGATATAACCATTATATTGATGCACTCAACATAGGTGCACCTAAATATGTAAAACAAATACTAACAGAATTAAAGGGGGAATAGATTGCAACACGTTCATTGTAGGAGACTTTAATATACCACTCACATCAATAGACTGATCAACCACACAGAAAATAAATAAGGAAACAGAGGCACTGAACAATACATTAGATCAGACAAACTTAACAGACATCTATAGAACACTCCACCCAAAAGCAGCAAGATGCACATTTTTCTCAAGTGTACAAGGAACGTTCTCCTGAATAGATCAGATACTAGGCCACAAAAAGAGCCTCAATAAATTCAAAAAGATTGAAATTGTATCAAGCAGCTTCTCAGTTTCAATCTGCTTGATACAATTTCAATTTTTAAAAATTTTATTGAAATTACACAAATCAAAAAAGCCAACAAACACGTGGAGGCTAAGCAGCATGCTTCTAAATCATCAATGGATTGGTGACCAAATTAAAACAGAAATAAAGCAATACATGGAGACAAATGAAAATAAAAATGCAGCAGTCCAATATCTGTGGGACTCCACAAAGACTGTTCTAAGAGGGAAGTGCATGGCAATACAGGCCTACCTCAGAAAACAAGAACAATCACAAATAGTCTAAACTCAAAAGTAAAGAAACTAGAAAAAGAAGAACAAATGAAACCCAAAGTTAGTAGGTAGAAAGAGAGACATAATAAAGATCAGAGCAGAAATAAATAATGGGGAGAAGAAGAAAACAATAGAAAAAATTAATGAAGCTAAAAGCTGGTTTTTTTTAGAAAATAATAAAATAGATAAATCCCTAGGCAGACTTACCAAGAAAAAAAGAGAGTACACACATAAACAAATTCAGAAGCAAAGAAGTAGTCAAGTGGATACCACAGAAATACAAAGAATTATTAGACAATACTATGAAAAATTTATATGCCAATAAATTGGACAACCTAGAAGAAATAGAGAAATTCCTTGAAAAATACAACCTTCTAAGACTAACCCGGGAAGAAACAGAAAGTCTGACTAGGCAAATTATATCAAGGAAATTGAATTGGTAATCAGAAAACTCCCAACAAACAAAATACGAGGACATGTGACTTCACAGATGAATTTTACCAAACATTTAAAGGAGTTAATACCCATCCTTCTTAAAGTATTCCAACAAGTAAAAGAGGAGGGAATACTTCCAAACTCATTCAATGAGGCCAGCATCATTCTAATACCAAAACCAGGCAAACACACTACAAGAAAAGAAAATTATAGACCAATATCCCTTAGGAACATAGATGCAAAAATCCTCAACAAAATAATAGCAAACACAAAATCAAAAATACATCAAAAGGATCATCTATCATGACCAAGTAGCATTTATTTGAGGGATGCAAAGATGGTATAATATTTGTAAATCAATCAATATTATACACCACATTAACAAAAAGAAGAATAAAAACCACATGATCATCTCAATAGATGCTGAAAAAGCATTTGACAAAAGTCAACGTCCATTCATGATAAAAACTCTCAACAAAATGGGTATAGAGGGCAAGTACCTCAACATAATAAAGGCCATATATTGCAAGCCCACAGCTAACATCATACTTAATGATGAAAAGGTGAAAGCTTTTCATCTAAGATCAGGGACAAGACAAGGATATCTACTCTCCCCACTTTTATTCAGCATGTACTGGAGATCCTAGGCCTGGCAATCAGACAACACAAAGAGATAAAAGGCATCCAGATTGGTAAGGAAGAAGGTAAACTATCACTTTTTGCGGATGATATGATATTATATGCAAAAACCCTAAAGTCTCCACTGAAAAACTATTAGAACTAATAAGTGGATTCAGCAAAGTTGCAGCATTAATATACACAGAAATCTGTTGGGTTCCTATATACTAATCCTATATACTAACAGTGAACTAGCAAAAAGAGAAATCAGGAAAACAATTGAATTTACAATTGCACAAAAAAAAACCTATGAATAAACCCAACCAAAGAAATGAAAGACCTATATTCTGAAAACTAAAAGACACTCATGAGAGAAATTAAAGAAGACACGAATACGTGGAAATGTATCATGTGCTCATCAACCAGAAGAATTAATATTGTTAAAATGCAATTTACAGATTCAATGCAATCCCTGTCAAGACTCCAACAGCATTTTTCAAAGAACTAGAAAAAAATGCAATATACAGATTCAATTCTAAAATTCATAAGGAATCATGAAATACCCCAAATAGCCAAAGCATTCCTGAGAAAGAAGAACAAAAGCTGGGGAGGTTTCATGTCCTGACTTCAAGCTATAATACAGAGCTACAGTAATCAAAACAATCAGGTACTGGCACCAGAACAAACCCATAGATCAATGAAACAGAATAGAGAGCACAGATATAAACCCACACATATATAATCAATTAATATATGATAAAGGAGCCATGAATATACAATGGGGGAAAAGACAGCTTCTGCAGGATCTGGTTTTGGGAAAACTGGACATCTACATGCAAGAAAATAAAACAGGATTACTGCGTAACTCCACATATAAAAGTAAACTCAGAATGGGTCAAAGACCTGAATGTAAGACATGAAACCATAAAAACTCTGAGAAGAAAACATAGGCAAAAGTCTCTTGAACATAAATATGAGCAGTTTTTTCCTGGACATGTCTCTTTGGGCAAGGGAAACAAAATACAAAATGAACAAGTGGGACTACATCAAACTTAAAAGCCTTCTGTACAGCAAAGGATGCCATCAGCAGAACAAAAAGGCATTCTATAGTATGGGAGAATATATTCATAAATGATTTATCCAATAAGGGGTTAACACCCAAACTATATAAAGGACTCATACTCCTCCACACAAAAAAAAAGCAAGTAACCCAGTTGAAAAATGGGTGGAGGACCTAAAACAGACATTTCTCCAAAGAAGAAATACAAATGGCTGAGAGTTACATGAAAAGATGCTCCACACTGCTAATCATCAGGGAAATGCAAATCAGTACCACAATGAGATATCACCTCACACCAGTCAGAATGGCCACTGTACAAAAGATAAGAAGTAACAAGTGTTGGTGAGAATGTGGAGAAAAGGGAACCCTGTACACGGTTGGTGGGAATGTCAATTGGTGTAGCCAATGTGGAAAGCAGGATGGAGGTTCCTCAAAAAGCAAAATCCCTGATCTGAAATTATGCACTCCTATGTTTATTGCTACATTATTTACAGTTGTCAAGATCTGGGAGCCATGTAAGTGTCCATCAACAGGTGAATGGATAAAGAAGAGGTGGTACATATACACAATGGACTATTACTCAGCCATAAAAAAATCCTGCCATTTGCAACAACATGGGTAGATTAGAGGGTATTATGCTCAGTGAAATAAGTCATGCTGAGAAAGGCAAATACCATATGATTTCACTTATTTGTGGAATATAAATACAAAGCAAAACAGAATGAACAAAATAGCAGTAGACTCACAGACACTGAGAAGACACTGGTGGTTATCTTGGGAGAGTAGTTGGGGTAGGTTGGTGGGGAGGGTAAGGGGCATAAAGGGGTACAGAAATTCTCATAGTGTAGGTTGGTTACGGGAAAGCTTGGAAAATACAGCCAGTGATTCTGTAACATCTTCTTATGTTGACAGATAGTAGCTGTACTAATGGGGTTGAGGATTTAATAATAAGGGTAACTGTTGAACCACTGTGCTGTATACTTAAAGCTAAAATAAGACTGTATCAATTAAAATATATATTTACCTCCAGTGTAATTTTCTGCAGCATTAGGCCTAAATCAACATGGAGAGATATCAAAAGCAATCTTCAGTAAATAAATATTAAAAATATGTATGTATGATATTATAAAGTATTTAAAAACACAAACCAAACAGTATATAGTTTTTATTGGGAAGTGCAAATATTTTTAGAAGAATTAAAAAAGGATGTGCTGGAAGGATATGTACTATGGTTGTGATTACCTCTAAGGAGTTTTGGGAGGGAATTGCTTATAAGTTTTATTTGTTATATTTATGAAGTTAAAGACTAGGAGAAAATATAACATGTTAACAACTGTTAATTTGGGGTTTTGGAAATTAGATGTTTATTATGCACTTCTCTGAATTTTTAGATAGTTTCAAAAATCAAACATAAAAGGAATTATAACAAATTCTTAATGTCCTTATTATGCTTACTATATTGACAAAACAGATAAAAACAAATTTATGAAAAAAAAGGACAATCTATTAGATTTTTAACAGTTATTAACAGTGAAATATATCATCTTTGCCTACTTAATTAGCAACAGAAATCTTAATAAAATCTTGTGTGGAGAGAGTTTGGTGCAATGCAGTCTTAAATACTTGTGGCATTTTAAGTGGAAACAATTCTCTTTTGAAAATTTTAAAAATTATTTTAAGTGCTGTGAAATGACTTATCCTCTTTAACTTGTTTGTCCTACTTTTTGGAATCTCTCCTAAAGAATTAATCCATAGTATGAAAGAATTATAGGCATTAAAACATTATTTAGGATGTTAAAAAATTATGAGACCTAAGAATTTAACAATCGGATAAGGTTACATTAATTAGTTTACTTGATATACATCAGTTAAACAAATAAATGTAAAGACTGAGTAGCACTATGGAAAAATGTGAAGGATACGTTAAGTTTAAAAAGGGGATATGTCATATCAGTCTACAATTATTTAAATTACAGGATCATGTTAAATTTTAGCCTTATGTGACTCTTTTCCCTCCTTCACTACTTTAAAACATTTTCAGTGTTATTTTATCTTAAAATACTGTATTTATTTTTGGTATGTGCAGTGATTGGATTTTTGTTTTAAAAATGCTACTTTGTACTTGCCTCTTCCAAATCTCAACCCCTCTCCTAACTCTTTTAAACTTTAGGCAGAAATTAAACGTCTTCAAGAAGCCAATAAGGCAGCTCGGAAGGAAAGACAACTGATTCTTAAACAGCAGGAGGAAATAGAAAGGATTCGACAGACAACCATAAAACTGCAGGAGAGGTTAAAGTCTGCAGGAGAGAATAAATTGGTAAATTACATGAAATTATTACTAGTTTTCTGCCTCATGTTGCTTGCTAATACTTAAAACACTTCTAATCTAATATGAGGGATATGTCATTCTAACACTATGATACAACAGTGAACTCAGATAGAGTTCTAGTATGTGCCTTTATGTATAATGAGAGTTTTTATTTTTTTTCCCCATGGAATACTCAGGTTTTGAAAGGGACATATGGTTCATATATTACTTTAAAAATGTTTCCCATTAAGATTCCTCAAGGGAGAAACAACCTAAGACAGGCACAGTCGCAGGGGGGCCATCAGGTGAGAATTTGGGGATCAACAGAGGTGAGGCTCAGAACCTCACCCCCCCTGCTTTGAGAGAAATCTTCTGCGTCTGTGGATGTTTTGCTGCCCTTATCTAGCCTGGATTAATACTTAGTCCATAGGCACACACCTGATCATCTGATCATCTACATTTGCCTTCTTACAGCACTAAACTATGTTTTCTACCTTTATCTTGCATCTACGTACCACTTCAGCATTTTATTAAAAATAAAAATAATAATAATAATAAAGGGACAAATGTGGGATCAACATATAAATCAAGTACAAAAATCAAATGAATATTCATATTTGACCTGATTGTTCATAGGTCATAATGCGTGATCAAAACCGAAAGTTTCTGTGATGAATGCCCTTGTACTGTTCACCATGTAAGAATTTATTCACTATGTAAGAATTCGCTCACCATGTAAGAACTTGTTCGTTATGCTTCAGAAGATTGGAGACTGACGAGAATTAGACTTGAGATGGATTAATGATTGTACATTGAGCATTGACCCCCCTATACTGAATTTTATTGTTGTTAACAACCATTTGATCAATAAATATGAGAGATGCCCTCTCAAAAAAAAAAAACAAAAACAAACAAAAACAAACAAACAAAAAAAAATGTTTCCCATTTATAAGCTCAGTTAGGGTTAGAGCCTTGTCAATCCAAATATATTTCTCATAATTAATGGGGGAGACTGGTTTTGCTCTATATATGATATTTATTTCAGTTCTTCAGTGTTAATATAATGATACAAGAGCAAAGGAGATATTCAGGCAAAGACAAAATTTGGACCTATTCTAAGACACAATATAGCATCAATATAGTGTTAGAAAACTCAGACTACACAGCAGTACAGTTAAATCTCTAATATTCTGTGCTTTGGTTTTTAAAATAAATGCACTTTAAATTGTTTAACATTCTTAGAGTTATAGAAAATTTCAAATAGTACAAAGATCTCTCCCTGAGTTGAGAGTTTGTTGTCAACATTGGTACTTAACACAGTTTAATTTGCAGACCTCATTCAGGTTTCCCCAATTGTCACAGTAATGTTCTTTAAGTAAAAAGGTAAGTTCAAAATCACATATTGTGTTTAGATTTCATTTCTTTTTAGTCTTTTTCTGTCTGGATAAGTTCCTTGACTCTTACGACCTTGATACTTTGAAGGGTTACATGCCAGTTATTTGGTAGAATGTTCTTCAACTTAGTTTTAGATTTAGGTTGTGCATCTTGGGCAGGAATATCACAAGTGATCCTGTGATCTTTTCACTGCATTCTGTCAGGTGGTGCCTGATCTGGATTTATCCCATTACTGAAAATAATTGAGTTGATCACTTGATTAAGGTAGTGTCTACCAGAGGTTACTGTAAAGTTACTCTTTTTCCCTTTGTACTTTGTGGAGGTATTTTGGGACTATGTAAATTCCATGTCTTCATGAAACTTAAATTTATCTTTTTATTTACATCAGTATGGACTCATGGATACCTGTTTTACTCAGTGTTATGATGTTACTATCATTATTTATTTTGATGCTCACCTTGTCCCAAACTGGGCCATTAGGAGCCTCTTCAAGTTTGTGTGTCCTTTTGACATGTCCCCATCAGTCTTTGAGTACTTCCATGTTTTTTGGTGCAAGATATTTCAGGGTCATCTTATACTTCCCCTGGCCCAGCCTTATAATCAGCCATTTCTCTAAGAAGGAAAGTTACTTGAAACCAAGATCTGGTACTAGGCCTCCTCATTGCTTTTTAGGTTTTGCTCCTCCTACATAACAAATTTAGGGAATATACAAGTATATCTAGATACATACATGCATTTTATATGTATATTTATTTCTATATGTATATATACATATATTGTGTTAATGAGTTCATACTAATACACAAGGAGTACGTACTGATCCTTCTAGTTCCAATCCAATACCACAAGTTTCATTCTAGTTTTTCTTCTTGAAACTTCCTTCTCTGATAGATAACTTGTTAACATTTTTCTTAGTATAGTCAATAATTTGATTATTTCTCCCATGTAATTCATCTCCCATAACACTGCCACCCCTTACCTCATATGGATGTCCTTCTCACCCCACTAGGCTCTCACTCCCCAGGTCAGGCTCTTCCCCATTCCCTTGTCCTATATCCTCTTTAACCTCTTTGGACTCTGTTCTCTGTGGGAGCGCCACCTCACTCTGTTTTGGCTTATGCCTTGCCATGTAGGACCACTCCGAAGTGGACATCCATATGCCCCACTTGGGCTCTGACTCCCCATACAGGCCACCCTCCTGTATTAGATGCCTTCTTTGCCTCACTTAGATTGGGACACCCCACTTTTGGGCCTCCGTGCACCCCTGCATGGATACCCCCATTGTCCTGTTTCATCTAGTGCTTTAGGACTGAATCATTCAAGAAGGTTAAAGGGAAGTCTTGAGAAGGATTCTTTGTATTGTTCACAAAATCAAAAGTCATGATTGTCCTTACCCATATTCCTGAAAAGTTATGAGAATAAATGACTGTTGTGGGAAAGACTAAGCAATTTTTTTATTTTTACCAATCAGAAATAATATGTTGATTAAACCTATAGTTCTAATTGCTTTCATTATGAACTTTTTAATTTGTGAAAATGTTTTCTATAAGAAATATTTAAAGAAAAAAAGACCCATCTCTCAGTATAATTAAAATAAGCTATGTGTTCCCTTTATTCTTTGTGTCTGTACATATATGCTTTATATGTTGCAGTGTTTGTAATTTTGTATTCCTTTGAGTGGCTCAATTTTTTTAAATTAGGACATTTAGATACTAGATTGCTGGTAGCAGAAGTTTTTCGGATTTTTTAAAGGTCCTTAAATTATTATACTTGTGATTATTTATAAATATATGTAAAATACAAATAAAATTTATAAATAAAATAAAATTTATATTTTAGCCATTTTTTAAGAATATCAATCCTTTATTTTTCCAAACTTACTACATTTTCCTTAGTTTGAGATTTATTATAACATTTTCTATTATTCTTGACACATATTTTTGTATTAGTTAAGACAGTTATCTTTTGTGAATTCTACTACATATAGAATACACAAATTTATTCTACATTTGTGAAATCCATTAGTAGATTCTTCTACTTTGAAGATTTTTGCTTCATACATTGATCTGAGAATTATTCATTTGTATTTTTTTCTAAGTGTCTAATGGATTTTCTTTTTACACTTGACTCCTTCCTCCATCTTAAATTTTTCTATTGTAAGACATAGAAAAAAGGTATCTATATTCCAATGTATCTATATTCTATGATTGATTAAAGGAAACAACTTGTGAGCTAAGTAAAATTTTAAACATAGCATTTCTCTTTTGTTGTTGTTTTTTTGAGTTTGAACGTTTATGGAAAATAAACAATCCATTGAACTCCCTTATTTCCCCAAAACATGGACAGGTAGAAATTCACAAAGATGACTTTGGGTAAGCATATTGAGCCATCTATTTAATCATGAAGGAAATCTTATTTTTTAATTGAAGTATTATTGATGTATAACCTTATCTTGATTTCAAATATACAGCACAGTGGTTCAACAGTTAACCATATCATTAAATCCTCACCCCCTCTACTGCAGTTACTATCTGTCAACTTAGTAAGATGTTACAGAATCATTAGCTGTATTCTCCATGCCATACTACTGTCCCTGTGACCAACTTATATTGTGATTGTGAATTATTTTGCCCCTTTATTATCCCTTTCACCTTCCCCCACACCCACCCCAACTCCTCCCCCTTGTTAATCACTAGTTCCTTTTTATCTATGAGTCTACTGCTATTTTGTTTCTTCTGTTTTTGTTTCAGCCATTTTTGAATGTGATATAATTTTGCCCTTTAACACCTTAATTTCAGCTATTTTACAAATACGGTTTTGAGGATAAACATAATTTTGAAAATGAAAGTGTTTAAGATCAATTTGAAATGTTAAATTCTATAAAAATGTAACACCTTGCCTCCTCTTGTTTGTAGGACTCTCATAGTGATGATGATACGAAGGATAATAAGGCAACCAGTCCTGGTCCAACTGACTTGGAAACCCGCAGTCCTTCCCCCATTTCAATCTCCAGCAGTGAAACTAGCAGCATTATGCAGAAATTGAAGAAAATGAGAAGCCGCATGGATGAAAAGTAATTTGTTTTTATAAATATCTTCTATTTACATTGGAAGTAGTAGCAACAAATATTTTTAATGTAATTAGATTGATATAACATGATATTTTATGGATTCAGTAGCATTTTAGCAGAATTATTAAATCAACCTAGAAGTCAGTTAACTAAATCTTTTTTATAAAACACATTTTCTTGTTTTTTTCTTATTTTAAAAATCAAAGTAGCATTTGCATATACACCCATGACAATGCTTTCTCCTTTCTTTTATTAGAAGTTATGAAGAAGTGTGAAATTTGTACCTTCTCTGAGGACATGTCTATTGACTTGGGGGTGTAATCCTGAGATCACATCCTGTGGCTCTCAGAGAGAGCTGATTAATTAGAAGAGTGAAATTTTATTCTCATTAGTAGGTGTGGATTGCTCAGTTAAAACCAGAGAAACTGAAATTCTCCTGGGATGTTGGGATTTGGCAGGCCACCATTCTTCTAAAACATTTCTAAGTGTGGGAAAACTACTATTCAGATGTAGCTCAGTTGTTCATCAGCTTTGACCATGTAAAATGACATTTATGTGAGAGTTCACTCTTTTGGATGTACATTTAACTAAATACACTTGTAAAGTAGCTGCTTGTGGACCCTATCCTTGACTTTAACCTCTACCTTCTTTAAACTAGAAGAGAGACCCATTAAAATTTTTTGTTGACTGCTATTTTGAGTTAGCAACTTGAACTACAGATTGAACCTAAGTTGTATCTTGATATCCTTTAATAGTGTATCACATCATCAAATTTAATAATACTGTATATTATACGTGACTTCAACCTATGATTTAGTTTTTGAACAGTCAAGCAGTTCTAAGTCAAATGACACTTCATTGCTTAGTTGAGATTATGTAATTTAAAATTGACATTTCATGACTTAAAATACCTAAATAGATTATGAAGGGACTTTTCACAATAAATATGATTTTTTAGAGTAAAAAAATAAAAGTGAACCCAAAAATTTATGTAAATGTGTAAATATTCCTTTTGGATGATTTCCATGGGATTGACTAATTTAGATTTTTTCAAGTAGGAATATATTGACATTTAGACTGAATGTATTTTCCTCCTTTCCAGGTAAAATTTTCCAGTTGCCAATATAGATACACTGTATTGCTCTAGGGATCTTTGAATTCAGAATAATCCCTCATAAATGTTCATAACTAATTGGACATTTTATATCCACCTCCAAAAGTCTTTGAATGGTAAATGCTGGAGAACATATAGTTTCAGGGGTATTTTCTTCATTGATCCTTTCTTGTCTATATCAGGTCTTTATTGCTGGTCTCTATGAATAATATCCTAATTGTTTTAAATTTGGTGAAAGCTTTAAAAATTCTAAATTAACAACTTAAAGGTTCGATTTATTGATTTTGTTCTAAGTTTTGTTAACTATTTTCTTGAATCCAAAATATTAAACACCCCAAATTTTTGTATTACTGCTCTACCTTCCTTTGTCAACTACAGAAGTAAACTTTTGAAAAGTTTGTCAAAGAGAAGAGGCCTTGAAGCATTCAGTGATTTTACTATTCGTTGTTGGAAGCAGTGCAGTTGTGTTTGTGGGTAGGGATGAGGGAAGGACAGTAGTGGTGCAGAAATCAGCTTTAATATTTGGACGATGGTATTAAAATTTGAGGATGAACTGGAGTATTTTCCAAAATTAGCAGTGCACTAAAAAAGATTATTGTTAAACAATAGTTGTTTTTTAATCTTCAGAGGAAAGTAATGTGAAAACTAATTTTAAATACTGTTCAGATCACCAAAGCTTTATAATTATATCTCCAACAATATTGGAATGTCAGCTCAATAAATAAAAAGTGAGCTAATTTTGTGATCATTTGCTACAGTAGATACCTAATAAAATCATTTAAGAATTCACTAATAGGCACTATTATTTGTTCTGTAGATTCGTAAAGGCAATCTTCCAAGAGATTTTATTGATGTAAAGCCTGTCAAAAAATAGTCATCCTTCTCAATAAGTTTAGCTAATGTTTTGGAGAATTTTTCATTACGTATTGTTGCTTATTGTTAATCTCTGAACTCTGATTCTATGACAAGTATTTTTCTGAAGTGATCAAATTGTTCTTGGCTACAATGCAAGATTTCCTTCTTGAATGTTTCATTGAGACAACAATGCCTTTGTTAAGATTTATATTTCTAATCTGTGGCTTTTTGTAACCTCTTTATTGAGTTGACATTTTATAATAATTTCCATTTCTCACTACAGTGAAAAGCAAAAGAAATTTCAGCTGTGAAAGAGATGAACAGCAACGAAAATATGTTTGTAAAAGCCACAGACTGAATAGCCCTTGGTCTTTTGGTACTATTGGCAAATGAAATCTGAGTTTTATTACTGTGAGGGGTGTTATTTACAATATAAGAGGATTGCCCATAATCATGAAACAGATTTTTTTTTTTAAATACCATGTAGTTGATTTTTCCTGTCATTTTGCCTATTCCCATTTCAGGAAAATTGTTTACTAAGAAAATAAAACACCAAAGGATGATATTATCTTTAAGTATTAAAATAGGACATAGTGCATTTTCTCTTTTATTGGTTAATAGCAACTGCTCCTCCATATTATTCATCATTAATTTTAATTTATTCCCTTAGCAGTTATTTATTGGGAAATGGGTGAATATGCTAGGTTCTGAGGGCTATGAAGATGAATCAAATGTAAAACCTGCCTGCCCATAAAGAACTTATCGTCTAGGTGGAAAAAAGAACAAGTACCAGGTTCCTTTAGAGAGGCATATGTAAATCAATTGCTAAGGAGTTCAGAGGAGGAAGAAATTTTTACTGAAAATACTATATCAAGGAAATTTTCATAGATGAGTGTTCAGTTATATATTTTTGACTTAGAAAGTACTTTATAGCACAAGAATAAAAAAGCAAAGTATAACAAACATAAAGTTAGTTTTTAGTTTGATCATTGCAGACCAAGGTATGGAAGAATGAATCCTGTAATCATAAAACTCCTGAAGCATTCCTTTTACATATTTAAAATATCCTGTTAGCTTAGAAACCACTAAAGGAGCAAATTAACTTATTTGGTTTTAAATAATTAAGAGTTGAACAGAAATATTGGGTGACATAGCTTTGTCTAAAATATGGTATTGGCTGATCATTATTGAATCTTCACCATTCTGTTGAGTTTATATAAAGTTAAGGATTTGCAAGGGAAAGCTTTTGATATTCCCTCTTAATGTCATTTTAATTAGAAGACATTTTAATTAGAATTTTTTAAGAAATATATTAAATATTATTGCTTTAAATTAGAAATAGAGTTTTCTGAGAAAAAGTTCTAGACTAAATGTAGCTGAATTAATCCTGATAGTCTGATAATGTTTTTATTTTTTTTAGTTACTAGATTAGGGATAATGTACCTGTATTATTTCATTTATTAAATTACATGCAAGTTATTAGGTAATTTTAAGTAGATTTTGTAAGTTATTCTAATTAGATTTAATTTTAATTTTTGCAAGTTATTTTGTAAGTAATTTTAATTAGATAATTTTAATAGATTTGGCTGTAGGAAAAAATAGTAGACTATATTTACTCTTATTAGGTCAGTACTATCCATATCCTCATTTATTTCCTTTTCTGAGTGTCATTAAAATGCTTAAGTACTTGAAAGAATTAATCCATTTTAAAATTTAAATTGCTGTTTCATTTTTATTTGTAATAATATAGAATCAAAGAATTATTTAGATCCAAAAGAACTGTAAAATGACTTAAGGTATTAGGTTTTTGTTTAATATCTTTCAGAATCAAATGAGTTTTGAACTGAAAGTTTCCTTTATAGTTTAGATCCTAAGTTTGCTCTTTCAGATTATAACATGATTTTATAATGTTCTAGAATGTATGTACACTACATAAGAAACATTTTTCTGGGAAGAAATTCTAACTTTAAATTAAATTTTTCTTAACACTATTTCATAAACTGTCTTCTTTTTCTATTAGCAATTTCTTTTGTTCCTTTCTAACCTAGGGCTTTTGAATATGCATAATCTTTATAAATGAAAAATAAATTATCATTACTTGTTCTAAGAGAGAAAATTATATTCCTCTGAATCAAGCTGGACAAAAAAATTTTGATTGTATCTATTTAAAGTTTATTTTACATGTTTCAATATTCTACTTTTTGTACTAGGTCATGCATACATTTAGCAGTTATACACTTAATAGGGTGGGTGATATTTGAATGTTATGAATAGATTATTTTGGACCTTTTGCCAACTACATTTGTTTCTGCATAATATTTTGATAATTGGCATCAAAATAAGTTTATTATACCTCCATAAAGAATGGCAAGGAAGGTTGCAGTGTCTTACTGAAACGTGGCAAAACTGTTTTTCCTGAAACTTCAGTGCAGAAAATCAAGGCAATCCAGATACAAGCGTGTGTGTGTTTGTGTGTGTGTCTATATAAGTAGATGAAGGGGAGGTGAAATATTAAGTTGTATGTGGGGAAACAGACATTGAAATAATCTGTTATCTAAAGATACACATGTAGGCAAGATTCTACATACTTTTAAAAATGTAGACAAGTGGCTGGATTTATACCTAGATTTTCTCACTTCTGTGACATGGTGATATTATATCCTTGCCCTTCCAAGGCAATAAATGTTGCCTTGAACTAAAAGTTATTATTGTGTGCGTGTGAACAGGAGCATGCTCTGTCAAAGAGAATTAACCTTTCCAGACTGTTATTAGACTTAATTATTTATATGTATATACAGTTAAAAAGAAGAGAAACTAGTGGACTATTGTCTACTTTTGTAACTTTAACTATGGAGTTTTCTCCTTACCTTGAACCATGATTGAGCTGTTCATGACATGATTTTTTTTTTTAACTACTGGCAGTATTTATTGGGGCTAGCTTCACTTATTCTTAATTATGCATCCTAATATTTTATAGAGTGAGTATTATATTTAACTATTATTGTTTAAGTGAGCCTTTGTTAAAGATAAAGTAAAATACCTCTAGTAGGTCCTGTTAGCACTAAGTTTTATGTTGTAGAGGTGAACAAGGTATTTTTACTCTAACTTGATTTTGTAAATTATATTATTTTCAAGCTACATCATTATGGTAAAGTTAACTAAGGCAAATGTAGTGCTTTTTAATTTAATTTCAAGCTTAAAATATACAGAAGGTACAGATAAAAAAAATCACTTGCTCAGGATTACAGATGTGTGTAGAATTGCTGATATACTAGGTTCGTGGCCATAATTGTTGTACACTGTGTTAAAGCTTATAGGAAAACTTATTTAGCTCCATACTGTATTTCTCATTACTTTACTCACAAACAAATAAATTTGCCTGAAAGTATAGATGATGGTTAAGTAACTTCTTGAGAAGAAAGGCATGTTTATTGAGATACCATTGGTAAGATTTATAAAAGTACATGTTTTGTGTGTTACACAGTGTATAACACTTGCTTTAATTGAGTAGCTTATGATGTTATTCAGGAAGCATGTTAAAAGTTCTTCACTCAGCTCTATGCTTTCCCTTCCTCATTCTTTCTGCCTCTTGATCTCTTGATTTTAAAATCTTCCTCCTTATTTTGTAGACACTGCTCTCCTGTTCACTACTTCTTCTCTGTCTTTACGTCTCATCACTGGGCCTCTCTCAGTGTCTGTTTTCCCAACCTTCATCCCAAATTCCAGCTGTATATCTACAACCAGTTGGTCAGGTAACTTTGCACCTTTTCCAGTGCACTCTTTGATAGAGCATGCTCTGTTCTTTTTGTTTTGTTTGCCTTTTCTTTGTTTCTTTTTTTTTCTAACAGCTTGGAGGCCTCTTGTCAAATGTCCCATAGATTTTTTTTTCTTATTGTTTCCACATTAATTTGACATGCTGATTGTTCAGAAGTGGAATGATAGTTCTTGTGCTTTTTACTAAATGTTTTTTGGGTGTGTGAATGCATTTTTGTTGATCAGCTACCAGTATAGATTGAACACAGTAATATGAGCAGCCCACCTTTTATTTGCTGTGCCATCTACATTTGAAGAGAGTTTAATATTAGCCTTTTAACTACTTAGTAATTTTTCCTAAATCAGTAATTTCTCCTAAGCTAAGATATATTGGGCTATTTAATTTCAGAGTCGGGCTAAATTGAAAAATTTGAGGCATTTAGTGTATCTTTTTTCTCAAGTAAACAGTTATATGTATGTGCATAAGGCATCTGATTGTGGTGCTTAGTGCATGAAAGACACGATGATCACCTGACATTGCATCTCTCGGGTAATTGGAACCAAACTAACTCTAACTGAAGCAAAACCAGACTGAATTTGAAAATAAAAGTAAAAAAGGGACATAAACATGTTTTTTGTTTGCTTGCTTGTTTGGGAGCTTTGGGATTTGTTTTTTGTTATTGTTTTGGTCTTTGTTGTTTGGGTTTGTGTGTTTTCTGGTCTAAGCCTTCATAATAAATTGCTTTTATCTTCTGTTACATAAAGGAGTCACCTATGAGAAATGAATGTAAAAGTTAAGTCATGGTTGTTCAGATACTCTGAAGATTTTTTTTTCTGAAATGACCACATTTTTCCTTTGATAATCTTCATAAACTATTATAAGTAAAGCATGAATTCTCTCATTTTCTGAATAAATTGACTCATCAAAGCTTCTGTTGTCTCAAACTTTTTTCAGAGGAGTAGTAGCAACATCCTGTTTTTACACAGCTTGTTGATAAGGTAACGAGTGATAGAACTCTCACAGTGATTTTTGTCTATAGATTTGTTCTCTCACTGTTCTTCACGGTGTGACCATAGGTTTCTAACAAAGAGAGAACAAAAACTAATGCAACGGCGACAGCACGCAGAAGAATTACTAGAGTGGAAGCGACGATTGGATGCAGAGGAAGCAGAAATTCGTCAAATGGAAAAACAGGCTTTGGCTGCCTGGGACAAAGAATTAATAAAACCTAAAACTCCTAAGAAAGAGCTAGAGGACCAGAAAACAGAACAAAAAGGTAATAAATACACTGTTCAGACTACAACTAAAGCCTAACATAACTGTTTTACTTCACTATTTTAAAAACTAATCAATTAAGGGTGAAGAATGCAATATAATTTTAAGTGCTATAGAAATTGGAAAGGTAAGAGAATATTATGAATAACTTTATGCTAATATACTTGAAAACTTTAAAGAAATGGTTAAATTCCATAAAATTGGGATAGGTTTATTCCATGGCCATGTGATATTTAACACACATTAAAAAATTGGTAATGTGGTGAATTACTTAAACAGATTAAAGGAGAAAAATCACATAATCTAATGGATTCAGAAAAGGCATTTGATAAAATCCAACAAGCATTTGTAATAAAACAAATAAACTTCAGATCAAAGTAGCAATAGGAGGGAACTTTTCTTATCCAATACAGGATATCTATTAACAAAACCTAAACCTAGAACAGATATCATACTTAAAGATAAAGCTTTGGAAGCTTCCCCTTTGAATTTGGAAATAAGTCAGAGATGCTTTTTTCACCTATGAAGTGAAAGGAAGAAGCAAAACTCATTATTATAGATGATAAGGCTATACACATAGAAAATCCAGCTTTTCCATGTCAGTTGTTAGAATTAACAAGTGAGTTTAACAAGGTTGCTGGATATAGAATCCATAAATAAAATTCATGTTTTGTTGCATGTAAAATTGCATGTCTATAGACCACCAGAAATTTGTTAGAAAAATCTAAATTTTATAAGGAATACTATTATAATAGAAATAAAAAATATGAGATACCTAGGAATAAGTTTAACAAAAAATATCTAGGATCTTTATGGAGAAAAATTTAGAATTTTTTAGGTGACATTAGAGCATAGTAGAAAATTTTTCCATATGCACAGATTATATCATAAAATATGTTCATTCTCCCTGAACTTATTTGTAGATTCAATTCGTCAGAAACCCAGAAAGATTTCTTCATAGGATTTGATAAGCTCATTTTAGAATTTATATGAAAGATCAAAGGACCAAAAAGCAAGACACTCCTAAAGAAGAACCATAAAACACAGGAACTTACTTTACCAGATGTCAATACTTCTAAAACTGTAATAATTAAAACAATATGATATTTGTACAGAGATAGACAAATAGACTATGAAATAGCCCAGAAAAAAAGATCTGTCCATACATGGAAAGTTGACTTCAGACTTAGGTAACTTTGCAGACTAATGAAGAAAAGAAGGACTCTCCAATCAATTTTTGTGGAAGGAAAAAATGATGGTAGATTCCTATATAACAATATAAAAGGCTTTATCTCAAAGGGGGAGAAAAGCTTAAATGTGAAAAGTAAAACTATAAAACTTGTAGAGGATAATATAAGAGATTATATGACATCAAGAGGAAGGAAAGATTTAACGTGTTACACAAAGCAAAAACCGTAAAGGGAACGGCTGATAAGTTTGACTTCAATAAATTAAAATTTTACGTTCATTTGTATACCATAAAGAAAGTAAAACAGAATGAGATTTTTGCAACACATGTGACTGGCAAAGGAATATTATCAAAAATATGTAAGCGAATTCTATAAAACAATAATGAAATGACAACCACATTAAATGAAGTAGGCAAAAGAATAGACACTTCACAAATGAAGAACTCCTCATGTTCAATAAACATATGAAAAGGTGTCCAACTTCGTTAGTAATCAGGGCATAAAACTATAAAGAAATACTATTGCATACTTGTATTCATTTCCTCAGGCTGCCTGCCGTAACAAATTATCACAAATTCAGTGGCTTAAAAGTTTTATTCTCTTACTTATGGAGATCAGAAGTACAAAATTGAGGAGTTGGCAATATTGTGGTCTCTCTAAAGGTTCCAGAGGACAGTTCTTTCATTCTTCCTTCCAGTTTCTGGTGGCTATGCATCTCTTGTGTTTGCATACCTGCATTCTCATGTGGTCTTCTCCATGTCTGTCTTCTCATCTTTTGTCTCATAAGGAAACTTGTCATGATTTTGGGCCTCACCATGGTGATCTCACCATGAGATTCTTAACTAATTTTACATCTGCCAAGATCTTTTTTCCAAATAAGTTTATCTTTACAGGTCTCTGGGGTTAGACATGGGCATATCTTTCTGGGGGCCATTATTTAACCCATTCATAATACCCATCAAATCTTTTGGTAGACGGATAAAACAAAGAACTACTGGTGTAAGTGTTAAACCTGGTTTTAAAAACAGTAAAAGGAGAGGCATTAAAAATAATAAAATCATAAAAATAATAAAAGTGAGATACACACATCCTACAATTCATAGTTCCATTCCCAGGTCTAAATTCTAGAGCATTGCTTCTTAAAATATGGCCCGTGAAACTCTGGTGAGGTTCTGAGATCCTTTCAGGGAGTCTGAGAGGTCGAACTTATTTTTATAATACTAACATGTTGTTTGCCTTTTTCACTGTATTGACATTACCCTGATAGTACAAAAACAGTGGTGGGTAAAATTGCTGATGCCTTACTGTGAATTAGGGCAGGGGCGCCAAATTGTATTACTAGTCATTATTACTCTTCACTGCCCTGCACTCAAAATAAAAATATGCCATTTTATGTAAAAATATCCTTAAGTAAGCATTTACAAATATTAATTTTATTGAATCTCTGTCTTAGAGTACATATCTTTTTAATATTCTGGTTGATGAAATAGGAAATATGCACAAAGCACTGGCATGTGCTGAACCATGATGGTTGTCTTGAAGAAAAGCACAATGCAGTTTGAGTTGCAAGATGAACTAGCCATTTTTCATGAAGTACTATTTGTACTTAAATGACTAACTGTGGTTATTCAGACTTGGGTATTTGGCAAACAGTTTCTCAGAAATAAATTAAGCAGCTGTGACTCTTCAAGGCAAACAACTGACAGTATTTATTGCCAGTGATAAAATTTAAGCCTTCAAGTAAGAATTAGGATTTTAGAAATGCCGTTTCCTCTACCATGAGCTTGACAGCTTTCCAATACTTAAAAGATTTTTCTGATATGATGGGAGGATGATATTAATCATCTTTTCATATTGTGTTATGAAATGTGTCAACATTTGGAGATCTTCATAACTCAGTGAACCAGAATTTTCCAAATTACCAGTGATGATTTAGAAAACCATGCATGGGTGAAAGATCCATTGAAAGTAAAAGGTAGACCAATGGATTTTGATGTAACAAATCACAAAAAGTTCATCGATAAGGTTTCACATTCTACGTTAGAGCTAACACTTAAGAAGCTACCAAATGTCAATTTTGGTATAATATAAAAAAAAGAATATCTATGAAGACTGTTAGAATACTCTTCCCTTTTCTAAGTATGTATCATTTGTGTAAAGCCAGCTTTCCTGCATATGTTCACCTAAAACAACATATAGCTATAGATTGCATATAGAAACAGATAGGAGAATCCAACTGCCTTCTCTTAAGCCAGACAGTAAATTATATTTTTTTTAAATGTATAACATTCCTCCTTTCAACTAAACCTTTTTTTAGAAAAATGCAATTACTTTAAATTTTAGAAAATGTTATTTATGTTAACATGTTTATTACTGTTATTTTTAAAATAAATATTTAAAAAATTTTTCCACTTTAATTTCTAGTATGGTAAATATTGATAGTGTATCTATAACCACATAAACTAAAGCTTTTTGGGGGGGTCTTAATAATTTTTCAGTGTGAAGTGGTCTTGAGGCCAAATGTTTGAGAAATACTATCTTAGAGTAATTTTTTCAAATTGTGGGTTATCCTATTAGAGATACATGAAAACCATTTAGTGAAAGACAGTCAGCATTGTTTAAAGTTGAAATAGAATAGAAAATACCACTATATCACACATGGTAAGGATAAATATTACAGTTAAGGTATAAAATCCGAAAGCCACTGCTGTAGAGAACTTTTACATAGGTAGACAGATGGCTATTTGGATAATAGATAATAGATTGATATAAATATATCTATAAATACCTATATAGATACATATAGATATCTATAGATATTTATATACTAGGAGATACATATGACATTGTTCATAGCAATATCTGAAGTAGCAAAAAAAAAAAGGAAACTACCCACATGTCCTTCAGTAGGAGAATGGGTAAGTAAATTGTGGTATATTCACCTATTACATCATGTTCAGTGAAAATGAAAACATGACAACTATACAAATCAACATACATGAATCACAAAACAAATCACAGAGACTACAAGCAGGTTGATTCCTTTTGTAGAAAATCAAAAAGCATGCAAAACTAAGTGATATATTATTTAGCTATACATACCAAATGATATATGAAACCAGTGACATAGTACAGTTCATGTATAATCTTCCTTTTCTATTCAGCAGAGCATACTTCTGCATCAGCTTCCCCATCCTTATTGTATAGCCTCAAATTCTGCTTCAGATTTCTCCATCTTAGAATGAAATTTAAGAGGACCTGTAAAAAAGACTAAATTTCTCAGGTTTCATCATGGGCTGTAATAGAAGTAAAAAACAATTCTGACTGACTAGAAGGCAAAAATAGCTTGTTCAAGCCTCCATTTATCAGGAACTGTTGGCCTACTGAATCATGGAAAGCATTATTGGGTAAATGTAGTAAAGGCACCTTTAATGCAATTTGCATATCATCAAATATAGCTTATGAATAGTTGAACTACCTAATAAGGTAAAGTGGCATAAAGAAAAAAAGGAAAATACAATATAATGAAATAAATGACAGTGTACCCATTAGGGCACATTGTTGCAACAGCTGAAGCTGACTTAGACCAAGCAGAAGAGTAACTTATTCTAAAGGATATTCGGTGGTTCATAACATTTTTGAGATGTCTAGAGAGTAAGCTCCACACCAAAATTCTAAAGACAGTGCTAGCACCACACCACAGAACTGGCCTGATGAGAAAACCGCCCCAGGTGCTACTCAGCAGAGCCCTAGAGAAAACTTCCATTTTCATTTCCCAATTAATGCCACTTCTGCACTAGGAAACCAGCCTTGCAACCACCAAAAAATCCACTGTCACTACCAAAGCCACCTAAAATAGCTTCCACATGGTTTCTTCCTCAGGTTACTCACTTCCAAGATGAGGTCTTTTACAGGGACATCCAGCACCAAATCCTAGCAATCAGCAAGGGAGGCTGGGAATATCATTTTTCTAGGTTCTGTTTTGGGTAACAATGAACTTTTGTAGTGGGAAATTTATCAAAAAGCAGTGAAGGATTAAAAATGTGCTTTGGCTCCAAGAAATATGACAGATGTCCACTAGAAGCAGAATTCAAGCCATGTACCTTTCTTTCATAAAGCATTGGAAAATATCATTCAGGAAAGAACTCTCAGACTTTCATTCAAAGCCTGATTTTTAAAGCAGTCTTCAGATGCAGTGACTTCAGTCTTTTCCCACCTAAACAAAAAAGAAGCTACTTTTGTTTCTGTATTTGAAATATAAAATAGAGTTATAATGACTCTTAAATTCTTCATGGCAGAAAGCATTAGGTTATAGATTAAGAAATTCAGTATTTACTATGTGCTTGTAGTGGTGTAACAATATACAATAGATGTACATTGGTTGGTAAACAAATCAACCACATATTGGAAAGTACTTTGAGTTTGAAGAATATACTTATTATATAATCACTACTGTATAGTTAATTCAGACTCCCCACAGTATCAAAATCTAGATTTTAAGTGTATTTTTCACATAGTAAGTTTGTTAGAGACTATCTGCATCTGCAATAGAATTTTCTATCATCATCACGAGGTTTTGTCTGTGCTGCCCAATGTGGTAACCACTAGCTATGTGTGGCTATTAAGCTCTTGAAATTTGTCTAGTAGACCTGAGGAACTGAATTTTACTTAATTTTCTTATTTACATAGCCATGTGTGGCTAAGGGCTACCACACAGGGCAGCACGTGCAGATTACACATTTCACAAAGTTTTGGAGTTTTTTCATTTTGTTTTATGTCACATTATATAGGATATATTTAAAAGAAATGCTAAAGATTAGCTAAGATTGTTCATATTTCTTCCAAAGTGTCCAAATACTGCTAGACTCCTATTGACATATAACTCTGTCTTCAAAAGTCAAAGATACAATGAAATACCAGCTTACATTTATTAGGATGGCTATTATCAAAAAAGAAGAAGAGGAAGACAAAACGTGCTGGTGAGAATTTAGAGAAATGGGAATCCTTGTGTGTAAACTATTGGTTTACCTTTGAGGTATGGACATTGTGCAAATGAAAGTGGTTGAGGATAAGTGGGTGAAGTAATTGCTTTACATCTTCTGTACTCTTTGAAGTTTTTTTTTTTTTACTACATTCTTACACTACATTTATAATTTAAAAAGTATGGGAAAAGGCAAAATGAAGACTTCCAAAATGAAGTCTTCCACAAAGACTTCAAATTGGAAAAGCCTCAGTGATTCTTTTTCAGGAGGTGGTAGTACAAATGATTTTCATTTTCTTCATTAAACAATTTTTATATTATTTTAACTTTTCAAAGGAGGGTATGTTACTTATCAGACAAAAATAAAATACCTGTGTTGAGGGTTATAAAGCGGAAATGTAGAGGATTCTTCTATTCCCTACTACTTAAAAATTAAATGATTTTGTAAATCATTTAAAATTTTGCCCACATTCCATCTTAGAATAAATGAATACCCTTGAGGATTTTTAGAATTCCTGCCTTCATTCAACCACTCTGATTATATTTCTTATATACAGTATAAAACTATAACTTAAAAATTTTTTAACTGAATTGCTTTTAAATTGTTGTTTATTAAAGTAAAACATTCTTGGGGCTATAGGTATTTCTTATGTTAAATAAACTTATTTTACAGATTTCAAGCCTAAAGTCTTAGGTGATATTTTTTAGAATTGAGTATAACACAGAGTTAGCAGTGCTGACCCAAAGTGTGATATAACCTAATCCTTGTGGGGCATTGTAGAGACAAAGAGAAGAGAACAAAGGAAAGCAATGTATGTTCTTAATATTATACAGGTATAATGTCAAGACTTTTCTATTTGGTGTCAAATATATTTGTTTTCTTAGAAAAAGCAGAGACCATAACAAACAGGAAATTCTAGAGCCAGGACAGTGCTACAGATTCTGAAAGTGCTAAATAAAATACAGGATATATCTCCATTGATGGCAAGCAGCTTTAATTCATTCATTTTAATTACTAGGTAGCATTTCATTGTGTAAATATACCATAATCTATCTTACTTTCAGTAGATAATTGCCTTCCTTCTAGTTTTTGACTATTTCAGCAATCCTGCTGATGACCATGTATATGTCTCATGCTGCATATATGCAAGATTTATCTAGGATGCATATCTAGGAGTGGAATTGCTAGATAATAGAGTGTTATCATCTTTTCCAAGTATTCATAAATTGTTTTCCAAAGTGGTTGGACCAATTTCCACCCCTAAACAAATACATGAGTTGTCATTGCTCTGTATCTTCATATACACTTAGATTTTCAGTGACTGTCATTGCTGATTATATGTTATAAGTATCTTCTCTCAGTTTGTGTCAGCCAAAATTCCTGATTAGACTAAGAGACTTTGTAGTAAATGTAATTCATTAAGTGATGGGGTTAAAAAATCTAAATGTAGCTACTAAAATTTGCTAAAAATAAATGTAAATTGTAACAGTTGAACATTTGCCTTGACCAAAAATATTTACTTTTTCCTGTTTTCATGCTCTCTTTCTAGAAATAGCAAGTGAAGCAGACTCTCCGATACCTTCCTACTCTCATCTACAAAGTGAAAGCTCTATCCCAGAAGAACTGGGCAGCCCTGCTGTTGAATATGTACCATCTGAGTCTATAGTTCCAGGGCAGCCAGGGAGTCCAGATCATAGTATACTTACTGAAGAAATGGTTTTTTCACAAGAACTGGAATCCTCTACCTCTCCTAGTAAATACGTAAGTTAATGTATATTTTTATCTTAAAGCTTCTTTAGAAAGAAACCTGTCTAAAAGGTTTATTATTAACAGTTACAGTCTTGATATTAATGACATTGACTATCACCCATGTCTGTAACATACAGTATAAGCCATTTGAATAGTCACTGAATATCCTTGTGTTGAGAACTTTTAGGATATACTTTCTTAGCATCTTTCAAGTATACCATACAGCAGTGTGAACTGTAGTCACCATGTACATTTTATCCCCAGTACTTATATATCTTATAACTGAAAGTTTATACTATTTGACCACCTTTATCTAAATTCCCCACCTCCCAAACCCTACTTCTGGTAAGCACAAATTGATCTCTTTTTCTGAGACTGGTTTTTTTAAGATTCCATATATAAGTAAGATCATACAGTATTTGTCTCTCTCTGACTTACTTCACTTAACATAATGCCCTCAAGGTCCATTCTTGTCATAAATGGCAGGATTCCCTTTTTCCTGGCTAAGTAGCAAGCAGTCCGTTATATGTATACCATTATCCGTTCATCTGTTGATGGAGAGCTACTGTACATGATCCAGCAATTCCACTTCTGGGTATGTATCCAAAGAAAACAGAGTCGCTATGTCAAATAGATATCTGCATCTCCATATTTAGTATTTTTAAAGTTTTTTAAAAAAGGGTAAATATCATTTATACAGTAGCCACTCCTAGTTTATTGTAAACATCTTTAAAAGCATGCTTTTTTATAACTATTTTTTTTTAATTAAAGCGTTATCCTTTATATAACTTTTAAACTGTTTTTTCACTTTTTATGTTGGAGTTATTTAAAGCTCTTTGTAAATATTGTCTTTAACTGGTTAAAATCTCAAATTTTAAATAGAATTTTATAGCTGTATCATAAAACAGTTCCCATTTGGTTTTCTCTTTGAACAGTCACCTCCCAAAAGCTGCACATCTGTGTCAAAGCAGGAGTCTAGCAAAGGACATCATAGAAATGGAGGACAAGGCCGTCTACCTGTCAGATCCCATCAACACAGTTGCAGTTGGTCAGATGAGTCATTATCTATGACACAGTCAGGTAAGACTAATAACAAGGAGTTAGTTTTCTTTGTACTGTATTTGAATTCCTCTTTAATAAGCTTTATCTAGCGGTATTCTAGTACAATGTATCCTTCGTTACACTTGTTGTAAAGGCTTTTTTCTTACCAAGATAAAATCACATATCTCTTTACTTTACTTTAATAATTATATCTAACTACACAAAATATAAAAAGTTGTTATATTCTCGAGTGTTGATGGATAGTCATTTATTCTTCAGACATCTGTTGAAATTTTTTCTGTATGTTAGGCACTGTTTATGTGTTCCCATAACACTCTGTTTCAGCTTGTTAAAACAGACAGCACATAAATTGTGACCAACCTTTACCTAGCAGCTTTACCCTACTAGAATATAGACTATGTTTTGTTAAAAATTGTTACTTTGCATTGTTAGGTATTTATTAAATGTTTCTTGAATGAGTTAATGAAGACAGGAGGACAGATAGGAGGTCGTAGAGTAGGATAGCATAAGCTTCAAAGGAGGAAAAGTAGAGAACAGACTGCAAATGGTAGTGGGGAGCATGTCTGTTTTCCCATAACTTCTATCCTACTATAAATTTCTGTAATACAGGCATACCTTGGAGATATTGCAAGTTGGGTTCCAAACCATGACAATAAAATGAATATTGCAATAATGAGTCAAGTGAAATTTTTGGTTTCTCAGTACATATAAAGTTGTGTTTACCCTATACTGTAGCTAAGAGTGCAATAGCATTATGTTTTAAAAAAGTCAGTCAGTGGAGCTGTCAGAACACACAACATTCATCAATTAAGTTCCTCATCTTAGTATGAGCACAGTTCGTGGTACCCCAGAACAGTAAACAATAGTAATAATATATAACCATAACAAATATAATAATAATGAGAAAGTTTGAAATATTTCAAGAATCACCAAAATGTGACACAGAGACACAAAGTGAACAAAAGCTGTTGGAAAAACGGCACCAGTAGACTTCCTTGATGTAGGGTTGCCACAAACCTTCAATTTCTAAAAATATATAATCTGTGAAACATGATAAAGCAAATGCAATAAAATTGGGTTTGCATATATACAGATTATGAAATAATGAACAGTCCGTATTCTAACATTTCAAGGAATTAGTTGATCTTGTGAGTTATATCTAGACAGTCAATACTTGATTTGTATAGGACTCAGGAAAGATTAATACCATTTTGAGTGTATGCCTTTTGAGCTCATTTTTAGTTTTCTTTTGAAGGTAGACATTTAGTAAAAGAAAATTCAAAAATATTCTTTTTTTTTGTCTTTGATCCTGTTCTCTACGCCCTTTATTATCAGCATTATGGGATTTTCCTACACCTGTATTTGCGTGTCTCCATTATTTTTTGAAAAACTGCATAATATTCCAAAGAGTAGATATAATATAACTTATTTAACCATGTCCTTAGCAGTGGTCATTTAGATTTTATCAGAATTTTCAGAATTGCCAATAATGCTGTAATGAACATCTTCAAAATACATGTTCTTGCTGAAAATTTAAGTAGGAATATAAAATTCTTAGAAATGGAATTACTGAGCTAAGCCAATCGAAGGATATATATCATATTTATCTCAATGGATGCTGAAAAGCAGTTGACAAAATTCAGCATCCATTTATGATTTTAAAAACCCTCTCAACAAATGGGTATAAAGGGAACACATCTCAACATAATAAAGTCCATGTATGACAAGCCCACAGCTAACATCATACCAATGGTGAAAAGCTGAAAGCCTTTCCTCTGAGACTGAGGGCAAGACAAAGATGCCCACTCTCACTATATTTAGTCAACATAGTACTAGATGTCCTAGGCACAGCAATCAGATAAGAAAAATAGATAAAAGGCATCCAGATTGGTAAGGAAGAAGTAAATCGTCACTATTTGCAGATGCCATGTTGTACTACATATAGAAAATCCTAAAGACTCCACATACATGTGCAAAAAAAAAAACTGTTAGAAAAAATGAATTCAGTAAAGTTGTAGGATACAAAATGAGTTTTTGTATTTAACCAAGGAGAAAGACCTATTCTCTGAAAACTATACAACATTGATAAAATAATTTGAAGATGACACAAATAAATGGAAAGATATATTGTGCTCATAGATTGGAAGAACTAATCTTAAAATGCACATGCTATCCAATGCAGTCCTTATCAAAATACCAACAGCATTTTTCACAGAACTAGAGCAAATAATCCTAAAATTTATATGGAACAACAAAGACCTCAAATAGCTAGAACAATCTTGAGGAAGAAAAACAGAGTTAGAGGTATCATGCTCCCTGATTTCAAATTATGCTACAAAGCTATATTAAAAGATTATGGTACTGGTACAAAAATAGACACATGGATCTCTAACAGAATAGAGAGCCCAGAAATAAACCCACACTTATATGGTCAAAGGACAGTCTCTTCAATAAATGGTGCTGGGAAAACTGGACAGCCACATGCAAAAAGGATGGAACTTAGACAACTTCTTTACATCATACATAAAAATAAACTTGAAATGAATCAAAGACCTAAATGTAAGAAGCTGAAACCATAAAACTCATGAAAGAGGGCACAGGCAGTAAACTCAGGGACATCAATCATCCTTAGGAGTTTTTTTTCCTTTTGCATCTTTTTGCATTTTTCAGTTTTACATCTCTCCAGGCAAGGAAAACAAAAGCAGAAGAAAGAAGTGGGACTACATCAAACTGAAATGGAAGACATCAACAGAATAAAAAGACAACCTACTGAATGGGAGAAGATGTTTACAAATGAGAAATCCAGTAAGGGACTGATAATCCAAAATATACAAAGAACTTATAAAACTCCAAAAAAAGATCCATTTAAAAAATGGGTAGAAGACCCAAATAGACATTTTTACAAAGAAGACATACAGATGGCCAACAGATACATGAAAAGATGCTCTGCATCACTAATCATCAGGGAAATGCAAATCAGAACCACAATGAGATACCACTTCACACCAGTCAGAATGGCTAGTATCAAAAAGACAAGAAATACTTTCTCTTAATTAAAAAAAAAAAAAAAAAGCAGTTACTGTGTGCTGACCTCCAATGAGTTCTGCACAGTGGTATAGAGGGCATGTCAAAGTGTGGGCAAAGGGTCTGTTTGTTTCTACGCAGAAGATCAAGGCCTAGCTTGGATACCCAGAAAATGAACTAAGATACGATATGAGGAGGAGCTTCCGGCATCAGCACTCTCTGGAGGACTCGTGCCGGGGGATGATCATCAAAAAGCCTCCACAGGGATCCGGACGATGCTGCGGTTGTGGCTGCATCCAGCCCACCATCTCCTGGACTTGCCATAAGAAGGAGGAGGGAGATGTCTAGGCTGGCATGTGCATACAGTGAGACAACGAATTTGACTGGATCTGTACTGTTGGAACTCAACCAGGAGTTGGGAGGGGTGCAAGTTGTAGCACCCCAAAATCTCATGACTATAGACTATCTATGGTTAAAAGAACATATGGGATGTGAACAGATCCCAGAAATGGGCTGCTTTAATTTGTCTGATGGTTCAAGTACAGTTGGAAAATATCCATCATATCATAGATAAATTTTCACAAATGCCTAGGGTGCCTAAATGGTTTTCTTGGCTTCACTGGAGATGGCTGGTAATTATAGATTTGCTTTGTTTATGTCACCGTATTCCTATTATGTCAATATGTGTGTGCAAATTAGTTAGTAGTTTAAAACCTATACATACTTAAGGTACTATACAAGAAGATATGTCAAAGAAATAATCAATCCTCCCAAGTTTCCTTCATATGCTACATCTATAGCTTTTCTTCTTCCTTCCTAATTACAAACTTTAAATAGAATTCGTGCCTCATATCGAATTTACCGAGTATCATAATTCCTCCAGGTGGTAAAGATACCTCGAGACAAGTGCTGGGCATAGAAGCCACAGGGCATAAATCTGCAAAGAAGTAAAAAGCTAACCTTTGCAAACAATATGGCTTCTCTCTCACTTACCAACTTTACATTTCCCTGTATGGCCCCGGAAGATGACTGGTTAGCCAGAGACGGGTAAGATTCCTCAAGGGAGGAACAACCTAAGACAGGCACAGTCGCAGGGGGGCCATCAGGTGAGAATTTGGGGATCAACAGAGGTGAGGCTCAGAACCTCACCCCCCCTGCTTTGAGAGAAATCTTCTGCATCCGTGGATGTCTTGCTGCCCTTGTCTAGCCTGGATTAATACTTAGTCCATAGGCACACACCTGATCATCTGATCATCTACATTTGCCTTCTTACAGCACTAAACTATGTTTTCTACCTTTATCTTGCATCTACCTACCACTTCAGCATTTTATTAAAAATAAAAATAATAATAATAATAGGAGAAATGTGGGATCAACATATAAATCAAGTACAAAAATCAAATGAATATTCATATTTGACCTGATGGTTTATAGGTCATATTGCATGATCAAAACCGAAAGTTTCTGTGATGACTGCCCTTGTACTGTTCACCATGTAAGAATTTATTCACTCTGTAAGAATTCGTTCACCATGTAAGAACTTGTTCGTTATGCTTCAGAAGATTGGAGACTGACGAGAATTAGGCTTGAGATGGATTAATGATTGTACATTGAGCATTGACCCCCCTATACTGAATTTTATTGTTGTTAACAACCATTTGATCAATAAATATGAGAGATGCCCTCTCAAAAAAAAAAAAAAAAAAAAAAAAAAAAAAAAAGACAAGAAATAACAAGTGTCAGCAAGGATGTGGAGAAAAGGAAACCCTCGTGCACTGTCAGGAACGTAAACTAGTCCAGCCACTGTGGAAAACAGTATGGAGGTTCCTCAAAAAATTAAAAATAGACATTCCTAACAAGCCAGTGACTCCATTTCTGGGTACTTATGTAAAGAAAACAAAACCACTAATATGAAAAGGCATATGCACCCCTATGTTTATTGCAGCATTTTTTACAGGAGCCAAGATATGGAAGCAACCTAAGTGTCCATCATTAGATGAATGGAAGAATGAAAATGTAGTATATTGATACCATCCTTGACCCAGGAACTGCCTAGGGGAATGGACTATCTACCAACTTGGATGAAGCATGTAGCTGGGTAGGGCTCACCACAGACTGTCATGAAATGAGTGGTCCCAGGAGGAGGAGGTTTGTCTACTTTTTCCTGGAAGTTTCATGTAGCAGGAAGAGCATGCGATTTGGAGCCAGGACATCTGGATTTACACCAGGGATCTGCTATTTATTAGCTGTGGGAACGTGTATTTAATCTCTCTGAGTCTCAGTTTTCTTATGTGTAAAGTGAGGATAATAATAATTATACCCATTTCCTAAAGTTTTTGGGAGGATTAAATAAGGTAATAAAAGTAGAGTGGGCCCTAATCCAGTATGACTAGTGCCCTTAAAATAATGGAAATTCAGACAGAGACAGAAATGCACACAGAACACCAAGTAAAGATGAAGACAGAGATCAGGGTAATGCAACTACAATCCAAGAAACATAAGACTGCCAGCAAACCTCCAGAAGCTAGCAGAGGGCATGGAACAGATTCTCCATCCCAGTCCTCAGAAGGAACCAAACCTGCTGATATCTTGATCTTGCAGTTTTAGCCTCTGAAACTGTGAATAAATAAATTTCTGTTGTTTAAGCACCCCCCAAAAAAAGATGTGGTTCATACACAGAATGGGATATTACTCAAGCATAAAAACAAATGAAACTTGGCTATTTACAACAACATGGATGGACCTTGAGGGTATTATGCTAAGTGAAATAAGTCAGACAGAAAGACAAATAACAGGATTTCTCTTATATGTGGAATCTAAAAAAAACAAAAGCAAGCAAACAGAAATGGACTCATAAATAGAGAACAAACTGGTGGTTGCCAGATAGGAAGGGGCTAGAGGTATAGGCAAAGGGAATTCTTCCAGTTATAAAATAAATAAGTCATAAGATAAAAGGTACAGCATAGGGAGTACAGTCAACAATATTGTAATAACTTGGTATTGTGATAGATGGTAACTACACTTACCAGGGTGAGCATTTTGTAATGTAAAAAATGTCAAATCAATATGTTGTACAACTGAGACTGTTATATCAACTATACTTCAATTTTTTAAAAAAGCAAAAAAATACCCCTATGGAAACCCTGGTTTAACATGTTTTAAGACAGTATTACTAGAATATATTAAAAAACTGTAAGTGTGAATAAGTACACTGATATACCCATTCAACACTAAAATGATAAGAACACAAATTCAAACAAAAAATGTGAAACATCTTTTTCATGATTTTGCTCTGACTAGGCATCTACTTTGTGTGTGCATATATATGTATGAACTGTAGGGAAGAAAAAATGATTTAACCTCATTCCAGTAATTTTAAATATTTTAAGAGCTTCCAAAGGATAGTTACAGCAGAGTATATTTCTTTATGATATCTCTCCTTTTATGTGGTATTAAGACATTGGCTTATGACTCACAATCAGTTTAAAATGGTGAAATTCCAGTTTGCTTTTAAGATGACTTTAAAACTATTAGGCTATTAATAACTAAGGGGAAGGACAGTTAAATATGATTATCCTGTCACCAGGAAAAAATTCCTTACAGAATGTCCAAATTTCACTAACCTGACAGTTTTTCAATTTACAGCAGCTTATCTCACCAAAACAGGGTACCTTGAGATTTATTTGCAATTTCAAATAATGCAAGAAATAGAGATTTAGGGGAAAGAAGTGATGCAAATTAGTGAGAAATTTTTTTAGAAGCTCAAATTTCTTAATTTTAAATATTAGATTGACTTTATTTAAATGGTGTATTACATTGCTTCTTTTCATTAATAGTTATTGAGTTAACCTTATTCTTAAACTATAATTAAATAAAAGATTTTGTATCTTTTTCAGAAACTACATCTGACCAGAGTGACATTGAAGGTAGGATCAGAGCCCTGAAGGATGAGCTGCGGAAAAGAAAATCAGTTGTGGACCAGTTGAAGAAGGAACAGAAAAAAAGGCAAAAGGAAAGACTGAAAGCCCAAGAAGCCAGTCTGATCAAACAGTTAGAGGTTAGACATGGGAGGAAAGGGATTTAAAATTAAGGCTGATAATGGATGTGAGGCCTAAAATGTTTTTAATGTTTGTTAATGAAGTAATGGGTTAGGATTTTTTAATATTAGTTTCATGCTACATTTTAACTCTTAAAAAATCTAAGCCTATCTAAGTAAAATCTTAAGATATTAAATTAAAATATTAAATATTATAGTATCAAGCAATTAAGTAGATGTGAAAATAAAACATGAATATAAGGCTTTTTTCCTAAGTAAATAGTGTTAGACCTATGAAGAAAGAATGATATCCATGCCCTCAAAAAAGAACCATTAGACAAATAATTCTAGCTATTGGAATTATGTTTTTTTTTAAGGCAGAATTATGTTTCATGTCACACAACTTACTAGTATGACTGTACTATTTGGATGGATCTTAAATAATAAGTCTAAACTTGACTTTTCTTCAAGTTCTAGCAACCTTCTCTAATTCTACTGCAGGCTGGTAATCTGGTTTTGTTATCTTTCTCATTCTCTTTTCTTCTGTCCAGTCATCAGATCTTGTTGATTCTTTTTAAAAAAATCTTCTCTCTTGTCCCTTTCCATTCCAACTACCATCAAGTTATTTGGGACTCTTAACGACATCTTGCCTCTACTGTCTGCATAGCTTCTTAAATGTCCTTGCTTCTGGTTATTCCCTGTTGCAGTCATGTTGCCTGCTTAGTGTTCCTAAAAATCCCATATTCATTATAAAATCCCTCTGAACTTCCTCCTCATCACAAGAATCCCTTCTCATGACATCACCAGAGAGATCATTCAGCTCCTACCTGACTGCTTCCAGTAATAGGAAATTTCAAATTTTCAAGGCAGTTGCTTTCATTGTTGGACTCTAGGTACTCTAACTGTTAGAAAGCTCTTTGTTACATTTAGCCAGAATTTTTGCTCTTTTATTGTCCTTGTTTTGTGGTAACACCAAACATGTGTTCCTCCTACATTTAATAATTTAATCATCAAATACTCAAGCACCTATATATACATACACACACACACACACACACACACACACACACACATATGCAAGAACTTAGCTAATTACACACATTTTCATTTCATCCTCAAAACAAGGTGTGAATATTACTATACTTGTTTTGCAGATGATGAAACTGAGTTTCAGTGAGATTAATGATATCCAGGGACACACTGTTCATATGTGGTAAAGCTAGGATTTTAATCCAACTACAAATTCTAGTACACTATCTTCCTTACCATTATAGTACACTATCTTCCACGTAGAAAATAGACCCACACAGATCTTCCTAACAGATCTAGAGAAAATAGGTACATAGGCACACAATACAGAGATGGGAACAGGGATTTTTAATTTGCACAGATGTTTAGAAGGAAGAAGAGTGGTTAGGATACAATGGCCATACTGGAAAGTTCATTTTGGAAAGTAGTAAAAAACAGAATTTGAAATTAAAGGTCATGTTCAGGACTTTAGAAACCAGACTAATGAGTTTGAACTTCATCCTATAGGTCAGTAGTCTTCAATCTGACTGCACATTAAATTAACTGAAGAGCTTTTTGGAAAATAAAACATGCAGGTTCACTCCCAAAGATTTTGATTCATTTAGTCTAGGGTGGGGCCCAGAATTTAAACTCACTACTATAAGTGATGAACCATTGAAAGCTAAATGAAATACTATTGGATTGACTAGCATTGCTCATAAATGTTCATTAATGGGTATGTTAGCCAGAAAGATCTCTAGAGAAGTGCCGTAAGAGTCCATCTCATTCAACATTTCATTAAATGGTTTAAATAAAAACAAAAAAAGTCCTATATTTAAGTTTTAAAATTATGGTATATGATGGAGAAATATATACTATATAGCACTTTATATGAAAAAAAACTTTTGGCTTTTATTTGATCATTGATTTAATAAATAAAGTACAGTCATATAAGTATAGATTTCAGATCTAAGAAGTCATACCTACCTAGCTAGCTAGACCATCTAGCTGTAGCATATGTTTAATACCTGAAGTTACTTTTATCAAAAGATTATGAATTCAGAGGACAGTAACATGAATGATAAGTTAGAAAAGTAGGAATTAGCCCAAATTTTGGATAGCTGTAGCAATTAACAAGTGTCCATCTGCTCACTCATTCATTCTATAATATTTATTGACAGCCTACATTGGGCCCCTCACTGTGAGTAGGTTCTACACATACAGTGCTGAACAGAAAAGCAAGTCTCAATAGTGAGAGATGTAATGTGGAGCTTTAGCCCTGAAAAGTAAGGAGAGATGTAATTGATGGAGGTCTTCCATTAGATTTCATACAAATTAGAATTATAAGTTAGTGAAGGTTTGTTTACAGAATAGCTAATAACCACACAATTTTTTTTGCACTTCTGAACTATCATACTCCCAAACATACCTTTCTATCTTTTCAGGATTTCTATTCCTAAATGCTTCTGTTTAAGAAGCTTACTGCCATTGAAACTCAGCATATTGGCTAAACTTTTTAAAGATACCATGAAAGTATTAGGACACCTTTTAAAAAGTGATTATATTATCAGCTAAAGAAGCTTTTTTTAATGTGGCCAGGCCTGAATCACTGCTTCATAAGTATTAAACTTGCATAGATGAGACTTTGTCATTTCTTAATTGGTATTAGAGTTACAACTATACATACTGCTTATACATAGACTATCTCAGAAAGGATATACGAATAGCTGTTTATAGACCTCTAGGGAATGATACTAATGTTGGGAGAAAGATTTTTACATTACATCTTCTTTACTGTTTGAATATTTTACCATAAACTATACTATTTTATAATTTAAAATAGTTTTTTAAAGTTCTGTGTAGTGACTCCTTTGATTTTCCTAAACTTAGTCATATGATGAATTCATTAAGAAAACCGAAGCCGAGCTTAGCCGAGATTTGGAAACATCACCAACAGCCAAGCCTCAGATTAAAATGCTGTCCTCAGCTTCTGAAAAACCCAAGATCAAGCCCCTTCCACTACACAGGTAGAAAATTTTAATAACTTACCTGTATTCTGCCTTTTTTGAAAAAGGAATAAGGAAAGATTTTTAGTAGAAGCTATATTTTAAGTAACTGTGAAATTGTAGAATTAAAAATACTGGTTTATATTTTTAGTTTCACTAAAGTAAAATTGTTATGTATGCCATAGTCACAAATCAAATGTATAATAAGGTACAGAATTAAAAGTATATTTTGAATCCTGAAATCTGATGGGTGCGATAAAACTAGAACTCTCCAGTATTGCTGATAGTAACACTGTAAGCTAGTATAGATCTTTCAAAAAGCAATTTGTCAATGTTTCAAAAGTTGAAAACAATCTATAACTTTTGACTCAGTAATTCCACTTCTGGAAATCTAGCTTGAAAAATATGGACTACCAAAAATCTCTTTTTGCATGAATGTTTATCTTAACATCCCTTATATTAATAAAACATTGGGAAGTGATCTATATTTCCAAAAATGGTTGAATAGACCTGTAAATTATGGTTCTTTCCAGGAATAGAATATTATGCAACTAGTAAATGCAAATACAGAAGATCCTAATGTAGCAACATTCGACTATATAGTATTCTATATATAAAACCTCAGGTTATAATATTTAAACTGAATTTTAAACAATGAATGGGGTTAGACAGGTCAGTGGGACTAAAAAACAGGAAGCACTTTAGAGAAAAGGGCATTCATGAATGACCAAAAGCAACAAAGAGCTTCTAGATCATCGAAGCTGAACATATAGGATGTTGCTAGAATTAGAAAAGAATGGAAAAATAAATAAAAACCAAACTGTGAAAACCTTGTACTCATTCTTAGTAGTTTCTATTTCACCTTTTTGAAGATGTGGATGGAGCCTTTGAAAGTTTGAAAAAAATATAGAGGGATTTTTTTGTTTGTTAGAAAACTAATACAGCTCATTACAGTTAATTTAACATTACTGTACATCAGTTTGAATCCTGGCTCCAGCACCAGTTAGCTATTTAACTTTGGAGACATTATTTAACCATTCTGTGCTTCAGTTTTTTAACAGAATTTATATCCCTGTAGTAACACTTGAGTAATAAACTTGTTATGAGGGACAAAAGACAACTTAGAACAGTGCCTAACATACAATTAGCACTATGTATTAGTATTACTATTAGAGTATTGAGAGAAGCAGTAAAAAGAAGAAAGTTTAAATCATATCATACCCAATTATCCCAAAATAGCACATCAACAATTAGCTATATTTCCCTTTAGGGCTTTTTATGTTTAGATTTTGTGTGTATTTTTGTTACATATCCATTTTCCATTATAAATAAGCT
Organism: Manis javanica; assembly: GCF_040802235.1. NCBI lineage: Eukaryota > Metazoa > Chordata > Mammalia > Pholidota > Manidae > Manis > Manis javanica. The sequence goes on from NC_133166.1 coordinate 88,512,257, forward strand.
TTGTTTTAATTTCTAGATAATACACTACAAATGGCTTTACAGTCTTACTAATCAAGCTACTGAAGGATTTTAACCAGAGAATAACACAGTCATATTTGTGTTTAGGGAGATCTTTCTGACTATAGTATGAAGGAAAGGTAGAAAGGAGTAAGCGTAGAAGCAGAGAGAACAGTAGTCTAAGCCAGTTCTCACATAATCAGTGGTAATAAGAGTATAGAATAGGAGATAAGTTTGGAATATTTAAGAAGTAGATTTGACTAATTAAAGTTCTAGATAGGGAATTGGGGGAGATCTAGGATGACTCTCAGTTTTCTCTTAGTAGTTGGTTGGGTCAAAGTTGCATTAACTTAAATGGAAAATCAGGTGTTCTTTCTTGGGAAGTTTATGGATTTTAAAATGTTAATTTTGAGGTGCCTGTAGCTCATCTAAGTGGAATTACCCAGGAAAGATGTCAGGGTTGAATATTTGAGGATGATCAGCGTCCGCATTCAGAGAAAAGAAAAGGGAGCCAAGTGTGATAAAACAGCAACATTTAAGGGCATTATAAAGGAATAGGAATGGAAGCCAAATATTATGACTTAGCAAATAGAGAAGGCAAGAAAATGAAGATGGTGCATGTAGCTCTTCGTGGTAACTTAAAGAGTAAGAGAGGACAGTAGCATGAGGTGGAAGAATGTAGAATTGAGGGGGACTTTTTTTTGAGGGTGAGGCACACTTACAAGCTGAGGGGAAAAAATCTGCAGATTGAAGGATGAAATATTGTAGGAAAGAGAATGGCTAATTGAGAAGTACAATCAGACTGAAAATGTTTGGGATTTGGGACTGAAAAGAGTTTCAAAGAATTAGCTTTGTACAAGTTGAGAGACACACCTTTTTCTTCCCTGAAGACGGGAGGTCAGGCAGTTGGGATGGCTGTGAATATAGAAAAGTTTGTGGGTAGAAAGATTGAAGGTAACAAAATTCATGCTGATGACCTCTCTTTTTCCCATTAAAAGAGGTAAGATCGTCTGCTGAGAGGGATGAGGGCTAGAAATTGGCTTGATGAAAGCGACAGAGGCTGAACTACCTCCCGTGGAAAAGAAAGAAGTTGTCTAGAACTGACTGCTCTTTGTTACCAGTTATCTGAGTGTCAACAATACACATTTCTTCTCATTAATTTTTCTATTTCAGATCTGAAACATCAAAGAACTGGAAATCGCTAACTGAGTCAGAACATTCCCGAGGATCCCTGGAGTCCATTGCTGAACATGTTGGTATGTTAAATAGAAAAAATGATTACACTGTATCCACATGGAGGGAGGATCTTACAAATGCCTGCACAATTCTGACTCTACAGGTTTTTGATTGAAGAATTAATTTTTTTAGATCATTTAATATTCTAAATTACTTACCTTTATATTTCAAGTGATCTATTGGTTATATAAAAGTTATATGAATCAGTCTTTATTGTCCCAAATTTATGATAAAAACCAGGGCATAAAGATATTAATCTATAATGGCTAAATGTGTCTTCAGGATCTCTAAATTCTCCCTTAGATTTTGTATTTGATTATATATTTTTTCAGCCTATACTGTTTCTCAGGGTAAGTGGTTATATACTTATTTTCAATTTAATGCAAAGAAAGATAAAAATTACTGAAAATAAAATGTAGTAAATTAGGAAATAAAGCAAAACTGCGGAATGAACAAGCCCACCCAGCAACAATGACAAAATGAAGATTTGAGTTCACAACTTTTAATTCTTGGTTTGTTACCTCATCCGATCTTATATTTTTCTTATTTTGTAATTTTGTCTTTTAAAGTGCTGTATTTGCAGAAATAGTTGTTCTTTTTTCTTTTCTTTCCTTTTTTTTTTTTTTTTTTTTTTTTTTTTTTTACATACAAGAGCTTAGTTGAAGTCCCCAGGAAAAATTCATTCTTTTAGAATACATATAGAAGTATGTTTGTCCCTCCTTCATTACTTTTCTATTTAAAGAAAGTATGTAATAGCCACCATATAATTCTGTTTTTGCATGATTTGAAAATGATTGTGCAAATCAATGTTTCCATAAACTTAGATTCATTTTTCTTTACTTTATAAGTTAAGACAACACTTAAAAAATTATTCCAGACTTTAAAACTTTGGTCATTTTAAGTGTTCTGTTTATTATTGGTGCAGTGTATTCTATTAAAGGAAAAAACTTAGCTTACATAGCACCCAAAATAGGTCATTCTTATTGACTAGAGTTTTCCTCACTAAGAATGGCTTTTATTTAAACTTTTGTTCCAGAAATTGAAGATTGTAATTAAATATATGTGGATTTTTTTTTCCTTTAAGATGTGGCATTGGCAGGTTCTGAGAGATCAGTGTCAGAAAGGTCTCTATCTGCATATGCAAAGAAAGTGATTGAATTGAACAGTCAAACAGAAGAGCATTTTCAGACTTCATCTCCAATTCTCAGCTTATTGAGAAAAACCAGAGCAGAATCTGGAGATTCCCTAGAAAACGTACCTTCATTACCTCTTCTGAAAGAACTAAATGCTCCTAATAGAATTCTAGATGTGTCAGATGTCAAGATTGAAGAAGAATTGAATCCAAAATCTGAAATACAAGAAGTAGAATATTCAAAATTAGAAGAGAGTGTATTTGAAGATATCTGTTCTAAACGTTCTAGGAAGTCTGATGTCTTACTGAAACTAGACCTGGAACAGGGAGATTCATCTGAAATTCTTTCAAGGAAAGTTCTTCCTTTAGATTCGATAAATGTTCAGAAAGACTTGATAAGATTAGCCACTGAAAATCTTCAGAAGAAAGAGTTGAAGGAGAAACAGTCAGATGAAGATATGTGTAAGAGTCCATACATCCAATCAGAAAAAAACAGTCATGAACAAAACAACATAAAGGAAAGGGACTCATCATTGTCACATCTTTTTGCTGTTAAAGAGATATCATGTTCTGAAGATTTTGAAGTATCTTCTTTCAGGAAACACATTTCAGCTGAATTGTACAAAGATGACTTTGAGATGTCATCATCGTTGTCACTCAGGAAAGAATCTTGCAGAGATAAGTCCCATCCAACACGGAGCTCTGGGAGTAGAGCTACCAGCTTCGGTAGTGACGATGAGATCAGTGAGTGCCTCAGTGAGAAAAGCCTTTCTCTTGAAAGCAATACCCACTCTGGAAGGCTGTTAGAGCTCAAGTCCCCTACCGAGCTTATGCAAAGGGAGGAGCGCAGTGATGTAGAACATGAGTCCCCCTCCTTGGCTTCAGTTCCGGTTACAGATGAGTTACTTAAATTCCACATTGGTGATAGGGTATTGATTGGCAATGTTCAGCCAGGAACTCTTCGATTCAAAGGTGTGACTAGTTTTGCTAAAGGATTTTGGGCTGGAGTGGAGTTGGATAAAGCTGAAGGAAATAACAATGGAACATATGATGGCATTGTATACTTTGTGTGCCAAGAGAAGCATGGTATTTTTGCTCCTCCTCAAAAAATATCTCACATTCCAGAAAACTTTGAAGACTATGTAGATACAAATGAAGATGAAGACTCTTACTCAGATGAACAATATCAATACTATAATCAAGAACAAAAAGATACAGAGGGTCCCAAGTTTGATAGAGAAAAGGATGCAATTGATTATTTTAATGAGAAATCTCTCCCTAGTATGCACGACATAGAAGCCTCAGTTGACAGAAGCCTTAAAATCGAATCAGACAACGTACAGGACATTTCTAGGGTTCCTGAAGTCCAAGTTCACCAGGAGCCTTCGGTGGGTTCACTGGTTTCTTCACAGGAAAACAAAGGCCTTGTTTCTGGTGCCACAGAGAAGGTTTCCGCTGCTTCAGAAGACAATGCTTTAGACAGTACCTTTTCTGAAGAATTAAAGAAGCAACAGCAGCTTACAGAAGAAGAAAAGTACTTACATCCCAAGGTTTCAGAAAAGCTTTCTACGCCACTCCTGGACCTTTTAACACGAGAAAAGAACCAATTGGAAGCCCAGCTAAGGTCATCACTAAGTGAGGAAAAGAAGTCAAAGCAACAGCTAGAAACAGTCAGCTTGCTGACAGACAGTTTGCTAGAAGCCTTTGTGAAGGACACAGTCAATCAACTACAACAAATCAAAACCACTAGGAATGAGAAGATTCAGCTTCGCAATCAAGAGCTTCTTGATGAGCAAAAGAAAGTTCCACCCCAAGGCCTGTCCCAAAATCAGGAAGAACGATCACCCAGTGTTCCAGGTTGCTTCTTAAGGTCTGAGTTAGAAGATGAAAAAGAAGAGATTTCCTCACCAGATATATGTCCTAGACCTGTAAGTATTTTTTCTAGAAAAAATGTCAGTTCTTACCTTGGTAGTACATTTTAATTCTATAGCTCCTAATAGGTTTTTTTGTGATGTGTTGTTTATTGGATCAAGATCACTGTTACTAGTTTTTAAAGACTATGGCTATTTTTCTGTCTGAAGTATAATTGTTCTCTACTATGTCATGAGTGGTCACTATAGGGTTGTCACAAACCTATGCCGGATTGAAAACCAGTTTTATGACAGTTTTATGCTGGATTGAAAACCCCTGCATACTGTCCACAGATTAAATTCCCTTCCAGTGGTTTTCAACTCAGTTCTTTTTTGCCTGAGAAATTATTTGACCACATATCTACTCAGTCATAGGTGCCATGAAAAGAATACTAGTTGTAATGTTGATTCTGATAAAACTGAAATATATCCACCATGACATATACTGAGACCATCAACTTGTTTAAGTTGTCCATGGACAGTTGAACAAAAGTAATGATTTTGAGTAATTTGAACCAGATAATAACCAAGTGAGAAATCTCCTATCCCATTTCTATATCCCAGAGACAAGATAGTCCTTCAGAAACAGAATAATGAGGATTCAAAAAGAAAAATAATAAACAATTTATAAAAATTCAGTTTTAAACTTTATGTAACAGAATTATAGGAAACAGGGTTTTTTTCTTAAACTTCATTAGTAGCCACAGTAATTGTTTTGATAGAGAAATAGTGAATATGCAAATAATGTATTTGCTCTGCCTTTAAAAAAAAAAAATCCAAAACTTGTTAAGTGATCTGAGGTCCTTAAATGGTGCTCAATTTAAATGATTCCATTTCTATAGGAGAGTCCAGTATTTGGTGCCAGTGGGCAGGAAGAGCTTGCTAAGAGACTTGCTGAACTTGAGATCAGCCGGGAGTTCCTGAGCGTGTTAGGAGATGATCAAGACTGGTTTGATGAAGACTTTGGTTTGAGCTCTTCCCACAAGATCCAGAAAAATAAGGCAGAAGAAACAATTGTACCTCTAATAGCAGAACCTAAAAGAGCTCCTCAAAAGCCATGTGAAACATTACTGGCAGTCCCACACACTGCAGAGGAAGTAGAAATTCTTGTACATGATGCAGCAGAAGAACTTTGGAAATGGAAAGAATTAGGTCATGATTTTCATAGCCTCAGTATTCCTACAAAACTTCTTGGCTGTGCCAGTAAGGGTCTAGATATAGAAAGCACTAGTAAAAGGGTCTACAAACAGGTATGTAACAGAAGGATAATTCCAATTTTTAAACTTCTCTCTGTTGTCTGAAATTTTGATTCTTAGCCATTTTATTTTGTTTTGTTTTTCTCTATTAAGGCTGTTTTTGATTTAACAAAAGAGATTTTTGAGGAAATATTTGCTGAGGATCCCAACTTGAATCAGCCTGTCTGGATGAAGCCATGTAGGATCAACTCTAGTTATTTCCGACGAGTGAAAAATCCAAATAACCTTGATGAAATCAAGGTAAACTGCTAACTACAGAGTATCTCCTTTTTTGACTTGCTCACTTATGCAGATCTGTAAATGCTGTAAAAGCAGGTGTTTTTCTGTATTATTCACATGTCATCCAGACCTGTCCTATAGCGGGTATCAATAAATAATTTGTTGATTCATCGAATCCATGAGCAATGGGTAGATGGGGTTGAGAGGGAATCTTGAATCCTCAAGACTTTGCAAAACAGAACTTTTTAACAGTCATTTCCTGTATAAATGTAATTTATAATATTTAAGAAAAAACAGGAAATACTTAGGGAAATTATTGCCATTCATAGGATTTTAGGTGAGTTCTTGATAATAAAGATGGACATAGTCTATAAGTGTACCTAAAAACATGTCATATATCAAACATGCTAGCCCTAGACACATAGGTGTTACTTTCCATTTTTGGTTTTAGAGATTCCATATTGTAATGTGTTTTTGAAATATGTGGAATAGTTTTATAAAAAATACTGTTTGTTATCAGAATTTCATGTTTATAGCACAATGATTTGATATTTGTATATATTGTGAGAGCATCACCATTATCTAGTTTACATCCATCTGCATATTAATTACAGATTTTTGTTCTTGTAATGAGAACTTTTAAGATCTAAGCAACTTTAAATATGCAATATAGTATTATTAACTATAGAAATGGTTTGAAAATATTTTGTACTGACAAAAAACCAACAGATATTTATGAGATGCACCATAACATATATATACATTGGCCAAATCCAGCCTACGACCTGTTTTTATAAATAAAGTTTTATTGAACCATGGACATACCCATTTATTTATGTATTATCTATCCTCTACAACAGCAGTTGAGTAGTTGTGACAGAGACCATGTGGCCCGCAAAACCTAAAATATTTACAATCTGGCCCTTTAAAGAAAAAAGTTGCCAACCCCTGCTTAGAGTAAAGTAAATAGCAAAAACGTAAGTTGTCAAAGATAGATTTATTAAAAAAAACATGAAACTTTAAAAATGAATTTCAGCTTTAAGAAATGGAATATCAGAACCATCAGAGAACATTTGCAAAACACTGATGTACTCCATTCTTCTCAGCCCTTCAAAGTTGATACATCTTTGAGAGTGTGTGTGTTTGTGTGTAAGTGTCAGGCAGTGAATGATGGAGTGTGAGGGCATATTGGTAGTTTGAGAATCTTCACAAATGATTCTGATTCATAAGTGTGTCCTTTCCCCCACAAAGAACATTGTTTCTACAGAAAACCACAAAAAGTAATAAAAAACCCAAATTATTTTATCAATAACGAGTAAGTTGAAATAAGACAAGAAGATATACACCAGCAATCTGAGTTCATACATCAGTGTAACACACAATGATGCTACCCACCATAAAGTTTCTATAAGAGTAATAGTTCAAATATTGTTAATTAGCAGTGAAATTATCATGCTTCTGATGCTGAAGTGTAAAAAAAATTTTTTGACTTCACATATTCAGATCTTGGTACTTCAAAATAAACTATCCCAGCCAAACCCTGTACTTTGCTCACAGGTCATTGCCCCTAAAATTTATGTGCAATTTCTCAGGTTCTGAGATTTATTTCATGTTTTTCTTTTTTGGAGTTTTTCCAGTTTGAAGTTAGCTAATGGTGATTCTTGGATAGAGGGGACTCTAAAGTGATTTTTCTTTGCAGATTCATCATTGGGTTTTACTTTTATATGTTGTATAAAAACAAAGATTCTTTTAGGGAATGCAATCTGAACATTTGGAATGCTTTTTTTTCAAATTGCTAAGTGGAGCTGTAAGTGGAAGTAATTTGGATCTTTGATTATAAATGTTGTATTCATAGCATAAATCTGTATACTGCATTATAAGTGCTAAATCTCAGGAATTTTGTAACTTGTATTTCATTCATTCCTCTGGTTTTCACAGAACTTCATAGCGACTGAAGTACTCAAGTTGTTCAGTCTTAAAAAAGAGCCAAACCACAAAACAGATTGGCAGAAAATGATGAAATTTGGAAGAAAGAAAAGAGACCGAGTGGATCATATCCTGGTCAGTGTGTATAACTGAACTATTTTTATTTCAACCATCTCTTCTAAAATCAGAATGTAGTTGGATTCTAAAAAGAAGGGGAATATAATTGATCTTAAATCTATTATAGTGAAGTCTTAAGCTTTCATTTGCTGCATTTTTGCCCCTCAGTTTTAGAAATCGCTTTCTTGGGAACTCAGTAAGTGAATATGTAACTTAACAGTATTTTGTGGCTATGAAGAAGTTGAAAAGTGAGAGTCAAGTGGAGGCAAAGTTTAAGGTACTGAATTGAAAAGATACCAGTGTAGACTCAAGCCAGAATGCCTGTTTTGCCACCTGGTGTATAATCTTAGACAAATCTAACCTCTTTATGCCTCATTTCCCTATGTGCAAAATGAACATGTTCATGATAGTACCTATTTTATAAAATCATTAAGATGATTAAATGAGTATTTAGGTATGTATATAGAGAGCAGATTCATGCATGTAACTCAAATATTAGCTCTTATCATTTCATCATTATTATCAGAATCTTAGCTGAATAGGATTTATTCCATTTTTTTAATATATTTCTCTAGCATTAGAAAAACATTTGTTAAACAAAAAAAGGAAAGAAAAGGACAAAAAGTCTTTCATCTTAAGTAGTCAAGTAGCAAACTTAGGAAACTTAGATGTTACTTGATTCAGGTATACCTCTAAAACATTTTCATTCTGGACTTCCTACCTTGTTTGTATTTACATTCATATGTAAAAATGTAAAGCTTAAACTTAATAGATTTCCTCCAGTATATACCTCTCCAGTGCTTCATTTACTCAGTAGTAACTATACTAGATAAACATTTCTTTAATGTTTTTATGGTTTGCCATTCTTTCTCATGCCTGATTTGATCCTCACAATAATTATACAGGGTAGAAGAACTAATGTTATTCTGCTTACAAATGAGAAAGTTTAGACTCAAAGCTATTAAATGACTTGCCCAGCAAATAAGAGCAAAGACTTTAACCAATTGGCTCTTCAGAGATCTTTGCCTCTCAAGCTGAACTTGTTCTCATATTTCTACAATGGCTTACAAAGTTTTAGTTTTAGCTGAGATTTGAGCTGAGATCTTAAAGGTGAATAAGCATTAACTGAGTTCTATGATAGAACATTTCAAGGAGAGCAAGCCACATGTGCAGAGGCCTAAAATGGGAAGGAGTATGAGTTGGAGCTGCAATGTCAGTGTGGCTGGAGAGTGAGGGATGAGGTGACAGCGTAAGGTGAAGCTGGAGAGAGAGAGTCTACATCCTGCAGTACCTTGTAAGCCATGTTAAGGATTTTGGATTTTATCTTAAAAGCAAATAATCTAAGCAAGAAAAATAATAAGATTAGATTTGTAGTTAAAAAAAAAATCACTGGAGAATGGTTCAAAAGGAACAAGTGTGTGGAGGAAAAAAGACCAGCTGGAAGGATGTTACAGGTGAAAGGTAAGTGTTATAGTAAAACAAAATTTCTTAGATAAATTTATCTTGAGCACATGTCGATGTAAATGAGGAGACAGCATGGGTAATAAACCAATTCAAAATGGCATGTAGAGTGAAGGTTTAGTACATAAGGCTTCCAGCTAGTTACAGCTTTGACTTCATATGGTTGTAAAAATGTCATCTTAATAGTGAGAGGATTAAATACAAGAGGAGGAGGGCAACAATTTGGAGCCATCTTCAGACCTGAACTGTTAATCAGAAATAATAGGTCATAGATCTAAGAAGTGAACAGTAAGGAAGTCGATTTGTGGCCCTTTAGAGATATACCAGGAAAAAAGATATTATCCTTGGATGGTGGAGGCTTCCAACAGGGCCAAATAGGGTCGGTTAGATAGAGACATGTCTCCAGCATTTATCAGAAATTCTCCAATATTAAACAAACAAAATGTTCCTTTTGCAAATATAAGATTATTATAGCTTGAATGAAGGTGATATGTGTCTATAAGAATTGAAGAGATTGAGGAATTGGGAAACAATAGTGAAATACATATTATGTGAATATTCTCTTTGCTTGTCATAAAATATTTTTCAACTTCCTACAGAGACACCTGGGCCTGTGTAACCTCTTTCATGAGTTCTCTCTTCTTAATGTTGAGGGTAAATGATACTGTTAGTTGCCTGAGTTCCTTGAGTAACAAGAAATGCTAAATAGTCACCTCTCCCACTGTTAGATTTAGCCAACCTAGAATTTGGAAATTCTAATTTTTGGCATTTAAGAGGGTTTTAGAGATTTAAAACAAATTTTTATAACACATGAAACAATTTTTTCCTTTAGTACAAAAGAAAAAGATCTCAAAAACAGGAAATTTTTTTAAGTTTTGAAAATCATATTTATTATAAAATAATGTTCATTTTAGGAAATTTTTTAAATGATGATCAAAACAAAATGATCATGATAATTAACAACCTAGGTAACTCTTAAAATTTTGATGTATAGACTTAAGAGTCTCTTTTTATATATTTCTCAAACAACTGGGATTGTAGGGTTTTTTTAAAATAATCTGATTGCTTAGTAAAATGTGGATGTTTTTCATTGTCTTAAGTTTTCCTCTATTAATATAATTTTAATAACTTTATTCCATTTTATTTTTTGTGGAAATACAGGAGTCCACAGAAGTAGTCCATTTATTGTATGAATGTCTAAAATTTATTTAACCAGTCAGTAATTTTTTTGCTCTTTTCAACAACACTGTTGTAATAAACATCTTGCAATATGGTATATCTTTGTATGTGTTTCCAGTAATTTCCTTAGGGTAAACTAGAAATAGAATTGCTGATTAAAAGTATATGCAGAATGTTAAGGTTGTTGTATATGCTGAACAAATTACAGGAAGGAGTTTTTTATTAAGAGACAAAGGAGGAGGTAATGGTGACAGGAGAGAGTTCTTATAGCTTGTAAGAAGAATGCTGATAGGAAAAACTCTAGAGAAAATAGGATGATGTAGATGAGAGAGAACTGCTGGCGCAATATCCCTGGATGCGCGGGGAGGTGGTCTGCACAAGTGGAGGGGCTGGCCCCCAACTGCATGTTCATTGCCCTTTTTAAACACTTGTAACATGATTAACTATTGCATTAAATATTTCATAGTAAACAGTTGCTTCTTCCAGATTAAGAAAGTGAATAATTAAGCTGGTTTTGCTTGGACTAGGAAGGTCTGTAACTGCATGTGTCTTTAGGCATTATTTGAGGTGAGTAAAATACAAAGAATGTTTTTTAGACATAAGGCCCTCCGTTAGCCAGAAAAGAAGAGAAATCTTCCTTCCAGGTACAGTTCTCACTCATTGGCCCTTTATCATTTCACAAAAACATTGATTGATTTGTATTTTAGGTTTGCTAAGAATATGATGCGTTCTCAACGTATTAATGATGTGGAATGAAAAACAAGTAATTAGACCAATTTTTGTATATCCTTTATAAGTTATAGCCTTGGGAAATCTCCCTTCTGTAGGTAGGCTTGCACTTAAAATGGCAAATCCTATAGTGAAACCACCTACGTCCTGATTGGATCTCCTTTACAACGTACAGTCCAATAAGGTACTTAACAGCTCCTGAGTTTCTACTTAATTGTTGAGAAGTTCTTTCTCATATTCAACCTAAATTAGTTTTCATGTAATTAATTGTATTTTGCTTCTACAGCTTTGGGACTTTACATAACAATTTTAATTCTTCCTACATACCTTTGAAGTAGCTATCATGCTTTGCCTTAGTCTTTTTCTCCCCCCACTTGTCGGACAAGGTTTTTCGTACATTCAGCATCATCAGATTTAGCTTTGTCAGTGCCTCTCTTTAAATTCAGTGCTCAGAATTAACCATATAGTATTTTGTATACTGTTGAATTTGCACCATCATATAGTCTCCTACCTTTTTCTACTGTAATTTGATTAATGCAGTTTATAATCACATCAGTTTTGCTTACTTTTAGCTTTATCATTCTCACAGATTCTACCTCAGAAGCTTAGGAAAACCCCAAGACCAAAATCTCAACCTGAGTTTTTGTAGTATTTTTTGAGCTCCTTATTTTATTCTTTCATCTTGCTAAATAAATTTGTCCCATCATTCCAAGCTACCAACACATTTTTTATTTCTTTCTTCCAATATAGCTGTTGTATTTCCCAACTTAAGTTACCTCTAAGATTGATGTACCTGCCTTCATCTAGGTCATTGCTAAAAATGATGAACTGGACAGAGCTAAAGGCAGCCTTTAGGCACTCACTAAAAAAGCCACATGCCAGATACTTACTAATTACCTTTGTACTATCCTGGTCACTGGAGAATTATAAATAAAAAGAATCTTGAAGAGCTCACAGCCTAGTGAGTGAACAGATACACGGAATACAATTCCACAGAATTAATACAATGGAATTTCAACAAGATAGATTGGGAGCCAGAGGAAAAAGCTCCGGAGCCTTCCAGGCAGAAACGTTCTTCCATGTTGATAGTTGTCTTGTCCTTTAATCAAAAAGTACAAATCTACCTAACTGACCTGCTGCTATTTCCCCATCTTGTTCACAAGGATATGGTGAAAGACCCTGACAAGTGCTTACTGAAACTTGACCACATTCTATTTACCACATTTCACTCTTCTGCCAGCCTAATCCCCTGTCAAAAAGAAAATAAAGCTGTTGTTACACTGACTTCTTAATGTAACCTAATTAATTTACACATATTAAGTTACATACATACATACATACATCTTCAGGAGCAGGAGCAGGGGAAATGTGTAATAAAACAGAATAGACTCTAAAAACCAGAAGAAGAAAATGGAGACACATTTTCAGGCTATGAGATCCCTCAGTTGCCACTGTTGAAGCAAAAGGAAACATGGTGTTAGTTCTCGCCAGTCGAGAGGGAAATAGTTCCTGTTCTGAAGGAGGAGCAAAGCTTTTGCTAATACTGACAAGGGCACCGTGGCAGCTTCTCGAGGGTACACTGAGAGATATGATGGATAACGTGCTAAGCATATAATTCTACTATAAGGGCAAAAATTATTTGGGAAATTGCTCAAAGAACAGATGTAACACTAAAGGCTGAGTGAACTTGGAAAGCTGTGCAACTTTGAACAGATAAACAGATTCATGGGAGATGTGAAATCTTTTGTGGGGACACACCTGCTTTCCCCACACGTGGTTCTTCCTCAGCACCAGTTTGAGAAATGTTGCGTTAGGCTACTACTTATAACGTCTTTCATAAGAGAGGAACACCAATTCCTTGGTAGGTTATTAATACTCTTATATGTCCATACAGAATGATTCTTTGATCAAATAAGAATGAGAAACTCTGAATTAAAAAGTTTCTTTGTTAGTAGACTTCTCTTTAATAGGCTGATATGCTGTGAAACTCCCAGAGGGAGTTTTCTAAAACTTCCTTGACTATAGAACCCTTTTTGCTAGCATGTCTGTTCATGGAGCCTAAGTTAGGAAACAAAGGAATTAGTACTTTACATATCCTTCAGATGACTTTCCTCAAAGAAGGAATGTGGCAGCCACTGTGTCATGTATTTGTCAACCCTGACTGAGGGTGTATGTTGGCCAGTGCTGGGGTTCCTCTCTTGCCCTCTCAAACTCCAGGGTGATGTGGTCACTTTCTATCAAGTTTTCTCATTTCCTCTTACAGGAACCAGGGCACAACTTCTCATCACTTTCTCTGCCTTTTTTGAGAGGAAATTATGACCAGGGCAAGTCAGGAGCTTGTGGATACATGGCTTTTTTGCCAAGGTAGAGTTCTAGTTAGAGACTCTGTCACTGCAATTAACTTTGCTGAATTTGTGACTACTTTGGGCTTACATTCTTTCTCCACCTGGCCTCCATATCACTGTGGTCACAATATCCTTGCCTATAATAAATCTAATGTATTTCTTCTATAAGTAGTTTTTAAGCATTTATTGTAAATAAGCAGAAAATCTTGGGCAGTTATAATTTGACTAGTTTTGGTATACTTTAGGAGTCCCCAAATCCTAAAATGCAAAAAGAACAAGTAGTGTATAATAGTGATTTTTAAAATTATTTAAGCTATAGTACATTTTAAAAATATTCTAAGGAATATTAAATTTTTTTCATTTACCTACAGTACTCCAGAATTATATCTAATATTATCCATGGGTATAGTCATTTTGTAATTATAAATCCATATACTTAATAATTTGTGTTACTCCTTTCTCTCTCTTCCTATACACGTTCTCTTATGTTGACATAGACAACATATTTGTAATACCTATAGAATACTGGAATATTGTCAAATTCCATTTGGATAAATTTGAAGCCATTCTGACAGTTTTGCAGCCACCTTTATTTTGTTCAGCAGTTGAATTTTTTCAGACTTTTTGCAACTTTGAAAGGAGTATTGATATCATTACGTAAGTTACTTTTCCTCTGACTTATTTCCTTAGGCTGTATTCCCGTGTGGGGACTACAAAGTCAGCAAGCACAATTCATTTCCTACTTTTTGTGTGACAGTGATTTTCTAAGCCTTTCGTTTTCTAAATTCCAGGTACAGGAGCTCCACGAAGAGGAGGCTCAGTGGGTGAACTACAATGAGGACGAGTTGTGTGTGAAGATGCAGCTCGCTGATGGGATCTTTGAGACCTTGATCAGAGATACTATTGATGTTCTGAATCAGATCAGTGAAAAACAGGGGAGAATTCTGCTTGTGTGACATCTTGCAAATAAATCGAACACTGAGTGCTAATATGAGTCCTGGGCCTTTCTGCCTCCTGATATGCACCCCATCTCCATCATAGCAAGAGAGCTCCGGACCTTATGCCTGTTCTTAAAGACTATTGGTGTGAAGTTATGGGACAATGCAGTATATCTGGTATTACAGCCTTTGCCTTTAGAGACTGTCCACTGGATTAATTGGTTATTTTTGGTGGGCAGGGTTGCACTCCTGATGTTGACACATGATATAATCCTACACCTCTTGTCAGCACCCCTAGAGGGCCTCAGATGCAGGCTGAAAACACCAGACTTACCTCCTAGCTTAGACTGGGGTGTCGCTTCCTTGAGTCTCCCGTCAGGCAGGAAAGGTGTCTAGAGAAATGCATTGTACCATTTTGAAATGTAATCCTGGTCTGTACAGTGAAAGTCATAAATGGACATTGTAGTCTCTAAACAGTATTAAACCTTAAACCACTTCTAAATAGGCAAGTTTAATAATGTGTGCCTATTTCACATTCTGGAATTAATTTCATTTCTTTCTGAAGACCATTGTCTCCCATTGCAGTTGAGCAGCACCAAGTGGACTGTCAAGTTAATGGAAATTGGTGGTAGCCTTGCTTTCTGAGCACCATCTAAAGAATTTTTAACTTTGCATTTTTTTTAGTTTTCTCTATATGGGCATGTAAACAAAGAAGTACCCCCCATTAAAGACTGGGCTCCAAGGACTGACACAGGGCTGGCTCTTCTACCCCTTGTCCTACCCCTGCACTTTCTTAACTCCTTCTGAACCTCCACCAGCTGCTTCTAGAATCACAGATCCTCAGGACCATCTCAGGCATCCAGGCATGGCAAAAGTGGACATAATTCATTTTGGCCTTCAAACTTCCAATGCCCATCTCTCCCCAAGAAGTCAGAGACGCTGTTACTTGAATGATTTAGGAAATGAGTGTGTGCACCAAAGACAAAAAGATATTGTCTATTGTTTGTGTGCTTGTTTTGTGCTATGGAACATTTATTAATTTATTTTAAGATAAATTATTAAGTTGAAAATGTGTGTCCCTATTCAGAAGTGAAACATTCTTCTTGTAACAGTTAAACTTCCGTCTTGAAGATTCTGTGGTTTATAGTCTTTGCACAGGAGACCTACGGTTTTAACAAACCCATACACATATCAAAGAAGGCAGTTCAATTCAGTGAGAAGAAGAAGAGCTTTTCCAAGATACCTGCAGTAGCAGGAATGGGATAAAATGATGGAAAGACACTGTAAAATTCAGTTCTGCCTTTCTTGCAGCATTGCTCCTCACAACTATTAACCTGTATCTGAAAAAAATATACAGACTCCAGCTGCTATGTGAGAGCACACGTGATGCTCTCCTGGGACCTCAGTACCCTGCCTTCTTGACTGGTTTCTCTTAGTCAGTCCCATCCTTCTCCAACTAATCTAGAAGAATGTGGATAATCTTAGGCGTGAATGTCAATGCCTTAATACTGAAGGTCCTGATTAGAAGCATGATATAGGACATCCACTGGATTCATATTTACAGATAACCAGGAATGTTACAGCTTCAAAATGTGTTAGACAAACCCCAAAGATGGTATAATCTTTAAATGTGCACGTTCGTTCATTTCTGCATTTTTCCTCCAAACTTGCCTTTGCGTCTCAAATGTTTCACTATGCACACTTCCATTCCTCTTCGGTTTCATCTTGTCCTTATGAGAAATTACTGAAATGATCATTGGAATATTTGCATTTTGCACAGTGACTGGTGTGATAGCTCTTGACAAATAAGGAAAGCACTGAAATGTGACTGGGTCTTGGGAAATGCTCAGGTTGATGTGTCGTCAGCATTTCTTCTGGGCTTTTGATGTTGAGCTCTAGTCTTGTAGCCATAATGAGCAAATTGACTAAGAGAAGCTAGGATTTCTTGGGGTTATTAACCAGTAATGTGGAGATACTTGCACATCGCCAAGGAAAAGCAAAGGCTTTTCTTTTCAGTTTGTGTTACTTGGAAGACAGAAAAACATCTTGTCTACATCCTTTGGCTATTGGTAGGATTACATTGTCCTTATGATTCTGAAATTTTACAGCTGCTGTTTTTTATAAATGAATATGAAAATAATATAATAGGAATACACATTGTTTTTCTACATCTTCATTGTTTGGACTAAATAGATTTTTAATAAGAAAGTTTATCTTTACTCTTCATGATGTTATGATTCCAGGAAAGGAAAAAAATTAGATTAAGTCCATGGATCAGCAATCTGGACTTTTGAGTTCCTTGGTGAGAATGTGGCGGTAGCAGTCCTCACGTCCTCCAGCTGTCTTTATTATGTCCTAAAAGCCCTGGGTTCCAGATGAGAGTCAGGAACTAGATCACTTACTCCTAGAAATGATTATCCATAGTTTGATAGAAAACAAAGGAATCCGTAATTATCAGATTTCTTGCTCTTTTACTTATTTGGCTATAAGTGAAAGGGGGTTATTGTTAGGTTTAGAAATGATAAATATGGACACCCAGCCACTTGTTCCATATTGGGATCTTTTAAATCAAGTTCTGCCTCTTAACTAAGAATCTAAATATTCCCACTTTCTTATCTTTGTTCCTTCTCCCCACACTCCCATCCTCTTTCACTCTTTCTTCACAATTCCTCTAAGAAAAAGATCTTTGCATCAGCAGTAATATCTTTTCAAAAAAGCACTATCAGAATTTAGTAGTAAACCAACATATCGGCTTCAGATTTATTTCTGAGTCCAAAATAATTTGTGCTATCTGGGGTACTTAACTCTGGGTTAAATAAGTACAGGGTATAGATTCCCTCTTCAGGTCTAAACAGGAATTTTTACTCTAGGGAAAAGTAGGAAGAGCTCAAAAGTTGTTAACAAGGAAGGTAATTTGTTTTTTTTTAACCTGAAAGAAAGGAAAATTCCTTCTGTGACTACAGGTCTCTGAGTAATTATCTTTCAAAAGAGATTTCATTGCTCATAAGAGTGTTGTGGCCTATTGATAAAAACAATTTTGTTCACTTTCTTGTCTTGAAAAAAAGTGGCCTTAGCTTTTTGCAATACTTGAATAAAGTGTGTACTCGCACAGCATTAGAGACTCATAACTTTTCTGCAAGAAGTTCAAACTTACATCTTCTTTTACTACCTTAAGATTACTAGTGAATAAAACATTAACTCAAAGAGCAAATGATAGCAACTACAATGATGTTTAATGCAAATTGTAGGAATTTACATGTTTACAAATCATCTTAAACTGGTTGTGCAGCAATTCAATAAAATATCTTTGTATTATAAAAATATGAAGACAAAAATGTAAACTGATGTAAAGGAGGTACTGTCATTTTAATTAACCTATGTTTAATAGCTTTTCCTTCTGGACTTTGCAAAAGCCTTCTCGGTTAACACATTGCAAAGCATTCTCTGGGAGGCCCGGCCTCCGTGTGTGTACTGTACTGTGCAGACATGAAAAAACAAACCCGTTTACTGTGTATGTGTAAATAGCCAATAGTCACATCCAGTGCAGCTTTGCACAGAAGACTTAGGGTGTGGTTTGTAAGTATGATTTGTAAAATAACTGGGAGGAATTCCCATGTATACCTGTGTAAATAGATTTGTTAACTGCAGTGTACTTTAAGAAAAGATAAAATCTGTAAATAAACTGATTTATAAATTAAATTCCTGCCAAGTGTTCCTTTTTTTTTTTTTCACCTTTTAAAAAGCCAAGATTACAAATTAGTCCCCTTAAAATTCATTTACTCTCAGATTTTTTACTGGGTAGCAGAGTGCTTCTGCTTGGGCAGTAGAATAAGGTGAGTTGTGTATAGGGGCTGTTCACTCTGTACATAAACACCATCACCGCATTTATCTGAACAGACCTGGGCTTTGACATTCACCATGCGTCCACTCAGCAGCTCTCGAACACACCTTAGTGTTTGGAGCACTGCACTGAGTTCAGGGGAGAGAGGAAAGGGTGGGGGTGAGTCAGAAAAGAGTTCCCTCCCTGATAAACTATAACTGTTCTGAATTGATGGGTTTCTGGCTTGTGATTCACGGCAAATGTTTTTTCTCCCAAATGACTTGAATTCTGATCACCCTTGCAAAATAACACTTGTGGAAAGGTCACACAATTAAGTGGGCTACAAAGAAGAGCATCTGATGAGTAGGTGTGGAGGCTATAATTTCTGGATATATGAGCTTCAAGAAAAATGAAGCTAAAGGTACAGAGGAATAAAACAATTCAAAAGATAGAAATGTCTGGTGCTCAGGATAATAAATGAATCATCTCCAGTCCAAAAGAGAAGTAATCTTCATCTCTCCTGAATTCCTCTAGCAGCCTCCTGATGGCCATCTTTAACTCCCTGCTATATCTTTAACCCCTACACAATAATGAACATTAAAGAAATTACCAGAACAAGACTACCCCAAGTTGCAGTAGATTCTAAGAAATTCTTTGACTCCTTAAACATATTTGAGGGCCCACCGGCTGTGTACCAGACACTGCTTGGTATTAAGGACACGATAGTAATGACAGGTTGAATCTTAGAAAAAAGACCGAAGACTTGTATCCTTGAATCAAAATATATGAAAATGGTAGGTGGAAGAATGGCAGTGAGACCAGCATTGCTGAGACTCATGGCGGTGAGTGCCTAGAGAAGCTAATGCATTCTGTTAAAAGGCAAATAAGTGCCACTCAGGGAAAAGACTGGTGTATAGTATGAGGTCTCAGAACTGACCACATGCACCCCAGGCTCAAGTGGTACAGCGTTTCCTTACAGCAAGAGGAGAGAAAGCATAAGATCCAGCCCTTTGGAAAAGCATGTGTCCACCATGGCCAGCGGGTCCACAATGAAGCCAGAGGGGCCATGTGTTCTGTGACTGAACGTGCCACACTGAAGCAGACCAAGTCATGCACATTGAGTCTGAAGTAGAGAGGCCTTCCCACAAGATGATAAACCCAGCACAGACTGGGAGGACTCCTGATCTCTTGCTAAGGAAGTGCTCCAGGCCCAAGGCCTGTTCTTAGGTAACCATGTAGGAGGTGAGAGGCTGTGCATGACTGCCTTTCCCGACACCACCTGTTCTGTCCCTGAAATAGAAAAAGCACGCCCTGTCTCTAGGACTGTCCACTGCCGTGTATGTGTAGGCAGCTCGGTCAGTGGGCCCCTGAACAAACTGTGTGGTTAAGGTTTGCTTGCAGAGACTCCCCATCATTTTGAGACAGCATTTTGCCAGAGTCACTAGGAGAATCAGATCCAGGACGATCAGACCGCCCTAGAGGGTGGTGTTCAGCCAGACACCCCAGCGCCTGGACTAAGTCAACTGAAGAAGTCAAACTGAGGCTAGGGGGCACTGGGTGCACAGCTGGTAACCATCCCACCTGAGCCTGGGGCTTTTTCCCTGGAATTGTTGATATATTCATAGCTAGTGGTGTTGGGAATAACACAGACACTAACCACCCTGTCTGCCAGCAGATAACCCAAGGCTATTCAGGTGTCCATCACTACCTTGGCTGGTGAGTTTAGTGATTCTTGTTAGCTTAAAGGAAAGTCCACATCGTTGTGAACAGGCCAAGCCTTTAAAATGGGAGTGTGGGACAAGAGGAACTTCATTCTTTCATGACTAACCCAGCGTTATCAGAGCATTGTCCACGCCAGACACTGCAGAGGCTTCTCTAGGAGTGAGAAGAAGACAGACTAAATTTCCCACCTCCTCCTGCTCCGTGAACCTCTTGTTTACCACTTCCTCAGGATCCACTGCCCCAGTTGCTTGACCTGAACCATTTGACCTGGGATGACCAATCATCCAACCTGGGGAGGAAAGTCACACACGAATGAACTTGACATGTCCTATAATATCACCCTCTTGAATCAAAGATCCCAGGACAACTGGGGAACCCTAGTGCCCTGATGCTCTGTCATCTCTTCCCCTATCCCCATGGGGGCCCCCAGGAGGGAGGAACCCAAAGGTAGCATTGCCTCCATGTTCGGTTGGGAGGCCCTACTGATGATGCCACTGTGGCCCCACAAGTGTTCCCTTAGGGAGTGTGTTCAGTGGGAGAAAAGGAAACAATGGTTGGGTATACTGAGGCTGGGATTCTTCAGGCACAGCATGATCAGTCGACTGCCTGGTCCTGTCCCTGTTCTAGGTGAGTCTCACCCACCATATGTGGGAGCCTGCTGTTCAATGTCCTGTGACTTCTTGAGCAGGGGCACCAGGGTCTTTGTATGATTGCTGCTTGAGCTGCTGGTTTCAGTGGTTTTGTGCCCATGGTTTTGGGGCTGATAGGGAGCATGAAGTGCCACTTAATATCACAGGAACGTGTCCATTGCTGTGTTTCCTGGGCTGTTCTTGAGCAGATGGGAATTTTGTTGAATATCTGAATATATAGCAAAGGTATTTTTCTAAGCCACAAAGTGGTCTCTGGATGTACATGGCACACTGAAATTTGTGTCAATGCAGGAATCTGTGACTAGGGACTAACAGTCCAAAGTGGTCAATTCACATTTGTGAGACCTAAGCCCACTTGACGTGACCCAGTTCGCCACGTTGTATGGCTTGTGCTTGTTGGCAGGAGTCACAGGACAGTGTTGTATCCTTGGCTTTCAGTTTTGGAGAGCAAGTCAACATTTGTCCATTTTTGTGTTTGAGGTAGACTTTTATGTTCCATTCTGCGGTGGACCCAATGGGCAATCATGAGATTTGCTGAGCATGTTAGGTTAGCTCCTGAGTTCCATTTGTATTTTTATTTTTTAAAAATGGTTGTTACAGACATAAATGAGTAATAAATAGGTTTTTCCAGTCCACAAGTTGTTGTCACAGTCCCTGTCCCCACACAAGGGAGCCCTTAATGGTTCAATTATTAATTTGTTAGTTACCAGTTCATACAGCCAGCTGGTTTGTAATGGCCCTTGAGTCTGTGAATAAGTAGAGAAGCTCCAGTGGCCAGTACAGCAGCCACAGCATATGGAGTTTGGCCTTTTGGGCCAAGTGTTCTTGTCTGGTCTCAGTGGCCCAGAAGACTCTATCAGCTTTGAGTTCCACAGCTGGGACAGCTTTGAACAGTGGGCCCACTCAGTTACGAGGGGGCGGAAGCGGCTCCCACACTCTTTAGCCCCCTCTGGCAAAGCAGCTGCTTGTTTATGGACTCCCCTGGCTCCCTGGTGCCAGGTAGGCTGAATCTTGGAGGTACTGTTGATATTGAAAATGGAGCTTTGTTGAGCCTGTGTTATTTTATTAGTGGGATTAGTAGGTATCCCCGTGAGGATGGGCAGCTCAGGTCACAGTCACACAGCAGTGCTACACTGGGCGGGCACTCTGTTTTCAGTAAGGCCCCAGGAGCAGGCTGGGAGTTGCTATTTGAAGGGAGTGCATCTGGCAGCTGCCTCAGATAATTTTTGTGTCCAAACACCAGGGCCAACATACCCAGGTAACAGTCTCACATGGGTAGGAATTGCCAAAACCTGTAGTTTCATACGGTTGGCGAATTCCGTTGGCTCAAAGGCAGATCCTGGATCAATGTGTGCTGCATGGCCTCAGGGGCCCACTACTATTGGTGCCGCAATGTGGGTAACCTAGACAAAAGGGGCCACGGAGATACCTGGATGGGGTACATGTTGTCTTTAGTAGCCACATAGGCCTACCAGTTGTTGAGTCTTTTCTGTTGGTAGAAGCAGGAAGTAACTTTTGTTTAATCTTGTCAGGAATATTTTTTGAATTACTGGCCCATGTGGTTTGCAGAAACTGCAGTTGTTGAGCAGGTCCTGGGCTTTATCAGAGTTGACAGCCCAGCCTGCATGTGTCACAGTGTTCGTGACCTTACACAGGGCCTGGTCAGCTTGTTTCCTAGTTAAGCCAGCAATGAGGATGTTACCAATATGGCAGATGACAAGTACTTCTGGGAGTAATTGGGCTTTTTATAGAATGAGTCCTACCCACTGCTGCCTCCTGCACAGGGATGCAGGTTTCCTTGCAGAGGTAAAGGAAAGGTATTCTGCAGGCCATTCCATTTTAACACAAATTGGTCTTAGTCCTGCAAAGGGACTGAGAAAAAGCCATCAACCAGATCAGTGACAGCCCACCTGCCTCTCAGGGGCATTCGGCATTCCTCTGCTGGCCTCCAGGATCCAGACGCCTTTTTATGGGCCAGACTGGGCTGTGAAGCTACAACAAAGCTTGAAGCAAGACCTGAATTAATCACGTAATGTCTTTTCTCCCTGCTCGGTGTGTGGTACTGCTTTTGTTGAATATCTCACTGGGGCTTGGGTAACTTAGGTGGCAGGCGGGAATGGGGGTCCTGCTGTTGTGGCCTGAGCTCTGTGTTGCGAAGGGCCATCCACCCTCAGGCAGCGCTGATGTTCTCCAATACCAGTGGTGGCAACCATGATTGTCGGGGCCCAGAATGGCCCAAAGGGCCCACCCACGAGTACATGTACACATAGGGCACCAAGTTAGTCCCCAGACTCCACAGTGTCATCAGTTTACCACTGCCTGTCATGCACCTGTGATTATTATCATTTGGGCACCATATTTGGGAGCCCCATAAAAGCTGAGTTCACCCTCCACCCCAGCCTTTGTTTTATCCTGACAGGCACACGGGGCCACTTGTCCCCAGTGGGGACCCAGAGACCATGCCCCCATCCCTGGTGTGCCATTCTGCCAGGGACATTTGGGGTTCAATGCTTTACCAAGCAAACATACTAACCAGGTTGCATGACACTCCCTTGGCTTGTGTCCATTATCTATATTTCAGGTTTTCTATTTCATTTTTGGAGGAAGACCTCATTTTAACTAGTTTCCAGATACACCATCCGTGGTTTGTGTTGAATGAAAATCGGACTAACTTGAGGCTTGCAAGTCCCAGACCTGGTGCAGCTCACTGCGCAGAGCCCCAGGTTTCCCCAGGATATCGCCTGTGACCCCTGGGGGAGTTGGCACGTGGCATGGGAGTGTGAAGGCCGCCAAGAACCCAGGTATAGTTTTGTTGCTCTTTGTAGGGCACACCTCTTATATCGCCACCCTAACCCTTCTAGTTACCTCATTAAGGTTCACAGGGAGATTATTCGTATCCCATTTGCCTCTGTTGCAGGTCAAAGTTTACCTACGGTCTCCTTGAGAGCCTCAGAGACCCCTGCAGGGAGCCAGCATTAGCCTTGGGGTGTCAAAGGACAAGTTCTTACACTTCCACCAAGCCGTGGCCAGGGTGTCTTCTCAGCAGCCCTGCTCACAGCACCAAATCTGTTTCACTGTTCATTGGGTGATCAGGCTCTGCCGCCAAAGTTAAATCTGTTCCTGCCACCCAGGGAAGAGATCAATACATAATATTAGGTCGCTGAGAAGAGTCAGCATGCACCCCAGACTCCAGTGGTACAGCGTTTCCTTACAGCAAGAGGAGATAAAGTGCATAAATTCCAGCCCATTGCAAAGCATGGGTCCACCATGGCCAGCGGGCCCATGATGAAGCCAGAGGTGCCAGGAGACTGCATGCACCCCACTTTGCTGCACAGCGTGAGGATGCGGGCCCGCCCTCTGGGGTCTGAAATACAGAAGGCTGGGGGCGTGCCTAAGGGCACTGACGCATGCGCCGGAGCAGACAAAGGCGTGCGCATTGGGTCTGAAGCAGAGGGGCCTTCCCGCAAGGTGGGAACCAGCACAGGCTGTGAGGGCTCTTGATGTCGTGATAGGGAAGTGCTCCCGGCCCAAGGCCCTTTCTTAGGTCACCACGCAGGAAGCAAGAAGCTGTGCATGACTGCCTTTCCCCACAGGGGTGAAACAGAGGAATTGAAGTCTGAAAGTAGTTAAACTTCCTGGGTACCCACTCCTGCTTAGCAGATCCAGGTCACTGCCGTGCCCTTTCTAATGCCACAGGAGATAATTCATTCTTTGGAGAGACCGAACTAGAGAGGCCCTGGACCTGGGGACTCCAGGTACAAGAAAGCACAAAAAGGAGGCAATGGACTAAAAATAAGGATTAAATGAAAGTGTGTGGACTGAACGGAGGGGTCAGCCATACTTATCCAGAACCCCCTCCCCCGGGAAGACTGACGGAACCTCCTCTGGAAAAACGGATGGTCTCGGAAGAAAGCCTGAAGTTACTGACATTTGGAGATTCCTCTAGAGGTAAAGTTGGTTCACCACCTGAGCTCCCAGTGTTGACCAGTCAGAAGCCTCACCCACCCACGCTGAGTTCCTCATCACATTTTTAGCACATCACCCATATTGACCAAATAGTCAATGGTCTCCGGACATTGGAGGGAAGCCACCAGTATGAACTGGACCAAAACAAAGGGGAATTCTGGTGAAACAATAATGCATGGCACAGAAGAAACCACCACATGAAACCAAAACTATAATTAAACTGAAAACTCTCAACTGAAGCAATATTGCATCCATGAAATAAGAACAGCCTGCTCTAAAAGAGCAATGAATGAGTCAGAGAACAGGAAAAAGCTCTTGAAAATTAGAAGTATAGTAGCCATACTCTAAAATTCAGTGGACAGTTAGAAGATAAAGTTGAAGAAACCTCCTAGAAATTAAAAAAAAAAGGTAGATTAAAATGGGAGCAAAGCAGATAAAATTAGCCAATCCAGATAAGCAGACATCTAAGTAGCTGGACATGTAATAAGAACAGAGAAAACAGGAGGAAATTACACAAGAGAAAAATCCAGAACGTAACTATTTGAGTGCCAATTAGGAATGGTCTAATGAGTGCCCAGCACAATAAATAAGCCCACAGTAAGGCACACCATTGTGAAATACCAGGGCTGTGCTGGTAAATAGAATTAGAAAAACAAAAATCATCACTTTGCAGAAAAGAAACATTGGAAGCCTTAAGAAATACAGTAGAATTTTCAAAAATTGAATGAAAATTATTTTCATCCGAAAGTCTACACTTGGCCAAACAATGAATCAAGTGTTAAGGTAGAACACAGATATTTTCAGAAATGCAAAGTCCTTATTTCTCAAGGTCCTTTCTTAGAGTATGTAAACCATGAAGGATAAAGACTTGAGATCCAGGAATAGGGCATTTACCCCAGGAAGACTGCAGGGGAAATTCCCAGGATGACTAGGCAAGGCACTGCCAGGATGACACTTGTCTTGCACACCGAGAGCCGTCATCAGTCCAGACTGGAGCAGAGGGATGGAAAGCACCAGAAGGAAGTTCTCCAGGTGGGAGGGAGGGGGGAAGAGAGAGGGATATATAACCGGTTGTTTTTAACAGCATGAAACTTTTAATTGAGAAGCTATTGGAGGGTGAGGAAAGACTGAGTAATAGGTTCACAGAAGAATGAGTTACGAAAAAATGAGGAAAAGTAAAGTGTTGTATGAGTAAGGAGCAGTGATACACTTCTTGGCTCAGCAATGAACAATTTTTATAGTTTCAATATGTAAATATTGAATATTGTGAATAGCTATATTGAGAGGATGGAGGAAAGGGAGGTATTGGAGAGCTAGATCTGCATCTACCATATTAGGAAGTGTGATGACACATAAAATTAAGTGTCACACTTGGCTAGGACACAGTGCTCAGATAATTGTTCAAACATCAGTCTAGCTGGCTCTATGAAGGTATATTTTGAGTGAGATTATTTAAATCAGTAGGTTTGAATACAGCAAATTACCTTTTATAATGTGCTGGGCCTCATCCAATCAGGTGAAGGTCTTACGACATTAAAAAAGACCAAGATCCCACATGGAAGAGGGAATTCTACCTCCAGACTGTCTTGGGCTCGAGCTGTGATGCCAGCTCTTCCCTGGGTTCCCAGTCTGCCCGCCTGCTCTGTAGATTTTGTTCTTGCCAAGGTCCTACAATCACACAGGTCAATTCCTTAAAATCTCACTCTCTCTTTTCTTTCTCCCCATACATACTACATTGGTTCTATTTCTCTGAAGCTCTCTGGGGAATACAGGAAGTCAACAGCTAAAGTCTAAAACTGATGACTCAAGATATACCATATTTTTTTTTAAATCAGATCTAAAGACCACAGCAAAGATGATGAAATGTTCATAATTAATAATGGGTGCTTCTGCATGATACGGAGGAGAGGAATGGGGCTGAAGATCACTGTGTGTGTGTGTGTGTGTGTGTGTGTGTGTGTGTGTGTGTGTGTGTGTGTGTGTGTGCGCATTTAATTACAGGCCCTTTTTTGCTATGTACAAGTATCACCTTGTTAATAAAAATGTCTATCCCCTCTCCCAAAAAAATGAAGCATCACCAAAAAGAACATACCTTCTCTTCACTTACTTCTGTGCTGAATGTGCACAGGGCACATTTAGACGGAATTAGACTCTGCTTCCTCTCATCACCTCAGAACTATTCCAATACTTCTCCAGTCTGCAGAAGCTAAACTTGGGTCACGGCTTTTCTACATAAATATTTTTCATTTCCAGTACGAATTAGACTCTAAGTAATTAAGAAGTGCTGCTGTCATCCATAATTTAAATAGTACACTTAACATAATCAAAAATATTTTGGTACTTTTGCATATTAAAAAGATTAAAGATGTGCATATGCTGAGAGGCAGGTAGTGTAGGGAAACAATTGTCATTTTGTATCACTAACTAGTGGCCCCAAGGCCAGTTTTCTGGGAGGCTAAAGTCCCTCTTGGTTCTATAACTCTATTATCTATTAAGATTTATTTTGTAGTCATGATACTGGCATCTTTTGAAAGCAGATAGTAACTTGCTTTTGTTTTGAACAAGAAGATCATTTAAAAATACACTTTATGCACCTTGTCTTCCCACCTTAGGAATACATATCAGGAAACTCAAAACCACTCTTTCAGCTCCAAACACATTCCAGGATTCTGAGTTTCCACAGCACAAAGGGGCATGTGTGATGAGCTATTTGAAATACAGTCAAAATATTTTTTATAATAATAGTCACCTAAATAACTTCCCTAACTGGTCTGTCAGTGTTATTGCTACTATTTTGAGAAAATTAATTCAAACAATTAGGTGAGCTAAATGGAATCAAAACTCCAAATTCCTCCTGAGAGCTTCAAGATTGAACTTCCTCAATTAAAAAAAAGAGTAGAAGAGGCATTTACTCAAGAATTCCTTGGGGGATGCAAGTGATGACTCCCACTTTTGGCCTTTGAGACCATTCCTGTTAATTCTCCAACCTTAAAGTTGGTTTGCCCAAAATATACATAACATGAGAGTTTGTCTTAAGAAGTATCCATACTATTTTTCTCATTTTGGGAGACCCAGAATAGAAGACAGGAGAATCTGCTGGTTTTTGATGAACAAGTGGAGCCATGAAAGAGCTTTGCTCTTCAGAGGGGCCAGGGAATGCCGACAAGATCATTTCGGTCTCCACATCTTTACCTAGGAAAAGAGCCATGTCAGTACGTGAAATAACCGATAGGACAAATGAATGTTACTGAGAAGAACTACAGCAGCCAATATGCATTTGACTTGAAGGGATAGAATACTTGTTGAAAATAAATCAATAATAGGGGCTGATACTTCTCAACTAATAGGGAATCCAGAGGTAGACCATACCAGGGTCTATCCATGCCTTTACAATGTCAGAGCTTTTTGTCAACACCTCCTTGATTCCCTGGGTCGTGACGGCCCCTCTAAGTACTCTGTCCTCACACAAGAACATCCGAAGAGAGGCGGGAGGAGACTTGCATTTACCTTATTCTCTCTTTTAGTCGGAGGGGGAAATTATGCCCAGAAACAACAAGGTGTGATTCTTTTTTAATGACATTAGCAAATGACTATGTATTCATTGAGAAAGTGTTCATATCAGCAAAGAAGAAATATTGGTGCCAACGAGCAAAGAGTTTTAAAATGTTAACTTAAGAAATGTTTGAAATTATTCCCAAAAGTCCCCAGAAAGCTTCCCTTGATGGACTGTTGGCCACATGACCCCCTCAAATAGTAAGAGAGACTTGGAAAGCAAGCATCTAGAAATTTCAGCTGTGAAGGCATGTCCCTTGTGTAAGGGAGAAGAATGGGATATGGCTGTTTCCTTCACAGCCAGCGTGTCTGCAAATGAACATATCCCCAGCTGCTGACTTTCTTGGCAAAGTATGAGTTTGTGACTAAATAAAGGTGTACCTGAGTAACACTGCCTGTTGCGTCATCACGCCAACAGGCTTCCGTGGCCTCTGTTATGACCGGAAGGGCCTTGAGTGCTCATCTTCTCCGTCCCTCCACTCCGGAGCACAACCACATGCCAGACACCCCCAAATGGAGCACTTCTCGAATCTAAAAGCACCAGAGAAGGAGCCATTATTCTTGATCTTATTCCCTAGCCAGAAAGTCTTCAAATTTCCCTTTCATACATTCTGACTGGGGTATGGAGACAACACTCACACCTGTTGATAAGTAAAGGACACCGTTAGGTAATCCCCACCCGGGGGCTAGGTCCATCCTTGCATGCATCCATCCCACATCTATCTACTAGTTTCTGACACTGTTCTATGCACTGTGGATGCCAATACAAAATGAGAAATCCAGATCCCTATTCTGACTGCTTACATTCTATGTGAGCAGACAGGTAATAAACAACAAACCACTGCATAAAGAGGGCAGTAGTAAGACCTGGGAAGATTCTAGAGCAGTGAGGTAAGAAAGGGGACAGGAGCAAGAGCTCCCATTGTACAGGAAGGTCAGGAGGGCCATTCTGAGAAGCTAACATTTGAGCTGAGGCATAAATGATGAGAAGCAGCCACTTGTGAGGAGAACAGAAGGAAGTACATTCCAGGCAGAGGGAACAGCCAGTGCAAAGGCTCTAAGACAGGACTAAAGAATAGGAATAAGACCGGTGCAGTTGTAGCCCAGTGAGCAGGGGAGCAGGGCAGAGGCTGAGCTCAGCGCAGGGCACCCAGGGCCTCGCCTGGCCCTGGGGATGGTTGGGATTAACCCAAGGTACAGTATGTCACCTTGGGGAGCTGGAACCAGGGGAGTGAGTGACAGGGTCAAGCCAGTGAGGGACAGGGATGCAGAGGGAGTGCCCTTTGGTTCTTTGGGTTTTTTTTTTTACATATATATTATTTTTATGAAAGTATAATTGATACACAATATTATATGGGTTTCAAGTATGTAACACAATGATTCAACAGTTATCTACATTATTAAATCTTCATCCCAAACAGTGTAGTTACCATCTGTCAACATAGAAAGATGTCCCAGCACCACTGGGTGCCTTCCGGAGTAGAACCCACCGGCCAGGGCAGGAAGGGGAAGAGGGACTCAGCCTGACAGCAGAGGCCAGTGCCCCACCGAGCAAGCCAGGAAGGCTGGGGCCAGGCTGCCTCGCAGCACTTGAGCGCTGGCCATGCAGCCAGGGGGACGGTGGTGGTCTGTGGTTCTCAAGAGGCCTTTCAGGAGGGGGTGGGGCCTGAGCATTCAGCTTGAAGCAGAGACTGAGCAGGGCAGTCCACGCAGAGGGAAACCCTGAGTGGGAATGGGAAGGCAGGCTTTCTTGATTGGAGCAGTGCTCACTCACGTGGGGACAGGAGAATTGGCAGCCCTGATGACACCGCAGCGCAGCCCACCCACCCCACTCAGTGAGCAGTCCTTGGGGTCCCCTCTCCCGCATCTGTGGGCATCAGTTGTATTGTGCCGGCAGGTATGAGCGTCTGAATGGTGGGGGGCCTCGGGGAGGGTCCCCTGTCCCCTGTCAAGAGGCCTCCCTGCAGGGCATTAAACTTGGGGTAACATAGCAGAGCCCGGGGGGCTGTTCCCCAACCTGGGAGGTTTACAAACTGGAATGTATCCGTTCTCCCCGAGATGAGGAGGCAGGCTAGAGAGGTCAGGGTGAGTCTCATAAACTGGCAGAATCATCTAGAAAGTCTCCTTACTCATTGACAGTGGAGGTACCATTTTCCAAAGACCTAAGTACTCCCATTTTCTACCCGCGGCCATACTGCCTCCCCTTTCCTATTCCCAGAAGTTGTTACATCGTTAATAAGAAGTAAATTTGGTGAGAGATTTTCTTTTTATTTCAGGAGCTTTATATACGTTATTGCTTTTAATTGTCATAAAAATCAATGAAGCGATCGTTTCATTTTACAGTTGAGCAAACAGACTCAGACATTATCAGAGCTGGGTGACTCATGGACAAACCTCCTGTCTCCTGTTTCTGACCATTTCTCTTTCTCTCCTCTCCTTTTTTTTGAGACACAACTGACATATCACATTATGTTAGTTTCAGGTATATAACGTAGAGATTCGACATGTTATACATTGTGAAATGATCTCCACATTAAGTCTAGTTACCACCTGTCACCATACAAAGTGACCATCTTTTTTTTCTTGATAGGAGCTTTTAAGATTTTTAACATCTTTCAAATTTGCAATACAGCAGCTGCCATTCTGTGCATCGCATCCCCATGACTTATTTATTTTATAACTGGAAGTTCATACCTCTCAAGTTCCTTCACCCATAGCAATGAGCAGGGTGACTCACCGGGCATCAGCTCACTGTGCTCAGCACTTCGCAAACATCATTGGATTTAGTCCTCACGACCGCCTAATGAGGTAGGCCCCATTTTGCAGGTGAGGAAATGGGGGTTTAAAGGGTAAGGGCCTTGCCCCAAAACACAGAGCTTGTGAGTGTCTCAACCTAGACTCACCCGGGTCTGCCTGGTTCCCAGAGCCGAGCCCTTTCTCCTCTGTTTGTCTTTGATCATTGTCCCTCCTATCGGAGCCTCCTCCTCAGGACTCGGAATGAGTTCTGTCTTCTTCCAAATAATTCTGGGAGGGAAACCCCAGGCCCCAGGGCACCACTTCCTAGATAAGACACCAAAACCTGTCCACAGCAAAATAGGAATCTTTAACTACCTCCCCACTTTTCACAATAGGGCCGAACCCATTAGCACAGGCGGCAGAGCCCCCAGCTGGGCTCACGTCCTCACCGCACACCCACACGCAGGGCAGCCTCGAGTTTGCTATGGGGCTCACTGAAGTGCGATGCGGTGCCACCGTTTCCAAGCCTCTGGCCTGGTCCCCTTGGCTGGTAAACGATGATAAGCAACATGACTGTTATACTCTAAGTCACTGCTCCAAGTGTTTTGCATCTAAGTATTTACAAATATTAATGTACATTAATCAATGAATCTGAATATTATCCTATGAAGCAGATACTATTAGTAGACCCATTTAAGATAAGATGGTTGAGGTATGGGGAGGGTGATTAACTTGTTCAATGTCATTCAGCTAGCAAGTGGTGCAGCTGGATTTGAATTCAAATAATCAGATGGAGAGCTCTATACTGCATCTGTCCACAGACACCCGCCTGCATTACCTCTCAGCTCCTAAATTTGGGTGCTTGCTTTTACTGAACACAATCTGCCGAAGCCTGACTTCCAGGTATCAGTGCACAGAAGGGAGAAAACCACTTGGGTCTGCAGTCAGCACTTTGACTTCACAGTCTCTGGTCTCTGGTTAGAATCACATAGCTGTGATTCCTCTATATGAATTTGGACCTCACATCTGCCCAAATAGGGCAAAGAAAGGAATGTCAGCTTCCACATCCTGTTCTTCAGAAATCACTGTGCCCCCCTCTTCAACCCTGCTCAGAGTAACATCTTGCCTGAAATGGGTCTCAGAATGAAAGACAGTCTTAATTTCTCAATAGGAACACTGAACTCTTGTCAAATGATGGTCTATATTTAGCTACTAAAAATGACCTAACCTAAAACAGTTTGCATGTCTGTGGATCTTGTGTGTGTCTGAGTGTGTGGTGCAATCTTTATTAGCAGAGGCAGACTGGCCCAGCTCCCAGGTGGAAGAATGTTAAAGGGAGCAGGGAATTCCGCAGGTGGAGACTAGGTCTGCCACACTCCCAGGCCACGCTGGCTTCCAACGTCCCACGGAATCCTGCTTCCAGGCACTCCTGGGAAAACCTGTTCTACATCCCTTCCGACTCAGCCGTGCCCACGCTCCAGGGCTCACCATTAGGGTAAGTCTGTTGCTCTTTATTGGTTCCTGCCAGCTTTGTGTTTTGGTGACAGCCTCTGGCTTCTTGGAGAGGGCTCAGAGCAAAGGGTAGAGGATGCCATGGTGGTGGTAAACATTACCAAGGGTGCTGACTTTCCCAATTAATCCTTGAAGGTAGAACGTGGAATAGTCCAGGGGGTTACATGAGTTGCCCAAGTGAAACAGCTAATAAACAGCAGAGTGGGGATTTGAACCCAAGGCACAGGGGGCACAGGGGGCAGCGGGACACTGGCCACAGCAGCCTCCCCCAGCCCTCGGCTTGTGGGACCCCAGCAAAGGACCAGCCCAGCGTTGCCTGGATACAGTGGAAATGACCAGTATTTGGGCTTCCAGGGGAGGAGCACCTGCAGGACGGAGCCTCCTGGGGAGCAGAGGATCTAGACCTGTGGGGAGGGGCATGACTCAGAGCACGGAGGGTTCCCAGTTACAGCGTGGGGTGTAAGCCCTGAGCCAGGCTGCCAGGGGCAGCACCTGTGAGGCCAGGGCCGGAGGACAAGGGGAGGCCACAAGCCATAGGTTTCAATATTTAAACATTTTCAAAGTTATTAGTCATGTTAACACACACGTAAACCTTGGTGACCTCGGAGGCCAGGTCTGGATTTAGAATTCTGACGCAGAACTCACTATGCCGTGTGTCTGAATGAGGAGGGGTGGGGAAAGTGGGCCCCCAGCGCGTGGCCCACCCCTTCCTTACTCAGACCCTGCCCTGTCCTACGTCTTGAGGGGCCTTCCCATAGGTGGGCGGGCACTGGGCCTCATATTCAAGCTCCGCCCATACCTTTTGCAAAAACTTGACACTTGGCCACCATTTAAGCCCACTCAGGGGTGCTGTCCACCCTCTGGAAGATGAACCCTGGCAGGAAGAGGCCCTGGAAGCAGACTCATGGCCATTTGGGTTGGGAATTTCATAGTCCCAGGTACACAGTGTGTTCTAGAAGTACGTGTGGACCTGCCCCTTGGTGGCCCCATGGATTCTGTGCCCTGTGGGAAAGGACATCTCCAGAACCTGGTCCTCTAAAGCATGAGGCCTGGGAAAAGGCCCCTCCAGTCTGGGTGTAAGGAGGTCATCACCACCACTCCCTTATTATGAAACTTGGAGTATGTTATTTAATCTCTCTGTGCCTTATTTCCACATCTGTAAAATGGTGATAATTATAATAAAGAATAACTGAGGAATAAGTGAGCTTATTCAGTATAGGTAAAGGGCTTAACACAGTGCTTGGCAAATAATAAGTGTTATGTAAGTTATCAATTAAGTGTGATTATTATATGGACTTAGTTCAGGCATCCTCAGATTGTTAACAGATTGAGCGCTGGAAAAAAATCTCCTTTATTGACTAGTGATGGGCAAGAGCTATTCCTGAAGACCTGGAGAATTCCAAGAACCAGACACTCTGGCCGCCTGATCTGTCCTCTGTAATAGGAACAGAAACATTGGAAAGCGGACAACAGGAGGGACCTGGGAAGAGGGAAGGGTGGAGCATTCGCTGCCCATTCATTCAAGGCAGATTTCTCGGGTGGGCACTTTGCTAGGCCCCAGGTAACAGCAGTGAGCAAGACAGACAAGGGTCCCTGCCTTCGTTCATCTTATGTTCTTGGGGCAGGAGAGGGCGAGAGGAGGAAGATATTTAACATGAAAGCAAATAAATAAATATGAACCTTACAGATGGAGGTAAGGGGCAGGAAAGAAATCAATAGGGTAAATTGAGGGTGAATGACTAGTGAAGGCAGGGGAGGTGGAGAATGACTTTCAGTGGGATGGTCACAGATGGACTCTCTGAGGGAGTGACATTACAACTAAGACCTGAATAATGAGGAGCTGTCTGTGCACAGAATCAGGAAAAGGGTGTTCTAAGAAAAGAAATCAGCTAGTGCAAAGGGCAGGGGTGGTAGTGTGTTTGACATAATACGAGAAACAGAGGGAGGCTTATGTCCTGTAAAGGTAGTTCGCAAGGGGCAGAGTGATGGATAGAAAACAGAAGTCATGAAGGCAGAGAGGGGCCAGATGATATGCCTCTCAAAGAGTGGGACGCCGACACTCCATGTGGGGATCTTGTTAAAGCACAGATTCAGATTCAGAAGGTCTGAGATGGGTCCTGAGATTCTGCATCCCTAATATGCTTCCAGGTTAGGCCAATGCAGCTGGTCCATGGACCACACTTTGAGTAGCAAAGCTTTAGGCAACAGATTTTTATTGTAACTACATTGAGAAGACTTTGGGTGGTCTGAAGCAGGGACATGACTTGGTTTGGCTGTGTTTTTAAAGCTTGCTCTGGCTGGACTGTGGAGCATCGGTTGGGGTAAGAGGCAAGGCTGGGTACCAACCAGAAAGCTACTGCAGTACTCCAGGTGACAGGTGGGAGGACCTGTGAATGTCTGCATGCAGCTGGGCCTAGTGAGTGTGGAGAGAAGTGGGTGGGGAGCAAATCAGTGAGTTTGGCTAACTGATTGGATGAAGGGGGTGAGTTAAAAACAGAAACCCAGCATGACCCTAGGCTTGGGGCCTGAGCTGGAGCTGGAGTGGGACCTGTATGAGGATCACGTCTCCCAGGCTAGGGGGATGCAGGGTTTGTAAAGAAAACTGGGTTTCAGTTTGGAAATGATAAGTTTGAGATGGTGGTCACAAATTCAAGTGGAATGTTGAGTCCAATCTATCCATCTTGAACTCAAGAGTGAATTTAGGCTGAAAATGAAAATGTAGGAGCATTGTTTTAGCAGATGGTATTTTAAAGCCACAGAATTGGATGAGGTTGCTTATGGAGAAAGTGTAGCAGACGAGGAAGAGATCCGAAGGCTGAAGCTGCAGGTTTCTAACTTTTAGAGGTCGTGGGTGATGAAGAGCCAGGAAAGAAGACTGAGAAGAAGGCGCTGGTGAAGGAGGAGGACGAGGAGCAGTGCAGTAGGCCAGACAGTGGCCCCAAACCCGACCCACGGACCTGTGAGTGCATTACCTTACAGGCAACAGGGACCTTCAGGTGCAGTTAAGGCTAAAGACCTTGAGATGTAGAGATTATCCTGGATTATCTGGGTGGCCCAGTCTGACCACCAGAGTCCTTAAAAATGGAAAAGGAAGGTAGAAGAGGAGGTTAGAGAACCTGGTGACGGAAAAGGGAGAGGAGATTCGAAACACGAGGGGGTCTTGACCCACCTTTGTAGGCTTTGGAGATGGAGGAGCCAAGGACTGTGGTGGCCTCCACAAGCCAGGAGTGGTCCTTAGCCAACAGCAAAGATGTGGGATCTCAGCCCTACAACTACAAGGATGGAATTCTGCCAAAAACCCAAAAGACCAAGGAAACAGATTCTCCCCTAGAACCTCAAGAATGGACCACAGCACCACCAATGCCTTGATTTCAGCCAGTGAGACCTGTGTTGGCCTCCAGAACCGTAAGATAAATTTGCATTGTTTTAAGACAGTAAGTTTGCCATAATTTGTTACTGCAGCAATAGAAAATGGATTTACGTGGTTTACACTGAAAGGCAAAAGAAGAAAGTGTTTCAAGAAAGAGGGAGCCATCAGCTGTGTCACAGGCTGTGCCAGGTTGAGTCAGCGGAAGGCAGGTGTGAGCACTGAATGGGGCAACTTGGAGGTCGTTGTTGACCTTGATGAGCAGTTTCAGTGGAGTGGTGAGATCAGAAACCAGACCAAGTGCGCTGAGGAATAAGGGGCAGGAGAGCACATGGAGGCAGTGGATACAGACAGCTCTGTTGTAAAGTTTGGTTGTGAAAAGAAGGAAGAAATTCCTGCCCAATGGCTTCTATTTTGTGACCAGAGTGACTAAAATCAGGCTGGGAGAGGGAGGTATATTGGAGGTTTGAGAAAAGAGAAAAATATATAAAATGGTTTATTTTGGAAGGTGGGAAGCCACTTGACTACAGAAGTAGAGCAGCATGGCTCCAGGGAGGGTGTGGTCTCTGCTCTCTCTCTGCTCCCTTGGCACTGGCACTGCGTGGTCTATTGGTCCAGGTTGGGCGCTGGTGTGTGTTACTGATTAGACGTAGAACTGGAGCAACTTTCTGAGCCTGCCTGAGCCTCAGTTTCTTCAGCTCCATCATTTTAATGATGGGGAAATAGCTCATCTACTTCCAACAAAGAAGCCAGCGTGTGCTAAAGAGATTCATGGACTGTCAACACTGAATGCGCTTTGAGTTTGTTCATTCTGGGTGGGGTTTCCTTTATAAAGCCGGGCCACAGAAGGTGGAGATCCCCTGAGAGCTGGTGATGAGTGTAGGGGAGGGTGTCTAGCAGCAGCCTCTGCATTCTGAGATCACTCCCTTCCAAAGCATGAGCAATTCCTTCTACCTCCACCCAGTCTCAGGAGGCCTGCAAAACTCAGGCTTGAGTTTGTGCTCCTGACACCTGGAAAAAAGGGAATAATATCCTTGCTGTCCTCAGGGAGCCCTCCTGCCGTAATGTCTGCAGCTGTCATCGGCTGGTCCTGCCCTTCCACTTGCTGAATGTCTGTGCTCTGGGGTTGCCCCAGAGTGGAAATAATCTTCCAGATTAGGTTCCTGTGAAAGCTCTCTGGTGGATTAGGATGTATCAGGTAAGAGTTTGGAGAAGAGCTACTTTACAAAAATTAGATAAATAAGCCTCATTGTGACCAAAGAGAAGCAGTATCCTCCCAGTGGGAAGCAGGGGTCAGAGGGCAAGAGGACATTGTCCAGCATCAGACATAGATAAGCCGAGGACCTGTGAGTCCTTATCAGGCCTATTGAACTCCAGGCTCATGTTTTATTTGTTTTCTCCATCGTCTAATGCTGCCTCCCCAGATCTAACAAGCCTGCCTGTTTCCCAGGGAAGGAAGAGGAAGGAAGGCACCAGCATCCCCAGGAGCCTGCTTACCGAGGGCCTGCTCCTGCTCTGGCCCTCCTCACAGGAGGCAAGGGGGAGCTGCACCTCTGGATGACTTAGAGCCTCTCAGTGTGGGCGGATGGGTGTTTGTGCCCTGGCCATGGAGCTCCACAGGAAAGGGGTATGCTCTGGCACAGAAGCCAGGCTGAGTTCAGTATTTGATTTGTCACTGAAGACAGAAGCATCAGGAAAAAACAGGCACCACATTCTCTTTAGCAAACACCTTCTCTGCTCCTCCTCCCTGTCCCCTGCTATGAAAATGATCCCGTTTTTTTTTTCCCTCTCCTAAGTGGGATGCAGGAGACAAAGGAAAATGATCA
The DNA here is from genome assembly GCF_040802235.1 of Manis javanica. Classification (NCBI taxonomy): domain Eukaryota; kingdom Metazoa; phylum Chordata; class Mammalia; order Pholidota; family Manidae; genus Manis; species Manis javanica. Next base: position 88,549,853 of record NC_133166.1, read on the forward strand.
GGGGAATGAAGATAGAAAAGAACTTAACATCTCACAGAAACATCAAATGGTGGAGGAGAAAGACATGTAAAAGAAACTGGATAAGGGGTCTGAAGAGAAACATGGAGACATTCCCTCCAATATGTTTTACCAAAAGCTGCAGTTCAGCTGTTAATCTTCTTGATATATTCCCAGATGACATAAACTAGTTATGTGGTAGTTCCATGGACTAATCGCATCATTCAAGGCCAAAGAAGCTGTGAAGAACAGAATGTTGAGCACAAAACTTTTCTCTGGAATAAAGTTTTACATTAGACTTTTAATACCTACATACAAACATAAGTAGGAAGAGAGAGAACACCCTCATATTTTTTATTTTGTATTTACACTGGAATCCCTGCCAGAAGGTGTTAGTACCCTTTCAAAAAACAAGTTAGTACACATATGTGGTGCAACCAGTCCAGCTTGGGAAGAAGTGAACTAATTTTGAGCTGCTTTCCAAGAGTCAATGCTTGTAGTCTGTAGTTAGCCAAGTTAATTACTTGGTAAAACTGAACCAAATCAAACCAAAAAAAAAGTCAACTCTCTGGCAGAATACAACAGATTCCAGAGTCCCTATGGCATAATATTCACAATGTCCAGGAGATGATTCAAAATTACTTGTCACCTGACAAGAAAATGTATCCTATTCTTTATAGAAAACAACTACAAAATGACTCAGATGCTGGAATCAGGAAACAGGACTTTAAAGCAGCTATATATCTATGTTCAATCATATAAAGAAAAATATGCTTGCAATGAATAAAAAGGTAAGGAATCTCAAGAAAAATAAAAATCATAAAAAATAACTAAATGGAAATTCTAGAGCAAAATGTTATAATCTATGAAATAAGCTAAAATTGCAATATCTGAAATAAAAATTGGGAATAGGTTAAACAGCAGAATGGAGATGACTGAAGAAAAATTCAGTGACCTCAAAGATCAATAGAAATTACTCTAAGAACACAGAGGAATAACAAAATTTACAAAAATCAGAAAAGTTTCTGAGACCCATAGAATCTGTGGAACATGTGTCCAACATATTTATAATTGGAGTCACAGAAAAAGAATGGAACTGAAAAAATTATCTGAAGAAAGAATGGCTGAACCATTATTTCCCAAATATGGTGAAACAAATTCATGGGATCAAGAAGCTCGGTGAAACTGGAGCAGGGTAACTATGAAGAAAACCCTAGCTGGGCACGTCATAGTCAAACGTTGAGAAGCAAACAGAAAGAGAAAGCAGTTAGAGGAAGACAGCACATTACATACAGGGGACCAGTGATATGGGTGACAGCTAACTTCTCATCAGAAGCCATGGAAACATTTTTAAAGTGGTGGAAGAAAAAAAATGACTTGCCAATTCTGTATCTCATGAAAATATCCTTCCAAGAATAAGGGTAAATAAAGACAATTTCAAATAAAATAAAATTAAGGAAACTCCCTGTCAGCAGAGCTTCACTACAAGAAATGATAAATTTCTCAGTGCTAAAGGAAAATAATACCAGATCGACACTCAGATCTTCAAGAAGGAATGAAGAGAATTGGAAATAGTACCTGTCTAACAAATGGAAAAGTCTATTTTTCATCTTAATTTCTTTAAAATACAAATGGCTAACTGAAACAAAAAAAATAATGATTTCTTGTACTTTTGTAAGTAGGTGCAATGAAAACAGATGGCAACTATAATATAAAGCAAGAAATGGTAAACTTTTCTGTAAAGGGTAAGAGAGTAAGTACTTTGGATTTGAGAGCCATAGGATCTCTGCCACCAGTCCTCAACTGTGCACTGTAGTGCAAAAGTAGCCATACACAAAACACAAACAAGTGAGCATAGCTATGTTCCAATAACACTCTAAGGACAAAAATAGGCAGCAGGCTGGATTAGGCCCACTAACCATAGATTTGCCAGCGCCTGCTATAAAGGACAGAGGCAGTGTGGTGGCCAAAGGACTCAAAATGGCAAAATGCATTTTATATAGAGTGGTACAATATTATCTGTAAGTGGAATGAAAAGAATCAGTGCCTCTCAATAGTGACACTACCAGCCTTTTCAGGCAGATCACGCTCTGTGGTAGTGGCTGGGTGGTGGTGGGGCGTGGGAGGGACTGTCCTGGACATTGTGGGATGCTGAGCAGAGTCCCTGGCCTCAACCCACTGAATGCCAGAAGAACACTCTCCTCAGGTGTGACAGCCAAAAAATTCTCTAAACATTGCCCACTAAGCCCTGGGGAGGCAAAAGGCCACCACTAATAATTGCAAAGAGAAAGTGCTCAAAAGCTGACAGGTATATTAAAATGGGAGTTGAGGTAACATTCAAAAAAGTCCAAGAGAAGGGGGAAAGGGAGAAAAACCAAGGGAGGAAAAACAGAAAATAAATTAAGACAACAATAAACATAAATCCAACCATATCATTATTATAGTGTATGTTCATGGGCTAAACACTATGGCTAAAAGGCAGAGATTGTGAGAATGACTTGAAAAAGCAAGACCCAACTCTGCTTTCTGAAGAAACTTACTTTAAATATGAGGACACAGATAACTTGAAAGTAGATGAACAGAAAAGGCTATGACATTTAAGCAGTAAGCATAAGACTATAGAGGGTATATTAATAATAGATAAAATAGAATTCAGGTTAAAGAATATTAGTAAAAATAAAAATGGATGTTTTGTAATGTAAAGATAAAAAGGAAACCATAATAGTCAGAGATACATATGTTCTTTTAACAGAGGCTCAAAATTCATGAAGCAAAAGTCTACAGGAGAGAAATATAGACAATTCCACAAACACAAGTAGAGATTTTCAACCTCTCTTCCTCTTAGCAATCAATAAAGTGAGACAAAGTCAGTAAAGACAAGAAGAGTGACTGACACTGTCAGCTACCTTGACCTAACTGATGTTTTCAGAACACTTTGCCCAAAGACTGCAGAATTCCCACAGTGCCCATGGAATGTTCACCAGGACAGACCATATGCAGGAATGTCAGACAAATTGTAATAAATCTAAAACCATTAAAATCATACAAATTTTCAAGTATGACCTCAAGGAAATGAAATTAGAAATGAACAGTGTTGAGAGATGTAGGGAAATCCCAAACATTCAGAAATTAAACAATGCACTTCTAAATAATTCAAGAAAGAAATCTCAAAAGGAAAATTAGAACAAAAACTTTTCAAGCCAGTGTAGGGGGAATATATTTTAACATGGAATTAGAAGTTCCTGGTACAAATGTAGCTGCTTCTTACCACAAAGATATTGCTAAGATACGGTAATGCAGGAGGAAGGGCTCTAAAGAGGCTGGTCAGGGCAAGTTCTGGGGAGAAAACATTTGAACTGAGACTTAAATATTTTCTTCAGCTAGCTGGCTTCAGGGCCTGCAGGCCTATGCTGTTGCATGAGCTGTGCTGAGATTGCTCTAACCCTAAAGATGTGGCAAAAACATTTTAGCAATCCCACCTGGGTTCCTACCTTTCTGGCTATGATCTGACTCTACATAGAGAGCAATGTTTTAAAAATTAGCAAATTATAAAAATTAAAATGTAGCAAAGCAAATTGATCTGTAGATGCAATGCAATTCCAATCAAAACCCCAGCAGGCTTTTCAAAACTTTTAAATTGATAAGTTGATTCTAAAATTCATGTAGAAGTACAAAAAACTAGGATAGCCAAAACAATTTTGAAAAAGAGAAACAAAACTAGAAGATTTCTACTAATTAATTTAAAAGATTACTATAGCAATTCCTCAAAAAGTTAAACATAGACTTACCATAGGACCCCACAATTCCTCGCCTAGGAATATACCCAAGGGAATTGAAAATACATGTTCACAGGAAAAACTTGTACATTGTCATAGCAATGTTATTTGTAATAGCACAAATATGGAAACAATCTAAATGTCCTTCAAATAATGAATGGATAAATGAAATGTGGTATATCTATTTAATGGAATACTATTTGGCCATCTAAAGGAAAGAGGTACTAATATTTGCTACAACATAGATGAACCTTGAAAACATTATGCTGAGTGAAAGAAAGTAGACCCAAAGGCCACAAGTTGAATGATTTCACTAATATGAAATGTCCAGCATAGGCAAATCCATATAGACAGAATATAGATAAGTAGGTGCAGGAAAAAGGAAAATGGGACAATGGGAAATGGCTATTAATGGATATATAGTTTCTTTGGGGGGTGATGGAAATGTTCTGGAATTAGTAGTGATGGTTGTAAAACCTTTTGAGTATACTAAAAATGAAATCACTGAATTGTGTACTTTAAAAGGTGAATTTATTGCACATGAATTTTATCTCAATTTAAAAAATTCTATAAAGCTACAGTAATCAAGACAATACAATAATGGCATAAAAATATGTCAATCCTTACATGTCTACATCCTTACATATATACGTATGTGTATTTTAGTGGAACAGAATATAGAGTCCAGAAATAGACACACATATAAATGGTAAATTGATTTGTGAAAAAGCTACCAATTTCAGTAAGGAAAGGATAATCTTTACAACAAATGTTTCAAAACAACTGGATATTTGTATGAGGACAAAATGAGCTCTGACCCTTATCCTCATACACAAAAATGAACTCAAAATGGATCAAAGATCTAAATGTGAAAGTTAAAACCATGAAACTTCTAAAAGAAAACCTACAAGAAAATCTTTAGTACACTGGGGGTAGGCAACGATTTCTTAGGACACATAAAGTACAAACCGTAAAAGAAAAAAATTGATAAATTTGACTTTATAAAAATGAAAACCTTCAGCTCATCAAAAGACACCACTAAGAAAATGAATAGGGTAGCTATTGACTGATAAAAAATATCTGCAAAGTATATAACTGACAAAGGATTTGCATCTAGCAAATATGGACATATATATGTGTAGAATTCTTACAACTCAGCAAGCAGAAGACTTCAATAGCTACTTCACACAGAAAAAGATTTAATAGTCATGAAAAGATGTCCAACCATTCGTTAACAGGGAAATGCAAATTAAAACCCAAATGAGATGCTACTACACACCTGCCAGCATGGCTAACATTAAAAAAGACTGATATCACCAAATATTGGCAAGGATATGTACACCCTGAACTCTCATACAATGTTGGTGGGAATATAAAATGGCACAATCATTTAGAGAAATGGTCTGGTAACTTCTTCTAACACTAAATATATACCTGCCCTATGACCTAGGAATTCCACTCCTAACATAGAGGTCTCTTGGTTATAGAGGCTGAGTCCTCCAGGTGGTACCTGGTATTAGACATTTTGTCAAAATAAATAAAAACATATATATACATACAAAAAGATCTGTACAAGAAAAATCCCAACTTCTTTATAATAACCCCAAAGTGGAAACACCCCAGGTGTCCAATAGCATGGATAAATTATGCTGTATTCATAGAACGGAATACTATGCAATGAAAAGGAAAGAATTACTATCTCAATTCCTTAAAAAATTAAACACAGAGCTGCCATTATGACCGAGCAATTCCATTCCTAGGAGTGTTCCCAGGAGAACTGAAACATGTGCACACACTCACACACAGAGAAAGTGTACGTGAGCATTCACAGCAGCATTATTCACAATAGCCAGAAAAGTGGCAATAACCCAAAAAATGCCCACCAACTGATGAATGGAGTAACTATGTTTAACTTTTTGAGGAATTGCAACAAGAAAAATCAATCTCAAAAACATGACAAGCAAAACCAGCTAGATACAAAAAAGTACCTGCTGTGTGATTCCATTTATGTGAAGTTCTAGAACAGGCAAAACTATCCTATAGTGACAAAAAGCTGACCACTGGTGACCTGAGGCTGGGGGTTGAGGTTAGGGGCCTCCAAGTACACAAGGGAAAGCCGTGGGGAGATTGAAGTGTTTTATATTTTGATTACTGTTGGTTATATACACACATGTATTTCTTAGGACACAATGAAATGCACATGTAAAATGCATGCATTTTATTGTATGTCAATGATACCTCAGTAAAGTTTATTTTCAAAAGGTAATACATGAGCCTGAACATTTTTTTCAAAGAAAACAGGGTCATAAAATTAAACATTTCTCTGCACTGCAGCCTCCCAAGCAAAGACAATACTGGTAAGTTAAGTAGAAGTTTTTAAAAATAAATTTAAAAGTTCATTTATTTAAGAATAATGCATATATAAGCATGTATATCTTTGAAATATTTACAAAAATGTGATGATGTTAAACATATTGTTCCTGCCACTAGCCGTTTTCAGTAAATGTATCCTGGACATCTTTATCATTAATGTAAGTCCATCTCACTATTTTTTTTTTTTTTTTTTGAGAGGGCATCTCTCATATTTATTGATCAAATGGTTGTTAACAACAATAAAATTCAGTATAGGGGGGTCAATGCTCAATGTACAATCATTAATCCATCTCAAGCCTAATTCTCGTCAGTCTCCAATCTTCTGAAGCATAACGAACAAGTTCTTACATGGTGAACGAATTCTTACAGAGTGAATAAATTCTTACATGGTGAACAGTACAAGGGCAGTCATCACAGAAACTTTCGGTTTTGATCATGCAATATGACCTATAAACCATCAGGTCAAATATGAATATTCATTTGATTTTTGTACTTGATTTATATGTTGATCCCACATTTCTCCTATTATTATTATTATTTTTATTTTTAATAAAATGCTGAAGTGGTAGGTAGATGCAAGGTAAAGGTAGAAAACATAGTTTAGTGCTGTAAGAAGGCAAATGTAGATGATCAGATGATCAGGTGTGTGCCTATGGACTAAGTATTAATCCAGGCTAGACAAGGGCAGCAAGACATCCACGGATGCAGAAGATTTCTCTCAAAGCAGGGGGGGTGAGGTTCTGAGCCTCACCTCTGTTGATCCCCAAATTCTCACCTGATGGCCCCCCTGCGACTGTGCCTGTCTTAGGTTGTTCCTCCCTTGAGGAATCTTACCCGTCTCTGGCTAACCAGTCATCTTCCGGGGCCATACAGGGAAATGTAAAGTTGGTAAGTGAGAGAGAAGCCATATTGTTTGCAAAGGTTAGCTTTTTACTTCTTTGCAGATTTATGCCCTGTGGCTTCTATGCCCAGCACTTGTCTCGAGGTATCTTTACCACCTGGAGGAATTATGATACTCGGTAAATTCGATATGCCATCTCACTATTTTTAATGGCTGTATGACAAAGAGAAAAGCAATCCTGACAGCTAGAACTGGCCCCATACTCTCAGCTGGACCTTAGACAACTAGATTTCCAGTTTTAATATGTGCACTGTTTATTTGGACATAGGACATCCTCAGAATGGTTTATAAGTCACTGAGGGCAGTGCCCTTTGATTTACCCCAAACAGGGGACCGAGGGTGACTTTCCCAGTGACCCTTCCTAAGAGATAGGCCTTTAGACATGTGCACAAGTATAGCTGTAAGATTTATTTAAAGACATAGAAGTACATAGTCAAAGAATGTGCACTTAAGCCATTTTGACCAGCATTGCTGAATTTAGAGGGCGTGGTCTTAAGCCCGCCACTCAGGAGCTCCCTCCAGGCCTTCTGGGAGGGCGGAGCATATCTGGGGTTAAGCATGAGCTTTGGAGATACAGAAATCGGGGGCTGAAATCTCATGCTGCCCTCTGAATAGCTGTGTGACCTTCGGCAAGTTATTTAGCTCTCTGGGCCTCAAAATGAAGAAAACCATATTATAGGTTGTTCTGGAAACCAGGTGAGATAAAACATACAGCACATTCAGGGCTGACCTGTGGAGGTGCAGTCCACCCATCCCCGCAGAGGGCAAACCACACACTTCCAGCTCCCCCCTGGCCCCCACTCACCACTGAGAGGGTGGACAAGTGACCTCACTGGTAAGATGGGGAAAAAGAGTTTGACAGTGCAGTTCAGCCCCTGCCAGGTTCTCTTTCCCTGAGATCTGCCAGCCTTCGGGAGGGTGACTTCTGAGGATTTCTCATCAGTTCAGGCAACGTACTAGGCAACTCAGTCCCTGTGGGAATTGTTTAATTCCAGGGTGAAACAGGAGGGACACTTTGTGGGAACACATTAAAGCCACCTTCTCCAATGAACTCTATCTGTAAGAAAGCAGAGGAGTTCAATCTCTATTTGTTTCTGTGCTTGCTCCTTACTGGAGCGGACACAGGGGTACCGGTCACTGACACATCCTCCCTGCCAGACTCCTTCACTTAGCACGCTTGGCCCGCAGTAAGCACTCGTACTTCCAGAATGGGCGATTACGGCTGTGCTTGCTGCTGCACATTGTTTTCAAAGAAAACAGGGTCATAAAATTAAACATTTCCTCCCCACTGCAGTGCCGGTAAGTTAACCAGAGGTTTTTAAAAATAAATTTAGAAGTGCATTTATTTACGAATAATGCACATATAAGCATGCATATCTTTGAAATATTTACAGAAGTGTGATGATATTGCACATATTGTCCCTGTCACTTGCCCTTTTCAGTAAATGTATCCTGGACATCTTTCTCTACCATTAATGTAGAGAAAGTAGGCTGCCATAACGCCTCTGTACAGTTCACGCAGCGCTTTCAATCTCCCAGTTCTGTGTGCCAGACTGGGGAGAATGTCCTTCTGCAGGTGGGTCATGGGCCCTGGAAGTGCCCTCACTTTGATGTCAAGACCCAGACTCTACTCCCAAGTGTGGCCTTACCTTTACAACATTCAACACGTCAATCACAAACTATTGTTTTTATGGGTCAGCAAGATTTCCAACCTATTTCAGGGACCAGATAGAAGGCTAACTTTTTATTTTTTTCCATTAAAGAGAAATTTTTAAGTTACTCATGCTCTATCATCATTACATTTTTAAAAAATAGACAATGTTTTAGAGCAGTTTTAGTCCACAGCAAAATTGAGCAGAGAATACAGAGAATTCTCAAATACCTCCTGTCCCCACACATGCCTCCCTCACCGTCAACAGTCTACTCCAGAACGGCACACTTGTTACAGTCTCTGAACCTATGCCACCATCATTATCACCCAAAGTCCAGAGTTCACGTTAGGGTTCACTCGGCAGGGTGTATGTTGTATAGGTTTTAACAAATGCATAATGACATGTATCCATCATTATAGTATCATATACCATAGTTTCACTGCCCTAACAATTTTCTGTGCTCTGTCTATTCATCCCGTATTTCATTTTTAAAATAAACACTTAAGAAATAAGAAATATATAATTTCAAAATAGGAAACTTTTCACCTTGGACTGGTGAAACTAGACTAGTTTGAGGACTGGCCACATCACAGCTGCTCAAAATACAACCATCACAGGATCAACCCCCAAGCATCCTAACTCCAAAGACCAAGTGCTCATTTACTGCCCCCTGGCACCTTCCAAGACAGTTCCAGAACTGTGGCTTTGGTGGTGGGGGAGGGTGACCTCATCCTAACTTCAACTGACTGCCCTCTTGCACACACGTGCATAGTACAGCTTCTGACACATGTACGGACATCATCCTATGTGTCTTGTCTCCAGGCAAATAACAAGGGTCTTGTTATGCCAGAAAGTTTTCATAAAGTTGGTCCTTTCACAGGAATAGTGTAATATTTTATAGTTATGCAAATGTATCTGTTATACAAGAACTGTGGTGTATACCCTCAAGTCATGGCAGGAAATATTGTAAATTAGGCTATCTAGTCCAGAAACCTAAAGTGCTCCCAAATGTACCTCACAAAATCAATGTGTTGGCAAGGACCCCAGAGGCCTTCTATGGGGAAGACTGGGTTCCCTCCCCCAGCGACTCAGGAGTGCGGGCTTCTTGCTTTTGACTTTAGGCCTCATTGGATGACTTCCAGGTTCCCCAAAGCCTTCACTCCTGATATTGGCCAGGGAGCCCAGACAACAGGCCTTGAGTTCATAATTGCCTCTCTTCATTCCACTCTAAATAATTAGCTGTCCTTGCATGTGTGAGGGTGTGTGTGGCAAAAGAGGTGAGGGGAACCTGTTCCCTTTCAATTGCCATCAGGTGACCTGGGCCTACTGGGGAAGCTCTAGTTGAACCTGGGTTTCTGCCTGAAACACCCGTTCCACAGAGGACCCCTCAATATGTCCAGCTGTGTTAGTAAGCCTGACAAGTGGACTCTGCCATTACCCTGCTATGTGGCCTTGAGCAAGTCTCCTGACTTTTCAGGGCCTTGGTCTCCTCTACAGATAAAGAACAAGGCAAGAGACTAAGTCTGAACAGGAAATCGAGAGGAGCTGGAAAGGAACTGCTTAGCAGCCCTCCCCCCAGGCTCTCTCTCTCCAGTGGTCAGGTGGACTTCTGGCCCCCCCGCACCCACCCACGAGACTCACAGAAGGACGGGCAGGGGGTTTTGTGTTTTCCATCCTCATTTCTAAGGCTGTGAAGAGCTGAAGTTGAGGGGCCCTGTACCAGGTAGAGTATTCTCCACTCTCCACCCTCCCCAACTGCCTTGTGTCTTGGAAGCTGACCTCTGTGAACTATTATCAGGGCACCCCCAGCCTCTGGCTTTGATTGGGTTTGGCCAACGGCGGGCACTGCCAAGACATCAGAGGGCTGGTGGGGAATGAAGTGGAAGTGAGACTTTCCGATGAGTCCCTGCTTCCCTGGGGTCCTGGCAGCGGTGGCATTTTGCTGCTCCAGCTCCAGCTGGGTGGCTCCTCTGCCTTGATTCCAGCTCCCACCAGTTTTCACGGGAGTTCCTTCCCTTAAAGGACTGCTTGCTATTGTCAGTCACTAGGGACCTCATCTCTCTCTCTGTAAACAGTCATTCCACTACCCGCCTTCAGCAAACCCTTGGAACGTGCCTTCCCTTTTCTGCGTACCTACTGATGCAGGCTCTTACTACCGCTCCTCCAAGTCTCTGAACTGTTCTAACCAAGCCCAGCTATGGAAAGTTTCATCTGGAAGCCCATGAGGCGAGTTGTGAAGGGTCAGAGCAAAGATCCCTCCTCTGCTCCTGGGCACTTGCCGTCCAGTCACACGCACCCTCTCTGACCCTCAGCGCAAATGAGTAGGTGGAAAGTCATCTAATGCTCTTACCGGATGACATATTTTACCAAACACTATTCTGTTGCTCACCATAATTATCTGTATTTGTGTATAAGCTGCATACCTCTGCCCATCTATCTCATTTTTGATTGACAAACTCCCGGATTCCCTCTCTTTTATTCACACATAACATGAATGATTCACAAGTGGGAAAGTCAGCAGGGCCCCTTCTACCTCGGTCTCCTCATCTGAATGAATGGGGTAATAATCCTGTCAACCTCACAGAGTTGGTGTGAGTAACATCTCTAAGTGCTTATATCAGCAGGTGCGAAGTATTAGCTAACACTATTATTATTCTCTCATCTGATTCGTCGTGGCTCACTTTCCTAGTATGCAGGAAGGGGAACAGGGGCCCTGGGTAGGAATTCCTAAGTCCCCCCACTTTCAATACTCTCCTCAGGACCTTTTTCCCCTCCACACCCCATTCTTGAATAGATTTCTTCTCTGCTACCTTTTCATCCCAGGATAATTCTGGACGGGGAAGCGGGGCAGGTTGTGATACTATACTTTCTGCCCTCAGTTCTAGACCAGTGGTTTTCAAGCGGTGGACTAAGGAGAAGTGCAGTTCACAAGGAGCCCTGTAGACCACAGAAAATGGGTATTGCTCAAGGCAACACCCTTCAACTTGCTTTTATCTGTTCAGGCTTCAAGACTGTTTGAACAAAGGCTTTCAAGACTTTAAAAAGTTGAAAAATCCCTATTCTGAGAGACTGACGCCCCCGATTATATAACTCTCAGCCCTAATTTCTTTGGCCCCATTGCCAAGAAACTTTCTCTGCTCTGTTCAAGCCATTTGTATTTTTTTCCATACCTGATGCATTGGAACAGAGAGTGAACGAGGAAATCTTTGTGAACTCATCTGAGGTGTCTTTCCCATGTGCTCAGCGGGTTCAGTAGACACTGCCTCCTTAATTTCCAGGCCTCTGGGGAAGATAAGTACAACACTGTTTAACAGTAGTGATATTTGAAGGCACTTGACTTTTACTGGCACCTGACCAGGCCACCGGAGTGTTTGCCAACTCCTAGAATCTAAGGTTAGTGAGATTCTATCCCAGTGACCCCCAGGCAGCCCTGGTCCTAGCGGCTGCCAGGAGGGAAGGCAGGGGGTAGCAGAAGCTGACTCCCAGGGAGGAGTGCCCAGCAACTGGAAGTGGCTGGGGAAGTGGGGGAGGTACTGACATTTAACTTTTTTGTGCAGTTCAAGACTTTGGGCACAGAGAATATGAACATACAAAGGGAGCAAAAACCCCAGCCTCCAGACCTCTGCCTGGAATACTCTTAGCCCAGATTGCCACAGGCTCCCCCCCCCACTCATTCGGCTCACACGTGACCTTGGTAGAACTGCCTTAAGACCAGGGCAAGAGAAGCCCCTGCCTTCAGTTTTGAGCTCCCTGGCCCTCTTCCAGCCATGCCCCTTTCCACAGAGCAAGAAACTCATCTGGGCCAAGGGGGTATGCTCACCCCAAACTCCTGCTCCTCACCCCTTAGGTCACACTGTGGGTACCTGACGCCCTAGAACTCCCTGTCCCAGTAGCACCAGGCCAGCTTCTTCTAGGGACTGCATTGGCCTTTTCCCGAGGTCTGTCCTCTTGAGGAGCCAAGGGTGGCCATTTGCAGGTGGTGTGGGCAGAGCTCATATGTGCAGAAGGGATACTATAGGTGTATGCACAGGCCCCTTGAAGTACAGAGTGCAAAGAGTAAGAAGGCCAAGGGGCAGGGACCAGTCTCGGCCTAAGACACCCCATTCCAGTGCACATCTTGGGGGAGGCCAAGAATTTTAAACTTAAATTTGGCCTTCCGGAGTATTAAAGTATACTTACCAAGATGAAAGAATAGGAATTTTACGTGACAGTTTAACTTGGTTTATGATTTTTAAATATGTAGACGTATGATATGTGGGTCTCCATTTTACTATTGACTGGCCCTACAAGCCTTCAGGGTGGGCGTACTCCCAACCACCCTATCTAAATAAAAGATTACTTCCTCTGTCACTCTATTCTTACTCTATTGCATGTTTCCTCACAATATTTGTCATAATCAGATCTACATTTACTTGTGTATCACCTCGCCATCGCGATCCTCACTAGAACGTAAGAATCTTGGTTTGTAGGCTGCCTTACTCTCAGTACCCAGAGCAGTGCCTGGGGAGAAGATACTACTCAGTAAATGCTGAATGAGTAAGGAGTCTGGTCTCAGGCTTACAGGTGCGGTGGGCCAGCCCAGCAAACAAAAAGATCATCTGTGACAGCTCTCTAAGGAGAGTCTTCTCCCCTTAAAATAACACGCAGCAGCCGGGCTACAAAAGGTAACCAGGATGAACGGCCCATTAACACCTTAGTACACGTGACCACAAGATCACCTGTTCACCTGTGAGAGAGGCCTTTCAGTATGGACTGCTTCTAGGAGACTGGAGAGGGAGATGGGGGGACGTGGGCTGCTGGGAGCCACAGCTGGAGGAATTGGGTCTCCTAACTACCTTACGAGAATGGGCCAGATGAGTGTGCTTGAGGAAACCCTGATACCCGCTCAGGGGCAGCTCTAATACAGCTCAGCCTATGGTGCGCGTGGGGCTTCTCGTCTATAATTAGGAGGCCCTTAGTTGGTCACAGGCCCCAGGGGGTGTGGGCACATCTCACCCCTGTGATGTCGTGGTAACAGACTCAGAGACTGTTCTACCCAACCCTCTTCTCACCCACCTGCTTCTAATTCAGAACGTCTTATTGTTTGATGGAATTCCCAGATCTTTCTTGGAACAGCCTAAAGCAGTCCAGTCTATCCAATCAATGGACTCCTTTTCCGTTGGCTACAGGCCCAGTAGCGACCGGAGCTCGGACTTCTGAGCCGCGGACGCCCCACTCTGTTATTTGGGAGTAGGGGCTCCAGGCCTGGGCCGCGCTCCTCTCCCTGGGCCAGGAAGCCGCAGCCTGCCTAGCGCAGCTCCGAGGCCTCGGCTCACCGCGCAGGGGGCGCTCGCCGCGCGGGCCGGCTCGGCATTCGGCTCCGGCCCCGCCCCGCGGCGGGGCGGGGAAGGGGCGGGCAGCGGCGCCATGGGCGGGTCCCGGGGATCCTCCCCCGGACCGAGCCTACTCCCTGGCCGAGCCTCCCCGCACCAACTCGTCTGAAACTTGTGCGCAGCGGTGGCGCAGCCGCCGAGGATGGGGGGTTGCGGCCGCCGCTCGGGGCCGCCGCCCGCGCTGCTGTTGCTCTTGGCGGTGGCCGGCGCCGGCGCTGCGCCGCGCGCCGGGCTCTACTCGCCCTCCGACCCGCTGACGCTGCTGCAGGCGGACTCCGTGCGCGGCACCGTGCTGGACTCCCCCAGCGCCTGGGCCGTGGAGTTCTTCGCGTCCTGGTGCGGACACTGCATCGCCTTTGCCCCGACCTGGAAGGGGCTGGCCAACGACGTCAAAGGTGAGGAGCGGTAGGCGGGGGGTTCCCACTTCTCACCCCGCAGCCCCTCGCTCCACCCAGGTCGGCTCGGCGGAGGGCCCCGCGCGGCGCGCCCGCCCCCCCTGCCCACCAGCTCGGCCCACCTCTTCCTCTGCCCCGTCCGCTTACCCCCGCCACCCTACCTCCGGTTTCACATCCCTCAACTCCATTTTTGGCTCCCGCCCCTCGCAGTCTTTTCCCCTTGGCCGCTGTCCTGAGCTTCTCACCTCACCCCGCGATTTGCCCCTCCACCCCCACCCCAACAGGACGTGCTGGGCTTCCCCTGTCCGGCCTCTGCCGGTGTCCTGCCGCGGTCCCTGGGGTCTCCTTTGTTCCTCCTCTTGATCGCCTGACACCTTACGGCTTCCTCTAGCCCAGCCTGTGACAGTTCCTTTCCGTTCACCCAGGAAGCCGTGTCGCCTTGGGCCAAGGGCCCCAGGGCTGCGGGATCCGGGCTGGGCGAAGAGGAGCCCTCCCTCTGCCACCCCCACCCCCTTGGCCCGCTGACCCAGCTGCTGCAGACTCTTTCTCGGCTTTACCTTTGCGGCGGTTTTCCCGTCTCAGGCCCAGGCCTCTCCCCGTGGTGTCCATGCGCTCTCTCAGCCCCTTCTCTTTTAACCCCATGATCCGAGGGGCCTGACTGAAGGGCAGCCTCTTGGTGTGTGTCTGGGCCTTGTTTGCATTTGCTGCTCTGACTTCTAATCTCATATTTCCTTGATTCCAAGAGTCCATCAATTGTAAGACACATCATTCATTGATTAACAGCCTGAGAGGTAGAGGGATAAGATGACCATTAAATGTATAGATTTAAATATATACTCTATTAAAATGATGTTTTTGAAAACTCAAGAGAGCTGAGGGAATATGGTAATAATAGCGATTAATATTTACTGAGTGCTTACTACATGTCAACTGCCTAAGTATCTGACATGTTTGAATTTCCTTTCCACAAGTTAAAGATCTCTGTGGTGTCCCACATCTGCCTAACCAGACAGACAACAGGTAGGGGGGCAGGAGTAACTTGGTGGTAGTGATTTGCTGCCCCTGAATGGAGCTACATCCTGATTGTGGTGCCAGGGCCCTAAGAGGGCTCCTGACCTGAGAGGGTCACTGAATTAGGAGTGTGGGCATCTTAGGGAACAGGCCTCTTTGTGGAGAGAAGAGAACTGCAACCATTGTTTCTCTGCTGTGCGTTAGTATTTCTTATAAACTCAACTGTCTGTGCCTTTGTAGGTGTTGGTTTTCAAATTCAGGCTACCTCTTCCCTTGAGCAGCTTGCACAGTGGTTATTGAAGTGGCAAAATGGAAAGATGTATGCATCTGCCAGCCACGTGGTCCTGGAAAGTTTTTTTAAACAGAACTGATAAACCATTTTACTTCCAGTTTACACGTAGACATTTGTCTGCATACTTCTGTGGTCCCATCACCTGAAGGTGCCATTTCTCAGCAGCTCTTCACACTGCTTCAGTGATGTCAGCACAGCTGGTCAGAGCAGTAGGAAGAATGTTGAACTTGGAATTGGAACTCGGAAGATAACATTAGGTGTTCACGTGACACTGTGGGCTTGAGCATCCTAAAAAGCCTTAGATCACTTTCCACTTTGAGGCTATAAGAGGTCATACATAGATGTATGTATGACCTTTAATGGTCATACATAGATGGACTCAGTATAGGAGATTCTTACATCTTGACAGTGCTAAGGGGAGGGATTAGCTTCCAACTGACTCATGTGTTTGGCCTCTTGCAACCCAGAGTTTTCCAACGAATTGCATAGCCAATGACTGACCCAGCCTAGTGGATGAGGGTTGTCCCCTCCAAAAGGAGTCTTTCCTTTACAAAAAGCAAATCAAAACTTAAACCTCTGAATGGAAAATGGAAGCATCGAACCTGTGGAGATGAAACAGTCAATGGGAGGTGGGAGATTTAGGTGGAAACTGGAGGTATCCCGTGAGCCCTGGGGTTGAGTGCTCTCCCTAAGCAAGATCATATTGGGGGGAGGGCACTGGCCAGATCTGGTATCAGCTTGCAATGATTAAGAATGCCCCCACTCCAGTCCAAGGGGGTCTTACCTGTGAGGCCCTGCTGAGAAGCCAACATTTCTCTCATATCATCTCTGTCCTCTGAGGTCTTTTGAGAAAGTTTGGTTGTGGGCCAGCAGGGTGCTGCCCTCACACTACCCTGGGCCTGTGGGAGTGTGGCCCCTGCACTCTACAGATAGTATCTTGGGTTAGAGCTGCAAAAGTATAGAAGAGCATGGGAGAGAGATGTATTTTCCAGCTCTGCCCAGCCCACTCCCAGCATTTAATCTGACTGGCTAGGGCTCCTTTCTTCAGGGACTTGTGGGCTTGGTTCTCTGGGACATTGTTGCCATGGGGCACAGCACTAGTTCCTAAGTATCTGGCTTACCCCTTTCTATTCTAGAGCAGCTAGAGCACTATTCTATGGTGTTCATTTCGAGCCTTCTTTGGTTCTCACTGGTTAATCAATCAGCAAATATTTGTTGAGTGACCTCTGTGTGCAGATCATTGTTTACATTGCAGTTGAGGGAAATGAGCTACACACAGCAGGAAAACTGGCAACAGTAAGAAGCTGTGTTCAGAAAGGGCCAAGGAAATGGATCAGCCATTTATTGTAGGAATTCAGGAAGGGGAAAGTCACAGAGGGCTAATCTGGTCCCCAAAGGCCTTCATTCAAGCAGTTATTTATTACACACTTGTCTTATGCCAGGCACTTTGCTAAGGGCCTTCATAGACCACTGTTACATATAATGTCTATGAGAAAATAACCTGAGCAATATTGTTTTGTTTTGTTTTTGTAATGGATAAGTAACTTTCCCAAGGTGACACAGATGCTGAAGGTTTCTGACTCTCTAGAGCCTGGGCAGTTAGTAGAGAGGTGGGTGGACAAGGCAGGTCCTCCAGGCAGGTAAAGAGCCTGTGCAGACCCGTGGGGATGAGAGCTGTAAGGCACGGACCTGGATGTTTGAATGACAGTGAGCAATGTTGGTTTGCTTTGCTTTCCTTTCCAAGCTGTAGGCCAACCACCTGTCCTGCTTGTGCCCCTGGGAGGCTTAGCACAGAGCCGGGCTCGGTGTACTCACGCAGGCCAGTGGCGTGGGCCTCTTGGGATTCCAGATGAGAATGTGAGCGGCCGAGTTTCCTGCTAGTGCTGTGGCTCTTCTTGACTCAGACCTGAGGTGTCAGCCAGGGGTGAGGGCGAGGGAAGGCATGCTGTCCATCCCATGACCTCATTGTCTAGAAGCCTGCAGCAAGCAGGAAGGGATGGAGTGGTGATGGCATAGCACTGGCTGACTCCTGGTTTCAGGAGGACTCCAGCTCCTGAATGGTCATTAGAGCTAGAAAGGATGAGAGACCATCCATCCTGGCCCCATTGGACCCATGAGGAAACCGAGGCCCCAAGAGCAGACAGGTGGAGCTCAGGGTGCTTTGTGTGGCCAGTTACAGCTATAAGCAAGGCTTGTGACTCCAGGTCCAGTGACCCTTCCTGGACTCGTGAGTGGGGGCAGGGAAGCTGCCTGTGACTCCATAAGGAGCCCATCACCCCGCACCACAGGGTGTCCCCTCCCCGAATGCCCCAAAGCCCACAGTTGTCCTGGCTCAGCTTGCCTCTCCGTTTATTCATTTACTCTATGATCAATATAGAAATTACTTTGCCAGCATAGTAATTGCACCAGGAGACTTTTTTTTTCTCCCTAAGAGTAGGGCTGGACTCATACTCCTGACCTTTTTGGTGTTGGTCTGCAGGTCTCAGTATTTGTCACCTGACACCTTAAAAAGCCTCTCTTGCCCGCTTCTATTCCTCTTTGACAGGAATGCACTTTATCTAAATGCAGCTTTACTTTACCAAAGGAACACCCAGAAAAGGTCCTCTATTCCTTGTACTGTTACTAAAATGATGAATCGTCAGGTCCACGGTGATTATAACATCAAACCAGATCCTTTTATGTCATCATGGCTTATTAAGGTACTGACACTGATACTCCTGAGAAACATTCCTCCATTCCTCGGCCAGGACTCGCCCAGCACCTGACTGGCTCCAGTCTCCCCTTCCACTCCCCCAGGGGCACCAGTACCATTTCCCTGAGGTCTAGAGGATCAAGACATGGAGGCAAGGAGCCAAAGGCTGCCCAGGAGCAAGGGCTGCAACCCCCCAGGCGCTGCCATTCCTCTTGTCCCACTTCTGACACCACGCTCCACCCTCCCTGAGTTTCCTGGCTGGGAAGCCAAAAGAGCAGCTCTCTGTTCTGCCTTGGCCCTCCTGAGGCCAGCAACAGACTTAGGTCCTAGGTTTAGGTCCCAGATCCTCCACTGATTAGCTGTGTGCCCTGGGCGCAGTTATCTAATCTGTTTTGCAGTTGAGGAAAGCAGGTCTAGAGATAAATACCTTCTTACTTTCCTCATAAGATAGTTGCAAGCATTAAACTAGATAAACTAAGGGCACAATCAACTCTCTGTATGTGTGATATCATCATCATCAGAGTAAGAGCCAAGTCTGTGATACTGACTGACTGCTGGAGTTACAGAGAATAGTAGCAACTAGAAGACAAAACCGTTTTTACCATCCACTCTCTCACGGGGAAGGCTGTGATTGGAGCAAAGAGCAAAAATGTAACATCCTGACCATGGTGGAGAGGGGAAAAATGTGGGCTTGAGTCTGGTAGCCCTCGGCCAACTTGCAGGCTTCTCAGTGTTGTCCTCCTCATTTGTAAAGCAGGTGCCCCCACCACATGCTGGTGGGACGGTGAGCCCATCCAGAATGTGCCGTGGGTGCTCACTGACTGCCCCTCCCTGTCCTGTCAGAGTCTCTGTGCCCCAGCGGGCAGTGGGCACTGACTGTGGCCCAAGAGATGGTGGCCTGTACTCAGAGAGGAGAGCAGTGGAGTAGTTGAGGCCTGAGGTCCTTGGTCACCCTGCCAAGTGGCCTTCTGCCAGGGTCCCTCACGGGTGAAAGAAGAAATTACCTCTCTTCCCCCTTATATCTAAGTGACTCACTCTTTTGAGGACAGCTGGGCCCCCCGTCTGGGTGTCCCTGAGCAAGGTGACTGAACCCTAGGTGCAAATCAGAAGGAGCAAGCCTAGGCCACAGGGGGTGGCCTCTGTTTCCATCCTCCCCTGCGCCTCCCTCATGGAGGGGAGGAGCCACAGGAAGGAGGGCTGGGGTGCTCCTGCCTGTGGTCCAGGGCCAAGTCCTGCACATGGGCAGCCCTTCCCTCCTGCATTCCCAGGTGGCTGGCACGAGTCTCTCCCCCTGCCTGGCCCCGAGGATAGACTGAGGCTGCGAGCTGCAGAGAGCCAGTCCCTGGTTGGGGCCGATTTGTATAATTCAGTCAACAGTCACTGGTCACCTTTCGTGGGCTGGACAGTCAGGAAGCTAGGCAGTGAAGGAAAATGAAAATACGTTTAGGGATGGACAGGCTTGGGACTGTGTTGTAGAAACATGAGCAGGGCCCTGAGCCTGGGGCTTGCACAGCAGCTCTGACCAGTGAGAAAAATCGTGTTTAAACTGAGTTGTGCTTGGCAAATAGGAGTGAGAGTGAGAGTAGGGCTGTGGGAATGGCCTGGAGGCACTGGAGCTCAGTGTGGAAGGAGGAAGCCTCAGCATTCCTGGAGCATTTGGGGAAGTGGTAAGAGGAGGCTGCGTGGGTAGGTTGCAGGGGCTGGATCAAGAATGGCCTCGTGGCTGTAGGTTTTCTTCTAAAGGCAGTGGGGGTCACTGAGACCATTGAATGAGTGACATAATCAGATCCACAGACTGAACAGACCTCTTGGTGGCTGGATAAGACTGGTGGTGGAGCCCGTTAAGACCTCGCTGGGAGGGAGATGAGACATTTCTCTGGACACAAGCTGCCTAAGAAACCCTGCTGTAGCCCACTGGTCAAGGAGGGAAGGTTAGACACAAGGTGATAAAGAACCTGGGATGAGGGACGAAGAGACTCAGAAGGCGAGTGGACAGCGTTTGCAGCCCTGTTGTGACTGGCAATCCATGTGGGCAGACGCCTGACTCTGTTCCCACCAAGTGCTGCCAGCAGTGGGGAGAGGGGTCAGGGAGAGCAGAGTGCCAGGGAGGGCAGGAGAGATGCCATCCTGAGCCTGGCACAGAGCAGACCCTGACTACCTCCGTCCTGTGTGCGGATGCTCAGGTAAGTGAGATTTAAAGCCAAAGGATGCAAGCCAGCTTGCAGATACTTAGTTTCGCTTACCTGCTGCCCTCGTGTGCCAGGGGGTCCAGAGCTCCACCAAAGGGGGTGTGGGGGCGTGGGGAAAATGGCAGGATAGGTTGTAGCTCATCTGTCTCTGCTAAACCTTTCCATTCACTTTCCACCACCCTCCCCGCCGCCTATCCACCTGCCCACCAAGATGCCAGAACTTTCGATGTCAGGAGTAGACTGTCAGCAAGAAAGGAAGAGGGAGTGTTGCGTAGGCCTGCCGCACAGCCCCAGGCCCCTGCCTTGTGTCGCCCCAACAAGGACCAGTTTAGTTGCTCTGAGCCATTTGGAGCCGTTCCTCTGAGGGGTGGGGGGGGGACTGTCCCGTGGAAGTGAGGGTAACAGTCCTTTCTTGGGCATAAAGTGTTCTCGGGGGCACTGATGCCTTCTGAGATACTGGTTTTGCCGAATCATCAGGAACAGGCTCTGGGGTAAGATAAGAGGTCCTGGCACAGCCCTGATTCTCAGGGATGTTGTGATTAGTATATTGCACTTAATGGGGGCTGGGTGGGCTATCTGTAAGTGCCTCCACCCCACCCCACCCCACCCCGTGCTCCAGATGGGAGGCGTTGGGCCCCGTGGGGGACACACATGCAGTCGGGCAGGCGTCCTCCTTCACTTCAGCCCAGAAATGCCAGGGTCTCCAGTGGGCTGTGGGAGTCAGCCCAGACCCGTCCAGGCAAGCACTCAGCCTGGCCCTGCCTGCCTCCCACCTGAGCCTCCTCTCCAGGCCACCTGCCCATTCCCCCTCCTCACAGTCCTCAGATCTCTGTCAGCTGACTGACTGTCAGTGTTCCACTCAATTTCTGCCTTTCCTCCGAGGCCCTTCCTCAGGCCCCAGGGCTGGTGTCTCCCATGCCCAGACTCCGTTAGAGCTCTGCCGCATGGCATGGCACCTCACCGTCTGTTTGGCCTCCCCGGTGTCTACCTTGCCTTCAGCTGGAGCTGTCTTGTGGTGTGGAACGTGAGTGGGTGCTCAGGGGCCACCTGACTTGAGATCAGAGCTAGGAGGACTGCCTGGTAGATGAGTTTGTTTTCTGTTTCCCAGATCCTGGGCAGGGGCCCAGAGGGGTGCCAGCATTCTCTCTGCCAGTAAGTTTCAGCCGAGGGAGGACTTGCAGCCTGGGGCTGGAGGAGGAAGTGCAGTGCCGGGGAAGCTGTCCTGGGAGCTGTTAATCTCCTGGACTCTGGCCTCAGGGCTTCCTTCCCTGCAGTTCCTAGATTCCAGGTGCCTTGCCCGCTGTCCCCAGGTTTCCTGCCTCCATTTCCGGTGGGGTCACCAGTCCTCAACACCCTGTGTCCCTCCCACCTGAGCTGGGCTGACTGCCAGTAGCTCTGGCTACAGAACCTGTCACCGAAGGCCCTCTGGGGGATTACAGACCCGGAGCCTGCTCTCCGCCTTCTGGAACTGATCCTCTCGAGAGGGCTGCAGGAGCAGGGGCCAGATCAGGGCTTTCTCCCAGGAAGGCCAGGCTCACCTCACGGCTTTCTGCAGCCCCTGCAGCCCCTGTGTCCTCCCCGCCAGAATAATGGGGATGGGGGGCACAGATGCCATTACAAGACAGCATTGCTTATGCTGTTTACCTGTGTCCTAGCAGGGGCTGAATGCAGGGTCCTATCTCAGAGGTCCTTTTCTGAGGAGGGGGTGGCCTTCCTCATAAGAGCTCTGGGGGTAGAAGCTGCGGGCCTTGCATGGGGGTGGGGGGTACACAGGCACAGACGCCAGCTCCTCTTACTCACCTCACGTTTTTTTGTCTGTTCAGACTGGAGGCCGGCGCTGAATCTTGCTGCCCTGGACTGTGCTGATGAGACCAATAACGCTGTCTGCAGAGACTTCAACATCCTTGGCTTCCCGACTGTGAGGGTGCGTGGCAACTGGGGAGGGTGGTCCTGGGGGGCTGGTGCCAGTGGAGCAGCCATTCCTGCTGCCCTGGCCTGAGCTCTTTGGGCTTGATCTGCTTAAACCAGCCCCTAAAGTCCTGTCCCTTTGCTTGAAGAGACATCAGCTTTAGGGGCAGAAAAGGATGTGAATTGGGAGGCAGAAAAGATAGAGGTTCATTGGTCTGGCAAGTTCTGCCCTTTATAAGGGGAAGGGGCCGGGGTGGTGGGGGCGCAGTGTTGGGATGGGCAGGTTCAGCTGCTGGATTTGAGCTGTGAAGTGATCATCACCTGGAGCTCCCAGCTCGCCAGGGGCTTTCTCGCATTCCCCACCTCCCGACTTCCTAGCTACAGAAGTCTCACTTAGCCCTGTAACACCAGGGTTTAGGCGCCGACCCACCCATGGGCAGGATCCGGGCTGGGGTGCCTAAGGTCCCGCAGAAAGCACGGCAGGCCTTGTGCCCATCGGGCAAGTGCCTCGAACCCAAGTAGCTTGCCAAGGCCCCAGGCAGCTGGGGCCCCATAGCTGAGCCGCTCACCTGCGCACAAGGGCTCTGTCTCCCCAGCTTCGGGTGGGGCCCTGCCTGCCAGCCTGCCTACCAGTGGGTCATCAACAGCTTAATTAACATGGGAGCAACTTCCAGGGCTTTCTGGAAAACCCAGAGCAGCAAAGCTGTGCAGTTGTACTTTATGCCCTCCCCAGGGCTCAGGCCCTGCTGTAATCTAGTTTTCTTCCAAGTTAGAGAATCTGGATCTCTCTCTCTCTCTCCCTCCAGCCACCCATTGTTAGCCATCTCCCACCAGAATGGCATCTTGAGAAGCAGTTTCCTCTCTAGCCACTAGGAATAATCAGGAAATGCCTTGGAAAGCTAAAATACTAAGATGTCCCTAGAACAAGACATCTGTGAGCTGAGGAGCCTCACATTCCACGCAGAACCATAGCTGAATCTCAGCCTAATCACTGTAAGAGAATTCATGTGGAAAGCAAGACCCCAGGCCCCTTCAAGAAACCCAGCTCTACCTGCATCTGACCTGCCCTGCTGGGTTCAGGGTGTGCATGGTGTAATGCAGCAGCCTCCTGTGCTCCCACTCCCACTCAGGGTCGGGGCTGAGGCCCCAGGTTTAGCAGAGGCCAGGCTGCGCCGGGGAATAGCGTGGTGAGCCAACAGCTACAGCCCTATCATTTCAAGGCAGCCACAGGGGGGTCGCTTGTCCATCATCGCTGGGCCTCTGTGATGAGGCCATGGCCTTATCCTTGGCCCCAACATTTGTAACTTTTTACTTTCATATTCAAAATTACTCTGGTGGTGGTGGACAGGACACTCTGTTCCCACCGAGCCCAGACCAGCAGTCCCGAATGGGAAGCCGTGGGAACACTGTGCTGGCAGCAGGCGTCCTCTTCCACAGGCTGATGCTGCCCTCGGCGAGGCCCAGGCACAGGGGTGCAGCCACTGCCCAATCTCCGGGAAGGAGATTGGCATCAGTACCATTGCCAGGTCAGGATGTGAAGGAGGCAGCCCAGAGAGTCAGGTGACCCCAGGGTGCCTCTCTGCCTACCCAAGTCACGCAGCACACACAGCCTGAATGCCTCCAGTGGTTAATCATCTTCTCATCCACCCAGCTGGCTATGGGAGGGCCCTGAGCTGGTCTTGACCTTCCCCTACCTCCACAAAGGCAGCATGTGGCTGGGCCAGGCACTTCCGTGTCAGCAGGGAGAGGCACTTGGCGTCCTGTCTTTAGGACTCTAGTCCAGGGGCAAGTGGATCAAGCTCCGGGTGCGTCTCTGCTCCAAGGCCTATGCAGTGGCTCTCAGACATGTTTACTGGGATGAGCTGCAGCAAGAGAGATAACATTTTACAGTGCAGTCTAGAAGTTGGTTGGTATCTATTAGCACCAAAACAAAAGTTTCATAAAACAATATTGATTCTTCGGAAGTATAGTACACACTGGTATTTTTCATTCTGTTTATGTTTGTTAAATACTGGCTGTGACTCACTAAATTGATTTTACAACTTACTACTGGGTTGCATCTAGTGTTTGGAAAACATTATTCAAACAGATTCCAGATCTCTAGAGATTCTGGCCCTTGGAGGACCTGGCATGCCTCATGGGCACCAGCGTAGAGTGTAGAGGCTGGCCTGGCTGCCAGCAGCCCACTGCCCTGTTTGCTGTCACCTGGGGACTGGAGTTTGCCCTTGCTCCTACCCATAAAGGCTGTTGGAGCTCTAGAATGAGAACACATACCGGACGGGGAAGAGAGTGTTGCCAATGTGATGGGGACAGGCCCACACAAGAGCCTGGCTACCCCCAGTGACATGTGTCATTGTCCCTTTCCTCTGCCTCCTGCCCTTTGTTACTGTGAACAACAATGAACTTCCACCAGCCCATCCTGTTTTGCCAACACTTACTGTGCTGGGCGGGCCTGCTATGTCAGGTCCCAGGAAGGCTGGAGCCAGAGCCCAGCAGGAGGAAAACAAGGGTTGAGGGAGGGAGGGACTAATTTGCAGCTGCCTCTGGCTGGCACTTGGGGGCCTAGGGGCTGGAACTTTGGGTGGGGGTTTTTGCTGTGGACCAGGATCCTTTGAGGCCAAAGACCTGGCTGGGATCAGGATTATGGAGAGCGGCAGCTCTGGGGTGGAGAGAAGTCTTCCCTTTGAAGGATTCTGAGGCAATAATTGACATGGATTCAAATCCCGGCTCCACTGCTTCCCAAATGTGACTTGGGAAGTTGCTGGACGGTGCCTCAGCAGTAGGCCTAAGTTCCCTTGTCTGAAAACAGGATGATAGTGTTTACCTAGTCAGATTGTTGCCGGGTATGAAATGAGGTCCTGTGCATGAGAATGCTGAGAGTGCATGAGAATGCTGAGAGTAGGGGTTCAGTCAGGGCTAGTCATCTCCCTTCCCATTGCCCTGTTTCCTCCCTGTGGGGCCCCATGGTCGCTCCTCAGGGCACTGCCTTCTGGGCATCCCCAACTTTTGAATGAATGTGTGCTGGTGGGAGAGGCGGGACCCAGGAGTCCTGGCAGCGGAGGTATGAGAGTCCCGTGCTGGCCGGCAGTGAGCAGCTGTACTCGATAGATGCAGGAGGGGTTCACCGGGCGTACGGAGCTCTTTTCCTCATCCTTCCGAGGAGTTCATGGAGGCGGGAGAGTTCTATTTGGTGGCTGGGCTTGGCTAGGAGAGGGGGTGTGTGGGCCAAGGAAGTGACCAAAGGTCCCATGTGGGTGGGACCGGGTGGCATGTTGAGAAGACTGGCTTGGCCTGTCTGGAGCAGAGACTCTCCAGCAGCTTGGAGGCAGGCCAGCGGGAAGGGAGCCCAGTAATGGCAGGTCCTTGAATTCAAGGCTGGGAGTGTGGACACCCTGCGGGGGTACGGAGCCAGGGCCGTTACCTTATGTGGCTCTTGTTAGAGGATGAGATGTCAGGGAAGTGACAGGACTCAGAAAGACATCCCCTGCCTCTCTCTGAAAAAAAGAGATGGGTCTCTCGACAGTGACCTGCCCTCTTCTAGCTGTCTCTCTGCTGACAGTCCCAGTGCGGGGGGTGGGGGTGGGGTTCCACTTGTGGATCCTCGAGCTCATCACAGGGTATCTGGAGACTGGATCGTTTTCCTTAAAACGTATTTTAAAAGCCTGGATTTGGAAGTATCTTGGTCACCACTGAAAGTGAACCTTTCCATTCAGCCTTCTGTGACCTCTGGAAGGCAGGGCCCTTGGTGGTGATGGTGCTTCTGATGGGTTGGTACAGACCCACCTAGCACTGCCTGGCCTCCTGCATGTGGGGAGACACGGAGGTCTTCCAGGACTCCAAGTCTGTGGGGGAAATTAGCTCCTGTGTAGAGCGATGGGAGGAAAGGGCCAGGTGCTGGCTGCTCCTACAGGAAGGAAGGCTCAAGCTGGAGTCTTCACAGCCTGTTTCCAGGGAGTCGTGGTTTTCCCTGCATAGCGCACACGCCTCCAACAACTGACTTAATAAGGTTGCTTTTAATCAGAGGACAGAAATGTGCCCTGACTAGACTTTAATATGATTTTCGCATGAGCTTCCAAGATGATCAAAGGGCAGAGAGTCTCTATTCAGCTGAACAGATGTCTTTTGAGTGCTTCCCTGTCGTAGACACTGTGCCAGGCACTGTGGGGCTTGCAGAGATGAATAAGCTATAGTCCTGCTCAGGGAGGTGGGTGGAAAGTTCAGGTTTCAGGTCCACAGTAGCTGAAGTGGAGGGAAGGTGGGGCACGGGGAGCTAAGATCCTGGAAAGCCTTGAGAGAAGTGACTGGAGACATTATTCCCTGACAGTGAAGAGTCACCCGGAAGAGCTATGAGGGGACGTGATGGTATCAGACCCGAGTCGTGCCTTAGAAAATTAAGCAGAGTGGCAGCGGGAGCATGGGTTGGGGAATGAAAAGATCCAGTACATCAAAATCCCTGAGCTCACGAAGGAAAACAGCAAGGACTGATGCAGTAGTCCAGGAACTAGGAGGCAGGCCCTGGTCCAGGTGAGGTGACTGGTCTGGAGGACGGTTGAAGAGGTATCACTAAGGTCCATGTCATAGAACATGCCAGCGTGCTGGAGGGTGGGGGCTGTGGGAGAAGGAGGGGCTGGTCTGGGTAACGGGGAAGAGGACCATGGGGTGAGCAGGAGCACAGGTGGACAGACAGGCCTGGGGAGGTGACTCAGTCCTGGAGAGGGTGTGTGTGCAGGGTGCCCTGACCCCTGCGTGGAGGCCACCGAAGTCTAGGACAGTTGAGGAACTACGACAGAGGGTTCAGACTGCAAGTCACTGACAAAGATGACGCTGGCAAGGGGACAAGCAATAGGTATGTTCCTTCAAGCCCCTGATGATCCACCAGTGTGAGCATGGTGTGACAGGGCCTCGCAGGGCTTTTTTAACAGAAGAGTGTCATGATCTGATGCGTGGTTGTAGGAGAGCCTGGGGCAGGGAATGGCGAGGGCCCGGACACGGGAGAAGGGCCACGGGTGAGGCTGTGAGGGGGGCCACAGAGACCTGGTCAGTGTCAGGCAAACCGAGGGAGGCAGCGATGTGATGTAAAAGGCAAAGAAGGAGGCACACTGTGGCTGTGAGGGAAACCAGGCGGCTGGAACACCAGATGTGCAGAGAAGGCAAGAGGGGGAAGGCCACGGGACTGGCCGTAGAGCAGGTCCACTGAGCTTCCCCAGAGCAGTGTCCGCGGGGTGTGGGTGCACAAGCCGCAGCCACCCAGGCGTGGGAATGAAGAGTGGGCGAGCTGGGGTGAGAGTGGGCACTGTTTTGAGAAACTTGGCAGTTCAGGGAAACAGGAAATGCAGTAACTGGGGAAGGATGCAGAGACACTGTATTCCCATCTTCCTTTCCTTCCTGTCATTAGAAAAAATTAAATTAGGAGGATAATGAATCTATTTGTAGGCATAGATCTGGTAGAAGAAGGGAAAGAGGAAAGAGAGGTGAATTGATAGGGAAAGGTTCCTAAAGAGCAAGAGCCACAGCTCAGGGGGTGGCATTGTTCTGGAAAGCAGAAGGGCAGCTTCTGGGACAGATGGGAAGGCTGTGTGACAGCACGGAGGTAACTGGAGGGGGGGCGGGGGGCCTTCCCTGTAGCCCTGCACCTCGTAG
Organism: Manis javanica; assembly: GCF_040802235.1. NCBI lineage: Eukaryota > Metazoa > Chordata > Mammalia > Pholidota > Manidae > Manis > Manis javanica. The sequence continues at coordinate 88,578,051 of NC_133166.1, forward strand.
GGTGGGGTTTCTTGGAGTCCCTGCATTCCTCTGGGTCACTCTTGCTAACTGAGGCTCCAGCTCCATGCTGCCCAGGACTGGGGCCTTCAGAAGGCTCTGTGGGGACCCAGGGAGGCTGCCTTTTTTTGAAGATAATGCCAGATTGGGGTGACCCGGTGGCTGGTGAAGAAAAGCTAATAGGCTACTTTTTAGTAACTGGAAATAACAACTGTAACTATGGGGAGGCCACACAGTTTAAGGCATCATGATTCCAGAAGTGTTTTTATGCCTGTGGAGACAGCTTAGTCTGTCTGTCTGTGCATGGACAAGGACACCATTGCCATGAATAACCGCAGCTGTGACGATTGTCCTCCTGGCTATTATTTGCAAGCAAACCAGACCCCAAGAGGAGTGTTTAGAATTTTGTTTCTGAGAAATGATGTTGGTCCATCAATGCCTTAACATGCTTTATTTACTTACCTCATGTTCCAATCCAGGAAATTTGTGATCATTTTTACAAGTATTAAGGGAACATATAATTTTATTTTCAAAATTTGTTCAATAATTTCAAGGAACACTACTATAAATATATATGGTATGTATATAGTGGATGGTTTTCTTCCAGAATAAAAATTTATATTAGTGCTCTAAAAAGAGAGAGAATAAAGCAGTTGTCGTCTGTTAGGGTCCGGATGAGGTCAGTGGGAGGAGGAGAAGGTTGCCGGTAGGGAGAAATGGGCGGCTTCTCTGCATCTGTGATCATCTGGGAGAACGGGTACAGGGGACCTCTGGATTTTATTTTTCTGCCTACAAATGACTGGAACAAACAAATAGCTGGTGAATGTTTCCTAGTGGTTAAAAGGTAGGCTCAGGGAAGGGGATGGTGATGGTGATGCATTTATCATTTATTGGCTCCTTACTCTATGTACCAGGTTCAGTGCTAAGTAAGCACTTTAGATGTATTGTGTTTGAATCCTCACAGCAATTCTTCAAGGTAGATGGTGTCATCCTCATCTTCAAGATGAGAAAGTTCATAGAGGTTAGTAGATTGCCCAGGGTCACACAGCAAGAATGTAGCAGAGCCAGCCCTGAACCCAGGTCTTGTAGACGCAGGGCCTGCACTCAACCACCAGCTTAGGGTAAGGCCAAGCGGTCCTGCTGTTGGGGGCAGAGTCCCAAGGTAGCCACAAGTGGACCTGAGGTTGGGACCTCAGGAAGAGTCCTCTTCCCAGCCTTCAGGCTCGTTCCCAGGCAGTTAAGTGTCTGTCTGTCAGGACAGCTGAACTCTGTCCTCTCCTGAGCCCAGGAGCTCTGGTAGCTCAGTCACCACTTAGGCAGAAGCTCAGATTCGGGGGTGTTGTCCTCTCTTCTTTCTGTCCCTTCTCCTAAGGATGTGACAGACTGGGCCTGGATGCCCTGGGACAAAACGATGATATAAATTGGCCTGTAATAGACTTGTTTCTTCAAGGGCTTGGGCCCATCTTTGTAGGGCCTGACCTGGAGAGCCTGCCCTTCGTGCAGTGTCGGCCACGCCAGGCTGGGAGTTCTCAGTGCCCAGGACACCCGCCTCTGAGCCCTTCTTCCGACAGAAGGAGCAAGGACAGATTGCCTCAGAGGGCGGCTGACGTTTTCCAGGGATGTTTGAAGTGACTTGACTTGACTTTTCCAGTTGGGTCTGCATCATTCATTCCTGCAGTAAATATTTCCCAGCCATTATGTGAGAGGGCCTGGTGATTTACAGACAGTCCACCGCTAGTAAATGCATGAGCAGCTGCCTGCAGCTTGCCCTGGTGCTTCCAGCTGCTGGGGGTAGGGAGTCGGTCGAGAGCACCAGGAATGGATCAGTGTCCAGCTCCTCCCTGCTCTCATTTGACAGAAGAAGAAACGGGGGCTCAGAAAAGTTGAGTGATTTGCCCAGGGTCACCCCCCCAAGTAGCTGGGCCTTAACTGCAGGTCCTCCCGGCTCCAGTGTTGTGTTCTTAGCCCCGTGTCGCTGACCTTTTGCCTGTGTGTTTGCTTCCAGTTCTTTAACGCCTTTTCCAAGGATGGCTCGGGAACAACTATGTCAGGTGGGTGTCCTGGCTCGCCGGCCCTGTTGGCGGTGTCAGTGTCTCCTCTGCCTCCTCTCTCCCTTTTTTCCGGGTTTCTTCTGGGTCTATGAGGTGAGGAGTTCCCCAAGTGAGACAAATTTATGTTTTCCCAACCACGTCGTTCCCAGCCAGCCCTGAAGCCGAGGCTGAGGAGCCCTTCCGTGCCCACCCAGGGTCCTGAGGAGCAGGGCGGGTCTCCAAGGCTCCAGAATAGCCCCTGTGTCAAAATGGAGGTGGCATCCACAGGGGCAGACCAGGCAGTGCCCTGGGAAAGCCCTCAGGTCTGAGGGATTCTCTCCTGCCGTCTAAGGGAGGGGCTCCTGGTGTGACTTGGGGCCTCAGGGGCAGCCCCCACCCCTCCCCCAGGGGACTGCCACCTGCCGCCTCTTTCAGGACTGGCTCGTGCCCGGGCCCTAGCTCCTGTGAGGGAAGCTGACCAGGGCATGGGGGCCTGCCCTCCTTTTCCCCTCATGCCCTCCACCCTGTCCATCTTCATTTGCAGTGGCAGGTGCTAATGTGCAGACGCTGCGGGAGAGGCTCATTGACGCTCTGGAGTCCCATACCGACACATGGCCCCCTGCCTGTCCCCCACTGGACCCTGTCAGGTATGGCGGCTGGGAAGCGTGGGCCAGGATCACAGGCCCAAGGGTAAGAGGCTGGTGGGGGCTGCAGGGCAGACGCCTCAGTGCCTGCTGTGGAGTGGCTGGAGGTCCTAACCAAGGAGCCTTGCCTTCCCGGGGCTGACAGGTGCCAAGGCCCATCCCACCGGGTGGGAGGGAGAAGATGGGGTGGGGGGTTGCCATGTCATCCCCACTGCTGCATCTCACAGCCTTAAATGCACAGACTCACAGCCTTCAGAACCTCAGGGAGGTCACATACCCTTTGGAGGCAGGGCAAGGGTTGGGGGACTGAGAGGAGGAAAGCCCTGTCTCTCCGAAATGAAGGTAGTGGTTTCTCTGAGCAGTGGCTGTGACTCTGCTCCCTGTGCTGCAGAGCACAAGGCACAGTGGCTGGTGACCTATAGCCACCTGCCAAGCAGGCTTCCAGGATTGCCTCTTTTCTAGGAAAATGAGATACAGATACATGGCGTCTTGCCCCAACTCTCCCACAGAGGGAGACGGGGAAACTGAAAACACTAGGTCCCACACTTCCTGATGGAAACTCAGGATAGGATAAAGCCCATCTCAGGGACTCTGGCCAAGAAGGAATAAATCTAGGCACCAGTAAGGCCTGCTCGAGGGCCAGCCTTAGAGTACATTGAGGGTTCCAGGTGCTGAGAAGGCTCACGAAGCAGGCACGGTGTGTGCGGCCCTCTGAGCTTGTGCAGTGGTGTCCTTGAAAGCATAGTCCTGCTGAGCGACTGTGTTTCCAAGTGCCAGTTGGGGTTGAATCCAACTCGCAATGACTCTTTTATCATCTCTCCCAATCCCCACCCTCCCAGAGGGGCTCCCAGAGACCCGGGACCCCTCACATAGCTTTGGTGTGGTTCGGTATTCCACAACTCTCTGGGAAACACCCACGCCGACCTGTACCCTTATTTCTTCTGTCCGTTTCCCACTGAGCATTTCTCTGTCTCTTTCTTACACACACGCATCCCTCAGGGTGCATTTCAGCCCCAGGGGATCTCAAGAGCAATGAGTCAGGTAAACCTGCCCATCTCTGTCCAAGTGATCCTCCCACAGGGCTTAGGCAGGAGGCAGAGATCTGCCGTGAGCAGTGAGCAGCCTCCTCCAGGAGTCCGGGGTGCAGGGGAGTGGCGTGCTGGCTGCCAGATAGGACTTGATCTTTTGCCAGCCTAGGGCAGGTCTGGTGAAGTAGTCCAAGAGGGCCTCTGATGCCTCCCCAGAGGCTGTTGGTATCTGCAACACATCTTTATCTGCCCACTGGGGTTGCACCCTGGCCCCCACACCGCCAGCATATCCATTTGTACATGTCACTGGGCTGGGCTTCAGCATTGGCCCCAGTATTCCTTCTTTTTATTTGGAGGTGATCATTGCCATGTTACTGGATCCAGTAGAGGGAAATAGCTCATCAGGTTGGGGATAAAAAGAAGATACAGTCTCCTAATGCCTTCTCCCTCATAGCCTCTTAGGCACGTGTGATGATGTTCTGCTTTTAACTGGAATAAGGGAACAAATCATTTTTGTATCATGCAGTTATTTTCTGTTGAAATTTTGAGTTTTTGTAACAATTTAGCTTAATTCTCTAATTTGGGGGGATAGTAAAATTTGCTTTATTAATTTCCACCTTTATTCTGTACCTCAGTTCCTTCACCTTAAAGGAAGGAGATTGGATTGGATATCTTCTAAGATCTCCTGCATGCAGGACTTTGTGATTCTTAAATTCCTTTTTTATGACCTCTCCAGGAGAGCAAAAGAAAATCTCCCAGTTGGTGGTGACTTGCCACAGATCAAGGCTTGTATCTGATGGGTACTAAGTGTAAGTCTCTTAGAGGACCAGTAAAACCATACTCACTAAGCTTGGGTCATACCCAGAGCATAGACAGCTGGTCTCAAAGCATCCCACACCTTCTTGACTCTGGAGAGAGACAGAATGGAAAAAAATCAACAAGGTGGGTGGGATGAAAAACCAGGGTTAGGTAGCAGAAGCAGCATCCTTTGAGACTAAGGGTATGGATTGCTCCCACTGAGGGGTTGGCAGGAGGAGATGTCCAGGAAGCCTTGTGTTGCAACAGAGGCAGGATCTGCATGGCTGTACTTGCAGTTCTGTGGCAGCCACATCTAATGTCCTCAGCAGTTTTGCTTTATTCCCACCAGCTGTGGAGAGTGACTGCCAGCATTGTCTCTTGCAGGCTGGAGGAGATTGATGAATTCTTTGCAAGAAACAATGAAGAGTACCTGGCCTTGATCTTTGAAAAAGAAGGCTCCTACGTGGGTAGAGAGGTGAGCTGCCCTCAGGGCGCCCCGCAGCTCCTGGGTAGCCTTTGGGAGAGAGAGCCCAGGGAGTTTGAGAGCCAGCCAAGTCCTGCAAATTCTCAGGTCTCAGCTCTGTGCACATCTTAGCTCAGCACTGGCCTGACCCCTGCTGGGAGAAATGGGAAGTGTCGCACTGGTCCTTTTCTGTTTTAAAACTTTAAATGTCTCTTACCTTCCTCATTGAAACTAAATATAACACTTGCTGTCTAACGAGCATTGGCCTAGTTTGCTGACACACAGTATTGCTCATCTTCACAATAAATGAAGATGATCAAATAATATGTGGAAGATCACACAGCCAGTGAATTGGTAGAGCAGGGCTATGAACCAGATCTGTCTGCATCCGAAGCGCATGTTGTCTCCACACTCCCCCACTCCTGAAGATTGGATAAAAAATCGGGGAGATGGGGAGCGGAACACCAAAGACCATCCAGTCCCTCCTGATGAGATGGGGCCCCTTAGTAGGTGAAGCAGATAGAAGAACCAGGTAGGACTGAATTGCCACTCCGTCACCTGCATTACACGTCCATGATCAAGCCCCTCAACTTTGCTCAGCCTCTGCCCTCTGTCTATAAAGCCATGATAATTACCTTTCTCAGAGCGTTGTTGGGAAGGTCTAATGAGGCGGTTTAGGTAAAGGGCCAGGATCAGCAGCTGGCACAGCTGGCACCATGATCAGACTAGGTCATTTAAAAAGGCCCATCCCCCAAGCCTCACGCAGAGGGCTGTCCATTCTACTGTTGGCTCAGAGACTTCTTCTCCAGACCACTTTTGGGCTTCTCCCCGATGCAAAGGTGGGACAGGCCAGCATGTGAGGAGGCGGTGCAGGGAGATAGAGGAGACATGAGGGTGGGGACAGGATTAAACGCCGCTGGGGGCTCTGGGTGGTGTTCCTCCCCAGGCTCATCAGGCAAGAGCTCTGCGCTGCCTCCTGCCTCTCAGCTCTGAGAGGGGAAGCATGGGGGTGCTGGGTAGGAGTGCCTGACGCTTCTGGGGCCCAGTCCAAGCCTGGGGCAGCACCTGTCACATAGAAGTGGCTGTTAAATGTTCACTGGGCTCAGGTCCTCTTCCAGCACCTCCCCTTGCTCCCCTGCCCCTGAGTCAGCAGGTGCCAGGGCCCCACGTCCATGCAGAGGTGCTTGGGGATGGTTAGTTTGAGGGGCAGGAGGGCACAGTGGCCGGGAGCCTTGACTCTGGAGTCAGAATGAACTGGTATTTGTAGTCCAGCTCGGGCACTTGCTAACTGTGTGGTCTGGGCACATGATTTCTTTTCTAAACCTCTTTTTTCATCTATAGTAGGAGTTTTTTTTTTTAATGAGTATGTACCTGCTATGTGCTAGTCATGGTTACAACCACTTCTATAAAATTAACCCATTCAACCCTCTTAACTACCCTCTGAGGTTGGAATTACTGTTATTATTATAATTTTGCAAGTAAAGAAGTTGACTCGGAGAAGTTAAGGCCCGTGGAGCCAGGATTCAAACCCAGGCAGCCATAGTGTACTGCACCACCTCACCCGGTAGTGAACTCCTAATAATAGTTCCAATTTAATTTTGAAAATTAAACGAAGCAGTTGATACACAGCCCACAAAATGTACTAAGTAAATATTAGCTAATAGTATTTTTCCTCTTCTTTCTAAAAATAAAATCGTCATGTCTAAGTATGATTTTCTGATTGGGAATATAGATAGAAAGCCTTGTAAACATACGTATAAAAATGAAACCACGTTTTATTATGCCTTTAACAGATTGCTTTCATTGGAAAGAAAATTATATTAAATTGGGGGACAGTTCTAGAAAATGCAGCATGTGTGGTCTGCAGAGTTCCAAGGCCCCTCCTCTTGGGCACTGTTTTGCTCTTGTCCCCATGGGATGGACATGGTTGGTGGCATGAGACTCACTCATCACAACTGTCTGTTGTGAAAGATTTAGGGTCTGGATGGTGCCTGCTCAGGGCTCCCTCTGCCCAGGGGCTTGCCCGCAGATGTCTGACCGTCCCTGCAGGTGATTCTGGACCTGTCCCAGTACCAAGGCATAGTGGTGCGCAGGGTCCTGAACACGGAGAGCGACGTGGTGAGCAAGTTTGGCGTCACCAGCTTCCCGTCTTGCTACCTGCTGTCTCAGAATGGCTCTGTCACGCGAGTCCCTGTGTGAGTGCAGTCCTTCTGTCCCCTCTCCTCCCTCTCTGGGCTCATCCTTTCTTCCTGCCTGAAGAGGCTGCCAGCCTTTCACAGGGGATGACGGGTTCTTTCTCCTGTGAGTCTTCTTTTGAGTATGAGGGCAGGCAAGGTCTATCCCCATGCAGAAGCAGGTGTCTGCCTATGGAGATGGACAGTGCCTCTCCCATCAAGGGACAGGGCCCAGGGCATTTTCCCCAGCTCCCAGCTCAGGAGCCCTGTCCCTGGTTCCCGGGGCAGCCAGCTCCAGTGCTTCAGCACCATCGCCACTGAGCCCTGGCCCCATTCCCCATCCTCCTCTGCTCACAGACAGACTCATTCGTTGGCAGGCTGCATGCCTGGCAAGCGCTCAGATATGCCTGACCCTCCCTCCCTTTGGTTTTCTAATTGCAGAAAAGTTCATTAGGAGCTAGACAATAGCCAGTTCCAAAATGCCAAGAGAAAACAATCAGGCCAGCCGCAGCCCCTCTGTCAGGCTCCCCTGCTGAATGGCCCATTAAATGGCGCCAGATGGCGCCTTGGTGCCCTCCCTGGGCGGATGATTGATGTCAGCCTGGCCCTGCAGGCAGGAGCTCAAGGGCCAGAGCGATGACCCCTGCCTGAGCTGCCCAGTGAGCCGCTTCTCAGGGCCATCAGTGCCATCCCGCACAGAGGCCAGGCAGGGCGGCCACTTGCCCTCGCCCGGCCCCAGTCACCAAGCAGCACCAGGCCAGGCCTGTCAGGAACTGTGCCAGGGAGGAAGGCATGATGGCTGCAGGGGGACAGGGAGGGGCAGAAAGTGCCAGTCCTGGCGGGGAGTGGAGGCATTGTTTCCTAGCTTGGAGCTAGTGGAGGGGAAAATTGTTTGTGACGACTCCAAGATGTGCTTCCCAGCCACCTGCTCATCGATAAACATTGGGGTGGAAAGCAGTGCCCTGGTGCCAGCTCCCCTGGGGTGTCACCTCACTGCCGCTGGCCCTCCCGCCCCTCCTGCCGAGCGGCCCCACTGGGAGATGTCTCCTGCCCTGGAGAAGGTCTCTCCTCCCTATTACAAGAGAGAAATGGAAAGGATTACAAAAGGATTTGAGAATTTTAGTGGCTTTTCTGCTGTTGCTCTCTAGTTTTTTAAATCACTTATCAAACACCTTCATTTCTTTGGAGAGTAACATGGCCTCTGGTACCTCAGAGCAGGGCAGCTTCCCTGAGGTCAGCCCGCATGGCAGCTGGGATCTCTGGGGAAGGTGGTCAAACCAGCCGTCCCATCCATGGGCACGGTCAGCCCTGTCCCCGGAGGGCCCACCTACTCTTCACGATGCTCTGTCCACAGCCTGTCCGAGGCAGGGTGAGGAATCCTCGGGCCCCGCTGCCTTTCCAGATAGGAGCTAACATCTGACTGCTGCCAGGGAGGCTCTCCCTGGTGGACAGAAGGCTAACGTGAGGCCTGGGCAGCCCGATTGACCTCACTGAGGATTAGAACAAACCAAGTTCAGATACTTCTTAGTAAACATTTCTGTCAAATGAGCCACCTCCTTCCCCTCCTGACGTGAGTTAGCTCCGGGACTTGGTTTCTCCTTACTCACTGCCTCTCCTCTGTGGTCCTCTGCCCTCCAGGCTTGTGGAATCCAGGTCCTTCTACACGGATTACCTGCAGAGGCTCTCCGGGGTCGCCAGGAAGGCTGTCCCCACCACGCCTGCACCAACCACGGCCAACACGATTGCTCCTACTGTGTGGAAGGTTGCAGATCGGTAGGGCCATGCCTCGCTCTCCTCAACCCCTCCCTTGCCCCACCCTTTCCTCTGACCGTGACCCATAGTCTCAGACCACACTTGGTTCCCTGTCATGAGCTCAGCACGTGCCATTCCAATCCGAGAGCCCCTAGGGCTGGCCTTGGCCTTTGGGTACCCCAGCTGGGGCCATGCACAGGAGAGTCTCAGATGGTGGGGAGCAGCAGTCGCCTGCAGCCACTATGGTCTGCCAGCTTCAGGGAATGCCAAGCAGCATTCACTTGTATGGTTCTCAGTGGAGGGAATACTCCCCAGTGCCCACATTCCGTAATATTAACTCTGTTCAGAAACAAGCAGAGTCAGCTTGGAAGGCCAGTGTGCAGCGTCCAAACCAGCTCTCCACCCAGCAGGCACCCCTGAGGTGCTCTGTGTTAGGCGATGTCACAGACAGATGTGCAGACATGTAGTCCCTGCCTGCACAGAGTTTACAATCATATCACAGCATCCCTTCAGGAAAGGCACCGACCCCACTTGAGTGCCTCTGGTGTTGGGGAGCTCATGACTTTTTGAGGCAGCCTGCATCTTTGTGCTTAGTTTGTGAGCATGAGAAAGCTGCTCTTGGGGTAGAATTCCTGCTTGTCAGGCAGGGAGACAGCCCATAAACTTGAAGCGCTGGCACAAAGTGGCATGCCAGGTGGACTGGCTGGCCTGGGAGCTCAGTGCTGTATCAGGAAGGCATGAGGGGGCTGCACCAGAGAACTGGGGGGAAGGCCACCTCGTTTCCAGGAGGATTCGGCCTCCTAGCTTGAGGGACGTGAAGGGGGGAGAGTGCCAATGGAGCTGATTTCTAGTAGAGCAGGGGAGAAGGAAAGAGAGACTAAGAGGTGGAAATGGCCATTATGATCGCTCAAGCAATGCTTATTGAAATAATTCAAGCTATTATAATAGCAGACACTTACGGGCCTTACAGTCCAAACTCCCCTGGGCACCTTCCATACATTATCTCCCCAGTCATGGGGCCACTTCTTGAGGCAGAACACAAGAATGAAGAGGTAAACTAAGGTGCAGGAACTCTAAGTGGAGCCCAGAGAAAGGACTTGGCCTTGAGCCAGCGCTCACTCCCTTGACTGACCCTCAGGAGATCGGTGGGGCAGGAGAGATGTTCATGTTACAGGGGCAGTCACCAAGACCCTGAGAGCGTCAGATCGAGGGGCCACTGCGGAGCTGGGGCCAGAGGCTGGGTCCCATTAGGCAGGGGTGGAGGAGCAGCTGACCCGCGAGGAGCCCTTCCTGTTGGGGCCCTGAGCCTCGGCCCCATGTGTGCTCGGTGGGCACCAGTGGAGCAGCCAGCTTGGAGCCTGCAGCCCTTCCCCTGGGCTGGGGGACAGCCCAGGGAGTGTGAGTCGGAGCCCTGCCTGACGCCTGCGGCCTGGCAGCTGTGAAGACATCAGCCCCCAAAATAAGCACACACACGGCCGGCCCTCCTGCCCCCAGCCCCAGCCTTGGTGGGCAGCCAAACCCTTTGTCTTTTGAAGAGGGCACAGCTTTCCCAAAACCACATTATATGGGTGTATTCCTTGGTCTCTTTGTCCCTGGAGGTCTTGGTTCAGAACAGAGAATGATACTTAGCCTTCCACTAGTGGCCTGATTAAAACCCCTTTAGTGAGTCAGGGAGGGGCTGGCCCTGGGTCTGCAGGGGGAACCCCTACTCTGCACCAGGAGCTGCTGAGGGGTGTGCATTTGTGCTTTGATTTAGTCCTCTCAGCACCCTACCTGTGAGCAACTTATTATCATCTCCATCTTACAGATGAGGACTTGAGGCTCAGAGAAGTTCAGTAATATACACAAGGTCACACAGCTTGTGACTGGCAGAGCCAGGCGCTAACTTAGAGGACTCTGTGGCCATTGGCAGTGGCCCTCCTCTTCTCTCCCTTTAGCCCTGGCTGCTCCCCACTGTCCCACGGTTCATACCCCTTTCTCTCTCTGCCTCCCCCGGGTCCTCAGCTCCAAGATCTACATGGCTGACCTGGAATCTGCACTGCACTACATCTTACGGGTGGAAGTGGGCAAGTTCTCCATCCTTGAGGGGCAGCGCTTGGTGGCCCTGAAAAAATTTATGGCAGTGCTGGCCCAGGTGAGCAGATCCCTGACCTCCCGTGGTCATGTAGCCCTGCACAGGATCAGTGTGCTTCCCCTGCAAGCAGGCTCTGTGCCAGCCTGCCCACCAGCTGGCCCACCTCCAGGAGCTCTTGATGGGGCCGGGCATCTGGACCCACAGCTGCCCAGTCTAACACAGGCTGCCTCCCTGCAGTCTAACTGTACCCCACCCCAGCCCCATGCCACCAGAGGCATCCACCTACCCCTTCCCTGCCCCTCCCCGTGCAGGGGTCGGGTGCTCAGAGATATGCCAGCTCACCCAGTGCCTTTGGCTCCGGCAGCCACGGTCCTCCACCTCAGTGTGATCCTAGAGTGTGGCCTCTTCCTGCCGTGGTCAGTGGGAAGGCAGGAGCCACAGTGAAGGGAAGAAGGCGTTTCTGCGTCTCTTGTCTTCCCTCCCAAATACTGCCCGGAGCCTGGCCCAGGTCCCTGGCCACAGCCATGGCTTCCTTATGCCTTTGTAGTTTCCAGCCAAAGCAGCTACTCTGTGAAGTGTTGCTCCTACACACTGAAGACTGCTGAGTCAGATGTGGGCTCGGTCCCCCTGAGAGCCTGCCTGCTGACTCAGCTGCCTGCAGCCCTGGGTGCCAGGTCTGAGCCCGTCCGCAGTGCAGGTCTGTGGGCAGCTGGGCCCCGAAACCCCGCTGCCCTGGTCTTGTCCCTCTTTTCCACTGCGCCCAGTCCTGGCCTGCCAGGCCACTAGGCACCCTCTCAGTGGTGCCTGCTGAGCTCTGCCCTCCGCAGGGGCTGGAATTGAGTCTGAGAATTGAGTTTGGCCTTCCAGCCAGAGGCCAGGGCCCTCAGAAAGGACAGAGCTGCTTCGGGGCATAGGTCAGATGGGAGCCAGACACAGAGTTGGAGCAGAGGGCCCCGGGGCATGGGCTTGGAGGGCCCCTGTTGAGCTCTGCTGCATATTCCCTGGAGACAGCAGCATCCTGGCCCTACCCTTGAGTAGCTTCTCCCTCAGTGGTGATAATAGGAGAAGCTACCATTTCTTGACCTCTGACAGGGTGCCAGATTCTGCAGTGTTCTTTGTATCAGCTTATTTATATTTCTCATAACAAACTCCAGGGGGTGGGTACTAGCACTGTCCTGTCATATAAAGAAGAAAAGAAGGCTCTGAGGGGTAAGACCCCTGGTCCCAGGTCCTTCAGCGAGTGAGTGGCTGAGCGGAGGTTTGCACCCACGTCTTGTCTAATGCCTGCATTCACCCACTACCTGTGTGGTGCACTCAAAGAAGGGCAGTAGGGCTCACTGAGCAAGGGGCCGTGGGGAACCGTCAGCTGTGGGTACGCCCAGACAGTGGGCACACCTGCCCTGGCCAGGATCGTCCTGCTCTCCTCTGGGAAGCAGTTGGCAGGACTGGCCACTGGGGGGCGTATGGTCACCAGGATTTCCCCGCTGCTGCAGGGTCACTGCCTGTAGTGCAGAGCCCCCTGATTCACCCTCCTGACACCTTGGCCTCAGAAGGTGGAAGGCTCTGAGTTAGGATGATGGCGAAGGCCAGTGGGAAGTGGTGACTTACAGCCATAAACTTGTGCTGAGAACCCAGAGGCCACATGAGCTGACCAAAGGGGAGCGGGTTAAAGCACAAGATTCTTTCCAGCCACTTCTCCTTCTGGGGGACAGAGTCCAGTCCTGGAGGGGCGATGAGAATATGTCATGGCTTTCTCAGAGGCTCATGGGCAGGCTTTCTGTGGAGTGATCCTTCCTGTCTCCAGCACCCTTCTTTCAGATGTTCTCCTTTGCTCTTTTTCCTCCGCAAGTTTCTCGAAATCATTGTCTTCCCGCCACGCCTCTCCCGCGGTTTTATCTGACCTGCTCTGCTGCCCCTCCCCCCCCCCGTCCCGCCCCCACCCCGGGGGTCTGTGCATGCACACACGTGCACACACACAGATATCTGTCCTCCTCCCTGGAGTCCTCGTGGTTTTAAAGTGCTGATACTAATCAGATTTGAGCTCACTTATTGTCAGAGTAGCTTTTCATGTTCCTCAGAGACTATCGAGAGTTACCATCAAGATTTGGATCTTGCCTGTAAGCTCCTGTGCTGCCTTGTCCCCATTGTCAGCCCACAGAATAAAAATGAGAGGCCATTTGCAGGCTGCCCCAGCTGGTCAGTTAGTCAACAAGTCAGCTGCTCTATCAAAAGACATCTGAAGAGAGGACCATGTGGCCAGGGTTCCTGGCAGCCCTGGGAAATGACACAGGTGCTCAGCCTTCCTCCTGGTGGCAGTGTGTGGTCAGGACCGGGGCCTTAAGGTCCCAGCCTAACTTAGAGCCTGCAATCCTCTTGCCACCCCTTACTTACACCTCACCAGGTGCCCCAGAGCAAAGGTAGCGAGGAACCCACATTTGAAGAATGTTTTCTGGTGATTTTGGAACATTCCCCAAAACCATCTTGGCCCACTTCTGCCTGGCTCCCCACTCTCTCTGGACAGTGGACTTCCAAGGGGAATTGCTTTTCACTCTTCAACTTCTGCCTGTTCCTCCCCATAGTACTTCCCTGGCAGGCCGTTGGTCCAGAACTTCCTGCGCTCCATGAATAACTGGCTCAGCAAGCAGCAGAAAAAGAAAATTCCCTACGGTTTCTTCAAAACTGCCCTGGACAGCAGGAAGGAGGTGGGCCTGGGGAGATCTTGCTGTTCTCAGTACTGACGGGAGTGGAAGGGTTTGGCCATGTGACGTCCAACTCCCTCCCCAGTTCAGGAGTAAGTCCGTGATTTAACCTCTAAAGCACATCGTGCTTCTCAGTGCTTTGCTCTAGGCCCCTGTTCATTCAGGCCCCTGTTTGCAAAGGTGGGCCGCTGCAGCCACAGAGGTACACAGCCCCAAATTTGTAGGATGTAAAAACTTGAGGGGACCTCAGAGACCAGTCGCCGATGGGGAAGTGAAAGCTAGAGTAAGAATGTAACTATATCAGCTCCCTGGGTTTTCAGACCTGCTGCTGCTTTGATGGGTGCAGCCAGGGGAAGGGAGATGCCACTTTGACGGTGACGGACTGAGAAAGGAACCTCATTTGTCTTAGGGCTGTGTGCTAACCTTTGAGTCTCCTGGAAGTGTCTTTCCTCATCCCCTGTCCCATCCTCTTTCTTCTCCATATATGGACTCGGCTTACCTGTGTCCCTTAGGGTGCTGTGATCACCAAGAAGGTGAACTGGGTCGGCTGCCAGGGGAGTGAGCCACACTTACGGGGCTTCCCCTGCTCCCTGTGGATCCTCTTCCACTTCCTGACCGTGCAGGCAGCTCAGCAAAATGTGGACCGTGCCCAAGAAACAGGTGAGTCCGGGGCCCGTGCCGCCCAGTGCCTCCAGCCGGCCCTGTCCTGCCTCCCTGGCTCCCTGCTGCAGGCCTGTATTTTGGGGAGTCCACGTCTGCAGCTGGCCATGCACAACCAGCACGGAGCCAAGGTGGGGAGAAGCCACCCAGTCCTGCTCCCTGCCCGAGGAAGCTGCCTACGCGCTTGGGGCCGTGAGGCTGCTGCCTGGCTTTTCTCAGAACCCTGAGCTTTCTTTGTTTTCAGTTTTTGTGAAAAATTTGTACTTCTATTCATCTATGCTCCTGTAAAGAAAAGAACTATGTCTGTTTTACACTCCACGTGGTTGATACCACATACTTGGAGTAATTTTACTGTTTTCCACTGAACAGTCCGTGCTCCATTCCCTCCTCCAACCCCAGGCTGCTGTCCACCAGCCACATAGCCGCACACCCAGCCTAACAACCTAAAGGGCAGGCACCCAATTCAGTCCACGTTTTCTGGGGAACCAGGGTTCTATCAGCCTGGAGGTTACAAAGGTGGGAGAGAGACCATCCCTACTTTCAGTGACTGGGAGGCAGGTGGGCAGAGAGCTGCCCTGCAGGACACCGAGGCCAAGGGGAGAGAGGCTGTGTGGGGAAAGGGAAGGAATGGCCCCAACTGCTGGGAAGGGACAGTGGAGATTAGTTGAGAGTCTGTGGCTGCACAGAAGTTGACTAGGAAGGACAGAGAACAGAATGAATTAGAGGAGCTGCTGTGTGTGTGGACATTCAGTGTTACCCAGTCTTTATGCAGCATCTCTAAAGGGCCAGGCCTTTCCTCCAGAAGACAAGAGGTCCCTGCCACAAGGGGACATTATTCCAGTGGCAGGAGACAGTAAACATACAAGTGGATGTTTCAGGTATGATGACGAACACTGTGAAGGAGATAGAGCAGGGTAGTGTGGGAGAGGGGCTAGGGAGGGATGCTGTGTTTAGCTAGGGTAGCTGGGGAGGACTTCTTGGAGGAGGTGACCCCACAAAGATGCATGACTGGTGAGAGGGATGCAGCTGTGGGACATCTGGAGAGAGCTTTCCAGAATGTATTGGTTCGCTGAAGCCACCATAACAAAATATTACAAACTGCGTGGCTCAAACAACAGAAGTGTGTTTTCTCATAGTTCTGGAGGCTGAAGTCCGAGCTCAGAGCTCCAGCAGGTGTGGTTTCTGTTGAGGCCTCTCCTTGGTTCGTTAATGGCCGTCTGCCCCCTGGGTCTTCACATGGGCTTCCTGCTGCGTGTGACTGTTTCCAGATTTCCTCATAGAGGACCCCAGTCATGTTGGCTTAGGGCCTGCCCTAATGACTTCATTTCACCTTAAGGACCTCTTTAAAGACCCTGTGTCCAAATACACATTCTAAGGCACTGGGGATTATGACCTCAACATAGGAGTTTGTGGGGGACACAGTTCAGCCCACCGCACAGGTCAAGGACTAGCAAGCAGCAGAGAGTAAGTCTGGCACGTTTACAGCGCCAAAAGAAGTCGGTGTGGCCTGGGAGTGAGGGAGGCAGAGCAGGTGAGCGCCCGTGGGCACGGCAGGCCCAGTGAGGAAGGGTTTGGATTTCAGTTTCCGCCTTATGAAAAACTATAGGAGATTTTAAGCAGAGGAGCGATGCAAACTGTTAATGCTTTAGAAAGGTTGCTGGGTGGAGGCTGGACTATGGTGGGGCAGGGTGGAGGCAGGGTAGCTGATTGGGAGGTGGTGGCAGCCCAGGCTAGAGTGGTAGGTAGGGGGGCGTGTGGAAGGAGTGGTCAGATTTGGGAGTGTTTTGAAGGTAGAGCTGCTAGGACTTGGTGAACCACTGGATGAAGTGGAATGTGGAGTGGTCCCCGGGGTTGGTGGGCCTGAGCATCGGTGGGTGCCGGTTCTGTGAGCTGAGAGATGGGAAGGCTCAGGGTGGAAGGGGCAGACGGGGGAGGGCATACTCACTGGTACCTGCCCTTTACTGACCTGTGAACGGACGTGGATAGCTGAGTCTGGAGTTGTGGGGAGAGGGTACAGATGTCGTGTCCAGGATATTGCAGCATCCGGGCCTCTGCTGGGGCACAGGAAAGGAGACTGAGAAGTAGCAGCTGTTGCAGTTTCAAGAGCACCCAAAGTGAAGCGCCTCAAGGAGGAGGGTGTAGTCAGCTGGGCGGATGCCCTGTGCTGCTGGGGTGGTGCGGGATGGGACCCACTCGGGCAGTGGCTCCTTCAGTGGAGCAGTGGCAAGAAAGGCCTGGTTAGATTGGGCTGAAGGGAGAATAAGGGGCAAGAAAGATTTGGAGATAATGGGGAAGGGACAGGGGGCTAACTGGAGTCAGAGAAGGGATTTCATTATAGCAACTGTTCTTACCAGTCAGAATGATCCCACATTAAAGAGGAAATTGATGATGCAGTAACAAAAGGAAATCCTAACAGGAGCAAAGCCTTGGATGGGTGGGGAGGAGTGAAGCCCCAAGCTGAGGGGTGGGAAGCTGTTCAGAGCAGGGCAGCTGCAGGGCAGGGGCAGGGGGGCTGCAGGAGAAGGTGGAGCTGCGGCGGCTGGGAGGCAGGAGGCCAGGTCCTGCTTGGTATGGAACTGGAGTTGTCACGAGTGATGGCTTGGGGAGTGGTGGGGAGTGGGACACAGAACAGGGTGCAAACGGCCCAGGGATGGAAGGGTGAAACTAGGAGATGGGCTTTTTAAGGGCTGGGGGTTTGTAGCAGGCAGGAGAGAGAGTTTGGAAGTAGCCACCAGCAGGTTGCCACCTCCAGCCATGAGGGACATGGAGTGGGGGAGACCAAAGGGTTCAAGAGGGTGTTTGGGGGAGCCGTGGTATCTTCAGAGAGGAGCCCAGTGTCAGTCCAAGCAAGCAGGTGGGGAGTGTTCAGAGGTGTGTATTGATGCCAATCAGGGGGCCCAGTGGGAGGGAATAGGAGGGCGAGGAAACAAATTCAGGCATGTGCAGAGCCAGATCAGGATGGGCTCCTGATGTAGCGCCCAGGGGAGGAGGCATGATGGGGCGCAAGTTGGAACAGTGAACCCTAAGCAGGTTGGACACTGTCAGGGCACGAGGTTGGCACTGGGCACCCTGGCCCCCTGCCTGCCTCTCCAGCCACATCTCAAAGAGCGTGTGTGTCCTGCTGGCAAGTGTCAGTAAGTGACAAGGGCCTGGATGAGTGGTGGGACTTAGGAGTCTGGGAGGAAATGGCATGAACTCTAGAGTACCCCTAGAAAATGGACAAGTGTGCAGGGAGCCTCGGGGGCCTGTTCAGATAGGCTGGGTGTAGGGCCCCTGTGCAGAGGCAGCCTTGGTGGCCCTGTGGAGGGAACAGCATGGAGCCTGAGGAGCAGGCAGTCCAAAGGGCCCCAGTGAATGGCACCTCCTCTCCCCTGTAGCCAAGGCCCAGGAGGTCCTCCAGGCCATTCGGGGCTATGTGCGTTTCTTCTTCGGCTGCCGAGACTGCGCTAACCACTTCGAGCAGATGGCTGCTGCCTCCATGCACCGCGTGGCGAGTCCCAACAGCGCTGTCCTCTGGTTGTGGTCCAGCCACAACAAGGTCAATGCTCGCCTCGCAGGTAAGGAAGGCCGCCTCAAGGCTGGAGTCACCTACAGAGGGAGGGTGAGGTCGGGGAACTTGGGAGACTTGGACCAGAGGTAGGAGGTGGGCCACACGTTACCCTGGGTAACACCTGTTTCCCAGGGCTTCTCTTTCCTCTGCCCTGTCAGCCCTGCTGATAGACATCAGTATCCTTAGACACATTTGCTAGTATCCTTAGACACATTTGCTAGATGAGGAAAGTGGGGCTTTCACCGTGGGAGACCCTGGTCTGCCCATGCCATCGCTCACTGTCCCCTGCACCAGGGCCCTTCTTTGTGGGGTCCCTCTCTGCCTCTCTTGTTCTGCTTTCTGCCTGTTGGCTTCTTACTCAGACCAATAGGAAGGAGAGAGCTGGGCTTTTCTACCCGCTGGGAGGGGTCTCAGGATAAAATGTGCAGGACAAGAAAGACCAGGTCCTTCCTGGAAACACCAGGGACTGATTCCCACAGGAGAAGGCCTTGGCTTCTGGGTCTCCCTCATTTGCAGCGTCCTCTGTTCCTTACACTGAAGCTGGCATGTGGGGAGGGAGCCATCTGTGTACAGGAGCCTGGGCTTGTCTGTGGGGAGAGAGGAGAGCACGGGGCTGACAGATCCCCTGGGGGATGGAGGGTGGGGAAGGACGATGGGGAGGAAGGCCTGGGGCAGGCAAGGTTGGAGGAACAGAACTGAGCAGGGGTGGTGCTGCAGTGGCACTTGGCCTCCTGGGGCCTCTTGGTGGGCTTTGAAAAGAAGACGCGTGCTTGTCTCTCTTCCCTCCCCTTCCCTCCCTGCCCCGCCTGCTCCTGTCTCCACATGCTGCGTTTGACCCTCCAGCCCCATGACCTCGGCAGGCTCCCAGTGCCCTTGGGGCCCAGCTGCTGCTGCAGGGCCAGGAGGCAGCTCCTCTCCCCAAGGGGCCAAAAGGAAGGCCATACCCTGCCCTCTCTGGTGGGATCCTTTCAGCCCAGACCAGTAACAGGAAGGAGCAGGAACAAACCGAGTGCCCACTTTGCAAGGCCGGTCACTGTCACTTCTCATTGGATCTTTGGAATCTACATGCTGCCCCTCCCCAAAATAACCGTTCTGACTTTTGCATCACTTGCTGCTGCTTTCAGGCCAGGAACTTGTTTTTTTTTCCCCCTATGAAACCCTTCAGGTGAAGTGCCTCTTACAGGAGGGATGGGACAATTGGCATTCCCTGGGCCACCCTGGATAAGGGGCCGGTTAGGCCTTCTGGGGCTCTGCCCACAGTGCTGCTCTGCTCGGGGTCTCACCAGCCTGCCGGGCAGGGCACCTTCCTGACTCCCAAGTGTCCTTTCCTGTCCAGGCCCCCAGGCACCCCAGCACCCACACCTTGGGGCCCACCTGAGGAGGAAATCCCACTAACTGCCCCCTGCTCTGAGCCTGCAGTGGGGAAAGGGGAGCACCTATGCAGTTACCATGTGCCGTGCACTTGTGTTTTAAAAAACAATTTCCCTTTAATTACAAAAGTAAAATATCTCCACCGTATGTCTTGGAAAATGTTGGGAAAACGTAAAAAATATAAATACTAGCAGACCAACCACAGACAGCGGGACGATCGTTCTGAGTCTTGCTCTCTCAGGCAGTGAAGTCTGTACCGGGAGCCCGTGGCTGATGTGGGAAGTGACAGGAAGGAGCCGTTTATACGCTCTGGGAAACTGCAGTGGGCGGATGGGGTCCTGCCTCACCCAGTGAGGGGCTGTCATGGGGCCGTCGTGGGGCCAGGCCCTATGCTGGGTTTTTTTACCTGCCTCCTCTCATACCCATCCTCTCCGAGGGCACTGTGAGCCCTTTTTGCAGATGAGGATGCTGGCATTCAGAATGGGAGAATGAGTCTGGGGTTCCGGGTGGGCCCAGTGTGGCACAGCCAGCCTGTGTGTGCTTCTCTTCTCAGGTGCCCCCAGCGAGGACCCCCAGTTCCCCAAGGTGCAGTGGCCGCCCCGGGAACTCTGTTCCACCTGCCACAGTGAGCTCCAGGGTTCGCCGGTGTGGGACCTGAGCAACACCCTCAACTTCCTCAAGACCCACTTCTCCCCAAGCAATGTGGTCCTAGACCTTCCTTCAGCCGGGCGAGGTCCCTGGAGGAATGCGCAGAGGATGGCGGCCGCCCCGGCCCTGATGGAGCTGGAGTTGATGCCTGGGAACTTCACTCTGGGCCCTGGGAAGGCTGAGATGATGGAGAACTCGGGGACACAGTCCCCTGGAGCCACTGTCCTGGATGTCCCAGCAGAGAGACTTGGGGCGGCGGGTGCTCAGGAGCTGCCTGCGGGCCTGGGTGTGGCCAGAGCGGATCCTGACCAGGGAGCTCCTGAGCACACAGCAGAGCTTCAGAGGGGGAAGTGGGAGCAGCCCAAAGGGCAGCAGCACCTGGTCAAGCGAGACACAGGAGCCATTTTGCTGCCTGAGTTCCTGGCTGAGAAGACCCTCCCCAGAGGCCCTTGGGAGCAGAGGCGAGTGGGCCGCAGCTCCAAGCAGCTGGCTGGTGCCCCTGAGTGGGGGCTGGAGGCTGGACCCATGCGGGGCCAAGGCCAGTGGCTGCAGGTGCTGGAAGGAGACTTCTCCCACCTGGACATCGGCCTCTGTGTGGGGCTGTACTCCCTGTCCTTCATGGGCCTGCTGGCTGTGTACACCTACTTCCGGGCCAGGATGAGGGCCCTGAAGGGCCATGCTGGCCACCCCGCAGCCTGAGCCACCCAACTTGGGCGGGCAGCAGGAGAGAGAGCTGCCATCCACAGGGCTCTTCTGGCTCCCCCCTCCTCTCCCCACTTGCTCCTTTGTCCAGGGAAATGTGGGAAAACCAGTTGCTCCAGTGAACCTCCTTGGGCCTGCTGGGAAGGAATGTTCCATAGACACCAAAGACATGTGCGGGTCCAGGTTCACCTGAAGCACGGGGACGGGGCAGCCTCGGCCATGGGTTGGAAGGCTCAGTCCCTAGCCTCTCAGCAGCAAATTCCTCTTTTTCAGCTCATTTGAAGTCCTGCCTCATTCTCACTGAAGCTTCAATGGCTCCCACTTGGTCTTGGCCCTAAAGTGGGGCCAAGGTTTCCAACCCAGAGGAGGGCCCCTGGGCCAGGGTGGGCTGGAGTGAGTCCCCTCCCCACCTTCCAGGGCTCAGTCCCCCCTGCTCTCTTCTGGATACAAAGAGGCCTTGGTGCCAGAGAACGGACTGCCTCTGGCCCTCCTTGGCCTGCCCTTCCTCCAGCCCCGAGACCTCCTGCGTCAGGTTTAGCTCTAGAGTGGGGTCCGAAAGCTTCTGGAAGTTGCGCTGGTCTCCCAGGTGAGGGATGGTCAGGGTTCGTGGGAGGAGACCCTCTGGCTGGCTCCTTCCCCAAAACTCTGCTACAGGAAGAGTGCTGGCCAGAGCTGGGTGGGTGCTGGCCACTGGGCTGGGGGTGAGTGCTGGCTTGGTGGGATCTGATCAGGGGTAGCACAGGATTAGGGAGGGGTGTTGGGATCTATAGTGCCTTGGCTGTGGGCTTAGCTGTGTGAGGTGGAGTGAAGCCACGGGAAAAGGATGGTTGCTTCGAATACGCTTTGGCTTCTCCCCTTTGGGCTCTGCCTCTCTTGGAGCTGGTTCTTTGCCTTTTGATTTTGGTCTCCAAAATATATGCTAATCTTTGAATGTGGAGGGTGCTGGCACGAGGGGAGTGTGATCTCTCTCGAGGGCCCACCTTCATCAGGGAGAGGGTGAAAGGGTCAGAGATGCTGTCCACATGCTTGATTCCCACTCCTACCATGGCTTGGGAAGGGTATGGAATAAATTATTTTTGTTAAGGCAAGCACCTGTGTATTCTTTCACTTGCTACTCAGAGCCCTAGTGTCCAGGTCTAGAAAGGATGTGCAGAATCCAGCCTTACCTGGGATCAAGCCAGATGTGATTCTCCCCCATTCACATGGCCCCTGGCCTGCAAGGAAACAAGGTGCCCTGGGCATAGCCTCTTCCTCCTGGGTGGTGGGGCCCTCCCCCACAGCCCACAGAGCTCCCCGTGCCTCCAGCCCCCATAGTCTCCACGTCCTAGACAGGCCTCGTCAGGGGCCTGATCCACTGCCTGCTGCTCCCGCAGCCTCCCCGGAGCACCTGTCTCCATGCTTCTAGTTCTGCTCAAGGCAACTTCATTCATCTACACCTCCTGCCCCTCCTCAACCAGCTGTCCTGCATCTCAGCTCCTTCCTGCCCAAGGGGAGGGTGGGCCTGGCCTGGCTGCCCAGCAGGGAGGAGTCGGCCAGATTAGAGAGCCTGCCCCTAATCCGCCTGGTCTGCCAGGGTTTACAATGATCAGAGCAACTTATAATGAACCTCATTAAGGGGGAGCAGGAGCCTCAATCCGATTTGGGGTTTTCTCTCTGACATCTTCACTCTGCTCAGATGGCCTGGCACTGGATGGAGCAGGTGAGATGCCCAGCTCAAGCCCTCAGGCCAGATGGGGTGGGGAGGCTGGGGAGGGTGGGGCACAGGCAGGCATCAACTCCCCTCCTTGCTGTGTCCACCCTGTTACCTCTTAGCCGTCTGGCCAGGGCCTCTCTGCAGGCCTCTCATCCTTCCACAGGTTTCCTCTCTGTCCCTGCTCCAGTCACCCACCTGCACCCTCCCCACCCTCCCAGGCTGGGTCTGCTGTCTCCCCCTGCTCCACTGGGTCTTGGCTTGGGGGCTGACAGGCCAGCACACTGTCAGCAGGGCAGCCCTGGACTGTGAGAGGGTGAAGGAGGTGTCTAGGGCCAGTGCCCACCAGACCACAGCCACTTGGGTACACATACCTACTCCCTACTACCTGGTACCTGACACATGGTCAAATTCAGAGGATTTCTATCTGCAAGCCATTATAGCTCTAGTGACCGTACTTCCCAGAACCTAGCTCAAGTATTTGGAATCAGGGCTGGGCTGGAAAAGCCACTGTGGGCACCTCCAGCCCCTGAGTGCCTACCCACAGTGCCCGAGGCAGGAGGCAGAGCCTTATTTGGGGCCCCTCAGGGCCCTGCAGAGGGTGTGAGTCCCCTCTTCACAGCAGCCTCTGGCAGCCAAGCCTCTTTTTGCCCTGTCGGAGTCCCTCTGATTGATAAACAAGGGGGAACTCCTCCTTAGGAGGGCTGCCTTTCACCTTGATTTCCCCAGGGCACTCTCAGCCCCATCAATAAAGCAGCTTCTCCCACCAGCTGGTCCCCGCCCCCACCCAGTCTGCCAAGCTGGGAGCGGGGGCTTCCGTGACTTGAACTCTGCCTGCTGGTCTAGGTTTTTCTCTGCACCTCGGGAGATTCCCCATGCCCAAGAGGGTCCTCGGGAGCCCTGCAAAGCAAAGGTTCCTTGTTCTGGGGCCCGACAGAGAAACAAGCCCCAGCCTAGGATGTTAGCTGCTCGGGTTCAGGAACAATTCCTTACGGGGGAGGTAGCTGAGCTAGGTTTGAAGATGAGTGTGTGTTAACAAGGAAAAGGAGGGAAAAGGCATGCCTGGGACAAGGGACAACTGGAAGCCTGGGACCCCGTGAGAGGGAACGCTCACACCGACCTTCCTGCCCAAGGAAATGAGGAGGAAGCGCAGGTCAAGTCCAGTAAAGAAAAATACTAAATACAAGAAACTCTAAGCAAAAATCTTTAAGTTGTTTTTACGGATTGTTTCAAAGCTCGCTGGGCTGGAAGCTGGGGATAAACACAAGACAGACATGGTCCCTGCTGTTAGAGGATCTCACACCCCGGAGGAAAAGACAGGCAAGCGAGAAAAAGACTGACAGGCTGTGGACCATTCTGAAGATGGAGAGTGGTGGGGGGCCTTAGGGAGGGCATGGAGTGGGAGGGAGTGGGGGGGTTCCCAGGTGGGGGTGGAGGGACAACACGCCTGAGGGGCTGCCTCATTCAGAAGCCACCCCAGGGCTGAGGAGGTCTCGGGGTGTGGGGCGTGGCCCCACCTTTGGCCTGGCTCCTCTCCAGCAGGCTCGGCACGGCTGCTGCCCATCCTCTGGGGGTGGGGGTGGGGGTGGGGAGTGGGCTCTGGGGACCCCCATGGCCTTGGCCCTGGGGAAAGCCCCGAGCTGTCGGAGGAGGAGACCGGGTCCATTCACCATCCATGTGTGCGGTTGGGTGCCTCAGCTTCCCCGCCTGTGGGCCCAAGGCCTCAGACGCAGATTCCAGGCCATAAGGTGCTATTACTTTTCTTGCTGTAATTCCAGCTGCTTTAGTCCCAGCTCAGTGGGGGATGTCCCTTCAGAGAAGACTGGCCGAAGGAAGTCAGCCTATACGACTGGTGTCTCATTAGGACGCTGGGACAACTGTGAGAGGGCGAGCTGGCTCACACCGGCGTGCAGCCCAGGGCGGGCGCCCCCAGGCCTGCTCTGCCAGCCCTGCCCAGTCCTCCCTAAGGTCGCCTCCCAAGCCTCGCCCGGGTTCTGAGCCTGAGCGCCGCTCCTCTCCCCCTTCTCTCCTGTTTCGGGGCCAGTCTCCTTGTTAGGCAGGCTGATAGGATGAACTCCGCAGCACCCCCACTGCAGCTTTAGAAACTAGATCAAACTCCAGGAAGAACAGTTCCATTCTCTTCCCCAACCCCCTGGTGCCTGGCCTGCTTCCTCCTCAGGCGTGCATCTGTACCCCCAACAGCAGTGTGACCCCTGGCTTCCCCCGGGGGCCCCTGTGGCCCAGCCTGGTCTCTGGCCTTCTCCTT
The DNA here is from genome assembly GCF_040802235.1 of Manis javanica. Taxonomy (NCBI): domain Eukaryota; kingdom Metazoa; phylum Chordata; class Mammalia; order Pholidota; family Manidae; genus Manis; species Manis javanica. The sequence continues at coordinate 88,602,597 of NC_133166.1, forward strand.
CCTCTGCCGCTCTGGGGGGTCCTTTACACCCAGGAGGGAAAACAACTGCCCCACTCACTCCTCCCTGTCCCACCCCGGACCTCAGCCTCCTGACATGGCCCCAGCAGTGCAATCTCCTCAACAGAAGCCCAGTGTCCCACCTGGAACCTCAGTGCCCCCGTTCACTGCAGAGGAGGAAGTCTCCTCTCTAAGCAGAGTGGAGAGCACCCCCAGTGAGTGGAGGTGTGCTGGCAGAGGGGCACTGGAGTGCACAGGGCTGATGGCCCAGTCTCTCTGCTGACCCTCCCCTTCTCTCTAGATTCCACCTCTGCCTGGGGTGTGTGTGCTGGGCTTGGGCCACAGACAGGAAGGAAAGAATCTAGAGGGCACAAGCAAAAGTGGGGGCCCTCCAGCAACATGAGGGGATAAAGCTAAGGGGCGTTCCATGAAGGTATTGACCATGGAAGAGTACAGGAAGATCTGAGAAGGCGTCTGCTCACATTCTTTGGTGAGATCCACCTGGCAAGGCTGGAGAGTTTCCAGTGCTTCTTTGGCAAGACTCGCTCATCACTATGCTGAGAGAGCAAAAGGTCTTTCTCTGGGACCTTGCAAGACTGCAATTTGAGCAGAATTCAGCAGAAAACAGCTCATCTCCATTCAGTGCAATATATTCAAGTATGGCTCTTTTGGCAAATTGATGCTGGCTGTCACCTGGAAGCTCAGCTAGGCTTCGTTCCTCTCCCACAGGCCTCTCCACGGACTACCTGGACTTCCTCACGGCATAGGGGCTAGACTCCAAGAGCAAGTATCCAAAGAGAACAAGGTGGAAGGAAGTGCGTGGCATTTTTATGTGCTAGACTCAAGTCACATAGCATTACTTTCATTATACTCTATTGGTTGAGATAAACATAAAAGCTTGCCCAGGATGCAGGTACCAAGGCCTGCCCAGGTTCAAGGGAAGGAGTCTTAGTGGCTGTAGACAGGGCAGTGTGACAAAGTCCTGAAAAGCAACGTGAGATGGAAGAGATTGTTGAGACCATCTTAAAAAAAAATCTGCTACAGAGCATTCTCATACACTGCTAGTGGTGGTATCAACTAATACTACCTTTGGGAAATTTGTAATGTAATATAACTGGTAATAGGTTTTAAAAGCCTTAAGAAAATACATAGCCTTTGATCCAACGATTCTATTTCTGGAATTTATCCTAAAGAAGCAATTGAGGATATTTATTCAGATTTGCTACATGATGAATATTTACAGTATCAAAATATGCCTGATTTAAAGTTCAAACTAGAATATGATTCAAGTGTGGTACATCATTACAATAGAATACAAGCAGTCACTAGAAATTATTTGAATGTGTATTTTTTAACCTGAAAACAGTTCCTCACCATATTGCTAAGTGAAAATATGAAATTGCAACAACAATTCTCTATGGTATGATCTAATTTTTTTTTGGTATCATTAATATACAACCACATGAGCAACATGTGGTTACTAGACTCCCCCCATTATCAAGTCCCCCCCACATACCCCATTGCAGTCACTGTCCATCAGTGTAGTAAGATGCTATAGAGTCACTACTTGTCATTTCTGTGCTATACTGCCTTCCCCGTGCCCCTCTACATTATGTGTACTCATCATAATGCCCCTTATTCCTCTTCTCCCTCCCTTCCCAGCCACCCTCCCCAGTCCCTTTCCCTTTGGTAACTGTTAGTCCACTCTTGGATTCAGTGAGTCTGCTGCTGTTTTGTTCTTTCAGTTTTTGCTTTGTTCTTATACTCCACATATGAGTGAAATCATTTGGTACTTGTCTGAGCATAATACCCTCTAGCTTCATCCATATTGTTGCAAATGGTAGGATTAGTTTTCTTCTTATGGCTGAATAATATTCCATTGTGTATATGTACCACATCTTCTTTATCCATTCATCTACTGATGGACACTTAGGTTGCTTCTGTTTCTTGGCTATTGTAAATAGTGCTGCAATAAACATAGGGGTGCATATGTCAGGCTGCTGCATTCTTAGGGTAAATTCCTAGGAGTGGAATTCCTGGGTCAAATGGTATTTCTATTTTCAGTTTTTTGAGGAACTTCCATACTGCTTTCCACAATGGTTGAACTAGTTTACATTCCCGCCAGCAGTGTAGGAGGGTTCCCCTTTCTCTGCATCCTCACCAGCATTTGTTGTTCCTATTCTTTTCTATGTTGGCCATCCTAACTGGCATGAGGTGATATCTCATTGTGGTTTTAATTTTCATTACCCTGGTAAGAAGCGATGTGGAGCATCTTTTTGTGTGCCTGTTAGCTATCTGAATTTCTTCTTTGGAGAATTGGTATAATCTTATTTTTTAAAAAGAAAATACATATACTTATGGATACTGACTGCATGGACAAAAACCTGGGATATATATACCAAAATGTTAATAGTGGTTAATAGTGACAGTATTATGGGTGTTTTTTTTTCCCTCTTAGTATTTTCTCATTTTTATTAAGTAAGTATTTACTACTTATACAATTAAAAACACTCTTAATGGGCCAGTATTATAAACTATCAATTCATAAAATAAGAAATACAAAGATTAATAAATATATGAAACAATATTTTCAATAATCAAGAAAGAGAAAAAGATTAATTAATGCAATACCATTTTTTATACATACAACTTGTTGCAAGAGATGGAATAATGTAAGTTGGAATAATATTTCTGATAAATAATATGGCAGTATGTACCAACATTAAAGATGTTTATTCCCTTTGTTCAGTAATTTTACTGCTCAGAATCTATCCTAAGGAAGTAGAGGTACTGACAAAATCTGGAACAACATACATGTCCACTGTCAGAAGACATAGGGCCCAGTTCCCACAGGCAACAGTCCCTGGGCCCTCCCTTCCCAGGTCCATGGTCCCAGCCTCTCCCTTTTGCATTCCCCATATGGAGGCCAAGAGGCAGTTACCATTTATCATCACATTTGCCCTGTTGATCTCTAAGAGGGAAGTACCTCCCTGCACTCATTTCTCTAACTACTTGAGTTATGTTTTAAGACAAATGGAAGACAGCACTATGAGTGCAGAAGTGAAGAACATTCCTATATACTTTGCATTCAGGCAGAGAATATCTGTGCCTAGAATGGACCCAGCTCACTTCACTCCTTACTTAGCTGTGTGCCCCATTGGCACTGTGATGCAGTTTTAGCCTCAGCTGAGAATATCACTCCCTCTCTCAGGATGCCCTCCAAGCCCCTCATGCCTGAGCTGGCTTTTCTCACACTGGCCATGAGGGCTCTTCTCACACTGGCCACTGACGTCCCCCTCCCCAGCCCCTCTGAGCCCCATGAGGACAGGGGCAGTTTTCCTCTCTCCCACTGCAGCCCCAGGGCTTAACCTGGGGCCTGGCACCTCATAGATGGTCAGCGTGTATCTTTTGAATAAACAGAGATGCATTCTAGGATCTGCGACTCTCAAAGCATGTTGTTGCTTGTTATACCCCTTGAGTGCTGCAAACAGTGAGCACTTTGAACATGAACATGCTTAGTAATGGTAAGATGAGCAAATGAGAAATTAGGAAGCAGCTACCATTTCAGAGAAAGGATGTTTTAAGGTCCAGGAGGTCTGGGTTCAAATTCTGATGCTGTTCCTTACTAGATATATGACCTTGGGCACATGCTTCTCTGTGCCTGAGTTTCTCCATCTGTAAGAAGGTGACACAGAGCTAAGGTGTGGCTAGCAGCACCTGGCACATGATAGGAGCTCACTGCATGTTCTCGTTATTAATACCACTTGCCTTCCATAATTGCTGTGGGCTTGGAATTGAGATTGCGGATGGACTTTAGAGACCCATGCAGCAAAGGATAACCAGGCAGCCAATGCCACTGGGAGGGGTGTGAGCTGGCAGCATGAGGTGCTGGTCACTGTGTGTTTTAAGTGGCCTAGTGTCCTGGCCACTCACTATGGCTGAGGAGATGAGGGTGCTGCTCCATAGAGGGGCTCACTTCCATCCTCAGACACAAAACCACATGTTTTCAAAACCTTTATTCAGCTCAAAGTCCTTCCGCATACTTTGCTCTTTAAAAAAATTTTAATTTCACTCACTGTTTTCAATAAGCACATGCTTAAGTATTCAACAAATTCCAAAGGACATAGAGTGAAAAGTCTCCTCCCACCCCGCCTCTCAGCCGCTAGCTCAGGTCCCCTCCCTGGAAGCTAAGAGCGCTGCTAGTTTCTCATGTGTCCTGCAGACTTGGTCTGTGCAAACACAAGGAAAAGCACATACTGTAAATATCACTCAGCACCTGGTTTTTTCACTTAATGGTACATCTGAAGGCCCTTCCCTATCAGCATATATAGAACTGCCAAAAAATGCAGTGTCCCTGTCCTTCTCTGATCTCCTCTCCTTCCTGGGCTCCCTCCTGGGCTCCAGTTCCATCACCAGTGGCCACTGACTTGTCTCCTTGGGAACCTCGGGCACTTCTAACTCACCAGATGTCCAGCTCCACGTCTCCTCTCCAACCCTGTCCCTGCCCTTGCCCACCAGCAGTCTCTCCCCCTCTCCCTAGGACAGGGGTTTCTTCCTGTCCTGTGGACGACCTCTTTCTAGTTCTTTAGCCACCGTCTCTGCCTGTCTCCTGGACTCCGCTGTCGCTGGCCTCTGCCGCACAGCCAGTTGGCGCCTCCTGACTCTTCTTTCCTGCCCTCTGGGCCTGCTCAGTCTCTCAGAATCTCCCTTTTACCTACAGGGATGGGGGACAAACTCCTTAGTTGAGCACCACACCTGCCACTTGTAACCATCATGTGATATTCCTCACTTCTCTTCCATTGCAAATCACCCTGTGGTGGACTACCCATGTGCCCTTCAGAAGCTCAACCCTTCGGAACCTCGGCAGTAGAGTCAGTAACATCTAGGCATGGAGGACGTGGTGATTAAAAGAGGCGTCTCCAACCACATTTTGTGGTGGGATGGTAGGAAGACAGACTATAGTCAGGCAAGGAAAATAAATGAACAAAGATCTCCGTAGTGACAATACTATGGAGAAGACAAGCAGGGACATTCTTATGAAGGACACATAAGGATCACTAGACACAGAGACCGTGTGTGGTTATGGATGGACAGGTCGACATTGTAGAGATGCAGGTTATCCTCAAATCAACCTAAAATTCCATGTAACACCAAATGGATTTTTTTTTGCTAGAACTCAGCAACCTAGAAATTAATATGGATGATAAAATATCCAGGGATGGTTAAGTCAGTTTGGGGAGGAAAAAGTGCAGAGTAGGGGGACTTGCCCTATGGAAAATTTTTTAAAGTATGATTTTTACCACAGGAACAAACAAATGGACCAATGGGTTAAATGTTCAAAGGAAACCCCATGAATATATAGAACTGTGAGACATGATGAAGGTGGCGTCAGAAAGGGATGGGACAGTCCATGGTGACTGGGGAACTGGCTCATTACATGGAGAAAAAGGAAACTGGACTCTGCCTCCTACCAAAGATGGACTCTAGAATGTCTGAAACCTAAACACAAAGATAGAAAGCTAACCAAAGAAAGTAAGGGAGACCCTCACTACAGCACGGGGGTGGAGCACTTCTTAAACAAGACCCACAAAGCACGAACCACGTGGTGAGGTGTCAAGGACCTTCTTCCGTCATAATGAAGAGTTTCTGCTCCCTGGAAATCAGGTAGCAGGTGAGTGGAGAGATCACAGACTAGTAGTGTTTGCAGTGTCTAAAGCCATCCTCACTTCAGCCAGTGTAGACCCAACAACACCCCCAGAAGGGAGGCCTGGCGGAGGGTCTCCTGGCCCCAGTTAGGGAGGGCCAGGCGCTGAGGCGAACAACTCAGTGGCTGCAGCCAGCAAAGGTGGTGCCAGGCCAGCGGCAGTCCTGCTGGTCCCAGCCAAGGGGCTGGAAGCCCAGCGCTCCATCTTCCCCGAGACGGGCTTCCTCCACGGCAGCCACAGGTCAGACCATCAGCCCCAGCCCTGAAGCGTGTGTGGTAAAATGGACAAATTACTCTGACAAGTTCCAATTTTCACTCTCCAGGAGCAATTCCCTGCAGGCCTATTCCAGAGTGGCAAGTGTGAAATGCGGCCTTCATGGTGGATTACCAGCCTAAAGGAAGCTGTCACCTCCAGGCGTGGGGGAGAGAGTGGGGCTAATTCTGTTTCTTCCTGGAAGAATTCCTTTCTGTGTCCAGCCTGTGGCCTGAGCAACACTTCCTGTCACCACTGCCTTGTTTCTATGACTGAAAAGACTGAATAAGTGTCTGTGTATTTTGGAGGTTGGGGTGGGACTCGGTACAGCGGGCCACAGTCACAAGAGGCCTCAGACTATAGGATGGTGTCCTAGGGAAGTGCTGCTCGTGACATGTTGTCCCTTGCAGAGGAAAGCTTTGGGTGGGCTTCTCCAGAGGGGCTGTAACATCTTGGCAAATATTCATGTAGTGCCCTGCCCTCAAGGAGTGTGGTCCTGGAGGGGAGACCCCTTTGTGAAGAGTCCCATTACCATGCAGCCTGGCAGATGCCCCCACAGGCTGGCTGAGGGGCTATGGAGCCTCAGCAGTCTCCTCCTCTGCAGGAGGGCAGGTGTGGGGGAGGGTGCCATCATTCCAAAGGCCTTGTGTGTGCTCTTTCCTCCCTCTCAAAATCCTTCCCCACCGAACTCCTGCCTGGGTTCACATGTCACTTCCTCTGAGAAGCCTTCCCTGACCCCCCTGGCCCTTCCTCCCCTCTGCAGGCTGCAGTAAGCACCATCCTTTTCCTTTCTTGCCGCTCCCATCGCATTGCTGAAGGCGTGTGCTGACCACCTGGCCTCCTCCATCAGATGGTGAACTCTAGGAAGGGAGGTGCTGCATCTTGTCCAGCCCTGTCTCTCTCTTTTGTCACGCTGACTGCTCAGTTAGTGGCTGATGAATGATGCATGGCCTCCACTCCCATCAGTAAGTAAAACACTTCCTGATTTTGCTAAGACTCAGCTCCTCTCTGTCCCAGGCTGACTCAGCTCTCTCTGCCCAGGATGGCCTCAGCATCCCATGGAGAGGAGAGGTACCCAAAAGTATTTGTTTAAAAAGATTTAGCTGCTCCATTTAACCCAGTAATTCAACTCCTAGGAATTTACCCTAAGAAAACAAGATCCCTGATTCAAAAAGACGTATGCACCCCTATGTTTATTGCAGTACTATTTACAATAGCCAAGATATGGAAGTAACCTAAGTGTCCATCAGTAGATGAATGGATAAACAAGAAGTGGTACATATACCCAATGGAATATTATTCAGCCATAAGAAGAAACAAATCCTACCATTTGCAACAACATGGATGGAGCTAGAGGGTATTATGCTCAGTGAAATAAAGCCAGTTGGAGAAAGACAAGTACCAAATGACTTCCCTCATTTGTGGAGTGTAACAGTGAAGCAAAACTGAAGGAACAAAATGACAGCAGACTCACAGACTCCAAGAAGGGACTAGCGGTTACCAAAGGGGAGGGGTGAGGGAGAGAGAAGGGGATTGAGGGGCAATATAGGTAGGTCACAGGGAAGACAGTACACCACGGAGAAGACAAGTAATGACTCTGTAGCATCTTACTACGCTGATAGTGACTGCAGTGGGGTGAGGGGGGTCTTGATAATATGGGTGAATGTTGAAACCACAATGGTGCTCATGTGAAACCTTCATTAGATTGTGTATCAATGATACCTTAATTAGAAAAAAAAAGATTTAGGTTCTCAAAAGCACCATGAGATTATATATATACTAATAGACACCTTTTGGTGAGCTGTTTGGCATGTGGTATCTCCAGGGCAGAGTAGTTGAACATCTTACATGGATAGGGACAAACCCTCCCTCTAAGTGCCACGTCTTCTTAAAGCTTTGTCCCCAAACTGGAACAGTGTTACCTCTGCTGTGTTAGATAAAAGGCTAAAGTAAGTCACAGGCTCAGCCCGAATCAAGGGGAGGAGCTCCACAAATACTAGAAATGCAGTTCACTGCAGGTCACCTGTGTGCCACACTACCGCGTGGCCTTTCCTGACTAGTATAAACACCAAAGATCTGTTCCATGTATGAGACTGTGGTGTGGTGTGGAGGGTATACTCTTTAAGGGTGTGATCATGTGTACAGCAACCAAATCTTTGAGAACAATTCATTTTTGTGTTTTCAGGAGATAACCAACAATCTAAAATTAAGTCAAATTATCAGTGACCCACTTTGAAAAAGCAGATATCTCTGTGTGAATCTAGGAGATCACCTCTTACTCTTATCATTGTAGGTTAAAGAAATGGTGAAAAGAAAATAGCTCCAGATGCTGAAGTCATTTTGAAAGTATTTATAATAATGTAAGTACTGACAGTAAAGCATATGCAGCACACACACAGAGCAGCAAAATCACACTTTCAACTGAAGCCACTCAAAGGCAAAACTTTGTGGGAGGTACTAGTCCTGGGAAGAACTGCCTGGAAGTGCTCCTGGGTGCCCCTGGGAAGAGAGGCCCCCTGACACCCACACACAGTAGGAGCCGCGGGTTGCTCGCAGGTGTGCACAGACATCATCCTGCAGGGCGGGGCAGGGCTGGAAGTCCTCCCAGAGGCTTCCTCACTCAGGATCTGGCCCCAGATGCCAGAGGCAGGCTTGAGGAGGGGCCAGCCCTGGAAGGGAAGAAGGAAGCGGAGGCGTCCTGGGCCTGGGGAGGCGCACTGAGGGCTGCCAGGCTGGAGACCCCAGCCTCATCTGGCAACAGCAGCTGAAGCAGGATGGCGTGGCTTTTCCATGCCTCAATGTCCAGGTCACTCTCTCAGGCTTTCCCCTCCCCTCTCTCATCACAGACACCACGTGGCACACGTAATGAAGTCTGCAGAACGCCCAGGGAGAGCAGGAAGTACATAAAAAGCCAGGGACCATTAGGGTGAGAGGTAAGAGGGGGCCTGACAGCCGCATAATTGTGAGTATCCAGCCAGTGACCACACCAATAACAGGTCCCACTGCCTAACCAGGCCTGACAGGGCCCAGGGCAGCTCCAGGAGCAGTGCTGGAGCTGTGCCGCCCGGGAGGTTGTTCTCCGGCCTCTCCTCATCTTGGGCTGTGGTGGTGAATAGCACAGACGCACTCACTCACTCCTTCATCCATTCATGTAACAAGTATTTGCTAGGATGCTAGAAGATGACAGGCCCTGTACATGGAGGTGGAAACACAATGGTGAACAAGACAGTTTCTTTACCGAAAGCTGGGCAGAGGGCAGGGGCTGGGTGGAGGCTCGCTGGAGCCCATCTCCAGGCAGAGGCAGCCCCCCTGATGGAGACCCTGGGCTGGAGGGCCTGGGCAGAAGGCGCCTGAGCCTCTCCCTTCATAGCGCGACTGACCTGCGCGCAGCCTCGAGACCAGGACATCCCCAACACAGCACGCGCTTACTCTCTCCCTCCCTGGGGGCTTCCCTTTCTGAACACCCCCACCTCTGCCCTCCTCCCAGAGCACAAATCTCTTCCTGTTTGAGCCAGTACAATGTCCCCAGCAACATCAACACACTGTTTAACCCTTGGCTTAAAGATTAAGCTCACTGAGTCCCGTGTGCCCTGGGCACTTGGGTGGGCCCTAGAAGAACTGCGAGAAGAATGTCCATGGGAATAATTCATGCCACAGGTTGGAGACAAGGCTTTAAACACAATTACATGTTCTCAGAACTCATTTTCTGTTGCAGACACTTGTGTTTTTCCTTGTTCTGGAGACTGTGCACCACTCTCTTCAAGATACATTTCAGGTGCCTAATAAAGTTTGTTAAGCAAATGAAATCATTTTATAGCAGAAATTGAGGGAAATCAAGCAAATTCTTCCACTAGCCAATATGAAGGTGAGGAGGGGCCATCTCTTCATGGGCAGGTGACCAGAGGAGCGTCCAGCTGGTTGAGACCGGCCTGCGAATCGGGAACCTGAGGGGCTGCTGATGCTGGGAAACAGGCTCTGGTGAGGAGCCTTCCAAGGGCCTCTCGTCTAGACCCTCAAGCCAACACCTGGATGCAGCAGGAAGTGTGCGAACACCCAGCCGACCCCCAACAGCTGAACTCTTTGCTGTGTACATTGCACCAGCCTCTAAGGTATGTTATTATTGTGCCCATTTTATAGATAAGTTTGTTTTTACCACTTACTAATACACTATGTTAATTTATCATTACATTTGACATTCTCCAAATATCAGCCATTTGTATTTCTCCGTACTGACTCCCTGGTTCCAAATTCCACAGATCCGAACCCTGCCTCTGGTCCATGTCCTGGTTTCTATCCTTGCCCTTTCCCCCCAGAACATCTTCTCTCCCCTCCCTCCCCCACCTATCCAGATCCTTCCTGTCTTCAGCCAGCTGACCACCCTCTCTGCCTGGTGGTCTCTCCCTCACCTAACCTCTGACCCCCCTGTCCCTGCCCCAGACGTAAGCGGAGGAAATCCCATCTCTGTCCTTTCTGGCCTCACTCATCCTTGTTCCCTGTGTGAGTTCCCGGACACTCCCACCCGCCATGATGTTCTAAGAGAACAGGGGGCAGCTCATGCTCCCTGGGCTTTTCTCAAGGAGCCTCTGGGCTGTGAGTGGTGAGGAAAGGGCCCTCCCAAGGCAGTCTGGGGTTCAGGAGAGGGGATCAGGGGTAGGTGGGTCCCCAGAAGTGCAAGCCTGTCTCCCCCAGCAGAGGGATGGAGAGCTCTCCAGGCTCCCGGGTGGAGGTGCTGGGCAGAGCTAATCACCTAAATGGACGCAGGCTGTTGAGAGACAGGCTCTATTCCCTAATAGAATTTGCCCTCAAGTGCAATTTAATTTTCTCTGAGGCGGTCTCCAGCCCCTTTGCTACCCTCCCCCAGACGGCCCTCATTTCCCCAGCTTCCAAGGGGGAGCAGAGCACCTTATCTCAGAGAAAAGAGGAGCGGGCTCCTCCAGGCTCTGCCCCACTTGGTCTATTTACCATCCTCCTTTGGAAGAGCAACCCCAACGGTGCCTGGCCCCCAGCTCCTGCCCTAGATGGGGGTGCTGCTTCCCTCCCAGGCTTTCCTCTAGAGCTGCCTGTGCTCAGCGACAACAGCTGCTCCCAGCTTCCAAATCCTCACCATGAAGGCAGATTCTTCCCGTGACCTCTGGTAAGTTCACATGCTTTGACAATTCTCTTTGTCCTGCATGTTGTCAGAGGCTTGAAGGGGAAACAGGAGTAGGGCGTGGGAGATACTGGAGTGGGAGGGTGTGGCCACGTGCACACACACTGGAGACCCCAGTGGAGGGGGCAGAAAGCAGCTCAGAGCCCTGCGGTTTGCTGAGCCCCTGGGATCCTCCTGACTTGCCAGAGCTGCTCTCCTGGGGCTGGCTTCCCTCCAGACGCCCCGCCCCATGCTCCCAGATCTCAGGCTGCAGTACCCTGAAACCAAACTCTGGTCACGGGGAGAACTGGAAAATGTGGGAATCTGGGCCCTGAGTTGGCCTTCTTCCTCTGACCTGCTATTCCAGGTGGAAGGTGGTGAGCATCTTCAGACTGTGCTTTCCATCTCTTTCTCTGAGTTCGCCTCCGGTGTGACGCTGTGATAGGGTTCAGGGAGATCTGTGCAAATTCGTGCCTGGCCTGTGCCCATGGTCATATGCTCTCCCACTCAGGCCCCCCATCAGGGATAGAGTGAGAATCACAAAGCAAACCCTAGGGAAGGGGAGCAGAGGCAAGAAGCAGGGCTGCCAGGTGAGCTGAGGTGGCTTTCAGGGAAGGCAGGAGGCCTGCAGGGCACAGAGTGGTCCCTGGACTTAGGTCAGTCCTGTGACTGTCCTCTTTATCTGGCAAGCCCTGGGGAGGGAGCACTAGAATTCCTTTTTCTCGGCCATCAGAGCCTTGAAAAGAGCAGGGTAGGGCCAAGGATGATGGAGAATGGATGGGTGTCAGGTCAGGGTCAATAGCAAGGAAGAGATGGTCATTCTTCAGCCACAGCCACCTGCTCAGCCGCCCAGCTCATTTGAGCAGCTGAGGTCTCTCATCAGTGTGTGGGGCCCATCTCTCGTGGGGCTGCATTTGTGGACATCCTTCCTGCTCATTCACCCAGCAAATACTTGTCAGTCCCTCACTCTGAGCCAGAAATGGTGCTAGGTACTAGGAGGAAAGGGGACAGCTGTGTGCATGTGTGTGTGTGTGCGTGCTTGGTACATACAGGTCAAAACACCCTATCACGGCACTGCCCAGTAGGAATATACTGCCAGCCACTTGTGTCATTTATATTTTTCTGGTAGCCAGCTAATGCTAATAGAAGAAAGTTCTTTTTATTTAACCCAATATATCCAAATACATTTATTTAACCCCATGTATCTAAAATATTATCATTTTAACAGGTAATAAAAGGTTTAAATATCTCAGACATCTTACATTCTCTTCTTTGTATTAAGTCTTTGAAATCCAATCTGTAATTCACACATATAGTGCATCTCATTTCTGACCAGTCACAGTTTGGAACTCAATAGCCGCAGGTGACTAGAGGCTCCATGTTGGCCGGTGACATCCACAGCATTCCTGCCCACAGTGTGGTCCACGGGTCAGCAACATCAGCATTGCCTGCAGCTTGTTAGAAATGTGGGCTCTCAGGTCCCAGATCTGCTGGATCAGAATCTGTATTTAAACAAAACAGCCCGGTGGTTTATGTGCGGAGTAAATCTGAGGAACACCGCGTGAAGGGGTAGGGGAATACCGTGAGCATTCACGGAGCATTTACCTTAAAAGCTTCTCCTGCCGGATCTCATATGATCCCCCAGCAACTGCTTCTCAGGAGAATGTCCAGTTAACACAGGAAAACAGAGGCTCTGAGAGTTTTAACTTCTCACAGTCATAAAAATCAGATGTAGAGGAGACCCAGGATTTATGTCTTCTGTGGAATGCTTCCTTGGGAAATCCTTTGCTCCTTGAAGTTCTATTTCGTCCTTGATCACCAAACAAGGCCATAGTCACAGTGTCCTGGTCCCCTCTCTGTGGCCTCGTGTTTTCAAGCAGAACGCTTTGGTGACCAAGGGCAAGCCCTTCATGGTGAGCTCGGGGCTGTGAAGAGGGGAGAAAGCCAAGCAGTGAGAGAGGTTACTGGTGTCGGGTTCCTTATGCACTAGATAGCTGGCATTTATGGGGGGACTTTCTATGTGCCAGGCCTGTGCCAACAGTTGTAACCCTCCTGTGATAATATTATCACTCTCCCCAGTAAGCGGAGGCTCCAAGGGGGTCACTCTGAAGCAGCCACCAACACCGAAGTCTCCATCGGGTTGCAGAGTTGGGCGTCTGGCCCCTGCCTCACCACTGCTCTTCACACGAATCTCCAGGGCCTTTCTCCTTTCGCCTCTGCCCACATCTAACACAACCACAGTTTTAGTTGTAAGTCAGTCCTGAGAGGAAACTGCTGAGTTAAGCTCCTTCAGTAAAGATCTTTTGCCAAGACGATGATGGGATTGTTTTATAGATGAGCCTCGACACCTGCAGCTATTTTCAAATGGAGTCAGGCTGGACTCCCCAGCCCTTCTCCCTACATTTATAGCCTCCTCTTCAGGCGGTGAGAAAGCAGATCATGTGAGCCTAAGCCCTAGAACAGCAGTGTGTAGGTACAGCTTTGTGTCATTACCTCTGTTGGATCAACTCTCTGCAAAAAGATTCTGTTCTTTTAAGTACACAAGGGCACTTACTCCCTGGATGTTGTCACTAGTCTGGTGACTTTTGCTAAATAAACCTTTCTTCTTTCTTAAAAAAAAAAAAAAAAAAGGAGAGACCCTGCCACCTTTCTGCATTTCTGTTTCCTCATCTGTAATAGAGTTGCACCCCACCTCTCACTTGTGGGGCTTAGGTGAGAAAACGGATGTGAAGGCCCTTAGCAAACTGAATAGCTCTATAAAAATGTTGGTCACTAAGATCATTCTTGGATTCAGGATGCATATGAGCCCTGGAGACAGGAGAGGGCAAAGAGGGAAGGGAGAGAGGATGTCAGCTATGTAGCATCTGGAGTCCAAGTTCTTTCTTTGAATAAAACTTGGGTATTAGGTCAACTTTAAAAGCAAAGCAAATATAATTGCAGGCTGTGTAGCAGAGTAGCTTCTGAAGAGGCGATACAGAATTGACTATCTCAGTGTGACGTGGAGAGGCCGTTTGGGGGGGCGGGCAGAAGGAGCAGAGATGTCTGATCAATACTGTGGGTCACTGTTATTCACAACCCCTACAAGGACATTTGAATGCCTTCTGTGTGTTGAGCACTGGACTCTTGGGTTTATATGCATTATCTTGAATTCAACAAGCACCCTAAAATGTAGGGGGGTTTTACTTCCATTTTATAAATGAGGGAAATGCTAAGTTGGCAAGATTAAGTAGCTTTCCCTAGGGGTCAAGGTTTGAGCCCTGATGCTCTGACTCACTGCCCCAGAAGGCCCTTTGCAGGGAACCCCTCTCCCTGCCATCACCCAGTGGTACATTCCTGTCCCTTTTGCTTGGTACAAAAGGCGTCTGTTTCTCTGATGGAGTGGGAGCTTTTCACAGGATAGCTAAAATTTCACCCAAGTAGCAGTGATGGCTCCTTGACCTCACCTTATGGCCGTGTTGTAAGAGCAGGTTTCTTCTGTCTTCAAAGGGGGAACAGAAAACAAAAAATGGGCATGATCATGGAGCTCTCTCTTTTCCAATTAACATTTTTAGGACAGAAAGAGCTCCCAAGTTCTAGTCTTTGCTTGAAAACATCCAAGAGAATTTCTTGTCCCCTGGTTTCTCCCATAAATAAAAAAGAAGAAAGAGGAAAACCAGCAAACTTTACAGAGAGAGTACAATAATGATGCCAGCTGACATTTCTAGGGAAAAGCTTCCTAGCTGTTTCAGGTGACGGTCTATGAGGAGGGTACTTTCGTTACCCATTTAGCCAGTGAGAAGGCAAATCAAGGAACCTGCCAAAGGTTACCCCACTTAGGATGTATCCAAGTTGGGATTTCTGAGGTACTGTGAGCGCAGGTACTTTGAATCCTGAACCCAAATGTTGGCTAGCCCATTCTCTGACTCTCCCCCTGCCCAAGGACGGCAGATGCACCTGGGAAGCTTTGCCGACACTATTTCACAGGAATGCCTTGGAGCAAAGTAAGCTAGGGACTGTCTGTACTTGGCATTCCAGGCATTGTCTTCCAGGGCCCAGCCAGGAGCTAGCATATAATAGATGCTCAATGAATGCATGGATTAAGGAATGGTTCAAGGCACTCTAGATTTTTGATGGGAAATGAAGAGAATAAACTGAGGTAAGAGCAAGACCCGATTTCCTGATGCATTCCCCAGCTCCCCAGGCTGTGGGATATGCTGGCTGCAGAGATAGATCTCAAAGGACTCAGCCTCGCTGCGTAATGTAGTCTGTGTGGGCCTGCCCCTGCTATGCCCAGGGACCTTCCAGTAAGAGTTCTTTGATGAGGCTGTTGTTGCTGACAAAGACGGAGCCAGGCTACCTGTGACCATATCCTGGCTCCTCTGCTTACTACCTGTGCGACCTTGGCCACATCACTTAACCTCTCTGTGCCTCCATCACCTCATCTATATAATGGGGATAATAGCAGTACCTGTTTCAAAGGATTTGTGAGGATTAAATGAGTTCCTTCATGTGGAGCACCAAGAGTCATGCCGGGGATGTAAGTGTTAGCTATCACCACTTTCCTTCTTCTCTAAGGGTCCCAGTGCCCTTTTCTTCTGTTCTAAGCTACTTTCTGACTCATAAGCTTATCTTGAGAGTTAGATGCCCAACTGCTGGACCTTCTCTGTTCCATGTCCCTTAAATTCCTGTGTCAAGGACACAGGGCAAGTTTAAGATGAACAGCAACTGCCTTCTGATCAGCATCCCAGTGGGGGTTGGGGACAAATCCCTGGAAGGTTCTGGGAAGAGAAGGAGACAAATGACAAAGCAGTGGGCTCACGAAAGGCGCCTGTGACAAATGACTGGAAGGACTGGGTGGACAGATGGAGAAGAGCAAAGGCCCCTGTCCTTTTATTGGAGGACTCCTTGAGGCTCCCCGAACAAGACAGTGGCTCCCCAGGGGCTGGGCTCAGGGTTGGTCTCCCTGGTTTTCTCTGCAGGGATGAGTAATATGGACCAGGGCAGAGGGTCTATATCAATCTAGCCCAGCAGAAAAATGAATGAAAATTGAATTCCCCAAGGAGAATCGGGGAGCTGTTATCCAGACAGAGATAAATCAAAGGATGCCATAGAGACAGGGGAGAGCAGGTTTCCAACAGCAGGAGAATAATTAAGGAAACAGTTTCAAAATGCAAATGATGAAAGAGAGCTTGAGAAGAATGAAGACAGAAGGAGGTGACTGGAGATGGGGTGACGGGGAGCAAGGGTGGGCGTCTGTCCCTTAGGGGAGCAAGAGCCCGGGTTCAGGATTCCTGGCATCTGAGGGTGAGCTCACCCACTCTGGGAAGTCCTATAAGGTAAAGGTTAGAAGACACACAAGTCTGCTGGGTGGAGTGGAAAGAGCACCAGAATGGGAGTCAAAGGCTGGATTTAATTTCCAGTTGGCTCTGCAACTTATTAGCAGTGTGACCTTAGGCAAACCACTTAACCTCTCCGTTTCCTGATAATCATACCCAAGCCCAGGCATGATTATGAAGATCAAATGAGATAAAATATGTAGAACAACTTTGTAAAATGTAAAGTGCTAGACAAATGCAAGCTATAATCATTTTCCTAAATTGGGTTTCTGGAGATTCTTCCCTCAGAATTGGATCCACTGGCATGTTAGGTTTGGTTCCCAGAAATGTAAAGTGCAAATGTCCAGAAAGTACAGGCTCTTCTTACTGACTGCTGACCAATTGCTCCAACAGAACATAGACCTGGGAAGAGCCCCATCACCACGGACCCATCCTCTGGTGCCCAGCCTCCAACTGAGTTGTAGCCAAAAACCACAGGTCTGAGGTCAGCTCTGAGGGCTGTTGCCCCTGGGAAGTAACCTGCCAGCCCTGGGTGGCCTCCAGTGAAAAAACCCTATTGAGTCAGCTCAAAGTTTCAAGTCCAAGCAGACCCACCCAAAGGTCTCCCCGTGGGATCCAGTCATTCTCCCACTCTCTGGGGGTAGAGACTAGCTTAGCCCCTGATGGCCTTGGTTTTCATCCACCAAGTAGGTATAATAGTATGATTTGTTGAATTGGTGTGAGGAAGAGATGGAATTATGTAGGCAGAAGCACTCACTACCTTGGTGCCTGGCTCAGTTATAAACTTGCAATGAATGTTGGTTATTTATTATTGCCACGGTTTGCTATTTTATTGTTATTATTAATCGCAGTAGCAGTAGGCACTCAAAAATCTGTTTAAGGAGAGCTTTTCATTGTGGCTTCATCATTTATAGATGGAAAAACTGAGGCCCCAGGAGGGAAGTGAAATGCCTTGGCAGAGGTGTGGTATTAATTGAAGATGTTGGGAATGGGACCCAGCTCATACCCAGCAAATGCCTCTAGAAAAGTCTCAGAATGTGGAAAGGGCATTTATTGGCTGAGCTGCAATGTGTGTACATGTAGGAGCATGTAGGGATGCAGGGAAACTACTTACTGCTCAAGAACTAAGTTCAAGAACTGAGAGCCAATTGGACCTCCCAGGGCTCTTCTGCCATTGGGTGTAGGTGAAAATAGCATCCTCTACATCTGTGCTGGGCATAGGAGAGTCCCCATTGGGTGTAGTGAAAACAGCATCCTCTACATCAGTGCTGGGCATAGGAGAGTCCCCTGCACAGTAATTCTGCCCCTCACCCAGTGACAGGCTAGTGACATACAAAGATAAGAGGACAGGACTTGGGCAGGTTTATACCAAGAGAGCAGGAGCTGCTGAGAGCATTTTAAAAATGAAATTTTGAATTATAAAAGTAATTGTTAGATATGTTCTACATTTCACTGCATATAAATAATTTACCTTTTACTAATATTACTGAAAAATATATAACCACTTTACAGAAAGTCTGGAAAAGAGAAAAAAGAAAGAATTCCATATTATTTCTCCCTAGTACTTTTTTCCCTAATAGACTTTTGAACAGCATTTTGATATATTTCCTTTCAGCTTTGTTCTCTAATGTTTCTGAAAACAAGTTTTATTAGTTTTTTATTAGAAAGTAATCGAGGAAACTGAAAAAAGCAAAAAGCAAATAAAAAGATCTACTATACAGATTATCACTTTTATATTTTAACATATATTTTCTACCTATGCTTTAAAAAAAAATTATCCTAAGGTTCATACTGCTTCATATTCTTTTTTGCCCACTTTCTAATAATTCTCAAACACTTTTCTACATTATTAAATATCCTTCTGTTGTCTTTTCTAATGACTATGTATATTATATATATATATATAGTTTTAGTTATTTAATAATCCCTTACTGTTGGATATATAGATTACTCTCCTTAAAAAATGTTATAAGCATCTTTGCAATTATATTTTACAATATTCTTGATTATTTTCTGTAATCAATTAAATAATAAATCTGATAAATTTCTATTTTTACGTGGATGGATTGGGTCACATCCATCACCCTTTTAAGCTATAAAGCATGATGCTAAGATGCTCTCAGAAGGTGATGTCCTTTGTTGCATCTCCACCAGGAAATTGTTTTCTAATTTTCCCCACACCATAGCCAACAATGGGTATTATCACTGCTTTTATCTTTGACTAACATTTTTACATGCTTATAATCATATATGACATCCTGCTTTTTACAAATTTAGTATTTCACAAGCATTCCTATGCTGCTAGATTTCCTGGTTTTGCTAATATATAACATATTGCCAAGCAAATGTAATATTCTTCACTAAACCACTTTTATTCTCTTGGATATTTAGGTTTTTTGCCCTTCCAAAATGTAGTGCTATAATAATCTCCATGTTTGAATTTTTTTCAAATTTTGGATTATTTCTGAGGAATAGGCACTCAAAAGTAAAATTGCATGAGCTTAAAGGGTATGAAAAATTTATGGGTTTGATACATATTGTGAAATTACCTTCAGAATAGATTTAAGAGTTTATAAACACATCAGCAATATTTTTGAGTGTCCAGTTTCGAAGCCCCTCCACCAGCAGTGAATTGAGCAATTTTTCCCTCCCCAGTTGGTCATTTAATAGACAAAAAAGAGGTATGTGCTATGATTCTTTGTTTTGCGTGTCTTTGATTGCTAATGAAATTGACATTTCCTCGTGTTTGTTTGCTAGTTGTATTTTTGTAGAAAACATTTTGGAAAACATTGGAAAAGTCACTGGGTTATTTTATTTTTTCTTGCACATTGGAACCACCTGGCAGGTAAACAGAAGCGATGATGCCATCCCAGTACCAGGACACCTTAAAGTCCTTGTGACTTCATTGAAGATAAATTCTAAGCGCTTATGGCCATGGCACCACCCCCCACCCTCATGCTCATCCCGGGTGTCTCCGGTGGGGGACAAAGCCAAGAGAAAAAGCAGGGGACGCTCTGGAAGGCTGGAGGGGGTACGCCATCTCTCTTCTCACCCGAGCTGGACCCCACTCACTAGGCTGGGAAAACACATCTGTCTACATCTCGGGAACGAAATTCAGAATTGGGGGATCACGAGGGCTGGGATCCATAGAGGCGGCGGGTCCTGTGGCAGAAGGAGGTGAGCTTCTCGCTTCTGCAGTCAGGCGGCGTCGAGCATCTGATGGAGCATTAGAGAACCTCCGCGGAGACCGGTCCCAGAGGTGGGCCTTCAGTTTTATCTCCTCCAGACACTTGAGTTGAGAAAACTAAGTGTTTGTGTTTGTGTGTCTTGTAAATACAGTAAGCAACACCTGCCTTCACTGGTTAGCCCCGCTTCTCCGCGCGCGCGCTGCCCCGCACACAAGAGGTCGGGAACCGCTGGAAGCGCCTGTCCTTGCAGCGCGCGCCAGGCAGAGCTGCCTCTGGGGACTTGGGCAGGACCGAGCTGGGGACGTGGGCAGAGCAACCCCGGACCCCCCGCTGCCAAAAGGCGCGGGGCCCCGACTGGGCCGAGGAGGAGGCCAGAGCCCACTCAGGGTTGCCTGCCACGACGTGCGGAGGCGCGCACCGGGGGCCCGCGCCCCGCCACCTCCATGCACAGCCCCTGGCCTTCTTCCCCGGCAGCCGCCATCCTCTGCGGGACTCGCGCTTTCCGGGCTGAGTACAGGCTGTCCCCGGCCCAGCCTCAGCCAGACGAGGGGGAGAAAGAGCAAGGGCTGGGGAAGCGCCGGCGGGAGAGGACTTGGCCGGAGAAGAGGAGGAGGACAGAGTTATCTGGCCACGGAGCGCTCTCGGTCTGGTGGAGAGAAGCTCGGGGCCGAGAGCGCGCGAGGGGCAGACTCCCCCGTGTGGCCCCGGCCTCTGGAGGGTAGGCCCGCCCTTCCCTATCCCTTGGTCAGAATGGAGGGGCGGAAAGGGCCTGAGCCGCTGGCCGTGGCCGGAACCCCGGGGTACCCGCGGAAAGCTGCGAGCCCTGGGCGCCGCCGTCCCGGACCACCTGCTGCAGCGGGTCGGCCAGCCGCAGTATTTATACCCGGGGAGCGAGCCCGCACGCGGGGCGCCGGGGGAACAGCCCACGAGGCCCCGCCCCGCTCCAGGCGGTCCCGCCCTCCGGCCCGCCGGCCTCGCTAGAGGCCGCCGGGACCCCAGCTCCGGCCGGGGTCCGCCGCCAGCTGCCGGGTGTGGGGATTGGCTGAAGGGCGGGCCTCCCTGCGGAAAGCGACGTCACGGCCGTCCCTGCAGTGTGAATGAATCAAAATGCCTGGGTGACCGCGGCCTCCCGGGCGGCCGGCACGCGAAGGGTGGAGGGGGAGGGGGAGAGCCGCGGGCGGAGGAGGGAGGAGGGGAAAAAGCCAGAGCCGCAGCAACAGCGTCTCCTCAACCCGGGATGTGCACCTACCCGGGAGAGCGAGATCAAAGGGATTTGAAACAGACTGAAGACTGGCGGGGGGGAGGGGGCCAGCCAGCCTGTGGAATCCTCCCGGAGAGGCGGAGGGTCCGGCTTCCACGGTGACTTCCGCGGCCTGGCTGGGTTTTTTATTATTTTCAAATTCTGAATCCAGCTTGAGAGAGAGCCAGAGATCTCCGTAGACTGCGACTCGCTGGCTCTCCGAGATGATGCAGAGCGCAGCTGTCCCCGCGGAGGGGGCTGTCAAGGGGCTCCCGGAGATGCTTGGTGTGCCGATGCAACGTAAGACACCCCCCTTTCTCGCTGATCTAATTTGATAACAAGACAGCCAGCAGCCTTGGCCGGTGCAGGGTGGGCCGGACGCTGCGTGTAACCCGGACCTGAGGGGCGAGGCGGGGCGAGGGGCCGGTGGCCGGGGCGCAGAGGTGGTCATAGTGTAGGGGCACAGGCCAGAATGCGTTTAAAGGGCCTGGCTCTTGCCTTTTGGGGTCGAAAATGAAAGCCTCCCGGATCATACTCGAGGCGAGCTGAGGGTACCGAACCCCGCATCTCCAGCCCAAGGCTTTTCTAGGACCGTTGGGTAGAGTGCTGTTTGGGGACACCAGGGGAACGAGCTGCAGGCCAGGCCTGAGGGCTGGGGTGGTCACCGCAAATCATCCTTCTCGCCGGGGCCACCGTCAAAGCTCGCAATACCTCCAGTGCAACTTCACCCCAGCAGGCGGGAAGTTGGAGAGCGCGTCCCCCGCCCCCGGGGCTGGCGGCGCGGAAGCCCAGGCCACACGCTCAGTCTCCGCGCGCAGGGCGTGCGCGCCTGGTGCGTCCCCAGCCGCTGCTGCCCGCGGCGCCCGCCCCCTGCGCCGCCGGGGACTGCCTGCTCCTAGCGAGGAAGTCCACTCGCCATATTCCAGCTGGCCGAGGAATGCAGGGGAGGGAGAAGCTTCAGGAGGAAGTTGTGAAGTCGGGGTATAGCCTTTGCGCGCTCAAGGGCAGTCACCCAGAATGGCTTGGACTCGAAAGGGGAGAAGCTGGGATGTGCAGGTGCTTTGCTCGCCCACCCTCCTTTCCCGCGCCCGAAATTCTTAGGGCGGCGGGAGCTCGGGGCATGGTTCAGGTCTGTGTGTGTGTGAGGGGGGGAAGTGGGCAGAGCGCGCGCAGGGATTTTCTCCGGAGGAGTCTGTCTCTGTGCCTCAGTCCCTAACGGAGAGTCTTCGATGGAGAATCTGTGCGGACCCCGATCCGGTCCCGGGGCGTCGCGCGTGTGTGGCTGGCGCCGCATGAGTCCTACCGCGCTGGCTCGTAGGCTCTGCAGAAAGTCCCCGGGCACCGTGGGGGACCAAGAGTCCCCTCACTCCCCTTGCCAAGGGGATGTGCTTCCGCCCGCGACTTCTTTTGGTGGAGCGGTTGCTACATTCCTTTGGTTTAAGACTGGCTCGTCCGCAGACCGTGCCTATGAACCAGGGCGCACGAGCGCGCCCTCCTGCGCCCGGCTCTCCATAGCAGGGTTTCTGCCCCGGTACTGCCTCAAAGGGCAGGCTGGAGAGCGCGTGTCCCGGGCTTTCCTGGGAAGTTTTTGAGAAGGGACTAGAAGGATAGCTGTACCTGAACCTGTTTGGGTTCTTCCTTGACTATGTCCTACAGTTATCCTTTGTCTTTTTCAGTCAGCTATGTGGGGTTTTTGTTTTTGTTTTTGTTTTTTGGCAAACAACTCCGTGTCTGTGCAAGTGCTTGGGGAGTTTCCTGCTAAGATGTGTTTGATAAGGAGATGGGGCTTCGCTGCTCCTCTTACTGCCCCCAACCAAACCACAGTCAGGGAGAGAGGGGGTTGTCAGTCCCTACACAAACGAACACTGGCAAAGATGTTCCAATCCTTAAGCTGGCTGTAGCTTTGCACAAGTGAAAGGAGTGTGTGAGTGGACGGAAGGCGTGTGTGTGACTCGTGTCCTTGACACCCGGTGTGCTTTAATAGTTGTCTGTAGGTGGCCTTTCTGTTAGGACCGCAACGAAGGACGGTGGGCTCTGCTCTGACAGCCTTTCTTGGGATGCGCGACATACTCTCTCAGATTGTCTCACTTTTTGTTTCCCTTGCTCAGAGACAACTTTGATTTCGACATCAGGGACTCGATTTCCTAAAATGCCTAGAACTCGCCTTCAGAGCTACAGTTCTCCTGGGCTCCGAGTCTGGGTTCCCACCGTGGGAAACTTGATGAGGTAGAGGAGGAGACTCATCCCAGAGCAGCGCAGCCAAAGCAGCGCCAATCCAGGAGGGGGGTCTGTACTCCCTTTTTTTTTTTTGCCCTGGTTCTGCAGCCTGGGTTTGAGGAGGCACTGGCCAAAACTGAAGGGCCCAATCCCAGACGACTTGCGGATCCAGATTTTGTTCTTTGGGGGTGTATGTGGACTGGATTCATCCCCTTGCAGCAGATGTGACCACTGGCTCTCAAGCTTTTGGTGCTGGGGACTGGGCATGGTGGGGTGTGGTCCCCTTGCACATAGGCAACCATTCTCTCTTTCCTGGGACATGGGGTCCAGTAGCCAAAGGACTGGGTGTGGAGGTGGGGGTGGGGGATCCGTCCTTGGGTCTGAGGGAGAAAGAAGGGTAATCAGAGACCTGTGAGTCTTTAAACCTGGGGACGAAGAAACAACAGGAAGGCTCTCCCGCAGGGGTTCCTCCACCCCGCTGACCGAAGGTTTGGGCTGTGCCCCATGTACAGCACACACATACACACGGTAGCTTCTTCACCCTGAGCCACCAAAATACAGCGCTTGGGGGCGCAGATCTAGGGTTTCCCCCAGCCTCCGTGCCACTGGCCCTGGCCTCTAGGGGCGTTTTTAGGAGTTTGAATCCAGTTTGTCTCGAGGGCCGTCAGAATATTCTTTTATTTCGGTTTGGGTGAGGTGCATTCACTTCAGGAAAACATTACCAAATAGTAATAAATTGTCTGTCTTGGCGGTCCCCTTACATTCTGCCCCCACCTCCTGCCACTGCGCAGTCTCCGGCAGACTCTCGCTGATGCGGTCGCCCTCCTTTCTCACCCGCCCCCCCCCCCACCCCCGGCTTGCAGGCCCCGTACCGGCCTCGCCGGCTCTCACAGCCCCGGGTACTGTTTCACAGTCCTGTCTCGGGACAAATTCGACGGTCTTCATCGGTTTTCAGGGGCGTCGGCCTGGGGCAAGAAGCTAGGAAAGAATCGGGGACGGGGGCGCAGTCTGGGATGATCTCGAGAGCAACCGGGGTGGTATACCCCCACCCCCTGAAATCTCGGACGGGTCTCTGGCCAGCCTCTGGTCTGGTCAGTGTTTTCTAAGGAACTGAAGACCCGGG
Source organism: Manis javanica (assembly GCF_040802235.1). Classification (NCBI taxonomy): domain Eukaryota; kingdom Metazoa; phylum Chordata; class Mammalia; order Pholidota; family Manidae; genus Manis; species Manis javanica. The sequence goes on from NC_133166.1 coordinate 88,626,762, forward strand.
CTCCTGGCTCTGGGTGGCGAAGGCGCTCTGTTTGTAGGTGCAACCTCAGGGTCACATCCAGCACCGACCGTGGGCCCCCTTTGAAAGACTTGGGTGATATTTTTCAGACCGAGTGGATAGGCTCAGAAAGGGACCTCGTCCTAAATTGGTGGGTCGCAGCCACTTACCCACGATTTAAGATCGCAGATCTCTCGCTGCCCCAGTATCTCCCTCCGCCTGCCTCGAGGCAGCAGGAACACAAGGTCGGAGTTCTCACTGCGCCAGGACCCCTGCAGCCTTGGGCGCGTGAGCGCTTCCTGAGCCTGGTCCAAACCTCTCTCTCCCCGAATTCAGCAATTTCCCTAAGCACCTGGGTACTGCCGGTCCCCCTTGCGTGCCGAGACAACTCGGAGCAGTGCGGGATATATGGGGAGGTGCGTGTTTTATAGCCCCTTGCCTTCGGTTTTGGCCCATCTTCCATCTTCTCCCGAGGACCGAGGGAAAGGACAGTGGACACCTGCGGCCCCGGGATTGCTGGCTGGAGAGCTTGCCAACCCGGGCGGGAGGAAAGAGCCACCGATCCGGTCCAGGCTAGCGGTGGTAAATGGGGAGCAGGTCCAGGGTGTCCTGCCCTTCCTTGTCTCCTAAAATATCTACTTCTTGCAGCTCTCGTGACCCCCTAAGCTATGAGAAAATGGTATTTGATTGTTTTTGGTAGGAATCTGGATGCAGAATTTTCTAGGACGTCCCGCAACCCTTTCTTCCCTTCCTGGGGCTCCTGCGGGTGCGTAGGGATAAATCTCCCGGCACCAACCGGGTAAGACTCCTCGCCCCCCGACGTTGTGTACGATCCTTTTTGGAAGCCATTTCTTAAGGGGTGGAATGGACTCATCTCCCCGGCCGAGAGTTCTCTCAAACTCTAGTGCAGCAATTAGCTCTTTTTGCATTTCTGCCTTTTCTCTTGGTGCTAAAATAAAAACACACAAAGAACACACACACACACACACAGAGAGAGAGAGAGAGAGAGAGAGAGAGAGAGAGAGAGAGAGAGAGAGAGAGAGAGAGAGAGAGAGAGAGAGAGGCGGTTTCCAATATAGAAATTGAGACAGCAGCCTGGGTACCGCAAACCACCTTCCCCGCGTCACAAAAATACTGGCAGGCGCAAGCCGACTCTTAAGGTTCAGACTGGCAGCTGTCCCCCCCGGCACATTCGGGCTTCGCGGGTTTAGGATTCAGATTCTCCACCCGCGAGGATTTCGCCCCAGCCTCTGGCCAGAGTTGGGCACCACCCCAGAAAGGAATTTGGAGAAATCTCGGTGACCGCGGCACCGCCCTGCTTGGGGAAGCTAGTGGCCCAGGCGTCCGAGGGATGAGCGGGCTACCGCACTCCCTGGCACTGCCTGGATGAGACAGGGAGCCCTCCTAGGGAAACTGCCGTCCCAGTGCGCTCAGGGCGCACAATAAACGAATGAACTCAGACAAGGAGCAGGCAGGTGGGGCGAGTGAGGGGCGAAAGTCTGCACTGAGGGGTCCCCAGGGTCCAAGGAAGACGGAAATGTGGACTGAAGGAGGAAGCAGGACCTAATTTGAGTTGTTTCTTGCTTGGTCGCGGTCCGGGCTCGCGGAAAACCAGAGCCAGTTAGCGTCGGGCTCGAGCGGCATCCTCCGGTCTGGGGGCACGACCTGCGTGACCTCGCCGCGACCCGGACAGAGCTCCTTCGCCCAGCCGGCAGGCGTCGGCCTGGGTGGCCCGGGGAAATGACGAAGAATTCCTTCAACACGAGTTTGCTACGCACCTGCGGGCAGCGCGTGGTCCTGGGAGCGCGCTTGACGCGTGCCCGGGGGATTTGAGGGCTTGCCATTGTCGGCAGGTGGAGACAGGGCCGCCCTCCCGGGGAGTCGGCTTTGCGCGGGTCGCGTCCCTCAGCCCTGGGGTAGAGCAGGGCTGCCAAGCGGGCAGGGGAGGGGCGACCTCTGTGTCCACCGCACGCCGCCTTCGACATTTTTGTACCTCGGCCCTTTCCTTCCATCGTCCTTGCCCGTTCCGTTCCCAGCTTATTTTACGGAGCCGGAGCGAGCGAGGGGATTGGCAAGCCTGGGACCCGCTTCCTGCCCCTTTGGAACGGTGGCAGAGACTTTTTCCGCAGGGAACGGCGCGGTGGGTTTCAGCGCAGACGGCACGCCCGGCTCAGGGGTTGGGGTGGGGACTGAAACCTCTCTTCCTGCCCACACCCATTTCGTGCCAGGAGTTCGGGAAGACAGAACTAACCCCCGACGCCGACTGTACGAGCATTTCCAGGACTTTTTTCACCTTGGAAAGCAATCCTCCTGCCTGGGGAGCGGCTCCTGCTGCACAGGGCCTGCGGTTTAGGCGCCCTACTCGCGTGCAAGCCTTGGCCCTCGGCCCTGCTCCCCGCGCTTAGCGGACCTTGACAAGCGCTCAAAACGTGCCAGGCTCAAGAGAGACGAGATCTCCACTTGGGCAGCCGACGAAGTAAATTAAAGTCAACCTAGGGAGGGAGTTGGTGGCACTGTGAGCCCCCGGGAAGGGGAAGTGGTGCTGGAGGCAGATTGCACCCGTTGTCCAGGGAAGCCGCGGCTGGTCTGGGACAGAGCGCGAGCTTCATTCACTCTCTGACGTTCAGAAGTTGGCTTTCTCCAGGACGGGAGTTTTTAAAACTTTTTTTAGACGGCAGGGCGAATGTCTTTTAAAGGGATCCGAATGGTGAAACTAATCAGGAAGGAGAGGAATTACTAGCAAAGCTGGGGCAGGATAAAAACCGGGAGCGGCAGAAGTTGAAGGAAGACTAAAGCTAGGTGTACCTCCCTCTTGACAAGTCCAAAAGAGTGGGGTTAAGGCAAGAATGTAGGCTGAATGCTCTGGGGATTAGTGCGACGTGAGTCCTCCAGATGACTTAGAGACCCCCTACACGATTGCAAATACCAGGGTCGATTTTTAAAACTCTTGAGTCCTCCTAGAGGTGAGGGGGGTTGTCGAGGGAGGTGGGAAACAGGCAAAGCAGTTTCCTTCCATTGAGAGGATGAAACACGGCCAGCGCCGTGTCTTGTATTTTGAACAGTGACCTGATGACCCCGCTGACCAGGTGTAGACAGTCTCCGGTCCTAAATATTTCCATTGTCCTAACTTCGCATTTGCCTGGGATTTTAGTGCCTTTGCTCTGTGCTACAGTCTATTAGAGATTACTTAGCGCGGCATTAGCAGACAGAACCCGATGAGACACCGGTGCTGGGGAGGCTGCCCTGGAGGAATGGGGGAGGGGGAGGGTGGCACCTGCAATCCTCCAGGGATGGAAAATTAGTTAACAGGGACTAACCTTTCTCTCCATTACTGTTGTTAAGAAATCTCCTTTGAGCCTTTGTTTTGGCCGAGATTGGTGGGTATTTGGTGGATTTCTCTGGCTGGGAAACAGTCTCTTCCTCCAAACTGGAGAGTTGAAGATAAGGGAGGGTTGGTGGAGCTGGATGGAGGGACCCCTGTGTCATTTCTTTCAATCAGGGAAATTTGTCAGGATTAAAGCTGAGAAGTCTTGGAATGCACCAAGCCTTGGAACCAGGTTAAGTGATGGAAGGACAAAAAGAAGAATATTCCCCACTTTGGGAAACCCAAGGCTGGAGGCAGACTGAAGCAGCAGTGTTCTGTGTTGGCAGCCCCAGATGCCTTACTGTATAGACCATGGGAGATGGCTGGGGCAGGGAATAGTGTGTACAGATTGGCTTTCGTAATGATTTTCTGCCTTTTCTCCCTTCCTGGAGTGAGTGTTAACAATGCTCATAACAGATGGGAGAACAGGGTTTACTGCTTTTAGGAAAATTCCGCCGTGGCTTAAATGTCTGTCTTCCTTCTCTCCCTCGTTCTCTTCGTCCTTTTTCCCTCCCTGCCCCCCTTCCTTCCTCTGTCATTTTCTTTCTTCTTTTGCAAGGTCTTTGCAGAGAGGAACCCGGTTTGTGCGTGCATTCACAGCATAGGGGTTCTCTTGGGGGCTGAGAATTCAGCAGGCTGCGGGGCGGTGAGATCCCTCACTCACCCTCTTTCTAGAAGCTCCAGGAGAGAAGGGCAGTTTTTGGGTCCACGACAGAAGCCATCCTGGAGCTGGGCTATTGTTACTTGTGGTGGGATGAAATCAGCTGACATAGATGCTGCCGTGAGGTTTCACCTTTCCTAGTCCTCAGTTTCCTTGGAGCCCTGATCAAAATGGAGCACAAATCAACCATTTTGAGGCACTACTGTAGAGTAGGTGGACAGGTTGATTTTAATTGGCAAAATTGGAATTGATTCTCCCTCGGAAAATGTACTTTGGCTTAACTGTATTAGTGGCGGGCTAGAAAATCATCTTGGGAGGCAAATCATAACTCCTGTTGTTGTTTCGGTGGATTTCTTCTTCAGATCTCCCCACCCTCTTTTCCTCTGTCAGTCTGGTGTAGCCACAGATGTTTTACTGTGGTATCTCACCCCCAAATGCCTTTAAAGTATAATTTGCTTTAATTATGATGGTAGGGGGTTAAGGGATTGGTTCTGGAAATAGCTCAATAGAGACAAAACTTGCAGCCAAATTAATTGAAAGTTTCTTCTTATGAGGGAGCGGCTGCCAAACATAAGGAATATTGCTACAGAATGAGACATCAGAAAAATACATGGTGGAGCTTTAGCAATGATTAAATGTGAAAATGGAGTGGAAATAGAGAAATGTCTGCAGCATTTCCGTAGGCTGTCATGAATTTGTTGAGTATGACTTTCTGTTTTATTTGCAATTACTGAGTATTTGATATCCTACTGAAGAATATTAATTCTGTGTCTGTATCTAATCTAGACAATAATCCTCTATCTGCAAATACATATTTACATTGTACATTTTGTTTACTACAGGATTCCTATTAGAGGGCTGTCTAAATTCAGCCTTAAATTGGTACCATCATAATTGTCTCCAGGATACTTCTGAATGTGATCTTTTTTTGAAGAGCTTGCTAATTTTGAGCTGTTTAAGCAGAAAAAGAACAAAGGAGATTTTCAGAGACCCCAGATCACCAAATGAAACAAATAGGATCTGTGATGGGAAGGATTCTTGAGGAAAAGTGGAGGGAAAAGACAATGTTAGGTGTGATCATTTCTGTGATGAGAAGGATTTTCTGACTTTTTTCTAGTCATTTGTTAAGACAAACTAGACATCAAATGACATGTGTAGAGCAATGTACAGTATTTTAAACATATGTAACTGAATATAATAGAAAATATTATTTACTTGAAATGTAATGCCAGTTTTATAAAATTAGGCTTTTCCCAATATTTTTGTGGCTGGTCCAGATTTTCGTTTAATGCTGCCATTGCCATCACAGAATACCATGATGTTCAATGCACCTTTTCTCCTTAAGTTTTAAAAATTAGGGTTGGTATTTTGTGCTTCGGTTGTGTTGTTTATGAGATTATTCCTACTAAGTTATGAAGATCCCTTAAGAAGAGATTTATAAACCATTTTGGAAAACTATGTGGTGGTCTCTTCAAGATACATTGGTTTAGAAGGAGGGAAAATATAAAAAAGGAAGCTATAAATTGTTCTCTAAAAACGAATTGTCTTTAACAGGGAAATAGCAAATAAAGAGCCAGCAGGCAAGAAACCAGGGCACATCTAGTCACGATTTGTCAGTAAAACTGCAGCATGAGTCTCAGTTTCCCCTGTAAGTGGGCTGCATAGATGAATTAGCCCTCAATTCCTCTGGCTACAGATCAGGTGATTTAAAAGGACAATTGGGACCAGAAAACAGGATTTTATTGTCAGCGGTGATGGTGGCGATGTTGAATTGGAAAGTTTTATTTTTAAACCTTTATCCAGTAATAGAACTTTTAATTACTCAATTTTAATTTAGGTCTGTCTCTGTTATATTTCTTAGACTTGGATGTTTGAGAACTTAGGTATGAATTTAGGCAGGCATGGCACCATACTTGGTCTGTCCTCTGGCCTTCCATTGATACACTTGAGAATTAGCCATTCTCAGAATAAATAAGCCCCCACTGTTTCCCCAAAGTGCCTTTTCCACTGCCTTCTTCCTTCCTTACTCAGGGAACCTACAGTGACGGAGCAGCAGGGTCTACCGGTGGCTTGTTCTCTCCCCTTCATATGTGGGGAAGGAATAGGGAGTTCCAAGAAAAACATCTGCATACTATTTCAATCATATGTCTGTTTCGTTAAAGCCTCATTTGGCTTTACTTTTTGGTTTGTAGTCTAAGAAAACTTAACAAATAAATAAAATTATATGTTTTTGGAAAATATATTGGCTAAACGTTTTTTAAGGCAGAGTTCAAAAAAATTACTCCTGGAGTGAAGCCACCAACAAAAGGATTTGGGGTGAAAACTGCCAGATAGAGTGGCTTGGGTGAGCCCTGTTGGCAGCCTTGGTCTCCAGTGGCCCCACAATCTATCCCAGAGAAAAAAAGGTTCTAGCTCCAGTTTGGCTTTCAACTGTGTATCCATAGGAAGCCCATTTAAATGTAGTGATTCACTTTTCACAGGGTCTCTGGAAAGAGTAAAAGAACTTGCAGATATGCAAATACTTGATACAAGTTCAGAGTGCTGGCAGTCTTAAAGACCAGGATCACAGTTCCTATTTTGCTGATGGTGTCACCCTAAGTGGCCTGGAGTCCTGGCTGTCCTAAGAGGATGGCCAAGCCGACAGGGAGAATTGTGGGATCTGCCAAAAAGATGGACATTTCGCTCCCTATCCTGAAAGAAGCAAGGAAAGCGTTGTCCTGGGCATGTGGGTGTTAAGACAAATTGTGAAACAAGAGGAATTCTATTCAGTTCATCCAAAACGCAATTAAAAAGCAGTGCCTTGCAGGACTCCAAGGTGGTGCACCAAATCCAAATTTTACAAAATAGTAATTTGATCTCAGAACATGGTTAAGTGAACATTATTCCTATCAGTACAAAATAAGTCTGAATAATATTAAAGTATTCACCAGAATTCAGAAATATCTGACATTCTAATTCACTTCCCCAGAACAGTATACTTTCCTAACCATATTTGAGAAGTCACTGTGAAGAATGCTGGATCTAGTTTAGGGTCTTTAGCGGAAAATTTTCTTCCCTCACCCCTGTTGATCTTCTGTGACCAAAGAGATAGAAAACACCATTTTTCAAAGAATTAAAATCGATCAAAACAAACACAAACTGTGTCTCAAATGTTTCTTGGTGGCCCCTAATTCCTAGAGAGCAGTTTCTTGGAAATGAGGAAACGTGAGTAGGGAACAAAAATGCACAATACTTATTATATGTCACCAGAGGGGTGTGGGCAATTTGGTCGAGCACAGACCACATCAGACTTTTTGATCTCTTCTACTTGCCAGCCTTCTGAAACTTCACTAATGGGGGAATTTGGGGATTTAATATGGAATCCATTTTCTTATGGCCCACTCTGAAAAATAAGCCCCTTGGGCCCCCTACCTTGGTACTTCAGGTGATTTGAGGGCTGGGTATCATGTGGGTTTTATAAGCTTCCTGATGAGGAAGTAGATTATAGCTACAGGCAAAGGATTTCTAGCCATTTCTTATCAAGTAAGAAATAGTCATTTTTCCATTGGGCATTTAGATGTCTCCAAGAAAAGACTAGAATCCTCAATTGTTAATTCAAACTCAATCTACTCTTACCTGAATACATTACAGCAAAAGTGAGGTGAGGTCAGGCAAATGATGGCCCTGACCCTCCTGTTCCACTTTCACATGAGGATTGGGGACCAAATCCTGGCAAATTTATCCTCATTCTGTGGGGGGTAAGAATCTGCCAAAGTTCTTTCTTCCAAAAAGACTGAACCTTGTACTAGTGCATTATCTGCTGTTCATACTCCAGGATTCTGTTGATTAGAAAGGGGTGTACACCTCCAGATGCTTTAGAATTAAGGGGATGGAGGAAAGTTTCAGTGTTTTGTGTAGGCTGGGCAGTGAAGGAGGGGGAAATGGTACCAGGAAGTAATGAAGCAGGAAACAATTTTGATATGCTTTAAATACATAAATTCATCTTGCTGGTGACTGACCGTAAGTGAATGGAGACAGGAGCTGACCATTGAATTTGGTATTATGGGGCTAGGTGTCATATCCTTAGTATCTGATATGACCACACACCAACCCTGAGAGACTGGTGTTATGTCCATTTTACAGATAAGAAAACTGAGGCTCAAAGAGGTTAAGCAATTTGTCCAAGATCACATACATGGTAGAATCAGGATCTGAACCCAGGTCTGTCAGACTCTGATCTGGAATTTATTACAAACAATTCTGCAGACCCAAAGATTTGAAGATCTAAATTCTAGGCAGAACTGAAAACCTTCATGTTCTTCCAATAATTTTCCCCAAAAAAGCATTTGGACAAACTGTTTCTATTTCCCCTGGCTTTCTTTTTCACTCACTGCCCACTTTCTGGGCCATTCCAACATGTACAGCTCCCTCGTTCAGTGGTGGCTTCCTTTCCTTAGAGTTTGACCTCAGAAGAATTGCCTTTTCTTCAGAATAGCAATGCCGCAACCTGTGTATGAGGATGCGTGTGTGCATATTTATGTGTATGTGTGAGTGTGTATTTGTGTGTGTACATATGAGTGTGTGGATGTGCTAAATGTGTGTCTGAGTATATGCAAATATGGGTGTGTATGTGTGGGTGCCTGTGATATGAGTGTGTATGTCTCAGGGTGTATCTTTATTTGTGATTGTGTTTGTGTGTCTGTGTGTGTGATGTGTGCCTGTGTATTTATAAGTATGTGTGAATCTTTGTGTATATGTGTGTAAGTGTGTTTGCATCAGGGTGTCTGCATGGATAGCAAGCATGTCTGTGTGTATACATGCAGCTGTTCTCCCTGTGGGCTTAGGTCTGTGCCTTGAACCATGCCACTCTGCAGGATGTGGGAGACTGGCAGACAGGCTGTGCCACTGGAGACTGTATTGTACCATGGGGCCCATTTCTGCAGATTCCTTGGATGTTCTGGGGCATTGCCGGGAATGTGTTTTCATGCCTAAGTTTACTCTCTGTGGTCCCCCAGCACAGAGTGTCAACACAGAGCACTACTGTGCAGAGAAGATAAAAATTTTCATTTTAAGTGAAATGACTCCTCATATTTGGAGCCGAGTTTATAGATCAAATTCTGTTAGTGACACCAACTATCTGCTTAAATTCTTGTCTTTAAGATGGAATTTTGTGATATCAAACACTGCATGGAATAAGTTGAATTTAATAGGGATTTTGAAATCCTCTTGCTCCTTGGAAATTTTGGTCACAACTATTTCTGGTAGGAGACCTATATAACCTCTGTCCTGTCCTGTTCACTTTCCAGATTGTTAAAACACACAAAGACACACACACACACACACACACACACACACGTTTTAAAAAAAGGTTTGTGTTGCTTTTTGAAAAGTTTCTAGACGGCTTACATTTCACAGTAATCTAAATAATTATATGGAGCACTGTCCCCTGAATTGTGGGATCTGAATCCACAGATCTCCATCCTCTGACAGGCAGGGATGAATCTGAACTTGGCAGGTGCCATTAACAAGCTGGCACCTTGCAGTGGGGTGGGTAGCAGGGATCAGCCAGCCAGGATCTCCTGCTTCTAGCCCTCCTGTGGGCATTAGGTATCTGTCCTAAACAGCATGTGCATACTCTGTCCAAAGGATCTAAATCTGTGCCTCAAACATTTCCATTTGCCCAGTTGTAAGGGAGCACAAGGGGGCAGTGGCTCATCTACTCCCTTGTCATTGTACGCAGGGCAGTTTTCAGACTCTCTGCCTCCACCTCCCCTCCATGAAATGACAGGGTAGAGCCAGCCGATGAGGTGATATCTCACATTCCTCCAGCTCTCAGATCAGTTCTCCCACCTTTAAGCACAGTTTTTGGTCCAAATCCTGGTTCCCCTGTTGTGGGACTTTGGGTACTTATCTTGATATCTCTGAGGCTCAGTTTTCTCATCTGTAAAATGGGCATAATACCTTCCTCCCCAAGTTGTGTGGATTATATACATTCAGGACCTGGTACAGTTCATAGCAGGCTCTTGGCACTTGGTTGTATACTATTACTAGTATATTATAGATCTCTTAAACCATTTCTACATTTGTTTTTAAAACTGCTCTCTCTAAACCTACAACGGTAATACCATGGGAACAGTTTTATTTTTTAACTTAAAGACCACCCTTAGTATGTGTGTCCCTTAAATTTTCCCAGCCCTGAGAACTCCAGTTTAGTCCCGAGGCCTCCCGAAGGCCCCTCAGATTTGGGGCCGCCCAGCGGGAAGCACTGCCTGCAAGCTGGAGGATGAACCGGCTCGTCCGTCTGCTTTTAGTGCTGGTCCCACAAGTGATGCCGTCGCGGATTCCGAGCCTCTAAAACTCCCCTGCCGGCCTTCCCTGCATACATTAGCCTTAATGTATTCTCTCTTGAATACTCATCATATTAAGGCTCCCGGTAGATACCTTGCTCGAAATAAATTTTATGGGCATACATCCTCGCTCTCATCCCCATGCATCTGCAGCCAGGAGGAGAAATATAGCCGTATTTTTGCTCCGAGGCGAGGCCAAGCAAGGATTTGGTGGGAACAGGCGGCCGGGCCGGAGCCCAACGCGGCGCAGGGAGGGACGGGCTCGCGCTCCGCCCTGCGCACGGCCCCGCGCCAAGGGGACGCGTCTCCCTCCGGGCCCCCTAGAGTTAACTTGCCTCCGCCTGCCTGGTCCCCGACTCCTTAGGACTCTGCCGTGGGCTCACACCAAGACACGTCACCGGGCCGATGCCCTCGCCGCGGTGCGCGGCTGGCGGGCGTGAGGCCGGTGCACACAGGGGCTGTGCTCTGCCCCGTTTGTCCGCAAACCGCTTCCTAGCGGCGAGGGCTTCCTGGGCAGGCCTTCCTTCCCCTGCCTTGCAGGGTGATGCCAGTAGCCTAAAGCAATCTTCCTGGACACCTCCTTCCTCAGGCCCTGGCTCAGCAGCTGCCCCGACCCCACCCGCCCACCCACACTGACCCGCTGTGCCCCTCTGTGCCCGCCATCCCGCTCACCCTCACCCCGGGGCTGCACTTGTCACTTCACAGAACCTCCTGGCTGCCCACCCCTCCCTCCTCATAATCTCCCCTCTGCTTATCCCAGTCTCTGGGTTGGTAAGGCCCCTGCTGAGGGAGCCCTCCCAGCCCCCAGGAGTGCCAGTCCTTGATCCTGGGAGGAGGCAGGGGCGTGGTGAGCGAGCACCCACCCGCAGGCAGACAGGTGTGCCCTGAGCTGTGGCAAGTTGCTGTGTGACGTGGGCCCTCTCTGAGCCTCCACTTGAGGATCAGGACATCTGTGCAGGGATTCAACTGAGATCAAGCCTTGGACATGGGGCCCTAACTTTCCCTTTGTTCAGCCAGGGCAGCACTACATCTATCTTACCTTATCTCCAAATAATAGCAACCCGGTACTGAGCACCTGTATACTGGGCCGTGTCCTGCATGTACCAGTTTGTTTACTCTGCCCAACAAACCTACCAGGTACTATTGTAATTACTCCAACCTCCACACACACACACCCTCCATTTTTTACAAGTGACAAAACAGAGGCAGAGAGAGGTGACATAATTTGTTCAAGGTTAAAACGGAGAGACAGGATTCCAACCCAGGCAGTCTGCCTCCAGGATCCATGGTCTCACCCTGATGCCTACCTGTTCCCCTTATTCAATGGAAATTCCTGTAGCCTTTGTGCTCTGCGCAGCACTCTGCTGGCATGTTGGAACTCCTTTGTAAGTACTTAGTGGTTGAACAGTTTGTCAAGGAGGAAGCCATTTGAGGTAGAAAAAAATCCCGTATGCACTGGGCCAGACCTACACGTATCTACCTCATGATAATTTTCTGGTAGTTTTCATGGGCTATTTTGGTCTAAGCGTGGGGTCAAAGGGCAAGGCATCTGATGGGTCTGAATTTCAGGCAAATATTAGTGGCTGCCAAGGCCACCAAGGGATTAGGCTGGGGTTGGGGCTTAATGGACAAGATGAAACACTTGTGTGTGCAGAGCCAGGGATGATGTTTAGTGTGTGTCCCTGTAGTCGGTTTATGTTTCCGACTTAATACTTGAGAAAGCTTTCTCTCTACATAGGTTTAGATGTGTTCAATTCTTTCTTCCCAACCAGTGCTTTGAGGCCAATTCCCTTATATTGACACTTTAAAATTATATCACAACCAACGAACATGATATGAATCAAGAAATATGTATGATTCATGAGATTTGTTTTTAATACTTCTGTTGACATTTTGGACTGTGCAGGAGAAATTAGTGAAGTGTTTCAAGGTGACCTTCTTAGGATTTGATCAATTATTTATTTGGTGATAAACATCCATGGGGCTACTCTTGTGTGTCAGGCACTGTGCTAGGCAGTGAGGACACAAAGCTCAAAAAGAAACATGATTCTGTGCCTTGAGGATCACACTTCCTAATGGGATAGATAGTGTGTAAACAGTCAGCAAAAGTGCTACTTATAACAAAGGTGAGAATCCCCAGTGCCTACCTGTCCCCATTTATTCAGTAGAAATTCCCATAGCCTTTGTGTGCCTAGCAGCACTTGGCTGGCATGCTGGGACTCCTGATGCCAACCTCCTGATGTGCTGTATCTGGAGGCTACTGCAGGAGGCCAGATGCTTGCACTTCCATGTTTTTGTTCTTAATATTTGTTGCCTTCCCTTTTTTGGGGAAAAGTACAAGGGAAAATGGCTAGAGATGCTAGCATTATTTGCTCATCCATCCAAGCCTGACCATTTTGTAGACTTTGAAACTACTTCAGTGACTCAAAATATTATCAAACTCTTGAGCAATCCCTTGGTAAAAATGGGCTGGCTGAGAAACAGACCTTGGATAGGAAGTCACCTGGACAGGAAGAAGGTGGGGGCAGTGGTTAGAGTTCAATGGCAGACAACAGAATCCACTTCACTGTTTAAGTGGAAAATCATTGATTCCCAGGTTTTAGGTGGCTTTCAGCTCAGTGGAGCCAGCTCCGGGTCAAACTTCCAGGAGTAACTCCTAGCCCTGAGAATTTCACTGCCTCTGCCATGACTGATCAAGACACTGCAAACACAGAAGCTCCACATTGGTTTAGTGGACGCCTGCTTTTTCTCCATTTAACTCAGTTTTGAATTCAGGTCTTTCTAAGTGCATCTGTTTGGCAGATTTGAAATCGCACTCAGCCCAAGCTGCAAGGGAGTCTGGAAAAGCAGTTTCTAGTTTTCCTGTCTGCAGTGCAGGGAGGCACATTAGGAGGGGATCTGATGGAGCCAATCCATGCTATCTGCTGTAATTCCCTAAAATACTGAGATTGTCTCAAAATACTGAGATTCTGTCTCTCCAGGAACACCCAGGGGTATTGACTTCAGTCACTACCCACCTCCTACACATATCATTTGCTTTTTAGGCCAGATGGCCTCTCAGTCCATGCCTAGGCAGGGCTCACACTGGGAGATGATGTTTTTAGCACAGATTCCATCCAGTAGTGAAGATGTCATGGGAACAGAAGTGTGTTGTTGGGCCTTCCTGGCTATGGGCTGTGGAACTGCAGCTAGTGTAAGTGGGTTAGTTGATGTTACTAGCCTTGTGGTGCTCTTAGAAAGAGGTGACCCCTCTGGGCCAGAGCCACATAAAGCCAGGCCAAAAAAGCATGGATTGAATTTCAGTTCCCACCTGCCCCCTTGACCAGGCACTGTTGCTCAGTGTACAGCCTGCACAGCCTTACGTGGCAGCCCTGGGGGTTTGGGTTATGTCCTTTCCCCCATGGCAGAATGAGAAGGCATCCACACACAGCCTGGTCTGGTTAGCGGTGCTGTGCGGATGGGTCATGCTGCCTGTCTTCCTCTTCCCACAGAGATCCCTCAGTGCGCTGGCTGCAACCAGCATATCCTGGACAAGTTCATCCTGAAGGTCCTGGACAGACACTGGCACAGCTCCTGCCTCAAGTGTGCAGACTGCCAGATGCAGCTGGCTGACAGGTGCTTCTCCAGGGCGGGGAGTGTCTACTGCAAGGAAGACTTCTTCAAGTAAGTCAGAACCCGGGCCCACTGCCCTCTGCTTGCCCTGGTCTGCCTCTGCCTCTCCCAGTGCAGAGGTGGGGGTGGGGGAGGACCGAGGGTCCTCCCTGGGGGCAGGTGATTTCTGCTGCTGAGAGACTGCCCCCCTTCTGATCGCTGGCCCCATCATTGCCTGGTCCCAGGGCCTCAGGTTCACTTGAGCTCTGCAAAGGGCAGGGGTGGGGAGCCAGCAGAGTGCATGAGCCAGATTTCATGAGGGTGGCTGATGAGGGGTCCCTGCCAATCTTAAAAGAGGTTGCTCTTTCTATCTTGGTGAGTTGGTGCCTCTAGGCATGTGACTCTATCGTTACTGTGGCTTTCAGAGCAGGTGCTTTGAGGTTTGTACCTGGAATTTAGATTCTGTGGCTGTGTTTCTTCAAGCCACTTTAAGAGCCTTAGAGGCTTGGAAGAGTGCTCCTGGTAGGGGTCAAGCCACACGCAAATCAGTCATTGCTTTCAGTGGAAACATGACAGAGGCGGTTTCATGTGATGGAGAGGAGCCCAGACCCTGATGGGGTTTGAACCCACTTACTAGCTGTGTGTTCTTGGGCAAGTGACTTAACTTCTCTGTGCCTCAGTTTGCTTATCTTTAAAATGGGGTTGATAATAGTTGCTAGCTCATAAGGTTCATACTAGCCTTGAAGAGTCAATTTGTGTAAAGTCCTTAGGACAGTGTCTAGCATTGCATGTTAGCTTTTAAGAATGTTCTTAATTTTTCATTCTTGGATTGCATCCTTCAGAAAAAATCCTGTTGGAGCTTAGGGTCAGTGTGAGAGAACCTCCTAGAATTTATCTTCCATGACATTTAGGCTGGGACTTCCTCTGCAGAATCTATTATCCAAGGCACTCACTTGGGCTGGTGCCTCAGCCGGGGTGGACCAGCTGGTGACAGCAAAGCCGAGAACAGGAGTCGGGGGTGCGGGGGGTGATCTGTCAGTGACACCGGGCCCAGTGTGGGTGGCCCACGGAGATGCACCAAGGAGGGTAGGACTGCCAGGGGCACTGGGTAAGGCCTGGAAACCTTTGGTGTGAATGAATAAACCCCCGAGAGGTGGTGTGCATCCTTCAGAGATTGTGTATTCTGCAGACAGAGGAGAACTGGGGAGAAATGCCAGTCCTGGATACAGAACATAATGTTTCCCAAATCCCCCCAAAGGTTTAACTCCAGGGAATAAGTGACTTGAGTTTCTGAGGATTCCCGAATTTCTTTAGACCAATATGAGTGTGTGCTACCTGGGGGCAGGGCAGTAACTGCTACAGGCGCCCCCAACCAGTCCTTGGTGGCCCCCACTGTGGGGGTGGGGGGCTCTGGTCCTTCCTGCCTTTTCTGTACTGCTCCCCTTTCTCCAAGTCTTCCTTTGCTTCCCCCACCTCTGCCCCTCACCTTGTTTCCTGTGCTCTGGCGTTTCCACAATCCTGTCCCCTACCCCACATCCTTTCTCTGTGGGTGACAGGTTTGCCTCTACCCTCCTTCCTCCCTGGCTGAGCAGCCTGGCAGTTCTCATAAACCCCTGGACAGGGGGCATTTCCCCGTGTGTGCACGTCCACCTGTGAACATGAGCATGTGTGGAAGGAGGGGCAAGAGGAAGCAGCGGGTGGGCCTGGCTTTGGAGGATGGGTGAGCACTCCCTGCTTCCAAGATCAGCACGCTGTCCTCCAGTTTGTCCCTGTTCCCTTGGAAAGCCTGGGTGAGCTCCGGGGGGAGGCAAGAGGCCACACTGCCTTCTTGCCCATCTGCGGGCAGGGTGAGTGCTGAGATGTCCCTGGATAAGACATCTGGCTGGGGTTCGGGCAAAGCCCACCTGGGTCACAGACCTAGAGCTCTGTCACCAGACATGTTACTTTGAGTCCCAGCGTAGTCCCAGGGCTCTGTCGGGTGTTTGGACATTGGCTGGTTGGCTCTGCTCTGGGTTTGGGAAGGGGGCAGTAGTAGCAGCTTGGGTGCGGATCTGGGTTTGGGAGAAGCAATGATGACAGAGGGACCTCTAGACTCAGGAGGGCCCAGAGGAGGGATGAGGGAGGGATCAGCATGGGCCCGTGAGCCGTAAGCCCCCGACCAGAAGTAACAGGGACAGTTCCTAACCCAGGCAGCACCCCGGCCCCTGCCTACATGGCCTCCCTGTGCCGTGGTCCTCATTTGGATGCTTCCAGGGCCTTGCTCAGCAGTAACCTCCTGACTAACCTCCCATTGCTCTAGCCCTACGCACCTCCCCACCAGACCACAGTCCTACCTCACAGCTCAGGACCTGACCACCCCCTCCTTCAGCAGGATCCTCTCTGCCTACAGAATATTCTGGATGCATTGTGCCATCACAGCCTTCTGCCCTCCCTTCCATGGCCTGCTCATGGCCTTCTTTGGGTAACCAAAGCCCCCCAGCATGGCAGCCCCTTTCCAGGCATGCTCTGCACTTTCCCACTCCACACTCTGCCCCTCACTATTTCATCCTGCAGGCATGATGCCCACCCCCTCGGGGGCCCCCATCCTTCATGGCCATGAGTCCAGCTCCTCGGTGGGTGGGAGCCCCACAGAGACATGGCCACCCTGCCCCTTCTCTCTCCTGGTGACTCTGTGTGACCTGCCTTGTCTTGCTTGTTCCTCACGCACCTGCTTGATCTTCCTAGTTGGCTTGTGGGAAGGCAAATTAGTGGTTTATTTGTCTGTGCCCGGCATTCACACCTGGCCCTGACCCATGGGCCATCGATAGGTTTGATGCTGCAAAGACTAGATTTTGTAGTCAATTAACCACATGCTTTGGTGACCCATTTCTTCCGTACCTCACACAAGTGTCCTGTGAGTCATGAGGCTCAGGCTGCCTGGGAAACACACAGGCCTGTTATTTAGCCAGTTATTCTTGTTCCAATGGACTGCTCTGCTTCCAAAAATGACCCTATCTCAGGGCTGGATCCTTCTGTAAAGCAGGGAAGCTGTCCACAGATTCAGTGCTGAATCCAGATCATTAACTCTGAGGTCAGGTGCTGTGCGGAGAGAAATGGAAAGCTGAAGGGCTTCTCCCACTGCCAACGGAAGACATGGAGATCAGTCAGCTCAGAAGCCCCCTGGGAGGACACTTGGCTTTGCAGGCAATTTGGGACCCTGGCTGTTTGGTACAGGAAAGTGAGGCCGCTGGCGCAGTTTGGTAGAGAAGTCCAAGTCCCAGGGGCCAGGAGGGAGTTGTTCAGGTCAGAGCGGCTGCACGCCCCACTCCCACGGGTCTGGGACTCATTGCCCGCTTGGGGCTCAGGCTGTGACCATGGTCGCAGAGCTGGGCTATCTGCTCCATTGCACCTCACTTAATATCCCTAGACATGCTCAGGTGGCACCCTGGGATGTGTGCAGGGAGGTGGCACTGTGAGCTGAGAGAATATGAGACAGAGCAGGAGGGGCGGAGCAGTCCCCCAGGTCACACTGGGCGCAGGAGCCGCTGCTGGCAGCCTTGTGAGAGGGAAGGTAGGTGCCATGCCCTTGAATTCCCCGTCAGACCTCAATTTGTTTCCAGCTCTGGGATTTGGAAGATGCCTGGCCAGACCAGGGAGAATCTCTTCTCTGTGCTCCTTGAAAAAGAAGAAAAACACGAAAGAGAACAATCATTGTCCTTTTCTGATACCTGCCTCACAGTTCTGCTCAGAGACAGGGAAGGATTCACTGACCTTACTGATCAGCGCTGTGGTCCTGCATTCCAAGATCAATATTTTAAATCTCTGTCCATAGCAGAGGCAGGGCCATTGCTTTGCACAACTGCATGGTGTCCTTTATCCTGTGTCCTTTATCCTGTGTGAACTTTTGCGAATCAAGATTGTATGTGAAGAGTGCTCTTCTGACGGTGGGTCATCTCTCCGAAGTCAGGGAGGACCTGAGGGAAAGCTGGAGGTCCGCCCTCTGCAGCTGTGCCCTGAGGAGATGAGGTAGTTCTGGTGCCTGGCAGCAGAGGGCAATGCTGGCGTGTGCACAGACAAAGCAGTATTGTTGGAAGGCTGTACTCTGTGGTTGTTGCCTTTTTCTTCAGGGGCTGTTGACCTTGGTCTTGCTCAGGGACATTGTTGTTTGTTGTTCTTGTCTCTTGGGTTCTCCATTCCTCTTTCTGCAAAGGAAATAAAATTCTAGGGCCCAAGAGGAGAGGCACTGAGGTGACTTAATGCAGCACAGTTCTGAGGCGACTACAGGCTGGTGGCAGGCCACGGGGCCAGCAGTGCCTTGTGTTGCATGTGCTGAGCAAGCGCTCTCTGGACCATGCGTCCAGGTCTCCCACCTCCTTGCAGAGGGACTGGGGCCTGGGGAAAGCGGGGGTCTGGGAGGAGGACTTCTGGGTCTCTTCCTCCCCAGTGACTGGGGCCTGGGAGGAGCTCAGCAGTTCCGTTACTCTGAAGTGCAGTGAAGACAGGACAGGTTCTCTGCTTCAGGAAAGGGTTCAGGTACCAGCTCTGTCAGCACAGGCTGGGTGCCCTTTGGCTAGTTCCTTAACATCTCTGAGCTCCAGTGTCCTCTTCAGGAAAAACGGAATGCTACTACTGCCTGCTTCAGAAGGCCTAGCACACAGGAGCACTTCACAGAAAGGAGTCATCTTATGATGAGAGTGGTTTGCCGAACCCAAATGGAGGTTAACTGAATTCCTCATCTACCTTTTATTAGTTGCAGTGAACGTGTGATTAGGCCTTTATGAGCACTATTCTTTATCTGTTTCAAGATGCTTGTTCATTCTGACCCAGAGTTGTTGTGAAAAGGGAAGAAGATAGTAACCAAACTGTGCCCAGCACTTTGCTAGGTGCCTTATCAATATTTCTGGCTTTCCAGCCCTGACGTGTGGCCCTTTGACCCGCAGTGCCGGCGCGCCGGGCCCTCCCCGCTCTCCTCGGGGCAGGGTCTGTGCTCACCTCTCCTGGTCTTCCAGCCCTTTCCTTCCCCCCCAGCTTTGTGAGCTTCGCCTTGAGGGGATACTTTGCATCTTAGGACTCCTCAGGTGAGGTGGGGGTAGCCTGGCAGAGCTGGAGGGCACATGGCAGGGTGCTGGGAACAAACACAGGGTAAAGATGCCATGTTGATTTACATGAAGGTTTGGGAAACAAACCAGAGATTATTATGAGATGAAAACAAACAGAGCTATAGGATCAAAGTGAGGGCAACATGCACACAAAATTTTAAGGAAAAGTACAGCCTTCAGGGACACCTCAGGCTTGTAGGGAGCTTCAAGCTGCACCCCTGGCCACCACGAGCCTGTGCTCACACCTGCCTGCTGGGGGGTACGGGGGCACTTGGGGAAGAGTCAGAGGCATTCTGACTGCCACTCCAGGGCGTTCCTGTCTCAAACGCCCTGTTTCTCTGGGGGTGAGCCCCTGCCCCTGGGGCCCTCACCGTGCCTGGCAGGCAGAGATGGGCACTCTGCCTGGGGATGGGATGGTGGAATGGAGGACCGCCACGTCGCCTGCCAGGGGGGTGCTGTGCGGGCTGCAGCCTGGCCAGGCGTTTCCTCGCCTTGCCAATGCCTCCTCCCCCAGCCAGTCAATCTCCAGGCAGGCAGCACGGCTGTCAGCCAAGGGCAGGTAACAGGCGTCCTTGGGAGCCCAGGAGATGCTGATTTATCCCCGCAGTTCAGAACAGCCTGTTTCAGCTCCGGTGTGCTCTGTGCTTGGCCAGGATGCAGGCGGGACCCCTGGCTCTGGCCAGGGCTTCCCGAGTTGCCTTGACCCAGTCACTCCAGGGACAAGGGCCTTCCTCCCTCAGCTGTGCATGGCCCCCCAGGGCATCAGGTAATAGGGGGAAAGCTTGCTCACCCTCTCTGTGAGGCAGAATTCACAGAGGGAATGAACGTTGGATCTGAATCCAGGCTCAGTGTGAACTGGGGGCATCAGACTCTCTGAGCCTCACTCCCCCATTTCTAAAAAGGGATCCTTCCAAGAGACCCGTGAGGACTGAGAAAGATGAGGGAAGGAAGGGCTTAGCAGTTGTCATTATGAGTAGCTTATGTTACTAAGTCGTGATGGTGTGTCTACAGGGTGAGCAGGAAAAAGAGAGAGGGAAGGAGGTCCTGGGGGCAGAGGCCACAGAAGGCTTTGGGCCAGGCTGGGGTCCCGGGAGGGAGGTGGGGTCTGTGTCTAGTGGCATTGGCAGGTCAGGTGACTAGAACAACTGTCCACCTCTTGGTGTGGGGGTGCTGTGAGGAGCCCTGTGTGGTCCAGAGCTTGGCGGCAGTTAACTGCAGCCCTCAGCCCTCACTTCCCAGGGTGGGTTTCCATCTCTGGCCAGAGGGGCCGGCTCTGCTCATGTGACCACCTCTAGCCTGCTTATACCCTGTTACCCCAGGAAAAGACCATCTCAGTTCTAGGGTTGGCTATGGGTGCAATATGTGGCCAGGTTCTTGCCAAGCCACTTGTTATTTCTGATAACTACACACCTGCTGGGCCGCACACACACACACAGACACACACACACACACATGCTCACACTCTAGCAAAACATGCTTAAGGAACTGAGACGGGGAGGGTCTCTTTGACGTGTGACTTTCCATAATTTCTGAATAGTTTATAGTCTAATTCCCTCACTAAGCAAATTAAACCTCTTAAGGTAACGATCACAGGGTCCAGATAGTGGCTGTGCGTGTGACATTTGTAAAATTCAAACACACTGGTGGGACCAGGCCCACAGTCGTTTGCGAAGGCCTGTAATCAAGGCAGAAGCAATTACTTAGCCAAGCAGCTCCCCCCGGGGACCCGAGGCTGTATATCAGGCAGTGATGGTCCTGATTATCTGTCTGCCCGCTGGGAGCACTGTTCTGCTGTGCCTGCCCACCCTCTGAGAGCCCAGCCTCAGGCCAAGGCCTCCTGACATCTCGGAACCTGCAGCCCAGAGACTTCTCTGCCATGAGGGAATCTGTTTGGAACCAAATAGTTGCCAACATGCCTGGGAGTCAGACGGCACCTGGGCTGTGGAAAAGGGGTCCTTAAGCAAAGAGGAGCCTGGGTGATGTGGGACACGTGGGTGACTTCTTTACCCCAGGAAACACACCAGCCAGCAGCGTGGCCCCGTTCTCTCTGTCACCGAGGCGCATCCTTCTGTCTTTTTCCCCTCTGGCCCTGGCCATCCAGGTACCATGCCATGGGCTCCCACCATCAAAATGCCCTCTCCCTTCCTGCTGCTTCTGTCCTCTCTCAGGCCCTGTCACCACACCAGTGCACCGCTGCCAGCCTCTCCAGCCTCTCCTTACCCTCTTGTGCCCCTCCCATCTGTGCCTTCCTGCTGGGCCTCCTGAAAACCTGGAGCTGACATGCAGGCTGCAGTCCAGCTCTACCTCATTTCCTGCTGGCTGTCTGGCAGAGGTCACCAGGGGGTCCCGTGAGAGCATCTCTGGCTTGTCGCTCTGCTTCCTGGGGATCTGTCTGTGACCCTGGAAGCCCCACTTGAGGAGAAGCCACAGCCCAGAGTGGGGCTCAGCAGTGGGAGCAGTGGGTCAGAGCCTCAGGTGAGCCTGTGTGTGGCGTGAGGGGGCCGACAGAGCCTCTAGCCCCGGACTCCCCTGTTGTGCATGTCACAGCGCCTGCCACACCACCACTGAGAGTGAGCGCTTAGGTCTTGAGGGACTCCAGGATCACGAGCAATCCACAGATGCCGCAGGGGCACCAAGAGCATCTGTTGCACAGGTTTCTCAGAGAGCAGCCTGTGGGGCAGCTGCACCAGGGTCACCCATCAGCATCAGGTTAGGGATGCATCTCTGCTTTCAGGCAAACAGCAGCCCGGGAGTCAGACGGCATCTGGGCTGTGGAAATGGGGTTCCCAAGCAAAGGGGGATCTGGGTAACGTGGGACATCATCCTAGGTGGCTCTTCTGCACAGGGCAATTTGGTAACAGCTGAGCTAACACCCTGACTGAGAAAAATTAGCCTGGATTAAGGAGGGCAGGTTAGGTGCCTGGAGGAAAGGAGTGGAGGGAGGGAGAGCACTGTTGAGCCAGTGGCGGACTGCTCCCAGCTGGTCCTGATCTATGAAGGGGACTCAGCACTACCTGTAAGGGCTCTCGTGCCGTTTACATGAGATAGCTAGTGTGAAATTGCTTGGTGTATACTACATGCTTGATGTGTGTTTACAGAAATTAAGGGAGGTGTTCTGGATTCTTGTAGAAGAGGGTCAGATCCCAGTCATCCCACTGCCCCTTGGGAAGTAAATCTGCCCCCAGTGAGGAAGGAGGGGAAGCAGAAGGAAGGGGAGATCTGGGCTCTAGCCTCTTTTCTGCCAGTAACTGAGCTGTATGATCTTGGGCAAGTCACCACCCCTCTCTGGGCCCCAGTTTCTTTCTGTGTTAAATGAGGGGGTTGGACTAGTCACTGATTCTAAAGCTTTTCCAGTAGCATTCACCTCTAGATAATATTGAATGTTTGTTAAAAGGAAATGCATTATGTTAAGAAGCCCAAATAAAAAGTGGAGCACTGAGAGGCAGTTCTGGTGTGTGTGTGTGTGTGTCTGTGGTGGGGGTGCTGTGTCCCCACTCCCCAAGGCTCTAACATTCTCTGGTATCAGGCCTTCTCCAAATATGGCTCCTGCCTCTGTCTGGAGAGGGCTGACCATTCCTGGGCAGAACTTGATGTGCCCATGACGTGGCTGGGGTGGTGATATATGTCGCAAATATTGGTACATACAGTAACAGTAAATATCAGCAGCTTACCTGTCAAGTGTGGTGATAGATAAAAGAAATACATGTAGGGAAGTGTCAGCTGGGAAAAAAATATACAGCCTGTAGTAAATCACCACCAAGCAATTAAAACATAAAATTAAGTTATGCAGTATTTTGTTTCCTTGGGATGGTGCGCAGTGCGGGGGCAGCTCCCACACACGGGAGGCTGGCGGGGGGTGGGCTGGCCGCCGCTGCCTGCCTCCCAAGTAGGAAGAGCACTGGGTTCAAATCCCCTCTCCACCATTATGGTTGTGAGGCCTCTGGCACGTTACCTACCCTCTCTGAACTTGTTTCCTCACCCACAAATGAGAAACATGTATTAATGCATACCGTCGGCCTGGGCCATTCATTGTTTGTTCACTGAAGATTCACGGAACACATATCCTGGGCCAGACACCGCTCTAGGCACTGGATGCAGCAGTGAGCAAAACAGATGCAGCCCCTGCTCTCATGAGCTGGGCTTCTCGACAGGGAGAAAGACAATAAAACAAACAAGAAATACACATGGAGCGGCTGGAGACGAGAGCTTTGGAGAGGGGAAAGGGCTGGTGGTCAAGGAAGCCCCCTGGAGAAGGTGACATTAGAGGGAAAAGCTGTGGAAAGGGCAGGAGTGAGCCACTCAGGTACCTGGGGAAAGACTGGTCCAGGCGGAGGGGCCAGTGCAGGGCCCGAGTGGCTGGGTGGGCAAGCAGGCCGAGCAGGAGTGGGGGACTCAGTGGCCTGTAAAGGGACTGTGGCTTTTACTCTGTGGGAGGGGACCCACCCGAAGGTTTTGGGCAGAGGAGTGAGATGATCGGCCTGGGATCACTGTGGCTACTGTGCGGAGAAGAGACTGTGGGTGAGGGCTGAAGCCAGGAAACCCATTAGGATGCCTCTGGGGGCCGGGGGTGAAGGTGGCCTGAGCTAGGAGGTGGCAGTGAAGATGGTGAGAAGAGGTCCAAGTCTTGATGTAGTTTTGGGTACAGCCAGCAGGATTTGCTGACGGAGCACCGGGGGTGTCCAAGGCTTTCGGCCTGCGCAGCTGTTAGAGTGAGGTCACCATCCCCGAGGCGGGGAAGACCGCGGAGGAGCAGTTCTGGGGCAGTGAGGAGTTTGGCTCACAATGTCCAAGGAGAGGTGCTGAGGAAGCCGTCGGCTGTACTGGTCTGGAGTTAGGCAAGAGGTCTGGGCTGGAGACGGACTTGGGAGGGGAGCTGGCCGAGAAGAAGCGGGGGGATGGAGGGGAGGCTGCCGATGGAACCCGGAGCGCTGGGTCCTGAGGCCAAGCAAGTACTGTGTTCTAAGGAGGAAGGAGAGAGCAATGCTGGGGTCACAGATGACGTGTCACATGCAGTCTGTGTTGATCGGAGTGTGGATTAGTGAGAGTCACCCAGAGACACAGAACCAACAGGATGTGTGTGTGTGTGTGTATGGGGGTGTGTGTGTGCACAAAGAGATTCATTATGAGGATTGGCTTATGTGATTTTTGGAGACTGAGAAGTCCCAAGATTTGCAGTCAGCAAGCTGGAGACCCAGGTAAACTGACAGTGTAAGTTTCAGTCCAAAAGCCAGCAGGCCTGAGGCCCAAGAAGAGCTGATGTTTCAGTTTGAGTCTAAAGGCAGGACATGACTGCTGTCCCAGCTCAGAGCAGGGAGGCAGAGAAGATCTCTCTTACTCTTGGGAAGGTCAGGTCTTCAGCTGATTAGATAAGGACCACCCACATTCGGGAGGGCAATCTGCTTTACTCAGGCTGCTGATTTTAATATTAATCTCATCAAAAACACCTTCGAGGATTTACTCAGATGTTTGCCCAAATACCTGGGCACCCATGGCCCCATCAAATTGATACATAAAATGAACCATCAGAGTAGATTCAAGAGAAGCAAGGGCAGTAGAGACCCTCTGTATAGAGCCCTCTTTTGAGGAGTTTTGTTCTAAAAAGAGTAGAGAAATGGGTGGCAGATGGAGGGAGATGTGGCAGAAATAACAGATACTGTGTGCTGCTGGGCAGGCTCACGTAGAAGGAAAATTAATGATGTGGGAGGCAAAGGGCAGCTGCTGGAGGGGTGGTCGTATTAGGCAAGAAGGAATGGGCTCTGTCTCAGTGGGTGGTTGCCCTTGAGTAAGAACACAGTTCGTTGGTAGGGAGTGAAGTTGGGGCAAGTGGATGGGTGGACGGGATGGTGGGAGCACGTGGCAGGTCTTTGCTCGGAGCTTCTATTTCCTCTTGGAAATAGGAAGCTGGGCCACCAGCTGAGACCAGGGATGGAGGGCTTGAGAGAGCTGGTATCTGGCAGGGTGACAGAGTGAGTGGGGCAGGGAAGTGCACCGAGTCCCTGGCCCTCTTCAGGTAGGGTCATACATTTAAAGTGAGCCCCGTTGCTGAGGCGATGTGGGTGTCCCTCTGCTCTGTTCAGACATGCCACGTGGAGGGCGGGGGACGGGGTGAGAGGGGGCGAGAGGTGAGGCTGATGCAAGGGAGGGATCAGTGAGTCGGACCACAGAGTCCCTGCTGGGTGCTGTAAGGACAGGAAGAGGTTGCTGGAGGGCGCCATGATGGGAAGGAATTCCTCGAGGCGCTGCCGGTCCTGCCAGCTGCAGGGTCTGGGAAACCCCTGGGGGTGTGAGGCTGAGGAACAGCAGAGGCTGTGACCTCCAGGACAGGGGGTCAAAGAACTGAGGGGGCAGGTGCAGGAAGGACCGTTGGTGACCAGGAATCATGGCAGGAGGGACGGTGAGTGGTGGTGCACAGAAGCTGCACTGGTCAGGGGACAAAGGACGGTGCTGGGCAGCAGTAACACAGGAGGGCAGCGGGGCTGTGGTCTGAGGGCTGGGGGTGAGGACTTGGTCAGTGAACCAAAAGGGGGTGCTCAGGCGGTGCTTGGTCAATGGGCACTGCTGTTATTAGGGTTTCAGGGAGAAGAATATGGACATATTCGGTCATAGGACAGAACTTAAGATCAGGAATGGGTCAGAATGTGGTGTAAGATTTACGTGCACCTGTTTTTAGAAGGTGTGGTGCCTGCACTGCCTGCCTGTTGGTCTCTTCCTGCAGGATCCCGACACCTCAGGTCTGTCCCTGCCCTCAAGAGTGGTCCCAGCAGGCCTGTCACGAGCAGCTGGTGGGGACAGATAAACGGGCAAATGGGAACTCAGGCTGAGCACTGGAGCAGAGAGTGAGACCATGGACACAGGCCCAGGCCCTTCCTGGGGTCAGGGGCAGCCCCGAGCGTCTGCTGGAAGTCTGGTGCATTCCCGGGCAGCATGCCCAGGCTGCCTGCCTGCCATGGCTGCTGGAGTGTGGAGGCAGGGCTGGCTGTTGTGCTAGGGGTGGCCGCCCTGGGGAGGGGCTCCTGGGCAGCCCCTGTGCCTCAGGGTGGGAGCCCACGCTCAGTGGCTCAGAGCCGCTGGGGATGCTTGAGGGGACAGGACCCCGTTTCAGAGTTTCATTCTCCCGTAGGCCCACCGACGCCAGGTTTCAGGGGTTATTTGCTGCTCAGATGCCCACTTTCTGCCAGCTGTGCTGTGAGAATATGAGTTCAAACCCTGCTTCTCTCTCCCATTGCTGTGTGGGCTGCAGCTGGCACCTCACCAGTCAGCCTCAGTTTCTCAGCTGTTGGAAGGCAGCCCAATGCTCCAGGGACATTGGTGGAATGCGAACTATGATGACAGCAAAGCAGGGTGGGAAGTTTCTGTTTAAGTGAACTGTGGGCCTCAGTGAAGCCTGGGGTCCAACTCCCTTAGAAAAGCCTTGAAGGAGCTGAGTGTCGATCCTTCGCTGACGCTTTAGACACCAGTTTAAGGAGCGTGCATGCGTTCCCGCTTACTCAGTGGGTCCTGTTGCCTGCCTGTTCCGTGCCAGGCAGGGGGAAGGGAATAGCCAGTGATGCTGGACTGAAGAGGAGACTAACGTGAACCGTTAGCAAGTCCTTCTGTGCATTTTCCTTGTCGTTTGGATTAGCTCCAGCTGCCATTCCTAGGGACACTGGCTGTCCCCAGAGGCCTAGCCAGGCAGGGCTGAGCAGAGACTGTCCCTCTGGTAAGCGGGCCTGTGTGGTTTACGCCCACGTGGGCTGGGCCCTGCATACAGTAGGTGCTCAGTGACGGGATGAGGGGCAACGGCCTGGAAAGTCCCTCGGAAGCCTCTTCTATGGCTGGTGTCCAGCTCCATCCCCACTCCCAGCATCTTTCAAATTCGGTCAGGTTGGTTAGACTATTGCTCCTCTGTGTAGTGGCCAAGTTCACAGTCTTACCTCATTTGGACCAGGCAGTGTTAACCACAGTCGTTTCCTTATTGCTGGTCACAGAACCAGTCATGTGGCCTAGCTAGGCCATCCACGGTATGTCATCTGTGACTCTGGCTGGTCTAAGATCTGGAAACTCAGGGACAGTCTCTTTATTGCACCCCACGCCCCCAGCACTGCTGAACAGCACCTTATTCCGGATACCCCAGCTCTGACCAGAGGTATGGGGGTGCCTTTCAAGGCTGGGCCATGCTGGAAGAACCCTGTAGGCCACGGGGTACAGCAGTCCCCTCAGCAGGGATCCCGTCAGCTGTGCTCCAGAGGAGAAAGGTAATAAGGAGCAACTTCCACTTATCATGGGTATAAATCCCAACAATCAGGAAAATTGCTTCAATTGCTAAAAAATGCTGGTGGGAAAGTCCATTTGTTTTTCATTTTTCTTGTGCTCTTGCCACCCTCATGCATGAATCACTGTCGGTATGTAGATTAAATTTATACCCCCGTTATCTTTCATGTCTCGGGGCTCTGGTGTCAGCTGGGTTTCTGGTTACTGAAAACCACTGTCTGCTTTTCAGTGGTGACAGTGCTGTGGCCCTCTCACGGCGAGGCTGCTGGAGGGTCCTTGGTCTCCCCTCAGCCGTCCTCCCCCTCCAGTCTCTGTGGCCCTGTTTTGGCCACAAGAGAGGACTTGCTTTTTTGGAAAACTCTAGGTCTTCTCTGGACCTGCTTCTGCGCAGCACTTACAGCAAAGAATTTGGATGCTCTGGATTTTGGGTGGTTCATTTGGAAGCGTTTGCAGTGAGGATGCTGCTGAAGGAATTGTTTCTTTTCTTTCTTTTTTTTTTTTTTTAGGAATTGTTTCATTTTTAACACCTGCTTTGTGAATGAAGTGGCCTGGACTGGGTATAAAAACCACAGGCATTTTGAAAACACCCTCTAGTAACATGCACACAGGCTTCCTTTCTCCTTGTTCCCCCAAACACACACACACGCACACACTCTCCCAGGATGAAGCAGGGTGCCTGCATGCCTTCCTCTTCAATACAGGCAACATGGTTAGATAGCAGTTGTCCAAGCCTGGTTCCCACCTGTATTCTGGGAGGTATAGAACTGTCTAGAACTGACTGTATACTTTGTTCTCCATCCTCAGATTTAGCCATCTCTGCAGACATCCTCTAAAAGTGTGTTCTTTATTCACGATGTATTTATTCAACAAATGTTAACTCTACTTTTCTGGGTCCTAGGACCCTTTGAAATTCTGATGAAAACCCAGACCTTCTCCTGATGCACAATTTTGAATAACTCAGGGGTGGTTTACAGACCCCATCCTGAACCTCATGCTGAGAATGCCCTCTCTAGGCCTGCTCCCATGCCACCTCCTTGAGAACCAGGAGGCACCCCCAGAGTGCAAACGTCTGGGGCCCTTCCACCTGGACACCTCAGTGCCTCATGCCCCAGCACCTTTCCCAGATCTCATCTCAGAAGAGCAGGCACTGAGCCACACTCCTGGCTCTTCTGGGGTTACCCAGCTAGGCCAGGTGGTAAGACTCCCCCACTTCCCTCTGCAACACTGAGTCCCTGGGAGGCGGGCTTCTGAAGCCACAGCTGGCCCAGCTGTTCCAGGCCCTGCAGCCCCCAGCAGGTATCATTACTGCACAAGAGACCCATCATTCTGCATTAATCTGGGATTCATCATGATAGCCATGACCATAATTAATTTATTTGGTATTAATGTGGATGAAATATGTACTGTCCTTTCAGGGGAAATCAGGCTGCCTATAAGCATTAGTTAAAAGGACCATTAAAATCAAACCTTCCCCAGATCCATTAGGCGAAGTCTTTCATCCTGAAGAAGATAAAGTTCTGCTGTGTGAAATGTCATGAATAATTAGGTTGATTGCTGTTTTAAACTCTGCCCCTGCTTCCCCAACCCCTCCCGCCTCCCTCCTTGAAGCAGGGAAGGCTCACCTGCAGTGGAGCACCCCACTTCATAGCCCACGTCTACACTGGCCCCAAATTCCCCTCTGGGCGCTACAACCACTGGTGTGGCTCTGTGTCTATGCCCAGAATGCGGTAAGGGGCTTAAGAGACCCACTGGATTGTATTTTCAGTATGTCTACTTCTCCCTTTGCAACCTTGGCCCAGGGTGGCAGTGGGTGCCTTCCTCTTGTCTCAGTGCTGGTCCAAAAGGTGTAGACCAGGGAGGTTCTGAAGAAGCATTTTTCAAACTAAGGTCTGCAGACTCTCTGCTCAAATGGTGCAGAGGTGTGAAAATACAGATTCCTAGGCCCACCCCAGCCACCAATATGGCAGGGGCGGTGCATGGGAGGGGATGGAGGCTGGCACCAGCATTTTGTGCCAGATGGAGGCGAGAGGCAGGAGAGAAAAGCCCCTCGCAGAAGCCCCGCTCTGCTGCCGAAGTGTGATTTCTCTGGAACTCAGGAATGGATGCTGGTGTGCGCTGTTTCCAGCCACACGGGCTCCTCCGTGGGCACCATGTGAAGAGGAGTTTGCAGGAGGCTTTAAGCATACCAGCCCTTGGGCACCGCAGCTGCCCTGTGGGGCTGGTCCTCTAGGCCTCACCACGAAGCTGAAGAAACCAGGGGGCAGAGGGTGAGACCGCCTACTCAGAATGGACTGGAAACTCCTGGGGCCCCAGTGAATTGATGGGGTGTTAGTCAGGCAATTGGGGGCCCTGTGATGTCAGCCTTGGAAAAGGCTCTGGAGACTCTGTCTCTGATGCAGCCCCTTCCTTCTGCGGTTAACGAGCCTGGGCACAAAGCCATGAGCCTACTTGGAGGCGGAGGGGACCAGCCGGTAAGCACTGGGCAGCCCAGGGGTTGAGGCCTGGGGATCCCCCGGAGTGGTGGGTGGAAGAGGGGCTGGGGGAATCGAGGGGATCCAGACACCCCTGTGTGCTCTGATCCATTCTGGTCCTGACAGGCGCTTCGGCACAAAATGCACGGCCTGCCAGCAGGGCATCCCCCCAACCCAGGTGGTCCGCAAGGCACAGGACTTCGTCTACCACCTGCACTGCTTCGCCTGCATCATCTGCAACCGGCAGCTGGCCACGGGCGACGAGTTCTACCTCATGGAGGACGGGCGGCTGGTGTGCAAAGAGGACTACGAGACAGCCAAGCAGAATGGTAAACAGTTCTGCCTCCAGACCTTCGGTCAGCCTGCGCCCGCTGCCTGGGGGGGCCTGCCTGAGTCGGAGCTGGAGCTGCCCATCCTCAGGGCCCCACTCTGTCCACAGTGGACACTTGGGGCTGCTCCTTAGTCTTATATCAGGATGCACATTTACCTCAGCACCCCCACGCCTCGAAGGCTTCAGGCAGTGAGAGCTCTGGTTCAAGCTGCCCTTGGTCGTCGTCTGTGTAGTTACCTATTTCCCTTGCCAGATGGGATTCTTGAGGGCAGGCACTTAGGGGTGATGACTCCTTGTGTCTCCTGAAGCCCCTGATATGGAGCCAGGGCTCAGCCAGTCTCCACTTTCAGGGAGACTCCAGCTGGACCACATAACTCCCCACCCAGCCAGCTGCCTTCCCCCACCACCTCAGGGCCCCTGGCTGCAGTCTGTAGATCTCTGCACAGCCCGAGGCTGATATCCCAGCATTTAGCAGCCACACCTAGAAAATCTACTCCACACAGGAGCTTGGGCAGCAGCTGCTCCTGCCTTCCAGTGCCATGTTCCTGGAACCTCCCGGCTCTTTCCAGGGCCTTCCAGAGCATAGACAGGGCTCAGACGCCCCCCTCCCCTGAGCTCCCTTGGAGAAGCCCAAGCCCGACCCCTGTCGCCTGCAGCCCCACCTGGGGCTCGTCACTCACAGCAGGGCCCACAGATGCTCTGCCCACCACACTGGCTATGAATTTTGAATTTGGCCAAACCTGAAACTCTCAAACACAAACTCACAAAACAGTAAGGTCGTTTGCCCTTGACTAGAATTTTCACCAGCTCGGGTTGTCACTGCAGAAAGCAGCTCTTGTTGACAGCTCTGAGCTTGATGGAAAAAAGAAAGCTGCAACAATTTCATGTATGTCCTTCCAGATCTTTCCCAGGCCCACATACCTGTTATGCAGATCTGATCAATACCTGGAGAAATTAGTGTTTCACTTAATAAATGCAGTTTTAAATAAAGGGTTTGTGGCAGTGAGGAGGCAGAGGTAATACATAGGGGCCCTTTTGGCGAGGCAGCTGGAAGGAGCGTGGCTGGCTGGGAGGAGGGAAGTGGGCATGTCAGGGGCGCCAGGCCAGGCGGGGGCCTCCTCTCTCTCCTCCCCCCACCGCCCACAGCCCGGCCTTTCTGATGGATGGGCCTGCCGACTCTTCTCTCCTCTTTCCAGGGCCCCTCAAGCCTATTCCCATGCTCTCTGCCTTAATGTCTACATCTGCTCTGGTTCTTTAAAACTTTTGCTTTGGAGTCAATTATAATGTCCCAGAAGATTAGAGTGTCTTGTCAGGTATCAGCCATCAAAGCAGATGGACTCACAGACCCCAAGCTGCCGTTGGAGCTCTGACGCCCTGCGCCAGAGATACTGAAGCTGCGTGACTTCCCCAGGACTGTGGTCACTCCTCATTGTCAGAGGCCTTGTTTGGGCCTTGAGCTCTCATGGTGTGGGGCCCACTGTTGCTGTGTATGGTTCAAGAGAAGGGGAGACTAGCTGAGGAGACAAGAATGACCCAGTGGGGCTGGCACTTCTATTGAGGGTTATCTGTGCCATAGCAGACCTCCGTGAGACTGCAGGAAGGCTCTGGACTTGGCATCAGAGGCTCATGGGTATCACTGCTCAGTTGGTCACTCAGGAACTTGGGTCCCCTGTGAGTTGCGTAACTAACTGGTTGAGCCTTGGCCTCTCAGCTCTACATGGAGATAATAGCACCTGCCACACAGCGCTGTCTCCTGAAGCTTAAATCGATGACACTTGCAGGATGGGATGTTAAATGAGGGAGGTGGGATCTGCTCTAGGTTTTCAAGTAGCTGAAGGTTACACAGTATTTCTGATTTCTTCCTCCTGCCTCCAGCCATCAGCAAGGCAGGGCCACTCCACCCTGTGAAATCTGGGTGAACCTTACAGCGGCAGGGGACCTTTGTCTGCTGTGGGATGTTTGCTTCTTCCTTTCAATGTTTTAATTCCTCCTTGCTAAACTAAACCCTCTTTCAGGCTTAGAGCTCCCTCCCTTGTGCTACACAAAGGATCTAATATCAGCTATTTGCATCTTAGTGTGAATGATTTTGTTCATTTGTTATATCTCCCTCGATATTTGCATTTTCAATATAATGAGGTTGCATTTTATGCCAGGGACAAGTGTTTGGAGACCCTGCATAATTCAAAACTAACATGTTTTAAGACTAATTTTCCCATAGAAATTAATGTAAAAAGTGTGTGTGGGGGGTGTATTCTATAATCTATAAATCTATAATCAGTGAAGTGTATCTTTGCCTTAATGCTACTTTTTATTTTCTCAGCCCTATTAATACCCTGCAGAACGCTCTCTCCTAAATTAACAGCCTAGGCGATCATGGTCTTGCTTGGCCCTCCTCATGGCGTTTTATCACACTGAACTTCCGCACCAAAGTTATTGATTTTTGGGTACATTTTTCAGTACCAGCACCGCCACTGCTACTTAATGATTACTTGGATGACATTGTTATAGGATATAAAAAAGATTTTAAATGATAATAACAGTGAATGTTAAAATAACAGTATAATAGTTTCCATAATCACAAAAAGAAAGTCCTGTGCACGTAGACAGTAGTGCTGAACCAGTGGGCCACCACCCCAGGATGACAGGGGTAAAGCCCAGTGGCACTGCCATCTGTCAGATGAAAACAATTTCCAACTCACTAGGCCAACTTATTTGGAAATCAAGTGATTCTTAATGAATTAAAAATTTTTTGGTGGCTTTATTATTTCAAATTTTATGTTTAAGGACTGTATAGGTATTTTAATAGTGCACTATTTCATATCTGCATCAAATGTAATCATGCTGTTATTGCTGTAAGTGTGGGAAGAAGGGATTGATTCATTGTAACAACTTAAAGTGAAGAATTTTGGAGGTTTTCCTCAGTATTTGCCACGGTGGCTCTGTAACCCTTCCTCTTGGGGTCCAGGAATCCTCAGAGGAAACTGGGTGGCAGGGTTTGAGGATGACAATGGCTCTGCTGGAGAAGAATACAGCCCAAGGGGAGGAGAAGACTTGGGCCTTGCCCCCACTCCGCAGAGTGCACGAAGGCAGTGCCCACACAGGGCTTTAGAGGACTGAGGGCACTTGCCCACATCACTCACTCAACAGGAATGTTGAACCCGGGTCTTCTGACTCCACTTAAAGCTCTTAGATCAACACTAGGCACTGAGTAGGTACTTACTAAATGTTGGCAATGATTGTTATTACTAAGGGAGGGTTTTCTTGAGTGGAAAGGAAGAAAAAAGAAAGGGAGGAAGGTAGGAATGTAGCAGACACTGTAAAGGCCAGGCACGGAGGCAGCAGAAAGCCTGAGAGCCGGGAAGCATTTGCTGACGTACTCTTCGCGGCCGGGCGCTCTGCAGAGGACGGAAGTCCTGAGGCGGAGAGGAAGCCATCTGCACTGGCTGCCTGCTGCTCAGCACACCCAGGCACCCCTCTCTGGGCCTAACTCGGACTGAGAACAAGCCAGCCTTTGACTAACAGTAACCTGAGGCTTGTCTGCTCAAAACCCACTGTGTTGATCAGTCAGCATGTTGTCTTGAACATTCTACTGAGCAGTGCTTTTAAAGACATTTTTGACTATGATTCACACTGAGAAACTCATTTTATGTTTCAGCTCAGCACACATCTTCATTCAGTGTTCACCAAATAAATTTCATGAGATAATACTTGCCCTCACCCACCGCCACCCCTCCCCCCATCCCATCCATCTTATTTCCTCAAAAGTTTCAGATCCACTCAACTGCCTTTCCAAGGCACTAGTGGGTCTGACCCATCATTTATGAACATCATCTGGACAGTGTGAGAGTGCAGGTCACTCCTGCTGTGAGAGGCCAGACATGGGGAACCAGCGGGGGAGGGGAAGACGGCAGGGGCATCTGGGCCCCCCCGGAACACAGACTTCCTGCACCTTCACGGTCTGGTGATGACGCCCAGTGTCCCCAGCGTGTCTGTTGTGATGGAAATGAGTTGACTGCACAACTCATTGGACAAGGCCCCACGGCTGGGCTGGTGGGCACGGGAGAGGCAGGGTGCTGAGGAGAGGCCTGGCTTCAGGGGCCCCGAAGCCTGTGGCTCAGGAATGGGCTTGGCCGGACCTTCCCACTGCCCCACCCCAGCAGGCAGGAGCCCACGAGGAAGGGGCAGGGGTGAGGCCCGGCTGCCTCAGGCAGGCTGAGCCCAGTAAGGAGTGGCTTTCACTGCAGATGACTCCGAGGCAGGGGCCAAGCGGCCGCGGACCACCATCACGGCCAAGCAGCTGGAGACGCTGAAGAACGCCTACAAGAACTCCCCCAAGCCTGCCCGGCACGTGCGGGAGCAGCTCTCCTCCGAGACTGGCCTGGACATGAGGGTCGTACAGGTGAGGCTCATTTGCCAGACGGGGGTCCTGGGCCCCTGCCGCTCCTGCTGGGCCTGAGTCAAGGAAGGAGGGTGTCCCAGGCTGGCCCGTGTTTCTGCACCCTTGGCATTTTTGACTACGGAGGCTGGGCTCAGGGCCATGACCGTGGATGAGGCCCAGGCAGTGGGAGTAGTGGGCACATTGCACTCCGGGCCCTGAGCTCTACTGAGGCTGCAGTCCTTGCCTCGACACCTGTCTTGGAGTCCCTGGGGCTCTGGTTCGTGGTGGACACCCCCCGAGTGTGTCCCTTGTGTTTGTGTGGCAGGTCTGGTTTCAGAACAGAAGGGCCAAGGAGAAGCGCCTGAAGAAGGATGCGGGGCGGCATCGCTGGGGGCAGTTCTACAAGAGCGTCAAGAGGAGCCGGGGAGGCAGCAAGCAGGAGAAGGAGAGCTCGGCAGAGGACTGTGGGGTTAGTGACAGTGAGCTGAGCTTCCGAGGTGAGCAGGGCCGGAGGGGTAAGGCCGAGGCCTTAGGGAAGGCCCCTGGGCAGCAGTAATCCTTGACCTTCAGGAGGGGTCTTTCTTGAGGCTCTGACAACTGCCTCCTGACACAAGCTCTTTCCTGTGACTTGCTGTAAAGGGTTGGGGAGAGCAACAGTGGCCCTTTAAGGCAGGACAAGGAGTAGAGGAGATCTCTGCTGCTGAAATCTGGAAGCTAGGCTCCCTGGGACTGAGGGCCCCAGGCCTCCCCTCCTTTCCTGCTGATCGGGGGCTCCCTCACCAGCCCGTGTAGCAGCCTATGCCCTTAGCCCCTCCTGCTTTCCTCCCTTTGTAGGGGCACTGGCCTCCCCTCCCACCCTCATGGCCCCCTAGAGTGGCCCCTTTCTTCTCTCCTGATGCAGGGGAGGACGTGTCCAACAGGTCCTTTGCCCGGGGAAATCATGGGTGCACCTGAGATGGGAGCCAGTCTCGCTTCTGAAATCCCTTCCCCCATGCTGGGTCCTGTCCCCTGTACATGAGCTTTGCAGTATGCGCTACATTCAGATTTGTGCATCAGCAAAATCACAAATTACTGCATGTTTTAGATCCTTAGGTTGTTTGCAAAGAGCCATAACTATTCTCATTTATTGAGGCCTCAAATGTGGAAGCTCTTCTGTTCCTGGGGGGAGGGAAGTGTACTGAGCTAGGGATCTGAAGCAAGGTGTCCAGTTGTAGCTCTGTCAAATCGATTCACTTCTGTTGAGCCTCAGTTTCCCCATCTACGAATGGGGAATAACCACATCCTTGCTCATCTCCCAATGTTGCTGTGGGGAATCAATGAACATAACTGACAGTGGATGTGTTTGGGGAAAGCCCAGAATATTTTTACATTTGGAAGATACAGTTGTCCCCACAGAAGGCCCTTGTTATATGGGATGACGGGTATAGGAAGAAGGCTAAATAATGACTGTTTTACAGTGGAGCTGAGCCTTCATATTCCTGCCCCCTTTAAAGGGCATGAGCTCTCCCCACCAACTTTTCATTTCCACGGGTAGAATGGGGAGCAGGCCTAGGACAGGTTGTCAAAAGTGATGGGTGCTGAAGTCCAGTCTGGAGAGGCTTTGGTAGGAATTGATGCACAGGCCCAGGTGGGTGCAGAAGAATAAGTTGGTGCACAGAGGCTGAAACACACCGCCTGCCACAGCATGAGGCCCTGGGAGGACTACAGCTAAGCCTTGAGTTCTGCTCTGTGGGGCTCTGGGAAGGACTCATGGGCCTTACACTCACCCTCCAGTCCTCCTGGCAGGGTTGGGAATGCCAATTAATCTCATCTGAGCTGCTGAAATCGGTGTCTGGAGCATATAGGATTGTTAAGTCTGTTTTGCAGCACCTTTCTGGTGCATGTGGGTGGGTCCCCAGGTTGACATGTCATTGGTCTCTCTGGGTTATCATACAATCCTTTATTTCTTAAGGCTACAATTGCTCACCTGTGTTGGAGAGATGAATTCTTCCAGGTGGCAAAGATTCCATTAGTTCCCCTTAATGAAATTCTTCAAGAAACAAGAAGGTCCATTTGTCTTAGTCAAGTCCATACTTTGTCCCCAGTGAAGAGCTTATTTAATAGAGAAACCGAGTCCTTTGATATTGAACCTCTTTTTCCAGATACACCAGGACTTTTTTACACCTGGAAAGAGTGGTCCTCAGCTACTCTTACCATTTGGGCCTGGATGTTTCCCAACCAACAAAACCAGGCACTTTTCTAGCTTGAAAGCTTTCAGATTAAATCTTGTGAGCACAGAATTCCCATTGGCGAGGTGGATAACATATGGCCACCAACTCAGGCATTCCTATTCCTCAGTGTAGCCATCTTACATCTTAGCACAGGAGCCACACGGGACCAACAAACTCACCAAACATTTGTCCAGCCTTTTGGGACCTGGGCATCTAGTCTCTGCAGGTGGTTCTTCTGTTTCTCCCCTTATGAGTCAGTCTCTGGATGCCAGGCCGACGTGTTGGTGTCTGACTTGTGCTTGGCAGCTAGGCGGCTGCCGCCCTTGGGCTTCTTTCCTGCTCATGTGTATTCCTAGGTGGTGAAGAACAGGGGGCCACAGGAGTCCTGGCGGCTGACAATAAATCTCCATTCTTCTGTCCACAGAGGATCAAATTCTCTCAGAACTTGGCCACACCAATAGGATTTATGGCAACGTGGGGGACATTACAGGCGGACAGTTAATGAATGGGAGCTTCTCCGTGGACGGGACAGGACAATCCTATCAGGACCTGAGGGATGGGAGCCCCTATGGAATCCCACAGTCTCCATCCTCCATATCATCCCTGCCATCTCATGCTCCTTTGCTCAATGGGCTGGATTATACGGTGGACAGTAATTTGGGCATCATTGCACATGCAGGGCAGGGAGTAAGCCAGACGCTGCGAGCCATGGCTGGGGGACCCACCTCTGACATCTCCACAGGAAGCAGTGTAGGCTATCCCGACTTTCCGACTAGCCCAGCCTCTTGGCTCGATGAAATGGATCACCCTCCTTTTTAAAGCCCTCTCCTCCCCACCTTCCCCATCCTTCTGGCCTGGGAGAATTTCTTCAAGGATCAAGAGACTTGCCTTTGAAGGATCAAAGTGCGCCGAGGTGGATCTCCATTATTTTCAATGGAAGTCCTCTGGTCCCGAGGAGGTCGAGAGGCATCCTAGGTGTTTCCCTGGGGAAGTGGTGGGAGAGCGGCCTCCCCTCAGAAGACAACACAGGGCGCAGAGCCTAGAGCGCTAGGGTGCCGCCTGGGGCTCCCTCCCTCGCCCCGCTTACAGGCTTCGGCTGCTCAGTGCTCAGCACCCGGTGACTGTCAGGCCTCCTTGGCCACTGGGAACTCTGCTCCACCCGGTGCGTCAGGAGATTTCTCCCGGCCTCTGCTTTCACCAGAACTGAGACTCCTGAGGTAAAGGCATTACAGCCCTTGAGTATAATAAATGTGATTTCTGGACCTCCCTTACTGAACTCTAATTTTCAAAATAAAAAAGTCATTTATTGAAGGTCAATGAACATGTTGATGGCCACAGTTTGATATTGAGAACATGGCGCTTCTCCCTTTTTCTGCTGTGAAAAATATGAGTTCTTCCCTCCCTAGAAGTACAAGCCAGAGAATATTTGTCTGTTTTGGTTTTTAAGAAATTCCATCTGTATCACTGAATCCCTGATGGCAAGAAGTGGCTTTCACTGCAGGTGACTCTGAGGCGGGAGCTGAGGGGCCCTGGACTGTCACAGCAATTGCCTGACAAGTACCCTTGGTGCACAATGTGCCTTTTTAATTTGCTCATATCATTTATTCCACAAGACAGGCTGTGGTTACAAAGGGGTCAAAGTTAAAACATGGAGAGAACAAAATGACAATCAGTGAACACATGTGTAGACACATCGGGATTCCAAACTTGCAGTCTGTTTAGCCCAGTCAGCAGGTGCCAGTCTCCGAGTTCCCCATCCTGCAGGGTGACATGATGCGGAGTCTGTTTTGAAGGAGCTCGCATAGGTGAGCTTGCAAGCCCACCCCAACCTGCGGCCAACCCTCCCCAGCCCCTTGAAAATGAAAGCGTTCTCTGCTGTGTGAGCTGACTCAGCTGGAGGACAGCCAGCCTCCTGAGTGCTTGCAGTGCTGTTTCGGCCTATCATGGCTGGGGGCAATCATTTAGGGAGCAGCCCTAAAATTGTCCAAATGGTTGCAAATGGTCCTTGGGCAGTGGCTCAGTGGGTTGCTGGCTGGACTCATTCCAGGCCCTAGGGTGCGCCAGTCCTGTGCTCACAGAGGCTCTCTGGCCAACGGGCAGCGCAGACTCTCAGCTTGCGGGTTTGCAATGGTCCATCACTCAGCCTGAGGCAAGGGCTTGGCCAAGCCCTGCTTTGTGAGCTGCCACCCCTGAGACAGATGGCACGTGTGCGGGAAATAGTGTCGGGCACGGTGCTGCAGCCCCCACATTGTGCACTATACGTCTGTCCATCAGCAAGTTCTCCATGTGCACACTGGAATGCAGCCAGGTGGGACTGATTTCAGTCCCCTTGGGAAATGCTTTGCCCCTTCCAGCCTCCCATGTTCTTAAATAAGATCAGAAGAGCAGGAAAGGGTAAGAAGGCATTGCCTTTTTCACAGGCAGTGACAGGCCAAGACCCTAAGAACCCTTCCCTCTTTGAATGGTTCATCACCTTTTGAGGACCGCAAAGATTTAGGTATGTGGTGGGTAGACTAAAGGAAGAAATAAACACTTCTTCTTTGTTTGCTGAATCTTTTGTTAACTCTTTTCCAAGACTAAACTAAGGTCAGTTGAGCTTCTTTAAAATATGTAGTCAGTCAATTCCTGGGATCACCTCTTCTCTGACCGATTTTGTAGTGGGCCCTTATTTTTTGGTATGCTGCAATTGTGATTTTTGCTTGGGGAGTCTGCAAATGTAGACTTTCTTCACAAGGGATGATGGTGTGTTAAGCTTAGCCAATTCTGCACTCCTGGGAATCCCCCGATAGTGTGAACAGTTGGGATGGGGATGGAGACACAAATGCAAGGAAACAAGCTGGACGAAGGAAAGGAAAATACAAATGTCTTTTTGGAGGATAGCTTCTTACACAATTTTTTTGCAGGCTGCTTGCAATACACAAAAGAAAGATCAAGCTGGGTAACGAATCAGTTAAAAACTGTCCCACCTGGACTGCTGTCTCAGCTTGACTATTTGGTGTAGTAGCTCATGAGATCTTGGAAGCACGTCATATTTTTGATGAGTATAGTATGGGGAGAGCGCCTCTCTAGGGGCAGGCCCCCTCTGTAGGGCATGGTTTGTTACACAAAGATCAACTGGAGTTGAACAGTTTTTGTGAGTTAACCATGCTCACTACCAATTCACCAGTGGGAGAATGGGAGGCTTTCCTAGTTCATAACAATAACCTAAGCCTCTTGAGGAAGTCGGTGAGCAGTGCGGACGGTAGTAGCTGCCTTGCCTTTGTAGGGGTTGGCTAGCCAGAAGAGCCCCAGAGAGGCAACGCACCGGCCAGAAAACTAGGACAACTTGACTTAAGTTCCCCAGAGCCACCTCCTCGGAAAGCAGCAAACACGGGGACCCCATTTAAAAGCAGAGCCTTAATAGGCCTCAGGTTTTAGGTGGCTCTCCTGGCAGGTGGGGTTAGCATATGGATGGTCCAGCGTCACCAACGAGCCCCCGAAAGCCAAGATAGTTCTCAGCTCTTCTGTGGCTCAGAGATGGAGACGAATAGAACATTACCCTGAGATTCTCTTGCAGGCACTCCTCTACTGTCCAGGAGTCTATCCCTGAGATATAAGGGGCTACATGGAGCTGTTTTCTCCCTTACAAAAATGATATGAATTTAAAAAATGAAATGAGACAGTTTAGAGGCATTTACAGTATCTGGGCCTGCCTTTGGCTCTAAGAAAGCAATTAATTAGCAACCATTATCTGCAGTGCCTGGCTGAAGGACCGTAGGGTAGGCAGTT
This sequence comes from Manis javanica, assembly GCF_040802235.1. Taxonomy (NCBI): domain Eukaryota; kingdom Metazoa; phylum Chordata; class Mammalia; order Pholidota; family Manidae; genus Manis; species Manis javanica. The sequence continues at coordinate 88,667,187 of NC_133166.1, forward strand.
TCTGAATCCAGGAGCAAATAACAAACAGCAAAGAACCCGCAAGTTTCCAGTGGTAACTGATAGAAGCAAAAATGGGACCTGAGGGGCTGTGGAAGAATCTACATGTGCTGAAAAGCAATAAAACCACAGAGGAAACACCAAACCCAAGGGCTAAGCTGGACCCCCTGGGAAAACGGCGCTGTTGAGGAGCCTCGTGTCCCTTTCAGGGACTGGCTGTGCGGCCCGAGGCCCAGTCCTCTGCCCCGCCTTCTCTTTCTTGCCCCATCTGATAGCTATGAGTATAATGTAAAGTGGAAGTTCACTACCATACTGACAATATTATTCTTGCAAACTAGCATAGTGAGACATCAGGGAAAGAGAACAAAAGTAAGTATAAGAAAAGCATTTGGCAGTGTCTTTAAAAGTTTTTTTTTTTTTTTACTGAACAGTGTAGAACATGAAATCGAATAAGATCATTGGGGGCCATTAGATCTTCATAATTAAATTCACTTTGCAAGAAGTATGAGAAATCTGTAGAACAAAAGATATGAACATTTCTGAAGCTCAAGGTGATTATTCTGAAATAACTGCCTCCTTGCCGGGGGCTTTAAGGCTCCAGCTTAGCAAAAGCTCTGTGCAGCGCGGTGGTGAGCTGCCTGGCACACAGCCCCCCTCACATGCCCCTACTGACAACCTGGTTATAACCATGGAAATAATGACCATACCTCCGCAGCCAGCAGGGCCTGGGAGGACTGGGGAGGCTCATTTTTAAACATTGCACTTTAAAAATTGGAAACCGTAAGATGAAGAAAAATTCAATTAAGCGGAAATGAGTTTTGTTTTATTGCCTGCTGCTGAAGGGCTCTGGGCACGCTGAAAGCTAAATAAAAAGCACATCACTGGCTCTCTCTTTCTTGGATTGGTCGATTGGCCCTTTTTGCAGTAGTTGCTCCAACTGCTCTAACATGGTGACTAAAGCCAAAGAGAGAGAGCGCAGCAAAGTCATCCCACCCACACACTGCTTGGTAGGACCACATGAAAGCACAGTTTCATGCTGCTAGCTCTGGTGAGGAGACAGCGTAGGTTTGGGGGTGCGCCACGCATTCCTTTGCTTAAGGAGGCAGAGCACAGGTGGCAGAGGACACCCCCACTCTCATCAGCTGTGCACCTAGAGACAAGAATCATTTGTACTTCCCCATCTGAGGACTGTGTTCAGCCAAACACGCAGCTCAGGGCTGCAGGATCCCAGAAGCTGCTCTGAACTTGCATTCAGACCTCAAAGCCCCCGCTCCCCTAAGCTCTGGACCGTTGCCCTCATCCTTCACAGTGTAAATTTTGTATAGTGAAAAAGAAATGAAGTCTCATTTCCTGGGAAAAAGGAAAAAGAGAAAAAAGAGGACCCACCCATCCTTATTTATTGCCATGTGACTTTGGAACACAGATGCTGGTGTGTTTGTGAATGCCTCCTGTGTGTTGGCATGAGATGTGTATGGTAAAGCTATGTCAAATAAATATGGAAATTCTTTAGAAGTTGATGTGTCTTGCTTTTCATTTACTTCTCTGGGACTTTTTTTCTCTTGACATAAATAAGGTAAGAAGCTAAGCTGACATGGGATCCTTTCATCAGCAGAAAGAAGCCCCAAATGCAACTCCGAATGCTGGAGCTACTTACACGGCACCGGGACTGCTCAATAAAGGGCAGAGAGGAGGAAGCGCTCTGACTTTCCTAATAGTGATTTTCTGGGGTCCAATACTTCACTCCTAGACTTGGGAAATGGCAGAGAAAACCCACTGACCACATAATTTTGAGCTGCTGTTTGTCCTATTGCCTTTTTGAAGCCCTACACACTTACACATTTTCTCCCTTTTACACATTACACGCATCTCTCAAGTACGTGCAGATGTCTATCCGGGTGAGAGGTGCACAGGACAGAAACCCCTCATCAGGGTTATCAGGGATCCTGGACAAGCTTTTCTAGGAAAGTCTCTGCTCAGGTTCTTTCTCTGCAGGAGACTTTACCAGTGTGCAGGATCTGAAGTTTAGCTGGAAAGGAAAGAGCAACAGAGGTTCTTTTATCAAAAAAAAAAAAAATTAAAGTCATAGCATTTCTTTAGAGCTGGAGTTCCATTTAGGGAAAACTAGAGAGTGCATTTTCCGTTAGTGATTAGCTTTGTCTGGATGAGGAGAGGATCCAAACAGAGGGGCACTGACCAATGTAGTAGCTACTAGTCACATGTGGCTATTTAAATTTAAATTGATTTATATTAAATAAAAAGAATAGTTCCTCACACGGGCCATATTTCTAGTGCTCAATAGCTACATGTAGTAGCCAGTGGCTCCTGGATTTGGACACACAGATCTAAAGATTTCTCTCATAGCAGAGAGTGTATTGGACAGTGCTGAGAGTCCAGCAAAGGGGAACGACAGGGGAAACTCATTCATCCCCTGCTTAGCTACTTGTTCCCCTGGAGCACTGGTGAAGTATTTCGAGACTCCTTAGACAGTGGTGGAGCCGACTTCTCTGTTTCACACTGTGTGTGTAGTACTTACTACCCATAGGAATGCCCTGCTTAGGTACAAAGTAGGAGTCTGGGCTCTGGGTGTTTGAGTTTTCAGTCCAATCCTGCTACCAGGTTGTCCTGACTTTCCCTAAGTCCTAGATCCACTGTGTGCCTCACTGTCTACTTGGTTAAACAGGAAAGATACTACCTCCCAGGCAGGATGTCTGGCGAGAGTTAGTGGCAACCCAGCTCTCTGCTATCAGGAGAGGGATTTACGGGCCTGTGCTAAATCACCTCCTGTGGTAAGCACTTCAGTGAGCTGAGGAAGGCAGAGACCTTATTGGATTACATTCCAAGGAAGGGTGAAGATGAGCGTATCATGGGGAGGGGTGTTGGTAGGGGATATAGGGTACACCAGTCACTAGCCCAGTCCCTCGGGAGGTTGTTGGGGAAATTCACAAAGTGGCTCGGAAGGACTCTGCTGGCTCCTAAATTTAATTACTCATCTGGGTACTCCTGAGGCCCTAACAACGGGCCTGAGCATTCTGCCAATGTATGCACAACGCACATGCCGCAGGTCCTCCGTTGGCTCAAGCGCCTCTCACCAGCCTGTCTGCACTGAGTCTTTGCTTTCCTACCCTAGCAGCTGTTTGGAGGCTCTCAGGCTGACAATCCACTGGGCCATTTCCACTTTGTGCTCTAGGGGACACAATGTAACCTGGTAACTTTGTGGAATTATAAAATGTGTTCTCAGTTCACAAAGGAAGGAGAGATCTGGTCCTTTTGGGGGGCTTGGTCATTAGGAACCAGCTCCTAACAGTGTGATTCTCTTTCTGACAGAAGCTTTACAAAAGGACAGCTGCTTAAAGAAGAATAAAGGAAAGAAATCAATGGCTAGGAAGAATGAAATAAGACAGACTCAGAACAATGGAAGGCTCATCAGTTAGTGTTTCCACTGCTTAGTGATCCTTTCTCCCTGAGCCCGGGATTCTACTCAGCTAAAAGCAGAACTGGAGAAAAAGAGATCAAGGGCACATCAGTGTGCTGCAGATTTTAAGCTGAACTAGAAGGAAAACCATGAGAGGTGCTCCTCAATGGGTCTGAATGGATTTCCTTAGATTTGGTATCTGAGACAGTCTTAAAATTGCCCTTTACAGTCTGAGAGGGAAACTGTTGCATCCCTTCGCCATACCTCCTGAGCAGAACGCCATTTCAGTTTATCATTCGGAGCCCCTGTGCCTCTCCTCACAGCGGCCTCTGCCCTGTGCAGTGAGTGGCGTGGGGGGTGGCGGAGCTCTGTAGGGGTGCCTGTGTGGGTGGGGGGGCCTCCAGACATAAACAGCGGTCAGCACTGCTCGGGGGGAATACTGAGTCAGGAGGGAGAAGAACCCAGTGCTTATAAAATGGTGACGAGTCACTGGGAAGAGGGACATTTTTTATCATACTTGTAAAAGAAGTGATGAAAACAACCCATCCAAAATATTAAATAAAGGTCTTCTAAATGATGAGCTCCTGCCCAGGAGAGCAAGTCACACCCTTTCAGAGCGAGCAGGTGAGGGCTTTGCGTGCAACACTTGTCTCCTTAGGACTTTCTCACTTTCTTTCATTTTTTTCATTAGATTTCATTAGGATTTCCAGATTTCTGGATTTTTCATAAGGAATCCTTTCCTTTCCCATGGTGATTTTTCCATTAGCCATCTCCTATCATTAAACACATAAACAAAATTTAGGTGTTATTCCCTGGTATGTTCTCATGTAATCAAATGAACGAGTCACAGGGTATCCTTAATAGGACGCCCGCTCTCCTTTCTTGTCGATGTGGCTCATAAGAGAAAAAGCTTTCCCCGCGACTTGTTCCTACTTTGGGTTGTCCAGACCAATGAACTGGCCAGAACTCAAGGCTGCTATACGCTGGTCTGTCTCAAGAGCTGTGGGAGAGTTTCTGGTTCACTTTTAAAGGTTTATCTTTCTCTTATTTAATAGCTTGCCAATCCTGCTTCAGGATCTCCTGTTGGTTGGCAGGGGTTTTGGGATTTTGGAAGGGCTGAGAATGACTTTCTGCAAGGTACAACACAGATCCAAAGAGTGGCCTTGGCTCACACTTGCAGTTGGAAATAAGCAGTTTTTAAAATGGTAAATAGGTTTCAACAGATGGCTTTAGCACAGCAATGACTTTGGGGTTAAATCTCATATTTTAGTCACCTGGGACTAGCTTATTATTCCAGAAAAGCAAACATCTTTAAAGTTGACAGCTCCCCCTTCCTCTAGAGTGGAGCCCTTGAAGACTGCCTGCTCACTGGCCAGCTGAGGGGCAGCTGCCTGCAGATAGTGACCTAGGGAATTGAAAGTCACTTTTTCAACACCTGTCAACTGCAGGGCTTAAAGGTCACCCAGGCCAGAGGGATATGGTAACCAAGAACCTGTATTACTGATGGGCTGGGACTTTTGTGCTAAATATGTGTGCTGGCTTTATTATTTTTTTTAGAATCATTTTAACATTTAATGCTTCTCAATTAAAGTGATTTCCTGGAGTGGATGCCAAGCTTCGTTTAGAATGCGCATTAACCACTTTCTGTATCGGTAGTTAAAGGCACTGAGGGATTTAAACAGCAATCCACAAGTCTGTTCAGTCAAGGTTTGGCAGAATAAAGCAGATTATAAACAATAATATATGTCTTTCTCTTCTTTTTTTGGAAGAGTTCCAAATTCACAAACAGAGCTAAAGTGCTATAAACATATCCAGGACTAAGCTTTGGGCTCTACAAATGTACTCCATGAAAGCCGCGGGCACTGGCGATGCCACTTTTCATCCTGTGTACGTGTACATGTACTTTAAGAGAGCTTTTTATTACACAAAGTGTCCATCAACTGAACTTACCTTCTAAATATTAAAATGGAAACCAGGATTGCTACACAAGTGAGAGGAAAAATAAATCCTGGCTGCAGTGGGGCTGATGAATCTGTTACTGCTGCCTAGGGCAGCCTGCTGGGGGGCACCGGTCCATTCCTTGCTGCCCCGAGGCCCTCAGGTTCAGCCTTGACAGTCAGTAGCTTTAGGTTCGAATGGTCATTTCCCACCTTTAAGAGAAATGCGCACTGAGGGCCTAGAGTCCCGCCGTGAGGTGCGCGCGTGTTCCGGGAGCAGCCCTCAGATGTTTCTTGGCTGGTTTGTAACCTCAGTGTTCTCTTGTGAGCTCGTGTACATGCCTTCGAAGACACGTTGGGAGAGTATCAGCAAGGAAGATCCTGTCCTGAGTACAAACTAGCACACACCTTGTGAACATCCTCAGCTGGGTTTTGGGGCTGGGAGGCTTTCTACTGTGGGAGGAAGGAATACTGTCCTCAGAAGGGATTCTGGTACATGAATCCCGAAAGAAAAGAGAGTAAAAAGTGTAAAATAATGACTCTTACTTTATAATTGCACCAAGAAGAGTGAGATAATAAAACCCAGGGAAGAAATTTTTGAAGAATTTATATACAAAAATAAAAATACTAAGAAATAAAAAACCTTGAACTCCCAATAACTACGGTGATCTGTACAAGGATCAAACTATTAAATTCTGCTTTCCAAGGAGGAGCATGACAAGAATATTTCATGGATAAGTGAATAAAGATGAGGTTAAATAGCTTTTCCTGTTCACTCCTTCAGTGTAATGACAATTAATGCATATTTGAAACATTGATCATACTTGCTGCATAATGTTAGGTGATAAGTAAAAAAAGGAAACATTTTTTTCTTCAGTCTGATAATCACTACAATTTGACCCAAAATCTTTCTGAGGAAGGAACTGCAAATGGCTACTAAAATGAGTAAAGATAAGATGCTCAAGGTAATGCTCCAGGTAATGCTCCAGTAATGATAACAATTTTTCAAATCATGTGATTACAAAGGGTTGCAATGAAGACTTTTTATGTTGTAAGGAGAAAAGTCCAATGTGTACATGTAAAATCCACGAAGAGGCTTGATAATGCACCTCCGAGTGTGGCTGCTTTTGTTTTGCTGTAGCTTATCCTGATAGCATGGCGCGGGGAAGTTTCGGATTTGCCATCACGAGGCTTGGATAGTCACACTGATTCTCAAAAAATAAGGTCACTTATATAGAAGTGCTTTATATATAATAAAGCCTACATAAAAACGGACATTTAACTGTTCCTATTTATATGACCTTGGACAATTTCCCCAGTAGTTGTATGTTTCAAGTCCTCATTTGCAAAAGAGAAAATAGCAAGTATTTTCACTTTTACAATTATTCTGAGGCTCAATTAAGATGCTTGTGTACAAAGTCCTGCACAAAAGTAAGGTGTAATTACTGTCTTACATTGTTGAAATGTATTCATTATAAGATATGGTAGTTTGTGTATCACTAAGAAAAAAATGCTGCCAATTCAACTGTGACATGCCACTGATTGTAAAAGATATCCAATTTTGGTCACAGTAAAATATGAAAAAACATGTGCCTTAGAACTGATCAAATATAGTATTATGACTACTATTAAAACATTTGACCCCAAACACCTAGTAATTGGGATTTGAAATTCACTGATAAATATTTAAACTCAATTCTTTTCACTGCCAAATTGTGACCAGTGGGTTACATACCTATTCTGTGATAAACATTTATTTATGAAGTGGATCTTTCAGGTGCTTTAAGTCTGATGAAAGCCTTCATGTTTCAACAATTAAATAAATATTTAAAAGTCTCCACGTTTAACTGAAACATATATTAGCCTGGGTACTAACCCCTTCTGCAATCCAACCTGAGCTCTGCCACCGTCACACACCTTGTCACTGATCCTTAGAGATGCGGTGCTGTACACAGAATGATGACCCATGGCCAAGCAGTTAAACCTGGCAGGAAGCTAACAAATACCTATTTAATAGAAGGGCTCACTGGCAACCTTTCAGTTGGAAAATGCTGAAACACTAAAAAAAGATACAAGAGGTATAGCTCCAGATAGTATACCTTGGTTAGCCCTCTACTTGACAAGCATTAAGGGATCAGTATGTGGCTAGTTGGCAGACTTCGTACATCTTTACTAGAGGCAGAGTAGGTTTAAGAAATTTAGTTTTTGATTGGTAATTTCTGAGTTTCTGTGAGACTTTTGCAATATCTTGAGATAACATCATCTATGTAATTCTTACATATAATCCATGATAATGGGAAAAGGGAATGACAGTGGCCCAGAACAGTGTCTGTCATTTAGTAGGCTATCAAAAATATTGAACTGAAGAGAGGAAGAGCTTTAAAACTTCACATGAGTTTTACAGTCCAGTAGAAAGGACTGAGATGCAGCAGACTGGTCCTAAATGTGGTTCTACCCTGCCTCTGTGACCGTGGGCAATTTAAGTAACCTGTTTGTGTTTCAGATTCATCCCTGTTTAAGTGACCTCAATAACACTCTCAGTACCAACTTTACAGGGCTACTGTGGAGGGATGATAAATAACGCCCATGAAAGCATTCTAAAAAGTGAAGAAGCTAAACACATAAAAAAGGTGCATCAGTAGTCACACTCAATTGAACACATGGGCTTTCTGCCCTGCAGCAGAATCAGAGGTCAAATAGGTCAGGATACAACTCTATGGCCAATGCCTCTTCAAAAATTTCCTAATGCGGTGGTGATCAGTGATAAAACTGTAGTCTCTGTATATCATTGAAATCTTGGCCAATTATTTAAAGAAAGGCACTTCTCCCATTCTTTCAAATAGTTATGGCACTACTCCATATATCATCTGGTAGGAGCACTTAAAACAATGAAAATTGGGTCAATCAATGATAGATTTCTCATTTGGGAAATACTGTAACTACCCAAAAAAGGGCTCTACAGACCCCTTTGGTGTCCATAGATAGGTTTCCAGGTATCTGTGAACTCCTCAAAATTCCATGCAGCACACTTCTAGGGGAAGAGGTTCATAGTTTTTCAAAGTGATATGAAAACTGCCCAAGAGTTAGTAACACTCAAGCAAGAGTCTGAAGCCAACAGTGATTCAGATACTGTTCTTTGCCTTCTCTTTAGCATTTACTTATATGATTCTCTCTTTATTCCTCATTTCGAACTAGTGTGTAAAAGCAATCAGGGCCTCTTAGATCAGCTGGTGGAGGGAAAACTGAATGATAGTCATAAATATTAGATAGAATTATTAGTGTTGTTATGATCACAATATCTCAGTATCTCCAGGAAAGAAAAAGAAGAAAAAACAATAAATTTCCTGTTCTTGCTTTTTTAAGGATATAGGAAAATGGGACTAGGTATGTTTTTATATGTAGACACATCTAGAGAGGTGGCCTGAGCACGACAATAAAATAAACGTGGAATTGGGAATGAGGTAAGAGTAGGAAGACAATACAGAAAGTCTAGAAAATGCAAGTGATGAAGTGGCAAAAAGTAACTACTCATAACTCTGACAAATGTTTTTAGTTATCCATTTTACGACTTCTCCAGCCCAACTCATTTCCAGTTTGAGAACACGGTAGTGACACAATTTTAAAAACACTCATGCACACTAAAAATAACAGATCAGAGAGTTTGAACCAAGGATGAGGTAAACAATTCTAATCTTGGTAAATATTAAAAAGACAGCTGAACAATCATTTTGAAGTTCTTGTTGAATCATGACCAGAAATGAACCTTCAGAAAGTTTTCATCTATGTTATTTCAAAATGTTAATCAACATTACTAATCTGTCCAGGAAAAAAAATTATACATAGAACTAAACTTACACTAAAAGTATGTCCTAGTTCTATCCTGCTGAATTTTATGAAAACATGCCTCACCTGTATCTGGGGGAGGTTGTCTGGCTTTCAGCTTAAGTAAATTTGTGTTGTTTGCTTGGTGTGAACACCTGCAGCTTTGGGCAATGGAACTCATAATGTAGCAGAAGAGTGATGCACAATGTAATAATTCAATAATTTAAGTGGAAGGAAAAATAAATCTTTAACAGTGAACCAGAAACTCTCCCACAGCTCTTGAGACAGACCAGCTTATACCAGCTGAAGGGCCCCCACCAGTAAGATGGCAAACTTCTGGCTTCTTTTCGGGGTCCTCAGTTACCGGCAGCACCACCTGAAGCCCAATCACCTCTCGCCCCCCTCCCAATCCCAGCACCTAGCCAACAGCCACCAGCCCCGTAAAAGTGACACCTCAATCAATTCATGCCCCTTCCTATATAACCCAGCACCTTTCCCTAATAAAGCAGAATTCTCCGGTGAATTGCTGCTGTGTGTCACTCCTTTCCTTTCATTGGTGCCAAAACCTGGGAGACGGGACGCCCCAACTGGGCCCCGTCTTTCCCCCGACACCAGCAGCAGCTTGCCCTCATCCTCTTTTTCCGGCGCTGGCTCATCACACTCACCACTCCTCTCTGGCCTTTAGGTAAGTTTTCCCCCCAGAGTGGGCCACTCTTCCCCGAGCTATCGCAGTGCCATTGACCATGATCGTCCGGCAAGGCCCTGACGCTCGTGGACGAGGAGGGAACTCTCCCCGCCTCAGGCCTTCACGGCTGCGGCGGACCCTCAGGCCCCTCCTCCAACAGCCATAAATCCCCACCTCAGGCCTTCACGGCTGCGGTGGAAGCTCAGGCCCCTCCTACGACAGCCATAAACGAGGTGACTCCTTTGCAGATGAGAACGCTCCCTTTTCCCCCCACCTCCTCCTTCTGTTCCATCCGCTGAAATCTGTTCTGTCTGCCGAAAATTCCTAGTGCTAGGTACCTTGTGACTCCGGCAAACTGCCTTCTTAGGGAAGTCTGGGTGACGACCCACACTTCCTAAGAAATTCCGATATACGAGTTTCCGCAGACCACCAAGGATCATTGGGGACGCCCTTTGTCTCCTTGCGGTCTGCCTCCAGTCCGAGGATCTCCGTTCGTCTTCCCCTGTTTGTCTCCTTCTCTGTCCTTTAGCCATGGGAGCCTCCTCATCCCTCCCTGAAAATTCACTTCTTGAATGCCTGCTTAAGCATCTGGCTACCCTCTCCCTGACGCCTGATATAAAACCAAAACTTCTCCGTAAATATTGCTCCCAAGATTGGCCGACATAACCTCCTAGACAATAACAACCAATGGCTCGCAGGGGGAACTCTTGATCCTAACATCACTCGCAATCTCTTTAACTACTGCCAGCGCCTGAAAAAATGGAAGGAGATTCCCTATATCAAAGCTTTCCGCCTCCTCCCCCCCACTCCGCCCCCTCCCAAGTTCTCCTAGCCTGCAAGCCGCTGCCCCCGCAGAAGCCTCCCTGTTCACTCCCCCTTCTCCTACAACAGCCCTTCTCCCTTCCTCCCCCACCATCTCCTCCCCAATCTCACCTCCTCCGCCTTCGTCCCCCGCAGATTAAGCCTGAGCCTTTCAGCCCTCCCTTTAACTAGGTCCCGGGGGCATCCTCCGTCTTTGCCCTCATCACCTGTTTCTCCCCTGTTAGGGGCCACCTTTGTCTTCTCACATGTTTGTAGGGAGAATGGGAAAGCACCTTCCCCCATTTCTGAACGCAGCATAGGAAAGCACAAGCTAGAGAACAACCTGTGCAGTCCTTGAAAGTTATCTGTCCACAAAAACATATCTTGTCCTCGAAGATGAGCCAAGACTCCTCACTCTGAAAATAGAGAGACCTTGAAGATGTGTAGAAACACCGCCCCTGCTTCTAGCTAGGCCCTTCCCCCACTTGCCGATGTGGCAGGAATGGAGAACAAAGAACATTCTGTTTATGCATTCCATAAGCAATGAACTGGAGCCCTGCTGTAGCTCAGTTAGTAGAGCATGGGACTCTTAACCTCAGAGTCATGAGTTCAAGCCCAACTAGAGCAGCAGAGGCAAGCAGCTGGGCTGCTAGCTGGCAACACATGGGTCTGATTCTATCTTTCTTTATTTTCTTTGCCCCCCTTCCGCACTTCAGGACCTGCTCGACTAGGCGCGGCTAGACCACGTCACTCCCCCACAGACTGAGCCAGAACCCTTCAGTCCCCCTCAGACTCGGTCCCGAGGGCCTCCCAAAATTATCGCCCCCTCCGGGAGGTAGCAGAATCCAAAGGCATCGTGCGCGATCACATCCCTTTCTCCTTAGGAGATTTAGCCCAACTAGAGAAATGCCTAGGTTCCTTTTCCACTGATCCCACGACATACATCAAGTAGTTTCAAAGGACCCTCCAGTCTTACAGCCTCACACATCATGACATTTTCATGCTCCTGGCCAATACCCTCCTCCCTGAAGAGCACAGATGAGTTTGGGATTTCGCCCAAATGCACGCTACCGAAACCCACAGGACTGACCCCACCTATCCCCCTGGCCCCACTGCTGTCCCCGAACAAGACCCACACTGAGATTATAACACCGCTATGGGTCTCCGCTCTTGAGATATTTTTGCCTCCTGCTTAATAGCAGGTCTGAAAAAGGCAGCTCGTAAAGTAGTCAATTTTCAAAAGCTGCAAGACATAATTCAAAAGAGAGATGAAACCCCCTCCGAGTTCTTAGACAGACTCACTCAAGCCCTATTACAGTATACCAGCCTGGACCCAGAAACACCTGAAGGAAGACATGTCCTTATGATATACTTCCTATCTCAAAGCTACCCTGACATTAAAGCTAAACTCAAAAAGTTAGAATAGGGCCCCGCTACCCCACAGACTGAGATCCTAACAGTGGCCTTTAAAGTCTTCCATAACCGGGAGGAGGAGAAAGAACGCCGTAAACAAAAGGCTGATCAGGCCAATTTCCAAATGTTGGCCCAGCTGATAAAACCACAACCTGGGTGACCCTCTACAAACAAGCCCCCCCCACCCCAGGAGCTTGTTTCAAGTGTGGAAAAGAGGGACATTGGTCAAGGGCATGCCCCTCCCCCAGATCTCCTACCACCCCATGCCCCAGATGCAACAAAAAGGGCCACTGGGGGTCTAATTGCCCAACCACCTGAAGGGGAGGCTGGACGAACAACCCCCATCCTAAGCCTGCCATAGTGGGGCTGGCAGAAGAAGATTGACGGGGCCCGGGGGCTTCTCGCCCGACCATTTCCATCACCAAACAGGAGCCCAGGGTTACTTTAACAGTAGACGGTCACCCCATCTCCTTCCTCCTAGATACAGGAGCCACCTTCTCAGTCTTGCGAGAATACCAGGGCCCTACCACGTCAGCCATTACTCCTATAGTCGGGGTAGGAGGTAAACAGATTTTCCCATTAAACCCCCCCCCTTTTATGCACAATCCTAGACAATCCCATACCTTTCTCCCACTCCTTCCTGGTTATGCCCCAGTGTCCCATCCCTTTACTAGGAAGAGACATCCTTTCCCTCCTCCATGTTTCCATAACTATATCCACTCCCACAGCCCCCAGTACTCCCTTTCTGATGGCCCTCATAGCCGACAAACCCCCTCTACCCAATGAAAGCTCCAGTTCCGCCCTCATATCATACACCCTGTAAATCCCAAAGTTTGGGACATTACAAGCCCCTCCGTGGCCCTATGTCCCCCTGCCTCTATCAAATTACGAGACCCCTCTCAGTATATCTGTCAGGCCCAATACCCCCTAACCACTTCAGCCCTCATAGGCCTCCAACCCATCATTCAAGATCTCTTGAACAAAAATTACCTCAGACCCACTCACTCCCCATTTAATACCCTCATATTAGCTGTTAAAAAAACCAACGGATCTTTCCGCCTTGTCCAAGACCTTCACCTCATTAACATGGCCGTTGTCCCTATCCATCCCTTAGTTCCAAATCCATACAGCCTTTTATCGCAGATCCCTGCCTCAGCATCCCACTTCTCAGTCCTAGATCTCAAGGACGCATTTTTTCTATCCCTCTGGACCCCTCCTCCCAAGATTTTTTTGCCTTCACCTGGACGGACCCATGCACCAGACATTCTGAACAACTTACTTGGACAGTTTTGCCACAAGGCTTCCGAGATAGTCCCCATATTTTTGGACAAGTCCTAGCTCAGGACCTCAGTTTCATCATGATCACCCCGAGTCCACTTTATTACAATATGTAGATGATCTTCTACTCTGCAGTCCCTCGTGGGAACAGTCTCGACTTGACACTGCCTCTCTACTTAACCTTCTAGCTTCCAGAGGTTACCGGGTATCCCCCGTCAAAGCTCAAATCTCTTCCCCTTCTGTCACTTACCTTGGATTCCTTCTGTCTCAACAAAGAAAGTCCATTACCTTAGACAGAAAAATGACTCCTCTCTGACCTGCCCGTTCCCAAAACCAAGACAGAAATCCTTTCCTTTCTAGGCCTGGCTGGGTATTTTAAAGCATGGATCCCTAACTTCTCCCTGTTGGCAAGACCCCTATATGACCTCAGCAAGGGCCCCCCTGAAGAACCATTATCATCCTCACCCTGACACTCCTTCATTAAGCTCTGTCAAGCCCTTGTGGAAGCCCCAGCTCTCCATCTCCCTGATTTGTTGAAGCCCTTCTCATTATACATTCATGAGAGGTCCAGTCAAGCTCTAGGAGTCCTAGACCAATATTATGGCCCATCCTTTGCCCCAGTAGCTTATCTCTCCAAGCAATTCGACCCCACAGTTCGGGGATGGGCCCCCTGCCTACCTACGGGCATTAGCCGCTGGACAGCTCTAGCAGAAAGAAGCTCATAAACTGACATTCAGGGCGCCCCTTACCATTCTGTCCCCACATCACCTAAAAGATCTCTTAACCTACAAAGGTTTACAGACTCTCCCTCCCTCCAGACTCCTGACCTTACTGTTCTCTTTCCTCCAAAATCCCGTTCACCCCCTTTGCCATCCATACCCGAATCATGACTTTTTCCTCCTTTACTGCTCTCGCTTTTTTTCCTCATTCCTATTGTCTTCCCCGCCACTCCAGCCTCCTTTGTATGGCGATTCAAAGTCAGACAGACTTACACACAGCATCAAACAAAAGTTACTGCCCTCATTGCCACACCAGACTGCCCTCTGAAAAGCTGCTCTGAGCCTTTATACCTCCACTTTCCTCCCTCCACCGAAGTGTTCACTAGCAGCTACCCTTATTCTCCCTACCTCTGCTTCCTCTACGACCAAAAACAAGCCTATTGCAGGTGATGGCCAGACACCTACGGGGGATGTCCCTACTAGTCTTGCGCCATTCACTCAATGGGTAACTCCCGGTACCCACAGTATTACTCCTCCAACCATTTCATGAAATATCCCAACGGCTCATTCTCCTTATCAATCCCAGATCCCTGGGACTCTCGATGGGCCGCTGGAGTCACAGCCTCAGTTTACTACGGGGGGTCCTCGACCCCCCACGGTACCCTTCATATCTCTCGAAAGTATGTTCCCTCTCATTCCCAGATCTCTCAAGTTGCATCAGATATCAGACATTCTGAAAAAGTCATTATCCAAACTCTTGATGGCGCCTCTTCATCTTCTTATCCCTGCCCCTCTTCCCATTTCTCCTACTCTAAGTTACAGCTCATTCAGGACACCACCATCTTTCTCAACCACACCCTTAACACAGCCAATTGTTTCTTGTGTGCATCGCTACAGCGCCCACTGCTGGCCGCCATGCCCCTTAATATTTCCAACTACTACTTCCATGCAGAAAGACAACCCCTCTGCCCCCTGGCAGACATACCCCTATGGGAACCAGAATACGCAGATAATCTCACCATCCACCACTGTGTAGGCCCGACTCCACCCCCCTCCAGCACACTTCACTGCCTCCCAACTCCAGCACACCCTGCATTCTCGTCACCTTAATCCCACAGCTTACACTTTACAGTATGGCAGAATTCCTTGAGCTCCAACCTCCCTTGCCCTCGTGCACAAAAAGGGCTGCTTTCCTTCCCATCATGGTTGGTATATCTTTGACCACCTCAGCCATTGGGGCAGGGTTTTCGGGAGAAGCCTTGGGTCACTCTCTATGGGCAGTTAGAGATCTCAATGCCAAACTTGAGGGAGCCCTGACATCCACTGCTGATTTCCTAGCCTCTCTCCAAAGATAGGTCACTTCGCTAGCTAAAGTCACCCTTCAAAACCGGCGGGCCCTACATCTGCTTACAGCCGAGAAGGGCGGCACCTGCATCTTCCTCTGGGAAGAGTGCTGCTATTACATCAACGAATCCGGCATTGTAGAAACTGACATCACCAAACTCACCGACCTTGCCTCCAGCCTCCACTCTGCTTCCAATTCCAACCCATTCTCTTCAATACTAACAAACCTCCTCCTCACCTGGCTCTGGCCCATTGCAGGCCCCATAATAATCATTCTTCTCGCCTGTCTCTTCTTACCCTGTATAATAAAGTTCATCAAATCCCAAGTCGGAAAAATCTCTAATCAAGCTTTCAACCAGCTTTTACTCAGGAACTACCAGCTTCTGGCCACAGAAGATCCCTCACCCTCACGTGACCTCCTCACCACACGCTGAGATGGACCCCTCTCTCCACTGGAAACTGTTCCTAGAAACAATGGCCACAGACGCCTGGCTTCTGGCACCCGTATCCTCCTGCCACCACCATTAGAATCAACAAGTCCTCGACCTATAGTTACAGGGAACCTTAATTGATTTCCAACCTGAAGAAGTCCACATCTACTCGTCCTTACTGTGGGGAGTCCTATCAACCCTTTCCTCCCAATCCTCAAGCCCTTACTCCCTTCTCCGCCCCTGTTCAGCAGGAAGCAGCCAGAGAGAAAGCAACGTCCACAACCCCATAGACGAGAAAGGGGGGAATGAAGGGCCCCCACCAGTAGGATGGCAAACTTCCGGCTTCTCTTCGGGGGTCCTTGGTTCCCGCCGGCACCACCTGAAGCCCAATCACCTCTCGCCCCCCTCCCAATCCCAGCACCTAGCCAACAGCCACCAGCCCCATAGAAGTAACACCACAATCACCCCATGCCCCTTCCTATATAACCCAGCACCTTTCCCTAATAAAGCAGAATTCTCCGGTGAATTGCTGCTGTGTGTTGCTCCTTTCCTTTCACCAGCCTTGAGTTGTGGCCCTTTTCTCTGCCATTTATGGATGAAATCTTCCCCTTGAAGTACAGAAAGATGATCCAATAATAGATTGTTGTATGATATAGTACGGCTTCTGGAAACTCAGATACTGATGACAAAAGAATAAGGATTTTGGAAACCGATTTTAGAATGCACTTGAAAATATTGTTGATGACTGTTTTCAGTGACTGCTTTCAAGTAAACTTGAAACCTTTAATATAAAATTAATAAACAAGTTATGTTTTTTGCTTCAAAACTATACATAATTTAGATGTAGCAAAACAGGTCATAAAAAATTTGTATAAGAAATATCAAGGTCGAATTGAGATGAAAAAAGGAGTTATTCGACAGCTTCTTGCTTAGATAACTACCTTGTAAATCTGAAATGAATTAACAATTTTTGATTTCCTAATGTCCTAAAAATGTGCAAAATACTATTAATTAAAAGCTGCATGCAAAATCTTGGTCACTTTTACTGTAACTAATGAATAATGTGTTTTAAAGCACATTCAATTAATGTGGAGCATGACAGAGTTTAGCTTAACAGTAGGCTGCAATATAGCTGGGATTGTGGGAAAAGAACAGATAATGAAGAGAAAGCTCTACTAGATTTACAGTAACATTTTGCTATGTAGGGACATATATATCACTTCCACAGATAATTAAGAATTCATTTAAAAAATGTATTGTCTTGGTGAATGGTTTTGGTTTACATCTCAGAAAACAGTAAGTTAGGTTAGGAAAAAAAATCACAAAATGAACACATTACTATGCCTCTCTTCCACTCTGAAGGGGCTCCTTCTAGGACAGGTTAGCTCAAGCTAATGAAAATCTTGTTTACTATTGAGTTTATTACTTGTTATGCTAATAGTGGCACATTAGAAAAATCCTCTTTTAAATAGTCATCTTTGCATATCAACTCGTTTCTTACTTCAAATTCTTTTCTCGTGACAACTATTTACTTTCCTTATATAACAAGGGATGTCAAGGAATACTCCAGATGGAGTTCTTGAGGTTTAAAGGGGAAAATAAAGGGTGTCAGTTTCAACAGTGACATAGCTACTTATCCTTCAGATTAAAAGTGTGGCATACCTATGATTTATATAAAAAATGGAAATTCTCTGGGTATCCAGAAATAACTTCAATCACACCTAGGTATTGGGGCATCATGGTCATTTCACATCAGACTCAAACAGGCCTAACAGCTCAGGCCTGAGCTCATTTTCATAGACTGCTACCAGATTGACAGGGACATTAACGGGTAATTAAAGGCGCCCTAAGGGAAATTCCTCTCTGTCTTGCAAAGATGAGTTGAGTCCTTTAGAACCTGTGTTTCAATCCTTGCATGAAGTCACTCTATCTTATTCTAAAGTGCCCAAGGTTTTGAGGTTTTTAGTCATTCCTCTGACTTCTCTACCCCTTATGTGACAAAATTCTGCCCTTTCTTTTGCTTTTCTTAAAATGTCTCTTCTTACCTACTTTCCGGATTTTGTCTGCCAAAAAGAATATACATCTTAGCTACCTTCAGACCTGCTATACAAAATGCCACAAGATCATTTGATCTCCACCATACTGGGATTTCATGAAACTTTCCCTAATTGTCAATGTATCATTGGTCCTATTTTGCTTCTGTATTTTTTAACAAAAGAGCAGCCATGCGTAATACTGTGAAACACAGCGTGTCTTCCCCTCTCCTCACCCTCCAGAACAGTGACAAATGTCAGAGCATACTCAGCAGGGTTGGACTGGACTATGCACAGTACATGTTCATCACCAAAACTATACTTGCTGGAATGCACGCACATAGAATGAACTGCTGAGACTTCAAAATGCCAGTTCCTCAGAACTGATTTTATTAGCCAATGCATACCAAAAATGGGTGGTGAGAGAATTTTTGTGGTTCTCTCTGCCACTGAAGCCCTACGTTGGTACAGGCTGATTGTCCAGTCTTTCGGTTAAGCCTTGCCCGCCATGTGCTGCTGCAACACCAGGGAAACTGCTTTGCAGCCTGTCACCTCTTCCGGCAGGCAGCCATCCTGGTCTCGGAGAGTGGGGTCAGCGCCGGACTGGAGCAGCAGCTCTACAATGTCCAAAAACTCACAGGTTGCAGCTGACAGGAAGATGGACAAATATGAAAACAAGGTTACCATGAGACAAGGAGAAACCACTGTACTTCAGCAGGAAAGGCTGGTGCTGAGCAATAAGGCGTCCTGAACAACGAGAAACCTTATGATGGCTGGTGGTTGATCAGGCCTTGTAATGAGTACTCTGCCATTAGAACAATGGGTTTTTAGTGTTAGGAAAATCAGATTTATGTATTCTGTTGTGCAGGAGTAAACAAATACATTTTTTAAAATTATGAAGCTTTTGGACTTGATTCTTAAGGATGGGAAGAAGGGAAAGAACAAAAATAGTGTTTGAGTATCTATCTTACTTGGATCAGAATAATGAAAGGTTTGTAGTATCATAAATGTCAAAGAAAGATTTTGTTTTGCCTTGGAAGAGGGGGTAAGTGGATAACTAAACTTTAAACTTTGTAAATGAGTAAAAAAGCCAGTATAGTAATCAGATCATCCCTCTACAGAACCTTCTTTTTTTGAACCGAATAAACGGCTCCAATCATATAAGGCACAGAAAGGGGAAAAGGACCTCTAGATCCCAAGACTTATGGTGCAGATGGTTTGATACTGCCCCTGGGATGGATAAACGGACCTAAGGGCTAGGACAGAGAGCTGGCTAGCCTTTTTGCACAGATACAGAAACCTGATTTACGACAATGCTGGCATCACAGATTGGTGAGGCGACAAAGATCCATTAATTAGATGGTGCTGAGGCCACTGGGCTAAAGGCAGAAATAGGTATTTCAGACAATATGAAACATAAATGGCAGTAAACATATGAAAAGATGAGCAACCACACTCATAGTCAGGGAAATGAAAATTAACACCAGGAGATACCACTTCATACCCACCAGATGGGTGAATAGTAAAAACTTAGACAATGCCAGCACTGAGGAGGGCTGGAACAAGGGAGAGCCCCTCTTGTCTGTGGAGAGAGTACACTGGTGGTCAGATTGGACTACAATTTGGGATAACATGTTCAACATAAACACATACAAACCTTCCAACTCAGAAATTCTATTATATATGCTTTAGAAACTGTTGTACGTATGTTCTCCATCCAGGAGATATTTGCAAGAATGTATGTAGCAGCACTGTTGGGAAGAGACCCTAAATGTAGACAACCTGAATGCCTATTGACGATAACATGTGAAAAAATATTGTTTACTTCTACAATGAAATCTCATACCACATGGAAAACTAATGAACTGTATTTTCAGGCGACATGATTTAACTCCAGAACATAATGTTGAAGGAAAAAGGCAAGTCAGAAGAATACATACATGATTCCGTTTAAATAAAATTAAAAAAAACAGACAAAACTAAGCACAATTGTTCCTAGTCAAATATGCAGGAAGAGCATAAGGGAAAACATTAATATAAAATTTGGGATAGAGCTAATCTCAGGGTGGGTGGGGATGTAGGGAAGGCCATGTGACTGAATGAGGACACACAGGGAGTTTCAAACATACTGGTCAATGTTTTATTTATTAAGCTAGGTGGTGGGTGCATTTTTTAAAGCTACATTTTACATTCTTAATATACATTTCCTGTACACTTGTAGTGTGAAATGTTACACAACAGCAACAACAAAAGCTTAAAAAAAAGGAAAGAAAGAAGGTTAAGGTGCTTGATTCAATGGCCATTTCACTCAGTACGTACTGTTAACAGACCTGTCGAGGATAAAGATAAAATTCCTGCTCTGGGGAACTTATTATAAAACAACTAGTTGACTAATATGTAAATCAGCAACTCTAACACAAGAGAATGAATGACTCCAGGGACAGAGATATACACACACACACACGCGTGTGCACGCACACACATACACACACACACACACACAAACTGAAAAGGTGGGTCGCAAGGTTTGGGGGAAGTTGAGGGATCAGGAAAAATACCACAAATAGGTGGAATGTAAGCTGAGTTTTGAAGGATAGAGTAAACTTCTAGGTAAGCTGAGGAGGAGTGGCATTTACCTCCTTTAAGAGCAAGGAAACACCACTAACAGCATTGAGCATACAGGGAGTGCTGAGAAATGCTTGCTGGCTCAGAGAAGCTACAGAGAGTCAAAAGTAGAGAGGCTGAAGTCAAGTCAAACTATGTAGGAACTTGAAACCCAACCAAGCCATACTTACGTGGTTTGGAATCTGTAACAAGTTGGGCATATATAAGGAGTGGTGGCATAATTTGGTCTATGTGTTAGGATGATAATCAAGAGTGACTTGGAAAGCCTAGAAATTTATGGTAGGTAGACCAATTAGGAGACTCTGGTAGTCCTTTAGGAGGCTTGAAATTAGCCAGTATTGGGGGAAAAAAGATGGCAGCATGAGAAGTGAGGCATAAACCTCCTCCCCAAATCACATAAAACATGGAAATACAGCAAATAAACCTAATCCTGAAAAAGCAGCCTGAAGACTGCAGAACAGACTGCCTACATTTGGGGAAAAAGAGAAGACTGCACAGAAAAGGGTAAAGAAGCAAAGGTGTGATCCAGCAGGACCCAAGCCCTTCCGCCATCCCAGCCCACAGGCAGGAGGAAGATAAATAGAGTGGGGAGGGAGTAGATGCCCAGGACTCCTGAACACCCAAACCTGGAGATCTGCTCTGGGAGCACAGACCCACATTACAGGATGCTCTGGAGATTACAGGAGTTGGAAAGCAAAGACAGGTAGAATACTCAGAGAGACACAGATTCTAGCTGCTTGTGAAGAATAGGTATGCACAACTGGCACAAAAGAAAGGTGGGCAGTTTGAAGGATTTGCCAGCAGTGAGAGGGGAGCTAAAGAGGCAAAGACTATGCAGAACTTGCTGCTCAGAAGAATGAGCAAGTGGACAAAACCTTCCTGGCATGCTCAACCTAGCAGGTTGGGAATACTCAGGAGCTTTGTCAGATGCTCCATCCCCCTGGCTGGCAACACAGCACTGAGGCCACCCACTGTGGTAGGCAGCCTGCCACTCCTTCCTCCTGGCAGGCACTGGTCCTGCTCACCTGCTGCCCTGCCATCGTGCCAGGCCTGCCAGAGGGTGGCCCCACCCATGGCAGCTATGGGGGCATAGCACAGAGGTTCCTCCCTCTGCCCACAGCCCACTGGACCTGGCAGTAGAGGCCGGTATTACAGCTGGGAAGGCAGGAACATTCCCAGGCGAGCTTTTTCCTCCCAGTTCCACTTGCCTGCAACTGGCGCCATTGCTGCAGGTGCTCAGCAGCTCCAGAGAGCATTTTACCTGCGTGTGCAATCAGCTGATGGCACTAAATGAGGCAAAAAAAGACATACATCCACTGTTCACCAAGAGCTGGAGCTCCAGCACAGGAAATTGAGGTTCTGGGCACTAGAGGATGCAGCCTACACAGTCATTATTTCATAAGAAACACTAAAAAAATGGAGTGGCAAAAGAATTTGGTCCAAACAAAATTATAAGAAAAAATGCCAGAAAGAGGGCTCAGTGAAACTGAAATCATCAATCTTCTTGATAAAGATTTCAAAATAAAAGTCACAGACATGCTCATGGAGCTACAGGAAAATATTCAAGATCTCAGGGAGGAATTTAAGAAAGATAGAAACTTAGAAAAATACAGAATTTATTTCTGCTCTGATCTATATTATGTCCCTCCTTCTACTGACTTTGAGCCTTATTATTCTTCTTTATCTAGTTTCATTAATTGTGTTTAGACTGCTCATTTTGGATTGTTCTTCTTTCTTGAGGTAAGCTCATATTGCTATATACTTCCCCCTCAGCAAGGCATTTGCTGCGTCGCACAGATTTTGCAGTGTTGAGTTATTGTTATCATTTGTTTCCATATATTGCTTGATCTCCGTTTTTATTTGGTTATTGATCCATTGATTATTTAGGAGCATGTTGTTAAGCCTCCATGTGTTTGTGGGCTTTTTTGTTTTCTTTGGAAAATTTATTTCTAGTTTCATACCTCTGTGGTCTGAGAAGCTGGTTGATACAATTTCAATCCTTCTGAATTTATTGGGGCTCTTTTTGTGGCCTAGTATATGATCTATTCTTGAAAATGTTCCTTATGCACTTGAGAAGAATCTGTATTCTGGTGCTTTTGGGTGGAGTATTCTGTAGATGTCTGTTAGGTCCATTGTTTCTAATGTGTTGTTCAGTGCCTCTATCCCCTTACTTATTTTCTGTCTGGTTGATCTGTCCTTTGGAGTGAGTGGTGTGTTGAAGTCTCCTAAAATGAATGTATTGCATTCTATTTCCTCCTTTAATTCTGTTACTATTTGTTTAACATATTTAGGTGCTCCTATATTGGGTGCATAGATATTTATAATGGTTATATCCTGTTGTTGGACTGACCCTTTATCATTATGTAATGTCCTTCTTTGTCTCCTGTTACTTTCTTTTTTTTTGAAGTCTATTTTGTCTGAAAGAAGTACTTCAACACCTGCTTTTTTCTCCCTATTATTTGCCTGGAATATCTTTTTCCATCCCTTCACTTTTAGTCTGTGTATGTCTTTAGTTTTGAAGTGAGTCTCTCTCTTGTAGGCAGCATGCAGATGGATTTTTTTTTAAATCCATTCTGTAACTCTATGTCTTTTGATTGGTGCATTCAGTTCATTTACATTTAGGGTGATTATTGATAGATATGTACTTATTGCCATTGCAGGCTTTAGATTCATGGTTACCAAAGGTTCAAGGGCAGCTTCTTTACTATTTAACAGTCTAATTAAACTTGCTTATTATGCTATTTTAAACACAATCTAAAGTTTCAGTTTTTTTCTCCCTTCTTTTTTTTCCTTCTCCACTCTTTGTATATTAGGTGTCATATTCTGTACTCTTTGTGTATCCCTTGACTGACTTTGTGGGTAGTTGATTTAATTTTGCATTTGCTTAATAATTAATTGGTCCACTACCTTTACTGTGGTTTTATTTTCTCTGGTGATAGCTATTTAGCCTTAGGAGCATTTCCATCTAGAGCAATCTCTTTAATTTTAAACCATTGTAGCAATGGTTTGGTGGTGGTGAAGTCCCTCAACTTTTGCTTATCAGATATTGTTTAATCCCTGCTTCAAATTTAAATGATAATCTTGCCAGGTAGAGTATTCTTGGTTGGAAGCCCTTCTGTTTCATTACATTACATATATCATGCCACTCCGTTCTGGCCTGTAAGATTTCTACTGAGAAGTCTGATGATAGTCTGATGGATTTTCCCTTGTAGGTGATCTTTTTTCTCTCTCTGATTGCTTTTAATTGTCTGTCCTTGTCCTTGATCTTTGCCACTTTAATTATTGCATGTCTTGGTGTTGTCTTCCTTGGGTGCCTTGTGTTGGGAGATTTGTGCACTTCCATGACCTGAGAGAAGATTTCTTTCCCCAGATTGGGGGATTTTTCAGCAATTATGTCCTCAAAGAGACTTTCTATCCCTTTTTTCTCTCTTCTTCTTCTTGTACCCGTATAATGTGAATATTGTTCCGTTTGGATTGGTCGCACAGTTTTCTTAATATTCTTTTCTTCCTAGAGATCCTTTTTTTCTCTCTGTGCCTCAGCTTCTTTGTATTCCTGTTCTCTGATTTTTCTTTCTCTGATTTTTCTTTCTTTTACCATATCTCTATCTCATCTAATCTTTTAAATCCCTCCATTGTATGTTTCATTTCAGATACTGTACTTTTCAAACTTTCTATCTCTTTCTTGAATTCCTCCCTGAGATCTTGAATATTTTTCTGTATCTCCATGAACATGTTTATGATATTTATTTTAAAATCTGTATCAAGAATATTGGTGATTTTCATTTCACTTAGTCCCCTTTCTGGTGTTTGAGGCATTTTGGTTCATACAAATTCTTTTGCCATTTCATAATTCTAATGATTCCTATGGAATAATAACATTGTGAAGGCAGTACCCTCTAGTTCCCAGAAGCTCCTCGTAGATGCCCAGCACCTGGAGCAATGGTGGGGGTTGTGGCATGGTACTGGCGCCTGCTGGGAGGAAAGAGCTCTGTCCTGCTTCCTGGCTGCAGTGCCTGCCCCCACTGCTAGGCCAGTGGGCTGAGTCTGCAGGGAGGAGCCTCTGCATTATGCCCTTGCAGCTGCCATAGGCGAGGCCTCCATTTGGCTTGCCTTGTGTGATGGAGGGGGCAGCAGGTTTGTGAACTGGTGCTGGCTGGGAGGAATGAGTGGTAGGCGCCATATCACAGTGGGTGGCCTCAGCACTGCACTGCCAGCCAGGGGGATGGTGTGTCTGAAGCTCCTGAAAGTTCCCAACCCTCTGGTCTGAGTGTGCCAGGATGGTTTGGTCCACCTGTTCTTTCTCCCGAGCAGCCAACTTTGTGTAATCCTTGCCCCTTCAGCACCCCTCTCACTGCTGGGAAGTCTCTCAAAGTGCCTGACCTTCCCTTTTCCCGGAGTGGCCACCATGGGCTCCTATTCTACACAAGTGGCTGGAATCTCAGTGTCTCCAAGTAATCCATCTGTCTTTGCTTTCTAACCCCTCTAATCTCTAGAGCACCAAGTAATGTGGGTTCATGCTCCTGGAGCAGATCTCCAGGGCTGGGTGTTCAGCAGTCCTCGACTTCTACTCCCTCCCTGCTCTGTTTCTCTTCCTCCTGTCTTGGGCTGGGATGGGGGTTGGTGTGGGGTCCCACCAGATCAGGGATTTGCTACTTTACCCTTTTCTGTCAGGTCTTTTTCCCCCAGATGTTGGCAGTCTGTTGCAGTCTTTGGGTCTTTCTTTTCAGGATTAGTTGTGTTTGCTGTATTTTCATGCTATATGTGGTTTTGGGAGGAGGTTTCTGCCTCACTTCTCACTCTGCCATCTTTTTCTTAGGAGTCCTTTTTCTTTCTTTTTCCAGGTTACTGAAGTAATATTCGCTCTTTTAAGAAACTTGATGAACTCTGAAAAATCATATCTATTTGTGTAACTACCACTAAAATAGAGATATAAGACATTTCCATCACCCCCAAAAGTCTCCTTTTGCCTATCTACAGTTAATCTTCTATCCCCACCCATAGCCCCTGCCAACTACTGATCTGATTTCTGTCCTTATAAAGCCTTACCTTCTTCAGAAATGGAAATCATATAGCACATAGTTTTTTGAGTCTGGCTTCTTTCACTTAGCATGCATTTGAGATTCATTCATGTTGCTGCAAGTATGAGTAGGTCTTTCATTTTTATTGCAGAGTAGCATTCCATTGTATGAACATATATAGGCATCTTGGTTGCTTCCAGTTTTTGTTCATTATGAATAAAGAGCTTATGAACAGTTGGATACATGTCTTTGTGTGGACCTTTTATGTTTTCATGTCTTTGGGGTAAATATCTAGGAGTGGGATGCTGGGTCATAAGACAATGAATATTTAAATTTATAAGAAACTAGCAAACTTCCAAAGTTTGCATTCTCACTGGTCAGTATGAATTCTAGTTGCTTTATCTTCTAGATGGCACTTGCTATTATCACTAAAATTCTTTTTAGCCAAGCTAAAAAGTCTGTAGTACCCATATAGGTACATATGTAGGTGTACTACATAGTATACAGCATAGTCAGTTTTCTCATTGTGGTTTTTAATTTGCATTTTCCTAGTGTCTAATTATGGACTTAATTTATGTGCTGATTCATGAACATCTCTATCTTTGCTATGTATCTGTTCAAATCTATTGTTCATTTATAAACTGGGTTGTCATAACGTTTGGACTCTATATATTCTGGATACAAGTTCTTTCTAAATATATATTTTAGAAATATTTTCTCCCAATCTGTGAGTTTTTATTTTCTTAAGAATGCTTTTCAAGAGTGAATGTTTTAAATTTTGAAGTCCTATTTTTTTCTTTTATGGTTTGTACTTTAAGTGTCCAATGTAAGAAATTTTTGTCTACCTCTAGATCACAAAGATTTTCTTCTATATTTTATTTTAGTTCTTTATATTTTATCTCTTCCATATAGCTGTCTGACCCATTCCAAGTTAATTTTTGCAGAGGGTAGGAGAAAAGGGTTGAAGTTACTCTTTTTTTTTTTTGCATGTGTATGTCCACCTGTTCCAGCTCTGTTTGTTAAAAAGACTATCCTTTCCTCTATTTGGTTATCTTGACATTTTTGTCAAAAGTCAATTGACCATTTGTGATTTTGTCTATTTCTAGATTATCTATCATGTTTCATTTGTCTATATACCACCCTTACTCCAATAATATTGTTTTGATTTATGCATCTTAATTGTAAGTTTATAGTAATTAATAACAACCTGAGATGAAGATGTCATGAGAAATTAAATATTTTGAACTAAAATGAAAGTACAATTTATCAAAATTTGTAGGATGCATTGAAAGCAGTGGCTAGAGGGTAATTTATAGCACTAACTGTATATATGAGAAATGAATATACAAAATGAGTAATTTAGGTTTCCACTTTAGGAAACTAGAAATTGAAGGGCAAGTGAGCAGAAGAAATATTAAGAAATATAGCAGGAGTGAAATTGAAAACAGGAAACCAATAGAGAAAATCAACAAAACAAAAAGCTGGTTGAAAAGATTAATAAAATCAATAAGCCTCTAGACAGGCTAACTAAGAGGAAATAGAGGGGACACAAATTGTTAATATCAAAATGAAAGAAAGGACACCACTAAGTGATAACAGACATTAAAAGGATAATAAAGGAATACTGTGAATGATTCTATGCCCACAAATATGATAACCTACATGAGATGGACCAATTCCTTGAAAGACGTAATTTGCCAAGACTCATACAAGAAGAAATACACAATATGAATAGCCCTATTATTTGTTAAAGATATTAAATTAATGATTAATAACTTTTCAAAATAGAAAGTACCAGGCTCAAATGGATTCACTGGTGAATTTTACCAAACATTTAAGGAAGAAATTATACCAAATCTCTACAATTTCTTTCAGAAGGTAGAAGCAGAGGGAATATATCCTGAATTATTCTATGAGATCAGCATTACCCTAACAAAAATCAGATGAAGACATTAAAAGAAAAAGACTACAGACCAATATCTTTCATGAACACAGATTTAAAATCTTCAACAAACTAATAGCAAATTGAATTCAACAATGCATGAAAATAATTATATACTATGACCAAGTGGGATTTACCCTAATTATGCAAGGCTGTTACAACATGTAAAAATCAATTAATGTAATTAATCATCTCAACAGGCAAAAAAAGAAAAGTCACACCATCATATTAATAGATGCAGAGAAAGCAACTGACAAAATCTAATACCCATTCATGATGAAAACTCAGCTAAGGAGGAATACAGGGGATCTTCCTTAACTTAATAAAGAACATCTACAAAAAAATCTAAAGCTAAAATCATACTTACTCAAAGCTTTCCCACTAAGATCACCTACAAGGCAAGGATATCCCTTTTCACCCCTCCTTTTCGGCACTGTACTGAAAATTCTAGGTAATACAGTAAGATTTGAAAATAAAATAAAAGGTATACAGATTAGGGAGGAAGAAATAAAACTGTCTTTGTTCACAGATGACATGATCGTCTATGCAGAAAAGTCCAAAAAAATTGACAAAAACAAAAAAGGGAACAGAACAAAACAACTCCTGGAACTCATAAAGCAATTATAACAAGGTTGCAGAATACAAGATTAAGATACAAAAGTCAGTTGTTTTCCTATATTGTAGCAATTAACAAGTGGAATTTGAAATTAAAAACTCAATACTATTTACATTAGTATACCCAAAATGAAATGCTTAGGTATAAATCTAAAAGATGTGTAAGATCTATATGAGGAAAACTATAAAACTCTATTGAATCAAATCAAAGAATAAATAAGGAATATTCCAGGTTTATGGATAGGAAGATTTAATATTGTCAAGATGTCAGTTCTTTCCAGCCAAAACCCAGGCAAGTTATTCTGTTGATACTGATAAAGTAAAAAGTTTATATGAAGAGGCAAAATATGCAGAAGAGCCAAAACAATATTGAAGAAGAACAAAGTCCACGGATGGACACTATCTAATTTCAAGACTTACTATAAAGCTACAGTAATCAAGACAGTATGGTATTGGCAAAAGAACACACAAATAAATGTATCAGTGGAACTGAATAGAGAGCCAAGGAATAGACCAATTAAATAAAGTCAGCTGATCTTTGACAAAGGAACAAAGGCAATACAATGGAGTAAAGATAGTCTCTTCAACAAATGGACACCCACATGCAAAAGCTTTACACCTTTTACAAAAATTATCTGAAAATGGATTACAGACCTAAATGTAAAATGCAAAACTATAACATTCGTAGACAGTAACATAAGAGGAAAATCTAAGTGAGGCTGGGTGTCGAGATGACTTGTTAGACACAATACCAAAGGCATGATCCTGAAAGAAATAATTGATAAACTGGAACTCATTAAAACCAAAAACTTCTGCTCAGAAAAAGACAATATTAAGAGAACAAGAAGACAAGCCACAGACCTGGAGAAGACAGTTGCAAAAGACACACCTGATAAATGACTGTTGTACAAAACACACAATTAACTCCTAAAACTCAGCAATAAGAAAACAAACAACTTGATTAAAAAATGGGCCAGGGACCTTAATGTACACCTCAACCAAAGAAGATATACAGATGGCAAATAAACATATAAAAAGGTGCTCCACATCATATGTTATCAGAGAAATAAATACACATTAAAAAAACAATGAGATACCATTACACACCTGTTAGATTGGCCGAAGTTTGGAACACTGGTAACACCAGATGCTGGTGAAGATGTGGAGCACCAGTACTCTCTTTGCTGGTGGGAATGTAAAATGGTACAGCCATTTGGCAGACAGTTTGGTGGTTTCTTATAAAACTAAACATACTCTTCCCATATGATCCAACAATAGTGCTCCTTGGCATCTACTCCAAGGAGTTGAAAACTTATGTCCACACAAAAACATGCACATGGGTATTTATAGCAGCTTTAATCATAATTACTAAACTTGAAAGCAACCAAGATATCCTTCAATAGGTGAATGGATAAACTGTGGTAAATTCAGATAGTGGAATATTATTCAGTACTAAAAGGAATGAGCTATCAAGTCATTAAAGGACATACAGGAACCTTAAGTGCCTATTACTAAGAAACCAATATGAAAAGGCTACATATTCTGTTTTCAACTCTGTGACATTCTGGAAAGGCAAAACTATGGAGACAGTAAGAAGATCAGTGGTTGCCAGGTGCTGGGATGGGGTAGTTGTGATGAGTAGGCAGAACACAGAGGACTTTTTGGGCTGTGAAATACTCTGGATGATACCATAATGATGGATACATCTCATTTTATTTTATTTTTCATTTTATTTTAATTTGCCCATGAATGTATAATGCCAAGAGTGAACCATAATATAAACTTTAGACTTCGGGTGATCATATTTTATGGTGATTAAGATACTATGCCACTCTGTGGGGGATGTTAATAATGAGAGAGTGTGAAATAATAGAAAGAATATATGTGATAGGAGCACCAGGTGCATCTTTTATTCTAATACTTGGTCTCTGACCCTGGTTCTGGACACATAGTTCCAAAATTCCTTGAAATTTCCCAAGTGATAGAAATTTTGTTCTAATAGGTGACTTTTGGTGCATTCCTGCTGGATAGCTTCAGGATGGAGGCTGATAAATGACTACTGAAAGACCAAGCCATGATCAGAGGTGTGGAACTTTCAGCCCCATCCGTATTCTCTGGGAAAGGGAGAGTCTGGAGATGAGATTAACCATTGATCATGCTTATGTGATGAAGTGGCCATAAAAATTCCAGAAGTATGGGGTTGAGCTTTTTTCCTGGGTTGCTGAACACCCAGAGGTACTGGGAGGATGGCATGCCTGGTGATGGCATGAGGTGAGTAGTATTCCCTCCTCTTTTATTTGCTGGAAGAGTTTGTGTATAAAATTGGTATTGTTTCTTACTTAAACATTTAGTGGAATTCACCATGAAGTAATCAGGTTGTGGAGATTTTGTTGTGGGAAAGCTTTAGTTACAAATTCAATCTCTTTGATAGAGGACTATCTAGGTCACTTATTTTTCTGTGTGAGAACTTTGGTAGTGTCTTTTAAGAAATTTTTCCATTTCCTCTAAGTTATCTAATTTACTGGTTTAAAGTTGTTCATAATGTTCCCTTATTTGCTTCATAATACCTGTAGGATCTGTGTTGATGTCTCCCTTTCATTCCTGAAATTGGTAATTTGTTCTCTCTTCTTTAAAAATTGGTTTGCCTAGAAGTCTATCAGTTTATTGACCTTTTTAAGGGTTTTCAATGGTTCCATTGATTTCCTCATTGATTTTTGGTTTTCTATTTCAATGATTTCTGCTCTGATCTTTATTGTATCATCCCTATGCTTAATGTGGGCTTAATTTGCTCTTCTTTTTCTAAAGTTTTCTAAAGGTGGAATCTTAGTTCATTGGTTTGAGACATTTCTAATAACATTTGAGATCTTTTTTAATAAAAGCATTTAATTTCTCTATAAGCAGTGCTTTAGCTCCATCCCAAAATTCTGATGAGGAATTTTCATTTTCATTCAGTTCAAAATATTTCTAATTTCCCTCAGAATTTCTTCTTTGACTTATTAATTATTTAGAAGTGAGTTTAAGTTTCTTACATTGGGAATTTTCCAGATATGAGTCTTGTTATTGACTTCTAATTTAATTCTGTGGTGGTCACAGAGCAAGCTTTGTATGATTTCTTTTATATTTGGCAAGACTTGCTTTATGGCCTAGAATATAGTCTACCTTGGTGAATGGTCCATATGTATTTGAAACAATTATATTCTGTTTATTAGGTGGAGTGTTCAATAGATGTTAATTAAGTCAAGTTGGTTGACAGTATTAAGTATTTCATAACCTTGCTGAATTTTTATCTACCTGCTCTATCCTGATTTATTGCTTTTGACAAAGGGTTGTTTTTGCTTTTTCCTTGCTTTTTTGTGTCTTGTAATTTTGGATTGAATACAGAAGATTGTGTGTAGGAGAACAGTGGAGGCTGAAGTAAATGATACTATTTACACCCAGAAATAGGTATGCCTCTTCTACTGTCATGCCATTATGTGGGTGTTGAGTCAACCTAGTAAGCGGTTGAACTGAGTTTGGGTTTAGTTGTCGCTAAAGATAATTTCAGTGCACCATGTACTTCAACTCCTGCAGCTGTGGACCACTGCTACAGGAGGTTTACACATGGAGCCTGAAGCGTCACAGGGCTAGCCCATGCTCCGGCTGCACCCTCAGCCGTCAGTAGTCCCTACATGTCTACCACAGAAGGAGTCTGTGCTCTTGCTCCTTCCTCCCTGGTAAGACTGCTACGGCTTATTACTCAGGGTGAGGCTCATGGTGGGAGTGGAATGGAGTCCTCCGTCCTTTTGGGCTCATCTCTGCCTCAGGCAGGCCCTCAGCAGAAGCAGTTATTCCGTTCCTGTACTCCAAACCAAAATGTCTGCCAGCTCTGCCTTGTACAAGGGAGACCAGGCTTGTGGGAGCCACCACTGGGATCAGTACAGGATTTGTGTCAGTGCAGGGTCCTGAGACCAGGACCCAAGGACAGGAGGAGGAGAGGACAGAAGTCTTCTGCTCTGCCCCAATGGCTTAAGGATTTTACTTCATATGATATAAGGGTGTGGGGAAGTGGCAGAGTTTCATATCCATGTACCACTGAGAAAGGGTCTGTTCTCAATTTCTCTTATAAGCACCCCGCTAATGAGAAAGAATATGTGAGTGAGGACTGTTCTTGGGTCCGAGGCTCCTAGTTATTCTAAAATGTCATATTAATTTACTTCTAGAATTTGTTCATTTTAGTGGTTTTCTTATCTATTTTTGCAGTGGTTGCCTCTTCCTTGGGTGCTCCACCAACGGTGAAACAGTTTGTGTGTCTTGTAGGGGCTTGTCACTCTTTGCAATTCAGTTTACTTTGCTGCCATACAACCTCTGCTATTTGATGGATTGAAGAAAAATTATGACTTTGTAGATTATCTAATATTTTCTTCCTGTTAGTGTGGGAGCAAAGTTCTCTTGCAGTTTTCTCCATCGTAAATGGAAGCAGAAGTCTCCAGGAGCCCGGCTTTAAGTGATTTACTAGTGGCATTTCTCTTTGGCTCTCTGTTGGTACTCAGGTAAAGATAAAGTAGTTTCTCTAGGTCGCCTAACTGTCTTTATTCCCCTGGTGGGTGCTTCTAGCTCAGGGGTCCCTGGCTGTATGCTGTGAAGTGGGCATGGAGCCAAGAGCCAAAACTGGGCTGTGATGAGTTATAAACTTGGGTCAGCTTTGGTGATCTTTTGTATTACCCATCCTGACAAACTTAGGCATTAAACTCTAACCCATAACAGCAGAGGGTCAGAGGTGGTTCTAAGAGAACAGAGGTAGAGGCCAGAAATTTTTCTGAGCTAAAATCAGACCATTTGGGACTATCTTTGCTGTCAATGGTGTGGGATTTCTTAGGCTACCAGGATTATAAATGTTAAATTAATATTTGATAGGTAAGTGAATGAATGGAGAGTAGGAAAAAAGCAGAGGAAAGCAAGAATTGCCTACGTCAATCCCGGGACAGGTACTGATGGGCTGAGGTCATATTTTGGGGAATGCCACAGACAGGGATAAAGGTGGAGACAGGATATCTTTACCAAGGCCCAGGATTCAACAGAGTATTTAAGATTATAATATCCCTTTGAGAAATTAAAATTATCTCCCCAAATAATATAACAAATGTTTTTATTTTACATTTCTTTAGGGTTTTACCATGAATCACTATATACCAAAAGAGGTTCCAATGGAAGATAGTCTCTTATAAAATAGAACAAAATTGAAGACATATTACTTAGTATCAAATAGTTGTGAGAAGAGGGTATTTATCCTACTTAGAACTAGCAACATGGCACTTATATTTTGAGAAACAATCATTTAACCTTTTTGCCACAGCTATCAGTCTCAGCTTACTGTGAGAAACTCTTGGTTAGGTTTTGAAATTGTAACTTGTAAAGCAATATCAGAGGAATAAATTTCCCAGTGTATAAATCTGTAATACAGGATAACTACCACAATCTATCAGATCACACCTAGCTCAAATCTAACCCAACACTGAGACTAGTAAGCATGAAGATCAAGGCTAAGTAGATGTGTCCCTTGGCTGACGACACTAAGATGGCCATCTCAGACAAAGAGGCATTAATTTCATATATATTATTTGATGAAGTGACCTTTCCAGCAGTGAGATATGATATAGTCTATGAGTACTAACCCAGGAATGCAGATTAAAATTTTAAGTTCCATATCTAGAGTACTACAGCCAAGCAGCTGAGAAAAGGCTAACTGGGCTGAATAACAATCCCCTAAACTAACAAATGCAAACAAAATTTTAGCCTGAGTATAAAGTGAGTCTTAAATCTGGAGGTTAAGGGTTGCAAAATAGCACTTCAGAATAAGGAATATGATATCCATAAGGAAAGGAGTTTTATTAACAAATACGCAGGATTTGTGCAAAGGCAGAGTGATATGAGAACATAAGTAATTAGGAAGTTGTAGTAGAGAGAAAAAAAGGAAGAAAAGAACTAACTTAAAGGACAAAGGGAGACTGTGCAGGTGGATCTTACCCTGGTATGAGGGGGCATTTGCAGCACCCTCTTGGTGATTAACTGTTGATGGGCATAAAATGTTGTTTATACTTAGCACAGAGTCTACTGGCATATATAGGTGCTCAACAAATGGTTTTAAAAAAAATATGCTTTGTATCGCCAGTCAGATGGTGAGCTACTTGATTCTATGCTTTTTTTATTTTTGTCTCCATCTAGCACAGTGGAAGAAAAACTTAGTGTTTGCTTACAGTTCATTAGTTAATTGATTCCTCTGCCTTTGGCATTATCAGTGAAGTACAATTCACAAGGCAGAGTCGTCTTTCAGAAACGTGTGAGCTGCCCACCCCCTCAAAGGCAAAGAAGATGAGAGAGGGATAGAAGGAAAGGGTGCTAACATTTTACCAAATTAATGAGGGGATATATTGGTGCCCACAATGTGCTGGGAAATATAAAAACAGTCATAAGCCCATCTCGGAAAAGCTTGAGCGAGTCTGTAGGGATTGGAACAGTTGCTGAATTTATGGTACCCTGGGAACCTCTATTTGTCAAGTGCCATAGAGGCAGCCCTGACACTGGCACAGGTGAAGATGAATTTTCATTCAGAGCAGTGAGCCTTCTGACTCCATTAATCCTCAGGGTTTTGATGATGAATTTCTCTCTTTTTTATTTTATTTATTTTCACTCTAATGCCTCCTCCTCCTGCCCTGTAACAGCGTGGAAGGAACAGAACAGATGGTGCTTTACGTGTAAGACCGAGGGCTCATGAGGATACCAAGCCTGCCCACTCTGAAATCACATGACTGCACGTGCAAGGAAAAGCCTTGATTTCCCCTGGGAGACACAGATGCAATGATGTTAGTATTCCCAGCGGAGGGAGAGGAGGGGAGGGCTAACAGGCCATTTACAGGGAAGACCACACTTATACTAATATAGTCTTCAAGGACCACGTTTAATCACAAAATAACAGGAGAACCAATATCTGAAGATTCAAAAACACCAAAGTAAACTAGAGGCAAATAAGGGTTTTAGTATGCTGCTATGCAAAGCCCATTTAGAATGAACAACTAAGGACATACAGTAGCAGAATACTGACTGGCCTCTAGTTAACCTGCCATTGGCTCTGACCCAGTTTTAATCGGAAGAAGCCAGGATTTACAACCTGCTTAAGGATGGAGTTTGACAACTGCTATAATCAGAAGAGCTGTCAACACAAGGACAGCTGTCAAACCAAACTGTAATTCATAAAAAATTACAGCTAAGCCCCCAAGACATCCCTAACATTATCTGCATTCACAGATTTAACTCTGTTTACAGCTTTATGAAAGTTCCAAAAATAGGTTAAGGATCCTACAACCAAATCAAATCAACAAATAGCTACTGAGTGCCTATTAAATAAGAAAGGTTAAATAATATCGAGTGAATAAATGGATAAAAAAAGCCTAGCAGATTCCCTGGCATATAGTAGGTGCTTAATAAATGGATATTATTATTACATGCAAATTCTATTTCAATAACCTCAAAAACTGGAAGGTCTTAGTGACTCAGTAAAAAAATTTAAATAAAAAATGAATTGCTTCCATAAGTGATTACTGAACTTAAAATATTAATTTCATGAAACATTCCTGAGTTGTCAGAATATTTAGTTTTATATATTAGTAAAGTCCAAACCTCTAATGATATTATTTTAGTGTTTAATTATCTTGATTATAAATATGTAGTATTTGTTTTATTCTTTCTACAATGAATAATATAATCTGAGAGACAGAAATAGAGGTTGTTTTGATAGATCAATTTTGGGCAGGATTCCTGAATCAAGGATAATTTTTATTAATGTCTAAACTCTCAGTGAACAGGAGTAAGAATATAAAAGCACATGGATGGACATGGATATTGATACAGTAAGTTTTGAAGAACAGTCTTGACTCACTGAGATGACCAGTGATAAAGGATTTTCATTTATTGTTTCTATAAAGGACTGTATTACACAAAATGATGTCTGCTTTAAAAGGATACCAGCACTGCAATTCTTTATGAAATAATGAAAAGACTAGAGATAGAATCAGAAGACCTGGACAAGTGTCCTGACTCTGCCACCTACGACTGGTGTTACCTTGTCAAGGTCACTTCACCTCTCTAGACTTCAGTTTTTCTTCTGCAAATTCAGGAAAACAAGGCCTGCCTCAGACATTTGTTGGAAAAGTTAAGAGACTATATATATGAAAACAGTAACACTACCACCTTATATATGTGTGTCCAAGTATGGACTTTTTATATATATTATTTTATATATATTTTATTTATATATTCTTAAGATGAACTTTTCCATGTAACCAACTAGCACAAAGATCAAGAATCAGATCATTATCAGAATCTCCGAAGCAGTACTGTCCTGTTAACCCCTTCCAAATACTATCTACCCATTTCCCCAAGGTAACCATCACCCTGTCTACTAATGCTGGAGATGAATATTTCCTTCTTCTGACCCTTATATAAATGGAAGCATACATTATGTACTCTTTTGTGTCTGGTAGTTTGAGCTCAATTTGTGAGATTCATTGAAGTTGTTGCATGTAGTTATAGTTCCTCTCTTTGCTGTATGGTATTCCGCTGGATGAACACCGTATCCTGATTATATCACATAATTCCTCAATCTGACAATTCCAGTGTTTTATCAGTTATGGAAATTATCAGTAAATATATCTTCTAATATTGGTTCTTCCCTACTTTCTCCTTCTGGAACTTCTACTTAAAAATGCTAGACTTTATTATTTTACATTTAATGTCTCTTTAATGTTGCCATCTCTTTATTTTTCTGTGCAGCCTTTTACAACAATCTTTCAGTTCAACATGTTCTTTTTTGGAGTGCCTTGTTCTTGTGTTTTTGATTCCTTCATTTTATATTGACTTACACTGATAATTGCTATGTAACAGTTTTATTGAAGTTCCTCAAATTCTAAGACTCTGGTTTACTATGACTGCAGACATTCACTCAAGTGTATTTCATAATTTTGGATTCTGAGCTAATTTTCAGCAGGGTTTCTTTCTGTAGGAATTTTGTGTCGCCTTGGTTGAGGATGTGTCCCTCAAGAGAAGTTTAGCCATTTCCTTTCGCCAGGTCCCTCAGCAGTAACTAGCCTAATACACTTACTATGTTAATATCTTGAGACTTGAGGATTACTGAAACAATCAGGGAGTATAAATTTAAACCTGAAACTTGCATGAAGTGGGGTTTTTATTCTACCCAGATCCTGGTTTGTGACAGAGAAGCTTCTTTGTCTTCCTTCCTCATACTTGTGGGCCACCTTTTTCTAATCTCATTAATTTTTTTTTTAAACTAAGGGTGTAGCTCTTTGAAAGTCCTGGCTTTTGTGCACAGTCTCAGTTCTGACTCCTCATTACTTTTGGTTCAAGAAACAGCATTTTGAGGGGTTGCTGGCATTGAAACCCAAGTCAGAAAATTTCCCAGATTACATACAGAGTTAATTCACACATTTACCACTATTTATCAGGTCTTTGTTTATTGGGTGGGAGGTGAAGACACCCACCAGTCTGGGGATGTCCTTTACCTTAAGGATGTCTGGTATATTTTACCCAGCAAATAGTAGACATTCAATAAATATTTGTTGAATAAATGACATATAATTAAGAAGTTAAGTCATATTCACAATATTAATAGAGCCTATGATATGTAGCTTTAAAGTAATTTAGATTTAATTTTCAAGCAGGGAATATACGCATATAGTTCTAAATACAGAAGTTACTAAAGGGTTTACAGGAAAATTTTTTAACCTATGCTCTACAGTTCTTTTTCTTTTATTAGGCAACCAACTTTGGCTTTTTGTGTATCCTCCCAGAGAGATCTTATGAATTTACTAGCAACTATGTACAGATATATTCATGGTAGCAAACTATATACATTGTTTGGCACTTTAATCTTTTCACTTAATAATATATCTTACAGATTTTTTCCTATCAGTACATAGAGAAAATATAGCTTACTTTGAAGCCAGTTAGAAACACCTTTTGAAAAATCCCAACTCTGCTGCTACCCAGAAATGCATTTTACATGTATCAAACTTAAAGGGACACATTCCCACATCCATAATAGGATTCATTCCTAGT
This sequence comes from Manis javanica, assembly GCF_040802235.1. Taxonomy (NCBI): domain Eukaryota; kingdom Metazoa; phylum Chordata; class Mammalia; order Pholidota; family Manidae; genus Manis; species Manis javanica. Next base: position 88,705,366 of record NC_133166.1, read on the forward strand.
GGTTAACTAGGGATGATAGAGTGACTCGTCTACATTCTCAAGGGCACATTCAGTCTGGCTTAGCTGTTTCTGCAGTTCTGGACGGACAGATGAAAGGAACACATAACACATGCCACAGAGAAGGCATTGAAAAACGAGTGGATGAAGGAAGGAATGAGGGGATGGAAATAAGACCTGATTTAAGCAGAACACGTGGGTGCACTGGCATGGGCTGTCTTTTAAGTAGAGCAGTGAACTCTGAACTTATGGCAAAGATTTTAGAGCAAAAGCAGGTTTTCTTCCTGAAGCTGGGCATCAGGAAAAAGGGGTAGCCCTGAATTTTGCACTGAAGGCCTCACAATCACCGTGAAGAGTTTCTTCTCTCCTTTCTGATTATCTGTGGTTTTAAGCCTAGTTGTCCCAGATTGCCCTCACAGCTGTGGAGGAGGCTGACAAAAGTTTTTTCTGGGTCAAAAATTAGGGTTTAGAAAAGCCAGCTCTTCGTGATGTCAGAGGAGCTATGACAGAATTATCCTGTTAGAGGAGTGGGAGATGCATGAGTGCTGTGGCTGGGAGCATGGCCAGGCACTGATTTTCTCCTCTTTTCTAGTATATCTAGAGACATGGGTTTGAATTTCTAGCTCCCTTATGTAAATTTATTAACTTCTTTGAGATTTGATTTCTTTGTTTATAAAGTGGGAAAACCAATAACCACTTTAGAGAGCTGTTTCTTAGAAAGGAGCCTAGAGGCTCCTTTACTTGCATACCGGATTGTATATGCACATTTTTATGCCTTTCAGAGGCATTTGCTAACAAGAAATATGTGTGTGTGTGTATATATATATGTGTATGTATACATATATGTAATTTTAACTGACTATTTAAGTATGGAATAGAGGAATATAAAGGCTAAAAAAACAAATATTGGGCTATCACAAATAATGCTGCAATAAATATTCCTAATCATGACTCATTATATGTATGTTTAAGAGTACTTCCAGGTATATATTTAGAAGTAGAATTGTTGGGTTTTTGGGTATGTGTATGTTTCCAAGCTGATCTCCAAAGTGGCTGCAACAGATGACACTCTCATCAGCAGCGCATGGAGTTCTTATCGCTCCACATCCTACTACTCATATTTGTAGACATTTACATGCTGCCATTTTGACCAGTATGAAATTTTATCACAATGTTTTAATCTTCATTCCTTTGATTATTGTTGGGAGACAATTCCCCAAGGACTCCTGTGTTTCTGCACCTTTGGTGAGCAGAGGTCATGGAAGCTTTTGCTCCAGACTATCTTCTCAAGGATGTTTGTATAGTGAACAGTCTTGGACAACAGAAGTACTGTTTCCTGCCAGAGTACAGGGTGGTTTTGTTTACTGTCCAGTAAAATAAAGGTAGTATGTTCTCTAGGACAAAATTTGGGCAGGTTTGCTTGCAGCTCATTATAAAAGACTGGAATTCCCTAAGCATAGGATTCCTAAGTATGATACACCGTGGGCAGGATCTACCTGGGCTCCTCTGCATAGCTCCTGTGGGACTCAAGGGAAAATGGCACAAACATAATACTTACATGATTGTGCTGTGAATGATAGTCTTTTGTCTCTGATCCAGGAGTTCTGTGTCTTTTGTCAGCATCTGTGAAACTGTCAGGCTAACTTACTAGCTTGCAAATAGGAACATTCTCAGATTGCTCACACTTTTTGACAGTTATTGAGCATCTTTTCTTGTTGTATGTTGGCTATTTGGCTCTTCCCATTTGTGAAACACTATCTGTTTTTAGGGATCCATTTTTCTATTTGGTTGTCTTTCTTACTGACTGGGTAGTTGTTCTTGATATATTGTGAATAATGAACTTCATAAGTAATTTGTATCCCAGTCTGTGCCTTGTATTTTTCCTTTGCTTATACTATCTTTTGCTTTACATAGATTAAAAATTTTAATGTTATAATTTAAATGATTTGTACTTGTGTGTGTTTTGTTAAACATTCCTTACTCTGTTCATTCATCTAAAAGTTTAAATTTTTACTTTTCCCTATTTAGGTGTTCAATTCACCTGAAATTGATTTATGTGCATGTGGTGAATTGTTTTAGTTATCTGTTGTTGTGTAGCTAACCGCCCCAAATCTTCTGGCTAAAATAAAATTTATTATTTTTCAGGATTCTGTGGGTTGACCAGGTGGTTCTGCTTCAAAGAACTAATTTTTGGTTTTGTTGATTTTCTCTATTGTTTTTCTATTTTCTATTTCATTTATTTCTATTTTAATCTCTATTATTTCCTTTTTCTGCTTTCATTAGGCTTAGTTTGCTATTCTTTTTCCAATATGTTAAGATAGAAGACTAGGTTATTGACTTAAGATCTTTCTTCTTTCTTAACGGGCACTTACAGCTACAAATTTCCCAGTTAAGCCCTGCTTTAGCTCTACTACATAAGTTTCGGTTATTTTCATTCATCTCAAAATATTTTCTGATTTTTCTTTTGATTTTTTCCTTAATCCATTGGTTATTTAAGAGTATATTGTTTAGTTTCCTCATATTTGTGACTTTTCACATTTTTTCCTGCTCCTGATACCTAATTTCATTCCACTGTGGTTGGAGAACATAAGTTGTTTTATTTGTATCCTAAATTTATCAAGGCTGTTTTATGGTGTATGTATTGTCTATCCTGAAGAATGTTCAATGTGCACTTGAGAAGAACATATATTCTGCTATTGTTGAGTGGAGCATTTTACACATGTCTGTTAAGTCTAATTGGTTTATAGTGTTTAGGTATTCTATTTCCTTGTTTATTTTCTGTTTAGTTGTCCCAACCATTATTGAAAGCAGGGTCCTAAAGTCTCCAAGTACTATTTTTGAAGAGTCTACTTTCAGTCTTTCCTTCTGTGGTTGCTCTGGGGCTTTCCATATACACCTTAGCTTATCAGAATCAGCTTCGGACTTATACTAGCTTAATTCCAGTGAAATATATACCTCTATTCCATTTTCCCTCTTTTGGTGGTAGTACTGTAATTTATACATGTTCTATCTATTAATGTTAAAAATCCAGCAATACATTGTTACAGTTACTTTAACATCTGTAGTCATTTCCTTAGCCCATTATAACTGCTCTCACCCATCTCCTTTGTGCTGTTATTGGCAAATATATTACAGTTCTATATTTTATAGGCCCAACAATACTCATGATTTTAAACATTGCTTTTTAAATCAGTTAAAAAAATGGAGGAAAAACATGCCCTTCTTTTGCCTTTTGTAAATGCTCTTTCTTTTGTCATGTGGATTGAATTATACCTATGGTCATTTATTTTCAGTCTGAGTATCTTCCTTTATTTCTTATAAGGTGACACTGGCAGCAAATTCAGTTTTTTTCTGAGAAATACTTTATTCCATCTTCATTTTTGAAAGATGGCTTTGCTAGATAAAGATGATAGGTATAGACTCTTTCTATATCTATAAACAGATTTTCAAAGGTCAGAAGGCCTTGAGCTAACACATTTAAAATGTTCAAGAACACTCAACTGGGGAATAATTGCTCAATATATTAATCTAATTAAATTGTGTCATCTTTGAAGGTCAGTGTTTAATATTTATTCTAACCCAGGAAGGTTCCTCCTAGGTGTCTTATTCTATGATTCTCTTCATTATTTTTGAGAATACCCTTAGCTTTGAACTTCTCTAGGGTCTGTTGCAAATGGAGTCAGTTCTCTTGGGAAGAGTTTAGATGCTACCTGTTTTAATGACCTTTTTCTCCTCTTCAGGGCAAAATCTCTGAGCCAGAGCTCTGGAGCTGAGAGTGTGGACAATAGCAAGCTTCTTGCTGAGAGATACCCCCATGCTATAAGAGGGTGAGTGCTTCGTGGTAGTGGTGGTGGAGTGGGGGCAGCAGCCTGAGTGCCTCCTGTGGGATGGAAGGACCACCTCACAAGCCAGGGCAAGGCTGATCAGCGCCTTATTCTGAGAGTGGCAGAATAAGGGAACCCCCATCTCTTGACTGCATTTGCCCAGGACTTAGCCCCAGCAAAAGATAGTTGGAGGTAGGATAAGAAATGCTGAAGTCATGTTCTTCCTAGGAAGAAAGCCCTCTGGGAGTTGGTTGAAGAGGAAGCCCTGTATTCTAGGGCACAGCATTCTGGAGTACAGTCTCTGCCCTGCTATGCTGGGAGGGGGACAAGAGGGAGTGACCTTGTTTCAAATAACACAGGTTCTTACTTTCTTACCAAATGTTGACAGATTTTCCTGAATAGGTGTTTCTTCATTTGCTGTTTGCCCTTAAGACTATTTCCAGATGTTTTAAATGGTTGTATTTTTAAAAATTATTTCTACTAGTATCAGAGGGGGAGCAGGCCAGTGGAGCTTCTCACACTGTCATGGCAGACAATCTCTGCTTCATTATTATAACTTCAAAATAACATCTTGATATTTGGAAGAGCAAGTCCTTCTTCCTTATTTTTCTTCAAACTGCCTTAGATATTCTTGGCTCTTTGCTCTTACATATAAAATTTTTTTTATTTTGTTATCATTAATATACAATTATATGAGAAACACTGTGGTTACTAGATTCCCCCTATTATTAAGTCCCCACCACATACCCCACTACAGTCACTGCCCATCAGCTTAGTAAGATGCTATAGAATCACTACTTGTCTTCTCTGTGCTGTACTGCCTTCTCAATGCCCCCACCCCTACATAATGTGTGCTAATCGTAATGCCCCTTTTTCCCCTTACCCCTCCCTTCCCAACCACCCTCCCCAGTCCCTTTTCCCTTTGGCAACTGTTAGTCCACTCTTGGCTTCTGTGATTCTGTTGCTGTTCTGTTCCTTCAGGTTTTTCTTTGTTTTTATACTCCACAGATGAGTGAAATCATTTGGTACTTGTCTTTCTCTGCTTGGCTTAATACCCTGAGCATAATATCCTCTAGCACCATCCATGTTGTTGCAAATGGTAGGATTTGTTTTCTTCTTATGGCTGAATAATACTCCATTGTGTATATGTACCACATCTTCTTTATCCATTCATCTACTGATGGACACTTAGGTTGCTTCCATTTCTTGGCTATTGTAAACAGTGCTGCAATAAACATAGAGGTGCATATGCCTTTTTCAAACTGGGCTGCTGCATTCTTAGGGTAAATTCCTAGGAGTGGAATTCCTGGGTCAAATGGTATTTCTATTTTGAGCATTTTGAGGAACCTTCATACTGCTTTCCACAATGGTTGAACTAATTTACATTCCCACCAGCAGTGTAGGAGGGTTCCCCTTTCTCCACATCCTCGCCAACATTTGTTGTTGTCTGTCTTTTGGATGGTGGTGATCATAACTGGTGTGAGGTGATATCTCATTGTGGTTTTAATTTGCATTTCTCTGATGACTAGCGATGTGGAGCATCTTTTCATGTGCCTGTTGACCACCTGAATTTCTTCTTTGGAGAAATCTCTGTTCAGCTCCTCTGCCCATTTTTTAATTGGGTTATTTGCTTTTTGTTTGTTGAGGTGTGTGAGCTCTTTATATATTTTGGATGTCAACCCTTATCAGGTCTGTCACTTATGAATATATTCTCCCATACTGTAGGATGTCTTTTTGTTGTACTGATGGTGTCCTTTGCTGTACAGAAGCGTTTAAGCTTGATACAGTCCCACTTGTTCATTTTTGCTTTTGTTTCCCTTGCCCATGGAGATATGTTCATGAAGAAGTCACTCATGTTTATGTCCAAGAGATTTTTTTTTATTAATAATATGTAAGCATTTATTTTAAAATATATTTGGAATGAAATGCATATTGTCTTATATGGCTAGGGAAATAGTACTTTTTTTTTTTGAGAGGGCATCTCTCATATTTATTGATCAAATGGTTGTTAACAACAATAAAATTCTGTATAGGGGGGTCAATGCTCAATGCACAATCATTAATCCATTTCAAGCCTAATTCTCATCAGTCTCCAATCTTCTGAAGCATAACGAACAAGTTCTTACATGGTGAACAAATTCTTACATAGTGAATAAATTCTTACATGGTGAACAGTACAAGGGCATTCATCACAGAAACTTTCGGTTTTGATCACGCATTATGAACTATAAACAATCAGGTCAAATATGAATATTCGTTTGATTTTTATACTTGATTTATATGTTGATCACACATTTCTCCCTTTATTATTATTATTTTTTTTATTTTTAATAAAATGCTGAAGTGGTAGGTAGATGCAAGATAAAGGTAGAAAACAGAGTTAAGTGCTGTAAGAGGGCAAATGTAGATGATCAGGTGTGTGCCTATGGACTAAGTATTAATCCAAGCTAGACAAGGGCAGCAAAACATCCACGGATGCAGAAGATTTCTCTCAAAGCAGAGGGGGTGAGGTTCTGAGCCTCACCTCTGTTGATCCCCAATTTCTCACCTGATGGCCCCCCTGTGACTGTGCCTGTCTTAGGTTGTTCCTCCCTTGAGGAATCTTACCCGTCTCTGGCTAACCAGTCATCTTCTGGGGCCATACAGGGAAATGTAAAGTTGGTAAGTGAGAGAGAAGCCATATTGTTTGAAAAGGTTAGCTTTTTACTTCTTTGCAGATTTATGCCCTGTGGCTTCTATGCCCAGCACTTGTCTCAAGGTATCTTTACCACCTGGAGGAATTATGATACTCGGTAAATTCGATATGAGGCACAAATTCTATTTAAGGGTTGTAATTAGGAAGGAAGAAGAAAAGCTATAGAGGTAGCATATGGAAGAAAACATGGGAGGATTGATTATTTCTTTGATGTATCTTCTTGTAGAGTACCTTAAGCATGTATAGGTTTTAAACTCCCAACTAATTTGCGCTCACATATTAACATAATAGGAATACGGTGACATAAACAAAGCAAATCTATAATTACCATCCATCTTCAGTGAAGCCAAGAAAACCATTTAGGCACCCTAGGCATTTGTGAAAATTTGTCTATGATATGATGGATATTGTCCAACTGTACTTGAACAGTCTGAGAGAAATCAGACAAATTAAAGCAGCCCATTTCTGGGATCTGTTCACATCCCATATGTTCTCTTAACCGTAGATAGTCTATAGTCATAAGATTTTGGAGTGCTACACCTTGCACCCCTCCCAACTCCTGGTTGAGTTCCAACAGTGCAGATTCGGTCAAATTCGTTGTCTCACTGTATGCACATGCCAGCCTAGACATCTCCCTCCTCATTCCAATGGCAAGTCCAGGAAATGATGGGGTGGATGCAGCTACAACCGCAGCATTGCCCGGATCCCTGTGGAGGCTTTTTGATGATCATCCCCCTGGCACAAGTCCTCCAGAGAGTGCTGATGCCGGAAGCTCCTCCTCATATCGTATCTTAGTTCATTTTCTGGGTATCCAAGCTAGGCCTTGATCTTCTGCATAGAAACAAACAGACCCTTTGCCCACACTTTGTGTGTCCAAGAGATTTTTGCCTATGTTTTTTTCTAAGAGTTTTATGGTTTCATGACTTACATTCAGGTCTTTGATCCATTTCGAATTTACTTTTGTGTATGGGGTTAGACACTGATCCAGTTTCATTCTCTTACATGTAGCTGTCCAGTTTTGCCAATACCAGCTGTTGAAGAGGCTGTCATTTCCCCATTGTATATCCATGGCTCCTTTATCGTATATTCATTGACCATATATGTTTGGGTTAAGATCTGGATTCTCCATTCTGTTCCACTGGTCTTTGTGTCTGTTCTTGTGCCAGTACCAAATTGTCTTTATTACTGTGGCTTTGTAGTAGAGCTTGAAGTTGGGAAGTGAGCTCCCCCCCCTGCTTTATTCTTCCTTCTCAGGATTGCTTTGGCTATTTGGGGTCTTTTGTGGTTCCATATAAATTTTAGAACTATTTGTTACAGTTTGTTGAAGAATGCTGTTGGTAATTTGATAGGGGTTGCATTGAATTTGTAGACTGCTTTAGGCATGCCTTTTTGACAATATTAATTCTTCCTAGCTAAGAGCATGGGATGAATTTCCATTTGTTAGTGTCCTCTTTAATTTCTCTTAAGAGTGTCTTGTAATTTTCAGGGTACAGGTCTTTCACTTTCTTGGTTAGGTTTATTCCTAGGTATCTTATTCTTTTTAATGCAATTGTGAATGGAATTGTTTTCCTGATTTCTCTTTCTGCTAGTTCATTGTTAGTGTATAGGAATGCAACAGATTTCTGTGTATTAACTTTGTATCCTGCAACTTTCGCTTAATTCAGATATTAGTTCTAATAGTTTTGGAGTGGATTGTTTAGGGTTTTTTATGTACAATATCATGTCATCTGCAAACAGGGACAGTTTGACTTCCTCTTTGCCAATCTGGATGCCTTTTATTTCTTTGTGTTGTCTGACTGCTGGGTCTAGGACCTCCAGTACTATGTTGAATAACAGTGGAGCGAGTAGGCATCCCTGTCTTGTTCCTGATTTTAGGTGAACAGCTTTCAGCTTCTTGCTGTTAAGTATGATGTTGGCTGTGGGTTTGTCATATATGGCCTTTATTATGTTGAGGTACTTGCCCTTTATACCCATTTTGTTTAGAGTTTTTATCATGAATGGATGTTGAATTTTGTCAAATGCTTTTTCAGCATGTATGGAGATGATCATGTGGTTTTTGTCCTTCTTTTTGTTTATGTGGTAGATGATGTTGATGAATTTTCGTATGTTGTACCATCCTTGCATCCCTGAGATGAATCCCACTTGATCATGGTGTATGATCCTCTTGATGTATTTTTGAATTCGGTTTGCTAATAGTTTGTTGAGTATTTTTGCATCTATGTTCATCAGGGATATTGGTCTGTAGTTTTCTTTTTTTGTGGTGTCTTTGCCTGGTTTTGGTTTCTGAGTGATGCTGGATTCATAGAATAAGTTTGGAAGTATTCCCTCCTCTTCTATTTTTTGGAAAACTTTAAGGAGAATGGGTATTATGTCTTCTCTATATGTCTGAGAAAATTCAGCGGTGAATCCATCTGGTCTGGGAGTTTTGTTCTTGGGTAGTTTTTGATTAGTGATTCAATTTTGTTATAGGTAATTGGTCTGTTTAGATTTTCTATTTCTTCCTTGATCAGTCTTGGAAGGTTGTATTTTTCTAGGAAGTTGTCCATTTCTTCTACGTTATCCAGCTTGTTAGCATATGGATTTTCATAGTATTCTCTTATAATTCTTTGTATTTCTGGGGTCCTTCATGATTTTTCCATTCTCATTTCTGATTCTGTTTATGTGTGTAGATTCTCTTTTTCTCTTATTAAGTCTGGCTGGGGTTTATCTATTTTATTTTCTCAAAGAATCAGCTCTTGGTTTCATTGATTTTTTTTCTATTGTTTTATTCTTCTCAGTTTTATTTATTTCTTCTCTGATCTTTCTTATTTCTGTCCTTCTGCTGACTTTGGGCCTCATTTGTTCTTCTTTTTCCAATTTCAATAATTGTGACTTTAGACTATTCATTTGGGATTGTTCTTCCTTCTTTAAATAGACCTGGATTGCTATATACTTTCCTCTTAGAACTGCCTTTGCTGTGTCCCACAGAAGTTGGGGCTTTGTGCTGTTGTCATTTGTCTCCATATACTGCTTGATCTCTGTTTTAATTTGGTCATTGAGACATTGATTATTTAGGAGCATGTTGTTAAGCCTCCATGTGTTTGTGAGCCTTTTCATTTTCTTTGTACAATTTATTTCTAGTTTTATATCTTTGTGATCTGAGAAGTTGGATGGTAGAATTTCAATCTTTTTGAATTCACTGAGGCTCTTTTTGTGGCCTAGTATGTGGTCTATTCTGGAAAATGTTCCATGTGCTCTTGAGAAGAATGTGTATCCTGCTGCTTTTGGGTGTAGAGTTCTGTAGATGTCTATTAGGTCCATCTGTTCTAGTGTTTTGTTCAGTGCCTCTTTAGTGTGTCCTTACTTCTTTCCTGTCCGGTTGATCTGTCCTTTGGAATGAGTGGTGTGTTGAAGTCTCCTAAAATGAATGCATTGCATTCTATTTCATCCTTTAATTATGTTAGTATTTGTTTCACAAATGTTGGTGCTCCTGTGTTGGGTGCATATATATTTATAATGGTTATATTCTCTTGTTGGACTGACCCCTTTGTCATTATGTAATGTCCTTCTTTATCTCGTTACTTTCTTTGTTTTGAAATCTGTTTTGTCTGAAAGAAGTACTGCAACACCTGCTTTTTTCTCCTTATTGTCTACATGAAATATCTTTTTCTATCCCTTGACTTTTAGTCTGTGTATGTGTTTGGGTTTGAGGTGAGTCTCTTGTAGGCAGCATATAGATGGGTCTTGCTTTTTTATCCATTCTGTTCCTGTGTGTCTTTTGATTGATGCATTCAGTTCATTTACATTTAGGGTGATTATCGATAGATATGTACTTATTGCAATTGCAGGCTTTGGATTTCTGGTTACCAATGGTTCACGGGTAGCTTCTTTATTATCTAACCATCTAACTTAACTCTCTTATTAAGCTATTATAAACACAGTCTGATGATTCTTTCTCTCCCTTTTTATTCTTCCTCTTCCATTCTTTATATGTTAGGTGCTTTATTCTGTACTCTTTTGTGTTTCCTTTGACTGCTTTGTGGATAGTTGATTTTATTTTTTGCCTTAGTTAGTATTTGGTTGGTCTGCTTTCTTTGCTGTGATTTTATTTTTTCTGGTGACATCTATTTAGCCTTAGGAGTGCTTCTATCTAGAGCAGTCCCTTTAAAATATCCTGTAGAGGTGGTTTGTGGGAGGCAAATTCCCACAACTTTTGCTTGTCTGGGAATTGTTTAATCACTCCTTTGTATTTAAATGATAATCGTGCTGGATACAGTATTCTTGGTTCAAAGCCCTTCTGTTTCATTGCATTAAATATATCATGCCATTGTCTTCTGGCCTGTAAGGTTTCTGGTGAGAAGTCTGATGATAGCCTGATGAGTTTTCCTTTGTAGGTGATCTTTTTTCTCTCTCTGACTGCCTAATTTAATACTCTGTCCTTGTCTTTGATCTTTGCCATTTTAATCATTATATGTCTTGGTGTTGTCCTCCTTGGGTCCCATGTGTTGGGAGATCTGTGGGCTTCCATGGACTGAGAGAGTATTTCCTTCCTCAGCTTGGGGAAGTTTTCAGCAATTATTTTTTCAAAGACACTTTCTATCCCTTTTTCTCTCTCTTCTTCTTCTGGTACCCCTAAAATGCAAATATTGTTCCTTTTGGATTGGTCACACAGTTCTCTTAAGATTTTTCATTCCTAGAGATCCTTTTATCTCTGTCTGCCTCAGCTTCTCTCTATTCATGCTCTCTGATTTCTATTCCATCAACAGTCTCTTGCACCTCATCCAGTCTGCTCTTAAGACCTTCTACCGATTGTTTCATTTCTGTTATCTCCCTCCAGACTTCATCCCTTAGGTCTTGCATATTTCTCTGCAGGTCTGTCAGCATGGTTATAACTTTTATTTTTAAGTCTTTTTCAGGAAGATTGGTTATATGTATCTCAGCAGGCCCTCTCTGCAGGGTTGTCTGAGTGATTTTTGACTGGACTAGATTCTTTTGCCTGTTCATGGTGACAGAAGTGGTTGTAGGCAGGTGGCGCATGTGTCAGCTGGGAGAACAACATCCCTTCCTGCTTGCTGGTTGCCTTGCCCTTCTCCGCTGCCTGTGTCGGTTACTCGCACACAGGGAGTAGTCTCTGGGATAATCTCCTGAGTTGCTGTGGGCGGGGCGTCCCTCAGGATAGCCTAGAGGCCTTTGTGGGGTCACAGTCATGCTGGGTGTGTTCTCCTGTGAGAACGGTGCCCCTTCATGCCTTCCGCACCTTGCTCAGGCTTTCTCTGTGTTGGGCAGTTGCATGCCAGTGGCAGCCTCTGGATCTGTCCCGGTAATCTATGTGCTGGGAGAAGCCTCTGTGTGGTTGCTGTGGGCAGGGCTGTTCTCCGGCTGCTCTGCAGCTATGGCGGGTCAGCTGGTTTGCTTGCAGTGTTGGCCAGGGAGAATGAATGGCAGGCTGCTTATCACCGTGAGGGGGGCTTCAGGGGTGTGTTAACCCCCCAGGGGGAAGGGCGCCTGAAGTTCCTTAAGATTCCCAGCCTGCTGGGCTGAGGTGTGCCAGGATGATTTTGTCCAGCTGTTAAGCCCTTGTCCCTTTAAGACTTTAAAAAAGTGTCCACTTTTCTTTTGTCGCAGGGGAGCCAGCTGTGGGTACCCGTTCGCAGTCTCCATCTCAGATTTTACTTTTCCGTTTCTCTAATATCCAGTACACCATGCAATGTGTGTCTGTGCTCCTGGGGCAGATTACTAGGGCTGGTTATTTAGCAATCCTGAGCTTCCACTTCCTCCCCACTCTGAGTCTTTTCCTCTCGGATTGCTACTTTGTACCTTCCCATTTTCCGTGTGATGTTGGGTTCTTGCAGATGTAGTCTGGCTGGTGTGCTGTATCTTCTAGTCAATCTTTTAGGAATGGTTATATTTGCTGTATTTTCAAAATATATTTGGCTTTGGGAGGAGATTTCCACCACCCTACTCACGCCACCATGTTTTCCTTCCCTCCTCCATATAAATTGTAAGACAAGCTTGTTAAATTCCACAAAAACGTGCTAGGATTTTTATGAAAAATTCTCTGAATTTTAGTTTAGCTTGGGGAGAATCCATCTTTATGATACTGAGTCTTCCTATTCATTAACAGACTATTTCTCCTATTTGGGTCTTTAAAAAAAGTTTTTTAAAAAAGTAATGTAGTTTTTTTCTATGACTCTTTTACAAATCTTTTGCTAGGTCAAATTCTAGAATTTGTTGTTACTGTAAATAATATCTTAAAAATTTTAAATTTTATTCTTTTATACCAATGTTTAAGAATGTAATTTTAACAATCGATCTTGTATTCAGCATCCTTGCTAAACTGTATTATTAGTTTTAATAGTTTGACTAGAGTCTCTTGGATTTCTATGTAGCTACTTACATCATTTGAGGTTAATGATGATTTTGTTTCTCTTTATCCATTATATGTACCTTTTATTTCTTATGCTTTTCATTCTGTATGGTCTAGAATTTCAATATGATATTAAAGAGAAATAGTTATGGTAGTTATCCTTTCCTTCCAGATTTTAAAGAAAACCCTTCAAATATTCCATCTTTAATAATAATGTTTGCACTATTTTTTAATATACAACTTAATCAGGTCATGGAAGTTTCCTTGCATTTCTCGTTTACTAAGAGTTTTTATCATAAACAGTATTTACTAACATTTATTGGGTACAAACCAGGTGTTAGACATTGTTCTAAGCACTTAACTACCATATTATATGCTTATAACAAATCTTTGAGGTTATTATCCTTATTCCACCATGAATAAATAGTTACAGTAAAGTCACGTCAGTAATAAGTTCAAGTCCAGTAGTAGAACTAGAATTTGAACCCAGAAGGCTGGTTTAAGAACTCACAGTCTTAATCACTCTTCTGTATTGCTTCTTTTGATGAGTGCTGAATGTCCTCAGATGCTTTTTCTGCATTTGATTTGACCATATGGCTTTTCAACTAATTTGCTAATATGGTGTATTACATTAATTAATTTTTAAAATGTTACCTCATCTTTGAATTCCTGAGATAAATTCAACCTGATCATAATGTATCTTTCTTTTTAAAATAAAGTGATGGATTTAATTGGCTAATATTTTATTTAGCATTTTTATATATATGTTCAAAAATGAGATTAACTCACAATTTTCCTTTTTCTTGCTGGTTTTGGTACCCAGGTTATACTAGCTAAACTCATAAATGAGTTGAGGCATGCATTTGGTGACATTTTAGTCCTCATTATAAGGTTGACAAATATAGTTAGTATAACAGCTAGCACAGTAGTTAGACTCCTAGACAACCCAGTGAGGTTCCTGACATCTTATCATTTGGCTAAGCTGGGGACAAGGGTGCCCAGGGGCATCTGGACCACTTATTAGTGAATGGCAGCCTAGGATTGCCCAAACCGGCAGAAACAGCCTAATGTTTTCCTTCTCAAAGGTGCCTGAGCCTTAATCTGGTTTAAATAATGGTGGCTGTCTTTTACTCAACCATATTCACATCTAAACAGAATAAAAGTAGACATATTTTTACTAGTACTTTACAGCTTACAAAATACTTCAGTATTTCTTATCTCACTGAATTGATCTATCCTAGCAGCTTTTTAAGAGCCATTCTTTTTCTATTGTACAGACTATTCTCTATTTTACAGATTACACATAAGCAAAGACTACTCAACTAGGTTAAGCAGCTAGTAAGCGAACTGGGTTAAAAAATCAAATCTATTTTTTCTTCACTTCAATTACATCAAGAAAGTATTTTTTGTAGGAGAGATTCTAGCTCCTACAGTGACAATGATTAGCATCTTAGTTGTTACTGACAGTACCAAGAACGAAATAATGAATTTTCAAAATGGGTTGGATGAGCCTCTATTTCTGTTGAGAGTATAGACATGCACAATTTACTATGGACATGCCCAAGTGAATTTTAATTTATCTCCAGCTTTAGAGGTTTATCTATCTATCTATCTATCTATCTATCTATCTATCTATCTATCTATCTATATATTTTACTTTATTTTATTTTTATTTTTTTAATTCATTGTGTTATCATTAATCTATAATTACATGAAGAACATTATGTTTACTAGACTCTCCCCTTCACCAAGTCCCCCCCACAAACCCCATTACAGTCACTGTCCATCAGCATAGTAAGATGCTGCAGAATCACTACTTGTCTTCTCTGTGTCAATATATTTTTTAAACAAAAAGTTAACTGTATCTCTTCTAGTGGCCAGGCATTCTAAGCATTACATAGGGTTAGACAAAGCTGACATAAATAAATAGAGAAAAGTTTTAAATATGATTAATTATTAATAGTTCAAAAACACCTTACCATAATGTAGAGCTGTTTGACCTTCATTGTCCTAGAAGAGAAACAAATGATACATTTTAGAAGTCTAATTTATTGCAAAAGTATGAAAGTACATATGCTAAAGCAAATATATCTGATATACCAAAGTTTCATAGATTCATCAGATACAGGAACCCACAGTAACTTTTGAGCCTCACAGTACCTTTTGACCAAGCCCTCTATCTTGGAGAAGAGAAGAATGTTGAATGGTAATAGCTACAGTAGAGTGACAGGAAAAACAGATCTGAAGATATTAAACCAAAGAGAACCCTTTAAATATGGTAATTTGATTACCCAGTTAGTGGCAGAAAAAGTGATGCTGTATATCACTTATCTTGGCTAGTATTATAATGTTTTTTTCTAAGGTTATCCCCAAATCTATCTAAGAAGTCTGTGATTTCTAGTAAGAGTTAGTAGTTTTTTAATCCCTTTTCAAAGAGTCACAGATTCCAGGCTCATTGACATTAGGTTTCCTTAAAAAGATCAAATATAAAGAACTGTGATTTCAAAGCACACAAAGCCCTAAAAGTTGTTAGAAGGTCAAAAGTTTCCATAGATAACTCATAAAACTCCAACAGTTATGTTTTATTCTTTTAAAACTAAGATATTCTAACTATACATACTAATTACAGCATAAGTGAGTACCTTTTAGCAATGCTGCCTCTTAAATTGAGAGCAAGTGATCACATTCCATGGGCAACAAATAATCAGAATTAAGTACAGGTGAGAAGCAGAATTTAGTAATTTTGGTTTGTACTTAGTAATATGCATGAACATTATTATACCCCTGGTAATTAAGAATAAATGCTTAACCATTATGGTGAATAATTGGAAAAGGGTGGTATTATAACTCAAATCAACTATTCTTGGGCACACCATGTCTATCTTTCCCATTTCCTAAAAACTTAATTGTGGAGTTGGGTCCCAGAACTTTTTGGCTATGGTTCTGCTTAATAACCTTGGATGAAAAGCAAAAAGCTGCCACAGGGGACTTATTTTTTGGTCCAGAAGGTAGTAAGAAAAAAGTCTTTCCTTAGTGGCTTTTTAACACCTAGAGAAGCTTGGCATGGATGACAGCTGATGAGGGACAGGGAGACAACCTTGAGGCAAGACAGATTAATTAAACAGTTTTCCTACCAGGGAATGGGAGTTCTCACTGGATTGAGAGGTGAAGTGTGGGTGGGAGGGTGGGTGGAGATATGAAAGAAGCAATTCTGAGCGGCTCTGGAAAAAGGGTAGACTTGGCTGAGGTGTAACAGTAGCTAAGTTTGGGATGCCCTTTAAGCATCATAAAGATAATAAACTCTAAGGGGAGTAACAGATGGAAAACCCTTTGGTTTAAGAGATCATTTTTGCCTACTTCTTTCTTGTCTTGTCTGATGCAACCCCTGCCTTGCTCCCGGCTCCCCTTTGCCTTGCCCTGCCCTTGAGGTTAAGGACAGGTAGGGGAAGGGAGCTAAGGCAGCTACAGTGAACAGGATCCAGCTGATGCGTACGCAGGGCAGCATGGCAATGGGAAGTTGTACTCCAGAGCATTCTGACTTGACTGGTTATAGCGAAGGGCAATTTTGAAAGCACTGTACTGCCCTCATGGTTTTGTACTCCTATCTACTTTGCCAGTTTCCAATGTTAATCAGTAAAGGCTATGTATATGTGTGCACGTGTGTGTGTGTATGTATACACGCACTGAATGGGTTAATAGATTCAGTTAGTTTAAATGTCTGGCAATAGAAAGCAATTTCAGAAAGGGTTTAATCTATTGCAATTTCAGGACTCTCCTTATGCATCCATCATGCAAGGTTTTATTTTCTACACTTATTCATCTTTAGTAAGTGTAGTTTTCTTGCTTCCTATGCATAACTTTGCTTAATCACTGTGTTCATATATACTCAAAAGTTCAGTTTCTTTCATTTCTATTGCTTATCTTCTTTCTTATCTTTTCTTATCACTAGGGAGGCAGACCATGATTAATTTCTTTCAGTCACTTTTACCAATGAATACTAAATCTGTGTCTCCAGCCCAACTGCCAATTAATTAAAATTATTTATTGAGCTCCTATTATGACCTTGTCACTGTTCTAGGCACTGGGAACACAGAGGTAAGAAAAGCAGAGAAGGTCCCTGATGTTATAAATTTTACATTCTAGTGGTAAGGGAAGCAAAAGTAAATAAACATGTTTAATAATAGGCAGTGATAAGTGCTTTGAAAACAAAAACAAGTCAGAGTAAGAGTCTAGAGAGATGTGAGGTGCTATTTTAGAGAGGACAGGGAAGACTCTGAGACAGTGTGTTTTCACAGAGAGCTGGGGAAGATTCTAGAATAACCATGTAACCCAAGCTGAGCAAATCAGTGCACCATCATCCTCTTGTCTGAAAGAAAGCATGCCATTCAGGCCTAGCTGATTAGAATTTTTCTCTTAGGATTTTAACAAATGGAGCTAGGGGATGATGTGTGTGTGTAGAAGTCTTTCCCTCTCTCATCAAAAGAAAATGGTATAGTGAAGACAGACAGACACAAAAGGACAAATATTGTATTATTACATTTATAAGAAGTACTTTGAGTAGTCAGACTCATGGAGACAGAAAGTAGAACAGTGGTTACCACAGGCTGGGGGTAGGGAGGAGTGGGGAGTTACTGTTTGATGGGTGTAGAATCTCAGTTTGGGATGGTGAAACAGTTCTGGAGATGGATGGTGGTGATGGTTGCACAACAGTGTGACCATACTTGTATAGTGACTGTAATGCCACTGAACTGTACACTTAAAATGGTTAATTTTATGTTATGTATATTTTACCACAATTTTGAAGAAAAACTATATACCTGGGCCGCAGTGATGAAGAAACCAGTTAGTCTTTGTCTTCATGGAGTTTACAATCTAGCTAATATACCACAAAAGAGAAAAACCTAAACAGCTTAACAGAGGATTGACTACAGTGTGATAAATTTATATGACAGATTAGTAGGTAACCACCAAAAATTATGCTAAAGATGAATATCTCTGTATATGAGAAGCTATTTCATGATAATAAAGTAGGTTATAAAACTATGTACAGTATGATCCCATTTTTGTTTTTAAAATGTTTTATAGAAAAAAATAAGGACAGATCAAAAGTGGTAAGAATTATCACAAGGGTAAGATTATGACTGAAATCTTTTTATATTTAATATTTGTATTTTATAAAAATCTGTAAAATATATTCATATTACTTTTCTAATATGAAAAAGGTACTGCTCAGAATCTGAATACCATCTATATGTTTACAAACATTTTCCAGTGATTACGATTATTATTAGGTCCTTCTAAGAATAACTGATCAAACCAAATTAAAATTATAGTTACTTATAATGGCTGCTTGCAATTACAAGCATGATAGGGTTACCTTTCCTGTCCCATCCGTTTCTTGTTTGCTATGTTCTTCAGATAGCCATGCCTAATTTGGGGCTTTTGAGTTCAGATGCTGTGGGCTGAAGTGTTCTAGTGTTTAATGTGAAATATTGTGATTTTCTGATCTTTCAACTTAGAGCATGTCTACCTAGAAATCAATTAGAGTAGGAACATGAACATAAGAACCATGACTCCAATCACAGAATTGATTGACAAGTGGGAAATAGAAAGTCAGCCAGGTTGTCTTCTAATTCTATTATCTTTTCTGTCTTCCAAGAGTACTGGAGAAAAGAAGCAGCCTTTAAAACAACATCAAGAATTTCCCTCAATTCCAAATTGTTCATATGTCTAACCACCTTGATATGTCTAAAGAATAGGTATTTGTATGAGACAAAGAAAGGATGATTATTTTAAATTAATAGCTAATCAAGTTGTAGTCCTTAGGGGCCCAAATGTAAATTCTTCTTTTATTCATCTTTTGTATGTCTAGCACATAATAAGCACTCAAGAAATGTTCACTGAACTTGATGATTATGACTTACTAATATAAAGCCTGTTGAGTTGGCAATCATTATAATAATTTTAAACCAACTACTCTACCATAATACTCTTATGGTTATGATATTTTAATAAAACACATTATCTTGTTTCTACAAAATCTTCACTTCTGTTATTTCTCTTTGTGTTTCTAAGTGGAATTTTTATTAAAGAAAAAACATGACTGCATTTTTTTCTTGGTAAACTCAAAATAGAATATAAGTATCCAAACCTTAGTCTTTATAAACATTCTGTTTTAAAATATATTACAAAGAATAAATGGAATTGAATGTCAAGAATGAGTAAGTGAAAGCTTTTACTCATCTGGTTTACATCTTATATCAGCTAATTTTTAAAAATTTAAGTTGATTAAATTTTTTGGTTGTTTCATTTCAAATGACCACACCAGAAGAGGGTTGTTTGTCATGATTATTTATGCTCTTCCATCCTGTTTTAGCTTTAAAGAAATGTTCAAACTTAATAAATATGGAGTTGTTACAAACAGCAGTAAAAACAATTCCAATAAATTAAAACTGGTCATACATTTGAAATCTTTGTAAGGGATTATACATTAGGGTAAAATAAAAATACTCAGTTGAATTAAAAATATGCAAAATCACATAATAAAGTTAAAATGTAGAAAAATTCAACCAGGCTTAGAATCAAACCACAAAAGCATAGAAAGATGCAACCCTACACTGTACCTCCATATCCTTTGTTTCCAAATAAATAATAGAAATTAAAAAGGAACAGAAATGAATGATAAAATATAGGAAATTTAAAGACCAGACTGTCAAATAAGGAAAGAAAAATGTAGCCATGACCCCCGTAAGTGATTCTTCACCATTCCGTGTAAGGTGGTGGGGAATCGGGGAAGCTGCCCTCCTTCCGGCCTGTTCCTCTGTGCTGACTCTCGCAGGACTCTGACTAGTGCACCCACTACTCTGCAGCTGGGTTCAAAAGCAGCCACTCTTCTTTATAAAACTTTAAGTAGAACCTTGAGCTTTTGCAGTCCTTGCTTAAAACTTTCTCATCCCCCTTCACCTTTTACCTTGTATTATTTATGAATATGTCTGTGCTCTCCTGGTCTTTTAAAAAAAATTG
The DNA here is from genome assembly GCF_040802235.1 of Manis javanica. Lineage (NCBI taxonomy): Eukaryota > Metazoa > Chordata > Mammalia > Pholidota > Manidae > Manis > Manis javanica. Next base: position 88,725,251 of record NC_133166.1, read on the forward strand.
AGGTATATACAGTAAAATGCACAAATCTTAGTGTAAAGATGAATTCTGACATATGTATACACTCATGTAACCATTGTCCAGATTAAGATTCCATTCTCACTGATTTTCTTCCTCTTCACCTATTTCCCCCATCCTACCTCCCCTCCCCTATGATAACCACCAGTCTATTCTTGGTGTTTATGAGTCTATTTCAGTTTTGTCTTCTTGTTTTGTTTTTTAGCTTCCACCTGTAAGTGAAATCATATGGTATTTGTCTTTTCCACCTGACTTTTTTCACTTAGCATAATACTCTCCAGGACCATCCCTGTTGTCACAAATGCCAAGATTTTACCTGAAGAAAACAAAATCACTAATCTGAAAAGATACATGCACTCTTATGTTTACTGTGGCATTATTTACAATAGCCAAAATATGGAAATAACCTTAATGTCCATTGATGGATGAATGGATAAAAAAGATGTACATTGACACAGTGAACTATCACTCAGCCATAAAAAGAATGAAATCTCCTATTCTTTTGAAGGTAAGGGCCATGGCATAGTTTAACCTTTATTAGATCCCTATTTCCTTCATCCTTGTACCTAGCACAAAACATCACATAAAATAAAAATTAAGTAAGACTAGAGAAAAATAAACTACTTGCAGGAAAACTACATGTAGTTATGCCTCACTAATCCAGGGACTTTACAGTTGGCATGCTCAAGTACCTGGAACACGGCCCAGAGTACAAGGAAAAAACGTGGATAAGGACCGTATTAAACAGATTGTGACTAGCTGGCTCACCGTATGAAAGGATTTTTCTAGCTAGTTGGAAAAAGCAAGGAAAGGTCAGTCTTCACCTATGAAATATGAGATGCAACAGGAGGCATTAGAGACACGTAAAGTGAACAGTGAAGGAGAAAGCAAAGAGCAAAGAGCAGAAATGGCAAGAGGACCAGCAGAGCCTAATGATAATTAAAAGAAAGAACGGGGGCCACAATAGCAGCAGCCAGCAGAAATTAGAAGCTATGACAGAGGTGGTAAGTTGCAGACATTTTAGACCATAGAGATTAGCAGCTATAAAGAGGGGTGGGCTGTGTGCCAACCAGTAGCCTTCAGCAATCTCAAGAGAAAGAGAAGCTTTAGGCCTATGCTTCCCACCATCTACAAATGAACATAGTATTGTATAATGATTTAAGAAAGAAGCAGTGAGGTATAGAATATATTGTAGGAAAAATATTTTGTAGAAAAAGTTAAAAACTAAAAAGGAGAATGTAACTGTTCAGCTGTTTGAAACCAAGACTAATCTAGAATGTTTAACTTCCCAAGAGGTGCTAGATGGTTAACAGCTTGTTAGAGTAAGGAAAGAAAAAGGGACAAACATTGGCTGGGTACCAGCTGTGTGCTGGAAGTTTTACAAACATCATTTCTCTTAATCTTCACAACAATACTATTACATAAACATTATTCCCATTTCAAGCTGGGTAAAATGAGGTACAGAGAGATTATATGACTTTCCCAAGGTCCCAGGCCCCTCTGGTATCAAAATCCATGTTCTCTCAACTGTATGATGCTACTGAACTCAAGCAAGGGGAGTCAACACAAATAAATACAAGTAAGGAGAAATGTGGCTGCAATTTTTATTTTTGCAGGTTAAAGACAATAGGTAGCCTAAATTATAGTCTCACATATAGCATGCTGGTGTAATTCATATTAACCATAATCTCAAAATTGATAGACCACATTCCGAGTGAATAATCTTACTCTTAGGATAACACACTCATCTTTGTTTTCCTTAGTTGATGGCTATGCTTTTTCAAATATGTGTATTTTGAGAAGCTGAAACTTAGTTAATGTATTTTTAAAAATTAACTTACTAAGCTGACCTAGCATTCAAAGTTAAATATGTAAGATAACAGAGCCAAACTGCTTTCTGTCCTGAAGAGTGTTTTGCTTACTGCATTACTGTTTCTGTAATACTACACAGTAAAATTCAATCTATCTCAGTCCACTCAATTCTAAATCTCTTGTACGGTAAATAATCAGACTTATGTTAGAGAAATCCATGAAATGATTCTTTTTGTTCATACTGATTCACTCTTCACTTTCACAGTGAAAATGTTCATAGTCTGCTACGTCCACAAAACAGTTCCCTGTCCACAGTTGGTACTATTTGCATTTACATTTGTTGTTGGTAGGAGCATAAATTAGTTTAACACTTAGAAAATGTTCAATGCCTCTGGTTTAGCATTTCTAGAATCTATTTTTAAAAAATACTTTGAATATTTTAAAAGCTTTATGAGAAAACAAAATCCCTGATTCTGGAAGATATATACACCCTTATGTTTACTGCCACCACATTATTTACAATAACCAAGATATGGAAGCAATCAAAGTGTCTATTAATAGATGAATGGATAAAGAAGATGTGGTACATGTGTACAATAAACAATTATTCAGCCATAAAAATGAAAAAAATCTTGCCATTTGCAACAACATGGATGGACTTAGAGGGTATTATGTGCAGTGAAATAAGCCAGGTGGAGAAAGACAAATACCAAATGATTTCACTCATTTGTGGAGTATAAAAACAAAGCAAAACAAAAAAACAAAAGATAGAGACACTGAGAAGTGACTGGAGGTTACCATGAGGGAGAGGTTGGGGTGAGTGGGTGGGAGGGGAAGGGGGATAAAAGGGCATAAAAATTCTCAATCATAATATAAGTTGGTCACAGGGATGGTAGTACAGCATGGAGAATACAGCCAATGATTCTATAACATCTTCCTATGTTGACAAGGTAGTAACTGCATTAGTGGGGGTGAGGATTTAATAATATGGGTAACTGATGAAGCACTGTGTTGTATACTTGAAACCAATATAAGATTGTATATTAACTATACTTCAATAAAAAAGTTAACAAAAAAAGCTATATGAAAAAAGTTCTATCTAGAATAGCAAGAAACTAGAAACAATTTAATGTCCAACAATTTAACGTCCAACAATATAGGAAAAATAAATAATATATCCACTGAGTACATTATTATACAACAACTTAAAATTATGGTCAAAATACATTTGTAACTTAGAAAATCATCACAGTATTATTAGTGTTATATGGAGGAATCAAAAATGTTTTTATAGTAAGATCTCAACTATGTAAAGCAAGCAAAGAAATTTTTTAGTGAATCACTATATTGTACATGTGAAGCCAATATAATATCATTTATCAATTATATTCCAATAAGAATCATGGTATATTGAAGGTATATTTTACTACAATGTATGATCTACTACAATGTAAAGTGTAGGTAAATCTGCAGTTTCTTCTTTTTACTTTTATGTAAATTCTAGGATTTCTAATTATGAGCAGGTACTATCTTCATAATGGAAAAATAAAACATCTTGAATTTTTCAAAGCTACATTGTTTTGTAATATAGCAGAATCTGGTATGTATCATCTCCCTGAAAACTAGCAGCATATATTGGAAATATGGAATTCTGAAGCTAAAATTTTAGAAAATCTATTCAAAGTTGAGAGATATGGTAAGTATACTGGGTGAGAGAAACAGGTTTCAAATGTTGGCAGGCTAGATCAGTCCAATCTAACAAGATGAAACTTCACAGACATAAATATCCTGTACTAAGAACCAAACAGTCATGAACTACAGGGTGGAAGATATATCTTAGAAGCATAAATAGAAGATGTAGGAGCTATATAGGGGGTAAGCTCAGTCAGTTTGATGTAGCTATTCAAAAACAAATTAAAGTTTAGAAATTATTAATAGTTGGATAATGTCGGAATGAGGAAAGTGATAGTACCTGTAGCATGCAGAATTCTAGGGTGGCCCCCAGTGACCCACGCCCTTGTATAATCCCCTGCCCTTGGGTGTTAGTAGAACCTGTGAACAGGGTGGAATACTACCAGTGGAGGGCAGAGACAGACTGCAATTAGCTGGACTTAAAGCAGCAAACGGTCATGTTGACCACGTGGTGAATGGTCCATGGCCTCTAGCTGGGAGCCGTGGTCCTGCCATTCTAAGTAACTGGATCCTACCAATGACCTAAATGAACCTGGTACACCAAGCTCCCGATGGGAACACAGGATGGCTAGTACCTTTAATGCAACCTTAACAGACCTTGAGCAGAAAACTCACATAAGCCAAGCCCCAACTCCCAACTCCGGCAGCCTGTGAGATAATAAACATGTGGTGTTCTAAGTTGTTGAATTTGTAGTAATTTTCTATGAAACAATAACAATCTAAAACAGTGCTATCCTGTGTGAATCATTATTCTTGCAATGTGCACAGTACTGAATCTGGGTTGAAACATATTGTGAAAGTTATATATAAAAAGCTTGAAAAAGGCTTTGGTTGGATGATAAAGTAACCTTACATCATGTCATGTTAGGAGTGAAAGAGAAAATATCTGAAAATAGAGCAATTAAATTTGTTTCTACATGGCTACACATTGTAGAACTAGGAAGAGTATGAGAAAATTACAGGGTCAGATACTTAATTTTCTAATAGAAAGATGTTTTTCTTTCTATTACATAAAAAAGGTGCTTTAATATTCCTTAAATTCTTTATCCCTGAAAGTTTCCAAGCTTAGAAAAATGACTGAGTAGCAGGTATAGTATAGCAAGAATCTAAGTACTTCTAGATAGTCTGATTAGTAACTTTTAAAGACTGTCTCTTTCTTAGGCATTTGCATCTTTAAATACTGTATGTGACTAAAGAGGTATTTTCTATTACAGTATGAAAATCTGCAGTGTCTGGTAAATTATACGCAGCCAGCAAATATTTGTTAAATGAATGAAAAAACAGAAATAAAGAGATGAAGGTATTAATATGGTAAGATCTAATTATCCTTTAATTTGGGGGGAGTGGTAAATTATAAATAAAACTTTGATGATGAGGGAGACAGCTACTGTCTCTGAGAGAAAGAACTATGTCTTTCTCTAGCAAATAAGACCTTATTTGAATGAGCCCTGTGAGTTGAAAGTCCCAGTGTTAGTCTTGGCAATACCACTCTCTACACACTTGGTCCATACTGAAATGATTAATTCTGGGGTTCAGGTGAAACTGGGAAACATTTTAAGGCAGGAAGTATAGGATAAGAATTCAGGAAATGGGAGATGTTAAGAATTAATAATCTAGAAAAATTTCAGATTTTGAGGTCTTGACAGGAAGCAAGGTTCAAGATACTAGGGTGCAAGTAAGATTAAATGGAGCATAATAAATGCGTGCTGCCCATGCGAGAGGTTTTCACAAACTGTGAGCAAGACTGGTAGGGGTCAACATGAATGCTGAAGCTCCTAAACAAGACAGCATGGACAGAATGGGGAAAGAAGTTGTGAGTCATGTTCTTTTTTTGTTTTTTTTATTAAGGTATCATTGATATACACTCTTATGAAGGTTTCACAAGGAAAACAATGTGGTTATTACATTCACCCTTATTATTGAGTCCCTCCCCATTCCCCATTGCAATCACTGTCTATCAGTGTAGTAAGATATGAGCCATATTCTTATCCCCCCCATTAATTAAAAAATTCAGTCCAAAAGCAATTAATTTTTAAATACTATATTTTTTGGATATACAAACACTGCATATTTCTCATCAGCTGTATTCCATAGCCTTCTGAACATTTACTTTCTATTGCTTTTACTAAAAACTTATGACTATCTTATTAGGCAATATATTAATAAAATCCAAATAAACTTTGTTATAATTTTTCATTTTTTTTAGTTCTTAATTATAGAACAAAATATATGAGGGATTAAAAATATATTTGAAAAATTACCCTTATTTACTAAGAAGACTGTTTATTCACTCATTTATAGGGGAAGAGGCAAAATGTTTCTTGCTTTTTATTTTTGAAGTCAAGTCTTTAAGCTATTGTACAATCATATCAAATATTTTGCTATTTGCATTCTCCTTATCCCCATTCCCTCTCTCCAACAACTGAATAATTTTGGTATGGTCAACTAAGCAATATAATAATGGTGGAATAAAAGATGTTTCCTTTAAAAAAAAAACAACTTTTTATTGCAGTGCATGTAATGCACAAACCTTAGTGTATAGCTTGATGAACTCTGACATGTGTATACACTAATGTAACTATTGCCCTGATCAAGATACCAGACATTCTAGTTGTTTCCCCTTCTCCTATTTCACCTGTTCCCCCACTTCTTCCCCTTAAAGATGTTTCAAGCCTCTTCAGTGCTACCTGAATTAATGTTTCCTCCCAGAACTCCTTAATCCAATTTGCTAAGGGGCCCTAGTTCAAGTTTTCCTTTTGATATCTGGGGAATTAATTCATATCTCCTGCTGTTGTTACTCAAATACAAAGCCTTTGACTTATATCTGCATTAATAAAATGGTGTCTTCACTGGTTTTCCTCCCTATTGCCTTTCTCCCTAGTAATAGAATACTGTCACTGGATTAATTATGCTAAAAAATTCCACTATGTTACTTCTTCTTAAAAACACACACACACATGGTAGTCTAAATTCCTCAGTCCATGGTCTGGCTCCACATTATCCTAATGTTCTTCATTACAAAGACACATCTTCCATTGAGCTGTCTCTGCTAGTTATTCCTATCCCCACCTGAGTGGCCACCCAGTATCACCTAACCATTATGGTTCTTCACAGGCCATGATTCCCTCCTGAAAATGTCTCTAAATATTGTGGCCATGCTCTCTTTTTTTCCCCATCCACTCTCCCAAAACAATTTCAGAGTATCTCTCACTAGGCACTTGGTTACATTCTGGCTGTAACTGTTCTTGTTATTTAATGAGTTACTTACTGTCCTAACAGGAAGCGACCAGAGGGCAGGGAACATGACTTACACTTCTTTTGGGTTCTCAACTGTCTTGTAGCATCCAGGTCATGGAGTAAGCATTTAATAAAAATATCTGAGTTAAATTTAATAGTATCAGGGTTGTTAGTTTTCTTATGTTTGTATTATTGATTTTTATTGCTATGATAGTCTGTAAAATATAGATGTGTTGTAGGTATCTATTCCTATATAAAACTCAAAATAATGAATAGGTTTATTCTCAGTCTGGACATCTTTATATCATTCTATGGCTTACATTATTTGTTAGGCATCCCTTCAGTTTGGTTGTTCTGCCAGTTACCTGCTAGATTTTAAAATTTCCTGATAATGCAATGACATATTATTTCACATCCATTAAGATTGCTAATGTAAAAAACACAGAAAACAACAAGTGCTGGCAAGGATGTAGAGAAACTGGAACCCTTGTGCATTGCTAGTGGGAATGTAAAATGGTGCAGCTACTGTAGAAAACAGTATGGCAGTTACTCCAAAAATTAAACAGAGAATTACCATATGATCCAACAATTCCACTGCTGGGTATATACCCAAAAGAAATGAAAGAGGTACTCAACAGCATATTTGTATTTCAGTGTTCATAGCAGCACTATTCACAGTAGCCCAAAGGCAGAAACAACCTAAATGTCCGTCAACAGATGACTGGATGAACAAAATGTGGTATATACATACATACATACAATGGAATACTGTTTGGTCTTAAAAAGGAGTGAAATTCTGACACATGCCACCTCATGCATTAACCATGAAGACATGCTAAATGAAACAAGCCAGGCAGAAAAGGACAAATATGGTATATGGGTCCACTTACATAATGTACCTAGAGTGGTCAAATTCCCAGAGGAAGTAGACTGTGGTTGCCAGGGACTGGGAGGAGGGGAGTACAGGGAGCTAATGTTTAATGGGTACAGAATTTTAGGTCGGGAAGATGAAAGAGTTCTGGAGGTAGGCGGTGGCGATGACAGCACACTAACGTGGGACTGTACTTAATGCTCCTGGACTGTTCATTTAAAAATGGTTAAAATAGTTAATTTTCTGTTATGTCTATTTTACCACAATAAAACATTTTTCATGTGATAACGGACATAAAAAAAAAAACCCACGAAGCCAAAAACAAAATCCTATGATGTGTTAAATGTGTAGGCCTCACCTTACTTTTTATTCCTTTCCCACTGTTTACTTTCTGCTTTTTTACTTTTTGTTTTGAAGAGCCATTGTCTGTTAATTTAAAAGCTTTCTTTCACATTTGACTTAGTTCTTAAAGGTCTACACTAATATGAATACCGTGGAATGAAACCCTAGTGACCTTACTATCTCTTGCTACACAAGATGCTTGAGAATAAACTTACTCTACTTTTAATATGACTTTAGGTTTATTTTTTCATCTATTGTGATGTTATTCTACAATTCCATTAGCATTATTGGAGGCACTTTGTTACATTTTGGCTTTAAAGTGATCTGTGCCTTCAGTCTAATAGTGCTAGCAGCAAAGTAATAAAGTGGCTTTAATTTTCTTTTATTCTATTCAGTAAACCATCATATATTTGTACTTGTGTATGTCTTACTGTTTACTTAAATTCACAATCAACACAAGGGATTGACAAAAAATTTTAGAAAGAAAAACTAATATTTATATACCTTTTACATGTGCCAGGAACTATGTTAGGCACCTTCACACATTTAATTCTCACAGGAATCATCTGAAGTAGGTATTATTATACTAATTTTACAAAAATGGAAATGAGACTTAGAAAGGTAATGTAATTTGCCTAAGTCACACAGTTAGTAAGTAAGCAGTACAATCTTAATTTGAACCTGTATCTTTCTGACCCCAAAGCTACATGAAAATGTCCTCTAGGCTATTAGGAAACACAGATCTGGAGTTTAGGAGAGAGGTCTGAACTAGAGATAAAGATCTGTAACCCCATCAGGCCAGAGGGAATAACTGAAATATAGGTGTTAGTGGGGGTCATCCAGAGAAAGTACATAGTGAGAGGCGGGGAAAGGCGGAACCTGTCATTGAGAAAGAGCAGACAGAAGACAATGAGCCTGATAAGGGTATCGGGAATAGTGGGCAAGGGCCAAACCACAAAGCAAGGGAAGAGAGTGTCAAGGAAAGAGTGGCCAGGAGTACAAAAAGATCAAGCGTGTAAGCCAAAGCACCCCCTCCGCTGAGAAGCCTGGGGCAGAATACAAAGGGCTTTCTCTGCTGTGGCAGCCAGGCACGGCACTTCCCGTGCACCACCATCAGAGCGGTCATCCCACCTCTCACCATTACGTGCGTCTCTCTTCCAGGCTGAGGTTAAGTTATGCCATGGGAAAGGCTCGGTCTCATTTGTTATAACTGCTTACTGGGTCTAGATCAGAGACCAGCTATAGCAAGTGCTCAAATGCTTACTGAATGAATAGGCTCAGGGCTACTTAAACCTACGATATAGTATTAAACAGGACAGAAAGCAGAGCCTGTTTAGGATCAGAAGATAATACTCTGGCTGACAGTCCAAATTTCTAGATGTGAGGTTCTGCTTTAGCTAACTTCTTAGCCTTCCCAGATGTCATTTCCCTGTGAACCTTTTCTGGTTAACTGGATTCCAGGTTCTGATCTTCATGGCCAGGCTTGCCCTGTTTTACCTGTATTTTGCATGCTATATAGAAGTGGTAATTATTTCAAAGTTAATATTGGATACTGAATGGTTGGGGAAGGGAGAAGATTCTTTAATAGGAAATAAGTCATTATAAAAATAACAATATTACTGGTAACTGTGACAATAATTACATTCATGGGACTTAGTAATAATTCTACTGCCCCCTTTTCTCACATATACATGTACACATATATGTAATATATATGTGGTAATAAAACCCAGGTTTATTGTATCCTAACGGTTTTTGTTAAAAACTTAATACTATGTATATTTCCATCTTAAACTATTAATACTTAACTGTACAGAACGTTTGATGTTTCTAGACTTCCTAACAGGACAGTTTCCTCCTTAGGGAATTTAGGTTGATCCCCACCCTCCAAAAACACACCATTCTCTCTTTTCTACTGAACATTAAGGTAAACAGTGCTTTAAGCTCCACTGTGAAAAGGCCAGATAATCAGTACTTTTCTAAAAATGTAAATATTCTATGTGGTAGAGAAATCCTAATGATTAAGCAAAGACTTCCTTCAGTGGAGCACAGCATTTAAAACTGCGAAATAGTGTCCTGGGGATTAGAGGTTTGCCTCATTTTATGCAAAAGATTTATTCCTGGAAAGTCAGGTGCATGTCAAATCATATTCTAAATGCAATGGGGAATTATAGCACTTGTTGATGAATCTTTCTAAGCAGTATTGTTTTACACTTGATCTCAGCCAAAAGGCCAAGAAGCAATAGCAGTAACTTTTTATAGTGTGACTAAGTATCCTTTACTTTATCGATTTGGTAAGGTGAAATGCAGTACTGTATTTCCCAACCTTTATATCAGCATTAATGTCTCAAGCCCTTTAACCATTTTATATGAAAAATTTCATACATACAGAAAAATAGAAAATATGAACCTCCATATACCCATCTCCCAGATTCAATAACTATAATGATCTTGCTCTTTGCTTCATTTATTCTTTTGCTTCTCACTGAAATAACTGAAAGCAATTTTCAGACATTATGTTATTTTCCATCACATATCTCAGTAGGAAACTCTAAAACACATTGGAATTTGCTTATATAACCACACCACCAAGTTTTCCTGATTCTGTTTCAAAAACATCTTTTTACAGTTCATTTGTAGGCATGAGAACCCAGTTAACATTTGATTGTTAGGTCTCTTAAGTAATTTTCCATCTAGAGCTGACCCCTTCTTTTTTCAAATTCCACTGACTTGTTTAGAATTAGAATATCCCAGAATGACCCACAATCCAGATTTGCCAATTTATATTCTTTTGATGTCATTACAACTACAACATGAATTTTTTTTTTTACAGGTTGTATTAAATTTGGGTTAAGCTTTTTTTGGGGGTAAGAATATTCATAAGTAGTACGCTGTGCTTCCTACTGTCAGTGTAAGTGTGAGAGGACGAGAGTAAACATTACAGGCAAAGAAAAAAAATGAGAAAGGCATAGATGGAAGTAGGTAAGTATGTGACGTGTTCAAGGGAACAAACTATCTAGACTAGCTAGAGATAGGTTTTTGATACTGTTGACAGCACTGTATACACAGGTCCCATTCATCTGGCCCTGCTGAATCAGCACTGCTAAACACAGAGGCTCAGAGATCTTTATTTTCACAAAGTTTCTAAGGAAGTTCAGATGCTATGCCAGGCCTGAAACCCACTGGCCTGGAGAACAGTGTACACATAAGTAGTCTTTTCTTGGTATGTGAAGCACATTCCTGTTTCTGGGATTTCTGGCATGTTTAACAGCAACTTCTCTCCATTGAAGTCTCAGCTTAACTATTACCTTGATTACTTGATTACTCTGTTCAAAGCAGCCAATCTGCTTTATTTCTCAGCATTTATCTGATATTGTCTCTCTTATTTATTTACTTGTTTTTAGAATATTTCAGTCACTAGAATATATGCCTCCAAAGTGTGTGGATCTTGTCTGTCTTGTTCACTGTGGTAAATTCAATGTTTAAAAGAGGCCTAGGTATTTAAAAGGTACATACTAAATATTCACAGAATGAATGGAAAAATTTGGCAAATTAAGGAAATTGTTTTTGGAACACTCGTACATCATGTGGATAGAAAGCACTAAAATCATCCTTTAAGCTTGTCTTCACTACGACTGGTATAGTAAGTATCTTCTTTGAGAATTTCTCTTTGCCATTTTGGATATTTTGTCTTATGACAACTCATGTTACCTTACTATTTAAAAGGAAAAATTTGGGGTAGTATTTCATAGAAGATAATTGTAACTCTGAACATCTATCTAATCAGTTCAATAATAATTTCCAAATGTACTTAATGGACTATTAAATCAGTAATTAGAAATCAAATTTTGCTACGCTGCAAAAGATGTCAAAATTATGTATACTCAGACTAAGGTATTTTTAAATTAAAATTTTATTTAATTAGTATTCCTCAGAGAAAGATATTTTAAAATTAAAATTTTATTTGATTAGTGTTCCCATAATCTCTATTAAATTTTATTTGTACCCTGCTGTCATAAAAAAAAAACAAACAGGCAGGGCACAGTACATATACAGAAAAAGCTAATGGTAAAAAAACTGAATGACATAGAACACTTAGCACCTCCTCCATTTCACCCCCCATTCCAAAAAAAATGTCCAGCAGAAAAAACGATTTATGGTTTAAGGAGGGTGAAAAAAATATGAATAAAGTGAAAAAAACTCTTAAATAAGTTGTTTCGTGGGGTGTTTGAAAACATTCCTTCCTTTTACCCACATGTCTGTGTTAAAGTTAATGGATTTCTATTGCATTCCTGTTGTCACTATTGCCAAATGCTTTCATAGGGATGAGGCATATACCTGGTTATTTAAGGAGCAGGATAAATGGGCCAAGACAGCTTCCCCTATCCCCAATTCACCAGGGAACATTTGAGAATTCCACCTGACATGAGGACAGCACTGTGCTCTTAAACAATCTGCAGTTTGATCCGATTGTTCCCCAGTGGGGGAGGTAGGCCACAGCTCACTCAAGAGTCATTGATTGGATTAACAGCCTAATTCCCAACAGATGAATAGAATACTGATGTCTTGTCAACCCAGATCACAAAAGGAAAACACAATCTGCTTCTACAGCTCAGAGATTTAACCCTCTATTAACCCTGAAGCTTAAAATTTCAGCTTTTAGTACAATTTTTTCAGAACGATTTGCCTATAAATATTATCAATGATGGTTTTTATCATCACAGACTTTCATCCTTATTTAATATTTTAAAGTGTTTAAAAACATGAAAAGATTTTTACTTCAGTTTTCACTGTCTACATTAGTCCTGCTGCTTAAATTGTTTCCTGGGTTTCCTAAAGAAATAATAAATGAGCTGCTTTCTTTGGGAAATCCAATAAAATAGGACATACACTATGGGAAGAAAAGTAACAAAATCCATATAGTCAAAGATGAAACTATTTTGAGCTATTTTTCTGGCATAAGCAACTGATTTTATTAAGGGGACTACTGAATGACTGTATTAAGGGGAATAGAGTCTCAATAAATGTTAGCTTTAGTTTATTTCCCAACTCTACCTCTACCTCCCAACCCTAGTAATTTAATAATTTCTGTGTATGGCTGTACAATAAAGAATGAAATAAAAAGGTCTTATTTCTGATGCAGGTTTAAAAATAATAAAAGACTTCAAGTCACTTATAAATGCAAATTCTATAATAAAGATACATGCAATGTCTTCTATGGGTAGTAAAACAGACAAAGATTCAGTATTCCAGGCAACTTTAATGGTACTTTATTTTACCCCTTTCCACCTATAACCTGCCAATGTAACAAGAAAGACTAGTTTTAGTCAATTGTGAGTAAAAACAATGATGGTAGTGGCTAATCTGTTCATTGCACTAAGCAATTTACATGTGCTGTCTTATTTAATCCACCTGACAACCTTATGAGGTAGGTATTAAGTTATTTCACAAATGAAAGAACTGAATCATAGTTGGGTTAAGTAACTTTGTCTGGGGTCACATGATTTGTAAGTGGCAGCCCCAGAATTTAAATTAAATCTTTGCCTCCAAAGCTTATGCTTTTGAATACTACTAGGATTTTATGAGATTCTCTGTATATCTTCATATTTATATGGAGATTTATCAGTATTCTGAGGTGTTAAAATTAAGAGTCAGCCCTCTCCTACAGTCTGTTATTATTCCTTTGTGAAAACATATCTATGTGTATGAAAGATCTCTATTGGCTTTTCTTTTTCTTTAGGACACTTTTTCAAGGATTTCATGAAAGCCCCTTAAAATAAGCGATGTCAAAAAACAGAAACCTTTTTGTCCATGGTTTTGGAGTCATATTTAACTTCTATCCCTTTTATCTCTTTTATTGTCTTTAATCAGTAAGGGTGAATGAATTCTCCTTCTGCACTGTATCTCTGATTCTTTTTCCACAATGATGGACCCTAACTGCCTCATCTACTAATTCCTGCAAGAGCTTTCCTAATAATTTGTCTGGTCTCCTGTCTCTTTTGCAAGCATTGTCCTAAGCATGCCATTCTTCTACTTGAAACTTCAAATCATATTCTAATTGTCTGCAATTCAAATAAGAAATTCTAACTAAGGACTTCCCTAACTTTTAATGGAATCTGGCATATTGTTATGGTTCTAAAAATAAACATTGCACATGTAGGAAGTTAGATCAGTTCAAATATGAGACTACGCAATGCATATAGATTGTTTATATTATTAGATATTATATTACATTAGATCATCTGATTCTTTTTGGCAATATATGTTTCCATAATAGCCATTACGTTAAAGAATATTTTTGAAAAATAACAACTAGAGAAGAGAATACATTTTTTGGAAATAGACAAAGAAAAAGCTCAACTAACACCAATTTAAAAAAATTCACAAAATATGGCTGGCGTGTAAGATCTTTAATATACTAGTCTCCCATATTTCTCTCAGATGTGTTTTCTTTTTAAGAAAATTAAATGTGTATATCATTTTACAGAACACTTTCATATACACCAACTTATTTGAAACTAATGTCCTGAAGTAAGTAGGATAGTTATTAGTAGCTTCACTTTATAAACAAGGAAACCACAGGCATTTTATAAATAAGGACAAATAAGTTCAACAGGGTTAAATGATTTGCCCAAAGTGACACAGTAAACAAACATTAGAATTAGGACTTAAACTTACGTCTTCCACACCAATGAGATAAATAAAGAAATGGCAAGTTTTGCAAGTTCAATGTCTACTTTCCATGTCTAGAGCACAAGCAACAGTTATCACTGAATTTTGATAACAAAACCTTAGGCACTAATATTTTGGCTAACCAAGACCCCCTGCCATCCCTAAATATGTTGCCAATGTTCATTCAGTTACACATGAAGAAATACAACTAAGAGGAGAAAAGACAGTCTTGGTAACTAAAAATGGTAACTTTATCCTAAAATAAAACAAACCAAAACCAAGTGTTTCAAAGATACAAATACCACAAACACATTCTGAATCAAGGACTTCTTAGAGGTTCCCTAGAAGCTGGAAGACTTTACAGAGGGAGATTCCCCACAGAAGCCCTTCCCTTCACACCTTAAAGAAGGGCCAGTGCAGTGTATGAAGCAGCCGAACTCTGTCCTTGGGCGTTAAAGACTTAACGGCACTTCCCTGGTGCCTACAGACAAGATGCTCTAAAGCCGCAGAGCGTAGTTTCAGAAGCTCCTGAGATTTTTTTTGTTCCTTCGTATAGTGTGAACTCTTAAATTCAGAGAAAAATATTTACAGCCCTCAATAATATATATTGGGGATATAATAATAATAATATATAATATTATATAATAATTATATATATAATATATAATTATAATATATATATAATATTAATATTATATATATATAATATAATATATAATATTATATATATAATATATAATATTATATATATAATATATAATATTATATAATAATATATAATAATAATATATATTTGTTCTGGATGCCCCGGCCAGGCATTAAAGTTAGCTGACAGTGATGGAAACCGTGGCGGGCATGTCTACTAACCCGTCTTTAAAAAATAATACCCTGAGAGGCCTGTTGTTTTGAATAATACTTAAGAGATTTTCACATTGTACATGTCTACAACTTTAGATTCCTATTATGTAATACAAAACAGCATTTTAGCAGTTATTCTAAAGTAAGCCATATTAACTTTAGCTATCCTTTCAAAAACCAGTGATGTTAACAATATGAAGAAGAAACCAAACACCAAAAGCAAACAAAAAACCCAAACAATTTTAATAACAAGGAAAACAAATCAATAGTGAATCCTTTGCGGATATACTTGTCTGACTGTGGAAACCAGGTTAAAGACAAGGGCTCGGACAGTTGTGCCTGAAACAAGCAGACTGCAGGTTTTATAAATACATACAGAAATAATTAAAATATAAGGGGTTTAGAGGGATTAATCTCCTTTAAATAATCTCTGCCACAAAGCCTGTAAAGATACTGCTGGCACCAGGCCCACGTGAGACCAGCTGTCGGATATCAGAGCAGCAGAGAGATTAACTGCTACCACTTCTGCACTGGCCTCCTCTACGCAGTCCTTTCTGGACTCCGTCTTCAGGACTCACTGCACGACAGAAAAAGGTTAGCAGAACAGTGCCTGGTACAATGTGGAGCATTATCATTTGACTTGATCACCTATCCTCGGCTGAGGAAAACAAAACAGAACAAGAAAGTTGGTGCTGGCAACAAAATGTAGGGCTCAGGGGACTCTGGGGAAATGCAGGAGGGCTCCACAAAAGTGCTGATTACCTGATTCTATTCATTTAACCCAAAGCAATTTCAAAGTCACTTTTAATTATTTTCAAACTGAGTTTTAAGTACTGCAGATAGTGCCCCTACTCCCAAAGGAAACAAGAAGCAACTGGTAACTCTTTAAAAACAGTAGCATTAATGTTGCTTCAAAGCTAGCCACAAATTCAACAAATATTTGTTGTAAGAGGTGACAGTGCAGATGAATAAAACAAAAACATTTATAAAAAACCAGAGATTTGGGGGACCCATCTGTATCTCTACTATGTGGTATTTCCATGGCTTTCAAAGGAAACCATTTAAAAGAAAACACAAACAATAGCTTTCAAGATGACGTGAAATCAATGTCCTTTTAAAAATATAAGGTGTTACACAAATGTAAGATATATAAATGTATTATTTAATGAAAGGATTCATTTGGATGGAACTTACTTGTACTGATACAAGAAAACAGAATTGTGAAACAGAAGAACACTATGAATCACTATAAAGCAATTAGACATTGTAAGAACAGATAATCATATGCATTCTCTCACCAGAAGGAAGGAAGACTGCGGCCCGGGCTGCCTTCTTTAAATAGGATCTATCTGAGGTTCCTAAGCCTCTTTTATTCTGATTTTGCCTCTGTGATTTTTGGATGTTAACAAATGTCTCTCTGCTATAATTTCTTGTAAAAAAGGTAAGTTTTTTTGGTGTCCTATTTACTTCACAGGTGCATTTTAAAGACAAGTGAATAAAGAGTATCTAGAAGCTAGAGCACAAGTAGGCTATTACATCAATTCTAAGCATTTCAAAGGAAATTCTGCTGATACAGCTAGAATGAAATACTCTGGATAACAATTGCTATTATTTATTACACAAAAATGTTCAACTTCAAAGAATCATAATATCAAATACAATTTACTTTTTGATGAGTAAGAAGGTATTTTGGGTTTTTATATGGTTAAAGGGCAGTTCTCGTTAAAAAGAAAATTTTAAATATCAGGATACCATAAACAATAGCTTCATTCTACTATTATGCAATGTGTCATAAAAATTTTATATTCAGTTCTTCTTATTCTTTTACATAACATGCAGGCATTGATACTTTCCTCTCCTGCACCCTCTTTAAAATGAAAGGTCTAACTTCATGTCCACCCCCCACTTGAGAATGGGTTTTAAGAAGTGCCAACGAGGAGGCCAAATGTCAAATACGTGCCTGTCCACTCAAGACGGTGTTGATATCCATCAACACATTTTTCACCATCAGAGTGCTCTCAGATGTTAATGACTTTCAGACTAAATGATTTGATTCAAATTTTGAACCACTGATCTAGAGGTGAGTATCTCTATTCACAGATCCCCTAAGACAGTGGTTTTCCAAGTGTGGGCCTCAGTCCTACAGTATCAGTTACATTGGGGAACTTTTTAATGATGAAAATTATTAGACTCCACCTCCAGATCTACTGAACCAGAAACTCTGGGGGTGGGGCCCAGAATATTTGCTTTAATAAGCCCCATGATTCCAATGCTAGCCGACATTTGAGAATCACTGTGTCAAACTAGTATATTCTCTGTAATTGGGTAACATCTTTTGGACAAACAGAAGTAAATATCAACCACAGTGAAATAATTAAATGGAACAAAAAGATTACTACAATATTATTTTCAATGATTTATCTTTTCTTTAATTTTTATATTTAAACATACTTGACAGGATTTCTTTTCATCTTCTAGTGAAAGGCTGCCCCATCAGAGAGAACATTATAGTCTGGTGCACTGTTTTTATAGTTCTGTAACATAAGCTGACATTTATTGGAGCTTCACATCAGATTTTTTCCATCAACGGATGTGTTGGAAGAGCAATAACCAAGTATGCTGTGTTGGGCAAATACCTACACATCAGGACACTTTTCAAAGCCATCAGGCAAAGGGGGTCAGTCCAATTTTTTTTTACTGCACAGGCTAATGCTTTAAGAGTGTCTTGATGGAATCAAGGAAATTGGATTGTCCCCCCATTTACTGGGCTAAAACAAGCCTTTTTTATTTATCCCATTAGAGGAACACAAGAGAAACCTTTTAAATGTCACTAAAATTTTCCCTGCATTGCAAAACCCAGTCAAAAGGGTTTTAATTTTCTCTGAGAACTCTTAAGTAATGCAGTATGTCAAGGTTTAATAAATTGTAGGTGGGGATAGTTTTTGTTACAGGCAACTTTTTTCTTAAACAGGTGCTTAGACATGCTTAGGCTTCTCTCAATAAAGAGAAGTCAGGGCACTACCTCAAGCAGCAGAGACCTCAACATCAGTTCAAATAACAAACAAATGAACCATAATGGAATCTTTAAAATATCTGAAACAAATTTAACTTTTAAAAAGAAAACATTTTAAAATGCATTGAAAGTAATGGCTAATCTTTTTATAAGTGATATTTTTGTGTTGGGCTTCTTAAAAAATTTCTTAAAGAATCTGGCCTTGAACAAAGCCAACCCCAATGGAGAGAACAGAGATTAAGCATTCAACAGTCTTCCCACAGAATGAGGGACTGCACAGCAAAGGGAGACACTGTGTGTTCCCAGCCTGTCGGGGGTAAAACCCCACATTGTACAACTTTCAAAATACTACAGAAATATCAATTAATAAAAACAAATCAATTTATGTTATATAGATTGCATGTATCTTTAGAAATATAATAACAAGGTGGTTTATATTTACCTTCTATGATCATGTATTTATTTTGGTGCATTTGCTGAATAGATGTTAACCATTAAACATTCTGGGATTTCTTTTGTGGTTGATTTTTTCCCCTCTTCAATAAAGTATTAAAAATATTTCCAACAACATAAAAAAAAGTTATAGAGGGAATACCAGGATAGAGGACTTTTTTTTTTAAGTGGCTATATAAGTGAGGTTGGTTCCTTTCCTGAATTAGTCCTTTAATAAAAATATATTTAAACATGCTCAAACGACAATCATGTACCTTATTCTATCCCAGAACTCCCACACCAAAAAAAAAAAAAAAAAAAGACAGAGCAAGGAAACTATGCCAAAGATAAATGATAATATACCTAATATTTTGAAATGGCATAATTAATAAACTATGTCAACTATTCCTATTTTATTACCTGCTTCTAAAATACACTTTTATCTCACATCAGGGTCAGATGGTGTAGAGTTCAGCAATTAGACAGTTCTATACAGCAATCCTGTAGGCTGCTAATGCCACTTTACTAACTCTGCATTTCGAGTCTACCCCATGGCACATCTGTTCCAGAGGGAGGCTTAGTGACGTGCCAGCAAACAAAAGGATGTGAAGAAGGCTGGGAAAAAGAAAGAGTACCCTTTTGTCATGTACAATCAGCTATCTATAATTTCAAAAAATATGCTTTAATTATTAATTAAAATTAGTAGTTAAAAGCTAGTGTCCTCTTCACTGGACACTCCAGCTTTATTAAGCTCCTAATAACTTAATACCTTTCAGTATTAGTCATTCTACCCTTTATATAGGGAGAGGTAGTTTTCCTTTTTTGGCTGATGGCAATAACAACTCAAATACTCTAGATGAAATTCTAAGTTGTTTGGCTTTGAAAGTTGAGTCGTTGATAGTCTTCCAAAACCATCAACACTGGTAAAAGAACTATCAATTATAAAAAGACACTCATAAGCAATCAAAGGGAAAAGAGGCTGAACATGGGAGTAAGGGAGTCTATTAAGAGATTTATAATGAATATTTAATCATTAAAAGACCCTGACATTGGCTGAACGTTACTGCTGTTTTCATACTAATCCCAAATCCTGACATTCAGGTGAATAGAAAAGTTGAGAAAATTAGCATTCTCTTTGCTGGAATATAAAGATTCTTATTCTGGATTCTAAGATTCCTAGGGCATCTATGGAAGGGCTTGAGCAAGTGTTATGAACCTATTAAAATTGTTTGTAAAAATTCTATATACATGTCCTTTCTCTCTGGTATTCATAGCTTTCTCACATTCTCCCTAAAAAGGTTAAAGACCACTGTTGTGGGGTAGCGGTATAGACTAAAGAAGATTGACTACAAACTGCTAACAGCTCAAACTGGGTTGATGGGTACATGGAAGTTTGTTATACTATTTTCTCTAATTTTGCACATGGTTGAAGTTTTTGTAATTAAAAGGTTGTTTTTTTTTTTTAAACTGCTCTGACAGGAATTCATTATGTACAAACAAGTTCTTGATAGAGGACTGTGCAATTATATCTGTCAATCTAAGTGAACTGCTGTGGAAATGACAATTCTATCTTTCCTCATGTCATAAGGTAAATCAAAATGAAGGTACGGGATTTGGAGTTTTATAAAACCTAAGTGCAGGAAACATAAGTTTCGTGAGAAATCTTTCATGCTAAAACTTTCAATGATGCAAGTTACTTTACTTTTGAATTCTTCATTCTCTTCACAAAATGTCAAAATTTGACACAAAAGAAGGAAAGGAGAGGAAAGGTAACTAGCAAAGTAAAGACAAAGAAGGTGGTGGTTTGGTGCTTGAAGGGGAGGGAGAAAAGTGACAGGAATAAAGTGGTGGGTCTAATCAAATCACTTGAAAAGGCTGCAGCCTCTCAGAGTTAACCTTGCCAATCAGAGTGAGCAGGAGCGGGAGCGGGAGCCGGAGCATGTTCACGCACATTAAACTTTGCATGTGTCCTTGAACCTACAGTGCACTCCCTCCTCCCAAGCAGCCTGGGAGGGCTCCCTAATGATCACCCTTAGAGAGAACCTTGAATTCCATTAGAAAGCTCCGAGGGAAGGAGAAACCCTCAAGTGGCCGCTCGAACCACATAGACAGCTCATACCCTTTGCTGATATTAGATGTGAGCTCATGGGATTAAGTCTGCAAGTCCTGGAAAATTAAAAAAGTCTGAACACACTGACAAATGCCCTTATACCAACAAGAATACAAGATATCTTTAAATCTTCTTTCCTTTCCTTTAAAAAGAGATGGCAAATGTTTAAAACAATGATACAATAAAGACTGGTTACTAAGTCAACAATGAAACTCTTAACTGGTCTGGCTAAAATTCAACTAATATTATAATATTTACATTTGTATAATGCTTTGCTATAATATCATTCACCCAGTTGATGGCTTAGCACATTTTATACACAAACTATACCTTTAAATAAAAGGAAATATGAAGATCTTTCATGTCACATCTATCAAATTATTAGTTCTACCCTCTTCCATGTGTACTAATGAGAAGATAACTCCTTGATGTACACTTAGTATCACGTGTGTACATCATGTAGGCAGACTTTGACTCAACACGTAGGAGAAATTTCTAATAATTAGAGCTTTCTAAAATGGAACAGGCTACTTTGTGAAGTAAACTCTGAAAAAAAAGATGTTCAGAGGCTTAACCAACTTCTGGAAATGTAGTAGAGAGAATTTCTACATTAAGTGGGAGGTTGAACCAAATAATCTTTAAATTCCTTCCTACCTTTTTCATAACTACGCTTTATTTGAAGTCACACAGTTAGTGGCAGAAAAGAAATGGAATCTAGGTAACTTGACTCCATGTCTAGTTTTGCTAAATACAAGATTGTAAGTCCCTCAAAGTCTTCAGGGAGAAAATACAAAAGAGAGGTTAACTGGGTCAGGGAGGCAAAACTGTGATGGTGGGGGACTGGAGAGCTCAAAGACTGTCAACAGAGGGCGGTAGCTACTCAGCTCTAGCTCCTTGTGGCCATATGGGAATGTGCCCAATTTGCCATATTTTCAGATTTTTAAAGAGAATCCCAAAGTCTGTGTTTTTCTGTGAAATTAACTGGTAGTTAATTAAAAATAAAGCGTGGGTAACACTATACATGCCAAACAAAAACAGATCTTTGGGCTCTATATGACCCATGCCAGTTTGTGATCATGAGACTTTCTTAAAAAACCCATTTCCAAACTACTGATATTTAAATCTCATTCTCTAGATTCTTCAAATTTATTAACATCTTTTTTGAAATACAAAACTATAAACTTTATGCTTTATATTAATTACAACCTGCTATGTATATAATAGTAATGGTCTGGCTTTTATAGATTATACTCCTGTTACTGTAGTGGCTTTTTTAAGTTCAACATATTACAGTCTTTTTGTTCACCTATGGTCCACAATAACTGTCAGGTTTTCTACAGATGATATTTGTAGTGCATAATAAATCTTTATACATGTGTATATGAATATGGCCAATAAATATTCTATAGTACTTATTTTGTAGAAAAATCACCTTTTCTTTGAAGTCATTTTTTCCATAAAATTATGCTAAGCCTACCTTTCTGGCATTACTAACCACTCTATATCAGTTTGATTATCAAAAAGTAAGCTTAACTATTTCTAGACCTTACTCTGCTGACTCACATGGGAGTATTTTGTTAACTCTGTATAATTCCATCATCTTTAATTTGTCCTCATAATGTGACATTTAGAAGAACATTTTAAGCTATAACACTAAGCACAGCCAAATATATTTTATAACATGCATACATTTAAATAATAAATCTCAGAAATCACCAATGAGTCAACGTTTCAACATTCAAACAAGTTAGTTCTTTTAGGGCAGCTGACTCATCATTTTCTTGAGATCAGTGAGAAAGAATTGCCTGACTTTATAAACAGTTACGGAATTAACTTTTTATGAAAGTTACCAAAATCCTGCAATTGAGGGAAGTAAAGCTCAGAGAGCTTATGTAAATTGCTTAAGGACACACAGCTAGTAAGTGGTAACCAGATCTGGTTCACACATCAGTATTCTGACTGCAGATTCCACTCTTTTCTTTTGCATTATGCTGCCAGCATATTCAATCGTAGTGACTCAAAGCTTTTAGAATTCACAGCCATCTCATGTATTTCAGTTTAGGGCATAATCAACTTTGAAGTGTACAAAATGTTATGATTCAGTTTTTGGTAGTTAAGATGCTGAGAAACCTTTATGGTGAAGAAGGTGGATTACCCAGGGATAAAAGCCATTTCTTTTGTTTTCAAGCTTATGATAGTGTAAGATGTCAACAATTTCTGGTTTACAGCAATAGCAAGGTAGAATGTAGCCAGGGAACCATTAAAAAGGAGCAATTTAGTATAGCAGGTCATAACACTTTGACAGTGTCCTATAATTCAGTTAGATGTAAAAATAAGATGACATTGGGTGTTCTCTGAACTCCAAGTAATTTGAACTTGATTCACACTGCACTGTGAGCCAGTGGTCCATTCTCAGATACAAACTTAGAAAAAGAAGTGACTAGTCAATATAAAAATGACAGAAAAAAATAACTTAGTCACGAAGATTATAAACTGTGAGAAAAGCAACATGGATTAAAAGTCATACTGAAGGGGAAAACCTGGTGAACAAAATGATGTCCATGTATATGAATTTCATTGCAAATAAGAAAATATTAAGGACATGAAGAACTTATTACTATAATCCTCATAAAATGCATCTGATGGCTGTGAACTCTACAAGCACTGAGTCACTGTGATTGAGTATGCTGGCAGCATACTGCAGGAAAAAAGCATGCAATCTGCAGTCAAAACACTGACGCGCCAGCTCTGGTTACCTTACTTACTAGCTGTGTGTCCTCAAGCAGTTTACATAATCTCTCAGAGTGCCAGTCTCCTCAAGTGTGAAATGAGGATGATGCCACACAAGGCTCCTGTATATATATGTATATATCGGTATTTTGTAGACTAGAAAAAATAATAAAAATATTTGATGTTTATATATTGGTTTAATCATTTCTATTCACAATTTTCAGGCTTCTTTTGCACTGACATGTGTCTTTCTTTAGCCCAGAATCTCAGGCTACATTTTTTGGAGATGAAGAGATTTCTTTGCATAAGGGTATAAATACATTTGTGTTATTAGTCAACAAATATTTACAGAAAGAATCCAAAGCACCCAGGACTTAAATAGTATTAAATGCTTGGTACATAGTGAGGAGTAGACTTAGTCTCTACCTTCAAAATCCATTACAGGGGAAACTCTTTTTTAAAACAAAATCTTATTCAGAAGCCTACTCTTAAAATAGGTAAAAGTTGAAGTGGGGAAAACATCTAGGTATCTCAGTGGATTCACAGAAAACTTTGAAAGCCACCAAGCTGTAGGTAGGCCTTCCCCCCACATTTTGTGTGCCCAGGTCAAGAATACAAATGGTGATCTCCAGAACCCCTTTTTTCCCACCATGGCTCCATCCTGCCTCACAAAGGGCCTCACACACATGAGTACAGACACCTCAGCTCCCTTGTCCCCCTCAATCCATTCACTTGCCCCTTGGGCTGCAGCAAGATCTGCCTTTGGGTTGGATGCTGGAAGTGAACCAGGCTATGTGGACTGGCCTCTATATCAGCTAACTGCATTCCTGATGGACTATGTGACTTAAAGAACAAAGTGGGTATAAATTTTATATTTTGGGAAAAGGAAAATAAAAGAGATCTCTCAGCTCTTTCTTCTTCCTATTCCAGTCACAAATGAATACCTTCTACCACTGTTTTAAGAGGTTCTCTATATTTCTTTCAACCCATTCACAGTTTTAAAAAGTATGTTAAAATAAGAAATTGCATTTCTAAAAAATAAAGAACTGTTTGAAAAAGATAAGTAACAGTTACATAAAACAAAACTGGTCCACTGCCAAGATACCTGTCAAGGGCAATAAGTCACTTTGACATGAACATTGTGGTCTCATAATGCATAACCTGCATTTTAGAGTGCATCTAATTTATCTTTAGAACAAAGTCTTTAGCATCCACCACTCAAGAATGTCTATCTGATACATGTGTTACAGCATATTTGTTTAGGCCTGCCACACTCAAACAGTCCTCTACAGAACAAATAAGCGTACTGACCAGATGTGCCAAGAAAAGTCATAAAGTATTCGAATAACCTTGTTAAGATCAAGTTTTCCTAATTTCCTTCCTCTTTTTCTTTCCATAAAGTTCTAAAAGACATCATTTCTTTGAGGTATTATTATTTCCATTATAAGTCTTTATTCTTCGTTTATACAAAACACATATTAAGTGATATGTTAAGTAATGT
Source organism: Manis javanica (assembly GCF_040802235.1). Taxonomy (NCBI): domain Eukaryota; kingdom Metazoa; phylum Chordata; class Mammalia; order Pholidota; family Manidae; genus Manis; species Manis javanica. Next base: position 88,750,536 of record NC_133166.1, read on the forward strand.
GTTAAAAGTTGGGGATAGAAAAATATCAATGTTCCTATACTCATGGAGCCTAGAGTCTCATGAATGAAGATAATTATAATAAAGAATGATAAATTCCATGACAGATGTAAATGAAGGAGTGCAAAGGGTGTCTAGAGGGAGGAACAACTACACCATTGTTTCTCAGTTTGCCATCATAGAGGAGTTGTTGTTTTTATTATTTTGGTGTGTGCATGAACTTATGGAAAATACATGAGTTCCAAAATGAATGAAGGGCAGAAACTGTAGAAACATGCTGGAAAATAACCTCATGTTGGACTGCCTTATTTGTTCTGCTTGAAAATATCTTCTCTAAAAAACCTAGATGTTTTCACTGTATTTTGATAAACTAACTGAAAATTTACCAGAGATCACTTGTTATTGGAAAACATGGGCTTGAACTTTGAGTTTGCAGCAGCTCTGTGACTTTGGATTATTATGTGGGAAAAAATCATTTCACAGGATTATTATAAGGAAAAAAAGAGACCAAATAAATATATAAATAGATCTTGCACAATTAACTGAAAATTAGCAAGTGCTCAGCCAACAGTTTATCTAGATTTGCATCCCTCCTTTATAAATGCAATTGTATCTGGTAAATCTAAACAGTTTTTAGTGATCCATTACAGGATTGAATTAGTTTAATCAGCTTGGTTTTATCTTAACTCCTACTTCAGGATAGGTAGCACTGAAGGACTGCCATGTGAATGCAGGGTTTAGAATCATAAGGGTGACACAATAGAATAATGTGTAGAAATTTTATAATTTTGAGATTTTCATCTTCCTAATATGCCCCACTCTGACTCCCCAGCTGAGTCATATTTTCTGGAGTTGAGGCTTATTTTTAAAAAGATCTATAGTTGATTCTGGTGACCTGGATTTGGGAACTTATAGAACAAAGTGAGCTCGAGAAAGTGGAACTTCATGACGTGGAACACTGGATAAAACAGTTTGGTCACAGAGGTGGGGCTTTGAGAGTCAATCAAAAAAGTCAAGAATTGATTCATAGATAAGAAACCACTAGAGGTTTTTTTTTATATCACAGAATCATTTAGATATTAGAGGTAGAATTTAGATGATGTTTAAGGAAGACTAATCTGTCATAAGTATGTCGGATCAGAAAAATCACATTAATAAGGTGCCATGAAATACACATGAAGGAGGAATAGTTTGGACCAGAGAAGTGTCAGTGGAATCGGAATACATACTGTGAATGCTGTGAAGCTCTCTAGACCTTACAAGGCCAAGTGTTCCTGTCGCCTACTTACATGAAGGTGGAGCTTGAGTGGCAATGATGTTATTAAACGATGAGTAGAATGCCAAAGTTCTGTACTAATTAAGTAATTATTATTATGGCTAAACAACAATGTAATGCATAAAGAACAGCCAAGCTTTTGACAACTAAATAAAAATCAAAGTATGAACAGAATGGGGCAGAAACCCCCTCTAAAATACACTCTAGCCTAATGGTTTTATTACACATGGTCCTTTTTTGTTGTTATTTTTTATTATGAAAATATTTTTCTATATATATAGAGAGAGAGAAAAGAAGAAGCCTATTACTCATGTTTAACAACTATTAACATCCTGTCATATTTCCTTTCTTTTGTTGAAGTAGGTTAAAGAAATTACAGACACCATGACATCCTCTTCTTAAGTACATTAGTGTGACCAAAAACAACCAGGAAAATGCCTACACAACTACCATACCATTATCACACTTAAAAAGTTAACACTAACTCCTTAATGTTAATGTAACATGGCCCTCTTAACTTTTATAGTTACATATAAATCAAGACAATGTGGCCTTCTATTAGGTTCCTCCCTCAAAGCAGAAAAGTTAGCTCTCAAGATTCATTAATTTTGCAGTTCTTTGGATCTTACTGGCAATGCAATAGAAACTCCTCTACCATAATTTGATAATACAAAGAGAAGCCACTTGGAGTCTCATACACAGTCCCTCCATAGACTTTCAAGAGGTCTTCAGAGCATCACTTACTTCTTTCCAAGTGTCATGGGTATGGACTGAACATCAGCAAGAACCATGGCACGTTCACGACTCTGTCCTTAACAGAACCAAGACCTCTGGCCACTGTCAGATAATCTGTCACTATAAGCTACTTGTATCCAAGCCAGATATTTATTGCTATTGATCTGCCTGGTCCTAGCAAAAGACTTTTGTTCTCCCAGACCGGGACTTTGACCTCAATTAAGTTATGAATTTCAATCCGATAGACTGCTCCACTTACCCTACTGCTCTCCTCGACTGGATTAATTAGAATTAGCTAGGCCAAGAGTCACCCCAGGCTCCTCATGGATCATGTTATTTTAATAATAAATAAAGGAATAGCAGCTATGTACAAGAAGTATTTTGAAAGATTGCTCATCAAGGAACATCATTCAGAACCTGCCAATATCAATTTCTCTGACTTTGATTACCTCATTTACTTTTTATTTCTTTTTGTCCATTGGAATTTCTCATTTTATTTTAGCTTTCTAAACATGTTCTCTGCATAGAGAAATCAAAGCACTTGCCATTTTGAGCACTTTGCTGTTCTTTTAGGGTTTCATTAGAGTAACTCATCAAAGCAGTCATTTGCAAAAATGTAACTTAAAACATTTAATGATCTCAGAGCATTGAGAAAAAAAAACATACCAACATTAGGGAAAAAAAGCTAATCTTTCCCTAAATGCACGTTTCCTATAGCTGGATAATGCATTGAAAACAGACAAATCAGAATGTCACTGAGAAGGCAGTATCCATACTAGCAAAGAATAAGAATGTATAATCATATTTTATTTTTAATTCATAACTCACTGGGACAGATTACATGCTGGCCAATGAGAATTCTAAATCATGTCGACAACAATAATCAGTGGGATCAGGATTTGCTAAATATACTGTACTAATTTTACTACTTATCCCCAAAATATAAATAAAAATGTAAATAATATAAAAATGCTCACATTCTGGGATGTAGTGTTTGATAATTCAATACTGAAGTTGTAATATTTTCAGAAAGTATAAAAAGAACCTAAAATGTAAATACATGATCAATTGATGTTTTGATGCTTTTACTTCTCTTATCATGGAAATTTTTCATTTTGATTGGCTATAGGTAACACAAAGAAAAGATTTAATTAGAATGCCAAAGTCTAACAGTAGTTTCAATATTAAAAGCAATGCAAAAATTAAAGGACAAACTCTGCCATCAAAATGCCAACAATTCCATGTATATTTGGAGAGCACCTTCTGAGCATAAAAGGATATGCTATATGTTACAAATCAGTGATTTATCAAGTCTTTAAGAGTGGAAATGTTCTTATCAATCTTGTAGAAGGAAATAGGCACACATGAAAATGATTCTTGTAATGAAAATTAAAACAATTGTAATTTAAAAGTACAGCTATTGGATTTATCCCCCCTCACTACCACATACACACTCACTTGGGTTTTGTAGGTTATGTAAAATTTCATTCATATTAGAGAAGAGTTTTGTATTTTCCCATGGAAAAGTTCTAAGCTCAGGTGGACACTGTAAATAGTCTAGTCTAAGAGTTCTAGCTCATCAGGACAATATGTAAGGGAAAACAGGAAAATTTATTACTTTATGCTTTCATTTACAGTTGAAATATTTGAAATGTGACACAATGACTGACATCGTATAAATGGTACGGGAACTACATTAAAGAAATTAGAGATCTAAGAACTAGTAAACATTTCTTCCTCAGCACCCAAAACATATTAGTAATCTACGAAGAAAGGAAAACTGGTCTGAGGACTGGACTGTTTACAGTGTGTGAGAGAATTAAGGATTAAAGAAATAATTTGAAGACAAAGGCTATTTTCACAATGATCCACTCAGCAGGAAAAGATCAAATGACAAAAGGTATTGTGTTCTGGTGAAGAGCTTCTGTTTTCACACCTGACTTTCATTAAGTTGCATGTTGTTAAGTGGAATTAGAGCAATTCTCTAGCAAATCATACAGATGATTTAACATATTAGCTTAAACTTCTTAAATGATCCCTTAATTAGGACATGAGGACAATATGTGGGGGAAAATAGGAAAATTTATTAATTAATGCTTTGATTTACAGCTGAAATATTTGAAATGTGACACAAATGGTCCGGGAACTACATTAAAGTAAATAAACTAGAGATCTAATAATCTGAAATTTATTTATTATTTGAAAAACTTATAAATAGTGAACAGTTTATAGCGACAAAGAAAATTAAATATTTAAGAATAAATTTAACAAGATATGTGCAAAACCTGTATGAGGAAAAAATTTAAATACTTCTGAAAGTATGCATGAGTAGACTTGATAAAATGGAAAGACATCTCCTATACTTGAGAAGGATGACTCAATATTATGAATGTATCAGTTCTCCCTAATTTATAAATTCAATGCAATCCCAACAGAAACACCAATGAAACATTGTAGGGAGTTATACAAATTGATATCAAACTTCATATAAAACATGTGGTTTTTGTCTTTCTTTTTGTTGATGTGGTGGATGATGATGGACTTTCGAATGTTGTGCCACCCTTGCATCCCTGGGATGAATCCCACTTGGTCATGGTGTACGATCCTTTTGATGTATTTTTTAATTCGGTTTGCTAATATTTTATTAAGTATTTTTGCATCCACGTTCATCAGGGATATTGGTCTGTAGTTTTCTTTTTTGGTGGGGTCTTTGCCTGGTTTTGGTATTAGGGTGATGTTGGCTTCAGAGAATGAGTTTAGGAGTATTCCCTCCTCTTCTATTTTTTGAAAAACTTTAAGGAGAATGGCTATTATGTCTTCTCTGTATGTCTGATAAAACTCTGAGGTAAATCCATCTGGCCCGGGGGTTTTGTTCTTTGGTAGTTTTTTGATTACCGCTTCAATTTCGTTGCTGGTAATTGGATTTTCTGTTTCTTTCTGGGTCAGTCTTGGAAGGTTGTATTTTTCTAGGAAGTTGTCCATTTCTCCTAGGTTTCCCAGCTTGTCAGCATATAGGTTTTCATAGTATTCTCTAATAATTCTTTGTATTTCCGTGGGGTCCGTCGTGATTTTTCCTCTCTCGTTTCTGATACTGTTGATTTGTGTTGACTCTCTTTTCCTCTTAATAAGTCTGGCTAGAGGCTTGTCTATTTTGTTTATTTTCTCGAAGAACCAGCTCTTGGTTTCATTGATTTTTGCTATTGTTTTATTCTTCTCAATTTTATTTATTTCTTCTCTGATCTTTATTATGTCCCTCCTTCTGCTGACCTTAGGCCTCATTTGTTCTTCTTTTTCCAATTTCGATAATTGTGACATTAGACCTTTCATTTGGGATTGTTCTTCCTTTTTAAAATATGCTTGGATTGCTATATACTTTCCTCTTAAGACTGCTTTTGCTGTGTCCCACAGAAGTTGGGGCTTAGTGTTGTTGTTGTCATTTGTTTCCATATATTGTTGGATCTCCATTTTGATTTGGTCATTGATCCATTGATTATTTAAGAGCGTGTTGTTAAGCCTACATGTGTTTGTGAGCCTTTTTGCTTTCTTTGTACAGTTTATTTCTAGTTTTATGCCTTTGTGGTCTGAAAAGTTGGTTGGTAGGATTTCAATCTTTTGGAATTTACTGTGGCTCTTTTTGTGGCCTAGTATGTGGTCTATTCTGGAGAATGTTCCATGTGCACTTGAGAAGAATGTGTATCCTGTTGCTTTTGGATGTAGAGTTCTGTAGATGTCTATCAGGTCCATCTGTTCTAGTGTGTTGTTCAGTGCCTCTGTGTCCTTACTTATTTTCTGTCTGATGGATCTGTCCTTTGGAGTGAATGGTGTGTTGAAGTCTCCTGGAATGAATGCATTGCATTCTATTTCCTCCTTTAGTTCTGTTAATATTTGTTTCAGGTATGTTGATGCTCCTGTATTGGGTGCATATATATTTATAATGGTTATATCCTCTTGTTGGACTGAGCCCTTTATCATTATATAATGTCCTTCTTTGTCTTTTGTTACTTTCTTTATTTTGAAGTCTGTCTTGTCTGATACCAGAATTGCAACACCTGCTTTCTTCTCTTTGTTGTTTGCCTGAAATATCTTTTTCCATCCCTTGACTTTAAGTCTGTGCATGTCTCTGGGTTTGAGGTGAGTCTCTTGTAAGCAGCATATGGATGCATCTTGCTTTTTTATCCATTCTATTACTCTGTGTCTTTTGATTGGTGCATTCAGTCCATTTACATTGAGGGTGATTATTGAAAGGTATGAACTTATTGCCATTGCAGGCTTTAAGTTTGTGGTTACCAAAGGTTCAGGGTTCACTTCTTTACTATCTTATTGTCTAACTTACCTCGCTTGTTGAGCTATTATAAACACGGTCTGATGATTCTTTATTTCTCTCCCTTCTTATTCCTCCTCCTCACTTCTTCATATGTTGGGTGTTTTGTTCTGTGCTCTTTTTAGGAGTGCTCCCATCTAGAGCAGTCCCTGTAAGATGCCCTGTAGAGGTGGTTTGTGGGAAGCAAATTCCCTCAACTTTTGCTTGTCTGGGAATTGTTTAATCCCCCCTTCATATTTAAATGATAGTCGTGCTGGATACAGTAGCTTGGTTCGAGGCCCTTCTGTTTCATTGCACTAAGTATATCATGCCATTCTCTTCTGGCCTGCAGGGTTTCTGTTGAGAAGTCTGATGATAGCCTGATGGGTTTTCCTTTGTAGGTGACCTTTTTTTTCTCTCTGGCTGCCTTTAATACTTTGTCCTTGTCTTTGATCTTTGCCATTTTAATTATTATGTGTCTTGGTGTTGCCCTCCTTGGATCCCTTGTCATGGGAGTTCTGTGTACCTCTGTGGTCTGAGAGGCCATTTCCTCCCCTAGTTTGGGGAAGTTTTCAGCAATTATTTCTTCAAAGACACTTTCTATCCCTTTTTCTCTCTCTTCTTCTTCTGGCACCCCTATAATGCGGATATTGTTCCGTTTCAATTGGTCACTCAGCTCTCTTAGAATTCTTTCATTCCTGGAGATCCTTTTATCTCTCTCTGCATCAGCTTCTCTGCGTTCCTGTTCTGTTTTCTAGTCCATTAATGGTCTCTTGCATCTCGTCCATTCTGTTTTGAAGTCCTTCCAGAGCTTGTTTTGTTTCTGTATTCTCCTTCCTTAGTTCTTGCATATTTCTCTGCAAGTCCATCAGCATGGTTATGACTTTTGTTTTGAATTCTTTTTCAGGAAGACTGACTAAATCTATCTCCCCAGGTTCCTTCTCAGGGGAAGATGTAGCAGATGCCGAAGCTGTCTGGGTTAGTCTTGTCTGGATCATATTTTTTTGCCTTTTCATGTTGACAGGTGCTATTGACTGTCAGCTGGGAGGGCCAAACTTTTTACTTGCTACTGGCCTTTCTTTACTGGGACAACTGCGACCCCTAGTGGCTTGTGTTGGGTAATTGCGTGTAGGCTGGGTCTTTGTGTCTTGCCTGGCCGAAGTGTAGGAATTTTCCTTTCTGCCTTTTTGTGGGCGTGTTTTGCCTTAGGCTGTTTCTCTGCTTTTGCAGCCCTGGGAGGGGTAATGGACGGTGGGGGGAGGGGCTCTTTGGCTGTTTACCTCCATGAGGGGTCTCAGAGCTGTTGCCCGGTGGGTTAGTGCACCCGGTTTTCCCTGTAATTTCCAGCCACTGGGCTGTGACCTGTGTTGTTTCCGTCTGGCTGTTAAATCCCTGTCCCTTTAAGACTTTCAAAGAGCACTGGCTTTTCTTTGTCACAGGAGCATCAGCTTCGGCACCCGCTCAGAGGTCTTACTGCCCTATTTCCCTAGTTTCCAGCCCTCCATGCATGTACTGTGTCTGCGCTCTGGTGCGGGTGGCTGGGGCTGGGTGTTTAGCAGTCCTGGGCTCCCTCTCCCTCCCTCCGGGAGCTGGGGGGAGGTGTGCTGGGGTCCCGCTGGCCAGGGCTTGTATCTTACCCCTTCACCAGGCGCTGGGCTCTTGCACGTGTCGATGTAGTCAGGCTGTTGTCCTGTGTCTTCTGGTCTCTCTTTTAGGATTAGTTGTATTTATTGTATTTTCAAAAATATATATGTTTTTGGGAGGAGATTCCCACTGTCCTACTCACGCCGCCATGTTGGCTCCGCTTCCTATATATAAATGTTTTAATCTAGTTAGTAGATGTGTTTCACAGAAGTATGGGTTAGCAATTCAGAAACTACTTTATGTGTATGCTAGAGTTGGACAAAAGAAATAATGAGAGCAGTTTTCATTGTTGGAGAAAAGAAGTTACAAGAAAGGCTAAATTAAACCCTGTAGTGTTAGATAGAAAGTGAAGGTATCAATATAAACAAGTGGTATTATATATATATATATGTACACAGATAAGATACAGAAATACAGTGTGTGTGTGTGTATATGCATGGATTAGTATACACATATTTTTCCTACATACACATATATTTCATAGCTCTACCTGCTGAGAGAACCATGAAGCAATGACATTCCAATAGGAATGAGCATACCTGGTGCCCAGGACCTTGGTTTCTAAACACCGTTACTCAATAAAAGCAACCAGAGACCTTGGAGAAATGGCTGATTCCAGAGCTGGAGTAGGGAAAATACAAGATGAACTTGCAGTAGGGGAAAAGGGTCAGTTCCTCCTTACAGAATTCCAAGTAATAAAGGCACAAGGAAGGAGGAAAACAGGAAATCACCATTAGGCAAACTCTACAATAATATTGTTTCTGACAAGATCTACTGATAGGTATGAAAATTAGCGGGCAGAAGTTTGAGAAAAAACAAGTTTTGCCTAGTCTCAAAGTATGTCCCCCACAAGATTTATTTACTACAAAGTAACTTTATAATAGAGAAACCAGACAGATACTACCTTAAATAAGTGGTCAAGGTTAACATCACAGTAATAAGACTTATTAATATTATGAACCATTTAATGCATGTACTGAGAAGGGCATATCATTTTTGTGATGTTCTTGCTAAAAATGCATAACCTAATTCCAATATAGAGAAAACACTGGACAAATCCAAATTGAGTAACATTCTACAAAATAGCTGATCCATTCTATTCAAAAATATCAATATCATGAAAGACATGGAAAGACTTAAGAACTGTTACAGATTGGAGGAGGTTAAGAGGAAATAATAACTAAATCCAAATTGGATACGATCTTAGAACAGAAAACATTTTTAACATCAGTAGAAAAACTGTTGAAATTCAAAGAACATCTGTAATTTAAATAACAGCATTATACCAATGTTAACTTCCTGATTTTGACAGTTGTATTATGGATATATAAGAAGTTAGTATTAGGGAAATCTAGGTGAGAGGTATACAGGAACTCTGCACTCTTTTTGCAACTTTTGAGCTACAGAGTCTAAAATTACTTCCAAGTAGCTGAAAAAATTCTAGCATAAACTGTTAATGTTGGTGTTGGGAAAGGCAGCCTCATTTAAGCAGTGTGTCAACCCTCACTCAGCTGCACAGGAATGGGCCTTGGGCCTGGAACACTTCCTTACGAAGAGATAATGAGCCCACAGAGCTTGTGATGGGCTTATCACCTTGTATGGGAATATCTTTCCTTGTTTCAGGCTGAATGAGTATTTTTTGGTCCCTGTTTAAAACATTTATGTCATATGGCACCTGGCCAACCCATTACTCTATCTATCCTTGGGGAGGAGACAAGATTCCTTCCTCTGTAGCATGAGAAGGGTTTGCATAGACAGACTGCCCTGCATCAAATACCAGGAGAGACTGTTGGTCATGGGGCCCATACCCACTATTGAAGCCGATCTTGCTCTATTTCTTCTATGTAAGCAAACATTATTTCATTCAGTGCTTTACTGCATTGTGTTTTTCTTGGTGATTCCAATACCAAGATACAATGGACAGAAGTGTTCAGACTTCTATTCTGGTGGATGACAGTGATGATCTTTGTTATCCTCCATGTAGCTGGAGTACTCTCCCAGGATTAGAAATGGGTGCATGGTACTCTATGCACCCAAAAGAATGTTTATTTCCAGACTGAGGGGTGGGTATCCAAGTTTATCACTTAGCCTCTACAGATACCACCCTTGTAGAAGAAGGGGAGCATGACTTGCTACTTCTGAGCAGGAGTATAAAGTCCAGGTTCCCCTTTTGGCCTCTTCTGGTACCACTGTGGTGGGAGATGGGAGCACTGCCTGCTACCACTGGGCAGGAGGTAAAAGTCTAGGGTTCCCACTTGGGTTCTGTTGATATCACCCTGGTCGGGGAGAGGAACACTGTCTTCTACCAGCCTAAGGATGTCTAGGCTTCTTTGTTGGCCTCCAAACACTGCAGAGGGAAGCACATGTTTTTCCACATGGTGTTTGGCTGCAGGAGGGTACTACTGAGAAGTTCCCTTCTGCTAGATTGCTCCTTTCCCTGTCCTTTGGTGAGAGAAAACAGGTTTTTCTTGTCTGTGTCTGTGGCATTTCTGGGTTGTGGGCTACTCTAGAGCACAGTCTGGATTACACATGAAGCAAAAAGAAAATCCAGAGAAACCAATACTTAATACTCCTTAACATTCAAGATCTTAGTCTGCCCTCTCCTTCCAAATTTTCATAGTTTTTATATCCTTTTGTATTATGTCCAGGATTTTTACCTGTACTTTACAGGAATAATAGGGAGAAATGAATTTTGTCTGGAACTAAAGACCCTTTACCTAAGATTTAAGTAAACAGCAAATAATAATCTTAAGCACATTCTTTTAAATAATAAAGAGGGAATATTTCCTTTCTGGTATTATGAGGTCAGTATAACTCTTAATAGCACAACCCTATGAGGAATGCTATAAGAAAAGAAAATTACAGGTCACTATTCTTTATTCTAAATAAATACTTATTTTATGTTTAAAAATTCTAAATAAAAAAATTGCCAATAGAATCCAACAAGTAGGATTTATTCCAATTACAAATGAAGTTTACATTTAACAATTAAAAATGAATCAATCACAACATCACAGTTAACTGTGAAAGACTGAATGTTTTAGCCACAAGATCAGGAAGAAGGCAAGGTGTCTGCTCTTACTACTATTATGCAGCACTGTATTGGAGGTTTTAGCTAGGTCAATTAAGCAAGAAATTGAAATAAAAAGGCACTCAGATAGCTCTGCCTGCAGATGACATATCATATAACAGAAATTCTTCCCCTCAAAAGAACTATTAAAAATAATAAATGAGTTTAACAAGGATGCAGGATATAGGATCAATAAATAACAGTCAACTCTATTTTATGCACTAACAATGAACAATCAAAAAAAGAAATTAAGAAAACAATTCTATTACAGTAGTGTTGAAAAGAATAAAATACTTAAAAGTAAATTTCAGAAAAGAAATTTAAGACTTGTATACTGAAAACTACAAAACATCACTGGAAGAAATTAAATAAGACCTAAATAAATGGAAAGAAATCTCATGCTCATGAATCAGTAAACTTAGTATTTTAAGATGGCACTACTTCCCAAATTGATCTGCAAATTCAATGCAATCCCTATCAAAATCTCAGTTGCCTTGTTTTGCAGAAATGGACAAGCTCATTCTAAAAATCATATGAAATTCAAGAGAGCCAGGATAGTCAAGACAACCTTGAAAAAAAAAGAACATACTTCTCAGTTTCAAAACTTTTTAGAAAGCTACAAAAATTAAGAGAGTAGTATTGGCATAAGGGTAGATATATCAATCAACGAATGGAACAGAATTGATAACTGAGAAATAAACCCTCAAATTTATGGTCAGTTGATTTTTGAGAAGGGTGCTTGTGGGTAAAACTGCAGTATTTCCAGAATATCTTGCCTGGCCTTGGTGCATCTGCATATCAACAGGTGTTTCCAAGGGGTGGAGACAGGTAGTACATCTCCATATCAATAGATGTTTACATGGGGGAGCCAGGGTATATCTGGACTGGAAAGGTTGGGTGGGGTCCCTTTTTGCAGCAAGGTCATAAGAGACACAGGAGAGCAGAAGTGGGTGACTGCTTGTAAGCAATAAATGGGTTTCTCTCACTTTAATTCTCCATTTGACTGATTTAGGTTTCAAATGTAATTTGCACGAGGCTGGGAACAGATTTCCCCTCAGAATTACACCTAGCATAGTTGGCAGGTTCTCTGAACCCGCAATCTGTCTTCATGGGTGTAATGCTTGGGTGGGCTGCCCCTAGACATAGTGGGGAAATACCCAGAAACCCCCCTTTGGATGGTGGGGACGCCCCAGTGGCTGCTGCTGCTGTGGAGGGTGACTACTCACCCTTCCTTCTGGCAGTGGTGGAGGGTGTGGCTTCACCCAGGAACCCCTTATCTGTGGGGCTTCCTCCTGGGGAGTCCCGAGTGGGAAACTGGTCTAGGGTGAAGCAATTCCTAGATGGATGTGCCCTTTCCCAGAACTGGGGAAGGGTGGAGACACTGGAAGCTGTGGAATTAGCCCTCTGTGAGACAGAAGACTGCTTAGAGGCCGAATGGCTGTATAGCAGCTGGGATTGTGGGATGTTTGTTTCTCAAGATAGTGAAAAGGGTTATCAAGGAGACAGACACACTTCCGTGTCACTTGGAGGAGCTAGGTTATGACCTGTGGGATGCCCTTAAGAAAGAGAGACAGTTATTGAGAAGACAGGTCACACTCCCGGAAGATACATTAGCAGTGAGAGAGGAGGTGGCAGGAGAATCTGCGTTGCAGGAGGCCATGGGGAGGGGAGGTAAGAGTGGTGCCTTCAGACCTGGAGAAGGTGGAGTAGATGTTGGGGGGGAATCAGGGAGTGGGGGCCGAACTGTTGCTGAGGCCACCCCAGAGGTACCAATCTATCCTGAATTAAAGGCACACCCAGTTGTAATTAAGAAAATAAAAATGCAACAATCGTGGGCTCCTCAGGGGGAGGAGCAGCTCCTTCCCCAAGCTGTGGAGCACTTCACGCTCTGCCCCTATGCCCAGGATGAGCTGGTGGACATGAGCATCCAGAATCAGCATAAGCCGTTGGAACCTCTGCCTACATGGCTTTTGCATCTCCGGGACATGGGGGTTGAAAACATTGTTATATCAGGTTCTGAAATGGGTAACTGGCTTACCTGATGATGCACTCTTTCCTCTAGCAGTGGTTGCAAAGTGCCCATCACCCTCAGGGAATCAGACGCTTCTGGATTGGCTGACAGCAGCCATTAGGGCAGTTTGGCCTAATCAGGGTGATTTATCATATTTACCCACTAGCTGAAAAATGTTTGCAGAACTCCAGCAGGTGTTACAGGAATTGGTCATGAAAAGTACCATCTATAATATGGACCCCTAGAGCCCCAATGAGGAATTATCCACCGTACAAATGAGAAAGCTGGTGCTGCATACAGCTCCCCCATGTCTCTTTGGGTCCCTAGTGACTACTCTTGCCTCCCACATAAGCACAACCCATAAGTGAGACTACTTGTACTTTGGCAGATCTGGGGGAGGTTGAAACAATAAGGGCACAGAGGGGAGTACAGGCTACAACTGAAAGGAGAGGTGCAAAGGGCCCCATGAAGGTCTCAAGGACCCAGATGTCAGTTGATTTGATTAAGGTGGGGTAGTGAAAAAAAAAACTTGATCAGCAGCCCAATAGGATCTTGTTAGAGCTGTGGCACCAATTAAAGCCAGTGCAGGAGTTCTAGCTGCTGAGGTCCAGGACATGGAAGCTGGACGCAAAGCCCCATGTCTGGCCTGTGTCCCTGCAGGAGTTCCTGCAGGATGGTACTTAACTCCGCCTGGACCCTCACACCCACTGGAACATTGTGGTTTGACTGAGGTGGGGAAGTCAAGGCCCCCACTTTGGGGTACGTGGTGGGGACCAGAGGCCACATGTAGAATTAGCAATTCATTGGTCCCCTGTGAATGTACAATGTGTCCTGGCACTGGTGGACATAGGAGCTGAGTGTTCTCTGATTTATGGCAATCCTGAGGAGTTTCCTGGGACTCCTGCTGTGATAGATGGCTATGGGAGTAAGGTAATTAGAGTGAAGATAGCCCAAATCCCACTGGGGATACAGCATTTACCCCAAAAGGAGTATACTGTGTACATTTCTCCCATCCCTGAATATATTTTGGGGGTAGATAGCCTGCAGACCTGTGGTTACAGAACACTGCAGGTGAGTTCAGACTGAGTGTACATGTGGTAAAGGCAGTTCTGAGGGGACATGCTAAGCACCCACATGTAGCTCTGCCTGTACCTCAGTGGGTGACAAATACTAAGTAGTGTAAATTGCCTGGGGAGCACAGGAGATTGGAGAAACTCTACAGGAGCTGGAGAAGATAAGCATTATAAAGCCCACTCACAGTCCCTTTAATTCCCCTGTGTGGTCAGTGAAAAAGCTGTACGGCTCTTGGCATATGACCATGTATTAGAGGGAATTGAATAAAGCCACACCCCCTTTGCATGCATACTGCTGTCCCCTCTATAGCAGCCCTTATGGACACCCTCAGTCATGAACTAGGCATGTATCAGTATGTTGTGGACCTTGCTAATGCTTCCTTCTCTATTGACATAGCACAGGAAAGTCAGGAACAGTTTGCCTTCATGAGGGAAGGCCGGCAGTGGACATTCACTGTCCTTCCACAGGGATACGTCCACAGTCCCATCATTTGTCATGGACTTGGAGCTAGGATTTGGCCACATGGAAGAAACCACAAACAGTGTAGCAGTATCACTACATTGATGATATTATGCTCACATCTGATTCTCTTGCAGATTTAGAAGGGGCAGTTCCTAGACTGCTGCAACATCTAAAGGAGAAAGGGGGAGGTTGAAACAATAAGGGCACAGAGGGGAGTACAGGCTACAACTGAAAGGAGAGGTGCAAAGGGCCCCATGAAGGTCTCAAGGACCCAGATGTCAGTTGATTTGATTAAGGTGGGGTAGTGAAAAAAAAACTTGATCAGCAGCCCAATAGGATCTTGTGAACAGCACCAACATTCAGGGAACTGGTTTGTCAGTAAAGTTCTTGAGGGTTGTCTGGTTGGGTAAAAATAAAGTTATTCTAGAAGTAGTCATAGACAAGGTCCAGGCTGTCCCACCTTTACCACTGTGGCAGTATTACATTAGTTTTTGGGTCTTTAGGGCTACTGGAGACTGTTTATCCTGCACTTGGCACAAATCCTGTAGCCCCTATACCGGCTGGAAGGAAACAGCACGAGGTGAGACTGGGATTACACATGTGCAGCTGTTTTTACTGCTGCTAAGCAAGCAGTCAAGGCCGTACAGGCTTTGGGAGTAATGGACTCATCAAGGCCCTGCGCTAGATGTTCACGTAACTGAAGATGGTTATGAATGGGGCCTTTGGCAGCAGCTTGAATGGACCTGCCAACCTTTTGGATTCTGGTCACAACTATGGAAAGGAGGAGAGGTCTGGTACACCTTGACAGAGAAGCAAGCCTGCTGTGTACCACACCTTGCTAGCTACAGAGCCCATCACTGGAACAGCTCTGACCAAGGTAATAACCAACTACTACCATCAAGGTAATAACCAACTAACACCTACACTGGCCAAATGGGGTACATATTTACAGCAGCATAGCACCCTCTC
This sequence comes from Manis javanica, assembly GCF_040802235.1. Lineage (NCBI taxonomy): Eukaryota > Metazoa > Chordata > Mammalia > Pholidota > Manidae > Manis > Manis javanica. Next base: position 88,766,074 of record NC_133166.1, read on the forward strand.
TACTAGCCCCTTAAGTGGAGAACTCCAGTGCTTTTTTTTCACTATTTTAATATTTTTTGGTATCATTAATATACACTTACATGAACAATACTGTGGTTACTAGATTCCCCCCATTATCAAGTCTGTACCACATACCCGATTACAGTCACTGTCCATTAGGGTAGTAATATGCTATAGAATCACTACTTGTTCTCTCTGTGCTATACTGCCTTCCCCGTGGCCCCCCACTACATTATGTGTGCTAATCATAATGCCCCTTTTTCCTCTTATCCCTCCCTTTCCACCCATCCTCCCCAGTCCCTTTCCCTTGGGTAACTGTTAGTCCATTCTTGGGTTCTGTGAGTCTGCTGCTGTTTTGTTCCTTCCGTTTTTTCTTTGTTCTTATACTCCACAGATGAGTGAAATCATTTGATACTTGTCCTTTTCCTCCTGGCTTATTTCACTGAGCATAATACCCTCTAGCTCCATCCATGTTGTTGCAAATGGTAGGATTTGTTTTCTTCTTATAGCTGAATAATATTCTACTGTGTATATGTACCACATCTTCTTTATCCATTCATCTACTGATGGACACTTAGGTTGCTTCCATATCTTGGCTATTGTTAATAGTGTTGCAATAAACATAGGGGTGCATATGTGTTTTTGAAACTGGGCTCCTGCATTCTTAAGGTAAATTCCTAGAAGTGGAATTCCTGGGTCAAATGGTATTTCTCTTTTGAGTTTTTTGAGGAACCTCCATACTGCTTTCCACAAAGGTTGAACTAATTTACATTCCCAGCAGCATGTAGGAGGGTTCCCCTTTCTCCACATCCTCACCAGCATTTGTTGTTGTTTGTCTTTTGCATGGTGGCCATCCTAACTGGTGTGAGGTGATATTTCATTGTGGTTTTAATTTGCATTTCTCTGATGATTAGCAATGTGGAGCATCTTTTCATGTGCCTGTTGACCATCTGAATTTCTTCTTTGGAGAAGTGTCTGTTTAGCTCCTCTGCCCATTTTTTAATTGGGTTATTTGCTTTTTGTTTGTTGAGGTGTGTGAGCTCTTTGTATATTTTGGATGTCAACCCCTTATCAGATAAGTCATTTATGAAATATTCTCCCATACTGCAGGATGCCTTTTTGTTCTACTGATGGTGTCCTTTGCTGTACAGAAGCTTTTTAGTTTGATATAGTCCCACTTGTTCATTTTTGCTTTTGTTTCCCTTGCCCATGGAGATATGTTCATGAAGAAGTTGCTCATGTTTATATTCAAGAGAGTTTTGCCTATATTTTCTTCTAAGAGATTTATGGTTTCATGACTTACATTCAGGTGTTTGATCCATTTCGAGTTTACCTTTGTGTATGGAGTTAGACAGCAATCCAATTTCATTCTCTTACATGTAGCAGTCCAAAACCAGCTGTTGAAAAGGCTGTCATTTCCCCACTGTATATCCATGGCTCCTTTATCATATATTAATTGACCATATATGTTTGGGTTAATATCTGGACTGTCTACTCTGTTCCACTGGTTTCTATGGGTCGGTTCTTGTGCCAGTACCAAATTGTCTTGATAACTGTGGCTTTGTAGTAGAGCTTGAAGTTGGGAAGCAAGATCCCCCTGCTTTATTCTTCCTTCTCAGGATTGCTTTGGCTATTTGGAGTCTTTCGTGGTTCCATATGAATTTTAGAACTATTTGTTCCAGTTCATTGAAGAATGCTGTTGGTATTTTGATAGGGATTGCACTGAATCTGTAGATTGCTTTAGGCATGATGGCCATTTTGATAATATTAATTCTTCCTACCCAAGAGCATGGGATGAATTTCCATTTATTAGTATCCTCTTTAATTTCTCTTAGGAGTGTCTTGTAGTTTTCAGAATATAGGTCTTTAACTTCCTTGGTTAGGTTTATTCCTAGGTATTTTATTCTTTTTGATGTAATTGTGAATGGAATTGTTTTCCTTATTTCTCTTTCTGCTAGTTCATCCTTAGTATATAGGAATGCAACAGATTTCTGTGTATTAATTTTGTATCCTGCAACTTTGCTGAATCTAGGTATTAGTTCTAGTAGTTTTGGAGTGGATTCTTTAGGATTTTTTATGTACAATATCATGTCATCTGCAAGCAGTGACAGTTTGACTTCTTCCTTACCAATCTGGATGCCTTTTATTTCTTTGTGTTGTCTGATTGCTGTGGCTGGGACCTCCAGTACTATGTTGAATAAAATCGGGGAGAGTGGGCATCCTGTTGTTCCCGATCTTAGAGGAAAAGCTTTCAGCTTCTCACTGTTAAGTATGATGTTGGCTGTGGGTTTGTCTTATATGGCCTTTATTATGTTGAGGTACTTGCCCTCTATACCCATTTTGTTGAGAGTTTTTATCATGAATGAATGCTGAATTTTGTTGAATGCTTTTTCAGCATCTATGGAAATGACTCCAATGCTTTTTGGAGCCAGTGACGTATACAAGGAGAAAGCAGGAAGAACTTGCTTTTGAGCTATTGGTAGCCAAGAGCCCTCATCAGGAGGGAAAAGCCCCTATACCTGAAGATGCTTGGTACACAGATGGCTCCAGTCGTGGAAGATCCCTGAAATGGAGGGCTGTGGCTTTTCATCCTAAGACTGAGGTAATATGGATGGGGGATTTAGAGGGGAAGAGCAGTCAATGGGCTGAACTGTGGCAGTATGGCTCATGATCACCCAGGAGCCCTCCCCTATAGTTGTCTGTATTGACAGAGGGCTGTCTATCAGACCCTGTGGCCACTGACATGGTACCATGCCACCTGGATGGTTCGTCACCAGCCCTTTTGGGGGCAAGAGTTGTGGCAAGACCTATGGGTCTCTGGTCAGTCTGAGACAGTTACCGTGTATCATCTGACTGGCCATTTGCCTTTGGCATCCCCAGGGAATGATGAAGCAGACACACTGGCCCAGGTGCGTTGGCTAGAAGGAAGGCCTGCCTCTGATGCAGCATAATAGTTACATCAGTGTTTGTTGCCTGTGGGGCAAACGACAATGTGGGCTGCAGTCTGTTGGTGGGGCTTGCCACTGATCTTTGAAGAAGTCAGCCGATTCAAGGAGTGCCTTGTGTGCTCTAAGAGGGACTTACAGAGAGTACCGCAGCAACATGGGACAACAGTAAAAAGGCTGATACTCCTTGTCAGGCAGCAGATTTGGCCTCTGTCCGTATCAGAAGGATATCAGTATGTCATGACTTGTGTGGACACCGCTACTGGATTGTTGGCTGCTTTTCCTGCACGTTGTGCAAATAAGCAAACAACCAAAAGGGGCCTAGAGCATTTCTTTGCAGCCTAGGGCTACCCACAGGTGATTGAGAGTGATAAGGCACCCACTTTACTGGACATGCATTACAAGAATGCATGCAGCAAAAACTGAAGGAATGAAACAGCAGCACTCACAGACTCCAAGAAGGGAGTAGCAGTTACCAAAGGCAAGGGGTTAGAGAGAATGGGTGAGGAGGAAGGGAGAAGGGGATTAAGGGGCATTATGATTAGTACACATAATGTAGGGGGGTCACAAGGAAGGCAGTATAGCACTGAGAAGACAAGTAGTGACTTGACAGCATCTTACTACACTGATGGACAGTGACTGCAATGGGGTGTGTGGGGTTACCTGATAATATGGGTGAATGTTGTAACCACAATGTTGCTCCTGTTAAACTTTATAAGACTGTATATCTTTGATACCTTAATAAAAAAAAATGGGTGCAGCAATTAGGGATAACGTCAAAATTTCATGTACCATATAACCCTACAGGGGCAGGCATAATAGAGAGGTACTATGGTTTGTTGAACTCTGGCCTGAAGTTGGACACCAATAGTCTATGGGGCTGGTCAGTTCACTTATGGATAGTGCTACAGCATTTGAATGAGAAGCCCTGAAAAGGAGCCTTGAGCCCTGTGGACATGCTAACACATATTTCTGCCTGTCCTATACAACTGTATGTGCAAACCAAACAGGAGTTATTGAAGCTAGTATATGGCCAGCAGAGCAATATCCTGCTGCCAGCCCCAATTGCATTAAACCCCGGAGACTCTGTTGAGTGGGCATGGTCCTGGACATTTCGACACATGGACCAGTGCTGGCTGGCCCTTCTGGCCCCTTGGGGAAAAGGCCTGAAAGCTGGCTGCCTGTGTGTTCCTGGAGGAACAGCAGAATGGCCCCAATAGCAGATCACAGAAGTGTATCCAAAACGTCTGGGAGGTAAGAGCATCTTAAGGGTAAGTTTTGTTTTATCTTTATGGCTGGTACATGTACCTCTTGTACCCCTATATATGACCCATCTGTAACTCCCACAGGGAGGGGGGTGAAAGTCTGGTACACTAGAGCAGGACGAGATCCCATTCCTGCCACTGTCCTGTCACAGGACCACTCTCTTGAGTGCATCCTACCGATGGACAAGATTTGCCTATGCTGGTGTCATTAAAACAAGTATCTTATCACCCTTAAGGTTATTTTCTTCTACAGTCCCTGTGTCCTAGACCTGCCCCCTGGCTGCAGCTGCTGTGTGATGATTGCTCTGAACTCCCTACATGTGCAGCTACTGACTGCTTGTGGAATAGGCAAGCTGTGACCAAATCTGCACAGAACTTTCAACTTAGCTGAATCCTCCAGCTTGAAGATTATCATGATTTTATTGCTGTTGTTATTGTATGTTATTAATCTGATTACAATGCTTCAGTTTTCTCACACAGGGGCCACTGCAGAAGATGGGGAGATGAGATTTCTGGAGGGATGAGCTGTGGTTAAAATTGCAATATTACCAGAATCTGTCTCCTGACCTTAGTGCATTTCCATAGCAATAGGTAATTACAAGGTGGAGTGAGGGCATATCTGGACTGGAGAGGTTGAGTGGGGTCCCTTTTTGCAGCCGGGTTGCGAAAGACATGGATGAGCAGAAATGGATGACTGCTTGGAAGCAAAAATTGGGTTTTTCCCACTTTATTTCTCCCTTTGACTGATTTTTGGGTTCAAAGGTAATATTCCCTGGGCTGGGAAAGCAATTTTCCCCCTGGAGTTACAGTGCTACAAAATCCTTTTGGGGAAAGAACAGTCTTTTCAATAAAGACTTCTGAAACAACTGGATATCCACATGTAAAAGAATGAAGTTGGATCCCTACCTCACATCATATAAAATTAATTAAAAATGGATCAAAGACCTAAATGTAAGTGATAACACTGGAAAACCTTAAGAAGAAAAAGACTTGATCACTATAATCTCTGAAGATGTGTTAGTTTCTCAGAAATAACACCAAAAGCACAAACAAATAAAAAATAAATTGAGTTTCATCAAAATTCAGATTTTTGTTCCAAAGGACATTATCAAATGAGTGAAAAGGCAATCAATCCATTGAATGGAAGAACATATTTGCAAGTCATTTATCTGATAAAGAGCTTATATTCAGAATATATATTAACTCTTACAACTCAATAATAGAGACAACCCAATTTAAATAGTGTATTAAGTTGTACCTTTAAGATTCCTGTACTATATATACCTCAATGAATATATTTTATATCTCGATCTTAATAATTTTAAATAAGGCAGGAAAACTACTCTATGTATAAGATTTTACCAAATATCTTTAAAATTTATTATATACATGTAAGTAGAGAATATAAAGATGATGAAATATGTATAATATTTTAAGAAATATCTTTAAAATTTGTTATATACATGTAAGCAGAGAATATAAAGATGAGGATGAAATGAACTCAAATTTTACAGGGGAGAAGTCAAGAGCTTTGGTTCTGGCATCAACTCAACATGCTCCTACTTCTCCCCTATCCTGCGTATTTCCTTAATGTTATGTTACAATAAATCTGAGAAAACCTAGCAATGAATCTTCAGCATTCAAGTACTTTTTAATGTGCTTTGGGAGTAGTTTTAATCTTTCTCCAGGGCTTGAAAGGTCAAAGTTACTCAAGATGTCTATAGGGTGTATGTGTGTTTACTTAACCCATACCCTAACCTCAAATGTGGTTACGAATTTAACTTCCAGAGTTGAACTAAGAATCAATACCAAGCAGTGGAAGAGACAAAATTGTGTCCATAATACAGCCAGATAACAAATGAAATCTATAAAGGATCTTTCTTAGAAATAAAATTAAGTTAAAAGCTCCAATTCCATCAGTCACAAAATGTAGAAACTGCAGTGCAATAAAAGTACATATGAGATATATTGAAGGGTAAAAATGACAGGGAAATACAGAGCAGACTTTGACATATCTCTAATTACTACTCCATTTCAGGCTAATGGTAAAAACTAGTGTCCAGATAGTTGATAACATCAGCCTGTCTCTGCTAGGTTAGTACCAAGATCTGTGGCCAAGCAAACACTTCTAATAAAATTGATTTTACTTCTTGGCAACCTATAGGCCAGTCAATAATAATGTTGTTTAAGAAAGATTGAGTCATGAAGGAGATGAACCTTCCCTTTCATTTATTATGTTTGTATTGTCTATATTTGAAAAGAGTTTTCAATAATAAAACCAAAAAAGAAATTACAAGGGGAAAGCTTTTTTCCTTTGCATACATACTACCTACTCCTATATATATATATTTTCAGTGAAATATATACACAGTTCAAGTCAAGGTTATGGCCTAAGGCTATGATTTGATCTAAGACTCAAAATTAGGGAACTGGCCCAAGAAGAATGCACATATGTTTAATGGAGAGAGAAGTATTTCTTCTGATAAAACAGTAAGGATGCCCAGAAGGCTGTGGTAAATGCTTAGGTCCTTTCTGGTTCTCATGTTCTACTTTTCTAATATTTTGTCTACTTATTTATAAGATGGTGTTACTTGATTCAATTTCTGAGCACCTACTAATGTCAGATATTATGCAAAGCACTGATGATAGAACCAAACCAAACTCTGGTACCTGTATGTGGTGGGCTGAGGATATACATATGTAAGCAGCCAATTATTATACAGGGTGATCGCACTGTGATAACTCTGATGTGCTTAATAACAGGGAGCTATGAAAGTGGGAGCGTTGACATGGTCAGAGTGAAGGAAGGCTTCTAGAGGAAATGGTGTTTAAGCTGAGGCATAGAAGGAAGAATTAGGGAGAGAAAAACAGTATATAAAAACAGCATGTCAAGCTCTTCAGAACCAGCGGACATTAGCATACAGAGACAGGCCATAAGCAAGGAGTGTGCTAAGAACTAAGTGGAGAAGTAAGGAAGGCCCAGTTTATGAAGGGCTTTACAGGGCAAATTATATTTAGATTTTATCTTAGAAAAATAAAGGTACACAGAACATTTGGAAATCAGCATTTTATTCTCTGGATGAGAAGTGGAAAATATACTGAAGGATGTCAAGAGTGGAAGCAGGGATACAGTTCAGAGCAGCTGAAATTAAGAACCTTGAACTAGTGTACTGACAATGTTGAAATAGAAAGCTGGGTAAAATTGAGATATACTTAGGAGGCAGAACCTGTAAGACTTGAATGGGTATGAAAATGAGAGAAGAATCAAGGATGCTCCCGGAAAATTGATTAGATAACGCTGCCAATTACAGTGAGAGGAAGAGGCATTTGTTGAGAGATAGTACGTTCAGTGTTAGACATTGTGAGTTTGAAGCCTCTGAATGATAAAACTTGCCAGTCAAAATTAAAGATGGGTACCATGATTTATGATATTATCAGAGTTGTGTGATTTTTTTTTTCTTAGCCTTGCTCAGAGCCCTGGTATAGATGTGCAGAAGACAGGCAACTGGATTAATCAGAATTAGAATTTTGCCAGATGGCTTTAACAGTTGAAAAACAGTTGAATGGGAATAAGGATGAGGACAATAGCCTGAGAGTGGGTAAAATGAGCTGAAGTGGGAGAAGGTAGATCAGTAAAGTAACTAGGGGTTTCCATAAGGTCAAATAAGAAATTTAGGGTGAAATGAATTGGAAAGTGTGGTTAGAACTGAAAATTTTAGGCTTGATGAAAAGATCTAGGGTGGGCCCATAAGGCCTAGGGTGCTGGAGTGGAGTGGATATATAAGGCAACAACTATTATGTAAAGGAAAAGCATTTTATACTAACATACTAAGTTAAAAAGCAAACCTCTGGAAAAAGACAAGAATGCCCACTTTTACTACTTCTATTCAACATAGTAGTAGGAGGCCTAATCAATGCAATTAGGCAAAAAAAAAAAGAAAGAAATTTGGAAAGAAAGAAGTAAAAGTGTTGTTCATAGACAACATGATCATATATGTAGAAAACCCTGAAGATTCCTTAAAATGTTGTTAGAACTAATAAATTCAGCAAAGTTGCAGGATACAAAAATCAACACCTAAATAAGTCACATTTCTAAACATGAACAATGAACAATCCAAAAAGGAAATTTAGAAAACAAATTTGTTTATAATTTTATCAAAAAAGAATAAAATACTTAGGAATAAACTTAACCAAGGAGGTGAAAGAATTACACACTGGAAATTATAAAATGTTGCTGAAAGAAATTAGAGAGAACAACACATGGAAAGACATTCCATGGATTGGAAGACTTAACATTGCTAATTAAGATGACAATATTCCCCAAAGTGAGCTACATATTCAATGCAATCTCTATCAAAATCCCAGTGACATTTTTTATAGAAATAGAAAAATCCATTCTAAAATTCGTATGGGAACTCAAGGAACCCAGAATAGCTAAAACAATCTTGAAAAAGAAAAACAAAGTTGGAGGTCTCATACTTTCTGATTTCAAAATTCACTATAAAACTACAGAAATCAAACCAGTGTGGTACTGGCATAAAGACATATAGACCGGTGGAATAGAAGAGAGAGCCCAAACCTTTGTATATATGGTCAAATGATTTCTGACAAGGGTAACAAGACCATTCAATGGGGGAAGGATAGTCTTTTCCTTGGGAAAACTAAATATCCACATGCAAAAAAACCAGGAAGTTGGACCCTTACCTTATGCCACATACAAGAAATAACTAAAAATGGGTCAAAACCCTAAACATAAGAATGAAGACTAAAAATTCTTAAAGAAAATATGGGAGAAAAAGCTTCATAACATTGAATTTAGTGATGATTTCTTGGATATGACACCACAAGCACAGGTAAGAAAAGAAAAAATAAGTAAGCTGGGATTCATCAAAATTTAAAACTCTTGTGCATTAAAGGACACTATCAACTGAGTGAAAGACTGCATAGAATGGGAGAAAATATCTGCAAATCATGAATCTAATAAGGGATTGATATTCAGAATTCCTACAACTTAACAACAAAAAAAACAGACAACTAAATTTAAAAACGGGCAAAGGACATGAATAGACATTTCTCCAAAGAAGATATACAAATGGTCAATAATCACACAGAAAGATGTTCAACATCCCTAATTATTTGGGAAATGCAAATCAAAATCACATTGAGATACCACTTCACACCTATTAGGATAGCCATTATCAGAAACACAGAAAATGACAAGTGTTGATAAGGATGTGGAGAAATTTGAATGCTTGTGCATTACTGATGGGAATGTAAAATTCTGAGCCACTATGAAAAATGGTACAGTGATTCCTCAAAACATTAAATAAATAATTACCATATGATCTAGCAATTCCAACTCTGGGTGTATATTCAAAAGAAGTGAAAGCAAGGAGTCACATAAACATTTGCTACTCAGGTTCACAGCAGTATTAATCACAATAGCCAAAAGATAAAAGCATTCCATGTGTCCACAGGTGGATATTTGGATAAACAAAATGTGGTGTATGTGTGTATATATATATATATACACACACACACACACACACATATACACAATGAAGTAATATTAGTTCTAAAAAGGAAAGAAATGCCAACATATGCTACAACATGGAAGACCCCTGAAGATATTACGGTAATATCTTTAAAAGAGAAAAAAATCCAGCCACAAAAGGACAAATATTACATGATTCCCTTATATAAGACACCTAGAGTAATCAAATTTATGAAGGTAAAAAGCAGAGCAGTGGCTGCGAGGGGCTGGGGTAATGAGGGAATGGGGAGTTAGTTATGAGTACAGGGTTTCATTTGGGGAAGATGAGTAAGCTCTGGAGATAAATGGTGGTGATGGTTGAACCATGTGAATGTACTTAATGCCACAGAACTGTATGCTTAAAAATGATTAAAATGGTAAATTTTATATTATGTATATTTTAAAACAATAAAAAGAAAGAAAGAAAACATCAGGTAGATCTTAATGAACTTTGATTTGGCAATAGTTTCTTAGGTAAGTAAGACACCAAAAGCACAAACAAGAGAAGAAAAAAATTTATAAATTGAACTTCATCAAAATTAAAAGCTTTTAAATACAAACTTTTGTGAACCAATGGACAATATCAGGAAAGTGAAAAGATAACCCACAGAAAGGGAGAAGATATTTGCAAGTCATATATCTGACAATGATCGTAATACATCCAGAGTATATTAAGAACTCTTACATCAACAATAAAAGGATGAACAACTCAACTTAAAAAGGGACAAAAGACTTGAATAGATATTTCTCCAAGGAGATACACAAATTGTCAACAAAGTACATGAAAAGTTATCAACATCATTAGTCTATAGTGAAATGCAAATCAAGATCATACCATGATGAGACACTGCTTCACACCCAGTACAATGGCTATTAAAAGGGAAAATAACAAGTATTTTGGCAATGCAGTGGAGAAACAACACTCATGCATTACTAGTAGGAATGTAAAATGGTGTACCTCCTGTGGAAAACAATTTGGAGGTTCCTCAAAAAGTTAAACAACAAATTATCATATAGTTCAAAAATTTTACTCCTACGTACAAAATCCAAAGGACTGAACAAATATTCAAACAAAACCATGTACACAAATAGTTATAGTAATTACTCACAATTGCCAAAAGATGGAAACAACCTAACTGCCCATCAACTGATAAACAAAATGTGGCATATCCACACAATGGAATATTATATAGCCATAAAATGGAAATACTATTACACACTGTAACATGGATAAACCCTGAAAACATGACATTAAGGGAAAGAAGCCAGACATAAAGGCCACATATTTTATTATTCCATTTATATGAAATATCCAGAGAAGATGAATCCACTGAAACACAACACAGATTAGTTGTTGCCAAGGCATTAGTTAGTCTGGCATTGAGAGGGAAATAGGGAGTGACTGCTTAACAGGTACAAAGTTTCCTTCTGAGGTGATAAAATATTGTGAAATAATATAGTAGTAATGGTTAAATGTATGAATGCCACTGAATTGTAACTGCAAAATGGTTAATATGGTGAATTTTATGTTACGTGGATTTTACCTTAATTTTTTTTAAAGTTCCCTTTTTAGCACTCTTACCTGACAGTTAATATCAGCTCTATATTGTAGCAAGACTGTGACTAATTCCTTATGTCCTCGGTCACATGCCCAATGGAGTAGAGCTCTGCCCTAAAAACACAGAGAAAGATAAATGAATGTGTTAATCCAATTGTGGGGCCACATAAAGGACAGTGTTTTAAGAAGGACAAAGTAATATGAAAACTGTAGGTTAATTATTCTAAGAATGATTGACATAAAAATGCTCTATGGGAAAAGCAGTAGACTTTTCTAAATCAATTGGCATCTTGAGTTCTACTTTTGGAATCCATTATATACTAGTCCAATGACTTTTTTCAGCCTGATTAGTTTCCTAACCTATAGAGTGGACACAGGGATAAGTAACAACAGAAATACCAATAATAGTTGCTGAAGGAATGAGCTACAAGATAATGCTTTGTAAATTTTCAAGTACTTATAAATGTAAAAGATGGTTTTCTTAAATTACTATGTTCACTTCTTCTAGTGAAAGAAATCTTATGGATAAAAAAATGAGTACTTATGATTCTGAAGCACTTAAAACTATGGAGATAGTAAAAGGATCAGTGTTTGCCAGGGGTTGGGGGAGGGAAAGATGAATAGATCAGAGAAGATTTTTAGGCAGTCAAAGTACTCTGTATGATACTATAATAGTGGATACATGTCATTATACATTTGTCAAAATCATGGAATGCATAACACTAAGAGTGAACCCAATGTAAACTACAGACCCTGAGTGATGATGATGTATCAATGGAGATTGATCAATTGTAGCAAGCATACAACTACTGGGGAGGATTCTGATATTGAGGGAAGCTGTGCATATACAGGGGCAGCGGATATATGGGCAATCTCTGCACTTTCTGCTCAATTTTGCTGTGAATCTAAAATCTACTTAAACAACAACAAAAAGCCCATGAAGTTTAGGATACAATAACCTCCTCTTAATTCAGGAGACAATTCATCCCTTAAAAAAATAAAGTTCCACTGGATGTGGTTGGGTGTGTAAGAGAAAAAAATGAGTACTTAAACCTAAGTAGAAATCATAATCTACATGTAGTATATCTAAACTTACTTGTTTATTCATTAAAATGTAAGAAAATTTAATGAGTTGGACATGAAGCATTTCCTCTTAATATCCCAAATTTACACCCTGGAATATCCCCCAAATACTAATACAGTCTACTAGTGTCTATCTTCAAACACTGATTGTAAAAGCCACTTGTAAAAATGTTAGGAGACAAGTACTAGATATGAAACTTCAATTTTAACCAGTAGCCACTGAAGACTCAGCTACTATCAATGTGTTGATTCTATTCTCCACTATCAGAAAAACTTTAGTTAGTGGAAGAAGACTATTTGGTCCAAAGAATAAACAAAGCCCCCAAAGCTGAGGGCTTTTCTGAAGAAATGAGTGACGTATGGCTAAACACTACTTTTTGAGGGTGGTAGTAATGTTTTCATTTTTAAAGAATGGAATGTTTTTCCACATTAAGTTGAAATCCCTGCTTTGTCATTTCAGAAAAAGACTTAAGAAGATATAAGCTGGGACAAAGATAACTTTAAAGTAAAAAGCACCATTCAAAACAGCTTTTCTCAACCCATGTATACACTACCCTTCAGACTCTCTTCACATACCTAATAATTCAGCTAATTAAACCAGGATCCATTCTTGAAACAAGAGGCAAACAAAAACACTAAAGACAACTTTTCTCTACAAATTTTTCTTTTCCTTTTCAGTCATTTTCAGCTCTTTTTTAAAAAAAACTTAACTGTTTTCCGATAGGTTTACACAAATCCAAAAAAAAGGGAAGCTGAAAATTTAAAAATGAGGTCAAATCATTCAGAATTTGTTGTAGTAGCAAAACTATTTTGTTCAGAGCCCAAATGGAGACAATTCTAAAAGTCAAGTAAAAAAATGTATTGTTGTGTAGAGTTTCCTATGGTAAAACTTCGGTAGCTCTGCTGTGTACTGACCTGCTGTTACTAGAGCACTAATTCCAAAACCCTCCTTATGGATAATTAGATATTCTCATAAGACTTGCAGAACAAATGCCAATATATAAAAAATTCTATAGTTCAATGTAACTATTTCACATCTTTTACATTAAAAGAAGCAGAATTTCAAAGTATTGTGGTTAGTTCTAATTTTAAGTGTACATTTTATGGCTAATTTAACTATTACCAAGAATTACCGCAGTTAGATCGATGCATAATATACTTACATAGGGCACCTACCAGAACCACATAATAGTTTAGAAAACATAATATTAATATGTCTAGTACTTCTACCACAGGACGTACTGAGCGTTTCTACTTCTCAACCAGGTTCTTGATTTCTCCTTAGGTTTAACCCAATAGGGTTACATCAGCTAATGCTAAAACATAAATCCTTAGCTGTTTCAATAGGAAAGGAGAGAAGCAACCCATTTTACTGTTAATGGGAGTCATATTTTAAATTTCCCACATGTGGTGCCAAAAATTTACTTTAGGGGAAACACCTATGACTGGACCTCAGCGGCGATCTTCACTTTGGATATATCTTCCAGAAGAGCAGCTCTCACACAGAGGCGCTCGAAGGAGGGTGGCCTGCGCGCTCTCAGACACTTACACTGAGCTTTTGAACACGTTTTCTGACCTGCGATGTAATTAATTTTTGTAATACATTATTTTAATGGTACACTAATTAACCTTGAATTAGAATGAATTCTCTGACAATGACTTTCTACAGAAGTACTGAAGGTATCTACATTAAGACCCCTTAATGATTAATATTTTGATGTGGTATTAAGCAGCTCAAAAACAAGAGCAGAATTAAACACACTTACTTGTAAATAAGCACAGATAAAATAAATCAGGCTTTGGAATTTTTGCTCTCAAAATATTCTATATTTAAATAAACAGAGACCAGCACAATGAGGTATCTGAGTGTGATGGCTCCTTACTTCTTCAAATTATAAAGTCCCCATAAACATGATCTAATTCAATATTATTAGTTGAAGTCATAACATAACCAGTAATTTGCAGAGATGTTATTCTCATAACCATTTATGACAAAATTAGGAATAAATCCATGTGGTTTCTTTCCTTTCTCTTTGTTAATCATAAACATCTGGACTACTACAATGCAATCATTCAATTATTTCAGATAGTGGATTCTGTAATCTCTCCTCTAGAAGGAAAATCATGAATTGGGTGTACATTAAAGCTATATTTGCTTAAAAACTTTATCCAAATTTATGAGGTGTTTCACCTAATTTATATATGTTTTATATTCTATGAATGATATAATTTCTTACAAATTTTCAAGTTCAATTTATTTTTACTGTTACCACAAAAGCTGATAATCCTTTGCTTGTTTGTTTCTAGTTTTAACAGCTCTTCTGAAAAAATATCCCAGAAGTATTTAGGAGATAAGGGGGAAAGCCACTATTAAATGGAATCTTTGTTAGGCCACCAGAAGACCACATTCACTATTTGGAGAGCTCTGGTTAAATTCTGGAATTCAAATACAGTAAAACACAAGAGGGAAAAAAGTTCTCATCTATTAACCAAGGGCGCTACTACTGTCCTACCCCAGACAGATGAATGACTGCAAAGTGCTTTGAAAGTGCAGGGTGGCAGCTAACCTATTAAGTGGTATTACTTTCATATCTTCTGGAAAATACAGAGTGTCTCTTAATATTCTAATGTGTCTTTGATATCTTCAGTTTCTTGTCTTTAAACCATGAAGAATTTTTTAAAATAGGTTTTGTCCTGAATGTCATGAATTAAAAGAGACCATATCTTGGTGTTCCTGTGATATTTTGAGAACAAAGTACATACAGTAGACAAAAACATAACAAAGTTGGTATATTTAAATTTGTTAAGAGTGGTCACCTTGCCATTCTATAAAATGAAATACTGCAAACAGGTTGACTTGAATTTGTCTTTGCAAAAAAACTGAGTTTCAACTTACTATTGTAGTAGAGATTGACTTCAGCTACCTGTAATTTTTCTACCTCCTCTGAACTACCCTGTCTTTTACCCTTTCCTGTGGCTGCTATAGCAGCTGGCTGCAGTGAGAAGTCCCCCACCTGAAATGTCCAGAACTTAACACAATGCCCCTACACCCAACGCCCTCTCAGTAGTGAACCAACAATGTTGTCTTAAAAACTTACAGACAGGAGTGGGACTGGGAGGCAGTTTAAGAATTCAGGCTGTCCCTAGCATGGAAGATACTGGCTCCCTGTGGGATAATTTATTTACCAGAATTAAAAAGAAACCCACATACCAAAATGTGTGATACACATTTAAAATCAGCAACCACGTGATGTCTTTCACTGGTTTAGATATAAGGTAGAGAGAAATGGTGTTGCTGAGTTATTAGGAAGTTGAGAAGGATTTTAAATACATTACTTAAAAATCCCTTCACAAGCATTTACTAAGCCATAATGTTAGTGACTTAATGGTGAAGGAATAAGCAAGGGAGATATTATTTCATCCTGCATAAAATAAGTAATAACAGCAATAATAAGTGTCCATGAAAACAATTTGGGTATCCATCGTAAGACAATGGATAAATTACGACATAGTCATATGATGGAATATTACTTAGCAATATAAAGGAGGAAAGCACTGATTTATATACTGGATGAATCTCAAAAACATGCTAAATGGAAAAATCTCACATGAAAAAGTACCTATTATGATCCCACTTACATAAAGTTCAAGAAGAGGCAAAAACAATCTCTGGTAGAAGAATTATGAGGACAGTGGTTACTAACCTTTGTGGAATTAGGAGAAAGATCCTGCTAGGAAGGGGCATTAGAGGACCTTCTGGGTGATACTAATGGTTTGTGTCCTGTTAGGACTTTTGGTTACACAGGTATATGCATTTGTCAAAATTAATCAAATGTGAACTTAAGGTTTGTGCATTTCATTGCATATAAATGTTATCTTAAAAGAGCAACCAAAGCAATACCAAATTCTAGTGTTATGCCTGCTGAAGCATGTAGAAGGAAGTGTATTGTTTAGAAAATACTGGGAAATGCATTAAAAAATAAGACTGGTGGATGGATAGATATTGATAAAGCAAGTATAGTAAAATATCTGTGGTAGAATCTAGGTGGTAGGGATAAAGATGTTCACTGTAAAATTCTTTCAAGGTTTCTGTATGTTTAAAATTTTTCACAATAAAGTGCTGGAAAAAAAATCACACAAAAATTTGTATACCCATGTTTACAGCAACATTATTCACAAGACCAAAATACGAAAGTTACACAGGTATCCACAGATGGATGTTTCGATACACAGATTGCAGCATATACATACAATGGAATATTACTCAGTTTTAAAAACGAAGGAAATTCTGACGCACAGTAGAAGGATAAACCCTAAAGACATTTGTGAAATAAGTCACAAAGATGACAAACATTGTATGAATCCACTTGCATGAAGTAGCCAAATTCATGGAGGTAGAAAACAGAATGGTGGTTGCCAGGGGCTGGAGGAAAGGGGAAAACAAGAGAGTTAGTGTCTGATGAGGACTGAGTCTCAGTTCTCAGTACTTGATTTTTAAATGGTGCTGCCTGCATTTTTCTTCTTTCTCAAGAAAAATTTATTTTGTAATAAATAAAAAATTATTTATTCTTAAATAAATGCATAAACATAGCCTCCGTGTACCAACTCTGTCTCTGAGTCCTTTATTTAAATATGACTTAAAATAAAGAACAGAAAGGAATGGAATCAAGAGAAAGGTGACCTCCTTCAAGGTTTGAAAGAACAGATAAACATGGGAAATTCTATAGTATTTTCTATTATGTGAAATACAGACAATGTCCTAATTATTGTATCATGTAATTCCCCAAATTAGAAATATCTGTCTTACTATATTAGTAGTAATTACAACATGAATAAGTAAAAGTTATACATATACTAGAAACTATACTTATGTTTAATAAAATAACTTCATTATGAAGTATGAATATTTTATGTAAAAGGATATTTTAATAAATATTTTCATGTACTATGATAGTTATAGATCCAAATATATGCATTTCAGGCAATACCTTAATTGTGGTAATGTCAGCATGTGGGAATGTAAGTGCAGCATTATCATTTTATACCTATAATTAAATTTCTTTATGTGCTTATAGCAAATTTTAAGTGCAATAAATGTCATCTAAGGGCAAGACTGAAATTGGGTTGAATCTAATGGGTGAACATTTTAAATAAAGTCATATACCAACCCAAAGAATGCTAGGCAACCAGTAGTGAAAATTTTCAAGTTCAAATATCAATAAACACAAAAAATTGGAAGTCCTTTCAAAACTGTAATTGTTAACCAGGGAAATATGTTTTTTCTGATAAAGGGGTAAAAGTATTTAGCTAGCAACTTAGTTTTGAGGTTATATACTTTTGGTTCATCATCAAGGCTTACCAAGTTTTTTAACTGCTACAGTTTTAAATGTCATGAATCAGTACCATTTATTTTATTTAGGATGTTACGTTTGATTCTAAATTTAAGGTCCCCTCTCCTTCATCTTCTTAAATTAATTCATACAAATCCCTGATTAATAATATAAGGCTTGCTGTCAGTATTCAAAGCCCAGCCTGAGTTGTCATGGCTGAAAGGGCAGAAATCTGCTTGGAGCAATGAGAGAACCCAGCTGAATTCTTGGCGTCTCAGTCTATGAATGTGTAAGCGCCTCATCTGTTCATGGAAACACACTGTTTCGGCAGGCGGGGGTAAAGGTAACTGCGTGGGTAACAGCCTGGAAGACCTGGGAGGCAGCACCACATCAAAGTCACTCACTGACAGAAACAAGACATTTTACAAATGTTCTTTCTATTTTCACAAAAAATTGCATTATTTAGTGTAAGCTATTTGTGTTCCAGACATTTATTTTATCCCTATCACTGCTGTCTTTTATCCCTATCACACTATCTTTGCAAAGGTCCTGTGTGGAATGACTTTTAGTACTATTTTATAAAAACACCTGTTGCAAATCAGAGCATAACACTAGCAGGGCCTTCTTAAATCCAGTGGTGCAAAGAACACTCTCTCAGGCCTGCATTTCCATTTAGCAGGGTTTATATTTGAGCAAACAGTGTGTATATCTTCCTGCCTGTGAAGTGAGGGTAACATCTACCTAAAAGGATTGTTGTGAAGACAGTATGGTAATGAGTGAAAGTAAAACACAAACAATATATAAAGTAGTATTTGAAAGCAGAAAATTCTAATAGGGATCATATAGTAAATATACAATACTTTCCAGTGAAAAGGTGACCTTTAAAAGTTAAGTGGACTTCTGGTTTCCAGTTCCGTATGTAAGGAGCTCGGAATTTGCCACTCCATCTTAACAACAAGCAAAAAGCTCAACAGACAGAAAAATCAACTATTCTTCTTGGGTCTCTAAGAGAGGAGAAACTGTTGCCCCCGAGACAAGAGAGAAACAGGTGAACTTGACTTCCTGGAGCAAAGCCTCACAAGGATAAACTGCCCAGGGCAGGAAAACCTACAGGCAGGAAAACCTAACTGTAATTGATGAATTTCTGGAGGCTCAGTGTAGACAGCTCTGAAAATTAAAAACTCCAGGGGGATCTGGTCATAGGGAGGCCCCACAACATGGTGAGAATTAGCTCCAGGGGCTTGAACTGTTTCCCATAGTAAATACCAGAGAAAAAGTCCCTTGGGCTTTTGGCAAGGGAAGTGGGGATGAACAATTCTGAAATATGCCAGAGTACTTTGTTCTTAACAAGGCCTGTCCCTCACAGGAAACTAGTCAATCAGAGTCTGACCTGCCAGAGTTTTATCAGAGCCCAGTTGACCTGGAGGAAGGGAAGTACCCAACTCGGCCCACTCCAGCCACCCTGTTCCATCTAAGGGAAAGACAAGAAATGGAGAACCACTTGTGAAGCTCACAGTCCACAAGTATAGGCTCACTAAAAGGCAGAGGCCTAATTGTAGGACTACAGAGCCTTCCCTCTCCCGCCACACCTCACCACCACATTACTATGGGCCCATTTACAGCAGTTCCTTTTACCCAGAATATCATGTCCAGCTATCAGTAAAAATTACAAGGCCTACCAAAGGGTTGACTAGGATACACACTGAATTTCACAAAATCAATGCTAGGCACCAAGTCACAGATCCAGGAAACTCAGAGAACACAGAGCAGGATAAATGTCCAAAAACAGACTACGCCTAGGCATATCATTTTCAAATTAAAGAGCATCAAAGATAAGAAAAAAATCTGGAAAGAAAGCAGAGGAAAAAAATACCTTACAGAGGGACAATATATATCTGACTTCTCAGAAACTATGCAAGCAAGAAGAAAGTAGAATGAAATATTTAAAGTGTTGGGGGAAAAAAACCCACCAACCTAGAATTCTGAATCCTGAGAAATTATCCTTCAAACGTGAGAGAAAGACATTCTCAGACAAACAAAAACTGATGGAATTAGTTGCCAGTAGTCCTGCTTTACAAAAAGTTGTTCTTTAAAGAGAAGGAAAAAAATATAGGTCAGAAACTTGGATATACATAAAGAAAGGAAGAACACAGGAGAAGGAATAACTGAAGGTAAAATAAAAACATTCGTCTTATTTTTCATTGATATAACATAGTTTTTTCAAAATAATAGCAACAAAGTATTTGATTATATATGTCCATGTATCTTATATAAATATATATATTTTATGTATATGTATATAATATACACACATATACATATATATATTATGTAGCTTATACAAAAAAGTGAAATAAGTAATAACAGTGATACAAGGGATAGGAGGGAGGAATTAGAGTTATTCTGTCATTATGAGATGTACGGCCCATGCTACAGCACAGAGAAGACAAGTAATGACTATAACGTCTGAGTATGTTGATAGACAGTGACCACAGTAGAGGGGGTGAAGACTTGATAATATGGGTGAATGTTGAAACCACTGTGTTGTTTATGTGAAACCATCATAAGACTGTATATCAATGATACTTTAATAAAAAGAAAGTAAGAAAGTCCTTTCACTGTATGCCTTTTGGACTATTTAAATTTTGAAAAATAAAAATGTATTAATTTTAGAAAATAAAAAATTTTAAATATTAAACATTAAGATTATGATTGAAAAAAAAAGATACACTGCCCACGAAGTGCTATTATGTTCCTGGAAAGTGGACCTGGGTTATGCTATATACTGTATGATTTCAACTATATGACTGACACTCTAGAAAAGGCAAAACTATGGAGAAAATAAAAAGATTAGTGATTGCAGCGGGGAGAGGAGTATGAACAGGCAGGACACAGGATCTTTAGGGCAGTGAAAATATTTTCTATTATAATCATTGTACATTTGTCTAAAATCATAAAATGTATGATTAAACCAATGTCTGTAAAAAAATGACAGAAAACCAAGAGTGAACCCTAATGTAAGCTATGGACCTTGGATAATTATGATGTGTTAATATGGGATCATCCTTGGTAACAACTGTACATTCTGGTGGCTGATGTTGATAAGGGGGGAGGCTATATACATATGGGGAATTGGGGTATATGGGAAATCTCTGCACCTTCCTCTCAATTTTACTGTAAACCTAAAACTGATCTAAAAATATTGTCTTGAAAAATATTAAATGGCTTCTTCATTCTATATATCAGCACTCTTCATTCATATTAATCATTAAGAATAATAAAGATAGCTAAAATTTATTAAGTGCTTACTGTGTATGTATCAGGTATTATTTAAATGCTTTATATATATTATACTCATTTAATCCTCAAACCAGTCTTGACACAGGTACTGTTATCCCCAATTACATATTAGAAAACTGAGACACAGAATAAACTTGACAAAGGACATATAGTTAGAAAGTGACAGTGCTAGGACTTGCACCCATGTAGTCCAGCTCATCACTATTATATTATACTGCTTCTGCTTATTCATTTATTCAATCATTCATTCATTCATCAAATACTGAGTATGTGGAATATGCCAAGAACTATGATAGAAATATTTTTGACAAAGAAGATCTCAAAACATTTACCTTTCTCAGGAAGCTACAAGAGGAGACACTCCATCAAAACAGGGAAATAAACAATAAAATATAAAGACCTGGGACCCAGAAAGCATTAGAATCCAGGAGAAAGGGGAGAGAATTCCTAGGACAGTGGTCAAGTGTAATCTCAGGATGACATTTACACAACAAGCCTAGAGAGCAACCAGCTCAGATTAGGGATGAAGAGCAAAGGAGGGTCCAGAAGGGATATTGCTGAAAAACAAACTATGGGCCTGATTACCTGCTGTGTTTGATGGCACTGAGAAAACTTGTTGGGAAATTTGAAGGAAGAATTAATAACAGGAACATAGAAGATTAAGAAAATGTAAAAACAAAAAAGAGGTAATTATTAATCTTAAGATTAATATACTATAAAATATTGTACCATGGAATATAGATTATATTACTCTTAACTATATAATTATTCATTCCCTTTCCAGCCTTGCCTTACTTCCCGATAATCAGAGTAGACTTCCTACCATACTGACTTGATGCTTGTCCTTGTGACTTGTTTTGTCCAAAGGAATGTGAGAGAATGTGACACAGGCCACATCCAAGCAAAGCATAAATGTATTTGTGGGATCTGCTTCTACCCGTCTTTAGTTTCTGCCAACAGACAGTATCTATCCATTGAGATCGGATCTCAGTACGAAAGGCACATCAAATCAAGATGAACTGGGCCCAAACAAGGCTAGCAGAACCCAGAAGAGCTTCAACTGACCCCAAACCCCTTAAATATGAATAAGAAGTGCTGTTGTTAGCCACTGAAATGTAGGGGTTGTTTCTACAGCAAAAGCTGACTGATACACACAGTACCATGCACAGTTCAGCAATGAATGATACTTACGTAGTCATAATAATGTAATTACATCATAACCATATTATATTAATTATACTATATTGTTAATTTTATGATAATTATAATAAAAACATTACTTTGATAAAGATTCAGTCAGAAAGCTGGAACTAAAAATTGGTATATACTATATGAAAGATAGTGGGAAAGATCAATACAAGAGCTAAATCCTAATATACAAAGAAGTTAATAATGTCTAGAATTGGAAAACAAGAGATATAAGTACAGTATTTAAAATTATGCAGGGAAAATGCCAAAGAAACAACTAAAAGCATTAAGGGTTTTTGCCTCAAGGGAGCTAGAATCAAATGTGAGAAGGATGCAGGAAGGGAGTACTTTTTCTAAGACTTATAGAACTACTTGATTTTCTTTGAACCATGTACACATATTAATTTTACAAATTCTTTAGAGTACAAAAATAAAAAACCAATAAACGAAGGGAAGCAATCATGTTTGATTTACTAAAAAATGTGTTCCGATTCTGAAAGGCAAAAAAGAAACCTAGTTGGAATCAGAAGGTCTGGTTTTATTATTTTATAATATGACTTCTACTTTTCTCTAGCTACATCCTTCCTGGCTCTGTTTGTTTCAATACTTAGGGAAAAACAAACAGTATTACTGGTCCCCCTTTACTGTAGAATTATAGTCTTACATTTTCAGTTCCAGATGTCTTTGATAATATATTACAGGGAAGTTGTGGCCTAAATGTAAGGTAATATTAAGGGCTAGCCTGTATAGTGAGCTTATATGATGGCTACAGATACAGAAAGTATCTTAGCGGAGTGATACCACCTCATTCACTCTGATATACTCTTAACCGTACTGTACTTTGAGTTGTAGTTCTTAGGCCTGTCATTTAGAAATAAGCACTTGGGCAGAATAACAAATTATAAGAAAATAATTAGCAGGGCATATTTTTCATACCTCTTCATCTTTCATATTCACATCCACATTTTTTGATTTTATGACTTTGGTTATATGGTCAATGTTGTTTTCTCTGCAGTAGTCAAATATGTTTTTATCTTCTTCCCTAATTAAAGTAAAAATAAAAAATGTCTTATTAGAAAATACAAAAAAGTTATATACTTTTAATGCAACTGGTTTGCTGCTGATAAACATTAATGTAATCTCCATTTTTATAAAGAATTTTACATGAACAATAATGGATTTTCAATAAGACATAATATATTCAACCTCTGAAAAGATTAAAGTTCTTAGCAACTATAACTGTATGGAAAAGCTTCACCTGCTTTAACAAGTTACACCAGTACACTAATATAAAATTTTGAGTACATGTTCTCAGTGCTCGTTCTCTCCCCATTTACTTTTATACACTGACAGGCACATATTTCCTCTGACCCAGAATTTTCAACCATAGCCCTGCAGTAGGAAGGTCATTTACTATCATCTGTACAGAGGTATCAAAAGATCAGGACACAACTGACTACTTGTTTTACAGAATAATTTGATTGCTACCCAAGTTAAAAAAAAATATATATATATATATATATATATATATATATACACACACACACATCTTTAGACACATATGTATATATACATACAGGTATGTAATGCACACATACTAAAGTCATTTTCTTAAGTGAAATATAATTACAGCATCATAAAATTCATAAATCCCTCATAGGATAATAGATACAAAGACTGAGAACAAAAACTAGGAAGCATACTACGTACCCTGCACTATTCTAAGTGTGTCAGTGTACTGAATTCATTTACTCTTACCCAATAACTTCACTTCACAGACACAGAAATAGGTAAGGAGAGATTGTATGACCTGCAGCATAGCATCACATTTATCAAAGGTATAACAAGAGCTAGGACTAGCTCACATCAACTGATTTTTTGATATAGTACATTTCTCTATTATATCAAGCTACACCTTAACTAATAAGCTGTAGTCTATTTCAGAAGCCAAAGCAGAAGTTCTTATTATGAGGGCTATGAGTTTTCTAAAATAGTATACAGAATTATCTGTGTAAATGCACATGCGTTTTTCTGAATGTAGTGTTGTGGGGAAGGGGGACAGGTATCAATGAGATGCTCTAAAGAATCAGTGACTCCCAAAAGGATCAGTAATTTGGAATATTAACAGTGAAACTGTTCTATATATGGGCTGCATTTTTTGGACAGGCATAAAAGAATGCAATTTGAGTTCCAAAAATTATAACTATTGTATTTTATAACCCACAAGGCCATAGCTCCCATTCATCAGAAATTAAAGCACCTGGCCACAGTAGAGGTTCTATCTTAAAAGCCAATTTTAGTACCCTATAAAAAGTTATTGCTAGCCAGAGATAACTAACTTAAAATACACTACTTTGGCATTAACCATCCAAACTTTCCTTATGTAGTTTATGTAATTAATTGAGCACCTACTTCATGCAAGGCACTGGGCATGATTCTGTTGATAACAGATAACAAGGATAAGCAAGAAACTTTGCATTCAATACATGTATATTAGAGCTGGGATGATAAAATCTATACACCATTAACATAAGGTAAAACTGAATCTTAAAAGGGTCTATAAGAGTATGGAAGAGAAACAGTGCTTCAAACTGGAGAAAATGAGGCAGGTTTCCAGAAAGGAATCATGTTTAAAAGGAATATATGGTCTCTTGAAAACATCCATTTTGTAGAAGAGAAAATGCTTTTCCAGATCACTTACTCTGAAAGAAAACTCTCAGAGAAGTCTGAGGCCAAAACCCCAAAAAGAAGTCTGATCATTAAAATTAAGCTGGCCAGTACAGCACAGAGAAGAGAAGCAATGACCCTGTAGCAGCTTACTACACTGACTGCAATGGAAGCAGCGGGGTGAGGACTTAATATGGGTGAATGTTGAAACGACAATGTTGTTCATGTGAAACCTTAATAAGATTTTATATCAATGATACTTTAATTTAAAAAAATTAAGCCTGCATATAATACCACTTTAGCTACATTTAACTATGACAAAATACACTATTTCTATGAAAAAGTGCTTTCAGAATTCTGACTTGGGAATAATAGGTAATATGTAAGGGCTATTCATAGATGAGAGAACTTTCTGAGTGGTCCCTCTCCCTGAATCCCGAATGTTCATGTATACCTATGTCACTGAAAATTAGTAAAGGGAAATCTCACTAAAATGGAGTCAGGAGGCCAGAAGGGGGTGCTCTCATGCCCTACCACTTGTCACCAATTACAGAACCAACAGGAAGAGAGGAACCATGCAAGTCCTTACTACTTTACCACCCTAGCAGGAGAAAGAAAAGTTTTCTCCTTGCCCAGCAATAGCCCAGCCAACGAGAGACTGTTGCAATTCAGCCAATAATGAGCCACTATACTCTGAACTCCCAGGTTATTCCAATGAACTTTTTGTTTGTAACAGCCCTTCTCAACTCCCCCCCCTTTCTCTATAAAAGAGTGTTTCTCTCCTTTGTTCTCTGGACTTGTGTGTGGTTTTGCCACAGCTTACTTGTCCCAAATTGCAATTCTGTTATTACAGAATAAGCCCATTTGCTGGTAAAATAACTGACAGTTTTATTTTTAGAGTTAACAGTCATAAGCAGTAAAGAAGTAAATGCAGTACAAACATTTAAATTTTTATTTTGCTTAATAATTTTCCAGCAGGTTTTTTACATGCATCATGTATATCAGTTATTTTGTTTTGGTATGTGAATTTTTTGGAGGGCAGGGGGCATTTTTTCCTCTGAGTACATGCTTATCATCTGCAGTTTATCATCACTAAATATATCAGGGACATAGAGGTATTCATAAAATACTTCAGGGTAGAGTACACAGTGTAAATTAAAAATCTAAAAGAAATTCAATAAAATCACCATAAATGTGCTGCAAAGCTGAGTGAATAGTATTTTTTAAAAAATTAAGTGATATTATTGGGCTTAATTGTTAAATATAGTTATCTATCCTC
Source organism: Manis javanica (assembly GCF_040802235.1). NCBI lineage: Eukaryota > Metazoa > Chordata > Mammalia > Pholidota > Manidae > Manis > Manis javanica. The sequence goes on from NC_133166.1 coordinate 88,792,222, forward strand.
CCTCCAAGTTTTGACTCTTACTTGCCAGCAACCAAGCTGCCTTTATACAATGTCACCATCTAGTGGCCAAAGGAGCAACATCTTTCCACATCTTTCTTGCCCCCTAATATCATGCACAATGTACAAATCAAATTATTTCCTTTTTGCTCTGTATTTCCATTAAGTCTTCCATAAGCAATATTTCCCCCATATCCATAATTATCGTAAATGAAACATGTACAAATGAATTCAATTATGTAATAGCAGAGCCTTAATAAATGTTAGTACTCTTTCATTTCTCTTCATTTTGTCTTCCTTTATCCCTCTCTTTGCTTAACGTAGTGATAAAATTATCGCATCTATTCTCGGATGAGTTATGCTCATGATGCTATCTCATCTATGTCCCACCTTATCCCTAGCACAAGATAGAATATATCTCTTTAGATTACTCCAAATTTTCTGAAATTGACAGAAAATACATTTATATATCTAAAAGAAAAAAAATCACAGGCTTTCTTTGTAACTTTTTTGAACTATAAGGACACACCCTTACAGAAAAGAGGGGGGTGTTTATGTATGGTTGTCTTTCATCAATCATAGGAAGAACAGAGCCTTGCCCATTCCTAAAAATGCTATATGTACCACTTTCTACAAAGATTGCATTTCCTATCAAAAGAATATTTCAAATAGTTAGGTTTCATGGCAAGCCACCTAACGTCCACTTAACTACTATTTCATCTACTTTGTAGAATTAAAAAACACATTTATGGGACTAGCTCAGATTTCTAACTAATAGATAAATTCAATAAATATTTCAATTCAATTAGTATATTTACCAAGCAACTGGAAGATATAAAAACAGTACTCCAGCAAATAAATAATGAAAAATTATTTATTGAATTAATGAACCAGTAACCACACAACCAAATTCCACTAACTCCTCAAGCTAAGGAATATATACTCATGGGCTCTTGGGGGTACACAAGGGCCCTTAAAGAGATATGCAGATATGGAAAATTTTAGTGAATCAATTTTCAGCACAACCTCTCAATAAAGGCATTCTTCTAAGATGATCTACATAAAAAGGCTCCTATGGCAAATATTTTATCCTTTTCATCATTCTCTCCATTCAATCACTCCCCCAACAGTTTATAAAAGAAAAGCATGCCCTCTCTCCTTACTATGGTATACTTCCAGGAAATACAACCAAAAGACTTTACTAAGATTTAGTGAATAACTATTAATTGAGCTTGTTACTTTTTTGCTTAAAAATACTCTGTTTAACTAATATACTAGTAAAGGTTTGGGAACAAAATCAACTCTAGGTTATACTTTCCTAAGGTATAAAATCTTCCATGGTACCAAATAAAGGGACAATTCTGGTGAAAAACTGCTATCAGGAAGTCTCCTCTAACTAAGGTGAGAGGATGGAAGAGGTGAAAAGAAAATAAAAAACAGACTCGATGATAAACTCTGTCTCATTCCAAAAAAAAAAATCATCTATGAAATAAACTATTTTTAAAAGCCTCATTCATCTTACGACACATTTTTAATAAAATTTGTTTAATAATTTCTTAATAAAATTTATAACATGTTGATCAACTCTATAGAAATAGTAATTACAGTAACTTAAATGAGAAAAAATTTTATGGTTAAAGCTTCTGGGTCAGAGATAATAAAAAAGTTTTAAATTCCAACTTACATATTTTGTTGCAGAGAATTATGATAGTGTGATATAAGATTATATAAAAACATAATACTATAAAATAAAATTGTATGGGAAAAGACTGATATAAAATTTCTAACTGTTAAAGATCTTCTTCATGTATTTTAATATAGAGCAGAATTTTATTTCCTTTAATGAAACTTTTTATTTCAAGACAATTAAAGACTTACATGGAGTTGTAAGAAATAATACAGAGAGATCTTGCTTACCATTTGCCCAGTTTCTCTCAATGGTAACATGTTAATGTATTTTTAAAAATGGATTTTTATTATTATAGTATTTAGATTCCATTCGATACATCTAACAGAGTGATGTTTAATTTAAAATTTCATTATTTATAAAATGCCAGAAATTATGCCCTCTGCAATTACTTAATCTTTTAAATAAAAATTTTAGATGCTATCTTAAAAATGTAAAAGCGAACATAGTCTTCTAAACTTCTCTCAGGGATTACATTAGCAAAAGGTTTTTTGAGTATCATTTCTCTAATCCAATATTCTATAAAGTAGTGGCCCAAAGTTAGGAGTGGGCTAATCAACCAAGGATGGTCAGAGAAAGTTATGGAAGAGTTCACATAACAGCCTAGCTTTGAAGGATGAACTGACAACCCTGCTGTGTTACTGAACAAGTATGAAGAACAGAAAGAAAAGGAGAATCGTCAACAAGAAGTGTTCTGGGGGAACTGCAAGCAACTAGCTACCGTACAGCACTAGGGGAGACAAGGTGAGAGGGATAAGGCAGACATAGCTGCATATGATGTAAGTTACAAATGTAAGTAACAAGTTTGTTGGGGAACAAGATAGTTATCCACTTTCCAAAGCCTGGAGTAAAAGGAAATAAGATTGCGCTCCTAAAGTTAAACTAAATAAGCTACTAATGAGAGGAAGTTGATTCAGACACTAACCTTAACACATCCAAAAAGAAAAAAACAAAAACAAAACTTAGACAGCTATTATCAGTAGAAGTATGGTTAGCAAGGAACCATTAAGGGGGGAAAAATATAAGTGAAGCCAATTTTGAACAATGACCAAAAGAAAACCATTAATCTGAGGCAAAAATGCATTCTGAGGTATTTCTCTGAGGGGAGTGTCCGAGAGGACTGACCAGGACCTTGGCTAAAAGTCAAATGATTCACTGTTCTCACCCCATTTACAGGTTCACAGATGGTCATCTGACATTTACTTTGTTTTGTGGGTTCTCAATACTCAGACTAAGGGTACCCATGGTTTCTAAGCACTAGGATCACTACAAACACATAAGCCCTTGGGTAAATAAATATGTCTTTTAGCTTATCCTCAGTTTCAGATGAGCTTTATTATTGCTATTCTACCTTTGAGGGTCTGCTCACCTATGTGACTTCTTTCTAGATCTCTGAGATTGAAGAATGGACCCTGATCTATGGTAACTTCATTCACCAAAAAGCCAGTCTGAAGCTTCTTAGGAGCCAGTCTTTCTAGGATGAAAGCCTGCATACTGTCTTACAAAATAAGGTAGTACTGCTGGTGAATATTATTTCCTTGTAGAATTATAAGTTCCTAATTTATCAGAAGTTCTTAATCTGACAGGGAAAGGGATGACATTCTGTCCAAATAAAATATTAGAAAACAGTAATGTCATTCACTGATCTCATTTGACTATGGTTTCCAACATTCTATCATGCATGCCAAATACAATGCCCAAAGACTAATGTTGATTCTTTTTTTTTATTTCGGTATCATTAACTTACAATTACATGAGCAACATTGTGGTTACTAGATTCCTCCCATTATCAAGTCCCCACCACATACCCCATTACATCACTGTCCATCAGCATAGTAAGATGCTATAGAATCATTACTTGTTCTCTCTGTGTTATACTGCCTTCCCCATGCACCCTGCCTGAATTATGTGTGCTAATTGCAATGCCCCTTATTCCCCTTATCTCTCCCTTCCCAACCATTTTCCCCAATCCCTTTCCCTTTGGTAACTGTTAGTCCATTCTTGGGTTCTGTGAGTCTGCTGCTGTTTTGTTCCTTCAGTTTTTGCTTTGTTTTTATACTCCACAGATGAGTGAAATCATCTGATACTTGTTTTTCTCCACCTGGCTTATTTCACTGAGCATAATACCCTCTAGCTCCATCCACGTTGTTGCAAATGGAAGGATTTGTTTTCTTCTTATGGCTGAATAATATTCCATTGTGTATATGTACCGCATCTTCTTTATCCATTCATCGACTGATGGACATTTAGGTTGCTTCCCTATCTTGGCTATTATAAATAGTGCTACGATAAACACAGGAGTGCATATGTCTTTTTAAAACATAGGCAAAACTCTCTTGAATATAAACACAAGCAACTTCTTCATGAACATATCTCCATGGGCAAGGGAAACAAAAGCAAAAATGAACAAATGGGACTATATCAAACTAAAAAGCTTCTGTGCAGCAGGGGACACCATAAAAGGCATCCTACAGTATGGGAGAATATATTCATAAATTACATATCTGATAAGGGATTGACATCCAAAATATACAAAGAGCTCAGACACCTCAACAAACAAAAAGCAAGTAATCCAATTAAAAAATGGGCAGAGGATCTGAACAGATACTTCTCCAAAGAAGAAATTCAGATGGCCAAGTGGCACATGAAAAGATGCTCCACATCCCTAATCATCAGAGAAATGCAAATTAAAACCACAATGAGATATCACCTCACACCAGTTAGGATGGCCACCATCCACAGGACAAACAACAACAAATGTTGGTGAGGATGTGGAGAAAGGGGAATCCTCCTACACTGCTGGTGGGAATGTTGATTTGTTTTTACAGAATCTATTATATAAAAAAAGAGATAATATGTCTACATAGAAATTAAGATACTCTCTGTATTGCAGTTGCTCCTCTCCCTGAATGAAATGATTTGTTTTTACTCAGGTTACTAAAGGTTTTTAGTGAAGTTGGGATAAGGCTTATCTGGAGAAGCAAAATTGGTAAAGCCAGCTCCTAACTCAAGGATTAAATAGTAGTCATAGCTGTCATATTTAGCACATTAGGAATAACCACTTTTAATTAGCATCTATTTAAAATTTTAGATGTTGATTTCATCTTGTACAACATCCATTTTACCAAAGACCATAAGTAAGAGGTTTATACCATGGTCCTTAGGTATAATCTTGAAATACCTTGATCATAAGCCCTGGAGGAAGCAAAGCACTACCTCAGCAGGAACCCTGCTCAAGAAACCTCGCATTCAGATCAAGGCACCTAAGAAAACAACTTTTTTGTTGTTTGTTGTGTTGTTTTTAAGAAAAATTTCTGAAACTGTAGATGACAGACATTTAGAAATTAAGTTGCTGAATTTCACTGATTCTAAAACAATTTTTTCATATTCTAACATCTCTGATGAATCTTATAATCTGTAGCATTTACAATGAATTAGCATCATTTTTTTCCTTAATGACATTTAAATAATGTGTTCTTAAACCAATGGCGTTTTAGAGTTAATGAAGTAATAAGGTAGGTTCAAAATACACAGTACCAAATGAACAAATGAATGACTTAAATAATTCATATATACTGAATCACAATCCTCCCACTCAGAAAGCTACTATAGTTGCAATTGATTTTAGATTTAAAAAATAACCAGTTAGTTTTCCCCCTTCCTGTTAAGTGGTAATGGCAACTTCTTTCACCAAATGATAACTATTTTCAGACTGGGTTATATGTGTGGTGTACTTTATTGTAGGACTAGAAAATTCTTAAAAACCTCAAATAAAGAGTTCTACTTATTATCTTATTTTTGTTAATATGTTGTTAACATATTTTTCTCACATTTTTTCAAGCAGCAATGACAAAGGAAACATCAATGCCCCAAGCCACCTCTTACAGATAACTTGTTATTCTGGAAAAAGTTATTTAACATGATTTATAAAGGCACCAGATAATAAAAATGCATTTTTACACCTTAAAACCTGCTTAATTTTTAAAAAGGTGACTGAGAATTTCTGATACTTTAAATGCCCAGAAGAAAAAAGTAGTTCAATCTGGATCAATTCTGGAAAACCAGTGGCCACACCAGGAAAATCTACAGACTCTCTTGGCTAACAGGCTCTACAGAGCTGAGTTACATTCTCAGCTAGTAAGGTAAGTCTAAGACCCATAGAAACAACCGATGCAAAGGAAACATCATCATCAGTATACTGATAAATGAAAGACTATAGTCTAATTTTACTAGCAAAGCACATTTTTAAAAAACACTAAATGGAAATGGAATTAAAAATTTTAAATGGAAGATATTCACTATATTAATATAACAACAACTATCTAATTCAATTTCATTAAATGGAGATTATAATGATTCCTCAAACTCTCAGGAGCAGTATAGTGTAGCAATTAAGAACAGAGTTACTAACCATGTACCTTGGGCAGGTAACCTAACCTCTCTGAGGCTCAGTTTCCTTATCTGTAAAACAGGGATATTAATAATACCTACATCTCATAAGATCATTCTGAAGATTAAGTGAAATCATGCTTATAGTACATGTAGTATGGTTACTAGCATTTAGTAAGTGGCCAGTAAATGTTAGCTCATATTGTTTTTAGCATATGTTGTAAGCTGGGGTTATTTCTCACATACCCTTAAACAACACTGTCAATTCATCTAAAAAATATTAGGCCTTCAAGGAAATAAAAATAAGCCAATGTGGTAGGAGCATAGTGCGAGAGGAAGAAGGGAAAATTAGCCTTAGATATATGGTCTTATATATGTAAGATGGTGAGGGGTCCTGTAAGACATGTTAAGGATTTTAAAGTTTTATTCTAAGTACTATGGAAAATCATTTAAAGGGCTTTAAGCAAGAGAGTGATATGATGAGATCTGAGATATAAATCTGTGGACAAAGCAAAGGAAGTGAGGAATCCAGTTCCCAAATCCTTCTGCAGTGTCCTGGCCAAGAGGTGATGATTGTTTAATAAGAGTAGTGACAGCAGTGCAGAAGGCATGATAGTGGTGCTAATGAATAGATAAATTTGGATTATTCTGGAACACAAGGAAACAGAATAATGTTTATTATGTTAGTATGATGTTAGTGGGTGAGAAGGAGAAAAGAGAAAAAGAGAAGATCGATATGACCTAAAGACCTAGGAATGACATCCGTTACATAAAAGATTTACCTAATGCATATGTAAAATTTTATATTGAATAGAAGTTTAAAAAAATAAAACCATGTAATCAATGTACTAATGTTTTTTTTCACACAATATCTCAACCTAAATGAATACTAAGCACTTATTAATACATACAATGCAATCAGCAAAGTCCTCATAAATTGAAAGGCAATGAAATGAATAAAAAAATTGCTTGCTTTCAAGAACACCTGATGATAATTAAATGAGAATAAGAAAATGACTATTTCACAATGCTGACATCTTTGCTAACACTTTTTAAATATCTTTCTTTAAATATATCTGGGAAGCAATTTAATATTACTTGTAACACATATACCAACTTTTATTATAATGGATACAGTATACATAACTATATGCATCTTCATACATGCACATGCACATGCAGATAAACACACTAAACTTTGCAAACAGGTCTCAGGGCCTAGCATTTCACAGTACTACATAGAGATATGGATGTAAGAGAGAAGAAAAAATTTAGAAGAAAGGATAGGCAGAAGAGACAAGAGAATGGGAAGAAAAAAGAAAGAGGAAAAGATGATGGTTTTAGTTGATGAATGACCTGTTCAGAAAGAGCTGTTGATCTGCAAACAGGTGAATTTGCCTATATGCTTGGTTGGCATCATAACACTGAGCACACAGGAGCTAAATAAAGCACATTAAAAAAGGGTGAATTTGAGAGCCAGGAGATTCTTACAACAGTTACTGTTTATGTCAAGACCCGCTTGCCTCGAGGGACCCATTTTCACATAATCTATAATTATCTCTTCGCTTTAATCGCCTTGTCATTCCTGAGGCTCTCATGGGCACTGGAAGAGGAAAAGCTCATTAACTAAACCTTTTCTCCTCTCTCCAGCCACCCATGGCTTTTAATTGCTTGGTGTGTTATTATCTAGGAGTGCAACTGGGATCATTTTCATAAGAAAGGGAGGTAGAGAGGAGGAAGGGAGCCGTGAGTCCCTGAGGTATGCACCACAGAAAAACCTTTGCTTTCTCAATTATTTATGCCAGCTGAGGTTTTACAGGCTGAATAAATCCATAACTCAAGTTCATTCTGAGCAGTCAGATTCTCAAGGGGGAGTTGTCCACTTGCCTATACACACTTGTGCAGTCCTCAAAGAATAACCAGAATGTAACAAGACATATGTCATCCAATTTATCACCTATCACCAAAGTGTTAACACAATGTTGATCGTGGGCAACCAGTGAAACACGGAAGGATTTCACTACTACCAACTAAACAGATGGCGGGAAGTAGGATCACCTTTTTGGTGCTAAGGGGAGTGGTGTCAGTGGGACAGTAGGATACAGAATTACTTAGCCTACTGAAGGTGTAAGTCTCCAAATACTCAATTTTAAAAACACAAAATAAAGTTTAATGCACACTCCTGAAGATTTCATTTAACAAATTTGTTAAAAACAAGTTGTTATCTAACAATGTGAAGCTTTGAGTAAATAACTAAATGGAATTTTATATCATCTGATTTTATAAACCACTTACAATAAAACAATATATGTTGTAGCTTTTTCTCGTTACACCTTCACCTTTTTCAAGAATATTTTAACATACAATTTATGTGAAAGTGACAAGCTTTTATGCTATTTTCACCAAAAATATGAAAGTAAAGCACAAAATAGTCACTTTTATTCCAGTTTTCTATTCTAGTTTTTATACTTACGTTTTTCTATTTTATAATCAGAACTAAAGAGCAGCCAATGATAACATATTTTAACATACATAATAACATATTTTATGCCAGATACTAGAAAATATTTTCAAAACCCATTTTTGTTTAAAATTTTTAACTTTGTAAGTAAGTCAATGATGAAAGCATCTCTTTAAAATTCTACAGGCTTTTGTGTCTGACCACAGCAGTGACCTCTGGTATTTTCTGCCAAAATAGTTCATTTATCTCATAGAACAACTAATCAATTCCAGAGCCCATCAATCATTTTAGTTGTATACTGATCTAGTCTTGCTTCAAGAAGGTCCAGATGGCTGCCTGTGTAAGTGGGATTAATAAAATTCTGATAGATTACATAGCATCAAACTATAAAATATAAGGGAAGATAAAATCTTATTGCAGGATGGGGACACTGTACACATTTCATGTATTGTATTTCTAATTCTTATCCGAATTTCTCAACTTATGTGCCAACTTCTAGATAAAACCTTTTTTAAGTGTGCAAACCACTGAAAGTTATTTCTTGTTAAGTGAGTCAGTCAGTATATGTAGTATATGCAGAACTATCTGACTCGTTTGCAAAGTGCTATGCTTAATAACCAGAGCTTTTTCTGCCCATTTGCAGTATAAATAAAACACAACTGATGTCAAGACTAGAGTAACTTTCTGTGAGTTCCAAGATTTGTTACTCTCTTGCTTCTATAGATCCAAACATAATATCTAATAACATTAGCTCTCCCTTCCCTGTTTTCCGTTTTCTTTTGCAAAAGCAAACAACCTGTACCTTTTCTTTCTTTCTTTTTTTTATTGAGGTATCACTGATATACATTTATGAAGGTTTCAAAAGAAAAACAATGTGGTTATTACATTCACCCTTATTATCGAGTCTCCCCCCATATCCCATTGCAGTCACTGTCCATCAGTGTTAGTAAGATGCCACAGAGTCACTATTTGTCTTCTCTGAGCTACATTGTCTTCCCCATGACCCACCACACAACATGTGCACCAATCATGATACCCCGCAATTCCCTTCTCCCTCCCTCCTCACCCACCCTCTCCCACCCCTCCCCTTTGGTAACTGCTAGTCCCTTCTTGGAATCTGTGAGTCTGCTACTGTTTTGTTCCTTCAGTTTTGCTTGGTTGTTATACTCCACAAATGAGTAAAGTCATTTGGTATTTGTCTTTCTCTGCCTGACTTATTTCACTGAGCTTAATACCCTCTAGCTCCATCCACGTTGTTGCAAATGGTAGGAGTTGTTTCTTTCTTATGCATGAACAGTATTCCATTGTATATATGTACCACATCTTCTTTATCCATTCATCTACTGATGGACACTTAGGTTGCTTCCCTATCTTGGCTATTATAAATAGTGCTGCGATAAATATAGACAACCCCTACCTTTTCTATAATCAGACATGAATTTTAGCTTTTAACTAAAAGCCCTGGGCCCTGGGTCTCTACTCTGGGGACTCTATGCTGAGTAACAATACTAATAAAAGCTAACTGTTACATAATAACATATATTATGTCAAATAGTGTTCTAGAATCCCTGTGTGTATGCATTATATAATCTCATAAATGCCATATGAGAAAGGTACCATAATTACTCCCATTTTACAGATAAGTAACTTGTCCAAGGTCACAGAGCTAGTAACTGGTGGAACCAGCATTTGAATGCTGGCAGTTTAACTCCAAAATGTTTGTATTTAATTAGCCTCAGGCTATATCCCCTCCATTATATTACAGAACAATTAACTAGCTTCAGAAGGAGAAACTGGTGTCAAGACTCTGGAATATAAACACAGAGACCTGTACTTATGACATTATATCATCACTTTCTATGACAGAGTAAAAATAAAGGTCAGAACCAAAACAGGCAGGGGACAGGCTCAGAATTGGCCCCAGTGGCCCTTAGTTCAAGAACATTCACAATAAAACTAAAATGGGCCCTTAACTTTTCACCTACAATGCACATTAGTCAGGAAAGGTGACATAATGGAGCCCAAGCCTTATTAAGTGGGTTTATTAGATACTGATTTTCCAGATCCTTAAGAATGAGGGAAAAAATAGAAGTGTATTTATTAAAGTAACCAAAAATGACCTTCAAAATATATTTCCAATGCTCTTCTTAAAAACAATGATTCTACAAAAGAAAATTTTTCCTTTCACCGAAGTTTACTAGTTGATGTTTCTAAAACTCTAAAACCTACTGTTACTTCCACCTCAGCTGAACATAATTCCACCAAGAAACTGCAGTTAACCTCAATTAAAGCACAGCTTTGTCTGAGAAAAAAAAAACCCGATAGATTTCACCTAAATACAAGTAAAATTTGATTACATAAACTTTAACAGCCTGTTTTCTCTGTTGCAACTGCATTCTTATAATTAAGAAACAATAGGGACTACATCTTGTCTTTCACTTGAATAATCCAACATTTCATTACAGAATAACTTTTTCTCTCTGTTGTTTGCATGAAATATCTTTTTCCATCCCTTGACTTTAAGTCTGTGCATGTCTTTGGGTTTGAGGTGAGTCTCTTGTAAGCAGCATATGGATGAATCTTGCTTTTTTATCCATTCTATTACTCTGTGTCTTTTGATTGGTACATTCAGTCCATTTACATTGAGGGTGATTATTGAAAGGTATGTACTTATTGCCATTGCAGGCTTTAAGTTTGTGGTTACCAAAGGTCCAGGGTTAGCTTCTTTACTCTCTTACTGTCTAACTTTACTTGCTTGTTGAGCTATTATAAACACAGTCTGATGATTCTTTATGTCTCTCCCTTCTTATTCCTCCTCCTCCCTTCTTCATATGTTGGGTGTTTTGTTCTGTGCTCTTTTTAGGAGTGCTCCCATCTAGAGCAGTCCCTGTAAGATGCCCTGTAGAGGTGGTTTGTGGGAGGCAAATTCCCTCAACTTTTGCTTGTCTGGGAATTGTTTAATCCCTCCTTCATATTTAAATGATAATCGTGCTGGATACAGTAGCTTGGTTCGAGGCCCTTCTGTTTCATTGCACTAAGTATATCATGCCATTCTCTTCTGGCCTGCAGGGTTTCTGTTGAGAAGTCTGATGATAGCCTGATGGGTTTTCCTTTGTAGGTGACCTTTTTTTTCTCTCTGGCTGCCTTTAATACTTTGTCCTTGTCTTTGATCTTTGCCATTTTAATTATTATGTGTCTTGGTGTGGCCCTCCTTGGATCCCTTGTCATGGGAGTTCTGTGTACCTCTGTGGTCTGAGAGGCCATTTCCTCCCCTAGTTTGGGGAAGTTTTCAGCAATTATTTCTTCAAAGACACTTTCTATCCCTTTTTCTCTCTCTTCTTCTTCTGGTACCCCTATAATGCGGATATTGTTCCGTTTCAATTGGTCACTCAGCTCTCTTAGAATTCTTTCATTCCTGGAGATCCTTTTATCTCTCTCTGCATCAGCTTCTCTGCGTTCCTGTTCTGTTTTCTAGTCCATTAATGGTCTCTTGCATCTCGTCCATTCTGTTTTGAAGTCCTTCCAGAGCTTGTTTTGTTTCTGTATTCTCCTTCCTTAGTTCTTGCATATTTCTCTGCAAGTCCATCAGCATGGTTATGACTTTTGTTTTGAATTCTTTTTCAGGAAGACTGGTTAAATCTATCTCCTCAGGTTCCTTCTCAGGGAAAGATGTAGCAGATGCCGAAGCTGTCTGGGTTAGTCTTGTCTGGATCAAATTTTTTTGCCTTTTCATGTTGATATGTGCTATTGACTGTCAGCTGGGAGAGCCAAACTTTTTACTTGCTACTGGCCTTTCTTTACTGGGACAACTGTGACCCCTAGTGGCTTGTGTTGGGCAATTGCATGTAGACTGGGTCTTTGTGTCTTGCCGGGCTGGTATGGAGTAAGCTCCCTTGCTGAGGGCGTGGCTAGCCTTAGGCTGCTGCTCTGCTTTCACTGCGCCCCGGAGGGGTAATGGACGGAGGGCTGTTTGGCTGTTTACCTCCGTGAGGGGTCTCAGAGCTGTTGCCCAGGGGGTTAGTGCGCCCGGGTTTCCCTGGAATTTCCAGCTGCTGGACTGAGACCTGGGTTGTTTCCGTCCAGCTGTTGCATCCCTGTCCCTTTAAGACTTTCAAAAAGCACTCGTTTTTCTTTGTCACAGGGGCATCAGCTTCGGGACCCGCTCAGAGGTCTTGCTGCCCTGTTTCCCTAGTTTCCAGCCCTCCACGCATGCACTGTGTCTGCGCTCTGGTGTGGATGGCTGGGGCTGGGTGTTTAGCAGTCCTGGGCTCCCTCTCCCTCTCTGCTCTGAGTCCTCTCCTCCCGCCGGGAGCTGGGGGGAAGTGTGCTCGGGTCCCACTGGGCCGGGGGTTGTATCTTACCCCTTTCACCAGGCGCTGGGCTCTCGCAGGTGTGGATGTAGTCTGGCTATTGTCCTGTGTCTTCTGGTCTCTCTTTGAGGATTAGTTGTATTTGTTGTATTTTCAAAAATATTTATGTTTTTGGGAGGAGATTCCCACTGTCCTACTCACACTGCCATCTTGGCTCTGCCTGTACAGAATAACTTTTATCATGATCTAGTTTATTATACTCGAATCCTGTTCAATTATAAAATGGATTATCTAATATAAGAAAATGATTAGTAGTCACTGGACATTCCAGAAGAAACTGTACTCAGCATGTCATTTTGAAAAATACTAGTTTTTGGGTGTCCTTAAGGAAATCAGTGCACAAAATAAAGACCACTATAATTTACAGATAAGTGATGATATTGTGAAGAAATTAAGTGGTTTTAAAAAGCAAAGTCAGGTGGAGCCAAGATGGCAGTGTGAGTAGAGCAGCAGAAATCTCCTCCCAAAACCATATATATTTTTGAAAATACAAAAAAATACAACTATTCCTAAAAGAGAAACCAGAAGACACAGGACAACAGCCAGACTACATCTACACCTGCGAGAACCCAGTGCCTCACGAAGGGGGTAAGACACAAGCTGTGGCCTGGCGGGACCCGAGCGCCCCTCACCCCAGCTCCCGGCGGGAAGCGAGGAGTCGAAGCAGGGAGGGAGAGGGAGCCCAGAACTGTTAATTACCCAGCCCTAGCCATCCGCACTGGAGCGCAGACACAGTGCTTGTGTGGGGTGCTCGAAACTCGGGAAACAGGACAGTAAGACTTATGAGCGGGTCCCCGCAGCCGGTGCCCCCAGGACAAAGAAAAGCGAGTGCTTTTCGAAAGTCTTAAAGGGACAGGGACCCCACAGTTGGACGGAAGCATCCCAGGACACTTAGCCCAGAAGCTGGGAATCCCAGGGAACTCCGGGCACCCAAATCTCCTGGGTGGCAGCACAGCTCAGAGGCCCCTCATGGTGATAAACAGCCTCCTGCTTGTTTCCCCTCTGATGTGGCTCCACCATATTGGAGTAGCAGACTGAGGCCAGCCACACCCACAGCAACCACGGAGCTTAACTCCACAGAAAACACGGAGCTTAACTCCACAGCGGCCGGACAAGAATCAGAGGCCCATCTGAGCACAGCTACCCAGCACAAACTGCTAGAGGTCGCTGTTCTCCCAGGAGAGGAAGGCCACAAACCAGTAAGAAGGGACGTTCTCCCAGCCAACACACGTGCCAACTCCGCACAATTACCTCTATCGCCATGAAAAGGCAGAAGAATTTGATACAGACCAAAATCACAGAGTTAACCCCTGAGAAGGTGATAGACCTAACCAATCTTCCTGAAAAAACAATTCAAAATAAAGGTCATAACCATGCTGATGGAGCTGCAGAGAAATATGCAAGAGCTAAGGGATGATGTCTGGAAGGAGATTACAGAAATGAAACAATCTCTGGAAGGATTTATAAGCAGAATGGATAAGATGCAAGAGGCCATTGATGGAATAGAAACCAGAGAACAGGAACGCATAGAAGCTGATGCAGAGAGAGATAAAAGGATCTCCAGGAATGAAACAATATTAAGAGAATTGTGTGACCAATCCAAAAGGAACAATATCTGCATTATAGGGGTACCAGAAGAAGAAGAAAGAGAAAAAGGGATAGAAAGTGTCTTTGAAGAAATAATTTCTGAAAACTTCCCCAAACTGGGGGAGGAAATAATCGATCAGACCACGGAAGTACACAGAACTCCCAACAGAAGGGAGACAAGGAGGACAACACCAAGACACATAATAATTAAAATGGCAAAGATCAAAGACAAGGACAGAGTTTTAAGGGCAGCTAGAGAGAGGGAAAAGGTCACCTACAAAGGAAAACCCATCAGGCTATCATCAGATTTCTCAACATAAACCTTACAGGCCAGAAGAGAATGGCATGATATATTTAATGCAATGAAACAGAAGGGCCTTGAACCAAGAATACTGTATCTAGCATGATTATCATTTAAATATGAAGGAGGAATTAAACAATTCCCAGACTAGCAAAAGTTGAGGGAATTTGCCTCCCACAAACCACCTCTACAGGGTATTTTAGAGGGAATGCTCTAGATGGGAGCACTCCTAAGACTAAATAGATGTCACCAGAGAAAATAGAATCACAGCAAAGAAAGTAGACCAACCAAATACTAACTAAAGGCAAAAAATAAAATCAACTACCCACAAAAGCAGTTAAAGGAAACACAAAAGAGCACAGAATAAAACAATCAACATATAAACAATGGAGGAGGAGGAACAAGAAGGGAGAGAAATAAAGAATCAAGAGGCAGTGTTTATAATAGCTCAATAAGTGAGTTAAGTTAGACAGTAAGATACCAAAGAAGCTAACCTTGAACCTTTGGCAACCATGAATCTAAATCCTGTAATGGCAATAAGTACATATCTTTCAATAATCACCTTAAATGTAAATGGACTGAATGCACCAATCAAAAGACACAGAGTAACAGAATGGATAAAAAAGCAAGATTCATCCATATGCTGCTTACAAGAGACTCACCTCAAACCCAAAGACATGCACAGACTTAAAGTCAAGGGATGGAAAAAGATATTTCAGGCAAACAACAAAGAGAAGAAAGCAGGTGTTGCAATTCTGGTACCAGACAAAACAACTTCAAAATAAAGAAAGTAACAAAAGACAAAGAAGGACATTACATAATGATAAAGGGCTCAGTCCAACAAGAGGATATAACCATTATAAATATATATGCACCCAATACAGGAGCACCAACATACCTGAAACAAATATTAACAGAACTAAAGGAGGAAATAGAATGCAATGCATTCATTCCAGGAGACTTCAACACACCACTCACTCCAAAGGACAGATCCATCAGACAGAAAATAAGTAAGGACACAGAGGCACTGAACAACACACTAGAACAGATGGACCTAATAGACATCTGTAGAACTCTACATTCAAAAGCAACAGGATACACAGTCTTCTCAAGTGCACATGGAACATTCTCCAGAGTAGACCACATTCTAGGCCACAAGAAGAGCCTCAGTAAATTAAAAAAGATTGAAATTCTACCAACCAACTCTTCAGAACACAAAGGCATAAAACTAGAGATAAATTGTACAAAGAAAACAAAAAGGCTCACAAAGACATGGAGGCTAAACAACATGCTCCTAAATAATCAATGGATCAATGAACAAATTAAAATAGAGATCAAGGAATATATGGCAACAAATGACTACAACAACACAAAGCCCCAACTTCTGTGGAACGCAGCTAAAGCATACTTAAGAGGAAAGTGTATAGCAATTCAGGCATACTTAAAGAAGGAAGGACAATCCCAAATGAATAGTCTAACATCACAATTATCGAAATTGGAAAAAGAAGAACAAATGAGGCCTAAAGTCAGCAGAAGGAGGGACATAATAAAGATCAGAGAAGAAATAAACAAAATTGAGAAGAATAAAACAATAGAAAAAATCAATGAAACCAAGAGCTGGTTCTTTGAGAAAATAAACAAAATAGATAAGCTCCTAGCCAGACTTATTAAGAGAAAAAGAGAATCAACACACATCAACAGAATCAGAATGAGAAAAGAAAAACCATGATAGACTCCACAGAAATACAAAGAATTATTAGAGAACACTATAAAAACCTATAAGCTAACAAGCTGGAAAACCTAGAAGAAATGGACAACTTCCTAGAAAATACAACATTCCAAGACTGACCAAGGAAGAAACACAAAAGTTAAACAAACCAATTACGAGCAAAGAAATTGAAGCGGTAATAAAAAAACTATCCAAGAACAAAACCCCTGGGCCAGATGGATTTACCTCGGAATGTTATCAGACATACAGAGAAGACATAATACCCATTCTCCCTAAAGTTTTCCAAAAAACAGAAGAGGAGGGAATACTCCCATACTCATTCTATGAAGCCAAGATCACCCTAATACCAAAACCAGGCAAAGACCCCACCAAAAAAGAAAATTACAGACCAATATCCCTGATGAACATAGATGCAAAAATACTCAACAAAATATTAGCAAACCAAATTCAAAAATATATCAAAAGGATCATACACCACGACCAAGTGGGATTCATCCCAGGGATGCAAGGATGGTAACAACATTCGAAAATCCATCAACATCATCCACCACATAAACAAAAAGAAGGACAAAAACCACATGATCATCTCCATAGAAGCTGAAAAGGCATTCAACAAAATTCAACATCCACTCATGCTAAAAACTCTCAGCGAAATGAGTATAGAGGACAAGTACCTCAACATAATAAAGGCCATATATGATAAACCCACAGCTAACATCATACTGAACAGTGAGAAGCTGAAAGCTTTTCCTCTGTGATCAGGAACAAGACAGGGATGCCCACTCTCCCCACTGTTATTCAACATAGTACTGGAGGTCCTAGCCATGGCAATTAGACAAAACAAAGAAATACAAGGAATCCAGATTGGTAAAGAAGAAGTTAAACTGTCACTATTTGCAGATGACATGAAATTGTACATAAAAAACCCTAAAGACTCCACTCCAAAACTACCAGAACTGATATCAGAATACAGCAAAGTTGCAGGATACAAAATTAACACACAGAAATCTGTTGCTTTCCTAAACACTAACAGTGAACCAATAGAAAGAGAAATCCATTCACAACTGCATCAAAAAGAATAAAATACCTAGGAATAAACCTAACCAAAGAAGTGAAAGACCTATAACCTGAAAACTATAAGACACTTTAAAGAGAAATTAAAGGGGACACTAACAAAGGGAAACTCATCCCATGCTCTTGGCTAGGAAGAATTAATATTGTCAAAATGGCCATCCTGCCCAAAGCAATATACAGATTTGATGCAATCTCTATCAAATTACCAACAACATTCTTCAATGAACTGGAACAAATAGCTCAAAAATTCATATGGAAACACCAAAGACCCCAAATAGCTAAAGCAATCCTGAGAAGGTCATATGGAAACACCAAAGACCCCAAATAGCTAAAGCAATCCTGAGAAGGAAGAATAAAGTGGGGGGGGGATCTCACTCCCCAACTTCAAGCTCTACTACAAAGCCATAGTAATCAAGACAATTTGGTACTGGCACAAGAACAGAGCCACAGACCAGTGGAACAGACTAGAGACCCCAGACATTAACCCAAACATATATGGTCAATTAATATACGATAAAGGAGCCATGGACATACAATGGGGAAATGACAGTCTCTTCAACAGATGGTGTTGGCAAAACTGGACAGCTACATGTAAGAAAATAAAACTGGATCACTATCTAATCCCATACACAAAAGTAAATTCAAAATGGATCAAAGACCTGAATGTAAGTCATGAAACCATAGAACTCTTAGAAAAACACATAGGCAAAAATCTCTTGGACATAAACATGAGCCACTTCTTCATGAACGTGTCTCCCTGGGCAAGGAAAACAAAAGCAAAAATGAACAAGTGGGACTTCAAGTTGAAAAGCTTCTGTACAGCAATGGACACCATCAATAGAACAAAAAGGAACCCTACAGTATGGGAGAATATATTCGAAAATGACAGATCCGATAAAGGATTGACATCCAAAATATATAAAGAGCTCATGCACCACAACAAACAAAAGGCAAATAATCCAATTAAAAAATGGGCAGAGGAGCTGAGCAGACAGTTCTCCAAAGAAGAAATTCAGATGGCCAACAGACACATGAAAAGATGCTCCACATCGCTACTTATTAGAGAAATGCAAATTAAAACCACAATGAGATATCACCTCACACCAGTAAGGATGGCTACCATCCAAAAGACAAACAACAACAAATGTTGGCAAGGTCGTGGAGAAAAGGGAACCCTCCTACCCTGCTGGTGGGAATGTAAATTAGTTCAACCATTGTGGAAAGCAGTATGAAGGTTCCTCAAAATGCTCAAAATAGAAATACCATTTGACCCAGGAATTCCACTCCTAGGAATTTACCCTAAGAATGCAGCAGCCCAGTTTGAAAAAGACAGATGCACCCTTATGTTTATCGCAGTACTATTTACAATAGCCAAGAAATGGAAGCAACCTAAGTGTCCATCAGTAGATGAATGGATAAAGAAGATGTGGTACATATACACAATGGAATATTATTCAGCCATAAGAAGAAAACAAATCCTACCATTTGCAACAACATGGATGGAGCTGGAGAGTATTATGCTCAGTGAAATAAGCCAGGCAGAGAAAGACAAGTACCAAATAATTTCACTCACACCTGGAGTATAAGAATAAAGAAAAACTGAAGGAACAAAACAGCAGCAGAATCACAGAACCCAAGAAGGGACTAACAGTTACCAAAGGGAAAGGGACTGGGGATGATGGGTGGGAAGGGAGGGATAAGGGCAGGGAAAAAGAAAGGGTTCATTATGATTATTAGCATGTATAGTGTTGTGGGGCGGTATGGGGAGGGCTGTACAACACAGAGAAGACAGGTGGTGATTATACAGCATCTTGTTACACTGATAGACAGTGACTGTAGTGGGGTGTGGGGGTGGGACTTGGTGAGGTGGGGAGCCTGGTAAACATAGTATTCTTCATGTAATTGTAGATTAATGATAGCAAAATAAAATAAAATAAAATAAAATGTATTTACATGTCAAAAAAATAATTTAAAAAAAAAAGAAGAAGAAGAAAACAAATCCTACCATTTGCAACAACATGGATGGAGCTAGAGGGTATCATGCTCAGTGAAATAAGCCAAGCGGAGAAAGACAAGTACCAAATGATTTCACTCATCTGTGGAGTATAAGAACAAAGAACAACTGAATGAACAAAACAACAGCAGAATCACAGAATCCAAGAATGGACTAACACTTACCAAAGGGAAAGGGACTGGGGAGCATGGGTAGGAAGGGAGGGATAAGGGCAGGGAAGAAAAAAGGGGGTATTACGATTAGCATGTATAATGTGTGCTGGGGTACGGGGAGGGCTGTGCAACACAGAGAAGACAAATAGTGATTCTACAACATCTTACTATGCTGATGGACAGTGACTGTAATGGGGTTAGTGGGGGGGACTTGGTGAAGGGGGAACCCTAGTAAATATAATGTTCTTCATGTAATTTTAGATTAATGATAACAACAACAAAAAAAAGCAAAGTCAAAAAATGATCTCAATTTATTTACCTAACTAGGAAAGGAAAATAGCCTATACATTTTTTTAATTGCTTAGGGAAAGAGGTGAGGATGGGCATATCACAGAAAATCAAACCAGCACTACCTACATTATCATAGGCTGTTCGGCTAACTCTCCGTGAGCATCAGACTGTCAGTGCCTTGAGGGAAGCAGCTGTGTGTAGTGTGAACACAGGACTATGGGAAAACCGAAGGAACAACTAAGCCCTCCTCCTATCATGTAGAAAAATGACTCAAAAGGTTTACTGACTTGATTTGAGCATTTTATAGTTTGATTAGTAGGGTTAAGGTTCTAAGTACTGTTTTTATTTTAAAAGACTTAAGATAGAATATACAAATAAGAGCCCCAAAACACTTTTTGAATATATAAAGGTTGAGGGGAAGACATGCTAAACTCTGGAAATGTTTTTTAAACTTTGCCTCCTCAAAACTGTTTGGGGTCCTCATGGTCCCTAAAAGGGATGAGGGAGGCAAATGCACTTTAGGCCAGCAGCTGCCTTAAGGGTATCTTCACTCCCTTCGATTCTCCATCAGCTTTCCCCTACCCCACCCCAAATGACCTTCTAATCTAAGTAAAAATGTGTTTGCCTTGCAAGTAGATTCAAGATAGGACCCCTAATATTAACTAATTGATCAACTAACTGGTAATTAACTGGAAACAATGAACATTTCAAGTTTTTGATTCATAACAATATTATTAATTTTCCTCCTAGAATACTACCTGGGGGTATGTACTACATCTTTATGTGGTGATAATGTTGGCAAACGTCTGCAAAAATGAAGCATAAATTTTTTATACAATTTCCGCTTCACTCTATGAAGATAGATATCTTCCAGCAATAAATTTAGGTTCACTTGAAAAGTAAAGCTTATTTATTTCACGTTAATAAGTAAGAAAAGTAAAGTTCAGATAACTCAAAAAGGGGAAGAGTCAGAGATTCTTATTTCTTGTTTTTGTTTCTAAAATAAGAGTCTTAGAAGAATACATCACATGACTTTAAAGCAGGCTAGAATCCTTATCCTGATTTACATGGAGTGTTGAAAGAAAACAATTACCAGAAAATTTTATACGTAACAAAATTTAAGACACTTGTTAAAAACTACAAAATGTTCTTTAAAAAATTTAAATTGTGGTAAAAAAAAAAGCCACATAACATAACATTTACCATCTTAACCATTTTTAAGTGTAGAGTTCAGTAATGTCAAGGATATTTATATTTTTGTGCAGTTAATCTCCAGCATGTCTCCATCTTGCAACTGAAACTCTATACCCATTAGATAACAAATCCCCATTTCCCACTCCCTCCAGTTGCTGACAACCACCATTTTTTCTGTTACTATGAATTTGGCTATTCTTGACACCTCACAGAAGAAGAATCACTTCTGTTTGTGCCTATCTTATTTCGCTTGCATAATGTCATCAAGGTTCTAGCATGTGTCAGAATTTCCTCCTTTTTTTCCTTCATTTTGTGTATCCATTCATCTGTTGATGGACACTTGAGTGGCTTCCACCTCTTGGCTATTGTGAATAGTGCTGCTATGGGTGTCCGAATATACCTTTGAGATTCTGCTTATAATAATTTGGGATATAGAATCAGAAGTAGAATATCTGAATCATATAGAACTTCTTTGTTTAACTTTTTTAGGAACCTCCAAAATGTTTTCCTTAGTGTACCATTTTAAATTCCAAAATGACTTTTTAATTTGTAGCTAGAATAAATAAATTATGACTTAAAATAGTTAAAAGAAACAATGATATTTTGAGGCAAGTTACAACAACAGTAACAAAAATCAATAGCTTTAGACTGAGACACAAAATCTTGTCCTACCAACTACTTATGTGGTAGGAAAGTTTACTATCTGGCACTAATTCAGATACTTAATGATTTTAAAGATTATACACTTAAAAAATTATTTTCTCCTATATATTATCTTACTAGAGATACCACCAAATCAGTCTCATTTTAAGAAAAATTTCTTCACATATGGAAGTTTTCAGGCTTAAAAAATACACACACACACAGACACACATACACACATACACACATATATGTGTGTGTATATGTATCCCTATTATTAAAGACCAGAAGGAAAATTACCTGATGATTTCTTCATGGTATAGAGAACTAACAACTGGCCCACCAAAACCAGTATTTACTTCTTTTCCTTTCTTCTCTGGTGACTGTGGGGAAAAAAAAGGAAGAGGTGGAAAAAAGACATGTTGACTAAAGCAGAGTATAAACCAGATATGAAATACTACTTTGCTAAGGAATACTAAAGATTTGATGAACCACAATTTTTCTAAGGCCCTACTAACAATTCCAAGATGGTACCAGATAGGCAGGAGGACACTCAGGCTGTCACAGCAGTGGGATGAGTACCCCCCAGCGAGCTAAGGTCATTCTACAACCTTCTGAAGCCATCTAAAAAGGCCATCCCTCTCGCTGATTAGAAGATGTTAGCCATGTTCACTACGGAAAATACGGATGTTCAATGTGGGAAAATGAAAATCAAATATGAAATATAAATACATCAGGAAAAATCATACCTAGATTAACAAAAATTAAAGGTTCCAAATAAGAAAGAAACTAAACTGTAGTAAAACTTCAAATTCAACCATAAAGAAAATATTTTTAGGTGGCAAGAAGGAAGGAGAGAAGGTGGAAGGGAGAAAGGAAAGGAGGTTCATATCTAAAATAAAAGAAAAAGCAAGCAAACTGTTATGGAAACATTTTTCAAAATCCAGTATTCAATACACCTTGCCCCTCGTGTTCTCAGAAAGCACAGATTAAATTTAGAAATAAGATTCTTCCAAAATTTGTAATGTGTAAACAGTGAAGTTAGACATTACTATTGTCTGAAAGGATCAAATTGTAATCTTTACAAAATCCTACATCTCCAACATACTGACAGTTTTTAGGCCAGGCTACCCTGCAAAAATAAAAATTCTGACTCAACATAAATACTATCTTATAATCACAATTAATCACTTTTACTATTTAATATGACTGCAAAAAGACTTGTTTCACTAGACTAGAAAAATACAGGTAATCACCATACATACATACATGCACATATGAGTGTGTGTGTGTGTGTGTGTGTCTGTACTTTAAAGTAATTTATTGTTACTTATTTTGTTATTTTCTTTTGGTCTGAGAACCACTGGGTTGAGGAAGAAGATCCCAGAAACACAATATTCTATCAGTTCTTAACATTATTGGGGGAACTAATGTTTCAAGAAATGGTAGGACTTTTTTATGTGAATTAAGTCAGTTATCAATTTATGACTGAAACTAAGGTAGAATATCACAAACAACAACTACTGTCATGTTTAAATGACAAAATATATAGAGTATGCTAGTCTGCAAAGAATTTTCAGGTTAGAGAATGTTTTTCTTTACATTAAAAAAACATATAATTGGATTAAATGGGGAGAACTCATTTAATCCAATTATATTCTAATATATGCTCCAGTAGTTGATAAAGTTGAAATGCACTTGGTGCTCAAGAGAAGGTTGCTTAATGAATAACAAAACTGGAAATGAGAAAACCGGATATCAGAAGATAAAGAAAGAGATAGAACCAAGTACAGACTGTCAAGCACAGCTTCCTGAAAAAGAACAGAATCCAAGAAGATAACATAGGAATAAATCTAGGTGACCTTGGGTTTGGCAATTACTTTTTAGATAAAACACCTGATAACTTAATCTTTACTAAAATTAAAAACATCTGCTCTGTGAAAGATACTGTTAAGAAAATGAAATGAGAAACCACAAACTGGGAAAAAATCTTTGCAAAACACATATCTGATAAAGGACTGGTACTCAAAATGTATTTTTAATAACTCAACAACAAAATGACAAATAGAAACTTAAAGGCCAATAACCCAGACAAACATAGATTTAAAAATCCTCAAGAAAATATTAGCAAAAAGAATTCAACAATACATTAAAAGGATCATATACCACAATCAAGTTGGATTTATTACAGGGATGCAAGGATGGTTCAACATCTGCAAATCAATCAATCAATGTGATATGACTCATTACCAAAATGAAGGGTAAAAACAATATGATCATCTCAGTTGATGCAAAAGGAGCCAACATTCAAATATGGTAAAATCTTTCAAAAAAGAGGGTACAGAGGGATATATATCAACACAATAAAGTCCATATCTGGCAAACCCACAACTAAGATGATACTCAAGAGTGAAAAGCTGAAAGATTTTCCTCTAAGATCACGTACAAGACAAGAATGCCCACTCTAACCACCTTAATTAGCATTAGAAGTTGTAGCCACAAAAGTCAAATAAGATAAAGAAATAGAAGGCATTCAGATCAGAAAGGAAGAAGGAAAACTGCCACTATATGCAGATGACATGAAACTATATATAGAAAACCCTAAAGACTTCACCAAAAAACTGTTAGGACTAATAAACAAATTCAGTAAGACTGCAGGATACAAAATCAATGAACAAAAATCTGTCTCATTTCTATATACTAATAATGAATTTCAGAAGGAGAAATTAAGAAATCAATCCCACAATGCTTCAAAGAGAATAAAACCCCTAGGAATAAATGTAGCCAAGGAGGTGAAAGACATATGTAAACTATAAGACACTGATGAAAGAAACTGGAAAGACATAAATAAATAGAAAAATATTCCATGATCATAGGTTGGAATAATTAATATTGTTAAAATGTCCATACCACCTAAAGCAATCTAAAGATGAAATGCAATACCTATCAAAACTCCTAGGGCATTTTTCACAAAAATAAAATAATCTTAAAATTTATGGAACCTCAAAAAACCCCAAGTAGCCAAAGCAATATTGAAAAAGAAAAACAAAGATGGAGGCATCATGCCTCCTGATTTCAAACTGTATTGCAAAGTTACAGTAACCAAAAAGCATTGGCATAAAAATGGACACACAGATCAATGAGAGCCAAGACATAAATCCATGCATGTATGGTTAATTAATTTACAACAAAGGAGCAAAGAATATTCAATGGGAAAAAGACAGTCCCTTCAATAAATGGTGCTGAGTAAACCTGACAGTCACATGCAAAAGAATAAAACTGGATCACTATCTTACACCATACACAAAAATTAATCAATGACTTGCATGTAAGACCTGAAACAATAAAACTCCTAAAAGAAAACATAGGTATGAGTTTCTTACATAAGTCCAGGTGATGATTTTTATATTTATTTTGGCCAAAAGCCATAACAAAAGCAAAAATTAAAAAGTGCAACTACATCAGACTGAGAGCTGCTGTACAGCAATGGAAACCATCAACAAAATGAAAAGACTTCCTACTGAATAGAAGAAAATATTTGCAAATCATGTATTTGACAAGGGGTTAAAATATATAAAGAACTCATTAAACTCAGTAGAAAAAAAAGCAATCTGATTCAAAAACTGGCAGAGGATCTTAATAGACATTTTCCCAAAGAAGACACATAGGTGGCCAACAGGTACATGAAAAGCAGCTCAATATCACTAATTATCAGGGAAATGCAAATCAAAACCACAATGTTAGAATGGCTATTATCAAAAAGAGAAGAAACAAGTGTTCGGGAGGTCGTGAAGAAAAAGCAACACTTGTAGATGACTTGGGGATGAAAATTGGTATAGCCACTATAGAAAACAGTTATGAAGGTTCCTCAAAAACTTAAAAATACAACTATCATATGATTCAGCAATTCCACTTCTGGGTATTTATCCAAAAGAAACAAAAACTTTAACTCAGAGAGATATACACACACCCATGTTCACTGCAGCATTATTTACAATAGTCAACGAATGGAAACAACCTAAGGGTCTATAAATGGATGAATGCATAAAGAAAATGTCACACACACACACACACACACACACACACACACACACACACACACACACACACACACACACACACACACACAGGAACTGTATTGAACCATAAAAAAGAAGGAAGTCTTGCCATCTGCAATAACACTGATGGACCTTGAGGGCATTATGCCAAGTGAAATAAGTCAGATAGAGAAAGACAAATACTGATGACCTCACTTACATGTGGCATCTAAAAAAACAAAAACAAATCACAAAAACAAATTCATAGATACAGAGAACAGATTGATGGTTGCCAGAAGCAGGGGTGTTGGAGGGTAGAAGAAATGGGTGAAGGTGGTCAGAATTCCTAATTATAAGTCATGAAGGTGTAATGTAGTGCATGGTGACTATAGTTATTACTACTGTGTTGTATATTTGAAAGTTACTGAGAGAGTAAATCTCAAAAGTTCTCATCACCAGAAAAAAAATTATAACTATGTAATGGTAACAGATGTTAACTAGACTTACTGTGGTGGTCATTAAGCAAAAAAAAAAAAAAAAGAAATAACCAATTTAAAAATGGTAAAAGATCTGAATAGACACCTTACCAAAGAAGATACACAGATGGGAAATAAGGAAATGAAAAGATGTCTGGCAACGTATGTTATGAGAGAACTGCAAATTAAAAAAATGAAATTGAAATATGACTACACACCTCTTAGAAGTGCTGAAATCCAAAACACTGACAACACCAAATGCTGGTGAGAATGTGGAGCCATCAGGAACTCTTATTCATTGCTGAATGAAATGCAAAGTGAAACAGCCATTTTGGAAGACAGTTGGGGCAGTTCTAACAAAGAAAACTTACTCTTATGATATGGTCCAGCAATTGTGTATTTACCCGAAGAGGTCAAAAGATCATGCCCATGAAACTTGAATGTTTATAGCAGTCTTTCCTAACTGTGAAAACCAAGAAGCAACCAAGATATTCTCCAATAAGTGAAACAATAAAAAAATATTGTGGTATTCAATAGAATATTATTCAGCAATAAAAAGTGAGCTATTATAGATTAAGAAAAAAGGGTATGAACTCAAGTAAAATCAGAAATGAAAGAAGAGACATTACTATTGATGCCACAGAAATTTTCAAAGATTGTAAGAGACTACTATGAAAAATTATATGCCAATAAATTGGGTAACCTAGAAGAAATGGATAAATTCTTAGAAACATACAACCTATCATGACTAAATTATAAAGAAATAAAAAATCTAAATAGATCTATAACTGGTAAAGAGATTGAATCAGAAATAAAATATCTCCCAATGGAGAAAATCCCAGAACTATATATGACTTCACTGGGGAGTTCTACCAAACATTTTAAGAATTAATACCAGTCCTTCCCAAACTTCTCAAAAACACTGAAGAGGAAGGAGCACTTTCAGACTCATCTGATAAGGCCAGAATTACCTCAATACCAAAGCCAGACAAAGAAAGTAGAAGAAAACTTCAGAGCAATATCTGAGGAATACTGACACAAAAATCCTCAACTAAATACCAGCAAACAGAATTCAACAGCACACTAAGAGGATTATACACCATGACCAAGTGGGATTTTTTTTCCTGTGAACATAAGAGTGGTGTAGTTTAACATATAAAAACCAATCGATGCAACACACCACATTCACAAAATGAAGAAGAGTAATTGGCCAGCGCAAAGGCCCTATGGTGAGAGTATGGTTAGAATGTTAGAGAACTTAGTGTTCATGTCCTTTGCTGGAGGTTAATTAATATATTTTAGGGGTAAGACTAAAGCAAGAACATCATGAGATAATCATAGTTTCTACTAGTATCATTCACTGAACACCTTGGTGTAAAACAGGCAATTTGAGAGAGATACCTGTAGTATGCTTGGCATTTATTTGCTGTGAAAATACATACTAATAATTAGGAGTTATATGGTATTTTGGAAAGGGATGAGTTGCATTCT
The DNA here is from genome assembly GCF_040802235.1 of Manis javanica. Taxonomy (NCBI): domain Eukaryota; kingdom Metazoa; phylum Chordata; class Mammalia; order Pholidota; family Manidae; genus Manis; species Manis javanica. Next base: position 88,820,114 of record NC_133166.1, read on the forward strand.
CTTTCTTTTTTTTAGAGCAGAAAAATGAGCGGAAAGTTTAGAAAGTTCCCACATACCCACCTCCCCCCAAATTTCCTCTATTACTAATATCTTGCATTAGTGTGGTATATTTGTTACAACTGATGGGCCAATATTAATACACTGTTATTTATTGAAGTCCATGAGTTTGCATTAGTGTTTACTCTTTGTGCTCTATATGGGTTTTGGACAAATGTATAATGACACATATCCACCATTATGATAACATTTACAGTGATTTCTCTGCCCTAAGATTTCTATGCTTCACCATTCATCTCTCCCTCCCTCTGAAGCCCTGGCAACTAATCTTTTTACTGTCCCCATAGTTTTACCTTTTCTAGAATATTATATATAATTAGACTCATACAGTATAAAACCTTTTCAGGTTGGTTTCTTTCATTTAGCAATATAAGTTTAAGGTTCCTCCATTTATTTTCATGCTGTGATAGCTCATTTCTTTTTCTGTTAAAAAAATTTAATTGTTAAATTTTTTAAAAAATACAAAATTTACCTTCTTTAACATTTTTAAGTATACAGTTCAGTAGTACTAATTATATCCTACTTTGCCTGGTTCAAAATACAAGATTTTCTCCAGTCTTCAGCATAAGAATATGGTGGGGCTCTGCGAAGCAAAATCTGTAAGAGTGACCTCCTAAAACTGGGCCCCCAGGAGTTTTTAACTCTCAAGCTAGTTCACACTGAGCCTCCAACAGTTCATCGATTACCATTTAAGTGTTCCTACCAGTATGGCTCAAGTAGCTTCTGCTCCCAGTAATAAGATCTTGGGTGTGATTCTTTGTACTCACTTGTCTCTCTAGTTTGGGGACTGGGCTTTTGCTCTATGACCTCAAATTTCAGAAGGATCTAAGATTAGTCCATGATTTTCAGTTTGGTCAGAATTTTGTTGTTGATGACAGGTATGATGGTTTACAAGTTCTTTACATGTAGAGCTGAAACTGTAAGTTTAATTATATTTTAAAGAGATTGTAAAATGAAAAAAAATCCATCAACATCATCCACTACATCAACAAAAAGAAGAACAAAAACCACATGATCATCTCCATAGATGCTGAAAAAGCATTCGACAAAATTCAATGTCCATTCATAATAAAATCTCTCAACAAAATGGGTATAGAGGGCAAGTACCTCAACATAATAAAGGCCATATATGACAAACCCACAGCCACCATTATATTTAACAGCGAGAAGCTTGAAAGCTTTTCCTTTAAGATTGGAAACCAGATAAGGATGCCCACTCACCCACTTTTATTCAACACAGTTCTGGAGGTCCAAGCCACGGTAATCAGACAACACAAAGAAATAAAAGGCATTCAGACTAGTAAGGAAGAAATCAAACTGTCACTGCTTGCAGATGACATGATATTGTACACAAAAAACCCTAAAGACTCCACTCCAAAACTACTAGATCTAATATCTGAATTCAGTAAAGTTGTGGGATACAAAATTAATACACAGAAATCTGTTGCATTCATATCACTAATGATGAACTAGCAGAAAGAGAAATCAGGAAAACAATTCCATTCACAATTGCACCAAAAAGAATAAAATACCTAGGAATAAACCTAACCAAGAAAGTGAAAGACTTATACTCTGAAAACTACAAGACACTCTTAAGAGAAATTAAAGAAGAAACCAATAAATGGAAACACAACTGTGCTCATGGATAAGAAGAATTAATATTGTCAAAATGGCCATCCTGCCTAAAGCAATCTACAGATTTAATGCAATCCCTATCAAAATACCAACAGCATTCTTCAATGAACTAAAGCAAATGGTTCTAAAATTCATCTGGAATCACAAAAGACCCCAAATAGCCAAAACAATCCTGAAAAGGAAGAATAAAGCAGCAGAAATTACACTCCCTGACTTCAAGCTCTATTACAAAGCCACAGTAATCAAGACAATTTGGTACTGGCACAAAAACAGACCCATAGACCAATGGAACAGACTAGAGAGCCCAGATATAAACCCAAGCATATATGGCCAATTAATATACAGGAAAGGAGCCATGGATATACAATGGGGAAATGACAGCCTCTTCAACAGCTGGTATTGGCAAAAGTGGACAGCTACATGTAAGAGAATGAAACTGGATTACTGTCTAACCCCATAAACAAAAGTAAACTTGAAATGGATCAGAGACCTGAATGTAAGTAACGAAACCATAAAACTCTTTAGAAAAAAACATAGGCAAAAGTCTCTTTGACATAAACATGAGCGACTTCTTCATGAGCATATCTCCCCGGGCAAGGGAAACAAAAGCAAAAATGAACAAGTGGGACTGTATCAAGCTTAAAAGCTTTTGTACAGCAAAGGACACCATCAGTAGAACAAAAAGACATCCTACAGTATGGGAGAATATATTCACAAATAACATGTCCAATAAGGGGTTGACATCCAAATTAGATAAAGAGCTAATGCACCTCAACAAACAAACAGCAAATAATACAATTAAAAAACGGGCAGAGGAGCTGAACAGACATGTCTTCAAAGAAGAAATCCAGACGGCTAAAAGGCACATGAAAAGATGCTCTACATCCCTAATCAGAGAAATGCAAATTAAAACCACAATGAGATATCACCTCATGCCAGTTAGGATGGCCAACATCCAAAAGACAAACAACAACAAATGTTGGCGAGGATGTGGAGAAAGGGGAACCCTCCTACACTGTTGGTGGAATGTAAACTAATTCAACCATTGTGGAAAGCAGTATGGAGGTTCCTCAAAAAACTCAAAATAGAAATACCACTTGACCCAGGAATTCCACTCCTAGGAATTTACCCTAAGAAAGCAGCAGCCCAGTTTCAAAAACACATATGCACCCCTATGTTTATCGCAGCACTATTTATAATAGCCAAGAAATGGAAACAACCTAAGTGTCCATCAGTAGATGAATGGATAAAGAAGATGTGGTACATATATACAATGGAATATTATTCAGCCATAAGAAGAAAACAAATCCTACCATTTGCAGCAACATGGATGGAGCTAGAGGGTATTATGCTCAGTGAAATAAGCCAGGTGGAAAAAGACAAGTATCAGATGATTTCACTCACACGTGGAGTATAAGAACAAAGCAAAAACTGAAGGAACAAAACATCAGCAGAGTCACAGAACCCAAGAATGGTCTAACAGTTGCCAAAGGGAAAGGGATTGGGAAGGATGGGTGGGAAGGGAGGGATAAGGGGGATAAAGGGGCATTACGATTAGCACATATAATGTGTGTGGGGGAACACGGGGAAGGCAGTATAACACAGAGAAGACAAGTAGAGATTCTATAGCATCTTACTACACTGATGGACAGTGACTGTAATGGGGTATGTGGTGGGGACTTGATAATAGGGGGAGTCTAGTAACCATAATATTGTTCATGTAATTGTACATTAATGATAGCAAAATAAAAAAAATGAAAGAAAAGCATTTTGTATTTAACCATATATTTAGCACTTCTGGTTCTCTTCATTCCTTTATGTAGGACCAAATTTCCATTTTATCTATTTTTCCTTTTACCTAAAGCTCTTCAAACATTTATTGTAAGGAGGGTCAGAGAGCAATGAATTATCTCTGCTTTTGTTTGAAAAAAAGTAATTTACCCTCACTTTTTTTTTGTATTGACATAAAATTAACCATTTTAAAGTATTCATTTGAATGGCGTTTAGTATATTCACAATGTTGTGCAACTACCACCTCCATTTGGTTTCAAAACATTTTCATCATTCCCAAAAAAACCCTTGACTCCATTAAGCAATCACTCCATAGTCCTTTCTCCCCCAAACCCTGGCAAGCACCTATCTCCTTTCTGTCTCCATGGACTCATCCATCCATTCTGGATATTTCATATAAATATTTGACCTTTTGAGTATGGCTTCTTTCACTTAGCATGTTTTTGAGGTTCTTCTACATTACAGAATATATCATTTATTTATCATGTACCTCATTCCTTTTTATGATTGAGTAATATTTTATGGTTTGTATACATACCCTATTTTGCTTCCATATTCACCAGTTGATAGACATTTGAATTTTTGTACCCTTTGGCTATTATGCTGCTATGAATTTTATGTACAGATATTTGAGTAGCTGCTGTTTACAATTCTTTCAGATGTATACCTAGGAGTGGAATTGCTGGATAAATGGTAATTTTTAGAGGAATTGCCAAATTATTTTCCATAGCAGCTGTACTATTTTACACTTCCACTAGTAATGGTAGACGTTTCCAATTTCTCCACATCCTTGTCAACACTTGTTATTACCTGTCTTCTTTATTATGGTCCTCTTACTGTATGTAAAGTGGCATCTCATTGTGGTTTTGATTTGCATTTCCTTAATAACTAATATTTCATATGACTGTGGGCTAGTCTCTTTGGAGAAATGTCTATTCAAGCCCTTTGTCCATTTATTAGTTATTTTCTGTTCATGAGTTGTAAAAGTTATATATTCTGGATATTAGATCTTTATCAGATATATAATTTGCAAATATTTTCTCCCTTTTTGTAGGATGTCTTTTCACTTTCTTGGCAACATTTTTGAAGCACAAAGTTTTTAATACTGAAGAAGTCTCATTTATCTATCTTTTCTTTGGTTACTTGTGTTTTTGCTATCATATCTAAGAATTCATGGCCAAATCCAAAGTCATTAAGATATATCCCTATGTTTACTTCAAAGGGTTTTACAGTTTTAATTCATATTATTTAGATCATTGATCCCTTTTGAGTAAACTTTTGTATATAGTAAAAAAAGGGATGCACATTCATTCTTTGAATGTGAATATCCAGTTGTCCCAGCATCATTTAAGAGATTATATTTCCTCCTTTGAATGGTCTTGGCACCCTTATAAAAAAAAACTGGTTGATCACGAATGTGAGGGTTTACTTACAGACTCAATTCTACTCCATTAGTCTACATCACTAGCCTTATGTCAGTACCACACTGTTTTAATTATTGGAGCTTTGTAGTGTTTTGAAATTGCAAATTTGAAATTGTAAATCTTCAAATTTTGTTATTTTTCCATGTTGTTTTGACTATTTGGGTACCTTTGCAATTACACATGAATTTGAGAATCAACTTTTTCATTTCTGCAAAAATGGCAGTTAGAATTTTGACAAGAGATTGCACTGAATCTGTAGGTCACTTTGTATACTGCTGCCATCTTAACAATATAAAATCTAATCTTCATCAAATGAACCTGGGATGTTTTTCCATTTATTTAGATCTTTAATTTGTTTCAAAAGTGGTTTATTGTTTTTAGGGTAAAATCTTTCACATCCCAGGTGTTTTATTCTTTTGGATTATATTAGAAATGGAACTGTTCTTAGTTTCCATTTTGAGGTGTTTGTTGTTGGTGTATAGAAACACAACTAATTTTTCTATGTTGCTCACAAACTTTCCAACTTTGCTGAGTTTATTAACTCTAGTAGTTTTTTGTGGATTCTTTGGATTTTCTATATATAAGATCAGATTGCCATCAATAGAGATAGTTTACTTCTTCCTTTCCAATTTGAATGCTATTGGTTTGTTTTCTTGTCTTATTTCTCTAGCTGGAATTTACAGTACAACATTGAACAGCAGTAGTCAAAGCAAGCATCCTTGTCTTATTCCTGATTCTAAGAAGAAAGCTTTCTGCCTTTGTTGAGTAAAATGTTATGTGTGGATTGTTCATAAATGCCCATTATCAGGGTAAAAAAACTGCGCCTTCACTTTTTAAAACTGTCTGAAGTGTTACAGAATTACTAGTTCATAAGGTTTTCCTTTTGATGTTGCCTTATGGACCTCAGAATTCTGAAGTCTGCTGTAGTTCTTATCTTTGTTCCTCTGTATCATGTTTTTTGTTTGTTTGTTTGTAGGCTCTCAAGATCTTTTTTTCACTGATTATCAACAATTTGATTATGATGTGTTTTGGTGTGGTTTCCTATACTTTTCTTCTGCTTGGGATTCATTGAACTTCTTGGGTCTATGGGTATACAGCCGCGATTCTCAACGAGGGGACATTTATTTGCCATCCATCCTCTCCAAGGATATCTGGCAGTGTCTGGGGCAATTTTTGGTCATCACAAGTGAGTAGTCCTATTGGCACCTAGTGAGCAGATACCAGAGTTGCTGCTAAACATCCTACAGTACACAGAACAGCCCCCACAGCAAAGCATTACACAGCCCAGTCAGTAGTGCCAAGGTTGAAAAACTTTGGCTTATAGTTTCATTAAATATTTAAAATGTAAAAAATAACAAAATTTTTTTCTGTCTTCTTCTCTTTTGCTACATTAATATTTTCCCATAGCACACTGGGGCTCTGTTCATTTCTTGTTTAGTCTTTTTATGTTCTGTGCTCCATTTTTATTAATTTCACTTGCTGAATCTTCAAGTTCACTGACCTTTTCTTATGCTATGCTTAATCTGCTGTTAATCCTATCCAGTATACTCCTCATTTCTGATATTTTCTTCCATCTCTAGAAGTTACATTTGAGGCTTTTTGTATCTTCCACTTCTCCCTCCATTATCTTTGTTTTCCTCTACTTTCTTGAATATATAGAATATATTTGTAATGGCTGTTTTCACCCCCTTTCAGTTCTGCATCTGCTTTCATTGACAGGTTTTTCTCCTGATTATGGGTCACATTTTTCTGCCATCTGGACATGCTTGAAAGATTTTTACTGTAAGCCAGGCACTGTAAATTTTATACTCTTGTTTGCTGAATTTTGTTCTGTTCCTTTAATTATGTCAGACTTTGTTTTGGAATGAATTCAGTTATGTGGAATCAGTGTGATCCTTTCAAAGCTTACTTTCATGCTTTGCTAAGGCAGGAACAGAACAGCCTTTAATCTAGAGCTTAATTTAGCCCTACAGAGTGAAATCCTTCTGAGGCTTCTACCATATGCTGGTATCTCTACCCATATATTATAATTTCTTTCCATTCTGATTAGTAGGAAACAAAATATTCTAAGTCCTATATCAGCTCCAGGAGTTGTTTGGCCTATGGCTTTCTTATATTTCTCTACCCAGTCTATTAGTTTTCTCTCTCACACACAGATTAGTATTCAGCCAAAGAGACCCCTCTACAGATCTCCAGCATTCTCTCTCTATGCAAGACATCCTTCCTAGTATTTGGCCCTCCATTTTCTAGCTCACATCAACAAGACAACCAGGCTCTTTGATTCCCCGCTCCCTTCACTGCAGTCTGTAAATTGATTCCAGGAAACAATTGGAGAACTCACTCGGTTTCTCCTTTCTTCTCATTTTATACTACTTTCAGTGCCATGTCTGAAAAATCATTATTTCATCTATTCTGTCTAGTTTTCTTCCAGTTTTAATCAAATCGGTAAATTTTGGCCCCATTACTCCACCATGCCCAAGAGTGTAAGTCCTGCAAATATTTAAAAACCAGCATAATATTCCATGTAGCAATGTACCATATTAAACTTAACCATTATCTGACAGTTCTCCTGTTCAAGTTATTTTCATTTTTTCACTCATAAACAAAGATATGAAGAATACCTTTGTACATAAAGCATAATACAGCTTTAAATAAAATCTTTAGGGAAAAGAACTGACTCCATAATTTGATTATAGTGTGTTCTAATATATTTCTTCTTCCTGGAATTAATTCCTCCCTCTGAAGTAACTGAACACAGCATGTTAGAATACTGATAATACCTTTTTTCCTGGGGGTGGGGGTATTATATCTTAAGCAGAAATAATATTTAAAAAATAATCTGCCATTATCAGATTGAATTCAGAACAAAGCTGCCAAAGATGCATTAGTTTTCCTCTCCATCCTGCAGGGAGTAAACTTTGGCTACTTTACCTTCTTGATTTCCACTCCAATGAGATGTTTCCCATAGAGGCTTAAGAAGTTTATTCCACTTCTCTTTACTCAAAATCCATTAAGTTACTTTTATGTTGCATCAGCAGTTGAAGGAGACTCCAATTTGGCAGCCAGTATGATAAAATTTGCCAATTCTTATATTGCCTCAGACTATATTATTTGAGATACTGAAATGCTCCTTCACTCAGAGGGGAAAGGATAAGTTGTTGGCTGAATCTTTATCACTTGATCAGATTCCACCTTAGTTGCAGGGTCAAGATTTAAAACCTTGCAAAACTTTATTTTCCATCTGAAATATAACTACTCCAAAGATTATCAGACCAATATATGCAAGGAGGGGATTTCTTGCTTCTTGGTGCTACCTTTCTTGGCCTCTGTTTTATTGGTTTGTTTGATTAATTTGTTTACAGGTCTAGCTGAAGGACACTGGATAAGTTAACTTCTCTGCCTCAGTTTCTGTGTTTGTAGAAACAGGGATAATAATAGATCTCTCACATGGGTGTTTTAAGGATTTTAAATATATATGTAAAAAAGGACAGTGCCCAGCACAAAGTTGACACTATTTAAGTGTTAACTAATAAAATAATTATTATTATTACCCAAAATATGGCCATTTCTCCAAAGCAAAAGTGTCTCAGCAATATAGATACAAGAAGCTTTGATGTAGGGACTTAAAATATTGAACCATGAGTCTTTAATAGGTTTAAACTGATTCTCCTGATAAAATAACAAACCTTGAAACCAACCAACCAAACAGAAAACCCAACATAAAAATTCACCCATTAAGAAAAAAGGGAAGGAAACCAGGATTTCAGTGTCTTCCACGTGTTTAACATTTTATATGTAATATACAATTCCAACTTCAAAACAATTCTAGAAAGTTAGCATTTTTACTGTATTTCATTTAATCTAAGACATCATCAGTTGGAGGTACCATTATTTTTCTGTAATGCTAAGAAAGAAAAAACACAGCCAACTAAACATTAATACACCATTTATTTTAAGACACACCCAAATGTTTTAAATGTTAAAAACTGAATAACTGTTTTATATTTGAAGAACTGTATCTCCATTTTACAGTTTAAAAAACTGAAGATAAAAAGAGGTGAAGTGTCCAATGCAACAGAATGAGTGGCTGACAGATTCAAACCAAGATCTACTATCAAAGCCTGTGCTCTTTCTATTAACTATGCTGACTCTCCGAGCTACTTTAGAAACCATCATTAATACTTGTAATATTCTGAGTTAAAAGTTTGTTCTGTTTCATAGAACAAACTTTTAATTTAAAAAGATTTTTAAGTACAGTAGTTCAAAAGGAGATTTTAAAATAAAAATAAACATAACTAACCTTTTGGAGGCTCATTTATGATAAATTATATACAATTTATCAACTAAATAGACAATACTATAGTTCTAATCCCTCAAATAAGATTTTTCTAATAATCCTTTAAAAATATTTGTCATTTTTTTCCTGAAACATGAATATTTATCCTCATGCAAAAGTAAGAATATTTTCCTCATCTCAACTATTACCTGTCATTAAAAGCATTAAAGAAAAAAACTACCATGAAAATATTGTTGGTTGGTATTTATAACAGTAATACTCAGAAAATTCTCAAGAAAGGTAAACTCCATAAATCTGCGTTTTAAACCTTAGTTTCTCTTAAATACAACATACACCATAGGTTTAAGAAAAATCATCTCCTAAAACCTTAACAACAATAGACATTTAATAAGTATATCAATTATCTAGAATATTATGTAAGTGCTTAAATTACTACTGGAAAATAATTTTTAATTAAAAGGAAAGAAAGGAGAAATAATATGTCAAATAGACATTTTATCCAAACCTCCAAATTTTAGCATTTTCTAATATTTTTTTGTATATACACTACATACACTAGTTTAAAAAGTGATATGGATTTTTAAAAGATGAAAAAAATTGAAAAACAACTTTTTAAAAATCATTTCACAAGAGAATTTAATTAATTTATTTTTATTATGGTATCATTAATATACAATCACATGAGCAACATTGTGGTTACTAGGTCCCCCCTCTTATCAAGTCCCCACCACATACCCCATTACAGTCATTGTCCATCAGCGTAATAAGATACTAGAGAGTCACTACTTATCTTTTCTGTACTACACTGCCTTCCCCGTGCCCCTCCCCTACATTATGTGTACTAATCATAATGTCCCATAATCCCCTTATCCCTTTCTTCTCCCCCCGTGTTCCTTTCCCTTTGGTAACAACAACTATTTTTTTAACTACTTTAATCTGCATCACTAAAATACATGAGAGTTTTTCCAGATAATTAATATGGTCAACAGAACTCTTCTAACACCTTTATTGTCTACCAAGTATATTTCATTACTCTGTACAATAAAACAAAAAATGGTAAATTACCCTTTTATTACACTATAATGGAATTTAAGAGTAAATATATTAATTTTGTCTTCTTAATTTCCTGGCTATTGTCAACTACCTTGGTTCTAGGGTACAGAATTTGTTCTATGGAACAAAATATTATCACTTGTACACATACCCAGCTTCCACTATACAATATGTAGGGCACTTTACCTTTGTGAAGTATTTTTACTCAATATAATGTAATTTTATTATGGCTATCATGGAACAACCTTCCGGCTGTTATGACTAACTTTCTACAAATGTAACAATGATCAAGATTTAAATGTTCTTTGGAAAATTATTCTGAATATAGTATTTACCATATCTATTCAAAAATTGAAACTTTTCTTAGATTTTAAGAACCAAAGAACATAAAAGACTAATAGATTAAAATACTTAAATTGGTATTTCTGTTATAATGTAGTGAAAATAAGTAAGAAGAAACTATTTTAAGCAAATGAAACAAATGGCTAATATTTCTATAATATTATGAGCAATATAGCCAAATGATCTCAATGTAAGAAAACCATTAAGACCCTATGGATAAACAGACTATAGTTATGAGCAGGCAACAATTAATATTTGAAGTTACATAGAGGTTTAGGATTTTATTCACATACACACAAATATCAATAATGCCATACCAATACTTGGGAAAATGTTCAACATCCCTAATCATTTAAACATGCAAGTTAAAACAACAATGAGCAATGGATTTTAAATAATTCCATTAGGATAACAAAATCATACAAGTTAGTAAAACTGTAGTGAAAGAGGTACTAACACTAAATCAACAGCCCTGACGGCCCTGTAAATGGCATTACTCTTTCGGAAAACAATATTGCAATCCTACTGAGACCCATAAAAATATTAGCATACTTTCATTATTTTCACCATTAATGTAGTTTCTGGTTATTAATCAAAAAATACAACTGTGGATTACAGTAACTTTGTATAGGATTCAACCACAAACCTTTCTGGTGCTCATTTTATATGAAATTAATTTTCTTAGATTTTAAGATAGAAACATGTATCTATACCTTTCTTCTTTTTTTTCTTCCATGAAGTATTCAAAATTCTGGCTTTGAGATATTTCAGGATCACTTGGCTCTGGGCCCCTCTCCTACTTTGATCTGGTTCCTCTTTCATTTGTCTCTGTTATCATTGTCCTGCTTGATTTTGATTAAATTTACCACAGATTCCCCTCAGTGTGAGGCTTTGAACTGGAAGAACTTTGGTTAATTTTGGAAGCTCTAGAGCCCAGACCAATATAGACAATTTTACCATGAACCCCTTGTACTCAGTCATGAATTGAAGTATGTAAAATCTGTCTAAAGTTTACCTGTTGTGAATTGTAAGATTCTACTATTCTTGGGTGAGTCACACTCCCTACTCTTCCCTCCTATGAAAATACCAGTGCTGCACAAATCTTGTGGCTGTTCATGGTTTCTCTCTATTTTTGTCTGATCATTTAGTTTTGTTACAGATCCTACCTAAAAGTTTTTAGTTATGCATCCTGGTTATTCTGTTAAGGAAGCACTTGGGAATATTAAAAAACTATGCTATAGCCACTGCCATTTTCCCAAAATCCCAATTAATGAATGACTTTTGATGGAAAGCAAGAAGAGGGAATACACTAACCTAAATAGGTTAGTATTGCTAAACTAGATGTATTTCCATTCCATTCTCTTTTCCTTTACTTCTGCCTCCACTCAACCAACTATCTCAACAGGATGCATGATTTCAAGAAAGAGAGGTATAGAGATTGATAAGGCAGAAGAAGTTTAGTGAACATCCATCATTTGTGGCTCTACCTCAACATTTTAATGTCTTTCCATACTGTGAATCCCAACATTCCAAACAGAATCCTCAAAACCTCATTTTTCAGACTCCTTTGCATCTAGAATGTGTGGGCCCATGACCTATATTCTTCCATCAGTCAGAGGCACAAATAAGCCACTTGGATATAGAATGGAGCAGCATGTCATTGACCTGCAGCAAACCACACTTGTGGACTGACAGCTAGAAATTTGGTTGTTATGTACCTACCACCAAAGTAGTGTGTGTGATATAACCAGATTCAAGCAATTAAATCAAACTGTTCCTATGGATTCCTATATTCATTTTAATATACAGGAGAATATTGATTAATGACATCAGGAAATTCACAAATGGAAATCAATGTTATCTTGTGGATGGATTGCTCTCGTGAAATTAACAGTATCCACTGCTTTGTGACTGCTATTTTTAAAATACATGTTTCTGAATTCATCAGACGTGCAAACTTGTGAGCTGAAAATATTTAACAAATAACAAAAATTATCTGAGTTTGATGTTTGCTATAGGCTTTTATACATATTCTTTATCAGATTAAATACTTTAGAATAACTTCAAGGGGGAATGAAGGAATCTTTTCTTCCAGCTATGTGAATAGTTTACTCTCTTACCAATTTAAAGTCCTTATTCAAATGTCACCTTTCTCAACACAGCCTTCTTTCCCTTCCCCTACTTAGAACTGTAACCCAGTACCTGCGTCATGCTATATACCCATCCTTCTCGTCTCCTGGTAGAACACAAGTTCCACAGGGCAGGGGTTGCTGTCTATTTTTGCTCACTGGTATATTCTAGGAGCTGTCGTCTATTTTTGCTCACTTGTATATCTGAGGAACTTAGAATGGTGCCTGGCACATAAAGACACTTAAGTATTTTTGAATGGATAGATAAATGGATAAGAAAATTAAGGCAGAGCTTCAAATACAGGGGATTTTCACATGAGATTGAGTTTTAGCCAACTATGAATTTTAGAATGAAGCAGATTGTATTGAAGTCCTACTCTGCCACTTACTAGCTACAAACTTCTGGCTAAATTGTTAAATTCCCTAAGCTTCTGGTTTTTTTTATCTGGAAAACACAAATAATAGTGTCTGCTTCAGAGGGTTGTGATGAGGACAAAATAGAATAATATATCTAAAGCACTTTACATAGTGCACAGCACATGTTAAGAGCTCAGTAAATACAGTTAATATTTTTATTATTATTAAGTAGACTAGCCAAAAAGCAAGTAGAAATGAATCAGTATCAATCTCCAGCCAAATTTCTAGTAGAAAAGTCAATCTCTCTGTATACCTATTCTTGTATACCACCTCCATCAATAGTTTTACTCAAGATACAAAAAAGTATGCTAATCAAATTACCTGATGACAGGGTCAATGAAAGATAGTTCACATTCTAGATGATGGACTCATGAGTCAAAAGAGTATCTTAATGTTGGAATAATATGATGAATCAAATATATGGGATTTAATATGAGTACACATAAAGTACTGAACTTAGTACAGAATAAACATTGCATAACAGAAGGTGTGAAGAAGACTTAGGATTTTAGTTCTCTGAAAGTTAAGAAGAATTAACATTGTAATGTGCCTCCAAAAAGGTTAAAGAAATTTTAAGCTACATCAGTAGAGGTTTAGTATTTGAATGAGAGAAAAGTTCTGTAGTGGCCACACTATGTCTCAAACAGTCTGTTAAATTCCAAAAGTCATACTCTAGAAGAAGTACTGAGAAGCTGAAACTTGTTTACACACAATGATAGGGACGGTGGGAGGGATGGAAAGCAATTTCAGAAATTAAGGATACCTAGCCTAAAGAAGAGGAGACTTAAAAACTATCTTAAAACCACAAAGGACTCTTATGTAGATGAAGAATTAAATGTATTCTATGTGGGCCTAGAAAGCAAAAATAGGACAGATTAGAACAACAACAATAATAATGAAACAGTGAATTAGATTTTGGCCTACTATAGAAAGAAGTTTCTAATAACTGGAGTTGTTCCAAGATTTGGCCAACTTCTTCGCAAACAGTATACTTCCATTACTAGGAGTTTTCTAATAGGCGCTAAAAGACTATGTGGGAATAAGCTGGGGTCAGAAAATTAGTCTAGACAACCACTTAAGATTACAACCTTAAAATAAGAAAATATATATATAGTTTTTTAAAGATACATATAAATGGCCAAAAAGTACATAAAAAGATGCTTCACCATTATTAGTCATCAGGAAAATGCAAAACTACAGTAAGGTATCACTTTCATATACACTAAGATGACTATAAAAAAAGTCATAAAATAACAAGTGTTGGCAAAGATGTAGAGAAAGTAGAACCCTCATGCACTGTTGATGCTAATGCAAAATGTTGTAGGCACTTTGGAAAAGAGTCTGGCAGTTCTTCAAAAAGTTAGTTACCATTTTATCCAGCAATTCCACTCTTAAGTACATACTTATGTGAAATAAAGACATATGTCCACATAAAAACTTGCACACAATATTATTAGGAGCATTATTCATAATAGCCAAAAGGTAGAAACAACCCAAATGTCCATCAATGGGTGAACAGATAAATAAAATGTGTTATATCCATACAACATTATTTGGCAATAAAAAGGAATAAAGTACTAATACATGCTACAACTTGAAAGAATCCTTGTATGTTAAACTATGCTAAATGAAAGATGCCAGTCACAAAAGACCACATAGGATATGATTCCATCAATTTGAAATGTCCAGAACAGGCAAATCTACAGAGACATAAAGTAGATTAGTGATTGCTTAGGGCCGAAGAAAATGGGGAGACTGAAAGTGATAGCTAGAGGGTATGGAGTTTCTTTTGAGGTGATGAAAATGTTCTAAAATTGATTGTGGTGATGGTTGAACAACTTTGTGAACATGCTAAAAACCACTGAATTGAATACTTCAAACAGGTGAATTGTACAGTATATGAATCACGGTGTGCTTCAATTTTTTTTAAAAAAGGCACCCAAAAAAGCATAACATTTAGAGAAACTAGGTGAAGAGATGAACAATTTATACCCTAACTGGCCTGTAAGTGCATCACACTAATTATCATGATGATTAGTAACTGTAATGATAACCCTGGGAGATGAGGAAAATGATAAAATGTATTTAGAAAATTATGTTTAAAGAAGCTAGGAAATGTATGTTCACATGGAAAGTTTTCACCTAAGAGTTTAAAAATTTAGCTATGTAAAAGATATATTTTACTTTCAAACTCATTCTATGAGGCCAGCATCACTGTAAAACCAAAACAAGGCAAAGACACCACAAAAAAAGAAAATTACAGACCAATATCCCTGATGAACGAACATACATGCAAAAATACTCAACAAAATATTAGCAAACCGAATTCAAAAATACATCAAAAAGATCACCTATCGTGATCAAGTAGGATTTATTTCAGGGATGCAAGGATGGTACAACATTCTAAATTCCACCACATCAACAAAAAGGACAAAAACCACGTGATCATCTCCATAGATGCTGAAAAAGCATTCAACAAAATTCAACATCCATTCATGATAAAAACTCTCAACAAAATGGGTATAGAGGGCAAGTACCTCAACATAATAAAGGCCATTTATGACAAACCCACAGCCAACATTATACTTAACAGCAAGAAGCTAAAAGCTTTTCCTTTAAGATCGGGAACAGGACAAGGATGCCCACTTTCCCCACTTCTATTCAACATAGTACTGGAGGTCCTAGCCATGGCAATCAGACAACACAAAGAAATAAAAGGCATCCATATTGGCAAGGAAGAAGTTAAACTGTCCCTGTTTGCAGAGACATGATATTGTACATAAAAAACCCTAAAGAATCCATTCCAAAACTACTACATCTAATATCTGAATTCAGCAAAGTTGCAGGATACAAAATTAAAACACAGAAATCTGTGGCATTTCCATACACTAGCAATGAACTAGCAGAGAGAAAAATCAGGAAAACAATTCCATTCACAATTGCATCAAAAAGAATAAAATACCTAGGAATAAACCTAACCAAGGAAGTGAAAGACCTATAACCTGAAAACTACAAGACACTCTCAAGAGAAATTAAAGAAGATACCAATAAATGGGAACACATCCCGTGCTCATGGATAGGAGGAATTAATATTGTCAAAATGGCCATCCTGCCTAAAGCAACCTATAGAATCAATGCAATTCCTATCAAAATACCAACAGCAATCTTCAACTAACTACAGAAAATCGTTCTAAAATTCATATGGAA
This sequence comes from Manis javanica, assembly GCF_040802235.1. NCBI lineage: Eukaryota > Metazoa > Chordata > Mammalia > Pholidota > Manidae > Manis > Manis javanica. The sequence continues at coordinate 88,836,466 of NC_133166.1, forward strand.
CCACAAAGACCTCAAATAGCCAAAGCAATTCTGAGAAGGAAGAATAAAGCTGGGGGCATTATGCTCCCCAACTTCAAGCTCTACTACAAAGCCACAGTAATCAAGACAATTTGGTACTGGCACAAGAACAGAGCCACAGACCAATGGAACACAATAGAGACTCCAAACATTAACCCAAACATATACGGTCAACTACTATTCGATAAAGAAGCCATGGACATACAATGGGGAAATGACAGTCTCTTCAACAGATGGTGCTGGCAAAACTGGACAGCTACATGTAAGAGAATGAAACTGGATTACTGTATAACCCCACAAACAAAAGTAAACTTGAAATGGATCAAAGACCTGAATGTAAGGCATGAAACCATAAAACTCTTAGAAAAAAGATATAGGCAAAAATCTCTTGGACATAAACATGAGCAACTTCTTCATGAGCATATCCCCAGAGCAAGGGAAACAAAAGCAAAAATGAACAAGCGGAACTATATCAAACTAAAAAGCTTCTGTACAGCAAAGGACACCATCAACAGAACAAAAAGGCATCCTACAGTATGGGAGAATATATTTGTAAATGACATATCCGACAAGGGGTTAACATCCAAAATATATAAAGAACTTACACACTTCAAGATCCAAAAAGCAAATAACCCAATTAAAAAATGGACAGAGGATATGAAGAGACAATTCTCCAAAGAAGAAATTCTGATGGCAAACAGACATATGAAAAGATGCTCCTCATCACTAATCATCAGGGAAATGCAAGTTAAAACCACAATGATATATCACCTCACACCAGTAAGGATGGCCAGCATCAAAAAGACTAAGAACAATGCTGGCAAGGATGTGGAGAAAGGGGACACTGCTGGTGGGAATGAAAGCTAGTTCAGTCATTGTGGAAGCAATATGGAGGTTCCTCAAAAAACTAAAAATAGAAATACCATTTGACCCAGGAATTCCACTCCTTGGAATTTACCCAAAGAATACGACTTCTCAGATTGAAAAAGACATATGCACCCCTATGTTTATCACAGCACTTTTTACAATAGCCAATATATGGAAGCAACCTAAGTGTCCATCAGTAGATGAATGGATTAAGAAGATGTGGTACATATACACAGTGGAATACTATTCAGCCATAAGAAAGAAACAAATCCGACAATTTGCAACAACATGGATGGAGCTGGTAGATATTATGCTCAGTGAAATAAGCCAGGCAGAGAAAGATAAATGCCAAATGATTTCCCTCATTTGTGGAGTATAAGAATGAAGCAAAACTGAAGGAACAAAATAGCAGCAGACTCAGAGACTCCAAGAAGGGACTAGTGGTTAACAAAGGGGAGGGGTGTGGGAGGGCTGGTGGGGAGGGAGGGAGAAGGGGATTGAGGGGTATTATGTTTAGTACACATGGTGTGTGGGGTCACGGGGAGAACAGTGTAGCACAGAGAAGGCACATAGTGTATCTGTGGCATCTTGCTGCACTGATGGACAGTGACTGCATTGGGGTATGGGTGGGGACTTGATAATATGGGTAAGTGTAGGAACTACATTGTTTTTTCATGTGAAACCTTCATAAGAGTGTATATCAATCATACCTTAATAAAAAATTTTTTTAAAAAAGGGAACAACAAGGAATGACACACTGCTTTTGTCTGTCACTCTTCATCCCTGGAATGCAGAGGTGATGCCTGGAGGTGCAGCATCCATACTGTAACAATGAGTGAGACAGGGACCATGGGCTTAGACAGAGTAGGGTGAGGGCCTCCAGAAAAAACATATCAAGTTAATCCATTGTGAGATTTGCTTTGGTGTGCTGGGGGGCCCAGCTTATTTTTTTGACTTTATCCAAGTGCTGTTTTTCTTCCTCCAGCCCTAATCAAGTGATTTGCAACCTGGGCAATTTAACAAGCAAGCCCAAAACAACATAGTAAAAACAGGAAGTTTTCCATGCTGAAGATAAGATTGCATTTTAAAACCCAATTAGTTAAAAAGTAAGTTTCTTAACATACTCTTTAACAAACAGACAATAGTCTGCCCATCTTGGGAGCAAAGCAGGCAGTCTTGATTGATATGCTCCCAGCTCAGGAAGCTGCTATCCTGGGAGGGAATCAGAGCAGTAAATTTCTTGCAAATAACCTAGAAGATTAATAAGAAACTTAATGTCTCTTTGAAGAAAAACATTTTGGGACCACTTAGCAGGTGTGCATCCCTAGCCCTTAGTCTCTCAACAGCCTACATATCCCCTAGACAATGCACCACCCTGGGGATCTTTTGCCCCCTCCTGGCCTGAGCCAGAAGCTCTGTCCTCTCACTTTATCTCTAAGTAAAAGCCTCTCACTTGCTCTCCTACAAAAAAAAAAAAAGATACATTTGGTGATTTCACTCATCTGTGGAATATAAGAACAAAGAAAAAGCTGAAGGAACAAAACAGCAGCAGACTCACAGAACTCAAGAATGAACTAACAGTTACCAGAGGGAAAGGAACTGTGGAGGATGGGTGGGAAGGGAGGGATGAGGGGGAAAAAGGGGCATTACGATTAGCACACACAATGTAGCTGGGGGGAGGGGGGACATGGGAAAGACAGTATATATAGAGAAGACAAGTAATGATTCCATAGCATTTTACCTCGCTGATGGACAGTGACTGTAATGGAGTATGTAGGGGGGGACTTGATAATAGGGGACATCTAGTAACCATAATGCTATTCAAGTAACTGTACATTAATGATACCAAAATAAAAAAATAATAATAAAATTTAAGAAAAGAATAAAAGACTCCCATTTCAAAGGCAAAAAAAAAAACATTACAGGTGAGGAATCCTGTTTCTATTGCAAATTCCCAGTGAATAATATTGTACAAAAAGGAAACTCTAACCTGCCAGCTCCGTTTTAAATATGAACCAGCAAAGCAGCCTGCCTTGTGTAAGTGGAAAAGTACCAGTGTGGAGAGTTGAAATCTTTCCCTGAAACATACAAGCTGTGACCTAATTGTGAAGTGTTGAGTGTTACAATTATTTTTTTCTTATCTCTCTGGCTCTTGTTAAAAAAAAAAAAATAACTTAGACTGTATCCTCATAAATCCTGTCAAAAATCCATGGATGTTAAATTAAACTAATTGCTTTTCACATAAAAAAAAAAGATACATTTGGTTAGCTGAAGAATTCACCCATGTAAAACAGTTCATTCCTCAGATCTGGAGTCAGAGGCATTACTACTGTAACAGGCAGTCTCCAATCTAGAATCACCAGATTATGATTTTTGTCCTATCATAATAATCATATGGTCAAATTAATTCTAGATCATATAGAGATTTCACTAGTATATGTACTTTTAAAAAAGTAACAATTTAGAATTACATTTCCTGAACTGTGGCTAATATGCACTATTGTATTCATAATTAATTATTCAGAAATATAATCAATGAACCTTCAAGTCTTTGAAAAATTTTCTTCTCTTATTACTGCCAGACTCATCCAAGTCAGTGGTCTAAAAAATTTTTTAAGGCAATGCAACTTTTATAGTTAAAAATTTTCAAAATAGATTGATTTAAAAAAAGTTTATAAAAAACTTCAAAAGTTTTGAAGACTCTTCTCATTTTCTAACTCTGTATCAACACATGGCACAACTGCCCCCAGAGAAGGAAACTTGGGCAGACAGTAATTGTATTTGACAGCAGCAATTACAAGCAAGGTTGGAGATTAGAAGACCATTAATGTGTGTGCAGTAATTGTCTGGTATTTTCTGTTACTACTGAGGGTCAGCTCGAAGAGAATTCATGGCAAACTTCACCTGGGATGCAGTTAGTCCAGGAACTCCATCCTAAGAAAGCACATGACGAGTGTGCACACACTGGTTATAAGCGCAGTAGGCACACAGAACACTCCTTTGATATGAGACTGATAAAGCATGAAATAGGAACAACTAATATTTAGTTCTAAAAGACATTTCCACCTATATATTTCAATTAACTATGAAGAATATCAGAAAACTCTTACAATGAATATGACTAAATGTTGATCTTTAGCAAGAGTCCAAATAAATAATCTTTCATGACATCACAGTATGTAAAAATTTAATCAGTATTTGGAAATTATATTGAATAGAGAGCCTTGCAAACCTGAAAATTCTGGAAACATCAGAAGAAGAGCAAACTATTTTCAGGAATAGTTTTATTCCTAAAAACAATAGGAAAATGGTAAGCTAAATACATACCCTGGGCTCCCTCTCCCTTCATATAACGTACTGGTGCAACTCAATGAGCAAACAAGCCTGCAAGAAATGACGGGCACACATACAGGCTGGGATAGAAATTTACCTTGGCAGTAAAACCTGAACTTTCAGAGGCCCAACCACCTGATGAAGACAGATTCCCTTAGCAAGCTGAGAGGGGTCACAGCTGCCACATGCTAGATGTGGTGCTATACGTGGGAATCCTGCTTACTCTGACAGTCCTAAGCCATTGTGGTAGGCCAAATGTCTTTATTCTCTTTGTTCAAGAGGGACCTACATTTTCTAAGCATTCACCCTTACGGTCCCAAGAAAAGGTCTCACTCCACCTCACCTTGTCTCAGTGAGAGATCAGAGGTTGCTAGCTCATTGGCCCAAAAGACTAGAAAAAAACTTAACATCTGCCTTTACTTGTCAGTCTAGTACTGCTCAAAAGACATCAATAATCAGACTGGTGTTAAGGAAATCTACAATCAGTAGTCAGAGAAAAATTATAATCATTAAAGGAGGCACAGGCTAAAATGAATCAGAATGAGTGACTTCTTCTGAGGGAGGCAAATGAATTGAAGAAACAGAAAACTTTCAAACAATAAAATGTAAAGACCTACGGACATACACCAACACTAAATGCATTATTCCACCAAAGTCTATGTACTATAAACATTAACTTGTTTATATCAACATTGATAATACACATTCTAGCTTAATCTATCTCTCCTACAGCATGGCTCAAAACAGCCCTTCAATGAATAAACATGATTTAACAATGGGAATATTTTCAAAAACACAGTGAAGATATATGTAATTGTTAGAATCACATTAAAAAAGCATACAAGCCATACTATGAGGCATAATTTATGTTAAAAAATATCCCTAACTTTTTTCAGTTCAACTCAATTCAACACAGTAAGCACTATTAAGCATTTCCTCTCTTAAACACTAAGGTTATCACTGAAAAGTACAGTAATTGAAGTACCTGCTATGAAGACATTTAGTATTACCAGGGATTTAGGATATGTTGCCACAGAAAACAGATAAGAAACAATACAAGACAAATAGATCAACTATTAAAATGTACACTATAAACAGTGAGTGTGGTAGATTTACAGAAAAGGAGAAGTAAGTGTGGACTAGAGGCTTCACAGAGTAAACAGGAACTGATCTGGGCTAAAGAAAACAGAAACAGGAAAGAAGGCATTTCAGGAAACAGCATGGGTGAAGAAAAGCACACTAAATCCACTGTATTTGAGGGCCAGTGAGGAGGCAGATGGGAGTCAACTTTATAGATGTAAAGTTAGAGATAAGTCTAGTTCCACAATATTCACAAAGAGATACAGGTTACAGAAGGCTTGAAAGTAAAAACTTAGATTTGAGTTAATGGTTCCTAAGAAATTTAGTATAAAACTATTTTTTGTTATTTTCCTGTTAACCTTCATTGTAAAGAGGAATGCATGTTCCGGTATAAAACTGTTCTTCACAGGTAATATAGTCATACATACAATGTACCAAATTTTAAAACATATAGTTTCAAATGTTCTAATAAAAGTAATGATACCTTTCAAGATCTTAATAGTAAAAAGCACTAAAAACAATTCATATTATAAAACTCTAGAATTATAACATTTTAAGATACTGCAAATGACAAGCTCATCAGGTAATCTGGTATAACACAGAGCTTAAGATAGTCCAGTTACTCAAAAGAATCTCTAATTTTAGTAATTAAATTTAATTTAGTAATTAAAATTACTAAAAGCCAACTTTAGTAATTTGGCTCCAGTCCACCTTAACATTTCTAAATGAAACCATGGTCAATAATTTAGCTTTTTTTGTATTTTCTCCATAACTATAATTTACTATTCTATTCTTAACATTTACCCCCAATTATATCTGTACAGTTTGTTAGGAGTATCCTTGGATGTGTGGAAACAGCAGTTCATAAAGCCAGAGACTAAAATGTTTAATGGTAGCTTAGCTGAGGGGACTCAGATCCAACTAGCTAGGACTCCCTGGCTAGTTGAACAACAATGAATATCCTGATGATGGGCAAAGGCAAATACTGGTCTTTTGTTACTATTTTATTCCCAATATAAAGGCCTGCTTACTAGGGGCTAGGGATCTTGATAATAGTTGTTAGTACATTTTAAAAAGTGTTCTCACACACTCATTTTACCTTAAGTATAACATAAACCGTTAGAGGACATTGGCACTCCACCTGGCAATATACCTGCAGTGCCAAAATCCTCAAGTTCCATGGGGAAGAGGAAAATTCAAGTCAATTTGTTATTTAATTCATAAATTCCTCTTATGCAGAACTGTATTAAATGAGGGATGCTTATACCAGGAAAAGACTGTTGCACATTCAGTGTATTTCAGAGTATTCAGAATACTCTTAAATTTTACAAAGGGAAAAAAATCAAATGCACATTATCTTGAGAAAACATTTAAACCTGGTAAACTGCACATGTTTACTCAAGATGCTATTCTGGGGGTAAAGGTTTAACTCGGTCTTAACTCAAAATGCAAAATGAATTCATTAGCACGTTATTTATTTAAATTATATTCAATTTTAAAGCAACAAACCAACAACATAAAATTGAAATGTAAATATAACATATTCAAGAGGGATTTCTTGAGACTATTTAAGACCATACTTGTATACATATATTTACTACATATGTGATTTGGAAGCACTCTTGCGATGAAGCTGTAGCCTCCATACCAATTAATAAGTTTGAGGTCATTTATTTTCAAAGTACCCATAATATTTTGTGATTTAAAAGAAACTTTGACAGACTAAGTAATATAAATAGTAAGCACTATAGTCTCAGAGAGTGATTTTTAAACTAGGTTGGACAAAACATCACAATTCAAAAACATCACAACTTTGAATCAAATTTGAAGTTACTCAAATAACTTATTTCTTAGGTTATTATTAACTTGAGGTCTATAATTCTGAAAAAAAAAAAAAAAAAAAAGCTAATCTGAAAGAATTTTGTCCAGTATGGCCAATACTCAATACATGAGATAAAATTGGTAACCTCAACTGCCAACCCTTCCATATTATCTTCACCTAACGGGGCTTTCCTTTTCCCTAAACTCACCCACAACTCTTTCCTTACAGACTAGGGTGATAGTTGTTCCTTCTGACACAATCATCCTGGCTAATATGAGCTCAGAGAATCTAGTGAATAAGGTCTACCTCACAACAGAGTTGAGACAAAAGACTGTATTGGATACCAAAGGTTTATGGAAGAGAATCCTTTCATTAATTAAATTTCAGAAATTAATAAAAGAAAACCAATACAAGTGAATTACAAGTTTAAAAGAGAAAAACATCTTTGACAGATTGTTTCTACATCTGGATAAGTGTAAGTATACTAAAATCAATGGAAAAGAAACCAAACATTTAAAATATTTTATGATTATTTAGGAATATATTTTTATTTACAATATTGTGAGAGTATTATTAGCTGATCAGACTTAAAATTCAAAATAATTTTAACAGTTTTCTTTAAGGGTATGAGACCTACATATTGCTCTGTAATTTTCCCATAGCAATCTAAACCATTAAAAATTGAAAAATTTATACACTACAGATACAGTTATACCATTCTAACCTACCTCTTTACTCTTTCAAGTCATAAAACCTAATTCTTCCATATAGATCAATATCTAAACTTCCTACAATTAAGCTAAAAATCATTACATTACTAATTCTTAAGTAATAATATAAGGTCTGCCAAGTAGCAGGCATTTAAATATTATTGAATATATGAACTGTAAAATTTTAAAGCAAAATAATTTTCTTTTAGAGAACTGTAAAGGATAGTTTCTCCTCACTCCTGATGGAACTTCACAATGCTGCTGAAATAACTATCCCTAAATCTATATTTTCCCATTATCCCTAAATCCAACATTAAACTTCTTTCCATTCTCTGAATAAGCCAAGTTCTCTTATGCTTTTACTCCTTTGCATTTGCTGCCTCTACCCAAAATACCCTTCCATCCTCTTCCTCCAATAAACCTATTCAAACCACAAGACCCAGCTTAAAGGTTAAAGCCTTTATGGCTTTCCAGCAGTCAACAAGCAAAGAGGCATTCCTGTGATCACAGCCCTTTGTGCATAATGCTATTAGTATTAATAATGCTATTATCCTCCACCACGATGATCAGTCTAAATGTTTTTCTCTTTCACTAGTTTTTGATCTCTCAGAGAGAAAGGATCATGCCCCAAATCTAGCACTACTGCCAAGCAAGTTGAATGAAATAAGAATATGTAAATGAGCAAATGAACTACTATTAAATCTTTGTAACTCAGCAGCTATATTATAGCAGTGTAATGCAAGTTATAGGAATTTAGTATTTGTATGCTACCCTCACATACACTGAATTAGAGAGTCCCATGATTGGGAAGAACATTAAAAGAGCACTTAATAGGGAAATAAACCATTAACATAATGAATAAAAGATAAATAGTAAAAATTAAACAATGATCAATACTCAGTTTAAATCTTATCTCTATGTTTAACCATTTTCAAACATTTCAAAGATGAGGTATCATCATTATTCTGTACAGTGAAAAAATACCAAGTATACCAAACTAATTATCCCAAGTATCCTTTTATCTAAGTTCAGCCATAGATTATAGTTCTACCACCGATAAAGATAGACAGCATTTTAAGTATTTTAAACAAAAAATTTTCCAGGTCACAGGCTTTTCATGGCCACTGGCAATCTACCTAGTGATCTGTAGGTAGTTTGGCAGTTTGACTATAATGCTCATTCAACAAGAGCCTGACACTTTCCCAACACTTGCTGGTTTTCTTCATTTGCTACAGAAAGAAATTAATGGTGTATTATTGGGTGCAGTTAAATTTTAAATGAAATACTTTTATTATTAAAACAATTATGATGAATCTTCATTAAAATTTACCTCTATTCAATAGTTTGTCTATGCATAAATATAACAGATTATGGATACCACATGCTTAAAAAATACTTTCTAATTGGTCCAGAAAACTTGCTGCTTCTAAGTGATTTTTATTTTTTAATAGTTATAATAAAGATTATTTAGCTTTTACTATTGAAAAGTGAAAGTTGAAACACCTACATAGAGAATACCAGTGATAACTAAGAACAAAAATCAGCATAAAAGAGGTAACGTCTCTCAAATACCAAGGAACTTGCCACCCATTTTATAGGGATTCTTAGTTATGGACCCTAATTATTTGTGGTCTTTAAGCTATTCATTTATAAGATGCTAAAGTAACTGGTAAATACTCCTTTGGGGCATATCATTTGTAATACTGATTTATTGGACTGCTGCCTCCCACTATAGGTCTGACCCTGAGTTTATAATTAGGTTACATAATGTGGAAACAGAATAGTGGCTCACCATCTTACTTTATATGAAAAGGTATGGACATAAAAAATGGAGAGGTTTAATTAAATAAATTGAGGATACTGGTTTCACCCATATAGATTTAAAACATTATTTTTAGCAACATCATAACATATGTCCAAAAAGCTCAATAGCTGTAGTTCTACAATGCAGGAAATAAATGTCATAGTTCACTATATATATATGTTTTATTCTCATTTATTCATTAACTCAACTTACAATACTGCCTCTAACTGAAAATACAATGGTGATCTAGACAGATATGTTTACTTAACCTGTTGGAGCTTAAAATTTAGAGGAGGCAAGAGACAGGTATTAACAATCACTTGAAAAGTAAGCAGATAAATACCATGTAAAGGAAATAATTACATAGATGTTAAAGTTACATTTCATTCTTTTCTCTCCAAATCCTTTAGAATAATATTTTCATATGTTGTTTCCATCCTTTATTATGCAGTAACTCTGGCTCATGGTTTGGAATCACAGATTTACCCAGAGAAAAATTCTGAAAATAATACCTAGTAATGTGGTGCCATGTTCACAGTGGTTACTCAGTATTCACTGTGCTTATTCAGTAATTATTAACCATTAGTGAAAAGTCGCAAGTGTCTAAGAGAAAACATAGACTGTATTTCTTTTAGACCAGTAATGCATTGCTTAATGAGTCTAAATTATCAATAAGAAACTGAAAATAAAAAATTTGGCTACTGACTTCTACGAATTCATTCTGAAGAAATAACCAGACAAGTATGAAAAATGTAGGTAGAAAAGTGTTTACTGCAGCATTATCTATAAGAGAAGAAACAGAGAAGGAAGGAAGGAAGGAAACAGTTGAGCAGAATATTGGCTAAATTAAATAGAGCTTATCCATACAATAGAATACTTTCAGTCATCAGAAATTTATACACACACATACACACACGGAAAGATGACTGTGATAATGGCAAAGAAGATTTTTAAGAACTCACCTCAGTAGTATTCTGTTTAGGGGAGAAATAAAATTTAAAAATTCTAACTATATGTGAATGTGCACAGAAAATATGCACTGAAACATTAATGTATGGCTCTGGAGTCATGGAGAACTGGGTTAATTTCCTAACTGCCATTGCTAACTCCATTTAACATCAAGCAAAGCTTTGTTTTTGTGTTTTTTAAAAGGTTTCCATGCCTTGGGTTCCTCATCTGTAAAACAGGAATAGTTACAGCACCTACCTCATGGAGTAGTTGTGGCCAGCAACTAAGGGAATATCCACAGAGCACTTAGAATAATGCCCCAACTTCTATAAAGCATATGTATATATATATATATATATATATACACACACATATACATACATAATAAAGGACGCTAAAAAGTTAGTTTCTACATGATCCCGAAGATTAATATCGAATGAACTAAGCACTCTGATGTTTTTGATCTCCTAAATGTAGTTGTTCTCCATTTTTAATAATTATCCCAGTGTGTATATGATTTAAGTAGAAAATTCATTTTCCATTGTTTTATTACACATCTAATGTAGAAAAAAATCCTATTTTATATAAGTGCATAAAGTAAAAAGTAAAGCCCCCTCTCTTTCCTTACTTTCTTTCCCAATCTGACATCATTCCTTTCAGTATTGTGCCTGGGCCCACATGGTTAGTGGCTTAATATCCCCAGACGGGATCTAACTAAATATACTGACCTGCACTTTATCTCACGTATCATAGACAACTTTTCATATCATTCTTTTTATTGCTGTACAGAATTCCACTACATATCAGTATTGAACCATTTCCCTACTGATGACCATTTAGATTTTTTCCAACTTTTCAGGATGGCAAACAGTGCTGCAGTCAGTGTACATCCACATACACACATCTCCTAGAACTTGAAACATTTTTATGGAATACAGTCTCAGAAGTGGGGTTGTTAGCTTCTTAGCCTGCATTCCCTAAAGCACCTTAGGCAAAGCTTCCAAGCTAAGGAATTCTAAGGACGTGAAATCCCAGGATATGAAGAATGAGAGGGAAAGGAGGGCAGGCAGGTAAGGAGAAAAAGCAAGTAAAAGATGGCACTGTTACTGAGATGGCTTCCCTAACTAGGTCACACAGGATGTCTTCCAGGGAGCCTGCAAGGACCACCGTGTCTCAGAGCAGGCAAGAAAGGAAGAAGAACAGAAAGGAAAAGGATGTAACTGCCAGTTTCTACCCATCTCCTGCTTCTCCTTGGTCAGTTTGCCCCTGAATTTCTGGTCTTGCTACCTAGTCCCTCCAAGCAGCTGCTGGGGTTAGAGCTTCTGCAACACACACCCCACTCCATCCCCTGAGCCTGGAAGGACGAGTAAAAGACTCCATGACTCTGGTTGGGTAGGAGGTCCTGCTGAGGCTGGTCCTCACACCGAAGGAGGCAGAGAAACCATCTCCTAGACGATTGCTGCTAGTTTACATTCCACTGAAAGTGCATGCCTGTGCTGACTTCCTCAGACTCTGCCAACAAGCCTTCTGATTCAATCTATCAGATGAAAAGTAGTATACACTGTTTTATCTTGTATTTCTTATTTATTAGTGAGATCAAGCATCTTTCACTATTTATTGGCATTTGCATTTCTTCTGGGGATGGCGTATTTTTATAAATTTCAGGTGTAATTTCTCACCCTTCCATTAGGAGCCTATAATTAAACTACAGGATTCTGTTACTCTCAGTTCTGCCCTATTCCCTAAAATCACTTCAGGTTACCTATAAATCAGATACTTACAGCTATCAGCTTAAATACAGTACCATAAAATATTTGCTGGTTATTCTGTCCACAGCTACAACAGAAGAGGACAAGGGAACAACATGACAACCTCCTTATCCCTAGTTTCCATAATTACATTTTGCAAGGTTAGGGAAACTTCAGCATGTAAGAAAAGGGTGCATTTGCATCCAGTTTCTGTATGTCCTGGAACTGTGGCCAGGATGTTTAGGTATTAGTCAGAATAATGACCCTTATTTGCTATTGCCCCTATCTCTGGCCAGTGAAGTTTCACTGCCAGTGTCCCATTCAAATTTTCTTTTATCACTGTAGGGTTGGACTGTAAGATAACCACCTCCAATATAGGACATTTTCCCACACGAGGATAGGCACTAAGAAATTCGGACCCAAATTTTTCCTCTCATGCTCTTTTTTCCTTTCAGGAATTACCCTGATTGTTTTCTTTTTTAAAAGTTGACTCCTGCATTGTACACAAAGGTCAGTCCATCATTCCGTAAGCTCTCCTTTATCATCACTGCCATTCTCGAAAAACTGAAAGACCAGCAAACATACGGTAGCTTTGTCTGTAAAGCCAGTAACATTCTGGGTCTCAAATTAGAAGTTGTGTCAACAGCTGGCCCTCTTCCTTCACGTGCACTGTGCTGTGGATACAACTGCACTGCCCCAGAAGAAAGCTACTCTACAGTGAGGCTGAAAACCATGTAGGATTCAGACAGTGCTTGAAATTCAAACCTTCATAATATTCCTTAAAAATTAATGTATTTATTTTCAACTTGGTTAACATCATCTAATTCACATAGCTGACGGATTCAATATACATGGAGAAAAACTGTATTTTCCAACTCTCTATTAAAAGAATACGACTTAAGACATAACTAAATCAGTCCTATATGAGTCAAGGATTGCAGCCACAAAAAAGAAATGTATTAACTTTTCCCTCTGAATAATTTCTCAATAATTTAAACAGTCATTTATTCAACACAGCCTACCATGTGCTATGTTATCACTAATTTCCTAGCAACTCTAACAATGCATCCCATTTATTTTTTGGTAGCATATAATAAAAGTCATGCCTCTGTTAAATATTATAGTTGGTATAATTCATATTTGTATTATACTCTACAGTTTACAAACTTTCTACATATATAATCTCAATTAATTATAATGTACCTTTACAACTTTAAAACATGACAATACACTACAAATCTCCAAAAGCAAATCACGTCAAATACTATAAATAAGATTTTAACAATAAAAGATATATAGAACTGTAAAGAAGTTAACCTGCCATTCCCCTCTTGCCTTGCTCCCAAACAATTCCACATTAGCACTGTTGGTTCACTTTCCCAACTTAAGCTTTTAAAAAATACACACTAAATTTCCCTATATTGTATTTCAATCAATTGCCTAAGCTGAGACTACAATGTCATAAATAAAGTACCCGATCATAAATTTCTCAAAGACATAAAATCAAAGACACCCAACACCTACAAATTAAATGCAAAAAACACAAACTAAACAATGAAAAGGAATTATTATATGAAAATCAAGCTCATCAGCTAGTGAACCAAGTCCATTCTGAACAGTCTTTATTCTCTATACTGATATTAAGATTATAACCATGCACAAAAATCTCTTGGTCTAGTCTTTCATTTTATGTTTTCTTATAAATTATGGAGCGATGGGAAAAAAGTCAATCACCTTTCAGATGTTTGACTGCAAAAGCACTACTTAGAATAGCAATGATATGAGTTATTTAAATACAGGACTGAATGAAATGAGAGTGATCTGTAGAACAGCACACACTTAGACTGGGTATATATTACAGCATTTTAAATACCTGGAAGATCTCAGGTCTCCCATGACTCTGTATTTACACAGCTGAGGAGGAACTCTGGTATACAGAAATTAAAAAGAAAAAGGCTTGGGAGAGACAACAACACAGGATTTACTGTTTTCATACAAACAAATGCTACATACACAGCGTCGTATATCCAGGCATTAAGAGGCCACTTTGCTTGTGCTCACTATAAAATATATTCTAAATGAATATATAAAGTTAAGTTGAATTGATTTTCGAAGCACATGAGTGAAAAGGCATTTAAATTTAAAACCAATGCCATTGTGTGGAGATGGGTACTTAACTATTCAATTTTTTGTTGAACCTATTTCTTAAAAGTGTTATTTAAATAGAGTATATTCTAAGTTTTCCAAAGTTTCAGAGTTGTGTGCATTAGCCTGTGAAAATAAATAGAAATTTGCAACTTGAGAACTGTCTAGTTCATTCTACAATTGGTATGTTCTTGTTCCTAAATGATACAAATAAATGAAAATTAATCTATCCTCTTGAAAGAAAGGAGGTAACTGAATTGACACTTCACTCTTGTCCAACAGGCATAATGTAATAGAAAGACTGCAGAATTATCTAAGCATAAAAAATGAACAGACAGAAAACGGGTGTGGTCGGTATAGCAAATTATTTAAGATACATGGTTTTTGGGCTCAGCAGAGGTTTATACCAATGTGTTCCCTCAAAAATCTCTCTCACACACATGCATGAACATATAGACACATATGAACTTTGGAAACAAAGGAAAAAGACAGAAAAATTGCCAGTTATTCATTTAATGACATTATTTCTGATATGCTGAAATGTTCCAAATAGTGTGAAACCCTTCCATTTAAGTTACCATATCCTCTGCTGGGGTCATTTGCATACCAAATATGTTAACTCTTTCATTACTTCATTACCCAGAGTTAATTAATATGTTTAAGAGATACCTGCAGAAAGCTGGACTATGTAAGAATGCTACACACCTCACTGATAGATAAGAATGACTCAGCGCTTGAGGCGGCGACAGCATGGGGGCGTAGGGCAGACTCAAGTTGAAGCACCCCTTCCAGCATTCCTGGAAACTCTGGATAAAGCCAAAGGAGTTTAGTTGTTGGTAGACAGGGAAACACCCCGCAATTCAAGTTTCCCTGGGAGATACCACAAACACAAAGGTAAATACAGGTAGACAGAAAGATAGATATGTAGATAGATATGTATGTATCACCAATAATTTTTGTAAAAAAATCATAAAATCTTCTAATTCAGTTTAAGTCATAGCCCAATGACACAATAATTGAATTGGATCATTTCATGATTTTCCATTATCAGCAAAAAGGCTAGAGGAAGAGGTAAAAATTAAGTGATCTGGTATCTTCAGTTTACTGGGAAAATCACATTCCAAAGTGCATCAATTCTTTAAGAATTTCACAGGATGACATATAATTAATCATTATTATTATAAGATTTCAGCAGGATTACAGCATTAGTTTATGCTAAGTAATGCAGCCTGAAAAGGCCCAATAAATCTTAGCTGAACTGAATCTCAAAGGACAAATTAACACAGTCACCCCTAGTTTTACAACACAAATAGATCTGAAAAGAAAACAAAGACTACAGCACTTGGAAATTTAGAAATCTAGCACAGTACTAATGTAATGAATAATAATATAGATAATTCTGCAGAATAAAACATATACATGAGAAATGCTCCATGGACTATAAAAATTACTATGTGGAAAGGACCCAAGGATTAAAATAGTGATAAAAATGATTCAGTCAGCAACTGTACAAATATTAAACCTTAAACATTCAGTTTCTGAATATCTAAAACTTTGGTCCAAATTTGGAGAAACGGGAAGGGAAATCAACCTTAAAACTTATTCCTCTAGGTTTATCATACTAAATTCTAAAATCCCAAAATGTTAAGAGTTTTTTAAAGTTCACTTAGAGAGGAGATATACTAAATTGTCCAATTTTTTAAAGTAAGCAATAGAGATAGGATTATCTGGATGCAGTACGAACAACATATGCAGACATAACTGCTGTTTTTAAGGTTCTAATGTATCTTCATTAAATTACTTAACCTCTCTGAGTCTTAGCTTCATCATCTGGAAGAGGAGAGTTATAATAACTACCCTATAGGATCATTTAAAGGACTGAGACTAATAAAATCTTTTACTCTGAACCTTATAATATATATGAATGAACCTACATGAAAGATGTACACTTTTTTGGTATAGAATATATTAGAATAGAAATAATACATTTACTAAGTTTCTGTTACATAATTGCACTGACTTTTTTACCACTGTATTTTTAAAATAAATGAAAGAAAATTATCTTTCTACACTGAGTTTCAAATCCAAACTAACAGATTTTCAAGCCCTATATTTAAAATGGCCCAGTGTTATAATTACTGTATGATAGGAAAATGCTATGATAAAAAGCCTAATTATTTTAAAAAGAGTAGGTGGAACACACCTCATTAAAAAAAATCTTTCCTAACTATAATTCCCTTTTAATTAAATTAAAATTATAGATTACTAGTCACCCACTAAGGTTTTTTTATATATATATGAAATATTCAAACTAAGGAGAAACTGGAAAACTGGAAGATGACAACACATTCTTCATTTTTAGGTACTGCTAGACAAAATACCAAAACTAACACCCATTACATATCAGAATCTGATTCCAATGTAACCCAATTCCACTAATATCAATGAAAACACTAAAAGTTTATCCCAAGGTAATTTTATATGACAGCTCTGATGCAAAACTATAGTGTTATTTAAAAATGGAATGTGAAAAACCACAATGAGATATCACCTCACACCACTTAGGATGGCCAACATCCAAAAGACAAACAACAACAACAAATGTTGGTGAGGATGTGGAGAAATAGGAACCTTTCTACATTGCTGGTGGGAATTTAAATTAGTTCAACCATTGTGGAAAGCAGTATGGAAGTTCCTCAAAAAACTAAAAATAGAAATACCATTTGACCCAGGAATTCCATTCCTAGGAACTTACCCTAAGAATGCAGGAGCCCAGTTTCAAAAACACATATGCACCCCTATGTTTATCGCAGCACTATTTACAATAGCCAAGAAATGTAAGCAACCTAAGTGTCCATCAGTAGATGAATGGATAAAGAAGATGTGGTACATATACACAACGGAATATTATCCTACCATTTGCAACAACATGGATGGAGCTAGAGGGTATTATGCTCAGTGAAATAAGCCAGGTGGAGAAAGACAAGTAAGTACCAAATGATTTCACTCATCTGTGGAGTATAAGAACAAAGCAAAAACTGAAGGAACAAAACAGCAGCAGACTCACAGAACCCAAGAATGGACTAACAGTTACCAAAGGGAAAGGGACTGGGGAGAATGGGTGGGAAGGGAGGGATAAGGGGAATAAGGGGCATTATGATTAGCCCACATAATGTAGGTGGGGGGGCACAGGGAAGGCAGTATAGCACAGAGAAGACAAGTAGCGACTCTATAGCATCTTACTACATTGATGGACAGTGACTGTAATGGGGTATGTGTTGGGGACTTGATAATGGTGGGAATCTAGTAACCACAATGTTGTTCATGTAATTGTATATTAATGATACCAAAAAAAAAAAAAAGGAATGAGTCCTAAAAGCATTCACAAGTTTTGTTTAAGTTATACTATGAAATCATTTTCTTAATGAAGAATGAAGTTGTCATTCAAAGTTTTTGCATACATGCACAGACATATACATACATACTGCCTCCTTTCTTCAGTTGGCAAATACAACAGAAGACAAGAAATGCACAGAAAGAATAGGAAATACCCAGTGAATATACCAGATGAACATTTATTTGTCAGTTCCCCTCTGAAGCTAACCAAAACATTAAACGTGTTTTTAACCACAAGTGGAACCACTGGATTAAACTAGCAAACACACACACACACACACACACACACACACTGGAGCATTAAGAATCCTATAGTTCCATATTGTGCAATGCTTTATAAAATCAGTAGGGGAAAACATTTGTTTTCACTAACACACCATGCTTTTTTGTATCAGATATTACTTGTAAATATAGGCTAATAAATTTCACCCAAAATATATTCTATTTTTGTCCCTAATAACAAAACATTATAATAGAGTTCTGCTATTGGAATAAATGTTTTTGGGGTAAAAAAATAATCTCTTTATAATTTGGAAACTAGATAAACTCAGTTTCCATTACTAATTCCTAATGAACCACTTTAAGTTATTTTTAAATTATAACAAATCTGAAATAATAATGTACTCCAAAAGGAATAATTCCTAGATTATTTCCTCTGCTTGTGGCTTTAATATCATAATTCAATTAGTCTACTAAAATGTGTAACTGCTTTACTGACAAGGAAATATATCTTGTTACATTTTACAAAAAAGAAAGTCAAGAATTCTTTTGTAAAAGAAAAATTTAGTTACACAAGATACTACTTTTCTCTGAATTTTCTAGTAAATTTAGATTACCAAATGAAATTTATGTTGCTCATTTTTCTCAATTTACATGAATTGAATAAAACAAAATCTTTTCTCATTTTGAGTTTTCACCTATTATTCCAAGGGTATATTTCCATTTGGGGGATGTAAAGATAACAAGATGTTCTTTATTGAAATTTCATCTTTAATTAAACATATTTTGATTTATTAATTATAGCTAAAATTTTTAAATTTATAACCTTACAGTTACTAAAATATGTGTCTATAAGAGAAACAAAATCACAAAATAAGCACAATATAATAGTGTCTATCTTCACAGGAAATCACAGTAACTTTAAACTGTGAAACACTGCCCTCTTTAGTCCATTGAATTAAAAGACAATTCGAGTTTCATAAATCACAGTATAAGCCAGGGGATTTTGGATTTTCCTTCCTTTTTCTTGAAGAAAAATTCTTCTGTTCTACAAAGCTCTTTTTAAAAAAAGGTTTATCATAGCGAAATGCCTATTTCAAATATTCTTCAACCTCTTCTAAGGTCTCTTTTCCCCTTCTGACTCATACAAAACTCTATTTGCAGTTAAATATGGCATTAACTTTCATATTCCTGAATAAAGAATATAGTATTTAACTCTATCTAACCTAATTAATCCATATTGAACACATATGAGAAAACACAGACACAACCCATACAACAAAGGAATAAAGATACTGAATTAAGAATTCAATTTATACAAGGTCTTAACTTGATTTTCTCTTATCTTGGCACTTTCCTAATTGGGAAAGCTTTATAAAGCAAAAACAAGCATAACTATAGCACACTCAGGTATTAAGCCAAACTCCAATTTTGAGTATAATTAGTCAGGATGGTGAAACAATATTGTAAGGAAATACAAACAGTCTAATGGTACTGGAACTTGAAAGACAAGGAGGGTAAGAGGTGACTGAAGTGTGGATATGAACCAGATTACAGTGGAATTTGTGCACTACACTAAGCCTATCAGTAAAAGGAAATCACTTTTAAACTGGGAAAACATGGTCAGACATGTATTTCAAATAAGTCATTTTAGAAGCAATTTGGGGAAAGAACTGAGTGGGACCAGACTCAACATGGAACACCTGTAGGAGGTATTGCAATGGCCTAGCCAAGAGATGATGGTGTACAAGACAAAGGTAAGGCGAATGGAAAAGTGATGGATGTGAAATATTCCAAAGGCAAAATCAGTGAGACTTGGCAACTAACTAAATGAGCCACTAAGAAGGAGTAAGGAAAGACTGGGGATTACTTGTAGGTTTCTCAGTTGAATTAACTAGGCATATGGAAGTAATATTAAATAAGATAGGGAATAAAAGAAGAAAACAGTTGAACACAGGTGAGGGAGATAAAGGGATGATGAGTTATATCTTGGGCTTGAGTTTGAAGTGCCACTGCAACACTAAAGTAGAAATGCCCAGCATGTATCCCGACCCATTAAACTAAGACAAAGTCAAAAAAGTAGAGCCCCTCAAGTTGAATGTAGTGTGTAGATGTGTCTGATTTGGGTCACATTGCATTTAACTTATTTTTTAAAGCCTCATCTAAAATAAAAGAGATTTCACAAAAAAGCCTAGATTTCATATCTGATCAGGGTTTTCAGAGCAATAACCTGATAGAGCTAAGGCCCAATTTCCCTATTGAAAAAAGGCATGCACAACCCTGTAAACCACAACCGCCATGACTGTAAGTTCCAACTCACTTCACTCACTTATGTTAATGGTCTGGACCCTTCAGGCATTTCACTTTTTAAAAATCTTTTTTGTGACCCTGGTCCAAAAACCCTGAGCCCTGATCAGGATCACAGAAAGGACTGGGGCTAAAAAATAAATTTATATAATCAACATGGGCTGTAGTTAAACTACAAAAATGGTAGGAAGAAACATGAGCATAGGATGAATCCTTGGGCAAAACAATATTTAATCATGCAGACTTTGTGCTTTATGATACGCCTATCACCTTAGAATTGGCCTTTACCACACTCAAATCTTAATTCAAAATTCACTCTCTTCCCCCATGTGTGTATATTTTAATCTCTTCAGCAACATTGTTAGTACTTAACCATAAATTCTGAGTTTTCTACTTACTTTCAGGTAGTTTTTTCAGGAATTAAAGTATCGTCTTGTATATCTCATGTTCTATAAACTCAATACAGTAATCCCCCTAATAATGAACCCAAGCTAAGCCCTGGAACTTGAAGAAACAAGACAGGAGCTAGAAGAGGGTTATAAATATGTCCTAAGAGAGAAATATAAATGATCAGTGTTATTTGAGAAGGAAACCAGAATAATCTAAAAACTACTTAGTAGATACCTTCCATGGCATCATCCTGTGCTAAAACCTTGGAGGCAGTATGAACAGGATACAAAAATGAATCCACCATAGTTCTAGGCTCTGAGAAGCCTATAGGCTAGATGTAGTACTATCAAGTATAAAGGTTAGAAGGGGTTCTTTCTGAGATGAGAGTTTTAATACACGAGAAAATGTAGCTTAAAGAATGATTCTGTACCATAAGGCAGCTAGAGAAAAGAAACCCAATTCAATACCAGTACCTGACAGTCAACAAAAATTAAATCTGGATGAAAAAAAAATCAAAGAATATAAATTTTTGACAAAAAGAAGCATATCTGCCTAATTAATTTTTTAAATATAAATTTCAAAACTTATGACTACCTTTACAGGTAAGTATACTGTATATGTACAGATTAATCTACTCTGATGTTCAATGATTTTTTTTATTTATTAAGGTATCATTGATATACAATCTTATGAAGGTTTTACATGAGCAACACTGTGGTTACTACATTCCCCCCTATTTGATGTTCAATAATTTTTTATAGGTAAAGATAAGCAGACGATGCTATAAAAACCACACATGAATAAAAGTATGCTTTGCAAATATCTAGATGGTGCTTAACAGCCAGACAATCACTTAAATGGCCATTAGAACAAAAGAGAACAAACTGACTGTTCTCCCATCTATGCTATTTATCTCCATGGGCAATACACAAATAATACACTGGAGGCTAGTCTCAGAGTCATCAGACCAGTAAGGTAAAGAAAGGTAAAGTTCCCAAGAAATAAAGATCCCAAATAAACATGAAGTTTTAAATATCTAAGGAGTTAAAAGGGGGGGGGGGGCGGTGAGCAAGAGACTCGATGGCGGTGAGTACCAGGGTATTAACAATAGTATTGAAACACAGCAAGCCCTAGAAATTCCAGAGAATAAAATTGTTGTGTGAAACAAACTGCTCCCTCTGGTGGTTACAAGAGGTTTCACTAAGTGTGAGTAGAAATGGAGGTAGAGGGCACACAAATGAAACTGCAGCCAACTATCCAGATTAATCTTCATTCATATGTCGGACAAATAAGTGTTCAATTGTACAAAGAACAATTTTTAAAAGAAAGAATTTAGAGTTCAGTGTTACGGAGGCAGCAATGCAGAATCACAGAAACAGTCACAGGGGGATCAGTACTTCTAGGAAACAGGACTGAATGAGATATGATGTGTAGCACAAGTAACTTTATAAACGTCCTACTTTATACCTTTCCATGCTGCTTGAGTTTTTATTTCCACATGCCTGTATTACTTTCATTAAAATATTATTTACTGGGCAATGAAGAATACCTATATTTTTTACAAGTTTCAAAGAGTGTTTTTCCCTTCTCATTCAGAGTAAAAGCCACAATCCTTATAACAGACTAGTCCATGTGCCCCTCCCTACCTCATTTCCCCTTTCTATGTCCCCACCCATATACCCATTCAGTCCTCCTTGCAGTCTCTGGAGCACATCAGGCAGATCGTGGCTGTTCCCTCCATACGGAATGCTCTTCCCCAAATAACAGTATGCCTCACTCTTTCACTCCTTCAAATATGTGCTCAGTGTCACCTTTTCTGTGAGCCTTCCTTGACTGTCTTATTTAAAATTTGTTAACTCCACCTCCTATACACCGTATCCTTCTCCCCTGCTTTCTCTCCATAGCATTAATCACCTTCTAATACACTATAATATTTACTTATTTATTTTATTACTTACACCTGCCAGACTGGAAGCTAAGAGCAGGGCTGGTTCTCGTTGTTCCGTGCTGTATCCCCGGCCTCTAGAGCTAGAGCTTGCACACAATAAGTGTACAATTAATGAGAACAATGAATGAATGACTGATATCAACAATATCTTAGCAGAAGTCCAAAAGAGAGGATAACAGGCCACATTTTACATTTGGTTCAACATGAAACAGTAATCTATAACAGGTTAGGAAAAAATTTTAATTATGTTTGCAAAATACATGATACTAGTCTTTTAATAAGTGAGATGTGAAGAAAGACCATTAATGTGTTGTTGGTTTGTTTGTTCTGCCCACTGTGTAGGACCAACAGATACCAAATGAACTCAAATCATTCTGCTATTAGTACTTAAAAGCCTTTACACGGGACTCAAAAGAAACAGTATTCATCACACTATGCATATGGAACAAAAATCTTCTCAAAGAGCTATGGAAAGTATCAAGTATTAGCTAGGCATTATAGACAAGCATCAAAATCTTCAAATTGGAAAATGCCCTCTTCTAGACCTGTTAATTTATCTATCAGACCATAAAAATACATCTTCCTGTCCAGAGT
The DNA here is from genome assembly GCF_040802235.1 of Manis javanica. Taxonomy (NCBI): domain Eukaryota; kingdom Metazoa; phylum Chordata; class Mammalia; order Pholidota; family Manidae; genus Manis; species Manis javanica. The sequence goes on from NC_133166.1 coordinate 88,859,795, forward strand.
AAAAAATACATAAAAATTGCTACAGACTTATAGTCTAGTGGTCCTTCTTTGTATGTCAGTGTTATATATTCAGAAACAAGCCACTTCAGAACGGTTACTTCTTGGTTCAGGGAATTCACAGTAAAAAGAATCTTAGTCTCCCAAATGACCAGAGTCAATTAGGTAGCGGTCAGAAAAAACAGGGTAATAGGATGCAATTATTTCCTAATTTCACCAAATTTTTACAAAAATGCTGTATTTGTTAAAACATCAAATTATACACTTAACATTTGCACATTTCACTGTATATATAAATTTTACCTTAAAAAAACAAAGAAGTGAAAACAAAACACCCCATAAACAAATAGTGAACTTCAGTTAGTAACTTGCTTTTCATAGTGTTATAGGCTAGCAATTCTGAAAATACTTTTTGTGTATTTCAAGGTTGAACAAAGGAGTAAATAAAGTGAGAATATTGGGAGCCAGGGTTCTGTTGGAGAAAGGAGTTACAAAAATGGAAAGAGGGAAGATTAAAATGCACCCTGTAGTGTTAGGCTGGAAAGGAAAGTATCAGTATGAACTTGTGGTTTTTTATATATAAGTAGACAGGACATAGGATACAAATGTGAGAGAGGGTTACTTAGGTATGTGTGTATATATACACACACACAGACATATGTCTGTGTCTACAATGGATATATGTATGTCTATATCTGTGCATATGTATATATATGTTTGTGTGTATACACAGTTATAAGTATGCATGTGTGTGTGTGCATCTATGTGTACATACATTTGAGTGTATGTACTATTTAGTCATGTTTGCTGAAAGGGTCTAGAAGCAATGACACCTCAGTAGCAATGAGCATATCCAACGCCCAGACCTGATTTCTAAATACTGTTTTCTACTAAAAGAAACCAGAAGGAAACAGTCAATTCCAAAGTGAGGGCAGGGAAAGTCTAAGATGAGCCTGTGCAGTGGGTTGAAAGATATGCCCACACCCTAACCCCACATACTTGAAAATGAGACCTTATTTGTAAATAGGTCTTCTCAGATGTAATCAAGTTAAGATGAAGTACATGGTCAACTAATGTTTGACAAGAGTACTCAGAATACTCAATGGAAAAAGAATAGTCTTTTCAATAAATGGTGTTGGGAAAACTGGATAACCACATGCAGAAGAATGAAAATGGCCCCTATTTTATACTACTCAAACAAATTAACTTGAAATGCATTAAGGGTTTAAGCATAAGACCCGAAATTATAAAACTCTTAAAAGAAAACACAGGGAAAAAGCTCCTTGACACTGGTCTTGGCAATGATTTTTTTCGATTTGACACCAAAAGCAAAAGCAAAAGCAACAATTAATAAGTGGGACTATATCAAACCAAAAAACTTATGCATGGCAAAAAAAAAAAAAATCAATGAAATGAAAAGGGAACCTACAGAATGGGAGGAAATATTTGCAAATCATATTTCTGATAAAGGGTTAATATCCAAAATATTCAAGGAACTCATAAAACTCAACAGCAAAAAAAACAAAGTCTGATTTAAAAATGGACAGAGAAGACGAACAGACATTTTTGCAAAGAAGACATAAAAATAGCCAAAAAGTATATGAAAAAGCATTTGACATCACTAACCATCAGGCTAATGCAATCAAAACCACAATGAGATATCACCTCACATCTGTATACTAGGCTATCATCAAAAAGACAAGAGGATAACAAGTGTTAGTGAGGAAGAAAAGCAAAGGGAACCTCTGGTACAGCCACTATGGAAAACAGTATGGAGGTTTCTCAAAAATTAAAAAATAGAACTCCTATGTAATCCAGCAATCCTACTTCTTGGTTTATATCCAAAGGAAATGAAAACAGAATCTTGAAGAGATATCTGTATTCCTGTGTTCATTGCTGAATTATTCATAGTAACTAACTGAGATAATAGAAATAACTTAAGTGTCTGTCAACAGATGACCAGATAAAGAAGATGTGGTAATACATACATATACAATGGAATATTACTCAGCCATTGAAAGAAGGAAATCCTGCTATTTGCAACAACATGAATGGACCTTGACACCACTATGCTAAGTGAAATAAGACAGAGAAACACAAATACTATATATTTCTTATATGTAGAATCTAAAAGAGTCAAACTCACAGAGGCAGAGAGTAGAATGGTGATTACCAGGGACTTGGTGGGTAGGAGTACGCAGAGGGCATGGGATGGAAAAATGTTGATCAAAAGGTACAAACTTCTAGTTATAAGATGAATAATCTCTAGGGAGCTAATGTATACCATGGTGATTATAGTTAGGAATACTATATATTTGAAAGTTACCAAGAGAGTAGATCCTAAATGTTCACAAAAAGAAATAGTAATTATGTGACATGATGGAGATGTTTGCCATGGTAGTAATCATTTTGCAATATATAAGTGTACCAAATCAAATCAACACACTATACACTTTAAACTTACATAATGTTATACGTCAATTATATCTCATAAAGCAGGGGGAAGAAGTTAAGATGAGGTTTAAGGTGGGCCTAAATCAAATAAGAGAAAGGAGAGGGAGATTTGGATAGAGACACAGGGCATAAGGCCATGAAGATGGAGTTTGGAATTACGCTGCCACAAGCTAAGGAATACCTAAGAACACCAGAAGTTGGTAGAGGCAAGAAGAATTCTTCCCTGGAGCCTTCAAAGAGAGCATGGTTCCGCTAACACTTTGATTTCAGACCTCTACCCTCCAAAACTCTGAGAATACATTTCTGTTGTTTGAAACTATGAAGTACAGTCTGTGGTACTTTGCTGCAGTAACCCTAGGAAACTAACACAGCCTGAAATATCTTGTGCCAGAAAGTAAGAAAATGATCAAAGAATGATAGGGACATAACAAAAGGACATAGAAGGCATCTTGAAGGGGCTCCCACTGGCCAAACAAACAATGATGATAGTAGACTGAATAAAATAGAAATCCATGAGTCTGTACTGATATAAATTCATGAATGTTAGGAGACACAGTCAAGCATTGGCTCTGAGTATTCCTATGCATTCTTGTTCAGTATGCCAGGCTCTGACCACTCCTCACCTGGGCCATCTCTCAGGGTTGTGTGTGCAGCTAGCCACATTCAGGAATGAGGTTAGTGTCTCCAGTGACAGAGAGCAGGTTTGCTCCCATCTACTATAAAAGTGGTGAATCCCCAAAGCTCAGTGCTCCTTCCCTACAGCAAATGCAGGAATCCATCTAGACCCACCTGCGTCATCCCTGGGGGACTTAGGGGACATGAGAAACCAATGCAAATCAAATGAAGCTCATGCAGTTTGCTATGCCATGAATAATAAAGTCCTCTGGCTCCGACCCGGAGTCCTGTACCTCTGCAGCATCTAAGAAATAGTAATAGACTAACTTATTAGCTTACAAGTAGGATACAATCCTAGACCTTTCACAGTTCTTGACAATGAATAAATAAATGTGGAGAAGGAAAAGCCTGTCCTTACACTTGAATGTCAAATAAACAATGCAGAAAAAATGATGGAGTTAAAAAGTCATTCGTGCATGTTAAAACTAGTAGATAAAATCTACGTACATGTAAATAGAGAGCAAATGCTAAACCAAATAAAAAGGATATTAACACAGTCTCAAGTATTATCCCACAAATTACTCATTAACGACACCAGGGAAAATAGAACTTCACAGTGCAGAAATTTGGCAGACACCACTTGATTAAAGTAACCATACCTAATACTGGAACAAAGAGATACCATGTATCTCCTCACTGTAAGAACATGATTCTGTGGTATTTCTCCTAAAAATGTATGATCTCAATCTAATTATGAGGAAACATTAGACAAACCGAAGTTGAGAAACATTCTACAAAATAACTGACTTATGTTCTTCAAAAATGTCACAGTCAAGAGAGAAAAATAAAGGCTAAGAAACTTTCAGATTAAAGGAGACTAGAGAAACATGACAACTAAATGCAATGCATGATCCTGAATGGAATGATGGGTCAGAATTTTTCAAAATAACCCTGAAGGACTTTAGATAAATGATAAATTTGAAATGGACTATGGATTTGACAATAATACAGAATCAATGTTAGAATTCCTGATTTTGAGAAAAGAGAACTGTTGTACACTGTCAGTGAGAATGTAAATTTGTATGGACATTACGGGAAACAGTATAAAGGATCCCCCCAAAATTAAAAACAGAGCTCCCATATGATCCAATAATCCTATTTCTGGACATATATCTATAGGAAATAAAATCAGGACTTCAAAGACATATTTGCCTTCTCATGTTCACTGCAGCCTTATTCATTGTAGCTAAGATATGGAAACAACCTAAGTACATCTATGAATTAATGGTTAAAGAGGATGTGGTATGTACACACACACACACACACACACACACTAGAACACTATTCAGTCATGAGAAAGAAGAAAATCCTACCATTTGCAACAACATGAATGAACCTGGAGGACATTATGCTACGTGAAATAAGGCAGATAGAAAAAGACAAATTTATATGATCTCACTTATATGTGGAATCTAAAAAAATTAAAAAATCAGACTCATAGAATCAGAGGAGAATAGTATTTACCAAGGTCTGGTAGGCGGGGAAGACAGTGATGGGAAGAGGTTGGTCAAAGGGCACAAAGTTACTATTATATAGGATGACTAAGTCTAGAGACCTAATGTACAGGCAAGACTACAATAACACTTTTTTGTATTGAACACTAGAAATATGCTAAGATGCTCTCATCTCACACAAAAAATGGTAACTATGTGAGGATATGATATATTAATTAGCTTGACTATAGTAATCATTTGACTACATACATCAAATCATCACGTGGAATACCTTAAATGTATACAATTTTTATTTAAAAAAGGAAAAAAAATATATATATAGCCCTGCAGTACTCTGAGGCCAGGAGTTCTAGAAAAAAAGAATTTCAAAAGAGTTTATGGCACCCCCCTGAAAAAATTCCTGATTTTGACAATTATGACACAGTTCTATAAGAGAAGGTCCTTGCTCTCCGGAAATAATGAAGTATTTAGTGGTGAAGGGACATGATGTCTCCAACTTCTCTGAATGAAATGGTTCAGAAAAAATTTTATATGTATGTGTGTATATGTGTTTATTTACATGCATGTGTACGTGTAAATAGAGAGCAAATACTAAACCAAATATAAACAGTTGGTGTATCTAAAGACCATCCAGAAACTCCTTAAACTATTCTTGAAACTTAAAAAAAATTCTATCAACTATACATTCATTAATAATAATGTAGGTCATTAGTTATGAGTAAATACATTAGGTAATAATAATATATTACTTGAAATTTGCTGAGAGTAGATCCCAAGTGTTCTCATCATATACACAAGAAAACATGGTAACTATGGGAAATGATGTGTATGTTAGTTTATGATAATCACTTCACAATGTATACATATATCAAATGTCAAAACATAATGTCATATACCTTAAATATATACAATTTATGTGAAAAATGGTAAAAATAAAAATAAGTTATGCCAAAATAAACTCACCCTCTTCCTCCCCACCAAAAAAAACAAATAAGGCAAAAGAACTGCATTCATTATATTAGACATTCAACAATACGAGATAAGATGAAACATGAAAAACATAGTCAAAGGGGTACATTTTAAAGGATTGTTCATTTATACTTGAAGATACCATGTAGCTTTGATTTAAAAAGTAACTACATTTACTTGAGTTTTTTATACACAAAAGTTTACTCTATCTAGATGTATAAAATATATATGTAGATTTATATATTAATATGTTATTATATATAATATAATATGTAAGTTGATGCTTTGTATATAAATATATATACCACATCAGCTAGAGAACAGATAGCAAGTCTAAGAGTGGAACTCTGGACTCACACAAGCAAATCTTAGCAGCATCAGCTGGCTAAACTTAGGCAAGGTAGTAAACTTCTCTGTATTGGAATTTCCTAATTTTTAAAATATAGACGGTAATAGTTTCCAATTCTTAAGATTCTTATGAAGATTTCAAAGGACAATACATGTAAAGAGCTTTGCACATTCACCATATGACAGTTATTATTTCATTGTTTTTAGAAACAAATATTAAAAGAAAATGATTCTTTAACCTAAAAGATAATTAAATGAATACTAACTCTCTTGAGATTGAGGTTATGCTCTGCCCCTCACCAGTTAAACTACAAGGGGAAAAAAAGCTGTAGGTCAAAGAGGCCCAGCTCAGAGTGTTTCAAATAAAAATTAAAATATAGATAAAACATAAAATTCCTCTTTACAACTAGATTATAATGTTAAAATACTTTTAGAACAATGTATTAAAGAATGATCTTTTGAAAGTGCCTTTGGTTCTGTTGCTATACTCAAATTTATGTTCAATAAATGAAATTTGGATATTCTTAAAAAGCATCCCTAATGCCTTAATTTTTAAAAGGCATGCTTAATCCTTAAAGAACTACATTACCACTTGGACTCTGAAAGCATTTGTAAGAGTCATAGTTAATGTAATTTTATGTAGTAATTAAGGTATTAAAGGTAAGAAATCATAAATTCTGTGACTTACCAGAAGTTACACACTCAAATGCCTGCATAGGCAGGCATCGGAAACAGTCAAATATAAACCGATAGGGAAGAACTGAGACCACAGTGATTGAACCTGAAGAGAAAGTCCTCACCTAAAGGCATTCAAATTCAAGTTTTCTTTTGTTTTTTTAAACAGTGTGCCATGTGTGTTCCAGCTGAGTTCAGCTCAATGGGGCACTTGTTTTGACTACTGAATTTCAGATTTTATGTCCTTAAGACCTTTATGATATATATTTGTAGGCAAAATTGATGTATTATTAAATATTGATGAAATGGAATATTTCTTAGAATGAATACTCATGCACATCAAAAGCATCAGGAAATATTCAATGACTTCCAAAAGGCAGTCATATCATTAAAGATATCCTAAGTTGGCTATTCTTACCTGTTGTACTCATAAGTAAGATATATTTTTACACACCATAATATGTATTCTTTAAGGTTCCTTATAACACTAACATTTTAAGACTCCATGATTGATAGAACAAAACTCCTTCATACTGGTAATAAATATGTACCCCGGAAATAATTTAATTATTCCAAGAAACACTGAAAATTGCTAAATTCATTCACCAGTGAAAGATTTGGCCTAAATATTTTTAATGAAAAGAAACATTCAGTTTGCATTTTAACATGGTACCAATGCAGCCTTTATCCCACTGAAATGCCTCTGAACCATGTTTTAAAAAATGTTTTAAATAAAATAGTAAACCCTACCTTTATTAAATTATTTCTAGATGTTCTCCAATGAACACACTAGAAAAAGAGACTACAGATAAGTGAACTACATCCAATGCCCCCAAAGTCCAAAGAAATCTCTCCTTCCACTGGATTCCCTGGCACTGGTGTTATTTTTGTTTTATACTAATACCATATTTTGGTTATGTTTTATCTTCTCAAATATATTTTAAGCTACGTAATGGCAGAAAGTGTGTATGTCTTCTTCGTATTTAATTCTATCAATAAGCATGTTGTACTTGCACAGAAGTTTCTCATTAAAAAAATCCAAGACAAGATGGGAGTGGAAAAGATGGTGGTGTGAGAAGTGAGGCAGAAACCTCCACCCAAAACCACACATAACACAAAAATGCAGCAAAAACAACTAATCTTGAGAGAATGATCTGAAGATGCAGAACAGACTGCCTACATCAGGGATAAAGAGAAAGCCTCACAGAATGGATAAAGTAGCAAAGCTGTGATCTGGCAGAACCCAAGCCCTCTCCCAAACTCAGCTCACAGGCAGGAGGAAGAGAAACGGAGAGGGGAGGGAGTAGAAGCCCAGGACTGCTAAACACCCACCCCTGGAGATCTGCTCTGGGAGCATGAACCCACATTACATGGTGCCCGGGAGATTAGAGGGGTTGGAAAGCAAAAGACAGGCAGAATACAGGGAGAGACTGAGATTCCAGCTGCTTATGGAGAACAGGTACCCACAACTGGTCTCTATAGGACAAAACAAAGGCAGTCACTTTGAAAGTCTTTCCAACAGTGAGAGGGGTCCTAAAGGGGCAAGGATTAGTACACAAACCTTGTAGCTGAGGAGAAAGGACAGGTAGACAAGATCATCCTGGCACACTCAGCCTAGCAGCTTGGGAATTTTCAGGAGCTTCGGATGCTTCATCCTGCTGCCATTGCACCAGACTGAGGGTGGCCCCGCCTATGGCAGCTACAGGGGAGTAACACAGAGGCTCCTCCCTGTGTACTCAGCCCACTGGCCCTGGCTGTGGAGGCAGGCACTGCAGCCGGGAAGAAAGAAAGAGCTCTTTCCTTGGCAGGCTTGGGCACCAGGCCTGCAATCCCCACCATTGCTCCACGTGCTGGGCAGCTCCAGAGAGTAGAGCATCTGGGCACTAGAGGTGCCACCTACACAAAATTATTATTCCATAGTAATCATTAGAAATATGAAACACCAAAGGAATTTAGTCCAAAAAAAATATCCCTCAAACACCAGGAAAGAGGGCTAAGTGAAACTGAAATCAACAACTTTCTTGATAAAGATTTCAAAATAAAAATCATCAACATGCTCACAGAGCTAAAGAAAAATATTCACAATTTCAGGGAGGACTTCAAGAAAGAGATAGAAACTTTGAAAAATATAGTATCTGAAATGAAACATACAATGGAGGGATTTAAAGGCAGATTAGATGTGAGAGAGAAGATGGTAAATGAAATAGAAATTATAATGAGAACAGGAAAACAAGCTGAGGCACACAGAGAAAAAAGGATCTCTAGGAATGAAAGAATTAGATAAATTGGATAACTTACTATTCAAACAGAACAATATTCACATTATATGGGTACCAGAAGAAGAGAGAAAAAGGGATAGAAAGTCTCTTTGAGGAAATAATTGCTGAAAACTTCACCAGTCTGGGGAAGGAAATAGTCTCTAAGGTTATGGAAGTGCAGAGATATTCCAACACAAGGGACTCAAGGAAGACAACACCAAGACATATAATAATTAAAATGGCAAAGATCAAGGACAAGGAGAGAGTATTAAAAGCAGCCAGAGAGAGAAAAAAGATCATGTACAAAAGAAAGCCCATCTGGCTATCATCAGAATTCTCAGCAGAAACATTACAGGCCAGAATGGAGTGACATGATATACTTAATGCACTGAAATGCCCCTCAAGCCAAGAATACTCTACCCGGAAAGATTATCACTTAAATTTAAAGCAAGGATTAAACAATTTCCAGATAAGCAAAAGTTGAGGAAATTTAGCTCCCACAAACCATCTCTACAGTGTATTTTGGAGGGACTGCTATAGATGGAAGTGCTCCTAAAGCTAAATAGCTGTCACTAGAGAAAATAAAACCACAATAAAGGAAGTAGACCAATTAATTACAAAGCAAATGCAAAATTAAATCAACTACCCACAAAGTCAGTCAAAGGATACACAAAGAGTACAGAATATGACATCTAATATCTAAATAATGGAGGAGGAAAAAAAGAAGGGGAAAAAAGAAACCTTTAGATTGTTTGAAATGGCATAATAAGCAAGTTAGGTTAGACTGCTAGACAGTAAAGAAGCTGCCCTTGAACCGTTGGTAACCATGAATCTAAAGCCTGCAATGGCAGTAAGTACCTATCTATTGATAATCACCCTAAATGTAAATGGACTGAATGCACCAATCAAAAGACACAGAGTTACAGAATGGTTAAAAAAAGAAAAGACCCATCTATATGCTGCCTACAAGAGACTCACTTCAAACCCAACAACATACATAGGCTAAAAGTGAAAGGATGGAAAAAGATATTTCTTGCAAATAATAGGGGTAAAAAAGCAGGAGTTGCAGTATTTGTATCAGACAAAAAAACACTTCAAAACAAAGAAAATAACAAGAGACAAAGAAGGACATTACATAATGATAAAGGGCTCAGTGCAACAACAGGATATAACCATTATAAATATTTATGTCCCCAATATAGGAGCACCTAAATATGTGAAAGAAATACTAACAGAATTAAAGGGGAAAATAGAATGCAATGCATTCATCTTAAGAGACTTCAACATACCACTCACTCCAAAGGACAGATCAACCAGACAGAAAATAAGGAGATAGAAGCACGTAACAACATATTAGAACAGATGGACCTAACAGACATCTACAGAACACTCCACCCAAAAGCAGCAGGATATACATTCTTCTCAAGTACACATGGAACATTTTCAAGAATAGATCATATACTAGGCCACAGAAAGAGTCTCAATAAATTCAGAAGGATTGAAATTGTACCAACCAGCTTCTCAGACCACAAAGGTATGAAACTAGAAATAAATTACACAAAGAAAACAAAAAAGCCCACAAACACATGGAGGCTTAACAACATGCTCCTAAATAATTAATGGATCAATGACCAAATAAAAACAGAAATCAAGCAACATGTAGAGACAAATGACAACAATAACTCAATACCACAAAATCTGTGGGATGCAGTGAAGGCCTTGCTAAGAGGCAGGTACACTGCAATACAGGCTTACGTCAGGAAAGAACAATCCCATATGAACAGTTTAAAGTCACAATTAATGAAATGAGGAAAAGAACAAATGAGGCCAAAAGTCAGTAAAAGGAGGGACATAATAAAGATCAGAGCATAAATAAATAAAATCGAGAAGAAAAAAATGACAGAAAGAATCAATGAAACCAGAAGCTGGTTCTTCAAGAAAATTAACAAAACAAATAGACTTCTAGAAAGACTTATCAAGAAAAAAAGAGTCTATACACATAAACAAAATCAGGAATGAGAAAGGAAAAATCACTACGGATACCACAGAAATACAAAGAATTAGTACAGAATACTGTGAAAAATTATATGCTAACCAATTGGATAACCTAGACAAAATGGACAACTTTCTAGAAAAATACAACCTTCCAAGATTGACCCAGAAAGAAACAGAAAATCTGAACAGAGCAATTACCAGCAATGAAAGTGAATTGGTAATCAAAAACCTACCTAAGAACAAAGCTCCCATACCAGATGGCTTCACCACTGAATTTTATCAAACATTTAGAGAAGACCTAGTACCCATCCTCCTTGAAGTTTTCCAAAAAGTAGAAGAGGAGGGAATACTTCCAAACTCATTCTATGAGGCCAGCATCACTCTAATACCAAAACCAGACAAAGATACCACAAAAAAAGAAAATTTCAGACCAATATCTCTGATGAACATACATGCAAAAATACTCAACAAAATATTAGCAAACTGAATTCAAAAATACATCAAAAAGATCATCCGTCATGATCAAGTGGGATTCATTCCAGGGATGCAAGGATGGTACAATATTCGAAAATCCATCAACATCATATATCATATCAACAAAAACAAGGACAAAAATCATAGGATAATCTCAGCATCAGATGCTGAAAAAGCATTTGACAAGATTCTATATCCATTCATGATAAAAACTTTCAAAAAATGGGTATAGAGAGCAAGTGCCTCAACATAATAAAGGCCATATATGACATACCCACAGCCAACATCATACTTAACAGTGAGAAGCTGAAAACTTTTCCTTTAAGATCAGGAACCAGACAAGGATGCCCACTCTCCCCCCTTTTATTCAACATAGTATTGGATATCCTAGCCAAGGCAATCAAATACATCAAGAAATAAAAGGCATCCAGATTGGTAAGGAAGAAGGTAAACTGTTGCTGTTTGCAGATGACATGACATTGTGCATTAAAAACCCTAAAGAATCCACCCAAAATACTAGAACTAAGTAGAGTTACCAAAGGGAAGGGGTTGGACAGGGTGGAGGCAGAGGGAGGGAGAAGGGGATTAAAGGGCATTGTGATTAGCACACATAATGTAGGTGGCTCATGGGGAAGGCAGTACAGCACAGAGAAGACAAGTAGTGACTCTATAGCATCTTACTGTGCTGATGGACAGTGACTGCAATGGGGTGTGGGGGGGACTTGATAATATGGGTAATCATAATGTTGTTCATGTGAAACCTTAAGATTGTGTATCAATGAAATCTTAATAAAAAAGTCCAAGAGAAACCTACTATTTCTCAAGATAATAATAATCTCGTTAAATTCTTTCAAATTTTGAAATGAATTTTTACATGACTGAAATTATTATTATGCTTTTAAACTCCTCTATTCAGAGAAGTTCTCAGTATCATTAGCTGGTAATGTTAATATGTAAGCAACAGTACTTTTAGATAAATATATTGTAGTGATTTTATAATCTTTTGAGAAAATAAAACTTTGTCAATGTTACTTAAGCCTAAGCTTAGTTTTAAACACTTACTAGAGAGAACGATGCTGTTTTTGGAAAGTATTACATAATCATTAAGTCTTACCTGAGGATTCCAACCTGGATCCAATTTCTTAACTAGTGCAATATACTCCTGCATTGCTTGGCTGGAACTTGAATCACCCACCGCTTTCCATGCTTCCCTATAGTGCAGAATATCCAAAATGACATGATCATTTACTATGTTACACAAACAGCATATTTCTTTTTATTATTTAAAAAATTGCATACACATTTTAAGTTTCTGGGAATATAGTTATAATAAGCCATAGATGAGTAGCCCACTTTTTTTGCATTTACATGGCCTGCAGCAATACAGACCTTATCACTCCACCTAGGGGGCCTTTTTAGACATTTTTTTCTCTAAATCCTCTCCCATGAAATTTTAATAACGCAGATTATATTGCTTATCTGTTGAATTTTGGAAGAACACAGACCACTGTAATACCTAAGATTTTATAACTTTCAAAACCCAACTTCCACCCCTGTTGAAAATGTATAGTCTACAGACCAACAGAAGTAGTTCCTGTCTTATGAATTAACTGTGGTTATGGCATTTTGGTAGTGCAACTAATCATCACACAAAACAGTACTTCCTGGGAAGATGCTTCAAACTTCTTATTTAACATGTGAGAAATATACCTTCCCCTACTGCTACTATCTCATCTATTAGCTGCTAGAAGTGGAACCTAAGGCCTCAGGCAGTGATTTCAAAAGAGAGGGGTGGTGAAAAGTAAACTCGAAATGGATCAAAGACCTGAATGTAAGTCATGAAGACATAAAACTCACAGAAGAAAACACAGACAAAAATCTCTTGAATATAAACACAAGCAACTTTTTTCTTAACACATCTCCTTGGGCAAGGGAAACAAAAGCAAAAATGAACAAATGGGACTACATCAAACTAAAAAGCTTCTGTACAGCAAAGGACATCAGTAGAACAAAAAGGTTTCCTACAATGTGGGAGAATATATTCATAAACAACTTATCCAATAAGGGGTTAACATCCAAAATATATAAAGAACTCACATGCCTCAACACCCAAAAAACAAATCATCTGATTAAAAAATGGGCAGAGGATCTGAACAGACATTTCTCCAAAGAAGAAATTCAGATGGCCAACAGGCACATGAAAAGATGCTGCACATTGCTAATCATCAGGGAAATGCAAATTAAAACCACAAATGCTGGCGAGGATGTGGACAAAGGGGAACCCTCCTGCACTGCTGGTGGGAATGTAAACTAATTCAACCATTGTGGAAAGCAGTATGGAGGTTCCTCAAAAAACTAAAAATAGAAATACCATTTGACCCAGGAATTCCACTCCTAGGGATTTATCTGAAGAAAACAAGATCCCTGATTCAAAAAGACATAGGCACCACTATGTTTATCGCAGTACTATTTACAATAGCCAAGATATGGAAGTAACCTAAGTGTCCATCAGTAGATGAATGGATAAAGAAGAGGTGGTACATATACACAATGGAATATTACTCAGCCATAAGAAGAAAACAAATCCTACCATTCGCAACAACATGGATGGAGCTAGAGGGTATTATGCTCAGTGAAATAAGCCAGGTGGAGGAAGACAAGTACCAAATGATTTCACTCATTTGTGGAGTATAACAACAAAGCAAAACTGTAGGAACAAAATAGCAGCAGACTTACAGACTCCAAGAAGGGACTAGTGGTTACCAAAGGGGAGGGGCAGGGATGGTGGGTGGAGAGGGAGAGAGAAGGGGATTAAGGGGCACTATAATTTGCAATCACAATATAGGCAGGTCATAGGGAAAACAGTAGAGCATGGAGAAGACAAGTAATGACTCTATAGCATCTTACTATGCTGATGGACAGTATTGCAATGGGGTGTGGGGGGGACTTGATAATATGGGTGGATATTGAAACCATAATGTTTTTCATGTGAAACCTTCGTAAGTTATATATCAATGATACCTTAATTAAAAGTAAAATAAATAAAATAAAATAAAAAAGTAAGGGGTAGTGAGCACAGAGAAAAGAATACTCATGAGTAAGAAGGTAGGAATATCCTGATGTATAAATACCAAGAGTAGTATTTTGTCCTGAGCTCCCTCAGGTTATCTTTTTTCTTTTTTTATGCAAACTTCCAGGATAGGCTCCTTCTTGGTTTTCCCTTCCAATTCTCTCTACTTCCACCCAGGAAGTAGACCCACTGACCCACTGTAAAACAGACTCAGTCCCATGGCTTTTTCACTACTTTCCTGCTCCTATGATGAGTATAACATCTCTCTCAGGTTTTCTAAATTTATTTTTACAGAACCTCTAGAGAGTTACTTGTATACATCCTAACACTTTACCCCTAATTATATGAGCATATATCAAACTGAGGAAATTCAGTATCAATACTATCACATAAATACATAGACCACATTCATATGTCCCTAATTTCCCAAAATGTCCTTTCTAGATTTCTTCTCCCAGACCAGGAGCCAACCAAGATTCACACACAGCATTGAGTTTCATGTATCTTTAGCCTTTTTGGCCTACCATGATACTGATACCTTTTAAGAGTCCAAACCAGCTCTTTTATACAATATTTCTCAAGTTGGATTTGTCTAATTATTTCTTCACCTACAGCATATTCTTGCTAAAAATAATCATGATTAGAATCAGGTTAAACATTCTGTAAGAGCAACACATAGTGACATGCATGTCATCACACCCAGGGCACAAGTTACCAGTCTGTCCCATCATCAGTAAGATAAAGGTTTGGTAAAAGCAGTATCTCCCATTTTCTTCTTTGTAATTAGTTAGTAAACTGTGGGTCAGAATGTGTAACTATTGCTTCTCAGTTCTTCACCTAATGATTTCAGCATCCATTGATGATTATTGTAGTGGTTTGAAAATCTGAACTTTTTTAAATTGCTAAAAATAATGAAAAGACAGACAAGCAAGGAGAATAATAATGGTGAAGTTATGAAATTTCATAAATTCAAACAAAAAACACAATAAATGTTACATCTGGTATTCTCTATAACAGTGTAAAATGCCAATTAGAGGATGATTTGTATGATAGCAAAGAAAGCTTACGCCAGAATGAAAATCAGAGTACTGCTTCCTTTACTCAGTGTCCTACACACCAGTCAGTCAGCTGAACCACATGGTGCGCTTAATGACATGACTGATTTACATTCGGGTTCAAGCTTTCCATCTCCTTACAGCTGGGTAACTAAGAGTTCACAGTCAGGAAACTTGTCCAGACCACATTCTGAGTAGCACTCCTCTAGAACGTAAAAATATAATCCACTTTTAGGACTTCTCTCTATAACCATATTTCATCTTTTTTTTTAAAACCTTACATCATATACTTTTAATTCCAATACTTATGCTCTAAGTCCTTCCTTCTATAACTGTTTCCCTAATTGCATGCAATTTCTCTTTTTTTTATTGGACAAAATGAGAGGAAATAAGACCTCATTGGATAAGAGGGAACCTCTGAATTATAAAAGAATTGGGGAATGTATAACCTTTGTATTTATTCAGGAAAGAAGTGCACTCAGTATCCACTTTTTTTCTTCTACCCTAGAGATTATTATAAGCACATCTTCCCGTTGGGGCTCGGGTTGGTGGGGACAGAGGATCACTGGAGATGAGGAGATAAAATTGGGGCAGGGGAGAAGAGTGAAAATGTGGATTTACCCTGCTCTTCTCCCTTCCCATCCTCGTGGCCTTCTCCCAAAAATCCCTTCAGAGAGGGGAGAATAGAGAAGCCATTAGGAGCTGTATAATGAGTGAGGAAAATCTCAAGCAATAGGTCTTATTGCTTATCCTCTCTGAGAAGCTATTCATATGCAAAGAATGTATTTTGTAGTGCACTATTTAAATATACCAATATCACGACATTAGAATCCTTTAAGAGACTTAACTAAAAGTGGATTCTTTTAATTTCTCTTCCCAATTTGCTAACAGTCCACAGCTGAGAGACTGATATAAAAATAATTATTTAATCTGTTCATTGCTTTGTAATTCCTAAACACCTAAACCATTTCCCACAACCTCATTAGATTCCAAGAATTTCTTACCATTTTTGCTTTCCTTCAAAATCAAAGAAGCTTGGTTTAGGAGTATTGCAATTGCCAACTTTGACCTAAAGGAAGGGGGTGAAAATCAAGAATTTATTTTTCAAAGAAATGGCAGAGAAACTTTTATTTTCACATTTATTATAAGTAACTAGTAACAGGTTAGAAAATATTTGCATCTATATAGAATAACAAAATTTAACATTATTGGCAAAGCAAACAAAAAGAAGCCCCCAAACTTTAAACGAAGGTTGCTTTGACTTACTGCATAAAACAGCTGTTCCCTAATTTTGCAATACATAAAAAATATGGGTGACAAACAGCTATATTCCTAAATTAGTGAGCAAACTATATGTATAAGACAAAGTCATAGATCATGCAAACCTTATTACCATATACAATACAGAACTTTTAAACATGTAATAAGCAAGCTTAAAAGTAGTTTATCAGAATTCCTATTATTTATGCTGATTCTCATAACACTACCAGCATTTTCTCTCTCCCAAACTCCAGCATAATGCAGTTTTTAAAATGCCCTATTATGAAACTAATCAATATAAATTTAGATGCTGAAACTGTGCAAAAAGATTCCAAGAGTTTCTCAACATAAATTCTATCCCACAATATTCTCGTTTGCAGATGCTTATTCTTAATCTTTAAATAACATCTGTAGTTAAGCTATCCAGTAATTATTTTCATTATGAAAAGCATAAATAAAATTCACACAAGTGCAAAATTCATTATACAACCCTGATTCCCACTGCCAGAAGTAATCTCTCTGATGAACTCTCATAACACTTCGTATGTCTGATAGCACTTTTCACCTTGACCTTGTGTTAGGAAGTTTTCTGTAGTCTCATCTTTCTATCAGAACACCAGCCTCTAAGAAACCGTACTTCACTCATTCATTGCACCTAAGATTGAGCCTAATTTAAGGTAGTAAAGAATGTTTACTGAATACAGAACAAATATGTTAGGTATGTGTCCAACAAAATATACCTATTTTCCCTAAGGCTAAATACCACAATTTGACCCCAATTTATTTCTATTAGAAGGGACTATCCCACTACCTCCTATTAGTCTTACACACTTGAATTTTGCTAAAAGCAAACTGATAGTCTACTCACCATATGGGTCTAGTCACTGCTTTAAGGATTTTTATTTTGAATTTTGCTCACGTTATCCCCTTCACCTCTTCTTCCCTCAGCTTTTCAAAATGCTATACTTCCTTTCAGCCCCTCTGAAGTTCAGATTCTTGGAACACTTTCAGTCTACAATGATCTCATTCACCTCTGTATTCATAACAATTATCATCTCTATCATTTGCTTAGCAATTCACCACATTAAGATGTACACTTATACAGAAGCAACCCTGCTATGATGGCACAGAGGGAAGAAAAGTTGAGAGCAGAAGCTGCATTTCTTGAACAATCAACATAAACCAAAAGCTTACATATGTTGAAAGAGCCACACAATAATCCTGTTAGGTTTGCCATTAGAAACTCATTTTATGAATGAGTATAGAGAAGCCAAGGAGGGTTGTAGCAGTTCACACATTAGTAAATCCTGAATTCATAGTCAAGATTTGAATATAGGACAACTTGACTCTAAAGTCCAATATTCCTTTACTATTCCACTCTGTTTTACATGCTAAACAGAATCTAGGCTTCAGTTCTGTCATCTCTAAAATCACTTGAACTACTGGATTATTAGAAAAGATATGAACTAATAGACATCATGAAATCAGTAGTTACTACTATTTTTTATTTTTATCCAGACACCAGCCAGTGGCAGAAACAAATACCAATATGTTCTCCATTTCTCCCACAGTGATAGATGTCCCAGAAGGACACGTGGTCGTGTAGCTAAATGTTACATGTGGCCATGCAACCTCTGCTCTGGTTCAGGGGAATGGATGTGTATGAAAGAGATAAAATACCTTCTTTAAAAAAAAAGGTAGGTTTGTCTTTCTCCTTCCCTTTGCCCTGGCTAGAACATGCATGTGGTGGTGGTGAGCCATCTCTGGCCTTGGAAAAAGGATCTGAAGGCGGCAGTTCTCAAACTTTTTGGTCTCATGATCCCTTTACTCTTAGAAATTGAGGAACCACAGAGTTTTTGTTCTTGTGGGTTATATCTATCTTTATTTACCATATTAGAAACTTAAAAGACATTTTAATAACAATAAACTCATTACATGTTAACATAAATAACAAAACTTTTATGAGAACTATATGTTCTAAAACAAAAAAAAATTGGTGAGAAAAGTGATATTTTGTATTTGGAAATCTCTTTAATGTCTGCTTAAGAGAAGGCAGTTGTACTCTCATGTCTGTTGCACTCTATCTTGTTTTGGATGATGGGTATGAAGAAAACTCAGCTCTGTACAGATACTCTGTTAGAAAAGAAGGAAGTAAGTCAGGAGCATTTTCAGATTATTGTGGATATTCTTCTTTGACATCACACCAAAATTCAACAAGCAGCAGTTTCTTTAAGGTTAGCTACACTGAGGAATCTGGTTATATCAATGGATTTTTCATTCTGTTCCATTAAAATCCATGGGTCTGACTTCACTGTGAGTGGATCTTTTACCCATACATAACATCATTCTGTGCAATATTCGGAAACTATGGATCCACTGAATTATGTGGATCTTCCAAATGTTGATACATTTCATTATACAAGAGCAAAAATTCACCATTAAAATCACTACTAATCTCATCAAAAAAGTCTGTAAATATTAGGAAGCTGTCAAGCTGATGTGGCAGGTACATATTTTCCAAACTTCCAATTTTTACTTGAAGGCGCAAATGTTATCATGTGCAACAAATACTGTCGGTTGTTTTTCTTAAAGTGACAGGCTCACGTCACTCATTTTCAAGAAACTGCCAAATACTCAAATTTGAATACGCACAGTTTATCTGTGAGTTGCTCTGTTAAATAAAAATGGTATTTCATGAAAAAAAAAATGGATATCTCAGCTTGCAACTCAAATACCACACACGTGCTTTTCCTGGAAACAGCCAATATAATTCAGTATGCAGCAGGAGCTTTATGTGTATTCCCATTTCATCACACACAATATTAAAAAGGCTTTTACTCAAGAATTTATATTTAATACAAATGAATAGTTTTTCCTGCTTCATCAAAGATATTTTTTAATGAAACTGGCTTTTTTTCTTTTTTACTTCGAGTATATGACAGTAAAAAAATGTGACTGCTAATACACTTTGCTGTCACTGCCTTGATTCATGCTACTACACAAGCATGTCTATCCACTATGACAGCATAGAAAAAAGGCAAATAGTGCCTTACCATTAGTATGAAAATAGTTTTGACTTTACAGGTCCCCTGGGAAAGTCTCAGGGATTCTCAGGGATCCTTAGACTATGATTTTAGAGATGCTGCCTTGAGGATGGCTGAACTACAAGATAGGAAAACACAGCCCTTGGAGGATGTCATGAAGCAGAACCACCCTCCCTGCCCTAGATCACCCACCTCCAGACCATTATGTGAGGGGACACTTAAAGTTCAGGGGGTGATCCTGTACCCTAACTGACACAAAAGCTTTTGTATCCCTTGTATCCCCAAATTCAGAGTTCTGGATCCAGAGAAGACTAGGAAAATAAAACTACAGGATTTTAGGATATCATGAGCAGTAGTTTCTAAATCATTAGATAATGAACCATAAGCTGTAAAGCAGAGTTATAAAATGTGCCACTTTAAGAGCTTCGACACTGTTCTCTCTGACACAACATGGGTTTGAGCTGCATGGATCCACCTGTATGTGAATTTTTTTCAATAAATATATTGGACAAATTTTTGGAGATTTGTGACAATTAAAAAAAACATTCTCTTTTCTCCAGCTTACTTTATTGTAAGAATATAGTATATAATATACATAACATACATAAGTGTTAATTGACTTTATATTATTGGTAAGGTTTCAGGTCAACAGTAGGTTATTAGTACTTTTGGGTAAGTTGAAAGTTATACATGGATTTTTGAATGTGCAGGGGGTCAGTGCAACTAATCCCATGTTGTTCAAGGGTCAACTGTATTTATGATATATCCAGTGCCCTTGAAATTGCACAGAGTATTTCAACAAAAGTTGTCAATGGCAAATGCCAGTGTATCAAGTGCACCCAGGTTAGAGTAGGAAGACACAATGAGTATCCTTACTAGTGCTGAAGGCTCCTATAAATAAAGCCAACAAGCCTTTAAAATTTTTATTGTCCTATAGTTTTAACAGGTGTCAATTAGATCTTCTGCTGGGAGAGAGTAGGCTAATGCACAGAGGACAAAAAAAACTGTTAAATGGTGTGATCTTTTTGAAACTTCACTAAAAGATGATTTTTAAGCCATGGGCTTATCTGAGACTAAAACAGCTACTATATTAGGTAGGTTTAAGGCTCTGCCTGAGAAAATAATTCATATCTCAGCTTATTTTTATTATCTTCCTGCTGACAACATGACCTCATATAGCCTACAAAATAGGCTACTATTCCAAATACAAAATATAATTATTTTAAGAGAAATTTTGATCCACCATGCAGGAATTGTATTGGACTGTCAACTTTATTACTCTCTTAAATATGCTATTTTTAACACTGCATTGTTATGTCTCAGAATTCTATTAAAAATAAAATATTTAGAAGAGATTGATGAAAACTGTGTCCCAGTGTCATATCTGAACAAGCATGATCTTATTCTTTAAAATGGAGAATTTTATTTCCAGATACATAATACCTCTAAACACCTTAATGTAACTTCTTGAAAGATGAGGGACACACCTCTTCCAGACTATCTATATGACGTGAGTATATTGGAGGCAGAATAGTTGCCAGCTAAGAGGGGACTGTAGTTTACTGATGACCTGGAAATCAATATTTAATAATGATAATACTTATATCAGTAAATAAAGACATGTCCCAGAAAGAAAACATGTTCTCTAGGGAATTTGGAGACAATTAGTATTATACTTCCCAGAGAATCATCAATCAGATGTTACAGGTTCTAGCACAATGCTCAATAAATTCTTGTTAAATAATAAAAAATCACGTGTTAATGTTATTAGGACAGGGCAAATGACCAAAGAGAAAATAAATATACAGAATTTTGGCACAGAAAAACAAATTCCAAGGTCAATTCATCGGCAATTTTCATTCAACACTATGATTTATAGTATTTGTACCTACAGCTATACCTTCCAAGTCACTTTAAACTGATAGAATTGATACTAATCAAAATAAGTTTCAACTCTATTTAATGTATTCAGCTGAAGATTATTTAAATTGTTTTTAAATACAGGTGGAAATAGATATCGAGAGGGAAAAGAAAGGTTAAAATTTTTAAATAAAATAAAATGGGCTATTATCCAGAACTTCATTGCTTCCAGTGTTCCAAAGAGCTGGAGTTTTCCTGAACGGTTATTTAACTCGTCAGCAATTTTTCACGTTTAAATCTAAACACCTGGAGTAACTTTCTAAGGCTCTTAAATCAAGTATGATGCTTCTGCTTCTGTACATTCTCTGCAGACATAACACTCAAGTGATTTGCACATAAAAGATACTAAACAAGTATTTGTTCATCATGATAAAGCGATAATTTTTCCTCTTGTACCTAACCCAATGACTCTTTGAATGATAAACTAAGCATGTTTTATATGTGTCCATATTTTCAGGTGAAGTTCAGGGCGTTCTAGTTCTGACTAGTTTATCTGCAAGACCCTAGGCAAGTTATTTATTACTCTCTTTGGGCTTCCCATTCCTTTTCTGAAAAGGAAGGGGGTTATTTCATCTGTTGTTTACTAGCTCTACCTTTTTTGTAAATCTAACAGACAGAAGGCTATTCAACCAAAACATAAGTCTAACATATTTAGGGTAAGAAAAAAAAATCACAATTTAGCAGAAGTAGTAATACTTTATTTTGCACTGCATTTTGATTACAGCGATATTCTCTTGGCTCTCAAAAGAATTTTACATCACCGTATTTACTTCCACGTGACCCTCTGGCTAGAGTGAATGATAAATCTTATTTTATCCTCATTTTGTACAGGTTCTGAAGCGTAAGTGCAAGGTCTCTGGGAGAGGTCATAAAAGGCCAAGAAAAACTCATTCGGTGGGCAGCTAAATATCACTCCTAGGACAGCAGACAGGTCTTTTTCATGTCCAGAATGATGCTGATCCTTAGCAGTTGATTAAAAACAAAACAAAACACACATTCATCACACCCATCCTTTAACCAAGCACGTGTACTGTTCGTTTTTAGAGGAAGGAGAAGGCCTCTGGTGGCTCTCCCGCATCCACCCCTACCTGTGACTTTACCTGCTTATACCGGGCATAGAGGTACAAGAGCTGCTCCCGGCTGGCCACCGCCATCAGGCCTTGGACGCGCGCTGCAGCCTTCTCAAACAGCTCTGCCAGGCCCCTGGACGCCTCGGTCTCGGGGCTCTGGAGGGATTCCACATCCCCAGAGTCATCCCCCGAGCTCAGCTCTCCGCCGCTGTCGCCCGAGGTGGCCCCCGCCGGCAGGAATGGCGAGGCCATGTGCCGCTGCGCGGTCCGCTCTGCCTTCCTCAGATCGGCGTCTGGCCGGCGGGCGGGCCCGGCAGACCAGCCTCGGTCCTGAGCCCGAGCCGAACTGGGACCGTAGCGCTGCCTCCCTCCTACCCCTGTGCCTGGGCGTGCAGGCACGCTCCTCTCCCCTCCGCGGCTCTCCCGTTAGCCCGGCTCGCTCCGGCCTCGGGCCCACAGCGCCCTGGGCTCCCTCCAACGGTGCGGGGGTCTGGGGAGCGCGCCACCCGGAGGTCGGGGCAGGGGGGCGTGAGCGCGCTCCGGGGCTGGGCGCCGCCGCCTACCGGGTGCCGGGCCGGGGAGCGTGGGCGCCTGGCCCTGTGGGGGACCCCTGGGACCGCGCTGGGGACACGCTGTTTGGGGATACTGCCCTCGGTCGTTGCGGTACCCGTTAAACGTTTCGTTGAAATATCTAATCACAAACTGCGAAACCTATCCTCGGGATTGGCCCTCGGGGGCGGGGAAGGAGGCCCTCCACTCGGTGGTGTAGCTGTAGGAGGCGGGTCGCGGGAAACAGGAAGCCGAGGACTAAAGTTCCGCCCGCGCGGGCTGTGTGTCCCGGGCGCCCCAAACTGGCCTCGGATCCTTGCACGCGCACTTGCTGCTTGGGAGTTTGCTCTAACTTGAATAATGGATGGGAAAGTGGGAGATGGGGACCTTCACCGCCCCAACCGTGTGATCAGTGGTCATACCACTCCGCTCTCAGAGCTTTTTGGGGTCACCCCTCTCCCCACCCCTTAGCACAGTCGTCCGATACAGCCTTGGCCACTGTGCTTGGCACACACTGTGAAATGAAACCAAAAAGCAAACTTGGTTCTGCCCTAAAGGAACTTCCAAAACTATACAAAAACTATAACATGATTATAATAGTTAACGTTTACTTAGTGGTTATTATGTCCTAAGTATTGTAAAAATAATTTTAAAAAATACTTTTAATTTGGTACTCAAAACACTGAAACAAGCGCAATCAGAATGGTATGGAGTGTTCTAGAGAATGGTTACTGACCGTTTGTGGGTAGACTTTAGACAGGTGGACAGCAAGAAGGATAGACAGGATAAAGGAACAATGAGAAAAGAAAAGATGAGAAAGCTTGGAGCAGGGTTCAACAAACATTCCTTGAGGATCCAGAATGTGCCAGTCAGTCTCTGGTATTAAGGCACTCACAAGCCAGTCAAGGGATGACTGATGAACAAATTCTTGCAATTAAAAAGTGATAATAAAAACTTATTGAATCTTTCCCATTGAAGGACTTTATCCTTACTCATTAAGGTGGGTACAGTTGCCTCCACTCTACACATAAGAAATCAGCACAGAGTCATTGAGCAAGTTGCCCAAGGCTGCTCAGCTAATTAGAGAAGCAAGGAAAAAGTCAAAGTTGTAAATTGTTCTGGACAGAAGTTACCTTGCAAATGGAATAATAACAGAGGATGAAGCTGTAAAGTAGATGGAAGGGAGGTGCATGGACCTTTATATTTATTTGTAGAATTTTTATTAGAAATGGGAATTGAAAATTATCAATAGCTTTTTAGACAGCTCTAGAGATTTTTTTCTCCTTTAATCTTTGAAAGGAATTATTAATAAAATTTCCATATTAATGAATTACATTAACAATATTAATAAATTAATAGGAATTTCATGAATTATATTAAAACTGACATTAATAAATTAATATAAATTTCAATATATTAGATTTCCTATTTTGAATGATACTTCTATTCCTGGAGTAAAGCCATTCTGGTCCTGGTTATGTGGGTTGTGTTTTTTTTTGGTAATATTTCTAGGTTCAGTTCACTAATATTTTTGTTAGTATTTTTACAGCCCTATTTAAAGATGGCATGGACTGATAATTTTCCTTTTTGTTCTGTCCTCTCTCAGTGTTGCATCGGTATAATAATGGCCTTATAGAATATATTTAGATGTTTTCATCTTTTTCTGTATTCTACAACAGTTTAAATAACATGGGAATAAAGCAAGCAGAATTCTCTTATATGGCTGGTGGGAGTGTAAATTGGCACAACCACTTTAGACAAATGTTTGGCACTATCTAGCAAAGCTGAACATAAGCATAAAGCAAATGTACTTCCATCCAGCAAGAATGCATACATGCATTCACCAAAGACATGTACAGGAACATTCATGGCAGCACTATTCCTACACCACCCAAATCTGGAAACTCCCAAATGTCCACCAGTGGAATGAATAGGCCATACATAGTGTGTTTGCACAGTGGAAAACTGTTCATCGTCAAGAATAAACTAATTACAATTGCACAGAACACATGAATGAATTTAATAAACATGATGTACAGCCCAGGAAGTCTGAGCACAAAAGAGCTCACACTGTTTGCTTCCATTCATATGAAGTTCAAAATTAGGCAAAACTACTCTACTCTGTGGTGTTAAAAGTCAGGATACTGGGTAGTTTTGCGCTGAATGCTGGTTACACAAGAGTGTTCACTTTATAAAAATTCACTTAAAATGTATGTACTTTTCTGTAGGTACATTATATTTGAATGAAAAATTTTAAATTAATATGTGAAAAAGAAAAAAAAAAGGAAACCCCTGACATTCAGAAGCCAGCCTGGCACTCACAGTTAAGTCATATTGCTCTCCTATTAGACAGAAGTAATCTCATGAAATGCTAACCTCAGACAAGCTCATTGTGAAGCCATGATAAAATGAGACAAAACAAAACACTTTGTAAGTTTGTCTTAGCACAGATGAAAACAAGATTACTCTGCCAGTCATAAAATACCAAACACCCTTTCTCTTGGCTAAAATGAGTGACTACTACTTCTTTACAAATTATGGCTTTATTTTTGTGCTAGACTTCTCTCCCTATAGATAAGAGTTGTTGAGATGCCCAATCATAGAATTGCCTTGGCTTTCTGACAGCATCCAATTGAAAGCAAACTCCTGCTTCCTTAGATTCTCCCTCAAGACCCCAACTAAAGTAGTTGGGTTCTTTCTGAACATCTTCTTACTGAGACAGCCCATAGTTTCCCATGCTGTATGTTCTTCCTTGCTGCACACAAATAAATATAACTTGGTTTACTACAGGAGCCTTCCTGGAGGTCTCTGGCTGAAAGGCATTGACACTTGAGAACATTTGATTTCTAGAAGATTCTATCAAAATTCCCAAACTATCAGGATCTGATGACTCAGTGGGAATAAATCTTTTGCAATTAGTGTTTCCATTCAAGCATTTCTTGGGAACCGTATAAATTTTTCTGAATCCCAAGAAAAATCAGTCAAGAAATCAGGAAGACAGGAGAAAATATAATTAGGATAAAAGCTTTACAATCAAATAAAGCTTAAAAATCAACACGGAGAGGTTACTGATTTGAAGGGATCCATTGACAGGTCAGAAGCACTATCAGAAAATGGTAACACCTGGAGTCCAAAGTGAGTGAGGGAAAGGATCAGGTAGGAAAAAAGTGGTCAAGGGCTAACCAGTCTTGCCTGCAATGGTTGCCAAGTTGTACATGTGTTCATGGCCCCATCTGCTGCTAACAGTGAGTCATTCTTGCAAATAATATAAACTTTAATAAGATTATATGCATGGGACACTTTATACAAATTCCATGAGTGATATTCTGAGAAATAAGTTTTGGAACCAAATAAGTCCTTACACTGGCAATTTCTTTAAGTGGTTCTGAGTGGTGCTGTTAACTTTACTAAGAGATCTAAATATTACGTTATTAGAACACTACCTAATAACATTTGCTGGCATTTTCTAGTGTCATGAAAGGCTACAGTTCTTTCTAAGCGCTTTAACTGAAGGCATACAAAGAGGAAAAGATTATGAAATACTCCAATACGACATCCCGAACTGACCTGAAGTCTGAATTAGCAAAAGTCTTACCTGTCTCAACGGCTAAATGAAAGTTAGGACAACACGAAGTATTTTCCGAATTTAGCACAATTCAGGTTTTGTGACAAGTCGACATGTTGTACATTACCCTCAAAATATTCATTAGTTCATCAAAAAAGCTTTAATTAAAAGGGCCAAAATGTTTCAGACATTGTTGATATCTAAGGATATCATGATGAACAAGGTTATTCTTCCTCTCTACTCCAGCCACATGGGCCTGCCTCTTTGAGACTCTGTCAAACCAGGCATTATCCAGCATAATCCCATTTTAGAGGCTTTTCACTTGCTTAGTCCTTTTTTTTTAGAACACTCTACCCCCAGATAGCTATACAGCTTGCCCTCTCATCTTTCCAGTCTTTGCTCAAATTTGTATTAGTCAAACCCTCCTTTACCACCATATTAAGAACTTCACTTCCACCCCACCAACACTCTCTCTTTTCTTTAGCATGTATTGCCACCACCTAACAGTATATTTTACTCATTTATTACATCACTTCTACATAAATTCCAGGAAGGCAGGGATTTTTCTGTTTTTATCACTGCTGCACTCCCCAGAGCTGGCACCTAGCTAAATCTTTATTTAATAAATAAATGAGAGAATGTATAAAAGACACAGTCATTGTTTTTGAAGGGCTTGCAGACAGTAAATGAACACAGGCAACAAAATATTACAAGCGAGGTGGAAAAGGGCATCCCAGGCAGAAGCAACAGCTTGGGTAAAGGGGCCGTGGTGTAAAAATAGTAAGTAACTCTATTACTTGATAATAAGTAAGATTTCACAAGCAAGAAATGTAGTTAGCTGTTTTTCTCTCTTATCCAGCATAAACTAAAAATCAGAACATAGGTTAACCTACTCCTAAGAGGAAAAACCTTGCTTAATAAAAGCCGCATGATTTTGCAACTATTTAAAAGAATAGAGTTCTTATAGGTCAGTGGCTTATTTTTATGTTACTAAATCCAATTGGCAGTATTTACCTAGGACATAATCTTCTAGGTAATCGGTGGCCTTTAATCCAACTCTTTAAGCACATTAGTGGTGCTCTAGCATACAGGCAGATAAGCAGGCAGAGAGAGATATTAGACTGCATGATCTAATCTGCATAATCTCGAAGTTGTTTTTTTTTTTCCTACCTTCAAATAAAATAACCAGCAGAATGATACTAAATGCAAAAAAAGGGATCCAAACAGGAAAATCAGAGCCCTGAACTTGGAGAGGTTACTGATGTGAAGGGATCTGTTGAAATCTATACAATGAGCAAAATTTAATGAAAAAAATTACACCTGAAGTTCTCAGGAATAGATATTTTCTACTAAAATTTAAGAAAATGAAGAAAAATAATGTGATTAGTTTTGAGGACCCCCCTCCCCCGCTCCCCAACCCAGCAGAGGCTGTTTGATGGTAATGGACAGTTTAACTCTGCATGAGTAACAGCTTCTGGGGGATGGCTTTATGGGTTTTAGAAACTGACTTAGGTCACAATCTTGTTTAATGTCACTTATCATTACATGGATACAAATACAAAGGAAAATCACATGCCACAAAGCAAAATAGGATTAAATAATAAAAGCCTAGCATACTCTCAGATTTCAGTTCTGAAGAGATTCCATTGTGCTTGGTAAATCTGAACCACAGAGCCCTACAGAAAATCAGTAGACTCACTTAAGTATGTGGTACTGGCTAACTTCTCCCACATTTGAAACATTTTGGCTATTGTTGCTAATATAGCAGCTAGTTCATTAACAGTGCTTAGTGAGTATCATTTATTAGCAAATGTAAAGTATTTTTTAAATTTCACATTATTTGGACTTGTTAAAAATTAATTAACAATAAATTATTAAATGCTAACATTAATATTTCAGGTAACATCATACAGAACAACACACAGGTTGGGGAGTCCGATATCACCCTTGCCATCAAATAATTTAAATTTTAGTTGGAGAAACAAGATTTGGACTCATGAAACAATTAGAAAATCAAATAAAACAGTAAAATTAAGTGCTAAATCTTGTGGTACACACTGGAGTGAAATAATGATAGGACTGTTGCAACTGGATATCCTCCCCGTTAAAGTTTTCAGTTAAAACCCATTATTGTTCCAGAAGAGGCCCTTCAAACATTGAGGGACTTGCATTAGGCTTTATATTTAAGTGGGAATCCAAGTGGATCCAACACACAGATCTTCTAAGTAGTCTGGGCCTTATATTTACTAAAACACTCTATGCTCAGATTCCATTCAATGAAAAAAGACGATTAGTCAATTGACAGAAGCTAACATGAACTGTTTGAGGGTGTGTAGAAGTAAAGATCCTTAAGGAAAGAAAGCATTCCTGAGCTGGAAACTAAGAAATTGAGTGTTATCCAGCTCTGTAACCTTTTCTGGGTACAGTTACTGGTTTGGAGAATAAAGGGGACAGGAAATAAAAACACCACTAACAATTATGCCTTCACAAAATATAATTTTTTTAATGTGAAAAATGAGTCCCGTGAGTTTGAATATCCTCTCTGGTCGGTTCAAGATTCCAGGGGCCTAACATCTCAGGGCGCTCCCGCGGAACGGAAGTGTAGTATACCTGTCGACCACATGATGGCAACAGAGAGCCAGGTTTGTTTTCCGTCGGTATGACAGGCTTGCTGGATTATCTTTGTTCTTTCGGTCTTTATGCTTTTGGAAAAACAGACAGACCTTGCACGTCGTATGGCACAGTGAATGGAACAATTGTTTATGTAATTATATCTTTATATTAAACATCAGTTAAATCTTAATTTTATTTCTTCTTTAGACTCAGAACCTGAGAAGTGAAAGTAAAGAGGAAAATGGGCTTTGTTAAAATGTGCTTGGTTTAAAAAAAAAACAAATGTTCTGACAAGTCTACTTATTATTCTGAATGTCTCAGGAAGAAATAGAGGTCAGACGGTGTAGAGCGAGACAAACTTAGACCCGAATCTGCATTACCCCCTTTCAAGTGTTGTTGGTTGTTTTTGCATTTGTTTGGATTTTCTTTTCTTGAATGAAATGTTTGTTAACTTCATAAATTAACATTTCTACCACTTCCAAATTCTTGTGGCTCACCTTTCCCCAAATATTTTGTGGAACTTTAAATTAACGTTTGACAATATAAAATACACAGAAAAAGGGAAACTGCTTAGTATGTACATCTTGACATACGTTTATTGAACTTCAAAAGACTCAGCAAGTGAAGATGCACCAAAATTTTAATTTCTCGTATTCAAAATTTTCTTTCAGTTTGCATTCACCAAAATTTCCCTTCTTTGTTGATATTGATGTCCACAGCTGAGCAGCACCCTGGAAGACACCATGACTCAGATGAATTTTGTGGCATTAATACTTGGAGGAGTCGATAAGACGTTAGTAATAAAAACCAGGAATGGTTTTTATCATCAAGCCATTCGAAAATGGAGACATTTCAGTCAGGCAGACACAATCACATGTAAACAGTTTCATTTATATTATCTTAAAATTAGAGAATCATATTCAAGTAAATCTGAATGTAATGATTTTTTTTTCAATTTATTTTTCTTGTTGAAGACTGACTACCCATTTTTTATTTCCAACTTCTGAAATATCAAATAACCATGTATACTATTAGGCCATTATTTTGGCTAGAAAATTGAACCTCTCCTCCGTGATACTCCAAATGAGTCGAGAAAATAGTAACATTTATTTATTAGAGTATATCAAGTATTGCTCTGAAATAACAGCATTGTAAACCTTACCAACAGTGGTGCCATCACACACTCCTGCACACACATACACATTGCTGGCTATTTTAATTAGTCTTAGGATTGATGTTTCTGCTTCTGATTTTTTCATGATGACAAGGTTTTATAAATCAATTTCTTATTATTAACATTTTTAAATGTGCAGAAAAGTTGAAGCATAGTAAATAATCATCCAACTATCTATCTCCTGGATTCGACAATTGCTAACATTTTGCCATGTTTGCTTTATCTATAATTTTTTGATGAGCCATTTGAAAATGGAGACATCATAATACTTTTAAACCTAAGTATTTATCTTCTAAAAATAAGGAAATTCTATTATGAAACCATAATGACGATATCATACCTAAGGAAATTAACAACTATCATCTGATATGCAGTCTTCTGTATTCAAGTTTCCCGTTTTTCCAAAATGGCTTTTAAATATATGCTCACACACATTCAAATTAGGTAACGCTAAAACACATGGGTTTATATATATATAGCATAAGTAGAAGTTAGTATATGAAAGCCAGGGCTCAAGTTCAAAAAAGCTTGGTCAAAAAAAAATCAGAGCATTTTATAAAGAATGTGAACAATAAGCAAAAATTGATTGACAATTGATCACATACTAATTACCATTTCTGATTCTTCAGGTATATAGAAGCATTAAAAGCATTTAGCTACATTTGTGCTTAGTACATGTTTTTTAAATGATCCAAAGAGCCATAATTTCATATGAAATCCCAAGAAGATAAAAATGAAGTCTATTCGTGATATTTTTATCTAAATAAAATATGGAGTTTATCCTTTTCTAACTTCTGAACAGTAAAATAGCTTTCATGTGATAGTCATCTTCATAGATCATACTTTTTAGAAAGGGCATGTTAACAGTCACAAGTAAAGGTAATAATTGAATTATTCTGGTTACATTAAGTTGTCACGCTCTTTTGCTTTTAATGGTATGGTCTGTTTCACCATGTGTTTCCATGCATGGTGCAGGGTAAGTTGTTTATGAAGGGACTTATGACAGACAAAGAAGGGATGAGAAAATAACAGAAGTCTTAGTTGTGCACAGGGCCATGTAGTGATTGGGGGACAGAGCTGATACACACAAAAGGGGGGTGTGATTAAGCACTGAATAATGTGCTGAGGACTGTGACTGCCACAGGGATTCAGGAAGAGCAGTATCAGTGAGGACTGATACTGAGAGGGAAGCTCCAGGTCTCCCTGGAGGTGGGAGCTGAGGCTTGAGGGAGGGTCAGATCTGAATGGGGAAAAGGGAGCCAGAAGGACATTGCAGGTTGGTGCAGCCATGTGAGAAAAAACAGCAGAGTGCACTTATGAGACAGTGGTTTAGGGTAAAGGGAATGGATGGGGAAGCAGGGAGGGAAGAGGGACGATGCTGGTGAAGTGATAAAGCCATGGTGCAGCAAACCTCACATTGCCCTAGGATGAAGGAATAGTTTTTCTTATATTTGTACCCCGTTTTGTGCTGAAAGTGATTTTCCGTGGCTCTGGCAATCACTGTAGAACTGTAAGAGTAGGAATTTGAGGTGAACACGGTGGTTATATTGGCTTAGTCAAGGGAGTTGGGAATAGGAAGGGGCGAGATGGAGGAACTTGTCATTACATCGATGGCTGCAATCCATCCATGAAAGTGACATTCAGTTTGACTTGGTTTGCCTTCTTTATTTTTCCTTTATCCTTTTGTTCTTTATAATATTCTTGGGATTTCATGGTTAAGTATTGACTAGAATAAAATTGTATTAACTTATACCATATTGAAATATTTCATGGTTATCTAAAGCATTTATTACAACTGAATAGTTAAATGTATTTTGGTCATTTGCTTCTAA
Organism: Manis javanica; assembly: GCF_040802235.1. Lineage (NCBI taxonomy): Eukaryota > Metazoa > Chordata > Mammalia > Pholidota > Manidae > Manis > Manis javanica. The sequence goes on from NC_133166.1 coordinate 88,892,246, forward strand.
AGACTTCTAGCTGGACCGATCTACTCTGGCCGGTGCACATCAGGAGAATCGCCTTTAGAGGGCACCATTCACCCTTCTGAGAGTTCTGCTCCATCACATTGACGGTACTGATGAGCTGGTTAGTAGGAGTTGGTATGAAGACCCCACCGCTGATAATAATCAGGACAGGACAGGGTATGCGGCTGTAACAAAACCCCAAAACTTCGATGGCTGACCCCCACAATACTTCGGTTTCACCCATGCACTTTCCTCTGCCATCGGAGTCATCAGGGACCCGTGCTGACACCTGCTTCCTCAGGTGTTCTTTGTTCTAAAGCAGCAACAAAGGAGAACATAGCAAATTGTGCTCTGGCTCTTAAAGGCTTCACTCGGTGTCATAAGTCACTTCTGCACACACTTCATCAGCCAAAGTAAAAATCACATGGTCATGCCTACCTTCAAAGGAGGTAGAGAAGAGCAGTTTTACTGTGTTACTGGAAAGAGAGGAAAGCTGGACTATTCGTGAACATCCCTAATGACATTAACTGTCTTACTCTTTTTCCTTCCTTCTTCCCTACCTTTTGTGAAAATATATTGCATTTTTTAATGGAAAACTCCCTGCCTGCATTGGGTCACTTGCTGAATGATAAGAGATAAACTGCCTCATATCCATTATCCCTTTGGAAGATAAGTCTCTGCAGTATTTTGTAGGATTCAAATATAATTCCTGCAAATACCACCCAATTCAGAGACCATCTATAGTTTACAGAAAATATTAACTGTAGTGAACATAATTGCACTGGATCACATGTCAGCAATAGCTTCCACTTTTCCATGGAAACCAGGGGACATTTTGCAATTTATCAACAAGGGTGCTGCCAAATTAGAGTTAAAGGTTTGCTCCCAACTCATCGTGCTTGTCCCAGCCTGGCCCAATTATCCCTAATGTGTGGAAGAAATAGCTGTATATTTCCCACTGTGCCTCTTGAACTTCAGTTGCTGGCTGAGTACTGGGCGATGTGTGATGCTGTCACCTTCCAGCAGGGTCAGTTGAGGGTTTTCTGTTTTCAGGACGGGAATGGTAATCATGCCATAGCTGTTTGGAGGAGTTAGTTATCTGATCACCTCGTGGTATGTTAAGAGCATTGACCTTGACATAGAAAGAGCTTTACACAGGCTTGTCACTCATCTGGGGTATGTTTACTTATTTCCTTCTTTTAAACTGGTTTCCTGTTTTATTTTACGTTTTGCTACCTGTCCATTTTTGACTTTTCTACTTTAGAATTCCTCCTAACATTGTTCCATGTTGATGAGGAAAGACATGGCTGAAGACTCATAAAACCAGACTCCCTTTTTCCAGAAGGGCAGAAGTTTGTCATGGAATTCTCATTGCCTGGGATGGGTCCTGGCACACAGTGCTCAATAAATATTATTGGATTAGTAAATGAAGGAATATAGATAGATAGAGAAGGCATTATTAGCTCACCTGCAAGGTAGTTCTCTATCTTTCTTTTGACCAGCAAAAAAATTGTAAGATACCGGATTGGCATGAGAGATGGTCAGAACTTTTCCGTATTAAACTAAGCTATCAAGTCCATAGCTTTGTTCTCCAGTTGTTTTAGGTGCTAGATTGTTTTAATTTCCCACCACTCCCTAGTCATACCCAACTTCCTAGCCAAACTGAACTACCAACTGTTCTCAGAATGGTTATGCTCTTTGTTATGGGTTGAATTGTGTCCTCCCTAAAAAAGATATGTTGAAGTCCTAATCCCCAGTACCTCAGAATGTGACCTCATTTGCAGATGTAATTGGTTAAGATGAGGTCATATGAGGGTAGAGCTGGCCCTTAATCCAATATGACTGGTGTCCATATGAGGTAGCCATGTGGACATAGAGACGCACAGCAAGAACACCGTTTGACAATGAAGTCAGGGACTGGAGTAGTGCAGCTGCAAGCCAAGGAATGCCACATACTGCCAGCAAACCACTAGAAGCTAGAAAGGGGAGTGGAGGGCTCTCCCCTACAGGTTTCAGAGGGAACATGGCCCTACGAACATTTGGATTTCAGACTGGCAGCCTCCAGACCTGAAAGCATTTCTGTTGTTTTAAGACCCCCAGTTCATGGCACATGGTTACAGCAGCCCTTGGAATCCAATGCCCCTGCCTCTATAGTTTGCTTCCTCTATCTGGTCTTGACCCCCTTGTCCATCTGGAGAATCTCCTTCATCTCTCTTCTTGGCCAAAATCTCTGAATCATCTCCAAAATATTGGGCTGGCCTGCTCAGCTTCTGTAGCACCCTTGTCTGTTGTGGAGTGGAGTGATGAAGAGGCAGGAAATTCTGAAGACTTTTCTGAGGGTATCGTGGTTAGTTAGTTAGTAGAAATACACTGAATGAGTAAATTAGGGAAAGCATACTGGTCATTGAGATCTGCAAAGAAAACAAGGGTGTAGGCCAAGAATACAAAAAGGGCTTCTACAATGAATATTTTTAAAAGGCAGGTTAAGACTCCAGGAAGGGCTGCCCTGCCCAGGTGAGCAGGCACCCTTCCCACTTCCCTGGTGAGAAACTTCCTGCCCTTGCTCACGACATTGTCATGAGAACACTGCTTGCAATGGGAATAATGAATAAGTAAAGGCAGAGCCACGTATGGTCCATAGTTCCACTTGATTCAAGTAAGATCTGAGAAGGAATCTGGGCCACCAAGAATGAGGTCATGAGATAAATACACATGAGAAGGAAACTCACTTTTAGATGCACTTTGATAAATAAAAGAAGAAAAAGAAAGAAATGGAGAGAGAAAAGAGAGGCAGGGAGTGGGGAAAGAAAAGCGAGGGGGGTCACCTGGGTCTACCTGTTATTTCTCTCATGGCCCTTTGGTCAAGTCACTTAGATAATAAATTATGCACAGCCATCTCTGCGGGCCTTAAAATACTTGCAATGAGGAATGATGGATGTTTGGGTGACCCGTGTAAATTTGCTTGGGTTCAGAATAATTGTGGTTGCCAGTTGCTTAAATTGCTCTCCCTGTCACTATTATCACCTAGGAGAGGTGGGCCTGGCTGGAGAGGGACTGACTGTTTAGGGGAAAGTCAACACCTACCTCTAGTGTTACCTGGTGTTTAGTCACCTTTGTTGAAAAAGCAACCAGCAGCAATCAATTCAGTGAGAGTGAGTTGAAGAAACAAAACAGATATATTATCTTTCTCAGACGGATGGGGAGGAAGAGGAAGAGGCTGTTTTATAGGAGGGAAAGAGCTAGAAGCAAGGCCTCGGGTGAGTCCCCCAGTGAAGGGGGAGAGCATGTGTTTCACATAGGTTTTGAGCACCAGCAAATCAGGCCTCCAAAATAACTGGGGAGGAGGAGCAAAAAACGGCATTTAAATGGTCACCATCAGATTTTTTGAAGCTTGTATTTGTTTCATGGTTTGCTATTTAAAAATATTAGTTTATGTATTTTTTTCATTGCTTAGAGTTTTAAAACTTATGCAGCTGTGGGTGTTTGAGGGAGAGAAAAGCTGGGATTCAGGCGAAAGGGTGCAGGGGTTGAAGCCGGGGAATTCAGTTCCAGTAGGAAGGACAGAAACTCAGGTGCAAAATTGATATTGGGGAAGAGGAGCAAGCTGGTAGAAAGGGAGAGGTCACGGATGGGGAAGCCAGCAATAACAAATGGGCAGCCAGTTAAGCAATGGGGGATGGTCTGGCATCCAGGAGACTTAGGGCAGATGCTTGCAAAGGGTTTTCAAGCCTCTTGTGTGGGCACGTGGGGTTTATTTAAAGAGGTGGGACATGAGGAACGGCAGCAATTCCGCTCTTGTCCTGTTCGAGAAGATGTCACGGGCAGAGTGGGGGTGCTCAGCGGGAGCTCTGCTGCTGTCGGATTCTGAGGGTGAGCCCTGCTCCCCGCCAGGCAAGCGCAGCCTGGGAGTGTAAGCGCACTGCCCTCAAGGGGAGCCAGTGGTGAGGGTAGCCGCCTTGGCGGCTGGGGCATTAGCTGGGGGTGGGGGCGGTTCATGAATGATTTCATTGGCGGCCGGAGCACCCAGACAGGGAGGGTCGCTATAGCCATGAACGTCACAACAGCCGCGGTGAGCCATCCTGGGCCCTCGCCCACTCTGGGCTACTGTGAGTTTGCGTCTGCCCTGTCCCTGAGGCTGGCCGCCTGCGGAACCTCCCTGTCCCCCAGAGCAGTCATTTAGATGAAGAATGAGTGCACGGAGCCACAGTTCACACTCAGATACACTAGCTTTGTAAATTTAGCAGGTACAGACTGACTAGAATGTACTAGAGTTACTCCGGGTGAGTCAGCCTGACCTAAATTAATCAGTAAGTGATTAACCAGCCCCTGCACAGCGAGCCCAAGAGCTCCTTCCAGTCAACTCTTGGCTCTGGGTTGGTTAATTCAGTAACCAGAGGTATTTCCCCATCTCTTCTACCTATGACAGTTGTGATGTGTTAGTGTAACCTGGATAGCACCAAGTCCCATCCCTTCTAAGGCCACTCTTTGAATTCACTGTGGAAATCTTACTCACCCACCATCTCAGCTCTGAAATCCTGCTTCCTGCTCAGTCCTGGCTTTGTGTTGGAGGAAGGCTCCACCTGTCTTCTTTCTGTTGCAAAATACTGCTAACACAGAACAGTTGCACATAACAGGCTTTCCTAAAGATATTGTAGTTAATGGGAGCAGACAGAGCGATTACAGCCCAAGGCGGGAAATAATTTCAAAGACAACATCATGTGGGGGCCCGGCCTACGGCCGAGGCTGAGCCCCACTCTAGCTGGACAATGCCCTAAAGATGGCGCCTGCTTCCTGCTCACCACCCTTTCCCCTCTTCCCTGTTGGGGATTGGCCCAGCAGACTTCCGTACCCATGCACAGCTCGTGCTGCCCGCTTAGAGTGGCGCGTGACACCTATCCGCTTAAAGGTCACGCATGATACTGTCCCGGATTGGTTGGGTGACTGAATATAAGGGAGCCCGCCGGGAGGGAGAGGAACTTCCCGACAACTGCTGTAACCGCTGCGAGAGATTAGACAATAAAGCCTAGAGAAGAATCAAGACCTTGGGCGTGTTGCTTCGGTCCCTGAAGGGTCGCGACAACATCAGATATCATTGTTCCTAGAAACGCACCGGCCATTCCCTCTGCCAGAAATTCTCCCTGTGGCCCTCCTTGGCACTCTCAGGATGCCCTAAAGCCCGAAGAGAGATCAAGAAATACCCCATCCCTCTCTTCTGTCCTTTATTAGAATAGAACTACCCATTAGTTAAGTGCCAGGGACTTCACTGACTGCTCACATTATCTCACTTAATCCTCTTAACCACACAGCTGACACACCTATTTCACAGATGAGAAAACTGAGATTCGGTGACAGTTCCTTGGCGAGGGACCACAGCGAGGAATGGACCCCATTGCATCTACTCCATGCTCTTTACTGCTACACTGGCTGCCTCCTTGCAAGGCCCAGGGCTTCACATACAGCTTAGGTCATTGGAATTCAAACCCATCAGTCATCCTCTAACTCAGCAAAGCTTTCTGTGGAGTCAGGTCGAAATTTCCCTAACCTTTTCCTCCAGGCAACAGAATCCTTTCCCTGAAAGCTCTCCTTCAAAAACTAACCTTCCTCTCCTGAGATAATTTTCATATACACCCTGATCTCCTTTCTATTGAACTGTTTCTCCTCACTTGATCTTTTGGACTACTCTGCTGTCTCCGAGCCCCTCCTCCCAGTTTCTTTGCTTTGTCAACTCTTCTATAGAAAAAGCCTCATTTAATGCCGGGAGCTTGGATCCGTCTGCCACACCTCCTTCCTTAAGCAGGTGAGCCAAGCCCCATAGGGAAGGCAGCGCTAGCACGTTTGACTCCTGCGCTGAATCTCAGGTGTTTTCTTGGGTGGCTGTGGGAGAGGAGAAGGGGCCCTTCCCGGTCCGAAGCTGTATTTTCATCCTCCTGCCCCCTTGGACTTCTCGGAGCTGCGCTTGGCGCTCCATTAAGCCAGGACACTCGGCCCTCCTGAATCCTCATAATTCTTAATTACGCCCTTGTCACCAGTTGGAATAACAGCCGCAGATAAGAGAGAGCATCCGTTCAAATGGAGTTAGACCGTAAACACTGGTTCTCCTGCCTGACCTTGCTCGGAGAGCCTGTAACAGCACAAACCCACAGTCCCACCGAGCCCTTGAACCAGGTCCTGGGGAGAAAGACAGCTCTTCTATCTGAACTAATATATAGTCCTATCTCCACACACCAAGGGACTAGGATTCCTGAACCAATCAAGAGATTGCTTTGAGTAGCTATTTGGTATGAGGCTCACTATCAGGGAAATTTTTTTAAAAAGAAAGGAAAGGGAGAAAGATATGGAACTTGCAGCCTATTTCTAGAGACAGGAGGTAAAAGATAATTATCCTTAGCAGAGAGGGTGTGCCGGGTGGAAGTGTTAGGCACACAGTGGGCAGTAGCAGTTCAGAAGGGGGAGGCAGCCCTGCCCTGGGACAGGAAGAGGAGCCCTAAGGTCAGAGCTGAGGCTGGCTGGCGGCGGGCCTTCCCTGCAGGCCAGGAGGGGCGACGGCGGGCAGGGGTGTGAACGCTGTGTTCAAGGGACAATGAGTCATCCTCTCGGCTGCCTTTGCTCTACAGCTGCCACATTATGGTGGGCACATACAGGTCATTATTTTTTTAAATAAAACACAAAAATAAAGTGAGACCCAAATTCCCAATATAGAAAATATGCCCATGATGTCAGTGCCCAGTGACACGGCTGAGGTGAGAATTCCTGAGCCCAATATGAACTTGAACCCTGACAAAATTCTCACCCTTGTTTGCCGGAAACACCATTTATTTCATGCTGTCGTACAGGAGCCTGTGTTTTAGAAAACCTAAAAATAACCTGGTTAAACCTCACCTCAATTACCAAGTACAGTGTCAGCAGTAATCCCTGGCTTTGTCATAATTGGTCACTGACTTTTCTGCTGTTTCAAAATACTTAAAAGGTGGCTGGAGACCGGAAATGTCTCTATGAGAAAACTAATCCTGGTAACATTACCTCCACAAATGTTTTCATGTCACATCAGCGGTTGTGGGGGTGGCGGCGTGTTTTAAGGTGCATTTCCTGAGGATTAGACCGCTGTTTCCAACAACTGCTGGGCTGTTTCTGAATTTCTGGGTATGTATTAATGCTGGTGGGTGGTCATGGTGGCCCCCCACCCCAGAACTGAGGCAATTCCACCTCCAAGACATGATGAGCAGGAAGATTTTTTGCTTTTCTGGTATTTTCTACTGGAGATGTTTTTGTTTTTCCAGTATTTTCTGTTGAGGAATATTAGCTGCCTGTAACTCAAAACTTACAGGAGGTTCTCCTTTATTTACCATCGTTTAAAAATAATTTTTAACCCCTCTACCTTCCCCAAATGGTTCCTATACATTTCCATGGTATTTAGAAGGGAAATTAACTCCCAGGTCATGATTTTAGCCAAACAAATGTTACCAGAGAGCTGAAGCAACAACTTCTGGAGACATTGTGTTCTCTTAGTCACAGGCACATACTAGGAAAAATTCAACTAAGCCCCACTTGGATGTATTAAAATAACCCTTTTCCCAGCTCAGAATCACATTTCAAAGAGTGCCTAGGTGCAAAGCTAAGCCAAGTATAACCTAGCCACAAAACAGTGCACAGGGCAGTGTGTTTTTTTCCATTTTGTTTTAAACAACAGAAGGCACCACAGAGCTGAGAACATGCTGAGAGCTAAGGGTGAGCAAACCTGAGCAGCAGGGAGCTGGGTGACCTTTATCAAGTCCCCTAATGTGTCTGGGCATCTTCATTCAGAAAATGAGAAACACTCATCGTGTCTCAACGTATCATGACCAAATGAGGAAATGTGTGCAAAAACACTTTGTAAAATGCAGGTTTCTGTCAAAAACACTTAAAGGAATGATAGAGGTGGCTATTTGGTGAAAATGAGAGATGTGCAAAGCTTTTTTTTTTAAACAATTTTATGCCAGCATTTTATGTAATTTACATTTAGCAATTAGAGGTTCATTAATTAATACCCTAAGAAAATACAATAGTACTATCGCTGCTAAATGAACCATTTCTTTTTTTAATGTCATTTGTAATTTTCTCCATGGAAGAAACGTATTTAAAAGACAAATTATCTGGATGATAATGGGTGAGATTTTTCTGTGTCTTCATTTCGGAGACAAGAGGCTTTTTCTGCTAGACTCAACTATTCCAGCTGAACTCAGTGATTTATGTGACAATATAATACTTTTTTTTCAAATAAAGTAAGGAAATAGAGGGTGTTCCAGCAAGTCATAGGGAGGGAGAGACTGAGGGGAGGGCGTAGGAGCAGAAAAGAATATTACAGTTATACTGGCTATCTTAGAAATGGTGTTCCAGAACTAGCCCGGCCCTGGTCAATGGAGAACTAGACAAGTGCCCAGTTGCCTGTGAAGAAGGCTGGGTTTCCACTGGCCCCACCTCTTTTCCTATCACTCTGCAATTTTTTGAAAGCTGATCAATAAGAGTGTCACAGATCGCTTTTCTAAGAGGGCCAGGATCTGTCATTCCAGAGGAGAGCGAGCCCTCCAGCGAGGCCCTGCACCCATCTCCCTGTGACCTGCTCTGCTGCCTTAAGTACGCTGGGCATAAACCCCCAGCAGCTCACTGTCCCCACCTGGAGCATATCCTCAAAAGGCTTGCTGTCTAACCCATTCTCCTTAGAGGCAAAATCATTAGAAGAGCTACCCCTAATCCTCTGGCATGGGTGACCCCTCTACTAAATGAGATATCATTTCTCAGCTGCTTTTCAATATTGTCTAACATTTGCCTCTGCCCATCTGCAGGAAATGAGCCCAGCTCATTCTTTAGGTATGACCGCTCTCAGGGACTCCTCGCGGCGGGGGGCCCCTGTCGGCTGTGCTCCTAACAGGCCTCGGAACAAAGTCATTCCAGAAATCCCCTCCCACCCTATCTTGTGAAGGAGATGCTATGCAGAAATGTAGAACCAGGACGGCAGTGTTTTACCCAAGGACCACTTTCTCTGCCCAACTCCCTCTCTCATCTCCAGCTGCTGGGATCTCAGATCCACCACAAGTCTAATTCTTTTTTCATCATTTATGATGGTTCTGAGACTGATCTTTTTAAATTAAAAAATAGAGAAGTAAGTGTTTTTTTGATCAGGATTGTGTCTAACAATGAAATATGAGGGAGATTATGACACATTCCTGTACCTTGTTCATGTCAGTGGGTTCCTATGCTTTATGAGCAAAGCTTCAGGGGAGGAGAGGGTTAACTGGTGATGTTTACTGGACATGTTTATTGAAAGGCTTCTTCCTATAGATATAACCTAAGCACTTCTAGCTGCCTCTTCTAAAATTACTTTCTTAAATGAATTAATTCCTCTGCTTTGCAGGTCAGCTGACCAAGACCACAGTGGAAGTAACATAGGAAAGTATTGAGAATAAAGCTTTTATGCTCAAATAAAATAGAAATATCAGTTTACTGGTATATTTACTTGACAGATACTTGTCAACCACTGCAGGGGACAAATGAAGTATCTCTGTCCCCCGGAACTCACAATCTAATTGGGAGAAAAAATACACAACGATTGCAATTGAAGTATGTTCTTGGCAAAAATTGGGAAAATAGAAAAAGCATATAAAAGAAAATTAACTTCTTCGTAAGATTCCTTATAATATGTTTCTTCATTTTTATGTGCTTTTAAAAATAAAACTGCTACCATACTGTGTGTACAGTTTTGTATTCTGCTTTTTCCATTTAATTTCACTTACCATGAGAAATGGGAAAGAAAGATTTTCACCCCCATCCAACTGACAACATATATGATAGATAAAGGGTTAATACCATACATATTAGGGGATCTTAGAAATTAAGAAAAAAAATGGAACACCTCAGTGGAAATGGGCAAAGAGCACCCAAGCAAAGACATCACCAAAAAAGAAATACAAATGACAACAATCATATTTAAAATATTTAAATTCACTAGATCCAAGAGATGTAAAGTATCTAATGAGAACTCATTTTCACCTATCAAATTGGCAAACATTTTTATAATATTTAGAGAAAAGGGAATTCTTTTATGCTCCTAGAGGAATGTAAATTGGTACCACTTTGCTAGTGGGATGTCTGGCAACATGTCAAAACCTTAACATGTTCACATCTTTCTCTACTGGACTCTCTATCCTTAAGAAATAAGCATCATGATTTACAATAGGTAAGAACTGGAAGCAATCTAAGTATTCTACAATATAACATTGGTTAAATTATTGTGCATTCCTCAATAAAATGCATGCAGAAATTAAACATCATGTTTTCAAAGACCAAACATCACAATATTCACAATGTATTGAGTGAAAAAAGCTGATTATAAAACTGTGTGTATTTACACAGATGGTTTTATTTAAAATATATACATATATTTAATGTTTACTGTTACATACCAAATAATTAATGATGACTATTTCTGTTCCTTTCTAAAATATCCAAATTTTACATTGTGTTCATGTATACTTTTGTGATCAGGAAAAAAAGCAAATAATTCTATTTTTTAAAAGAGATATGAAAGTCAAGTATTCTGTGAAAGACCTTTTGATTTAGACCTTTATATAGGTGATGTCTTTGATGTCCCAGTCTCCCTCAACTTGACCAGGCATCATAATATCATGTCTCAAATATCAAGAATAAAAAATTAATAATAATAATAATTATTATTATTTTAGCTAACATTTATTGAGCGTTTGCTCTGTTCCAGGCAGTGTGTCAAGCAATTTACCTATACCATTCCATTTAATCCTCACAACTATCTACTGAGATAGAAATTATTATGCCCAGTTTACAGATGAAGAAACTGAGGCTTAAAGAGACACTAAGAGGTTGCCTAGCTAGTAGGTGATGGGGCTGGCATCTAATGGTTTTCTGAATCCTGAAAGTCTGGCTCCAAAGCCTATACTCTTTACACCTTCTTAGCTTTTCCTTTGCCAGAACTGGGGGGGCCTGTCCAATTCATAAGTTTAGTGAAATCAGGTTTGTTGGGTAGAGAAGGAGGGATTAGTCTTATTAATTGGAGTTTGTGGAATTTGATATGCATTTAATCTGGAATTTGGCCCTCAAGGCTGATGAAGACTCAACTCTCTGAGAGCCCAAGGTTATGCTAGTGACAGAGCTGGGGTCCAGCTGAAGAGCCTGTCTCAGAGTTTACAGGCCTCTGGTAGCCACTGCATGCTGCCTCTTTGGGGTGTCTGCCAAAGTCCCCATTTTTTGAGAGCTATATTCCCCTGTGATTCAGTCTGGTCCCTGATACCATCATCCAACTGGCAAATACCCTTCTTGGGCATGGGGCTTACCCAAATCTCTCATGAATCCTGCATTTCTAATATTCAGAACACTTACACATCCCACTTTTCCACTCCTCCAACTCCTTCCGACTGCTATTTTCCTCCCATCAGATGTGTCACTTTACTGTTATAAATCCAGTCCACATCTCAGCATCTCAGAAATTGTATTGTCTGGTGAGGCATGGGAAATTTGTTTGTGAGGATAATGGTCAATGTAAGAAAATATTAATGTTTAAAATTAGAAGCTAAGGAATCACACATACTTCCAAAGAGGAAGTCTAATGGTTTTCCGAATGCACAAATAATAGCTTGTAAGAAGCTTTTAAAGAGCTTTCCTGCTAACTCTAAAGGTCCAAGGTTTGAGGGTTTGGATTTTTTTTTTTTTTTTGAGGTTTCTTAATGGAATCTAAACACTTCATTGTGCTCACCAGCATAGCGAATTGAATATAAAGTGGCAGGCCTTAAGCCAGTGAGTTGGAGCACAGTTTGACTGCATGAAATACGTTAGTTTTTTGCTTTTCTTTATGATATTTAAATGCTCCTATGAGAGATGAGTATGGCTTCTTAGATTGCTTCCTTTTTGTACTACAAAAAGGAGGTCACACCAGCATCATGCCCAAGTTGCCACTTGGGGGCAGTCTAATGCCTCCTTCCCTTCCTATCACCATTCCCTCCCCTGCCTCCACTACATAGGATTCTTAGGTCCTTGACCTGTTTCTGGTCCCTCTATTAATGTAATGGTCATTGCCAATCTCAGCAGTTTCTTACTGAGAAACAAAGGGCTCCATTCTTAACATATTGGAAAAGAATACATTACACTCATGCAGCTTTTCAAGGAGCCTTTAGGAGAACTAACCTTCAAAAGAACCGCCTGAGGTAGGCAGGGAAGGTATTAACGTTCACTTGTTCAGAACAGACACCTTGGCTTGGGGAGGTCAAGTCAAAGTTGAAGTCTTGAGTGGCTCTGAGGCAGCAGGTTCTCTGATTCTTTGGCCAGGGCTCTTTCCTGCAGTCATTCAGAAATAAGAAAGATCATCTTTTAATGAAGACTTCAAAACAATGAACAGCAGCAAGAATATTATGATAGAAAAAGAAAATCACACAATCACATTTCTTTTCCAGTATTTACTCATAAATTGGTTTCAATCTCAAGAAAGAAAAAAAAATCATAATCGCTTTTCAAAGTTTAATATAAATTCACTTCAACATGGAATAGCCAGCTTGCCCAGATCCTTTCCCCATCCTTCCATCCACACTGGGCAATTTAATTAATGGGCAAATAGCCCAATGGTGGATTTTTCTGACAGAGTGGCATGCATGAATAAGCTCCATCCTTGCACAGAACTCGTTGGCACACTATTCTGGCTGCATTACAGAAATGGAACAGTTGTATGGTTCCTGAAAAGTAATTGCTTGGCAGGACTCTAGCCTCGGGTAAATCCATATAGGAAAAGTGCTCAGGTGGCCCTCACTGGTGCCAGGGCCAGGGCGCATGGCGGAGGGTTTGCTCTGAATCTTTGTGTGATGGTGCAAGGATCTGAGGGTTGGGGGGTTGGGGACAGGGACAGAGCAAGGGAGTACTGAGGCCGTAAGAACAAGGCCTTAGACCATTCCTGCATCTCTGTTCCTGTAATTCATTCATTCACCCATCAAATGTACACTGAATAGCTATTGCATGCTCAGCATTGAGCAAAGAGTTTTATGTAAGTGAGCACAAGACATGAACTTTTCAAGGATTTTTTTTAAGTCCATGCCTTTGATGAGCTTCTAGCTCAGATAAGGCAGCAGTTTTCTAAGAAGTTATTTAACAAATGTTTATTGAGCTTCTACTCTGTGCAGTGCGGGTGTCTGATAAGCCAAAGGCTCCAAATTGAAATATTGATATATTACAGTGTAGAGGAGCAGAGTTAGAGCCCATTTTATTGACCTAGTCAGTGTGACACAGAAGATTGCTTTCAAAACTACCCCAAGATTATGGTCATATTAAAATTTGAATCAACTAGAGAATGGTTCAAGGAATTTGCTGGAAGCCTGTCAGGATTTTTTAGAAGGACTGAGCAGAGGGCAAATTCCCATTTCAGACGTTAGGCCAACCAGGCATTTGCCCTGTTCCCCACATCAGGACTTGCTTTGACAGAGGTCCCCCGACCATCATTTCAATGTCAATACAGATATGAGCCTCAAGTATAGACAGCATCATGTGACATGCCTCTCAGAAATGTTCTCAGTCCTGTGGCCATGATTCCATGTCCCTGTCTACTGCCAGCAAATGGCAGCAGCAATCTGTCTGTGGACATTTTAAAGGGTTTTAGGATCTCCCTTTTATATGAAAATGTCTTTTGGAGACCGAAGACTCGTGTCTGTGATCTCACAGTCCACATGCACCAATAGTAGTACATTAGCCTCTGCTGCAGACAGGAGTTGTTTGGGCTCTCAGCCCGGGTTAGCCTGTCCCCTACTGCCTCCTGGGGTCTTAGTGTGCTGTAAGGGCATGTGCTGTGGCTGCTTTTATCCATCACTTCTCCACATATGCATTTTGCCATGTGATACAGATCCAGATCTACTCACTACCATGCAGTGACTATTAAAGGAGACGTAAACAGCGGCAGCCCCTGCTAGCGGAGGGAAGGGCAAGTCTGTGGGTGGTGACGACGCCAGTGCTGTCTACCAGCTTACATGCACACCACGACCCAGATGTGCACCCTTGCAAAAGGCTTCACAACGGTGCTCTGCACAGAGGGCAAAATACAACTGGGTTCACCCTGTCCTTAGCTTTGATTTTAAGCAAGTACTTTATCCTCTTTAGACCTTAGTTTTGTTATTTGTAAAACAAAAGGGTAACACCCATGATTTTTAAGGTCCCTGAAAGCTTTAATTTTCTATGTATGAAAAAGACAAAGGGAAAAAAAATATCAGGCAGGAACCAATAAGATTCACTGCCCTGTAGCTAATCCAAGAGAATTGGTATTTTTATTTTCAAAGATATTTTTATTAATTTTTAAAATAAAATTTATCTTAAAATTAGTATTTTAATTAATAATTAGCATAGGGCAGGATAACAATTAATGGTTGGCATACTCAGGAGAGCCCTGGACTCTGAGTCAAAACATTGAGTTCCAAGTCATCAAAGAGGCACTATGCTCCATGAAAGTAAAAAAAATCTTGATTTGGGAGCTAAGTTCAAATCTTGACTCCATCACTTGCTAGCTGTGTAACTTTGTGTAAGTTATTTAACCTTTCAGAATCTGTTCTTCATCAGTAAATGAGAATCAACAATACATCACAGGATTGCAGTTTAAGATTTGGAGACAAGAGCTTAAGATTTATTATGCTCTTGGCACACTGTAGGAACTCAATAAATATTATTTTATGTAAGTGGCTTTTCTAAGCTTCCTTAGGGAAGGAAAACTAACACTGAGTTTTAGCTTTGTTCCAGAAACTTCCATGACTTCATCATTTAATTTTGAAGTGGCTACTGTTACCTATACTTTAGCTTAAATTCACTCTCCCCAGATATGGAATGAATGAATAACAATATTTTTCTTACCTAACCCAAAGACTTATGAAGATTAGAGCATTTAATGTGAAAGGGCTTTGAAAATTGTCAATCTTTATGTAAACATGGATATAATAGCTATTGTTATATTAAACTCTTTATGATAATGGTCAATCACCTAACATGCATTTATTCAGATCCTACTATTTGGCCATTTATTTAGAACATGGTCTTTTGTTTTCAGAGGCTATAATCAGGGACACCAAAACAACACCCAGGAAACTAATGAGAATAGTTAGAAACATCTGAGTCTCCATTGTAGTAGAAGGCCATAAAAGAGGATGATCTGACTTAAAAGATAAGTAGACTTAAAGTTGAAGAGACTGAGAGAGGAGACATTTTATATAAAGGAAGTAGCATAAAAATAGGTGCAGAGACAGAAAGTCTCTTTTGAAGCTTGTAAATAAATTAGGATTCTTGCCCTTGTAAATTACAAGAACATTAAGTACTGAATTATTGCTTCAGCAAATATTCATTGAGCACCTACTATGTGCCAGCTACTGTTCTAAGTGCTGGGGCTACAGCAGCCAACAAATTAAAAGGTAACTACCCTGAGGAGCTTATATTCTAGTGGGGAAGACAGAATAATAAAATAAATTAATAAAGTATACAGAATGCCAGAGAGTGATGAGAGTGGCAGAAAAGAAGCAGTAGAGCAGGGTAGGGTGATCAAGAGTGACAGAATAGGGTTGTAAGTGGCAATATAAAACAGAGGGGTCAGGCTAGGTTTCATTGAGCAGGTAATAATTGAGCAAAGGCTTGAAGGAGGTGAAGGAGGAAGTCAGAGAGATACACAGGGAAAGAGCTTCAGGTAGAAGCCAGAACAGTGGTTCTCAAAGTGTGCTTCCCCACCCAGACCAGCAGCATTAACATTACCTGGGAACGTTTCAGAAACAATTTTTTGGGCCCCATGGGAAAATCTGGCAGGACTCAGCCATACCCTTCCAGGCCATTTTGATGCTCCCTGAAATGTGACAGCCACTGAGCTAGGATAAAGGTTTAGTGGCTTGTTTTAAGCTTGTGCCAGCCTCGTAAAAGGCTAGCAATGGCTAGAGTGGTGCGAGCAACAGGGAGAGACATAGTAGAGGAGGTCTGGAGAGGTAATGGAGACGGGCTGGAGACAGTGCTGTGGGAGGTGGGGGATGGAGGACCCCATGAGGTCCTGTCAGTCATTGTAAAGACTTTGGGTCTTTGCTCTGAGTGAAACGTGGGGACACTGGAGTACTATGATGATCAGGGACATGATCTGTATTCAAAGTACCACCCTGGTTGTGGTTAAGAATAGCCTGCGGAGGGGCAAGAGTGGAAGAGATTTTTTTCAGTAATCCAGGCAAGAGGTAATAGTGGCTTGGATCAAGATGGTAGTAGTCAAGGTGGAGAGAATGGATAGAGTCTTAACGTATTTTGAAAAAGAGACAAGAGGATTTCTCAACAGAGTGGTTGCAGGGAATGAGAGAGAGACCTCAAGGGTATTTCTGGTCTGAGCACCGGGAGGTGGAGTTGCCATCGACTGAGAAGGAGAAAGGGGAAGTGGAGGCAGGTTGGTGGTGAGAGGCAGGAAGGCGGGTGGCGCAGAGACGGGAAGTTCAGTTTGGAACATGTTTGAAATGTCCATCCAACCTCCAAACGGAGCTCCTGAGGAAGTAGTTGTGTATATCAGCCTATACTGAATTGAATCAACTTGTCATCATTTTGAGTTACAAGGAGAAGCAGTTTCCACCAAAAGCCCTAACAAGCGGCTTTGCTCATCTCAAATCAAGGGCAATGTCAGAGTTCGTAGTTCTTGCACTGCTTGTTTCTCTAGAGGCCACATATCCAGAAAGGAGATTTCTTTTCTTGACCAGCTAAAAGGTCTCCAGGCTCATTCCAAGAGACCTCCCTCACAGAAAGAAGATCCTGGCTTTGGGAAAATGGAGATAGTGTGGTACTTAGCTCTTCAGGCTTCTTGTGAAAATCAGCTGAATGCTCTCATGCCAGATTTTGTCTTTGTATCTGAACTCTACCCATGTGGTAATTTAAAGATCTTCTCCCCCAGGGAAGAAAATATATGGTAGCATTAGTCAGCCCTGCTCAGGGTACATGGCAAGAAGTTCCAATCACAGATTAGGAGAAAAGGTATGTTACAGAGGAGACAAACACCTCACTATAATTAGCTAGCTGTTTTATCAGCTGCTCTGAAAACATATCATTGAGAATTTTCCAAAGAAAAAGAGTTGTGTTTCTCAGCTGAGACTGTTTGGAACCTGGTCGCTGGGGTTCCCTTAAACTAAACTATCATTAAACATTTCTACCACCAAAGGGGGTCATTAGGTGTGCAAGCCTGTTTGATTTAAATTCCTATTTATTTTGGTTGTGGATCTCTACATAGATTTGTTTCCCAAGGCAGAAAATAAGATAATAACATTTGTGGATCTTAAACATGTATTTTCTCAAAGGTTTAAACGGATAGAGTAACTAGGGCTGCAACAAGTGGTGGAAACTTAGAGCAAAATAATTTGCCTGAAAGATGGTTCCTTGTTTTATTTCCCATTTGATAAAGATGACCAGGGACTGCCCAAGAGAGGCAATTCTTCACTTATATTTACCCACCTGCCACATAGGTTCGGCTCTGTATGGACCCTTACAGCAAGAGGAGGTGGGCTGGGAACGGTCTGGGGTTGCCGGCCCACAGAGCAGTCCCATGGGGCAAACACTATGGGCTCAGAGAGCCATGCCTTTATGGTAGAGGCAGGCCATCTGTTGCATCAGGTCCTCTGATCTGTAACAGAGGCCAGATGGAAGAGAATTTCACTCAGTAACTATTCGATATTGCTTGGTGCCACCCTGGTTATAGGCCCCAACTCAACATCTTCTGCCAGCTTTGTTCTCAGATATACCCTGGGATTATATACCTAGTATTCTAATTTGAGCAGGTACCTGACCTTGGACTGCCCCAACTCTACTTTCATGGACTAGATTCTAGTGTTTAGTCCCAGCTTTGCCCGGCACCAAACATGGCCTGTTCCAACTTCATCTTCCTAGGGTCCAAATCGGCATGTGCTATGCGTAGGCCCACCTCCCATGATGCTTCTACCTGGAATCTTCAGCAGCAGCGTCAGCTGCATTGCATACTCATCGTTCATAGTCATACTCTGGAGCACCTTAAGTTTAGGAAACAGTACTTAATGACACATGGCCCTCCAAGCTTTGCAATATGGCCTGTGGTCCCATTTCAGGGATAAGAAACCAAAATTATTCTAGATGATTAATAACCCCACTTACTCACAAGAGCACTGAGAAAGCCACCCCGGGCTAAGTAGTTCCGGCCAGCCTTCTGCAGCCACCAGGATGGATGAATCACCAAGGCTGCCGCCAGGGACATGGCATTTTGGGGCTGCACACATATGACGTAAGGCACAGGATGGGGATGGGGTAGAGGAAGAAATTGGCCTGTCTAGGATAAAGGAGTAAAGGGTCACCAGCACTCTACACCCCTCCTGAGACCTCTTGAGAATGTTTTGTGGCAGCCAAAACATTCCCTTGAGATTATTTTATATTTGGGGATGGGGAAGAAAATTCAGCCAGTCTTCAGAATATTTTACACCCACCTATGCTCCCTCAACCTGACACACTCACAAGCTTTGGGACCCACTCATATAACCTTTCCCCATCCAAAAAAGGTAGTGCTTTCTTCCCATTCTGCAAGCACCCTAAAACTTCCCAAAGTTATCTTTTATTTTAAAATAGGATAATTACACACAGAACACTCAGAACAATGGTTGGCACATAGTAAGCACTGAAATCTGTGCTGGCTATAATTATTATTTTTGTCTCTGTTTTGCAGATGAAGCCAGTGCCATTTGCCGCCTCTGATGCCAATATCTGAATGCCTTTCTCTGCCCCTGCACACACACAGTCCGGCAGGTCTCATCTCAATGAGAAACAAACATCAATAACAATAACAAAAAATAACCCTAAGCATTATAATCAGATAATGCCAAAGTGTGCTATTTAGGTTGCTTTTTCAAAATTAGCTCAAAATGAAACTACTAAGGGAGGACAGGAAAATTAATTTTAAATGCTTAAGTGATAAATAAGTGTTTTGTGGGGACCTTATTTGGGTCCTGATTCAAACAAACCAACTATAAAAAGATACGTGAGAGATAAATAAGAGAAATTTAATTACAGACTGGTTGTTCACGATCCCAAAGTACTGTTGTTAATTTTGGTAGGTGTGATAATGTCATTGTGGTTATATGTTTTTAAAAAATCACTATTTTGAGACATTCAGAGATGAAATAATATGATGTCTTGGGTCTGCTTTAAAGTACTTCAGCAAATAAAACAAACAGAAAAAGGGGGATAGATCAAATAAATACAGCAAAAACAATAATTATTGAATATGGGTGATGGGAAACAGCAGTTTTTTCTCGGCTTGTCTGAATTGGCCTTTATGCCAATTAAAAAACAAAATTGCTGACCAATAGTCTTTAGATTTAAGTTTTCGACAGCGGAAACAAGGTTGTGAGTCTTGGACCAATTGATTAGGCAGCTGACAGTAATGGAACCAATGAAGGTTGGTTGAGAACTGGACCAAAGGGGGAAAATACTGGGGCCACGGGTGGCATGACGTTTGGGTGAGTCTGAATTCTGAATCCCTGTAGTCTCAGGGAGAGAGAAGCATAAAAAATTGAGCCCAGCACTGTGGCAAGAACTGGGGAAAGAGGACAGCAATCCAGCAGTGTGACTATGGGTAAACCACCTCCAGGTGGGGATGCGGGGGGTTGTCGGGAGGCGGGGATCCAGACCATTTTGCTCCCAGCATTTCCTTGGAATGTGCCAACTTCTTTCCAGTAGAGCTGGGTTAGTCTAGTCTCTGGTTATTTTTTCCTCTGGAAAAATACACTTGTAGGGAGTAAAAAAGTAGGAATTAACTGCTTTCCCTGGAGTCCACGTGTCCCCAAATGACAAGACTCTCCGAACAATGCTTTTAAAAGTAGTCATGGTGTGATTCTGGAAGGATTGGGATGGGCTATCTGCTCCTCTTTACCTAAAATTCTATTTAAAAGGGGTAATCTTTCATTTACAGTGAAGTTTACAGTGTTTACATTTTTAGGCAATAACTGTAGTTCACCCACCCTCATGTGAAAGGACCAAGATCCCGTCTTTTTCCCTTGCTCGTGAAAACTAGCAGACTGCAGAGGGCCCTGGGCATGCGAAGATGAAGACAAACTTAAACTGACTGCTTTACAATGTTGCTGAGTGCTGTTTACTTAAATCCGCTGGACAAATCATGTGGATGGAGAGTGCACAGGCTTGCCTACTCGCAGAAAACACTCTGATGCAAGCTAAAGGAGATTGTGTGAGA
This sequence comes from Manis javanica, assembly GCF_040802235.1. Lineage (NCBI taxonomy): Eukaryota > Metazoa > Chordata > Mammalia > Pholidota > Manidae > Manis > Manis javanica. The sequence goes on from NC_133166.1 coordinate 88,912,476, forward strand.
GGACCTATATTTCATTAGTGACTCAGGCATCAGTGATGTCTCTTCTCCCCCGGGCCCCATGCAGAAAAAATGTCAGATGCTGAACATATCCATAGCAACCAAGGACACTCCTCACATAACTCCTTGGCCTCATCACTTTACTTTCCCAAGTCTCAGTTGCTAAATTTCTGAAATGGAGAGAAAGATAGAAAAAAAATTACCATATTCTATATTTGCATCCTCCCACTCTGCAGTTTTATAAGGATTAATAAAGCAGTGACTGCACCTGGTTTCCTGGAAAAACACACCTTTATGTGTAATGGGAATGATACCTTTCTTTTTTCTTTTACCTATTTTCTTCTGATGTCTTTTACATTAATCACCAGATTTTGCAAAGTATAAAGGAATTTAGTTTCTTTTCTATTTTAGCCCATTATATTATTTTCTGACTCAACTGCATTTTTAAAGAGAAGCCAAATTGTGTTCCCATTAGCAGTTCAATAGAGTAATGTTCCAAATGGTTGTAATAAAATCATGTTGATCTTTTACATGGAGCAAAGGGAAATACATCGTCTCTTTGTCGATCTTCCACTTGCTGCAAGAAGTGGGGATCTTGTAAAACACTAGACTTGTGTAGACAGTGAGAGGTAATTTAAAAAATGGTTCACCCAGAAATGGCAGTTCCTCTTTTGTTCTGATAAAATATTCTTTTCCTTTCTTTGGCGACTTATCCCTCCCTACTCCTTCAGGTCCCGATGAGGCCGTCAGTCACAGGCCCTGCCCTTCTCTTGGCTTCACTGGGGAATATGCTGACCAGTCCACATGTATAATCATCTTAACCATTGCCAATAATACAGAGGGAGGCAAATGGCCCAAGAAGGCCAACTGAGACTGTCAAAAGCTGGCACTGCACAGTCCAACGGAGTGTGTCCACTCTGTAGTGATGTCCTTGCTGGTGTGGATCCATGGTGCAATGGACTCCTCGCTCTGAGGTGAGTTCCTGCTCTTGGTGCCCAGCCAGGGCAGCTACATCCTGAGGGCCTTCTTGTCTGGACCATGTGCTAACCAGAGCATAGTCAAGGTGCCAGGGCAACAGAGGCTCCTGTGGTTTGTCGAAACCAGGCCTCCAGCAATACTTAGGGACCTGCTGAGTTGAGGATGAACCAATCACCCAGAGGACAGTGTGGCCCAAAAGCAAACTCACCAGGACAAAAGGGAGATTTGGGACTGGTAACCTGAGCTCCATGCCAAGAACTAAAGATCTTTAAGAAAAGTAGAATCTTGATGGACTTTAGCAGATCACAAAAAGAGCCACCTTAACCTTTTCCTCAGGGTAACAGATAACTGCACACAACTACACCTTGCTTACCAGGTGGGACCCATGCAAGATAGAAAAAAGATGCCTCAAGGAATCTGAGGTCATCTCTAGATATAGGATAAGCTGTTACAACTTTTAAGTACCTTCTTTAAGGCCCTATCATTTTCTTTTACTTATTTATTTTTTATTTAATTTTTAAAAATTTGGTATCATTAATATACAATTAATTACATGAGCAACATTGTGGTTACTAGATTCCCCCCATTATCAAGTCCCGACCACATACCCCATTACAGTCACTGTCCATCAGAGTAGCGGCCCTATCATTTTCACCTGAATGCTTCAAAGAATATGTTTCTCCAGAGACAACCTGGTATTCAAAAGTGGAGACAGGACACTTTTTGGATCAGCAGGTACTTGGTGTAAGAAATATTCTAGGCCTTTTTATAGGGCACACCAAGAAATACAGAGATCCCAGGTTGGTTAAGAATTGAGTGCCTTTCAAATTGACTCAGTGCTGGTGGAGGTGGTGACATGGGGGAAGAGTGTCTTTTTATTTTCACTGGAAGACACAGTCTACTTCACTGGAGTAAGGCCATTTTGATATTGTACCAATTATATGTGGAGTCTGGTGTTGAACTTACCTGGCACCATAATTTTACTTTATTCTTGAAAGTATTCTTTCAAAATTGGCACCTATGTTGTCTTTCTGGTCGGACCCTCAATCCAGATTCAACCCTGAATCTGTGTGACTCCTCTTTTGTACCCTTTATGTTTCCCTGACCTTTAAATAAGTCACGCTATCTCCCATCAGAGGGCAATGGAATGAATGTATTAGTAACAGAACTCTGCAGATAAAGGCTAACCTGTAGTTGTCACCATTACTCCCAATGTGTTTGGAACCCACTCTCCCACTGGCCAGTCTCCTAAGGCCTCACATCAGTAAGCCCTGCCAACAGTTATATTGCCTCACTTGGACCTTTCTAGATTTTTAATCTTGTAATGCTAGTGAAAGCTTTATGCAATTTATGACATCCCACTAATAAAAATGTTGGCATGCATGGCCCTTATCCTCTTGGCTGGTGATAAAATAGTCTGTGATTCTAGTTGGGACTGATTTTGACTCAAGTGTTTCTTAGCCAGAGGTAAATTGTTTCTTTATATCTTTCCTGCTGGCCTTCTGAGTTTTGTAAGATTAATTGTTCTCCTGTCGGAGAAAATATCCCAGATATAAAGTATGACCTATGTGTCTAGGGAGGCCAAGAATGGTGCCTGAGTTATATTCCTTCATATAAAAAATAAAATCATACTCTCTTGCATTTTACTTGAAAGCCCCTTTTGGACGCATAATACCGAAACCATTTCAGAGGTCAATAGTTGGCATTTGAATTCCCTAAATGGAACGCCACCAGACAATCAGCTAGTAAATACTATTCTCAGGGATTCTAATGTGAGGAAACAACCAAAACTCACTTTCAGGCTCTGCCTTCTGAAACATAGCAAGACAAAACAGATTAGGGCAAAAAAGAAATACAGCCATATTCATTTAAGATATGTAGATAGAAATGGCAAGGAATTAGCACCATTCACAGGAGTGTCATTCAGTGGTATGTGGCAACCAACTGTTTTGGCTTGCCAGCCACTGTCTGAGTTTCTGCACGGAAGCACCACATCCCAGGAAACTCCTCCATCCCAGGCAGACTGGAACATTTGATCACCCCAAAGTAGGGCAAGTCACAGACCACAGGCCATGGCCCAAATAAATAGACTGTCCAGGAATTTTTATAGTTGATGTATGTTATTTGTTTCAATATCTTTGTACCTCAACCTCCCACTCAGAATTGTTAAAAGGAATTGCCTCAATTCATTGCTAGGCAATTTGCAAATGTGAGATACTATAAAATTATAAAGAATAGCTTGGCAGTGATTTTCATGCAGCTCATAGATCTTACCTGGCTGATGCCAAGGTCTTGCTGTGTAACTATTAGAGCTTTCCTTATGGAGAAAATCTAGCCCATTGTGAGTAATTTTACGTTCCTTTCATTCCTGCTAATGCTAGGCCACTTCTCAGGACAATACAGGGTGACCTTAGCTCCGACTTTGTTTAACACAGTTGGATGTAGCCAAATTATGGGCTTCTTGTTGGGTGAAGCATATTTTTTTGTGGGCTATGGAAGACCTGTAATTCTTTCTTTTTTTTAAATTTAATGCTAAACCATTTATAGCTTTGGGTGATGTAAAATCCACAGGGTGCCTACAACAGTGTCATGCAACCAAAGAGCTTCCCACGTGATCCATCTGGGACACAGTGGAGACAGAGCCTCACCCAAGTCTCCGCCCACTCACTCTCCACATCTGTATTTGCCCACCTGCCCGGTAGGGCAGCAGGCTATAGACAGAGCTTTTTACTTTTTTCTCTGCTTGTGGTTGAGAGGTTTCAATTACCAGCCAGGTTTTCTTTTCATCGAGAGAGCAATTGTTTGAGGCTGTGCATTCATCCACCCATAAGCATCTCAAATCTGTCTGTCTTGCTAGCTTCAGAACCATGGCAACAGCATAGTTTTGTGCAAGAGTCCTAAATGAGGAAGCAAACCTAATTTTTAGGTCCAGCTCTGCCATGGCCTGGATGACCTATTGTGGCCGACCGCATAACCTTACAGGTCTTCCGTTCCCTCATCTGTTAAATGAGAGGGTTGGATTAAATTAGCTGCAAAGCTCTTTGAGCCTCTAAAGTTTTATGATTCAATACAAGACTGCAGATTGATGCAGAGTATGGGAAAGAGATAAAGAGATGCAGGGGAAGATCTAAGCGGAAGATGGAAGCCAGTGCTCTGCAGAGGAAAGGCGGGGCGGGAGAAGATCCTCAATCAAGGGGCTAATCAATCAATGTTAGAACAGAAATAACTGCTATTCAATTCCAAAGAGTCTGCTGGGCTATGCTGTAATGCATTATACTTCTCTTCCACTATCACCCTAACTTTTAGTGAAAGTGCCACCCAACAGCCTACCACTGGGGGTGACATGGAGGGAAGATTACTAGGAAACCAAAAAGATAATGTTCAAAAGTTGATCGCTCCTACGGAAGCACCTCAGAGACCATTAAATTGAAATCCATTTACAAACAGCTCATTTTCTCAATAAAATAAAACAAGTGCACTTCTATAGATCTCAGTGGGAAACCCTGAGCTACGAATACAAGCTCTTGGAAATTTCAACATATGCTTGGCTGCACAGACAGGAATTAAGGAAGCAGAAATCATTACTGTTGCCAGGGCTGGCCTTTATTCTGGGCTCTATAGCCTCCGGTCCATTGTGTTTATTTAAGGGATCCAAGAATTCTATTTTGCTGGGATCTGATAACCCCTATGATTATAAAGGATCTTATTAATTGAAGCAGGCTCCAGAGGGAGATCATGTACCACAAGAACCCTTCAGTTCCTGATGTTATTGGTGGGCTTCAATTATTGCTACTCCTGTTACCCTAATGAACGCCAATTAACTTCTTGAGTATGGTCCGCAAAGGAAAATATTGTCTATTCTAGATTATTTCATCCTCGAGTCCCCAGAACCCCAAGGGGTATGCACAGTAGTAATGAAGATCTGAGAGCTACTTTTACCATTTTAGAAGTTGCACTGAGTCTGCTCCACCCCCGAACCTTTGAATGTAGCTACTTTCACTCTCACTATATTTAAGTAGGCACATTAAATGATAGCAGGAATTTTCTCAGGTCTAATCTCTCTTTACTGCTTCATCCCACAGTGGCTACCTTTATAACCCTGACCCTTTAACCCTTCCAGATATATGCACTTAATATTTTGCATTTGGTCTCTATAATTTTTTCAAACAGTTTTTTAATGGAAAATTTTATATAGATGTGTAGATGGAGAGACAGAGACAGAGCGAGGAGATGGTATAGTAAACCCTCACATACCCATCACAGAGCTGCCATATTATCAACTCATTTGCTGCTCAGATGTGAGCATTTTAAATACTCCCTTCCTATACAATGAAATTATTTTTAGTAATACTTACAAAAGGAAATGAATAATAATGGCCAGAAGAGAATTGCAGACAGTGAAAAAATTTTTTATTGAACTTTGTATATATAATCATGCCAGTAAAAGAGATAAAATAAAATAAATATTACAGTACTAAAATAAAGGCATTATATTTATTCAGTGGTGATTATCTACCTAGCAGTTTGAACTTTGATCCTTTGGTTATAGTCTGATATAATAACATTTTATTCACATAATTAGCCATAAACTAGCATGTGAATATCAATAAAATGAATGTTTACAAAAGGTTCAATTTAGGCAACTACTAAATCATAACACAGATGTAAGTTTTTTGGCTCATTCTTCAGTTTTAAGATAACTAACAACCAAGAAATGAAACTAAGTTTCAATTTTAAAGACACTATTCAAAATTAGTAAAATGTTTCATGTATGAACCAAGATTTCTGACCAACAATAATATTACACCTTGCATTTCAGTCTCTGTTTCACTGTTTCCCATTTGAAGCCCAAATAAACACTCCAAAAGGTCGCATAGTCTGATTGTGCTGGAGTAACTCAATTTCTCTTTCTTTGACTTGTATAATGGCTATAGCAGTCTAGTTAGTTTCTAACCTACATTTTAAAGACAGGAACATGTAGTTCCATCGGGTTAAAGATGTGAACTTCAGAAGAGGTGAGCTTAGATGTTTCCAAACCAGTATGACTTTCATTAATGTTTTAAAGTTCTCTGCAGAAAACACACCCCTTTATTATCTACTCCTGGGATGAACTGCTTCCACCACCCTTGACCTTGGCCCACCCCTGCTCCATGTGTTTTAACACAGTCTGGGCACCTGCTGCATAGTTGCACTTGTCCATACAGTAGTGGCTTGGGGGACCATGTTCTTCCCTTTCCTTGGGCCTCACTCAGGCCATGCATATACTTTAGATTTACGGTTCCTGACTTTGTTCACATTAACTTTAGATTGGACCAGAACATTTGGCTTTGACAGTCCTGCAAGGTACATGATTTTTTGGCCTTTCAGAAAGCACCTTTCTGTAATAAAGCTGTCTGTATTTTTTTTTTTGTGCTTTCAGATGGCCAGCAAAAATAGAAGGTTTTTTTTTCAGTTTTATTAAGATATAATTGACATATAACATTCTATACATTTAAGGTGTACAGCATAATGACTTGACATACATATATTGTGAAATGATTACCACAATAAGTTTAGCTCTATCCCTCACCTCATACAGTTACAAAAAAAAGAATCTTTGCTTTGTGGTGAGAACTTTTAGGGTCTATTCTCTTAGCAACTTTCAAATATACCATATGGCAGTGTTAGCTATACTCGTCATGGTGTACATTATATTTCCAGTGCTTATTTATCTTATAACTGCCAGTTTGTACTTTTTGACCACCTTTGTCCAATTCCCCACTCCCTACCACCACCTCTCGTAACCACAAATCTGATCTCTTTTTCTGTGAGTTTATTTATGTTCCACATACACATGAGAGCATATAATACTTGTCATTCTCTTTCTGGCTTATTTCACTTAACATAATACCCTCAAAGGTCCATTCATACTGTTGAAAATGGCAGGATTTCCTTGTTTTATTTTTACAGCTGAATAGTATTCCATTGTGTAGCTAAAGAAGTTTGTTTCTTTTAATATATTACTGAAAGTTTCAAGAAGCAGCCTCCATATCCCAAATCCTACCTGGTATCTTTTTAAAGAGTGTTCTATCTAAATCTTCAGCCTTAATAGGCATGTTGTCTGAGTCCCATGACACAATGGGGAACAATTTAACCAGTTGCTCTGCTACCTTCTAGAACGATTGTCGTCTTCCACCTGGAGAAAGAGGGAGTTCTAGCAAATGCAATCTGTCCACTCCACATTTAAAGACCCACTATTTAAAAAATCTGCAAGTATTTACCAGGACACCAAATGGAAAAGACATTAAGTTTTATTTTCTTTTCCTCTCAGAAGAGTTTTGATAATAGCTGAGACATGGAGAAAACCAGGTAAGACCATAATGTGGTCAAACACAGGTAGGCAGGATAGACCAAGACGGGTGGCTACCTTAGGAAAGCTAATAATTTGACCCCTCCTCAAACCAATACTCTTGAGATATTTGTTCAATATTCATTTAATGGGACAGGAATATTTTAAAATTTCAATTTGAGGTCACTGTCTAGTTTGGTGGGGGTATGAACAGTGTTCACCAGTTATATAAGAATTGTCTTGTGGCAAAATCTGTATCAACTTATACCATATATGACTGTTTGTATTGATGTTTTACTGCTTACTTATTAATTGGTGCCCTGGCCATCCACTCACTGGCACAGTCCTAATCCAGATTTTGATCAGGATAAAGGAGTAAGTAATTAAGAACTCAGGGAAAGGAGAATATGATAAAGCCTGGCTGCCTTGAGTTTTGTTTGTATTGTGTTACATTGTCTTTTGCTGTTGTTTTTAACTACTATGCTCTACTTTTTTTGTGACTATACCCTTTAAGTAAAAAAAAAAGTTTATAACCACTGTTAAGTATCCTGGAAAATTCTACAACATGATGTTAACTTTTCTTTTTAAATTCCTTTTAGGGAGCCTTTAGATGTCTACAACAGTAATTTAGTGTCTGGTACCCCCAGAATTAGTCAGATATGCTCCCTCTGTCAGTTTCCATATCTAAGCCAGTTCCTAGAACCATAGTCCCTAGAGTAAAAGGGAGATTGGATCATTTTGAAGGATATTACAATACTGCAACAAAAATATTCTGCAAATCTTCCTATAAGCCTTCTAGAAAGGGTCTACATTCACTTCCCAGACTGGTTAGGTATAGTGAAAAGGGGAAAACATACTTGTTTGGAAATACTAAACTCTGGCTCTATAGTGGGTTGAATAATGTCCTTCCCAATTCATGTTCACCTGGACTCTCAGAATGCAGTCTTATTTGGAAATAGCATCTTTGCAGATATAATTATGAGTCATACTGGACTAGGCTGAGACTTAACTCCAATTAATATGTCCTTATAGGAGACAGAGACATAGGGGAAGAAGGCCATGCAAAGACGGAAGCAGAGGTGGGAGTTATGCAGCCACAAACCAAGGAATGCAGAGCCACCAGGAGCCACCAGAAGCTGGAACAGGTGAGGAAGCCTTCTCCCCTAGAGCCTTTAGAGAGATAGTAGCCTTGTCAACACTTTAATTTCAGATTTCTGGTCTCCATACCTATGAAATAATGCACTTCTGTTGTTTAAAGCCAATAAGTTTTTGATAATTTTCATGGCAACTCTAGGAAACTACCAGCCTTTTAACTTGATGCTAATTCCTGGGGACCCAGAAAACAACTGCAGTCTACCAGTCTACCAGGAACTTACGGAAGTCAGGAAATGTGATCTTTTGGCCACCCCATAGTCAATGCAACAGGTCTGTGGACCCACTATATGGTTATTTTCCAAGTTCCTGAATGTTCAGTTAGAATAAACCTGCTAGGCAACTGACGGAATCAGCACATTGTCTTCCTGACCCATGGAGTGATGGCTACTAGAGTAGGAAGCAGCAAGTAGAGCTCTCTGGAGCATCCTGTCCTAATGAGAACATAAATGAAAACCGATACTGCATCCTTGGGAGAACTGTCAACTTTAGTGACATCCTCGAAGACTTGAAGGATCCCAAGGCAGCGATTACTGTCACGTCCCTATTTAACTCATCTGTTTGGACTATGTAGAAGGTAGAAAAGTTTTGGAGAATAATGGCTGTAGGTTATCATAAATCAGTCAGGAGTCTTTGGGCAGTTGCTTTTCCACTTTGGTATACATATTAGAGCAAATCATCTCAGACCCTGACTCCTAATGTACAGTTATTGATCTGGCAAATGCTTTTTTCTCTGCACAAAACCCACTAGCAGCCATTTGCTTTCAACTGGCAAGGATTTGCCTCAGGGTTACATCAACTTTCTTGCTTTCTGCAATAATCGAGGCCACAGATATCTTAGTCATTTTACCATTCCACATAAACTGTGATGCTCCATTAACTGAGGTCCAAGCTAGACCTGAGGAGCAGAAAGTAGCAAGCACCACAGATGCCTTATCTGTATATTTATACACCAGAGTAGAAGATAAATCTCATGAAAACTCACAGGCTTTTTTGGATTTTAGAATAAATATGCACCTAATTTTTTATATGCTACTACAACCCATTTACTAAATAACCCAAAGGCTGCCAGTTTCAAATGGTGCTCGGTGTAAGAGAAGATTCCATAGCAATTTTTGGTCACATGACCGACAGATCCAGCCATACTCAAAGCATCAGGGACAAATAGTGCTTTGCTTCTGGCAAGTTCTAAAAGGAGAATCACCATGCAGATCCCTAGAGTTTGGGGGCAAAGCTATGCTCTCTCCTTTAGAGGACAAAAAACAGTTCCTAATTTGCTACAGGGTCCTGGGAGAGACTCTTGGGACATATACAAACTGAGCTGCCCATAATAAACTAAACTGGGTGATATCTGGCCCCGCAACTTGTAAGTTGAGAGAATCCTCAGCAGCAAGCCATCATCCAGTAATGATAATATATCAGAGGACTCAGGAAGATCCTAAAGACCCCAGTAAGGTGCATGGGTAGCACCTGAGGTTCCCACAGCACCTAGTCCTGTGGGGTTGCCTCCCCTTCTCAGTACCTATGGAAGGCATCGAGGGGGAATGCATTATGATCAGCTGACGGAGGGAGAAAAGCTCAGATCTCGTTTACAAGTACTTCTACACAGTATGCCTATATTAACCAGAAGTGGACTGCTGCAGCAGTATAGCCCAAGTCAGGTGCACATAAGACAGTAGTTATGGGAAAGCCTTCCAGTGGGCAGGATGAAAGAAGTCCATTTGGTAATCCATTCTGTCTGGACTGAAAATAGGCACTGATTCATAGACATTGGGTGGATGGTCAGGGAACTGGAAAGAACAGGAAGGGAAGACTGGTGACAGGAAGACTGAAAAATGGTATAAGGATGCCCATCTTGAAGTGGGCACAGAGTAAAGATGTTTGTTTCCCTTGTGTATGCTCACTGTAGAGAAGGCCATCAAAAGTCGAAATGATAAATTGACCCATTCTGTGGCTCTCAGTCAGACACGCCAGTGCCTGATGAATTCATGTCCAAAGTAGTCATGGCAACAGGGATAGAAGCTACTGAAGGGCTCAACAATGTGGAGATGGCTACTCCCAAGGTTGATATGGCTACTGCTACTGCTGAGATCCTAACCTGCCAACAGTGAAGACCAATGCAGAGTTCCTGGGAGGACCCACTAGCCACCTCGTAGCAGATTCATTACACTGGACCTTTTTCATTGTGGAGGAGGCAAAAAATGAATAGAGAAAATCAATGAAAGCGAGGTAAAAGACAAATTGTTGGATCTTGTGTCCCCTGAGAAAAAGAAGGAAGCACATCTCCTGTTTCTGCCCCTTTGGGTTCCACACCTAGAAATGTTACTCTGGCCAATATATGAGGTGACACCGAAGGCTTCCAGTTCTTTAATTATATCCCAGAGCAGGAAAGGGCTCTGCAGCAAGTCCAGGCCATCCTGCATCAGCCCTGCCACTTCAGTCACCTGCTTCACCAGCTCTTATATTGTTGGAGGTGTCATAGGGGGTCAGGGGGAGGGGTGGTTCTACAAATCCAGTAAGTTGTGGCAAGCTCCAGAAAAAAATCACAGTCCAGATCTCTGAAATTCTGGAGTAAGCTCATGTATCTACATCAGAGAATTGTATGTCCTTTGAAAAGTAGCTCTGGGTGTGCAGCTAGGTACTGGGAGGAATAGAAGGAACACTTGACCCTGAGACATCAAGTGGCCATGATTTTAACCTGCTAATGAACTGGATTTCATTACATCATCAAGTTAAAAAGTTAGATCGTTCCAGCAGAGCCCATCATAAATTGACAATGATACACCCAAGCAGGACTTGAAGGCATGAGACCAGGTAACCTAGTCCCCCACATCACTCCCTATATTTGCACTGGGTTGCACCTATGACCCTATGAGGCATCCCACATGACCAGCTGAAAACCTGCCAGAACCTGGTTTAGGAATGGGTCAGTTGGTCTGTGGCTATTTCAAGAGGTAGCCTTGAAAGCCAGTGGAAAGGAGAAATCTTCACAGTGGGTGGTTCAGTGAGCAGTATACTCATCATCCAATTTGCGTGGGAGGAGAAATGGCCCCAGAGAAGAATACATGCCTATTATGAGTGATCAAGAGCCTAAGGGGAAAAGCACTGGATGATTGCTACTACTATGGGTTATTATTCAAATTTAAATTTAGTAAGTGGAATCAACAACTGCCTGAGAGCATAACTGCCTGTAAAAGTGTTTCCCATATTGAGAATTTCTTAGATGGTATTCTTGATAAGATCAAGATTAGATCACCTTGCATTCAAAATGATTGATAAAAAGTTCTCAAGATGTGCTTCTCCATTTAACAAAAGTTGGCATTTGTGGTAATGAGGTAATACTGTAAGATTCACTTCTACTGCTTCCTTCCACATGTAGGTGTGAACTTAGCACCTGCTCTGGTTGCTCCTGTGACTGTACGTAACCCTGTGTCTGCCTCACCTGCAGAGATAAGCCTGGGTATAAAAAAATGTGGAAGGTGAGTGGAAAGAAACTCAGTTCTAGGTTGCTCTGGAAAGGATTCTATCAAAGCAATCTATAAATGTGTCAAACCAAATGAAAGAGACTTAGAGAATGGTTGAGACCCTCAACTTCTCAGGAAAGCAAAATAGTAGTAAGAATTGCTACATTTTAATGAGTTCTTACTATGTCCCAGGCACTTTGCTAAGCACTTTCCATGCTTTATCTCCTTTACACTAAATAGTTACCATATCAGAAGGTATCTTGTCAGTACCATTACAGAAGAGAAAAGTGAGTCTCTGAGAGGCTGAGAAAGTTGCCAAGAATTAGTAAGTAGGAGAGCTGGAATCACAATGTTGTTTTGCCTCCCCAAGGAGTGAGCTGAAGAAGCAAAACAAAATAATATAAGGGCAGCCAAGCTAGAAGTAAAAGAGATGGAAAGAATGGGATGAGGTAGAGGGATGAAGCAGGTAAGATTAGGTGGTTCAGGAGATGAAGCTCACAAGCGCTGCACGTGTCAGAGTCATGGGTACCTGATCAGGACAGGAGCAGCCCCGGGAGACGCTGTGCCAGGAAGGGGCTGAGGTCGAATCTAAAGTGATGATTCAAGGTCACAGATCCAGTATCACACATGTCTGGAGTGCACATGGACCAGTATGGCATTACCATATTGCTCGTATGAGAAGATGTTCCCCTAGGATGTATCAATTAACAAAATAAATTCTAGAAGCTACATTTAGAAATACTTGGCATTTGGATTTGGGGCTACACATTAGAGTCCCTAGAAAGAAAGAAATGTTTCTTCTCTGGCCCACTTTTGAAGTTGTCTTATTTTATAGTTCTGTATGGTTGATATGCATCAGAAATGACTGAATAACCTAGGTGGCTAAGTTAGCACAGAAACATTCAGCTCACTAAGTGCTCGGTAGCATGTACTTATTTTATAAGATGTTGTAACTTTGCCTGGTAACAATTTTGGTTAGTATCTAGCCTTATACAATAGTCAAGTTATTTTTAAACTGTGTATAAATTAGAGGGTTTGGTAAATTAAATTATGTTTTCAATATCTACTTCATCCAACTCACTGGCTCTTTAGGAATATGAAAGAACACTATGCTTAAATTTTTTTTTAAGATTTCATATTGTAAGTCATAGGGTAGGGAAAATCTGTATTGGCCATTCTATTTTCGGTTCCACCATAGGGTCTGAGTCACCAATGTTCCAACCCCAATGAATTAGTGATAAGGGGAAAGGGACAAAAAGGTTATCAGGAAGCAGGGTTATCTGGTGTATTTGCTCTGTTGTCCCCTGGCACCTCTCGGTGATTGCTCTTGCTTGAGCACTGTCCCCTTTTCCATCTGCCTTTTTTTTTTTCCAGCATGCTTTTGGAATGAAAGCTAAGAAGGCATTTGGCTGAGAGTTATCTGGAAAGGCCAAATCTAAATCACAGTGGTGACCAGGAGCTCAGTGGCAGCCAAGCTCTATGTATGGTGAAAAATGGGGCCAAGCAAGGGAATATTTGACCAGAGAGAATGCAGGGAGCACAAGGGACCAGGCATTTGCTGTCAGGACAATGCAGCCGGGGTAACAGGTGGTGTTGCAGGAGGGGGGCGGAGTACACAGCAGAGATTTGGGGAACAGGAGATCCACAGAGATCCAGACATGCAGAAAGCTCTCAGCATGCGGGGTGTCTAGCAGCTGGCAGCAGGAGCTCTGCACAGGCCCTACTCAGCCTGGCTGGGGCTTGTCTGGCAGGACTTTCCCTGTCATTGTCCATCGTGATCTGTGAAAATCTGTAGGTGCCCCAATGGCTCAGTGGGAGGACAATTCTCCAATGAGTTAGTTCATCAAGTCAAAGATCAGCCACTGGGTATAGTCATAATAATTACAATGATTTTTTAAAACTCAGGGTTCTTTTTTTCCCTTTGGCAGTCATAGCCTGTCTAGGTATCTGCAGGAAGACCAGCCGCCCCCCCCCACTCCCCCGCGACATCAGCCACAGCGCTGGGGCTGTCTGGGCAATCTAGAGCTCAGGAGGTGTGGAGGTAGGACTGCCAGGACTCTCATCAGAGTTCTTATTTCTTCTCAGAGGGCAGCTATAAGGAGGCTGATGCACCAAGCAAGCAACCCAGGCATTCTTGGCAATATCTGGGGAGAGGTAGAGAAGGTGGAGAAAAGACTGAACTGGTTGCTATTTTACATGGGAAGAAATATGACTGTATATGGTACTCGGCAGCTGGTGAGGTCTGGGACATTGAGTAATACGGCTGTGCTGTGAACGCCGTCACCCAGACAGAACGGTGCTCCCAATTAGGGACAGGTAAGGAAGAAGTCATCGAGGGTCTCAGGTAATGTTCTGAGGGGTCCCATGAAAGCACATCTTCCATGTCAAAGTGGTGGCATAGATGAGACAAAAGAAGGTGCGCCTTTATGTGTTTTGTAGCTGTAAGAGTGCTCTAACTCAGGGATCTATAAAGCCCTAAGTCAAGCACAGGGGAAGGTGGAGGGAGGGGCAAGCCTGAAAAACCAAAGACTGTCTTCTGGAGGCAAAGAGGCAAACCTGAAGCTAATATAGCACACCAAGGATGAAGCTGAGGCGCTCTGGGAATACATGCCGCTCAGTAATCGATGGGGGGGTACACGCAGGCAGGTGGGCCAGCAATCACCTGAATCAGGGCCCTGGCTGAGGGCTGACTCTGCTGAGCTGCCTAAGGTATGATGTATGGTCAGAGCTCTGTAGTTAGAGGGACACAAACAGACGGACAGAATGGAACACCAGTGCTGAGTCATTCCATTTGGTTGAAAACGAATTTCCTACTTCTAAAGATGGAATTAAGGTAAGGACACATTCTTTCTCCTTGCAGATAAAATGAGAGCTCCTGTGTCCAGGATTCTCCCCTGGTTGTGGTTGACTACCTCACTGCACACCTGTGGGCAATACATGGCAGTTGACTCTATATAAAGAGCTCTGCCCAGTGCTCTGCGCGCGACATGGTGGCAGGGCTGCAAGGCTGCGGGAGAGCAGAGCAGTGGCTGGAGTGGTGGCAGCCCCGAGAACAGAGGCCCAGAGGACGGCTGTGTGGGGCGATTGTGCAGAGAGGCCCGAAGGACGGCTGTGCAGCCAGAGGGTCCCAGAGGCAGAGACCGGCTTGCTGCATGCAGACTTGCTCTGAGTGAATGGGATTTTAGTGACTGACCTGCCACCTGGAAATAAAGTTGGGTATAACCCTTTCACCCCAAGAACGTTTTGCTGTCATTTTCTTTGGTCACATTGAATCCATAGTGAACTTGCCCAGGGCTGAAACCCATTGGCAAGACACTGCTCTAGACAAGTGGTCCTTGACAGGCAGATAAAGACACCAGTTAATGGTAAATACAAAAGTAGCTTCACTGCCCCCCCTCCCTTAGTCCTCAGATCTGGTGGGCCACTAAGAGGAGTTCCCTAGCCAGGGGAGAGTGAAGTTTTTAGCTCTTGCCACTGCCAGTAGGGTGCAGGGCTGGCATTTGCCATCCCAGCCTCCTATAGGCCCCCAGACAGCCTGAGTCCTCTGCCCCAGACAGAGGAAGGCAATAGGGTGACAGCAAGGCAGAGGCAACGCAGATGAAGCTCACATTCAGCTGCCCCAGGTTGAAAGGAAACCAGAGATCATCTCCTTTAAGGGACTCACCAAGAATAACCATTGTCATGCTCAGTACAGTGAGGTATTCTCAGCCAAGTCACCAGCAGGTGAGAGCGCCCAGCTGTGGGACACGAAGTTAAGTGGACAAGCACATTCTCTCTGCTTTCTGTTCACTTTTGCTTGATCTTGGCTAGTGTACATTAGAATCACCTTGAGAATCTTTAAAATCCATTGAGGCCCTACTTCCAACCAATTAAATAAGAATCTCGGGATGGGATCTGGTACCCAGGGGTTTCAAATCTCCCCAGGTGATTTTAATGTTCTAATGAGAACCATTATCCTATGTCCTCACTTGGATCCCTGGCCCTGGTTCTGCTTACTTGATTTCTCTCCTTTGAATACCCTCCCTGTAGTATTGGCTATTTTATAATCCAGAAAGTTGGACTAGAGTACATCTTCCGTGTCAGAGTAGTGGTGTAGAAGAGATTCCCAGGGAGGCTTCCTTGCCCCTGCAGGGCCTTGTCTCCTGCTGACTCCTGGCTCTACCCAGGCTTCCCCCTTGCTCCTGCCTCTCTTCGGCTTTGGAATCCCCTGTCTCATGCTTCTCCGCTCACATCAATTTCCAGCTCCAGCTTGCAGCTGGTCTCCTCTTGGGCCCACCCAAGGGCTGGCCTCTTTGACTTGGACTAAGGACCCCCTCTGGAGAGCAGGCCATGGTGATGGCACTGGCTGCTGTTCAGGGCTCCACCCCTCCATGGTTTCTGCTCCAAGGGGGCCAACCCCAAAACTTGAGGCATAGAGAATGTGGATAAAATGAGAGCTCCTGTGGCCAGGATTCTCACCTGGCCCTGGCTGACTGGCTCATCGCACACCTGTGGGCAATATATGACTGTGGACTGTTTATAAAGAGCTCTGCCCAGTGCTCTGGGCATGACATGGTGGCACAGCTGCAAGGCTGCAGGAGAGCAGAGCAGAGGCTGGAGTGGTGGCAGCACTGAGGACAGAGGCCCGGAGGACGGCTGTGTGGGATGGCTGTGCAGAGAGACCCAGAGGACAGCTGTGTGGGACAGCTGTGCAGAGAGACCCAGAGGACGGCTGTGCGGACAGAGGGGCCCAGAGGCAGAGACTGACTTGCTGCATGCAGACTCACTCTGAGTGAATGGGATTCTAGTGACTGACCTGCCACCTGAAAATAAAGTTGGGTATAACCCTTTCACCCCAAGAATATTTTACTGTCATTTTCTTTGTTCACATTGAATCCATAGTGAACTTGCCCGGGGCTGAAACCCAGTGACAAGACAGGGAAAATCCAGATTTTCCATTTCCAGACTAGTGATTGGTGAACCCGCTAGGGTGATATGTCAAAGTGCCAATTTCATTCCAGTGAGCCAGCAGGGTAAGCAGTGGCTTGCTTTCCAAACAGTAGGACCAGGGACCTGACAGTGGCATGCTGCTCATGCATCACTGAAAATTGACTCTCCTGCTCTTCTTGGAATTTGACCCAATTATCTCAGATGAGCTTTGGGCAATAACCAGCTCAGGGCCCCATGCAGGATACAGCAAGAGCTTTTGGATTATTCACTCACTGAGTACCTGCCATATGCCAATAGTGTATACCGGTGAATAAAACAGACATGGTCCCTGGAGACTCTCAATCTTACCATCTAGTCACAAATAACGGAAAACCCTGGTGGAAATACTGGAGCAGAACGTGTGGGAAACTGAAGTGCCTGAGCATACAGAGCTTTTTAAATGTAGCATTTCACCCAGCAAAAAATCAACCACCCTGACTTCCTTGAGGCCACACACTCAATTTTTTAATCAAACAATAGGCTGGTGCAGATGGAGCTATTTCTTAATCCCAACTGTTGACACAAAGGCTGCACATGTGTTCAGACAGACGCCCTGCCTTTCACAGCTGTGGGCAAACAGTTAAAGATGCTCAGGAGCTTTTGTTTGTCACCACCAGGGTTTCCCTGGAGAGGAGGGAGCAGGTTTGAATGTCCGTGTCCCTGGAACTCCACAGCTCTTTTGTGCCCAGAGGCTGCAGCTCCTCTCCCCTTGCCAGCTCCCTTCTCAGAACACTAATGATTTTTAGAGGCATAATAAGGAAGGTTTGCATTGAATTATTAAACAATGGGCACTGAAGATATGTTTTCTTTGATCTCCTTATCTCTGGCTTTTATCAGTGTTTTCTTGTTGGGAAGCAAAGATACCTATAACACAGAAGCAGATTATGTTTTCTGTCTCATAATATTTCCCAAACTTATTTAAAGCCCCTGCATTTCAAAACCCCTCGTGCCCTTTGATCAACTTTAACAAAAAATCCCACGCCCTCCTTTATTTTCTGCAATCGAACATAAATATTGGAGGAACAAAGGCTCTAGAACAAAGCACTGCTTTATTTTCAAACCAGGCGCACAGCCCGGCCCCCTTGAGACTCTGGTGGGTGTACACGTGGGAGGGTGAACTCCCTCCAGCTCCTCAGAATCATGGTTCCAAATGGTTATATTAACATTTGCCATCCTCATTTGTGGGTAACATCCCACTGGCATTTTCAGTTGTAAACGTTTTCTCTGAGGCATTAAATTTATGATGTGATAATGAGACAGACTTTAAACAAATAAACAAGAATGCATACACCAAAGGAGCACTGTGCTTTTGAAACGGCCAGCCTGGGGATCGGCGTGTATTTGCAGGGCTACAGCTCATGCTCAAAACAACCTTGGAGTGCTCATTTAGATGAAGCAGGAGGCAGAAATCATGACCTCTGGACGCAGGTGACCTGGCTACAGATCAAGTTCTGCCACTTTTTAACTTGACCTAGTTGCCTACCATCTCTCTGAGTCTCAGTTTCCTCATTGGTAAAATGAGAAAAAAGACAAGAAGAAAGGTAGGTAAAGTGCTCATGCCAGGTAATAATAAGTAGTTATTAATATAATTGTGAATAATGACATGTTCTCTTGAATTGCATTAAAAGATCTTGGAGTGATTTTTTAAAAAAATCCCAAGCCTTTAAGGTCAAATCAGGAAAAAAAAAAGTGGATTATAAATGGCTAGAAATCCTCATTGGGGTGGAAAAAAATATTTGTTGCTACAGTTAACCAGCCTAAAATTTTATGTGGCTCATTAAGGGACCCGGAAGTCAACTCCAGAAGATGTCTCCAAGTGTCCACATTCTCCTTAGAATTGTCCATGGGTCCCCTGGGCAGCCACTTTCAAGTGGATATGACTCCTTTGAGTTCAAGTATGCTGTGTGGCGTTAAAGGAAGTCTCTTTGCTTTAAAGTCACACCACCTATGTGGACCCTGTAAAAAAGAATTAGTGTAAATCTGCCTTGTCATTTCCTCTAGGTCCTGATGTATGTCTTCTTTCTTAAACTGTGGGATGTGGAATGGGGGGGTCCCCCCACTTTTTTTAATGTTTTCCCTTTAATTTCTGAACCCTTGTAACTGAAAAAGAAAATGAGACCCAGTCCCTGCTATCCCATTTCAGGAGGCTTTCAGGTTTCCATTTTCCTTGTCTCACCCCAGATGCCTGGCATATGTGATAGCAGCAAAAACAGAATCTGTTGCATTTTTGGAATGTTTCTAATGCTTAAGCAGCCCAGGGACTGCAGCAGCTAAAATAGCCACACACACACACACACACACACACACACACACACACACACGCACGCACGCACGCAAGCATGCACACACACATTTTTTTTTTTTAATCCAGATAGCAAAGAGCAAAATTGTGCCTGAAGAACTTTGGAAAAATCACCCAATTGCATTCTAATATCTTAATTTCCCTCTATTTGCCACCCCACCACCATTTCCCGATAGGAAAACTGCTTTAGGTGTTAGACAATGCTACTACACAATAGAACTATAAATCCAATGTTTGTCTAGAATGTAATGGCACCACTGAACTCCACCCTTCCTCCCGGTAACAACATCAGAGAGTTAGCAAAGGGCAAAATCATCTGTCGGTGTCTCGGAGTGGATTTTAAAATTGCTCCCCCAGGGTCTCCTAGGGTTTTTCAACATGAAGGTGTTCATCCAGCTGAAAAAATTTTATGTCAGTAAGCAATTTAAGATTCAACATGTCTGGCAATTCACATTTTTTTAAAGGATGAGAAAATTCAGCAGTAAATGGGAGTATGTATGCTGTAGCGGGGGGCGGGGGGGGATCTTTTGAACCTTCCTCTGTCATCTTGAGGCCTTTAGGGCGGGCACTCTAGAGGATGTTGGATTATAAAAATCATTCACTCATTTCTGGGACCTGAGCACATCTGAGAATAACAAATGTGAGTCACAAATGAAGGTGCTTTGAGCTCACTGGAAGGCTTGTCTTTAATACAGACAATTCTACTTCTCTAATAAAACCATAGTGGGCCTCTTTTCATCAGAAGGTGTTTTCTGCCGTTGCCCTTCCCTAGGGCCAATGGGATTCATCCCCTATAGGCACCGTGGCTGTCAGCACCAGGGTTGTGTGGATTTAGCTGGCCTGGTCAGGAGATCAGTCACAGGGGGGCTGGGCAAATAAGTAAGCACGCTGAGAATTAAGGAAGCCAGGTCCCTCATTGTTGAACAGATCTATATTTGAGCTATGAATTTAGAAAGGAAGAAGAATAAACTCTGTGATAATTGATTGGAATTGAAGTTATTCAGGTGAACTGGTTTTTATGTAAATAGATGTTAGATTTATGAGTATTTGTATGTATGGTATATACTTACATAGGCACACATGTATACAGACAAAATCCACATCTATCGATCGATCGATTGATCATCTATTTTTCAGTCTGTGTAATTTCCTACCTCTATCTGAAGAGAGTGTCTGGAAGTAAAAACACCTAAAGTAGCAATGAGCATAACTAGTACCCACATCTTAGCTTCTAAATATTAGGCGATGCATCTCCATTAAAAGGAACCAGCACTCTTTCAAGAAATGACTGATTCCAGGGTGTGGTAGGTTAAAAAATGGCCCACCAAATGATACCCACATCCTAACCCCTAGAACCCTATAAATGTTATCTTACTTAGAAAAAGGATCTTTGCAAACATGATTTTTTTCTTCAAGATGAGGAGATTATCCATATTACCTGAGTTGGCCCTAAATGCCATCAGAAGTGTCCTTATAAGAGAAAGACAGAAAGAGATCACAGACCAAAAAGGGGACAATGTGACCACGAGGCAGACACCAGAGTGCTGTGGCCACAAGTCAAGGGATGCTGGTGGTCATCAAAAGTTGGAAGAAGCGGGGAATGGATTCTCTGCTGGAGCCTCCAAGGGGAGGAGCGGGGTCCTGCTGACTTCTCGATTTCAGCCCAGTGATACTGACTTCAGACTTGTGGCCTCCAAATGTGCAACAGAATAAATTTCTGTTGTTTTAAGCCACAAAGTCTGTGCTAATCTGTTACAGCAGCCACAAGAACTAATCTCATACCGGGCTAGGACAATGAATGTACAAGATGAATCCAGAACATCTTGTTATGCCTGAAAGTGAGCCAATGCTCAGGAATTATGAGAGCGTATCAAAAAGACCCAGCTTGAAGGGTCTCCCACTAGTTAAACTGAAGGCAATTCAGAATCAAAATAAATATCAAGACTATTATAATCCATTATAAATAAAATAGGAATTCATGAGTCTAAAATGATACAGTTAAATAAATAAAAACTCTCTCTCACAGTATAATGCCAACCGATACGTACAGAAACAATGATGAAATTATAAAATCGGTTGGCAACCATCATAATAAAAATTGATTTAGGCAAGAATCATCAATGGAAAAACTAGTGGATGAAAATTTGATGAGAAAGAGAATACTTACATAATCTCACAGACTCTCCCAATAAAATACGTATTAATTCCTTATTAATAAGTAGAAATGCTTTTAATTTTACTATAGAGAAATTTGACAAATGCAAGTTAACTAAATGAGCAAATTTAATGGTACCATTAATGGGACAAATCAACACCATGTACCCCTGATATGATTCACTGAGCAGAACAAAGCATTACTCTGTGATAGCCATGCCCCCAAACTGCATGACCTAAAGCTAATCATGAGGAAATATCAAACAAACCCAAACTGATGCTATTCTACAGAATAAGTGACTGTACTGTTTGCAAATATCAAAGACATGCAGGACACGGAAAGGCTGAGGACCGCATCCAAACTGAAGGAGGCAAAAGAGATCTGGCACCTGAAGGCACCTGGATCGGATCCTGGATTGGATGCAGACCCACACAGGGCATCACTGGGACAGATGGTAAAATCTGCATGTTGTTTGTGGATTAGATGGTAACTTGTATCGATGTTTGTACTGTAGTTATGATGGAGAATGTCCTTGCCTTTAGGGAATGTGTATTACAGTTTTAAGGGATAATGGGGCATTATGCCTGCAACTTCCTCTCAAATTGTTAAGAAAAAATAAAGTCTGTAAGTAAGCTTAAAAAAAAAACAAAGCATGTAAGAATGAAAAACAAATGTGGTCAGATGTTAAAATTAGGAAATGAAGGTGAATGAAGGGCATATGAGAATACTTTGTAGTATTGCAACATTTTTGGAAGTTTGTAATTATTTCTAAAGAAAAAACATTCATTATTCTTCGATGGTACCTTACCACTTGTATCCATTCAGAGTCCTTGCTGCCTGCCTACAACATTACTCAGACATGTGGAGGGCCCTGAAGGGAAAGCCAGGGCACCTGGTTCTGCTACTGTCCGTGTGGCCTTGTGCAGGTAACTGAACTCTCTGAACCTCAGTGTCCTCAGCTTTATTGTTCTCTGTCTTTCTATGCCTTAGGCATTGGTTTTCACTAGTTTACTTCAGATTTAAAAGGGTCCACTGGCAAAAGTCAACAGCCATTACACAGAATGGGGAGCAGCTGCTAATGGGCATCTAATACCATTTCTTTTTGTAGTGTCAGAATGTTCCAAAAGTAGATTGCCGGGATGGTTGACTAACCCTGTGAAAATAGGGGAAAAACACTGACTTGTGTACTTTAAATGGCTGAATTATAGGATATGGGGATTATATCTTAATAAAGCCATTGAAATCACTGCTGCTCTTTCCCTCATGCCACAGCCAACTGTGAATCTGAATGGTTAGAGCAGGATTCTGTGCCAGAATGCCCACGGGTTAACAGCCGGGTGAGTAGAGGAGACTTGCTCTCATCCCAGAGGCAGGGTGGGAAGGAAAAGAACAAGCAATAAAGGATGTTTCAGAATGGATGGAAGAGAGAGGTCCCCGAGGGCCTGCCTCCCAGGCCCTATTGTTATCCTCTGCCCCTCTCACTCTGTGCACAGCTCCTGGGTGACCAGACCCTTATCTGTGGCTCCAATTCTCCCCCATAGGTTTGTGATTTGTTGTGCAGTATGGGATTAGAGTTTGCTGCAAATGAGAGAACACAAAAGCAACACTAGTTAAAAAAGCTTAAACCAAAGACAAGCTTGGATTTTTTTCTTTCTCACATAAAAGTCTGAGTAAATAGTGTGGGGCTGTTATGAAGCTCCAAGATGTTAAGAGACCTAGGCTCTGAGCTCTGCGGGCAGCCTCCATGCAATCCAGATGTTAGTACAGGCAGATAGCGTGACATGAACCAAGAGCAAGCAGGCAAAAAAACCAGCACATGCAGTGGTCAGCCCATTGACAGCCTGGGGGGTATTCCCTGGGTGGGACCAGGAGTGAAATACACTAGGAACCAGGAAGCCAAACAGTGTAAACACCTGGAGCTTGTAACCAATCGGGGCACTCCAGTTGCCATCTTGGACACCTTCCAGTGTGGTTTCGCTCTGGCTTAATAAACTCCTTGCTGCTTCTACTTGCTCTTTGGTTCCTCGACTAAATTCTTTCCTAGCAGAAGACAACGACCAGGGAACCCAATGCACTCAACACGGGCAGCATCCACACCTACAGCATGAATGATCCCTTCTGGCATAGTATAAAGTGATGGCCCTGCCCAGGAGCCTTCTCTCTTGTTCTCCTTCAAGTGTTCTCAACCTTATTGTCCAAGGTGGCTGTATCTGTCTTCCAGGCAGGAAAATGGAGGGAGGGACCGATGCAAAAGGAGGCACACTGGGTACACGTGGGCTGAATCCAAAGTAAGGTTGTCAGAATGTCTCACATGACTTCACTTAGATTTCATTGTCTAGAATAAAATGAAAAAAAAACACTTAGATGTTGATAGAGTAAGATGACATTCTAGGAAGTAATATAGTATCCTAACCCAGAAATAATCTTTAAATTTAGCATTGATTCTTATATATATACTTTACAGTTACTGTTTGTTATTATATTTATAAAATGTGGGGGGAAAAAGGAGAAAGTTTCAAAGTAAGAAAAAAAATTCTATTGTCTAGAGCTTAGTCAGATGACCATACTCAGTTGCAAAAGAAGCTGGGAAATGTTTTATTCTAGGTGTCCATATATATATATTCAGCCAAAAATATAAGAAGAGGTGTTGTGGCTGTGGGGAGGAATTATAGTACCAAAGAATAGGAGATAGCAGATACGGAGGAACAACCAACGGTTGGGTTGTTCCTTCCAGTCTGTACTTGTGGTCCAGATCCATATATCCCCTGTCTCCTGGACATCTCTACCCACAGGACTCACAATATAACTGAACTTGCCCTAAATGGAAAATTTTTACCAACCCCACCCCCAACTCAGACCTGTTCCTTCTCTGGTGATCTCTACGAATGGCAATGTCATCCACCTACATGGATGAGAATCATCTTAGACTCTTTCATTTCCTTCGCCACCTACTTTGTAACCCTGTCCTGCAGCTCTACTAACTAAATGGCTCTCAGGTCCATCTTCTCTTCCCCATTCTCATTACTTTAGCTCAGCCTCTCATTTTTTCCTGCTCTGGATTACTACTGGGATCTCAAACTGGGCCCCCTGCCTCCAGGCTGCACTCCTACAATTCTTTCCCACATTGCAACCCTCATGCTCTTTCTAAACATAAAGTCCGTTTTGACCCATTCCTCCTTAAAACTTTCCTGGGGTTGCCCATACCTTTGGTGGTAAATTTCACTTTCTTTAAGCAAGGCTCTTCATGAGCTGACCTCTACCCACCCCTCCTTTTACCCCATCTGCTGGCTTTCCCCCACACACCCTTTGCTCCAGTTGTACTGAACTATCTGTAGTTCCCTAAACAGTCAGCAGTTTCATGTCACTCTGCCTTTGGACATGATTGCCCACTCTGTCTGCAATGACCTTCCCATTTTTGTTTATGTAACTCCCGCTTCTTGAAACTCAGCTCAAGCATTGCCTCTTCCAGGAAGCATTCTTATGTTCCCAAACCTGATTGGGATGTTTTTCCTCTTACTCTTTAATTCACCATGCAAAACTACCTCAGTATTCATTTATTTGTCTGTTTTTCCCACTAGTCTAAGAGCTCTCAAAAAGATCTTGTCTTTTTTTCCTTTCCATCCCTAGTGCCTGACAGATAAATACTTGTTGAGCAAATAAATATATCAGGCTCAGTCTTACACATGTTTATACATAAGATTTGATTCTCATAACGCCCCTATGAGATATATCCATTTTGTAAATAGGGAAACTGAGGCTCCAAATGAGGCTCCATTCAGTTCCAAATGAAGAACAAACAGCAGAGCCGCACTATATGTTCAAGATTACATGTTATTATTATTGTTCCTCTTTAAGCAAGGTGTGTGTAATCCTTGCATTGGAAACAGTTTTCAGGCACAATAAATAATATGCTCCCTTACTGCGGATGCACTAAGGCAGATCAGAGAGTTGTAAATTCCTTACTCAGCAGCTGGCATACAATAATGATACCTTTAAATTCCCTAGTGTTCTACCCTCCCCAAAAGTTGTAAGAAATCGAAACTGTGCTGCTTGAATGAATTCATTTGTGTGGAGAACAAAGCCATTTTTACGTACTCCTGCAATGTCCATTTGACTGGAAGCCAGAACATTTTACACAAGCAGCAAAATTCATCTCCTGCAATTGATTCAGGTTTTGCCCGGTAGCGCATGGGGCTAAAGAGAAAGCAAAGTATGTGCTTGCAATTGCACTTGGAAGCAGTCCCACTTATAAGAGCTGTTAAAAGTTGTTCTTTTGGTTTTGCATTAAATTATTTTAATGGAGCCATAAAGTTTAGTAGGAACAAGGAAAAGCAGGGAAAGGAAAGTTGAGACTTTTGATTTATTCATTTAACAAATAGTGAGCACCTGCCACAGGAGGACCTGTGGAAACATGAAAGTTAGTCACACAAGAGTTCTGCCTTTAAGAGAGTACAATACCGCAGGCAAGGTGATGGGCATGCACATGCATGCACGTACACACACATGCACACAGACATATGCACACAGACACACATGTGTGCACGCAATTGTATTATCTCACGACTCAACCTCTTTACTGAATCTTTTGCTGCCCAAACTCAGGCACTGAATAGATTAAGATACCTGTTTAAATAAATCCATCTCTGTCCAAACTTTTACCATTCACTTTCCAAAACTCAAGAACCTCAGGTAGTCAGTACCTGAACTCACTCTCCAAACTGCCAGTCTCCCAGCTCAGGACCCTGCTCACCAAGGCAGCTGCCCACTTACTACTGTGTGAAAATGACAAGGGCTGTATGAGGGGCCCCAAATGCCATGAAGCTTGGAGGAGTGGGGGATGCCTTCCAACAGGGTATGGTTTTCACAGAGAACGTATTTTAACTGAGCCTCGAGGGATGACTAGAAATGTTTTTCTCTAACGTCAGTGCCACCTGGCATCCCTCTTATTTGTCCCTATGTGGCCCCCTGCCATGTTCCCCTAGCAGTTCTAACCCTTAACTGCCTTAACTACTGTCAAGTCCCCTACCTCTATTCCCCAACTCATTCTCTCTTACTTCTTACTTCAGAGGGTAAAAGAGGGGCTTTGACAAAGAGAGATGGAGAGAGAGCAAGCTCTCTGGTGTCTCCTCATAAGGGTGATAACCCCATCAAAAGGACTCTACCCTATGATCTCATCTAAACTTAATTACCCCCCAAAGGCCCCACCTCCAAATACTACCATACTGGGGGCTAGGGCTTCACCTTATGAACAGGGGGGTGGGGTGGGGGGACAGACAATCAGTTCCTAAGAGTACTCCAGTTCTGTATTTCCTGGCATCTTCTGCCTCTCCTTAGCCTGTTCTCAGGCAGGCTTGAAAGAGGGCTGACAGCTATGAGTGACTTCATTTTCCTGACCACATTCCCTTCTCCCCAATAAAAACCACCCAGCCTTTCTACATTTCATCCATCCTTGCCTCATTCCCATCTGTCTCCAAAGAAGAAATTCCCTAGCAGAATGAGTTCTCCGTTTGTCCTTTGAATTCTACCCCTTCCAAGTCTGTAGGTCTATGATAAACATCCACCGTGTTTTTTTCCATATGCCCCGCATGCCTTCCTTTTCTAACCCTCCCTCCCCTTTTCTGTATGCTTGGGGCTGTCAGTAGTGGAACTCTGCTTTTCCTTTCACAAGGGGTGCCCATGACCCAAATAAGGCCAACTGGAGTCTGTTTCAAGGATGGATAGGGGCACTGGAGACACTTGCATTCTTTTCTCTGGGATTGCTGGCTGCAGGACTAGTGTAAGCCTGGCCGTCTTTTATGGAATGAGCTTGCCTAGAAACAAGGCCGAGGAGAGGCCAAAGGTGTGAGGAATTGCAAAACCAGAGCACTGGATGCCGTGTCCTCCCCAGTTTCACGTGGTGAAGCCCTAACCCCCCAACGCGATGGTGTCTGGAGGAGGGGTCTTTGGGAGGTAATTATGTTTACATGAGGTCATGAGGGCAGGGTCTTCACGATGGGATTAGTGCCCTTAGAAGAAGAGGCCATGGGGTTTGCTCCTTCTCTCTCCACCCCGTGAGGACGCAGCAAGAAGGCAGCCGTCTAGCTGTAAACCAGGAAGACTCTCATCAGCACCTCACCATGCTGGCACCTGATCTGACTTCCAGGACTCCAAAACAGTGGGAGAAATAAATGTCTGCTGTGTAAACCATCCAGATTATGGTGTTTTGTTACAGAAGCCTGAGTTAAGATGAGTACTGACAACATCGTTTTTAAATGTTGGTGTTTTTCAGGTATGCGAGAAAAAAACTTTCCTCTTTGCTTAAGGTTAGCTGAATTGGGTTCTGTTGCTTGCTCTCAGGAATTCTGGTTAAGCAGTCTTCTTACTCCATCAAGCAGCTCCCCCTCTGTCCAGTAACTCTGGGGTCTTCCTTCCAAACGAACTCCTTCCCTCAGCCTATACGCATGCTCTGGACTCCATCTGTTTAGAAAAGCTCTCTGTTGTTCCTACGACTACTGCCTGCTCACCCTACTTCCCTTCATATCCATAGGGCGGAGTTGGTAAGTGATGAAGTTTTCACTATTCTGTGGCAAAAAAGCAACAAAATACATATATAAGGAAAATACAGTGAGGTTTTCTTTTAAATTAGGTTTATTAAAGTACAATATAATACCATAAAATCTACCCTTCTAAAATTTACAGTTCTAAAAGTATTAAGAAATGTAAACAATTGTGTAACCAGCGCCATCATCAAGATATAGGGTATTTTCATCATCCCCCAAATTCCCTCTTGCTCAACTCTCCCCCAGGCCGTGACAAATGATCTAACTTTTGTTCCTACAGTTTTCTTTCCCAGAATGTCATGTAAATGGAATCATACCATAGTAGCCTTTTGTGTCTGACTTCTTTTATTTAGTGTATTTTGAAATTCATTCATGCTACTGTGTGTTTCATTAGTTCACCCTTTTAACTATTGCATACTATTCCCCTGCATGGTGGTACCACAATTGTTTTTCCGTTCCTCTGTTGATGGACATTTAGATTGTTTTCTATTTGGGGCAATTATGAATAAGCTGCTATAAACATTTGTATACAGGTCTTTGTGTGAACATATGCTTTATTTCTCTTGGGTAAAATCTGGAGTAGGATTGCTAGGTCATATGGTAGATGGATGTTAAAGTATAAAAACTGCCGTACTGTTTTCTAAAATGTCAGTGCTATTTTGTATTCCTACCAGCAATGTATGAATGTTCAAGTTATTCTACATTATTGTCAGGACTTGGTATTATTTTTTGAATTTGTTTTTTGGGTGGTTGGTTTGTTTTTGCCATTCTAATGGGTGTGTAGTAATATTTCATTGTGGTTTTAATTTGCATTTCCCTAATAACTAATGATGCTGAGCATCTTTTCCTGGGCTTATTTGCCATCTGTTTTCAGGTTTTTGGTTAAGAGGTCTTTTGCCACTTAAAAAATTGAGTTGTTTGCATTCTTATTGCTTTGTGAGAGTACTTTATATATTCTGGAAACAACTCCTTTATCAGATATGTTTTGGGAAAATATTTTCTCCTAGTCTCTGTTTATCTTTTAGTGACCTTCAAAGAGCAGTTTAAAATTTTGATGACATCTAGTCTACCAAATTTTTCTTTTTGTTTGTGCTTTTTGTGTTCTAAGAAATCTTGTCTAACCACTGGTTTATTTTTTAATTAAACTGAAGTTATTAAATTCAAAGCATTTTAAAATTTATTCTGAGATTGTGCTTCTTTGTTAGAATTAAAATACTTTTCAAAAATAATAAAAGAAAGAAGTGTGTGTGTGTGTCTGAGTGTCTGAGTGTGTGTGTGTGTGTGTGTGTGTGTGTGTGTGCGCGCGCACATGTGTGTGTGTATAGGACGTGGGCTTGCCTAGAAAAATGGAGTTGATTAACGATTCTATGTTAGTGTCATAGGTCAGGTTCCCCAGGAAGCAGACAGAAAGTTGCATGTGACAGAACCCTCTCCTTGGCTGGATTCTAGTCAGTCTCCTCTAAGGCCTCTTCTCAAATAGTCTTTGATCTTGGGCTTCAGTGTGCATCACCCAGTTGTAGAAAGAATCCTGTTAAGCCACTTTAGAGAGAATCCCCCACCCTCAGTATCTGATCAAATTCTGCCATCTGCTAACATTTCCTAGGTGGTATCTGATCACCTTGGCCTGCCATCAGCAAGAATTTTATCAAATGGGTTTAGTCAGAATCTTCCCTTATCTCTGATGTTTCCTCTTAGCAATTTTTCATTCACTGACCACCCCCACCCCACCACCCTGCTCCTTAGCTCTAAATCCCCATTTGTCCTGCTGTATTCAGAATTGAACCCAGTTCTATATTGAGGTCTCTTTTCTCCCATTGCAATAGTCCTTGAATAAAATGCTTTTCGCTGCTTTAACTACTGTCCAGCTCTGGTTTTTCTTTGACACCTGTAGGACTTTATTAGGGAGTGTGCTACCAGAAACAACACCTCCAAGAGTGGGAATGAAACAGGATTGGCAGAGATGTTGAATTATGATACAGTTGCAACAGAGGCCCCAGCTGATCCCATGGAGAGTTCTAGAGCTGGGATGTCCCTTCAGAACAGAGGGAAGGTCTGGACCTTTGCATTCCTCAATAATTCCTGCCCATCAAATGAGATAATGTGTGAAACTAATGTAAAATGTAGTATAGGAGTGAAAGAGATTAAGTATTTGAACTACAGTTAAGTCTTGATGAGCCTGAGGCAATCCTTCTATAAGGAGAAAAAAAACTAATTAGACATTTGCAAAACTCTTTCCATGGTTCTGTGACCTCTGCCACCCAGCAGCCATGTATCCTGGCAACAGTCTCTGGGCTTTATGCCTGGTTTGCCTCACTCCCCACCCCCTGCCCCCTGGGGTGAATACATCACTTTTACCTGCTCCATTGTTTCTCTTCCTCCTGAAAAAAAGGAACAGTTTTATTTGTGTGCAAATGACTGCCCTTTGCAGCTGGTAGATCTGGATGTTAAAGAAACTGTACAAAGGAACAACTTCTATGCCCAGTAGTGAATCCTAGGGGATGTGGGTAGGCTGCATATGAGAAATTTAATAAAGAATAAGTCCTTATGGTATGTGGGAAATGATGTTTTGCTGGTTTTAATTTACATGCTTAGGCCTCACCAGTGCCCTGTGCAGCCCTCTGCCCCACTTCCCCACTTCTCCCATTGCTGTCATTCTATGCCAAATAGGCAGACAAAAAACTCAGTCACCCACCACTGAGCTCTGCACAAATATATCTGAGGATCAGCAGAAGAAGAGTTTCCCCTTCCCAGGTGGTCCTCCTGGCCCCTTTTACTCCTCTCAGCAAAAAGTGCTCCTAAAGTTGGACCTGTCAGGAGAGATGAGATCTAGCTGCTATCGTATTTTTAACCTGACCCTCTGGAAGGGAGGAAACTAGCCTGGGATCATTTGCTTAGCTTGTGGCAAATTAGAATTAGAGTCCAATCTCTTACCTGTCAAGTCAACCAAGCCAGAAACCCCAACTATCCTTGCTTCTGTCTTCCCTCCTCCTCACATCCACTTAGTCACTAGGTTATATCTTTTCAGTTTAAAAATAGCTCTCAGCTTTATCCCATTCAGCCCAGTTATCATTGTACTTCTTTGTACCTAATCTCTCGGGCAGTTGCAATTGCTTCTTAACTGGTGTCTCTGCCTCTGTTCTTCCATTGCCAGCCCATTCTGCACACAGCAGCCAGAGTCACCTCAATCAGATTGCAAGCTCGAATTTGACAGCTCGTTCCCTTGCTTAAACCTCTCCATTGTCCCCATTCCCTTTTATGATAAGTTCCAAACTACCCATACTTACAAATGTCATCCTTAGCATGACAACAGTTATGACAAATTTGGCAGCAAGCACAATTAAAAGTGGCTTTTAATCATAGGGTATTTGTTTTCTAGCTACAAGTCCTAAGGGAGGCAATCTTATAATTGGTTTGATGACTCTGTGATGTTGGTGACGACCCCACCACTCTCTGTCCTTCCTCTCCCACCCAGTGTGTGGCTTTCGGCCTCAGCCTTCTTGCTTATTATGATTACGAGATGGCTACTGCCACTCCAGATACCACGTCCTCACAATGACAACATCCAAATCACAAAGCAAGGGAAGGAGCGAAAAGAGAACTCCTCCTGGTACAGAATTTTTTTTTTAAATCAGGGAAGTAACTCTTTTCCTAATGTCCTCCACTAGTCATTTTCTTCTATTTCTTTGGTCAGAACTGAGTCCTAAACCCAGCCGTAGACCAAGCATTATCATCAAAGGTAAAGAGGACTGCTATGATTGGCTTAGTCCAATTGTGACTTATGTCCTGGCCCTGGGCACTTTACCATCTGAACAAATTAAAATTCTGTGAGCAATGAGAAATGGCTCCTAGGATGGCAACCTACAGTGTGTGTCCCAACCTCTAAGGTCCTTGTGAGCTAGCCTCTACCTACCACGTTAGCTTTATTTTCTGCTATTCTCCTTTTTAACAGTTTTTAACTCTGGCCATATGAAACCATTCACACTTCCCAGAATAGTCCACCATGACTTTGCACATGCTGTTCCCTGTGCCTGCAATGTTTTCCCCTTGATCGTCTTATGAACTCTCACTCTTCTTGGAAAACTCACCTGAAGCCTTAACCAGCTTTGTAAAACCTTTTCTGATCCTGCAAAGCAGGGTCAGTCACCTTGATCTTTCTTGGTTCAGATAGTACCTGGTACACTGTAGCTGCTCAATAAATATTTGTTGAGAATCTTTGCATCATTCAAGTGTGCTATTACTTTGAGCCATCAGATGACTACCACTGCTTATGCTTCTATTAAAATCATTACTTTTGTCATAGAGCCATGTGGTCAATTTTATGTATCAACTTGATCCAGACATTGGATGCCCAGATATTTGGTTAAACATTATTTCTTGGTGTGTCTGTGAGGTTATTTCTGTATGAGATTAGCATTTGTATCTGTAGGTTGAGTAAAGCAAATTACCCTCCCCATGTAGATGGCCTCATCCAATCCTTTGAGAACCTGAACAGAACAAAACTGCAAAAGAAGGAAGAAGTCGCTCTTCTCCTGACTACTGGAGCTGGGACATTGGTCTTCTGCATTTGGACTGAGACTTACATCATCAACTCCCCTGGTTCTCAAGCTCTCAGGCTCAGACTGGAGCTACACACTGGCTTTCTTGGGTGTCCAGCTTGCAGACAGCAGATTGTGGGACTTCTCAGCCTCTATAATTGTATAATTATCTGTCTATCTGTCTGTCTGTCTGTCTATCTATCTATCTATCTATCTATCTATCTATCTATCTATCTATCTATCTATCCATCTATCTACCCATCTTCTATGGGTCCTGTTTCTCTGGAGAACCCTAATACAAGCCAGTTAGTAGATGTATTAGTATATAAAAATGTTTCTCAATGATGAGATCAAGTTGCTAATATGGAATGTGATTTTGAGGGAGCTAAAATACCCTACTTTTATATTTAGTCTCATAATATTCCATCCAGTGGTGCCTATGATAAATAATTCTCTTTCACTCCTGTGTATCTTGTATACCTATTTTTGCTGTCAGGCAAATTATCCTATGCATGCTGTGTAGAGATAAGGACACTTGAAAATGCTCATCTGTATTGGGGTTAATACTAGCTGGGGTTGTGAGGACAGAGGAATTATTCAAATGTACTAGTGAGATAAAGAGTGAAAGGATGAGTGAAAATGATAAAATGTTGGCGTGCAATTTATCTCAGAGTGTGGGAAGCAAATTCAAAATAATTTCAGGTGATAGAAGTACTTAGCCTCAAATAACTGTAATGTACAAGAAGCTCATTTCCTTTTTAATTCTCTTTCAGTCCTTGTAAATAGACTATTTCCGCAAGTCACCAGGCTCAGGAAGTGACATTCTACCGTCTCTGGAGCTCTGCACTCTGATGCAGCCGACAGTGGCTTAGAGCCAGTCCAGAAAAGCAGGTGAGGCAAATCTCTGGCTTTCTGCCACCTGACAGGTATTGACTAGTGAATAAAGAGAAGCAGAAAATGTCTATGGACCCAAAGAACAGGACTTTTTGAGGAGGAAACTCCTATCAACAGAATGAGACTTTTGGGGTATATGTATTTAAAAGGAAAATAAGGGCTCTAAAGTTAAAGAAGAAAAGGGAGAAAAGATGGAATGAAGGAAAAAAATGAAAGGAAGGGAGGAAGAAGTTGAGACTTTGAGAACTAAACAGGACTCTGAAGCTGTTTAGACGGTTGCTTCCAGGAATCTCTGCCTAATTTCTTTGAAGCATGACTCAGGTCCTTACCAAGGGCATATCAGTTCTTGTTTTGGCAGAACTTTAACCTACTTGTACTCTGTGCTCAGGCCAGGCTCCTCCATCCTTCTCCCTCATCCAGCCATCTCCTTTTCAGGAAAGAATCACAGATGACAAAGGGACCTGCAGCACACACACCTGACTGGAGCAAGGTTCTGATTCTCTTGTGCTGTAGCTGTTCTTGGCCCCACTGCCTCGGGCTGCTTTTATTGTTTTTTGACTGCTCCAGCTTTGTGGCCCTGGGTTGCACCCCGTGGAATGTCTGCAGCTGGGGGCAGGCATCTGGGGGCTGGATGGGCTGAAGAGGAGGACTTGGGTAACATGCAGTGCTTGCAAAGAGCTGTCTGGCCATTTTAGCCAAATAGCCTCTGTAAGTTCAGAAAAAGTACATGCTTTCTAAGATCTCAAATTGGAGCTCCTTGAGGGTGCTCAGCAAGGAAAGCCAGGGCAAAACTGTTTGAGAAGATGGACTTTTAGTCCTGCAGTCTCCTTTGGGCATAGCTGTGTCCCTCTTGCTCCCTGAGGGCACCCAGTGGCCTCTGCTATCTCTGTGGGCCACTATCAAAATGCCCTCAGGAATGGAGCTAATGACCTCATTCACACAGCTGCTATGGCTCAATGAGAAACTTCTCTCTAAACAAAGTAACTGATGACTGCTTTTGACATTTAGATCTATCAGTACCAAGGAAAAGAGGCATTTTGGAGGATAGGAAAGCTGTCTTGGTATCTGACATCATACCTCATGGGATTCAGTCTCTCAGTAAGATTGGCTCTTTACCCAGCCTGGCAAAATTTGCTTGATTTTCAAAATAAGTATGATATCCTCTTTTCTGAACTAAACTCCCTAAGAAGCACAATCAAGCTAACCTTTATTAAGCACTTACTGTGGACCAGGTATTTTGCTGAGCTCTTTACTCTACAGATTTCTCCTGCTATCTGAAAATTCACTTTATACCACTGTACTTCTGTGCAACACCTACACTAGTACCTGTTTTCACTAACTGAAATAAAGAGGATTTTCACTTTTATAAAATGGTAACTGTTTCTTTGCTTTATGCCATTTCAGCTTATAAAAGGTTTCAAAGGAATGCTCGACCTCTGGATAGCAAGGGATATCTCTACATATTTCCTTCTCAAATTTAGGTAAAATGTCACTTAGGATTCTCTTGGTTTAATTGGAACCAAACAGGTATAAATGCAAAGGGCACTAGATGGGGAAGTCTGGGCTTAAAGTTGGCTTCAGACATGACTGGATTCAAACAACGTTTTCAGAAATTTGTCTCCCTCCATCTCCTGGATTGGCTCCTCCTTCCTTTTATGTGTTGGCTTTGTTCTCTGGTTCCATGTGGGGGTAGGTAGCTGGAGCTGCTCCAGCCAGACAGTCTTCCAGTCTCTCTGTTCTCAGCAGGAAATAGAAAGCTTCCTCCTAATTGCTCAGATGCACTCTAATTAGATGGGGTTATATGCTCATCCCTGAACCGGTCTCCTGGCCAGGAGCTTCAGAGAGTCTCTCCTGGGTCACATTCTACATTCTTGGAGTGAGGTGGTGGAGCCCTCAACCTTACCAGAGGCATGGAGAGTAGGGGAAGGGGAGCCCTAAATGGAAACTGAGAGTAATAGACACTCAGTAGGCACCAATAAATTTTCAAAACCCCTGTGTTAGTATTCCAGTTTAATAGATGAGAAAGCTGAGGTTCAGAGAATTTAAGTAACTTTTCCAAGGTCACTGTAGTAATTGGCAGAGCAGACACTTGAATCGTGTGTTATATTTAACAAGACATATTTGTTGTTCAATTTATTCAGAGAAAGTGTGTTTTCTCTTTAAATAAACAAAAACCAGATGCAAAACTAGAGTAACAAATTAATGCCAAATTTTCCATAATCGGAACCATTCCTAACTTGTCCTGCAAATTTATTTCAGGGGACAGGCTAGAAGCCCTCTAAGAAGGTATAAGTTTCTTTCCAATATGCCATTAGCCAAGTTCTGCGGCCAGGAGGAAGGGAGGGAGTGTGGCTATTTATTAAAGATCCAGAACAAGCTTCTGTCATTATCCTCAGAATGATTTGAACCACGAACTCTGCTGGCTTCAAGAATATCAACATGTTAAGTGAATTTTTTATATATTTACTTTCTAAGACACTTGAGATGGGCCTAGCTGCCTCCTGGAAGGATTTTGAAAGAGTCATCCAGGAGGCATGGTCATTGTTGAATTTGTTCTGAACTCTTAACCAGCAGTGGCTCTAAAGTCTGTTATTAATGGCCTTATCATATTGACACAGGGCCGTGTGTACCCAAGATACAGAAGGCCATGTAGTGCACACTATAAAATGGAGCACTCGCTTTAGAGTTAGCAGAGTCCTGGATCTGGCATTAATTAACTCTGTAACTTCTGACAAATCCAGCAAAACTTGCTGGTTATCAATTTTCTCATCTATACAATCTTGAAAATGATGATAACACTGCTGTTAGACATTTTTGTGAAATTCACATGATACAATGTATTTTAAAATGTCAGAATACCTGCAAACCTTTTAACAGTTCATAAAGAAGAAGTATTATAATCCTTCCAGTCTAAGAACCTGAGAACTCGGTAACGGCCTCTTCATGTTCCCTGAAGAACCTGGCGGCTCTAAATCAAGACGGAAATGAAGTTTGCAACTTCGGCGGCTGAGTCTGGGCAAGGTAACAACCACCTGTTTAATATGGAAGTAATGGCTTGTTGCAAAACGAAACAAAAAAAAGGGAATCCAAAGACATGAATGTGTTTTTTAGATTAAAATGCAAAAAGAGTGTGGTAGAAGTATGGCATCACGTTCTGAAGCAAAATTAACAACTACTGAAACCTCTGTATGATCCAAGTTTCTCAGCACATGTAATTTCTAAATCTTTTATTCTCATCTGGAAGGTTCCATGAGATCCTCAGCACCCCATGATCTACCCCAAATATGATAAATCCCCTTAGCAGGGAACAGGGTTTAGGAGAAAGTCAGAAACCTAAAAGGTAACTTCACTAAGACCAAATTAGAGCAGAACAACAATCTACACCAAAGACAGTCTTTTGGATTTCAAGACTGAGTTCAAGTAAAAGTGGTCACTGTTTGGGCAAGTCAGTGGCCAGAACTGAAGCTGGGCAGAGGATGAACTCCACCAACACTGGGAAATCACCTTCCTCCCAAGAGCGTTTCCTGCTATTCTCTGCCTCATTTCAGCAAGTCACAAAGAAATCAACTCCTTTGACCATCTTCGGAAAGATGATTCAAGACTATGCTTTGTGGTCTTTCTTGAATTTCCTTGCTTACTAAACATTGACGGAGCACACCCATTATCTGTTGGGTGGGTGGTTGTAGTAGTAGAAACAGCATGCCAACTGTGTTATAGGCACAGGGGATACCAACTAGAGAGCCCTGTCTCTGATCTAAAGGAAGTCTCCATAAGGAATTTGGGGGCTACTGACATGGTACCTGAGCTAAAGGGTGGATTGGAGCTAGCCCCTTAGACAAAGGGTGACAGTGAGGAATATTCAGGCCAAAAGAATAACATGAGGTGAAGAGAGACACAGGAGACCATGATGCGTTTGGAACCTTTATGTCCATATGGTTGGACCAGAGGATGTGTGTGTCTAAGTAGAGCCTGGGAGAGGAGAGAGAAACGGGAGCTAGATCATGAAAAGACTTGTAAGCCGTGTTTTAAGATCAACCTTTATCATGAGGGCAGTACAAAGACACTGAAGGGTTTTAAGCATAGAAGCGATATGATTAAATGTGCGTTTAAATAATAAAAAGCAGTATGTGTTCCAAATAAAGTTTGGAGAATCAGAAAGGCACAGAAAACATATAATAGATTTATTGAATACACTAGACACCCTATAGCTCAGGATGAAGCAACATTTTATTCTTTCTCCTGCTGCTCTAGAAAACCCATTTTAGAATGAAATCCTTAGTTTTTCTGATCCTAGTCAGGCACAAGAATGCTTTCATTTGGGTACTGTAAAAAGCCTGCCCAATCGAGTCTTATGCCTTCAATATTTTATTCATTTAAAACTTCTTTCATCTCTACATTTAGGCTTGCTTTGGTCTTGGGAGCTCAAAGTAGATGAGGAGAGCATAGTCAGCTTTTTCTCTCCCTTTTCTTCCCACTAGCTGCTCTTTCCTTAGGCCCTTGAGGAAGGATTAGGGGCAAATGGCCCACACTTGACCAATACAGTTGTCATCTGGCATGGCATTTGCACCTTGGAAATCCTTCTATTTAGGGACCCTTGGCTATAGTGGTCTTTTACCAGGTCTCTTCACCCTCCAGGTGGTTCCGTTGGGTGGCATCCTTCATGCCATTTGTGGGTGGCCTGCTCCATTCCATGGTTCATCCATAGTGAAAGGGCAGCTCCCTGCCATGTGAGTCCTCTCTCTTCATCCTGCTGCCAGGCAGGCCTTTCCAGCCAGCCCTTTACCTTTCGGATTCTTCTGGAGAAAACCACTCACCAGTCCCTGTGTCCCTCAAACTCCAGGATCTTCAAATGGTTCTTGTGAAGCCCCCTCACTTAGTTTAAGGTGAGGAGGTTTTTCCCCAAGGCACAGCGGGGGTGGGATGGCTTGTAGAACACAGCACCATGACCAGAAAGAAGCCCTTGCTCTGGCCTTTTAAGCCTCCTAGAGGATTATTTCTGTCCTCTCTTCCATAGCCTGCAGGTGGGTAACGGTCTGATATTGGTAGAGCCATTTCATGATGTTTTTGCATGCCCTGCATAGCTGTCGTCTAGCACTTTCTTTGATGATGTGCCAACTTAAGACCTACCATAGTATCCTTAGCTTTTTCAGGCTTTAGACAACTGGGGAAGCAATTTTCTGTACAGAATAAAAATCACCTGTAATTCCACTAGCTATATTTTTCCTCCTTTGGAAGCAGAGAGAATAAAGAGTTAAAGTCCTTCCTCTCAACTTTTAACAGTTCGGTGTGTATCCTTTAAAATTGTCTTTTATGCTTATACACATCTAGAAGACAGGTGATTTTGAAACACAGCTACAACATTTTTGACATTGTTCCCATCTAGAGGTGGAATTCACATTCCCCTCCCTTGAACTGAGGTCATCTGTGACTGTTTTGACCAGTGGAATACAGTGGAAACGAAGCTTGTGACTTTTGAGGCCAGTTAATAAAGGGCCATAAAGCAGCCATCTTGCTCTCTGGAGATACTAGAACCTGAAGCACTGAGCCACCATGCGGGAAGTCTGACCATC
The DNA here is from genome assembly GCF_040802235.1 of Manis javanica. Classification (NCBI taxonomy): domain Eukaryota; kingdom Metazoa; phylum Chordata; class Mammalia; order Pholidota; family Manidae; genus Manis; species Manis javanica. The sequence continues at coordinate 88,951,358 of NC_133166.1, forward strand.
CTGAAGCCACGATGTTGAGAGGGCCACGCACAGGTCCTCTGGTCAACAGTCCCAGCTGAACATATCCTTCAGCATTGCAACTTACAGACATGCAAGTAAGGCATCTTAGGGGCACATTGTCCAACTCCAACTGTTCTAGTCCCAGCCAGTCAAGTCATCCCAGCCCTAAATACCACAGGGCAGAGAAAAACCAGCCCTGCTATGCTGTGTCTGAATTCCTGACCCATAAGGATAATAAAATAGTGATTGTTTTATGTCATTAAGTTTTGGGGTGCTTTGTTACACTGTGATAGGTAACAGGAACAGACAGGGATATGCATGTTAGAAAGGCATTTAACTGCAAATGATAAAATGGAGTAGAAGAGAACAAGATCAGGGGCAGGAAGACAAGGTATAAGGTTTCTGCAGTAACCCACATGAGAGGTAAAGGCTTAATTAAGGCAGTAGTAGTAGGAAGGAGACGGAGGGCTCAGCAGATAAATATTCAGCCTTAAAAGTTCTGCCCCACTGGCCAGTGTCAAAAGTATGAAGTGTAAGAAACAGGAAAAGAAGGCTCAGGGCTTGTATGTACTGTGAGTGTATGTCTCCTTTGACATATCTCAGCTTTTCCTCTGTGTGCAGAATCGGCTTCCTTACCCCAGGCTGTGATTACATGGTTTAGTGCCACAAACGAGAGTCCCTAAATGTTAGACTATAGATTACATTAATCAATCCATTTCATTTTATCTTACATGCTTGCTTAAAAGCCTTTTGTACTTAGAAAGAAAATATATGCAAAGTAATGTACAAATCAGTAGAGCGTTGTCATCTTTTAAAGCTGAGCGCTTGTACCCTGTCAGTGAACAAGAGGCCCCTGGGTGAGCAGGGTCAGTTTACAGGGACCTGTCTCTGTGGGATCAGCCTCTTTACTACACAGCAGTGAGTTGGGGTGGGAAGGACAGAGTGTACAGAACAGTGGAAAGATAAAGAAAAATTGCTCGCAGCCACCTCACTAACATGTTTCAAGACAGGCCCAGTCTGTAGGATGACATGTACCATCAGGTACAGTTTACATTCAAGAAAAGATACACACATGTGAATATGTGCATAAACAAAAGACAAGAGCATATGTGTCAAAATGATATGGTTAATATCTTCTGGTTTTGTTGGTTGGTCTGCTTGTGGATCCTTCATGTTGTTTGCATGTTTTCCAAGTTTCCTGCACAAAAATTACTTTTGAAAGCTAAAAAAGACCTCTTATGTTAAAAATCATTAGACTCCCCCAATTTCATCTATGTTGCCCATACTTATCAGGGCTAGAGTCTCCTGCAGGTTCCACCTTAGATCAACCTACTATATTCTTTATTTTACTAGACAAGGCAATCACAAATACAATAAAGGCCTTCTTTACGCACAATGTTTTGGGGCCTTCTGATTCTCCCTCTCAGAATTCTTTTCTAAACCCATCTACCACTGCCCTCATTCCTTGAGCGCTCAGGACAGCCTCAGGGCCCCCTACATTGCCAAGTCTGTGGTCTTTAGTAACTGGTCTGTGCTCCTGAGTCACTTCTCTCTGGCATCTTGTGCCTTCTCCCATTCCCCACCCTCCACCAGGTGCCTACTTCCCAAGCGGATCTCTGTTAGAGTTAGGAACAGTCTATAAATATTAAACTAATTCACGACATTTGAATAGCTAATAGCTTCATACCCACTTGGTTTTAAAAGAGGTTGCCCAGTTAATGTTACTATGTCTCTACGTGGTGATACTAAAGCCTTAGTAGAATGTAGATTTTCACGCTTCCATTAAATCCATGTGCAAACAGGTCACAACCTCATTTAGCCAAGTAGGGAGGGTTTCCTGTAGCCGGGCGCCATCACCATTACTATCAGATAGAGCAGCAACTAATTCAGTCATGTTGATGGATGTCGAAATGGTGCCCAGACTCATCTACGGTCAGAGCTACAGAGCTAGAGTGCAAGAAACTAATTTCCTCCTGGCCTGAAGTGCTCCAGGTCACCCCTGGTTACAGAGAAAATGACATGAGTCACCATGTCTTCTGAGCCAGCTCATCGAGAGTGTTCTGCACAGCTAAACCACCCAAAAACAATAGGTGTATGCAGAATGCACATTGTCTCGCCCCATTAGTTCCAAAGACCTAACTCTGACTTCCCAGAAAAAAGGTTAGGGAAACTGCAAAACATGGCTGTTAACAAAAAACACTTCAAACCAATTCCCACCAGGAGAAAAAATGCAGACAAGCTTCTGAACTCTAGCCAGCGAGCTGACTCAGAACAAGGCTGTACCCGCCCAACAGAATCCCTTCCCCGGGGCCCTTTAAATGGTTTGGAGGGTTTTCTGTGGAGCAGAGGTGGGATTTATTTTGTTTTGTTTTTATGCCAAGGTTTCATTCGCTGAAGAAACATGTATAAGTACCTACTATGTGCCAAGCATTGTGCCAGGCACTGATGTTTCAAATGTGAATGTGGATCAGTCCCTCCTCTGAAGGAAGTTAAATCTAGTTAGGGAGTGGCAGTGGGGATTGGCCCAAATGATGAAACACACAGCAATAAAATAAATCAAGCCCTGTAAGAGAGTACAGGAGAACAGGAAAAGGAAGTGCCTAAATCCTCATGCCAGGAAGAAGGCAGCGGTGGGAATGGGGGTCAGTGGGTGGGAGGGAGGGAAGCTGGGAGGAAGCTGGATCCTTCACTATAAGGATAACTAGTTAACCAAATGGGTAAGTGAGGTTCACAGGAGAAGAGGTGTCATTACAGCGTCTTTATCTTTGAAAGACAGTGCCAATCTATATTTGTGTATCAGCTAGTTTTTCTTGTTTCTTGTTTAACTTTAAAATTAAAACTAAGTGGAAAGATTCTCTAAACCTTGAAAACTGAAATGGTACACTCTAATTTATTAATCTCACAGAGTTAAGCTTCTTCAAATTTTCACTTCTCTGCTGTGAACCTTTTGCATTCACATTTGTTCTAGAAATAGATCAGAGAAATGAAACAACAAATGAAAGCCCAGCCTAAGTAGTTGGTTTATGTTTCATCATCTATTTCCAAAGAGATTCAGAGGAAGCAATTAATGTGGTTCAATTAATCTATTCAACCCACCCAGTTAAAATGATTGTGAAAAAGTTGGAAATGAAAACTACATTTCAACTTTATTTCCTCTATTAGCCTGGTAATTGGGAGATAACTATAGAATATGCCACATCCACTCCAAAGTATGTTTATAGGAAAAATGCCAGAGATCTGGCTCTCTATTCTTCCTCTCTAAATAAAGTGTTCCCAGATCCTCTAGATGCACCTAAAATACACGATCTTATGTGGAAAACTGAGCAGACATTTATTCCTCTTAAGCTAATTTTTAAAATCTCAAGCAATATATTTTTATGGATTTAAATAAAAGTATAGAAGGGGATAATGGTCATTCCACAGAAATAATCATAGTCAACAGCTTTGCAAAAGTACATATTACAACAATGGGATTATACTGTAGATGATGGCATCTCCTGGACTTCTGTGCTGGAGAGGCTCGGGAGGGGCAAACTGGTTGGATGGGAGGGCTCGGGGAGAAGCTGCATGAGCACAGCAAGAGGCAGTGTTTAGGCCAATGTTGCTCGTCATGGTTTGGTTGGGGCAGGAGCTGGAGGAGATCATAGGATAACCTAAAGCCTGCTCAGGGCCTGCCATGGCAAGCATTGCCACATGTATATATTTCCACAACTTGCTTTTTTATTTAAGAACGTCCCGAACGTATTTTACCATATCATCAATGCATACATATCTACCACCCTCCTGCTATATAATGACTATAAAGGATTCTGCTGTATTTAACTAGAGTATTGATAAACATTTGGATTTTTTCTGGTTTTCGCTAAGCATTCTGGTGTGTGTGTGTGTGTGTGTGTGTGTGTGTGTGTGTACATATACGTATAAAAATTATTCTCATAACATGAGAATTTTTATAGATAGATTCACCGAAGGGAATAGGATGAAGGATATGTGCACTTAAATTTTTGACAGAAAATTCATTGCTTAATACACAATTCAATGTACAGTTGTTATCTGACCCTACTTCCATTGTGAAGGCAGAATACTGTCTTACATAATTGATAGAGTGACCATATAATTTTCTGTCCAAGCCATAATGCTTTTGAAAGAGGAAGTGGATGCTCTTATTATACTTACACTACAGACATAAACCAGGACTATCCTGGACAAACAGACATTTGGTCACCTATATTTATTATATATATTATATATACAGTATATAATATATACAATGTATGTTAAATATATAACACAATAATTGTTAACATGAACATTATTAATGAGAATAACATTGCTGAAAATTAAGATAGCTCTGCAAATAGCTTAAGAAATTTTAATTACCCTCTTTTATCCTGCTAAAACCTTCTTTCTTTTACACTGAGAGAATATATGACTTTCAGCAACCTACTTGTCAGATTTTGTCTTAGTGATAGCAAATCAAAGATTTAGGGAAAAGGAAGAAGAATTAGCTTCTAAATATTTGCACTATTAAACTTTTCATTTGAAGAATGAATATTCCCAGACCAGGAATCATAGGTAGGTATCAAAATATCTCATGGAATTAAGAAGCAATGTGGAGAAAAGAAAAGAGTAGTTTTGAAGAATAGTAATAAAATAAGATCACAAAACATTTGCTTCCTGTAAATACAGCCTCAACATTCCCTGGACAGTCCAAAAACTGTAAGAATATAGCATATTCAGTTTTCTGAGGCCTATGAGTTGGGTTCCAGCAAGTTAAATTTCAGGAAATACCTAGACTAATGTTTATTTTTATGGCTCTACCTGAGAAGGTATATTCTCTTTGCTGTCCTATAAAATGCCTACGGGGCTTGGCCTACTTCTTTGGGTCTTTATGGACAGTCCACAACCTGGGATAATAGACACATGGCCTTCTGTGAGTGTGGTCTATTGCATATGTCTCTTCCTATTTCCAAGACAGCTGGGAAAAAATGTGTCTCACTCCCAGGCAGGATCATTCTATGGTGAAAATCTGTGTAAGTTCAGGAGACGGCTGGCTGCTCCAGAAGGAGAGGGCAAGCCCATCACACGCCTTGTCTGTGTGTGTGTTCCCATCCCTCCAGCAGTGCCCTTTGTTATTCATTAAGGATTACATTTCTTTTTCTGCCTGATATCCCAGGCTCAGTAAGAAAGCCTTTGACGGGTTAACGAATTGCCCAGCACACTTTATCATCTGTCTTGTGTTTCTCACTAAAAGGAAAGGTTTTAACAGATCCGTGCCGAGGTGTTGAGCAGTGTCTCTAGCTAATGGCAAGCTGTTAAAAATGTCTCGGAGCCTTACAATCCACCACCGGAGGGCAACTCCACAAGAGGGTATTTTCCAAAACATTCCTCACTTCACCTTTTGTCCATTGATCGCTGTCCACGTAATGGCCTGATTTTTTTTGAAGGCTGAGTTACTTAAAAGATACGGTTCAGTGGGAGTAACTATTAACCCACTCTGATTTTTTTTCTCAATATATAGCTCTATCCCCACTTTCTCACCTAGGCTTTGTTTTGATTAAGGCGTGCGTTGGCAAAACATTTAAAATTCATTCTGGTTCTGTGAAACGGATGTTTTCCTTTGTCAAAAGCTATCTGAAAGCTGAGATCAATGTATAGATGCTGACAGAAGAGATAGCTAAGATGTTCGTTTGTCAACAAACAAAAATTGCCAAACAGTATGTACGGCAGATCCCATTTATGTAAAAATGTATATAAATATAATATGTGTTGATATATGAATAGAGGAAATTTGAAAGACCATAATATGTGCGTTATTAACAGCTGTTATGTTGGAGATGGGATTGCCAGGGCTTTTTACTTCTGAAGACATCTGTACAATTTGCCTCTTAGACAATCAGCATCTGTTACTTTTCCAATCCAAAGAGAAAGGAGATTGCTAAAATAAAGTTACTAAGAAGGAATAAACTGATTTCTTAGGTCTACAATTAGATGGGCTGAGCTAACGAAAAGCAAACATGAGGAGCTTAGAAGCAGGGAATGACCAGTCCATGATGTAGAAGGCAGCATTATTACATATTAATAAATATTATGTATATGTTTCTCAGGGCAGAAGAAAAGGACAAATGCCTGAAAAACAGAATTTTCGACAGCTATTAAAAATAAGCTGGCTTTAACAAGAAACTTGTTTTTTAATCTGTTGGGAGAACTTGTTCAAACTCATGGAATTTTTTTAGAAGAGCACTAATTTGGTTACATAATCTGAACTCTCAGTGTAGGAAAATGTTCAGCTGGAATATGTCAGATGTTAGTTGGCAGGGCCCAATTGCAAATGATTGGTACAGAGTTCAACTACATCAGATCTAACATGCCATTTTGTGAGTATATCCTGTGGTGTAGTGGAAAATACACAGGTTTTGGACAGTCAACATGGATTCAAGTCTCCCCTTTCCCTCTGGTACTTGCAATTTTATCTTGAATAAGTTACTTCACCTCTTTAAGACTTGGTTTCCTGAATTAAGTGAATTTAAAGCAGTAGCTATTGCATAAGGTGGTTAGTTATAAGCCTGAAAACCAAATTTCTGTGAAGTGCATTTTATGACCTGTAAAATTCTCTAGCATATAGCAGGCACTGAATATTAAGTGAATGAGAGACTCTTTCTAGACTTTGTTAAGTGTCCACACCAAAATGAGAGAGAGAGACTTGTTTTAGCTACTTTGGGGGTGGAGTTTCTTAAGGAGGAAGAGGACCCTCGTGATTTAGAAAAGGAAAAAAGTAAATAATAGTTACTATTAGGCCCTAGATTAAGAATAATGTTGAAAACATCTGAAACTGCCACATACACATACATACAAACATAAATTACACACAGCACCTATCATCCTTTAAAGCTATCTCAAATGTCACAGACTTTCTGAGGCCTTTCCTGATTTCTCAGGCAAAGGTAGGCACTCCCTCCCAGTGAAGGCCTGGCATGAAAAGATTAGCTGTTGCAAAGAGATTCTCTTTCAGAGAAACTAATAGAATTAAAATAATGTGCCAGCTGGAGGGAGGAGCCCACTTACAGTGTGAGTTCTCTTAATGATAGTGCCCTAAAGTGACAGTTCTGTGACCCAAATTTACTCTTGGTCCCACAGTTGGGAAAGAGGTAAAGATAGGCATATACTCCAGGGTATTTTAAATTAGTTATCCTACACAAGTAGCTTGAGAGTGTGTTAGCATCTAAGAGAGAAGCTTCAAATCCCTGTTCTTACATAAATAACTTAATCAGACAGCTTGCTTTTAGCTAGCCACCCATGATGTGTTGCTCCCTTACCCTGCAGCCCGTGCCACCCTAACATTTGCTGCCTGACACTTTTGGCCAGCAACGTAGACACAAGTAACTTCTGAGGAACCTCAAAGCCAAATAGTTCAGATATGAGTCTGATGGTCAGGAGGGAGACAGAGAGCAGAGTTCAAGGGTTGGAAGTTAACATCAAAACTGTTGGTTTAAAATCCACACACATAGAGGAAAATGCCAGTGCTTGTGAGCATGGTTAGAAGCCCCTAAAACAAGCCTGATAGATTTAAATGCTTTGGCACTGGGCGGTGAAGGAACAGGAAGAGGAGGAACTCATGAGGAAGCACTCAGAGAAGAGGCCAATGTAGAGACCATTGGGAGTACGTTGGCAACCTCTGTGCCAAGAGGTTCCAGTGGGGATGAGGAGACAGAATTCAGACGGCGGTGCATTTTAAAGTGCAGTTGGACGGAGGAAGCAGAGCAGTCATCATTGGTAATCCTTTTAAGGATGTTGACAGGGAAGGAAAATTGTCTGGACATGCTTGGCATCTTTATTTGTTTCCTCTCTGCCCATGGACAAGGCTAAAGGCACCCTATAAATGGCAGCTGGACTCTGGGTATCAGCTCCCCGAGAAATCTTACTGCCCTGGCTGCGCTGGCTCCCATCCAATTTCCAGAAGCTTTTGTCTCTATTTTCCTATCCTTAGTTATAGGTCCTTTAACTTCCATCCATTTTTCCCCTCTCTGCGCAGTATGTTTTTTTTTTTTATATCGTTAATGTACAATTACTTGAACAACATTACGGTTACTAGACTCCCCCTATTATCAAGTCTCCCTCACATACCCCATTACAGTCACTGTCCATCAGCGTAGTAAGATGCTATAGAATCATTACTTGTCTTCTCTGCATATACTGCCTTTCCCATGTCCCTGCCACTACATTATGTGTGCTAATCGTAATGCCCCATTTTCCCCCTTATCCCTCCCTTCCCACCCATCCTCCCCAGTCCCTTTCCCTTGGTAACTGTTAGTCCATTCTTGGGTTCTGTGAATCTGCTGCTGTTTTGTTCCTTCATTTTTTTCTTTATTCTTATACTCTACAGATGAGTGAAATCATTTGATACTTGTCTTTCTCTGCCTGGCTAATTTCACTGAGCATAATACCCTCTAGCCCCAACCATGTTGTTGCAAATGGTAGGATTTGTTTTCTTCTTATGGATGAATAATATTCCATTGTGTATATGTACCACATCTTCTTTATCCATTCATCTATTGATGGACACTCATGTTGCTTCCATTTCTTGGCTATTATAAATAGTGCTGCAATAAATATAGGGGTGCATCTGTCTTTTTCAAACTGGGCTCCTGCATTCTTAGGGTAAATTCCTGGGAGTGGAATTCCTGGGTCAAATGGTATTTATATTTTTATTTTTTTGAGGAACCTCCCTACTGCTTTCTACAATGGTTGAGCTAGTTTACATTCCCACCAGCAGTGTAGGAGGGTTCCCCTTTCTCCACAACCTAGCCAACATTTGTTGTTGTTTGTCTTTTGGATGTTGGTGCCCAGTATGTTTTGAACTGATACAGTATTTGACTGTCTCTTTGGCTCTCACTCTATTTCACCTGTGACACTGCCTTTGGTTCCCTTTTTGTTCCATGTCCTGGGGATCTACATCAGTGCCTTCTCATCTGGGCACCTAGACCCTCCTGTCTTGTCCAGTTTGGAAAGGAACTGGCTCAGAAGGGAGAGAGGCACAAGGTGGAGGAGGATAGAGTCAAAGAAGGGGGTGCCAGCTGGTTTCAGTTGCAGAGAGATTGGTTATAGGGAAAGAACCATAGAGGAGGGTAAAGCAGGAGAAGATTTAAGGTAAAGTAGTTGCACCACGGGACAGGGGAGAAAAGCTGAGGTGACAAGTTTCCTGAGTGAGTGAGAGGCAGTAAGGACATAGGCAGAGTCCTTGACCAGAGGAAAGGAAATTTCAGCCTCTGAGACAAGAGAGGAAGGTATAGGAGGTTTGGGTTCTGCTAGCATGAGAGTGTGGAGGTTGGGGAGGAGGCTTGGACTTGTGAAGGTGGTATGGTCAACTGGAGGAAAGGAGGAGTGAAATAAGCAAGAAAATGTGAGACCAGCAGCCTCTGAAGACACTTAGTTGTAGCAGGGCTGCTGCACAACTGAGTCGTTTCCTCGAGAAGTGCTATACCCCACGAGACCACCTCTTACGAGCCAGGCTGACCACTAGTCCTGGTGGCTAAGCCCAGCATTCCCAGAACCTGCCTCAGTTCCAGCCCAAGAGTTAGATGCACTGTCTTTGGGACAGTGGGGGATTCGGAATGAAAGAAATGTAGCATCCCTTCAACTTATCTATTGGCTCCATGAGAGGAAGTGAACACCTTGCAGGCAATGTAGGTGAATTAGACAGGAGAATTGTAGACTATATGGAGCATTACTATTTTACCCAGCCTGTTTGCTGGGCTTCTTGTTACAACAGGACATCCTCATGACACTTGCTGCCCATTTTTCAGTGGACACTGAGCATATGGCTCTCTTGGTCTCTTTGCCACCCAGAACAGGGGAGTATCCTGGGTAAAAATTATGAGGGATTCTGAAGTAAACCATTTGATGCAGATGTAGGGTACCACCTGGGCCATTCACAAGCTCCAACAGGGTTGCAATCTCATCAACCACTTTGCAGCAGGATCTTGGCTCATGACTTTCCTGTGACGGCTGTCTTCTGGTGTCATTTCCAGCAGCCTGGCAGCATGCTCCATGATGAACTGTCTGAGAATGCTCAGGGCTGAAGAACCGCACTGTACAAGGTGCTCAGCCCAGGGAACCCTACCCTCACCACCTGGACATGATGTGTGCCCTCAGCTGGGAAGGAAGCCAGGCAGGACTGAAGGGATCTCCCCTCCTCTCCTTGCTGGTCCATTTACCTTCCTGGGGATGTTGTGGCACCCCTGTAATTACAGGGAACCAAAGTTCCCTTGTTGCCCAGGCCCTTATAGTCACAGTCTCAAGGTTCCAAATGCAAAGGACAATAAAATAAGTGCCAACCACTCACACATTCCAAAACAAAGTGTCAGACCACCTATGCAGAAGCTGCTGGCCTAGCCATCATCATATCTAAGAAGCTGGAGGAGGACTGTCTGAGAGACAGTGGGTGGTGTGACGTTATCCCAACTCATCCACGAGGTTTCCTCTTCATCTCAGGACAGGCCTCCCGGGAACCCTCGGCTAGTACGACACATCCTCATGGCTGGCTAATTTGTGGGGCCCAGCGCAAATGCAAATCTGAGGACCCTAGTTCAAAAAGTATTAAAAAATAGTATTAAAAAAATAAATAAATGTGGGCTGTACCATTGCTTTCAGAACCAAATCCTGCTGAAGCAGGCCTTTAAGGCAAAATAGCAGGCCTGCTTTGGGTAAAACTTGAGGACTGGCTCCTTTAGGAATTAAGAGATGGAAGACAATTATGTTTTTCATTAGTTGCCTCCTGTGTGCTAGATACCGTGGTAGACATTCTACATGTTACCTTGTTTAACCTCCATGACAATCCCGTAATTTTCACAGTTGTCAGTGGCAGAGACAGGATGTGGGCTCAGGTTTTACAGGCTCCGAAGTCTAGGTTCTTTCTGTTGCACTTGAGTGTTTCCCATGGAAGATGGGAAAGGGTAGAACGCTGGCACTGTTTGAGCATTCCCTTGTGCCAGCACTCTGCGTGGTGAAGTCAGTGCAGCTCTTTCAGGATGAGCTTCTGCTTCTGAAGGACCCTCTTCCAGGCCCTTCAGATATGCACATAATCTCTTGCTGCAGTGGTCTGACTATTAGGCAGAGGAGCTGAAATGCTGGTGGAGAAAGGAACAGAAATGTCTTTCATTCTCTCATGCATTCATTTCTTCATTCATGTATGAACTGAATCGCCCCCTCCTCCTTTGTGTCCCTGAGTTGCCAGGGGCAGTTGTGCCCCTCTTTCTCTTTTTTTAGCCTTTTCTTTGTCTAGGGCCAACAAAATTCAATGAAAAGACAACTGAGAGGTTATGTACATGAAGAAAGGAAAATAAATTATTTCACAGTAGCATGCTTTCTGAAATGAGATTTCAAATGTATTAAACAAACAAAAAATGACCTATCAGGCCAATTATCTTGTTTGCCCAAGAATTATTTTATTTATTTGATTACTCAGTTTAGCCATAGGCCCATGTAACTAATTGCTATCAGTTCAAACATAAAGGGTCATAATTTAGCAGAAGCTGGGCAATGAGGTTGATGACCTTTCTCCTGTAAGATTGTGATCTTAGAATATGTGTAAATTCATGACTGTATTTGATGCCTTGTCTAAAAGTCTGAAAGACTGGGAACTACAAGTAACCTTGGCAGCAAAGCAAAGAAAGGAGAATGGCTATTTTGGAATCCAAAGATTCTAGGACTAGAAGTTTCCTGATGGTCATTTAGTTCCCTTTATTTGGTCCCTTTATTTGACAAACAAGGAAACTGAGGCTCAGAGATGCTAGATCAACTTTGCAAAGACACCAAGTAATTAAGATAGAGTTGAGCCAAAAACCCATGCCTCCTGACTGCAAGTTCAGGATTTCCCCTAACATCCTATTATTTTACCTATGGTTTATTTCTGGACATTATTTTTGTTTACTTGTTATGTTTAAATGCTTTTGTTTTCATATTTTTTGTTGTTTTTAAACTATAAAAGTAACATATGCCCTTTGTGAAGAAACTCAAAAGAGAAGTGTATAGAGTAAACAGTAAGCGGCCCTTTCATTTTTCCCTCCAGTGGAAACCTCTGTTAATGGACTAGTGGGTGTTCTTCCTGACTTTTCCATGTGTTTAGAAACATACATGTAATTTCTTTTTCATAAATGGAGACACAGTATTCATGTTGTTTTGAGGGTTTTTTTACATTTAACAGATGTTTCTATTTCAGAACAAAGATACCTATCTCATTCTTTTTTGAAGTTGAAATATAATTCCCATAATATAAAGTTCATCATGTTAAAGTATATAATTCAGTGGTTTTTGGTATGCTCACCATGTTATGCAACCGTACCACTATCTAATTCTAAAACCTTTCCAGCACCCAAAAAGAAGCCCTGTGTCCATGAGCAGTGAGTCCCAATTCTTGCAGCCCCTCAGTCCCCTGGCAATCACTAATGCCCTTTCTGTGCCTCTGGATTTGCCTCGCCTGAACATTTCATATCAATGGAGTCGTTTAATATGTGGCCTTTTGTGTCTAGCTTCTTTTACTTAGCATAATGTCTTCAAGGTTTATCTGTATTGTAATATGACAGGACCTCATTCCTTTTTATGGCTGAATAATATTCCATCAACAGCTAGACCACATTTTGTTTGCCCTTTCATCAGCTGGTGGATATTTGGGTTGTTTTCACTTTCTGACTATTGTGAATAATGCTACCATGAACATTCTACATGTTTTTGTGTGACTATGTGTTTTCACTTCTCTTGGGCTTATTCTTTTGAATTGTACAATATTCTATGATTTGAATTTACCATAGAGTCATTTCTTCTGTTGATGAATATGTGTATTTTCTTCTATTACAAATAATGATGTCATAAATATCCCTATGCCTATTTCTTTTAGAGAGCCAGCATAGTATCTGCTGTCTCCCACACACAAAAGAGCACTATGCCTTAATCCTGGCACTGCTACTTAATAGTTGCATTAACTTAAACAAGTTACTTAACCTCTCTATGCCTTTGTTTCCTCATCTGTAAAATGCAATCAGAATAGAACTTACCTCACAGGGTAAGTGATTAATAGAAATAATGCAGTTAAGACTTGTGCATGGTATACATTCAATAAATGTTAATATTATCCAATATAAAATGCAAATTTTTCTGTAGGTTAGGTTTCTAGAAATAGAATTTTTAAGTCAAATATTTACTTTTATAATTTTGAAATATATTGTTAATTGCCCTCTATATATTGTTAATTGCAAGAAAGAGTGTCTATTTCCCCACACCCTGGCCAATTCTGAAAATTATTATGTTTTTTGAGTTTTTTGTTTTAATTTTGTCTATCTCATAGATAAGAATGGCATATTTTGCTGTAATTTTAATTTCTGGCCAATTCTGAAAATTATTATGTTTTTTGAGTTTTTTGTTTTAATTTTGTCTATCTCATAGATAAGAATGGCATATTTTGCTGTAATTTTAATTTCCCAAATTACCACTGAGGTTGAGTATCTTTTAATATGTTCATTGGCTACTTACATTTCTCTTACTGTTTATATCTGAGGCACACTTTTCTATTTATTTGTAGATTCTTTTTATGTATGGGTACTAACCTTTTGTTATATATTTTGAAAGTATTTTCTGTAGTTTGGTTTTTGCCTTTTAAATTTGTGATGTCTTTTGTCATATTGAAGTTCTTAATTTTAATGAAGTCTAATATATTACTATTTTCCTCTGGAAGCTTTCCCATATACAATTAAAAGCTCAACCTGGAAATGGCACAGATTACTCTACTTACAACTCATTGGCCAGAACTGGTCCCACGGCCCCACCTACCCACAGAGGGACCAGGAAGTATAATCTTAGCCCAAGTCCAGAAGGTGAAGCATTGGAAATATTCGGTGAGCAGCTTGAACAACTGCCACAATGGTCTAAATTGAAGGAAATCAACAGAAAGGAGGGAAGAACAATAGAGAGGTAAAGAATTACCATGCCTCTAGGTATTAGGTGAGAAAACTGTGATCAAGTAATAAAGAATTAATTCCAGTTGATTTAGGAAGATGTGGCTTTGGGAAATGAGTTGTAGTTTCATACGAAGTAAGCCTGGACTAGAATAATAAGAGGGCCATGTTTTCTGAAGAGGCTGATAGAATTCTTAGCATTCAAAGAGTGAATATAGGAATACTAGTTTTGCTCATCAGCCGTCAGTTTAATCCTGACGTGTGAAGTTTGTATAGATCATCCAGATATTAAGTCACCAAGCCCAGAGGTTTAATTTGAATGCTTTTGGAGAATGGCAGAGCTGTCTGTTCTTGAATAAACGTCTGCCCAACCCCCATCCTCTGCAAGCACTCTTAGTATGTGTGTGTGCACTTCCGTGAGAGGAAAATCAATACCTTCTTGGATAGATAGAAATTGAGCTATGTCAAGGCATACATGTACTGTCTGATAGCGTCTTTCTGCTAGGAATCTAATATATTGATCAAATTTCTCTAGCAGAGCATCCATGCAATATACAATAGTGACAGGCTAATGGTAGGAATGTTGGCTATACCTTATTTTTAATATGTATCCTTTAACCAAAAAGTCAAAGCTTGAGATCTCCATCCAGGGCACTGACTCTCCTGATCAAAGTCCTAATCTTCTTGCAATTTCTGTCAGGGGTCACAAACAGCACGCCCTGTGATTCTGTGGTCCATCTGCTTCTTACTGAGGGTGGGAAATGATTTTCTCAGTTGGAACTTCTCCTCTCCTTTGCTATCATCTCTTCCTCCCCTTTCTTTGGGCCAAAGTAACAGCAGCAAATGCGTGGGTGGCTATTGAGCTGTAGCTCTGCATTCTGTAGAGCTACAGAAGTCGTACCTGTGCACATGCTCCTTTGATTGTTGTTCATAACTTTTCTTGTTGTTGTTGTTAAAAGGTAGGGGTGATGACGGGAAGGGGGAGGAAGGGCCCTCTGCCTGGCTTCTCCAAACATGTCCATTCCTAGCCCAGAATGATGACACACAAGCACAAGGGGTATTGGCTGACTCTTCATCGTCGATGAGCCTGCCTTCAGCTGCTAAAGAGGAAGGGACATAGAGAAGCAGAGAGGAGGATGTGCATGTGTTTTTAAACAAACTGCCTTGTGATGCAGAAGGCCTAGGAAACATTTCAGATATTGAACCCTAGATACATGGAAAATTACTCACATGGTTTTATGTTTTTTTCCCCTATGACTCTAGTAATCCAAAGGGAAATTTTTCTGGTTAAATGACTCATCTAAAATGTGTTTTTTGACTGTATCTTGGGCAAGGAAGAATCTATTCAGAGATAACAATTTATTATTTAACATTTTGACAGGTCCACAGAAGTACAAGTCAGTTGAGTCCAAATAAAGAAATGTGCTATTTTTAACAACTTCTAGATGTTCTTGGCAGAACATCTAACCTAAGATAGACTTTGATGGGGGAAAGAACAGGTTTATGATCTTTGTCTTAGGTTTTCTATTAAAATGTGATAATCAAAATAATAGTTTAAAATATAAGCCAAGAAATAATCATAGAAATTTTTATGAGGATACGATGAAAGGGCAAGGAAAAAAGAAAGCAAGAAAGAATGCAAAATAGACTGTGCACTAGAACTAGAAATAGATGTGCCTGAAATAGAGAAATTTTAATATTTCTATCACCTGAAATAGAGAAATTTTAATTTTTCTATCACTTCATTTCTGTTATTGCATAGATTGTTAGAGAGAATTGCATATATTATAATATGCTTTTATTTCCCAAAGATAAAGGTATTTTATCCTTTATAGAAGAAAAGTACCATCCTCATCCTACTGGAACTCTATCATTCAAATGGGCAACAAATCTAATATGGGATTTTTATATTTTCACAATGCTTTCAAACATTCATCCATGTTATTTTATGTAAGAAGCATGCATTCTCATCAGATAGGCAGGGCCTGCATTATTCTCCCTGTAATATTGATGAGGCAATCATGACCAAGTTCATATAATAAAATAATACAGGTGGAATGCGTTTCCTCAACATCAAATCCCTTAAGCATACTGCTTCTTAGACCAAAAACTTACCATATTTCTGGGCACACACTTACCTGCATTTTCTTGAAACTGAATTTGAGCCACTGAAATCCTTGAAAAGTTTTGTTTGATATACAAAATCTTTCTCTTTCTTCTGAGGGAGAGACAAATGAGAGTTTTGTTCCCTTTGTAATGGAAGTGGGTATTATGGTGCTTTTGAAGGCCCAAGGAGAGAGAATTGACCCAATTTTACCTTATACCACTGTCTAATGCCTTCACTAGCAGTGACTTATACTGTGGTTAATTGCAGTAACAATGGAGAAATTAACATAAGTATGTAGTGAGAATTAGATATAGACATTCATAAATCCCAGAGAGTTTGAGTAATCATACCATCATGTAACAGTCACATTCCTGTCTCTCTTAGTTTTCCCATATCATGCAGTTTAGCTCTTTACAATCATGTGTTTCATGTTTAAGTCTGTTTTTTAACATGTAAAT
This sequence comes from Manis javanica, assembly GCF_040802235.1. NCBI lineage: Eukaryota > Metazoa > Chordata > Mammalia > Pholidota > Manidae > Manis > Manis javanica. Next base: position 88,967,869 of record NC_133166.1, read on the forward strand.
AAATTGCACATAGGACTTCTCATTCCTTTTAGACCCATACAGCTAAAATCTTTAATCTTATGATCTTCTTGAAACTTTCTTCATTTAAAAATACTCTATGCCCCATTTTTGAACACTACATATTTATTGTGTGCCTTCCATGCCAAATTTATTATACTCCATACATATCCATGCTAATTCATTACTTCACTAATTCCTTCATTTATACCTCTGTATATCTAGAACAACTAACACGTATTGTATTCCCATCATATTAGCCACACTGTGTTGTAATTATCTGTTTCTCTCTCTAGATTTGAATTGTCTGGGAGCAAAGGCTGTATGTGTGATCTTTTCATTTCAGGAGGTACCAGATACATAATAGGTGTACAATGAATGCATTTAGATGAATGGCAGGTAGAAAATGCCATGTATCTGGCAGATAATGGCTAACTGCTATTTAGTGGTGAGGACATATTGATTACTTCTACTTTGTTTTACTCATTTTTCTTATAAATGAAAAATTTGAAATATTTGAAAGAATAAGACTAGCTTTTCAGTGGAGTTTAAAAGTATACTACCATGCAAGATCCTATTTAGATCAAAGAAACAACGTATTTTGGGGGTGGCTGGATATTGAATGCCCTGAAGCTATTAAATATTTTATCAATATGCATAATTTTTTCAGTAGGTTGATATATGCATGTTATGATGGCAGGAAACCTTAGGTGGGGATCAATATATACTATGTTTTCAACGCAGGTAGAATAAACAGAAAATAATGGGAAAAAAACAACAGGCACTTATTTCTTTGTTTTTTTGAAATTCTGCCTTTCGTTAAACCAAGCAGCCTTCCAAAATCATTGGAACTGTAATAACACACCACTAAATGCTTTCACTTGTTCAATTTTTCATTTGCAAAGGTAATCTATGTTTTAAAACCTGGAAATCTTTGAAATATGCATCAGGCAAGAGGCTGTTGTAGAGATTGCCTTGAGGTCAGGGCTCTCCGTTCCTTGGTTGCTGAGTCTGAGGTTTCTGCCAAAGGCCACAAAATATCCCTTCATTAACTGGTTCTTGGCGGCAAATATAATTAAGGGCTAGCCATAGACCAGGATGTTGTAAAAGGATAAATGTCTCCTGTGGTGTGAAAACGGGGCCAAAGACGCTGATCCTATGACAAAAGTTCCATACAATCACACCCCATAGTTGATGGGGATTTGATTTAGTGAAATGGTTTAGAATAAAGCGCCTTTGTAGCACCGGTGGCTTCTGACAGCACAGTCTTTTGTGGTGCTGGCGGACACAGAGCATGGAGGCTTGACTGCACATGTTGGCAGTTCCTCTGGTTTACCAAAGCCCCTTCCCAAGGACTCTCCTGTCCAGCCAGTTAGGTGCCTGTTTGTACAGGTGCCGGATCAGCTGTTTTCCCTGGAAGTCATTCTCTTCTTGCAGTTTTTCTGCCGAGGGTCATTCAAGGGTGACAAGAACTCTGCTGCTCCTTGAAGGCTGAACCTGTTATTGCTGCAGCTGCCAAAATTTGGCCTCAAAGAGACAGTGATTTGAACCTGGTTCGCTGACTGCTGTCTCTAGACTCCCTGGCACCACCCCATGTGGGGGAGAAAAAAAATGTACCTGGTAGCATTCAAGTCTAGAATTGTAATGAAGTTAGTGTGTCCAGATGTATCTTTTTAAAGGGATTAGCCCAGTGTTCCAGGAAGCCTTTTGAGGATAATAAATTATTTACTTTTTCCAAAGGAAATCTTCAAAGTGCTCACAGAGATTAAATTTTAGATAGGCCGTTTTTGAGTGGGGAGGAGGTAGCTGTTTATGTGACACAAAACACAACCACAGAGGACCTTTGTTTTCACCTGGGTCATTAGTACACACTTCTGATCATGCCAAGGTCCTTTGAGCACACCAATTACACTTTGCTAAGTCTGCTATAAGGAAATTGGATGATGTTGAAAGAAAAAATCCAAAACCATCTCAGGCTAGGAAGGAGGGATTTTGAAAGGCTAATATTCGCTTTTACAAGATTACATGCTGCTGATAACCCCTTCCATCATGCAGTTCTCTCCTCCTTTGGCTCACTAGTCTTGAACCATTTGCCAAAACCTCTCTTCACATATTTGATACTAGTCAAACTGGACTCCTTGCCATTTCCTGAACACAGTATCTCATAAATATTTATTGAGTCCATGCTATGTGTCAGGCCCTGCGCTGTGTATTCTATATAGATAGAAGCTCTTCAAGTTAATCAGTAATTATTCATTCTTTTATGCACTCAAGAAATACTTAATGCACACCTACTATGTGTCGAGCATATGCTAAGCAGTGAGAGTATAGCTATGAACAAGGCAGACATACTCCCTGTCCTCATAGAGCGCACAGTCTAGCAGGGAAACAGATGTTACACAATAATAAAGGAGGGAAGGAGAGGAAGACATGAGCACATAGAGTGGGAGGGCTCAGCCCGAGGGAGGGATGTGTACCCTGAGACATGAAGTTGTTGCAGGAATCAGCCAAATTAAAAGGAGGATGAATGCTGGGGCTGAGGGAAGGGTCTGGAGGAATGGGAACAAGAGCAGAGAATGGCACAGTGGTGTGGACTGCCCACTTGATATTCCTGGTTCAGATCCTGGTTTTACAGTTTAACTTCCCCTGTAACTTTGGATAAGTCACTTAACTTCTGTGCCTCCATTTCTTTATCTTTAAATGGGGATAGTAACACTATAGGTTTATTGCCCTAGCAAATGAGTTGCTATGTGGCTGGCACATAGTAAGTATTATTTAATGTTCGTTATTTTAGCAAGGAAGTGAAGGTATTTTGAATTCCTCTTTAGCCTAGTGTATAGCATATGAGAAGTACAGAGAAAGCATTGAGGTTAGAAAAACTGATAGAGCTTGAATTAAGAGGGGCAGGGGGAGAACTTGTAAACATGTGAAGGACTTTTTTGATCCATAGAGTAGTAGGAGGTCATTGAAGGGATTTAAGCGGGACAGTGACACAATCAGCTTGTCTGGGCCATGCTGGCGGCCATGCAGCTACACCAAAGTGTGTGCACTGGCAAGATATCTATGAAGTGGAATTAACAACACTTGGTTTGGGATTGGAAATGTGAATAAGGAAGAGGGATGATTGAAGAATGGCTACCTGGACTAGTAAGTAGCCAGGGTACCTCCTATGTCCAAATAACTGGTTCAGGAAGCTGGGGATACACAAAGCTGGTAGGTTTGGTGATGAGAGCTGAGGAAAAATGGATTTGAGGAAGGATGATTTGAAATACAGGTTGTAGAGACTGGGAGAGAGCATTAACGGGGGAAACCAAGGCAGGGTGGAGGACTGGTGAGTTTGGTGATGTGTAATTTTTACCAGCACCCAACTGTGCAGGTGTGAGGTTTTCTCAGCAGCTCTTGGCACCTCTCAGATGAAAAGAAGATGTAAGCATCTGAGAACTCTAGGATCAGGATAATCAGATGACAATTATAATGGTCCTATCTAACATTTATGGAGGTTTGCTAGGTGCCGGGTGCTGTTGTTAGACCTTTAATGCATTATCTCATTTAATTAGATGCTGGCAGGTCTTGAAGTTGCATGAAGGGTACTCAATAGTAGCACATTGACTAAATGTCAGCAAATAAAAGCTCAGCTCTTTGGCATGTTATTTATATGATTGTTACATATAAATTGTGTTTCTCTGGCTCCACAAATCTAAGGGAAAAATTAGGGTGAAAATAACAGCAATGAAACAATGTCCCTTTGGCTCTGTCCCATTTACTCTGAAAAACTCCTTTCTTTAAATTCCTTATTAATTTCCTAAGTCTGCTGTAACAAAGGACCACAGTACTTCCCCCACACGGTTTGCAGACTGTTTTACCTTATGCTTTGTTTGTATCCATTCTTCTGCAGGTCCTGCTTCCTAACCTCAGCTGGGCTGCAGGACAATCACAGTGACAGATGCTCTCTGGGACTTACTCATCCCTCTTACTGACAGTGAACTTGAACCGGAGTCCTTGAACCAAACTTGTCAGCCCCACCTCTCTTCTCCCTTGGTCTGATGGCTGTTATGGTGTCCCTTGGTACAAATAAAACCTCTGCTGTATCCAGACATGCCCCCAAAATCAACAGTAATCAGAGAGCCAAGACTACAGTTTCCTATGATATATATTTAAATTAATTTTTTACAAAAATTTATCCACAGCATGATGCAGATCATCAAAACCTGTTAGATTGGGCTGTGCACTGAATCTGCTGCTTGAGATCTGAAATATCACCTTCTGTCCTATTAGAAAGGGCTTGCTCCATGCACTTCACATTTAGTTTCTACTCTAGTCCTCTTTCCAAGCTCATGAATCCAGGGAGGTTCACAGCCCCTTCTACACAGTTATAGCCTCTCATTGCAGATAACACAACCATGCCCAGTAATATTCAGCTATAGTACATCTTGATTTCTTTTTCTTGTGAGAGGCCCAATGATTAAAGTAATTATAAAGGTTTGTACCTAATCCTCATTATGACTTTCACCACAGGGAGAAAAAGGTTGACTGTATTTTTACCTGAGTGTATTCTGACTGTATTCTAACCTGGCTCCAGGTGTGATACCTTTCTTCCCAACGGAAATATCAATCTGAAGTCAGTTAATCAGTTAATCAGTTAACACATATTTGTTAAGTGTTTCTTACATGTCCCGCATTAGCAGAAAACAGACACAAGAAATTGGGCTTTTTGGTAATTATTATTTTAAGCTCTTCAAATGCAGATTACTTATATCATCCAATAAATAAGTACTGAGCACCTACTATGTTAGATACCGTGCCAGGCACTGGGGGATTCAGCAGAAGCAAAACTGACATAATCTGTCTTAGAATCTACCATCTGTTTAGGGACCCACACCCTCACAATTTACAAGTAAATATATATTCACAAATTTTAATAAGAACTGTAAAACAAATTTAAGGGGTACAATGTATAACAGGGAGAGCCCAAGTTACATTGGGCATGAATGGTCAATGATACTTACACTGAACTTCAAAGGATGGGTGGGAAGGGAGGAAAAGAATAGCTCATGCCGAAGAGTAGCCCATGAAAGAGGTGGAAAAGAGCTTGGTGCCTCCGAAAAAGTGAAAAAGGGCTAGAGAAGCTGGAGCACAGAGAATTAGGTGGGAGGGGGGACCAGATGAAAGAAAGAGAGGGCAAGGACAGATCCTGCAGGGCCATGGTAAGGAGTCTGTATTCCATCCTATGTACATGGGAAGCACTGAAGGATTTTTTTTCATTTTTTAATTTTGGTATCATTAAGGTACAATTACTTGAACAACATTATGGTTACTAGACTCCTCCTATTATCAAGTCCCCCTCACATACTCCATTACAGTCATTGTCCATCAGCGTAGTAAGATGCTATAGAATCATTACTTGTCTTCTCTGTATATACTGCCTTTCCCGTGTCCCATCTCCCTGCTACATTATGTGTGCTAATCATAATGTCCCCTTTTCCCCTTATTCCTCCCTTCCCACCCATCCTCCCCAGTCCTTTTCCCTTTGGTAACTGTTAGTCTATTCTTGGGTTCTGTGAGTTGAAGCACTGAAGGATTTTAAGCAAGAGAAAGGTGTGGTGGCATTTGTGTTTTTAAAGACTGCTCTGACTGTTGTATGGACAATGGATAGGCCAGAGGGGGGACATCAGTAGGCAGCTATTACAGGGAAGGTGAGAGAAGATAGTGACTGATGCTATGGAGACAGGACAAAGCAAACAGATCCAAGAGATCCTTATTTGGGGATCGAGTCAACAAGTTTCTTTCTAGGGGAATATGAAGAGAAAGTATTAACCAATATAGATCACTGAATTAGGTTCTAGTCCAAATAATCTGAAAGTTAATCACCTGATCAGTACTGGAGTTGCCATTGAGAATCTGCCCCAGTGTGTTTCATGGGGTAGACCACTGAGCAGGACCCAAACCCTCAGTTCACGTGCAGATAGGAAAATTGACTTCCATTTCAGTGCTTGTTTTGACTGGAGCTGTGCGGTCCATTTCAGGATTTCAGGAAGTGAACAAATGAATTTTTTTAAGGCAGTCATCAGAAACTGGCTTTCAGAGATACACAGAGAGCAGGAGCAGGAAATGATGGATGCTTTTCTTAAGTAGGCAGTGCCCTGCTCATTGTCTTCTCCCCCATCCTTTGCTTTTCCCTTGATGTTCACTAGCACGAGCCGTAGGCATTATCTTCAAAATATGCCTTGCCTGCTCAGAACACCCAAATCGACACTCCTTACACACTTCCCATCACAGTGACATAACTCCGCTTTCTACAGATACACCTTTCCTCTTATCTTCCCAGATCTAACTGATTCTTCTCATGGCCTGTTTCCCCCTCCTTTTAACCCAGATCTTGGCTTTCAAAAGACAGCTCAAAAGACAACAGATGGAATGCACTATAAACTGCTGGAGAGGATTGTTCTTTAAGTGGTTTTTTTCTTAATATCAATCCATCACACAAACAAAAGGAACTTCTTCCCTCAGTCAAGACAAAACAACTGTATCTGTCTTCTACCCATCCATTTAATTTGTAGTGGAAATTGTTTCCCCTTGAAAATCAGGACCAATCACTCCAGCAATACAGACACCTCCTGTTACTTGTATTCAACAAGCAACATCATGAAGAGACAACGTTGACCAAATGGCTCTCTCAGCTTCCCCTTTAATGGAACCCTTGTTGAGTCTTTGAATGGAAGCAATCTTTCTCTGGGTTTTAAAACTTCTAATCCAGCAGAGAACCAAGAATTATGGGAGACAGATACAAAATGTTGTTTTTTTGTAGCTTGTGGGGAAGTCTTGTGAAGAGGGGGATCCTGCCTTGGGACCTGGTACCCTGATATCAGGAACACTAAAGACTCCCAAGAGAGGGATACATTTCTGCACCAACCTCTCACTTTCTCTAACCTCTCAACTATGTTAACTGAAAAGAACAGAAATAATACACCCAAATATTGAGAGCAGTTTCTCCTGGATGGTGAGATGGGGGCAGGGGTCTGCATTTTATACTTCTTTGCACTTTTCTGTGTGTTCTAAACTCTCCACAGTTAGTGTGTATACATTTGATAATTGAGGCTGGGAATTTTTATTGGATGTACTTGCAACTGAACAGAATACGAAAAGGCTCTTATGTACCCAGTAGGACTTTTGGCACATTTGATGACAAGACCCCCATTCCCTGAATACTTCAGACTTTTCTGTGTAGCATCTACCTTATATCCCTTGCTTACAATCTCTCACATGAACTTAAGTTTCCAGCCATCCCAAGTGTTGGGGAAAGAGCCTAGATTCTAACGGCATGTTTTTATAACAGAAATGGATCTGCATGGATCCAGAAATTGTCATGCTTATCACACCTGGGGGTTGTGGGGAGAGGAAGCATATATTAAAGATTCTATTTATATTACTATGTGGAGTCTACTGTGTTAAGTGCTGTTAAGAGTGAATAAGATAGGAATGGTTCCTGTCCCTAAGGAGCTAGATGTGATTTGAGAGAGGTTATTTCTCCAACTTTAAAGATCTAAGTGTTGGCAGAAAACAGTGATTCTTCTTCTTTGATCAGGACATCTGTGAGACTCATAAAAGACAAAGCTATGTCAAAGTGAGCTACATAATGGCCTACGGCAATTTTTATAGCCCGAACAAAGAGCCAAAGCTCTTTTAAGTAAGCAGAGCAAATAATCTAAACTGCTATTGTATAATCATTTTGGTTCAATAACAAAATGAACATTTCTTTTACTTTTTTCACTCTTTGTCTTGTTTGTTTTGCTTTTTGGTTGGGGCTTAAGGACAGATAACAGAAAACCACTGTATCAGTTTTAAGCAGGAAGGACTGGATACAGGGAACTGTTTACAGATTTATTGGAAGGGCTGGAGGAATGGGCTGCTGTCTGAGAAATCGGGACGGCCCTAGAGGAACTCCTAGCTCCAAGGGATATTCATCCTTCAGTCTTGGTCACAATACCACCTTGATATCCTATAACTTATGGCTTAACTAAAATGTGCACCACCTCCAACACAGCAATATGGAATACTAGAGAAAAAGGGTAGGGTAAGCAAAGGAAATTTGTTCCCATATGTACAACAAAATGAGGGAGAAAACGGGGTCACTAGTACAGCCCTTATTTCTGCATTTGGTCCCAAACCCATAGTGAGTATTTATAACTTCCACTCCCAGCTTGCATTCTTTTTTTACCTTCAGCCAACACTTCAGCTAGTTGTGCCATACTAGCTGATGGGGTAAGTCAAACTTCCATTGTAAGGGGCCTGAATTCTTGGTGATCCCACCTGTATGGGCTGGTACTTCTTCAAGTAACTTTTACCACTGGACAAAGCAGCACAAAGGGGCGCCCTGGAGGTTTGTTGTTAGACCTGCTTCTACCCATCCATTTAATTTGTAGTGGAAATTGTTTCCCCTTGAAAATCAGGACCAATCACTCCAGCAATACAGACACCTCCTGTTACTTGTATTCAACAAGCAACATCATGAAGAGACAACGTTGACCAAATGGCTCTCTCAGCTTCCCCTTTAATGGAACCCTTGTTGAGTCTTTGGATGGAAGCAATCTTTCTCTGGGTTTTAAAACTTCTAATCCAGCAGAGAACCAAGAATTATGGGAGACAGATACAAAAATGTTATGACTGGGTCTCTGTATGTAGAGAGAGGATACTCTCTTTCTACTTCTTGGTTTCTAGGATCATACCATCTGACTGGGAGAAGCAGCACCATACATTGGTTACTGGTTAGAACATTATCTCACTCTACAGCACAGCACTTCAAATACTCAAGAGGGGTGTCTCCTAGCTGGTATCATAACTGAGTCTTCAAAAGGTTATAATACTATTCAGCAAGAGTATTTGCTTGTATGTGATGGGATACATGGTGAGACCAATGAAATCCATACACATCTTCCCTTCCTTTCACTTCTTTGGTAAATGCAATATTAATGAGACACTGTGATGGTAAATTAAAATGTTTACAGGCAATATTGCTGATAAAATCATAGCCGGCAGAAACGGCAAGTCCACATCTAGAATGACTACCTACTTTGGTAAGGATAAGTTACTTCCTCCCTATACCCCCCAACTCCTATGACGGAAAGAGATCAATGTAATCAACCTGCCACAAGTATTTGACTAGTTTACCCCCATTCTACAGATGGTATTATATTAGGGACTCAGCATTGGCATCTGCTGGCAGGTTAAGCAATCAGCAGTTGAAAGATTAACCTTGGTAAGAGAAAGGCAATATTTTTGAATCTTTCATATCCTCTAACTCTGCTACTACACTCCATGAGCCCATTTAATCCATGAGCCCAGTGGCCAAGCCTCAAGGTGGTGGGGGAGAGAGGCTGAGTAGCATTCATAAAAATAATTATGTGTATCTGATTATTGAGTACCTTTTTGGCAATAGCTACAGGCAAAGTTCTTAATGTCTATGACCCAGCCAGGGTTCTTAGTTAGAAAATCTGACTCTGGGTAACTTAAACAGAAATAAATTTTATTGGCTGGCTTAAGGTTGCTCACAGTGTCAATATGAAGGCTTGTAAACAAATCTCAGAGAAAGGCAGAAACCAAGGAAAGCTTCCAGCCAAAACAGAGCAGAGGTCATCCCAGAGAAACCATTAGGTGAAGACCCTCCCTTTGACAGTCCAACTTTGGACATTTGGCCATTTTCACTGCTAGACTCTTAAATCTGCTGCAGCTTCTGAAAATACGCTCTACCTATTGGAAGTATCTTTGAGTACTTCCACATGAGACAAAATTCCTGGCAGAAGCATCTGATTGGCCAAATATGAGCCACATGCTTCCTGCCAAGGAGTTGGAATGAGGAGAGCTGCCCCCTTTTAGGCCTAGTGGGAGCTGAGGTCTTGCCTCCAATTAAGACCTAAGTGATGAAGGATCCTGCCATCTAAGGTCCTGCTCTCAAATCTGGCAAATGTCAGCCATGTGCTCCAAGCCTCAGTTTCCTCATCAATACAATGGAAATATACTTTTAGAAATCATTATCCTTTGCTATATCCTAACCTTATATACTTTTAGTCCTTATCCATTGCTATGAGAATTAATACATGGGAAATACAATAAATCTCAGTTGTTATTATTATTTTATTTCCATTACTACCTCAGTGTTTTCTTCTCTTTCTCCTGAGACAATCTCTGCAATTCCTAACCTTGGATCAACCCAGCTATCCTTTCCCTTACTTCCTGCTCGTGAACTGCAAAGTACTGCTGGAAAACTGATAAAATCATCCCACTTGATTCTATTACAAATGAATAGTTTTCCAAGTTAAGGGGTCCTCAGTGCTACCTGCAGACTGCTTGTCCTGCTCTGCTCCCATTTTCCCAAGCAAGTGGATGAACTTGTCTCCTTTCAACAGGGAAGAAGGAGTTTACATTTAAAATCAAATTTCCTCCCCTCTGCCTGCAAACTTATGTATGTCTGCCCCAATCATTACTATCACCCCCACCCTCGGGTTTCAAATATCAAGTCTCTTCTGCCTTTTCTGGGTCCTTGCTTGGAGCTTTCATCCCTTGATTTTCTGTATCTCCTAGTCCACAGGTTTCTTCCCTGTGGCTTGCATATCAAATGCTGCAGACACTTTTTGACACTCATTCATCTTAGGGCATCACTGCTTCTAGGATTATTTAAATAGAACACTTACTGTTTTTGTAGATTTGATAAATGTACTTTGTAAAATTGAAAGCAACACAGGAAAATACAAGGAGTAAAAATACCTTGAAATGGCTAACCCAGAGGTAACCATTCTGAATAGCCTTCTTGATCCTGTCTCACTATTCAAACCCATGTGTATTTTCTGTCTAGTTCTACATAGAGAAAATTTATGTCCCCTTTCTTTCCTGCATAATCAATTTTCCTTTCCACACTGAATCATTTCCATTAGAATACAAACATGCTGTTATTTCTCTCATCTTTAAAAAAACCCCTATGAACCCATTCCAATTCAACTATCACCCTATTACTTTATTTCTCGTCACAGAAATATTTCCTGAAAGAATGATCAGTTCTCACTGCACTCGTTTTGTCTCATTCTAATCTCTTCTTCTCGGTCTTCTTTGTGGATTCCTCCTCTTCCTCCCTACCTTTAAGTATTAGGATGCCCCAGGGATCTGTCTTTAGACCTCTTCTCTTTTCTATCTACACTGACTTCCTGGGCAATCTCCTCTCTGGTGTCCTCCAGACTCTAAATTGCTTATTGGACATTTCCCCCTTCATGTCTGACAGGCATCCTCAACATAAAACACCCCAAACTGAACTCTCGAGTTCTACTCCCCACTTCAAACCTGCTCCTTCTGTGATACCCCAATCTCATTCTTCTAATTACTCAGGCAAAAGACTTCGGAGTCACCCTTGATGCCTCTCTTTTGCTCACACCCCACATCTAGTCCACCACTAAATCTGCTGACGCTGTCTTCAAAATATATTCAATTTGCAACTTCTCATCACCCCCACTGCTAACCAAACCCCCAACATTTCTCCCTTGGATTATTACAGTACTGTTTTTACCAGTGTTGTTCCTAGGTTGTGGGTGGACCTGTTTCCCACAAAAAAGATGTTGAAAATTCTAACCCCCAGTACCTACAAATGTGATCTTATTTGGAAGTAGGGATTTTGTAGATTGTAATTAAGTCATGATAAGGTGGTACTCAATTAAGGTGGCCCTCACCCAATAAGACTGTGGACCTTATAAGAAAATATACACAAAGAGGGAGAACAGTCCTGTGATGATTCAGAAACACAGTGAGAATGTCATTTGGTGATGGAGGCCTAGATTGTAGTTATGAGGCTGCAAGCCAAGGAATTATCAGCCACAGTAGAAAATAAGAGAAAGGCATGGAACAGATTCTCTGCTGGAAACGTCAAGGGTGCATAAGCCTGCTGAAAGCTTGATTTTGGACTTCCAGCCTCCAGAACTGTGAGGGAATAAATTTCTGTTTTAAGCCACCCTGTTTGTTATGACAGCCCTAGGAACGAAGTCACCTTGTTTTGTCTTTTTCTCCTGTGAAGGCTATTTTCCACACAGTAAAAAATATATGATTTATCTGATTGATGATGTCACTTAAAAGCCTCAATTTCCTCAAAAAGCTGAACATCGAGTTGCCATATGATACAGCAATTACACTGCTAGATATATGTCCAAAAGAATTTAATGCAGGGACTCAAGGAGATACCTGTACATCAATGTTCATACAGCATTATTGACATGTCAAAAGGTGGGAACAAACCAAGCTGAATGCATTAACAAAGTGTGGTGTATTTTGTTTACTACTAACAAATGGCATACATGGTTATTGTTTACCATTAACAAATAGTGTATTTACCACTAACAAATGGCAGTAGCAAAACATCATTCAGACTTACAAGGAAATGCTGATACATGCTACCACATGGACAAACCTTGAAAAGATTAGGCTAAGTGAAATAAATCAAACACAGAGGAAAAAATATTGCATAATTCCACATATATGAGGTAACTAGAATAGGCAAATTCACAGAGACAGAAAGTAGAATAGACATTACCAGGGATTGGGAGGAGACAGACATGGGAGGTATTGTTTAATGGGTACAGAGTTTCCTTTTGGGATTGTGAAAAAGTTCTGGAAATAGATGGTGATGATGGTTGTACAATAATGTGAATGTATTTAGTGCCACTGACTTGTACATTTAAAATACGATTAAATTGGACAAATTTATGTTTTGTACTGTACCACAAGTTTTAGAAATGCTTAGGGAAGAAAAGGTGGTTATTACCAAACATAAAGGAAAAAAAACACAAAAGAAACTCCCAAACAAAAAATCTCCAAAGGTCTCAATTCACTCTAAGCCAAAGTCTTTACCTCTACCTATGTGGCCCTAAGCGATTTGGCTGCCAACTACCTGTCTGACCTCATTTCTCTCCTTTGAGTACTCTTTAACCAAGCTGGCATCCTTGCTGTTCCTCCAACACATTCAGCACATCCTAATTTCAGGGCCTTTGCACTTGCTGTTTCCTCTGCTCTGAATCCTACTCCCCATCCCAAGTCCCATCTTCAACCCATATCTACATAGTTCTCTCCTTCCCTTCCTTCAGATCTCAGATTAAAAATCACCTTATGAGTAAGGTGACTACCCTATATAAAATCCTACAGCCATCTTTCTGTCCCTTACTCCACTTTATTTTTCTCCATAAATTTGTTGAATAAATCTATTGCATGCTGGTCATTTTGTTTATCGTCTGTATTTTTCCACTCGACAGCAAACTGCATGAGGTCAGCACTTACTTTCATTCACTGCTGTACCTAGAACAGTTCCTGGTAAGTAGTCGCTGGTCAATAAATATTTTGAATAAATATATATATATATATATTATATAATATATAAATACTATATGGATAAATATTGAATAAATATTATAACTACTCTTTTATAACTTGCAAAATACCCTCCATGCTCCTTAAAAAATAAAACTCAAGGTGTACTTAATCAGAATTGTTGAAATAAATGTATTTCTCGATATCACTGAATTGAGTCATTTGAACGTCATTTGTAAATTCTTTGTATTAGTTTTTTTGGGGGAGCGGGGAGGTGTTTAGTGCCTTGGTGCTATTGTTCTAAATATTTTCAGGGTATGGAAATTCTTGAGAAGTGATGTGGACCCTTCCTCCAGAAAAATATTCAAATAGCACACAAAGTTTGGCATGTAATTTGATGGGGGTCATGGATCATCTGAAACCCATGCACTGAACCTCTCCTAGGTCCATAAGTCTATCATATTTTTTTCCTACATCTATTATATTTTAAATTGGACTTGGCCCCTGTAGTTCAGAATCTGGGCTATACTAAGAAGCTGATCTTTACCCTGTGACTCTAGCTCACTCAGCTTCAATGGGAGGTGTAGTTTGAGATCTGATCCCTCTGTAGGTCAGTTCCTCACCCTTCATCATGATCACCAGTCTCACTTGCTCAAGCAACAGCTGACTTTATATTTATCATACATAATTCTAAAATTTACAACAGTTCCTTTGTGGTAAGTATAATTCTTCCTAAACTTAGAATTATATGTAATAAATACAGAGTGTTCAGACTCAGCACTTAGAAATTTCGAGATAAATTGCTGATAATATACTATTAAACTCTCACTCCTGGTTATTCTAGACATGTGCACAGAATAAATACAATTTAGAATATACAAAGACATTCACTGTTCAGCCTTCTGCAGCCCTTTATGCTATCAGAGCCACTTTCTCTGAGGTTATTAATGACTCTTCAATTGCTAAATACAATGACCTGGAAGTCACCCAGGTCAACTTCTCTGTAACATCTGATGTCATTTATCATGCCTCCTTTATGCAACTTTTTCATCTTTTCATGGCTTCCTTGACACTCCTCTCTCATAATTGTCTTATGGCCCACTATTGCCACACCTTAGCCTCCTTCCTTGTCCCATTTTCTTTATTAGGCTCACACGAGGATATTCCCTTGGACCCCTTTCAATTTTCGTGTATGCTCCCTCTCTGGGCAGACCCACCAGAAGTTAATTGTTACCCAAATGGGAATGGTTCCCCAGTCTTATTCCCTACCTTCTCTTTCCAGAGCTCTAGATCTGTATTTCCACCTCGAGTACATACTGCAGGTCTCATAGATTCCTAACTATTGGACATACCAGTAATGCCCCAAACCTGCCTTCCAGTTATACCTTATCTCAGTTCATGGCAGCAGCACCTACCCAGACACTGGAGTTAGTCACATGTCACACCTCCCCCATCCATCATTACAACTGGCATACCTTGTTGCATACACTGTCAGCACAATGTAGTGGGCAGGAGCAAGGACTTTGGAGCTGGATTGCCAGGGTTCATACCCAACTCTACCACTTACTAGGAGGGGGAACTTGAGCAATATTCTTAACTACTCTCTCTCAGTTTACTAAGCTCTAAAATGAAGATAATGATGGTGGCTACCTTCTGGGCTGGGGTCCTGGTAAGGATGAAGTTTATAATAAGTTTATATTTGTAAAGCATTTACAACAGTGTCTGGCATGGAATAAGTGCTACATGGGTGCTTGTTGATACATTGGTCTCTGGTTTGTCCCCCCTTTAGTACATCCTTTACACTGCTAACAGGTTTTTGAGGGGCTGCCAGTTGCTGAGTAGTCACCCAGAGGCCAGTCACTGTGTTAAGTGCTTTATATGCAGAATCTCATTTAATCTTCATAATAACCTGTGAGAGAGGGGTTATTATTCCCATTTGAGAGATAAAGAAACTGAGATTTTAAGGGCTAGTGTACATTGCTTGAGGTCACAAAAGTATAAGTGCCAGAGTTGGAATTTTAATTTAGATCTGTCTGTCCCCTGAGCTGGTGTTTAAAACCAGGAAGCCCCCCCATACTGCTTTCCCAAGCCTGAGCTAGTCACTTACTACTCACACTTATTCAAAAACACAACACTGCCTATACTGTCATGATCTATTCCTTCACTATCTTGTTCCAACTTATTTTTTTTCCTGCAACTTCCCTCCACGTGGACTGCCCTTTCCTTCCTCCTTCCCTCTCTCCCTTCTTTTCTTCTGTCTTTAGTCTCTTCAACATTTATTGAATGCTTGAATGCCAGGTACCATGCTAAATTGGAGAAAAAAAGAGAAAAGAGCAATTTTCCTTCAAGGAGCTCATATTATTATGAAACAAATTATTATTGACAATATAGTGAGGGAGTGCAGCATGGGTGGGAGGGAGTAGGGAGAGTTTCTTTGAGAAGGAGAGAGTTAGCTGCCATAAAGGACATCCCAGACAAACAACTTCTTGCCATTCTTTAAACATCCTGACTTCTGGCTTCCTGCTTTTGACATGTTTGGGTGTCTTTCTCCCTGTCAGATTGTTGTTTAAGACTGTATTTCAAAATCATCTTCTCTGGGACACTATCCTTTTCTTCCCAGTCAGTTGAATGTTTGTTTCCTTTTGCACATATCACACTGTAGTCTAGCTGTTTGTCTCTCTGCCCGTCTTTCTGACTGGACTGCAAGGTCTTCCAAGGGAAAGACAGAGTCTTATTTGTTTTTGAACTATCTTTCATTTCCAAAGTGGCTTGACTGGCATATCACAGTGCTCAATAAAATTTTGTTAAATGAAGAGCCTATTTACAAAAGAAAGTGTGGGGCACAAGGCCCTTCTGATTCAGCATAAAACTATTCAGATTATTGTTTACAGTATTCAACACAGTGCTCTGCAGAAAGTAGGTGTTCAGTAAATGCTAAGTATCTGGTGGTTTTATCAGCAAAATAACTGACATAATGGTGATGTCAGAAATAAGGAAACTTGTTATTAAATTTCCTTCTATAGATAAATTAAGATTTTCATGTCCAACTGAGTGTCAGGACTCTGGCTCAGTCATGAGAAAAAATTAAGAATTGGTGGTTACAGAGCTAATATTGAGGATTTATTTTCTTCTCTGGATTGGGCTATGGTTCTAGAATCTTGTGCATAGTTCAGACACCACATATGGCATTGTTGGGAGCAGATGCCATGATCTACAGGAGTCACTGCCAAGGGTCTACCACTTTAGACCATATCTGGCTAAAGGCCCAGCAATCTCTTTTGTACCTGCTTCTGGCTCTATCTTCCTAGGTATACCATAAAACCATTTCCTGTGTGGTTGTGCTTCCTTCCTGGGAGCATAGCCCTCTCTTCTTACTATCTCTTTCTCCTGGTAGAGGGGAATTGTTATGGTGGGCAGAGGGATATGGTGTTGTAGTGAGAAGAGTCCTCAATCTTTTTCTTCTCCTTCTTCTCTTTCTCTTCTTCCTCCTTTCCCTCCACCTCCTCCTTCTTCTTCCTTTTTTTTTTTTGACTCTGATTGCCCTTTCACCAGAGGTTGAGGTTTTGGACAATAAAAATCAGAAAGACTTATAAGTTATGCCTATTTTCCATCATGCCATATCCCTCTCCTGGGGAAATGATTGCAGAACCCCTACTGGCATGGATTAAGGCAAAGGGAAAGGGGGAAAAGATGTGAAGGAAAAAAAAGCCAACAACAGATGTGTCAGAATACTGTCCCAGTCACAGTAGCCCCCTAGTCTGTTTGGATCTTATCAAAATTGTGAGAATTAAAGGACGAAGTACATGTAATTAGTTTAGTATAGTGTTTGGTATATAGACAGTGAATTCTTAATAAATGTTGTTAGCTGTTATTATCTAGGGTTCCTCTGCTCAGGAAGATCTGGGTTTCTATCCCAAATCGGTTCTTCCAGAACAATCACTCCCACACTTTAAAAAATGTCAAGCTGTGTGAGTGATTTATGCTTCATGCTCTCTGCCGACAGCTCAGCCTGGATGCTGGACCCATTTCTGATCTGCCTGGGGATAGGATTGCTATCATACCTGTAGGGGCTTCTCTTTCCTCCCAACATTAGTTGCCCTCTCAATTCCACTCCTAGTCCCCAGGGAGCTTAGTTTCAAGTCCAGTTGGTACCCCGACTCCTGATTTGAGTCCCGGTGTTGTGACTGGCCTTTCTGGTAACCCTGGGACTAGATCATTACTTTGGAATTCAGAAGCAGCATGCAGTTTTGGGCACTGACGTCTTTAATTAACTTCAACAAGCATTCTGAGTACCTATAGCATGCAAAACACAGTTCCTTTAAACGTATTTGGCCCTTAACTATTTAGTCTGTTTCCTAACTCAATTTGATTAATGCTGATCCATCCTTAAGGATTTTATGAAGAACAAGTATTAAAATGGAAAGATATTTGCCCAATTCTTCGCAAATATAAACGTCTTGTGTGGATTATTGTTGCTGTAATATTAATGTTAATTGCAATAGCAGCACTGCTGCGTCCTAGGCAGGCGGCAGGGAGCAGCTGTAAGGCCAACGGGAGCCTGACGTAAGAGGTTAGGGGAGGTACCTCCAGTACGTCCGGCCCAGAAAGGGCGGAGCCTTGAGGAATGTACCCAAGTTCCGCCTCTTACCCCGTCCCCTTCGTCCTGCAGCGTAGGCGGTTACCATGGCGATGACGTCTAGAGGGCGGGGCGGGGCGGGGCTATGGGGAGGAGGAGGAAGATGGCGGGAGGGCGGCTCTGAGGAGATCTCGGCGGCGGCGGAGGAGGAGAGAAGCGCAACGCCGCACAGCGCCGGGGCCCATGTGGGGAGGAGTCGGAGTCGCTGTTGCCGCCGCCGCCGCCGCCTGGAACTGCTGGACCCGAGTGGGAGTGAGGGGAAAACCGCAGGATGAAGTTCGCTGAGCACCTCTCCGCTCACATCACTCCCGAGTGGAGGAAGCAGTACATCCAGTATGAGGTACCGCGGCGGCCCGGGTGTGGGGGAACTCGGAGGGGACACCCTCTTGTCAGTCCCGACCTCCACTGCCGCCTGCCGCCCCTCCTGCGTCCCCGCGCCCGGGCGGACTTTGACCCGGTGCCGCGGGGAGCCACTGCGGCATCCCCGCTGCGGCCGGCCCGCCCGGGCCCCGCTGACCTTCCCCTCCCCCGCGGCCCCGCTGCCGCCGGGGTAACGGATATGCAGGCGGCGGGCGGGAAGGGAGGGCACCGCCGAACCGGGGTAGGGGAGTGCTGCTGGAGGGAGAGCCGCAGGTGGGGGAGCCGGCTGTGAGGGCAGCCCGGGGTCGCGGTGGTTCCGCGCTGGTCCGCGCCTCCCCCCTCCCCCTGACCTCTCGTCCCCACCCCGGGCAAGCGCCCACTCGCCAAGGTTAGATCTCATTTCTCTCTGCTCACCTCTCACCGAGGAATCCTTTTCCGAGATAAGCCCTTCCAGTGATTTCCTTCATTCCACGGAGCCCTTCGGCTTTGCCCCACTTGCCCACTGTTGACAAAGGCTTTGTAGCAGGATTGAAACTTGATTTAAATGTGTGTCACATTTGCAGCGGTTACAGTTGATAATGAGACGGAGATTGGTCGTTTTACCGATTGCATGGAGTATTCAAAGTAATCACACCTCTCTGGTTTTGGCTCTTCTGTTGTTTTGAAATAGAGTGAAGGGGGAAGGAGAGGAAGGAGGACATAGAAGAGAATTATTAAAATTTTTAGGTTTTCTTTCCTAACATTTTTGTTAGCTAGGTAGAGAAGTACTATATTGTAAACAGTGTACTTTTAAAACATGTCTGTGTATTACAGAAATTATGGCCCCATTTATCCCCCCCCATTACTGTTATAACAATTCTTTGAGGGTATTTAATAGATAGTGATAAGGACTTACATTAATACAGGGAAAAGTAAAGATAATGAGCCCATGCATATATTCAGAATGCAAGATACCTGAAGGGCTTTAAGCACTGTGTAGTTTATTCTCAGTAGCTGGCTGTTGAGCTCCTGGATAGAGAAAGACTTAGATCTGTAACCTCCAGGAATTCACACCTATGTATATTCAGGAACAAAGAGTGTAAAATCAGTATGACCACAAACTTGGTAGCTAGATTTTATGAATTAAGGTATTTTAATTCTCTATTTAATTTCTAGTTAAGTTCACTGGTAGGATGGTTAGGCAATAGTACGAGTTTCTTTATTCATATAATAGTTGTAATAATTGAAGTTGAATAAATGGAGAAGACAGAGGGATGTAGGTTGGTTAGACAGAACCTTGAAGATTTGTCAAATAATTAACCTTCTAACTTGCAGTATTTGATTATTGTCAGAAATGAAAGGCCTAGAATTATTAATACTTTCTTGTCACTTAATTTTCTTACAGTGTTTTGTGGCTACATTTTGTGAGAATGAAATAAGGGACTACCTTTTTAGCCTGTGGAGTTTGTGATTTATTGTTTCTAATAACATTCAGTCAGTTTTAAAACCCTGGCTAGAGTCCAGATGATGTTTTTTATTGAAAGGAGGGTATTGGTCTTTCATCTCTCTAATAGTAATTTTCAGCACCACTGCCAGTTCTTCATAGAGGCATAGGGCACAGCATGCTGAAGCAACATCTTATACTTGTTATATGTAGTATGGCATGCTTGATTTGGGCAGAATAGTGGCTGGTTGTATGCTATGATTCATTTAAAATATTACAGCATTTAACTGTTTGATAAAATTGTATTAATTGTAATATTGGGCTGGAAAGGGAAGCGTAAGACTTAGTTTGAAAATGCAATTACCTCTTGATTTGTAATGTCAGCTTTGTGGCCGGAGTAACCACAGTAATTCTGGGACTCCTCATTCAGATACTCTACTTGGATACTAGTCCTAAGTGGTTATTCTAGGTTGGTCACAGGGACCAAATTCCTGAGCATATGTGTGACTGCATTATCTTTCCCAGGGCAATTATAAGTTATTTTTTGACAAATTCATTTTTTGTGGGTAATTAACATTTTATTCTGCAGAAGATCCCTACTATGTGACTACTATGTGAGTCCTGTCCTGGAATAAGCTTTTTGTTTGATAGGCAAAGGTAAATGAGGGGAGGGCACTTTTCTTTGTGAATTGGAGCCATTAAGGACATTTTTTAATAGAGTTGAGATCTGTATTGTATATTGTTTCTCAAGAGCTGGTCTGTTCCTTTAAAAATTCTTAAACAGGCATAAACAAGAGTCTTTAGAGTCCAGGAATTTGGGCAGTTTAAAAACTGGGGAAAAACATCATTATAAAGATACTAACCTTTGCTAGAGACAAGAACCTTTTCATAATGCAGTAACTTGTAGTTTCTCATATATGAAGCTGATTTCAAAACACTATTAGTAGAACAGACACTTGAATTTGTTTTTCAATTACTGGTGGTGAAATTTCAGTGTACTATCTCTCATTTATAGCTGAGGGTGCTGTCTACTGCTGTGGACCACTATGAACTGTTCAGCTTCTTTGGTTTTTATGTCATTTCACTGTATTAAATTTTACTTGAAATAGCATTAGATAGAAGCAGAAAATTTTGTTATACATCTGTAATTATATGTATTATTGTGTGTATAGATCACTCTGTAAGTGCCAGTTCTTGCATATGTTAGCCAAGAGACCCTTAGGACAATCTTTTTGCGTTTCCAGGGCTCCTTTCTCTTCCATTAAATAAGAATGTAGAGCCAAAGCTTTTCAAGGTCCATTGTAGTTCATAGGTTTTTTTATTTAAACTTTTAATGGTTTTTATTCCTTGGATTGTTAAAATTATTGTTAGTGACCATCAATATCCTGAAAATTAGAGTTTCTAATTTAAAAATGTGGAGTTCTTAGACTCAGTGTTCATAGGCAGAATAATAGAGCATAAAATAGAGCAACATGGAGAAACCATATAAAGAAAATCTATTCGGTTCATTTTTGAATAGTTTTTACAAAGAATAAACACAAATTAACAGATTAATCTCTGTTTCCAGTAATTTACTTGGCTGTAAATCTTGGCATATAAAATAGAACATCAATAAATCTTTGTATAAGAACACTTTTTTTGATTTAGAATCAGTGATTGTATATTTTAGAGCTCTGTAATTGATTAATCACAATTAACTTAGATCAGTTCAACCAGATAGACTAGTATGACCATGTTAATATTTTACAGCATAATTTAGCAAAAGAAGCAAATATATTTGGTGTCTGAGGCTGCTGACTTGTATTTCTTCCCTAGGGTCCTGTGCTGCTTTGGTTTCTCAGGAACCAGGAATGTTTTTTTCCAGTGTATGTTATATTGTAGTTTTGTAAGATATTAAGATAATGGGTTATCTAAATTTCAGGATTTTAGAATTTAAAGGGAATTTAGAGATTATCCACCTCCTTAATTTTTCAGGCAAGGAAACTAAGGTCCAGGGAGGTTAAGTCACTTGTCGAGGATCATATATTGATATCCAGTCTCTTGAGCACAGATGTCTCTTAAACATTGGGAGTCAGGTCACCCTAGCTGTGTGGCCCTGATGAAATCACTTCCTCCTTCTGGGCTTTATGTCCTCTATTTGTAAAATAAGAGAACAGGGCTTGATGGTTTCTAAGCTCTTAGCCATATATTTTCTAAGGACCCATCTGGCTCTACATTTTTCTGTGTTTTAATGGTTTAATTATGTTTGATATGAAGAGGACAACTTAAAAGACTATTATTAATAGCATCCTTTTAAGTTAAGAGTGTTCTTTCAAAAATTTTGATGATATTTTAATCGTATTTTAATATGATAAGCTGACCGAATGAAATTGTTTTATTAAACTTAAATAAATAAAAAGTAATAGTCCTGGATTAATTTTTTGTTGCAGATTTTGGGAAAGGAGTCTCCATAAATTGCACATCCTTTATTTTCCTGTGTAAGGAAATATTACCATGAGATTATTGTGATTTTCATTTCTAGAGCTCTCCCATGAGAACACTTGTGTTGCAGGCTTCAATTTCCCAAAGGTATTATGTTGATTAGTTAGGGCTAACTTGCCTTGCTGGAACTTGTTTGAAATTTCCAGTTTGGCCACCCGATGGAGCACAGACCACTTTTTCTTTCAGGCACTTCTGCAAATCAAAGTACAGTACAGCACATTTAAGATAATACTTGTAAATGGTTGTGTCAGTAAGATGCCTGGCATTTACAAGTGTTTCTTAAATGAGTGAATGAATGTTGTATAAGACAGGAAGATATTACTGTTTTTATGATCTGTGTATAATAAAGTATGTTAGGGTGAGTATCCTGGAAAGACTGTACTTGTCCATTCATACCCAAAGGTTAGTTTTTGATCAGCTTTTGGGTGAAGGCCCAGATCATAAGAACCTAAGAATCTTATTTGACCTGGGTGACCATGGAAGATTAGTCCTGGCTTCAAATCCAGTCCTAATCTGGAAAGCATTTGAGAGACAGATTGAGTTGTGTTGGCAAGGGGTTTCAAGTATATTTGTGTCATAGCCCCCTAAAAAGAGTACCCAAAACTCCCATGGAGTAAGAGAATATCTTATTAGAACTGTTATATTCATTTTAATGCATAAGACAAGGAAGAAATAAACTTTTACTAATATTTAGTAAATGGATTGATGTGGTAAACTTATTTAGGAGGGAAAGAAGATGGCTAATAGTTTTCTCACTCATTTACTTTCAGCAAATAGTTAATCCAGTTTATGGATGCATAGTTAAATTAATTGGTGGATATTATCTAGTTTTGACTAAACCAACCCTTATAAAGTGGATGTGACTTAAGAAGTCTCTTGTAGAGTGGCCTCAACAAAATAACAATAATAAAGCACATGTGGACAACCAGAAAGTGGCAGCACTGACAGTTCTACTTCTTGTACTAGCTTTTTGTCAGCCATATTACAGATGAAAACAGTACTTCAATTGACCTGACAAGAATTTTCCAAAAAATTTCAAAATAATTAAGATAACTCTTTGAAGTAAGATTTTACATCCACAATGAACTTGACCCTAAATATATATTATACATCAAATGTTCTACCTTTATGAAGTCTATTTTCCAGTTTATAGCCATTATAATCAAGATCAAAATCAACTAAATCCTGAATTTGAACTAGATTTATAATCAAGATCAAAATCAACTGAATCCTGAATTTGAACTAGATCTTTGAAATACTATATCACAAAATGTTGATCAGCCCTGCTGCCATGGTGTCCTACTTCAATGAACATGACTGAGAGCTGCTGGAAAAATGTTAAAGATTTTACAAAGATTTTAAAAGATAATGAGGCTTTTCAGTTACGTTATTTTCTGAGAGTTTTGTTATTGATGAACATTTCTTAGATTAAAAGTATTTTTATACGTAAGTGAACGGTAAAATTATTTTAAGTATTTTATCATTGTCTCATCTTTTAAAAACAAAGTTCTATTTTATAATGTACACAGTTGTAGAAGGATATACTTTATAAATAAACATATTGGAAATGCATAGTAAGCCTTTTTATTTTTTTGATAGGGATGTGACATGAAAAAAGTTTGAAAGGCTATGCTCAAATTGTACAGTTTAACCAAAGCTGATTTGTGGATTGCCTGGTGCTGAACTGACCTTTGGGATTAAGAGAGTAAAAATTTCATTAGGTTCTTGCCCAGTCGTATTGCCTTTTCAGGTCTTCTCATTGCCTACTAATTTCTGAAAGAATGCCTTAAAAAAATTATTCATTCATTCAACAAATATATATAGGGATTCTTCTATATTTTCTGTAGGCAGATTTGTCCTTAAATTATGTCATTAAATTTCATTATATTAACAGTAGAACAAAAGCTAGTATTTTTTGTTTTTTTTAATATTTCAGTCAAAATAATTGTTGTCAAAACTAAAAATAGTGTAAAAGAGAAGAGTGCAGATTGAGGACTTGGAACATTGTCGAAAATTTGGATCATTTGTATAAATAATATGGCAGACTTTTCGAACTTGTTATGTTATACACCTTTAAATAGAATTTGTTTATAGGAGGAAATTTAGTTCTCTTCCCATTACCAAGCACGTATGGTTATCTACAGGGACTAATTAGAAAATCCTTAAAAAGTTATCTGTTTATTAGAGGTCAGAGGAAAAGTTTTATTAACCTGCTGTAAGCATAACTTAACAATTTCCATATTCTCTGTACAAGAGGAACAATGTGTTAAGAAAACAGTCTGTTATTTATTGATGATGACCTGCAATAGAAAGGTCATAGACAAGGACTGAGGAGATATAAGCCCTTACTTAGGTCCATTTCTGTCACTGTCTATTCATAAGTACTTAGTGAATAAGTAAGAAATTTTTTTTCTTTTTTCTTTTTTTTTAAATTTTATTTTGATATCGTTAATGTGCAACTACTTGTACAACATTATGGTTACTAGACTCTCCCTATTATCAAGTCCCCCCCACATACCCCATTACAGTCATTGTCCGTCAGCGTAGTAAAATGCTATAGAATCATTACTTGTCTTCTCTGTATATACTGCCTTTCCCGTGTCCCCCCCCTCCACATTATGTGTGTTAATCTAAGTAAATAATTTTTTGAAGATTGAAGGGGTGAGATATAATCATTCAAGAAAGTGGGAAGCTTTTAGATTATTGTGTGTTATTTATTTAGGCTAAAATTGGTAAGGTTGTAATTCACAGAGTAGTTAGCATGCTTTGTGTACTTTATTTATTATACCTTACAGCCGTGGTTCTTAAATTTTTGGTTTTGGGACCACTTGAAACTCTTAAAAATTATAGAGAGTGTCCGTGTCTACTCATATATGTTGTATTAGAAATTCAAACAGAAATGTTTAAAACACAAGCACACACAAGCACATTTTTTCCTAGCCATTAGAGATATGACTTCATACTTCATGTAGACTCTGGAAAACTCCACTATGTACTCATGAAAGGAGAGTGAAAAAGGCAAATGAAGTTGTAGTAGTATTAAAATAGTTTTGACCTTTTGGGATCCCCAAAAGGGTTTCTGAGAATTGCTGCCTTAGAGCACAGAACCCCTTTCAGAAAGTTTGGAGCTGGCCTGAGAACAAGCTCACTAGTTTAGTAAACACATGCAAGGAGAATAAGATAATCTCCATGCGTGAGAATTGACTCCCTCACTGCAAAGGATGATAGAGGAAAGAAAGTTGGCTTCCCTGGGATGCCCAGTTCCATTTTCTTTTCTTTGAGTTGAACTAACAGAAATGTGATCAGCTTGTCCTTAAGGAGAAAAGGAATTAACATTTACTGAGCAGTTAGGCACCTGGTGTCCGGTGCTTTACATATGTTGATCTCACTTAATCTTTGCAACAGTTTGGCAAGATAGATGATTTTATTTTCTCCTTTTGAAGAGGAAATTTAGGCTTAGAGAGATGAATCAATTTTGTTAATGGCTATACACCTGATAAGTAGTAAAGCCAGAATTCGAAATAAAATCTGCCATATTTAGTATCTCTTGCTTTTATATGGGAATTGTAATAAGTAACAACAGTGGTGGTGGTAGCAGGGGTAGTAAGAACAACTGTTATTTTTTGAGTGCGAACTGTGTCAGGCACTGTGGGAAATATTTTAAAAACATTTTCTCTTTGTAGCAAGCTGATAGGTAGGTTGTTAGCTCTGTTTATAGATCGGGGAAACTGAGTCTTAGAGCCATTAAGTGACTGATTATGTTGATTTTGCTAATTGTGAGTAGCAGAGATGAAATAGTAAGAAACCCTGCTCTTAATTCCTATATCATACTGTTTTATGATAAATTATTTAAACAGGTTCATCCATTTATACATATAAAATTTAGGTGTGGTCTGACCTGTTCTTCAGCACCTGCTGAAGTAATGACTGGTCTGTTTTTAGTCCAGGTCTCAAGTCTGCATGGTTTGGAGGTCAGAGTTCACCTCTGTTAATTTATATTTTCCTCAAGATTATTAGTGTAATTATTATTAGATAGGCAGCTGGTAAAAAGAGGACCTTACGAAGATGAGCCAAAAGATAAAGATAATGATAGGTAGTGATATGTATAAAAAGAGGAAGATAAAGAAAAGTGAACATAGCTGTGGCCGTGGGTAGCATTTGCCTTCTGGATTATACACAGATCATGGAATGTTAGACCTGTAAGGAATTTCAGAGATTATTTAGACCAATTCCCTTTTTTACTTAAATGGGAAATGAGATCCAGAGAGGTTAGTGATTCAAGTCACTTGGCTTGTTTAGTGGTTGGGTTAACTCAATGATCGATTCATTCTATTGCTTATTGTTTTATATCACATACTAGTATGTTAATAATGCATACAGAGAACAGACTTTGAAGGCAGACTGCCTAGGTTCATATTCCAGCTCACAATTTACTAGCTGAGTGATCTCAGGCAAGTGACTTAACCTCTTTGCACTTCAGTTTTCTCTCTTCTAAAATGAGGAAAATAATAGTAGTTACAGGATTTTTGTGAGGATTAAATGTGTTATAATGTGAAAATTTCTTAGAACAATGCCTTCCACATGGTTAGAGCTATACATCTTTGCTACTGAAATTATTTATCCTATTGTTAGGTTAACAGTATCTTTGTGAGGGAAACTGAACTTCAAAGCTTGTTCTTCTGGCCTTGTCCAGTTGAGGTTTTCTTGGAAAATGGCTTTGTTGATTTTAGCTATTACTCCTGTTATTTGTGATATTTATATTAATAAGTTGTCTTTAACCTTTATGAATATAGAGTAAGAAAACTAGAGGGGAACAATTATGTGGTTTTGAAATAAATCCCTGGTCACTTATAACTTGTATTCATTTCACTTATAGACTGTGTATATTCTTTCTATTTTATTTTTTTTAATTGGGGTGAAATTCACACATGTATTCTTAAGTATATCTAAATAGCTTACACGGTTTGTTTGAGATTTTAATGGGTATCTGGTTTTTTGTTCTATAAAATTTTTAATGAAAATTAATTTCTAATATTAAAATTATTTTCAGAGTTGAAAAAGACCTCAGCCTCTCCATGACCCCATACTCACCATGTGCACTAATCATGATACCCCTCAATCCCCTTGTCCCTCCCTCCACCACACCTCCCCTTTGGTAACTGCTAGTCCCTTCTTGGAGTCTGTGAGTCTGCTGCTATTTTGTTCCTTCAGTTTTACTTCATTGTTATACTCCACAAATGAGGGAAATCATTTGGTATTTGTCTTTCTCTGCCTGATTTATTTCACTGAGCATAATACCGTCTAGCTCCATACATATTGTTGCAAATGGTAGAATTTGTCTCTTTCTTATGACTGAATAGTATTCCATTATGTTTATGTACCACATCTTCTTTATCCATTCATCTACTGTTGGACACTTAGGTTGCTTCCATTTCTTGGCTATTGTAAGTAGTGCTGGAATAAACATAGGGGAGCAGATGTCTTTTTGAATCTGAGAACTTGTTTTCTTTGGGTAAATTCCTAGGAGTGGAATTCCTGGGTCAAATGGTGTTTCTATTTTGAGTTTTTTGAGGAACCTCCATATTGCTTTCCACAATGGTTGAACTAGCTTACATTCCTACCAGCAGTGTAGGAGGGTTCCCCTTTCTCCACATCCTGGCCAGTGTTTGTTTTTCCTAGTCTTTTGTATGTTGGCCATCCTATCAGGTGTGAGGTGATATCTCATTGTGGTTTTAATTTGCATTTCCCTGATAATTAGCGAAGTGGAGCATCTTTTCATGTGCCTGTTGGCATCTGAATTTCTTCTTTGAAGAAGAGTCTGTTCATATTCTCAACCCGTTTTTTAATAGGGTTATTTGCTTTTTGGGTGTTGAGGCGTGTGAGTTACTTATATATTTTGGATGTCAACCCTTTATCGGATCTGTCATTTACAAATATATTCTCCCATACTGTAGGATGCCTTTTTGTTCTGCTGATGGTGTCCATTGCTGTATAGAAGCTTCTTAGCTTGATGTAGTCCCACTTGTTCATTTTTTATTTTGGTTCCCTTGCCTGAGGAGATATATTCAGGAAAAGGTTGCTCATGTTTATATTCAAGAGATTTTTGCCTATGTTTACTTCTAAGAGTTTTGTGGTTACATTACTTACATTCAGGTCTTTTGATCCATTTCAAGTTTACTTTTGTGTATGGGATTAGACAATAATCCAGTTTCATTCTCTTTCATGTAGCTGTCCAGTTTTGTCATCACCAGCTGTTGAAAAGGCTGTCATTTCCCCATTGTATATCCATAGCTCCTTTATCATATATTAAATGACCATATATGTTTGGGTTTATATCTGAGCTCTCTAGTCTGTTTCACTGGTCTATGGGTCTGTTCTTGTGCCAGTACCAAATTGTCTTGATTACTGTGGCTTTATAGTAGAGCTTGAAGTTGGGGAGCATAATCCCCCCTGCTTTATTCTTCCTTCTCAGGATTGCTTTGGCTATTCAGGGTCTTTTGTGGTTCCATATAAATTTTAGAACTATTTGCTCTAATTTGTTGAAGGATGCTGTTGGTATTTTTTTTTTTGGTATCATTAATCTACAATTACATGAGGAACATTGTGTTTACTAGACTCCCCCCTTCACCAAGGCCCCCCCACATACTCCTTTACAGTCACTGTCCATCTGCGTAGTAAGATGCTATAGAATTACTACTTGTCTTCTGTGTTGTACAACTCTCCCCATGCTCCACCCTCTACATTATGTCTGCTAATGGAAATGCCCCCTTTTTTCCCCCCACTTATCTCTTCCTTCCTACCCATCCTCCCAGTCCCTTTCCCTTTGGTAACTGTTAGTCCATTCTTGAGTTCTGTGAGTCTGCTGCTGTTTTGTTTTCAGTTCTTTTCTTTGTTCTTATACTCCACAGATGAGTGAAATCATTTGATACTTGTCTTTTTCAACCTGGCTTATTTCACTGAGCATAATACCCTCTAGCTCCATCCATGTTGTTGCAAATGGTAGGATTTGTTTTCTTCTTATGGCTGAATAATATTCCATTGTGTATATGTACCACCATCTTCTTTATCCATTCATCTACTGATGGATACTTAGGTTGCTTCCATTTCTTCGCTATTGTAAATAGTGCTGCAATAAACATAGGGGTACATGTGTCTTTTTCAAACTGGGCTGCTGCATTCTTAGGGTAAATTTCTAGAAGTGGAATTTCTGGGTCAAATGGTATTTATGTTTTTCTTTTTTTGAGGAACCTCCCTACTGCTTTCCACAATGGTTGATCTAATTTACATTCCCACCAGCAGTGTAGGAGGGTTCCCCTTTCTCCACAACCTCACCAACATTTGTTGTTGTTTGTCTTTTGGATGGTTGCAATCCTTACTGGTGTAAGGTGATATCTCATTGTAGTTTTAATTTGCATTTCTCTGATGATTAGTGATGTGGAGCATCTTCTCATGTGTCTCTTGGCCACCTGAATTTCTTCTTTGGAGAATTGTCTGTTCAGATCCTGTGCCCATTTTTGAACTGGATTATTTGCTTTTTGTTTGTTGAGGTGTGTGAGCTCTTTATATATTTTGGATGTTAACCCTTTATTGGATCTGTCATTTATAAATATATATTCTCCCATACTGTAGGATGCCTTTTTGTTCTATTGGTGGTGTCCTTTGCCGTACAGATGCTTTTCAGCTTGATATAGTCCCACTTGTTCATTTTTGCTTTTGTTTCCCTGCCCAGGGAGATATGTTCATGAAGAAGTCACTCATGTTTATGTCCAAGAGATTTTTGCCTATGTTTTTTTCTAAGAGTTTTATGGTTTCATGACTTACATTCAGGTCTTTGATCCATTTCAAATTTACTTTTGTGTATGGGATTAGACAATGATCCAGTTTCATTCTTTTACATGTAGCTGTCCAGTTTTGCCAACACCAGCTGTTGAGGAGGCTGTCATTTTGCCATTGTATGTCCATGGCTCCTTTATCATATATCAATTGACCATATATGTTTGTGTTAATATCTGGATTCTCTATCCTGTTCCACTGGTCTGTGGGTCTGTTCTTATGCCAGTACTAAGTTGTCTTGATTACTGTGGCTTTATAGTAGAGCTTGAAGTTGGGGAGCATAATCCCCCCAGCTTAATTCTTCCTTCTCAGGATTGCTTTGGCTCTTTGGGGTCTTTTGTGGTTCCATATTAATTTTAGAACTATTTGCTCTAATTTGTTGAAGGATGCTGTTGGTATTTTGATACGGATTGCACTGAATCTGTAGATTGCTTTAGGCAGGATGGCCATTTTGACAATATTCATTCTTCCTATCATGAACATGGGATGTGTTTCCATTTATTGGTATTTTCTTTAATTTCTCTCATGAGTGTCTTGTAGTTTTCACAGTATAGGTCTTTCACTTTCTTGGTTAGGTTTTTTCCTAGGTATTTTATTCTTTTTGAAGCAATTGTGAATGGAATTGTTTTCTTGATTTCTCTTTCTGCTAGTTCATTGTTGGTGTGTAGGAATGCAACATATTTCTGTGTATTAATTTTGTATCCTGCAACTTTGCTGAATTCAGATATTTGATGTAGTAGTTTTGAAGTGGATTCTTTAGGGTTTTTTATGTACAATATTATGTCTTCTGCAAACAGGAACAGTTTAACTTCTTCCTTGCCAATCTGGATGCCTTTTATTTCTTTGTGTTGTCTGATTGCTGTGGCTCTGACCTCCAGAAGTATGTTGAATAAAAGTGGGTAGAGTGGGCATCCTTGTTTTGTTCCTGATATTAAAGGAAAAGCTTTCAGCTTCTCACTGTTAAGTATGATGTTGGCTGTGGGTTTGTCATATATGGCCTTTATTATGTTGAGGTACTTGCCTTCTATACACATTTTGTTGAGAGCTTTTATTATGAATGAATGTTGAATTTTGTCAAATGCTTTTTCAGCATCTATGGAGATGATCATGTGGTTTTTGTCCTTCTTTTAGTTGATTGATGGATGATGTTGATGGATTTTCGAATGTTGTACCACCCTTGCATCCCTGAGATGCATCCCACTTGATCATGATGGATGATCTTTCTGATATATTTTTGAGTTCGATTTGCTAATATTTTGTTGAGTATTTTTGCATCTATGTTCATCATGGATATTGGTCTGTAATTTTCATTTTTTGTTGTGTCTTTGCCTGGTTTTGGTATTAAAGTGATGCTGGCCTTGTAGAATGAGTTTGGGAGTATTCCCTACTCTTATACTTTTTGGAAAACTTTAAGGAGATTTGTATTAGGTCTTCACTTAATGTTTGATAAAATTCAGGGTTGAAGCCATGTGGTCCAGGGGTTTTGTTCTTGGGTATGTTTTTGATTACTGATTCAATTTCGTTCCTTGTAATTGGTCTCTTTCTTCCTGGGTCAGCCGTGGAAGGTTGTATTTTTCTAGAAATTTGTCCATTCTAGGTTACCCATTTTGTTAGCATATAATTTCTCATAGTATTCTCTAATAATTCCTTGTATTTCTGTGGTATCTGTGGTGGTTTTTTCTTTCTCATTTCTGATTCTGTTTATGTGTGTAGACTCTCTTTTTTTCTTAATAAGTCTGGCAAAGGGTTTATCTATTTTGTTTATTTTCTCGAACATCCAGCTCCTGCTTTCATTGATTCTATTGTTTTAGTTTTGATTTTATTTATTTCTCCTCTAATCTTTACTATGTCCCTCCTTCTAGTGACTTTGGGTCTCATTTGTTCTTCTTTTTCTTGTTTTGTTAATTGTTAGTTTAGACTGTTCATCTGGGATTGTTCTTTCCTGAGGTAGGCTGTATTGCAATATACTTCCCTGTTACCACAGCATTCACTGCATCTCACAGCTTTTGTGTTATTGAATTACTGTTGTCATTTGTCTCCACATATTGCTTGATCTCTGTTTTTATTTGGTCATTGATCCATCGATTATTTAGGAGCATGTCATTAAGCCTCCATGTGTTTGTGGGCGTTTTCATTTTCTTTGCGTAATTTATTTCTAGTTTCATACCTTTGTAGTCTGAGAAGCTGGTTGGTATAATTTCAGTCTTTCTGAATTCACTGAGGCTCTTTTTGTGGCCTTAAGTGATCTGTTCTTGAAAATGGTACATGTGTGGTTGAGAAGAATATGTATCCTGCTGCTTTTGGGTGGAGTGTTCTGTAAATGTCTGTTAGTTCCATCTGTTCTAATGTGTTGTTCAGTGCCTCTGTCACCTTACTTATTTTCTGTCTGGTTGATCTGTCCTTTGGAGTGAGTGGTGAGTTGAAGTCTCCTAAAATTAATGCATTGCATTCTATTTCCCCATGTAATTCTGTTAGTATTTGTTTCACATATGTAGGTGATTCTGTGTTGGGTGCATAGATATTTATAATGGTTATATCTTCTTGTTGGACTGACCCCTTTGTCATTATGTAATGTCCTTCTTTGTCTCTTGTTATTTTCTTTGTTTTGAAGTCTGTTTTGTCTGATACAAGTGCTGGAACTCCTGCTTTTTTCTCCCTATTAGTTGCATGAAAGATGTTTTTCCATCCCTTTACTTTTAGTCTGTATATGTCTTTGGGTTTGAACTGAGTCTTTTGTAGGCAGCATATAGACGGGTCTTGTTTTTTTGTCCTTTCTGTGAGTCTCTGTCTTTTGATTGATGCATTCAGACCGTTTACATTTAGGGTGATTATCGATAGATATGTACTTATTGCCATTGCAGGCTTTAGATTTGTGGTTACCAAAGGTTCAAGGGTAATTCCCTTATTATCTTACAGTCTAATTTAATTCACTTAGTATGCTATTACAAACACAATCTAAAGGTTCTTTTTCCTCCTTTTTCTTCCTCCTCCATTATTTATATATTAGGTATCATATTCTGTACTCTTTGTCTTTCCCTTGGCTGACTTTGGGGGTCATTGCTTTAATTTTGCACTTGCTTAGTAATTAATTGTTCTACTTACTTTACTGTGGTTTTATTTCCTCTGGTGACAGCTATTTAGCCTTAGGAACACTTCCATCTATAGCAGTCCCTCCAAAATGCACTATAGAGACAGTTTGTGAGAGGTAAATTCTCTCAGCTTTTGCTTATCTGGAAATTGTTAAATCCCTCCTTCAAATTTAAATGATAATCTTGCCGGATAGAGTATTCTTGGTTTGAGGTTCTTTTGTTTCATTGCATTAAATATATCATGCCACTTCCTTCTGGCCTGAAGGTTTCTGCTGAGAAGTCTGATGATAGCCTGATGGGTTTCCCTTTGTATGTGATCTTTTTCTTTCTCTGGCTGCTTTTAAAAGTCTGTCCTTATCCTTGATCTTTGCCACTTTAATTATTATATGTCTTGATGTTTTCCTTTGGTTCCTTGGGTTGGGAGATCTGTGCACCTCCATGACCTGAGAGACTATCTCTCAGGTTGGGGAAGTTTTCAGCAATTACCTCCTCAAAGACATTTTCTATCCCTTTTTCTCTCTCTTCTTCTGCTATCCATGTAATGTGAATATTGTTCTGTTTGGATAAGGTTACACAGTTCTCTCAATATTCTTCCATTCCTAGAGATCCTTTTTTCTCTCTGTGCCTTTCTTTGTATTCCTGTTCTCTAATTTTTATTCCATTTACTGTCTCTTCTACTACATCTAATCTACTATTAAATCCCTCCATTCTATTTTTCATTTCAAATACTGAATTTCTTATTGATTGAATCTCTGTCCTAAATTCATCCCTGAGTTCTTGAATATTTTTCTCTACCTCCATGAACATGTTCATAATTTTTATTTTGAAATCTCTTTCAGGAAGATTGATGAGTTCGGTTTCACTTGGCCCTTTTTTTGGAGTTTGTGGGGTTTTGGTTTGAACCAGGTTACTTTGACATTTCATATTTGTATGTGGCACCCTCTAGTGCCCAGAATCTCTGCTCTCTGGAGCTGCTCAGCCCCTGGAGCGATGTTGGGAGTCATGAGGGAATGGTGCTGGTGCCTAGGGATAGGAAAGAGCTGTTAACTGCTTCCCGGCTGCTATGCCTGTCTCCATTGTTAGAACCAGTGGGCCAAGCGCACAGGTGTAAGCCTCTGTGCTTTGAGTTAGTAGCTGCTGTAGGCAGGGCCTCTGTCTGGCTGGCCTGACACCAAAGCAGGGATTGTCAGTTTGTAAGCTAGTGTGCAGTGGCTGGGAGGAAAGTGCAGTAGGCTGCATGTCATGGTGGAAGGCCTCTGAGCTGTGTAGGCAGCTAGGGGGATGGAGTGCTGAAGATCGTGAAAGTTCCCAACCTTTTGGGCTGAGTTTACCAGGGCAATTTTATCCACCTATGGTTTCTCCTGAGCAGCAAGCTCTGTGCAATCCTTGCCCCTTTAGCAGCCCTCTCGCTGTTAGGAAGTCTCTCAGACTGCCCACCTTTCTTTTGTCCCAGAGCAGCCGGATATGGATTCCTGTTTTCCACAAGTGGCTGTATTCTCAGTCTCTCTAAGTATTCCACCTTTCTTAGCTTTCCAACCCTACAAATTTCCAGACCACCATGCAATGTAAGTTTGTGCTCCCAGAACAGATCTCCAGGGCTGGGTGTTAAGTAGTCGTAGGCTTCCACCCACTCCCCTCTCCATTTCCCTTCCTCCTGCTGGTGAGCTGGGGTGGGGAAAGGGCTTGGATTCTGCTAGATCATGACTTTGCTGTGTTACCCTGTTCTGTGAGGTCTGCTTTTTTCTTCAGGTGTATGCAGTCTGGTGCATCCTTATTTCCTGTTGCTCCTTTAGGATTAGTTGTATTAAGTAAATTTTCATATTATATGTGGTTTTGGGAGGAAGTCTCTGTCTCACCTCTCACGCCTCCATCTTTATTCCCACCCTCTAAATAAAGGAATTCTTGGAAAATACATTGTCACAGGAGTCAATGTTCCTAAAGGTAAATGGAGTATTAGCAGTGGTATACTTTGTAGATGGGTCATCGAGAATGAGCATTAAAGACAGGCCTTTGGATATGACAAAAGAGAGTTTATTGGTGAATTGTGAACATAAATTATCTTTTGCTAACTTTCTTCCAGGTTTTAAGAGGTTAAAGTCATTGAGACAATGTGCATACTTTTCATTGGAGAAATTTGGCCATTAACAGAATGAGGGAAAGGATAGAACCTTTAGGAATGAGTAGGATAATGCTAAAGGTTCCTTGAAGATTTAGGGGATCTATTCATATTTGAAGGCAGTATAGGAAGTAGCTTTAATTTTGTCTAAATTTTTTGTTTATCTAAGTTTTCTTCTGTCATTTGTTGTCTTTGAAACCTTTGTAAAGTTATTTTATTTCTCTAAACCTCGGTTTTCTTATGTATAAAATAGGGATAACATATGCCTTTCAAGGTTATTGTGAGATTAGATAGAAAATAAAAGGGCTAGTAAGGGCCTGATGTATAGAAGATACTTTTCAATAAAGTGTAGCTGTTAATTTTCATCATCATTAAAAGTTAGCTATAGGAGTAACTTTTATTCATTTATTCACCATACATTTATTTTAGGGTGTTGGTTCTTAATCTTTTAGTATAACAAGACCCTCTTTCCAAGTTATGAAATTTATTGGAAACCTAATGATGGTAGCTGGGCATTTAGAATCCATTGCTTGAGAAACTACCTACTGACAAAATGAACTACTATATCTCATAGGTTCCAAGCTACACATTCCCTTGTTACAAATTCTAACACCTTTGAAATTGGGATTTATCTTACAGATGTCATGGTTTAATTGGTAATGCTTTTCTTTCTTAATGGTACATTAAATAATGTGTTTTAACAATTGGTGGTATCTTAGACTCAATGAAATATGATAATATTTTATTAAGTACGAATACCTTCATATATTTTGACAAGTAGTAGTATATTTGTGGGAAACACTGTTTAGCCTACAGAGAACTCCTAGTTTATTGAAGTTTTGCAGTGTTGAAATTGGAGCTGTGGAGTGGTCTGAGACCCATTTTCATAGGTGTGTAGGAAACAACACTGTAGAACCCATGGATTCCTTTCTGTTTCCTTTCAAATAAACTGGCAAACTGTTACTAAGCAGGACTGAGAATTTTATGTTGTGGTAACTATTATTTTGGGGCAAAATCTAACATGTTTTACCAACCTGTATAAACCTTACATGTTAAAGAGGGCTGAAAGGCAAAAGCACTAAGAACTCTTGGCTGGTAAATTAGAGATTTGAATTTTGTGTAGAAATAAAAGATAATGAAAATTGGGAAAAATAAGAGAGGACTTTGCATTTTGATACGTGATGAAACTGGAAATGTAAGTAAAAAAGTAGCAATAGTGCACAGTTTGAAAAGGCAGCTGCTGCTTTGACTTTGGATGTTCAGGTTTTATAGTTACAAAGTCTGTGCAGTTCATGAACATATTTTGAATTTGTGCTGTACCAGATCCTGTAGCCTATGAAATTTACTTGAGATTACTCTCTGCCCTCAGAGAATTTAAAGCTATTACCACAATAAGTGTAAGAATGAGCCATACAGATTTACTTAAAAAAATGCATTTGTTATCAGCTTTATTTTCACATCAGAATAGTATCCTTGGACAAGGAGGATGCTGGTTTATTCTGTCAGACCGGCTACAGCTCAGAAGCGTGGCTGTACGACTTCTCCAGGGCATTCACTGTATGTCAAATTGCAATGTTGGTAATTTACATGTGGGAATGCAGTTTTGCTTTTTATTGCCAAATAAATCACTTACTTAAAATTGTCATAGTTTTCCTTTCCATAATTTTGTATATTTATAGAAATAAAAATTTTAACTACTTTGATCAAGACAAGTCAAAGATGGATGTTATGATCTAATAACATGTACATTCTGTGATACAAAACAGGTTTTTCAAATGTAACCTTATGTATTATCTATTGCTATGTAACAAATTACCATAAAACTTAGTGGCTTAAAACAGTAATAAACAATTATTATTTTATACTGTTACTGTGAGTCAGAAGTTTGGAAGCCACTTAACCATGTGGTTCTGGCTCAGTATTTTGTTAGATTTTAGTCAAGATGTCAGCTAGGGCTGCAGTCATCTCAAGGCTTAACTGGGGCTGGAAGATCCTATTTTAGGATGGTTCACTCAAGTGATTCACAAATTTGTGCTAGTTTTTTTTTTTTCAGGAGGTCTCCATTTCCTCCCCACTTTGACCTCTTCATAGGGCTGCTTCAGTTTTTTCATGGCTGGCTTCCCCCAGAATGGGTGATCTGAGAGAGCAAGATGAAAACCAGTTTCTTTTATAACCTAGCCTGGAAGTAGGACTATGAAATTTATGCAATATTCTATTGATTATACAGGTCAGCCCTATTGAGTATGGAAGGGGATTGCACAAAGGCATTAGTACCAGGAGGTAGGAATCACTGGGGGTTATCCAGGGGGCTAGTTGCCTCTGATATAAAAATCTAATGGTTATAGAAAACTTCTGAAATAAAAGAGTAACAAAAACAAGAGGCCAAAATTAGAGGTAAATCTTAGAAAATAAGGTTTCACTCAAATGGTAGGCTACATGTCTTTTTATCAAAGCTGTATGGATTATAGTTGAGCAATAGTTGAAGGCACTGAAGTACAGAGAAGTTAATTTTCCCAAGGGAACACAGCTAATTAGTGGTAGAGTTGGTTTTCATACACATTGTCTGACTCCATACCTCTTAGCCACTCTGCTATGCTGCCTCACAGTAAAGAGAGACAGTAGGAAAATCACATCACCTCTGACACAGTCATATGGCATTCCCAACTGAGAAGACAGGTATATTGACAATCAGTGTTGTGTTTGTGTTCATGTTACCCATTAAGATTTTGTTTCAGCAACATTTTTCCTGTCATGTTAATCTTGGTTGAATAGTACTGGTTTTGTGGTTGTGTTTGGATTTAATTTGTAAGATTTTACTGTTTTATGAGTTGTTATAAACACTAAGAGTTTTGTCCTAGTTTATATATATTTCAATAACATAAAAATAATTTAACACTCAAAGATTAGAGGTGCTGATGTAAAGGATCGCTTTGAATCCTTTGGAAAATTAAAGAAATCTTTTGAAATGTACATGAATACATATTGATTTTATTTATTATACAAATTCAGAATTTTATAGAAAGTGTTGGATTTC
Source organism: Manis javanica (assembly GCF_040802235.1). Classification (NCBI taxonomy): domain Eukaryota; kingdom Metazoa; phylum Chordata; class Mammalia; order Pholidota; family Manidae; genus Manis; species Manis javanica. The sequence continues at coordinate 89,006,170 of NC_133166.1, forward strand.
CTTAAAGTAAAATAGCATGAATCAGGGAAACTCTTTGAATTTGTTATTTGTATATTTGGATGTATTGCTCCCAACCCTGGGCAGGTGTTCCGGGTGACTAATATTATAGACAAACAGCCATAGGTACTAATATTGGCAATATTTTGTAGCCTTTCCCCTACTCCTGGTTCCCATCTGGGGGCTATTCTCATGTCACAGGCAGAGAATGGTGTCCTATTCTGGAATTCCTTAGAGATTGTTGCTATCAATAACATAGAGGGTCTCTTATTCAGAGGGAAACTGTAGCAGTAAGAAGCACGAGAGGCTTGTCCCTGGTATCACTGAGAGTTGTTTTGATTTAAGTGAAATTATGATTCAGTTTTATAAGCAAAATGAAGGCTATCATCATTTTTCTCTTTATAAAATTTAGTCACCTTTTTAAAACTTAATTTAGTTTGCTTTCCTTTTGCAAATTTAATTCCTTCTATTACATGTCACCAAGATTCTACTTAGTATGCTTTTCAGTGTGTTTTTAAAATCCTCTTTAAAGTAATTTTCTCCAAAGAAGAAATACTTTAAATTTAAGAACTATTTATCGAGCTTCTACAATGTACAAGCTACTCTGCTAATCATTGATGGTTTATTTGGTTCCTGATAGCATCATTTAATTTTGGTTCATATGCCTACTGTACTCCAGAAGTAGAAACATTTCAGACATTTGAGTCTCTGATACTACATGGTCCCATTATAGATTTATTTCCTTAAGGATTCTTTGGCTGAATTTATTCCTTTCTTCTTATATTTTTCAATTTCTAGAGATTTATTTTGCTCTAAGCAATCTATTCATTTACCCTCTTAAAACATCCTGTGAAAGAACTGTATCTTCACCATCACTCTACACTTGTATATGACTTTAATTTAAATTTCCAATCTGAACTGAAATAATACCTTTCTAATGATTGTTAAGATCTTCTGGACTAACTTCTTTATTTAGACTGGAATTCAGTGGTCCCTAAGACATCTGAAATTGTAAAGAAAATAGTATTTATACATGTTTCTTGAAAGACATTTTATACCTCTGTCATACTCACTTAGGCCTTTGGTACATAAATGATTTTAAGAATTAATGGTCAGTAAACATGAGGCTGAGTTTCAGATGTAGTCTTAGAAAATCTGTGGTCCACTAATAGAAGTTTTTCAAAAAGATTTCTGTTTGGGTATTTTTGTCACCACTTCTGATACCAAATCTATTTATTTTTCCTGACACCAACAATCATTTCTCCAACACCTACTGGGTGTCTAACCATTCAGTTGATTCTGATACTAACTATCTGGAGTTAGGACAGACCCCAAGGGTTAAGGGCTTAGTCCCACAAGGTGGTCCCCATTTAAGATAACAGCTGTAAATGGGTTTTCCAGGATACCCACACTTCTGCTTGGCTGACCTCAAGTTTGGGGGTTCCCACCAATCCCTTTCCCCAAGGTTTGATAATTGACTAGAATGGCTCACAGGACTCATGAAAGTTCCATACTTACTACTACAGATGTATTTTAAAGGATTTAAAAAATACTTGTATCCTGTGCTTCATATTTTATTATGCCATGTTCCATTTGTATTCCTCTAGGCCACTGATAACTATTTTCTATCATTATTTTCTTTTAGTCAAGAGAATTTATGATCTCAGGTGATTTTTCATTCTCTTTCAAAAATGCCCCTTAATTTTTAAAGTGTACAAATTAGCCCTTGTTTTAAAGATTGGACAATACTGAATTGATATGAAAGTATAGTATTTGAGTTTTAGCTTATTAAAGTTAGTTGAAGTATTTCACTGAATTCTCAATTTAGGGAACCAGATGTAGTCACTGTCTGGGTATTGAAAAAGGAAGTAATTGTTTAGCTTCAAATGCTCTTAGTGTAAAAGATTACTCATGATTTCTTCTATTTCTTTTCTTTCTATTAGGCTTTCAAGGATATGCTGTATTCAGCTCAGGACCAGGCACCTTCTGTGGAAGGTAAGATGCATTAACCCCAACATAAAACCCCTTTTTAAGGAAAAATATTTTAAACTGTCCCATATAAAACTAATATAACCTGCCCTATTATGTAGATTTTTTTGCTTTTTATAATACATATAAAACTTCTATAATATACATTACTTTTATAATATATATTATACATGTTATATAATTCAATTTTATATATACTATTATTGCCTTATAGTTTAGATAATATTGTTTTAAAATATATATTATTGATTACTTTTATAAATTGTGATTATGTATATACAATATATAGGTATACTATAATATGTATTTTGATTACTTATGAATATTAATGATTACACGATTGTAAGCCACATTGTGATTACATTATATATTATGGTAATGTATGTTATAATTAATATGTAATATGATTATATTTCAATTAAATTTTTTTGTTTGGCTCACATTTACCCTATAATGGCCTCATTATGTCCTTAAATCACCTTTGCACTGTGAATCAGATACTGGTTTAAAGCCAAAGTTCTTATCTGTATCATGCTTTCCCCCTCCCCATGTATTTTTATATCTATCCATCCATCCACCCACCTATCACCAGTGAATCCTTAATCCATAATTAGTCTGGGTAAAACAGCTTTCCCATTCTGTTTAGGCCATGTCTTTAGATTGGGACCTGAGAAACAGTGGAGCATATTTACTCTGGGTATTTTGTGGTGCATGTGTGTTGTATAAGCATGTGTATGTATGCATGTGCACAGTTGGGCAGTCATAAAATGACTGACCTAAGGATAGTAGTTATCTCTTCAATTACTTTATTGAACCTCCCTTTTCTGTTATCTCAGATTCTGCTTATCAGCTCATTCTTTATGGGCTTAATCTTTGATAGGTTTTGAGAGTTGTAATTTAAAGTTGTAGGAGTTCTTATGTCTCCTAAATAATTAGGAACTGATTCAACAACTATTTCTTGATGGAGTGTTCCTTCTGAGGCTGGGTATTCTTTCAGAATTTCACATTACGTTTTTTTAGGAGAGATGAGTGTGAAAAAGTATATGCAAAGAATATTCTAGATAGTGTGTACAGATTAATATCTTTATGAGATACCAAATTGGAATTCTATGAAGTCATTCTAATGACAAGCTCTTGGTGGCTTATTTTTATGACATATAGCAGATTTTGAAGTTGTTTAATAAAACACAAATCTGTAATTAAAATCTCATGGTCTTCAGTGACATAGAAATATATGCCTTTCATCTTTAACCATAGTTCAAAATGTGCTTCCTTTGACATCTCAAAATCTTTACCAGGGGTATTGGTACTTAGGTATTAGTTTTATAATATGTGATTGAGTTTTGGATTATAATATGTTTAGTATTCTTAAATCTCTAATTTTTAACTGAAGACATTAAGATTTATCAAAATGTTTAGGTGTTTATTGGGTTATCTCTATGTGTCTTATGTATCAACATATTTTAAGAATTAAGAAAAGTGAAATTATATTGAAGTGAAACTGTTCCCTCACCATATGTAACTTGTTGTTTAATATTGGTTCTTTTAACTTTATTCTTAAGGTATTAATTTTTTTCCCCAAATTTTACCATCTGGTTTGTAACAAAGATACTCTGAGATACGTTGAAAGTTATGATGATCTTTATTCATCCATCCATGCTGGATGGACACTTTCAGCTGTTTTATAGAGAAAAACTGTCTGTGAAAATATGCCAAAATGACAAATATTTATAGTTGAGAAACTTTTGCTTTATCTCTTTGCCCAGAAACATTAACTTCTTTGGCCCCTGTTATAAAGGGAATATTGCATATATCATGCATATGTATGTGCTGTTTCCATAAGGAAAATATTCTGCCCTTGTTTGGTATGCTCTATTCAAATAAACAGAGGAAAGCCATGTAGTTTTTAATCTTCTTAAAATGACTTTTTCTCTTTGAGACACTGGGGAATTTGAGGTATTGGAAAGTGGTTTTAAAAACATTATTTTATGTAGTATTGAGGTAGAAAAAGTTATTGAAAGACTTTACTTTTATCTCTTATTGGTATTATGATACTATATTAATTCATAATCTTTTATAAGGTGTTAAATTTAAACGATCATTTCTGTCATTGTTTTCTTGCTATTGTGTTCATACATCTAGGCTTTCATTTAGCAGTTACAAATAAAATAATGCAACTTGAGAAGATTTATCAACAAAGTTCAAGATAAGACTTTCAACTTTTAACATTTTTAAGTGAAAAAAATGTTTGATAGGCCTCGATTATTTTTGGAAGTAATGTCTCTCTTTTTTCACTCTTCTTTTTTCTACACTAGGTTTAAGTAGACTTAAAACTTTTGGTGCCAGTGAGCAAGTTTCTTTTTTTTTCTTTTTTTTTTTGAGAGGGCATCTCTCATATTTATTGATCATATGGTTGTTAACAACAAGTTTCTTTTTTAATCTTAAAACTGAAGTATACCATAAATTGGTGGTTCCTAAATATCTGCTGTACATTTAATTCAATTTAACTGCGTTTTATTTGCTTGTTTGACAAATACTGATACTTGGTCTCCATCTCAGATCAATTAAAATAAGATCTAGGGGATGGAGCCCAGGCAGTCTCCCCTGGTGATTTGAATATATAGCCAAAGTCAAGCGGCCCTGCCATAGACTTTAAATAATTTTAGGTCAGTATGGTTAATGCTAACTTCTTTTAGACAATAATTGGCTTGCAGGTTTATAGGCTTCTGAAGTTCATTGCTAGTTTGATTATTCTGTTAGCATATGGCAGTAGTTTTTCGTTCATAGCATCTATAGGACATTTATTTTTTAAATGTTTATTGTATTAATTGAATAATAGCTGTACTGTTTATGTTAAGTGGTTGTAGTAACATCATTATAGAATTAATAAACATTTTTGCTGATTTGTTAAGATCAGTTATAGTAAAATAAGCAGCTTCCTCATATTTCACACTACTTCTGTTTAAGATGGAATGGATTTAAAATGGTAGTGAAAGGAAGGTAACTTGAAATGGACTCTTTAAGAGTGAAGTGGTTTATTTGATGAAAGTATTAGAAAGATTCAACAACATAAAGGGAATATTGCATATATCATGCAGATGAAAGATTCATATAACATGCTTATAAATTTCATATGTAAGCATGTTATATGAAAGCTTTTGTTGATAAGAAGTTAACCACAGACATTATTTTTTACACTAGTGACTTTCTTTCTTCTAACTTAGTGGGACATTTCAAAGATACACCTGTATCTTTATTGATAAAGTGAGCTTTTTCCCCATTTGAAAGTAAACCAACTAAACAAAATAATTTCAGTGTATAAGAAATCAAGACCTGTTTACTTAAAGTTACTTTTATTTTCAAATAAATAAACATTCAGATGCATGGTTATTTTGCTTCATTTATCCTTTGAAAGTGGATTTCATGAATCATTTATACATTGAGTCCCTATTTTTATTTAAAGTAAATATCTCAGAATTGTAACTAGGAAATGCTCATATTCTGAAATAATACATGTTTGATGTACGTTTGATAACAGGATATATTTCTATTTTGACCATTATGACTGAGGAGGTAACTTAAAATTCTCTGTTAAAGCGTATACAGTATATTGATTTTTAAATAGTGGCATAAATAATTAAACATTTTACTATTTTATCTTTTTCTGCAGAAAGACTTGTAGAGCAGTATACATGACAATAGAATAAAGATATTAAAGCGACTAGAATTGTGGATTTTTTTCCTAGTATGGAGGACACATTAGAGTCAGCCTTCATGGAGTATTGTTTTGAGGAACTTATGGAAAATAATGATGACAACGTTATATTGTGTTTTTACAATTCTTACTGTCAGTGAGGTATTTTGTACTTAAGACAGATTCAATTAAGCTGCATACTCTAGGTTCCCCATCAGTGTATCAGTCACATCTTAATCAGGATTCTTTCGAGGCAAGACAATGAAGATATGAACACAGAACTCTTAATTGCTGTACCTAGTCCAATTTTCAGTGATAGAGAATGATGGAAAATATAAATTATTTTTCACCTTTTCTGTCATGGTTTTTATTTTTTCCATTTGGTGTCTCAGTCACTTTATGGAGTTAATCTACTTGGGTAAATATTCATGCCTTTTTTTGGGGAGAACTCCCCTTTCCACAGAATACTTTTGATACATAATGCTTTTCATATAATTTATACACAATATTAATCTATTTTAGTTATTATTCTGAATTAATTTCAAGAAAAGTTTCAAGCTTTATTTTGCCATCCTCTTTTTTAAAATGTAGTGTCTTTTGTTTAGAAACATTAATGGTTTCCATTCTGTGATGGAAAAATAAAGAGAATCTGATTATCAACCTAGGTCACAGAATTAAGCCATCATCATTTCTGTTTTTTTTGCTGCTTCTTCCTTCTTTTTTTTTATTAAGGTATTATTGATATACACTCTTATGAAGGTTTTACATGAGCAACATTGTGGTTACTACATTCACCCATATTTTCAAGTCCCCCTCACACCCCATTGGAGTCACTGTCCATCAGCATAGTAAGATGCTTATAGAGTCACTACTTGTCTTCTGTATGCTGTACTGCCATCCCTGTGACACCCCTACATTATGTGTGTTAATCATAATGCCCTTTAATCTTCTTTGCCCTCCCTTTCCAGCACCCGCTTCCCTTTGGTAACCGCTAGTCTCTTCCTGGAGTCTGTGAGTCTGCTGCTGTTTTTTTCCCTCAGTTTTGCTTTCTTGTTATACTCCACAAATGAGTGAAATCATTTGGTATTGTCTTTCTCCATCTGGTTTATTTCACTGAGCATAATACCCTCTAGCTCCATCCATGTTGTTGCAAATGGCAGGATTTGTTTTTTTCTTATGGCTAAATAGTATTCCGTTGTGTATATGTACCACATCTTCTTTATCCATTTATCTACTGAGGGACACTTAGGTTGCTTCCATATCTTGGCTATTGTCAATAGTGCTGTGATAAACATAGGGGTGCATTATGTTTTTTTGAATCTTTGATCTTGTTTTCTTCAGATAAATTCTTTGGAATGGAATTCCTGGGTCAAATGGTATTTCTATTTTTAGTTTTCTAAGAAACCTCTGTATTGATTTCCACAATGAAATAATTTACATTCCCACCAACAGAGTAGGAGGGTACCCCTTTCTCCACATCCTCGCCAGTATTTGTTGTTCCTTCTTTCGGATGGTGGCCATCCTTACTGGTGTGATGTGATATCTCATTGTGGTTTTAATTTGCATTTCCCTGATAGTTAGTCATTGGAGCATCTTTTCATGTGCCTGTTGGCCATGTGAATTTATTCTAGGAGAAGTGTCTGTTCAGATCCTCTGCCCATTTTTTAATTGGGTTATTTGCTTTTTGAGTGTTGAGGCATGTCAGTTCTTTAAATATTTTGCATGTTAACACCTTATTGGATTTGTCATTTATGAATATATTCTTCCATATTGTAGGATGCCTTTTTGTTCTACTGATGGTTTCCTTTGCTGTACAGAAACTGACTGTATCTTTTTTTTTGGTATCATTAATCTACAATTACATGAGGAATATTATGTTCACTAGACTCTCCCTATCACCAAGGCCCCCCCACTTACCCCATTACAGTCTCTGTCCATCAGTGTAGTAAGATGCTGTAGAGTCATAGAGTCACTACTTGTCTTCTCTGTGTTGTACAGCCCTCACTGTGGCCCTCCTCATTATACATGCTAATCATAATGCCCCCTTTCTTTCCCTCCCCCGTTATACCTCCTTTCCCACCCGTCCTTTGGTAACTGTTAGTGCATTCTTGAGTTCTGTGTATCTGCTGCTGTTTTGCTCCTTCAGTTTTTTCTTTGTTCTTATGCTCTGCAGATGAGTGAAATCATTTTATACTTGTCTTTTTCCACCTGGCTTATTTCACTGAGCATAATACCCTCTAGCTCCATCCATGTTGTTGCAAATTTGTTTTATTCTTATCGCTGAATAATACTCCATGTACCACATCTTTTTTATCCATTCATCTACTGATGGACACTTAGGTTGCTTCCAGTTTTTGGCTATTGTAAATAATGCTACGATAAACATAGGGGTGCATATGTCTTTTTGAAACTAGGTTCCTACATTCTTACAGTAAATTCCTAGGAGTGGAATTCCTGGGTCAAATGGTATTTCTATTTTGAGCTTTTTGAGGAACCTTCATATGGCTTTCTACAATGGTTGAACTAATTTACATTCCCACCAGCAGTGTAGGAGGGTTCCCCTTTTCCCACAACCTTGCCAACATTTGTTGTTGTTTGTCTTTTGGATGGTGGCGAACCTTACTGGTGTGAGGTGATATCCCATTGTGGTTTCAATTTGCATTTCTCTGATGACTAGCGATGTGGAGCATCTTTTCATGTGTCTGTTGGCCATCTGAATTTCTTCTTTGGAGCACTGTCTGTTCAGCTCCTTTGACCATTTGTTTATCAGATTATTTGCTTCTTGTTTGTTGAGGTGCATGAGCTCTTTATATATGTTGGATGTCAACCCTTTATCAGATCTATCATTTATGAATATATTCTCCCATACTGTAGGAAGCCTTTTTGTTCTATTGGTGGTGTCCTTTGCTGTACAGAAGCTTTTCAGCTTGATATAGTCCCACTTGTTCATTTTTGCTTTTGTTTCCCTTGCCCGGGGAGATATGTTCATGAAGAAGTCACTCATGTTTATGTCCAAGAGATTTTTGCCTATGTTTTTTTCTAAGAGTTTTATGATTTCATGACTTACATTCAGGTCTTTGATCCATTTCAAATTTACTTTTGTGTATGGGGTTAAACAGTGATCCAGTTTCATTTTCTTACATGTAGCTGTCCAGTTTTGCCAGCACCATCTGTTGAAGAGACTGTCATTTCTCCATTGTATGTCCATGGCTCCTTTATTGTATATTAATTGACCATATATGTTTGTGTTAATATCTGGACTCTCTGTCCTGTTCCACTGGTCTGTGGGTCTGTTCTTGTGCCAGTACCAAATTGTCTTGATTACTGTGGCTTTGTAGTAGAGTTTGAAGTTGGGAAGCGAGATTCCCCCCTGCATTATTCTTCCTTCTCAGGATTGCTTTGGCTATTTGGGGCTTTCATGGTTCCATATGAATTTTAAAACTATTTGTTCCAATTCGTTGAAGAATGCTAATGCTGTTGGTAATTTGATAGGGATTGCATTGAATCTGTAGATTGCTTTAGGCAGGATGGCCATTTTGACAATATTAATTCTTCCTACCCAACAGCATGGGATGAGTTTCCATTTGTTAGTGTCCTCTTTAATTTCTCTTAAGAGTGTCTTGTAGTTTTCAGGGTATAGGTCTTTCCCTTCCTTGGTTAGGTTTATTCCTAGATATTTTATTCTTTTTAATGCAGTTGTGAATGGAATTTTTTCCTGATTTCTCTTTCTGCTAGTTCATCATTAGTGTATAGGAAAGCAACAGATTTCTGTGTATTTCTTTGCTGAATTCATATATCTGTTCTAGTAGTTTTGGAGTGGAGTCTTTAGGGTTTTTTATGTACAATATCATGTCATCTGCAAATAGTGGCAGTTTGACTTCTTCTTTACCAGTCTGGATGCCTTGTATTTCTTTGTTTTGTATGATTGCTGTCACTAAGACCTCCAGTACTATGTTGAATAACAGTGGGGACAGTGGGCATCCCTGTCTTGTTCCCAATCTTATGATTGTATCTTTTAAGAAATATCTCTACTAATTTTTTTTATTACTCCACATTGTTTCCAGAAGTATTAGGGAATATTTATAGGGGATGAAGATAGAATGGTGAAATAAAGCTCCAGTAAATTTAATATAGAGAATAGATACCACAAAGATCCTGGAACAGAAGAACATCAGGTGAAAGTTAAGAAAATATGACTAAATTATGGACTTTAGTTAATAATTGTGTGTCAATATTCTTTCATTAATTGTGACAAATATACCATATTAATGTAAAATGTTAATGATGGGGAATCTGGGTGGGGGTATGTGGAACTCTCTGAACTACCTTTGCAACTTTTCTCTAAATCTGAAATTATTCTAGAATGAAAAGTTTATTTTAGATGCCATAAGATTTTATGCAATTGTCAGAGGTAATTGGAAATTCACCTCTGAATTGTTTGGAGTTAGAGGTTAGAGAAGAGCATGATTAATTTCAGAACTCATATAAGGTAAATTTATATCAGTTCCTCAGAAAAATAATCAGCCTTTATTGATCATGGGATTTGAGAGAAATTCTTCGTTTGGATTTTCATGAAAAATATTTTGTTTGGTGTAGTAAATAGTATCTGCAACAACAATTTCACGAAAAGCATGGCAGTAGGTTTCCTAAGGCTGCTTCTTGCAATCCAAAGGAGTAATATAAAAGTTTATTACTCTGATGTACATGGCCCTAAATAATCTTGTCCTATGTCTATGACATCACCTTCTGCCATTTTCCTTCTTGTTCACTAGGCTCCAGTCCCATTGCCCTTCTTTTTCTGTACCTAAATCAGGCCAACCTTTCTTTTACAGTAGAGCCTTCACTCTTGCTCTCTGTTAAGAATCATTAGATCATTCTATGGCTGTGTCCTTCGGTATGCTTGAATACCCAATCTTTTGTTGCCACTCAGCCACCTTATATGATATCACCCTATTTTATTTATTTATCTGCAGAATACTTGTTACTTTCTAATATCTTGTTTTTTCATTGATTTATTAATTCTCTTGAGACCAATATGTCTCATGAGATCTAGAATTTTGTCTTTTTTTACTGCTTTTTACCTAGTATCAAAAATACCTTTAATGTACTGACCCACATCAGTTAGTAGGAATAAAAGGGGAATCTTTTCAATCTTTCTTGTAGCCAAAATACTATTTATGAAAAAAAAAGGAGGATTAAATTAACCTATCTTGGTTCTTTGTTTTTATTTCTTTTTTTTGTTTTTTTAATTTTTAACTTCTCTTGATCTGTAGATCCAGACTTTGGCCTGCTTCTTATATGGCTAAGCATATTTTTTTTTTTTTTTTTTTTGAGAGGGCATCTCTCATATTTATTGATCAAATGGTTGTTAACAACAATAAAATTCAGTATAGGGGGGTCAATGCTCAATGTACAATCATTAATCCATCTCAAGCCTAATTCTCGTCAGTCTCCAATCTTCTTTAGCATAACGAACAAGTTCTTACATGGTGAACGAATTCTTACAGAGTGAATAAATTCTTACATGGTGAACAGTACAAGGGCATTCATCACAGAAACTTTCGGTTTTGATCATGCAATATGACCTATAAAGCATCAGGTCAAATATGAATATTCATTTGATTTTTGTACTTGATTTATATGTTGATCCCACATTTCTCCTATTATTATTATTATTTTTATTTTTAATAAAATGCTGAAGTGGTAGGTAGATGCAAGATAAAGGTAGAAAACATAGTTTAGTGCTGTAAGAAGGCAAATGTAGATGATCAGATGATCAGGTGTGTGCCTATGGACTAAGTATTAATCCAGGCTAGACAAGGGCAGCAAGACATCCATGGATGCAGAAGATTTCTCTCAAAGCAGGGGGGGTGAGGTTCTGAGCCTCACCTCTGTTGATCCCCAAATTCTCACCTGATGGCCCCCCTGCGACTGTGCCTGTCTTAGGTTGTTCCTCCCTTGAGGAATCTTACCCGTCTCTGGCTAACCAGTCATCTTCTGGGGCCATACAGGGAAATGTAAAGTTGGTAAGTGAGAGAGAAGCCATATTGTTTGCAAAGGTTAGCTTTTTACTTCTTTGCAGATTTATGCCCTGTGGCTTCTATGCCCAGCACTTGTCTCGAGGTATCTTTACCACCTGGAGGAATTATGATACTCGGTAAATTCGATATGAGGCACGAATTCTATTTAAGGTTTGTAATTAGGAAGGAAGAAGAAAAGCTATAGATGTAGCATATGAAGGAAACTTGGGAGGATTGATTATTTCTTTGACATATCTTCTTGTATAGTACCTTAAGTATGTATAGGTTTTAAACTACTAACTAATTTGCACACACATATTAACATAATAGGAATACGGTGACATAAACAAAGCAAATCTATAATTACCAGCCATCTCCAGTGAAGCCAAGAAAACCATTTAGGCACCCTAGGCATTTGTGAAAATTTATCTATGATATGATGGATATTTTCCAACTGTACTTGAACCATCAGACAAATTAAAGCAGCCCATTTCTGGGATCTGTTCACATCCCATATGTTCTTTTAACCATAGATAGTCTATAGTCATGAGATTTTGGGTTGCTACAACTTGCACCCCTCCCAACTCCTGGTTGAGTTCCAACAGTACAGATCCAGTCAAATTCGTTGTCTCACTGTATGCACATGCCAGCCTAGACATCTCCCTCCTTCTTCTTATGGCAAGTCCAGGAGACGGTGGGCTGGATGCAGCCACAACCGCAGCATCGTCCGGATCCCTGTGGAGGCTTTTTGATGATCATCCCCCAGCACGAGTCCTCCAGAGAGTGCTGATGCCGGAAGCTCCTCCTCATATCATATCTTAGTTCATTTTCTGGGTATCCAAGCTAGGCCTTGATCTTCTGCGTAGAAACAAACAGACCCTTTGCCCACACTTTGACATGCCCTCTATACCACTGTGCAGAACTCATTGGAGGTCAGCACACAGTAACTGCTTTTTTTTTTTTTTTTTTTTAAATTAAGAGAAAGGAATATTATCAGAAAAGAGTACCTCCATAGCTGATCATCTGACACCCTTTAAGTGATCAACATTAAGGATATTTAAAGCATGCGTTGATCTTTGATTTACCAATAGTTTTATCCTGTTAAGGAGTAATCCCCCTTTTCTTTCTTTCTTTCTTTTTTTTTTTAAATTTTTAATCTACACTTACCTGAAGAATACTATGTTTACTATGCTCTCCCCTATATCAGGTCCCCCCTAACAACCACATTACGGTTACTGTCCATCAGCTTAGCAAAATGTGGTAGAGTCACTACTTGTCCTCTCTGTGTTGTGCAGCCCACCCTGCCCTTTCTCCCTCCCCCCCATGCATGCTAATCTTAATACCCCCCTTCTTCTTCCCCCCCCTTATCCCTCCCTGCCCACCCATCCTCCCCAGTTCCTTTCCCTTTGGTACCTGTTAGTCCATTTTTGGGTTCTGTAATTCTGCTGCTGTTTTGTTCCTTCAGTTTTTCCTTTGTTCCTATACTCCTCAGATGAGTGAAATCATTTGGTATTTCTCTTTCTCCGCTTGGCTTATTTCACTGAGCATAATAGTCTCCAGCTCCATCCATGTTGCTGCAAATGGTTGGATTTTTCCACTTCTTATGGCTGAGTAGTATTCCATTGTGTATATGTACCACATCTTCTTTATCCATTCATCTACAGATGGACATTTAGGTTGCTTCCAATTCTTGGCTATTGTAAATAGTGCTGCGATAAACATAGGAGTGCATCTGTCTTTCTCAAACTTGATTGCTGCGTTCTTAGGGTAAATTCCTAGGAGTGGAATTCCTGGGTCAAATGGTAGGTCTGTTTTGAGCATTTTGATGCACCTCCATACTGCTTTCCACAATGGTTGAACTAATTTACATTCCCACCAGCAGTGTAGGAGGGTTCCCCTTTCTCCACAGCCTCGCCAACATTTGTTGTTGTTTGTCTTTTGGATGGCAGCTATCCTTACTGGTGTGAGGTGATACCTCATTGTAGTTTTAATTTGCATTTCTCTGATAATTAGCGATGTGGAGCATCTTTTCATGTGTCTCTTGGCCATCTGTATTTCTTTTTTGGAGAACTGTCTGTTCAGTTCCTCTGCCCATTTTTTAATTGGGTTATTTGTTTTTTGTTTGTTGAGGCGTGTGAGCTCTTTATATATTCTGGACGTCAAGCCTTTATCAGATCTGTCATTTTCAAATATATTCTCCCATACTGTAGGGTTCCTTTTTGTTCTATTGATGGTGTCTTTCGCTGTACAGAAGCTTTTCAGCTTAATGTAGTCCCACTTGCTCATTTTTGCTGTTGTTTTCCTTGCCCGGGGAGATATGTTCAAGAAGAGATCACTCATGTTTATGTCTAAGAGGTTTTTGCCTATGTTTTTTTCCAAGAGTTTAATGGTTTCGTGACTTACATTCAGGTCTTTGATCCATTTTGAGTTTACCTTTGTATATGGGGTTAGACAATGGTCCAGTTTCATTCTCCTACATGTAGCTGTCCAGTTTTGCCAGCACCATCTGTTGAAGAGACTGTCATTTTGCCATTGTATGTCCATGGCTCCTTTATCAAATATTAATTGACCATATATGTTTGGGTTAATTTCTGGGGTCTCTAATCTGTTCCACTGGTCTGTGGCTCTGTTCTTGTGCCAGTACCAAATTGTCTTGATTACTATGGCTTTGTAGTAGAGCTTGAAGTTGGGGAGTGAGATCCCCCCTACTTTATTCTTCTTTTTCAGGATTGCTTTGGCTATTCGGGGTCTTTGGTGTTTCCATATGAATTTTTGAATTATTTGTTCCAATTCATTGAAGAATGTTGCTGGTAATTTGAGAGGGATTGCATCAAATTTGTATATTGCTTTCGGCAGGATGGCCATTTTGACGATATTAATTCTTCCTAGCCATGAGCATGGGATGAGTTTCCATTTATTAGTGTCCCCTTTAATTTCTCTTAAGAGTGACTTGTAGTTTTCAGAGTATAAGTCTTTCACTTCCTTGGTTAGGTTTATTCCTAGGTATTTTATTCTTTTTGATGCAATGGTGAATGGAATTGTTTTCCTGATTTCTCTTTCTATTGATTCGTTGTTAGTGTATAGGAAAGCTACAGATTTCTGTGTGTTGATTTTGTATCCTGCAACTTTGCTGTATTCCGATATCAGTTCTAGTAGTTTTGGAGTGGAGTCTTTAGGGTTTTTTATGTACAGTATCATATCATCTGCAAATAGTGACAGTTTAACTTCTTCTTTACCAATCTAGATTCCTTGTATTTCTTTGTTTTGTCTGATTGCCGTGGCTAGGACCTCCAGTACTATGTTAAATAACAGTGGGGAGAGTGGGCATCCCTGTCTGGTTCCCGATCTCAGTGGAAATGCTTTCAGCTTCTCGCTGTTCAGTATAATGCTGGCTGTGGGTTTATCATATATGGCCTTTATTATGTTGAGGTACTTGCCCTCTATTCCCATTTTGCTGAGAGTTTTTATCATGAATGGATGTTGAATTTTGTCAAATGCTTTTTCAGCATCTATGGAGATGATCATGTGGTTTTTGTCTTTCTTTTTGTTGATGTGGTGGATGATGTTGATGGATTTTCGAATGTTGTACCATCCTTGCATCCCTGGGATGAACCCCACTTGGTCATGGTGTATGATCCTTTTGATATACTGTTGAATTCTGTTTGCTAATATTTTATTGAGTATTTTTGCATCTACATTCATCAGGAATATTGGTCTGTAATTTTCTTTTTTGGTGGGGTCTTTTCCTGGTTTTGGTATTAGGGTGATGTTGGCTTCATAGAATGAGTTTGGGAGTATTCCCTCTTCTTCTATTTTGTGGAACACTTTAAGGAGAATGGGTATTATGTCTTCTCTGTGTGTCTGATAAAATTCCGAGGTAAATCCGTCCGGCCCCGGGGTTTTGTTCTTGGGTAGTTTTTTGATTACTGTTTCAATTTCTTTGCTTGTAATTGGTTTGTTTAACTTTTGTGTTTCTTCCTTGGTCAGTCTTGGGAGGTTGTATTTTTCTAGGAAGTTGTCCATTTCTTCTAGGTTTTCCAGCTTGTTGGCATATAGGTTTTCATAGTAGTCTTTAATAATTCTTTGTATTTCTGTGGAGTCTGTCGTGATTTTTCCATTCTCATTTCTGATTATGTTGATTTGTGTTGACTCTCTTTTTCTCTTAATAAGTTGGGCTAGAGGCTTATCTATTTTGTTTATTTTCTCAAAGAACCAGCTCTTGGTTTCGTTGATTTTTGCTATTGTTTTATTCTTCTCAATTTTGTTTATTTCTTCTCTGATCTTTATTATGTCCCTCCTTCTGCTGACTTTAGGCCTCATTTGTTCTTCTTTTTCCAGTTTTAATAATTGTGATGTTAGACTATTCATTTGGGATTGTTCTTCCTTCTTCAAGTGTGCCTGGATTGCTATATACTTTCCTCTTAAGACTGCTTTCGCTGCATCCCACAGAAGTTGGGGCTTAGTGTTGTTGTTGTCATTTGTTTCTATATATTCCTTGATCTCTATTTTGATTTGTTCATTGATCCATTGATTATTTAGTAGCATGTTGTTAAGCCTCCATGTGTTTGTGAGCCTTTTTGTTTTCTTTGTAGAATTTATTTCTACTTTCATACCTTTGTGGTCTGAAAAATTGGTTGGTAGAATTTCAATATTGTGGAATTTACTGAGGCTCTTTTTGTGAGCTAGTATGTGGTCTATTCTGGAGAATGTTCCATGTGCACTTGAGAAGAATGTATATCCTGTTGCTTTTGGATGTAAAGTTCTATAGATGTCTATTAGGTCCATCTGTTCTAGTGTGTTGTTCAGTGCCTGTGTGTCTTTACTTATTTTCTGCCGGGTGGATCTATCCTTTGGGGTGAGTGGTGTGTTGAAGTCTCCTACAATGAATGCATTGCAGTCTATTTCCCTCTTTAGTTCTGTTAGTATTTGCTTCACATATGCTGGTGCTCCTGTATTGGGTGCATATATATTTAGAATGGTTATATCCTCTTGTTGGACTAAGCCCTTTATCATTATGTAGTGGCCTTCTTTATCTCTTGTTACTTTCTTTGTTTTGAAGTCTATTTTGTCTGATATTAGTACTGCAACCCCTGCTTTCTTCTCACTGTTGTTTGCCTGAAATATGTTTTTCCATCCCTTGACTTTTAGTCTATGCTTATCTTTGGGTTTAAGGTGAGTTTCTTGTAAGCAGCATATAGATGGGTCTTGCTTTTTTATCCATTCTATTACTCTATGTCTTTTGATTGGTGCATTAAGTCCATTTACATTTAGGGTGACTATTGAAAGATATGTACTTATTGCCATTGCAGGCTTTAGATTCGTGGTTACCAAAGGTTCAAGGTTAGCTTTTTTAGTATCTTACTGCCTAACTTAGCTCGCTTATTGAGCTGTTATATACACTGTCTGGAGAGTCTTTTCTTCTCTCCCTTCTTATTCCTCCTCCTCCATTCTTCATATGTTGTGTGTTTTGTTCTGTGCTCTTTTTAGGGGTGCTCCCATCTAGAGCAGTCCCTGTAGGATGCCCTGTAGAGGTGGTTTGTGGGAAGCAAATTCCCTCAGCTTTTGCTTGTCTGGGAATTGTTTGATCCCACCATCATATTTAAATGATAGTCGTGCTGGATACAGTATCCTTGGTTCAAGGCCCTTCTGTTTCATTGCATTAAGTATATCATGCCATTCTCTTCTGGCCTGTAGGGTTTCTGTTGAGAAGTCTGATGTTAGCCTGATTGGTTTTCCTTTATAGGTGACCTTTTTCTCTCTAGCTGCCTTTAAAACTCTTTCCTTGTCCTTGATCCTTGCCATTTTAATTATTATGTGTCTTGGTGTTGTCCTCCTTGGATCCTTTCTGTTGGGGGTTCTGTATAATTCCATGGTCTGTTCGATTATTTCCTCCCCCAGTTTGGGGAAGTTTTCAGCAATTATTTCTTCAAAGACACTTCTATCCCTTTTCCTCTTTCTTCCTCTTCTGGTATCCCTATAATACGAATGTTTTTCCTTTTGTATTGGTCACATATTTCTCTTAGTGTTGTTTCATTCCTGGAGATCCTTTTATCTCTCTCTATGTCAGCTTCTATACGTTCCTGTTCTCTGGCTTCTATTCCTTCAATGGCCTCTTGTATCTTATCCATTCTGCTTATAAATCCTTCCAGGGATTGTTTCACTTCTGTGATCTCTTTCCTGACATCTGTGATCTCCTTCCGGACTTCATCCCAGTGCTCTTGCATTTTTCTCTGCATCTCATCCCATTGCTCTTGCATTTTTTTCTGCATCTGTGTCAGCATGTTCATGATTTTTATTTTGAATTCTTTTTCAGGAGGACTAGTTAGGTCTGTCTCCTTCTCAGGTGTTGTCTCTGTGATCTTTGTCTGCCTGTAGTTTTGCCTTTTCATGGTGATAGAGATAGTTTGCAGAGCTGGTACAAGTGACCGCTGGAAGAGCTTCCCTTCTTGTTGGTTTGTAGCCTTTTCCTGGGAGAATAGCGACCTCTAGTGGCTTGTGCTGGGCAGCTGTGCGCAGACAGGGCTTCTGCTTCCTGCCCAGTTGCTTTGGGGTTTATCTCCGCTGTTGCTGTGGGCTTGGCCTGGCTGGGGCTGTTCCTCCAAAATGGTGGAGCCCCGTTGGAAGGGGAGCAGCCAGGAGACTATTTATCTCCGTAAGGGGCCTCTGTGCTCCCTGCTGCCCAGGGGGTTAGAGTGCCCAGAGATCCCCAGATTCCCTGCCTCTGGTCTAAGTGACCTGTCCTGCCCCTTTAAGATTTCCAAAAAGCACTCTCCAAACCAAAACAACAGCAGCAACAATGAGAGAGGGAACAGAAAGAAAGAGAAAAAAAAAAGGAAAAAAAAGGAAAAAACAAGCGAGTTTTTTTTTTTTTTTTTTTTGTCCTCAGGTGCCGGTCCCAGGCACCCGCTCACTGGTCCTGCTGCCCTGTCTCCCTAGTACCAGGGTCCCTGTCCTTTCAAGGCTTCCAAAAAGCACCCACCCACCGGTCCCGCAGGGAAGGAACGCTGAATATTCTTTGTCCTCAGGCACTGGTCCCACGCACCCGCTCACCAGTCCCCCCGCCCTGCCTCCCTAGCACCGGGGTCCCTGTCCCTTCAAGGCTTCCAAAAAGCACTCGGCAAAAAGAGAGAAAAAAAAGGGGAAAAACGCGCGATTTCTTCCGTCCTCAGGTGCTGGTCTCAGGCACCCACCCACCGGTCCCACAGGGAAAAATGCGGGATATTCTTTGTCCTCAGGTGCCGGTCCCAGGCACCCGCTCACCAGTCCCGCCGCCCTGCCTCCCTAGCACCGGGGTCCCTGTCCCTTTTAGGCTTCCTAAAAGCACTCGCAGAAAAGAGAAAAAAAAAAAGGGGAAAAACGCGCGATTTCCTCTGTCCTCAAGTGCCGGTCTCAGGCACCTGCCCACCGGTCCCGCAGGGAAAAACGGGGGATATTCTTTGTCCTCAGGCGCCGGTCCCAGCCACCCGCTCACGAGTCCCGCCACCCTGCCTCCCTAGCACTGGGGTCCCCGTCCCTTCAATGCTTCCAAAAAGCGCTCGCCAAAAAGAGAAAAAAAAAAAAGGGGAAAAACGCGCGACCTCCTCCGTCCTCAGGCACCGGTCTCAGGCACCCGCCCCCAGGTCTTGCAGGGAGAAACGCGGGATATTCTTTGTCCTCCGGCGCCGTTCCCAGGCACCTCCTCACTGGTCCCGCCACCCTGTCTCCCCAGCAACGGGGGCCCGTCCCTCTAAGGCTTCCAAAAAGCGCTCGCCAAAAAAAAAAAAAAAAAAAACCGCTCCGGTTTCTCTCCACCCGCCGGGAGCCGGGGGGAGGGGTGCTCGGGTCCCGCCGGGCTGGGGCTTGTATCTTACCCCCTTCACAAGGCGCTGGGTTCTTGCAGGTGTGGATGTGGTCTGGATGTTGTCCTGTGTCCTGTGGTCTCTATTTTAGGAAGATTTTTCTTTGTTATATTTTCATAGCTCTATGTGTTTTTGGGAGGAGATTTCCACTGCTCTACTCACGCCGCCATCTTGGCTCCGCCCTAAGCATATTTTTTGTAGTTGTTGTTTTATAATGCTGACACTGTCATTTCATAGTCTAAGGTGACATCTGTAGTATTTCTTTAAAACCAGTAGAGAAGCAGATGATATGAGATCCTAGTTTAAAGATTTTTGTATTTTTGTGACATTGTGTTGTCTCTATCCCAAGCGTGGAGTTTTCTTTGATCACTAAGAAATCATATTTTTTAAGACATTGGGTGATGTATACTTTTGTAAGACATTAAACTGCTTTTTTATGTGTCTTTGCATGTATGGTATGCCTCTTTTCAAAGATACATGAGATAGGCATAAACTTTAAAAGTAATATATGAATCATTTTTTTAAATATATGTCTACTTCATGGGATATGTTTTTTATATTATTTGAATTAAAAGGGAAAGGTGAACTCATGCTTCCACTTGCTTTCCTTTCACATTTTGCCTCTCGTTATCTTATATAAAGGATTCCTTTTGATTGGGAACATATATAACTAATGTTAGCCTAATACTGCTCTCTGATTCAGTTAGTTTAATACAGCTGTCTGACTTTCTGAAGTGAAATGAATAGATACAGTTAGGGACATAAGTCCCTGACCACTACTACACTAGTCTCTGTTTTTCTGCCATTTCTCTAGTCCCCTCACCCCATCCCCAATCTTGGGAACAGGTTTTGTTGGATTATTTTTGCTTTGGTTCCCCCTCCTTATTCACCTTGGCTAGCAGATGTGCTACAGCCTCCCTAAGCTCCTTAGAATTCAGCTCTTAGTGGCACTGAAGATGAAAGTATGCTTGTAAATTATTCATTCTGATTATATGCTTGAATGGACAGAGTCCACTGCAGGCATCTTCCACCTCACTTCTGTCCACAGGTCTTCATTGTTTTAGCAGATGTGAGCTTGCTTTTTTAGTTCTATAGGGTGGGAGACTGAATTGTATTTCTGAAATTCATGAAGTAGTTTTTGTATTTGCATGATTACTGTCAAATCTATATGTTCATAATATACTACTTCTCTCATGTTATTTATAACCTTGTGTCTCTCCACCCCTCAGCTTTCCATTTTGTTATTTTGTATTATCTCTTTAAAAATTATTTACATGACTCTTCTAACCTAGAATAAAACTATTTGCTATTACAATAGGGAGACCTATATCTAATTTGCAACATTTTCAGCTAGGTAGTGATAGGAGAGATTTTTTTTAATTAAAGTTTTTATTGAAGTATAGTTGGCATACAATATTATATTAGTTTCAGGTGTACAACACAGTGATTTGATAATTATACTCACTATTAAATGCTCACCACTGCAAGCATAGCTACAGCTTGTCACCATACAAAATTATTTATATGTCTTCATATATATATTCCCAATGTATACTGTTTTGGAAATCTTTTATGATTTTCTCTTTTTTTTAAATTTAAATTTAAATTTAAATTTTGCTATCATTAGTATACAATTACGTGAGCAACATTGTGGTTACTAGATTTCCTCCTTTATCAAGTCCCCACCACATACCCCAATTATAGTCACTGTCCATCAGCGTAGTAAGATGCTATAGAATCACTACTTGTCTTCTCTGTGCTATACTGCCTTCCCCTTGTCCCCCCCACTACATTATTTGTGCTAATTGTAATGCCCCTATTCCCCTTCTCCCTCCCTTCCCACCGACCCCCTTCCCCACCAGTCCCTTTCCCTTTGGCAACTGTTAGACCATTCTTGGGTTCTGTGAGTCTGCTGCTGTTTTATTCTTTCAATTTTTGCTTTGATCTTATGCTCCACAGATGAGTAAAATCATACTTGTCTTTCTCCACCTGGCTTATTTCGCTGAGTATCATACCCTCTAGCTCCATCCATGTTGTTGCAAATGGTGGGATTTGTTTTCTTCTTATGGCTGAATAATATTCCATTGTGTATATGTACCTCATCTTCTTTATCCATTCATCTACTGATGGACACTTGGGTTGCTTCCATTTCTTGGCTATTGTAAATAGTGCTGTGATAAACATAGGGGTGCATATGTGTTTTTGAAACTGGGCTCCTGCATTCTTAGGGTAAATTCCTAGGAGTGGAATTCCTGGGTCAAATGGTATTTCTATTTTGAGTTTTTTGAGAAACCTCCCTACTGCTTTCCACAATGGTTGAACTAGTTTACATTTCCACCAGCAGTGTAGGAGGGTTCCCCTTTCTCTGCATCCTTGCCAGCATTTGTTGTTCCTAGGAGAGTATTTTTTTTATGTTCCACTTTTCTATTACTGTTGTTTGGTAGTCATTTATTGTGGATTTTCAAAAATTGTCCTGCTTGTAGTGGGTTAATGTTGCATGAAAAGGCTATCTACCAGGAACTAATAGAGTATAACTGAAAAAAATGAAAGAATAGATTCATTTGTAGCCACTGCAACCTTGTTTTGAGCACCATATGGCTATAAAATACAGATGACTAAGAGTAGAGGCTAGGAGAAAAGAGACAAGCCAACAAGATAATTGTCATCTCTTTAAGAATGATATATTTTAACCTTCCACTAACTTTTTTTAGAAAGGATGAAAAGACATTGATATTCATAGCCACGTAATTGAGTTATTTCTGAAGGTGTGCTTATTTCTTGCTTACATTGGAAAAGGATCACATACTCATTTGTTTTGTGGAAATGACTACTTGTAGATAACAAGTATTGTTACCTTCAAAAATAAACTTCTGTATTCTTTAAACATGCCGCTAAGCTCAGATTATTTCACTAACAGGAAAGATGTGCCTCTGAATAGTAAGTAGCATTACTATTTGTATCTCTTCTTTCACAGAAAGAGGATTAAACTTAGTTTAATGCTCATTGCTAGGACATAAGATGATATAAATAAGTAGTAAAATTATGTGATAAAAATAAGTATCAACTCTGAGTAGCATACAGATAGGAAGCTAGGAGAAGTGCTTTGGCTTTTAATCCTTTGTGACACTGCAGAGTATTTAAAGTATTTTCAGTGTTTAAAAATTTCTTTTGTTTATAAAAATCAGTAACATAAAGGCACTCTGTCAGTTATCACACACTGCTATTTCTGTTTTTGTTGGTAAGTTGAGGGAAGATGGTGAAGTAGAAAAGGGATATTATAAAACATTAAATCATGAAAAAAACAAAGCTCTGGGAATTACCGGTATGTACTCAGTATTACAGAGGAAAAGGTAATGTACCAGGTGAATGAATGTAGCTATTTCAGACAGAATTTCCTAACCTGACTATTAGAAATCTGGAAGAATCATTAAAGCTTAAAATTTGCAGAGTTTAAAGTAAGGATGTTCTTTATGGTCTTTTTATATTCTTTAGATAGGGTGTTTAGAGAAAGTTAGAAGGAAACATAAAAAGTTATCATCAGATAGTAGTATCACTAAATATGGATCATTGAAAAAATTAAAATTCCTGCCCTCAAAATGGAAAAGATGCTCTAAAAATCATTTAGATTCACAATCAATTCTATTTATTGAGGCAGTATGAGGAAGGTATAAGTAGTCAATAATTGAAAAAGTAGATAATTCCTTGTATTAGTTTTCTGTAGATGCTGTAACAATTTACCACAAATTTAGAGGGTTAAAATAAGAGAAATTTATTCTTTCCCAGTTTTGGAGGCCAGAATCTGCTATCAAAGTGTTGGTAGAGCTACAGTCCTGCAGTTCTGGGGGAGAATCTCTCTCTTTCAGCCTCTAGTGACTGCCAGCTTCCTTGGCTTGTGGCCACTTCATTCCAGTCTCTGCCTCTTCACTTTGCCTTCTCCATCTGTCTGTTCTCTGTGTTTCTAAGGACATTTGTCATTAAATTTAAGGCCACAGAGATAATTCAGGATGATTTCATTTTAAGATTACATTGCGAAGACCCTTTCTTTCCCCACGTTTTAGGAACTTGACATGAACGAATATCTTTTGGGAGGGGGGCATTTTTGGCCTACCATACCCCTAAATATAAATTGGGGAGAAAAACCCTTGAAATATTCTTTCTTGAAATTGTGAAGCAGACCTAGAGGTCCAGATGAAGCATTTGTTTTCACATTCTAATTTACCCACTTTGAAAGGTACAGTAAAAAAATGTCAAAAGAAAAATTCTGGTATGACACACAGAAAGTAAAGAACAGATAGTCAGACATGAATGTGTAAATTATCACTAAATTATCACAAAACAGGACGGTTTATCTGCTTCTGACCAGAGTAACCTGCAAAATATTCCAAACCATTCCTTCTCAGAATTTATTTTGTGTTTCCAGTACCCTTCCTGGGGGAAACAAAAAAGCAAACTTCTCTTAGCCACGGATTAATTTTCCTCTCCTGCCCACCAAATTTTTATTATGGAAATTTTCAAAGCAATACAAAAGTAGAGAGAATGTGTACAGAATCTATTTACCCATCACCCAGCTTCAGTTATTATCAGTGTAATACCTAATCTTGTTACATTCCCTTTATTACTTTGAAGCAAATTCCAGAAATTGTATCATTGTATCTATAAATATTTCTAAAGGATAGTCCCATTATCAAAATACAGTCATCATGCATAAAAGTATTAAAATAGTTATTTCTTAATGTTATTCAATATCTGGCAAGGTTCACATTTTTCTAATTGTTTTATACTTTTCTTTTTTTAAGATTTATTAGTTTGATAGGGACCCATATAAGATCCATCACATGATATATTGTGATTGATTAACAAGTCTCTTAATTCTCCATTGATCTGTGTGGTACCATCCAATATAGTAGCTACTAGCCACATGCAGCTGTTTAAATTTGAATTAATTAGAATGAAATATTCTGATCTTTAATGACACTACCTATATATCATGTGCTCAGTTGCCACTTGAGGTTAAGGGGCTATACCATATTGAACAGCACAATGTATTTCTGTCATCAAAGAAAGTTCTGTTGGTTTAAGCTGATCTATAGGTTTCCCCCAAACTGTTTTGTTTTTCTTGGATTTTCTATTTTCCTTTAAAAAATTTTATTATCACTATTATTTGGTGGCCTAAACTGGCTTGTTTGTGCTTTTTTGGTTTCCAGAGTCTGGATTGTACTGATTGCACTCCTGTGGTGTATCTTAACATGGTTTCTGTTCTCTGTATTTCCTTTAAATTTGTAGTTAAATTTGGAGACTTGCTCTAATTCAGATTAAATGTTATGTATATATATGTTTTGGGCTAGTGTAGATTTTATCTTTATTAATGACCAAATTTTCAACTTTGGCTCAGTGGGAACCTTTTCAGGTGGTTTCCTCATTCCTTTTTATATGACCCTCGTAGTCTTTGATAGCTTCGTTTCTGTTTGATCTGACAGAAATTTTCCAGCATCATATGTTTTCAGCCTGGGACCTGCATTAGTCGTTTTGCCAAGGTTTTGTCTCTCTTAGTGGTAACCAATGAATCGTAATTCCTTTAGAAGCCACATACTGGGTACTTCTTTCAAAGTGTCATTGCTACTGGATTATTCATTGTTTTAGACTTTCTTTTTTCAGTGGAAATACAGATATATATACCCGCACATGCATGCACATCACACACATATTTATATGTATTTTTCTAATACAAATCAGGTACCTCATTCATTATAGCTTCTTAGATTCTTAATATACTGTGGACTTGAAAGTGTCTGCTCTGTTTGAAAAGGTGAACTGTGATTATTTTTAGGGTTAAGTAATACTCAGGCATGGTAAACTGAGTGTTGGGGGTAGGGAATATACTTATACTGATTAAATTTTCATTTTCTCCATTAAAGGTTGAGGGGTGAAACATAGTTTATCACCTGTGAGACTAAGTGCCAATTTGTGGTTCCTGATGAGGAATTGATCAGCTTTGTGCTTGTTACAAGAGGAGCAATCAGTGAGATTGAAGAAGGAAATTGAATTTATATTGGTGTGTTATCACATGGAATTAATTTTACATATACACCCAAGGCACATAAATCTTATTTGAGGTTGAAATAGCTATACTTAGAATCAGGCTATAGCAAATCTAGTGTGATTAAACATATTTCTATTGTTCTACAGTTGCTGTGCAGTTTTTATTTATTATGTTGTTGTTATGTTCTTATTAATATGTCATTTATTAGGCTTGTTCACAAAGGAATCTTTTGGTTGTTAGGATGAGAAAACAAAACAGCTAAATTTGTGCATTTCTTTTACAACAGACTGAACAAAATAATCTGTATTGTAAGATTTTTTTCTGTTTTTATACTCTTCATACCTTTGTTTTTCTGTGTGGAATTTATGTCATTTTAGGAGAATGATGGGTTATCATCTTTTTAAAAGGCTAGCACTAGTGTTTCTACTTAAGGAAAAATATGATACATTTCACTCATGACATGGCAAAGTATTTACAGCAGAGAGAAATTTTTAACAATACAATAATTTTTAACAATAAAATAGATAGATATCCTCAGGAGTTTATACACAGTGATCATAAAAGAATCTTTGTAAATGAAGTAGCAAGAGAATGATTAATGAAAGAGGTAAGGTTTGAATTGGGTCTTGAAGCATAGTTACAGCCGTAGGAGGGGGGCTTCTAGGCACAGAGAACTAACAGACAAAACCACAGCCGTGCAAGTTGTGTACAACATTCAGATTCAATAGACCACTTTAAACGAAGCAGAAGGTTATTACAGTAGAATAGTGAACTGTAAGGATAAGGTCAAATTTCCAAGGGGTTTAAATATTTTTAAAAGTTGGACTTTGTTTGGTAGACCAGTATATCCCAACGTTATACTGCATTCTGTTTGGCAGTGTACCCCGGCATATTAGTCTAATGTAGGTAACTGGGAGTTCTTTGTTCCAGTTCAGCAGTGTCCAAAAATAGATATCTTTGTCACTTGTGGAAATATATTTCTTTTTTTTTTTTTAATTCTTCCTTGCATTCGTATTTAAGATTTGTAATTTGGGGAAATAAAGAAAACAAAAAGAATAGACTTTTTCATGTTTTGATAGTAATTGGAAAAATAAATAGTATCAGTTTTAACCTAATCACTTTTCTTTGTTCACTTTTGAATAGAATGAAGTAGTTTAGTTTATTTAGTAATGGAGTCATTTTTCAATTAGAACAATCTGTAGTGGAATTTGGATTTGGGAGATTACTTTTTTAAAGTGCCTACACAGCACTATCTGAATAGGGCTATAAGTACAGGAGGACCTCATTCTCCTCTGTTACTATTTATAGATTGTGTGTTGTTGACCTAGAAGGGTGAGGGTTGTCCTTCTTGATTTTAGTTTTATTTTTCTTGTTTTTTACCCCAATTCTCTAGAAAATCTGTGCAACATTTATTTGTGATTTCCTAGTAGAAGTAAAGTGTTAATGGTTGTAAACATAAATTCTGGGTACTTGTGCAAAATATTTTAGAAAGATTTTAACTTTCATTATGTAAGGTGAGGTCTTTCAGGGTTCTGATTTTGCTTTTTGGTATCTTCAATCTGTACACTATCTTTTTGTCATGGTCTGTGTTCTCTCTATGGAAGAGGTGGTAGAGCTGACGTAGTAACATGAACAGGATGGCTGTGGTATTTCCAAGTAACATTTTTTATTTAGGTCTTTTAGATTGCCTGGTGAGAAATTAGAATAAAATAATTAGGTCAAATTAATTAGAAAAGCTAAGTAGACTATTTAAGTCACTAATTTAGTCAATATGATAATTTTTACATTAATAAGTAAAAAGATTAGATTAATTTGTACATATATAACAAATATGAATTTTCAAAATTACCAGGTGGATTTAATCACTAGCCAACAGTTTTTGCCTATTGGCCTATTCTTGTAGATAGTAGCACCTGACTTATTTATCATCTATGGTTTATAAGACTGATTCTAAAGAAGTATCTTTAATTTCTCGCTTTTGTTCCATTTAACAATAATTATCTACTACAGTATGTGTGTTTGAGATAATGAAAAAGTTTGAAATAGTGGTGATGTTTGCAGAAACATTGTGAATGTACTTAATGCTATTGAATTGTACTCTTATAAATGGTTAAAATCGTAAATTTTACTTATGTAAATTTACCACAATAAGAAAAAAAGAAAAATCTTAGCAGTAAATATTTCTGGAATGTTTTCTTTCTAGTTATGATATTTTTTAGTAGAGATTTTATTATTGCAGGGTCATTTTTAATCCTGTTCTTCTGGCATTACTGACTCCTACTTTTAGCCCAAAGTATTCAAAAGAATGGGAAAATGGAGTCTGGTTACAGCTTTTCTTAAATATTTTATGAACATTATTTAAAATATGATGTAATTAAAATTTACAGACTTTCATAAAGACATTTAGTAGTTTATGTTGCAAAATTATTTTGTTTTTATGCAAAAAATTTCCCTCCAAATGAAGCCTAATTTGCATTTTCTTTATTAAGGTCTTATTGATATACACTCTTATGAAGGTTTCACATGAAAAATAATGTGGTTACTACATTCACCCATATTATCGAGTCCCCATCCAAACCCCTTGCAGTCACGGTCCATCAGTGTAGTAAGATGCCACAGAGTCACTATTTGCCTTCTCTGTGTTACACTGTCTTCTCCATGACCCCCTCCACACCATGTGTGCCAATCATAGTACCCCTCAATCCTCTTCTCCCCGCCCTCTCCCACCCCTTCCTACCCCTCCCCTTTGGTAACTGCTAGTCCCTTCTTGGAGTCTGTGAGTCGGCTGCTGTTTTGTTCCTTCAGTTTTGCTTCGTTGTTATACTCCACAAATGAGGGAAATCATTTGGTACTTGTCTTTCTCCATTGGCTTATTTCACTGAGCATAATATCCTCCAACTCCATCCATGCTGTTGCAGATGGTAGGATTTGTTTCTTTCTTGTGGCTGGATAGTATTTCATTGTGTATATGTACCACTTCTTCTTTATCCGTTCATCTCCTGATGGACATTTAAGGTTGCTTCCATATCTTGGCTATTTTAAATAGTACTGCAATAAACATAGGGGTGCATTATGTCTTTTTGAATCTATGATCTTGTTTTCTTGGGTAAATTCTAGGAGTGGAATTCCTGGGTCAAATAGTATTGCTATTTTTAGTTTTTTGAGGAACCTTCATATTGCTTTCCACAATGGTTGAACTTATTTACATTTCCACCAGCAGTGTAGGGGGGTTCCCTTTTCTTCGCATCCTTGCCAGCATTTATTGTTGCTTGTCTTTTGGATGTTGGAACATCTTTATATATTTATGCAAATTTATATAATAATATATGTGTTATATATTTTATATATTTATATAAGCTTTCTAATTATATAATATATATATGTATTCATAGATTATATATTTATGTTATTTATATTTACATATATTTATATTCTTTACATATTTTGGATAATAACCCCTTATTGGATATATCATTTGCAAATATCTTCTCCCATTCAATAGGTTGCCTTTAAGCTTTTTTGTTGGTTTCTTTTGCTATGCAGAAGATTTTTAGTTTTATATGGTCACACTTACTTATTTTTACTTTTGTTTCCCTTACCTGGGGAGACATATCTAGGAAGAAATTGCTAATACTGATATTCAAGAGTATACTGCCTATGTTTTCTTTTAGGAGTTTTACTGTTTCAAGTCTTTTATTTAGGTTTTTAATCCATTCCCACTTTATTTTTGCATATGGTATAAGGCAGTGATCCAGTTTCATTCTTTTGCATATAACTCTCCAGTTTTCTCAACAGCATTTATTGAAGAGACTGTCTTTTCCCCATTGTATATTTCTGTCTTCTTTGTCATATATTAACTGATCACAGAAGCATGGCTTTGTTTCTAGGCTCTCTGTTCTGTTCCAGTGATGTATCTGTCTGTCTGTGTGGCAGTATAATACTGTTTTGCTTTGCTCATCTTTCTCAAGATTGCTTTGGCTATACAGGGACTTTTGTGATTCCATACAGATTTTAAGATTATTTGCTCTAGTTCTGTGAAAAATGCCATTGGTATTTTGATAGGGAGTGTATTGAATCTGTAGATTGCTTTGGGTAGTATGGTCATTTTAACAATATTAGCTCTTTGTAAATGGTTATTTTCTTAATATATTATTTGTAGTTTTATTAAGTGAATTGATAAATATTGTAATTATTTTCCATATTTTATTTGTTATGGTAAATAGTGATAATATTCCTCTACAGTAAGCTTTTTAGGGAGGTTTTAATAATCTTTAAAAGTTTATTAAGAGCTCATAAGACTAAAAAGTTTTAAAATCACTTATCTAAACTACTGTTTGGTTTAGGAAAGAACTTGTAATCATTTTGCCAAATAAAACCTGAGATGAGTATTTCTGTAGTATGGATTTTTCTGTAGGTTTTCTTGCTTTTATAAAAAAGAGACCTAAGAGGAAAAAAAATATCCTTTCCTGCCTGCATGTTTCTTGTGTGGTGATATGCCTGGAACTGTGGCAGTCATCTTGTGAGTGTGAGGATGGCATGCTGAGGATGGCTGAGCAAAAAGATGGAAAGAATCTGTGTCCTTGTTAATGCCGAGTCCTTGTTAACCCCCAATTAACCAGCCCCAGAATTGCCCTATTTCCAGGCTTGTTTTTATGTGAGATAATAATATTTCTTTCCTGGTTAAGCCATTTTTATGTGTTATTTGCAGTTAAAAGTGTTTTATCTGAAACCACTTCATTCTGACCTAAGAAATTCATGAATATTTCTAATAGTTATATTGCCTGATACATATTTCTATGTCAGGAACTTTATTTTCAGAGATAAACATAGGGATACAGATCTCTGAAAAAATTATGTTTTTCATTTTGATTTTGTGCATCTTAGTTCTGTGGTTTTGGAATGTCCTTTGTCTTGAAATGTGGCCTGTAAACTCCTACTTCCAGCTAAATGTCATATCCTTTTATGTTTTTTTCTTCATTTATCTTCTCATGAATCTTTTTTGCATAATTTTCTTATAATAGTGATCATTGTAATTTTTTTGCTTGAAGTGTTCTTCCAATAAATAAGAATTTCTTCAAAGTAGGGTTTTATTTTACTCAACTTTATATTGCTTTGTAATATGGTTTTTGACACACAATAGATAGACTGTTATAGAAAATGTTTGAATACAATTGTAGGATACTGTTGTGCAGCTGATTTGGTCACATGTCACTGAACACATTAGATTAATATTTAAATAAAGTGATAAAGCCCTGAGAACTGCAAACCATTACTGAGTTTTTGGATTAGACAAATTCCTGAGGGATATACTCATGTATACCATTAAACAAGTAGAGGGAGATGTGAGTGGTCAGCCAATGGTGAACAAAAATTACAGAGGAAGATATAAGTAGATTTGGGCAAGATGTGAGTACAGATAACATATAATCAACATATAAAAAAGTAAAATAATAGTATGGAGAAATTTGTAGACTGGTAAATGAGAGAGTAGGAGGAGGCAGCAAGTGATAAAAGCAGTATAAGCAATTTTGTACAAGAAATAAGAATGATGAGAGAGTGAGTCAGGTTTGAGAAAAATCAGTAAATTTGGCTTTGGGTAGCATGTATATATAACTGGGTTAAACTTTTGATAGTTTTTTTTTGTTTAAAGTTTAAAATAATTTGAAATTTAAAATCTCATCTTCATTAAAAATTTTTCCCCCCAATAGAGTATTAGCTTACTGAGTCTGGCAGTAGTGCCATTTAAACTTCATTAAGTCTCCTTTGTTTTGCCTTGAGGATTTAATAAATGTCAACTGATTAATTTTTTTGATCAGCAAAGCACCTGATGGATTTAGACACCTTTCACTAAGGGGCTAATAATTACGCTTGACCGCCCAGACTTTTGATAGTAGAATCAGGCTCTACGTACAAAGTCCAGGGTTTATGCTGGTGTCAAGTAGCAAATGCGCAAGGCTTAGTGGCTACAGAAGGTCAGCTCACTCTCTAAGATTCTTCTGTCTCTGGAGTTAGATCCTTTACATCTAGTTTCTGCTCTTTCACCAGCTGTTTGCTACCTTAAGACAGATGACTTATGTATATTATTCAGTTGTCTAGTTGTTTACATGTGGATTCTGGTTGGCCTCCACCTACTCCTTCCTGCCCAGAAGTGGACCTTCCTTAACTGGATTATTTTTAAGTCTTCAGTAATTTGTTCATCTTCTAGGAGTGTATATTGGTTCACAAAAGCAAGTTATGCCTAACTCACCTAATTTTGTTTTGAAGTTGGTTCTCCTCATTGAATAGGAGAATGTCATAGGCATATAATTTTAGGAAGACAGTTTTTTAAACCTTTCAGGCTATGCTTGTAGATAGGATGAAAAAATGTGAGATGAGTGGAAATATAGTTGGAGAATTTTTAGATGATTGAATAATTTATAACAATATTGGCAGATTTGTGCCAGCTGAAATGGTAACTTTTAATATTTTTAGTAATTATTTTAATGAAACCAAGGCATGGTTTAAAATTTTTGTTTCATGAGCAATTAAAAAATTTCTCTTGACAGAAGACACCTAAAAAAAGATGTCAATGAGTTAAAAACAATAGTTTTTACCCAGGTGTTTACCTCAGAATCATCTAGAGATTATTAAAATTATACAAATACCTGGTTCCAGCCTATACATTATGCATCAGAATCTTTGGGGTGGGATGGGTTGGAAAACATCTTTTCAAACCAGGGTTCTAAAGATAGTGATGGGAACTTCCAATTAAGAATGAGTTACATTTAATGGTTGGTATGCTGGAGGTGTCTCATATCAGCTTAGGTTGATTGCCTGAATTTCTTCCCAACCCTGTAGTCAGTGTTGATAGCTTGAAATAGCCTATGATGGGAGTATTTGCGTTATGGAAATTGACAGACCCTATAGATCAGCTTGCCACTTTAGAGAACATTTACCAGCACAGTACTAGTTAAATGTGATAGGATGGGATGGATGTGAAGTTTAAAAAACCTGTAGGATGGAAGAATGTGACATAATTACAGTAGATATAAAAAATATCTAGGAACTTAGCTGTTTCTTGGGTATGAGCCAGTATTAAGCTGCATCTTTCAAAAAAAGTTAATACTTTTTATTAAGTTGTATAGAACAAAAAATGATAGTACAACTTGTGAAGTACTAATCAAACCATCTTTTTTTTAGTGCTGTGAATGGTTATGCCATGTTTTTAAAAGGGTATTGAGTTTTTCTAGAATGAACCAACTAGTTGTGGAGTAAAATTGCAATATTTCCAGAGTCCCTTGCCTGGCCTTAGTCCATTTCTATATTAATAGGTGTTTCTTCCCACAGCCTCCAGGGACCAGGGGTGAAGAGAAGCTGTTCTCTCCTCCCCTCTTTTGCACAGTTGATCTGGTGCCTGTCAGTAGCAGGGGCTCCACCTGCAGAGTTTCTCTCAGAAGGGGCCGTGGGAGAGGCAAGCACTTGCCGGGTTGGGAGAGAAACGGAGCAAGAGTGGCTGCCGGAGAGGGATGAACAGAGCCAGGTCTCTTGTGAGCAATAAAAGAGTTTCTCTACTTTATCATTTCCCTAGACTTTTTTTAGCTTCACCAGTTTCACTAGTTTATTTGCCTCATGCTGGGAACATGTTTCAGCCCTGGAGCTATATTAGTTTATGGGAATGAGTTTGAAAATTGTTATTAATGATTGAAGAAAAGTTGAGTATTAAGTACTTAGAGGATACTTTATAACTCTGATGAACAAGACTAAGAATTATTTTATATGACTAGATAAAGCAGAATTTGGGTAAGTGGTATGGAGTGGCAGATTTTGCTTGTTCAAACTTTGAAATAACTAAAATTAAACTGATTGAGATATAGTGAGTTTTCAAATTGGTGTTTAAGTGTCTACTAGACAAGGATATTAGAGGTAATTTTTGCATTTGGTAGGTAGCTGGAGTAGACAGTGATTTGTAACTGTGGTTGCACATTAGAATCACCTAGGGAACATTAAAAAAACAAAAAAAACACATCAGTGTACAGGCTATATACTAAACTGACTAACTCAAGAGTCTTGGGACTCAGGCATCTGTGTATTTTAAAGCTCTTCAGTTCATTATACTGTGCAGCCAAGTGTGAGAATCATTGGCTTAGATAAAATATAATGTATTTTCCAACTTAATTTCATGACATAATTCTGACCATTGGATAGAACACTTTGTTTTGCTGGAACAGATTTTGAATAATTGGCATTAGTAAAATATTTAGGAAACCTGGGATATATAGGCACCAAGGAAATGCATAAAGACTTAGTGTACCTTCAAACAATAGTTCTAATTCTAGAAGTGCTATTAAACATTTGTATGATACTTTCATAATGGCTTGCAGTAAAGTAATTGACTTAAAGTCCAATATATTTAAATCAAAATGCATTTTGAAATTATGAAACAGTAAAGAAGTTGTGAATATATTGTTAATTTCTTATGGTTGAGATGTGATGATGACATTGACAAAATGTTAATAATTGTTGAAGCTGGGCATTGGGCATATTGGGGCTTATGTTAATTCTCTTTTCCTGCTTTATTAATTTTGAAATTTCAATGAGTAGCATAAAAAAACAAGCTAGTACTTGTCTTATAACACATTGAAAGGAAATGTGTAGCTGATGTCTCCTGAAAACATAATGAATTAGAATTTAATATTTTCCTCTTAAAATTGGTTCCTGTGTCATTTTATGTGGTTATAATTTTTCTAGGAAAAACATTATTGGTACATTATTTTGGATGCTTGGAGCAGAGATCCTTGGAAGCTCACAAAACTATGAAATTGTCAGTGAAAATACTAATAATCTGAACTAAAGGAGTATAGATTATATTTGCTAATAATACGCAGAGTTCCCCTATTGCCAGAAAACCTGCTGGTGTGCATAGCTCAGTATCATTAATAATGGTTGTGCTAATTCTTGGTTCCTTTTCATGCACTAGTAGACTGTAGGGATCATGTTTAAGTGATGAATCGATGAGTACAATCCCTGTTCCCCTGGGTAGAGGTGGTGTGAGGGAAAGCTTCTTTTTCCTTCCTCTTCCATTTTCCCTGAGTTCTTTCTTCCTGCCAGCTATTCTTTCTCCTCTCCTGTGCCCACTGCTTCTCTCTTTCTTCATCCTTTCCCCTTCCCCTGTTCCTTTTCTGGCTGGTTATGTGTGTCTTTTCTTGCCTTTCTCTCTCCTTGACAGTTTCTCCTTGCCTCTCTGACTCTTTCCTCCTTTCTCTCTTATGCTGTCCACCCTTGTCTGAACCTCTGCTGTGTCTTCCCTCATTTGTCTGTCTGTTTCTGTCTGTCTGTCTCTCTCCCCTGATGATTATCTCCTCATCCTTGACTGTTGGTCAGCCTGTTTCTTCTCCCCCTTTCTGTCATTTGGTTTTTCTCTCTCCCTGTCTGTCCATTTGACTGGCTCTTCATCAGTTTGTTTTTTCCTATTTGTCTTTCTCTCTTTGTGCATCTGTCTCTCACTGACCTTCTGTCTCTTCCTGTCTTTGTCTTTTTCTTTCTGTTCTTCTCTCTGCTATGTTCTAACTAAGCTCTCTTGGTTTTACACTCTTGCCCTCCCATCCCTCCTGTCTGTCCCTCTCTCCTTTCCCTCCCTTACTCATTATCTGTTTCTTGTTCAGTCTTTATTACTAACTTTTCAGTCATTATTTCACAGACTAGAGTCATTGATGATTTCTACTGTCTTGGAGGTGCCCAGACCATACATGTACATAGAGATGCCCTGAGGTACCACTGGAGTACCAACAGGATATTTCACATTTTTGAGGGAAAAACAGCATTACTTGACATCTGTTGGAAACTGCTCAAGCTACTAGTGCTAGGTAGTTCACAATTTCACTACATTCTTTTTGATGTTACATATTTGTGAAGATGAATCTTCAGTGATTTTAAGATAAAATGAAAGTCCTCTGTGAAAACCATTGAAATCAGCACTTGAGGATGGTAATGTCCAATATGATTGCAATGTTTGAGAAATTATACAGAGTCCGACAGATCATAAATACTTATTAAGTTTTTTGGACCTAACTACTTGGTAAATGGAAGTATGAGGTATTTATTTTGGCCTAGGGTCACCATGAAAAAAAATTATGGACAAATTGTGATGCGATCCAGGTAGATTCTGAAGCTGCGTCCTCAAAGCAGATACAAACTGAAGTATATTTTGTGACCCATGGTTAGAATGGTGGACTTGATAAAAGCACAAATTCCATTGTATGAGGGAAACTTCAAGTTGGAGATGAGGGTGATTCCTGCAAACAGTTCCTAAGTAGGATAAACTCACTTCTTCTATATGTCTCCCCTTTATTTCTCACACTGAACACACAATTTCTGACACTTCTGATCTCCAAAAAAAACCCTTGTAGGTTTTCCCCTCCACCAAGCAATTCTCTGCAACACTAGCTAGGTGTCCTATAGTTCTATTCAATTCCAACACTATCTACTGGGAGTTAGCATTACATCTCACATGTTGAAGGCTCAGTCCTATAATATTGGCCGCTTACCTCCCCACTTCATTTCATATGCTAGTCACAATTCTTAGGTTGCCATCTGTACTTCTGACTGGTTACTTCCTCCTTGGTTTTGGCAATTTGCTAGAGTGGTTCATAGAACTTAGGGAAACACTTTTTTAATGTTTACTGGTTTATTATAAAAGGACATGATAAAGGATAGAGAAGGAAGAGATACATAGGGCAAGGTATGTGAGTAGGGGCAAAGAGCTATCATGCTCTCTCAGGACATGTCACTCTTTTGGTACTCCAGAAGCTCCCTGAACCTTGTACCTTTGGGAATTTTATGGAGGCATCATCATACAGACATGATGGATCTTTTAACTTCAGTTTTTAGCCCCTTTCCCCTTCCTGGAGAACAGGGGATGAGGCAGTAAGTTCCAAGCTTTTAATCTTGGTGACTAGCCTCCATCCAGGAGCTCACCAATCATTGCCTCATAAAACAAAAGATGCTCTTATCACCAGGAAATTACAAGGGACTTAGGAACTTTGTGTCAAGAACCAGGGTCAAAGAACAAATGATAGAATAGAAGGCACTCTTAGAGTGCTCTTCACTTCAGATTACAAGGGTTTTAGGTGCTCTGTACCAGGAGATATGGGGAGAAAGACATTATATATATATATATATATAAATTATTTCCTAGTATTTTATAGTTCCCTAAATGTATCATCTTAAAATTTCCTTAGTTACAGAATTAAATTTTAGTAATTCTGTGATCAGTCACTCTTGGTTCTTAGGGTACATCTTTTTTTTTGGTTGTATGTATGATTTATTACCCTCTGTGCTCACAGACTTCAGCCACTTTCCCCCAGTGTCTTGGTTTACAGATCATCAGCTGCAGGTCTCCTTGAATTAGTTCTGATTGGCTCAAATTTAGGGATGTTCCAGTGCCTGTGTGAATATGGAATAAGTGTGTTTTACCACCATGCTATTCTTTTGATTATAGTATTAGATTGTCTTTCTTTGGGAGAGTCTACACCAACTTATGTTATTTTCTTTTATGGCTGTCAACCTGAGCAAATCTGTGTTGCATTTATAGTAGCTTCAGTTTTAAATCATTCTTTCAGGATTAAAGATTTCTGCTGGACTTCTCTTTCAAGCTAGGTTAAATTTTTCAAATTCACATCAACAATCACTTGTTTGGCTTTGAGTTTGTGCTTTATGTATCATAACTCTTGATCTGCTTTCTAGTTACATAACATGATTTTATAGTGACAGATCTTTAACATTTGCTTTGCTCTAGAAACTGATATTACATTTCTTTTGGTATCATTAATCTACAATTACATGAAGAACATTATGTTTAATAGGTTCCCCCTTTCACCAAGTCCCCCCCACAATCCCCATTACAGTCACTGTCCATCAGCATAGTAAGATGCTATAGAATCACTACTTGTCTTCTCTGTGTTGCACAGCCCTCTCCATGCCCCCCCCCCTACATTATACATGCTATTCGTAATGCCCCCTTTCTTTTTCCCTGCCCTTATGCCTCCCTTCCCACTCATTCTCCCCAGTTCCTTTCCCTTTGATAACTGTTAGTCCATTCTTGGGTTCTGTGATTCTGCTGTGTGTTTTTGTTCCTTCAGTTTTTTCTTTGTTCTTATACTCCACGTATGAGTGAAATCATTTGGTACTTGTCTTTTCTCTGCCTGGCTTATTTCACTGGGCATAATACCCTCTAGCTCCATCCATGTTGCTAATGGTAGGATTTGTTTTCTTCTTATGGCCGAATAAAATTCCATTGTGTATATGTACCACATCTTCTTTATTCATTCATCTACTGATGGACACTTAGATTGCTTCCATTTCTTGGCTATTGTAAATAGTGCTGCGTGATCTTACATTTTTTAACACTGGTAATTACAAAATGTATTCTTCAATTATTAACTCTAATACAAATTATTATTTTTATCACCTCTCCCATAGAACTTTAGAGCCTTTATCTCTCACACACCACTTTTTCATATTCTACATTTTGGTTCTCCACATATTTTAAATTCTGCAAGTCATTACAATCTTTTGTTTGTTTGTTTGTTTACAGTTAATTGTCATTAACCTCCCATTTATTTAACCCATATTTACCCTTTCTGGTGTTCTTTAACCCTTTCTGCATTTAAGTTTTTCCTTTTGGGATCATTTTCTTTTTCTTAAACTGCCTTTAGTATTTCTTTTACTGCAAATCTGCTTGCAGAAAATTGTCAGGTTTTGTTTGGCAAAAAAATCTATTTCACCATCATTTTTCAAGGGTGTTTTATTTACCTATTTATTTTATTAAGGTATCATTGATATACAGTCCTATGAAGGTTTCACATGAGCGACATTGTGGTTACTACATTCACCCATATTATCGAGTCCTCCTCCACACCCCATTACAGTCAATGTCCATCAGCATAGTAAGATGCTGTAGAGTCACTACTTGTCTTCTCTGTGGTATGCTGTCTTCCCTGTGACCCCCCTACATTATATGTGCTAATCATAATGCTCAAGGGTGTTTTATTTGCCCAAATATAATGCAAGGTTGAAAGTTTCTCTTTCACCACTTTAAAGGTGTTGTTCCATTGCTTTATGTCTTTAATGTTTTCTAATGGAAAATCAGCTGCCCATCTTATTTTTGTTCCTAGGAATTCTTTTAGGGTTTTTTTTTCCCTATCTTTGAGCTCTAGCAGTTTTACTGTAATGAGCCTAGATGTAGTTTTCTTTGTGTTTTTTCAGCTTAGAGTTTGCTGAACTTCTTGAATCTGTGGGTTAGTTTTTTTAAAATTAGTTTGAGACACTTCATCCATTATCTGTTCAAATGTTGCTTCACCCCATTCTTTCCATCTTTTTCTTTTGAGACAGTAACTATGTGTATGTTACCCCTTCTGTATCCCTCACAAACCTGTAATACTCTTTTCTGTATTTTTCATTTTCTCAACATGCTTTAGTGTTTTCTATTGAACTGTCTTCCAGTATGCCAGTCCTAACTTCTGCCATGTCCAGTCTGCTGTTAAATCTATTCAGTGAATTCTTAATTTCATATATTATATTTTTCAGTTGTATAATATCCATTTCATCTGTTTTAATATTTTTAGTTTTTTTCTTAATTTTTTTTTTATCCCTTCATCTGTTCTGCCCATTTCCTTTATATGTTCTTATTCTAGTGCATAGATATTTTAAAGTCCTTGTCTTCTAAATCCAGTATCTGAATGACATGTGAGTCCGGTATATTATCTGGCTGTTTTCTTTCAGTTATCATGTTCTCTTGCCTATTTTCACTATATGCAGAACACTATGTAAAAGAAGCTTAGAGACAGATGATGTCATCCTTGACTAAAGAGAATTTCCCCTTTTCTCTGTCAGGCAGCTAGGTAAGTGTCTGAGTACCTCTGTCCAGTCAGGGACTGAACTGATTTGGGGCTTGGGTGCAGTTTTAGTAGATCAGCTAAAACTCTGGTTGCCCTTGTTCCTAAGTTCTGTCTTTCAAAATGCTTTTGACTGAGAATCTGGCAGATCTCCTCAGACTTGAAATGCTACAGGAAATCAGCTCTGCTTTTCAGAGGTTCCCAGCCTGCTCTCCAGCCTCCTGCCCCATGTACTTGCAAAACTTGGCAGATGTCTTCCGGAGCAAGCATACTGATGAATTGTGTACTTGAGGCACAGCCCTTCTCTCTCAGGTTTGTGTCTTAAACTGCTGTATACTCAAGGTTATGTCCCATACATTTGTTAAAAACTCTGTGGGCTTCTTTTTCCCCAATCAGAGATCCTGTCTTGGCTAAGCTCAATCCTTAGCTCATGCCCTGAATCAGAAATAAGCTCAGTTTGGAAACAAAAAAGCAACTAGTGACCATTAGCCCTACTCTGAACAGTTCACTGTCTAGAAGTCTTTATGGCTCTGGCAGCCCTCTGATAGTTCTCTAAATAAGAATTTAAAATTTATCCAGCCTTTTCTAGTTGTTGTAGTGTGTTTGCTCTAACCTATCACATCCTTCTTAAAAGTGGAAGTCTGTAAGCATTTTTTAAAAATTAAAAGGATGCTGTTATAAAAGCCCATGTTTGAAAATATAAGCTTATTCCATGTATATATAACATGGTATAGATAACCATTTTTCTCTCCTTACATACATTTTTTACCTTTATTCTGGTAATATCAGTCATTTTTATTCTTCCTGATGCAGAATATATTTTGAAGGAAATTTCCCTTGTGTAGTGATGGCAGAGGTGACTTTGGTAGAAAAAGGGAGCAGCAGAAGTAACAAGTTTTGCAAAGGAGATGTTGGGCAGATATGATGAAAAAAGACAAGAAGGAGCTGAAGATTGTGATCACTGTAAAGTAAACATTTAAAAAAGATTTTTGAAGTGAAAATTGTCTAGAGGATATTAAGTTCCAGGAAGGCATAGTTTCTATCCTCCCAGATGCTTATATTTTAATTGGGAGATTTAAGATAAGGACCTAGTATATTCAAGTTTGTTAATAAGGAAGATGGTAGAGAAAAAACAGAATATATGTATATTAAATAGCTATATTGTACATATATACCTGATCTGACTAAAATGACAAAATTGTATTTTCTTATTAGTGCTTTCTTAATAGTAAAACCATTTTTTTATTCTTTGATTCTATCAGCAGTATTTATTGAATACCTGTACCATGCAAGGGGATAAAATAGTTAGCAAGACAGGTATGGTCCCTGTGATTGTGGAGTTTATGGTATAATGATAGAGAAGCATTGTATGGTACTCTACTTCACTTGTAAATAATTTGAAGAAGTACAAGGTTCTTTATGAGTATATAGTGGAAAATTTGATGAGTTGGGGGCAGATAGTTTAAGAGGGTTTCCTTGAGGAAGTGACCTTTGAGTTGAGAGATGTAGAGGAATTAACTGGGCATGGGATATAATTGAGGAGATGTTATATATTGCAGATATATGGGTTCAGAGATGTATCCCAAATCTAAGACTACCTGGGAATGCAGTTTAAGCATCTCCCATAAAGTCCTATGAAATTTAATCAGATAATCAATTTACACTGTTCTTATATACTATAAAAATATGTATATTTATTACATAGAGTATATCATAGGATTATCATGGCAATAGGCTATATTCTGAGACATACAAATTATTTTTTTTTTAGGTGTTCAACAAATTCCTTAATAGCTGGAAGAACAATGTGAAAGTTTGGCTTTATTCATTTATTCATTTATTAAATAAATACTGCATATCATAAATTTAATACATTGTTAACAAAAGTGAAAATTTATTAGGGTCTATACAACTAGGCCTTAATATTGGCAGCCATCAACTGATTAGCCATTAAAATAAGCAGAGATTCCATTTGAGTTTACAAATTTATTTTGACTGTAGCTCTCTCTGTCTTGTGGAAAATTTCCCTAATATATTACATTTACTTATGTGTTTTGATCATTACATTTACTTACGTGTTTTGTTTTCTTTTTAACAGCAAATGAAGCAGGTACAAACTTTTCCCATCATTTTCTGCAGAAATAATCATTTTTCTGCAGAAACAATGAAGTAAACATTTGGAAACCAAGAGTAACCTGTTAAGTCAGCATTCTAGTGACTTTTATACCAACTTTGTTTCTACTGCCTTTGTAAAGTCACCTAAAATTGTGTCCTCTAGCTTATTGGAGATTGTGGGTTCCTTTTTTTTTTCTTAATTGAGGTTGGCTTCATATAAACTTAACATAGATGTACTATGTAATTTTTATGATTGCTTAAGAAATTGTATAATGCATTGGTATTTTATGAAGAGTCAACTAATATGCCAAAAAAAGAAGAGGCAAGAGAAATATATCTTATAAATGATAAAAAAGTAACTGATGTACAGCAGGCCTTATGCATCATTAACAGATAGTAGTGTTTAACATCAATCAAAAAGTATTAGTTGAATGCGCCAGGTATTTGGGAATATAGAATTAGTTTTGCCTTTAAGGATCTGACTATTTCTTTAAGAAGATAAGGCTATATAATGAGATGCTTGAGATGCTCACTTAACGCAGTCGGTTTTTATAGTTCTCTGCCATAGAAGACCTATCAACATGGATAGACAAATACTACTAGATCAGATTGGATATAGCAGTTCATTTTCTTGCATGATGTTCAGGCAGTTCAAGACTTCCATAGTGTTTGTTCCTTCTTCCTGTTTTTAACCTCTTAAATGATGAGTTTAACATTATCTGTCTAAGTAAGTAGCTTTGACTTTTGTCCCATCACATAGTCCCACTTATGTTTTAGAACAGCCTTGCCTAAAATGTGATAGGTATACAACAGATACAATAATTTTAAACAGTACACTTAGTAACATTTTCTAGTTTTATACTTGTTATTTAAATATAATAGAAAATAATAAAACCAATATATCCTGCTTTCACCAAGAGAGGTGTGGATGTATTTTCTTTTATAAGCATGTTAGAGAAATTATTAGTAATTTTAGTCTGACTTAACCCTCTTTTGGCATTATGAGGCTAAAGAAATTATGGAAAAGAAGCATTTTATGATTATCATATTTCTTTACTCAGACACTTTAAAAAGCATAATGATTGATATGAAACTGCAAACAAGGAAGAAACATTACCCTTTATTTTAAATGTTTGCTTATTGTTATTGTCATCATTATAATCCTTTTTTATAGAACAGGAAAACTAAAGGGATGTTACATATATGAATGGAAAAAAAATGGTATGTTTCT
The DNA here is from genome assembly GCF_040802235.1 of Manis javanica. Lineage (NCBI taxonomy): Eukaryota > Metazoa > Chordata > Mammalia > Pholidota > Manidae > Manis > Manis javanica. The sequence continues at coordinate 89,048,965 of NC_133166.1, forward strand.
CACAGAGTTTTCTCTTTCTTACATCAAGGACTTTGCTCTATAAGACTCACTGTAGCTTTTGTTACCTAAGAATCACATGGACACACACTTTTTTTTTCCAGTTCAGTGACTAAACTTTCCTCATGGTGAGTAGTGCATTCAGTGACATGCCAGAAATTGTTTCTTAGGTTTCTTTAATTCTTTACTAATGTGATTTAATTATAACTTTTTGCTCTAAGTTACACATAATGTTCTTTTATAAACTACAGGTAACAGCTAGGCCTGTATCAGAAATGAATGTACTCTGTTTTGCAACTTGATGCATTCCTGTGCTCATTCTTCGGTCTCAATAAGTGAACTGGGTTTTATGCCCACCTCCTGAATGTCATAAAAAAATTAAGTCTCTGTCAGCTATAACAATATCTTTCATATCAATGATGCTATATCATTCTTATTTTATCTATAAGGGGTTTTTGACTTAGTTAGGTTTAGCTAGTTTGAAGACATTAAATCAAGAAGTATAGTCAAAAGAACCTTTAGTTTAATCTCAGCTTAACATTGAACTAGCTGTCTATCTGTGGGCCTCATCTGTAAAATAAGAGGAGTGGTTAGATGATTGATAAAGTCCATTCCAGCTTCAAAATCGTATGTTTTGACTGTTCCTCCAGAAGAGTTGTACAGGTTTTGAGTATGCAGTTCTAGCCATAAGCCTTGAACCTCTCAATCCATAATAATTGTAATGAGGACCCTTATTAAGACTCATTAGCCATCTGCTAGCAATACATTGACAAATACACAGGGGGCATGACTGACTTGTTAACATTTAAAAAATGATCCATATAAATTAGCCATAATTTAGAGAAAATTGTAAGATAAATAGTAATTCCAGCTTATATAAATTGTTTAGTCATTCCATCTCACTGAGTTAGATACTGTAAATATTCTTTCATCAGATAAAACACCAAGGTTATAAAAAACCAACAGGTCTGTAAAAGTTTTTACAGTTACTGTTTTTAGTTCTCCCTTGCCACATACATATTTATCCTAAATTTATTTTAAAAATAATTTTCTTTTAGTCCACAGATAATGACTTATTTGCCATGAATACCCCCCAAATCAATCATCCAGAACTGCCTGACTGCATCACAAGTAAACTTTTGCTCTAAGGCTACTTCTTAGGTTGTAATTCACCAAAGTGTAGTAGGGCATAACAAGTTTCCTGAATACATTGAGGATTTCTTCACCAACATTAATGTTACAGTTTTCATTAAAATCTTTATTACTTTCATTATTAGTATTAACGATATGTAGTAGTTTATGGGGACAAAAATTTGGGGGAGGTGAGGCCCATTCTGAGACATACTCTGCCTGTTTTAATAAGAGTTTTACATTTCTTCCACTAGTGGGGAGTGGTCTACTTTTAATTTCTTTATCTTTAGAAAGGCACATTTTTGTTAGGAACATTTAATCTTGATATTACCAGTTATAAGGCCATGAAGCTAATAAAACTGAGGGCTGTAATAAAACAGAGTGAGAAACTAAGAAAAAAAAATTTTTTTTTTTTTAAATTAAAGAATAGGTGCCCCGACTTGAGCAGAAAGTAACACTGGTAAAAAATAATTTGGTCCTTACATAAGATCCTGTGTTAGAAGATCTTCCTGATGTTCTTGGCTGATACTTATAAATCTTGAATAGTATTTTAGTTTTTTTATTCCATGTGGATTGTACATTTGAAATTACTTTCCCTTCGAGAGAACATTTTTTTTTAACCAAGAAATTAAATTATTTTGATGGTTTGAATCAGAATGCACAATTGGAATTGTTCCTAGTATATTTTTTCTGTTATCTATAGCAAATGGTTTGTGTGTGTGTACAGTATAATTTTTAAGACAGTGGTACTTAGATGACTATTCAAATATTTTTGGCTTTTAATTTTGGATCAGGATGGTCTGAAACATGATAAGATAGATAATGTGGCTTAAAAGTTAAGACCATTCCCTACTAAACAGAATCAACCTATTCTGGTCACAGTATTGCTTGCAATTATTGAAAAATTTGCTCCATCTACATAAGTCTTAGAAATAAAGAAGAGTCTTTGTAAGAGGTTCAAATACAGTATAGTTCTGCTTCCAATAATGAATAAATTATTATAAGTGCTCTAGTAATAAATACTGTATAAGAAATCATTTTCAGGTAAATTTTAAGTGTCAGACTATATTCTGCTTCATTGTATTGCACATCATCTGTAATAGTGAACATAGAAAAGTAATGATGATTCTGAGTGAAAAACACTATTAATACTTTCAGGTTGCACTTAGAACAATGTACAGTTAAATTAAATCTTCTGGAAATTGTAAAAAAGGATATCTTTAATTTCCTGAGCATTATTGGCCATACTAGTATCAGTAGTACTAGTAACATAAACCAAGTTTCAGTGGTTTAACCTAACAAAAGTTTAATTCTTATTCACACAAAGTCCAATATAGATATGTTTAATCAGAATATTCCCTAGACAAGTGTCTTCCAGAAAGTGATTTAAGAATCCAGGCTCTTCCATCATATACACACACACACACACATATATGTATTAAAAAAATTTTTTTTCTTTTGGTTTCATTAATGTACAATTACTTGAAGAACATTATGGTTACTAGACTCCCCCAATTCTCAAGTCCCCACCACATACCCCATTACAGTCACTGTCCATCAGCGTAGTAAGATGCTATAGAATCATTACTTGTCTTCTCTGTGTATATTGCCTTTCCCATGTCCCCCCGTCAGCTACATTATGTGTGCTAATCGTAATGTCCCTTTTTCACCCTTATCCCTCCCTTCCCACCCATCCTCCCCAGTCCCTTTCCCTTTGGTAACAGTTAGTCCATTCTTGGGTTCTGTGAGTCTGCTGCTGTTTTGTTCCTTCAGTTTTTTCTCCATCATATATTTTTATCATTTCAACCTGTGACCTCCAATGTCACCACAGAAATGGAAAGAGAGTATAGGATATTGTGTGCGAGATTTTATTTGCGTAGGCCTAAAATGAAATATATCACTCTATCTGCATTCTGTTGGCCAGAACTCTATCATGTGGCCCTACCTAATTGTGGAGAAACTTGAAAATATTGTTTGTGTGCTAGGCAGAAGAGGAAATACAATTATATTGGTATGCACTAACAGTCTCTTCCACACTGATACTTAGTAATAAACTTGACTGTCAAAGTTGTGGTGTTCAGTAAGCATTTACTGCATGCTATCTCGTATGGAATATAGTTTTCTTTAAAGGAAGGAATCAAAATAAATATAAGAACTTCACAGTTTTTTTTGAACAAGGAAATACACACTGAATGGCTGCAAAAAACTTTTTTTGACAGGTACAAAACAATATAATTCAAATGTATATCTGTTTGCAGAATAAAAATGATTGGAATGAGTTGATTGCAGTTGGGGAAAAGAGTTAATACCTGGTTCAGATTGGTTTTAAAGGTGATACTAATTGAAAGAGGAGAGCATCGAGCTTTACAGTTGAGAAGGATGAGTGGAAAGTTAGCAGATACACAACAAGAGAATCTGAAAGATAATATTGGCGAGGCATAATAGGGTTTTGTCTAGTGGATCAAAATGTTTGAATTTGACATTTAATAAATATTGATATGTTTAGCATCTCTAACATTTTATTTCTTAGAGATCACTATGGTTTATGAAAATATAAGTGGTTCTGACAAAAGGAGATAGGCGAGTGTGTTAGGAGATGGAGAGGAGCTGCTTTTTTATGTAGTAATAAAGTTTATTAGAATATCTTTCAACAGATATTAAAAGGGAAATGAACTTAATTGTCTAAATCAAACCAAAGCTTACTGTCTTAGAGAATAAATCTGATTCTCTAATGAGGAATGGTAAATATATAGCAACATACATAGAATTTCTGAAGACTTTGAACTTCTGTTGTCTTAAAGAAATAGGTGATGCGACAGCTCTTTTACCTTTTTGGAAGCTTTACGTTTTTAGTAGAGGTATAACATGAAAGACTTGAGGAAACAGACCACAGTAAATTATCTGTAGTCCAATAAAAGAAATTAGAAAGCTGTTGGCATAAAGTACATTTATAAATTGATAAATTAGAGCAATTTGAGGTATGATTTTGTGTGTAGGACATGAATAGCATATTATTAGTAAATATTATCAGATCACTGATTTTCAAAGTATGGTTGTTGGACCAGCAGCATCAGTATGGCCTGGGCATTTGGTAGAAATGTAAATTCTTGGACCTTCACTGCAAAGTACTGAGTCAGGGGATGAGGCCTGGCCTTCTGTGTTTTAACAAGCTCTTCAGAGGATTCTGATGCATGCTTAAGTTTAAAAACCACAGATTTAGGATGTTGTCCTTTCTTGTACCATCCAGTAAGTAATTATGTATCTGTTATTCTGTACAAGACTTGTGCCTGTATAGGGTGACTTAGTCAGTTGTATTATCCATGTAATAGTCAGTTGTAAGGATGTTTAAAAGGTAGAGTTAATCAGAGAGTAAAATCAGAGTATATGGTGGTTAGATATCATTAGAATTTAGAAGGAAATTCTTCCATTTTCTCTTGACACTGGAGAAACCTTGGTTTTATGATTTCAGTCTTCTAAATACATTTATCTTCCCACTCTTTTTTTTGGTATGATTTGTTGAAATTTAGCAAAGTCTGAGTATGTTGAGTTTGACAGACTGAGGGTAGATTTAGGTAGTTGTTAATTGGTCTGGAATGTCATTTGGGATAGATCAAAGTAGGTCTGTAAGAGAGGTGAGGAAAGAAGTTTTGCCTGTCTTGGATTTGAGCAGGGGTTGGAACTGTCATTTTGCCATTGGTTACGTGGGTCATAGTTTGAAAGTCATTGTCCTGAATAGGTAAAAGTTATCTTTCAAAGACATGGTATTAATGTTTAGATTTTTGTACATGCAGTGAGTATTTAAACAAATGTGTAGAGGAGACTGTTAAACCTTAAATGAGAAGCATTTAAAATGTTACTTTAATATATACAATTACATGTTTTAATTTTATTTAGAAATAGGAAAGGACCAAATCAAACTGTAGAAATTAGTTGAGAGACTGACCACTGGTGTAAAATGATCTGATGTAAAATGTAACTTAATTGAATAAAATAATTTTATCTTGTTTTTAACTAATAATTTATGGTTATTAACCTACAATTCGACTGTTCCTTTGAAAAATCCTACCTAAGAAAGCTAAATGCTTGACCATCAGAACATTGATCCCAAAATAGAGTTCAGACTGTTTTTCAGCTTGACACAGTTATCTCTCTTGCTTTGCTTTCCTCCTGAAATGATGTTTCCATTTTGGGGATGGGAAGAGCTATGATTATTTATAGACTAGTGTGTTTTGGACAGGTGGTGTGTTTACAACAGATCAGTGGAATTATCAGATGTCCCCCAAGACCTTTAATGTGGATGCATTCTATTTTGTCATCACTCTTTGCGTTTAAAAGAACAAAATAATTATATTGGGTGGATAGAGAACATTATCCTTCATTTTACAATTTAACACAATAGGTGTGTCCTCTCTATATTAGTAATTTTCACAGCCTGGGAATGATAGAGTCACTGGTAAACCATATAGCTTTGTCATTGAAAATTTTTAAAGACTTTTTCTGTCTTAAAGAGCATACAAGTTTTAGATTTTACTCCCCTACACACTTTCCCAGTTGCTGCTATTTGACCAGCTTTTTAGAGAGTCAGACCGTGTAAAAACTTAAAGCATTCATAAATAATTGAAGCTTTCCACATGATTAATTCCAAAATTATAGTAAATTCATTAAGTAGTTACTGACAATACTGCAGAACGAAAACTTTACAACTTAAAAAACTCCTGAAGTTTAGTTATGTGCATATAATTTTCAGCTCTAAAACCACTGTTAGATTATTTAAGTAACCGTAGAGTCAATACTGCCAATTATTTTACTAGGGCAAACCCTACCAAATGAAATTCTTTCAGGTAACAATGGTAGCTGTCTTCTGTAGTAAGAGTCTAAATAAGGAACTGCTTTCACTTTGTCCCTGCAGAAGGCAGAAACTGCTTTCATTTTACTCCTTTTTGGAGAGCCCCTGCCTCTTGAAAACTTACTCCCATCTGCTTAGAGACTGGATAATATTATAAGGTCTCATTCAGAGAGATACTGATAGTAAAATAGTCTTTTTTTCCCCACTTACCTGTTATCTCCTTCTGGAATGTCCTCCAGGTTCTGTATACATTTAGCCCTGTTTATCCAAAGTCATCTCCAATTCTTTAAGTTCTTCTTTATACTGAACTAACAGTTCATAGTAGGATCATCCAGATACTTCATCTATGAGTAGTTATTAGCCTGCCTCTTGAGACATTTGGCCATTTCATGATCTCGTATCACATAGTTAAAAAGCCTCTATCTGCTCTGTCTGGGTATTGTGTGTGTGACCATTAGTGCTCATCAGTCTTTTCTACCAGTTACTATTCTATCCTTCCTTCTACGAAGATGCAGAGAACAGTGGGTTCTTTTCTGAATATGTTAACAGTTTAATTCAAAACCAGAACCATGTGTCAAATCCTGGAGATAGGGAAAGTTGGGGAGGAGTGTTAAAAAATGAGTAAGCCACAGTCCTTAAAGGGGTGAAGAATCTTAAGTGTCTATCTAATTCAGTAAGATAAATGTTGTTAAAGAAAAGAATCAAGTGCTGTGAGACTAATAAGGTGACATTCTGCCTTGAGGCCAGGTTGGGAGGAGATCAAAGAATATTGAGAAGAGGTGATATTTAAGCACTCTTTTGAAGCAGGACTGACTTCCTGCTTCCTGTAGGGTACATTGCCTAGGGCTCACAATTCTCTTAGGAGTCCACAAATATTTCAATTTTAGTTTTATAATCAAAAGAAAAATAAATATAAGAATAGTGAATATGTAATGTAACTCCGGGGAGAAAATCCTGGGGCAAAATACCTTTGAAACTGAAATCATCCAAAGGGAGAAATAAAGTTTAAGAAACCCGTTTATTGCTTACAAGCAGTTGTCCCACGTCTCTCTTAACCCGGCTGCAGCAGCAGAGCCAAAAAGCTCCACCCCACCTCTTGGTCCCTCACTGGCCCTTGTAGTTACCTACTACTGATAGGGAGATGGATACTGCTCTCCACCCCTTGAAAACACCTATTGATATGGAGATGCACTAAAGCCAGGCAAGAGATTCTGGAAATACTGCAATTTTACCCACCGTAATAATGAATCCAGCCTGGATTATATTCATCTCAGTTATAAAATATGATTTTCAATATTTTTTTAAGTGAGATGGTGGTTTACCAAGGCAGAAGGGCCTGGGACTTGGAAAAGTCATAATGCATCCTGCCTTCAATGGTAAGGATTTATGAGTACGAGTGGTTGAGAGTGACAAAATCTTGAGTAGGCAACTGAAATTGAACCACGGATTCACTTTCAGGAACTTAAGTAATTATGGTTTTTCTTATATATGCTGTTACTAGGTGAAGTGCAATAATAATTAGAGAAATAAACAGTACTTAAACAATACTTGGTATGCTAAACCTCATATAAAAATGCTGTTAGTCAATGAAATAGTCATTATGTTGAGGGGAAATAACTACTTTAAAATTTTCTCAGTTATCAATGTAATACCAGCTTTTCAGAAAAAAATTATAAGGTGTTTACATCATTGATAAAGTGTGGTTAAAACGTGTGGCATGGAAAATACATATTTGATTCTAAGAAGCACTGTAGTTTTTGGTTCCAAAAACCCATTGCTGTAAACTCACATCTCAACACAGAATGAACCTCCATGATGGAAACAAGGATAGACTATTTCAAACTTTGATTTATTCACTATTATGAACTATAACTTGTAGGGCTAGGGTAATTATAATTATTATTTCTATTTTACATATGAGAAGAGCAAAGAAAGATTACAGTATCTTTTCCAGAGTCAGACATTTAATACAAAAGAGGCAGGGCTAGGATTTCAGTCTAGGTAATCTTGATTCCAGAGGCTCTCCTCCTAACCATTACAATGCCAGTTTGCTTACCTTCGATTTTGGATATGCTGAGTTTAAAGGGTTTGTGGGACAGCCAGTGTTCAGTATGTATTTAAGGAGATGTTCAGTGTGGTGTGTAAGTCTGGAGCTCAGTAACGAGTGATATGTGTTGGAGATAAAGATTTTGGTGTCTTCCTTATATAGGTGGTAGACTTTAATAGGAAAAACCAACCATCAAGATTAGTATCTGAGAAATCAAGGTGAAGGCATAGGGTGTTAAAAACTGTGAGTGGTTAGTACTGCGAAATGCTGGCAGAGGAGATAAGGATTGGAAAGGGTCTGTTGCCTTGGCAGCAACGTGTATGTCATTGGTGACCATAGCTAAAGTTAAGGTTTTATTTAATCAGCATTGCTTCTCTGTGTGGGAAGGGAAGTTGGAGAACAAAAAGATTAACCTCAGAATGTGACCTTATTTGGAAATCTTTGCAGTATAATTAGTCAAGGATTCTGAGATCTTGTCTGTTATGAACCAGTAAGGATTGACAGATGTATTTTAGTTCCCTTGCCTACTCGTAAGGGAGAATTGATCTTTAATATGTTTTTATTGTGGCTTCATTGAATAATGCCTGTTGAAGTGCAGAAACACACTTAAATTCAAAAATACATATTGTCAGACAGAATGTGTCTGTTCTGTATTTAATGGTCCAAGTCTATTTGAAAACTGTCTGATCAAATCTTTTTAAATGGTTTTAAACAGAGTTGGGTATTACATTATGGTTCTCTAAACATTTAACTTGTTTAGACTTAAGAAAATTGATTTCCAATTAATACCAGATTTCATAAGAAAGAAAATATTAGCTAAATAATTAATACCATGAAATGACATGTATTCCAAATAAAAACAGGCAACATCTGCTAATTCAGTTAGGAGGACAAAATTGATCTTGGTCCTTTAATTTTTAAATGTTCTTCAGAATTTTTATTTTAAGCATATTTTAAGTACATTTAGTGACTAATACTGTGTCACATCAAGAACTTAAAGTATTTGATTTGTATGTAGTCATTGAATAGTTTATTGTTTGGTCAAATAGGTGAGAGCTAGTCAGCTGATTTTCTCTTAACTCAAACTCCCTGTTAACTATTCCCTTCATCCACAATATAATGATAATTAATTATATCAATATATTAATGATTTTACCTCTTAATAACTGAGGCACTATGTTTTTAAAAATTGACATAAATAAGATGATAAAGAATAGATTATGTTCAGAATAGTTTTATTATATATTCCATTGTGTTCTAATTATTTGAAATTTTGTAATTTACATTATAAGATATTTCAGAGGATTTTGGAGATCCTCCAGTTTCAGTTGCCTTCCTTTTCATGAATCCCTTTTACATTATTACTAAGATGGTCACTCAGCTCTCTTTTCACAGCTCCATGGATAGGGAGATCAATACCTCTCAAGGCATAGAGCAACCAATCATGTGTGTCTGCATACCAGACACCAGGGATTAATATAAGGCAATGAACAAAATAGACATTTACCCTGTCTTTATAGAGTCTGTAACCTAGCAGTGATTTTGAATAAGTACTTAAAAGTATTTAAGCACTATAGACAAGAAATACAGAGTGCTATAGAGGGATATGATAAGGAAATTTAACATAATCTGGGAGGCTCAGAGAATGTTGCCTTAAGGTATTAATGTTTTAGCTGACACTTGGAGGATGAAGTAGCTAGGAAAAAAGTGGGGAAGTTTTTCAAGTTGAGGAAACAGCATGTACTAAGATCTAGAGTTGAGACATGGCATGTTCAAGGAACCTGAAATAATTACAAGAGGGCATTCTCCTCATTCTCTGCAGGAACCAAGCATGTCTCTTTCATATTGAGAACTAAAGGAATGCTTTAAGGATTTGAGCTTTAGAAGGTCAGTATTAGGAATGGTGAAGTAGTTCCCTTAAATGACTTTAGAAGAACCAGACAGCAACAAAATAGGGACAGGATGTGAAGAACATAAGAACATTTGTGAGACATCTGTGGCCTCCCATAAAAGCTGGTATTGGGGTTGGGTGGGGAATGGAGATTAAAAGGAGATATGAGACATTATCCAAGTAAAGGCAGCAAGCAGTAAAAGTTGGAGTTATCATTGCTATACCTACAGTATAGTAAAGCTTGATAAGGCTGAAGAAAACTAGGGTATATATTACCTAATATAGCATTTTCTAAAACAAATGGTTTGACTTAAACTATTTCTATTTTGTTTCATTTCCTTCTGGCCTCTTGCAATAGTGATAAACTCTATATCGATAATGTTATTTGATTGCTTGACTTTTTTTGGATGTACAGTTCTATGAATTTTAACATATGTAAATGCCTTTAAACAGCCCCACAGTTGGCACAGAACAGTTCCATTGCCCCCCAAAACTCCTTAAGCTGTCCCCCATCAATCACTGATCTGTTTTCAGTCACTGTCGTATTGTCATTCTGAGAATGTCATATAAATGGAATAATGCAATATTTAACTTTTTGATACCTGCTTTTTTCATACAGTGTAATTCCTTTGAGATTCATGCAAATTGTTGCTTGTATCAATAATTTACTCCTTTTGATTGCTGAGTAGTAGTCCACTATAATGGAAATACTACAATTTTGTTTCCTTTCACCTGTTGAAGGAAATTTTGGTGTTTCCTGTTTTTGGTGATTATGAAAACTGCTTTAAACATTTGTGTACAGGTTTTTGTGTGAATGTAAGTTTTTATTTCTCTACTCAAGAGTGGGGTTACTGGGTCATTTAGTAAGTCTAATGTTTAATTTTGTACGAAACTGCCAAACTGTTTTCCAGAGTGGCTGTACCATTTTGCATTCCCACCAGTGACATATACGACGAGTTCCAGTTTTTCTGCATCCTCACCAACTTGATATTGTTAGATTTTTTTATGGTAGCTATTCTAATATGTATGTAAATGGTATATCATAGTTTCATTTTTTAGCATCTTTATTATAACTTACATAACAAAAATAATTCATTTTAAACAAGTTGTTTTTAGTATATTTACAGAGTTGTGCAACCATCAGCACAATCTCAAGTTTAGAACATTTTCATCACTGTGGTTTTATTTTGTATTTCTCTAATGGCTAATGATGTTGAACATTTTTTTATGTGCTTATTTTCCATCTCTATTTTCTAGTTTTTTCCCCCATTTTTTATTTGGGTTGTCCTTATTCTTTACTGTTGATTTTTTAGAGCTCCTTACATATTCTGGATACAAGTTTTTTGTTGATGTGTACTTATAAATATTTTCTCCTAGTTGGTAGCATGTCTTTTCATTCACTTAACAGTGTCCTTCACATAGCAAAAGTTTTTAATTTTGTTGAAGTCCAGTTATCAGTTTCATTTTAGTATTATGCCTAAGATTTCTTTGCCTAACCCCTGGTCACAAAGATTTTCTCATAAAAGTTTTACAGTTTTACATTTACTTTTATCATCCCTTTTGAGTTTATTTTTATACAGGTATGAGGTTTAGGCAAGTTCATTTTCTTACATATGGATGTCTAGTTCTTTTAAAAAATGTTTTTTTATATTAAAAAAGATATAAAAATATTTTTAATAAAATGCACAAATCTTAGTGTACAGGTTGATGAATTTTGATGTGTGTAATAACATTCATATCAAATATTCTCACTAATTTTTCCCCCTCCACCTATTTCCAGTTGTTCCAGTATGATTTGTTGGGAAGATTCACCTTTGACTTTTGAACTGCCCTTTGTACCTTTGTCAGAAACCAGTTGGTATATTTGTTTGTGTCTGTTTCTGGACTCTATTCTGTTTCAGTGCTCTATGTGTCTCTCCTTTTGCCAATACCACACTGTCAACATTGTCTTGATTATGTCCTAAAAATAGATGATGGTATTTCTCTGGCTTTATTGTTCTTTTGTTCTTTTTACAAAATTAAATGGTTGTTTGAGTTCTTTGTATTTCCACATAAATACTACATTTAAATTATCTATATCTCAAAAGAAAATCCTCCTTGCATATTGATTGGAAGTATTTTAAATCTATGGATCAATTATGGGAGACTTGACATCTTTACTGTTTAGTTTTCTAATCCATGATCAATGATAATTCTCTCTATTTAGGTTTTCTTTTATATATTCCATCAGTGGCTCATAGTTTTCAGGATACATATCCTGTACATATTTTGTTATATTTATACCTAATTATTCCTTTTGTTAAAGCTATTGTAAGTGGCATTGGTTTTTAAATTTAATTTTCCTGTTGTGTATTGCTGGTATATAAAAAATATGATGTTGACCCTGTATCCTGTGACCTTGAAAACTCACTTATTCTAGGGATTTTGGGGTTGATTCCTTGGGACTGTCAACATAAACAATAATGTTATCTGAGAATAGGGACAGCTTTATGCCTTCCTTTCCAGTCTGTACTTTTTATTTCTTTTTCTTATATTTTTACAGTGGTCAGGACTTCCAATATGATGTTGAATAGATATAGTGAGAATGGCCATCCTTTTTCCTTGTTCCCATCTTAGTCTTCATCATGAAATATAATGTTGGCTGCAGGTTTCTCACCCCTGCAAAAGATGCTTTTTATCAGGTTGTGGAAGTCTCTTCTATTACTAGTTTGCTGAGAGTTTTTATCATTACAGGACATGGAGTTTTATCAGATGCTTTCTCTGCATCAAATGATAATGATCTGTGGATTTTATTTCTTATACTGTTAATATGGTAGACTAAATTGCTTGATTTTTAATTATTGATCTAGTTTTGCATTCCTGGGATCTATCCTCCTTGGTTGTGGTGTACTATCCTTTTTCTGTGTTTCTGGAGTCAATTATCTAATATTCTGTCGAGGATTTTTAAATTTCTGTCCAAGAGGGATATTGATTGGTATATAGTTTTCTTTGGTTATACTCTTTGTTTAGTTTTGGTATCAGGATAATACTGAGTTGGAAAGTGTTACCTCATCTATTTTGTATAGAGATTGTATAGAATTGGTGTTACTTTTCTATTAAATATTATGTAGAATCCACCATTGAAACTATTTGGGTCTAGAGATTTCTTCATTGGAAAGTTTTTAATGATGATACAATCTCTTTAGTAGTTATAAGACTCTAGGTTACCTGTTTCATTTGGGGTGAATTTTGGTATTTTGTGGTTTTGCAGGAGTTGCTCCATTTCATCTAAGTTGTTGAATTTATGCACATAGAGCTGTTTGTACTGTTGCTCTGCTGTTTTTGTAATGTCTGGGTTCTTTAGTTACATCACACATTTCATTTTAAATGTTGGTTATTTGTGTCTCCTTTTTTTTTCTGTTAATCTTGCTTGAGGTTTTCTTTTTTCATCAATTTTCATTACTCCTTATGAAGAGCTAGCTTTTGATTTGACTGATATCTCTGTTGAGTTTTTTTGTAATTTCAGTGGTATCTTTTATTTTTTCCTTTCTTCTGATTGCTTTGAGATTTTTTTTGTTTTCTTAGTTTCTTAATGTGAACAGTTAGATTATTGATTTGAGACCTTTCTTCTTTTCTTACAGAAACATTTTATACCATAGATTTCCTCCTACTCTTCTATATCTCTCAAGTTTTGATATGTTGTTAATTTTATTTTCATTCAGTATAAAATATTGTCTGATCTTCTTTGATATGCCTCTTAGACCTATTGGTTATCTAGCACTGTGTTTAATTTACAAGTGTTTGGAGACTTTGCTGTTATCTGTTTATTATTGATTTCTAATTCACAGTTTAGGGGAACATTCTTTGTATAATTTCAATTCTTCTAAATTTGCTAAGGCTTATTTTATTACCTGAGATATGGTCTGTCTTAGTGAATGTTCCATGTTCTTTTTGAAAAGAATAAGCATGTATATTTTGATGTTGTTGGCTGGTATGTTCTTTAAATATCAGATCTGATTGGTTGATGGTATTGTTCAGTTCTTCTGTATTCTTGCTGATTTTCTGTCTGCTTATTGATATCTGGAAGAGATGTATCAAAGCCTTCAACTATAACTGTGGACTTGTCTATTTCTCCTTTCAGTTCTGTGAGTTTTTGCTTCATGTATTTTGAAGCTGTGTTAGGTACATGCATGTTTAGGAATTTGTGAATTCTTGATGAACTGACTCTTCTTCATAACTTGATACCTCTTTTTATCCTTGGTGATTTTCTTTGCTCTGATCTACTTGGATATTAATACAGCCACTTAATCTTCCTTTTGATTAGTGTGGTATATCTTTTTCTAGCCTTTTACTATAGAAGTATTTATATCATTAATGCAAGTTTCTTATAGACAGCATATAGTTGTATCATTTTGTAAAACACGTTCTGACTATCTCTTAATTGGTGTGTTTAGATAGGTAATTTACACTTAATGTGATCATTGTTGTTTGGATTTAGATCTATCATTGTTACTTGACTTTTGTTTTTTCCCTATGTTTTTCATTCATTTTCTCTTGTGTTTTTTTTTGGGGGTGGTGGTGTTTGAATTTTTTTAGTATTTTGTTTTATCTATTCTATTTTTTACTGTATCTACTTATATAGGCTTGGTTTTTTAAAAATGGTTGCTCTAGGGATTACAATATATATTTCACTTTTCACAGTCTATTTAGAGTCCATATTTACAATTTTATTTGGAATGTAGAAACGTTAATATCAAAAGCTCTCTTTCCCTTTCCCCTTTATGCTGTAGTTGTCTTATATATTGTATCAACATACATTGACTTACCATTTTTTCTTTCAACTGTCAAACATTTTAAAGAACTCAAGTACTTATACTTATCACTTCTGTTGCTTTTTCTTCATTCCTGAGCTTCCCAGCATCCTGATGGTATTTTATCTCTATCTAAAAAACTAGATTTAACTATTTTCTTTTTAAGAGTTGTTTGCTGGCAAGAAATTCTATTAGATCTTCTTCCATTGAGATTATCTTTGTTTCATCTTTATTCCTGAAGGATATATTCACTGGATATATATTTTGGGTTGATAGTTCTTTAAGAAATCCATGGTCATTCAAATTGTTGGTCCACTAGAAGTAATGAGTTATTTTTCTCTGACTCTTTCAAGAGTTTATTTTTATCTTTAGGTTTTTGCAGTTTAATTATGATCTAGGTGGGCATGGATTTCTTCAGATTTATACCTTCTAGGATTAAAAGAAAACCGTTTCTCTACTCACAACACTTCTAATACCAAATGTTTGGGTTTTCCACACCATGCAATTCTCTGATTCTCTGTGGATGCCAACTGGTTTCCTACAATTGAATCAAAGTCTGATATTAATTATCTGGAGTAAGCCCAAAATCCACAGGTTAAGGGTTCAATTACATTAGACTGCCCTCAATTTCAGATGCCAAGGCAAGTAGTGGGTTGCCAGGTTACAGTTTTGAATGACTTGTCTACAAATCAGGGGTTCCTACAACCACCCCCTCCTCAGGTTCAATAATTTGCTATAACAGCTTACAGAATTCAGGGAAATATTTTACTTACTATTACCAGTTTAATATAAAAGTTGTTATAAAGGGTACAGATGACCAGCTAGGTGAAGAGGGCAAGGTGTGAAAACATCCTGAGCACAGGAGCTCCTGTTCCCATGGAGTTGGGGTGCATCACCCTCCTCATGAGGATGCATTCACCAAAGTGAAGCTCTCTAAACCCCTTCATTTAAGTTCCATTATAAAGGCACGGTTGATTAAATCATTGGCTATTGATGATTAGCTCAGTCCCCAGTCTCTCTTTCCTCCCTGGAGGTAGAGGGTAGGATGAAGTGAGGCTGAAAGTTCTAACTCTCTAATCATACGGTTGGTTCCTCTGGTAGCCAGCCCCAATCCAGAAGGTATCTAAGGTCTCCCAGTCACCAGTCATGTGATTAACCTGAATCCAAATATGGTTGAAAGGGGTTTATTATAAATTATAAGAGATGCTTTTCTCACCCCTGTCACTTAGGAAATTACAGGGTTTTAGGAGTTCTATGCCAGGAACCAGGGACATAGACTAAATGTGTATTTCTTAGGATTATAAAAACATTACAGGCGGGTTTGCTCAGTTCCTTGAATGCGTAGGTTTATGTATTCTACCAGTTTGGGGACAGTTTTAACTATTATATCTTGAAATATTTTTTCCGTATTGAATTTTTCCTTTTCCTGTGGGACTTCGGTGATATCATTACATCTTTTGGTATCACTCAAGTCACCGAGTTCTTTTCCCCTTCCACCCATTTTATATTTCTCTTTTGTTCAGATTGAATCATTTCTCTTGATGTAGCTTTAGGTACACTGGCTCTTTCCTCTCTCATCTCTGTTCTTTTGTTAGACCTGTTCAGTGAGTTTTTATTTCCATTTTTGTATTTTTCACTTCTAAATTTTCATTTGATTCCTCTGTTTCTTTGCTGGAGCTTTCTGTCTTTCCATTCCTTTCAAAAATATTGCCTCTTACTTGATAAAGCATTTTTATAATAGTTTTTGTGATACAATTCCAACATTTGTGTCATCTTGGAGTTGGTGCCTGCTGTTTTTCTCATGCATATTGAGATTTTCCTGTTTTTTTGTAGGCTGGGTAATTTGGGATTGTATCTTGGACATTTGGGATACTATGTTATGAAATCTAGAGTGTTAACTTGTATCTTTTTTTTTTTACATCATTACTGTACAATTACTTGAACAACATTATGGTTACTAGACTCCCCCTATTATCAAGTCCCCCCCACATACTCCATTACAGTCACTGTCCATCAGCATAGAAAGATGCTATAGAGTCATTACTTGTCTTCTCTGTATATACTGCCTTTCCCGTGCCCTGCCCCCCTGCTACATTATGTGTGCTAATCATAATGCCCCGTTTTCCCCCTTATCCCTCCCTTCCCACCCATCCTCCCCAGTCCCTTTCACTTTGGTAACAGTTAGTCCATTCTTGGGTTCTGTGAGTCTCCTGCTGTTTTGTTCCTTCAGTTTTTCTTTTGTTCTTATACTCCACAGATGAATGAAATCATTTGGTAGTTTTTTTTTCTCCGCTTGACTTATTTCACTGAGCATAATACCCTCTAGTTCCATCCATGTTGTTGCAAATGGTAGGATTTGTTTTCTTCTTATGGCTGAGTAATATTCCATTGTGTATATGTACCACATCTTCTTTATCCATTCATGTACTGATGGACACTTAGGTTGCTTCCATTTCTTGGCTATTGTAAATAGTGCTGCAATAAACATAGAGGTGCATATGTCTTTTTGAAACTGGGCTCCTGCATTCTTAGGGTAAATTCCTAGGAGTGGAATTCTTGGGTCAAATGGTATTTCTATTTTTAGTTTTTTGAGGAACCTCCATACTGCTTTCCACTATGGTTGAACTAGTTTACATTCCCACAAGTAGTGTAGGAGGATTCCCCTTTCTCCACATCCTCGCCAACATTTGTTGTTGATTGTCTTTTGGATATTGGCCATGGTAACTGGTGTAAGGTGATATCTTATTGTGGTTTTAATTTGCATTTCTCTGATGATTAGCGATGTGGAGCATCTTTTCGTGTGCCTGTTGGCCATCTGAATTTCTTCTTTGGAGAAGTGTCTGTTCAGCTCCTCTGCCCACTTTTTAATTGGATTATTTACTTTTTGTATATCCATGGCTCCTTTATCGTATATTAATTGACTGACCATACACACTTGGGTTTATATTTGGACCCTCTATTCTGTGGTCTGTTCTTGTGCCAGTACCAAATTGCCTTGATTAATGTGGCTTTGTAGTAGAGCTTGAAGTCAGGGAGCATAATTCCCTCTGCTTTATTCTTCCTTCTCAGGATTGCTTTGGCTATTCAGGTCTTTTGTGGTTCCATATGAATTTTAGAACTATTTGCTCTAGTTCATTGAAGAATGCTGTAGGTATTTTGATAGGGATTGCATTGAATCTGTAGATTGCTTTAGGCAGGATGGCCATTTTGACAGTATTAATTCTTCCCACCCAAGAGAATGGGAAGAATTTCCATTTATTAGTGTCCTCTTTAATTTCTCTCAAGAGTGTAGTTTTCAGGGTATAGGTCTTTTCCTTCCTTGGTTAGGTTTATTCCTAGGTATTTTATTCTTTTTGATGCAATTGTGAATGAATTTTTTTTTCTGATTTCTCTTTCTGCTAGTTCATCATTAGTGTATAGGAAAGCAACAGATTTCTGTGTATTAATTTTGTATCCTGCAACTTTGCTGAATTCAGATATTAGATCTACCAGTTTTGGAATGGATTCTTTAGGGTTTTTTATGTACAATATCATGTCATTTACCAACAGACAATTTGACTTCTTCCTTGCCAATCTGGATGCCTTTTATTTCTTTGTGTTGTCTGATTGCTGTGGCTAGGACCTCCAGTACTATGTTGAATAAAAGTGGGGAGAGTGGGCATCTTGTCTTGTTCCTTGTCTTAAAGGAAAAGCTTTCAGCTTCTCACTGTAAAGTATAGTGTTGGCTGTGGGTTTGTCTTATATGGCCTTTATTATGTTGAGGTACTTACCCTCTATACCCATTTTGTTGAGAGTTTTTATCACGAATGAATGTTGAATTTTGTCGAATCCTTTTTCAGCATCTATGGAGATGATCATGTGGTTTTTGTCCTTTTTGTTGATGTAGTGGATCATGTTGATGGGTTTTCGAATGTTGTACCACCCTTGCATCCCTGGGATGAATCCCACTTGATCATGATGGATGATCTTTTTGATGTATTTTTAATTCGGTTTGCTAAAAGTTTTGTTGATTATTTTTGTATCTATGTTCATCAGGGATATTGGTCTGTAATTTTCTTTTTTTGTGGTGTCTTGGCCTGGTTTTGGTATTAGACTGATGTTGGCCTTGTAGAATGAGTTTGGGAGTATTCCCTCCTCTTCTACTTTTTGGAAAACTTTAAGGAGGATGGGTGTTAAGTCTTCACTAAATGTTTGATAAAATTCAGCAGTGAAACCATCTAGTCCAGAAGTTTTATTCTTAGGTAGTTTTTTGATTACCAATTCAGTTTATTTGCTGGTAATTGGTCTATTTCAGATTTTCTGTTTCTTCCTGGGTCAGCTTTGAAAGGTTGTATTTTTCTAGAAAGTTGTCCATTTCTTCTAGGTTATCCAGTTTGTTACCATATAATTTTTCATAGTATTCTCTCATAATTCTTTGTATTTCTGTGGTGTCCGTAGTGATTTTTCCTTTCTCATTTCTGATTCTGTTTATGTGTGTAGACTCCTTTTTTCTTGATAAATCTGGCTAGGGGTTTATCTATTTTGATTATTTTCTCAAAGAACCAGCTCCTGGTTTCATTGATTCTTTCTATTGTTTTGTTCTTCTCAATTTTATTTATTTTTGCTTTTATCTTTATTATGTCCCTCCTTCTACTGACTTTGGGCCTCATTTGTTCTTCCTTTTCTAGTTTCATTAATATTGAGTTTAGACTGTTCATTTGGGATTGTTCTTCTTTCCTGAGGTAGGCCTGTATTGCAATATATTTCCCTTTTAGCACGGCCTAGGCTGCGTCCCACAGATTTTTTTGTGTTGTTGAATTATTGTCATTTGTCTCCATATATTGCTTGATCTCTGTTTTTATTTGGTCATTGATCCATTGATTATTTAGGAACATGTTATTAAGCCTCTGTGTGTTTATGGGCTTTTTCATTTTCTTTGTGTAATTTATTTCTAGTTTCATACCTTTGTGATCTGAGAAGCTGGTTGGTACAATTTCAATTGTTTTGAAATTACTTAGGTTCTTTTTGTGGCCTAGTATATGATCTATTCTTGAAAATGTTCCATGTGCACTTGAGAAGAATGTGTATCCTGTTGTTTTTTGATGGAGTGTTCTGTAGATGTCCTTTAGGTACATACCTCTGTTCTAATATGTTGTTCAGTGCCTCTGACTCCACTTATTTTCTGTCTGGTTGATCTGTCCTTTGGAGTGAGTGGTGTGTTGAAGTCTTCTAAAATGAATGCATTACATTCTATTTTCCCCTTTAATTCTGTTAGTATTTGTTTCACATATGTAGGTGATTCTGTGTTGGGTGCATAGATATTTATAATAGTTATATCCTCTTGTTGGACTGACCCCTTTATCATTATATAATGTCCTTCTTTGTCTCTTGTTACTATCTTTGTTTTGAAGTCTGTTTTGTCTGATACAAGTACTGCAGCTCCTGCTTTTTTCTCCCTGTTAGTTGCATGAAATATCTTTTTCCATCCCTTTACTTTCATTCTGTGTATGTCTTTGGGTTTGAAGTGAGTCTCTTGTAGGGAGCATATAGACAAGTCTTGTTTTTTTATCCATTCAGTGACTCTGTGTCTTTTGATTGGTGCATTCAGACCATTTACATTTAGGGTGATTATCCATAGGTGTGTACTTACTGCCATTGCAGGCTTTAGATTCGTAGTTACCAAAGGTTCAAGGGCAATTCCCTTACTATCTAACAGTCTAATTTAACTCACTTCGTGTGCTATTACAAACACTACCTACAGGTTCTTTTTTTTTCTTCCTCCTTTTTTCTTCCTCCTCCATTCTTTATATGTTATGAATCATATTCTGTACTCTTTGTCTATCCCTTAAGTGACATCTATTTAGCTTTAGGAATACTTCCATCTATAGGAGTCCCTCCAAAATGCACTGTAGAAGTGGTTTGTGGGAGGTGAATTCTCTCAACTTTTTCTTATCTGAAAATTATTTAATTCCTCCTTCGAATTTAAATGATAACCTTGCTGGGTATAGTATTCTTGGTTCAAGGCCCTTCTGCTTCATTGCATTAAATATATCATGCCAGTCCCTTCTGGCCTGTAAGGTTTCTGTTGAGAAGTCTGATGATAGCTTGATGTGTTTTCTTTTGTATGTGATCTTCTTTCTCTCTCTATCTGCTTTAAAAAATCTGTCTTTATCCTTGGTCTTTGCCATTTTAATTATTATATGTCTTGATGTTATCTTCCTTGGGTCCCTTGTGTTGGGAGGTCTGTGCACCTCCATGACTTGAGAGACTATCTCCTTCCCCAGATTGAGGAAGTTTTCAGCAGTTACCTCCTCAGTAACACTTTCTATCCCTTTTTCTCTCTCTTCTTCTTCTGGTATCCCTATAATACGAATATTGTTCCATTTTGATTGGTCACACAGTTCTCTCAATATTCTTTCATTCTTAGAGATTCTTTTTTCTCTCTGTGCTTCAGCTTCTCTTAATTCCTCTTCTCTAATTTCTATTCCATTTACCATCGCTTCTACTACATCTAATCTGCTTTTAAGTCCCTCCATTTTATGTTTCATTTCATATATGGAATTTCTTAATGATTGAATCTCTGACTTAAATTCGTTCCTGAGTTCTTGAATATTTTTCTGTATCTCCATGAGCATGTTCATGATTTTTATTTTGAACTCTCTTTCAGGCAGATTGGTGAGTTCAGTTTCATTTGACCCTTTCTCTGGGGTTTGTGAGATTTTGGCCTGGACCATGTTCTTTTGACGTTTCATATTTCTTTGTGGTGCCCACTAGTGCCCAGAAGCTCCAGTCTCTGGAGCTGCTCAGCCCCTAGAGTGAGGTTGGGGTTGTAGGGGAGCAGAGGTGTTACCTGGGGGGAGGGGAGGAAAGATCTGTTTCCTGATTCCCATCTGCGGTGTCAGAGCCAGTGGGCCAAGCACACACAGGTGTAAGCCTGTGTGCTTTGCATCTCTAGCTGTTGTAGGTGGAGCCCTCCCTCTGGCTGCCCTGACACCAGCACAGTGACTGCTGGTTTACAAACCAGTGCCAGCAGGCTAGGAGGAAGGCACAGCAGGCTGTGTATCACAGTGGGGGGCTTCAGAGCTAAGTAGGCAGCCAGGGAGATGGGGTGCCTGTAGTTCCTCAATGTGCCCAATCAGCTGGGCAGAGCGCATCCAGACAACCTTGTCCAGCTCTTCCCTCCCCTGTGTAGCAAGCTCCATGTGAACCCCATCCCTTCAGCAGCCCTCTCGCTGCTAGGAAGCCTCTCAGACTGCCTGCCTGCCTTTCCCTTGTCCCAGAGCAGCCAGGTGTGGATCCCCTCCTCCAAAAATGGCTGGAATCTCTCTTTCAAGCACTCCACCTGCCCGAGCTCCCCAATGTCCAGAGCACCACACAGTGTAGGTTTCTGCTTCCAAAGCAGACCTCCAGGGCTGGGTGTTGAGCATCTCTAGGCTTCCACCCCTCCCCGCTCAGTTTCTCTTCCTCCTGCCAGTGAGCTGGGGTGGGGGAAGGGTTTGGGTCCCGCCTGATCAAGGCTTTCGTATGTTACCCTGTTTTGTGAGGTCTGCTGTGTTTGTGAGGACTGTGTGCAGTCGGATTCAGCCTTCTTTCTTGTTGCTCTTTTAGGGTTAGTTGTATTAATTAACTATATTTTTTTAATGTTTGTGGTTTTGGGAGTTCTCCATCTCACCTCTCACACCGCCATATTGAATCCCCCTCGTTACTTGTATCTTGTGTAGAATGTTCTGCACAGAAGACTGACTTGTTCAGGTTTAGATGCAAGTTCCAGGTACCTTCTGGGGTTTGTGATTTTATGTTAGTCCCTTTTTCAGAGCCTTTGTTGTGCTACTCAGGTATGTCCTGTGTGTATTGTCATGTCAACCAATGGCCAATCTGGTACCTGGACAGTTCTGTGTCTATGGTATGCTTTTTAGGTTCAGATCTCCACGTGTGTAGCTTAGAAGTGATCCCACAAGTTCATAAACAACTTTATGGGCTTGCTTTTCCAAGCTCTTCTCTTTATGCATTGTGTTTGGTACATTCCAGTTTCCTGGAGTGCCCCTTTTCTGGTCCTGTAGCCAAATAACTGAGGTTTTTTTTTACCCCACTCTGCTGAGCAACTCCTGTAACTTCTTCTGTAACTGGGGCCAAGCAGTGGAAGGTCAGAGAGAGAAAAATAACAAGGGGGAGTTCATTACCTCCCTCTGTGTGTTAGGCTCTTTTGGTCCCTATTGTAGGTACTGTCACTGCCATCACTACCACAGAAAATCTTCGGAGCTAGGGTGCAAGAATGGATGAAAGAAAAAGAAAACCAGGAACTTTCGTACTGAGTGTTAAGAGATCCCTTTCCTTCTTTCCGCATCAGA
The DNA here is from genome assembly GCF_040802235.1 of Manis javanica. Lineage (NCBI taxonomy): Eukaryota > Metazoa > Chordata > Mammalia > Pholidota > Manidae > Manis > Manis javanica. The sequence goes on from NC_133166.1 coordinate 89,071,994, forward strand.
TTTAGAGGATTTTTGGGAGCTCAGTCTATCTATACTGATGCACACTTTTGGGTTTTGGGCTGCACTGAGTCCAAGTCAGTGGATATCAAAGAGGAAAAAATTGGTAAGCTGATGACTGTTTTGCTGGTACTTCAAAATTTAGTCTCTTCCCCCAAACTGCTCCTGTTTACATTTCAGAGCCTCAAATAACTGCTGCAGGCATTCTGTGTAAATTTTATATGGATTCAGAGGGAGAGAGACAGATGACAGTCTTTCTCAAACCCCAAACCTTGATGCTTTATTTTTTAAGATAATGTTTGAAAAACTACCCCCATCTCCTCTAAACAAGCAAACAATAAAACATACTTTGCTAATATTGAGATATTCTTTAATACATCTCTTCAGATAACCTTCATAAACCTGTGAAAGAAGGTCCTTTATTTGGGTGGGGGACATGAGTACAAGAATTATTTAAAAGATTGTTGTTTTGCTTATAAGATGCTTATGCAGCATAATTGAAATCTGCTTTGTGATTTTTACAGTTCATATTTTAAATTGAAATCCAATAATTATATTGTTTTTATGACAAATGGTCTTTTATTGTTAATCCTTAAAAATTCATATGTTTAATATTTGTAGCTACTACTTCTTTACTACAACCTATTTAGTAGAGCTGACAAGGATCTAAATGGTACATAATTTCATTACCTGAATTCCAACCTTAGAAATTGGTATACTTCTTTTTTTGGTAAGAATATTAGTAGTCTTAACAGTTTAGTGTCATGTAATTATTGTAGTTGCCTATAAACAGCTTTTGTCTTAGTTTTTATCTTCACTCTCTATCAGGATATACAATGGCTTCCAGATAATGTTCAACGTATGGGGGGAAAAGGAAACTGATTTTAAGGCACTTATTATTCAAGGCTTTTACCCATTCACTTGGTAATGGATTACTTATTTGTCCTTTTCAGCCCCTAGAAATTCACAGGTGAGTCTGTTATTTAGTTTATAATTTGCCTTGTTAGATTTCTAATGTTCTTAAGTATAGGGGTTATTTGTTATCTCTTTAGTATTTACTATTACCCACTCAACAGATAGTCAATGAATAAATTATTTGAAGTTTAGATACTGACGCCTTTTTACTAAGTTAATAGGGAAGGATTTATTACTAATGAAATATGATACTGAAATATTCTGATTTTAATTGAACTCTACAAGGCAGAAAGAAGATAGTGCAGATGTCTGTAGAGAGTAAACAGAGTGTATGCACACAGAAATATAGAGATCTTATAGCCGTAAGAGTTAAGAAGACTGGCCAGCCCCTCTGTTGCTATGGCTTTCCAGTTCCTATGAGGTATACTTCTATTGAAGATTTTTGTGGATGGGCCCCTAGCTTTCCAACGAAAATCCTTATGTCCTGTGCAGTAAACCTTCCCATATTTAAAGTGATTGGAGTATTTGTTCTTTGATATCAAAAGCACTTAAAAAAACAGGTTTCCACTTAAACATTTGCAAAGAAAACCATCTGTCAGTCCGGGGAAAGAAAATCCCGGGGTAAAATACCCCTAAAGACCAAAATCAGTCAAAGGGAGAAGTAAAGTTTAAAACCTGTTTATTGCTCACAAACTGCAGCCCCAGGCCGTCTTTCTTCTCTGCTCAAGCAGCAACCACACCGGCCCTCCCCCTCACCTCTCAGGTACAGATAAGCCCTCTGTTGCCCAGATAATCACCCATTGATATGGAGATGAACTTCTCCACCCCTGAGGAAAGATGCAAATGCACTGAAGCCATACTTCTTTCCACCTCTGAATGCCTGTTGATATGCAGATATACTAAAGCCAGGTGAGATATTCTGAAAATGTTTCAATTTTACCCACAATCTACCCTTCCAGAAATCTCGCCTTACAATTTACTTGATCCCCCTCTTCTGACCAATTTAGTCTCATGTAACAGCAACAGCAATAAAATCTTGATAATCCTCAAGCTAGAGGATTCCGACTATGCAGATTTAAGTCCAAAGCTCATCCATTCCAGCCATCAAGCGGCAGCTGCAGCCAGGGGGCGCATCCAGGACACAAAGATTGTAGAAGCAAATAACCGTGATTGTCGAGGGCCAATTTGCTCTTATTACAGGAATACACAGAAGGCCAGCTTCCAGGCCTTTTCCCCAAGGTGCCAGAAGAGCCAGCCATTGCTGATCCATGTGTTGAAATGTCCAAGACCATGTCCATTTTACTCCTAATTGCTGCACCCATCCTTGCAACACATGTCCAATAAAGTAGGTACCTCGATCGCTCTCAGTAACCGGCGACCAACCATAGGCTGCAGAGAGACACTCTAGGCCCCTCTTGGTGGTTTGCTGATCTGCGCAACGTGCAGGGTTCTCCTTCTGTGCTCAGCTGACTTCTTCAAAGGTGAAAGACAAGCCACACTGATGGTCCCACATTGTCTTTTGAGGTGTCTGTGCTATGCCACAAAGTGGCCTTTGGGTCCAGTCTTGCACCTACCCGCCGATGGGATAGGAGGTTATTACCTTGGTCAGAGCTGTTGTGGCGATGGACTCTGTAGCCAGCAAGGCATGGTACACAGCAGCCAGTTGCTTCAAGGTGACCCGGACCTCTGCTCCTTTCCATGGTTGTGGACAGGCTCCAGCTGGCAGCAAGAGCAACAGCAGTGGCAGAAGCAGTAGCCTTAGGGTTGGGCCATGGGCTGGGGTCAGCATGACCAGCAGCAGTGATGGTGCCTCCATGACCATATGAGTGTAGACACATGTCCCTCAGCGTGAGCACTGCTTCTCCCCATCATTTCTAGGGCAGCCCTCCCAAAGGTCACACCTATTATGACAGATTTTGGGTTCACAAGAATTCTGCCAATACTACGCCAATTGTCAGTCCGGGGAAAGGAAATCCCAGGGTGAAATACCCCTCAAGACCAAAATCAGTCAAAGGGAGAAATAAAGTTTAAAACCTGTTTATTGCTCACAAACTGCAGTCTCAGACTGTCTTTCTTCTTCTGCTCAAGCAGCCAGAACACCTAGCTTTCCCCCTCACCTCTCAGGTACAGATAAGTCCTCTGTTGCCCAGGTAATCACCCATGATATGGAGATGAACTTCTCCACCCCTGAAGAAAGATGCAAATGCACTGAAGCCATACTTCTTTCCACCTCTGAATGCCTGTTGATATGCAGATATACTAAAGCCAGGCGAGATACTCTGGAAATGTTTCAGTTTTACCCATACCATCCTTATATGAATTTTAATATTCAAGTTTGTTATAAATTGTATCTTTGATAACCTGGTATGATAGAGCACTGATTCAGAGTCAGTCATACCTCAGTTTGCATCACAATGTTACAATTTACCAGCTCTGTGATCTTGAACAAAAAATCTTTATTGCTGAGTTTTAATATCCTCTTCTGTGAAACATATACATGGTATTCAGCCAGTAGGATACTCGAGCTGGCTTGTACCAACTTACAAGAACTGATTGTTGGAAATCTTACAAGTTGATTGGTAAAAGACAGTCATCATTAAAAATTAAAGTACGTAAACTTACAGTTAAATATGTTAGAAACAAAGTAATAAATGCTCAAAAATCATCACTTCTAATTATTTTGCTACATTGTACTATTATGTCTATTATATCTATGTTGAAATACTATATGTAATGATGTGCTATTGCATATTCTTCCCAACTTTGTCCAGTGCTATCATGTTGATACCTTGAAATCTGTTGCAATGGTATTTATACCATGGAAATTGGTTAAAAAAATGCAAACCAGAGCTTAATTTGTAGTGTTGCTTGTCTAAATTTAAGAAAGTAAAAAAATGCTAATGAAACAGTTTGTTGTATCTGTTGCCTGTTACTGTGGGTAGCACAAAAAATTGAAATATTCTAAGATGTTATTGTCTAATTCAGCAACAAAGTTGCTCATGTCATTGATGAGCAAGTGAGGTTATGACATATGTCCTTGTTTCAGTTTCCTCTTACTCTTCACTGTAAATGAAAATATCAGATTACTTTAAGGATGGAATGGCACTCATTCATCAGTTGTAACGCTAGATTGGATTATTATGACTTTGGCAAAATCAGCAACAGCATTCCGTGAGAATCAATTGGCTGTGTGAAATTTGTATATCAAAGAGTATTGCATATTTTACTACAATTTTCAAGTCCTATATACCCTTTGTATCAGTAAAATTTATAATATGCACATACACATTTTATATACACACACCTGGAGAGCTGATCGTTAGAGAGCTGGTAGTTAAACACTTATCAGCACACCATTGTATCTAACACAGAGTAACATTCCTTAAATACTGCTTTCCCCTTTCCTTTTCTCCCCATTGGCCTTTCAAACAATCAAAATATCTGCCATACTTAGTGTAATCAGTGTTGGTAAAAGAAAATCTTAACACTGGCTTTAACTTCAAGTTTGTTACATCCTCTAGTATTATCACTTTCACCAGTATTAAAAACAATACCTTAGTTAAAAGGATAAATAAAGGGATGAGGGAGTATAGTTTTCTTTTGAATTCTATATTCTGGGAGCTTTCAGGTCTAAATACACCAATATTTCATTATATTTCACAGAGGGACTCTAGAAGCTTAAAGAACATGGTATTTACTGAATATTGAAAAACAACTATGAATCATAGCACTTATTAACACTTTCTTGGAAATGTTTTCTCAAAAAATGGGAATTGTTTAAATTTAAATTTTAATTTTTAAACTTTTCATTCTTTTTCATCCTTTGTCCCCCTTGTTAATAAGGAAATGATTTTATGAAAAGCATTTCAACACTAAGAATACAGTCATGAGCTGGTTTTGTTTTTCAAATACTCCAAAGATATATTATGGATTCTTTAACATTACCTTTTCCATCAGTATGATGGTTTTCCTTTGCATTTTAAATCTGGAATAAAACATTTTCTAAAGCTTCTATTCGTCAGTTTTTTTTCCCTTGCGCATTCAGACTATACTGTAGGGGTCATATAGTCAGTCTTCTCACTTCCCCTACCTTCATCTAGTTTAAATAAAAGAAAAGCAGCTGTATTTCTGTAGTTCATTCTGTAGTGTAGAAAGCTGATTGCTTTCTAGCCCCCAAAGGAGAGGAGCTAATTGCTGAACATAGAGAAGATGAAAAGTTGAGATACTTTTCTGTGTAGATTTAATATATTACTAATCAGGGAAAAGTAAGTCCTTATACGTTTAATCCTATTATGTCCAAAAGAATAACATGGAGTATTTCTTCCTCACATAGATTTGAAAATATACATACAGGAACGATTGAATTTTGTTGGAATCTTTTTAGAAAACCAATTGACAGTGCATATGTAGGTTGGTTTCTGGGTTCTGTTATATTCCATAGGGCTTTTTCTTATGCCAATGTAACACTTGTCTTCATTACTAACAGATTCATAGTAAGTCTTGAAATCGGATAGTATAAATTTCACAGCCTTTTCTTCATTTTCAGATTGTTTGGCTGTTCTAGGTTTTTTGTATTTCCAAATAAATTTGAAAATCTACTTATCAAGTTTCAAAAACAGCCTACTGGGATTTGACTGGGATTGAATTGAATCTGTAGATCATTGAGAATTGACATATTAGCAATATTAAATATTATAATCCTGGAACATGGTATATTTCTCCATTTATTTAGGTCTTCTCTACTTTGTCTTTGTGATGATTTTAGTTTTCCATATAGTTTAATTTTCCATATTTTTATATACAGATCTTGCACATACTTTCTTAAATTTATCCCAAAGTATTTCATATTTTGATGCTGTTATGGTTTTGAAATTTTATTTTCTAACCATTTATTGATAGTATATAGAAATGCAATAGAATTTCTCTGAGGATATGGTACATACATACTGTATTATGTGTGAATAAAAAGTTTTAATATTTGTTTCTGATCCATATGCCTCATATTTTTTATAATTGTTAACCCACAAGCTTCAAGGAATTTCTTATCATTTATGTGTCTTTTGACTAATCATTAGTAACTTCCTTAATTTTAGATCATAATGACTAAATTACAGTGTTTCTAATAAGGCCAACCATTTAAAACATGCCTTTCATATCAGTACTTAAGTAATACTTGGAATGGACATATTAGAAAATGGAAGTTTCTCATTTTCACAAAAACTGAAGCTATCTGTTTAATGCTTGTTTTAAGCTATGTCTCTTACCTGCTACCATTTAAAAATTTAAGACATACTTTGTATTAGTAGATTGACTTTGTGAACATTAACTTAATATTTTAAGTAGAATAGCAGTGGAAGGGAGAAGTGCAAAAGCCTGCTGGTAGCATTTTAGAATTTTGTGTGTTCCTCCGTAATATAGTTGTCACAGTGCATTACAGTTTTATATGTTTCTTGGAAAATTAAATATAGGTCACTTTCAGAAGTAGAATAATTTAACTGAACCAATAGTTTGATTTGTAGTGGCATACCCTCTCTCCTGTAAAATAGAAAGAGCAGATGGCAATAATCATTGAAATAAATCTCACCAGCATGTCTGTAATTTTAAGTGTAAGGGATGGTGAGCTCATCTTTCATGTAGACTGCTGAAAACTGTTTCCATCAAGGAGGAAGGAGAAAGGAAGAGTTAATGTCTTAGGGGAATAAATGTGTCGCCATAAGTCTGGGGACATGAGTTTGGACCCTTATAAATACAGAAAGCATTGTAATGATAGCATCATCTATATGACACTTAGTAATGGAGAAAGAGGAAGGAGATAATATGAGTGAAAAATAAAATTGAAGTTTCAACTGTAATTTGAATGTTTATGGTGCTAATTAGCATTACTTGCAGACACAAATGCTAACCATGGCTGGCAGAGGATGCAATAGGATGGAAAAGGAACTTTGGTTATAAATAAAAGAAGAAATGTGACAATATAAAGTGTAGTAGCTTAGATGACTAAGTTTTTTAAAGGATTATTTATTATTTTCTGCTTTTGGAATTGTATAGCTTCATTTGTTGGTTTTCTTCAGTAATGTTTCATTGTAGATGCCAAAATTATTTGGATATGAAAGTTTACCATAAATTTTAATGAAAAAAGTTTACTATAAAACATTAGACAATATTGGTGTCTCCCTATTCCTATCTTTATCTTTTCTGAGCACTTTAGCAGTAGCAGCTTTTTACCAAAGTCTTAAATGCTTGATTTTCAGCATATGAAATTTACCTGATTGTCATCTTCTGTGTGTAATTATTCCTATGTTTTTTTCTGTGGAGATTTTTTAGGAATTTACCCATTGCTTGACTGTATACCTTGGTTAAATACTTTGTGATAAAGAGGCTTGATTGCCTGTAATTTTAAGTAAGGATTGATTTATTTTGATTTAACAGATCCCAGATGAAGAATGCTGTTCTGTAGACTGTGCCTCTGAAATGTCTGATGGTTCAGTAAACTTGAGCATTTAGTTATTTTGTTTTAGAAATACAACAGCTTCCAAATCTCAGATCTTCTGGCTTGCCCCACTAGATGATCATGCACAGTATCAATGTACTTTTAAAGAGTATTCTAAAGTAAAAAGGGAGAAGTTGCTGACATGGTTTTAGATAGGCACAAGTCATAAAATAATAATTCTCCAATTGGCTATGGAAACATTAAGCCTTACAAGTTGATAGAAGCACTGCATAGTAGTTGCTTTTAATAGTTAAAAAAACAAAAGCAGAAGATAGTTTGGCCATACATTATGTAGGAAGAACATTGTGTTGGCAGAACCTGAATTTGAACCCTGACTCTGCCACTTAGTTGACTTCTGGCAAATCACTTTGAACTAATTTTGCTCTGTACAAAATGGCAATCGGAGTTCTGACAATTCAAGATTGTTGTGTGCAGGACCTAGCACAGGACCTAGCATATTGTAGATACTCAACAGATCATAACTGAATCTCTTCTGAAAGAAAAGTAGAACAATTAAAAAGTACTTGTAATCATCTTTAAAGAGGCAGTGCTGAAAATGTTAGAACTATCACTTCAGTTGCATTGCTAATTAACATGAGAAGAGGATTAATTTTTTTATGGTAATAGTATTCATTTAATCACTTTATATCATCTTATATTGCTATCAGTTTGATATGTCTATATAATCAACATATTGTATTTTGACTGAGAGGAGGAAACATCTTCTATTTTTAGTGTAGTCATAGCACAGTGCTACACATATATTCATATATGTGGTTAACAAATGGATGAATATGTATTTTCAAGTGAACTTTTATTTCTTCAACTTTCACAACTGTTATTCCTATAGTTCTCTTATAGAACTACTTACCACCCCTGAAACCTGTCCTCAAAAATGTCAGGCTTTTTGTAGAGCCTTTGTATTTTCTATTCTCTTTGTCCTCACACTGTTGCAGGGCTAGCTCCTCTTCTCATTCAGGTCTCAACTTGAAAGCCATATCTCTTCAGAGATGTGTTCTTGACTACCCATTCCAAAGTCACTCTCCTTGTACTTATTACACTACGGTATAACCCAGTTTCATTTCTTTAGCCGTTAGAGCAACCTGAAGGTATCTTAATTTATTTAACTATTTGTTCATCCCTCCTGTAGAATATGAGTTCCTAAGGGGGCCCCAGTAAGTCTTACTTTGTATAAATGACCTCTTATTGAAAAGCTGACTATTAATTTCTTTCTACCCAATCTATTTGTTGTATTCCCGATAATTGATAGGTAAATGAGTTTATTGTACAGTGCTCTCTACCTTTGTATATGTTTGAAATTTTCCACAGTAGGAAGTTCTATACAGGATGATACTGATTTATATTACAGAAAAATATTTAATGATATCAAACCCAATTTTGCCCTGTACTCTTTTCCTTTCTTGTATTTTAAAATAACTTTGTAGGTGTGGGCTCCTCTCCTCCCTCAAAATTTTCAGGTCTCCTTTTCTTTACAAAGTCTTGTTTTCCATTTCCTTTACCCCAAATAATTTATTCCAGAAGTCCAGGACAAGCGATGGAGCCTGAATGGGAGGAGAAGGGCACCTGCATGGGTGGGGGTGCATCATTGAAGCCATAGGATATTGGTTATACACAGGAGACTGAGCAAATAATTAGATATGTTAAAGGTAATAGGAGCTAGCTTTCTAACTTTCAGGGAAGGAAATTTCAGATAAGAATAAGGATAAAACCAGAAGGAACCCTACAGTGTTAGGCTGGCATTGGAGATACTACAATGAGCTCATAACTTTAAGCATATATAGATAGATATAGTGTATGGTTGTGCATGCACATAAATGCCTGAGCTCTAAGAGGGCCTGCGAATCAACACCCAAATACCAGTGAGCATGCTAAGCCTCCAGATGTTAAGTTTCTAAGTATAATTATCTCTGCTCTCACTTGTTTTAAAAACAAGAATTCTTTGCATTGTAATTAATATTTAGGGAAAAGGTAGAAACAACATGAATTTTGTGTTTATTTATTTATTATTTTTTAAAAAATTATTTTTATTTTTTTGAAGAACGTTATGTTTACTAGGCTCTCCCCTACCCCAAGTCTCCCCAACAAACCCCATTACAATCACTGTCCATCAGCATAGTAAGATGTTGTAGAATCACTACTTGTCTTCTCTGTTGCACAGCCCTCCCCGTTCCCCCATCCCCCACATTATACATGCTAATCATAATACCCCCTTTCTTCTTCTCCACCCTTATCCCTCCCTACCCTCCCATTCTCCCCAGTCCCTTTCCCTTTGGTAACTGTTAGTCCATTCTTGGGTTCTGTGATTCTGCTGCTGTTTTGTTCCTTCAGTAAATGAGTGAAATCATTTGGTATTTGTTTTTCTCCACTTGACTTATTTCACTGAGCATAATACCCTCTAGCTCCATCCATGTTGTTGCAAATGGTAGGATTTGTTTTCTTCTTATGGCTGAATAATATTCCATTGTGTATATGTACCATATCTTCTTTACCATTCATCTACTGATGGACACTTAGGTTGCTTCCATTTCTTGGCTATTTCAGATAGTGCTGCGATAACCATAGGGGTGCATCTGTCTTTTTCAAACTGGAGTGCTGCATCCTTAGGGTAAATTCCTAGAAGTGGAATTCCTGGGTCAAATGGTGAGTCTATTTTGAGCATTTTGTGGAACCTCCATATTGCTTTCCACAATGGTTGAACTAATTTACATTCCCACCAGCAGTGAGGAGGGTTCCCCTTTCTCCACAACCTCACCAACATTTGTTGTTGTTTGTCTTTTGGATGGTGGCCATCCTTACTGGTGTGAGGTGATATCTCATTGTGGTTTTAATTTGCATTTCTCTGATAACTAGCGATGTGGAGCATCTTTTCATGTGTCTGTTGGCCATCTGAATTTCTTCTTTAGAGAACTGTCTGTTCAGCTCCTCTGGCCATTTTTAAATTGGATTATTTGCTTTTTGTTTGTTGAGGAGCGTGAGCTCTTTATATATTTTGAATGTCAAGCCTTTATCGGATCTGTCATTTACGAAAATATTCTCCAATACTGTAGGGTACCTTTTTGTTCTATTGATGGTGTCCTTTGCTGTACAGAAGCTTTTCAGCTTGATATAGTCCCACTTGTTCATTTTTGCTTCTGTTTTCTTGCCCGGGGAGATATGTTCATGAAGAAGTCACTAATGTTCACATCCAAGAGATTTTTGCCTATGTTTTTTTCTAAGAGTTTTATGGTTTCATGACTTACATTCAGGTCTTTGATCCATTTTGAATTTACTTTTGTGTATGGGGTTAGACAATGGTCCAGTTTCATTCTCCTACATGTAACTGTCCGGTTTTGCCAGCACCATCTGTTGAAGAGACTGTCATTTCACCATTATATGTCCACGGATCCTTTATCAAATATTAATTGACCATATATGTTTGGGTTAATGTCTGGAGTCTCTAATCTGTTCCACTGGTCTGTGGCTCTGTTCTTGTGCCAGTACCAAATTGTCTTGATTACTATGGCTTTGTAGTAGAGCTTGATGTTGGGGAGTGAGATCCCCCCTACTTTATTCTTCTTTCTCAGGATTGCTTTGGCTATTCGGGGTCTTTGGTGTTTCCATTTGAATTTTTGAATTATTTCTTCCAGTTCATTGAAGAATGTTGCTGGTAATTTGATAGGGATTGCATCAAATCTGTATATTGCTTTGGGCAGGATGGCCATTTTGATTATATTAATTCTTCCTAGCCATGAGCATGGGATGAGGTTCCATTTGTTAGTGTCCCCTTTAATTTCTCTTAAGAGTGACTTGTAGTTTTCAGGGTATAGGTCTTTCACTTCTTTGGTTAGGTTTATTCCTAGGTATTTTATTCTTTTTGATGCAATTGTGAATGGAATTGTTTTCCTGATTTCTCTTTCTATTGGTTCATTGTTAGTGTTTAGGAAAGCTACAGATTTCTGTGTGTTAATTTTGTATCCTGCAACTTTGCTGTATTCTGATATCAGTTCTAGTAGTTTTGGAGTGGAGTCTTTAGGGTTTTTTATGTACAATATCATGTCATCTGCAAATAGTGACAGTTTAACTTCTTCTTTACCAATCTGGATTCCTTGTATTTCTTTGTTTTGTCTGATTGTCGTGGCTAGGACCTCCAGTACTATGTTAAATAACAGTGGGGTGAGTGGGCATCCCTGTCTAGTTCCCAATCTCAGAGGAAAAGCTTTCAGCTTCTCACTGTTCAGTGTAATGTTGGCTGTGGGTTTATGATATATGGCCTTTATTATGTTGGGGTACTTGCCCTCTATTCCCATTTTGCTGAGAGTTTTTATCATGAATGGATGTTGGATTTTGTCAAATGCTTTTTCAGCATCTATGGAGATGATCATGTGGTTTTTGTCTTTCTTTTTGTTGATGTTGTGGATGATATTGATGGATTTTTGAATGTTGTACCATCCTTGCATCCCTGGGATGAATCCCACTTGGTCGTGGTGTATGATCCTTTTGATATATTTTTGAATTCGGTTTGCTAATATTTTATTGAGTATTTTTGCATCTGTGTTCATCAGGGATATTGGTCTGTAATTTTCTTTTTTGGTGGGGTCTTTGCCTGGTTTTGGTATTAGGGTGATGTTGGCTTCATAGAATGAGTTTGGGAGTAGAGTTCTATTTTTTGGAAAACTTTAAGGAGAATGGGTATTATATCTTCTCTGTATGTCTGATAAAATTCTGAGGTAAATCCATCTGGCCCAGGGTTTTTTTTCTTGGGTAGTTTTTTGATTACCACTTCAATTTCTTTGTTGGTAATTGGTTTGTTTAGATTTTGTGTTTCTTCCTTGGTCACTCTTGGAAGGTTGTATTTTTCTAGGAAGTTGTCCATTTCTTCTAGGTTTTCCAGCTTCTTAGCATATAAGTTTTCATAGTAGTCTCTAATAATTCTTTGTATTTCTGTTGGGTCCGTTGTGATGTTTCCTTTCTCATTTCTGATTCTGTTGATGTGTGTTGATTCTCTTTTTCTCTTAATAAGTCTGGCTAGAGGCTTATCTATTTTGTTTATTTTCTCAAAGAACCAGCTCTTGGTTTCATTGATTTTTGCTATTGTTTTATTCTTCTCAATTTTGTTTATTTTTTCTCTGATCTTTATTATATCCCTCCTTCTGCTGACTCTAGGCCTCATTTGTTCTTCTTTTTCCAATTTTGATTGTTGTGATGTTAGACTAGTCATTTGGGTTTGTTCTTCCTTCTTTAAATATGCCTGGATTGCTATATACTTTCCTCTTAAGACTGCTTTCTCTGCGTCCCACAGAATTTGGGGCTTTGTGTTGTTGTCATTTATTTCCATATATTGCTGGATCTCCATTTTAATTTGGTCATTGATCCATTGACTATTTAGAAGCGTGTTGTTAAGCCTCCATGTGTTTGTGAGCCTTTTTGCTTTCTTGGTACAATTTATTTCTAGTTTTATGCCTTTGTGTTCTGAAAAGTTGGTTGGTAGAATTTCAATCTTTTTGAATTTACTGAGGCTCTTCTTGTGGCCTAGAATGTGGTCTACTCTGGAGAATGTTCCATGTGCACTTGAGAAGACTGTGTATCCTGTTGCATTTGAATGTAGAGTTCTATAGATGTCTTTTAGGTCCATCTGCTCTAGTGTGTTGTTCAGTGCCTCCATGTCCTTACTTATTTTCCATCCGGTGGATCTATCCTTTGGAGTGAGTGGCGTGTTGAAGTCTCCTAAAATGAATGTATTGCATTCTGTTTCCTCCTTCAGTTCTGTTAGTATTTGTTTCACATATGCTGGTGCTCCTGTATTGGGTGCATATATATTTATAATGGTTATATCCTCTTGTTGGACTGAGCCCTTTGTCATTATGTAATGTCCTTCTTTATCTCTTGTTACTTTCTTTGTTTTGAAGTCTATTTTGTCTGATACTAGTACTGCAACTCCTGCTTTTTTTCTCCCTATTGTTTCCATGAAATATCTTTCTCCATCCTTTGACTTTTAGTCTGTGCATGTCCTTCTGTTTGAGGTGAGTATCTTGTAAGCAGCATATAGATGGGTCTTGTTTTTTTATCCATTCGGTGACTCTATGTCTTTTGATTGGTGCATTCAGTCCATTTACATTTTGGGTGATTATAGATAGGTATGTACTTATTGCCATTTCAGGCTTTAGATTCGTGGTTACCAAAGGTTCCAGGTTACTTTCCTTACTATCTAAGAGTCTAACTTAACTCACTTAGTATACTGTTACAAACACAATCTAAAGGTTCTTTTCTATTTCTCCTCCTTTTTCTTCCTCCTTCATTCTTTATATATTAGGTATCAGATTCTATACTTTTTCTCTATCCCTTGATTGGCTTTGGGGATAGTCAATTTAATGTTGCAATTGCCTCGCAACAGCTGCTCCATCCTCCCTACCATGATTTTATTACCTCTGGTGACAGCTATCCAACCTTAGGAACACTTCCATCTATAGCAGTCCCTCCAAAATAGACTGCAGTGATGGTTTGTGGGAGGTAAACTCTCTCAGCTTTTGCTTATCTGAAAATTGTTTAATCTCTCCTTCAAATTTAAATGATAATCTCGCCGGATAAAGTAATCTTGGTTCCAGGCCCTTATATTTCATGGCATTAAATACATCATGCCACTCCCTTCTGGCCTATAAGGTTTATGTGGAGAAGTCTGTTGTTAGTCTGATGGGCTTTCCTTTGTATGTGATCTTATTTATGCGTCTGGCTACTTTTAACAGTCTGTCCTTATCCTTGATCGTTCCCATTTTAATTACTATGTGTCTTGGTGTTGTCTTCCTTGGATCCCTTGTGTAGGGTAATCTGTGGATCCCCATGGCCTGAGAGACTATCTCCTTCCCCAGATTGGGGAAGTTTTCAGCAAGTACCTCCTCAAAGACACTTTCTATCCCTTTTTTTCTCTCTTCTTCTTCTGGTATCCCTATAATGTGAATATTGTTCTGCTTGGATTAGTCACACAGTTCTCTCAATATTCTTTCATTTTTTAGAGATCCTTTTTTCTCTCTGTGCCTCAGCTTCTTTGTATTCCTCTTCTCTAGTTTCTGTTTCATTTATTGTCTCCTCCACCATATCCAATCTGCTTTTAATACCCTCCATTGTGTTCTTTAACGATTGAATCTCTGACCTGAATTCATTCCTGAGTTCTTGGATGTCTTTCCATACCTCCATTAGGATGTTGATTATTTTTATTTTGAACTCCCTTTCAGGAAGAGTCACGAGGTCCATATCATTTAAATCTTTCTCGGGAGTTTTATTAACAATTTTACTCTGGACAAGGTTCCTTTAGTGTTTCACGTTTGTATATGGCGCCCTCTAGTGTCCAGAAGCTCTCTGAGCCCCTGAAGCAATGTCAGGGTTCGCAGGGGAGCGGTACTGGGGGTAGGAAAGAGCTGTTCCCCACCTCCTGGCTCCTGTGCCTGCCTCCACTGCCTAGCCAGTGGCCGCGCACACAGGTGTAAGTTTTTGTCCCAGAGCAGCCAGATGTGGATCCCTGCTTTCCACAGGCAGTTGGAATCCCAGTCTCCCCAGGAACTCTGCCTGTGTTAACTTTCCAACCCAGTAGTCATGCGAGTCTCATGAAAGCACCGTGAAATGTAGGTTTGTGCTCCCAGTGCAGATCTCCAGAGCTGGCTATTCAGCAGCCCCAAGCCTTCCACTCCCTCCCTGCTCCATTTCTCTTCCTCCCGCTGGTGATCTGGGGTGGGGGAGGGGCTCGGGTCCCGCGGAGCCACAGCTCTGGTACGTTACCCGTTCCCTGAGGTCTGCTCTTTTCTCCAGGTGTGTGCAGTCTGACGCGTCCTCTTTCCTGTTGCTCTCTGAGGATTAGTTGTGCCAATTAAGTTTTCTAATTGTATCCAGTTTTAGGAGGAAGCCTCTCTCTCTCCTCTCAGGCTGCCATCTCTCTTATTTATGTATGATTTTACCTCTGAGAAAGACTAGGTGAACTCAGAATTCTATATCCTGCTGAACCAAGCAATGTAGAAATACACAAAATGCACATATATATACATCTCAGTCATTTTACCAGTTACCTCATTTTGCCACCTGTGTGTAGCACACCCATCCATATCTGTTATAAACTTTGCCTGATTTCATATAGCTAACCCCTCTTCACCACTTGACAATAATTCACAAAAAAATTATTCAAGACAACCACTACAAGCAAACTTCAGATATTTTTCAAGGTAAAATGCCATATTTATTATGGCATTTATGTGTTTCTTAGCCATTTAATGTATATGTGATACTGGTTTTATTAGGTTCCTTTTTTTTTTTAATAAGCCCTGAAGAAGTTTTTGAATTTTGTTTTCCTAACTCCACTTCTCCCACAAGCCTTGTGGTTTTTATTGAAGAACTTTGCCTAGTGAAGTGATTTTTAGTAACATGTATGTCACCATACAGAACTGACCAAACCTTTCTTCACTAAAACAAATCAGAATGCCCTAGAGAGGAAGCTGATCACAAGGCTAGGAGGGGAGAATACAAAATGAATTGAAATATCTTGTGCCAGAAAGTAAAGAAATGCTTGAAGAATGATGGAGACATGTTGAAAGGGACAGAAATTTCTAGTTAGAGAGGCTTCCACTGGCCAAATCTAGGGCTTTTTAAGCATCAAATACTGATACAAATTTTTTTGCAGTTAATTCTGATGAGGAATAGGATAGTTACATGTCCTCAAATTACCTTTCCACAAATTCTTATTAATTACAAAAGGGAGAAATGAAAACAAATAAGTAAACTTAAATTTTTGTTAGGGATAGAATATTAATATAGCCTGTAAGTAACTACCTTGTGAAATGCTTATTAATTACCAAGGGGAAAACAGTGTAAGTTTGCCATTCAGGATATCACCTTAAATAATCAAAGTCATCATTCCCAGCTATTGGACAAATGCAAGTCATGTGCCATCTGATCAAATGCACTAAGAACACAGCATTGCTATCAGTGAAATTCCTGCTAAAGATACCTAACTTGAATTTAGTCATGAGGAATTAACAGAACCCAAATTGAAGGACATTTTACAAAGTAACTGCCCATAATCTTCTAAACTATAAAGGTGGTAAAAGCCCAGGAAAGACTGAAGAACTGTTTCAGGTCAAAGGAATCTAAAGAGACATAACAGCTAAATATAACATGTAATTCTTGACTGGATCCTTTTACCAAAACTCATACTATTGGAACTTCTGGGAAAACTTTAAATGTGTGTCTAATGATGAAATGTATGTATCATTACTAGTTTTCCGATTTTGTTGGTTACATTGTAATTATGTAGGAAATGGTATGGTTTGTAGAAATACACCCTTAATCATTGAGGTTGATGTCTTTATTTTGTAGATTTCTCTCAGATGGTTCGGGGAAATACAAGATTTTTTCTATTTGTATGTTTTTTTTCTGATGTTCCTTTTCCACACCATCAGCCAAATTCTTTGACTCCAATTGTCCAGTAATTCAGTTCAGTTCTGACATTCTTTCTGAAATTAGCATCAGAGCCCACAAGTTTATGGGTCAGTCCCACAGGACTGCCCCCACTTCGGATGGCAGTTGCTAGTAGAACCACCAGGCACCCATACTTCTGCTTGCATCCGTACAGCTGTCATTTTGAGTTTTCTCACAATGCACACCTCATTAGTTTTGATAATTCATCAGAACAACTCATAGAACTCAAGAAAGTGCTCTATTTACTATCACCTGTTTATTAGAAAGGATGCAACTTAGGAGCAGCCAAATGGAAGGGATGCATTGAAGAGTGGGTGGTGATTGCAGAGCTTCCATGCCCTCTCCAGGTACCCATGATATATTCACCAACCCAAAAGCTCTCCAAACCCAGCCGTTTAGGTTTTTTTTTTTATGAAGGTTTCATTATGTAAGTATAATTTATTAAATTATTGGCCATTAGTGATTGAACTCAATCTCTAGCCCTTTTCCCCTCACTGGAGATTGGGGAGTGGAACTGAAAGGTCCACCTCTCTGATTCTGGGCTTGGTCTTTCTGGTGACCAACACTCTTGAAGCTATCTAGGGAGTTTACCAAGAAACACCACATTAGCATGAACAGAAGAATGGCCTAGAGGGGCTTGTTTTGAATAACAAAAGACACTCCTGTCACTCTGGAAATAAAAAGAATTCTATGAGCTCCTGCCTGGAACCAGGAGCAAAGACCACACCTACATTTTTTATTATAGTACACCACTATACTTGTAACCTTTATATAAGTTGAGATTGTTTTACAATAAAAAAATTTTTTTTGAAGAAAAGTGTTTTTTCTGTCCCCTCAAATTTAAGAATGAAATCAGTTAATTCTAGGCAAAAGAGGGAATTCCTACTCACAAAGGAGCTTACTATTAAGATTGGAAACTAAAATGTAAACATCTAGAAAGTTAAATAACAATATAGAATTAAAGGAATTAAATAATATAGTACATAAAATTAAGAAGTATCTTAAGGTAGCAAGTGAATAATTGCTGAATTACCATCTATATTTAATTATATTACCTCTAATTCCAAGCTTTTTAAAAGATGTGAGTACTCCATCAGTAAAAAGTTTCTTATGTATAGGTACTTTTAATGAAACATATTTATTTATTCCTATTAATAATCAGTACTGTGTTCATTATAGAACGTACAGAAATAAGAATTTTAAAATAAAGATGAGGTGAAATTAGCAATTTATTTTAAAATAACTTATTTTATGTTCATTAATAGTACTGTCAAATGACAAAAATAATACAATTTAGTTACAAGTTTGATGATCTTTATTCAAGGGAAAACAATCTGTGATTGGTGGAATGCAGAGCATCACAAGCAGTGGTGCACTCTTCCTAATAGATTTTGGGAAAGAGCATTTTATGGATTGTTAGAAGAGGCAACCCATAAACAGGGTATGTTTGGCTAGGAAGTTGGGGATTTCCTTATAAGACCAGCAGGTTTTATTTTCTTGGTAAGTTAGCTAAAACTGAATTGAAGAATTGTGATGGTGTGTTTGGTTTCCTTGACAGGTGTTTCCCATAAGGACAGGCTAACTTAGGTTTAGACTTGAGGTGGGGGCTGTGAAAGGAAAGGAGCGACACATAGCAGCAATTCACTGGAGAGTTCTGCTTTATTAGGGAAAGGTGCTGGGTTATATAGGAAGGGGCATGAATTGATTGAGGTGTCACTTCTACGGGGCTGTTGGCTGTTGGCTAGGTGCTGGGATTGGGAGGGGGGTGAGAGGTGATTGGGCTTCAGGTGGCGCCGGCGGGAACTGAGGACCCCGAAGAGAAGCCGGAACTTTGCCATCTTACTGGTGGGGACCCTTCATTCCCCCCTTTCTCCTCTATGGGTTTGTGGACATTGCTTTCTCTCTGGCTGCTTCCTGCTGAACAGGGGCGGAGAAGGGAGTGAGGGCTTGAGGATTGGGAGGAAAGGGTTGATAGGACTCCCCGCAGTAAGGACGAGTAGATGTGGACTTCTTCAAGTTTGGAAATCAATGAAGGTTCCCTGTAACCATAGGTTGGCCAAGAGGATATGGGTGTCAGGAGCCAGGCGTCTGCGGCTATTGTTTCCAGGAACAGTTTCCAGTGGAGAGAGGGGTCCATCTCAGCGTGTGGTGAGGAGGTCACGTGAGGGTGAGGGATCTTCTGTGGCCAGAAGCTGGTAGTTCCTGAGTAAAAGCTGGTTGAAAGCTTGATTAGAGATTTTTCCGACTTGGGATTTGATGAACTTTATTATACAGGGTAAGAAGAGACAGGCGAGAAGAATGATTATTATGGGGCCTGCAATGGGCCAGAGCCAGGTGAGGAGGGGGTTTGTTAGTATTGACGAGAATGGGTTGGAATTCGAAGCAGAGAGGAGACTGGAGGCAAGGTCGGTGAGTTTGGTAATGTCAGTTTCTACAATGCCAGATTCGTTGATGTAATAGCAGCACTCTTCCCAGAGGAAGACGCAGGTGCCACCCTTCTCGGCTGTAAGCAGATCTAGGGCCCGCCGGTTTTGTAGGGTGACTTTAGCTAGCGAAGTGACCTGTCTTTGGAGAGAGGCTAGAGAATCCGCAGTGGATGTCAGGGCTCCCTCAAGTTTGGCGTTGAGATCTCTTAACTGCCTATAGAGAGTGACCCAAGGCTTCTCCCGAAAACCCTGCCCCAATGGCTGAGGTGATCAAAGAGCTACTGACTATGATGGGAAGGAACACAGCTCTTTTTGTGTGCGAGGGCAAGGGAGGTTGGAGCTCAAGGAATTCTGCCATGCTGTAAAGTGTTAACTGTGGGATTAGGGTGACGAGAATGCAGGGTGTATCGGAGTTGAGAGGCAGTGAGTTGAAAAGACTGCTATTACACTAAAAGAAGTGTCCTGGTTGCGTAAAAGTCTTAGAGCCGGAGGTAGGGGTGTAGATAGAGAGGCAGTGAAGTGCGCTGGAAGGGGGTGGAGTTGGGCTTACACAGTGGTGGATGGTGAGATTATCTGCGTATTCTGGTTCCCATAGGGGTATGTCTGCCAGGGGGCAGAGGGGTTGTCTTTCTTCATGGAAGGAGTAGTTGGAAATATTAAGTGGCACGGCGGCCAGCAGTGGGCGCTGTAGTGATGCGCACAAGAAACAATTGACTGTGTTAAGGGTGTGGTTGAGAAAGATGGTGGTGTCCTGAATGAGCTGTAATGAAGAGTAGGAGAAATGGGAAGAGGGGTGGGGATAAGAAGATGAAGAGGCACTATCAAGAGATTGGATAATGACTTTTTCGGAATGTCTGCTATCTGATGCAACTTGAGAGATCTGGGAATGAGAGGGAACATACTTTCGAGAGATATGAAGGGTACTGTGGGGGATCGAGGACCCCCCGTAGTAAACTGAGGCTGTGACTCTGGCAGCCCATCGAGAGTCCCAGGGATCTGGGATTGATAAGGAGAATGAGCCGTTGGGATATTTCATGAAACGGTTGGAGGAGTAATACTGTGGGTACTGGAAGTTACCCATGTAGTGAATGGTGCAAGACTAGTAGGGACATCTCCTGTAGGTGTCTGGCCATCGCCTGCAATAGGCTTGTTTTTGGTCATAGACGAAGCAGAGGTAGGGAGAATAAGGGTAGCTGCTAGTGAACACTTCAGTGGAGGGAGGAAAGTGGAGGTATAAAGGCTCAGAGCACCTTTTCAGAGGGCAGTCTGGTGTGGCAATGAGGGCAGTAACTTTTGTTTGATGCTGTGTGTAAGTCTGTCTGACTTTGAATCGCCATACAAAGGCTGGGGTGGCAGGGAAGACAATAGGAATGAGGAAAAAAAGTGAGAGTGCAGTAAAGGAGGAAAAAGTCATGATTCGGGTATGGATGGCAAAGGGGTGAATGGGATTTTGGAGGAAAGAGGACAGTAAGGTCAGGAGTCTGGAGGGAGGGAGAGTCTATAAACTTTTGTAGGTTAAGAGATCTTTTAGGTGATGTGGGGACAGAATGGTAAGGGGCGCCCTGAATGTCAGTTTATGAACTGCCTTCTGCAAGACCTGTCTAGCGGCTAATGCTCGTAGGCAGGGGGCCCATCTCCGAACTGTGGGGTCTAATTACTTGGAGAGATAAGCTACTGGGGCAAAGGATGGGCCATAATATTGGCCTAGGACTCTTAGAGCTTGACTGGACCTCTCATGAATGTATAATGAGAAGGGCTTCGATAAATCAGGAAGATGGAGAGCTGGGGCTTCCACAAGGGCTTGACGGAGCTTAATGAAGGAGTGTCGGGGTGAGGAGGATAATGGTTTTTTAGGGGGGCTCTTGCTGAGGTCGTATAGGGGTCTTGCTAACAGGGAGCAGGGAGAAGTTAGGGATCTGCGCTCTAAAATATCTAGCCAGGACTAGAAAGGAAAGGATTTCTGTCTTGGTTTTGGGAATGGGCAGGTCAGAGAGGAGCTATTTTCTGTCTAAGGTAATGGACTTTCTTTGTTGAGACAGAAGGAATCTGAGGTAAGTGACAGGAGGGGAAGAGATTTGAGCTTTGACGGGGGATACTCGGTAACTTCTGGAAGCTAGAAGGATAAGAAGGGAGGCAGTGTCAAGTTGAGACTGTTCTCACGAGGGACTGCAGAGTAGAAGATTGTCCATGTATTGTAATAAGGTGGGCTTGGAGTGATCATGATGAAACTGTTTGAGGTCCTGAGCTAGGACCTGTCTAAAAATATGGGGACTATCTCGGAAGCTTTGTGACAAAACTGTCCAAGTGAGTTGTTTAGAATGTCTTGTGTATGGGTCTGTCCAGGTGAAGATGAAAAAATTATGGGAGCAGGGGTCTAGAGGGATAGAAAAATGGGTCTTTGAGATCTAGGACTGAGAAGTGGGATGCTGAGGCAGGGATCTGTGATAAAAGGCTGTATGGATTTGGAACTAAGGGATGGATAGGGACAACGGCCATGTTGATGAGGTGAAGGTCTTGGACAAGGCGGAAAGATCCGTTGGTTTTTTTAACAGCTAATACGGGGGTATTAAATGGGGAGTGAGTGGGTCTGAGGTAATTTATGTTTAAGAGATCTTGAATGATGGGTTGGAGGCCTATGAGGGCTGAAGTGGTTAGCGGGTATTGGGCCTCACAGATATACTGAGAGGGGTCACGTAATTTGATAGAGGCAGGGGGACGGGACATAGGGCCACGGAGGGGCTTGTAATGTCCCAAACTTTGGGATTTACAGGGTGTATGAGGGTGGAACCAGAGCTTTCATTGGGTAGAGGGGGGTCGTTGGCTATGAGGGCCATCAGAAAGGGAGTACTGGGGGCTGTGGGAGTGGATATAGTTATGGAAACATGGAGGAGGGAAAGGATGTCTCGTCCTAGTAAAGGGATGGGACACTGGGGCATAACCAGGAAGGAGTGGGAGAAAGGTATGGGATTGTCTAGGATTGTGCATAAAAGGGGGGGGGGGTTTAATGGGAAAATCTGTTTACCTCCTACCCCGACTATAGGAGTAATGCCAGGCATGGTAGGGCCCCGGTATTCTCACAAGACTGAGAAGGTGGCTCCTGTATCTAGGAGGAAGGAGATGGGGCGACCATCTACTGTTAAAGTAACCCTGGGCTCCTGTTTGGTGATGGAAATGGTCGGGCAAGAAGCCCCCGGGCCCCGTCAATCTTCTTCTGCCAGCCCCACTACGGCGGGCTTAGGATGGGGGTTGTTTGTCCAGCCTCCCCTTCGGGTGGTTGGGCAATCAGACCCCCAGTGGCCCTTTTTGTGGCATCTGGGGCATGGGGTGGTAGGAGATCTGGGGGAGGGGCACACCCTTGACCAATGTCCCTCTTTTCCGCACTTGAAACATGCTCCTGGGGGGGGCTTGTCTGTAGAGGGGAGCCCAGGTTGCGGTTTTATCAGCTGGGCCAACATCTGGAAATTGGCCTGATCAGCCTTTTGTTTACGGCGTTCTTTCTCCTCCTTCCGGTTATGGAAGACTTTAAAGGCCGCTGTTAGGATCTCAGTCTTTGGGGTAGTGGGGCCCTGTTCTAACTTTTTGAGTTTAGCTTTAATGTCGGGGTAGCTTTGAGCTAGGAAGTATGTCATAAGGACATGTCTTCCTTCAGGTGTTTCTGGGTCCAGGCTGGTATGCTGTAATAGGGCTTGAGTGAGTCTGTCTAAGAACTCGGAGGGGGTTTTGTCTCTCTTTTGAATTATGTCTTGGAGTTTTTGAAAATTGACTACTTTACGAGCTGCCTTTTTCAGACCTGCTATTAAGCAGGAGGCAAAAATATCTTGCGAGCGGAGACTTACGGCGGTGTTATAATTCCAGTGTGGGTCTTGTTCGGGGACAGCAGTGGGGCTAGGGGGATAGGTGGGGTCAGTCCTGTGGGTTTCGGTAGCGTGCGTTTGGGCGAAGTCCCAAACTCGTCTATGCTCTTCAGGGAGGAGAGTATTGGCCAGGAGCATGAAAATGTCATGATGCGTGAGGCTGTAAGACTGGAGGGTCCATTGAAACTCCCTGATGTATGTCGTGGGATCAGTGGAAAAGGAACTTAGGCATTTCTCTAGTTGGGCTAAATATCCTAAATGCCTTTGGATCCTGCTACCTCCAGGAGGGGGGCGATAATTTTGGCAGGCTCTTGGGACCAAGTCTGAGGGGGACTGAAGGGTTCTGGCTCAGTCTGTGGGGGAGTGACGTGGTCTAGCTGCGCCTATTCAAGCAGGTCCTGAAGTGCGGAAGGGGGGCAAAGAAAATAAAGAAAGATAGAATCAGACCCACGTGTTGCCTGCCTGCAGCCCAGCTGCTTGCCTCTGCTGATTTAGTTAGGCTTGAACTCATGACTCTGAGGTTAAGAGTCCCATGCTCTACCAATTGAGCTACAGCAGGGCTCCAGTTAATTGCTTATGGAATGCGTTGTTTTCTATTCCTGCCACATCGGCAAGTGGGGGAAGGGCATAGCTAGAAGCAGGGGCGGTGTTTCTACACATCTTTAAGGTCTCCCTATTTTCAGAGTGAGGAGTCTTGGCAAGATATGTTTTTGTGGACAGATAACTTCTAAGGACTGCACCGGTTTTTGTTTAGCTTGTGCTTTCCCATGCTACGTTCAGACATGGGGGGAGGTGCTTTCCCATTCTCTCTACAAACATGTGAGAAGACAAAGGCGGTCCCTCACAGGGGAGAAACAGGTGATGAGGGCAAAGACGGAGGAGGCCCATGGGACCTAGTTAAAGGGGGGGCTGAAAGGCTCAGGCTTAATCTGCGGGGGACGAAGGCAGAGGAGGTGAGATGGGGGAGTAGATGGTGGGGGAGGAAGGGAGAAGGGCTGTTGTAGGAGAAGAAGGGGAAGGGAGTGGGAGGCTTCTGCGGGCGTGGCGGCTTGCAGGCTAGGAGAACTTGGGAGGGGGCTGGGGGAGGAGGAGGCGGAAAGCTTCGATATAGGGAATCTCCTTCCATTTTTTCAGGCGCTGGCAGTAGTTAAAAAGATCGCGAGTGATGTTAGGATCAAGGGTTCCCCCTGCAGGCTACTGGTTGTTATTGTCTAGGGGGTATGTCGGCCAATCTTGGGAGCAATATTTATGGAGAAGTTTTGGTTTTATATCAGGCTTCAGTGAGAGGGTAGCCAGATGCTTAAGCAGGCATTCAAGAGGTGAGCCTTCAGGGAGGGATGAGGAGGCTCCAATGGCTAAAGGACAGAGAAGGAGACAAACAGGGGAAGACGAACGGAGATCCTTGAACTGGAAGCAGACCACAAGGAGACAAAGGGCATCCCCGATGATCCTTAGTGGTCTGCGGAAACTTGTATACGAGTCGGAATTTCTTAGGAAGTGTGGGTCGTCACCCAGACTTCCCTAAGAAGGCAGAGTGCCGGAGTCTCGAGGTACCTAGCGCTAGGTGTTTTCGGCGGATGGAACAGAAGGAGGAGGGGGGGGGAAGGGAGCATTCTCATCCACAAAGGAGTCACCTCGTTTATGGCTGTTGGAGGGGGGTGCCTGAGAGTCGGCCGCAGCCGTGAAGGCCTGAGGTGGGGATTTATGACTGTTGGAGGAGGGGCCTGAGCGTCCGCCGCAGCCGTGAAGGCCTGAGGTGGGGAGCGTTCCCTCCTCATCCCTGAGCGTCAGGGCCTTGCCGGACGATCACGGTCAATGGCACTGCGATAGCTCGGGGAAGAGTGGCCCACTCCTGGGGGAAAACTTACCTAAAGGCCAGAGAGGAGTGGTGAGTGTGATGAGCCAGCGCTGGAAAAAGAGGACGAGGGCAAGCTGCTGCTGGTGTCGGGGGGAAGACGGGGCCCAGTTCGGGTGTCCCGTCTCCCGGGTTTCGGCACCAATGAAAGGAAAGGAGCGACACATAGCAGCAATTCACCGGAGAGTTCCGCTTTATTAGGGAAAGGTGCTGGGTTATATAGGAAGGGGCATGTATTGATTGAGGTGTCACTTCTACGGGGCTGGTGGCTGTTGGCTAGGTGCTGGGATTGGGAGGGGGGCGAGAGGTGATGGGCTTCAGGTGGCGCCGGCGGGAACTGAGGACCCCGAAGAGAAGCCAGAAGTTTGCCATCTTACTGGTGGGGACCCTTCAGGCTGGGCCACTGAAGCAGCCTCCATTTTTTGGGTCCCCGTATAAAGAATTAACTTTGTCAATACAAAACTTTTTTAAAAGGCAGAGCAATGTGATGGAATGTGCTTAATTTTTAAATTGAGATTTAATTCACAGAATATACAGTTCACCCATTTAAAGTGTATACCTGCAGTGCTTTTTAGTATATTCCCAGAGTTGTACAGCCAGCACCATGGTCAATTTGGGAACATTTTCATCATTCCCCACAAATATTCCTGTACCCATTAGCAGTCACTCTTCCCTCTTCTTCATCTCTCTCAGTCCTAGATAACCACAAATCAGCTTTCTGTCTCTATGGATTTGCCTGTTCTGGACATTTAATATTATAAATGCAGTCATACAATATATGATCTTTTGAGACTAGCTTCTTTCACTTAGCAAAGTGTTTTCATTGGTTCATCCAGTTTGTAGCGTGTTATTAGTGTTTCATTCCTTTTAATTGCCAAATGATCTCTATTGAATGGATATGCCACATTTAATCAGCTGTTTTATCAGTTGGTGGACGTTTGGGTTGCTTCCACCTTTTAGCCATTGTAAATAATGCTGCTATGAACATTTGAGACAGGGACCCTGGGGTTAGGCAGAGTAGGGTGAGGGCCTCCGGAGAAAAAGCAGAGCAAGATAATTACAGTCAGAACAATGTAAGAATATGCAAAGAAGTCCCTGTCAAAACTCTGTGTTAAGCATTATGCAAAGTCAGAGTCACACTGATTCTCTAGGGTAAAGATTTGTATACATGACTAGGAATATAGACATTCTTCAGTAAAATCACTTAAAGCTTAAAAGGCCAGGAGCAACTTGGCCTGGAATGTTTGAGTGTTCTGCAGATAAAGAAGGGTATCTCAGCACAAACCATCACTTTATTGTATTAATTACATCATGACAATGTAAAATTTACCTTATCCTGCTAAAAGGCCCTGTTTATTTTAAGTGTAACTATGTGCTATTTTCCCTTCTCTAATCGTAATCAGCAGCTTAGGCAAAAGACTACTTTGGTAAGCAATTGCAACTATAAACAACCCAAGCAAACAGACAACAGCCCAGCCCACCTTGAGGGCAGGGCAGGAGGTCTTACAAGTCTGCACTCCTAACCCTTTACCCTCATTCCTGAAAATCCTCAACTGCACATAAAACCCCTAGACAATGAGCCAACCACGGACTCTCTTGTCCCCTCCTGGCGTGAGCCAGGAGCTCTGTCCTCTCACTTTATCTCTAAATAAAAGCCTGTACCTTGCTCTCCTACCTTGAGTGTTTGTGAAGCTCATTCTTCGGCTTCGTGAACAAGAACCCCGGCATCACATTCATATACAAGTTTGGTGTGCCCTTATGTTTTCAGTTCTCTTGGATATATACCTAGATGTGGAATTTCATGGGTCATATGGTAATTATGTTTAAGCAGCTTTACCATT
The DNA here is from genome assembly GCF_040802235.1 of Manis javanica. Taxonomy (NCBI): domain Eukaryota; kingdom Metazoa; phylum Chordata; class Mammalia; order Pholidota; family Manidae; genus Manis; species Manis javanica. The sequence goes on from NC_133166.1 coordinate 89,098,828, forward strand.
TTACATTCTCATCGGAGTGTATTAGGGTTCCAGTTTCTCATAGCCTCCCCATTTGTTATTTTCTAATGTTTGGATTATAGCCATCTTAGGGATGTGAAGTAGTGTGTTGTTGCAGTTTGGATTTGCATTTCCCTTCCAGCTAATAACGCTGAACCACATTAGTGTCTTTTCATATGCTTATTAGCCATTGCATATCTCCTTTGGGATAATGTCTATTCAGATTGTTTTCCCATTTTTTAATTGTTATTTATCTTTTTATTATTGAATTGTTAGGGTTCTTTATATATTCTGAATACAAATCCCTTATCAGTTATATAATTTGCAGATATTTTCTCCCATTTTGTGGTGGGCTTTTCATTTTTTTAGTGATTGCTTTGAATCACTAGAATTTTAATTTTGATAGTCTCATTTATCTTTTTTCTTTTATTCTTTGTGCTTTTGGTGTCATATTAAGAAGGCTGTGCCTAATCCATGATCACAAAGATATTCCTATGTTTTTTCTAAAAGCAGTGTAATGTCATCTATGACACTTAGTAATGGAAATGGAATACTAAGTAAAAAGAGGAAAGTCCTTGATCTGTTTTTGTTAGGTGGAAAGATAGATATGAGTAGCTGGAGAAGGGGAAGATAATAAGGTTCAAGGGAAAACTGCCCAGTTGGCGGTGTCCCACATGAAGACGGCAAAGGCTATGCAGGGAGATAACTTTCTTACCTTTGGGGCCCAGGCCAAACTGGTCCCAACACAGGTGCAATCCAACAAACCAAGAACCCCCTAAACCACACCTCATCATAATCTCATTAAAACAAAATTGTGGTTTTGCACCCACCACCCCCTTGGGCTTTTCTTTGTGCATTTTAGGAAAAGACATGTACACCAAGAGGAATGGGTGTGTAATTAGAACTGCCAATCAAGTGACCTCACCCTGCCAATCAAAGAGGCAGCTCCCATCTAGGACATGATAAATAGATCCTCCCCTAAAAGTTTGGGGCCTTTCTACTTTGACTCTGGCCCACTCTTCCCTTGGAGTGTATTCAAATAAAACTTCTGCTTTTTATTTGGGAAAAAAAAAGGCAGGACAAGAACCAAGGAGAACTAACTCAACCCAGAGCATTTTGAGTTGAATTTTGCATATGATATAAAGAAGGGTTCCTACACCATTCTTTTGCATGTGGATAATCAGTTATCCCATCACCATTTATTGAAAAAGACTTTTTTCCCTCATCGAGTTGTCATGGCTTCTTTGTCAAAAAATCAGTTAATCATAAATGTGAGATTTTATTTGTAGACTCAATTCTATTCCATTGCATCCAGATGTGTATTCTTATGTCAGTAGTACAGTTTCTTGAGTGTTGTACCTTTGTAATAAGTTTTGAAGTTAGGAACTGTGAGTTTTCCAGCTTTGTTTCTTTTGCAAGATTGTTTTATTTATTATAGGTACCTTTTATTTCCATAAGAATTTTAGAATCAGCTTGCCTCTTTCAGGAAAGAAACGGGGGTTTTGATAGGGATTGTATTGAATTTTTAGATAAATTTCAAAGTGTTTGTCTACTAACAGTATTAAGTATTCTGAATCATGAACATAGGATGTCTTTGCATTTATTTAGATCATCTTTAATTTCTTTGAACAATATAGTTTTCAGAGTAAAAGTTTTACACTCTTGTTAAATTATTCCTAAATCATTATTTTAGATGCTTTTGTAAGTGGAATTAATTTCTAGTTTCATTTGGAATGTGCTTGCTTAGCTTTTAATACAAATATTGAAGTGCTTTTCATAAGTTGAGTTTGTTTTGATATTTTGTTTTCTTGGTCATCATATTTGGAAAAGATGTCTTACAGGGAAGAGTATATCCACATGGAAGAAGTTTGTGGTGCAGACTAATTCGAATTATGTATTTTTAAACCCCATCTGGTAATTAATTCAAAGAATTTTCTTTTAGTTTTCCTACTAAATTTCCATCATCTTTTATATCCACTAGTTGCTGTTACAAACCAGTGGGATCATACCATCTTTAGTTTTTTCAGAATTCAAAACCCTTTAACATTCAGCATTTGGGAGATTCTATTTTTAGTCTGTAAAATTGTTTCCAAATTTTTAAATGTGCAGACTCGAGCATTTGTTTGTATTTTTCAGCAACACAGTAAAAAGTACCATTTTTAAATACCCTTTTCCAGAAAGCTTTCTCTGTTAAGTGCAAATTAGAACTTTTTTTTTCCTGGTCTTAAGCTCAACAGTTTTTTAAAATTATTTTGACATGAGATAACTAACACACTTTTGTGTTGAACAAAAGATTTTTACTATTACTCTATCTTAATTACAAATATTTCATTATATTTTTTCCTACTACATTTTGAAGGTATTACTTTATTAAAATAATTAACGACCCTGATGAGTTCATGTTGCACTTTGGACACTTCCGACTCCAGGTTCTTTATTGCAGTACCTTGCTTAGGAGTGATACAATAGAACAGTTCACAAATTCTGCTCTTCCTTTGTTCACCTTAATCTTGTAATTCGTTTAATTCCAGTCAGAGAAGCTGCTTTTATCTACATGCAAATGTTTTCTCATGAAACACTTTTATTAAAGAAGTTATTTGCTTTTAAGAATATATATTCTGCAATATGTCTTTACTTATTAGTATATTACCAAAAATTGTTCTTGTATTTCACTATTAAAACAAAATTTGCCAATTTCATAAGCTGAGACATTGGAAAATCTGCTTTTTAATACAACCAAATAGCAAACATTGTAGAATTTCTTTATTCCTTCAAGTCTTCAACAGCATTTTTTATGTATTTTCCATAGTATATGCTGAAAAACAAGTGTCATAGTCTCCATATGTTTTCTGTACATTGTTTTAGCATTTTTGATTACCTAACAGGAGGAACCAGTTTCCTTGGTGGAATGTGGCTCTTCGTAACTCTGAAGAAATTACAAAAACAGCTTCCAAATATTTTTCATTGTGGTTTCTAAAATTTTCTCAGGCACTTGGAATATCATATGACTTTAAGGCATTGCTGACAAATGTATAAAGGTATATTTTCATGTTTTAAATACCCAGTTGTTAAATCCTCTTTTATTCTTGAGAGCTTCATATTTTCATTAGCTATAAAGTGTCTACCACAACATATGCTTAAGACAGAGTTTTTGTTAATAATAATGGATATAAACCAATTTTTTAGATAGCTTTATTGATGAATTTCATCAGTCAACTTGGTCAGGTCTGGAGTAGGTCACTTCTAATTTTGCTTCGTGATATGATTGCTGATAATCTTATATTAGGAATAGACTATTGACTCCACTCTTTTCATGTGTTTTGGTACTTTCAGTAAGTGGGTGTTTTCTTTGGCAGTACTTTTTTTGTAATTTAAATACATTTCTCTATAGGTAATATATGTAGATTATACAAAAATGCAAAGTAAACAAAAGTGTATACAGTGAAAAGTAAGTCTTCCTCCCATCCTTTCTCAGTTATCCAGTTCTCCCCAAAGCAGCCTCCACTACAGGTTTTTTAGGTATTTTTGAAATATTATCTATACGCTTATTTCTTTTGCATAACGTCTCACACTTTATTTTTTCGCTTTACTATATTTTTAATGCAGATTAAAATTGCTGCATTGTATTCCATTATAAAACTTTCCTTTTATTTATTTAGTCTTACTATAATGGACTTTCAGACTGTTTTTAATCTTTTGATATTACAAACAGTGCTGTAATTACTATTTTACATGCATTGTTTTGTACTGTGCAGATGTATATCTAGGATAATTCACTAGAAATGAAAATTACTAAATTGCCATGAATATAAGTTGTTAATGCTCTTATCAGGAATGTATGAGTGCTTCTTTCACTCCTTCATAAATACACTGTACTATCAGACTTTATCTTTGTCAATGCATACATAAAAAATGGATTACTGTGTTTAATTTACTATTTCTTATTATAAATGAAACTGAATAATCCTCATATGTTTAGTAACCATGTACATTTCCTTTTCCCTGAATTGCCTTTTTATACCCACTTCCCAGTTTTTTTCTATTGGATTGATGATTTTTAAAAATTGATTTTCAGAGAATGCATTTGTTCTGGGGGGAGGAAGTGATTTCAGGGGGAAAAATATAAATAAAAATCACTAAGTTTTCATTTTGTGTACCTAAATAAATATATTTATATCTTACGTCTTTTATTTCTTATTTTGGGGTGAAAAAAATGAAACAGTGAACAGTGATCTACAAATTTATTGGCTACTTTTGTTTCATAACTCCTTTTAACAAAAGGTTTACTCAAAGCCCTGTTTAAAGTAGGTTTTGTTACCAAATAAATTTGTCACCTATATATGTTGGCCTAAGAGTCATAATGCTATATATAGTTTCTAATGCTGAAACTACAAATGCTCAATTCAAGAGAAAAAGTAAATTCTGAAGAACTTTCTCTTTTTCCTTCTTTTCTCTCTCCTTTCATTCCTCATTTGACCAATTTCTGGACTTAAGTAAATGCGTATCTGTATTTAAGAGGGGAGAGGGAAATCTTACTAATTGAGTATTTGGGCTAAAAAAGGGGAGAGGGAAATCTTATTAAATGAGTTCCAAACAGATAATTTCTCTGTTATTTTTCAACAAGAAAGACGTTTTTGTATTTTGGTAATAAACTTGGAAATATGAGATTTAAAAAATTGAATTGCTGACAATTTAAAAGTAGTAAAGTAGAAGAGCTTTAATAATAAAGAAAACCCCACATACTCCCTTCAAATTAAAACCATTTTAAGGAGAAATTGAGTTTATATACTACAGACATGACTAGTTAGAAAATAATTGAGTTTTGTTCATTAAAATGATAACAGGGAAATTTGTAGTTCTCAGGAGAGACTAGACTGCTGAAAGATGGACCTATTCAGTCATTTTGATAGTGTAGAAATTAAAAAAATTTGTAAACTGGTCATTCTTAGTGCATTTCTCTTTTTTTGCAGGATTCCTGTAGAATATTAAATAGGTAAAAGTTGCCTGTGGCTTCTCATTGTAGGTAGTCATTTAAAAATAATATTTGATGATCTTTTTAGTATAATTTCCAAGTAGTCATAGGAGATAGTGAATTAGAAAAATTGGTATATATCTGGCATAGTTATATTCCCCCCCTTCTTTTCAGAAAATATCATTATTTGGTTTCTGATAAAATTTGATTTGGGTTAATTCCTCTTTTTTTTTTTTAAATCTGCTTTTACAGTCATCAGTTCATTGGGAACACTGAGAACAGGTTACTGTAACAGTTAAACATTTGGGCTCAAGACCTAGGCTCTAATCCTAGCTCTGTCACTTATTAGCCTTGTGTCCATGGACAAATTTCCTAACTTCTTTAAGCTTGTTTCCCCATTTTTAAACTGGGAATAAAAATATTACCTGCCCTGTGTTTGTAAACGTTAAGGGAGATAATCAACACAGTTTGCCTTAGAACATACAAAGTATTCAATAATTACTAGCTTTTTGATTCTCCCACTTTCTCATGAAATCATCAGGGCAGATTCTGTTGCTTTAATTTTACAGTTTGAAGTTCGGAGAAATTCAAGTGACTTATTCAAGCTTGTATATCTACTGTGTTTAGAGGTTAAGATTCAACCACTGTTTTGATTACTCCAAGTCCAGTGTATTAATGTTACTTAAGGATATTTAAATGAGTAAGAAGTTACAGTAGGAAATTTAAAGATAAATTCTTCAGAAGTTTTCTGTGAATAAATTACACTTCGGACAACCTGTTATGCATCTTAGAAATAACTTTATCACTTTTAATAGCTATCATTTCTTAAGGCTCCCTTTTAAAACTGTAAATATCTCTTACTCTTTGACTTTACCTTAATAATCAGATTTATGAATTAAAAATGCAAGGGTAAAAATATTTATTATAGCATGCATTAAAATAGCAAAAATGTGAAGAAATAATGTAAATTCCAAAGAACATGAAAATGAAATAAACTCCAGAACATCCACTTGAGAGAACATTATGAAGCCATAAAAATGATGATGTTAAAGGATATATAACAATTTGGGAAAGTACTGCTCAAGTATTACTACATAAAAGAACATAAACTACACATACACATAATGATCCCAATTCTATACAGCACATAAATACATATTCAAAGAAAAAAGTAATAGAAAACATATGCCAAAATAGTAGCTGAGATGGTCATGAGTGGTAGGAATACATGCTTTTTTATAACAAAGGTTCAGTAACATTTTTATCACAAGAAACTTTTTAAAAAATTTCATTTTGCTTTGTGAATAGAGGTTTAGCTGAGTTTTAGTATGGAGTTTTATTTAGTCTGAGTGTTGTGTAAACACTAGAGACTGTATGTTACGTCTTATTCATAGCTTTCCAGGAGGATCTTTGATTCAAAGAAGATTTATAGGTCTGCTTCTGGACTTAATGTGCCAGAAATAAATGGCAAAACTGATGCTTCAGCATGAAACCCTCAAGCTGCATGATCTATTACAACCTTCTTTGGGGGATGCCACCTGAGTTTAGATTAGAGACATGCCTATGATTACATTTATGCAATTCTTTGTGACTCTGAAAAAAAACAAAAGATGAAGAGAATTTTTTACAGTGAATTCATAATCATCAGGTATTTCAGGCTGCAGGATTTATGCAAACTAGTTGTTAGCAAAGTTAAATAGAAGATATTGAATGAGAGTCTGAGGAGCACGTAAACTTTGCTATAAGAATTAAAGCCCCTTTATTCTAGTGAATATATTCCAGCGTATTAGACATTTTAGAATCCTTTCTTTAGTAGCTAGAGCCATTTCTCAGTGTCCTTAAGACTCTAAGCTGTTGTTCATAATGATACTCAGAATCTTGCCCAAATAAAAGAACTTTACTTCTCTTTATGAGAATAGAAATTCTATGACTGAAGATTTCACTATGCTGGGAAAAAAGCAGTGCTTTTCGCTGGCTAACATTCAGTTCAGTGAACTGCAGTCTGCTTGGACCAATTTGTTCCAGGCATCCTGAACAGGGAAGAATTGTTGTATCCCCTTCTTTTTACTTCAGAGGTTTTATCGTTCTGAAGCAGTAGGTCTTAACTTTCTTTAAGGTCAATACATCACTTGAAGTATTTTAAGAAAAATAATAGATACCTCCTGAGATCTATAATATTTTGCATCTAGTTTCAGAAGGAATTCCTTATTGAAAGGAAAGGAGTGACACACAGCAGCAATTCACCGGAGAAATCCCCTTTATTAGGGAAAGGTGCTGGGTTATATAGGAAGGGGCATGGGGTGATTGTGGTGTTACTTCTACAGGGCTGGTGGCTGTTGGCTAGGTGCTGGGATTGGGAGGGGGGCAAGAGGTGATTGGGCTTCAGGTGGTGCCAGCGGGAACCGAGGACCCTGAAGAGAAGCCGGAAGTTTGCCATCTTACTGGTGGGGGCCCTTCATTCCCCCCTTTCTCCTCTATGGGGTTGTGGACATTGCTTTCTCTCTGACTGCTTCCTTCTGAACAGGGGCGGAGAAGGGAGTGAGGGCTTGAGGATTGGGAGGAAAGGGTTGATAGGACTCCCCACAGTAAGGATGAGTAGATGTGGACTTCTTCAGGTTGTAAATCAATGAAGGTTCCCTGTAACCATAGGTCGAGGACCTGTTGATTCCAATGGTGCTAAGAGGATATGGGCGTCAGGAGCCAGGCGTCTGCGGCCATTGTTTCCAGGAACAGTTTCCAGTGGAGAGAGGGGTCCATCTCAGCGTGTGGTGAGGAGGTCACGTGAGGGTGAGGGATCTTCTGTGGCCAGAAGCTGGTAGTTCCTGAGTAAAAGCTGGTTGAAAGCTTGATTAAAGATTTTTCCAACTTGGGATTTGATGAACTTTATTATACAGGGTAAGAAGAGACAGGCGAGAAGAATGATTATTATGGGGCCTGCAATGGGCCAGAGCCAGGTGAGGAGGAGGTTTGTTAGTATTGAAGAGAATGGGTTGGAATTGGAAGCAGAGTGGAGGCTGGAGGCAAGGTCAGTGAGTTTGGTGATGTCAGTTTCTACAATGCCGGATTCATTAATGTAATAGCAGCACTCTTCCCAGAGGAAGACGCAGGTGCTGCCCTTCTCGGCTGTAAGCAGATGTAGGGCCCGCCGGTTTTGAAGGGTGACCTTAGCTAGTGAAGTGACCTGCTTTGGAGAGAGGCTAGGGAATCCGCAGTGGATGTCAGGGCTCCCTCAAGTTTGGCGTTGAGATCTCTAACTGCCCGTAGAGAGTGACCCAAGGCTCCTCCCAAAAACCCTGCCCCAATGGCTGAGGTGATCAAAGAGATACCGACCATGATGGGAAGGAAAGCAGCCCTTTTTGTGCACGAGGGCAAGGGAGGTTGGAGCTCAAGAAATTCTGCCATGCTGTAAAGTGTAAGCTGTGGGATTATGGTGATGAGAATGCAGGGTGTATCGGAGTTGAGAGGCAGTGAGTTGAAAAGACTGCCATTACACCAAAAGAAGTGTCCTGGTTACGTAAAAGTCTTAGAGCTGGAGGTAGGGGTGTAGATAGAGAGGCAGTGAAGTGCACTGGAGGGGGGTGGAGTTGGGCCTACACAGTGGTGGATGGTGAGATTATCTGCATATTCTGGTTCCCATAGGGGTATGTCTGCCAGGGGGCGGAGGGGTTGTCCTTCTGCATGGAAGGAGTAGTTGGAAATATTAAGTGGCACGGCGGCCAGCAGTGGGTGCTGTAGTGATGCGCATAAGAAACAATTGGCGGTGTTGAGGTTGTGGTTGAGAAAGATGGTGGTGTCTTGAATGAGCTGTAACCAAGAGTAGGAGTAATAAGAAGATGAAGAGGCGCCGTCAAGAGTTTGGATAATGACTTTTTCGGAATGTCTGATATCTGATGCAACTTGAGAGATCTGGGAGTGAGAGGGAACATACTCTTGAGAGATATGAAGGGTACTGTGGGGGGTCAAGGACCCCCCGTAGTAAACTGAGGCTGTGACTCCGGCGGCCTATCGAGAGTCCCAGGGATCTGGGATTGATAAGGAGAATGAGCCATTGGGATATTTCATGAAACGGTTGGAAGAGTAATACTGTGGGTACTGGAAGTTACCCATGTAGTGAATGGTGCAAGACAAGTAGGGACATCCCCCGTAGGTGTCTGGCCATCGCTTGCAATAGGCTTGTCTTTGGTCATAGAGTGAGCAGAGGTAGGGAGAATAAGGGTAGCTGCTAGTGAACACTTCAGTGGAGGGAGGAAAGTGGAGGTATAAAGGCTCAGAGCAGCCTTTCAGAGGGCAGTCTGATGTGGCAATGAGGGCAGTAACTTTTGTTTGATGCTGTGTGTAAGTCTGTCTGACTTTGAATCACCATACAAAGGAGGCTGGGGTGGTAGGGAAGACAATAGGAATGAGGAAAAAAAGCGAGAGAGTGGTAAAGGAGGAAAAAGTCATGATTCGGGTATGGATGGCAAAGGGGGTGAATGGGAGATGCGGAGCTTCAAGGGATCAGAGGGATGAGGCGTGGTAGAGTAGACAGCGTCTTGGGCTGTATCTGAAGGACTCTGGATTGTGACTGATGGGTCTTGGGTGTCCAGAGAAGGTGGGTCCTGGGTATTTGGTTTTAACCTGGAGATATGAATCCAAGGGGTGACAGAGTTATCAGGCAGTGAGAGCTTGGCGGCCGAGGGGGTGCAGAAAATAACTGGGTGTGGACCTTCCCATTTCGGGGTGAGAGAGGGCTGATCCTCTGGCAGCTTATAAAACACTAGTTGGCCGGGCTGTAAGACAGGAGGATTTTGGGAGGCAGATGGATCAGGCAGATATCAGGAAAAATCCTGATATTTCCACAATTCAGTGCGGAGGAGAGAGAGTAGTGGAAGGGCCATATTGGGAGGAATTGGTCCTTTGTGGGAAGGGAGCCCCGGGGGTAGAATCGGGCGGCCGTACATTATCTCAAAGGGCGACAAGAAGGAGGGTTTCTTTGGGAGGGCCCGAATGCGGAGTAGAGCTAAGGAAAGTAAGCAAACCCAGTCAAGGTGTAGTTCTAGAGATAGTTTGGTCAGGATGTCCTTTAGTGTCCTATTGGCTCTTTCTACTTTCCCCGAAGCTTGTAGTCGATAAGGACAATGTAAATGCCAGGGGAGCGAGAGCGACTTGGAGAGGTTCTGGATAATTTGGGCAGTGAATTCAGGGCCGTTATCTGATTGGAGGGAAGTGGGCATCCCGAACCTAGGAAAGATCTGGGTGAGGAGGATAGAGGCAACCGCGGACGCTCATTTGTTAGTGGTGGGGAAAGCTTCGACCCATCCTGAAAATGTATCTACTAACATGAGTAGGTATCTGGTACGCCGTACAGGGGGCATGTTAGTGAAGTCTATTTGCCAATCTGCAGCGGGGACATTACCCCTTGCTTGATGAGCTGGGAAGGGTCGGGCCTTGAGGGGGGTATTAGGGTTAGTGCGTTGGCAGGTGGTGCACCTGCAGGTGATTTGGTTAAGTGGGGTTTTGTCTTCAGGAGAGAGAGAAAAAAAAGATTGTAAAAAATGGATCAAGGATTGGGGGCTGGGATGGAACAGATCATGTAAGAGGCAGAAGAGAGACTCTTTGTCCTGGGAACAGAGGGTGTCTTGTGATAAGGCTAAAACCGCAAGGGCAGACGGATTGTTGTCTGGTGTGTCTTCTGATAGGGCAACTGACCGGGCTACTCTGTCGGCTTTGTTGTTACCTCTTGCAATGGGGGAGTCATCCTTTTGATGTGATTTGCAGTGGACTATGCCTAGTCAGTGTGGGAGTTGTGAAGCCTCTAGAAGTTTAGTAATTAAGGCTGAATTAGTTATGGAATTTCCTTTTGTGGTGAGGAGGCCTTGTTCTTTCCATACTGCCGCGTGAGACAAGAGAATGTGGAATACGTACTTGGAGTCAGTGTACAATGTGAGAGACGTGTCCCGGGCCAGAGTGCAAGCTCTGGTGGCTGCAATGAGTTCAGCCTGTTGATTGGTTGTACTAGGGGGTAGGGCTCGTGCCTCAATGACATCTTCGAGGGAGACTACTGCGTATCCTGAGTAGTGGATGCCCTCATGTTTAAAGGAGGACCCATCAGTAAACCAGATGAGGTCGGAGTGTGAGAGGGCTCCTTCGGAGATCGTGGAGTGGCACGGAAGGAAGTTGTGAAGGGCTTCTAGGCAATCATGTGAGGGAGTATGAGGAGAGTAGGGTAGAGGAAGAAGAGTGGCCGGATTCAGGGGCTGGCAGGGGAGGAAAGAAATGTCTGGATTTTGGAGGAAAGAGGACAGTAAGGTCAGGAGTCTGGAGGGAGGGAGAGTCTGTAAACTTTTGTAGGTTAAGAGATCTTTTAGGTGATGTGGGGACAGAATGGTAAGGGGCGCCCCGAATGTTAGTTTATGAGCTTCTTTCTGCAAGAGCTGCCCAGCGGCTAATGCCCGTAGGCAGGGGTCCCATCCCCGGACTGTGGGGTCTAATTGCTTGGAGAGATAAGCTACTGGGGCAAAGGATGGGCCATAATATTGGCCTAGGACTCCTAGAGCTTGACTGGACCTCTCATGAATGTATAATGAGAAGGGTTTCGACAAATCAGGGAGATGGAGAGCTGGAGCTTCCACAAGGGCTTGACGGAGCTTAATGAAGGAGTGTCCAGGTGAGGATGATAATGGTTCTTCAGTGGGGCCCTTGCTGAGGTCATATAGGGGTCTTGCCAACAGGGAGAAGTTAGGGATCCACGCTCTAAACTACCTGGCCTGGCCTAGAAAGGAAAGGATTTCTGTCTTGGTTTTGTGAATGGGCAGGTCAGAGAGGAGTCGTTTTCTGTCTAAGGTAATGGAGTTTCTTTGTTGAGACAGAAGGAATCCAAGGTAAGTGACAGAAGGGGAAGAGATTTGAGCTTTGACGGGGGATACCTGGTAACCTCTGGAAGCTAGAAGGTTAAGTAGAGAGGCAGTGTGAAGTTGAGACTGTTCCCACAAGGGACTGCAGAGTAGAAGATCGTCTACATATTGTAATAAAGTGGACTCGGAGTGATAATGATGAAACTGTTTGAGGTCCTGAGCTAGGATTTGTCCAAAAATATGGGGACTGTCTCGGAAGCCTTGTGGCAAAACTGTCCAAGTAAGTTGTTCAGAATGTCTCGTGCATGGGTCCGTCCAGGTGAAGGCGAAAAAATCTTGGGAGGAGGGGTCCAGAGGGATAGAAAAAAATGCGTCCTTGAGATCTAGGACTGAGAAGTGGGATGCCAAGGCAGGGATCTGCGATAAAAGGGTGTATGGATTTGGAACTAAGGGATGGATAGGGACAACAGCCATGTTGATGAGGTGAAGGTCTTGGACAAGGCGTAAAGATCCGTTGGTTTTTTTAACAGCTAATATGGGGGTATTAAATGGGGAGTGAGTGGGTCTGAGGTAATTTTTGTTCAAGAGATCTTGAATGATGGGTTGCAGGCCTATGAGGGCTGAAGTGGTTAGCGGGTATTGGGCCTGACAGATATACTGAGAGGGGTCACGTAATTTGATAGAGGCAGGGGCACATAGGGCCATGGAGGGGCTTGTTATGTCCCAAACTTTGGTATTTACAGGGTGTATGAGGGTGGAACCGGAGCTTTCATTGGGTAGAGGGGGGTCGTTGGCTATGAGGGCCATCAGAAAGGGAGTACTGGGGGCTGTGGGAGTGGATATAGTTATGGAAACGTGGAGGAGAGGAAAGGATGTCCCGTCCTAGTAAAGGGATGGGACACTGGGGCATAACCAGGAAGGAATGGGAGAAAGGTATGGGATTGTCTTGGATTGTGCATAAAAAGGGGGTGGGGTTTTAATGGGAAAATCTGTTTACCTCCTACCCCGACTATAGGAGTAATGGCTGGCGTGGTAGGGCCCCGGTATTCTCACAAGACTGAGAAGGTGGCTCCTGTATCTAGGAGGAAGGAGATGGGGCGACCGTCTACTGTTAAAGTAACCCTGGGCTCCTGTTTGGTGATGGAAATGGTCGGGCGAGAAGCCCCCAGGCCCCGTCAGTCTTCTTCTGCCATCCCCACTACGGCGGGCTTAGTATGGGGGTTCTTCGTCCAGCGTCCCCTTTGGGTGGTTGGGCAATCAGACCCCCAGTGGCCCTTTTTGTGGCATCTGGGGCATGGTGTGGTAGGAGATCTGGGGGAGGGGCACGCCTTTGATCAGTGTCCCTCTTTTCCGCACTTGAAACAAGCTCCTGGGGAGGGGGTGGGGGCTTGTTTGTAGAGGGGCGCCCAGGTTGCGGTTTTATTAGCTGGGCCAACATTTGGAAATCGGCCTGATCAGCCTTTTGTTTACGGCGTTCTTTCTCCTCCTCCCAGTTATGGAAGACTTTAAAGGCCACTGTTAGGATCTCAGTCTGTCGGGTAGCGGGGCCCTGTTCTAATTTTCTGAGTTTAGCTTTAATGTCGGGGTAGCTTTGAGCTAGGAAGTATGTCATAAGGACATGTCTTCCTTCAGGTGTTTCTGGGTCCAGGCTGGTATACTGTAATAGGGCTTGAGTGAGTCTGTCTAAGAACTTGGAGGGGGTTTTGTCTCTCATTTGAATTATGTCTTGGAGCTTTTGAAAATTGACTACTTTACGAGCTGCCTTTTTCAGACCTGCTATTAGGCAGGAGGCGAAAATATCTCGAGAGCGGAGACCCACGGCGGTGTTATAATCCCAGTGTGGGTCTTGTTCGGGGACAGCACTGGGGCCAGGGGGATAGGTGGGGTCAGTCCTGTGGGTTTTTGTAGCATGCATTGGGGAAAGTCCCAAACTCGTCTATGCTCTTCAGGGAGGACAGTATTGGCCAGGAGCATGAAAATGTCATGATGTGTGAGGCTGTAAGACTGGAGGGTCCATTGAAACTCCCTCATGTATGTCGTGGGATCAGTGGAAAAGGAACCTAGGCATTTCTCTAGTTGGTCTAAATCTCCTAAGGAGAAAGGGACATGAACGCGCATGATGTCTTAGGATCTTGCTACCTCCCGGAGGGGGGCAATAATTTTGGGAGGCCCTCGGGACCAAGTCTGAGGGGGACTGAAGGATTCTGGCTCAGTCTGTGTGGGGGAAACAGGTGATGGGGGCAAAGATGTGATAATTTTGGGAGGCCCTCAGGACTGAGTCTGAGGGGGCAAAGATGGAGGAGGCTCCTGGAACTTAGTTAGAGGGGGGCTGAAAGGCTCAGGCTCCATCTGCGGGAGGGGGGGACGTAAGGGGGACGGAGGAGGAGGGGGTGAAGAGGGGGAGGAGATGGTGGTGGAAGGAGGGGAGGAGGGGGAGGGAAGAGGACAGGAGGCTTCTGCGGGGGTGGTGGCAGCGGTGGCGGTGGAGGGTGGAGGGGTTGTAGGAGGGGGAGGGGCCGAAGGGGGAAGCCTGTATGGCGGAGGCTTGTCAGCTGGGTCAAAGGTAATTGAAGAGGGACTGGGAGTGTGGGGAGGGGACTGAGATGGCTTGCAGGCTAGGAGAACTTGGGGCGGGGAGCAGGTGGTGCAGAGGCTGGGATTTTGAGCTAGGAGGCGAAAAGCTTCGATACAGGGAATCTCCTTCCATTTTTTCAGGCACTGGCAGTAGTTAAAAAGATTGCGAGTGATGTTAGGATCAAGAGTTCCCCCTGTGGGCCTTTGGTTGTTATTGTCTATGGGGTATGTCGGCCAATCTTGGGAGCAATATTTACAGAGAAGTTTTGGTTTTATATCAGGTGTCAGGTATAGGGTAGCTAGATACTTGAGCAGGCATTCAAGAGGTGAACTTTCAGGGGGGGATGAGGAGGCTCCCATGGCTAAAGGACAGAGAAGGAGACAAACAGGGGAAGACACACGGAGATCCTCAGACTGGAAGCAGACCGCAAAGAGACAAAGGGCGTCCCCAATGATCCTTTGTGGTCTGTGGAAACTCATATACGAGTCGGAATTTCTTAGGAATTGTGGGTCGTCACCCAGACTTCCCTAAGAAGGCAGAGTCCTGGAGTCACGAGGTACGTAGCACTAGGAATTTTCGATGGACGAAACAGAAGGAGGGGGGGGAAGGGAGCGTTCTTATCCGCAAAGGAGTCACCTCATTTATGGCTGTTGGAGGGGGGCCTGAGGGTCTGCCACAGCCGTGAATGCCTGAGGCAGGGATTTATGACTGTCGCAGGAGGGGCCTGAGGGTCCGCCACAGCTGTGAAGGCCTGAGGCGGGGAGAGTTCCCTCCTCGTCCCTGAGCGTCAGGGCCTTGCCGGACGATCACGGTCAATGGCACTGCGATAGCTCAGGGAAGAGTGGCCCACCCCGGGGAAATTTTGCTTAAAAAGTTTCAGCACTGATGGAAGGGACGGTGAGTGCGTTTATGACTGTTGGAGGAGGGGCCTGAGGGTCCTCCGCAGCCGTGAAGGCCTGAGGTGGGGAGAGTTCCCTCCTCGTCCCCGAGCGTCATGGCCTTGCCGGATGATCACGGTCAATGGCACTGCGATAGCTCGGGGAAGAGTGGCCCACTCCAGGGGGAAAACTTACCTAAACGCCAGAGAGGAGTGGTGAGTGTGATGAGCCAGCACCGGAAAAAGAGGATGAGTGCAAGCTGCTGCTGGTGTTGGGGGGAAGATGGGGCCCAGTTGGGGTGTCCCATCTCCCGGGTTTCGGCACCAATGAAAGGAAAGGAGCGACACACAGCAGCAATTCACCGGAGAAATCCCCTTTATTAGGGAAAGGTGCTGGGTTTTATAGGAAGGGGCATGGGGTGATTGTGGTGTTACTTCTACGGGGCTGGTGGCTATTGGCTAGGTGCTGGGATTGGGAGGGGGGCCGAGAGGTGATTGGGCTTCAGGTGGCACCGGCGGGAACCGAGGACCCTGAGGAGAAGCTGGAAGTTTGCCATCTTACTGGTGGGGGCCCTTCACTTATAAGTACTATCTTCAAACTTCTGGTTAAGAATGCCAGTTTTAGAGATGTTTTTCATTTTCTTTATGTCTTTATTTTTGTCTTGGGTGCTGTTTTTTGTTTTTCTAAGGGAGAATTACCATCCTAGTTGCTTCCTGGAAACACTGTGTTAATATTTACATTTTAATATATATTTTCCTTAATTTGAAGCCTTTAAAATGTTAAACAAAGGGTCTGATTTTCTTATAAAAGAGTCAGTAAGATACTAATACATGTTCAGAGTAAAATATGAGGATGTAGAGTTGCAATTCTATACACACAGAACATGTCCACCTATTTTTATTTTGCAATGGAGCAAATCATTACTTTGAGGTCAACAAAGCAAAGGTAGGACTAATCTTTAGTCTTTATTGGACTATAATCTTTATTGGAAGAATTATGGTCTCTCCTAGTACTATTGACTAACAAGTATGTTACTAATATCAGGCCTCTGGGAGAAATATGGGAGCCAAGGACTGGGCAAAGTCTAGTGACCTTGGCATAAGACACAAAGGAAAGCTAAAAAATGTTTAGGTGAATTGAGTTTATAATAGCTGTCACCTAAAGAGAATTGCATTTATACTGAGTTTACTGATTTGCTTTAAGATGTAAATCGTGTAATAAAGTTACCTAAAGGTAGAATTTAAGCTTATGCTGTCTTGACTACCCTAAGCATATAGTATGATTTACCTCGTGACAGATATCTTAATGTAGGCAGAAATTACTTACTTCCATGGGTGTATGATATGTTTTAGTTTAAGTGTAGAAAAGATTATCAGTAGAGTTCTTTCATTGCAAACAATTGAAATTGAATGACTAAGTAAAATGAGGGTTGTTGAAGGGTGTTATTGATAGCACATAGAATGAAAGAACAGAATACCCAGATCAACTGGAAAGAAAAAAACCAGGTCAGCTTTGGTACTGAAGCAGTATGGCCCAGCAGTACTTAAGCAGTATGGGCTTACTTTTAGAGCATGTCTATCAGATTATCTGTGCTGAAGGGCATCTATATCTGTTGGTTTTCTAAATTCAGCATGCTCTCTTTTAGTAATGATTTAAGGTTTGAGTTTATTACTATGTTTATAGGTGTAAGTCCAGGGAGAGGAAATCCTGGGGCAAAATACCTCTAAAAACCTAAATCAGGTAAAGGGAGAAATAAAGTTTAAAATCCGTTTATTGCTTACCAACTGCAGTCCTGGGCCTTCTCTCTTTACTGCTCCTGCAGAAGCAAAACTGGCTAGCAAGCAAGCCCCACCCCTTAACCTCTCAGGTTCAGACACGCCCTCAGTTACCTAGGTAATTACCCATTGATATGGAGATGAGCTTCTCTCCACCCCTGAGGAATGATGCAAATGCCCTAAAGCCATACTTCTCTCCACCCTGGAGCATCTGTTGATATGCAGATGTACTAAAGCCATGTGAGACATTCTGAAAATACTACAATTTTACCCACAATATGTAAATATTGTTTAATTTTGATAGTTTATTCATTAGCCAGCATATCTCTGCAGATGTTCTTGAAGTAGTCTTTTGCTTCAGTGCTCAGTTCCTTCTTGCATTTTATTTCAGAGGTTTTTGGCCTCTGAAGATTTTTCTTTCAGCTATGCATTTAAATAAATGATTTTTAAATTTTATCCAGCATTTTTAGGTGTTCTTTCCTGTGAACGTTCCTCAGCATGTCTAGTTTGCTTTGTTTACAGAAATGAAAGTCTTAGTCTCTTCACCCTCAACTCTAATCTTGCTGAAAGTGCATCACTGTATTACTCCCCTACTTACTATCTTTTCCAAGTCTTCCATAGCCCTTTCATCTGCCCCCACCTGTCTCTTCATCCTCATTTTAGATTACTTTCACTTGGTCAAGTCAGCCACACTCTTAGATCTCACATATTGTTACTTCTTCCTGCACTACATCCCTCAATTCCTTCTCAGTATCCCAGTCATTTCCTCAGGATGACTTTATTCTGAAATAATTTTAAACTTATAGAAAAGTTGCAAAAATAGTACAGAGAGTTCATGTATACTCTTCACCCAGTTTTCCCTAATGTTGACATCTTACTTAATCACAGTGCAGTTATAAAAACCAGGAAATTTACGTGTTGGTACAATACTACTGACTAAATTAGAGATGTTATTAGAATTTTACCAGATTGTCCCCTCATATCGTTTTCTGGACAGGGATCCAATTCAGGATCCCATATGACATTGCATTTAGTCTTTGTCAGTCTCTGACATTTCCTTAGTAATGACTTTTGACACTTTGATGAATACAATACTTTGATGAGTTATTTTGTACAATATCTCCAAGTTTATTTTTGTCTGATGTTTCTTCATTAGTAGATTCAGGTTGTGCCTCTTTTGTCAATAATACCACAGAACTAGCCTTACAGATGCTCTCTCCACCTTGCTGGCAACTCAGCCCTGAGGTGCTTTCCTGAGCACTGCCAGTGAGCCAACCCATTTGACCAGCAGCAGCATCAGACTTTGATGCATGGCAGACAGAGGGATACTTTCCCAGGTTTCTTGGTCCTGTTTCACCCCAACTAGGGAGGTGCCTACAGGAGGCAGCTCCAAGAGCTTCTTCCTCCCCACAGGTGTCCAAGCCTGGTTCTGCACATCCTGCCCTGCCCCAGAGCCACACTACAGCCCCACCATCCCCATTAACCCTGCAGCCCTGCCATTGCTGCAGGGCAGGCAGAGGATGGTCCCACCCACAACTATCCCAGCAGAAGCCTCATGCTCAGATCACAAAGGGTCAGTTTAGGCAAATTGAGATAAACCTCAGCAGATTGAGATAAACCAGCAGAGAGACAGAAAGGCAACTCCACCCATTGACCACAAATCGCAGCTGGGGCTTCTCAGCAAAGGAGAACCAGGCACTAGAAAGGAAAGAGTTCTGAGCTTCTGGGCACCACAGGATGCATTCTTCATAAAGCCATTATTCTGTAGACAAGGGAGCATAGCAGATCTATCTAATACAAAGGAAGAAACAGAAAACCTGAAAAAATCAGGAGACAGTGGAATATGTTCCAAACAAATCTACAAGATAAGACAACAAAAAGAGGGCTAAATGAAGCAGAACTCACCAATCTTCTTGATACAGATTTTAAAGTAAGAGTCATAAATAATCTCAGTGATATGCAGAAATGTATTAAAGATCTCAAGACTTCAACAAAGAGATACAAAAGCTGAAGAAAATACAATAGAGGGAATGAATTATAGATTACTGAAAGTAGAGGAGACAGTCAGTGAGATGGAAATTAGAGAATAGGAACACAACAAAGCTGAGGACCAAAGATAAAAAAGGATCTCTAGGAATGAAAGAATGATAAGAGAGTTGTGTGACCAATCCAAACAAAACAATATTTGCATACCAGGGGTACCAGAAGGAGAGGAGGGAGACGGGATAGAAAGTTTCTTTGAGGAACTAATCATTGAAAATTTACCCAATCTGGGGAAGGAAATAGACACTCAGGTCATGGAAGCACAGAGAGACCCTATCAAAAGGAACCCCAAAAAGACAACATGAAGACATAATAATTAAAATGGCAAAAATCAAGGATAAGGAAAGAGTATTAAAAGTAGCCAGAGACAAAAAAAAGATTACTTAATAAAAGTGAAACCTCATCAGGCTATCAGAGCAGACTTCTCAACAGAATACAGGGCAGAAGGGAGTGGCATGAAATATTTAATGTACTGAAATGAAACAAAAAGACCTTCAACAATAATCCTCTAACCAGCAAGATTGTCATTCAGATTTGAAGCAGGGATTAAACAATTTCCAGATAAACAAAGGCACAAAGAATTTATAACAACTAAACTAGCATTACAGGATATGTTAAAGAGACTGCTATAGATGGAAATGTAATGCTAAATAGTTTTCACCAGTGAAAATAAACCCACAGTAAAGGTTGTGGGCCAATTATTATCAAGAAAGTATGAAATTAAAACAAAAAACTAGCAAAACCAACTATACATAAAATAAATCAAGAGATATGCAAGAAGTACATATTATGACATCTAATAAATAAAATGAGGAGGAGGAAGAAGAAAAAAGTACTTTTAGATTGTGTTTGCAATAGAGCAATCAGCAACTTAATATAGATAGTTACATAGTCAGGAAGCTATCCTTGAACCTTTGGTAACCACAAACCTAAAGTCTGTAATAGTTACAAAAAATTAAAAAGGAAATCCAACCACAGCACTAAGGAAAACCATCAAGTAAAAAGAGAAAAGTCTAAGAGAAGAAGAAAGAAACAGAGAGGAGCTATAAAAACAACCAGAAAACAATTAAAATGGTAATAAGTATATATCTATCAAAAATTACCTTAAATGTAAATGGACTGAATGCATTGATCAAAAGGCATAGAGTGGCAGAATGAATAAAGAAACAAGACCCATATATATGCTGCCTACAGGAGACTCATTTCAGATCCAAAGATGTACACAGACTAAAAGTGAAGGGATGAAAAAAGGTATTTCATGTAAATAATAGGGAGAAAAAAAGCAGAAGTACTTATATCAGATAAAATAGATTACAAAACAAAGAAAGTAACAAGAGACAAAGAAGGACATTACATAATGAAACAGGGTCAGTCCAATGAGAGGATATAACTATTATAAATATCTATGCACCCAACATAGGAGCACCTAAATATATGTAAAACAAATACTAACAGAATTAAAGGGTGAAATATAATGCAATACGTTCATTTTAGCAGGCTTTAACACACCACTCACATCAAGAGACAGGTCAACCAGACAAAAGAAATTAGGAAACAGAGGCACTGAACAATACATTAGATCAGATGAACTTAACAGACATCTACAGAACACTCGATACAAAAGCAGCAGGATACACATTTTTCTCATGTGTATGTGGAACATTTTCCAGAGTAGATCATGTACTAGGCTACAAAAAGAGACTCAATAAATTCAAAAAGACTGAAAGTATATCAAGCAACTTCTTAGACCACAATGGTAAGAAATTAGAAATGAATTACACAAAACAAAAAAGCCTACAAACACATGGAGACTAAATAATATGCTTCTAAATGATCGATGGATCAATGACCAGATTAAAGCAGAAATAAGCAATACATGGAGACAAATGAAAACAAAAGCTTAATAGTCTAAAATAAAACCTGTGGGATGGGCTGTACATAGCAATACAGGCTTACCTCAAAAAATAAGAACAATCCCAAATAAAGAGTCTAAACTCAAAATTAAAGAAACTAGAAAAAGAGGAATAAATGAAGGCCAAAGTTAGTAGATGAAGATCATAATAAAGATCAGAGCAGAAATAAATAAAACTGAGAAGAATAAAACATTAGAAAAAAATCAGTGAAACCAGGAGCTTGTTCTTGAGATAAACCTCTAGCCAGACATATCAAGAAAAAAGAAAACAAAATCAGAAACAAAGAAGGAATAGTCTCAAAGGATTATCACAAAAATACAAATAATTATTAGAGAATACTATGAAAAAATATATGCCAATAAATCAGACAACCTAGAAGAAATGGACAAATTCCTAGAAAAATAGAGCCTTCCAAGACTGACACAGGAAGAAATAAAATATGGGCAATAAATCACCAGCAATGAAATTGAATTGGTAATCAGAAAACTCCTGACAAACAAAATCCCAAACCAGATGGCTTCATAGCTAAATTCTACCAAACATTTAAAGAAGAGCTAATACCCATCCTTCTTAAAGTATTCCAAAAAGTAGAAGAGGGGGAATTACTTTCAAACTCATTCTCTGAGGCCAGCATCACTCTAATACCAAAACCAGGCAAAGACACTACCAAAAAAGAAAATTACAGACCAATATCCCTGATGAACATACATATAAAAATCCAACAAAATATTAGCAAACTGAATTAAAAAACATATCAAAAGGATCATCCATCATGACCAAGTGGGATTTATTCCAGGGATGCAAGGATGGTACAATATTCATAAACCAATCAATATCATACACCACAGTAACAAAAGGAAAGATAAAAACCACATGGTCATCTCAATAGATGCTGAAAAAGCATTTGACAAAATTCAATATCCATTCATGATAACTCAACAAAATGGGCATAGAGGGTACATACCTCAACATAACAAAAACCGTATATGACAAACCCACAGCTAACATCATACTCAATCAAGAAAAGCAGAAAGCTTTTCCTCTAAGATCAGGAACAAGGCAAGGATGCCCACTCTCACCACTTTTGTTCAACATAGTACAGGAGATCCTAGCCATGGCAGTCAGACAACACAAAGAAATACAAGGCATCCAGATTGATAAGGAAGAAGTTTAACTGTTACTATTTGCAGATGATATATTATACATAGAAAATCCTGAAGACTCCACCAAAAAACTATTAGAACTAATAACTGAATTCAGCAAAGTTGCAGGATTCAAAATCGATACACAGAAATCTGTTGCATTCCTATATACTAACAGTGAACTAGCAGAAAGAAAAATCAGGAAAACAGTTACATTTACAATTGCATCAAAAAGAATAAAATACCTAGGAATAAACCTAACCAAGGAGGTGAAAGACCTACTATACTCTGAAAACTGTAATACACTTACTTATGAGGGAAATTAAAGAAGACACAAATAAGTGGAAATCTAACCCATGCTCATGGATAGAAAGAATTAATATTGTCAAAATGGCTATCCTGCCCAAAGCAATTTAGATTCATTGCAATCCCTATAAAAATTCCAGCAGCATTCTTCAGTGAACTAGAACAAATAATTCTCAAATTCATATGGAACCAAAGCCCAAATAATCAAGGCAATCCTGAGAAAGAAGAACAAACCTGGGGGGATTATGCTCTTTGACTTCAAGCTATACTTCCAAAGCAACAGTAATTAAAACATTATGGTACTGGCACAAAACTGACCCATAGATCAGTGGAATAGAATAGAGAACCCAGATATAAACCCACACATATAATGTCAATAAATATATGATAGAGGAGCCATAAATACACAGTGGGGAAGAGACAGCCTCTTCAATAACTGGTGTTGGGCAAACTGGACAGCTACATGCCAGAGAATGAAACTGGATTACTGCCAAACTCCATACACAAAAGTAAACCCAAAATGGATTAAAGACCTGAGTGTAAGTCATGACCATAAAACTCTTAGAAGAAAACATAGGCAAAAATCTCTTGAACAAAGGCATGAACTATTTTTTTCCTGGACACATCTCTTTGGGCAAGGGAAACAAAAATAAAAAATGAACAAATGGGACTACATCAAAGTAAAAACGATCTGTACAGCAAAGGACACCATCAGGAGAACAAAAAGGCAACCTACTGCATGGGAGAATATATCCATAAATGGTTTATCTGATAAGGGATTAACATCCAAACTACGTAAAGAGCTCATATGCCTCAACACCAAAAAAACAACCCAATTAAAAAATGGAGGACCTAAACAGACATTTCTCCAAAGAAGAAATACAGATGGCCAACAGTCACATGAAAGCTGCACATGACTAATCATCAAGGAAATGCAAATCAAAACCACAATGAGATGCCACCTCACACCAGTCAGAATGACCACCACTATCCAAAAGACAAGAAGTAACAAATGTTGGCAAGGATATGGAGAAAAGGGAACCCTCCCACACTGTTGGTGGAAATGTCAATTGGTGCAGCCACTGTGGAAAGCAGTGTGGAGGTTCCTCAAAAATCTAAAAATAGAAATACCATTTAATCAAGTAAGTCCACTTCTAGGAATTTATCTGAAGAAACAAAATCCCTGATCTGAAAAGATACATGCACCCCTGTGTTTATTGCTGCATTATTTGCAATAGACAAGATATGGAAGCAACCTAAGTGTCCATCAGTAGATGAATGAATAAAGAAGAGGTGGTACATATACACAATGGAATGTTATTCAGCCATAAAAAGAAAGAAGTCCTGCCATTTTCAAGAACATGGATGGATCTAGAGGGTATTATGCTCAGTGGAATAAACAGGTGGGAAAGACTATACCATATGACTTCACTTATTTGTGAAATATAAATAGAAAGCAAAACAGAAAGAACAAAACAGCAGTACACTCATAGACACTGAGAAGTGACTGGTGGTTATCACTGGGGAGGGTTTGGAATGGGTGGGTGGGATGACTGAAGAAGATAAAGGGGCACAAAAATTCTCAATCACAATGCAGGTTGTTCAGGGGATAGTAGTAAAGCATGGTGAATATAGTCAGTGATTCTGTAACACCTTCCTGTGTTGACAGATAGTAGCTTTATTGGGTAGGGGCAGGGGTGGAGGTGGGAGGGAGGATTTAATAATATGGGTAACTGTTGTATCAATGTCTTGCACATTTGAAACTAATATAAGATTGTATATCAACTGCACTTCAAAAAAAAATAGCACAGAACTGATGTGCCTTCACAGTGCATCATTTTATGGGCACATGATGTTGACGTGTATTACTTTGTTATGTCTACTGTGAGAACTTGATTGAAGTGCTGTCCGCCCAGGTTTTACATTGTAAAGTTACTCTTTTTCCTTTTGTATTGATAAACATCTTCCTGATCCTCAAACTTTTGCCCACAGATTTTAGCATCTATGGGTGGATCTTGCCTGCCTAATGATGGTTTTGTTATTTCACTCATTCCTTCTACATTTATTAATTAGAATGCTTCTGTAAGGGAGAGCTGCTCTTTCCCCCACATTTATTTACTTATTCAGTTACTTATATCAATATGGACCTGTGAATATTTTTTTTATTCTATGGATCATAATACAGTACTATCATTTGTTTTATTTCTTGGCCATGGATAACTTCTTCAGGCTGGCTCTTGTGACATTTTGACATGCCCCCATCATTTTGTAAGAATTTATTTTCTGGTATCACAAGATATTATGGTTTATCTTATTTTCTCTGTTCCAGCCATGGAATCAACCTTTTTTCCTAAGAACCTTGGCTCCTTTTATTGGAGAATGGTATTTAGAAATCGAGATTTGAGTGCTAGTTGTGCTCATTGTTATTAGAGTATCATTGCTCCTACATTCTGACAGCAGATAGAGCCAGGAAATGTTTTTGTGTGTTTGTGTGTGTATTAACACTTGCATATACACATACCTATATTTCTATGTCTGTCTATATATATACAACCATGAGTTCATGCTTATATTATATCTCTGATTCCATGTCAATACATAAGGTTCATTATAGTTTTTCCCCTTTTCTAGCTCCAGTAGGCAAAATTCCCTATTACTATTTTTTTTTCCTGTGCTTGAAACTTACCTGATAAACCTTGTCCCAAGAGATACAGACTATTTACAGTCGATAATTAATTATTCTAAGAATGCTTCGGATTGTTCTGGTCAGTATTGTTTGTGAGAAGGGTTATTTAAGAAGGTGTCAGGAAACAAGGAAGATAATGTGAATATGAATGTAGAGCTGAGGGAACAGATGATCTCGGGATGCTTAAGGAAAATATGTTCAGGTAGAACAGCCTGTATTAAGGTCCAAAGGTAAGAATTGTATGGCTGATCAGGGAACTGAATATAGTTCAGGATAGTTATAGAGGTTGAGGCATAGAGTTTGTAGTTTCATATTTTATACTTGGAAAATATGCTTGATATTTCAACCTTCTTAAATTTATTAAGGCTTGTTTTGTGGCCTAGCATATGATCTATCCTGGAGAATGTTCCATGTATGCTTGAGAAGAACATGTATTCTGCTGCTATTGGATGGAATGTTCTGTAAATGTCTGTTAGGTCTGTCTAGTCTAACTTGTAGTTTAAGTTCAGTGTTCCCTTATTGATGTTCTGTCTGGATGATCTGTGCATTGTTGAAATTGGGATATTGAAGTCCGTGACCATTGTATTGCTATTTCTCCCTTTGATGTGGGAGGCTAACCCCTTCTCTCTTCTGAAAGAAGTTGAGAGTTCCCTCTTGATTGGGGGTTTATGGTGAGAGTGTGTTTCAGGCTTCCTAACCATTTCTGTTTGGGTGATGTGGGCTTTTCTCATTCACACAGTGTGTGAGAGCTGCTCATTTAGTTTCTGGATCTCTTGCAGAGGGAGTTGCTCCGAGTGTAGCTGTAGATTCAGTGTGTCCATGGGAGGAGGTGAATTCAGGAGCTTCCTATATTACCATCTTGGACTGGAACTCCCAATCTGTTTTCTTTTGAGGGAGAAGCAGCTATAAAATGTACATTAGTTGCTAAGATGGTAAATTCGGCTATATGTAATTCAGATCCCAAACTAATTTTTGGATCAGAAATTAAAGTTTATTAATGGAATTGAATATGTTTTTTTCCTCAAGAAATGGAAACTTTACCACCTGTTTAAATATTATATTATTATACATAAAATGACCAAACTTTTAAAAAAATTGCATTTTAGTATCCAGTTGTTAATTTCCTTAATTTCGTTGCTTTATGTACTTTTCCTTGTCCTCTCATCTTAGGATGCTTCTGGGATGCATTTTGTTAATTTTCTATCAGTCATTGGAAGAGTCTTTTTGTCACTGGCTGTTTTCTGGTCTAGTTTGAAGAATAATGAATGGTCCCAGGTTGTAAAGGAGGAGGGAAGCATATAAAACCCTGGCTTTGAGGGTCTTTGAGCTAAGAACTTAGTTTTTTTTAGTTGGCATGTTGCTATGAAATTAGAATAAAATTCAGAAATATTGGGGAGATTTTTCAACAAAGATGTAGTTTATGAATATTAAAGAATAAAAAAGAGTAAAACATACCTTGATTTTTCAATACTTTTTTTTGTTAGAAGACTGTTTCCTAGCTTTTTATGTCTGATTGGAATACTGATGTTATATTCATCATAAATGCATTCTATCTTTAGCCACATGCTTGCCACTTCAGAGAGAAATGAGGTAGTTACACAACTGTAGTTCTTTGAAAGCTTTATTTCTGGAATAAGTCACCAAAGTTAGTTATGTTTCTTACAGTTCATTCTTATACTCATCTTTGCAAGAAAAGAAAAAAGAGAAACTAAAAATTCAGTTAAGCTAATACTATTCATTTTGTGTAATTAGGTAATTTTATATTTTCTTTGTTTATAGTAACTCCAGCCTTGATAATATATATGACCTGTTGCTTTGCAGAAGTGAAAAAGAACTATGATTAGTAGTTACTCACATAAAGAGTGATTTAACTAGATAGATTTGATTAACCAAGTGGTTTTAAATAATGTTTCCACTTTCCAGTTATATGAAGTAATTAATTAGCTAACAGAATTAGCCAATGGAAGCCCTTCAGTAAAGAATAGTAATTCTTTTGAAAATATCATCTGTGTAAAAATTAGTATTTGTCATGCTGGTTAAATGAAGAATAATGCAGGAAAAAAGTACTTCTTAATTGTTCCTTAGGGGAATCCATTTCCAGATCTTCCATTTACACTAATTCCTGAAATTGATTTGCCTGAGTAACTGCCAGCAGTCAAGGAGTCCCCTTCAAATGGCCTTTCCCAGTTTTTATAAAAGAAAACTGTTTTTCTTTCTAAGTCTGAAACAGTTTTTATCTCTAAGTCTGAATTTTGTTAGGATGCATTGCCCCTCAAGCCCCCAAAGAAGTAGTCTGAAATACTCAAATACTTGGTGTAGACCTTGAGAAAGTGAGTGATTAACAGGATGACAGATCCTTTTGAAGTCAAGTTGCTTTCAATTGTTTGTTTTCAATGAGATTGAAGGGAGACTTAATTGTCAGCTTATGTATTATCAAAACTAATTTTTACCATAGATCCCTATGTAATTTTTGGAAAACACTCAGGAGTTCAAAGAATTGACCTTGATTCAACAAACTTTAATTCTACTTGTGTGAACAAGATGTCTCAATACTTACAAGATGAAGAATAGGTATAGCAATGCTTCCTAATTGTCTGATTCTTATAATATTTATAGAATTCTGGCAAATGTAATATCATTCCAGCAAATAATGTAATGTTTATCATTCTAGCAATAATGTAGTATCATCAATGGATATATAAGTGACTTTGAAGAAAAACTATCACTTAAATACAAGATTTATTTTCAAATTCCCAGAAAATCTTACCTTTTATGTTTAATATTTATCAAAGTTTATTACATATTTATGTGGCATTGATATATGTTGTAATAATTGTATCATAGCTCAATCCAGAAGAAGTTTTGATCATGTAGAGCTTTATTGGTGGGGAAGTTTTTGTACTTAGATTTCCAACTTATATACATATAATGTTAGGAAATATGATAAGATGATCAATAAATGACTTACAAACCCAAAAATAGAATAAATTCTAGAATGGAAATACAAATCCAAGAAGAAAATTAAATGATATAAAATTTCCAACTTAAAAAAGAGCTTATTTATTTGATAATGAATGATATGGTAATTTCACTATGGCATACAAATTCCATTAGCTACATTTAAAACAATGTCATTTTATTTTAAAGTGCAAAAATTGTAGTGCACCAGAAATCACATTTAACTGTTTAAATGTGTTCAGAATCTTCTGTCTTACTTAAATATGCAAGTAGTGTTTTCAAAATTACAAGAGCAAAACACATTTGAAAACACAGGTATATACCACCTGCTTTACTGTTGATTTATGCCCTTGATGGAATTATTTATTACCATTTCATTTGTTGGTGTTTTTGCCTAGCAGACATTAGGCAAATACTCATTGCAGTGATAAATAGTTTCGATTGTATTAGAGCTAGTGCTTGTGAGATTAATTTCATCTCAATTACATGTCACTATGTAAATTAAAAGAATTTTTTGTTGTTCTGCCAGGACTATTTTAAAAGCACACTTAGTTAAACCTCATATGACGAAACTTCCAAGATCAGAAAATCTTGTTTAGGACCACTTCAGCCTAGTTGGATTCAGAATCAATTTGCAGAAATTAGCAGCTTTAACTATGGAATATGAAATTTGGTGCTAGAATAGGACTAAAAGATTGCCTATTGAAATGCCCTCATTTATCAAAGAGAAAATGCTGAGCCAGAGTCACTCAAACTACTACAGGTAATACTCAGTTTGTCACTAAACTTTCAGAGTATCTCTGGAATTTTTCCACTTTTCTGTCTCCAGTGCCCACACTCTAGTTCAGGCTGTCATGATCTCTCTCTCATTTGGTATCTACTGTCCTACATGTGATTGGCCTCTCCACATCCCCTCTTTTATAAAGCCTATCTGATCACAATTATTCCTCTGCTTAAAATACTTCAAAGATGTCTCATTGGTCATAGGAAAAGGCTAGTCCTTTATTCTGCAAGACCCTCACTGGTCAGGCCCCTACTTGCCTGTGTAGCTTTAACTGCCACCACTGTCCTTGCACCCTGGATTCTAGTCACACAGGCCTCTTTAGTTTCTCAAATGTACCATGCCCATTTCTTTCTACAAAATCTTGTTATATGTTGCTCCTGCTGCTTAGTACATTATGCTGCTCTAGCGAATGCCTACTTGCCCTTCAGATTTCTTCTCAAATGACACTTCTGCAGAGATTCCCACACTTCCTCTCCCCTTTAGACTAGACTAGATAGGTCCCACTGCTTTTTTTTCTCATCTTTATTTTTTCTTCAAAATCCACATTACACCTTTGTATATTTGTGTGATGATTTGACTAAAGTTTGTTTCCTCAGGTAGAGTGTAATCTCTGAAGGCAGAGTTTATATGTATTTTGCTTATTATTGTATCCCTATCACTTGCCTCATTGTGTAGTACATAGGAGGGATTCAATACTTGTTGAATGAATGACTCCCCATTAATTCTATTTCTACTACACCATTGACTTGGAGTAACATTTTTTTTTTTATATTTGAAGTCTCCTTTGCCAAATGCTTTATATAATTCACCATCTGTTGATGAAGTAGCATTTGGGAATAAATAGAATTTCAAGTTATTTATTCCTAATTTGTAAATCACACTTAAAAAAAAAACACCTTTTTTTTCTTAAAAGCATGAAACCAGTAGTGCTAAATATTCTCCCTATATTTGATGGAACCAGGTCACATGTTCATTTTTTTTCATCAGCTCTCTCATTTATGAGTAGTTTTTGAGAAGCAAAGAAGTCACAGAAATTATTGCATATGGAGTGTGATAAAAAGGCAAAGAAGTGGTGGTGATATTAAAGTGAGTGCCTCTCAAACTGGTAGGTATTCCACAGAATAATGCTCCTGGAAATTTAACTAGCTACTCTCCACCTCCTTTCCTATCCTTCCCCTGCCATTTCCCCTTTACCTTCAAGAATGATTATATTCTTATAAATAACTTTAGGAAACACATTATATTATATCTCCATGGCATAGAATAATAACAATGTTTTATTAGTATAGTAAAGCTTCTGTAGCATTAAAGCGAGAGTTTCTTAACCTTGGCATTGCTGACGTTTTGGACTGGATATTCTTTGTTGAGAGAGAGAGGATGATGTCCTGAGCCTTGTAGAATCCCTCTATCACTCTATTTATTAGATTCCAGTAACACCCTCCCAGTTAAGACAACCAAAAATGCCTGTAGACATTGCCACATGACCCCTAGGAGGCAAAATTGTCCGCAGTTGAGAACCGCTACCAAAAAGAAATCAGTGTAACTCTGTTTTTACTCTTACTTTCCAAACTTATTTGAATTCCTTGAAATTCTTCTCCTTTATTGACATACCTAATCTCTGGCAAATGCTATTTTACATGATGATTTGTAAAACTAAACTAATTCTATTTTTCCCCCCTACTTTTTAGGCTTCTCCTTAAAACCCTTCAATACAGTAACTTCCTGCATATGTAAATCAAAACACTCCCTATATGTAAAGGCCTTTGTCTGCTTCCCTAATCTACCTCCTATCACTACCTACTCTCTGTCTCATTGTGACCTGCTTTCTGGTCCTCAGACACCCCAGTTTCTTTCCTAATATTCTGTTCCCCCTGTTGGGTATCATTTTTCCCTTACTGTCATCCTTTAAGGTCAGATTTTAGATTAAATGTCATCTCCTAAGGAGAGGTCTTTTCTGACCATTTTTTACTCTGTCAAAAAAGATAATCATCCATCCTAGTACTTATCGCCTATCTTACTTAGTACCTTGTTTGTTACCTTAACTGAACTTTTCAGTTTGTACTTCTTTAAACTTTTTGTGAGGTTTCTTTCTGCCTCAGTCAGTAGAATGCACACTTTCATGTGTGGTAGGTGTGAGGTAGGGGTGCAACTTCATTCTTTTGTACATGAATATCTAATTGTTAGAATTTCAATTTTCAAAACTTTAATAAAGCATCATAATTTTCACAAAGTTATTAACATTGTTTTAACACTTACAATTCAATAAAATAATGTATGGATCATACACTGTGTAGTAGACATTATGTTGGGCATAGGATCTATAAAGATAAAAATGATATAGCCCCTACCTTCAATATCTCACAGATCTGGAAATTAATAAAATTGAAAGCAGTAATAAAATTTTAATGGAACATGTAAGATATTTGAAGAAGTTAGTAATGGTTTCAAATAATTGGTTTTTGAGAGATTGCATGTGAAAGATGACAGTTATGGTATAAAAATATAAAAATATTTATGTAATAATAAATAAAATAATATATTCCTGAAAATTGCTGTAAAAAGCACTTGGTGCTGGTAGGTATGCAGAAGGAATATTCTTGATTAGAGTTATTTGCTGTTAACTTAGTGATTTCAGGGTTGGATGAAGAAGAAATTTCTGTCATCCACAAATGTAAGGTAAAGGTAAGACCATAATAGAAATAATAAATCTTTCCCTCATTTTCTCTCTCTCTCTCTCTCTCTTAATAACTGACTGAATTAATATTTAATTCAAAGGGTTCTTTACAGCATGTTCTCTGAGGCATTCTTTACCAATCCTGGATTTTTTTTCACTCTTTGTCTTTTTTTTTTCCCCCTGTTGATGGTAATCTTATAATTGTTGATGCTAATCTTATAATTGTTGATATATCTTGCTAAGATTTGTACTTACTTATCCTAGGTTTCTTTGAACTAGGTTTAGTCTTTGTGACTGTTGAATTCAGGACATATTAATAACATTGTATTAGTCAGCTAGGGCTCCTGTAGCAGCATACCACAGACTGGGTGGCTCAAACAGCAGACCTTCATAGTCTCACATTTCTGGAGGCTGAATGCAAGATCAAGGTTTTCTAGTAAGGCCCCTCTTCCTGGCTTGTAGTGTTTCTCACATGGCCTTCCCTCCATGTGCAGAGAGAGAGAGTAAGAAAGGTGTCTCTCATGTCTCCTCTTTTTATAAGGTAACCAATCCTTTTGGAGTAAGGCACCATTTTTATGATGTCATTTAACCTTAATTAGCTCCTCAAAGGCCCTGTCTCTAAATACAGTAGGATTGGGGATTAGGGATTCAACATATAAATTTGGGGTGGGGGTGTATAATTTAGTCCATAACATACATGTAACATATAATAGTCACTTTACTTTATAATAAATATAAATATAAATATAAAAAAAATAATATTCTTTACTTTATAATAAAATACGATGAGTCTCTATAAAATTTATATTGTTACTGGAGGGGAAAAAACCCTCAGGGTATCTAGGCTCTCTACACCTTTATTTCCTGATGTATAAAACAAAATCATTGGACTAGTTGATTTCTGAATGCTGAAATCTCTCTTTCTCCAATTCAGAGTTATTAATTTCTAACATTATTCAGCAGATAGGTTATAGGAGGTATCTTACAGAAGTTGATGTTCTGTAAATCAGCATTCTACCAACTTCTCATAACTTTAGCGAAAGGCTTAATCATTCTATGTACTTCTGAATTCTGACACAGATACTATTTTCAACTAGCTATGCTGGTTAGGTTTTACAGTGTATAAATTTTTTATTAAGGTATTATTGATACTCTTATGAAGGTTTCACATGAAAAAACAATGTGGTTACTACATCAACTATTATCGAGTCCCCCCCCACCATACCCCATT
Source organism: Manis javanica (assembly GCF_040802235.1). Classification (NCBI taxonomy): domain Eukaryota; kingdom Metazoa; phylum Chordata; class Mammalia; order Pholidota; family Manidae; genus Manis; species Manis javanica. Next base: position 89,131,595 of record NC_133166.1, read on the forward strand.
ACAGTCACTGTTCATAAGTGTAGTAAGATGACACAGTCACTACTTGTCTTCTCTGTGCTTCACTGTCTTCTCCATGATGCCCCCCACACCCATGTTCACTAATCATGATACCTCTCAATCCCCTTCTCCCTCGCTCCCCACCCGCCTTCCCCCACCCTTCCTCTTTGGTAACCACTAGTTCCTTCTTGGAGTCTGTGAGTCTGCTGCTGTTCTGTTCCTTCAGTTTTGCTTCCTTGTTATACTCCACAAATGAGGGAAATCATTTGGTACTTGTCTTTCTCTGCGTGGCTTATTTCACTGAGCATAATATCCTCCAGCTCCATCCATGTTGTTGCAAATGGCAGGATTTGTTTCTTATGGCCGAATAGTATTCCATTGTGTATATGTACCACATCTTCTTAATCCATTCATCTCCTGATGGACACTTAGGTTGCTTTTATATCTTGGCTAATGTAGATAGTGCTGCCATAAACATAGGGGTGCATATGTCTTTTTGAATCTGAGTTGTTTTCTTTGGGTAAATTCCTAGGAGTAGAGTTTCCAGTTAAATGGTATTTCTATTTTTTTTCTTTTTTTTAGGAACCTCCATATTGCTTTCCACAATTGTTGAACTAGTTTACATTCCCACCAGCAGAGTAGGAGGGTTCCCCTTTTTCTGCATCCTCGCCAGCATTTGTTGTTCTTAGACTTTTCTCTGCTGGCCATCCTAACTAGTGTGAGGTGATATCTCATTGTGGTTTTAATTTGCATTTCCCTTATATTTAGAGATATGGAACATCTTTTTATGTGCCGGTTGGCCACCTGAATTTCTTCTTTGGAGAATTGTCTGTTCATATCCTCTGCCCAATTTTTAATCTGGTTATTTGCTTTTTGGCTGTTGAGGCATGTGAGTTCTTTATATATTTTGGATGTTAACCCCTTGTCGGATATGTCATTTACAAATATATTCTCCCATACTGTAGGATGCCTTTTTGTTCTGCTGATGGTGTCCTTTGCTGTACAGAATCTTTTTAGTTTGATGTAGTCCTCTTTGTTCATTTTTGCTTTTGTTTCTCTTGCCTGAGGAGATGCATTCAGGAAAAAGTTGCTCATGTTTATATTCAGGAGATTTTGCCTATGTTGTCTTCTAAGTTTTATGGTTTTACTATGTATAATTTAAAGATTTGGAAGTGACATGTTTCTTTTTTTCTTCCAGTTAATAATACCCTTTATTTATATATCAACATTTCAATATAATAGATTCAAACAATACAATAAGTAGATAGCAAAATGGGAGAATCCCTCTCATATCTACTCCTCTTTCAAATGAGATGACCACAATTAGCAGTTTGGTATGCATCCTTCCAGTCCTCTTTCGATGAATGTATTAGTTTATGCATATATTTTTTCTTAAGTGAGATCATGCTATATATATTCTGTTATTTAAATTTCTTTCTAGTGTGTCTTGGGATTTTCATACATACCTGGGTATAAATATATCATTTTTTAAATGGCTGCATAGTGTTATATGATATTATTATAATTTATTTAACTATTCCTCTCTTGTTGAACATCACTTTTTTAATTACTATTAAGAATAATGGTGTATGAACATCCTTGAAATATATATATACATTTGTGCAGAGACATCTTTAGAATATATTTCCTATATGTGGGATTGAACACACTGAAAATTTTGATAGCTATTACCTGGTTGTCTTCCTAAAAAGCTTTTTACACATTTACATTCCTATCAACAGGGAGTGAGCATGTTCATTTACCTTCACCATTACCAAAATAATATCAGCATTGCTTCCAATCTGGTGATTGAAAAATTATATTTCATTATTTTAAAGTTGCATTTGTCTGATACTTGGGATGTTGAGCATTCTTTCATTTGTTCATGGGCCATCTGTATTTTTCTATGAATTGCTTTAATTTACCCATTTTTTTGATTTGTAAGAATTTATTTAAATGTATTTTGCATGTGAATCCTCTATTTTAGATGTTTCAGATAGATATGCTTTTGTGTCTGTTGCTTATCTTTTAACTTTGCTAATGGTATCTTGTGGAATGGAGATTTTTCATTTTGTGACAATGTCAGTCATTCCTTTTATTGCCTCTCTCTAGTGTTTAGAAAGGCTTTTGCAATGAAGAGTTACTTAGTTTTGTAGTGTTTTAGGAAGGCTTTTGCAATAAAGAGTTACTTATTTTTGTAGTGTTTTATAATATTGTTTCCTTAAGTCCATTTGTAATATATTTAAATGGACAATTGACTCAACCTTATTTGTCCATTCTTTTCTCACTTATTTGAAGCCCCCTTTACCTTAATCTAAATATGTATAGGTTTCCACCAAAAGTAGAATGCTCCAGTGGAACCTTTCATAAACTGAAATGTCATGAAGTGAAGATGCATTTACCATTAATTTATATGGAAAAATTATTGATCTTCCAAGGTCCAAAAATAATCTCTTACAGGCTTTTCTGATACCTTAGGACACATCCTATTAATGGATGCACAAAATACATCAAGGGAAAACACCCATGCTTACAGACACAGTTCAAAGCTATGGAAGCTTGATGTTGAGATGCTGAGTGTAAGTCCCCCTAGGAAGGAGCTTAGGTGGACCATTCTTAACTGCTCAGGGTGCATGTTTCCTCTAGGATGGCTCACTATAAAACAAGTGCTGAACTTGATTTTTGCTTTTCATCTTTATTTGTAAAAGTGAAAATCTTCTTCGGATTTCTTTCAATTAGCAAAAAACAGGTACTAACATAGGTCTTTTGTTAAAAACAAAGTGGCCTAACATGACCTTTTGAAAAACAAGGGATACCTGTATATGCACATCTATTTTTGGACTCTTTTCTTTTTGTTGTGTTTTTGCAATCCCTTTACCAGTAGTATACTTCTGATTGTGGTGGGTTACTGTATGTTTTGAAATCTGAAAGGACAACATTTTCCTTCATTTTATTTTACACAGCTCATGCAATTTTTTCCCCCTTTTCTCGGTGTTTACTATTGCTTATTAGAGTTGCTATAACCTTACTGTATCCCGTTCTGATTTGTGACTAAGTTATATGGGAAATAGAAAATTAGATAACACACTCCTAGTGTTTTAGATAAAACAATCTCTAAATCGAAGAAATGAAGAATTCACATGACATTGACTGATGGGTAAAATGTTCATGCTTTAATAAAAATGTTTTATATATATCTTTTAGTTTCTCAGAGGCTTATTTAGATTTTTTTCTAGTTTCTTAGTAATATTTTAAATAGTTAATGTTGCTCAGTATGTCAACTCTGTGTAAACGTTAATGTATATTAAAACTATTTTAAAAATAGAAGGTATGTTTAAATCACTTTGCTAAACAAACTTTATTTCTATCACTTTATGTTAATGAAAGTTGTGCTAGTAGGGAAACAAAGTAAATATGTCCAAGCCCATTTTTTCCTTTGGGTTTTCTTTCCTAAAAATATGTTACAGATAAAATAAAAATGAAAAAAAGGTAATTACATAGAATAAGATATTACTTTTATTTGAAATCTACTATATCTAGATGCTTTTACAAGAGCAGCATCTGTTATGTCTTTAACTCAAGGTCAGTTTATTAAAAAGCTTTGACCTGCTTTATGCTTTGAAAAAAAATAATTCTCAGTGGCCTTGGGCAGCTGTAGCCCTTATTGTACCTGAATTGCTAAGCTTAAAAGTGGCCATCCCTTCTTCACTACAAAATCAATAGAATCTGGCATTCTCTGTTCAGTTCTAAAGCATAAGAAATAGAAAAGTAACTATATATAAATAAAAGTTCAGGTTTTGTCTAGTCCTAATTATTTTTACATTTGTATTACTCAAATTAAACGAATAGATAAGCTTTTTAGAATTTCATTTTAAGCTTTTGTTTTTCTTTAAAATATCTGTGGTGCTATGAATTAGTATGTATGTGTGTCGCATATTTTTCAGTGAAATACTGTTTTTCTTATTCCTGGACAGAATAGTTTATATGAGGGTTTCTGGGATTGCAGTAAGATTTGAAGCATCTGGGGAACATAAAAGAACCTATACTTCTTCCAGGCATTTTAAGCTTAGGGAACCCTAGAGATCCAGAAATAAGATAGTTCGGTATTATGATTAGCATCTGGAATCTAGTCAGACATCATTTGTGCAAGAGACATCTCTTAGGCTTCAGGGTTTCTGAAGCTACCTATATCTGTGCCTATGGGATTCAGTAAATCACACTCTCTGGCAGAACTCACAAAGTGGATCCAGCCTGCAGAGAAGTACGTTGATTGGTCCACACTGTGTTTTTAAAATATCTAAATTTATGGCTTCTCCTGAAAACCTGGAAGATTTGACAACCTGAGCTCCATATCACCACTTGGTTGCAACTAACTAGATCTACATGTGCTCTCCAGTTTGCCAGAATCCATACCAGTCCTTATCCTGAAGGTGTCAGTTGCCATTTATCACCGAACTTGCGCAAGCACTTTCTTACCTCATTTATGTTGCTACCCAGCAATTGAAGTTTTGGAATATCTCTTTTATAACGACCAGTCTAGATCTCTTTGGGTCCAGTGCAGCTAAAGTTAAAGTGACTAATAGCAATTTAATATAGTTATAAAAATCAACTCATTTGTTTCAGAAATATATATTCATTTCATTTTATGTTGCATTTTTTTCTCTGAAACATTTCATCACTTCTCTTGCTGAATCCTACTCGCTTCAGCCCTCAAAACCTTGAACCTTCCTTGATTTCCTCTGTTTACAGTAGTGTCTTCCCATTCTGCAGTTTTAGAACACTTCTTTTCCCCACCACTGCAAATTTATTATAGTAGAGATTTAGAGGAGCATGTTCAATTAAAAAATAATATGTTCCTAAAACAGCAGCGGAATTACAGAACCCAAAAATGGACTAACAGGTACCAAAGGGAAAGGAACTGGGGAGGATGGGTGGGCAGGGGGGGATAAGGGGGGGGAAGAAGAAGGGGGATATTAAGATTAGCATGCATGGGGGGGAGGGAGAAAGGGGAGGGAGGGCTCTACAACATAAAGAGGACAAGTAGTGATTCTACATTTTGCTATGCTGATGGACAGTGACCGTAAGGTGGTTTTTAGGGGGGACCTGATATAGGGGAGAGCATAGTAAACATAGTATTCTTCAAGTAAGTGTAGATTAAAGATTTAAAAAAAAGAAAGAAAGAAAGAAAGAAAAGGGGGATTACTCCTTGATAGGATAAAACAATTGGTAAATCAAAGATTAACGCATGCTTTAAATATCCTTAATGTTGATCACTTAAAGGGTGTCAGATGATCAGCTATGGAGGTATTCTTTTCTGATAATATTCCTTTCTCTTAATAAAAATAAAAAATAAAAAAGCAATTCCTGTGTGCTGACCTCCAATGAGTTCTACACAGTGGTATAGAGGGCATGTCAAAGTGTGGGCAAAGGGTCTGTTTGTTTCTATACAGAAGATCAAGGCCTAGCTTGGCTACCCAGAAAATGAACTAAGATATGAGGAGGAGCTTCCGGCATCAGCACTCTCTGGAGGACTCGTGCCGGGGGATGATCATCAAAAAGCCTCTAAAGGGATCCGGACGATGCTGCGGTTGTGGCTGCATCCAGCCCACCGTCTCCTGGACTTGCCATAGGAATGAGGAGGGAGATGTCTAGGCTGGCATGTGCATACAGTGAGACAACGAATTTGACCGGATCTGTACTGTTGGAACTCAACTAGGAGTTGGGAGGGGTGCAAGGTGTAGCACTCCAAAATCTTATGACTACAGACTATCTACGGTTAAAAGAACATATGGGATGTGAACAGATCCCAGAAATGGGCTGCTTTAATTTGTCTGATTTCTCTCAGACTGTTCAGGTACAGTTGGACAATATCCATCATATCATAGACAAATTTTCACAAATGCCTAGGGTGCCTAAATGGTTTTCTTGGCTTCACTGGAGATGGCTGGTAATTATAGATTTGCTTTGTTTATGTCACCGTATTCCTATTATGTTAATATGTGTGCGCAAGTTAGTTAGTAGTTTAAAACCTATACATACTTAAGGTACTCTACAAGAAGATATGTCAAAGAAATAATCAATCCTCCAATGTTTCCTTCCATATGCTACATCTATAGCTTTTCTTCTTCCTTCCTAATTACAACCCTTAAATAGAATTCGTGCCTCATATCGAATTTACTGAGTATCATAATTCCTCCAGGTGGTAAAGATACCTCGAGACAAGTGCTGGGCATAGAAGCCACAGGGCATAAATCTGCAAAGAAGTAAAAAGCTAACCTTTGCAAACAATATGGCTTCTCTCTCACTTACCAACTTTACATTTCCCTGTATGGCCCCGGAAGATGACTGGTTAGCCAGAGACGGGTAAGATTCCTCAAGGGAGGAACAACCTAAGACAGGCACAGTCGCAGGGGGGCCATCAGGTGAGAAATTGGGGGACAACAGTGGTGAAGCTTAGAACCTCACCCCCCCCTGTGTTGAGAGAAAGCTTCTGCATCCATGGTTGTTTGATTGCCCTTGTCTAGCTCGGATTAGCACATAGTCTACAGGCACACACCTGATCATCTGATCATCTACAATTGCTCTCTTACAACACTAAACTATGTTTTCTACCTTTATCTTGCATCTACCTACCACTTCAGCAGTTTATTAAAAATAAAAATAATAATAATAATAATAAAGGGAGAAATGTGGGATCCACATATAAATCAAGTATAAAAATCAAACGAATATTCATATTTGACCTGATTGTTTATAGTTCATAATGCGTGATCAAAACCGAAAGTTTCTGTGATGAATGCCCTTGTACTGTTCACCATGTAAGAACTTATTCACTATGTAAGAATTCGTTCACCATGCAAGAACTTGTTCGTTATGCTTCAGAAGATTGGAGACTGACGAGAATTAGGCTTGAGATGGATTAATGATTGTGCACTGAGCATTGACCCCCCTATACAGAATTTTATTGTTGTTAACAACCATTTGATCAATAAATATGAGAGATGCCCTCTCAAAATAAAATCATGTGTTCCTGTGAAGATGCCTTTGATTAGTCATTAATATCCTTCACAATTCACTTTTTTCTCAGAGAAATACATATATTATTGTCATTGGAAGACTAAAAAGTAGTAACTTTAAATTTTATTTACCTAGTTTTCCTGATTGGCCTTTGGGCATTAAATTTAAATACTGTTTTCCTTGCTTTCAGTTACAGATGAAGACACAGTAAAAAGATACTTTGCCAAGTTTGAAGAAAAATTTTTCCAAACCTGTGAAAAGGAACTTGCGAAAATCAACACATTTTATTCAGGTGAGTAGTGTTTTGGTATAATGTACAAGAGACCATTGCTGCTGCTAAGGAAGGAGAAACTCTGCTGTGTCATTGTTTGAACTGCTGATCATCACTTTAGAATGGAAGCTTGTTTTCCTTCCTGTACTGCACTTAAGGGATACTTCCCTTCGCTAAGTTAGGAACACATCTGGTACCTCAATTTTTAAGCCTTGTATGTCATTGCTTAGGTTTTCTTGCAGTTGCAAGGGTTTGGGGACCTCATTGTGAAGCAGTACTTTGATAGGGCTGCCTGTTGGTCCTCATCAGTGCCCTTTTCCACACTCCAGTGTGCTTTGGTAAACCTACACCATTCTCTTGAGCCATTCCCCATCATGTTCATTGTACCTCCTACTTTACAAATAATAATAAGAGCCCTCAAGTCCTGTTGCTGTATAATATGCAAATCTATACCACCATCCACCCCCACCCCCAAATACATATAGACATTCTTACCCTTATTTATTTTCTTCCAATCTTTGTAGAAAAGCTATCCCTCTTGAGTCCATGGTAGATCTCTAAAACTACTGACAGAATTTCAACTCTTCAGGACTTTGTTCCAGTCACTGTTTTCTCTAGGAATTAATAAATGCATTGTTAACTTCCCTTTTTGCTGGTTTAGTCTCTTTTTGCAAAGCACTCCCTTCAAACAAAAAATAAATAATCAAAAAAAGAAGCAAATGTCTTAGCTCTGTGTTGTCCTCCTCCCCTTTCATTTATGGCTGGACTTTTTCCTAGGCAGAGGGGAGGGAATAGTTTGTGCAAAGTCACAGAGCCAAGAGAGGGCACAGCATACATGCATGTCCTTTTCACTATGTTATAACACCTAAAAGGCAGAGCAGAAAAAAGAAATATTATTTGAAACCATGCAAATGGATAGATTTTCAGCAAGGGAAAAATGTACAGAAGGAATTATAGTGTTCAAGAACAAAGATGATTTCCACAAGAGCAGGTAAGAGGATAGAGAGGACCCAGCAGTGTAGACCAAGAACGGACGGCCACCATGTAATGTGGAGTGAGGAAGAGGAGACTCAAAGAGGAAGACATTTGCAGTGGAAAGAGTGCTTAGACTGAGAAAAGACTATTGGATATGATCTAAGGCTATAAATGAAACATATATAGTCAAGTTTATTAGCACTTTTCATCTACTATGACTTTTTTGAAAGGATCTCCAAGCTTAATTCTAAGTGGGTCATTTAGACCATAAAGAATGGGTTACAACAGCAGCAGCAGCAAAACTCTCTGACTTATCAGCTCGTGTGAACGTGCAGACTAGCCACCCAGACGTGTGTTATGTTTGTACATGTCTGTGTATGTGTGTATATGCAGTATACTTAAATAAATTTTTCATGAAATAATACTTATCCTTACCACTTATAATATATTGTTTTCTGTAATTAATTATTTCTATTTCATTTTTTAAATGCTGATTTATCATCCACTAAATTGTTTTCATGACCCCATATTGGGTTATAACCCTCAGTTTGAAAAATGGTATCTTGGTCACTTTTTTCAAAAATAATTTTAGACTTTGTACTATTAAAAATCTGGAGGCTCTGACTTGATGACTTCCTTTTTCCATGTGTATTGGCAGGGCCATTTAGGCGTGTCTTTTGTCATCACAGAGTAGGTACAAATTGATAGTCTTCAGACTGACTTTTTGCCAGGTCAGGAAGTGATGGGTAATATGAAGACATGATTGACAGAAATAGAATTTGGCATTTATCCTAAACAGTATCATTTTTCTCCTTATTTAGCCTCCTCCTCTATGGCAAATTGTCGTGTAGACTATAATCCTCAGACACTAGGGCACATGAAAAACTATAAATAATACAGGGTGAGTTCAGCTTATAAACCTACCTCCACCGTCTTATATCTCACAAATTATTTAATGGGTAGCTGGAAATGTTCATTTGTGAAGTGCTGTATAGTCGTGACTGAAATCTAAATACCCAAAACAAAAAGTTATAAAAGCCAAACAAACAAAACACAGAATGAATATGACCAAAATGTAGATATTTACTGTCATGCCAGTTCTATTACCTACCAATTACATTTTGGATTTTGAGCCTTATTCTTTTTTTATAAGTTTACCAGTTAACATTCCTAGGCTTCCATGTACTTGTAAAATGAACAAATTGATCCCCAGCCCTCCACAGTTCCGCATGTGAGGAGTCAGAGCTATTTTCAACATTTTGGAAAACCTGATACGAGTTATTTTATTACTCTTTATTTTTTATTACATTTTTTTGATTAATAAGATATGGGCATTTATATAAATTTATAGGTAGAAATCTCTTACTATTTGAAGGCCATGGAAAGGGAGGGAAATCTTTTAAAGAGAGGGGTTCTTTTTGGTGATAACACTGCTAATCACTGACCTAGAAGTCTCCCAGCTCTCTTGTGTACTAAAATGGTATCAATCCTGAAGGCTGTGGTGTTAGAAACCTTTTTTGTGACAACCAGTAATGTCCTTTTCCATTGGTAATACTAACCATGTCACAACATCTTTCTCTTTTCTTGAACCAGTTTTCTTTCTCTCTCCATTCAAAATACTTAGCTTCTAAACAGTATTTTTATGTACCTCTGTAAGAAAAAAAAATCTTAGAATATGTATCATTGCTTTTAATATTGCACAGTTAAAAACAAGCAAGCCCTTTTTAATGGTTAGACTGCTTTAAAAGCTAAGTGCTTTTTCCTTTGTTTCTAAACAATTTTGTTTCCTCTAGCCTGTCCTAGTTTTTTTACTTCAGTTATGTTAGGAACTCGCAGCAGTTACGTGCTTTTTCTTTCTTTACCAAAAAGGGAGGGAAGCAGGGAAAGGATAAAGGAAGGAGGAAAGCAAATTGCAGTAGTGTTATTTATTTATAAGTAAGAATATTATGTTGACAGAAACAGGTTAATTTCTTGGCTGTAAAATATTTTCAGGCTTCATATGAATGCAAGACCAGCGGATAATAGTTACTGAGAACTATTCCTATTACCAGTTAATTGTAACTATAATCCTATTATACAGCATCTTGCTATATGGTTTTCTTGATTCTTATTGAATTTGAGACACTGTATATTATACCACTGTGTACAGTGAAACATAAGAATCTCACTGAAATACTAAATGTTCATGGTACAAGCGATTATATATATCTAGTAGCCACATATCTAAACTATGACTTCATGGTTGGTTGCTCTTTGCTTACATGTGTGTCAAAATATGGGTTAAATATATATATAAGTAGATTGATTGCAATTCTATAATACTGCTTAAAATTACCATTGTCTTTTCATTTTTTCCTATATCATGATTCTTTTGAGTTCATTATGACAGAATCAGTTAATTAAGAGCTATTAAAGGATGGGTGGAGGGGTGGGAGAAGTAGGGGAAGTGTGAATAAAACAGCCATTTTGTTAGCACATCGGATGAAAATTAAAATTACAGTTTTGTTATCCACAATAAATTTAGCTTTCTTCATTTTGTTTTAAAAAAATGATCAATAGGTTTCTATTAAAAACAAGCCATGTAAAACCAACTTCTTTTCTTTCTCTTCCTTCCTTCCTATCTTATTTTTCTTTCTTTCTAAGACTGAAAGGATGGGAAATGCCCATGGTCATCGGATAATGGTTTCAGGATGGCATCTGCACAAAAAAGCAAATTGGCATCTAAATTCGTATTCTTTTGAACTGAAGGTTGCAATCCAATAAATGGGTCAGAAATTAAAATACCTGGGGTCATCACAGGCATTTTTTAAAAATATGAATAAAATGTAGTAGAATAGGAAATATCAGAGTATATCTAGTGTATTTATTTATCAATTATATCTATTAAGTTTATATGTAGTATGACACTTGATATTTTAAAAGTTTTGCGAAGTACTGTGGAAACTGGCATGAAGAAGCATTGATTTTACTTACAGGAAAAGAGGGACTGAGGAAAAGCTTCCTGAAAAAGTAACATTTAAATTCAGTCTTTGAAAATGCATAGGCATTTGCCAAACTCTCTTGGAAGAGGGAGTTTAAGGATAGCGGTGGGGGAAGTTGGAGTGTTAGCATTCCAGGGCAAGGGAAGTACCTATCCAGGTGTATAGTGCAATAAAGTACCGAACATGTTTGCAGTTGAGGAGGATAAAAAATAATCTGCTGAGAGTGGAGTTATAAGAAAATAAAGAGTGAGCTGTCAATCAGAAAACAGAAGAATGGGATGTTTTTATTCACACATGGAAATTTTAGACTTCAGTATTTAAGGTGTATCAATTTCAGGTAATAAGAATTCCAGATAAGAGCAGTACAAAAATTGCATGCAGTAAGATTAACTACCCTGAATAATCTAAGATGGATCATCATTCTTACAAACGATTGTCTATTTCAAGTAACACTGAGATCCATAAATTGTATCAGCAAGATGGTAACATTGCAAGACAAGTAAATAAACAATAAAAGTATTCTAAGACACTAACTTCATGTTATCAAGAATTATTCTTTAATTGCAAAACAATATAGCTTTGCTATTCTGAAGAAAGCTAATATTGACTATGATTTTTTTTAAGTTACATGTGTTCTGTACTCTCCTACTTCCACCCAGCAATTCCTCCATATTCTCTTCTATATAATCTTGCCTTTCTTCTCTTTTTATATAGGAACTTGGATTTTCTACATCATTCATTCATTCATTCAACAAACATGAATTGAGCCTACTATACTATATTCAAGCTCTTATGATACCAAAGTGAAGATAATGGCCCACACAAAAACTTGTATGTGAATGCTAATAGCAGCATCATTTGTATAGTAAAAAAAAAACTAAGAACAAACTAGATGTCTATCGTATTGTATGATTCACTTATATAAAGTGTCCAGAAAAGGCAAACCTATAGAGACAGAAAGCAAATCAGTGGTTTCCTGGGGCTAGAATAGCATGAAGATTAACAACAAATGGCCAAGGCAGAAATGTATGGTATGATGGAAACGTTTTGAAATTGGAAATTCTACAAATTTACTAAAAATCAGCACACTATGCTTACAGTGGATGAGTTCTGTGGTATGTAAAATATACCTGAAAAAGCTATTAAAAAATAAATTGTTCATAAAAAATGGAGATTATAAAACTACTGCCCTTAGAGATCTCATAGTTAGTCAATGAAATAAACATATAAACAAAGAATTATATGCAGTGTGCTGTGTGTGCATGTAAGAGGTCCCATGAGACCCCTAAGGAGGGAGCTTTAAACTGTGACTAAGGGTTTTTATGCAAGAAATGCTTTACATAGAAAGTGATATTTGAGAATAATCTTGTAAAGTGAGTAGGGAGTTTGCCAGATGGAGAGGCATTTGTCTCTTACTGTGTCTCATAAGAAGTAACAGGTCCTCTCTCATCATTTTTTAGGCATCTTATATTTTTTATATTCATGTAATGAAAGATGTAAATAATTACAAAATTTACATATTGATAACTGGCTAAGGAAGCTAAACAATAGCAAATTTATTAATCCTTTAACAATAAAAGTCGATCATATTACTTATGATATTCTGATGTTTGCATCTTACTCATTATCTGAGGTTTTTCAGCAGCAGAGTAATTTATAGTTCACCTTTGAGAAATCCTTACATTCTTTAATTATATGTGTGTTTATATTTGCATATAGTATATTTTTTCATATGGCTGTTAAATAGTTAGAACATAAATACTTAAGTTGTTTAAACCTAACTACTTAATAAACAGAAGTGTTAAGTATATATCTTTAGGCCTAAGAGCATCATGAAAAAAATTAGTGAGACATTAAATGCACTACAAACCAAGAAAGAACCAAGAATTTCAATACAGTGTTTGATGATGAGAATAATAAAGTGAACACATTTGCAATAGAAATGCTTAACTTACATAAAGGTACCTTTTTCCTTAGACTTCAGTATGAGATTTGAAAACAGGTGAATAGTTCTATTTCTTACAATATGGAAGACTGAAGAAATCCTAAAAACTTGTCATTACAGAACACTAAAATGCTGCATAAATTACCCAAAATTATAAGATGCAAAAAAAAGCATGCTTAATATGGTTAAAGAAATTAAAGAGAGTATCAAAAAAAATGAGCAAAGAATGTGAAACTATCAAAATTGACTTTTTTAAATAACCAGTTAGAACTTTTCAAAATGAAAATATAACTGAATTTAATATCTTAATTAAACTGTGAATTAGGTAGAGCTTAAGAATTTATAAACTTGAAGATGGAGCTGAAGTAGTTGCCCAGAGTGCAACACAGAAATAGGAAAATATAAGCTATGTAAAGGAGCAAGAAACTCAAGAGTCCATTGATATCTATGATTTGCTTTTCTTATTACCCATTCCACATTTCCTTTGTTCTCAGCCAGAACCCCAGCTAGCTAGGGTTCATTACTGTGTAAGATGACCCAGTATTTTAGCATAGGTCTAACCTAAAGTTAGACCCAGTAACTTTAATTGCTGAAGGGTCTGAATCCTCAGCAATTCTTTTTTGGTGGCTAGAGTTTTTCATTAATTTTTATTATTGGTCATGGAAGTATTAGGATGTGCTCCAGAGACCTCCTGGGTTGCAGACACAATCCTCATTGCTCCTATTGTGTATTCACTTACTTTCCCCTTGGTAGTCAGGATCAGTCACTTTGATCAGTTAACACCTTCTTTGCCAACTGGTTTAGTAGTATGATGAGCCCAAAATAGTCAGGTGGCAGTCTCATCTTTCAGTTCAGTGGAACAATAATTGTATTCCTCTGAAAGAAGCATTTCCCCTTGAGAACTAACCAATAGGCAGAGCTCAGGTTGCAGATCGGGAAACAAAAATTATGTGAGTGGATTATTAGGTATGGTAGTTAGAGGAACCACTTCCATTTCCATTCCTTGATTCCTAACTATGTATTTTGGCTGTGGGTGGGACAGCACTATGTATGGTCTCAATACTGCACCCTGTAAGACAGAATGCTATCCTTTCAGAGTTTTGTCTCCCAACTCATTCAGTAAAGCTTTCTATAAGGCCTGCTATTTCTGGGTATGTGGTAGGACCATTTTTATTCCATGGATATGTCCATTGCTTTACTATCTTTGTTGTGAATTGAATTTCTTATCAGAAACAAAGCTGTGTGGAATCCATGAAAATGGATAAGGCATTCCAGTTGATATTTGTACTAGCCAGAAGCATTATGACTAGGAAAGATACTTCCATATCAAGAATGCATTTGTTCCAGATAGGATAAATCTCTGCTCTCCACATGGTAGAAGGCATCCAGTGCACTCACTCAATCTCATTCAGCTGCTAAGTGGCTGACCCCTGTTCCAAGTGGGGAATGGTACCATATCCGGGGATCAGAGACTATGCTGGTGTCTGTTGCCAGGTAATTAACTGCGTTATTAGGTACGTAGCTGCATACCAGGTGCTAAACGTTGTGTTGATGATGTTCCAGTGATGATACCACATCTAGAACAGCAGCTGCCATTCGAGTGATCATTTGATTAAATTTATAGTAATCCAGTCATATTTTCAGGATCTAATCAACTTCTGTACACACTAAACAGACAAATTAAATGGGGATGTGATAAATACCACCTTCCCTGAATCTTTCAAGTCTCTGGTGGTTGCACTAACCCCTGAAGTTCCTCTAGGGATGTGTTTTGCTTCTAGGCTACTGTCTTGATAGAAGCTTCAGGAACTTCCGCTAGCCCTTACTACCATAATGGCCCTTACCCCTGGGTCAAAGTCAAAGTGGAGATTCTGCCAGTGGCCTGGTATTTCTACTCTAATTACATATTCTAGGACAGGAAAGTAATCTTAGTGTGAGTGTATGGACCAACGGGGTCCACTCTGAGTTAAACCTGGGCTATTATTCCATCTATCACCTGAACATTATAAATCTCTATTATAACTGCTGCACCAAATGGCATTTGGAGTCTCCAGAAATTTGCATCAGTTCAGAAAGATATGGTAGGTATAATTCTAAAATGGTCTCCCAAGATCCCTTCCCCCTGGTTTACACATACCCTCTCCCAGTTATTCAGTCAAACACTAATCTAGGTTCTACTGTGAAAGGATTTCACAGATGTAATTAAGGCTCCAAATTAGTTGTCTTTAAGAAAGGGAGATTATCCTAGGTGAGCTATTCCTGAGGGGAGAGATTCGAAGCATGAGTATTCATAAGGTATACAATTGTCACCATTATCTAATTCAAGAACATTTCATCACACCATAAAGACCTTGTACCCTTTAGTAGTCACTCCCTGGCCCTCCTTCCCCTCAGGCCCTAGGAACCACTAGTATACTCTCTATCTCTATGGATTTGCCTGCTCTGGACATTTCGTATAAATAGAATCATTCAGTATGTGGCATTTTGTGTCTGGTTTCTTTCACTTACTGTGATGTTGTCAAGATTCATCCATGTTGAATCATGAATAAGTACTTCAATTTTTTCATGGCTGAATAATATTCCATTATAGATATATACCATATTTTACTTATCCATTCATTAGTTAATGGACATGTGGGTTGTTTCCACTTTTTTATTATTATGAGTACAAGTTTGTATATGTGCATAAGTTTTTGTGTGAACATGTGTTTCAGTTCTCTTGAGTATATACCTAGTAGTGCAATTACTAGATCTTAACGTAGTTGTATGTTTAATCTTTTGAGAACTGGCAAACTGACTCCCAAATTATAATGCAGCTGTGCCTTTTTGCATTCTCACTCTTAGTGGCTTTTTAAATTCTGTATTTCAGCTGTGAAAAGAAGGGGTGCATTTGAGGTTTTACAGGGAGGGAATGAGGGGATAGAATGAAAAGAGGTTATTACATTATAACATTTTTTTCCTATCCTGTTTTAAATTACATGTAACTTTTTTCCTAAAACATTTAGGGAAACAAACTAGAATAATTAGTAAAAATTCAGAAGTCATTGAGAACTTTACCAGCTTTTTTATCTTTATTTGACAGTACTGTTTTATTTCTTATAGAAAAGCTTGCAGAGGCTCAGCGGAGGTTTGCTACACTTCAGAATGAGCTTCAGTCATCACTGGATGTGCAGAAAGAAAGCACTGGTGTTACTACTCTGCGACAACGCAGAAAGCCGGTCTTCCACCTGTCCCATGAGGAACGTGTCCAACATAGGAATATTAGAGACCTTAAACTGGCCTTCAGCGAGTTCTACCTCAGTCTTATCCTGCTGCAGAACTATCAGGTACTTAGATTCTTACCCCGGAGAATGGAGCCTTTAAATAATTGAGAATTTTGGAATTACATTGAAGTATACTAGTAGGCCAAACCAAAAAAGGGAAATCCTTAGCATGTCATTACTCTTCAAGTTCTTATTGGGATTTCAGATGTTCATATTGGCTAAAAACCATGTATCAAAAGTGGTAAAATAGTGTTAACAAGACCTCTATTTTTTAATATCAGATTTCTAAAACCTTTCATACAGTATTCAGGAGGAGCCCTTTACTCAAGGACTGATATTTGCCTCCTATTTTTAGAGGCATCTGGTAGTGGTGAGTAGAAATAAGAAAGAATGTTATGTCTGCTGAACTACCGCTGGCTATATAAGAGCTTTTATATTCCTGCAAACCTATAGCAACATTTCTATACAAAAGCAATTGGATAGTTTACTTTCCTGCAACTAATACTAATAACATAAAAGATACCGCCTTTTCAGCTTGCCACTAAGAATCCTTCCAATTATGTTATCTGTAGCTGCAATATACCTGTATTTTAAAAAAAATTATGAAAGAAAAGAATTTAGGTTATGGTAAATAAGTATAGAATCCACATATCTAGGCTGTTACATATATATCAAATATATCACTCAATATTTTTAAAACCCAATCTGAAAAGTTGAACTACCATGTATGCTAAAGTACGGAAATACAGAGCATGTACTCTTATCTAATTCTTCATAATATTGTTTACATAGTTAAATCTATAAAGAAGTTATTGAAAAACATTATTTGTTTGATAATAAACATTTAAATAGGCAAAAGCATCGCCTGCCTCTAAATTTAGAGAGACCTTAGGCACTATTCTTTTTTTTTTTTGGCACTATTCTTTTCCATTTTGTTCTTGTGATTATTCTAAGCAGTGGTTAGGATCATCACAGGATCATACATCTTAAAGAAACTATAAAGGGTATACAACAAACATATTACCAGGTGTAAATATTAGAATTTTAAAATAAAAAGTAATTATAGTCTTATATCTGCAAGAATCTAAGTTGTTAATGCATGTGCTTGTTTCCACCTTTCCCTTTCATAATCCTACTTTTTTCTTTGGTGACTTACTTTTATCATTCAAAGAAGAACACAATTAGAAAGCAGTTTTAGAAGAATAGAAAAGTAATTTTATAAGATACATATAATGGGAAATTCCTTTCCTTTGAAATTTGTACATAGCTTTATAATTTATTTTTGAAAATAAACAAAAATATTTCTTTCTTCTTACAATGTTATAAAACTAACATATTTCATTGATTATGCTTGCTTCTATTTTACAGGGAAATACCACTGTTACATTTTATTTTATTAGCTTTCCTGGAAGCTTTTGTTTTGGGTAGTTATAAAAAGCCCCCTTGGGAAAACAAAAACAGTTGTTAATTTATAAGGGTTTTTATCTATCCTCTTTTCTTTGAGGCTATTTATTCTGTAAGAATACATTTATTTTGAGAGTAAGAAAAAGGAAAAATGATTGAAAGCAGCCTCAAGTCATGGTATATGCATTCAAAGGAGAGTTTAAGATTAAAGTATGATTAAAGTAACATTAAAGTATGAGAAAAAAAATTGTAAACAAACCAGCAAGTAAGCAAAGCCTAATTTAGAGAGTGCTCTGTTTTTTTTAACTGATCAGGAGTTATGTGATAAGCAAATGTGGGAGACCTCTGGTTTAAAGAACCAGACAAATCCAGTTTCCTGCTTTTTTGCATATTGGTCAAAGAAAACAGAATTTGAGACTGTAGAAAAGTAGTACTTTGGTATAGTAGAAATGGAGGAAAAATGTGAGATCCTACCCATTATCAGCAAAACCCTATAACTAACCTTTTCTACTGACTCTTTTTTGTACTCTTCTCTCCAAACTGAGGATGAATAGAAGCAAAATGAAAGTTAAGAGAAATAGATGATCTTTCATTTTCCATGCTGATACATGCTTTCTTGCACAGAAGGGGGAAATGTATAATTACACCAGTCCTTCAAAAAGCAGAGAACTAATAGATTTAGTATATTATAAATCCAAATATTTCCTGAAAATACTCACTTGATCAAAGAAGCAAAATTACATACGTAAGTTATTTTGAAAACAATTGTATATATGAAAATGGAAATAAAAATGTTTGAGTTTAGTAGGACTTTAATGTACTTGTAATTGAAATACTAGGGTTCATAGTTCAGGGTTTCTTTTACCGATAGCATACTACCTAGAAATAAATAAATGAAATAAGAAGAGTCTTATCCTTTTAGTAGTAAATGCTCTTATGACAGCATTGCCTTTTCCTTCTGTACACGATCTTGAATCAGCTCTGTCAATACAAAATGCTTACTATTTTTCAAGTTTTTTTAATGGAAATTACAGTAGTGTTTCTGTTTCTTTCTGTAGAATCTGAATTTTACAGGGTTTCGAAAAATCCTGAAAAAACATGACAAGATCCTGGAAACATCTCGTGGAGCAGATTGGCGAGTAGCTCATGTAGAAGTGGCCCCATTTTATACATGTAAGAAAATCAACCAGCTCATCTCTGAAACTGAGGTACAGTAATCTCATAATAGCACATATTTGTAATAACATGTATTATTTTTAATGAAATAATTTCTCATTTCTGTTCTCCTTTTTGTAGTTAATTAGTTGCAGGCTTTGAATATATTCTTACTCATTTTTTTCTTTTGCTTTAACAGTATACATTCACCAAGAACTTATCAGAATACCATATATATAAATGGTTCAAAATTATTTATGCATTACTCAAGTTTAGTATAACCTGTGTCAGAATTTAATAATGTGTCTTTTTAGGCTGTAGTGACCAATGAACTTGAAGATGGTGACAGACAAAAAGCTATGAAGCGTTTACGTGTTCCCCCTTTAGGAGCTGCTCAGGTTAGTACTTGTTCCATTTGTTTGGTTAATTGGTTTTGTCTGTTTAATGATCAATACAATCTATTGAGCTGATAAAATACACTAGTTTGTAATATCTTGTAGTAATAAAATATCTAGTTGTAATATTGCAATATCTTCCCACCTTTCCCTTCTTATTCTATACTACTCCTATTTTTTCTTATTGACATGCTACCTTGGTCTCACCACATGACTGAGATTGGAAGTAGGGGCCGGATTCAGATGTCAGGGCTACTACATAGCTTCATCCAAACTGTAGTAGATACACCTAAAAATATATTTATTAAATGATATGTACACAACAGTTACACCAAAAACACTAGTGCTATCTTCTGTGTCCTAATATAAGTCTCAATAAACTTAAAAGAATTTAAATCATAAAAAGTTTGTTTTCTGACCACAGTAGAATAGAAATCAATAACAGAAAGAGCTTCCTCATCCTAATAAGAGGTGTTTATGAAAAATCTAAAACTAATATCTTACTTAATGGTGAAACACTTAATGTTTTCTATATTGGGACAAAAAAGGATATTCACTCTTACCACTTCTATTCAGCATTGTGCTGTAGATTATGCCAATGCAAAAAGGTAAAAAAAGGAAAGAAAAGACAGTCAGATTAGAAAGAAAAAAATAAAATTGGTGGAGTTTTTTTGCCAGTGACAGGATGACCTGTGTAGAAGAGCCAATGACTTTCTAGAATAGCTACTAGAATAAGAATTTATTAGCAATGTTGCAGAATACAAGATTAATATATAAAAATCAATTGTATTTCTATATACTGTCAAGAACGTTGGAAATCAACACTTAAAAAATAATTCTAGTTATAATCAAAATGTGAAATATTTAGGGATAAATCTGGCAAAAGATGTGCAAGAGCTCTATATTGAAAACTACAAAACATTGCTGAGATAAGTTAAGACAAATATGTGAGAAATACACCATAGTAATGTATTAGAACACCCAAAATTTTTTAGATATTATTTCTTCCTATATTAATCTATGAATCCAACACAACTCAACTAAAAATCTCAACAGGCCTTTTTTTCTTTATTAAACAATTGGTAAGCAAATATTTAAAATGGGGGGGGGAACACAAAGGACCAAGAATAAGCAAAAAATCTAAGAACAACTAAATTGAAAAATTTATCCTACCTGTTATCAGGCTTACTATTAAAGCTACAGTAATCAAAACAGTGTGGTATTACTATCAGGGTAGGCAAATAGATAATGGATCAGAATAGAGAGTCCAAAAATAGACCAATAAATATATGGACAATTAATTTTCAGTAAAGATACAAAGTTAGTTAGTTCAGTGGAAGAAGGATAGCCTTTTCAACAAATTATATTAGAGAAATGGCTTCCAAAAATAAAATTTCTGTACATCCTTCACAGCATATATCAAAAATTAACTTTAGTAACCATAGAACTAAATGAAAACCTTAAACTACACACTTTTAAAGAAGAATATATGAAAGTCCTGATAACTTCACATTATACAAAAATTTTTTAGAAGTGACACTAAAAGCATTTCATTAAAATTAAAAACTTCTGCTCTTAAAAAGATATTAAGAAAGTGAAAAGAAAAGCAACAGAAGAAAATATTTACAGAATATATCTGATGGAAGACTTGTATCCAGAATATATAAAGAACTCCAATGCTCAATAATAAAACAACCCAACTTAAAAATGGGCAAGAGATCTGAATAGACAAAGATGTGTGGGTGGCAAATAAGCATGTGAATAGATGCTCAGTATCATTAATCAGTAGGGAAATGAAAATTAAAATCACAATGAGATAACACACCTATTAAAATGACTAAAATTAAAAAAGATAGACATAGTAAATTTTGGAGGAATAAGAATTGTGATATCTCATGTGCTGCTAGTGGAATGTAAAATGATATAATCACATTGGGAAAAAAACAGTTGGCAATTTCTTAAAAAGTTAAACCTTCACCTATCATATGATCTAGCCATTACATTCCTAGGTATTTACTCAAAACAGATGCAAGCATATTTTCATACAAAGATATATACACAAATTGCATAGCAGCTTTATTCATAATAGCCCCAAACTAGAAACAAACCAAATATCTATGAATAGGTGAAAGGATAAGATGGTATATCCATACAATGGAGTACTACTCAGCAATAAAAGGGAATAAACAATGAGAAGTGTAACAGCATGGAGGAATCTCAAAATAATTATGCTGAGAGAAAAAAGCCAGGCCAAAAAGAGCATAGTTCTGTTTAACTAAGACTCTGGAAAATGCAAACTAATATACAGTGACAGAAAGCAGATTAGTGATTGCTTGGGGGTGAAATGGGGTGTGGTGAGAGAAAAAGAATTACAGAAAGGCACGAGAAAGCTCTTAGGGGTGATAATGTTCATTGTCTTAATTATGGTGATAATTTCATAGGTGTTTATGTATATCAAAACATCAATTGTATACTTTAAACATGCAATTTATTGTGTGTCAATTTAGTCAATAAAACAGTTTTTTTTTAAAGGCATACACAGTCCAACTACTTGAAAATAGAAAGAGAAAACTCATAAAAGCATCTAGAGAGGAAAGACACAATTGTATAGTTTAGATATGTGCAATGTATTGTATGTCAATTATATTTCAATAAAGCTGTTAAAAATGTAACAACTTATTTTGAAAGATAAAGGTGTTTAGGAATGCATTGTGGTGGTAAAACTAAAGAAAACATTGAAATAGTTATGGTGAGGAGGAATGGTTTTGCATCTGCAAGGGATAGGAACTTCAAAAGTAATGGAAATGTTCTGTTTCTAAAGATGGGTGATAGGTTTGGGTACATGTCTTAATAATCCAAACACATTATATATATTCTTTTGTATATATGATAAATTGCAAAATTTTTTAAACTAAAGAAAAAATTTTTTGAAAAAGTTAAATGATCGTCTTCTGGATGCTTTCACTCCTAACTTAAAAATACTGAAAATCTATTACTGATAAGTAATAAGTAAGTCAGAGGGAGTCTCAATGCTATTTTTCATTTTAAAGGTTTTTTGGAAAACATGTAAAGTATCTTAAATGTAATATCACCTCTAACAACAACAGAAGTTTCTTATAACAATTATAGCAAATATTAAAATCTGCCAAGATTCTCTCTCTCTCTCTCTCATTCCTTTAAATTTAAATTATCAAGTACTTTCTTTTATTTATTTTAGAAAACAGATTTCTCTTTATCATTTTATATATGTAAAATTACATTATAATAGATCTATATTTTGAACCTACTCACTCTGGAGATTCTGATACACCAGTCTCTTAAGAATCTGTAGTACATCTTTAAAACTTCACTTTATAAATTACCCCATTATAATAGTGTAAGTACTGCCAGAAAATAAGTTATTTTTCCCATTGTCTCTAATTATTATTCAAAGTACCAAATATGAGAACTCTAATTAATACTGACTTAAAAAATTTAAAGATGTGTACATTATAAAATGAAGTGACACTTAAATCTCTCCTGTAAGAAAAACTCAATATATTTATAAATTGCTGCCTAAGATTATAATCTTGTTTAGTGACTCATTTCTGTTAAAGAATTCAAATAACTGGCAACTCTATTCTAGTATTATAGGTTGAGGAAGGATAATTTTCCTGTTCAGATTTATAAAAATTCAGGTCATAAAATATTTGAGGGTCATACTACTAATTTATTGCGGCGTAAACCAAATGTATTTGACTTTTGCCTTACACACCCAATGTTTTTTTCTATCCACAGCCTGCACCAGCATGGACTACTTTTAGAGTTGGCCTATTTTGTGGAATATTCATTGTACTAAATATTACCCTTGTGCTTGCCGGTAAGTAGTTTAAACCTTGAATTAAATTATTCTTACTAATACACCTATGTCATATTCTGTCCCTCTACCAAAGCCACTATCAGACTACCTAAGCTACAGGCAAAAACATCTGTCAGGGCTAAGTTTTTTGTTCTTATAAGTGATAAGGGAAGGGAGGGAGGTGTTTGGTCATCTGTTTTGGTTTAGTTTTCCTTTTTGGTATAGTTGTCCTTTAAAATGTTGCTAGTTTATGACATTTCATTCTCCATTATTCTTCAGACTCTTTCTGAGTTCTGTTGTCAAGGACCTCAGTCCTTGATTACAAACGGGAGTAAATAAGATACTAGAAAATTCCTATACTAAACCTCATTCACTTTGTTTTTTGGAGACTTTCACATCCTTTCCAGAACCCATTTACAATTGCTTTGCATGTAATTTTAAGGAGCTTGGTTATATAATTTGCTATTCTGTAGAAGTTGAAAATCAGGAAGAGGCAGGAGGAATTGCTAGAAGCATGGGTACTTCCAACATCAGTGATATAACAGCAAGGAAGTCATAGTCTTACTAAACCTCCCAACAGAATTTGACATACCCCTCAGCTGGATTTGACATTGTGGATCAGTCCTTCTTGAAACTAATTTTTCGGTTGGCTTTGCTGGGATGCCACACTCCCATCTCCTAGCTATTATTTTCTTTGTGACATCCAAATATTGGGAAGTACCATGGGGCTCTATCCTCCTCTCTCTGTCTACATTAATTTCTTACCTAGACAGTCTTATTCAAGCCTGTAGCTATAAATACTATCTGTATGCTAAGGGCTCCCAAGTATATATGCTCTCTCCTCTGAATGATATATAATTGTCTCACTGAATGTCTAATAGGCATCTCAAACTTAAATGAACAATGTTTTTTTACCTCCAGGTACACTTTCTCTTCCTTATGGCATCACCTTTCATTGGTTTCTCAGGCCAAAACCCTTCAGCCTCTCTTTTCCCTCATATTGCATCTCCAGTCCATCTGCAAATCATACTGCTCAGTCTCCACCCCAACTAGTGCCATCCTTGGCAAAACAACTATTTCTTGCTTAGTATACTGCAACAGCTTCCTGGATTTATCTCCCTGCAGCCACTCTTGCCTTTATATAGCCAGCAATACTTTTTAAAAAAAATATGTTAGATCATGTCACTCGTCTTCAAAATCTAATAGTGGCTTCTCTTAAAATAAAACTGAAACTTCTTACTGTGGCCTGCAAGACCCTACAGGATCTTGCCCTTGTGGGCCTTCTGACTTTATATCCTGTCATCATCCCCTCACTTATTTTCACTTGAATTCACTGTTTCTAACCACAATTGTGTTATTCTATTCCTTGAACACACCATGCTCATTCCTATCTGTGATCGCTTGCAGTTGCCTACAGGGCTGTTCCACAAGATGTCCTCCCAGCTTCTTTCCTCACTTCATACAATCTCTTCAAATACTAGCTCCTCAGTAAGGCCTTTCCTGATCACCCTACCCTACTGTTCTACACCTTAAGCCTATGTTAGTTTTCTTCAGAGCACTTGTAATTATATGCCTGGCATAATATTACATATTTATGTTTCTTATATATGCACATGTTACCTATGTTTCTTGATACCTGTTTTCCCACTGGAACGTAAATTCCTTGATACCTGTGCTTTTGTCTTTCCTGTTTGCCATTGTATCTCCAGCACCTAGAACACTACTTCAGACACAGTAGGGGTTCCAAAAATGTTGTTGTAATTTTGAATGGATGGAAGAGAAGGACAGAGATGAAATTAAATGATATATAAAACACACACACAGAAACAGCAAAAAGGCTTATCCTAAATGTTCTTACGAGGTCTTTGTACTTATGCTTCTAAGGATAACTGTAAATTATTAATAAAGGATTAAATTCTGCACAGTGAAGGCTGCAAAGAAACATGACTTATAAATGGATGTTATTATATAAATATCCATTATATTCTTTTTTAAACTTTAATAATCACTGTAGTGCCTGAGCAAAGAAAAATTTTATCACCATCATTCTTGCTATTCTGATTGCAAGGACTATGTATTTTTCATTTTTGTGTTTCAAGTTCCTACCTCATTCCCAGATATATTACAGATGTTTAAGAAATAATTTACTAAAGTCATTATTCCTCATAAGTGTTCTTTTTAATTAAGATTGTTAATTGCACATTAGGAAATTATAACCCAAGTTATAATGGCTTTTAGAGAGCTTATGCACTTTACCTATTAACAACATGTTTTCATTTGTAATTTTAGAGTTCTCTGTTCCACCAATTACTAAAAATTACCTCTAATAATTATTGTCTACTGAAGGTCATGATTTAATATTGTTAAACTTTATGATCATATTTTACCTAGTTCTGTTTCTTTAGGTGAATGTAATCTACTTGTATGAATGCATTGAAATACTGTAATAAAAAAACCTAACCCTCAATTATTAAGCTACCTGCTGTGGGAAAACACAGACTTGTCTTCAAAAGGCCTTGCCTGGGTTTAAGGCTCAGCTCCACTGTTAATCATTTTGGCTTTAAGGATGCCACTTAACTTCTCTGAAACAATTTCCTCATTTGTTAAATGAGCTTAATACTTACATTTCTAAGGTTACTTAAGAATTTATTCATTCACCAAGTGAATTTCATGTATTTCACAATTAAGCTTGATACTCATGAGTCTTAAGATAGATAAGAGAATCCCTCTTCTTATGAAGCTGATTATTATGCCAGGGAGATTAAGACATATATTAAAATGATAGTAATACGATACAAGATAAAATATTCTAAGCAGGTCAAAGGAATGTGATTACTTTTAAATGAGAGCATCAAGGAAGATTTTATGGAAAAAATGCTGGACATTGGTGGAATGAAAGGCATTCCAAGAGAAGGAGACAGATGAACAGAGATTTAGTTGGCCCGGGTAGGGGATGCGACCTAGGAGGAGGGAGTGGAATATGTAGATTCACCTAGAGCAAGGTGAGTATTAAATGATACGAGTAAAAAGAGAGCTTAAGACCAGTTCATAGAGTTCAACTAAGCAGTATAAGAAAAACATGTTTATAATAATGAAGCACTACATAAATATCAAGTATGTAGTATATGTGGTGGGAGTTGTTCTTTCTGTGTGAAAATCTTAATCACTTGTGTATGGAATGTTTCTTTTATTTCTGAAATAAGCATGGTGTTGTTGTTATCATCATCATTAAATAAGACATAAAAATAAATAAATTACCTCATTCTTTTTATGTGAATGGTGAATGAGTTGAAAAGTTTTGTTAAATTCAAGGACAAGTTGAGGTTGTGTTTTCTTCTGTAAATATAGACTATGTATTTGTGAGACAGTCTGTTTTTTAATGTATGTGGCTTTTGCATTTAGTGTTGTGTATTATGTTCTCTCACCTCAGAATACTTCTTTGTTTGATCTTTGTGTCAGAGTAAATATAAAGCAAGTTGTCATCCTTATTTATCTCCCAGTGGGTGCTTAAAAGATAACTGTATTGAGAGTTGAGAGAGAAATATAGCATTAGTAATGTATGTATAAGCACAATTTTTATTTTCAAACATTCACATCAAAAAATAATGTTATTATTTAGTAGCTCAAGGGGGTGTGACCTGATATTTAATTTGTCTGAAATTGACTTATTCAGATACTTAGGTTCATGAAGATAAAAAGTTATTTAAACTGTTCAGGTTTTTAAACTTGTTCTCCTATATATTTGTAGCAACCTTTACTTACTTTGTTACAATAACTATGTACCATATTTCACTTTTTGGTTGGACAAAAATAATAGTTTGACCATTTAAAGTACTTATAAAGGTGTGAAATAGGCACTTATATACTAATGGCTAGAGTATTATTTTTTTTATTAAGGTATCATTGATATGAGCAACATTGTGGTTACAGCATTCACCCATATTATCAAGTCCCCCCACACGCCATTGCAGTCACTGTCCATCAGCATAGTGAGATGCTGTAGAGTCACTAGTTGTCTTAAGAATGTATTTTTTGTTGCCATCTCTTTAGAAGATGATTTGGTAGTATATACAAAAACAAATATAATCATTCTGATTAAACAATTTTATTTCTAAAAATTTATCCTACAAACATACTTGTACATGGATGCAAAGATATTTATGAGAGGAAAGCAGTCATTCCCATTTTGTTTATAATAGCAAAATCCTAGTAACCACCCAAAAACCACTCATGAATTAGGAATTTTAAAAAAATTAATAAGACTATCCATATACAAAGGAATACAGTGAATATATTAAAGCAAATGGATGAAAATGGGTACAGCACTCTGGAGAAATGTTTGGCAGTACAAGCATACCCTGATATTGCAGGTTGGATTCCAAACCACCACAGTAAAGTGAGAATTGGCAATAAAGTGAATCAAATGAGTTTTTTGGCTTGAAAAAACTTGATATACATATGAAAGTTATGTTTTCACTGTACTATAGTCTGTTAACTTTGAAATAACCCTATGTCCAAAAAATAATATACATACCTTAATTTAAAAATACTTGGCTGCTAAAAAATACTAATCATCATCTAAGTTTTCAGTGAGTCTCAATCACAGATCACAGATGACTATAACATATAAAATAATAATGAAAAAATCAAATATTGCAAGAATTACCAAAATGTGATATAGAGACATGAAGTGAGCAAATATGCTTGGAAAAACAAACTGATAGATACACTTTGTACAGGGTAGCCGCATTCAAAACACATTATCTGCAAAGCACAATAAAGCAAAGCGCAGTAAACTGAGGTACGCCAGTACCAGCAAAACTGAAGATATGATTCTGGACCATTTCTGCCTTCCAATAATATGAATTGTGCTGCTGTGATCATGCATACATATATACATATATATATATGTATATATATATATAGGAATTGGTTTCAGTACCTGTTTTCAGTTCTTTTGGATGTGTACCTAGGAATACAATTGCACAGATATATGGTAATGCTTTGTTTAACTTCTGAGGTACCATCAAATTGTTTTCCACAGAGGCAGCAACATTTTCTGCACACACTAGCAATTTGTGAAGGTCCCATTTTCTCTACATCATCCTCACCAACACTTACGATTTATCTTTTTTTTTAAAATTATAGCCATCCTAGGGGGTATGGCTTTCATTTGCATTTCTCTAGTGAGTAAAGATACTAAGCATCTTTTCATGTGCTTGTTGGCTGTTTGACAAATAATCAAAGTCCTCTGCCCATTTTTTAACTGAGTCATCTTACTATTAAGTAACAAGAATTCTTACATATTCGGAA
Source organism: Manis javanica (assembly GCF_040802235.1). Taxonomy (NCBI): domain Eukaryota; kingdom Metazoa; phylum Chordata; class Mammalia; order Pholidota; family Manidae; genus Manis; species Manis javanica. Next base: position 89,160,149 of record NC_133166.1, read on the forward strand.
TACTTGACCCTTATCAGATACTGATTTGCAAGTATTTTCTCCCATTCTAGAGATTGTCTTCACTTTCTTCATAATGTTCTTCAGTACACAAAAGTTTTTAATTTTGATGAAGTCCATTTTATTGTTTTCTTTTGTTACTCATGCATTTGGTGTCATATCTCATAATCCATTTTCAAATCTAAGGTCATGAAGATTTGCCTTTATGTTTTTTTCTAAGAGTTTTGTAGTGTTAGCTCCTGTATTTAGATAATTGATGCATTTTGAACTAATCTGTGTACGTGGTGTGAGGTAGGAGTTCAACTTACTCTTCTGCATGGGATGTCCAGTTGTCCCAGCACCATTTGTGAAGAAAATACTCTTTTTCATTGAATGGTCTTGGCACTATTGTTGAGTATCAAGTTAACCATAAATGTCTAGGGTTTTTTTCTGAACTCTCAGTTCTGTTCGATTTGTCTGTATGTCTGTTTTTATGCCAGAATCACACTGTTTTGTAGTAAGTTTTAAAACCAAGAAATGTGAGTCCTCCAATTTTATTCTTCTTTTTCAAGTTGTTTCTATTTGCGGCCTCTTGCAATTTCTTTATAAATTTGAGGATCAGACTTTCTAGTTCTGCAAAGAAAAAGGCCATTGAATCATGATATGGATTGTATTAAATTTGTAGAACACTTGGTAGCATTGTCATCTTAATATCATGTCTTCCAAACTGTGTTTCTTTTAGCAATGTTTTATAGCTTTTACTGTACAAGTCTTTCATCTCCTTAGTTAATTTATTCCTAGATGTTTTACTCTTTTGGGTGCAATTGTTACTGTAATTTTTTTCTTAATTTCATTTTAGATTGTTTATTGCTGGTATATACAAAGACAACTGAATTTTTGTGTGTTGATCTGGTACTCTGCAACTTTGCTGAATTTATTAGCTCTGGTAGTTTTATTGGGCATTCTTTGAGATTTATACTTTTTATTTTTGTTTCCTGACTATTGTAATGTATCTGTGGCCTTGCTTAGGGATCAGGATATAAAACTGTTTATAGGTTTTTATTTATAACCTCCTAAATAATCTTCTTGCTACCATGCTTGTTCATTTGCAGTCTATTTTTCACATAACAACTAGAGTAGTCCTTTAAAATTATAAATCATGTCATGTCAGTTAGGTGGGAAAACTTCCATTGGCTTTATACATCAAAGTAAAAACTTAAGTCTTGACAGAGTATGACAGAGTCCTACCTGCCCTGCCCCTGGCTAATTTAACCACTTTACCTCTCATTCATTCCAATCATACTGGACTTAGCCTTCTTCCTGTTTTCTGGAGCACACCAGTCTCCTATCTCTCTTTGCGCCCTTTGTACTTTTCCTGTTCTTGAAGCCCTATTCCTCCAGATATTCACATGATTCATTTTCTCTTTCCTTAAGGTTTCTGCAGATGTCATTTCCTTAGGGGTCTTCCTGACTACCTAAAGTAGAATCTAATATCATTCTTTATCTCTTTTAAAAAAGTGGGTTGTGTTTTTTTTTTTTTTCCTTCTAAAACCACTATCACTATCTGGTATTATAGAGAGTAGAAGTTTCCTGAAGACAGGTATTTTGTCTGTTGTTCGTTACTGAATTCCCAGCTCTTTGAATGGTGTCACATATAAAAGGCACCTAGTAAATATTTGTCAAATTAATAAAAAAATGAAGTTTCTTCAAGTAAAAGGAAAAAAGAAAACTGATATACTTCATGCTTATAATAGGCCAAACCTTGTTTTAGGCATTTAATATATATTGTTCACATTTAATCTGCTTAGCAAACATAACCAACAAGGAAACTGAAACTTAGGAAAATTAAATAATTTACTTTAATATAGGTAAAAGGTGAAATCTAGTCTGGACTCTAAAGCAAAGGCTTTCTATACCGTTATTTTTAAATTATTAAATGTGCTATGTACTTTAGAGACTACAAAGATAAATAATAAATGTTTATTTAAATTAAGTAAAGTATAATTACATAATTAAATTTCAAATAAGTGGTACTAACAATAAATTTTATAATTATTTGGAAAATTGAGTAATTGTTAGCCAAATTGAAATGTTTTATACATAGTAGGCTCAAAATGAAATATTGATCACTGAATTTATAAACAGTAAGGATCTGGCTTTTAAATAATAAGTAGAATGTGAATTTATGGAAAGAAAGAGACCATTTTTGGTATGGGGACAGCATAAGCAAATGTGAAAAGCAGACTTATTAAAAGAATAATAAAATTGATCAAGAGACAAGAATCAGTGTTTAGAGCACTGTGAGATAAGTGATAAGTTTGGAAAAAGTGAATTGGAAATCAGACTGCGAAGAACTTGAATTGTAAGACTAAGGTGTTTGAATGTTTAAACTATTGGAGAGCTGTAGGATGATACTGAACATTTGTATGACGGTAATAGAATACAGTGGTTAAGAGTGTGGACTTTGGAGCAAACTGAGTTAAAATCCTGGGTCTGCCCTATACTAGCTTGGTAACCCTGAGCACAATTACTTAAACTGTCTGTGCTCTAATTTCCTAATCAGTCAAATGGAGATGATAATTCTTAACTTTCAGAGCCATGGTGAGGATTAAATGAATTATTATATATAAAAATACTGAGAACAATTCTTAGCACATAGTAAGTATTCTATAAATATTAACTGTTGTCATTTATATGACATTTCAATTTTCACATTGCTCTTATGTTTACCCTAATTTTCACAGCAGCTTTGTGAAATAGGTATTACTATATCCTGTTTGATGATGGATAGAACAAAGCCAGAGAAGTTGTGTCATGACAAAAATCGCCAGGTGACAAAACTGATTGTATGGTTCTAAACTGTTTCTACCACAATTCTCTTTAGTCTAAGAAACTAGTGGAACAATGGCCTATCATGCTAAATGTCAAATTTTAGAAAAATTACTCTAGTAGAATTTTACAGACTGAAATGAAGATGGGAAAGAACCTGGAAATAAGTTTATCAGACTCTTGAGATAGTATAGGTTTAGGTTTTATTTATAAGAAATTCCTATACCAGGACTATATCCATTGAGAAATAAGAGAAAAGATAATTAAAGGAGACAGTATAAATTTCTAAATAATCAATTACTTGATATTCTTTCAGCTGTATTTAAACTTGAAACAGATAGAAGTATTTGGCCCTTGATAAGAATCTATCGGGGTGGCTTTCTTCTGATTGAATTCCTTTTTCTGCTGGGCATCAACACTTATGGTTGGAGACAGGCTGGAGTAAACCACGTGCTCATCTTTGAACTTAATCCAAGAAGCAATTTGTCTCATCAACATCTGTTTGAGGTAATCAAAACAAGATAAAAGTCTCACAAATATAGTTTGGCATTTGCTATAAAGCTGGTTTAGTGGGTACTGAAATCCATCTTCTATTTGAAGAGGATTATTGACTTAATAACTAAACATTTTCCTTACCTTTGTTTTATAAAAGATGTTTCTGATAGTGGTAAAAATATAAATAACAATTTTCTCTTTTTGTCTTTCCTATTCTTTATTAGATTGCTGGATTCCTTGGCATATTGTGGTGCCTGAGCCTTCTGGCTTGCTTCTTTGCTCCAATTAGTGTCATCCCCACATATGTTTATCCACTTGTCCTTTATGGATTTATGGTTTTCTTTCTTATCAATCCCACCAAAACTTTCTATTATAAATCCCGATTTTGGCTGCTTAAACTGCTGGTAAGTCCAGAAATTTGTGTATCACTTTTAGAGTAGAATGTTAATTGTTGGCTTCCTCCAGGATGAAACTCGGGCTGCTGTATTGCACAACTCCAGAAAGCGCAACTGTAGTTTGTGTGAATGGTGCTCTCACTTAAGGGGCAAAGAATACAGTGTGACTAGTACACCTGGTGTTGTGCAGTGCAGTGGCCCTGAGAAAAAGCACACATGCTAAAATGGGGTATGAAGTGTCCAGTTACTAAAATAATTTTGCAAATTAATTCATGATTAATTTAAATCATTTTGCAGATTATGTAATCAGCTGTGATAACATGTAGAACTTAATAAGTTTCCTTTTTAAAAAAAGTGATGAAACAATTATTTTCCTGTTAAATTGATAGGTAATCAGAAATTCTTATTTTATGAAAGTTTGGTTCTCTGAAAGCTGTAGGAATGTCTTGACAGATTACCAAATTTAATTTGAGAAACTGATTTTGATTCTTTTTTATAATAAATTCCATTTCTTCTTCCTCTTTACCTATTTCTTAATTATCTCAAAAATCAGTGTTTCTCAGCTTCAGGATACAAAATTTCCTGAAAAAAATGGTAGCTGTACTTTTTGTGCTAGTGTGAAGATAGCTCAGGGATGGGACATCTACTTACTCCTGAATTAAGCCAGCTCCATTTTGAAAAATCAGTTGGGAATGCTTTCATATAATCATTTCTTAGGTTATGAACTACAACTAACAGGGTGAAGATTAGCAATTAATTGGCCACTCTTTACCCAAACTTTCAGAATTCTCATAATTATTCTCAATTTTTTTCACCTTATAAAATAAAGTATATGCCTTGAAAATTAGTTTGTTTCTTTTTCTTTTTGTATGCCCCTTAGCATTAGCAGAATTTTTTTGTTCTCAGCAATACACTCCCTTTACATAGCATTAACTAAAATTTTTAAATTTGAACATATAAAATATGGCCTTCCTATTAAGAAGAAACACAGTAAGCCCTCAACTAATAAAAAGCAATCTATGATCCAATATAGGTAAGTACTTACAAGCAGTCAGGAAAAGAAAATGGCCCAAATCTCCTTGATTATTTTTTCCAAAGTTGTTATTTATTTGTATTTCCTATTTCTTAGGATTTTTAATCACAAATTGAGAATACCCCTATTGTCCTCCAATTTCATTAAATATAAGTAAATAAAAGAACAAATCATTCCCTTTAAGTGTAGCACCACTATGCCTAACTTTGGGTTTGAATTCTTAGTGTGGAACTTAGATGTACGTGAACATTTTGATTAGTTGTAGGTATACAACTACCTGTAATACATTTTGTCATCACCTAGAAAACATGTGTTTTAGAAGATTTTAAGATAAAGAAAAATTTGAGCCATTTTTTCTCTCTTGAAATTTATACTAAAAATCATTTCTAGTTAATACAGCAATATTAGATTGCCATTCTTATTTTGAGATTGTCATTTTATTACCAGATTCTGTGGAGTTTTTATACTCTTGTTATTTGCATTAAAAAATGTAGTATTTTTCTGGTTCTAAGGAAATAAGTTTAAGATTATAAATACCTGTTGTTTCCTGCCTCAATTATTCTGAAATTTCTCTGTAGTTATTTTGAAATGAGGTTTGAAAGACCCCCAAAACTCTGGTGTTTATGATTCCATTATTGCAATAATAGAATAATATAGTTGTATGCTAAGTGAGCATTTCCCTAGTGAATCCTTCTTTGTTTAAGTAGTAAGCTATGATTCATGCATGACCAGTTAGTCTTATTAGCAGAATGATTCCCCATTGTACTGACATTTATCTGTGCATCTGCTGTATGTTAATAAATGAGGACTTGTCAATGGACTAGGTTGGCAACGATGATATAATAAGAATAATAAAATAATATACTATCAGAAGCAGTAAAATACAGAAAGAAAACTTGTGATTTGTTATACTTGTAATAATAATTGTAAACAGGAAAAAATGTTATTTATATATCATTTTAATATTTATTGACCTATTGACTTATTTTAATTCAAATCTTACTGAGAAAATTTACCCTTAGACTTATTTCTATTGAATTAACAAGAATATTTCCACACTAGTTTTGTTTCTCTGATAATAGCTTTTTTAAAAGCCTCATCCTAAAATAAAGCTATATTTCCTCCTTTCGTTTTTTTTCTTTAATTTTTAGTGGGAAAAGAACATATGCCTCCTGGCCATAGTACTGGTCATTGGGTGTCATTTGTACCTATTTAAATTCGAAACTATGGAATCGATATATGCTATTCCTCTCCCCTGAAAAAGCTTAACAGTTTTTAATAAGAAATTTATTTACTTTATATGAATATTATGTGTCAAATTATATGGTTTATTTATATCAATTAGTTCATATATCCTCTCTCCAGATCTGTATTTGCCCTATAGGAAATCCAATTAGGATACATATAGTATCTCAGATTTTCTGAACAAAAATAACAAGTTATTCTTATAGAAGGCTACTTATGTTTTTAGAGTCCTTTGTTGTATAATTTGGAATCAGTTTTTCCAATATTTTCCTTAATTTTACAGTAAAATTTTTACATTTGTCTCTACTATAAGAATAAAGAGAAGTTATTTAATAAGGCACTGTTCTGGACATTTTATATGTATTAACTTATTTAATCCTTTTAATAAACCATGAAGTTGGACCTGCTGTTAATCCATATTTTATAAATGAGGAAGCCTAGGTTCCAAGAAGTTAAAAAAAGGTTACGCAGCCAATAAGTAATGGAGATGAGATATGAGCCCAGGTAGTCTAGCTCCATAGGCTGTACTTTTTTTTTTAAGCACACCATGTTTATTTTGTTATATGTAGAGAATTTACTCCTAAGTACAAAATATGTCCCTGTTTTTCTCTTACAACCAAAAGCTCACAAACTAAATTAGGCTAAACCATAGCCTTGAATAATTAATGCTAACAATGTAGCATATACTGTGAGGAGAAAAGAAATTTTAAGTAAAAGCAAAATGTCAGTATTACAGTATGATACATTCCTAAGATGATAGAAATTTCAGATATCTTGGTCTTCACAAAGGATAGAAATTAAATTAATATAGGAGCTAATACAGTCTCTACACTACCATTTAACAGTTAGATCTAATAGTCACTTTATCTAAAATGTTTAACTTTGATCCAGTGAAATAAAATGGAATGTAAAAGTCAGATTAGGAAAGAATGTGGTTATTCACAAACCTCTAAAAAAAAGGTAGAAATTAAAACTTCATCTCCTTAACTATTTATCTTCATTAACTTAGAAGATGATGTTAGCATATATCCTTTGTAATAACTTAGTATTAGTGGCTCTTTATGTGTACGTGGGTAAAAATCAGATTTCCAGAACTGCCTCTAGCTTTCTTAATACTGTTACTAAGTGAATTGTCATTTTGATCAAAATCACAAGATAGAAATTGAAAGATTTTAGCTTAGAATAAGAAACAAAGGAGAATTCCCACTTAAAAAGGGGTATTCAAATAAATCTAAGATTAATTTGACTATGTATAAATGTCAGGGAGTTAAGTATGATCTGTTTTTCTCCACCCCTCACAATATTTCTGACTGAGCTGCTTGCTCCCTTTGTATTTCCAGGGTATTTTGTATGTATATCTGTAATAGCACTTACAGAGTGCTGTCATTATTTCTTTAGGTATTTATTTGCTCAACCAGACTGTGGGTCCTCGAGGTCTTTGAAAATAGAGATAGTACTTTATTACCTCTGTACCCACACTATGCCTGACATACAGTAAATATTTAATAAATATTTATTAAATGCACAAATGACTATAAGTATATTCTTTCCTCCATTGGTCATATTATACCAACATTTACTACTTCCCCCCTTCTTCCTTTTTCTATCTTCTCTCTTCCTCCAAGTTTCTGTTTTCATACCAGTTCCTTCCTTTTCCAGTGCCATCCCTCTATCTCTTTGTTCCTTATTTAACGCATTCTCTTCCTCTTCTACTCTTATGAAGGTTTCTGTATAACCAGGCTTTGAGGCTGGGTTTGGCAGATTGTGAGTGAGAAATAAGAACTTTGCCGTAGACTACCAATTTCACTGAAGTCCATAACTAGAGATTGAATTAGATTTCTGATCCTTCGTGTTATATCCAAGTTATCCTATTGTTTCTGCCTCTTTGAATCTTTTCAGTCTCTGCCTCTTTGAATCTTTTCAGTCTATCCTGTGCCCTAGTATGCTTAAAATACTATATAAACTGGTACCAGAACCTCTTCATTCATAAATGACTAATATTCAACCCCTGAACCCTCTCCCCACCAAAAGAAAAGAGTTTGTTAAATCTTATGGTTGCAAATAATACAGCTTATCTCTCTGACTGACTTCACAACTTGCTGAAAGAGGAAGAAAATGATCAAGAGACTAAGCCAAGAGACTCAAAATCTATCAGCTCCAGAAAGTAATGTCTCAAAGCCTATATTGTGTCCTGCGGACAACCTGGTCTAACACCAAAGCCCCAAGGCAATACCTGTCACAGATACTTGATCCCCATAATTGATTTGTAATATAGCCATTTATCTCCTGAAATAATAAAGGGAAATATTTAGAGAAAGATTAGAAGGTACCGGCCAAATTAATTTCCCAGCCTGAATATGTCCACTAAATGAATATAGCTAGATGGCTGGAGATCTGTAGGTTTGGACTCACTTTCTCAAAACTGCTGCTTAGTCAGAATTCCTTGTTTTAGGAGTCCATTTTTACCTATGGGTCTGACAAGGTGCTGATTAAAGCTGCCTTCATTCCATCTTCACTTGAGTCCCCTTGCAAGGCATTCTGCACAGTTGGAGCCTGTTTCTGGTGATTACACTAGTATCTAAGCCTTCATCTGCATTGCTAGGGTTTCCCTTTTCAGGCTTCCGCAGAACAAGTCAAGATGCATGTGTTGTAGTCGTTCTGTAAAATGGAGATGGGGATAGTACCTAGCTCAGAGAAGTGTTACAGTTAATGGATTATGAAAAATGCATTATGAGAAAAATGGACAACTTGGATTAATACTCAGTACATTTAACGTGAATTCATTTATCACTATTTTCGTAAGAGTGGGTTGTAGGCTGGTTTTTGAGTCAGAATTTCAAGGCATACAGTCATCACTGGCATTAGAGAAGTGCCTTTGGTTAGGTAACAGGCATGCTTCAGGTGATGTTCCACTTTCCCTTTCTATCCTGCCCTTTGTAGGCAAAGAAAAGCTTTGTATTCAGTTAGCTAAGTTCCCATCCAGCTAAGACGGGAGAATATTCCAGAAACTATCATAGCACATGGGTCTCTCACAAAATTTTCTCTAGAATGTAACACCAGGCATCTTCTCAGTACTTCTGCCTTCCGCCACTCTCTGCTTTCCAGAACATTTCCCACCTCTCTGCTTCCTATTTTCTAACTGTAGCTATTCCTGCCTTCTCCCCAACCCTGCCTTTATTTTCTTACTTAGTTATCCATTCAACTCATTCCCTTCACTACTAATTCTCTACCTAGCCACTGTCGCTAGGTCCTTGTGTTTCTGATTGATTTGTTGATTCCCATTTTATCAGCTAAAATAATCATGCTGTATAGTCAGACATGAATTAGAGAAATTATATATGAATTTTCTTGTTTCTGTGTTTTCTGATTTTTTCCCTTTCTCCCAGTTTCGAGTATTTACAGCCCCCTTCCATAAGGTAGGCTTTGCTGATTTCTGGCTGGCCGATCAGCTGAACAGCCTGTCAGTGATACTGATGGACCTGGAATATATGATCTGCTTCTACAGTTTTGAGCTCAAATGGGATGAAAGTGGGGCCCTGTTGCCAAATGATTCAGAAGGTAGGGTATGAATGTGCATCCACACTACCATACTGCCAATATAAACCAAGAAATATTGGAAATGATAACTGAGAAATCGAAGATCATGGTGAAAACTCATCCAATAGTATTACAAACTTAATTAAATATACTGGCACTCTTTTAGCAATCTCTTTATCTGATTTAATTTGGCTCTTAAATGTTACGATTTTAGCCATCCATCTGCCAAGAGATTTACAACTTAAAGAATTCTAAAACTAAAAAAATAATTCTATTTCATTGGTGGTTATATCACAAATGCTTTAGTGTCAACAGTTGCCATCACAGTATTGCTTTATAACAGTTAAAAATACTGATTATTTAGAATTAGATAAAGTATTTTGAGAAAGTCATTATAATTGTTTTTTAATTCTTACAGGGGACATCATTTTTCTTCTAGCTCTTTTTCCCACTCGTGGTTTATGCCAGGAGTTCAGCTTATTAAAGAATTTTACCTAAATGACAAGTGTAGACAGGTTATGTTAACATTGACTAACAAAAGTTAATGGAGCCATTGCCAATACATTTTCATTGATTGCCAGCAGATCACAACTGTGTTGTAGCTTAATCACACTATAGTATGTTACCAGAATTTGAAGAAAAATTGATTTACCAGCTCCATTCTTTTCATTTAAAAATACAAACTTGGCTCTTTGTTTAAAAAAAATACAAGAGCATGTACAACTTATAGGGAATATATTATACTGTAGTGGTTTGGAGTTCATGAAATTGAAGTCATCAGAGATTTTTGTAGGCTTTCCAGATGTTTCCAGTTTTAGAGCTAACTGATTTTTTTTCTCTTTGATTAGTATAGTCATCTTCTCATTTTCTTATAGCTTTACCACACTCCAAAGAAAGTGATTCCAGAGCACATAGTCAGAAATATGAGAGGGCAGATTTTCCCACGTGGCACCGCCTGTGTATTTCATGTTCTCTCCTCATCTTACCTACCACTAATATGTTTGAGAAATATAATAATTGCAAAGAGAAAGTGATTCTGAAACCCAAGCTCCTTACTTTTATGGATTTGCTACCAGTTACAACAAATGACTAAGTAATGTGAACAAGTTACATTTTAAAATTGTAATTCTTTCTTCTTTGAAATCTTCACAGAACCAGAAATTTGCCACAAATATTCATATGGTGTGCGAGCCATTGTTCAGTGCATTCCTGCTTGGCTTCGCTTCATCCAGTGCCTGCGCCGATACCGAGACACAAAAAGGGCCTTTCCTCATTTAGTTAATGCTGGGAAATACTCCACAACTTTCTTCACCGTGACGTTTGCAGCCCTTTACAGCACTCACAAAGGTATTCTGTGATTGTGAAGAGATTTTTCAAAACCCACATTTTTACTGCTTCAATCTATTTCTTACTCTGATTACTTTTCCATTTGTCATGTTCTCTTTTCCAGTTCCCTCAGTTATACTAGTTTGTTCTTAGAGATAAATGTAGTGTCATTACAACATTTACTAAAAAGTACCATAAAGAAGAGTCAAAGTCATCCAGAATAGGAAGGATTTGTGATAATGTTTGAAGTCCTGAATTATTTTTACTGGACTCATTCTCTGGACACCTTGGATTTTCATTTGTTTTTTTAGATTTCTTGTTCATTAATGAGGTTAGGAAATGCTCGGTGAAAAATATTCCCTCCGGCAATCATGTATATTTTTAATCGCCTTCCTTCACGTAGTAGTAAGGCTTGTTTCCAGCTCATTTAACTGCAAATTGAGTTCTCTGATCTCTCTAGTTTCTTATCTCCATGGCAACGAATTATTACTTGAGACTGCTCTTCTGTTGGGAGGAGAAAAAAGCTTTTAGGTTCTGAGCCACATGCAGTGAGTCCTTTTGAATTTTTAACCTTTTTCCAAGAACTGTCAATCAAAGATTTTGCTTCCTTTTACTAAAGTGCTTTCCATCTTGGTCTGTTTAAATCAATAGCAGCCCCTACCTCAGAGGTGCAGTCTCATCTGTGGACATTAAAGAAATGTTACTGATTGGATTATTAAGATTATTTTTAAATACTTCAGTAAATTTTTTTCAGTTATTTTTTTTTCTTTAATTGAGACACTGTATTTTAGGAGGCTTAGCTAGTGCTCTAGAACTGCTGCTTAACCGAAGTATGTCTGATGGTCTTGAAAAATTAGGGTGATGGCTTTTTTGTAAGGCTTGTGATTTGTTCCAGCAGAACACTTTATAACATACTTCTACCTTTGCAGTAGATTCTGTGATTACAGTAATACTGATAATACAATCAATAATTTTACCATTATGTAGGTACTCTTGTTAAAGAATATAATTTAAATAGGTATCTCAGTGAAGGAAACACATCCTCAAAGCTCACATAATTTTAACTCTTGTTTAGGAATATTGTTTCCAGGAATACTGGACAAGAATCATAATTCAGAAGGTTATTACCAGAGTATTTATGAATCAGGCAACTGATTTGATACATGGTGTACCCTATGACTGAAGAACCCTTCACTTCTCTCCCATCCTGGGTAAAAAATGAGTACGCCTTTTTTGATGAGTATTTTAGGGCATAACATATCTTTATACTGATACTATTCAGTAAGAAATATACACAGTAATGTATCCAGGTAATCTAAATATAAAGGCATAATACCATGATGTTTTTTTAAATGAAGCAATTCTACAGTAGTAAAAAATCTAACATCTCTTTCCCATTGAATTTTTTTTTTTAGAGATTTTTTTTTTGGTATCATTAATATAAAATCACATGAACAACATTGTGGTTACTAGATTCCCCCCATTATCAAGTCCCCACCACATACCCCATTACGGTCACTGTCCAGTGTAGGAAGATGCTATAGAGTCACTACTTGTCTTCTCTGTGCTACACTGCCTTGCACGTTGCCCCCACATACACATTATGTGTGATAATCATAATGCCCCTAATTGCCCTTATCCCTCCCTTCCCACCCATCCTCCCCAGTCCCTTTCCCTTTGGTAACTGTTAGTCCATTTTTAGGTTCTGTGAGTCTACTGCTGTTTTGTTCTTTCAGTTTTTGCTTTGTTCTTATGTTCCGGAGATGAGTGAAATCATTTTATACTCGTCTTTCTCCACCTGGCTTATGTCACTGAGCATAATACCCTCTAGCTCCATCCATGTTGTTGCAAATGGTAGGATTTGTTTTCTTCTTATGGCTGAATAATACTCCATTGTGTATATGTACCACATCTTCTTTATCCGTTCATCTACTGATGGATACTTAGGTTGCTTCCATTTCTTGGCTATTGTAAATAGTGCTGCAATAAACATAGGGGTGCATATGTCTTTTTCAAACTGGACTGCTGCATTCTTAGGGTAAATTTCTAGGAGTGGAATTCCTGGGTCAAATGGTATTTCTATTTTGAGTTTTTTGAGGAACCTCCATACTGCTTTCCACTATAGTTGAACTAGTTTACATTCCCACCAGCAATGTAGGAGGGTTTCCCTTTCTCTGCATCCTCGCCAGCATTTGTTGTTCCTAGTTTTTTCTATGTTGGCAATCCTGACTGGTATGAGGTGATACGTCATTGTGGTTTTAATTTGCATTTCCCTGATAATTAACGATGTGGAGCATCTTTTCAGGTGCCTATTGGCCACCTGAATTTCTTCTTTGGAGAACTGTCTGTTCATATCCTCTGCCCATTTTTTATACGGTTATTTCCTTTTTGGGTGTTGAAGCGTGTGAGTGCTTTATATATTTTGGATGTTAACCCCTTGTCAGATATATTCTCCCATACTTTAGGATGCCTTTTTGTTCTGCTGATGGTGTCCTTTGCTGTACAGAAGCTTCTGAGCTTGATATAGTCCCATTTGTTCATTTTTGCTTTTGTTTCCCTTGCCCAAGGAGATGCATTCAGGAAAAAGTTGCTCATGTTTATATTCAAGAGATTTTTGCCTATGTTTTCTTTGAAGAGTTTTATGGTTTCATGACTTACATTCAGGTCTTTGATCCATTTTGAGTTTACTTTTGTGTATGGGGTTAGACAATAATCCAGTTTCATTTTCTTGCATGTAGCTGTCCAGTTTTGCCAACACCAGTTGTTGAAGAGGCTGTCATTTCCCCATTGTATGTCCATGGCTCCTTTATCATATATTAATTGACCATATATGGTTGGGTTTATATCTGGGCTCTCTGGTCTGTTCCATTAGTCTATGGGTCTGTTCTTGTGCCAGGACCAAATTGTCTTGATTACTGTGGCTTTATAGTAGAGCTTGAAGTTAGGGAACATAATTCCCCCTGCTTTATTCTTCCTTCTCAGGATTGCTTTGGCTATTCGAGGTCTTTTGTGGTTCCGTATGAAGTTTAGAACTATTTGCTGTAGTTTCATTGAAGAATGCTGTTGGTATTTTGATAGGGATTGCATTGCATCTGTAGATTGCTTTAGGCAGGATGACTATTTTGACAATATTAATTCTTCCTATCCATGAACACGGGATATGTTTCCATTTATTGGTATCTTCTTTCATTTCATGAGTGTCTTGTAGTTTTCAGAGTATAGGTCTTTCACTTCCTTGGTTAGGTTTATATCTAGGTATTTTATTCTTTTTGATGCAATTGTGAATGGAATTGTTTTCATGATTTCTCTTTCTCTAGTTCATCGTTAGTGTGTAGGAATGCGACAGATTTTTGTGTATTAATTTTGTATCCTGCAACTTTGCTGAATTCAGATATTAGATCTAGTAGTTTTAGAGTGGATTCTTTAGGGTTTTTTATGTACAATATAATGTCATCTGCAAACAGGGACAGTTTGACTTCTTCCTTGCCAATCTGGATGCTTTTTATTTCTTTGTGTTGTCTGATTGCTGTGGCTGGGACCTCCAGTACTATGTTGAATAAAAGTGGGGAGAGTGGGCATCCTTGTCTTTTTCCCAATCTTAAAGGAAAAGCTTTCAGCTTCTTTCTGTTAAATATAATGTTGGCTGTTTTCCCATTGAACATTATTTCAATGTAATATATTTTTATGTTTTAATGACTTTTGTCTGACGCATATGTGTAAATTGAAATTTTTAATTCCTGGTTGCTAGAAGATGCTAAGAGATTTTTTCTTTTTGTGGTGTAATTATCATTGTGCTGATTATTAGCTATAGTTGATTAAAATAACATTACAAATGTATTGTCAATTTTAATAATTATTACACAGTATTCCAGGAGAAAAAGCATTAGAAAACATAGACTTTGGAAATAATCATTGAGCCAAAAGAATAGATTCTGTATGGCTAATGTAGTAGATCTTTTTCTGTTGAATGTATATGTGTAATTGCAATAGATAAATTTTATGAGTGGGAATGATTAGAAGATGGTGAGGTAACCTTATTCAGACTCAGGGAACTGAGTCTTTAGAACTATCTTACAAGAGTTACCATAGTAACAGCATTATTGGCGGCATTTTCAAGATTGTTTCAAAGGCTGTGTCTTATGCTGTGTGTGATTTATAAAAATGGAGATGCATGAGTTACCTCTGTACCTAGAATTATTTTTTTTTAAGTGAAAGAAAGGTCATAGACCCATTTTAGGGAGACAAAGTATGATAATACTACAGCTTGCCCTCAGAGTAGGAAGAAGACAACATTTTAAACATTTCAGTATATTTTATTTTCCACCACTGATTTTAGAAACAAAGGAATTTAGCTAGCAGCCAATCTCTGTATTTTAAGAATTCACATTTCATTACAAGCCTAAATTTGAAGCCAGCTCCTAAAGTTTTTTGTTGGATTTGGGATTGGAGGAGACAGGAAAGTGCTTTAAATGGTTTTTGTGTGTCCTTGAAATTTCTTGGCTTTGACAGGAAAAGCCTGTGGGAGGTACATAATTAAAAAAAGCCATTGGGTTGTTATTTCTAACCCGTTAATGGGAAGAGAGCACATCATCAGATTCTGTTTTTCATTTACAATTTCTAAAATTCTAAAGTATTCAGAAATTAGTGGATTTTGCTTTTTACAGTTCTCTTAATATATAGGAGAATAAAACTTCTTTTAAAAATACTTTGTATTTTGCTTTAGACTTTTTTGTTAGCAGTTGCTAACAAGCATTTGCTATTAGGTTTTTAAAAATACTTGGAAAAAAGAGATATTCTCTGCTCATTTAAAATTTGTGTTCGTTCATGTTTGTTTGCTTGATTGTTTTCCAGTACCCAGATCCCTTCTTGTTTAACACTCTTAAGGGGTGTTGTGCCTCCTAATGAGGATTCCTCAGCAGTAGTGCAGGGTCCTCAGTGCAGATAGTCATCTCATTGTTTTGAGTGAGCACACATAGTCCTGAAGGGCTTCCTCTCTGGGGCTATGGCCAGTTTGTAACCCTTTTTCTACCCTGAATAATAGGCTGCTATGCCAGAATTTCCAAGTTTTAGTCTTGTTGTACCATAATAGAAACACTAATTTTTTTTAAATTCTCTAGGGAAACTTGTTCCATTGACTTTTTTTTTTAAGACATACGCAAAAACAGCTCATTTGGTTTACTATTGAAAGTAGCTCAAGTCTTTAACTCTTCTGAAATGTGATATATTCTGGTATAATTTCCCTAGCCTTAACTAGTAATGCAGAAAAGAAATAAATTATTTTAGAATTTATCATTTGTCCGTATTGGCTTAAATCCTGCTAATGCTATAAAGTCAAATGTGAGATATTATTTGCTTCTGATTAATAGTTTGACTTTAACAAATAACTTCTTGAATAACTTATCTACTTTGGCCTTATAAAATGGCTAATGTTAAGTGATTTTATAAATATTATGCTTAAAATCCTATTTCACCTTAAGTTGCTTTAAAATATTAATTGTAGCTTTAAATAAATTAAATTTCCTTTGTCACGTTTAAAAAATTTAAGAGAAATTTTAGTGTCTGTAGTCACCTTTGTTTTCTTCATTGCTCTTGCAACTAATTTAGTTTGTTATCACTTCTAAATAAATTGTATTGCTTTTGAAACATGCACAAGTTGAAAGTTTAAAAACAGTCTGTATTATTACTTAGAAATTGGTAGAGGCTCTGTAATGTTTAGAAAAGTGAACATTATTTGTGAATTCATCTTAGTGGAGCAATTTGTCTAATTGGAAAGGAATTAAAAGACAGTTGCCTGCAAATAGAATTTTTAATATTCATTTTAATTTATATATTATGTAGTTCTACATGATTATAAATATTGCTGGTAAATTGTGTTAACATATTGTTGGTAAATGTATAAACATCAAGAAAAGTATCTATATGTTTTCATCAGAGAGAAAAGAAAAAGAGAGAAAATGAGCAGGCAAATATACTATAAGGCCTTAAGTTCCTGCTAGGTATATGTTACTGTAGGGAACAAAAGTTGTAGATTACATATGGATCTCTTTTCTTCAGAGTTTTATAATGTAATACCATAAGTGTACTAGTTATTGTTACATAATTTGCCACACGAAAAATCAGTAGTTTACAAAAGCAGTAATTTTTTTCTCACTTATGCATCTATGGGAATTGGCAGACGTAGGCTGGGCTCAGCTGGATAGTACCGCTTCAGGCCACTGTACCTGCTGGGCTTTTGGCTCTTCCCTGCAGGCTGGGTTTGGGTCTTTTACCTAAGACTGTAACTGAAGGGACAGCAGTTACTAAAGAAAACTCTTCACCTGGTACTAGCAGAAACAATTCCTGTTACACAAACACCTTTTAAGTCTCCTCTTGTTTTGTATCTATCTGTTAACCTCCCACTGGCTGAAACAAGTCACATGGCCAGGCCTGAAGCCAAAGCAAATTATTTAATCAAAGAAGTGATGATGCTCATTGTTGGCAAGGATGAGGAATGAGGAACACTCATTCCGTTGATAGAATATAAATTGGTAAGTAATTTAGTCATTCTGTTAAAAGTCCGACAATAATTTATAACCTTTTGACCTAGCAATTCTTTCCATAACTTTTTCTAAACAAGTAATTAGAGAGGTGGGTAAAAATAAATGTATGTTCACAGCCTTATATAGTAAAAAACTGAAGTAATCGAATGTATAACAATAGGAGAATAATTATAGTGACTGTATTGTACATGGAATATTATACAGTGGCTTGTCAAAAATAATGCAAAGCACCTGCAAATACTAGATGAAGAATAATGGTATTATCAAAAGCTAATACTTGTTGAATAAATTTTTGGCCAGACATTCTTTTAGGCATTTAACATCTATTAATTCATTTAATCCTCACAGCAACCCTAGGAGGTATTACAATCAGAGATAGACAGTAGTTAATGGGTCAAAAGCAAATTTTATTCAGGAACTGTTGCAGTAGAGGTAAAGAGATCTAAATAAAGAGCTGAGCTCAATTCTGCATACAGAACAAATAAGTGGGAATTATAACCAAGGAGCAGTGGGCAGTGGGGCAGTGGGGGGTGGGTAGTGGATGAAAATTTACTGAAAAGAAGCATCAGGGTAAGGGATGATTCTGGCTAAACCAACTTGGCAGGATTCTTGCTGAAGGCAGACCAAGGTGATCACATACCAGGGGTGAACGATGAAGAATTTGTTGAGATACCAAAGGTGATCAGATATGGAGGGTAAGGGATCCTCTCTAAACTGACTTAACAAGATTCTTGCTACATGTAACTGGGTAATACAGGCTTGAGAGGGACAAACACCAAGTTTGATGACTAGAGAGCATAGAGGAGCCTGACTAGAGTTAGGTCAAGGAGAGGTAAGCACTTGGTCATCATTTTACAGGTGAGGAAATTGAAAGCAGAAAGGTTAAGTTACTTGCCAAAGCCATACAGCTATGAAATGGAAGAACCTTGATTATGAATCTGAATACAAACAGTGTAACTGCAAAATCAGGTAGTAAGTAACAAGAATTCACACCCAGGTTTTAGAATTATTCTCATTCTACCATACTGCCTTCTAAGCTTATAGAATGCTCTGAGATCTTCCAAAGGTAAAATGTTAAACTTGCAGTAAACAAAGACAGAAAGATCAGATAGGGCAGTTGCTATTGCTACAAGTACCAAATAAATTTCAGTTGGGAAAGCACAAAGATACATTGGGGGAGAATAATTCAAACTGTACTTTTAAGGGGATAGGCCCACTTTCTGATCTTTTGGTCATAATGGCCACTCATGAAAAACCAAAGACATTGCCAGAAACAGCTAGTTATTAAACATCAACACTTTCACGCTTTTATTAGTAAAAGCAATGTGAAGCCAGCCCGAATTGAAAGTCATTCTTCAGTTGAAGGAAACCAATACTAACAGATTAGTGTTATTTCAAGTGGTGGGAGAATGGTTTGACATAATAATTTGCTTAGAGTTGTATTCTTTATTAGGGTCTTAAGATTCATTTATTAAGTGATACCAGAGACAATTAGGTACCTAAAGCTGGCTAGCTGTTTTCTTAATATATATTGTTATTTAAAAAAAGGAATATTGCCACATTGCCATTGAATATTCTTATCTGTAGTAAACAGATAAGAAAGATCAGTGACCTAATATTTAGTATCATTGGTACTTTGAAGTGTAAGATTTGGTTTTTCATGGAAGTTTTTAGAGTGAAGAAATTTTTCTTAAAAGCTGTATTTTCTCCATATTAAAAAAAAGAGTGCTGTTATTTAATAGGGCATCTTCTTACTGTTTAAATATCACATTGACATGTTGTATTTCTTTGTTGGGATTCTCGGGGCTCTCTAAAAATATTTTTTAGTTGCATATGAATAGTCCCAAGAGCATATTTCTTTTAATGGCAGAGTTGTGCTGTTTGCAACTATTTTATCCTTACTAGGAAGTATTGTCAAAGGAAATGAGCATCTAATCATCAGGGAAATGCAAATCAAAACCGCAGTGATATACCACCTCACACCAGTTAGAATGGCCAATATCCAAAAGATAAGAAATAAAAAGTGTTGGCGAGAATGTGGAGAAATGGAATCCTCCTACACCGTTAATGGGAATGTAAATTAGTGCAGCCACTGTGGAAAGCATTATGGAGATATGGACCTAGTGGGGATTATGTTAAATAAGTCAGAGAAGGACAAATACCATATGAGTTCACTTATTTGTGGAATATAAAAAAGCAAAACAGAGTGAACAAAACATTAGTAGACTCATAGACACTGAGAAGTGACTAGTGGTTACCATGGGGGAGGGGTTGGATGGGTCAGTGGGGAGGGGGAGGGATAAAGTGGCACAAAAATTCTCAATCGTAATATAAGTTGGTCATAAGGATGGTAGTACAGCATGGAGGATATAGTTAATGGTTCTGTAACATATTTCTATGTTGACAGATAGTAACTGCACTAGTAGGGGTGAGGATTTAGTAATATGACTAACTGTTGAACCACTGTATTGTATACTTGAAACCAATATAAGATTATATACCAATGATACTTCAATTAGAAAATGTAAAAAAAACAATTACACTTAAAAAGAAAAACAGACAATGGGGTTTTGGAACTAAATGGACTGCACAACACTATAAATGCATTAAATACCCTGAACTGTTTTCTTTAAAATGGTTAATTTTATGGTATGTGAATTTACCTCAATCAATTACTTTTTAAAAAAAAGAAAATGAGGATCTACCAAAGTAGAATATTGAAGCTTACACCTTGTTTCATAGCTGGTATAGAAAAGACTGAATCACTGAAGAAAGATAAGCGGAAAGCCTAGGACCTGTTCTATAATGTTCCTCCTGCTCAGTTACGAATGTACAGATGGTCCCTGACTTACAACTTTTTACCTTTACAATTGTGTGAAAGCAGTACACATTCAGTAGAAATCGTACTTCAAACTGTGCATTTTGATCTTTTACCAAGGCTAGTTATACTCACTAGGATACTCTCTCCTAATGCTGGGCAGCAGCACTGAACCACAGCTCCCAGTCAGCTTCATACAGTTACAACCATCTTGTACCCGTAACAACCATTCTGTTTTTCACTTTCAACACAGTACAGTACTCAGTAAATTACATGAGATGTTCAACACCTTATTATAAATGTTAGATGATTTTGACAACTATACGCCAATATAAGTGTTCTGAGCACGTTTGAGGTAGGCTAGTGTAAGCCATGATATTTTGCAGGTTAGGTATATTAAATGCATTTCTGACTTAAAATATTTTCAATTTACAATAGATTATCAGAACATAACCCCATCATAAGTCAAGGAATATCTGTATGATGAAGTATGTATGTTTTCTCAAGAACTGAAAAAAACTTGACAGTTCAAATCAATTTTTTTATATCTTTCATTAAACCTATGCAGAAAGTAGAGCTGAAAGTTATCAGGTAACATGTCCAGGTTGCAATAGGATTAGGGTGATCCCAAAGTTTACATTTTTAACATATGTGTCAGGGTACTCCTACTGACCACACTTAAGTAAATACTAGTAGACTGTAAAGAAGAGAGGTTGTAAGTGGATATGGTGTTGAGCAAATATGGAAACAAGTAGGTTTGAATATTGCTTCCTCTTATTATACTATTTATGAATGGTTGAGAGGCAATAGAATATTCTGGAATCATGCACCTTGGACATGTTACCTGATAGCATTCTCTACTTCATCAGATTCTAAGGAAGTATCTGTAAAGTTTCTCAGAAAAGAGTGAGAAATCAGGGCAGAGACAGATCAGAGGTGCTACTCTAATGGAAATCTCAACATACAAAAATCAAGAAAGAAATACCAGGGTCCCTTTACTGATAAAAAGATTTTTATGCTTCCCCCAACAGCTTTTATTCTGCTTAAAAGTCATTAGAGACAATTAAAATGTTTTACTTTTAATTAAATCTCGAATTAATACTGCAATTGATGAGATGGCTCCTAGATTAAATATTTGAATAGATGTTTCAGAAGTACTGGTAAAGTTTGGGATAATAGAGGTTTTACTCTACTTCTAACAATATCCAGTTTGAAAGAAAGTGCATCAAGTAAAGCTTTTCATAAAAAGGCAGCACAGTCTTGGACTATTGCACTCTGAAATTAAGAATTGTTTCAGATGGCATTTTTAGATCTGATATGTTAGATTAGTATGGAATATTGACAGGTCGTGTGGAAAAATGATGAAAAATATTTTGGCATTCCCATTCTCACTATATGCATAACTCCTATTTTATATACTCATTTCCCTTTTTTTTAGATCTGTTAATTAACCAGAATGTGAATGATATATTTATTATTTGTTCACCTCTAATTATTGTATCCTACTATGGGTGCTTAAATCTTATCCAGACTTACTTCCATTTTCAGTTAGCTATTATTTTAGCTTGTGTTTATGACTTAATTTTTTTCAGTTCAATTAAGAAGAAAGTTCCTACCCATATGAATGTAGTACCTGAAGCATTCTTATAGCTTCAAAATACAGGTACTTGAGACATTGTCAGAAATGTATAGGATCCCTATTTTTTTTCATAAATTGAGTTTGGTTGGTAGCATTCAATTTAGTTAAATGAAACTGTCTCTACCTCAACACCCAAAGAGCAAATAACCGTATTAAAAAATGGGTGAAGGATATGAACAGACAGTTCTCCAAAGAAGAAATTCAGATGGCCAACAGGCATAAGAAAAGATGCTCTACATCACTAATCATTAGGGAAATGCAAATTAAAACCTCAGTGAGATATCACCTCACACCAGTCAGGATGACCGGCATCAAAAAGACTAAGAACAACAAATGCTGGTGAGGATGCAGAGAAAAGGGAACCCTCCTCCTACACTGCTGGTGGGAATGTAAGCTAGTTCAACCATTGTGGAAAGCAATATGGAGGGTCCTCAAAAAAAATAGAAATAGAAATACCATTTGACCCAGGAACTCCACTCCAAGGAATTTACCCAAAGAAAACTACTCAGATTCAGAAAGACATATGCACCCCTATGTTTATCACAGCACTATTTACATTAGCCAAGGTATGGAAGATGAATGGATAAAGAAGATATGGTACACATACACAATGGAATACCATTCAGCCACAAGAAAGAAACAAATCCTGCCATTTGCAACAACATGGATGGAGCTGGAGGATATTATGCTCAGTGAAATAAGCCAGGTGGAGAAAGACAAGTGCCATATGATTTCCCTCATTTGTGGAGTATAACAAGGAAGCAAAACTGAAGGAACAAAACAGCAGCAGACACACAGACTCCAAGAAGGGGCTAGTGCTTACCAGTGGGGAGGAGTGTGGGAGGGAGGGAGAAGGGGGCTGAGGGGCATTATGTTTAGTACACATGGTGTGAGGGGTCACAGGGAAGACAAGTAGCATAGAGAAGGCAAACAGTGAACCTGTGGCATCTTACTACACTGATGGACAGTGACTGCAATGGGTGGGGACTTCATAATATGGGTAAATCTAGTAACCACATTGTTTTTTCATGTGAAACCTTCATAAGAGTGTATATCAATACCTTAATAAAAAAAAAGAGGTGGCAAAAAGAAAACAAAAACTGTCTCTGCAGGAGAGAAGGCAGAAACATAATTTTATCCACTCCTAAATTACTCTTTGAAATCAGTCAACAGAAATCAATCTTTGATAATCACTAAGGAGATCATGCTATTGAAGAAGAACCAGTAAATAAGGATCTATACAAATGGTAAATCTAATATATATGCAGTTTAATTATTGAATTGCCTTCGTGATTACCTCTGTCATATCTGTTTTATTCAACAAACACAAAATACCTACAGTGTGTCAGATTATAGTACATGCTAGGCATGCATAGATGAATACAGCATATCTTGCCTTTAAGCATCCTTTTGAAACTTACAGTTGTGAGGAAGAATAACAAAATAGAACATGGAAAGTGTAATAATACTATATTATCAGTACAGGTAGGGTACTGAGGTTCAAAGAGGAAGTGGTTAACTTAGGGTTTTGAGGAACAGCCAAGTTTTCTTTAAATTAAACTTCTTATTTTGAGGTAATTGTAGATTCACATGTAATTGTTAGAAATAATACAGAGATCCCATATACCCTTCATACATTATTTCCAGTGGCAACATATTATGGAAGTGTAGTACATGATCACAACCAGGATATTGACATTGACACAGTCAAGATACAGAATGTTTCCATCACCACAAGAATCCTTCATGTTGTCTTTTTCTGTCACACACTCTTCTACTTTTTCCCTGACCCCTAGCAACCACCAATAAGGTTCTCTACTTAATAATTTTGTCATTTCAAGAGTGTTATGTAAATAGGATCATATAGCCATGTAACATTTTGAGACCTGCTTTCTTTTATCTCAGCATAATTCTCTGGAGATTCATCCAGGTTGTTGTGTGAATCAACGGTTTATTCCTTTTTATTACTGAGTAGTATTCCTTGGTATGGAAGTACCATAGTTTAACCACTCACCATCTAAATGACATTTGTGTTGCTTCCAGTTTCAGGGTGTCATGAATATAGCTGCTGTAAACTCATGCACAGGTTTTTTGTGAACATAAATTGTCATTTCTTTGTGATAAATGCTCAAGAGTACAATTGCTTGGTGGTATGGTAGCTACGTGTTTAGATTTTTTTTAACTGTCAAATTATTTTCAGAGTGGCTGTACCATTTTACATTCTCATCAGCAGTGTATGAGTGGTCCAGTTTCTCCACCTCCTCACCAATATTTGATGATTTCACTCTTTTTATTTTAGCCCTTTTCATAGGTGTATAGTGATCTCATTGTGGTTTCAATTTTGTTGAACATGTTTTTATAGGCTTATTAGCCATCTGCATATCTTATTTTTTGTCCATTTTCTAATTGGGTTAGCTGGCTTTTTATTGTTGAGTTTTTAATACTAGCCCTTTATTGTATAATAATTACAATTATTTTTTCCTTAGTTCAGCTTGTCCTTTTATGATTAATGATACAGTTTGACATTTTAGTACAGTTTTACTTTTATAGAATAATTAAGCAGATATAGTACATACAGTTCCATATACTCAGTCCACCCCCATCCCACTCCATTCACACAGTTTCTCCTATTAACATTTTACATCAGTGTGGTTCATTTGTTACAGTTAATTAACCAGTGTTGATAGGTTATTATTAACCATAGTCCATAGTTTACACTAAGATTCCTTCTTTGTGTTGTACAGTTCTGTGGGTTTTGACAAATGAATAATAACATGTATCCACCACTAGTTTCATACAGAATAGTTTCATTACCCTAAAAATTCCCTGTGCTTTACCTAATCATCTGTCTCCTTTCTCCCTCTGAGCAACCACTGATCTTTTACTGACAACAGTAAAAGATGTGCCTTTTCCAAAATGTCATATAGTTAGAATCATATAGTATGTAGCCTTTTCAGACTGACTTCTTTTCACTTAGCAAAAGGCATTTAAAGTTCTCCCAATGTCTTTTTGTGACCTGATATCTATCTCTTTTTATTCCTGGATAATATGCCATTGTATGGATATACTAGTTTGTACATCCATTCACCTGCTGAAGGAAATCTTGGTTGCTTCCAGTTTGGGGCAATTATGAATGAATCTGCTGTTAATGTCTCTGTGTTGCTTTTTATGTGGTCCTAACTTTTCAGTTCAACTCAGCCTATGAGTACAGTTGCTGTTGAATCTGTTTTGTTTCGTAAGAAGATCCCCCAGACTCTCTACCAAAGTGGCTGTACCATATTGCATTGCTTCCAAAAATGAATGCGAGTTCCTGTTGCTCCACATCTTTGTTAGCATTTGATATTGTCAGTTTCTTGGATTTTAGCCACTCTAGTAGTTGTGTAGTAGTATTTCATTGCTGCTTTAATTTGCAATTCCCTGATGATAAGACGTTGAATATCTTTCATATGCTTATTTGCCATCTGTGTATCATCTTTAGTGAAGTATCTGTTCAGACCTCTTGTCCATTTATTAGTTGGGTTGTTTTATTGAGTTTTAAGAGTTCTTTATATATTTTAAATGTAAGTTATTGGATAATATTTTGCAAATATTTTCTCCCCATATGCAGTTTGTCTTTTCATCCTCTTGTCTTTCACACAGCAAAAGTGTTTGATAAGTCAAACTTACAATTTTTCCTTTTATGAATCATGTGTTTGGTTGAAGTCTAAGGACTCCTTGCCTAACCCTAGTTCTTGTAGGTTTTCTGGTTTTTCTAAAAGTTTTATGTCTTATGTTTAGACTTGTGATCCACTGAGTTAATTTTTGTAAAAGGTGTAAGACAGGTTGAGGTTCATATTTTTGCCTATGGATGTCCAGTGGCTCCAGCATCTTATGTTGAAAGGGCTCTCTTTCCTCTATTAAATTGCTTTTGTGCTTTGTCAAAATTCAATTGGGTATATTTGTGAGTGTATTTCTGGCCTCCATTTTGTTCCATTGATATCTATGTCTATCCCTCACCAATACTATACAAACTTTAAAAAAAAACAAACATGACACTGATTTATTTATTAATTGGATAAATTTGATGTGTGAGTTTAAGGTGTATAGCATGTTACTTTGATACATTTATATATTGTAATATTGTCAATGTAGTGATACCACATTATGTAATTATTATATAATTATATTCTATAAGTATATTATTTATATTCATTACACTGTTCATAAGTCTCTATGATTTACTTACCACTCATTACAACTGGTACTCTTAAAGTCCCTCTTACTCCCTTTCCCCCATCTTTTGGTAATCATCATTTACTCTCTGTTTTTTACAGTTTTAGGTTTTTTAGATTCCATATATAAGTGATATTATACAGTACTTGTCTTTCTCTGGCTTATCTCACTTAGCAGAATATGCTCAAGGTCCATTCATACTGTCAGAGATAGAAGGATGTATTCCTTTCTCAATATTCTATTGAGCATATGTACTACATCTTTTTTATACATTCAGCCATTGGTAGACAATTGAGTTGTTTATATCTTGACTACTGTGAATAATGCTGCTTTAAACATGAGAGTGCCTCTATCTCATCAAGATCCTATTTTCATTTCCTGTGGTGTATATATCCAGAAGTGGGATTGCTGGATCATATGGTAGACCTATTTTCAATTTTTTGAGGAACCTTTATATTGTTTTCCATAGATTCCTACCAACAATGAATAATGGTTCCCTTTTTACCACATCCTTACCAGCAGCTGTTGTCTCTTGTCTTGACAATAATCATTCCAAGACGTGTGAGGTGATATAATTGTGGTTTTGATTTGCATTTCTCTTATGTATCTGTTCATTTGTCTGTTGGTCATTTTAGTGTCTTCTTTAGAAAAATGTCTGTTCTGCCCATTTTTTAATCAGGTTATTGGGGATTTTTGTTCTACTGTGTTAACGGAGTTATTTTTGTATTTTGGATATTGACCCCTTACCCAATATATTTGCAAAAATTTTCTCCTGTTCTGTAGGTTGCCTTTTCATTTTATTCATTGTTTTTTGTTTTGTTTTGTTGGGGGTTTTTTTGCTGTTCATAAGCTGTTGAGTTTGATGTAGTCCTGTTTGTTAATTTTTATTGTTGTTTGTGCTATTGGTGTCATGCCCCAAAAATGATTGCCAAGACCAGTATGAGCTTCTTCCCTACATCATCTTCTAGGAATTTATGGTATCAGGTCTTATGTTTTAAGTGTTTGACCCATTTCAAGTTTATGTTTGTGAGTGGTGTGAGATAAGTGTCCAGTTTCATTGTTCTGCATGTATTTCTGCGGTTTTCCCAGCATCTTTTGTTGAAAAGATCTTCCTATTCATATTGGATATTCTTGGCCCCTTTGCCAAGTATTAGTTAACTGTATATACCAGGATTTAATTCTGGCCTCCCTGTTCTGTTCCATTGGTGAATATGTCTATTTTTATGCCAGCACTATACTGTTTTTATTACTTTGTAGTAATAGTTTAAGTTGGCTTTGTAGCATAGTTTAAAATCTGGAAGAATGATACCTCTGGCTTTGTTCTTTTTTCTTGGAATTACTTTGGCTGCTCAGTGTCTTTTGTGTTTTCAAACAAATTTTAGGATTCTGTTTCTCTGAAGAATGCCTTTGATAGTTTGAAGGGGGTTACATTGAATCTTTAGATGGTTTTGGGCAATACAGCTATTTTAACAGTATTTTTCAGATCTGTGAACATGGGATGTCTTTACATTTGTTTGTGTCTTACTTGATTTCTTTCAGCAGAGTTTTATAGTTTTCATTGTTCAGATCTGTCACTTCATTGGTTAAATTAATTCCTAAGTGTTTTATTGTTTTTGATACTATTGTGAATGGGATGGTTTCTTTTTCAGATGCTTCATCATTAAAAGAATGCGATTGATATCTGTATGTTGATTTTATATCCTGCCACTTCACTAAATCATTGATTTCCAAGTTTTTTTATTTTACTGATTCTTTGGGATTTTCTGTATATAGGATCATATCATTAACAAATAATGACAATTTTACTTATCCTTTCTGATTTGGATGCCTTTATTTCTTTGTCTTGCATTATTGCTCTAGCTAGGACTTCCAGTATTATATTGAATAGGAGCGGTGAGAGTGAGCATTCTTGTCTTGTTCCTGATCTTAGGGAAAACATCTTCATTTTTCTCCATTGAATATAATGTTAGATATGGGTTTGTCATATATGGCCTTTATTATGTTGAAGTATGTTACCTTCTAAACTGTCTGTTACGGGTTTTTATCATGAAAGAATGTTGTATTTTGTCAAATGTTTTTTTCTGCATCTATTGAGATGGTCATGTGATTTTATCTTTCATTTTATTGGTGTGATTTATTATATTTATTGATTTGCATATGTTGAATCATCCTTGCTATCCCAGGGATAAGTCCCACTTAGTCATGGTGTATAATGCTTTTAATGTAGTCTTGAATTTGGTTTGCTTATATTTTGTTGAGAATTTTTCATCTGTATTATCAGGAACATTGATCTATAGTTTTCTTGTGGTACCCTTACCTTGTGGTATCTTATTTGGTATCAAAGAATGCTGTCCTTGTAGGAGTTTGGAAGTGCTTCCTCCTATTTGATATTTTGGAAGAGTTTGAGGAGAGTTGGTGTTAATTCTTCTTTAAGTGTTTGGTAGGATTCTCTAGTGAAACTGTCTGCCTGTCTGCATTTGGAGTTTTCTTTGATTACTCATTCAATCAATTAACTCATTACTAGTCTGTTCAGATTTCTGTTTTTCCTGATTCAGTCTTGGTAGTGTGTGTGTTTCTAAGAATGTGTCCATTTCTTCTAGGTTATGTAATTTGTTGGCATGTAATTGTTCATAGTAGTCTCTTATGATTCTGTATATATTTCTATAGTATAAGTTGTAATTTCTCTTTATTCCTTTTTTGTTTTCCCACTTTTTTTCTCAATTTTATCTTTTCAAAGAACCAGCTCATTCAAAGAACCGGTTTTATTGATAACTTTTTATTGTTTTTCCGATCTCTGTTTCCTTTATTTCTGCTCTGATCCTCATTTCCTTCCTTCTGCTAAATTTGGGCTTAATTTGTTCTTCTATTTCTAGTTCCCTGAGGTGTAAAATTTAGGTTATTTGAGATCCTTCTCATTTCTTTTTGTGTGTGTGTTAAAAAAATTTTTTTTATTTTGGTATCATTAATATAAAATCACATGAGCAACATTGTAGTTACTAGATTCCCCCCATTATCAAGTCCCCACCACATACCCCATTATAGTCACTATCAGCATAGTAAGATGCTATAGAGTCCCTCCTTGTCTTCTCGGTGCTATACTGCCTTCCCTGTGCACCCACCCCCACATTATGTGTGCTAGTAGTGCCCCTTATTCCCCTTCTCCCTCCCTTCCCACCCACGCTCCCCAGTCCCTTTCCCTTTGATAACTGTTAGTCCATTTTTGGGTTCTATATCTTTTCATTTCTTGATATATGCATTTATTCATCTCAGAGCTGCTCTTGCTGTATCTCATGATATACTGTATCTCATGAATATTTTCACTTTTGTTCTTTTCAAGATAATTTTTTATTTCCCTTTTGATTTCTTCTTTGACCCAGTAGTTGTTTAGAAGCGTGTTGTTTAGTTTCTAAATATTTGTACATCTTGCTTTCCTCTTGTTGGTTTCTAGTCAAATCACTGTGATCAGAGAAGATGGCATGATTTCAGTCTTCTTAAATTTGCTAATATTTGTTTTGTGCCCTATCATGATGTATCCTGGAGAATGTCCCATGTGCTCTTAAGAAGAATGTGTATTCTCCTGTGTTGAACAGAATGTTCTCTATGTCTCTTAGGTCCGTTTGTTTTGAAATATAAGTATGGCTATGCCCTCCTTTTCATTTCTGTTTCTTTGTGATATCATATTCCATCCTTTCACTCTGAGCTTTTGTATGTCTTTAGAGCTGAAATAAGTCTTCTGTAGGCAGCATATAGTCAGGGTTTTATCCATCCGGTCACTCTGTATTTTGATTGGTGAGTTAAATTCATTTACATGTAGGGTGATTATTATATGTAAGGATTTAATATTGCCATTTTATCTTTTACCTTCTGAGTATTTTGTCTCCCCATTTTTTGTGTTTCCTTCTGTTTCTGTGTACCTTTTTAAGTTGGTTTTCCATGGTGACTTGCTCAGTCTCCCCTTTTTTTATGGTTCATGCCTCTGTGCTAGATTTTTGCTTTTTGGTTACCTTGAGGTTTACATAAAACATCTCACAGGTAAAATAGCCCTTTCTCTGCTAATAGCAATTTATCTTCATTCATCTTAGTTCCATCCTTTTACTATTCCCCTCTTATATTTTTGAGGTCACAAATTATCTTTTTTTTGGGCTGTGATTTTGTTACAATGTTGCAATAGCTATGGTTCTTTTTAATGATCTTTTCCTTTAACCTTTATGCTGTAGTTAAGAGTTTAATATAATATTCTAGAAAGAGTTACAGTTTTCTAATGCTATTTATTACTTTAATCAGAGTTCTGTATACTTTCATTTCAGCTTGAAGAGCTCCTTTCAACATTTTTTGTAAGGCAGGTCTAGTGGTGGTAGGCTCCCTCAGCTTTTGTTTGTCTGGGAAAGCCTTTATTTCTCTTTCATATCTGAAGGGAAGCTTTGCCAGGTAGGGTAGTATTCTCGGCCAGCAGTTTTAATCTTCCAGTATTTTGATTATGCCATTGTACTCTATCCTAGCCTGTAGAGTATTTTCTGAGAAATCTGCTAAAAGCCTAATGAAGGTATCTTTGTAGGTCACTGTCTTTTTCTCCCTGGCTGCCTTTGAAATTCTTTCTTTATCATTGACTTTTGACAGTTTTAATATGCTGTGTGTCAGAGAAGGTTTTTTTGTGTATGTTGAGATTAAATACGGTGTTCTATTAGCTTCACAGACATGTATAACCAGTTTCTTCCCCAGGTTTGGGAAATTCTCAGCTATTACTTAAATATGCTGTCTGCTCCCTTCTCCTCTCTTCTCCTTCTGGGATACCCATTATTCCTATGTTCACTTTCTAATGAAGTCAGGTAGTTCTTAAAGATGTCTTCACTTTTTGGTTCTCTTTCTCTTCTACCTTAATCATTTCTATACTTCTACGCTTGAGCATGCTAGTTCTCTCTCTTCCATATGACCTGCTCTATTACTAATGCATTCTTCCATCTCATTTAGTGAGTTCTTCACCTCCAGAATTTCTGATTTCTGGGTTTTTTTTCCTTTAATATTTAGAATTTCAGTCTGTTCATTAATGTTATTACTGAGATGCTTGTATTGCCTTTCTGAGTTTTCTTATACAGCTTATTACATTTCTTCATAGCAGCCAGTTTACATTCTTTATCAGTTAGATTATAATATTCCATATCTTTGGTTTGGTTGCTGGAAAATTGTCTTTTTTGTTTGATATGTTATTACTGTGACTTTTCATTGTACTTGATGAGAAGTGCCTCTGCCACTGCATTTGAAGTAGTGAACACCTTTCATATTTAGGCAAGGCTTTGTTTACTTTGATTCTAAAAGTTCGACAAGTTGGTAGTTAGGAGCCTTCCTTTTATTTTACAGAAAATGGTGCTATAGCAGAAGTTTTTCTCTTCCCAAAGCTAACTCACTGCTAGGTTTGAAAATGAGCTCATTTAAAAAAGGTGGGTGGAGGTGTAACAGAGTGGGAAGGACTATGTACTTAGCACTTGAGACTTTGGGTGTGCCCACAGCCTGATAGGGGGATCCTCAACTGTGCAGGGATGCAGAGGTCTGTAGGTGGTCCTCTTGCCTCCTGGGGCAGACTAGAGACACTTCCCTTCAGTTCTCTTAGTCTGCCCACTTCCCTTTCCTCTCCCTCCCTCCAGTCACTATGGTCCCTCATCAAAGAGAGCAACTGGTCCCTCCAGCTGCAGTGCATATAGCTCGGCAGACCCCCAACTTAACACCTTCACTCTTCATGTCCTCTGCCAGAAAGGTCCTTCTGGCTCACTGCTACACCAGCCACTGCCTTTGCTGCCATCCCCACTTCTGCCACTGCCCACTCCCCTACACTTCCCTTACTCAGTCACCTCCTCTGTGGTCCAGTCTACCCACTTTGAGGTGCATAGATGGATGAATCTGTTGAGTGCCTGATACACTATGCAGAGGTCCTTTTTCTTCCCAGTTATGGATGTCCTGTTAGTTGTATACCAGAGGGGAAAGAAGAAGGGAATGACTCACATACCCATGATGCTGAGGTTACTCCATACAATCTTGATTACTGTAATTATATAATAAATCTTGAAATGGGTAGATTGATTCTTCTCACTTTGTTATTCTTTTTCAGAATTGCTTTACCTATTCTAGTTCTTTTGCCTTTCTATAGAAATTTTAGAATAATACTGTCTGTATCTACAAAAAGTCTTGCTGTGAATTTGATAAGAAATTTGTTAAACCTATATATCAATTTGGGAAAAGTTAGTATCTTTACTATGTTAAATCTTACAGTCCATGAATATCTCTCTATACTTCTTTAGATCTTTGATTTCTTTCTTCAACACTTTGTGTTTTTTAATGTACAAGGCTTTCATATTTTTTTTGAGTGATTGTGAAGGATGGTATTGTTAAATTTTGGTGTCTGTATGTTCATTATTAGTACATAGAAATACATTGATTTTTGTATATTTATCTTATATACCAAGACCATACTGCGATCATTCATTTCAAGAGGGATTTTTTTGTATACTCCTTGTACTTATCTACATAGACAGTCATGGCATTTACAAATAGGGACAGTTTCATTTCTTCCTTTCCAGTTTCTCTGCCCTTTTTCCTTTCCAATTTCTCTGCCTTTTACTTCCTTTTATTTTCTTTCTTTACTTAATTGCCCTGGCTTGAGCTTCCAGTACTATGTTGAGTAAGAGTGATGGGAGCAGATACCCTTGCCTTGTTTCCAGTCTTAGGGAGAAAGCATTCCATTGTTCACTACTAAGTATAATAAATAAAACTTCCTCAGCTAATGCTGTAAGTTTTTGTTGCGGAAGCTTTATCAAGTTCTGGAAGTTCCCCTTTAGTTCTATTTTTCTGAAGAGATTTTAAAAATCGTAACTGGGTATTGAATTTTTTTCAAATGCTTTTTCTAGCTCTTTTCATATGATTCTGTGGTTTTTCTTCTATGGGTTAGCCCATTAATATAGTGAATTATATTACTGATTTTTTAATACTGAACCAGCTTTGCATCTCAAGAATAAGCCCTACCTGGTCATGGTGTATAATTCCTCTTATATAGTATTGAATTCTATTTGCTAATATCTAAGGATATTTGTGTCTGTATTCATGAAAGATATCCTGTACTTTGCTTTCTGTGTACTGTCTTGGTTTTGATATGGGTATAAAACTAATTTCCTAAAATGAACTAGGAAGTTTTCTCTTTTCCAATTTGTAGATTTTTTTGTTACAAGTTTGGTAGAATTCTTCAGTGAAACCATCTGTGCCTGAAGATATATTTTGGGGTAGTTTTTAAATTACAAATTCAGTTTCCTTTATAGTTTTAAGACTATTCAGATTATATATTGTGTACTGGATGAGTTGTGATAGTCAGCATTGTTTTGATGAATTTAGTCCATTTCATTAAAATTTATGGGTGTAGAGTTATCAATAATATTCCCTTTTTATCCTTTTGATGTCTTCAGGATTGGTAGTGATATCCTCCTGTTTCATTCCTAATATTGATCATTTGTGTCTTCTCTTTTGTCAATTGTACTAGACATTTGTCAATTTTATTGATCAAGGAACCAGCTCTTTGTTTCATTGATTTTTCTTCTTTTTATTTTCAGTCATTTCTGTCCTTTATTATACCCTTGCCTCTGCTTGCATTGGATTTATTTTGCTATTCTTTTTCAAGTTTCTTGAGGTGGGAACTTAAATTATCGATAAGACTTTTTTCTCTTTTCTAATGTGTATAATATATGTATAATGCTGTGCATTTCCCTCTCAGCACTAATTTAGCTGTGTCCCACAAACTTTGATGTTTATTTTCATTTATGTTTAGTCAGTGTGTTTTTTAATTTCCTCTGAGACTTTCTCTTTGATCAATGAATTACTTAGTAGAGTGTTGTTTAGTTTCCAAGTGTTCAGCAATTTTTGTTATTGATTATATGGCCTATTTTGGAATATGTTCAGTGGGCACTTGAAAAGAATGTGTGTTCTGGTGTTGTTGGGTGGATATCCTGTTGGTTGGTGATGTTTTTGAGTTCTAAATCCTTACTTACCTTCTATTTGTTTCATCAGTTGTTGAAGAGGAGAGTCGAAATCTCCAACTGTAATTGTGGGGTTTTTTTACTTCTCCTTTTAATTCTATCAGTTTTTGCTGCTCTGGTTTGATGTAGACACAGTTAGGATTGTTAAATCTTCATCGTGAATTGGTTCCGTTATAATTATATAATGCCCCTCTCTGTCTCCAATAGTTTTCTTTCCTCTGAAATCTACTTTGATAGTAATACAGTCACCCTGTTTTCCTTTAACATTTACATGATACATATTTTTCCATCCATTTTGTCTTACCTATATCATTAAGTTCAAAATAGGTTTCTTGTAGACAGAATTATTGGGTCATAGTTTTTAATCTACTCTGGAGATCTCTTTTAATTGGTATATTTATATTATTGATGTTACAAGTCTTTTAAATGTGCCATTTTTTTTCTTGATTTTCTCCTCTCTCTGCTTTTTATTTCCGTGTTTTTACTTGAACAGTTTTTTAAGATCCATTTTGATTTGTCTATAACGTTTGTGAGTGTATCTCTTTGTGTAACTTTTCTAGTGGCTCTAAGTATTATATATGCATAACATAACAGGGTCCTAGTGTCATCATTTTATTACTTACTTTGCTCTTTGAGTTAGTAGGCACTGCATTAAGTCTTCTAATCCACGCTGAACTAGGTCAGCCCGGGACTCTCCTAGGAGATGACCAAATCTACAATGTGATTGTTACCACACATGCATTCGTAATAATCTTCTTTATGGTCATACCAATCATAATCAGGGGCTTTGGAAACTGACTAGTGCCCCTGATAGTTGGGGCCCCTGACATGGCATTCCCTCATATAAACAACATAAGTTTCTGACTACTCCCCCCTTCTTTCCTGCTTCTTCTGGCTTCTTCCATAGTTGAAGCCGGGGCTGGGACCGGGTGGACTGTGTATCCTCCTTTGGCAGGAAACAGCACACACAGGGGCATCAGTAGACCTAACTATCTTTTCTCTTCATCTGGCAGGTGTCGCATCAATCCTAGTGTCCTAGTGTCATCATTTTATTACTTACTTTGCTCTTTGAGTTTGCTATTTGAGTGGCTTATAGAAGCCTCACTTCCCTTTATATCTTTTTACCCTCCCCCATTTATAATACAATGATCTTAAATATTTCTTTTATGTACATTTAGAACCACATCAGACAGTATTACAATTTTTTGCTTCAGCTGTCAAGCATTATTTGGAAAATTCAAGAGGAAAAGGAAAGAAAACCTTTTATATTTATTCATATTTTTGCTTACTGTGTTCTTTCTTCCTTCTTGAAGTTCTAAGATTCTTTTATTATTTTCTTTCTGTTTAGAGAATTCAAGAATTCTTTTAGGGTAGATCTGCTGACAAATTCCCTTAATTTTCATTTATCTGTGAATGAATTGTTTCCCTTTCAATTTCTGAGGGATATTTTCATTGAGTATATGATTCTGGGTTTATAAATCATTTTTTTCAGTACTTGACAAATTTTGTGCTTCCTTCTGGCCTGCAGAAGATTTCTGATGAGAAAGCTGCTGTCATTCAAATTGTTTTAACCCTGACAGTTAAGGTGTCATGTTTTTCTTGGCTGTACTCAAGATTTGTATCTTTGTCTTTAGTTTTCAGAAGTTTAATTATATGGTTTGGCATATTCTAAGAGAACTTATTCTAAGTTCTCTGGGTTTATTCTATTTGAGGTTTGCTCAACTTCTTGAATCCGTAGTTTTGTCTCTTAACAAATATAGGGAGTTTTCAACCATTATTTCTTCCAAGTACTTTTTCAGGTCCCCCACTCTTCTCTTCTTCTGGGCTCTGACGACACAAATGTTAGGTCATTTAGTCATCTGTTTCTTTGCTGAGGCTTTCTATTTTTTCATTATATAAAACATGTTGTAATTGCTCATCACAATTGAACATTTAACATGGCTTATTTAGTCTTTATCAAATAATTTCAACATCCCTGTCATCTCCGTTTTGGCATCTATTCATTTTCTTTTTTCAATCAGTTGGAAATCTTTCTGGTTCTTGACATGACTAAGTGATTTTCTATTGAAACCTGGGCATTTGGGACATGTTATGAGATGTTGGAGATACACATACACACACATATACACATACACACACACCTTAGTTATCCTTTGGATTCAGATCATTCTTGCTTTTAGATAGTATAGCTGCCAACTAACAGCTTTGGCAATATCACCTTCTTTGTCACAAATACTGGTGCATTTGTGTGATTATTTGAGTATCTTATTGTATTTTGTCAATTTTTATTAAAATGAGTGAGAATTATAAATGATAGTACACATCATTACTAAAAGGAAAATGTCTGAAATTTAGTACAGTTAAAACAATAAAAATCATGAATCATGTATCAATCATCAGCTTTTAAGCAGCAATGCCTGTACTCATTGGATTTGAAGAAATTTAACTATGTCCTGTTGTAAAGGGTAAAAATGAAGAAATGTAAAATGTTTTATGCTTCCTTCTGGCCTCCAGAAGATTCCTGATGAGAAATTTGCTATCTGATTAATGTCATTAAAGATTGTGTCTAAATGGCAAGGAAGATAAAGGGGGTTTATTTTCCTTATTTTGTAGCTTTCAGGAAATGAAATTTACACATAGCATATACATCTGTTTCTTGACTTTTTCATACTCAGTTCTATACAAGTTTTTAGGGACACAGTGTATCTGTAGGCAGCCCAGAAACCATGTTGGCTTCCCCAAATATTTGTTGGAAGGTATGCATTGTGAAGATAATTAAAAAAACTGTAAAGTACAGCCCTCACCCTCAGTTTAACTTGGCAAATATTGAGTTCCTACAGCATGGAGTATAGTGCATAGGCCCTAGAAAAATGCTGCTGTGAGATCTTTCCCTAAAGATACTACAATTTAATGGAAAAGACAAGTATATACACACCATACAATTCTCTCTCTGTTGTGAAGTTAAAGTCTTTTTAAATGCTGGATAAAAAATAATAATAATAATAATAATAAAATAAAATGCTGGATAGAGTACAGTCTTATGGGAAAGAGAAAAAAAGTATGTCTATATAATAATAAAGATAAAAATGTAAGCACAGCAAGTTGTAGCACTCCAAAATCTCATGACTATAGACTATCTACGGTTAAAAGAACATATGGGATGTGAACAGATCCCAGAAATGGGCTGCTTTAATTTGTCTGATTGTTCAAGTACAGTTGGACAATATCCATCATATCATAGATAAATTTTCGCAAATGCCTAGGGTGCCTAAATGGTTTTCTTGGCTTCACTGGAGATGGATGGTAATTATAGATTTGCTTTGTTTATGTCACCATATTCCTATTATGTTAATATGTGTGTGCAAATTAGTTAGTAGTTTAAAACCTATACATACTTAAGGTACTCTACAAGAAGATATGTCAAAGAAATAATCAATCCTCCCATGTTTTCTTCCATATGCTACCTCTATAGCTTTTCTTCTTCCTTCCTAATTACAACCCTTAAATAGAATTCGTGCCTCATATCGAATTTACCGAGTATCATAATTCCTCCAGGTGGTAAAGATACCTCGAGACAAGTGCTGGGCATAGAAGCCACAGGGCATAAATCTGCAAAGAAGTAAAAAGCTAACCTTTTCAAACAATATGGCTTCTCTCTCACTTACCAACTTTACATTTCCCTGTATGGCCCCGGAAGATGGCTGGTTAGCCAGAGACGGGTAAGATTCCTCAAGGGAGGAACAACCTAAGACAGGCACAGTCGCAGGGGGGCCATCAGGTGAGAAATTGGGGATCAACAGAGGTGAGGCTCAGAACCTCACCCCCCCTGCTTTGAGAGAAATCTTCTGCATCCGTGGATGTCTTGCTGCCCTTGTCTAGCCTGGATTAATACTTAGTCCATAGGCACACACCTGATCATCTGATCATCTACATTTGCCCTCTTACAGCACTAAACTATGTTTTCTACCTTTATCTTGCATCTACCTACCACTTCAGCATTTTATTAAAAATAAAAATAATAATAATAATAGAGGGAGAAATGTGGGATCAACATATAAATCAAGTACAAAAATCAAATGAATATTCATATTTGACCTGATTGTTTATGAGTCATAATGCATGATCAAAACCGAAAGTTTCTGTGATGAATGCCCTTGTACTGTTCACCATGTAAGAATTTATTCACTATGTAAGAATTCATTCACCATGTAAGAACTTGTTCGTTATGCTTCAGAAGATTGGAGACTGACGAGAATTAGGCTTGAGATGGATTAATGATTGTACATTGAGCATTGACCCCCCTATACTGAATTTTATTGTTGTTAACAACCATTTGATCAATAAATATGAGAGATGCCCTCAAAAAAAAAAAAAAGATGTAAGCACAGACAAAATGTTTTTGAAAAGATTATCATATGAAGGAGAGATTACTTTCTTTCTAAGCTTAGATGTTATTTTATCCTTTGCTAAATAATTTTCATTATTAAGTTTTTATTCATCTGTGAAATGTTAACTTGAAAAGGTGTTGTTATAACTCTCATTGCTTTTCTTCTCCCCTTTACATTTGCAGGCACATTGTCTCCTACTACTTTGAGAAAATTGAACCTATCAGGAGTTATTTTCCTTCAGTTGCCTTCTACCCACATACTTATTTAACCCAAACCCATTCTCACCATATTTTCCCAGTCTTAGGTAACAGTTTCCCTCCTAAGTTCTCTTTTAGGTCTCCTCTTAAGACCTTCTTTCCTCCTCTTTTTGGGATCTTGCTCTGGTCATCATCCCTTTTCTTTCCTAAATCTTCAGTATCTTCATCATTACTGACTCCTTCTCTTCAGCTGATGTACATACCTAAGAGCCCCTCTCACCCTAAAAAGACTTCCATTATCTCATTAAGCCATCTCTAGTCTCTTGCTCTTTCTCATTCCTGCATCTCAAAACAGTAGTCTGCCTTCCTCATAGTCTCTATTTTCCTATAGCCACAGTAACTTCATATAATAATTTTAACATATTTACAACCTTGAAATATATACAAATATAGGATTACAATTTATATTTTTGAAAGAGCTAAGAAGCTCTGTAACATTGGAGAGAGCTCTTATCTCTTTCAATTTTTGAAAATATACTCAACCAAGCTTAGTCAAATGCAGTATAGATGGAAAACATCTACTTCTGACTATGTCCTTGCCCTTTTTGTAGAAGAGCCTTATGTTACCTTTGGTGGTTCCAAAATGGTTTCAACTACTGTCTATATATATATATGACTCCAAAATCTGTATCTTCTTCTTTTTATTTCCAGTTGTTTCCTAGGTATTTTCCACCTTGATGTCATAGGTCCTCAAAGTCAATATTTTAAAAATGAAACTCTTTTTTTTTCCCCTTAGCTTTCTTCAGGCCTCATGTTTTCTATTTCAGTTCATGGCAGTATCCCACACAGTCATCCAGGTTAAAAACTAGGAGTTGTCCTTGAATCTGCTCTTTATCTTACCTTCACAATTAACTAATTCCTATCAATTTTAGTTTCAAATTATTTCTCAGGTTTTTTGCCTGACCTCTTTATACCTTATACTTCCACTCAATTCTAGTCCCCATCATTTCTCATTTGGCTACTGTAATAGCCTTCTCATTGGTACACTACTTCCAGGCTTCCCCTTCAAATTCATCTTCCCTATGGTATCTAGCACTGCACTATTCAGTAGCGTAGCTGCTAGGTATATGTAGCTGTTGAGCACTTAAAACGTGCCTAGTCTAAACTGAGAGGTACTCTTAAGTATAAAATACAAATTGGATTTTGAAGACAGATGTAATACTTCCTCCAGCTTTTCTTGTGGCTATTCCTTCTCATTACTCAGTTATCAACTTAGACACTTTGTCTGAACACATCTAAAGGAATTCTGCCAGTCTCGATCACATTACCATATTCTGGTTTCTTCATGGCACTTCGCACTGTCTGAAATCATCTCATTTATTTGTATATCTAATCATTGCCTACCCCCACTAAGCAGTACGCCTCACTGGAACAGGCAATTCGTTCTTTAGTGAATAATATTCACTCCTTTGTACCTGGTATCTGGAATAATATCTGGCATAAACTAGGTGCTAATTTAGTTATTTAATGATTGAATGGTTTCTGCTGTTTGATATGGCTCTCTCTGCCTCAGAAACCTGTTTAACTCAAGACTGTTATTTTTCAAGACTCAGTTTAAGTAGCACTGCCTCCAGAAGGCCTTTCCTGGCCTTTTCTCCTCCTAGAAACCTGGTTTATTGATTCCTCCTCTATGCACAGTTCTACAATTGCACTTACACATTGTGTTTTTGTTTATAGCTCTTTTCTTTTACAGTTAGGCCTTAATAGTTCCTCAGTACATTCTCCCTTCTCTAAAATATACCCAGTAGACATTCAGCATGTTTGTTAAATATAGAAGTAAACAGACTTTTCTTTGGAGTTAATCTTAAGCACTATAAGTGCATAATAAATAATGCAGCTTATAGTAGATACTCAATATATGTTGAGTGAATTTCTTTGTACTCTTTTTCTTTTTTTATTATAAAAACAATATAGCATTATTTAAGGCTTGTTTAAATATTTATAAAGTATCACCACCCTAATAGAAACTGTTTTCTTTAGCTCACTTTGTTCCTGTCTTTTTCTTTTATCTTTAATTATACAGGTAAAACACAGATACGTATATAGTATTGTAAAAAGATAATTCAAATAATATGGAAATACATAAAGTTAAAAGTGATTCCCCTTAATAATCTTACTTCCCTCATCAGGGATAGCCACCTCTGTCTTC
This sequence comes from Manis javanica, assembly GCF_040802235.1. Lineage (NCBI taxonomy): Eukaryota > Metazoa > Chordata > Mammalia > Pholidota > Manidae > Manis > Manis javanica. The sequence continues at coordinate 89,200,999 of NC_133166.1, forward strand.
TTCTATAAACATGATTTTATACACAGTATGAAATCATAATACATGTATAGTTTTTAAATTCTGTTTTCCACATACCTTAGAAATCTTTTTAATGTAACTTTATAGTTTTATGGAACTCTGTTTTCATCTTAGAGTGGAGATGGACTAACAGAGAACAACACTGTCTGGTACAAAAAAGTTCCTTGGATAAAGATTGCTATTTCTAGTGTCCTCATTTATCCTTAAGCTTAATGATTTACATTTTTGTCTCAATCATTTTAAGATTATAAAGTTTCTATAATCACAGCATTGGAAAGAGGCAGAGTCTGGATTCAAACCCAGATCTTCTAACTTCAAATCGACTCATTTTTCCACTCACTATTTCTCTAGACTTCAGCTTCCTTTACTATAAAATGGGAATAATAATGTTTGTCTTGCCTGTCCTAAGGATAAATATGATAATCACCTGAGGAGGTGTAGTATTGCATGTGATCTTACATACTAACTAAAATGCATTAAAGATCAGGGAAGTATCCATATCCATGAATATTCAGAGAACCGTATTTATCTCTTAAGTCAGCAATTCAATTTTTTAGGTAATAAGAATAGAACTAGGATTTGCTATATGCCAAATTCATTCCTAACTCAGTTTACTTTATATAAGCTTGGGCTTTGACAATACTGTCCAGTCTATTTCATTTGTTTTCTTATTTAATTTCAAATTAAAAACTAGTAAACTATTGCCAGTGTAGAAAGGTTTTGATTGAAAAGAAAACAGTTCACTTTGTCTTTATCATGGTGCCACTTCTTTCGCTTTTGAAATATCCTGCCTGAAATATACTTCAGAATGATTTCCATATGTAATTTTTCTGGTTTCTCTATTAACAGTCTTCCTGATGTATTATTTTACTTTATCCTTCCTGTGATGGCTATGGGTACAAAAGTCTAAGAAGCTTATTTTCATTTGTTTTAGGTTCAGTGAATACTATGACCATAAATATGCCCAGTATGAATTATGCTTCTAATGTGGCAGGTGTGTAATAGAAGTTTAACACAGAATAGCAATGACTTCATTTTCTGTGATTCTGAACATCACTAAAGTGGGCTACCAGAGATAGCCAAGAGAGAATTAGATGTAATTGCTTGCCTAAAGTGATATCTTTCCAATACCTCCCCTGAATACCAATGAAGGCAGATGATCTTAGGGAGAAGCTCTTCCTTTGGGAGATGGGAAAGATCAAATAAGGGTAATGATTTAAAAGAAACCAAAATGTAGCATGTGTAGACCAGATGTGTGCTAGTCATTGTTTGAAAAAATCCATAGATGAAACATTACTTATTCCAAAATATTCTGTCTAATTGTTTGGTTTTTTAAATCCTTGTGTGTGTTTCATAGAAATTTCATAGAAATAAAGGGACTTACAAAGGAAAGAAGCACTGACCAACTGTACCATTTTAAGACTTATGCTTTTAGTTACATTATTAATTCCTTTTTTAAAAACTTTTCCTTCTACTATCTCCTTTTATATAATAATCTGAACTTGATGATTTCTTCAGTAATTAGGAAAGAAAATTAACTTTCAATAATAAGACTTGATATTACCTATACTCAGTTGAGAAATACTTTGTTGCCTCCTCCTGATACATCTGTTAGTCTGTTCTTACTTCATTACTTTTACTAGCAAACCAAATGATGACTTGTGAAAACTGAATGAGATAATATATGTAAAGCACATGGTAATAAGCATTCAGTAAAAAAAAAAGAGTTGCAGATGTAATTTACAATAAAATTGCTTGTCTTTTCCTCTTTGTTTTGATCTTGTTTTGAAAATATGAGTAGAGTGAATTTTATTAAGTTGCTAAATTTACTTTATTCTCTGCACACCTTAATAGATGACATTATAGAATTTTTTTAATGCATTTGTGATGCTAATTATTGAGCAATACTGCTCAGCTAGAGCGTATACCTATCAATGGAATGAAATGAACAGATATGTCAGAACACATCTAATTAAACCTAGATAATATTTTGTTAGGACTTTTTTGATAATTCATATGGCACAATGTTGTAGTATAAATATTCATTCAACTCAATTTGCTTTTGATGAAGAAAGTTTTTTTGGAAATTGTTTAAACCTGAAAATATGTGTATTTACAAGCTTGATTATACATTAAAATCACTTGTGGACCATTTAAAAAATACTAGTTTCTGTTCCCTACCACTGACTTCTAAGAGAAGCTGAGCAAGTGGTATATTGATATATGTTTAACAAACCAGTTCTTGGGTGGGAGATAAAGGGCACTGATTTTTCAGTATTTGCTTATTTCTATGATGTAAATACTTCCACAGTAGCCAATTTCAAGCTACTAAGATGATAACGTTGAATTGGGAAAAGATGTATTGTAGCACAGCATGATATAATATTTTCATCATATAAATACAGTCAACATGCATAGCCTAGAAGAACAGATAATAGCAAAATTTAGTAAAATAAGGAGAAAGTGATGGAGTTGAGTTTTTATTACCTTTGTTTTTAATATAACTAATTGTAAGTTTATATTATTTATTTTTTAATAATAACTGTGTTTAACAACCAGCTTACAAAGTTTTTGAAAATTTAACAGTTGGCTCTCCTGAGCTAGTACATACTGACTCTAACACTATACTGGAGCTCTAAGGTATCTGTATTTTTTAATGAGATAATTCTGATGCAAGCAACCTGCAGCCAGTTAATGTTACTGGAATACAGATCTGATCAGAAGGCCCAGCAAGTCATTCCACAGTCAGACCCAAAATGTCTTTTCCAAAATCATTTCAAATCATACCCATTCCCTTAACATCCTCTGTGTTTCACTCGCACAGATTTAGATTACTTGGAGCTTCTGAAATACATCTCGTACTTTCTCACCCTGGTGCCTTTTCATTATCTTCCTTCAACTTTGAATGGCCTTGCCTCATCTATCTGACTTTTGCAACACTATTTATCTTTCTGCAAATAACTCAAATGTTACTTCCTCTTATTTCCTACCATTTGGAAACATTCCCATTCTCTTTGATATTTTCATAGTACTTTTATTTATTCTTCATTACAAGCTCAAATTTATCATCAATAGCAAATGGCTACTTCATTTAATAGACAAGAAATTTCTAAAGGGTACCTTTGAATCATACTGCACTTAACACTTTAATAGCTAAAAATGATTAATAAATACTTGTTAATTTTAATAGGAAGGATTATAGATGATGTACAATACATACTTTACTTTCTGTGCCTTTGAAAAACCAACGAAAATTTAAATTTTTTTTAGATTTCTCTATTTTTTTTTCTGATTCAGGACCATTTAGTTGTTACATACCTATATCCTGCATCTAGTGAACACAGATAACATCATGATGCTCAAACTTACCAAAAAAGAATTTTACTAGGGAATATGTGAAGCACCTAAGAATGGAAAAGATGAAATTGTATAACTGCATTTGTAAATTATTTTTATTATTCTGATTTAGTGCACTTTATAGTGTTTCCAGCATAAAGTCATATTAGGCCTTTGTATCAATAAACAACCTCTAAAAGAAGCAAAAGTATCCTGCTTTGCCATTTGAGAGAAATTTGCTTTCACATATGTCCTTATCAATCTGAAGTCCTCATCAATCTATTGCTTTCTGGCATTTTATCTAGAATTGAAATAATCAGATTGCCTCTACATTAAGAATAGACAAGATGTAAGTGTATGAAGGAAACGTTGTTCTAAAGTAAAAACAATTCAACAATTCTTTGAAGCAAATGCAACACGTTCTTTATTAGTGCTATTTGATCAGTTTTTTTCATCTTTGACCCTAAGCTGCCACCTGATGGCAAAAATTGAAATGACACCTATTGTAATCAAAATCTACACCACAATTACTTGGATTTTTATATATATTCAACATAGAGCCTCTAAAACTCCAAATGCACATTTGTATAAATTTTATGTATTCATTAAATGTTTGATGATTACTTTTGACTTCAGGAGAACCAGATAACCTTTGTTAGACAATGACTCTACTAGGGAGATTTGTTTAAAATCTTACTTCCTTTATGGAGCTGTGTAGTTTTTTTAGTTGTACTTAGTGAAGAATTTTTCTTAAGTCTAGCTATTTTCTTTTTCCTTTCCATTTTTTCTCTTCAGAACGAGGTCACTCAGATACCCTGGTGTTCTTTTACCTGTGGATCGTCTTTTGTATCATCAGTTCATGCTATACCCTCATCTGGGATCTGAAGATGGACTGGGGTCTCTTTGATAAGAATGCTGGAGAAAACACCTTCCTCCGGGAAGAGATTGTATATCCCCAAAAAGTATGTTCAAAGAGTGTTTGTACTTGTTTAAAAAAAACAAACAAACTCAGGCGTAACACCAATTAAATCCTATTATAATACATACTCAAACCTACCTGACTAGAAAAAATAATTACCAAAAAATACCAATTAATTTGATCTTTACCCAGTTGTAAGATTCAGTGATAGGAAGAAGAGTATAGATTGGGTTACTAATATTTTATACTATGTCAAATGTCACTAATACCTCAAAATTGTGCTTTGAAAAGTATGTGAATGTATAATATTCAATTTATGAATAGGGAAGACTTTTCAAGTGTGGGGATTAAAGATAAATGATAGGAGAGTGGATATGAAGAATGATATATAGGATAACTTCAGGTAAGCAGATGAAGGCAGATAAAGGATGTTTGTTGACAGTGGTCTTTTTTTTATAAAAGTTATTACAATAATCACAATAAGCAAATAATGTATGACCAAGACATGAGACATTTTTATAAATCTCATTTGAAAAGAAAACCAGTATTGGTGAGCACAAGTCATAGGACAAACATAAGCTCAAGTAAAGGTGGTTCTTTTGTGCTCGCCAAGTAGATGTCCCTTATTGCTTCTTATACTGTTCTTGCCTTACCAAGAGATAGAATACATTTATTTCTTATGCTTATTGCTTAGATGAATGATTTGTATCTTTTATAAATGTTACTCCATTTCTCCCTTAAATAGTTCTAACTAGTTGGTTTCTATGTAATAAAATTCGTTAAGAGAATCTTACAATCAGTTTATTTATTCATATTTTCATGACCCTAGGAAAAAAAATACATACTTTCCTACATAGTAATTTGCAAATTTTTAAGAAAAGTGTTCTGCTAGATCACCACCATCCCTTTCAATTTTAAAAAGGTATATATTGGAATAAAATTCATTGCACTTGAAAAGGGAAGAAACTCTGTGGAGTCCAGTGGAGCTTCATTTAAAAATTAAAAGCACAGCTATATGAACCTTCAAATCGGTTCCTAGGGATTAACAACGTTTACTATTAAGCACCATATCCAGGTGAAGGAAACATTTTTGTTATCTCTGTGTTGAAACTTAACTTCTGTGTCCCTTGCCTCAAATTAAGTGTATTCCTCCCAAAAGACTTCCACTTTTTTTGGTAACATTCACTCCCACGTCATTCAGCTGTGGATCAGCTTAAGACTCACCTTTAAAGGCAAATGAAATTGCAGTTCTTCACTGAGGCCCAACAATGAATTCACTGCAAATGAATTTATCCAAAAATTACATTATCGCTATTTGGATGGAGGGGGGAAGAACAGGAAGGTATATGTTAATGTGTTAAAATCTTCACATTCTATCATAATTGTCAGTGGATAAAGTCTAAAATCGATCAATTAAGATATACCAACATACACACATTATTTAGAAATACAAAGGAGAAATACTAAGAAAAATAGCTACAAATTTTGAAAACATTTGTCTATAGAGAATGGGAAGAGAAGCTGGCACGGGGACTGCTGGGTTTTTTGTTACTAGCTTTCTAACATGACTAATATTCCTGTGTTAATTTTTTTTTAATGAAATTAATGCCATCGCTTAATACATAGTGGTTCTAGTTCATATAAGATGTTATAACCTTTAAATACACATATTTATTAAAGAGCTAGTTATCCAGAGATTAATAGCAATCCATGAATTATTGTTTGGTCTATTGGCAGTTTGTGTTCTTAAGACTTGTGTAGCTAAAACTTCTAAGTACTGGGTACTATAACTAGAAGAATTAGTAAAGTGTTGTCTTCCCCATGTAAAAATGGGACATTCCTTAAGTTCAACCATGTTTATGAAATCCAAACTTAATGTACCATTTAATAAAAAAAACTAAATTGGTGATATCTTTCTAAAATATAAAATAAAGCATTCTCCATTTTAACTTGTGCTTGTTGGTGGGACATGTGGGAGTCCTGCTACTGTGATAGGTGTGTTTATTTGTGAGAAACATCATAGTAAGTGTTGTCAATTTATTATTACTCCTCAGGCCTATTACTACTGTGCCATCATAGAGGATGTGATTCTGCGCTTTGCTTGGACTATCCAAATCTCAATTACCTCCACAACTTTGTTGCCTCATGCTGGGGACATCATTGCTACTGTTTTTGCTCCCCTTGAGGTTTTCCGGTAAGCAAACTACCAAAAAGTTTATCAAAGATTCTTTTTACCTAAAAGATTTCTAATACTTCTAAGTTATAATTTATTAAAATTTATACTAGAAAAGCTTAAATTTTCTGTTTTTCCTCACACTTCTCATCAGCCTCAGAATTGGAAAATCCTACTTAAAGGATTAAGAGATTAATAACTTACAAAGTTAAAATAATTCAGGATGATTTATAAGCTTTTTAAAAGTTGGGCTCCATTGGAAAGGTCATGAGTGGAAATTGAGAGGTAAAAAGTCTAGGAACAGAAATTCAAATTAAAATAATTTTTTTATTTTACTGAGAATCATTTTTTACACTTGGCAGTCTGGATTCTTCAGCCCAGACTTCTCATTGGAAACAATAAAAATGCCAGATAAAATGTCTTTAAATCTTACTAAAAACATCAATATTATGACAAGATAGACTAAAATCTAATTGAAAGCAGGTATCTCAAGACAAGCAAAGCACTAAAGCCAATTTTACACTTCAGAAATTTGCCAGACCTAGGGACTTGGAAATTCAGTTGTTATAGCCAATTCAAATTTGTATGTATCTAGTAGTAACATAGCTTGAAAATATATAAAGCAAAAGTAGCTGAAAACAGGAGATAAGCTTATAATTTTAGAGGAAGATTTTTAACATGCTCTTCTCAGTAATAAACAAGCAGCTAGTTAACCAACTTGACCTAATTGACCGTTATAGAGCGTAACAACTACTAAATATATATTCTTTTAAATGCATGTAGAACAGTTACTGAAATTAACCATATGCTGGGCCATAAAGGAAGTCTTAAGTTTCAGAAGGTTAAAATCACAAAAAGATTATTGAAATTCTCCAAATGTTTAGAAATTAAGCAGTACATACATATCTAAATAGTCCATGAATCAAAATTGAAATTGCAGTGTAAATCTAAAAATATTTCGAACAGAATGAAATTGATAATGTGACAGAAGAATATGTGGAATGTAGCTAAAAAGCTATGCTTAGAGGAAAATGTTTAGCCTTAAATGTATACATTAGAAAAGTATACAGCTCAAGAAATTAGAAAAATGTTAAAACAGCCAATCCCAAAAGAAAGTAGAAGGAAGGAAATATAAAGAAATGGAAATTAATGGAATAGGAAACAAACATATAGTATAAAAAATAATAAAGCCAAAGTTAGTTCTTTAAAGAGACTAATAAAATTTACAAAATTCTAAACAGGACTGACCAAGCGAAAAAGGAAAGAAGGCACAAATTACAAATACCAAAAACCCTACAGATTTTTTTTAAAAGAGTAAGACATTATGAGCAATTTTATGCCAATAAATTTTGTTTAAATAGATGAAATGGACAAATTATTTAAAAAGTACAGTTTACTAGAACCAATAAAGAAGAAATAGGAAATCTGATAGGCTTATATCTATCAAGGAAATTAAATTCACATTAAAATCCTTCCCATTGAGAAAACTGCAGGCCAGGGAGTTCTTCCAAATGTATGAGAAGAAGATATTAGCAATTTTACACAAAACTCCTCCAGGGAAAAGAGTTCACTTCCCAGTTCATTTTGTGTAGCCAGCATCACTTTGATACCTAAACCTACAAGGACATTCCAAGAAACACCATTATATCTCATGCAAGAATTCTGAACAAAATATTAGCTAATGAATCCAGCAATCTACAAAAAGGATAATATATCACAACCAAGCTAGGTTTATTCTAAGAATATAAGATTCAATTTTCAGAATCATTTAACATTTAGAAGTCAATCTGTGTAACTCACCATTAATGGAATAAAGCAGGGCAGGGCCTCAATATATGTAGAAAAACACCAATGCAAAGTCAGTACCAGTTCATGAAAAAAATTAAGATTATCTGCAAAAACCATAAGATCATATTTAATGATGAAACACTATAAGCTCTCCCTTAAGATCAAGAATGAAGTAAATATGCCTGCTGTCACTTCAATTAAACATCATTCTGCAAGTATAACAAGTATAATGAGGGAGGAGAAAAGTGTAAGGATTGGAAAGGAAGAAATTAAACTATAGCTATTCATGACGGCATGATTGCATATGTAGAAAATTCAAAAGAATTTACACATGAACTATCAGAATAAATGTAGCTATACCCTGAATACAATGTCAGTGTAAATATAAATTAGTGTAGTTCTAAAACTTATATGGAAACAGTAAGGATCAAGAATAGCCACACTATCCTGAAAAGAACAAAAGTAAAGGACTTATACTTGAGAAATGTCAAGACTTACTTTGTGGCTACAGTAATTAAGATAGAGTTGGGTCTTGGTGAAAGAATAGACAAATAGTCTATTGGAACAGAATAGAGAGTCCAGAAACAGATCCACGCATACATTGACCCTACCTGATTTATGACAAAGGTAGCTAAATAAATCTTAAAATAAATGACATTGAGTCAACTAGATATCCATATGGGGAGAAAAAAAAGAATCTCAATTAGTACTGTACACTGTATGCAAAACCAATTCCAGGTAGATTGCAGAGACAAATATGAAAGGTAAATCAATAAACTGTAGAAGATAACATAGGAGAGGGCCATAAATGCAGCTCTGGGTATATTGTAATGTTAATATTTCTTATTTCTGATAATTAAATAATGTGATCACCTTACAATAAGCTACAAATCTATGATCTGCACACTTTTGTATAATCTGTGCTATACTTTAAGATGCTTATTTTTTTTAAAAAAAGCAGTGCAGAAGAATTATGTTCAAAGAAGTAGGTTAGATTGACAGCTAACTTTTCAACAGCACCAATTAAAACCAGAAATCATTAAAACTGTTTCTTCAGTATGCTGAAAGAAAATAACTGCCTGCCTAGCTAGAACTCTTTACCCAGTGAAAATATTTTTCACAAATGACGATGAAATAAAGATATTTTCAGACAGGTATATAGCATTCCTCTGAGTCAGGATGGACAAATACATCAGAATGGCCTGTAAAGTAAGATAGAACCTGAAAACATAAAGATAAAGGTAAACCTGAACGATAAAGATTGAATCTGGGAACAGTAAACGTGCTGCTGTCAGTGCTCTCCAGACCTTCCTTCACTTCTTCACTTTCCCAAATGTCAGGTCTAAGACCTGAAACTCCCCATCACTACCAGTACCTCCCTCACCCACTTCTTTCTGTTTTGTGTTTGCTACTTTATAAGGTGTAAAAAAAAATTTTTCTAGTAAAAAATATAGCTAATTACTTTTTAATTTCTTGACTATTTTATTTGCTAAATCATTTGCTCAATAGAATCAGATGTTCTATCACCCATTTAAAACAAAAGTGAAATGATCCTTCTTCAGATCTACTTTTGTCCTCCAACTCTTGCCCATTTTTTTCTCCTTTATAGCAACTCTACAAGAGATGTCTGTGCTGCTGTTTCCACTCTCTCACCCCTCCACCATTCTCCCTTTAAGTCAACTTGTCTTTTTTCCTAATACTCAAACTAAATCACTTTTGTTAATAATCCATAATAATAATGGCAGCAAACATATAAGTATTGCCTACACTGTGAACCTGACACTGCTCTAAGTGTTACTGAATACTGAAAACAGTCTTCCAAGGTGTGGGTACCTGTTTTCCTGATAATGCTGAAGCATGGGTTAAGCAACTCATCCAAGGTCATTACACCTACTAAGTGGTGGAGCCATGATTTGAATCTAGACAAATCCCCCAGAATCTTTGCTCTGATCACACCACCTCTCTATTTTGCTAAATTCCCCAGTCAGTTCTCTGTATTTATATTACCTTACCTCTCAGCAAAGCACTTTCTTCATTTGATTTCACAGAAACTATGCTCTCCTGTCTCACTGGCTATTCCTTCCTAATTCCTTTACTTGTTCTTCTTCTTCCCAATGGCAAAATGTTAGAATGCTTCAGGGTTTAATGCTCTATCCTCTTCTGTCCCCCACTTATATTATTCCTAAGCCCATGACTTAAGCTACTGTCCTTATGCTGTCTCCAGTCCTAGACTCTCCCTTGAACTGCAGATTTATGTTCATTTGGCTGCTGAATTTCCCCCTTGGATATTTAATGGCTCTAGCCTAATAGGAAAAACCCAGTTCTCAAATAAATAGTGTCACCATTCACTGTAGACCAAAAGCCTAAGACTGTTCACATCCATGTCAGTAATTCCTGTCAGCTCCGTTTTTATAAATAACTCCCTAGTCTGTCTGCTTCTTGTCACTTCTGTTATTCCTACCTTAATCTAAGTCTCTATTGTCTCTTTCCTGGAGTACTGCAACAGCTTCTAATTGATCTTCCTTCAGCTGTTCTTGTCTCCCTTTGATCTATTCATACTGCAGCAGCCAGAATTGATCATTTTTAAACAAACCACGTCATTCTATTCAGAACCTTCCTTCTTTTCCAACACACTTAAAACCTAAACTATATATACTATAGCCAATAAGGCCTCTGTGGATCAGACTTCTTCTACCTCTCCATCTTCCTCTCTTGCCATTTTAACCTCTCTATTCCTTTCTGGCCTCACTCACCTTCTTGCCATTATTTCAACACACCAAAAACCTTTCCAACTTGAGGCCTTTTATACTTGGTAATTCCTCTGCCTAGGATACCTTTCTTCTGGATTTCATATGACTTGCTTCTTTGCATCATTCAGGTTTCCACTAGATGGCATCTCTTAAGAGAAGCATGCTCTATCCCCCATCCCCTCTCCCTGCTTTATTGTGTTCAGAGCACTTACCATTAGCTTATTGCTTACTTTCTTATTATCTGTCCACTAGAAATTACACCCCATAGGGCAGAGGTTTTGTCTGTCTTGTTCAGTGCCTTTTCCTCTCATGGTATAGATACTCAATAAAGTGAAATAATGAACACTCTGAAACGGAATTCCATGAGTGCCTTCCCTTTGCCTACTCCATTCTTTTTCCCTTCCCCACACTATGCCATACTTTCCTGCTTTATTTGCTATTCTGGTCCTTAATTCCATGTTTTGTTTCCATGAGTAGAAACCTTATATACTAGGAAGTTTGTAGGTTATAGTAGTGTGTTCAAATTTTGTAAGTAATGTGCCTACTCTGATCCCTTTTGCTTAGGCGGTTTGTGTGGAACTTCTTCCGCCTGGAGAATGAACATCTGAATAACTGTGGTGAATTCCGTGCTGTGCGGGACATCTCTGTGGCCCCTCTGAATGCAGATGATCAGACACTCCTAGAGCAGATGATGGACCAGGATGATGGGGTGCGAAACCGCCAGAAGAACCGGCCGTGGAAGTACAGCCAGAGCATATCCCTGCGCCGGCCTCGCCTTGCCTCTCAGTATGTATGGTTCCACTTACGTGAGACAGATTTCCTTCAGGTTTTAACACTAGATAACATTTAAGCTAAGAAGCCAAGAGGCTGAACCAAGTGAAACTGCCGGCACTTAACTATTTTCACCTACAAAAAAAAAAACAGTAGCAGCAAATTCATATGATCCAACCTAAAGAAAGTCTTAATGAGCATAAAATATCATTAATACATTAAATAGTGTCTATTGATTTGGCACTAAAAATACAGTTTTGGGAAAATTTGTTGGAGAATAATCTACTTGAATCTTTAGTATGTTATGTATACAAATAATTTTCAAGCTATAAACCTTAGGAATCCTGGCTCTGCCACTTGCCGTTATGTATACAAATAATTTTCAAGCTATAAACCTTAGGAATCCTGGCTCTGCCACTTGCCATCTCTGTAACCGTGGTCAGATTACTTAATATCTCCATATTATCCCACGTCTGTAAAATATGATCCCTGCTCATAGGGTGGTTATGACATGAGATTTAGACCAGTTTCTTCATGGAAAGAACTCAGTAAGTATAAGCTGTTATTATTTTATTTGCTTACTAAATGCCTGAACAACAATATTTTTATGTCATTGACTTTGTATGTCCCTAAAAGTAACAATAAATGTAGGATATATTGTGGCTACATTTGAAATTTAGAAATAGTAGATATAACAGTAGATAGGAATGAGGAAAGAGACTTAAGTTGAGCATGAGCAATTTTCAAAAGGATAAAGGACTGTTTGAATAGACTAGAGGCATAGTAAAGACATAAAAATAGAAGTGAGGGACAGAAAGAAAAACCGTGTGACTAGAACTAGAGTAAGAAAATTTAGCTGAACTGATGAAGTATGATTGTAAAAAAGGCTGAAAAGTGCAAGCTTGATCTTGTAGGCAGAAAGGAATCAAGAGAATTGTTTTCATAGAAGAATGACATTATAATATAAAGTAGTATTTTCATAAATTTTAATGGCACTGTGTAAGATTTATTGGGAAAGGGAAAAACCAAAGGCCAGAAGACCAACTGGAAGGCCACTGCAGTATTCTTCAGCAGGGGACATTGAGGACTTACTTGGATCAGGGTGCTTATAATTGGACTAAAAAGAATGTAAGGAATCATTCTAAAGGAAGTAAAAAATAGGAGGTGGTAATGGTGACCAATAGATAGAGCAGAGTCGAATTGCCCAAGCTTTAGATGGAATTTGGAAGTTCTCTGAAGAGAAGGCAGAGAAAAAAGCAGAGAGTCGGGAATTAAGTCTTAGGGAGCAAACACAGGCAAGAGAAAAAAGTAAACGAAAGGAACAGGAAAGGAATGGTGAAAGATTTATAGGAAGAACATCAAAACAAAGCATGATATTGTTATAGCAAGGGGGCAGAGTGTGAAAAAGTAGGAAGAGAGGGTGTGGGGGCTGGTGGGTCAGCAAGGTAAGTGCCGCACAGGCCTGGAAGACGGTGCTGTAGCTGCTTGTCTCATTGAGCTTCTACATTTGAAAATCTAATCCTTGTTAGTTACCAGCAGAGGGCAATCTAAACGTACACGATTTCTGCTTCAGAAACAGGAAAGCTCTTTGGCAGTAGATTATTATGTTCAATTTCAGGTGTTCAGTGAGAAAACACTGAAATACTAGATTGCAGCCAGAAGATGTTTAGAACAACAGAGATGGTTATATGCAATGGAGAGAGCAGGGAATCTAAAATAAGATCTGAATTTGAGTACTGACTTTGTGACTCCTGGAACCTTTAGCACATCCTTAACCTTTTTTAATGTCAACATCTACCTCTTTCAGGTAGGGATAACAGCTACTTCACCAAGTACCACATTCACCTCTTGGGGCTCTTGAATTTTAGAGTATTTTAACATTCTTTAATCACATTTTTTATTCAGTGCTGGAATCTCTTCTAAAGCATCGTGAATAGATGCTCATCTTATGCTGTTGACAGTCATCAGAGACATAATGAAGTTTTATGATACAAAGCACCTTGTTTTATTGTTGGATAGATGTCATGGTAGATGGCTTATGTTGGGCTGAAATATGCTTCACTGTAACTTGAATCAGGTGATCCTAGTTGGGCTCTCCAACCTTAAGTCTCCTCCTTTTACATCATACTTTGTCAGCTTTTGAAGACCACTGTTATGCCTCTCCTTAAGTCTTCTCTTCCGCTGGCTAACTCTCATAATATTTTCATGTATACCTCAACTGGCATTGTGTCTACCATCCTCATCATAATTCCTTGTATTTGTCTAATATTTTACTGATGCTTTTCATCCATTTTCTCACTTGATATTTACACTGTCTCCATGAGGTAAAAGTACCATTATGTGAAATAGGAGTTATTATTCCTGCTTTACAGAGGTGAAAATTGGCACTCAAAGAGGGTAAAGATAAAATCAAAGCCAGTACTCAAACTCAGGTCTTCTTATTCCAGATTACTGCCCTCTCCACTGTACCTGCCATTGTTCTTGGTACCTTCCTCTGGTTACAGCCTAGTTTCTTAAGGTTTTTCCAGTAATACCTGAAATTAAATATGAAACTACAGGACTAGTCCATCTGGTACAGTATAGAGTACCATTTAGGATATGATCTTCAGTGGTAGTAAGATTGTTTATATTTTAGTAACTGATTAAGCTTTTTTCCCTCTTATTACCACTAGATCGAAGGCTCGTGACACTAAGGTATTGATAGAAGACACAGATGATGAAGCCAACACTTGAATCCTCTGAGGTCTAGATTAATATCCTTGGTTTTCCTACTCTACAATTCTTTCTTCGACCAATGCAACCTCTAGTACCTTTCCAGCTGAAAACAAGAGAAGATAACATAACACATTTTCCGAGCTCTTCCAGATCGGATCCTATGGACTCCAAACAAGCTCACTGTGTTTCTTTTCTTTTCTTCTGGTTTAATTTTCATTTTCTATTTTTAAAACAAATATTTACTTCATTTTGCCAATCAGAGGACATCTTAAGGAACAAAAACATATTATCATATTATCTTATGGATTGTTTACAATCACAAGGACACAGATACCTATCAGGATGAAGAACAGGCATTGCAAGGACCCTCTGATGGGATGGTACCGAGATACCTCGGCTTCTGCTTGGCCCGGTTTTGACTGGTTGAAACCGGACATTGGTTTTTAAATTTTTTGTCAGTTTATGTGGAGAATTTTTTCCTTTCCTTCATACCCAGCGCAAAAGCACTGGCTGCACTTGCAGGGAAAGTGCAACTTAGAGCAGTACCTTCATTCACGAAGCTACTTTTTAATTTGATGTAACTTTTCTTATTTTGGGGAGGGTTGCAGGGTGGGTGGGAAATATGTATTTGTTGCATATAGTTTTCTCATTATTTATGAAACTTAACCATAAAAGAATGATATAACTCCTGTGCAATGATGGTGACGGCATTGAAGAAGACAGGGGAAACTAATGTTGGGTGGCATTTATGAGGGGCTAGTCTACAATACCTCTTTCATGAGACAATTTACACCATTTGACTTTTACTTTTCTTTCTTTTCACTTTTAAGCCAAAATCTCATTACTGGTTTTTTAAGGTGCTGCTGCTTTAGAATCCTGAGCATGTTTCTCTTAACAAAGCATCCACACACTTCCACAAAAACAGTTTAAATTTATTTAAGAAGTCTGATATTTTTTTTTCTAACGAACAGATGTGGAATACATTTACCCATATTCCAACCATAACAACTACAGTTATGCCTTATTGAGCTTCAGCATTTAGGGTAATTGAGGTATAACCTTTACTAACTCTGAATTGAAGACAAAGCTATTTCTGAGACTCTGTACACCCTTTCTGGACTGACATCAGCTAGAATTTGATCAAATTTAACATCTGTCTTGGGAAAACCATATTTTTGAGAGCATAGAACAAATTACTCTTCCTCTTTCACACTGTATTGAGAAAGCAGACCTTGGCAGCCATTTCTCTCAGCAGCTTTGAAGAATGAACATTGGATTTCATGCCCACCTACAATTAAAAACAACCTGGCTTTCAGAATTCTGGGGTGTCTAAACTTTAGTCATATACTAAAGTTATATTTTTTAGACATTTCAGACTATCATGGTCTATACAAAATGCCCACTTTCACCTCCTTGTCTAATTTCTTTCTTGAATGTAGTTGCCATTAAATTCAGCATTTCAATATCTAAAAATATTAAGAAAAAAGTAAGGTGTATTTTAATCCTCCCTTCCGCTCAGATCCAGATGAAGATTCCAAAATCGACATC
The DNA here is from genome assembly GCF_040802235.1 of Manis javanica. NCBI lineage: Eukaryota > Metazoa > Chordata > Mammalia > Pholidota > Manidae > Manis > Manis javanica. The sequence continues at coordinate 89,217,017 of NC_133166.1, forward strand.
AGTGGATTCATGAAAGTAAATTACTTCTGTCGTTTTCAGCTTAATTTTAGACAAAGAAACAAATGAGTGGAAAGGAAGCTATTATCACTTACTTAGTCTTAAAAACATATGGTGACTGCCCCTTAGTGGACTCCTTTTGTCATCAACTCTTCTCCCTGTATCCGAAGTCTTTACTCATCCCTCTCATAATTTCAGTGGATTAATTAATGTTACTGTTACTACCAAAATTCTATCAATAGCTGACAGAATGTTTCTCCTTAAAGGACTTTCTTCCACTTATTTTGACAAGCTCCCAAAATTTTTTCCCTTTCCAAATTGAGATTCTTTTTTCCTGAAAAATTACACAACTTTGTGGCTTTTATTGCTTGTGTGTTTTTGCCAAGCATGTTCCATGGCCCAAAACTGAAGAGGAAAAGTGTAATTACTGAATTTTTTTTTTAGTTTACATAAATCACATCATTTATAATAAATAATCAATGGTAACAATTTAGTGACCCTTGATAGATTAAAGGTTATATTATTTATACTTGGCATATTTTTTTCTGACTATTCTGTTTTGGGACTTAAAAACTATGGGGGAAATATCACTGGTCTGTCAAGAAATAGTAGTAATTATTCTTGAGTTATATAGATAAGTCCAGTGGCCAGTCATTTCTTGTACAAATAAAATTGGTGGGCACTAATGTATATCCAGAGCAATTTGAATTGTCAACTTCTTTCTCTATTAGTAGACCTATATAAAAACACACGTAAAATCTTATGACTGGCTTCTGGTATTTGAATGCCCCATTTTTTTTATTTCATTATTTCCTATGACCAGTTTGGTCTTTCTTCAACTGTTATGATTTTAGGCCCTAATCAGTATTATTTTTTTCATAAATAGTACAATGTTAGAGTGTATTCCTTTTCTAATGTGTTTGTTCTATTAGCATAGCCTATCAAGAATGATATGGCTTATGTAACTTTCAGCTTACCATGACAGATGCTCAAATGTGTATTTCAGCACACAGCTTTTATGTTCCTTCTAAAACCTTTGTAAAAAGATGACTTTTCCTCACCAAGAATAAACAATTTGGAAGAGAAAATATACAACTAAGTTTTTCCTCTAAAAAAGACAGTGTACACTTTTCTCTCCCAAATTTTATATGCCCTACCAGTTGCAAATGCTATATCCTAACCTAAAATTTTACTGAGACTCCTGTACACCAAAATTCTCAATTGAACTCTTAGGAAGTGAATAGTACAGAGTCATTTTAAAGGAGCAGCAATCTAACCAAAGGTTAAGATTTCATCTGATTTTAAGTTTCAGAATGCTAGTGTTATTTTAGTTGAGATCACTCACTTTGTGATATCATTTAAAATACTCCCCAAAGGAATGAAGAGGAAGTATAAATAAAAGAATAAAGTTCATCTTTCATTTGGCGATAATATGGAAAGCATTGATGTGTATAGAGAAGTTAGGAGACAAAAAAATGTGGCTTATTTTCTATGCGCAAATATGCACCTGTTTTTAAGGCTGCCTATACCATTAAAATGGAATGATTGATAATTTCATACCATAGAGACAATAAAATGATCAAAGATTAAGTCATCATTAATTAGGTTATGGTGGTTATTTTTAAGATAGGAAAGATGTTGAAAATGCATGCACAACTTTCTTTTCCATCATCTACCATTTTTCTCCTTAAGAAAACTGCTTAACTTCAGATTCAGAAGCAATGATGTGAGAAAATGACAGTTACCTCAGCAGTAACCTATGTGAACCTATTAAGAAGGAAATTGGGGCTCAGTCCCTAGGATCCATGACTTCCCAATATTCTCAACAGGAGATCTCTAAGACTTTGAATGACATTTTTCTAGAAGTAACTTGTCAGTACAGTATACCTCCAAAGTACATTCATGGTGACTAGAGAATGCAGTTCATCCTTTCCTAACAGATGAACTAAGGCATGTTAAGATTTTTTTTTTACATAGCCTATTACTGAGTCATACAGTCATCAGATTAACAGACATTTTAGTTGAAGATAAAATAATTATGGAGATAGTAGATAAGAGCAAGAAGATGTCAGGCATTGGCAGCAGAAGCAGGGCAGTAAGGAAGGTATATGAGCTTGACAGCAAGGAGGCAATGCTTTGCTGTCTCCTTTGAGCGGTTATCCTGCTGGTGGAGACCTGCCTTTATTTTCCATCAGTTTTCTCCATTACTTTGCATTATTCAGGAAATAGTTTTTTTATGCACAGATTCTAAGCAATGACTAGAAAAGTGTCTTAGTCTAAGGAAAATAATTTAGAAAATAACCCTATCCATGGCATTATTTTATTCAAAAACTTAGGACTCTCTGAAGTGATTGTACTTTATTTGGTAACCATATGTCAGATCATTATTGTTTTCTACAATAGTTTGCATGAAATTTGCCTAACTCAAAAAATAAATACTTCTTGATGTTAACATATTTAAATTTTTCTTAAAATTAAGATAGCTTTTGAAATTTAAAAAAAATAGTATTGAATCTATGACTTTTCAACTACAAAATCACCGTACTTTTCTCAAAGTCTAATAAAGCCAATATCATTACAGATAAGACCTATAGTCACTAGGTTAAGACAATAAAAGTTCTGGTAGAACTTTGGGAAACGGTAAAGAGCAAATCAAATGTATCAGCATAGTTCATTTTCTTTTAATGTGTCTAAATTTTATTTCTTGCTTGTGATGATTAGTTGAAGCAAGAAGTTAAAATGAGATTTTATAAATTATCTAAATACACATACATTTCTACATTGCCGGTATCAGTCTTTGCAAATAAATTTTAAAAGCTAACTTTCTGCATTGTGTTTGCAGTCTCTACAATGTCAGAGCACAGTGGTAGTGTGGGGTAGAGTTGATTATATTAGAGCATAAGAAATGTATGCTGGTTAGAGCTGCCAACCAACAGTTTAACCAGCGTTAAACTACACTCCAAATACAAACAAGTGAAATCATCTCATTAGATTTGGAAGAGCTTACTTTAAGCAGTATGAGAATTTTGCTTGAGAATGGAGATGAGCCTTCCTGACTGATATGGCTCATAATGCCTTTCTTGTATATATTGGCCAAACTCGGATGCTGAGTTGCCCCTTAAAAGTAACTTTCCAGAATGTATTTGCCTAATGGTGGAAGAAGAAGTGAAAGGAACAAGATGAGAGTTTCCCCTGAAATGAAGAGAATCATTATACTAATTTTCATCTAAAGTATATTTCCTCATAGCAGACCTTTGCTTTATTTTGTTACTAAATCAAAGCTACCTTCCATTTTTTTATGGTGCCATCAATCTAAGGAGGACAATCAAATAACCAACTGTTGGCCTTGGATTCAGTGTGTCTGCTAATTACAGTCTCATCTTGTATACCTTCAAGCCAGTTTCTTGACTAAACGTCCACCATATTACCTTAGTTCTCCCAGTGCCCTTTCTTCTGTACCACCACAAATCAGAGGGAAGACTGACTACCAGAAAGATGTGGACTTCTGAGAGGGCAAGGATTTCATTTCACTATCCCTTTATCGTCACCTGAAGTCCCTACCTACACTTCCCTGATTGTCCTGTGGCAATACCAGCATGGTGGAAATAGGGAGAAAAATTGTGGGGAATCCTGAAAGAGTAATTGATCATTACATCGTTATTATTTTAAACCGTAAAGTAAAATTGTGAGCCACTCACATTTGCAAAAAGTGTAGAATTGAAGCTTTATCACATTGTGAAGATTAATTTCTTGCTATATTCTGGGTTAGCACAGAAGCTTGTATCAATGAAGAGTATTTTGGAGGAGAATAGGGTATAAAATGTATGTCTTTTCAAACCCTTTCCCTCCACTCATGTTTCCTTCACCCCCTGCCACATTGTGTTGGTCAAATGATACTATGCTATAGAACCCTGAGCTGTAGTTGTCAAAAGTAACAATGGAATGTGATTAGTCCTCTGTGGGTGCTTCTTTCCCTCTTTTTTCTCCCTTTCTCAATCTCTCCACTCCGGTAAATGGAAAAGGTGACGTCAAAGAATTGATGCTTGCTTGGATTCATGTTGTATCTGTGACTATGCTATTAGCTGTCTCCTTTTTCCTTCTTATATGGGTAGAATTCTTATGAAGTGTGGAGTTCCCTTCTTGATACGTAGGTTAAATGCACAATGTGGTACTGTTTTATAGTTTCTAGATGGTTGTATAAAGCAAAAAGTCAATGTGGTTATGTGTTTTTAAAAGAAAACAAGTGATTGGTTACAAAACTGTCCTTTTTTCATTATTACAAGTTCTGTTTTCCAACAGTTTTGCTGACTCCTTTGTTGTTGGCAAGTGGGTTGTGTGATTGTGTGTTTTTCTCTCTGGGTTTCTTGGAGTCCTGAACATGATTCCTCTTAGGAATAACTTGTATAAGAGTTTAGGGCAAACAGACTTCAAAAGTGAAAAAATTTTTAACTCTTTTACTAAATTAAAAAATAATCTTAAATAGCCTTTTTTCTTTAGATATTATATGAAGTGTGACTCTAAAGCAAAGAGATAGATGTAACAGGTTTTGTATTGTTTTACTCATGCATAAAATATATATGTAGTATGTGTTTATTGGTTCCTATCATGTACTAGGCGCTACTTTTATACTTGGTTCTAGTTGAAATTGGCTTCTTTATCGTTATAGTTTTGTAGTTCTTTGGAGACAAGCAGGGAAAGGTGATAAAATTATTTCTAAACTACTTGTCTGAAACCACTGCCAAAAAAGCCCGACTGTGCTGTTACTAGTTATCAACACCCCAGGGTAAGCTGAACTTTCTCTTCTATATCAAGTTAGATAGCCCTCTTCATCTCTTCCCAGGCAGATATCAAAGCCTGTTATTCTGATTTTTTAATTCATCATTTTAAAAATGAGAATATTGGGTCAGTCAAGATCTGTTTCTTCAGAACTAATGCTGAAAAACTGTCCTTATAATCCATCTTATAATTCACTTGCTGAGGAATGTATTTGAATGGATGTATTTTTTAAGAACTGGGGACAGCTTCCCACACAGGAAACAAATTTAAATGACGTCATTAAGTAACACATTAGTATCAAAATTCAACTAATGCTTACCTTTAAAAATGAAGTTTTTCCCAAAAGACTCACCTATTTTTTATTGACTGCACAGCTGAATGAGGATGACAATGATACAGCATTCCACCTTGCTCCAACTAGGGCAGCTTTGGGGCTGCTTTCCACAGAAGTGAATAGAAAACCTGAAGTCAATGTATGGTTTTTGGCAGCAGATTTACTGTGGTATTCTCATTCCTTAGAGTACCTTTCTAGGGTAAAGAGAAACCCAAGTAACCAAGAGAAACAGGCAGGTAACAAGAGAACCAAGGAAAAGCATTTTAATCATACTAACTCCCAATTCCTGTGCCATATTACTAAATTTCAAAATTACTATATTATATATTGTATGGCAGAAGTAAACATTTGCTTATTTGTGGTTTCTCAGTCTTCTGACTAGATGAGCCAATAAAAATTAAAAATTTCAGCTAATCAGGGCTTTTATATCCCTTCTACAAAGAAGTACCAAAAACAGTTTGGAAACATCAATTCACCAAAAATCATTCTCAACTATTAGATTTAGACTTTTTTTTCTGCAATTCCATATATTCTTTAGAAAACTTAAAGCCCCTCCCAGGCAGCCCTAGTCAAAAGCCTGGCTGGGTAAAGAGTGTGCCTTGCTGCCAGCTACTGTGAGTATCTGTGAGCTGTACCCTGGTTTCCTTCCATGGCAATGCCCTGATCTTAACCAGTCTGGAACTCTAGTAGTAATATAATTCAGGACAGAGGAGAAATTCTTTTCCAAGTGGGCTTTGTAGTCAACAGGAAGCCATACAAAATACTAAAAAATGTTAGATGCCTCCTAAATAGTAGGGGCTTAATAAATATTTGTTAAACTGAAATGTAACTTCTAGCAACTATAAGTAGATGAACTGCTGGGTAATTAAGGAGGTAACTGGTTTGACTGCTACAGAGGTTGTGCCTTATAAATGCTTGCTCACTGGCAAACTGGTCAGTCTGCTCTGATCCTTCTGTGGAATCAGGTTATGTTGTGTAAAAATTTGATTCTGATGCTCCTGCACCAATAATTAGCAGATGCTTCTTCATCCTAAGAACTTTCTATTCCAGCCCACAGATAACAGACCAGGTCCTTCCAAGGAGGAGTAGTACTGACTACAGACCTCTGCTTCCCACCACAGGCACAACTCACATTGGTGTATGTCATGTAGTTTTAGCACCATGTATAGAGGAGAAAACCAAAGTGTTGAAGTAGCTGACCCTGAAAACTGCAGTAAGTACTGAACCTGGGATTAAGACCCAGATCTGATGGGCTCCGTATTCTCTCTCCCTTAAAGAAAAAAGAAAGAAGGAAATAGAAACATTTTTTTTTTCCTTTTGGCAGGCAAAGTAGGAAGTAGCTTGTGAATTACTGCTTCTTTCAAATGTTATACCTGGTCAGATTAGAATATAACCATTTTTAAAAAAATCAAAGAATGCTTTCTCCTTCCCACAAAACACACTCATAACCATAGGTTCCTCAGCAAGCTGGGTCCCACTACTGGCTGCTTTCTAGGAATTCATCGTCTGTCCTTCCAGGGAAGACGGCTCTTAGGAGGTTTTTTTAGCTAAATGTTAGCAACACATTATGTCCCTGATGGACTCTTCTCCCTTGAGCCAGTCACCTTCCTTTTCTCTCTTCCTTCCCATTTGTAAGTTCCACTGGTGGTGAATTGGGATGGTGTATTAGAGGAAGGCATGCACTAGCAAATGTACCAGGCACTTGAGATGTAGAAAGGAAAGAGTAACTATAGGGCAATGAAATTTGATGGTATTGCTAAGTGCCATTAATACCTACAAAAGGATAATGAACAGCTGAGTGCAAGTACCAGGCAATTAAAAGCCAGATATGGAACCAGAGGGCCTCTTTGGTTGCATACAAAGAAGCTTCATCTACAGTAGGAGACATGGGAAGGGAAGAGAAAGTGAAGAACAAGCCCAGGATTTCCCAGAGTAGCAGAACGTCAAAGACATTTAAGTACCTAACCAGGGCAGGTCTGCTATGCAAGGTCTGGGCCCTGATTGGGAAAACCTGACATATCAGATCCAACGTCTGGTTGGAATCCCCCCTCAAAGATTTTGGCTCCCAAACCCTCAGAATAGTGTGAGCCTCTAGACGTGCCTACTCATAATGCTCACCAGAATTCCCCATCCCCATTTCATGATGAGAGACATTAAAGAGGCCTCTCTTGGGTAAGACAACATGTGCACCCCTCTGGATCTTCCATGACTCAGCTGGGGACATGCTGAGCCTGCTAAGGGGGCTTAGGAACTATAGGCTAAAGGAGCCCAAAGATACAGCCTGCATGTACTGATAAGGACTGGAGATCTTGAGGGAGCTTGAAAGAGGCTAGAATCTAAGACTGAATAGAGAAGAATCTTTGACTTAGAAGTGTTCCCAAAGATACATAATTTAACTCCCTAGCGAGGATTCCAGGAGTTGGTGGAAACTTGCTACTAGCATGGCTCCTAGAAATAAGGAAAATGATGGCCTATGCTGAGCAAAATTAAAGTTCCAGAACTGCCATGGCTGACAAAGAAGGAATGGGCTAAAGGGTTCAGGGAAGTGGGCATCCTGATATACTATGGCTGGAAGACCAAGAGAACATACTATGGTCAAAGGTCATAAGAAATAGCTGGTCAGAGGCACACCAGCATCAGTAAAAGCTCAGAGGTTGCTCTCTTCTACAAAGACACTATTCCAGAACTGTGCTGGCTGATAGCAATGGGGATGATAGGACTTGGAGGCAACAGAGGCCAGCTGGCAGCACAAAACAATCCAGAGCCAGGAGGTCACGCTTCCTGTAACAACTGGCAAGGTCACAGTGGAAGCCAAGGTCAGAAACAGTTATGAGAATGGTCACTAGAATAGTATCCCTAGTGACAAAGTATATGGACAGTTACCCAACATGTATCACTTGGCTTATAGCAGAAGAAGTCAAAGATGGACAACCAAGAGGCTGAGAGCACTTGCCCCAAATAAAAACTCAATCTCTTGCCCAGTTTCTGAACCTTATCCAGTTTTCAGACCCAGAGCTACTGACAGAAGAGGCGACTGGCTGATAGGAGGAAGAACACTGCAATATCATGGCAAGGATACACAGTAATGATTCCCCTCGGTCTTCCCCACAGGTACCTATGGGTATTTACTCAGATATATAGAAAGAAGGGAATACCAGTCAATTTGAGGACTGTTGGACATAGACCCTGAGTGTCCTGAATCTAATGCCCAAACCTCTGAATCTTCATGGCCCCTGTGTTAAAGTGGGTCCAGTGGGGCCAGATAATGAAGGTAGTCCTGACCAATGTCCAGTTTATAGATCCACAGTATCATTGGACCCACCCAGTGGTCAATTACCCAATCCACAAATATGTAGTTGGGGTAACCTATTTTCCAGTTCGCCTAACCTCCACATTGCATCTTTAGTCTACAAAATAAGCTATCGTATTGGGAAAGGCCAAGTAGAAGACTCTCAACTCCCCCAGGCACAAATAATGTAAAGTCATATTGGTGGAAAGGGGTAATAGGGATTATTGCTGCATTATATCCCTCTCATCCTCTCCATACTTGATGATTCAACCAATCTTGTCCCTGAAGAAACTGGGTGGTTTAAGAAGGGTCAGTGTCAACCATCACAAGCTCAATCAAATATAACCCTAGTTGCAGGCATAGCACCAGATGTGGTATCTTCATTAAGCCAAATCAACACCACCTCAACTATGTGATATATGGCCAGTGATTTGGTGAAGGCATTCTTCTCTTCCAATCAAAACAGGATCAGAAACAATTCACATTTCCTTGGAAATGATAACATACATGAACAGTTTTGCTCCAAAGCCATATTAAATCCAAAGAAATTGACCAGCTGCCCAGATCAATGTCATTGCACATTGATGCATTAGATCAATGATATTATATTGATTGGGTCAGATGAGCAAGAGGTGACTAGCAAAGGTGCTGGAGACCTTTATAGGATATGAAGGTTCCAGAAGGTTGGAGCTAAACCCTGAGAAGACTTAGGAGCCTGCCACAATCTGTAACATTTTCAGGAGTCCAGTGATCGGACCCAGTAACAGGACATCTCCAAAGTAAAAGACAAATTATTGCATCTTATACCTCCTACCATATTGAAGAAAACATGATTGGTAAGCCTCTTCAGGTTCTTGAGCCAGCATATTCTACTACATCTAGAGGAACTATTCTGACTCATGTACCAGGTGATATGAAAGGCTGCCAATTCTGAATGAGTCCTAAAGCAGAAAAGGGCTCTGCAGCCAGCACAGGCTGCCATGCCAGCAGTCCTGCTGCTTGGGTCACATGATCTGATGAACCCTATGGGGTTGGAGTTATCAGTGGTGGGGAAGGATATCATGTGGACTCTGTGGCAAGCTCCAGTAAGATAATCACAGTGCAAGCTCCCAGGACTCTGGAGCAAGACCATGCCATTTGCTGTGAAGAATTATGTGCCTTTGAAAAACAACTAACCTGCTAGTGGGCCCTGGTAGAGAAGTGTCTAACCCGTGGTCACCAACTAACCTTGTGGCTAGAATTGCCCATTAAATTCTGGGTCCTGTCAGACCCAGTGAGTCAGATCGGCCCAGCAACAATCCATCATAAGGTGGAAGTGGTACCTCCAGAACTGAGCATAAGCAGGATCAGAGGGCACAAGTACACTGCATGGGTGGGTAACCCAGATCCCCATTATCCACCATGACTGGCCAAGAGCTCCTCAGGGCACACCCATGACTGTAAGAGGGATTCCTTATAGCTCTTATGATCCAACTGAAAGAGGAATAAAAAGCCTGAGCTTGTTTCAAGGACGGGTCAGCTCCAGATGTGGGTGCAAACTGAAGTTGGATGGCAGCTGCACTACAGCCTCACACACATAGCTTTCAAAGCATGAGGGGAAATCCAATGGTCAGAGCTTAGAATATGCACTTGTTATCCACTTGGTGTAGAAAAAAGACGTGACCCAAGGTTAGAATATATAGTGACAAATGTCCTGAGTAACTGATCAGAAAAGCAGGAAGACCTGGAATAAGGAGTCTGGGGTAGAGGTTTGTGGATGGATTTATGGGCCAGAAATGAAGTGGGGAAATCTTTGTACCATATGTTCGTGTCATCAATGATGAAGAACTAAACAACCAAGTAGACAGGTGACTCAGCCACTGACCTCAGCCAGCCTCTGTCATGAGCCACTCCAGTGTTGGCATGATGGAAACATGAACAAACGTGGTGGAAACAGAAATGGAGGCTATTCATGGGCCAACAGCACAGACCTTCATTTGCCAAAGATAATTAGGCTGCTGTTGCCACCAGCATCCCCCTGCCTGCACCAGAGACCAACAATGAAATCCCCAATGTGGCATCTGAGTAGCAGTCTTCCTCAAGAGACAAGCCAGCCATGTGGTGGCAAATTGACATTAGGCCCTTTCCATCTTGAAAGGTCCAGAAGTTCGTTCTATGTTCTTAGAGAAAAAGACACATATTCAGGTTATGGGTTTGCCTTTCCTGACCATGGAGTTTAAGTCAGCACCAACACCTGAAGGCTTATAGAGTGCTTGATCACTTGGCATGGGATTCATATAATATCACCTCAGAGAGGTGAAGGGCTGCTACTACACATAGGAGGCAGGGAGGAATTTGTTTAGCACCCAGGGGTAGAAAAAAGCATTTGTGTTTCAATGGACACTATGTATCACTTACAGCATACCCTCCTGACGACCACTGACGGTCACATTCTAGCCCTGTTCCTTGTCTTGAAGCTATTTTGCAGATCTGTAAGTTGTAGATAATGGTTTGTAAGTTCTTTCTTGTAGTAATTTCAGTTGGCTTTCTTCCCACAGTAGAAAAAAATATTGTCTCTATTTACAATTTTTCCTAACATTCCTTTATACCATAAATGCGTATGCTCTTTGGACTTACTTGAACTTTTGTGTATATGCACATACTCATTTTTATATCTGAGAGTCATGATTTGTGTCTTTTTTCTGAAAAGAAAATTTTCTAACACAGGCAGCTTGAGCACCATTGGCTTTCCCTTGCCAGTTGTGACTGTAAATGGAGAGGCATAGAAACATCAGCACAAAAAGGACATGGTGCCCCGGGCTCAGGTCGTTTGGGGATGAGGTCCGGGTCATTCCATCAGACTGGCCTTGGAAGCCAGGAGTGATGGTGACATGATGAGAGGCATCTAGAATGGATGCGTATTAGTGGTGGCCCAGCGACCCACTGTACCCGTGGGGACTGGCTCATCCTACTAACCTCTTGTGAGTTTCCCTTCAGGAGGAAAGGCTCACCAGAATCCTGGGGAACTGCTGTGGGAACATGTGTGGGAAAAGTGAGCCGAATGGCACAGAGAGTGAACTGTGGTGGACACAGAAGGGCACTGCCCAGATCTCTCCACAGGAGGCCTTGCCCCACCGGTGTGGGGGCTGCTGTGGGCAGCGTCTCCAGCTGACAGCGCCTCTAGGCCTGCCTCAGCTGCAGAGAGCTTCCTCACCCCAAACTATGCCCTTCCTGGGGCAATTCACATCCAGTGACCAGACAAATCCACATGGAGTGACTGTGCTTTCTAGTGGGTATAAAAAGGCCCGGCCATCTTGTCCCAGCACATGACAGCTCTAGGGCATGAGTTCCATGCCAGGTCGGCCAACGTTCTGTCAGGCCTTCACAGCAGTTCACCTTTTTCCACCCCCATCCTGCATTGTCCTCTTAATTTCACAGTTGGAGAGCTCTAATAAACCAGGCCCACCCCCAGCTCCCTCTCAGGGCCTCTGGAGAACCCACTGGGGCACCTGTCCCCTGGCTTCTAATCAGTCTCCCCTCTACAGTCTGGAACTTTGTTTTTAAATTCTCATCCAACCATGTCACTTCATCAGTAACTCAAAATCATCAGTGACTTCTCAGACCTGGGTATTTGGTCCCCTAGATATGTTAGGAGATATGAGGAGCCAAACACTACTCTCTTCTGTAATTTAAATGTTACCTACAATCTGTCCTCTATGTTATAGGACACAGGCCCTTTAGTATCTGACTCCTGTCTGCGAGTGCTCCCCTATCCCTATCCATCCTCAGAATGGGGCCTCCAGGAAGGTATGTGTCCTCGCCTCTGTGCATGAGACCGACTCTCCAGAGAATTCTCCCCTCCTGCCGTTCACCTGCCCGGCAGTGGCAGCAATGCTGCTGCTTCACTCACTCTGTCAAGAAGACTGACACACCCGCATTCTTATATTCTGCCAGCACCCCCATTAGAGAACTCCTTATCTTAATTAAATCTGGTCACTTGTCAGTCTCCACAACCCCACCCCCATTCTAGACTGTTCTTAAGGCAAGGATGCTATCCATTTTTCTACCTTTCGGGTCCACCCATAATGCCCAGTTTACACTAAGAAATATTAGTTGAATAAATTTGTCAAAAGATAATTTTTTGTATATGAATGTTAATAGCAGCTTTATTCACAATTGTCCCAAACTGGAAACTGTCAAATACCCATCAACAGGTGAATGGATAAATGAATCAGGTATATTGTCTTAGTTGGCTGGGGCTACCATAACACCTTACCACACACTGAGTAGCTTAGACAACAGAAATTTACTTCTCATTTTTCTGGAGGTCAAGGTGCTGGCCTATTTGGTTTCTCCGGAGGCCTCCCTCTTTGGCTTGCAGACAACTACCTGCTCGTGATGTCCTTTCTTATGGCCCTTTCTCTGTGGAAATGTCAAAAGATAATTTTAAAAGAGGGCATAATTGTGCCTCTCATATAGCTATAAAATAAACATGTGTCCGAGATTTTATGTTATTAATTAATGATAGAACCTGTTCAAAAGAGAATCCAAAACTCATAAATATAGATACGTATGGGATGCTGAGAAAGATTAATAAATGAAAAATCAGCAAAACTGGACAATGTTCATGAGACAATTCCACCAAATACAATTGGCATTTCTATGGACAGAAATCATTTGCATTACCATGAGTTTATTTCTATAACTTATAGTATTATAAAATAACTCAGATCATCTGGAAGGATGCACTAGGCAGTACAGCCAATAACTTTTTAGATCCATTTCCAAGCCTTTGACCTTTTCCCCTACACTTTAATTAATTGCTAACTCTTCCATCCCCAATTATGCATTTATTTATCTGCTCATTTGACATCACTCGGCCCAATGGGGCAGGGCTTTGCACATGTAAAATCAGAGCTTTAAGTGCTTGAAAACCCTCAGATGCTGGCTCTGCCAGAAGGCTTTCTAAGAAGCTGTGTACAGTCTACTTTGGCCTGATGCCTGAGCCCTCTGGCCTCCTGGGGACTCTGAGGACCCTGCTGTGCTCTGCTCAGTACAGGTGGCACTCCACACCTGTCTCAGTCCACTGAGACCCTTCCCCAGTATGCTTGGAAAAGGGCCACTGTGTCACAGGTGCTTCACATGTAAAACACACACTTCCACACACATCCCCAGAGGGCCCTCAGGGGCTCCGTGGGGCAGCATCTTCCCTTGGAACCCTGTAATATCCCCATGGATCCCATCCACCCCTCTGCACCCCACCAACACTGAGCCTCTCTGCTTGGCCTTCCCCAAACCCTCCTCCCTCCACCTGTCCATGGAGCAGGGGTGGGGCCCCAGGTGACCACCCCCAGCTGAGCCTTGTTCCCCTCTGAGCATTTGTGGGGGTGGGGGTGGAGGTGCCCATGTGATAGGGAAACCTTCCAGGGGGTGCCCATCTGGGAGCAGTGGTCTGGTGAGGCCATATGGGTGACTCTCTCTAGAGAGTTCCAGCCAAAAGTGTGTTTTCTGGCCTGGAGTGGGGCTGGGGACTAGGTCACTCAGCAGCCTTGTAACTGTGGACAAATCCCTAGACCTCCATAGGACTTTGTGTCTTCCTCTGCAAACTGACTTGGGAGGTGAATATGCACAGCTGGCCTAATGCACTCCCCTAATGCACTGGTGCCTGTCGCAATGAGCCTGAGACAGGTGGCTGGGGCTAACTCCTGTCCCTGGGGATGTGGGACAGGAGCCATGCCAGGAGGGATGCCCACAACTCAAGATCCCCATGCATCAGTTCTGAGTGAAACCTCCTTAGAGAATTCTTTCAACAACTAAAACTCTTCCACACTTCCTTACCTTCATCTCACTTGTTCAAGCTCATACCCAGACCTGAGCTTGAGCCTCCACCAAATTAGTCCCAGACAATCTGTGACCTCCAGGAGAGTGTAAGTGTAAGGAAGGGGGAAGCAGGGACGCACTTGAGCTCAGGGTCCTTTGGTTGTTGAAGGTAAGGAGGGAAACATTTGAACTGATCCAGGGCTTGTTTCGGGTTCTTCTAACAGTATAGGTCACATGAACCTAACAGCTTCTCCTAATAGAGACTGGTTGGTCATACCACCCCTTGACAAAATCCCTATCTAGTCACAAGTAACTTTTTGAGGCAGGTGACCAGTCTTCGTATCTTAGGACCTTAACGTCTAGGGAAACTTGGGCAAAGTAATTAGCCTCTCTGAGCCTCAGTTTACTCATCTATAAAATGCAGATGATAGTATCAACTCTTAGGGTTGCCTTGTGAATTAGCCTAAGTAATGTATGCAAAGTCTGCTGATTCTGAAGCTCAGGCCTTCACCACAGCAAAGAGCTTCCCCACTCATAGAAGAGACCAAGAAATAAGTCCACCCAGAAGGCAGTGAGTGGTGTTGGGACACAGAGCAGCAGGGGTGATTTACACTGGCTGGGGGCTGGTCAGGGCCCTCAGGTGGGCAGGAAGGGACTGTCCAGGGGTGCAGCAAACAGGCATATTCATGGGATGCAAATTTCAGGGTGATGTGAGTGGCACATGAGTGTACACAGGACATGGGGGTAGATGAGACCAGAGAGGTTGTTGAGGAAGTTGGGCTGTGTGCCAAAGTCATGGACCACATACCACTGGTCTTAAGGACTATAAGCTGGGAAGGCAGGATTTGGGTTTTAGAAAGGTCACCAGGCATCTGTAAGGAGAAGGGAGTGGAGCAGGAGGCCAGTTCAGTTCTGTGAAAGGAAACCTGGTGCCCTGGACTGAGATAGAGGCAGTGGAGATGGAAGAGGGGCGGCTCCAAGAGATGGAAGGGGGCAGCGTCACTGTCCGGGAGGGACAGTGAGAGGGAATCTCTCAGTGGCTGGCTTGGGTGATTGATGATGGCATTCTCTGGGAGAGGGTTCAGAGGAGAAGATGATCTGTTCAGTTCCTCCCAGGTCAGTTTAGAAAGGTCTGAACAGGCGGAGGCATTGGCCACTCAGTTATATAGCACACAGTAGGAACTTTATAAGTAAGTCAAATAAACATAGTTGGTGTCTGGGTCTGGTTGGTGTCCAACAGAGAGGGCAGCCTCGTGAGGGTGTACAGAGGGGGTCTCCAGCATACAAGGGTGGATGGCATGGGTGTTTTGTCTCGATGTTGCCCCTCTGGGAGTCTGCACTCGGTAAGTGATGGGGGCAGAGTTCCAAGGGTCAGACCAGGAGCAGGAGAAAGAGCCCAGAAGGAGCAGTTAGAGACAAGTGAGGATGAGCAGAAAGGAGAGAGGCCATGGAAGCTGAGGGAAGAGCCAGATCCGAGAGGGGTGGGGCTGAGGGACAAAGCATTGGAGGCCTGCAGTGTCCCACACCCCACACAATCACTATATGGTTGCAAAGGTCATAGCTCTTTTTGTATAAAGGAGAGACTCATTCAGAGCCAGAAGGAACAACATAGCTCCTTTTTAACATGATTTTCATGAATAAACCTCCACAGGATTAGCATTAGTTTTTAATGACATGTCTGTCTGTGCAGGCCCTGGAGTTACCTGTGAGACTTCATGGAGGCTCAGGAACTCAGCGGAGGAAAGCAGTTATGTGTGTGGTCCTTGGAGGCCGAGAGCCGTTCAACTTGGTCTCCACCACTTACTTGCTCTGAGTTCAAGTCCGGACTCTGCCACCTCCCGTAGCATAGGTTACATGACCTCTCCATGACTCAGTTCTTCATCTAGAAATATGAGTTCTTGATGCACAGCATTGTTGAGGACATTTTGTGAAATGAGGCATGAGAGCACTTGGCATAGTCTTGGCATATTGACATTCAAGAAACATTAGCTACAATAATAATATTATTATACATTATTAATCCATTCAACAAATATTTAGTGAGTGCCTATCATGTGCCAGGCAATGTTTTAGGACAGAGCCATCTAGTAGAAATGTAATGCACGTCACAAATGCAAACCACAGACATAATTTCAAATTACATATAATAGCCACAACCTAAAAACACATAATAAATTACATATAGCAGTCACGTGACAAATATGTAATAACATATTTTATTTAACAATATACAGAAAATATTGCCATCTCAACATGTAATCAATAGGGGTCTGACTCCGAGGGGTGAGGTATATTTTACTGACTTGTCTCTACTTCACAATGGTGGTTCTATCTCCGTGATGTCTAGGAGATTCTAATCCTGTTCCCTGAAGGGGTCAATACCCAAAAGCAGGGAGGATGCTGTTGAACTTAATCAAGTTTTAAGTAAAAATAGAAACAATCATAATATTGTTTGTGGATTTGATTAAATCATATCCATTTGGAGAGCCACTTCCTTTATTTGAGGGAAGACAATGCTAAACCACCCTCCAATGTTAAATGGCAGAGAGAATATTGATACCCTTAGAAAGAATATTATTTCTCTAATGTTTTTATAGTTTATTATGACTTCTTTCCTGTTTTGAAAATGGAGCATTGTGAAAAACCTGAAAATATAAAAAAACCCAAATCCTCAGATTCAGATGAAGATTTTGATATATTTTCTGTCTCATTTTATATACAGATACATAACTATTGATGTAGACATTTACTGATTCACGTACATGTTTTATATAATTAAACTGTAAATTTTGTTTCATATTCTACTTTTTTGCTTAATGTTATTTCATGGCCATATTCCTATTACACATTTCAAAATAAAGTTGACTTCTAATGCTTACATAATGGAGTACGATCATTTCCATTCCAGGTGGCCATTGGGATTTCCCAATATGTTGCTACTATAAATTAATGCTGAAGGAACTTCCTTTCACTCAAATTTTTGTCCTCATAAATTTTGATAGCACATTTCCAGGTGCTATTAGCACTCCTCAGGCTTTGGCCACACAATGTCAAGTTGCCTTAAAAAATCCTTCATCTCCCACAAGCAATGCAGCCAAAAGCCCATCCTACTATCCTCTACCCAATGCCACGTATTATTATTTAAACAATTCTGCTATTTAAAAGGGTTAAAATGGCAACTTTTGGGTTTGTTTTAATTTTTACTTCTCTATCTTCTTTTGAACATAGTGTTTTATGGTTACTAGCCATTTGTAGTTCCTCTTCTGTAAACTGCCAGTTCATATACTCTGCTCATTTTTTCTATTATTTCTTTAATGTAGTGGTATCCCACTGTGATTTAAACTTACATTTTCCTAATGACTAATAATTTTAAGCACCTATTTATGTGTTTGTTGACCATTTGGACATCCTCTTTGTGAAACACCTGCTCAAGTCTTTTGCCCATTTTAAAATTGGGTTCTGTTTTCTCTTGATTTTGAGAAGTTCAGATAAATATTTGCAGCACATAGATATTGCAAACATCTTCTCTAAGTCTTGTGACTTACCTTTTCACTGTCTTAATGACATTTTTGATAAACAGAGATTCTTAATTTAATGAAGTCCAATTTATCAATCCTATCTTTTAAGTTTAGTACTTTTTTGTGCCCTTTAAAGAAAGATTTGCCTGACCCAATATTGTAAAGATACTCTTTGCTTTCTCCAGGAAGCTTGATTGTTTTGGCTTCCATATTTTGTTCTACTATCCATCTCAAATCAGTTTTTGTGAATGGTAGGAGTCAAGGTTCATTTCATTTATTTGGATATACAAACTGACTTAGCACGACTATTGAAAAGATTGTCATTTCTTACACTGCACTGAAGAGGATTCTTGGTTGTAAATTAGGAGATTGTACATGAGTGAGTCTATTCTATTTGTCCTTTCACCCATTCCAGATTGTCTTAATTAGGGTAACTTTACTGTAAGTCTTGACATCCACTAGCAAAGTCCTCCAGCACTGGTTTTCTTTTTTAAGACTGTCTTGACTATTTACTATTTTATATCCTTTACATATCCACATAAACTTTAGAATCAGCTTGTCAGTTTCTACCAGAAGGAAAACTTGTTGCCACCTAGATCAGAATGCATTGAATACTGTTGTGGGTTGAGCAGTGTCCGCCAAAACTCACATGTTGAAGTCCTAGCCCTCAATACTTCAGAACGTCACCTTACCTGGAAATAGGATCATCATAGATGTACTTAGTTAAGAAGTGGTCATACCAGAGTAGGATGAGTCCCTAATCCAGTATGATTGTGTCCTTATAAGGAAAGGAAAATTTGGGCACAGACATGCACACAGTGAGAATGCCATGTGAAGACTGGAGTTGTGTCTGCCTCAGGCCAGCTACCAGAAGCTGGAAGAGAGGCCTGAAACACATCCTTCCCTGGAGCCTTCAGATGGAGCAACACTGATGACCCCTTGATATCAGACTTCTAGACTCCAGAACTGTGAGACAATACATTTTTGTTGTGTTAACCACCCAGTTTGTGGTACTTCATTACCACAACCCTAGCAAACTAAAACAAATATCTAGTCACCTTTGGAGGAATTGACACCTTGACAAAACTGAGTCTGCCAAACTATGAATATGGTATATCCCTCCACTTATTTACATCTTTAATCTCCCTCAGCAGTTTTGTAATTTTCAATGTATAAGTCTTGCTAATAATCTTTTGTCGGGTTTATTCCTAGGTGATTTGGGTTTTTTTGATGCTTTTATTCAGGGTACTATTTTATAAATTTCACTTTCTACTTGATTGTTGCTAAGTATATAGAAATACAATAGCTTTTTGTACATTGATTTATAAGTATATAGAAATGCAATACAAATGTGTAGAAATATATATATATATATATATATATATCCAAGAAGCCTTGCTAAATTTATTTCTTAATTTTAAGACTTTGTAGTTTCTTTTGGCTTTTTCTATAATCATGTAATGTGTAAATAATAATCTTATTTCTTCCATTGCTTATGCTTTTTTCCCCCTAGCTTCGTTGTTTTGAATAGGACTTATATCACAACAGTGAAAAGAAATGGTGATACTTTGGACATCTTTTCCTTGTTCCCAGACTAAGGAAAAGTGCCCAGTGTTTCACTATTGAGCATCATGTTAGGTGTATCTTTTTTTGTAAATACCCTTTATCAGATGAAGAAAGTTTAGGGTCTGTTTCTTCAACTATCCATTTTGTTACATTGATCTGGTTATTTTTTCAGTTCTTATCCATTTAATTATTATAACCTTATAATGCAATTTTTATTTTATAGAATAAGTCCCCTCTCTTAATCACTCTGTTAGAAAATTTTTCTCATGAATATTCTTCCCCATATTGGAATCTTGATTGAAAGTACATTAAAATATTTAAATTAAGGAAAATTTCATCTTCCTAATATACAGTATGTAAATATTTCTCCATTTACCCAGGTCTTCTTTTGCATACATGGTAAAGTGGGGTTTTTTTTCATATACTTTCCACATATTTTTAAGATTATGAAATGTGTGGTACGTACATTACATATATATTTTTAAATTACAGAATGTTTTATGTACATTATATATACCATATATTATGTATGTTATATATAACATATTATGTATATTATATATATGTGATGTACAGTATGAATAATAATAAAGAGAGCTTCCATATGCTCACCACCCAAGTCGACAAAGCATTACCTCTGCCTTTGAGACCTTCTATATCCTTCCCCACAATTGCCATCTGCCTTTCTCCTTCCACACTGAAGAGGTCATTACGTTATTATCTGTGTTAATAATTATCTTGCTTTCATTAGTTTGCTGTATATGAACCCCTGAAGAAAGTATCATTAATTTCATGTCTCTTTTGACTTGCTTTGTTTCTCAACAACCACTGAGAAGCAGCCATGTTGTTCTGTGTAGCTACAGTTTGCTCATTCATTGCCATCTAATATTCCATTTTACAAATATCCCCAAATTATCCTTTCTTCCATTGATGGACAGTTGGGTTGTTTTCAGTTATTTATATTATGAACAGTGTGGTTATTAATTTTCTTATAAATGTCTTTTGGTATAAAGGTCATTTCTGATGGTCTATTATTTTTCTTAGATTTTTTTTTCCTTTCAAATCTGTCTTCTACCTGGTTAGTGATGGTATTTAGGGAAACTAATTTTTAACACTTGTATCCAATTGTGTCCAGTTTGCTTGGGTTTTTCATAGTAAACAATCACATCATCTACAAAGTGATCTTATACTTTTTAAAAATAATCATACATTACAGTTATACTTCTTTTAATAATTATACATTGCAGAATGTATAGACCATTGTTAAATGCATATAGTTATGCAAAGTATTCTTATTCAGTCCCTAATTTTAATAGGACTTCCCTGGGGTTTTACCATCATGTAGTATGTTGACTGTTAGATGTTGGATTGTTGGATTCGAGAAGGAAACTTTCGTCATGTTAAGGAAGCCTTTTATGTATAGTATTTGAATTTTGTCAAAGACTCTTTCAGCTTCTATTATGGAATAATTGTAATTTTTCATTGAATTATTAGTGTGAGGCTTACACTAAATACATTTTTTCATAGTCTCTTGCATCTTAAGCACATCATTAATATAGTACTGAGCACTTTCTGTCTGTTCTCAAGATCAAAAACAGTCACAGATATGAAGTCAGATCTCCGTCATCCTCCAGTATCTTTCTTCGTCAGTCTGCTCTCACTTTGTAGATGACAAAATTGACTGGGCCAAGATGCCAGTGATCATTAGCAGGCAGGTTAAAGTCCGGTGCCCTCTCCTCATGTTGATGATGGCCTCCCACAGAGCAGAGACGGTACAGGAGGAGGGAGAGTATTAAAATATTTTCCTAATCCCAGTGGTTTCCCATGACTAGGATTGTGAAATGAAAAGCTGCAGTTTGGACTTGGGATGGGAATAGATGCCTAGAAGAGTTGGTGGTTACACGGTGAGTGGGCAGCCAACACAGTGAAGTCTGGAGTCCGTATCTCCAGGGAGGGTCCCTGTCCCTTCCCAGTGGGCTCCCTGCCTGCCAGCCTGGAAAGCAGCGCAGGCTGACCATGACCAGGCAGGAGCCACACTTCTGTTTTCCTCAGGACTTAGTTGATTCAAGCAGGTGTGGTATAGAAGAGCAGGGCACATGTGTGTTCACACGTGTCTGCATATGGGTGTGTAGGAGGGGGTAGAGGAACATAACAAGAAGACAAGGTGGCCACTCCCTGGAGGTGCCCGGTTCCATGCTGCCTATGCATCTCTGGTGTCCTCTCTTGGCCTGTTTTTGCATGCTTCTCTCATTATCTTCTTGTCTCCCTTCCCTCATCCATTTCTTCCAATAGCTATTTTATCTCCAAATTTCCAGGCTCACTCAGAATTGAAGTATAAGGCTTGCTTCACACCAGTGGCTGTGATCAATGACCATTTGGGGAAGAGAGAGAAGGGGCAGGGCAAGGAGCCCTGGACATCCGTGTAAATGGGAGTCAGTCAGGAAGCTGGGTCTGGTCCTGGCCCTGCCAGTGACTGACTTCCCACAGGCCCTGGGGTAGGACGGGCCATATTCAGTTAACAGCCAGATCCTTTAGAAATGACCTTGATCCTCTTAGCAAGCCATGCCCCCACCCTTCTCTTAGGCATCCTTATATGATAGGGATATTTTTCTTTTGTTTAACCATCTGGCTTGTAGCCAATAGCTTTTATGTGGCAGATACATGTTAGGAGTCAGGACCACAGATGGGGATTAGGAAGTGCTCTGTGAAGTACCAGATGTTGACAACTCGGTGTGAAAAGTGCTCTGGCAGAAGAAGGCCAGGTTCTCCATCGCAGGTTGGGGTGACTGTGGCAGGACCTGGGGAGGGCTTTCCTGAGGCGGTGACATTCGGGCTGTGGGGTAGATCTTATAGGAGTCACTCAAACTGGTGTGTGGGTGTAGTGAAGCCAGTGTTTCAGGCTGAAGAAACACCAGGCAAAGAGAGGGAGACATAAATCTGTAGCCAGCTGTGGGAGCTGGAAGCAATTCAGTGGGTGGGCAGGCAGGACAGGCTATCAGGTGGGGGGCCAAGGGCTGAGACCAGTGGGTCACACAAAAGGGTTGGAGTTTTAACCCAAGACCTGTGTTTCTCCAAACTGACTGGGCCTCAAAAGCATCTGGGAAGTTTATGAGGAAACAAGCGTACTGGGCCTTACTCCACGTCAGGAAGGAAGCTCCATGAGTGAGACCTCAGAATCAGCCCGCAACAGCGTCCCGGGAGAGTCTGCGCAGGCACAGCTCAGACCCGCCCTTGGACGTCTTGGGAGGGCTCCAGGCAGGGGAGAGGCAGCTGAGGCAGCCGCCCCGACACTCCTTGGTCCTCTGCCAGAGGGAAAGCCCTGGGGCAGTGGACAGCGTCCCTAGGAGCTATTGCCAGGATCAGTCGCCTCCTGAGCACCTCCAACCATGTGCCCCACGACCAAGACAGGAGCAATCAGGAAATCTGATTTCCAGATAGACAAGCTCCCTCAGGCAGGACAGGAGAGGGACGGCCAGTGTCCTCCACCCCATTCCCCCTCGGCTGGCTGTACAGCTGTGACCTGGGAGGACTGCCTCTCACCTACCCCTTCACCCCAAGTAATACCCCATTCCCTATCCCACATGCTCCTTGTTCAAGCCGAGTGTGCAGAGCCCTGTGGGGCGGGAGGGGAGGAGCACTGAGGCTTTTGTTTTCACCTGGGCTATGTGGAGGAGGCGGCTGTGGCTTGGTAGGTCTCCCTGGTTCTTCAAATGGAAGAAGGTGGCAAGAAGACCACTGCTTACCGTGTATTTGCGTTCCTCCTGGATTTCTCCAAAAGACGGTAATCAAAGAGTCTGATGCCTAAGGACACAAGGTAGTTCCCCAACCCAGAAACATGCCATGCTCAAGGTACGGTGTAGACCACCTTCTGGGAACTCCCTCCTCATAGGACAGAGTCCAGGCTCCTCACATGGACCTCGGACGCCTCACGCAGGCCATGCCACCCCTGCTCTGCAGCCTTGGCCCTTGCCTTGCCTTTTCCGGTTTAACTTTTACACTGAGTTAACACTGAAACTGGGCAGTTCCACAGCTCAATGCCTCTGTTTAGGCTGATCTCTCCGGCTGAAATGCCTTCTCTGCCGCTGTCTGGAGAGTTCCTCTCATTCTCTAAGACCCCGGTCTCTGTGATACCCCCTCCTACCACCCAACAAATGCCCCCCATCTAGCTGTTCCTGGGAGCCAACCTACACTTACACAGAAGGATTCTGTGCCTGCCCTACTCCTGCCCCGAATTGACCAGAAATTCTTCAAGGACAGGGTCTATGGCAACCTATTTTGTCTTCCTTTTCTAGTGCCTGGCACTTAGTAGGAGCTCAGCAGATATTTACTGAACCAAACAGAATCTAGACGAAAAAGAAGTGCCCTCCCACATGTAAATGTTGTGATAATTAATAGCATTCCAAGAATTTGCCTTTTGGTATTTTTAGGTGGCTTTTAAACTCTATATAGATCTGACACCCCATTCCCCTATATTAAGTGCAAAATAACAATTTTACGAGTAAAGCAAAGGAGATCATTTGCATCTCAAAGGTTTTTTTGGGGGTGGGGCAAACAGATTTCCTTTAAACATTAAGCTTTTGCTGGAACTTTCAGAAACTCGCCTTTACAGATCATTAACTTATGGGAGAGGGGTGGGAGCAGGAGTCATGAAGTCTGGGCTTCCAGATGCCTCTGAAAGAAGAAAGCAGGGCAGCTCTTGGGGTCAGGATTAGGTTCAGATTCTGGCTACACCAGCTGTGTGGCCTTGGGCAACCTCTTCTCCTAACCTCTCTGTACCCCGATTTCCTTAACCCTCAAGTGGAAAGACACTATACCCACTTTGCAGGATTGCCGTTAAAATCTACAAGATACTACGTGGGTGCCTTGGCTCACAGAAGCCCCAGCGATAGTTACTGTGTTAGGTTTGACCTCACAAAAAGAGGAGGGGAAGGGGTCTGACAGCGTTTTACCTTGCATGGCAATAAGGGAGACAGGAAGGATCCAGAAAGGAAGAGCTAGACCAACAGGGCAGCATATCTTGACAATCACACTTCACAATTTTTTTATCCTTTAAACAAAAATCTTTCTATGTTTAACTTGCAGAATTCTGACAACAGCACTGTGCAGTGCAGTTGACGTGAGGGTCTTGGGCTCCACAGGGTCTCCATCATTCTAGCTCTACGACCTTGGGCAGATCACCTATTTCCACATCTGAAAAAAAGGAGACAATAAACACTACCCATCCCTTAAGGTTGCCATATGAGAGAGGAAGGTTGAGTGCTTAGCCCAGTGCTGGGTACACCTCCATAAATGGCACCTTACTATATTATGAAGTCGTAAGTACTCAAAAACAGGGGTGAATGCCCTGTGGAAGGACCCCCTTGCTCTGGGAATATGGGTGAAAGGGATTAATTGCAAGTGCATTGGCCCCAGACTCTGGACAGCAACTGCCAGGGTTGCTGTGTGACCTTGGGCCTGTTCTGTAACACAGATGGTTTGCCCTAAATAATCTCTCAGGTTCTGAAATCAGCGCAAGGCCAGTCTACCCACAGCTCCCCAAACAGCTGTTCTCAGGCCTGGGTGCTTTTGCCCTGCCCAGTTGCCCCTCCTTCTGCAGGGTACAAACAGCTGTTCTCAGGCCTGGGTGCTTTGCCCTGCCCAGTTGCCCCTCCTTCTGCAGGGTAACTCCCACCTACTCAAGAGGCAGGCCCTCCTCTGGAAACGTCCCTCCCCACCTCCCGTTGCCAGCCTGGAGCACATCCTGTGGTCCTTTTTGTTGCCAGACCTGTATGGAGATGGTGACTGTGGTGCCCAAGTACAAATAGGAGAGCAGCCCACGCTTAAGAGTAAAGCTTGGTAGCTGAGGGAAACACCAAGGAGTATTTCCCTTTGTAAGGATTTCCGGAATCTCTTCGGTGCTAAGTCTCTTTGTTTCCCCGACCTTTGTGGAAAAATAGGTTTGGAAATAAGTGAGGATCCGTCACCTCCCTCTGGGTGGAAAAAGCAAGGCCTGCCGGTTTGAGCCACAGCCTCAGGTAAAGCCCGTCGCTGCTACTTGCTCCAGGTGTGGAACCGATGACGCCGTCTCTCCAGGAGTCCCCGGGACCCTGAGAGCCGGTCCTCTAGCCCAGGCGCGACAGGCAGGCGCCAGGCTCTCCTCCGGGCCGGGCAGGGCGACGGAACCCACCTCCGCTCTGGGTTACCCTCGCGCCCCTGGAAAGCCCAAGCAAGTGACCTTGACCTCTGAGGAAACGGGGCACCTCGGAGAGGGCAGAGGGCCCCTCCGGACAAGTCCGAACAAAGGGCGTTCCTTCCCCCGCCCCGGCCCCGAGCCTCCTCCCCGGGCCCCGGGTGTAGAGTTACACGCGTTCCCGCGAAGCTCGGGAGAGCGTGGGTTTCGGAGCTTCCGCGCTCCTGAGCCGGCCGCAGGCTGCGCGCCCCCGGGCCTCCCGCTCGCCCGCCGCGGGGTCAGGCCCGAAGCCCGGAAGGCGGCCCGAGGCCCCGCGCGCGCCACACGGCCCCGTCCCCAGCCTCGGCCCGGGCCGCGCCTTCCCTCCCGGCCCCTGGACGTCCTCCGGGAGCGCTCGCCCCTCGCCGGGAGGGGCCGCCCCGCCGGGCTCGGGCTGACGAGCGCGGGGGGCCGCGAGGGCCGGGGGTGGGGGGCAGGCCCCGCTTCTCCGGCCCCTTCCGCTCCGCCGCCTGTCTGCTCGGCGCCTCTCGCCCCTTCCCGCCCTGGGTGCCCGCTGGGCCTCTTCGCCCCCCGTGGCAAAGCCCTGACCGAGCGGCGGCCGCCGCCGCCTCCGCTGCCCGACCCCGCTCCCGCTGCCCAGACCCGGAGGGGGGCCGTGGCCCCCGGCGGCTGCTCGGGCCCGGCCTCCCCCGGGCCCCCGGCCGCGCCGCCAGCCCCGGGGCGGGAGGAGGGCGGAGGAGGGCCTCGCCTCTCCAGGGATGCAGGCGGCCGAGCCCGGCGGCGGCGGCCCCCGGTGAGTACGGAGGCGGGGGACGCGGGCCCGCCGGGCGGGGGGCGGCCCGCATCCCTGCGGCCCACGTCTCCACGCGGGAGGCGCGCCGGCACGTTCGTCTTCATTCCAGCTTTTCTGAGTTGGAGCCAAGAGAGCGCGTGGGCCACAGGGTCAGGCGGCCCCAAGCAAGCCTCCCCGGAAGGCTGCCCGAAGTTCCGCTGCGGAACGCGCCCGGCTTTACGGTCTCCGAGAGGGGCTGTGTCGGAATGCCGTCCCGGAGTTTACCCTCAGAAAGTTCTTTTAATTCGACAGAAACTGCTCCTATCACTTTCTAATCCCCGTTTTCTGGACGGAACCTTAGCAGAGAGGAATCCGTTGGCTGGGTTGTAGAGAAAGTTGGTCAATTCTAGACTTCTGGTAGAGAAATAATCTCGTCTTAAAGATACTCATTGAACTCTGCAGTCTGAAAACTGATGTGACATTTTGCACTATGTGTGTATTTTGCTTTATGAAATATGTGCATTCCTGAAACACATGTAAGTTGAATAGTAATAACTATTGAGGGACTTGCCGTAGAGAATTCTATGGCAAATCTTTAATCAATATGAAGTGAATAATTAACTCCTAATTTGTAATTTATGTAAATATAGATGTTTATGCATGCAGTTTATTTCAAGTGGGACATATCTACATGTTGGATGTTTAAAGAGCATTTTCTGTGGGAGCAGGAGAAATAGACCCTGTGGCATGTATGTGTGCACTGAGTAACTTGGTAAATAGAACCCCGTGGTCACTTCATTCCCTGTGAAGACATCAAATATGTCACCAAGGAGTTTTGTAATTCTAGCAAGTCACTTAACTTCTCCAGACGGAATGCTGTGGGAGAGCCCTGACCTTGGAAGGAGAGGCTTTGCATTCCAAACCTCCCCTCTCCTTAACACCTGTGTGACCTAATCTCTCAGTGCCTGTTTTTCTGTAAAAATGAGGATAACAACTCTGGCAGAGTTGTGTGAAGGTTATTCGAGAGTATGTTTGAAACCTGCCTGTCACAGAGCAGGTGTTGATAGAGGAGTCAGTACTGGGTCATGGCCCCCCTTTGAGTCCTGTCCCATGCTGCAGTCCTACGGCTTGTGCCCAGGGAGGCACCCTTCACTGGAGGATCCAATCTTATGTGGTATCTTCCTCAAGTCCATCGTCTGCCTTGGCTGTCCTCGGAAAGGGAAGAGCATGTAGGGTATTAGCAGGTGTTGATACTGAGACCACCTGTCAGCAAAGCAAGAGGCCAGGGATGGGGAGATCTGGCTCCCGTTTTTACTGGCCTCCATCGTCTCCACATATGGCAGAGGATTAGCTGTTTGAAGCTTCATCACGTCCCATCTGTAAAATGGGGGGTAGAAAACTAGAACATTGCTCAGACTTGGAAGAAAAAACTCAGTAACAATTTCTTTGTACCATCCAATGGTTTGTACTTTTCAAAGTGCTTTCATGTTATCTAGAGGTCATCCCTGCAGTCTCCCCCAGTTGTTCTTGTCTTGGGGAGGACTCAATACCAGGGCACACTGGGGACCCAGGAGGTGGTTGAAGCTAGCTAGCCAGGTGGTGGGTCTAAGGGTATTTATGCATGAAGTTTATTTCAAGTGGGACGTACCTACATGTACCTGTTTTCTCCTGCAGAGGGACCAACACAGGGAGCAGGACAGCCAGCTCCATGGAGGTGACTTCAGCTATGGAGAGAAGTAGCCCCGAACCACAGCTGAATGATGGACACCTTCCAGGACCCTGGTCCTGTCCTCGGGAAGATAGAGCAACCATCCTGATGGTCCCCCAGCCTCCCAGGGCATGGGGGACACAGCTCCAAGGCCCCTCTGTGCTGGAGTGCAAGGTGAGGGCCTTGAAGGAAAAGATGACAACAGGCAAACCGGGGATGAGCCCAGGCCTCACTTCCCATGAGCGCCCATCCTCTAAGAAACTCAGATGTAGGCGAGTCAAGGTGGGTGGAACTGGGACCCTGTTGGAGGGGTCTTCCCAACCAGATGCTGCGGTGGTGCTCCATGCTCAGAACCTGACCAATGGGCAACTGGGCAGCAGTGGCAATGAGGAGGAACCCGCCAGGAATGGGGGCCGCAGCCCTCCCAGGCCGCCTGCTCCTGGGCTCCATCACTGGAATGGGAGGAGCCTGTGGCCTCCAGAAGCAGTATGGATGCTGCCTGACCACAAGAGGGGTTTGCCACCAGGGCCTGACTCTTTGCCAGAGAGCCCTGTCCACAGAAGCACTCCAGGCCAGCCTGAGGGCCCTGGTCGTTGTAACAAAAGCACGCACATGCCCATCCCGAGGGAAGGAAGGCCATATCCCCTTCAGGATGGTCCAGTCACAGGAAGAGACTTGGACAGCTTGTCTCTGACCTCTGAGGAGGACTTTGTCCCCAGGCCAGCCCTGCTTGTGGGGCTCTGGAGAGCTGGAGACTTGGGGGCTCCGGGCACTGGAGGCAATGCCTTGTCCTTGTCCGACCGGGTAGAGAGAAACCGTCGTCAGCTGCAGGAGATGCTAAGTGTCGGGGGGCGTGTTCCCCCCAAGGTGGGAATCCCCGCTTGGCCTCCATCGTGGGACGGAGCTGCAGCAGGTGAGGCTCCCTCTGTGGGTCTGGGCGGCAGAGCCGCATGGGGAATCTGGAGAGAAGAAAGGGGAGGAGGGGACCCACAGAGGGGCAGGGTGGGGAAGGAGGACAGCACAGCTGCCTGTCACCGAAGCCACCAACGTCCTGTGATTCTTGGCTTTGACCTAGCTGCTTTGTCCCCTCACACTAGCCCTTCTGCTCGAGTCACTTGTGGTGCCCCATGGTGGAGGCTACCATGACTTCTGCCCTGTGGCTTGTAGCCCTCTCCAGAGTGGGTTCTTGTCTCTCCCTCCAGTGACATGCCCTCGGCCCCCAGGGGTCCTCAGCCTCTTGGTAGGGCCCCTTACCCTCAGAAAGGTCCAGCTTCTGTTTGGTGGGTCACACTCTAGCAGTAGCACCACTGGGCCGTGCAAGTGTTCAGGCAGGTCCCCCTATTCTAAAAGTTCATCTTCACCCCACACCTGAGAAGACCCACGCGGTCCCCTCAGCTGGTGGCAACTTCCACCAGCAGTCCCCGGGGCGTGTTGTGCCACTGCTTCTCAGGCAGAGACATGGGCAGGGGTCAGATTTATCTGGGCAATAAATTACTTCCCAAGAAACTTTTCTCCTCCATATTCATTAAGTGTCAGCTGAGATCCCAGTTTCGGGCTCTGCCCTCATTTCTGCTTCTGTTCTGGGTCCTAGAACGACCAGCAGGGGACGCGGACTGGGACTCAGGCATCTCACTGCAGGACTCAGACCAGAACAGGTAAGAGCTCAGGGCACACATTTTCTGTTTCCCTCCTCGCTGTTCTCCATTCACCCAGCAGAGTAGGAAATCTCAGGAAAGCAAGATGGCATGCAAACCCTGCACCCGAGAGCAGTGGCCAGCAGGCTGGAGATCAGAAACCCTGAGACTTTCTAAAAGGTGCTAGTCACCCCAGTGCGCCAGGCTGGTGCCTGCCTGCTTCATGAGCAGAGTCATGAGCTCGGGCACAGTGCAAAGGGCATTGCGAACCACCTGCTCTGCATTCTTGGGAGTCATTTCCCCTGCCCCAGCCTCTGTGTCTTTAAAGTGAGCCAGATAGCAGCTGTCTGTTACTTTACAGAACGCTGTGAGGCTAAAATGAGATAATGGTTGTGAAAATCCTCAAAAAGCAAGTGTGAAGGAGTGTGGCTGCAGAAAGGTCAGTAGTCCTAAGATACCCTGTCCCCTCCCTGTCCCACCTCCTTCCCCAGGGAGCCCAGAGCTTGGGCAGATGCACCTCACTTCCTGGGGAGAGGTGCCTCCTCTTCCAGCAGCTACTGCTTCCCACCAGCGCTCATAGCCCCCCTTCCCTGGCTGGGAAAAGGGTCCAGCTGCACGGTGCTGCCCCTGGGGGTCTGTGCAGAGGTCACTCTAAAAAGAAGAAGTCACAGCTCCTGACTCCCCTGCTTGATAATAAATAAAAACATCCATTTTAAAGGAACAGAACCTCAACCATGGGGTAGGGAGGGACTGTCCCCCAGTCCTGCGAGGAGATGGCATTTGTGTGGAGTCCTCAGGATGGGGATTTCTGGACTGTGTCTAACCTGCCAGGCTGTCTGCAGTATTTCAGGGTTCATGTCGGCTGTGCTGGTGCAGGGTGTGCAGGTGTGTGTGTGTCTGTGTATCGTCATGTGTATGTACATCATGGGTGTGTGTGTGTGTGTGTGTGTGCGTACATATCTATGTGTATCTGTATCTTGTGTGTATCTGTGTGTGTGAATCTGTGTGTGTGTGTGTGTGTGTGTGTGTGTGTAGACAGAGGGAGAAGGTGCCTTAGTGGGCTTTAGGACTCTGCCCAGCATATATCCCAGCATAGAGTTGGCATGGGGAAGACTTTGTCCTCTGGGTTGTTTGGAAGGTCACTTAGAGTGCCCCATTGACCACTACAGTCTAGTCCGGCCCTTGCTGAGTAGACACCAGGCTGAAGAGCCAGAGAACGTGCCTCGTTCAGGGGTGGGGGGAAGGTCAGCCGTGTCTGGAGGCCCCTTGGAATGGGCTCCTCAGTTGGCTCTGTTCTGAGTCTCCTGGGGAGACAGCAAAGTGGTACCTGCAGGGCTGCAGCCCTTCCCTAAGGGAGGGGATATATTGATGCCACTTCTGTGGAGCTGGACTTCCCAGGAGACCTTTGAAATAAAGCACACTGCTCTCAGCTTTGTACTCCGGGAGTGCCACATGGGACCAAGGCCCTGGGGCTTAGTGTATGTACTGAGGGACCTGGGACACTGGGCATAGGAGTGTTCTGAGACGGTGCCCATGCACCATGTTGGCCATCCTGGAGGGGGCCAGGATGTCAATCAGGATGTGAGCCCCTCATATCTTCTCAGGGTTCAGGGTGTGAAAGGTCCTGCTTCACACTCAGTCAGCATATGTAGTTCAGTATTGCAGTTAAATAACCATGCCAACCCATTACAACATGTATTTAATTATGTCCATAATGGTTACTGCTTCAATGTAAAGGTCACGCAAGGAGTCCTCAAGGATTCTGAGGCTGGGCCTATGGCTCAAGTGATCAGACCCATAGCTGTGAGAAAATCTTGGGCTTTTAAACAGTTAACGTATTAACTAGCATTTTTGGAGATTGTCCTGTGAACTGCCTGCTGTGTGTTATTTCAGATGGAATTGCCAGTTTTTGCTCTCATTGCCTGCTCTGCCCACCCCAGCTTTTGGTTGTAGCTGTGGCTGGTGGCTGTCCTCCTGCAGCTTCCTGGGGACAGGAACAGTGCTGTTCTGTGTGCAGGACCTGGTGCCTGCAAGGTAGCTGCACACAACAGGCACTCAGGAAACATTTGGCTGAGGCACACGTGCTGGAGTCTCACTGAGGGCTCAGTGAGGGCTAGATGCCTGTGCGGGCTTGGTAGGGTCTGGATGGAAACAGAAGAGGATGTTCAGGTGGGCGAGAGCTGCAGAATTGCCTGGGAGAGGTCTGAGGTGGAATGCATAGATACTGCTGGGATATTCGGTGAGAAGGCTGGCCGACATTGTTTGTGGAGAGCCTAGGGATTTAGATTTTAAGTAAGGCAGTAGGAAATGGAGCAACGCTGACCATCTTCCTCCTGCCACATCATTCCCTCCATAGAGGATGACCTCATCTCTTGGCAGTGCTGGGCCGTCGCGGTGCCCTGTGGCCTGGTACACATGCCATATAGCCTGGTGAGGGCTTGAGAGGTCATTCTGGCTTGCTGCTCAGGTTCCGGGTCTCCTGGGCCCCTAGGATCAGGGGGTCATGATGAGTCCTAGGGATGGGCATGGGCTACAGGTTTACCTGAGGACACTGCAATGCAAGGGCATAAGGAAGCATGGCAGAGCCCCCACCTGTCCTGTTTATCCTGCACTGTCCTCCATCCCACCCTGAGCCAGATATACAGACATAAAGGAACACTAAAGGAAAGCCCCCTTACCACTCCCAAACCCACCAAGACTAAAACTGAAAAGAAAAAATTAAATTTAACCACTTGCCAGTGTTTTCAAGTGCTTCCTGTGCCCCTAAAGCATTTTGTGCTGTAACTCTCTGGTGGAGCACGAGGACACACACTGGAAGCCCCCCCAACACTGCTAGTCCCTCTGGGAGCTCCCATGCTGTGTCATCATCACACTCCTGTGCACCCCCACACAAAAATCTCATGGTGCTCCTGATGGTTACACATGAAGAGGCTGGAGAAAGCGAATTCACTCACGACAATTCATCTGTGAGGAGTCAGGCTGAATTCAAGAAGCGGAAGCTGCCCTTTTTAGCCTCCCAAGTTGAGCAGGCCCCCTGCTCTCCAGGGTGCCCGCTCTCAGGGGGTGCCTGGACACCTGCCTCCACACACACAGGCCAGCTAGTGTTGACTGGGGGCCAGCCCAGTAGCCTTCCTCAAGAAGGCAAGAGCTGCCCTGCTTTCCCCAGGTGAGAAGTGGATGACTTAGGGAAGCTCTCTGTACATCTCCACCCAGATCCTTTCAAAGGTGTTAAATGAGGCACATCGTGCAGCAGCCATCTGGATGGCTTCCTGCCTTTCCGTCTCTGCTGGGAGAAGTGCCTGCTTATTGTCTCCAGTAGTAATATGAGCGGCTCTTCTCTCTCCCCCTGCTCCCCATTCTGTGGGAATTGCTTCTTCTGTGGAGCCCTGCCAGGGGCTGTTTACAGCAAAACCACCAAACCCTCATTGGCTTCCAGATGGTTTTGCTTCCAAATACATCTTCCCTTGCAGACGATGACAAGGTGATCTCTTCAGCAGGTGAGTTTAGTTCATGTGTAGGGACTCTATCCTTTCTACAGCAAATGTCTGAGGGTAACTTAACAAAATAATGGTGCTAATAATGACAGCATTAATGATAATAAATGCTGACACTGATTGACTCTTACCAAGTGCCTGGACCAGTGCTAAGCCCTTGTAAGGGGATCAGTCTCACTTAACAAGTGAGCCCTTAGTTAGCAGGTCAGGAAAGTGAGGCTTAACCCCTAAGTAATCAGCCCGGGTGCCACAGCTAGTAAGTGGCAGTCCAGAATTAGAGCCCGGGCAGGTGCCCCAGAACCACGCCTTTAACTACTGCTGTCGGCTCTGTCTTGTCAGGGTCCTGCAGCCCTGGGAAAGAGGCGCCTGTGGTAGTGCGCCCAAGGTGAGGTCCCTGCCTTCACGGAGCACACGGACCAGAATCAGTTCCCAGCCTACCTTTCCTCTTCCCCTCTTCCAGGCAAGTGCACACGGAATGGCAGCAGGAGAGTTCTATCCCTGATCATCAAAAAGCTTGATAATGTAGTCAAATGGAGCAGATGTTAGGCAAAAACGTTCATGTATGTTCTGTACACTATATAATTTCCCTCTCCCTGTTGTCTCGGAATCTGGGAGATGTCCCATCTGTTTACATTCCAAATTTTTTCCCTAATTTTTGTTTCTGGAATGAAAGGGTTAAACCCAGACTTGGTAGAACTTATTACTTTAATCCAGGATTATGATAGCTGTGGAAAGAGGTCACTCTGCCCTTTGACCTCCCTGGCTAGAAGAGAAATGATGGTTGTCCTGACTTGAGATCTCGTCCTGCCTGGCTATGAGGGGAGCTGAGGTCCGAGCTAAGCCGTCTCTCCACCAGGAGACTGGCTTAGGTGGACACCAGAGGGCGAGGGGGCCACATGCTGCCTTTTGTCCTTGGGAATCAGTTTAGGATGCTAATGTTTAGAGGGATAGAGGGATGGGCAGGAATACTCACGTGAAACTAATTGCCACCAAATCAGCTCTTTGTAGGCACTGCTGCTCTTTGGGGCCAAATATCTGTGGTGTCAACCCCCAGGGAGAGGATCTCAAAGTCCCCATCCCACTCTGAGGTACACCAGACTACCCAGACTCACAGGGTAGCAGTGTGAATCCTCTCTCCTACCCAAGTCCCGCTGCTTACAGATGGGGAAACAGGCCCAGGGTGAACTAAACTCAGCCACTTTATCCCTTTGCCTTACCTGCTGAGCTAATGAGGCCCAGATAGGCAAGCTTTCAAGAGAGTGGCGAACGCTGGCTATTCTTAGGCAGAATTGCCTTTACCTGGCAGGAAACTTGCAGGAAATCTGCAGGAGAAGTGTGGGAGCTGGGATTGTAGGTTATAGTCCACGATGGGAAGGGCTAGGCTCTAGGGCTGTGTGCCCTTGGCAGAGGCCATGGTCAGATTATAAACTGGGAAGTCTTCCTCAAATGGAAGAGTCTGAACCCGTCTGCCTAGCAGTGGTGGCACCTCTTGGGTGGGCCAGCAGGATGCAGTGCTGGGAGGTGGGCAGTTAGGCTGGGACGGCTACAACCCCCTGCAGCATGGCACCTGCTTGCCCCCCACTTCTTGGGAGAAAGACCACCAGGCTTGCCTGCCCTGCTGACCTTCTCTGCTCTCTGTGAAGGTGGCTGCCACACTCAGCTGCTACTGCATGGATACCTCCAGGCACTCAAAAAGCCCTGCTTTTCTAATCAGTGAAGAAACCAGCTTTGTCTGCCAGGAACCAAAGCAGAGCAGCTGATGGAAAAAAAAAAATTTAACAGCTCCGTGTAGAGGGAGCAGAAAGGAAACAGCGAAGCTGGAAAATGGCTTAAAAACCTGGGGGCAAGGCCAGTCCTGGCAGCATCTGGCCAGCTGCCTGGGGGCCCTCCTGCCTGCCCACTGGGTCTTGTGACAAATGCCCTCTGACAGCCGAGGAACCACAGCTGTCACTGGAAGGCGCGGGCCGGCAGCCAAAGGCCCGCGGCTGCAGGGGTGTCTCCCGGGCTGGGAACCTCATTATCTCTGCTGTTGGCGCAGGAGCCCCAGGGGGCACAGCTGCTCTCAGCAGTGTGCTGCAGGAGCTGCCGGCTCGGAGGGCTGTGTACAGGGAGGCCTATCCTGCCAGAGGAGGCTCCACGGGGCAGCAGGCCTGGAGATTCACTGTCACATCACTCCAGTAAACACTCCTGGTTCCAGAACTGTGCCTGGCCCTGCCAGGGTTCAGAGGCACAGATGGTGCCTTTATTCTAGCAGTTCTTTTTTTTCCTTGGGCCCCCAAAGCAGGATTAGGTGCAAATGATGAATGACTGGAAAAAGAAAGAAACAAGGACACAATCAGACTGCCCAGAGCTTGTCTGAGGAAGGACAAGGAGGTCTGAGAGTTGTGGCATTTTCCACTCATGTCTCTGTCATCCAGGAAACTACTTGCTATTTTCCACCTGTCAGGATGAGGCCCCTTTCTTCAGGTGATATATGGGGTGGATAATGCGTGGGCTTGTGCAGGCTGCAGTTCAAGTTTGAGCCCCCGCTGAGCCTCCACATTCCTGAGTTCTCTTTCTGTGGATCCTGGTAAGGATGGCCCAGTGTTTGTGATAGTGAGGACGGGCAGTCACAGGGGATGCTGAAGTGCCATTGAAGAGTCTGTCTAACTCTCGCCACGAACACCCTCTGCACCCGGGGAGGGGAGGGGATGCAGGATGTGGGATGGATGCTGGAGGCAGTGGGACTGGCTGTCGTCTGCCCTGCTCACGATTGATGTCCAACCTTGAGCACGGTGCCCAAGGCCCCTCTGCTTTGGAACACCCTCATCTGTCGGGGGAGCACCTGCCCTCGGCCCACGGAGAGAAACGTGTTGGTGGGGGGGCCGTGGAGCTGCTGTCATTGCTGTCACCCGGAGCTGGCTGTATGTTACTGTCCCGGAGACGGTTTTGAAAAGCGGCTGCTGTCATTTTCTGTAGCTCTGGACTGGCAGGGGCAGGGGCAGTGGCACCTCTGGTAGGTGGTGAGGCCTGGTAAAGGACCTTTATTATTATGAAAATCAAGCCATTTGCTGACTTGCTGTGGGTCCACCTTAATATCTCCCAGGCCTCAATTGATGCCTGATGTGTTTGGATCAGGGCTGAGGCAAGAAAACACCAGGACTTAGAAAAATGTCGTTCCCCCACAGGAGCAGAACTGTGATGGGCAGAGCCCTGATTCCTTGTGTTTGTGGTGGGAGCTCAGGGTGGTGCTGTGTGAGCTTGCGTGGGTATGTGCAAGTGCAGGGAGACAGAAGGAGAGAGGGAGGTGGAGCATGGAAGACCATCTGGCTGGGCACAGGCCCAGCCCAACAACCCTGGGCCCTTTTCTCCCCTCCTCCCAGATAACTCCTGCTGTCTGCCATGGGAAGGAACAATAGAATAATAACCTGGAAACTCCTCTACCTTTTTCTAGATACACCTGAGGTCTCTCCCTGCAGCCCCTGAGCAGATGTCCAAAGTGGGCCAGCTCCCTAGACCTGTCTGGAGTCACTCGGGGGCCATATCCCGGTCCCAGGCCCCAGGCTGGGTGCCATCTGTGTGGAAGCCAGACGAGGAAGGCGGCACATGCAGGGCTTTTCTGGCACAGCTGTGCTCGACACTGTTAAAGCCCTCCTAATCCATGTTATTTGTTTCTAATCCCTCTCCCACCTCTCTGGCCTGCGTGCCACTCTGCAGGACCTTTGGTCCCAAGTCGGAGCGTGTACTGAGCCCCAGGCATGAGAAGGCCACGCATCTGCTGCAGCATGCCCGCATGAAGGCCAGGACCCGGCCCCTCCGTGCCAGCCATGAGATCATGCCCACCATTGCCCAGGGCAGCCGGTGAGTGGGGCCCAGGCCACGGTGGCCTGAGCAGGCTGTGGTGGGGAGAAGAGATGGGATCTAGCCAGAATGCCACTGTCCACTCCTCTCGACTGTCTGTGTGTGTGTTTCCCATGTCAGGCACTTGTTTCAATTCATTTAGTCAACACAGCTTTACTGAGGGCCTACTGAGTGTCAGGCAGTGAGGACTGGAAGATGAATAAAACATACTTTAAGCCCCCTGGGGGGACAGAGATCACAGTATCCAGGGAGGAAGACGGGCAAACAGATCAATAACAATGCTGTGGACTGTGGTGTAGAGGGGGAAAGATGTGCATGCATGTCTGGAAAGGACATGGAGGCTTGAGAGGAGGTAGCTTCTAAGCTGGGGCTTGAAAGAGATGCACATACTCACTGGGCACATGAAGGAGGTCAGGGTGAGCCTCCCAGGGCAGAAATCATGAGCAGAAGCACTGTGCTCAGGAGTTAGGCCGGGCTGGAGTCCGGGACATGCTGGGGTGTGGGGCATGAAGGCTGTATCGCTTAGTGGGGGTTGGTCATGGGCAGGACAATTTGGATGTCATCCTGACAGCTGGGAGCCACTGAAGGATTTGAAGCAGGTGGAAGCAGATCTCATTTGCATTTCAGTAGAACCATTCTGGACACAGGGATGTGTTGGACACAGGGGACTGGGGGCAGTGAGGAGACTGCACCATGGTCCTGGCGAGATGCGGTCAGGAGGAGGGAGTAGAGACGAGATCGCCGAAAGCCAGAAATAAGCAGGCTTAATGAGGCAGTAGAGAAGTACTTAAGAATCTGGAACCAGACTGCTGAGTTTAAATTCTGGCTCTGCCACTTACAGGCTCTAGGGAAGTGTCTGTGCCTCAGTTTCCTCATCTGCAAAGTGGGAATTATAATAGTGCCAGTCTCAAAGGTTGTTGTGAGGGTCATATGAATTAATACATGTCAAGTTTTAGAACAGCACCTGGCAGGTAGTGAGTATGATGTGAGTGTTACCCCTTAATTATATAATTAACTAGATGTGGAAAGTAGGGAAAGGGGAGGCATCCAGGACAGAGCCCAGGGTTCTAACTTGGTATCTGGAGGTTCGTGGAGTCTTAGCCAAAGGGTAAAGCCTAGGTGCAGGGTCAGGCTTTGGAGGGGTTGCCCACAGAACATCCTTTGAGATACTTATCAGGCACTTGCATAGGGGATCTATAGAGGAGGAAAGAGGTCAGAACTGCAGATTTGGGCACTACAATGATTTCATGATGCTGGAGCCATGGGTGGAGGTGAGCTCATCAGGGATGAAGAGACAGGAAAAGAACAAGTTCAAGGACATTTAGACCAGCACTTCACATATATGGCTGCTCCCTGAGTGACATCTCACCCCAACATCATATCTGTTCCGTGTACCATGCTCCTCAAGGAACCACTTACATGTAGATTTCACCACACCAGAGCGGGTGCACCTGGGCCTGCGAAAGAGCCTGCCAGCCCATGCCAAATTGCTCTAGGCCCAAGCAGGACCGTCTTTGTGGCTGACAAGGCCCATGGCTTCCTTGGGACAGTGGGCTGCTGGGTCTGCTGGTTTCTGTCAACACAGGGCACTACAGGGAATGAGGATTCTCAGTGGACCTGGCCTATGTGCTCTTTGGTGGGGGATACTGAGCCCACTCTGAAGGCCGAGGACCTTCATGGCACCAGTATGAGCAGAGGGCTGTGGCCTGCCTCTGTGTTCATTGACACTCTGACGCTTAGCAGAGGGGCTCAGGAGACCCTAAATCCTGGCAAGAGGTGCCACATAGGTTACCCTTTTATTTCCACATTTTGTGCCTTGTGTCCCTCTGGGGGGCACATACTTAGGAATGGGTATGGCTTCTTTGAAACATGCTAAGCCTTCTTTCCCACATATGCATGGGGTCTGGAGCCTCAGACTTCCCACTGCACTTTCTGCAGGTACTTAGGTTGCACTGGGTAGCCTCAAAATAGGCAAGACTCTCGGCAAAACAGCCCGGGCTCTGTGAACAGACTCTTGGATACTTCCTCTTATCATGTCAGCAGCTCACAGCTCCAGTCACTCACCTTGAAGTAGGCTCCCTTTTGCCAGGCTGTCCCCTGGCTGTAGAAATGCTGTGGAAATGCAAGGTGACCCACTTTAGCAGCTGCTGTGTCCAGAAAAGAATTACTTTGACTTGGCAGCACTGGTGAATCCTCAGAGTGTAGTTGAATAATCAATGCCAGATGGCTTGCTACAGATGCTTCTAAAGGTTATGCTTGTCAAATCACCCTAGAGAGCCATGCTGAGTTAACATGGAGATGCCACACAGGCCCCAGGCCTCAGTCAGATGCAGAAGCTCCCCACTCCCCTTCCAGCCCAGAGGCATCACTCCTTCCAAAGAGCAGCTTGGTGAAAGATGGATGGAAGGTGGGGGGCAGGCAGAGCAGTCTGCATAAGGCCTTCTTTATCCCAGGTCTGGCTGGAGGTGGCTGGGGCAAGCCTGAATAGACAGGCTTTTCCAGGAGGTGAAAAGATAGCAATAGCTACATTTTCTGGAAGCAAGTCAATGTAGAAATTGAGCAGCTCCTAGAAACACAATCTCTTGCTGTTTTGGGGACTGGCACCCCTAGGTTGGTATTCCTAGTCTGAAAGGCAGAACATGCCAGCACATTGCAGGGCCTGGAAAGGTGATGCCATAGGTGCTGTTGTCCCATGTCAGTTCGTGGCTGTGATGAGACTGCAGTGCTTGTGTAGGTTGTGTTGATTGTGTGGTCCAGATAGCATTATTACAGAAAGTCGGCCTTCGGGAAGGAGCTTCCCATGGAGGCTGTTCACGTCCAGGTTCTGAGGCAGACAGAGTCCTCTCGGAGACAGGGGACGGTGGCGGTGTCTCAGCGCCTCACCTCGGGGAGCTTGGCGCAGGTATGGTGTTTGCTCACGGCGGAAGTGCCTTATCAGCTCCATGCTTGTCTCCAGAGTCCTCACGGAAACTTTGCACACCGTTCCCAGCACTGCTGGTGGAGGCCACTAGGTTTCAGTAACTGAGCTGAAGGTTAGACAAAAAGTGTTATTTATACCTTTGACGTGAATTCCAGATAGGCTCAATTCACCATCTTATATGTAGAAGTTAAGGTCACTGATGTGGCTGAAAGGAACCGGACCCCCTTATTATTAAGAATGTACTGCCTCTGATGCTGGGTGTTTTTTTTCCCTCCGCAGAAAGTACAGCCTGCATCCTGTCAGCAGAGCAGGGCATTGCCCTCCAGGGCCTGCGCAGGGGTGGTCATATCTAAGCCTGTGTACCAAATCTCCCAGTGGGCCTTCCCTGCACTGAGGGGGCCTTCCCTGCATTGGGGGGGCTTTCCCTGCTTTGGGGAGCCTTCCCTGCATTGGGGGGGCTTCCCTTCATGGGGGGCTTTCCCTGCTTTGGGGTCCTTCCCTGCATTGGGAGGCCTGGCCAGTGAGGGCATCCTACCTGTGCAGCAAGAGTAGAGCTTCTCCCTGGTAGGGCTCCCTTGGTGCATGTCAGGGGAGCTGGTGATGCTGTTTCTCTGGCTGGAGTCTTCCCTTCCCAGGCAAGAATGCCCTGGAGAGTAGACACGGAAACCCCACATGGACAGTCACCCCACGAGAGTGATTGTCCCACAGTTCCTTCCTTGGAGCCTGAAAGGCTAATGAGACACACATGTGGGAGGGGTCCTCAGGGGCTCCAGGGCTTCACAGTCACCAACAAAAAATTGTCATCAGCACAGGTTCAGGTGAAACAAGCAGAAAATCAATCAAACTGCAATAATCCACAGTGCAGCCCTTATAAGCAGAGGATCTTCCTAGCTCTCAAAGCAGGCAGATCCACTTGCTTAGCAATAGTTTCTTTAAAAAAAAAAAAAATTTCTCCTGGAGCAGAGCTAACTGGGGAAAGATTCTGGAGTCAGGAGTAGTGGCAGGTATGCAGGCTCCCTTTGCCCATGGCACCACAGGGCAGTATAGACACCTAGGGAGTGCCTCGTGTCAGACTCCAGGGAGGCCCCCAGCACAGGCACTGTGGCACTTGTAGGCTGTAGGATTTAGGGAGGGTTTACTCCTGCTTGGTGTGAACTGGGGACTAGGATACGTGTAGTGTGACATGGGACCTTAGCTCGGCTTTATTCTGCCAGCTCAGCATTCACAGTTGGGTAAGCACAAAGTCCTCTCCTGATGTGATCAGAGGCCTGGGGTCCAAGATTTGAGGTTGTTGTCTATCTGACATGGCACAGGTGAGTGAGTGCCTTAGCTTTCAGCCAAAGCTAGTTCCCCTGCAGTTTCTCAGGGAATCAGGCTTGGAC
This sequence comes from Manis javanica, assembly GCF_040802235.1. Lineage (NCBI taxonomy): Eukaryota > Metazoa > Chordata > Mammalia > Pholidota > Manidae > Manis > Manis javanica. Next base: position 89,258,215 of record NC_133166.1, read on the forward strand.
AATTCAACTCTGACCTCTCAGTCCACCCTCCGATCCCACAGGGCAGCTGCTATACATACACATCACACTCCACTCCATCAGCAGTCCAGACCATTCCAACCCATCAGGGCTGTGAGGCTAGTCAGGGGCTTTACTGTTGAGATGCAGAGGAATAGGGTGGTTAGCAGCAGCCATACCTCCAGGTCACTGGTCATGTTCACTTGAGCCAGACAGGCTAGGCCATTTATCCATGCAAAAAGAATAGTCTGGAAGGATGCACTGTCAGTCCAATAAGTGCCATATATAGTTCTAGAAGTCCTCTAGTGGCCACTCTTTCCACTGGGGGGAAGATTCTGGAGTCAGGAGTAGTAGCGGGTATGCAGGCTCCCTTTGCCCATGGCACCACAGGGCAGTGTAGACACGTAGGGAGTGCCTCGTGTCAGACTCCAGGGAGGCCCCCAGCACAGGCACCGTGGCACTTGTAGGCTGTAGGATTTAGGGAGGATTTAACATGGCATGTTTTGACAGTAATTGTGAAGTACAGGTGGTTTCTTCCTGCTCTTATCTGAACTCATTTCCTTTTAATTGCATACCATAGTTTTCCTTCTGTTGGGTAGCTGTAAATCTGGTGAGGAAGGAATCCACTGTAAGGCAGCCTTTTTGAGAGCACTGGTATCCTTCTTCCAGAACCACTGAAGCATCCAGTTAGAGGAGGGATTAGTAAACCCACTGGCTGCTCCACACACATTTCATTATGTTGTTGGGCTTTCAGGGCAAGCCTGAGCATTGTGCTATGAATAGTATGTGTTGAAGCAGAGTTTAATTCTTATAGTAGATGGACGGGGAGAAGGAGGGTTTAGCCAGGGAAAGCTTCAGAGGTGCTTTGGAGGACTAAAAACAGTTGATATAACACAGAAAGTATGGCAGCATAGAAAACTGTCTGGAGAGGTACATTTCTGGGTAATTGGAAGAAAGTAGCAGATCCCTAAAACAGAGGCTCCTGTCTGCAGACAGGGCGTGACCACCAGCATGGTCAGTGTCTAGTTCTGTTTTCATTGCTCCTTCTGAGGGAGAAAAACTTCTTACAGCTAATCTTTTCCCAGCTGCTCAGGTGCTGGTCAGTCCATGAACTGTCTCAGGTGACCACTCCTTTGTAGGAATGAGGAAGGACCATGTGCTCAAGGCAGGCCCTTCCAGCACTAACCTGTGATGACAAGTGACTGGTACAGGTGTTGAGAGGAGGGAGATTTATTATTAGTTAGGTTTCTGCAGAGAAAGAGCTAAAGGATGCGTGTGTATATGTAAAGGAAGAAAGATTTATTTTAAGGAATTGGTTCATGTGATCATCAGGGCTTGATAAGTCCAAAATCTTCAAGGTAGATTGGCAGGCTTGAGATCCAGGAAGAGTTGCAGTTAAAATACAGAGGCAGTCTGATAACAGAATGCTTCTTGCTCAGGGGAGATCAGCCTTTGTTCTAATAGTGCCTTCAACATTGCATGAGGCCACCGGATCGCAGAGGATAGTCAGCGTTAATTGAAAGCCACAATCTAAATGTTAATTATATCCAAAAAAACATCTTTACATAAGCATCCAGAATAACGTTTGATCAAGTACTGGGCACCTTGGCCTAGTCAAGTTGACATATAAATTAATTATCAAACATGGTGTCTATATGAGAGCTAAGATTTAATGAGAGGATTCAAATGTGGGCAGGTTAAGAAAGAGTCCAGGAAACGGTGGGAGGGCTGCATGAGGTGGGCAGGGTGAGAAGCCTGGAGGCCCTACAAGTGAGTGGGGGAGACAGAGGGGAAAGCAGGGAGGAATGTGGAGGGCCTGTATTTTTACCCCAAAGACTGTGAACTTGATCCTGTGCCTCCTTGGGGGCTGGTGTGATAAAGCAGTGCTCCACGAGGGCCAGCTGACGGGGGCAGAGGGGCTGGGTGAGAGAGCACAGAGGGGTCCAGTGTGAGTGATAAAAGTGAAAAATGAGAGAAATGTGGTGAATCCCAAACACTTAGATTGGTGGGGAGGCTGCTGCAGGGGAAAGGAAGGGAGAGGTATGGTCCTTACTCACTAGCCTTTGCTACGGAACGGCCAGTGGGCCTCACAGGTGACATTTGTTTTCTTGAGCAGAGCAGGAGTTTGACCACCAGCCACAGTGTCTCCCAGAGCACGAAAGGATGGGGACTCTTGCTTGCACAGTAATTGCCACAGCCTGTCCGGATGAGAGTGTGTATGAGACTGCGAAAGGGCGGGAGCCATGTGGGAACAGAGGTTGAAAAGTCCAAAGAGAAACAATAGTTTTGCCACTCTCTAAGTTTTGTCTAAGCAAGATGATTAGGAAGCCCAAATGGAAATGTTCTGGGAGCAGGAATGCTTAGAAACCCTGACTTCAGGTCCCACACAGTCTCCATAGAGACTTAAAATACCCTCTTCCCATTGAAGCTTTATAACAAATAACTCTGTTTTGCCACAGTTCCTTCATTGCACCAGATGCCCATGATGGCCAGGCTCACATTCTCAGGATGCGTACGCACACCCAGCACAGGACTTCCTATCATCCTCAGTACAGTCCTGAGCTTAATGATGTTTCATTTTAACACAGGCTGAGCCAGGCAACAGGGAAGCCAAATGTAAAGAATTTGTTAGTGTGTCTCAGGATCAGGATGGGCTCCTAAGCTGTTCTGGTTTGCTGCCTGACCCCCCCAGGAAACCGGATTTGGGGTAACTTTGGGGTGGTAATTACCACGGGGCACCTGTGCCCCAAGGTGCCTTTCTCCCCATCTTCCTGTGGTGACGACTCTCCTGTCTCCCCATCAGAGATGGTGGGAGAAGCCCAGCCTTGGACCCGAGAATGACCTTTGCCTTCAGAGACAACCTCCAGAACGGGAATACGAGTGACTCCTCCAGCGGAGAGTCCAGCAGCGGGCAGTGGCCCAAGCCCGGCACCTCGCCATCCCACGTCCGCTTTGAGGACGAGTCGGCCTGTGATGCCGAGTCCCGCTACCTGGAGAGGCTGCAGCAGCGCCAGCGCCAGGTGCTGAGCTCTGCACTGCAAAGGGTGGATCCGGGCCCCCTGCGCTGCAAGCCCAACCTTGCCCACTACATAAGTGGGGGCTGCCGGTGCAGGGACGCAGGCAAAGGGCCCCTTTGCAGGCTTGTGGGCAGCCAGGACCAGAGGGGCCTCCTGGCACCGCCTCCCGCCCCGGGCAGTGAGGGGAAGTGCTGTGCCTGCAGCAGCCGCATGGAGGACCCACACCTTGGCCAGGGGCAGGCACCCCCAGGTCCTCGGGTACTCCAGGAACGTGAGGCCGCCTGTGGGGTGGAGGAGGTGCAAGTGGAGCCCCTCAGCTCTTGGGGCCCCAGCACCCCAGTGAGGCTCCTCCCTGCTGAGCAGGGGCTCCACACGGAACGCAGCCAGGAAACGCACATTGGCCACCCACTGCACCCCGAGGAAGTGGACTCTGCCCTGGACAGCACAGACACCTCCGACAGCTGCAGGACCGACAGTGAGGAGGTGGGGACCCCTCAGCCCGGCAAGGCCAGCCGCCCTCGCCTGCGGGGCTCCAGGCCTCGAGGAGGCCCCAGGAAGTTCCGAAAGGCAGAAACAGAGCTGCCGGGGATCCCTCAGGCCCTGTGCTACTTGTCTGCAGTTGATCACCTGGAGGTTGGAGATAAGGGGCAAGAGGGCAGAGGGCAGATGCCTGAGGGGACTCTGTTTCCCAGAGGAGATGCCTTCTCAAGGCCTCCAGCCCTGGAATCTAAAAGGGCTTCCCTGGGGTCCCAGTGGCAGCCTGGACCAGGACTAGGAAGTCACCGTGCTCAGCCCGTGGATTTCCGGGCTCCGTGCTGGGCAGCCTTTGCCACGACCTCTTGCATGAAGTTGGGATCCTCAGGGCCAGGCAGACAAGCCCAGGGTAGAGAAAGCCACCTGTCTCTGGAAACTGTCTGCACTTCCTCCCAACAGACCCAGGCAGAGGTCTGTCAGGCCCAGCAGCCAACCGCTTCCCTCACCCCTGACGACTGGGTGCCAGCCTCACCCTCTTTGAGGAAAACCACTTCACCCGTGTCTCATGGGAAGGCAGCCCTGGCCGGACCCTGCAGGCTGGGTGACCAGGGAGAGCTTGTGGACACTCCCGTGCCTCCTTCAAGAAGTGTGGTTCTTAGGACCTGTGAACTCGACTCCCTGCAGGCCCAGCCCAGCAGCCCCCTGGTCAGGCACCCACTGCTGGCCTTGTCCACCACCAACTGCAACAACAGTGGGCCCTCTGCGCTGCAGGAGCCCTGGGGAGGAGCCACGCCTGGGGGCAGGGTGGAGAAGGGCCCCTGCAGCCAGGAGCCGGAGCTGCCCCTAGAGAACCGCAGAGATGGTAAGGGCTGCTCCCAGTCCCCGGCAATCCTTGAGCAGAGCCCCCAGGCCAGTATGTGGCCCACCACTCTCTCGGGCTGCACTTACTCGCATTAGCAGATAGCTAGCCCCGCACTCTCCAGCAACCTCTTGGAGCCCTTTAGAGCACGGGTGTTTTGGGAAGCTGTGGGGTCTCTGGCTGGGTGCAGGATTCAACATCAGCCTAGAGGCAGGTTAGCCAGCTCGCACTGGAGAGGCAGAATGTGGGGAGGCAGTGGTGATGCGCGCTGACTGCAGGGACCCGAGGTGTGTACAGGAGCTCCGAGCTCCGTGGCTACTGCAGGCCTGGGTGTGAAGGGCATTTTACTACCAGCAGAGCAGGAGGAGGGTTTGCTCTTTGCTCGGAGTGGTTCATGCCTAGTAATCACATGGCTGAGGACCTTTCCCCTCAACATCTTCATTTCATGCATTCATTCATTCAGTATCTATTGAGCATCTGTTACATGGCAGGCACCACACTAAGCAGTATGGGTAATGTGTGAGTAAATTAATTCAGTAGGAGTCCTGCCCTTGAGACCTTCATGGCCAGCAGACATGCTGTCTGGAGGGCACGGTGAGCAACGGGCAGGGCCCTCCCAGACCTCCCACACCACTGGGTCATCTGGGGGTTTCAGCAGGCAGGACTGCAGCAGGATAGAGGGTATCACCTCTGCCCTTGGAAGGGGTCCTCATGCTGTGCACAAATCTTGGGCATCAGCAGCCTTAAGGCCTGGTCCACACGTGTGATCTAGGGTGAGAAACTCAGCTGCTCACTCTGAGGCAGAGATGACAGGCCTGCCCCACATAGCCTTGCCTTAATGTGTCTGTGGCCATGGCAGCTCTGGGGCTGGGATGGCTCGGGAGGGGTCCAGGGCTTGGAAACTCCACAGAGGACAGGGCAGAGAAATGGCAGGCCATCTGACCCAGCTGAGGACGTGGATGCCATACCCTCTCCACTGCATGTGTGACACAGGTACTTTCCCCCACGCGCCCTTGCTCCCTTGCTGGCTTTAACCTTGAGGGTGCAGGCCCTAAATCCCTCGTGGGTGTGTTTTCCTCCCATGGGTTGGCCCAAGGCTGCCTGCCAGCTGCCCCAGCCACTTCCTGCAGGGCTTCTCTTGTGAAAGGTGCTTTCTGGACATCCCGGCCTTCACCTTCTCAGGGCCTGGAGCAGAGGCCAGGCGGGACTCCTCTCACCAGCCTGGAGGTCCTGGGCACATGCCCAGATAACCCCCCTGTGCTCCAGGCTCCTTCTCTGTAACCTGAGGCTAGTATTGGAACCTGTTTCCTAAGAACCCATAAAATAATCTCTGTAGAAGGTTTACCTCATTGCCTAGCACATTACAGAAGCTCCCAAAAGAGTGGATGCCATTAAAGCTGTTAGCCATCACAGCCGACAAGATTGTGGCTCTTGTCCCAGGAATAAAAAACTACCCCCTGCTCTGAACTGCATCTCTTGATATAGGAGGGACGTGATTATCACAAGCAGCCCCTTCATTTCACAGACACTTACTAATCATCTGCTGTGTACCAGGCGCTGTGCTGGGAGGTGATGGGGCTACAGCAGGAAACAATCCCTGCTGGGCAGGTGTCTCCCCACCACCTCCATGGCTCTCCTGCGGCCCCCACCTCCCGCTCCCTCTGGGGCCCCCGCCTCTGTCTTTGGGAATGCCCCTCCCCTTGCTGTGACCTATAGGGAGGAGTCCCTGACACACGAGGGCTGTGGTTGTTGCAGGAGGACTCCGGAGCTTTCTGGGCTCAGCAGCTGTTGGCACCACCAACCCCATGAGCATTACCCTCTCCCTGACCTCAGAGGAGCCAGAGTCCGGCCAGGAACCAGAGGGAGGCCTGCAGAGGACAGAATTGAGTTCTGGAGGGCATGTGTCATCCCGGTGAGTGACAGAAGCAAAAGCCCTGACTATAGGAGCCAGGGGACCAGGGTGCTGGGTGGAGAGAGCCCCCTAGAGGGACTAAGCCCACTTCTCCCACGTCCTGGGCATGCTCCTAACTGAGGTCTAAGCATTGCACCCCTACGGCCCCTTCCCAACCATTTTTGGTCTAATGTACTTAATTATTCCTTCACTGATCATTCATTGAAGGCCTCAAGCTCCAGGTGCTGTGCTTGGCCAGCTGATGTGACAGTCCCCATACTCGGTGCTCCCAGGATGGGGCCCCCTGACTGTGAGCACTTACTCCTGACTCTAGGCATGGAAACAACCAGATGCTGAGAAACCAGCCGGCATTCACATTTCCATTCTGTTCTTCAGCCCTGAGGGTCTGAGTCCTCATCCTGGACCCTAAGGCCTTCGTGAGCCAGTATGCTGGCCAGGGCCTCTCCACTGCACACGGTTCCTGGTGACATGCAGCCCACGGCTTCACATGCCACCGAGAGACGAATGTGCATCTCCAGCACGGTGTGCTCCCCAGAACTCACACTCACACATCCAGTTTCCCCGACATCTCCACTCAGGTTCCTGGGAGGCCAAGCTGGACTCTCCATCATTCAAAACAAAAACCGCTTCCCCCAGGTCCTGCAAGCACGCCATCGCCCCCATGGTCTCAAGCCCCAGCTCGGGGCGTTTCCTTGGCTGCTTCCTCCTCTCCTGCTCCTGGCTCCCAGCCCCTGCCTGCTCTCAGTCTTCACTCTTGCCTCTACAGTTTCTTGCCTACATGTAAGTCAAAGTTTTCTTTTTAAAACCTTTAGTAAGTGATGTCATTTCTCCTGCTTAAAACCCTGAGTGGTTTTTCACCCCACTTGGAATGGAAGCCAAAGCCTTGTCCGGTGCTCAGTCTACCTGTCCAGTTTCATCTGGCACCACTTTCTCCCTTGCTCACTGCATCCAACTCCGAATGGCCAGTGTTCTTGAACACACAGCCTCTTCCTGCCCTAGAGCCATGGCACCAGCTTTTCCTTCCACCTGGAATTCTTACTCCAGGCTGGACAGGACTGGCCCCTTGCTGTTCAGCGCTCAGCTTGAATGTTGTCGTCTCAGAGAGACCTTCCCTGGCCATGCTGTCACTCGGTCTCACCTTGCTCCTCAGGCACTCGTGGGTTTTCTCCTCTGTTTACTGTCTGTGTTCATAAGCTCCTGAGAATGAGGACCTTGTCTGTCTTGTTTACTGCATGCCCCAGGGTCTATAAGAGGTGAATGAATGAATGAACGAATGATTGGGTGAACCCATCAGTGAGTGTAACGCCAAGGGTCTTCTCCAAGCTGCTCTCGCTAAAAGCTCCCCAAGCAGAGTACCTGCAGAAGCCCACTCGGCCTTTCTTCCAGAGCTTGGCTGCCACTTCCTCCATGTGGCATTGGTGCTGGCCCATCTGGGACCCATAGGACCCAAAAGTGTGATCTGCCCCAGCCTCTCCTGCCCACCTCACGTCCACCCTTGTATTTCAGAGCCTCACCAGGGGTCAGTGCAGGAGCTGGCGCACCCTCAGCTGTCCCTTCCAGCAGGAACAAGAAAAGCAGCAGCCTCACCTCCACCCTGGGGCTGAAAAAGCTCTTCTTGGCCCTGGGCCAGGGCACGAGGCCCAGGTTGGGCAAGACCTATAGCTACAGTGTGGAGCATCTGCAGCCCCCTGCACCTGGCCTGGCTTCTCACACCAGCACCCCCAAAGTGAAGAGAGCCCCGTCATTACAATTCCTGCATCTGGTGAGTCCCAGTGGCCCAGCCAAGGGGTGAGTGAGGCCAGAGGTGATGTAGCCACCGTGGGAAGGAGGGGAAAGGGTCGATGAAGTGCTGAGGCTGCTGCCCCAGGAGCCCTGAGTGGAGAAAGGGTGTCTGCCGCACAGTGATCCCTGGGACTTGGGTTCCCCTGGACACAGGGGGCCCCGCCGGCTGCCCAGCCTGGGCTCAGCCTAGACCCCTTCCTCTCCCTCAAGTCTGCCACCCCTGCCAAGTCCTGGAGTCTACTGCCTGGTCATTCTGGAAACTTCTCCCTGGCCACAGCAATTCTGTTAGGCTGGCACCAGTGACTTCACACCTGGGTTGCCTCAGTGACCTCCTGGCACGGTTTTCCCCACATGGTCCCCCTGATATGCAAATCTAGCTGTGCTGCCCCCTCGCTGAGCATTGCCATTGGTCCCTCAGGGATCACCCTTAGGATAAAGTTCCCGTCACCTGATATTGCCAGAGGGTTCCTGTGATCTGACTGCTTTCACCTCTCACCACTCTCCTAACACGCAGCCCCCGTTTTCCTTGTCTTTGCAGTTAATCAAGCCCCATACTGTCTGACTTTAAACCTTCACTTGAAACATCCCTCTCACCTTCTGTACCTGCTAATGTCTGTGCATCCGTCCACACCTCAGGAGTTGCCTTGGCAGGAAGCCGCTTCCAACCCTTTCTTGGGCCAGACTGGGGGCCTCTGCTCTGTGTTCCCATCGCATCCTGTGCTTCTCTCCTTCATGGAGTTTGTCACAGTATTTTAACTGATTTTTGTCTGTCTCCCCTCACTGGACTCTGAATTTTTTGAGGGAATATCACTTGATCTTTATATTCCTGATACAGGTTTCCCGACTGTCCAAAAGTAGAATGTTCCTACGAAACCTTTTGTGGACTGGATTGGCATAAAGCAAAGAGGCAGTTACCATTAATTTATATGGAAAAATTTTTGAGCCTTCCCAGACCCAAAAAATAACCTCTCTTAGGCTTTTGATACCTTAGGACACATCTTGCTAACAGATGCACAAAATGAGTTGAGATAAAGCAAAAATGCTCACAGATAGTGCCAAGCTATGGCAGCTTGATGCCAAGTATGGGCCCGGGGATGGCCTGGCTGGGCCGCTCTCCCTGCCGGAGTACACGCTGCCTCTGTACAGGCTCGCTGCAAAACGAATGCTGAAAGCTGTTTTTGTTTTTTGCCTTCTTCGTAAATGTGAAAATCCTCTTCAGATGTCTTTTGATTAGTGAAAATAGGTACTGATGTAGGTCTTCCCAAAAGTGAAGTGGCATAGTGCTAATTTTCAGAAAGTGGGGGATACCTCTACTTAGAACAATGGCTAGGATGGTACACATACTCAGTACATAGTGAGTGAGTGAGTGAGTGAGTGAGCAGGGCAGCTGGCTCAGGTGCCCCTTCCCCGTGTGCTCAAGAGGATAAACCAGCAGCAGTGCACTAATTCTCAACTGGGTTTCTGAAAGCCCTGTTCTGGTCCAGGGATTTCCAGGTATTATGTTTGTTTTTCTGTTCCTACCCCACCCCCACCTCCATTGGGGCAGACGAAGCAGGTGACTGATTTGTGGTAATAGAGTTTTTCATTTTTCAGGCTGAAGTAGGGAAGGGAATGCAGGCTGAATGAAAATTCCAGTGCACCGGGGACGTGCACCTGGTACGCGGTCAGTGCTCAATAAACACCTGCCAAATGAATAAGCAGAAGCAAAGAGATCGTAAGCTGGAGAGAAAAGCCTAGAGTGACATTGTGCTCCAGAAATTCACTTTTCTCCTGAGGTTAGGTTTGTTCCGTGTGTGTGTGAGCCATGGCGCCTGGGTGTATTGCCATCAGAGCTTTGATCTCTGTAAACCCTGGAGGGAAATGACAATACCTTTAGTGTAATAGAGGAATTATCAGCAATATAAGCTAAATGGGAAAGATAGAAAGCACATGGCCAAGGAAAGGTGGGAGCAAGTACAGGGAGGACTAAACAAAAGAAATAAATGTTCAACAACTGAGAAAAGAAGATAAAGAAACTGTCTTACCCAGAAGGACTCACGATATACCTCAGTGAACTACTTCCTCTGGGCTGGTGTGCAGCCAGGTGTGCGGTGAAAGCGTGGGCAGGGGCTGCCCGGGTGTGGGTCTCCTGTGCCCTCCCAGTGGGCAGTGGTTCTCACACCTGGCCCTGCTGGCTATTCCCACATCCTCCCGTGGCTGTGGCTCTTTAACCTTTGAACCTGCATCTGGGAGGCTCTCCTCCCTTCTCCCTGCTCCCCTCTCCCCAGGAAACTCCTGCTTGTCTTTCAGGTCTGAGTTAAACATGACTTCTCCCAGGAAGCCTTCCTGAACTCTAATAAAAGGTCAGGGTCCCCTCTTAATCTTCTTGATAATATCTTTCACTTCCTTAGAGCATAGATCCCAAATGTGATGAGTAATACATCTAATATTTGTCTAAAAGTCTGCATCTTTCTGCTTCCATCTCCACCCACCCCCAACCAGAGTAGGCTCCTCTTTGAGTCAGTTTCTACAACATAGATCTGATCTTGTAACTTCTGATTAATAGCCCTCAGCAGCTCCTTACCAGACCATGTGAGGTTTTTCCAGGTCTGGCCCCTGGCTCTACCCTGTCTTTCCTCACCACTGCAGCCTAGCCACCCAGACCGTGTGTGTGTTCCAGAACACACCATGCTTCCTCTCATCTCTCCGTGTCTTTGCATATGCTGTTTCTTCTGCCTGAAGCGCCCTTACCTCTGTCTTCACCTGGAGAGTTCATGCTCCAAGCCTTGCTCAGGTGTCAGTTCTAGTGACACCAAACCTTAGGCTAAAGTCTCTGTGCTCACTGCCACCCCCTATCACTGGGTGAACTCCTTGGATTTTTGACTTGTCCATCCTTTTAAGCACAGTGTTTTAAAGTACATACTTAACGTAAAAATCTTTGAGCATAAGTGGTCATGAAAGGGGTACTAAAGAATCACAGAATATTTAAGATTTTAACTCTAAAATTGTGTTTATTTTCTAATTAGTCTGTGTTCAGTTTTTTCTTAATTATGAGAAAATTTGTTTTCTTAATGAGATCATTCATATTCTAGTGCTAAGTTGTTATTTCAGCCAAAGTTTTTTAACTGAAGTTTCAGATCACCTATAGAGGCCCATCTACTTGAGTAAATTATGATTCTTGTTGAGCTTTTTGAAGTAATGACAAAAGCTTGTACCCTTACTTTCTTAGAGGAAACTCAGGTTGACGGCTGGAGTCAGGTTTCTATCAACCTCTTGCCAGGTGGCGTTTCTCACCTGCAATACTGGACCTTTCCCACCAGGGGTCACCCTCCAGCCAACATCGGAAAGCTGCCTCCTTTCAGAACCTCCATTCTCTGCTGAGCGGCAAGGTGGACCGGTCCAGCCGCTACCTGGTAGGGGAGCCAGGAGAGCACAGTGCAGCTGGCCGGTAAGAGGGGACAAGTGGCTTGGAAGACGAACTCAGAGCATGGACAGTGGGGCTGTAGCTTCACTCCTTTCCGCCTCAGGGGCCACGAAGTGTTGGAACCCCGACCTCAGTGCCCTTACCCTATACACCTGAGCTCCAAGAAGATCTGGGGTTGGTGGAAGGGGTAGTGGGAAGATTTGATGCCTGCTTCCCACTACTATCTAATGACATCTTAAAATCAGAAAGTTCAGAGAGCTTCCTTAGCCCAGTTAAAAATCTGATTAAAGTTCCAGAGACAGGGCCCCCAGAGAGGCCCTTGGCCTGTGACCCTGCTGGAGAAATCCAGTGCTCTCTGATGAGACCCTGTAGGTTAGCTGCTCTTACCTGGGGCTCCATCGAGGGACATCAGGGAGTTTGTTAGTGCCTGGAAATTTTATATGAAATTATCCTTTTCATCAGATTTCTCAGAGAGGTCTCTACAGTCCCCCAAATTAAAAACCACTACTCTTGGGAGGGAAGGGGGCTTTTAGTTCTAGCAAGCTCTGAGAAGCCTCAGACAGCTGCGGGAACCTGCCAGTCTTAGCCCTATCAGGCTTTTTTTCCTTGCTGAGGTCAGTGGAGCCCCAGCCTCCACCACCAGTCCAGAGGCCTCAGTCATCTTTCAGCCAGGGAGAGGCTGGGCCCCAGTGCTGGCCCCCTGTGCCCTCACTCTGCCTCTGGTCCCCTCCCAGGCCATCCAGGGCCCCGCCCCGGCGTGCCCTCAGCGTGGAGGACGTGAGCGCCCCCAGCCTGGCTCGCACCGTGGGACGCGTGGTGGAGGTGTTCCCTGATGGCACAAGCCAGCTGCTGCTGCAGCGCTCCCCCAACGGCACTTTTGGCTTCTGTGTGGCCTCTGGGGCCGGACGCCGGGACTCAGGTATGCTTCCTCCCCTTGCTGGGCTCCACAGCCCTGGGGCCTCAGTAGTCCCAGCAGTGCCCTTGGCTGTCATTTCTGGTCTTTGGCTGAGCAGGGGAGCTCAGGTCTCAGGGAGCATTTGAGCAAAAGGGCTGGGATTCTCCCCTTAGGGTCTCTTCAGGAAGTCAGGTGTGGGGCTGCTGGAGCAGACACAAATGACAGGCGTGACCCACTGTCCCCCTGCTGTCTGCTGATATCTCGAACTTAGAATCTTGAAGGCTGTCTTTTCTTTGGTGAGCTAAAAGGAGAGTGATTGTGATTGCTGGTTCTCAGCCATCCCTTTGATGTGGCTGATGTGTTTAAGGGGATCCCTTCCTCCGGCGCCAAGTATATCTGGGCACGTAGAATGCACCTGCCTGTCTGTATGTCCAGCTCCCTCTTCCAGGGCTGGCTCTTGAGGGTTGTATTCCTAGAGCTCCCAGCTCCAGCCCCTGGCTGGTTGCCCTCTAGATCTAGCTTCAACCCTGGCAGGGTCAGGGAGGGGCTCTGGGCACCCTTCTGCACTCTGCCAGTTCTCGGCCCTGCCCTGGGAGTCTTTCAGGGCAGAATTACTTGCTCAGGCCTTTATCAAGGTCTGTGGGCCAGAATCCATCTCAGAGAGAGGGAGGGACCTTGAAAGCGATTTCCCAGATAAGATGAGTAGAGAAGGAAGACAGGTATGCCAGGGGTGGGAAGGCAGGGAGGAGAGGAGAGAAGGGAGAGAGGCACGGAGAGATGCGCTTGGGAGGCAGCCCTGGCGGGGCTCTGTCAAGAAAACTTTGGTCCTGTGCTTTGAGCTCCTAAGGCAAAGTTATTTAACCTAGAAAACAACCTGCCTGCTGCCAGCTTTGCAGATGACAGCCAGTTCCTGCATCTGTTCCGTGATTCGTTATTTCAGCAGTCATGTGAGCGCCTGCTGGGTGTTGCAGATACTGGGCATACAGCAGTAAATGGAACAGACAAAATACCTGCGCCCAGGAGTGCACTGCCAGTGCGGGAGATAGCCTCCTATATACAAATGTATGTTTTTACATATTACCCATTAAATGTGTTAGATATTGAAGAGACTAAGGAACAAACACAAACAAGGCAGGGTGAGAGCCCAAGAGTGGGGAGTAGGCCTGCAGGCAGCTTTTCTGGGGAGATGCCATTGGAGCAGACCCTGGGTGTTGGGGAGTGTGCAGTGTCTGGGGAAGGGCAGTCCAGGCAGAACGAAGAGCAGTGCAAAGGGGTCGGGGTGAGCTTGGCCTAACGGGGGAACTGCCAGGAGGCCTGTCTGGATAGAGCAGCGAGGGGAGAGAAGGCTGAGCTCAGTGGCTTGGGCTTCCACACCAGGTGGGTGGAAGGCAGCGGGGCCATGGAGCAGGGACTGACCCACTCTGGTTCACACCGTGGGCAGGGTCACTGACCGGCGGCTGTGTTGAGAACAGACACTAGTGGGATGAGGATGGAACCAGGGAGACCGGTTTGAAAGCTATGTCAGTAATCCAGGGAAGACCTGGTGGTGAGGGAGATGGAGAGAAGGGCTGGATCTGGTTGATTGCAGGTAGTTCTGACGCAGTTTGCTGACGCAGTTTACATGAGTGTGAGAGGAAGACAGGACAGGCTTCTCCCACTGTGGACATCAGAAGCACAGTGTCTGTCCTCACACGGAGATGGCATTTGTGAGTGTGTAGAAAGCACACTCACATTATATGTGTTAGATATTGAAGAGACTAAGGAACAAACACAAACAAGGCAGGGTGAGAGCCCAAGAGTGGCGAGTAGGCTGTCTGCCTCTCTGCTTATTCCTTTAACTTCCTCTCTCCTTAGCTGAGGGGTAACAGGGCCATCCCGGAGAGGCACTGGGAAGGCACAGAGCCGTGACAACAGCATGGTTATACTGCAGTGCCTCTGTTGGCTGTGTGATGTTCAGCAGGTCACTTACCTTTTCTGAGCCTCTGTTCCATGGTCTGTAAAATGAAGATGATAAAACCTACCCAAGAAGAGTCATAGGAACATTCAGGGAAGCACATAGGAAAGTGCCCAGCACTTTGCTTCCCTCCCCTCTTCAGAAAGAGAATGTGTATTTGGGGAGAACTCCAGGCAGGAACTGGCATACGCTTATCATCTGCCAATGTGAGATCATATACAACAGGGAGACAGGGAGCTGTACTGTGCCCTCCATCCTCCCCGGAAGTCCCTTTGGCCCCTTTGCAGGCAGTTGGAGCCCCTCCCCTGTCACCTGCCATGGAGATCTCATCGGCAGGGTATCTAATGACCAAGGGCTCCTTGGGCTCTGGCCTGGCCTGCTCCCCCAGGTGCCCTCTCTGGGGTAGTGCGGGCTCTTCCCTGTCCTGCCCAGGTGGCGCTCTGCTCCTGCCCCCCAGTTGGCCGTTGGATGTCATGCAGATCCCCTTTCCTCAGGCCATCCTTCAACAAGCGGAGGGTCACTTCTCCTGGGTCTCGGAGGGGCCGTGAGCTGAGGCTGGTTTGCATTCCTCACTAAAACATCGAGATGCTGGTGTTCAGTTGCTGGCTGTCACATCTGATTCTGTGAAGCATGTGAGAACCGCAGGCTTTGCCTTCTGCTACTAACTCCATACAACGTAGAGATCATGCAGCCTTAACAAAGGCATTTCCAGCAGACAATAAATGCCTACATGAGCAGTTTCTGTCGTATTTCTGTCATGACTTTTAGTTGTGAAACCCACCCCGAGTCTCCCCATGTCTGGCATGACATCAGCGTCTGTCTAGCTCTGGCTGCATTCTTTAGGGTTTCTCACTGCTCTCCACCTGCACAGCCCGTCCACAATAGCAGCTGACTCTGCAGGCTCTGCCCCTCGCGTCCTCACCCGCCTCCCCAACATGCGGACAGGGTGGGCAGACAGTTAAAACACCCAGATACAAAAGGCAAAAGGCAGGAGCTGAGAGAACAGCCCTGTGCCACCAAGATGGAGGACTTGCCATATTATGAGGGAGACAGCCTTGCAGGAGAGCTCAGCCTGGCCAAGGAGCACTGGAAGGGAGCCAGGGAGGGGGGAAGTGTCCAAAGATCAGATTTGCTAAACCCAGAACTACAAACCTTCAGGTGCTTTGGGGAGCTTTCAATGCACTTGCAAATCAAAATTTCACTTTTCTGTTAGGGCCAGAAGCTGGGCTGAACAAAAGCTTCTATGGGGCTGGGTGGGCTGGAGAGATGATGGCCGACTAGTCAGAGCCAGCGAGCCTGAGCTGGGGAGCAATGAGGGGCCCCAGGCAGTACTTAGCTCTGGGTGAGCTCTGCAGGTGTCCAGAGCTGCATGTCCATCTGTATGCTGCACTCCTCCAGGGAGCTGGCCATGGGCTCTCAGATCCCTCTGTTCATGAGCAGCTGGGGGATAGGCCGGGGGGCCAGCTTTCCCTGCAAGAGCCTGAGCCTCCTTTAATCTCAGGTGGAAGCAGCTGAAGGGGAGTTTGAAACAATTTAGCTGAAGTTGAGGCTAGAGGGACTCCCTCAGCTGGTCTCCACTGTGTCACCAGGAGAGCCCAGGGGAACTCGGCCTCACCAGACCGAGGCCCCCCAGAGCCTGCCCCACTGATGGGTGCCCCGAGCTGGACGGGGGCAAAGAGGAGAAGCAGGTTGTCTCCAGACTCACACTGTCCCTTAGAGACCTGGGAATGGTCATACTGGCCAGGCAGGGCCTCAGGGGTCAGTGGTGGGGAGATGCTGGGTGAAGAAAGGAAAGTGAGCCACCATGGCTTTCAATAGGGCAGAAGAATTTTTATGTTTTCTGGGCTCTTGCCCAGATGCCTCCAAATCCCAAGTGTGGAAGACATATCAGAGGAAAACTGAGGCCAGGACTAGTCTTAGACAATAATATGAAGCAAACCAGGTTTGCATTTGAGCTCAGCCACATTCGGTACCCCAGTGATACCCTCCCACCACGCCAGCTACTTGGGGGCAGCAACTGGGCCTCGTTAGTGAATCCCACTTAGCACAGTGTCAAGCATGCACTAGGCCTCTTTTACTTTTGTAAACATTATTTTCTTCCCTATTCTACAATCAAAGCTTATCTCAGAAAAAGATCAGCTCATTCACACTAGGGTAGACATGAATAATAATACAGCTTAAAGCATTATTTTTGCACTAGGGAGATTTTAAAAGAGGAGCTCGAGAAATGAAGTTACACCATGGGGGTGGTTGTAAGGCCAGCTGTAATTGTGAGGTGGAATAATGAGTGAGTGAGTGAATGAGTGAGTGAGTGAGTGAGTGAGTGTGTGTGTGTGTGAGTGAGTGAGTGAGTGAGTGTGTGTGTGTGTGTGTGTGTGTGTGTAGAAGGGCCCTGTCTGAGCACCTGCCCCCACCATTACTTGGTCAGCATTCCACAGAGATGCAGGTCTTCGATCTGGATTTTATGTTGAATTCTCCTGTTTTCCATCGCAGGGTTCTACGTGCAAGAGATGGCTGATGCGAGCACGGCGAAGCTGTACTCCGGGCTGCTGGGGGTGGGAGATGAGATCCTGGAAGTGAACGGGGCCAAGGTTGCAGGGCTGGGCTTGGCTCACATCAGGGAGCTCCTGGCCCACTCGGCGACTTTGTCAGTTCGTGTGCTGAGGCAGAGGCCTGTCCCACGGTGAGCAGGCTGCCCTTGCCCTCACTCTCATCCCCTCGGAAGCCCTGAACTGCCCCTGGGGAGCGGCTGGGAACGCCCCGCACAAAGCTGGAGCTGGACGCGGCCATGGTGGCATGCAACTCTGCGGCTGCAGCAGGGCTTCCATGGTGGGACCACCCCAGGGAGATGGAAGGATCCTGTTTATGTATTTTATTTAAGGATATTAATTTATGTGGCACTGGGGAAAGGAAATAATGAATGTCCGTCTGTGCCCAAAGTGGTGTCAACATCTTCCCGCACCTTCACTGGCAGGGGGAGGAGAGGTTCAGCGGCCCGTCAGTTGATCGCTGAGCACTCCCTCGTCCCCAGGTGCCACCCCACTCTCTGTCACAGGCTCCCGCAGCCTCCCACACAGCAGAACCCAAGGGAGTGCCTGGCCATGCTGGCCTTGAGCCAGTCTCACTTCTCTCATTCCTCCCATTTGACGTCTTTGCTCTTTTTCCAGAAATAGGCAAAGTGTCCTGGAGTAACAGCCTTATGGCCACTGACCATATATTCCAAACCAAAAAGGAGAACATGTGGTTTGGTGTGAGAACATCTGCGAGATTGTTACCTGCTAGCCAGAATATTAAGAATTTCTGGGAAATTTTTATGATATATATATAAGGTTGAAGGAAAAAAAAAAAGAAGCTGAGATCAGGGAAGTGCAGCCACGGCCAGTGGGACTGGCCAGCCCAGCCCCACCCACACCGCCCCTGCCCTCTGCTCCTGCCCAGAGCCAAGGCCGGAGCTGCACAGCCTGGCCATGAGGGCCTCCGACTTCCTTCTGTTGAGTTGGACACAGGGCTGCAACGGCAGCCAGGCGGTCGCCAGCCATGGCCTCTCTGCCCTGGCTCCCTGGTGGCTGCTGTGGGTGGTTCAGCCACCAGGGACCTGGCAGGGCCCAGGCAGGGAGATGGGCTGCCCCACTCTGGTGCTTCCTGCCCTAGGCCTGAACAGTGGCCCAAAGGGTTGGGGCTCTCTGGGAATGGACATCTAGGAGTCCACCTTAAATTATTAAAAAGCAGATCGGAAGCTTCTCCTACTCTGAGTTGCTAAATTCTGGGCTGGATGCTCCCTTGACCTTTAAGCTGAGGGGAAGGGAGAGGATGCAGGCATAGCAGTGGGCTGTGTCCCACATGCCAGAGGGGAAAGTTGGGGTGGCCTGGGGCTGGGGTGACAACTAGGGCAGATGTAGGAGCCTCCAGAAACAGTCCTTTGGCTGTTAGAGTAGCCCCGGGCAAGAGGCCTTTAGGAATAGGAGACAGTGGAGTGAAGAGCATTGGTTAGGTGCAGTGGCAGGGGAGTGGGTGGCTCAGGCAGTTTTAGGATTTGGCTGGGTGCCCCCTGTGCCAAAAAACACACAGCCTTCAGCAGAATCTGGTTAAAGTGTCACAGCAGCTTTCTGTCTCCAGGTCACTGAAAGAGACATGTGGCTTGAGGGAGAGTCTATGGGGGTGGGGGGCAAGCTATCCTGTGCACGGCCTGGTGACGGCACCTTGCTGAACGAGCTGGAGCTGGGGGACCTGCGCACGCAGAAGGGGTGCAGGCCTGGGCGGTCATCAGGCACCGTCTCACACATGATGAGGGAACCGCAGACATGGCTTGAATTTTGGAAGTCAAGGTTAAGCAAGGAATTGAGGGTGTGCGGTCTGTGCCTTCTCCCAGCCTGCTCTGCCTGCTTCTCAAATATTCCAGAGCTCTGTTGAGGACGTAAGGACACAATCCTGAATCCTTACGGCAACTCTGCGGGGGAGGGATACCTGGGTTACAAACCAGGGGTCTGTGACTCAGAGGTTAAACTTCTTATCCAAGGTTACACAGCAAGTAGTGGAGGCAGGATTTGAACCCAGCTCTCTGCACCCCCCAGGTCTCATCCATCCACCCCCTGGTGCCCTGGGGGACACACTTCATTTGGAGGCCCAGGAACAACTGCTCTGGGGGCACCGGCTGCGGGGTGGGGTGGCCAGTGGACGACTTGGGCAGGTGCAAGGGTCTTTGCTCCAGTTTTTCTTTGGGAAAATGGGGCTGGCACTCCGGAAAAGGGAGGGGCGGGCAGATCACTTTTGAGAACCGCAGGCATAACCCACTCGTGGGTCACAAAATCTATCTTATAGGTCACTTCCAATATTTAATGAAAAAGTATCAGTGCCTCGCACAAGGCAAGGGTAGGTTTTGTTTGCTTACACATGCTAGTCCTGCATTATGGTTTAAAATGCTACTGTGGCCTTGCTCTGGAGGGGGGCAAAGACTGCACGCTTGGCTCAGGCCAGGCAGGCAGGCAGGCAGAGGAAACCACCCCGGCCTCGAGGCTGGCCTGAGTGTGCCTGGCCTCCGAGGGAAAAGAGGCATCCCTGATCCTACATCCCTCTCCCCAAGGGAAGGCCCGTGTCCCAGGGGGCGGACTGCAATGGCATGACTGGACTTCCTGGTCCTCCAAACTGGCCTCGGGACAGGGAGGTATTGATGGGCAGCTTTGTTGCTGGTTCTCTGATTGGGTGACACCCCAACTCCACGCAATCACTCACAAAGCTAATTCCTGTGCCTTTGCTGGAAACCCTCCCCCTCATCCACCCACGGACCCTTGGCAGCCTTGGACATAGTGGCGGGAAGTGCTCCATGACACCTGCATGCCGACTCTAGCTGCCTCCCCTTAGTTACCATAGAATCTGGTACCAAGGCTCTTCACTGTGACTCTTTGCACAAACAACTGCTTGTTTATCTTCCACAAACTTACCTGTCAACAACTGGACTTCCCTGGACCTCTGCCCAACCCATTGCCCACCCCAAATCTTCAGGCTGATTCTGGAGCTAATTCAAAATCCCTGCCTTCCCCGGCTGCCCTGCCCTCCTTCCCATCCTATGTGAAGTTTCCCTCTTTCCTACAGAGCCAGAGCACCTGCTGAGAAACGGCAGCAGTCTTGCTTGGCAGGCAGCTCTGTCCAGCTTTCTCAGGCTGTGGGTTTGGCCAGGTCGGAGTGCTGGGCCCCGAGGAAGGGCTGCTGGCATTGGCTTGGATACACTTCCCATGGAGCCAGCCCTTAACAGCTGCCCGGCCTGGAGGGTATCAGCTCCCCCGTGGATACCAGGCTGCCTGCTGGGCCTGCTTTTGTCTTGTCCTTCCAGTCTGGGCTCAGGCCCCATTCACAGTGTGGAGCTGCCCTTAGGGGGCTGGCCAGGGGCCAGGCACTCGGGAGAGTCCCACCCTTCCTTTAGGATGCCACATCCCCGGGGTGGACACTACAGCTGTGAAAAGAGACAAACCGTTGTGCCAAGGGCTACAGTGGAAGTCCCCGGCAGGAGGCCCCACTTCACCTGGGGAGCAGAAAGGCTTCCCAGAAAGCCCACCAGCCTCCATGCGGCTCTGGTGTCATCTCAGGAACCAGGAATGTTGGCAGCTGTGGGCACTCACAGCAGCGTTCGGATGCCACAACTAAGATTCTCATCCTGGTCTCAAACTGCGTCTCCAGGCTTTCCTGAGTTTATAAGAACTTCATCTCACTTACATTTGCACATTTCCAGCCAAACACACAAAAGCTCCAGAACCTTTTATCAGCAAGGTTCACTTGCCTTCCCTTCGGCTTTACCATTTCTCTGGGTAGAGACAGGGCTTAGTGGAACACCTGCTTGCCGCCACTGCAGTCTGAATGGCATCTTTCTTTTAAGGTAGGCCACGTACTGATCCAGTCAGACATGTGTTCTCACGTGACTTGGCCACTTCTTAGTTGTATCCTTGGGCAAATTTAATTGCCCCACACCTGTTTTCAAGCATAAACTAGGCCTCACCAGTTGTCCCTCATGGGGTTGTGAGAATTAAATGAAACTGGGGTTTGTTCCTGATGCTGAGGTCATCACCTGCTGGCGTATCAGATTTGCATCAATGTTGGCCAGAAGTGTTAGCTACAGATGAGACAGAAAATTTGAGAAATTTGCTCCAACACTCAGCGAGGGGGGAAAGGCTGAATTTCTCTTCTGTTCTAGCCTCTGCTCTTCCATCCTCCTGTCCCACCTGAAACCCTGAGCTACAGAATATTTTGAATACACAGTGCAGTTATTTTGGGGTTTAAGAATTCACAGCGCTTGCTCAGAAAGCACAATTTCTAATACAGGCCTTTTTCCCCCGACCCTGGGCACCCAAGTACATCCACTCTCATTCATGCGGGTGGAGGAGGGGAGAGAGCTGTGTTTAGGCATGAAAAGAACTAAAAACATAAACAAAACCAGCCAACCCAACCAAACAAAACACCACGTGGGGCAAAGCTCATGGTCTCTGTTTTTCTTTAATACTGAGCAATGTTCTTTATACAGCTGTAACATGATTCCAAGAGCAGAAGTAAGAAACATTACTGACAGACTTCAGGGTGTAAAAATAACACTTTGAAGGATAGCTAGTTGAGATACTTTTTTTTTACACAAGTATTTTAAAAAAGTTTTCAAGTTCATAGTGTCATCAAAATTTGTTTAATGTCAGGATTACAATCAAAACCATGGAAGATGTTTTATTTTGCAGGGATGGCTTACTGCAGCCTGAATCCCTTGATGCAGTAGCCATGGTTCTGAAACTAGGGTAAGCATCAGCCTCTCCCAGAGGACTTGTTAGACACAGCCTGCTGGCCTCACCCTCAGAGTGTGTGATTCAGGGGGTCTAGGAATGGGGCCTGAGAATCTGCATTTCTAACAATTCCCAGGTGATGCTGCGGCCGCTGGTCCCACACCACACTTGGAGACCCAGCAAGCAGAGGAAGCAAGAATCTATGTACCTGTGGTGAGGGCTGTAAGCGTCTCGCTCCAGGGTGGGAGGAGGAGCACCATCTGGAAATCACCCAGGTGTCTCCAAGGCCAATTCTTGGTCTCACTTTAGCTTATACCTTCTAGTTACTTAAAAATACAATGGTATGGGTTATTTATCCTTGGAAGAAAAATACAATGGTTTAGTCCTGCATATCGCCACATACTATACACTTTAATTATACATATTTCAGGCTACAAATGAGCCAGGGAAAGTATATTTCCACATATAAAAATTGAATCTATGATCATATACAGTCTTTCTTTGGCCCTTTCCTGGTTTCCAGGCCACCCATCACCCTGGGCAGCCTCCTAGCCTGGGTTACTTAGGTTGTAATCACATTACACTCACCAGCAGGGACACCTGGCTGGCTTCTCCTCACCCTGCACTGATGACAGGGCCCAGATACTTTATTTTCCTGAGGATCAGGAATTGTGTCTCTCCCAGAACAGACTTCAACTGCCGGGCTGCAATTCCCAGCCATCACAGGGTCTCTGCAGTTTCTTCAGCGCAGGAAAGAACCCTGCACTTGGTCCCAGCCCAGGGCTGACAGAGAGCTTGGCTGAGTGGAGCGCTGGCAGCTGTCAGGGAACAGGGCCTGAGCTCTGGTCAGCGAACACTGAAGCTGGGTGCTCTTACTGCTAACACCCCCTGGATAATCAAGTGGCTTGTGGGTTTGGTGACTCATACTCTTAGACAAAAATGATAAAATACACTTTCTTACAAAGGTCTTAGTGCAGCTGGCAAACCAGGTTCATGCAATGTGCCTGTGAAACCTGAGCAGCAGGGCAGGTCCCTGGGGCAGTCCCTGTCTGCGCACCTCCGGGAAACCACATTTCTGCACAAAGCTCATGTCCAAAGGGAAACAGCACCAACACATCAACTATGGCAGAGAAGCCAATGTTCTTTCTTCCTCACCTCCCCAAATACTTGTATTATTACTGAGCCTATAATAGAATAAAGAACTCCCAAACATATGTAGATTGCAACAACTTGACCACAGTACCAGTCACTTCCAGAGCTTCAGTGTTTGTCCAAGTGCAAAAAACACCCAACTGTGGGGCTGAGGGGTGAGCATGACAAGGTATTACCTGCCTACCTTCAGCTGCGTTGCTGAGACAAGCCTTTCCCAGACAGCGGATGGGCTCCCTGGCACCAGGTCCATGATGCAATGCAGCAAACGCCTCCTGTGTCTCCTGGGGGAGTGGCAACCGTTTCATCAACACCAGACAGCAGTTCCCCAGTGAACATTATCAAGTGACCACGGTGAGGACACCGTCCATATTTATGGCCTTATGAGAGGAAGATCTACCTATTTTAAACATAAGCATATTTGTGAAGGCTGGGAGTTGTGTAAGGGCAGCTGGACATTACAGAGACCACTTCCTCTTATTAGGGCTGCCTGGTGATTAAACTGCCCCTCATGCAGAAGCAGAGCCCAGGAGGCCTCACAGGGCCTGTCAGTGGGGCACTGGCTGCATGAACTGGTCAGGGAAGGCGCAGAGTGACGGGGGTTGTAAGTCTGCAAACCATTTGGTTTCACATTTTCTCTGCTCGTGAGGGACAAAGAATATTCTTTAAAAAAAATTATTCTTAAAAAATCTGGGAGGGAAAGAAATGCCAGCGAAAGGACAAAGAGGGAGCATTGGAGACAGTGCTTCCATATTTGAGAAATTCAGTTCTCCAGACAGTCCGAATTTTGTTTTATTTACCAATTCATCCCTCAGTACAAGGAAAAGTCGAACTGCCCGGAGTCCACAGAGTTGAAAAGCAACTCATATTTATCATTCAGTTCTTAGATCTTCAAATGCTATGAATTCAGTAGGAAGGTAATGGTTTCGCTTTGCAGCCAAGGGAAATCATCAAAAGAAAAATCTTGGCTCCGCCACCTTCACTTACAGAAGGTAAAACACTTAACAGAGACAGATTTCTGTTGGAGTTAGACTAGATTTCTCTTCACAGCCCTTAATCTCACGAGGTGAGAAGGGTGGGAGTTGCCAAGTAGCTGGCTACCAGACCCATCAGTCTGTTTAACTCTGGCTAAAAGCAGAGAATAACGGGCAAGTCACCAAGTTTCTCCCCCTTCGGCTCTGGCGTGAAGATCCTCATGCCACACAGACACTGAGGCTTCCAGTTGCCACACGGAAGCAGGCGCACGGACAGCGCTGTGATTCTCCAGGCCACGTACAGAAAGACAAGATAAAAAATTAGGACTGAAGACTAAAGGCATTTTGGTTTCCCACCCTGGCAAACTCTCAGTGGTTCATTCCCCCAACCAACCCCCCAAATGAGTTGACTAGTAAAATGACCTTCCAGTGAACAGAAATTGAGCTCCTCTGTTATCCATCACTATCTGCCAATTCTTTACAAAGACGACTATGGGACGAGGTGCAGAAGGAGGAGGAAAAAAGTCCAGCTGCCTCAGGATGTGCCTCTAAGTGGCATGGGGGCACCACTGATGAGTACTGCTCTCCCTGTTCTATGAGCAAAAGGCCTAGGGACCAATTGGGTGCCCCCACTGATGAGGAAATTCTTGTCCTTAAAAATAAACCTAAGCTGCTTGCCTTTCTCTTTGCCTGCCAGTTTGGAGTGAGTGGACGGCCTTTAAATGTACACTCGTTTGTAGTGATGCCCAGTCACTGGGCCAGCCGTTACGCGTGGAGCAGAGCCAGCTCTGGCAGATACATTAGGAGGCCACCTATCCTAGAACGGCTCCTTCGGGGTGGAGGGAGTAGTGGCCCTACAGGGAGAACGCATGCAGTGCTTGTATTTTAAGTAAGCTTTCTCTTTCCAAATAATCCCCAATTCAGCCTCAGCAAGAATTTGGTCTACAAAACCCACTGTTTAGCAAACACCTGAAATTAGTGAGGTCAACATGCTGACTCTAAATATAGCCAAACATTTAGTAATTAATTAAGACTCAGGGTCACAAAACTTGGTCCCTGAAGTCAGGGAAATATCTTACTAATTAATGACCGGGCATATTCCAAACAGGCCCTATGGACACAGACTGTTTTGTGGGACACACTTGATCTGCTAACAGCAGGACAGTAGCATGGCTTTTCAACAGGGCGCTCATATAGTCTGCTGAGGCTAGGTGCTCCTTGTAATGTGGCGAGCAGGCTTACAGTACTGAGACAAGTCCACATATATATTTAACAAAGACTTGTATATTTTAATGCAAATCTAAGGACCATCCTTGTTCTAAGTTTATAGATGATTTGAATAAATCTCAAAACTTTGTAAAATGATAATCTAGTACCCTACATATGAAGCCCTTTGTAATAATCACTTTTTTTTGCTAATTTGAAAAGAACCTACTCATCAAATCGAGTGTAAACATGGATGTCAACCATCTTTTTAGTTTTATAAATCTATATTTAGCATTCATCAACATGAAGACTGACTTGCCTACCATGATCCTAAACATGAGAAAATACCTTTCTTTAAAAAACAGTTACAAATATTTATTAAAAAGTGCAATTCAGAAGTTAGTGGGGCAACTACATCGCTGCAAATCACTGAAAAGTGGGGGAGGGGAGTCCAAAAGAACAAAAACCCATGAAATACGACCAGGAAAACAAAAGTAAAAAAAAAACTAGTGTGCTGGAGCATGGACCCCTAAAGATAAGGAAATGACAAGTCTGGCTAGAAGTCTACTCAGGTGTTGCTGCACTTCCTAAAAAGTGCAAACGCCAGAGAGACCCGCAGCTGTACCGCCAGGCTCTGGCTCCCGGCCCTGCTGCTCCGTTACTATCAGGCTACCCACCGGGGCGGTCCGACAAATATCCTATGTACACATGCACATCGGAGGCATTTAAAAAGTCATCAGAAGCTTGAGTTTCAGCTACTACAACTCAATTAAAGCAACTGCTGTTTAAATTTGGATTGGCTCAGTTATTCAGTGGATGATAAAAATCGAGTTGTCATCTTAGGGAAAAAAACCCAAGTTTACCTACCCATTCTTGCCATTACTCACAGGGTAAAAAAACGTCAGGTTCAGAATTAGCCTTTTCTGTCATTACAGTTTTTGAGTAAATGTGGTAATATACTAACCACTCCAATCCCATCCCCTCGAAGTAGAGTACCACAAGAATAAATAAAATAACTGCCACCAAGGCTAGCCCCGGATGTTAACCCAGGAGTGTGCCGCTGAGCTGCTCAGTGGCCATATATTTCAGGGTTGTCCAAAAATACAAGTTGCACCCCCGGGGAGGCAGGAAAGCCATGTGAACGGGGCAAGGCTCTGACTCCGGGGACGTCCCCCACCCTCCCTCAGCTGTGCAAACTCAGGGTCCTGACGCCCTTGCCTCCTTTAAACCACAGGTTGTTAGCACCCCCAAAGCCCAGTGCTTTTCATAATTTTCCATTAGTTATTCCTACCACAAAAAAAATGCCTGGAAAAGCAATTTTACCCCAGCACTAATCCCTGAAAAAACGAATCACTGCATTTTGTGTCACAAACTGCTTCTGGGCCTTTGTCCCCACGGAGAGCCAGCTCTCAGAGGCTGTGGAATGCTACCACAACGGGAAACGAGTCACACCCAGGAGCCTGCATGCCCAACAGGGTCTCCTGGATGGGACGGTGGGGCGCTGCCCAGCACGGGGAAGGGGTCTGAGCAGGAGAAAGGAGCTGCCAAAGGCAGATGATATGAGCAACTGCAAACATCTGTTGAGTCTGCAAGTTTTTCTGGACTGCTCCGAGGCTGTCTGTGGGGAACGCCGTCCAGGGAGGCAAAGCGGTGGCAGGTTGTCCTCAGGTCAGGACAGGCAGTGCCGGAAGCGCGCAGTCCTCCTCCTCTTCCCACGGGCCTTTCCCGTGCCCGGACGAGGGAGCTGTCTCAATTGTGGGGTCACAAAGAGGAAAGTCAAGGCAGGCCGGGTTCCCAGGGCAGGAAGGAGGGGAGGTGGCAACGCCGCCTGCACGGCCGCTCCTCCTCCCCGCCGGTTCCGCGTCACAGCACTAGGAAGAGGATCAGCACGACCAGCAGGATGACAAAGAGGACGGCTATGGCGCACCACTGGCGCCGATCTGGAAGGCAGGGCACGAGGGTTAGCTCGCTTAGGACTCCACCATCCCCAGCTTACAGTCACGTGGAACGTGGGCGGAAAAGGGCCGGCCGGCGGCGCCCACCCTGCTCCTGGCCGGCAATGCCTGTGCTCCCAGCTCCCAGCCCCCTGCAAGCGCGCCTCGTAATAGGGACGTGCTGGGTCTCGGGTCTTAAACTCTGTGCATCTTAGCTTTCTCCCATCTGTTCTGACACTTTCTGCCCTAACAATTTTGAACAAGCACAAAAACGTGGTGTCTGGGTCCACCTGAAAGGCCAAGGGCAAGGAGGCCACCCAGGCCTTGGGGGAATCCGGCTGCAGCCCGCGATCCTGACCCGGACTGCAAACACCACGAGCACCTCACGCCGCCATGCCGGGCTCGGTGCACGGGACGCTGCCTTCACTTGGGCAGATGTGGAAAGAACAAGCCGCCTTCCCATGCCTGAGACCTGCCTTTTCCCACAGTGGGTCAGATAGAAAGGAATTTCACTAGCCTATGAACTTGTAGCACAACTGCTAGAAATAAGAGTTCCATTTAAATAAAAATATAAAGTTATGGCTATTCATCAGAAGTTTATTTGACAGCCTGCCAGGTTAAGCATGCCATAGCTATTTGAGAATCACATTTTAAGAAGGTCTGAATCTAGGAAGACAGATTGCAAAACTTTCCACAGAGCAAGGTTAGGTCCACAAAACTTGGAATTATGTAAATGTCATGGATAGCAAAGTCTTACACTGGCCCAGAGAGCTGCCACCGAATGAGAGTGTAAAGCAAGTAACTTCTTAGCGGTGATCACCTCGCTGTATCTCAGGCAGGCTAGAGACTCACCAGGAACTGTCAGGAGGGCAAAGACCCCAAGCCTGCCTGCTCCTTTTCTGAAATAGGACTACCCCAAAGGGCATGGGGGTTTTGGGGGAGCATAGGGAGGCATGGGGGGGATGGGGGGCAGAGTCAGCCAACTCCAGAGTATTTTTAATCTGTTTAATTATTACCTCAATGGTCAAGAAAACCCTAGTACCTAGCATTCTTTCATCCATTTAAAAATGTTCACAGTAATTTAAACCACTCTTATTAAAATGATTAGCCAACATTCAAGGACAAAATGAGGTAACTGCTTCCTACCACCTCCCACCCCAATCCAGCTATTCTCAAATCCAGATTTCTAATACTGAACAGCTTTCCATCAGCCTCAATCCAACCCCTCCTGTCTCCAATCACTTTCTCTTCTGCAAATGCATTAAATAGTTTTTTTTTAAATCAAGGCACACATCTATTTCACAAGCCAGCACAACCCAGGGATGCTCTTTTAAAGCCATTTTCCTTTGAAGTGGTAAGTTGCTTTTATGAAGCGTGAACAAGGTAACCCTAGGGAGCTATTCTCCTAGCAGACTTCCCCCCAGAAGGGGTGAGTACTAACCACAAGGGCTTGTGATCTCAAGTGAAAAGTGTAACCAGCTTTGCAAGCTCAAAACCTGCCTCAAAAAGTCAGAGAACAAAGGGAACTCCAAGGGTAGTATTTTTCCCTCCCAGTATAATTTTCCTCCCCTAAAGAGAAAAGCTGAACAACAGAACTTTGGAAAGTGAGGGGAAGAAACCCCAGGATCTGCTCTAAAGAATACCGTTTCTTCGGGTAGGAGAATGATGAGAGTAGTGTCTCTCCTGAGTCATCCAACGAAGTAAGGGGGGTGTATTGGCTGATTTCTAGCCAGGAAGCAGCCGGCCAGGTGGAGGGCCCACGTCCTGCCTCTCAAGAACTGGGGAGCCTGTGTGCTCAGTTACTGCCTCACCAAACTTCAGTGTGTCCTGATATCCTGGCTTATGGACCAGCTGGATTAAAAAGCAGGGAACTTTAACTTTCCCAAAAGTCAGGAAAAGAACAGAGACAAATACAAATCGCCTTATCATCAAAGTAAAGTCAACACCATCGAGCAGGAGGGTTTCTTTTGGGAGCAAGCAAGTAAGATCAAAACCACAGGCAAGCTGTCCATAAACCGAAGGGCCTTTCAGGCTAAATGCTGTTTCCTGGCTCTCCTTCTTAGACAAATATAATTAAAGTCCTTACTTTGCTCCCCAAACTTTTCTTTCGGGAGGAAATAGAACAAAGCATAAGCAAGGCTCAGTGCTATTTATACACGCTGAGCCACTTACCACAATGCAAGTACTTTTCTAAATTATTCATACTCAGAATGCTGGGAAACAAGGACACATGCACCTTTGTTCACTTGCTCTTCCCCAAACAAAACTGGTGCTGAAGCAGCTACTTGACTCTGGGACTAATACATAGACTAGTGAGAGGCCTGGTGTTTAAACTGGTTATATAACACTTCATTAAGGCCTTTTTTTTTTAAAGGAGTGGGTCGGGGTGGAAGAGCAGAGAACAGAGAATCATGAAGAAGACTCTGCCAACGTTTTTTCAGGGCCTGAAAGATGAGCTACGCTGGCGCCTGCCCCGGGCAATGGAGAGCCTCCTAGAAGTACAAAGGCAGTTGCTCCTGGAGAGAGGAGGGGGCGAGTCCGGCTCGGCGTCCCCTTTATTTTGGATGTAACAGGTCCTTTGCCTCTTAGGGTGATCTTCTGCCTATTTTTTTTAAACAAATATTTACTAAGTACTAATACATGGGAGACACTGTTAATCACTTACTCATTAATTGTTATTCATTTAATCCTCACAATGACCTTGAGGGGTAGGCATCACCCTGCTTTTCATAGATCAGAAACTGAGCCCCAGGGAACTATATGTAACCTGATGGCGTGTTAAACTGCTGGGAAGCAAATGTCATATATTATGTATTTAAATCTTGCCTCGAAAAGCTAAACTCTTAGACCCTATACCATGCACCTGATGGGAAGAAACCAGCAGCAGAACAAGGTGTTCAGCGAGAGGGGAGGTTCTAACGGTGGGAGGAGTCATGGTTCCAGACGCTGGAGTCGGCCTCACGGAGTTTCTCGGCTCCTCCCTTCACCAAGCCATGCCCACCAAATAAAGAAAAAGAGAGACACTGGACTTCCTTGCATTTAAAATACATTGTTTCTCATGTAAAAAGGGAGATGGATTGCAGTAACAAAAAAACAGAGTCACTGGAACATAATCTTCCTATAGTGACTGATCTGAAAATTGTTCCTTCTTAATCCCCATCCTGGTGCAAATGCTGGAATATTTCACTATGGATTTAAATGAAAACCAGTGAAATGTCTTCAAAGCTGCTTTACTCTGAAAAGATAGTAGTTTTTTCTTTAATTAAAGAAAGTCAATCCAAGAGAAACAGTAACTGTCTTAATTACTATTTTAAAATAACTTCCCTATTTTGACAAACAAGCAGGAAAATAAAATAAAAAGATTTCATAACTGCAAAGAAAGTTGCTCCACCGGGAGCTAAGCCCCCCAAAACCACCAGCCCTGTGCGGTGGCGGCACACACGTGGCTCCCCAAGCAAAGGCCACAGCAGCAGGTAAGGCCCGTGCGCACGAGGCTTCCTGCTCTGACCTGACAGCCTGATCAAACACGTGCCACAGGACAGGGGTCTGAATGGGCGCACCTACGAGAGACGGGCACAGACAGCTTCTAGAATTCAGTAATTCCTAAGCTTTGAGCACCATACATACCGCTGGTCATGTGAGATACTTTTGCAAGCTTCTTCATCACATTGTCCAGCCGAGACTGGGTGCTCTCCAGCTCGTGGGAGAAATCATCCAGCATGCTGGAACGAGAAGGGGGCTGGTAAACACCGCGTCTGGGCAGCGCACTGGCCATGGACTTTAACCAGAGCGAGACCTCAGTCCTCGTGAACAGGAATCGGGCAACATGAGGATGAGAGCCCCCAATCTATTACCCAAAATCCTTGGGACAAAGTATGTTGGGATAAGACACTTTCTGACTTGAGAATCTGGGGAATTTATAAAAGTAGTGGGTTGCATATGCTGTGTGTTAGCCAGCCCCTCAAGCAGGTTGGGGTAGTCCCTGTAATCAAACGTGCTGATGTGTCTATGGAGAAATGACGAGGAATCAGAGGTGCGGTCAGTTCAGGTCAGGGTTTTCTGAAACACGAGTTTGCCACAAACTTAAAAAAAAAAATGTTCGAGAGCTTTCTAGATCTCAGAATTGCCAACGAGGTGGTATGGACCTGAGTTTACAAAAACACAAACTCAGTGGCTGCGCAGCACAGTGGAAAGAAGGCTAATGTGAAGTCAGACAACCAGGCTTTGCCACTCGCCTGCCACGCTACCTTGGACAAGGCCCCCTACAACTCTTTGGGACTGTCTCCTCATCTGTAAAATGGGGTACTCCTACCAGCCCAGCTCCCTGCCAGATTCTGGAGTGCCCGGGAATACAAAGCACTTCACAGTAACAGGTGTCAAGAAACACACTTTACTCAAGTACCGGTCTTTAAAGAACTCTGAGCTTCAGCGTGAAGCTGGGAGGCCTTGGGAGTGACATTCCTGATGGTGGGGTGCTCCTCCTCTACACCCACGGAGACACCAGTGTTTTCCCACAAGAGAAACGGCTCCAGGAGGCTGACACTATTTGCTGTCCAAGGTGCAGCTGGGATGGAAAACACCAAAACACTCTTATGCCAACAGTGTTTATTTCATAAACTACTAAACATTCTACACTTTTCAACTTTGTATTAACATATGATTATCCTGAGGATATAATGTAACATACCAATTATGACCAGAGTTCTTATTAAAAAGGCGTGATTACTCTGTCAGCATCGATGGCAGGAGAAACTACTGGTTTTGGTCTGTGCCCATGGGAGGCACCTGCCGGCCCTGCAGGATTCGGGGTGGCCACCTCCTCATTAAGTCAATTATTAAATAAACCCCGTGTTGACAACAAGATAAATAAGTCTTGCCCCTTGCCTGAATTTTCAGATTGAAACATTTTTAGCTTATCTTAGGTCCTGGTAGCATCTTGGCCCTGCAGCTGGCAGACCTACCCAAGCAGGGCCAAACCCTGGGAAAAACAAGGCCTACTTTTGTGAGCTGGGCATGACTTTTCCTCCTGAAGACAAAATGGGCAAGTCATTTAACTTCCAGCCCAAGGACACACACTAACCCAGCTGCTAGCCCAGGTCTATCAAGCTCAGTGCTGTCCAAAAGAAAGACAATGCGAGTCACAAATGCCGTTTAGTATTTCCTAGTGGCTACGTTAAGAAAACCAATGTGATTATTTTAATAATCTTCTTTACTTAACTCAGTATATACAAAAATATTATTTCAACATGCAATTAGGAAAAAAATAATAAACTACTTAAATTTTTTTTCAATAGTAAGTCTTCAAAATCCGGTGTTCATTTTACACTCAGGGCACATTAAAATGCAGACTGGCCATATTTCCCCAACACAACAGCCGCCTGTGGCTAGTGGCTAGGGTACTGGACAGCGAACGTCAAAGACCAGGAACCACCTTCTTTTCCTTCTAGTTTACACATCACTTTTAATCAAAGTTATACACACACAGATGGAAGAGTTAAATGGTCCCACGAGGACTGTTAGAGAAAACCAGCTCTTCCTGTTTCCCAGGGCAGCTGCTTTCAACCGCTCACACTTTTCTCCATTTTTCTCAGTGATGCTTGCACCTCAGTATCCTGACCCTACTGAGTGCGCCGTGAGAGGCTGGGGCTCAGCTCTCCTCCATTCCGCTCCCCACCTCTGCACCCTCCCCACCTCTCTCCTCCCTTCCTTTCAACACAATCGGTCACAACTTGATGAGTCATCACCTTTCAGGGTGCACAGGGCCACAGGTGAGCAAAAGCTCTCCCCAGCTGGGGTGGACGCGGGCCACTCCCTGGCTCTCCCCTGCCCTGGCTGAGGATTCAGTTTTCTCCAGTCTGTTGAGTCAGTAACCATTTGTCTTTCTACTTTTCCAGGATCTACAATGTTACGGTATTGTTCCTTCTTCTGTGCTCTATGTTCCCACAGGTGGTGTGCCATAAGGAAATCCCTCTTTCTAGTGGGCTTTAGAGAGGGAGCAGAGATAAAAGAGTGCGTTCAATTCACCATCTTCAGCTGAATGTCTGTGCGGCTCTATCATCTACCCAACCAGGAGCAGCTCAGGCGATTAGTCCTTCTCACCCCCAAACTGGAACTGGAGGACAGGAAAGCATTTTAGACAGAAATTAAACATGCATGCCTAGGTTCCTGCTCTTCCAGCTTCCCACCTGAGCTCCCTGCCTCCAGTCTTGCTCCGCGATGCTTGGTTCATCCTCTAAACCACAGACAGACAGATGGGCCCCCCAAAGACGCAGACCTGACCAGGGGATTACTCCCCTCACAACCTGCACTGGTCTGCATCAGCCTTAGAGTTCTAAGCCCTAAGTCCTTAACCCGGCCTCTGAGCCTCCTTGATGCCTCCTTGGCCTCCCTGTCCTGACTTCGGCAGCTCCCCTCTCAGTCCCCGCGCTCGGGACACACCAACCCCCTCTGGTCCAGCCCTTTCTCACAGGTTCTCTTCCTCCCTCCTGGCGGACCTTCCTCTCACCCTCCCTGCTTACCTGCCATCTTCTCCTCCTCCTTCCAGTGAAACCTCTCTGCCCAGGGCCTTAGAACAGGTTAGGTCTGCAGCTGGAGTAAGTTAGGGTTCTCCAGGCACATGCCTTCACAGCTGAGCCCCCACTTCCCTGTCACCACTTAATGACTTGAGCTCATTCACGTAACGTCCATGCTACCCAGTAAACGGTAAACTCTCTGATGGCAGTGACACTGTCTATTTCCTTTATCAATACCCAGGGCCATCCTGTAGAACAGACGCTCAGTTTGAATTTACAATGAATGAGTGCCTAAACTGAACACAAGACTGAGATAGAAGAGTTCCTGGAATATCCTAGTGCACTTTTGTTTTTCAGAAAAATTTCGTGAAATGGTAAAGGTATTATGTGGTAGCATTTAAATTTAAGAATGCTGGTTTTGGTGTCATACTTCAGAGTGTAGAAGGAGATTGTTCCTTAAGGAAACAAATAAGCCCGATTATGCTTTCTTATGTGCCTTATTATTACTTTTCATTTTGGAGAGGGAAGATGTTTTTTTTATTAATTTGAGCTAACTTTCTAAGCTTTTTTTCTTAAAGTTAAAATGCACAGCAGAACGTTTTGTTTGATGTAATGGGAGCATTATGGGATGACGGAGTTAGCTCGTGTCCTGTCCTCTTTGGGACACAAATCCCCACCAAGGTCACGGAAGCCATATCTGTTTCACACTCCCATTCATAATGACACCTTAAGTATCTGCTCAGAGGAACTTGTATCTGTTTTTGCAGATACTGAAAAATTATAATCTTACCTAAACCCCATTGAAAATTATATCTAATAAATTTGCTTCTTTGGGAGAGGCTAGTCTGTGAAACAAACCGTTTTTGGTTTTATTGGCCACGTGACTGTCAGGCTTTTTCGGGGTCCTGTAAGATGGCTTTTCCCTCAATTTCCCTGCAGCAAGAGGGGCGTCTCCTTACTCACACTGCCTGCTCCTCCAACTCCCCTCCGATGCGCTGGGACATGTTCTTAAGCACCCCGATGCTGCCAGAGACCAGCTCCAACTGCTCATCCTGCTGTTCCACGATCAACTGGTGCCAGAGAAATGGGAAAAAAGCAATTAAAACCCATCTTACCTGGTTCCAAGCCCAGCACTGTCGCAGTTGCTAGCTTCTTTGCCAGCCTGGGACAATTCGCATTCAGAAGCGAAGCCCAGAAATCAAAGGCCCAGACACCGCCTCAGTGAACTCAAGCTCACAGGGCTGGGTTGTCCAGCTCTAGTGTCTCCTGCTCATCCAACCTGTGAGGAGTCATGGGGCTCAAAACTACCAGGAGAGATTTGGCCCAGTTGGCTGGACAACAAGGGAACAGACCAGGGCCAAAAGCACCTAAGCAGTGACCACTGACACGTGGGAGGCTTGAAAAGGAAGCCCAAGCCAGGGTCAGGTCTCAGTCCACACTGACTGCCACAGCTTAAATACCAGCGAGTTCCTGGCCAATCTCTGCATGTGGGAAAACTGTGCACACAGAGTCCCTGCCTTACTCC
This sequence comes from Manis javanica, assembly GCF_040802235.1. Classification (NCBI taxonomy): domain Eukaryota; kingdom Metazoa; phylum Chordata; class Mammalia; order Pholidota; family Manidae; genus Manis; species Manis javanica. The sequence goes on from NC_133166.1 coordinate 89,293,061, forward strand.
TCAAGGACAACAACTGAGCTGTAAATATTTACTTCTAATTGTGTTCTGGCCTCCTCACTTTTTATTAAAAAAAAAAAGTTTGCTTGGTTAATAGCAATTTAAGTGGACAACTGGTTACACAGACATGGTAATGGGAAAAAGAACAAAAGAATACATAAGCTATATGTATATATAAAACACGATATTTAAGTACCAACAGTTTAAATGGATAGATAATCCTCAAATCCCCAGATATATTATCACTGGCCTCCTTTTATTAATACAACCACATTATCAAAAGCAACTATGCAGACATAATCAACCTCTCTTTCTTCTATCCCTTCACGGCCTCCAAAGCAACCATTTTTACCTATAATGGAACCAACAATAATTTTCAATGAAACAAGGACTCAGTTTTTCTGCAAGTGCCTTTGTTGAAATGAACAAAAACCAAGTATACAAGTGGAGCCCGGTGAAGAGGTGGTGGTGGTGGTGGTTTTTTAATTCAGTGGCCTTGACTGTCAGGTTTGGATGTCCGATCTGCTTCTGCTAAGAAACCTAACCAAGCTTGGTTCTCTTGAGACAGTCATGCCCTAAAGGAGGTTTTAAAAACCCTTCCTACATGCAGTCACAGGCATGTGGACACAGGCAGGTGCAGGTCACCCCCTAGCGGGCAGCGGGTCCAGGGAGGTGCCCGGCCCCCACCCCTTGCCGTGGGCCAGCGGGTCCTTGGTACCTGCTGCTGTGCCTGGTGCTCCTCAATGAAATGGGAGTTGGCTGACTGGAGCTCACGGTCCAGGCGCCCGTACTTCTCCATCGTGCCAGTGCTCCAGCTCTGGCTGCCGCTGTCTCCTAGCAGCGCCTGTGAGAGCGGGAGTGGGTGGCTGGGTCAGGGGAAACAGCCTGGTACCATCCCTGCGCAGCGCTCCTTACAGAGATGTACAGGGTTCTATTGCTCATACTCCACTTCCCCGGGTCAGCCTTTTAGGTAATGGTACAATTTCAGGAATGCCAGGAAGGCTACTTTCTGTCTCCAAGCTCCCCCAGTGGGACTCTCAAAAGGGCTTTGTCCTTTTAAAATGCAAATAAACTGTTAACTTTAAATCAACAGACGCTCTTGTGTTTATTGCTTTACATCTAACAGCACTCATCCCGTCAGGCCAAGATCACTAGAGACCCATAGGTCCTAGTCTAACTGAGTCCAGATATTTGGAATCCCTTTTATTTAATTACGACCTAAGGTTTTTGGTTTTTTGGAGTAGAGAGGGGAGAGTGCCCTAGAAGGACAAGACACTAAGTCATAGCCTGTCACAAGAACCACCAATGTCTGTTCAATTTAACCCATGAGTAAATCCCAGTACCCTTCAGATTTTGGCTACAGGCTTTGCAGATGGGAACTGGTGGTTGCTTTACCAGGCAGGTAACAGCCCCACTGGGTGGCTGACCCCACTAACCCAGGCAAGTGCTGGCCCTGCCATTAGAGTGCCCCACCAAGGCCCTCAAATGCCAGGTCAGGCTTCCAGATAATGAGTCCAAGGAAGTTTGAAGTCAGAACAGGCTAAGCTTGTGAAATCTTCCTTATGTGAGAGAGCAGCCAGGCCTGTGAGTGCCCAGTCTCAGCAGCCGGCTCTGACTGGGAGCTGCACAAGCCTTTCTGACCATCCGTCAGAATAACCACTCACATCAGCACTGCACAAAGAACTGGAAGATGCTGGCAACTAAGATTCTTTCTCCTTGTAGAGTTGCCAAACCTTCTCACCAGGTATTTTTTGTCTCTGGAACTGTTGAAAGCCTGCCTGACATGGTTTTCTGTCTGAAACGTCCTCCAATAGTTCCTCAGTAGTGATGCAACCTCCTCGTTTGACTCACAGAGGTGACCTCAGTCAGACGGTCATGCATCAGCAGCGAGCCTCCAATGCAGAGCACAAGTCCTGAGGTCATTATGAGAAGGACCAGGATGTCTGGGAACTTCCAGTCCAAGAACTCAGTCCAGTCAAGAGGCTGGAATGGTGACTGTCTCTGGTATAAAGCACATCCAAGGCCTTTTTGTGGATGGCTATGTCCCAACCTAGTCTTCGGGCTACTGAGGTTTAAAAAACCCTGCTTGTTCTGATGCAGGGATTCTAAGGACCTCTATGGAGGGCACTGGAGGTTAGTGACCATTTTTTCAAGGTCAGCAAAAGGCTACAGTATATCCCTAGGCTATGGACAGAGGACTGGGGCTCCACCAGGGCCTTGTACACCCCTGAAGGGCTATTTTTCTAGCTTATCCATGGTCTACACTTAGGTACACAGGTCGCATTGTTAAGACTCATCTATGCTTTAGAGGGAAGTAGCTTAGATTTTATCAGTCTGACCTCTAGGAGTATTTTAATGGGAAAGAAGATGGAGGAAGGGCTCAGAGCATGGCAGACTATGGGTGCCAGAGCTGGAGATCTCAGCTAAGCAGAGTAAACAGCACAGTGCCTGGGTCTACACAGAACAGCGAGGCGGGCTCTGCCTGCTTGAGTGCTTAGAGCACCTGGCCCTGCTATTCCCGGAGACATGCCGCAACGTTTCACCCAGTGCCTGAAATGGAATCCCAAGCCACGCTTAGAAAACAGTGTAGAAATACACATTTTATTTATGTTAGTTCAACTATATTATTTAGAGAGTAAAAAATTCAAATTAGGAATAAGACAGGATAAGTATTTCCTACCTGGCTGTCACCACTATTTCAGGAACTCAACTTCTGTAAGTGGAGGGGGAAACAAAAGGGAACTCCCAAATTAGCCAGCTTGTGGCCATTCATTAGCTTTTTCCAAGAGTTAGTGCCAGGCGAACTGGCTAACGGCCTCCCTAGCTGCACTGTTAAGAGCGAGGGAGGGAGGCTGGAGGGAAAAACAACAATGACTGGAAAAATGCAATGCAGGGAAGAGGAAACAGGGAAATTAAGGTAGGTGCTATGAGGAGAGGCCTTGCCCTTCTAGCTTTTCCAATACTTGTTTTTGAAGTGGTCAACAGACATCCACAGGTATAAAGTAAGGATTTTCATTATGAATTGCTGATTCCTAGCTAGTGAAAAACGGTGAGCTGATTTCTTGAGTTAATGGTCTACTAAATGGACTGGTAACTTTATGGAGTCTGAATAGAATCTACACTGAGTCTATATTTTAGGTGACTGTTGTATATTTTTAAAAAGGACTATATTTTATCAGTTGGAACAGAATTTCTATCATACACCAAAGTGTCTAATTTAAAAAAGACATTTAAAGTTCAAGGATTGGTTTCTTGCAGCTTTTAATTTTCATGTGTCTACATCTGTGCTTTGGTTTCTGAAATGTATTAGATTTCAAAAAATTGCAATAAAAAACGACCTCAATTAAAAAATACTTAGAATGATGAAAGACTGAACACACATTAAAGTAATTTAATACACATTTAAATTAAAGGCTCCTCAAATGTCTCTACACAAATTTCAATCATTAAATGTCTAGGGAGGTCTATGGGCAGGCATTGTAAAAGCAGCCAGAGATTTTAAAACAAACAAAAACAGATCATGACACAATCCCCTTTACTCTTAAGGAGCCTGGAGTCCAGCAGAGCAAAAGACAACTAAGCAATTATAGCCCTTAGCGGAGCTTGGTACACAGAATGTACTCAACAGATGCTGAAAATGAAGGTTGGGTGATAAGGCCTGGAAGGTAAGCAGAGGTGAGCCAGAGGAGAGAACCAGGGGGTGTGCGGAGGGGAGGAGGGAGGGGCAGCTGACATGGTGGCTGGCTACACCTTCACAGAACCTGCCAGCCTCACTCCAGGCTCAGAGGCACAGTTCTCCAGCATGAACACATGATACATGGACATCAGCATTTTTTAATCCCAAATATATAACCATGAATTTTCTGTGACTGATACTGCATATTCAGATGTTTACTCACCTGTCTATTTTTTCTTTCAGCTAATGCCTGCACAGATGAAGTTGACATCTGATCCTTCATGTCCTAATGAAATAGGCAGAAGAGCAGAAAACAAAGGAATATCTTTAAACAAAATCATGGCTAATATTGCACACTAGGCAAAATATGCCTAACTTATTAAATATACATATACAAACATATATATATTTTTTTTACAAAATGAATTTTTTGGCTTTTATTTTTGATCTCAAAAATAAAGGAAATAACACATAATGTAGGAGAGGGGCACAGGAAAGGCCATATAACAGAGAAGACAAGTAGTGATTCTGTAGCATCTTACTACACTGATGGACAGTGACTCTAATGGGGTATGTGGTGGGGACTTGATAATGGGGGGAGTCTAGTAACCATAATGTTGTTCATGTACTTGTGTATTAACAATACCAAAATATAAATAAATCAATAAATAAAGAGAGTGACGGTCCCTTAACAAGTGGTAACCTAGATGCTGAATTTAAATAGGAGGAAAGAAGAAAGGAACTAGTATTTTCTGGGTACCCACCATAGGCCAGAAGCAATGTGAAATACACACATTATCACAGTTTTCACAAAGACCACGTAGCTAATATTGTCTCCACTTTACAGTTGAGGAGACTGTGACCTAGAAAAGCTAAGATACTTTCTGAAGGTCACAGACCTGTGCTCGAGGGCCAGCCTCTTCATGTGTGATGCATGTAAAGAAGCCAAGCACGTTAGGATAAGGTCTATTTACCACTAAACAACAGAGAATACCTTCAGAGTGATACAACAGTTCACCTATTTTATTTCTGAGTTGGAATCATGTGAAATGTAGACTATTTTTAACACCAGCGTGAACTTCCAGAGTGGTATCAAAAAGTAATTTTGTATAGAAAGACAAATGAATGGACCCATTACTTAATCTAAAGCAAAATACTTTATTAAATACAAGCTATTGTGCTTATATTTAATCACAACCCAATATATTTTAAAATGATTTGAACTGAGTCCATGATCACTGTACTACAATTTCACTCTTCTGTTGGCAAGTAGACTATTTTGTAGATGCAAATGTTGAGGTCTCAGTATCAGACTTTTAGAAACTTCTTCCAAGACCCATGACAGGTGAATGGTAGACCCGACCGTGCCACAGCTTTCGTAATTCCCATGGAGGTAAGTCTGAATGACAACCACAATGCTTCATCTTTAAAGGTGTCCATTCCTTCATTTGGCAAATACTCACTTGGGACCTAATTTTGCCCGAGAACAGCAGTGAGTGATGCCGCCTGGGCCCCTGCCTGCACGGTGGCCAACAGGCAAACAGTAATCATGCAAATGTATCCACGTGGTGATTCCTACTTTGGGGAGAAAGGGAAAAAAAGGCTGGAATCGAGTGGGTGACCAATGCCACCACAGAAGGATGGAGGTGACATCTGAATGGAGACCTGAAGGACAAGAGTCAGCCAACCACAGAAAGAACTAAAGGAAGAGAATTCCAGGCAAAGGAAACAGCAGGTATGACAGCCTGGAGGCAAGAAAAGGCTCAGTGCATTTGAGCTTGTGAGAAGGCAGCCAGGGCGCTGAAGGCACCGACCGCGTGCTGGGGCAGCAGTAAGGCCGGGAAACTGGCAGGCCTCCAGGCTGCTTAGACGTTACTCTGAAGCAGGGGTTGGCAAACTTCCTCTGTAAAGGAGCAGATATTAAATAGTCAGCCTTGGACATATATTCTTTGTCATTGTTTTTCTTTATTAACTAATGTTTACGTGTAAAACCATTCTTAGATTTCGTGGGTCACAGATCACAGGTCCCTATTCCAAGGCAGTGGGAAGCACTCAAAGCATTTTAAGCAGGTGTGTGGAGTATTTTGGCTCATGTTCTAAAAGATCACTTTAGTTAATCTGTGGAAAAAGTCCTGGCAATGAAGCAGAGCCGAAGTAAAGAGGTCACTGCACTGCAACCTGTTGAGAGGTACCAGTGCTGCCCAAGATGAGAAAGGGGGCATCCAGAAGCAGCAAGCTCCCTTCAATGAGAGGGTATGGGAGCCCTTGGAAGTGACATTGGGTAGGGCTGGGCATCTGAGGGGTGCTCCATTTAGGCTCCAACTGACCCAGATATTTAGGATTTTCTACCTCTTTCATCTGTTCACAAAACTTAAAAGGCAAAAAAAAATAAAAGAATGCCATGCATAGAAACTGAGAAAAATATACTTGGTAAAAAAAAGTACTTATCACAAAAATAAAAATATTTAAAAAATAGCAAGTATCGATACTTTTGTGGTTCACAAGCATGATGATTGGGTGTTCAAACTTTTGCATGACATGCGCCTCCCTCAAACCTTGTTACGATGTTGGCACATTACCCATCTGACTTGAAAATAAAAGTAGCAAGCATGGATTTTTAATTTAAAAAAATAGAGGAAAATAATGCTTGTAATTATAAACAGTATGATCACAACTATGTCATGTGTTGGAAAGAAAATGACTATGAGAAAATACAACAAAGTTTTATGTTTGTGTATTATTTTGCATGTAGATTTCTTTTTCTATTATTTCCTCTTGTAAAATTTTTCTGATTTTCTTTAATGAGCATGATTACTTTAATAAAATCCATATTTAGGAGTTCCAATTTTTAAATTTTTCTGCTTAATAAAATGTATGTAGGGGGCCGAGGGGTGGGTGTGCGAGCCCTGATGGCCAGCAAGTCCTTCCACAGCTCTGTGGTGCGCATGCTGTACGAGGCCACAGCAGCAGGTAAAGAGCTATGCTTTCCCTTCCAGGATGGCAGTTTTTTCCATGCAGGTTAAAAGTTGCCAGATACCACACAACAGATTACCTTCTTATTAGGATTTGGAATTGTAAGTGATGTCACTAAACAGTTTTAAGCATTTTGTAACAACCTGTCACGCCAAAACATAATTACTCATCTTCTTTCTAACACATGAAGTTTAGAACCAACAGTCAAGAAGCAGTTAGTACCAATAAAATATGGTTCATCTGTCAAAAGAACAACAAATGTCCTGGTTATTTATGTTGCTGGTCCCATTTCATGCTGTCTTCCAAGCTGAAGTGAATGGGGCACTGCAACTCCCAGGGCTTCCTACTCAAGAGGCCTTGCACCCCATCACCTGTGCCATGCTCTATGCCTCACCCATTTTGATTAAGCAAAGCTATTTCTATCTTGACTTATAATTGACTGCAAAGAATTCCTGGGTTGGAACAGGTTGGGTTTTTTGGGAGGGAGGTACAGATCTATCACCTTTGGAGGTTAAAAGGAAGTTAAGAGAACACTAGTGAAGCTCATTTAATTGATAAAGAAAACTGACTCAAAGAAACTAAATGACCCACCAAGGTGAAAATTTATTAAGGTCACAGCTAAGCCTGTAACTCAGGTCTCCTCCCCACCCATTGACTGTTCCCCCACCACACACTACAAAGCTAGCCATTCACTATTAAATTCAACCAAAATCACTTCTGGAATTTATTTCCATAACAAAAAATTCTACATGCAAATCTCTGATATATAGGTAACTCGACAAATATAAAAATGATTACCTCAAAAACATTAAGGCTACTTAATGGTAACAAAGAAGGTTAAATAAATTGATGATGTACAAATTCCTAATCTAAGCTTGGTCTCATGTCTCAATTATACAACTCACTTAACTCTCAATATATTGACCTCTGAATTTCAGTTTGCAAAATTTACAAGTGCCACCTTGCAGGAAGAACAAATATAATGACTAATGACAAGAACATACGCTTTACTGCAAGGCACCCATTTAAATACCAACATCTATAATGTGTCCTTCAGAAAACCTATTAAAAAAATGAAAAAGCAAGCTACACTTGTAAAATAAATAATTGGGAAGTTATTTACTTCACCAAAAAATGTATCACCGAACAACAGAGCTTCCTTATCAGAACAGCATTCCAGACTGACTAGAATTAGGAGTGTTTCTAATCCAAACGATGACTGTATAGATGGCACACCAAGGTCCAAAAGTTACAGCCCCATGAAAATGTGGGTTTATTTATAAACACTTTAGATATAGCTATATAGAAAGGCAACTAATGAATAAAACAAGGAACAAGAATATTAAAGTTCAGTGACAACCTAACATTTGAAATAATCTCAAAAGGAAATCACAAAACATATAAAGTATTTGGCAAACACACCCCAAGGTTCCTGCCTGAGATGACTCTTAAAAAGCCATATGTTAGCACTGGTATGAGCCCAAGTCTTTTTATTCAAGGAAGCTGCTTTCTAGTACATATGTTAAAGACAGCTGGTTCTCTTACATCGAGTTATGCTAATCAAAGGGCTTAGCCATATAGTTTCAAAATACAAACACGTCTCAATAATATTTTACTTTCATGATATTTTCTCTTAGCTTTTGTAACAATAAGTTATTATCTAAATCATTTGAGACTAAAGATTTGTTCACTTGACGGGTTTTTCACATTCTGATAGATGCTTGCCTGCTCTGAATAACTCTAAAAAGACTGTCAAGCAGTTGTATGTGGAAATGTCAGTAACATGGGTTGCAAGAGTTCCAGAAGCAATTCAGATGGTAGAAGAGGCAGCCATCCAAACTAGGAAGAGCCACTCTTCACAATGCAAAGTGATTACCAATCCATCAAGAAACCAAATGGTTTCTACGAAGAAATAAAGATGAAGAAAGATAACTGGTTTGGAGACATGAGAGGTATGGACAAAACCAGGGCACCGTTAAGTAACCTCCCCAAAGCCAGCAGTCTACTCTCTCATTTTGCTTTAAGAAATAGGCCTGACAATACTAAAAACAGACCTCCTGTTTTTAATCAGAGAAACTGTATATGAGTAACTGGCATCACATTCATACTAAAAACTAGTTTCAGAATTGACCTATGAGTTTACAGTTAAGGAAAAAAGTTCTGAGAAGTTTGGCTGTTTCTTACACAAAAAACACAGTACGACCATATTCCTTACCCTGACAACTTGCCGAGTACTTGTGATGAAAGCTTTTCTTATACTCAGTTCAGTTGCATCGAGGTTGAATTTTCTAGGATTTGCTTCAACTATGCGTGGGTCAAAAAGTCAAGGTAAAGCAAGTTTGTCATCAAAAGTCTCACAAAAGTCAAACCACAGAATCTCTCGCAGGCAAGCAATAAAATCTGGCCCAATATTTCTGTAAACACAGTCAACCTGACACTAATCATTCTCAAACTTTCTCTGTCCGTGGTTCCTTGTGTTCTGAGGCAGCGATGACCTGCCAGGTTAAAGAACATACACCCTACTGACCGGTTTCACTGCAGATCCATGGCTATCTGACCACAGCTGAGCTGTGCTCTTCCGGACGCCTGCCAGCACTTGGTATGTTTTTTTTATTCCAGATCACCTTTTCATGACAGCTTTTGCAAGACTTTCTCACTTGCCATTCCAAACCATTCCACTGGGTCAAGAACCCAATCCTGCTTAATCTAGCAGAACAAGGAGGCTTCTTCATCAAAGCCTCCTCCTATCTCCTCACACCCAGCCTGGCCCTGCCCTGCCCAGGTCAGCCACTAGCATGGCTCTGTATTTCTCTTACAGTCTGAGGGTACCCATTCGTGCTATTATTTGATTAATGTGTGCCTGTGCCACCTCTACAGCAGGATGTGCCACACGCTGTAGAAGAACTTGGCTACTCTACCTTAGCTTACTGAGCAATTATTTTAAATGTGTCCTGGATGGAACAAAAAAGAGCAACACTGATCGATTATAAAAACAAATGCCTAATCTATGAGCTTGCTCATCTGTCTGTCTGCCCAGATGGCACAGACACCACCGAAAAGGATATTGATGGTTTCATCAAGGTCCTCTAAATCCCACTCGATGCTCCGGAGGTTGTTCCTCAGCTCATTGGTGGTCCAGTCGATTTCTTCCCTGGTTGCTGTGGAGGGGTCCTGGAGGAGCTCTGTCCATCTCTGAAACAACCCCTGGGCAGTGTTGACAGCTTTCTGTACCTCTCTGTGATCAAGGGGAAGGGGAAGAAGAGAAATCAGATGTATTCCATGAACAAGTTATGGCATGGCTTAATAGTTATGATTCTGTATCATCCTTGGCCACCACCATTCCCAAAAGTATTTTTATGTCTTTACAGAAGGCTATTCATGGACAACAGTCTGAGTTCTTACCTGATTTCAGAATACAACAGCCACGTTTAAGCAGCTATATCATCAAGTTTGTTTGGGAAAACAAATTTTGTTGTTGTCTATAGTAAGACAGACTAAACTTAAATGTAGTATCAGAAGCAATCCTACTAATTAACTAAACGGCCATTAATATTCACTCACACTGCCATTGGGTATGATAGTAACTTTTACATTCAGATGAAAAAGTCCTAATACAGCTTTCTTTTTTGGGGGGTAGATGGTAAAAGAAGGGTAGAGGAGGGTTCCTCTTACACAGCCAGTCTTTTTGAAGGTAAGTATTTTAAGATGAGACATTTTAAAACCCAAAATCTCATTAGATTTCCAAGCATTATTAGCTTTAAACATGTCTATTTTCCTAGAGTGAGCAATGCTGTATAGCAAATCAGTGGGTTTCTTATTTAGAGAGTGAGACTAGGCCATTATGTGCTATGACCTAGTTAGTATGACTTAAAAGATTAGATATAGTCACAAGGTTTTAAAAACTGCCCCCCCAACTGGGCCAATACCCACCATTTAAATGTCCTACTCTAACACTACTGCATCTAAAAGCTGAAAAAGAGTCATTTTATAATCATTTGGTCTCTTGTGTACAAATACTATAACCTTCATGCTCTTAAATTAAGCTATGTGTTTTGATCCTTCTATGGTTTAAACCAATTCTTCTGACTGTTCAATCCGGGTGCTTATTGTCTACAGCTTTAAGACAGAAATCACATGCATCCCATTCTGACATTTCAAGTACCAGGAAAGGAAGCACTAACAAAATGAAAAAAGGTGTCTTAGAATATCTTGGTCTGCAAATACTGACGAGAGCTAAAAAGCTGAGTGTTAAATGGAGAATACAGCTATGGGGCCCAGTTGAATAAGTCATTGAGCTATATGAGCAACAATGAATATACTGAGGTGTGTTCATACCCAGTTTATGAACTAGTCAAGTCCTCTCATTGTTCCCTCCTATCAGCCTTATGCTTCCAGTGCTAGTGAGAAACACTATTTAACATAAAAGGGAAGGACTAAGTAAATGAGATGTAACTCTACTATTTTTACTCTTCATTGAGGTTTTTGGCTGATTTGGTAGAGAAAGAGGCACACATCTTCCCACGATACAAGGTACTTGGTTTATCTGTGAGTATGAATATCATCTATGATAAAAGATGACAGGATTAAAGAGGTATATCTATAATGATACCTCATTTTAAAGAATACAAAAATGATCAGTTCTGTAAATACAAATTCCTTTTTAAGAAAAAGAAGCCTCAAACCCAAGAAGCTTCAGGCTCAGGTATATCGCATTCTCTACCATCAGTACCCAACTATGATGCTGGAATTGAATTCTCTTAAACAGCAATCCATAAACTCCTTGATATCAGGGTTCTTTTGCACTCCTCAAAATTATTTGAAGAACCCAAATAACTTAGATTGATGTGGGATTATTTATCTGTTGTCATTTACCGTATCAGAAATTCAAATAGACATTTAAAAATATTTTACAGCAAAAACTTGTACGTTAACATAATTTTTTTTGTGAAAAGTAATTTCTAAAACACAAAAATTTAGTGAAAAGGTCGGCACTGTCTCACATTTTTGCAGATCTCTTTAATATCTGGTTTAAAGAAGACAGCTTGATTCTCACATCTGCTTCTACATTCAGTCTGTTGACATACATTTTGGTTGAAATATATGATGAAAATCCAGACTCACAAAGATGTATCATTGGAAAGGGGAGGAGTGTCTTAACAGTTTTTTCACATAACTATGGATATTCTTTTTTGACACTGTATGAAACTCAACAAGTGGTAATTTCTACAGGTTAGTTACAACACAGAACCCAAAACTTACCAAAGACTTTTTGAACTCTCATAACATTACAATCCATTCCTCTATCTTATATTTTTAATGGGATCTTTTACCTACCCATGTATGATTTTACAACATCACATACTGCTCATTTGGAAAGTATTATTTTACTGAATATCACAGAGCCTTCAAATGCTGACTCATTTCATTATACAATGTCCAAAATCATAATATGATCATACCAAACTCATTAGAAAAATTTAATTATTGGGCATCTGTAAGACAATAACAGGTGATAAAAGCTTTCCAAAATTCTACATTTTTAAAAAACGACTTTAATTTTTATCATTGGCAAAAATACTGTCAGTTGTTTTCCATCAAATGACAGGTTCACCTCACCCATTTTTGAGAAAATATCTCAAGTATTTTTAGATAATTTTGAGATTTAAGAACATATTCAAGTCTCAATAACCAGTATACCTGTCATTCTTTCATGTAAAAGTGAGATTCTAGAGAGGGAAAAAAGAACTATTTCAGCTCATAACTCAATCACAGAAGTGCTTTTTCTGGAGAAAGCCATCTTAATTCACAATATAGCAAAAGTGCTTCATGTACACTCTCATTTTGTCACATAGAATATGAAAATGTGTATCAAGGCTGGGAAAAAACATTTGTGAATTATAAATCTGATTAATGACTAGTATCCAGAATATATTTTAAAAACTGCTCAAAACTGAATAAGAAACCCAATTTAAAAATGGGCAAAAGATTTGAACAGTCGATTCACCAAAGATGACATACAAATGACAACTAAGCACATGAAAAGATGTCCAATATCATTATTCATAAGAAAAATGCAAATCAAATCCACAATGAGATAAAAGAACCTAGAATGGCTTAAAATAAACACAAATGACAATGCTAAGTGCTGACTATGTGGTAGAGTAACTGGAAATCTCATGCATTACTTGCAAGAATGCAAAATGGTACAGCCATGTTAGAAAACAATGTGGCTGTTCTTAAAATTAAACATATACTTGCCATATGACCTAACACCTCACTTTTAGATGACATGAAAACTTATGTTCACACAATAACATGCAAATTCTTATGGTATCTTTATTTAGTAACAGCTCCAAACTGAAACTCCCCAACCAAATATCCTTAAACTAATGAATGAACAAGTGATGGTATAGCTGCATGACAGAATATTACTCAGCAATGAAAAGGAACAAACTACTCATACACACCACAGTATGGATGAATCTGAAATCCATTATGCAAAGTGAAAGAAGCTTGACTCAGAAGGCCAGACACTGTATGATTCCATTTATATAATGTTCTGGAAAAGGCAAACTATATATAGAGAAAATAGATCAATAGTTGTTGAGTGCTGGGCACAGGGAAAGGGACTAGAAGAGGCACACAGAAACTTTTAGGGGGGATGGATCTGTCCTATGTCTTATTTGTGGTGGTGGTAGTTACATAACTATACACAGCTGTCAAACTTCACAGAACTGTAAACTAAAAAGGGCCAATTTCAAGGTAGGTAAATTATAACTTTAAAAAAATGACAAAAAGGTCTTCAAGGATCAAGATTTGGTAAAATTAGTAACTTCTACTGTTTCATGAAGAACATTCATAAGAAAATGACTCTCTTTTCTTTCTCACTGTGAGAGAGGAATACAATGACTACTAGTACAGTTTGGAACCAGCGGCTTGATTTAGGCTAAGGCACCAGCAGTTTTACCTTCCCAAACTTCTACACCGTCAGTGTAAATGCCAACATGATGCAAAAAGCAAATAACATGGGCGTATTATGAAAAACGTCTTAAGCTGAGGGATTCTGCTGTGAAAGGCTCTGAGAACCCCTTGGGATGCAAGGACCACACTTTCATCTTCACAACTCTTAAGACACTGATACTCAGATTTGAGGCGGGGGAAGGACATGTGGGTGGAGTCAAATCTAGTAGCACAGAGGGAAATCAAGGAGTCCTGAAGTGTGCAAGAATGTAAGCAGGCCCTGAAGAAGAACTAAAGAAATGGTAGGAATTAGCAAAATGCTACAGAACAATCCCAGGATAAGTAACATTCAACACCTACCCCACAGGGTTGGCCAGTGACCTGGCTTGTTCCACTCTCAATCTCTTGCTTTTAAAAGAGATTTCATTTTTAGTTTTCATTTAGTGGCATAGACTTAAGAAAGGCAAAGTAGTCATTATTTTGCATTTCTAAGACAGTTGTGTTAAGGGATCAAGAAGGTGAAAACTGTCAATCAACAATGGCTCAGATCATGAAAAGCCAGAATGTGCAGAATGTCCAGGAGTCCCTAGATTAATAGCAGCAAAAGGGGTCCCTCAAAGTTTAAAACATGTCCCAATTTCTCTTCTTCCAATATCATTTCAGCTTAGTATTAACCTAAAAAGGAGGCATGAATGGAAAGTAGAAAGAAAATATATCACAGATCCTACTCTTCAGCTAAATATTAATGGCAACCAGAAATTCTCCACCCCCCCAAAAAATCCATGGTATTTCTGAATACTTTGAAGAGCCACAAGACACACCTAATAAGGTGAGGGACTCAAACTAGTGAGACAACCCACTCAGTTCAGAACTTGTGAATATCTGGAACTGAGTATTTAAAATCACTTTGCATCCCAAGTAAATCCATTAACAGCAACAGAGGAGGATAGAACCAAGTCGTCTGTTTGAGATTTGTGGGGATTTAAACAAGAGAAAGAGAAGAGCCCATGGAGTTTGCTTTATACAACTTTCCCAGGAAAGGAAGGGAGTTGTTTCTGGGTGAACTGGCTAGTTAAGCACTTCATTCACACAACACACACACACACACACACTCTCACTCTCACTCTCTCTCTTTCTCTTTCTCTCTCTCTCTCTCTCTCTCTCTCTCTCTCTCGCACCCAGCACACTGTCCACTCCACAGCTAGGCCCATGTGAGCGCTGCCCCCCGTGAGAGTGCCGTGCTCTGAGTGAGCAGCTGCCATGCTGACTCCTTAGACAGGAGCAAACCACTTTTGTCTGTGGATTCCAGAAAGGTAAAAAAATCACACAATATAGCCTCTTTCTCTTGTAGAGTCTGGTTTAGCTATTTTTTTAGTTTTTCTTCCATCTATGTGATGGGAATGATTAAAGTCTGGCACCCAGAACTTTCCATGAGGGGCCAGGTACACCTTGACATTTTGGAGCTCTCCAGCTGAGCAAACTTCTTGGTAAGTAACAATCTCACCGACACCTTCGGGAATCCCGCCTGGCACCATTTCACTAAAAACTTACTGATTACTTTCCAGGGAATTACAGCTTTAGCTTCTGACCCAAAGAAGCCTTTTTCAGTTCCTTGAAGGGGAGAGATGGCTATCTCCACAACAGTCAAGCGGACTTTCTGCCCCCACATCTGTCCCATGCTTCCAAAGTCAGTGTGTCTTACACATTTCATGGGCAGCACGAGGCGCAGCTTTGGAAAACTAGGAATGAGTCTTTGCTCCCTCGCTGTCCACCAAAATCACAGGACCTGTCACAGTCTCGTGAATTAAACTCTGTATGAACACCAGAATGAAGGTCCTTCACTGCAGTCCACCCCAGGGCCCATGGGACCACTTGGAAGGCAGAGCTTCTTTCTCTATACAAAAGTGCAGGCCACATCTTTGAAGACTGTATTTTTTGGGCAAAAATAAAATCATCCAAGTTTTCAAAACCAGTCTTTTATTTCTTATGAATGAAAACTTGACACTGGCAGGACTAACCTAGTCTTTTTTTGAGGCAGCCCAATACTAACCCCTTGTTACTGCTAACTGAGCCTCTCTCATATACCATTCCAGTCTTTTCCACCATGGTGAAGGGTTCACCATCCCAACAAACCTCTAGGGCTCCAGGCAATACATCCAGATAGCCATAAAATCACAAAATTTTTCTTACTTGTATTTCACCAAGTTTGTTAATAAAATGGAAGGAAGGAGTACCTCTGCCATTAGGAAGCTTTTTTCTTTCTTCTTTGACCATACTGGTAAGACTGAATTGGCATCTGTTCCATACTGTGGTTGTGTTAACAATTACCCCAAAACCTACTGCTGTAAAACCACCACTTATTATGTTCACGCATTCTGTGGGTCAGGAATTGGCACCAGACACAGAAGGCATGACTTGTCACTGCTCCACAACGTCTGGGGCCTCAGGGGAAAGACTCAATGGCCTGGGGCTGCAAGAGCAGGTGCTTCTCAGTAGTGTCTCTATCTCTGTGCAGTCTCTCCACAGGATCTCTCCAGCACGGTGGCTTCAGTACATGGACCTCTTACATGTTAGCTCAGTGCACCCTAAGCCTATGCCCTGAGCCAGAAAGATGCAAGCAGAAGCTGTATTGGTTGTCTTTTATGACTTAAGCTTCACTAGTCGAGCAGTGTTATTTCTGCCTCATTCTG
This sequence comes from Manis javanica, assembly GCF_040802235.1. NCBI lineage: Eukaryota > Metazoa > Chordata > Mammalia > Pholidota > Manidae > Manis > Manis javanica. The sequence continues at coordinate 89,309,357 of NC_133166.1, forward strand.
TCAGTTGAGACAGCTACAAAGGTCTGCCCAGGTTCACGGGAAAGGAATGGGGATCCCAGCTTGACAGAAGCATGCCAGCTTCATATTAAGGAAATGAAATGGGACAGGATGTAGACTGGGGCAGCTATATGTGGAAAAATAAACCTGCCACAACACCCGCATCTGGGGCGGTACCCGCTCTGCACATCCCTTTACAGAGAGGCCTGCATCTCATCAGTGTACTAAGAGAGGCTGGTGAGGGCAGCTGGTTTCCACTCCAGGAAGGAAACCTGAGCAGCCCAGGCTCTGCTCCCCTCTGCGACCACATCACCCTCCTGCCCCCATCCTTCAGCCTGGTTCCACTGCCAGTCCCTCGGGTTAGGTTTGGCACAGGGCTATTTTTACTGCTTGACTTCCATACTCATAATTTTTGTATTTAAGGGGAAAAAACAACACACCTTGACTTTACCAACTTTACTGCCTTCACTTCCCTGTCATTTCAAAATTCAGTTTCTCTGTGATATCTTTCGCAATTACTCTTGTTGGGGGAAAAAAAGAGTCTTTCCTTGGTCACCTACAGTCATATGCAAGTCTGACCTCAGCCCACTACTGCGGCCACCACTCCCCCGGAACAGCACCCCTGCCCCACTGATATGGAGGACAGAGTCCTGAGTCGCCCGCACTTGGCCTCGTTCTCAGTGTACCTGACACTAGGCCTTCCTATCTATTGTCCCCAAACTTTCACTTCATCTACTCTTGTGACATTTTGCTCTTCTAGTTTCTATCAATTTTCTCTTTCCTCTGCCTCCACCTGGTCCCGATGTTTCTCAGTACTCCCCACAGTTTCCAAGTACTCATCGACACTCACAGGTTCAAAAGGTCCCTTTAAGATGAGGACTCCCCAGCTGCACTTCCAGCCCTAACCTGCACCCAGGACTAAGTCCTCTGTTTTCAGATGCCTGTAGGATCATTCAACTTGCCTAAAAACAAACGATCTTCCCTACAAAAAAAGCAAGTATTCAAACAAAAAGACAAAATAAAACAACATGCTTCTTTTTCTAACTTCCCCAATTTAATCGATTTTGCCACTCTTTTCCAGATTTAAAACTTGCTAGACAAGTGTCATCTTTGACTCTTCCTCTTCTCACCTTGCACAACCTCTACTTAAGCCCAATTACTAGGTTTTAGCTCTGGAAGGAACTTACAAGATAGCTAGTCTGCACTCACTGAACAGGAGAAACGCGGCTCAGAGATCTTGGCTGCGTGCCTCAAGTTCTGACCCTGCACATGCGGCGCTTTCCAGATGAAGACCTATTCAATCCCATAGGTGCTAAGCCTCCAGACAAATCTATTCTCTCAGAGGAATTAAAACACCTAGGTTTGAGGCCTTAAAAGTTGACCACAGGCCAGTAAATAGTAACTGCTAGTTGAAATGTCTCCTGATTAAGAATTTACAATAAGAAACATGAAATTTTTAAATTCCTCAGCAGGATATATCATACCTTCTTACCTCTCCCTCTCCAAACAGGCTGACTTTAATAGCCAACCTGATTTCTCACTAAAACAAAACCTGCCTCAGTTGGCAGCTCTTCTTGCCATCCTCCCTGTTCTTATTCCTGGCTCTCGACTGCAGCTGGAAGCAGCCAGGGAGGGCCCGTGCACCTCTGCAGATGAAAAGCAGACATTTCCTTCAAGACCCAGATTGAGACCCTACGTGCTTCACTGACGTGTTCTCCACTCAACATTCCCACTGGTGGTCTTGCCTTTTCTCGATCTTCACAGCATCTCAACTTCATTCCAAAGCCTTACATACAATGTATATAGTCTTTCACCAACACTCTCCCGCATATCTGCATAGTGTTCTCCAAACTAGGCTACAATTTTAGGAGCTGGATATGGTAGTAGGCATTCAATAAATTTATAACAAATGTTTGCAAAGTTGTTTTTACAATGAAACATCTTCTGATTTTTTAAAACTAGATGAGATGTGACTTACATTCAATTTTACTGTACACAAACCCTGCAAAGATTAATTTTCTTCACAGTGACAATACCTATAGTTTTCTCAATGTTGTGAATAAAAAGCATGATGCTTGCCTTCAAAGAGCTCATAATTTAGTGTTAGAAAGACTGTATATACAGATAAGAGATGGTGAGAGAATAATTCAACATATATCACCTTGCTCATCTGCTTGCTTACGCCATTACTTCAACACTAATCCACAGCCAAAAACCTGGAAATTAAAATCCTCATTTAGGTACAAAAAGCCTCCAAACCAGCAGAATATCAAAGAGCCACAACATTCATGCCTTGTATCTGCAAGAGAAACTCACTTAGTACCAAAATATTCTCATATTCCAATACTCAATTTTGTGGTTGTCTTGGTGGCACGTTCAATTAGAAAATGCAAATTCCAAAATTAGAAAATGCAAATGCCAAAAGCTTGTCAACAAGAGAGGGTAAAAACCACAGAACCCAAAGTTCAGAATGGGTTCACCCATCAAACAAGCACTGCCTAAGTCCCTGCTGAATATGATCATAAAAATAACATGACTCAAATGTGGTGTTTTTCACCTTGCAAATGAGTAAAGATTGCTTAAAATGAGATCCCAGTACTGGCAAGGGATCAAGGGAAATGTGCCTTTCAAACACTGGGAAGGGTGGGAGGTGTGGAGTGGGGAGCAGAGTGGAGATAGGGATGTATTCTGGGGAGCAATTTGTAAATGCATCAGAGGCTTTGAAAATGTCCATACTCTCTAAATTAGCAATTCTGCTACAGAAATACAGACTATGCAAATAATCAGAAGCAGAAAGAAAGACCTGCAACAAGCACGCTTGCCACTATGTTAATTATAATAGTGAAGAATTAAAAATGTCATGTCATCCTGGGTGATAAATTATATTACATTTATAAGACAAAATACAATGCAGTCACTGAAAGCTTTCCCCACCAGAGACATTTTAAGGATATAATGAAATATAGATGAAAAGATTATAAAACAGCATGACCCCAATTTCTAAAATGATTAATAATAACATATATAAATTCCAGCTTTTTCACTTTCAAGCTTATGAACCTGAAATTGTTTTTAACTTTCAGTTTTGTTTTTTTCATTTATAAAATGATCATAATGATAGTATTAGTGCCTACTTTGTAAGGATTAAAAAGACAATCCCTGTTAGGCTCTTAGTACAGTGCCTGATATATAATAAGAAAACTGATGGATGGTATTAAGTAAAACTATTAATAGAAATGAAGCTCAAAAAGACACCAAAATTTTTAACCAATTATTTTGGGATAGTGACGGCTCAATAAATTTTTATTCTGTGTTTAATATTTTTATTTTCTAAGTTTTTAAAAAATAAGCATATTTTAGTATAACATTATTATAAGTGTCACCCAAAAAACAGTAAGATATGGTGTTTCCTCTCAGAAGGGCAGCCTATTTGGAATGGAAACAAACATTTAAAGGAGTATGTTTAGTGTGCACCTAACATGTGCCCCAAACTATGCTTGGCAATTTATATGCACTAACTCATTGAATCCTCCTAAATGATAAAGCAGGCATGGTTAAGCCAAATCTGTGCACAAAGAAACAGGTTCATACCTCTGAAACCAATATAACATTGTGTATCAACTATATTCCAATAACAAAGTAACAAAAACCAAATAAACAATAAATAAATAAAGGGTTAAAAAATTAAATATAACTAGGAAAAAAAGAAAAAAAAAAGATATGGGTTCAGAGAAGATAATTAACTTGCCAAAAGTTAAACAAAGTAATTGATAGAAGCGAGATTCTAAACTTAGGTCAGTCTGATAACCACAGCTCAGTTATTTCACCAAAGCCCCTCACTGCCTCCAGAAGTCACGTAAGAAGAAAAAGGACGCCCAGAATACACATTTCCTTTCCCTTTACCCAGCTTTATTCTTCTTACGAACCTATCAGCACCAGATATACCAGATATTTGTTCATTTGCTTACTGCCTGTCCCTAGGATGGAAGCGCTATAAGAACAGGGCATTGTTTGTTCACTGCTGTACCCTCAGCTCCTAGCACACGGAAGACAGACACTCGAAGTCTAGTAAGGACTTTAGAATGAAGGACTCTGAATAGAGAAATGACCTGATCATGTCTCGGGGGTCACATCTGGTGGCAGTGTGAAGCTTGGTGAAGAAGCTGCTTGTAAGAGTCCAGGTGAGAGAGGATGAGGCAGTGAACTAAGGCAGAGGAACCAAAACTAGAGAGGAAGAGAAGATTCTGGAACTATCCAAGATGGCACTGATAGGACATGATGACTGAGTGGATGTGGGACTAAAGGACAGTGTGGAGTCAGCAGTGAAGAGAACTAAGAGGAGGAAGGACAGGCCAGCATTTGTCAGGAGGGGGAAGGAGAAAGAGAAGAGAGCAGAGAAGAGGAAGAATCCAGGCCGTATGGTGGGGATATTAACTGATTAGCAGCACACACAGAAAAGCACCCAGGAAGAGAGCTGGGGTGCAGGGACTGGAGTGTGGGGTGGGCACACAAAAGCAATGACCAAGCTCACCAGTGAGAAGACACAAGAGGGTCCACCAGAGCTAGGCTTCAAGTTTGGGGCAGGCCAGAGGGGACTGAGCCCTGGCGGTGTGAATACCACTGAGTGTCCACAGCAGGTGGGGCCTGATTGGCCTGTGAACCCAGCTGCCCAGCTGTGTGGTTTCTCCTGTGTTCTGGGATTCTGCTCTGAACAAGACACTCAACAGTGTCAAAACTGCACAAAACCAGCCCCAAACACTCAGCCACTAATCATTGAATATTTAAATTAAAACAGCTTTCTAACTGGTTTGTTTTTAAATCTTTCCTCACACTGAAGCATATGATATTACCACCAAATCAATATTCCTGAAACCCTAATTTCATGTCAGATGAGACTCCCCTTGATCCTATTCTACCTGCACTGTGAAATATTAACAGTGTGAGTAGATTTAGGAAGTTTAAAGTTGAATCCTGGGTCTATCACTCAGTAGCTGTGTGATCCTGGGCAAGTTACTTAACCCCTCTGTGTTCCCCTCAGCTCCTCATATCTATAATGTGGTTAATACCCACATCATAGAGCTGTTCTTATAAAGATTCTTATGAAGTGCTAACTAGGCCCACAATGCCTGGCATAGTAATTACACACTTTAAATGTTAGCTACAGTATTATTACTTCCCCAGATAAATTTCCTACTCTGTCTGCTTGGGGTGCTCTCCTGGCCTTTTAAACACACAGTGCCCATCTCAGGACCTTTGCTGATGGTGTTCCCACCCATAAAACACCACTCCTTCACTCAACATTTAAGCTATATATTCAAGGTGTTGGGCTAGAAATATGGAAAAACAAGCAGTCCCAACCCTGAGTTCATAGTCTAATAATGAAAGGCAGCCAGAGGAAGAGGTGCAGTAGTAATAGGTTACAGGTACCAAGGGAAGCACTTCCTGGAGGCAGAGGACATGCTTACACTGAATCTCAAAAGCTGATTGGCTGAATCAGGCACAGTGGGTGCACGTAGAGTAAAAGCACCCAGCTCTGTGGTCACAGTCACTGTGCTGAGTTTGGCATTGCTTGAGCTCTGAGCTGGAGGCAGGCCAAGAGACCAGAGGGTAGAAGAGGGCTAGATCATGGAGGTCATGAAGTGTTTGAACTTTATTTTGTAGGCAACAGGCAGCTACTAAATGATGTTAAGTAGGAACCCCTGCTTGGGTTCTAGCTGCCCCTGTACTGCCAATATGAAAGCCACATATGACCACTGAACGCTTGAAATGCATGCCTAATGTGACCAAGGACAAAAATTTTTCATTTTAATTAATTTAAACTTAAAAACTGATATGTAATTCAGTTAACAGGAAAGTCTGATGTTTGGAACAATTTGGGTATATAATCTACTTTTTCAAAACTGTACATTGAATGAACTCTGAATACAGATCAGGTATTTCCAATGAAAATTTAGCATCTAAATTGAGATGTGCTTAAGTGTAAAATACACACGAGATTTTGAAGACTTAGTGTAAAAGAAATAAAATCTCATTAATAATAAAATGTTGAAATATTTTCAATATATTAGGTTAAAGATGACATTCAAAATAACTTCACCTCTTTCTTTTTATCTTTTAACGTGACTACTAGGAAATGTAAAATGGCGTCTGTGGCTCACATTGTATTTTGGATAGCCCTGATCCAACAGAACCAAGGGCAGAGGAAAGAGGAAAGAGACTAGAAGCAGGAAGATCAATTAAGAGACTCTGTGGTAAGAGTCAAGATGAGGCACAGGCCTAAATTATCCACATTCTCCTCATCTTCAAATTCTAATTCAACACTTACTATGACCGCAAAAAGTTTTTCCAATTGTAACCGTTCCTAATTGAGTTGCCTGTCTCTGAACTACGGTGATATTTAAATCTCCTGTAGCATTCCCTTCAACACTTCATCATTTACCACCTGTCATCTCTATTTAATTTTGGGGTGAGTTGTTTCTCAGAACTATGAGCTTCAGAGTAAGAGCCACAATCTTGGCATCTTTAATTTTTAACACATTGTGCAGTGCATATATAATAATAATTTTAACAAACTGAGAGGTACATGGCTCCCCAAATATTCTGACACACAGTCTGGAGACACCATGTGGTTAACTTTACTTTCCACAGCAGCAGGTGACTGAATGTCTTTGCCTTCGCACACCTCAGGGACATGAGCTAAAATAATGTAAAAGTTAGCCAAGATTTCAGGCCAATGTTCCGATAAAGCAGTATTATCTAATCAGTGAGCAAACATTAGCAGACTGTATTGGATACTATCAAGAAAAAGTCAAGCTGGCAGAGCAATTTAGCATTTTCACAAATTCCCTTAAAAATCAAACCATTTCTGATTATCTCTGGCCTCCACTGCCAGAGATAACCTTTGCAACCTAAGCATTAGGAACTTTCAAGGGAAGAACACACAGCTTTAGCGTTTAAAAATTAACCCCTAAATCAAATCCTTCTAATAAATAACACATTTTCCAGGTAGAGAGCCACATATTACTAATAAATCCACAATTCAGAATTTTAAAGTAAAGTGAAGAAAAACCTTTTTAGGGAAATGTTAAGTATATGAGCATATTTCACTGTACTATGAATAATAAAGTACTTCACCTAAAGTACCATTTAAATTTTCTAAGAACCCTTAAAAAACAAACAGTTGGTCACCTTTCACCATTTCAGAAATCGTTATCTAGTAGCAACTAGTTGCAAGTAAAGGGACACGCATGGTTATTTGTACTAATCTTCTGGGAACTTCATAGTTCTCGGATTTTTTTATATTTGACTTTTAAAACATAAAGCTGACAGGTTGTAACATCAGAATCGATCTTTTTTTCATTTGCTGAATGGCTACAAAGATGATACAACAAATTTCAAGTGAAATTTCTATTTCCAAACAATTGAGCAGTTAAAGATGGAGTCAGGAGAGCTCAGAAAAATAAGGCAGTTCTAGTCTGAAAGGCAAATTAAGAAGAAATGGGGGAAACCTATCAAAAGGCCTGAATGAAACCAGTGAGTTAAAAAGAAAGCACTCATTTCCTTTACCACGGTGGGAAAATCCCAGTTGCTAACGGGAAAGCTCAGGAAAGTTTAGTTTGGCTGATTTCGTTGTTTTCCTTCCAACATCATCACTGAAGGACTGCTTTCCTCCCCTCACATTACTCAGTAAAAACTCCCCCACAGAACCGAGTTTTTCTCCGGAGCCCGGCGCCCCCGCCTCCCAGCCTGCAAACGTGCTCAGACGCCTCTGGGCATGTCATGGTCTCCCCAGTCTGCAGGCGAGCGCTCCAAACTCAATGGACAATGGGAGCTCACCCCCGTCAACGCCAACTACAAAGCTCAGGAGAGCCATTTCCCTTTTCCTGCCCAGATGCTGTTTTGCCTCCTTCGAAGCAGGGCCGGTGCTCCGGCAGAGCCCCAGTTTGGGTTAGGACGCTTGTCTTCCTCCCCACCTGCAGTGCTGCTGAACCCCTCGACCCCCAAACCAATAAGTTGTATTGTAGTGCACATGCCAAGGGGCCCCTCTCCCCAGGGGCTTGTCTGCGGACACAGGTTTCACAGTCCAGGTCCTACCTGCACTGTGATCAAGTAGTACCTCCGGACGCTGGGTCACGGCCCTCAAGACTAAGCCGTCCCCACGTCCCACCCCAGACTCAACCTGTCTCCCCAGCCCCTCCAGCAGAGAGGGCGGGAAGGGGCGGGAAGGCAGCACGGCCACCTCTCCTTATCCAGGGTAGCTAGCACTGGGCGACACTTACCCTTTCACCACAAAGAAGGGGTCCTCCATGGACATGGCTCCCGGCCCCCGGCCGCCTCACGCCTGCTCCGCACCCTCCGATCCTCCCTCTGCCCACCCCACCGGCCTCACGCAGCCGTGGGCGCCTCAGCCTGGGGGACCCACAGCGGCGGGCGCGCGCAGGCCGGGGTGCACAGGGCCGCCGCGGGTCCAGCACCCGGTCAGCTCCGCAGATGGAATCCGTGACTCGGCCGCCAGCCCCAGCGGCTGCCTCCTCCCCCGGCTCCTCCCTGAGCGTCCGGCCGGCCTGACCCCGCCCCCGAGATCCTCGCTGCGGCCAACCACCAACGCGGTCCGCCGCACCACTTCCGCATCCGTGTTCACGTGATTGTTCTGGCCCGCCCCCTCGCGGGCGGGGCTTGTGCACGCGTCATGCGACGCCGGAGGCGGGGCTCCGGGACGGGAGGCGGGGCCGCTCTTCTCCCTCTTGCCCCCTCGGGCTTCAGGGAAGGAGCTGCTTGTTCACACATAGGAAGGCAGTTTGTAAGTACCTGGGTTGCGCAATCCTTTCACCTTTTCTCTACTTCTAATACTTGATCCTAGTAACGTGATTGTAAATCCATTTCGTCCTCGACTTACAATAAAGTGTGCTCATATGCATTATCTGACTATGACAATGATTCACAACGCCTTAATGTAGGTCTTTCTATGTGTCTGGCAATACGCTAAAGACCATGTGTGCATTATCTCACTATGCTTGAGGGGAAGGTATTAACTATACCCATCTTGTAGATGAGAAAAGCTCAGAGAGGTTTCAAATTGTCCTGTGGTCACACAGCCTGGACAGGGCAGGGCCACGGATTCTGTGCACTTCCATGGGACTGGGGTGTACTTTCTTTTGCTGTGCGTTCTACAGGTAACTGGTAAGGTAATTTTTTCATGCAGCATTTGGTGCTTCCCAGGAAGGATTACCTCTAAGGAACAAAGAAGGGGCCAGGTATGGCAGTTTCCTCTCAGCTATGGTTCAGGAGCTCTTCCAGAGAGCATTTCAGTCCGAACAATTAGCCAACTCATCTGTTAGACATGCTATGGGGTTTGTGAACTTAAATTGCTGATTATCATTGTGCACTTACTTGTGTCAGACACAGTGCTGTGTGATCTCAGTTGCCCTCACAATGAGGTTATTAATGTTATTATCCACATTTTATCAGTGGGAAATTTGAGACTTAGAGGTTTAAGTGACTTGCCCAGATCACCAGTCTTTTTGGAGGTGGAAGAATCCTCAGAGCCAGCCAAGCCTGTTTGAATCCGGGTTCAGTTATTCAGTTCCTCATCTATAGAACATGAACAGTACTATTTAGCTTATGGATTACTGTGAAGGTTAAATAAACATGTGTGTAAGCCTCAAGGCACCACTGGACTGAGGTAGTGTTGAGGAGTGTCCTTGAGAAGATGTGACCTCCAGTTGACCTGGGAGCTTGACCCTGGCAACCAGAGGCTCCTCACCACCTACCCTGTCCTTGGAATATAGGTTCCGCCTGCCTTCCCTGCTCCCAGAGGCGGCCCCAAAGTCACAGCCTTGACATAGTGATGTGGTTTTAAGACCAGTATACATGACTGAACCCAGTTAAGGCATCTATAAAACTGTTAAGATTTGGCAGGTGGATGCAGAGATCTACTCGTCTTGTGTTCACCCAAGACAAGCCTCCTATGTAAGTTCCCTTGCTTCTTAAACCTGCTACCTACCAACCGGGGGTGGCCCGCCTCTTTCTTTGGTTTCTCCCTGCCCTCTGAGTACAGGGCCAGTTTCAGATCACACCTGGGAGGCTTCTGCAGAGCTTGTGAAGCAACAGGAAGTAAAGTCAGGGAAAGCAGTGAGGAAGCTGCTGTGGTCATCCGGCTGTAAGCGAGGAGGACCGGACCTGGATGACAGCAATTGTGGATGCAGAGGAAGGAGTCAATCTGATAAATGTTTCCAAGGACAATCAAAACAAAACACCTAGGTGTGAGGAGAGATTGGACTGGATTAGGGAAGAAAGAGGTGAAAGCCAAAAACTTCAGGCTTCTCTGAGGCCCTGGAGGAACAGTTGAGGTCAGATGTGGGGAAAAGAAACTATTGGGAGAGAACTGTTCAATTTGGTTATGGATATATTGAGATGGGACAGCCATCTTTCATTCATCAATGAACACATGCAAATTGAGGGGCAGAGGAAAATAGTGATTAAGAGCCATACTTGGAGGCAGATTACCTGAATGCAAATTGCAATTCTGCTACATGCTCACTGTTATGTCTCTGAAAAGATGCTTAATCTCTCACTATCTTCAGCCTGGGAAAGGGATACTGTATGCCTTTCTCATCAGTGTCACAAGGATTAAATGAATTGATCTGTGAAAAGTGCTTAGAAGATGGCCAAGAGGAAACTACTGGCGCGTGTTGAGGGCCTTCTATGTGACTGGCACTGAGGACACAGATGCATAGCTTTGGGCCTTGCCTTCAAGGAACTCTCAAGCACTTGGGGAGACAGGCCTCAGGGAAAGGGAAGCTGTAGTTAAAATGCAAGTAGAAACAAAGGAAGCTACTACTTCTTTCTGTTCTTTGTTTGTTTAGTTTATGTAATTATTTATGTCCCAAGTCCTGGCATAAATAATTACTCAGGAAGAATATTTAGCAAAAAGCCATCTCCTCCTATTCCCTCAAATCCCCCCAAAAAAGAAGAATCCAAAATTCTTATGAAGTAAAAAATCAAAACAGTAGTTGCCTTGGTGGTAGGGGATATAGACTAGGAAGGGAAACTTTCTGAAGACATATAAATGTTCTGTATCTTGTTAAGAGTATGGGTCACACAGTATATGCGCTTGTCAGAACTCATCTAACTGTAACACTTAGATTCTGCTCATGTTCCTGGAGGAGGCTAACACTCCAACTCAGAGTAGAGTCCTAAGACAGCATCCAGGAGAACCGCTGGCCCCTGAGTGAGTCTCCACCGTTTGGAAGGGTGAGTGATGGAAGCAGCTTACTGGAGTCCTGCAAGGATCTTGTGCTGAAATAGGGGATGTCAGTGCAGAGAATAGGGCACAGGCCACCAGGCTATAGATCCTGTGAGAATGAGGATCAAGGATGAAATCACTTCCTATTGCTAAGGATGCCAGATAGACCTGAGTTGCCCACTCCCACTAAAAGCTGTGGGAGTCCCATGACACCCCTACAAGGGGATCTCTGCCACTCTGAAATGGGCATAACAACACCCAACCTGCTTCTGCAATAGGTTGTTTTAAAGATCAACTAGGATATATGTGAAGGCATTTTGCAAAGTATAAGATACTATGTCACCTTAAATCCTTTTTCAAAAGTAATTAAAAATTTTTTAATTGTGGCAAAGTACAGGTAACAAAATTTACCATCTTAACCATTTTTAAGTATATAGTTCAGTAGTGTTACGTATATTCACATTGTTGCTCAACTCATCTCCAGAACTCTTTTATCCCATTCATTGACTCCCTATTCTCCCCACCGTACCTCCTCACAGCCACCATTCTACATTCTGTCTCTATGAATTTGATGATTCCAAGAACCTCATGTAAATGGAGTCCTATAGGATTTGTCTTTTTGTGACAGGTTTATTTCATTTAGCATAATGTCCTCAAGGTTCATCCATGTTGTAGCCTGCATCAGAATTTTCTTCCTTTTAAAGGCCAAATAATATTCCATTGTATGTGTAGACCACATGTTGTTTATGCATTCATCCATCAATGGACACTTGGGTTCCTTCCAACTTTGGGTATTGTAAATAATGCTGCTATGAACATGGGTATACAAATGTCTCTTCAAGACCACTCTTCTAGTTCATTTGGGTAAAACCCAGAAGTGAAATTGTTGGTCATATGATAATTCTATGTTTAAGTTTTTTTAACCCTGTTACCTCATTTAATCTGCATAACAAAATCATGAAGTGAGTACTATCATTATTCCCATTGTAAATATTTGGAAACTGAGGCTCTAGGAGTTTTAAGAATTTTAAAGGCACTGTTTTTAGTGTTTTGAGGAACCACCAGACTGGCTTCCACAGTGACTGCACCATTTTACATTCCCATTAACAGTGCACAAGAGTATCTCTACATCATTGCCAACACTTGTTATTTTCTGGGTTTTTTTTTAGGAATAGCCATCCTAATGGATGTGAAGTGGTATTTCATTGTGGTTTTGATTTGCATTTCCCTAATGATTAGTGATATTGAGCATCTTTTATCTGCCTATTGGCCATTTGTATGTCATCTGTGGGGAAATGCCTTTTGAAGTCCTTTATGCATTTTTTAAGTTACTTGTTTTTTTGTTGTTGAGTTCACCCTAAATCCTTTTAGAAAAAAATACAGAATAAGGGAGGAAACTGTAACATAGATGTTAGGTATTATGCTCTTCATTATTAGTCCACTCTTTTTAAAACCCTGATACATATATTGCATGTATTGGAACACTGGGAAACATCCACTCATGGCCTCCATCGATCCTGCAATGGCTGTCTACATTTCCCAGCCCCCATCACAGGAAATATCCATACATTATTACATTATGTTTTTTTTTTCCTCCCTTGGTTGTTACCAACATCCTTATCCTTGCTTTAAAATAAGTAAGGAGGAATTCTAGTCAACTTATATATCCAACAATAGGAAGTGATTAACAATTTATAAAATATCCATTCAATGGTCATTAGAAATGTTTAAAAGTGTGTAATGACATATATAGAAAATAGGAAGGCACAAAATTTTATATATGATATGATTTCAACCCTGTTCACTTTGACATATAGGAACATTTTTATAAATAGAAAATTTTTACATATAGAAAAAAAGAAATGTATTTAAACTTTGACAGTTTTCTGCCATGAAATGTTTACTTGCATAATCAGAAATACAAAAAATAAGAAAAGAAAAATTGAAAAAAGAGAAGTAGGGAAGCCAAGAGCTAGTAGTTTTAAATCCTTTTTTAGAATGAGGCAAGGTAGTAATGTATGAATGAATGCATATTGGTGAGTATTCAAAGTTAAAATATATTATTGGAATTCAGTAAATTTCTTGACACAACAGTGGATTTGAACTAGGAAGGCAGGTATGACCTTCACCATCCTCCATGAATTTGTAGGTTACACAGAGGAGCAAAAACCACAATCCTGTTGGTAAACTGTTGAATAATAGTAATAGTAGTAGTAGTAGGAACAATTGCTAACACTTACTTACCATGTACCTGACATTGGGCTAGTGACGTACGTGCATAATCTTTAGAAGTGGCTCCAGAATTTCCACATGGGGCAGGTTTTAGAATGTATCTTATTTGGATGGCAGGTCTAGGAGGCTTGAACTGAGGTTACATGGTAGACCCACGGCCTTTTCTTAAATTGTAAGCTATTTGGAGATGGCTCAAGAGAGCTGGTGGTGATTAGTCCCAGTGAGTGACAAGTCACCTCTTGGTTCTACCACTGCTGACCTCATTGAACCCTCACAACTCTGTAAGGCAGATACTGTTACTACTCCCATTTCCCTTATGAGAAATCTGAGGCTTAGAGAGGTCAATAATTTGCCAAAGATCTTGTAGGTAGGAAATGGCAGAGCCCCATCTGAAAACAAGTTTGTCTTAGACGCATTTTTTGCCACAGTACTCTACTGTCCATTTGTACAAGCGCTAACCTTACCCAAAAATTAGCAAATGAATTTTACCTAAGCACAGAAAGTGGCTCAGATCAGATTTCAGAGATGCACACACCTACTGTTTTTTTTTTTAAATAGCCAAGAGGAAACTACTTATTGACCACGATTAATTACATTATGTTGAAATATTTAATGAACAAGATCTTTTGCTAATTCGTTTATCTTTTGATTTTTGAGAATGACTTACCCCATTTGCAAATGGTTCAGATTCTTCAGAAGAACCATAAGATACATATAATAAATCAGACATTAAAAAGCCAAAGACACAATGAAGGGGATCCAGTGAACAAAATAAGCACAAGCCACTCTGAAAAGTACAGCCTAAGATTCACAGAGAGACAGTTGCTCAGAGGGAGGGCTTGTTCTTCCCAAGGAAAATGCACGGGACATTCCCCCCCCACAATGCTTCCCAGCTTAGTGAGGCAGTTTTCACTCGTCCGTCCTTTAAGATCTTGATTTTTAATGAATCTATTGATTTAAGAATTTAAGTACTAGTAAAACTATGCCATTAAAAAATACATGTTGACATTGGGAAATTGCTAGGTAAAAAATAAGTTACAAAATAGTATTAGGATGTGAAACTCTTCTTTTGGTAAAACTATATATATATATATATATATATATATATATATATATATATATATATATATAGAGAGAGAGAGAGAGAGAGAGAGAGAGAGAGAGAGTCATAGGAGAAGCACTGAGAAGACATATATTAAAATGTGGCTTTCTCTGAAGGGCAATTTTTCTCTTATTATTCTGTGGCTTTTTGTGTGTGTGCTTCGGGTTGCCTGGATTGTATTTGCTAATTTGCAATTAGAATGAAATCACTTAGAAATGAAAGGCATGGTCACCATCCCTATTTTTTAATGTAACAGAAATTCAGAGGAACAGATATATTGCCATGGAGCTCCAGTGCGAGTGAGAGACCCCTGGGACTGTTGGGGGCCCTGGGAGAGGCACACGGTGCTCCACATTTGTTAAAGGAGAGAAGGAAAAAGGAAAGGAAGAAAGAAATACAAAGATCTGAGAAGAGAAGGTGCGAGGAGCTGTTGAGAGGTTGCCAAGTATTAACTTCATTATTTGGCTTCTTTTTTTTGGGAAGGGGATAGATGGAAGACATACAGTCTTCTATTGCTGTTAACAAATCACCACAAACTTAGTGGCCTAAAACAATACAGATTTATTCTTTTACAGTTCTGGAGGTTAGAAGTTAAAAAGTGGGTCTTGTGTGGGCAAAAAATCAAAGTATTGGCAGGGTTGCATTCCTTCTGGAGGGCGTAGGGGAGGATCTCTCCTTCTCTTTCCAGTTCTAAAGGCTGTCTGCATTCCTTGGCTCATGTCCCCTTTCCAGCAATGAATCATTTCAACCTCACTTCCATTGTCAGATCTTTTCTGACCCTCTTGCTGCCTTCTTTTCAGGACTCTTATGATTACTTTGGGACCCACCAGATAATCCCCCATTGCAAGACTCTTAATTTAATCATATCTGTTAAGTCCTCTTTTCCATGTGATATAACATTTTCCAGGTTCTGGAGATTAGGATGTGGGTATCTGTAGGGTGGAGAGGGGACATTATTCAGCCTACCGCAGAAGGAAACCAGTATGTATAGATCTGCTACCTACTAGGTGCCTCATAAACAGAATACTTCATCTAATACTCATCTAATAGTTCAACAACCTTGTGAAATATATGCCAGCATTTGCTTTTGCTTTGGAAGTTGAAGAAACTGAGCCTCAGTGCAATTTGGGATTCTGCTCAAGGTCAAGTAGCTGGGATGCAAACCAAGGGCCCCAAACTGGAGCTCAAGCCAGCCAGCCTCATGGCCCTGCCTCCATGCATTTCTCCCACTCACCTCTACTCCTTGTTCCTGTCTGAGCCTATCCCCTAGCTCCCTGGACAAGCTTAAGCTGTTATTTCTCAACCTCTCATGCTCTCCTGATGACAGTGTAGCCACAGCTTGATCCAGGGGATTGTTAAACCAAGCAAGGGAGTAGCTCCCCTCAGAATCTTCTTTCAGACCTTTTTCTTATCCTCCTTTGTTCAATAAGCCTTTTTTGAGCTTATTGTGCTGGGTGCTATAGGGAAGATAGACCTACGTTTAAAATGACAGGGAAGTGTAGGTGATAACATGCTATATCAAACATATGGACTGTAGGATTGGAGGAACCCAGAACAGGGAGTTTCGAGTCCTAGGATCTTTGTGTGAATCTCTCTTGTCCACCTTGGCTGAACTCTAAGTTCCAGGAAGAACCAAAGGCTTCTTTTCTTTCGAGCACCTTGAGAGACCAGGTACTTGTGTTCTCTGTGCCTTGCCCGTAGCTGTGTATGTGCACAAATACACAGCATCATTATTTAAAAGTTGGGAACAGGGTCAAGGCAGGCATGCCAGAAGAAGCAAGCGGAGTGTGAGACCAACAAGGGGTTAAAAGTCAGGGTAGAGGGCCACGCTTTCATTGTTTCTCTCTATTCTGCCTAGCCACTGATGACACTGAATCTTTGTGTTTTTATTGGCAGAGGCCCCTCAGTGTCGCTCAGTTGCTAAATCACTGAAGAGCCAGGGGAAGTATAGGTCCTAGAAAGTCAGCAGGCACCTGCCAAGCGTTGCAGTTAGAAGAATCCGAAAGCGAAGGCCTCTAAGGAGGCTGAAGGTTTCCCTGTTACCTCCCATTGCTCATTAACAGTGAAGCACAGTGATGCCCGTGGGAACCCCAAATTCTCTTGGCTCTAAATTCCAAAGTTGAGGCAGACTGGGGAACAGCTCGTCTTCCTAAAACTTGTGATGAAATGATGAAGAAGCTGGGGCAGGGAAGTGTGTTTATTAAACCCAGGACTTGTAGGAATGATGGACGAGCTGAACAGTTTTCCAATTCATGTGTGTACAGTTTTGATGTCATTCACCTCCTGAGGGGCCTGGAAGCCATTCAGGAAAGACCCTCCTGGTAACTTCCTCCCTTTCCTTCTGAGCATTGCTCCTCTTCTTTTCTGCTCATAGCCTTTCTGTCACTTTATTTCTTCTCTTCACTAGCTTAGGGAATCTCATGGGGAGGTGGTCAGCGTTTCGGAGGGATTGAACAGTGGAGCAGACGCGTTGTTGAGACTTATTTATGATTTTCCTCCTCACCACAAGCCCCACCTGCCACAGAAGACTCCAGAAAGATAAAACCATGGTTCCGGAATGGCTTACTGGGTGTAAAAGGTATCAGCTAAGTAGAACAAGGAGTTTTTCATTGTTTAGGGGCTCATGTCCCTGGGGAAGCAAAGGCCTCCTCTTGTCCCAAATGCATGAGAAGACCCATGGGCTGCAAGCACCAGGCTTCCTTCCCTAAGCAACTGCTCACAGAGCTAGGAGCTGGCATTCCTGAGCAGGTTGGCAGCAATGTCTAAAGCTCAGTCTGGGCCAGCACTGTGGGTGGTGACTCATGAACTTGACAGAAATGAGCTCTTTTTAATCATCTGTGTATTAATGCCATGAATGTTAGTTGATGGTCTACTATGTGCCAGGCACTTTTGGGGATATGACAGTGAACACCACCGACGTAGTACCTGCTTTTATAGACATTTAATGCAGAAGAGTGCCACCATTCAAGTCAGAAATGGGAAAGATTAGGGGTTCAGGTAAGAGACAGATGCTGGAGGACGAAAGGAGGAAGGGGGAAAAGGGTGATATTTCTAGAATAGAAGTTTAAAGCTTATATATATCACCTGCTTTTGATCGTCAAAGGGTTTCCCAATAATATGACCACAGTCTCCCCTAAACATTATCTTCCATGTGATGGTGTAACTAACTCTTGTGGTGGGCTGGGTCTCTGCCTCCCACTCTTTCACATTCCTACAATGTCTCTGGGAGTAGCTATGTCCCTCTGCAGTATGGTTTTCCCGGGATGGCCCTTCTTCATGGTTCTGACCCCCACTGGGCTTTGGTAACACTATTTGCTACTCTAGTGACCGCAACCTTAGGGGCGGTAACTCCAAAATCACTTCCAGCGTGTTGCTTTCATCGACTCTGGAGCCTGCAGGAGACTCCTTCTTCCTTGTACTCCCAGAGCTCCTGTTCACAGTTCTATGGCTTTCTATTTGCAAAAGTCTTTTCTTTGAGGCACTCCTTAAAGGCTGGGAAAGATAGCATTTTTCTCTTCTGTATTTCCCCGACACTACCTAGTGACCAATAGGCACTTAATAAATGCTTCCTGAGTGAATTTATGTGCTAAGGTAATGTCCCTAAGAAATTGAAATTAGCAGACTGTGTGCCCAGAAAACTTGGGCAGCAATAATGACTAAAAATTCACAACTGTGATTTTCTGTAGTTGCAGAATTTGTATGAAAAAAAAGGAAAGATGTCTCATCCTGTTTTTCATTCTGGCCTGTGTGAAACTGTGACCCAGTGATGGGGGTGGGTATAATTAGGCTAGGGGCATGTGTGGGATCTCCCTTAACCATATGTGGTTTGTGTGTTTAATCTTGAAATAACCAAGGTCAGTCTCTTGAAATATTACCCATAATTCTGTGGATGTATCCGTCTGTTTCACAAATGGTGGGGTCCTTCACAAAGACTGATGGTGGATAAGCACCCTAAATTGCCAACCCAGGTAGTGTTAAAGGACATACTTGTAGATTATCTGCTTAGAAATGACCAAAGATTTCAAAGAGTTAACATGAGAAAATATGAGCATTTGCTGTAGCCTTTATTGGACTTCAGTGTGTTTCCATGGAGCTGTTGCCAAGGTACATGCCATAGAAATTTCTCTGAGACAATGTTCCACTCCCCTAAGGCCCTCTTCTTCTTGGTTGACATTAGATCTATCTAAATCTGAGAAGTTCAACAAATTTGTAGATTTTCTTCTGGTTAGTTTGGAATATCTGTTTATTCTTACTTAAAATTCATTGACCTCAATCCTCTTACCCAAGAGAATTTCTAAGAACTGGAGGGAGGGGGGCTAAGTTAAAGATCAAGCACATGACTCTTTAAATACTTGTTTTTTGAAACCCAGATTGAGGTTGATGACAAAGGACATTCTTTCTGATGTCTGAATTTATATTTATTGTAGAAAACCTTTCAAGAGTACACATATCAAATCACATTTTGTTACAACTTCAATGAATCATTTAAAAAGAATAAAATTCATAAAATTGGAATCCTTCTGGGAAATATGAGACATATGGTCATTGTTATATGCAGAGAAAAAAGCCACCAGAGCTAATTTATTTGTGCTCCGGAGCTCTACATGGCCCTTCGTGGTCTCCCTCCTGTTCCTCCAGCATTTGCACATGTGCCGTCTGTGAGGACCTAGGCTTGCTGTTCTGTCTGGAAGCTTCTTCTCCCAAGGCTCGCCTCCTCCCTGTGTTCACATCTCTTCTCAAATGCCACCTGCTCAGAGAGACCTTTCTTGGTCCTTCTGTCAAAAATATTAGCTCTCTTCACACTCTCTCTCCTTCCTCTGCTTTATTTTTTTTTCACAACCTTTATCACCACCTGATCTTGTATTATATATTTATCTATTGCCAGCCTTTCTTCTAGAAATTAGCTCAGAGGGCTGGAACATTGATGTGTTCACTGCTGTATCCTTAGCAGCTAGGACTGTGTCTACTGGATACTCAGAAAAGAAAAACACTTATGCAAAAGGAGACAGTGATAACCTGCAAAAGGTTAGCCTCAAAAAAGTAGCTAAAAAAAAATCACACTGCTACATTCAGCACTTTCAGGCCCTCAGTAAGTTCCTGTAGATAGACAAGTTGGTAGGGACAGGCAGTTTTTGCTGTGCATAGAGCCACCCACATTTCTGCATGGTATGAGAAGTGTCCAAAGGTCCTCTTAACTAAAAATATCACCATCCATTCCTCCCTCATTCCCACGATGCCTCAAATTCCAAAGAGTGGTTCCCAGGAATCATAATCATGTTGACTGTACTGAGGCATTGGGCTCCTTGGGAGGGGCAACAAATAATTGTTGGCCTGGTTATCCAATCAGGACCCACAGCCCACTTGCAGGATGAACTGGAGTCTGAGCCCTGAGGGGCAAGGAAATCTGGGACAGTGAGTCATCCTTGACACAAGGGGGCAGAAGAGAGCACTGATGACAGGGCGAGGAGCCTGGAACACAGCCTGGGATGGGGAAGTGTCCCTGGGTTAAGACCAGTTGGGTAACTAGTCTAAGGCAGAGACATCACATTTTAGTGTGATTCCTGCTCCTCCACTTATGGATTCTAAGCAATCCATAATTTTCTTCACCTCTCTGTACCTATTTTCTGCCTGCAAAATGGGAATCATAAAACCTATATTTCAAAGAGCTGCTGTGAGAAGTAAATGAAACTCAGTGTTTTTCAAGGGTTTAGCATGGCACCCAACACATGGTATGCAGTCACTAAGCCAATGCAGTTCTAATGGTTATGATTCAGATGCTATTTCTCTTCTCCATTCATTGAAGACTCACTTTCATGGAAGGTTTGTCACCTCCTCCGTGGAGTATTTCCAAATCCCTTCACATGAGAGTGGGGTCTCTCCCCTGAGCTGGAGCACTCTGCCTCTTTGTGGCACTTACTGCTGGCTGCCATGTGTTATTGCTCTGTATTTATGTGTATATTTTATTTATGCTTAAGTCCCCCAATAATGCTGTAAGTTCCTGGAGGAAAGTAGATTTGTTTTTATCTTCTTAACATGTAGATACCCAATTCCTTATACACAGTAGATACCCAATAAATACAGACTGTCCCCTCGGATGAATACCTGAAAACGTTTGATCAATTATTTGATAATCCAGTGATTTGCATAACCTTTTGTAAAAATGGCCCAAGTAGTTCATTTACAGGTTAGAGGGAACACAATCTAGGACATAAAGCAGTGGACACCACGTCTGGTCTGAGAGCTGCCTGCTTGAGCGGTTCAGGCTTTCCAGCAACGTCCGTGAGGGATGCGTTTGACTGGCCTGGACGGAAGACCAAATTCTAAACTGTAGATTTCAGTTTAGTAAGGGAGTTGATGCTGACAATCTGTTCATGGAAAGGGAAGGAGAAACCTAATTTCATAATTTACATCGCAATAAAGAATCGGAAGATTAGACTGAATCGTATGAAATTGCCATTTTGGTAGAACCAAAATGGTCAAATATAAGTCTTTTCAAATGATTCAGCCTTCATAGTTATACTAGGAATCTGATCATCCAGGGAACATATCTGCAAGGTACAGATTCTCACAATGTCTAGGGTACCATGGGCTTTCCTCTGTCTTTTCTGTTCTGTTCGGAGATACTGACTTAACATCTGTCAGCCAACTTCCCATCACAGCCGAGGGAGCGTCGTGAAAGCCCTACTAAGGGGCAAGCGTGACTTGTGCCTGTGGGCCCACCAGATGGGCTCGTGGCAAACCAAGGGGCGCGGGCTGCGATGTTCTGGCACAGAGCCATGCCGTGGCAGCCGGAGGTGGGGTTGTGGATGGGCAGATGACAGCAGACGGAGGCCAGCCATTAGGGGCAGAGCAGGGCTGCTGGAGAACAACTGCTCTGAAACCAGGAATTAGACTGAGATTGAGGTTGGGGGAAGGGACATTACACTATGCTTACACAGTTCTGTCAACAGTGTATTTCTATTTACCTCTTATACATTCCAGATAACACAGGTTTTTATGAGGTTCTATTTTTATAAGTGAAATTATATAAACTGTAAATACCATGGTGGAGATGATGTCAGTGATACTCAGAATAAATCCTCCCCTTGAAAGGTAATGCCCCAAGTTGTTAATACTGGGTAGTACCTATTAGCATGTAGACCACGGATGTCATAAAAGGAGCCACAGATTCCAAGGCGAGGTCTCTACCAATCCAGCTTAGCTGAGAAACACTGTCTCTTCTTTAATTCCTTCTTCCTTCTCATTTGCCATTCTTTGCCTGGAATTTGATTTCTGTGAGGTTTTCTCCTATGAATAAGCATGAAAGCAATTCCTACCTATTCCCTCATGCCCTTGGGTTCAGCCACAGGCCTTCTTACTGCTCCTGGACCATGTCAAGTGTATCATTTCCTCAGGACCTTCCTACAGTCCCCCTGCCTGGACTGCTGTCCCCCAATATCTGCCTGGTTCCCTCGCTCCCTGCAGGCTCTTGTTCAGAAGGTACCTTCTCTGGGAAACCTTTCCTATCCATTGCTGTTTAAAATTGTATTGCTTAAAAAAATGAACAGTGGGACTATATCAAACTAAAAAGCTTCTGTATAGTCAAGGACACCAGCAGTAAAACAAAAAGGCATCCTACATTATGGGAGAATATATTCATAAATGACAGATCCAATAGGGGTTGACATCCAAAATATATAAAGAGCTCATGCACCTCAACAAACAAAAAGCAAATCATCCAATTAAAAAATGGGCAGAGGATCTGAACAGACACTTCTCCAAAGAAGAAATTCAGATGGCCAACAGGCACATGAAAAGATGCTCCACATCACTGATCATCAGAGAAATGCAAATTAAAACCACAATGAGATATCACCTCACACCAGTTAGAATGGCCAACATACAAAAGACAAACAACAACAAATGCTGGTGAGGATGCAGACAAAGGGGAACCCTCCTACACTGCTGGTGGGAATGTAAATTAGTTCAACCATTGTGGAAAGCAGTATGGAGGTTCCTCAAAAAACTAAAAATAGAAATACCATTTGACCCAGGAATTCCACTCCTAGGAATTTACCCTAAGAAAACAGGATCACCGATTCAAAAAGACATATGCACCCCTATGTTTATTGCAGCACTATTCACAACAGCCAAGATAATGGAAGCAACCAAGTGTCCATCAGTAGCTGAATGGATAAAGAACATGTGTACATATACACAATGGAATATTATTCAGCCATAAGAAGAAAACAAATCCTACCATTTGCAACAACATGGATGGAGCTAGAGGGTATTATGCTCAGTGAAATAAGCCAGGCAGAGAGAGACAAGTACCAAATGATTTCACTCATCTGAGGAGTATAACAACAAAGCAAAACTGAAGGAACAAAACAGCAGCAGACTCACAGACTCCAAGAAGGGACTAGCGGTTACCAAAGGGGAGGGGTGGAGAAGGGCGGGTGGGGAGGGAGAGAGAAGGGGATTGAGGGATATTATGATTGGCACAGATGGTGTGGGGGGATCATGGAGAAGACAGTGTAGCACAGAGAAGGCAAATAGTGACTCTGTGCCATCTTACTACATTGATGGCCAGTGACTGCAATGGGGTATGGGGGGGGGTACACAATAATATGGGTGAATGTAGTAACCATATTTTTTTTTCATGTGAAACCTTCATAAGAGTGTATATCAATAATACCTTAATAAAAAAAGAAACTGAAGGAACAAAACAGCAGCAGACTCACAGAACCAAGAAGGGACTAACAAGTTACCAAAGGGAAAGGGACTGGGGAGGGTGGGTGGGAAAGGAGGGATGAGGGGAAAAGGGGTCATTAACGTGCCCCCCTCCTAACATAATGTAGGGGGCGGGCATGGGGAAGGCAGTATAGCACAGAGAAGACAAGTAGTGACTTTATAGCATCTTACTACATTGATGGACAGTGACTGTAATGGGGTATGTGGTGGGGACTTGATAATTGGGGAGAATGTAGTAACCACAATGTTGCTCATGTGATTGTATATCAATGATACCTTAATAAAAAAATTGTATTGCTTAGTTCTCTTTGCAGAGCTTTATTTTTCTGCATTAGACTTTTTAAAAGGCAGGTTATATATTTCATTTATGTTGTATTGTCTGTCTTCTTCCCTCCTCCTATTAGGATGTAGGCACCAAAGGAGCAGTCATTTTTATCTGTTTGATCTGTTGTGTGCTCAGGGCGTAAAACAGTGCCTGGCACAGAGGAGGTGTGCACATTTTGTAGAATACACAAATGGATACTAAGAAAGTGTGAGAACTAATGTTCATGACTTGTTCTTTCTTTTGCCTCCATCTTTAAACAGTTGCATAACCTTTCCAGATGTGGAAAAATAGGACTATTGCAAAATGGGCTGCAGATTCAAGCATATATACCTTTTGCAGACTCCAGACTGATTGTTAAGTCAGATTTCAGCCATGCTCCCCATTCCCCACCCTGCCCTTTATTTAAAGTGTTTTTTGATGTATAAATCCCAGGTTTAAGAGATTCATATTCATGTCAACATATTTCATTATTTCAAAGTAGAGAAATAAAGTGTTTGCCAATGATTTAATTCATAAATATTTAGGAAGGTCCTACTCTGTGCCAAGCTCCCCATGGTAGGTCTTGCAGGATATACAAAGGAAAAAAACTAAACTTCAGTTCTGGAATGTCTTAGGATCGAGAAATAGATAGAAGGTTAGCAAAGATAAAGAGCATAGAAGGCAGAATATGGTGACAATTGGTCTGGGGATAGAACTCGTACTTCTGCCTCCATCCCTAGCTTTTGCTTTCATAAGAACCAATACTTTTATGAGGAGAGGCTCTTATTCCTAACTTCAGAGGCTCCTACTGTGTTGCCCCCCAACCCTACATCCTACCCCCCATAGGAAGGGAAAGGGGGAGGTAAGAGGTCAAAGCAATGCAGAGGGGCCTTGTGGGCCCTAAGCTCTGCCCAGGCGCGGAGCACACCGGCCTCCATCTTGCTCAGTGCTGCAGCGGACATGCAGGATTCCACCTCGAGCGAGGGGTCTTCGGGGCTGGGATACCTACTCTGATGCCTGCCAAGCTGCCTCCACCCCAGCCGGAGGAGCAGGGAGGGAGGAGAGAAATGTTCTGCTTTTACAGAACTGGTGCAGTCAGGTGGAAGGGGCCCCGGCAGGCCTGGTTCAGTCTCAGGGAATTCTGTCTCCTATAAAATTAAGGTAAGGGTACCCTGGGCTTGGGGTGGACAGCTCTAAAAGACAGTCTGCACATTATGAGTTCTTTCAGAAACACATTTAGAGAGAAGAAAACCACAGACAGATTTGTATACACAAAAACAACCCAACCATTTTGTGAGCACATTTTTAAGGATTTGCTATTTTCTTCTTATATATTTATAAATGACAGGGAAGGAGACAACATCATCATTAAATGGTATTCAGTCTGGAGAATGGGAGCCTCATACTCACCCAGGATTCTCCATAGTAACAAGGGCCAAGTTGGCAGATCCAGGTGCCAGAGGAGTTCTTAAAGGGTGTGAGAGCACTGGGTTGGGCAATCTAGGAAGACTTTGGAGAAGTGGTGTCTAGTACGACCCTTGGGCAGGCAAGGTTAAGTCCCTGGATGTGGCCATGGCTGAGGGCTCACTCTGGTTCTCCCCTATCCATATCCTTCCCCACAGAGTGAGGAACCCATGTGCTCACCTGTGTCTGCAGTTCTCTGCCCAAGTAACTCGGGACTGCTTAGGTCTACACAGCCCTCTTCCTCTGGCCCATCCCCCTGTGGCTGTGCTATGCTGCTGGTAAGGGCTCTGCTAGGCCCAATGGGTGACCAAGAGGTATTGTTTGTCAATGGAGTTTGACCGGGAGAGCAGGGTGTCAAAATGTGGGCACAAGGCCCTTGGCAGGGCTGGGTGGGACCGGGGTAGACAGAGAAGGTGGTGGGTCTCAGGCCAAGGGCCAGGGGCTAGAGGACACAGGCCAACTTTTTCTGTGCCACCACATTCAGGTTCAGAATGTCACAATGTCTGAGATTTATAAATTTGAACTTGGCCTTTGAGGTTGTATTAAGGGATATTTGCCAAGGTAGGAGAACAGATAGTATGTAATAGTGTGTTAGCTTGATTTATTCCTTTTTAGTATTTGGATCTCTGGTATGTGGGCCTCCTTTGCCCTCCTTTGTCAGATGTCAAGGCTAGTCCTGGGAGTATCTCTGGAGATGGGTTTGATGACTGGGAACAATTTGGATGGGTCTGGGTGGCAGAAGGTAAGAAAACCAGAGGCTTGGAGTGGGCATTTCCAGATGGCAGCGAGCAGAGTAGGGCAAGATAGCTGCTGTCCCTGCAGGCCTCCTCTCTGCCAGCGCTTCGGCATGGCATGCAGGGCCCTCCTTCTCAGCCTGGGCTCCGCTCACCTCCCAGACATCATCTTTCCATGTCTCCTCTGTGACACCTGCTGTGCTCCAGCTGGCTTGAGCCATTGGTGCCCTCAGCATGCCATGCTCTCCATACCTCCTGCCTGCACACATGATTTCTGCTCTGCTCCCACCACCCTCCTTCCTGAGTCCCCTGCAGACCCTTTGCCTGCTTACCTCCTACCTGTCTCCAAAATCTCCCTTAAACTATATTTTCTCTGGAAAGTCTTCCCTGAGGGTCCACGCCCCATGCCAACCCCATCATGACACCCATCACACTCTGAAATGGCCTTGTCTGTTTCCACCAAGCCATAAGCTTCTTGGATGAGCTGAGAGAGGATCAGTGTGGAAGTGGCAGAGAGGTTCCAAATAGTTGTGTTTCAGTTTAGTTTACTTTCGACTCTTAGTGGTGATCACAATTCTTATAGTGGTATTTGGGCAGAAGGAAAAGTGGAGAAAGAATAAGAAAACTTTGACAGAAGATGTTTGATGTAATAGAAAATATGCTGTGCTTTTAAAACATTTTTTCTCAAGAGGTCTGGGTCTTTATGTGGATTCCCTCTGACTGACCTGGGGAAGGTGTGTATGTGTGTGTGTGTGTGTGTGTGTGTACATACACACGTACACGTTCACACACAGGGGTGGGGAGGGAGCCCTCACTTACCCAAGCCTTTGTTGATAAAACAAGGTGAGTGGGTGTATCAGGGTTTTCAGCCCTTAGGTGTCCTGCAGGGGCAGCTCCCTGGGTGGCTAGTGAGTGGTCCCGGGTCCTTCCCCTGTGCACCAGTGCAGCAACGTCCACTGAGAAGTTGAGAATTACCTGTAAATTTTCATCCTAAATTTCCCAAACCTGAATAAAAAGAGCTCCAAGTCTTCTAGAGCTCTTAAGTCCCCTTGCAGGCCCCAGTTCCTGGGGCTCTGTGATTCTGCAGGAGGAAGTAGCGGCTGGGTCCTGGGAGGAGTGGGTGTGGCTGAACGCTGAGCGCTCATGTAGGGCTTAAATGGAAGGGAGCTTTGAATCTAGATTGTCTGACCCTAAAAATCTTCCCGCTTTGCCTCCTCCCCAGGGACTCACTCTGAGATATTTCACCTGGGCCTTTCAGATCCTGACCATGGGATCCCTGAATGTATTTCAGTTGGATATACAGGCTATCATCCCTTGACCACATATGATGATGTGTCTCTTGGCAGAAGGAGCTGCAGGTCCCATGGTTGGCAGAGAACCTCATGCCTGATCATGGGGAGAGGAACACTCAGCTGCTGAGGGGCTGGCAGCAGGTGTTCAGAGTGGAACATGCAGGATCACTGCGTGTCTCAGGTGGTGCATGCCACAGGGATGCATGTTCTCTCTCACTAGCCCAGATCCCAGCATGCAAGCAGTTGCTGAGTTGCACTGTTTTGGCACAACCTGGACAATCTGGTTGAGGGAGCTCAGTGCCCTCCATCTGCTGTAGGCACCTTCCACATTGTCTGTCTCTTCCCCAGTAGCCTGTTGTCCTTTGCTGCTATTTCCCACCCTCACTCAGGCTCCTGACCTGTATCTTCTCCTTTCCCATTCTAAATTTGGCCCTTCTGTCTCACTTCCTGGTGGCCAGCCTTAGTGAGTTCCTTGTTCATGCATAGTCACCTACTCTGTTAACTTCCCACGGGTATTTCTGGCTCCTGCATATCTCTCCCTCCTCTGCGACACTATAAAGCTTATCAATTAATCACTTCATTATAGTATAACTCCCCAAATGAATCATCATGCTGCTATGGTGTGCAGTAGGTACTCTGCAATACCTGTTGACAGGTGGTCTTATATCATAGGAACTGGCTGAAGACTCAGTGATGCCCTGGCAGGCCTGTGGGTGATGTGTTCTGGGGCAGAGGATGCCTCCAGCCATGCCCACAGTCCTCACCTGGGCACTCACCTCCATGTCCCTGTGTAAACCCCTTCCTGATCTGCGTGTGTGTTCTAGGGGTTCACACGTACCAGAGAATGATTGGCCGTGATTTGCTGGAGGTTGGAAGCACTGTGGGGTTTCTCCAGTAGGCAGGTGACAGACAAGATTTCATTATCTTCTATAAAGACAGCCTTTCCTGTATAGCTATAGAGAATGTGGCTCACATCATCAGGTGGGTGCAGGAGGTCAAATGGCATGAGTTACTATATCAAAAGAATTAGCTGAAAGAAGAATGTATTGCCTGATTAAGGAGATTCCTGGAGTATGGGAAAGACGCCCTACAAGGGACAGGTAAAGAGGAGGGAGAACACCTTTCTCCATATCCACAGACCCTTGGGTTTATTATAGAACTTTTTATAATCTGTATTCACCTAATTACAGTCACCCTATTCTGAAATCCATCTTGTTATTTGGACTGGGGTAACCTGTAACTCCCAATGAAAACTTGGCCCTAGTTACTTTTTATCAGCATGTTGACAGGAGTCAGCAATTCCCCTTGCCTTGCCAAAGTGGAGTACCTCCAGGGACACCTACTTTTTTTGGGATCCTGTGAGACAAATCCTTCCACCTCTTTTCACTGATAAGTTGGAAAATACTCTAGTATCAATTCTTATAAGCTGTTTAGTAACCAAGGCTCACAACACCAGTATGAGCGAATATCTGGACTTACAAAGAAGACAGGGGGTCTTTGCTTTACTAAATGATTTATGATAAGATTTACTGAAAGGACTTACCTTTCAGTAAAAAATGCATCTTATACATTAAAGGTAGGACTCAATTGGTCAACTTTTAGTTAACACAGAACTTTTCACTTAGAATCTTATTATTCAGAATGAATTATGCCTGTCTCTTGCCTAGACATAATGTGTATTTTCCCCAGGAGTGATATTTAATTGTGGGACTTTGCAGAGCTGGGGCAGGCCTGCGAGGAAGGCATCTGGGTCACAGTTTTCTGTCCAAGGGTTTTGGAGGCAGATGATGAGCTTGGGCTTCTGCTCCCCCTCACTGACTGAATAGCCATCTTCATTTTAATGTTGCAGATAACAGAAACCTACTCAAACTGGCTTAAGCACAAAGGGGGAAGCTATTTGAAAGGCAGGACTCAGGTCAGTGTGGGGACCCAAGGAATCAAAACCAAGATTTGAATGGCTTTCTCCATGAGGTGGGGCTTGGCAGCCAGCATAAAGCTCGTACCCTGATATCACCACTCCAAAAGTATGAGCTTCTTTCTAGCGCTAGTTACAAACAATTTTTTTTTACAGAGGACTCTAATTGGTCTGAGTTGGATCATGTTCCGCCTCTTGGACAAATCACCGTGACCATCAGGATAAGTTTCTAGGGTTGGCTGCGGGTAACGGTCCTGGCAAGGACTAACCGGTACACTCAGTGATTTAACTGAGGAGAATTCAATAACAAGATTATTTACGGAGCTACAGTCAGGAGTGAGGAAACTAGTAGGGGATAGTGAAGTCCCTAGAGACGTGCAACAGAGGGAAGCCATCATACCCCCAGATCTGAAGGGGCAGGGGGAGGGACCATCGCTACCAGAGGCCAGCAAGGGCTGGCACCCTGGAAGAAGAGCCTTCTAGCAAGAGCTGTGGCTGGGGAGGTAAACGCTTGCTGGCAGATTTCACTGAGGTGGCTGAAGAACTGGTGCTTAGACCCACAAGACCACTTTATATGCTGTAGGTCTCTGTTTGCACATTAGATGTTATTATTGTTGCCAGACAAGACTATCTGACAGCTTAGGATCTTGTTGAAATCTAGGGCCAACTTGGGGCTTTATGAGACCCTTCATTACTAAGGTATTTTGGGCCGAGGCTGGGCAGCTATGAGGAGGGGCCCTGTCTCCATTACCTAATCTTACTGGGATTATATGGCCTTTGTCTGTCAATATAAGAGAACCCCCTAGCTGGCCTGCTGCTCTCGGTGAATCCAGCATTGTGGTGAAAGTAGGGAGCCTGAGACACAATTGCTATGAATTGGGATTTGAGGGTTAATACTAATCATGCTGATTCTGGGGTGAGGAGCTCTTTGGAAAAACAGAGGGAACCTGGGCCCCTGGGTTGTGAGGAATTTGATTTCAGTGTATCTGCTCTTCCACCCAGCCTGCTTCCTATCCAACATGAGTGACCTAATGGGGGTCTCAACCCTTTGGCGAACACCCACTCTTGCAAAAAGATCTGGGATCAATTTCTTACAGGCATTGTCAAAAAGCAAAGCCCCTCCTGGTGCATTTACATTTTATTGTTAATGTTGGGAAGCCTTTTTCTCATAAGTGTCATGCCTCGGGAAAAAGAGAGGAAAAGTATTGTTGACTTGAAGGTTCTCTGCATCAGGTGGCAGATGGCAAGGTGGGGTGAGGAGGTGAGTCTTAGAGATGAGCAGGGAGCAGCCCCTCCAGATATGTCATCGGGCGGTACATCTGGCGGTACATCTGGATGTGACCCAACTTAGCAGGGAACATTAAAGACAGCACCGTATGGAAAACTAGCAGAATAGTTGTGAGGAAGCAAGGGCACAAATGGGCAAGTCCCTGTTGTCCCTGCTGGAGGCCCTCTGTGATACAAATTTCTGTAGCTACCTCAAGGGCATAACCACGATGTGATCTATTACATATGTTTGTATCTGATGATAATCACTGTCTTAGTCCATTCAGGTTGTATAGCAAAATGCCCCAGACTGGGTAACTTATACACAATAGAAATTAATTTCTCACAGTTCTGCAGGCTGGCAGTCTGCAATGAGGGTGTCAGTATGCTTGGCTGAGGGCCCTGTTCTAGGCTGCAGACTGACTACTTTCTGGGTCCTCACATGGTGGAAGGGATCTAGGGAGCTCTCTGGAGTCTTTTTTTATAAGGCACTAATCCCATTCATGAGGGCTCCACCCTTACGATTTAAGCACCTCTACAAGGTGCCACCTCTTAATATCATCACTTTTGGGGCTTAGGATTTCAACATGGGAATTTGGGGGGGACACAAACATTCAGACTAGAGCAATTGTGAAAGTGCCAGCCTGAGTACACAAAGCACCTCCGAACCAAAGCAGCACTGAGATGGCTGTGATCATCAATTTTCACCAGCACGGAATTGAGAAAAGGGAGGGCTGAGCTCTCATCTCTAATCTGCTAAATTATTTATCAAGAACAGTCACACATTATATAGCTGCTTTCCTTTTCTGTGACTCATAAATGTATTTCAAAAGTTAACAGTAGATGATTTCAACACACTTTCCAAATACTCAAAGCTATAAGGCTTGTTCTGCTCTAAGGGGGCAGAGCATGGCTCAGTTTCACGTCATCGTTCTAGTAGGAAGTACACAGTAAAGAAGTTTGTCATTGATGGACCCAGATTCTAGGTCATTCATGGTTTTAGATGTTTCCTGCAATGTAGAAACTTAATTGGGAAGTCCAGTTGCTGCTAAATTCTAATATTTTATGCTAAGTACATACTATGCTTCTGTCTAACTTTACTTCTTCCTAGAGTCCCTACTGGTTAGAATAAATCTCAACTTTTCCAGGGATTACAACGTTTCTCTGCAAAGCTCATGGCTTTTCCCACCCCACCACCTCAGATTTCCATGATCTGGATGAACAAGGGAGGAAAAATTGTGCAAGACATGGATTATGGAGATATTCCTCCCAGTGGGAACGGAGCCTATCTGACATGGGTGTCTTTAACATTAAATTCCACACCATCTTGTAAGACGTATTGCACTGGGAAGAGAGCAGGTCTATTTTTGGAATGGTTTCTTTTTACATTAGAGAGTTAAGACTTAATGTATGTTTGGGTGGCCACAGTGATGCAGGTGACGTCAATGCCTTTTCCCACCAGCTGCATGGGACTCTCATCAGGTACATGAATGGTCAAAGCCTCTTTGTGCTCCCAGGTCTTTGCCCCACACTTAACACAAAATAAAAACGCCCAGACGGATAAAGAGGAGGAGATGAAGTCCGTGGCAAGGATGTGGTGACAAGATATTTCATAATGCACTTCCAACATTTCTGTTTCTCCCTCAGGGATTTTATAATACGGAATTATCATATAAATAAAATATAAAGGGGTGATTTTTAATAAGCCTAAATTTTTGTAAACTTCATTTTCTAGTGGTTCAAAATGACATAATTTATTAATAATGGTAGACTTGTTATTGCTTCATTCATTTGTGTTTGTTATTTACAGAAGCTCAGTAATTGGAATCTATGAACTATTTGATAACAGTCTAAACATTTAAAACAAAGAGCTGTGCTATCATCACAGTCGTGTTTGGGCTTTGGATTGTCTTTACCTAATAGTTGATTAAGAACACTGGATGAAAAATCTCTTCAACTCCCTTCTTCTAATTCTTCTTTTTTTTTTAACTCCAGTCCATTTATTATGTGTTTTCTTTTTTTTTTTTCACTCCGGAACCGTTTATTGCATCACATTACAACCGATTCAACTCCATTCCACAACACTGCACCGTGTTCTGTCGCATTCCATTCTGCAAAAAAAGGCTCCACTCTTTTCCAAAACAATCAGGAACCGTCTATTGCATCACATTACACCCCATTCCACAACTCTTCACTTCATTTCGCAACATTCCACTATGTTCTTTTTTTTTTTTTTTTTGAGAGGGCATCTCTCATATTTATTGATCAAATGGTTGTTAACAACAATAAAATTCTGTATAGGGACTCAATGCACAATCATTAATTAACCCCAAGCCTAATTCTCAACAGTCTCCAATCTTCTGAAGCATAACGAACAAGTTCTTACATGGTGAACAAGTTCTTACATAGTGAATAAGTTCTTACATGGTGAACAGTACAAGGGCATTCATCACAGAAACTTTCGGTTTTGATCACGCATCATGAACTATAAACAATCAAGTCAGATATGATTATTCATTTGATTTTTATGCTTGATTTATAAGTGAATCCCACATTTCTCCTTTATTATTATTATTATTATTATTTTAATAAAATGCTGAAGTGGTAGGTAGATGCAAGATAAAGGTAGAAAACATAATTTAGTGCTGTAAAAGGGCAAATGTAGATAATCAGGTCTGTGCCTATAGACTAAGTATTAATCCAAGCTAGACAAGGGCAACAAAACATCCTATGTGTTTTCTTTTTAAGCACAGGCAGACCAAGAGGCAATGGCCCTATGAAAGGGAGGGGAGGAAAGTTTTTGAAGAGCTTGGTTTGGCCGGGCCAGCCTCCTCTGTCACAGGGATCTTGAGCTGTCCTATCAGAGCCCTGGCCTCTGTCTCTCTGTTCTTGCTTCCACCCTTTTCAAGTTCTTCTGAGCCTTCCCTTATTTCCAAGGACCTTACTTGGTTTTTCCTCTTCTATTTTTGACCTGAGGGGAGATGGTTTTTGCAGGTATGATCAGGAGGAATGGTTGCCCACTAGGAAGGCCAGCTGATCATTTTCTAGCAGGGTCCCTCAGAGTGGTCACACCTTATTTTAGCCATCCATATCTTGGTCTTTGTCCTCACATGTGCAAGTTGAGTGACCCCATGGACTAACCGTCTGGGCGCTTACATTGGAGTGCCAGTATGTTAATTTTCTGTGAAAAATATGATTGCTAAGTGGGCCAGACATTTGTCTCAGCTGATCAGCACATATTCCAGCTGCAGAGCCTGCATGAGAACAATTAATTCCAGTCAGAAGGGCTTGGTGGCCCTTGACTTGGTACATGGGGTGCAATCTTGTTCTTTAGCTTCTCCTGTCCAGGGTTTGCTATTCTTTTCACACATGGTTTATCAGTTCACAGAGCATGCTCCGGGGAGGAGAAGCATCTGCCCAAAGCCTCAGGCAGCGCAGCCTCTGCAGAAGGGGCACAGGCCTCCCTGATCAGGGGCTCCCACTCAACCACAATGCCCCACTCAGAGGAAGGGCCCCCACAGCCCTTTCCAAAATGCCCTCACCGCCTCTCTTTCTTTGGACATTGGCCATCTGTTAGCCTTTTATCTCTGGAACATCTCTGCTTCTCCCTTTCACTCTGGGCTCCATTTCTCCAACATCCTTCTATCTTCTGATTGCTCCAAACTGTGCAGGCTGTGTAACAAATCCCAAACCTTAATGGCTTAAAACAACATTTCATTATCTTTCATAGTTTCTGCGCATCAGGAATTTGGGTAGGACTTGGCTAGGTAGTGCTGCCTTCGGGTCTCAGTCAGACAGTGGCTAGAACTGAAACAGTGCAAGCATGGAGCAGCTGACGGTGGGGAGAAGGCATCTCTCACTCTGTGTAGACCCAGGAACTGTCCATATGGTCTCTCTGTATGGACTAAATTGGGATTCCTTGCAGCATGGTGGCCTCAAGGCAGTGAGGCTGCTTACATGGCAGCCAGCTTCCCTCAGAGTGAGTACCCAAAAGATCAGGGCAGAGGTACTAGCATTTCCAAGACCTAACCTTGGCAGTCCCGTAGTACACTTTTTGTCATATTCTAACTGGTCAAAGAAGTCACAAGGGGAGGGGATATAGACTTTAATCCTTAATGGGAAGGCTGTTTCAAAGTCGTATTATAAGAACAAGTAGATGGGATATACGTTGTGGCCATTTTTGGAAAGATGCAATCTGTCACAATTGCCGTGCTCCACCATCCTTTCCCCATTCCGCTGGTATTAGTTTCCTAATGTTACTGTAACAACGTGCTCCAAACTGGGTGGCTTCTAGAAAACAGAAATTCATTGTCTCATAGTTCTGAGGTCAGAGGCCAAAATCAAGGTATTGGCAAGGTCATGTTCCTTCGAAGGCCCTAGGGAAAGACTTGTCTTGTGGCTGTGTAAATCCAGTTGTGGTGTTCTCTGTGTCTGTGTCTCAGGGTCCAAATTTCCCTTTTTTATTAGGACACCAGTTATATTGAATTAGGGGTCCACTCTACTTCAGTGTGGCCTCATTTTAACTGATTATGTCTGCAGCTGTATTTCCAAATAAGGTCTCATTCTTAGGTACTGAGGGTTAGGACTTGAACATGAATTTTGGGTGGGCACAATTCAACCCATCGCACACCCCCACTAAATCTCTACAGGCTCCATTCAATCCAGCAAAGCTCCTTTTGTTCCAGTGGGTCAAGTAGCAGTTAGGAAGTAAAAGGCATTAAATGAATTTGCCCTAAAGTGAGATTGATTAGTACTTTTACCTTAACTCTCCATGAGAAGAGTTACATCAAATGAATCTGGTGGGATTTTGGATGATTCTGGGGGTAACTGGGAGGTAGTGATCCTTTCTTTAAATCACACCACTTAGTTTTCTTCCATTTATCAGGCTCATCCCCAACCTCTTTGGGGCAGGGAAAGGTGCTCTTGGCCTCGAACATTCAACTGTGATGATGAGAGGAGTTGCTCTTTATCTGCTTGCCCAGTAGCTTTTTCCTTCTAGAACCTAAGGCTTCTGATGCCTACTGTCTTTCTCAGTAAGAAGGTCACATACTACCTGAGGGATGCAGATGTCTTTCAGTAAGTTAAATATGAGTTCAGACCCCTGGACCCTGTACTTCTCTGGATATAAGATTTCTGGAAACCCTGCTGAGGAAGAAGCCTACTCACTGTGGCTCCAGGGAACTCACCAAGGCTTTTACTGGTGGCCCCTCTCCACTGTTGGCTTAGCTGAGTAAAAAGAACACCAAATACAGCCACTTACACAAGTGATTTACTATATAGTAAGATAAATACCAAATGTGCCATTGAAAGTATCTCTGCCATACATCTTATTTGATTACAACACTAAACTGCTCAAATTACCCTTCTTCTGGCTTGTGAACTGACTAAGGACATGAGCAGGGCCACAGATAACCCATACAAGACATATTTATGCAAATTAGAAAATTATTCCCTTCTTCTAGGTGGACACTGACCCAGGCCAGACCACAAGGATTAGCCAGCAGAACATGGAGTGGATTTCCACCCTGTTTGTCCCCTCGGTAGGGTAGCTTTGTGCAGGGCACAACCTTACATGGCAACTCCAGTCAAACCATTAGAAAATAGATGGAAATTGGCTATAGACTGAGTTGAATGAATTGATTAGGAAATGATGGGTAATAGTGGGAAAAAAACAGACCAATTCATGCAAAATGATGGAACTGGAAACTCTGTTGTACATCCAAACAACTAAAATTATCTGAAAGGTTTTACATAATTGTACCATGGAGTTTATTTATGGTGATCTATTTTAAAATTTTTATGTCATATCATACAGTCTGTACGATGCCTTCTATGTATTAGGAACTCAGCAAATACTTCTTGAATGAACCAGTACAGTATTTTAATTAGCTAGTCCTCATGTACTGGTGCAAAAGAACAGTGTCATCTTACAACTGAAGTCATAGAGGGGAAATATCTCACTCAGGATCGTATGACATTCCAGGGGCCCAGGATGAACACTGCAAGGACTTAGATGAATTCTTCAAAGTTTTTAGCAGCATTAACATTCTTTGCTTAATACTTGAAATTACCATTGCCTTGTTAGTGAGATTAGGGATCCTAAACACATTCAAACCACATTACTCCTCCTCATACACATATTTTAGGGACAAGGACCAAATTCAGAGGTTCTTGCATAAGGCACCATTTTTCCTAAAGGCTATGGAGAAGCAGTGCTAAGAAATGAGTTCTCAGCCATCTTGGGGGACCAACTATCTGATACCTACTATCTTTATTCCTAAGGCCAATAGACCTGTTACATAATCTGAATTTTCCTCTCTATAGGCATTTGGGTATTTCCTTAATGAAAGTTTTTGAAATACAAATTTCATCAATTCTTTTCTGTGACCTAGGAAATTCATGAAACTGCACATTCTAAGAAGAATGGATCATGTATGCTTTTTGCTCTCCCCTTCCTCCCATTCATTGTGATCTGAACCCAGCAGGAGTTTTGCATTAGTCCTTCGGCGGAGGGGTGTGTTTTGTGAGAGAATGTTGGGGACCAGAAGGTTCTGACTCGGTTGGGGCTGGGTGGCAGCTGGAAGGCTGGGCTGGCACGGAGCCCTGGCACACCAAGACGAGGCTGAAGCAAGTGCCGCGACTGCAGCCAGACTTCTGAAGAAGCAAAACAGGGGCGGCCAGGGAGGAGGAACAATGAAGGAGAAAAACAGCTTCTGAGAAAACAGCTTCTCAAATGGAAAATAAATGCAGGAAACAGGAGGCTGCCTAACGAAATGGGAAGCCACCAGAATGGAAAAGGAAGTGAAACCTAGGGAGAAATGAGACGTTCAAACCAAACTAAAGCGGTCTTTGCTTTTTTTTCCTTTTTGAGTTAATAGCATGAATTCTAAGGTGAATCTGTTACCTGAACTGCATAAAAGCTCTTTTTTTCCTGAGAACATGACAGTGACCAATTCTGGGAATACACTGAGAAGACACAAACTCTAACCAGTGACAATTCTGGGGAAATCTGAAGGGCTGGAATAATAAAAAGTAAAACATTTGGAGTCCCATCAGCTGCTGAAATACAACCCCTAATGTTCTAAAAGCACATACTGTGTGGATTACTAACCGAATGGCCACAAATACATAGTCTGTGCTTTACGCAAACAGGAAGTTACCAAACCAGATGTAACCCCCAGAGGCAGAGTACTTGGGCTGCCCTCCACCTTACTTGTAAAAGACTGAATTAGTCATCGATCCCTGAGAATCAAGGAGGGTTGAAGAGGAAAGGCAAGCTGCGCTAACTCAATTAGGCCTTTGCAACTGAAACTGAGATCAAATTTCAAAGATTTGTAAACTTGCCCAGCTCCGTGGACTTGAAATCAGTCTACAAGATGATGTGTTCATAGTCCCAGTGATGAAATTTCTGAGGATTGTCTCTGCCACAAGGAATTAGTAGCTTCTCTGTGTGGTACCGTATACACTCTATTTTCGTTAAAGTCACAAAGTTTATTTACTCCAATTTCTTACTAAAAATCTGCCATGGATATTGATATTCACATTAAATTCTTAGGGCCTTCATTAGTTAATCAGCCATTTATAGAATGAATATTCCATGAGGCCTGAGACTGTAGTGCCTGGCACATAGTAGGCACTCAATACACATGCATATTGACTATATGAATTTCTGTAATACCTACTATGAGCTAGACTGTATCAGCAATAGAGCCCAATGCCATTTTGAAAATTAACAAGTACAGAAATGGCCCAGATATATGCTTATAAGCATATCAGGCTCACACCATAGAAGATGATTTTAGGGAAGGTGATCTACAATGTATTTGCATAAAATAGACTGTGGATATTATGTTAATAGAAGAAATACAACTCTGACAGAGACCTTCTGTAGTAATGCTGAAAAACACAGGTTGGATGAAACTTTAGAGTAAAATAAGAGGGCCTGAATATAAACATCCCTTTAATGAAGAGGAGGGAGAGAGGGCGGCTAGGGCTGCCTGCCTGCCCTGCCTCCCCGCAGCAGCTGGGCTGGGCTTCCAGAACCAGCAGGCAGGTGCGAGGTGATATCTAGGAACTCAGAGATGTCCAGCAAGACCGGGCAAATTCTAATCCTCTAGTTTTCCTTTTGCTTCCCCACTGGCCAATCCTCAGTATTAGCTCCCTCTCCTAAGTGCCTTTTGGCTCTGCCGCTCAACTGACACTTGCTACTCTGCGTTGGTATGAATGTGTCTGCATAACTTATCGCTCTAGCTCGACTGGGGCTGACCACTTAAGGACACAGTCAGAGTTCCATCTCCTCACTTAGCATTAGGTCCATTTTAAGTTGTTTAACTTCTCTGAGCCTCAGTTTTATAAAAAAAAAAAACAGTGTTAGGAAACACACGTCTCCCAGGTAATGTGGGAATTAATGAGAAGTGTGTGGATGAAAGCACAGTGCATGGGCGTGGTACATGCTGCGTTTCTCTTCCCCAGGGTTTTCTCCAGGGATTGCTCCCCTTGTCCCACATATCACAGCTGCCATGTATTGAGGGCCTACGGTGGACTGGGCCCTTTACATATATTATCTGTCTTCCTTGTAAAACTTCGGCAACAGGTTATTATCTCCATTTTGCCAAAGTTCAAATGAGTTATGTTTCTTGTTAAGATGACAGTTTCTAAGTGGCAGAGGCATGGTTTAAGCACAAGTCCTTCTCCATATACAGCTTGTAATCTTTCCATTATGCCACCCAGTAGGCACTCAATCGATGCTCGATGAAAATTATAAGGTGTCATCTACTCTACTCAAAACTATGTTCGATGGTGAAACTTGGGAACAAAGGAATAAAAGCAACTTTACAATGGGTCAGAAACTTAATAAAGTTTCTTATAAATTCATGAGATTCTGGATCTTTTTGCTCAGTTTTTGATGATGTGGCTTAAATGCTGAGTAAGGTCCGGAGGGCCAAGTGAAGCACATAGGGAGTTGTCACATATTTCATGGAAATGTCAATGAGGCCTGTGGATAAGACTCATTACTTGTCAATTCTTGCCAGATTGGAATAGCTGACGCACAAAGGGAAATCATTAAACCCTCCTCGCCTTGCAAACAAGCTCACCCAGATCCAATGGTACATAGAATTTTAGAGCTGGAGGGTTGCTTAGGGGTCATAAAGTAAAATTTTACTTTTCTGTCTCATTTTACAGATGAGAAAATTGAGGCATGGAGAGAGTAAAATTATTTGCCAAAAGAAACTCTGAAACCAATTATAAACTTCAAGTCTTTACATGAATATGTTCAACATCACCAGTCATTGGGGAAATGCAAATTAAGACCACAGAGATCACCACACCTATAAGAACAGCTGTAAAAAAGTGGTGACAATACCAAATGGGTTGAGGATGTGGAGAAAAAGGATCATTCACCTACTGTTGGTGGGAACATAGAACAGCAAAGGCATTCTGGAAAATAGTCTGACTACTTCTTAAAAAATACATACTTACCCAAAAGTCACAGTCCTGGCAATTTACTCCAGAGAAATGAAAATTTCTGCCCACCTAAAAATCTGTACATAATTGTTCATTCAGCTTTATTTGTAATAGTCTGAAACTAGAAACAACCAAAATCTCCCTCCATAGATGAATGGTTAAACAGTGGTACAGCCATGCTGTAGAATACTACTCAGCAATAAAAAGGAATGAACTATTTATATACGCAACACTTTGGATGAGTGTCAAGGGCATTATGCTGACTGAAAAAAGCCAATCTCAAAAGATCACATGCTATATAATTCCATTTCTATAACATTCTCAAAATGAGAAAATTATAGAGCTAGAAAACAAGTTGTTGCCAGGGTTAGGGATGTTGGGGGAGAAGGGTGGTATGACTATAAAGGGGTAGCAGGAGAGAGATCTTTGTTATGACAGCAGTCCTGTATCTTGATTGCAGTGGTGGTAACAAGAATCTATACGTGATAAAAAGACATAGAACTATACACATATATTGTATCAGTATCATTTCTTGGTTTCAATATTGCATGAATGTTACATAAGACATAACTGTGGAGGAAACTTGGTGAAGGATACAAGGGACCTGTCTGTACTATCTGAGCACTTTTTTTGTGAATCTATAGTTATTTTAAAAAACAGTATATTTTTTAAATTGAAGGGCAATGCAGCAACTCATTTCTGTTATGATTCTTATAATTATCTGGCTTAAGTGAAACTAGTTCCAGGTAGGTATTGGCCAAATGATAGAATTGACTGACTTTTCAAGCTTGTTAAAATGATCTGTTCCTGTTATTATAGTTCCCCCAAAACTCTTCTTCAGAAAAATTTCATTTATGTGTAATCAGTATATTATAAATTAAGACGCTTAAGAGGCTCCATTAACAATGGAATAATCTATAAAGCTATATTGTTAGAACTTGGTAATCTCATGTTGTAACATTAAAAGTAATTTGGGGACTATTGGGGCATATTCACTGTTTGAAAACCCCATAGAGGAAAAAGAGCGAGGTATTTGGTGCCTGGATCTTGCTGCCATCTTTCCTCATTTGAAGATGCACCACCTAAGGTTACATTATTTACCTGTGAGACTGTAAATTCTCACTTGGTGGTGGGCAGCTCCAGATGCTTGGAACTTCAGTCCTCTTTTTGCACAGGCAGGAGATCTACGTACTGCTGAAGAATGATCACACCTCAACCATTCTGATTGTTGACTTCTCAAGCTGGTTTCCTTGCAGCAGCTGTTTTCTAGTTGTTCACAGCTGCATCTGGAATCTGCAGGTAAATCTCCTTTTTTCTGGGGCTCTCAGTGACCTCAGGGGTATGAACTAAGTCTTCCTGTTGTGACTGTACTGGGCAACTGAATAAATCGACTTCAGTTAACTGCCTATTTCCCTAGAGGGCAGTTACTCATGGAATTTATCCATGTATTTGGTTAGCCATGATGGTCAGAATCTCCACTCTGCTTGGCATGGATTTATAAATGTAACCCTGGTCAGTTTTGTCCACAACAGCTATTTCTAAACTCTCCGTACTCCCTCAAGCTCCCTGCTTGATCCCGCCTCATCTAACTGACTGCAAAAATAAAGTGGAGGCTCTCTGAAGTTCCTTAGCTCCCCAGGCACAAATAGATCTGCAACCCATCTCCCCTTTACTCACATGCAGTCTCAGTAAAGGTATTCTACTTCTATTCGGTGCTCACCCCACACCTTCGGCTCTAGATCCTATCTTTATTGACTCCCCCCAAGATCTTACCAATTATTCCTCTCCCTGCTGTATTCCTATTTCATAGGCTGGTGTAGGTGCGTATAGAAAAGAGCACAGATCTCACAGCCAGCCAGACAAGGGTTTGAATCCCACCTCCTCTGTTTACTAGATGTGTGATCTTAAGTACTTAAAAAAAAAAATTGTGGTGAAATGTACATAAAATTCCCCTCTAACCTAGTTTTAAGTGTATGTGCGGTAGTGTTAAGTACATTTCACATTGTGGCGCAACTACTCTCCACAACCCTTTTCCTCTTGTAAAACTATAACACTATGCCCATTAAACAGGAACACCCTGTGCCCTGTCCCCAGTCTCTGGCAACCACCCTTCTTCTGTCTCTCAGAGTGTGTCTACTTTAGGTACCTCATAGAAGAAGAATCATATGGTATTTATCTTTGTGACTGGTGTATTTCACTTAACATAATGTCTTCAAGGTTTAATCATGTTGTAGCATGTCTCAAGCAAGTTGAAAAACCATCTCCAAACCCCAGTCTCCTCACCCATAAGCCCCACACCTTCCCAAGAGTTGTTGAGAATTAAATATGATTGGAACTCAACACCGATTGGTCCCCTTTCCTCTTATCCCCTGTCGTTCCCCCTGAATGAAAACTTGCCTTTTACCAGATCTCTCTCAACTTTCAGAACCGCCCCCCCATCACCAAGGTTCTGAATTTCTCTCTCTCCTTAAAACCTTTCCTCATCCTCACAGTTGGGAGCCTTAAGAGCACGCCGTCTGCTAGCTGTCTCCACTCCTCCCTTTCCTGTCACTCCCCAGCACTGTGCAGAAGGACTGACGTGTCGCTACAGTTCCAGTTATACCATTGCTGGGAAGGTCACTGGGGAATTCCCAACTGTCCAATTTACTTCTCAGTCTAATTTTCACTTTCCTTTCTGTGATATATGACATGAGTTAACGTCATGCGATCGCCTTTCTTTGTTGAAATCTCCTTCCAGGCTTCTGTGATGTCCTGATGTAGCATTCTGAACTGGTCAAAATGGCGGCTAGGGATGAACAGAGGGTCTGTTTTAACGTATTTTTTTTTTTAATTCATTCATACAACAACTGTGTGTTGAGCACTACTCTGTGCCAGCTACTGTCCTTGGTGCTAGGGATCCTCAGTGAACAGCACAGACACATGTGATGCCCTGACTCGCTGCGGAACCGGATGCTACTGCATTAGGGGTGGGATGGTGGCTGGAGCTCCCCCTACCCATGCCCATTTTCCTGGACTTTATCCTTTTCTGCAGCTAGCGGAAGGAAAAAGTAGCTCCAACCTCTTTCTCTGACACCATGAGTATTGATCCCCATCTATCCCCTTGCCCCCGTGCCCTGCCCCCGAGAGCATTACCTTCAGCCTCTCTGATCCCAGCCTGGTCCTCGCACATAGTCCACTTACAAACCAGTCATGATGACTTTCTATTATGATGATGATTTCTATTATATACGACTTTCTATCCTTCCCCTGTCTGTGTCCCCTACAAGGAGGTGAGTTGCATGATGGACGGGGCTCTACTTATCCTGATGTTCTCAGGGCTTGGTGTAGTGAATCTTCATTGGATGAACGATGTTGAAGAACTTTTCTTCTTAAAGTTGATTAACTAGAATATTGTCATGGCTCTTTCTGTCCTCTTACATCTTATTGGTTTAGAACCTAAACTGTGGAGATTTAAATAAACCCAGAAATATTTAGGAAGCATCTTAGCTTCTTTTTCTTTAAACAGCCCTCCACTGCCACTAATTTGGCAAATAAAGTTGGGCTACTCAAAAGTCTTCTTCATTCCTCTTTCTCTAGCATGCTGGAATTGGAAGGGACCTTGTCATTACACAGATTAGGATCCTTAGGACCCTGAAATGCCATGGTTTAGTGGCAGAACCCCTGCCTGGTTAGTGGCTGAATCCCACGCAAGAATCAGAGCCCTCACGCAGGGTTCTTTCCGCTATCCCCTGCTGTTGTTCAAGAACTCAAATGAAAAAATGTTTATAGAGTACCTGCTAGATATAAGACAGTAGGCTGAATTCTACTGGAGAGGCAGAGGTTGAAAAAAATCCCTACCTTGAACTATTTTATAAACTAGTAGGAAGAAAGACAAGCATGCAGGACATTGTAGAAAATATATGCAAAAAGTAAGGTGCATGAAAAATCCATGTAGCAATAACTCCAACTTGAGGGACTGGCAGAAGACTTTGGTGTCAAGGTGGTATCTTAAGTGAGCCCTCTCTTCTCCTTTGGGAGAGTGCTTATGGGTGTGTGGAGATGCGAACTTTGAATCCTCCTCTGGCTCCAGAAACCAT
This sequence comes from Manis javanica, assembly GCF_040802235.1. Classification (NCBI taxonomy): domain Eukaryota; kingdom Metazoa; phylum Chordata; class Mammalia; order Pholidota; family Manidae; genus Manis; species Manis javanica. The sequence goes on from NC_133166.1 coordinate 89,353,182, forward strand.
CTCCAGCAGGATTGGAACACTGTGCAGATTGGACTGGAACCTCTTACTGTGTGCTTACGGGAGAGGCTAGGAATCATGACAATGCCCAGGTGAACCACAGAATTTCTGAGCAAAGAAGAAAGAACCATGCTCGTTCAGGCACATATTTACAACCTCATCTTTTCTTAATTTAAAATGTTACTGAATAAGGGGCTTTTGAGCCAGGAGTCTTAGTTTGCAAGTCTAGTCAATACAACTTGATTTTCTATAACAGCCTTCTAAAATGGCCAAGATGTCAAGTGATACAGGACTGAGGAGAATAGTCAGTAGAATTAATGCGCTAATGAGGTTTGCTCAGGATTAACACATTCAGGAGCCCACCAGTTAACTGTCCTTTCTAATACCTCCCAGGCATGCATATTCTGAGTTCAGAATTTGGTAAAGTTCCTGATCTATGTATATCTCAGCTCTCCTATGCTTTTTGTTGTTAGATTTTTTTTTTAATTTTTTAATTTTTAATTTATTTTTATTTGTTTTTTTGGGGTTTTTTTTGCAGGGCTTGGTGAGTAGATGAAGAGTTGGATAAATGAATGGCCTTAATTAAAGCTAGCTGAGTGACAAACCCCCGACTGAGCTATCTGATCATTATACTAAATATTGGTTATATACCTGCATAATCATGTATTTGCTTAGCATCACCCAGATGTTCACAGATTCACACAGCCTTTCCCCCACCCAGGTTTGGGTCAGAGCAGAAATTATGCTCTCTGGGATGAAAATATTCTATTTTCCTACTGTTCTGGTGCTGACCTTGCTCCCTAATTAACATCCCTCTATTATGCAGAGTTCTTGCCAAGGTAAAAAGAATGTAAGCATCTCTGGATTTGAATGTCTAACATCTGAGTCAGCCACAAAGGCCTTGGAAGGAGGGGCCTTTGGAAATATCCCACCACATACACACTCCCACTCCTCTCTCCTTACTTTAAAAGCCCTTCCATGGTCTCCAAAATATCTCTTCTCATCATAAAGGTTTTTTCTTTTAAGATATTTCAGAGTTAAGGTTGGGGAAGGTAATGTCTGAAAATTCTTTATATCTTTATAAACTGCTCCTCCATTCTCTTTCCTGGACACCCCTTCCTCCAGGGAGAATAGCTGTTTTTATCCTCCCTAAACCATTCATTCAACGAACCTGTGCGACTGTAACCCTGTGCATACCATGTACAGCAAGCACTAGTGCTGAAGGGAGTGTGTGGGAGCAATTCTTGTGGGAGCGTTAGGCTTAATCATATCACTTCTCTATTTTGTCTGCCAGAAGAAAGTTTGCCAATTGTATATTCCCTCTCTTATGAAACCAGAAAATAAAGAGATAATTTATGAATATTCCAAGTGTCTTCCTTTACCATCAGTTCTCCTATCGATCCATCCCTCCATCCATCCCTTCACCCTAAGGCTTTAAAGAGCCCTTCCAATATTTGGGTGCCTCCTTTGGTCCAAGCCCTGTGGATCCACACGGAGACCCGCCTGCTGCCCTCAGGGAAGTCCCAGTCCCGAGGGACATGGTTGTATGACAGACCATGAACTAGAATGTCAGTCAAGAGTGGAAGCATGTACACAATGCAGAAGGAACTGAGCCCGGAGTTTCTAGCAGCTGAGGCTGATTGTGAGTTAATTCATGGGACAGGTCTGTTTTTGATAGACACTTAAGTTCTCTTTGGTCTATTTTTAAGAAAATTTAAAAACAGCAAAATCTAGAATCTAATTTGATATGCATAATCTTTGAATCCTTTGGGGGCATATTTGGCTCTTTCATTTCTCCCCCTTTTTCCTTTATCTTCAGGCTCCTGACTTTCTAGAAGGTGTGTTTCCAGTCTGTTCTTTTTGTTTAGCGCGTCATGTGCTTTCCCTTCCCATCCACGTCCCCAGTCATGCTGGGAGATATTTCAGGACCCCAGAGAGCCTGGGGCTGGCAGAGCAAACTGACATGTGGGAGTGGAAGAGGCAGTCTTTCAGAGAAGAGGAAGAGGTAAAAAAATGGCAGGCTGAAAAAGCAGAAAGGGGAGAAAGGGAAACAACAACAAAAAGAGGACAAGGCAGAGAGGGACGAGGAAGGAAAAAGAACCAGCAGCAGAACCAGCCCTAATCAGACCTCTCCAGACCTGCTATTGATCAATTTCCGCGACCGCGAGTCGGTTTAGAAAAGGGCTGGCTGGAATAGCCCTTCGAACAACATGGGGGGGAGGGGTTGCAGAATCGCAGGAGTGTCAGAGGACCTGACTCATTCATTAAGCCGCATCTGAAAGGGCGATTTCACTTCAAAATTATGAACTAGGGGAAAGGGAACCTTGCCAGCATCCATCATGTATTGCTTTTGAAAATTACTATTTTGGAGCACAAGCTGTTTCCTGTCTTTAAAGCTTGTTATCTATTTCCCTTCCAGGTGGAGCCCGGGCTGCCTGCTAATTTAATCCCCTGGGTTTCCCTCCTCTGCCTCCAAGATCTCGCAGAGATGCAGGCTTCATAAAGAGGACACCTCTGTGTCTTCCTCCCCTGAAGGCCCCCAGCTACCCTAGCAGCCCAGGAGATGCTATTTTGGGAAACAGCAGCTGAGTGGGGAGGATTGTTAATTGTTTGACAAACCCTTCCAGTCCGGTTAGATCTCAATGGGCGAAGAAAAAGCAGTCATACCCTTTCCTTCATTCTGTTTTACCCTCTCATCTGTGAGAGGCAAGGGAGAGAAACACTCCTTTTCCTCAAGTACAGGCACACAAACTAAAGTTTAAAAAAAAATAAACTGAATTCTTCTACCCAATTGGAAACACATAAACAAACATAATATTGGACCAAGAATCAACTGAAGTAGTTTAAAAATCATTTATAAGCCTCAAAGCAAACAAACAAACCAAAACCCCAAACAATTCCCCAATCATCCCAGGAAAGAAAAAGTAAGGGGTTGTGCCGTCTATTGGACCATTTATGAGCCTCTGTGGCCAAACTGACTAAGCAGATCCTCCTCCCCCACCAACACCCACTGACACACTGGAAAACAATCTCCCCGGGCACACTAATCGGAACATCCATGGTGACACGCATTCGCGGCATCACCACGTGGACAAATTCAAAATGAAACAGAATCAGAGACTGAGAAAAGGCTCCTCCACACTCTGACCTCAGGGGCTCCCACGTGACTTTGAAACTTCCTAAGCATTAGGTCATCCAGAGAAGGAAACTGGGGGAAAAGACTGGCAACCAAAAATCTTTGGCTTCTTAAAAGGGCAACGCCACAAAACATTTTGTAGCTAGCTTTTCTTCATTGACCAGTTCTCATATGGAAGGATGTCTAGTCCTTACTTGACTTTTAAAGGACACTTTTTTTCTTCATGATCTTCTGGTATTTTCAAGGAATGTCAAAAGAATGATCTCTTATTATGAGAGGAGTTGGACTCAGAACTTTATTATAAGTGATAATGATGTAGGGAAGATATGAGAGTGCACGGAAGTTACTGCAATCATTTTTCCTCAAAAAAGCTCCGATTGCCTTATAAATAGAAACCTGCTAATCCCCACACAAGCTCCTGGTTAGACAGAAGATCTGAAACTCCCTTTTACACTGGAGGATGTGTTTGCATAAATACTTACTCTGAATTTGCTTAGTCAAAATGATCATGAGATGGATTTTAGGGTTTTTGAACTGAATGAGCATTCATATTAGAATTTAGATCAGTTATGTTGAAGTAAATTGGACTTGACTGATGAATTAGAATTTGTTCTTTCAGGTGCAATTAGAATGGGCGTGGGAAGAAGAGGCAAGACTTTCTTATTGGTTTAAGATACATAGGTTGCCTCTAAATGAGGTGCTAATATTCTGTAGGGCTTTCAGTATATCACTAACCTGTAATAAATATTTGATCAGAACAGAATAGGCAAGCAATACATTTCTCAGTAATGCAATCACACATTTGTAAACAACATGGCAGAAAAAACAAGCTATCAAAACTCAACTAATTTTATGTGAACAATAGCTTTTGTAGGGAAATGATAGAGCTTAGGGTTATGAATAATATGAATATAAATTGTGAATAATTATGACTAAGATAAAATATGTTTTTGGTGATAATTTGGTGTTTTGCCAGTGGGTTTCAGCCCTGGACAAGTTCACTATGGATTCAATGAGACCAAAAAATGACAACGGAATGTTCTTGGGGTCAAAGGGTTTACACCCAACTTTATTTCCACAGTAGCAGGTCACTCACTAGAATCCCATGTACTCAGAGTGAGTCTGTATGCAGCAAGCTGGTCTTTGCCTCTGGGCCTCTCTGCCCCGCAGCTGTATCAGTCTCTGTCCCTGCACTGCCACTCCTACAGTCCCTGCTCTCCTGGGGTGGTGCAGCCCTGAGCACTGGGTGGAGTTCTTTAGCTATAGTCAATAACAATGTATTGCCCACATGTGAGTAGTGAGCAAGCCAACCAGGGTCAGGTGAGAATCCTGGCCAAGGGAATCTTCACTTTCTCCACATTTGGTTAATATGCCACTAGAATAATTTTTGTCTAGTACTCCCTTTTTACTCTCTAGTTGGCCATATTTGAATATGTTAGCCTCAATTTTGGGGAATTATTTATTTTTCAAGTAGTTATTAATTTATCAAATACTTATTCATTAATTAATGTGCCAAAAAGTTATTGATTCCTTGACAGCAATATTCAGGGTTCTGGGTATATAGGAGGCAGGATTCAAAAAAGTGCAATGTAGCATCTCCCAGCACTTTATAATGTTATTGGGAAATGAGAAATATGGTCACATAAAAATTAAATAATATGTGAGTAAATAAAATACAAAACAAAAATATAAGAGGCACCACAGCCAGCGGTGGTGTGGCTTTAAGTAACAAATTAATATGAGAGAGAGTGTGCATGCCCACATGACTACAAACAGCAGTGGGCCCAGAAAGCTTCCTAAAGGAAATGATGGTGCAGAATGTGGGCAGGAGAGGAAAGGGCATTCTGTTGAGGAAATCAGAGAAGAGATCTATACTTTCAATTAGACCTGTCTAGCTGGGAACGAGGTGGGACATTTATGTTGCTCAGGGTAGTAGAAAGTTTGGAAAAGTTTGCCTAGCATCATAGAATCATAGAATTCTAGACCTGAAATAATCCTAAAACATTGTTAGTCCACTGGATTGCAGACATGGCTGCACCTTGTACTGTAAATCATCGATGAAACTTTAAAAACTTTTGACACTGAGGTCTCACCCCAGAAATTCTGATTTGTCATCTGAGCTGGGGCCTGGGCATCTGGAGATGTAAATGTCCCCCAGGTGATTCTAATACGCAGTCATAGTTCAAGGACCACGATTTAGTCCAGCTCTCAAATTTTACAAGATGAGAATCATCTGCAAATCTGCCCAGGCACAGAAGGAGAGAAACCAGACTTTGCTTACCATTCCAGGCTTTGGTGTGTCTTTGACAACATATGTATAGTACTCTAGAGACCAGCCAAAGGGGTGAGTTTTTGCCATAAAGGTCATGGGGAACCAGTGAAGGTTTTTGTGCAGGAAAATGGCGCTTTAACAACCAGAGGTCCTGCAAATTACAGGTAGGCATCAGAATTGAAAAGAATGAATGCCCTCTGTGGATAAAATGAGAGTTCCTGTGGCCAAGATTCTCACCTCTCCCTGGTTGACTAGCTCACTGCACACCTGTGGGCAATAGCTGGCTGTTGACTCTATATAAAGAGCTCCACCCAGTGCTTTGGGTGCGACACGGTGGCAGGGCTGCAAGGCTGCAGGAGAGCAGAGGACAGAGGACGGCTGTGTGGACAGAGGGGCCCAGAGACAGAGACCGACTTGCTGCACTCAGACTCACTCTGAGTGAACGGGATTCTAGTGACTGACCTGCCACCTGGAAATAAAGTTGGGTATAACCCTTTCACCCCAAGAACGTTTTGCTGTCATTTTCTTTGGTCACAACTGAATCCATAGCGAACTTGCCAGGGGCTGAAACCCATTGACAAGACACCCTCTAACAATGGCAGGAGAATGACGCCACCCAGGTGCTCTCTCTCTGAAATGTAAGTTGCATGTTTGTATTTTAAATTTAGAAATAATATTGTGATAATGTCTGTGTTATATTCAGGTAAGTAGAATTGTGCTTTTCTACCTTTGTGTCTACTTCACAGTTCTAGAAAGAACTTTTTTTTCTGGCCAATTAGCTCTCATTTTTACATTTTTATTTGATTTTCTCCTCAGCTGTACAACTAAGTGTTTTCTGTTTTCACTTCCTTCTTAATCTTTTCTCTCCTTTCCCTCTTCTCCAATCAAGGACATTCGTTAATTGCTCACAATATGCTCATGCATATTTATAGACCCACACCTCCCTATCCCTTTATTATCCCTAGGGCAGAGTTGTCCAATAGAAACATAATTTAAGCCACATACGTAAAAAGAAACGGGCTAAATTAATTTCAACAATATATTTTATTTAACCCAATATATCATTCAACATGTAACCAGTCTAAAAAATACTTATGTCTTACATTTTTCATTTTAATAGCAAGTCTTTGAAATCTATATTTTACAATTACAGTTACACTAATTTAAATGCTAAATTTTCAAACTTAAGAAATGTCACACAATCAAGTTGGGTTTCAGGAAGAGGATTTTATCCTGCTTCAGATTTTAGGTTTGAATGAAATAAAACTTAAAATTCAGTTCCTCAGTTCACTAGCTCCCTTGGCCTAGTGGCTCCTGTATTGAACAGTGCATGCCTAGGATTTTACATGGTGGTATTTTCTCATTTTGTGGTTGGGAGGGTACTAGGCTCATTTTTAATGAGTTTGAGTACTCACTGAGGAATTTATTTTCCTTAGGAGTATTTGAGGAGGCAAGGTATGAAACAGATGATCATAAAAACAACCTAAGTTTCTCTGAACCAAGATACAAAATTTAGGACAAGGAGGGCTAGGCTATTACAGTTTAGGAAAGGATATGGGGAGGAAAAAAGGCAGGTTTGGGTGACACCCCTAGTGGAATGCTATTTCAAGATAAAGAAATTCTATAGTCACCAAGTGGCCAAGAGCAAAAAGATGTAACGTATGCCAGAATAGTGAGAGAGAAAAAGTTGAACAAAAATGTGGATTTGTATCTCTCAGAGGAGCAGGAGTATTGCTTACATAAAGTGCTAATAATGTATTTTCATGGAGCTTTTCCCCTAAAGAACTCAGGATGGCATACAAATGATTATTTGATTTTTATAAGCAACTTTGCCCTGGAAAAAAATTCCTAAATGTCTTAACACTAAGTGGTAGGCACAGTGGAGATAATTTATTTTAATTTTTCACCCACCTCCTTCTCACCCAGTAACTTCCCACAGAGCAATTGAGGGCATAATCCATAGTGAGTTTGCATTGTTCTTATACACACTAGACTCAGTGTAAAGCAATATAAGTTCTCTAATCATCTACTAATACTCAGCCTTAAATTGGTCATGCATCAGGACATCAACAGCAGTGGGCAGGCAGGTTGTAAGGGCCTCCAGGACTCTGTTCTGATGGTCAGCAGCTGTGTCCCATTGTTGTTTATTTTCACTATCTCCAAAATACAAATGAGATGGGCTCCTACCTTTGATGAAAACACACTCTAGGAGGGGCTCTGGGCATGACAGGAGAGAGTGAGGAGGGAATGAAGGAGTATGCTTTGTGGGAGGAGGACAGCGAAGCCCCCAGCTAAGGTGGGGCAGGAAGGCTTTACCAAAGGCTTGCTCTGTCTGTAACTGGTCGGGTGGGTGGGTGCACCCCAGATAATCATTGAAGTTCCTTATGTCTCTTGGTTTTTTTGTTCTTTCTGCCTCAACCTGGTTCATGACTCTTCTAAATCCCCACAAGAGCTTTATAATTAAGTGGTCCTCATTATGATTAAGTTGTAATTAAGTGTACTAACTGTTCCAGAATCCATTCTGTGGCTCCCTTACTCAACAACCTTTAGTAGCTCTCTACGGCCCCATCTCCTCATTGAGGCATCCACAACATGCTTTGCAGCCCCAGCCTCTGTTTCTAGCCTTTTGCACTGACTATAGGTGCCTGCCAAATTAGATGTTCCCCACACTGGACCCTGTTGCTCCTGTTGCTTGGAACTTGTGGATCTTATCTTAGGGTTTTTCAAACACCCTCCTCTAGTACAACTTCCTTCTTCTTTCTCATCTGTGCTCCTTCCCTTCCCAGCCTTTTCTCTCACCCTAAGATCAATACATGGGGTGATGTGTTCTAATAACTAACATACATTGATAGCTTATCATACACCAGGCTGTTCTGAGAGCTTTGTGTTACCTTGTTTTATCCTCACAATAACTCTACGAGGTAGGCAGAATTAGCATCTCTGTTGTCAGATGAGAAAGACCAAGGCACAGAGAGGTGAAATAACTTTCCAAAGGTCACCCAGCAAGTAAAAAGTGGGACTGGGATTCCAGCACAGGAAGCTTGTTTTCAGAGCCTGTGCTCTTTACCCGTGTTTTATACTGGCTAATATCTCTAAAAGAGAAAACAGAAGGAAAATTTTCTCATGTTATTAACTTAAAATATATTGCTTTTGTGATTATTCATGTTCTGATTTGATCTCTTTAAGAGCTGAAAACTCCTAAAGGGGAGGAATTCTGGGTTTCCTGGACTGGTGTCTTAGTTACATCAGTAAGTTGTGGGCAGAGGTAATTGAGCCCCCACATCCTTTAGAGGCTTCCTGGTTGTGAATTGGCCATAATCAAGCCCACCCACCACTAGTATTTCTCCTAACTAATAAACACACCACTTTTCCCCTGGTATAGGATCAAGCCAAGAGTTCCACATGGACGCCAAGAAAGATGTGTTTGGTTTTGTGTTTCAGACTGTGGCTGAGAGTTATTACCTATCTTCTGTATAACTGAGCAGATACATATATAATTTCTCCCTTTTAGAATTGGAGAAACTAAAGTGTCCTGTAGTTGTTCATCCAGAGTCATCAGGCAGGTCTGTGGTGGAGCTTAGGTGGATTGACTTGAACTGACTCTCAGGAACTGAGTCCAGGGCCCCTGCACACCCTCGCAGTGATTCTGCACCAAGGCCATGTAGATGCTTGGCCAACAGCTCAGTAGATGGACTGAGTTGTTAACTGACCAGCAAATTCTGGAACACTATTCCCCTGTATTTTTACCTTGACACAAAATAAAATTATGACATCATCATGGGAACACAGGACTTCTCTATTTGTATTTTTAGAACTTGCTAGGTTTTTCCAGGGTGGACTGGTCAGTCCTTGTGATGAAGAGAAATCATTGTGGAGAATCTGTACCACCTTTCATTATGACCCATGTGACAACTGTGTTTATTCTAGAATCCAAAGAACAAAATAATACATGCTGGTTTTAGTGGAGAACCACTAAATTTGTACTTAGATACAATTCCTTGATAAGCAGCCACAAACTTAGGAACTTTTAGAACCCCCTTTTTTCTTCAGGGTTAAAATTGACAGATGCTAAGAGTGTGTATGATTCTAGGGGGCAAGGGACTCATCCCATTTTAATGTATGCTAAATATTTTGTAGTAGTGCTATTTGTTACCCAGGGTATCCTTTGCCATTTGGATAACATCTCCATTCTGCCAGGGTGGCTGGGAGCTTACAGGTGTGTGCAACCTTGGATTTGCGGGTGGGGTGGCGGTGGGGTTGATCAGGGAAGGATTGGGACTTCATTGCAGAGCAAAGTCCACCACCATACTCAGATGAAAGTTCGTGTGGTTTAGTTCGGTTTGGCTCTGACAAGGAAGCATACCAGGCAGAATCTAACTATTAACAACACTGCGGCTACGCCCCCTCCCCATCAACCGCCTTCGGAGCACAGGCCCCCGCCCGCTGGCCGCTATTGCTTGTCTTCGCCCCCTTTAAGAGCCTGCTCCGCGGGGCTACCTTTCGAACAGCTCTGGCGCCCCTTCTCGGCCTCCGATTGGCCGTGTGCGGTGCACGAGGGCGCGCCAACCCGCCCCGAACGGTTGGTAGCCCTTTGCGATTGGCTGTCGAGGTGTCTTATAAAAGGCGCCGGGCGGACCGGCGGCCTTCAGTCTGAGACGGGACTCGGCTTGGTTGTTTGCTGGTTTGATACAGACGCGGCGGTCAGCGAGCACGACACCGGAGTCGTTCATCTTCGGAGTCCGCAGGCATCGAGGGTCCACCCCCGGGACGGACTTATTGCCACCTCTCGTCACCTCCCAGCACCCGGACGTGAGCCTGGACTCACCCCCACCTCGGCGCCAGCCCCTGAGGAGGCAGGATGGAGTTCAAGCTGGAGGCTCACCGCATCGTCAGCATCTCCCTGGGCAAGATCTACAACTCGCGGGTCCAGCGCGGCGGCATCAAGCTACACAAGAATCTACTGGTCTCGCTGGTGCTGCGCAGTGCCCGCCAGGTCTACCTGAGTGACCCGTGCCCCGGCCTCTACCTGGCCGGTCCCTCGGGGACCCCGGCGGCGCCGCCTCAGCAGCCCGGAGAGCCGGCGGCCGGGCCACCCGCGGGCTGGGGGGAGCCACCCCCGCCGGCCACCGGCGCCGCCTGGCCGGAGACCGAGTCGCGGCCGGAGCGTCCTGCTGTCCCAGAAGCGCCTTGGGCGGGTGACTCGAAGCCCGCGGCCGCGGTGACGGGCGCCGCGGACACTCTTGAGAGCGGTGAGGCGGAGGCGGCGGAAGCTGCCGGGAGCCGCGTGGAGGGACGAGCCGGGGGCCCTGCCGGAGCCTCGGACGTACTCCCGGAGAGTCCCCGGGCGGCGCGCCGCCCCTGCGGCTGCCCCTCAGGAGCGGACGACAGGCCGGCGGCGCTGAGCGCGTCTCCCCGCGCTGACTGCTGCTGCGCGCCGCGGCCCGCGGGGGACGAGCCCCTCGCGCCGCCCGCCACCTGCCCCCGGAAGCGCGGCGCGGCGGGGGCGGGTGGCGGCCCCGCGGGCTGCCTGGCGCCCTGCTCCACCCCGCTGAAGAAGCCCCGCCGGAACTTGGAGGAGCAGCCGGGCGGGGCAGTGGAGGAGGAGGAGGAGGAGATGGAGACCGGTAACGTGGCCAACCTCATTAGCATCTTCGGTTCCAGCTTCTCGGGACTCTTACGGAAAAGCCCCGTGGGCGGCCGGGAGGAAGCCGAGGGAGAGGAGAGCGGGGCGGAAGCCGCAGAGCCTGGGCAGATCTGCTGCGATAAGCCGGTGCTGAGAGACATGAACCCTTGGAGCACTGCCATCGTGGCCTTCTGAGGCCTTGGGCCCCCGTGCGGGAAGGAGGTTGATCCGTGGGCGTCCCCAGCGGGAGGGCTGGGTCCCTCCTGGCTGCCGGGACGCCCCGACACCCCAGGCACTGAGCGCGCTGGGGAGACTGGGGGTGCTGCCGGGCCGCGAGCGGACTGCGCTTGGGTTCGGCGGCCCTGCTGCGCTGTGCCTCTGGTCTCCTGAGACTTGGGAGTGAGAGGCTGATTGGAAGAGGACCGTCATTAACTTTTGTGTCTGTGTATGCCCGTGTATGTAAGTTTGTCTTGTTGAGTTCAGGCTGTTTGTCCTTCTGGAATGCATCACCCCTTTCCCAGGGCTTAGGAGACTGGGGGCAGATTGGGACTTTCCTCCGCCGGCAGCACCGAGAAGGAAGTGGCTGAAAGGGCCGGGGAGTTCCCCACTGGTTCTCGGGGCAGGAAGGGACTTCACACACACCCGCACTTGAAAGCTAGAACCGCACGCACTAAGTCCTGGAGTGGCGTTTTCTCACAGGATTTCCTAAGACTAGAGGGATTTTGTATGGAGTACAGACTTAAATTATTTCTCTCCTTCCATGCCTTTTTCTGGCACAGAAGAAACGATTATACCCTGTGATTACCGTGGGAAAGGGGGATGTTAGCAGTCCCATCTCCACCACAGGGAAAAAAAGTTTGATGAACTTCACGGAAGAGTTCAAGCTTGGAAATACGGAGTTAATAGAAAAAATATATTTTTAAAAGCTCTAAATGAGAACGACTGCACAGTGCTTTCAAAAAGTGTTTATGAAACAAAGTTTACAGACAGAAGCCCTAAGTGGAAAGACCCTGTGGTTTTGTAGATATGGTGACTCTGGTCTTTGTTGTATAAAGGTTGGGGTTGCCAACAAGGTTTTTGTACAGTATTTTCTCCTTCGTTGTATTGACTTTTGTATAAAATGTAACTTTACGTGTCTAACACGTATTAAATATTTTGAAGCGACTTTCCTGCCTCGTCTGGAATCACCTGTCTGGGTTGGGAGGGAAGTGGGAGGAGGGGAGCTGTGGTCAGGGCTGGTAGAGTGTGGTTCTTAATATCAGTCATGCACAGGCTGGGGACGTTGGTGGCTGACTTCACTAAGTATCAAGAGAGACACGTTTAAGGTTTCTCGCCCAGATCAGAGGACTGCTATTAGATACTAATATCAGTGGCCTGCCTGTTTCTTGAAACCTGTTACTACAACAGACTTTTCTAAAGTCAATTTAGGCCAATTGATTTTTTTACAGCCCAATCTACCTGATGGTGTCTGTATTAAATAACTTCAGCGTTAACATTTGAAGCCCTTCCCATCCACAAAAATGTCTTTCACTAAAACTTTCTTTCAGTCTCCTGTGAAACGGGGCAACATGGGTCATCTTTCAGCTTTGGTATTGAAAAAACCCGACATAGGAGGGAACACTGACTTGCCTAGCTGGCCAGGTTCACCTTTCTTTGTGTTCCAGTTGAACGTGAGGGTGGAATTCTGAATGCTTTTTTCTTTCATTGTTAGAGTAAATGCATCAGTGAAAGGCAATTGCTTGTGTGAAGCTAGGTAAGGAAGGAGGACTAGGCAAATTTAACTTAGCAAAACTTACTGATTGGCTTTTGTGTTTGGGTCATGGTGAACACTTGAGTGATGACAGCCAAGTCAGCCATTGATTTTACTAAATGGCTGTTTTCTTTATTAAGGTATGATTGATATACACTCTTATGAAGGTTTCACATGAAAAAACAATGTGGTTACTACATTTACCCATATTATCAAGTCCCCACCCATACCCAAATGCAGCTAAATGACTGCATTTTAAGACAACCTTTTGTCTCTGTCAAAACGTTCAATATTTGAAAGGTATTCAGTCTATTTCAGAAGCAAATCAGAGAATGGTGCCTTAAAATGTAGTTGCTAGCACTATATAATATGGTATACTGATCTGTAACAGCTTATGAATAAGGAGGGTGTTTAAGTGATGGGAGGAACAGAGGAAACTAATGAGGTCTTGTAAAATTGACTTGTTTTTCTTTCAGAGCCACAAGAAATCCATTGAATGCTGACTGCTTAAACTGATGAAAGTGTGTCCAGATCCTTAATTTTGCAAACATTCCTTGTTGCTAGAAAGTAATGATTATGCTTGAACAGCTACCCTAGTGCATCTTTACATTTGAAAGGGGGTAATGTTTGGTGTGTTTAAGAGAGTTGATACGTTTGGGATGAGAGTAAAATTCCTGTTGATCCTTGATTTTACATTAAGATGAAGGAGGGGACCGTGTTTCTACTTAATTTAGAGAATGTAAATGGACATACTTGTTCGGCAGATACAACTTTGCAGGAAATCAGAAAATATCTTTTTTTTGTTGTTGCAGAACTGTTGCAGAAGCAGTATAGTAAAATGGTTAGAGTCCAGGCTCTGGAGCCAGATTTCTTGGGTTTGTAACTTGGCTTTGCCGCTTTTTAGCCAAGGGCCCTTAGACAAGTTATTTAATCTCTCTGTGCGTCAGTTTTTTCAAATGTGAAATGGAGAAAATGATACCTAGGGTTGTGAGAATGAGTTAATGTCCCTAGAGTTCTTAGAATAGTACACAGTGATCATGCATAGTAAACACTGAATTGTTGTTGTTAATGTAGAAGTGAATTCTGTGATTGGTCGAAGAATTGTGTATATTTTATATTTGTGCAAAAGGAGGGGAAGGGAGAATATTTTAAAATTATGCTGTCTGGGAATACTGGGTTCTTTTGTTCTGTTTTTCTCTGAACACTTAGCAGTCAAAACTTAGTTTCATCAGCACAGTTTTTGCTGTTCTTTATGTATCACACCAATTCTGTGACTTTTCTGATTGTATCAGAATACTCTACTTTCAGGGAGGAATAAGCAGGAGCAAAGCACTCCAGGAGCAAAGATTTTGTTGACATACAAATGCCTTCTGTGGATGAGAAGAGAAAAAATAGTCCAGAGTTATATTTAGTCTGAACTGCTTGGGCATAGAATGTTTCTTAAGCTGTGTTAATTGATAGGTCCTGAAAAAGAGCCTTCCTAATGCCAGGGTGGGGTTATTACATACAACTAAATCGGATTCAGTGTGATTAGAAATGAAGCTACAGTTTAGTTCCTAACCACTTCTTGACCACTCTGGGAGGGAATTATTGATCAAATTAACCTTAGCTCTGGTCTGGAAAAAAAATTTGGGAGACTTCCATGTAGAAATCAAAGTGCTTTTTGACAAATACTCCAAGAAGATCACATTAATAGTAAAAAAAAGGGGATACATTTTAGTACAAAACTTGTCAATCGTGTCACTTTAAACCTGTCTTCTCAGAAACCATTGTCTCTACTTGGGGAAAGGAACTAGTGGTGGAAAGCTTTAACTGCCGTCTAGAGTGACGGTTTTCTCTAAGGCAACTAATGGGGGTAATAGTAATCCTTCCATTAGTCACTGATTGGATTTTGATATGTATGAGAAGTGGAAGGGAATGGGCTATTTAACAACTTTGGTAAAGTGATTCTCAGAATAAAGATTAACAAATTTTGGGAACAATTAATGACAGAACTCTATTTTGCTGCTACGTTAGTCTTGAGTTCCTTACTTCAACTTACTAGGCATGACAACTCTACAGCCTGTGAGGTGGGGTCGAAAGGTTAATACTCACTGTGACATGGAGTTTGATGGACATTTATTTCCTAACACTTTTTCAAAGTAGAGTTAGTTCACTGAATAACCAAAAACTTCTGATCTCTTGCCCTAAATATTTTATTCTTGTCCTGCTTGTGAATTTTTTATTCTCCTAGACTTGCTTTTATCTCAGCAGTTACTGAAAGAAGACAAGAATGAAAAAGAAACACTGATTCAACCCCCTGACTGTGAAAGAAGTCATTACTATCAGATGCAGAACTCCAGTGGGGAGTGAGGTCTTGACAACGGGCACTCTTTCCAGTAATGAGCAGTTTGTCTCTCAGCCTTTGAACCACTGTTCAAATTTAAAATTCTACCCAGTGGAAAGCCTTGGGAGGAAAAACGTAGTAGAAGCAGCGCTGACGTTAGGAATCCTTGTGATCTTAACTCATGCCCTCAGAGTTATTCAGTAACAATTCTTGAGACTACAATAGAGAACAGAGTATGTGACAGCAGAAGGTGTAAAAGGATACACACCTCCGCAGGGTACCTCCTTCCTGACCCAAACAGTTTCTCCTTGCCACCACCCTCCTCCTGCAGAGGGTTTTAAAAAATCCCTCTCTACCAATTGCTCTCTCTCCCTGGGGAATATAGCCCAAAGCATCTTTGCTGGACTGTCTCCTGGGGTTTATCTCAGACCTTTGGAATTCTACCTTCAGGGAGGGAGAAGCCTCCAGGGACTGCATTTCTAAGAGGGCCTCTCCCTCTCCCCACCTCTCCTGGACGCCTGCTTGCTTACTGGCAGGTGAGAAAGTATTGGCTATTGGCCTTTGAAAGCTGTGGAAGAAGGCTGGTCCCCATCACTCTCAACCGAGCATCTCAAGCAGGTGATTCCCTTGGGGGACTGGCGTGAAGTAGACCTGTGCATTTGTTGGTAATTCTACTTATTTAATAAAGTTTTCTGGGACCTGGTCACAAGAAGCCCCTGTGCCTGCATGATACAGCATACTGCTAACTTGCAGGAGAGGATAAAGGTGCGACTCAGTTTCTCCTTTCCCACTCCCTTAGCACCAGTCAGCCCTGGGCTCAGCCCTCTGCTTTCTCCCTATGAACTGGGCCTCTGCCAGGCTGCTCCAGCCCAGTCATTCCACTAGATGCCAAGGCAAGGCTTCTTTCAGTTTTTCTAGAACTCAGGGATGTGCCAAAAGCCATATGTGCCCACCTGCTTGTTCTTTGACCCATCTCACTTCTCAAGTCTTGGGGCAGGGCAGCTGCTGGGAACTTGCTTTCTCTGAAGTAAAAGAAAACCATTCTGTTCCTCTGCTCCAAGCACTGGAGTTGTCTCTAGGTGCAAGGTTTCCTTTGGTGGCTCCCTATACTTCATCCCTTTCCTGAATCCAGCATGTCACCCATTAGGGTTTTTTCTCAAGTTGATCCACATCTGCTTGGCTATTTATTTCTAGCCAGTCACAACATCACCCTGACCTCTGTAACAAAGATACTTCCTTCAGTGCTATAGTCGTTTGTCTTTCCATCTCTGCCTGGGCCTTTCTAAGTCTCTTCTGCCTCCTCCCTCCACCCTCTCCTGAGGATGCTCCCATTCATTGTTTGCCTGGGGAACAGTTTTGGCGCTCAGGGAAGAGCTGTGATTGGCAGTGCTACGCCCACTAAGGAGCAGGGTTGGATTTCTTGACCTTGAGACTTGCAGGGTCTCCAGAGACACTAGCCCCTGGGATCAAGCCACAGCTGTGGTGGCTGGTCATACCATCCCTGTGCCTCCCCCATCCCCAATTCCATCATAACAGCAGGGGGTGGGCACGGGAGTATCCATCCAAGAAATAGGAGCAGCTGCTGAAAGCCAGGCTGGCTTGTGGCCAGGTGGAGGAAAGGAGCAAAGCCAGGGGAGTCCAAATGGCTCCGCAGCATTTCTGCTCCCCCTTCCTTTGCTGGAACTGCATGTGCCGCTTTCTAGAACAGTTAATGAACCACAGAGCTGCTCTGATGGACAAATGGGAAAGCACCTCTCTGCCTTGTCTCCCCCTCTGGGCTTTGATTGATTAATAGAAACTTTTTATGGTGAGTTACCAGAAGTGGGAGTGGGGGAATAGTTATAAACCCCTGGAGTCATGCAACAGAGGTGACCAGCAGGAAGTGAGCTAGAGGATGGGAAGGGATCACTGTGGGGGGCCAATAATGGGGCGTGGGTTGGCCACTGAGTCAAGTTCTCCCACTCAAGATCTGCTGGGGGCCAACTGAACGCAGGGCAGGAGTTCCCCACCAAATTTCTAAGAAGTGTCTCAAGCTGTACCACAGCCTCCTGTCCTCTTCAGACAATTTCCGGTATTTATTTTTGATTTGAAAAAGGGTGAAAGTGCCCTGGCACCTGCATCTGTCAGTGCTCTAACTGTGAGACTTTAGGGACTGGAGCTGCTTTTATTTGTGTGACCATGGGAGAAATCCCTGAAAACAAACATTTCATTTCTGAAGCTGAACTAAAGGTACACGGAGGCTATAGCTGAGGTGGTTATGACCCTTTGATTTCTGTGGTTTTCTTCCCCCACCCCACTTCCTCTTCAGAATATCTTGTAAAAGGTGCTCCTAGTCAGCACTGCCTAGAGAACAGCTGTAAAGATGTAGCGAGTGGGCGGCGCTGGCCTGCGGGCTGGCCCAGCTGCCTGCTTCCCAGCCTTTAGCCACCTTAGCATCTGGCCTCCTAATATGGAGCTTGCATCTCCTTAAGGCTCCTGAACTCCACTATGAGAGAGAGACAGAGTGGGGAGAGTCTCCTACTTACCAACTAGGAAAGAGAAAATGAGGTCCAGAGAACTGACTAGGTTATCCCAATTAGTCAAATGAGGACCCAAGCAGAGGCTAGGTTAGAATTCACCCTGGATTAGTGCCTTGGGACTCTGAGCAAGGGATTTGTGGGCCAGAATCTGAAAATGTGTCTTACTACTTAGAGGCTCATTCATCTCGCTTGGTTTCTATTTATAGTTACAAAAGAAAAAAGTACCCACTTGCCTCACTATTGTGATTTGAAGATAAATTAGTGTGTGTGGAGCAAAGCTGGAAGATACAAACAACTCAACCCTGGGTCTATCAATTAAGTTTTTACAAGAACACCCAGAAGGAACTCATGAATGCGTAACACAAAGATGTATCCACAGGATCCTGGCCCTGAAATAGGATTACATTCCAGATAAGATGCAAAACAGCACAGAAGACCCCAGGAACATCTGACAGTAGATAAGTAAAAGTAATCTAGGCCCTTGCTTCTCACAGTACTGTCTATGGTCTGGCAGCATAGGTATCACCAGGCAGTTTACCAGAATTGCAGAATCCCACGCCCTACCCCAGACCTACTAAATCTGCATTTTAACAAGGTCCCCAGGGGATCTGTTTGCATACTAAATTTTAAAAAGCAGATATTTCCACTGATCTCAGCGTCAAGTGTGAAAGTCTGGGCTTGAGGTCACCCAAGCTCCCTCTCGTAGTTCCCTCCCTCACGTGCTGCCTCTAGCCTGAGTGCTGTCTGCACTCCTCAGGGCCTTTTCTAGGCTGCTCCCCAGGGGGACATGGTCCTTAAGGCTGAAAGCACAAGGACACTCACTAGGCAAGAGCGGCCCAGTGAAGGGAAAGCCTACAGGAGGGGCTGGAGTAGGAAAGGGCACGGTCAGCAGGAAGGGTTTGTGGACTGCTGGGAGTAGAGCCAGGCTGCTGCCATGGGAGACGGGCAACAGAAAAGTCAGGGGAAATAACAAAGAAAATGTCATTGAACTGAAGATTGTCATTGGTGAATTTTGAGAGAGGTTCTAGTAGAAGATGGGAGAGAAAACCTGATTTTAAAAGGAGTGGAGGGAAAGATGTGGAGATTCTGGCCATAACCCCTTCCCAGGAAATTTGGCATAAAAGGCAAAGGAGAACCAGGATGATAGCCAAGAAGACGCTGGGTCAGTTGAAAGGGCCTGTGCACATCTTCAGTCAGAACCAGCGGGTGCAGAAACAACTGTATTGAAGTGAGTGGGTTTTGCATATATAAACTGCTAAGTATGGGTCTCTTATCAGAAGGAATAAACTCTTTCTTTTCCTTGTCCTGTCAAATAAAAGGAGGCTGGAGACACTAATAAATCACCCCAGGGACCTTGTTAGTGTCAGCAGCCTGCCTTCTCTTCCACACTCCCAGCTGTGAAGACTCTTGCAGCCTGAACTCTGCATTCCACTTGGCAAGGTAACAAACTGCAAGAGGACCCTGGAGGATAAAGGATCACTTCCCCAAACCCCCCTGCAGCCAGGTACTAATGTAAGGATATATATTTCTTTTTTTTAATTGAAGTATATTTAATATGCAATCTTACATGTTTCAAGTATACAACAAAATGGTTCAACAGTTACCCACATTATTAAATCCTCACTTCAACTAGTGCAGTATCTGTCAGCATAGAAAGATGTTGAGAATTTTTGTGCCCCTTTATCCCCCTACACCTCCGCACCCACCCACCCAACCCATCCCCATGGTAACCATCAGCAGTCACTTCTTGGTGTCTCTAAGTCTACAGATATTTTGTTCATTTTGTTTTGTTTTTAGACTCCACAAATAAATTAAATCACATGGTAGTTGTCTTTCTCCACCTGGCTTATTTCACTGAGCATAATACCCTCTAGGTCTATCCATGTTGTCACAAATGGCAGGATTTCTTTTATTTTTTATGGTTGAATAATATTCCATCATGGATATGTACCGTATCTTCTTTATTCATCTACTGATGGACAGTTTGGTTGCTTCCATATCTTGGCTATTGTAAATAATGTGGAATAAACATAGGGATGCATTTGTCTTTTTCAAATCAGAGATTTTATTTTCTTTGGGTAAATTTCTAAAGTTGAATTACTATGTTTTCTGGTATTTCTATTTTTAGTTTTTTGAGGAACCTCCACACTGCTTTCCACCGTGGCTGTACCAGTTGACATTCCACCAGCAGCGTAGGAGGGGTCCCTTTTTCCACATCCTCTCCAACATTTGTCATTTCTTGTCTTTTGGATAGTGGCCGTCCTAACTGGTGTGAGGTGATATCTCACTGTGGTTTTGATTTTCATTTCCCTGATGATTAGCGATGTGGAGCATTTTTTCATGTGCCTATTGGCCATCTATATTTCTTCTTTGGAAAAATGTTTGTTCAGGTCTTCTGCCCATTTTTTAATCAGGTTATTTGTTTTTTTGGTGTTGAGGTATATGAGCTCTTTATATATAATCTTGGATGCTAACTCCTTATTGGATAAATCATTTACAAATATATTCTCCCACACTGCAGGCTGCCTTTTTGTTCTGTTGATGGTGCCCTTTGCTGTACAGAAGCTTTTTAGTTTGATGTAGTCCTACTTGTTCATTTTTTATTTTGGGGAGATGCATCCAGTAAAGATATATTTCTGACGCTTTGTCCTCTTTATATATATTAGAAGTTTAAAACATCTTGGAATGCAGACATGAACTATAAAGAAAGCAGGATTTGGGGTTCTTGTCAGCAGAAAACACACACACACACACACACACACTTGTAGTCTGATCTCATTTGGAAAGCCGGTTATGAATGAGCATGGTTTCCCGGGTAAGACATTCTCTCTTCCTTCCCTCCCAAGCAAGTCTGACCTCATCTGTCACTTTCAGTGCTGTGGAGGATTAGACTGAGGCTGCGAACCGCCTGAGACTTGTCCGACAAAGAGGCTCTGGATATGGAGCGAGGAGGGAGGGAAGCTGAGCGGTTTTGGGTCTCAGGGCAGTTAGCTGATGAGCGGTTACAGCGAGGAGGAGAACAGGAGTGGGAGAGGAGTGGACTGACAGGGAAGGCAGGAGAGACAGATGTCTGTGTTGATTTTCAAGAGAAACACAAGACGAAAATAAACTCAGATTCAGAAAACAGGAAGAATGTGAGAAGTAGGAGAAGGTAACGGGCTGAGAACGGCAGTGTGTCTGATAACGCGCAGCACCATCCCCGGCAGAGTCCCTCTAACATGGGGAAGACGCACAGGAGCTAACAGCTCCATGCGGCAGTAGGACCGTTCTCTGGTAAAGCTGTAAGAGAGCTTTACAAAGCAACATCATTACTGGGCCTCCATCACAGTTTTCTGAAAGGATAAGATGAAGCCCTAACTTAGTCATTGCATGCTGAGACCACCCAGAGACAAAATCCAGCTCAGAGCTCAAAATTCCTGCAGTCTGTTTGCTTGTGGTCCTCATTAGCTGACACTATTTCTAAAAACAAACGGATCATCTCCTCCTCGCAGATTCCCTGGCAAACCCTTTCCCCACTACTACCTGCATCCAGTGCCTTCTGGCTTTTGTCTGCTCCTTCCAAAGTTCCTGCTCAGACACCAGGGCTGCAGACGTTAGCCTCACCTCACCCACACCTCCCCATCTTGCCACGTAAAGCTTATAGCATAGCATTACCTTGGCAGTGTAACTTGTTTCCATTCTTGCTTTCTAGTTCCCGCGGTCACCTTCTTCATTCTTGACTTCAAGCCCTTATTACTCCAGGCTGCTGTGGCCTTTCCCTCAGCCCTCCTTTCCCCCAGCCCTGTCTTACAACTAATAGGTTACTCACATCATTTTGGTGATGTTATCTGTCTCTGACTCAAAAGCCTCTAATGACTTCCCGTGTCCTCTATGAACTCTCCCTGCAATTTAGCCTTTCATTCAACCATCCTCTATTGTCTACTCTGTGCTAGGCACTGGGTACAAACATGAGTACAGAGCTTGATGTCCAGTGGGAGGCGGATGGAAAAACTCAGTACAATTCAGGCTTAACACATGGTGATAAAGAAATACTGATAAGGTGTGCTTAACACAGACAGAGGGTCAGAAACCTTCCTCTTTGGGGAAGAGGAGGTTATTTTCCCAATAAGTCGCAAAAGGCAAATTGGAGTTAGTGCAGTGGCAAGTAAAAGGAAAAGCATTCCAGACAGATAGAGCTGCATGTGCAAAGGCCCTGGGGCCAGAGGGCCCGGTAGTATCTGGGCATTGCAAATGTCTGGCTGCAGAACCGGTGTGGAGTGGGACGTGCCACCAATGATTTGCAGAGGTCAGACTACAAGAGGGTAGGCATGCCATGCTAGGGGATCTGGTTTCATCTTGAAAGGTGTGGGTGATGCAATGGAGGCTTTTAGGCAGGGTGGGACCCAATCAGATTTACATTTAGATCCATCAGTGGCTGTAGTGTGGAGACAGGACAAGGAATGGGAGAATAAGAAAGACTAGAGGCAGTGGGAGGCAGGGCCAGTTAGAGACCTGTTCAGTAATGTAGTTGAGAAATCACAGGGGCCAATAGCAATAGCGGCAATTGCCTTATTTTGTTATTTATGTTCATGTTTTTTAGTTTCCTGAGACTCCTCTCTCCCTTCTCCACCGGATTGTAAATTTTTTGAAGATATGTGCTAGACCTTAGTTTTATCTATGTAGAGGCCTTTCTGTGCCAGGATCTGCACTGATATCAGTTGAACCAGAGAAAGTGGGGAAAAAACATGGGACTAGCCTCAAAGCAGTAGGCAGGAGGGAACTCATAGCCAAAAGAGAGAGAGGAATGTGAGCTCTCTTTCACTCGGACCCCACACTTTCTGCAGCCCAGCTGGGTTCTCACTCCAGTTTCTGGGAAGCAAATTCTGAGTCACCTCTTTCTTCCTAAATTCTGTTCCCTCACAGGATTTGGAGGCTGTCTGGGTATTGGATTAGGGAGGGTAGCAGTGCCATCTGATTCTTCCCCTTCCCCCCCTAGACAAAGAACAGTGGTGTTGACAATGGCTAGGCAAAAAGAATGTAGCCCAACAGAGCCGTCCGCCTTGCTTCCACCAAGGGTAGAATTACACTTGGAAAGTGGGCAGAGGGTGGTGAAATTAGCCTTGAGAAGCTGGGTGGGAAGGGGGCTTGAGGCAGGCACACATTCTCTCAGGCAATGTGTCGAGTCGAATCGCTTAAGCCGCCTCTCTGGTTACCTGGCTGTCTTGTAGGTAATTGCTTGTTTACTCACTTCCAGTTCCAGGCTGTTGGACTCCCACTGCTCTGGGAGATGTGGGCTTCCCGACCCCCCTTCTCCCCACTCTGCTGTATTGAACCCACTGGGAAGGAACAAAGACCAGAGTTCAAGTTCTAATGAGGTCTCCAGTGAGGGAGAGGGGATAGTCTTCATTTGGTTCCAGGCAGAGAGCTGTTAAAATCCCAGAACCAGCCCTTAAATTGGCAGTTGGCCTGGTGCTCAGAATGCATACCCCTGGGAGCTGGGCAGGCCTCTGGAGCCAGGCTGCTGGCACAGGGGCCTGAAGTGCAAGTAGCCCTACTGGGCTCATTTCTTCCCCAACTACAATTTCCCCTCTGCCCCCAGGGAAGGCATATGAGTGCTTGGATTTAATAAGTCCCTAGAAGTCAGAGCAGATTAAACATGTGATAAACAAAAGTTTGCAACTTGTATTCAAAAAGAAAACAGTAGAAAAGCGAATCCTCATATTTGACTATAACTGGTAAGAGCTTGAACTAATACTCCCGGGAGAGGACAAATAGATGTTTATCCCTTCATTAATGAAGGTCCTTATCTGTATTCAATCCTCGAGGGATGATCATGGATTAGTTTAAGTAAGACTTTGTGCCTGCGGAGACCAGCAAGCAATTCTGTCAAAACATTGACATTTTGCTAGTAAAAGCCATAGGTATGCAATTCATATCTGCTAATTAAAGCACATTATTGCTTAGTTACAAGTCGGTAGGGCTGCAATAAACTAACCTTCCGGAGACTCCCAGGTCAAACAAACAAAGATAATTTACATAGAATGTAAATATGAACCTAATTGAAGAGTTTACTGTTGCTTCTCCTTAGGGATATTAGGTCCTTTTGGACTCAGCCTTGATCTCTGTTCAAGTTCAGTTCCCTACTTTGGCCAGAGCCCTGGGGAGGCCATGAGAGGCCTTGGGCAGGAGGAAGAAGAGCAGTATCTCCAGTGCCCTCTGGGGCATCTCTGCTCCTTCCTTCTCTACTCTGTGCCTTGTCTCAGCAAGACTGTGGCTCTCTCCAAAGCCATGTTTTCACAGGTTTCTCTGTCTGGACCCCTTCCCCCACATACCTGCTGGACCAGTTAACCTTTGCAGACACTTCTTGCTGCATTTATTTGTTCACATGTTCCTTTTCCTCCCCAGATTTTGCCCTCCCTGCCTCTAAATCACGTTCATCTTTCTATGCCCATAATCTAGACCAGAACCTAGCACACGGTAAGTCTTGAGCACTAGTTGGCTAGCTGTTGTCTGGGGAGACTCAAATCTTGGTTTGGCCATTCCGAATCTGTATGACTTTTAGCAAGTCACTTAATTTTGAGTTTTAGCTCCTTCATTTTTATGTAAATCCTGCCAGTTCCAACTCACACGCTTACAAATTAAAAATGAGACGACTTTGGAAGTGCTGAATAAAACACCAGGTGGTGAAGGTGGCAGGAGGGGTGCTCAGCTCCAGGCGAAGACATATTTGTCTTAGTCTTCTCAGGCTGCCATAACAAAATACCACAGACTGGAGGACTTAAACAAAAGAAATGAATTTTCTCACAGTTGTGGAGGATGGAAGTCTGAGATCAGGGTGCCTGCATGGTTGGGTTCTAGTGAGGGCTTTCCTCCTGGAAACGCAGGGACCTTCAAACCCAGGGACCTTCTCGTTATGTCCTCACTTGGTGGCACTGGTGGGAAGAATTCTCTTTTCCTCTTCTAATAAGGCTACTGTCCTTTTGACCTCCCTTTAATTACCTCCTAAAAGCTCCATCTCCAGATATAGTCACTTTGGGATTTAGGACTTAATATATGAACTGAGCTGCGGATAGAGACACAATGTGGTCCATAGCAACAGTAATAATAAAGGAGATTCAACAGCACATAGCACCCTTCTGTCCCGCCCTCATGCCCCCTAACTTGCAGATCCAGAACCACCCTGTGTCCAAGCACCCATTTCTTGCTTTGCTCTCTAGACAACGGATGTCTTTCTGGTCCTGTGTCAACATTTATTGTTTTAAACTCCCTCTTACTGGGGCTGCTGCTCTTCTGGGCTTGGGTTTTGGTGCCTGTATATGGAGTGTGTAGTAGTTGAAGTTGTCTTTTAAGCTAAGAAGTAAAAAGTCATCTAGTGTTTTAATGTCGAGCTGAGCCAAGGATACAGGAGTGACCCTGGAAAAACAACAGAATTTCTGACTGAATTTCTTTCCCCATTCAGAGGAGACTGGAAAGATATCTGGAGAAATACCAGCAAAGTCTTGGGAAAGCATTTTGTAGCTACAGTATAGGAATCATGACATCATGACTTGTATACCAATTTATAGATATCCCAGTAACTAAAGTTATTTGTGTGGCATATCCTATGGTTTATGAAGAATATTCCATTTATTATCTCACATTCACAACAACCATTTCACAGATGAGGAAACTTAGGCCTATAAGGACTGGCAAGTCTCATGCCTAGGTCCTGTCCTCCAACTGTATAGCCCCCACTCTTTCCACCAGGGTAATCCCACTGTAACACTTCAAAGACAACACAGGGCTCTAAGAACTATCAAAGTCTTACTCTTTATGCTCCTCTACTATGACCATAGATAGCTGAGACTCTTGTTTTATTTGCCCCATGTGAATTTTTTCGGCCTGCCCTGGAATTTAACGGACTTTGAAGTAGAAAAAATAGATATGGTATGAGGTGACATTTTAGAGGAAAGGATTTTACAAATGCAAAATATTACTATGTTCATTTGATTAGGGACCAAATTTCAAGGAAACCTTAAGACTTTCTTAGTCTATTCCTTGGGGTACCCTGCCCACCCAGGACAACTGAATGAGGGAGGCAATATCTGGTTTTAATCATACAGTCACTTAATATTAATTAGTCCAGAACATTCTATGTGCCGGGGTCTCTGCCCTACAGGAGCTCACATTCCAAGTAAGTCAGGAGTAGACTCTGCCCCTGGAGAGGGCGGTATAAATAGAAGGCTATGCGGTCTGTCTTTTCCTTCCTTCTCCCCTCCCCCCAGTTTGGTGGGTCATGAAGTCTCAATCCTGACCCCATCACCCTAGAAGCTGGAGACTATTTTGGGGGTCTGCAGTACTCCCTCCTCACACACCCACACACAAAACACCCGAGGGTCCAGCACTGTCGGAATCTCTGGGGTCAGAGTGGGGTAGCGGTAATTCCAGTATGGAAGAAACAAGGACCTTTTTTTACGGGGTGTTGTGAACTTGGAGGTGGGGGGCGGTCCCTGGAACGCACGACGACCCTGGCTCCTAACGCCAAGGGTTGGGTAAAGGGCCCTCAGGCAGGAGAGGGCTTTATTTTCCGGGTCCCCTTTCATCTGGCCTCGCAGGCCGCGAACCCCCCGACAAGGTCCCCTCCCTTCCCGGAGGAAGGGCGGGATGATCTGGGGAGGGTTTCGAGGGGCCGGGAGGCCAGACGGGACCAGGGCAGGCTCCGCGGAGCCCAGGCGCCCGAGCGGGCGCTCCCGCAGCGTCGCCGCCGCGCAGCTTCCTCCCCCGCTGCCGCCTTTCCGGGCAGGGCGGACGGGGGGAGGGAGGCTTCCTGCGCCGGGCCCCTCGCGGCCGCGCCCCGGAGCCTGCCGGGAGGGACCGGCGGGGCCCCCGTCCGGCGGGGTTGGCTCTCCTCCCGAGCGCCGCGGCCGCCGTTGCCAGGGTTACCGGGCCGACTCGGGAAGGGGGAGCCGGCGTGGTAGGGGCCTGCGGACCGGCGCGCAGCGGGCAGGGCGGGGGCGGGAGGCGCTGCCTGGTCGCCATGGGAACGGCGCCGCTATTTCCAACCTCCCGGCAGTGCCAGTGGCGCGACGCCAGGGCGCGAGGGTATTGCAGGACAGCGGCAATCTGCCGCGGCCCGGGACGTTACAATGCGTCCCTTCTGTAGTGCGGGCCCGCCGGCCAGAGGCGCAGCTAAGCGGAGGGGCCAGAGGGCCCCCCGCGCATCGCGCCTCGTCTCTGGCGCTCCTGAGTCGGGAGTTGGTTGCCTGCGCACCTCCGGCTGCACGTGCTGCCCCTGCCACATTGCCTTATTTTTTTGTGCTCTCACCTCCTGTTTGGCCCTCCCTCCAAAGCTTTGCCTTAGAAAACGACTCCATTTGACATTGCCCCTCTCCCACTGTCACCTCCTTTGGTAGTTATTTGCTGTAAGGGCGACTGCCTGCTGCCCTTTCCTCATATTTTTCAGCTCTGCCTATCCTTTTCTATTGTCCACTCCCCTTCCTGTCAGAATCCACTTTGTCCTGAGCCTCTTCAGAACTTCCAGAAACCCTCTTGACATCTCTGACTCTTTCTTGGTTTCTTTACACTTTGTCTCAGAGGCCTGTGGACAGCAAGGATGCAAATGGTTACCTAGATTGAGTCCCCTTTGTATCTAGCTGACATGTCCCTTTTTGCAACCCTGATATCTCATTATTTGGGGGCCGTGGGTGGGGCTGTAGGCAAGAGTGTGGGGCGTCAGCTGCTGCCATCAGCAGGCGTTTTGTTTGTAAGCTTAAGTAAAGGAAACTTCTGGGAACTGGCCAGGAGACCCTTGAAATGCAAAATGAGGAGTAAACCCCACTTGTATTCCATCTCTGCTTGGTCACCCTTTGCTTCAGTGCATATACCAGCTGCCTCTTCCCACCTCTAGACCCCCTTCACCCCTGCCCCCGCCACCCTCAAAATCACATTGTTCATTCCTTTGGCACCAGCCCCAGCAGAGGAAAGGGCAGGTCCTCCTCTACAGGAAGGAAGGTGGGGCAGAGTAACTCCTGCCGGAAGGGAAGGAAAAAGGAGGGAAGGAAGGAAGTGGCCAACAGAAGAAGGTGGAATCCGGTGGGAGGGCTTTGCATTGTTTTCATTTCTTTCCTCTTTAGCTCTGCAAAGTCAAGCCCAAGGCCATCCCAGAACCAAGGTTCTGCTGCCATCTCGCAGAACCCCCCATCTCTCAGAACCCCAGCTGAGACTGCCTGCTTGAGCCTGTGGGGGGGGGGGGACAGTCAGATGTTTTGGTGGACATATTTAAGGGAGGTGGGCAAAGTTCAGTGTGTGCTGCAGACTGTAAGCACCTATATTTTAAATGTGTCCATTTCCTTTTCTTTTCTGCCCAATAAACTCAGCTTTTATTTTTTTCCGTAAAAAGCCCCAGGCTAGAACTATGCCTCAGGTAAAGAAAATGTGTATCTCGATTTCTTGAGGACTTTCCTTATAGTCTGTCATACTTCACATTTACTTAGGGCTTTATTGTTTTTAAAGATCTGCTGCTTAATGCTACCTCATCTCAACACTATTATTACCCCTACCTCATCCTTTTCACCCACTAACTTTAAAACTCAGCATTTTGAGGAATGAATATTCATCAGTGTTGCGCTCCACTCATCTGGCCTAGGCCCAAATCGTAGGTTCCAGGAACATAGACATGGAAGTGCTTGGTCCGTGCTAGGCCTATGGTTACCGCAAATGTTTAGCTATAGACTAAAGGAGGCTTGTCATGTGACTATTCTTTACATATTCTGTCTTTGCCTCTCCATTCACTTAATGCCTAGAAAACTACCAGCTGGGTTTTTGGCTCTACTGGTAGCATCTTGTTCTTTGAAAGTCTCAGAATGAAAAAAATGGATTTGTGCTTCAGCAGAGCTTGTCTGAAACCTAGTCCAAAGTTAACTGCTGTTTCCCCATCTTATGGATTAGTTAACAGTGTCTTGAATACTGGGCAGTGGGCAGAGGAGGTGGGCTTTTCTTTTTCTGCCCCTTGCTGTCTCTGTAAGCATGTCCTTCTGGTGGGAGAGTGTTACCAACAACATTTCAATGGCTTGGGATGGGCGTGAGGGTCAGGAAGGGAGCCCAGTCACTCTAGGATCCTTTTGTGTTTCTTTTGGTTTTAAGTTGCTGACTCCTTTGGGGAGGAAAGTATCAAGGGTGGAGACATGACTAAATGGAAGTATGGGCAGAGTTGTGGGGCATGGCTTACTTTCTGTCTGTCTTAGCCAGTGCACCAGAGGGAATCTGCCCCCACCTTTAACTGGCAAACTGATCTGTGAGCCAGTTTGCCCTGGGCCCTTAGTTGGGGCACTGAGTCAGGTGCCTCAGGGAGCTTACACTCACACGGAAAACACAAACTATATGCGCAGTTCTGTGGTCCTAGTGTGCAGGGGTGTAGGATGCAGCACTGGGAGGGGATATTTCTGCTAAAAAGTAATAGAAAGCATTTTCTCATAACCAGAGATCTCAAGGATGAGAAAGAAGCTAGGCTTCCTTAGGCATTCATGGTCATGGAGAAGGTCGGGAGTCTAGGTTAGATGTCTGCCCGTCAGAAATCCTGCAGCACCTGTTCCTATGTGGGTGAGGGGTGAACTGATGACTCCCATGGTTCCTTCTAACTCCCAGAGCCTGCAATTATGAGATACATGAATGATTCTAGGCAGCAAGCAATGGCTTTCTAGGGATTCCACGCATCAGTTACTGAGGGTACTTTGTACTGCTGCTCTGCTAGATGCTGTGGGAGATTTGGAGATGTGACTGCGGGGTTTAAGATCTGTGGAAACCTTCCCCCAGAGCAAACTGAGGCAGGAGGAGTTCCAGGCCAAGTGAGAGGTCCTGTCTGCCTTAATTCTCAGTCAAAGCCCAGAGGCTAGCATCCTCTTATATTATTGCCCTGTCATTTGTTTCTTCCTGAGGTGCTGGACTGAAAAGATTTCCAGGACTTTGATCCATAGGAGCGGGGCAGAAAAGAGAGACTGTATTAATCCAGAGAGAAGTGCCGAGGGAGTGGGGTCATAGCTGCACAGGTGGGAGCTGAGTGAGGAGAGAGCCCACCCTATTGGGTTATGCAGGGACGGGGAGAGGAATGAGAACCCGGAGGAAAATGAGGTGGAAATGAATGGGCCCCTGTAGGAGGAGGTAATGAGGTGGATCAGAAAAATCTGTCACTGAGACCCAAGAAGAAACCAGGAGGCTGAATTTCTCTGTGTCTTTTTAAAAGATGAGACGTGTCAGTTAGAGGGCCTGGGCTTATGAAGACAGATCTGTTTCATTGGCTCCTATCAGGAGCCTGGGGACGGAGCAGGTGGGGGATCGCCATGCTGCCATGGAAGGTGATGAAACCCTGGCACTTGGGCAGCCTAGAAGCAGTGCTAGGGCCCATCTTTCTTTCCCCGTCTTTGGCAAAAGGAGTCCTGCTAGGCCCCAAGAACTCCTTCCCTGGCCAGGGCGTAGCACCCTCCCCATCAGCAGCCTCCTCAGGAAGAGCCCTGGCATCTGTGGGGACACTCAGAACCTGTAAGCAAGGGAGGGTGGCAGGGTGGGGGTAGAGGCAGTCACTGCGTCACTGCAGGAGGGTGAGTCCTGGGGAAAGGGAGAGGTCCCTGGCAAGGAGTCTGCCATGCTTATCTGTTCAGGGAGCAACCTAGAAGTCAGTTTAATTAGAGTCCTTGGCATCCTTGGCACCCGGGCTTTGTTGTTTACGTTTGTGGGTGTCATGGAACAGCCTCCCTCTGCCATGGCCCTGGACACTCTTGGAATCTTATGCTCAGGATGTCCTTTAGGGGTCATGCCTTGTAGCTCCAGAAGGGCCTTGTATGGGGTTGGGAGGGGCGGTGCTCATCTGCCCCTAACCACAGCTCCTACTCGCCAGCAGCTTCTGTTGGTGTAGTTTGAGGCATAACCTCAGGACCCACTGACATGCAAATGCTGCCTCTGGATCATGCAGCTGTGGCTCACCATCTGCTGTAAGGAGCAGGCCGGTGGACATAGAGAACAGGCACCCACCACAGGCCAGGAGCCGGAAGGAGTGGGACCTGGGACCAGGATATTTTGCTGGGGGTAGGGACAGGTCAAGAAAGAAAAATCCAAACACTGGGACTCTGGTTCACAGCCATTTTTGCTGTCTTCATTCCATCCCTGAGAGCTGAACGACTGAAGCTGACCCCAGGTCCTGGCTGCAGCCTCCAGCTGCTGGACCTCCTTGGAACACCCATGGACCCGTGACTGTGGCCTGGGTCATCCATGAATTTCTCCAGGACAGGAGGATGCTGGAATGGGAATTCCATTCTACTCTGATTTGAGAACAGGAAGGCTGCTGCTGGGGGTTCTGCTCTCATCTGCATTCAGATTATTGCAGGATTCTTTGCTTTAAAGGATGAACAGAAGCCAGGGGCTCAGTTTGACACGGGCTCTGCAGGGGAATTGTGGGATGCTGTTGTGGGCTGCAGGAAGCTCTCCTGTCCCGATGATGCATGTGATGGGCTTCTGCGAGGGATGCAGCCTGAGGCTGGTCGCTTTCTGATTTTAGTTCTAAGTGGTTGGGTTCAGCTGGAGAGCCCTGGTAAATATTCCACACAAACCAAAGGAGGGTCAGAGGCACCTGACCTGGACTCAGGGTCCTCAATGTCACAGAACCTGGGTGTCAGCCCTTGGGATTCTGCCTGCAAATGGCAAGGCTGAGGAGGGGAGGGACAGAGTTGGAAGCTGAAAGAGATGGGGTAGAGGATGGACTCTTCAGCTTCAGAGGAACTCACCTTGAGGCTGGCGCACTGGGCAGAATGAGCAAGAGTGAGCCATCTGCCCACCGAGTGTCATCAAGTGTCTGAGAGCTAAGTTGTTGACATGTAACCCAGGCTACTCAGAGCCAGTCATTCTTAGATACTGCAAGGCCATTGGGCCTATCTCTGTGTTGACTATTTGGTTTTATCTCCACTCTTGGCTGAGATATCCCAGGGCTAATTGGCTTAGAGGACAAAAAGAGGCTGGCCCTCCCTCTCAGAACTGAATCCAAATGCTGCAGCATTAGGTACCCAAGTCTTGGTGGTCCCTTCCATGCCTACCTTTCTGGCCTCATCTTTTGATACCATCCTGCACATATATAGCATTCTTTAAAAACACTGAATCATTTGTAATTTTCCAGAGTGTGGCCTGCTCTCATTCCTCTCTGTCTTTGCCTATGCTGTTCCCTTTGGAGCACACCTTCCCTTCCTGCACTCCAGAGCCTCCTGGCCTTTCTGAGGAGCTTGGGTCTCATCTTTTCCAGAGAGCCTTTCCTGATGCTCCCCCTCCCCCACCCCAGTCTGGAGTAAGATGCACCTTCTCTGTCTCCAGAAGAATGTACAACCCTAATCACGGCGGCTCCTATACTGGAGTGTGGTACTTCGCTGCTGTGCTTCCCTGACAAGAAAACAGTTTCTCCTGGGGTTTCCCAGTGCTCAGCACAGTGCCTGACATACAGTTAGCACTTGTTTGTTTATTTAGTGGCCAATTGTCCTTGTTCCTCCCCACCCCCACTAGAATTCAAGCTCTAAGAGCAAGGGTCTTGCTTCCTTTGTTTACTGCTAAACCCCAATGTCTAGCACATAGTAGGCTTGCAGTCAGTATTTGTTGGATGAATAGATGGAAGTCATGCCAGTGATTCACATTTTGGCTCTTCGCCTGAGTGCCCTAGTGACTCATGTAAGTCACTCACAAAACCTGGGACAGTGCGGTGGGAAGCTGAAGTGCCATCGTGTCCAGAGCACTGCCCTTGCGCACGACTTCAGGGTTTCACTGCCTGAAATCTTATTCAGTCTCTGCTGCTGTGGCCAGTTCTGTTCAGGGTTCCCAGCCTTGTTTGTGTGCAGCTCAAAATACAGAGGGGCTAAAACTCTGGGGGCTGCTCTTGACCAGTGGGGAACTTCAGCCAGTGGATAAATGCTTTCCCCTCTTTCTTCTTGGTGGATGATGCTGAGATACATCACAAAAAAGTGTCCTCAGATGGTCCCATAGGACTGGTCAACCAGTTGACCCTTACGGACAGCTCCCTAGTGCACCACTGTATTGATTCTCTGTCCTTTCCTGTTTTTGACTCCTTGGGCCACTTTCCCAAATAACTACTCACATACAAGTCTTTGTCATAGGCTCTGCTTTTGGGGGAACCCAGGTGGAGACATCCAGGTTCCCGTCCTGGGTTTGCTACTTACTAGCTTTCCTTTTGGGTCAGACCTCTTAATCTCTCTGCTTCTGTTGCCTCAGCTGAAAAATGGGTATTATAATGCCACACAGGCTTTACCATTTGATAATGTGACATATGTGAGTGTCTGCTTCAGTCCCTGCACACATCAGACACTCACTAGAGGTTTCTTTCTTTTCCTCCCGCTTGTTTTTGTAAAAAGGCAGGCCCAGGAAGCCTGCGTGGCCTCCTGGCTGGGGAAGCCTTATGAAGAAAGGCTGCTGAGTGATCTGGGCTCTGGGGAGAAGGCAGACCAGAGGAGCAAAGAGTGACTAGGCCAGATGACTCAGGCATTTGGCAACTGGATCATTCTTCTTTGGAGCATTCTGTAAACATTGGTCAGTGGAGTCTTGCAACATGCCTGACAGGTGGGAGGCGGGAAGAGGCAAGGGTGTGGAGTAGGAACGAGGCCAAACATGTTGCTCACGGGCCAGGGGTGGCATGTTTGAGATGTTCTTCTGGTACAAGTATGAGGCCAGTGTGTGGGGCCTCTTCCTGGGGGCAGGATGGGGTGGGGTGGTAATAACTTCCCAAGTTCTCTTTCCAGCCTTTCTTGCTTTCCTGTCACTCCATACCCTCTCCCAGATGCTGTCCTTTTGCTGCAGAGAAGAATCCCAGAGCATTTCATAACCCCCTCCGCCCCCACCCCCATGCTTCCTCTCCAAAATAGCTTAGGTCCTCAAACAATGAAAACTGATTTCTGGCCTTACTATAGCTGGTAGGAGATGAATTTGGGGGCAGGAGGTCTGCCTGGCTCCCCTTTAAATGATGCACGCTGTGCCTCCTCACCCTACAGGTAAGGCAGGTTCTGGGCACATTTGGCCCACTGGCTACTGAGAAACCCTTTGGGAAATGACTCAGGAGGGCTGGGTCAGCTTCCTTGGCACTTAGCATTACCTCTTTGAGCTGTCAGGCCTCTGCTTCCCACCCTCCCTGGCAGTCTCATGCTCCCAGCAGCTATGCTCACTGATTAGCAGAGAGACTGCCTTTCTGTCTCCTCTTGGGCCACCCTAACCCAAGGGACCAGGGGTGGAGAAGGAGCTGGGGCCAGGGTGAATGTCTGGATGCTACCCCTTCTGCAGAGGTGGCCCCTTCTCCCAGAGCTACACCCCGCCTCACCTCCTGAGGGACTTGATTCCTGCCCTCCCGGAAATCTGGCAGACAGCTGGTCCTGGCTGGGCCCTCTGAAGCAGCCCAGGAGGGAGGACGGGCAGTCATGAGCAGAAGCCCTGCCTCCTCCCTGTCCCCATCTGGCACCTCCCCCTTCAGTGGAGATCCTTCTGGGCTCAGCTCCCACCTGGCCAGCCAGCAAGTCATGCTCTCTGTGCTCCTTTCTGTGACCTGTCCAGAGGTCTCTGCACCTAGAGCAGGTGCTTCAGCTGTGCTTAAAGACCCAGGGCTCAGCTCCCTCTGACCCCCACCCTTTCCCTCTACTACCCTTGAGGCACCAGCAAGCCACAGATCGGGGAACTTTCTCTGGAGTAGAGGGAAGGAGGGTAGAGAATCCTCAACTAAGTTGCCAGGGCCTTCCATGTCCAGGCTCCCAAGTCCCAAATTGCTACACTCAGTGTAGGTGGCTGGTCCTCAAACTCCCTCCCAGCCCCGACCCTCCTTCTCACACTCTCCGATCCTCCCCATACTCCAGATCCATGTACTTGACTACAGATTGTAAGAGTTGTGTCCTTTATTACAGTGGTTCTCAAAGTGTGGTTTTTGGACTAGCAGCACCAGCCTCCCATGGGGACTTGAAATGCAATTTCATGGGCTCATCCCAGACGTACTGAATCAGAAACACTTGGGATGGGGCTCAGCACCCTGTGCTTATTAAGCCCCCAAAGTGATTCTGATGCTTTCTCAAGTTTGAGAACCACTGTCTTGTGACAGTGTTTGCAAGAGTCTGAGCTGAGGCCTCTTTCTCCCGAGCAGGGAACCCAGGGCAGGAGCAGGTAACTAGGGCAAGCCAGGCTTCCTGGTGAACACCCTACAGCTTGCAAAAGGTGCTGGAGGTCCCCACCCACGGACAACACGCATGCGAGTGGCACTTCTCACTGACATTTCTCACTTGGGGAGAGGGAATCAGCATAGGGGTAGAGCTCCTTTTCCCCAAGGGCCTGGAAAAGCTGGGAGGGGGCAGTGGAAAGAAGGGGAAAAATGGCTTCTCCTCAAGGATGTAGCTCAGGGAACTGGTGACTTGCATGAAGAAGCATGTTAGCTTGGGATTGAAAGGGATTCTGGCTCTGTGTCCGGTTTTCTCTGGAAGGGGCACTTGTGAGAGTAGTATTTGGTTAGCTTGGTTAATTGAGTGTTAATGCCTAACTTTTGAAGGTGTAGAGGACAGTGGGAGGAGAACTGGGTCAATGAACTGTTCCCACTTTTGATACATATTTGTTGTGAGTTAGGGTGACTCATTCTGGCCTCAGTTTCCCAACCAATACAACAAGAGTAATATTGTCAACTTCATTTATCTGAAAACAATGCTTTGAGGATAAGACTATTGTGAACATTTTTGGAAAAAGTTCCAAGTGTCTGATATCTAACCCTACAATGCTAGATTAAAAAAAAACCAAATGTATGTTTCTGTGAGCTGCACCCAAAATGCAAGCAGAATCAAAGGGCAGGTTGGTGTGTCGGAAAGAACAACTGAGTAGAAGTCCTAAAGTTTGGGCTCCAGTTTCAGTATTGCCACGAATGAGCAGGGTGATCATGGGTCAGCCACTTTCCCTCTCTGGGCCTCAGTTTCTTCATCTGTAAAATGGAAACGTTTGATTAGATTAGGTCTAATGTCATTGCCAAAATTTAATAGTCTAAGACTCCTTGACTTTGATCAGTTGGTTCTCATGGTCTCGATTTCCAGATAGGCTCCATGATGTTCTGGCCTTTGCTTTATGGAGGGAGAGAAGCCAAAGAACCAGGGTGGGGTACATCACCTTTAGCTAGAGCAGCGTTTCAGGATCCCATGCATGGAGGTTGCAGATGTGTCATTCTGACATGTCATCCTCAGGGAGATAATTTTCTGAAAGCCTGGGTGTGTTTTTCACCCATGAAGCTTAGGTCGGCAGCTCATAAAAAAGTGAGTTACCAAGAGAGAGAAGCAAGTGGGCTGGCTTTTCAGGCTTCTGTCCTCTTTCCTCCTTGGCTTCCTGACATAGAATAGAATTCCCTCTTCCTTTTCCCCACCATGGCTGGGAAAGCTGGAGACACAGAGACCAGGAGGGGTGGGGAGTTGGGAGCTGGAGGGTGGGTGGGGTTAACATTCTCATCTCCACATCTACTCCTCATCCTTAGCCTGTCCTTGAGTGGGCCCCTCAGAAAGGAGGGCAGAGAGCAGGCCACTGGCTTCGGGAAGGAGGGAGAGCTCAGCATCCCTTGAATAAGACCAGTCCCCCCGGCTGCACCCCAAACACCGTCATGGTTCTCTTGGCCCGAGATACTCCCTGCCCCCATCTCACATCCTTCCTCCTGCTCCTTTGGGGGCCACTCACAGCTTTGGGGAGCAGCTAAAGTGGCAGAACCGGTGTCAGAGTGCCCTGGAGCGCTCTGAGGCTGTAGCTTCAACTCCTGGGAACAGCCTGAGGCTATTTCTACTCCCTTAGTCAGCACTGGGTGGGAAGGGTGAGGGCCTGGGAAAGGCCAGTGGCGTGAGCTTCTGCAGCAGTTGCTCCTTGGTAAACACAGTAATAGCTGGTCTGGGACTGCGGTTGTTACCCGAGATCATTATCAGCTGCAGGCAGTTCCCACTAGGTGGGCCACACCGAGCTCATGGCAACACAGGGGCTGTGGATAAGCCCCCAATTTCCCTGCAGTTGCTAGGCAACTGGGAGTTTGGGCTGGAAGGGGGATCTCATTTGGGAAAATCTCCCCAGCTGTCCCAAATCTGGGAAATCTAAATTGTTCTCCCTGTGGAGACTCTGGCTGACAGTGCTCCCCTGGGCCGGTCAGAGGCTGATCTAAATTCAGAGATAGGCTGGGCTGGTCCCAGAGTGAGGGGCCCTGCCAGCTCAGGGGATCGGTGGGGGAAGGAGGGCTGGTCTGGGAGCAATCCCTTTGCTGAAACACCATAACCATTGTTTAGGGCGTGGGGCTGAGCAGAGTGTGCATGACGGCCATAGCTAGTTGGGGTGAGAAGTAACCTATGGGGGTCTG
Source organism: Manis javanica (assembly GCF_040802235.1). NCBI lineage: Eukaryota > Metazoa > Chordata > Mammalia > Pholidota > Manidae > Manis > Manis javanica. The sequence continues at coordinate 89,390,138 of NC_133166.1, forward strand.
GTCAGAGAGGTCACAAAGATGACCCAGCAGAAGAGAAGATTCAGAGGGGAGGAAGGTGGATGTGCGCTGGTTGGCTAATGTGTAACGGCAAGCCCCTGTGGGTGTGTTAGTGCGCGGGCCCTGGTGTCTTCTGCTCCACCATAGCGCTCTCTAGACCAGGGTTTGACACCACTGGGTGAGGAGAGAGTTCTGGATCTGCTTCTATTTCTTGTTAAGGTGACATAATTTGGGGGCTGGTGAACTGCACTTTATCTATTGAAGGACCAAATGCATTGTGTCGGGCATGATGTGGGGTCTACTCCCAGGACCCTCAGTGTCATAGGCAGCGCAGGTGCGGAGTTGGGAAGGAGGATTAGGAAGCAGCAGGGACTGTCAGCCCTGGACCCTGTTAGCCTTGACCCAGCATGAATGACATTTTCCTGTGGTTTTGAGGAATGCATCTAACTGGTTACCTGGCAGAAGACCCCAGGCTCAGAAGCAGAAACCAAATACAAAGGAATTAAATTTGAACAAACATTTTAGGACAATGTACTCAGGTGGGCCTGGTGCCAGATGCCAAGAGGAAATGGGAACCCAAGGGACCCAATTCCTACCCTGAAGGAGCTCACAGTCTAGCCAGGGAGGTGTCACATGCACTGTGGCAACGAGCGGTCATTTTTCTGCCTGGGAATGAGCCTCCTACAGCAGCCAGAGGTTGAGGCTTTATTCTAAGATGGAGGTAAAAAAACTTGCTTATCGTCTCAGAGCAAGACTTGCCTCGGGCCCTCATGTCAGAAACCAGGTGCTCTGTTTGCCTGAGTCAGGCTGGAAGCTCGTCCTAGTCTCTGTAATCCCGCGGGGGCAGGGTGGCTGTGGGGGAGTGGGATGGGGTGCGGCACATCCCTGGCGTGGGAGCTGAGGAGGTGGACATGAGGAGCTCCCTCCTCCATGACTGGTCTCTTGGCGACCTTGACCACGTCCTCTCCATGTAGCCAAAACTGCCCCAGGAGAACATTACGATGCAAAGAGTAAGCTGCCCACACACTCGTGTTGATTGTATTTACACAGAGAAATGTCCATGATCATGATCACCTTCAGGATCAACAAGTATTCGTGGAGTCTCACCATGGGCCTGCTGTGTGCTTGGTGCTTTGCCCTGGCAATCTTTTTATTATTATTAAGGTATTATTGATATACCATCTTATGAGGGTTTCACATGAGGAACATTGTGGTTACTACATTCACCCTTATTATCAAGTCCCTCCCACACCCCATTATAGTCACTGTCCATCAGCACAGTAACATGCTATAGAGTCACTGCTTGTCTTCTCTGTGCTGTACAGCCTTCCCCGTGCACCCCCTACATTATGTGTGTTAATCATAATATCCCTCAATCCCCTTCTCCCTCCCTCCTCAACCCCCTTCCCTACCCCTCCCCTTTGGAAGTCCCTTCTTGGAGTCTGTGAGTCTGTTGCTGTTTTGTTCCTTCTGTTTTGCTTTGTTGTTATATCCCACAAATGAGTGAAATCATCTGGTACTTGTCTTTCTCTGCCTGGCTTGTTTCACTGAGCACAATACCCTCTAGCTCCATCCATGTTGCAAATGGTAGGATTTGTTTTCTTCTTATGGCTGAAAAATATTCCATTGTGTATATGTACCACATCTTCTTTATCCAATCATCTACTGATGGACACTTAGATTGCTTCCATATCTTGGCTATTGTAAATAGTGCTGTGCTAAACATAGGGGTGCATAAGTCTTTTTGAATCTGTAATCTTGTTTTCTTTGGGTAAATTCTTAAGAGTGGAATTCCTGGGTCAAATGGTATTTCTATTTTTAGTTTTTTGAGGAACCTCCATACTGCTTTCCACAATGGTTGAACTAATTTACATTCCCACTGGCAGTGTAGGAGGGTTCCCCTTCTCTGCATCCTTGCCAGCATTTGTTGTTCCTTGTCTTTTGGATGTTGGCCATCCTAGCTGGTGTGAGGTGATATCTCATTGTGGTTTTAATTTGCTTTTCCCTGATAATTAGCAGTGTGGAGCATCTTTTCATGTACATGTTGGCCATCTGAATTTCTTCTTTGGAGAAGTGTCTGTTCACATCCTCTGCCCGTTTTTTAATTGGGTTATTTGCTTTTTTGGGTGTTGACGCGTGTGAGTTCTTTATATATTTTGGATGTTAACCCCTTGTCAGATATGTTGCTTACAAACATATTCTCCCATGCTTCAGGATGCCTTTTTGTTCTACTGATGGTGCCCTTTGCTATACAGAAGCTTTTTAGTTTGATGTAGTCCCATTTGTTCATTTTTGCTTTTGTTTCCCTTGCCTGAGAAGATGTGTTCAGGAAAAAAGTTGCTAATGTTTATATTCAAGAGATTTTTGCCTATGTTTTCTTCTAAAAGTTTTATGGTTTCATGGCTTATATTTGGGTCTTTGATCCATTTCAAATTTACTTTTATGTATGGGTTAGGCAATAATCCAGTTCCATTCTCTTACATGTAGCTGTCCAGTTTTGCCAACACCAATTGTTGAAGAGGAGTAATTTCCCCATTGTATATCCATGGCTCCTTTATTGTATATTAATTGGCCATCTATGTGTGGGGGTGTTTATATCTGGGTTCTCTATTCTGTTCCATTGATCTATGGGTCTGTTCTTTTGCCAGTGCCAAATTGTTTTGATTACTGTGGCTTTGAGACAGAGCTTGAGTTGGAGAACATAATCCTCCCAGCTTTATTCTTCCTTCTCAGGATTGCTTTGGCTCTTCAGTGTCTTTTGTGGTTCCATGTGAATTTTAGAACTATTTGTTCTAGTTTGTTGAAGAATGCTATTGGTATTTTGATAGGGATTGCATTGAATCTGTATATTGCTTTAGACAGGATGGCCATTTTGACAGTATTAATTCTTCTTATCCACGAGTATGGGATGTATTTCCATTTATTGGTGTCTTCTTTAATTTCTCTCATGAGTGTCTTGTAGTTTTCAGGGTATAGGTCTTTCATCTCCTTGGTTAGGTTTATTCCTACGTATTTTATTCTTTTTTGATGCAGTTGAAAACAATGCATGGAGTTGTTTTCCCGATTTCTCTTTCTGCTAGTTCATCTTTAATGTATAGGAATGCAACGGATTTCTGTGTATTAATTTTGTATCTTGCAACTTGATGAATTCAGTTATTCTAGTAGTTTTGGGTGGATTCCTTAGGGTTTTTTTATGTGCAATATCATGTCATCTGTAAACAGTGACAGTTTAACTTGTTCCTAACCAGTCTGGATGTGTTTCATTTCTTTGTGTTGTCTGATTCCCATGGCTAGGACCTCCAGTACTATGTTGGGTAAAAGTGGAAAGAGTGGGCATCCTTGTCTTGTTCTCGATCTTACAGGAAAAGTTTTCAGCTTCTCGCTGTTAAGTATGATGTTGGCTGTAGGTTTGTCATATATGGCCTTTATTATGTTGAGGTTCTTGCCCTCTATACCCATTTTGTTGAGGGTTTTTATCATGAATGGATCTTAAATTTTGTCAAATGCTTTTTCAGCACCTATTGAGATGAGCATGTGATTTTTGTCCTTCCTTTTGTTGATGTGGTATATGATGTTGATGGATTTTTGAATATTGTACCATTCTTGCATCCCTGGGATGAATCCCACTTAATCACAATGGATGATCTTTTTGATGTATTTTTGAATTTGATTTGCTAATATTTTGTTGAATATTTTTGCATCTATGTTCATCAGGGATATTGGTCTGTAATTTTCTTTTTTTGTGGTGTCTTTGCCTGGTTTTGGTATTAGAGTGATGCTGGCCTCATAGAACGAGTTTGGAAGTATTCCCTCCTATTCTACTTTTTGCCATGGCTATCTTACTGTCCATTCTCTCAGTAATTCAGGGAAGTAAGTGTCATTTAAAGATGAGAAAACAGAACCTCGGAGGCCTAAGGGCACACGGTGACTGCTCGTCAGTCAGAGCACTGACTGCTGTGCTGCTCCCTGGTCCCTGGGACACCACCTAGACATTTCCATGTATTTCAGTCTCCTTTTTTCTAAAACCAAGTTCACTATTATTAACTCTTCCTGGGTTCCCTGTCTCAGTAAATGGCCATTGGTCTAGCTGCTTGAAACGAGGAAGGTGGGACCCCTCTCTTTTCCTCATCCATACTATTTGTTTTGCTTACCACCAGAACAGAACTTGAATTCCTTCCCTCTTTCCATCCCTGGGCCTCTGTCCTAATGCACATCAGCATGGTCATCACAATGAGCTCTGCCTGGAGCCTTCCCCTCTCCCTCCCACCATGCTGGACAGTGGCTCTCTGTGACCTTCAGGATAAATGCAGACCTGTTATTTTGAATAAAAGGCCCTTTGGGACTAAACCTTAATTATCTGTGTGCCTCAACTCCTCTGAGGTCTCTACACACACCTCTGTCCCCTAAGCATAGGAACTGTTTGCAGTCTTCCTGGGGGCCATACACTCTCCTTGTTGCATGTTTGGCTGAGCTGGTCTTTCTCTGTGGTCCACCCTTGGTCTTAGCCATCTCCACTCACTTCCCCAACTCCCATTTCTATCTTCCAGCCTAACCCATGCTTCCCGCCTGTCTCTTGTGTTACCTGTCCCCCAAATGGAGCTTGGGTCCCTACTGACCAGAAGGGGAATTATCTGGTGCTTGAAACTCTCGTGGTTATTTGACAAATGATTTGCCTTACAAAATAGTGTTTTAAGCAGGGAAGACACTGTAACATACCAATTATTAAAAAAAAAATTGTAAAGTTACATGGATGTGTCATATGATTCATCATTCAAAGAAACAGACTTAGCATTTGTTAAAGCCTACTGTGGACTGTGCTAGGTCTTGACATATGTCATGTCATGTAATCAACAATGTTGGGACTGGGGCACAGAGATCCTAGATGGCACAACTAGCCACTCAGCAGTTACCTGCCAAGCCTAGGGTTCAAATCCAGGCAAATTCTCTGCTGCTTTCATTGCCTCCTGTGGCCTCTCCTATTTAGAAGCAAGTTTTCCGGTGTGGGGCTTACCTTTTGGCCATTTCATCAGTCTCAGGACTGTTACAGAGGAGGGGACAAGAAACAGGGGACCAGGAATATGAGGAACAGTAATGGCCTTGGTGCTGCAATAAAGCCACCTGTTTTTTTCCGGCGTATTCCCATCACACCCCAGTGCGCCTCTCCTGAAGCACAATTCCTACAGTAGGATAGTCACAAATGGCCTGAAGGCTGTGACTCAATATGCCAGCGTCAGGCACACAGGCCCTGGTGACCTGTGTCAGCATGGAGAAGAGAAGAAGAGCTGGGCCCATGGGGCCCTCCTGGTGGAGCCCTGGGGAAGGGCCCTGTCCATCTGCCTCTGTCTCTCAGCTCTTGCAGAGTGCCTGGTACCAGCTGGTGCCCAGCTCAGGACTGCTGCATGGATGAAGGAAGACTGAGTGAGCTCCCCAATACCGTGTCAGGAAGGAGAAGGGAGTGTTTTCCTTCTTTTAGGGTGTGTGTCCCTAGGGTCAGAGGCATTTCTATCGTAAGTCACCCCAAGTGCTCCCCTCTCTCTGCCCCTTCCCCTTCTCACCTGTCTTTTCTAATCTCCTTACCCCACCCTGGTGATTATATCACCTCACTTTGCTGGTCTCCTGTAGAATGATTCCCTCAACATTCACTAAATAGTTATTGGGCTCCTTCCCAGTGCCGGGCAAGGGTGAGACTCTGTAGGAGGGAGAAGGGTAGTGACATGCGCTCACACAGTCCTGAGCTCACATCCAGTGCTCAGCAGGTACTCACAGTGGAGGTGGACTGGAGGTGACAGCAGTGAAGGACACTCAAGAAGACTTGATGGATGGGGTGCAGGGAGGGCTTCTTGGAGGAGGTGAGGTCTGAACTGACATCTGAACAGTTGCACAACTCTGAGAGTGAGAATCTCTTTAAAATTTTATGCCCTAAATGTCTTCTTTGCTTCACTTTAGTCCCAGCCCTGGTCCTCAGGGTGGGGGGAATTGGTAGGAAATGGAAAGTTAGTGACGAATAGGAGGGAAGTGTCTTCCAGGGAAAGGATGCATGCAGGGGGGCAGGGCCCTGAGGTGAGCCCCACAGAGCCTTCCTTCCGCTTCTCTGGAGGGGGCTGGTGTGTGTGGGAAGCTGCCTGTACTGCCTCAGTCACACCCAGGAGCCAGGGCCCTGTCCTACCCCTAGCCTTGCCGGTGCTCTTGCTCGGGAGACAAGGCAGCTCAGGGTGGCACGGAATCAAGTGTCCTGGTTCTGACATCTCGTGGCATTTCTCAGCTTTCTAACCAGAGCAATAAAATACTGACACTTACCTAGTGCTTACCTCATACACGTTCTATGAGATAGGTGCTATTACTATTGGTCCAGTATTACAGATGGGGAAACTGAGGCACAAGGTGGTCAGATAACTTGCTCAAGGTCATACAGACAGAGTCTGGACTCAAAGTCAGGGATTCTGGTGCCAGTGCCTACACACCTACCCACCACACTGCCTTTCCTCCTGATAACTCGGAGCAGCAGGGGAGGGTCAACGCCTGTGGGCTGTTCATAAAGACCACAGGTGTGAAATTTCTAAAACACTCCCATTTCATCTTAAAACACACACCTTGCATCTGTTACAAAATAAATCCCTATATGTTTAATCAAAACATGCCTCCAGCCAAATAATCAAGTAACATCAGTGTTCTAGAGAGAGATGCCACATGCGTCCTGAGGCCCGGAGTGTCCCCAGTGACACAGTCCCTAGCAGGCAAGGCACAGCCAAGCCCAGGGTTCAGGGCAGAAAGAGCCTGGCTGCAGCCAGAGGAACAGGACAGGGAGGGACTGGACATAGAACAGAGGCGCTGCACGGCTTCCACCTTCCACCTCTCAGCCTGTCTAAACCGGCCACTCTCTGAAGCCAGGGTGCGAGCTGTGACTTCCTCACATGACCTTTACTGTGAAGGTCATCTAGAAACTGGCTACTCCCACTTCCCAGTCACTGTTAGCCTTGTTTGTGACTGGCCATTGTCCTCCCCCTCCTGCTTCTCTTCCTTTCCCCCTCCCCACCCCCATCCTCTCCCTTCTCCTCTCCCCACTCTCCCTCCTCCTCTCTCTCCTCTTTCTCCCCTCCCCTGCCTTCTTTTTCTTCCTTTCTGGAGGAGGCCTCTGCGAGGGTCCTGTGAGCCCACGCAGGAGATCAAGCTCTGAGGAGCCTCCCCTGTTTTAGCCCCCAACACTTGGTTCTCTCCATTCTTCCGGTTCCTCTATTTTCTAGAAGTTTCATGTTTGCTCATGTTGAACGACTGCAGAAACCCCCTTGAGTGGCATTGAAAAAAAGCACAGCAACCAGCACAAGCCTGACATTTCTCTTCTCCTTTCGTTACTCTCCCAGTTTCCAAACAGTTGTCCCTCCTTGGCCAGAAGCTGCCTGCCTTCACGTTCCAGACCCGGTGCTCTTCCCACGTGCCTGGCCGACGCTCTGCAGGGCCATTTCGGTATTGCAGGGTGTGATATAATGAGTTATAAGAAATAACGTAAAACAGTTGTAAGAAATAGGTCAGAATACATATTTCCCAGGTATGTTTGGTTTTCATCCACAGCTCCTGAAAACATTGCTGAATCTTAAAGGGTGAAATGGGTGTTTCGTCATGTTAATGAGAGACTTTTGGACAGACACCTAAGGGTGGGGGCTGGAGGTTGGATCAGCCAATGGCCAATAATTTAGTCAATCATAACTATGCAATGAAGCCCTCACAAAACCAGTGAGAGGAGCTCTCTCTCTCTCCCTCCCTCTCTCCCTCCCTCTTCCTTCCCTTCCTGCCTCCCTTTGTCTCTTTCTCTCTCTCTCTGCAGTTACCTGCTCTGCTCAGTGGGATCCTGCTTCTCAGTCTGGGACAGCTTCTATGTTTGGGCAACCAGAACACCTCCACATGCCACTGAGCTGGCCCCCAAGCTCCACAGGACCTTGCCCTATGTCTCTCTTCATTTGGCTATTAATTTGTATCCTTTATGGTATCCTTTATTAAACTGGTAAATGTGTTTTCCTGAGTTCTGTGAGCCACTCTAGCAAATTAACTGAACCCAAGGGGGAAGCCATGGGAACCTCCAATCTGAAGCCTGTAGGTCAGGGCACAGGGAACTGCCTGGGGCCTGGGGCTGGTGTCTGGAGTGGGGGCTGGAGGGCAGTCTTGTAGGATAGAGCCCTTAACCTGGGGAATCTGGTGCTGTCTCTGGACAGCTAGCATCAGAATTGGGTTGAGTTCACGACCCCTCTGCTGATGTTCGAGAATTCCTTGGTGTCAGTATGTGTAGGAAGATCCCCCCTGCCACATACTTACACATATTGGAATTGGATCTGGGTACCTGAATGAGGTTATACTACAATTACTGCTGGGTATAATATTGTTACTGTTACATATATACATGTAGGGAAGAAATACTCCAATGCATTTGGTGTCAGAAACGTTACACTGGGGAACTGTCAGCACACGGTCTCTGAGGTCTCCTCCACATCCATTCATTCCCCCCACTGATAATTGCTGGGTACCTACTACTGGTCAGGTGCTATTGCCAGCGTGAGGGATGCAGTCGAGAGCATGACCAAATTGTCTGGTGAAGCTGATGTCGTTGGGGAGATATTGGCAGTGGAGACAGACCAAAAAACAAAAACAAAAGTGAATAAATAATGTACTTTCAGAGAGTTATAAATACAATGAAGAAAATGAAATTGGATAATACAGAGTGAAAAGGGAAGAAGAGAAGAAACATCAAGGGCAAAGATCCCAGGCTAGAAGAAAGCTTGGAGGGTCAAAAGGGGGCCTCTTGGCTGGACTGTAGTGGTTGAGGGGAAGTGAAGTGCCAGATGAGGAGGGAGAGGGGGGCAGCGACCCCTTAAGGCCTTATGGGCCATACAAAGGAGTGAGATTTTAGTTTACACACAGTAGGGGAGTAACATGATTACTTTTTGGAAAGGACAGATCTGACTGTTGTGGAAAACAGATTTTAGGGACCAAGAATGGGAGCAAGGAGATGGACAGGGAGGCTGCTATAGTGAGCCAGGTGGTCAGTGATGGTGGGTCGGGGGAAGCAAAGAGGGAGAGAAAGAAATAGCTTCAGGATAGATGGTAGAGCAGTAACTGATGGTGGGGTGGAAAATGGGATTGCAAAATCCTGGGATTGAATCCTGAGTCCCCTCCACCATCTGTGGGAGCTTGTATGACTGGCCTAACTTCTCAGTCTGCTCATCTGTAACAGGAGGCTAATGGCATCTGCCTCCCACATCTCAGGTTGGAGAGAGGAAAGAAGGGGAATGCCTAGCGGGGCCTCCACCCATGTTCTTAGGATGATGCGTGCGGGGTGAGAAGTGAGAAACTCTAGAGAGGTAGCTTGGCATACCAGGGATTTCCTGGAACCCACCTCTTCTCTGTTAAAAGGGTGAAAGGCAAAATTCTCACCCAGGTTGCAGAGTTGGCCCACCCCCAAGGTATGTCAAAGCCAACTCAGGGTTGGCAGTGATGGGCTTGTTTGGGGATCATCGCTTCTCAAAGTGGGGAACTGGATTTTGGGCTGGGGCTAGAAGATGCCCAGGGCCTGGGGAGAGAGTGGCCTGAGGGCTGATGGTGGCTGGACAAGGCAGGAGGGCCTGGACCTGGAAATGAGCCTGTCCCTGTCTAGAGGGGCAGCTGATAAAGGTGGCTTTGGACATATGTGCTGGTGGGTGAGGGAAGGAAGGCTGGGGAACAGATGGTGGGCTGACAGTTTCCAGAAACTCTCAGCAAGGCTGGTTTCCATCTTTAGTGGGTGGAGTAGGTCAGTTTCAAGCCCTTTCCATGGAAGTTCTGAGAGCAGAGGTCCTGGCCCTGGAAATCACCTATCCCAGGCTGGCTTGGTGTCAAGGCAGTCCTGCAACCCTGTGGGAGCCGGCTGACCCTGGGGCACTGGGCATGGACTTTTATGAAGGCAGGAATCAAAGGTCAGTGTAACATGGCAATATTCACAGGCTACACCCCTTTCTCTTTAGCTTTCTGAAGTCTGGACTCTGGAACCTTAGGTTTTTCAAGGGAAGGGAAGGGGAATGACATCCACCATTTGCCTACAGTATGCCTGGCACCATGCCAACACCATATAATACTCATGGTGCAGTAAACCTTATTATCTCTATTTTTTAATACTAGGAAACTGAGGTTCTGAGGGATTAGAGAATCTTTTTGCAAAGTCATATGACTAGTAAGGGAACCCACATCTGCCTACTCCACAGCTCCTGCCCCTATACAAGTACCTCCCTGAGAGGCTGGGTGTACCTCAGAAGCAGAGGAGGGGACCTGGGATCTCAATTTTTATAAAAGTCCCTTAGTCTTGAAGCTTTTCCCCTGTACTGTGTGACTTTCCCTAAAGGTCTTAGTGGGGCACTTGGAGAAAAAAGAGAGTAGGCACCCATCTTTGGAACACTACCTTAGCAGAACTTACAGAATCTTAACTGGAAAAGAAGCTTTTCCAGTTAACTGGCTTCTGGCTTTCTGGCTATGATGCTTAGGATGAGTCACTGAACTCCTCCAAACCTCAGTTTCCTTGTCTGTAAAATGGGAATCCAAAAACAGCCTGCGAGACTACTGATGGATTAGGGCTGCTATGGTAAATGACTTAGCATAATGCCTGACTCAGCTAACCACTGAATAAACGGTAGTCATTAACCTTATATACCATCTCATCAAACCTCCTTTCTGGAGGGGAGCTGGGGACATTTAGGTCCTCCGTGGCGCACTCGCCCATTGCTGAGGTTCCTCCTTGGCACAGTCTGTCCCATAGAAAGAGCAGACCGCCAGCACTCTTCCTGTCTCCTGTGAAAGCCCAGTGTCCCCACAGGCCATTGGGCTGGTCCCTGTTGCTTGAGGCTGTGATATGCAGTGATACCTGCTTTTCAGCTGGACAGTATGCCCCCCTCCCTGGGCTGGCCGGAGGGCCGGCTGGGCAGGGGGAGCTGGCAGCATGCTGGGGAGGCTGGCCCTGTGCCCTGCTCCTCTGCCAGCTGGGCGGCTGGGCTGGGCAGCAGCTCGGAGTAACTTGAGGGCCCAGCAGGGGCCTCTGTGGGGCAGCAGCTTCCCCGAGCCCCTCAGCTAGCACCAGGCCATCTGGTGCCTCTGTCCCCTTTTGTGTGCTGGGAGGGGGAGAAGGGGAGGCAGAGGAGGAGGAGACAGATTTCTTTGGCCAGCTTTCTTCTGAACTGAGAAGAACAAGGAGCTGGAGATAGAGGCCTGGGGCCTGGGAATGAGGTGGAGGGCACCCTGGGCTCAGTGCTCAGGGGAAGAAGGGACAGAGGGGGACTGAGGCATGCAAGGGGGCAGGGGAAGGAGGGAAGCTCAGAAGGGGGGGCCTTGGCAGGAAAGATTAAAGGGGCAGAGAGCAAGAGGGAGAAAGCCTAGCAGAGGGGACACCGTGAGCTGTACGGCAGAGAATGAAGGTATGCAGGAAAACATGAAGTCCCAGAGTAGGAGAAGGCAAGGCATATGAAGTATCTCCCAGGTCCTGTGAGGGCAGTTGTTGCTGTGCTTCTGTTCCAGGAAAAGGGAAGTGAGAGTGTGTGGGCTGTAGGTGGAGGAGAGGGCGGCTGAGAGAGGAGACCGGGTTTCCTGGGGTCCAGCCCAGCCCAGCAGCTGTGGAGGTGGGGGCCCATCTGCAGACGCTTGGGAAAGGAATGTGATGGTTGGTTCCTAGGGGCGTGGAGAAAAGACATATTGACAGCTTTGATGTGCCTCATTTGGGGAATGAAAGTGTGTGTTCCTGAGGCCATTAGGGAAGTGACTTTAAAGAATTTTACATTTGGGAATTTACAGCGGTTTTGAAGGAGCTGTTCCCTGTCATGTGGTGAAATATCCCTCTTCCTACATGCAGGCCTCTGAGCTGCATAGCATGAGTAAAGAGCTGGAGACAGAGGCACAGGGCCTGGGAATGAGGTGGAGGGCACTCTGGGCTCAGTGCTCAGGGGAAGAAGGGACAGAGGGGGACTGAGGCATGCAAGGGGGCAGGGGAAGGAGGGAAGCTCAGAAGGGGGGGCCTTGGCAGGAGGGAAATATCCCTCTTCCTCCATGTAGGCCTCCAAGCTGCAGAGCATGAGTAAAGCAGACACAGGGAGATTGATGGTGAGCATGCTGCTTTGTGTTTCTCTGGTCTTCCTTTGGGCTTACATCTTGCATTTGGCAAAGTCATAAAGTACACAGAAAGTGGCCTATTTTCCCTGTTGGAGACAATACAAACTGGCCTTGGGAAACATCCCTCCCTGGGCACTTCTCCCATCATTCCCTGTTCTGGAACCCTCTCAGAATTCAGCGGTTTCCCCAGGGGGTTCTTTCAGGCAGTACTGACCTCTCACAGCCCCTGGCCCTGAGATGTGCATTTACCCTCCTGCCCTTCCAGAAATCTGCCCTGTCATCTGGGTGCGGTTTTACAGCGTCTGTCCTCCACTCCCTCTGAGAAGTGGGACTCATCACCTTTACCCTCCTTGAAGCGGGAAATCTAATTCATGACTGAGACACTGGGAGAGTGCATTAGCCAGTGACAAAGTTAAGTGTGATTGATTTTGTGCAAACAGGTCCATTTAGCATCAGCCAACATGGGATTTGTTTTTTCTCCTCCCCTTAAAGTCACCTGAAGATCATAGGTTGGAGGCCCTTTGCAGCCCTGGGGGCAGGTGGGGTACCCCAAAGTGGATGTGCATGTGGTGGAGCTGGCCCTGCTGGGACACCGTGAGGAGCAGGGTGGGCCGGGGGGAAGCATTCACTGCCACAGAGGCCATCCCCCAGCAAGGAGGTCACCAGATGCAGCCAAAGGCCAGCTGAAAATGAGCCATGCTTGATGGGGTTGATGGGAGATGTCCCTTCACATATGTCTGCAGCGGGCTCAGCAGAGCCACCTGCAGAAGGAATAGGGGCGAAATGGTGTCAGCCACTACTTATTGAGTGCTTATGAAGTGCTGTTACAGTTAGTCCTCAGAGCCACCCCGAAGGTGAGGACACCCTGGCCTGGAGAGGCTAAGGGACTCTCCCAGCAGCACTCAGATAGTAAAGGGTGACACTGCTGTTCAGACTGTGGCCAGGGACAAGAGGCTGGTGCTGTTCACTGAGTCAGTTCAGGCAGGCCCGATGGGACAGCAATGGCAGGAGTGGGCAGAGATGGCTTTGTGGGGAGGCTTTTGAAATGGCCCCGAAGAATGAGCAGGACTTTGCCTTTTGGGAGGGGAAGGCTTCTTCTAAATGGAGAAAATGACAAGCACAGAAGAACAGGGCCCACTGAGGGACCCAGGCAGAGTGCACAACACAGAGAGGTGTCTGGAAGGAGACATTCTGGGCTTTTGGTGCTACCACGGAGGTTGTGTTTACTTCTCTAGGGGGTGGGGTCCACTGAAAGATTGGAGGAGGAGAACCGCGTGATCAGGGCTGTCCTGGCTGTGGTCTGAAGAGGGGGGCACTGAAGGGGAAGAGAGAGTGGCAGGGGTCAGGGAAGAAGACCCCCTGCTCTGGAGCACGAGGAGGAGGCTGTGTCTACAGGGACACACGGTTGGGATGGGGGTGGGGGGTGAGGCTAGAGGTCTGGGGGCCCAGGAGGAATAAAAAATGACTGAAATGTTAGCTGGGAGGATGGTGAGTTATTTATAGAAATGGGGAAGTCACGGGGGGAGGGGAGGTGCTTTCAGGTAGAGGAGGGGACGAAAAGGAGACTTGATTTGGAACCGGGTGAGGTCTGTTACCAGCTGGCCTCCAGGCGGCCACAGTGAGTGGCGGGGGCTCCTGGTCATCAGCCGCAACCTCATCGTGAACGTTCAGCTGCTACCTTCTGCCGCAAGACGCTGAGTGCCCTGACTGGGATTCTTGCCTTGCATTCTGGGCCCCCAGTGGCACCAGAACCTTGGATGTCCTGGGAGCGGTGGTGCCCTGTCGCCAGCTGGTGCTGAGGGACAAAGACGAGACCATGCCATCCCTGCCTCCATGAGGGTCCATCGGACCTTCAGGAGAGGCGAAGAGGAATGATTTCCCTAGGCGGGTGTTCCTGCAGGGAGCTTCCCTCTGTTTTTCCCAGGAGGCCTTGCCCACCCTACCGCAGGAGAGCCGAGGCCCGGGGCGCGGTAGGGCGGGGGCCGGTCGTGGTGCTGCGTATTGGCTCAAGGCTATGACATTGGCCCTGCCTGGAGAGAAGGGACAGGCAGCTTCCTGCTGCTGGCGTCACCTCTGCGTGAGGGGGCAAAGGCGCAATCGCCCAGGCTGCTGACCGCTCCTGTTTGCTCATCTCACCAGTTCTTGGCTTCAGATACTCCACCTGCACAGTGGAAATATCTTCTGATGGCTAATTTTGGATTTGGGTTAATCCCAATTCTTAGTGAGAAGGTAGAGTTCTAGGAAGGGGCAAATTACAATATAACTAAGATTCATCCATTCATTTTTTTTCATTCATTAAGTATGTATCTAGTATCTACTCTGGGTCAGGTAAAGGATTGGTAAGCGAACCCTACCCCTACCCCACCCAGAGGAGCTGAGAGATGGGGGTACAGACCCGCAGAAGGGCAAGGACAGCACAGGAGGGGCCTGTGACCCAGATTCAGGGGGTCAGGGGGTCCTTAAAGAGGAAACAGATTTCAGCTAAGGCAGGAGGCAGGAGAGAGACCGTCAGGGGAGGGAAACTGTTCTGGGAAATGAGAACAGCAGGACTGATTTCATGGGCCTGGAGAATGGAGAATGATTCCGGCGCTGGAATTTTAAAAGCTCCCCAGAGAATTCTAACTTGCAGTCAGGGCTGAGGACCACTGACCCACCACTGGTTTGCTGGCTGAGTTTTGCTAACCACAGGCTGGCCTTATGCATGGAAGCAAGGAGCTGAGGCTGCTAAGCATAGTGGGAAGAAAGGGAACAGCTGGCCTGTGAAATTAGGCCTCAGTTTGGTGTGGTATCCCTGCAGGGTCTGAGCCAGTGGCGCTCTGCTGAGTATGTGTGGGAGCCACTCTCTGGAGCCTGCTTCTCTCCATTTCCCCTCCTTTCTCTTCCATCTGCCACCACCTTTCTGTGGCCCCTTCACCTCTCTGCAGACTTCCGCAGTGGTCTTCCAACCAGGCCCCTGCCACAGGGTGCCATCCCTGCAGGGGCTTCAGTGTGACCTGTTGATTGATGCACACGTAGCTCCTGTTGCTCCAGGCCTGGATGGGCTATACCCACCTCTCAGGGGCTCCAGTCAGCACCCCTTCACTGCACACACCAGGCCCTCTGGCTTCAGGCCTGTGATGCCTCATTTCACAGCTTCTTCCAGCATGAGAAACACTACACTTGGAGTATCTCTCCCACCTTTGGTTCCCTTCCTGGGACGTCCTTCATCTTCCACACCTGAGCTGCCAGCTTGTCTTTAAGAGGAGCTCAGATGTGCCCCCAGAAGCTCCCCTGCCTCTTCCTGAGCTAAGGGCCCTGCCTCTGCTGCCTGCCTGTACCATGTGTGAATACCTGTGGACGTGAGGTCTCCTCTCCCTGCAGACGGAGACTCCTCCAGCCACCAGCGACCTTGCTCCTGAAAGGTGGAAACCCTTCTATTTCCTCTAGCACCTTAGGTGCATTGCCTGGGGTCTTGCAGATTAGACTGACTAAGGACAGATTACCATTGGAAAACCAGACGACTAGTGCACGTTGCCCATGCATGGGGGAGTCCTCAGTGGTGGGTAACTCAAAGGGTGGTTAGAACCTGGACTTATGTAGCTCCTAACAAAAGAACAATACATTTGGAGTTAAGTGACAAGACAAAGAAAAAGGGCCGTAAGCTTCCAAGGACAGCAAACTGTGGGAAGGTAAATATATGAGGGAAACTAACAGAAGCTAAGGGCTAGTTGGTAAAGTTTGTAATGGAGCCTCCTCTGGTACCTTCTCTGGGCTGATGAGCACCTAGTTTGTCTGGTGATTAACTTCTGATCTTCTTGGTTGAGGGGGAGGAGGGACATCTTTACAGATTTATCTCCTGCTTTTAGGCAAGTAGTGGGGAGGGCAGAGAGCTTTTCTTGTATCTTCTTAGCAATTGCGTTCAGCTGAAATTAATCCGTATGCCGAAGTGACACGTCTAGGGTGACGCATTCTGCTGTCCTTTACTCCCCAGGCCTGACTGCCCCTAGCACACAGCAGGTGCACTAGGCAGATGAAGACGGTATAGCCGAGGGGAAGAGGTGGCAATGGCCTCACTGCAGATGGACATGCACTTTGGGCTGCTCTCCTGGTTTCAAATGAGGAAACCGTGTCTCCTCAAAAGCTGGGAGATTTGTCCAAGTTCACTGTACAAATGACAGAGCTGGCATATCAGTCTCAGTTTTAGGAAGGCTGACCCAAGTGTTTTCCTGGCTGTGTATTGATAATGTTGGACTTCCGTGGCGGATGGATGGAGGGGAGCTGCTGTTATCCCTGCTTTCTCTGTCTTCTACCCGAGTGTCCTTGTGCCCCCAGCTTGTTTTCTGCCACTTGCCTGATTTTATTGCAGGTGATGTAACTTTAGCTTTCACACTGCCCTCTTCTCCCAGGGCCCACTGACAACTTCAGAGACTCTCGGGAAGGCTCATGGCTCAGTTGCCATCCCTGCCAGGAGCCCCTGATCTCAGAGCCTTGGTCTCCAGGCCAGGGAGCCTGGGGTCGGGAAGGCCTTGCAGAAAAGGGCAGCAAGGGACAGGGAGCAGAACTGCCAGGGATGGGTTTCTGCTTGTGTGTCCCTGCACTTCAGGCAGCAGCCCAGCTTGAGGCCAAGAGCAAGGAAGACATGCCTGGGCATGCCTGGTGGGCAGGCTGGCCGAGAGCCCACTTACACTGAGACTTCAGAAATCCTTGGGAGCTGTGCCTGGATGCCAAGGCATGGTAAAGGGGGCCTTGGTCAGGGGAGGGGAGGGGAGATCTGCCGGGTCTGGCGATGACCTGACGGTGGTAGCAGTGGTATTATCATTTGTTGAGCACTTCTGGATGATGGGCACCATGCTTTGGTCCTTTATAGGTGTTAGATATTTTTATCCTTAGAACAATACCTTGAGGTGAGACTTATCCCCACTTTCAGACTTTAATGCTTTGTAGTTTGCAGATGAGGAAACTGAGGCTTGTTCCTCCAGTCATCAGTGGTGCCCCCCATTCACTGAACTACTGGCCCCTTCTCAATAGCCCTCCTGGAGATATCCAAAATACCAGGTGGGGTGTCCCTGGGGGCCTAGAGCAGGTGTGGCGCAGAGCCAGCCAAATATAGGTTCATTGTTCTTGTGTCTCAGACTGGCAGGTCTGGGAATTCTTGGATTACATTTATAGGTCTTTAAAAGTGAACTGTTTTCACCCTTGACTCTAAAATAAAATACTTCTTTTAGCCTTTGCTCATAAGAAGGTACGGCTCCCTTTGAAAGACTCTTAAGAATGCTTCCTGTAATGACTCCTCTGGGCCATTCTACTACGAATTGGCACAAAAACTAACAGCTTAAACCCTTTGGGGCGAAACTAGAGAAGGAAATAAATCCTCTAGCGTCATAGTTGGCCACAAGCTGAACATGAGTAAGCGGCAGAGATACTGATTTATAAGAAAAAGCTGACCTGTGGCAGTGTGATGTGTGAAAGGGGAATCAGCCCCATGGGGTGAGGCTCAGCTTCCCTGTGGGCTGTGCTCCAAGGGTTTATGTACAGGTCACTTGTTAGGGACTCGGAACTCCTTCCTTCGCAGAATTACTGTTACAAATGGAGGCAGTGTTCTGAAGCTAGCCTAGAAATGCCCACCTATAGCTCAAAACCTTGTATTTATGATGAAGCAATAGGAGAAAGCACTTTGGCTGTGATGAGCACCAGGCCTTCCCTGTGGCCGGGATTCCCCATTGGGTACTTCATGAGGAGCCACAATATATGGCCTGAAGCACAGCTTCTTCCAATTTTCAGGTTGCTAGTGTTTGACGCATCTCTGCCCCTTCTTACCACCCCCACCCTGACACGTTTCCCCTCCTCACCTCACTCTGTCTCTCTGACTCCCAGTGTGAATACTCCTCATGCACTTACCCAAAGTCCACCAACAACATGACAAAGGTCACTCCTACCTCCAAAATGTATCTTCCCATGTCCATCCTTTCACTGCCTTCCATCTTCATTCCCCGCACCCTGGTCATCGTTTCTCTTGAAGACGAGGGGATTACCCTAACTGGCTCCTCTCCTTCCCACTCCCCTCCCTGCCCCCATTCCCAATTTCATTTTCCACACTGCAGCTGGAAGTGATCTTTGAAAATTTTCAGCAGGCAGGTGGTAGGAGCAGCCCAGGCTGCATGTCAGGAAGGGGAAAGTAGCAGGGCTTAAGCCCCACTGTGCATTCAGATCCCAGAGAAGAAGAGGATCTCTCACATGTATCTAGACGGGGTCCCCATGGCATGGTGGAAATGCTGGTAAGTTGAGTTTTAGCAGAGGGAGGGGTAGCCCTTGCTTCTTCACATAGGGCATGTTCAGAACTTCCTAGGTGACCCATGGGGGTGTGTAAGGAAGCTGGGAAGTAAGAGCCTGCATGCCTGTTGAGGGCGACTGGGTCAGGGGGTCCCCTTGGCAGAGTCTCAGCGTAGACAACCAGTGCTGGCACCAGAGGGAAGGTGTGGCTGAGCCCTAGTGGGTCAGTGGCGCCAGGGAGGACTGAGGAGGGAGCCCGCAGGGCAGGGGGATGGCCACACTGCTCAGGAGCACTTGACAGGCATTACTTACATGGAGGGGGCAGCTCCGGAGCCTCCCAAACCCAGCTGGACAGGGGGCAGGAGAGGATGTGACTTAGGGGCAGCCCATGGAAAGGCACTGAAGGGTTTTCATTCATGATAAGATCAAAATGAGTCTCCAGCTTATTAAATAAGACCCATGAAATAAATGAAACTGTCAGTCTAGTTCCGTTATTCTCCAGGCAGGTCAGCTTGCTTTTGGAGCACTGTAGACATGCTGGGGTCTCGCTTTGAGACTGAACAGACAAACCAGACCCCATTCAGGGGAGAGTGGTGAGAAACTGCCCCATGAGAATCGAGAAGGTGTAGGCTGGAGAAAGACAATTCAGGAGTGAGGCTGCTGAGATGGTCTATTTCCCAAGGACAGACTCAATGTGTGGACATTACAGGGAGAGATTTCAGCTCTAAATCCAAAAGAATTCTCTAGTAATCTAAGCTGGCATGGGCTGAACTGGGACATACTGCACCTCTTGGAGATGGTGTATCCAAGCAGGACATTATGCAGGACACTCAGACATCTGCATGGGTCACGGCCTGGACAGCCTTCAGAATGTCTTCCAGCCTTAAGATTTTGTGAATTGCTGAATGAAATCCTGATTTTATAATTTCTTGTGCAGAGGAAGCTCTGACTTGGAGTCAGAGTATCTGTGTAGAAAGATCCCACCTCTCTGGTGTCAGACAGAGCTGGCCTCTGAGACCGGCTCTGTCACTCACTGGCTGTGTGACTGGTGAATCTCCTTCACCTTTCTCAATCTCAGTTTACTCGTGTATGAGATGGTGATACTTACCAGGCAGGGTTTTATTGGCATTAAGTGAAACAATATAATAAAAGATGAAAACATAGCAGAGTGTGTGTATGTGTGTGTGAGACAGAAGGGAGAGGGCAGGGCCTCTGCAGTGCTATAAAATCGCATTACTGTCCACTGGTCAATTTTCTTCCTAAGACTAGCTTACAGAGCAGCAGGTTTAATGAAAGGATGCAACAGGCTCTGATGTGGTGTGGACGGATTCTGGCTTGAGTCCTCTTAACAGGGAAGGCCAGGGGCCGACCTGGGAAGGCAGGGAAGCCCTGTGACTGCTGCGGGAGGGGCAGGAGAAAGTCAGTCCCTGAGGGCTACGGACACCCTGCACTCTGTTCCTGGGTGTCTGGCTCAGGTTGTGTAGGTGCCCACCTGCTTTTGAGGCAGGAATGGGCTTGGACAGGGCTCTGTAGCACCCCTAACTGTCTGCAGTGGGCACCATGTCTGGAGCAAGCTTCAGTTGTAAAGTGGGCATAGGTGTTCTCTGAGACTCCCCACCTCAGTTTGCTGCACGTACCCCCCAAGCCCTGACTCCCTCTTGATCCCTTCTCATTCCTCTGGCGTGATCTTCTCCCTTAGACACAGCTCCACTTCGTTCAGGAGGCACAAGTGACCCCAGTCCAGCTCCCAGCCGGGGGGTGATTCTCCACTGGGACCTCTCCTGGGAGTTGGCCCAGCTGACACCACCCCAGGCTGTCTCTTTGCAAAGCTGATACCTGGCCATGTCCTACTGTCTTCAGTCCTGGTGAATGGTAGTGTAAGATCAGGCCCAACACTTTGCCCAGGGTGGGGCAGTGCTCACCCCTCTGCCTGGTCGGAGGAAGTGAGTGGGTCCTGCCTCAGCCTGAAGCTGATTCAGTGGTTCCTGTAAGGTGGTGATGTCACGGTGACATGGCAGTTCCCCTCCCCAGCCAAAGTCAATAGGAGAGTGTCTCTCTTTGGCTTAAAGGCCTGAGACTCTCTCATGAGTGACCGAGTCCCTTGGATCTTGCAGCCACTTGGTGCCACCTGCATCAATAGCTCCCTTCTCCAAATTCCCACAGCTCAGATCCTCATTCCCAAAGCTCTGAATTCCCACAGCTAGCTCCCCACAGTGACTCTACATTCTGGGCAGTCTTGACTGATTTTAAACATTTTTTGCCCCTTTGTTTTTCCATGTAAACAAATGCAAAAATCCTAGGAAGTCATTCCAGGTGTGCCCATGCACCCTGGGGTCTTGGGAACATTCAGCTACCATGCTTGATCAAAAACAGAACTGGCGATACGATACGTACCCTTGTGTCTTTCTCCAGTTTCACATCTGAAGGTCCTCTGACAATATTAATAGCTCCTAAGTGTCGGGAGCTGTGTCCCTCTATATCTTTCAGCTCCCCCAGGATGATCCCATGGGGCTGAGGGTGTGGGAAACTACCAACACTGCGGGGGGAGCAAGCTCCCCATCTTGTCCTCTTCAGGTGCTCTTGCCCTTTGCTTCATGCGGGCAGGAGATGTCCAGCATCCAGCTGCCTATGGGTGGGTAAGAAGCTTCTGGAGGATGGGGGCTACACTGAAAGGTAACATTAGCCAGTTCTGTTGTGGGTTTGGGAACAACCTGGCCAGACTTGTTGGCGCTGAGGGTGTTTTCAGAAAACCACTCCCTTCTTCTCCCTTGTTCACCAAAGACCCGACTCCCTGGGAGGCCGAGTGTCAGACCCACGTGGAATAAAACGGGCGCTTTGTCAGCTGGAGTCTGAATTCAAGCGGCTGCTCTGCGGTTCTGAGACGGCTCCACGTCTTAAAGGAGCCTGGCTCGGCTTGGCCTTTCGCTGCCTGCTGCTGCCCCCTACGGGTGGATCTGGGACACGGCCCTCGCCACCGGGCTTGCAGGCAGGCTCGACCTGAGTCTCTCAAATGCTGCCTTTTCATCACCCGAAGTTGTCAGAGCAGCTAATAGCCCATGCACATGGAGAAAAGCTTCTCCAAGTGAATCGGTTGTTGAAAGACCCTGAGATAAATGGTAGAGGTAGTGAGAACGAGTGATGGAGATTCACATTTGAAATGAGAGGCCAGGGCGTGGGTGGGGAGAGGTGCAGGGAAGAACCAGTGTTTACTAGGACAGGCTCATATAAGTCAAGGCTCACAGCCCTGGGGTCAGGGGGTGGGGGTGCGGGTGTTCTGAGCCCCGGCTTAACGCATGGTGGAATTGAGTCTTTGAAAGGTTAACTAATGTGCCCAAGGTTATGCAGCAAGTAAATGGTGGACCAGGACCTGACCTCAGCGACCCCCGAGCTCCGTGGGATCTGCTGTCCCACCAGTACTCATGCTGAGAGGGCAGAATCCTGAGCAGAAGGAAGGGCCCTTTATTTATGGAGTGCACAGCATTCTTTGGAATGAAGGAAATTTCAGCAGCTTTCTCTTCACTAAGAGGAGTTTCCGCTGTAGTCTCTGTGATGTGATTTTTGGGGATGCTGGAAGCCCTCCCTAGCTGAAAATATCCCCCACTGTGTCCTTCACATGTAGGAGTCATTCCTTTGATTAACAGTGGCTAGGTGGTTCTCTCTGTTAACTGCAAATACGATTATTAATGGGGGAGTCACACATTTAGCCTTTACCCCTTACTTCTACCTCAGTGGGGATTATACTGTTGGCCAGTTTGGTTCCTGTGGTAGAGAATTCAGGGTGTGGGGAAAGCAGAGGATGGGTGTCTCCGATTTGGTCCTCATTGCTTAAGGAATGAAAACTCCTTAGGATTTCACACACGTCCCTAAGGACCCCCTTGCTACCACTCTTTCCCCACCCTGGCTCCCTCTGCTTCACCTATGTACATCCCTCCATTGCCCTCCTCCATCCTATTTCCCAGCCTTATTATGTGACATTTTCCCTTTGTTATCGTGAATGTTCAATCATATTTCCCGGCCTTTGCCCATGCTTTGTTTTTGCCAGGAAAGCCCTTACCCTTTGGTGGTCAGCTGACTGCTCCTCAGAGAAGCCTGGTTCCCACCCCTAGCCCCCAAGGAGGAGGTAGATTGTTATGTCTCTGTCTCCCCCGCTAAGGCTAGATACATAAAGGAATGAATGAATGAGTACATGAAGTCAGCTGATGAGTGGGCCAGCCATTTCAAAGGATGGGCTGCTGTTTCTAAATGAATACAAACCAAAAGGTGGCTGCATTTGTGAAGGTTGCTATGATGCTCTGAATGTGTGTGTGTGTGTGTGTGTGTGTGTGTGTGTGTGTGTGTGTGTGTGTGTGTGTGCATTGGTGGGCAATGCTGGCTCTGTTATGATAAATAACTTGATGGCCTTGAACTTACACAGGCAGAATAGTTTCAGAACATTGCCATGGAGACAAATGAGGACTCAAGCAGCAGGGTACCACTTAGGCAGTGACACATTTTACAGAAAATAGACTTAGACACACCTTTCTTGTCAAAAAAAAAAAAAAAAAAATAGAAAAGAGAAAAAAAAAACCCCTAGCGAATGGGAAGAGTGCTACCAGGCAGAATAAAACCTCACACCCTTCGATGAACAAAAAGGCCCTGAAGTAAGAAAAACAGGAAATAGCAGGTGATGAAGGAGACAAAATCTTAGCGATGGACCGAAAGACAAAGGGAGGATGAGGATGGGGGCCTCCTGACACTATCCTGAGGTTCTATAAATTATCAGGAAAGAAACAGAGGAAGATGTTTCAATCATACAGTTACATTAAACAATGAGAGGAGGGAATCCTGTTCTGTGAGCCGATGGAGGGTTGCGAAGAGTAGTCAGAGATGGAGGGCGCATGCCCCTTAGATGTTAGCAAAGTCATTAATCATTTATTACAGAACCAAAACTAAAGTCTTCCAGTTCTTCTTGATCTGCAGAGCATGACCTTCCCTGTCTGGTGTGAACCTGTTTGCAAGGGCTGTTTCAGGGGCACTGCTCTGTGAAGGAAGCCTCTCCTGACTGTCGGGACAGCTCTCTCCTGGTGGCTGCTCGGGGCTGCTCTTTCCTCTGCTCATTGCATCAGCTGCGGTTGTTCTGAGGTCAGCCTTGGCTAGACTGTGACCCGCGTGAGGTCACACTTCTGATGTTGGTGTCTACTACGTTTCTCCCCCAGAGTTACCATTACTCTTTTTGGAATTATGTGTCAGTCTGCTAAGCACTGGGGGATGTAAAAGGGGGGAAACACAGTCCTCACACTCATGAATTTCCTAGTCTGGTTGGAGGAACACACCAGTCATCAGGCCATTTCAGTACATGTGTTAAGGGAGAGGAGTGAGCAGTCAGCTCTGGGGTGATAGAGGGTATATGGAAAGGCTTCCCAGAAGAGGTGGCATCTAAGCTGAGACCTGAAGGATGAGTGGGAGTTAGCCAAGAGAAAGGGTATGGGAGAAAGGCAGCGAGGGGAGAATATCACAGGATAGGTATCCATATGTTCTAAGATCTGGAAAAACAAGGCAGCAGGGAGAACTCAGGGAATGGCAAATGGCTTAGTGTGGCTGGAGTATCAGATTTGAGGGAAAATGGGAGAGCTATGCAGGGTCTCGATTATCAGAGGTCTTAGAAGCTATATTTAGATATTTGAACTTCATCCTAGGGGAGTAAGACATCCCTCAAGTGTTTTAGGCAGATACGTCATGTGGTCATAGTCCCATTTTAGAAAGCCCCTCTGGCTTGAACAGCGAATTAGCCAAACTTGAGGTTAAGGGCACAGTCCTCACAACCTGTCCTCACTTCAGACACCAGCCTTAAGTTTGGGGGTCCCCAGAATCACCTTCTCTTCAGAGCATCTATCTACAAATTCAGGATTCCCATGACTACCCTCAGATTTGATAATCTGCAAGAACAACTCATGGAATTCAGGAAAGTTTTATACTTAGGAGTAGTGTTTTATTATAATCAAAAATACAATTTAGATTTAGTCAAAGATGTAATTGAAATCAGTTGGGTAGAGCCTTGAGAGGGTTCCAGACATGCAGCTTCTGTATCCTCAGGCTGCACTGCCTCCCAGCATTGCTCTATGACGGTGCACAGGAGTACAGCCAACCAGGGAAGTCACCTGGGCTTCACTGTCCACAGTTTTTATTAAGGCTTCATTGCTGGGCATGACTGAATAATTGCCCACATGGTTGAACTCAATTTCCAGGCTCCCTTCTCTCCCTGGAGCTCACTCAGGCGGATCTCACATGGCCCAAAACCCCACCCACAGTGACACGGTTGGTCTTTCTGGCATGGCCAGCCCTGACCCTGACTCACCTCGTTGGAAGAAATGAGGGGCTAACCTGAATAACAGACCCTCTTCTCCTGTGAATACTGCAAGTGTTAAGAGGTTACTTGCCAAGAGCCCAGGCAAAGGCCAAATCTCTCTTTATAGGAGGCCACATTTCTCACTCTGCACAGTGATATGACAGTTAAACTAGATGAGAGCAAGTCTGGAAGCAGGGAAACTAATTAGATGGTTGCTGCAGAAATCCAAGGAAGAGAACTTGGCAGAGACCAAGGACTGGTGGAGGGGTTGGAACAAAATAGAGGGATTTGAGATGTTTTAGGGATAGAATGTCACAACTTGGTGGTTGACTGGATAAGGGGTCGAGGAGTGGGGAGGAATCAAGGACGATGGACAGGTATCTGACCTGGGCAAATAGCTGCTTTAGGCCTGCTGTTTGCCAACATCTTTGGCTTCTCAGTTTCCTGCTCAACCAGCTTAGCACAATGCTAGGCATATAGTACGCATTAAGCAAATATCTGTCGATGAAAAATGAATGAATGGACCCATCTTCCACCAAAAGAGAAAGTGACTGGATCCAGACTGTGAGAGTGCGAGCCGGGCTCAAAAATGCTTATTGTCACCTTCTGAAACAGGGCCACAAATCAGCTCCAGCAACTGGATACTTTCACCTTTCCTGTGGGACATGCCCCAGGATTTATAAGTATGTGTGTGTGTGTGTGTGTGTGTGTGTGTGTGTGTGTGTGTGTGTGTGTAATAAGGACAGGTTCTATGTAAGTCATGAAATTTATTGTCATTTTGAAAGCCAGTCACACATAATAGATCAAAGAGGTTTAAAGAGGGGCGTTTGTGTGCCTGGAATGGAATTGGGATGAGTGTTGGGCAGAACTTTCTTTCCCCTCTCTCCATGTTTCCATGTGGAGGGAGTTTGATTCTGGAAACACTCCTGGTATGTCTCTGTCCCTTACTCTCTTCTTTCCAGTAATTCAACTGCTTAGTAGGCTTGGAAAAAGGAGCTGTGGATACCTGGCTCAGTTCCTTGCTGACTATCTCTTAGGATCTGCCTAGTTCTAGGAGTGTAGGTTATCATCAGCTTTCAGCTGGGCGCTCAGCTTACTGGGGCTGCCCTGCAGTGGCACAGCCTAGCCAGCACTGGGAAGGTGAGTGTGTCTCATTCTGGAGGCAGTTTTAGGAAGACCACTGTTGCTATGTACCTGAGTCACATTTTCTGAATTGGGTTTATTATTAATAAATTCATGAAAGAGGGATGGCATTTATTTCTACCTCTCCCCAACACTGGGCTCCCAGCAAAAGAGCAGAGGTCTGTAATCAACTTGTTATGGCCTGTATTGCCCAGCCCTGGTTCCATGGGTGGTGGTTTTATGGCTCGCTTACAGCCTGCGTTCCTTTTTATGTTAGTCAGCTCGGGCCACCATAACAAAACACTGGGTGGCTTAACAACAGAAATTTATTTTCCCACAGCTCTGGAGGCTGGAAGTCCAAGACCAAGATCAATGTGCCAGTGGGGTTATTATTTGGGGAGGCCTCTCTTCCTGGCTCACAGACAGTTGTCTTCTCACTGAGGCCTCCATGGCCTCTTTTCTGTGCATGTGCAGAGACAGAAAGGTCTCCTATAGTGCTTCCTCTGCTTAGAAGGACCCCAGTCCCGCAGGATCAGGGCCCCACCCTTATGATCTCATTTAACCTTAACGACCTCCCTGAAGGCCCGATCTCCAAATACAGTCACAGTGAGGAGGCAGCGCATCAACACACGGACATAATTCAGCCTACTGTTCTTTTAAAGAGCTTTCCAGTCTCCTTTGTAGTTAGTATATGGTTATGCAGTCGGAGCTGGGATGAAATTTAGTTACTGGATTGTCGTTTCCAACTGGTTTTAAGAACATGGGGCTGGTGGGCAGTAATTGCTGGTTGATGCCTCCAGGAACATGCAGCTTAGGTTTTGTGGAATATTGGTGTCAGAGGACTTTGGGCACAACACCCAAGGGCATAGGCCATATGACTGTGCTGGTATCGGTCACACCCAGATACATTTGGGGATTTTTTTCAGTGCTAACTGGCAGGTGCTATTTCTTATGTCACAAAAATCCTCCAAGTCAGAGTAACTAAAAGCTGGGGGCAAAGGTCACTTTTGGAAGATTATTCCTATGTCATTCCTGGACAGTCTATGCTGCTTATTATGGGTTGTTGTGGTGATAAAAGGAGTCAGATGCTGAACTGGGAAAAGTACTACAAAGTGGGAGGAGGGGTTAAGTATTTAAAACTATAAAATGTCAAAATTATTACTTTGACCCAGGCTTTAAAAGTCATTCCATCTTATCCCATGATGCCAGCAGACCATATAAGGTCAATATAGCTCCACAGAATTTGCTAGCAGCTCTAGGCAGCATCCTTTGCGCTGGGAGGCCACAGCTGTGGAAGGAGAGCCCCGTTACTGGTCACAGACAGCCCAGGTGTGCTGTGGGAGCCAGTGTTAAGGGAGGTTCTAGCAGTGCCAGGTGATAGAAGCAAGGACATGGACTATGCAGCAGGTAGAACTCGGTTTGAATTCTGCTTCTGCCATAGGTGACTGAGCTTCTCGGAGCCATTGTTTCCTTATCAGTAAAATGGGAGTGTCACAGCACACACTGATGTTACCAGGGTCCAAGCAGAATGCATACTTAGTTGTTTGTTATGCCTTGTTGACATTAACATGTGACAGCCTTTCTCTCAGACTGTCCTGATTGCATCAGGATACTGCAAGGCCTGGTGCCCACTTGGTGTGATACTCATTTCCTCCACGAGGCCTGCTCTGACCTCCAGAACCCAGTGCAACTCGCTGCTGAACTCACCATTGTATCCCCAGGCACTTCTCATTTCCTACTTTGCTCAGTCAGCTTTCTGTTTCTGTGTCTGCATTTTACTTC
The DNA here is from genome assembly GCF_040802235.1 of Manis javanica. Taxonomy (NCBI): domain Eukaryota; kingdom Metazoa; phylum Chordata; class Mammalia; order Pholidota; family Manidae; genus Manis; species Manis javanica. The sequence goes on from NC_133166.1 coordinate 89,417,724, forward strand.
CTCAACTTGACTGTAATCTCTCTCAGAAGGGAGACTTCTGTCTTTTTTTTGATGTCCTATTTTTCAATCTTGGCACAGCACTTTTTTGTACATAGCACTTGTTAAAAAAAAAAATTACAGATCAATCGATATTTTACCTACTTTTGTCTCCAAAAAATTGCCCCAGTGTCATGAGCTGAACTCAGCCTACATGAGGTCCTTACTACAAAGTAACAACGTGTTTAGTCACCCAATCTGTTTATCTAACAGCACGACTATGACTCATCCACCAGATGCAGGCTCCTGCCTTATAAGGAGGCACTTTGAAGGCTAATATTACAAGGATCCTGTCACCTCTCAAAGCATTTTTGGAACTCCTGCTTGGAATCAGTGCTAAATGCGGGGTGGTAAATCCTTACACCTCCTGGGAGGAATTATTTTTGGAAACAATGAAGGTCATTTTGGCCAAGTTTGGTAGGTCTGGGCATTCAGGGGATGAGTGGATGTGGAGCAAGAGGCACAGTGCACTGATAATAAGTTACTATTTAATTGGGCATTTCCAATGTCTCAGGCACTTTACATTCACTGCCTTACTGTAATCTTAAATATCATCTCTACAAAGCAGGTGTATTATTATCCCCATTTTACAGATAAGGATCCTGAGACACAAAGAGTGCAAAATACACTCTCTGTATAGGGACTCCGTTGCTTTTTTTCCATTACTAGTCTAGCATTAGGGAGCCAGGATGCGGGGAGGACAGACCTGGCTGGGTTGGCCTTCTGCACCCCAGCAGAGATGAGGAGCATGAACACCTTGTCTAAAGACAACAAAGCTAATAGTGACATTTGAACTGGTGGGGGCAGGGAGGGTATGAGGAATGCAGGAACCCTGGAGAAACCGAGAAACCTGGTCCATTCCTGCAACACAGATAAGTGCAGCCACCAGACAGCTCCCCTGGGAGGGACCAGGGAAGGGGGGAGAGGACTAGTCCCTGACTGGGGACCGATGAAGATGGCCCCAAGAATCCCCAACTGAAGGAATTCCTTTGTGCTTCTTTTTTACTTTCTAAAAATTGTATTCATGTTTGCTGTCTATAAAAGGAGATCAAGTTCATTGTAGAAAATTTGGGAAACATGGAGAAGTATGAAGAAAATAAAAATGAGCTAAAAATGACCCCTCCTCCCCAAGATCTCAGGCCTTGCTAAGACAAGGCTGCGGAGGAGATCGGGGCACATGAGGTTATTTATAAGCTCCCTCCTTCCCAGCCACCCACTCCCCTCTCTGCTTGAGCTGGAGAGAGGCCCTCAGCCAGGACATTCCCTTGCAGCCTACTCAGGCTGCTATAAAAAGCCCTACCCTTCTAGGGGCTGGAGCAGGATGTTCCTTATCTCTCTGCGGCAGGGTTCTGATAATCTGCCCAGTTGGCAAGTGTTCTGAGATGTGCCAGTGGGCTCTGGCTGCTGCTATCAGGGCCCCCAGTGCCCATGTGGTCATTTTCTCTGTCTCCTGCTGAGACTTGGCCAACAACACTAATGGAAACCTTCAATATAGGAAGTTGTTTGCTCATTTCATTAGAGGGAAGTTGCCAGACATCTGAGATGCACCTGATGGGTTTGGCATGGGTGACAGGCATGTTGGGCACGTGTAGGCTCTGTGGTCAGTGTCCCCCTCCTGAAGCAGCTGTGCCTGCCCTCTACTCTCTCAGTAACCTACTCCCTGCCCTGATTTCTCTCCCCTTTGTCTTCATTAGTGCTTGGCTCAGAATCTTCTTCATTCATATGGCTTCTGCAGGCAAAGACCTTCCATGGCTGGTGTCCTGCTGCACATCAGTTCCAGGGTTCTGTGCTGGGCTTCTCCCTAATCGAGAGTGGAGTATAGCAAATGTACTATATCTGCCTGGAAAATAAGTTTTGCCAAAGGAGGCAGAACCATCTTACTGCCAAAAGTTAAGGCAGAGGGAGACAAGAGGGGCATCCTGAAAAATGCATTGGCTTTAAATAAGGCAGACCACTGTGAAATCCTGGCTCATCCATTTAAAAAGAAAGAGGTGTGATCATAAACAAGTTATATAGCCCTTTGGAGGCTTAGTTTTCTCATTTTTAGGATGTAGCATATGATAGCCCTATCTTAGAATTCATGCAAAAATTAAATGACGTATATAAAGCACTAGAAACATATATTAGATGGTATTGTAATTTAAAAAAATATTATAATTTGTAGCTATTATCATTTTTCTAAATAATTTTATTATTGATGGCCATTTGGATGAGACAGAGGTGGTGGCTTCTCTTTTTCTTTCTTAGCTTTGAGACTCAACAGGGGAACTCTTGACCTTGGTTATTAATAAACCCATCTAGGCAAGTAGGTGTATGTTTTCACCAATATTTAAATGAGTTTTTCAAGTTCCAAGAGAATCCTTTCAAAGCAACATCTGGGCCTAGAGGAGGTCCCGGTTTACCTTTGAATTGGCCTCAGGAGAACCAGATCAACCATATATGAAAAATCAAGTTATTGTACTTATTGCTCAGTCAAAATTTAGTAGCAAAACATTCCTGCTGTAAGCCATACATAGGGGGCTTCAAGATGGAATGATTATATATAAAATAACAATAATGAAAACATTACCTATTAGAACTTAGGAGGTAGAATTAAAGGAAATCTCCCTTGAGATTTTATGTCAGTTTAACTGGGCTACAAGGTTCCTGATATTTGGTCAAACATTATTCTGGTTGATATTAACATTTGAATTGGCAGACTGGGTGAAGCAGATTGCCCTCCCCAATATGGGTGGGTCTCACCCAATCAGTTGAAGGCTTGAACATAATAAAAAGCTGAGCAAGAAAGAATTCTTTCTCTCTGTCTGTCAATGAGCTGGGACATTGTCTTCTTCTGTCTTTGGACTCAGTCTTGGACTGGAACTTATATCATTGGCTTTCCTGGGCCTCCAGCCTGCCATCTGAAATCTTGACAGTTTTCAGCCTCCACAGTCATATGTCCAGTTACTTAGAATATATTTCTTTATATATTCTATTGATTCTGTTTCTCTGGAGAACCCTGACTAATACACACAGTCTCATAATGAATTAGTAAAAATTTAAACAGGATTGAAAAAATGAAATAAGCATCCAGTTGAAGTAGTTAGAAAAAAAAGCAATAAACCTAAGGAAATAGAAGGGAGAAGTTAATAAATGTTAAAGCAGAAGTCAATGAATTACAAGATAAAAGTCTTTATAATTCATAAATTATAAGTAACTAATAAGTTCAAAGCGAATTCTTTGACAAAACAATAAAATATATAAATTTAACAATTTAATAGCTAATCTTGGCAAGAGAAAAGAAGGAAAAAGGTACAAATAAATGCTAAGGTGGAGGGAATTAAAAGAAACTATAGTGACTTAAGGTTTCAACTCCATGTAAATAAATTAAAAAACTGTGTAGTAAAAAAATTAACCTTACCCAAAGAGAGATTTAGCCTTTGTAGATCTTGGAATAGCCTTGGAATACCTTGCCTGACAAGAGTGTCTTTGTTTACCTGGAGGTTCTTACACCAAATCAGACAATGTGATTGATTGATTGATTGATTATATTTTTTAAATTAAAATGTCATTAATATACAGTCTTATTTCAGTTTCAAATGTACATCACAGTGGTTCAACAGTCCCCATGATCCACTTCTATCATGATTGCAAATTATTGTGCCCCTTTATCCCCCTCCCCTCCACTGTGCACCCATCCCAACCCTTCTCCCTTGGTAACCACTAGTCACTTCTCAGTGTCTGTGAGTTTGCTGCTGTTTTGTTCCTTCTGTTTTGCTTTATTTTTATATTCAACAAATAAGTGAAATCATATGGTATTTGTCTTTCTCTGCCTGGCTTATTTCACTGAGCATAATACCCTCTAGATCCATCCATGTTGTTGCAAATGGCAAGATTTCTTTTCTTTTTATGGCTGAGTAATATTCCATCAGACAATGTGATTTATGATGGGAGATTTGGCTCCAGGCTCTTCACTCTCTGGAGGTCTGGAGACTAATGGTCAGCCCTGTGGGCAATCAGTCCTGTGTATCTGACTGAGCTGTAGTAGCAAGTCTGGACACCATGGCCCAGGTGGGCTTCCCTGGTTGGCAATCCTCTGTCCATACTGATGCATATTGTTGCTGGGGAAGTAGTGCTGTCCACAGCTCCACTTGGAGAAGACAACTGGGGGCTCTGTGCTTGAGTTTCCTGGACTCTTCTGGGTGCATTTCTTGGCTGGTGTTAATCCATCTCCTCTCACTGTAATGAACTGTAACTAAGAGTACAACAGCTTTTGGTGAGTTTTGTGAGTCTTTCTAGCACATTATTGAACCTGAGGTTGGTCTTTGCAAAGCCTGCCATATTGGATTCTTTTCTGGGAAGATACAATTCCCCCAAAACTGACTCAGTATCATATTCAATGTCACTTTTGCCTTAACCTGTAAGTTAAAAGAAATCCCAGTAAAGCTATTTTTCAAAACTATAGTTCATATGGAAAAGGAAACTGAAAAATGAATGGAAAACTGGCCATCTGAGATATAACGCATATTATGAAACAACAATAATTAAAATAGTGTAGGACATCTTACAGTTGGAACAAAATAGGAAGCCCAGAAATAGACCAAAACTTATTGGGAATTTAGCTTATGATAATGATGGCATTCCAAATTATTGGGAAAAAAGATAAACTGTTCTATAAATGACATTGTGACAATTGGGTAGCCATCTGGAAAAAATTAAGTTGGATCCATACCTCATTTCTTATATCAAATACATATCAGAAGATATCAGTAATTAAAAATTTTTTTAGTTCTAGAAGAAACTATAGGGGATTAAAAAGCAATCTGATGACTATTTTGGAATGGGGAGGAACTTCCAAAGTATAACACAGAATACAGAAGCCATAAAGAAAAAAAAATAACACATATGGAATTATGTGTGGAAAAAACAGCAAAAGCAAATTTTAAAGAGTAATGTCAAACCAGGAAAAATATGGAAATATTCCTAATAAATGAAGACCTTTAACTGATCAAATGACTAATTCTCTGATAATAAAATGTGCAAAAGATAGGAACAGAGAGTTCACAGAAAACATAAATGATTTATAAATTCATAAAAAGATGCTTCACATTACTCATAATAAGAGAAATTGAAAAATAAAAGTACAAAGAAATAGCATTTACTGTTTTTCACTTACTGAAATCAAGAAAGATAAAAAATTTGTTTATACACTCTGTGGGTAAAGGTATGGGGGATCAGAGAGCCTTATGTGTTGTCCATGGGACATTGAATTGGTACAACCTCTAAGGATGACAAAAGTTAACAAATACACATACCTGTTGACTAACATTCTACTTCTAGGAATTTACCTAAACACTTTTGGGAAAAATGAAGTATGTACAAAATTAGTCATTGCAGCATTGTTTATAAGAGTGAAAAACTGGAAACCACCAAAATGTCCATCAAAAAAGGACCATTTAACTAAATCATGGTGCATTAAGGCCATGGAATACTATGCAGCTCTGAAGTAGACTAAGGAAGCTCTTTTGATAAACAGGGAATGAGCTCCTAGATGCACATGAAAGTGAAAAAAATAAGGTGCAGAATAGTGAGTGCAAAACAGTGTGCTGTCATTTCTGTAAAATGCAAAAGAAAAGAACATTCATTATAATGAGAGCTAATATGTGCTGCTTGACTTCACCCAACCGGTGAGGTAGGTAATCTGATTCTACTGTGTTCTGAAGATGTGGTAAGTGAGGCAGAGCTGTTCCCCAGCGTCAGGCACCAGTCACCAGTCACCTTGGCTCTAAGCCCCAGAAGATGGGGCATCATTCTTGTTTCCCTTTCTGAGGTGGCAGGGCATCTGTCTCCTCTTCCTTCCAGGTGCCCTGTGATGCCTGGCACTGAGCTCTGTGCATAAATGGCCCTCTCTGGTTGGATGGGGTGGGGCCAAGCAGATGGGCTTCCCTCCCATTCCTGTGCCCCATTTGCTTTAGCTGGTGGGAAGAAGTAGGCTTGTGGCCTTCTGAAAACTCTGCCCAAAAGGGATCTGGGAGCATCAAGTGTTGAATAGAAACCCCTGGGTGCCACCAGCACACACCTGTGGAAAGCTGCTGTCCTGTGCCTCTCATGCTGACACTGGCTGTCCCACTGCATGGAGGGCTGAGCCCAGGCAAGGGACTGGTCACGTGTGGAGGAGACAACCAGTTTAGACCCTCCCAAGGCGGCTGTGGATGCTCTGACAAGGTATGCCACCAATAGCCAGTGCTCCAGGAATGCTGGACGAGGGGCGCCTGATGTGTGGGTCTTTCAGGATGGCTTCCTGGAGGGGTGGGACTTGGTCCACTCACCTAACCGAGAGGAAGCAGAGAAGGCATTCCAGGAAAAGGAACAGTGTTGGCAGAAGCCCAGAGGCTGGCCGAGATTTGTCAGAGTCCCTGGGCTGGGGGAGGGGAGGGCTTCTGCTGGCCGAAAGGAGGACACAGGGGGGACAGCGTCTTGAGTACAGAGGCCTGCGGGAGATGGAGAATGTGGAAGGGGTTTGACGGGGGCAGGCACCACATATGCTCCGCAAGGTCTCAGGATGGCTTTCTCAGCAGCCGCACGTGGGGTTAAGGGACAGGATGCTGAGGGTGTCGGGGAAGTCAGGTCAGGCCAAGTGAGAGGCTGGGACTTAGGCTGTGTCCCTGTGGGAGTAGGAAGGTGGGAAGGGTGGGCAGGAAGGACAAGAAAGGAATAGACAGGATCTTATGACAGCGTGGATTCAGGAGGATGAGTCAGGATGGCTGACTGGGCTACTGGGCAGGACCATTCCGAAGGGTCCTTAGTTTATGGGGGGGCAGTGGAGGTGAGCTTGTGCCACAGTGGACATGGGTTGTGACCATGGGGTGGAGAAGTCCAGAGGCAGGGGGCCATGTGGCATGAAGCCAAGGAGAATGACCAGGGGTGGTGTGGGGTGAGTGGTGACAGCCAGATGAGAAGAAGGGACATGGGTGACAAGTGCCAGGAAGGAAAAGCAGAGGGGCCGGTAGAGGGCCAGCCCCGGCTCCAGACGCAGGGGAGAATGTGAGCATGGGACCAAGGTGGGGAGGGCACCTGAGGCTGGATGTGTCAGGCCCCAGAGTGAGGCTTGACCTGTCTGTGTGCCTGCAGAGCTCACCGTTGGCCTCATGCCCTCCTTCCTGCCTGCCTTCTGCCTCGTGGCAATCTTCAGCTCTCCATGTGACCATAGTTGTTTACCAGTCCATTCACCCCACTTTGTTGGGAGCCCCGAGAAGGCTGGCCCTGCTCCCCCAGCTTTGCACCTCTGTGTCAGTGCCTTTAGTAATAAAGGTAAGAACTTACCTGGCAGGTGGGACAGGCCCCAAGATGTTTGCTGCTCAGTGACAGGCGGAGCCCCAGGGGAGGTGTGAGCATCAGACTCATCAGAAAGCAAGCCGAGCCTCTGGGCCCAGCCCGCAGGCAGTCCCTCTTGGCCGGAGTGCTGTGGCTGTCTCTCCCAGCTGCTCAGGCTGCGGCTTTTCTTTTCCTAGGCACCTGCTAGGGACTGGGAGCTAGCCTCATGGCTCTTTCAGTTTCTCCTTCCTGTTCAGGGCCCAGGATGAGACGAGGGGGAAGAGAGAAGGCAGGCCTGGTGGTTGGGCCACATGCCAGGAGAGCCCTGAGGACCCAGACAGCCAGCGCAGGGGGAGCAGGGGAGGCTGGGGTGGGGCGGGGGGAGAGGGGGCCTTTCAAAGGAGGACGGGAGGAAGTGTGTGTGGGTGAGTTTTAAGTTTGGGGGGGACACGGCGAGGCCCAGGGAAAGGCTTCATTCAGTCCACACATGTGAGCTTGGGGAGACAGTCCTGTGGGAAGGGCGGGGGGCCACACAGGGCCCACTGCCAGCCGAGGGGCAGTCAGGACCTGGAATGGCCATGATGGCAAGGGGAGCGTGGGAGAGCTTGCGGTGGGAGGCAGGCAGCAGGGGTGCCAGAGAGACGGGTGGGGTAAAGAGGTGGGCGTGGGAAATGTGAGTGAGCCCAGTCGGACCAGGATTTGGAGAACACCAGGGACAGAGAGGTGGGGTGGGGGCGAGGGGGGAGTCAAAGCACTTCCTAGACCCGAGGGAGTAAAGTTTAGGGAATTTATGTTGTCTCAGTCACTTCCATGTGCAGCCAGGCACCTGCGGAACTGAACTGTCTCCTCACATTGCCCTTTGTCCAGGCTGCTGGCCTTGAATTCTGTCGGTGTCATGAGAAGAGAAAGCTCCCCTCCTCCACTCTGGGAGAATTGTTTTGCTGACAAGTAACCAGTGCTTCCTCTTTTCTGATTTCAGAGAAGAGCTACACTTTTCTTTCAAGGAAAGGGGAACAAGTCCCCTAAGCTGCCAAAACAGGAGCCGTGAGGTTTGCCCAAGTGCTTGTCCTGGCTGTTGAGAGGCACTGCTGGGGCCCTTTCCCCAGGTTCAGCCTGTTGGGGCAGCAAGAACATTTTCCTTTGTTTCACCCAGTCCAAGGCCAGTGGTTCTCAGCTGTGGTCAAACAACATTTTCTAAAAAATCTATTGCCCAGGTACCAGCCAAGATAATTGAATATGAATCTTGGGGGGAGGGCATAGGTATGTTTGAAAGCTCCCCAGGAAATACTTGAGTGCAGCCAGGCTTGGGAACCTCAGTCCACAAGTGTGGTTCCCATAAATACCTCTTTATTTACAGTTTGAAAACCCAGTTGTGGGTAAAATTGTAATATTTCCAGAATATCTCTCCTGGCTTTAGTACATCTGCATATCAACAGGCACTCAAGAGTGTAGAGAAGTATGGCTTTAGTTCATTTGCATATCCTCAGGGGTGGAGAGAAGTTCATCTCCATGTCAATGGGTAATTACCTGGGCAACCGAGGGTGTGTCTGAACCTGAGAGGTTAAGGGGAGGGGCTGGCTTGCTTGCTGGCTGGCTTCCTTCTGGACTGGGGAAGAGATGGCCCTGAACTGCAGTTTGTAAGCAGTAAACACGTTTTAAACTTTATTTCTCCCTTTGACTGAATTTGGTTTTTAGAGGTATTTTGCCCCAGGATTTCCTTTCCCCAGACCTACACCAGTTCTGGCCAAAAAGCTGGGTAGGTGTTCCTAGTAATATAGTGTGTGAGGCAAACTCAGCCTGGGCGAGAGGTGAGAGGTGAGAGGGCAAAGGTAATCCCCAGTATGACATACTCCTGAATTAGATTGCCAGCCACCTCCTCCCTACCTAACAGCTGCTTGTACCTGGCACAGGCCCCTCATTCTTGTTCCCAAGAGTCAGTAAGATTCCATCTGCACTTCCCTTCTTGGTTCATTGGCTCTCTAGCTTTGCACATACCCAGACTATTTTACATGAATCTTAGCTCAGCTGCTATAACAAAATACCACAGCCTGGGTGGCTTAAACCATACACATTTATTACTTACAATTCTGGAGGCTGGAAAGTCTGAGATCAGGGTGTTGGCATGGTGGGGTTCTGGTGGGAGCCCTCTTCCTGGTTGTCAGATGGATGCCTTCTTACTAAATTCTCACATGGTAGAGAGAGGAAGCATTATTGTCTTTTTCTTCTTGTAAAAACACTAATTCGATCAGAGAGCTCCACCCTCATAGCTTCATCTACACCTAATTATCTCTCAAAAGCCCTAATACCATTACATTGGGGATTTAAGGCTTCAAAAGACAAATGAATGTTTGTGTGGGGCTACACAAACATTCATAGCTGCATCATTTTCTTATTCTACTTAAGTTTTCTTACCCTTACAAAGGAATTAATACCTAGTTCATAACCTGTCTTTGAGGGCTGAGATCTATACTACTGGAGAAATGCCTAATATAATTCCTGGCTCATAGCTAGAAGCAACGTATTATAGCCATTATTGTTATTGTTCAGGTATGTTGTGCTTTTGTTGTTGAATTCTAAATTTTTGTTATTTCCATTCTGATTTTGTTCCTTGGTAATTCTTTTACCTGGGGCCCATAGGTTGTGATTTCTTTTAATTACTGAATGCCTGAAAATGTATATATATTTTCTTCTCACTCATGAATGAATAATAGTTTAGCTGATATAGAATTCTATGTTGATTAGTGGCTTTCTCTTAGAACTTTTTAAGAGTCCCTCCCATATTTTCTGGCATCTATTGCTGATGATGTTGCTACCATTAGTTTTTCTTTCTTTTGTAGACAGTCTTATTTTTTCAGGTATAATTTTTTTTGTTACATGTCTTGCAATTTCATTATGACATACAGGCACGTTCCTATGCATCCCTATGTACAGTTCTAGAATTCTAACTTTAATATTGGAAAACTTCAGGTATTATCTCTTTAGATATCACTTCTTTCTCATCATTTATATTCTCTTCTTCTGGAATTTCTACTAACTGTATATTTGTGCCTGTCAGTCTACCTTCCATGTCTCTTAACTGCTCTTTCATATTTTTAAAGATATGTTTGCTCTTTGTGCTACATTATGGGTGATTTCTTCAGTACTGTCTTCTAATTAATGAATCTCTCTTCCAACCTGACTTCATAGTGTTTATCCAATATATGACAAACCTCTTTTATTGTGCTTTGCTTTATTGTGCTTCACAGATACTACATTTTTTTTATAAACTGAAGATTAGAGGCAACCCTGTGTTCAGCAAGTCTGTGGGTTCCCATGTTCCAACAGCATTTGTTCACTTTGTGCTTCCACGCTACATTTTGATAATTCTTAGCAATATTTCAAACTTTTTCAGTGATTATGGCTTGCTGGAAGCTCAGATGATGGTCATCATTTTGTTAGCAACAAAGTATTTTTATTTTTTATACCTTTTATTTAAGGTAGTGTGATTCTCTCTCATCTGACACCAAATGCAATGGTGTATTTTTTCCCTACATATTTGTATAACAGTAACAATATACACAGCAGTAATAGTAGTATAACTTTGTTCGGGGTCCTGGACCTGATTCCAATGTGTGTAAGTATGTGGGCGGGAGTCTTCCCACCCATACTAACGTTCCAGGAACCACAGGAACTATGAACAAGGGGTCAGGGCACTGAAATGTTTGTCAAGAAGCAGAGCTCATTAGAGCCGGCAATGGCTCAGTGGATTCATATCCAAAGGCTGAGCCCTGAGTCCAGCAGGGCCATGCCTTTTATACTTTCACTACAAGGTTAAAGGAAAACAGCTTTTCCTTATTTGGTAGTTAATTGGTTACAGAGTTAGGATGAGATACTACATGCGCTTCTATACCATACCCTAACAAGGCCATGCCGCCAGAAAGCCCCCTCCTTTCCTGGGTTTAAAGAAACTTTGTCCTTTTTTGGGCTTTCTACCTCACTAACACCAAGCAATTCTCAAACACCAGCAGGGTGCCCGATAACTCAACTCAGTTCTGATGCTATCTGCTTGGAGATTCCCAGGCTAAGAGCTCTGTTCTAAAAGACTGCCCTCTACCCCCCAACTCCAGGTGCCAGTCACAAGCTCCAGGCAGTACCTGTGCTTCTGCTCTACTGGCTACAGATTGGAGGCCCCTAAAGCCTCTCCTTAGGTTCAGTTAATTTGCCAGAGCAGCTCACAGAACTCAGGAAAACACTTACATTTACCAGTTTAATAAAGGATACTGTAAAGGATACAAGTTAACAGCCAGATAAAGAGAGACACAGGGCAAAGTGCCAAATAAAGGAGCTTCTATCCTCATGGAGCTTGGGGCCTGGCTCGGTGGCACGTGGAGGCGTTCTGGTTCCCCAAGCATAGAGGCTCTCCCAGACTGGGAAGCAGGACACAACCGAGCAGAGCAGAGAGCAAAACGTTCTTCTCGGGGGTTTTGTGAAGCTTCATTGCCTAGTCATGATCGACTAAATTATTGTCTATTGGCTGATTCAGCCTCCAGCCCCTGCCCTTGGGTGGGGGTCCAAAAGTCTCTCATTAACATGACAGGACATCCATTCCACCCTCAAGACTCTGCAGTGTTTTCAGGAACTGTGGATGAAGACCAAATATACCTGAGAAATAGATATGTGGTCACTCAGATGACCAAATTTATATTTCTTATAACTCATATCACAGGTTTGTACATTGTTTTTTAGACATAATTCTAGTGAGCAATAGTGTTATTGCACACTTAATAGACTATAGTATAGCATAAACACAGCTTTCATATACACTGGTAAACCAAAAAATTCATTTGGCTTGCTTTATGGTGATATCCACTTTATTGCAGGGATCCAGACCTAACCTCCAACATCTCCAAGGTATGCCTATCCTACTGGGTTTATGTATTTCAATGTCTATATTTTCCATTTCAATTGGTCCTTTTACATAACTTGATTTTGTTTAATCTTGCCTATTTGTTGTTTCAACTTATGTTTTTATATGTGGTTGTTAATTATTCCTTTGTATCTTTGAGGGCACTAACCATTCTTCATAGCACTTATTACTACTTGGCATATAATTAAAAAACGTTGTCTCTTCCACTAGAATGTAAGCTCTGTGAGGGCAGTCACTTTGTTCTGTTTATTATTATATCCTTAGCACTTAAAACAGTATTGTAATTCCAGAGAGAGGAAATCCCAGGGCAAAATACCTCTAAGACCGAAATCAGTCAAAGGGAGAAATAAAACCCATTTATTGCTTACAAACTGCAGTCCCAGGCATCTCTTTCTCCTACTGCCGCAGAAGCAAGCCAGGACCTTCCCCTAACCTCTCAGGTTCAGATAAGCCCTCGGGTTGCCCAGGTAATTACCCACTGATATGGATATGGACCATTCTCCACCCCTGAGAGTGCCTGTTGATATACAGATGTACTAAAGCCAGGCGAGATACTCTGGAAATATTACAATTTTACCCACAGCATCTAGGACATTGTAGGTGCTTAACATATTTGCTAAATGAATAATGAATTCTTCTTTAAAAAATCCATATCAGATTACCCTATTATTTTCCCTTTCTTTAAAGTGAACTCACTTCCTGCCATTGCATTCTTTTAAATTGCAAGTTTTGACTGCCTTTTTTAGTCTTTCTCTTGGGGGAGTTATTATTAATAGTGTTTATCTCATGTTCACCTCATCCTAACCTAGTTGTTTTGCAGTTGCCTCCTCGTGGCCCCCATTGCTCCACTCAAAACCAGATTTTCTATGGTTGGTTCTAGAATCCATGCTGTCATGTCTTAGGGATGTTGCTGATCCTGTCACTGGGCCAGATTCCTCCTCATTTGTGGGTAAGAAGTTCCCTTGTAAGCCTCAGCCCCAGAGGGAGTTTCATTATGCAGTTATACCCCTGGTTCTTGGGTGTGGGAACCCCACACAGTCCTTGGCTTGGGGACACCTCTTCAGGTGGTATCCCCCATGTCACCACAGGAGAAAAGCTCCTTATACCTCTGCCTGCTTCCTGCCTGGAGCCACACAGTCCCACAGAATCAGCCTAGGTTACTGCCCCATGTCTCTGCTGTTCTGATCCCCAGAGATGCTTATGTTTTTGAACAAGGCTTTGACTTTTAATTTTTTAATTTTTGTATTTTATCTGTTATTGTTAAGTGTTTGGAGCAGAGGGAACCTTAAAGCGTGAAGTACCATTATAAATATCATAAAAAATTATAGTACCATTGTGCCTACAAGTCCTATGATTACTACTCTCTGACTCCATCAAATCCATGATAACACCAGGCCCAGAGGATTTTCTCTTGCAAGTACGAGGGCTCAGGTTGTGTGGTGTGGGCACTCTGCCTCTTCACCTCACAGAGGAAGAAACCGAGGCCCAGTGACTTGCTTTGGGTCACACAGTTTGTTGGTAGCAGAGCCAGGAAGGTAAACCTAACTCTACAGCCTGGGGCTTTGAACACCTGCCTTTGAACATGATTTCCCTCATGCAGAATGAATGGCTTTCCTGCTTGGCTGTTCTGAGCTGCGTTCACAGTTTAGGACCAGCTCACCTCTGTGGGGTCTCCCTCCTCCCAAGGCATATGTCACTTACGAGCAGGGAAAAGACGATCAACTCTAATAGTTACTGAGTGCCTGCCTTGTAATGGCTCTGCCTGTGGGGTCTTCTCAGCTAATGGTGGTGTGAAAGATCATTTATTTTTTTATTAAGGTATCACTGATATACACTCTTATGAAGGTTTTCACATGAAAAACATTGTGGTTACATTCGCAACAACATGGATGGAGCTAGAGGGTATTATGCTCAGTGAAATAAGCCAGGCGGAGAAAGACAAGTACCAAATGATCTCACTCATATGTGGAGTATAAGAACAAAAGAAAACTGAAGGAACCAAACAGCAGCAGAAGCACAGAACCCAAGAATGGTCTAATAGTTATCAAAGGGAAAGAGACTGGGGAGGATGGGTGGGAAGGGAGGGATAAGGGCGGGAAGAAAAGAAAGGGGGCATTATGATTAGCATGTATAGTGTTGGGGCGCACGGGGAGGGCTGTGCAACACAGAGAAGACAAGTAGTGATTTTACAGCATCTTACTATGTTGATGGACACTGACTGTGAATGGGGATGTGGGGGGGACTTGGTGAAGGGGGGAGCCTAGTAAACATAATGTCCTTCATGTAATTGTAGATTAATGATACCAAAATAAAAAAAACAAAAAAAACACATTGTGGTTACTACATTCACCCATATTATCAAGTCCCCACCCATACCCCATTGCAGTCACTGTCCATCAGTGTAGTAAGATGCCACAGAGTCACTACTTGAATTCTCTGTGCTACACTGTCTTCCCCGTGACCCACCCCCCACACACCATGTGTACCAATCATAATCCCCCTCAATCCCCTTCTCCCTTCCTCCCTACCCACCGTCCCCACCCATCCCCTTTGGGAACTGCTAGTCCCTTCTTGGAGTCTTGTGAGTCTGCTGCTGTTTTGTTCCTTCAGCTTTGGTGAAAGCTCACATTTTTATATACGCTACTGCCCTCTAGTGACTATGATGGGCATTAAACATATAGTCCAAATCAGCAAGTTCCCCCAAGACCAGTTTGTCGTGAACATATTAAGATTATCATAGTCATAACTCCCCTGCCCTGCATGGAAACACAAATTGAAGTCCTATTTATTTGGTATGTCAATGCCAAATATATAAGATATATGTGAATATAATCGGAAGCTATAATCTACCTTTATGGCATCTAACATTCTCCAGTTGGTGCCTAGATGATCTGTAGGCAGTGCTATCCAATAGAAATACAATGTGAACCACATAGTAATTAAAATTTTCGAGTAGCCTCATTTTTTAAAAAGCAAAACACATATCACATTCATTTTAATGATATATTACTATATCCAAGATACTATCATTGCAACATGTAATCAATATAGAAATTACTGAGATATTGTACATTTTTTTGTACTAAGTTTTTGAAATCTGATGTGAATTTTACATCATAGTACATCTCAGTTTAGACCAGCCACATTTCAAGTGCTCAAATAGCCACATGTGATTAATGGTCACTGAATTGGACAGCAATGGTCTAGGGCAGTGGTTTCCAAACTCTGTCTGACCTTGTTACTGCACTGATGTCTGTAGGTCCATGAGGAACAATTTCACCTACTTGCAGTAAAATGAGAATAATATGGACCATGTGTTTTTGTATATAAAATCAATGTAGGATTATTGCCCATCTTGTTTGAGGGAATGCTTGAAGGATGTCCTCCTTTGTTGGTGTTAATATATTAATGCTTCTATGAAATGATGCCCATAGCAGATGACAGATTATTGATACAATGTTATTTTGCAAATAAAACATTTGAAATTCTCTCCAGGGCTGCACACTTTGTGGGCATATTTACTAGTGTGTGATGTATTGAACCTTGGGAGGTACCATGCTAGGTCCATTGGACAATTGGGTGTCATAAATGGGACACACCTGTGTGTGTGGTGAGGCTACTGAGCAATTCTCAGCATTTCAGCTCTACACCTTTCTCTCTGCTTTACGAAAGCATAAGGAAATGCAAGTGGGTGTACATGGGTAATCTTGAATTTAGTCTGAAAACCACAACGAATTCGCAACAATTAGTAACAATTTACTACCCAAAGTAGTCTACAGACTTTGTTGCCACACACCTGGAAGACTGCGATTTTACACTGCTGGTTTTTAATGCTGAGCAATGAAAGCTGATGAAGTACAAAGAGAAGCCATTGTTTCATGGGAAAGGTCTTTGACATCCTTCCCGGCTTTTACAGGCAGTGTCTGGTGCTGGATAGGTTTATGTGGCTGGGAGATGGAGGGAGAAGAATCCAGTTATGGAACTGGGTTCTTTCTCCTCTGTAGACACCTCAGAAAGCATCTACTTGCAGTAGCTCCAAACTGGAGTCTGGTCTGTGGGTCCCCTTTTCTTCAATTCATGTCCCGCTTTGGCTTACTAGTCTGCCCTGTATGTCCTAGCAAGTCACAGCCCTACCCCAGGCTTTGAGGCTGATCTTCAAGGTGTCCTTAAAATATGCTCTCTGGTCATCCACTCAGCTGTCACTAGGGTGCTCATTAGCTCCTGTTTTTTTTTTCCAAACATAACCTTTATGCTGGAGCTGAAATATGGAAAAGATGCTAGCAAGTTGAAATTTTGTAAATCAAATAATTTTGATTGCTGTGGGAGCTCACTATTTAAGAAATCCTAGGGTGAATTCTTTTGTAAATTGAGTCATCAGCCCTCTATTTTAAAAATTCAAGTTTTAATATAACATCTTCCTGAGGCAGATGAGTCCACTATTAAAAATTAAGATGCAAAGAAACTATTGAGTCTTCGGAGTCTCCTTCCATATTTAAATAGTGTTATGTAATCACAATTATCCGGCTCACAAGCAATTACACTAAGTATTAATGAAGGGACCCCACTCAAAAGCTGTGCCTTAGGGAAGCTTTTGCCTGAAAGTCAGGGTTAATGGCCCAGCCATTGTTTTAATGGATTTTCAATGAGGTGTGAAGATGACAGGCCAATAAGGGTGAAGTTTTATGACTCAGTTAAACAAGCATAATTATCGTCTTCCTATTAGTATCCTGACCTGTTTTTATTTCTTTACAATCCCTGCTGAACAGATTCCAGGAATGTTTATTAATTTATGTTTAACACAATTCAAAGAGCCCTTGTTAACTCAGGGTAAACATGCCTTATCTGGGCTGCTTTTGTGGGCGGGGCATTAATAAAGCCCCACCCTAAAGACGGTTCAGTGGGAGCCTGATGTCCATGGACGCCAGTGGCCAGCGCATTTCTGCTCTCCACCGTCTCTCTGCAGGCTCGCTGGCCCTCCAGATGCCTAGCACCTTCAGCCTTGTCATCTGAAGTGACCAGACCCCCGAACTTGGGAGGTATGTAGTGAGTGGTTACAAAATAAGCCTGGTATGTTTCCTGCCTCTACTTCTGTAAGTCTCTCATCTTTCTGTGAGATCTGTACCCAGCACCTGTGAGCGATCTTTCTGGGCACTCATCCCTCATTTTGAATCCACATCCTTGAGTCCAGAACCTGGCCTAAACCTTCACTGACTCCACCTCTACCACTTCAGAGGACTCAAATTTTGCTCCTGATTTCTATTTTCCTGGATGAATTCTCCTCTCTCAGAAAGACTGCAGTAACTCTTTTTTTTCTTGTTCTGAAAAATTGTCTCCTAACCCAGAGTTGGTACACTGGCCTCAGAGGCATATCTAGCCCACTGCCTGTTATTTTTTTAAATAAAGTTTTATTGTAACACAGTCATGCTCATTTATTTATGTATTGTCAATGGCTGTTTCCTGCTACAACAGCAGCTGAGTAGTTGTGATAGAGAAATTGTGGCCCTCCAGTCTAAAACATGCACTGTCTGGCTCTTAAATGAAAAAGTTTACTCTTCCTTGTCTGAATGGTTTGAATTAGGTCCTCTGAAAAAAATAAGTTGAGATCCTAACCCCTAGTATTTTAGAATGTGACCTTATTTGGACACAGGGTCTTTATAGAGGCAATCAAGTTACAGTGAGGTCATTAAGGTGGGCCCTAATCCAGTATGACTGTGTCCTTATAGAGAGGGGAAATTTGGACACCAAACATGTAACTGTATTTTCTTTGTGTTCTTGATGCTCCAGGCCTCAGTGAGCAGGGTGAGACTGCCCTCCCAAGTCTAGCCAATTCCTACAGACAGCAAATGACCTGCTAGTTTCAGCATCAACCCTTTTCAGGTTCCCAGACCCTATTCCAATGTGTGTGTGTGTGTGTGTGTGTGTGTCAGGGCGGGGGGGCGGTCTTCCCACACAGGACACCAAGCAATCCTCAAACACCAGCAGGGTGTTGGATAACTCAGCTCAATTCTGATACTGTCTGCCCAGAGACAGCACCAGATTCCCCAGGTTAAGGGCTCTGTCCTACAAGACTGCCCTCCACCCCCATAGCTCCAGAGGCTGGTCGCAAGTCCCAGGCTATTCTCTGTGCTTCAGACCTACCTGCTACAGATCAGAGGTTGCAAGGACCTTCCCCTTAGGTTCCATGAACTTGCCAGAGTGGCTCACAGAACTCAGGAAAACACATTTACCAGTTTAATACAAGATACAAGTTAACAGCGAGATGAAGAGAGACACAGGGCAAGGGCTCAAATGAAGGAGCTTCTGTCTTCATGGAGCTTGGGTCTGGCTCTGTTGGGTGTGGAAGCTCTCACCAACAGAGCAGCAGGATGCAATGAAAAGGAGACAGGTGCTTCTCCTGGGTTTTTGTGAGGCTTCATTGCATAGTCATGATTGACTAAATCTTTGGCCACTGGCTGATTCAGCCTCCAGCCCCAGCCCTTGGGTGGGTGGGTGGGGTCCAAAAGTCTCTCATTAACATGACAAAACACCCATTTCGCCTTTAAGACTGCAGTGTTTAAAAGAACTGTGGACCAAGACCAGAGATACCTGAGAAATCCTTACGTGGTCATTCAGATGACCACATATATAGTTCTTATAACTTATTATATTGCACGTGTGTAGAAGCGTACCTTTCATATGCAGACTAACCAGTCCAGAGCCCTACTCCAAGCCACCTCTGAATCTGGCTTTCACATCCAGGAGGCAGCAGAGAGCAGATTTGCTTTTTCTGCCTTCTAGGCTGAATCCCTGGAGCCTGTGACTTTATGACAAACTCACATGACAAATGAGAGTTTGCAGCTGTGGTTAAGTTAAGGCTTTTGGGAGAGTGTCCTTGGTTATCCAGGTGGTTCCCATGTAATCACAAAGGTCCTCTCAATAGCAAGCCTCCCCGAGCACACAGCGAGGTGGAAGCAGCTTCCTTCATCTGATGGGAATTTACTGTACGCCAGGGACCACTGGAGGACGCGGAGTATGTAAGATCTGAAAAATCAAAAGTTAGCATAAGTATAGCCATCTTAAAGGGTTAAACACCACCCTCTAGCCTAAGAGAAAGAAAATTATTAGAATCTTGAAAAACAAATTAGTCAGCCAGTGTTAAATGTAGTGACCTTCAGTTAGCTAACCTCAAATCAGTTAATCATGAACACCAGGTGGTGGGCAGCTGCGGCCTTCAGACTGCTAACCTTGGTCGGATAGTCATGCATACCAAGCTTATCTTGCTGAAACACTGTGTAAGAAAATACTGTCTTTTTGAAAATGCTATGCTATAAAAACCTCTGGCTTTGACTGTTCGGGGTCCTCGTTGAGACCCGCTGCGTCAGGCTAACTTGGACCCCAGCTAGCTGGTTCCTGAATAAATTCCTCTTGCTTATTGCATCAAGAGACGCCTTTCGTGAGTGATTTGGGGCGGCGTCCTCCTCTGGGAAAATCCAACATTTGGGGGCTCGTCCGGGATCATGCGCTCACCCCGCTTCACTCCCGAAGTCGCTCTTGGAGGAAGAGGTAAGATTAGTGGCACCTTGGTTTGTCTGTGTTCTGTTTTCTGTTTTTCAGTAAGACCGGTCAGAATTCTGAAAGGGTACCCATTGTCTGGCAGCTGTCCCGATCCCGTAAAGGGGTCGAGACTGCGGTCGGTAGACGTACTAGGAGCACCCCAGGCTGCAACCCTGGGGGACGCCTCGGGGAGGTTGGGAGGCCAGGGACGCCTGGTAGCCTCCCGTCTGTTTTTCTGGCAAGGTGAATCTGATGAGATAGGGTTGATTTTCAGGCGCCAGGAATATCAACCCTCTGCTTCCTTTCCGTTTCTGTTTAAGAATCTGAGAAAAAACAAAAAGCGGCCGCTGTGTGTCTAATCTGTGTGTGTCTCTGTTTTTTGTGTCTTTCACGTGCCTAATAAATGTTATACTGACAATGGAACAGACTCAGACAACCCCCTAAGTGTGTAAATAAATATATCTTTCTACCTCCAGATGGTATTAATGAAATTGATTTAAAGACAAGCGCTTGTGAAAATTGAGTATTCTAAAACTTCCAGAAAACCTGATAAAAAAGTGTTAAGCATTAATGCTAATTTGAGTTTGCCTGAGGCGGGCATGTCCTGGTAGTTGTCGGCTGCCTGAGTTTACCTAGAGTCATTTGAGTCATGTTATCTGCTAAATCTTTTAAGAATAGAATGCTTAGAAGCTTGGCTTTGTCTAGTGTTCAGTGGGGGTCTTGTGAGTAGGCTAGCGTAGTTGTTGCAGGTAGGTGAGCTGGATAAGTGTGGCAAGTGAACACCTTTTTAATTGTGTGTTGCAGTGTGTATGCCTACCTGCAGCCTGAGAATCTTTGTAGTAACTTAAAGCCTTAGAGTTTTGTTAAGTTGAGAAGATGTGCTCTGTGTTTGCTGGGAGATTGTGCTGTGAAGCTCATGGTTGCAGAAATTGTAGAATGTGTTCGTAAGTTTGTCAGTCTAGGAAATGTTGGTTTGACAGTTTGCAGTGTCCTGCTTCTCAGTGTTCACTGGAGCTTGAAGTTTCTAATAGTTTTGAGTTCTGGTTAGAACTGCTTAAAGTGATAGAGAGGGCATTTCTCTATGCTGGAAGATGTATGTTTTAATGAGAGAAAGTGTAAAGAACGGAAATTCGTTTTGTTGAAAGTAAAAGAGAGTGGTTGTTCTGAAGTGCAGCTATTTGTTTAAAGAGAGAGAACAGTGAATGTAAAAAGAAAGTTGTAGAAGGCTTGTGGAAGAGTTGGTATAGTCATGCTATGTGAAATTGAAGCGAGTAAGTCTTGGTATCGAGTGTACAGCAGAATTAGAATTTTGTTTTCAGTTAAAAAGACAAAGTTTTCTTTAACTGTTAGTCTGCTCTTAATGTTGAAAGATCAAAGCAGTTTCTCATGCTTAAAGTCTCAGTGAGTTGCCATGAAATCGTAATATTAAAAAGACTAAAAGCTAAAGTTTGTTAACAACTGTATAACCTTTATTTGCCTTTGAAATATTTTGTTATTAAAAATGATTGCATGGCCTGAAAAATTGAATTCCTAAGCAGAATGGTAACAAAGCTTTTTTCAGCTGATTAAATGCACTTAGTTAACAAACCAAAATTTATTCTTAAAAATTAAACTGTAGAATCTGGACAAGATTATGTTTCTCCCAGAAAAACAGGTTTCACTGTAAAGGTTTAGATGGACGAACGTGTGACCACTTTTGAGAAAAGTTGTAATAGATTTTTTGAGAACCACCAGGTCTTCTTGTTTAATTTATATGCTGTATGTTTTAAAAAACATGGGGGACTCTCCATATTTTTTAATGCAAATGATCTTAGAGCTTTTAATAGAATTTGCACAGCAGCTCTATCTACTATTAAAGAGTAAAACATTCTTGAAGCTTTCAGGGAAGACCTGTAGACTTAAGCACTTTCTCTGCTTTTTTGTATCTGGTCTTAGACACTTATGCTGAGTTATGTTCTTATTATTTTCACTGTTTGTAAGCTATTGATTGTAAGCCAAAGGTCATCATTTCTCAGTCCCTAAATGAAGAAGTAAAATGCCTGATCTCTTTCATCTCAAAGCATATTTCTGGTCATATCTGAATATCTGTGTGAAAGAAAGAGACATTTAAATTTGAGATTCTGCTTAAACTTTTAAGTTGAATTTGACTATAGCCATATTCATTCTTTGTATGTATCCCTAACAGGTCTTTTGTATGCCTAGTGATATTATACTCTGCCTTGAGTTTAGACAGTTCTTTCAGCTAAATGTGAATTCTTATTGTAGCTTTTTTTCCCTTCCTGAAGATGAAAGCAGAAGAATCTACCATCTGCTACCATTCTCTCCATTCTCTCAAGAATGCTTGGTGACCTAGAATTATTTTGACTTTCTATATATTGTCTTTTAAAACTGACAGCAGCAGTCTCCCCTGCTGCCCCACCTTTTTAAGGTATCTCGTTTACTGTGCTGGGTATATAGATAATAAATGTGTAATGATAGACAGTTCTAATAGAATTAAATGAAAAAAAAGTGCTTTTACCTCTAGTTAACTCTGACATTTTCCAGAGGGCCCCTGGAACATGTCAGAAGAATCTTTTCTCACTAGAGAAAGTATTTGACTAATTTGGCTTATTTATCTGATATATATATATATTTATTTACCAGGAAAGCACTGTCAAAGAGAATGATGCTAAACTTTGTTACTGAATGTTTTGTATTACAGAAATATCAGAATTTCCTTATGTCAACTGTTTTACAGTAAGCTCTCATCAGATCTTTAACCATTGTCACTTGTAAGTCTTTTGTCATTTATAGTATTATCCCTAAACTGGTAAAGAACTAGATTTCAGCAGAACAGGTATTAGTTACATAAGATTACATGAACTAAAGAAAATGATTTTGTGTCTTTTTGTTTCAAATGTTGCTGATAAAGTGTTTTAACCTTGTTCTCTTAAACTGACAACAGTTTAGTAAATGACTATCTTTATAAGCAGAATTGAAACATCCTTCTCTCTACTTGATCCCTCCAGAGTTTAAAAATTTTCAGTGACTGTTTTTGTATTCCATGGCAGTATGTTTATTTGCACGAGTTCAATAAGAATCTGCTTTCCTTGTGAGAAGACTACTTAAGAACACTGGTTATACTGCCAAGGCTTTGACTGGAATGTCATACCTGAGAGACATGTGCATAGACTCAGATGTGAACAACTTTAAGGAACTAAGATTGACTTTATAAAGCCAACAAAGCCCCTTAGAAGAACTGGCCTGGTACCTTGCTTACAGAGTTCCCAGCAGGCTTACCAGGTGAGTAAAGAAAGTCACTTCCTGGCAGGTGCAGAGACCTTGAGAAGAGAAGAATTCATCCAAATCTACAGGTACTGCAGGCAAAGCCTGATGGCAAGTCTGGCTTGGCTGTCTGGCCTCAAGAGGCCTTTAAAAGTTCAATCTGAAATTCCTTACAAAAAGTTCCAGCAAAGCATATTTAAAAGAGCCTGTGTAATCAATTGCTCTTCTTGTTGCACCTGTGCAAATAATCAAGCCAGCTGTTAATTATTTTCTTAACCTAGTTACTTCTAGTAAAAATGAGAGTGATTTTAGAGAGAAGTATCGTTTCAATAATGCAGCCTCCTTCCAGAATAAAAAATCCAACTCCAGATGTTGCTACATAACCTAATAACACAATTTGTTTTATCTTGCCTAGAAGCCACAAAACTGCAAATAGTAATAGAAATGAAACCCAGAATAGAAGCGCCAGCCTTCTGAAGCCCTCTCAACTGACCAGTGATGGAGACCTAGCTGCACCCTTTACTGCACCCCCTTCTCAGCACGAAGCAGCCAGAGCGGTCATCGCCCCTTTTCCCTAGCAGCAGCTAGAGTCTCTATCTGTAGAAGAAAGAATGAGACCATACCCATAGCCTTCCCTGGTAAAAACAGGTATTTAATCCCTCCTCCCAAGGGATAGTAGGCTTGTAACACTGGAGTGACCCCATGTGTCTCTACTTCTGCCTTCAACTCCTCCCGTGATTTCTGTATCATGGTTCAGCTGGTGCCCAAGTTGATGTATCATGATGATCTCTCATTCGTAGCTGAATTTGAACCTAGGCGTAGATATAGAAGAGAGCCGGTCTCGCTGACCTTAGCTGTATTGTTAGAAATAAGTGTCGCGGCCGGAGTGGGAACGGGGACAGCCGCTATTGTCCAAGGGAACCAACATTATGAAAGACTAAGGACAGCTATTGATAAAGACCTAAAAACCATAGAGCAATCTATTACAAAACTTGAAGAATCTCTGACTTCCCTCTCTGAAGTAGTGTTGCAGAATAGACGAGGGCTGGATCTGCTGTTCCCAAAAGAAGGAGGACTGCGTGCAGCTTTAAAAGAAGAATGCTGCTTTTATGCAGATCATTCCGGAATAGTAAGAGATTCAATGTCAAAGCTTAAAGAAAGGCTAGACCAGAGAAAGAGAAAACGGGAAGCCAGCCAAGGGCTATTTGAATCTTAGTTCACTAGAATCCCCGTAGTTTACAACCCTGATATCCACTCTGGCTGGGCCCTTACTCATCCTTGTGTTGCTCCTCACTTTAGGACCCTGCATACTAAATCGGCTGATAACTTTTGTTAGAGAAGGAGTGAGTGCCGTTCATGTACTAATGTTGAGGCAACAATATCATTCACTCACCCAACAAAGAGACACAAACATTCCATGATTGGAATGTCCCTAAAGAGAAGTGGGGAAATGTAAGATCTGAAAAATCAAAAGTTAGCATAAGTACAGCCATCTTAAAGGGTTAAACACCACCCTCTAGCCTAAGAGAAAGAAAATTATTAGAATCTTGAAAAACAAATTAGTCAGCCAGTGTTAAATGTAGTGACCTTCAGTTAGCTAACCTCAAATCAGTTAATCATGAACACCAGGTGGTGGGCAGCTGCGGCCTTCAGACTGCTAACCTTGGTCGGATAGTCATGCATACCAAGCTTATCTTGCTGAAACACTGTGTAAGAAAATACTGTCTTTTTGAAAATGCTATGCTACAAAAACCTCTGGCTTTGACTGTTCGGGGTCCTCGTTGAGACCCGCTGCGTCGGGCTAACTTGGACCCCAGCTAGCTGGTTCCTGAATAAATTCCTCTTGCTTATTGCATCAAGAGACGCCTTTCGTGAGTGATTTGGGGTGGCGTCCTCCTCTGGGAAAATCCAACAAGTACAGCAGTGAACAGCACAACAGAGTTCCCTGCCCTTGTGGTGTTCACAGCCTCCTGGAGGAAGACAGATAGGAAACAGGCAATACTTGTATTTCAGGTGGTGGTAAGTCCTGTGGAAAAAATCGGCAAGGTGAGGGCCTGATAAGGTGTGGTTTGAGCCATTGGAAATCTCGGAAGGAAGAACAACATTCCAGGTGGGGGCAATACGAGGAGGACCAAGGCTTGCGGGTGGGAGCAGGCCGGGCACTTTCAGGGGCTGGGAGGAGCCCAGTGGCCTGGAGGGAGTGGAGGGGCAGTGGTAGGAGACCGAGCGTGCGTGGAGGCAGAGAGTGGCTGGTGTGGAGGCTCATGGACTTTAGGCCACATGACAAGTGAGCCTTTGGAGGGTTTTGAGCAGAGGAGTGAGTTGTTCTGAGTATTAAAAGGCTCCTTCTAGGAGACTTCAGATGCCGCCTCCCTCTGTTCTGCAGCTGGGCCCACTGAAGAGTCGGCCTTCAGCTAAATCATGAGGAAGACAGAGAAACACATCTCTGTGCTCCATCCTCCTCTTTGTTGGCCTATTTCTCCTAATTAGTGGAACCACCTGGCCTATGGGTGACCTTCTCCCTCTTCATTTGCATGGCAGTCCCCTACCCCCAATACCTTATCAATTATTTTACACCTTAGTGAAATCAAGGATATGTATCACATTACTTTCTCCAAGTTTATGACTTGTATTGTGCTCCCAAAAGATATGTGAACGTTCTAATCTCCAGGACCTCAGAATGTGACCTTATTTGGAAGTCAGGTCATTGCAGATGCAGTTAGTTAGGATAAGGTCATTATGGAGTAGGGAGGGCTCTTAATCTAGTATGTCTGGTGTCCTTATAAGAAGCTGATGTGAAGATGGAAGGAAAGAGCACCTATGGTGAAGATAGGCTGGAAAGGCAGCTGTGGGCCGAGGAACGCCAAGGACGGCCGAAGCCTCGGGAAGCCAGGAAGAGACGAGGAAGGATTCTCCTCGGGAGGCTTCTGAGGGAGCAAGACCCAGCAGAGACCTTGATTTCAGGCTTCCAGACTCCAGAACGGTGAGAGAATGCATTTCTGTTGTAAGCCACCCAGTTTTCATGGCAGCCCGAGGAAACCAATACTAGACATTACCTTTTCTAGGGTCTTACTTCTAACTGTGAAATTTAAGATCTTATCCCATCCAAAGAAATGTCCAGCATCCTATTAGCCTACTAATCAGACTTTACTGGCAGATGATAACGGTTCATTTTGGGGGGATCCTGGGGCCGAATGAGAATTTCAGAAGGGCCCCTTTCTCTCCACTGCCTGGAGATGCTTGTCTCTGGGGAGTGGGGTGGTGAGGGAGGAGGCAGCTGGCGCCCTCCCCACTGAGGGGGGTTTGGCTTGAGGACAGGTAGTGTAGGTTTAGGAAGGGGAAGACATAGGGCTCTCAGTCCTGGGCCATGGTAGAGAGGGCAGATGAGGGCAGCCTGGAGTCTGAAAACATTTGAAGCCCAAACCTTGCCTTTTTATCTGTTTGTCGGAGGATTAAGCTGTCCCCAGCTATTAATTACTGAGCCTTTCCCTGCACAGGTCTGTTCACTGGCCAGGGATACGGTGTGATCAAAGCAGAGTCCCCTTCAAATAAACACTGTAGGCAAATGTGCAGCATTATTCACAATAGCAAATGGTACAACAACCCAAGTGTCCACTGGCTGACCAATAGCTAAACAAAACATGGCATAGCCATATAACGGACTTTTATTCAGCCATAAAGGGAATGAATTACTGTGGTCTGCTGCAACACAGATGAACCTCAAAACCATGGTGCTAAGTGAAAGTCAAGCACGAAAGATCACATATGTATGATTCCATTTATATGAAATGTCCAGAATGGGTAACTCCGTGGAGACAGCCCAGTAGTGATTGCCAGCAGCTGGGGCAGGGAGTGATGGGAAGCCACTGCTCTGGGTATGGGCTTTCCTTTGGGGGTGATGGAAATGTTCTGAAACTAGGCAGTGGTGATGATTGCACAACATTGTGAATGTATTTAAAAGTCGCCAAACTGCACATTTTAAAATGGTAAATTGGGTTATTTTAACACACACACACACACACACACACCCAAAACCCAGGGTTCCTGCCCCCGTGTACAAGTGAGAGGAGACAGACAATTAACGAAGAAATACATGTTTAAGGTAAGTGCTGTGAAGACAAAGAAGACAGGTTAAGGGGACAGAGAGTGACAGAGGTGCTATTTTATAGGGTGGTCACTGTTGGCCTTTCTGAGCAGGATGTGAGGGAGAGAGCCTAGGACGAGGTTGAGAGGGGAATCCTTCCAGGCTGCTGAGGGAGCAGAAAGGGCAAAGGCCCTGAAGGGATTATTGGGGAACCCACAAAGTCCAGCAGGAGAGCTCAGTGAGGCATGCAGAGGGCCTGTGGGCGGTGCCCCAGGAACCCTGGGGGCGGGGCCAGGAGCGAAGGGGCGGGGCAAGCCTAGAGCCCCGGTCAGCCAGGAGTCAGCCGGGAGGTGGAGCAGAACACGACTTGTCTGCAGAATGCACGGGAGGAGGGGACAGTAAAGCTTTTCTCCGCTGGCTGGCTGGTGGGCTACACAAGTGATACTAATGAGAGTCAAACAGCGTCTCTCTTGTTTTGGTTACCAAGCAGCCCAGTCATGACTAAGCAGGGGTGTGACTATGTGAGGATTTTTGATGTGCTTTTTGTGCACAGTGCCTAGGTATGTTCATTTATTTTTCATTCAGATTCGTATTGAATGGCATACTGCATTTCGCATGGGTGGGGTCTCCTGCCTGGAGCTCCTGGACCCCCTCACCCTGTTTTCTTCCCCATTGCACAGTCTTACCCTTATCCCACATAGGCCTCGGTGGCTGGGATGATTAATTTCTGCGTCAGCCTGTGTAGACCATGGTACCCAGTGAGTGATTCAATCAAACAGTGACCGAGTGCCGCTGTGAAGGTATTTTGTAGATGTGGGAAATGTCTAATATCAGTTGACTTTAAGTCTTTGTCATCCCCTCTCTCCAGGTGCAGGGTCTTGCATGTTTCCTTCACAGCTGTGTCCCCACTGGCTAGAACAGTGCCTGACAATAGTAAGTGGTCAGTTAGTACTGGGCAATGATTAGGTCTTCAAAATCCTTTGTTTGTGTGGTTGTTGGCAGTTTGAAAATCAAGAGAGAAAGAAACCAAAGAGAAAGAGGGAAAAAAAAGGGCACAATTGTCTATCTGAGCAAGAGATTTCCCAGTGGGGCCCACTGCTGCATGTCCTGCTGCTGAGCCTGTGTCTGTTTGCAGCTGAGAAAAAGTGAGGCAGTGAAGAAAGTTCACAAATTTAAATACAAGTTCAGGTTCTAGTAACATGCATGCCTCTGGCCGCCGGCTGGTGTAATCCAGGCACGAATACATGCAGCTGGGGCAGTTCGTGTCCCCAGGTGCACAGGACTCCTGCTTCGGGCACCTTGGAGGTGGCTGGTGTGGTGTGAGGGCCAAACAAGGTTGGTGTGGCCTTTTGTTTCCCAAGTAATTGTTTTAAAGCAAGGGTGTGAGGAGGATCCAGGTGTGTGGGAAAATGAGAAGGATACAAGCTCTGATGTCTGTTTGTTTGTACTAACCCCTAGCTCCCAAACAAAGCCTCTTGTTTCAGAATATGTCCCAAATGGGTTTGCAATTAGGAAGAGTCTGTAGGAGCTTATGAAACACCAGCTCTCCATGCTGCTTGGCTCTCAGCAGCCACAGGCCATCTGGGTTTGCAGCAGGATGTGGGGGCTTGGGGTGGGGTCTACGAATGAAAAGGATCAAGTTGACATTGGTTGGGGCTGCGAGGGATTTGGGTTTCCAGATTCTGTGTTCACTTAATTACATTCACAGACCATCCCGACCTCTGTCTTCTGTGCAAAGGTTAAGGCCAAGTCAGCTGGGTTGACCAGCAGAAGAATAAACCTGAGCCAGTGGCAGGAGAACGCTTCCCTCTCCCTGGCAGCCCTAACTGGGACTTTGCTGGCTTGGAAGGACATTGGCCTGAAGAGGATGGTGTGGTTGGGGGCCGGGAGAGCAAGAGGGCCAAAGAAAATTCCATTTATATGTGTTGTCCAACTGGTACCCACTCCGTGTTACCGCTTCCACTTTGCAGAAGAGGAAGCTGGCTCGGAAGGCTTGAGCTGTCTGAGTGATGAAGCTGAGCCCTGGGCCCGGCTCTGTCCCATTCCAAAGACCACCTTCCTCCCAAACTTGCTGCTCAGGTGGGATGAGATTCTCTGCTATAAGATTTGAGGGGAGACACATAGAACCTCGCTTTTGCCTATTTTCTAAGAGAATGCCCTAAGAAAATAAATGCAAGTTCTCCCCTAGAGAAGCCTCTTCTTCAGAAGAGGTAGGTAGCAGAAAAAATACCATGTTTATTATTTTACTTTTTGGACACATGGAAAGACTATTTCTGAGCTTCCGCTACAGTAAGGTGGTGGTGGGGGGACTGAGTTTCTGGCCAATGGAAGGGGCTAAAGGGACAAACACCCCTGCTCGCACAGTCTAAAATCTGCATACCATCCTCTATGTCCTTTCTTCCCACCTGCTGGCTGGATGCAGTGGACCCAGGACCCAGGATGTGATGCTAAGGCCCTGCAAGATGGTAGAGCTAAGAGGAAGGAGCCTGGATCCCTGAATGACTTTGTGGAACAGAATATCCCCTACCCTTGATGATATTGGACTGTGAGTGAAAAATAAGCTTTTGTTGTCTTAAACCTCTGGCTTTAGGGGCTGTTTGTTTCAGTAGTTGGACTCTGCTGATTAGTATGGAGTGTACATGAGGGTATGTGACGAGGTCACTTCTGTTGGGGCACAGAGTGATATTTGGCAGAGGTGATGCCTTGAAGAGGTAGGAAGGAGGCTTCTGGTGACAGAGGAGTAAGGTTTAATTAGCCACCTTAAATTGAGCAAAGTGCTCCTGTGTGTGTGTGTGTAAATATGAGTGTGTAAATTGAAGTAAACATCCTCTGGTGGGGCCCTTTCTGAACTAATTGAAAGCAATCATAATAATTATAGTAATTAGAAATAATTTTAATAAAAGTTAATTTTTATTGCATACACACTTTTCTAAGTGCTTTATAGAGTATCTCATTTAATCTTCTTAATCCCAAAGAGGGACTATTAATGTCATCCCCATTTTATAGGTGAAGAAGCTGGGAGCGCAGAGATGAAGAGCTTGCCCCAGTGTCACCAGAAAATAAGTGACAGAGCCAGGATTGGAGCAGAGGTATGCTGGCTGCTGAAGAAGAGGCTTCTTACCCACGATGTCTCTCTATGGAGCGCGCACTAACCCTTTCTAATGATGACGAGGACTTCTCTCCTACTTCATTGTCTGAAACAAAGGCAGAAGTAATTTGGGTACTTGAAGTGTCCCAGGTTGCTAAGGAAGCCGTGCAGTTCCATCTTCTCTGAAACGGTGCCAAATGGTCCTGAAAACATCCCAGAGGGAGGAAGGATGCTGAGGTGATGGGGAGGAGGACAGTAGGAAGGGAAGAGGCCAGTCTGCATTCACTGTAGGTTTAAGAGAGGGTCTTGGGCAGACCCATGCTCAGGCAGAGGGAGCTACAGGGGCTGGGCATTTGCTCCTTTGACCCTGGCACCCGCCTGGAGCACCTTGGCTCATTGGTGAGGGGCTCTTGGTGGGAATAGCGCAGCCGCCCCTCTGCTCTGTGTCCTAAGAAGCAGGGTGGTTGTGAAGTTAGGAGTCACAGGCTGCTCGTCCTTTATCGTATACAGGAGAGGTGCTTGCAATGTTGGTTTAGTCCATGTGACAAATACTCACAAGGATGTGCTGTGTGCCAGGTGAGGTACCAGATGCTGGGGGTGCGTGGTGAGCAAAGCCACACGACTCCCGCCCTTGGGCTTTCAGCCTGGATTCTAGACGGTGGATATTTCACTGGAGGATGAGCTGGCGGTCATAGGCACTACGGAGGTATGGTGGGGTGAGGAAAGGGCTCAGAAGGGGGGGTCCAGAAGCCTCCAAAGCCAAGCCATACAGTTTGCCTGGCGTGGGCTTGTTAATTTGCAACCATTTTCAGACAACTAGAAGCTGTTGGTAGTAATTTGTCCACAAGAACAGAAAAATTGCGTTTCCGAGGTGAATGAGGGAGGGAGAAGGAGCTCTCAGTTGGCTGGCTTCTCTCTGGGAGACAGAAGGGAAGCTCTTGAGTGGAAATTTGGCTAATTCTTTTTTAGGATCAGCAGAAACTATGCCTAGAGCAAGCTCTTTTCATTTTTGATGTCACTTTGGGTCTACATTTGACTTGCTCAGTGTCACAGACATTCAGATGGAGTTGAAGTCTTGTACCAAATTAGGAAAAACCATCACTGGTCAGCCTGGAGCCTGGTGATGAGATTTACTGTCTGGGGCGCTGCACAGAGGCAGCCTCCCTCCTTCCCACTGACTCTGCTGCTTCCTTGAACAGGGGCATTCCATAATGTAAGCATTTTTGTCTTTGACTGATGTCTGGCCCTTGGGTGCAGGCGACTCGATGTCCCACTTCCTTAAATGGGAAGTGTTTGGGATGGGAGCAGCCTGTCTGGGCTCAAGGACATCTCCCTGTTGATCTAAGCCTTGTCCGGAGTGCACAGGTTTCCCACTTTCTCCCTGGTCCCTGTAAGCTCTAGGGACCTCCCCCCACCCCAATTCTCCATGTCAGGTTTAGTGCAACACAGGGTAACTTAGGTGAGTGGGCAGAATTCCAGGAATCCCACTTGCACAGTCATCCCTCCTGAGCTCCCGCCTTCGGTCTCCAGCTGCTTTCTTGTTGTGCTTCCACACTTCGAAGTCAGCATGTCCTCGCTTCCCTCAACCATCGCTTATGGGTATGATTGGCCAGGCCCTGCTGGGGTGGGAGATAAAGAGTCAAAGAGGAGATGCCCCCTATCATATGGACAGGCTCACTGGTCACCTCCTTCCTCCACTGGCTCAAGCGGTCCTGCCAAGGCCATCCTTGTTCCCTGGGGTGCTGTGACACTGGGAGCTCAAGCACAGAGGGCGCTCAATAAGCACTGTGGCCCCCTGTTGAATAAACTAAACACCTGTCCTCAGAAGGCCTCAGGGTGATTTGGGAAAGGGACAAATGAACCAGCACAAGTGTTACGGTGCAGATAGGCAAGAGGGGGCATGTGACCAAGCCCCTGAGGAGGGGCCCCCTGGGAGGGCCAAGCTACTGCCGAGAGCTAAAGAAAAAGCCAGAGGCGGAGAAAGATAAGTACCAAATGATTTAACTCGCTTGTGGAGTATAACAAAGTAAAACTGAAGGAACGGAACAGCAGCAGACCCAGAGACTCCAAGAAGGGAGTAGCGGTTACCAAAGGGAAGGGGTTGGGGAGGTGGGTGGGAGAGAGGGACACTATAGTTAACAACCACAATATAGGTAGGTCACAGGGAAGGCAGTACAGCACAGAGAAGACAAATAATGACTCTATAGCATCTTACTAGGCTGATAGTGACTGCAGTGGAGTGCAGTGGGGGGGACTTGATAATATGGGTGAATGATGAAACTGCCATGTTGCTTATGTGAAACCTTCATGAGATTGTATATCAGTGATACCTTAATTAAAAAGGAATAAGCCAGAGGCAGCCTGGTTGGGGTGGGAGAGAACAGGGGGGCAGGACAGTCCAGACATTGGCAAAAGCAGTACAGGGACACTGGCTGATGAGGACGGGGCATTCTGGGGCAGTGGTAGGAGGGGAGGTAGAGAGGTCCAGGGCGGGTGGCCAAGCTCATCTTTCTGCAAACCTTCCCCCGCTTTCTGGACCTCCCAGTTTCTGTTCAGGGCAGAGTCTCTCCTGGAGGCCCTTTTGACAACCCTCCACAGTCTGTCTTCTCTCTTGGGATTCTAGTCCTTCAGGTTCTGGGTTCAGCTTCCTAGCTGGGGCCTCAGTTCTGGCCCTGCTGCTGCACACTTACATCCTGCTTGCCTTGGTTACTGTACAGGCCACCTAATGCCCTTTGTCTTGTTTGGCGCCAGCCATCCCACACACGTGTGCCAGATTCTTCTTTCTAGAGGTTGGTCCTGAGCACAACCTCCCTGCTCAGTACTTTTCAATGACTCTCAGAAATACACTAAATTAGGTGAAAACTCATTAACTCAGCATTCCAGGACTCCAACCTGTAGGTTCTACCTTACTTTCTAGAATCTTCTTCCACTGACCATTTTCATGTGGCCAGCACCAAACTGGACTCTTTCCTCCTAACATACCTGAGTTTCTTTTGCCTGGAATACCTGTCCCATGTCCCCAAATGTCTGTGGGGTCCTATGTATATTTCAAGGTCAATCTTAAACTCTGCTCTGTCTGTGAAGGCTTTCCCATGTCCCTGATAAACCATATTCTAGTTCTTTCCATGCAGCACAGCACAGTCTATACTTACTGTTGAAGTGCTTCACCTGGAGCACGGGGGATTGCTATCAAAGATGTTGGCAGTGGTGAGGGGCTAATCTGTGTAATGGCCAGAGGCCCCAGGCAGGCTTAAATCCTAGCAACCGCTATCTGCAAAGTCCTAGAGGAAGAGAAGCATAAAAAGAAGTCACATTTGATGGTAGGGTGAATTGCCATCAGCTGGGCTGAGCCTGGGGACCTTGTTCTTTTTAAGCTGCTGCTCTTCCTGGGCTCTGGCCAACCACGTGGAAGGACCGGGAGAGGGTGTCAGCCTGGGCCAGAGAACTGCATCTGTTGCATGAATGGAGGAGAGACAGGCCAGCCACGAGTCAGCCACTGGTCGGAACAGTGACCACACCCACCTGCAATCTGACCCATTAGGGGCGCATTCTCCCTCCTTGGGACAGGATGACAGGAGGTGTGCAGGGAGGGAGTTCTGAGAGCAGCTCATCTTACCCTTGAAGTCCCCCAGTCCCCAGCACAGCCCTGAAGAGAGGGAACAACAGACACTCACTGAATGAATGCAAAGTAGTTCTGCCACGTGAGCTGGTGACAGTCTGGGTCTGCCCTCACTTTAGGGTCCAGACCTGGAACCTCTGGACAGGGTGAGAACTGGCATCAGAGTGTCCCTTTCCCTGCTTCCGGGAGAGAACATGCACAGCAGTGCTCAGTAAATGCTGAGGAGCCACTGTGTGAAGGACTCATTAGAGATGTGCGTCAGGGCTCCCCCCAAGGATTCTGGCACTCTTTGGGGGGCCACCACAGGGGAAATAGATGTGCACGGCAAAGTGTGAGCCAAGGGGAGGAAAAGTCTTGGGAAGCAAAACAAATCGGGACAAACCACTGGCAAGTGGAAAACGTGGGCGTGAGAGTGAATGTGAGTATCTCTCTGGTCAGGGGGAGGGAGAGGCAGAGAGGGTAAGGAGGTCCGTCCGGACCTGCACAGGAACCTCGTAGCAAAGAATTTTAAGAGATGTGTTAGCCAAAGGAACTGAAATCCCAAACTCTGGTCCGTCCCGCCAGCTGCCGGGCCTCTGGTCAGCCCATGCCATGCCTCCCACCTAAAGGACGTGTGGTCAGTCTGCCCATCGTGTACAGGAAGTGTGTAAATGCTGGGGGGCTCCCTACTCCACTTGGGGGTGGGCTTTGGGAGCTGCTCTTGCCTCAGGCCCTCAATCTTGATCTCTGCAGCCCAGGGCAGTGGGGTGTGAGACGCTTGGCGCAGGAAGGTCGCGGGTATCAGGGGCAGGAACCTCAGCCTCCAGCCAAATGCCCTCCTAGGGGAGGAGAAGCCCGAGGAGTAGGGTGGTGTGTAAACGGCAGGGCACAAAGGGCTCCAGGCCAGCCTTGCCCAGGGATCACACAGCTTTCCTGACGGATTACTCCTCGTGACCTAGGACCTGCCAGTCCTTCTGGGGATATTCTGTCCAGGCCAACCTTACTTCCGTTGGCCTTCCCTCCCGTTGTCCCTGCACGTGGAAGGGCAGCAGGCTCGCCTGGGGGCCCCCAAGGCTGTGTGGACCGCCTATCCCGCCGGTGGCCACTGGGTGGCGCAGCCGCCCGCGGAGTTCAGGCTCTGGGTCGCGCCTACAGCTCCAGGCGGCCCGTGCTGCCTTCTGCCCACCCCAGCCACTAGCGGGGCTCCTGGGGCGCTGGGGGTAGGAAATGAAGGGAAGAGGGCACCTTTTGAGAATCTGGGGATGGGGGAGGCGGCGGCTCTCAGGCTATGGGGCCCTGCGAGGTTCAGGGTCTTTTACAGAGAGACTCAAGTGGGTGCGTCGGGATGCTGGGGAGTGGGAAAGGGGAGGGTTTGGGGCGGAGAGGAGGGGAGAAGGATGTCGGACCGCCTTTTTCCCCAGGGAGGCCTTCTCTGGAGTAGAATGTGCTGGAAAATTTGATTTGAAGAGCAGAGGAGAAACTGTCTCTGGCTTGGACTGAGTTTGTGAGTGTGTGTGTGTGCGTGTGCGCGCGAGAGAGTCTCTGTCCATCCTTATCTATTTAACAAACATGCAACTCTCACTATGCGTCAGACACTTTACAAATGTTAACTAATTTAATGCTCACGAGGGCCCCACGACCACATTTTACAGTGGAGGACACTGAGGCACGGCCTCCTCCACTCGTGAGTGACTCCCCAGCAGCCGGGCTCTGCCGTTTCCTGAGGGAGGGGCGCCTCCAGCCCCCCTCCTCCCTTCCTGGATGGGAGGATGGAAGGGTGGCTGGGAGGAGGGCAGGCCTGGGCCTGGCAGCTCTGTACAGTTCCGCTCCTATGCCTTCCTGCCTCATTCTTTAAACAAATGTAGGGCTTCCTGCAGGCACAGCGCTTGGTACGTGGGCTGCAATGGTCAGCAGAACCAGCCACAGGCCTTCCCCTCGTGGAGCTCGTGGGGAAGACAGAGATAAATCAGTCACATTAGTGACATTCCCTGAGGTTGGTGTTCTAGAGAAAGGACTCCCTCCTCAGCACCTCCCCCTGGCCCCGCTCCAACGTTCCCACCCCAAGCCCACTCAGCCTGTCAGGGCCCCAGTGTGTCTGCTAAGATGCTCGCTCAGAGCTGAGGACACATGTAGACTTAACTTCACTGTATAGCCCTGTGTGACTTAGGAGGTGATCACATCCATTGTCTTATTTGGCCTTGTCTGGGATGGGCTGGTGTGATTTTCCTAGGGAGGCATATGCTTTTTTAGAAGGGGATATTTCAGTCCAGAAAAGACTGAGACTGTAACATCTTTGGTTTCAGACTCAGGTTTGAATCCAGACTATTGCCTGATTTGTGGTGTTTACCAATTTCTGTGGAGCACCTGTTGGGAGATTTCAAGTTTCCAGTGTGATGTCACTGAAGGCGGAGTGGGACAGAGATGCACCAAATCAACTGCCCCTGCCCCTGCGAGCGTGCTCCAGCGCCCCCGTGGCAGCGTCTCTTACTAGCTGTGTGAACTGAGGCAAGCGATTGACCATCGTGACTTCAGTTTCCTCATCTGTAAAATGGGCTAACAGTGCCTCTCTCAAAATGCTGGCATGAGGACTAGATGATTACTGTTGTCCCCATCTATCTCCTTGTATCCTAAGAATGGCCTTTCTTGTTCTAATTATGTGGTTTCATGACTGTTTCTCCAATGAACCATATATTCTTTAAAAGCCAGGACCATGTCACATTCATCTTTGTATCCCCTATGTCCAGTACAGGGCCTAGAACATAGTAAGTGCTCAATAAACATGGACCTTTCCAATCTCCAGGTATGGCTGTGAGAGCTGATCACGTGGAAGGAAATGTTCTATGAATAACAGTCACTGCTAAGAGGGCCCTTCCCTGGGGACCTCCTGTGGGCTCTTTCTGGTTGAGTTACCCACTCGTCAGCATGGGCTTTCTCTGTGAACCTGGGGAAGGTTGACCTGCTAACCCCTGCATGGATCTTTCTGTAGGAGCCAGCATTGCTGGGTGTCTCCTGTGGGCCACCTGGAGCCTCTTGCCCTGGAACCTGGACCTGGAGGCTGGATCACAGCCATGGGGAGGCCCTTCCAGGAGGCCCCCCCAGCTCCTCCCTAGCATCTGAAACAGGGTGGAGGGAACGCCAAGGTGATGACCCCAAACCTAAAATTAACACCTATACATGGGAAAAGGAGCCACTCTGGCCCTTTCCTAGGAAGCATCAAATCCATCATCAGTCACACCTGCCCTAGCCTTTCTGATGCAGCAGAAAAGTCTCCTGTGAGCGTCCACTCGTATGCGATGGTCCCTCCCCAGATCTCCTGTTCTCTGATACCTCTGTGCCATCAGCAGTCCCCAGCTTGGAACTACCCACTGCCACCATGAGCCTGCAGCTCCTTCCCATCCCTGCTCCCCTGCCCGCTTTGTAGCTTCCCCACTGGCTGCTGGCATACGTCTGTCCCTGAGTGAGGGGCTGGATAACATGGTGAACAGGGAAGGGAGCCATAGGGAGATGGTTTCTACAGGAGGCAGCGATAGTGACATTCTTTCTTTGCCCACTAGGCACTTGCTCACTGACGGTAGCTGCTCAGCGGAGTGTGAAAATACCATTCCCAGTGTGGCTCTGGAGCACCTTGCATCTCCAAGCCTGAAGATTTCTTTTCCCACACATTCTGTTGGGAAGAGCCCTCTCCCCCTTCTCTCTCCTTCACCAGGACACTTGGCCAAGTGTCCTTGAGGCCTCTTGCCCTCCAGAGACATGTCCCGTTGGCTGACAAGTCTTACAGAGTCTGCTGTCCCTGCTGAGTGGCCGCGTCCTCTCCTTTACATGCTCATCACCAATGATTTCCCTCATCGATTCATAGCTAGACTCCTGCTGTGAATTCCTAACGGGCCCTGTCTCCTCCTTCCCTATCCTCTACATTCAAATACGTTCTCCAGCACAAATCTACCCACGTATTCATTCTTTTCATCCCTTCCTTCAATAATGTGTGCTATGTGCCAGGTACTGTTCCAGGGATTGGGGATTTGGTCATGGGCAAGATAGACAGGTCTCAAGTATCCTTAGGCACTTCTGTTCCGTGGCCTCCGGAGGTTTCCCAGCACCCATGGGGTAAGGTGCACGTTCCTCAGATGGCATTCGGAGTACTTCACATGAGCCCCGGACTATTTTTTGCTGCTTTTTGATTTCCCTCTCCTTCCACCTGTGAGCTCAGATCTAGCCTTGCCAGACCGCTCTGCATTCTACAAACACACCATTGCAACTTCTTTGGTCTGGGATGTCCTCCTTTGCGTCTCTATCCGCCTCATGGCCCCCAACTCCAAAGGAACAGCTCTGTATCTGGTTGGTGCCCCCTAAAAAATTTTAGAGTCAAATGGGAATGACAGATTGGGAAAACCAAAAGACACCCATTATTTGCAAAATTGAGTAGAGAGAACCCAAATTTAACCTCTTTCAAGCACCTGAGGTTGTAGAGTGACCTCTTCATTTCCTTTGTGCTTTAATCTCAGGAGGATTCTGTATACTAGCAATTGTCTTGGTAAGTCCTGCATAAATGTTTGCTGCTGTTGATAGGTGCCAACTTGGCTTATGAAGGATCTAAAGTCTGTATTGTGAAAAATGTGAGATGAAGGTCCAAAAAAATTTGGTCACACCACCTCTACCTACCAGTTTCAATTAAAAAATGCAGAGAAAATACTATCAAAAACTTTTATTAAAAGATAGGAACAACAAAGTAGGTGAACAAGGAGAAACATGTTGGAAATGCCCCTCTGCCTGGGAAACGTCTTCAGCTGATCTCAGATGCCCTAATTAAGCATCAGCTCTGCCCTCCCTGGTGCTTGACCTTGGGCTGGCTACTTACCCTTTATAGTCCTGAGACCAAATGAGATGAGTCAAGTAAACCACCTTGTACTGATTGCTCAGAAAACTTCGGTGAGAAATAAACCAAGCTCTTCACAGCAGCCTGGGAAACGGGAACACAGTTCACTGTTTGCTACAGGTCCACAGCCCCGCCTGCCATTCTAATGTCCAGAAAGTTGTGAAAGCCCAGAGCTTTTCTGTTTGTTTGCAAGAAACTAATTTGGTGGCAAAACCCAAGCTGAGCAGAGGCTGTCCTGCCTATAGTCTTTATATGTCCCACTCAGTGTACATATTCAGTTCATATACAGTTCTGTGCAGAAGTCTGAGGATGTTTAATGATGAGGTGCTAGCCCAGACCTCTGGGGAGAATTACGCAGCATAAAGTATCTCTTGAAAATCTGAAAATTCTAAATCCTGAAATGTCTCTGGCTCCAAGAGTTTTTGTTATGGGATTCCAGACCTGTTTTAGCAAGTTCTTCAGAAGAAATAGAATCCTTGAGTTCTGAGAGGGATTTATCACTGTCTTTGAATAAGGAGTGTTGAATAATGTGCTAATTGATAACATTCATTCATGCAACAAATATTTATAGCAGTTTAAAAATTATGCAGATCCATGTATTTTTTTAAATCACTGTGGAGTTTCTCTGAATTCCTGGGACAGCAAATGGTATAAATGTGTATTGGTTTCTGATAAAGCAAGGGCTCTGCCTTGTTTCATCACCTTTTAAAGTTATCTGAAAAGCTATATTTGAGAAATCTAGATCCTTCTCAAAATGTAGAGTCTCACCACAACTGAAGATCATTTGGCTAGAGTTGGCTCAGATGTTCTTGCAGCACCACAACTGAATAGAAGGGGTGCCAACAGTCAAATCTTGAAAGTGGCATTATTGGACTGAGCCGAATAACTATCATCTCCTTCCCCCAGCTTCAATTTCTCCCACAAATTGGGAATAGTAGCATTCATAGTAGCATTCATTGAGCACTTGCTAGGTGCTAGGCAAAATTCTAAATACTTTACATTTTATTTAATGTAACTCATTTAATTCTCACAACTATATACCATCCCCACTTTGCAGATGAGAAATGGAGACACAGAGAGGTTAAATAAATGGCCCAAGGTTATCCAGCTAGCAAATGGTGGGTCTGAGATTTGAACCTTAAGCAGTCTGGCTTCAAAGCATGGGTTCTACTTATAGAGCTCCTCCTTCTCCAGCCTCTTTCTTTTTCTTAACTGCAGAAATGCTAATTACTAATCAGTCTAATTCATTTCTTTAAATAGTCCACTCTTGCATTAGTTTATCTAGGGAATACCAGTAAAGTGGTTTTGTTGCCTTTTCTTCTGCTCTTCATCTGTCCATTCATTCATACACCCATCCATCTGCCTATCCATCCGTCCATCCAACCATCCATCCATCCATCCATCCATCCATCCATCCATCCGTCCGTCCGTCCGTCCGTCCATCCATCCATCCATCCATCCATGATCAATGCAAGGTGAAAAGTTATAGGGATACCGTTTACTAGCTGTTAGATTCTAACCTCTCTGAACATCAAGTCATTTACCATATAAAATGGCATCATAATAGGTACCTTGCAGATTGCTTGTGAGTATTAAATGAGCTGTTTTATGCATGTCTAGTCTGGAGTTCCTATTACTTTATGTAGTTGAAAGAGACATAACTACATTGAGAAAATTCTACAACTGGTAGAACTACAGATTTCACTAGTGTTCCCATCTTCATGTTTATTCTAAATCAGTGATTAAAAAATTTAATCCTCTTGCATCCTGGGAGAAGATAATCCTCCAACTTTTGTATCGACTAAGGAGCTGATGTCCACCTTGGCCATCCCTCCCCTTCCTGTGCTGGAGGGAGCCATCTGCCCGTTGGCTGGCAGGGACTCAGGCACAGTGGGGCAGCCTGGTCTCCTTCCCTTCCTGAACCTGCTGTTGACAAGTCTGGGCTGCTTTTCCTTGGAAGAAGAAGGTAGGGGCTTTGGGAGAGGGCTGCCCCTTCCTTCTCCAGGGAGACCTGGAGGG
The DNA here is from genome assembly GCF_040802235.1 of Manis javanica. NCBI lineage: Eukaryota > Metazoa > Chordata > Mammalia > Pholidota > Manidae > Manis > Manis javanica. The sequence continues at coordinate 89,458,418 of NC_133166.1, forward strand.
GGAGAGCAATGGGAAGGATGGGTTAGATTGGCCCTAGTGGCAGGTGGAACGTGCATTAGCTTTTAGAGATTGGTTCAACAGCAGGTCAAGGGCAGCATTTAGAAATTTCTAGTCTCCCGTGCTTCTGATCCTGGATATGGTGGGGAGTGGAGGCAGACAGCCTTTTGCCAGAGAGAGCTTGGCACTCAGGTTCCAGCCATCTGGGTTGTGAATACTGTGTGTGCGTGTGTCTGTCTCTGTACATGTGTGTCTTTCCATAGGCAGACTCTGGCCATATGTGAGGTCTCAAACCAGGGGCAAGGAGTCCTTGATCAGCTATCCCCCAACCATACCCGCATGCTGTCATCTTCCACAGGTTAATTGTAGAACAGATTACAATTGGAAAGAAGTTGAATTTTCTTACATTTGTTGCCTTACATCTGTTATCCAGGTCATCAGCTTTTGGAAGACAGTCTGTAATACACAATAATCATCAATGGTAAAATACAGACGACGAACTAAAACATGAGACAAACCAACCACAGGCTCATGCTGTCTGCTGCAGTCACCTCCCCGGTGGTGCCCATGGAAGGAGGCTGACATTTCTGGGTGACTCTCCACAGCCAGGGAACAGAGGGGACATAGTGAGCTACAGTGTCAGTCAATAGTCCAGCATGCCCATTGTACAGGACCACCGGCCCGCAGCCCATAGTTGAGGCTGAGATGAAAGATTGTCTGGCTTTCACAGAAAGCCACAGGAGCCACACCCTGGGAAGGGTGGGGGAGAGAGGGGCTCAATGAAGGGACACTGATGGGAAAGCCCATTCAAGCCCCTTCCAAGGACTCTGAGGCAGGGGCCCCGCTCAGATTCTTTGTGTAGCCCAGATTGGAGCACCTGGGCTATTAACTCAGCTGTAGAGGAGTGGCCTGTGGCTTCTAGAGTCTGTGGAGCAGAGAGATACCCTAGGAATAAAAGTCATGTGTGGTTTTGTGAACAGCAAGGCTAATGGAACCATTTGACCTTGAAAGTGTAGCTGTAGGAGGGACCTGCAACTACTGAACAAGCACTTGTTGATTATCTCAGCCCCCTGATTAATCATGAAGACACTCTCACTCGTTTAACAAATACTTCTTTCACACCTACCCGTGGCTGGTGCTGTCTGGTGTTGGAGATATAGCAGGGCACAAACAGAATCGTCATGGAGTCTACCTCCTGGTGGGGTGACACAGATCATAAATAAGTAAAATATATGGCATATTGGTTGAAGTAGGTGTCTGGAGGAAAAAAAGGGACAGGAAAGGAGTTGGGAAAAGTTTGTACAATTTTAAATGGAGCGGCAAATAAAGTCCTCATCGAGAAGGTGATGCTAAAATGAAGATCTGAAGGAGGTGAGGGAACAACAAGTCTTGTGAACCTCTACAGAAAGAGTGGATTAGGCCAAGGAAGTGGCAGGTGCAAGGGCCCTGTGGCAGAGGAGGCCAGTAGGGCCAGAGCAGAGGGTGCAAAAGGGTAAGAGATGGTAGAGGGGCAGATCATGGAGGACCTGTGAGTCACTTCAAGGCCTTTGTTGTTATCTTGACTAGAGACAGGAAGCTGTTGGGCTGTTTCTAGCAGAGAAGTGACTTAGGGTTCTGCAGCATCACTTTCCCTGGGATATTGAAAAGAGACTGAAATAGCATTTGGCTCCAGCTATGGGAGTGTGGTGACATGGTTCCCAGGAGGAGGGGAGGACACCCTCAAGGCAGATAGGAGCATGGGGACTTGTTTCTGAGACTGTCTGACATGATACTGGGTACGTGGGAGGGAGGTCGGGTGAGAAGACAGTGAGATCAGCTCATAAACACATCCCAGTGTGCATAGCTAATTCCGTTGTTATAAAAGTGCACAGCTCTGTGGGTAAGAAGGATGAGGTATCTGCAAACTGATCACCAAAACACCAGCCAGTGGTTAGATCTGGGTGGCAGGTGATCTTGACCCCTCCCACTCAATACTTTTCTGTATTATTTACATTTTAAAAAATAATAAGCAGGTATTATTTATATAACTGTGAAAAAAAAATCCAGTAGAACTATTTTCTTCATGGAAGAGTATAAGAGAATCGATGTGATCGTGAAGATTTTGTGGTTTGTTCTGTTAATACACATGTTCTTTGGCTGTCATGCAGCTAACCTCAAAAGCAGGATGTAACTAATTGAGTGGGGATGGTAATGACTTCTTCAGACGGTCAGACAGCTAGATTCACATTCCAACCTGTGGTTGCTTAGCTCCAGCAAGATTCATCCCGGCTTGTCTTGGGTGTGGGAAATGCACAGGGCAGAGCATTTCTCTCTGTATAGTAACTAACAGCCCGTCAGCACTGCGCCGAGGTCATTACTGTTGAGAGGTGTGGTGCTTCATAAGGGGAATGAACTGGACTCTAAGGGCTGAAACTTACCAGGCACCTGATTCCAAGGGGAAGGACAAGCACCACTGCCTGGAAATAGTGGGCTCCAGAGCAACACTTGGCCCCTTGCCCCCACCCTTTTCAAAGGGAATACGTAAAGGTCTTCAAAAAGCAGAGGGAGGAGGCAGCACCGGGTGAGGCCTTCTCCTGTCTGAGCCCTGCTTCCCTGCAGAATCACCTCGATGAATAATTAACACCTCAGCAAGCTGAGGAAACCATCTTCAGCAAACAGATTTCATGACAATTTAAAGACCTGAGCTGAAGCAGGCACGTGAGTTGTTTTAATGCATTAAGTTGTTTACCTGTGTGCTTAGGCATCTTTGAGAGCCCAGTCTCAGGTCTCTGGCAGAGGCCACTGTGATGTCTGCTCAGTTTCTGGAACCTGCAGCCTTTGGGGCCCCATTCCCTGGGGCCTCTTCTTGGGGAGAGGACCAGAGCCTGATGGTGGGGGCACCCTGGATCCCTCTGCCAGATACCTGCGGGTGAGGTACAGGTGTCCCCAGAGCAGCGGAGCACACTGTGGGTCACCGAGGCAATGCCTGCTCCTCCTGGGACAGGGGAGGAAGGGAGTGCTGATGGAGCAGGATTTCACGAGCTGCCTTTCCAGAGGCATCCAAGCTAAAAATATCCCCACAGTTGGCACTTGCACAGTTTCAGGAGCCTCTGCCTTGTGTCTTGCTCCTGGTTGGTGTTCTGATCCTCAGGAGCAGGCGTGGCACCGCCTGGGGTGAGGAGGGCAGGCAGGCTCTGGAGAAAACCTATGGTTCCCTAAGGGTGGTGGTGGGAGGCGCAAGGTAGGGCTGGTGTGAAGAGGAGGGCAGTTGTTTTCCTGGCAGACAAGGGCCTGCCTCGTTCGACTGTGCCAGAAGTCATTAGGTTGGTCACTTCTGGAATAATAAAGCCATTGGCAGCTCCTGAGGGCACTGGAGACAGGTACAAAATGCTCTCTCCAGCCTGCCTGCCTCCCTGAGGGGCTGGGGCTGAAGAGAGGCCACCCTTGGTGGCTGCCGGCCTGGGCCCAGGCCAGCCTGGGATTCACTGACCTGGGTTTTCCAGATCCTTTCATCCCAGTGGCAGGGACACCCCCAAAGCAGAGAAATGAGCTCAAGCCCCTGCTATTCCCAGGCTTCCAGCCGGTGCTTCTGAAGGCAGCCTTTGTCCTGGGTCTACATGCAGTAAAAGACAGGAAGCGCTTAGGTCTTTAATGGGCTCGAATGTGTCCCAGCATTCTGTTATCTGGGACTCTCCAGACACGGAGCTCCGAGGCAGGCCATTGGGTACAAGCGCGATGCCCTGCAGGAGGGGAATGGGGAGACTTGAGGCTGTGGCCAGAGCACCACGTGCTGGGGATCAGGCCACCCCACTAGCAGTCAGACAGGACACTGCTCGGCTGTCAGAGGGCCCACCCAGCTTACACGGTGCTCCTCAAACCCTGTGTGCCAAGCAACCCTGCTTGTTAACATGCAGGTTCTGACTCGGCAGGTCTTTGCAGGGCCTGAGACTGCATTTCTAACAAGTTCCTGGATTGTGCTGATGTTGCATTTCCATGGAGCAGCAGCTGTGAGTAGGAAGACGCAAGGGCAGTGGTTCTCAAACAGGGGAGCAAATAAGAATCCCCGGGAAACATTTTAAAACTTCAGAGTCTTGGTCCCTGTCTGTGGTCTCCTGAATCAGTCATCATATGGCAATATGTTGGAGAAGCTAATAGGCGATTTGATGCACAACTTTGATTTGCAGCCACCGTCCTCAAGCCTTCAGTGGGTGGGTGGCTCAGGAGAGATGCCTCCCCAGACTGGTGTAGTCCAAACATTTCTGTATTTTTACTTAAGATTTGCCCTTTGTAAACCTGGCCCACCATCATTCATCCTTCAGCAAATATTTAGTAAGTCTCTTCTGTGTCTCCATAAGGGCCTATTCTTTCTTTTCTAGCTGGACAGGCAGATGGCAGATAATACTCTGCCTCATGCCTCCAAGCCTACAAAACTGAATCAGAGACATCCCCAGTTGTTTAGGGTTCAATAGGTTGCTTTCCTTACATGGTTACAGAGCTACTAATGTGTTCTTAATGAGCTGCCATTTACTTATGCAAATAGCAGCGCACAGATGCAGGGGATCAGGGCTTAGCAGAGAGGCAGCCCTCTGCATATGGCCCATGTTTTAACATAAGAGCCAGCGTCCTTCCCGACCTGCCTTTGTTTTCTGTCTTCAGTAGCTGGCTGGCCCGGCAGTGTGTTTGTGCCTGAGTACATACGTTATCTTCTTGTGTCTGGAGGTCTCACCAAACCACTCTTGAATGAGGGTATCTCCACCAGCTAGAGGTCCTACTGGGTTCACCAACCTCCCTGTGCCCACATCTGCCTTGTGTCAGTGAAGACCAGTGAGGGTGGGAGGCCAGGGGCTGTTGAATGACTCGGTATAGTGGGCTTGCTAGATACAAACAGTGCAGTGAATTTCATTTCTGGTCTTCATGAAAACCTTTAGCAAAGGTTCCCTTGCCTCTTGTCAAAGGGCAAAAAAAAAAAAGAAAAAGCACTGTTTTCGTTTCTCTCCTTTTCTCCTGAGAAGCTTCCCTCATCACCCAAAAGACGGTGCTGCTCAGAGCGTGATGGTGTGAGGTCTGAGTGTGTGGGTCTGGCAGGGGCACCCAGGAGCCCCTCTGCAGCAGGGCCCACTGTGGGGCCCACATCAGATACCAAGCTCGTTCGCCCAGTGCCTTTATGTATTTGGTCCTGTAGGCCCTGTGCTCATTTCGCAGGGCTGCCGTACAAACCACCACAAAGTGACTACTGGCTTAACATAACAGGAATTTATTCTCTCGCGGTTCTGGAGGCCAGGAACCTGAAATCAAGGTGCTGGCAGGGTCGTGCTGCCTCTGGAGGCTCTAGGGGAAAGGCTATGTTGCCGTTTCCCAGCTTCCACTGGGGGCAGGCCACCCCTGGCACCCCTCGGCTGCTAGGTGGGTCACTCCGCTGTCTGCCTCCATCGCCACACGGCATTCTTCTCCCTGTATGTTTCCTCATGAGGGCGCTACCATTGGATTCAGGCCCATCTAACCAAGTACAACTGCACCTTATCTTGATTACATCTGCAAAGAACCTATTTCCAAGTAAGGTCACACTCTGAGGTTGCTGGGGGACATGAACTCTGGGGGGACTCTGTGCAACCCAGTGTGGCATCTGGTAATCTCTGGACCAGTTGCCTTCATGTCTCCCAACTTGCTGTCCCTTTGACTTCCACCCTCAGTTTTTTTACCTCCAGGTGGCATTTCTACTTCTCCTTTACCTCTCTAGATGTGCAGAGGAGGCACCAGTGTTCTGGTCTTGGTTTGGCTGCTTGAAGGGCCACCTTGAGGACAGTCATTGCTCTTCTGGGTATTTTGTTTCCATGTGCCACTGCGGGACAACAGGGGCTGCCCAGGCTGTGGTGGGAGCGTGCTGAGAATGGGGTGCACGGTTTTGCCTGGTCAGATGCACCCTCAGTGGCAATCCCTTCCCCAGCTGGTCCCGGGGGTCAGTTGCCCTTCCTCTGTGCTCCCACAGCACCATGAGCATACCTTAATTCTTGCACCGAAACACTAAATTGCAAAGAAATGTTTATAGCCCTGTTTCTTCTCTAGACATGGATCTCCCTAAGGTCAGACTGTGCTTTTCATCCAGAGATTCAGGCAGAAACATGGCAGGCCCTTAGTAAATGTTTAATAAGCAGACGATGCTTCAGGGAGCTCCACCAGCTCGCCTCCCTGCCTGCCTTCTCCTTCATGCCACTGTCGGCCCAACGCTGCTGTTTTACTTTCTTGAATGTTCCAACTTCTGCCACTTCCCCAGTCTCCCCAGTCTTACTGAGTGGGTGATTGAGAGGAGTTGGAGAGCTGGGCCCTCCCCTGCCAGCTCTTCTCACCACTAGGTCTGATGCTGTGTGTGTTTGGAGTTTCCTTCTCTTAACTTTTTAGCCCTTTTCCTTCATCTCAAGAGGGCATATTCTCCAGCTCTGTCTCCAGAGGTTGGTGATACCCACGGTCTGACCAACCCTGGCAGATTTCACATCCCTTGTCAAGGTCTTTCAGCCCAGTGAGACTCAGTTTCCCCAACTCCTGTGTCCATGCTTCATTCATTACGTTTTTTCCCAGTGAACATCTATTGAGTTCTGATTACATGCCAGGGGATGTTCCTCTCACTAGCAATAAGTCGTGAATGAATGAATGACCACTGTCATGGAGTATTAATTCATTTAAACTGTGACAGGTGCTGCAAAAGCTAAGCATGTGGTTCTGTGACAGTTTCTGTTAGAGGACCTGACCAGCTGCGGGGGCTGAGGGAGGCCAGCTTCCTCGGAACTTGACATTTAAGCTGTGCTTTGAAGGATAACCAAGAATCTGGTTGGTGGAAGTAGGTGGGGACAGAGAATGGTGGCAACAGTCCATGTGGAGACCTCGAGCTGGCACAGCGTAACCTCAGCAGGGAGCAGTGTGTGTGTGTGTGTGTGGCTGGTGTGTCTGCAGGCCTGGGAGTGAAGAGGTGAGGTTGCAGTGGGCAGGCCAGAGAGGCAGGCAGGGGCCAGAGCACGCTGGGCCTTTTTGGCCATGTTACAGATTTGATGAAATGGGAACTATAGAATCATGTCAGGCCCGGGAGCGGCATGTCCGAATTTGCATTTTCAAGTGCTCGCTCTGGCTTGTGTGCAGGGTAGACTGGCGGGAGCAGGAGGGGAGATGAGGATAGCAATAGGAAAGCACTGGAATCATCTCAGGCAGAACTTGGTGATTGCCTAGACTGAGGTCTGGGGGTGCGATGGGGCAAGGAAGGGGCATTTTGATAGTGTTTTGGTTCAGAAGGACTTAGCAATGGACTGGATGTGGGGGTTGACAGAAAGGGAGGTATCAAAGATGACATGAGGTTTCTGGTTCATAAAATTGGGGGGTGGCGTTGGTCATGTGAAAAACAATGCGTGAGAGGCAGGTTTTGGGGGAGAACAGTAAGAGCTGGGTTTGGGATATGACTGCACCCATTTCCTGAGACTCATGGAAGGGGCATTGCTCATGAGACATCTCAGCCTTTTAAGAGAAGCATCTGTGATTAGAATCATAGATGACCCTCTGTACTCTCTTGCTCTCTTAAATTTCATCTACCCCGACCCTTGTAGGAATTGAGCATTGAGAACCTGCTCGTTAGGGGGAATGATGACCTAGCAGGGTAACAGACAGCACCTTGAGGGCATTAGGAAGTACGGTGCCCTTGTGTCCTGAGAGAGCTCAGTGCTCCTCCACGGTGGTGCACTCCCTCAGTGCTTATCACGGCCACGAGTGGGTGGGCAGCCGTGGCCCTTAGAGTTGAGCTTCAGCCGCTCCCTTGCTCCATGTACTTGGGAGATCACTTAAGTGTTTGGAAGCCCTACTTTTGATTGTGAGGATCAGAGAAGACCATGTGGCTGAAAGGGCATTAGAGAGTTAAGGGCTGCATAGAAATACATGGTGTTTTATTGTTGTCACTGTGGATGCAGCTTCCTCAAAGCCATCTGCTGTTCCTTGAAGATGAGAAGGGGGATAAGATTTGTGTCAATGACCACGACATCACTTGGTGGGTCTGGCTGTCAGTATTGTCCCCAACTGTGGTCCTGCAGCCAGACTCTTATTACACGTGACACTGTTCTTACGTAAGAATCTTGCAAATTCAGTTCCTTGAGACATTGTGCCAAACCCTTCAGCAAAACTGAAATCTTCCACATCTGCTCTTCCTCTTAGTCACTAATTTTGGTAATTTGATGGCAGAGAAAACCCTCTCTGTTGGAGCTTTTCTGCTTTGGCCAAGGAAGTCGGTTCTGTTTGAGGTGCTATCTGCCCTCCTTCTGAACAGGTTGTTTTTACTTTGTGAGCTTGGAAAATACAACACTGACATGAGCTGCAGTGGGCAAACTGCCTCCAGTTCTTTTTAGAGCAGGGCAGGGAATCAACAAATAAATACAGTCATAGAGACATAAATACTTTGGGCAGCTGCTTCTGGAAAAAATCAATACCTGTGTGTGTTTTCCTCCAAAAAAAGGGACAGGGGAATGTTTTTTTTTTTACAGATGACTTCACTTATTGGCACTGGGAGCCCAGCCCCACTGTTTGAGCTGTGAGACTGTGGGAAGGTCTTTGCTATCGATGGTCCTTTGTTTCTCTACTTGTAAAATGAGGGCATCTAAATTTCCTCATTCATTCATTCATTCAACAGACATCTGTTCTGGGTGCTAGGGATATAGCTGTCAATAAATCAGATATAAAGTCTTGGTTTTGAAATACCTAAATCGTATCTCTGTAGCTGGATTGTTCATTCATTCAGGAAATAGTGGTTGAGCCCCTACTATGTGTCACTGGGTAAGATTGGGTCCTCTTCTATTCTGCCCTGGCTCCCGATTCTCTTCCTTCACAGCCCTCACATTAGCTGCAGTTAAATATTTGTGAAGTAAATCAACTGGTCTCCCCTAGACTGTGGTCTCTGAGAGCAGGAACCGTGTCTGCTTGAGTCATTGCTGTCCCTTCAGCCTGGAGCATAATGCATGGAACAGAGTGAGCGCTCCATAAACATTTGTTGGGTGGACAAAGTATCATGAATCACAATTTCTGGGCCTATTTGGAGGTGTTGTTGCCATGAGGGACCTCAAGTAAGCCCTCCTGTGTTTTCATAGCTCTCTGGCCCATGCTTTTGTGAAACCTATCCTGAGACAAGCCTGCCAGGACATGTGCTTCGTCCGCGTTTGACAGCAGCTCTGCCAAAAGGGAAATGAGGGGTGTGTTTGGGGTAGGGAGCTCAGCACCCTAGGAAAAAGAACGGGCATTTGAGCAGAGAGCTGGGATTTCAATGTGGCTGAGAGAGTTATTGCTCATCAAGTGTCCCTGTGCTTCCTACATATGTGAGCTTCCCTTGAAATTGCACTGGGCCATGACCTGGTTCTTTCCAAGGGACTGAGAGTGGAAGAGATGGGAGCCATTTCCACTGGCAGCAGTTAAGATGCATGTGCCTTTTTTCATCTCTCTTTTCCCTTATCTTGAAGGCTAAGTGACATAGTTGCAAGAAGGAGAAGGGCTTCCTGACACGTGGCAGACATTTTGTGAATGAGAATTAAATATCTGTTATATCAAACCTTTAGGATTAAGATTAATCTTATCAATATTTAAGGATTTATCTGTTATGGCAGCATATCATAGACTGTCCTGACTAATGCCCTTTCACCACATGAAAGCTTCCTCACAATTCAATTTTATCTAAAGCAAAATATTTATTTCCTTGTAAATTCATACCTGTTCACCAGATGTCTTCAGACTTCTGGGAATTTGTATTAAGAATTCTAGGCATCCCACCAGCCATTTTTCAGATACTACAGCTCCTGCCAGCATTTGATTGTATTGGTCTCTGGATAAAATTTCCTCCCCCTCCTCCAGGAGCAATGTTTCACTTTAAGTAAATGTGTTCCAGTCATTGGTGGCATTTCTGTCAGCTTATAGAAGAGGGTTTCTCCTTGGCAGATTCCTGGAGTGTCTTGCACACCCTTCAATCTGATCTCTCCCAGGTGAGCTGAGGCAGAGAGCACGTCCCTCACTGGTTCTGATCTGCTCCAGTTATTCAGCAGGCTTGGAACTGAAAGGCTCAGACCCGAGCAGATGAAAACCCAAACCAAAACCAAACAAAAAACCCCCACAAAACCCCAAACATACACATTTTTATAGGGTAAAAATGTAATTATATTTATCCTTTATAGGGTAGAGGAGGCTCTTCTCTGTGGTGGCTGCTGAGGAGCAGCTTCTGAATCCTGCTGTTTCTTTCTTTTTGCTCCTTTGACAGCCCTGGGGGCTGTGTCAGGGACCCGCTGAGGGGGAAGGGGCTTCTGCTGGGATGTAGGAGCTGCTGTTAAAAGACATCTTAGTGGGACTGAAGGTGGCCTCCTGCTTGCCTCAGGGTCTGACTAGGGGGCTGATTTGGGCAAACCGCTCCAGTTTCCCAAAGTGTGGCAATGGCAGTGGGGTGGTGGAGCACTATAGTTCTCAAACCACTGACTGCGAGGGATCACAGGGATGGAGAATGGGGGCATAGGGCACTGGCTCTCTTTGCCAGAAAAGCCCTGCTTTTTAAAATCTCATTTGTGTAGTGGGATAACCCACTGATGTATTAACTAATCTATTAATTCTTGTTTTGTTGTGGCTTTCATGAGAGATTTCAAAGAATGGGGTGACTTTCTTCCCCATCCTCGGGAATCCTGGCCTCCTTGCCCTGTGGTTTGTTCACAGCATTTGAAATTTGGGACAAGAGTCATGCCTGGGGAGGACCACCTTGGTTAGAGGTGGGTAGTGCTGGAGGGGAGCAGGGAGAGCTGGGGCTCAGTGCTCCTTCCTGGGAGAGAGGAGTTGGCAGGGGCCAGGCAGGGCTGGAGGCCTGTGTCTTGCCTGCTGAGGTATTGGTGGCCGGAGGTTGGCTGCTGTGTTTTTGGAGGCCAAAGCTCCGGCCTTCAGAATAACCATGGCTGGGGCTCTGTGGTCAAGTATGTCTTGGTGAGTGTATCACAAACAGAGTATATTTGCATCTTCCTGAACAGTAGGATCTGGGAGACAAAAGAGGGTGGGGGAGAGTGGAGCAGTAGATGAGCAATAATAGATGAGGGAACTGAGGGCACAGCCCCCTCCCCAGTGACTCCAGGGATTGGGGAGAAGGGGCTCCAGTGCTGGGCTACTATTGATACTAGACTCCTTGGCTACCAGGAAGTATAGCAACTTGGTGCCAGACTTAATGTACTTTAGAAGAAGAAGGTAAGTGATGTGGACGGAATCCTCTGCTCTGCTTATTTGGCCTTCTAGATAAGAGCTCTTTTGGAGAAAAGGTGACTATGTATTGGCAACCCATTGTACTGAATGACCTCTGAGATCCTTTCTGGAGTAGTAGACACTCTATGACACAGTAGTTTTGATGGTAACTTCAGGGTGGTAGTGCTTCTAACTAGGGGGAACCCTCTTACATCCTCCCCCAGCTCTGCTCTGCACTGGGGGTCACACCTGTGGAGGTGGTAGCATGTCAGCCATGACTGGGGGGCCCAAAGGGTCCTCCTACAGATCTGGAGCCCAGTTTGTGGACCACATACGGGACTATGGGAGCGGCAGAGCCGATGCGTGGCTGGAGGACCTTGATCCTGCCAGGTGTGAGCCCCTGCTGATCTATTGGCAGCTGGGGGTGCTCAGTGAACTCATATGTTGTACCCACCAGGCTAGCTGAATTTTCTAGCTTGGGCGATAGTTACACAAGGGCACAGGTCCTGCAAATGGATGAGCCCCTGGCCTCACTGCGGGACTCAGCCGGGGTTCCTGTGAAGGACATACTCACAACATAAATGCATAAATGATTGGAGGTGTTCATGTGCCTTGTCACGTCAGCAACTGTCCTATGTTTTGATGGCCAGTGGGGCATGAGGGCCTCCCCAGGGCCTGCTCACAGGTGCGGCTCCTTCTGTTCACCGGACTTAAATTCAAATAAGTCGCCGGTTTGCTTGTGCTCAGGGTAAGATTTCCCTGGAATTTACCTAGTACTCCAGCAGATACTGTGGTTGCAGAGTGTTCTCAGCAGAGACAATTTCTTTGGAAGCATTTCTAGTAAATTACCCAAAAAGATCTTGGTAGAAAAGGACCTGAATCTCCAAGGCTCCAATAATGACTTGTTATTATTTCTTATCTTATTCAAAATAAATGTGCCCTTTCATACCTAATTTTATATTACCTATTTTGTGTTCTCCTTGCAGAGGGCACAAAAATTGTAAAAGTTTCAGGTGTCGCAAACCGCAGATTGGACACTGCTTATGCTAATCCATGTGTTCGGGATGTGTTTGTGACAGTCAGTGATTAGGCAGGAGTGTGTCCAGGATTAGTCCACACACACCCTGCACTTCCCATTGTTGGGCTTTGGTGCAGCCTTTCCCCCCAAGGAGTGCCTTCCCAATGCCCATGGGGCTCTGAAGCCCTTATCTGAACCAGCCATGCCTGAAGCTCTTCTGTCTACGTGTGGCCAGGCATGATTTCTGCCTACTTCCAAAACAGTTCTGGACATTTATTTAAAAACCCACTTAGCGAGTTCTCATGTACAACCTTATGATGTTCCTTCTGTTGTTTGTCTTGAGTTGAAATTCCAGTGCTAGATTGCTATTTAACTTTTTACATTATTTTGTCATGTTTCCCCGTGTCAGAGTGTAAGTTTCTTAAAGACAGGGCCTACCTTCACAAAAAGAACTTTGTATTTCCCACAGATCATGGTCACAGGAAACTTCTCACCACGTCTCTGCTAGTTTATTTGATAATCGGGCCTATAGTAATTTCAAAGTTTTCAAAATTTACTGTCTTCTTCAATGAAAAAAGGCAGAACAGGTAGATATTTTCTCTGCTTAATAAAATAAAAAATCTCAGCTGAGGTACAACTCATGTAGGGGCCAGAATTAGACTATTGTTCCAAGGTAAGACAATTATAAACCATTTTAAATAGATTCCATCTTATTTTTCAGTTCTTGCATAGAAGTAGAAATTTCTAGCAAGGCCCTTTCCAGATGGTCCTGTTTATCAGAAAGCCTTCTTTTCAGGCTACCCTAAACCTCCTGTGCTCTAATTTAAAGTTTACCTGCATTTTCCCTTCACTACTGGAGAGATCTTCAGAAAACATTAACCATGTCAGCGCCCCCTGCTTAAAATCCTCTGAGTTGAAAGAAACCCAGCCACTTCTCTGACCTCCCACCTTATGTGAGCTGGCCCTGCCTGCCTCCTCAGCTCTTCCTGCCCTCCTCTTCTGTCATTCTGCTCTAGTCACATGGCTCTTCTACTTCCTAGGACACACGTAGCACTGGCTGCCTCAGGGCCTTTGCACATGTAGGTCCCCTGCCTGCTATTCTTCCTGCTCCGTATCCTTCAGGTCTCTGCCTAAATACCACTTCCTCCATGTATCAGGAAGAGGCCTGTGCTCTAGCAGACTCTATCACAGCACTGTATTTATTTCCTGGACCAGAATTTTCCAGTCTGAAATCATTTCAGTAATTGCTGGCTTCAGCTGTTTACGATTGGTGTTGCCCATGAATGAGTTCTGTGAGGGTTTTGTGTCTGTTTTATTCACTGTTGTGCTATCCCACATCTTCTTGTCACACGGAAGGGGTTCAGTACATATTGGTCAACTGGAGGGCAGAAGTATTTCATCTGTGGTTCGTGGGTGTTCAGGACCTTACCCCTCAGGTTGGTGGTTCCCTGAGGTGAGAGAGGCTCTCCTGAGTCTGAGAGGCCGCCTGAGGGCAGGTGACCACCTTTGGGTTGGGTCAGTCAGGTGGCCCAGCCAGCAGAGCAGTGGCCCTCCTTCTCTCTCACTGCTCTGGCCCCATCAGACACTCAATGAGTCACAGGACTTTCTCTCACCATTTTCCCTGGCCTCACCCTGCAGGTCTGAGAACGCCAGTGGGGAGCTGTGAGCACCAGGTGCTGCCTGTGAGGCTGAGAAAAGGTGGGTGGGAGACCCCTGCTGCCTCTCACATCCCTGTCTTTTCCTGAGGCCACCAGGTGTGAGCACTGTCATTCAACAAGGCCAACGGAATGGATTTGGGGTGTGTCATCTCGAGGAGACGGGGATCACTCAGGGAGATGAGTCCAGATGACATTTTGAAAGATGCTATTGTCTAAGGGGACAGGGAACAGCCTGTTTTAGGGCCTGGATCTCACTTGGGTGTCGATGGGTAGAGAATGATTTAGTAACTAAAGAAAGGGAAATCTGCTTCTGAGGCTTTTTCCAGCTGTTCAGACATTAATACGTCCAAGAGCTGACCTTTAATGTGGGCATGCAAGGCCACCCTGCTGGGACAGACCAGAAGAGTCAAGCCAAGAGATGCTGATGGCAAATCTAAAGCAGCCAAGGGTAGAGCAGCCAGGGCCACAGCCTGGCAGGCAGGCAGCCAGAGAGGTAGGAAATCAGAGCCAGCAATTACACATTTGCAATGGGACCAGTGAATGCACAGGGGTTTTGTGGAGGCTTGAACAGGGGCAGCCACACTAGGCCTGAAAGCTGTATGCAAACAAGGACCAGCAGTATCTCCAAGGGGATGGGAAATGTCACTCCTGTTCCAGAGCAGGGTGAACAATGACACCTGAGGCCACAGGTGGTGGGTGTCCCACAATTTCAGAGGATATTTAGTGGCATTTGGCAAAGCCCTTTTCATGTAAACAGCCAAGCCTATAAGCGGTCTATTATCATCTTCATTTCTAGCTATGGAAACAGGCCCTAGAGAGGCTGAGTGACTTACCTGAGGTCCTGGCTGCTTAGCGTCAGAACCAAGATTGGAAGTTAGATTTTCTGATGCTAAGACCAAGTCTTGGCCCTTTCCACGAAGCCACAGAAGTGTTTTGTGAGCTTTGCAGCCCACCACCCGTGGGAGACTATGCCTCCCCTCCCCTTCTGGCTCTTCCTTCTCCTCAGTTCCAAGTAAGTCAGGTACCCCGAGCTTACACAGGGCCCAGTCTGTGCAGGGGCTGTTGCTCTGCTTCACTGGTTCAAGAGGTGACCCTTCTTGCCCTGGACCCAGCCCCCAGGAGGTCCAGAGGTTAGTTATGGAATTTATGATTGGAGCAAGATAGCAGATTCTCTCCTAGGCTCTACCATCGGGTGGTGGAGATTGGAGAGCCCTGTGTGTGAGGATTGGCTGATTCCACCGAACTCCTTCAGGTTCAGAATGGACTATTGGCCTGGCTTAGATGGAATGTCTCCAGTCCTAAAGAGGCTGTGGTAGATTGCATTAATGGCCCCTATTTTTTCCTCCCTCTTTTTTCATGTCTTTTACCATGTGACTTTGTGGATTTTATTTCTTTATTTCTTGAAGCTGGGATTAGTCATGTGACTTGCTTTAGCCAATAGAATAAGGCAGAAGTGACTATTTTCTACCCTAGGCCCCAAGAGATGTTGCCCACTTCTGTTGGCCCTCTTGCTCTTCTCCTGGAAAGAACATGCCTGGGCTAGCCTGCTGGCTGATGAAAGGAGGAGGGTGAGAGACATGGGAAGCCGAGGGCAGAGCTGCCCCAGCTAAGGGGACCCAGCCAAGCATTCCAGAGGGAGCCCCTAGCAGATCTACAGGTGCCTGAGGGGACAGCTTACACCAGCCATTGCACATGTGGGCTATAACTGTTTAATTTTGTGTGTCCCTGGGGCTTTGTGACTGGTAAGCAACAGTCTGCTGATGGTAGCTAACAGAGTTGAGTTAGTGAAGTACCAGAACTCTGAAAAGCTAACTCGATGTTATGTAGGAAAAGACAGAAAAGTTAAGAAAGTTGCTTGACCAAACCTCAGCTCAGGAAGGGACTTAGGTATCCTGTGGAGTCCCACCCCCTTCATCTTGCAGATGAAGAATCTGAGTCCCAGAGGGGTGAAATAACTTGTTTCGGGCCACACAGTTGTCTTGAGAATAGAAGTCCAGTTTCCCAGTCCAGGGCTCATCAGACCCCTGCCTGTAGACCTGCCTTCTTTCTTGTATAGTTGACCTGAGCACATTGGGGCTGATGGGAGTCTGGACATGTGGGTGAAGGTCAAGAGTGGGGTGTGCAACACAGCCATGCTCTTAACCTCTGAAGCCTGCAGGCCTCTGACTTCTAGGGTCTGAGACCGAATAAACAGCCTTAAAGCAGGAGGCTGATCCCAGTGTGAGCACTCCACCTTTCAGTAAGTGTCTTCTGGCTCCAACAGGCAGCCCATTGCCTCTTTCAGCCGGTAAGGCCCAGAGGTCACTTTTGAGCTCTCAATACGAAATTGGTCCTGTTGTCAGAAACCTGTGACTGGCCTCGGGACTGTTCAGATAGTTGGAAGACCCTCTGGGCTCTGGCCGTGCCCTGCCCTTGGAGACTGAGAAATGCTCCTTATTAACGGGCGTGGTATAGAAGAATCGGCTTGTGTAAACAATCTTCCTCTGCTGCCAGCTTCATCTCTTGCACGTCTCTTCTCCCAGATGACAGGCAGCTGGTGTGAGTTTGCACAAGCATTTTTGTGAGTGCAAAATGTGGGGAAGGAGCCGGAGTGGGACAGGGCCAGCGTGTGTATAATCAGGGATCTGTGAAGCACTCCTTTCCTGGATAGAACATGATGAATTTACCATTCATTGTGCTCGATATTTCTGTCCCTGGGTCTTCCACTGGAAATAAAAAATTGTCTCCTTTTTATTTCCTTCTTATTAGAAGTGTACAAATTAGATCTCTGTTGGGAGAATCAAGATTCCAGGCCAGTTATGAGAATAGGGGCAGGTGGAGGGCTCCAGGAAGCCAGATTGGAAAAGAATAAGCTGTCTGAGTCCTTCTGCTCAGCCCCCACCTGTCAGCCGGGACCCTTCATCCACGCTTCGGAGGAAGGCCTCTGGGATTCCTGGTCTGTTGGCTAGTCAGGAACAAGGCTGAGTTCAGGCTGCTGAAAGGTGACCTCAGGCTGCCTCCCAGTGCCGAAGGCCCTACGTGCTGTGGTTCTCCAACCTGGCTGCACGTTAGAATCACTTGGGAGTTTTAACATACCCCTACCCAGGCTCCGCCTCAGACAATAGCATCAGAATCTTTGGGGGTGAGGGCCTGAGCAAGGTATTTTTAAAGAATATAGTTTATTTAAGTTATGTTTCCACAATTTTATTTTTAATAACGGCTGTGCTTCACAACTGGCTCACAGAATTAATGAAAAATTAATAATCATCTTTCACAAACCTGAGCGAGCCACTTCCGGCACACTACTACATATTCCAATGAGTCCCAGTCTTTTTTTTCCAACCAAGAACTCTTTTCCCATCCTGGGCTTACACAGCGAACCTCCTATCCTACCTCTCTGTTTATGTGAGTCACAGACAGCTCAAACTTAACATATCCAAAACCAAATTCTCTGTCTTTTCTCCAATTCTGATTTCTTCAGCACTCCCTAGATCACCATTCAGTGCTCAGACTAGAAGAAACTTATCATTTTTTTCTGCTCAATGACACCTTCCCCACTGGCCCTCATTGAATCTGTCACCAACAGGAATATGTTCTGTGTCCAGGTGTATCTATATCTTGAGTCCGTCTGCTTCTCTCTCTCTTCCATGACCCCTCTCTGGCCCAAAGTACCGTCATTACTCCCTGGAACTACTACAGCAGCCTCCTGACCTCTCTTTTATCCAAACATCTGCCATGAGCAGCCATACTAAGCTTTTTCAAATACAGGGGGAGAGAACCCTGTAAATTCCCTCAGGCTTTTCCAGTGCTCTTAGGATAAAATGCTTCCTCCTCCTCCTCATGGCCTGTAAGCAAAGCTCCCCTTGGGCTGTGTGGCCTTTGCTATTGGGCTTGGGCCACGCTTAGCCACCTAGCCCTCTTTCCAATAACTCCCACCACCAGCTCCCTCCTTCAGGGTTTTCACTTACACGCTTTCTTCTGTGTGGAGCTCTCTTTTTTTTTCAGTTGAGGTATAACTGACAGACACTATCATATTAGCTTCAGGTGTACAGCATGGCGATTGGACATTTGTACATATTGTGAAATGGTCACCATAATAAGTCTAGTTATCATCTGTCACCAAGGTTAATACAATGTTATTGATGCTCTTCCCCATGGTGTTACATCCCCATGACTTCCTTATTTTATAACTGGAGGTTTCTACCTCTTGATCCCTTTCACCCATTTCCCTCCCTCCCTCCAACCCTTGTTCCCTCTGCAACCACCAATCTGTTCTCTGTAGTGATGAGTCTGTGTTTTGCTTTGTTTTGTTTTTAGATTCCACATATAAGTGAAACCATGGGGCATTTGTCTTTCCCTGTCTAATTTATTTCACTTGGCACAATACCCTCAAGGCCCATCCATGGTGTCACAAATGGCAGGACTTCATTCTTTTTTATGGCTGAGTAGTATCTTCAGCCATTCACCCATTGATAGACACTTATGGTGCTTTCATATCTTGGCCAATGTGAATAAAAGGGCAATGAACAGAGGGGTGCATCTTTTCCAATTAGTATTTTCTTTTCCTGGGATAGATAACCTGTAGTGGAATTGCTGGATCAAGGGTAGTTCTATTTTTAATTTTTTGAGGAACCTTCATACTGTTTTCCATAGTGGCTGCACCAATTTATATTCCTACCAAGAGTGCACCAGGGTTCCCTTTTCTCCACATCCTCACCAACACTTGTTATTTCTTTTCTTTTTGGTGATAGCCATTTTAACTGGTAAGGTGATATCTGTTTGTGGTTTTGATTTGCATGTCCCTGATGATGAGTGACGTTGAGAATCTTTTCATGTGCTTATTGGACCTGTGTATTTCTTCTATGGAAAAATGTCTTCAGGTCCTCTGCCCATTTTTTAAATTAGATTTTTTTTTTGTTATTGAGTTGTATGAGTTCTTTATATATTTTGAATATTAACTCCTTATCATATCTATGATTTGAAAACATCTTCTCTCATTCACTAAGTTGCCTTTTTGTTTTGTTGATGACTTCCTTGGCTATGTAGAAATTTTTAAATTTGATATAGTCTGAGCAAGGTATTTTTATAAAACTCCCTAGGCAATTCTCATATGCAGCCAGAGTTGGAACCACTGCTTCTGGAGATGAATCTGTCCGAGCTACCTGTGAGAACTTCAGCCAAATGCTATTTGAGGTGTGATAGTGGGGCAGTTCTGTGGGTTGAGACACTGTCTACAGTAAGCTGAATCTTGGCCCCAAAGATATGAGGTTCTAATCCCTGGAACCTATAAATATTACCTTACTTTGAAAAAGTATCTTTGCAGACATGATTAAATTAAGAATAGTTAAGTGGGGAGATTATCCTAGATTATTCAAGTGGGCCCTAAATGCACTCACAAGTATCCTTATAAGCGGGGGCAGAGGGAGACTATACAGACACAGAGGGGAAAGACGTAATGGAAAGATGGAACAGAGAGAAATTTGAAGATGCTAGCTTTGAGGATTGGAGGGCTATGACCATAATCTGAGGTATGCTGGCAGCCACCCAGGACTAGAAGAGGCAGGGAACAGATTCTCTCTGGAGTCTCCATGGGCAGCAGAGTCCTGGCGATACCTTGATTTTGGCCAGTGAAACTGACTTCTGATTTCTGGCCTCCAGGACAGTGAGAGAGTAAATGTGTGTTGTTTTAAGCCAGGCTGTTAATTTGTTGTAGTGACTACAGGAAACTAACACACTGCCCACTGGGGAAGGCCCTATGAGCTGTCAAGTCAGTGTTACCTTTTTTTCTGAACAAGAAAGGAAACGCTGGTGTGTATACTAGCTTTCTATTGCTGGGTAACAAATACTACAAACTTAGTCATTTAAAACAACAAAGCTATAGTTCTCACTGCTGTGCACTGTTAGTTCTCACTGTATATATTCTCACAATTTCAGTGGTCTGCCGTGTTTCCCCTGGGTCCCTTGCTCACTGTCTCACCAGCTGAATCAAGGTGGGAGCTGGAGTTGCAGTCTCATCTGAGGCCTGGGATCCTTTTCCAAGCTCACTGACTGTTGGCCGAATTCAGTTCTTTGTAGTTGTAGGACTGAGATCCCCACTTTCTTGCTGGCTATTAGCCTGGAGTCATTCTTAGTTCCCAGAGGCCACTCGCTCTTCACTGCCATGTGGCCCTCTCTACAATGTGGCTATTTGGAAGTGCATCTCTGCTGCTTCTGATCTCTCTGACTCCCCTGTCTCTGGCCCCTGGACCCTCTTTTAAAGGGGCTCACCTGATTAAGCCAGGCCCACCCACACCAAGGACAGGAATCTTGGGAGCAGCTGAGAGTTCTGCCTATGACAGCAGGGGAGGAGCACAGGCTGACTGACATTTAAGCAGGACCACAATGGTGTTCCATTGAGAATAGACTGTGGGGAGCATAAATGGAAGCAGGGTGACCAGTTAGGAGGCCATAGTAGGGCAGTGGGTGGAGAAGGTGAAAGTGTCGCATGGCCAGGGAATGCCTGAAGGTCTAGCAGGGGGTCCTGGACTTTACTTGGCAGCATAAGGGTGATACCATGATACCTACAGTGATAGCATCCTGAGTTGGCATGGGGACAAGTATAGCTTTAAATTCACAAAGCACAAATGTTCTAACCCACTTTTGCCTTATCCCGAAAAGGAGGTGCCTGTAGTAAAAGCACAATGGTCACCAGAAGGCAAGAGGCTGAGTGCAGTGAAGCAATACGTCCAGGTGTGCAGAGCATCTGCAGTCAGACATAGCAGGTGACCCATCCAGGAGCCCCCAGAGTTTGTGAGCGCTAACTTAGGCCAGCTTCTCCATTCCTCCCTTGTCACAGGCCCTCCCATTACCCCATCTTTCCTCCTGTCAAGGAAGACGTGTCACGGGACCCTGCAGAGTGCCAGGCAGCGAAGGCACTGGGCGTGGGGGCAGAAGCAGTCTGCAGAGCGGGGCAGGGATGCATCTGCGAGTATCCCTCATCCATCTCGGAGACTTGTCACGGCTCCGTGAGGCAGAGAGAAAGAGAGAGAACAAGCACCCTTGTTTGAGAACGTGGAATTCGATGTGAAAACACCTAGCCTAGTACCCAGCCCAGCAGCCCCTGATCCAGTTACATTTCCTGAGGGCTTGCTCTGTGGGATGGGCGCTGACACTCCATCTTTGCATCAGGAGTTCACAGTTTTGCTGAATGTGAGTTTTCGAATAGCCTGTGTGCAGCTAGCAAACACATGTGTGTATGTGTGTGACTCTAAAGTCAGGCAGTCTGGGTTGAGATCCTGGCTTCACTACTTAATTGCATGACGCTGTGCAAATCACTGAACCCTGCATGCCTCAGTTTCCTCATTGTTGATGGGATGATAATAACAGTACCAGCTTCGGTGAATTGGTATAAGAGTTGCATTAATGACATGAATTAACATTTGTAAAGTGTTTAGAACAGTGCCTGGAATATAGGTATGTGTGTGATACATCAAGAGTGTGGAGCTTGAAATTACAAATGATGTCTCCTCATCTTGTGTAGTGTTTCGTAGTTCTTGGAAATGCCTTGTCCTGGTGTGAACGGATCAGGAGGGTTGTCAACTCAGGGTCACACTTTTTGGGTGGATGAAGGAGAGAGGACGCCCAGGCAAGCCTTCTTGGGGGGGAAATCTGGGGTTCTCTGTCCTCAGCCTTGAGCTGGGCTGCCAACTAGCCTGTACGTGGCCTCCAAACCCCCACCCAGATCCCTGCAGCTCAGTGTTTGGGGATAGGAAGTGGGAATGAGCTTTTGAAAGGTCCTTGGGAGATTTTAGTATCTAACAAGCTATGGTATTCACTGCCAGTGTTATCTCTTCTGCCTGTGTTTCATTTTTCCTCTTGTCTGTGGAGAGCAAGTGTGCGTAAGTGTGTGAGGTGATCCTTTGTCATCCACCCGCTCTGACAGAGTTACAGTAACAACCAGTTTGGATGTGGGCTTTTGTGTCGAAGCTCATTCCATTGTCAGGTCGGTGAATAAAGCTCATTATTTGTTTCTGTGCTATTGTCAAGATACAGAAAGCTTTCCTCTTCTCTCTCTTTCCCTCTGTATGCAGTAGATATGCGGGAAACGCATGCCTTCCTGACCATTGCCTACACCCCTGAGTCAGGCAGAACTGTATTCAAGGGCCAGCAGTACTGACAAGAATTGTTCTAGGAGGTCAGAGGGAAACAGCAAGACGAGGCCTGAGCTTGGTGTGAGGAGAGCAGGAGGGCTTCTGAGAAGCAGAGGAAGCAAAGCCCCCGTCACCGCCCTCCAGTCTGCTGGAGCTGCTAAGGGGTCAGTCAAGCTGAATAATTCAGGCTCGCATCTCTAGTGGGCTCTCTCTTACTCTCCACACCCCCCGCCCCTCCTGGGAACTGAAATAGAGAGCTCAGAACAGAACTGTCTTTCTGAATCTCCCTGATTGTTTTGTTATGGCTAATGGGCTGATTTGTAGTTACATAACCTTGTCTCTGTTAGATGAAATCTCATTATTCCACTGTGTGGCGCACATCAGATCCGGGTTCACACTGAGTTACCTGAGAGGAGCTGGGAACGTACTATTTCTCATCATTTCCACCCAGCAAGAGAACTGGAGAGAAAGCTACACCCAAGGCAATTATGCCAGGTCCTCTTGGGACGTTAGGTAATCTTCCAGAGGCAGTGGAGTGGAGTGGGCCTCGCCACTCCAGTGGGCGCCCCGACCAAGATAGTGTCTTTTCCTTACTTGGCAAGTCTTGGGTAAGTCAGTCCTCTTTCAAGCCCAGAGGATTTTGAGGTGCATTTGTATGCAGTTGGGTGGTGGTGGGGAGCCATAAGCTGACTTGAGATTTTCTTCCACACAAATAAGTAAGAAAGGGAAATAGGGAGGCCTTCCTTCTGGGCTTGGTGACTGCTTTGTTTTAAGCTTTGATTTGCTTGACTGAGCTCTGACCCAAGCAAATCAGATACCAGCCTTTGACTCCAAATATGAAGGCCCTGATTCCTAGGACAGAGCAGGGCTCCAGGGGGAAGCAGAAACTTTGGTGAGATGCCAGGGCCTGGAGTTCTCCAGGGCTGTAGAGTGGGAGGTGGCAGGTGGGAGAGAGTGAGGACTCTGGGGTCAGCAGAATTGGTTGGATTCTACTCTGCCTCTTATGAGTCGAGTGATCTTGGACAAGTCACTATATCAGGCCCAGTCAGGAAGACAGAAGCCACTGTTAGTCTGTCAACAAGGGGTATCTAATTATGTAGGCAATTGAACAGCTGAAGAGACAAATGGAATGTGGAGATTGAGGACCAGTGTAGCAGGAAGCTGCCATCCCCTGAGACCCAGGAAAGAAGTGGTCTTATTAGAGTTCAGGAGCCAGGGCTGTCCACTGGGGTCTAGACCCACATTAGGGTTGCCTGGTGGCAGCTGGGACCATGGAGGGAGGGAATGTTGGGAGGAGTTGGAATAATGGTGGAGACACCATTCAAGGCTGAGAAAGAAAGGGAGAAATACCCTGGCTTCTCTCTCCCTCTCTCCCTCTCTCCCTCTCGTCTTCCGCCAGTGCCCCTATTGACTTAGCTTACTGGAAGGCAAAGAGCTTGGGAAGCAAGTCTTCATGATACAGAACAGAGCAGGGAATAGGCAGGCGGTGGACCTAAAAGCAAATGGGTGCATGGCTTGCAGTCAGTGATGCTTTGAAGAAATGGTATTGAATATTAAACACCACCTCCATCCCTGGGGTTGAGGCATGGGTGGGCCAGGAGCAGCCAGTGGACACATTCAGTTGTCTGGGAGAAGAAGGAAATGCAGTGTTTGCCCACACAGGTACCTCCTGTGGGTACACCACCTCTGCCTTCTTGGGATAAAGTCAATGATAAACTGGAAATATGACCCTATGGGCTTCCATTCCACTGCTTTGTTTCTTTCTTTTAGAAGCTGCCTACCTCTGCTAAGAAGATTTACCAGGAAAAACCCAGCTATGCCTGAGTGACTTCAGAAAAGGATTTGAGGGAAGGTGAGAAGCTGATATCTGATGCTGTGTGGTTGACAGCATGTCCAACAACCTGCTGTCCAGCTTCCCATCCCCACTGGTGGTCAGGAAACCTTGGGCCACCTTCATCTCCTCCTCCCTCCTCTCTACTGGCTTGCCTCCACCCCACTTCTGTCAGTCCAGTTCCCAGGAGGAAAGAGATGGTTTGACTGAAGGAAGTTTAATGAGGTTAATTTATGAATTATTTTTATGTGTGCACAGGGTTCAGGGAATCTATATGGCATGATATCATATTAGGGACGAGCAAGAGTTGGAAGCTGTTACCACCCACAGGCCCTCAGAGCCAAGGGAAGGGGGCCATCCTGATGGAGCCCCTGGGGAGCAAGAGCTTGGGAGGGGGGTCACCCCTCAGAGGTGATAGTTACAGAGAAATACAACTGCTCCGCATTCTGGCAAGACCTGGAAGGAGTGGAGGAACAAATACCCATATGCATCCCTCCCAGCCCTCCCATCTCCAGCTGGAGCCTTGCATTGGCTGATCTGGACACTGGAGGGCAAGGGCTCTCTGTGTAGTTGCCCATGAAGGGCAGCCTTTGAGGTCAGAATAGGTAGAGAGAGTGGGAAGGGATCTGGGGGGACAAATGGAGAATAATCATCGTAGTCCACGCTCTTTGTCATACTTCTTGTCCTTTATTTAGTGAAGAAACTTGTATCTCCAACAGAGGGGAAATCCAAAGTCCCATGAACCCCTCATCATCACAGGGGACCTGGTTTCAGTGTTGCTCCAATCTGGAGCCTAATTTGTAATGTTAGCCATTGGTCTTCATATAGGGCAGTAGAAAAAAAAAGTAGGGGGGAAAATTGTAGAGTTTTTCTTCTCTCACCTCTTCATACTCCCTGCCAGCACCTTGACTGTTGGGCACCTGGTGGCCAGTCCAAACCTTCATTCCCACAGGGTCCATGACCTTAGTGGTCCCAGTGTTACTGGGTAGCCAGTTTCACTTTGACACTGATTGTTGGACATGCAGGCACTGAGAGATGACCCACCGCATCCTCTTGATTGTAGTCTT
This sequence comes from Manis javanica, assembly GCF_040802235.1. Lineage (NCBI taxonomy): Eukaryota > Metazoa > Chordata > Mammalia > Pholidota > Manidae > Manis > Manis javanica. The sequence goes on from NC_133166.1 coordinate 89,483,293, forward strand.
AGTCCTCTTTGCCCCCATTGTGTAGTGGCAGCCAACTTCCTCTTGGTTTAATTAACTGATTAATTAATCACCTCTTTTTTGGTTGTTCACCTAGCAGCATGAAGAGCCCCAAATGGCTGAGGGTGGGCTCAGCTTCCACTTGGCCTGTGTTTCTGCTCAAAATCTTCAAATGCACTCTCTTTGTTTGAGTTCCTCCAGAAGCCAACCTTGGGACTAGGACCTGGTACAGTTGGTTTATTTGGGAGTGATCCCAGCAAATATGAGTGACAGTGTGGGGATGTGAGGCAAGGAAGGGAGAAAAGCCAATAAAAAGTGAATTGATGATCCAATTACTATGGGCAGCTGGGCTTGGTCCTGCTGGACATTCTGAGGAATCTTGTAGGATCATATTTCAGAATCATCCCATCAGGGAACAGGGAGGCTGGGGCTTTGGCTCCTGGCCTCCATCAGTAGAGCGCTTCTGCCTAGAGAGTAATGTTTCCTTGACTTCCAGGTGCTTGTGGTGGAGCAAGTTGCCGCATGATGGAGAAAGCCTGCTGGCAGAGCAGAGGAGAGGCCCGGCGCTTGAAGCTTGCAGCCTGCGGGGACCTGCCTGCTGTGCTTGCAGGGGAACTCAGGTGGGCCAGGGTAAGTGGAGCATGGCCTGCACCATGTGTGTCATCTTTACTGAGCCCAGAGGAAGTGAAAACATCCCTAAAGTAGGTTATTAGGTAGCAAGAGGAATCGTTCTTAATTTTGCTTTTTGGTGCTGGGACTTGGGTTATCTGACTTTAGGGGAAATAATACCATACATGGGCCACCGTACTTCATCCTGCAGGACAGCATCCCAACCTTACAGGGTGTGGGCCCTCAGCTAGTGCCATGGACGTTCCTCCTGAAGCTGTGGCCTGATGAATGCAGCCACTGCCCAGGCCTCAGTGAGGTAGGGAAGAAGTGAGGGGATGGGAGGTTGGAAAGAAATACCCTGTCATCCCTCCCTCCTCTGTTTCTTCCTTCTCCAGTCTCTGTCTGGTGACTTTCATTGGCTGGACTCAACTGGAAGCCAAGGGAAAGGTTGCCTGGATAATGCAGTCCACTGGGGTCAGTCTTCTGGGGAACAGCATAGGGCCAAGAGAGCCAGAGGATGGGGGAAGGGGCAGCAATGAGATTCGGCAGCATGCAGTCTGAGTGGCTGCCTCCAGAGGCCTCCTGCTGCCTAGCTATTCCCACAGTTATGACTGCTCCAGCCTATTTATCCCATCCTGGTCTATTGGGACCCCCTCCTAAGGCATCTGCCTGTCTCCATCCACCATTCCCAATGCCTGTGACAGACTGAGTGCTATTGCTCCTGATTCAGAAAACTCCAGTGTTCCCTACTGAACATGGCCAGGGCAAGGCATGTTAGGGATAAAAAGGATCATTCAGAGACTTCACATCTTATTTCTAGTAGGTATTTCTTAATAGATATTAAGAGGGTAGATGGATAATTTCACCATAAAAGAGGTGTGGTTAAAAAAAAAGAGGTGTGGTTAAAACGATGTGTAGATTTGGATTCTTAAATGCCTTAGCATCATATTCAAGGCTTTTTACAGTCCAAATTTTCCTTCCAGACTTGTTTTCTGAGGCTTGTGTTCTACTGCATTCTCCCATATGCCGTGGGTCCAAGTGCTGCTGATTGCCTGGCACTCAGGATTGCATGCCTCTGTCCTGCAGTTCTTTCAGCTGAGAAAGCTCCTACCCCACCAGCCCTAGCAGTCCCTCACAGCCAGCTGATCAGAGCACCAGCCTTCCAGGGCCCCCTACTTGAGTGTGGTCCTTAGGCCAGCAGCATGCACCATCTGGGAGCTTGTAAGAAATGTGACTCTCAGGCTCACCTACACCTAGAATCAGAATCTGCTCCTGAACCAGATCCCCAGGTAATTCCTGTGCACTTGAAAGTCTGAGAAGTGGGGGATGTTTTGTGAGCTACCTAAGAGGGGCCTGTAGCTTGAGCAGGGCAGCTCAGTCTCCCCAGAATAAAGTGCAGGGACTCAGTTTTCAGTTAGTGGTAAACTGCTTATGATCTTAGTTCTTCAGCTCTGAGGATGAGGGGGGCTACGAGGATAGTTAGAATGGGCTTTTGCATGAAAGAGCAGCAGGTTCAAATTTCAGCTCACCTGCTTATTAGCTTAGCTAAAATTGAGCTTATTAGCTCAATTTTCCAAAATGTAATGTGTTAATGACATCACAACATTGGTGTAAGGATCAAATGAGACCAGATGTATACATCATTTAATAAATGTTTTCTGGACTTATTTTGCCAACATTGAAGCAAAGTCATTGGGCAAGAAACCAGAAGCCCTTGTGTGGGAAGGTGTTGGCCATTTAGCCCTTGATGGGAGGGGCAGGCCTTTGGTGACATGGCAGGATCCGAAGGGCCTCTGAATGGCAAACGAGAACAGACAAAGGTGCATCCAAGAACAGTTTAGTCAACCTGCTGAACAGACTGTCTCCCAATAGAACAATGTCTGCAGGCACTGTCTGGAAGCTAGAAGGATTCTGGGCTTCCTGAGGTAGGGTTGTGAGGATTGGTGACCCACCTTGAGGTATGAAGTCAGCTATGGACTAAAAGCGGGTCTGACACTGTCCTCCTGGACAAATGCTACCATCTAACAGCTAACACTTACAAAACTCTCGTTTCCATCAGCTCTTTTAATTTAGGATAGTGTGCTTGTTCGAGTCTCCCATGACTGCCCACTTCTACTGATTCACATAGGAAAAATGACCTAGTGTTGGGTCAAACACCAACCTGAAATGTGTCTACCCAGACTTTGACACTTTGAGTAGGAAATAGAAGGACTTGCGGACTCATGAGGTGTTTTCATCTCTTCTTCTTGTTGATGGTTATGACTTTGGAAGAGGGAGGAAGCCGTGGGATATGAGCAGCTGGCACTTGGGGCGGGTTGTTAACTACGGAATCAGTGGACTTAACACATTAGAGTGATGGGTTGCTGGCAGGAATGGAATGAAAACTCAGGAACTGTGGGGTGTGAGCCTGGATGCTTGCCAAACCCATCTTGAAGACGTTAAAGGGGCATTTGAGACTGTGGAGAAAAATGTCCAGATAAGAAAAAGAAGGCTCAATACAGTCAATGGCATGTGGAGCAACTAGGAGCAACTGACTAATTTTCAAGTGAAAACAATAAGGAAGGGGTCAGGAACATGACTGTTGACTCTAGACCCAACTGCACAAGGGGCAGGCCACAAACAATTTGAACTTGAATGTTAATGCAAGAAGGTAAATACATGTGCAGATTTCTTTTTTCCCACACAGAGGTGTATGTCAAACTGAGGACTGTCACTATTGCTGAGCGGGTACAGCCCAGTGGATATGCTATATATGCTGTTCCGAAGAGGCAGCATTACACAGTGGGTGAGGCTTGGCTTCAGGAGTTTAGATCCTGGCCCTACCACTTACTTTCTGTGCGAACTTTGGTTGAAGTCTCCAACTTTTCCTATTGGTAATTTTCTCATCTGCGAAGCAAGAATAATAAGTTTATCTCATAAACTTATTCAGAGGATTCAGTGAAATTATGTGAACAAAGGATATTGTTTGACACATAATAAATATGCTATTATTATCATTGGAGCCTTTTCTGTCCTGGTAACCTAAGGTGGCCCTTCCACCTATTCACTCCAGGCCACCACCCTGGCTTGACCAAGCTTTCCAGAGACATAAGTAAGTCAAAACTTCCCTAAAGCCATACAAAACATCACATGGGTGGAGAAGGAGCTGCCTAGACCAGAGACTGAAGGGAGCTGACAGTGAAGTAGAAGGAAAACGAGGGGCAAGTGGCATCTTGAAAGCCCAGGGAGGATAGATTTGATGAGTGAGGAGTGATGCAGGCTAGAGAGAGGGGAGGTGGGCTGCCAGGAGAGCAGACAGGCACCTTGGTACCTGGGAGGTATGGCGTGATGGGAGGGGCTGGCCTGGGGCTGTGAGGTCTTGGAGAAGTCCACTGACCTCTGTCTTGGTCTTCCTAATTGTTATGGTTACATAATTTATTCCTTTAAATTTCTTTTAGCTTTAAATGATTATATGATTTTAAAGATTGACTTTGAAGTGTAAATTCCGTCTCTATTCCACAAGCATTTATTGAGCACCCAGAAAACACAAGATTCGTACTGTGTTCAGGGCACCTTGGGGAGGACCCACCAGGTCTGCAATCCTGGTTTGTCACCCACTATAGTTTGATCTTGGATGAATCATTCACTTTTCTTGATCCTCAGTTTCCCTGTGTGTTCTAATGGTTATTGAGCACTGACGGCCTGTCCAGGTAAAAGGTACTTTGAATTAGATGATCTCATTGAGTATTTATGACCCTGTGAAGAGTTTACAGATGAGGAATAGGACTTAGAGAAGCTGTGTAATTTCCTCACGGTCCCATGTCTGTGAGTCATGGAGCTGGAGCCCTTTGACCTCTCCATGTTGGTTTGCCACCTTGTCTATCAGCAGAAGAGAGACCACCAGGGCTGTGTGTGTCTACCATAGAGCACACCTAGTGACTTACATTCACCTCTCCCTCCTGCTAGGTGTCAGATTCTTAAACACAGGAGCTAATTCTGAATTACCTTTTTGAATTCCTAGAGTCTAATAGAACATCTGGTACATACAAGGACTCAAGAGATGGTGAACCAGGGATTAGCACAGGATCTGGGGATTCGTGGATTGAAAAATAGAAAATAGAGTGCTTGGCCTGGAGGATCCACAATCTAATAGTGACAGGACAAACAACTGTATAATAGCAGTGTAATGAGATATGTTCATGGAGGTATGTTTAATGTGCACATTTTTTTTTATTTACTGAGTTTATCTTAGTGAATACATTTCTAAATTTAAAAATTAAGGTTGGTTTTTATAATGGAATATTTCAAGCATATAAACATAGAGAATTTGATTATGAACATCTGTGTATCTATCACCTAAATTTATCAAATCTTAACATTTATTATGTTGTCTCAAATAAAAACCCACACATGCCCAAATGCACTGCCCATCAGTTGAAAGAATCTGAATATTCCTTCAGATCTCATTCTCCTGTTAATGTGAATTTGGGTTTATTATCCCCATGTTTGTTCTTATATATGATAGCTATGCATATATGGGTCCAGCAACAATACCTAATATAATATTTTATGTTTTAAAACTTTTGTAATTGTTTTCATAACATATATATTAATCCTTAACTTCCCTGTTTTGCTCGAAATTATTGTTTGAGATTTATCCATGTTGCTTTACTATAGCTCCAGTTCATTCATTTTAACTCATTAGTATTTCATACCATGTTTTTTTTTAGTGTTTTAATAACAAAGTAAAAAATAATATGTGCTGTATTAAGTCGGCTCATGCAGAAGCATGTAAAGAAAAGTTAGCCTCCCCCCACCCTGTTCTGTCTCCCAAGGTAACCCATGATAATTATTTGGTGAGTGTCCCACAACTGTCTCTTGGCTCTAATGAGCATATATGCAGTTTAGATAAATTCTTTCCTCCCTTCCTCCCACCCTCTGTGCTTCCCTTTCTTTCTTCCTTAGTTGCTTACTGTTAGCAATGTGGGGTACCACTAAACACATTACTCTGAGACGTGTTTTGTTCCCCTTAACCTGCGCACATTATTGTGCACAGAATGAATGGGTTACTTGCCTTTTGTCTTCTGTGTTGCAAAAGTAAGAGGTGAGGTCAGGTCCTATGCCCCTCACCAGAGAGATGTCTTCTCTGCCCCTAAACTTGCCCTCCCAGGAGAGGCAGCTGGGAAGTAGGTGACATGCTCTGCCAGGCCATGTGGGAGCAGCGGGCTTTGGAGCAGAAAGGGCCTCAACAGTCACCTGGAAAAACAGTGCCCCACAGTCCTGGGTGTGTTCAACTTGGAGTTAGGCTACAAGCATTAAAAAAAACAATTGCAAGTGACAGGAGCTTTAGAATTTATTGTTCAAAGTCATCCCTGAGGCGACATTCTTTCTCAGGTACCCCTGGGTCATCCATGGGCTGAGTTATAGATCACATGCATCTAAGAGCATGAGCTCAACTGCCTCCCACGTCACCTTTGTATTATTTAGGATGCAGGTTTTGCTACTTTCACTAAGATGTGAAGCTGGAGCTGCTACAAGATTTCAGAAATCTTGTCGAACTTGTTGTTGAAAAAAGCCATCATTAAAAATTAAATCATATGAAACTTAAAAGGGAATAAGCTACAGTAAAAACAAAGGTAATGAATACTCAAAACTCACCACTTCCTGATTATTTTACTACATCTTACTATCTCCTGTGCTCTTATGGTGACTCAGATCTACTGCGTGTGCATGGTGGCGCTGCTCTGTATGGTGAGTTACCGCAGTCCTGCTGTTCTGGCCATCCAAGGTCCTTTTGTCTTGCTGCTCTGGATCTCAACACCTGCATTGCATCCTGGGTCCGAGGAGGTTTGTCTGCACTCTAACACCCTGCCTGTACCCCAGGCAGAGGAAAGAGGGGAAAGAGGAGGGGAAGGTTCATGCCCTCCCTTTTCAATGCATGGCCTTGAATTTGTGTAGGTCACTTCTGCCGACATCCCACTGCACACACTTGGTGCAAAGGAGCCTGGTAATATGGCCTTCATCTGGACTGCCATGTGCCCAGCCAAAACTTGGTTACTCTAGAAGGAGAGAATGGATACTGGGGCACAGCTGGCACTCTGTTAAAACATTTCAAGGTTTCTTCACAGCTAGCTGTAGGCCACCAAACATTCTACCTTTCCTTCACCGCACCACTTTGGGTGGCTGGTTACAGGGCTTCAGGAAAGGCTCTTGCCACTGTTCACAGCTGGTGTAGATGTGGCACCATTCAGCCAATCTCAATCCTCAGTCTCCAGGCAGTGAGAGGGGACTCAGGCACATAAGCCAGGACATTCTCTTCTAGCAAGGGCCTCAAAGCATCACCAGGTGAACACTGGTGCAGGAAGCCCCTCTATGCAGCACAGAGCTGGCTCTGGGTGGGTAGGGGACAATGATTCTAGGAAAAGTTAGTACCTGTTTCAAGGAGCTTCTAGTCCAGAAGAGACACTTACCTGGAAGATCATAGCACAGGCAGGAACTGGTAAGAGCCAGGTAGTTTCTCTCTAATTTTAAAATCTGGGCAGAGAACCAGTCTCTGTGAGCCACCAACTCATTGTTGCACTAAGCTCTTGTATGTAGCTTTTACAGTTATAATCAAATAAAACTTACAACAAAGTTAGGTTGACATTAGTTAAAGATCTTTGTAATTGTTGCGCTATTGGTAATTAGAGAGAAATGGTAAACAATTCACAGAAATAACTATAATTAGCATTGTTTTTACATAGGCAAACCAAGTTTTTAATTTCCCCTATTACTCTGTAGTTCATCGGTTGCCACTCTTGGCTCCGGCCATAACTAGTGTAGGATGCACCAGCTCAGTCCCGGCTCTGGCCTGTGCTGAGATGGCCTCTCCTGCACTTGCCCACCAAGCCCCCTTCATACCAGGCAGTGGCTTGGCAGAGCGGAAAAGTGCTTGGGCTCTGGAGTCCGCACGGCATCATGACTCACTCCACGACTTAAGCTGGGTGACCCTTAGGACCTGTGTAATCTTTCCTTTCTTCTGAGTTGCCTAGTCCCGATTCCTGAGATGTGCCTTGGACATAATTAATAACACACATCAGTCACGAGGAGCTCATTTAGCCATTTATTCAACAAAGAATTTGAGCGTCCGCTGTTAACCAGATGCGGCTCTGGGTGCTGAGAATTAGTAGTAAACCCAACAAAGTCCTGTCACGTGGTTCCGGCTTCAGAGGAGGGAGATGCAGCTAACCAACACCGAGATTTATCAGGTGGTGATCGGTTTGATGGAGAAAGCCAGGCATAGTGAGGCATGACTTGCTCTTCTAGCTGTCAGATAAACTCCGTGAAACTGCGCTAACCACTCCCAGATCTCAGGAGCATGCTTATTTTTTGTTCATGCTACATGCCCACTGTGGGACTGCAGGGGGTTCTACCCCACACCTCTATCACTTTGGGACCCAGGCTGACTGTCATTTTCTGGACTGGTCCTGGTCATTGAAGCAGGTGGAAGGGGGATCACAATGACTTATGTCTTGAGGTGTCAGTGGCCAAAGCACGTTGCATATCGTACCTGACTTCAAGGGCAGGGAATGTGTGGCCCTACCTTAGGCCTGGAAGGACAGACCCAGAATACTGGTATGCTGACTAATCTCTGTTTGCCGGGATCTATTCTCTGTCCCTCTTTGCTCTGCTGTGTCCTTGAGCCTGAACTCCATGGACTATATCACCAGGGTTCCCTTACCCAATGGCTCCCACTTGGATTGGCCAAAAGAATGCACAGCAGGAGACCCCAGAGTGGGAAAAAGGTGGGTACTTGTCCCTCCTGTCACCTGCTTGGCCACAGTTCCGTGGCAGCTGCTTTCCGGCAGCCACGCCTCCACCACGCGCTCTCATGGCCATAGCTCCAGTTCTCAGATGGGCTCTAGTACCACCACTGCCTTGCTTTGAATTCTGGGGAAGAGAAGGGAAGAAGGGAGACAGAGGGAGGCAGGGGTGGAGGGAGGAAGGGAAGGGAGAGAGGAGAGAGGCCCAGGACAGGAGTAATGGCACAGTAAGTACAAAAGCAGCAGCCCTGGGGAAATGAGCTGTTCCTTCCCTGGCATCTCAGAAATGGTTTGGCTTAGCCCCTTAATTTTAGAAAAGGGAAACTGAGGCCATGAAGCAAATGACTCACCTAGGATTGTAGAACTGGTGGTGTGGTCGAGTGGGTCGGCATCATCTCCTTGCGTCTCTCAGTTCAGAGATATGCTATGATATCCTAGAGACTTTGGAGACAGGAATAGCCATCTCCGTCCCCAGGCAGGTGTCTTCTGCTCCATCAGTGACACCTGGAGCTGCTTTAAAAGACAAGCTTCTAGTTCCACAAATGGGGGAAGAAAGTCTAGAACTGCAAATGCTGGGGAGAGAACTCTGACGGTGCATCCCCACTGAGGGATGGATGATGGTGGTCCCGTAGGGATGGGCAGGGAGGGTAGAGAGCCCAGTGTCTGGCTGGGAAGGGGGTCACGGAAGGGCTAGAAAGAAAGGCTGGAGGTGTGGAATTCAAACCGGAATTAGGCAGGTGAGAGGGAGGGAGACAAACCTGGCTATCTAACTAGCACGCATGAATGGACCTGTCTCCTGATGGAGCCGTATGACCGAGCACACTTGAGAAGGCAGGAGAAAGGGAGGGAGGCCCTGTTCTCATGTGATGAGTTGACAGGGTGAGCTGTGAATCCGGATCCCACTCCTGTTCAGGAACAGATGGCCTGCCACGGAAGGCCTGGGTTAGTGGAGTTCAAGGGGCTTTGCCAGACTCCGTCTCACCTAGCTCTTTATAACAGTGCTAATTCCCAAATCCAATCATTTCTACAAAGAGCCTGGCAGCCTGACCTTACCTCCCTTCTGAGAGAAGGTTTAATCGCAAAGCACTGAAACAGGTCTCGTTGCTAAGCCTTCATTATCTCCACAACTTATACTACAGGACTCCTACTAATATACTGTGAAGCATTGTCGTAGTTAAAACTAAACGACTCATGTCAAATAAAATGAGCAGAGGACATTGGTTAGCGAGACCTCTGGCTTGAGATTGTGTGCTTGTTTACTTGTTGATTGGCCAGGTTCAATAACCTACAGCAGCCTTTTCTTCTCATCAATATGAATTACTGATGCTTCAGCCTTGATCTGCTGGGGAGCCCCAGCCTGGGAGATGGGATACCTGACAATCGGTCCCTCTGTGCCATTTTGTAAGGCTGTTGAGCCACCCTGTGTGGAGTTTCTCCTGGAGCACAGGGAACATGGTCTTCATTATCCCCTTCTTGTGGATACTACAAGCTGCTGTAAAGTGGGGCCATCTGCAAAGCTACTAGGTGTGCCCGCCACTCCCCAAGAAGAGTGTGGTCCAAAGATAGGCCTGCTAGGTCTAGGGGTCTACAGGGCTTTGAAGGCCAGTGTATCAGTCAGGGTTCTACCCAGGAAACAGAACCAGTAGAGGGAAGAGAGAGAAACAGGCAGATGGACAGACTGGGAAAGGAGCTCTGGGCTGCATTCTGAAGAGCTCCATAGAGGAGTTTGGGCCTAACTGTAGATGATGGGGACAACATGACCCCCATTGCATTTACATGGGCCCCCTCTGGAGCTGTGGGGAGGACGGGATTAATGAGGGCAAGACTAGGGAGAGGAAGGTCCATTAAAGGCTAGCAAACCTGAAGGTCAGGACCAGGGCAGTTATTCAAGGATTGGAAAGAGGCCTCCAGAAATACTTGGGAGGTGTAGTCCCCAGAGCTGGGTGGTTAGTTGGTCTTGTGGGCCTGTAAGGAGAGGCAAGAGGTAGAAGATGGAGCTGTTGTTCCAGATGGAAAACGCGGGGAGGCTGAGGTTTATAGGGGGAAGGTGATGAGCTCAGGTGGGGACACACTGAGTTTAAGGTGTCTGAAGGACACATGGCTGCCAGCTTGACTTGTGGATGTAGGGCTCAAGGAAGAGGTCTGGGTGGGTATTTGGGATATTAGATATTTGGGATCCATTAGAAATAGGTAGCAGTACAAAGCATGGAGTAGGTAAGATCACTCAGAAACAGCCCCAGGAGACAGACAGAGTGTCTGATTCACAGATGAGAAAACAAAGGCTCGGATAGATTGGGTAACTTATGCAAATTTACACAGCCAGCCCCACGCTCTGGTTTTGGTGTCCTTCCTCAGAGCACCCACTGTGGCGTCCATCACAATGTGTGTCTACTACCATTTACCTGCCTGCCTCCCCTTTCTGACTCTGAGCTCCTGAGCACCCAGTTGCTTCACGGCAGGTGGGTGCCATTCATGTGACTAGTTGATGGCCCCATCTCTGTGTAGGTGGACAATATGGGAGCCTATTGCTGGGAAAGCATATCTCCACCTGTTAGCTGATGGTTGAATATCTACAATTTGGAATTTATTCTTTTGGCTTAAGGCTCCTATTTTGTGAAAAAAGGCAGATACCAGTGGGAAGTGCACTTGCCACATGTTGTCATTTTCGCCTACCTACTTGTGTCTCCTACTAGGTTGTCACTTTCTACAGAGATGCAGTCCTTTTCTGGAAGGGAGGGGACTCACATTCAGGGAGGCCACGCAGGCCTGGGGTGGCAGGGTGGGGCGAGCACGTGCCTTTGAGTTCCAGCTGGGTCTTTCCGCCTTTGTGTGATGCATGGAGGGATGGCTTTGTTTGGATGGGTGAGGGACAGCACCTGTGGGACTGGATGCCTGGGGCCAGGACGGTTGGCATCCTTGGGAAGGAGCTCTCAGCAAGGAGGGGTGGGCCCCAGGGAAAGGGTCTGGGCCATTCTTGGCATAGCAGGCAGGGTGTGCCCTGGAGTTCTCCCTTACACCAAGACAGGTTCCTGGCCCGGTGACTACCCTACCCTCCTACCGCCAGTGCTGTTCAGAAAATAAACCAGGCTGTCATTAACCAGTTAACGTAATTTAGAACCGGCATGAAAAAGAAGGAATGGAAAGGTGGACAAGGGAAAGAGTTCACCCAGGATTGAAACAGTACAGCCTCCAGCCAGCTCTCCCTGAGGCTGTACTGGCATCCAGGTTATCTTGAACCATGGACTGCCGCTAAAATTTTGGTAGCTAAGGAGCTTCGTGTGCACAGGGTGGCTCTGACCTGACCACAGTGGTCAGTGTGCCCTGCTCTGCACAGAGTGTTTGGGGAGATGTTTGCTACAATCCAGTGCACTTTGCACAAAGCCAAGAGATGTGTACGGGATCCTAGAATGTTAGTTGCTATAGCAACATCTGCCTTTATTATCACCTAAATCCATTCACTGTATAAATATAGTAACTATTTGACTTCCCCACCCCCTAGTCCACTAGGTAGGATGTTTTAAAAATTGTGAGAATCAAGAGTCAAGACCAACAAACTCCATGTCATGAATGTGTGTAGAAGGGACGTTTCTAGAGGAGGAGAGCCCAAGGACATTTGTGGGGGAGGTAGATTTTCACAGGTTGCAAGTTAGTGGAGTGACTGCTCCTTACAACCTAATTTAGGAAGAGTGAATTCCTAGCAGTAATGGGATGATTTTCCACATGGCAAGTTGAAAGAAGGGGAAAGAAGCAGGAAAGGTGCAGAAGAGGGAAACAGTATAGTGGAAAGAACTCTTATTTGTAATCAGACAGACCTTGGGCTCAAATCTTGGCATCACTGCTTACTCCCTGAGTAACACTGGGTCATTTAATCCTCTAAGCCTCAGTTTCCTCATCTATAAAATGGTAAAACCATATCCCACAGCCTGTTTCAGCAACTTGGGCTCCTTATATGAGGCCTGAAGATCCCATTTCTAACACTGGGCCAGAGCGTGTTTACCAGCAGTAGTTTATTTCCTACACAACAACTCAGTCCTCTGCAGGGGACCCTGAGAAGGGGCAGGCCCAGCAGGGCTTGGTGTGGCCGATCCTTGTGCCAGTCTGGGCTAGGGGGCCTGGCCAGCCAGACAGGCTGGGCAGAGCAAGGCAGGGCAAGGTAGGGAGCGGGAAGGAGAAGGCTCCTGACAACAGATTTTCCATGGTTTTTTTCCTCTGAAGATCCAGTTTCCATATGCAAAGCTACTCACCAGGATTGGATGGGGGCGGAGAAGGAAGCCACGGGCAGGAGTCCAGCATCCAGCAGCTGTTTTTGGAGAACCTGCTCGGAGCCAGCCTCTGTGCTGGGAACTAGGATGTGAGGAGGGACAGACACACCAGGGCCAAAGGGATCGCTGCCACAGAGAGGACAGAAACTTTCTCTCACTCTTGTCTGAGCTCCCAGCATTCTTGCTCCCTGCGAGGAACTGATTTTTTCCTGGCAATCCAAGTAACAAAAATAGAGTGCACCTGCCACTTGCCAGGCCCTGTGCTAAGTGCTTTACATATATTAATTCATTTAATCCTCACAGTAATTCCATAATGTAGGAACTGGCATTGTCCCATTTCTCAGATGAGTAAACTGAGGCCCAGAGCGTGACATGCACAGGAGTACTGGATCCAACCTGAGAGTGTATTTATCTGTAATTCTCATGGGAGGATGCACACGAAGCACGGAGTCTGCACCTGGCTGCAGTAAGTGCTCAGTAAATGCTGTGATGGTTATTCTCTGGCAGAAACTTCTCAGGCCTGAGAAATTCAACTTTTTTTTCTTTTTGGAAATGGCTCTCATTGCCCCCAGAATATTGGCTTGGGAGAACCTCTTCCCTCTGTGACCAGAAGTCTACAAACAAGTAAATCTTGTTAGGAGGGAAGGGGGTGGGGACAGGAAAGGAGCCAGGCCGGGGTACTAGGGCTGTGCAGCCATTGCCCTGATTATAGTCAGGACTGGGTTCCAATCCTGCCTCAGGCATTACTAGCTTCCCATCCTTAGGCAAGTCACATAAATGTTCTGAGCACCACTTGTAGTGCCCTTGTGAGGATTCAGTGATGTAAGTTGTGGGAGGCTCATAGCATGATGCCTGGTACTTAGGAAGAGCTTGGTAAATGTAGCCCCAGTGACCTTGAGAACAGCGATGCTGATGGTAGGTATGGCGATCATGAAATGATGATTTGAACTCTTCTTGCTCCCATTTTCTTGTTCTCTTTGGCCCTAATCAGGTTCCTGAAGGTAGGAGTGAAGAGTTGTGAGCTTTGTATAGGCTCTGAGAAGTCCTGCAGTAAAAGCATCTTAGTTTTGTCAAACCTGTATTTCCTAATTTATTTGTGCACAGAGGCCCCTGAGCTAGGGGACAGAGTCCTCTATCCCCAGGACACTGTTGCCCTACCCTGTTACTGAGCTGGGCCTCCCATGGTGCCATGGTGGGGGTACGGCAATGATGTTGGCCATTCCTCCCACCCTGGAGGGTTGTGGTGGTCTCTGAGGAGATGTTAGTAGTGGAATGGCCAATTACCCTGCTTTGCCTGAGACATCCTAGGTGTTAGCTGTGAAAATCCTGCATCTTGGAAACCTCTTAAGCCTGAGCAAAGAGATTGGCTGGCTGGACACCTTAGTTCGCCCTTTTCTGTCCCTCTTTCATCCTCTCATCTTGTAGGAGGTGCAAATGTCATAAGTGGGAATACAGAGGAGAATATAAATAAACTGATAATTCATAATATGATAATTTTGGATCCAGATTAAAGCCCAAATATGATAATAACTGGAAATACAAATAAGAATGGAAATTCCATTAATAAGAAAAAGGCTTCTATGATCCCCCAAGTCACCTCATTCTCCAATACTATGGCCTCAAGCTATTCCTCCCCCAACTTAACAGTCAAACCAGGAGCTCCTTTCTTGTGCTGAGAACTAGGCTGACTTGCTGAGCCTGGCAGGGGAGGGAAGAAGGGATCCTAGTGGATGTGTTCCAGGAAGGTGACCCTGCCTGGCCGGGGAGAAAATGCTGAGATGATTGCAAGCGGGAGGGACACAAGATCCTGGTCCTGGCTGGCTAGACACTGTGATGGGACACAAGGTTCTGATGGGGAACTGTTTGCTATGTCAACAAGGCATGAACCAAAGACCTCAATGTCCCAGCCCATTTCCCCCCAAATATGAGCTTTACCCTCCTTGTAGGTATCATGGGGACATCTAAAATTAGGAGTATTAGAAGCATCTACTTAAGCCTTCTCTCTCACCTGTGGAGTGACTCACTCACCTCATGTCCCTTCAAATCTTCCTTCACTCAATGTGCTTTGTTAAAATTGTGATCAAGTTTCAATACATCTTTACAACTTGTTTTAGACTGTCTTTTGATTATCTACTGCTGCATAAAAAGCCACCCCAAGACTTATTAAGCCCACAGACACTATGGATCAGGAATTCTAACAGAGCACACTGGGGCTGGCTTGTCTGTTTCAGAATGTCTAGAGCCTCCTCTGGGAAGACTTGAACAACTGGGAGAGACTTGGAAGAGCAGAACAGGGAGAACAAGCTTTTATGTCTCTTCTTACAAGGGCATTGATCCATCATCACGATCTGATTACCTCCCCAGGGCCCACCTCCTAATACTGTCACATGGGGGGTTAGGATTTCAATATATGAATTTTGGGGGTACACAAACATTCAGTCCCTTACATATGGTGGCTTAGAGCCCCAAGAACAAATGTTTCAGCCAACAAGGCAAAAGCTGAATGGGCCTTTATGACTAGCTTCCATAATACTCTGTGTTGAAGGGGTCATAAACCCACTTGTATTCAAGGGGAGGGAATATACACTCCGCATTTCAATGGGAAGAGAATCAGTGCATCTGTCTGATGACCCAACATTCAAGAGGTTCATTCACTAAGCAGAGAAGTGAAATCTCAAAGATAAGTTAGAGGGATGATTAATAAGGTGGGTAACTTCATTTATTTTATTTTATTTTTTGGTCAAAATTTCCTTTAAGAATAACTTCTTTAAATTGATCAAAAGAATAATAAGTGATGGGTATGCTTCTCAAGCTGTATTTCTTGGACAGAGATTCTTAGAGCCATCTTACAAAAGAAACAAACATACACACCTTTTTATTTCCAAATAAGTTTGGAAAATGCTTCAGATTACACACAGCCCCCTTTCAGAGAGTCATGATGCATATTGACACATTAAAGTTCCTGGGAAGTCCTGCAGCAAAGAAATGTTTATTTCCTTTTAGAGTTTAGATTTTCCAAAACCTATGAACACAGAACCTTTAACATTTTCTTCTTAGTTGGAGTACCAGTTGAAATTTTGTCAAACTAATGTTTCTTAAGCTTCCCTTAAGAAAGGTTGTCTAGACTCTAAATTCCAGAGCAAGCTTTTTCAGAAGGGCAAGTCTTAAAAGTATTATTCAATAATGTCTTCAATAATTGTAGCATAATTTCTAGCACTGGATTTGAATATTTACACCAGACCAATTAAATTAGAATCTTGGGAGGTGGGGCCTGAGCTTTGCAATTTTTGAAACTCACCTCAGGTGATAGGCAGTCGTGTTGAGAGCCACTGACTTGGACTATTATTTGAGAGAATGGCTGTTTATTCTTGGGAGGTTGTACATTTTGTTCAATGGTTACTTGCTGGAAAATTGGGAGAACAAAGAGGCATATTTGCAACTCTTAATGAAGGGAGAATCACAGAAGAGACAGACTAGATGTGGAATGTCCGTGTGCACCCTGTTCTGCCCCATGGGTCCTGGTTATCTACTCCCCCTAACTGCACCTACTTCTACCCATGCCCTCTAGATTGCATTTTCAAAGTCATTACTGACTGTACTGCTGAAGTCACCTCCTCTTACACCCCCCCCAAACGCTGAGGACTTTATTCTAGAATGGCTAATTTAAATTGGGGATGGGTACCACTGGGGGAGGGAAACTAACTCTTAGGGAACTAACTCTTATTTCCAAAACTGGTGTGGAGATTCAAAGGGAGGAGGTTAGAAAAGAGGGCAGACATGAGGATAGAGGAGTAGAGAGAGGAAATGTGCTCATCAGTGAAAGGAACCTTCCTCCTTTGGGGAAGGACCGAAGCTTTAGAGTGTCCATGCCACAGACTAGAGATAGTTCATATAGCATACAGCTCTAGGTTCTCCATTTCTGTTGCATAATTTTCTCTAATTAATCCAATCCTTTGGTAAAAACTGCCTGTGGGATGATAAGTGTTGAATAAAGAGAAAGGTCAGAAAGGGAAGTGCGGCCAGCCCCGAGACCCTCCTCCATGGTGTCCTTAGGGGCGTCTGCATCTGGCAGTTCTACGTGGAGACCGTCTGTGACATGAATGATGGTCCGAGGTGGAGAGGGAGGAGGCAAGACAAGTGCCCTGAGTGCCCTTTGGATAAACCAATCTGCATCCGACATATAATAGGGAAAGGTGACCGTGAAGGTAAAGGATAGAGCAGAGGTGGAGGAAAGAGAGCCTGATGCCTGAACTACACAGGAACAAACCGTTCCTGTGTCCTTCTCTAACCATTTCCCCTTTGCTAGACTGTTGGTTTGTTTCAGGGTCCTTCTGTTATATGACACTGCATGAGCGCTGTGGTGTCTGGGATAATTTCCTTAGGACGGATTCCCAGGATTGGAATTACTGAATGAAAGGATGTAGGTATTTTTAGGGACTTGGATATATATTACCAACCACCCCCCTAGAAAATCTGTATAATTTAAACCCCTGTTAGAAGTGTGCATGAGTACTTGTTTCCCACGTCTGCCAACACTGAGCATTTTAACTTAAAAAATATTTCTTGGTGCTCTTCTTAGTTTTTCTTTCATTGTTCCCTTTCTAGCATATTCTAGAAAGAAAAACTTTCCAGCTTTATTGAGATATGATGACATGTAACACTGTGTAAGTTTGAGGTGTACAGCATGTTGGTTTGGTACATATGTATTGTGAAATGATTATCACAGTAGCCTTAGTTAACACCTCCATCATCTCACATAATGCCATTTTTTTTTCTGGTGAGAACATTTATGAAATACTCTTTTAGCAACTTTCAAGTATATAAGACAGTATTGTTAACTCTAATCACCATGTTGTATATTAGATTCCCAGAACTTCTTTATCTTATAACTGGAAGTTTGTGTTCTTTGACTAGCAACTCCCCATTTTCCCCACCCCCCAGTCCCTGGCAACCACCTATCTTCTCTCTGTTTCTATGAATTTGGCTTTTTAAGATTCCACATGTAAGTGATATTGTTCAGTATTTATCTTTCTCTGTCTGACTTTTTTTACTTCTCAGAAAGTCCTAAAGGTCCATCCGTGTTGCAAATGGCAGGATTTCCTTCTTTCTCATGGCTGAATAATGCACAGACACAGATACACACACACACACACACACACACACACATGTATTAATATATTATTGTATAAAATCTTTTTATCCTTTTATCCATAGAGGACACTTTCCATATCTTGGCCACTGTGAATAATGTTAGAGTGAACATGAGTGTATATCTCTCTTCAAGACCTTGATTTCATTTCCTTTGGATATATACCTAGAAATGGGATTGCTGGATCATATGGTAATTCTCTTTTTTTTTGTTTTTGAGAGGGCATCTCTCATATTTATTGATCAAATGGTTGTTAACAACAATAAAATTCTGTATAGGGGACTCAATGCTCAATGCACAATCATTAATCCACCCCAAGCCTAATTCTCGTCAGTCTCAATCTTCTGAAGCATAACGAACAAGGTCTTACATGGTGAACAAATTCTTACATAGTAAATAAGTTCTTACCTGGTGAACAGTACAAGGGCATTCATCACAGAAACTTTCAGTTTTGATCACGCATCATGAACTATAAACAATCAGGTCAAATATGAATATTCGTTTGATTTTTATACTTGATTTATATGTGAATCCCACATTTCTCCCTTAATATTATTATTATTATTATTATTATTATTTTTTTTTTTTTTTTTGAGAGGGCATCTCTCATATTTATTGATCAAAGGGTTGTTAACAACAATAAAATTCAGTATAGGGGGATCAACGCTCAATGTACAATCATTAATCCATCTCAAGCCTAATTCTCGTCAGTCTCCAATCTTCTGAAGCATAACAAACAAGTTCTTACATGGTGAACGAATTCTTACATAGTGAATAAATTCTTACATGGTGAACAGTACAAGGGCATTCATCACAGAAACTTTCGGTTTTGATCATGCATTATGACCTATAAACAATCAGGTCAAATATGAATATTCGTTTGATTTTTGTACTTGATTTATATGTTGATCCCACATTTCTCCTATTATTATTATTATTTTTATTTTTAATAAAATGCTGAAGTGGTAGGTAGATGCAAGATAAAGGTAGAAAACATAGTTTAGTGCTGTAAGAAGGCAAATGTAGATGATCAGATGATCAGGTGTGTGCCTATGGACTAAGTATTAATCCAGGCTAGACAAGGGCAGCAAGACATCCACGGATGCAGAAGATTTCTCTCAAAGCAGGGGGGGTGAGGTTCTGAGCCTCACCTCTGTTGATCCCCAAATTCTCACCTGATGGCCCCCCTGCGACTGTGCCTGTCTTAGGTTGTTCCTCCCTTGAGGAATCTTACCCGTCTCTGGCTAACCAGTCATCTTCCGGGGCCATACAGGGAAATGTAAAGTTGGTAAGTGAGAGAGAAGCCATATTGTTTGCAAAGGTTAGCTTTTTACTTCTTTGCAGATTTATGCCCTGTGGCTTCTATGCCCAGCACTTGTCTCGAGGTATCTTTACCACCTGGAGGAATTATGATACTCGGTAAATTCGATATGAGGCACGAATTCTATTTAAGGGTTGTAATTAGGAAGGAAGAAGAAAAGCTATAGATGTAGCATATGAAGGAAACATGGGAGGATTGATTATTTCTTTGACATATCTTCTTGTATAGTACCTTAAGTATGTATAGGTTTTAAACTACTAACTAATTTGCACACACATGTTAACATAATAGGAATACGGTGACATAAACAAAGCAAATCTATAATTACCATCCATCTCCAGTGAAGCCAAGAAAACCATTTAGGCACCCTAGGCATTTGTGAAAATTTATCTATGATATGATGGATATTGTCCAACTGTACTTGAACCATCAGACAAATTAAAGCAGCCCATTTCTGGGATCTGTTCACATCCCATATGTTCTTTTAACCATAGATAGTCTATAGTCATGAGATTTTGGAGTGCTACACCTTGCACCCCTCCCAACTCCTGGTTGAGTTCCAACAGTACAGATCCGGTCAAATTCGTTGTCTCACTGTATGCACATGCCAGCCTAGACATCTCCCTCCTCATTCCTATGGCAAGTCCAGGAGACGGTGGGCTGGATGCAGCCACAACCGCAGCATCGTCCGGATCCCTGTGGAGGCTTTTTGATGATCATCCCCCGGCACAAGTCCTCCAGAGAGTGCTGATGCCGGAAGCTCCTCCTCATATCGTATCTTAGTTCATTTTCTGGGTATCCAAGCTAGGCCTTGATCTTCTGCATAGAAACAAACAGACCCTTTGCCCACACTTTGACATGCCCTCTATACCACTGTGCAGAACTCATTGGAGGTCAGCACACAGTAACTGCTTTTTTTTTTTTTTTTTTTTTTAATTAAGAGAAAGGAATATTATCAGAAAAGAGTATCTCCATAGCTGATCATCTGACACCCTTTAAGTGATCAACATTAACGATATTTAAAGCATGCGTTGATCTTTGATTTACCAATAATTTTATCCTGTTAAGGAGTAATCCCCCTTTTCTTTCTTTCTTTCTTTCTTTTTTTTTTTTTAATTTTTAATCTACACTTACATGAAGAATACTATGTTTACTATGCTCTCCGCTATATCAGGTCCCCCCTAACAACCACATTACGGTTACTGTCCATCAGCTTAGCAAAATGTTGTAGAGTCACTACTTGTCCTCTCTGTGTTGTGCAGACCACCCTCCCCTTTCTCCCTCTCTCCCATGCATGCTAATCTTAATAGCCCCGTTCTTCTCCCCCCCCCCCCTTATCCCTCCCTGCCCACCCATCCTCCCCAGTTCCTTTCCCTTTGGTACCTGTTAGTCCATTTTTGGGTTCTGTAATTCCACTGCTGTTTTGTTCCTTCAGTTTTTCCTTTGTTCCTATACTCCTCAGATGAGTGAAATCATTTGGTATTTCTCTTTTTCCGCTTGGCTTATTTCACTGAGCATAATACTCTCCAGCTCCATCCATGTTGCTGCAAATGGTTGGATTTTTCCACTTCTTATGGCTGAGTAGTATTCCATTGTGTATATGTACCACATCTTCTTTATCCATTCATCTACAGATGGACATTTAGGTTGCTTCCAATTCTTGGCTATTGTAAATAGTGCTGCGATAAACATAGGAGTGCATCTGTCTTTCTCAAACTTGATTGCTGCGTTCTTAGGGTAAATGCCTAGGAGTGGAATTCCTGCGTCAAATGGTAGGTCTGTTTTGAGCATTTTGATGCACCTCCATACTGCTTTCCACAATGGTTGAACTAATTTACATTCCCACCAGCAGTGTAGGAGGGTTCCCCTTTCTCCACAGCCTCGCCAACATTTGTTGTTGTTTGTCTTTTGGATGGCAGCTATCCTTACTGGTGTGAGGTGATACCTCATTGTAGTTTTAATTTGCATTTCTCTGATAATTAGCGATGTGGAGCATCTTTTCATGTGTCTCTTGGCCATCTGTATTTCTTTTTTGGAGAACTGTCTGTTCAGTTCCTCTGCCCATTTTTTAATTGGGTTATTTGTTTTTTGTTTGTTGAGGCGTGTGAGCTCTTTATATATTCTGGACGTCAAGCCTTTATCGGATCTGTCATTTTCAAATATATTCTCCCATACTGTAGGGTTCCTTTTTGTT
The DNA here is from genome assembly GCF_040802235.1 of Manis javanica. Taxonomy (NCBI): domain Eukaryota; kingdom Metazoa; phylum Chordata; class Mammalia; order Pholidota; family Manidae; genus Manis; species Manis javanica. The sequence continues at coordinate 89,504,606 of NC_133166.1, forward strand.
CTATTGATGGTGTCTTTCGCTGTACAGAAGCTTTTCAGCTTAATGTAGTCCCATTTGCTCATTTTTGCTGTTGTTTTCCTTGCCCGGGAAGATATGTTCAAGAAGAGGTCACTCATGTTTATGTCTAAGAGGTTTTTGCCTATGTTTTTTTCCAAGAGTTTAATGGTTTCATGACTTACATTCAGGTCTTTGATCCATTTTGAGTTTACCTTTGTATATGGGGTTAGACAATGGTCCAGTTTCATTCTCCTACATGTAGCTGTCCAGTTTTGCCAGCAACATCTGTTGAAGAGACTGTCATTTTGCCATTGTATGTCCATGGCTCCTTTATCAAATATTAATTGACCATATATGTTTGGGTTAATTTCTGGGGTCTCTAATCTGTTCCACTGGTCTGTGGCTCTGTTCTTGTGCCAGTACCAAATTGTCTTGATTACTATGGCTTTGTAGTAGAGCTTGAAGTTGGGGAGTGAGATCCCCCCTACTTTATTCTTCTTTTTCAGGATTGCTTTGGCTATTCGGGGTCTTTGGTGTTTCCATATGAATTTTTGAATTATTTGTTCCAATTCATTGAAGAATGTTGATGGTAATTTGAGAGGGATTGCATCAAATCTGTATATTGCTTTGGGCAGGATGGCCATTTTGACGATATTAATTCTTCCTAGCCATGAGCGTGGGATGAGTTTCCATTTATTAGTGTCCCCTTTAATTTCTCTTAAGAGTGACTTGTAGTTTTCAGAGTATAAGTCTTTCACTTCTTTGGTTAGGTTTATTCCTAGGTATTTTATTCTTTTTGATGCAATGGTGAATGGAATCGTTTTCCTGATTTTTCTTTCTATTGATTCGTTGTTAGTGTATAGGAAAGCTACAGATTTCTGTGTGTTAATTTTGTATCCTGCAACTTTGCTGTATTCCGATATCAGTTCTAGTAGTTTTGGGGTGGAGTCTTTAGGGTTTTTTATGTACAGTATCATATCATCTGCAAATAGTGACAGTTTAACTTCTTCTTTACCAATCTGGATTCCTTGTATTTCTTTGTTTTGTCTGATTGCCATGGCTAGGACCTCCAGTACTATGTTAAATAACAGTGGGGAGAGTGGGCATCCCTGTCTGGTTCCCGATCTCAAAGGAAATGCTTTCAGCTTCTCGCTGTTCAGTATAATGCTGGCTGGGGGTTTATCATATATGGCCTTTATTATGTTGAGGTACTTGCCCTCTATTCCCATTTTGCTGAGAGTTTTTATCATGAATGGATGTTGAATTTTGTCAAATGCTTTTTCAGCATCTATGGAGATGATCATGTGGTTTTTGTCTTTCTTTTTGTTGATGTGGTGGATGATGTTGATAGATTTTCGAATGTTGTACCATCCTTGCATCCCTGGGATGAACCTCACTTGGTCATGGTGTATGATCCTTTTGATATACTGTTGAATTCTGTTTGCTAATATTTTATTGAGTATTTTTGCATCTACATTCATCAGGGATATTGGTCTTTAATTTTCTTTTTTGGTGGGGTCTTTGCCTGGTTTTGGTATTAGGGTGATGTTGGCCTCATAGAATGAGTTTGGGAGTATTCCCTCTTCTTCTATTTTGTGGAACACTTTAAGGAGAATGGGTATTATGTCTTCTCTGTGTGTCTGATAAAATTCCGAGGTAAATCCGTCCAGCCCCGGGGTTTTGTTCTTGGGTAGTTTTTTGATTACTGTTTCAATTTCTTTGCTTGTAATTGGTTTGTTTAACTTTTGTCTTTCTTCCTTGGTCAGTCTTGGGAGGTTGTATTTTTCTAGGAAGTTGTCCATTTCTTCTAGGTTTTCCAGCTTGTTGGCATATAGGTTTTCATAGTAGTCTTTAATAATTCTTTGTATTTCTGTAGAGTCTGTCATGATTTTTCCATTCTCATTTCTGATTATGTTGATTTGTGTTGACTCTCTTTTTCTCTTAATAAGTTGGGCTAGAGGCTTATCTATTTTGTTTATTTTCTCAAAGAACCAGCTCTTGGTTTTGTTGATTTTTGCTATTGTTTTATTCTTCTCAATTTTGTTTATTTCCTCTCTGATCTTTATTATGTCCCTCCTTCTGCTGACTTTAGGCCTCATTTGTTCTTCTTTTTCCAGTTTTAATAATTGTGATGTTAGACTATTCATTTGGGATTGTTCTTTCTTCTTCAAGTGTGCCTGGATTGCTATATACTTTCCTCTTAAGACTGCTTTCGCTGCACCCCACAGAAGTTGGGGCTTAGTGTTGTTGTTGTCATTTGTTTCTATATATTCCTTGATCTCTATTTTGATTTGTTCATTGATCCATTGATTATTTAGTAGCATGTTGTTAAGCCTCCATTTGTTTGTGAGCCATTTTGTTTTCTTTGTAGAATTTATTTCTACTTTCATACCTTTGTGGTCTGAAAAATTGGTTGGTAGAATTTCAATATTGTGGAATTTACTGAGGCTCTTTTTGTGAGCTAGTATGTGGTCTATTCTGGAGAATGTTCCATGTGCACTTGAGAAGAATGTATATCCTGTTGCTTTTGGATGTAGAGTTCTATAGATGTCTATTAGGTCCATCTATTCTAGTGTGTTGTTCAGTGCCTGTGTGTCTTTACTTATTTTCTGCCTGGTGGATCTATCCTTTGGGGTGAGTGGTGTGTTGAAGTCTCCTACAATGAATGCATTGCAGTCTATTTCCCTCTTTAGTTCTGTTAATATTTGCTTCACATATGCTGGTGCTCCTGTATTGGGTGCATATATATTTAGAATGGTTATATCCTCTTGTTGGACTGAGCCCTTTATCATTATGTAGTATCCTTCTTTATCTCTTGTTACTTTCTTTGTTTTGAAGTCTATTTTGTCTGATATTAGTACTGCAACCCTTGCTTTCTTCTCACTGTTGTTTGCCTGAAATATGTTTTTCCATCCCTTGACTTTTAGTCTATGCTTATCTTTGGGTTTAAGGTGAGTTTCTTGTAAGCAGCATATAGATGGGTCTTGCTTTTTTATCCATTCTATTACTCTATGTCTTTTGATTGGTGCATTAAGTCCATTTACATTTAGGGTGACTATTGAGAGGTATGTACTTATTGCCATTGCAGGCTTTAGATTCGTGGTTACCAAAGGTTCAAGGTTAGCTTCTTTAGTATCTTACTGCCTAACTTAGCTCGCTTATTGAGCTGTTATATACACTGTCTGGAGATTCTTTTCTTCTCTCCCTTCTTATTCCTCCTCCTCCATTCTTCATATGTTGTGTGTTTTGTTCTGTGTTCTTTTTAGGGGTGCTCCCATCTAGAGCAGTCCCTGTAGGATGCCCTGTAGAGGTGGTTTGTGGGAAGCAAATTCCCTCAGCTTTTGCTTGTCTGGGAATTGTTTAATCCCGCCATCATATTTAAATGATAGTCGTGCTGGATACAGTATCCTTGGTTCAAGGCCCTTCTGTTTCAATACATCAAATATATCATGCCATTCTCTTCTGGCCTGTAGGGTTTCTGTCGAGAAGTCTGATGTTAGCCTGATGGGTTTTCCTTTATAGGTGACCTTTTTCTCTCTAGCTGCCTTTAAAACTCTTTCCTTGTCCTTGATCCTTGCCATTTTAATTACTATGTGTCTTGGTGTTGTCCTCCTTGGATCCTTTCTGTTGGGAGTTCTGTGTAATTCCATGGTCTGTTCGATTATTTCCTCCCCCAGTTTGGGGAAGTTTTCAGCAATTATTTCTTCAAAGAGACTTTCTATTCCTTTTCCTCTTTCTTCCTCTTCTGGTATCCCTATAATACGACCATTATTCCTTTTGTATTGGTCACATATTTCTCTTAGTGTTGTTTCATTCCTGGAGATCCTTTTATCTCTCTCTATGTCAGCTTCTATATGTTCCTGTTCTCTGGCTTCTATTCCTTCAATGGCCTCTTGCATCTTATCCATTCTGCTTATAAATCCTTCCAGGGATTGTTTCAGTTCTGTGATCTCCTTCCTGACATCTGTGATCTCCTTCCGGACTTCATCCCACTGCTCTTGCATTTTTCTCTGCATCTCATCCCACTGCTCTTGCATTTTCCTCTGCATCTCATCCCATTGCTCTTGCATTTTTCTCTGCATCTCTGTCAGCATGTTCATGATTTTTATTTTGAATTCTTTTTCAGGAGGACTAGTTAGGTCTGTCTCCCTCTCAGGTGTTGTCTCTGTGATCTTTGTCTGCCTGTAGTTTTGCCTTTTCATGGTGATAGAGATAGTTTGCAGAGCTGGTACAAGTGACCGCTGGAAGAGCTTCCCTTCTTGTTGGTTTGTGGCCTTTTCCTGGGAGAACAGCGACCTCTAGTGGCTTGTGCTGGGCAGCTGTGTGCAGACAGGGCTTCTGCTTCCTGCCCAGTTGCTTTGGGGTTTATCTCTGCTGTTGCTGTGGGCTTGGCCTGGCTGGGGCTGTTCTTCCAAAATGGTGGAGCCCCGTTGGAGGGGGAGCGGCCGGAAGGCTATTTATCTCTGTAAGGGGCCTCTGTGCTCCCTGCTGCCCAGGGGGTTAGAGTGCCCAGAGATCCCCAGATTCCCTGCCTCTGGTCTAAGTGACCTGTCCTGCCCCTTTAAGACTTCCAAAAAGCACTCTCCAAACCAAAACAACAACAGCAACAATGAGAGAGGGAACAGAAAGGAAAAAAAAAGGAAAAAACACGTGATTTTTTTTTTTTTTTTTTCCTCAGGTGCCAGTCCCAGGCACCCGCTCACTGGTCCTGCTGCCCTGTCTCCCTAGCACCAGGGTCCCTGTCCTTTCAAGGCTTCCAAAAAGCACCCACCCACCGGTCCCGCAGGGAAGGAACGCTCGATATTCTTTGTTCTCAGGCACTGGTCCCAGGCACCCGCTCACCAGTCCCGCCGCCCTGCCTCCCTAGCACTGGGGTCCCTGTCCCTTTAAGGCTTCCAAAAAGCGCTCGCCAAATGAGAAAAAAAAAGGGGAAAAACGCGCAATTTCCTCCGTCCTCAGGCGCCGGTCTCAGGCACCCGCCCGCCGGTCCCGAAGGGAGAAACGCGGGATATTCTTTGTCCTCAGGTGCAGGTCCCAGGCACCTGCTCACCGGTCCCGCCACCCTGCCTACCTAGCAATGGGGGCCCGTCCCTTTAAGGCTTCCAAAAAGCACTCACCAAAAAAAAAACCGCACTGGTTTCTTTCCACCCGCTGGGAGCCGGGGGGAGGGCGCTCGGGTCCCGCCGGGCCGGGGCTTGTATCTTACCCCCTTTGGAAGGTGCTGGGTTCTTGCAGGTGTGGATGTGGTCTGGATGTTGTCCTGGGTCCTGTGGTCTCTATTTTAGGAAGATTTTTCTTTGGTATATTTTCATAGCTCTATGTGTTTTTGGGAGGAGATTTCCACTGCTCTACTCACGCCGCCATCCTGGCTCCACCCCTATTATTATTATTTTTAATAAAATGCTGAAGTGGTAGGTAGATACAAGATAAAGGTAGAAAACATAGTTTAGTGTTGTAAGAGAGCAAATGTAGATGATCAGGTGTGTGCCTGTTGACTAAGTGTTAATCCAAGCTAGACAAGGGCAATAAAACATCCACGGATGCAGAAGATTTCTCTCAAAACAGGGGGGGTGAGGTTCTGAGCCTCACCTCTGTTGATCCCCAATTTTTCACCTGATGGCCCCCCTGCGACTGTGCCTGTCTTAGGTTGTTCCTCCCTTGAGGAATCTTACCCGTCTCTGGCTAACCAGTCATCTTCCGGGGTCATACAGGGAAATGTAAAGTTGCTAAGTGAGAGAGAAGCAATATTGTTTGAAAAGGTTAGCTTTATACTTCTTTGCAGATTTATGCCCTGTGGCTTCTAAGCCCAGTATTTGTCTTGAGGTATCTTTACCACTTGGAAGAATTATGATACTCGGTAAATTTGATATGAGGCATGAATTCTATTTAAGGGTTGTAATTAGGAAGGAAGAAGAAAAACTATAGAGGTAGCAGACGGGAGAAAACATGGGAAGATTGATTATTTCTTTGACATATCTTCTTGTAGAGTAACTTAAGCATGTATAGGTTTTAAACTACTAATTAAATTGCGTACACACATTAACATAATAGGAATACAGTTACATATCCAAAGCATACCTATAATTACCAGCCATCTCCGTGAAACCAAGAAAACCAGTGAGGTACCCTAGGCATTTGTGAAAATTTATCTATGATATGATGGATATTATCCAACTGAACTTGAACAGTCTGAGAGAAATCAGACAAATTAAAACAACCCATTCTTGGGGACTGTTCACATCCCATATGTTCTTTTAACAGTAGATAGTCTGTAGTTGTAAGATTTTGGAGCGCTACAACTTGCACTTCTCCTAATTCTTGGTTGAGTTCCAACTGTATAGATCCAGTCAAATTTGTTGTTTTACTGTATGCACAGGCCAGCTTAGATATCTCCTTCTTCATTCCCATGGCAAGTCCAGGAACCGGTGGGATGAATGCAGCTACACCTGTAGCAGCACCTGGATCTTTGTTGAGGTTTTTTGATGATCATCTTCTGGTATGACTCTTCCAGAGAGTGCTGATGTTGGAAGTTCTTCTTCATATTGTATCTTAGTTCATTTTCTGGGTAGCCAAATTAGGCTTTGATCCTCTATATAAACACAAACAGACCCTTTGCCCACACTTTGATATGCCCTTTATACCATTGTACAGAACTCATTGGAAGTCACCACACAGGAACTGCTTTTTTTTTTTTTTAAGAAAAAGAAATATTATTGGAACAATGTACCTCCATAGCCGATCATCTGAGACCCTTTAAGTGATCAAAATTAAGGATATTTAAAGCATGCATTAATCGTTGATTTACAGTTAGTTTTATCCTATCAGGGAGTAATACCCCTTTTCTTTCTTTTTTTTTTTGTTATCATTAATCTACACTTACATGAAGAACACTATGTCTACTAGGCTCTCCCCTATACCAGGTCCCCCCTATAAACCCCTTTACAGTCACTGTCCATCAGCATAGCAAAGTGTTGTAGAGTCACTACTTGTCTTCTCTGTGTTGTACAGCCCTCCACTTTCTCCCACCCCCCATGCATGCTAATCTTAATACCCCCGTTCTTCTTCCCCCCACCTTATCCCTCCCTACCCACCCATCCTCCCCAGTCCCTTTCCCTTTGGTACCTGTTAGTCTATTCTTGAGTTCTGTTATTCTGCTGCTGTTTTGTTCCTTCAGTTTTTCCTTTGTTCTTATACTCCACAGATGAGTGAAATCATTTGGTATTTCTCTTTCTCCGCTTGGCTTATTTTGCTGAGCATAATACCCTCCAGCTCCATCCATGTTGCTGCAAATGCTAGAATTTGCCCTTTTCTTATGGCTGAGTAGTATTCCATTGTGTATATGTACCACATCTTCTTTATCCATTCATCTACCGATGGACATTTAGGTTGCTTCCAATTCTTGGCTATTGTAAATAGTGCTGCAATAAACATAGGGGAGCATCTGTCTTTTTCAAACTTGATTGCTGCGTTCTTAGGGTAAATGCCTAGGAGTGGAATTCCTGGGTCAAATGGTAAGTCTGTTTTGAGCATTTTGATGAACCTCCATACTGCTTTCCACAATGGTTGAACTAATTTACATTCCCACCAGCAGTGTAGGAGGGTTTCCCTTTCTCCACAGCCTCACCAACATTTGTTGTTGTTTGTCTTTTGGATGGCAGCCATCCTTACTGGTGTGAGATGATACCTCATTGTAGTTTTAATTTGCATTTCTCTGATAATTAGCGATGTGGAGCATCTTTTCATGTGTCTCTTGGCCATCTGTATTTCTTTTTTAGAGAACTGTCTGTTCAGTTCCTCTGCCCATTTTTTAATTGGGTTATTTGTTTTTTGTTTGTTGAGGCATGTGAGCTCTTTATATATTCTGGACATCAAGCCTTTATCGGATCTGTCATTTTCAAATATATTCTCCCATACTGTAGGGTTCCTTTTTGTTCTATTGATGGTGTCTTTTGCGGTACAGAAGCTTTTCAGCTTAATATAGTCCCACTTGTTCATTTTTGCTGTTGTTTTCCTTGCCCGGGGAGATATGTTCAAGAAGAGATCACTCATGTTTATGTCTAAGAGGTTTTTGCCTATGTTTTTTTCCAAGAGTTTAATGGTTTCATGACTTACATTCAGGTCTTTGATCCATTTTGAGTTTACTTTTGTATATGGGGTTAGGCAATGGTCCAGTTTCATTCTCCTACATGTAGCTGTCCAGTTTTGCCAGCACCATCTGTTGAAGAGACTGTCATTTCGCCATTGTATGTCCATGGCTCCTTTATCAAATATTAATTGACCATATATGTTTGGGTTAATGTCTGGAGTCTCTAGTCTGTTCCACTGGTCTGTGGCTCTGTTCTTGTGCCAGTACCAAATTGTCTTGATTACTATGGCTTTATAGTAGAGCGTGAAGTTGGGGAAAGAAGTTTATTCTTCTTTCACAGGATTGCTTTGGCTATTTGGGGTCTTTGGTGTTTCCATATGAATTTTTGAGTTATTTGTTCCAGTTCATTGAAGAATGTTGCTGGTAGTTTCATAGGGATTGCATCAAATCTGTATATTGCTTTGGGCAGGATGGCCATTTTGACGATATTAATTCTTCCTAGCCACAAGCATGGGATGAGTTTCCATCTGTTAGTGTCCCCTTTAATTTCTCTTAAGAGTGACTTGTAGTTTTCAGAGTATAAGTCTTTCACTTCTTTGGTTAGGTTTATTCCTAGGTATTTTATTTTTTTTGATGCAATTGTGAATGGAGTTGTTTTCCTGATTTCTCTTTCTGTTGGTTCATTGTTAGTGTATAGGAAAGCCACAGATTTCTGTGTGTTGATTTTGTATCCTGCAACTTTGCTGTATTCTAATATCAGTTCTAGTAGTTTTGTGGTGGAGTATTTAGGGTTTTTTATGTATAGTATCATGTCATCTGCAAATAGTGACAGTTTAACTTCTTCTTTACCAATCTGGATTCCTTGTATTTCTTTGTTTTGTCCAATTGCCATGGCTAGGACCTCCAGTACTATGTTAAATAACAGTGGGGAGAGTGGGCTTCCCTGTCTAGTTCCCGATCTCAGAGGAAAAGCTTTCAGCTTCTCGCTGTTCAGTATAATGTTGGCTGTGGGTTTATGATATATGGCCTTTATTATGTTGAGGTACTTGCCCTCTATTCCCATTTTGCTGAGAGTTTTTATCATGAATGGATGTTGAATTTTGTCAAATGCTTTTTCAGTATCTATGGAGATGATCATGTGGTTTTTGTCTTTCATTTTGTTGATGTGGTGGACTTTCAAATGTTGTACCATCCTTGCATCCCTGGGATGAGTCCCACTTGGTCATGGTGTACGATCCTTTTGATGTATTTTTGAATTCGGCTTGCTAATATTTTGTTCAGTTTTTTTGCATCTATGTTCATCAGGGATATTGGTCTGTAGTTTTCTTTTTTGGTGGGGTCTTTGCCTGGTTTTGGTATTAGGGTGATGTTGGGTTTGGTATTAGGGTGATGTTCATAGAATGAGTTTGGTAGTATTCCCTCCTCTTCTATTTTTTGGAAAACTTTAAGGAGAATGGGTGTTATGTCTTCTCTGTATGTTTGATAAAATTCTGAGGTAAATCCATCTGGCCCAGGGGTTTTGTTCTTGGGTAGTTTTTTGATTACTGATTCAATTTTGTTGTTGGTAATTGGTCTGTTTAGATTTTCTGTTTCTTTCTGGGTTAGTCTTAGAAGGTTGTATTTTTCTAGGAAGTTGTCCATTTCTCCTAGGTTTCCCAGCTTGTTAGCATATAGGTTTTCATAGAATAATTCTTTGTATTTCTGTGGGGTCCGTTGTGATTTTTCCTTTCTCGTTTCTGATTCTGTTGATTTGTGTTGACTCTCTTTTCCTCTTAATAAGTCTGACTAGAGGCTTATCTATTTTGTTTATTTTCTTGAAGAACCAGCTCTTGGTTTCATTGATTTTTGCTATTGTTTTATTCTTCTCAATTTTATTTATTTCTTCTCTGATCTTTATTATGTCCCTCCTTCTGCTGACCTTAGGCCTCATTTGTTCTTCTTTTTCCAATTTTGATAATTGTGACATTAGACCATTCATTTGGAATTGTTCTTCCTTCTTTACATATGCCTGGATTGCTATATACTTTCCTCTTAAGACTGCTTTTGCTGTATCTCACAGTAGTTGGGGCTTTGTGTTGTTGTTGTCATTTGTTTCCATAAATTGCTGGATCTCCATTTTGATTTGGTCATTGATCCATTGATTATTTAGGAGCGTGTTGTTAAGCCTCCATGAGTTTGTGAGCCTTTTTGCTTTCTTTGTACAGTTTATTTCTAGTTTTATGCCATTGTGGTCTGAAAAGTTGGTTGGTAGGATTTCAATCTTTTCGAATTTACTGAGGCTCTTTTTGTGGCCTAGTATGTGGTTTATTCTGGAGAATGTTCCATGTGCACTTGAGAAGAATGTGTATCCTGTTGCTTTTGGATGTAGAGTTCTGTAGATGTTTATTAGATCCATCTGTTCTAGTGTGTTGTTCAGTGCTTCCGTGTCCTTACTTATTTTCTGTCTGGTGGATCTGTCCTTTGGAGTGAGTGGTGTGTTGAAGTCTCCCAGAATGAATGCATTGCATTCTATTTTCTCCTTTAGTTCTGTTAGTATTTGTTTCAGATATGTTGGTGCTCCTGTATTGGGTGCATATATATTTATAATGGTTATATCCTCTTGTTGGACTGAGCCCTTTATCATTATGTAATGTCCTTTTTTATCTTTTGTTACTTTCTTTATTTTGAAGTCTGTTTTGTCTGATACTAGTATTGCAACACCTGGTTTTTTCTCTCTGTTGTTTGCATGAAATATCTTTTTCCATCCCTTGACTTTAAGTCTGTGCATGTCTTTGGGTTTGAGGTGAGTCTCTTGTAAGCAGCATATGGATGAATCTTGCTTTTTTATCCATTCTATTACTCTGTGTCTTTTGATTGGTACATTCAATCCATTTACATGTAGGGTGATTATTGAAAGGTATGTACTAATTGCCATTGCAGGCTTTACGTTTGTGGTTACCAAAGGTCCAGGGTTAGCTTCTTTACTCTCTTACTGTCTAACTTTACTTGCTTGTTGAGCTATTATAAACATGGTCTGATGATTCTTTATTTCTCTCCCTTCTTATTCCTCCTCCTCCCTTCTTCATATGTTGGGTGGTTTGTTCTGTGCTCTTTTTAGGAGTGCTCCCATCTAGAGCAGTCCCTGTAAGATGCCCTGTAGAGGTGGTTTGTGGGAGGCAAATTCCCTCAGCTTTTGCTTGTCTGGGAATTGTTTAATCCCTCCTTCATATTTAAATGATAATCGTGCTGGATACAGTAGCTTGGTTCGAGGCCCTTCTGTTTCATTGCACTAAGTATATCACACCATTCTCTTCTGGCCTGTAGGGTTTCTGTTGAGAAGTCTGATGATAGCCTGATGGGTTTTCCTTTGTAGGTGACCTTTTTTTTTCTCTCTGGCTGCCTTTAATACTTTGTCCTTGTCTTTGATCTTTGCCATTTTAATTATTATGTGTCTTGGTGTTGCCCTCCTTGGATTCCTTGTCATGGGAGTTCTGTGTACCTCTGTGGTCTGAGAGGCCATTTCCTCCCCTAGTTTGGGGAAGTTTTCAGCAATTATTTCTTCAAAGACACTTTCTATCCCTTTTTCTCTCTCTTCTTCTTCTGGCACCCCTATAATGCGGATATTGTTCCGTTTCAATTGGTCACTCAGCTCTCTTAGAATTCTTTCATTCCTGGAGATCCTTTTATCTCTCTCTGCATCAGCTTCTCTGCGTTCCTGTTCTGTTTTCTAGTCCATTAATGGTCTCTTACATCTCATCCATTCTGTTTTGAAGTCCTTCCAGAGCTTGTTTTGTTTCTGTATTCTCCTTCCTTAGTTCTTGCATATTTCTCTGCAAGTCCATCAGCATGGTTATGACTTTTGTTTTGAATTCTTTTTCCCAAAGACTGGTTAAATCTATCTCCCCAGGTTCCTTCTCAGGGGAAGATGTTGCAGATGCTGAAGCTGTCTGGGTTAGTCTTGTCTGGATCAAATTTTTTTGCCTTTTCATGTTGATATGTGCTATTGACTGTCAGCTGGGAGAGCCAAACTTTTTACCTGCTACTGGCCTTTCTTTACTGGGACAACTGAGACCCCTAGTGGCTTGTGTTGGGTAATTGCATGTAGACTGGGTCTTTGTGTCTTGCCCAGCGGGTATGGAGGGCGCTCCCTTGCTGAGGGTGTGGCCACTCTCAGGCTGCTTCTCTGCTATGGCCGTGCCCCGGAGGGGTAGGAGGAGTAATGGACAGGGGGCTGTTTGGCTGTTTACCTCCGTAAGGGGTCTCAGAGCTGTTGCCCAGGGGATTAGTGCACCTAGGTGTCCCTGGAATTTCCAGCTGCTGGACTGTGACCTGGGTTGTTTCCATCCAGCTGTTGCATCCCTGTCCCTTTAAGACTTTCAAAAAGCACTCGCTTTTCTTTGTCACAGGGGCATCAGCTTCGGGACCCGCTCAGAGGTCTTGCTGCCCTGTTTCCCTAGTTTCCAGCCCTCCACGCATGCACTGTGTCTGCGCTCTGGTGCAGATGGCTAGCACTGGGTGTTTAGCAGTCCTGGGCTCCCTCTCCCTCCCCGCTCCAACTCCTCTCCTCCTGCCGGGAGCTGGGGTGAGGGGCGCTCGGGTCCTGCCAGGCCGGGGCTTGTATCTTACCCCTTTCACCAGGCGCTGGCCTCTCGCAGGTGTGGATGTAGTCTGGCTGTTGTCCTGTGTCTTCTGGTCTCTGTTTGAGGATTAGTGGTATTTGTTGTATTTTCAAAAATATGTATGTTTTTGGGAGGAGCTTCGCACTGTCCTACTCACACCGCTATATTGGCTCTGCCTCGGGTAATTCTCTTTTTAAAATTTTGAAGAACCTTCATACTCTTTTCCATAGTGGCTGCACCAATTTACATTTCCACCAACAGTGCACGAGGGTTCCCTTTTCTCCACATCCTCACCACAATTTGTTGTCTCTTGTCCTTTTGATGATAGGCATTCTAACAGCTGTGAGGTGGTATCTCATTGTGGTTTTGATTTGCACATCGCTGATGATTAGTGATGTTAAGCATCTTTTCATGTGTCTGTGGGCCATCTCTATGTCTTCTTTGGAAAAATATCTGTTCAGTTCCTCTGCCCATTTTAATTGGATTCTGTGTTTTTTTGTTATTGAGTTATATGAATTCCTTGTATATTTTGGATAGTAACCCCTTATCAGATATATGATTTGCAAATATTTTTCTCTCATTATATAGATTGCCTTTTCATTTTGTTGATTGCTTCTTTGCTGTGCAGAATATTTAAATCTGATATAGTCCCACTTACATATTTTGGCTTTTGTCACTTCTATTTTTGGTATCAGACCCAAAATTTTTGCAAAGACCAATGTAAAGAAGCTTTTCCCTTATGCTCTCTTTTAGGAGTTTTACAGCTTTGGGTCTGTTTAAGTTTTCAATCCATTTTGAGTTAGTTTTTGTGAGTGATATAAGATAGGGGTCAGGTTTCATTCTTCTGCATGTGATTAACCAATTTTTCCATCACTGTTTGTTGAAGAGAGAATCATTTCCTCATTGAATATTTTTGGTTCCCTTGTCAAATATTCACTGACTATATGCAAGGGTTTGTTTTTGAGCTCTCAGTTCTGTTCTGAGATCTTTGTCTATTTTTATCATACTGTTTGGATTACCATAGCTTTGTGGTGTAGTTTGAAATCAGGAAGTATGATATCTCCAGCTTTGTTCTCTTTTTCAGGCTTGCTTTTTCTGTTTGAGGTCTTTTGTGATTGCATACAAATTTTAGATTTTTTGTTCTATTTCTGTGAAAAATGCCATTTTGATAGGGAATACATTGAATCTATTGATGGCTTTGGCAGTTATGGATATTTTAACAATATTAATTTTTCTGATCCATGAACATGGGCTATCTTTCTATTTATTTGTGTCTTCTTCAATTTCTCTCATCAAAGTCTTCTAGTTTTCAGTGCACAGATTTTTCACCTCATTGGTTAAGTTTACTCCTAAGTATCTTATTTTTTTTGAGGCTATTGTGAAGGGGATTGTTTTATTTCTTTTTCAGATATTTTGTTGTTCAGGTATAGAAATACAGTTGATTCCTAGAAATTTTTAGTGGGGTAAATTAAATCATGTGTATTCTCTCTCTCTAGTCTATATTATCTTCAAGAAGTAAAGTGGTAAATATCCTTTTGCTTTAGAAACAGGACAATTGTTTTCTTTTATCTATTCTCAATCAGAAGTAGAGAACTTTCAGATTGCTGGAAAAAAAAAAGAAGGAGAGACCCCTTCCCTATAATGGATATTACAAATAGCAGATAGTCATGTAAGGTTTTGTCCTCATCTTCTCCCTAGCAAGGCCTCCAATTTGTCTCTGTAAGAGTCTCAAAAACTTACTCTGCAGAATTTGTCTTCCAGCCTGAACATGACTCCTAAAATGAATTTAAAACAAGGGTTCTTGGTAGAGATTTAAGTGCAGTCATGAGTTATTTCCTTCTCTAGACCTTGTGATAAGTGTCTGTTGAACTTTTTAAGAAACCGACAAACTATTTCCAGAGCACTTAAAACATTTTATATAACCCCAGCCGTGCATGAGAATTCCAGTTATTCCAGTTGTTCCATAGCCTCACACCTAGTACGGTCAGTCTTCTAAATTTTTGCCATTCTTGTGGATGTGTAGTGATATCTCATTGTGGTTTTAAATTTTCCTAGTGGTAAACTTTTTCAGATATGAGATTTGTACATCATGTTTTCTGAAGTGTCTATGAAAGTGTATTGCCATTTAAAATTTGCCTTATTATTGGGCTGGAGACATTTAAATATTCTGGATGTTAGTCCTTTGTCACATATATGTGCTGTGAATATTTTCTTGTGTATGTTGCCTTTTCTTTTTGTAATGGTGTCTTTTGAAGAGCAGAATTTTTGTTTTTGATGAAGGCCAGTTTACCAAATTTTTCTATTATAGTTCATCGCTTTTATTTTTATTATTAGATTTTTGTATTCTTAATTTGGGTTTAATGTTCTCTTTTTTTCCAGCTTCTTAAGGGAGAAGTTTAGATAATTTATTTTAGACCTTTCTTCTCCTCTAATATAAATGTTTACAGCTATGAATTTCCCAATAAGCACTGCTTTAGTTGCATCCGCATCTTTTGATGTGTTTTCATTATCATTCAGTGCAAGATATTTAAATTTTTTTCTTATGATTTGTATTTGACTCATGGATTATTTGGAAGCGTTTTGTTTAATTTCAACACATTCTGAGACCTGAATTTTCTGTTCTTGATCCCTTCACTTTGTTGTAGTCAGAGAACATTGTAAGTTCTCTGAGTATATGCTGCTGAGTGGGATGGAACATTCCATAAATGTCAGTTAGTTCAAGTTGGTTCAAGTGTTGTTCAAATCTTTGTATTTTTATGAAATTTTTAGTCTACTTGTTCTATCAGTTACTAACAGAGGCATGTTAAAATCTCCAACTATAATTATACATTTGTTCACTTCTCTTTTTGGTTCTATACTTTTTGCTTCCTGTATTGAAAACTGTTATTGGGTGTATAACACTGAAGATTACTATGTCTTCTGAGGAAGTGATGTAATATCCTTATTGTCTTTATTAAATGTGGCTCATTATTCTTGGGTATATTTCTTGTTCTGACATTAACATAGGCACTCCAGTTTCTTTTGGTTAGTGTTTGAATCCTGTACTTTTTCTTTTTGTGAAAGGAAACATTAATGTAATATTCTATTTTAACATTGACTACTTCTAACAAATAAATATTGCCCTCCCCGATAGGTAATTAGGGGCTGGTGTACAGCGGTCAGGAGATGGGCAGGGCTCCTCTCTCTTGGGCTTCAGGGGACTGAGGAAAGGCTTATAATATTCTCCTTCCCATGAGGATGGATGTAGGTATCCCAACTATGTCCCTGTAGCTGGGGAAGGGCCGCACTTGAGCTGGTCTCAGGAGTTTGATCTGCCAATGGAACTTCACTCCATGTCAGGGGTCTGGTCAGCCCTGAACTTGATAATGGCCTGTTCTTATTGGCCTTGATGAACAGTTGCCTCCTGCTGGCCCACTGGTGTAGGGGCTCACGTTGGCAGGACAGGCTGTAGGTTTCATCTTCACTGAGGGGTTCCGTGACCTGGAACCAGGCCCCAGATTGTTCCTTGGGCTCCAGGTTACACTGATTTGAAGTCTCCTGGAGCAGCTGGATCTCACTAATTACTTTGAATTCCTGAGGCAGAAGGACAGGATGCAAACAGGGCCTCAGTGGGGACCCTGCAGGGGCCTTGTTTTAGGAGAGGATTGGGGCAGAGGGTGGTTCTGGGTCTTTGCTCATGTGGGAATCTTTCCCTCCAATGTCATTCAGCCAAATCATATACCTTTTTGACATCTTTTTAATTTTAACAAACCTTTGCTTTTATATTTAATGTTGGTGTCTTCTGGTCAGCACATGCTTTTGGGTTCTGCTTTTTTATTCAGTCTGATAATCTCTGCCTTTCAATTGAACTGTTTAGACCATTTCCATTTAATATAATTATTGATATAGTCGAGTTTAAATTACATCTTTCTGTTTTCTTCTCAGATTCATTTTAATCTATTTTTTGCTCATATTTTCCTCATTCCCTGTGTCTTACTAGCCATACTTCTTGTGTGTTTTCATATGTGTGTCTGGGGTGTTTGCTCTAGGGTTTACAATATGCATCTTTTAGTTAACATAGTCCACCTTTAAATAATATTCTACCACTTCATATATAACAGAGAAGTTTATTTTTTATTGAAATATAGTTTATATACAATATTATATTGGTTTCAGATGAACAACTTAGTGATTGATCAATTATACACATCACTAAATGCTCACCATGGTAAGTGTAGTTACCATCTGTAACCATACAAAGATAGTGCAGTATTATAAGCTATATTCCCTACGCTATATTTCTATCCCTGTGACTAAATTATTTTACAATTTGAAGTTTGTACCTCTTTATTCCCTTCACCTATTCACTTGCGCCCCCCACCAGTATGAGAACCTTAACATCCTTCTCTGCTCTCTTGTCCTTTGTGTTATTGTTATCATACATTTTACTTCCACATGTGTAATAAACTCCACAGTACATTCTTATTTTTAAAAACAGCCAATTATCTTTTTAAGAGTTAAAATATTAGAAAAGTGATTTTTGCATTTATCTTCATACTTACTGTTTTCAACTTTATTCCTTTGGGTAGTTACGAATTTCCATCTGGTACGATTTTCCTTCTTCCTGAATAACTTTACATTTCTTGGATTGAAGATCTTCTGGCAACAAATTTTCTCAGCCTTTGTCTGAAAAATACTTATTTTTACTTCAGTTTTTATTTCATTTTCACTGGATTTAAAATTCTAGGTTGACAGGATCCTCCCCTCACTCCCCACTCCCTGTAGACAGGGCCCCCCTGCCCCCACTCCCCACTCCCTTTTTATAACTTTACAGATGATATTTTATTGTCTTCTGGCTTGACTTTTTTCTGAAAAGAAGTGTGATAAAAATCTTACTTTTGTTTCTCTGTATGGTGTGTCTTTTTCTCTCTGGCTCTTTTTAAAGATATTCTCCTTGTGGCTGATTTTAAGAAATTTGGCTATGTGGTACCCTGATAAGGTTTTCTGTGGGTTTAGTTCTGCCTAGATTATGTGCTGTTTGCTCAATAGTTTTGATCTGTGGATCTCTAATTTTTATAACATTTGAAAGATTTTCAGTCATTTTGTTTAAAATTTTCTTTTTGTTCTCCCTCTCCTTTCTAGGGCTCAAAATGCACATATATTAGACATCTTGATATTTTCCTACTGGTTGGTGAAGTGTTGATATTTTTGTCTTTTTTCCCCTCTTCCTTTGTACTTCATCAGAATTGTTTCTACTATTATATCTTCAAGTTCATTGATCTTTTCATTGATCTTTTATTCTGCAATGTTTAATCAGCTTTTAATCCCATTCAATTAATTTTTCATTTCAAATGCTGTATTTTAATTTTTAGGTGATCTATGTTGTTTTTATTTATATTTTCCACTCATCTCTGCAAATATCCATGTCTTCTTTTAAATATTTATACAGAGTTGTAGCATTTATAATTGTTGTTTTATGTTCTTCTCTGAAAATTCCCAGTCACATCTGTCATTTCTAGATCTGTGTCTCTATTGACTGGTTTTGAGTCACAGTTTTCTGCCTTTTTGCATATGTTTTGATTGGAAAATGAACATTGTCAATTTTTCTTTATTGAGTGCTTGATTTTGATGCATTCCATTTAAGAGTGATTAGCTTCACTTTGGAAGGAAGTTAAATTACTTGAAGATCAGACTGATCCTCTGGAGGTTTGTCTTAAAGTTTTTTCTTTTAAGGGAAAGTCTAGAGTATACCTCAGGGCTTGTTTGCCACATTATTAATACATGGTTCTTCTGGTGATTCTACTGAATGCTTTGTGAATTCATTGAAGTCTGATAACTCTGGTTGATGGAAACTCCAGTAATTCCCAGCTCTGGGAATTTCTTGGCTTACAGCTCTCTGCTAATTGTTTTTTCCCAGTACTATGGAGCTTCATGCTATGCATGTACAGATTAGTATTTAGGCAAATACTTGATGGGAGCCCTATACAGATTTCTGGAGCACTTTCTTGCTATAGCTCCTTTATTTTCAGTATTCTACCCTGCAAGTTCTAGCTGCCTTAGTCTTCACAGACCTCAATTTCTGTCTCCTCAACTTGGAAAGACCACCAAGGTTTGTATGGATTCCCTCTCCTGGTGCTGTGCTCTGTAAGATGCATCCAAGCAGAGAGTTAGGGCGAACAGAGAACTTATTTCATTTATGCCCCCTTGTCAGGGATCATCATCCTCCATTGCTTGTTGTTTAAGTCTGAAAGTAGTTGCCTAATGTTTTTTGTCTAGGTTTTTATTTGTTTAAGTCACGAGAGCAATTCCTATAGCAGTTACTTGTTCACAGGTGGAAGTAGAAGTCTACAACAGTATTTATCAACATGTGTGTTTGAGTTTGAGTTTGTGTGATCAGCTGTATGCATCAACTGTGTGTGCCTTCATACAGCCAATATGGGTCATATACCCCATCTTAGTTGGTCTGGGCTGTCATATCAAAATACCATAGACTAGGTGCTTAAACAACAGAAATTTATGTTCTAACAGTTCTGGAGGTTGGAAGTCTGATATCAAGGTGCCACCATGGTCAGGTTCTGTTGAGGACTCTTTTCCTGATCTGCAGATGGCTGCCTTCTCACTTTGTTCTCTCATGTAAGAGAGATGGATCAGTGGGGGAGGTGGGGTAAGGGGTAGAGAGACAGAGCTTTCTGGTGTCTCTAATTCCACCATGACGGCTCCATCCTCATGATCTCTTCTAAACCTAATTACCTCCCAAAGGTTCATTTCCAAATACCATCATGTCAACATATGAACTGGGGGAGGTACAATTCAGTCCACATAGCACACATTCCTCAGAAGTGATTCTCATTGTTCAGTGATTTTCTTCAACTTACATGGTAGCCATTCTAAGATATGTTTTAGAACTGAAATGACAAAACTTTCACCTTCTGCTCTGTTTGTGCTACCCATTTGAGCATTACTGCAGTCAGTGGAGAGCCCTTACATATAGGTTTTTGAGCAGGAAGTTGACATGATGAAATGGTGATTCAGGTGTTTGAGGTAGTGAGAACTCAGTGTAGGGGTGGTGGCAGGAACAGCAGGTTATTTAATGATCATTATGGTAGCTAGCTGATGAGCTCTCTTGGGGTTGTGGGGAGCCATAGAATTTGTCACTACTTATCATTTGTTTGGCTGATTGTACCCAAGCTTATCATTATTCTCAGCCACCAGAGCCTTGGACAGCTCCAGCAGTGATGCCATCTTCAAAGACTCATATGCTGAAATGCATTATTCATTCATGTATTCATCCAGTAATTATTTTATTTATTTGTTGTATATGGCATTTTAAAGGAACACAAAATAAAGATTACTTTTTCTTGCTTATGAATCCTTTGGGGAGGCAAGACAAACATAAAAGTTAAAATATAGTCAACATAATATTTCATTATTTTGGAAATATCTTACTGCTTTTGAAGTGAATTCTCATATCTTCTTTGGTCAAAAAGATAATCAAAAATGTCTTACAGATGCTTTAGGGAAAGTAAAAGGATACTTAGTGTGGGATGACGTTAGCCAGAGATAACTTTTCAGAGGTTGTTGAGTGTTTTCTTGAAAGATATCTTGAATAGGTGGAAGATATTTTGGGTCACAGGAATCTCCTGGCAAATATCAGAGGTGTTCAGAGTGACCCAAGCAGGGTAGACCCAAGGCCCACTGGGAAATAGGAGTGGACGAAAGGAGGACACCAGAAAACAGCAATCTTTAAGGTCAGGCTGAGACATGTAGACTTCATGCAGCAATTGAAGAAAGAGCTGTGGGAGGCTCTTCTGCATTTAAGTGATGGGAAATTTCACCTTATGTTTTTTTATTTTTCTGTTCCCTTCTTTCTCCTCTGCTTTAATGTGAGCCTATTTTTAAATTCACGTTTGACACCAATAAGCCTTTAAAAATCGGTTTTATGCTTGAATTTTATTTTTTAAAGATACCATAAAATAGATCTTCACCATAAAATTCTGTAATAAAATTTTAGGATCATAACTATTGAGTTAATGTGTTAAACTAGTAACTAAACACCTTTTCTCTCCCCAGCGTATCCTAGGCATTGAGAGGAATAGCATGCTTCAGTTTCGCTCAGTATCTTAGGATGCTTAACAGGACATGGTCCATATCTTCAGTGTCTTACAGTGTAGTGGTCAGAAGGGACTGAAATAAATGGCTGATTGAATGCAGTTCTCCTTTCTTCTCCTTTAGCTGTGGGAAAGGTTCACTCACCCCTCAAGGTCTCTCCCAGGGCTTTCACATAGGGTCAGGGACACTGGAAGGGAAGGCTTAGAATAGAAATCAGGAAGAGTGTTGGGGTTTTCTAGGGCTGCTGAAGCCTTTATTTTCACATCACAGAACTCCATGTTGACATTTTCCCATGAGATTTCTTGGTCAGGCAAATGTTTCTTTTCCTAGATGGTTAAAAACCATCATCTGAATCTATAATTGGGCCCAAGTAAAAAGGATGGAAAAAGCATGAAAGATGTCCCTTCTTACAGTTTTGAGGATAATGCCCAGCTGTGTGAGGGAAGCATAATAAAAGAAAATCAATTATTTCATCAGCAGGTGGGAAGCACTTGCAGCTGGAGGACTTTAGTTTCTAGTAAGTACCTGTCATGCTACGTAACCACAACTTAGAGTTGAATTCGGTTTTAGATTATATTCATAAAAAGTACAGTATCTAAGTATTTAAAGCAAAGAGTTTCTGTTTTACTTTAGCCAGTTTGTCTAGTGTTTTATCCATTTTTTAGGGGCCAGGCTTTAAGAGAGATATAGCAGCTTGATATCTTAAAGCATTAAGAAATCAAACTGGAAAGTTAAAGAATTTGAAACCAATGTTATCTGGAATGGTTGAAGAAAGTTTGTTTGTTACTCTTGCAGAAGAAAGGACATAAAGGGACTTGAGACCTTTCAAATATCTGACAGGCTATCGTGTGGAGCTAGAAGTCGACTAGATCTGTGTGGATCCAAGAGATAGAATCAGGAGTAACTCAAAGAAATATCAGGAAATCCAAGTAAGGGAGAACTTCTCCACAGCCAAACTGTTTCAAGATGGACTAGCTTGTCTGTTGGGGAGTAAGTTCCCAGTCACTGGATAGACTTGATAAACATCAGGGGGAATTGTTGTGGAAGGTTCCAGTGTCTGAAAGAAACCAGGATTGTTTGATTCTATGATTTTGTACTCTGTGATGAATCCTTTCACACCTCAGTGCCCTCTGAGTGGTGAGAGGTAGAGCTCATAGGAACCCAGAGGGACTTGGATGAGTGCATAAATAGGGTGACTGCCAGAGGCTCCAGTTCTGAGTCATATTTGAGCTACCCTTAGAAGCAGGGTGGAGGGAGGAAAAAAAAAAATTCCAAGAGGGAAAACACCTTCTGTTGTTCTTGGCAAACATTTGAAACAGCACCACCAGCCTTATGCAGCCCTACAAGGGGGAGGATGCAGAGGCCATCAACCCCTGTGTCTGTCTATACTTCCCAAGGCAGGAGGCTGATTGCAGACAATCCCTATGCTACATCTAGGAAGTAATTAGGCCGTGGGGTGGTGGGTGATGTGAGTGTAGGTCTGTTGTCAGTAACAGGAGACAGAGCTTACGCCAACTCTGAAGCTGTATTTGATATTTCCTGGCACCAGGATGGAGCCTCAGCTGTCTTTTCTTCCTTTGGCTTGTGGGGGCTTTCTCAATCTCTAGGATGTATGGGCATCCTCACCAGTACATGTGAGTATCCTACAGTCTGCTGCTAATGCCTTCCCTCACCTGACATTAATACATCCCTCATTCCCTGACTTTGATGGTCCTCTTTTCACATGTACTTGTCTTATATCTTCTCTAAATTATAAATCTGTGAGGACTGGCTTATGCCTTTGTGTGTCCCTATAGCACCTAGCTGAGTGCTTTTGTGTAATGAAGGTATGTATTCAAATATTAAGGATAAAAGACAATTTGCTGAAGTAGAGCTGTTTGTAAAAGAGATTATGTTGACCAGTTTTTAATCTAGGAAACTTGTCAGCTCCTCATTACAAACATTAATCATTGAACACCAGATCTTCCCTTCTTCAAGAACCCTTTAGGTATACTGACTGAACTGACTTATAGCATTTGAAAATTCTTGCAGCTGGGATAGTGTTGGACACCTTAAGGTCTCGTGGCTGAGTGCATGGGGATCAACTTTGAGGTCAGTTTCACTTTGATACAGTGAGTTTTGGGGTGTTGCTGGTGACCTGAGTTTACCCTAAGTCAATAATGCATACCTGCCTCCCATGGTTTGGGTTGTTATGTCTCCTAGCAGAACAAACAGAAAGTTTTTCAAGAAGCCACACATGACTTTTAAGTCCCTACATGTCCAAAGCTTAGAGAAGGTCAATTCAAGCCATTACCAAGTGCTGGACTATGTGCAGGTTGCAGTGTGATGGTGACCTTCCATGCCACATCTCTCTGGCCTCTTCATTTTTCTCTCTCGAGTAGGCTTTAGGGAAAAGACAGACAGCTTGTCACTCTTCTTAAAGGAGAGTGTTCTCAAGCAAAAGCAAGACATCAAAAGTAAAAAGAAGTGGGGTGTTTTTACTACTTGGCTGAAAGTTCCATGTGGGGAAACCAAGGAAACTACTGTTGAAAGGCTTCGTGTGGACCAAAGAATAGAATCTGAAACCATGTTGTATTTCAAAAATAACGAAACTTGGCAGGTAATGGGAGCACACCATGATTTAATTGCTTTGAGTATTAATTAAAGAAGATAGAACAGGCTTTCAGGGAGGGATTTTCATGACTGTAGGAGTGTTTGAACATTATCTTTGTGTGTGTGTGTGTGTGTGTGTGTATACATACCCTATAAATCATCCCAAAAACTGAAGAAGGAGAAGACAAAGCACGGCAAACTCATTTTACTGCCCAAACAGAGACTGTTGTCTGCAATGAAGTACCCAGGGTTCCTCTGGGGGGTCTGTGCTGGCTCAGCCTTAACTTTTCCTTTCTTGATTCAGCCTTTTCATCTCTCTCTGTTGCCCAATTACCTTCCCTTATACCACTCAAATTATTTTTCTGCCATGATATTTAATAATTGGGGAACACCACACCATTGTCTGTCCCATCCTTTTAAGTCATTCCTGATGGAGCTAACCTAGCTGGCCAGCTATTCTGATCCTGTCTCCAACCAGTCCTTGTATTCACCTAATCATTATGGCTGTTCCTTCCTGGGCAACTTGCGGGTTTTTAATGGCAAAAGCTAAGATGGCTGTGAAGAACTGTCTGTTGTTCCCAGTTCTCTCTCTCGGGAGTGCTGAACAGCCTTGCCTCATGCTTTTTCTGTTTTTCAGATGACAGAAAGTAAAAAAGAAAAAGAAAAAAACGACTGTCTAGTACTGTCCCTAACTAGCTGCCACCTTGAGAAAGTTGTTTCTCAGGGCCTTGATTTCTCATCTTTAAAATGCAAGGAAGCATTACATTCTCCTTAAGGGTTCCTTTGGTTTCACCATCTATGATTCTGCTTCAGCTTAGTGTTCTCCACCCATGCTCCACACCACAGGGCACAGTGGGTGGGCAACAGACCGGAAATGGTTGCATCAGAAGGGAGGGGTTGCTCAGCCCTGGTGAGTGACATGGCATCTGCAAAACCCTGAAAATCTGAGCTCCATAGCACTGAAGAAATAACATGTTAATTCACTAAAATTTGTCAGTACAATGCCCCGAGTATTCTAGGGGAAAAAAGCTATTTAAGTCTAATAGGTAAAGGAGTCTTCTCTCATTCTAATTCATATGCTTTCTAGAGACGAAAATGATATCTCACTGGTGTTCAAGCTTGGGGCATAGATGTTTTCATGCCCCTTTTTTGTGTGTGTTGTTTCATTGGGATACAATAAGGAGCAAGTGAGGGTGAAGGTGGTCTAGGGATATGGAGTCTGGGGCCATGGGTGGACAATAGTCTGGCTTTGATGCATGCTGCATTTGGAACCTACTTCCCGCCGGAGTTGTCTGAGGGCTGCAGTATTTTTCAGCCTCCAGCTTAGCCACCTAGAGACTGAGAAGCTAAAGGAACCTTTCAGAAGCCCAGTAAGGCTATGACTAAAACGTGGTGCATATGACATGTGGTGTATGACCAAAAAACAGAGAATACTGAGCACCTTTCACCAGGAAGGAGAAGTCTGGGGAATGGTATTGGAACAATTTTCCAATATTTCAAGGAGTGTCACATGGAAGAAGAATTAGTCTTGTTTTTGTGCTTCCAGAATAAATTACTGATGGCAATTAGACAGAGTTTGGTTCAATTTCAATAGAATTATTCTGATAGCATGTCAGAAGTTAGAATAATAATATTTTAGATGTTTATTCTGTTTTACATTCACGAAAGTGCTTCCCTCCCTAATTTAGCAGCACTGTGAGGTACGTAGAGCTGTGGTGGTGTTATTACCACCAACACCATTGTTTTAAATCCGATACGGAAACAGAGATTAGACTACGTGATTTATTTAAAGTCGTAACTATTAAGTAGGTAAGTCTAATTTTCCTAAGCTTTTCATTAAATTTGTGTGCGAGTGTGTGAGTGCGTGAGAGCATGCACACTCACATACACACTCCTGTAACTACAAAATATGTGGGGAAATTAGATACCTGTTTGCCAAACCATTAGGGATAATCCAATGCTCCCCTGCATTTTAAATCTTTTATAATGGGCAGTCTGACCACACCATGCTCCTCTTTAAACTCTTCCCATAATTCCTCTCCTGGAATATTAACTTTTAATTGCTAACAGCATTGTCTCTCTACTCATTGTCATAGGCCTGGAATGGCCTTTTTCTAACCTTGGCTGGATCATCGGAAGGAGCAGGGGGTGGGACTGGGAACCTGGGACCCTAAGTGGCTAATTCAGGGTCTAGTCTGTGTGGCCTTACAGGGTAGAGCAGCTAAGCGCATCCCAAGGTGCACCGCTGCTTTCTCATAGTGTTGCTACTGTAGGATTACTGGAAATGGCAAATGGACATCAAGCAGTGGGGCTTCTTTTCTCAGGCTTTACAGGGCATTTAGCAGCACTGTTCCATGACCTTGGCTATCTTTAGCCTAAAGAAGAGTGAACAACGGAGGAGGATGATACTGAACTCACTTTAGTGAGGGGAAGACAATCCCCTTTTTAAAGATCGACAAGGAGTAAATCCATATCTGGCCAAAGTTCCTAGCCAGTTTCTGATGTCCTTCATTTTGCCAAACCCCAAAGTCTCACGCTGACATTCCATGAATCGAGAACGCTCACTGCGTGCTCTGTCTGTGGAGGCAGAAGAACGCACGTGCACGCTCTCTGACTTTCACGTGGCCTCATTTTCAATTTTCCCCCAAAACTAAGAATGACAGTAGTTGGCATTATGATATAAGTGTCAAAAGCACATGAAAAGGGCCATAAAAAATTGGGGCACATAAACATGGTTCCGGTGCCTATATGGCAATGTATTTTTTGAAATCATATTTTTTTATGTCAAGATAGGAAATACAGGGAAAAATTGTGAGCATGTGAGAGGTTGGACAGGAGTGGCGTTTGGGCGCAGCCAGGGGCAGCCTTCTGTCTCTTAGGCCGTTGCTTCCTTTCCAGCTCCTTGTCCCTGTGGCAAGTTGCAGCAGCTATGTCTCTCCTTCCTTGTTTCTCCAGTCTTCGGCAACTGTTAGGTTCTGAGAGCTGTCAGTCCAAAACCTCCTTGTCTATTTCTCTCGGCCAGCCTGGGGCCTGCTGGCAAACAGGGCACCTCACAGCCTGCCCTTAGGACTGACATGGTTTTGTGGATTAGCCCCATCAAGGCGCCCAGTCCAGATGCCAGCTACAGATGAGGGCTGCTGATGTGAAGGGGTGATCAGGTCAGGGAAGCCGCCCTGGCGGAGGTGGGCTGTCAGCAACGTTCTGCTGGCAGTGAGTATCTTGGCTTGAAGGACAGGGGAAAAGAGACAGAATCTCGGAGGGAAGCAGAGCCAAGCCAGACTTGAGCATGAGAAGGTGGGTGGGTGGGGGCTGAGGGTGTTCTCATGATGACTGTAGTAATTTGGATATTTAGAATTTGTGTCCGTGCTCCCATCCCCACACTACTTTTCTTTCCTCCTCCCTCGTGTCCGAATACACTGATGGCTTTGATTATACTGCTCTCAGGGGGCAGATGGATAGAGCCAGAACCAAGGAGTCCATGGGATTTCTGCTGAATCTAATTGCCTAGTGTAAAAATTAATCTTAAAAGCTGAGGCTTTACATTTTTTACAAACTCTAAAATGCTTGGCTCTAAATACCAAAAGCCAAAATCTAGAGAGCTGAAATTTTAGAAGACAGGATGACACAGTTTGTTTCCCACTCAAAAGGAGATAAGACTGTGGCCAGCTGGGGCAAGGAGGAGAATCAAAGCAATGGGGATCTTGCTGGAACATAGGACTTTCTGTGAGATGCTCAGCATCTCTCTCTCCCTGGTGCTGAATTATAGCAGGAGGGTGGAATTGGGCAATTGGAACTGTAAACACATTGCAAGAAACTCCAAAAGCATTAGACACTTGTGCCTCTCTCTTCCTGGACTGTGGCCCAAAGACCAAGTTCCTTGCCCCCAGGGGGGCCCTGGGCTGTGAGGAGCGATGGCTGGGGAAAGTCTAGTTGGCATGTCTGAGGACAGTCTTGGGGCCGTTGCTTCCTTTCCAGCTCCTTGTCCCTGTGGGGACAATTCTGCGCTCTCCAAGGTGGTGGCAGAGGCCATCCAAAGAGTTTCCATGGCACCCACAATGGCTTCAAAGTGGCTGGGAACAAGCCGGCAGGTCCCAAGGAGCCTTGGCTTGGATTCTACAAGGAAGATGTGGAATGCATGTACCTCTATAGCAGGACGAGGCATGTGAGGGCCAGAGAAGGTGGAGTATCCCTTGATGGAGTCACCCGTATACAGGACTGCTCAAAGATCGGATGTCTTTCCCCAAAAGCCAGGACAACACCTGCCCTTCATCAAAATAGGAATTTAGAACACCCTCAGCAGGAAGGGAAGGTGAAGAGTTGGGGGAGAGTGTACATCTCAAATGAACTGTATTTAATCCAAAAGAAGCTGAGTAACCTTCAATGGGAAAGATTAAGATTTCTGTGACAGAGGAAGAAATGTGGGCTCACAAGCTAAATTCTGTTATAGACAATAAAAATATTGCATATTTTTTTGCAGTCCATGGTTGCACATTTAACTTACTAGGTGGAATGAAGATACCAAATGGAGTAGAAGACAAACACAGAAACCTGTAGAAGGGAGAATCAAGGCACATAGGAGCTAGTGACGATGAGAACTTGACTAGCTTCCGATGGGAACGGGACAAAGCGTGTTATTGCTGCACACAGAGGGCTGCAGTGAGACCCCAGTCAACTGGAGTTTCCCAATACATTGATCTGTTTAGCTGGCAGCTCTTGTCATGCCCTCAAATAGCTCTTTGCAGGGAATCATTATGAACTCAAGGATAGCTTTAGCCTCCCCCCCAAAAGCCAGTCTGTTAGCGCTGTGAGAGGACTCCTGTACTTGACCCATGGGTGAGGTACATAACTTGTGCTTCTCTAGGCTGTTTGTGTGACCAGATGGGCCAGACCTAGACATCACCTGGGCTTCACTGTCTGCCCTTGCTGGGCCTGGTGATGAGGAGAGGGCAGGGGAAGGTGAGGGGAACTATATTCTGATCAGAGCATAATGAAAGCCAAAGAAGTACATCCAAACTTAAATCACCAAACCCACTTATATTTCTGATCACTGAGCAGCTAATTGAGAAATTTAATAGGAAATTACTTGTAAGGTAGTTCTTTGGATCAAGACAGATTTACATGAGGGGAATGGATTCATGGCATCATCCTCTGGCTCTGTGGTTGCGGGGGCGGCCCTCTTCTTCTGAGGGCCTCCTCCTATTTCCTTGGTCTGTACTACCTGGAGTCTTTGGCTCTTCCCTTCCTCTTTCTTTCTGTTTGCTTTAATGCTTGACCTTCAGTGGTGGTTCCCTGAGCTTCAACTTCACATCCCAGGAAAATATGGGATTCCCCTCCCTTAGGAGGAAAGGGGATTTTCTTTGTAATTTCCTGGATCTTTGTAAAGTTCAGGGGACATCCTTGGATCCTAGACTGTCTACAGATTCTGGGTCTCATTTTGTCTGAGCACTTTTGCTTATCAAACAGGTTTGTTAGAAGGGTGTGTGCCATTGCTGGAGAAGAGAGGGATCCAGGGAGAATGAGCACGTTCGCAGGACTGGTTAGTCTGTGTATGGGTGCTCTGACGTCACGGCTCTGAGGGGATGGTCTGAGGTGTGGAGAGTTTTGATGGGGCAGGGGACCCTTTCCTAGTCTACCCTCTGACTGCTGATAACAGTACAGGAGGCTCTCAGGTACACTAATTACAGTTAGAGCACATCATATATAATGCCTCAAATTACTTTTTGAATTAGTAGTGGTGATCTTTTATTTTTATTCATGTATTTTATTTCTTTAATTTTGGGAGGGGGCCTTCCAGGTTTAGAGAGTTATATTAGTCATCCTCCTCCATTTGTGGAATATAATGATCATTGCTCCTTGCAGTCATTTTCTTGTATTATCATTTTATTTTTTATTATGCCAAATCTCCATTCCCATTCTCCTCTCCAACATATATGTTTTGGCTGAAGTGCATGATCGGTGACCCTAAGGAATACACACTATCTATGAGGAATTGTGCTGTTTTGTGTATGTTTCTTTTGCAAATATTATTATGAAGGAATTAAAATATTTACAAGAAAGAAAGATGGTCTAATGAATGCCTAGGTACCTACAATGTCTATATATTACAGTTAGTTACTGTGTCTCTTAAGTCCCTTTTAATCTATGGGTTCCTATTCCATTTCTTTTTGTCCTTGCCAGTTTTTATTGTTATAGAAACCCGGTTGTTTGCCTGGTAGGGTTTCCCACCATTATTTTGTTGATTGCATCCTGTGACAGTGTTTATTTAACATGTTCCTCTGTCTCTTATATTTCTGTAAATCAGAACTCAGATCTAGAGGCTGGTTAGAGGCAGGTTCGATTTTGGAGGACTGACTACTTCGTAGATGGTACTCAGCACTTCCAGCAGAAGGGATGTACTTCTTTTTGTGAAATTAGTAGCCCTCAGTGATCCGTACTCATTTAATTCATTAGGAGTTGCAAAGTGGAGATGTCCTAATTCTATCACTTCTGTCTTTATTAGCTAGACTATTCTGAAAAAGATCAGATCCGTTGTTCATACTGCGATCCAGATTAAATTCCTAATAGCCTAGAGATTTAAATATAAAAAAATTAAATCATGCAAGCATTCAAATATGGGTGAATTCCTCTATAATTTTGGAGTAGGAAAAAACCTTTCCAACTATGACTTAAAACCTAGAAGCAATAAAAAAAATTGATAAATTTTATTACCTAAAAAAGTATAAAGACTTTTAGATGGCAAAAAATTACCCCAAGAAAAAGGACAAATGAACTAGGAAAAACTATTTGCAACTTTTCCATAAACAAAGAGTTAATATCCTAAATGTAGAGAGACTTTTCATCAACTTCCTTTGGCAGTTTGTATAGGAAAAACAAAATAAGTGCTTGAAATGCTTGATTCTTTGCTTTTGTACCAGTTTGCAAAAGAAGAGTTGATTGCAAAGCATGATCGGTGAAGGCTTTAAAATATAATAATGAATTCATGGATTTAAACTGATGTGTTTCCATGGACTGGACTTGTCCTTAAGGTCGGACTGTCCCGTTTTTGGCTAGCAGGAGCCGTTCGGGCTGGCTTCCGCATCCATTTGCCATGACTCTAGTAATCCTTTGATAGCTCCCTTGCTTTCTGGGAGTTTTGTGAGACAAAGTCAAATTCTTATCCATGTGGTCCTGTCACTTTGCCTTCCCACTTCCAACAGAGCAGGATGTCGGCCTTCACATTTTGTCCGATCTGATTGGTGAGAGATGGAATCTCAGGTAGTTTTAACTGATTTGCTCTTATTATGAGTGAGGGTGAACATCTTTTCATGTGGTTAAGAGCCACTCACATTTTTTCCTACAAACTCTCAGTTCATATCTTTTTAGCATGTTATATTTTTAAAAGTATTGTTGGCCTCTTCTCCATTTTTAGAAGGACTCTATATTAAGGGCATTAACCCATCATTTATGAATAAGTTACAAATATTTTTTCCTGCTTTGTCATTTGCCTTTATTCTTAGGGTACTTTTTTTTTGCCATGCGTAAGTTTTTTATGTAATAAAATTTCTCAATATTTGTATTGCTTTGGAGTTTGAATAGTTAGGAAGGTTTTCCATACTCCAAGACTGTAGAGGAATTCCTCAATATTTTTTCAAATACTTGTGTGATTTAATTTTTTTTTTGTATTTAAATCTTTGATCTATTTGGAACTTACTCTGGAGTGCAATATAAGCAATGGATCTGATCTTATCTTTTCCTCTGTGGCTATGTGGTAGTCATATACTATATTTTCTCCACTGACTTGAGATGCTGTCATTGCCATATACTAAATGTTCATATCATATATGAAATGTTCATATCTGGATTGTTTTTCAGATTATTTCTGTTAATATAAGAATACCAAAATATTTTATTATAGAGGTTTGTAGTAGGGTTGAATTCTAAAAGAACACTCCCATCCCATAGTCATAGCTCTTCATGTTAATATTTTTCTTGGTGATTCTCACTTATTTATTCTTCCAAATGAACTTTATAATCAACTTGTCTAACACAAGATTTAAAAAACATTGTCTGTTAGTATTTTTATTGAGATTACATTACTTTTACAAAATATCATAAAAAACTGACATCTTTAGAATGCTGGGGCCTTCCTAATCCAAAAACATGGTATCTCATGTCAATCGTTCATGTCCACTTTTGTTTATTTTTGATTGTTTTAAAGGTTTCCTTATATACATCTTGGGCATTTCTTTTAGGTTTATGCCTAAGTATTTTATTTTATTTTTGGTACAGTGAAATGGGTTCTTCTCTTTCATGAGATTTCTAACTGGGTTTATTTTAATGTGATCATTTTATTACCTACAACTTTACTATTTTCTTATTATTTGTAGTAATTTTCCCATTGATTTTTTTCAAGTCTCAAGATTATATCAAAGGCAAATAGAGAGTTTTACCTCTTTCATTACAATTCTTATTCCTATAGATGCTTCTCTTGTCTAAATGCATGAGTTCCAAGACTGTTACACAGAGGGAGAGATAGCACTTGTCTTGTTTGTGAATTTAGCAGAAAAGTGTTTGGTGTTTCCCTATATATAAGACTCTGAATTGGGGATGTTTGTTTCTTGGTTTCTTTTTCTGTCTATTGATTCAACATTGCAATTAGCTAATAATCTCTTCTCTCCTTTTTCTTCCATGGAATCTATTTTTAAGTAACATCTTTTTACTCTTGATAATTCCTGTAAGATAATCAGTGAGCTTATTTTACTTTTCATATATTCTTTCCAGCCTCCCTCTGTTTTTTAATAGTTGTATTATACAGAAATTGTCAAGGACATATAATTCTAACATATTACCTTATGTATTCTTACATACTCTCCTTTGTAGCTATAATTTAGTCTTGATTTATCAATAAATATATATTTAATATTTTTAAAACTATTTTCTAATTGTTTGCTACTAGTGTATTTTTTTTTTTTTTTTGGTATACTGACCTTGTATCCCATACTTTTGCTAAAATTCATTTGTTAGTTCCAGGAGGTGTTTTGTAGTTTCCTGAGGACTTTCTGCATAAGCAATCATGTCTATTTCATTGTAGACATTCCCAACCTTTTAATTCATTACAAGAGTATTTTCCTTTACTTCACTGAGCATAGTTATACTATTTGCTTTAAAGCCTTTGTCTGAGAATTCTAACATGTGGATCATCTCAGGGTTGACATATGTTGATTATCTTTTTCTTTAAGAATGGGTCACATTTTCCTCAGTCTTTTTTTGTTGACTAATTTTAGATTGTACCTTGGGCATTGTGAGTATTATATTGTAGAGACTCTGCATTCTGTTATATTTCTCAAAGGAGTGTTATTATTTTGTTTAGCAGATGATTAACTTGGAGTCAACTCAGACTGCCAGTGCTGGGTGGTGGCTCAGATCTTGCTTCAGTTCTTTAAGCTGTAACTATTATCTGCTTTCAGTTTGTTCTATGTATACATGTTTCAAGGGCCAGAGACTTAGGCTGCATTTATATTATAGAATTTGAAGTTCTCCTTTTCTTGCTCTGTCCTTTCTGGAGATTTGCTCCTTACTGTCTGGCAGCCCTAGTTGTCCTGGCTCCTTTGCATGATTCGTGTGGTCAGACAGATGCTGGACATTCTACCAGAATTTAAGCCCCCCCCTGCCAGTGTTGCAACAACTGTGGTCTTCCTCAGGACAAAGCCACAATAAGCAGGTAACTTATTCCATGCTGCTCTCTCGCTTCAACTTTTGGTTCCCTCAAAATGGAGCTGCCTTTGCTCAGTCTTCAGAGTTCCAAGCTAATTTTTTGTTGTACTTTCGCCAGGGTTTATAGCTGTTATTTGGTTGGTAAGCATTTACTCCTACCAGAAGCAGAACTTCTTTTAATACCTGAAAAGGCTCTGAAAGTATGAAGTTCATGAGGGAATCCAGGCCCAGTGGGGATTATTTTTGGTCATGAGAGTCTTTCAACAGTGATTTCTCAACTCCATCTGTGGCAACACCTGCCTTTTCTGGGCTGAGGCTTGGGGTAGGGCTTCCCTTTAAGAAGCACCTCTTTGAAGGAGTATTTCCTGGCCCTTATGTTCCAAGCCTCACTATGGCCTTCGTTAGTCACGGAGCTTGTTGGAATGGGACATTATCTGGTGTCACTCCTCCCACCTTTGAACACGTAGGCATGTGCTCAGCAAGTGTTCGTTTGCAGAGGGGGTGTGGAATTGATATGAGCAACATCTCTAAATCTCCCATGTATGAGGATGTCCCTCAGTCTGAGCATGTGATGACCATCTAGTCTCCATCAGGGGAGTATTGTGTCTACAAAAGCACAGAAGACCAGGGATGGAGCTCCATTTCTTGATACCTGAGATATGAAACCACTGTATCCAGCATGTATTATCTGCTTTATGTATAACATCCATGATATATTATGGTCTCTTTCAAGTCCCACTTTTTTCATAAAGCCTTTTCTAATTATTGCTAATCTCATTCTTGTAAAATCTTTTAATAGAATGTCTGTGGACTATATTGTCCCTTATGTTGTCTTCTAATAATTTCATATGTACATGTCCTATCTTTTCTGTGAGTCTGTAATAATTTGAGGGCTGGTTTCCATTTCTTAATTTATCTACCCAGCAGTGCCTTAAATAGGACATGTTGTCAAAGTAGAGTTGAGCTTGAAACCAGGAACTGATCTTGACAGCTCAGAGCTCTAGGTTTGCAGCAGAAAATAATGCCTGTACATTTCACAGTAGGTGGTCTTAACATCATGCTGAGAACTCACTAGGAAGGATAGGGCAATTCTAGCAGTTTGGAGCATCTGAGTATCCAGTGCAGGATATTAGGAGTGAAGCTTTAAAAGAAATAAGTAAATAATGGACCTGTGTATTGAAGATTTCAACCTAAGTGGAAGGGCTTAAAGCTGAGATGGGAATTATCAAGAAAGTAAACATGGCTATTTCAGCAGCTTAGGGATTTAACCAAGTTAAGTTCAGGAGCATGATACTGACACTTTAGTTGAAATTAAAATGTAACATCAATAACGTAAGGACAGAGCACTAGATAAGAACAGCACTTTATTCACATCTTCTACACTGAATGTCATCTTGACTTTTTTTACCCAGTGGGCTCAGTGAGTGTAAGGGACTTTCTGAGCAGGGTGCCTCCAGATCAGCAACTGTAGTTACATTATTGTTATTCTAGTCACAAGTGGTTTTTGGACATTCTCCATCTATTAACTTGCATCCTGACCCAACAGGATACACTTTTTCAATCGTTCTGCAGGAGTGCTACTGGCTTTGTTTTACCACGTACTTTGCTCCCTGATCCACCTTGTGAATAAACCTCACTGATCTCTCCCTCCTTTGAAATCCCAACACTTGTCACCCGTATTGCCCATATCCCCAAGTCATCCTGTCTTTGATACTCTTCTAGTTCAACTCCTGAGGACACCAGGGCCCACTCTGCCAGTTTCCCAATGTTATACAGTAATTTGATGGCAAAACTGAGGAGAATCTGAGTTTTTCCTAACAGTTCATATGCTTCTATCTATGTGGTACTGCCCACCCTTATTATTATAGACATATGATACCAACACCAATAATAATGATATGATATTTCTGTATAATGCTTTATGAATTCTTTATATATTTTTAAGGCTGAATAGTATTCCATTTTATGTATCTATTACATCTGCTTTATCCATTCATACCTTGGAGTATTTTAAGAAAGGGTGTGACCTGGTCTGTGATGTAGAATAATCACCTGGGGGTGCAGTGTGCTTCTAGAATCCAGTGGAGGGAATAAAGTGGCAGCAGGGAGACCCATGGAGGGGGTGTTGGTACAGTTGTACAGGCAAGATAATGGTGGCCTGGCCTCAGGCACGGGAGAGGGTTTAGATCTCAGAGACATGCAAGAGGTAGAATTGGCAATAGTTGATGACAAGATGTTTGTCCTAACTTTATTTTATTTTTTGATATATTTTTTATTTAAGTATAGTTGATATACAATATATTGGTTTCAAGTATACAACACAGTGGTTCAACAGTTGCCCACATTATTTAATCCTCACCCAACTAGTGTAGTTTGTATCTGTCAACATAGAAAGATGTTACAGAACTATTGACTCTGTTCTCTATGTTGTACTTTCATCCCTGTTACTACCTTATACTGTGACTGAGATTTCGAGCATCTTTATCCCCTTCACCTGTATCACCCACCCACCCCAGCCCCTCTCCCATGGTAATCACCAGTTACTTCTCAGTGTCTGTGAGTCCACTGCTGTTTTGTTCATTTTGTTTTGTTTTGTTTTCAGATTCCACCTATAAGTGAAATCATTGGTATTTGTCACTCTCTGCCTGGCTTATTTCACCAAGCATAATACTGGCTAGGTCCACCCTGTTGTCACAAATGTCAGGATTTCTTTCTCTTTTATGGCTGAATAATATTGTTTGTCATAACTTTAGAAATCCAGAGTTGGTTCAGGTCTTTATGCTTAAAGCTTATGCTTTAATTCTTAAACGAATTTTCTAAAACGTTTAAGATAATGCTAATTTGGTTGGAGGGCTAGCCCCTAAGATGGGTAATAGTATGCCAGTATTTGGGCCTCAGAATCGAGCTCTATTTTTGGATGGGAAAACTCATTAGGATTTTTCATAGCCTAGATAAAATGTACTAACACTGTCCTCCTTCCTTTGTTATGATTCTGTGCTCACCAAGCAGCCTCCAACGACTAATTTGGTCTTACAGATGCACTGATAGCAAGAAGGAGGTATGCTGGCTACAGATTTTGTGTACATTACTCCAGGCCCCAGAAGGGACAACCCCCTGTGTAAATTCATAAACTGGCATTCCAGCTTTTCAGTCTCTGGAAACTTTGTGTTTTGTGACTTCTGCCTGAGAGTGGGGGTGTTAATTTCAAGAGAACCAACCATACTGAGTTTCTGAAACTGCCCAGCTGGGGCCCGATTCCCAGTGGAAATGACTCTGCCAGGCCATGGCTACCTTGAGGGGCCTGTCGTAGGCAGCAGCCAGCCCCCATCTTGGCCATTTATGAAGAATTATTTAACTGCAACAACTCCAATGGATCCCAGTCTTCCAAAGAGTTATTTAATTGACATTTTCTGTTCAGAACATCCTATTTGATGCCTTGCTAAGGTTGTTTCACAGGCTGGGGGTGGTACTTACAATGTCTGATGACAATGTCAGATAGAGAACTGACAGAGAGGGCACCCCACCAGGCAGTCCTAGGAATCTGTGAGACAGGGAGTGCCTGGCTTATAGTTCAGTTAAGGGTGGATTAAAAAAAATCCCAGAGCCCATGATATTTCTTATGTTGTTTACCAATTGTGCAGAAATTTCATTTTACCTACATTTAGGAGAAACAGTAAATGGGCTTATACCTGTACTGTCCAGCTATTACCATAATAGCACTGTGTCATAAGCTACCCCCCAAATCAGAGGCTTAAAACAATAATCATTTCTTCTCAAGGAGTAGCAGGTGACTAGGGCAGCTTTGCTCCAGGTTGCAGTGGCCAGGCTAGCTCTGCGTCCCATGTCCCTCCTGTTGCTCCTGGGCCCAGTGAGCCAGGCAGGGCATGTTCTCTTCACCATGGTGGCAGAGGGGCAGAGGGGCAGAGGGGCAGCCCTTATGTGCAAGCACATTTCAGGCTCTTGCTTATGGCATGTCTGCTGGCATTCATTGGCCAAAGCAAGCCACACAGCTGAGCCTATGTCAAGGCCCAGAAGATTCCCTGCCTTCTTGGGGGAGGGACCGCCTGGATACACAGTAACGGCTGTGGATGGGTGGGGGAGGGGGCGCAAAGGACCAAGGACATTAAGGCGATCTGCCCCATGTCCAATTTGGAATTCTTGGAAACAATGTTATTTATGCCCCTGGGAAGGGTTTTTCTGCAGATCAGGACCTTTTAAAGACAATGTGGTAACAGTTTGGTGGTTCCTCATAAAGTTGAACATAGAATTACTCTATGATTCAGTAATTTGTCTCCTAGGTGTGTATATATCCACAAGAACTGAAAGCAGGAACTCAAATACTTGTACAGCAATATGTGTAGCAGTGTTACAGTAGCCAAAAAGGTGGGAACACCCCAAATGGCCATGCACAGATGAATGGCTAAACAAAACGTGGCACATGCATATAATGGAATTATTAGTCTTAAAAAGGCAGGACATTGTGACACATGCCATAAATGGATGAATCTGGAGGCCATTGTGCTAAGTGAAATGAGCCAGTCACAAAGGACAAAAAGCGTGGGACTCCACTTAGCTGAAAAACCTAGAGTAGTGAAATATACAGGCACAGAAAGTAGAATAGAGATGACGAGGAGCTAGGGGTTGGGGGCATTGGTGAGTCGTTGTTGAAGGGGACAGAGTTTCAAATGGGGAAGATGACAATGTTCTGGAGAGGGATGGTGGTGATGGTTGCATGACAATGTGAGTGTGCTTAATGATGTTGATTCTAGACTTAAAAATGATCAGAAGGCTGTTACGTTAGGTATATTTTACCACAATAGAAAGGAGAGAGAGTGTGGCTGCTGGGCTTGGTCATCCGATCTTTAGAGAGACCTGGAGGTGCTGCGGGCCCAGAATCATGAGCAGCCCGACCATTGGCCCTGATGTGAAGGCCCTGGTGTCTCAAAGATGGGGAGAAGGAAAGCACAAGTCTGGAATATTTGGATTCAATATCCTTCTGGAATTTTATTTGCAGAATTAAATAATGTGTCCAGTCTAGAAGCTTGCTCACTTTGTGGAAATTAATTCAATATCACCTACAAAAAGCCATGAGAAATAGAAGGATCCAGGACCACAGGAAGTACAGATTAGGGAAATTTGGGGCTGGTGAGAGTGTGGGTCTCTTTTGTCACTTTTTATTAAATGAGTAACATGACAGAGCCAAACGACACAAGGGGGAGGGTGCTTGACTCAGCGAAGCAGTGATGAGGCCCTGAAGCTGAAAGGGGTGCTTTACAAGACTGGCCGAGCTTTCCTGGGGAAGGTGTAAGGTAAAGCTTTGAGGGAAAGATGCTTAACCCCCCTATTATAATGATTGGGCTATTCATATTTTCTCTGGGAAGAAAAACTAGTGGATGCCGCAGGAACTCTCAAATATTTGTGCTTTCCTATTTTTCTTTCCCAAAAAGGCCCTTTGAAAATATGTCAATGCCACTGATATCTGAGCATGGTGAGAGAAGCCAGGTGTTTGTCTTGTACGTTAATTATTGGGGAGGCCTTCCTTGCACAAGTTTCATGCTTTTATTGTTTCCTTTTTATTTCCTTTGGCTCCTGGCCCCCACCTCAATGCACTTGGAAAGCCATAGATTCTAAATCACCATCTTTGCATATAACATTTTAAGAGTGTCTACCTTGTAGGACAGGATTGGCACACGCAAGGGACACACCATTTGATTAGCTGTACCTGCTGTCAGACAGGCTCTAGGAAAATGGATCCTCTGGGCCTGGGAAGAGAACATCTTGAACTCTTCCTCAAATAACTCATTTGTTCTTTGTTCAAGGATCCCGGGACTTGATCACTTGGATACTTCTGTGCTCTCCGAATGGACAAACTGCCATTTTTGGTATTACCTGAAAAAGTGGAAGTAAATGTTGTTTCTTTGGCTTTGAGCTTTTCCTTAGGCAACTATGGCACATGGAAGTCTGGGTAGTACCAGAGTCACAGAACTATAGGTCTGGGTTTCTTACCCTGATTTCCGAGGGCCACAGAAGCTGAAGAGATTGTAGAGCAGAACCAGCAGCAGCCAAGTTAAAGGCCCCAAGGTGGACAAGTGATTGGGTGGTGGAAAGTGAGGGCACATTGGGTGAATAACTGTCAGCATCCGTAAGGCCAGGCAGAGGCTGCTGGGAGCTCTGCCTGCTGTTTCCAGGACGCTGTAGCCCCCTTCCAATCCCATTCACTGGAAATGAATTCCTGCCTGTGCTATTCTGGCCCCATTAGGTCAAATCTCCAGGTCCCCCTCCTTTGATTCTAAACATTCCACAGGGTCAGAGTGGAGAGTAAGTCAGGTCAGTGGTCCTTGGAGTGAAGAGACCTGGGGGGTAACTTCCTTCAAAGATCTGTTGGGGACGATGTGTGCACAGGGATGGAGAGAGAAAACCTGAGAAGCCTCAGCTGGCTGTGGGGCAGGCTGAGTGCATCTGTGGGGAGTCGGTCACAGACTGACGATTTTGGAAAATTATGGATATTCCTGGCTTATTGATCTTCTTTAAAGTAATCAATATGTGTAAGACTTAAGGGTTAGAATTCGTCGTCTTCCCTGAAAGGTATAGCAAAATGGTTCTCAGACTTCCGTTTAATTTCGGAGCTAAGAGGGTGTCTGGGAAGCTACCTTACCTATTTCCTTGTCTTTAGGTGGGACCAACCAATATGCCTGATTCAATTCCAGCTTTTTAAAAAACTTCAATTAAAAAAAGTTGCCTGGATGTTTCTATAAGAATATTTACTGAGTGTTTTATATATTCCAGGTGCTAAGGTGCTATCCTATGTACTTGACAGGCATTATCCCCTTCAATCCTGAGAATCACCCTAGGAGAAAGGTATTATTAATTATCCATAATCAGAGGCAACCGAGGCAGAGAGAAGTTAAACAAGTTGCCCAAGCTCACATTTGGGCTGAGCAGGCAGTGAACCCAGGGAGTCTGACTGTGGAGCGCATCCTCTGCCACTTCGGGGCTGTGCCCACCATCCCATGCCCGTGGGCTTCCCACAGTATGCCCTCAGGCTATCTTAGTCTGCTTGGCTGCCACAGCAGAGCACCACAAACTGAGCAACTTACCAACAGAAATTAATTTTTTCACAGTTCTGGTGGCTAGAAATGTGAGATCAGGTATTGGCAGGATTGATTTTCCTGAGGATTCCTTGGCTTGTAGATGGCTGTGTCTTCACATGGTCTTCCCTCTGTGTGTCTGTATCCTAGTCTCTTTTAATAAGGACACCGGTCATACTAGATTAGGGCCCACCCCAATGACCTTATTTAACCTTACTGACCTCTTTAAAAACCCTATGTCCAAATACAGCCACATTCTGAGGTAATGGGGATTATGACTTCAGTATGTGAATTTTGGGAGGGAACACAATGTGGCATATAACACAGGGCAAAGGAGATAGTGCGTCCCCTTGAAGCCCATGATTAAATTGCCTTTTGTCTTCTCTTCTATATGGGGTAATAGTCCTACCTCTGTTGTTTGCCTTCTGAGTCTTCTTTCCCATTGGTTTAATTCTCCATACTGTTCTTTTCTCCATGAGTGTGTCTATTTCATGCTATAATTTATAAGTAGTTGGATCAAAACATGCAAGTATACTATGTTTATGTGCATCTAATTTTCTTCTTTCCTCCTCCTGATTCATAGATATTGCCCATTTTGGGTCAGAGGAGAAAATTGAGAGAGGAGATAAGGGAGTATAAGAGCATATGGACATTTGGAAGATAATTCTGATCTTTATCTTAACTTGCCATTCAGGTACCACCTTAGCACTAGAGCCCAGTCCTTTTTAATGCTCAACTTGACATGTTGAATTACCAGGCCCAAAGGTTTCTCCTATGTGTGGAAAACCATTTGGGACCTGTAAAAACCAAGAATCACAGACATAGAAGATGCTGAGGAAGTGAGGAACCTTGCCTGAGACCTCCAGGCTGGCTAACGGCTGAGCTGAGACAGGAATCTAGGCTCCCATTTATTACCTGATACAGTGAGTTCCCCTGTTCCTGTCCACGCCCTGAGTCTTACCATATTGTTCCATTGATTAAATGAAATGATTTCTTCCCTTTTTTCCTTTAGATCATCAAACTCTGAAGCAAAGATTCTGGCACTTCTTCCCAATAGGCTCCAAATTCTGTTTGTCTTGTTAGACTCATCAGAGGAAATGAGTCTTTAGCAATGTGAATATGTTGAAGTATTTTGTTTGACAAGCCAGTTTGGGACATTATCCTGAGAAATTACTTTGCCCCAAATTGGTATAAACCAACCATGTAGAGAGGCCTGCTGGAAAGGGGAGGGAACACTGGTGTTGGAGCCCTGGCCCCATTCCTGTGGTTTATCCTGGCCTCAGTCCTTAGATTTTACTCTCTTAGAGCTTTGTATGAATTAGTAAATACAGTTTTACTCATCAATATTGGCATGGTTGTCTTTCTTGCCTAGGGGAGAAAGGGTGGGTCTATGTGACCTTGGCTGCCCCTAGACCCTCATTAGTTAGACTCTTCCAGGGCAACATGTATGTTCAAGTCAGAATTTTCAACACCCTCTTCCCAAAGTAAAGCCAGAGCCCTAGGAAGTTTCACTTCTATGACAATGTCTGTAACTAAACCTGATGGCGAGGAAGTGCAGACAGAGCAATGCAGTGAGCATGCAGGAGTGAGCAAGCGGCATCTGTTGAATGGTGAACCCCAAGAGTTCAATTACCCCAGTTCCCTCCACAGAGGGTAACCATGGAAACCTCATAAGCCAAAGCATCATCAGTCCTCAAGCAAAACACATGCACAAGCACACGTACATGCACAATCATTCCCTGGGATGGCAGCGTGTATGTGTGCATGTGCCTATGTTTCAATTACTATGTATGTGGGGTGCGTTTGTGTGACACTTTGACAGTTTGTATGTGTGTGTATCAAATTAGCACGGGCGTCGGCTGCCACATGCTTTCCGGGTCTGCTTTCAGGGGTGGTGAACGAGCATAGGTTTGTCTTAATGTTTGGGTGCTTTGCTTGGAGCTGGGTAGGGGACGTGTTTTTCAATTTAGTACAGGGTGATGTGGAGGCCTGGTCTGGGCATATAGGAGGGTTTTAAACTTATTCTTTCTCATATCAGGTTGCTATTGCATAAAAGCGTACATGGGTTGGATTTTTCACCAGCTGGGAGGTATTATTCCCTGGGGATAGGAGAACTCAGCATGGATCATATTGAACTTTTCAAACAATCTAGCGTGGATGCAAATTCAGGCTTGAGGGTGTCATTTTTTTCAAAGCAGTGTCTTTTCAGGGTATATGCTGGTCTTTTCTTTTTTCTCTTCTAGCTGTTGCTTTAAACCTTTCCCTTTTCTAAGCTTGGGCTAGCCTGTCTATGGCATGAGAAATACAGGGATGTGAAATACAACTCACAGAAGTCTGCTAATGAAATGTGTCATTCAGTATGTGCATATCAAGAAGATTGTGTGTCATTTGGCAGATCTTTGAGGTAAGGCGGCTCCATCTGGATTAGGGATTATTTGGGGGAACAAAGCTATATGAAGACTAGGGCTTCAAACATGCATGCCTGGGGTTCTAAGTTGTGAATGGGGACTGTGCACCATGCAAAGCCTGGCCCTGTGCTTGAGGCTGCCTCGACTTAATGGGAGCTCTGTGAACACGAGTATGAGGGACTGTGTGTCTGTGTTTGTCAGCTCTGCTCTCTCCCTTCATGTAATGTATGAATGAAAGAGAATTCATTAGGGAGTATTGGGAAGAAATCCTTGTCTTTTGAATTCTTGCCTTTCATTCGCATTTACAGTTATGGTTTCTCAAATGGATAGGTCTTGTTTGTCCACCAAGAGGTATGTCGAAAGGATATTTTCTTTTCTCATTTTAAAGCAGTTGCTTCCTGGATGGTAGAAATCCATACCGGCATCACCCAGCAGGGGCTCGAAACACTGTCCATGTCCTCCCTGACTCCTTGGCTGTTGACCATCCCAACCTCCATCTGCTTTCCTCATGGCCCTGCTCCCGGAAGAGAGGAATGAGGCTAAACGCTGCAAGAGATTTATGTCAGGCAGTCGCCTGAAGTTCTCCCATCTTGGGGGGGACTCACCTTTCTGCATGGGTAGAGTTAACTTTTGAGTTTGGCCAAATGATGCCAAAGCAACCCCAGGGTGGGCTGAAGGGAAGTACCCACTTGGCATTGTTCACCCCCCCATTCCTGCTGCAGCCCAACCTCAGTCCCTCCAGGAGCTGTTGCCATTCTGGATCATCCCAACCAGAATGCCTGAAGGGGACCTTGGCTCACTGCTTCATCAAAAGCGGTTAGGGGAGGAGATCTCCTTCACCTAAGCCGTGGTAGTACAGGTGGGGCTGGGGCTCCAATGGCCCTGCTCTGGCTTCCCCACCCTTCCCGGGCCCCTTCTGGGGTGTGTCTTGAGTCTTTAAAAGCAGCAACCCTGTAGGTTGAGGTTATTTAACTGTTTCCTTGAGCCAAGGCTTGTTAAGTGCCTCCCAAATGGCAGCCACTGGGTGCAGCAATGAAGGAGGCACTAATTTTGCCCTCAGCGTGCTCATCTGTATACTGGTACCAACAACACAATGAGATAAGAAGTTAATTCGGAGCATTATGGGAGCTGATGAGAGGGCAGGGGGGCTTCTTAGAGGAACTGATACCTGACCTGCCACCTGAAGGATGGAGGCAGTTAGGGGAAAGGGAGGTGATGGACATTTTCCAGCAATGGAATGTTTTTTAAATGGAATGTATTTAGAAATGGACTGCTTCTCAGGCGAAACCTCATAGCAAATGGTATTCAGGAGAAAGAAAAAAATGAGAGCATGGGGGAGAGGGGAAGAGGAAGAGAGAAAGAAGAGGGGTGCAGAAAGAAAGTGGAGAGACAGTGGGATGGAGATGAAAGACTGAAGGGAGGAGACAGGGAGAGGGACAGAGTGAGGTTCATGGGATCGTGGATTGTTAGAGCGGGAAGGAACAGTCAGTGTTCGCAAGTCCCTCACTTAACAGATAAGGAAACTGAGGCAAAGAAAGGCATTTGCCAGAGTCTCACAGGTGTTTAGTTGGAATGCTGAGTCAGGAACCTCGATCTTCTGGCCTCTGATAGGTTTGAGAAAGGAAGAAATAGAGCTGGTTAAGGTGGGGAGAGAGAGAGAGGTCACAGATGGAGAGGAGAGAGTGAGGAAGAGGCACGGTCAGCTGAGATTCACTGGTGTCGTCACACTGTCGGGCTTACGTGAGTGAAAGCAGGGAAAGTGTACATGAAATCTGAGCGGGGTGTCTTTCTTTTCTGTCTCCTTTACCTTCCTGTTTCTCTTCCTCTCTTTCCCCTTCCAGCCACATCCTGCCTACAACTAGATGTCAGGGAACTGGTTGCCATGGCTACTAAATGGCATTCAAGCAGGCTGAATTATTAAACCAGGGTCTTTCTTTGAAGTCAGCGCCCCAGTACAAAGTCCCGTTAGGGGGCGCAGTATGGGGCACAGGATTGTGCCAGGGCAGTGCAAGAGGCTCCCTTGCTGGTCTGGCTCAGACAAGAGAGTCTTTCTTGAGCACACTGAGCCCTCTTCTTAGGCTGGGTACAGTGGAGGCCCGGGAGTTGGGGGAGTGCATCTGCCAGGGTGAAGAGCTGGAGGGAGACAGCTCCTGGAGGCCCAGCTGAATCACTGACTCTGACTGCTTCCTCCCGCTTCTCTGCCTAGAGCAAAAGGT
Organism: Manis javanica; assembly: GCF_040802235.1. Classification (NCBI taxonomy): domain Eukaryota; kingdom Metazoa; phylum Chordata; class Mammalia; order Pholidota; family Manidae; genus Manis; species Manis javanica. The sequence continues at coordinate 89,549,372 of NC_133166.1, forward strand.
GCTGGACAATAGCCACAAGTCATTCAAATGGGATAAGACCCAAAGCCAGTACTGTTGTTATGTCTGAAAGGAGACCATATTGTTCTAATTCATTGTCATGTGTAGCCAGAGAGTCAAGAAGTAAAATGGCATGTGTGTCTTGGGCATCTGGGATTGTAACGTCTCTGCAGGTAGGTTAAGGGACTCTGTCACAGAGGACCCCCACTGGTGGGCATGTTCCTCTCCCAATCGCAGGAAAGGGCATCAAGGAGAGTCTTCTTTGCAGGCACAACTGTTGTTTGTTTTAGTGATGGAGGGGAGTGAGTGTGGCTGCTCTTCTCTTAAGGAGATTCCAAGCCAGGGAAACCATCAGCCTTCTGGTATCCTTGCTCTGTAAACTTTTTCATTATAAACAGAAACCCAAACACTGTAGTGTGACTGCTTCTGCTTAGGGGCGCTGAAGGAAGAGGGGCCTCCATGGCTGGCAACGGCACTGTGCCTGTGTGTCAGGGTGGGTGGGGCATGAGGAGCCCCTTTTGAGGTCAATGGAGTCAGTCTCTTTCCCTCTTTAATGGATTCAACAGAATCTTCAGTGGGAAGATCTCTCCCTCTTCCTCCCCACTTTGCGTTCCTTCTTTGAGAGGAGGGGTGCTGAGTCCCCAAGCCCTAGGATTCTGACCTCGCTTTGTGCAGGGCCCAAAATCTCCATAAGAGAGGCTCCCATTGCATTCTGAGGCTTGAGCTGGGAAAAATAAATTCTTAATAAGGGAAACACAATCTGTACAACTCCAAAAAATCTGTCAGTGTCTGAAAAACTGATTCATAACTGCGGTTGTTTTCCTGATGCCCGACTGGAGCAATTTTTAATGTCAGGGCTAAAGGTCTGGTTTTCTAGGTCTAATTCATAGAGACCCAACTCACTTCTTTTCAGGTTGGTGATAACTGTCGGGATTTACCTGGTCTCAGGGTGGAAGTCCTCATTTTCACAGAGTGACCCTCCCCTCCAGACCCTCTGGGGGTGAAGCCGGAGCCCTCCAAAGAGGCTGTACAGCCCTCGGTCCTCACTCCCTTTCCCACCTCTGACTAAAGGGACCTGGAGAGGAGCCAGTGGCCTTGGGCTAGTTAGAGCTCTTCAATGAACATGTCATGAATTGTGCGGGCCCCTGGCAGGTAGGGTGTGCAGAGTGCAATGCTGACAAAATAGAGTCACTGCTCTTAGCCACGGGAAGCTCACAGAGTTCATTCAACTCTGGCAACCCCCAAACTAAGCCTTCAGAGGACTTGCCCCATTTGTGCCAAGGCCAAACCTGAGAAACAAAGGTGGTGGGGAGCTTGCTCTTCCCTCCCACTCTGCTTTGCCCTTTCTCTTCTTGTCCCTTCCTGTCCCAGGGCCTCCTGCTCTCTCCGGGCCCTTCTGTGCTCTGATTCTGAACTTCAGGTGGAAGGTGGGAAGCTGCTTATAGCCAGCTGACAAAGCCCCTCAAGGGACCTGCATGGGCTGAAGATACTGGTGGTGGAGACGCAAGGTTTCTAACCAGCAAGAGCTTCCCGAGGCATTCTGCTATTCTGGAGGAAAGGTATGCAACGAGTCAGAGAAGTGGGTGTAGAGGGAGCCTTCTGAGAGACCCAGGTCTAGAAGGCCTTCGAAATGCCAGTTTGACTCAGTTTTTTGGGCTTTTTATTTTTATTTTTTGTGCTCCTTACTGCTTCCAGGGAAACAGGGTCTCCTTTAGAGCCTTCACCTGGCCCCTTGCGACCCTCAGAGAGCCTCCAGGTTCCTCCACTGACAGCCAAGATCCTCCCGCCACGTCCGGGGCTTGTCCGTGGACAGCACTGGGCTCAGGACTGGTTCCCGTCCACCCCCCACTCGCTCCATTGGTTCCTTTAGCCCCCGGTTCGGGTCTGTTTCTCTTTAAATGCGACGGTACTCTTCCATCCCGGCCCCCTGCCCAGGCAGGCCCGCTCTGCACCCCCCGGAGGAGCCGGGGACTGGACCGGCAGGACCTTGGGAGGGGGCGCTCCTGCCCACCAACGGGAAGGGTTCTGCGTGGAAATGGTCCAAGGAAGTTGGAGGTCACTGAACTTTTCCACGGAGCTGGACCTAAGTTTCTCGCCCCCAGGCTGTTCACTCCGGAGTCGCAGGCCCCCAGCCGCCGCCCGCCCCTCCCCTTCTCGGGGCGCCCGCCCGCACCCCGAGCCCTCCCCGCGCTCCGCGCTGGTCGGCGCCGCGTGCCGCCCCTGCCTGGGCAGCGATTTCGCCCTCGGTCTGGATGCAGCTCCACCTTCCCCGCTCCTTTGTTGTTCACCCGTCTGTCCCCTGGGGGGGCATGTGTGCGAGTTCTCTTTCTGATTGTCAGAAATTTCTTTTCCGCTGTGTGGGCAGAAGACAGATTAAAAAAAAAACAAACTGTCTCCCTTCCCTTTTATTTATTTTCCGTTTCTCTCCCGTACCTCCTCCTGCCTCCCCACCCTTCTTTTTTGCGGCTGCTCCTTCCTCCTCCAATTTCACCACCGTTCCTCCCCGCTCCCTCCGTTCCCTTCCCCCCACCCTCCTGCTCTTTTAAAATAATGCAGCGACGTCTCGGCAATACTAGCACACCCTCCTCTTTCAGCTGAGCGCGGGACTCTGCATCAACTCAAGGTAAGCCCGGGTTCTCGCCGCGGAGGAAACGGTGGTGCCTGCGGGCTGCGCTGCCCGCCCTGGCGGCAGGGGCCTCGGCTCGTCCGGTGCTGCTACCTGTTGGGGGCCCCGCGGACCGCGGAGATCCCAGTTGGCCCTCACCTTCTTGGAACCGTCCTCTAAGCCGGGGGGTGCCTCCTCTCCACACGCTGCCCTTTCCTTTGCAACTTCCGTGGCAGTTTCCCGGGCGTGGGAAAGCCCTTGGCCGTTCGGCGTTTTTGGGGTGAGCGTGGTGTGCCCCTTGCAGGGGCGCCTGGGGCTCGCACGCCCTTGGTGGTTGCGCGTTTGCTCGCCCGCAGCGACGGAGGCTCGGGCCACCCAGCAGAGCAGCCGGGCTCAGACGCGGAGCAGGTGCCGGCAGCAGGGTCTCAGCGAGCCTCGGGCCCTGCCGCCGCCCTTTCACCAGTGCAGGCACTGGGAAGTTTTGTGGGGAACCACCCGAGGGGAGGGCTCGCTGAGCAGGGACTGAGCTTGCAGCGAAGTTTCTGAGAAGGAGGCTGCGTGTGCCCTTGGAGGTGTCCTGGGACTGGTAGGCTGGGTGTGTCTAGAGGGAGCCGCGTGTTGGGCTGGTGGGTGAGTGCCCCTGTCCTGGGAGAGGACTGGGAATTGGGCTGAGGGGAGGGAGCGAAGCGTGAAGAAGAAGATGAGCTACTTAGAGTGGCTAGGTTTTTGACAGGATTTGGGTCTCCCGACATGAGGATGGTGGTGGGTGTCCTGGTGCAGTGATGGAACACCCAGTCCTCTGCACCTCATTGCTTTATGCCCTCGCCTGGAGACAGTGATGGGAGACACTACCCGCCCTCTCATCCTCCCTGAGATGAAGGCTTACACTTCACCCTGCAGTTTGGCTATTAGCCCGTGGGGGGATCCTCCCCAGTTGCCGGGTCTGGGACTGTGGCCACTCAGAGCGGGTGGTTCAGGTTGAGTGGGTGGTGGGTGACTGACATCTGGGGATTTGTAGTGATTAATTCCCCCTTCCCTTTGGAGGCCATGGGTGTTGGAACATTGCTTCTTTTTCCTGGGAGCCTGGAGCTGCGCTAAGACACTGAGACATCGTGGTTAGAGGAAGGCTGGAGGAGCCAGGATGGCTTAGTCCTGCAAAAGTGTTTTCATGAAAGGAAAGGACTTTTCTGATGTTTAAATCTTCACTGATATCAGAGCCAGAGCAAAGGGACTTTCTTTGCTGGGGTTGGGAGCAAGGGTAGACACTAGGGGAAAACTTGCGGTTGACAGTTCCAAAAGGAATTACTAATGGAAAATATCAAACTTCCTCTCCTGCAAATGTGTGGGTCTTGAAGGATTGTGTAGCCATCTCTAGAGCCTAGAAGATGACCTCTTGTTGTTTGATTCCATTTTACTGTTCTCTGATGTGCTTGGTCTCTGGCCACCTAAGATGTTTTTACCATTTTGTAGTATTGGGTAATTATGGAATTTATCATCCAAGCACAGACACTTTTGAGAGTGGACAGAGACATTAGTAATAATTAGACATGGACAACAGAGACTGTCCAGACAGATAGGGACAAATGATTGCCCCCAGAGTGACTATACGGGCAGAGGTAGGGACAGTTCACGAGGCAACATATGCTGTTTTCATGTCATTTGGATCTTGCATCTTCCTTCCTGGAATGGTTCTTTCTGACTCAGATCACATGTGGACTTTATTTCAGTTCCCTCTGAGAATCCAGCTCTGAATACAAATCTCTTTCCTTTGATGAACTCTTCTTTCCCCAACTCCATCAGTCCTTCCAAAAATCCCATCCCCAGAATGGAATTGCATGCTCCGACTGCAGGGATTACACATTAGAGGGTGATGCACATGGAGCTGTGTCTCTACCTCTGTTTGCTTCTTTGCGGTATTTGTGAGCCTTGGGCTCCCTGGAGGCCATCTGTCTGCCAGGAATGTGAGTGTTGTGTTGATGGCAGCATGATTTATGGTGACCCTTGCAGTCGTATGGCTGAGCGATTGGATCACTGCTGTCCTACCTCCTCAGCTCTCCTGAAGCTGGGGGTGGGCTGTATGTGTTTTGGTTTCAAACTGAGGAACTCATGTTTAGGAAGCATCCTACTGCCGGGAAATGCCTGGCTTTACTTCCTTGTTTGTATGAGGGAGCAGTGAGAATTCTTAGGGGATACGTCTGTCAGTCACACCTCCATCTCCCTGGAGGCCCATGGGTCCGCAACACAGCCAGGTTCCTGCAGGACTTCAAAAAGTTCATCTCCCATTTATTGAGGGCTAATTATTTTCCAGATACTATACCTAGCAGACTTGATCACAGTTAATCCTTATCCACCCTAGTAAGTTGGTATCTCCATTTTATGGGCAAGGAAACTGAAGCTCAGAAAAGTTAAAGAAACCTGCTCAAGTTTATGCAGCTAGTAGAGCTGAGATTCAAACCCAAGGTGAGCGGACTCTGTTTCTGTCCATGCAGTGGTGACTCTGTGCTAAAGTTGATGTGGTCAGTGTTTGGCTCACAGCATTTAGTCCCACCTGTTTGGGGTCCTGGCAGTAATGGACGATTCCTGAGTGGAGTGGATTAGACAGTCCACTTGTCCATTCTGCCTGGTTCTTAACTCATGTTGCTTCTGTGCTTCCTGTCAGCATTGTCCTTTCTTGGTGTCCATGAAGTTTGTGTCCCCTGCTCCCTGCCCTGCTGCCTGGACCGTCTTTGGTGGGGGTCTCTGTCCTGGATCTTACTTGAACGTACTCATGATAGTGAGGGGAGGTAGGACTGTTGCCTGTAAGGCAGAGCATGTGTTACCATCTGACTTTTAGGGTCGGTCTACTTTAGTTATTGAGGTCTGCCTCTCTCAGGGTCACAGCTGAATGAGTCTAATCTTAAAGACTGACCATGGCCTAGACTTGGAGAGAGCCTCCCCACCCCTTGGTTTGCCCAGAAATAATTCTGTAGATTATCCAGGAAGCTTGAACATACCAAGCTGACAGTGTCTTGACAGTCTCTCAGATCCTTCATCTATCATGTAGGCAAAAATAGAGCCTTAAGTAGATAATTCTAGACATTGTTTCCACCTATTTATTGTTCCTATTTACCCTGTAGCTGTGTAATCAGCCAGACCAAGAACATGCCTGTAAGGAAAGGGGGTATTATCAGGCAGGGCATGGGCAGCTGAAAGTGCTTTGGTCTGGGAGATGTAACCTCTAACCCAGTCTCAGCACCATTAAATAGCCAAATGACCTTGTACCAGTCACTGGGCCTCATTTACTTTGCTTGGAAATAAAGGTTGGGCAGATGCCCTCCAGGTATTTCCCAGATCCCTTGTCTGAGAGCCCACAGTTTCAGAGCCACGCCTCTCTTCCTGTCTCCCAGTGGAGGGTAGGGGTGGACAGATGGCTGACTGGGTAGGAGTCAGATGGGGGCCATGAAGGAGGCATCCTGGGAGGAGCTGTGACTGCCCTTGGTCTCCTGTGGGCAGGCGTCAGCCCCATTCTGGTATGGAAAAATGGGGCGCTTTATCTGGCCAGGGGAGAGCCTCTCCTGCTGCCTGCCTTGTGTTACCTGGCATCCCCAAGAAGTTCTGTCACTTTGTGTCCCTGATAAGTGGCAAGGATTAGGGAGAACAGGAAGTACAACAGTCTGTTAACCCACATCTATAATATACACTGAATGAGGAGCTAAGAACTAGCAGGGGTGTGTGTTTGTGTGTATGTATGTGGGGGGGTTTGGAGGTAGGACAGTGGGAGAAGGTGATCTACAAAAAGTAAGAAAGGAGACACTGCCTTTGGTCTCATGGCACTTACAGTGTGGTGAGGAGCCCAAATCTAGTCAGTTGGACGAAGTATACATGTGACAAGCTATACAGCCCTTTGGAACCAAAAGCCCATTACCAAACCATCTGTGATAGTACAGAGCTGGGCATGTGCAAATCCAGGACATTCCTGGTGGAAGCAAAGATGTGTGATGCCTTTCTCAGTGTTACCTGGAAAACTTGTATAGGGGTGTCCTCTTTATCTCAGACATGAGGATTCTCGAGGGTTCTGTTGTCTGCTGTACATGTGTGGGCTCGGAGGAATTGTAAGGAATGAGATTCTTGAATAGAATTGGGTTTTACCAAAGAAAAGGCCTTCCCATTTATGCTCATGCAGCATTATTTGGAAAGAGACATCTTCTGGAATCACAGATGATATAATCACACTGATCTCACTTGAAAGCAAATTTTTCCCCCCTCTAAATGCTAGCCTGGGATTAGGGTAAAGAGAGAATGCCTCAGAGTCTCAATATATGGTTTGTGGTGGCAGTGGCAGCTGAATGGGCTTGGGGGAGGGCGCAGAGCTGGGGAGCACCAGCAGGAAGGCACGAGGCTGTCTTGTGTACAGTTCAGACACTGCCACCTATGGCGCAGCAGAACATCCGTCTCTGTGGGCGTCAGTAGGATGTTTCACCTGGGTAATAAAATCCAGGGCTGTGATGATGGACACACCTCAGAACGGTGGAAATATCCGTGTAGTTGCAAACATACACCTTGAGGTCACAGTAACTCCCTGTGTGCTGTGCTGCAGAGGGGAAGGGGAACTGGGTTTATGCCTCTCTTACATATCTTTTGGGGTTCTCCCCCTTTCTCACAAACAAATGTGTACTCAAACCTTTTGCTAGGAGGAATAGGAAAATAAAGAAGAAAATGACATGGTTCTTTCTCTCAAATAATTGGTTTCTCATTCTAAGTACAGTGCCTTGAGGAAGTCTCTATTTCTTTTACCAAATTATGTGTTATCTGGCCGTGGCATAGTGGTTCTAGTCTTGCTCCAGTCCTTACAGGCTGTAGACCATGGGCAAATCACTTAAGCCCTGGGCCTCAGCTACATTACCAACGCACAGGCTTGGTACCCCAGCTTTCAGAGAAAGGGCCTGGAAGCAGTGGTCGCTGGGGGCCCCTTCCAATTTTTAGAGCAATGGCTGTTCTATGGTTTCATCTTTCAACCCTTCTCTCTCCTCTCTTTACCCTTTGTCTCTCCCTCTCACCTTGTCATACAATAGAACTTTTTTTGTTTGCTGTATTTACTGAATAAGAATTGTATTCTTTGCTCTTAATTTAAAAAGTGCTGAAGAACATTTTTTTGCCTCTTAAAAGAAAGTAAATGGAATCTCTCTTGACTTATTTGGTCCTTGGTTGATGTTTTCTTGAGTGTCATGATCCTGAATACAAAGTTCCATGCCTTCTTTAGCAAAGGGATTTGTAATGACAGGTGAACACACCCCCAATTCCCTGCTTCTCTTTATGTTGGATCTCAGGCTCGTGGTTAGTGAGCTGCTCAGCACTGAAGCCCGAGAGTCCTGGGTGCATCTGCCTCTGCGCTCAGGAAGGAAAAGTCAGCCTGCCAATCTCAGAACCTGGTCGCTGGTCCAGAAACGACCCCACAGTGGGTGGAGGGGAAGGAGCCCGGGCTGGGTTGGAAGCCCCAGAAGTGAGTCTCAGCCCGTGTCAGTGGAAAAACCAGTCTCTCTGTGCCTCCCCTACCGCTCCTTCCTCCTCTCCCACCCCGTCTCCTTACACTTCTCTCTGCAAAGGTATCCTGACTGTCTGTTCTGGGTAAGGCACTGGGTGAAGTACTGGATACTGGGAATACAGCAGTACATGAGGCAGACAAATGTCCTACTTCTGTGGAATTTATATTCCAGTGCAGGAAGAGGGAGACAATAAATAGACAAGTAAACTTGTAAAAAAAAGAAAACGATAAATGTCACTCAGAAAATTAATCTAGGGTGACAGGGCATTGATTGTATAGCTCTTTAGACTGACATATCAGGGAAGGCTTCTGAGGAGGTAATATTTAAGGTGAAGATCAGAAGGGCAAAAAATGAAATAGGACCCCTATCCCCATTTCTCTATGGCCATTGTGAGGCCTAAGCACAATTGTACCAGAAAGTGTTTTTTGTAGACTTTATCTCATTAGGCAAAATTGCTTGAGGGCAAGTATTGTGATTAATTAATCTTTGCAATCTTAGTACTTAGCATGGTAGTAAATGTGGGTTGAAAAAAGTAATATGTTTGGAGTTCAGAGGGGATTTTTAAGAAATAAATTAAGATGGTGCCTGTGATAGGCCTTTGTTAAAAGGAATAATGTCCCTTGCGCTCTTACCATTCCAGGGCTTTGCTGGAGATTTCCGTACTGACGCCCTGGGGGAGCAGAGAGGGTTCTCTGAGGGACAAAGACGGGTGGCCAACACTGAGGGAGTAGACTTCCTGAGGGAATTCCTTATTGCTTTTCTTGCTTTACAAAGTCTTCTTAGCCCTGAGCAGAGACTAACTTAATCTGAAATTGAGAGGCGATGCCACAGGCTCCCTCTCACCCTCCATATCTGGGATGAAGGTTTCCCTTTCCACAGTTGCCCTCCTCCAGCCCTGCCCGTCTCTCCTCCCCAGGGCCTGGCTTATCAGGTGCCCAGGAGACCTCAGTCCATTGTGCTGACTGTTGGCTGTGACTTTGCCGACCTGCCTACCCTCTGCTACCCTCCCTGAGGGCTGAGTCAATGCGGCCCACCTACTTCATCTAGTGAGTCACAGCTTTTCAAACACGGAGGTGTGAATCACTCAACTTGTAGCCCTTGAGATGTCTTGGGTGACAGCTGAGGAAGAAGGCTGCGTGCCTGTCCTTGTCCCTCATCTTCCCATTGCTTTACCATTCTCCCTGCCCTTAGAACGTAGAGCGCTAAACCCACAGCCCCTCTCTAGGGCCAGAGAACAGTTTTGGGGGTACATGGAGTGGGTATGCAGTCACGTGGTAGGGGTCATTCAGGGAGAACGTCCTGTCCCAAAGTGTGGTTTGTGAACGAGCAGCTCTGGCATCGTCGTGGGAATCCTGAGCCAGACTCTGGGTTGGGGCTGGACCCTCCAGCTGGGGCCGGTGCACAGTCAGGTTTGAACCACTGTAGAGACATAGATGCAGGTATCTTACTCCTCTTTGAAATACAGGATTTGTTTCTCCTGTTTGATGGAGCAAGCAAAGGTCTCCTGAATCCAAGATCACAGTAAGTGGGAGAGCCTGGATTTAACTTAGTCTTGACTCCAAAGCCAGAATTGCTATGAGCTTTAGGCCCGTAATTAAAATGCAGATATTTCTGGAGACATGTTACTAACCATTAATGCCTTAGTGCTAATTGCTTTCTTGACCATTTCCTGTAGGCTTCTGAAAAGAGGGCTGGAGCAACCCAGATTGCTGGTAACTCCCGGGTGCTTTTACTGCTCGGTCCTTTCTCTTCAGGTAGCTGTGGCTGAGTTCCTCCTCCAGAATGGAACTGAGGGACTGATCTTTAAATGTTGGTGATTCCTGGCCCCAAACCTGGCCGTTTTCAATGCCTCTGCTGCACACTCTTCCAGAGGGACCTCATGCTTCAGCCATCACCCATCTGCTGATGACTTCCAAATGTGTTTTCCAAGCTAGGATTCTCTTTTAAGTTTCAGAATTTTTCTCCAGCTGGCCTCTGGACATTTCTATTTCAGCATTGTATATCTGAAACTTAACTTATTCCCAAATGACCCCATCATCATTTACCATAGCTTGTCCTCTGCTTGTGTCCCGTTTGCTGTCATTCTGTTGCCTAAAGCAAGTCACAGGGCCAAGCTCATATTTAGCGTGGGAAGGTCCCTCAAGAAGCAGACACCAAGATGGGATTACATGTGCTAGGGTTTTATTAGGGGAAACACCTATGAAGGGTGGTGGGGAGGGAGCCAGGAAAGGCTGGAGGAGCTACCAGAATACCATGCAAATCTCACCCTGAGATAGACAGAGGGAAGGGAGGTTGGGTGCAAGGGTCCCCGCTCACTGTGCAATCTGTGGACACTCAGCAAGGCTGTCCGGAAGGCCCTGAATCAAAGTTGGCATCAGAGCCATCCCATGACTCCCAGAGTGGGCCTGCCTTAGTGTCCCTGGCCTGCTCCCTTTGTGCAAATACAGTAATGAATGGGGTGGGGCTCTTGGTCAGTTAAGCGCCTTGTAGTTAGTTGTCTGCTAGTCACATTCTCATAGCCATACAGGACTATTAGTCAATTTTTCACAAATCACAAATTTCTATTTCCAGCCCAGATGGCTCTCTTAAGCTCCAGAACTCTGTATCCAATAGTTTTCTTTATGTGTCCGCTTGACTGTCTAGAGGCATCTCAAACTTAGTATGTTTAGAGTGAACTCTTGCTCTCTACCCCCAAATCTGCTTCTCCTCCAGCGTTCTTTGCCTTGGTGAATGGTGCCTTCATTCACCCAGCTGTCCAGCAGTCAGTGTTGAACTTGTACCTCTTTGTGCCCTTAGGCAAATCCATTATGAAGTCCTGTCACTCTAGCAGCCTCAATACTTCTCGATCCTGTCCTCTTCTCCACCGTTACTGCCAACCCTAAACCAAGCCACCATCATCTCTTACTTAGATGATGATGGCACCCTCCTAACTGATCTCTCTACTTCTTCTCTGGTCCCTGTCCCAGCTCCATGCTGCATGGTCCACTGGGAACTTCAATGGTCTTGAAGAATGAAGATGATTGTGTCACTTCTCAGCTTGAAATCCAAGATCTTACCCATGGCCTATGTGCCCTGTATGTTCTAGCCCCCCTACTCTCTCCAGCTTCAACTCCTATATCTCTCTCCTTTCCCTATCACCCTAGAGCCACACTGGACCCCTTTAGAATGTGCCAAGCTCTTTCTTCCCACAGGGCCTTTGCATATGCTGTTCCCTGTCTCTGTAAGTCTCCCATCCTCTAATTCCCTGTTTACCTAGATAATGCCTATTTATCATCATTCAGTTAGTTCCCTATGTAATGTCATTTCTTCAGAGAGACCTTCCCAGCCAACTATTGTTCCCCACAGCCCATCTAATTCAGGCCGTTTCTTTGTGCTCTCTTACAGCATCCCACACTTCTGTAGAATGCACTCCATTTATGTATGCATATTTGATATGTGTCCCCCAGGCAGGAAATTTCCTGAGGATTGTTCACTGCTGTGTCCATTGCTGTTTCCCAGAGCTCAGCACAGCTCTGACACATAGCATGCTGCCTCCATCTTCCTCTGGCTTTTGCCTATCACCTCCTCCTGGCCCTCTCTCTTCCCCTCTTCTCTGCCTCCAAGTTTATTATCGTTGAAACCAAAGTTGGAAACATCAAAACACGTGTCAGTCATCTTGATGAGGCTGGCTACCTGGGAGTAGTCACAGAGGAGTCTCTGGTCAGACTCAGCCTGAGCCCTGTCCTCAACTTCTGCCATGCTTTGTCCCCTCTGGAGTGGGAGTAGGGCTTGCTGGCATCCTAGAATTGTTGAAATTCTGTTGCCAGAACAGAAAGCTGCTCAGGTCTTGTGACAGGGTTTCCTTGTGGATGGGTGTGTCCAAAGGGGTGTGAGCAATAACCAAGCAGATGGGCACTCAGTTCTGTATAGAGGACTTAGAGCACCAACCTGGGATCAGGCAGCTTTCCAACAGGGTTCCGGATCTTCCATTCTTTCCTAAGTGGCCCTGCACAGGTGATATATTTTCTCTGAATCTCCGGCTCCTTAAAGGTATGTAGGAGTAGTACCTCCCTCACAGGATTTGTGTGAAGTCTGGATCTCTATAAATAATTAACAAATAGCTAGGGATGATGGAGACTTATTTAGGATCAGGGGGTGGTGCTGCGCTTTCAGGGGAGGGGAGAGAAGGCAGAATGGCTGTAAGGTCTGGCTGGGCACTGCCATAGTGCCTCTGGCCCACCCTCTTAATTGGCCACCTACAGTATCTCAGAGCCTTGAGCCCAGTAGGCATCCAGTAAATGCAGACAAAATGAGCATATAAAATACTTGAGGGAGGCAGCCTGTAGATTTCCTCGCATCCCACGTCCTTTTAGCTGTGGCTTTGGTGGGGATGTGAAGTTGTGAGGGTTTTGGGGGGGTGCCGATTTGTAGAGACCATTCAAAACATGAAGACAAACACTATCCAATTAAAAAGTACAGATTGTACCTCATTTTATTGCCTTACTCTGCGTAAAGTTTTCACAGCAAAATTCTCAGAGCCCAAATATGAAGTGCCAATGAAATAATTTGCTTTGTAAACCATCGGGCTTGTAAAATATGTATAATGTCAGCTGTTATGTGGGAAATAGCTCCTGATAGATTTGCCATTTTGTTCTGCCTATAAAGGTAGAGGATGTCTGGTTTGCATTGCTGTTAGCCTTTCATTGAAGAATTTTAATTCTTGTTTTTATTGATCCTGAAACAGTCTTCTGTTCTGGGGAGTAGGATGACCTTGAAGGAGCCCTAACAGATGGAATTATACCCCAGACCCCACTCCAAATCTAATACATCAAAAAGTGGTTAAACCTCTAGTACAGTGATTCTTAACCTTTGGAGTCATGGACTCCTGTGAAAATTTGACATAGGCTGTGGATTTGACCTGGTAAAATGACATTCCAAATATTCATAGGATGTCAGGGGACCACAGAGCCTTATGAAGCCCATCCTCCTTGGAGCCTGAGTGTGGATCACACCAGACTGAGCTTATTCTCATCATTGTGAGTCAGCCATGAGAGGACTGGGCAGAACTCCAAGCACAGGGCTGCTGGGTGGAGACGCAGGTCTGGGGCTTGGCCTCATGGGAGTGGCTGGAGTGCAGGGACCTTTCTATCCTCAGCATGCAAACTGGCCCTCTCTGAGGATGCTTCTGGCACCTCACAGGGACAGGGGCTACCTTCTTCTTCTGTGGGCCTGAACACCATCCAAAAGGCTGGTTGTGGGCCAGTGCCACCTGCAGGAAGCAAGTCATTGCCTCACAGCGGAGTGTGGCCTGCAAGGTTATGCCATCATTCCCCAGCCCCTTCCAATAGGAACGCTGTTAAAGTCTGTGGAAGGGGCTTGCCCACAGGCCTGGGCCTCTGCTCGCGTTACTCCCATCCTCAAATGCCCTGCTCTCTCCTCTCTGCACATCTTCCAGGGTCTCAGCCCTCCCAGCCCACCTTCACTGCTTCTCTGCACTGGAGTAGCATTATGGCCCTCCCGTCGTCTGTGCCACACACCCCTGGACTCCTGGTCTTTTTTGGTTAACTTTACAGCTGTAGGACTTGACTGTGCCATCAGAGGATTCTGAAGGGTAGAGGCTCCACCTGCCTGGCTCCCTAGAGACTCAGAGTGGGAAGTTTAAGAAGAAACCAAGTACGTGATTTAGGAGAGTAGCCAGGAGAAGCATGACGCTCCAGTGGAAGCTGCAAGGACTGAGAAGGGAAGTCTGGGGGAGGACCATGTTTTTAAAACCCATCTTCCTCTTCTAGAAATCACTCTGTTTCTCTTCTCAATTCCTTGCAGTACCGTTCCTCCAAAGAGTGGCTTGTTGGGTCCAAATTCATTATTCATATTATAAGGAATCCCCAAGTACCCACCACCCAGATTCAAGAATCAACTCATGACCAATGGTTTTTTCACCTAAATCTCCTACTCTACCTTCCCACTGCATGTTTTTGAAGCAAATTCCTGTCATCGTGTAATTCCATCCATAAATATCTAAGTACTAGTCTCTAAAAAATAATGGATTAGAAAAATAGCCACAGTAACATTATCTCACTCCTCCAAATTAACAATAATTTCTTAATACCTTCAAATGCCTAGTTGGCCTTCATATTTTCCCGATCTTACCTTAACATTTTTTTCTTTAGCAATTGGTTTGTTGGAATCTGAATGTGCATAAGGTCCACCCATTATATTTGATTGAAAGGTTTCTTGAATCATAATCCGTAGGTCCCTTGCCCTTCTTTGTTTTTGGCTTTATAGTTAATTTGTTGAAGAAACTTGGCCATTTTTTTTGTAGATTTTCCCATATTCTGGATTATGCTGATTGTATCCCCATTGAACTGATTGTTTTTGTTCCCTGAATTTCCTATAAACTGGTACTTAATTCCATCTGATTCAGATTTGATTTTTTATTATTTTGTAAGTACACTTTCTTCCTAGGATATGTACTTCCATCAGAGGCACATAATGTCTGGTTGTTTATCTTTTTGTGACATTAGCAGCCACTGAGGATCATTGCCTAGGTCAGAGTTAGCAGACTTTCTCTGCAGAGGGCCAGGCAGTAAGTATTTTAGTTTGTGGGCCAGGTGGTTTCTATCCCAATTATTCCACACTGGCTTTGTAGTGCAGATGCAGTCATGGCTAATACATAAATGGATGGGCATGGATGAATTCCAGTAAAACTTTATTTACAAAAAGCAAGCAGGCCAGATATAGCCTAAAAGACATAGTTTACTGACCCTTCTCTGGGTTGTTGGTTTCATGAGGGGCTTGCAAAATGCTGACATCATTACTTCTTCATTCATCAGTTGGAGTAACTTACAAAGAGAGACTTCCCTGCGGAGCTTGGCTCCCTCTATATTTTTGAACCCTGTTTAATGAGGCACCCCTTTGCCCCACTCCACCAAAAATTGTTGCTTCTAAGATCATTGTGACTGTCCTGTTGATGAATCTAGTGGTCAGTTTTCATGTGTCATCTTGAGATCTTTGATCTTTACAGCATTTGACATAGCTGATCACTGCCTCCTCCTTGAAAAGCTTCACCGGCGTTCATGACACCTGACCTCTGTCCTGCTGCTCCTCCTTCACCACTGGTACCTCCTTCTCAGTGGCTTTGTTAATCTTTTCCTCATCAACCAGACTGTGAGTGTTGGATACCCTACACTCAGTCCTTAGACCTCTTCTTTATCTACAGTCACTTATCCATGGCCCTTTTATTTATTTATTATTATTTTTTAGGAGAGCCAGGGAGACTTTTATTGAGAGATACAGTGAGAGGACAGACAGAGCTCCCAGCTCATGCCAGGAGGGTACAAGAGAGCCCTCCATGGCCTTTATGCAGCTGGCTTCTATATATATAGATAGAATGCTAAACACGTACATGTTTATTACATAAAAATTTAAAACACTAAATATATCATTCTAGCCTGGCTTTCCCCCTCAACACTGCATGTGTCTTATTTCAGTTGCCCATGAAACATTTCCACGTGGATATCAAAGAGGCAAACCTTACATGTCCAAATATGAATTCTTGATATTCGCCATAAAACCTTCTCTTTCTTCAGTTTTCCCTAACTCAGTTAATGACAACTCCACCCTTCCAGTAGCTTTGGCCAAAATATCTGAGTGTCATCTTCGACACCTCTCTTTCTTTCACTCCCCACATCCAATCTGTCAGCAAATCCCCTCGGCTCTGTCTTCGAGTATATCCACTTCTCACCACCTCCACTGCTACCAACCTGGTTCAGGCTACTGTAAGCCCTTTCCAGGATTGTTGCAGCAGCCTACTGCTAACCGAAGCAGGTGGTCATGCTTCCCTGCATGGAGTGTATTCTCAGCTGGGCAGGGGCCTCTTAAAACTGTCAGTGGAGATATCCCACTCTTCTGCTCAAAACCCCTGAAGGGCTAGAAGCCAGAATCCTGAAAATGGCCGACAGAGTCCTACAGGGTCTGAAAAATACCATTCTCCCTCTGATCTCATGTCCTGTAACTCATCCCATGTCTCTCTCTGCTCCAGTCAATGGGTTCCTTGCTGTACCTACTATGCTAGGTACTCTCTCTGTGCCCGCTCTTAGCCCTTGCTCTTCCTCTGCCCAAGGTGCTCTTCTGCAGGTATTTGCGTGGCTTGTCCTTCACCACCTTCCGGTCTTTGCTCAAATGTGACCTTATCAGTGAGGCCTACCCTGACTGTGTCATTACTCCCCCCACCCCTGCACTTCAGGGAAGAAGCACTCTCCATCAAAGAGAAGCTGTCTGTCTTTTTTCTGAGACCTTTAAGGAAGCTGATGGGCCAAGACCATGCGGGAACCTCTCCCTCCCCTCCTGTTCCTCAGCCCTGACTCGGCCCTGCAGCGGCAGTCTGGACGGCACAGGGAGCTCCAAAACCAAAGGGGATGCCTGTCTTTCCCGCTCTCCATATGCAACACCCCCAGACACCCCAGAAGGGGACTTCTTTTCCCTTTCCTTAAAAAATAAGCTCCCAGACTCCTCTGCACTGTTGAGCTAGCTGTGGTGTCCCAGAGTGGAGGGGGGGGTGCCAGGGGTGCCCTCTTTGGATGCACAGCTTTGGGGGATTCAAGTTCTTCATCACTCCTGAATCCTGCTTCAATGTCTCACTCCAAGGCCTGGAGCCTGGAGCTGGCACTGGCCCCAAAGAGGCTGTGGTGGCCTCCTCTTTGGGCCTTTGTGCCCTTCTGTCATCCAGGGGGATTGTGCCTTGGGTCCTCTCCACTCATCTGTGTGAAAATTGTGTATGTCATTTTGAACTTGAGTCCACACCTGACATATGGAGACTTTTGGTTCCCACTGAGAGGAACTTGGATGGTGTCATGAAGTAGAGATGTTTGGAAGGTGGACCCTCCAGTCAAGCTGCTCATAGCGCAGTCCTTGGCCCTCACCTTGTAGAAGCATCAGGCTCTCTCAGTGAGATGGGGCCACAGAGCTCACCTGGCCTGATGCTCAGAATCTCTTCTGCAGCATGTCTAATAGGTAGCTGACCACCTCACTGCTTTTCAAGGAAGCCCATTCTATTTTCAGACAGATCAAACCATTAGAAAATATTTTAGATTATCAATCTAACTGCATTTCTTGATTTATATTTTTATTATTTTATTTTGGTATCATTAATGTACAATTAGATGAGCAACATTTTACTAGACTCCCCCCATTATCAAGTCCCCACCACATACCCATTACAGTCCCTGTCCATCAGCATAGTAAGATGCTATAGAATCATTACTTGTCTTCTCTGTGTCGTACTGCCTTCCCTGTGCCCCCCCACCCACATTATATGTGCTAATTGTGATGCCCCTTTTTCCCTCTTATCCCTCCCTTCCCATCCATCCTCCCCAGTCCCTTTCCCTTTGGTAACTGTTAGTCCCTTCTTGGGTTCTGTGAGTCTGCTGCTGTTTTGCTCCTTCAGTTTTTTCTTTGTTCTTATACTCCACAGATGAGTGAAATAATTTGGTACTTGTCTTTCTCCACCTGGCTTATTTCACTGAGCATAATACCCTCTAGCTCTATCCATGTTGTTGCAAGTGGTAGGATTTGTTTTCTTCTTATGGCTGAATACTATTTCATTGTGTATATGTACCACATCTTCTTTATCCATTCATTTACTGATGGACACTTAGGTTGCTTCCATTTCTTGGCTATTGTAAGTAGTGCTGCGATGAACATAGGGGTGCATCTGTCTTTTTCAAATTGGGCTGTTGCATTCTTAGGTTAAATTCCTAGGAGTGGAAATCTTGGGTCAAATGATATTTCTATTTTTAGTTTTTTGAGGAACCTCCATATTGCTTTCCACAATGATTGAACTAATTTACATTCCCACCAGCAGTGTAGGAGTGTTCCCCTTTCTCCACATCCTCGCCAATATTTGTTGTTGTTTGTCTTTTGGATGTTGGCCATCCTAATTGGTGTGAGGTGATACCTCATTGTGGTTTTAATTTGAACTTATCTGATGATTAGTGATGTGGAGCATCTTTTCATGTGGCCTGTTGGCCCTCTGAATTTCTTCTTTGGAGAAGTGTCTGTTCAGATCTATGCCCATTTTTTAATTGAATTATTTTCTTTTTGTTTGTTGAGGTGCATGAGCTCTTTATGTATTTTGGATGTCAACCCTTTATTGGATATTTAATTTATGAACATATTCTCTCATACTGTAGGATGCCTTTTTGTTCTATTGATGGTGTTCTTTGCTGTACAGAAGCTTTTCAGCTTGATATAATCCCACTTGTTCACTTTTGCTTTTGTTTCCCTTGCCTGGGGAGATATGTTCATGAAGAAGTCGCTCATGTTTATGTCCAAGAGATTTTTGCCAATGTTTTTTCTAAGAATTTATGGTTTCATGACTTACATTCAGGTCTTTGATCCATTTTGAGTTTACTTTTGTGTATGGAGTTAGACACTAATCCAGTTTCATTATTTTACATGTAGCTGTTCAGTTTTGCCAACACCAGCTGTTGAAGAGGCTGTCATTTCCCCATTGAATATCCATGGCTCCCTTATCATATATTAATTGACCATATATGCTTGGGTTAATATATGGACTCTATTCTGTTCCACTCGTCTGTAGGTCTGTTCTTGTGCCAGTACCAAATTGTTTTGATTACTGTGGCTTTGTAGTACAGCTTGAAGTTGGGAAGTGAGATCCCCCCTGCTTTATTCTTCCTTTTCAGGACTCCTTGTTATTCAGGGTCTTTGGTGGTTCCATATGAATTTTAGAGCTATTTGTTCCAGTTTGTTGAAGAATGCTGTTGGTATTTTGATAGGGATTGCATTGAATCTGTATATTGCTTTAGGCAGGATGGCCATTTCAACAATATTGATTCTTCCTATCCATGAGCATGAGATGTATTTCCATGTATTGGTATCTTCTTTAATTTCTCTTAAGGGTGTCTTGTAGTTTTCAGGGTATAGGTCTTTTACTTCCTTAGTTAGGTTTATTCCTAGGTATTTTATTCTTTTTGATGCAATTGTGAATGGAATTGTTTTCCTGATTTCTCTTTCTGCTAGTTCATCATTATTACATAGGAATGCAACAGATTTCTGTGTATTAATTTTGTATCCTGCAATTTTGCTGAATTCAGATACTAGTTGTAATGGTTTTGGAGTGGGTTTTTAATGTACAATATCATGCCATCTGCAAACAGTGCCAGTTTAACTTCTTTTACCGATCTGGATGCTTTTTATGTCTTTGTGTTGTCTGATTGTTGTGGCTAGGACCTCCAGTACTATGTTGTGTAAAAGTGGGGAGAGTAGATATCTTTGTCTTGTTCCTGATCTTAGAGGAAAAGCTTTCTGCTTCTTGCTGTTAAGTATGATGTTGGCTGTGGGTTTGTCATATATGGCCTTTATTATGTTGGGGTACTTGCCCTCTATACCCATTTTATGGAGAGTTTTTATCATGAATGGATGTTGAATTTTGTCGAATGCTTTTTCAGCATCTTTGGAGATGATCATGTGGTTTTTGTCATTCCTTTTGTTGATGTGGTGGATGATATTGATGGATTTTCAAATGTTGTGCCATCCTTGCATCCCTGAGATGAATCCCACTTGATCATGGTGTATGATCCTCTTGATGTATTTTTGAATTCGATTTGCTAAAATTTTGTTGAATATTTTTGCATCTATGTTGATCAGGGATATTGGTATGTTATTTTCTTTTTTGGTAGGGTTTTGCCTGGTTTTAGTATTAGAGTGATGCTGGCTTCATAGAATGAGTTTGGAAGTATTCCCTCCTCTTCTATTTTTTGGAAAACTTTAAGGAGAATGGGTATTATGTCTTCTCTAAATGCCTGCTAAAATTCAGCAGTAAATCCATCTGGCCTGGGAGTTTTGTTCTTGGGTAGGTTTTTTATTACCAATTCAATTTTGTTGGTGGTAATTGGTCTGTTTAAATTTTCTGTTTCTTGGTCAGTCTTGGAAGGTTGTATTTTTCTAGGAAGTTGTCCATTTCTTGTAGGTTATCCAGTTTGTTAGCATATAGATTTCATAGTATTCTCTAATAATCATTTGTATGTCTGTGGTGTCCATCATGATTTTTCCTTTCTCATTTCTGATTCTGTTGATGTGTGTAGATTCTCTTTTTTTTCTTTATATGTCTGGCTAGGGGTTTATCTATTTTGTTTATTTTCTCAAAGAAACAGCTCTTGGTTTCATTAATTTTTTTTATTGTTTTATTCTTCTCAATTTTATTTATTTCTTCTCTGATCTTTATTATGTCCCTCCTCCTGCTGACTTTGGGCCTCATTTGTTCTTCTTTTTCTAGTTTCAATAATTGTGACTTTAGATTATTCATTTGGGATTGTTCTTCCTTCTTTAAATAGGCCTGGATTGCTATATACTTTCCTCTTAGAACTGCCTTCACTGTGTCCCACAGAAGTTGGGGCATTGTGCTGTTGCTTTCATTTGTCTCCATATATTGCTTGATCTCAGTTTTAATTTGGTCATTGATCCATTGATAATTTAGGAGCATGTTGTTAAGCCTCTATGTGTTTGTGAGCCTTTTTGTTTTCTTTGTACAATTTATTTCTAGTTTTATATGTTTATGATATGAGAGGTTGGTTGGTAGAATTTCAATCTTTTTGAATTTACTGAGGCTCTTTTTGTGGCCTAGTATGTATTCTATTCTGGAAAATGTTCCATCTGCACTTGAGAAGAATGTGTATTCTGCTGCTTTTGGGTGTAGAGTTCTGTAGATCTCTGTTAGGTCCGTCTGTTCTAGTGTGTTGTTCAGTGCCTGTGTGTCCTTACTTATTTTCTGTCTGGTGGATCTGTCTTTTGGAGTGAGTGGTGTGTTAAAGTCTCCTAACATGAATACATTGCATTCTTTTTCCTCCTTTAATTCTGTTAGTATTTGTTTCACATATGTTGGTGCTCCTGTGTTGGGTGCATAGATATTTATAATGGTTATATCCTCTTGTTGAACTGACCCCTTTATCATTATGTAATGCCCTTTTTTATCTCTTATTACTTTCTTTGTTTTGAAGTCTATTTTGTCTGATACAAGTACTGCAACACCTGTTTTTTTTCTCCCTATTGTTTGCATGAAATACCTTTTTCCATCCCTTGACTTTTAGTCTGTGTATGTCTTTGGATTTGAAGTGAGTCTCGTGTATGCAGCATATAGATAGGTCTTGCATTTTTATCCATTCTATTACTCTGTGTCTTTTGATTGGTCCATTCAGTCCATTTACATTTAGGGTGATTATTGATTAATATGTACTTATTACCATTGCAGACTTTAGATTTGTGGTTACCAAAGGTTCAAGGGTAGCTTCTTTACTATCTAACTGTCTAGCTTTAACTCACTTATTACACTATTATATTCACAGTCTGATGGTTCTTTATTTCTCTTCCTTCTTCTTCTTCCTCCTCCACTCTTTACATGTTAGGTGTTTTATTCTGTACTCTTTTATGTTTCCTTTGACTGCTTTTATGGATAGCTGATTTTATTTTTTGCCTTTAATTAGTATTTGGTTGGTCTGCTTCCTTTGCTGTGATTTTATTTTCTCTGGTGACATCTATTTAACCTTAGGAGTACTTTCATCTAGACCAGTCCCTTTAAGATACCCTGTAGAGGTGGTTTGTGGGAGGTAAATTCCCTCAACTTTTGCTTACCTGGGAATTGTTTAATCCCTCTTTCAAATTTAAATGATAATCTTGCTGGATACAGTATTCTTGGTTCAAGGCCCTTCTGTTTCATTGCATTAAATATATCATGCCATTCTCTTCTGGCCTATAAGGTTTCTTTTGAGAAGTCTGATGATAGCCTGATGGGTTTTCCTTTGTAGGTTATCTTTTATCTCTCTCTGACTGCTTTTAATACCCTGTCCTTGTCTTTGATCTTTGCCATTTTAATTATTGTATGTCTTCATGTTGTCCTCCTTGGATCCCTTGTGTTGGGAGATCTGTGGGCTTCCATGGTCTGAGAGACTATTTCCTTCCCCAGCTTGGGGAAGTTTTCAGCAATTATTTCTTTAAAGACACTTTGTATCCCTTCTTCTCTCTCTTCTTCTTCTGGTATCCTTATTATGCAAATATTGTTCTGTTTGGATTGGTCACACAGTTATTTTAATATTCTTTCATTCCTAAAGATCCTTTTATCTCTCTCTGCCTCAGCTTCTCTGTATTCCTGTTCTCTGATTTGTATTCCATTAACAGTCTCTTGCACCTTATCCACTCTGCCTTTAAGTCCTTCCATTGTTTGTTTCATTTCTGTTATCTCCCTCCAGACTTCATCCCTTAGCTTTTGAATATTTCTCTGCAGTTCTGTCAGCATGGTTATGATTTTTTGAAAATCTTTTCAGGAAGATTGGTTATATTGATCTCCCCAGGCACTCTCTCTGGTGTTTGAGTGATTTTGGACTGTACCAGGTTCTTCTGCCTTTTCATGGTGATAGTAGTGATCGCTGCGAGTGGCATGTGTGTCAGCTGGGGGAATAAAGTCCCTTCCTGCTTGCTGGTTGCCTTGCCCTTCTCTGCTGCCTGTGCTGGTTAACTGCACACAGGGAGCGGTCTCTTGGTTAATCCCCTGAGCTGCTGTGGGCGGGGCAGCCCTCGGGATAGCCTAGGGCACTCCTGGGTGTCGAAGGCGTGCAGCGTGTGTTCTCCTGTGAGATTGGTGCCCCTTTGTGTCTTCCAGAGTTTGTGCGAGCTTCCTCTGCCTGTGTTAAGCAGCTGCACACAGGGGGATCCTTCTGGGTCTGGCCCAGTTAGCTGCATGCTGGGAGAAGCCTCTGTGTGGTTTCTGTGGGCAGGGCTGCTCCTGGACTGGTCTGCAGCAATGGCGGGTCAGCTGGTTTGCTTGCAGTGCCAGTGAGGGGATTGAACAGAAGGCTGCTTATCACTGTGAGGGGCTTTGGAGCTGCATTGCCACCCAGGGGGTTAGGGTGCCTAAAGTTCCTTAAAATTCCCAGCCTGCTGGGCTGAGTGTGCCAGGACAATTTTGTCCGCCTGTTAAATTAAACCCTTGTTCCTTTAAGACTTTTAAAGTGCCCGCTTTTCTTTTGTCCCAGGGGAACTGGCTGTGAGGACCTGCTCACAGTCTTCATCTCAGATTTCACTTTTCTGTTTCTCTAATCTCCAGTACACCATGCAATGTGTGTCTGTGCTCCCGGTGCAGATTACTAGGGCTGGTTGTTTAGCAGTTCTGTGCTTCCACTCCCTCTCTACTCTGATTCTTTTCCTCCCGCCAGTGAGCTGGGGTTGGGGGAGTGCTCAGGTCCTGCCAGGTCATGGCTTTGTATCTTACCCTTTTCATGAGATGCTGAGTTCTAGCAGATATACATGTAACCTGGCTGTTGCACTGTACCTTCTGGTCTCTCTTTTAGAAATAGTTGTATTTGGTGTATTTTCAAAATATATATGGGTTTGGGAGGAGATTTCCACCGCCCTATTCATGCTGCCATCTTGAGAAATCTCCTTCGTTTCTTGATTTTCTTGAGGGGTAATTCCATAGTGATGATCTGAACACTTACTCCTAAAGTGAGAGCTTGAGTAAACATAGAATCAGTTACGGTTCCATTTACCAAAGGGCAGGAATCCATCATATTCATCTCTGTATTCCCATCACTTGGCACAGTGCTGGGATATAATAGGTGCTCAATAAATGTTTACTTAAGACAATAATAAGTGAAGAACTACTACTTATTAAGCACTTAAAATGTGGCAGGGACTTTCCAAAGCCCTTATGTGCTTCAAACCAACTCAGTATAGTAGGCAGTGCTATTATCATCATTTATGAATGAGGAAACTGAGACTTAGAAACATTACGTGCATAAAGTCCCTTAAGCCAAGGTGACATAGCTATGAAAGGGAGGGTTCAAACCCAAGAGGCTTGATTCTAGAATTCATACTCTTCTTTGTATATTATTTAAAATTTATTGCTTTCTGTATTTTTGTATTGTGAAAAGTTTATATGTAACATAAAATTTGCCTTAACCATTTTTAATGGTACAGTTTAGTGGCATTTAGTAAATTCACATTACTATGCAACCATGATCACCTTTCCTCTCTAGAACTTTTTCATCTTCCCAAACTGGGACTCCATACCTGTTAAATAATAACTCCCCATTCTTCCCTTTTCCCAGCCTCTGATAACTACCTCTTATTTTCTGTTCTTTTGTGACTGGCTTATTTCACTTAGCATGCTGTCCTCAAGGTTCATTCATGTAGCATAGGCCAGGTTTTCTGTACTGTTTAAGGCTAAATATTATATGTCTATGCTACATTTTGTTTATCCATCCATTGATGGATCCTTAGATTGCTTCTACCTTATGGGTATTTTGAATAATACTGCTGTGAACAAGGGTGTGCAAATATCTGTTTGAGTCCCTATTTTCAATTCTTTTGGATGTATATCCAGAGGTGGAATTTCTGGAGCATATGGTTATTCTGTGTATAATTTTGAGAAACTACCATACTATTTTCCATAGTAACTGTACCATTTCATATTCCCACTGGCAATGTGCAAGGGTTCCAGTTTCTTCACATCCTCACCCAAATTTTTTAATTTATTTTGACATAGCCATCCTAATTAGTATGAAGTGGTATCTCATTGTGATTTTATTTGCATTTCCATAGATTTGTGGTGTTGAGTATGTTTTTTGTGCTTATTGATCATTTATATGTCTTCTTCAGTGATATGTCTATTCAACTTCTTTGCCCATTTTTAAATTGGGTTGTTTTTTTTTTTGTTGTTGAGTGGTAGAGTTTCTTTATATGTTCTGGATATTAATCCCTTATCAGACATGATTTACAAATATTTTTTCCCATTCTGTAGATTACTTTTCACCCTGTTGATAGTGTCCCTTGGTGCACAGCAGTTTTAAACATTGATGAAGTTCAGTTTTTTTATCTATTCTTTCTTTTGTTACCTGTGCTTTTGGTGTCATATCCAAGAAATCAGTTCCAAATCCAGGGGCATGAAGCTTTTCTCCTATGTTTTCTTCTAAGAGCTTTATAATTTCAGCTCTTACATTTAGGTCTTTGATCCAGTTTGAGTTAATTTTTTATATGATGTAAAGTAAGGGAACAACATCACTCTTTTGCATGGGGATTTCTAGTTTTCCCATTGTGCCATTTGTTGAAAAGACTGTCCTTTACTCATTGAATGGTCTTGGGGTGTTTGTGAAAATAATTCAACCATACATGCAAGGATTTATTTCTGAGCTCTCTAATCTATTCCATTGATCTGTATGTCTTTTTTATGTCAGTGCCATTGTAGTAAGTTTTGAAATCTGAAAGTGTGAGACCTCT
This sequence comes from Manis javanica, assembly GCF_040802235.1. Classification (NCBI taxonomy): domain Eukaryota; kingdom Metazoa; phylum Chordata; class Mammalia; order Pholidota; family Manidae; genus Manis; species Manis javanica. The sequence goes on from NC_133166.1 coordinate 89,574,761, forward strand.
AACCTTGTTCATTTTCAGATTGTTTTGGCTATTCCTGGTCCCTTGGGTTTCCGTATGTATTTTAGGCTTAATTTTTCCATTTCTGCAAAAACTGTTGCTTAGATCTTAATAGGGATTTCATTGAATCTGTAGATCACTTTGGGTGATTTTACATCTTAAGAATATTAAATATTAACAATCTATGAATACAGGATATCTTCACACTTAGTTGTATCTTCTTCAATTTCTTTAAGCAATATTTTATAATTTTAAGTATCTTTATTTTTAAAATACCTCCTAGTCACCTAGTTGCCTTCCTAGAAGATAACCACTGTTACCATATTCTTGTGTATCTTTCCATTTCCAGATATATAAATAAAATTATAGTGTATAGATTTTTCAAAACCAAATAGTAACATTCATAACTTACTGTTACACCTAGATATTTTTCTACTTAAGAATTGATCTTGGAGATACTTCTAAATTGGGATATTGAGATTTGGCTCTGTCTTTTTAAAGGCTATATACATTCCATAAATTATTTAGCTGATCCCCTCTTGGTGGACATATACTTTTGTTATTGTTGCAATATTTCACTATTATACTAATGCTTTAATGAACAATCATATAAAGGTGTGATTTGCACATTTGCAAATATATGTGAAGGAAAATTTCCTAAAAGTAGAATTTTGGAGCCAAGGGGTAAGTTTAAAATTTTGCAATATAGTTCCAATTTTACCTTCTATGGAGTTGTACCAATTTATCCATCTAGTAGTACAGTGTGTATTTGCTTTCATCCTTACCAACATAGTGTATCATCAAACTTTTTTGGCCCTCGACTATCTAGGAAATTAAAGTGGTATCTCCTAGTTTCAATGTGTATATCTGTTATGAGATTAAACATCATTTCCAATAGTAAGAGCCATTGATGTTTCCTTTTCTGTGAATTGATTATTCATGTCCTTTGTATATTTTCTTATTAATTTGTAGAAGTTCTTTATATATAAGAGAATTAGTCCTTTGTAATTTAGATGGCAGAAAATAGTTTCCTAATTTTTAGTTTGCCTTTGAAATTGTTTATGTTTATATGACAGTTTTAATATTTTTATTTAATTGAATGTATGAGTCTTTTTTTTACGGTGTTTTGGTTTTATATTATGCTAACGAAGTCCTTCACAACTATAAACATTACACTATTTTTTCTTTACTTCTAGCACTTTTATGGTTTCATTTATTTTATTTAGGTATTTGATTCATTGATAAGTTATTTTGGCATAACACTTGAGGGGAAGATCCTAGTTAATTTTTTCCCATATGTCTATGCAGTTGTTCCAACACCAGTTATTGAATATATTGAACTCTTCCTCAATGATCTGAAGTGCAATATTTCTTATAGGTATTTGGGCCTGTTTCTGCCTTTTTTACTCTTTTCTATGGATCCGTTTGTCCATTTTTATGCCAGAATGCATTTTGTAATTAACTCAGTTTTATAGTATGCCTTAATATGTGATAGGGCTAGTCACCTTTCATAGTGTCTCTTTTTCAGAATTTTCCTGGATATTGTTACTTATTATCATCCCATATGAATTTTAGATTAAACTTAATCAAGCTCTCCCCAGAATTCATTAGCATTTAGTTGAGAATATATTCAGTTTGTAAATCAACTTCAGAGAGAATTTATATCTTTGATGTTAAATTCCTTTATTCATGAACATGGTATGACTTCTATTTATTTCAAATTCTTCTTTTATGTCCTTAGTGTTTCAAACCAAACATTTCTTCATATATCTTGCATATTTATTATTAAATTAATGCCTATGGTTTTTGTTTTGTTTTCATTTGCTATTATAAGGATCCATACTCTTAACTGCTAGGGATCTCACTGTGCTCTTAGAAACTTGGACACTACAAGTTTTCCACCCTCCTGGCCTGGGGTGCTACAGTGTCTTTAAAGAAAAAAATCCTCCCAAACATTGCCACTTATTCCAAACTTGGCCAGTGATTTACTGCCTTTTTTTACTTTTTGAGTAATGGGCCTCTTTGAGGTCCGTTGTTATCATCTTATATTTTTCCAAAGAGCTCTCTTATATATGTGATTTCATTTCATCCTTACAATAACCTTGAGATGTTAACAGGGTATTTATTCATGTCCATTTTAAGGAGGAATTAATTTCCACTTGGGCAGATTAAAAAGCCTACCTGAGATCTCACAGGTAGAGATGGGCCAGGACAGAACGCGGGCTTCTCACATTCCAGTCCAGGTTCTTGTAATCACTTTCCTTTCCTCACAGTCCTGTCTCCAGGAGGAACCTTCTGCCTCTCCTTTCAGGGTTGCTCCCATCCCAATCCTTTCTTCTTGAAGTGCAGGACTTGGGGCTCTGGGTCTGTGCTGGGAGGGGCCTCACATTGCTTGGAGCACACCCCACAGCCCAGCTGGAAGATATGGGGGCCGGGGGATGGCTTCTGCTGTTCACTGAGGCAGTAGTTGGGAAAGTGTCATTCCCAGAGGCTGTGTTGGCAACCTGACAACCTGAATTGTCTCATACTGCTGCCTTGACCTCTAGAGAGACAATGAAGGCTTGTGTTCTCTTTCTCTTCTTCCCAGGGAACCTTCTCCCTGGCTCAGGATCAGCCAGACTGCAGGGGGCCCTCCAGCACACCAGAGGCCAGCCCTGCAGGGGCAAAGGAGAAACCCTCCGTCCAGAGCACAGAGCACAGAGTTTCAGTGTTAATCTCCTGCTTCCCTTCCTTCCTTGGTTCTTCCTCCCTTGTTCTCAGAAGTATTCACCACTCTTCTCTGCCCACTTCTCCCAACTGCCATATACTGGTTGCACTGCCAGCTCTCTTGGAGCATTCATTCATTCATTCATTCATGATCTTTTACTGAATGCTCACGCTATGTCAGATGTGGTTCCAGGTGCTGAGGATATAGCAGGGAACAAGACAATGTGCCTGAGCTCAGGGAGGTGGGGGAGATAAACAGTGGGCAAGTGACCAGCCATGTACATAAGGTGGCTTCCTGTAGCAAAGAGTGCCATGAAGAAAACAAACAAGGGATGTGAAAGAGAGGGGTTTGGGGGTCTCTTCCAAATTAGGTGGTCAATGGAGTTGTCTGAGATGATAGTTGACTCAAAACTTGCATGAGAAGGAGCAGCCAGCCATGGCAGAGGGAAGGAGCGTGTAAAGGCCCTGAGGGAGCTGCCGCTGTGGCATGGCCCAACAACAGAAGGACTGACGAGTGGGAACATGGTGAGCAAGGGGGGGAGAGAGAAGAGGAGGTCAGAGGAGGAATCAAGGGCCTTATAAGCTACGATGAGGAATTCGGATTTTAAATGTGTCAGGAAGATTTGGGATAATTTTAAGTGGAGGAATGCATTGTCTACTCCATGTTTTAAGATTACTCTGGCACCAAGAGACGAACACCAAGCTGTTCATAGCTATGGTGTTCATATTAACTGAAAAACTAGAAGATTCCAAATGCCCTTCAGCAGAAGAATGGATAAATAATGGACTGTTGTAGAACAATAAAAGTAAACAAACTAGAGCTACAACATGGATGAATCTCATAAACATAATGCTGAGTGAAAGAAGTCTGACACAAAATAATACATGCAGTATGGTCCATTTATACAGAGTTCCAGTATCAGCCAAAATCCAAACTCTAGCTTTTAGGGATTCATGCTTAGGTGGAAATTGTAAGAAAAGTCAAAGAAGTGATTAAAAGCCGGGATAGTGGTTATCTTTGGTAGGGCCAGGGGGACAGTGACAGGGAGAGGACACAGGGGGCTTTGGTAGGAGAACTGGTCATGTATTATTTCTTGACCTTGGGGATAATTACATGTGTGTTTACTTGACGATAAACCTGAGTTATACATTTTTGTTTTTTGTACTTCTCTGCATATATTTAACAATAGAAGCCTGCCTGTAAATGCTTACACACGTGAATGCTGTGTGACAAGTGGGTTGAAGGGAGCCAGTCTTGGGGGAGGACTGTCGCAGCCTGCCCCAGCCATCCAGCTGGGTGGTGAGGGTGGCTGGGACTCTGGTGGTTTTGGGGCAGTGGGTTTGGGATGTGTTTTGGAGGTGAAGTCCACAGGGCTTGCCAATAGATTGGGCGTGGTTAGTGGTGGTGATTGGATACCTGATGTGGAGTATGTGACTTGAGCGTCTGGTACCATTTACTGAGAAAGAGAAGACTTGGCAGGGGGTGGCCTGAAGGGGGAGATAAAGCCTTCTGCTTTGGCTCTATTAAGTTTGAGATGCTTCTTAAGTATTTAAATGGAGACATCATTAAATGGAAGTAGGCATCAGCTTCCTGCCTGGCTAGACGGCCTCCAGCCTGGCCCTCTTTGTTGAGTTCTTGACCCCGTGGTTCAAGTGATCTGTCTAAAGAGTCAATCTGGAGATGCTGCTTCTCTTCTCAAAATCCTCCCAGTTCCTCAATGGGTAGAGGTTGAATTCCTCACTGTGGCCCCAAGCCTGTGCCCCACTGCGTCCCACCTCTCTGGCGTTGTGTCCACTGCTACCTCACTGGCCATATAAAAGGACAGCAGGCTTTTGCATGTGCTGTCCACTTTACCTTCAGCTTCTTGCCTCAGCTTCCCCTGGCCACTTGCGCTCACTCTTCAGGTCTCACCTGGGACACCTGTTCCCCTCCGGAAGCCTCAGTGTTTCTTGGTCCTCAGGACTGAGTGAGGTGCCCTGCTGTGGGCTTCCAGTCCCACCTTCATCCAGCTCTCCTATTGGCAGTCATCCCACTGCTCTGTCAGTGTCTCTTCCTTTTCTTCTCTGTTCTAACATAGTTACTTGAGGGCAGTGACTGGGTGCTGTCCATGATTGTGTCCCAGGCAAACTGCACCATATCTGTTAAGACAAACGCTCAGTGAACACCTCTTGATAAATGAATGGTTAATACACACGCTGCCCTGCATGCATCCCAGGCACCTGCTCTTTCCCTTCCACCAGCAGAACTTCCTCTCACACTCTCTCCACCCCAGGCACACTTCATATCGCTCCTTTCAGAGGGGTTTGTCTGAGGTTAAATCGCTGAGGCTCCCAGGCAGAGCACGAGGGAGAGAGGACACTGGCAGCTTGGTGCCACCTGAGGTCTTCTGAGTCTGAGATGCTTTGCTGCCTGAGGCTTTGGAAGGTCACCAAAGGAGGAGGCGAAGATGTTGTTGGAGAAGCTGCAAGAAAAAAAAAGGGAGAACAGAACTAAGCTGTCTGGTGCCCTCGCAGACAAAATGACCAGAAAAGTGCCTTGGGGAAAATGTCTATGGGGTTGAAAATGCTGTTTGTCCTGGGGCAACATTTGGTAAGGCCAGCTGAATTACATTATGTGTATCTTCCCTGCCTAACACCCCCACCTCCATTCAGCATGAATGCTAATGGAGTCATCAAGTGGGAAAAGAATGTGTAATAGAGGGTGGCCTTTGTGGGCTGATAATGGTGAGGTTTCTGGGCTTTTGTCTGGAAACCTGAAGTCTTTTTTTTGAAGAAGCTGGCAGAGTCTTGATTGCCTCTGTGATTTACACTGGCCAGCAGCCCAAGGATTTATCTGGATCTGAGGTCATTCTTGCAATTATACCATGTCCCTCCCCCAGCCCCACTGCTATCTGCCATCCATAGGTGGTCAAGGTATAATAAACTGAATTTCATCCCTGTAAAAAAAATGAGTCCGTTCAGACCCTGGATGGGGCTGCAGAACTTGCTATAGTGCCAGCCAGCATCCCGTCACCCACCTGAACTGAGGTGTGTGAGCAGGAGGTGCCTGCCTCAGCCGGGCCATGGGTGCACCACACACATGCAGACCCAGCCACTCAGCTCCTACAATGGGAGCTGGGAAAAGCTGCCTCTCAGGCTGAGCGATCACCTGCCATGCTGATGGATGGTGATGGCCTTGGTGTCCTGGCAGCTTGTTTCCTTGTAAAGCCTTTTTATAAGAGCTCCGCAGTCCCTGGGGCTCGAGTCTCACAGGCAGTGTAAGCCTCAGTAACAGAAAACTGACTGATGAAGGGCTGGCAGTACGTGGAACCACTTCATTTTTCCTGTTGTTTGGTGTGGCCACACACTGAGGCGGTGGCTCATGTGGCTGCCCCGGGAGTCTGAGCAGGCCACTGGGAAGGTCCCTGGCCTAAAATAACACCCCAGGGTCTGCTGGCTTCAGAGCCTCCCTTGGGCATCTTCTGTGTGACTCTAAGGCCACTGTTAGAATGTCAGGTCATAGCCTGAGAGGAGACACAAATGAGCATGCTGTCCCAGCTGGGTTTATGGCAGAGAGTGGGACACCCCCCACCCCCGGGGCAGGAAGAGATAGTGGAGATGAGTTATCCGGAATCCTCGTTTTATTGATGAACACACCGAGGCCCAGGCAGGCCTGGTAGCTTACTGCAGCTGCCCTGCTCTCGAGTGGCTGAGCCAGGGTCTTCCTGCTGGCCAAGAGCCTTCTCAATGCTTCCTAGGTTCTGGGAGCAGGAAGGAGGGGGCTCCCGGGGCCACGGGTGCTCCTGGAGGATTGGCCTCAGGAAGGGATGCAGCAGGCACAGAGCAAGCTTCACCTCACCAACCACTGAATCCAAGGCTAGTCTCCTCGTACCTGTTGCTTACACAGGACCTGGTGTTTCTGAGGGAAAGGCCATCAAAATTGCAGATGGGTATCTGGACAGGAAAGGGCTGAGCCTGGGGCTTTGCCTGAAGTAGGCAAACTTGGTAGGGTGTGAAGTGCCTGCCCTGCACGGCTGGCTGCTGGGAAGGTGAGACAGCAGGGTCACTGGGGGCAGGGGCCCTGAGGGGCCGTGAGGCCATGGACACCCCTTCCCTGTCCCTATCACTTAGCGCTTCCTGGCTGCCCTCCGCTCCAGCCAGCTGCCGCCTCCCCCTCCTGTCTCTGTCCCAGGCCTGCTGTCCTCAGGACCTGCAGCAGCACCTCCCTTTGTCTGGGGTGCATTTCCTAGGGTATCTCCACAGCTCCATCCTTCACTCCCTTCAGATCTTTACTCAAAAGTAGCTTTCTCTGGAAAACTCCTGTGGCCATCGTTCCTCAACTTTTAGGCTAACATCTCCCTGCTTTACTTTTCTTCCTTAGTCCTTATCACTGTCCCAAATGCCTTTTGTTGGACTTTAAAAACTCTTTGATATCATCGGTATCCCCCGTTAGAAGTGGGCAGCAGGGCAGCAGGGATCTGATAGGAAGGCAGGGCTCTGATTTGTTGCTTGCTGTAAGCCAAGACCGCCAGGGAGCCCCGGGTGGCAGGAAGGGGGCTGCCATGGGAGTCTCCGACTTGGCTGCTGTAAACTGCTGCCGTAGGCGCCGTTTTCCCTAATTGGTGTGGGTTCTTTCAATCATCCCTGTATCCTCCTGGCCTCTCTCTGGGCAGGGAGCCCCTTTCCCTCAGGGTGCTTCCCCACAGGGAGACAGCCAGCCTGAGGTGCGGTTAATGCCTTTACCTCCTGTTGGCTTTCAACAGAGGCTCTTGGGACCACATTCCCTTTATGCAAACAGCTGGATCTCTGATGGTGGGAATTCCAGGTGCCATGGCCAGAGACGGGACCCACCTGACTCCAGGCCTCCAGGGGTTGCCTCTCATGGGAGGAAGTAGCTGCTGACCCCACCTGCCACAGGACCATTGCTTGGATTCTCCCGGGAGCCATCCTGTGGAAGCAGACTCTGGGCAGTGCGTGGCGAGGGCAGCCTGCCATGCACCTGAGGTACAGAGTTCCTCAGAGAGTTGCTGAGAACAGAGCCAGGCACTGATGCAATGCTTGCTGAATGAATGTCCTGGGCTAATGAAGGACCACAGCTCTTAATGGGAACATCCCAACGTTGCCTTAAAGTTAGGAACAAGGACATCTTTGCTCTCTCAAATTCCTTTAGTCACATTTGTTCTGCCCTCACGTTGAATGGCCACCACCATTCTGCACATTCACCAGGGTCACAGAAGGGAAACATCCCATGGGCTTGTGTCCCAGGCTTATTTATTTTAGCTGTAAATTGATTTCTTGTAGGACTGGGGTAATTATCTCTAATCCATGACTTTCCACAGAGCCAGAAAGTCCCAAGGATCTTCCCAAGCTGGAGAAATACAAAATAAGGAGTGAAAGAATAAGAATATACTTGAATATTTTTCTCCTCCTGCCTTTCCTTGTGTCCTCCCATCCCCAGGTGTGGTTGGTGGCTTGTCCCTGAATCAGCATGCAGCTTGCTTTTGCATAGTAAGGCAGGCAGGCTTCCTGCTCAAGAAGGCTCCTACCCGAGCAGCCTCAGAGCCTCCCTGCACCTCCAACTCCAAGCTAAAGCCCCTGCAGGTTCAAGGATGGTGGGTGAGGATCTATAGTCACCTCTGCACATGTTCCTCCTCCTTCTGTGATTCTGGCTCTCCAGGCCTCAGGCCTTTATTCATTTTGCCTGTTTTAGTCATTGGGGGGACATGTGGTAGTCTGAACTCAATGACTCTACTCTCTTGGGAGATGGAATTGGTGACAGCAAGTGGGCCTCAGCCTGCTGGGTGGGGCTGGGAGTGGCTCCTTCACCTAGAGGGGTTTTCTGAGTATTGTGCTCTGTGGGGATTCTAGTCAGAAGTGCTCTAAGATGGTAAATATTTCCGCTTCTTATCGAGAAATAACAATATCCAGCTGGAAGCATAAATGGCACTTTGCACAGCATTAATTACTGAGGCTGCACGCATGACAGCTTGCCTCAGCTGCCAGCCCAGAGATGGCTGCTGCCCTTACAACCAGGAACACCAAGGCAGCCCTGGGCTGGGCACTGGGCTCTGTGCCTTCCCCTGCTCTGGTGACTAGCAGGTGACACCTGGTCACCACTTGGCCGACTTTCTCCTCCACCACTCCTTCAGATTGCCACCATTAGGTCATTGATGCTTAAATTCATGGAAAGGAAGTGGGCAGGGTCTCCTTCTCCAGGCCCCTTGCATTGAGCCACTGACAGCTTTACTGCAAGCATTAGGCACCAACGGTCATAACCCTGGACTGGGCTCCATTCCTTGAAGTCCTTTGTCTTCCGGCTTGGGGGGGGTATTAATGCCAGCTGTGCCCCGCACTGAGCTACCCTCTGAGCTTCAGTGGGGTCCAGGTGGAGGATGGGCTTTCAATGGAGGTGAAAGGTCCTACTTGGGCACACTTAGTCAGCAGAGGAAAGGGAGGGTCGCAGATAACCTTTCGCGCTTCTAAGCTTGAAGCCTGCCTATCGCATGTGAAGTTAGGTCTGATCTTCCTCTTCCCCTTCCCCCGTCTGGCCCATCCCTCATTTCACAGTTGAGGAAAACATCCTTGATCTGAGGAGCTGACTTAGAAGGTCAACGTGGTGTGCTTCATGGCAGTTTTGTTCGTTACTGTCTTAATGCTGAGCCTCGATCCGAGTTGCTGCGCCCCAGGTCCAGCTGACCATTGCTATGCTCCGGGGCAGCTGCTCCTGCTGACTGAGGGTGTGTGTGTGTGTGTGTGTGTGTGTGTCACGTGGGTGTTCTGTTGCCTCTCAGGTTTCTGTGCCTTCTAGTGTTTACTGCACATTGCCTCCTGGGAGATGCAAGCCAGGTTTCCAGGAAGAGGACTAATTTTCTTTCTTCTCCTCTTATATGCTCCAGACATGTTTAAGCTTTCAGCCGCTCTGTTTGTCATTCGTGAGTGCACACATTAATATCCACGTAAGACTTTAAAAGGTATGGGGTGGTGAGCCTTTAGGGAGGAACTCTAACATCCTCAGTTAACAGACAAGAGCCTGTAGTGAGTGGACACGGGTGTCTGGCCCAGGTCCTAGAACCAGGCAGTGCGGGGCAGGATCAGAACTCAGGCCCCTTCCCAGAGCTCCCTGTCCAGAGTTCTTCCCGTTAGCCACAGTGCTCCTCATCATTCCCAGGGCAGGTCTAGGGAGGGTCCTGAACGTGGGCAGGAGGAGCCCAGCAGTTGAACATGCCATCTGTCACGTGTCTCCTCAGACAACAGCATTCTTAGGGTGCTTTTGGGGACATGTGGGGAAAGCAGGGAGGTGGCAGGCCTGGCTGGCTGCTGTTATGGAACACAGAGAAGGTGGAGGGACCTCACAGTGTGGAATGAAGTTGGCCCTTGGTGAGTTTCTGCCCATTGTTTGGGTGGGGATGAAGGCTCAGGTCTACTGCGGGGCTTGTCCAAGGCCACAACACCAGAGAAACGTGGACTGGACCCCACTCCCTGATTTCTGAGGAGCAGGCGGTGCTGGGGCTGCCAGCCCGGGGAGGCATGGGTGGGGGGCTACTGAGAGGAGCCTCCTGGAATGTGCAGTCTTTGGAAGATGAGACTTCCACCTTCCAAAGGGCTGATGAAACAGCCCTGCACCACCCGTGACAGGGTGGAATTCAGGGCTGAGATGTGTCATTTGGAAACTTCAAGTGCTGGAGTCATTCCAAGCAGGGAATGCGGGGGTATGAACAGGGTGGACAGTGGAGGAAGGCCTTGAACTAAGATCTGAAGGATGGGTGGCTCTGGAGAGGCAGTGGGGGTGTGAGGGCTGCCAGGTGGGTGGGGGAGCGTCTTGAGTAAAAGCAGAGATACTGAGTGAGAGCGAGGAGGTGGGCCTGGGTAGAAAGGATTTGTGTGTGTGTGTGTGTGTGTGTGTGTGTGTGTATGCACTGGCAGGTGTGTATGTGTGTAGGGTGTTAAGGATGAGGTGCCAAGAAATGTGTGATGCAGAGAAGTTGGAGAAGGTATTAGGACATTTGAATTGGGGTCTCTCACTTACCAATAGCTGTGTGGCCTTTCTGTCACTTCCCTTTCTGTACCACAGTTTCCTGGTGTGAGGTTGTCTTTCCAGACCTTATTCAGCCATAAGAGAGACATTTTGAGTAAAGACACTCAACTCCCTAACTGTGCGCCTCTGAAGGTGACAGGCAGGGGAATGAGAGGAAGAGGGTCTTTTATGACCCTGCACCTTGGCTGGCAGACTGCCTCTGAGCCATGGGTATTTTTGGGGAGAGAAATTTAGTGGTGCTCTCAGGAGCCTGTTGCTCACAGGCAAACCGGAGCCTGAATTAATGCCTTAATTATCCAGGCAGTCTTCCCTGAGGCCCCATTCTCCATTTTAATTTTGGGAAACTTGTGTATGTGATATTATTATTCTCCTGATCTGTCATCAGTCAAGTCAGAAATACTCCCTGGGTCCTGACGGGGGAGGGTGTGTGATCAACATTCTACATCACAGAGTCCAAAGGCGCATGGTGACCATGATTCTGGTCTGGATCCAAGAGCATCTGGGGAGTGGAGGGACTGCAGCGAGAACTTCCACTAGGTGGTGGCTGTGCGCATTACATAGAGGTGACTGTGTACAAGTACCGTGGTCAGACAACTGCAATGTCTGGATTGGAGCAGGACAGGGGCTAAAGTGCGAATCTAGAAAAGGAGTTAGCTTAAAAAATAGACACATCTAGCAAGGGAAGAGTAAAGGCTGCCTGTCCAGAGAGCCTGCAAGGCCAGCTCTCGGTGTGTAAATCCTTGGTCTTTCCTTGGCCCTGTTCCCAGGGGATGTAGCTACAGTGGTCTTCTCTGTTCCATCGTAGTCTAGGCAGGGCCAAGGCTATAGGAGACTAGCCTCAGGGGCTGGAGGAGCTGAGGCTGATGGGCATTGAAGGATGGTGGAGAGAAGAGAGGGAAAGTAGAGAAGTGCATAGAGTTAAGGCAGCTTGCAAGGGCCAGTGGGCATATATACCTTTAGCTGTCCAGACTGGATTTGTCTCGACAGAGTCATTCCCCGTGACTGAAACCCGGATATGGTCAGAAATTCCCCTCACCTCTGTTGCCTTATATGTCTCCACTTTTTTTTTTCATTCATAACCTCTGTTGTTAATGGATCAATTAAGTCAACAAGTATTTATTCAGTGCCTGACACTTACTAGGCAGTGTGTGGGTGCTGAAGATACAAGCAAGAACAAGGCAAATGCAAGTACTTTGAGAAGGAGGTGCCCAAAAAAATATAAAGATAAGTAAACAAGCAAATAAATGAAATTCTTATATATGGTGGTGAGTCCCTAGGAAGAAAACAAACAGGAGCTGGCAGTGAAGAAACCAGGAGGGGAACTCTTTTTGATGCTGTGTTAGGAAAAGGTTCTCTAAGAGGTGACATTTAAGTTTGGATTTGGGGAAGGAGCCAGCCAACTGAAGAGTGGGTGGAGCAGAATCCCAGACAGAGCGGGTGACTGGGAGCCTTGGTGTACCCGAAGCAGGACTGGCGTGTCTGGATTCCACAGTGATGGATCAAGGCAGGTGGGGGGTTCACGCAGTGGTGAGGTGCAGCCCGGATGACCTCTAGTGCTGATGTCCCAAGGCCCCAGGAAGGGCGCAGGGCCCAGGGGAGGGTCAGGGAACATGGTGGATAAGGAATGGTGCTACTCTGGGCTCTTTAAGACTGAGGAGAATGGCCCCCATTCCCTGGGGCTGTGGACCTGTGTTTCTGCGGTGGAAGGAGCGGTTTGGGTGTTGTATCAGTCTTCTGTGGTGACTGTAGCAAATTGCCACATACTTGGTGACGTGAAGTGACATAAATGTATTTGTTCACAGTTCTGGAGGCCAGACATCAGAAATAGTACCACAGAGCTGAAATCAGGGTGCTGCCAGGGCCCAGCTCCTTCTGGAAGCTCTAGGGAAGACTGCATTGCTTGCCTGCTTCAGCTTCTGGGGGCTGTTGGCATTCCGTGGCTTAGGGCTACATCGCTGCTGCCTCCGCCTCCAGGGTCATGGCCATTTCTCCTGTGCCCAATATCCCTGTGCCTCTCTCAGAAGGACACTTATCATTGCATTTAGGCTTACCCAGATAATCCAGGATAACCTCCCATCTCAAGATCCTTAATTTATTCACATCTGCAAAGTCCCTTTGCCATGTAAGGTGACATTCACAGTCTCTGGGGTTATTGGAATGCGGGCGTCTTTGGAAGCTATGGTTCAGCCCACCACGGATGTGACTGTAATAGAGGAGGACAGAGCTGGGGAGGGCCAGTGAGGGCAGGGTCCCTGTACCAGTGTCAGGAGTAGATAATGCATGGGGCTTGGTTTTGGAGCCCCAACAAGCTTTGGTATGTATACTTGTTTATATCTCCAGCTATAACATTTTAATTTTTCATCACCTCTGAATCCTGTCATTCCCAGGAGAGGATCTGATCAGCAGGAAGGAGGGATGAGAAGTTTGGGGTGGCAGAAGCCCTGGGCTTTTCAGTCACATCAACCCTTTGTGTTTTTAATAAGAAGCCATGTGACATGGAGTAAAAGGGCACAAAGCAGTGGGGAATGACGGTGTCCAAGAGTGTGAGGGTGGCAGAGGGTGGGGACTTCTCTTCGCATTAATTGTAGCCTTTGCCGATTTCAAAGTTACTTCTTATTGTTAGATTTTTAAGAACTCATGGACTTAAATAATTACATGAGGCAAGATTAAGTAAATAAGAGAAGAGTACTGAATTTCCTAGATCTGTCAAAGAAACGTTAAGCTCTCCTACCTAGACAGTCTTTCCAGAAATATTGAATTTCTCTTTATTATTTCTGAAGCTAAATAAGAATAAATTTGAATAATTAATGCATTGGTCTCTCTCTTCACCACCTCCTCTGCCACTTGTTAGCATCTATATCATCTTAAGTTGCTGAGGAGGAAGAAATGGATCAGAGAAGTGGCAGTGCAATTTGTAGATATCAGCTAAATGCTCACTTGGCTGTGGGTGGAGGTGGTGGTTTTGACTAGAGGGTGGGGGGTCCTTGGCTGTAAGCTCGTGGGGGACTGTCTGCTCTGGCTGATCTGTCTCAGTGCAGGACTCAGGTCCATGAGCACTTTAAAATAAGACATGCTTTTTAGTCACAGGCTAAGTTCAGGCTGAAGGAGAGGAGCAGATGGGTCGGCTCCGGGGAGGACTAGTGAGCCCTGCTTTGGCCTGAGGGAGTGCAGGACAGGGACTTAGACTGACCCTCAGTGCCCTTTTCAGAGTGGTCTCTGGGCTTCTGTCATGTTGCCCTGGCTTCTGGACAGCTGCTGGTTATTGGCTGTGCCACTGTTTGCTCTATCTAATGCAGGTCATTACCAGCTACATACTGGAATGAATGGGATGATCAGCTATTTGGCTCCTGATGAACCAACGGCTTCCTTCACTAACTTGGAAGGGCCCATGGGACATTGTCTCCCCGGAGTCCTACAAGAGGCCTTCATTTATAAATCCACAATCATTTAATGGGAGTCTGCTATGGATCAGGCTCTGGGGATTCTGCAAGGCATGATATAGGCTTGGATCTAAGGAGCTTTTGTCTATCTAGTGGGAGAAACACACAAGTAACAGGCAGTTATAACAGAGTGGGATAAAGGCTGCTACAGGCCTGAGTGCAAGGTGATCTGCAAGGTCATGTCTATTCCGAAGTCTTGAAAGATAATTTGGGATTAGCCAAGTAAAAGGTAGGGAGAACATGCCAGATGGAGGGAACACTATATGGACAAACTCTGTAGAGGGAGAGAGGGCATGATGTGGTTGGGGAACCACTAGCAGTTTGGCATAAATGAAATGTTGGGTGAGGGATGGAGGTGGGAAGAGATGGGGGTGAACCAAGCACAGGCCCTTTGGATGGGGCACTAGGTCAATGGGACATGAATGGGTTTCAGCAGGGGAGTGACACGATTAAATTTGCATTTATTGTTGTTTTGGAGAAGTTCCTGTGGCTGCAGAATGAAGACTGGTTTGGGGAGGGACTAGATAGTCCATTTGCTCAGACAGGAGATCCAAGGGGTGCAGCAGACTTTTCAGGAAAGATACTGAGTTTGAGGTGCTTGTGGAATAGTCACTGGGAGGTGACACTGGTCTGGACTGCGTGAAGCCAAGCTGGGCAGAAGATGGAGAGCTGGATCCTCAGCACGTAGATGTGACCAAAGGCACTGGAGGGGAGAGAGCTTCCAGAGAGAGCGCTGAGTGAGAAGAGATGAGTCCCTCAGACTCCAGTCATCTTTTGCTGCATAACAAGTGATCTTCAGCTTTGTGGATTTATCTTACTGTTTTGTGGGCCAGGAATTTGGCCAAGGCTCAGCTGGGCGGTTCTTCTGTCCCATGTGAGGTTGTGGTCCCAGGTCACTGGTTGTGTTCAGCTGGCAGACAGGCTGGCCTGGAAGCTTCAAGAAGGTCCAAGAAGGCTTCACTTACATACTGGCCGCCTTGGTGGAGAAGGCTGGAATGCCTCTTGAGCGAGGCAGGCTCTGGGTAGCTGAACTTCCACCATGGAAGCCCAGGATTCCCAGATTGATTATTCTGTGAGAGAGGAATCCGAATGTCAGTTTCTTCAGGCTGGGCCCAGAAACTGGCACTGTGTTATTTCCAACTCATTCCATTGATCAAAGTAGTCACAGACCCACCCACTGAGATTCAAGGGGTGGGGGCATAAACTCTATGTCTTGATAAGAAGGTATCTAATTCCTCAAACTTGTGGCCACCCTACTGAGGAAGGAAGGTGACAGAAGGCCGTAGGAGGCAAGGCTATCCTGACTGACAGGCAAGGGATTTGAAGGGATTCCCTGCCTACGAAAGCTGGAATTAATTGGTATGCATCAGTACTGCTCTCCTGGGGTCAAAAAGAAATATTTCCATACATATTTGACAATTAGCCACTGCCCTGACCTCCTAAGTGCCATCTAACTGCCCTGACTGACTTGGTTCCCTCCCTGGATACACAGATTAGAGTTTTACTTCATTTGTGTATTATTTAAATTTAGTATCTATCTCCATATCAGACTGGAAGCTGAATAAGGGCAGAGAACTTTGTTTTCAAACCAAGGTCTGTTGTCATCGTACTTGCCACACAGTGGGACTCAATCAGTGTTTGCTCAGTGAATAAAGGAGTAAAGCAAATATATACTGATTATATGTTAAGAGGCACATTCTGGATATAGAATGAGATCATAAAAATAAGTAAGTAAAATCTATAGTATGGCAGGTATTGGTCAATGCTGTGGAGGACACCCAGGCAGGAGGAGGTGCATGCAGGGGAGTTGCTATGAGACAGGGCTTTCAGGAAAGGCCTCATCCAAGGTGAATTTAAGGTCTGGAGAAATGAATGAACAAGCTCACACAGATAGTTTGAGGCAGTGCATCAAAATCAAGGCCTACCTCACCAGCTTCCTGGGGTCAGAAACTTTGGCCTGGAAACCCCTTCCTGAGGCCTAGGTGGTCTGCACCTCACCCTGTTCTTGTGGAGGGACGCTGAGCTGCAGGTCTTTTGAGAGCTCAGTAGAAGGTTCAAAAGAACCCACCCCTAGAGACCCTAGTAAACATAATGTTCTTCATGTAAGTGTAGATTAATGATAACAAAAAAAAAAAAAATAAGAAAGAAAGAAAAGGGGGGATTACTCCCTGATAGGATAAAACTAACTGCAAATCAACAATTAATGCATGCTTTAAATATCCTTAATTTTGATCACTTAAAGGGTGTCAGATGATCAGCTATGGAGGTACATTTTTCTGATAATATACCTTTCTCTTTAAAAAAAAAAGCAGTTCCTGTGTGGTGACCGCCAATGAGTTCTATACAATGGTATAAAGGGCATATCAAAGTGTGGGCAAAGGGTCTGTTTGTGTTTATACAGAGGATCAAAGCCTAATTTGGCTACCCAGAAAATGAACTAAGATACAATATGAAGAAGAACTTCCAACATCAGCACTCTCTGGAAGACTCATACCAGAAGATGATCATCAAAAAACCTCAACAAAGATCCAGGTGATGCTGCAGTTGTAGCTGCATTCATCCCACCGGTTCCTGGACTTGCCATTGGAATGAAGAAGGAGATATCTAAGCTGGCCTGTGCATACAGTAAAACAACAAATTTGGCTAGATCTATACTGTCGGAACTCAACCAAAAATTAGGAGAAGTGCAAGTTGTAGCGCTCCAAAATCTTACGACTACAGACTATCTACTGTTAAAAGAACATATGGGATGTGAACAGTCCCCAAGAATGGGTTGTTTTAATTTCTCTCAGAATGTTCAAGTTCAGTTGGACAATATCCACCATATCATAGATAAGTTTTCACAAATGCCTAGGGTGCCTAACTGGTTTTCTTGGTTTCACTGGAGATGGCTGGTAATTATAGGTCTGCTTTGGTTATGTAACTGTATTCCTATTATGTTAATGTGTGTACGCAATTTAATTAGTAGTTTAAAACCTATACATGCTTAAGTTACTCTATAAGAAGATATGTCAAAGAAATAATCGATCTTCTCATGTTTTCTTCCGTCTGCTACTCCTATAGCTTTCCTTCTTCCTTCCTAATTACAACCCTTAAATAGAATTCGTGCCTCAAATCGAATTTACCGAGTATCATAATTCTTCCAAGTGATAAAGATACCTCAAGACAAGTGCTGGGCATAAAAGCTACAGGGCATAAATCTGCAAAGAAGTAAAAAGCTAACCTTTTTCAAACAATATTGCCTCTCTCTCACTTACCAACTTTACATTTCCCTGTATGGCCCCAGAAGATGACTGGTTAGCCAGAGACGGGTAAGATTCCTCAAGGGAGGAACAACCTAAGACAGGCACAGTCGCAGAGGGGCCATCAGGTGAGAAATTGGGGATCAACAGAGGTGAGGCTTAGAACCTCACCCCCCTGTTTTGAGAGAAATCTGCATCCGTGGATGTTTTATTGCCCTTGTCTAGCTTGGATTAACACTTTGTCTACAGGCACACACCTGATCATGTACATTTGCTCTCTTACAGCACTAAACTATGTTTTCTACCTTTATCTTGCATCTACCTACCACTTCAGCATTTTATTAAAAAAAATAGTAATAATAAGGGAGAAATGTGGGATTCACATATAAATCAAGTATAAAAATCAAACGAATATTCATATTTGACCTGATTGTTTATAGTTCATAATGCGTGATCAAAACCGAAAGTTTCTGTGATGAATGCCCTTGTACTGTTCACCACGTAAGAACTTATTCACTATGTAAGAATTCATTCACCATGTAAGAACTTGTTTGTTATGCTTCAGAAGATTGGAGACTGACGAGAATTAGGCTTGGGGTGGATTAATGATTATGCATTGAGCATTGAGTCCCCTATACAGAATTTTATTGTTGTTAACAATCATTTGATCAATAAATATGAGAGATGCCCTCTCAAAAAAAGAACCCACCCCTAGAGTTGGTTTTTGTAGAGGTAGAGAAGGAAGAGCTGCCGGCAGGAATTATGGGGAGAAGAGGACATAGCTGGGGTGATGTGGAGGGCAGGGGAGCTCAGGCTCCTTGTGGAAAGAGGAAAAGCAAGGAAGAAAAGGAGGGTTTTCCCCATGAAGAAACCAGAACGGAGAAATGAAATGGCCGACCCCAAGCCTGGTGAGTGGTGTTCACAAATGAGGTTCTGGATCCTACAACCTCCTGAGCAAGGCCTCAGGAGCCCTGGGTGTGTGAGGAGATGGAAGAGAAGCAGTCTGCTGGTGCCCTGCTCCCTGAGGAGAGGTGAGCCCACTTGGAAATAGCCCTCAGAGGAAGGGGTGAACCTCACAAAGCAGAGCAGTCCTGGGGGGAGTCCAGGGAGGTGGGTGGGTTGCACAGGCCCTGAGCTGACCGCCTGCATGTAATCCTGGCCCTGCCACTTGCAGGGAGGCAACCTTAGGCAGGATGTCATCCTTTCCAGCTGAGATGGTCCCTCATCTTAAAAAGGTGGGAAAATGGTGAGGCCTATGCCACAGGGTGGAGGTGAAGGTGGCAGGAGGCATTGTGTGTAGTGTTGGTAGCCCAGGGGACCCTAGATGAAGTGCTCATTTCACTAATAATTAGAAAATCTATAAAGGCCTGCTTTGAAAAACAGCCGACCACCACAATGCTCGTTCACAGCAGGGTAACGTTGTAATAGAGGACAGAGGATGGCAGAGCTGAGCTGGCAGAAGGGGCTGCCAAGAGTGGAGGCCTCAGAAAGGCAGGGGAAGCCTCTCTGAGACTGTAGAGCAAACCTGTAGGGCCCCTTTATAAGAGACCCACTTTATAAGACAATCTGCACACGACTTTGTGGTCAGAATTTCCTGTAAGATGCGTGGAGTTGTCTTAAGGGGTGCATTCCCCTTCTTCCTGTTTTGCAATGCCCCGCTTTGCATTTTCACGGGCCCCACCCAGGCAGCCCCTCTCATGTTGTGCCCTTCTCTCAGTCACAGTACAAACAGAGAGATGTAGAGATTGGGAATTATTTTTGTCGTCTTATAAAAATGAGATCGTCATGGGTACCTCCATGTGTCTGCATCTGGCCTTTCTGGCTTAATAATACCTCCCACAGCCCACTTTTCAGAATCACATGTATTGATGAACTGATGAATTTCCAAGTATTGGCTCCCGCAGTGGGGTCCTATTATGCAGTCTGTATGGTGCTGAGGGCTTCTGGATGTTTCTTGTGAGAAGTAGGTTGAGAACCTGAGTTGATCCTGCTCTGCTGAGGATAAGTATAGTGCTTTTAGGACAACCTGCCAGCCTGTGAGCCCCACAAAAGCAGTGCAGGTAGGTATGTTGAGAAGTGGGACCTGGTGTATGAAATTAAGGATATGCAGGTTATGACCTGCTGAATGAGGGGGCACCTGCCACTCACATGGGGTTGGTAGGCAGCGCCCTTGGTGTTTGAGTTCCCACTTTTGGGAATTGGAAACCCCCCAGGTGGTTCTGATGGGAGGAGCAGTTTCAGTGCACCCACACAAAGGAAGTAAAGCCACAGCATTTGTTACTTATGGATCCCAGAAATGGAGTGTGGGGTGGGGCCATGGGGGATGAGCCAGGAGGGTGGTGGGCGTTCATTTCAGGTTGTCAGGGAGCCTTAGAGAGAGAGAGAGACAGAGACAGAGACAGAGAGAGAGAGCAGAGTGGCAAGTACCTATTACATGTAAGGTGGCTGGGACCAAGGTCACTGACGTTTTGTAAAAAGTGGGCTAAACTCTGAGTGGTTATTTTGAAAGGTGCTCTGAGAAAAGCAAAGTGGGAGTTTAGGGCAGGAATCCTAAGCCCAGGTCCTTATCTAAGTGCCCAGACTGTAGGTGTGAGCAGGTTTGTCAAATGCCCAGGCAGCCCTCAGAACAGCTGGTTTTCTCCTCATGGTGGGGCTTCTTGGCTTTGCATTCTAGGGCTGTCACAGCGCCTGGTACCACTGGTGGCGGGCAGGTTGAAAATGCTCCCTTAGTCTTGGCTTGCTGGCTGGTGTGATTCCCTTGACTCATGGAGGTGTGCCCCAGTGGACAGTTACCAGGGAAGTCTTGGATGACTTGGGGTGGCGCAAGGCAGAGCTTTCTTCCTTGAACTGAACTTGAAGTGGAGCAGGTATGGAGAAGGGTAGCAGGACTCTCTCTAGCCACCCTGTTCCTTAGCTGTTGCTTTCCAGTTTTGTGTGTGTGTGTGTGTGTGTGTGTGTGTGTGTGTGTCTCCAGGTTGACTGTGACATCATGGAGGGTGGTCCTTATATCCTTGATTTGCTCATGTCTAACCCATACCATCTCCCCTTCCCCCAGTTTAACATGTAACTTTGTGCTTGGTGCTTGGGGCACAAAGATACACAAGAGTCTTGGTCTGACTTGGTCCCTTAGCTGCTGGACCTACCCCAGAGCCCTGCCTTCCCCAGAACACCTGCATGCTCTAGCCTTTGCACTACCTGCCCCCAGGCCTTGCTGGGAGAAGAGATCCGGGCCCTGCTGGCCTCAGCCATGTTTGGACTCCTCTGCCGCTGACCGCAGAGCCGGAGCCACCTCAGAGGCCGTTCTATGCTCCACTGCTGTGCTCTGTTCCTAGCAGGCTGGGCTCCTGCTGCATCTGGGGGTTTCCTTGTCCTGAGCATCAAGGAAATGTGTGTGTGGGGGGGTTGGCTCTTCTACACCCTAGTCCCTTCCTCCTCCCCACTCCCAGGCCCTGGTAGGAGCCCTGAGAGTATTCTTTGGCTCCAGTGGACAAAATAACCGGTTGCTCAAATGGGTTCTAAATATAACAAGCACAGCAAAGAGGCTCAGCTAGAGGGTTTGGAGAAGTTGCACTTGGGTGAACGACTGTTTATTTCTGATTATTTTGCTAATAATTGGAGCTGCCCTCTCCCAGGCTTCCTCTTTGCCTCTTTTTCGCAGCAAATGTAATTGTTTGCATTGGAGCCGATCCCCCGCTCCCTTTCCACCTGCCGCCTCCTCGCCCACCCTCTGTTTGACGGGAGTCTCTGCTCTTGTTCTGGTTCTTGGATTAACCCCAAAGCTTGCAGAGCAGAAAGAAGGGCTGGGACAGGCCTCTGGGAGCCCTGGCTGATGGAGCTGGCCCCCCCACTCTTCATTTTTTGGTTCAGAGCCCCCAGGAGCAGGCATGACCTCACACTGCCATGCTCAGAAGTCCTCAGTGAGGCACTCTGGGGACTTTTCCATGTCCAAACAACTAGGTAGTCCCATCTCTGTATGACAAAGCCAAAGCAGAGGTGTACTGTGACTCTTCTCAGGCCATCTGGTGAACAGAGCTGGTCCCTGTACCCCAGTCCTGGGCTGCTAGTGCCTGTGGTGGGGACAGATCCCCTTTCTGGTTTCCCTATTTTTGTTTATTTCTTGTTTTGAAATAAAAGATGCTGCCAGGCACTCTGTGTGAGCTGTAAGAGTAGGCCGCTAATGATAACTCATAGATAGAATTGCCTGTGCATTACCCAAAGGACACCTCCCCCTGCTCTACAGGGAAATTAGCCCTGCCTAACCTATCACTGTTTAATCTGAGGCAAATAAAAGGGTATTGTTTTTTTTTCAAAGCTGTATGGATTAACCCCCAAACAGCAGTGACATTTGGTATCTAGATGCAGTGAATGCCAGTTCTGAGGGAACCTGGGGTGTCCATCCTGGCCCGACACCGTCCCGGGAGCCTCTGCATCCGGGCAGTGTGAGTGAGCCAGCAGGGAGGTCCTGCCCACTCTGGGGAGGGGCATATTCCTGCTGCTCATTCGTGGTGAGTGAAGGAAAGGGTGGCGGGCTACAGACACTTGCTGTGGATGGAGGCAGAGGGGGCAGTTTGCGGGAGGAGGGTTCTCAGGTTTCTCTCTGTCACAAAGCAGGAGGTCTGGTCATCCTCCAAGTGTAAGGGGAGGCAACATAGAGAGGGCTGCATGCCTTTTGGGTAAACCAGAGTGTGCTGGCTCTAAAAACATACTGGGCCGTGTCTACATGCAGAGGGAGGGTGCCGGGTGGTCAGTGTGGTGACTGCAGCAATCTTGCATCCTTCAGATGTTGAGGGGACTAGGTGGGCAATTTCCCTTCTTTTGCTGGAGTGGGTGAGTTCTACCTGCTACTCCTGTTCTTGGTCTGGACCCGTTTCTGGACACTTAGCCCAGAAGCATGCAAAGTCAAGCAAAATCAAGCTCCAGGTCACACACTCAGTTTTGTTGTCCTGTAAGATACAACAATGGGGTTTGTAAATGATTTCTTTTCCAGTGTATGAAGGCACATTTTAAAGAGTATTTTGTGAAATCTTACTTACTGTTTAATCATATGAGAGTTGACAACATTGCGGGAGGGACTTATTTTAGGTGTTAAAAAGAGCTGTCTTATTTTGGACTGGTGACCCAAGGAACATGAAGGTTTGTCCATCCATGGAGATTTCTCAGAAGAGCCTAGACTGCTGCTTTTTTGAAATAGGCTGATGATGAATATTCTGTTTTGCATGAGGATTGTTGTTGAGTGGGGAATCTAGCCATTACAGATCTGTGTTAGATCTGATTTATTCACAATGAACTATCATCTCACATCAATGTAAAGCAGACTTCTAGAAACTGTCCTCCCTCAGAAGTACACCCAGCACACTACATAATGTCCTTGTAACATTTTCCCCCATATGTCTCTTCTTCAAATACCAGCGTAATGCATATGCCCACAGTGTTCCTGACTTTAATATTTCCTTACTGTTATTTATCAGAAACTCAGGGGAAGCAGTTGCAGGACCAGCACAAATTTTGCATGCCCCTAGTGTACTGATTTGGATACAGCTTCCAGCCAGTCCCTGGAAAGCACCCTGGATGTTCTGGTTTTGAGCTTTGGCTCAGCCACCCACTAGCTGTTGGAATCCTTGATAAGTCCCTTACCTTTCTTGACCTTAGTCCCCTATTTGTATAGTAGAGGCTTGGCCTGAATTCGCTCAGCTGGGCATATATGGAATACCAGCTATGTGCTACATGCACGGGATGCACAGCCCTTTAGCTGGAGGGGCTTGGGTGGGCTTTGGACAGAAGACAGAGGTATATATACAAATAAGTACAACGCCAAGCGCACAACATGCTAAGGGGCATAGATGACGGATGGATGAGGGTCAGTGAACATCTCCCTGAAGGAAATGACATTAGCACGTGGCCTGGAAGTAGGCTGTTTTTAGTGTGCTGGGGTCAGGGGAAGGCAGAAAGCACAGAATGGGTGAAGACACAGAGGTTCAAATTTGCTCATGGATGTGGGGAATAGCGAGCAGTACAGTTTGGCTGAAGGGGGAGGCGATGCTAGAGAGGAAGCTGGAAACCAGCTAAAATGGGTGGAATAGGCCATTCTAAGGAAGGCGGGCTTGCACCCCACTAAGGGGCATGCAAAATTTGTGCTGGTCTTGCAACTGCTTCCCCTGAGTTTCTGATAAATAACAGTAAGGAAACATTAAAGTCAGGAACACTGTTGGCATATGCATTACGCTGGTACTTGAAGAAGAGACATATGGGGGAAAATGTTACAAGGACATTATGTAGTGCACTTAGAACCTACTTGTTTAGCTTGCACTCCCACTAAGGGCCTTCTCCTTCTGATGCTCTACAGATTTGTGCTAACTCTTCCATTCTAGGTAAATACCCAGAGACTTAGGTAGAGGGTTCAACAACTGCTCATGAACTTCCATGACCTCTTCTCTGAGATTCTTCCAAGCATAAGTTGTATAGTAGGTTTTTAATTCTGTTCACAAATTTAGGTATGTGTGAAATGTAATTTTATTTATTTCTCTCTGATATGACTTAATTTCCATAATAAGTCCCCATTCTTCTGGAAGAGAAAAGTTAATCTCACTGCATGTGGAACCCCTGCCTTTCCTTAGGGTCACAGCTAAATTTAGGGTGCACAGGGAGAGCCGGCATATATATTCATGCAGATAGTTGCTGAGCAATTCACATTTGCTCAGCAGTTGAACAACAAGGCTGAGAAGTTTTGACTTGCCCTCTCTTAGTGATAAGGCCTCCTCAGGTCTGGCTCTCCCCTGGCACACAGGGGTCGTAATTGTTTTGTTTCATCCCTGACACATTAGGCCATGGGTAGCTCCACAGGCTGTCAAAAGCCCCGTCTCTGGTACTGTCCTGTGTGTAAGAGTCTTGACAGTTTCTTAAGAAGTGAAGAAGTTAAATATAGAGTTACCTTAGGACCCAGCAATTCCACTCCTAGGCATATACCCAATGGAATGGAAAACATATGCACCTCCAAAAACTTGAACACAAATGTTCATAGCAACAAGATTCATAATAGCCAAAAAGTAAAAACAACACAAATGTCCATCAGCTGATGATTGGGCAAACAAAAATGGTGGCCTATCACTATGTAGAATATTATTCAGCCATAAAAAGAAATGAAGTACTGATACATGCTGTAACATGGGTGTGAACCTTGAAAATATGTTAAATGAAAGAAGCCAGACAAAAAGGCCACAGCTTGTATGGTCCTACCATTGATATACAATATTATGAAGGTTTCACATGAGCAACATTGTAGTTACTACATTCACCCATATTATCAAGTCCCCCCCACGCACCCCATTGCAGTCACTGTCCATCAGTGTAGTAAGATGCTATAGAGTCACTGTTTGTCTTCTCTGGGCTATACTGCCTTCCCCATGCCCCTCCTATATTATGTGTGCTAATGTATGATTCTATTTTAATGAATTGTTCAGAAGAGGCAAATCCATAGAGATGGAGAGTAGACAGGTGTTTGCCAGGGGCTGGAAGAGGAATTGAGTGACTACTAACCGTGCACAGGTTTTTTGGGTGGGGGGAAATGGAAATGTTCTGGAATTAGTGGTAATGGTTGTATAATATCATAAACATACTAAAAGCCAGTGAATTGTACATTTCAAAAGGGTAAATATTATGCAATATGAATTCTAGCCCTATTTTGAAGACTGCAAAAAAAAAAAGAAAACCCCGTGTCTCCCAGGACACCATACAACGTATTTCTTCTCTGAGATCTTGTTATTTCTTTAGGACTATACTTGGGAAAGAGTGTAAGGATCCCCCATGCTCTTAGTCCCTCTAAACCCACCGGGAGGCTGGCTCTAGTTCCCAACTAGGGGAGCAGGACAGGGCAGGGAAGGCAGCAAGCAAGGGTATCATTCCCGGTGATCCCAGCCTCAGCCGGGTCCCTCGGGGAACCCTGGAGCATAAAAATGAGGCGGCCAACTCTGCTCAACCTCTAGGCAAGGGACTGAGGCTTTCGTAGCCCCACCCATTGTCTGTAGGCTGCTGCAGCCTGAGGCACGTAGACCCCAGGCGCTTCTGGCTGTCTGCATGGGGGTGAAACAGCTCTCAGTAAGGTCTAGGTGCCAGCGCTCAGGATAAGGCACAGGGAGTGGAGGGTGGTGCACAGAAGTGGTGAGAGGGACCCGGCCAGAGCGCCAACACTCCCCACTACAGATAGTCACTTGGGGTGAGGGTACATCTGGTGTCTTCAGTGCTGGGTTAGAAGTCCAGACTGAGTCCTCTATTCAATTGGAAGCCCTTACAAACTCCCCAGTAGGTGACTGGCACATAGCAAACAGAAAGAATGACCCAACAGAGATGCCCTAGAGGATTAGAAGAGGCAGAGCCTAAGGGCCAGGCAGGCCAAGCACCCACTTCACTGTAGGGCCTTTGCACTGGCTGCTGCCCAATGCCTGGAATGTTCTTCCCGGTGGATATGACTGGTGAACTGCCTCACCTCCTGCAGGTTTTTGTTCTAATTTCATCTTCTCACCGAGTCCTACCCTGAGCCCTCCCAAATCTTGTACTGTGTCCACCCTGTGCCCTACACTCCTAATCCCCTTCATCCTGCTCTGTGGTTCCATTTTTCCACAGAACTTAGAAGCTTTCAGTGCACTTAGAACCTACTAGTTTACTGTGCCTGTTGTTAGTTGTCTCTGCTCCTCAGATGGTGGGCTCCGTGCAGGCAGGGGTCTCTGTTTTGCTCACCAGTTCATCCTGAGTGTGTGAGCGGGGCCTGGCTCTTCACAGTCATCATGGAATGAATTGCTGTGGGCCAGAGGCGGGGTGGAGGTGCCAGCGAAGGACCCAGATAGGAAGGTGCGGACTTCAAGGACATTTTGGGGCAAAAGCAACAGAGATGAGAGTCTACACAGGGGTTGAGCCAGGAGGGAGAGCACAAGAAAGGTTATGAACATTTGGACAAGGGACGGTAAAGTGGCAGTGAGTCCTTGTTGAGCTCTGCCCTGGGACAGAATTCCAGGGGGAGCAGCATGCTGGGAGGAACACGCATTACCAGGAGGTCCCAGGGAGCAGATTTTCCCTTGAGGGGGCGGTGGGGTGTGGGCGCGGAAGTGTCTGTTCTCGGAGCCATTTGGGCCCAAGCCTGATGGCTGTGCTGGGGAAAGCCAGGTGTCCCAGCGGGCCGACCCGAAGCCTTTCCTGCTCCGTTGCCTGTGGCTTCCTAGCTGTAACAGGGCTGCTGGGATAACGAGTGGTTCCCCAGGCCGTTCCTTTGCACACAGTCCTCTGCGAGCCTTATTCAGCTCAGTCTCCCCTGTCCCACAGAGGGGCCTGGGTGGGCCTCATTCATGCCTAGCTGCTGGGGTAGCAGTGCGGAACCCACTTGGGGAAGGCAGAGCCGGTTACTAGGTTGGTGCTTGCGTGGAGGCGGGCGGGGAGCGGGCAGGGGCAGCCCCCCACGGGGGTGGGGATCCCAGCCCCTGGAGCTCCCTGGCGTTTGGACTTACGGGTAGATTTGAGTGCTGCGGGGCGGGGTGGAGGAGCCCCGCAGCTTAGTAGCACGATTTGTTGTTATTCTACTGAAAATTTTGGAAGGGAAGACCCAGGCTGGGTGGGCTGTTCTCCTTCCTTCCCCCAACCCGGGGACATGTGGTGTGGGCAGCCTGGGAGGGCGCCTGGACCAGAAGCTACAAGACTCCTATTTGCCATGATGAGGGAAAGAAAGGTGGCTTCCCCTGGGTCTGCGGGCCAGGGACCTGCTTTGGTGCCCTGGCAGTTACCAGGAAATGGGGCAGCCTGTTGGTGGGCAGCCACCAACAGCCGCTTGAGAGGCCGGGGTGCACACATGACCCAGCCCTTGGAGCTTTCCCACTGTAACTGGGGAGACCTTGCAGGGACCAGAGGCCTGCCAGAGCCTGTGACCTTGGAGTTATCCCTGTCACTCCGCCTCCACCTCCACAGGCTGGTGAGCTGGAGAGAGGCTGCCACGTGCACCGGAGTGGGGCCCCCGGAGGACAGACTCCACTCCCAGGGACCCGGTTCCCATTTGACTGTCTTCCCTGGATGGTTATTCCCATCTTACACCTCCTGCTTTTGTGCTGGAGAATAGGGTTGGCACCCCTCACACGCATCACATCTGCTGTGTTCCATCCTCCCCTCCCACCCCCCTTTTCCTACTGCAAGGGGCTCTGACATCCTGTGATCCCTGTGATCAGACACTGGCTCATGGCAATGCCCTGTGCTAGGAGCTGATTGGATCCAGTTAGCTTAAAGGTTGCATGACACCTGGTTATCTTAAGGTAGGACTCAGTAAATATCTCCAGTTGACTGCTTGGGCTGATGGCGCTTTGAGGGGTCCTGGTGTGATCTAGTGATTTCCCTCTGCCCTCCCCATTTATCCCCCCTTTTTAAAAATGCCACACAAGAACTAAGCCACTAGCCTGTCAGGACAGTCCAAGCCTGCTGGCACGGCACTCATGAAAACCGCTGCAAAGGGGTGGGTGGGGGTGGGTGGGGTGGCACCTCCATTATGTGTTGGTGGCCTAAGTGGTGGACTACAAATGCAAAGAGCAGCAGTGTGAGCCCTGAGCCTGCCACACATTTGCTGTGTGACTCCAGAGAATTTGCTTCACTTCTCTGAACGTGAGGCTTTTCTCAGAAAAATGGAGGAGAAAATATATATGCCTTACTGTTGGGCAACTGAAGAGATGATACTGTTTTTGATTATAGTAGAAGCTACCATCCTTCAAGGCCCGTTTTGCACCACATGCTTTCTTATATGACCTGTAGGTAGCCTTACACCAGCTGTCTGAGGTACTTTAGCTCCATTTTATAAGTGAAAGGACAATGGCTTGGAGACTACTTGCATCTCTTGAAACTTGCTGTTCTGTCCATCATGCAATCCTATGTCCGTACTGAAGCAAGTGTCCCTCTGTCTAACATAGTCTGTTAGCTCCCTTTGGGCCTCCCACAGGGGTGGGCCCCAGCTGGACCCTGAGCACTCTGGCTTCCTGGGGCAGATCTGTATCATCTGCTTCTCCCATCCTTGGTGAGTGGCCATTCAAAAGAGTATTGTGGTAATGCCTTCTGCATTTGGGGACCCTATTGCTTCTCAGGATCAAGGCAGATTCTTCTTAAAATTTAGAATTTGTCAAAGATCTTCAGCTTGGTGCCTGATCCAGAGGCTGCTTGGAAACTCTTTGAATTGAACTGGTATCATCTCATCTCTCCTTTTAAATTTTCTTCTTCCCATCTTTGGCCTCAGGAAGTTTTTTTCTTGGTTTGTCCCAGGACCACCCAGACATTTATTTTTACTGGGCTGTGCAATCTTGAAAAACATTTGGGAAGCTGGCCCCCTCAAAAGGGGAATTGAATTTGTGGTTGTAGAAAAAGATTAATACAAAATAAACCAAAGTTTGAAGCTTTCCAAGTGAACCTGATTTGGTTTAATAATTATGTTTATACTTTAGTTAGAAGTGAAAATAAAAGAGTAACTAAGTTGACTGCTTAAAAGATTGTTTCATAAGGGATAAGTAAGTTAGAATAAATTGGTTTTTGTGTTTTAATTATTTTCAAGTGTAACAAATATAATTCTGTTGCAGAACCATGAGAAATATGCCAATTTATTTGTCATCTACCCTGCTTTCCTGGAAAATAATGCTTTATTTCTCATATAGCTTTCAGAATAACCTTACCAATCCTTTTGATAGATATCCATGTAAAATACTTGGCCGAGAGAAAATGCATCACAGATCTACTAAAATAACCGAAACAAAGATATTTATAACTAGGTGACAAATGAACACTATTTCCACAGAGAACCTGTGGTACCAATTTTATTGTTGAAAAGATTTCTAAAAAGTGATTAAAGACATTTGAATTAGAAATAATTAAAGCAGCTGAAAATCAAAATGAGCCTGAAATAAGAATATCACTTTGCCCGAGCCAAAGGTAGTTTAGTTGTGCAAGAGAAACAATTCAGACATCTTTGTGGGACTTTAGTAAAAGCTGCTTTTCAAAATTTACATCTGACATTTTCCCTTTTTGGTTTTGTGAGGACAGAGAAAAGCAGATGGGGCTGGAGGACAGGGCCAGGGAGGAGGATGGCAGTGTTTTGCCCACAGTCAGCATTAAAACAGGTGGCCATGGAACTAATTTCGAAAAAAAAAATTATATAAAGAAAGTAAAAAAAAAAGAGAGAGGAAGATTTTTTTTTTCTCTAGTTACACTGAATTTGTTTCCAACTTTCCAAGAAGGAGAAAAATGAAGTATGTTGGAGGCAGCCGGTATGAATGAGCTTGGGTCTTGGAGTCAGATTGCTCAGTTCTGCATCTGCAGACTGGATCTCAGAATACTCTCCGCGTTCTTAAAGGAGTAAATAGGATGGATGTGAACACTTGGTACACCGTAGGTTCTTTTTAAATTACTGCCAGGATTTGTATCGATGTTGATTTCTCAAGAGGATGACTTTATGCTAAAGGACGCATAATTAAGAAGGGCTGAAGCACGTACTGTAAAACGGGGAGGATACTCTCGTGTAAGTGACTCCACTGGTTCAGGTTGGGTTGTTCCTTGCTTAAGTATGCAGGCCTGCAAGTATTCCAGTGAATAGTTGCATGTCAACATTTCAAAGCTGGTTGACTCCAAGGTATTTCTAGCTTGGAAATTTCCACTAATTCAAGCCTTGCGCAGAATGCAGTGTGGGGGTTGAAACTGGAGAAATTACCTGGCTCGCCACCAAGTCTTTTTAATGGCAGCGTTCTTCAGTCTGTTTCCCAGTCCGACTGGGCCACTGGAGAAAACGGATGCCTGTCCCAGCATAAGCCTTGCTCTGACTGTCAATCACAGTTCCCCTGGAGGGAAGGTAATTCTTCATGCATTAACTTAGGTGTTCTGGGACTTGGGAAGCTCAAAAGGCTGCAACACAGAATTTTCTCTCAAGTGAATTTGTTGAATAAAGGAAGGTGGTCCTACAGTTCCAATATAGGCCTCAAGATGGGGACCTCACATCTGGAGGCACTTTCTTAGCAGCTGGTGCCAGCATGAAATATGACACCCAGTGGAGCTGAGGAGTTTCAGTTTCACAGGGCAGGCCACACCAGCCACACTGCGCAGGACATGCGTGAAGACCACTGTCACTTCTCCAATGCCAACAAGGTTCCTTGAGGGCCTTCTGAAACTCTGATGTCATTTGGTTAGTAGAAATAACCTTGGTATGGAAATTCAACTCTGAATTGACTGGGATTTGCTCCTAAAAGCATCTGGGAATGTCTGATTCTTCCAGAGGGAGTCAAGGAAGGGTCTACGCAGAGCAGAAACCTGAGCTGCTTCCTGAAGGATCAGAACACCCATAAGAACAATGTAACAAACGCTTGGCGTTCACTGTGTCAGGACTGCCTAAATACTTTGTGCACATAATATGTGTTGAATGAACTCATTTCAGTCCTCATAACAGTTTTCTGAAGTAGGTGCTGTTATGATTCCCATTTTACAGAGGAGGAAACTGAGGCACAGGGAAGTCAAGCAGCATGCCCCTGGCTCACCTCACTGGCAATGATGACAAGCAGTGGAGCCCCTCATCCTTCTCGTCTCCTGCAGGCGACCTCTCCTGAGATCCCCAGTGAGGCTGGGTCTCCTGGTTGCATGGTCTAACAACAGTGCACTTTTCCTTCTTAGAACTTAACACGTTGTGTAATTACATGCTTATCTGTGCAATTATTCGCTTAGTGTCTGTTTCTGCCTGTAGACTGTAGTCTCCACTGGGGCAGAAACTGTGTGCACATTTTCTTACCATTTAATCTTTAGTGCAGGAGTTTGGCACAGAAGGCACTCGACAGATATACACTGAATAAGTGGAAAGGGCCTGAGCTCTATGAAGGCGTGGCAGAAACCTAATGTGATGGGGTTTGGGAGTGGGGTTTGGAGAAATTTGGGACAAACTTACAAATCAGGCCATCTATGTGGATGCCTCTTTTGCTGTTGTTTGCTTTAGAATAAGCCTAGATCAGGGTTACCTACTCAGGAAGGTAAGCTGTCTACTTTTCTCGGGCAGAGATGCGAAACAGGGAAGGAGGTTGCATAGTGTCACTTTGCATTCCTTGGCACCACTGACGTCCCAGGTGTTTCCTGAGCCAGGTTAGAACCTTCAGGGGCAGGTTTTTATATCTTCATTCTCTTTCTCTCCCTCAGTCTCTAGGAAACAGAGGCAGAGGGGACCTCATGCTGGGAGGTGGCTTGTGACACACCTTCCTTTATTCCCTCCTTCCCTAGCATATGGGGACAGCCCCTCACAGCTTGGGGCAGGTGGGGTGAAGGGGTTCTTACCCCTGGCTTTTCTGTTGATTGATGCAGGGCTGGCAGGACTCGGCCAGTTCCCATCCTGTGACACCATGTCACTCTTCCTTTGCATCCTGAACTGCTGCTGCCTGCCTCCCAGATTCTATTTCCAGGGGAGGATGGTGGCTGAGTCTATATTTGGTGGGATGTTCTGCTTCTCTTTGGCACATTTGACTCAGGGAGGCTGCATTAATTATCCAAGTTCAAGAGCCCAGAAACCAGCAACTGGAGTTTTCTGGCCTTTGCTACTTCTGTACCCCTGAGGCTGCCAAGGATAATGTGGTTGTTTTGGGTTCAGTTCTTCCTGCCATTTGCATGATCAAGAGCTTTCCCAGGAAGAACTGGCTAAGGAAAGAATTTACTGTCTGGTCCTTGGCTTTGAATGTCCCCGTTATTCTTCTGAGTCAGATTGATTTATGTGTTCATTGAGTAGGTGTTTATTGAGTGCCTACTAGGTATATAGGTAATTGATAACAAGTACTAAAAATGCAAATAGGGGTCATATGAAAATCACGGTCAGTTGTTGCCAAGGTTGTTGAGAGGCTTAGAGATCGAATATTTTGAGAGGGGTCAGGATGGGATTTATAGGAAGGTAGAGTTTGAGCTGAACTCTTTAGAACAGATAGGATTTTGATTGAGTGTGGACTTTGGTGCAGAGGGACTATAGAATGGAATTTCAGGTGGAGGTGATGGTGTGAACAAAGGTCAGAAGAAAGATGTTTTGGATCTGACAAATGGATCAATATTCTTGGTACAAAATCATCATGTGATGATAGTAGTGGTGGGAAAATGAATTAAAAAATTTTGGCTGGGCTGGACAATGGGAGCCCTTTGGGCACTACATGGGGAATTGTAGAAGGTTTTATAATAGGGATGTAATAGGATAAAGCTTGGATTTTAGGCAGCATCTTCTAAAAGAAGTATTTCCTAGAAGATAAATTAGAGGTAGGAGAAATTGAAAACAAGGAGACCAGTTCAATTCAAGTCAATAATACCAGCTAACACAATGCTTTCTGTCTACCAGGCATTGTTTTATGTATTTTACATAGAGTAAATTATTTCATATTCAAAACCATCCTCTGAATTTGGTACTTTTATTATCTCTGTGTTACAGCCAAGAAAATGAGTGCACAGAGAGGTTAAGGAACTTGCCCATGGTCCTACAGCCAGTGAATTGTGGAGCCAGGATTTGTACTCAGGTAGTCTGCTTCCAGCATTTACATACTCTTCATACTGCACTGTGAATTTTCCCTATATTGACAGAACCCAAACAATGTGGAAAGAGCCCCTAACAACATATAAATGTAAATTAAATATACATAGTTTTGTCCTTCATCACTTAGTTAAAAAGTCATTATTTTGATAGTTCAGATGATAGTTAAATTTTGAACCATGGTGATGGTAATAGAAAAGGGGAATAATTGACAGAACTTGGTGCTAGGTTTGCTTTGGAGCTTAAGAATACTTACAGTGTAGAATATTGGGTTGACCCTTTATTCAATTTACTCCTTTTTCATACGGGTATAATTATAATGACAGATTTGGCTTCTGGTCCAGATGAAATAAAAGGGGCCATATTTACATTACCACTTGCAGCACCAAAAGTCAGACACAGTATGTAAAATAATGGACATCAGGCAGAAAAACACAGTAATCCTTGAGTGATGAGAAACACATGAGGCAAACTCTTGTCTTGAGAGAGTTTCCAGGCCACAGTGAGGGAAGGGAAGCCCAGATAGATGGCAGCAAGCTCCCTGAATTGCAGAGACGAAGCTGAGCATCCTGGAAACCAAGGCAGTTAGAGTTCTCAGAACACAGGAACAGGACAGAGTCACTCAGAGATAAAACTCCAAGGATTTGTGGAAGATCCCCTTTGCGTATTCAGCTGAGAATTGATGAGTGCATGTGTGTGCGAAAATTACCCAAGGTTGGGGAAAGAGTTGCCTAAATGGATCAGAAGTAACAGCACTCACACAGGGAAAGAGAAGTGCCTATTCTCAGTAGTCAGACTGAAAATCTCAAGACTCCAGGGAATTCAGTAAACAGAAGGGTCTTCTTTAGTAGTGGGGATTAATGAACTGTAGATTGAACACTGTTCTGGTTCTGCACAACACATTTTTTAAAGCAAGACACAAAAGGATTCAACTCTTTCTGAAGAACTGCATCCTAGAACAAAGCTCACAGATACTTGCGGGGAAAAAAATTCGCTCATGCTTATTTATATTCAAGAGATTTTTTACCTATGTTTTCTTCTAAGAATTTCATGGTTTCATCACTTACATCATGTCTTTGATCCATTTTGAGTTTACTTTTGTGTGTGGAGTTAGACAATAATCCAGTTTCATTCTCTTACATGTAGCTGTCCAGTTTTGCCAACACCAGTTGTAAAAGAGGCTGTCATTTCCTCATTGTACATCCATGGCTCCTTTATTGTATATTAATTGACCATGTATGCTTGGTTTTATATCTGGGCCCTCTATTCTGTTCCATTGACCCGGGGGTCTGTTCTTGTGCCAGAACTAAATTGTTTTTTATTACTGTGGCTTTGTAGTAGAGCTTTAAGTCGGGGAGCATAATCCCCCCAGCTTTATCCTTCCTTCTAAAGATTGCTTTGGCTATTCGGTGTCTTTTGTGGTTCCATATGAATTTTAGAACTATTTGTTCCAGTTCATTGAAGAATGCTGTTTGTATTTTGATAGGGATTGCACTGAAACTGTAGATGGCTTTAGGCAGTATGGCCATTTAGACAATATTAATTCTTCCTATCCATGAGCATGGGATGTATTTCCATTTATTGGTGCTTTCTTTAATTTCTCTCATGAGTGTCTTGTAGTTTTCAGGGTATAGGTCTTTCACTTCCTTGGTTAGGTTTATTCCTAGGTACTTTATTCTTTTTGATGCAATTGTGGATGCAATTATTTTCCTGATTTCTCTTTCTGCTGGTTCATCATTAACATATAAGAATGCCACAGATTTCTGTGTATTAATTTTGTATCCTGCAACTTTGCTGAATTCAGTTATTAGTTCTAGTAGTTCTGGGGTGGATTTTTAGGGTTTTTTTGTGCACAATATCATGTCATCTGCAAACAGCGATGATTTCACTTCTTCCCTACCAGTCTGGATGCCTTTTATTTCTTTGTGTTGTCTGATTGCCGTGGCTAGGACCTCCAGTACTATGTTGAATAAAAGTGGTGAGAATGGGCATCCTTGTCTTGTTCCTGATCTTAGAGGAAAAGCTTTCAGCTTCTCACTGTTAAGTATGATTTTGGCTGTGGGTTTGTCATATGTGGCCATTATTATGTTGAGGTACTTGCCCTCTATGCCCATTTTGTTGAGAGTTTTTATCATGAATGGGTGTTGAATTTTGTTGAATGCTTTTTCAGCATCTATGGAAATGATCATGTGATTTTTGTCCTTTTTGATGATGTGATGTATGATGTTGATGGATTTTTTAATATTGTACTGTCCTTGCATCCCTGGAATAAATCCTACTTGATCATGTTGGATGATCTTTTTGATGTATTTTTGAATTCGGTTTTCTAATATTTTGTTGAGTATTTTTGCATCTATGTTCATCAGGCATATTGGTCTGCAATTTTATTTTTTTGTGGTGTCTTTGCCTGTTTTTGGTATTAGAGTGATGCTGGCCTCAAAGAATGAATTTGGAAGTACTCCCTTTCCTTCTACTCTTTGTAAAATTTTAAGGAAAATGGGTATTAGGCCTTCTCTGTATGTTTGATCAAGTTCATCAGTGAAGCCACCTGGTCCGGGGATTTTGTTTTTAGGTAGTTTTCTGATTTCCAGTTCAACTTCATTGCTGGTAATTGGTCTGTTCAGATTTTCTGTTTTTCCCTGGGTAAGTCTTGGAAGGTTGTATTTTTCTAGAAAGTTGTCCATTTCTTCTAGGTTATCCAATTTGTTATATAATTTTTCATAGTATTCTCTAACAATTCTTTGTATTTCTGTGGTGTCCATAGTGATTTTTCCTTTTTCATTTCTGATTCTGTTTATGTGTGTAGACTCTCTCTTTTTCTTAATAAGTCTGACTAGGGATTTATCTATTTTGTTTATTTTCTTGAAGAACCAGCTCCTGGTTTCATTGATTCTTTCTATTGTTTTTTCCTTCTCGATTTTATTTATTTCTGCTCTAATCTTTATTAGGTCCCTCCTTCTCCTGGCCTTGGGCCTCATTTGTTCTTTTCCTAATTTCATTAATTGTGAGTTTAGACTGTTCATATGGGATTGTTTTTTCCTGAGGTAAGTCTGTATTGCAGTATATTTCCCTCTTAGCATGGCCTTTGCTGCATCCCACACATTTTGTGGTGTTGAGTTATTGTTTTCATTGTCTCCATATATTGCTTGATCTCTGTTTTTATTTGGTCATTGATCCATAGTTTAGGAGCATGTTGTTAAGATTCCATGCATTTGTGGGCCTTTTTGTTTTCTTTGCATAATTTATTTCTCATTTAATGCCTTTGTGGTCTGAGAAGCTGGTTGGTACAATTTCAGTTTTTCTGCATTTCCTGAGGCTCTTTTTGTGGCCTAGTATATGATCTAGTCTTGAAAATATTCCATGTGCGTTTGAGAAGAATGTGTATCCTGCTGCTTTTGGGTGGAGTGTTCTATAGTTGGTTGTTAGGTTCATCTGTTCTAATGTGTTATTCAGTGCCTTTTTCTCCTTACTTATTTTCTGTGTGGTTGATCCTTTGGAGTGAGTGGTGTGTTTAAATCTCCTAAAATGAATGCATTGCATCCTCTTTCCCCCTTTAATTCTGTTAGTATTTGTTTCACATATGTAGATGCTCCTATGTTGGATGCATAGATATTTATAATGGTTACATCCTCTTGTTGGACTGACCCCTTTATCATTATGTAATGCTCTTCTTTGTCTCTTGTGACTTTCTTTGTTTTGAAGTCTATTTTGTCTGCTACAAGTACTGCAACTCCTGCTTTTTTCTCCCTATTAGTTGCATGAAATATCTTTTTCCATCCCTTCACTTTTAGTTTGTGTATGTCTTTGGGTTTGAAGTGAGTCTCTTGTAGGCAGCATATAGATGGGTCTTGTTTTTTATCCATCCTGTGACTCTTTGTCTTTTGATTGGTGCATTCATACCATTTACATTTAGGGTGATTATGGATAGTTATTTACTTATTTCCACTGCAGGCTTTAGATTTTTGGTGGCCAAAGGTTCAAGGGTAGCTTCTTTACTATCTAACAGTCTAACTTAACTCACTCAGTAAGCTATTTCAAACACAATCTAAAGATTCTTTTCTTTTTTCTCCCTTCTTTTTCTTCCTCCCCCATTCTTTATATATTAGGTGTCATAGTCTATACTCTTTGTGTATCCCTTGACTGACTTTGGGGTAGTTGATATGATTTTGC
This sequence comes from Manis javanica, assembly GCF_040802235.1. Lineage (NCBI taxonomy): Eukaryota > Metazoa > Chordata > Mammalia > Pholidota > Manidae > Manis > Manis javanica. Next base: position 89,611,862 of record NC_133166.1, read on the forward strand.
ATTTGCTTAGTAATTAATTATCTACTTCCTTTATTGTGGTTTTATTTCCTCTGGTGACAGCTATTTAGTCGTAGGAGCACTTCCATGTATAGCAGTCCCTCCAAAATACACTGCAGAGATGGTTTGTGGAAGGTAAATTCTCGCAACTTTTGCTTATCTGGAAATTGTTTACTGCCTCCTTCAAATTTAAATGGCAATCTTGCTGGGTCAGGTATTCTTGGCTCAACTCCCTTCTGTTTCATTGCATTAAATATATCATGCTACTCCCTTCTGGCCTGTAAGGTTTCTGCTGAGATGTCTGCTGATAGCCTGATGGGTTTTCCTTTGTAGGTAATCTTTTTTTCTGTCTCTGGCTGCTTTTTTTTTTTTTTTGGAAGAGCTAAAATTCTTTATCTGGAAAAAGTCTAGGGTAGAGTTAACCACAAAGTACATTTACAATCTGATACTCTTCTATTATTTAAACATTGTTTCATTCATTTGTCTAACAAATATATATATATATTTTTTTGAGAGGGCATCTCTCATATTTATTGATCAAATGGTTGTTAACAACAATAAAATTCAGTATAGGCGGGTCAACGCTCAATGTACAATCATTAATCCATCTCAAGCCTAATTCTCGTCAGTCTCCAATCTTCTGAAGCATAATGAACAAGTTCTTACATGGTGAACGAATTCTTACATAGTGAATAAATTCTTACATGGTGAACAGTACAAGGGCATTCATCACAGAAACTTTCGGTTTTGATCATGCATTATGAACTATAAACAATCGGGTCAAATATGAATATTCGTTTGATTTTTGTACTTGATTTATATGTTGATCCCACATTTCTCCTATTATTATTATTATTTTTATTTTTAATAAAATGCTGAAGTGGTAGGTAGATGCAAGATAAAGGTAGAAAACATAGTTTAGTGCTGTAAGAAGGCAAATGTAGATGATCAGATGATCAGGTGTGTGCCTATGGACTAAGTATTAATCCAGGCTAGACAAGGGCAGCAAGACATCCACGGATGCAGAAGATTTCTCTCAAAGCAGGGGGATGAGGTTCTGAGCCTCACCTCTGTTGATCCCCAAATTCTCACCTGATGGCCCCCCTGCGACTGTGCCTGTCTTAGGTTGTTCCTCCCTTGAGGAATCTTACCCGTCTCTGGCTAACCAGTCATCTTCTGGGGCCATACAGGGAAATGTAAAGTTGGTAAGTGAGAGAGAAGCCATATTGTTTGAAAAAGGTTAGCTTTTTACTTCTTTGCAGATTTATGCCCTGTGGCTTCTATGCCCAGCACTTGTCTCGAGGTATCTTTACCACCTGGAGGAATTATGATACTCGGTAAATTCAATATGAGGCACGAATTCTATTTCAGGGTTGTAATTAGGAAGGAGGAAGAAAAGCTATAGATGTAGCATATGAAGGAAACATGGGAGGATTGATTATTTCTTTGACATATCTTCTTGTATAGTACCTTAAGTATGTATAGGTTTTAAACTACTAACTAATTTGCACACACATATTAACATAATAGGAATACGGTGACATAAACAAAGCAAATCTATAATTACCATCCATCTCCAGTGAAGCCAAGAAAACCATTTAGGCACCCTAGGCATTTGTGAAAATTTATCTATGATATGATGGATATTGTCCAACTGTACTTGAACCATCAGACAAATTAAAGCAGCCCATTTCTGGGATCTGTTCACATCCCATATATTCTTTTAACCCTAGATAGTCTATAGTCATGAGATTTTGGAGTGCTACAACTTGCACCCCTCCCAACTCCTGGTTGAGTTCCAACAGTACAGATCTGGTCAAATTCGTTGTCTCACTGTATGCACATGCCAGCCTAGACATCTCCCTCCTCATTCCTATGGCAAGTCCAGGAGACGGTGGGCTGGATGCAGCCACAACCGCAGCATCGTCCGGATCCCTCTGGCTGCTTTAACACTCTGTCCTTATCCTTGATCTTTGCAACTTTAAATATTGTATGTCTTGGTGTTGTCTCCTTGGGTCCCTTGTGTTGGGAGATCTGTGGACTTCCATGGCCTGAGAAACTATTTCCTTCCTCACATTGGGGAAGTTTTTTCAGCACTTATTTGTTCAGACACTTTGTATTCCTTTTTCTCTCTCTTCTTCTGGCACCCCTATAATGTGAATATTGTTCCATTTGGATTGGTCACACAGTTCTTTTAATCGTCTTTCATTCCTAGAGATCCTGTTTTCTCTCTTTGCCTCAGCTTCTTTGTATTCCTGTTCTCTATTTTCTATTCTATTTACTGTCTCCTCTATGTCTTCTAATCTGCTTTAAAATCCCTCCATTGTATGTTTCATTTCAACTACTGTATTTTTTAAGGTGTTTATCTCCCTCCTGAATTCATCCGTTAGCTCTTGAATGTTTTTCTGTAGCTCCATTAGCATGCTTATGACTTTTGTTTTGTATTTTTTGGGGGAAGATGGGTGATTTCAGTATCACTGAGCCCTCTTTCTGGTGAGGGGTTTTGGATTGAAGAAGGCTCTTCTGCCTTTTCATAATCCTATTGGATAGTGAGAAATATTAGTTTTTTTGTAGGTGGCGCCCTCTAGTGCCCAGAAGTTCTACTCTCTGGAGCTGCTCAGCACACAGAGCAATGGTGGGGGACCAAGCGAGTGATGCTGGTGCCTGCTGGGAGGAAAGACCTCTTCCTGCTTCCTGGCTGCAGTGCTTGCCTCCACTGCCAGGGCCAGTGGGCCTAGTGTGCAGGGAGGAGCCTCTGTGCTGTGCACTTGTAGCTGCCATAGGCAGGGCCACCCTCTAGCTGGCCTGGCACAGTGGTGGTAGAAGCAAGTTTGCCAGCCAGGCCAGCTGGGAGGAAGGAGCGGCAGGCTGCATATCATGGTGTGAGGCCTCAGAGCTGTGTTGCCAACCAGGGGAATGGAGCTCCTGAAGCTCCTGAATGTTCTCAAACTGCTGGGCTGAGTACACTGAGACTATATTGTCCACCTATCCTTTCTCTTGGGCAGCAAGCTCTCTGCAATCCTTGCCCCTTTAGCAGCCCTGTAGCTGTTAGGAAGTCTCTCAGAGTGCCCGCCTTTCTTTTGTCCCAGAGTAGCTGGTTGTGGGTACCTGTTCTCCATAACTGGCTGTAATCTTGGTCTCTCTGAGTATTCCACTTGTCTGAGCTTTCCAACCCCACTAATCTCCAGAGCACGTGTAATTTAGGTTCATGCTCCCAGAACAGATCTCCAGGGCTGGGTGTTCAGCAGTCCTAGGCCTCCGCCCCCTCCCCACTCTCTTCTCTTCCTCCAGCTGGTGATCTGGGGTAGGGGAAGGGCTTGGGTCCTGCTGGATTGCAGCTTTGCTACTTTACCCTTTAAGGTGAGGTCTTCTCTTTTCCCCAATTGTAGGCAGTCTGTCACAGTCTTCTTTCCTGTCCCTCTTTCAGGTTTAGTTGTATTAACTATATTTTCATATTATGTGTAGTTTTGGGAGGAGGTTTCTATGTCACTTCTCATGCTGCCATCTTTAATCCCCCCTGAAATTTTATAGTTGGATGTGGTGTTAGGGATTGCTTAGTAGAACTCCTGACCAGTTACCTCATTTCCCACTCTGCTCTGTACAAATACCTTAGCATATAGCAATAATTATCTTTCAAATGTGTGTGGTCCTGCAATGCTTCTAATGTGCCTGCATGTAAAACTGTTTCCTTCAAGGACATGGCCCAAACCTCTCTTGATCTTAACCCCTTGCCCCAGTGCTCTGCTCCAGCCATTTGATCGTCTTGGTATTCAGGTGCAGGGAATCATGGTTCTTGGTTACAAAGTAGGGCTTGGGGAAGTGTCAGGGCCCAGATTGTGAGACAGAATCTGGGAGAAGCAACTTCTCTCCAGAGATTGACTCTGGGTGGGGAGCCAGCCATCCTATTTTTAGGACAAGGCTCACACAGTTCCGTCTTCCCACAGTGGAGGCTCCTCCTCCCATCCCAGCCTGTTGAAATCAGACTCAGCATTTACAGTCCATGCAGTATTGTCTTTTCTTTTATCTGCCTCCCTTACCTGGTATCATCAACCATTCTTTTGAACCTTAACTTGTATCTCTCTCTTTAGGCCCTTATCTCATAGCCCAATGTGTTAACATTATTTCTAGCTTTCCTTGTGGTATTGTGTCTCCTTCATTTCTTCACATCTATAGCCCTGACTGCATTTGTTCGTGCATATACCATGGGCCTAGTGAAAGCTGTTGAATTGAACACACTCAAGTCAAATACATGCTTCAGACATGGTAGGTACATAGAAAAATTAGAAGGGAGCTAATATTTCCCTGTGAATGTTTATTTTTAAATAAAAAAAATCAAAACTATTGAGATATAATTGACAGACAGCATAGTATTAGTTTTAAATGTACAGCCTAATGATTTGGTATGTGAATATATTATGAAATGATCACTACAATAAGCTTAGTTATCATCTATCACCTTACATAGTGATGAGAATTTTTTTTTTGTGATGAGAACTTTAAAGATCTATTCTCTTAGCAGTTCTCAAATATACAGTATAGTATTGTTAACTATCATTACCATGCTGTACATTACATCCCTAGGACAGACTTATAACAGGAAATTTGTACCTTTTGACCACCATCACCCATTTCACCTACCTGCAAAGCCCTGCCTCTGGCAACCACCAGTCTGTTCTCTGATATATGAATTTGTTTGGCTTTTTTCATTTTTGGTTCCCCATATAAGTGAGACCATTCTCTGTCTGACTCATTTAATTTAGCATAATGCCCTCAAGGTCCATCCATGTTCTTGCAAGTGGTAGGATTTCCTTATTTTCTTATGACTGAATAATATTTCATTTTTATAGCTGAATAATATTCTGTTATATGTGTATGAAGCATATATATGCCACATTTTCTTTATCCATTCATTTGTCAGTGGGCACTTAGGTTATTCCTATGTCTTGGCTACTGTAACTAATGCTTTAATGAATGTGTGGGTATGTATTTATCTTTTCAGGCTAGTGATTTTATTCCCTTGGCATAAATGCCCCAAAGTTGAACTACTGATCATAAAGTAGTTTTATTTTTAATTTTGAGGAACCTTCATACTGTTTTCCATGGTGGCTGTATCAATTTATGTTCTCATCAAATGGGCTGGAGGGTTTCCTTTTCTCCACATCCTTGTTATTTATCTCTTTGATAATAGCCATTCTAACAGGTGTGAGGCAATAACTTATGATTTTGATTTGCATTTCCCTCATAATTAATGCTGGTGTGCATCTTTCATGTACCTGTTAGCCATTTGCATGTCTTTGGAAAAGTGTCTCTTCAGGTCCTCTGCCCATTTTTTAACTGCATTGTTTTTTTTCCTATTGAGTTCATCATATATTTTGGATATTAACCCCTTACCAGATAGGTGATTTGTAAATATTTTCTCACACTCAGTAGGTTGCCTTTTCATTTTTTTGACGGTTTCCTTAGCTGTGCAGAAGCTTTTTAGTTTGAAGTCGTCCCACTTGTTTATTTTTGCTTTTGTTGCCCCCCCTGTGAATGTTGATTCAGGTACCTCCACACTAAGTATAAATGATGGGGTGGGGGTGTAGGGCAGAAAGGAAGAATAGGGCAAAACACAGCAGTTGGCAGTGCTTAGTTTTAGAAAAGCATGTGTGTGGCAACATGTCTTTAGAGAACTACAGTTTTGAGTGTGAGCCTGACCACTGTCTTAACTCTTCCTTGTTTAAAATTTAGAAGAGTCTGGGGAGATATTATCTTTTTAGGATCATCAGTCTGATTTTATTACAGAGCTCAATAGGGAAATTAATTTTTTCATTTTTAGGAATTTACTAGAATATATCTGTGGCAGAAACTGGTAAATGCTTATTAACCCATTTTCTCTTCTTTCTGGGCATATAGCTTGACTACATTTCTGTCTCCCTTCGCCCTTGCATTTAGTTATGGCTGGGCAATGGAGCCCTGACCACTGGAAAATGGGCAAAAGTGATGTATGGCACCTCAGGTCTGGCTCCTTAAATCTCCTGCAACATCATTTAAGGTCTTTCTCTTCTTTGCCTGCTGGCCAAAAATCAGAGATCCAGTGGAGAGCAACTCTACCCAATAGGACTTCCTGTGGTGATGGAATATTCCATATCTCTGCTGTCTGTCATGGTAGCCATGTGCTCTTTGAGCACTTGAAATGTAGCTAGCATGACTGAAGAACTGAATTGTTAATTTTCTTTAATTTAAATTGTATTTAATCCGAATAGCCACAGATGTCTAGTGGCTACCACACTGGGTAGCAGAGCTTTAGATGGCAGGAGGCTGGTCTCTGAGTGTCTGGAGCACCGTTCTCATCCTTCTTGCGCTGCATGATGAAGTGCATGAGAAAGAAATATTTACTGTGTTAAGACACTGAGATACACTCTCTGTTCCATAAAATGAGGGAAACCTGCTGATTCACCCACACTAAAAATCCCTATAGTATGCTCGAGCTGGGCAACAATGTGGCTGGACAAACCCCGTATCTCATTATCAAACCCAATTATCCAGCGTTATTCTTAAATGGACAACCTCATCTTCTTTTGCTTCCCTTAAGTCCCCCATCTTGCTCTACCCTATTTTATTGGGGGTTGGTGGGGAAGGAGGCCAAGAGGCAAGCACTGCCTCCTTTTCCCTCCCAGGGTAGCAGAAAACACTCTCTAGTTTCCTGGTCCCAGCTCATGTGGGCTTGGGCAAATCATATTGCTTCTCTGGCTATTGGCTTCCTCTTCTGTGATTTTTCGATTAGCTTCTTTTTCTAAAATGCTTCCTTCAAACGTCTGCTCTCCTGTGCACCCTCTGTTCCTCCTCCGCTGAAGGATGCTTCTCCCAGTGCCCCTGGCTTAAGCCCCTCCCAGGCCCTGCCACCTTCTGGTCTGTGCCTCTGTCTTCAGACTTTGCAGTCTTTGCTGGTTCACTGCCTCTTTCCTCTTGACCAACGACATGTCCATACCTGACATCACTACTGACTCATGCCTCACTCCCCTTTCAGCTCACAGCCCAGGTTCTGCCTCGACTTCTCTGCTGAGATGACTTTGAGGAATATTACTATGGTGATGTTCTGTTCAGTTTCCAAAGGGTGAGCTCTGGGGTCAGAATGAATCTCTCCTGTCTGGGCACTTAATCCTGTCACATGGCCTTTTCCCCTGATCTATAAATTCTAGATTCTTGCCTCCTTCACTCCCAGGGTGTCAGGAGAATTAAAAGTTTGTAAATTGCCTTTGAGTTCCTTGGGGATAATTAGCAAGTGTGAGGAATAAAAATCATTTCATATAAAGCTGTTGAAAAATAGGCAGTGAATTGATTCACAGTCTCCCCCATTGGGCCCTGATTATGAATGTCTCAGATGAAATATCACATTTCAGCAGAACAGGTGATGCCTGTGTTAGCTGCTAATTGTAATAAAAAGCTTAATTTGCACTTCTGTCTATTTCTTATTCTACTGGGTTGGGAAGTGGGGGTGGCAAGGATGGGGCTATTCAGGAGGCTTTATACGCCTGTCCTGGAATTGGTGATGGAAAAATGACTGTTCTAGCACTGTGCAGTCAGAGCCTGACTTCCTGGTGCCATTAGCTTCCCAGATAGTCTGTTACTCAGTAACACCACTATTTTTTCCTGTCCCCTAAGGCAGATGTGTTTTATCCATCATATACCCACCTACTTCTTCCTTTTTTCCCCCTTTATTTCCCTCTCTCCTTCTCTTTCTTCTTTCTTCTCTCTTACCCTCTCTCCCTTCTTTTCTTTTACCATCATTCCTCAGTAATTCCGATCATCTACTATACTGAAGAAACCAGAAATAGTGTGGTGAATGAGATAAACAAGGTGCCTGTCCCCATGTCATTGCAAACTATGATGGCTCCCAAGCAATGATACAAGGAATTCTAAGTTGGCAGTGTTCTAGGCACTTGGGATTTATCCGTGGGCAACTGATAGTAGGGCTATGACGGGCAAAGCACAGACTGTTCTGAGATTGCAAAGTAGGAGGCCTTGTAGCATCTAAGGGGTCATGAGAACCCCAGCGAAGGGATGCTTTGATTAAACCCAACAGGTGAGAAGAAATTAGGTTGACAAAAGGGTCCAGGGGGAGTGGTTGTACTAGCTGCTGGAGGGAGCAACTTGTGTGAAGGACGGAAAGCAGTCTGCTCGGTGTGGCTGGCACACGTGGCCTGTGGGGCCAGAGCAGCAAAAATGAGTCTGAGATCCACACAAGGGCTGACCCCCAGAGCTCAAGAGAGGTGAAAGAAGAAGAAATTACCCGTTTAAGAATAACACTAGTGAGTTTGGAGTTCATTCCAGGGCATTTGAAGGGCACTGGAGGGCCAAGGGCAGCTGGGATCAGAGCTGTCCAATAGAACTTTCTGTGATGGCGCAAATTCTGCTCTGGCCACAGTAGCTCTTGCGTACCTTGAAATGTGACTAGTGTGGCTGAGTTTTAAATTTTATTGTATTGTATTTAAATTGAAATAGTCACATGTGGCTAGAAGCTACCTGATTGGCTAGTGCAAATCCATACTGTCTGCTCATCATATCCAGAAATATGATCGACTTTCTCCTACATGGCGTCCCTTAAGATGCCCTTTTGCTTCTCTTAAGACTCCCTTGACCGCTGAGACCTGTCATATCAGCTGATTCACCAGTTAACTGGGTAGCAGTTTTCTACCATTGTTTACGTGTGTTTTCCTTCCTCTTTGATGAGTCTTCACACTCTCAGAGTGGGAACTGCTCTTGGCTTTTGTTTTCCTCCATGGCAGGGATAATAGTTCATTGAATAGTTTTTTTTTTTATTTTAATGATTGACTTCTGTTTTCCTTCATGGGCTGGGGGTGGAAAGCTCATGGATGCAGATACCAGCTTGGCCTATGGGCTGTCCCATTAGATCTGTGTGTCCCCACAGGGGACACCTGTCCCCAAGAAGCCAAACTGCATGGCCTCTGGGAGGTCTTCAAGAGTCTTTTGCTTGCCCATCCCTCGGACCCTTCGGTACTGTACATGAAGCAAGGTGGAGGGATTCTCTGCTTCCTTCTGGAAAGATGTCACCTCGCGGCACCTTGTCATCACCCTGAAGAACTGTCAGGCTGCTCTCCTCATGGTGACCTGGAACTTGCTTTCCCTTCCTGTGTTTTCTCCTGATAGTCAAGTCGCTCTTGCGCTGAGGTTTACTGTCTTAAAATAATTGGAAAAGGGTCTTATTTCCACGCTTATATTTTTGGCTCAGTTTGAGGCATGAAAGGAAATGTTCTCATGCCCTCAGTCTTCAGTTATAATCAATGATCTGCCACTTTTCTAGCTTCCCTCGGCCATCAGAGCCAAAGAGGCGTGAAGCTGCCACCCTGAGGGAGAGCTAGTCCCGAGCGCAGTTCCCATGCGTGGCAGCAGACGGCCCACTTGACCTGGTGCCCAGGGTTTGATCTCCCCACTCTGAAGGTGCAGATGGTGCCGCCCCATTTTCAGGGGGTACAGAGACTGGCATCGCGGTGATCTTAGTGATGGAACAGGGATTTTGCCTTCTCAGGGTCTTGGTTCCCCTTGGCGAGTTTATTTCCATAGGGTAACAGACTTTCGAATATCAGTCAGTGCCTGCATTTTCTCAGTGCCCCCTTCAGTGGGTGTCACCTGCAGGGAGAGGGACCTCATGACTCCATGAGGCAGTTCTGTCCTCAGGCCCTTCTGACTGTAGGAACCCACTTCATGGGGCTGAACTGAAATCTGGTGGTAGCTTCCACTCGGGGGTCCTACCTTCCTCTGGGGGCCTGTAAACCCAGCCTCATCATTCCTCCTCCACGTGAGCACCCTCAGGTATTTGACAATAGCTGAGTCTTCCCTTCTCCAGCAGACTCCCGGAGTCCCTGTAATGATTTCTTAGAGGACGAGGTGTCAAGTCCTTGTGGTTGTCTTGGCCAGCAGTCTTTAGTTTCTCCCTAGAGTAGAGCACCCATTGCCACAACTTCACAGTCTACACATTGTCCACCTGAAAGTGATATCACATTGTATGTCAATTTTACCTCAGTTAAAAAAGACTTCACAGCTCATTGGTGGCCCTAGCAGAGCATGTAGAGCAGAGCCATCTCCTCCCTTACTCAGATGCTCTCCTTCATTAATGCAGCCCAGGAGAACCACAGGAGACTGCGGAGCTCCACGTACAGCCCAGCTCAGTATTGGCAGTGTTTGTGCTCAATGGAGTTGCTGTGAGCCCCAAATCAGCAAACGCTGGAGCACTGATCCTGGGGGTGGACATACAGGATTCGGGTTTCTAGGGGCCTCTGGTCACAGCATTTTCATGAATAAATCCATACATAACCTGGCGATGTGTGCATTTCTGTTTAAAGACACCTTATTTAATACATATTGTTGATTCGTTAGTGTTGAACTCACAGCCAACAGCTCTATAAACTCATGCCTGCATAAAGCTTTCTTAAAACACAGGTGTTTTCTCTGCAAGGCACACCCCAGCCTTCTAGTGCTTGGAAATGTTAGACAGCACTTCGGCGTCGGCCTTGGGGGGCCAATTTAAGCTGTAAGATCATCATCAGAAAGCAAAACCCATGGCACTAAAGGGGAAAGGACCCTTGTTTACAGTATGACAGCCAAAAAGAGAAGTTGCCTTGTTCGACTTCAGTGGAAGTGTTTGTTGGGTGACTCAAATTTTTTGCCCCTCTGTGCACATTCACTGAAGTGCCCCAATTATTAGTTTTGGGGTTACAAACAAATTTCAGAGAGTTGGTGGTTTCATAAATATACACTCTGTGAATGATGAAGATCAGTTGTACTGTCAGCATGAGTAGGAAGTAGGAAAAAGGAGGCCATCTTTATGGAGAGGGGGTGCCCTGGGCAGAAAGTGTATGAGATCCATGCAGGTGCATATCACGGGCAGGTGCGAGGTGGCGGTCCTGCCTGTGTAGTGAGGGAGGCTTCCTTTTGTCTGCCCTCAGACGGACTTGGCTCTGAGAGGACAGCCTCTTGTTCACATCAGTGCTGTCTGGCACAGCGGGTCAGCCAGAGTGGCCCGTGCTGGGGGCTTGCTGTTGGGCTATGGGGATGATGTGGGTGCTGGTCAGAGCAGAGGGAGCTGAGGGAGGGAATGAAATGAGACAAGGGATGCACGTAGGCCTGAGGGCGCCCTTACAGCGAGGACACAGAGGACAAGATTAATGCAAAACAAGTAAATGGAGAGGCAGTGGATGGACCTGAAGGAGGGGACTGAAGTGGCTGCAGCCACGACAGAGGTGATGCTAGGAGATGTAGATTGTGCATGGGAGCGGGACTGGTGAGAAGCAGAGGCTCATTGTTTTCCGTTTCCCCAGGAGACTTTCCCTTCTGAGAGCATGAGGCCGTCCCCTCCACGTACACAATGGCCACCCTTCTCCACAGCTCCCTGAGACTCGGATGAACAAAGGGCTCTGGGGCTTAAGCCACCTTCCCAAGGATCAGTGATGGACCTGGACTCCCACTGTCACTGACCTGACCATGGGGAGTGACTTCGGCTGAATTCTCTGATGGCCAGAAGAGAGAAAACCATTTTTTTAAAAATGAGAGATTAGAAAAATGGAGAAAGATGAGAGAGTTCATTAAAAAAAAGACGTGCTGCTCATGCAGTTTGGTGATATCAATTTGGTGCAGTTCAGTAGACATGTGGTGAGCTTCTGTCTATCCTTCCTGCTGGCAAGAATGGAATCGCGCCTGAGCAGAGGAGGACTCTGGGCCTGTAGGTCAGCGATGGCTGCCCAGTAACAGGGTAGTGGGTTTAATCTGTGAGTAAGGCCCGGTAGCTAAGGCTCAAAGCGGTTGCTGAAAGCCAGACCTTTTTGTACAGTAAGAGACTAGACCTTGAGGTCCGCTGCCTGCGGCGATTCTGTTCTGTCAGGCTACCAGCACACTGCTTTGCCCTGTGGCTTCACACCCGAGAGCCCTGGGTACAGTGGCCATCACGAAGGTGAACAAGGTCTAGTGAGTTACAGCAAATTACAGGCTAGCAGGGGAAGTAAGTCAGACGGACACATAGCTATGTAACTATAATATTTTTTCACAAAGAAGGGAGAAATTGCTTCTTACTAGAAGGGTTGCTTCATGAAGAAGGAGAGGATCTGACCTCAAACTGCCCCTGCCCTTATCTTCCCTTCTCTGTCCTTGCTATCCAGTTGGCCAAGCCAAAAATCTAGAGGAGTCATCATTTGATTGTGCCCTTTCCTGCATCCCCCACATCCCATCTGTCACCAGTTTGCTTAGCATCTATTTCCAGCATGGAGTTAGCTTCTATCCATTTCACTCCTTGTTCTTTCCCACTGCTGAAGCCCTGGACACAGCCACCTGTTGCCAGGACTGTTGAAAGTCCTAGGTGGTTTAGAATTCTACTCACTTCCCCTCCTAGCAGGAGTTTTTGCAGCACAGTAATCTTTCCAAGAGATAATTCAATATTCTACCACTCCCATGCTCACAAAAATCTTTGTGGCTTCCTGTATAAGTCAGGGAAACAACTTTTTTGTTCTAACAGGGAACATTAAGATAAGGGTTTTGTTGCATAGATACAAATAGAGGATGGGAGGCAACGCGGAGCTGGAGGGACCCAAGCCCCAGGACCCAGGAGCCGCCCACCTACAGTGGTGCTGCCTGGTGGGAGCTGAGATCTGGGAGGGAGGGGCTGTCGGCTGTCGGCTGCAGTGACAGAGGAGACACCACTGTTGCCATAAAATGCCAGCTGGAGCCAAGGAGGGAGAAATACTCTGGCTTCTTGCTGTTTCTTGTCTTCTCCCAATAGGGCCTCTTGGTGGCCGAACTCTGCCAGATGCCTGTTGTCAAGGAAACCTGGGAAATGCTGAAGGGTGGAAACAGATTGATAGTAAATAGGTGAAGGCTGGCATGCTCAAAGCTCTCTTCTGCTGCCTAGGGGACCTGATGGGATCTGCCCTGGCCACTGGGCCACCCTTGCTTCCCTAGCAACCTGCCCTTGCTCCTAGCAGTCATCTCTGGCAGCCCCCTATCTGGTTCTGGAGCACCCCAGGCTATTCCTTCCCCATTTCTTTTGACAGTGGCACCTCTTTCTGGAATGAGCTTCTCTTGGCCACCCTCATGGCGGGCTCCTTTGCATCCTTCAGTCTTAGTGCAAAGGGCACCTCCCCAGACAGGCCTTTTCTGACCACCTGATCTAAAGTAACTCCCCTCACCTTATAGCTACTCTAGACCCACACACTGGCATTTCCTTATGGCACTTGTTACAATCAGAAGTATTTTGTTTATTTGTTTGTTGTTTATTATCTGCCTTGTCACACTGCATTTAGGATTCTGCCCAAGCGTTGCCTCCACAGAGTGTCCTTCCACAACCACCGAGCAAAGTAGCACCTGTTCCCCATCACATTTTATTTCATGACAGCTTTATTATTATTTTTTATAGAGCTACTTATTATTTGGCAAACACACACACACACATGTATTTATCTTCTCCTCTAGACTATAAAGTCCGTGAAAGCATCTTGTCTACCTGTTCACTTGAACGGGAAGGTCCACAAAGGCAGGGCCTTTGTGTGCCCCCCCGCCCCCACCAGTGTAGTGACCAGTTGTGCACATTCCCAGCACTTGGAATGATGCCAGACACAGTACACACACTCAGTGAGTCTCTGTGGTGTGAATAAATAGATAACGCTGAAGTTGAGTAGGATCTCAATCTTCAGTGATGGGAGAGAAGAAAGAACATTCTCAAACAATAGAATAACAACAATAAAAGCAGAGAGAATGAAAAATGTCCATTTGGGGAAAGGTGAGAACTGGTGTGTTGGAATGTAAGGAATATGGTGGGTGGCTCATTTAAGCTGGAGTTAAGTCAGGAGAGGCAGGTTGAGGCTGTATCATAGAGGACCTGAAAGGCTATGTTAATGAACTTACTCAGTAATAGGGAGTCATGGAAAGTTTTTGAGCAGAGTCATGACTATTCAGGAGTGTACTCTGAAAGATGCATAGAAGGTGTCTAAAGATTTACTCCATTTTTAATGCTGGCGAAAATTTTTGTAGCTCTCCTGGAATCATAATTGATTTAGACAGAGGGGTTCCTTTAGCAAAGATTAGTGAACTTGAGAGGAATTCCAGTATGTTTAATTGATTGAATCATTTATTCATCAAGGCTTGGAGAGCCAGGTTCTGCCTCTCTAAGCGGAGAGACATTTAAATGTAAAATAGGGTATTAATGTACATGTAAAAATGGGGTCCCTTCCCTTGGGCTCACTGTCTAATACGGGAGAGAAGCCTGTAAACAGATCATTACAATTCAGTGTGACGTGTGCCAACTGAGCTGTGTGTGCAGGATTGGAGTGGGAGCAGAGGGCACAGCTCTTTGAGGGGTGTCAGGAAGGCTGTTCACATCCCAGGCCAGACTTCGAAGGTGAGTGGGCGATGGCGAGTGAACAAAAAGGTGAAGAGAAGTGAAAGCTGAGGGACAGTATGAAGTGCAGGTATGTGGCAGTCTGGAGAACAGGAAGCAGCAGCTCTAACGGGCAGAGGATATGGAAGAAGTTGGCACGGGTGGAGGGGACCGTGGACATGATGAAACATGAAATGTCAGAGGATGTGAGGGGCCGGGCCATGGAGACCTTTCAGTACTGTGGAAGGTAAGGAGTGTAAGACGAGGACTGTTTCCTGCCGCTCCTGACTTACGCTCCTAGCAGAGATGGTCTCTTTGTGGTGCTGACACATGCAATTTGTACTCATTCATTCATCTTTTACCCCAAAATATTTAGTAAGTTTCTATTATATGCTGCACACCATTCTACACATTGAAGATATGGTGATGAAAAAACAAACTGCCCTCATGAAGTTTATAGGCTAGTGGGAAAGATTCACACATACATACCTACATATATATACACACACACCACACATATGTGTGTATATATATGTATATATACAGACTATGTGTGTATTTATTTTTTGCCAAGTAAACAATTAATTTCATGAAAAAATATTAATGCACATGCACACATGTGTAGGTATGCATTTTTTGCCAAGTTAATGATTAATTCTATGACAAATAAAACTGTTTAAGGAAATAAAATATGATGAGAGAGGGGTACTGTTTAGCTTGAGAGGTCATGAAAGGTCTTTCTGTTCTGTGGTGGTGACATTTGAAAAAGCCTTAAAATGTGAAGCAAGTCACATGAATATCATGGGGAAGAGTGTTTTAGGTAGAGGGAACAGCAGGTGCAAAGGCCCTAAGGCAGGAGATGTTCCAAGAAGAACAGGAGGACAGTGAAGCTGGAGGATGGTGAGTGAACAGGGAGGGATAGAAATCGCAGAGCAGTGAGGGACCAATCATAGGAGCTTGAAGGCAGTAGGCAAGGTTCTAGATTTTATTCTGAATGTAATGAGAAGTGATTGGTTTGTACCTGGGAATTGGTGAGAAATTGTGAGATTCTAGATAGACTTTGAAGGTGGAGCTAATAGGATTTGCTGATGGATTGAATGTCAGGTGTTAAGAGAGAAGTCATGATGTTTCCCCAAGGTTTGTGACTTGAGCACCTGGGTGAATGATGGTGCCATTTACTGAGACAAGAGACAAGAGACAGAAAAAACAGATTTGTAATGGTGTAGAGAGCAGGGAAATTAAGAGTTTTAGTTTGGAGAGGCCTATCAGACACTCAAGTGGAGATGCCATGTGGGTAGCTGGATGCACACGTCTGGAGTTCAGGGTCGAGGTCAAAGGTGGAGGCAGACAGTTGGGGGTGTCTGTGTGTCTCTGTGGGTCCTGGCCATCTTTCCAGAACCAGGTCAGTGCTGCTTCTTCCAGGAAGCCTTCCTCCAGTCATGGGCCCTTCCTTTCATTTCCTTTAAGCTGATGCCTTTCATTTGCAGTTCTCAGAGAAGCTGTGGCTTCTGCCTCTGGTTTAGATCTCTTGGGGCTGCACAGAGCCTTGGCTAGGGTGGGTGGGCCTGGCTTTTCCTAGAGGGAGGGGTGCTCACTTCTGTGTCTAGAGGAAGGTGGGCCACATTTCCCCAGGCTCTATATGGTTGATGTTTTAGGTCCATCAGACAAGACCCTGTTCTCTTTGTCACTGGAGCCTGGCCCTCAGGAACCTCAACACACATAAGGATGGATTCAGAACAGCATCAGGGAGGCCAAAGACAAAAGGACACATATTGTATAATTCTATTTATATGGAATATCCAGACTAGGCAAATCCATAGAGACAGAAAGTGGAGTAGTGGTTGCCAGGGGCTGGGGGGAGGGGGAGGGAGATTGGCAAGACATTGCTTAATGGGCACAGGGTTTCATTTGAAGTGATGGAAAAGTTCTGGAACTAGGTAGTGGTGATGGCTGTACAGCACTGTGAATGTATGTAATGCCACTGAATTGTATACTTTAAAATGGCAAATTTTATTATAATGAAAATAATACAGACAATGTCTTCAGGGATGACAGATTCCACAAGCCCCATTCTGTTCTCTCTTGGTAACCTCCCCCATCCCCCTGGCTCTCTCTGTGCAGGGCAGGCTGGAGGATCGAGGCTGGATGCCAGGGAGGGGCAGGTTGGATGTGTGTGGCCGGGGGCTGGCGCTCACCTGCGTCAAGGGGCAATCTGCCCATTTGTAGGGAGACATGGAGGAGGCAGAGCTGGGATTGTGGAGGAGGGTGGATTTATTCCCACCTAACCTGGGGTCTGGGATGCACATGGTGGCAAGACAAGGGCTGACCGCAGTGGGGTTCAGCAAGCTAGCAGCTGTAAGGGCTCCTCATGTGTGGCCCAGTATCAGAGTGGCTCTTGACACCTTTTATTGCGGAGCCCCTGCTGCCAGAGGAGAGGCTGAAGGGCCTGTGTTGTGGATTGCAAACTCAGGCCTTTCTCTTTCCGAGACAGGGGAAGGAGCCTGGGCTGCGGTGGCTCAGATGACCCCATGGAGGCTGGGAAAGGCAAAGACATCCTTGATGATCTGATTTGCTTGCCCTGCTAATAGGGTCACTGCCCTGAAATGTTCAGAGGACAAGGTGCTGTGGGCTGTGGTTTGGGGATTTCCCAAGGACTCATTAACTTGTCAAGCACCTAATATTTCCACTAAGATGTCTTTGCTTTGGGGCATCGTGTTGCCTCTGTAGACTCCTGAGTGTGTGTGTTACTTGGAAGGGGGAGCCTGTTCGCTGTTAGCAGAGGTGAACACATGGGCCAGGGACGGCCACAGGGAAATTAAGATGAGGAAAGGTGGTTGTATTTCAAGCACAAAGGCAGCTGCTGGCTCTTCATAGCAGAAAGCTGGTGCTGGGCCAGCCTGATTATGATACTAACTTGGGTGTGACTCTGGGGATAGCAGTTGTCTTAGTCTGCTTGGGCCGCCATGACCACATACCTTAGGCTGAGTGGCTTAAACAACAGACGTGTATTTCTCGCAGTTGTGGAGGCTGGAAATCCCAGATCAAGGAGCTGGTAGATTTGGTGTCTGGTGAGAGCTCTCTTCCTGGCTTGCAGATGGCTCCCTTCTTACTGCATCCTCACTGCCAGAAAGAAAGGTGGGGGAGGGGGGGTAGGAAGAGGGAGAGAGAGAGAGAGAGAGAACCCTCTGGTGTCTCTTCTTATAAGGGCACTAATCCTGTCAGGTAAGGGCTCTATCTTTATGACCTCATCTAACCTTAATTACCATCTAAAGGCCCTGTTTCCAAATGTAGTTATACTGGAGTTTAAAGCTTCAATATATGAGTTGGAAGGAGGACAAATTCAGCCCATGGCAGCAGCCATACCCAGAGATCCCCAGGAATGCTGTCTGGCAGGGTCCAGAGGTCTGGAGCTGAGGCCCAGTAGCCTGGTTCCAAAAACCCAGTCTATGGATTAGGGGTTGTATCTTGAGGAGTCCTTTGTGCAATCAGCTAAGCTTAAGAATTACCGAGGCGACCCTGGACCCAGAGACCCTGCCTCTCAGGAGCTAAGTCACAGGTGAAACAGACTCTCCCTGGTATTCTGAAACACCCCATGGTGGCCGGGACATGTGTGGGACTGGGGGCCAAGGCAAGTGGTTGGGGAGCTGAGTTGTATCCTGGAGGAGGGGGTGCAGTAAGCTGTTGGCTTAAGAATAGCTTCAGGCACTGGCTTAACCATTTATGCCAACTGAGTGTGTCTCCTGGGCGGAACAGAAAGCTGCTAAATTGTCAGAAAGTACCGTAGCACAGGAATCTGGTCAGCAGCTCCAGGTGTGTGTGTGTGTGTGTGCGTGGGGGGGTGGGGGAGACAGATTTCTCTGGACCAGGGGCTGAATAAATGAAGGAGAGCCTCTTGGTGGCCTCTTGCTGACCCTGGGATGGTAGGCACAGAATATCATTCATAGGAGGCTTCTACGGCGGATCAGCACAGAAAGTGTGAAGCACAGGCAGTTTGCTGCTTCCAGAATATAATCTCAGTGCCTTTTCATTGGCACCAACACAGTTTAGGATTTCATCCAATCTATCTCCCATGTTTCTCCAACTGGAATCTTTTTCCTGTTACTAAGTCTTTACTAACTTCAACCTCCTTGCCTTTACATGTAAAGTCCCTTTGCCCAAATCCTATCCATTCTTCAAGAACAGCTCAATCCTCACCTCCATGAAGCCTTCCTAGTTTCCTCCAGCCCATAGGAATCTCTTTCTTCTCAGAATTCTTAAAAGGCTTAACGTTGCTCACACTACTTGGTTAAATCATAGCTTTCCCAGAGAGAGATATTTCAGGGATGTCTGCGCTCTCTGCAGGCACAGAGTGGATACCTGCTCAACATCTGGTGAGTGGGAATATGCAATCCTAAAGATCAGGCAGTCAGGGTTAAAAAAAAAAAAGGAAGAAAAGACTAGGCAGGTAGAAATGTGTGTGCTCAATGATTAATGACCCCCTAAAGAGTACATTAGAAATGAGAACAATACAGTCATTGGAAGGAAATATGAAATTGTGGCTCTTGAAGAGAAGGTAGCCTGCCCTTAGCTAATGGGTAGCTAGGAAAAGAAAAGAGTGGTGAGAGAGGCTGAAATGGGGAGCAGGCTGAGAAAGCTTAGCATGAAGATTTCATATGATTGATAATTTTAAACTGTTATGCTTAGCAATGAATAATAAATGGTCCAGTGGAAATGCAGGGCTGGTTCTTTATGACAATGAGAATGGGGTCTGGGAAGTGATAGGGAAGCTGAACATGGATAGCTGTATTGGAAGATGCTGTATCAGTTTGTTTGCCAGTCTAGATGTTGGCAGTGAGTGTGAATGGATTTGCTCTGTGGCAGGCTGGAGGCTTAAATAGCTGCAGGTGTTGTTTATATGTTCTACATGTGTTCCTGCTGAAGTGTGGTGTATCAGTTAACTACAGTGGGGGTACACTGCTGGTTCCAGTTCTGACTCTACTTATCAGTCATGGTGCCTTAGGAATGTTATTGTGCCTCAGTTTTTGTCATCTGTAAAATGGGGCTAGTAATAGTAATACCTCCCTTATGCTATTGTTGTGAGGATTAAATGAGGTGTAATATCTATAAAGCACTCAGGAGTGTCTAGCATGTTGTAAGAGCCACTGTAATATTCGTTATTATCACCACTAGTTGCCGGTGTGTTCACTGGCTTTATGTCGTCATCCTCAAGGCTTTGAGCAGAGGGCTGGCTGGGGAGCTGGCACTTTCTGCTGTCAGAGGCAGTGAGAAGTTGTGGGCCAGTGTGTGTGCTCACCTGGCCTCCAAAGCTTTGAAAGCACTGACATTTCAAATACTTGGAAAAATGTTTGCACTTACGGAAGTGAATACCAAGACTTCCTGGGTTTTTCAGTTTGAGGGTCTGGAGCTGTTTCTGTGACTGTCAGTCATCATGTGTGGGACTGGTGCCTGTACCTAGGGACAGGAGGAAAGGTAGAGATTGGCTGCTGGTCTCTGGACAGGACTCTTAAGGGATGGCATGACAGCTTGGTGTGCTGGATTCTCTGGGCCAAAGACAGGTGTCTCAGGTGACCGTTGACCCCTGACCAGTCCAGGGCATGGTGAGTGTTTGGTGGAAGAGTGAGGAGAGTGAGGAGAGCCATGGGGGTATCCTCAGGGGCTTTAGTGGCAGCCAGACCTGGGTTCAGATAGCTAGTTGGCTTCTCATCACTTGTGTGACTTTTTAGAAAACTGCTAAATGTTCATTCCCTCTTCCTTGGGTTCATCATCTGTAATATGTGGATTAAAAAAAATCTTGTGAGGCTTTAATAATAATTATAGTTGATAGTTATTCATTTATTCAATAATATTTTAGTATTGACTACATGTCAGACACTATCTTCAGGGCTTAGGGCACATTCACAAATAAAACAGATGAAGATACTTGCCCTTTTGTAGTTTAAATTTTAGCAAGGGGAGTTTGACAACACTCTAACATAAATGAATGAAGTTTCTGGTGTGTTAAAGATGTTAAGTGCAATGGAGAAAAACAAAAACAAAAACAAACTAGGATAAGGAGTCTTGGGAGTACTGGGGATGGGGCCAGTGAGAATTATGAAGTCAGATGTCCAGGACAAGCATCATTGACAAGGTGGGATTTGAGCGAAGACTTGAAAGAAGATGAGGAACTTTGTAGTTGTAAGGTATTTAGAGGAACAGCATTCCATGCAGAAGAAACAGTGGTGCAAATGCTGTGGCAATGTGCCTGGCATGTTCCAAGAACAGCATGGAGACCAGTACGCTGGAAATAAGCAAAGGAAGACTAGAAGGAGATGAAGTCACAGAAGTAACAGGAGAGCCAGACTGTGCAGGGCTTTGCTGGCCACTGGGAAGGCTTTGGCTTTTACTGTGAAATAAAGATACACTGCAAGAGTGCTTGCTTCAGCAGCACATATACTAAAATTGGAACGATACAGAGAAGATCAGCATGGCCCCCCCCCCAAAAAAAAGATACACTGCAAGATGTTGAACGGAGAGGAATGCTGTGAGCTGCCTGTTTAAGAGCATCACAATGCACACTGATGACTATGTCCAAAATGGACTGTAGAGAGAAAAGGGTGGAAACAAAGAGACCACTTTAAAGGTTATTACTATGTCCAGCTAAGAGATGACAGTGGCTTGATAGAAGATAGCAGTGGTAGGTGATAAGTGACTGGATCTTCTTATGTTGTAACAGGGAGCGTCAATAGGATTCACTGATGATTGGATGTAGGATTCCAGAGAAAGATAGGAGTTGAGGATAGCCTGAGCAACTAGGAGGGTGGAGCTGCCATCAATTCAGAAGAATGTGGAACAGGCTTGGGTGGGAAAAATTAGGAGCTCTCTTTTGATCATATTGAATTTGGCCTGTGCATTCAATGTCCAAGTGGAGAAGTCACATAGACAGCTGGTTACGTGAGTCAGGAGTTGAGAGACAGGTCTGGGCTGAGATATAAACTGAGGGAGTTGACAACATATAGATGGTAATAATTAAAGCCATGAGAATAAATGAGGTCACCAAGGGAGTAAACGTAGACAAAGAAGAGTAGAGGAGCAAGGGCCAAGGACCAAGTTTTAGGGCCTCCAACTTAAAGAAGTTGGGCAGGAGTAGAGGAACCAACAGAGGAAGTTGAGGTGGAAGGGCACCCAGAGAATATGGTGTAATGGAAGTCAAATGAAGAAAAGTATTTCAAGGAGGGAGGAGTGATCGGCTGTGTCAAATAATGTGGTAGGTCAAGAGTATTACTTATATATTGGGTAACAAATCACTCTAAAACTTAGCAGCTTAAAACAACAAATGTTAATTATCTCAACAAGGTTTCTCAAAGTCAGGTTTCTGAGAGTGGTTAAGCGGGGTGGTTCTGACTCAAGATCTCTTGCAAGGTTGTGGTTAGGCCATTAGCTGGGGCCGCAGTCATCTCAAGGCTCATCTTGGGCAAAGAGTCCTGCTCAAAGCCCACTCTCGCCGTTCTTGCCAGTCCTCAGATCCTCACTGGCTGTTGGCCAGATAGCTCGGTTCCCTACCAGGTGGGCTTTTATAGAGGCTGTGTGAGTGGTCTCATGACATAGCAGCAGCTTCTTCCAGAGCAACTGACCCAAGAAAAAGAGAGTGCAAGAGAGCATTTAAAGTGGTAGCCAGTCCTCTATGACTTAACTTTAGAAGTGTAACACCATTACCTCTGGATGTTGTTGGTCACACACATCAGCCCTGGCATAATGTCGGAGGAGACCGCACAAGAGCGTGAATACCAGGAGGTGGGGGTCCTCTTGGAATTTGGCTACCACATCAAGCATGACAAGAAGAACTGATGATCAGACTTAGCAATGTGGAGGTTACCAGTGACCTTAACAAAAGCTGTGAAGAGAAATTTTGATTGAAATTGGTGTAAAAAAGGACGGGAGGAGAGGAACTGAGACAATGAGTATAGAGAACGCTTTTAAAGAGTTTACGACAGAGGAGAACAAAGAAATGGGGTAATAGCTGGCGAAGGAAGTGTTTCTTCTAAGATGAGAAAAATAGCACTATATTTGTATGTTAATGGAAGGAGTCCAGTAGAGAGTGAAAAATTGATGATACAGAAGAGAAAGAGAATTACTAGAGCATTGTCCTTGAGAAGGAGAGAGAGAGAAGAACTTGTGTCAAGAAAGAGGGTTGACTTTAGCTAGAGGCATGCTGGGTTCATCTATAGTACTAGTTGGGAAGATAAACCATGTGGTAGGTGGGCAGATATGGTTATGGGAGTTTGTGGAGTTTTCTTCTGATCCACTTTTCTCAGTGAACTAGGAAGCAAGGGTGTCAGCTGGGCTTGTTAGATGGTATGCATTTTTAAAAATTGTGAAAATGTGGCTTTAATACTTTGACTACTTTGATGATGATAGGTAGCTATGGCTGCAGTTAAAGTATCTGCCATATGATTTGTTTTGTTTTTAATCAAAAAGGTGGAATTTTTATTCTCATAAGTTGTCCAGATGATGGGGCATCCACAAAGTCATGGTATTCTTTGTGGAATAACATAGAAACAAAGATTTATTTAACCCCCAAATAAATAGTTTATGCTAACATACTATAAAAAATAAAAAATCACAGTCTAGTACTCCGCATGAGTATGGATGCAAAAATCCCTAGCAAAATATTAGCAAACTGAATTCAACAATACATTAAAAGGGTCATACACCATGATCAAGTGGGATTTACTGCAGACATGCAAGGGTGGTTCAGTACCTACAAATCAATCAACATGATACACATTAACAAAGTGAAAAACAAAAATCATATGATTATCTCAATAGATGCAGAAAAAGCATTTGACAGAATTCAGCATCCATTTATTATAAAAACTCAATGAAGTGGGTATATAGAAACGTATGTCAATATAATAAAGCCCATATATGACAACCCTTGTATTCTGTTGGTGGGAATGTAAATTGGTACAGCCATTACGGAAAAGCAGTATGGAGTTCTCTCAAAAAATTAAAAATAGAACTACCATATGATCCAGCAATTCCACATCTAGGTATTTATCTGAAGCAAATGAAAACAGCAATTCAAAAAGACATACGTTTATTCCAGCATTATTTACAGTAGCCAAGATAAGGAAGCAACATCAGTGTCCATCACAGATGAATATAAAGAAGATGTGCTATATCTATACAACGGTATGTTAGCCATACAAAAGAATTAAAAATTGCCATGTGTGACAACATGGGTGCAAGTAGAGGACATTATGCTAAGTGAAATAAGTCAGAGAAGGAAAAATACTGCATGTTTTCATTTATACGTGGAATCTAAAAAACAAATAAACAAACAGAAACAGGCTCATGGATACAGACAACAAACTGATGGTTGCCAGAGGGGAAGGGGGCTGGGAGATGGAAGAAATAGGTGAAAAGAATTAAGAAGTGTAATGTTCCAGTTATTAAATAAGTAATACACGGGGATGCAATGTACAGCATAGGGAATACTGTCAATAGTATTTTAACAACTTCGTATAGTGACAGATGATAACTAGACTTATTGTGGTGACCATTTTGTAATGTATATAAATATCTAATCACTGTGTTGTACACCTGAAATTAATACAATATTGTATGTCCATTATTCTTCAATAAAATTACTTATTTAATTTAAAAAAATAGTTTATGATGAAATAGATAAAATCACCTACTACATTATTACACAGACGAGGTAACAGATCTCAAGAGTATAAGATAAAAAATTTACAGGAGAGAAATCTGAATATTGAGAAAATTCTTTCCATTGGTGAATTTTTCTTCTGGGGATTGGGAGAAGACTAGAGTCTCTGTTCAGCCTGCATAAGGTGCCTGGTTTGAAAACCTCTGTAGTTAACCTGGCAAGTGGAATGCTGGGATTTTTAGGGAAGTTCAGAGCCCTGAAGATAGTCAGGCTTTCTGTCTCGAATTATAGAGCTGACCAATCAGACTGCACAGTGAGAAGGTTCAGAGACCTGTGATCTTGCAGAACTCTCTGGAATTGGCAGGTGCATCAGCCCTACCCCAGTGCCTCCCAAGCTCCTAGCAGATCTTACACTGTCAAATCCTCTCCTCTTACCACATCTCAGGGGAATAAACAGTGGTCAGCACTCTGTCCTGGGCCTCTAAGCAGCCCAGCCTCCTGCCTGGGCCAGGTGACTCAGCCTCCTCTTGAGCTGACTAGAAGGCTTCAGAGGATTGAGACACTTTGGAATGTGCCTTGTCTGTGATGCTTAGAGTCCAGCTCCAGGACCTGGAATCCCTCCCTCTGCCTTCTCTTTGTCCTCCGTCCCCTTGGCCCAGCTCGTCAGCCCTGGGACGTCCAAGTGCAAACAGGCTGTCAACCCTTGCCCCTCTTGTCCTGCAGGCAGTTCCCATGGGCAGGAAGTAACCCTGGAAATCCTGGACTCTCTCCTAGCAACTGTGCCAGACCTGGTGGCCACCTGATTTTTGCAGAGACAGATGCTCCTGTAACAGGAACAAATCAATTAGCCAGCCTGATGCTAATGTAGTAATGTCACCTTGTCAAGCTGGTGTTTGGTTTAGGAAGTCGCCTCTTCCTCCCATCCCTGGCTCTGAGGCTCAAATTTCCATTGTTGTTTCAACCCCAAGCTTCTGGCAGGGCTGGGGAGCTGGAGTGGGGGGTGGGGGGGGGCGGGGTGCCCCGCAGGCCACAGGATTCCTGCAGCAAGTTGACCCTTAATTTACTCTCTCTATTCTGAGGTCAGTTGTACAATGAGACTGCTGCCATCTCAGCTCCTGTGAAGACCACAGGCTCCGCCCAGATGCTTGGCTTTTCCTTCATAAGCTTTACTACTTAGGAAGTGCTTTCTCACACTTATCTTATTTAATCCTCGTAATAAATCTGCTGGAGGCAAGGACATTTATCTCCATTTTACAGATGAGAAAACTCAGGGAGGCTGCTGACTTGCTCAATGGCATTAAGCTGTTAAGTGACAACTCTAGGGCTAGAGGGAGGGGGAGAAGGTCCAGAGAGGGCAGTTAAAGCAAAGGTGAACTCTAGTGGACTAGGGAAAACCTCCAGGCAGCGCTGAGGGTGCTCTTTCTCCTGGAGCCTCCCTGGGGGAAACCGGACTCTGTGGAGCACCAACACCTCTGTGCCTCCTACTCACCCAGCCTGGGTCACCTTTGGGTGGGACAACTTTCCACAGTGTCTCATTTTCAGGAAACATGTCTGAGCCGTCCTGCTGGACCTTCTGTAGTGTTAGCTCCAAGGGCTTTCACCTCATCAAGCAAAACCAAGCACCTCTGAAATCTGCAGTCCCATCCCTAAACATCAGCCTTTCAGCTTGATCAAGGGGCCAAAAGCAATGGGAAAACACTACTCCTTTCCTGCCTTCCTGGGGGTCATGCTGTGCAGAATGTCACTTCAGAAATTTTACTATGGGGACATAAATATTAGGGAGAATCTCCTTTGCAGATTCAGGTGAAACTTGATCTTCCAGTGAGCCCCCCATCCCACCCCCAACCCCTTAAGGATTCATCCTAGCACTGTGACCTTCCTGCTCTTCTGAAGTTGTGGGAGTTGGTCTTCCCAAAATAACCTGAATCAAAAAGTAAAGGCTTGCAGGAAAGTTACAATTAGCTTTTCACTGGAAGAAAGCTCATAGAGATGTTTTTTTTTTCTTAAAGGAAAAGAGGTGGAAGAAGAAAAAGAAGCTATTGAAAAATCTGTGGTCTTCTGAGTCAATTGAGAAAACACTGAATTATTTCAGTGGAGAGCTATTCCAACAGGAGACACATTGATTTTTGGCTACCCTTCATTGTTTTTATTGCTAATTACATCCTCTTTTTCTAGATGGTCAGCAGTGGGCAGAGGTGAATGAATTACTTTTCCTCACAGTCCATTGATTTCTGTGTTGACACACATTGATTTTCACTAAGAATAAGGAAGAGCGTCCTCATAGATCTATCTAATGTTGGAATAGTTGCCTTGGGGGCAGTGAGATCCTGTCAGTGGAGGTGTTCAGACATTGGCTGAATGACTGTGCAGGGAATATTTTAACCTGACTTGAGCAATGACAGGGAGGATAACTTGGGAAATCTTTAATGTCCTCTATTTCATGTTCAACAGTAGAACCTTGGGTGACTTACTCATCTTGGATAGGGCCCTCATGTCATCCAGGACTGTGTTTCCCATATGGTTGTACACTAGATGATTTTCATTGGTGAGGATTTACTATGAAAAACAGGAAAAATGTAAAACAATGAGACCACTCCATACCTATCAGAAGAGCCAAAATCCAGAACACTGACAATACCAAATGCTGCTGAAGATGTGGAGCAACAGGAACTCTTATTTATTGTTGGTGGGCATGCAAACTGGTCCAACCACTTTGGAAGATTGTTGGGTTGTTTTTTATAAAGTGAACATATTTTTATCATACAATTCAACAATCATGATTGTTGGTATTTTCCCAAAGGAACTGAAAACTGTGCACAAAACCTGCACACAGAAGTTTCTAGCAGCTTTATTCGTAATTGTCAACACCAGGGAAGCAAGATGTCTTTCAGTAGGTGAATGGATACACTGTGGTACATCAAGCATGGCAGCACTAAAAAGAAGTTAGCTTTATCAAGCCATGAAAAGACATGGAGGAACATTAAATGCATATTATTAAGTGAAAGAAGCTCATCTGAAAGCTTCCCTGTATTACTCAAGCTACATGACATTCTGGAAAAGGCAAAACTATGGAACCTAAAAAAATTGGTGGTTACTTGTGGTTGGGAGGGATGAGGGATGAACAGACAGAATGCAGAGGACTTCTAAGGTAATGAAAATATTCCGTATGATATTATAATGGTGGATACATATCATACATATTATACATTTGTCAAAACCTATAGAATGCAGAACACCTACAGTAAAACCTAATGTAAACTCTGGACTTTGGGTGATAATGATGGATCAGTGCAGGGTCATCAGTTGTAACAAATGTACCACTCTGGTGAAGGCTGTTCACAATAGGGGAGGCTATGTATGTGTAGGGGTAGGAGATACATGGAAATTTCTGTGCCTTCCTCTCAATTTTGCTTTGAACTTAAAATTGCTCTAAAAAAAATAGTCTTTAAAAAACACTAAAAAATGGCAAAAATATAATTAGCACATCAGATCATGATTTTATGGATGTTATTGCCTAGGATGAAGCTAAGACAGTCAATGCCATGGTAACCCACGTTAAGACTGCACAAATTACAGGTGGGGTCCTAAAACGTGACCTTGAGCATTTGAAATCTTCATTGCTGAATTCCAGCCATAACTGTTCCAAAGAATGAATAGTAAAGATGATCCAGATAAATAGTGGAATCGTATCTGCTGTGTTTCTATGCTGTATCTCAGTGCTCTTTTCAATGATATATTGTGAAGCAGATTTGAATCAGCACAGTCACAAAACTCAGGTTACAAAACTGTAGCTCTCATTATTTCTAGAAGCTTGATTTCTGAGTCCTGAGCCATTTTAATGGAAAACAACTTGTTTTTTTCAAGTTTGCGTTTTTCCTTCTTTCTAGCTAGAGATTTTCTAGTTAACTCATGATTTATCATTCTTTTGATTAAATATGCAATGAACTATATACTGTCTCCTACCCCTTCTTCCCTGGGGCCTACATGGCAATGTTGGGGTGGGGCATCTGGCTGGCAGGCGCTCAGGGGCCGGCTGCAGACTGTCTGTGGCTGGAGGGTGGCTGTTCTCCCTGTGTGTGGCCACTGGTGTCCTGGCCCACTGCATCAGCTGCTGGAGCCTCTCCAGGCCCTAGCATGCCTCTAGTCCCCTGCCTCTTCCTTGCCCAAACCTTGGAGACCCTTCAGGACAGGGGCAAGATACCCCTGCTTCTCTCTGTGGGAAGGAGTATGTGCTGAAGACAGGAAATCTTCAGAGGTTCTTCTGCACCACTTGGGACATAAGGGCTTTAAAAGGGGTGGGCCAGGGTTCTTTTTGGCCTTGTCTTTCTGCCTATACTCAGTCCTGCCCTGCCTCCATTTTTGCTTGTACGGTTAGCTCCTATTGATCAGGGCACTATGCATGGCTCTCTTTGTCCAGAGTTCCAGAGAGCAAGCAGGCACATTTACTACATTATTGCTATAATAGCTTCCAACTGGTCTCCTGGCCTCTTCCCTGCTCCCCTACAGTCTATTCTCAAAAAGAGCCAAGGAGGATAGTGTCATAACTCTGCTTAAAATCCTCCAGTGGCTTCCATTTCACTCAGTGAAAAGGTAAAGGCCCTCCGTATTATGTCTTTGACTTCATCTCCTGCCACTCCTGTTCTAGCCCACACTGTGATCTTGCTGCTTCTGGAATGTGCTAGGCATGGTCCCTCCCTAGGGCCTTTGCACTGCCTTTTCAGTCTTCCCAGCTATCTGAATTGCTCACTTCTTCCCTTCAAGTTTGCTCAAATGTCATCTTCTCAATGAGCCCTACCTTGACCACACTATTTCAGTGGCTCCCCACCCCAATTCCTACTCTGTCTGCCTGGCTGACTCTTGCATAATACACGGTTCTTGGCTTAAATATCCTATCCTTCAAGCAGCACCCCCAACTCCCCAGTGGCCTCTTTGGACCGCTAAAACACCTTCTTTTTTCCCCATTTGAGCCCTTATCATGGTGGTGTGTCAGAATCTGTTTATTGCTATGTGTTTAGCCCTGAGGCCTCCCACAATGCTTGGCATGTGATAGGCGCTCATTATAAATGTGTTGAATAAATAAATAATTGAACGAATGAGTGAATGACTCAGAGTATTTTTTAAAAAACATAAAGAGCATTGAAAAATTAGCTAGAAGACTTGTAAAGCCTTCAGTTTGGTGCTTGGCTCAAAAAGAGGTAATCTGTATTTATAATTTATATGAGAGGGGAGGGTTTCTTGCCACACAGCTTCTGTAGTGTCTAGTCCCAGTGAAAATGGCACTGATATTTATATAGTAAAAATCAGACTGAAACGTTTAGAAAATGTGTGTTGGATGAAAGTGGCAGCCTTATTTTTATTTCTGGTATCAGGTCTTTCCTACACATGATAAGCAGAAGGCCCCTCTTCTGGCCTTATGTTCTGTTCCTGCCTGGCTGTCCAGCAGCCCAGCTCCCTGGAACACTGGCACCTCACAAGTGCTAATGTGTTTAAGTGAGCTTCCTGTCACCTCTAAAAGCCTGGGGCCGGGGGGACCCTAGTTTGGGGTGAGAAAAAGAGGTAGAAGAAAGGCAGGAAGAACTTCCTCACTGCAGAGGTGTGATGACTAGAAGGCCCAGCATTTCTGGGTTTCCCAATTTTGCATAATTATATTTTTTCCAATATAGGTAACTCCATGAGACATTTCTTATATACAATTTTGCAAATCAGAAAGAAATCTTCTTCTCAGGCCAGCTTTAATTTTTGGATTAGAAAGTAAAATTGCTGTCATCATGGGGGATTTTTGTCGGTTATGGTGAAGACAGTCTGTAACTAGGGAAAGGCAGGGTGAGGACCCTGGCAGCTGGAGGATGGGGTGTAAGGTGGGGAGAGAGAACCAGGGACCAGGAAAAGAGATGGAAAGATCCCAACTCTGGTTTTGTCCATTTCCTCCTTGTTTTATCCCAGAGCAGAGCCATTGCTTGATTCTCGTCAGGTGATGGCAGCCTTGCAAATGGTGACTCCCTGCCTCATGCTTCCCCACACCCCTGGCAGTCCCAGAGCTGCCCTGTGATGATCCAGCACTGTGCTGCCTGGGGAGGCCTCAGACTGTTTTGCCAAACGAAGGGCATGCTCTGCCCCCACTGCAGTACTGTGCTTATTCACAAAGTGCCTCTGACCCCAGCTCTGCTGCTTCTCCACAGACCTGTGTAAAGACCTAGAGCTAGGCCTGGAGCAGGGGCCAGGTAGAATCTGGCGCAAACACACACAAACTTATTATTCCCTACACATTCGTGTACTTGCCGTCACTGAAATATGCAAATGTCTTGTACCCAAAGGATAGGACCATCTGAGTTCCTATCCACTTTCAAAGTACACCTTCCCAGAGAGACATTGGGTGAGAAGTCAGGTAATGAAGTCCAGATTTAGTGTTTACTGGCTATGGGACCTTTGGGAGGTTTCCATTGTTAAATGAGAATAGTAATAGTACTTACTTTATAGGGTGGTTAATAAACATGAATTTCTGGCTCTGAATAGATATTCAAAAGTGAAAGTCATTATTACCATTATTATTGTTATATTATTACCATTATTAGAGCCCTGTGTAATGCAGTGGACTACAGCATAGCTTTGGAGTTAGTCAGACATAGATTAGAGGCTCTACCACTTCATGACCATATAACCCTAACCTTGGGGATATTACTTTGAAGTCTCAGTTTTCTCATTTGTAAAACTGAGTGAATAATAGTAGTTGTTTCATAACATATTTTTCAATAATTACATGAAATCCTCAAGGATCGATTGCTTAAAAGGCCCGCAATATGCTATCTAGCATCACATAAAAATTCAAATTATTAACCATTATTTTTAGTGATGACGATGGTGGTGGTGGTGTCTACTCTGACCACTAAATCTCTTTACACTAAATTGCAACAAATCTGTTTCTATATAATCCAATTGCAGTGTTCCCTTCCCCACCTAAAATGTACTGCTTGCTCAATTGAATTTAACTTTATCCATTTGCGTTGAGTCATTTTCCTATTATACTAATGATTCTTAGAATCCTAGCTTCATGGATTTTATGCAAGACTGAAGTCCCAGTGTCTACGTATAAAAGATGACTTAAAGCCAAACAACAGTTAGGGACTTTCCTCCGGTTGTGACCCAAACAATTAAATGGTCTTGGAGGCTTGTGGAGTGGTTGAACCTTATCATTGTGTGGGTAGATATGGGGGCTCTGTCAGCAAATGTGCTTCAAGGAGCAAGTAACAGAGAATCTAACTCAAATAAGTGGGCTTCAGCCATCGACAGCTGTATTGCCTCATAGCTAGTGTTCCTGGCTGAGGGGTGGGGGGCTCCCTCTCCGTGGCCTGTGATTCTCTTGGCCCCACTTTCCTCTGTGTGGCAACTTCATCCTCAGTTGGGTGATGAGGCGGTGCAGCAGTCCCCCTGTTCACATCTGTGCAGGACAGTGCAGAGCAATTCCCTTAAAATTCTCCCTAAAAGTTGGGAGAATTTTCCCAAACACCCTGGTGAGCTTTACCTCATAGTGTGTTGGCTTTAAATGGATCATATGCCCTTTCTTAGCTAATCACTGGCCAAGGGCTGGGATTACTAGGCTGGCTTAGTCTAACTGGAACCCGCCCTGGAACTGCCCATTGTCCAGCCTATCGATAGTGCAGGAATAATAGCAAGGGAAGCATCATGGAGAGGTAACTGTAATACCTACTCCTGACTTTCTTTTTAGCTTGTTGGAGGTTTGCAGACACTTTCCATTTGGGTGTAATTGTTGGTCTAATCTTACAAGTGCTCTCTGTCATGTTGCACAACCCCAGGGACACCAGTCTGAGTGACACTTGGAACTGCCAACATTGTACCAACTCTGTGTATCGAACAAAAAATCCTTCAGGTCATATTTTCCCTGGAAATGCAAATTCTGTCCTAAACAAATTCTTTGGCTTAAGAAACAGGTTAATTATAATATCATTATTAGTAATTATGTGATAAAACAGACAAAAATAACCAGAAAGAAACAAGCATAAAAATAAGCAGCCACAGAGCACAGAGATGAGGGCTGGATGGACAGATTCTACAAGCTTTCAAAGGCCAGAAATACTTTGCTGACGTCAGTATGTCCTTCTCCCATTTCCACTGGCACTTGACTCTCCAGCACATAACCCATGACCTGTGATCATTTTGCTTGTTGCGGACTTCTTTGTCTCTTTCCATGTCTTTGATCACAGCTGACAAGTGGCTGGGTTCTGAATAGGCCTGACGTCTGGACCTGGTCACCAGGAGGGGCCAGCACTGGCAGACAGATGCGGCAGAGTTCAGCATTAGGAAGGGACTGCCAGCAGCAGGGCTCACCGCTGGCTCAAACAGGCCCTTGAGGGCTTTGGCTCATCTTTCTTCCCAGAGTCACATTGTGGAGGCCTTGAATGGTGGGTTCAGAGCTTTGCACGTGTTTCTCTGTGTGGCGATTCAGACTGGCTTTCCCTGTGCAAACAATGTTCCCTAATTAGAGCTGCAGCTTCAGGGGCTGATGCTGGGTTTGTCTTTGAAAGCCTGTACTGGTATGAGGGTCCTGATCACAGAGGAGATTCCAATGGCTGCGCCAACTGTCTTCTCCCATCTGAAAGTTGACTTTTCTGCAAAAGGTGGCTTCCAAGTAAATCGGTTCAGGACATCTTGGGCAGCATGGGTGGGCAGGGTGCTGTCAGGGCCTAGCTGGATCCCCAGTGCTCCTGGGACCGATACCTGAGAAGTGCTTAGATGGAAAAGAGGCTTAGAGAGCTTCGTGCACACTGTGGACTCAGACGCCTGAGCCCGATGCTGCCATGGTTTGGACAAAGGCCTGTCAGGGAATCTGTGTGTTCTCCCAGCCATTAGCCCCCAGCCCTTCTCTGTCCTGGGCCAGGCAGCGGCGGCAGCTCGCCCATGTCTGCAAGTCCACGGAGTTGTGGCTTTTGTTTGCGCCCAGCTATAAGCATTACTGATTCCTGGTGATCTTTGCTCTCCACAGACAGTCTGAGGTGTATTAGTCTGCCCTTAGGTTTCTATTTCCCTAAAGGTCCTCAGAAAAAGTACTTTTTTAAAATTAAGGTATCATTGATATACAGTCTTAAAAAGGTTTCGCATAAGCAACACTGTGGTTACTACATTCACCCATATTACCAAGTCCCCCCCATCACAGTCAGTAGGCATCCCTTTTCATCGCTGTCTGTCTGTGTCTGGGTGCTTTAGGGAAGTAGAAGGAGTAACAGAAGTAATAAATCCTGGAAAAGTTACAGCTGCTCAAGGAATCTCAGGATACTCTTGTAGAAGTAATTCTTTGTCTATATTAAAAAGTAACTGTACTACTTTTTAA
This sequence comes from Manis javanica, assembly GCF_040802235.1. NCBI lineage: Eukaryota > Metazoa > Chordata > Mammalia > Pholidota > Manidae > Manis > Manis javanica. The sequence continues at coordinate 89,645,213 of NC_133166.1, forward strand.
AATTTAAACTAACTGTGCCCAACCCCTTGGGTTTCTTTTTGGACTCTTGGTGTGGTACCATAAAGAGTTTCCAGTGCTTTCCTCAGTCCCCAGCACCTTGCAGGTGCTAAATAAATGTTTGTTGAGTGAACCTGTTGTCCTTTCCTCTGGTGATTTCTTCACAGTGGTGTATGAAGTGTCCTCTCCCTTATTAAAGAGACTTCCCTCCTTTTCTTAAGTCAGGCAGGCCCTGTTCTAAAGTCCTAAGGTTCTAAGCAGCTTCTTAATTCATAGTAGTAAAAGTGGACATTTAAGCAAATTGGAAAATTTTAGGCACACACCTCTTAATACCACATATGAGTGCTTGTAAGGAGTCCTGCAGAAGCTAATCCTTAAAGAGAACTATTTACCAAAATAGCAAAATCATGGTATGGGAAACTGCAAAGCATCTTCCTTCCTCTCTGCTTCCCAGCCCCTCCTACTTTCCCCTTCCCACATTCCTTCCTTTTAAAATATTTATTGAAAGCCTACAAAGACTGGGTGCTAGGGATTCTGTGGTGAATAAAGCAGGCGTGGTCTCTGCCTTCATGTAGCTGAAAGGCTGGTGTGTGAGGGAGCAGTCCTCAAAGGGCTGTAGAGAAAGATTATGTCTGTGATGTGAGCCTGCTGTATACTTGGTTAGGACCCATCACCATCTTACATTTTTGAGGTCTTGTTTTCCAAATCATCAGGATCCTTTGGTGAATTGATTGTCATAATATATATAGTTTCTCTTTATTCTTTTACATAAAATATGTGTTATCAATCTCTATCACTATGAGGTAGCTAACTTTCAGCAATCGTCCCAGTAGACTGGCTAATATTCAATATTCAATGTATTTGACATATTTGTAAGTATTTGCCTTTCTATTTCCTTTTGTGATCACAATCAAGGAGTAATAGTAGAACAGAGATTGCTAGGGCTTACCAATATTGGTTTTCTCTTCTTCCTGGCATGCAGGTAGGCTGAATTTCTGCTCTCCTTCCTCTAAGCAGGCCCGGGTGACAGAGTCTAGCTAATGGAATAGCGGGTAAATGATATGCTATACCACTTCTATGTCTGGCTTCTAGACCTCTTGCAAGAGCTCCCTAGTTCTTATTCTCTTTTATCTCCAGGCTGAAGAGAAAAAGTCTAGTGGAGGACTCGGAGGCCCTAGACTGCAGTCTCGGTTGCTTGTTTTTGTGAATAAAGTTTTATTGAAACACAGCTGTGCTCACTTGTTTATGTATTGTCTATGCTGTTTTTACACTACAAAGGCAGAGTTGAATAGTTGCCACAGAGACTTCATGACCCACAAAGCCTAAACTATTTACTATGCAGCTTTTTAAGAAAAAAATTGCTATTAGGAAATGACAGAGCCACTGGATGAAAGGAACCTGGGTCCCTGAGTGACTGTGTGGAGCAGGGCCTCTCTTTTCCATCTTCCAGACCATCTTGCATTATTACACTATGACCCAAGAGAGAAATAAACCTTGAGTGTGTTAGGCTACAGGTATTTGAGGTTGTTTACTAGCATTATTTACTCTAATAACATATATCATTTTACACAATAAAATGACAACTCACATTTACTGGCCATTTTTATCAGGTAATACTGTTCTACGTGCTTTTGTATTCAGTTCTCACAACAACATTGTGAAATATCTACTCTTAATGAACACTTCAAAGATGTGGAAATGAGAGGCTGTGTAATCTGCCCAAGGATTCGGTTGGTGACAGGGAAACTGAGATTCATACGCAGGCAGCCTGGCTCCATCATGCAGACTCCTACCCTCGACTCTTTCCCCCATATGTAACATGTAACTTAGAGTCTCCAAGTTCTTTCCCAGATGCTATCTTATTTGATGCTTACCACTGACTTCTGTAGGGCAGGTTCTATTGTTTAGGCAAGGAAACTGTCCTAGAGAAGTGAATTGCCAAAGCTTCTTGACTAGCCAAGTGGCAGAGCTGTATCCCAAACCCAGAGATTTTGAACATGGGCTCTTTGGACTCCTCCACAGGGACCCTGGTAGAGTTAGTGATCACTCCACATTTGAAGCAAGTGTTTTCCTTGGGTCTTGGTTTATATTCAAAATGCAACAGCCTGTCAAGTTGCTGTTGGACATTCGCCCATCCTTGAACAGTCACCATAACAACATAGGCATATGGAGAGGAATGTGGGATGGGCAAAAACGATGCCAGTCCAAGGGAGGAAAGAGTCTTGCAAAGAGTGGGGGCAGGTCAAGGAACTCCTGGGTGGGTTTGGTAACTTCATTACCTGATATAGACTGAAAATGGGTGAGAAGGACACTGTCCTAGGGGCCACTGACATCCTAATGCAACCCAGGACAATGCTTCTTCCTAACCTAGCACACCTCTCAGGACTGTATACGGCTCTCAGGACAGTGTTTCTCAGGACATGATTAGGGGAGAAGATGCTTATTAAAAATGTAGGTATCTGAGCCCGCTCAAGATCTTTTGCATGAGAATCTTTGGAGAGCAGTCCCAGAAACCTGCATTTTAAAACCAGCGATGTAGATGATTCTGATGTACACTAAAGCTTGAGAACCACAGTTGTAGGAGGTCACAGCAAATGAAAATAGCATTTACCTTTTACCCCTCCTTTGCGCTTGGGTAGTTGACTGGCTCAGGTAAGAAAAATCCTTAGATAAATATTTATTTCTGTACCAGGAATGTTTCCTCTCTTAGCAGGTGTGTGAGAACAATGAGTAGGGTTAATCTCTACTTTCCCTTTTGCTGGACAGGAAACCCATGAACTATATTCATTTTTTTCTCTCCAGAGAACCATTTTCAGAAAGGAATTCAGCATAGTATGAGTTGAGTAGTATCATATTTAAATTTTTTTCCCCTCTTGTGACTTTTAATTTCTAATAGTTGGGGATTGGGACCCTTCTACCTTCTTCCTGCCCAGGGCAGGCAGGGCCAGGAGAGCTCAGGGCCAGCTCAGGGACACCTATGTGCCCATCACTCACCTTTTTGTGCCTGTCAGTGCCATTTCTGTCCACCATATCCCAGCCCATGCTACTTGGTGGTGTAGGCAATGGAGAAGTCTTTCTGTTTGCTGAAATCAAGGTATGAGTTCATACCGTCAAATTTTCAGGCTATGAAGATAGTGTATTCCCAAGAACATAAGCTTTGTTGACTTCTTGGCATATCCTTTTCTCAGAAGGTGGCTGAGGACTTACATCTTCTGGAGGTGTCAGAAGGTGAACAGTGGAGGGGTAGGAGTGGGATGGGTGGGAACCCAGAGAGGGATGCATCCTTGACATGGTGGACCCACTTGCTGGGCCCAAGAAATATGGGCCATTATTTCTAAAGCAACCGAAAGTAGATGAATAAAAATTAAAGCTTTGATAGGTTATGAGGGGAAAGATGGTGCAAAGGACATAGTATTCCTTTGGGCAGGAAGATCTTGACTTTGACTGTGGAAAGATGAGGGGGAGAAGGTCTCAGAGGCAGACAGGAGTGTTAACTGATGGCTCAAATATCTTTAGAGTGCAGGGTTCATGGGGAGGGGTGGAAAGGAGAGCTCTTCCCTGCTACCCTATGTAGCCTGGCAAGCAAGGCAAGAGTTTTTGATGGGCTGCTGGGTTGCAAATGTGTCCCTAAGCCCTCTTCCTCCTTAGGACACCCATAATTTAAAATCCCATCCCCTTGTCCATTAGCTAAACAAAGCAATAGAGAATAAGAAGAGAGGTGGGTAGAAAGCCAGGGTTAGAGGAATAGGACAGGTGCCTTTGGAACTTTCATTAGCCTGTTCCTGGGCCATGTCTCAGAGCAGCAGGGTCTGTTTTCCTTCCATTAGAGACTGGAGCTGGGGATAGGACAGCAGCTTTGTCCTAGGAAGACTCTCACTTAGTGTGTTCACCCTTGATTCTGTTTTGTAGATCTCTATTCTCTCTTTTTGCCTGCTGCTCTGTGTATCCCATCCCCGTGGGCATAGATGGAGTGAATATGGTGGAATCCAAGAGACACAGTTGAAAGGGCAAAGTTTACAAAAGTTTATAAATCAAGTTTTATCAGAACACCGTCACACACATTCACTTACACATTGTCTGGTTGCTTTCATGCTACAATAGCAGAATTTGAGTGGTTGCAAGAGAACTGTGTGGCCTGTACAGTCTACGATATTTACTATCTGGCCCTTTACTGAAAGAACTTGCCCATCCTTCCAGAACTAGAGATCTCACACTTGCATTTAAGTGTGACATGCACCCCTCCATTCACAAGTCAAGGACCAGAAAGGTTACATCACCCCGCTCAACCATGGAAGCCAGGAAGTGCATCCTACGTCTTTGGGATTAACCAGAATATTTGGCAAACAGTACTAATGACCACTGCAACCTGCTGTGTGTTGGATTCAGTCTTCGTGCTGGATATAAAAGTAGAGGACAAAATCTGTGATCTCAAGGAACTCAAGGTTTGCCAGAATTTGGGGGCTGGGTCAGGAAAGACTAAGTGTGGAGTAGGTGCAAGTATCCATCCCTGGAATATGCAGGCTGTGTCGTTGGAATTGCTTAAGATGAAAGATGTTCTCTCAGTTTGACGATCACTAGAGCTGGGGACTGGCCGGCTTGGCAGGCAGTGGGGGCGACAGATTCCTCTGATGAACATTTATATCAATAATAGAAGGGTTGTTTAACAGGAATTCTTAAAGGAAAGATGAGATAATTTTATGTTTTGATATTCGTAAAACTGATTCCGTTGAAGCAGAAGCTCTGCAGTGCATGTTATTGCTGCTGTAATTTTGGCAAAGATGTGACTCAAGTTGGCAGAGTGTCTGGGAAGGGGAAATCCAGGCAGGAGGGAGCAGTTGGGGTGGGCCAGGGAGCAGAGGCAAGGGGCCAGATCCTGGTGGCCTGGCGAGAGCCAGGCAGGTGGCCCAGGAGCCTTCGGCATGGAGGGACCTGCGGCAGGGGAGGCCGCAGGCGTCAGAACCTGAGACTGCTTGAGTTTCTAGCAGTGCTCAAGGCTGCGGCGGGAGTGGGAGCAGCCTGGGGACGGGTGCGTGCTTGTGTGTGGTGAGGGAGAGACATTTAAACATTGTAGGAATGAAGGATAAATTTAAAATCCATCAAAGCAGAGTCGAGACAGAATGACAACGTGAGGAACATGAATCACTCTTTCTAGGGACCCACCCAAATGTTTGCAGGATTTGAAATGTATTTTCTCCTCCATTTCTCCTCCCTACCAAGCTTCTCCTGGACCCTTTACCTTCCCTCCCCCTGCTCCTTTGACCCAGCCTCGGTGGCCGAGTATCTAGCACATCCCCAGGGCCTCCAGCTCACCTCCCATCACTGAGGCGTTGGGGTGTGGTGATGGCAGGGCTGGGGAGACCAGTCCAGATGCTAGAAATGTAGGAGGAGACAAATGAGGAAGACACCTTAGGGCTCGCTCTCCAGGGAAGTCGGGGTCTATTTAATCTGCACAAGGCTTTATCCCACATGCACTAAAATGATCCTGGCCTTTTCATTTCCACCTGCCACCTCAGTGTAATGAGGATGGGGCTGGGAGAGGCATCCATGGATTCTGCTTCATCTGGTGGAAAACAGTGTGATCAATATAATGGAAAAAACTGTGAGCTAGGGTTTGAAACCTGAGCTCTCTCCCAGCTCTGACTTTTATTGGTAGTGTGCCCCTGGGCAAGTCTCTCTACCTGTCTGGACCTCGGCTCTCTCAGCTATAAGATGATGTGACCAGACCATTAAGATTCCTGTCTATTTTAATATAGTTTGTGTTTGTGATTTGCCATTTGACTTGCAGTCCAGCTCAGGAATGGAGGGCAGCGTTCTGGATGGAGGCATCCCCTGGGACCCAGCACAGTTCCCAGTGGGGAGTGGGTTCTCAGAGGATGCCAGGCCTCCTTGGAGCATGTAGCGCACATGGCACTTCACGGAGCCAAGGGGGCATGTGCCATGTATAGTAACTGGGACCAGTTTGGAATGTGGGTGGGAAGAGGCTGGGTATTCCCAGTTGGGCTCTTGGCTGGGAGGAAGACAGTAAGCAGGTGTCTTGAAAAGATGGTAGTAAGTTTAGGTCCTTGCAAGTCACAAGGGCTGTGCCCCAGTCCTCAGACTTGCTGTGGAAACTTCTCTTTCTGAATTCTTTGGTTTCCTTAAGTCCTCTCTGCCCATGCTCTTCCTTCTGCCTTTAATCCTCTCCTGTTCCTCACCTGGCGAGCTCTGTTTAAACCCAGCATAAGGGTCATTTGCTCCACAAAGCCTTCCCGACCACTCCCAGAAGGGCGGAGGTGCCCCGTGTTGGTCCCAATCGTAGCACATCGTGCTGTGTGGTCAGAATTGATGTTATTCCCATCCAGCAGAATCCAGCTGGACGGAATCCAGCTCATCTTGGGAACCCATTGCTTGGCACAGTGTGCCTGGCACACAGTAACCCTCAATGTTGATGGAATGAAGGTGTTTCAGAGGCAAATCTGACCACATCCTCCTTGGCATGTAAAAGGAAAATGAGGCTCAAGGGAGCCAGAAGAGGCACCTGGTTCCATCCACGCTTCCCAGATGCAGACATTACACGTGTGGATGCCCGCATTCAGAAAGCAGGAAGGAACCCATATTGTGGGACCCTGTCCTTAAGAGCAGTCCGCCTGTGGCTGGTTCCTGGGGAGAGTGTGGGCTTAGGGTCGCGGGTGTGGAGCGGGTCTTCCCACAGGAGCTGGGACCCTGGGGAGAAGGTTAGGGGGATCCCTCCACCAATGGGAGAGAGAGCAGCCAGCTAGCTGTCCCATCTGGGCGCTGAGAGGGACAGCCTTTGGAATTGGCCTCTTCTGAGAGCGGAGCCCTGAAACGTTTGCCACCTTGCATATAATTACATCTTTAACCCCTCTCTTCTGCTCTAGACTGAAGTTTGTGGGGGCAGGAATCAAGTCTACCTGGCATCTGGCCCCCAGCCTTGTCCCCGGTGGATGCTCCTGAGGTCAAGGACCATTAATTGAGTCCCAGCCCCATCCTCATTACACTGAGGTGGCAGGTGGAAATGAAAAGGCCAGGATCATTTTAGTGCATGTGGGATAAATTAATTGAGTTCCTAGTGTGTGCCAGTTTCTGGGCCAGGCCTGGGAGGTAGTAGAGAGGAAGCCCAAGCCTTGCCCTGGAGGGCACTGTCATTAACTTCTTTCTCTTCTCTGTCTCCCTTGTGCCCACCCTTGCCTCCTCTGCCTCCCCTCCCACCCCTTACCTCCTGCCCGCCCTGCCCTTACAGAGCAATGTTCTGTGATGGTGCCCGAGATGCGTGGACCGAGCCCAGGCCGCAGGCTGCCCGAGCCCGCCCCCTACCTGGCCGTGGGCGGGAGCCCTGAGCCGCGGGCCCCAGGCCGCCGCCGCCACGTCCTGGCCCTGCCCGAGGAGGAGGCATGGCGCCCGCAGCCTTGTGCCCTGTTCGAGGCAGATGCCTCCGACGAGGTGGGCATGCTGCCGGCCTCCCCGCGCGCCGCCACCGGCTTCGACAACTTCTTCCCGGTGCAGGAGGGGGAGGGCCCGGGCTGGGAGGGCGCCGCCCTGGAGGCAGGCTCCAGCCCCTTCCTGCCGGTGAGCCCCGAGGTGATGAAGCGGCGGCGTGGGGGCCTCATCGAGCAGCGAGACATCATCAAGGCCCACGAGGCGCACAAGATGCAGAGCACCCCGCAGGCCCGGCGCAAGGAGTGGGAGTGAGTACCGGGCGGCAGGCAGCCAGGCCACCGGGGAGGAGCGGAGCGGCTCGGCCCGCCTGGGGTCCGGGGCCCTGCGGGAAGGGGCGGGTCCTGCAAGGCAGAGGCAGTACTCTGCTGCGGCGAAAGAGGTTTGGCACTGAGTGAGGGCCCTGCGGGCAGCCCTGAGATCTCGGTAACTAACTGTAGCCCGTGTGGAGCCTCACTGAGGTCTCCAGCTGTCAAATGCGGGTAATCAAGCTTGCCCCCCAAACACACCTATTTTGTTAAGATCTCACAGAGAAAGAACTGGAGTCTTTTTCACACAGCTTCCCTGACAAGAGGACCTCTTTAAACCGAGGAGAAGCCACCAACACATGGATCATCTATCGCCTCTTCCCTTCTGGAATTGTGGCGAACACTGGTCTTTCTAGTATCACCCTTGGGGGAATGAGTACATTTTGGGGCAAGATTTCAGTGGATGGAAGAGACTGAGCAACATCAGTGACCCGATGACTTTATTTCTGATCTTTTTGTGTGTGACGAAAGGATTTATGGTGTGTCCTAGGCTGCCTTTAACCTAATTCATGCCTATTGAGTCATAAATGAAAAAAAGAAAGTATTTCATTTAATTCTCAACTGCCTCAGGTTTATGCCCTACCTAAGGATTTTGTTTTATGCTTTGGATGCCAGTGTTTATTTTGCGTGTTTGTCCTGTGCTCTGTGTGTCTTTATCTCCTCTTTCTTAGATTGGTGAACTGTTATCATCAAGCACAGAAAGACTAACTATAGGTGTTTTTTGATGGTGGCAGTTGTGATGAAATTTATGTACCTGGTTTTGATGGGCATTCTGGATGGTGCAAAGGGGGTAGATTAGCTAATCTCTGGAGGTCTTTTCCTTGAATGTTAATATGTTAGTTCATTCATTCGTTCGTTCGTTCATTCATTCATTCAATCAGTAAGCCCTGATGTGTGCCAGGCTTCTGGGATTCAGGGACAAATTGGGCACCCAGCACTCAACTTTCTCTCCTATTGTTCATCTCTCAGTGCTGTTAGTTTTCTAAACCTCCCACAGCTCTGAGTGCCAGGCAGCATTCTAACCACCTTCTTTATATTAACTTACTTATTCCTCACCATTACTATGAGATCAGTACAGTTATTATCCACATTTAACCAATGAGACACAGAGAAATTAAGTGACTTCCTCAAGGTCACTCCAAATGACATTGTTTCTGTCATTTGATATTGATTAGTGTTTTGAACCCTGGCACTTTGGTTCTAGAATCTACCCTTCTAACCACAGTGGCACAGTGCCTTTCATTCCAGTTCCCACAGTACTTAACTTCTGATCTCAACCACTCATTGAGATGCCATGACAAGAGCGCTGGCTTGGGGTTGAGGTTTGAGTCTAGTTCTCAGGGTGACCTAACTAGAGGTATGACCTTGGAAGTCATCTCATCACGGCTTTGACAGCTGAGTTGGTGGAAGTTGATTGCCATTTAAATACCATGCATCTCTGGCAGTTGATATTTCTTCATACTCAGAAGTACTATGTTCTTATGTCCCTCCATCTGAACAGCTTGAGGGCAGGGATGGTCTTGCCTGGGGCAATACTTTGTATCACTTAATGTCTATCACAGAGCCTAACTCAAGAATTCCTACAGTAATCCCTGAAAAACAAGCTTCATCATGACTAGCAATGTGTGAAGAATTCTCAGGTCATTCTCTAAGTTCAGCTTTTGCTAGTTGGAGGATATAAAGGTCTCAGACCAGCTACCTACTGGGGGTGGCAGAGGGGATGGCTGGGGGACTGTGCTTCCAGTTGGGCGGGTCCATGAGGAGGTAACACATGGCAGACCAATGGCCTGAGGGCACATCAACCTTCCTGAGTGTAGCTGAGGAAGAGGGACCCACACATGAGTTGGGAAGGGGTGGCCAGGGATGTAGGAGGAAAGCCAGAGAGTGCAGGGACAAAGAAGGGAAGAGTGTGATTGGAAGGAAGGGCTCATCACCTGTGCAGGATGTTGCTCAGAGGTCAAAGGAATAGAGGGTGGAGAAGGAGTCACTGGGTTTGGCAATGTGCAAGTGACTTACTTTATAGGGAGCAGTTTTAGTAGGGTGATGGGAGCCCTGCCTGTTGGGATGGGTGGAAGAGCAAATGAGAGGTGATGGAGACAGTGCCCTTGCCCTACCCTTCCTGCCCCCCGCGCTTACCCCCAGCACTCACAGCCTCCTCCCTGCAGTCTATACAGACTATTACCACCATGCTTTTCTTCCTCACCTTTCAAACTCCCTCCCCACATGGCTGTCTACATGCCTTAGTCTGACCTACTCCCCACCCCTCCCCAACTCCCCAGACCCTAGCAGGGCACTGTCTAGAACTCATGTTCCACCATCAGCAAAATCCTCTACCCTCTCCTCCCCGGACAGTCCCTTCACCTCTGTGTTCACTGGAACCTTCCTGTCTCCTGAGGACGCAGCTTGATCTGCAGCTGCTCCCTGCTCCCCGCTCCCCCTGCACCCCACACTGCCTCTTACTCTTGGGTCTTGGGTCTGGAGGTGGGGTAGCTGCCTAGTGGTTCCTCACTGCTGATCCAGACCATTATTGCTCAAGCCAGTCCTCAGACGCCAGCCTTGGAGCTCATCAGACGGGGCCACGTGCCGCTCCGTCCTGTTGTGGACACCTGCAGCTTCCCAGGCCACTCCTCTTCACTTGAGGAAGATTGTAGCTCTGGGTCTCCTGCCTCTCTCCCCAGCTCTTCTCCTGCCAGCAGTTCTGGGGGATTTCTATATCCCTTCCTGCATCCTGGCCTCTTGGTACCCCTTCTCTCTGCTGACTTTACTTCTGGGGTGCCTGCTGAGACCTCACTTCTGTGGCCTGCCTGGACCGTGTTGTAACTCTATTGCTTTATAATCTGTTTCAGATGTAATCCCACCGTCTGACCACCACTTCTTTTCTGTCTGGGTCACTCCCTCAATGCTCCATTCCCATGATTCTTTAATCTTACTGACATCCCCAAGCCATCAGTCCCATTACTTTTTGCCGCTCCCCTCCCCAACCACATCGTCACTTCTCATTTCATCAGCCTCACACTCTATAGAGACCGTTGCACACTTCTCCCTTAATTCTCAAACCCTGCTGTCTCCTGCCAGCCCACTCCTAGCTCATGACCACAGTTGCCTTCCTACTTGGCTGAGAAAAGAGCAGCTAAGAGGCCTGCATGAGCTCCCCCCATCTATTGACCATCGGCTGCATGTGGGCCCCTGCTGCAGGCCTTTCTGCCTGTTTCTGCGGCTGACCACGCACCTGCTTCATGTGGAGGTCTGGTGCACACACAGCATTATCAGCCTGCAGTCTATACTCCCCATCTCCAGTCTTCCTCCCACAATTCCCTCTAGAACCCATTCTCATTAGGCCTTTGTCCCAAGCTAAGAGCTCTTGATATGCTTCATCGCTGCCTCGGTTCTCTGTGACCATATTCTTGACTTTACGGCAGCAGCATTTGGTCACTGCCACGCTCTCTTGAGCTCTTCTCTCACATAGCCTGTGTGACACCGCTCGAGGCTCTCTTCCTACCTTGCCAGTCACCCCTTAGTCTCTTTTGCTGGTTTCCTCTTCCTTTCCCCAGTCACCAACCAGGCCCCAGCCTGAGTCCTCTGCTTGTCTCTTCTCACCAACACCTACCTCCCAGTGATCTCATCCAGTCGCAGACCGTGAGTTACCATCACATACTGGTGGCTTCCAAATTTGTATTTCTGGCCAAGACCTCTTCCCTGAATTTTAGATGCCACCCACTTAATCAACATCTTCACTTGCATAGTGATAGGCATTTCAGATACAGTATGTCCATGGCAAGCCTACTTCTCCTGCGGTCCTTCCTACCTCAGTAATGGAATCTCTATTCCTTCTGTTGCTGGGGCCAGAAACGTGGGAGTCGTCCTCATTTCTCTCACGCTGATTCTTGCCAGTGCCCGCTGGCTGCCCCTTCAGAATGTATCAGATCACATCTCATCACTCCTGCTGTTACCTGCCTGGCTGAAGCCACCTTTTATTTTTATTCCACAAACACTTAGATGGTACTTATTAGATAGTCAGCATTGCTCTAAATCCTCCAATCCTTGTAACAGTAGAATGGTACTGTTGTTATCCCTGTATTTGCAGCAGAGATTCAGAGAGTTGGAATAACCTGCCCAAGAGAATTATTAGAACTACTCCTTCACTCTACTCCTTCCTGCTAGAGTCTGATTCATCCCCTTAAATTAAGGACCCTCTTTTATCTGTTTTTTTAAAGGTTTACAAAGGAGTTGGAAAGGTAGGACAGAGTTTTCATCAAAGGGTCTTTGGAACTTTATCACATCAGTCCCTCTGGTGGCTTCCCATCTCACACAGAACAAACCCCGAAGTGCTTAGCAAAGGCCACAGGCCCTACATAATCTCCCTTCTCTACCCCTTGAACCACCCTCTCTCCCCCACCAAACATGCCCAGGCATTGTTGACTCCATCACCTAACCTTGCCCTCTCCCACTCTGCCCCAGCGGCACTGGCCCCATGCCGTTCCTTGAATATACTCAGACCATTCCCACCTCAGGCCCTTTGCCTCTGCTGTTCCCTCTGCCTGGAACACTCTTTCCCACAGGCCTACATGTCTCCCCCTCACTTTGTTTAGGTCTCTGCTCGCACACACCTTCCTGATCACGTGCAGGCACACACTCGTATTTCATGCATGTGTATGCCTTTCTCCCTGACCTGAAGCATAAGCTCCTTGAAAGGAACTTTGTCATATCTTCAGAGTATAGGACAATACCCTAAATGTAGTTGGGCCCCATAACTATTTGTTGAATGAATGATGAAATAAGTGCCCTGAGGGAACTTGAAACCATTCCAGTCAGCTAGCTTCCAGGGAAAGGGGCAGCTGAGCTCCCTGGGTCATCTGTGTGGTTGTGCAGGTCACTGACTGCACAAGGCCCTCCTCTTGAGTAATCAGCAGAGTTAGTATCATGTCTGTTCTCTGCTCCCTTGAGGGCTTCTCAGGACCCTCTGTCTCCTCTGCACCTTGGAAAGATGAAGCCTTCTTCTCCCTTCTGTTGCCTACCTTCTGGCTTCTCCTGACATGACTTCTATAGATAAGATCCTTCTGGCACTAGGACAGGAGCAGCCTGTCCCTTTCTTATGGCACGATTTCTACAGTAGGAGATCAGGAAGGATTCTCTGTCAGTGGCCCTGCCAGCTTCCTGCTCCTCCCTCAGCTCCAGCCCCTCCCAAGGTCATGTCCACCACCCACGCAGCTGACAGCCCATGGTGCACACACACTAGCTTTACAAATCCTGCCTCCTTTGCACCGATTCAGGATGCTAGTGATGCATGAAGCAGACTAGAAACCAACCTGGGAGGCTTCCAAGATATTTTGTCTTTGGCTGGATAAGCCAAATGCTGATAGGGGAAGGAGATGAGAGATAGAATGAGACCTGAAGTAAAGGATATTTGTTTTCCTGTGGACAGAGTAGTTGATTCAAATGAAACAGCTTTTCTTGTATGGGATGTTCTTTCCCAAAGATCCTATTAAAAAGTTTTCTCTGGCCCTGTGTCTGAGTTATGAAGACCTCTTGGATAACACTAAGTAGTCCTCATGTACTAAATTTTGTAGCTTTAGTGAGAGGATGAAACTATATTTTACTAATACTTTAATATAATCCCCTCCAGCTTCCCAAATGTTGTCATGTACACTATCTCATCTGACCTTCACACTGACCCTATAGGCTAGCTATTATTAGTCCTAATTTAGAGAGAAAAAGGAGCCTGAACATGAGAGGTGGCACTAGGTCAAAAACCCATATCTCAGTAAGAACTGCTATCCATTATTGAGCACTGGCTATGTGTTAGGTGTTTGCATGTATTATTTATTCTAAGAGAAAACATAGGTACTATTATAAAGAACAGAAATATTTCATATGGTACTATTATTGCATATGGATTTGGAAGAAAGAAAATTATGTTTAACTTTAAAGTCTGTGTAGGTTGGTACAACATCCTCTAAACAGAAGCTGTATTTCCATAATCATAGTACTTATCACACACTGTATTGTAATTGCCTGTTTACATGTCTGTATCCCCACTAGACTATAAAGCTGAGAAGTCTGTCTGCTTCCCATTGACCCCATAGCTTAGCACAATGCCCGGCACATAATAGACACTTAATAGATATCTGCAAAATAAAACAATGTGATTTTACACCCTAGGGAACTCAGGCTTAATGAGATTACATTAGTTGCCCAGTATCACATAGCTAGTGAGGATTCACTCCAGACCCTCTGGCTTCAGTGCCTGTCTTGTACCACTGTGGAATTCCGCCCTCATTAGTAAGCTTTGCAGTGAGGACACAGTGCCAAGTAAATGACAGGAACCCAATTCGTGCTTGTTAGGGTTGATTCTCACAATGCTGTGTGGGACCGGATGCAGGTTGTAACTTCTCTGCAGTTTTACAGTGAAGGTGGATAATTATACCTTGCAGTTCTGTTTTAAATTTTGACCATATTTATTAGACCACATATGCTGGTGTAGGTCCTTAAAATGTTGTTGAGCCCCAGGGTTATTCTGGTTTTTTTCTCTGCCTACACAGTCTCCTTAGGTGATCACAATGATGACATCCAAATATAGCTTTCTTAAGAACTCTTGACTCTTATAGCCAAATGCTAGCCTGGCATCTCCACATTGTGGTCTACTCTGCATCTAAGACTTAGCATGGCTAAAGCAAAACTCTTGATCCTCTCCTGACCTCTCAGACCTGCCCATCCCCATACCTGACACCACATCCTCCAAGCTGCTCATGCCAAAGATCCTCATTATCCTTTATTTCTCTTTCCCTTTTCTCCCACTTTCAGTCAGTTGGCAAGCCCTGTCAACACATCTCCAAAATATATTCCAAGTCTGAACACTTCTCCATCCCCACTGCTACCAATCTTTTCTAAGCCATTGTCACTTGGACCATTACAATGGCCTTCTGATTGGCCTCTCTCATTACACCTCTATTTCTCTGTAACCAGGAATGTGTCTATTCACACAATAGACAGGGCATTAAAAAAAAGATGTCAACCAAATCATGATTCTGTGATGCAAATTCCCTTTGTGCTCACTGTAAAATCTGAGCCCCTTTCTCTGACTTGCAAAGCCCTGCACCACCTGCTCTTGGGGTGGATCCTGACCTCATCCCTACAACTCTCTCCCAGCTTCCTACACTCTGTCCCCTGGCCTTCTTTCAGGCCAGGTGATGCTCACTCTATTTCTGCTTCCTCCCTCTGCCTGCAGTGTTCTTTTTCTGGATCTTAACAAATTAGGTCTGTTTTTGTCATTTAGGCCTTAGCTTAAATGATACCTCCTCAGAGAAGTTACCCTTCACCACATAGTCTGAAATAGACACCTGGTAACTCTGGGTTGCATCATCCTGTGCAGTCGATTGCTTCTCCCCACAAGGGGGGAAGTGTCCCCCTGCCTTGTCCACTCCATAGCACAATGCTGGGGGGAATGCCTGATACCTGGGCTCTTGGTGAATATTTGTGAATGAATACATGGTCAATAAACATTTGATATGGTAATGATTATGATCTAGATGCTCACCCAGCCTCACACAGCTCCTGGATAGACTGCTGGATCTAGTCCACGGATCCCAGGACTCCAAGGGCCCGAGGTCTGGGCCAGGGTCGGCCCCACAGGATGTGGAGGTGCACAGGCCATGAAAAACCAGGCTGATTAAGTTGTAGGCCGTTTGGGCACCATCCTTCTTCACACCTTTGTTTGATCACCACTGAACCATGGATTATTCAACCTTGGGAAAAGAGTTCACCTTTCTGAGCCTTATTTTCCTCCTTTGCAAGATTGTGAACGAGGATGGTGACCATTCTGAGTTGTGAAGAGCATGTGAAGTGCTGGGTCCAGTGTTCAGTTGTTTCTTCCTCTACGGTGTGGTCCCTCCTTTTCAGGAGCCTGCCACTTGCCTTGCTGTCTGCAGCAGGGCACTGAAGGTTTGCTGAAGCCCCTGGTGAGTGGGTGCGGTCAGGGTTGGGGTCAGCTGTATATGTCGGTGGACTCCCCCCCGCCCCCCAGCTGCCCTCAGGTGACTGAATGAGGATATGCACAGTGCCCAGCAGATGGTGAAGAGTCAGTGCATATCAGCCATCACTGTCATCATCCAGTCCACCTGCCTCATTTAGCAGACGAGGAACTGGTCCTGCTGGTGCTTTCCATGAACCATTCTTCTGCTTGCAAGGTCAGTGGACTGTGGTGAGTCACAAGGCTTCAGGGACCAGCCCCATACATCCTCCTCATTTCTCATGTGCTCTGCAGCTGTGTGGACTGGGGAGGCAGGGCTGGGGCAGCCCGACTGATTGATAACTCAGACAACCAACCGACATTCTCACCAGCTTTCACAGCACAGTTAACATTTGCAACAGATTCTCTAAGGAAACAAATGCCTCAACTTTGACACTTTCCAGTTGATATTTAAAAGCCATGGGGCCTGTCTCTGAACTTTTCAAGGACAGCTAACCCCATGCCAATTAGTCGGACTATGGGATGTCATTCCACATGCTGCCGTTTGCTGGCAAAACCAGGCATCATTTGGTTTAGTTCTTAGAATATTAGAATCTGTAGAAATGTCATTGCCAGGAAAACACAGGGACAGGATTTGTTCAGTTGAATAGAAGTGCTTTGTTAAGTGATTCTGTATTTTAACACAATTTATATTTGTATGCTCTTAGGAGGGCAGGGAGTCAGTCAGTCTTAGGTCACTGCAGTCCCCACCACTCCCTCCTGCTAGGCCTAATTTACTATTTGGATGACCAGCCTGGCCTTAAAGAACACCTGAGTTTGCAGCCACGTGAAGTCCAGCTCCCTTGCTCAAAGATGAGGATTTCAGGCTCTTAGGGCTGTAGTATAACAGACTTGTAAAACCCAGAACATATGCCAGTGGAACACAGAAATCATGAGCCTTCAACACACTGTGTTATCTCTAGCCAACAACACATTTGAAAATCACGAGCCAAGCAGGAACCTGTAGCATATGTCATGCCTTCTCGGAATTCTGAGTGAAACAGGAAGCCACCGAGAATCCAGGGAACTGGGCTCCCCCTGGGAGCTGACACGGTTCAGTGACAACTACAGATTTGCTTTAAGAAGGATCTTTGGGGGAACTTCAACACCCATCCTTTGTCCTCCAGGGATTTGAACAAAGGGTCTCTTTCTACATCTGGTCTCCAGTGACTTTCCTTTTCCTACATTTCCCCCTCTTCAAACCTTCCAGCTGTTCTAGAAAAGCTTCCATTAGAGACCCGGCTGTAGGGAGATGCCTGGTGTTGGTGTGGGCAGGTGCCCAGCCCTGTGCTCCTGTCTGCTGATGCTCAGTAGAGATTGAGTGCATAACCTCTGCTCCTTCCCTGATGCCCTGCCACCCTAAGAGAAAGTAGAATTGTTCCACCTCCAGAGCGTTGGTGCCAGGAGCCTGGGCTTAGCAGAATTAAGAGTTTCTCTGTGGTCCTGGTTCTTCCCTTTAAGGCCAAAACCAGGGAGGAGGAGGTGGGGGAGAAGAGTTTGTGACTGTAGCTTGGCTCTCGGTTCTGATGTGGCCCAGGTATCCCCACGATGTCTGTTTCCCTTTCTGGCATGTTCAGAGTCTTGTCCCTGTTTTGAAGGGCAGGTGGGGTCAGTCTCCTTCCCCACAATCTCGGCCACCTCCATTCTGCTGTCAGGGGCCGTGCCTGGGTGTCTTCAGGAGACTGTTCAGCTTCCTGAACATGTCAAGATATGAAGCGGTTCTGCTCCCCGAGCCGCCTTGTTGAAGATAATGGCAAAAGCGGCACCCTCTAGTGCCAGCTGCACAGTTTGTCACCATTTCCCCTTTTTCTGCAGATAACGTTTCCTGTTTTCTATTGCCCCTTCGTGGTCATTTCTCTGAACTGCAGCTACAGTCTGTCAGTTGGAAGCTTTTCACAGAATGCTCTGTAGCCTGAATGGGCTGGAGGAGCCCAGGGGTCACCCATCATGTCATAGGTAAGGACACCAGAGCCAGAAGGTACTTGCAGAACAGGGGAGCACCCGGAATTCTGGGCTCCATCCAGGACTTCCCGGCAACCTCACTGCCCTGTACAGCCTTTCCATCCTCAAAGAGCTCACCTTTACGTGTGGCTGTGGGAGAGTCAAGGGCTTTTTCCTCTGAGATGGGACAGGAGGAATGAAGACACATGTAGAACTACTCAGTGCTGAAGAACACACACACATACCATGCCTGCAGCATTCCAGGCACTGTGATCAACAAGGCCTTTACATACTGCATTTCATATGATCACATTTAATATCCAGGCCAGAGAACAGAGGCGCAGAGAACGAAGTGTATCACCCAGGCCATGCAGCCGGTCTGCTGTGCCCTTTAGACTCTGCTGTTTGCAGGGGCAGCACCTCCTCAGAATGAGGACTCACCGCAGTCTGCTCCTACCCCGCCCGACCGCCTTCTTCCTCCCTTCGGCCGTTGGCCCCTCTCACCACCTCTCTCTTCCTCGTCGTTTGCTCTACAGAGGCCAAAGTGAAGAAGGAATGAAGAAATACATGGTTGGGTCCTTTGTTTGCCTCCCTTCCTGCTCCCACCCTTACCTGGGAACCTCAGGGCAGACTGTCTGTATTAAGGCACAAATTCCACCACCTGGTCGCGTGGCTCTTGTAGGATTTAATATCATTACCTACTGATCTTAGTGATGGGAAGCTCACATCCCTTCCCCAATTTATAAAGAAAACAGGGAGGAGTTAGGAAAATTCCCTTCCTGTTCTGAGACTACAGAAATAATATGCAGAAATGCTTAGGTGGGGTCTGTTCTCTTTTGTGGGGGGGCACAGTGACTTAGCATATCAGCTCGAGTACACTGAGGTCAAGTCCGTCATTCCCCTTTCCTCCTCATCTCAACCCACTCCCAGTACCATCCATTGTGCCTCCCCCCCCTTATTTCTATGCTTCAGCTGGGAAAAACAGGACCTTGCCTTTCTTTCTTTCTGCCATGAAAATGGAATCATATTACACCTATAGGTCTGCATTTTGCTTTTATTCTTTTGCTTTATTAAAATTAACACTAGATAATGGGCATCTTCCTGGAGGGATTCTAGAAAGGTGTCCCTAATGTCTCATTCATGCTGCATAGTCCTTTGTGTGGCCGAGACACAGGGGGTTTGTGCAGCCCTCTCCTAAGATGGAGTTCTAGGGGCTGCACTGTGCCCTCGCCCCTGAGGATTGATGCTTTTCCCAAATACCCGTCCTCTCATCTCAGCCTCAAATTGAAATGTGAACTTTCACAGTCTGTGCTCTCTGTCCGGCCCCACGGGAGAGGCCCAATGAATTAATAATATGCCAGCAGGAAATAGAAAGATGGAGTCCTTAATTGCCAGCCGGTGTGCCCGCGTCTCCTGGTTGCTAATTAGCATGCTGACAGCTTCGGTTTTATCCAGAGCCAGAGCAGTGCGTGGGGATGCTTGTGGCTCAGCTTGTGGCATCCGGGGCAGGGGGACCCTGGAGTCTTCCTGGGTGGGGAGGGGGCAGCCTTGCAAGAAGCTTGCTGAATTCAAAAGCTGCGTCAGGAAACCCTGTGCCTCATGGTGGCGGGGAGGGGAGAGAAATGGGCTGCGGGTAGAGGAAGGAACTGGGGGTTAGTGTCCAGGTGTTGCTGGTGGGTGTGTGCTGTTCTCAGGCCCAGGTAGCAGGTTTGTGATTCTCGTTCTTTTGCAGGTGAGTGACACCTGCTGAGCTGTGTTGGGTGCCGCTCTCTCCAGGAGGAGTCCTGCCTTCAAACCACAGGCTCCTTCAAAGGGGAGGTGGCTTGGGGAGATTGCAGAGGCATAAATACCGTTCTAGCTCCTCCATCTCCTTTTTGAAATATACTCCCAAGAGGCATAACAGTGAATCCAGCACTGGGACAGTGCCAATATCATACAGAATTGCTCAAGAAATATTTTGGAAAGAAGACTGCCACAGAGGAGCTGTGTGACCCTGGGCAAGCCTTTTCACCTCTCTGGGCTCTGGAATGTGGATTAGAGGTAGCCTTCATTTGCTGACTGAGGCAATGTGAGCCCAGCTGTTAAAAGCACCAACTGTAGGGCCTGACAGCTTGTATTTAGTCCTGGCTCTGGCACCTGGAAGCTTGGGAGCCTTTGGGTCAATCACTCCCTCTCTCTGGGCCTCTGTTCCCTCATCATCCATCCCTTTAGCATAGAGCTAATCTTAGTTGTATATTGAGAGGAACTCCAATTTGCTGAAGATAATTTTTTTCCATGTTTGTAAGCTGTTTGACAGATGGACTACAGGTGAAATCATTAGGCCCCCTGGCTGGGACCCAGTTCTCTTCTTTTCCAATGACCCCGACTCCCCATCTTTCCAAGTAGGCTGTGGGCTGTGGGACTGACATGCTGCCCCAGCCTCTGGCCTCCTGTCCACTTGGCCCTGGCTTGGCTGAGGGCCAGGCTTTGTCAAGCGTGTCCTCTGTCCTCTTGTTTGTTCCCAGGGTACTTGCCCTTCTGCCCACCTCTCTAGGGCCGCTGCTCCCACCCTGCTGTGGACGGGTGGGGCTGTGTGTTGCAGGCTGGGTGCCAGGAGACAGACTCTGATACAGGATGAGTGTGCAGGATGTTCATTCGTGGGTGGGGTCTCTGGAGATCAACACCTGGGGAGAGGCAGGGAAGGAAACAGGATTGGGTAGAAGGGAAAGTCAGGCTGTGATGCATCTCACAAAGCCTCAGGTGACCTCATGGGGTGGGAGTGGGGGGCTCTGAAGTGGGGTTGGTCTGCCAAGTCATCCTGAATTAGGGCAAAGAGGCCAGGCCTTTCTAGTACCTCATCAACCAGTCGTTGGACACAGACCACTCCAGGAAGGTGTCATGACCTTGATTCAGGCAGCCAGCTTCTTTAAGGCAACTCCAGATTTGGGCTGAGAGCAGTGGGCTTTGTGCCAACGATATTCCCAGTAGCTGGGGGATAGGACCTGCAGTCCTGGAGGGGCACCGCACAGCATTCACTATGATGCTCTGAGGGCTGCTGGTCTGGTGGCTCCTGCACCCCCATGGGGCCGGCAGGGGAGCGGGGGCAGAGGTTGCATCCACCATCCCCTCAGCCAAGCCTTACCTCAAAGCAGAGGCACAGAGACTGGCCAGAACCTTCCAGAACATCAGCCAGGACCTGTTTTCCAAGGGGGCTCCCTCTGCTGTGATGTGTCCCCATGCCTGTGGAGATGGTTGAAACCTCTCGGTGGAGGATCTGAGCCTTTCCCCACTTTCGCTAGTGAGAATCATCTGCCCCAGTGTCCGTGCTTGGCTCTGTCATCTCAGGCTCCTGTCAGATGTTTCCAGAAGCACAGTGAAACCTGAAAAGTCTCTGGAATTAGATAGATCTGATCTGTCACTCAGTAGCTTGGCCACATCTCTTAATCTTTCTGGGGTTGAGGACAATGATATCTCAAGGTTTTCTGTGTGTGTACCTTTACCAATGAGTTTCATTCATTCTCGTGCCTTCATGAAGTGCTCAATATCATTTCCACTAATGTTTACCACTGGTCTTTGTCCAAGTCCATTTGGGCTGCTATAACAAAGTACCACAAACTGGGTAACTTATAAACAACAGAAATTTATTCCTCACAGTTCTGGAGGCTGGAAGCCTGAGATCTGAGAGGCCTCATGGTCAGGTTCTGGTGGGGACAGTCCTCTGGCTGCAGATTTCTCATTATGTCCTTGCACGGTGGAAAGAGAGTGAGCCACCAGCCTCCTGCTATAAGGGCACTAATCCCATTCATGGAGGCTCCATCTGTAGGACCAAGTTGCCTCCCAAAGCCGCACTGGTAATATAGTCACATTGGGATTAGGGTTTCCACATGTGAATTTAGAGAAATACAAACATTTAGGGAAAGACAAACCTTTAGTCTTCCTCTGTCCTGCTTCCCCCAGGCTGCATCTGGGAAGCAGAAAAATCACTTACACAGAGGGCCACCCAGGGACCCTGCCTTTCTTTATTCCAAGTTTGCTTTAAAAAATGTGGGTGTCTAGACTCCTACTCTGAAGATTCACATTCATTTACACTTTGGTGGCATCTTGGCACTGATACATCTATCTATATGTGTATATATGCACGCACACACTTTTACAGTTCCTCAGGCAATTCTAAGGTGCAGCCAGGCTTGAGAACTATTGACCTAGACCTGTGGTTACAGGGTGGGCAGGCACCTATACCAGCCTGTGTCAGGGAAGTCCCTCTATCATCCTTCCTGGGACACAGCAGATTGTCTGAGACTATCTCCTGATAACATCCACATACTTGTTTCTGGGGGTAGGCTGCTCTTCTGGGTCTTTGTGAAGGCAATTAAAACCTCTCTGAGAGGCTGTGTGTCTCTGTACATGTAAGTAAGGTGACAGGGCTCCCTAGATGATGATTCATGCCTCTTAGGCTGAGGCCTGGATAATGGGGTAAGACACTCTTATCTGGACTTGAATCCAGTTTGATTCTGGCAATTCTTCATTATCTGATCTTGGGTAAATTACTTAGCTTTCCTGGACGTCATTTTCCTCATCTGCAGGATGATGTGTGCCTTATAATAATATTTCATTTCTAGAACATTTTGTAGTTGACAAAGCACATTTACTACCTCATCTAGTTTGAGTTTTTAACAACTTGGTGGGTTGTTATGGAAGAAAGAGGAGGCTCAGAGATATCAAATGACTTACCCCAAATCACACAGAACTAATGATTTCATTTACCTTACAACTTTGCTGAAGACCTTGTAAATCCATATGACTATAAATATGTAAAGTCTCCAGGTAGCTAAGGGACTGAGACTTTTACAAAGGAACAAGGCTAACCTTTCTGTAGGTTCAGCAATGGTTAGTTAGACCTGCAGCTGGCATTAGGGATTCCTGCATGTATCCCAGGAAAGCTAAGGAAATCTCCCCACCCCAGAGACATGCACATGTCATACACACACACTGCCATGGATATGGACAATTTTTTTTTTTTTCACATTTTTTTTTTTTGAGAGGGCATCTCTCATATTTATTGATCAAATGGTTGTTAACAACAATAAAATTCAGTATAGGGGGGTCAATGCTCAATGTACAATCATTAATCCATCTCAAGCCTAATTCTCATCAGTCTCCAATCTTCTGAAGCATAACGAACAAGTTCTTACATGGTGAACGAATTCTTACAGAGTGAATAAATTCTTACATGGTGAACAGTACAAGGGCATTCATCACAGAAACTTTCGGTTTTGATCATGCAATATGACCTATAAACCATCAGGTCAAATATGAATATTCATTTGATTTTTGTACTTGATTTATATGTTGATCCCACATTTCTCCTATTATTATTATTATTTTTATTTTTAATAAAATGCTGAAGTGGTAGGTAGATGCAAGATAAAGGTAGAAAACATAGTTTAGTGCTGTAAGAAGGCAAATATAGATGATCAGATGATCAGGTGTGTGCCTATGGACTAAGTATTAATCCAGGCTAGACAAGGGCAGCAAGACATCCACGGATGCAGAAGATTTCTCTCAAAGCAGGGGGGGTGAGGTTCTGAGCCTCACCTCTGTTGATCCCCAAATTCTCACCTGATGGCCCCCCTGCGACTGTGCCTGTCTTAGGTTGTTCCTCCCTTGAGGAATCTTACCCGTCTCTGGCTAACCAGTCATCTTCCGGGGCCATACAGGGAAATGTAAAGTTGGTAAGTGAGAGAGAAGCCATATTGTTTGCAAAGGTTAGCTTTTTACTTCTTTGCAGATTTATGCCCTGTGGCTTCTATGCCCAGCACTTGTCTCGAAGTATCTTTACCACCTGGAGGAATTATGATACTCGGTAAATTCGATATGAGGCACGAATTCTATTTAAGGGTTGTAATTAGGAAGGAAGAAGAAAAGCTATAGATGTAGCATATGAAGGAAACTTGGGAGGATTGATTATTTCTTTGACATATCTTCTTGTATAGTACCTTAAGTATGTATAGGTTTTAAACTACTAACTAATTTGCACACACATATTAACATAATAGGAATACGGTGACATAAACAAAGCAAATCTATAATTACCAGCCATCTCCAGTGAAGCCAAGAAAACCATTTAGGCACCCTAGGCATTTGTGAAAATTTATCTATGATATGATGGATATTGTCCAACTGTACTTGAACCATCAGACAAATTAAAGCAGCCCATTTCTGGGATCTGTTCACATCCCATATGTTCTTTTAACCATAGATAGTCTATAGTCATGAGATTTTGGGGTGCTACAACTTGCACCCCTCCCAACTCCTGGTTGAGTTCCAACAGTACAGATCCGGTCAAATTCGTTGTCTCACTGTATGCACATGCCAGCCTAGACATCTCCCTCCTCCTTCTTATGGCAAGTCCAGGAGACGGTGGGCTGGATGCAGCCACAACCGCAGCATCGTCCGGATCCCTGTGGAGGCTTTTTGATGATCATCCCCCGGCACGAGTCCTCCAGAGAGTGCTGATGCCGGAAGCTCCTCCTCATATCGTATCTTAGTTCATTTTCTGGGTATCCAAGCTAGGCCTTGATCTTCTGCGTAGAAACAAACAGACCCTTTGCCCACACTTTGACATGCCCTCTATACCACTGTGCAGAACTCATTGGAGGTCAGCACACAGTAACTGCTTTTTTTTTTTTTTTAATTAAGAGAAAGGAATATTATCAGAAAAGAGTACCTCCATAGCTGATCATCTGACACCCTTTAAGTGATCAACATTAAGGATATTTAAAGCATGCGTTGATCTTTGATTTACCAATAGTTTTATCCTGTTAAGGAGTAATCCCCCTTTTCTTTCTTTCTTTCTTTTTTTTTTAAATTTTTAATCTACACTTACCTGAAGAATACTATGTTTACTATGCTCTCCCCTATATCAGGTCCCCCCTAACAACCACATTACGGTTACTGTCCATCAGCTTAGCAAAATGTGGTAGAGTCACTACTTGTCCTCTCTGTGTTGTGCAGCCCACCCTCCCCTTTCTCCCTCCCCCCCCATGCATGCTAATCTTAATACCCCCCTTCTTCTTCCCCCCCCTTATCCCTCCCTGCCCACCCATCCTCCCCAGTTCCTTTCCCTTTGGTACCTGTTAGTCCATTTTTGGGTTCTGTAATTCTGCTGCTGTTTTGTTCCTTCAGTTTTTCCTTTGTTCCTATACTCCTCAGATGAGTGAAATCATTTGGTATTTCTCTTTCTCCGCTTGGCTTATTTCACTGAGCATAATACTCTCCAGCTCCATCCATGTTGCTGCAAATGGTTGGATTTTTCCACTTCTTATGGCTGAGTAGTATTCCATTGTGTATATGTACCACATCTTCTTTATCCATTCATCTACAGATGGACATTTAGGTTGCTTCCAATTCTTGGCTATTGTAAATAGTGCTGCGATAAACATAGGAGTGCATCTGTCTTTCTCAAACTTGATTGCTGCGTTCTTAGGGTAAATTCCTAAGAGTGGAATTCCTGGGTCAAATGGTAGGTCTGTTTTGAGCATTTTGATGCACCTCCATACTGCTTTCCACAATGGTTGAACTAATTTACATTCCCACCAGCAGTGTAGGAGGGTTCCCCTTTCTCCACAGCCTCGCCAACATTTGTTGTTGTTTGTCTTTTGGATGGCAGCTATCCTTACTGGTGTGAGGTGATACCTCATTGTAGTTTTAATTTGCATTTCTCTGATAATTAGCGATGTGGAGCATCTTTTCATGTGTCTCTTGGCCATCTGTATTTCTTTTTTGGAGAACTGTCTGTTCAGTTCCTCTGCCCATTTTTTAATTGGGTTATTTGTTTTTTGTTTGTTGAGGCGTGTGAGCTCTTTATATATTCTGGACGTCAAGCCTTTATCAGATCTGTCATTTTCAAATATATTCTCCCATACTGTAGGGTTCCTTTTTGTTCTATTGATGGTGTCTTTCGCTGTACAGAAGCTTTTCAGCTTAATGTAGTCCCACTTGCTCATTTTTGCTGTTGTTTTCCTTGCCCGGGGAGATATGTTCAAGAAGAGATCACTCATGTTTATATCTAAGAGGTTTTTGCCTATGTTTTTTTCCAAGAGTTTAATGGTTTCGTGACTTACATTCAGGTCTTTGATCCATTTTGAGTTTACCTTTGTATATGGGGTTAGACAATGGTCCAGTTTCATTCTCCTACATGTAGCTGTCCAGTTTTGCCAGCACCATCTGTTGAGGAGACTGTCATTTTGCCATTGTATGTCCATGGCTCCTTTATCAAATATTAATTGACCATATATGTTTGGGTTAATTTCTGGGGTCTCTAATCTGTTCCACTGGTCTGTGGCTCTGTTCTTGTGCCAGTACCAAATTGTCTTGATTACTATGGCTTTGTAGTAGAGCTTGAAGTTGGGGAGTGAGATCCCCCCTACTTTATTCTTCTTTTTCAGGATTGCTTTGGCTATTCGGGGTCTTTGGTGTTTCCATACGAATTTTTGAATTATTTGTTCCAATTCATTGAAGAATGTTGCTGGTAATTTGAGAGGGATTGCATCAAATTTGTATATTGCTTTCGGCAGGATGGCCATTTTGACGATATTAATTCTTCCTAGCCATGAGCATGGGATGAGTTTCCATTTATTAGTGTCCCCTTTAATTTCTCTTAAGAGTGACTTGTAGTTTTCAGATTATAAGTCTTTCACTTCCTTGGTTAGGTTTATTCCTAGGTATTTTATTCTTTTTGATGCAATGGTGAATGGAATTGTTTTCCTGATTTCTCTTTCTATTGATTCGTTGTTAGTGTATAGGAAAGCTACAGATTTCTGTGTGTTGATTTTGTATCCTGCAACTTTGCTGTATTCCGATATCAGTTCTAGTAGTTTTGGAGTGGAGTCTTTAGGGTTTTTTATGTACAGTATCATATCATCTGCAAATAGTGACAGTTTAACTTCTTCTTTACCAATCTGGATTCCTTGTATTTCTTTGTTTTGTCTGATTGCCGTGGCTAGGACCTCCAGTACTATGTTAAATAACAGTGGGGAGAGTGGGCATCCCTGTCTGGTTCCCGATCTCAGTGGAAATGCTTTCAGCTTCTCGCTGTTCAGTATAATGCTGGCTGTGGGTTTATCATATATGGCCTTTATTATGTTGAGGTTCTTGCCCTCTATTCCCATTTTGCTGAGAGTTTTTATCATGAATGGATGTTGAATTTTGTCAAATGCTTTTTCAGCATCTATGAAGATGATCATGTGGTTTTTGTCTTTCTTTTTGTTGATGTGGTGGATGATGTTGATGGATTTTCGAATGTTGTACCATCCTTGCATCCCTGGGATGAACCCCACTTGGTCATGGTGTATGATCCTTTTGATATACTGTTGAATTCTGTTTGCTAATATTTTATTGAGTATTTTTGCATCTACATTCATCAGGGATATTGGTCTGTAATTTTCTTTTTTGGTGGGGTCTTTTCCTGGTTTTGGTATTAGGGTGATGTTGGCTTCATAGAATGAGTTTGGGAGTATTCCCTCTTCTTCTATTTTGTGGAACACTTTAAGGAGAATGGGTATTATGTCTTCTCTGTGTGTCTGATAAAATTCCGAGGTAAATCCGTCCGGCCCCGGGGTTTTGTTCTTGGGTAGTTTTTTGATTACTGTTTCAATTTCTTTGCTTGTAATTGGTTTGTTTAACTTTTGTGTTTCTTCCTTGGTCAGTCTTGGGAGGTTGTATTTTTCTAGGAAGTTGTCCATTTCTTCTAGGTTTTCCAGCTTGTTGGCATATAGGTTTTCATAGTAGTCTTTAATAATTCTTTGTATTTCGGTGGAGTCTGTCGTGATTTTTCCATTATCATTTCTGATTATGTTGATTTGTGTTGACTCTCTTTTTCTCTTAATAAGTTGGGCTAGAGGCTTATCTATTTTGTTTATTTTCTCAAAGAACCAGCTCTTGGTTTCGTTGATTTTTGCTATTGTTTTATTCTTCTCAATTTTGTTTATTTCTTCTCTGATCTTTATTATGTCCCTCCTTCTGCTGACTTTAGGCCTCATTTGTTCTTCTTTTTCCAGTTTTAATAGTTGTGATGTTAGACTATTCATTTGGGATTGTTCTTCCTTCTTCAAGTGTGCCTGGATTGCTATATACTTTCCTCTTAAGACTGCTTTCGCTGCATCCCACAGAAGTTGGGGCTTAGTGTTGTTGTTGTCATTTGTTTCTATATATTCCTTGATCTCTATTTTGATTTGTTCATTGATCCATTGATTATTTAGTAGCATGTTGTTAAGCCTCCATGTGTTTGTGAGCCTTTTTGTTTTCTTTGTAGAATTTATTTCTACTTTCATACCTTTGTGGTCTGAAAAATTGGTTGGTAGAATTTCAATATTGTGGAATTTACTGAGGCTCTTTTTGTGAGCTAGTATGTGGTCTATTCTGGAGAATGTTCCATGTGCACTTGAGAAGAATGTATATCCTGTTGCTTTTGGATGTAAAGTTCTATAGATGTCTATTAGGTCCATCTGTTCTAGTGTGTTGTTCAGTGCCTGTGTGTCTTTACTTATTTTCTGCCCGGTGGATCTATCCTTTGGGGTGAGTGGTGTGTTGAAGTCACCTACAATGAATGCATTGCAGTCTATTTCCCTCTTTAGTTCTGTTAGTATTTGCTTCACATATGCTGGTGCTCCTGTATTGGGTGCATATATATTTAGAATGGTTATATCCTCTTGTTGGACTAAGCCCTTTATCATTATGTAGTGGCCTTCTTTATCTCTTGTTACTTTCTTTGTTTTGAAGTCTATTTTGTCTGATATTAGTACTGCAACCCCTGCTTTCTTCTCACTGTTGTTTGCCTGAAATATGTTTTTCCATCCCTTGACTTTTAGTCTATGCTTATCTTTGGGTTTAAGGTGAGTTTCTTGTAAGCAGCATATAGATGGGTCTTGCTTTTTTATCCATTCTATTACTCTATGTCTTTTGATTGGTGCATTAAGTCCATTTACATTTAGGGTGACTATTGAAAGATATGTACTTATTGCCATTGCAGGCTTTAGATTCGTGGTTACCAAAGGTTCAAGGTTAGCTTCTTTAGTATCTTACTGCCTAACTTAGCTCGCTTATTGAGCTGTTATATACACTGTCTGGAGAGTCTTTTCTTCTCTCCCTTCTTATTCCTCCTCCTCCATTCTTCATATGTTGTGTGTTTTGTTCTGTGCTCTTTTTAGGGGTGCTCCCATCTAGAGCAGTCCCTGTAGGATGCCCTGTAGAGGTGGTTTGTGGGAAGCAAATTCCCTCAGCTTTTGCTTGTCTGGGAATTGTTTGATCCCACCATCATATTTAAATGATAGTCGTGCTGGATACAGTATCCTTGGTTCAAGGCCCTTCTGTTTCATTGCATTAAGTATATCATGCCATTCTCTTCTGGCCTGTAGGGTTTCTGTTGAGAAGTCTGATGTTAGCCTGATTGGTTTTCCTTTATAGGTGACCTTTTTCTCTCTAGCTGCCTTTAAAACTCTTTCCTTGTCCTTGATCCTTGCCATTTTAATTATTATGTGTCTTGGTGTTGTCCTCCTTGGATCCTTTCTGTTGGGGGTTCTGTATAATTCCATGGTCTGTTCGATTATTTCCTCCCCCAGTTTGGGGAAGTTTTCAGCAATTATTTCTTCAAAGACACTTTCTATCCCTTTTCCTCTTTCTTCCTCTTCTGGTATCCCTATAATACGAATGTTTTTCCTTTTGTATTGGTCACATATTTCTCTTAGTGTTGTTTCATTCCTGGAGATCCTTTTATCTCTCTCTATGTCAGCTTCTATACGTTCCTGTTCTCTGGCTTCTATTCCTTCAATGGCCTCTTGCATCTTATCCATTCTGCTTATAAATCCTTCCAGGGATTGTTTCACTTCTGTGATCTCTTTCCTGACATCTGTGATCTCCTTCCGTACTTCATCCCACTGCTCTTGCATTTTTCTCTGCATCTCATCCCATTGCTCTTGCATTTTTTTCTGCATCTCTGTCAGCATGTTCATGATTTTTATTTTGAATTCTTTTTCAGGATGACTAGTTAGGTCTGTCTCCTTCTCAGGTGTTGTCTCTGTGATCTTTGTCTGCCTGTAGTTTTGCCTTTTCATGGTGATAGAGATAGTTTGCAGAGCTGGTACAAGTGACCGCTGGAAGAGCTTCCCTTCTTGTTGGTTTGTAGCCTTTTCCTGGGAGAATAGCGACCTCTAGTGGCTTGTGGTGGGCAGCTGTGCGCAGACAGGGCTTCTGCTTCCTGCCCAGTTGCTTTGGGGTTTATCTCCGCTGTTGCTGTGGGCTTGGCCTGGCTGGGGCTGTTCCTCCAAAATGGTGGAGCCCCGTTGGAGGGGGAGCAGCCAGGAGACTATTTATCTCCGTAAGGGGCCTCTGTGCTCCCTGCTGCCCAGGGGGTTAGAGTGCCCAGAGATCCCCAGATTCCCTGCTTCTGGTCTAAGTGACCTGTCCTGCCCCTTTAAGATTTCCAAAAAGCACTCTCCAAACCAAAACAACAGCAGCAACAATGAGAGAGGGAACAGAAACAAAGAGAAAAAAAAAGGAAAAAACAAGCGATTTTTTTTTTTTTTTTTTTTTTTTTTGTCCTCAGGTGCCGGTCCCAGGCACCCGCTCACTGGTCCTGCTGCCCTGTCTCCCTAGCACCAGGGTCCCTGTCCTTTCAAGGCTTCCAAAAAGCACCCACCCACCGGTCCCGCAGGGAAGGAACGCTCAATATTCTTTGTCCTCAGGCACTGGTCCCACGCACCCGTTCACCAGTCCTGCCGCCCTGCCTCCCTAGCACCGGGGTCCCTGTCCCTTCAAGGCTTCCAAAAAGCACTCGGCAAAAAGAGAGAAAAAAAAGGGGAAAAACGCGCGATTTCTTCCGTCCTCAGGTGCTGGTCTCAGGCACCCACCCACCGGTCCCACAGGGAAAAATGCGGGATATTTTTTGTCCTCAGGTGCCGGTCCCAGGCACCCGCTCACCAGTCCCGCCGCCCTGCCTCCCTAGCACCGGGGTCCCTGTCCCTTTTAGGCTTCCAAAAAGCACTCGCAGAAAAGAGAAAAAAAAAAGGGGAAAAACGCGCGATTTCCTCTGTCCTCAAGTGCCGGTCTCAGGCACCCGCCCACCGGTCCCGCAGGGAAAAACGGGGGATATTCTTTGTCCTCAGGCGCCGGTCCCAGCCACCCGCTCACCAGTCCCGCCACCGTGCCTCCCTAGCACTGGGGTCCCCGTCCCTTCAAGGCTTCCAAAAAGCGCTCGCCAAAAAGAGAAAAAAAAAAAAAGGGGGAAAAACGCGCGACCTCCTCCGTCCTCAGGCACCGGTCTCAGGCACCCGCCCCCAGGTCTCGCAGGGAGAAACGCGGGATATTCTTTGTCCTCCGGCGCCGTTCCCAGGCACCTCCTCACTGGTCCCACCACCCTGCCTCCCCAGCAACGGGGGCCCGTCCCTCTAAGGCTTCCAAAAAGCGCTCGCCAAAAAAAAAAAAAAAAAAAAACCGCTCCGGTTTCTCTCCACCCGCCGGGAGCCGGGGGGAGGGGCGCTCGGGTCCCGCCGGGCTGGGGCTTGTATCTTACCCCCTTCACAAGGCGCTGGGTTCTTGCAGGTGTG
Source organism: Manis javanica (assembly GCF_040802235.1). Taxonomy (NCBI): domain Eukaryota; kingdom Metazoa; phylum Chordata; class Mammalia; order Pholidota; family Manidae; genus Manis; species Manis javanica. The sequence continues at coordinate 89,676,478 of NC_133166.1, forward strand.
GATGTGGTCTGGATGTTGTCCTGTGTCCTGTGGTCTCTATTTTAGGAAGATTTTTCTTTGTTATATTTTCATAGCTCTATGTGTTTTTGGGAGATTTCCACTGCTCTACTCACGCCGCCATCTTGGCTCCGCCTCCGATATGGACAATTTTGCCTGTAATTTTTTTTATTGATTTATTTCACATACATAAAATAGAAAAATTATATTTCAAAGAATTATGCTTCTCACCCAACTTTTAATGTAGAAATCAGTAACCATTTGCTAAAAAAATCAAATTGTGCAAAAATACCAAAATGTGAATTTAAGCTCTGCTTAAAAGTAAATTTCAGTGGAATATCATTGCTGTTTTTCTTGAATAAGGAGCTGGAATTTTGGAGTGATTTTTGATGCATCAGGGTGTATGTCATCTATGCTATCTAGTTACTTTTGACTTGGTTTTGGTGGCCCAAAACTCAGACATGTAGTATCTTTCTGAAGACATTGTTGAAGTTTCCAAAATATGAATTCTTTTGAGATGGTATTGACATGATCTAAACCCATGAAAACCAGAGACTGACTGAATGGCTAGATCTGTGAGTTTCAGAGAGTTGTAAGTTGAGGAAAAATGGGGTAGGTGCTAATTCCTTTGTGACCTGCTTCAGGATGCTAACAGAAATGCTAGTGCCCCTGGGTGCTTGATGTTACTCAACAGAGGCATCACTTCCAATTTCTTTCTCTGCACTGAGCCACAAAGCAAGGCCACTTACAGGGCCCCTGGCTTCTGGAAGGTCTTGCAGCTGCATCCATCCTCTCTTGTTTGGCAATCTGTAGGATTTTTCAAGATGAGGTTCTTGCCTTGGGCACCTGAGATTTGGGAGTGTTCCTGCTTTTTTAAAAAGTCTTCTCATAAAATAGTTGCATACCGTGTGATGGACAGATACAGATGCCTTTGTGGTCTCCTGTTTAGAAACTGAATTTGACTTTTGAGTACAGTGACTTGAACAAATTGGGGTTTTATTTTTCTTATTACAGGAAGTCTAGAGGAGGCAGCCTGGGGCTGGTGAAGCAGTTCTGTGATGTAATCAAGGTCATTCCACCTAGTCATCTTTAGTGTGGTCATGGTCCCAAGTGGTAGATCTATGTCCAGCATTGTGGAAAACATAGGCAAAAAGAAAAGAAGGGCAAATGGCAAAAAGGAAACATGGCATTGGAGGCAGCTCCCTCCAGAAGAACTTTCCCCACATCCCCAACTAGTAATTTCTGAGTGTATCTCCTCCTGATAAGTCACATGATTTCCTTTGTGTGAAAAGGGTAATGGGAAATGTAGTTTTATTGGTAGAGCACTAAGCTGTCCCTTATAGAATCATGCTTCTGTTAGGAAGAAAGGAGAGAATGGCTGTTGGGTAGGCCAGACATATTCTCAGCCGCAGGAACCTTGTAAAGCAAGAAACAATGCGGCATTGCCTCTTATGTTTGGCAATGAAAGTAACACATTTGTCTTACTGTAATTTTCCAACTTAAGCTAGATCCAGTATCAAACAAAGAAAATTTCCCTAAACAAAATGGCAGGATCTTGTTTAATTTTTATCAGTGGGAAACTCCTCCAGATCTTGTTCCATGATTTCCCCCTGGGTCTACCTGGTGGTTTATAGAATGTCCCACACCACCATACACTTGCTTGGATTGAAACAAGACATGAATGAAAACATGTTTTAAAAGTTTCCACAAAGATTTTCTAAGTAACAGAAAGGACATAATAAGAAAATATTCAGTCTTTCTAAATTTACATTTACCAAACATCAGATGACAATAACCTCAGTTTTTCCATAGAGAAAGTAAATATAGATGGTATGTGTCCCTGGAATCAAACATATGATACGTATACTGGGTCAGGCGGCAAGAAGACTAGACTAGATGTCAGGAACACTGAGATTTAGTCTCACTTCTTTCGCTAACTAGCTGTGTGGCGTTCACTAAATAGCTCTAGCCTCTTACCTCTCTACCTTCAGCTTGGTCCTCTGTAAAATGTAAGGGTTGCTCCCGATCATTGTTGTCCAATTGAAATGTTATTTGAGCCACAAATGCAGACCACCTGTGCAATTAAGAATTTTTAGCCAACACTGAAAGGTTAAAAGAGACAGGTGAAATTAATAGTGGTTTTATTAATCCAGTATATCAAAACTATTATTTCAATATGTAATGAATAAAAAAATTAGAGGTATTTTGCATCCTTTTTTTTTCTGACTGTCTTTGAAGTCAGTGTATATTTTACATGTACAGCTTGTCTCAGTTTGGACTAGCTGGATTTCAAGTGCTCAGAGCCACACACGACTACGGCTACAGTTTTGGATTGCACAACTCTAAATGCTCGTCAAGGTTCCTTTCAGCTCCGACTCCTACAGATTCTAAATGTGGGCACTCCATTTTCCTTTCTGACCCAGTTTCTGAGTGTCATGGCCCCTTCTTCCAGGTGGCCACCCTACCTGCAATATTGTGATTTATAAGAAAAAAATATATTTGGACATTGGCCAAAATGTATTTCTCGTGTATATTTGGTCTTCATCCACAGTTCGAGGCTCACAACCCCCAAGCCCTTGGAATTTCACGATGAGAGCAAAAAAGGTATCTTCCGGTAATGAGCTCAGAAAGCACCTGAGGTTGGGAGCTGGTTGCCAGGAGAACCAATCATGATTAGAGGGTTAGGACTTTCAGTCTCCCCACCCCTGGCAAACCCCTGGGGAGGGGAAAGAGTCGGAGTCAAATCAGTCACCATGGCCATGAGTTAATCAATCACGCCTATGTAATGGAGCCTCTGTAAGTACCCGAAAGGACAGGGTCTGGAGAGCCTGCAGGCTGGTGAACAGCAGAGACTGGGGAGGAAGGTGCTGCTGGAGAGGACATGGGTGCTCCAGGCCCTCTCCTTATCCCTTGCCCTATGCATCTCTCCCTTTTGGCCATTGCTGTGTTATCCTTTTATAGTAAAGCAGTGATCGAATAAGTTATTTTTGCTCTGAGTTCTGTGAGCTGCTCTAGCAAATTAATCAAACCAAGAGTAGGTTGTGGGAACCTTTTATTTATAGTCAGTTGGTCAGAAATACAGGTAACAACCTGGGCTTGCGATTGGCATCTTAAGCTGTGTGTAGGGGGCAGTCTTGTAGGACTGAGCCCTTAACCTGTGGATCTGATGCCATCACTGGGTAGAGAGCATCATAACTGAATTGAGTTGTATGACACCTAGCTGGTGTCCTGCGAATTGTTGTTGGTGTGGGGGGACCTCCACCTCTGACATTGGAATTAGATCTTAGAACCTAGACTCTCCTAACCTGGAGCTATCCTCCCTTCCAGTGTGGAGGGAGGGGACCAACCCCTGAAGTATCATCTGTTTGTCATCTTCCTGCTTCACCTCTCTGTCCTGTGCTTGCCTCATTTCTAATGATCACCTGACCTTTGAAAAACTCGGGGGCTAGGGGTGCTAATCCCCAGAAGTCGAAAATCCATGTATAACTTTTGACTTCCCCAAAACTGAACTAACAAGCCTACTCTTGACCTTACCAATAACAGTTGATTAGCACGTATTTTGTGTATTATATGCATCATATGCTGTATTCTTACAGCAAAGCTGGAGAAAAATTTTTCAAATTGTTGCAGTTCTTCAAAGAATTTTCCAATATATACATTGAGAAAAACCTGCATGTAAGTGGACCCAATGCAGTTGAAACCCATGTTGTTCAAGGGCTGCCTGTACTCCCTACCCCCGCCCCACCCTTTTTTCTCAGGTTAAGTCCATGAGACCTCTCCCCAGATGCCTTGTCATAGCCTGGCCTTGGGGAGACCCTGTGTGCAGCCTCCTAATCCTGTTTTATCTGGGTGGTTTAACATTCTCTCAATTTTGCATTTCATTGCCTTTAAAATCTTTATGTATTTAAAAAAATGTAATGATGCGGGGTTTTTTTCTCCCACTAAAAAAGACATGCACATTGGGAAACAATTGGGAAACAAATAAGAATATAAAGAATATAAAAATCCCTCCTGGTCCAATCACTGTAGTCCGAACACTGATCACATTTGGTGTGTTTGTCCCTCTGGTCTTTTTCTAAACATTATATATACATATATAAATACACTTTTAAATTTTTTCCCCGAAGTTGAGCTTTTATGGAAATAGTTCTCTATTCTGTTTCTTTCACTTTTCATGGTATTGTGAGCATTATAACAATATCAGTAAATAGTGCTTGAAAACCTGCTTTGTAATGGCTCATAGTTGAAGTTTCAGGGAGAGATTTTAGTGCTGTTCTGCTGTTGTGAAGTTAGGGACTTAGAGGAACCTAGTTCCTGTCCTGCTTCTTCTTGTTCTTCCAAAGAGCTCTTGACTGAGGGAACTACAAACATGAAGAGCAACAACCAACTGTGAAATAACTAACTGCTTTATTAATAGTTTAGTGAGCACCCGAAAGCAGCACATTCTATTTTGTCCTCATTGGTCTAAGTGAAGCCTCTTAAACACATTCCCTGGAATCTTAGATGATCTAGATGGGTCTATGGAGCCAACTTGGGCTTGCTTGACCTACTTACTTGGCTCTGTGTGGCTTTGGGCAGATTCCTTAACCTCTCTGGGTAGTTCCTCAACTGTAGAATGGGTATAACAAGAGTGCTCATCCCATAGAGTTTTTGCACATGTTAAGTGAGGTGAACATATAATGTGCTCATCACAGTGCCTGGCAGATAGTAAATGATTAATAAATGTCACTTTTACCATTTTCCTGTCATTGGACATTGATACTTTTAAGAATTTTCCCTATTATAGAATAACCTATCAATATCAACAATTATTTATTGGGTACTTATTTTGTGCCAAGTATTTTCTAATTGCTGGGAGCTACATGGCTTAACCCTGACTAAACAAGTGTCTGTTCTTAGGGAGTTTGAATTTTACTGGGGAGACATGATAAAGAAGGTAAGGTCTATAAATAAAACAATGTACTGACCTAAGGGGTGGCAACTTCAGGTCCAGTGGTCTGGAAGGACCTTTTTGAATAGGTAACCTGAATGACAAGAAGAAGATTTGGGAAAGGGCAAGTTGAAAGGCTCTGAAGTTGTAATGAACTTGGGGAATTAATACAAATTCAGAAGCAGTGAGTGAGGAAAGAGATGGGAGGAGGAACTTCTGGAGGTAGGCTGTGGCCACCTCGTCACGGAGAGCTTTGGAGGACAGGGTAGAGGGAGTGAACTCTTTGGAATGTGTAGAGGACACCTCCTGGTGGATTTCATGCTGGGGAGTGACACACATTCAGGGGCGCTGGACTTGGCTCCTGTGGGCTTGGGAGAGCCCATTATGCCTGTCTCTTTCCAGCTAACTGTTTAGTGACATCACATTGGTAATTTCAAATGGCCGCAGTGAGAGTATTTACACCATAGAAATTTTTATCAGATGCTACAAATCAGGGCTCTTCTCTTCCAGAGAGCCACTTGTTAAACATTTACTAACATGCCACAGGAACATGCTGATCTAGATTTTAAAAACTCTTCGTTAGCTGCTCTATGTTGAGTGAATTAAGTGGAGCTAGACGTCCAGTGAACATTCTTGAACATCTTGTTTTGACTGTAGTTCTGGGTATTTCCTTAGAAGAAATTACTAGAAGAGAAATTATTGCATAAAATTATCTAATTGCTCCCTCTTGGAAGTTTTCACTAATTTATACTTCTACCACTAGGAAGAGACAGTTTTCCTGTATCCTTACTAATAGTGATCATTAGCAAGAAAAAAAAAGGAAAAAGAAAAAGAAAAGCTGCATTTGTTAGATGAAAAGTGTGATCCTATTAGTTTGTTAATGATTATATGTTTATTGATCATTTGTATATCTTTATTGAATTACTTATTCATGTTCTATGGTACTTATTTTAAATTAGATGTTTGCATTTTTCTTATTGATTTGTCAGAGCTCTTTATACATTGAGTATTAATTTTTTTGCCATTACATTGCAAATATTTTCCTAAGTTTATTATTCTTTTAATTTTTTTAATATATAGAAGTTTTACATTTGTATGGGATAAGATCTATATTGTTTCTTTCAATGCTTTCATGTTTAAAACACTCTTCTCCATCTTTAGGCCAGAGCAATATTCATTTATGTTTTACTTAAGTTTTAAAAAAAACCCACATCTTTAATTCAACTGGAATTTATTGTGATTTAAGATCTTAGGTAATAATTTCAATGTATTCTAATGGATACCAGCTTACCCAGGATTATGTGTTGAATAAGTATTTCTTTCTCCATTGATTTCCAATGTCACCTGTACCTTTATCTACAATTTTATATATAGTAGGGCCTGTTTCTGCTTGTACTTAGTTCCACCGATCTATTATTTCCTCTTTATCATGCCTTATAATAATTTTAATTTTATTATTTAATTTTTATTTTTAGCTTTATAATATATTACAATATCTGATAAGGCAAAATCTCCTTTAGTACACTTTAGAATCACTTTGTAATAATATAAAAAATTAGGATTTGTTGGGAATTGCCACAGCCTTTGATTGGGTTGGTTTTAAGGGACATTTATAATATTCTTCCATCTTTGAACATGGTATTCAAGGCTTCTCCCTCCTTTTGCAGTAAAATATTATGATTTACTTTCTTTGCATATATCCCATCTCTATGTATCTTGTTAAGGGTTTTTTTTCTAGATATAATTTTTACTGCTGTTATGAACAAGATACTTTTTTTCTGACATGTCATTGCTGGCATGTAAATAAGCTATAATTTTTGGTGCATGTATGTTGAACATTTATGTTGGTGTCCCATTGAAATCTAACCTTCCAGAGCCTGTATACTTCTGCCTGGTCTGGTCCCATCTGCCTCTCCATCTCCATCTCCCACAGCTTCTCTGTTGCCTGTCTTCTGGGTCCTCTGACTTTCTGTTAGTTCCTCCAACACTCTAAGCTCTGTGTTTTACCACTGGTACAATCTGTTCCTTTTATCTGGAACTTTCCATTCTATTATCTGCAGCAGCTTCCTTTTTATCCCTCAGGTCTGGGCTCACATATCTTTCCTGACTTCTCTATCAATCTGTAATTACTTCTTTGCAAGAATCATGGCCACTTAATTATCAGCTTATTCCCACTGCCTAGGACAGTATCTATAAGGCAGTAGGCTCTCCATAAATGTTCTTGGAATGAATGAATGCATCTGAATTCTCAAATTAATTTTCTAATACAAATGAGTTCTTTTACTTGGAATGTCTAGGATTGTCTTAGTCCAGTTTAATTATATTTTTGGAATTGAGGTATCTTAAGTCCAAAGGGTTCTGCGATTGGTAATAAAATGTTATGCAATGAAATGAAACTAAACATGTTACTCTTTGAAACATAGATAACCAAGAACTTTTATGGATTGCAGGTTTGAGTGAGACTGCCAGGACTGCCTTGAGTGCCTGCTGGCTAGTGGCATCTGTGACTGGTCGATCTAAAGCCCAGCAGACCGCCCCATATCCATGTGCCCATGTGGCCTCATGTCACTTGGCTGATGTGTGTAGTCTACCTCTGACAGTTTTATATTCTCTTTTTAAACTTTCTACATTTGCTCTCCATCCCATCCCTTTATCTTTTTGCACTCAGTTTCTCTCTACCAGATCATTTCCACCAGTGTAAATACATGTTGTAGAATCTCATATTAGGAAAAAAAAAACCTCCCTTGACCTCAGACCCCTCTGTATCCTCTGTCCCATTTTCTCTGCTCTCCTTTACAGCAAACTGCTTGAAAGGGTTGTCAATAGTTGTCTCTCTTTCTCACCTGCTGTTCCCTCCTCAACCTACTCTAATACCACTCTTCTTCAGGTCCTTAGTGGTGTCCATGTAACTGAGTCCTAAGGTTCTGCTCTGCCTTTACTTTGTTTGATGTCTCAGAGTAGTTGGTATGGCCTCATTCTCAAAACATTTACTTCTCTTGGCTTTGAAAGCATGCTCTTCTAGTTTCCCTCCACGATTTGTGGCTGTTCCTTACAGTCTCTGTTGCTTCTCTTCCTGTCTGCTGTACCCCTGTATAGGTGTGCCCCAGGTCTGGGTTTCAGCCCTCTTTTCTTCTCCACCTATACTCACCCCTTAGGATCTCCTCCCTTCTTAGAGGTTTATATAAATCCACACGCAGATGACTTCCTCATTTGTAGATCCAGCCTCTATCTCCTCTGATCTCTTGAGACTTAAATCCAATGGCATCCTTGACCTCTTAATTCAGATGTCCAGTGGGCATCTTCAATTTTAACCATTCCGAACGAAAACTTTTGACTTATCCTGTCCTCCAGTCTGTTCCTCTCCCAGGTCTTCCATGTCCCACAAATGACACCATAAAATATAGCATGGCTCCAGTCCCAGTTTATGGTAAAAAGTTGAGGAAGTCGTGTGGTGGAGTGGTGGCAACCTTCTGCAAGGGCACTTTTATTAGGATGTGTCCTCTCTCTGAACCTTCTGCACTTTGGAGTAGAAGCCTCAGAACACATGTGCGTGGCCAGTTCTCCCTCCCGAATGCTCCTACTTCTCTCCCCTTCTTCTTAGGAGTTTTGGACTCATGGCTGTAGAAGCAGAGACACTGAAGGCTCTAGTGGGCAATGGTATTCTGACCACTCAAAAATTATACCTGCAAGAGAAGGCTGGCTTCCTAGTTTCCTGGGCAGTACGACTCCTGGGTCCCTGTGTCGTGGAGCAGGAATTTGGATGAGGGATAATGCATTTATGGAAATTCCTGCAGGCCAGTAGGTTTGTTCTGTTCCAATTCCATTCTTACTTTTTTTAAACTGCTAATTTGTTTTTGTCTTTTTTTTTTCTTTATCATCATGGGTATTTTGGTGGGGAGTGGGAGAATCTAAATCAAAGACTGTCAATCCAATGGTATTTTAAGCTAGAAACCCCCAGATAAATGCAAATAAAAACAATTATGAGAAACTTCTTTATACCCATCAGAATGACAAACTTCAGAAAGGTGAATGATACCTATGTTGGCTCTGATGTGGGGAGATGGGGACTTTTATATACTGCTGGGCAGAGCAGAATGGGTATAATGATTTTGGAAAGTAATTTGGCAGAACCTAGTGAAATGAAATGTGTATGACCTATGATCCAGAAACCCATTCGGGTGTGTATGTCCTAGAGAAATTCTTGGCATAGGACTGAAAGGCCATGTACAAAAATTGTTTGTAGTATTGCTTGTGATAGCAGGGAATTAATGGCAACCTAGGGGCCGACTACCCAGGGACTGGAGAAGTGAAGCATGGTGGAGGCAGCTCTGGGATGTGCAGCAGAGAGTCAAGAGCCTACATACAGCAATGTGGGTTTTAAAAATGGTGATGAGTGAAAAAAAAAATAGAAATGGAATGAAATTCATAAAAGTATGACTTAGGTAAGTTAAAAACACCCCCTCTCCTGGCAACATCTCATATTTTATAACGATTAGTGCATATTTAAACTTACATGTTAAATGTGTCAGAGAGGGTGCCTATGCAGGGGTTTGAAGCTGGTATTAGGGATGAAAGGGAAAAAGCCCCATTGCCTCCTGAGTCATTTCAGGGACATGGAATAGTGACATGTATAAACTCAAAGACAGGAAGCTCAGATCTGACATACTTCCCTTATGAATTTATGTTTCCCATATGTGGTATTTTCTTCTTTTAAAGAACTGCCTTTTAGACCCAGGTCCAGGACTAGCATGAGCAGGCCATGCCTTTGATGATGGTGGTGGACTGGACTTTATCTCCTTTTTGCCCAAGACTGCTCCAGGTTGCTGATGGTGTGAAGCTGCTGTTTGTGGTCAGTCGTCTTGTTGTCTAGAGGATGAGCCCTTAAGGACAGGGACTGTACACTCTCCCCTCAGGGTCCCCAGCACCTCGGTTAGTGATGGGCAATGAATGGGCTCTCAGCACTTGCCACTTCTATTGCATCACTTCATTGGCAACTGTCCTAGAGTATCTGCTCGCCCTGGCAAGAGGCTTATCAAGATATGTTGCCCCCAAAAAGGCAGGTCTCCCCCAGAGGGCAGTATGGGACTATCTACCAAGAGAGTAACATGTCATCTGGTCACAGGGAAAAAGCATAAAAATGAACTTTCCTGAATGATGTCCAACTCCGTCCCCACGAGGAGGCATCATCTTTTCCATCTAAGGAACACCTTTGTGGAGTTCTGTTCAAGCTCATCCAATCTCGCAAATCTATGTTAAATGCCTACTAAGTGCAAGGGGACAGAAGCCTAAGGGGCAGTTCCAGGGAGATGACCAGAACCCTTTAGAGGGAGTGGTAAATGGAGTGTGGTACACAGAGTTCAGTTCTTGATGCAATAAGGGGAATAATAGGAAATAATAAGGACTTACATTTATAGAATGCTTTATACCTTTTGAAAGTACTTTCATGCCAGTTATCTCAGCATGGTTTGGTGACCACAATCTCAGGCAGCACCTGAGATCAGGTAGATGTTTTCTTTGGAAAATGGTCTCCAGCATTGGGCAACCTCCTTCTCTGGGGTTGTGTGAGTGTGAGGGGGACAAAGGCAATTGTCGTGCGTGTCAGTAGAAGGCGATGAGGGAGCCCAGACTGAAAATCTTCCATCCCTCGGAGCAAAACATTACATCAGTAATTCCTAACCCTGCTTATTGATTCCCCAGGGTGTCTTGAAATTCTTCAAAGGAAATTAATTGTAATTCACTTCAATTTTTAAAGTACACATGTATGCTGCATAGCACAATGCGTCTGGGCAGGGGTGGGCCTGGGGAGGAGGTCTGGATGTGTGTCAGAGAAGTTGTCGATTAGCCAGAGAACAATAGGACGCTGGAACTCCCCCAGACTTGGAGGAGCGATTGGTCTGTGTTTGCACCTGCAGTGTAGGCAGAGGCAGAAGGGGGTGGCAGTGGTAATTGAAAAAGTTGACATAACTGTTGGGTGAACAGTGTGACTCCATATTTTCAACAGAAGATGCCTTGACTGGAGTCACTGGTATTAAGATGCCAGGCTCTTCTCAGAGTCTAGAAAAGCAGGCTTTCTGGCCCCCAGGGGGTATGTCAGCTCTGTGTTCCAGGGTGAGTGGCGAGGCCTCGTTTTACCATTACTAATGGGCTAATAGAATGAGTCAAGGCATTTAACATTTCTTGGTATCAAGAAAGTGCTGTTGGACAGCTGCTCAGTTTAAGGGCATAAAGGTGTCGGTCATTCTTTTTCATCTGTACCTAAATGAGAAACACCAAGTTTGCTGTGTTGTGGTGTCTGGTTAATGCAGACATGTGGATCACTCTGTGTTCTGGAGCCCAGAACTTAAAAGGCATCGTGCTGGATAGGGAGGAACTCATTCACAACTGGGCCTCGAGGGAATTTATCAAGGGCCGCCTCTGTTCCTTTCCCCCCGCCTTGCTGGGCCTGCATGGGAATGAAGGTTGTGGGCAGCCGCCAGTGTGTTTGGGCTGGAGGTAAACTTCTGTGCGTTCCGAATCTGATTTTACACAGCACAGTAGGAAAGGGGCCAGAGAGAGTGGCTGGCAGTGGAGGGCCTCTGTTCTGGGACTGTGCAGCAGCCTGGGAGAGGGTGATGGAAGTGGGGAGAGGGGAGAGTTAGGGAGGCCTTAATTCAGCTCTGACGGCTCAGAAAAAGAAGTTGCCGTGTCTCCTCATTCACAGTTGTGTTGCCAGTGCGGCCCCAACATTTTAGAGCCACGTGGACCTTGAGCTCTGGCACGGGCTGTAATTGGCTGTAAGGATGACTCTGCTTCTCTTTTCACTGGGGGACATGAGGAAAGGGATTGGGTTTAGGGAAGAAGCAGGCAGGTGTGAAGGGCACATCTTTGCTCCATTTTGTTTTTGAGCTTCCTCCTTCTGACTGCTCCTAAAGAGCTTCCTGTGCCTGCCTCTCCACTTGTCTGTTGGGAGCTGGCCAGCTGTCTGTCACCCAAATGGCAGGGACCCCAAAGGCCTTGCTCAGTTTCTGAATGTCCTGGTTTTAGTTTCAGAATATCCCGGAAGGCATGTGAGGATGTGCCATGTCCTGGTTCTTAGTCTCCAGATAAACGCAAATGCCCTTAATTGTCAACCCTTCCACAGCCTCCTGTCTGTCTTTCCTTCTACCCTCATAGGGTGGTGAATGTGGTGGGCCAATGGGCTCAGCTAGAGATGTTTCATCCCAGGTGAGAGCAGGTGTCTTAGCACCACTGTCCCATTCTCAGGCCCTGCCCCCAGCGGGAGATCTGTTCTGCGCCCCCGCCCTGCCTGCCCCTGGCAGTGGCCTGCACCTGTCACTCGCTGTGACTTTGCTCTGCCCATGGCAGGCAGAACAGAGTGCTCATAAAGCATGGGGAAGAAAAGCATAAGCATGAGCCGGCCAAGTGCAAAGGGCCAGCCTAACATGATGGGGACACCCTAGACCTGGGTTTGAGTCCTGACCCTGACTTTGCAAACTATGTAAGTTTGCCCAAGTCCCTTTATTTTGTTAGACTCAGTTTCTTCCTCTGCAAAATGTCTCTAATTTCTCTACCTCATAAATCTGATATGTAGTGTGGAAAAGCACTTTGCAAAATATTAACTACTAGATGAGAGGAAGGTACTGAACAGGATTGTACAGCTTCAGGCTTGTCCACCATGGCTCCAGGTCCTTTCCTTGGTTTGCCACCATAGGTGCATGGTGTTAGTTCCCATAGTCCCACTCTTGACCTCACGCTTCATGGCTTGTCCCTCCCCTAGATTTTCCCCATCAGTGGGGACATGTGCTCTTCCTGTCTCTAAGATACTGGAGGTGATTAAGAGAATGTCTTAATGAGTCCTGGCACTTTGAAACAAAGGCAGCTGCCAAGAAAGAGTACAAGAGGTGCTGCAGGTTTAAAAAGAGGCAGACAGCCTATTGCAGGAAGGCCACCAGTCTTACCATCCACTACAAATTCGTGAAGACAGAGGGTTCTGAGATGGGTTGTCCTGCAACAGCTGTGTAAGACATCGCTTCTCATTCCTCTTTTATGAGTAAGAAAGCTGTGGCTTTGTGAGCAGACAGCCCTCACCTCAATGTAAGCGGGGAATCCAGGCTTTGATCCCAGGTCTATCAAACTCCAGAGTCCATTCTCTTCCCACCGCAGTGTGGGGAATGTGCCTCTGCGTATGATCTAGATATGACAGCTCTCATCCTGTTGCTCCAAAATAGCTCAGAGCAGGACTTAACACTTTGATGAATCTGCAAAATAAATCTAGCTTTAGAACACATTGATGAGAAGTGGAGCTTCGCTCGAGATTTTCTGGGGCCAGATGAGGAAGACATTTTGCATTGTAAAACGTTTAGAAAAACTTCCTTGAATTTCTTGAATTCTCTTTTGACATCTCTGTTCTTTTCCCTAATGTGTTTCTCTCAGCTCCACTTTCAGGGCTGGTTTGTCTGTTTGTTTTCTCTTGCTTTTTTCTTTGGTTGCATGGTACCCTCTCCGTTGTTCCATGTAGTTCCTTGCCCAGCCTTGCCGGCATACACAGAGCAGCCAGGCAGACTGTATGCAGCTAGTTGAGCCGACTTCCTTTGAGAGCAACCAGGAGGGCACCTGCAGTTACTCCAGCCGGTCCCCAGGTGGCCGAGCCAAGTATCCACCCAACAGAGCTGGTGTCCCCCAAGGCTAGGGAGGACTGAGCTATTTAAAAAATGGGAGTTTTCTCTCTATTGTTTCATGTGGAAGAGCATGAAAAAGGACAGAGAATTAAAAGAGAAGGTTTAAGCTACCCAAAGGCCAGTGGGGAAGGAGACGAGGATCTCTCTACAAGATATTGAAAAGTGGAATTACAGGACTGGGTAGTTGTCTGGAGAGATCTAGAAAGGAAAGGGAAGGATGACTCCTAGGTTTTTGGTCATAGCAACAGGAGAGAAGGAGAATGAGATGGAGAATTCTAGAAGAGAATTGGATTTGAGATGAGGTGGGAGGAAGAATAGAGAAGATACTGTATTTTCTGATGGTAGGGCTTCTTGCTGCCTCCTGGGGACACCCTCCCCCCATGGCCCACCCCGTCTGATGCTCGCAGACATGCTCTTGGACCCTGGCTGGGCACTGGGTGCCAGAGGGGAGATGGGAGCGGCTGGCTCAAGAGCTGGGGAAGCAGGGCCCTGGTCGCCACCGTGAGTGCTCCTCGGGCCCTCGACTGCGTTTGGAGTCCCCCGGGTTTGCTCTCACCTCTGGGGTCTCCTCTTCCATATTTTCTGGCTGTGGTTCCTCTGTCTTTATTCTCTGTCAGTTTGTACCCACTGGCTTTTGATCCTTTAGAAATGTCTTACGTCTCTGGTTCACTGGTGGCATTCTTGTTTTCCCGTACTAGTTACAGACGTATTCCTAAAGGGGAGGGAAAGGAGGGAGGTGTGTACTCAGACCGAGCTCTTAACTCCCTTAGAATTACTTGTTTTTGTTTCTCATCACCTTTCATGACTTTGAGTTCTGGGAGGACAGGAAAAATGCCTTGTTCATCCTTTGTCGAAGCACTAACTGATCCTTCTTTTACATGCACTGGGGAACTTGGTAAGGAATTCTATGGTTGCTTCTTTAGTAAACTTAAAAAAAAGATAAAAATAAATTACATTATCTTCTAACTCAAGATGTCTTTTTTTTTCCTGTTTCATCACTTCAACACTATTCCTGAATGCCTCTTCTGTGCTTAGCATGAATTTAATCAAACATAGACAAGGAAAATAAAAACATACCTGCAGACCTAAAGTGTGGAACTCTTTCCCCCTGCTTGTAACTCTAGATTTCAGGACTGGGGTGGGTGGGGGCTGATGGACAGGCTGGTGTGTGGTGATGGTTCCCTGGCTGCAGGAAGTTCCCTGTGTGGATGCCTGGGTGGTGGGCGAGCTTTCCTCAGCCCACCCACATGTCTTTGTTGCATACCTGCCCTGTGTGTGGCATATGCCGGGAGTATGTGGCACAAAGGTGATGTTCCACAGGGGCCCCATTCTCCAAGAGCCAGAGGGATAAACCCAAGATACCATCAGCAGTTGGGAAATAGTCCAAGTTAGAGAGTTAAAAATTGTAACATTTGATGAATCTGGCCCCAGCCTCACCTCACTTACTAAATTAGTGGTTCATGCAGTAAAGATCATTCAGGTTCTGACAAGGGAGAGCATATTTGTATCTTTGCATATGGCTCCTAAATTTCCATCGGTTCAAAGAGAATCCTCACCAACCCCACTTTGGGGAGATGGTTGCTGTCACAGCACACCACACTGAGCACCCCCAGCATTCGTGGGGAGGGCGGAATGGGAGGACTCATGCAAATTCTTCTTTCTGCAAATGGCTAGTCCTGAATCATCTTGGAGCCCACCTGGCAACTTGCTCTCAAGATAAAATAGCATCCCTTTTCTAGACTGGCTGCTTATATGCTCTCCAGCAGGGCTGACCTCAGAGTCCAGTGCATGGAGCAGTCCTATTTACCTTGCTCAACTATGGTTTTTTTTTTGGCAGGGATGGGGGATACTTCCAGGACTGGTAGAAGGATATAGCAGGCGCTGCTGTGGGTGTCCCAGCATCTGTGAGGTCACCACACAAGAGCCATGCAGCACAGTCTGAATTTTGCCTCTGCCTGTAATAGAGGATGAAGTGAATCTCAGCAGAAGGGCCCAGGCTTGCTTGATGCCAAGCATTGTATTCAGAGCACGTCAGAATACAGTGGGCTTAATGGATACAACTATTATAGATGATCTAATTAATACAGCAGACCGCTGTTTCATTACAGGGGCTGCGGGCTCCCGTCAGCTCTTGCCGTTTGGAGTTACTGCCATCAGCTTCTTGTTCCTGGCGTTTGGATGGCTAATGCACTATAAGAAAACTCAGAGGCACTTAATGAGATGATCAAATGCCATGCTGAATTAATGTTTACAGCTCCTTGGCTTGGGCTCCCTAAATCTAGAAGTACTCAGGACTGAAAGCTAAGACTCTGTCTTGGTCCAGTGCTCTCTCTGCTTACCCTCATTATTCTCTGGCAGCATGTGCCCTCAGAGGCTCCCACAGCCTGTTCAGTTGGGGAGCACATTCCTGCGTGGTGGGAGAAATCATGAAATGTACCGTACATACCGCGGGGAAGGCTCTTCTGGTGGCTGGTGGGGCTGTGGCACCTACTGCAGTGTTGTTATTGCCATATACCCGTGTTTGGTATAAATGACATCTGATGTGTTTTCCTTCTCCAAAGCACACCATTCTTAAAAGTGTTGTTCTTTGCAGCTGTACCTGCTGGAGACTTTCTTAATTCCCAAAGGATCTGGACCGTTGTGTTTTAAGTTTATGTTGCTATCCTGCATTGTAGGGTAATTGGTGAGGCCATACTCCCAGGGCTTTTAAGTTCTTTTCAGGTGTTGTGCCTCATTTTGCTAGTGGACATCATGAGGCAAGGGCCTGGATTTGAGCCGCAGGGTTCAAAATAGCCAGCATATCTGGGCTTCTCCGGGAGTGGCTAATAACCAAGCAAAAAAAACCACGCTTTATTGTTATTCTATTTGGGGATTTTTTTTTCCCCTATCAAAATAGAACTCTTTAAAAGTGAAATCCATATATACAGAGTATGTAGTGTATTCATTTTTCTACTGCTGCGAGAAAAGATTGCCACACATTTAGTAGCTTTAAAAACCCAGAGACTTATTACCTTCCAGTTCTGTGCAGTTGAAGTCTGCTATGGGTCTCGCTGGACTAAAACAAGGTGTCAGCAGAATGTTCCTTTCTGGAGGTGCTAGGGGAGAATCTGTTCTCTGCTTGTTCTGGTTGTTGGCAAAGTTCATTGCTTTGCAGCTGCAGGACTGCAGCCTCTGCTCTTGCTGACTGTTACCTGGGGGCTGTGTCCTTCCTCTAGGGCTGCTGCCTTCTCTTCTGACCTCCTGCCTCCATCCTCCAAGCCAGCAATAGCAGGTTGAGTCTTTCTCGTGCCACATCTCTCTGACCCATTTTCTGGCCCTTCTTCTGCCTTTAAGAGCTCCTGTGATGAGAGAGATCACACGAATAGAAGAGACCATGGTAATCTAGGACAATCTCTCCATTTTAAAACCATCTGACTAGCAACCTTAATTCTCTTATTTTACAGCTTCTGGGGATTAGGATGTGGGCATCCTTGGGGGGGCATTATTCTGCCTACCACATATAGTTTCTTCAGAAAATCTATGTGCATTTGATTTAAATTCTGGAGATTACAACAGGAGGGAAACTAACATTATAGAACCCCTACTGTGTGCCAAGCACCATGCTGGACCTGGGCAGACATTGTGTGCATTAGGTCCGTATTATTCCTCATTTTGCTGATGAGTTAACTGAGATTTGGAAAAATTAAGTGACTTGCATAAGATCCTAAAGCTAGTATTGACAGAGCCAGGATTTGAGCCCAAGAAGGTGAGACTCCAAAGTCCAAATACTGCTCATTCCCCGTATCATGTTTCTCCTGGGATCTCAAACAAGAGCCTCAGTATTAGTGGCTTGTTTAAATAAAAATATTTCCTATAGGTTCACTATAATCTGTTTTAGGTCTGTGCTTCAGATGGAGTGCAGATGACCTGTGGCTGGGCCAGGCTCAAAGTTAGTTGAGTGGCTTAAAGTGGAGCCGGACCTCTTGCCCCTAGAGTGCTCTATGGCTGGGTGTTGGAAAGCTGGTTGGAGCCCGTTCTGTGTTCTGTTCACCTCAGCTACTCGGGGCTCTGCAGGAGGCTGGCTTTGGACAAGCAGTGCCTGTTCTCCCAGTTGACTGGATCTTAGGGGCCTGGGGCGCCCTGCCAACTGTGTCAGACTGGAAGAGTTCTGTGGGAAAGAACCTTCCAGGAATCGCAGGGACAGAGGAGACAGGGTGGGCAGAAGGGTGAGCCAGGTTTGGGTGGCTGTTGGCAGGGCCACATCTGGAGGCTTCCAGGTCTGTAAAACACCCCAGTCGTGTGATCACTGATTTCCTGCAGATCAGTTGGTTTGGATCTGGGTAACTGCTGATGCTATGGTGCTTTGGAAGCTCTCAGGTCAAGCCAGAGATATTTGGCTCACGCCTCAGTTTAAAAGCTCCTCGGAGACGCCGCCCCATCCCTGAGATGTCTGCCGCAGTAACGACTCAGGCAGGCTGCAGTTATTTCAGTCTTGCATACACACATATGTACACTCACGTACGCACTTTGAATAATGTGATCAGTTTATGTCCTGCTTCACTATTCTAGTTTTTCTCTTCCAATTTTGGTACTGCTGTGACAGGCTGGCAGGGCACCATGATTCTGTCTTTGCATGTTGATTAAAGCAACTCTAACAGGCCAGGACTGCAAGTTGCTAACTTGCTTTTGGGCCCTGGCTGCTGCGGAATTTATGTCTCTCCTAATCTCTTCTCCCTCTTAGCTCCTACATCAGGAGTCTGGAGTATTGTATGAAGTGGTGCCAGCGTCTTTCTGCTTGCACTCAGAAGTGTGGGAGCTCCCCAACTCTGGCAGGAGCCTTGGGGAGCTGACACCTGGGGCCTCTTTCTGTTGATGACCAATTCCTACCTACAAACCACCCATATGGGAAGATGTTGGGCTTTGGGTTCCTTTGTTTCATTTCAGTAAACTCTGATTAGCATCTGCTTTGGATATTCAAAGGCAAAAAATGACAAATCTCTCCCTCAATTAAAAAGACAAATAGAGCAGCTTTATTAAATGCTATGGAAGGCCGGGAAGTTAAGGGTATCATGGGGAAACATAGGAAAGGGCCCACCGCAGTCTTGGCAGTGGGTGGGCAAGAAAGGCTCCTGAAGGAACTGCCATGCAAGCTAGACCTAAAAATAATTTGGAGATCTTCAGGTGAGGGAGGAGTGTGTGTGTGCGCGTGCGTGAGTGTGTATGTGCGCGTGCGCGTGCGTGTGTGCAGGGGATTCAAGAGAAAGTAAGAGTTCTAAGCAGAATAAATATCATGGGCAAAAGCCCAGAGGCCAGAGGGAGTTAGGCAAGTGAGAGCAGTAGGAGAGGTGATGGGTGTGACTTAAAATGCAGTAGGATTACAGACGGAGGTGGAGAAATTAGCCAGAACAAAGAGGAAGAAATGTGTTTTAGCCTCAGAGAAATGGAGAGCTACTGAGCTATTAAAGAAGAGTCGTTATGTGAACAAATTTGTCTTTAAGAAGATTATTTTAGCTGGGATGTGGAGAGTGGCTTGAAGCAGGCAGCACTAGAATCAGGGAGACCCACTGTAAGTAGTCTTCATTGAAAAATCAGTGGCTTGGCATAAGGACTGGGTTGGAGAAAGTGGTGGATTTGAGAAATATTTAGGAATGATGAAGGATCGGACTGGGTGATTGATTCAACAGGGCTGAGGGAGAGAAGCTAGTAACAAGAATACTCTGATTTCTGCCTTAGGGAACCGGGTGGAAAATCTAACTGTTTGTTATTCAGGAACATGAAATGCAGAGCAAGTGTGGGAGGATGGGTGGAAAAGATGAGTGGAGTCTGGACTCATTGCATGTGGAGGGCTGTGGGACAGCCAGGGTTGTTTCAGTTGGTACTGACTCATGGCTGGGTTGGTTATTAAAATATTAACATATTGGTATACTGTTGATAAGGAGCCACTGCCCTGAGCAGCCCCTCATCCATGTTCCCCCTTCCACTGCCTTACTTTCCCTAACTCACCCAGTTGTCAGCACCTCCCCAAGAACAGAAACTAGGTGGCTAATGTGCAGCCTCCTGTTCTGACTGGTCGGTGCCCTGGCCGTATCAGCTAGTATTTTAACGTCTCCTCTGAGAGATGGCTCAGTGTCCTGCAGGCGGTTGGTAGTAAAAAGTCAAGAGCTCAGGAGAAAGAGAGGTCATGGCTAGGAGGACCCTATTTGAGGTCCTCAGCCTAAAGGCTGAAGCCTTGGCGTGGATGAGAGTCTTCAAGAAGAGTATACAGAATAAGAAGCAAGGGGCCTCAGGCTCAGGAATGTGGACTTGACCCTACAGGAGCCAGTAGAGTATCTAAAGCAGGGCTGTGAGGCAACTAATGGAACCTTCAGGTCTGAGAAGGGTGCCAAAGGAGCCTGGCAAGGTTGCTGCCCTCAAGGAACTTACAATGTCTTTGGGGGTAGACAAGGTCAATACTGCCCTTTGAAAGAACTGGCTCACCATCTCAACAGTAGAGATGGGTCCTTGGGACTAAGTGACTTCTCAATTTCCTTTCAAAGCTGAGATTCCTGGGTGAGTGGGGGATGTTCTTAATCAAAGTATGCACTTTTGTATGGCCCTTTGCACTCTAAAGGACCCTCAGATGTTTACTGCCTTCCTCCATCCCTCTGGCAGCTAAGTTAGAGGGTATTGCAGAAACATGGAACGGAGGCTCAGCAAAGTCTGAAGCTAACTGATACGTTTTGGATCCGGCCTTCAAATCTGAGTCTTTGGATCCAAGGGTTGGCTCTTTCTCATGTCTCCAGTGGTTTGCAAATTGTGTTTCTTAGAACCCGTAAGAGACTGAGCTGGGTTGTAGGTGTTGGGAACTGTCTGGAAAGCAGGGCTCAACTCCCAGCCTACCTCAGCCAGGGCTGTCAGGCACTTGTCAGTTTTCTAGATCAGCCTTCTTGGGAAATTTTCTCCCAAGGAAGTATTTCCCAGTGTGGGGAACCTACCCTATCCTGTCTGTAAGACTTTGCTAAGCAGGCCTGCCTGTAAACCATCCTTCAAAGTTAGTGTTGGCTCCTTCGTTTAACACACGCAAGACCTAGCAAGCCGCTTCCTTTGTTCTAACCCTAGCCCTTTGGCTCCAACTCCGGCCTCTTCCTTCTGGACCTGTGCTCTGTGGTGTGGTCCTTCTCAGCAGGGTATCTTCTTACTTTCTGTCCCCTGCCCTATTCTGTGGATTCCTGGCACTCCAGATGCTGGAAGAGTGAATATAAAAAATTTATCAGCTTGGATTCTTTCTTGGACACACATTGTTGGTAACCCTGTGGCCATATAAGCACATTTTTAGTATCTTCAAACCTTGATAGACTTGTGTTTGGACACTGAGTGGCAGTGTTTTCCTGAAATCATTGCATCTCATGCATTTCAGTTGTCCAATTTCTTTGTTCTCAGAAATTGTGCCTTCATTAGAATAATCCCTCTTCTGTTAAAATATTTTTTTAAAGTCTGTACTTTACCTACATGCACCAAGAGAGATGAGTTAGAGGATAAAGAAAAAGGACCCAGAGGCAAAGAAAATAATCTTCCTAATGATGGAACAAAATTAAGAACTAATGTTCCTCTATTTTCTATTTCTGGGAATTGCCTAGAATTTAGTGGCATCTTCCTGATTCAGACAGCTTGTGAAACAGGCCTAAGTCTTTCTCTTCTTCTCAAATATATATTGAGCACCTATAGTATAGGTGCAAAGCTTAGTTCTAGATTCTGTAGAGGATACAAAGATTTTAAGAAATGATTTCTGCCTGCAAGGGAGTTTAAGGTCCCAGCATGCATTCAAATAATGCAAAGAGGAGGCAGGGATGGCTGAAGGATTAATAGCTGAGAGTGGCCTGAAAATGGAAGTAATCAGCTTCTGTCAAAGTTCCAGATTAGGACATTGGTGTTATGACAGGTGATCCTTTTATATCCTGTTCCAGAAGTGTGAGGGTTGATGGCAGAGTTCCACAGGGGCCAGAGGGCAGGAAAGGTTCAGCAAAGGGGAGCTGACATTGTTAAGTCAACTCCCAGTCGCTGGTGTCGTTGATGGTGGAGAGTTTTGGACTCAAATGAAATTCTCAGGCTGGGACAACTCTCAGTATTTCAATTGTGTGTTTCTGAAAATCTGCATGATCACTAGTAGCTCTTGGTTTCTTAGCCTCTGACAGAATGGAGCAGTGGGAAACCATCCCCTGGCATGGCTCAGCCTACCAGGTCCCCCGCCGGGAGGGCACAGGTCTGGCAGAGAGACCAGGTTCACATCTCTGCTGCCCTTTCCCACCCTTCTGTGTTAGTTGCTTAGCTTTTCTTGCTTCAGTTTCCTTACAGTGCCAAAGGGAAGTAGTGCCTCCCTTGCTGGGTTGAGAGGATGGGGAAGTGTTTGGTGTGTAGTAGGGACTCCATAAATAGTCCCTCCTTAATTTTACTATGAATCCATGGGCTTCATGGTGGATGATGGACCACAGGCTGTGGCGGCCTAGCACATGCGTTACACTTCACTCCCACAGTGAGCAGGAAGGGTGGAATGAGAGGATCAGGCTCTTCTCTAGAGCCTCTTGATCTCTGTATGTTATTCCTGCTCATACACTGACAAAATGAAAGTAGAAAAATCAGCCAGAACATTCTGAGTTGGAAAGGATCTTTCCATATGATGTAAAATAAAGGTATTTAATAGGAGAGGTGGCCGAGGCCTAGAACAGGTGAAATGACACCCCAAAGGTGAAGCAGAGAACATAGCCCTGCCTTGACTCCCAAATCAATGCTCGTCTTCCACGTATTGCTCCAAAAATTGATGACAGCTCAGGGACTTGGGAGATTTAGCTCATACATCATGGACTAATGTTCCCTTGGGCTGGATGACCTAATTTTGTGCTGGGTCACCCAAATCTGTCAAATTTATCACAGACAAATCTGTTGTCCTCAGCATCTCACTCAAGGAATCAGAGCATAAAGGTAGCATAAAATGGTAGTGGAATGTGTTTTCTGCCTGTTTTTATTACTTAGCTCCTACTTTACCATTGGTTCCTTAAGCATGTCTGTGCTCTGGCTTGACATTCATGCACTTGGTATATATTCCATGTGTACAAGGCTTTGTATACTATGGGGGATGCAAAGAAATATAAGACAGAACTTGATCTGAAGTGTTTTATTATCTAGCATGTAGAGAAGACGTGCATAGTTGAAAAGCTGGATAAACCACATGGAAGAAAATAAAACTAAACAAGAATGCAAGGCACTGGACAATTAAGTCTCAAATGAGAATCTCTATCTATGGTTCCCATGTGCTAATTTATTGGTCGGTGCCTGTTGATGCCAAAATTTTCATCAGTTTTTTTGAAATGAGAAAAACCTGGCAAGTGGTGATTATTTCATAAGGCTAAATGTATTTTTTTGTGACTTTCTGAGATTTTAGTGCTAAAATGCTCCTTCTCTTATAAAATGATGGGGTATAAATAGTGGTGGTCATTTCAGAGAGCCCATACTTAGAAAAATAAGTTGGCCACATTATATGGGTTCCCTTTGAAATTTTACACATCCTTGAAATCCAGAACCAGGGAAACGACTGGTGTGGGCACAATTACTGAGTAGTGGGGTGTGCAGGGAAAATTCCCAGGACAAGGACAGACACTGAGAAGGAGTAGGAATGTGGAGAGCTGGAGGGAGCCTCCCCCTCGAGAAGAGCTTTGCGGATAAAATGGGAAGATTTGTTCTGGGGAACGGTGAGAAAAGTTTGGAAGTCTTGTCCATTTACCTGCTGTGCCCATAAAAAAGTTCACTCAGCTGTTACCACAGTAGAGACAGATCTCTGGCTCCCTTGAATTAACCAAGCCATGGTCCTCAACAACTTGCTCTAGTCGCTGAATCAATGATCCAGTGCGCTCGTATTTCAGACCTGGCCTACTCATTCACGTGCCAAATTTTGACTTGTGTCTAGTGAGCAGGTCAGTTCCAGTTCAGACCTCTTGCTTCCATCCTTGACCACACTTTGGACTCGTCTTTGGGGTAGACTGAGCTTGCTCATTCTGGCCTTGTCCTGAGTTGTGCACCCCGGGTCAGGCCCTTGAGGGAAGCACCCATGTTGAGTTGGTGCCGCCTCCTGGCAAGGGCCCAGGGAGCAGTGGTAGGCAGGGCCCATTGCAGGGGAGACTGAGAGAGCATGGGAGAGGCCTCAACAGGACGTGTGACTGGGTGGAGAGGGCGGCATCAGTACCTAAGTCTGGGAGTCTGGGGCCGGGGGTGGCCACCGTTGACTAAACTGTGGAGAGAGCCTATTTGGAGAAGGAAAAGAATTTGGTTTCAGAGTCGTTGAGCCCAGGAATGGAAAGGGAGGTGAAGAGAGGCTGGAGGAGAAGGACAAGGTCCCTCTGCAGTTGAGAAAGATTTGTGATTAAGGACTTGCGGAGGGAAAATGCAGCTTTGCTGCAGGTCCAAGCAAGCCTGGGGAAGGAAGAAACTGAGAAGAGCGTAGCCTTCTGTGCAGGCCGGAAATTCGTGCAGGAGGGGCTGGGCAGATGGGCAGCAGGCTGGGAGGCCCCTGGAAGACAGGATGAAAGAAACCCCTAATCTGGAGATCATTGACTTGGGTCTTGGTAGGAACGCATACTTTCTGGGCTAGAGGCATGTTTCCCTAGAGATGAGCAGCCTGTGGGGGAGGGAGGGGTGTGCTTGTTCTGTGAGCCTCTGGGTGCTGTGAGGTGTTCCCTCGGCACAAACCTCGGCCTCCTTTGCTTGGTGTCTTCACGCCTTTCCCTGCCCCCCACTCCTCCTCAGGGGAAAGAAGTCTGCTTCCAGAACTAAGTGGCTGCAGGGCACAGATTGGGTAGGAGCTGAGGGGGCCATCCTTCTGCAGGCCTTCCTTACGGGCAGCTGGAAACAGTGCATCTATTTGAGCTTATTTATGTGCCTGGAGTTGAGAGCCCGTGTTTTGCTTATTCAACTGGCTTCCCACGCCACCAGGAAGGTGCTAAGCAGCAGAAATGCATATTCACCCTCTCCCCTCTCCCTCTCACACAGCTCGCTCTCTGGTATTCTTCAACCCCAACGGGAGCTAATATTTACCTGCAGCATTAGCTGTGGGGCCGTGGGATGTGACAACTGGAGGTGGAGAAGACTTTTTTCTCCCTTCCTCCTCCACCTGTCTTTCCCTGGAAGTTTGAAAAGGGTAAAAATTGTAATTATAATCTTCATGACTGCCTGATTGAGATTTCAGAGATTGCTGGGAGGAGAGTCAGGGGGTCTCGTGGTAGCTTCTCTACTCAAAGGCAAGGAAGCAGATGTGTTTGGTGGGCAGGTGCCTTTGGGAAGATGCCCTAGAGACTGGGCCAGCCACTGGGCAGTCTGAGAAGGCGAGCACTGGTCCTTATGAATTAAGGACTCTAGATTTGGGAACTCGAGGGCATGGGCGACAGAGTCGCAGGCATTGCTGTGACTAGTCTCACTTGGTGCTGGCCAGCACAGACAGCCTCTACGAGGTGTCCTATGCCTAGATGTATACCTGGTCCCTACTCCCTGGGGATATGCAGAAAGGGCAGTTCCGGCCAAGCCCGCTGGCTGGTGCTGACTCAGCCTCACTATTCACCTGCTCACCTATCAGAAGTCATGTATGTATAGTAAGTTGAGCAAATGTCTAAGGACAGGAATAGGAGACATGTCTCAGCTCAACATGGTTTGTGAATGACAGAAAGATGAATAACTGGTGACGTTCTGAGACTTTGGTACATTCCCACCATGGGAAAAGTTTCCCAGGGATGCTGGAGGAAGGGAGACAGTGTAGGAATGAAAAAGGGAATCTCAAAGTTGGGAGTGGGTAGGGATGTCACGTGGATTCTGGGTGTGGTGCGGGTCCATCTGTGTCCGTGAGCTAGCTCCCTGTAGTGGGCCAGATGCCGTCCTCCACCGCCTTTGCCTGCCTTTTCAGCCGCTTACCAGAAAGCCTGTTTTCTGTTCTTCAGACTGCTCTTTTAAGCTGTGTGTCATGATTTTCTCTCGCCCCAAGTTGTCCTCTCATTGCCATAGTAGCTGGCGAGGGATCACCGGCTGGCTGGGGACGTCCTGCAGGCAGGGCATGGAGGCAGAAGGCGCAGCTGATCCTGGGCTGGTGCCTCTGGAACTCCCTGTGCTACAAGCCCCTTTGTTACCCCCATCCCTACCTCTCTACAGTTCCCACAATCCAAGCCCACCAAAAGGCAAAAGTTGGGGAGGAAGAATTAGTAACATTTTCCTTTTGTTCTGTCATTTCAGAAGCAGCCTAGGAATGCATGGACTGCCTCTCTTAGAGTAGAGCTATGGAAGGCCTGAGATGGGATGGCTGTTTGCGGGAAGAACTCCAAGGGAACATGGGCTGACTTGTCCCACCCACAACTAGGAAGAGAACTAGTAGAGATGGAGCTAGGATTTAGCCTGGGGAGTCACTGCTAAGAAATGAGCAAATCTGATGTGCTGTGGGCCCTTGGCATCTGTGAGCTAAGCAGCCCCAGCTGAGAATCTGGAAGCCCACAGATACAGAAGTTTCCATCTGACTCTTGACTTCACTTTTGAGGGTCCTGTGTTTTTAGTGCTTTGTATTCCCACGTTAGCCTTTCCATCTTTCACTTTGGTTTTCTGTCACACCTCGTGGATATTTTTCACAAGACACATTTTAAACCATTTATTTATCCATCCTTCCATCCATTTATTTATCTGTCCATCCATCCAGTCACCTGTGTATCCATCTATCTATCCATCCATCCATCTATTCAGCAAATATTCAAGACATAATTATTGAGTGTCTACTGCAACAATGTTCTTTTCCAACTATGAGGGTATGATAGGGAACAAGAGTGGCAGTCTCTGTTCTCAAGTGGTTTACATTCTTCTGATGCAGATTAACAACAAATAAATAATAAAATACCAGATGGTAAAATGTGGAAAATTAACATAGGGTGATGTCATAGAGAGTGTCTGGGTGGGTGGTCCAGAAAGGCCTCTGAGAAGGTAGCATATAAGCTCAGATTGGAGCACTGGGAAGTAGCCACTGTGGAAAGATGAGGGAAGAGCATTGCCAGTGCAGGGAACAGCTACTTCAATACCCTAAGGCAGAAACAAGCCTGTGTGTTTGAGAAATCCAAGGTCAGTATGAGTGGAATGAGTGAGGGAGAGGTGTGTAGGACACAGGTCAGAGGGTCATTGTGTCAGACCCCTTACATGGTCCACATCAGAGTCTCTTGGTTTCACCTGTCTCTGTGACCTTTGGCTGCTTGTTCCAGCCTAGCCACATTGCAGTGACTGACCACTCATGTTGGCATGTAAAATCTGATAGCCTCTCACCTTATGCTATGCACCCTGGAGCTCCCCTGTTGATACTGACCCATGAGATACTCAGGATTCTTTTGGAAAACTGCAAGTTGAAGTAGGAAACAAACTCATTGAGTGATGAACTTTGACCAATGGGAGATCCAGCAAGTTAATTCTTCTCTTTGCTCTGATGCCAAGACACAGTTACCTGGCTTTTTAGCAGAGACCAGCTTGATAATACAACCTCATATTGGCTGTCCCTCTTTCCCTGCCCTACTTCCCTTTTCCCTCACTCCTGCTTCCACGTGATTGCACCTAACCCCTGCCTCAAGCTCTGCTTTTTGGGGAAGCTGGGCTAAGACAGATAGGAAAGCATTAGCTGATACAGGGCTTTGAAGTGATGGTAAGGAATTCTATTCTGGGAATTAGGGGAGACAGTCAGGAGTACTGAACGGGGGAATGACAATCTGGTTTACTTTGTAAAAAGATGACTGATTGCAGTTAGGAAAATAGATTGAAGGGAGGCAGAAGCGGGAGCAGAATGAGCAGTGGGAAGTTATTACCATAGTTCATGTGAGAGATGAATGATAGCCCAACAAGAGTGGGTGGGAGCAGTGGTGGTCATGAGCATGTGTGTTGGTGACAAGGCCAGGCTGCACTTAGATGGGTGCTGGGTGGTGGGCCAGGCTGCATAGCAGCCTTTAGGTTTGGAATTAAAATATGTGGTTTCAGCCAGATGACAAATTATACCTCCCATGGCCCTTCTATGCTGAAATAGGCTTTCCCTTGGGGAACACTGCTCAGGAGAACTGAAACTTTACAGTAACTTCAGGGGAGCATTTTTCAAACTGCTCCTTGCTTAGGAGAAGGAGCTTGGGTTTCCCACTCTCAGTTGAATCAGAGTAGCCCTCTGCCTTCATCCGTTTTAATTTGTTTACACTTAGAGTAGTATTTCTTTTGCAGAAAGGGATCTATGGCTAAATTGTAAGGAAATGTTTCTTCCATTAATGAAAAATAATTTAGTTAATTTTTTTAGGCTGTCTTGGATTGATAATCTGAGTTTCACTGCCAGCTTGGCCAGTTCCTAGTTATGTGGCCTTGATCTAAGTTTCTCATCTGTAGTATGGAGATTAATAACACCAACTGCTTGGAGTTGTGAGAGCTAATGACTTAGGTATGTGAAGTGCCTGATATATGCTCTTTCTATCTCCTCACTATACCCATAGTAATAAATCCTGTAAAGTTCAATGAGGTTGAATTGAGTTGGGTTCAGCCTTGGTCCTCATCTGACAGACCTTCCAGGGTTTAGCCTGGAGGGTTTGGAATTTGTACCATTAAGGGAGGTAATAGATCCTTAGAGGACATTCCCCTGGAGATATTCAGTAGGCTCAGTCCAGCTGTTTCTTTTGAGAGGCTCAGTGCAGCCTCTGTCCATGAATTACTCCAGTGGTGCCCCTGTGAAATAAAGTTTGAAATAAGGGTTGCTCAATCCACTTATAAATAGGTAAATAGGTAGAAGATTCAAATACTGCAAGCAGATGTACCTTTCCACTTTGCAGTCAAACTCGAAGGCATTTCCCCCTTGATGCTGTCTCCTTTACTCGCTCAACTCAAACTATTGCTGGCTCTTGCAGAATAAATCATCAATTGCTAATGGTGGCTGATGTGAACAATTCATGAACCTTAGATGCATCCTAGATATAATAATGTGGCTTTTTTGGGGAAATTTTGAAAGTATTTTATGTTAGAAGTTATGGAAAAGCACACAGCAGAAAACTAAAATCATCTACAATCCCATAATATATAATCACAAACACTGGATAAATACTCCTGTATACACTTGTATATACCCATGTACAATGTATTATGCTAACTGGCAACTCATTTAATGTGCACATATTGCTTTTGTAACCTGCTTTACTGACTGATAATATACTCTGAGGAATTTCCTATGTCATTAAATATTTTATCTAATGACTTATTTAATATATAATTTTTAATAATTATAAAATATTCCATATATGACTGTGTTATATATAATATGTTAAACAGTTCCTTATTGCTGTTTACTTGGATTGTATTTTTTTATATTTGGATTAACAGTCCAAAGGACAATTTTATAAACACATCTCTGTATACAAGTTCAATGATCTCATAAGGACAAATTCTTACAATTGGAGTTATTAGGGCACAGGCTACAAATATATTTATGACTCTTGAGAAGTACTGCCCAAGTTCCCTCCAGAGAGTTTATACGGATTACACCCCTGCCAGGAGTGGATGGGATTGCTCACATCTTTGCCAGCTCTGTATATTTTAATTAGTAAGAATATCTTCTGAACTTGTCTTAAACATGTATTTGAATTATGTTATATAGTATAGAAAACAATTAAGAAACATCCAGATACCCACCACTAAGATTAAATGGATCATAATATTTGCCATATTTGCTCTGTCTCCCATTTTAAAAATAAAATGTTACAAATGTATTTATGCACACATATCCCTTTCCCTCACTCCAGAAGTCACCACTCCTCTGAAATTGATATTTCATAACTATGTGCATTTTTGTAATTTTACTACATATGTATATTTTAAATAAAGTAAATAAAAATTTTTTGTGAGTTTTAAAGTTTTATATGACATATAGAATGTGTCCTTTTGTAGCAAAATGCCCATTTATTTTTAAGGTTTGCCAATGCTCTTACATACCTACTTAGTTCATTATTTCACTTTCTACATGGAAGTACATTGTGTGAATAAATCACAGGTTGTTAACTTCCTCCCATTCTGAGGGGAGTTGAATAGCTCCATTTCTCTTGCTATTAGGAGCAATTTTAAAATTACCATCCTTGTCCATGTGTGTTGAGATTTTCTGTAGGGTAGATGCCTAAAAGTGGAATTGCTGAGTGTTGGAATGCACATTTCCAACTTTTTATTTATTTATTTTTTATTAAGGTATTATAGATATATGATCTTATGAAGGTTTCACATGAGCAACATTGTGGTTACTATATTCACCCATATTGTCAAGTCCCCACCCCATTGCAGTCACTGTCGATCAGCATACTAAGATGCTGTTGAGCCACTACTTGTCTTCTCTGTGCTATACTGCCTTCCCTGAGGCCCCCCTACATTATGTGTGGTAATCATTATGCCCTTTAATCTCCTTCTCCCTCCCTCTCCATCCACCCTGCCCAACACCTTTCTTTTTGGTAACCGCTAGTCCCTTCTTGGAGTCTGTGAGTCGGTTGCTGTTTGGTTCCTTCAGTTTTCTTTGTTGTTATACTCCACAAATGAGTGAAATCATTTGGTACTTGTCTTTCTCCGCCTGGCTTATTTCACTGAGCATAGTACCCTCTAGCTCCATCCATGTTGTTGCAAATGGTAGGATTTGTTTTCTTCTTATGCCCATTTCCAGCTTTATTAGATCTTGCCACATGGCTTTCCAGATGACTGCCATCTCCACTCTACTGCATGGAGAGCTCTCATTTCTGTATGTCTTCCACAACACTTGAGATGAATGGAATTACTAAAATTTGAGCACTGATGGTTGTAAAGTAAAATCCAGTTATTGCATGAATTGTATTTTCCCTGATTACTATGAAAAGCAAACATCTAACATGTTGATCGGCCGTTTGGATTCCTTATGTGAATTGTAGGTTCATATCCTTTTCCCATATTACTTTCAGGTAGCTTGTGTTTCTTGTTATGATTTATGAGAGTTTTTATATAGATTATCTACGTTGTAAATATCTTGACCCTCACATGGCTTGTCTTTTTTACTTTGTTTATGGTGCTTTTTGTCATACAGAGTTACTCATTTTAATGTGGTAAAATTTATCTGCTTTTACTTTATGATGTGTTCATTTTGTCTTGTTTAAAAACTCCTTCCACATATAGAGATAAAAAAAAGTCGTTTGTATTGTTTTAAGCTAAAATTTTTAGTTTTGCTGATCACATTTGGCTCCTTTAATCTATCTGGAATTAACTTTGTGTACAGTGCGAGGTGAGCTCTAATTTTATCTTTTCTTTCTCCTATGATTAGTCCTTTGTTCCAACATCATTTACTGACTAGTCAATTCATTTCCACTCTTTCTGGGCATCTTGTTTTATTCCACTGGTCTAATGATATATACCCTTTACCCATACTTTAGTTGTATAGAAGTGCAGCTTTGATATTTTAGGGCAAATTCTCCCCATACCTCTGCCAAATTGTTTTAGATATTCATCTTATTTATCCATATGACTTTTAGGAGCAGCTTGTCACATTTCATTAAAAAATGGGATTTTGATTGGAACTGGATTTATAGACTTATTTGGTAGGAGGATTGTGATCTTTAAGCTATTTAGTTTTTCCATCCCTGAATAGGATGTATTTCTTCCTTTGCTTAGGTCCTCCTTAAAGTCCATCAAGAAAGTTTAAAATTTTTCCTTACATCTTTCATTGAACATCAGTTATTAGATTTGTTTTTAGGTGCCTGACAGTTCTGATGCTATTGTGTATCTTTTTATCATTGTATTTCCTGATTCTTCATGGCAGTTGTATCAGAATTTGCATTTTTGTATACTTAGTTCATATCCAGTATTCCTGTAGAACTCTTTTATTACTTTGAGTATTTTTTTGGTAGGGTCTCTTTTATTTTGTACATAGCATCAACTGTGAATAATGACAGCTTCTTTTCCCCTTTGAAATCCATATGCTTTTCTTTCTCTTTCTTTGCTTCTTATGTTAACTAGTACTTCAGTCACAACATTAAATTGATACAGTTTTAGTGGGTGTTCTAGTCATATGCCTCACTTCAAAGATATGGTCAACATCAACTCTGTACTCCTTCTGAATAACACCTAGCTTCTGATCATCCTTGCCACCTTATACGGCAGTGTTATCTAGTGACACAGCTCTAGCTCATGTGTATGTTTGTGTGTGTGTGTGTGTTTTCACAAATCTCTCATCTTTATTTTAGATTTGTCCTCATATTAACCATTATCCTTTGCTCATCATGCCATTTTCCTTCATGTCTTTCTTTTCTTCCATTTAAATCTCCTTCTTGAGGAATATTGTATAGTTCTTATTTCACCTGAACTTGAGTGCTAAGCTCATCTTTACTTTTATGAGAAAGCCTCAATTTCAAGTAATACGTTAGCTGAGTACTTTTAACACTTAAAGATATTATTCCATTATTTTCTGGTCTCTGTTATTATAGCTGGTAATCTGATTGTTGTTTTCTCATAGGAAATCTGTCTTTTAGGATGCTTTGAAGATTTTCTCTTCATAATTTTATTGTATCATTTGATGTTTCACTAGAATGTGTATAGATTGCACTAATTTTTATTTACCCTGCTTAGAACTCACTGAATTTCTTGACTCTGAGGATTTATATCCTTCATTAATGCTGGAAAATTTATCCTTTATCTCTCAATACTGTCTCTCTTCTCTCTTCCTAGGACTCCAGTTAGATCTATTTTGGATCTTTTTATTCTGTCTTCCCTGTCTCTTAACGTTCATCAGGTTTTCCATCTCATTATCTCTCCGTGCTGTATACTGCGGTGTTTCTTCACAGTGTTTACATGTTCACCAGTGCCCTCCTTAGTTGTATCTCACCTAATAGTTAACTTATTACTGCCTTTAATTTCAGTGGTTACATTTTCCTGACAAGAAATTATATTTGCCACTTAAAATTTTTTCTCCTACTGCTTTCTTTCTTTATACATATTTCCTATTATTTCAAGCTCTATTGTTCTAATTCTCTTGTTTATTATCTCAGCTAACTTTCCCTCATAGTGGAGTGTTTTCCTTGTGTTTTTAGAAAGTTTTGAATGTAAGCTCATGTCTAGTGATGCTTGTCTCTCTTAGGGAACTGAGAGTAGCCTCAAATGGTTTTCTTATGTTCTTTTACTTGACCCAGGAAAATTACTAGGAATAATTTTTGCATTTATTTTTTGACTTAAGGGCTCCTGAGCCCTTTAGAACATATCGAGGGAATTCAGTTTATAAATATATGTAACCTACGATCTTGGGTTTTGATTTCTCAGGGTTTTACTTTTTCTCATTCACTTACAAATAGGAGCTTTCTCCTTATCTCCTTTTGTTGTAGAGTTGAATGGGCACCAAAACCCATCTGTTAAGTCCTCTTGGGTTACCAAGACTGATCACTGTCCATGAAACAGCTGCTGTTTTAGTTCACATACTTTGTCTTGTAGTTTTCAATGCCTCCTAGGAATTTCCTTTTATATTTTGCAAGGTCAGCAATACATATCTGAAAATATATTCCTGTACTTTATCTAGTTTTCTAGAAGTTTGCAGCAGGAGATTTTTCTCAATCTTCCATCTTGCTAGTACTGATTTTTGACTGGCTTTTACTGAGAGAATAGGAAAGCAAAACACATTTCCTGGTGGATACACAGTCCTCTAAGACTTATAAGTGTGATGTTCCTAATGGAGAGGTTACTCAGGGTGCTGGACTGAGTGTAAGGAAGGATTTGAGGAAGGAAGTGGGGGAGAAACAGCAGTGCGTTAATGGGTAATTACTTTCTGCCCCCTTAGATGGTACGTGAGTGCTTAGCTAATGGCAGGTCACTTAGAAAAGTGATCATTGATAAGTCCTTACCAATAGCTCCTAAAAATATCTTGCCTGAAGTGATTGAGCTTTTTTAGGAAATGCAAGGTCAGAATCCGGAAACAGGGAGATGGTTCTCAAGTTCTAGTGACAAATTCTAGAAGCAAAGAGGGACCACCATGGGTACTGATGAAAGGAGAAGTTGAAGGACTCAAGTTTTTCTCTAGCTGTAAAAATTAGAGCTTGGGGGGCAAGGAGAAGGAGAAGCAGGGTGTGTGTGTGTGTGTGTGTGTGTGTGTGTGTGTGTGTGTGTGTGAAGGATTGAGTTGAAAACACGAGTGCAAGAGTTTTCACTGAAAACAAAGCTACTTTGATGGGGGAAAACCTACTCTTGATGGGGCCTTGGGACCACACTTCTTAGTATTCAGATTAGAAGGAGAAGAACTTGTCTGAGATGCAGTTGCTAAGCCTTAGGCAGATGTGGTTGGATCGTGATCACTTATCTTTTTTTAGCCTTAGTTCTCCCTTCAGGCTCTGTGAAACACATGTCTCTTTTATATTAAGGTGTGGAACCCTTGTGAGGCTTTTAGAAAACTGGGGGTCCAGTTCAATTCACTTCAGCTCCTAAAGACTGTGTCTTACCAGACGTGAGGGGAGGGAGTGGGAGGTGGTGTGTACTGGGTCAAGGGCCTTCCACTGGGAGTTATGGCATTCCTGGTAAGGATGCTGGTGAACTGTATGATCTGGAGCAACTTGGTGAACTGTTCAACACCAGTAGTCTCAACCAGGAGAAGGTTTGCCCCATAAAGGGACATTTGGCAACCTGGAAATGTTTTTGATTTTCACAACTTGAGGGTGCGTCTGGCATCTAGTGGCTAAAGGCCAAGGATGCTAGTGAACATCTCACGATGCACAGGACAGTCCCACATGACAAAGAATTATCTGACTCAGAATATCAACGGTGCTGAGGTGGAGAAGCCCTGCTCTGTGTGTCTTTTCTGTAAAATGGAGGGTTAGAAGAGGAGGCTGACGTATGTGTGGCTAGATTAAGGAAGCTTCTGTATCCAAATTACCCTCTATCTAACAAAGACCACATCTGCTCACACCACATCCGTAGACACATGAATCAAGAGAAATAAATTAAAAATATCCCTCCCTTTTCTACCAAAGAACAAAACCTTGTACTCATAGTGCTGGAGCTTTGCAGGTTCACAGCGATCACTGTGTTTGTATTCACACACTGGGTCACTCATCTTGTCATAGGTTTGTGAGTTGCACTTATACCCTTGAGAGGAGGGTTGAGGACCATCTGCTTAAGCTGAACTGATTGTCTCCAGAACAGGTTTGTCACTTCTAGCTTTTCAAGTTGAGAGCAAACGTAAATGTCAACCAATCCAAGTGCATATTTTAAGGAGCAGGTCTGAACAAAATGCCCCCCACCCCAACCCCTTCCACCGATGCTACCAGCAATATCTCAACCTTCCTGACATGGCACAGATTCTAAGAAATGCACATTCTGTTTGTGTCCACTTGGCTTTGCATAGAATTACCATTTGTTTATTCATGCATTTCATTCATTTGTTAGTTCAGTAAACTTGTATATTCAGTACCACAATGCATAGGCATTAGTTACATGGGCAAAGTAACGATGTACAAGTCAAGACCCTGGCAGTGCAGTGGAGGAGCAGAGCTCCATACACCCCAGAATCTGAGGCAGGGGACATGAAGTGCCAGAGATTCTCAGTGGAGAGAGAGATCATGCTTGTTGTATGATCACAGAGTGCTTCATAGAGGAGGTATTGTATGACCTGGGCTTTTAAGTCTTTTTAGCAAGTGGATGTGGAAGAAGGGGAATGAAGGGGGAAAGAACGTGAGAAGTGACTCACAGGCAGACTGTTTCCAGATGATTTGTGGATTGGTGATCAATGTTGCTTCACTGGGGCAGCAGTTAATTGCTGCAAAGCAGTAGGAGGTATTGCTGGGACCTTCGGGGGGAGGGGGACATTTTGTTCAGTCCTGGTCCTTAAAATAAGAACTTAGATGGGATGACATTTAAATTATAAAATCTCATAACTCCATTGTTAGATAATAGGTAGAGACTAGAAAACTCATTTATTCATTCAATAAATTTGTTTAATGACTTTTTACCAGACACTGTACCATGCACAGGGGATACAACATTGAACAAACTCTTGACTTTTGTTGCACTGAAGTGGGGGGATAGGGTGAGAGCTGGGCTATGCAATATGCTGTGCTGTTGTGGTAGAACCTAGAAAAGGAAGAGGGCTAGGAGGCTTTTCCCATCTTCTGAGGAGGTGGCGTAAAGTTCTAAACTTGATGCACAGTGGTGCAAATGAAAGACAAAGGAGACTATGAAAATAGGTAGAGAACAAAGGGCCAGGACTTGGGGAATGGTGGGTGTAGGAGGTGGGCAGGAGGAAGAACCAGAGATGCATGCAGAGTTGTATCCCTGAGCTGGGGGAGTCTCTAAACAGATCTGGGAAGGAGCTGGTTTGGAGGGAAAGATGCTGAGTCTGTTCCTAAACCAGCTGATTGATTCATAGTGCTGTCAGGTTATCCATGTGGAGGAGCCCATTTGAGCAGTTGTGAATGTGGCACCACACTTTAAAAAGAGCGTGGCCAAGCATAAAGATTTGGGAGTGTTCCAGCTATTAGCTTGAGTCAAAGCCATCTGGATGGCTGAGATCATCAGGAGAGAGTGTACACATAGAGAAGGTAAGAAACAGGCTCAGAGGTGGAGGAGAAAAGGGGAAGAGCAAGGTGAAGGGGCAGTCGGGGAGGAGGGGGAGGATAGCGGGCTGGTTGTGCTCCTGAGCGGGAAGCAGCCAGGCAGGCAAGCCCATTCCTACTGAGGCCCGGATGCCGCAGAAAGCGAGCCACCCTGATAGCCTCCAGGCAAACAGGCTCTGGCTTTAAAAATCCCTTGGATGTATTTAGCTGTAAAGTGTTGAGCCACCTGATCATTTTGTCACTTCTGGGTGCCTCAGCCAGAGGGTGAGGAGGGAGAGAAGGAGGCTCCCAGTGAGTCATCCCCCCTGTGTTAGTAGTTTTGGCTAAACAGTTTGCTGTGAGAGAAAGCTGCTTGATTGATTTCATAATAGGCTCTTGGAGTATAGAGGCTGCAGCCTTGGCTCTGAGAGGTATCCCACCAAGGACATGTGGACACTGCCTGGTCGATGTGTCTGTGCCATCCTTGATGGTTGAGTGGCCGTGTGGGGATTTGTAGCTCATGCAAAGTCTGCAGATTCTAGGTAAAGGGACTTTTCCTCTCTCTCTGCTTTTGGCTCTGGAAGAGGCTCTGTGCCCATGTTTGGCCCTTACTGAATCTGGAGAGACGCTAAGGTTGGGCTCCTGCACCCATTCCTGTCTAGCCAGAGGTTCAGGCCACACTTGCTCCTTCAGCTTGTCTCTTGCAGTGAGTGTAGTGGTGAAATGTAACCTCTGGCATCAGGCTCCAGGAGCTAAGTGTAGCTCTGCCACTTACTGGCTTTGTGATCTTTGTTTAGGGACTTGGTTACTCTGATCTTAGTTGCCCCCTCTGAAAGATGGTTGAAGTGAAACATACCCACTTAATGGGATTCTTGTGCAGATCAAACGAGGTAACACATACGAAGTGTGTAGTTAGCCCTTCCACAAATGCTACTGCTTTCAAACTTTTTCTTTCATTCTCCTCCTTCACTCTTGTTGTTGAAGTGTTTTCAGAACTTCTTTTCCTCCCCTCCAATGTTTTCTACCTAGAAAAAAGGTGTAATTAATTTGAAGAAAATTATAACCTAATGCCCTTTGAGCCAGCTCCTGTCTGGCTCCCTAGGCAAATGGAGGACCTCTGAGTGCTTTGATTATTCTGGTAAAATTCCCTTTTGGAAACAGGAAGCTGCCTTTTAACACCAGCTACAGTGCCTGGTGTCTTCCCCTGCAAATATCCCACCCTCAGTGGGGTGGCACTCTAAGTGTACAAAGCATTTTCATACACATCATCTCAACAATCTCAACATTGGGAGTTGGGTCCTTCACCCCAGTGAGCTGGTGTCTGTCTTCAGTTTTTAGGTGTGTGTGTGTGTGAGTGTGAGTGTGTGTGTGTATCTGTGTGTGTGCGTGTGTGAGTGTATGTGTGCATGTATGAGTGTGTGTGTGTCTGTGTGTGTGCGTGTGTGTGTGTCTGTGTCTGTGTGTGCGTGTGAGTGTGCGTGTGTGAGTGTGTGCATGTGTGTGTTAGTGTGTGTGCATGTGAGTGTGTGTGTCTGTGTGTGTGAGTGTGTGTCTGTGTGTGAGTGTGTGCATGTGTGTGTGAGTGTGTGCATGTGTGTGTGTGTCTGTGTGTGAGTGTGTGTGTCTGTGTGTGAGTGTGTGTGTCTGTGTGTCTGTGTGTGTGAGTGTGTGTGCATGTGTGTGTGTGTATGTGCTTACTTGAAGGATTGCTTCCTTTAACACAAAGAGCTAGAGTTTCAAGGCAGGTGGGGTGTGGGTTAAACACTGTTCTAAATGGCAGGCCTGCTGTTTGTGGGAAGGGAAAGTGGCCTAAAAGTTTAAAAATAACCTGAACATTAAAGACTCCTGTGAATTCTACAGCCCAGAGCACTGTGAGTCTGTGGGTGTCTTACCTGCTGGAGTGCCGGCAGGAAAACAACAAGTTGAGAGGCAGGAGGATTTAAATTTGCCAAATCCTATAGTGGCATGCGTTGGCAGCAGAGGTATTCATAAAAAAAAAATAATTGAAGCCATACCTAATGATCAGGATCGATATTCCTGAATGGTAGGAATATTGTTGCCCTCTGCTTTGCTGAATGTGGAGCACCAGCTACCGTTCTGACCTGCACTGCAGGAGACCATCCTTGCTGGTGTGGAACGCTATCTCCCCGCCCTTGCCTCCTTCCCTCACTTACTCCCAGGGTTTGACTGACAGCTTTTCCAGATGGCTGCCTGAGACTGGCCCACCAGGGAGCCCAGGGTTTGGGGCATTTTGGGTAGATTTGGCCATTCATTGGAAAACAAGTAAATATGTGTAAAACCATGCTCATTGTGAGCAAATTGTGTGCAATCATAAATCCCTTGGATTTTGAGAAGTTTGGAAGAGTTGAAGCAGTGTTTGAAGCAGGACTCCATGCTCCTTGGTGTGGCTCATGCTGTTCTGAGAGCCTGCAACACAGGCCTGCAGCCATGGTGGGTCAGGCTAATTGCACCAGCCTGTACTGGAACATAATGCACTTGAGAATCCCCTGCCACAGTCGGTCTGTCAGGAGGCTCCTGAGATTCAGAGGGCAGGCATTATTACTGTCAGTTTTGCAGACGGGACAGTAAACCCAACCAGTACTGAGGTGCAAGTCTCCTGTCTTATCTCACTTTCTAATGACTTACTTATTCTGAGGCCCCTCAGCACCTGCTATAGTGTCTGGATATTTTCTTGCCTCTTGGGCTTTAGGATCATCACAAAATAAAGTGACTAGTGGGTTTTGGAGTCAAACAGACCTAGGTTGACTGCTGTGTCATTTACCACCTCTCTGACCTTAAGGGAAATGCTTTAATCTCTTTTAGCCTTGTTTTGCTTATCTGTAAAATGGAGATTGCAATAGTACCTACTGTCGGTTCCTCCCGGAGGAGATACGATGGGATATCGAAGATCTGAAAGGACCAGCCAGGGGACTCGAGGCTTAACAGCGCAAGAGTAATGCCGAAAAGGCACTTCTCATTCACTGAGCAAATGAACTTAAAATGAACTTTAAACATCATTATCTGGCCTTGAGTCTAGCCCAAGGACACAATGCTTCTCAAGGATACTGAAACCATGTGAAGGTGGCCCCGAGCCGTGGGAAATGTTTTGGTTCTCATCATTCTGTTTTTGATCACACATCAAGAGTTGTGGGAAAAACAATCAAGTCATATGTATTTGTACATTTGATTTC
Organism: Manis javanica; assembly: GCF_040802235.1. Classification (NCBI taxonomy): domain Eukaryota; kingdom Metazoa; phylum Chordata; class Mammalia; order Pholidota; family Manidae; genus Manis; species Manis javanica. Next base: position 89,715,797 of record NC_133166.1, read on the forward strand.
TATATTACTTGATTTATGTATTAATCCCATTAGTCCCACATCTACCATATAGGATTATTATAAGAAATAAGGACAGTAAAGGGTTTAGCACAGTGGCTTGCACATAATTAGTTAATACCTGTTATCATTAACCCAGTTGTCCATACTCTTCTTGTAATTATTTTTAACTGGTTTGATGCATGTTCATTTTTCTCTTTTTTTTTGTCCTAGAATTTGAAATTTGAAATTATGACTTACTGGAGAATAGAGATTATTTTAGCAAAGGAAAATAGTATAATAAGAACTTTTGGGTTATTATATTAATACTAGACCACTTTATACCTGACAGAATGTTTTTGAAGAACATGACTGAGTGATGGAGAAATCATGTGAAAAAAAACATGTCTCTAAGGGAAAGGGCTGTAGTGGGAGCGTGTCTCTGTGTGTCAAGGGGCTGGCCTATTAAGAGTCTTTAGGAATATTTCAGAAATTCCCTTTCTTGATTGAGAATGACACTGCCACCTTTCCCAATTTTAAATGGCACAGTAGGAATATTTAGAACTCTTTAAAAGAACTTAAAATTCTCCACTGTATTGTATGAAGCCTGTCTGAAAGCTCCCAACAGCATAGGAAGATTATTTTTATATGTTTGTACACTTGGCAGAACTTGAGATCAGATCAGAATCGAGCGTGTGCATTTGCATATAGGCAAAGCGTGTGCCTCTTTCCCATGTAATTTTCACAAGGGAAAAGGGTATAATAATATTTACCTTTTTTGTAGAGCAAAGAGATAGAACCAATTAAGACTATAGTTCATTTTTTTTTCCTGAATATTTTCATTCTTGTCTGTTTCATATGTTGTGGAACGGGATCTGAATTATTCTTTATGTGGTAGCCAGAAGGTCTCTTTTTAATAACCGATTCCTCAAATCCTATTTCAACCATATTTTTAAAGAGCAGGAGATATTCCTCATAAGAGAGCGAATGCTATGATTCAACGATTGATTAAATGAGGATGAGGCCGATGCTATGCCAGGGAAGCTCCCCCTGAGTTAGTCACCTGATTTCCTACAAGAGACGGAAGCTCATTTTCTTGATATAAAGGAGAGGGACGCTCAGCCTCGAAAGAACAGCTGGACACACCTGACCAAGTGCAGCCTCAGAGTCGGAGCCAGAGTGTGTTGGGGAAGGGCAGCCCCTCAGACAGGGACCAGCCACCTGGTTGGTGCCAAAATTCCTTCTCACCAAAAAGATTGATGGGGGCTCAGTCATCATCTGTTGACTGTATATTTAGTAAAGGCCTGCTATGGGGATAGTATAATGTGGGCATTGTAGGTAATAAAATGAAGCTTCTCTCCTCTTGAGAAGCTTAAACCACAGTGGAGGAGGAGACAAGGCACACATTATTGAAAAATAGGAATGGCCTGGTGACGATAGACCCATGACAACAATGGCAGTGGGTAAACAAGGTATGATATGAATAATACAGAAGTTCATGAATTTACAGGAGGTGGAGATCAGAGAGAGTTGGAGAGGTTAGGGAAGGCTTCATGGAGGAGGCAGAATCGAACTGAACCACACCTTGAAGAATACCTCTGAGTTGGAGAAGCAGAAAAAGTGGAAGAGGGCTTTGGGTTAGTCTGAAGCCGGTGCTGTGAGCAAGAGTTTTGAGGTAGTAGTGGGCATGACATGTAACTATGTTAGTACCGTGGTACATGGGAGAGGGCGTTGGAAAGGTAGGTTGAATTCAGAATCTCTTGAATTATCCGGTGAAGGAGTCTGGCTGTGTTTTAGGCGGCAAGGAACCACCGAAGTGAAGTGATTGACAGGGAGAATGATGTCACCTGGGTAGAAACTGTAATTTTTGAAGGGGGAGCTTCCTTTGAAGGCATGACAGTGAATTTGCTTCTGAATGCATTGCGTTTGAGCTGATGAAGGACAGTCCCTATGGAGATAGCCATTACTTAGTTGGACATTTGGGTCTGGAAATGAGGTAAAAGGGCAGGGTTTCAGAGTAGATGTGGAAGGGGAGGGGATACTGGAACCTGTGAGTTAGGCTGTGGCCCAAAGGGAGGCAAGTCAGAAAAGATGCAGGGGCTGCAGACAGACCCTTGGGTGCTCGCACTGTGAGGCGAGAAAAAGAAGCAGAGAGTGAGAAACTGGGAGGTGTGGCAGTTGGGGCACCAAGAGGGGGAACTGTGAGACAGAGGGGAGTCAGGGTGCCAGATGCTACAGAGTGGTCAAGGAAAAAGAGAGGAAAATCAGGAGCATGGGAGGTCAGTGGTGGGGGGGTGTCTTGGTGCGATTTCTGGGGAGTGGAAGGGACAGAGCCAGCACATGGCCCGCCCAGGCACACATTTCAAAACTGGCCTTAAGTCCATATCATATGGGAATGCCTTATTCACTCTGATTATTTTATACCAGGTGGGTGTAAGCAGCTGCTCAGTGTAGGAGAGAGTGGGAGAGAAAGGGTGTGGTGATGGACAGGTGGTGGCTTACTCTGCTGATGATTCCAACCCAAAGAGGCCCGTCAGAGGCAAGACTGGGGAGTGTGGTGGAATTGAGTTCTCTCCTCTGGGACTTCAGGGTTCCTCTAGGCTCTGTTTCAGCCATGAGCTGCTCTTAACAATATTGGGCTGCTGTCTTCAAGAGTGAAATGTGGGGAGTGGATCAAGACCAGCAAGTTCAGGTTACAGCCCGAGGCACCACCTCCTTTGCTCCAGCACCTGACACGCTGCCCGACACGCTGCCCGACACGTGGAAGGTGCTCGTTTTATGTCTGCTGAATGAATGAATCAGCCTGAGCCCACCCAGGCTGAGCAAGCCTTGCAGTGTGGGGGTTGTATTTTGTTTTCTGAGTCAAGAGGCCAAGGAGGCAGATGGAGGGGTGTGCTTCTGTCGGCTGTTCTCACCCATAGACACTGCTGCATCCTCCACTTACTCCCATCAGTCGGAGGTGGAGCTCTGCAGCGTTGTCCTGCGGTACTTTGCCTTGGCTGGAAGCAAGGCTGGATCCCAGGGCGGGAGTTGAGGTGCATGTGATGGAGCAGGGGTCCTTTCCCATCTAGGGCTAAATACTGAAGCTCCAAACTGGCTTTCCCAGGAAGGGTTAATGTCTATTGGTTAAATATGTTTGACTCTTGTCCGGGCTGAAAAGTGGCCTTACCTTATGGTGAAGAAAGGATTGAAGTGATAAAACTAGAATTTTTATGATACTAGATACACTGAAAGCAAATAAAAATGCTGTCCAAAAATGCTATCCATGCACCCAGTTCCATGCATCTTGCCTACCCTCCACAGCCCAGGCACTCATGTTCCACGCTGCTGTTCCACGCTGCTGTTCCACGCTGCTCCTTCTCTTCTCCAGTACCATCTCTTTAAGAGGGATCTCAGGGATTCTGCCTTTTTCCTGCCTGCCTCCAGCCAGAGGGGATCGTCTCCCCTCGTGGTTCTCCCGCAGTGCTCTTTGCGCTGCACACTACCTTCTGCCTTGGACGAGAGCCCTTCCTGAGACGCTCTTTTCTTCTCGTCTTAAACCGTAAGCCCTAGAGGCTGCGACTTGTCTAATTTATCCTTGAGTCTCAGAATCCCTGAGAACAATGCCTGGCACATTAAAAGGGTTTAGTGAGTATGTGTTAAGTGGGTTTATGAACTAATCAGTAAGTAAACAAACCCGTCTCTCCCAGCTCCCAAGGTCTTTGGGTTCTTTACTCTTAATACTTTTCTTTTCCCCACTTGTCTTTCTGACCAAGTCTCAAGTGCTTATCCTTTCCTGCCCCTCTGTCTACCCGACACCCACAGAAGCCATCCCTGGGCTGCACTTCTGCAGTCAGCTTTGAGAAACACAAAGCTGCCAGATATGTGCTATTTGCTGTGTGTCACTCTGGCCACAGCTGAAATGTATTTAACATGGATATGGTGCTTATTGTGTGGTGGGCACTGTTCTAAAAGCTTTGCAGATACTAACTCAATCTTCGTAGCAGCTCTGTGGGACAGCTCATGCAGTCTTAGAAATGGAACACTCTGGGACACTCTCAGGCTCAAGGGCATGCCTCAACTCACCAAGGTCCAAGATCATCATGCCTCTGACCAGGCTCTTAGGAAAATATTATTTGGCATATCCAGTAGGTTAATAGAGGCCACACACTGTAAGCAATCCTGACTTTATTATCAGGAGATTCAGCTCTGCTCTTTCCTAGCTCTGCACTTGGACAAATCCCTCACCCTCTGGGCCTCAGACAGTAGAATGTGCCTCACAGTCTTGCAGTGAAGATGCAGTGAGATCACATGACCACGGTTGGCACCCAGGCAATATTGAGTTGTCATAAATGAATGGTTTAAAAAACATTTTTAAGCAAAATTTGCACCTCTATAGTTAGCTGATGGAGTGTTAGAGCTGTGGTGTTTCACAGGCATAGGTTTGAGAAATGCTGGTTCTAGGGATGGACATTACATAAGCATGTGAAGTTCTGTTTTCACCCAAGTGAGGGATGTTAGGCATTGTGGAAGCCAGCAGACTCCCAAGATGTCTGCATTGCCATAATGCTCCTCTGCTCTGCTGTGAACTTGCACATGGTCTCCTGCCAACTTTTTTCTTAAGAACTCACTCCCAAATCCTTTCTGCATTATGTTCCTTAGAGCGTTGCTTTGCATAAGAGTCTATTTCTTGGAAAAGCTCAACAGGGGAAAAATAGAACAAAGGGGGCTATGATAGCTTAAGTGTAAGCTATCTGAGTCTACTGGCAGGGTAGGGGGAGCTGAGGGAGTGCGCTGGTGGGAGAGGCACATGCTTTTTGGATGAGGCTAGGTTTGCAGACTCCTCAGCAATGGGTTAAAATCTCATACAAAGATGGCTCAAGGCCTGACAAGTATAAGAGCTTTGTGAATGAGGGGAGTAGGCTAAGTGCTTCTCCTTCTTTGCCACGCATGTATGTCCATCTTAGTACCAACTCCCATGGTCTGCCTGGTCCAGGGTGGTGTGGCCAGCTTGTTCCTTTGCTTTTGAATAGGGAGCTGGAGGGACCCTCTACCGGTTGCCTTTCCTCTTGCTTGTACTTTAGATGGTGTCCTGGGGTACAGGGGCTGCAGAGTGAAGGCTTTGACATTGAACTGTGTGCAAAGGATTAATAATCCAAGAAAGCTTTTCACTTGGGTGTCTAGTCTGCAGGTCACTGCTTGCAGAAAAACATGTAGAACGTTTGGCTGCATCCCAGTAAGCTGTGCGTTGTGTGTATGTGTTTACCTTGTGCCCAGTGTGTGGGGCTGCACTTGCCTAGGTCTGAGAGAGAGTAGTTGTCTTGTAGTGAAATCTGGAGCTTTGACCTCAACAAAGGCCCTTAGGGGAGTAGAGGACTGGTGGCAAGAGGTCACCTTAGGGATGTCTAGGCCTTGAAGTGTGGTACCTGTGCTCATGGCGATGTGCTCACAAGCACCAGTAGATGGTGCTCTGATAACAGGAAAATGCTGCTACTGTCCCTCCTGGGCTGGAAAGGGATTTTTCAGAAACCTGTGTGCAATCAAAGTAAGACCAATTGCTGATTTTATACGTTTCCATTTGTGGGTCTTTAAGAGGACAGTGGAACTAGGGACACTGGAGGCAGAATGCTCCCAAGTTCCCTTATGAAGACCATTACAGCAATGACCAGATTTTGTTTTTTTCTAAGGATCCTGGGGGATCTTGAGGGCAATAGATGTGCTCCCAGCTGAGTGCCTTCCCAGCAAGGTCCCAGGAGCCTTTGGCTACTGTTCAAATTCAGTCTGAGGCTGGTATGCACAGCATTCCAGCAGGCTTACATGATTGTATAGTTCCTTCTTTTGACAATGAATGATTAGAACTACACTATTATTGCCCATAGCCTGGTACTAGATAGAGCCGTAAAGTGGAAGTCAGAAGATCTGTTAGAAGTCCAAAATCTGCTTCTGATCAGATATGGGCAAACTACTTAACGTTTCTGAAATCTGCTGATTTCAGAAACTTCTGAGTCTCTGAAATTCTGCTGATTTGGGGTCATAATACATGAGTTACTAGGCTGACCACAGAGGTTTGGAGTGAGGTTTATATAAAATGATAACTGATAAACACATATTATTCAACCCTTAAAATTGTAGCCTCTGAGGGCTGAGAGGTTGGGGCCATGGGAGAGCATGAAAGAAATTTGTAGATATCAAAGGCCTCAAGGGCTGTGACAGCTAGGTGGGGGGAATATGAGAGTGTACCTTCTCTCCCAGCACTATTGCCCTTAGGCCAAGTCCATTCCCAAAGCTATTCATGCTATCATGCTGCATCCTCCAACAATTCCCAGTTTCTAACTCCCCTACAGAGGCGCTCACAAAAGTATATTCTACATTATTTCAAACCCATGTGTTTGTGATCTCTCTCAGAAAGCAGGTAGGTAAGCCTCAACTCCGGGGAGTCCTTACATTTCCATTTATCATCTCCTATCTTGGGGATTCTAGATCTAAAGAATTGCAGCAACCATAGAGAGCCCAGGACATTTTAGAGAGAGGAAAGGGAACTAGTACTACATCTCTGCTGAGTGGGTGATATTGAAGACACAAGCCAAGTGTTCCTGATCTTCTAGGAACCTCTTCTAGAGGTAAAAGTTTGGTGAGCTCTGCTTTTCCTGAGCAGTAGCAAATAGGCATGCCACCCTCCAGCCTGTGAAGACCAAGACATGAACGAAGGAAAGGGGTGAAGTTCTAGTATGAGAATCAGGTCCCTCAAGCATTCTAGTCAGTAAGGCCATAGAATCTAACTTAATGCAGGAAGAGGGTACATTATTTTTGAAATGATCTGTTTTGTTCATTACTGTACCTTGGTACCTAAAACAGTGCTTGGTACTCAAATATATTTGTCAAAGGAGTGATTTGAATGAATTTTGTGCTATGGATTATGGTCCTGCCTGAGAGCATGGATCTGATCATGATTTCTGAAAGCCCTTTCTAATCCTATATAATTTACAAGGTTACTGAGCCACTTGTGACTGGTTCTAAATGACTAACAGGCTGGTGGGACTCAACGTTCATAGCACCACTTTCACTTCTGACTTGGTATTCAGACAGAAAAGGACCCTCCAGTTAAAGTAGATAGAAGGACAGAGTCGGACATAATGTGAAATCAAAATACTAGTTAGACTCACCTTGAATAGTAATTTCAAGGCCTGAGATGGACTTTCCTGAATCAAAAGGTCATCAGGCTATCCCCAAGGGCAGCAATGCCAGCTGGCAGGGTGGGTCGTGCTGAGACCATTCCTTTGGTTTTCTGGTACCCAGAGAATTGCCCTCCACACGTACACATACATCCTCACACTGTAGACCTATGTCAGTACTCACATGGCCTTGCACATGCAGACTATATACCAGTAGGAACACACATGCCTCTCACTCAGATAGCACCTTCCTTTTCTCCCCAGCTAGGCTCACACACAGAGACGCTGCCTTTAACACTCATGAAGCCACCCTCACTCACGACTTCCAACCTCTGGGCTTGGTCAGACTCTTGCTTTCCTCAGCCCCCTACCCCCTTCTGTTCCATTGCTCAGGTGGGGAGGATTTGGATGGGGGACTCTGTGCTGAGGCCAAGACAGCAAAAAGCAGAGGAAGCTGTGCCCCAGCTGGTGTGGACATGGAAGTGGGTGACTGGTGCGTGGTCACCCCTGGGGAAGGGCTTGGTTGCTAAACCTAGGGAATTCTTTCGGGGGATTGGAGTCCGCCTTTCCCACTATTGCAGTTTAGATACTAGTTCTGTTTTTTTCATTAATGGGGTGGGTTTGATGAAGTCAGTGAAGCAGATGTGGATAAAGCATAGGGGTGGGAGGATCCCTCTGATTAAGATCTTGAGAACAGTAGTTTTCAAGGTCCCCCATCTAGAGCCACAGTATCTGGGCCACACTTCCAGAAATGGACGCGCAAGGCTCTGCTAGAGCCCAACCTAAGAGGCTGCTTGGACTGCCCCCTTTGGAGAGGGATGACGGAAGTTCCCCTGGGAGCAGGCATCAAATACTAGAGTCGGAGCCCCCAGAAGTCCTAGCGTCCGTCTTGAGGCCTCTAGGCTGCTAAGTGGGGAGATAGGTAGAGGGTGCTGCCTTCTCTGCGGAAATTCCTGGGCAGCGTTCGCGCAGCCTGGGAAGTGTGGAGGAGCGGCTTCGCGGCTCTGGGGCGCCAAAGCTTCCACTCCGCTCCGGCGGTGGTGGCGGGGCCCGGCCCGCACCCGGCCCGCACCCGGCCCAGCGCCGGGCGCCTCTGGGGGCGGAGACGGCTGGCGCGGACGAGTGCGCGTGCGTGTGCGCCCCCGCGGCCTCGGCTCTCTTGCGGAGACTCCGCCGCGCCGCCAGCTGCGCCCGCTTCTCTTCTCCATGCTTTACGTGGGGAAAGGCGACTCTTCCCCGGACCTTGGCAGAGGTGGTCCGCTCCCCTAAGGCTAAATCAATCAATACACCAAACCAGCAGCGCACCCAGGAACCTCCCGCGGCGCCGGGCCGGGGGCCTTCCGGCTCCATCCCCGCCCCTGTCCCCGGCGGCCTCGCCCCCGCCTCTTCGGGCAGCCGGTGCGCTCCACGCCGAGCCTCTGCGCTCCGCTAGCTGGCTCCCCCCGCCCCTCCTACGCGGCTTCTCAAATGCTTCCTGGAGGGAGGCTGCCAGGGTGGAGGAGGAAGACCAGTCGTTAGAGGGGAAGTTCGCTGCTCGGACAAGTCCCGGGGCAGGCCACCGCTAGGCTCGGCTGCAACCTGTTCCTCCCTCGCCCCAGCGCCCGGCCGCCCGCCCGCTCCCGCCCTCTTCCCGGCGCAGCCGCGGATCGCTGTTGCATGCTGATCCCGGGAGGCGGCGGCGGCAGCGGCGAGCGCTCTGGGATGATGCTGGCACTCGGGCTTCGCTGCTCCCTGGATGCTGCTCAACTTCTATCCCAAGCGCAGGAGCTCTGAAGTCATTGGCCCCTCTCTGGTTGGATCGACTTATTATTTTGATATTTTGGGCGTTGCGGTTTACGCAGGAACCTCAACACCGCTCTTCCCCCCTCCTTCTCTCTCTCAACCTTTGGATGCGTCTGTGCTGGCAGATTTAAAGACCCAAGTCTTGGCTGTGGAATTTCTTAGATGGACTTGCTGGGGCTGGTGTTCTATCGCATGTCACCATAGCCCTTCCTTGTCTTTTTTTTTTTTTAAGTTCTTTTGTTTTCACCCATCCCCTCCCCCAATAAATCATCAAACTGTTACCTAGCGAGCCGATGCCTGCCTCTCTCCCAGAACTGGGGTGGTCCGTCTGCCAGAAGAGGAGCTATGTTGGAAGCGCAGCCTACTCCACCCCTCTCCTCTCCAGTCCCTGAATGCCACCACACACTGGCATTTTGAAAAAAAAAAATTGCCTCTGAAATTGAGCACCCCCAAGCCCTCCCCCCTTTTTTCCTCCTTGAGGAATGGAGCTCCGCAGAGGTTGTGTTTAGACTCAACAGTTCCGAGCGGCGGGGTTGCGGCTGCCGCCTCTCCGAAGAGCTCGCGAGGCTCCCCAGAGGCGGTGGTCCCAGTGCCCGTGTGGATGCGGCTCTGAGTCTCCGTGTGTCTTTCTGCTTGTTGCTGCTGCGTGCGGGTGTTCGGCCGCGATCACCTTTGTGTGTCTTCTGTCTGTTTAAACTTCAGGATGGCTCGCTTCGGGGAGGCGGTGGTCGGCAGGCCAGGGTCGGGCGATGGAGACTCGGACCAGAGCAGGAACCGGCAAGGGACCCCTGTGCCGGCCTCGGGGCCGGCGGCAGCCTACAAGCAGTCGAAAGCGCAGCGGGCGCGGACTATGGCTTTGTACAACCCGATTCCAGTCCGGCAGAACTGTTTCACCGTCAACAGATCTCTGTTCATCTTCGGAGAAGATAACATTGTCAGGAAATATGCCAAGAAGCTCATCGATTGGCCATATCCTTTCTTGCCCACCATCACTGCCCTCTCGCCCTTTGCATTGCTTCGGGTGAGGGGGGAAACCTAGCATGACATTTATCCCCTGTCCCCTTCCTGGTGCCAATTTGCCCCTTTGCTGAAGTGCACTCTTTACTTCAGTGCATCCAAGGGGCAGGCTTGGTGCCATAGAAATCAGTGGGCACTAGTGCGGTTCAAGGTAAGACTTTTTAGTTTTTGATTTTCCTAGGTGGAAATCTCTAGCATCTCTGGGTGCCTGGTGTTGTGGCGGTTTCTGCCCCGCTGGGCTTTGTCTGATTTTCAGGTTCCCCAGTCACTTCACACAGAATGGGTTGCCCCTAATCTCAGGGCTTTCTTTCATACTCAGTCCCCCTTCTCCTCCCTTGACTGGGGACATCCCCACTGGCTGGGAGACACCTGCATGATCTGCCTGTAGGAAAGTCAACGCTCCATGTGGGGATTTATCAGTTCAGAAGCTTCAGGAGTTCTGTGCCCAAACTCCTGTAGACAGATAGACAAATGGATAAATAAAATAGGCATTTGCTTAGGGCCCCAGCTAACTCTGGGGACTGAATTTAAGTTCCACTGAAAGTGGAGTGAATGAGTGTGTCAGGGGAGGCAATCTCTGATGACAGCCCGGATAGCTCAGGGTTGGAGTTCTCTTCTCAGCCAAGGAAAGGCAGCTCAACAGGGCCCATCCTTTCCTTAATCCTGGGTGGGTGGGGTACTCCTGCCTCTTAATGCTTAAGCCAACTGAGTGTTCTTCCAGTGGCCACGGTCCAGGCAGATCTGCTGGGCCTGAATTCGCCAGCTGAGGGCTGCCTCAGCCCAGCCCAGAGGTGTGCAAGCAGTCTGTCTCTCCCTAGCTCCAGGGGAACTGCCCTCCAAACAGAGCCGGTGGGGGTGGCTCTCCTGGTGGTGTCAGAGAGAATGGGCCTAGAAGGAGCTTTTTTGTAGGTTTAACCAAGTGCACCAAATGCAGGATGCTGATTAGGCATCTCACTGACTTGTTCTTCACTAAGAATCTGGGTGTCTGGCAAGGTCTTTAGGAATTGGGAGTTGGTGGGGGTGGTGAGGACAATTAGTAGGAAACAAGCCCATGGGGGTGGTGATAAATATGGGGGTAGGCTTGGAGACATGGGGCTTTGATGCTTGTGGGGAGAGATTTCTAGAGAAGGGTGCACCTGCAAAGCAGGCCCCTCCTCTAGCCTCCCTCCTCCCCACCCCCACCCTCTAGGTGTGCAGCAGAGACAGCTGGAGCTGTGTTGGGTCTCTCATATCAGTGAGGCACATGGCTTACTTCCCCCTGGGGCCTGGGCATCTCCCTACCACCCCCACCCTGGTTTCTGGCCTTCCTCTCCGGCCTCCCTAGTTCCCGGCCTCAGCAGCACCAGGATTGGCTGGCGCACGGCGGTTCTAGGCAGCACCCCTCATTAGAAACGAAGGAGCATCTCTAAGCAGATATTCTTCCTGCTGCTCTCATCCTCCCACAACCACCCCTGGCTGGGCTTTCTCCCTCCTTCTCCTTGCAGCTCCTCCCCCTCCCACCCCCACAGAGTGATGGGAGGGGGGTGTACTGTGCCTGAGTCAAGCATGTCTAGATGGGGGTACTGGAGAGGGGACAGTCCGGCCCTGCAGTCCCGCCTGCTGGTGCGCTTCACGAAGCGGACAGATCTCATTGTGTAGTGTGCTGCGGCTGCAAACACTCCTCTAATCAGGTCTCTACTGATTTCCCCAGCAGCCCCACAGTTCTCTAAGATCTCCCACCCCCCCAGATGCTGCTTTACTTCGCCCCTCTCTTAGGGTCATGTTTCCTCAGGCAGGCGCCCTCCAGCTTCCTTGCTGTAGACAAAGCCTCCCAGCCACCCTGCATGTGGCAAAGTGTGCCAGCAGCCATCATTGGCACCTCGGACAGCACCACCGAAACTCCCTGGCAGCCAGGGCTCCACAGGCACCCGGGTTCAACACCCTGGGCACTTTCTGCTGGGCCTGGGCTCCCGGGTTGGGCAACTAAGCATGTTTCCTACCCCACAAGGTCTCAGCTTTTCCCATCTTCTCTTCTGCAGCAAAGACACCGCCTTTCTATCTATCAGGCATTGCCAGTGCAAGCTGCGACTGTGGTTTTACTCCGCCCTTTCCTTTTCTTTGGTCAGGACAGACCAGAGAGAGTCAAAGGAGGGCCTAGGGAGTTGATTTCAGCAGTGTTCTTGGCTTTTTGGCAGAAAGCCCCAACCCATTCAAAGGTCCCTGCTAGCTCCGTAGTTGTTGTTTCTCAGTGGTTTTGCAGCACTTAGACTGTTGTAACAGGGTTCAGGCTACATCTGCTAAGGTGTGTACAGGAGCCCGGTTGGAAAATTTAAAATACACCCTGTTTGCTTTTTTCTCATGGCTCTACAATGTAATTAACATATATGTTCCCTCTGCTGGTAACCATGTGGAAACATTGTGCTTCTGTGGGTTCTGCGTTTTTTTCCAGTACCGCATCTAAGTTCCTAGCCTCACTTCCCTTTCTTTCTAAACATCCAGCTTCCTGAAATATCTTGCTTCTTACTGGGAGTCAGTGTGAGCAGTGTTTAACAGTAAGGCTTTGGAGCAAGGCTGTTTGGGTTCAGATCCCAGTTTCTTCATCAGCTCTGTGACCTTGAAAAGTTACTTCATTACTCTGCAACTCAGTTTCCTTGTCTGTAAAATGAGGATGCTAATAATGAGCTACTGGGAGAATTCAATGAGTTACTATATTTCGTGTTCCTAGAATACTGCCTAATTGCCCAGTAAACACTAGCTGTTGCTATTAATAGGGTCCTTCAGAAATTTCAGTGTACCTGAAGGAAGGCAGGTCTTAGTTCTACGTGAACTAAATATTCTAGAGTTTTGCTTCTCAAAGAGAGCAAGGAGCGCCATCTGAATCACCTGGGAGCCGGTTAAAAATTCAGAATCCTGAACCCCACTTCAGACTATGCTTGCTCCTCCCATCCATGATAGGACCAGGGATCGTACTTAAAATGAAATGTGAGTAACAGTGAAACAGACTGAACAAGTGTGAGAACAAGTGCCCCACACTTGTTCAGACTTACTGAATCAGGAGTACTTCTCTGTTCCCTCTGAGGACCAGGTTGTTCAGAAAACATGTCAAGACCTGCTTTGGACTGACATTTGAACATGCTTCAGGATTTTGATTATTTGTGCACTATGCCTTATGGGAGTTAATATGTCTCTTATTGGCTACAGAAAGCCACTGTCGGACTAGAAGGATAACGTGCCCTGCTGTCTGTGGTGTGTTGTGTTAGTGGTCTCCTAACACTCCATATTACTGCTCTTTAGTCATATTAGCCTGAAAAGATCAGTTAGATAAAAGGAATCATTTAATTTATGCTTGCAGGATCCTCTACCTGGGTGTGTGTGTGGGTAACCATATCCAGTTATTAATAGGGAAGGTCTAGTTGTTAGGGGTAGAAATGCCCAAGATAACCCAGACTTGGCTTGAAAGATGGTGGCAAGTCAACAGCGCACTCTGAATATGTTTCATTTTTCTTGGAAGCTACAATCCCATAGGGAGATAATTTTATTTTCTTATGGTATCTGTTTTGCAGTGGATACCATAACCTTTTTGAAAATGCTAATCAGATTTAAAATGTGATATTACATTTTATATATCTCCTCCTTTTTCTTTTTTGTTCTTCTATTAGATCTAACAAAAGGGTTCTCTTCTTCTTAGGGAATTGGCTGCTCTGAATGTCATCCCACGTTCACTGTGCCATATGCTTACCAGCTCTAACCCTTCTGTGCCCAGGCCCAGTAACCTTGCGGACCTACAAGTTCCCTTAGCGTTTGTGAGAAGCCCCACACTTGTTTGCACTTTTCTAGGTCACAGGATGAAGGAAAGAAATGGTATTCTGACTTGGAGACTCCGCCGTTGATGGACAGTGAGAGAATTTTTTCCCCACTGATAGTGTGGGTAAACTCAGCATGGGAGCACATCTAAGTGGAAATGAACATGGTTTAAAGTAGGGAGCTCATTATGATGAACATGTGGCCACTCATCCATGATTTCTTGTTGCAGAGAATGTCACTGTAGCCCTGGAGGACTCTGGCTTTGGGTCAGAAGTTATGTGGTTTATTATGATGAATTTCCCTTTGTAAATTGTCCATTTATTTGGGGGGATTTTGGTGAGGGTTACTGAAAGCTTTAGTTCCCAAATCTCCCATACTCACATATACTTTTCTTCTGGTTGCCTATAAATATACCACACCTCGCAGGATAGTAGACTAATCCTGGCAAGAATATCAGGTTTGATGTAACTCTAATGGATCATGAGTCACAGTACCTCGATTAGGGCAGAGGGCGGCAGCTAACAAGGACGAAGTCTGTAATTATATCCTATGATCAGATAATGCAGAAAGGCTTCATGTCTCCTGCGTACCTGCGCAGGGATGCGGACAGGGAAACAGATAGCGACTGACTGCAACTGGCACCGGGGCTGCAGGATGAAGGGCTTCATTTTCTGAGGCTCCCGGGACAATCTCCAAACTGCATGTTGGCTTTGCCCTTGGAATGAGGTGGGGCTAATGTTTCTTGCAGAAATCAGGCTGTGACCTCTTGTGGGGACCAGTTGTAATTGGGATGCAGCCCTGAAAGTGAGTTGGAGTGAAGGAGTTTGACAGAAATGAAATGACTTGAGGATGGAGACAAAAATATCTTGGATGTGATAGTTTTGTCTGTTGGTTTGCATGTCATTATTTCCCTGCTTCCCTCCACTTGCTTTCCCTGCAATTGGTGCAATGCACACTATGAATTAAAGGAGGAGGAGGAAGAGGAGGATGAGGAGGAGAAGGAGGAGGAAAATAACAAGTACAAGCCTTCTTTTTATCTTCTGAAAGATCCAGAGTCTGGAATTATTAGCTCTGTCCAAAACTGCTTATCTCTTTTTAGCTGTTGCTGTATAAAATGTAGGTTTTTTTCCCCTCCTCAAACTCTGCTGCCCCCTCCGCCCCCCTTCAGCAACATCTGGTTTCTTTCTGTCTTCATATTCTTAGTTAAAGTAAAACTGAGTCAAGATTTTCTGAGCTACCAGAACTCTTGCAAACCCTTTGACTCCACGTGCCCCATCAGCAACCCGGAGCCTCCCTTCTGCCCCTGGGAGGGCTGCCCGGGAAGCTGCAGCTCTCCAGAGCCCAGCCCATCAGAGGTGACCGTGCTGATCTGATTTTGTTTATCACTGATCATGAACACGTGAAAGACGGAACTTAAACATGACTGTAATGAATACCCTTTTTTTTCAAGGAGAGAGAGACCAGGCCCTTTGCATGACTTTCTCTTTCTGCCCAGTCCTGTCCCTTTCCATCTTTCTCTAATTTCTCCCTGTCTCATTTTTAGGTTCAGGCTTTGTGAATAATTCATTGTATGTGTGGGTTTTTCCTAGGATTTTCAGAAAAGGAAGGTTATTTGTCTTCCTCTTGGATATGAGCAAGGTTTCCTGCAGAGGGCCAGCTGCACAGATCAACTTTTTCCTCTAAGTCCTTCTTTTTGCAGTAGGACTGGGACCCAAGAAGAAAGGTAGCTGGGGGAGAAAATAATCTCTGTAACATACTTTTTCTTGCTGTTTTTATACTGACTGCCTCCTACCCAGTCCTGTTACATTTGGGTGGCCCATAAATATGCAGCTACTTCCCTCCTCTATTCAGTGAACATGGGTAACTAGAAGATATGTATGTCCCCAAGTACTTGTCACCCTGAATCCTCTCATCATCCTAGGTCTTTACACTGATAAATGCTGAGCCATTGAGCTAAAAGGCAGGTTTCTGTAACTATTTCTTTTCAAATTTCAGTGTGAATTCACAGAGGAATTTGGAGGGGGAAGCAGGCACTGGAACTAATGTATAACAGCCACTACACACCCGCTGCCATCCCTGTCCCACTACCCCCACCACCAAGTGGCTTCTAAAGTAGTCCCTTTCAAAGAAGGGTAAAAATGCCAGGGACCTGTCACAACACTGCCCTTCCCCAGCACCTTCACAGAGAGGACGCTAGGTTTATAGTCGTGTTTCCAGCATCCATCTTAATTAAGGACAGGAAGTATAGCTCAGGCTTTAGGCTCTTTTGACCTAGCGGTCTCCTAGCATTAAGCCTGCCTCAGGGAGATGTCTTCCATGTCATTTTGCTCATGGATGTCACAAGTATGTTAACTTAATTTTTCAATCCCTGCATTTTGGGCCATTCTTTGGCTATGAACAGGATGAGACCCTATGTCACCATCTCTGGAAAGCGAGGAGCAGTCAGAAGCTGTGTCCTTAAGAGGGGGAAATTGGCCCGACTCAGGAGAACAGCTCCGCATGACTGAAAAGTGTCAGTTTCCCAAGGCATCCCCCACCCTACCACTGGCAGAGCAGCAGGTCCTTCTTAGGAGCTTCTTTTCTTAATATATTTTGAGTTCCAAATTTGTAGGACTAAGCATTTCCATTCTTAGCCCTCTTGAATATTAAAAGAAAAGAAAAGGCCTGTACTAGACCCATTTTGAAAGTGGTTAGCTCATCCCAGAGGCAGCTGGGCAGGGCTTGGGAATGTGACTCCATGTGAGGCTCCAGCTACAAGGTCCTGCTGTCCAGCCACTGAGGGGCTTCTGGGAGAGGCCTTGCCGGCACCTGTGCCACATGTGGTCCTTTTGCCTGTGGGGATTGCTTTGAAATTCCGTTGCAACTCTGCATAATTTGGAGGCTGTATTTTTTGCTGCGTTTGGTCCTGCTACATTCTTGCTGCATCTGGCCCCCGCCCCCAATCTCTGGAGAATTTGGAAAGCCTTTTTTAGATGTATGCCTTAGCTTTCCAAAGGCTTATGTCATTAAAGCCAGGGATGGGGTATCTTTATGTCTTCCTCCACATCAGGGGAGGGATGAAGAGGAGGTGGTTGACCAAGTGAGTAACAGGTTAGCAGGGAAAGGAAGAAATGCTCTGGGCAATGTCAGGAGCCAAGGCTTGCTGGTGATCAGACTCTGGCATCATTTTCATAGCCAGGATGCAGAGTACTGAGAATAGCCTCCTGGACCCAGAGAAGAGGCTCTGAGAACCAGTGTGAGGAGGAGAATTAGTCTCTGCAAGTCTCTCTGAGCCTTCAGCTTGGCTGTAGGTTTGAAGTTTTTCAAACTTTCAGTGCGTCGTTCACAATTCCCCCACTGTTGTCTCATGGGGCTGGTCAGAGTCAAAAAGCATGAAATGGATTTTCAACAGTCACTCACTAATGTCCTGGCAATTTCAGCTGTATGCTGCTGGGAACTATTTTGCTTCTGTCAGTGACTGTTCCTTTCAGCAGGTGATTTCCGTCAGCATCAAGGCTAATTTCTCATTTAGTTTCTTTGTGTTGAAGTCACATATACACACTCTGCCTGTTTGGACATCACTGTTCCCAAGCTTTAGTGTGTCTCAGAATCTCCTGAATACGGAGGAGATGCTTGGTAAAATACAGATTACTGGACTCCACTCCCAGAATTCTGATTCAGTAGGTCTGAGGTAGGGCCTGAGAATTTGCATTTGTCGTATGTTCGCAGGTGACATTGATGCTTCTGGCCTTGGGACTCTATTTTGAGAACCGCTGCTCTACACGGTTTTGTGACCTGGCTGGCAGTGCCTTTAAAGAAGTCCAGTCTTAACAAATTGCTGAGGAGATTCTCCATCCCAAATCTGTCTCACATACCAGCATGAAACCCTGCTGCTAACAGAAGCTTATTGTTTGAGTCCAGGTCCTGAGGCTTTCAGAATTCTCTCACAGTGCAGATGATATTGGGAGTGGGGACATAGTAGCTAATATATGACATTATCAATTTAGAGTTAGTTCTTATTCTTGCCTTTTAAAAGCAGGCTCTTTTGAGAATTGGCATAGGACATGCCCCATTTCATTCCAGCACCTAGAAAAAAGCCTGCTCCTGGTGAGCATTCAATAAACTTTTGTTGAATGATTTACTTAATTAGTTACTCTTGGTTAACAATCAGCATGAATGAAATGCCTATTATGTGCCTATTGTTGCACTGACCCGGCCTGTAGAACCATATGTGACTCTAATGGAGGGAGAGGAAGTTTCTAGGAGTCAGGGTACTGGGTGGCTAGCAGGGAAATCGAAGAGTTGTGACATGGGAATTTGGAGGTTGTAAAAGCTTTATCTACTTCATGACCTTGCTAAAGATCACTTCAATATCTGTATTACCCAATATGCCTATGAAAAAAAACTACAGGCATTTGTTATCTGGGATTTTGTTATACAGAACTCTTTATTAATTGGCATCTGGAGATCTATAGCATAATAACAATTGAAATTTGTACCGAAGGCCCCTAGGCACCACAGAATGCCATAGTGCTTTCTGAATATCACCAATGATACATTATGTTCAAAATGGTTTGAATGCCATGTGCACTTAATTGTGTTCAGAGCTTTTGTGAATTATAATTCCTATTGATTTTATATAAAGTAGCTCTTTATCCCTTTTTTTGTTAAATTAACCAAAGCATTCTTCTCTAGCTATACCGGATAACTGGAGAATAGCTGCGTTCTAGAAGTCAGTCCTTTCAGCTCTACAAATACTATAGGATCTGGAGATAAATCCTGGTACAACTGTTATGGTGTCAGGTGGTGGTTAGAACAAAGTCATTATTTTTTAAAAGGACTGATAGCGTGGCAGGCTTTAGATTTACTGGGCAAGTTCTCCAGTTAGTAAAGCTGGTATTACCTGTAACTGGATGTGTTTGTTTCTGTAGGCCAACACTGAAAATGAACCACCAAGATTTCCAAGACAGCCTCCAATAAGCACCTTAACAAGAGGCTGACAGATGAAACCTTCCCTAATTTGGCTGAATTATCCAGCTTTTGTGCCTGCAGCTATTTCCATGTTCTTTTATACCCCTATCTCTTTTCTCCTTAATCAGGGTCAGGGGCTATTTGACTTGAAACTGTTCAGTTACAGGATGCTTGTCTTTAGATGCTGAGGCTATGGAACTTCAGAGTTGGAAATGACCTGAGTGGCCATCTGGATGATTCTTTTTGGAGTATTGAATCTGTTAGGTCCCTCCAATGCAGTGTTTGTTTGCTTTCTGTATTGGGATCAGAGATCTTACTGAAGTCTGATCAATCTATGGATCCCTCTTTCCTGAAAAATACACATACAATTTTGTGTTCAATTTCAGTTTCATGGATTACAGTTTTAAAACACTGACTATGTCAGAAAACTCTCACACTTGGAGATGTTAGGGTATCAGGACTCCGAAGGCAACCTCATAGCCTTTACATATAAGTGGGACAGGAACTCCGTGGGCAGGAGCTACAGAGAGGGTTTTGTGCTAGTGGGTCAGCCAGATGCTATGGAACACAAAGCTTCAAACCAGAGAACATTAAGTCAGTACAGGAATCTATCTGTGTCACCCTGATAGATGGCCATCAAGCTTCCAGAGACGGGGTGCTCTTTCGTTTTTGAGAACTTAAGGTGTAGGAAGTTGAAGTCATTATAGTATATACCTGCTTCTTTTTCTTTCTTTTCCTTGTTCTGTTTTATAAAGCAGTACAGACCCAATCTACATTTTGTTCATTTCATGGTCTATGGCATCGGATAGTGCTATTGGCTAGGACTTTCTCTGATGATGGATATGTTTTTATGTGTACTGTCCAATATGGTAGCCACTGGCCATCTGTGGGTCTTGAGCCCTTGATATGGGGCTTCTGTAACTGAGTACTAAATTTTAAATTGTATTTAATTTTAGTTAATTTAAATTAAATAGCCCCATGTGACTAGTGTTTGTAGTACAGGACAGCAGAGGTAGAAAGGATGGATTGTGGGTCAGGATTCTGTCAGGTACTTGCTTTGGAACTGGCCAAGGTTTGGCCAGCTTGGTGTGTCAGACTTCTCAAGATCTTCTCTGCACATTTAACCACCACAGCCCCCTTCGGTCCACCTATTCCAAGGGGCTGCTCATGCCTGAGGTGGCATCCTCTCCCAGGCCTCCATTCCTGCGCATTTCTCCCTCTGCCTAGAATGTTCCCTCCCCATCCCAAACTTCCTGTCTTTAAGACTCTACTCAGAGGTCATTTCCTCTGTGAAGCCTTCCTTGATTTCTCTTGTCAGAGTAATTACTTCATCATAACACCACAGTAACTTCAGTATTGGTTTAAAATCCCTGCAAGGGAAAGTTCATTATCTATTAGTTTTTAATTACCAGAACATAAAATGGTATTTATTAACATTGGTATTTAACACATTTTTCAAATTAAAATAATTTTTTTAGTTTTTTTTTTAAAATAGCATTCTACTCCTGACTTGACTTGAGGTTGTAGTCAGCTAAAAAGCCTGGATGTTTTAATATGAATTGATGACAAAGTTAGTGTTCTCTCTGCCTGTTCTCATCCAATTTAATCTTTGAATCTAAATTCAGGACTCTGTGTGTTTATTTCAAGTACAATTTATCTCCTTGTTTTTGGTCCAACAGCCTATTCCATAGAGATCCTTTTTGAGTGAGGACAGGGAACTAATATTCATTGAATGTCCACCAAACTTCAGACTTTCTACATTTAAACAAAACAACAATCCAACACAATAAATGTTGTTATTCACATTTTAAATGTGGGGTCACTGAGGCTTAAGAAGACTAAGTCATTTGCTTAAGGTGAACTTGAGCCCCAGGGGTCTGACTTCCAAAGTTTAAGTGATCTCTGTGACACAATGTCTTTAGACTCTGCGGTTCCATGAGCTCGCTCGCCACCATCTGCAGACTGGGTAGGCATGTGCTTTATGCTTCTGTCCAAGTAACATAAAAATATGGTTAGAATTGGGGACCTTCCTTCTGCTTATTGGTGTACTGGTCAGTTTTTCTCAGGTTTTCTGAACTGTGCTGTAACCAGTTTTGTCTGCAGTAATATTGTGCAAGATATCTTTGGCACATGCTTTGCTAAAATCCATACACACTTTTGTGATGATTTCATGTCTGTTTTTAGGCTAAGATACAGCATTTTACTTTCTCCAAAGTCCACAGTAGGTGGCATTTTCAGAGATTCGCTTAGACGATATTTTGTTTCTTCACTGGACAATAGAAGTGTCAGACCCCAGAATCTTGGGAGTCAAAGGGACAGTAGAGTCATGTATGCTAGTACTTCACCTTACAGTTCAGGATTTATCAGCCCCTGCTTGGGACCCTGCATGAGAGTGTCATGGTTAGAGACATGGCTTCCAGATTCAAATCTGTACCATCTCCACCACTTCCTGGCTGTGTGCCCTGGGGAAGCTTCTTAATCCTGCTGTGCCTCAGTTTCCTCAAACATAACATGGAAATAGAAATTTTACCTATAGGGTATACATATCTGATAGGATTTTTGTGAGAGTCAGATGGAATATGGATAATATGTGTGAAATACCAGACAATGCCTGACACACAGTAGGCCATGCATAAATCTTAGTTGTTAGTATCTGGTTAATTCTGGATGCACTTCTGCAGCTAAGTAAGTGTTCTTCTGACAGTACCGTCTCCTTTCTCCTGACTCTTGTCAGGTTTCCAACCTGAGTGCTGCCACTTAATGTTTGTGTGACCTAGTGTTGGTTTTGTAACATCTTGGAGCCTCAGGGTCTTTAGGTGTGAGGTGCAGGTCATTTTCCTGCTTTGCTTGTCTTGCAAGACTGTTGTCAGACAACCATCAGCTCATGTGTATGAAAGCCCTTTGTGAGCATGTTAGATATTAGTAGTGATGTTAATGCTAATAAAGTTAATAAATATCAAACATTTATTGAGTATTTACTAAGTGTCAGATTATTCTGCAAAGTATGTCCCAGGGATTATTGCTTTTATTCCTCATGACAGTCCTACACGGCTAGGCATTCTTGTTTTCCATGTTTCACAGCTCGGGGGACTAGGGCGTGAAGAGGTGAACTTATTTTGCCCATTTCAACAGCAACTGAGAACTAGAGGCCTGGGTTAGAGACCAAGCCATGAGACTTTTTTTTCTTTTCCAGGTTATTGGGTTTACATTTCTTAAGACAACTTTTTAAATATCTACATCAAAATATGTCTTTTTATGTTTCTAGTGCTGATGTTACACTGATATTGTCCCTAAGGACACATTTGGATTTATAACCCAAAAAGAAAGATATCTTCAGGAGCAATAATAATGCAGAATTTTCCCAGCGGCTTTTAATAAAAGCAGATCAGATACTTAGAACTATCAGTCTGAAACTCATTTGACTTTATTTTTGTTTGTACAAAAATGGGAGCCACAGGTTTTAGATGGCCTGATTGGTGGGACGTGGAAAGATTGCTCCTAGAGTGCACGCTTGGCTTCTGGGCAGATTTTCTTCTCAGGGGTTGCCAGCCTTCTAGCTAACTATTCCCTCTCTGATTGGGTTTCTGGGTATTTAGGGTCTCCATTCTTGCTCTCGGGGAAGGGAGTCAGGTTTGGACTCTATGAACTATGAAGGAGCTTCTGAAAGGGTTAGAGGCCTCTGGTGGGAGAGGGAGCCTCCCTGACTGGAGCCGTTGGCCATTTACCCAATGAGCTTGGTGAAAATCATCTGACCTGGATACTGGAGGACATTTTGCCCGAGGGACCTAGATACTGGTCCAGGATGTGGATGTGAATGTGGAACTAAGATGTGCCATTTGTCCTTTGGAAACCAGACAGACGATTCAAAAGAAATTAGGGAGTGGGTCTAAAAAATAGGGATGCCTCTTTTTTCTGCTAACTTTGGCTTGTGTTTGCATGAGGCTTTGTATTTATAAAATAACTGAGCCATATGGATGCACAAAGATGCATGTGTTCTGGTCTGTTGATATGGGGAGCAGTTGAAGGGTGTGGGCTTGTCTGGAGGTGGGATGGGTGGGTGGATGTGGTAACATGAGGGGGGGCAGGTCTGGAGAATATGGGCCTATGTAAATTCAGAGGATCTGGGCATTTTGGCAAGATAACATTCCCATCTCATAACAATTCATGTGTGTATGTATTTATTTTTGAGATCACCATCTGCCCCCCTCCCCTGAAGTTCTATGGATAAGCATTTTACAGCTTCTCTGGGCAACCTCTGTCTCTGGTGATGATTAGAGAGAAACAAATGCCCACCTTTGGTTGCACAGGCTCAGAAAGACTGGGCTCATTTCTGTCACAAACATCAGTAGACAGGCTCAAGAGAGGAAAGCCGAGGACTGGAGCCTGGGAAATGAGAACCGTCCAGGAGATTTCCACACTTCTGCCGTGAAAGAGGCTGGATTCAGAAAATCCCGCACAAATCAGAAGGTTTTCTTCTCTCCTTTTCTCTTACTTTATTCATTTTTATCATGTACTTTTTACCAACATTCTGTAGGGAGCATATCCAGGCCTGGAGAGCCATCCATTCCTCAGTATGCATCCCTGGGAATGAACAGAGGAAACTAACCTTTCATAAGTGTCTTTTGTGTAATAGACACTCTACAGTGTGTTTTGAAGACGTATGTCATTCAACCCAACCCTGTATGATGTGGGAATTGTTATTATTATTTTACAGATGATTAGCCCAAGGTCACAGGTAGATGTGATCTGACTGACTCCACTGACTCTTGTCTTTCCATTGTAGCACGCTGCCTCAGGGCAGACCAGAAGACTGGCAGGTACTTCCCTAACAGGGCATCTTTTCAGGATGGCACTGTGAGCTGCTTGCCTGTCTCTGTAGCATACTCTTGCCCCTGAGTATGAAGCTAAACCCATGGAGGAGTAAAGGGTCAATAGATGGTAGAAGGGCAGAGATCTGTTGCCTGCTGTGGCCATCACAAAACAGACCTGAGACACCGTGCGCTGTGTCCCTGGACCACGAGCCAGAGGTGGGAGTGGAGCTCTGGACTCCTTTGTCTTCTCTTTGCCAAAAGCCCCAGGGCCACACTTCCTTCCTCACTGTGCCAAGGACCTTTGATGTGGAAATGCCAGTTCTCTTCCTTTCAATATTAGCCTGTAAAGTCCAGTTTCTTTTTTCCATCCCTCAACGAAGTCTCCTTTCAGCCCTCTTTTCTGGGATGCCCATTGCACGAAGTGTAGTGTGGAAGAGGCAATTTGAATGATTTTTTCTTGACCTGTCTTACTGGATGCTTCTGGCTTTGCAGCTGTTTAAAGAAGTGGGGGTTGGGAGAACAGGGAGGCTGCAGAAAAGACTCTCATACTCCAGTAGAGAGTGTAGAAAAGGCTTGCAGCAGGATTATGGAAAAGCAGCCTTATGTTCACCCCCAGGCCACCCTTATGAGGAGTCTAACTTCTCATTAGCCTTCCCTTAGGGAAATTTCTAGCCAATTCTGCTTGTCATAGAGCTCCTTGAAAATTTAGAAATATTTCCATTGATTTTAGACACTTTCAAGGTATTCAAGGTATTTCGCCGTGCCAGGATTTCCATTTTCAGTGTTGTTGCTGAATGTCTTCATTAGCTTCACCCAAAATGGCTTCTGTAAATTGTAGCAATGGCTGTGCCTCCTTCCTCCCCCACTTCCCTTCCCTTGTTACTTACTAGCACCACAGAATAATAGAATTCTAGAGTTACAGGGACCTGAAGGAAACTAACCCAAACCTCATTTATCTGTAGGAAAGCTAAGCCAGAGAGGTTAGGGACTTGCTGCAGGTCCTTCAGCATATGACATATAGGATTGGAACCCAGGGCTCCTGACTCTAAGTCTAGGGATCTTTTGACCACATTTCCTCTTTTCTTTCCTCAATACCCTTTTGCTGCTCAGTCATCTTCCTTCTAGCCCCTTCTTTCTCTTCGGGGCTTCCTCATCTTTTGTTAGTTAGCAAGTATGTGTGCTTTTTGGTGTTTGCATTGGACTGGGCACAGGAAGCTATATACAGGGATGGTGATTAGTAAAAGAGGACTTAATTAAGAAACAGTAGGAATGGGTAAGAGAAGGATAATTCAAGAGAGGCCAACCAGCATAGTTGCAGGGAGAAGGGAAACAGAGATTCAGAATAATGGTTAATGTTCTGCTTTCCCAAAAGTGTTGCAGGAGAGAATCCCTTGTTAGTTGCTGGGGAACTGTGTGCAATGATAGGAACGACTTCTTAAGGCAATCAGCTTTCACCCAGCGTAGAACCAAGGTCACATCTTAGCAGATACGAAATGGGTGCTTAGGCAAGCACTCATCTCAGTATTTTCTGGACTCTTCAGTGGCCCTGGGAGAGGTAAGCCATCCAGAGCCTACCTTAAGAGATGTACTCTTGAGAGAAGTTGAGCAGTCTTGGGATGGAGGAAGTAAATGCAAATAAAAAGATCCCTTCCTACTAGAAACCTCAATTGAAGCCAAGAAGCCAGGGAGGTTTGTTTGATTGTTCCGATAACAGGTCCAGGGTATGGGGCTAAGAATCCAGAGAGGTTTCTAGTCCCGGCTTTGGAATAGCCAGCCCCCTTCCACCTCTGGTCTCAGTACGTATGTCTGTAAAACTAGTGTATTGGGATAGTTAACAAAACTCTGAGGCACCTCTCAGCTCTTATATTTGTGCCCTGGGATCCTCACTTCCTCTGTTGTTACCTCACTGAGTTGAGGACACGGTTAGCTTTCATGGCCTCCAGCATTGAAGCATCCCCTCGCTGCCATTAGAATCGGCCTGGGAACTTCTAGAAATGCTGATGCCCAGATGGTAGCTGAGACAAGTTAAATTAGAATTTCTAGAGAGAGGATACCTGTAGCCTTGATTTTTAAAAGCTTTTCAGGTAATCTTCCACAGGCAAGGCTGAGAGCCTCTGATTTTCTAGAATAAGAGGTGAGCCTTTTACCTGATTTGTTTCTGTCTCTTGGATTGTGATTTAACCACATGTCTTGCTGATTGCTCTCAGCTCTCTTGCAGAAGCCCCCTGGGTATCCTGGAATTCCGCCTGAGAGAATCGGGTGATTAATTCTTGTGTTCCGTGACACTGACAGACCATTCACCTGGGCTGCTTCTGGCACCCATCCAGCTGCACAGGCTCCAGCCTTCTGTGGTAAAGGGGACAGTCCAGACGGCTGAAGCACAGGTCTAGCTAAGTGGGCAACTTGAGGCGAAGGGACAGAGTGAATCAAGCTGACCCAGGAGGCCCTTGAACAAGTGACTGAAGACTCATTGATCTTCCTTCCTACCCATTTGTTGATGCTTGTTAGAAACAAGGTTGCTCCAGCTCGAATTCTGTCACATACAGGAATCTCCTCCTAGGTATCCCTGATGGTCTTCCAGAGACCTGGCACACGCACCAAGTGGTGTGCTGGACTTGGTTAGTCCCAGCTCGTGGGCATCCATTGTCATCTCTCTTCCCAACTCCATGTGCATTGATGCCAAATTGGTAGTTTGAAATTGGCCACAGAGAGAGTATTTACACTCCAGACACTGGCAAATGTTGCTCATCAGGGCTGCTCACCCTTTGTAGAGGCTAGTTGTTAAACATATGTTAGTAAATTTAGCTTACTGCTTAACAAAATCATCCATTCACTGGACGAGAACTTCTCTGTATTGCCCTAGATCTGCCTTGGGATGGGCAGTCCACGTTGGTCTTAGTCTTACCCTCCACAATAGCTTAGACAACGTCTAGGTCCCCGTTACCAGCTAGCCCTTCAGATATTTGAAAACAGCTATGCTGTCTCTCTCTCACCTTCTCTTTCTAAGCTGAGCATTTTTAGTGTCTTCCGCATTTTCTCATGTGGTCTGGGGGCTCAGTAGGTGTCTCTGAACACTGGGGGACAGCCGCAGGGCTTTCAGAGGAAAAGAAAAAGATCTCCCATGGGTGATCAGCGGACTCATTCAGAGTTTTCACTTTCCAGATTGCTGCCTGACCCCCCACGGAGTGAGTGGCGACAGGAAGCAGTGTACAGTCTCGGGTGTGGCTCCTGATTGCGGCCCACCTTCTTCTTTCCCAAATAGGTGTATTGCTGCTGGAACTCTTGATGGGCTCCAGTGTGTCAGAGTGTCTTCAAAACAGCCAGGCTGGTTCCTCAAACAGGTAATTTTTACACTGCTGTTTTGTTTTCTTCCGGAGGCTTTTAATAGACCCCTTTTCTTCATTCCCTTTTCTGTAGCGTTCAATCATCTGTCTCCTGATCACCAAGGCTGTGTGTCGAGTGAAAGCGTTTTGAGTCCAGAATTCAGTCAGACACACACAAAGTGGATTTGTTAAGACTTTCCCCAGCTGACTGTAACCGAGTTGGAGGAGGGAAGAAAGTCAGTTCTCTATTAACTCCTCAGAAGCCCCACTCCTCATGCTTCTGGAATTGGGGCTCAGAGGAGTCTGGAGCTGACCTCAGGACTGGTTACCCACCTGAGCAGTTATGTGAACTTCCTTTCAGTCGTTTTATACAGAGGGCAGGGATATGGGAGTCGGGTGGGAGTTCTTTGGTTTAAAAGCACTGCAAGGTTGAAGGTAGCTTCAGAGCTGATGTTAAAAGGGTAATGCTAGTGATCTTTTGTTTCAAGTAACTGAGCCCAGTGACCTCCCTGAGAGAGTAATGGGACCATGCCAGCAAACAGAAGCCTTTTGGGGGGCTGGGGGGAAATCTCTGCCTCTTGCTATGTTCTCAGGATTGCTTTCTTTGTCTTTCATTCATTAGGGTTTAAGTTTTTAGGAGTAGGTGTAATGGCACTTCCATCTTGACGGAGAGAGCGAGAGAGGGAAAGAGAGAAAGAGAGAGTGTATGTGTGTTCGGACTGCCTGTCAGATGGTGAATTTGAACTGAGGCAGCTGTTGTCATGGTGATGGCAGGTTGCATCCCACCACCATGGAAACCAAAGTTAAAAAATTGATGTTAAGGCTGGAAGTCACATGACACATTTTTGTTTTGTTTTGTTTTAAAAAAAGAAAAGGGGTTTGGTGTTTCAATCTGATCTTTTTTTTAGAGATGAGGTTGGGTGGTAAGAAAAATTGCAATAAAGAAAGTGATCAGATAATGCAGTGGGACAACATGAAGCATGCAGAGCCTTCCATCTCATTTTTCTGCTTGTTAGCAGTGCATCTGCCGTGGCAGGGGAAAAGGGGGATGTGGTGTGGGTTTTCAGGTTTCCAGCCAAAGTTGTGTCCTGGTAACTCCCATGGAGAAGCTCAGGGGTTTAGCCCTCCTGCCCCTTAGTGGTGATGTGTGGGCCACTATCTGTCCATCAGCCCAGACTGGAAACCTAAAATTAAGGGTGGAAAAAAGAGATGGAAATGAAGTTGAGGGCATGACTTGCTCCAGATATGAGGGTGGTTCATACATTGATAAGTTCAGATGAGTTATATCGATTTTTTTTAGGAGACTAAAAAATTCATCTGTTTACTGCAGAGCCCCAATGATACAGTCCCTCTGTTTATCCCCTTTTCTGGGCTGGCCTTTGGGCTGTGCTGCCCTGCCAGCCCACAGGACTGAGGGCAGAGGATTCCAGAATGGGCCCACCCGGGAGCACATTAGCCTCTGGGCAGAGGCTCCTTGGACCTCAGCTTACCCCTTAGCCTGCCTTTCAGCTGGGTGGGGAGGGCTGGCTTGGCTGAGAGGCGTTAGAGAGCCCCCTGGGAGCGCCATCTTATCTCATACTCACTCCTGCTTTGCACCACGGTCTGGAGAAAGGGAAGGAGAGCTGGTCCCAGGCCTGCTTAAACAGGGCTGGTTTTAATTTCCTTTCAGTCTGTGAAGGTTGAAGAACTACACCCATGGCCTGTGTGGACAGGCTAGGAGGCGGAGACCCCTGTGAACATACCAGCCTTCGAGGACGATGGGGAAGACCAGGAGGGGTGCAGACATCCTCTGTGGAAATGGAAATGGTGGTGGTGCTTATAGCCGTGTCTGAGTTTTAGGCACAAGGTCCTGTCCCTCCAGTATTACTGGTCCCTCCAGGACAGATGTATCATTCTCAGCAGCCCAGGCGAGGTGCATATGATCTCACCAGCATGATCTCACTGCATTTCCATCAGGGTCTGTAGGAGCTGGAGCCGGACTTCTGTGATGGTTCAACCCCTCCTGTTCTTAGCCCTGGCCTTGGGTGTGATTAATGTCCCTTCTAATCACGGGGCAAGATTGCATCAGAACCATCAGCTTCATAAATCCTCCTCTGGGACTGGCGTTTGGATGTGCTTTCCATATTCCCAGGAGGTTCTGGTCTAAATGTCTTTGCTCTCTTCCCGAAGGCCCATTACCATAATTTTCTTTTAAATCCTTTATTGTGGCAGGTCTCTTCAATGTCAGCCCGTGGCTGCAGCCTGTCAGCCCACTCCCGGAGGCTGTGACCACTAACAGATGCTTTCCCCAAAGCTTAGAGCCACAGCAGATGCTTAAAGATTGATTTAGTAGGATAATAAAAATGACTGTGCATTTGTGTAGCACCTCACAGTTTTCAAAGGGCTTTCATAGTCATATATTATTTTAGGCTTTGATCCTTTTGAATTTCTTGTTTGGCTTTGGGGGAATGGATAGCTGTGGTTTTCGCTGAGTTGAGTACCGTGTTGGGGGCAGTTTTCACACTGAGAGCCCTGCTCTGGTTTCCCATTGTCCAGGTCCGTTTTCTCCATTCCATTGTGGGTCTTATGGAAGATTCTGGTTCTTTTCATATAAAAAAGCAGCATGAAAGTGTTGGACAGCTGTATTTCACTGACATTCATACTTAGAGTGTCTGGTGTAGGGGCTGAAGCACCCACAGACCAGGCAGGGCCTCTGCCCTCTGACTTGGAGTGAGCCTGCCCCTTGTTAGAATGTTTATGTGCAGAGGACGTAGGGGGGAAATATGTGCACAAAGACAGTCTGTCTGTCTTCTGAACTCTTCCATCTCTCAGACCTCTGAAAACGGAGGCTGGGATGGAAGAGAGGGGAAGGAGATAACTTGTACGGAGAGTGTTCTGGGCCCGGGAGCAGGGGGAGAAGCAAGTAAAGGAGGCTGAGAAGCGCCTCCCCTGGGACTGTGGATATTCTAGGCTCCTGCAGGAGTTCCCTGGAAGTGTCTGGCCCTTCCACAGAAGCACATTCTCCATCAGGCCTAGGGTCGGGGTGCGGGAGAGCACAGCAGTGTGTCTGCCCCTGGTGGCCCCTCAGCCCCAGTGAGCACATTTAGTCTCCTTGGTGGTCTAATGTCACAGCTCTGAGTGCAGGCAACTGAGAGCGGAGCGCTCAGGGATCAGCATTCTGCTGCTCATAGAGATTCATGTCTCTCCTGAGGGACCTCAGAGTTACTGCTTGTGGTCTGAGTCCATCCCAGTCCTTACCTGTAGATTTGTCTCTGAGGTATTGATAGGGATGCTCTGCTGGTCCGGGCAGAGGGTGAGCTCAGCCCCCAGCACTCAGTCGCCAGGCAGAGCCAGCACCGCCCCAGTAACCTGCAGGGCAGCCCTCTCCCTCACCCTGGCTGTCTGTGCTTCAGGAAGGCAGTGAACAAATGGTAGGTGTGCAGGCCAGAAGCACACTCAAATTAGCTGTGTTGCCAAGGAAACAAGTCAACAATTCGAAGGAAGGAGCATTGGGGAAAGGAGATAAATCAATAAACAAACCTATTTTTATCATTTCCTTAATGATCGTCTTGAAGCTGCTAGACGGGAAAGGGAGACATGGAGTGACACAGGTCCTCATTAACAGGCTTAGAGGGACAGAGGAGAGAGGGGCGTTTGGGGAGATGGCTGGGAAAGTTGATGAAATGAGGCCCCCAGTGAGCGAGGACCTGACTTTGCAGTGTCCAGAGCGTCGATCTGTGTGGTCATTCCGTCATTTTGTCTGGTCCCTTTGTCTCCCTGCATTTGATCCTCTCCGACATCTTATACTTTCCAGGACCATCAGGTTGGGATGTGTTTTTGTGGGATTTTTTTTTTCCCGAATAAATGTAGCATTGATTGGTTTTTTGGTTATAAATTAATACCTGCTCATTAGAACATTTAGACAATGCATAAAAGAATAAAGAAGAAAGTGAAAATAGCCCTCCTACCCTGAGAAGACTCATTATCATTCTAGCAAGACAGATTTTTAAAAAAATTTTCTCCTTTCTCAAAAAATTGTTTTACATGAAAGGCATCTTCCATGCATGCTGGTGCCTTATTTTGAACAGTGAATGTATGTACACAGGATATGGCTGGGTATACGGTGTGAAGAAAGTATAGAATGCCTTTATAAAGATACCTCTGGCTCTGGTTTCTCTGTATCATTAACTGATCAATTGATTAATTAATTAGTAAATGGTTGTTGGATGCCTACCTTGTGCTGGATGCCAGGGGTGTGGAGGTGGAGAAGACAGGCAGAGCCCCTGCCCTCAGCTTCCCACGCCTTGCTGCTCAGTCAACTCCATTTGTCTGAGGTCTCAAACCACAGTCTGGACACCAGGGAGAGACATTGTTCTCCAAAATGGATTTAATGTCAGGCACAGAGTGTAATGGGAATCACTGATGCCTGGG
Source organism: Manis javanica (assembly GCF_040802235.1). Classification (NCBI taxonomy): domain Eukaryota; kingdom Metazoa; phylum Chordata; class Mammalia; order Pholidota; family Manidae; genus Manis; species Manis javanica. Next base: position 89,747,000 of record NC_133166.1, read on the forward strand.
CAGAAGGAATCAGAGTCCTGGACAGACTTTCATCCTGCCCATGAGAGGCATTGTCTTTTGAGGTCTTGGTAAGGGGGAGTGACCTTTGACCTTCCCAAGTCACATCTTTGTCTAATCTGCAAGGCGCATGCACCTGACCTGTGGGCTGCTGTTTGCAGTGCAGGCTCTTTCCTTTGGAGATGCTGCGGTGCCCTTGGGCTTGAAGTCCTGCGGGCAGGAAGAAATGGCAGGGGAGCCTCAGAGTCAGCAAACAAGGGTGGGGGTGAGCAGGCCCACCAGCCTGAGCCAGCGTGGTCATGACACGAATGACAACCTGGCTGGGGGAACTGCTGCTCCCAGAGATGCCTCACACTCATTCCTGCCTGTATGTAACACTGACTGAGCTCCTACTGTGACCAGGAGCTCTGCTAGGCACCACCAGTGGAGAGGGGAACAGAACACGGTCCTGTTTTCAATGTATAGTTTCTTGGGGGAGATAAATATGAGGCGAAGTGATAAAATTACACAGTATAAGGAGCTATGGGGCACAGGGAAAAACCTTCACAGATGAGGTGACATTTTAGATTGCTCTTGACATGTGACCAGAAAGGGGTTGAACAGCCGTTGCAGGAGGATGCAGAAGCACCACCATGTAAGCACCCACTCTTTGTGCTCCTCAGGAAGAGAAGTGGACAAGAGGTTAGGGGGAAGAGCCATAAGCGGGAGTTCTGGGCCTGCGCAGAACTGGTCATTCCCTCCCGCTCTCCTCTCCTAGGACTTCCCTGTCAACGTCCTTTCTCTGGCCTAGTCCCCAGGTACACAGAACCCCCACAGTCTCACCTTGTCTTCTGCATCAGAATCTCACCCTAGATTCTTAGTTGCCACGGACATAAATCATCCCGGGGCCAAGATGATCTCTAAGGCTTAAAGAGACACCCCTCTCAAGGGTATGTGCATTTTAAAAGTTTTTCAAAATTTGAAGCCAAAGGGTCCCTGCTCTGAATGGGTCCTCAGGCATGAGACCGTAGCGGAGGATCTGGGTGGTGGAGGACCTGGGAATGGGTCTTCTCAGGACCTGTGCATTACCACGCCCTCACTTTTAGACTCTAGCCTCTGGGCCTGAGGCAGTACGTTCCCTGAGATCTCATGAGTTCTGCACCCACACCTGGCTGGTCTCAGGATGTCTGGCTCATCAGCACCTGGGGCCCAGAGTCTTCCTCCTGTCCTGGCACCGGTGGTGGTGATGGCCACTCCCTTCGGAGTTCCCAGATGGGCCTCCTCTGTTGGCACCTGGGCATTCTGGGTGAGACGGAGTTAAAGTATAGTGAATACTAGCTCGAGTGACCTTATGGTCCTGGTCAGGACCTACGTGCTTAGATTACCTGGCTGCAAAAATGCAGGTGGGGGAGCTGCCCAAGGGGACATTGCTGAGTGGAACGGCCTGGGAGGTGCACAGCCGCCACCACCTGTCTTGTCAACAGGTCAGCAACTAAGAGCTCGTTTACTTTTAAATCTGTGATTAACCCTGTAAGGTTTTCAGGGGAAGAAACCTGACCCCCCAAAGTAATCATAGAGCCCAGGCTGACTCATGAGAGCTCATGACGGCTGCAGCTTGAGTGAGAACGTGCTGTCCCCGTCCCACTGCCCAGATCACATGCTGGGATCCTGGGATGTGCCAGAGTGGCTTTGTGAGCGGCGTGGGGCATTTCCAGCCATGGCAGGTGGCCACCTGAGTCCCACACCTTATGAACATTTTGTTAGGAGCAAGGCTAAGGCCTGAGGTGACAGCGGCACCGGTTTCCCTCCCTTCAGAGCCACCACCGTCTTCTCCAAGCTGTTGGGGTCACGGGGGCCTGGCAGTGAGATCTGCCCTTTGCTTCAGGGCTTCCCAAGTAGGTTCCTAGGAACACCATTCCCGGGAGACGCTCTGCCGGAGTTACCGGTGAAGCGAGTTCGGCAATGCCACCTATGAGTCCCACCACCCTCGTGGGGAGGCAGCGCTCTCCATGTGCAGCCGTATAAAAGGCTTCAGGAAAGCCTGCTGGGGGACCAGTTTAGCGTCACTGAACCCCACTTTCCCTCCTGTATTCAACTGTAAGTTCTGATAGCACTAGTCTTCCAGGGCCTGCATTTGGGGACGCTGCTCCAAATGCCCCCAGCTTCTGTTGTCATTTGTCAGTGACCTGTAGGCACCTTCTCAGGGAACGACCCAGATTCCTAGGCCACCCCCTCTGCCATATTCCCATCTCCATTTTACCATCTGGGTCTGGGGAAAGCTGGGGTATCTGAAACAGGCCCAGGACAAGCTCTCCTGTCCCGAGGGCTTGCGAGACCCCAGGTCCTGATGTGGTCCCTGGTCACTGGCCACCTAGTGCTCTGGGTTGGAGCCCGAGATGGCAGTGAAGAGAGCTCCCCCTATGATCAGTGGCACTGGTGACCCTGTGTGTTTTGTATGTGGGGGTTTGTCCTGAGAAATAGGGCACAAGGATGGGAGGGTGTCTGCCAAGTGCATCTGTCAGTATGTTTAGCTCCCAGGCCTAGCTGAGTGCCTGATATTGAGGAAGAGGAAGGGCAAGGGCCTGTCCCTACAGTGAGGCCACCCTCTGGCTGACAGCGTGGTGGAGGCTAGGGCTGCTCTGAGGCCTCTGAGCCCAGCCAGTTTTCAGACCCCAGGGCTGAGCCGCAGGGCAGCAGAGGTCAGCAGAGCTGTCCCTGGGGCGTGGGTCCTGGGTGAATGTCAGGGGTGTGGGCAGCCACTGGAGAGCGATCAGGGATGCATGGTGAAGGGGAGGAGATGGCACTGCCAAGGCAGAAGGAGAAGGGCCCGAGGCTCATCTGCCTCCCTTCCAGCATGGGGCCAGAGCAGCTGGCGGCCACTCCCAGCTCCCTGCACAGAACACCTCTGCCCCGTCGCTCCTCAGAGACACCCTGAATGCACATTCTGCTAGTGTTCACTGTCACAAATGTCATGGGGAAGGGGAGGCCTCAGGGGTCATGCTGATGATTTGCCATGCTCTGGACTCCCTAGGAAGGCTGGGGCCCTACATCCTGCACAGCCAGTCTGGATTTGTGCAGAGACCAGGAGCATGGCCCCTTCCCACCCCTGTACCCGGCCATATCTACTGCCTTCTCTCCCACTGGGTCTCCAGAACATAGGTTGCTCTGCAAGACTGGTGGCAATAGGTCACTTGTGTTTTTTACAGTAGTTACAGAATGAAACCCAACATTCAGAATGACTCGGCTCCGGGAGCCTGTGATTGTCTCTCTCTTTGTTAAGAGTTCCCCTCTTACCCCCAACCCCACCCCTGCTTGCAGCCCACTCTTTCTGTGGAAGTCAGGATGCCGGTACTTGAAACATAGTCCTGTTTTTCAGAAAGGCTCAGGGAGCCCCCTCACCTGTCTTCAGGAAAATGCAACAGAAAAAAGCCTGAATTCATTATCCATTCATTTGTTGTTTCGCTTCTTGGGACCCTTCCTTCACTGTCCCAGATTCAGCCTAATGATGTCTCTGTTTCCTATGGATGTAGAACTTAGGAGAAAATAATGTGGGACAAAGTAAGCTGCTCCTGGTCCATTGAAGATCTCTATGAATTGAATATTAAAATGGAAGGGAACTCACATGGAGAGAATGATCCCTTTGCTGAGGTGCCTGCTTCTACTCTGTGGAGCAGAAGTTCTGGACAGGGGGAGTCCAGATGAGATTCCCAGACACCAGCCAGCAGCCATGGCTGGATCCTTGCTCAAGCCCTGCATACAGCCCAGTGGCTTGAAGACTGGGAGGAGCAGGGGGCCTGCAGCAGCACCAGTGTTTCTTCCTCCCTTCTGCCACTTCCATTTTCAGCCCTGGTTCATTCTTGAATATGTCATTGAATTCACATAAGTAGCTGGAGTGTCTAACTATATTATTTATTGGCTACATTCTTCTCTTGGTGAAGATGCTGTGCAGTGAGAGTCGAATCAGAAATGGTTTCACATGCCAAGGGCCATCCACCATACTGCCTGGCAGTTTGCTATCATCCATCACGCATACCATACAGACAGAGGATGGTTTGGTAAAGTTTGTGTATGTGTGCACAGCCATTTTGGAGGCTGCATCCTTCTCTCTTTGGTGAATCTGTTCCTTAACTTCTCCTTCCCACGCCATTTGAGTACATGATCCTAGCCACCATCATTGCCAACTGCATCGTCTTGGCCCTGGAGCAACATCTTCCCGAGGACGACAAGACCCCAATGTCCCGCAGACTGGTATGTGCCTCCCTCTGTCTCATCTTTCTTTCCCCTGTCCTTCCTCTTTCCTGGTTCCCTTCTCCTTTTTCCCATCACCTCTCCTCCTTCCTTCCTTCGCTGCTTACCTTCCCTGCAGTTTTGTGAGGAGTTAATTCTTTGTCAGGGAAGAAGTTAGTGATAAACCCCACTGAGACTCATAAGGACAAGAGGACTGACTGCTCCCAGAAGTTGTGGGGACATTGCAAACACTTGTGTGTACACGGCATGGCAGCCAGATGAGGGGAGAGGGCAGGCATGGAGCCCAAACACTTTGCTCCCCTTCCTAAGGGCCTTTAGACGTGAGGGGCAAAAGGGAGGGTAAAGGGCAGAGGATGAGGATGCTCAAAGCATATGTGCTTCCGCAGGTTATGAACTTCCTAAAGCATTATGGCCATATTCTCCTTAAGGAAATAATTCATATGTCTAATGTATTTCCCCTAAAAAGAGCAAACAAACTGCTTAAATCCAAATGTGTGCACCTGCAGCTGCAGCCCGATCACCTGTGGATGAGAACCCTTAAGCTTCTGATATAAGTAGAGGCTGGCAGTGGGAAAGCCACCTTGTCAAGGCAAAGCCAGCACCAACAGCCATCTGCATGGGGAGAAGTCTGGTCCTGGGACACCCCTTCACCCACCTGTTTCTGTAACTGGTGCTCCTGGGGCTTCTTGTTCACCCTGTGAGGCCTTCGGCATCCTCACTTCCCATCTGTCCACAGGGCTGGCCCAGCCCAGATGTCCAGCTGTCCTGTAGGAGAGGAAAGGTCAGAGTGGAGCAGGCAGCCAGGGCGTGCACACAGGACAAAACACAGTCCTCCCCTTACCGGCACCTCTGCTCCTCATCCTGCAGGAGAAGACAGAACCGTATTTCATTGGGATCTTTTGCTTTGAAGCTGGGATCAAAATCGTGGCCCTGGGGTTCATCTTCCATAAGGGCTCGTACCTCCGCAATGGCTGGAATGTCATGGACTTCATCGTGGTCCTCAGCGGGTGAGTCTTCTTCCTCTCCCTCCTTTTCGTGTAGAGGTGCACCTCTGGTCTCATGAAGTGGCTGGTACGAGGAACCCAGAGATGGGAAGACAGCAATCTGTGGAGTAGGGACAGAGGAAGAAGAGGCCAAGGATTTCCCCCTTGGGCCTGGACCATAGGGGACTCACCTGCAGTGGAGCGTGCGTTCTTTGTGGAGATGCTATGGCATTCGGCAGACGCCACGGACCCAGGGTCTGGCTGCAGTGCTTCTGGTGCCCCATTCTGCGCTTGGCTAGTACTGAACACACATACCCCGCTGAGTCTTTTTACTAAAGCAAGCAGCTTGCTCTAGCCTGAGGGGCACCCCCAAAAGATGGGCCAAAAGCTGCCATCAGGTGTGGTTTCCTCTGGCAGTTGGAGAAGACTCCAAGCATATTTTCTGAGCTAATAATTGCAACTCATGTTCTGGCAACAACATTTTTAACAATTTGCACATTTATTAATATGAGGAGGTATATAACATTGAATCACATTAAAATATTTCATAAGTTATTCCTTTAGAAATTAGTACTACTACATTGCAGCTGACACAGTGTTACCGGCAACAAATATGATGGCTGTACATTTACTTACGTATTTGATAAATCATTCTTTTGGAAAGGAATATAGAATGCTTGTTCTGCAGCTGACCCAACATCATATATGTGATGGGCTTTGGGACTGGTGATAATGGGCATGTCTTGCTTGGCTTTTGTGGCTTCTTGTTGGTCTCTGTGTCAGGCTCTTGGTGCCTGCATGGGAGGGGAGTGGTCCAGTCCCCGTGGAGGAGCCCCTGTCCTGGGTGAGTGTGGCATGGAAGGTCCCTTACCCAGCTGTCTATCAGACGGTAGTTCAAACCTGTGAGGGAAAGAAGAAAGAGTAGAAAAGCCAGAGGGGAGAAATAGGAAAATAGGAGCCACATTTATGTTTGACCAGAAGCAGAGGGGAGCAAAGAGTACGTTTTTTCCAGAGAATAGCCAATAGGTAAAGTATCAAGTCAATAAAGTAGGAATCAAGTAGGTAAAGCCTGAGAAGGGGCAAGCAGGAGCTTCAAAATGTTTGCATCTACTCATTGTCTCATGGAACAGACATAATACTCATAATTTTAACCTTCACATCAATTGTGATTAAATGAAAGAGAAAAACATGAATGTGTAATGGGCTGGAGTGTACAAATGTATGGAAGCTTATAAGCAGCCAACCCCTCAATACAGGGAAAAGATAAATGGAGGACAATTTATGTTTAAAAACATCTGTTGCCTTGCAGAAGGGTTTTCTGAAGGTTATTTTTCTAAAAGAAAATACTACTGAATTTTAAATATGATTTTGTGTAGAAAGATACAGTTTACATATAGTGTTTCAGAAGTACATGGTTGTGGCCAATATAATACACCTGGGTGATGTTTATTGTTTTATTTTTATTTTTTCCAGCTTTATTGAGGTATAATTGACAAACAAAAATTGTATATATTTAAGTTGTACAGTATGATGTTTTGATATGGGTGTACATTGCAAAATAATTACCACAATCAAGCTAATTAACATAATCATTTTGCATAGTTACCTTTTTTTTGACTGAAAAACTTGAGATCTACTCTCTTAGCAACTTTCAAGTCTATATATAATATATCAGTATTAACTATAGTTACCATGCTTTACATTAGGTCCCCAGAACATATTCATCTATAGCTGAAAATATGCACTGTTTGATCCATATCTCCCCTTTCCCCCCTAACCTCTAACCCACAGCCCCTGGTAACCATCGTTTCTTTCTCTGATACTATGAATTAGACTTTTTGTTTGCTTGCTTTTTATTTTTAGACTCCACATACAAGTGAGATCATGCAGTCCTTGTCTTTCTTCAACCGGGTTATGTAATTCCATTATATATATATAATATATAATAATATTCCATATTTATCCACTGATGGACCTTTAGGCTATTCCATGTCTAGGCTTTTGTGGATAATGCTGTAATGAATATAGGAGTGCAGGTATCTGGAATCATGATTTTATTTCCTTCAGAGAAATACCCAGAAGTGGGATTGCTATATCATATGGTAGTTCTACTTTTCATTTTGTGAGGAGCCTCCATACTGTTTTCCAAGTGGGCGCACTAATTTACATTCCCACCAACAGTGCCTTTGTTCCACACCCTTGCCCACGCTTGTTATTTTTTGGCTTTTTGGTAATAGCTGGGTAATGTTTTAAGTGTCACTAAAATAATACATAATATGTAGTAAAAGACCTAAATGAGAATCTGAGGCATTTAGAAATGTTGTGATTCTGTCTAGAAGATGCATGCTGTAATGCATAGGTATTCCGTGTAAAGACTGGGTGGGTTTTTGGTCCCTCTGAGTTCTGCATGTGTCAGGCATATGAAATTTCTCTTCTTGTCTGTTTATTTTTATTTTATACTATTTGCGCTCCTTAAAGAAAATATGGAAAATAGGGAAAAGTCAAAAGAAGAAACAAACCAGTTCACTGATCAAGAAAAACCCCTGATTAGTCTATGGTATTTTCTTCCGGCCCTTTTAATGCTAAGCAGGTCTTTTTCAATGCTCGTGTTTTGCTATCTTTTCTCAGTATAGTCTGGGCAACATACATATTACTCCATATTTTGGTAAAGATCAGTAATGAATGTTAAGGGCACTTTTGACATTTAGATTGCTTCCTGGTTTTGGCTTTTATGGTTATTAAAGATACTCCAAATGTACGTCTTTTAGATGTCACATTTTAAAAGGCATTGTGACAGACTGAATTGCTTCCACAGGAGAATCTGCCACTCTGGTGCACAGCCTGGGAACTGGGATGTGTGTGGGAAGGTGGAGGACCTGGACTGTTTGACAGCCTCAGAGGACTAACGGGAGCCGCGAGTACCAGCTTCAAATAAGATTTGCCATGTGGTGGAAGGAGCAGATTTGTAGGGGTCAGTGGGGTCTGTCTGTTAGCATGCCCAGGAAGGCCCTCTGTGCTCACCTGTGTGTATGGGGTTGCGCATAGGGGGTGCAGGGGTACAGGTGCTGAGCCTTGTCCTCTCCATTCTCTCTCCACTCACCCCTCACAACCTCCCTTTCTCAGAGGCTCATCAAACTTTGTGAAAGGCTACTGCTGTCCATCTGAACCAATAGGACTCAGCCCCTGTTCTTTCTGCACCTGCTGATCTCTTTCTCTCTCCTTAATTTACACGTGAATGTGCTCCAGGGATGTGGCCAGGCTCTCTGGAGACCATGCTGAGGGTGGTGGCTCTGTCCCGTAGAACCGAATAATCAGATTAATTTAAAATTCACATGGTGCTTTCATTTGCCACATTGTATTGCTTCAAAGATGCACATTTCTCATAAGACCAGCCTGTGTCCTACAATAATGGCATGATACAATTTAGTTTACAGCATTTTTCTTTCTTTCTTGGTGTTAAGTAAAATCAGGGGGCATCTTAAGCTGTTGGGGTCTTAGATGCAGTGAAATATGTTACAATACCGACTCAGGGAGGTAGGCTGGTTGGGCATCTAGCACACAGAGAGGTTAAGTGCTCAGCACATGACCACCTGCTTCTTGACAGCAGACCTGCCCTTTGACCCAGGGCTGGCGCTTTTACCTGGCTGGGTGCAGCCCCCTCTCCAGGCTTCCTGACACTCGCCACCGCAGCAGTCCCTGCTGGCAGCACTTACTTCCCACCTCAGCCCCACATGGCGCCTCGCATTCTTCTCCTGTGCACAGGAGGAGTGACAGGTGCTGGTGCACAGCTCGCGCTTGGGGCTGAGTCTGCACCACTGCTCAGCTCTCAGTGTGTTGTGGAGGGGACGGAAGGACTGGATGCCAAGGTGTCAGACAGCTGGCTCCGTGGAGGACCTAGCCAGCACTGACCTTGGCTAAGAGATGGGCAGGTGGGCACCCAGCCTGCCACATTCTGCCCTCACCTCTGACCTAACATTAGTGTTCTCAGGTCTGTACACCGAGGGAGTTTGTAGTTTAGAAAGTTGGTTTATGTACATTATTGATCTAATTCTCATCATCCTCCGAATGGTATCTTGTTATCCTCATTTTATAGTGAAGAAACCAAGGTTCAGAGAGAGCATGTGGCTTAACTGAGAGGTGCTAGACCTGGGACTTGCGGCCACCTCTTGGGCTCCGAGTTCCTTCTCCATGCCTATTTTCCCACACCACCGTGACCTCAGACCCTCAGGGGCTCTGTGGTTCTATAGCCCTGTGAGTGTGTGCTCCTTCAGTCTCTGGAAGTACTGTAGGATGGGCTCAGGGAGGGACATAATCAGGCACATATCCCCAACCCGGAGCTGAGGCTTCATGTGTGGCTGGAAGAGGACCAGAGCCCCAGCTGTGCAGCCTAAGGCTTCTCTCTAAGCCTTGGAATTAAACTCCCTGCTCTGTGGTTAGGAAGGCATATTACTTGGTTTAATGCACAAAAACTGAATCAGAAGTTCTAGCTTATTTCTTCCACCAATTTGCTTGTTCTTTCATTCATTCGTTCACTCATCCATTCATTTGTTAAACAGAATTTGTATTGTTGAATACTTTAGCAAATGCTGGGACTGAGAAGCACCAGTTAATGTGTTCTTATTTCTTCTAAAAGACAATGGAATTTGCCATTCCTTTAACCAACTGTTACCTTACATAACTTAGGATCTTGTATTGGTATCAATTCTAAAGATTAGGCCACCTGGAGAGTTCTCAATCATTTGAAGTCATTCTTATATATTCGTCTTAATAATAAATCATAGCATCTGAAATAGATGGGCAAATGACAGAGGAAGATGAAAACTCCAAGGCACTCCTAAACCATGGGTATGAGCAGGGAAGTGAGGGTGAAGACTGTGAATGAATCTTGTTCATCGCTGCAGCCCCAGGGCCTGGACGGTAGTAGGTACTTAATAAATGCTAGCTGAACTGGATCACTTGCTCCATCCAGATTCTCTTGGCACCTGTAGGATACAAGAGTGTGCTGAGGGAAGCTGGGGTTACCTATTCCTAGTCCCACCTTGGGCTGGCTGAGCCAGGCAGTATCTCCAGCCCTCTCACCTACCTATGACTTGGCCTAGCAGGCTCACATTCTGATCGTTCTCTTAGAGAAACAAGAGCGGGGAAGGCGATCTCTAGGTTATTGAAAGGTACTGGGCTTCCAGTCATTGGGGCCTATTTACCAGGTTCTCAGTGTTGCCTTTCAAGGTTGCTTCTTGGGTGAAGGGGGTGGGGGCAGGGGCAGGGCTGAATATTGAGATCTGACCACCTGGTGGCAGCTGTGGGGTGGGGGGAGGGACAAGGAGAAAGCAAGAGTGTTGCATCACCTGGCATTTGCCCTGTCACCAAAGCTGCCACTTACTGAGTCATGTGCCAAAGGTTACATTTTATATGTATGTAAATACATATACAAATAAATATATATATATATGTTATTGCTCAGAATGTGCTCTGCCATCAGTTTTGCCAGCTTTGTGATGGGAAATGACCTGTTTGGACTATTCCCTTAACTGTGAGTACCTGATCATAAACCCTGGAGATTGGGCAGGTGTATCTGGAGCTCTTCCTTCTCCCTCTACCAAGGCGGCACCTCAGGGTCCAGGTGACCACCTTTCCCCACCCCACTGTCTTCCTTCAAGTCCTTCAGGAGACATTGTTGAGTACCTGCAAAGTGCCAGGCACTAGACTAGGTGTGGGTGGGGTGGGGCTGAGTGGCCCCCACCAGGAAAGCCCACCTAGCTCTGGGGGCCTGGGGTGTAAGTTGGGATGTGAGGGTGGGCAGGCAGGACTTAGACAAGGAAGGAGGAGAGCTTTTCTGAGAGAAAGGATGCTACGTACAAATCCTTGCAGATGAAGACAGCAAGCAGGACACTCTGGGATTGTGAGAAATGAGCCCGGAGGGAGACATCAGTGGGGGCTGGTTCAGGCCGTGGACTTTGGCGGAGGGCAGTGGGGAGCCACTGAAGGCTTGGAGCAGGGCGGAGTGATGAGTCCCAGCTCCATTCAGGGTGCTGCATGGGTCTTTTATTATCCTGGAATCAGCTCTGAGTAAAGGGCATGGGAAGCAGAAGGGAGCAATCACCATATCCCAACTGCTGTGTGGGGAGATGTGCATCAGCAAGCGGAGAGAGGAAGGGACGAGTGGACAGGGAAAAGCCCGAGGAGAAGCTGCAGGAATGCTGGGAGCTGCCATTGCATGTCCCCAGCTTCTCATCAGTGGTACTTGCAGAGCGGTTCAGCTTGAAGCCTGTTGGTAGGAGGATGCTCTCTGGAGCTAAATATACATGGATAGGTATTTTTAGAGGGTTTCTGTAAGGAGGCTGCCCTAAAACATGAGTTTCCCAAACAGCTAAAGATCGAGGAAAGCACAGTTTTCTTCTCGGAGCACTGTCTCTCCAGTGCTCAGAATGTGGGGGAGGTGTTGTGAATGCAGTCCCAGGGCCCCCTGGCCCAATTCAAGTCTTTGTGGTAATAGTATGATAACACTTGGTATTTATATAGCATCTCCTGTTAGTGAGCCTGCCAAGATTTTACAGACCTGTCTTTTACTCATCCTCTCAGCCCTAAGTGGGCAAAGCAGGAAGGTAGAGGCATTGGAGCTTGTCATTCTGAGGATGGGGAAACTGAGGCTGGGTGTGGAAATGTGAGGGGCTCGGAGCTCCCCGGGGGAGCTGCATCAGTAGGAGACGAGGTCTCCCATGCCTTCAGGCTGAAGTTGGGGTGCTCTGCTAGTCCTTAAGCTAGACTGCATCCCAAGTTCTTCCTCCCAGCAGGTTTGTGGCTGCTTGTCCCGAAGACCTCCACCTCCTTGTAATTTCTAGCACCTCACTGGGACCACTGCTGCTACTTGCAGCATCTCCTTTCATAGTAGCAACATTATTTCTCTTTTAATTGCATTTCCCTCCAGGTTGGGGAATGGCAAGAAAGACAGAGTCAAAATAGGGTTCTAGAATTTTGGTTCAGGGGAGAGGTGGGCAAAAGGCAAAATGTGGAGCTTAGAGGCCTCTTCTTAGCTCTAATGGTGCTAATGACACACCCAGTTCCTTCAGAGGGACTCCAAGCAGGAGTCCCAGTTGGGAGTTGACAGGCAGTTAAGTGGGGTTGACTCCTTGGGTGGTAGGTAATCTTTTCATCATATATGTACTCTGTCTTTTTTCTATATTGACATTCACCATTGGTTCACTTGACAGATACTTACTGGGTGCCTACTGTGTTCTTGGTGTGAGACATTGGTGTTGGGATGGCTCTTCTTTCCTGAAAGGTTGCTTCTTGATCGATGATGCCCAAACTAGGGAGAATTAAGTGGGCATCTGCGCTGGCCTTGGTGCTAACCACAAGGAAGGAGAGCCAGAGGGAGTGGAGGGAGCTTCAGAATCCCTGGGGAGTTTGATTTGGGACTATTTTTCTGGATTTATGTTCATTCAGGGTAGCTTAGAGGAAGAAATTACAGCAGGGTGCTTTGTTAAGTCAGACCACTGTCTTGGGCCTGAAGCTCCCATTTTAAGGCCTTTAAATGCATGCATTCTTGGGTATGTGCATGGGTGTATGTGGGAAAGGGTGGTTGAGTGAAAATTTCTAGGCGAGTTTGCAAAGCGGAGATAGATGCAAAGCATAAATGTTCATTCCGTAGATTTACAAGATAGACTTAGGAATTAAAGGAGCATTTACATTCCCATCTTGTGGGTGATCTATGTCTCCTCACTTGGGTAGAGATTTGCGTGCTTGTCTCTGTGTTGTAAATGCAGTCCACAGTTAAGTCTGAATGTGTCAGTGTGAAATGTGAAATGCAACAGTACTATTTAGTGTATGCATCACTGAAGTCAGGAGAGAGCAAATGTGAGGAGTGCACAGTCGGTACCAGAAGGAAGGGGAGGGGTGGAGCAGTGCAGATGTCAAAAGGGAAAAGAGGGTATGCTGGTCTGAAAGAGAATATTTAAATGAAAATTAAGGTTACCACCTCTTGATCACTGAATTTTAGACCTGGGAGAATGATACATGTGTCCAGCTTCTCCTTAGTTCTTACTGTTCACAGAAGAGCTAAGCAACTTGTTCAGGGTCTTTCAGCCGGAATGTGGTGAGCTGGGCCTTGGATCCTGGTTTGTTAACTCCGAATCCAGGCCTCAGTTGCAGTTACGCTCCACTGTCCCTGGCTGTGAGAATCTGCTGCCTCTTAACTGCAGTCAGGCCATCAAGTTGGGGGTGTTATGAAGTGAATCAGATTTTTTACTGGTTGGCTGGAATTTGTATGTGCAGCTTATATGGAAACAAAGTTTAATCTAGTGGACTCAGTGAGTTGGGAGTCCTGGCTTCTGGTCCTGACCCTAATAATCATTCTCTCTGAGATAGTAGGTGACATGTAAACCATGTCAGCTTCATTTTCTTTTATGAAACATTGCTTAGGAAATGAAGATGACATCATCTTTCCCAGCGACTTCACCAGGTCTTGTAATGACCGGATAAAATAACGATAATGCTGATGGTGACAGCTCCAATTTTACCAGAAGCTGCATGCCTTACTTTAAACATGGAAGCCTGCACATAGAGCTCAGCAGTTATATATATATCATTTTAAATATAGAAGCATAAAGCAAGTCAGATATTATCTCTGTTTTATAGTTGAGGAAACCGAGATTCAAAAAAGCTAAGTCACATGCTCAAGGCCAGTTACTAGGGGGAGGGACTGGCATTTTAATTCTCTTATCATCAACTCAAAGCCCCTGCTTTATCTACAGCACAGCCGTTTCCAGTGCAAGTGTTTTGAAAGACAATGAAGCAAAATATGAAATCAGTGAGCAATAATACCTTCCCCCAGGACAGGGGTATTATGAAGTATATGTGACAATACACCTAAAACACTGTGAGTGCCTTAAAAAAAAGGCGTATGAAAATCAAAAGTATTCTAAACACCATGGTTCTATCAACCTCACTGAGAAGAGTCATTTATCTCTATAAAACTTTGAGCCCCAGAGACAACTTTCACTGCAGCCTATTGGAAATTCTAAAACTAAGGGCTAATTTAACACTTTCCATTAGTTGTCATTTTGTTGCCAGACCGAAGCTGACTACAGGTTGAACATCAGCCCTATCTTATTTCCGTTTAGTCTTGTATCTAATTTTATAGGAACTGATCGAATCCATCTATAGTTACTGTCAACAACAACAAAGAAATTCCAAGAGGAAAAGCTGAAACAAAGGCCTTCCTTTTTAACCCTATCAGCAGTGAAAATACTACATTTCCCAGATTCCCAGTGTTTTGGTCTTCTGGCCCCACACTCTCGTCCTGACTTCATGCAAACATGCAGGTCAGAGGGGTCTGGATGTTACACAGGACGGCTGAAGAGAATGCCCTTCTTCCCAGGAGGAGTGTCTGGTCTGAGAGATGGTGAACGGAGCTCCAGTCACAGCTCTGACGGGAAAGGCTGGGCTATGACATCCTTCCCCTTGCCTTTCATTTCCTTCTGTCTTGGCTGCCACTCTTATGTCAGCAGCCTGGCCTTTGGTGACATAATGGTTAGGAGAGGGACTCAAGGCCATGGCTTTTCTTCCTGGCCTCAAACTTTGGGACAGTGACTGGGAGGCAGAGTGACAGGTGTGGCTGCTTCACAGGTCAGATGGCATTAGCAGTGAAGTCTGGTGATTTACGTCACCGTGGGGTCCCCAGGCATCCCTTCTCCTCCCCACCCTCACTCTAAGGCCAGGCAAGCTGGGCCTTGGCAACTCATTCCTTAGCCCAGGCCTGCATGACTGGCCCTGGGAAGCTGAAGCTGAAACGGAACTGGTTTGGGGTATCTTTGCTGTTGAGTCTTAATCAAAACTCTACATGTGGGAGGAAAACCAGAATGATGTATCTCCCAGCCCCAGTGCACTCAGGGATGAGCATGCCTTGCATCCATATCTGAAACTGAATTATGGGGCAGGGGAAGACATAGGAGGACTCAGGGGGAGACAGGAGGGAAGGAAGGGCAGGGGCAGCCAGTGTTCTTTGAGCATCTCCCATGTTCCAAATACCGTGCTGGCAATGAGGGATATGGCCTTGGACAGTGATGTAGTTTTTGTAGTCTTAGAGCTGGCTGTCTAACAGAGAAGACGGTTGTGAAATGAGCTGACATTGAGTGGGGTGTCAAGTGCCACAAAGGAGAAGTGTTCAAGTGCTTGGAGGATTTTACCCTGGACCCTGACCTAAGGGGTGGAGGATCAGGAAGCTGATGTTGAGCCCTAGAGACTGAGTAGCAGCTGGCTGGGAAAAGAAGCTAAGAGGGAAGGGGACAGGATGAGGAGAATTTAGGCCAAGGGGAGGGAAGCTGTGAAGGGCTGGAGATGGGAGAGGACATGGCAGGTCTGGGAAACGGAAGGCCAGTGGGGCCTGTGTGGCGGCTGAGGTGATGGTAACCTGAGGGAGGGGAAGGGTGTAGAGGTCACATCCTTCAAAGCCTCACTGGCATCACCAAGGATGTCCAGTGGGAGGCTATGGAAGGTTTGAAGCAGGAAAGTGACAGATGTGCAGAAAATAAGAGGGGATGGGGCATTGTTTGCTCAGAAGAAGACAGAACACCCTGAATGATTCTGTGCTCAAAATGAGGTACATAGAATCAATGTCCTCAGAGTCCCTCTTTTCTCTCTTGCTTCCTCCTTCCAGAGCTGGCCCTCAACTATAATTTTGTTTAACCTATTGGAGCTGTACCAAAACCCAGTCTCTTGACCTTATAATCTAGCCCATTATATGCTAAAGATCTGTTAACCCTGCCTGGAGTAGAGACATAGCCCTGCCTTCTGGGTTTACACTCTGGGCATCTCCTACTGATTCAAATAATGGGTAAGAATTGATGAGTGTGTGGGCTTTTATTTTTGATGTTCAGCAGAGAAATTATTTTAAAAATGCTTTGCTGAGAACACCACTCTATGATTATTATGATTTTTATTTTTCTGACAGAACAATAGTCAAAAGATCAAGCCAACCCACATGCTTGTTTATGGGATGTTTCTCTTTATCCTGCTCTCCAAGCCCATGACACATCATGATGCTGAATCCGGATTCTAATTGAACTCTGGTAAATAACCACCATAAATATAACATCTGTGACTTTGGGGCCCCTTCTGGCAGGAGCTCAAAGTGCTCTGAGGTTCATTCTCTATCCAGTCCACATTTGGGGAAGGGAAATAGAGGCCTCCCTCCCGGCCCACTTTCTGAGTAAGTGTTGGATTCTTGGTTCTGGAGCCAGGTCACCCAGATGGCTGCTCCACAGCTGGGCTCTGGTGCTAGAGACAGGGAGGTGTTCCCTGCTTACCTAGTCTTTCTGCCTGATACATGCCACATCCTCTCCTCAGAGGAGTGCAGCCAACTCTCTTACATCTCAGCTTCCTCCTCCCTGCTGTTTCTTTGTTCTCTTCTTACTCTCCCTAATCGTCTGTTTTCATTTTTCAGCCTGGTTCAAATATAAAAAAACTGGGCGAATTGGAGGCAAGTGCCATGGAGGGCGGTGTGTGTGTGTGTGTGTGCACATGTGTGTGTGATTCATGCTAATTCCGACTGACTCCTTTTAAGAGCTCTGTTAGAGTAACTATGACATCCAGCGCCTTTTCTCCAACAAGTGAATCCAAGTTTGGAGTGGGTTCTCCTTGTTGGCAGTGTGATAGCTCACAGTTTGACCAGCTACTGTGTAAAGAGGGGGAAGCATCCATGACTCTGATTACCCCCAGCTGTGATGGATCTGAAACCAATCTGAGGCTAAGCACCAAGAAGTCACCCAGGAATTCAATGTCAGGGCCCCCACTTGGTGAGTCATTAGCTGGGATGCACTTTGTCATGTTACCACTCCAGTGGCTTTCAGTCTGTGGGCGGGGGTACCCTGGAATGACTGCTGTGGACCTACAGATGTGTGACCGCACCTGGCATTGGCTATTTCCTGAGTAATGTTTCCCACCCATAGGTACCACAGTACCATTTTTCTAAAATGTGTGGGTGCTATTGTGATTTATAAAATACAAGTACACTTAAAATCATTGTTGAATAAATAGAGGCTTTTCCCCCACTTAGTATGGCATAGTGGTTTAACAGTTTGGGCTTTGTAGAGAAGCATATCTGAATTCCTATTTCTGCTCTAAGTGACCCAGCCTCTCTGAGCCTCAGTGTCCTCATCTCTATAAAAAAGGGAGGTGGGGTAAGTGATGGATAATAACATCTATTTATCAAAGTTGTAGTAGGGTTGTATTAATGAAATAACTCCTCCAGTGGGTAGTGGGTCTTGAACTTTTGACATTCAGAAGGGAGCCTCACGCTGCTAAGATAAGAACTGCCGATCCAGTGTGACCCACTGATGCAGAGGAAGGGGCCGAGGCCCGAGGGCTTCTGGGGCCTGAGCTCTAGTGTGTGTATGTCTGGTACTCTTGTCTCTGGTTGGAAGGCCACTTGCCTGCAGCTAACCCTGATTTTAGTCAAGCTGACAAAATTCTGGTATTTAGTCTGGGTAGCTGTTGGGGGGAAGTAGGAGAAGACACACTACTTGTTCTCAGGGGTGGAAGAGTCTGGTTGGAGAGGCAATATGTATGGACGCAAGGCAGCTAAGTGCAATGTGGCCAGGACATAGCCTCATTCTGGACTGAGTGGTCCAGTCTCTAGGAGCAGCTTGAGGGGAAGGATGTAAGTTGGGCCAGGACTCCCAGATCTCTGTTCAGGGTAAGGTACTTCAGAGTCAGCTTTTGGATTCTTTGTCTTTCACCACTGATCAGAAAGGTTTCTTGGATGATTAACTCTTTTATTGGTTGCTTACCCAGCTTGCCTTGCCCCTGTATGTACACACACCCTTTCTTACTGTCCTAAAAGAAAATATGTCATTTTCTTGAGCTTTTCCAGTTTGAATATAGATCTTGATTTGATTACAGCTTAAAAGAGAAGAGCAATATTAGATCTTTAAAGATGTATCTCTGGTCCCTGAAATTCACCAGTGGAAATTCGTAGATTCATAGTAAGGCTGAGAGACACTTCAGGTTACTGAACGGGGTGAGAAGGTTTAATACAGAGTCTACGAAGATGCTTAGCATCCTTGGCCCTTGCTATAGGAGGATGAGGGATAGGAGAAGAGGAATGCCAGGTACTATATTTGATGCCAGATATATCAGTAAATATAGCTATATGGTTCCTGCCCACATGGAGTTTACCTTCAATCCAGGCTCAGGGAGGAATAAGAAAGTTTGATCTAATGTTGTCTGGACTGTGCTTGTTAATGTGGGGAAATAGTGGTTTCATACATGGGTACCCATCTGTTACCAACATCAAATTGCCCCAATAGAAAGACGAGGGACTTTAGTGTTAGGCAGACCTGAACTTGAACTTCAGCTTTGCCACT
Organism: Manis javanica; assembly: GCF_040802235.1. Taxonomy (NCBI): domain Eukaryota; kingdom Metazoa; phylum Chordata; class Mammalia; order Pholidota; family Manidae; genus Manis; species Manis javanica. The sequence continues at coordinate 89,765,568 of NC_133166.1, forward strand.
CAGAAGTTGCTTTGGGCACATTATTTAACCTATTTGAACCTCATTTTTTCAAGCTACAGTACCTTTTTTGAAAGATTTATGTACTAGACTGAGCAGCCCTAGATGCTCTAAGAAAAAATCCCCCAGATTTCAGTGGGTTGATGTGATAAGTTTATCCAAGAACGCACTTGGCTTCCCCCCCACCCCCTGGTGATTTAGAGACTTTATTTCCTTTTATCTGGTGGTTCTGCTATCTTTTAGGCTCTCGTGGTTTGCATCTCCTCAGTGGAAGTGCAGAGAGAGGATGAAGAAGGCATCCTCACTTTTTACATTTCTTAGCATAGAAGTGACACATGTGATTCCTACTAGCCCATGACTCACCCTCATTGCAGAGAATGGAAGATCTAATCTCTAATTGGGTAGCTGCTTCCCAGCAACAGCCATACACTGTGGAAAGAACATCAATTTTGGAGGACAGGTAGTGACCTCTTCATTGTTTGCATGAGGATTAAACAAGAAAATGTACATAAATGTCTTATGTATAGTAGATATACAATAAATGTTTCCTTTGAATTATTAGTAATACCCACTGATTTAAGAAATACTATGCATGGACAAAATACTTTACTACGCATTGGGTCTAAGAAGATAAATAATAAGGCATCTGCCCACGAGGAGCTTTCAGTCTGATACGGAGATGGTATATGTCTACAGATAATCTTAATTTGAGCTCTACACAGTTTGATCATGGAGGAAAGACTGTGCAAATAAATTTGTTCTGTCCATTCAGCTTTCTATCTGTTTATCTACCTTTTATTAAGTGCCTAACAAGGCCTAGTTGTAAGTAGTAAGAGGGACAGTAAGTAGTAAGTAAGTAGTAAGTCACAACTGTTGACATTATACTAGATGGCAGTGTAGGTAGCCCTTGAACCCTTTTCCCACCTCTTTTGATCAGACTTTGAAGATAGGAATCTGCAGTCAGTTCATTTCATTTTTTCCTCCTCAATATAACAAAGCTCAGAGGTAGTCAGCCAGCTCAGGCTATTTATAAAATTTCCATGTTGACCTACATATCACTGCTGGTGAACATCTGTGAAACTCTGTGGCCCATCGGGCAGAGGATCAGGAGCCAGTTTCAGAGGGAGAACTAGCTTTTCCATTTACCGATGTCTTTTCTATCCTTAGTCTGCACGAAGGAGGTAGAGAAGCTGTAAGTTCAGTAAGGAACTAAGTACAACTACAAGTAAGTTGGAGTCAGTAACAGATAAATGGTTTTTGAAGGTCTTTGGAAAGCGATTGATCATTGCGGCCAGAGTACTGGGAGAGTCCTTGGGAATGGCCAGGACGTTGCCCACTGCTGCCGTGGGACACGCCTTCTCCAGGGAGCTCTGTACTTGGACAGGGGGAGCTCTTTTTCCAAGGCAAGAGGCCACTTTGGTCCCAAGTTCATGATCCTAAGGAAAGGAGTTTCAGACAAGTTACTCAGTCTCACTGATACTTCCTGTGTCCAGTCCTAGAAAAGGGCCCTTCCATTCAGCCACTGGCCCTTGTAGTGATGCCAGGAGGAGGCAGGGAGGGGAAGGATGGATAGAGAGCTGGAGAGTTACCTAGTTATTCAGCACTGCTGACTTAGTTAACAACTGAGAGTCAGTCAGTACTAAGTACTGCATTAAACATTTTAAAATAATTTCTCCTTTAATTCTCACAACCTTGTGGAGGTAAATACTATTATTACCACTGGATGAGGAAACTGGGGCTTAACTAGTTCAGTAATTTTCCCCATATCACACTGCTAATAGTTATTGGAACCAGGGTTAGAATGGGAAAGTCTGATTCCAAAGTCCATGTTTTTAACCATGATGCTGTCCAGGCCTCCTCATGTGTATATCATGGTGGCTGCCTGCCCTGGATATTTTAAATTCCTGATGCATCTTAACTTACAAAGATAAAGGCATGTATTTGTTGGGATGTCACAATCCATCCAAGGGAATAAGAAACTCATTACTTGGTTTTAGTTGCTGGGAAAATGTCTTTTATTAAAGGGGATTTAAAAAACAACAGATTATTAGATTTTTCTATATTACTTTGATGTTGAAATCATTTTAGACATATTTTCCATTTAGCCTTTTAAAATAGGTTAGTGTTACAATGCAGAGCAGCCTGGCACAATGGAAAGAATAAAGGCTGTGGAATTACATAGTTCTACATTTGAAGTATGAATCTGGTTCTGTGGCTCTGAGAAAATTATTTAACCTCTTACCTTCCATTTTGTCATTGGAAAATTAAGGATTCAGGGTATTGGTGAGAAATTTTTGAGTATCATGATATGATATATGTAAAGCATTTGGCACAGTGCTTTTGCACATGCTAGGTATTCAATAAATAGTATCTATTACTATTTCCTACTTTATTGATGGGTAAAGGGAGGCACAAAATGAGCAAATATATATTATTTCAGTTACTCTAAGCCCCAGAGTAACTCTTGGTATAGCTGAGAAGAAGTTCATGTCCCTGAATTTTAGTCTGTTTTTACTTACACTGGGTCATACTAGCTTCTAGAATCTAAATCTTGAATGGGCTTCAGCGTCCCAGAATCACTTTGTATTTGATCTGTATTCACAGCCCTTAGTTGACATTGGATATAGGTTTCAAATTATAGTTGAATAACTCTATTTCTCTAATGATAATAAAGCAGGTCTATACCTAGTAAGGTGCAATATCAATTGGCTATGAACAATAACAATTCTAGGTTAATGTGTGTGGTTTTCTTTTTTCTCTCCTTAGCCTTTACTAAAAATTTTCTTTCTAGTTCTGGTTTCAAATTTACCCACTCCAAGAAACCTATCCATTTTATTTCCTTTCTAGTTCCTTATTTAATTCCCATCCCTTAATACTGAGAAAAAATCAAAATCCCATGGTAGTTCTGCTTTTTATGTTGCTTTCCAATTATACATCTGAGTCTTCCTCTTTTGAGAGAATTTAGCACATTAATATTTATTGTAATAAATGATTTCTTTGCTTTTATTTATATAATATTTGCTACATTTTAGACATTATTTTTTCATTTTTATTTTCCTTATTTTTTTACATGGATCAGAATCTTATTAATCAGTTTCCTGTAATTATCAACTAAATTACCAAGTTCTTGTGATGGAGACTCTACTTTTTATCTTTTTTGTTTTGGTCCCCATCCCCTCCCCCACTCCTTTGCAGACCGTAAGCATGGATACACAACACACCACTAAACTTGATGCTGAATTGTCAATTTTTGATACTTATTGTAGAACTGACAGTTTGAGAGTCAAACTCAGTCATTTCCAATGGGAAATTGTGTGTCATGGTAGAAAGCCCATTCAGACCGAAACAGATCAAATCCTGGTACTGTTATTTATTGGTGGTATGACCACAGGCTAGTTGCTTCACCTTCCTGAGTCTTGGTTTTTTGCTCTGCAAAGAGACAGCAGCAATACTAGCTTTCCAGAAAGGTTGAGATTAAATGGAATGGTGCATGTGAGAGTTTCTGGTACTTTCCTTGCCACTGGTACTTTTCCCTGTCTACCTTCACCATACCTTCTGCTCATCAGTAGAAGGAGTCATGGAGGCACCTTATGTATCTATATTCAGGCCATGGTGTAATAGAGAAGGGAGCCCATTAAAGATTGATGATGCTCCAGGGAGCTCTTGGGTTGGAGAGGTGAAGTAGAAAAGAAGAGAAAGAATAAGAAACAAGAATAAGAATAAGAAATTTTACAGCTCTTGAAGAAGGCAGGTGCCGGCTTATGGTTTATGATCTGTGCATATGTGTGCCTGTTGATGGATCATGTATATTCTTGCCTGAGGTTGCATCAAAGGGCATCTGCACCCATACTTTGGTATATATCCTCCCTACCGTACATTTTCCTAAGGAGAACTCTTGAATGCAAATAGCCTGGCAGTGGGGTTCCCTTAATGGCTTGGTTTCTTTATCAGTGATTTTGTTAAAAGGACTTAAAAACCTTTTCCTTTCTTTGGAGAGAGGATACATACATAGCTGTGTCTGTGAACTGTTCTAGGGCTCGTTTCCCCTGACTTTCTGTAAACTGCCCCAGGGAACCTCCTTTATTCTCCTCCCCTTAACAGCATCCTCTGACCAGTTCCGCCATGTCTTTGACAGGAGGACCTGACCCTAAGAACCGTAAGAATTTACTGGGAAAAACTGCAGGCTATCAGTTCTGGAGTGCAAATCCTGGGCCTGGCTGGACATTTGAAAATCAATTTGTGACTCTAAGGACAGTGGCTCAGCCCTTATTTCACTCACGATTCTGGCCTGCTATTTGAACGCAGCCCCATTTCCCAACAGGGCAAGCTGAGATGGTCTTACTTATGTTAATGTGAAGTGAGGGAGGAAGGAAAGCCTATTTGATGGTTTTCAAAAGGCAAACCTCCTCCAAATTTAATTGTATATTAAAAACAAAAAGTCAAGGGATTAAAACAAAGGTGATATTTTTTTGAGGAAACGCAAAGATCTCAGAAAGGGTAACCTCTCACACTATAATTTTTTATTTATTAGTTTTTTTCTATCTCCTTGATTTTTCTCTTTGAACAGGTAATTCTTTCCTATAAAATGACACCCTTTCCAACATCACTGTTTCTGTCAGTGGTGCCAGTAGTCCATGGGTTACAAGGAAAAGACCTTGAAGTATGTCAAGAATACTGGGATGTGCCCCAGGCCCTGGCAATCTCCTGGCTGCTATTTCTTCCCAGGCAGCCTGGAAGCTTTGGATGGATGGACTTTAGGGAGTCTTGAACTGCCTGAAATGGTACTGAAAGTTAGTGTATGTGAGCCTTTTCCTCTAAGGAAAGGGTCTATGGCTTTTACCAAAGGAGCCTGTGACCCCTATTTTAGGACCATTCAATTAAATAATCTCTAAGGAGCCTACAAGTTCAAGAATTTATATGGATTTTATTATCCATCCTGTCATATAGACTTTTCTGCTATGTTTGATGTCTTCATCAATCCAAGCCCTTATTTTTCTCCTGCTTATTTCTACCATTTGAGCCCTCATGAGGTCCCTTCCCTGCAGGAGCCTCCTAACTCAGCTTCGGGCCTCAGCTTCGCCTCTGCTCCCGTCTGTCACCACGTGTGCCATTGAAACATTTCGTGCTTCATTTCTCTCTCCAGATCAGGACCTTTTGACAAACTTTTCTTTCCCCCTGGGTATGGAGAAGAAGCTCTCTAGCAAGGCATCCTGGGTGTCTGTCCGTCTGTCGGCTGAATCCCCTGTGCCCTGCCCTCATGCCCACTGGCCTTCCTGTCCCATTCCTGTCCCTGGGGCTCTATCACCCCAGCAGGGTCAGACTTCGTGCTGCCTTTCTCATCTTGAAGCTCCTCCCCACGTCCCTTCATTTGCTGTCAGCCTGCCTTTTACCTGTCCGTGCCCTTATATTCTCTCTCTGGAATCCAGCCCGAGACCTGACTCCTCCGGAGGAGAGCCCCCTTCTATGGAGCCCTCAGCACACCCACCTGCATGTTCCATCTTCAGCAGGCACTGTGTCCCCTCTTGTTATTCTTGTGGCCCTCTTGTCTTTATACTGAGATTGAGGCTGGGGTCATGTTCTCCTTGACCTCTTCTTTAGGGTGACCAGGTTTTCTCAGACCCATAATGGATGACTTGATGAAGGTGAGACAAATGAGGAGGTGATAAACTAGGGTGTGTGCACATCTGCTCCTGGAGCTGAGTGGGAAGGAGTGTGTGGGAATCACGGATCCAGCGGAAGCCTTGTGCTCCAGTTTCACGTGTAGTCTGCCCAGGTGAGTGACCCAGGCCTGGGCCCATATAGCAAGGATAAAATGAAGACCACAAGTACACCTTAGGCTCAGTACGATGTGTATGGGTCCTGAGCTCCTGGTCCAGCTGTGGGTGGTAAGGCCAAAGGTGGGGTGCATGTGCCAGGAGGTGGGGCGCTTTGAGTAGGACTCTGGGGGAGTGCAGTGTGTCTGTTCCCTCTTGTGCCAAAGGTGGCCTGTGTCCCATATTCGTTATCCAGTCAACTCAGGAGGCTCTTTTCTTCTTCCTTGTGTTTTTTGTTGTCAGTGTTTTTTGTTTAAAATAAATGAAGTATTTATATTGCCAGTTGTCAGATTGGCATGGATTCCTTCTCCCTCAAGCAGTCTCTCTTCCCCACCTTCACCCCTCCTTCCTGGACAATTAGCAAAGTGTTTGGTCTTTGGTTTGGATGAATAATTGATTCAGAAGCATTGTGAATGATTCATGGCCCATATGGTGGGGCACCAAATGTGTGTGTGTGTGTTCATAGTACCTCATACGAAAGAGCAGAATCTGTCCCTGACTCAGTAGAAGGGCTGGTGCAGACCACCCCTGAGGAGAAGAGCCGGTTGCTCATTGTCTTTCCTTCTGTATTCTACCCAAGGTGAGAGGCTCAGAGTGTCTCCCAGGGAGACAAGGTTCTCTGCAGGTGCATGAATTTTAGCTTTTCTAGACCAGTGATTCTGTTTTTGGTCAGGTTAATCAATGGATTGGAGTTTATCCCTTCAAACCAGCAATGCACCCAAGCTAGATGGCTAATTTGATTTTCAAAGCATTTGAGGAAAGTGGATATATTGCCTTCCTATCTTTGCATTGCAGTATTTCAAACCTTCCTAGTAAGGAGACATTTTTTGTTAACCTAGAGAGTTTACTACAATAATTTGGTTTCCTTATATATCTCCTTCACTGGAGATGGATAACCATTTATTCCATAGCTCTTTCTTGTCTTTGAGAACTGTTACCAAATAGTTGTGTGTGTGGATCAATGGAACTGATGCCTAGTTTGTAGAAAAGTATCATTCCCTACCTACAAACGCTCTCAATTTTAGTCATTTTGTAGGGAAAAATTGGGATTCCAAAATATACAGTCATCTTTGGAAGCCAGCTAAGAAAAAATAATTGTGTTACTTTTTTGAACAGAGTTCATTGTCTCTTAGACAGTCAGACTCTGCATTTTATTACAGGGAGCTAGGACAGAGGCATTGTCTGAGTAAAATGCAAGACTCTGATTAAGATATGGCAGTATGTTTATTGGTCATTCATGTTTTTTAAAGCAAGGTCATGAAGATATATTTCAGTACAATTTTAAGATTATGTTTGTCATGTTTAGATTTTAATCCTTCTGAATTTATTTTTGTGTGCGCTATATGAGGTATGAATAGTCCTATAAGTTTTTCCAAAGGTTCCCAACTCCATTTAGTGAAGAGTATATCTTTTGCCTGCTGACTTGTAATGCCAGTTTTGTTCATATGCCAAGTTCCCGTATATGCATGGTTTATTTTTAGACTTTCTGTTCTGTCCCATTAATTATTATTTGTCTGTCCTATTAATGACTTCATTCTTATAATGCTTTTTGATAACTGATAGTGTTAATCATAATTCCTTCTCCATTTCTTTTTAAAACTGGCTAACCTTGGGCTTTATAGTTTCATATGAATTTACAGTTGTCAAAATCTCAAGATTTTGTCTGAGGATGCAGTGTATTTACTGACTAACTTGGGGAGAATTAACATTTTCACAATGTTGAGTCTTACAAATCTCTCTTTGCTTATTTGGGATATATTTTAGGTCCTATTAGAGCTTTGGGGGTTTCTCCATTTATGATTTGCAAATCTTTTATTAAGGTTATTTCTGTGTATTTTATAACTTTGTTGTTCTTATGAATGAGCGAACTTTTTTTTTTGCATTTCTAATCAAACATTACTAGTTTGTAAGAATGTTACTGTTCCTGTTTGTTGATGTCATATCCAGCAATCGTGTCAAACCTTTTCATTAACTGAAATCATTTGTTTGTAGATTCTCTAGGTTGCCTATGTAGAAAATCACATCAGCTATAAATAACTTATTGTATTTCTTTCTTTTCAATTCACCCACTATTAATTTTTTTTCTTATCTTATTGCACTAGTTAGAACTTCTAGGAAAATGCTGAATAATGGCAGTAATAGGAGGCTTTTATATCTTGTTTCTGATATTAAAGAGAATGTTTTTAAAACTTTACCATTAAGACATGTTTAGTGTTATGGTAGATAACCTTTATAAAATAAATAAAGAGTGAGAGTTAATTTCACAAATAGCTCTATTTTTATTTAATTTGTAAGCTCAAAGGTTTTGGAAGTTTATTCTGTAGAAAGTTAAACATCAACATTGTGTGAATGCCACTGAAAGTTCAGCTTAAAAGTTTAACATTAACAATAAACTTATTTTTGGAGTAATGATATGCATACAGTTTGGTACAGTATGGTATTATTGTACAGACAAAGTTTTTAGTAAATTAAGAAACCTAAAGAATGGAAATCTATGGAGTTCTGATGGAAACATAATTCCTAATCACAGCCAACGAACTCCAAAAAACATCTGGTATTCTTTAAGTTGAAATAGAAGCTGTAAGCAAATAGAATCAGTAAAGAAAAAAGGTAATGGAGAAAATTGAGAAAATCCATCAAAAAGTAAGAAAGGAACAATTAGAAGGACAAATAGAAAATACAAATGTAGAAGTAAGTCCTAACTTAATAGAAATCCGAGCAAAGATTAAACCTACTTTTTTAAGAGATAGAGACACTGTGATTTCATTTAATTTTTAGCGTTATGTTTAAAAGATTTAGCTAAATAAAAATGATACTGGAAAATTAAAATAGAAAGGGTGGTAGAGGATATGCTAGACAAATGACAACCTCAAAAAAGTGAATAAGACAGTTTTTTAACATTAAGTCAAAAACATTAAAGGGGACAGTGATGACTATTTCATACTGATAAAAAAATCATTTAAGATGTGAAAGTTATGAGTTTTTATGTGTCGTCAGCATAAATGTGTGTTAAATATTTAAGGGTGACTACTGAAGAGATTTCTAACAGATTTGTAACAAAGTGCAATACAAATTTCTTCTTTGCAAAAACGTTCAGTACCATTTCAACAAACACACATACACACCATTAGCTTCAAAATTGTAACCTTTCCTACTATTGCATTTTATCCTTTGTAGTTAATGACAGTTGTAATATCAGCCTGATTATTTCTTTACAGAAAGTTAGCATTTCCTTTTATTTTTGGTTTTGTAAAATTTCACTAAAACATGTCTTCTGGATGATTTTTACCTACTTTTTAATTTTTCATGTCACTTTGGGGGGCCATTTCAATCCAAAGAGTCATATCTTTATTTATTTCAATTCTGGGAAGTACTTTTGAATGTTTTTTCCCTCCTTTGAAATTGCTTTTAAGTATTATTTGCTTTCCATTCTATCTGTTATTTATTTCTAACATTCAAGCATTCATTATATATGATATTGGGACTTTTCTATATATCCTCTATGTCTTTTTTGTAAAATCCTCTATGTCCTTTAACTTTGTTTTTCTAATCTTTATATTGCTCTGTGTTTCTGGGAATATTGGTCAGTTTCATGTTACAGATCTCCAGTTCAGCTATTTTGCCAGTCTGTTCAGTCACTTAAAAAACTTTAAGTTATTGAAATTTCCATTTGTACTATCTGTAGGTAATTTTTTTAAAGTGCTTGCAATATTCTCATGCATTCCCCTAAGCTAGTAATTACATGTATTCATTCTCACTCAGTGTAAGTTCTTTGACTGTTGAGTTTGTTTCCTCTCTTTGTGGTATTGAATTTCCTCAAGCATTTGGTGATTCTTGATTGTAATGTCATCTGTCATATCTGTGCAAACTGCTTGAAGGGACATTACACGATAAGGCTGCTAGTCTAGTGAGAATGTGAGCGGAAAGAGATCTGCTGCTGGGTGGGTCCCTTTGACAGCCAGGCACTTATTCCTCTCAGGCATAGACGGGCACAGAGGACCCTGCCCCATTTTCTTACCCCAACTTCTAAGCCCATTGCCTTGGCTTGTAGGCAGATATTCTTTTACTTCTGCCCAATCCAGGGAGGGAAGGAGGGCTAAGAGGAGAGAGTGAAATAAAGTGTGCTTCTGGGAACACTGATCTTTCTGCTTACTATACCCAAACCACCATCCTGCTGGTTACCCCTGGATCTCTCTGGACCCCATTGTCCCCCATCTGCAGACAGCTGCATGGATGGAGCCAGCCAACATTTATGGCAGTCGCATCCTCATCTGTTGGCTGGGAGCTGTGGTTTCATTTAAAAAATCAGATTACATGTACTTTCTGTCTCAAGGGCACTCATCACAACCTCTAGTCTACCAAGGGTTTGTTTATCTTCTTGCTTTCCTTTGTGGTGCTTCTATCTATTTGTAAAATGATTTCTAGGAATGTGAGGGAGGAAGGGGCCACAGTGCATGCTCCGTCTGCCCATCTGAGAAGCTGGGGTAACTTCTTCCAACCTCGTTGACCCTCAGTTTTCTCGTATTCAAAATGAGATGGTGGTGGTATGCTAGTAGTGGTGATTCGTAGCTAATATTTGAAAGTACAATGTATGTCAGTCACTACTTTAAGTTCACACTTTACATGTGTGAACTCTTCTGATTCCTCAACAGGTCTCTGGTATATATTATCATTACTGTTTTACAGATGGAGAAACTGAGGCACTAAGAGGCTAAATAATTTACCCTGCTCCATAGGGTTAGTTTGAAGATTATTGAATTAAGACATGTAAAGCACTTAACATGGTGTTTGAAGTATATTAAAACCTAAAATATGACAGGTATTATTTTTCTCAGGACCATCAGCAGAGCTGGCTGATAAGAGACGGTAATAAATATATGATGAATGAATGAAAAGACACTAAAAGGTTAGATTCCACTCGGTTTGCAGAAGGTTCTGTAGAAGTCTTTGGACAGAAAATTCTGCCAGCATTTTATTATCTAATAAAAAAAAGGTGCGCATTGGCCACCTGGTTCCCTACCAGTAGTTTAGATTTTTAGGTATTGAATTCTTGATGCTCAACCATTTTAACTTTTTCTACTTTGTCATGGGTAGGATTGCAAATAGCTCAGTTAATAAGTTTTAAAAAATCAGTTATTTGTAATTTCTCATGTTAAGAGCCCTGAAGAAGATGTTAACTTTTGCTTTAAGGGAAGTTACATTCTAATTTCCAATGCATATGCATTACACATTTATATATACTTCATGAGAAAAATTTCCTTCATTTAGTAGTACTGTATTGAAAATCAGTTTCCAGCATGATGTCTGGCACGAAGCAGGTGTTCAGTGAAGTACTACTGAATAAATGAGCTTGTATGTGTACATTCGAACACAAATCTCTACCTTCATGGGTCCATAGTATTATGGAAGAGAGAGACTTGTAGGAAACAATGTACTCTGTGGAGTGCATCCTGGGAGCATGGAGGAAGGTGAAGGTGACTATGGGGAAAAAAGTCACAGGGGAGGTGATGTTTGTTTTAGCTGTTGAAGATGGAGAATGTGGAGAAGGGCATTCCATCAGGGAAAGTGGAGGTTATCACCCAGTATAAAGCAAACTAAATAGCAAAATCCTTAGACTCCAAAGTGAAATCTGTTCAATGATGTCATGTTAATCAGAAAAGATTTCTGTTGAATTTTAAAAGAAGATTTTCTAGAAGATGATAACCATGGATTTTCAAAATGCAATATAAGTGTGCAGTTCTTTATTTAAAGCCCTGCATTGGTTCTCTGTTGTCAGGATCCTTTGCAGAGTACAGGATCCTTCCTGACCTGACCACATGCAGCCTGCCCTCCTACTATATTTGACTATTTGCAGTTCCTTGAATTTTGTGCTATTTCTTGCCTCCTTCCTTTTGAACATGCTCTTTTGCCTGCTCTCACACCATCCTTGCCCTCCCTTTGACTAATTCCTCATTTTCCTTCCACCTTCCCTTCCTCCCTGGCCAGGCTCACTCTGAACTTTACTCCCACGACCAACCTTAGCATCTCCTCTACTAGATGGGCTGTTTGCTGAGGGCCAGAAGACAGGAGTTATATCTTATTCTTTTCTGAACTCCTTGTGTGCCTGACACATACTAGTCATTCAGCAAATATTGCTGAAAAACAGATGAATGACTGGACAAGGTAATGAGTGAATGAATGAGTGGCACATATGCAAGGAGGAAGAATTTCAGAAAGCAAGAAAAATAATTCAAGGATGTTCTTAAGGCCAAATGAAGAAATGCCAGATTGATCTAGTCTTTGTCCAGGAATTAGCTTCATGGGAGGAAGAATATAGCATTTCCAGTCTCCTTCTCCTTCCTCCTGCTCTAATTAGTAGTCACATTTTTAATGTTGCATCTGAGCCCCTCCATCCTGTGTCCTACCATGTCTGAGTCCCACTAAAGCCTTCCTTGAGTCAAGTAAAAGCAACCTGAAAACACTGATAAGCTCTTTTCTTAGTTAACGTAGAAACCTTTCTTCAGAGCAATAACCTCTGTATATTAGATATAAAACCATTAAATTGCTTAATGGATAAAACTCCTATGAAAGTTCACCTTTTTCCCAAAGAAGACAAATGGAGAGTCTAGACTTTGCTCTCATTTGCCATTTGTTATTTGGCCAGGGGTCTTAGGTTAAAATAGGACAAAGGAGAAATAAAACCAGGATATCTGATTTCAGGCCCTTAGTTGTACAACAGATTAAAGTGCTTCCTATTTGGTCCCTATTTAATCACTTACTATTTAGTCCTGTTATATGCTGGTGGTACAGTTCACAATTAGAGCCTTTTTATAATGATGGAGAGGGAGGATCCTTATAAAATCCACATTAACGTAACCACATTTTCTATGTAATTTGCAGAGTTGATCTTAATTACATGCATACATGAAATAAACGTCAGAGGTCATTGATTAGATATGTCATCACTAGGAATTTTCTGTGTCCTCATCTGATTTCCTCTGTGTTCATGACCATGGTGTCCATATTCTAAGGCAAATGATTTATTATATGATTTTACATATAGTGGTTTTTATTCACAGTGTGCCTCGCACTTTGTAGTTATGCAGAAGTAGCTGATGAATATTGAACAAGCTAATGAAAGGCAGACATGAAAAGGGAGAGAATTTAGGAAGGCAGACAAATATTTCAAGAATGTTTCTAAAGTCCTAACGGTCCTAAAATTTAAAGTGTTTTTTTAGGCAGAAATGCCCTTTCCATTTTGAAAGGAACTGAGGCTTTATACTCAGCATTCTATTGCCAGGATACTAGCAGTTAAAGATACACCTAAAAAAAAGATAGGGTTTTAGGAGCTGGGGGGACAAGGAGTTTGTGAGTCAATTCGATAGGTGGACAATGGAGGATAAAGAATGGAAGGGCATGATTTACAGTCTAGTGGGAGCAGAATTGGTGAGAGCACAAACAGAAGTAAATTGATGCTCATCTCCCAGATTAGTTAAGAACAACCTAATTAGCTAATGAACAGTTCCAGTCCTGTGTTCTGAAAAGCTCGGTTTCTGGGCAGGCTGCAGTGTCTAGCAGCAGCTGCAAAGGCGTGTGGACACGCTAACACCCACCAGAGGAACACGTGCTGAGTTGTGACCTGCAAAGGCTGAGCTTCGTGAGTTACCCGTTCTTAAAGGGCTGTCCGCACATTTAGTAAGAATAACAGAGAGGTGGCAGGACACAGTCTCTGGGACTCTCGAGTCAGACTGCCTGTGGCCAAATTGCAGCCCTAGCAGAGTGGTACCCACCTCCTGGCCTGCATGCCCTTGCGGAGTCCTCTCCCACATTGTATTAGGGCAGGTCTGTGTGACCAAGAGAACAGGGCAGAAGTGACGTTGTGACTTCTGAGGCTCTGTTGCAAAAGACCTTGCCACTCCTGTCTTTCTCTCTTGGATTACTACTGTGTCATGAAGATACTCAGTGAACCCTGTGGAAGGTCACGTGGTGAGGAATTGGGTACTCCTTCCAAAGCCATGTGAGTGAACTGTTATCTTGGAATTCCAGACTAGCCAGGTAACTTTGGCCCCTGCTAACTTCTTGACTGCAAGGTCATGGGAGATCCTGAGCAAGAACCACACAGCTAAGCCAGATGCTTGACCCACTCTCAGATGCTTGACCCACTGTCTGAGGTAGTAAATGCTTCTTGTTTTAAGCCACTAAGTGTTGCTCTGCAACAATAGACAACTGAAGAAAAGACTTTGTAAGGAACTAGTTTAAAGAATATTGAAGAACAACAGACTTGATTTGATAAAGAAAATAGTATCACACCCTTTTAATTTCTTTTACTGAATCCTTTAAAATAATGTTTCCCAAAGTAACTTCCTCGGAACACTATCCTGCGAGATGTTTCCTATAAAAGGAGTTTGATGCTTATATAATTCTGGGAACTCTGCACACTAGATTTCTTTTTTGGAGATTCACAGTGCTCACAAATGTATTGAAGAATCTGAGAAGTCCTGAATAAAGGATTTTTTCATTAGCCCAGTGTTTCCCAAGCTTATAGGACCAAGACATTTATCAAATATCTCTTGGGAAAACACTGTGGAACATCCTGCAAGAAACATTATTCTATTGCACTGATTCTCAGACTTAAGCCTATATCTGGATCACTGGGAGAGTTTGTTAAACATACTCTGCGGGGCCCCAGTCCCAGAATTTGTGATTCAGGGGACCTGGGACAGGGCCTGGGAATTTGCATTTCAATTTATGCTCTCTGGTGATGATGATGCTGTTGGTATGTGTGCCTGTGAGAGGAGTGGCCCGCCCTTTGAGAACTACTTTTTAATCGGGTTCCAGGCTCTTTGATAAAACTTTAAAGAATAAGCATGCAAATGGCCACAGAAAGGATGCTCAACATCATTAGCCATTAAGGAAATACAAATCAAAACCACAGTGCGATACCTCTTATATTACATGTATACATGCAATAAACATCAGAGGTCACTGATTAGATGCATCATCACCAGGAATTTTCTGTATCCTCATCTGATTTTCTCTGTGTTCACTACCACAGTGTCCACTAGGACACCCGCTAGAGTGGTTATAATAAAAAACACAGACAGTAACAAGTGTTGAGCTGGAATATGGATAAATTGGTTTTGTAACATTCCTGGTGGGAATGTAAAATGGTGCAGCCCTTTGGAGACAATTTATCAGTTCCTCAAAATATTAAACTTGGAGTTACCTTTTGATCCAGGTATTTCACACCTAGGCATATTCTTAGGAGAAATGAAAACATGTACCCATACAAAAAATCGTAGTTATAAAATACATAAATCATAGGGATGTAATATATGGTATAGGGAATATGGTCACTAATATTGTAATTTTGTATGATGGCGGATGGAAACTAGGCAAGGGATGGTAACTAGACTTATTGTGGAGACCATTTCATGATGTATAAAAATACTTAATCACTATAATGTACACCTGACACTAATAGATGTTGTATGTCAATGATACTTCAATAAAAAAACTTGTCTACGAATGCCCATAACAGTATTCATAATAGCAAAAAATGGTAACCATCCAAGTATCCATTAGTTGATAAATGGATAAACAAAGTGTGGTTTATTACATAGTGGAATAGTATTTGGCAATGAAAAGGAGTGAAGTACAGATTCATACCCACGAGTGAACCTTGAAAACATCATGCTAAGAAAGAAATCTTTCACAAAGGCCACATATTGTACAATTCTGTTTAAATGAAAAGTTCAGAATAGGCCAATGCATAGAAACAGAAAGTAGACTAATGGTTACCAAAGGCTGGAGGCAGGGTGTATGGGGAGTGACTAATAATGGGTATGGGATTTCTTTTTGGAGTGATGAACCCATCCTAGAATTAGGTAGTGATGATGATTGGACAATTGTGTTCTCTGAATGTACTAAAACCCACTGGATTGTACACTTGGAATGGGGGAATCTTGTGATTATAAACCAAATGAAGTGGCTATATAAAAAGAATATAGCTTCTAAATTAGGATAGCAACAGAGATACAGATATCTAATTGCAGTATACACTGTAACTCTATTATAATTTAAAAGGTGCCAGAGGCATGCTACAAATGGTGGCAGTGGTGGGCTGATGCAAACAGGACATTTAGCTACACATGGTCATTTAGCTCTCTTCTCTCCCTCCTTCCCCCTGCGATGAGAACAAATGTTCACTGTGGTTCTGTTGTGGCTCTGTGCACTGTGGAAGCAATGGGGAAGCAGGCTGACCCCGGACAGTTTGGCTATTGGACAGAGTACAAAACCTGCCGCTCATCTGTCATTCACGTGGAGCAGTAAGCGATTGAGAGCAATTTAAAGGGTTACCCTTCTCAGGGTTGGGGAGTTTGTTCTGGTCATAGTTGTTGTTTGTTTTACATTTTAAGAAGGTTTAATGTCTTAAGCTAGAACAGTGGCTCTTGAAGCTTTAGAGTACATTAAAAACATCTGGGGTCTTGTTTAAAAAGCAGAATTTTGGCCTTAATCCAAGAGGGTCTGGAAACTGCGTGTGACTGATACGGCCAACTCCAGGGCAGTGGTTTCTCTAGGAAGGTTGGGGAGAAGATGGGTCTGGGGCAGAGCCTTAGCTGTATTTGAAGTCTTCAGCTCTTTTAAAAAAATGATGTGAAGCAAGTATCGAGAATAGTAACTCCTGTTAAAAATGGGACTACGTATGACTATGTATGTTGTGTCTTATGTTATTTTCTGAATACCTGAACTATTTCACAGGGGGAAGTGTATCAAAGTATTTTATAGTCTTCGAAATTTTAGATTTTAGGGCTCCCTCCTGGACTTCCCCCACTGGGCTCTGTGTTTCCCATAGGGCTGTAGGTGGTGGCAGCCCACCTGGGGGCCTGGCCCTGCATACCTCGTCTTCCCGGGCCTTCTGCGGTGAGGGTGCCTTCTGACTGACTGCCCCTGGCTACACAGGCTCCATCAGGGCAGGGAGCCGCAGGATAGAATTCTACTGACAGAACAGGGAAGCGAGGAGAACAAGGAAAGCCCAGCCTGCCTGGTCCCAGGAGACGGCTGCTCTGGGGGTTTGGGATGTCGGCTTGTCTTCCTTTTCCCTCATAGGCTTTAAGACCCATGTTTTTCTTCCCATCTCCAGGAGAGAGGAATTTTTGTTTCTTGTTCAAAGGCTACCTCAGGGCCTCCCCCATCCAGTTTCTCTGTCTGCTGTTCTCTTCAGGTAGATTTTCTCCTTGGGCCGTTTGCACGTGGCTGTGCACTGAAGTGCAGGTGAGGTCACCCTATGCTACTCCAGGGTGGCAGCCCACTGGATGGAGGGCTCTGAACTTTGAACAGGCATCTTGACAGGTGGGGAGAGGGTTGGGAGAGGCTGCAGGGGAGCCGGGATGGCCAGCCTCTGTGCAGAGGGGAGCTGGGCTCTGAGCAAGTGGTGCGGGTGATGGGGAGGCAGCAGGCTGGCCTGTGACAGTTCGGTAGAGCGGGAGCACGCATCCAGCAGACACAAAGCTTGGATGGAAAGGGAAGGGAGGCCAAGTTGTCAAGTCTTAAGGCAGTCTTGTGCCAACTGGGAAGCCTGCCAGTGTGTGCCATCCTGAGGAGGAGGGGGTCTGGCAGAGAACGCTCTGGCCTGAGAGAATTAAGAAACTCAAGCCCTTGCCAGATGCTTCTTTCCCTGCACCTCTGACCTCCTGTCTGAAAGCAGGCAGTTTCCCCGTCTACCTCACAGAGATGATAAGAATAAGTAGGGCATTTGGAAGACTGCTGACTTATAATCCTCCGGTTGCTGCAAGATCCTTACCTCTCCCCACTTTCCTCCTCTGACCCCCAGTGTCTTGCTGTCCTTGTCTCACTTAACTCCCTGCCAGGGTTGTGCCCTCTGTTTTCTACCGCAAATTGTCTCCTTTCTCCTTCCAGACCTGCTGTCTTCCATGTTTGATGCCTTTTAAGGTTACTAAAGTTACTTGAGGAAGTATTGAATGTTCAGAGTTGAAGGGGCTCAATAGACAGCTTCTGACCATCTGTTCCATGCCGAGCACGGCGCCGGCTCCTGTGGGAGGTGCAAGGCGAAGAGGCTCTTTACTCCATAGGACACACTCTGTGGGGTCAGTGCACACTCACTGGTTCCTGTTCCCCCTCTTCATGTCAGCTGCCCATCTATCAGGGTGAGAAATGCTCTGGGCGTAGGTGTTGGGCTGTCTTAGAGTCTGGAGATACCAGGGCCAGGTGTTAGCTTGGGCCTGGAAGTGGTGAGGTAGGTCCTGGACTCACCACTTTCCTGCATTCTTCACACTTGAGTTTCCTGAGTCTTGTCGCCTCTTAAAAGAAGCAGTCTGTTCTCCAGTGTCATCGTCCCCGTCACCAGCCGACGTCCTCATCATCTCAGTAACATGCCTGATTTAGTGGCTCATTGGCTGGCTTGTTGGCTTCATTTCCTCCCTAGTCTCAGTCTGTTGACTGCCATAGCTCCCTAAGGCCCCTTCCCATAGCAATGCACAATTGTTAAGTGGGGACCCAGTTTCCTGTTGCCTTGGGTCTGACCTCTTCCATGTGGCCTTTACAGCCTTGCTCAGTTGGCCTCTGACTCTGTAGCCACCTGCTCAGTTCTGTTCTCTTGAGCACACCTCCATCACTCTGACTTCCACAGCTCTGCCCATGGTCTGCATCTGAAATCCCTTCTGTCACCCTTCTTACTCATCACCTGTGCATCCTTCATCTCTCCTCTCCTCAGAGCCATCCCTCATGACATCAGTTGGTTCATTTGCATTTAGAACCACACTTCATCTGAAACTGCAAGGGATCTAGGAGATCTTTGCATCCTGCTTCTCTCCAGAGGCCCCGAGGCAGGAAGTAACCTGCCTTTGTGCACATCCAGGTCATTCCAGAGCCAGGGTGCCCACTCCCAGTCCAGAACTCCAGCACATGCTGCCTAAGGATATAGAGGAGGTGCTCTCGCCCACAACTAGCTGGGATGTTGTCATCAACAGCAGCAGAGATGCAGTGGAAGTAAATAACAGTTTGTGGAGGCTTTCTTATTCATTGCCTTTGCTGTGCAATTAGCACTTATTATAGCCTGATCTCATTCTTAGTGTCACTTCCACACATTGAGCCCTTTAGTATATCAGCATATAACACTGCCTTGTTCACTAATTATGCATGGTAGTCAAAACTGTCTGAAATATTTTTTGTAGCCTGTAGCATCTCACACAGTCCCAGGCATGGAACAAGACCTCACTATCTATTTGTCAATTCACTGGATTTCAAGGACAATTCGAGGCAGGTCTCACATCTGAGTTCTCAGTTGTGATGGGGACCTGTCCACTAACACCAGAGTTGGCTTTACCTGAATTCCTGATCTGAGGCTTCCCAGAACCACCTGGTTGGAATTAGGTGCCCCCACCCCTCTCATATCACTTTATTAGCACCTTGATTATTGTTCAGATCATGTGGATAATTTTGAACAAACTGCTGCCTCCTGATGGATTGTGAGTGTCTGGGGATAATAGAAAGTGTTTCTCTGCCTGGCCCATACGTCTCTTTGGCACACAGTTTCTTGCACGTAGTTGGGTTCCATACATAGCTGCTGAATTGAATATTATGAATAATGACACCATTAGCACCGTCTTCTCCACATGTGGTTTATCTGTGTAGCCCAGGGCCTCTTTCCACACTGTGGCCCAACCCCAGGCTGGGGTGAAAGCCAGGCTAGGAGGGTTTGGGAAGGTTTCCAGATGGGCAGAGATAGTTGTGTATCTCTGAATGTGTCTCTAACCACCTCTCAAAGTCAAATATACAATAAATTACTTTGGCTTTGTCCATTGTGGTAGTTGGCTAAGTCTCTTCCTTTCTCTATCAGCCCAGACAAGGAAGAGATGACATTTTCCTGGTTTACTCCGTGGCGCAGAGCATAAAGCAAGTTCCTGGGTAAAGGGCATGGGCAGTATTTTCTTAGCACCCAAACCGAAATGGTCTGGGAAGGAAAGGTATGTCTGTGAGAAGCAGAAAGGAAAAGCCACAAAGAAAGCTGTTCTTCATGGATTCCAACTCTGAGAGATGGAATAAGTAAGAGAATAAGAGAAGGCCAAAATCATGCCACCCATCCTCAGGGGTGGGGCGGTGTCAGGTTAACAGCTGACCTCCACACTGCGCCCAGATTCACTTATTTCTTTCATGTATAATGATATTGACTCAATTTTAGAACTTTGTGGAAACTTCTGGGGAATGAATCTGTCTAAAGAGGGAGGAGGGAAGAGAGAAAATTGCCCTTGGGTAGCAAGAGTTATCAGCCGAAGGAGCTGTAGGTGAGTGGAGCCCCCATGGGGCTGGTAGAGGAAGGGAGTGAATAATCAGTAGGTCTCCAAAAATCCTTAATTAAGTCAGTCCATAGTCCAAAATAAATAATTAAATGGAAAGAGGGAGTTGTAAAGCCCTGAATTAGGATTTCATTATCGTATAACTGAAGAACCAGAGAGCCGAGTTATGGCTTTCCAGCAATTCGTATGAGGAAGATTTGTGTTTTTATGGCTTGGCTAATATTATCTTAATTTGCATTGGTGGAAATATAGGATCCAGATAAAAGACAGTAAATAGTTTGTGTGTTCTGTTCTTTTGACTTCTTTCCCCACGTGAGTGATGTGCTAATTCAGAGTTCCATGCTGTATAAGGGATTGTGACCATTCCGAATGCCCTCAGGAGGGTAGCAGGATGGGGTAGAACTCTGGAAAGTGGCGTACCTTGTTAACAAGTATTTTTAAGTGCCTGGTAAACGACAAACCCTGTGATAATTTTGGGGGCCATGGAAGACCTCGCCTTTCCTGCAGGATTCAGAGGATCTTGGGAAATTGAAGCTAGAATCCCACCATTACAACGAGGGTGATAGGGCTCTAAGAGGAAAGTACAGGGTGTGCAGGGGCTGTGAAGGAGGAAACATCTAGATCTGCTTGGAGGAATTGGAGAAAGAGGTCACACACAGGAGCTGGTGCTTGCGTGGACACTTACTCATAAGGAGTTCGTCACTGCAATGGGCCTGGGGCAGAGGGGAAACACCAGCAAAGAACAGAGGCAGGAGCCAACTGCTGTGTTTGGAGAATGGTGTGTATATGGTGTGCAGGGCTGGAGTGTCGGGAGCCTCAGGGAAGGTGGTTCCAGGTGGAAGTGAACAGGCAGATGGGGACATGAGGGTGCTGTGTACCATGATATAACACATTGGAATTTTATTTCAAAAGCAATAGAGGGTCATTAAAGGGCTTAAAGCAAGAAGGTGATAGAATCTCTCCCTGGATAAGTAGACCTTCAGCTCTCAGAGGCTTGGATTCCTGTCCTGGTACATGTGTGTATGTGGATGTGTGGGGAAGAAGGGGTAAGTGGATTGTTGGGGACCAGATCGGGAGCTGCCCTGCACAGGCTTCCCTGTCTCAAACAAAATGAAGGTATGCATCTGGACTGTGTCAGTGAGACAAGAGGTGGGACACATACAGTGTAGAGTTCTTTAAATATGGAGGAGAGGGAAGAATCCAAGGTGAATCCTAGGCTTGGTGGGTAGGATTCCTTCCTGGAGCCATAACACACTGGATGAGGAGCATCTGCAGGGGGTTGGGGGTGTGGCAAGGATGATTCGGTCCTTTTTGGGTTAGGTGCGCCTTTTGGGCCATAGGATATGGAGCTCTGGTAGAATGCTAGAGCTTAGCACAAGGGTCTATGTGGACGCCTGTGGTTCATCAGTGTGCAGTTGGCAGTTGATGCCATAGATCTGGGACAGATTGCCCCAGGAGAGAGGCAGAGAGAGAAGAGGCCAAAGATAGAGTCCAGGGGACCCTGCATCCAACAGCTGTGGAAAATATAGGTGACCTAGGATGGAGGCTGAGAGGCGGCAGGCAGAGGTGGGGAGGCAGATTAGTGGAGACCATTAATTAGCAAAGAAGTGAAGGAAGAATTTCCAGAACAGAATGGTTAACAGGGTCAAAACTGAGGAAGGAACTCACTGATGGCATTCGTTTGAGAAACACTGACTTCCTCCTGGTACACTTATTTCTTGCTAGAATGAAATTGTTATTCTTTTCCTGGTACACCTATTCCTTGCAAAAGGAATTGTCATTGTTCTGTTTTAGATTCTGCACATGAAGTCTCTTCTTCTCCTAGGCTTTTGTCAAAGAGCAGAGAACAGCGACCCTTGGGCAGTTTGCACTGAGAGGCAGAAAGGACCAAGTGCGAGGGATTACTGCCTTAATTTTAGCAAGACTCTCTGAGCTCCTTGGAAGGCAAGCTTTATTTCTACATAAATAGAAAGTATTATTATTATTACATCCTCATGTTGTATCGAAGCCAAGCACTGGAGTCTTTAATACTGTATTTATTTTTCTGGGCTTTTGGAGGGGTGGAGAAGAATGGGATGTTTAGGTTGCTAAGTAATAGTGCTTCTAAAAATAATGAAATCCTCCAGTGGCTCCCTATCCTGTTTTTATGATTAGAGGATGCCAGGGTCAAGTTATGGGTGGCAGGCTGTGTCTCTAGGAGGCCTTAGGACAGCCTGTTGGGAAGGACAGGAGATACTCTCCCTCTGCAGGCCTCCTACTTGCATCCCCTTAGGGCTCACTACTTCGGGAAATGGCAGGAAAAACTGGGCCTCCCTCCGCCTGAATTGAAATGCCTTGCGATGTAGTCAGCCCTGGTGGTTGCTATGGTGATGGTGGGAGGTTGGGGGGAGGTGGTGATGCAGCGTTTGGCCTGTGTGGCTGAGGTCCCCGTAGCAGGCTGCTTGGAGCCCAGGCTCCTGATGCTCTCCACGATTCCTTTGGGATTCCAGAGGGCTACTTACCGCAGTGTTGAAATCTTTAGACACTTCAGCCGGTTCAGCCAGCTGAATTCTTCGTTGTTGAATATGCATCTCACAGACCAAATGCTGGCAGGTGTTCAGGGATTAGGAGCTCCACAGTGACCTTGATGGGAAAGGGGGATGTGGAAGAGAGCTCTCAGCAGGGCAGAGAGGGTGGGATCCTAGCCTCTGAGTATTGAAAATGGCCTTTGAGATCATCTGGTTCATCTGTCTCCTCAGCAACATCCCTGACAACTGATCACCAAACCCCTGTTTGGACTCTTTCTGTGATGGAGAGCTCATTACTGGACAAAACACATCATTCCATTGTTGAATAGCTCCTCGATTGCTCCCCTTCCTTCTTCTCTCCCTTCTTTCCTTTGTTCCTTCCTTCCTTCCATCTGTCTTTCTGTCATCTGGACCTTTCAAATTTGATCCACTGGCTCAAGTTATGCCAAGAAGCAAAGCAGTGTAAGTACTCATCCAAGTGACAGCCACTTCCCACCATCAAAGACATTCACACTTCTCTCAACTATTTCTCACCGGACATCATTTCAGGACCCTCTATTTGCCAATGCATTGCTATCCCCATTCCCCGGGTGTCTCAGTATTGCTTTTAAAATACGACACCTAAAACTGAACATAGTATTTCAACTGTTCTGATTCATGCAGGGTGCTCTGGGATGGTACCACACATCTGTGAACACAGTCTAGCTTAATTCTGCAGCCTCCTCATCACACCATTGGCTGACAGGAAGCTTGTGACTGTCATTCTCAGATTTTTTACATATGAACAACTGTCTCCTCTAGTTTTCTACTTTCTTGCTGTTGTCATCTAAGCTGTTGATAAATAAGCTGAAATGGTAGAAATAGTGATGGAACGTAGTGACACACCTCTAGAGAGCTCCTGGGAAGTTGAAATTAATCACATAATTACACTAGTAACTGCATTTGCAGCTTATCCAGTCTATCTGTCTGTCTGTCTATCTATCTATCTATCTATCTATCTATCTATCTATCTATCTATCTATCTATCTATCTGTCTATCTATCTATTCTAGCTTATCTGGTCACTCATTGATTGGTCTTTGAGATGGTTGCTGTTATTATTATTTTTCTTCTGAGGAAGTAGAACCACAGAGAGGTTAAGAAAGTTGCCTAGGGTCTCACAGACTCTAGATGGCAAAGTCAGTATTTGAATTCTGTCTCTTTTACACCAATCAGTATAATTTGGGAAAGACTTGTCAAATGCCAGAAACTCACCAAGCGGTACTCTCCAGCATTCTGTTAACCTAGGAGATCTTGTCAAAGGGCTTGCAGAAATATAAGAATACCAAATCTTTAGCATTTTTCTGGTCTGATCTTCCAGTGATGCTATTAAAAAACAAACAAACAAACAAGGTTAGCTTGGATGGGTTTGTTCCAAGCAATCCCATGTGAATTCCTGATAATAAGAAACAATGAAAGCAGCCATAGTGACATTCTCACATTTGCTGAAGCCTCTCCTGTGCCAGGCACTGAGCTAAGCTTTCCTAGTCATTCATTATTTGACCACGTTGCTTTCTCACTGCACACAAGTTATTTACCAATGTATTGCCAAATTCTTCTGGGATTGAAAGTGAGCTCATCGGTTATCATTCTAGAATCTTCTTCTTGGAAATTAAAAATATTCGCTCAGGTTTCTTAGTTGTCTGATTGTGTCCTTTTTCTCACAAGCTGCCAACTTGGATATTCTTCAGTGCTGAGTCTAAATGGGTATTGAACTTGGGCGCTAGATTGGGTTAAAGCCCAGTTCTAACAGCTTTTTATCTAAGGGACTAACAGCAAATCCCTCAACCTTCTTGAGCTTTGGTCACCTCAGCTTTAAAATGGGGACAGTAATCCCTACACAGAATATTTCCTGGGATGTTGAGAAGCTTGCATGAGATGTTGAAAATGTTTATGTTAAAACTGCTCCTCAGACTGAAAAGTTGCAGATGCATTTGAGCCATTGTTACTATTTAAAATGGTTAGGTACTTGCCCTTATATCATCTCCTATCTGGTTTTAATTTTCTTTTAGCAGAATTTGTCCTGCCCTTTTTTAGTTATATTTTATATTTGTAAGAGACACAGACATATGGCTGAATATTGGTCACCAGACCCCGAAAGAGGTACCTACCAGCCGTCTTCCTCACTAATTTGTGCTTGAGGTGGAAGAAATGGGGTTACAGACTCAAGGAGGGAGAGGGTATCTTTAGAACTCCCTCATCGAGAGTTAAAGCTTCCCTGCCTGCCCCTAATTGGGCAGAAGTCCTCAAAGAAGCAGGCTACATTGATTCTGGCAGGAGGGGGGGACCATATGCATTGATTTTCATTTTCTTCTTTTTCCTCCTACCTTCCCCCAGGGTCAGCAGGATAACCTGGTGCCCCCACAGTTTCTTCTGGTGTTAATTGTGGAAAGCAGGGCAGCATACAGACAGCAACTAGCTTTTTACCCCTGTGGCACCAGCAGCCTTGTTCTCTCATTGGAAAAACTAAGGAGCACAGAACAATGGGCAGGGACTTCCAGGGGGTCGTGACACCAGCAGAGCTGGGGGCTGCCCTGTTCCATCCCTGGTCTTGGCTCTTGAGCAATGTGGTCCACTGGATCGTAAGCTCTAAGAGGGCAGGACCCTGACCATCCTATTTGCCATTAATCCTAGCTCCTCACATTGTCTGGCGCTGGATACATAGGAAATGTAAGCATATGTGCATGCAGGAAGGAATTAAAGAGGGCAGAAATCTTTTCTGTGGGAATTGTGGCTCCTGAGAGTCTGAATGAAGAGCAGCCCTTAAGCTTTGTGACAAAGAAACCGATCTTGACTCTTTAAACCCTGTTGAAAAAAATGGAAAAAGTGTTCTGAAATTGCTGGAAACACGGGCTAGACTAGCAAATGATTTCAGAATGATGAGGGTGTGCTTGGTCCTCCAGCTGCGGGCACTCACTGGTGAAGGACCCCACAGCAGTAAGGGTGCGGGATGGTTTTTCTTCTTCAGATACAGTTCTGTACCGGAGGAGACCGTCTTCTTACTGGTTGCTCCCAGCATGGCATCAACACCCCTTATCCCTGTGGGGTGAGAAGGGTGCACTATACCTTCATACAGGCTTTGCACTAAGTACTGCCTATCCTAGGACAGAATTCTCATGCATTTTAATTCCGTGGTCTCCCTGACACTCCTGCCTCCCTATGTCCCTGGAAGAGCTCTAAAGCAAGAATATAAATCAGAGGCAAAAATTCAGCCTTCCTTCACAATCACAGCAGATCCCACCTGTGGGGTGGCCGGAGAGGGGGTGCGTGTGTGCAGTGGAGGCAGGAGGTGGAGCAGGCTGCCTCATCTCCTCTGGACAGCTCATCCCTGGAGGCCCCTGGGCCCTGTCTCTGAGTGCACTGCTTCCCATAATAGTCCTCGGACCTTCTCTGCAGATGGCTCACCCCAACCTGCAGATCACTTGTAGACTACATTTGCTTGGAGGGTGCATGGCCTCAGGCCACATTTTGGGGCTGGTGGGGAGAAGTCAAGAATATGAGGAGGCCTGTGGTCACACAGAACTCATGGAATGTGAGTGTCCAGTTCTTAGGGGCTCGGTGCCCAGGGACTAGAATGGAGACCCAGGTGTGTGTTGTATAGTTGCTGCCCACCCACCCCCACTGCAAACAGGTATGAAATGAGAGTTTGGAAGAACCTGAGATGATTTCCTAGTTCACAGCCCTTCTCACTATTCATAGGGAATTTTTAGATGGCCCCTTCCACCTCATTTCTTTTCTTTTAAATATGTCAGAGATGGTGAGGTCAGCAGGCATAGAGCATCACACTTGGGGAGAATGGGCTTTGGCGAGGGCTGGGCTCAGCTCAGGGAGAGCCTGAGGTCAGCACCCCCTGGCTGCCCTGCCTGTGACCCTGCCTGTTGCCTTGGGAAGGTCCAGCCTGTCAACCTTCAGCAGGCCCTTCTGACAGTGCCACTTGGGGACCCCCCAGTGCCACTCAGGTCCCCTTAGTGCCGCACAGTTTCCCCCAGTGTCCTTTAGGGCCCCCCTCAGTGCTACACAGGGCTCTCCAGTGCCATACAGGACCCTCCAGTGCCACTCAGGACCCCCAGTGGCACATGGGGCCCCTCAGTGCCACACAGGTTCCCTCAGTGCCACCCAGGGTCCCCCAGTGCCACTCAGGGTCCCCCAGTTATGAGCTTGCTAAGAGAAGCACACCGCAGATGTGGTGGGATCGGTGGAGAGGGCTGCCCAAGAGGCCTCTGTGTTTTCCTCAGGAGCACCTCCTGTTTTCCCCACATAGCTTCGTTTTCCCCTCAGGAAAATTATGCCAGCAGCTCTCACCTTCCTTGCGGTCTCCTTGTCACCCAGTGACAATTCTCTGTGACAGTTTGGACGTTCGCATAGTCCTTCTGCTGACAGCCCTGTGGAGCAGGCACACCCTGCCGGCATGCTGAGTATTCTGGGAAGGCTGGGGTGATGAACTCCCTTCTCATCGCCGGTACCGGCCCACGTGCAGAACCTCCTGCCATGCAGTGGGCCAGGGGTAGAGGCTTCTCCTTGCTCCTCTGCCCAGGCACCCCTCTGAACCCCTGCTGGATGGCTTTCTAAAACAGAGCTTTGCTCACGTCATCCCCTGGTTGAGAGCCATGCTCAAGAGAGGTGGGCAGAGGCGGCTTAGCAATGTGTGTGGACAGGACTCAGGATGCATTAAGAAAATGCCACAGCTGCTGACTGAAAGGGCTAGCGAGTTCAGGGTCCCCAACAAGCTGCAGATTGCACCCACTTTTAACTCAGTCTGGAGTTTTGAAATGAGAACTAGCTTTCAAGAGACAAAAAGAAACAGTTCCAGAGAAAATTGTCCAGAATAACCAGGGTTTGGCCTGAAGGAATAGTTACAGGGAAGTGAGAGAGGAAATACGGATGCAAGCCTAGAGAAGAGAATAGTTCCAGAAGCATATGATGCTTATCTTTGAAGGCCTGAAGGACAGTCTTGCAGCCACATTAAAAGGGGTTACTTTGTATAACTCCAAGATCAAGGCTGGGCTGCCTTGGAAGAAGGTGAGCTGCCCATCCCTGCAAGGGTCCAAATGGAGGCCAGAATGATCTCAGCCTGGGAATACCGTGTGGTGGCTTAGAATCTGGGCTTACATTTTCCGAGATCATTTCTGACTTGAAGTTGATCTAGTCGCTCTTTCCTGCAACAAACACTGACTGAGCACCTACTGTGTGCCAAGTCCTTTGTCATAGACTGGATGTTTGTGTTCCCCCAAAATTCATATGTTGAAACCTAATCCCCAGTGCGATGAAATTTGGAGGTGGGCCTTTGGAAGGTGATTAGTTAACGGGATTAGTGCCCTGATAAGAAGAGGCCCCAGAGAGCCCGCTCACCCTTTGCTCCACTTGGGCACTGCAGTCTGGGAGCCAGGGAGCAAGTTCTCACCAGATACTGAATCTGTTGCCACCTCAATCTTGGGCTTCCCAGCATCCAAAACTGTGAGATACCATTTTTGTTTTTCAGCCACCCATTATGTGGTATTTTGTTTGAGCAGCTCAAACAGACTAAGGCGGTACCTTCCTCCATACTGTATTGGGAATACGGCACAGGCCTTGCTTGCCCTCAGAGAACTCAGTCTAGTAGGGAAGACAGATAAGAAAAATGAATGGTGAGATAGAAAACCGAGGGAAAGGGTGACAGGGGAAGGATTCCGGAAGGAAGTTCACATGGCTCTGAGTTTTGAGGAAGACATTTTGGAGGAGCAGGTTATACCTAAACAAGGAAGGTTCCTACAAAAACGCTGACAGGTGAGACCCTGGCACCTGTAGGAAACCAAAAGTAGTTCAGGTGATGGAGGGTGGCGTGGGGAGGTGTGGTCAGAGGCTCCGCTAGATCACGGCATTATTCTACAGTCAATGTGGAGGTATTAGAGGATTTAAAGTGGGAAGCTAAATATTAGACTTAAGCTTTAAAAAGATTGTTCTAGTAATGACCTGGAGATAGGATTGTGGGAGAAGGGAACAGGAAAGCAGAGAGAAACCAGTAGTTTTCTAATGGTAGCCATGTGAAAAATGTTGAGGACATTTGCAGTGGGAATAGAGAAAAATTTATTAATGGGGACAGAGCTACAGGAGTTACTATAATACAATTTCTAGGGAAAGACAGAGAGGTGACATTTGAATTGAGACCTGAATAATGAGAGGAGAGCAGCCTTGTGAAGATGTGAAACAGAGAGTTCCAAACCAAAGGACCCTCAAAAAGTCCTTGAAGCAGAAGTAGATCTGGAATGTTCAAGAAGCAGAGAGGAGACTGGTCTGGCTGGATCACAGAGTGGTGGATAGAGGTGGATGGAGGGAGGTGAGGCGAGAGGGGAAGGCAGGGCCCAGACCACGCCGGACATTACGCATGGGAAAGGTTTGGGATGGTATAAACCAGTTGGTCTCATTCACACTGGGGAAAGTTCACTCTGTGAAAATGCACTGTCTAGGAGGTGGTGGACTGCAGGGTGAGAAAGTCCAGCAGAGTGCTGGGTGTGCAGGGAGAGAGGTCTGCCCTGGAGGGAAGGTCCGGCCTGGGAGCCTCCTGCATCCAAGTGATAGTTAGAAGCTTGGTTTCACCGGGGCCTCTCGGGGATAATGTGTGGATTGGGAGAAATATGGGGCAGGTCCAAGTAGGAAACCTTAGGAAACATTGCTTTGAAAGGAGAGTAGAGGAGTTGAAGTGGCCAGAGGACAGAAGGCAACTCCAGAGGAAGGGGAGAAATTTCAAACAGAGGGCAGCAAGTACTACAGAACTGTAAAGTACTGTAATGTGACTACCAAGAAGTGCATATCCGGTTTGGGGGTCTGGAGGCCATCGGTGACCTTAGTTGTGAGTCATCTCCATGGAATGGTGAGGGTGGAAGACTGGGCAGTGGGCCAAGGAGGTGGAGCTCCAGGTGGACACCAGCCTTGGAAGCTGGGCAGTGAAGTGAGAACGGGGAAGGGGGCATCTTGAGCACCCATGGAAGAGCTATTCAACAGACAGAGAGGGAGGAGTTGAAGAAAGGAGAAGGGGCCTCACAGCACAGGGCCAGAGGGTGGGGGGTGCCAGGCAGCAGAGGAACATTGATCTGAGGAGCAGTGTCACTTCTGCTCAGGGCATGTTGATATTAGAAGGTTTTGATTGTTTTAAGTAAAGAGCCATGATTCTTGGAGAATTGTTTCTCTGTTTGTTCATTTATAGTCATAGTTGAGATTTAGCAATCAAAACATGTCTATAGTGCTTGATAGTGAATGTAAAAATCACCATCCAGTTCAATGGCCCTCCTGGAAAGGACGGGGATGCAGGGCTGTTACGCAAAGCATGAGTTCTCATGATGTTGACTTCAGAAGTCTAGGGAGATACTCCCATTAGCTTTGCCTCCTTTTTTTATACTTAAGTTTTTCTGATTATAGAAGGAATACATTATCATTAAAGGCAATTTGGAAGGTACAGAGAAGCATAAAGACAATGTAAGTAACTTGTAAATCCCACCACCTAAAGTGATCACTCTGACTGGGTGTATTTCCTTCCAGTCTTTTTTCTTCTTTAACACATTTAATATTGTTAAATTTATATCATGTATAAAATGTTGTCCCTTCAAAATTATATTGTTTTTTCCCTTAAGACTGTATGGTGACTTTCCCCTTGTTATTAAAAGTAATCTCGAAAAAGCATTTCAAAGGCTGTGTAATATTTTTTTTGAGTACACTATACTTTACTCAACCATTCCTCTATTGTTACAACACTGAGGACTCTCTGTGGATAATAGTGTGGTGGTTCCTCAAAAAATTAAACATAGAATTACTATATTATTCAGCAATTGTACTTTTGAAAGAATTGAAAGCAGAAACTTGGATGGATATTTGTACACCCATGTTCATAGCTGCATTATTCACCATACCAGAAGATGGAAGTAACCCAAGTGTCCATTGATGGATGAGTGGATAAACAAAATGATGTATGGATAAACATACCATGGAATATTATTCAGCCTTAAAATGGAAGGAAATTCCAACACATCCTACAACATGGCTGAAACTGAAGACATTCTGCTTCATGAAATAAATCAGCCACAGAAGGACAAATAATGTGATTCCACTTACATTAGGTACTTAGTCAAATTCGTAGAAACAGAAAGTAGAATAGTGGTTGCCAAGGAATGGGGTGGGAGTGGGGAGTTACTGTTTAATGGGTACAAAGTTTCAGTGTTACAGGATGAAACAAATTTAGGGATGGACGGTGGTGATGGTTGCCCAACAATGTGAATCTACTTAGTGTCTCAGAACTGTACACTTAGAAATCGTTGTTTGTGAATTTTATGTATGTTTTACCACAAAAAAGCCCCATTAAGTATTCTGATTTTTTTTTTGTCAGGTTTGCCAAGGTGTAATTTACATATAGTAAAACCCATCCTTTTTAGATATACAGTTCTGTGTGTCTTGATAAGCATGTGTAGTTGGATAACCACCACCACAGTCAAAATGTAGAATATTTCTTTGACTCTAAACGTTCCCTGGAGGCCCTGTCTAGTCAAGCTCCTCTCCCTATCTCCAGCCCTTAGCAACTACTGATCTGTTTTATCCTTACAGTTTTGCCTTTTCCAGAATATCATATAAATGGAACTAGATAGTGTTGTCATTTGATTCTGGCTTCTTGCACTTAACATAATGCTTTTGAGATCTGTCCACATTGTTGCAAATACAATAGTTCATTCCTTTTTATTGCTGCCCAGTATTCAGTTGTATAAGTGTTTCACAGTTTATTGATTACCATTTGAGGGACATTATTATTCTTTCTAGTTTGGGGCAGTTATTATTAATCTAGCTGTGATAAATAACTATTCATTGCTGGGTCATATAGCAAGTACATGTTTAACTCTAAGCGACTACCAGACTGTTTTCCCAAACATCTATGCCATTTTGTATTCCCACTAGCAATATATGAGAGCTCTACTTGCTCCACATTCCTACCAGCATTTAATATTGTCAGGCTTGCTGCTGTTTTGTTTCACTGTTTGTTTTACCCTTCTAATAGGTGTGTAGTAACAACTATCTGATTTTAACTTGCATCTCCCTACTGGTTAATAATGATGTATCTTTTCATGTGCTTGCTGTACACATTTCTCTTTGGTGAAGTATCTGTTCACTTCTTTTGTTCATGTTTCAGTTGATTGCTGTCTTATTATGTAATTGTGGGTGATTTTAAAAATTTTGCTATCATACAAAATGCTTCAGTGAACAACGTCGTATGTAAAACTGCCCTCATTTTGGAGCGTGCACTTAAAATAATTTCCTAGAACTACTGGATCAAAGAGAGTGAACATCTTCAGTGTTTTTATACATCTTATGTACACATTGGCAGATAGCTTTTCCAAATGGTCGTATCAATTTACTCTCTTTGTAGTGGGGCAGTTTGATAGGCAAAATAGGCAATTGTGTTGTTTTAATTTGAAATTTTGACTATAATGCCATGAACTTTTTCATATAATCATTAAACATGCTGTTTCTTCTTCTGTGAATTGTCTATAGCTGTGGCTTTTTTTCATGCTAGATTGGCATGGAAATTTGCCATGGCTATATCTGTACAGGGTCAGTTATACAGTATGTGAAGCTTATTGCCAGGATGGATGGTTTACAGTATTGTCATTTTTTCATAAATTATTAATCTGGTGTCAGTCTGGTTTCTTTCATGCTCAGAGGCCATGAGCTAATTTGCATAGCTGGCAAGGTAAAAATAACTTCAGAGCTGAAAAGAAAGATCATGGCCATCCAGTTAAACTTGGACCCTGGGAGCCAGTGCTTCTTCTACAAGGGGCTGCTGCCCCTTTGTCTAGACTTCCTTATTAGTAAGTGCACTCCGTTGCTCCTTATAAATAGAAAAAGGTTCTCTTAAATTTCCTTCTGAGAAAATGGCCATGCAACTTAGTTCCTCTGCTGGGAGAGTCACCTCTTGATTCCTTTAACAACTCAGCATTTTATTTATTCACAGGAAAGCACAATTAAAACCACTTACTTTGTGCTTCCATATCTCTATCAAATCATTCTGGATAACAATGAAAGAGTTCCGTATACAGGCACAAGTCTTTTTAATTATTAAAATTGGTTGTATTTTATTGTATTCCAAATAGGTGGTATGGGATGTGATCTGACTCAGAAGCACTAGAATGAATTTTGATTTAATGAGTCAAAAAAGTAAAAAGCATTTTGTTTTCTCTGACAAAGAGCTCAGGTTCATTTGGGGGCTCTACAGACAGTTGATATTTTGTAACATCTTTATGGTTGCCTTTTCATCATGCACTGTAATTGTAGGTTTGTCTTCTATGCAAGTATCTGAGTATTTAGAAAAAATAATCGTCATTCTGGAAGACAGATGGCATATGCCTGTCACACAAATCAATCTCTCAGGCATTGTAGGCAGAACTAGGAAAGTGGAACAATGGACAGATATTTTCTTTCTAAAATTTATGGATTCATGATTTGTCTGAAAAGACTCATTGATTTGAGACGGTTTTATAAATTCAACAGATTCCTTCAGCCAGTTATTTCCCAGACATTAAAAAAAAAAAAAGCCCCATACCTTAGTACATTATGGGAAGGTAGGGTCTTATTACTTAGGTTTTTCTTTTCCTCCTCTTTTGAATGATCCCTTCAGCCAGCCAACCATCCAGTGTTAATCTGCACTAACCCGTATTTGGTATTTGGTGTCTTGAAGAAGCTGCCTCTCTGCAGGATCACGAATGTGTGTCATTTTTTCAGTCTTGCTGAAGCTCAAGAAGGAGTAGTGTTTCAGGATCTTAGGAATTAAGCCACTTGTTAGGAGACATGAAGAAAAAAGCTTGTGCATCCTCTAATTGGCATATTGGCTCCATGCCAGGGGCATGGTTTTGAAGTTTTCCTTGTTTTTCATCTCTTACTTCTCTCTCCTCTAGCCATGCTGGTTATATCAACTTTCACTTTGATTTCTTATCCAGATGACATTAATCTAGACAGAACGAGTGAATGGGTCACTGTGAGTGACAGAAACAAAACTTGGACTAGTTTGAGAAAGGAGTAGCTTTTCAAGGAAGCGTGGTTTCACGGAACCAGCAAGTTGCAGAAATGCCAGGATGCAGGCAGGCCTCAGGAGTGGCAGGATCAGGGCACTAGCTCCAGCAGCATTCCTTTCTTTTTTTACTCCTCTTACCTTTGCATGATCAGTTTTTTTCTTCTCTGCAGCCAGCTTTGCTCAATGAGAAAAAAAATGGACAACGTCAACTCCTGAAACCTTTTATTTTATGGCCTTAGCTGCTCCTGAAGAGATCAGCCTCACTCAGGTCCCACGTACAAATGTCCCAGGGAGGAACTCTGTGTCCCTGAACCTGTTAACACCCCAGCAGTGTCATATAAGAACATTGCCATTTTTGAAAAGAACCATAAGGACAGTGTTGTCCGAGGAAGGGGAGGTACTGGTACAATAGGTGGCCACTGTGTGTGGCCATGTTGGATTATACAGCTGGTCTCTGTAAGCTGATACTGGAGCTCACGGGTACATTCTGCTAAGGACGCCAGCATTAGGGACTTGGCCCGTTAGGATAGTTAACTGGCTTTTGTTCTCAGCTGGCTTCTGTTCTCTTCCCTGGCTAGCCCATCTCACAACTGCTTGTTCCTGGTCCTGAGGGAGACCTTGTGAGAGAAGGTGTGTGGGTGGTGGATTAGCAGAAATCCCTAACCACTACTAGAAAAACAACTCGAAGAACATGTATTTATGTTAGCGAGTTCTTAACAATGTGGGATTTCCCTCTCCAGCAATTCTCCTGCTTTGCCAGCTCTCTGAAGCACAGTTCTGGTAACATTCATACGTACGATGCTGCAATCACAGGACACCAGAAGGCTCTGCAGAGAGGCAGCTCTGTGGTTGTCCTAGAGAAGGCATCTGTCAAGTGTATGTGCCTTTGGGATATGCTTCTAGCTATTAGCCATTATCTTTTGTAGGTACTGAAAACACTCCAAATTTGGAATCTAAGTTTCTGGGTTTAAGTGTCAGTTGGATCATTTACTATCTCAGTGACCATGGGCTAACCAGTTTCTTTCTCTGAGCCTTAATTCTCAAAATACGAAATCACGGGCGGAGTAAACGGTGTCTCTGTGGAACAGGGTTGTGTAAACTGTGAGACAACAATGAGGTATTTTTCTCTTTATCATCATCATCATTATCATGGACCTAAATGACAATCTTGACTTTCTACCCATTGCTAGGCATTTCTTCTTGCTGTGTTTGAGAGAATGATCAGGTACGTGTTCATAAAAAAGGAAGAAACCCAGGACCCTTGGTAGGAACTTGACCTTTGTTTCCATTACACTGAGGTTAAGCAAATAAAAGCCTCCTTTGTCAGTTTTTGTGTTCTTCACTCACCTTGTGTCATTCAGGGAAGGCTTTCTTTTGGAGTAAGGCTTCCTTTTGAGACACATTGGGATTAAGCTTCATGCAACCCCCAGGAGCTGTTTAAAGAAGGCAGAGAGGCATTTTCATTAATACTGGCAGTGGCCCGAAATTATGACTTGTGACGGGGGTCATCCTGGCAAACTTCCTCTCTGCCTCAGAGGGACTGTGTGTATTGACTCCAGAGTGGACAACGCCTGGTTCTGAGACATGATGCGTACATTGCCTTCAATCAGCTATTGCTCAGGTTAAAGGATCGCTATCTGACAGGTTCTGGTTCTCAGCCAGGAGTGCCCCCCAGAGGACATTTGAAAATGTCCAGAGGCATTTTTGTTTGTCATAACCTGGGGCAGGGGTGTTGGAAGTGAGTAGAGGCCAGGGATGCCGCTAAACGTCGTACAACACACAGGACAGCCCCCATAACAAATAATTATCTGATCTTAAATTATCTGGTCAGTAAATCTCCTCTCCTTGGTGTGACATGGTTTGATTGCTGAACTTTCTTTTGGAGGGAAAAGAAAGAGGGAATTTTTAGGCCATGATTTTCCTTTTTCTCATCAAAAGGCATATTTTGGGACCACTTCATATCCACTGTGATTCTTATGAAACTTAAATAGGTACCCCATTTTCAATTCCAGTAAGGGTTGCCTTACCTTTCAACACAGAACCCCCTTGTTCTATCTGGAAAATGGCCCAGCTCTTCTCCATTGGAAAGGGTCGACTTGACCCCACTCTCCTTCCTATCCTCCCAAGAAATGTTAATCCTTCTTGGTTACTGTTTATTGTCTGTGGTTAGGAGAAAGTCCATGCTCCTCTTTGCCCATAAACTAACTCATAGCGCAGCCAAAATAAATGATAAATAAACAGTCAGCCAACCCCAAACCAGAAACCACTGTCTCATGGCAGTTTTGAAGTTTAGCGGGTGTGTGTGTGTGATCTCTCTTTAAGGCTGCCCATTCTGGAGGGCAGCAAGGTGTCGTAGCTACTTCAGGCACCTTAAGAGGGGAAGAGGTCTCTCATAGAATGCTCTGCAGTTCTTAGAAAAGCACAGCAAAACCTTTCAAGACAAACTGTTTCATTATTCTGGAAAACCCCAAGAAACTGCATGGTGCTCTTAAAGGAACAGTTCGCACTGGTGCATCATGTCCTCTTTAGAAGAGTCTCCTTAGAATGAGCATGTGCACTGACTGGTCTCTACACCAGTTTTTCAGACTCAGTAAGCCAACTGTATAAGAGGGCTATGAAATCACTTCAGTTGGTTACAGCCAACATTAAACAAAAGATAGAAAGGAAGAATTGAAGAGAAAATGTCACACACACAGAAAGTATTTTATGAAGCATTATATATATGATATGTGTGTACCCTGGCTTGTGATGTAAAATATATTTCTTACTGAAGGCTCTGGTCAGAAAAGGTGTGAAATCATTGTTTTATGTGCTTTTACTCGTGTTCTAAGAACATAGGTCAATTGAGGCAATGCAGTGTATTTCCCTTAAGCTCAAAGGCCTGAATTCCATCACTAAGTCAGTTACTCCCTAGACAATGGATGATTTGCTTAAGCTAATCTAGATTCACCCTCTTGGACTGGGAGGGGCCCAACCATAGGATAACTCTGTTATCAGGGAAGGTTACTGTAAGTGAAGCAGGCAGTGGCAACTGTCCTCAGAGGGGCCTGTAGGGCTAGAAGGTGGCCTTAATTAGGGTATAGTGACCAAGGTAGACACCTAATTATAGCAGCTGGTACTAGGGATTGGAGAGCAGGTGAGAGACTAGTGGTTAAATCAGGGAAATTCTTTGGAGCTCAGAGTAGTAGCATGGGTAACGTGATGTTCCATCACCAAATGTAAGCCTGGAGCTTTTGAATAGGCTTGGTTTGAACCTCGACATAGCCTATAAAGTTTTTTTTTTTTTTTGACATTTTCCAGTCTCTCCAGCCCCTCCACACTCTGTTCTTTCCTGGATCACTACTAGGTTCCAGCCACACCAGCCCTTGTTTGAATTTTCCAAGTATGGCAACCTCCTTTCTGCCTCTGGGCCTTTGACATGTGCCTTTTCCTGCATCTGGAATGTTCTTCCCACATTGTTTCCTCTGACTTGCTTATCCTTCACCTTTGAGCTCATATGCCATCTCCACAGAAGTGCTTTCCTTCCCTGACCTTCCACTTACTATAATTGTGATCTATTTAATGTCTGTCTCTTTCATTCAGTTTCATGAGGACAGCCACCATCTCCTTCTTATTTTCCATCGTAATGCCAGCGTCTGCTGCATAGCATACACCAATAAATTCCAGTTGATTGTAGATGGGCTCTGGGCCCTGGGATGGCGCTCATCCGGAATTGGATCAAGCATAAGGGCCGGGAAGGAGGAGGAGGCAGCTTGCAGTGACTGGACCCTGGGCCTGGTCTGGCCTCTCTTTTCCCTTTCCCAGCATCCTCCTCCTCTCCCAAATATAGTTTGGTCAAGTTGGATTTTTGAAGGGGGCTTATCTCCATGTGAACAATTTAATATACAGTGACTTTTTTTGTCTTTGATAAAATGAAATCTTTAGAAATTGATTTCTAAATCAATTTCCAATTATCAACCTTTGATAATTTATTTGAAAGAAATGGAGAGCCAAACAGAGAAGTTTAAGTCAGATTTTTGATAGGCTATCATTATTTGCACATGTGGTTAAACCTCCTTCAGTCTGAATATCCAGCTGTCTAGGTGTCTGTGGGCTCATTCCCTGTGCTGTGGATGAACCCAGCCAACCTCCCACAATGAAGCAGTACTAACACCCAGCTATTGCTGTGAATGGGTATTTCTTGGGCACTGCTGTTGTATCTTGTTAGGGAAGAGACCACAGTAGACAGAAATATGAAAGGCAGTTTTTACCATCATGGACCTGGCTTTGAACTGAATTAGGATGACCCAGATAATTAACACAAGCCATCAGACTTCCGTTCTAAGATATAAGGTGGTATGTAGTCAGGTATTAAACGTGCAGCATTCTGGCTGTGCAGAGAAAGGGGAGATAGGTGTGAGCTGCAGAGGTACAGTATAGAAACATAGAGAGAGAATAAGAAAATGGGTATGTTCTTTCGCATCCTCATCCAAAACATCTATATCTTAAATACTTCCTATAAACCAGGCTTAGGAGACATTGTTTTTCCTAGCCATCCCA
This sequence comes from Manis javanica, assembly GCF_040802235.1. Classification (NCBI taxonomy): domain Eukaryota; kingdom Metazoa; phylum Chordata; class Mammalia; order Pholidota; family Manidae; genus Manis; species Manis javanica. The sequence goes on from NC_133166.1 coordinate 89,803,779, forward strand.
TGTTCAACCTCTTCGATGGCCCAGATCTTCCTTTTGGGAGAATCTTTTGTTGCATGTATTCTTGGTGGAGGCCTTGCTCACCTGGAGGGGGTAGAGGACTGTCCCAGGGCAGCCAGATGGGGGTTCTGAGGACATGTGACGTAAGCTCAACTACATGTTTTTTTCCCCATGACTTTCACTCTTAAGCTAGTGACACTGAGATTAGTTAGCAATTATATTTTTAGCAATATCCACAGTGGCCTAAGAATCAGATTTTCAGGAACCACTGACCCTTGCCAAGTGTATTAGTTTCCTATGGCTACTATAACAGAAATCCAGCAGGCATTAGAAGGGCTGGGCTCTCACCTGAGACTTTAGGAACGAATTCATTTCTTTACATTTCCCAGCATTCCTTGGGTTCTTTGGCTCTTGGGCCCTTCGTCCATCTTCAAAGCTAGCAATGTAGCATCTTGCTTCAGTCATCACATTGTCTTCTTTCTAGTTAAATCTTCCTGTTTCTCCCTCTTATAAGGATACGTGTATATAGGGCCCACCCAAATCAGAAAAATTTCTCTAGAAAAATCCCATTTCAAAATCCTTAATCACATCTACAAAGTTCCTTTTGCCCTATCAGGTAACATTCACAAGTTCCAGGGATTAGAACCTGGATATCAGTGGGGGCCATTGATCAACCAACCAGACCAAGATTTCCACTTTCCTGTTTTCCTGGCTTCGTCTTCCAATACCCCTTCAATTCTGTGAGCTCCTTATGTCTTCTAAGGTCAGCACTATGTGAAGAACTTTATAAGCATTATTTTTAAAATCTTTCTATCAACCCTCTTAGGAAGGCACTGTCTCCACATTATACATAAGAAAACTTTAGCTCTGAGAGGCAATTGCATAAGGCCAGACAGCTAGTGAGTGAGGGAACTGGGATTTGAAATCAGCCAGTAGGACTGGAGAGCAGGTGCTTTACTGTTTTCTCAGCATCCTAGTTCAAGTCTCTTTTTACTATAGATCTTCTCCAGGGAGGAGGTAGGGTGGCGTCTGGCCTTGGAGTCTGGATCATAGTATGTAGGCAGGGGAGAGAGGGCAAAGGAGGGGCATTCCAAGCCAGGGGGAGGCTGGAGAGTAAGAGGCAAATCCAACAGATGCATTTACAGAAGGATGGGATTAATTTTGGGAATAATCACTAAAATGGGAACGTAGTGAAAGAGATGAAGGAACCAACCACCTATAGGACACTTTTAAGTAGACATAGCAACTCCTGTTGTCAGTTACCCATAGAAATGGAATCCTCACTCAACTCTGTGCTGGGAATCCAACTTGAAGTAGATCCCTCCCTATCTCTTCATGGTCTCTGATAATCTGGGCTGGTTAAATACACAACATCCATCTGTGCAAAATCAGCCTTTTTGCACAGATGCTAATGAGTAACTTGCACAGATGCTAATGAGCAACTTGCCTTTTGAATGCTAATGGAGCTCTCCCTAGGCCTTGATAGAGGCAGAGGCAAAAAGGTAATTTTTGGAGCTCAGGAGGGGCCTCCAGGCCTAATGCTAACTGACCCCTGGCTGTGTCTCTTCTCTAAAGAGAACTTGCTCTTCTGTTTAAGACTGAGCAACAACTGAGAGGGAAGCTCTTTTCCTGATCATTTCTGGTTGCCATTTGAGTTAGAGTTGCCAGATTTAGCAAATAAAAATGCAGGATGCCTAGTGAAATTTGAATTTCAGATAATCAATGGGTAATTTTTAGTGTAATATTTATATAATGCTTCAGGGAATTTTTAGCCCTGGAAGCATACAGGGAAATATGCCTGTGAAAAGGGACAGCTCTGGATTGACAAAGAGGCTACCACTGAACCCCAAGGCCCAAAGCAAGGCAGGGTTGAAGAACTCTTCAGCAGGAGACCTAGAGACGTAGGGTTGTCATCGCCCAGGACATGTAATTGTCTTCGATCTGCTGTGCCGCTGCGGAGGCTCATGTCACACCCTCAGGATCGTGTCAGCCTCTGGTCTCTTCTTACCTTAAAGATATTACAGGCAGGGCTGAGCCGTGGCAGCCATCACAAAAGAGTTTTGGAACTTTACGGTGTGTGGACCACGGCCCCTGTGTTGGTGGTGGTCAGAGGTTTGGATTTGTTCTCTAGCCAGCCTCTGCTTTGGGTGTAAAGTGGTAACTAAGCATCCCTCTGTGTACTGAGCTCCCCACTGGGTTCGGGGCTCATGGTGACAAGAGAAATGTCCTCTGTCCCTGAAAAGTGCCCACATGTGCTACTTTGGGGCACTGGAGAGCTCAGGCTTTTATTAACTCAGAATTGGAGTTGTCCTCAGTGGCCTCATCTGCTTTGGTGACGTGTGTCTGTCCAGGTATGTGTATGTGGATGCACCGGCGGTCATCACTGGAGGCACATGGAGCCTCCTCCCTGGTGGTCCTGAGGGTGATCGGTGCCAGTCTGTGGGGTCAGTGGTTTGTGGCCTTGGAATTAAAGGAACCAAGTTTACTGACTTGTTTGGGGGCCAAACGCTGTGAACTTGGTGTTTTTAGCCACACAGGCCTGAGGAGCCATAGCACTGCCCAGTGCCGAGAAGATCACGTGGTGCAGTGGCAGAGAGAGGGACAGGCTTGGCTTTGATATCACGAAAGAACTGCCTTTGACTCCTGGTCTGGCCAATGATGAGCAATTTACTTTTTTTCTGACTCTGAATTCCCTCTTCTGTAAAATGGAGACAATAGTAGTATCAGAATAATTTTGAGGATTTGATGAGCTCACATATTTAAAAATGTTAGCCGAGAGTAAGCCCTGTGTTTGTCACGCAGCGTTCCCATTCTCACAGCGCTTTGTCGATACTCTTCACGGTGAAATGACAGTGATTTCATTTCTCTTTCCTCTCGACAGCCGGCCAGGCCTTCCCCGACCGCTCCCTTTCCCCAGCTGTAGATGAGCCCAGAGTTCTGCTGAGCTGTGGGTGGTCCAGTGCTTAGGGTTTGCTGGGAGGCAGGTCTTTAAATTGTGTGTCCACCTCATTGCCTCCCTCTCTCTGACTCTCCTCCCGAAGACGGCCAGGGCCTGTCAGATGGGACCTGCTGGAGAGCTGAAGTCTTAGAAGTATGTTGGGAGAGCCTCCTTAGGTTCTAACATGCTCAGGGACAGGTTTCTAGTCCACCCCTGGGTGCTCAGGTATGTGTTTGAGTAGCACCCCTACTGTGCTCCCTGCTCTTTTCATTGGCAAGTTCTCGGGCTGTGGTGGTATTCTGGGGCTCCCGTTGGGGCGACAGATGGTATTTCTCTAGGATACGGGCACTACAATGATGGCAGTGGGCGTAGCATTTTGTGGGAGCACAGAGCAGGGCCCTTTTTCTCAGTTATCTCCCCCACCCAAGAATCCCATTGTGTCTGCTTCTCAGAGGTGGATGGGGGAGCCAACTGTAATTCCTGCCCTCAAGTATGATTTGAACCCTAGGAAGCAGCCAGTGGCCAGTGTGCCTCAGCTAAAGCCCCAGTTGACAACAACGGATGAAGGAAGAGAAAGTTCCGAGGGCCAGGGTTGCACACGGCCACAGGTGGCATGGTGTGGCTCAAGCTTCGTAGGGCTTGGCGGACCTGGGGGGCAGGCTGGTCCCACAGAAGGCTGCGCCTGGGGAGAGAGCCCTGACATCTCTCATGGCTGGCTCCTCGAGGTCCTGCAACAAATACCATATTTTTGCTTCTCTCAAGTTATCTTTGCTTTTACCCTCTTCCCCATGCGAGCTTTCTTACTTCTCTGCCGTTTGCTTCTCCAGCAGCCATATTGCTTGTTTCTCAGCTTGTTTCCATGTCCACTCTGCTTATTCTCCTATCCTGCCCTCATTTCTTTGTCTTTCCACTTGTACCTTCTTGCCTTTTATTTTGTCTTTTCAGCCCCTGCCTCCATGTTCTGAAATGTGTCTTGTTCATCTTCGAGTTAGAGAGAAAAATCACATTTTCAGCCACCCTTTTATGATCTGAAAGAGCATCCCCTGCGTATCAGGGTGTCCTAGGAGACAGAGCTCTGGTTTCTGAATGGGCTGTGTTTGTAAGCCAGAGGCAAGGCCGGTGCCCGTGTGCATCTCCGAAGACCCACCGCTCACTGCCCCTGCCTCTCAGCAAAATCAGTGGGACACTGACCACGTTTGCCGGGGATTTTTGCTTCTTTATCGCTGTAGCTATCCTTGAAGTTTCTCTCTCTCTCTCCTCTTTATTTTTTTCTATTTCTGTGCCATATTTCAGTCCTATTTTTCCCTGTTTTTCCTTGCTCTCTCTTCTCTCTAGTTTTTCCTTACTTAATAGAAATGATATCACTCCCCTCCCTAATTTCTCTATTTGCCACGGAAGATAGGGTCAAAAGCACTGCCAGAGAGACTGTCCTCTTCTCAGTCCCTCCTTTTCAGATGAGGATATGGAAGTCTGGGTCAGGAGAGACGGAGAGCACTTGGGAAGCTTGCCGACCTCCTGAGAGTCTTCATGAGAGCCGGGCTTCTTTCTGGTTCTTATTCTGAAGTTGGACTAACATAAAATTATATGATCTTAAAGGTGAAAGAAAGCTCTATCAGTCATGTAAATAACCTTCAACCCAATTTGAAACCCTCTTTACTTCCTAACAGATAGTTGTACAGTTTGTGCTTGATTATTTTAACGTTGGTTAAGCAAGTACTACCACATAAAACCGTCTCGTTTGTTCTTGATTGGCACTATTTGTTTCAGAGTTATTGCTTATGATTACAATATCTTGGATCTGTGTAATTTGTACATATTGATCCTATATCTGCTTTTTAGAGATATATGGCATAAAAAACCTCTTATCCAAATTCTCTTTCAAGCATTGAAGGCACTTAAAGTATCTTCAATACTTAAAAATTTCAAAGAAATATTTCACCCAAAATAATTAAGTGAAACAAACTATTTTTGCCACCCTTTGACTATAAAAGAAACCTCAATTTTCTTAATAAGTTATTCCCCAGTGAAATTTGAAATTTTCCTGGAGAGATTATGGGAGAGAATGTGTACTATCCCACAGAAAGAAGACTAAAATTAGACAAAGTTTCAAAACCAGCATTATTAATATTTGTGTTAGATGTTATGTCTGTTTTGCACATACAGAACACGCTTAGCATTTAATACCATTTCGTTTTATCTCTGTAACAAGACCTTGGGATGCCCCCTTCTGTGGATAGAACAGTGAGACTCAGAAAGTTTGAATGACAACCTCAAGTTCCACCATTCTCAAGTGCATTGGTCAGGATTGAACACAGTTCTTTTGATGCTTGGTCTTCTGCTGTGTCTTTCATTAATACCTCAGTGGTTTGTCTCTCTAAAGTACCTGCAACCTCATGGGATTATATGAAATAAATTATTTCGAAGACAAGGTACTTGGTGTATGCAATGTAATAGGATTTTTGCGGATTTTGGTTTTTTTTGTTTTGTCTGTATTCCTGGATATGGCTACAGAAGTGGGGAAAATGGAAACAAGAAACCAAATCCAGGTCATGTACTGTAGGGGGACCGGTGAAGTTATTCCCTCTTCATAAGCATCAGTGTGATTGATTTGTTTAGTAAAAATTCTAAGTGGCAAGGTGAAGAAGAGTGAGTTATTCCTTCATGGCAGTTAGTCCAGAGGAATTCCCTGGAGGAGATAGGGGACAGGGGATGTAAGAACATTTTGAAATATAAAGTCTGAGGGCCTTGGGAGGCGGAAAGCAGGGAGGGCGGTTGGCAAGGGACAGAGAGAGGAGGGGACAAGGTTTGGAGGCAGGAATGGGATAGATGCTGGGGACCTGTGTTTTACTTATGGTTTGGAACTAGGATTCTGAGATGATGATTCATTTTCCTTCTTTGCAAAGTGAAACCCAGATGTGGCTAAATTTGATTCCCATTGGAACCACTGTGGAGTCACCCACGCTCAGGTGTGCCACACAGAACTGGAATCAGCTCTGTGCGCTTGCCGGGCTGGTCCTCCTTGGACCCAGCTGCCCCCAGGAACAGGGGAGAAAGCCAGCCTGTGGTAACTGTGACCCTCTGTGTCTCCATCTGCAGCATCCTGGCCACCGCAGGAACCCACTTCAACACGCATGTGGACCTGAGGACCCTCCGGGCTGTGCGTGTCCTGAGGCCCCTGAAGCTCGTGTCGGGCATACCTAGTGAGCACGGCTTTTCTTCCTTCTACTCTGCTAATAGCTTTATTGATGTGCCCTCGACTGGATCTGTAGGTCTAAGAGAATTTGGAATAAAAAAGAAATAATTTCTCCTGGGAGGAAACCCTAGTGATAATAAATAGATGGAATTCAGTGATATGGCAGAACATTTCATTTTAAAATATAGCAGCTTTCCCTCCCCCCAGGTTGAAAAGATAATGGAGGATCTTTATAGAATATTTGGAAAGTAATGATATAAAATGAAAATGAAAAACACTCATTCCCTATCACTGGCAAATAACTTTTGTTAATGAAAATTTTAGTATATTTTTCATTCTTTTTTTCCCTGTGCACTTTAATAGAATTACAATCACAATGTATGTATAGTTTTGGATCCTGTTATAAGCATTAAATTTCCCAACATGAAAAATTCTTCAAAAGTAGGATTTTAGGATCTTTATCATAGTCTCTCTGATATAAGTCATGACTTATTTTACCCATTTCTATGTTGATGGACATTTAGGTTATTTCTAGTTTTTTTCTAAGTAGAAATAATGCTGCAACCAACATCTTTTTCTTTAAATCATTTTCAGAATCTCTGATTGTTTTCTTAGGCTAGAATCCTAGAAGTACAATTTTTGGGTTAAAGATATGGTATTTTAGGAATGGTGGTTGTACTAGTTGTGCCCCTCCAACGGTGGATGGGAAGCTGGTCCGAGAGTGGCGGGGAAGGCTCACTTTGTTTTAGCAGGACTAGGGTAGGTGAGCTGTGAGATGTAGAGAAGCCAGACAGGGGAGGGAGCCTGAAACAAAGGACAGACTTTTCTGAAGGAAGTAGCTTTAGGAAAGAAGCACATGCTAATAAGTTTCATCTCTCAGAGGAATCTAGAAGACAACTTGAGTAAAACAAATGAGGGAAGGCAATAGTCATGTATTAAAGATGAGGGATGGGGAGGAGAAGGAAGGGCTTGATCCCCAGGGTGTCAGTCTTTGGCTTGACTGGTCCTGGTTATCCCTTTGCGAATTGTCTTTATCAGCTCAGGACCGATGAGTTGCCCTTCTCAAAAATGTGCCCTTCTCTTCCTAGGAGAGGGTAAGCAGAGCTTGCTCTATCAGAGGGTGCAAGGGAAGGCTACATTTGCCATCCATTTGCCATTCTCTTCTCTTCCTTGTAGGCCTGCAGATTGTGTTGAAGTCCATCATGAAGGCCATGGTGCCTCTTCTGCAGATCGGCCTTCTGCTCTTCTTTGCCATCCTGATGTTTGCTATCATTGGCTTGGAGTTCTACAGTGGGAAGTTGCACCGAGCATGTTTCATGAACAATTCAGGTAGCGCCACTATTTTGTAACTTTCACTTCTTCCCATCCTCTCCCCTGTGGTCACTGGGGTAATTTTACGTTATTTGGAGATTGGTTGGAAAAAGTATGTCCTATCTTGCCCTAGAGTGAGAATCTGAAATTTCCTAGTCAAGAGCTTTTTGAAGCACAACTAGCCTAGACTTAAGATCTCCACTGGACCACTGATACTGTAAATCAAATAACCTCTTAGGTTTGCAGCTGGAGGATTTCAAATAGTAGGTCTCAGCTTCACCAGCCAAGGTAGAAGGCTGTCAGGATGCATGTCAAAACCACCTGTCTGAAGAAATGCCCTTTGTACAATGGCCTCTTTGGCCTGCTAGCCAGGGAGACCGAGGAGGCCAGAGTCAGACTCGAGTCCCTCCAGATCTGTGGGCACATTTTCCCTCCATGCTCTGTCTCGTGACTTCCTCTCTCTCTTGTCCAACCCACACATAGTGTGGAGGAACTGAGGGAGCACTGAGCTTGGCTTGGCAGGGGTGCTTGGGGGACTGGTGGGGTGCACACACTGTAAATTCTTGTCTCTTTATACTCACTTGTTCTTCTCAAGTTAAGAGAGTACCCCAGGAGAAAAGGGGTAGGGGAACAGTTCAAGAAGCCCAATTCAGTACCATGTTTTTTGTGAAAAGAATCTTCAAGGGACACCTTCTACCTTAGAGTTTGATTTTTGTGTCTTATTTAAAACAAGGAATTTAAGCCAGAAAAACAAGGAGTTAAGACCTATTGAAGGCATTCTAGTTTATAATGGGCCCCAAGAAACTGAAGAAGAACTCAGGGTCTGTCCTGGAGGCTGAGATTAAAAAATCAGTAAGATTCTGTTGACCTCAGACTCTTCTGTGTGATCCAGTCCTCTGCTTCCTGTGGTACTCAGGCAAGTGGCCTGCAGAAAGTCAGGGCCAGGTGGGGGAGAGGCTCCATGATCAGAAGAGGTTAGGAGGCATTAGGCTGAGCACACGGTTGATGAGCTGTGAGGTACAGAGAAGCCAAAGAAGGGAGAGAGCCAAAGACAAAGGATAGACCTTTTGCAGGAAATGGAATTATGTGCTTGTGGCTCCCTGAGGTCATTTCCAGCCCATGCTAAACACCGTATGGTTTATCCCCCACTCTCCAATGTGTCTGCAGGTGTTCTAGAAGGATTTGACCCCCCTCACCCATGTGGTGTGCAGGGCTGCCCAGCCGGTTATGAATGCAGGGACTGGATCGGCCCCAACGATGGGATCACCCAGTTTGATAACATCCTTTTTGCTGTGCTGACTGTCTTCCAGTGCATCACCATGGAAGGGTGGACCACCGTGCTGTACAATGTGAGTAGAGCTGGCGAGAGGCGGGAATAGGAGAGAAGAAACCGGGAATGAGGCTTCCGGTATTTGTTTGGGCTGTTAGTCTGGGAAAAGGGAGGTGTGTGCGTGTGTATGTGTGTGTTAGACTCAACTGTGAGGTCTTAGAAGTTCATATTCCTCCATTATCTGGCCTCTTGCTAAGTGGAAGTACACAGCTTCTTAATACATTTAGGAAATTGCATCCCATAGGAAGGGTGAACAAAACTAGTTAAATCAAATCAGCCTAGCAGTTACAGAGTATATTCTGCTGCAGGTTCGACCTAGTGGTGGGGTTCAGTGAGGGGTACCAAGAGGTATAGATCTCTTGGTTGCTGCCTTCAAAGAGCTTACCATCAGGTTGGGCAGGTACTACAGTAGTTCTCAACTCTGTCTGCACATAAGAATCAGCTGGGAGCTTCAAAAATGTATACTCCCTAGGTTCCACCACAGACAAATTAAGTAGGAATATCTAGAGGTAAAGGCCTGTCATTGATTTTTTTTTAAAGCTTCCTAGCTGATTCTAATATGCAGTCACTGTCAAGAACCACTGCCTTACATACACTTCAGAAACATGCTTAATTGTAAGACTCACTAGGGATGGTTCTTAAAAATTCAGAGTCACAGGCCCTTTCTGTACAGGTTTTGATTTTGTGAAGCTTTACATCTTTGGTGAGCTGAACTTTTTACAAGTGCCCCCCCGTGATTATGGTCAGGAATGTTTGAAAGGTTCTGTGTTGGTACACAAAACAAGGCTGACTAACTGTCTGTCAGGGATGCAAGGAGATACCTGCATGGGGCATAAGTTAGTGTGACCACTGAAGTCTCTTCTGTCTCCCAGAATCTGATTTTAACAAGATATAAAAAGCATGGTCTGAGTTCTAAAATGAGAGGAGTGCGGGAGGTGTGTGGTTTGACACATAGGGGACCTCAGTGGGCCAGGCAGTCTGCACAGGTCGCTTTGTACAGATGCTTCCACAGGTTTGTACCCTCATCTGCAGGCAGCCAGCCCACCCGGATCAGACACATTCAGCACTATCATCCCTCTCATCTACTCTCCCACAACCTGCCTTTACCCCAAGATGCTCTCCTTTTCCCTTTAACCTTATTCCATCTGTATAAAATTATTGGCTGGAGCCTTCACAAAGCACCTTTGTCAAGGAGCTCTGGATATAATCTACACTGGATGGAGAGGAAATGCTATGTCTCAGGGGAGACTCCACCAGATTGTAATGCCTGAAGAACCAGGATTTCTGTAAGGCCTGTACAAGTAGGAGCTTAGTTCATGTCCATTACTAACCTGGATCCATTTCCCATACAGGATAAGCTTTGCAGAAAAGAGCCATAGGCTATGATGCTAACGCTCTAAAGAACAGCAAAGAAGTCTGAGGGACCAGCTTGTGCCCAGCAAGCACAGGGGTTACAGGTGACCTAGAAACACCGTGAGGGCATGCTGGGATTCTTACCAGTTGTGGTGGGTAGCAGGGAGGGAGGGAAGTGAGGCGAGACTGAGGAGTACAGTTGCTCTTCATTTGGGATGTGAGGGACACCTCAAGGTCATGCCACTCAGCTAAGCCAGGAGCCTCTGGAAATTGCAGCACTGGTCTCACAGTGGCTGGGGCTTTGGGAGAGATGTACTTCAATTAGATGTGTAGACTCACCTAAGCGATGTGATAAATGCATTAAAAGCCTGAAAGGAGAGGTGTTGACTTTGAAGACACAGGCGTGATCTGTTGGTCCTTCTGAGCTACTGTTCATATGGTACTGAGACAAATGGGGACATGGCTAGAGAATCACTCATCACTTGCATTAGTTCCTTTGTCCATTTATTCATTTAGCACATATTAAGTTAACATCTACTATATGCCAAGCATATTTTAGACAGTAGAGAAATGGGGAGAAAAATGTGCCATGACCCCTGCTCTCATGGCACCTCTCTAAATTCCCATCCCTCTCTGGCTATTTATTCAACACAGAAAGGGACAGTGATTTTATGCTGCTCTCTCTAGTTTGTCTTCCTTGAGGAAGCAGGTAAGAGAGGAGGTCAAGCTGCTGGTCCTCTGTAACATGTTATTGCATGGGCTCCCAGGGCCACACATTCACATTCCCTCTGACTTCCAGTCTGTTAGTCATTGAACTTCGGTTTACTGCTATCCACAAGGCTGAATCCAGGATTGAAGCTGAATTACTAGTTGAGCTGTAGGGGTGGTTTCTGAAAGTAGCTGGCTGCTCATGGATCAGAATGAACTAATGTCTACTTTGAAATAACATCACTTTCCAAAGCATTAAATCTGGAGCCTGGAGCCAGGAATCTATAGGCAGAGATGATAGTCATAGGTAGGTTAGATAACTACATCTTGATTCAAGAGAAGTTGGATGAAAAAGACACCCAATTTTCAGCCAATGGAACCAGGACAAAGTCTGGTTCTATGAAGAGAGAGAGCTAGCAAAGGATGGGCTTCAGTTGAGAGGGGCCTGGCGTGGGAAGCTTGACCCCAGCAGAGCTGTTATGGGAGCTGGACACACATTCCAAAGGAAGGGTTGTGTGCTGTTATTGGAGGGACAGCTTCAAATCAGGAGCTCTTCATACTGTAGAACATAGAGCTTGCAATATATGGTGGAGTCACATCATAGGAGCTTTTAATTTACCCAAATTCAACCATTCTGCATGGAAAAGTAAGGGATCAGTGTGTAGGGAGAACTGGGGGACACAATAACAATTTAAATAGCACTGGCTGATTCACCTCTCAATATGCTTATGTGCATTGAAAGCATGAGGTGAGAGATGCCTAAGATCTTGGCTGAAAAACTGTAGAATCTGGAAGCCCCTGTCAACAGTACCTGAGTATGTTTCTTTCTTCTCTTTATTTTAACTGAAGACTTTGTAATGACATATGTATTAAAACTGGTTGTGCACCATGGAGGTAACTGTGAATAGTTAGTAAACTTAGGATTACAAATACATGAATGCATATATGTATGTTTCCATGTATAGAAAAAACTGCTCACCATGGTATTATTCCCACCACCACCAGTAAGATGCAAATATAATTGTGTTGGTTTCCCTTCCTACCACTCTTTCGGGGAAGGTCCAGTTCATCCAGCTGCTGTGTTTCCTTACATAGGCCACAGAGAAAAGGGGAGTCCCTGTTTCCTAGTCCAGTGCCTCTTCTGTTCAGTGGTGACAAGAGATATGTAAGATGTATTGGTGCCAGGTCCCACCCAAACCAGTTGGAGAACCTTCATGTTTGCACAGTGTGCAGAAGCTTTCTTGAGCATATGGGACCAGTTTAACCTTTTATATACAACTTCAATGCTTTCCTCTTGTTTGCATCCTTTTTCTGTTGCACAGACTCTTCCTAAAAGCCTTCTGTGACCTTCTTGCTCTGCCATTGATGACTATTAACTTCACTTGCATGTGGCTTTTCTCATTCTGGAGCATAATGGTAAGCAGGGGAGGGTTTCCATTGTCAGGGTAACCTGCAGTCATGCTTGCTCCGTTTAGTCTCTGCTGAAACTTCAATTCTGCTTGGTCGAACTCCAACTGTATTCTTGGCTTCCCTCCCTCTTGTGGTAGAAGGAATGCAAAGCAGTCTGCGGTTCTGGCTGCTGCTTCCTGTTTTGACTGTCTCTCCAAAGGTCTCCTCAACCTGCAAACTCTTCCGTATTCATACTAGTTTAATTCACTTTATTTCTCCTAATCTGGATCCCTCTTGAGTATAGTGCATTCTCTCTCAAATCAATGCTATGCACTCTGCAGATGGGACTGTGGCTCCAGTATTAACTTCCAGTCCTCTTCACCTGAGCTAGACTTAACCCCAAGACCCAGCTTTCTCCCAGTTCTGGTCTGAGCCTTATTACCCTGTTATCATTTCTGGTTCCATGTCCTCTGCTGTTTGTGCTGTTAGGACGAGTACAGATTGCAGAGGCTCCCGGTTTCTGTCTGTGGTTAACTCAAATCTCTCCTCTTAAAGTCCAGTATTTTTCATCTGTATCTCTGTAGCTCAGGCTATTTCTCTTCTCACTTGGTGTTGACAAACTCATAGGTGTGGGAACTTCTTGGAGGTGTGCTGTTTCTTCCACTTTGCAGGTGTGCCAGCAGTTAGAGCTGCTTAGGATGCTGTGTGCTGCTGGGGTGGAAGAGATTTTTATAGACTTTACTGGCTTTTGGCAAGAAGAGGCCACTTGGAGTCTAGATACTTTCTGAGAGTCTTCACTGCTCTTCAGTAGTTGTTTGGTCCGTAACCTATATACCTATGGCGCTCTTTTAAAGTTGCCCTCTCCCAGATACACATAGTCAATATTTGTTAAGTAGTCAACAGCTGTTTACTTTTTTGCCTCATTGGGATGTTGTTTATGTGTTACACCCAATGTTAAAAAACAAAATTCAGCTGACTCAATTTGAAGATCAAAGTGGCTTCATTCAGCAGTTCATGAATCGGCAGCATCCCATTGAGCAGATGGAAAGCTCTGAGGAGCCGTCCAAGATGGAAGGCTTTTGTAGTCAGAAGGGGACAGGAAAAGGAAGTTCCCAGTGAAGAGTGGATTGTTTCAGGCAAGTTCACCTTCCTTTAGGGAAAGGGCAGGCTCTGTCGGGCTGATTACCTCAGTAGTGTTGATGAGATAATTACAGATTGACTGGTTAAAGGTCACATTCCTGGGAGACACAGAAACTACAATTAGGTTAGACTACTAAATCTTGATTTGCTGATGGTTCAGCACAAAGGACTCCATTTTGGGCCTGTCCTTCTTTTCTTTTTTCTTTTCAACGATTCCCTTCTTTTGTTCAGACTCCCAGTTTAACTGAGAGATGTGATCAAAATTTAAGCCCTTAGCGCCACTCTTAGTTACCACTCTGTATTTACTGCGGCTTTTACTGGTCCTCTGTGTGATATCCATAGGTCACGATGTGGGGTTTTTTGGTTTATGTTTATGTTTTTTTGCTGCATTTTTGTGGTATTCACAGGTCACAACTTCAGGCTCATAATTTTTTAGCCGGTCATTTTCTTCATTGCTTTTCTGGTGATCTGGTCTGAGGGAGATCATTTGCTTAGTGGTTAGATGCTGAAAACACACATTTAAAGCTTTTGAGAGAATATAGTGCGCCAGGGAGACCTATGATTATTATAAGCAGGATAATTCCCTACATCTGAAGTTCAATTTGGAGCCATGGTCCCCAACAAACCAGTCAGAATTCAACAAATCAAAGAAAGACTTGATTGAAGGAGTCACTTTCTTAAGCCAACTGGCTTGTTCAGTGATCATATGTAGTTGAATTTCAACTTTTCCAGAAATATTAATCCAGGTGCAGCAGGTGGTGTTGGGCACAGCTCAGAGACCTTGCTCAGCCGAAAGATAATCAAGGGGTATCCTTTTATCAAGAACATCTTTGGCCAAAGAGTCTAAGGACCTTTTGGGGAAGCTTTTGCTTTAATAGCAGATTCCGTAGTACCTTCAAGAGTTAATTAGAGGTTCCTGATCACAGACTCATTTGTTTTCACTCCTAACCAGGAAGTAGGGACCTGCCAGAAGGAGTCAGTGCTGATTCATAAATGCCTCCTGGTAGGTCTTTTCTAAATTGACTATGTAAATTCAGGAGAGTTGACCAATGAGGAGACTCTATCTGTTTGTGAACAGTTAGAGGCACAGCTCGATAACGTAAGAGGCATGGCTCAGTTATATGCCAGCCATGCATAGGCCCAAGGACAACAATAACCACTACAGACAAAGATAAATCCTGTCAGGGCACAAACCACTCCCACTAAAGTCCCACTGTTAGTGGAAAGATCAGAGTTTTGATGACAAATCTAAAAGTTTGAATGGTTACCCCTTAGCAATGGCCTGGGAAATGCAGATGATGGCATTACCTTCCCAGGGCAAAGGAAAGAAAGAAAAGATGGTGGAGTTTTATGTTTAGTTACAGTAGTACGTATTGATCTGGCGTCTTGGGTAGAAACTGTACACATTTATGTTGGCTACTTCTCTTCCTAGTCCACTTGGCTCTGAAGTGTCCAGCTGTGTTGTAGGACCAGATGCCAGGTGGAGACTTATTCAGCTGTGAGATATATACCTACGGTTTAAGCCACTGAAGTTTGGCTGCTGTCTGGCTGGTAAGAAGGACTTGGTATAGTCCCTTCCAAAGAGATTCAAGGGCAGTCGTTCTTAGCAATTTCAAATCAGAAGTGGGAAAACATTTGAAATATTAGTTTGGAGAGTTGTAGCTAGATATTTGTAGAAACTAGAAGAATTCAGAATCCTGTCCAGTTGATAGGAGGATAACAAAATCTCAAAGACACTTAGGACTAAAATCTAATATCTACAAAGAGGCAAACATAATTTTTCTCTATAATTATTCTCCTCCTTTATTTTTTACCAAAGACAATCGCAGTAAAACTATTTTTGTTTTGCATTAAACTCAACCTTAATATTTATGTAAGTACAGCAAGAATAGTGATTAAGGCATTTTAAAGATGCTTTGCTGGAATTTTTCATAAGGAATCTCAAACTGAACTCTTAAAAGCCTTCAAAACCAGGAATCAAAGCAAAGGAGTCGCGATTAGATTTTACCTGTAATACCTATAATTTGGGTGAATTTCTGTCCTTTCAAGGTTCTCCCAAATATCCTGAGGTTTCTGGATTTGCCAGGCAGTGACCTTCCTTGCTCACCCGGTAAGGTTGCCAGGAACCCTATAAATAAGTTACCAGGCCTATCTTCCCAAGCAGTCATTAAAGTTGTCTGGTTATATCTGAGTCTATACATATCTCTCTTAAATATGGTGTTCAAGTCAAAGCCTTGGTAATATAGACAGTGTTTCCAGTTGTATCCTGCTACAAGGACAACAGATTCTTACTGAACTTATGCAAATAACTAATTATATTGCCATGCAAAGAATACTCAAGAGTTTCTGAGTTCTGGAAGAATCAGATAGATTGGCAGAAAAAAATTAATGTTTCATCCTAGTTTACAAAGGTATAGTTTACCAAATTTCTCTAAGTCCTAGATAGCTTCAGAAAAAGTGTCCTTAAATCTGGAAAACAAAACATTGAAGAGCTAGCAATGTTTCAAACAAATAGTCAAAGAATTAAAATCACCCTCCTTGCTCATTCAGTCCCATGCAATTAATACTTGTTCTGCTTGACTCCAGTTTTTCTATTAGTTCTAGAAGTTCTTGAGAAGTTCAGTTTTATCTTAAAGTTATCAAAAACCTGTACTTGATAAAAAGGCCGTTCTATGAATCTCCTTGAAGAGGATGCACTTCTGCAGGTACATTTTTGCAGACGCATCTGAGTAAAACAATAACTGTCTGTAAGTGACAAAAGACTTAAAGAACATCCATTGTTAAAGATCTGATGAGGGTTCATTATAATGGAATTGACAAGGAAATTTGGTTATTTCTGTGGCATACAACATTTAAAAATAACCGGAATTATGACTGATAACATTATATACCAGGACATATCAGATTTCTAGGAATATCATGCAATTTTTATAATACTCACAACACATAGCTATACAAATACAACATGAGGAAGACTTAGTATTCTTATCTGACAATGTTTTCCATGTAATTTAACATACCAAATAAGCCTAATTAGTTTAGTTCCCTTTTTATAAGGAGAAGGGAACATACCTTTTGAAATGTTCCAGAGGCCTTCTGAGAAAAATCCCAGAGTTAGTTCCAAGTCAAAAAACTTCAGTTAGAATTTGATTTTGGGAAGTTTGTAAAAATTATCAAAGGTTTTAAAAGATCTGGTCAAACAGGATGATAGGTCATTGTGAAACAGTATATAGTTATTTATTTAACTATAATGACAGGGATTTTGTAGACAAATATAACAAGTTAAGTAGTTGAAAAAACAAAACACCTGAGCTCTTTATTAGAGAAAATTCAATTTTCTTAAGTAATCAAAGACCTGATGATAAAGATAACATAAAGCTCAACAAACTATTTCGGTAAGGTGCAAAGCCTCTGCTGTCCAAGCAGATTACTTAAAAGGTAAAGAAGAACTTCACGATGTCTTACAAGAACATACCAATAATCCAAGAAAACTTTGTCCTTTTAGTAGACAACCAAATTCCAATTCTCCACCAGCTTACTTTTGATATTTAAAACTCATTCACTTAATTAAATTCTTTCCAGTCTTAGCCAATCCTGACCACACATAAAGTTCCTTTCGAAATATTCCTTTTCTATGAACTTTAGAGACTTTAATTGCATATATTTGAATTTTTAACCTTTAAAAACCTTAATTTTTAGTGGAAATAAAAAAGTAAACAATTATGAGCAATCTCTTACACTATAGCATTCTGTGGACTGGCAGACTTAGAAATATTTTTTTATAATTTCTAGAAGTATGTGTTTTCTCATAGTAACTTTTTCAGTGTGGTACAAACATGTTTACTAATAGAACCAAATATCTTTAGTTCCTCTGTAAAAGGAAGCCCAAAGTGGATAAACCTATGTTACATAATTAATGTTTCAGTATTTTGTTTTATTTGGAAATGATTAGGTATTTAATGACTGTCCAACATTTAATTAAACTTAGCAAAACTTTAAGGTTTCAGGTTACCAAAAAACTATTAAAATTTCATCTAAAAACTTTTATCCCACGTACAGCTATTTAATTCACTGTTCTCAATAATTATCTTTAGATCATGCAAATTTCATCATACCAAGTTATTTTTCTTGCCAACAAAATTTTATAACAGAGATGACATGAATTTATAAGACTAGCAAACTCAGATAGAATAAAAGTTGTACATCTATATTATTTTTAATGTTGATAATTCTAAAGATGTGTCTATTTTAATTAAACCAACAAACTTAATCTAGATTTTAATTTCTAAAGATTATCTCAGATCACAAGAACCTGAAAAGCATTTGAGTTAGTTTTTGTTATATTTCTAAGACTTTTATGAATGCACACTTCATATAAGCACTTAATTTTCTTCAGGCCAATTAAATAGAGTTCTTTTACAAATTAATTCATAATACCATCTAGAGGTAGAATATTACCATACATCCAAATACACACACATGCACACACACACACAGAAACAGATACAAACACTTATTAGCTTCCATTTTGAAATATTAGCCATGAATCAGGTAGTTATAAAAGAGGTTGGATCCAAATTATGTTTCTCGAAGGTGGAATAATTTAAAGTTACCTATTCAGATGACTTAAGCTTTTTATTGATATTTGTGGAGAAGACACTTAAGATTTTTCATTAGCCAAACTTTTAAAGTAATGTTTCCCCTTTTTATTCTTCTTCTGATAAGACATTACCTCTCTGAAGTTTGCATTTCAGAGAGTAGCCTGGATAAGAGCTCTTGGAGTAAACCAGGTAGAATGCTTCCATCTCGGATGGAAGGTATAGAGAGAAAGAATCCAAGTGCCTTCACGAAGGACTTTGTTTCCTAAAGCCAGAATTTTTACAAACTTTCAAAGCCTTCTCAGATGAATAGGTGAGGTTAATTGCTTCTCTAAGGACTGACACACCAATCCACCTATGTTAGAATGTCTTTCTTTTCCTCTGGGTGTATTGAATTTAGGAGTGAAGGTCTAAAAAAAATTTTTTTTATCAGGTTCTGAGTATTGCCTTCCAATTTGGCTAAATTTCTGATCATGGAGCTACTAAATCCTTTCAAATACCTTGTCAGGTTTCAGCTAGGATAAACAGTAAATACTTCTGGGAGTATTAAACAATCTGATGATCCAAGAGGCATCCTGAAATAGGGTGCAAAATATATTATCTCCACAAAATCCAGAATCACTCCCAAGATAGCTCAAAGAAAGAATGGACAATCTGCACGTCCCAAACAGACAGCAAGCCACGCCAAGTTCTTAGGACACAGAAGGAGACAAACAAGAAGTCAACAGCTATCCCTAGGAGAGAGAGGATCAATAACCAATGGGTCTGGATTTAGAAAGGAAGGGACAATGTTGAAATAAATCAAATATCAATATAAAATGTTATTTTAGAAATCCTATGTATTTATAATTTTATTCATAAACAGAAATAAAATAATGTTTCATTTTCCTCTCTCAGCTGGGCACTATGGACAGAGATCTAAGAAAGCTGACTCTGGCAAGAGTTTCCACCCTTAGCCAGAATCTGCCAACTTTCCTAGGATCCCCTTTGCAGGCTCCAGAATCTATCAGAATTTGGCAAGATTTTTCATTAATTTTGATTTTGTTTCCCTTGACGGTTTAAGAGAATGATGTAGCAGTTTACTAGAAAATTCCTCAGAGTCCTGTCAACCCTGGGAGGGGCTCAGACGGGGACCCTCCTGTAAGGACAGATAAAAGGGCAATAGTAAGGCTGCTGACATGGCAAGATTTTCTGTATAGACATGGAGTCTCTTTGGAGTGAAAAGACTTAATTAATAGAGGATGAGTAAAATGTGAGTACTCAGGTAAAGGATAGAGGGGAGCAGTAGGAGTCACAGCAGTTTTATTGTCTTTTGTATTAGGTACCTCTTGTGTCTTTAATTTTTCATTAGCCTTTGCAGCAAATTCTTTAATGAAACAATTTTAGAAGCCTTTTGGAAACTTCTGCCTACCAATTAAAATTCAGTTTGTTTAATTTGAGAAGTCTTGCTGTCAAGTGCACTTCTTAAATGAATGATGTTGTCTAATTGGAATGTTTCCTATGAATGCCATTGTACATTCTAGGTAATCGTTAGTAAGATTTTGCCATTTTTGTAGATATTTATAGCGTCTGAAACAATGGTTCTTAGACATGAAATGAGCAGGGGTGCCAGAGGATAGTACGCTCAATTCTTTGGAATTTAAGGATCCCATTTTTATGATTGACTGATTGATTGATTGATTGATTGATTTTAGCTAAGCCTTTGGGTATCTTATTGCCAAACTAATACCTAAAAGGGATGTTCTACTAGGTTGAGGATTGTGTGGTGTTTAACAGTGCACCTCATTCCACGGAAACTTTCTTGAGGTTGGTGAGTGACCTAGTGTCAATCTAACCCTTTCCATGACCGACTTATCCTAATGAGAGTCTTTGCATTAGATGGTGAGCAAACTAAGAGCAGCTTTTAAATTCTTAACCCATGCCCACCAATTTCGTGGCTGCTTCCAAGAGTCCAATTAGCAATAGACTTCATGTATACAAAACAAGACCTTAATAAATCAGCCATACCCAAGAGATGTTACTTCATCCTGGCAAGAGAAGGCCCCCTGTGCACCCCACCAGTTCCCACTGTGGAGCCTTGGACTGGGGAAAGGGTTGAGCCAGCAGACTGCAACAAATGGGGACTGTGCTCTGGGGGCCTCATGCAAATGGGGATCTGCAAACTGCCCCTAATAGTTCCTACTGTTAGGGCATTTGAGCAAAGACCTGGATCTCAGGACAGAATCAAGGACTGGGGATTTCTACCAGTTAAAAAAGAATTGCAGCCACCACTACCAGCAGCTCCCTACAGGGAACCTGAGTGGAAAGCCAATTAGATGGGGAGCTTCATGCAAAGACAGCGTTGCTCAGAACCAAGAGGAACTAACCCACAGGCCCTCAGAAATGGTGAGAAAGACTGAAAATGGGTTCACAAGGGTTCATGGTGTCTCACTTCTGTTTCTTGTTGTTCCCAAAGCTGTCGGAAGTATACTTTGGATCCCATCACTGCCACCAAATATGTTAAAAAAAACCCACCAAATTCAACTGAGTCAATTTGAAGATCAAATTGGCTTTTTTTTTTTTAGTGATTCATGAATCAAGCAGCATCCCACCTAGCAAACAGAAGAGAGCTCTGAGGAGCTGCTCAAAATTGGGAGGCCTTTACAGGCAGAGGGAGCAGAAAAAGGAAGTTTCTGACAAATAGTGAATTGTTTCAGGCAAGTTCACCTTCCTTTGGGTGAGGGTGGGGCTCTATCAGGCAGATTACCTCAAGGGTGCTAAACATTCTGGGAGAGGCTGAAACTACAGTGAGGTTAGATATTAAATCTGTTAACTGACATGGGGCTCAGTACAAGTGACTCCATTTGGGCCACTTTTTTTCTTTCAAATACTGAACACATTGAAAAAAATAAAATCATATCCAAATATTGGTGAAAAACTCCTATTCTCCAGCTTCCTGAAGTTTCTCTGATTTTATGGTATCTATAGAGAATGCTTTTGGTTCTAGGATCCATAAGACTAGGGAATGTGTTTCTCATCTTTGCTTCAGTCTTTCCTCATGTCCTCCACATGCCCTGGGAACAGAACATGCTCAAAATTCATATGGCAAATAGGGGTCAGGAGCCTATCATTATCTTATGTGCTAGAGTGGTAAGATGTATCATCTGACCTCAGTTCGGGTATACAGTCGGTAACATTTGTAGACCCCTATTTCCAGGATCAGTCATGCTCTGGAATAGGCTGTTTTTGTTGTTTGTTTTTTCTCACATCCCTGTCTATATCCCTGTTCCTGTATCCTTGAAGGAATCTGGGACCCTGTACTACAGATGACACTTGGAATCTGGTACCAGGCTCTGTTCACCTATGACTTGTCTTATCCACAGAGAGATTGAAAAGTGGGTCCTGGAAGTTAGTGCCCTTCCCTGTGGAGGCTGAGAAGCAGGATGCATGTGCTTGTAAGGAGCTGTGATAACTCCCTCCTAGACCTTCCCAAGCAGGACTCCTTGCTTGTCAAGGAGGGAAGAGAGGAGAGGGGGAGGAAAACTATTTCCTGAGCTCATAGTAAAGGCTTCTTAACCTTTACCTTTTCTCTATTTACATTTATTGATTCATTCATTTACTCATTACTCATTCAACAAATATTGATTAAGTGCCTATTATGTGCCTGGCACTGTTCTAGATGCTGGGGATACAACAGAGAATAAAACAAAGAAAAGTCCTTTTCTTCATGGACTTTCTTATTCTAGTGGGAAATGCATGCAGAATAAATAACCGAAATATACTTGTATCTGATAGTGATAGGTTCTGTAGAGGAAAATTAAGTGGGGAAGGGGGATGTTGGTTGCAATTTTAAATCAAGATGTCAGGGAGGACCATGTTGAGAAAGTGTGAAGCAGATGAGGCAGTGAGAGGGTTGGTATCTGGGGGACAAGTGTCCCTGGTAGGTGGGACAGCAAGTGCAGAGATCCTGAGATGGTTGTGTGCTGGGTCTATCTGAAGAACAGCAAAGAGGCCTGTTGGTTGGAGTGCAGTGAACGAGGGGTAAGGTAGGAGGCCATCAGATCAGGAGGAGATGGAGTAGCCAGCCAGATGGCCTAGAGCCTTGTAGGCCATTGGAAAGATGGTTTGTCCTCTGAGTGACATGAAAGCAATTAGAGGGTTTGGGGTAGGGCAGTGGCATGACCTGAATTATGTTTTAGAAGGATCATTCCAGATGCTTTGCTGAGAACAGGCTGCAGTGGTCTAAGACAGGGATGATAGAGGTTTGAACCAGGGAGGTAGCAGTGGAGGAGGTGAAAATTGGTTGGATTCTTGATTTTAATGTTGATCTCATAGGATTCTCTAGTGTATTGGATGAGGGTATGAGAAAAGTAGCAGAAAGGTGGATTTGTCATTAACTATGTTGTACAACACTGTAGGTGAATGAGGTCGGGAGGAGGACTAAGAAATGAGTTTGGATATGAACTAGGATCTTGTGATGCTTATTTGACGTGGGGTGTAAGGAGAGAGTCAATTAAATGAGTTCAGGGTAGAAACATAGGCTGGAGATATAAAACTGGGAGTCTTTAGTGTGTAGATGGTATTTAAAGTCGTAAGACTGAATAAAACCCTGAGGAAGACAATCTCTAACTACAGGGAGAGCAGAGGTTCCAGACCTGAGTTCCAGTGTTAAGATGGTGAGTTAAGGAGTTAACAGCCAAAAGACTGAGGAAGAGCAGGAAGGAGGACAGGTGGGGAGGGTGGCGTCCTGCAGGCCAAGTGGGGAGCGTGCTTCAGGAAGGAGGGAGCAGCGGTGGGCAGCTGAGCCAGATGCTGTGATGGGTCAAGTACAATGAGGGCTGAGAGGTAACCATCTGAGGCCAGGAGGGGAGCAGCTTGGAGTGGGGCGTGAAAGCATGCTTGGAGAAGGTTTGAAAGATGGTCGGAAACAGCGAGTCTACCATTGTGTTACATATCGTTTGAAAGGGAAGCAGGGACAAGGGAGCAGGTAGAAGAAATGCCATTTATTTGCTGACAAAAATGGTCCTATTGAGCTAAAATCATTGCTGATGGAGGAGAGGGAGAGGGGGGAGTGTTGATGGGGCCACCCCCTAAGGCGGGCGAGGAGAGGCGCTCTGGAGCACCGTGGAGGGCTCTGCTGGGCTCGGCAAGCACGGTTTACCAGGAGTCCCAGCAGGGGAGGCTGCAGAGGCTGCCGTATGCACGGATGAGACGACCGAAGCTTGCAGACGGTCTCCTTCATTTGTTTCTATTTTCTCAATGAAATTGGAAGTAAGTCATTTTCAGAGGGTGAAAAGAGAAGATGTTGGAGGTTTGAGGAGAAGGTGTGAAATAGTTTTTTAGGAGCGTGAGGAGGTAAAAGGATTGGGCATCCGATTGCCAGGCAGCATTTAGGACCCACTGGGGGATAGTGGGGGTGGCGGGGGGGTTCAAGTGAGAGCCGTGAACGTGGCATGTTGTCCTCCAGACATGCCTAGCCCCTGAGGTTCAGGCGGGAGGTAGGTGGGGAGCTGGGTTTACCAGAGCAGTTTTGCCAGGAGAGCATAGTGAACTGAGAGAGGGTCAGGAGAGGATCTTGGCTGAGCAGTGGAACAGGAGCTTGGTAGGGAGGAAAGGGGCGGGGGAGAGCCTGCCAAGAGAGTAGCATCAAGGGATTGTAGGCCCTTTTGGGGATGTTACTCTTGAATCTGCTGGACCAACTTAGTCTGTGGAATAAGTTGAGAAACCTGTGTCATTGTGTAGAGGAAGTAGGAAGCGAGTTTTGAAACCAAATGTTCTTATATCTAATTTGGTGCTAGCTGTCCTCAGCGGAGGGCGAGTGAGTGAGTGAGGTACGCATGCCCATGTGCAGAGTAAGCTGTGACCAGAAGGTCCACCAAGCCTCCTGTTCCCTCTAAGCCTCGGCTCCTGGGCACCTGGCTCTGCTTCAGCCCAGTTCAGAACTTGGCTTGGGCAACATTTAGGGACTGAAACCCACCAGGCCCGCCCACCTTCGTCGCTAGCATTGTACTCTGTCATCTTGTTTTCCTCCTCGGAGAGTCTGTCTAACTCTTTTTTAAAACACACTTACGTTTGCAGCTTCTGGTGCTGCATTTGGCAGCCTGTTCTCCATGTTAATTACTTATCCTCCCTTTCAACCCTACCATGCCTTCCTCCTGCACCCCACTTGCTGGGCTGGGGGCCCAAGGTCCACAGTGCTCCACTCCCTGGCTCCCTGGGTGGGAAGAAATTGTGATTTTCTTTCCTTCTCCCTCAGGTTCACCTATTTCCACCCATAGCTGCCCCTACCCTGAAATTATTCCTATTCTTGCTTATCCATCATGGTTGCTTAATAATTTGCCAAACCAGAGACCCCTCCTGTTTGGGGTTTATTCCAAATATTCTAAGTTCACCTCCTGACCAGGTGTCTGGATTTCACACCACACACCAGTCCATTCTCCAGATCTTTTGTCTGTACAGAGTTGTTAGTCTGGCTCACGATTGCTTTTCTTTCTTTTACCCTTCTCTAATACACAGTTTAATCTCTAATCCATGGCCAGAGGCTTCGGGTGCCTGATGTGTTATGCAGTCTTATGGTATTCTGAGGCAAAGCCAGGCCTGGGGACTGAGTGGGCAGAAATAACGGGGTGGTGTGTTGGTGACTCTGTCATTGTTTCAGGTACTCTTCACTGGATCACCCTGGAGCCCAGATCTTTACAGAATCTCAGCTAGACAGGGATGGCACAGGGCCAGTGCCTGGCACACAGGGCCAACCAAGAGGTCTCTGCATTTTTTCCTCATTGATCACCCCCTGGAAAAGTATTTACTGAGCACTTTCTTTCAGTGCCTCCTAGAATATGGCCCATCTTGGAATCACCTGGGGACAATTAGCATAATTGCAGATTCCCAGGCCCCCTCCCCCCATCTAATGAACCATCAGCTCCAAGGGTGCGAGGACTGTGACTGAGGCCACAGTGTCATTTGGGAACCTCTGTTCCATGTGACTGTAATTGCTAGGCATGGATCGGGGAGGTGCGGGTCCTGAAGGAGAAGCCTTCAGCCTCTATCCCCACTAGATGGGTTTCCAGGAATTCATGCTTTATTCAATATTAGTCTAGCATAAGGTGACTGATAAACAGTGGCTCTTAGGAAAGAGTTAGTTTATTGAGACTAGAAAGGATGATCAGTTGTGTGCATAGAAACACACACATTCTCATAGCAAGGCGAACTGGATATAGTGAATGGTTGGGACGTACATAAGCAGAGACCTTCAGGAGGATGAAGGCTGGAGTGGTTTGTTTCCAGGGGCCTCCAAAGAAGCTGTATAGACTCCAGGGCTGTTCTCAGTGAGGGCCAGTGAGCTAAGGGGGATCAGTGATACTGAATGGCAGCCTGTTAGGCAGATTGTTGGACAAAGAAGTCAGAGCTACAGGAGGCCCTCCCTTATCCATGGTTTCACTTTCTGTGGTTCTAGTTAGTAGTCAACCGTGCTCTGGAAGCAGATGATCCTCCTCCTGATGTATAGTCAGTGGTTGGTAGTAGCCTAACACTACGTCAGAGTGCCTACGTCATTCACCTCATTTCCTCTCATCATGCAGGCATTTGATCGTCTCTCAGCATCACAAGAAGGGTGACTACAGGTCAATAGGATATTTTAGGAGAGAGAGAAAATACCACATTCACGTAATTTTTATTATAGTATATTGTTATAATTGTTCTATTTTATTATTAGTTATTGTTAATCTTTTACTGTGCTTGTTTATCAATTAAATTTTATCACAGGTATGTATGTATGTACAGGGGAAAACATAGTAAATGCAGGATTCGGTACTATCTTGGTTTCAGGCATCCGCCAGGGGTCTGGGAACATATCCCCTATGGATCGGGGTGACTGCTGTATTGATTGTCAATCAGAGACATCATTTGCCGACTGTGCTATTTACATTTTTTACATTTTACATTTAGATGCTATTTTACATTTTTATTTATTTCAGAGACAACACCCAGGAAGTGACTTTAAATTTGGGGGGCAGGATTTGGGAGTACTGACTTGAGGACCCTCTCCTTGACCCTTTCCCATTCCATGTCTACTAAAAGTCATCTGCTTAGATTTACAAATCTTTGCCTTCATCGGGTCTTACCTTTTTCCGTTAGATCTCTGCTCTCTCAGCGTTGAATTTCCAGCTGAGGCTTTTCCTGTTGATACACACTCACGCCCTCATTACAACTCAGTTCCCCCGCTAGGAGAGCGAAGCCTCAATAAAAGCCTTGTTCCCCAAGGTGCTGGGCCCCGTGGGCTCCACTTAACCCCTGGAGAACTCTTTTTAAAGGGACTCCTGAGCACCCCCATTCTCCAACCTCTTCCTCCTAATTTAATGAGCTCCCGTTGTCCTTACAAGAGGAAACAATGGATTCCCTGTGCTCCCGGAGAGGCACAGTAGTGGAGTTTAGTCACAAGAAATAGATTTCATATTTAACTGGTGAGCTAGTTTTGGTTTATCAGCTGCCTATGAATGTCTGTGATATTCTGGGAAATCACAACACTTGGAATAAAATAAAGAAGCCACAGCAATGAGACAACTCCAAAAGACCTGGAATGACCTTTTTTATTCCCAGTAGCTTCTAATTTCCTTCTTCTTGAGAAGCAGCAGCTAAGCTGGGAACAGGCAGGTCACAGCAGCCTGTGATGGTCAGACAGGACCAGGACTCCTGGCATTTCTGTTCTCCTGGGGGTGCCCTGCCCTCTGGGTCTTTGCTGTCTGCCATCCTGAGGCCACCGCCCTTTGCCCTGGACTGGGAACTTGTCAGCTGAGATCTGTAGATAGACTTTGGTGGCTTCCATAACATTTGTCTCAAATTTTTTTTTTTAAATCTGTCTTTCACTTACCACATCTCTTTGACTACAAGATTATAAAATCTTGATTATAAGATCTACTAAAAAGTAACAACATTTCAAGAGAGGAAACACCTGCTTTCATATGTTACATGTTCACATATTCTGAGTTCTTAAACTTTCAACTGTGAAGAAAGGTATATCTTAGAAAAGAGGAAGTAGAAAATTACAAAATAAAAAGCGAATTCTAAGTCACCATAATCAGTGTGTTATAGACCAGATTTTCATGCTCGGAGACCACCTGTAGTCACACTGGCTTCATTCGTTTTCTGAAAACCTTGGAGTAAATCTTTCTTTGTTGTCTTTGACTTTATTTGAACTTCCTATAAATGTGCTACTGATTAGAATCTTGTAGTTCTGTGTGAGTCTTTAAAAAATTCAGACCTGAGCTTGTTTGCTCACATAAAGTGATAGAAGTGAGCACACTGTTTTTTCTGTATGATTCAGGATTTTGTCAATAGTGTGAAACTAAACAAAAATACAGAAGTTCACTGGATGCCAAAGCTGGCTCAAATCTGCAACAGTCATCTCTAACCCTGACTTCAAATTTTTATCTTCCTAAAAACAACGTCATTTTTTTTGAGTGATGGATTCTATACTAAATGGTTTATATTACAAATATATTTATATTCAACAGATACAATTCTTTTATGCCAAAAGGCATCTATTTTCACAAGCATTATTCATTGATATTCTGAGGATGATCTTGTTTGAAAAAATGATTTCTGATGCTGGAGCTGGTGTAACAGTGGTTAGGAATCGCAGCCCCTTCTTTACTACTTGTAGGAATTGGGCAACTTAACCTCTGTGCCTTAGTTTCTCATCTGTGGAGTGAGGATAATCATGGTCCCCGCCTCATAGAGTTGTAGTGAGAATTAAGTGACATGGATAAAGCCCTTGGCATATGCCTGGCACTAGGAAGCACTGTGGGGTTATAGCAGCCCGTGAAAACCCCTCACCCAGCATAGACAGGCGAAATAACTTCCACTGCCCAGTGTACAGATCTGCTTCTCTCAGACTGGTCCCCTCCTGTCTGTCAGCCTAGCCACTTTGTGCCTTCCATTTGCACCTCTGCAATCTTGCATCCATGTTCTATGGATTGTCTGGGCTCAGTTTTCCTCCAAAACTTTGATGCCACCTCCTCCACAGAGCCTTCTCTGAGACTACTCCTGAGAAATTTAAAGGAGAGGAGCTCTTTGCCCTGAGCTCTCTCCCCCAAATCCAAATGTTAGCGGCATTCATTTGGCACTTTTCCCAGATTCCTCTATTACAAGTTGGCTTTTAGGGGTCCCTGTCCCTTTTCCCTAGTGAAACACCCTTCTGCCTCTGGCATCAACCACATCCTGAGGCATGGCTGAGTATTCACTAAAAATACATGGATGGCCTGGCTTCACAGAGTGGTTCTGTGAACCCACCAAAGGTGCCGTGGCTTCAGACTGCCCAGGCACATGCGGCCCAGGTTCTGTGTTCTGACAGGCAAGTGTGTCAGCAGGGACACCTTCATGCTGGGCAGTGGGCTGTCACCTCAATTTCTGCAGTCTGCTTTTCTGGCCTCACTCGAGCTCAGCTTCCTGCTCCCTTCTCCCATGGCAGGTAGAGGGGGAAAGACAACCAGCAAAAAAGTCAGGGGACAGTGTTTATTAGAGTGTTTACAGAGGGTTTGTGTGTAATTAACAGTTCATTTATGGGACCCTGTTGGCCTCCTTGGCTTGGAATCTGGCTCTGAAATGCTCTTCGAGAGACCCATACCTAGGCAGCCTGAGAGACGGTGAGGTTTTGGAACAGCAGGAAGAAAAAGCATGCTAAGCCTTCTGTGATGAAACATGACCAAGCAAGTCTGCAAACCGAAGACTCCCCATGCCTCCCAACACACACAGTTTTGTTTCTTGAATCGCTTTCTGTTGCTGAAGCCACCATTGACTCGGCTTTTTTTTTTTTACAAGCTCCATTTTTTACCTCTGTGAATGTTGCCTTGGGGTTCAGTACTTACA
This sequence comes from Manis javanica, assembly GCF_040802235.1. Lineage (NCBI taxonomy): Eukaryota > Metazoa > Chordata > Mammalia > Pholidota > Manidae > Manis > Manis javanica. Next base: position 89,832,578 of record NC_133166.1, read on the forward strand.
CTGAGGATAGAGGCGCGGCCACTGGATCCCCTCTCACTGTAAGCTCTGTGATTCCACAAGCACTCTTTTTAGGAGTGTCAAGTAGAGGAATAAGTAAATAGGCATTAGTCTTCTCATTAGTGATCCGGGTAATACTGCCTGCTGTTCCCACCTCCATGAGTCTTACAGCAGTTACATGAGAGGAACATATGAAAGTGCTTTGAAAAGTACACTCATCCCTTCCTACATGAGTGCTCTTTTTATGACTTTTTGCTTATATGAGCTGAGTAGGCATAAACTCAGTTTTGCTAAATAAGCAATTTTTTATTTTTTATTTTTGCTAATTCAAAGAGAGTGTCTGGTTGCTTCAGGGGCCTGTAAGGCAAATTCTCCCATTCTGTTTTCCATTCCTTAGCATCTGTTTGCTGTAAGTCTCTCTGTTCTGTGTGCCGGGTGCTTTCATGTCCAGTGTTTTTAACTACAAGTACAGTATTGTTCATATTATGTACTTATTGAGAAACACACCTGTGTTGGTGCAAAAATGGCTTCTGAATACATCTTAAGTGTTCCTACTGGTTCTTGCTAATGTGCGTAACCTCCAAATCACTGGCGAAATGCTGATGTTGCAGCTGCTACCACATTCCAACGTGCTTCAGGACTTTTCACACCTTCTAAGTGTCAGGGCAGACTTGGCATTTATTCAGTGTTCCTGAATGGGCCAGGGCTGAGCCCTTGATAAAGTTTCTCCTGGTTTGGCAAAATGAGAAAATAATGGCAATATAGTTTTTCATGAAACCAAATTTGTTCAACTTGAAATGGAATTTGAAAAAATTTAAATGTCAATGTCTTTTCTTGGCAAAATAAAAAAGTTAACAACCCTAAGGTGAGCCCATATTCTTTTTTTGTTTTGTGGAAACTCTGATCTGTGAAAGCTAAAAACATCTACAGTAATATAGATTTTATCCATATAATAGACTGATGCGTTAATATAGTTCTATTGACATAAATACTTTACTTGTAAACACACTAGAAACGGTAGCGGCAGCTTGGTGCCTGCATTTGCTTTTCCATTCTAATGACATTGAGCATTTTACATTAATTGTAACAGGAATTAGTCGTTCCTTCTGTGACTTGTCACTGAAGAATATCTTAGAAAAGCAGCTAGGCTGGTACAGCAAATACCACAGGAATGAGGTGGCATCAGACACTGCATGGAACTCAGAAGATCTGAGTTCAAGTCCAGCCTTTGCTTCTTACCAGCTGTCAGCACACCATGCCTGGGAAAGGTTACCACAGAGTAATTGCCCGTGTTTAGTCTGTGTGTGCATGTGTGTGACAGAGCGAGAGGGAGAGCATGTGCCTCTCTTTTGTACCCAAGTTATATATTGCATTTTTCTTCTGACTTCCTCTTTCCTATCAGCTTGCATCAGAGTGGTGTGACACGGCCTCTCAGGGAGCATGCCATTTAGAGCTAAATAAACTGCAAACCCAGGACCTTAGGCAAGTCATATGATCTCAGTGAGTCTCCTCTCCCTCTTTTGTTAAATTGAAATACCATTTTGGTACTTAGTTCTTATGATGTCTGTAAGAATTACATAAGAGTGTATGTGTGAGAATATTTTGTGCACCGAGAGGCACTTTATAAAGTTAAGGTGTTATTAAAATACTTTAAGGCCATGAACAGTGATGTTAGGAGGATTTCTATTCTTGAGCTTTACCGTGCAGAAATTTTCACATGTCATCTTTAAAAGTGTTTGGACAGATATGGTCAATGGGGTTCCGCGGGAGAGAGGTAGAACATGTATATTCACAATATTGTTAGGATCTTTGTCTTCCCTTTGTGCATGAAACATCAGAGTACTTGACCTTTTTCAACAGTTTCCTTGATGACATAGAACAAAGCCACCAGTCTGTGAGTAATTTATATAAAAACAGCACATTTCTAGATGAAGCAGGAAAGGAGGGCGTGTGGGAGCCTGAGTCCTTTCCCGGGAGACTGTCTCTATCTGATGCTTGAGGTGCACCCCACCTGCCCCTGTGGTGCTGCCAGCTTCAGCTGCCTTGGTCAGTCAAAGAGGCTGCCCACAGTGCTGTGGGAGGAGAGGAGGACCCAAAGGGCAGCAGGATGCTCACGCATGTCATTGCACCCCCCTTCCCACCAGTAGTGGTCACAGCCATGTTCTCTGCAGCCCATGGCCTCCAAACCCAGGTGGGCTGGGGCAGTCTGCCAGGATGGCACATCTCTGTCCTTCCTCTCAGGGTTTCCAGTCAGGCTCTGTCTTCCTGGACTGCCCTCACCTTGCCCAGACCCCCGCTCTCTTTTCCCTCTGTGACAGGTTCCTCTTCCCTATCAGCTTGCATCAGAGTGGTGTGACACGGCCTCTCAGGGAGCATGCCACCTGGGCAAGTTGGGAAGGAACAACAGAGGACACCCATGCCTAGCCAAGTCCCCAGGATCATGCTCCCCAAAATGATGGGCACCTGTGGCTCCAGTCCTCCTGAGACAACAGACTCCATTGTCTCACTGAGCCAGCCGTCTTGGTCTGCCCTCTAGGACTCCAGTCTACCTGGGAACACGAACCTTGCCTGCCATCCTGCGCTACTAGAAAGAGCTTGACTGTCAGCACGCCATGCCTGGGAAAGGTTACCACAGAGTAATTGCCCATGTTTAGTCTGTGTGCATATGTGTGACAGAGCGAGAGGGAGAGCACGTGCCTCTCTTTTGTACCCAAGTTATTTATTGCATTTATCTTCTGACTTCCATTTAGAGCTAAATAAACTGCAAAACAGGTTATTTAAGCTATCTCAAACGGGTGCCCTTAGCAAGTAGGGAAGTGGGTGGTGATGAGGGAGAAGGATAGGAGACTGGGCAGAGGAGTTTGAGATGAAGGAGCCAAAGGAACCGCAGTGTGGCTTTTTCCCCCTCCCTTCACTGGGGGGAGGGACATGGGTGTGCCGCAGCAGTGAGTGCATAGAGCCCCTTTGCTGAAGGATCTTGAAGAGCTCTCTCTCTCTCAGGCTTTTGGGAAGCAGCCTCCTTCATGCAGGTTGCGTTACTAGGCCATGCCTTCATTTTTTTAATTTATAAATTGTAGTTTATTTGTAAATTAAAAAATTATAAATTAGAAAAATGAAGGCATGGCCTAGCACCGCAGACTGCACCGTCTGCAGTGATCTACCCCATGGAAAGGTAGCTCCCCACCTGTTTAGTGCCTGACGTGCCCCCATCCCTGCCCTCTGTGCCCTAGCCTGGGCAGCTTATCAGACACATAAGGGAGAATGTCTTTAAGGCATAGGTATAGTCACCGGATCCAAAAACGATTTCAAGGGTCTCCTCTCCAGAGTAGTGTTTCCCGGCATGTGCTGTGTATGTGCAGATTCAAACTCGAACTCCCTGCAGGCCTGGGCAGCTCTTCGTCATTTCAAGAGATTCTTGGTTGATCAAAATCACTCATGAATTCTCTTCTGTACAGATTTGATAAAGGGTCTTTCTTGAATACCAGAAGTACTGTACATAATTCATAACATGAAAAAAGATGAAGTAGAAAGAACGAGAAAAGATAATAACTGGGGAATTAAAAGTTTTAAGCTTTCTTACAAGCTGGAGAATGAGTCAGCAGCACATATGTCTTGAGAGAGAGCTTTGCATAAAGCTGGTTTTGGGGTAGGGACCTCGGTGTCCAAAAAAAGGAGGAGGAAGGATGCCCGGGACGAGTCAGCAGCAGGGAGTGTGGAGAGGAGTTGGGGGGCAGGGAGGAGAGGGGCAGACTGTGAGTAGGGGTGAGTCCTGGCGCTGCCTTACCTCCGGCCCTCGCCTTGAAGGAAGGAAATATCCTGAGGCCTTAATCATCTTCTCATCTCTCATTTCTCTCCTGGTTTAATTAAATTGCTGTTCTAATTTGGAAGAGCTTGCATATTGGTTTCTGCCTTGGCAGCCAGTGTCTTATGAGACCCCCCAGGCACTCGGAGGGTCTGTGGTCCCCATGGGATCCTCCGTGGCCTCTGCAGCCACGGCCAGTCCGGGAGTGAGCAGAGGTCGGGTCAGGAGGAGAAAGGGAGTATGTTGCTTCCTCTTGCGCCCCTTGGAGTGAAGCCTCTCCTCCCATCCATGGATGTCTTTCTCATTGTTACCTCTCCTCTCTCAGGACACAATGCTTTGTTGACTGGGGTCTCTTTGAACAGTTAAGTAATGCTTAAAAGGGAGAAGAAAGACAGGAACTATGGACAAAAAGTTAGCTACCATTTATTTTATTCCTCCTGTGCGCCAGCCACAGTGACTTGCTTGGCAAAGTGGTTGTTAGAATCAAGAAACAGCAGGAAGTAGGGAGCCCCCCCAGAGGGCCAAGGAGGGAGAAGGGGTCAGGGAGAGCATCGGGGCCAGGTCTCACAGGGCCTCGCTGGGTTGTGTTTCACATTTGATGGAACATCTTTGAAGTATTTTGGGTAAATGGGTGGTATGATCTGATATATGTTGAAAGATCACCACGGCTGCTCTGTGGGGAAATGGTCACGGAGGGAAAAGGGTAGAGGTGGCTCGGAGGGGATAGTGGCAAAGTCTGGGAAGAGGGTGCTGGCAGTGATCGGATTGGGATGTATTTTGAAGGGAGAGCTGGTAGGACTTGCTGATGGCTTGTATGTAGGGTGTGAGAAAAAGGCAGGGGCCGATGATGGCTCCTCAGCCACATGACTGTAGTAACAGTGGTACCACTGACCGAGACAGAGAAGCCTGGAGAAGGAGTAGGTTGGTTGGGCAGAATCAAGAGTCCAGTTGGGGCGGGGGCATGTTAGATTGGAAATGCCTATTAGATATACAAGTTGGAGATGTGATGAAGAGTGAGTGGTTGGATATATGGGTCTGGAGCTTGGAGTAGAAGGAAGGACAAGAGATACACATTTGAGAAGCAACGATTTATTAGTGGCTTTAGAGTCTTGGGATTGATTGGCTGAGTGCCATAGGGAGAAAGTGTAGATAGAGAAGAGGGCCAAGGACTGACTCTGAGGAACTGCAACTAAATGTGTATCAGCACAGCAGAAGGCCTATTACTAAACCCCTGAGAACCTGAGGGTTTTCTCTTCGATTTAATTCTTCTGGAATTTAGCCCAAATTTAGCATTTTTATTCCTCTTAGGAATTTACCAGGTAATAACATGTTCTAGGGCCAGTTTCTTGATTATGATAGGGACTTCTTTGCCACAGGGAATGAAAATAGGCATTTCCACTGCTACCAGCCAATGAGCTCGCTGCAGGTTTATTACAGGTAGAGTTTCAGGTGTGGAGAGAACTCTTCAATTGAGTCTGTTCTGATTTGGTTCATTTTTCTGTTGTTTTCCTGTAAAAAGTACATTTTCCCTCAAGGTGATATTGCTGGCAAAGCTTGATTTTTTTCTGTAACTGCACTGCTTTTCATTCTGCAAATGTTTATTGATGGTCTGCTACATACTAGATGTGGTTCCAGGTGCCAGAATGCTCCCTTTCCAAACATGTAGCTGCTCTCATGATTCCTTCCCTCACAGAGTCCCCTACTCTCTCCCAGCTCATCTGGATTTGTTCACACTGGTTACATCATTGACCTGTCCATCCAAGTCGTACTGCTGCATCATTCATTATTAGACACTATAGTTCCCCAATTTGGAACCATTTTTGACTTCTCTTTTTTCTCACATCCCACATTAAATGCATCAGTGTTCCTGTTGGTGCTACATTCCATGTTGACCCACTCTGACCATCAGTTCTGACCTCGGGCACTAGAGCCTGGTCCAAGCCACCAGATAGCTTGCCCGAGTTACAGCTCTGCCTTCCTGATGACATCATTACCACGCCTCAGTCTGCCCTCATGACCCCGCTAGATGTAAATCAGAGCATGCCACTCCGTGGCTCCTTCTCTCTTGCTGAGTAACAGCCAGAGCTCTTGCAAGGGTCCACAGGCCCCTACACCACTGCTGCCCACCTCCTCCTGCTCATCTCCCCCTCTTCTGCTCCAGCCACAGTGGTCTTGTTGCTGCAGACACATCAGGCAGGCTTCGGTCTCAAACCTTACTATTGTGCTGTCTTGCTGAATATTCTTCCCTGCTCTTTCCCTTCCTTAGATCTTTCCTCAGTGAGTCCTTTCATGACCACTCTATTTAAAATTCAACTTCCCCCTTCCTGCTTTATTTCTTTCCAGAGAACTCACCGCTTACCACAGCATATATTTTGCCCATTTTGTCTGCAGGCTAACTCATCCCACTAGAGTGTAAGCTGCAGGAGAGGAGCAGTTTTGTCTCACTCACTGCTGTGAACATTCACTGATTAGATCACTACTTGACACCAGATAAGTTTTCAGTAAATATTTGCTGAGTGAATAAATGACAGCATATGAGTTTGTGGTGATGTTGGCCGGGGGTGGGGTGCTAAGAGTGGGGTGCTGTTCAATGCATCGTATTTGTTACCATTACTCCCATGGCCCTGGCCCTCTGGTGACCAGTGGAATGCATTTGGAAGATGGCTAGCTGTCAAAAGGGATTTACTGCTCTCAGAACAGCATTCCCACGTGAGAAGCCAGCTGGCCCCCACAGAGTTGAGCCATTCACCTAAATGTCCTTCATATTATTAGCAAACTGACCATCCCAGATTTGAGGTCAAGTGAGTCTGTGAAGGTGCTCAGTGAAGTCGCAGTAACAAAAGCAACAGACATTCAGTTGAGGTCCACCAGATCCATATTTTTGCATGAAGAAACTGTGGGGTCTCTGGCTGGGGCCTGGGGGGTGGAGGTGGGGGTGAAGGGAATCAGAATTCCCAAGGGAGTCCTCATGGAGCCTTCATCCAGGCTCAGAGCTGGGGCCACACAGCGAGCTTCAGACGCACGGGGTAGAGATTGAATCTGTGAATGAATCAGAGGTAAGTCAACCTTAAAGCCAGGAAGGAAAATCTACTGGCTTAAAAACTGGGAGACCTCTTGTTTATATCCTTGGGGACATTAAGTGTTCTGAAAGGGCCAGGGTAGCAAACACTTATATAGCACATTTTATATGCCAGGCACTGTTCTTAGCACTTTATAAATAAAAATCACTTAATTTTCCCAATAAACCTCTAGATAGGACTATTATACCCCCATTTTACAGTTGAGAAAACCAAGTCTATCCCAGAGTCTGCGCTCTAAGCCATTATGCTACAACAGTCTCAAAATAAGAGTTGCTAAACAGGAAGTTGTTTAACATATTTATATATTATATTTTGATTTATAATGTTGTTACAGGGAATAGCTGTGTGTGAAAACTGACTTTCTTATGAGGTATGCATGTGCAAACACTGTCATTAGTATTTCCAAGAGAGAACAGGTTTCCCCCCCCCCCCACTGTGCCTAGCTGGAGTCTGCTCATGACACATTCTTTTTTTGTATCTTCATAAGAGAGAATACTAAAGTAAGACTGTCCTTTTGATGAAAGTCCTGGAGGGTTTGGGACACTTGAAAACTGTTCAGATGCTAGTAAGCATTTTCCACCTTTGATCCTCTGTACTGAGGAATTCTTGATTACACAGGAAGGATTCTGTCATTATTAGAGGTGCCAATTTCTCATTCTCTCCTGTTTTTGCCTCTGTCTGCCTGTCTTTTCATCTTGGGTGATATATGCCGGCTCACCATTGGGTGTCCAGGGCAGTGGGGAGATCAGGTTCGCAGCACCTCACTTTGTGGAGCTCTGAGGGCATCAGACCGAGAGTGATTGTAGATATGCAGCACTTAGCCAAAATGAGACCGTTCCCCTCCACACATCGCCCTCCCCAGGGGGGACAGAGCTGGCCAGCTGTTCTCATTCTGGGAGCACTGATTTTAAGAGAGGGTCCCCAGCTTCTTGTGTTTGCTGGACTCATCCTGATTTGTGAGGAGAGTCCTTGCTGGCTCTCATGAATGGTGCCCGCATGTCCAGCTGTCAAGAACTTTTGTCTTCTGAGGCCTGTGGCAGGTGAGCAGCTACGCTCTGACCCTGCCCCCGACTGGGGTCCATCCACCACCAGAGTGTGGACCTTTGGGAGACCCGTCCCCATCTTGGTTGGCCTTCCTTTAGGGGGAGTGATCAGAACCTTCAGACCCCACAGCCTTTTACAGTGCATAGAACTTCCCACTGTCATCCAGGCAGGCTTGAGGCAGTGCTTTTCATGGAGGGGGCAGCCATGGATCCGTTTGGGAATAGGCTGGGCTTCACTTGGAGGCCGCTGGGGAGTGGCTGGGTTGGCCAGGGAGGCCATATGTACTTCAGGCTGGAGGTTCTCTGTGCACAGTGCAGGCCTCAGATGCCTGTGATTAGGCTTCTAGTGCTACTTTGTGTTGACAAGGGTGCAGCTGCTGCCAAGTCACTTGTGATAAGATCGGGTCACCTGTCACAACTGCTGTGGGATGGAGGTGGAACTGTGCTCACTGCACACCTTGCCCTCCTTTCACTGCCAACCGTATCTGACACCCAAATCCCAGCTGGAAGGGGAAGAGGGGGCCTCTGGGGCCACTTCCAACTCTTCAGGGTGCGAACTCGGCCCAGGGCTGCCTCCCTTAACCTAACACGGAGTTTCTTAACAGAGGTCACAGTGTATTTTTTATCTCTTTCTAAGTCCAATTTGTAGAACAAGAGAGGACAGCGACCCTAAAACCCTCCTCCTGTGCGAGAGGTGAGAGGGGCCCCGTTTGTTATTCTGTGCATGGAGGAAAGAATGGGCAATTATTTGTCTTCTATCAGAAAGCTACGGTCTCTAGCTGGTAGGTCTTCCCTGCAAATGAAAATGAGGAGAGCTGTCTGGGGACCGAGCGGGCAATGGAGGGAAGGGAGAGAAAGTCATTTTGAATGTGTGCTTGCAGGCCCATGCACTCGTGGATTTAACTTAGGGTGTAGCTGAGGAGGCAACGGAAATCAAAAGGAGCAGGAAGAACACTGGAGTGGCGGGGAGACGGCCTCACACAGACAAAGGGAAGCAGCACAGAGGCTGCCTGAGGGGCCGCAAGAGAACCACGTGTGAGCGGGCAGAGAGCTTGAGCCAGGGAGGGAGTGAGGAACAGGCAGCGGCCGATGGGGACTGGGTCGTGTAGGGTGTGCGCTGCTTCCCAGGGGCTGTGACTGCACAGCTTGTCAGCCAGAGTGGCACCCCAGGCGGCACTAAGACCTCAAGCCAAACACCTGCAAGAAAAGGATTCTGTCACTGTGTTTTCTTTTCTTTAAGGTTTGTGAAACAGAAATAACAACCAAAAATGAAACGGAGGGAAAAAAACGAGATGGGGGCGGGGGGGAAATCTGTCATGGAGGTATGAAAATTTAATCAACACCCAGTGTTCTTAGCAGTTTGGGAGCAAGCACAGATCTTATTATCTATGGGCTATTTTTGTCACCTCCCAGGAGCCCTTAGAGCAGCACCCACCACAGCCCAGAGTCTGGAAGACAGCCCCTGGGACCCGGGTGACCTGGCCTCTGTTGTGGGCGATCTTCTGGGAAGCGTTCGGCATGTGGGGGGTTCGGGCTTTACCTAGTAGGTGTTCATGCAGAGGGAGGCTTCAGCATAGACTTATCCTGAGGTGCTGGATATAACCTGGAGGTAATTGAAACACAGCCACACAACTTCCGCTACGTGGATGTGTGGATCAGTACATCCTCCCCCGTCTCAGTGACATGCAGCACATTTGCCCCCGCCCTCTCGAAGCCCATGGCTTCAGGGCTAGTACACTGTCCTGTTTCCTCCTGTCGTTCTGGTTGCTGCCTCTCCTTTGGCCCTCATTTCTCTGCACACACTCTCTCCCTGGGGGATACTAGTCAAGGTCCCTTGACTATACACTGATGACTCGAATTTATATTTCTAGCTCAGAACTCTTTCTGAGTTCCAGGCTTATATATCTAATTACCATTCCTAAATGCCTCAGATGAACAAGCCTTAAACTGAAGGCTTGATGCCCCTACTGTCCTCTTTTCCCAGTGTCCCCCATCCCACTTGAAGAGCCCCACCACCTATCTCATTAGCCCAGAGCCTCCGTGTCATGCTTGTTCCTCTGTCCTGTTTCAAACACCAGGTCTTATGGATGCTGCCTTCAGGCCCGTTCCAGTCTTCAGGTCTCCATTCCCCTGCAACTCTTCTGACCCAAGTACCATCTTCTTTCCCCGGGGTTGCTGCACTTGTCTCCTGCCTGTCTTCCTAGTTTTCTTCTTCATGCCTTGTCTTGCCTATGGATTTCATCCCTGGGCAAGTTTGCTATGGATTCGTGACCAAAGAAATTGACAGCAAAACGTTCTTTGGGGTGAAAGGGTTTATTACCCGGCTTGTTCTCCCAGCGGCAGGTTGAGCACTCGCGTCTCTGCCTCTGCCCAGAGCACTGGGCCGGGCTCTCTATATAGCGCAATAATAGCTTATTGCCTAAAGGTGTAGAAGTGCTAGCCTAGCAACAGGCCAGTTACATCATCAGGTGGTTTAAGTTCAGTGAGGATCCTGGCCATAGGAACCCCAACTTCCCCACATGCCTCATCAATCCATTCTCTACTCAGCAACCAGAATGGTTTTTAAACAATGCATGTCGTCCATGGCACTCCCCTTGTCAAACCCTTTATTGGGTTCTTTTTGCACTTGAAATGTGGACAAAAATCTTTAACATGATCTGCAAGGCATGTGGCCTCTGCCACCTTTCTAGCCTCACTGGCCCTTGCTTTCTATGCTGTGGCCATCTGGACCTTTGTCCGAATCATCCTCCCTACCCCTCACTCCACCTATACCAACCAACCTCAGGACCTTTGAACATGCATTTGGCATGCATGGGAATTTCTGTCCTTGGCAGCCTGCTCCCTTTCTGGTTAACTCCCACTTACCTGTTAGATACCAGTTTAAAAGGACATGCCCTCAGGAAAATCTTCCCTGAGTATCTGCCCTGAACAAAGCTCTCCCCAGAAATCACACTCATGATTCTATTTTTTTTTTTTTGAACACTTGCCACCATTGTACTTTTCCAGTTATTTATGTAAAGTTTTATGTAATGCCATTCCTCCATGAGAGCAGGGCGTGTCTGTCCTGTCCTGACCTGTGGTGTTGCCAGCATATGGCACCCTGCCTGGCCCATCGTAGAGGCTGATCAAGAGAGTGAATCTGACTTGAACATCTTTGGCTGGGGCTTTGATTCAAGTGCAGGGTGGGGTTGGAGTAGGACATTCGGAAAGTATAAAAAAGAGTCCTTGGCCTTAAAGTCCTTTCCTATCTGGCCCTGTTCTGTTTTGTGATATCAGCTTGTGGACATACGCATTTTTCCAAATAGAGGCTATGTACTTCTTGAGGACTGTTTCCTCTACTTTGTGGTCACACACTCACTGGATTTTATTTTCTTGGGCCTTATATATACATAGATAGCTCCCAGCCCCTGTCTTGCCAGATGCATCCTCCTCCCCTTCCCCATGGGATCCCAGCCCCTCCTGTGGCCCCAGCCGTGCGCATTGGGACTGCCTAACAGCTGGGGGATCTCAGCCTTGGCTGTTATTCTCTAGAAGCTTCAGCTCTCTGCAAAATGCGAATGAGATTATTAATGGTAATAATACCTTGTCTATCTTTCAGGGTTGTTGTGATGAGTTCATTTATGTCAAATACTTTGGAAACCATAAAGCTCCATAAAAATTAAGTGAGGATATTGGGAGTGACGAGAGATGAGCAATCACTCTGAACTATGGTGGAAAAGAAAGTTTCTTGGAGGAGGTGGTGTTTGGAATGAGGCTGGGAAGATGGTGTTTCAGGCAGACAGGAAACAGAAGGTCCCTTCAGCTGGGGCTTGAAGAGGATGTAATGAAGGGGCTACTTAATGTGGACAAGACCAACAGGTGATATTTAGACCCCAGGGGCCAGCTACGGTGGGATTTCCACTCCTGGGTCTAAAGGAGCAACGCGGGGAAATGGGTTATCAGGGCTCAGGGAGAGCTGGGAGCAGGAAGAGGGGCTGCAGGCCTGTGATCCCAGGGGGCCTAGCCCACCCAGAATTACCCCACCAAAGCCAGAGGGAGCTGGAGAAGACTTACCTCCTACTCTCTCCTGCTGCCTGTGCCTCCTGTGGGAGGTAAGGGGGCTGGGCAGCTGGGTGGTAACGTTTGAAGGGGCACAGAGATGATGCCTCTCAGGGTACAGAGGGCAGAGAATGGTGGGAGTGGGGAGCAGGCAAGTGAAGAATAAGCAGCCGAGGTGGGTACAGTTTAGGAAGACAGGAGCAAGGAGCAGCGAGGCTGGCTGGGTGAGAACAATGTGTGCGAGAAGGCAGAAAGTCTAGAAAGTGTACAGGGAGCACTGAAGAAATCAATGGAAAATAGGATAAGAAGCACGTAGCATCTTTCAAACCACGAAGGCTTTTGATTGTCAGGCCTGGAAGGTTGTTGGGTTTTATCCTGCTGACAAGGGAAGTCACTGGAGATGTTTCAACAGAGAGGACGCATTATGAAAACTGTTAGGAGGAATATTTCAGGCAGAGGTATGTGGATCGAGGGAAGCAAGGAGTGATGGGAAAGCTACTGAACGGGGCCTGAGGTAAAGGGACAGGGGGCCTGGACTGCATGATGGCCGATTGAGGATGGAAAGTGCTAGATGAACAGAGGACCACTGGGAATGCATGACTTCAATGTGGAGGTTGTCAGTCACCAGGCATGTCCACAGGAGAGATCCAGGTGCACAGAAAGTTCTCACTCCTGGCCTTTCTCTTGGGATCCCTTTGCTGCCCCTTCACCTCCCTCTCTTCCAGTCCCAGGCCGGGGGTCTTTGTGACCAGTGCCTTTCTCTTCTCTTCCTCGGGACATCTCTGATACAGCTGCCTGCTTTCTTGTTCCTGGAGGCCTCTTCCACATTCCTGCTTACTGGCTGCGCATTATTACTGTAAGGCTCAGGAGTCGTGGACCCAGGCTTCTGAGCCTTCATGCCTGGGGCAGTGGTGTTTCCTGTGTTTCAGCTCTTCTGCCGCAGCCTGGACCAGGCAGTCAGCTTTAGACTCAGAAGACAGCCACACCCAAATGGGCCCCTGGTTCTCAAAGGGTATGGGGTTGGGGAAGAAGAAATGAAGAAAGAGCATTTTTCTTCCCTGGCTTCTTCCTTAGCACCTGAATGAGTGCTTTATCCAGCAAGGCCCCCTCCTGCCCATCTAACTGGTACCATTCCTTTATTGTAATGCCAGTTCTTATTTAACATCTGCCAAGCACAAAAGGTGCATCAGGGCCATGTAGAAAGTGAGATGGAGATTCCCCATGGGCTTAGGCCTGACATAAGACAAAAGAGAAAACAAAACTTCAGGAGCTGAGGGCCCTGGAGAAGGCATGGCGGTGGGGTGGGCTGGTTGCTCTCTGGCTGTTGGCCCCCCTTCCACTCTCCCTTCCTTTAAAAACCTCTTATTTGAGAGATGTTTTGTTCGTTTTGTTCCTCTGGCGGGGGTAGGGGAGTGTCTTGTTTTGGTCAGTGGTTAAAGAATAGAGGGAAGATGTTTAGGAAGAATGAATTTGAGGAGGGATGTTGAACAGAAAACAGCCGGGTATAACGGGGATTAGGAATAAGGACCCCAAGTGTGGCAGAATAGAAATTGAGAAGAGCAGTGAGGGCAGCTGAGTGGTACACATGATTCATTGTGGTGGCAGGAGCTCAGGGACAGGCAGGGGAGCTGGGGACGGCTTTGCCTGGGAGCAAGCTAAGAAAATTGCTAATGAGCCAATACAAATCACGGTAATCATTTATGCATTATGCCATTAACACGGTGTTTAGCTCCTTATGCATTATCTTTAATTCTCACAACAGTCCTATGGGATAAAACTATTAGCTTCAGCTTCTAGATGACAGAACTGAGGCAGAAAGTGAGTAGCTTCCTAAGGTCATGCAGCTGGTAAATGGCACAGGTGGGCAAAACCAGGATTGCTGCAGAATTGCTCCATCTGAGGGTAGCCCCTTAGCAAGAAATCCTAGCTGACTGAGTGGAGTTGGAGAGCTGTTCCCAGGCCTGAGCACACCTCCATCCTTCCCCCACCCACCCCCATGTGCAGGAGCTGGCCCAGAGGCGCCAACATGAGTGTTCATTAGATGGATGGTCAGGAGAGCCTAGAAAAGCCCCATCAGTGTGCTGTGGAGCAAGCGTCTTCCTGACCTGGAGCAGATCCTCTTACTCTAAATGCCATGATGTTTGCTTCCCATGTTGTGCAAGAAAAGGGGGACCAGCATTTTGTCTCCAGTACTACATAGAGGGTCTGTGGCCTGGGCAGACTTCCTGTAAGGAACCAGTTCCTTCCATGTAAGGACTAATTGGATAATTCCTCCAGCTGTTTCTGTCACCCTTATCCCACATCATGGCAATCTTAGCATATAAGGTTGAGAAGTTTCCTTCTAGATGTTGGTCTTTGGGTAACTGGGGGGTACACAGTGTGTCTGAGGGGTTGTTGGGAGGCACCCAAGAGTGTATCTTTTTCTACAGTGTTTCCTACCTTGCCTGTTCTATAACAGATGGCCAGCTTCAGAGTATAGTATTGTGTACCTTTGGTTTTTAAGTTTGACATGCCAAATATTCTTAGTCGTTGCAATAGAACCAAGCATTCTGATCCAAACATTGTTTCTCATACTTCAATCACTGAAAAAGTTGAAAGCAAGGCCTTGTGAACTTGATCACCTAAAGTCTTACTTGCAGAGACATCCTTACTCAGGTAGCTGTGTCAGTGCTGACGTTCTGAGGCTCAAGAAAACCCCGCTCACATTGTGGCGAGCTCCCCAGCCTCGGGGGACATTTCGGTTCATTCCAGTAAGGCCCTTCCATGGGCAGCAGCTCTACTCTGGTATAAATAAAAGCAACGGGAAATGGCTGTTCTTCACTGAATTTTTGCTGCATGCTAGGCACTATGTTGAGGGATTTAAATCCATTATTTCGATCTCTTATAATAACTGCGATCTAATAGCATTACCACTTTTAAAATGAGGAAACCGAAAGGTAGAGCAGTTCATGACTTACCAAGGTCACATAGTGAGTAGGTCTATCTGAGGATTCCTGTATCTAAGCTCTTAACCTCTGCCCAGTTATGAAATACCTCCCTCTTGCTGTAGGGGTCCCTACAGGGAATGTATCACATGCTAATCCATTTCCACGATCATGAGCATCAGACCAGATCATCAGTTACCCAAAGTTCTAAAACTCCCCACTCCCACCACAGCAATCCGAACACTTTTGTTTCTCAGAGCCTGCCCTATAAACTTCTCTTCCCTGTTCATTCATTCATTTCATCAACCGCTATATTTGCATGTTCACTGTGTACCAGGCACTACCACGGGTACTGCTCTAAGGAGAGATGCTAATTTTAGTCACTTACACTTTTGCTTGATTTTGAGTCAGTGTTTTCTCTTGGAAAACAATTCACGCTGAGGACTTCTAATCAGAGAAAGGAAGACCTTATCAATTATCAGCAAGCAGATGGTGAGGTGTTCGGGACAGGTGCACCTCTGCTATCAAAGCCAGATAGCTGCCTTCTTTCCTCAGGGATAAGATAGACTTGAGGTACACAGAAGTGAGTTGAAGCATGATTTGGGTCCACCTCCAGAGGCTCTGTCTTAGTTGATCTGTAGATTGAGCAGTGGCGTGGTGCATTCTCATAGAAATCAGCCCGTAGCCGCTGCCCCATCCCTATATTGGCAGCCAGGGTTATGTTTACTGCCATAGTTATCTAGTATGTTAAAAGCCATGATGTTGAAAGACTCTGTGATTAGAGTTTTTTGTCAGGCAGTTGGATAATGTTGTAGTTCATAATTGAGGACCTCTCGTATCTGGTCATTATGTATAACCAAGTTTCTCTAATCACCCTTGGTGAAATTTTAGCTGTGGACAAACTGTTCCCTTATTGCATACAGGAGGTAAAATGAGTTATCCTCTAAAAACACAAAAATAAGATCTCTTTCTCTGAATGTCATACACAAAGCTAAGAGCAGAGACTGCTAAATCACCTTCTAATCTCTTTCTTTCAGGACAAATCACTGTATTTAAGGAATTAACATACCTGAACAACATGTGGCCCTTTCAAAGGGTGTACTGGCCACCTGTGGAAGCAAGGGAAAGAAGAACCTGGGAGGAAAGCATAGATAGGATCCATCCCAGATCTAGAGGGGAGAAGGCGCCCTGCCCAACAGATGAACTTTCAGATCCGTCTGGGGCTTCTGCCCTGCTGGAGGGGAGTAGCTAATGCCACTTTCCAAACTGTGACTCACTCTCCTTGCTCTGAGAAACATTTCAATTGCCAATTGGCTTAATAGGTAGCTTGCACGTGGGAGGAGGATGCGTTAACTTGAGCTCTTTGTGGGCGCTGATTATTGCATGGTCTTGTCTTTGGAAAGCTTGATTGTGATGAATCTGACCTGAGAAACAAATCAGTTTTCAGAGCTGGTGAGTTAGGTTTGTGAGCAACCCATGTTCAGGTCCAAACTCTGAGTGTATGGAGTTTACTTAGGGAGGTATATGCCTGGAGCCTTCCTAGCAGTCTGCCTGAACCCCAGACAATAGTCCTTGGCACTGTCCCTTTTCTGATCTGATGCTACCAGCCTCTGGGCCCTCTTGCGTAGCAGTCAGTTGGGACACTCCCATGGAGTATAGACTCAAACACAGAGAGATCACCTTTATAGCTAATCCTTCCTGCATAGCTACTGTGATCTACAGTGCCAAGATGCTCCCCTCACTCATTTCATGAGTTGATACAAAACTGTGAGGTTGGCTGAGGAACTTGTCCTACTTGGAGGTCATGCAGATACTCTGCTTTCTTATTTTCTGCAAGTTTTATTGGTTTATTTTTCACATTCAGTTTTCAATCCACCCAGCATTGATTTTTATGTATGTTATGAGTGGGAGTTAAGATTCTTTTTTTTTCCATATGGATGTCCAATTGACCTAGTACTATTTATTGAAAAGATTATCCTTTCTTTATTACTTTATTTGTTGCTTTTATCAATTTTAATCAAGTGACCGAATGCATATGAGTCTCTTTCTGGACTTTCCATTCTGTTCCATTGTATCTCTTTGTCTTTCCTTGTGCCAAATACCACAGTTTGTTAATAATTGTAGCTTTATAGTAAATTCTGATGTGTGCTAATATAATTCCTCCAAATTTATTCTACCTTTTCAGGTTTGTCTTGGCTGTCATTTTTTCTCTTAGCATGTCCATATACACTTTACAATTGTCAATTTTCATAAAAAAAATCCTGCTGGAATTTTGACTGGGACTTCATTGAATCTGTACATTGCTGGGGACATCTTGACTTCTTGACTACACTGAACCATCCCATTCATGAGCATAGTATATCCTTCCCTTTATTATATCCACTTTAATTTTTCTTAGTAAAGTCTTATGTGTCTTTGTCAAACAATTTATAATGCTATTGTAATTGGTATTTATTTTTAAAGTTTGTTTACTAATATTTTGTTGCTAGTATACCAACATATAATTGGGTTTTCTTTTTTGAACTTGTATCCAACTACCTAAATTCACTTATTTATTTTAATAGCATATCTGAAGATCTTTTTTGGATTATCTACATATATAATCAGCCATCTGCAAATAACAATATTTTTATTTTTTCCTTTCCAATCCCTGCACCCTTTATTTCTCTTTCTTATATTGTTATACCAGCTAGGGCCTCTAATACAAATTAAATAGGACTTCTAGTTCTTTTCTTATTCACAGTTTCAGTGGAAAAGCTTTCAATATTTCCTCATTAAATATAATGCTTGCTGTAGGTGTTTCATATCTATTCTTTTTCAGGCTAAGAAAGTTTCCTTCTGTTCCTAAATTGCTGGATTTCTTTAACATGAACAGAGGTTAACTACCTTAAATTTGTTTTCCCTATTTATTGCAGTGATCACATGATTTTTCTCCTATATTCTTTTAATATAGTAAATTATACTGATTCTCTAGTTCTAAATGAACTTTCAACACTGGACTAACCAATTCTGTTGTGCTATGCTTTTTCTATATCACTGGGTTTGATGTGCTATATTCTAGTTTAGGATTTCATTATCTATGTTCGTAACAGAGATTGGCCTACAATTTTCCTTCACTTGAAATGTCCTAGTTAGGTTTTGCTCTCAAAGTTAGGTTTTCCTCAGGAAACAAGATGTGTTCCCTCTTTTTTTTCTCCTATTCTTTGGAAGAACTTGTAAGTTTGAGGGATTAAGTTTATTTTCTTCCTTAGAATTCATCCGTGAAACTATCTGGGACTGGCAGGGTTTTGTTTGTTTGTTTTATTTTGGCTTTATCCAGGTTTTAAGTTCCTTGTTTAACAGTAGAAAGTCAGTCAGTATAATTCATATTGAAAGAATGAAGGAGAAAAATAATGATCAATGTAAACATGATCCAGGCAAACATAATCCATATAGGAAAAGAATTAAATAACATTGAAATTTGTTTTAATTTGTGATTTTAAAAAAATACAGATTTAATTTCTTTGCTAGACATTGGGCTATTTAATTTCCTACTTCTCTGTCAGTTATTTTAAGTTGTGTTTTTAAAATAATTTGTCCATTGTATCTTAAGTTAATCATACATTATTATCTTTTTTGATGTTTGTAGGATCTATAGAGATTTACTCTTTCATTCCTGGTATTAGTATTCTCTGTCTTCTTTCTTTTATTGATTGATCAGTTTTGCTAGAGATTTATCAGTTTCATGAATTTTCTCAAAGAATCAGTTCTTGGTTTTGTTTATTTTCTGTACTGCAATTCTTTCTAAATTATTTATAATTTTTCTAAATAAAGAAATTTTAAGTGATTTCTTTCTAATTTTGTTTCAACCTTTATGTGCATCTTTATATCAAAGAT
Organism: Manis javanica; assembly: GCF_040802235.1. NCBI lineage: Eukaryota > Metazoa > Chordata > Mammalia > Pholidota > Manidae > Manis > Manis javanica. The sequence continues at coordinate 89,851,338 of NC_133166.1, forward strand.
GTATTTTTCATGGCATCTTTAGTGTTTATTTTGTTTAGCGTGGTAAATTGTACGTGGAACGGTACCTGGCGTTTTCTGACTGTTCCACTGGAAAATACTGAATGAGTGAATGGTCACCCAGGTCTTTGTCAAGAGCAGGAGGCTGGGACAGAAGTAGTCAGGGCTCTGAGTCTGTCCAGCCACGAGGGAGATGGTGCAAATCCCATGGGAGCCTTTGTTTTCTGTTTAGTTAGCTAGCTTTCCTGCTTATCTGTTTCATACAAGTCCCCCCTAACGGGAACTTCTGCTTCCTTCTCCCCTACCACCGTCACTCACAATTAAAACAGCAAGAGTTGCTGCAGATTTAAGTGCATAGATGTTCTTTGCCAGCATTCCCTACGGCCCCTCCACTTCAGTGTTCTCCCAAGGAGAGATTGCCTCCCACACCTCTCCCCATTACAAAAGGGCCCAAATGACTCTGAGTATTTTAAGGGGCACAGCGTTGTGACAGTGACAGACTGATGTGGTATTAGCACTGTAACTCAGTTGGAAGTGCCATTAGGGCTTTTCATGTCATCTGGGTGATTGCTGCTTTGTCCACATTTAGCTGGGTGAGCCCCAGAACCGAGGAAGTTTATTTTCAGTGTGGGAAGGAAAGCTTCTTGGATTTGCATGGAAGGTCCTTTTTTTTTTTTTAAAGTTTCCAAGCTTGATAGGACTTTTCCCCCCCTGCCTTGTCCCAGAGGCCCAAAGATGCAGACAGTCATTTGATTTGCCTACCATGTTGTTTTGAATGTTACAGATGGACCAACGATGAATTGGCTGTGTATTTCTATTTATGTGGCTGTATTACACAGGGGACTAGATGAACCAGAGAGAAACAGTCTTGGGAAGAGTATGAAGATGCCAGAGAAGGATGCTAGTTGGCTTGGCTTACAAGATTCATAGTAGTTAAAAGTAAAATATGTCCTTGGGTAGGTGACATATCCTCATCCAATTTTTGCTGGTCACACAGTTGATCTCCAGAGATCGTCCATTACTTACTTGAAGAGGTTAAAATCTGGTTCTGCCAGATTTCAGAGGTTAAGGACTAGATTTGCTTTGATCATTACTGTATCCCCAATACCTATTTTCAGTATCTAGTCCATGGTAGGTACTCAATAAATGTTCATTGAGTGAACAACAAGTGCATAGCTGCTGTTAGTAAAAATTCCTTTAAGGTGACTCTTTAAAGTAATCTTCAGAGTATCTGCTTAATCTGGTCCTAAAGGACTTACTTCAAGACTGTCGAATTTTGTAACTCATACATACACAGTAGTAACAGGCGAAATAAGTGATTTCAAGTTTATTAGAGTTCATTCGAATAACAAATCCTTCCTGAGTATCTTATGTCGCAGACACTGGTCTTTGGGGTGACATAGGAAGCCTTTGGGGAGCTTTGAAAAAGGCAGTGACATCATGCAGCTTACATTTTAACAGGGTCACTCTGGCTGCTGTGTTAATAGAGCAAAAGTGGGTGAAGGTGAAAGAAAGGAGACCGACGAGGCTACTGGGTGCGAGATGTTGGTGGCTTAGACAAGGGGGGAAGCAGTGTGGACAGTGAGGAGGAGTAAAATTCTGAATAGGCTTTTAAGGAAAGGGTGATGCTTATTGGTGGACACAAAATTGGATGTGAGAGACAGAGGGGAGGCAAGGGTGGTTTGAAGGTTTTTGGCTTCAACAACTGGTGGAATGACATTGTAATTAACTAAGATGGAGAAAATTGTGGGAGAAGCAGGCTTGTGAAGGGACTTGCAAGAGCTCAGGTTTAGACATGATACATTTGAGATGGCTGTTGCACATCCCTGGAGGAACTTGGATAGGAAGCTGGACAAATGACTTGAGTTCAGAGAAGTAATTTATAGTGAGCATACATATTTCTGGGTTATTGGGGAATATAAGTGGTTTTACTTATTTTTGTTTTATTTTTATTTATACATTTTATATTCTTATTGTTATCTACTATAATAGGATATAAATGGTCATGAAAATTAGATGAAAACAAAGCTGATGTTGTGAGTACCATTATGGCCAATGTATAGCCCAGACAGATTTTCCTATTTGGGAGGCCACTGGTTAGTTTCAGCACCACTGGCCAGGCTAGCTGTATAGTGAAAGTACCTGCTAATGCTACAGATGAAGGGGATGGATCAGCATAAACCCCCCTCACTACTGGGGAAGCAGCCTCTGTGGTGAGTCAGCCGTCATCATCTCTGCCGTGAAGGGGAGCACACTCTGATTGCTGTGACAGATATGCAGATACAACTCACCTGGATAATGTCATTTCACCATGCTGACACCCCCTCATGCACATGTTGAGACACGGGTGGTTGAATTCATTTCTCATTTTCCTTAGGTTCATTCATTGCAAGGCCTTTGAGGTAGGGTTGACAAGTGGGCCAGGGACAACACAGATTAAAGCATGCTTAGGACTGGCCAACACTTGACTGCCCATGACACTGAAAAGACAGCTGCTACCAATTGTCAGAAGGTGTCCCCTTCCAAGGAGTCCCAAGTCGATTATAGTCCATTCATAGCCATGTGGTAGGTCCTGGGGGTGCAAAGAGGGAGAAGACTTGGAGAGTTCCTTTAAGGGATTACAAAGAAGTACAAATAATAACACACGGTGGAGGGTTTTAGAAGGCAAGGGCGTGGTGTTGGCAATGTGTGTCATGAGGAATGCGGAGAAGACTCCTGAGTGCCATGGGATCAGAAAAGGCGCATTACCCTCAGGAGATGAGGCTTGAGCTGGCCTTTAAGGAATGGAGGGACTCCGATAAGAAAAAGAAAGGGGGAAGCCTTCTGTAAGTGGTCATGCCAGTAGTACATACACAGCTCTAAATAAAGCACCATATATATCTTAATTGTTTCACAATCAGTGGCCCCAAAAAGACACTTCAAGAGGGAAGATTGTGGGCCAAAACAAGGAGGTAGAATTGGGCATGATATGGTCATTTGTTTGATGCCAAACAACCAACTGCTTATTTGGCAAATATATATTGACTGGCATCAGTGAGTAGGTCACATTAACCACAGTAAAAGATTTTTATAGGAAAGAAGTGACATTTGTGTGGTTGGTGTTACATTACTGGAGGCCTTGAATGTCAGGCAAAGGAGTTAGAACTTTGCTCTATGGGCACTAAGTAGCTGGCTAGAAGTTTTTGCCTGAGACATTGAATGTTTTAAAAATAGTGTTGTAGAAAGATACCTCTGGAGCAGTGTGAAGGCTGGCTTAGGTTATGAGGTGCCCAGTGGTGGAGACGTGAAGAAAGACTACAGACTAGAAGAGGTGAGAGTGTTAAAATAATGCAGTTACAGTTAACAGAAAGGTATGGAGCCATTTCTAAGCATAGAACCACAGGGCTTACTGTATGTTAGCCAAATATGCATGTTAAGTGCCTACTGCATCCACAGTGCTCTAATGCATGGAAAGGGGAGATAGGAAAAAAACTGAACAATGGCTCTTGCCTTCAATTGCTCAAAGTCCAACTGAATATAAAAGGCACATCCACATTGCACATCAGTCTGCCAATGAGGGAGAACAGAATGTAGATAAGCAGAAAGATATGTGAAATAAATTTAATAATTGCCAAAACAACTAGCATTTATGGAGCTTCTTAGTGGATTAAAACATGAGCATATATTATCACACTTGACATACTGTAACCCAGTGAGATTGGCATTATCATCCCCATCTCAAGGTGGGGAAGCCAAGATGCTAAGAGGCTGAATGACCTCTTATGTCACCCACACTGGAAGTGGCAAGGCACGTCTCAAGTTCTTGACTGCTGACTCCAGAAATTATGCTTTTTCTACTCCCTTGTTTTCTTGTGCTGCATTTTGTAGCCATTGAGAAACTCTTTAGAAAGTGCAGGTAGGACTGTACGTGCGTGGGGAGTGGAGAGGGACATTCCCTACTACTAGGTCTGTTTTTCATGGGGTGGACCCTGACCCTTGCCAGAGTTTTTGCCTGTATCAAGCTCAGTCTGTCCATAATGCATAAGTAAGGGAACATCACGCACAGAGCCAACTTTGTCAGCCATGGTAAGCATCATGCCCCCTATGCTCAAGGGGCACATGAGACCCTGCTGACCTAAGACATCCAGTGCAGGGCCTTTCTCACTGCCCAGAATGCCTCTGGCCTAATTATAGTGTCCTCAAAAAGTAGAGTCCCTAATCCCTTCCCCTGGATGTGTTAGGTCAACAAGGGCTCCACCAACTCTCCTTGGTACTGGTCCATCAGAACTGCTTCATGCCCTTTCCATCCTAAGGTCATGCTTGGCATATCCAAGGCCAGACCCTCCACTTCCTTCCCCAAGAGTCTTCCACAGTCAGTAGGGTTCTCTTTCAAGGCATGAAGGCTCTTTCATTATTGGGCCTTCTGTGGTTATGAAGGCAACCGTAGCAGAGTTGGTAGGTGTATTAGTTTGCTAGGAAAACCAAAAAAAAAACCCCTACAGGGTGTGTGGCTTGAACAACAAATTAATTTTCTCACAGTTCTGGAAGTCGAAGTCAAGATCTAGATGTTGGCAGAGTTTGGTTTCTCCTGAGGCTTCTCCTGAGGCTTCTCTCCTTGGCTTGCAGATGATCACCTCCTTGCGACCTTCCCTCTGTGTGCGTGCATCCTTGGTGTCACTTCCTGTGTCCATAGTCAGATTGAATTAGGTTGCAGCCTCATTTTAACATATCTCTTTCAAGGCCCTATCTCCAAATATAGTCACATTCTGAGATACTGGAAGTTAGAGGACTTAAACATAGGAATTTTGGAGAGAGACAACACTGCCCAAAACAGTGGGGAAGCTCTTCCTTGCTCCATACTTTATCCTTCTGTTGTCTTCACTGCCTGCAACACCTTTCCTGGGAGTCCCTTTGGGCTGGATTGAGAGGACGACAGGGTGGGGATCTGAAGTGATTGCTGATGCGCCTTTCATGGTAAGTTGCTAAAGGACCAGGACCACACCCTATATTATTTTTTTTCTGCCAGAATTTAGCACAGTAGGTTCTCAAATGTTTGCCAAATGATGAAATGACTGGGGACTTGTCTGAAGTAGGGGTATTTCTTTGGATCCATAGATTTATACATTTCTGCGTTATTAAGTATAGTACTTCATAGACTATACAGCCTCTCTTAGAACCTTTTACTATCTGCAAAATGAGGGGATAAAATCTCAGGTGACAGCTAGGTTTCACACTGCATTCTGAGAATCTTCAGCTTGGAGAAGGATTCTGAGATGATGTCCACACTTATTTTTAAAGAGAATCTTGATTAGCCAAGTCCAGCAAATGAATAGGAGGGAGGAGAGGTGGAATTAATGGAGATGTTCTCTGAGGTCACTCTAAGCCATGAAGTTCGGTGAATTTATGATTCAGAGAAAGCACAGAAACTTTCAGGGCCCTATAGTCATCAGGAAGAACATTTGCTTGCATTATGCTGTTGAGATGTAGGAGTGCTCATTGGCAGAGATTTCTGGTCGACTAAATGCTGCGTGAGTACCTAGTATATGACTTGATCTAAATTCAGGCAAACATGCACAGGGCGTAGGACTTCCATATGTAAGTTTAAGTTTGTTTAACTGCGTTGATGTAACATGTGCAATAAAGAGGGCAATTAAAGTGGTTATCTCCAGGTGATGATTGTGGTAATATTCATATACTTGTTTATGCTTCTCTGTACTTTTCAAACGTTCATGTATTTGATAACTAAAAGGAACAAAATCTTAAAGAAAAGGGTGCTGTTCTGGTAGGGTGAAAAACCAATGAAAAATTTCAAAATTCAGTTCATTTCAACAAACATCCATATTATCAATAAATATTTAGCATTTACAATATTACAAGTACTGTGAGGGCTACAAATAATTATGCTTCTAGATGGAGAGCTGTTCAAAGGATAGGATGTTTCACTGAAGAGAAAGCTATGGAAATAGGCCTTGTGGGAAGAGTTAGCAATTGGTAAACAGAATAAGAAAGGTAGGTATCTCAGTCAGAGGAAATAGCACCTGTGTCTGGAAAATGTAGTGTATTACCAAGGGACTATGAAAGGTCAGGCTTAGGTGTGTGGGCGGGATCCTGTCTCTGAGTGGAGGGAGCTAAACTTCAACAGACAGATTGTGCCCAGATTGTTGTGTTTATGGCCTCTAATTGGTGAGCAGGGTGTAGCTACTCAGGCTGTGAGCAGAGAAAGGCTGTAATAGAGCAGTGTGTCTGTAAGACTGACAGTGACTCGAGAGTGGGTTGGTGGGAACTCAGTCAGGCCAGCACAGAAGTTCAGGTGTAAGGGAATGTTGTCTTGGCATTCTAGAATTTAGTAACAGCCCTTTCCAGGTGGTAAATACTTCTGTGGGGACCAGGCTTCTCCCTAGCGCTCTTAATTATACAAATTAGGGGGGAGTATGGCTTAATGTATGCTCATGTAGTGGGTGAGGCTAAAGGTTGCTAAATTTTTGGAATTGTGATACAATAATTTCATTGTTTTAGTGTCATATCTTGTCAACCCACCTCTGCTTTCTCCGTCTAGCCTTCTTCCACCTCATTATTGACATTTAGTTCATATTCATTTTAGTACTAAAATGAACTAAATTACTTCGGTATTTTAAAATTCGCATTTGAGAACATTAGAAATGTTCTGTAGTTCTGTAAGCCAGAATCATGGGATGGGTTGTTACATTCTTTAAAATAGAAAAAAATCACCAAGAAGCTAGGTATAGTGATGAGGTGTCATGATGGTTTGTGTGTCCCTCAGGTGGCTGGCCAATGTTGATAACCTTTGAACCCTATTCTAGGGGAAAAGTTCAGCTGTCACATGGCAAATGCATGTGTCCAGCTCCTATCACTGGGGGTGTCTCAGGAAACTTCTATTTTCTTAGATTTTACAGTGAACCCCAGGAGTGGAAACACTCACTCTCAGGGAATAAATGAGACCAAGTTGAGGAGGGTACATGTCCATCCTGTTTCTAAAGAAGGACTTTGTATAAACAGATTATCTTCTATTAAAAATCTGAAATCCTTCCCAGGAGTTTATTGCCAGTGGCTTTCTTTGTAGTCTTATAGTCAATTCAAAAATACATTGCTTTTGGAAGAAGTGAGCCCCAAGTGTGAATGCTATTACATGAATCATTTTTTTTTTATGATAGAAAAGCCTTTTAGGAGGGGTATTGATGTCAAGATTAACTCAGAGAAAATTGGCTGCAGTTAGAGCTGAATGATAGTGATCATTCCAAAACTCATTAGGAGTCTGAAGAATGAATATTTAGACTTTTATCCTTGACCAAAAACCATTTGTCCCAGAGTGAAACATGGTAGCTGGAGAATGGCAGCTCAGCAACCCTAAAGTGCAGGCGGGCCTTTCATTATGAACCAGGCATGTTCTTGATATTTTGTGTGTCAATCAGCTCTTTGTAAATGGAATCTTTTTTTTGTCTTCATTAACTTACCCTGTAATTTCAGCAATGTTAACATTCCTTCCTGATTGATCTTCAGTTGGCAGTTAGCTGTGAACATTCAGCTTTGGATTGTAGTGCTGCTTTCTTGATTTCTTGCTCTTTTTCTTTGCTTGTTTTCTTTCAACAACTACTTAAGGAGCAAATACTGTGTCAGGTGCTGTAACAGGTGTTGGGAATATAAAAAAGAATGGCAGGTTAATAATAGTCAAACAAGAGGTAAGTGCAATATCAAGGCGCACAGGAGGCCCATGATAGCACGGAGTCCTTATGTCTAGGGGGCGAGGAGATGCGTACGACTATTTAACACCTGAAATGATGCTAATACTCAGGAAAATGCAAAGTAAATTAATAAATAGACCCATTTTTTTCATCCATTAAATTGACCAACATTTAAGGGTCCTAACATCCGCTATCTGAGGAAGTGAAGGAAAAAGCATTCATGAATTTTTGGTGGAGTATTGGGTGGCTTACTACAACTTTTGGGGGAATTAATATGGAAGGTATGTATCCCTTTGACCCTGTAGGCCCATTGTTGAGACACCCAACTATTGAAATAAAAAGGCTAGTTGGTAAGGATACAGTATGTAAGGGAGAATATTCCAGACTTGCTTTATAGCACCAGAAGCAAAAGCAAACAGAGCAGGGAGATCCCTAGAATGCCATGTAGCTGTGGTTCTGTGTGTGTGCGTGCCTGTGTGCTGTGTGTTTTCATTAGATCTGTATGTTGGCCTGGAGGAGCATTCCTCATGTTTTCCATAGAAAAGCAAGTTACAGAGTAATTAATGTATATACCATGGTCCCATTTTTAAAAGTCAATAGCAAAATGTTGTATGTAACTTTGGTGCCTGGAGATAGGTGGGGTAGTTTACACATCAAGCTGTGAACACTTGTGTAAATACAGCAGGATGGGAATGGAGGTGAGATGAAAGCACACGTTTTCTTTCTGTATCTTTGTATTGTTACTTGGTTGTAATGTGTATTGCTTTTCTGATTTAAAATTTTAGAAGTAAAACTGAAAGAAGTACTTAAAAATTAAGAACTAATTAGGAGACCTTTTCTGCCACCGTCTGGCCCTACTTTGTTCAAACCAACTAGAAAACAGTAATATGTTGCCAAGCCAGGTGAATGCTGGTGCCTCGTCCCAGGGGCTTCACCACTGGCCCGGAACACAGCAGTGTAATTGACACTACACCTGTTCAGTGGTTCCACTTTAAGGATTTAACACTCCTTCATTCATCTATTCTTTACCTAAATTATACTTAAAAAAAAAGAAAAAAATATACATATGAATTGCTTACTAGGCACCTGGCTTTCCACAGGTGCTGGCATTGAGCCCCGCTCACCTCCCAAGTGTTCGCGTTGTTTTTCCTTCTCTGACCTAATTCTTCCCAGGCCAGGCAGGCCAGCACCTTTCAGAATTGCCCTCAGGTAGCCAGAAAGCCTGACTGAAAGGAGGCTGGTTTGCCACCCTCAGCTGGGCAGCACTCCCAGGAAGCCTGCTCTCCAAGAACAAACAAACCTGGCCTGACACTGCATAATAGGGGCACTTGCACAGGCTTGGTGCCCAGGTTTGCAGAGCTGCCCACCAGGTGTGTAACCCTCTACTAATTAGGTGATTATATGCTGTCCCAGAGCCCGGCCTGTAGCTAATGAGTCTGGGCTGATGTTGGAAACTTCTGGCTGAGAATGGACTTCTGCAGACAGCTCTAATATTTCAGGAACCAGAATGAATTTTGAGAAAACCTTATAGGACTCCTCAAGCCCTCAGACCCTGCCCTGCTGTCTGAATGTCTTTTTTTTTTTTTTTTCTGGCTTATCATTTGTTCTGCCTGAATCTGTGCACTTTCTATTGTCCTGGCTGCAGCTTAGGCCGCCTGAGGTCAGGGAGTTCCTCCAATAGCTGGCTGCCTGCAGCATGGTGCTCTGGGCACAGGAGGCGCTCAGGGAGTAGGTAGGTGCCTGGAGTGTTTGTGGACCTGGAAAGCGCTCGGAAGGCAGGGGACTGCCCCAGCAGGCTGAGTGTGGGGATGCAACTTTAGTCCCAGGACCGCCTGCTGGCCCCTCAGCTGGACGATGTCCTGCAGAGTGGTGAGAACCCTGGAGCAGCTGGGGGGAAGAGGAGTGGGAGAAGCTAGGTCCTTGGCTCCCAAGGACTACGCTGAAAGCTCACCTATTAAAATGCCCATTTTACTCCTCCCATTGCAAGCTGAAAGGAGCAGGTTGAGGAACCCTTGGTCTGACTGCTTTTTCCAGTTAGCTGTGGCTGGGCCCCAGGGGAGATACCTCGCCCAGGGCCCTTGTCTGGCTCCACAAGCCCAGGGAAGTCAGACCCAGCTCAGGTTTCACATGGTGATGGGGATACTGCTCAGGGGAACCCAAGACCCTGCCAGAAGCCAGCATGCTGGGGGGATTTCAGAGTCAGTGCATGAAGCTCAGGAGACGGATGTAAAGAGCAGCAAGTCTGGGAGTCTGGAGGGGAGCGTTCATCCCAGTGTAGCCCCGAGGACTTCAGAGTGAGCCACAGTCACCTTGAACACAACAGGCTGATGCAGTATTGGCAGCTACATGTTCTCCACGGGAGACGTGTTTTCTCAGCCTCTCTCCGCCTTGTAGCCAACACGGGGATGTCATTGAGAGAGATGGGCAGGGATAAACTAACCTGCCCCATTGCACGGGAAGAGCCATGACTGTACATTTTCCTTTCTATACCCACATTTCCAGAGGAGCCAGTTGTGGAGTATATAGTGTAACCCAGGAATACAGTTTCGGTACTAAGGGAGCTGGCTTCTGTTCCAAGCACTACCACTGGTTTTCTGTGTCGCTTTGGTGGGAGGTGGGGTAGAGCAGGAACTCAGCGCCCACTGGCTGATCCCCCAGGCCCTTATACCTCTCTCACAGGGAGGCTGGAGGGCCAGGTCAGCAGCACCCATCTTTACAGATGTGAGCTTTGTTTAACATTTCATATTTAATTGTTTTAAAGCACTAATGATAATCGCCCATATAACCTACTTCCCCGGTTTTATTCGTGTGGCCTGCTTTTTACAAAGTTATTCTGTCAGAGGGATCTCATTTATAAACTTCCTTACTGCAGAGATGGTGTGCACCCCAGTTATGAGCCACATATGTCAATGTTGTGGAAATGAAATTTGTATCCCCTGGACACATGCAGATTGATCTGATTCTGGGCAGAAGAGATACACAGCCTGGACAAGTCAAATACATTTCTAGAGGATCTGTTGTCCTCAGGTGCTTAGAGGAAACATAAGGGCATTCAAGGCACATCCTTCTTCTCAAAGACTGTATACAGTCCAGCGAACAATTTTGTAAAGCTTGCAGGAATTGCATATAAAATATCCCAGTCTTTGCATTTGAAGGTGTTCATGATTGTGTTATCAGTTACTCTTTACTGAGCCCTCTTTAAGATACAGTCTTAGACTGGGGCTCCTGGACGCTCTCAGAGGCAGATGTCCGCAGCAGCTGGGGGTGTCCTCTCTGAGGAGGAAATTCCACATTCTAGCACACACGGTATCCACTTACCAAATGCTTCCTGTCTGCCATACCTTGAGCTGAGTGGTTTTGCTGCATCATTTTTAATCCATACATTTTAGAGGTGAGGCAATTGATGGGCAAAAAAGGTAAATAACTTACCTAACTTTGCACAGCTAATGCATGTTGGGGTGGGGTGTTAACTATCAGACTATACACCCCACTTAATCTTCACAGCACTGCCCCATGACAGAGATTATCATTCCCATTATACACATTGAGAAACTGAGGCACCGAGAGTTCACATGATCTGCCCAATGTCACAGAACTAGTAAGAGGTGAAGCCATTCCACTAGGATGTCTCACAGAGATAACCTGTGCAGCAAGAGACATCCAGTTCTGGCTGGAAGAGGCGTCACAGCCCTTGGGTAGTATAAGGACCAGTTCTCTCTGCTCTCTGTTACTGTGGACAGAATCTGACCTTTGTATGGATAAAAGAGCCTTGTTTTTGAAGTTGGGTAGACTGGCGTTTGAATCCCAACTTTTATTTTACTACTTGCATGCATGGACTCCTCTGAGCTCAGTTTCCTCATCCATAAATAGGGGTAATAATGATGACTTCATTGAGTCGTTATGCAAATTAAAAGGAATCAGATATGAGAAATCTCTCAGAACATCCCTCCTTCCCTCCCACCCCCAAAAAGGGTTCAGAACTACACAAGGATTATCTGAGGGCTGCTACCTTGAACACAGCAGTGATTGGTTGATTCAGCTTTTCCTCATTTGCTTTCTTCTCTCACATGGCGAGAAAGTAAGACTAAGTCTTCCATGCCATTTGCTCAGAATTCTAACCCTAGCCTGTTAGTCTAATCGTAGCATAGTTATTCTTGGAAGCAAACATAGCAACAGCAATTATATCTTACTTTTAATGTCTAATTGGCTGTAAAGTCACTTTGACTAAGTTATTTCCACTGGATGTATGGAGCACTGTGCGTTTTGCTGATCTCCAAGTCCTCCTCTTGCAGCCCCATTTTGCCTTCACAAGGGAAGTCCGTTTGATATGACTGTGCACTCTCCAGCCGTTCCCAGCAAAGGGCTGGGACCATCTCAGCCGTCTGTTCCTCATCATCCCTCTGTTCTCCTGCCAGGGCCCCTGGTCTTGAACCTGCATTTGAGTCCTGCTCCCGCTCTCCTTCCCCATTTGGTCTCCTCCCCTGCCTTCTGGAAGAATTCTTCCCTGGTCTCTGAGCTGTGCTTCAGTGGGCCCTCCTCTGTCTCCAGCCCTGTACTCAGCGGGCTCTCTCCCTCCCCCTTCTGTCGCTAGTCTTTTCTTACACTAAGTCCCTCAGGGCAGCAGAGCTCCGCTGGGTCACCATGTGAGCAGGGGTGCAGAGGGACAAATCCACATGCCTTCTCTATGCCTCAGGACTTGACAGCAACCTCCTGCCCTTGCAAGGAAGCAGCCTTTGCAGGAGCCCTGCTGGGGGCCAGAGTCCATGTGGGAGTTTCTCCCTTAAGCTGTCCCTCGGTGTCTTTCCAACTCCCTGCAGCTTAAATCCTTCCCCTGGACTTAGGCCTCAGCGTAGGTGTGTCTGATGCCTGGCCATCCCAGTGGGGGAGGGTAGTGGTGGTACTGTACCTGTTGCTATGGCAGCACTCAGCCGACATCATGAACCCATTTCATCCCCAGGAGATTTCAAGGTGAATCAGTCTCTCCTTCTCTCCGACTCCCCTTCTCCTCCCTCCACCTCTCCCCACACCCTGTGTCATCTTCCCTCCTCCCCACTCAACCTCAGGCTTTCTCCTTCCTTAGGTCTCTGGTTGGTTGGTTCCTGGATACATCAGCTTAGCAACTAGGCTACCATGGCAAACTTTTCTTTTCTCCCTAGACCAGTAGTTCTCAAACTTTAGCAGGTGTCACCAGAAGAGTCTGTTAGAAGACAGTTGGTGAGTGCTAAGCTTTATCCCTGGAATTCTGATCTGATGGTCTGTAATCGGGACCCAAGAATGTGCATTTCCTCCAAAGTCCCCAAAGAGGCTGATGCTACAGGGCTAGAGGCCACCCTTTGGGAACCACTGTTCTAGTTGAACTAGTTATGGCTGGAATTGATTGTCCATGATTTGATCAGTTCATTTATACACTCATACAACAGATATTTATTGGGCACCTATTGGGAGTGTGTGACAGCTACTCCTATACAAAGAAACAAGAAACCCCATTTTTCAAGTGCTTACAGATTTGTGCAGGGGACAGACAAGCAAATAATTATGTGGTGTGATAAATATTACATTAATCTTCAAATACTAAAGCAGGTGTAGAATTAGACACCAGTCGCCTTGCACAAGACACATATATTTAGATGAATGAATATAAAAGTGATTCACTCTCCCCTTCTCCTTTTTCAAGGGTTAAGGGGAACTAGGCTTAACCTGTTTAAAGAAAATTAAGATTAACGTTTGTGGACATTTACGGTGTTTCAGTTACGTCACCGTGGAGCGGGTATATTAGGAGTGCTACGGTCAGACTGCCAGCCGTAGTCCCAGCCCTGTCACTTACTCTCTGTGCAACCTCAGACAGGTCACTCAACCACTCTGTACCTCAGTTCCCTCAGAAAAAAAGGCTGTAGTGCTAAAATCTGCTTCAAAGGAGAAGATTAAAAGTGCTTTTAAGAAGATCACAAGTGATAATGTGGGCAAAATGTACCTAGTAATTGCTCCAAAAAGGGTTGACTCTTGTCAGTATTTGGTGACTGTGCTGAATATCAGAGAGTTTGCCTAGAGAAATTTATACCCTCAGGACTGAAATCAGCAGGATTTAGCCAAGAGAATGGTTTGGGGCTGGGTTTGAATGCAGGGATTGGAGGATCTCAGAGCAAGCCTGAAATGCCCCCGGGCAGTGGTCAGAGAAATAAGGCCTAGCTGGGCAATCAGGGAATCAGTTCCTCCAGATGGGAGATAAGAAGGGCCTGGAAGGCTGGCCCAGAGTTTGACAGTGCATTCTGCTTTTTTGGAGAGGATGAGGGGCATTGCCACGATTGAGGCTTCAAAGCATTCCCAGCAGAGCGAACAGCTCTACCCCATGAAGCTCACGAGGGCAGACCCCTCAGGCTGGGGTCCAGTTTCAAGCTTGGCTTTGGCTTTGAGAGACCCCCAGCCACCTTCCTTGAGGGAGGTTTTCTCCCACATTGCCTTCAGGGCCGACCGCCCTGTGGCTGGGACTGTCAGCATTAACTGGGTGTTTCCCAGCAGTGGCCACCAGGCAAAGAGGCTGTGTTTGCTGCTGCTTCCCCAGAGGAGCTGTCCTCTCTCCTCTTGGATAACCACCCCCATCCCTGAGAAATGGGGTTTTCTGTTCTTGTTCTGAGATCAGGGAGTGTTCCCCTGCTCTTTGAGGCCCTTTAGGAACCTCAGTCCCCATTCATCCACATGTGGAGTGTCAAGTGTGTATTTTCTGCTTCCTTGGGACCCAGCTTCCCAGCTGAAACTGTAGGTGGGTGAGAAGGAAGACTCTCTCCACTTTGTCTTAATCTGTTCCTGAGCACATCAGACATAGAGTGATAGAGCCTTTCTTCTTCCAGAGAGGATCAGAGGAGAAGTCCTTCTTGGTAAGATGCATCTGGAAAGGGCTTATTAAGTGATAATCCCTGATAAACCCCCTTTAATCATCCAGTGCTCTGTCCTCTTAGTGATGAAGAAAACCCTCTAGGCATTCAATTACCTCTGAGAAATTCTCTATCACTTTTTCTTTCTTTTCTCCCTTCTGCTTGCCTTAGATTTAATCAGAGCCATACATTCAGCTTACTATCTTACTCATTTATCCATTCAGCAAGTACTTGCTGGGCGCATACTGAGAGCTAAGTTGGGTCCTGGGGCAGCTACATAGACACGTAAGACCTCCTCCTCATTCTTGAAGGGTGTCCAGTCTTGTAGAGAGGTCAACAAGCAGGCAGTGATCACAGTACAGCGTTCAGTGACATGGTAGCATTAGGGTGGGCATGCAAAGGTGACATTTAATCAGGGCATGTGTACTGGCCTTCTGGGTGGAAGAGGTGAAGAAGGTCTTCTAAGCAGTGGGGACAGCATGAGCAAGAGCAAAGAGATATGAAAGAACGTGGCAGAAGATGGAATTGGAGTCAGTGGGGTGCGGCCATGTAACTTGGTATACGGGGAGGAGGGACTGTGAGAGGAGCTGGAGAGGTTGGGCTGGGGTCAGTCTTGGTTGGGGGTTTGGTAAGGGCCTCAAGCAGGGGGGAAACAGAGTGAGATGTTGATTAGAAATAACAACTGTCCCTGCTCTCAAGAGTTAAGCCAGTCATGGCAGGGAATCTCTTGTCCCACTTTATAAGACCACCCTGGCCGCAGAGTGGCTGTTGCCCAAGGAGCCAGAACTCGCTGTGACAGTCTTCCAGGGCAGGGTGAACATGACAGCGGAAATCAAGAGATGAGAAAAGAGAGGGGTTTAGGGGAGGGGAAGAATGGCCACCCAAGAATTAGAGTCTGTGAGAGAGAGGAGAAACAAAGTGAATACGGGCCTGAGTGGCAAAGGACCCCACATCTGTTGTCTGATGTAGGCTCCTACTCAAGAGAGGAATTCCCTCCTCAGTGTCCCTGACAGATGGTCATCTGGCACAGGGATTCCCATTCTTTTTCATACGATGGCACACATAGAAAATAACATTTGTGTAACACTGGGGTAAATGGGCCAGGCTGCTTACAAGCGGAGGTGACCAGCTTGGGGACCCTGGCTGTGCCAGGCTTGCCAGCAGCCATGAGAGGCAAGTAGAGTGGTATCTCAGGCACACTTGTGGCCCCATGTGCTCTGAAAAATTCTGGTCCAGCAGAGTGGAGAGCCTCACCCACGTACTCTCAGGCTGTCAGGTGATAAATAGGCATGGGAGTCTGGGCATTTCATTAGCACCATCATCAGCATCCATGCAAATTTAATCAGCATGCTTTCCAGAGATCTGTCTTAGATTCTAAAGATACAAAGACTCAACAGCCATGGTTGCTGGCTTTCAAGCCATTCTTACTAAGGAGTAAGAGTGCTTCCTGTGGCCAGAAAATAAATGAAACTAACTGGCCTGGGGCTTCTTCAGGGAACCAGCTGGGCTTACCAGCCTTACATGGTGTTTGACACACAATCATTAATTAAAACAGGGATTTCAATGATGCATTAATTCACCTGCTCAGAAGCTATTGCAGAGGGAAGCACGAAAGCCAAGAAAAATGATTATCCAAAGCTTTTTTTCCTGGAGTGTCTGCTCTCCTGTGCTGTGTTGAATATTTGAGTAAGGTAAGTGTACTGGCTGTATGTCAACATCTGAGACGTCATTTTACAGGTGATATGTTTATTTCCAGAGATGGAATCTCATGTAAGCCTGGGAAGCAGAAGAATATTAGCGGTGTTAGAATCTGTTAGCCAGCAACATTATTGAGAATCTCTTCTTTGTAGAATGATATTCTAGGCACTAGTAGAGTGGACAGAGAAACAAAGATGCAGTTCTATCTTGGAGAAACATTCAACCCTAATGGGAAGGTAGGACTGATATGTGAAAGAGTCAGACACACATGAAGTCCAAGTCTGTAAATAAGTACAAAGAAAACTCAAGTGTGGCACTTCGTGTTCTGTTTTCTGTTGTAGGTGTTTGTACCCATGACTTAGCCTTCTTGCAGTTACCAAGGCCCTTGAGGACCGTTTTCCTTTCTCTTTCATCTTGTGCAGACTGACCACACGAATGTGTTGAATGAATATGTACGTTCCTGTGGGGTGTGCCTAAAAGATGGGGGAATTCTGGGGTGAGACATAGTGATATGCTCAGGGGAAGCCTTATGGAGTCTGAGCGGTGTTTTCCAGTATGAGAGAACTCATGGTTTGGCAGAGATGGGATAGAAGAGGGAAGCAGGAAGGATGAGCTCATGGAGAGTGAGCAAAGCCAGACAAACAGGCCACCATTCAGGGACCCCCCTGCCATATGGTGAAGTGAGAGACATCATTAAGAAGGTCTTCAACTGGAGGTAGTATCCAGTAAGATCATGTATGCTTAGTTTGAGGACTAAACTGGGTGATAAAGAATGGCTGTGCCGAATGGACTGGAAGCCAGAAGTCCTGCATCTTAGTTTTATTCCTGTAGCCAACTAGTGGTGTGTCTTTCACCAGTCACATAGCTTTTGACCCTTGGTTCTTCATCCATAAAATGAGGGTTTGGGGCAAGATACTGTGATTCCTTATAGCTCTATAATCTGTCAGATGATGAAGATTACAGCACTCAGACTGTTTGGAAAATGACTGGTGAGTTGGAGGGGACAGGGGGCCAATGAAAAAACAATAGATGGTGGTAGCGAGACATATTGATCAGCATGGTCTTTTCCAGAATACAATGGCCCCTGTACAAAGCTCTCCCAATGCAGAGGATCAAGCCTCATGTACCCTTTGCCCCTGATCATCAAAGGAAGGGTCTTCTGAGTCTCATTCATCTCTTCTCTCAGCTCTTTCTGGTACCTCACTTCCTTGGAGGAATAAGTCAAGTCTCTGTTACCAGCAAGCACTGAAGAACAGGTGCAGGGATGATGTGTTTTTAGCTAATCACTGAAGGATGAAGCCACTCTAATTTTCTCTTTAAGTCACCTATTTTGGCCAGCCTGCATGTGGTAGCATCAGAGCAACACACTGGCCTTTGCTCAGAGCAAAGATGCTTCCCAGCCTGGATGGCTCAGCATAGGGTCAGCTGCGTCTGGCCTGGCTTCCCAGTGGCCCGAAGAATGTCTGCCTCCCTAGCACCCAGGAACAGTTACTGCAGGAAATTTGCGAAGTATAGAAAGATGTTTAAAAACCACTCATTTTAGAAATTGGGGATCAACAGAGGTGAGGCTTAGAACCTCCCCCCCCCTGTTCTGAGAGAAATCTTCTGCATCCGTGGATGTTTTATTGCCCTTGTCTAGCTTGGATTAACACATAGTCTACAGGCACACACCTGATCATCTACATTTGATCTCTTACAACACTAAACTATGTTTTCTACCTTTATCTTGTATCTACCTACCACTTCAGCATTTTATTAAAAATAATAATAATAAAGAGAGAAATGTGGTATCCACATATAAATCAAGTATAAAAATCAAATGAATATTCATATTTGAACTGTTTATAGTTCATAATGCGTGATCAAAACCAAAAGCTTCTGTGATGACTGCCCTTGTGCTGTTCACCATGTAACTTATTCACTATGTAAGAATTTGTTCTCCATGTAAGAACTTGTTCGTTATGCTTCAGAAGATTGGAGACTGACGAAAATTAGGCTTGGGGTGGATTAAGGATTGTGCATTGAGCATTGACCCCCCTATACAGAATTTTATTGTTGTTAACAACCATTTGATCAATAAATATGAGAGATGCCCTCACTATATATATATATATATATATAATATATATATATATATATACACACACACGCACACTTCCAATTGTAAAATAAATAAGTAACCGGGATGTAATGTATAGCATAAGGAATATAGTCAAAATATTGTAACAACTTGGTATGGTGATAGCTGGTACCTAGAATTATCATGTATATAAATGTTCAGTCACTGTGTTGTACACCTGAAACTAATGTAATACTGTGTGTCAACTACCCTTCAATAAAAAATAATTATCTAAAAAAAAAAAACACTCATTTTACATGTTCACTCCTCCAGGTATCAGATATCATCATTTTTAACACTGTCCACAGTTTTGACTAAAAAGAATTTTCTCTTAAAATTCACATATGACCCTGAAGTATTTAAATAAACTGTTCAACTTTATTTTAGGAAAATGTAAAACCTTTTATTATTGAAATTTTCAAACATACACAAATGCAGAATAGAATATCGAGCCCCAGTATGTCACCCAGTTCCAGCTTCAGCAGTTACAAGGAGATCTCCTTTAAAGGATCTGTTATTTATCTCCATGTTGGGCTTCTGGGCCAGGGCTCAGAAGGGGAGGTGACAGGATGAACTTCACATAACATTGATATTGGAATGCTTAGCAATTGACCAGAGATGTTAAGCACAGCAGGGCCCTGGACTTTGAGAAACTTGTGTACAATGGTCACATGCCATTATGGCTGCCTTTCTGGTCTGATGTGGCCTCGCTTACCTTCCCTTAGTTGGATAGTATTTACTCCTGAATCTTCACAGGTATGTGGATGGATTTTTCATTGTCACGTCGATACCTGTCCATGCAGTGGTGATTGCTGCCCACAATTGGGATGAGGCAGTGCCTGCAAGGGGTGCCAAGCAGCGTTCCCTGGAGTGGAGCTCCTGATTCTGGCCTCACTGCATCTTACCCCTGTGTGCAGACAAGGGTGGGAGTGCTGTTTTAATCTGGCTCTCCTCTTTGCCAAACTGGCTTTGCGCCGTTTTCCCACTGGCAAGAGAAGGGGAAGAATACAGGTGGCAAAATGTCTGGTAGGCAGCCACTCCTGGGGGTGCTCTCACATCTGCAGTGGGGCACTGCTGCATTCTCAGGGACAGTCACTGACAGCCCGCGCAAGCCGGGGAAGGGGGCTGCTGACCATCAAGTCTGGGGGCCTTGGAACAATGAGAGTGCAGGGGGAGCCTTGGTTACTTCTCATGGGCCCCTGGCTAAGCGAGATGCGGCCTTGGGAGCTTGTTTGTGTGGGCGAGATGGAGCATGTTGATCAAATATGCCCAGGGAGCTGAGACATAATGAAATGCTTTGGCTGCAGGACTGACAGGTTCAGCCGTCTTGCTAGTGGGGCAGCAGGTGGTTGTGCTTCCCTGGGAGCACTCTGTCCTCACTCTTTCCACCTGCCCCTCCCCCTCCTTTCTTGCCTGGGGGCTGGGAGGACAGTTCTCATTCTCTGGCTGCCAGATCCTAGTGTTGGCTTTCCTGTTTATGTTGTTCTCCCCTACCAGGTGGTAATAGTGTGGCCAGGATTGCTTTGGATCTATGGAGAGTCAGGAGCGTTCAAGAAGCTGGCTGTTATGGTCCTAGAGTGTGGCCCCAGGTGTGTCCCAGGTCACCTCGCATGTGTAGGCCTCAGTTTTCTCTTCTACGAAATGATGGGTTGGGTGCGGTGTCCTGATAGTCTTCCAAGACTGGCTAGAATTATGAATATGCAGGAAATCAGGTTGGATAAGCCATAGGCCTTTAATTTCCCAGCGATTGTAGGGTATGTGTACATTGTGTACTTTTCTTCAAATGTGGGCATGTGCCTCTGCCCTTTGAACCACCATCCAGCTGTGACTCGGGTGGGGCGTTGCCTGCTTTGTAAGGCTGGTCGGACCCTGATGAGAAAGGGATATCACGTCTTAAGTCAGACTTCCTGTGAGCTGACCGCAGGCCAGAGCTGCTTGTGGCAGTGACTTATGAAGGTGCTGTCCTCAGGAGACATGTGTAAGGATATGGAAGGAGCAGGTAGGTCAGGGGAAAAGAGTAGGCGGAGATGTGGTTTCAGAAGTTTTAGCCTCAGTCTGATCGTGCAGGCAGCGCACAGGGGTGAACTGCACCACAGAGGGTGTCCCACCCAGAGGCAAAGAGACTGGGCCGCTGATGCCCCAGCATGAGTCAGTTACTGGCTACAGGTCACCTGCTCCACGGGCAGGCAGGAACTCCCGGGTGAAGCGGGTTGGTCAGCCAGGGCCGACTGCCGAAAAGGGTCCAGGTGTGAGCCGTTAGCCACCAGGCACAGCTTTGGGGGATGAGCACTCCTGCTGGGAAGGAGACCTGATGGGAGCGGTGCGGGATCTGCCCCTTCTGGGTGGGTGGGAGGCTGGCTAGGAGGGAGGGTTGGTGGGAGGCGGGCTGGGAGAGGGCTACTCGTGTTAAGTTCCTGAGCAGACTCGAGAGTCCTGAGCAGAGAGGGAGTGTGGACAGCTCAGCATGGGCAGGGAAGTGCTCTGATGTGATTTCCCCATTAGACCAACCTAACCAGTAGCTACAGAAGCCAGGATAATGATAATCTGAGAAGAAGGAGATGGTGTCTAGGCAGGGGCAGGAGGAGGCACTCTGTGAATGCTGGTGCACAGTTATGGATGCTCTGAAAACCTCCATCACGGAGTGCCCTTGTGATTCATGTATGTGCCGGTGCAACATCCACGCGGGCCTGGGGGCCGCCACTGCAGAGGTAGGGGTTCATTCTGAGAGAGCACCCCTGCCCTCATTTCTCTCCTGATATGTCCCCTGCCCCTTGGCACTTCTTAATCTTAACCTTGATCTCCTCTTTCTGTCACCTCCATAATAAACCCTTTCTCTGCCTTTTGGGCCTCTGTTGTCTCAGCCAGGCTAGTTTCTTAGACCATCATGTGGTTCTTTCATCAATAAGCTTCCACAAATCCTTTCCTGACCTCCTAAACCAGATCAGACCCAGCTGTGTGTCAGCACCCTTTGTAGTGCTCCCCACAGTTTAAAGTCATACAGATACTTTTGTGCTTGGTTATTCACTGTGGGTCTCCCTGTCATGCTACAGGTCACAAGGACCAGGACCTGAGACTATTTTGCTCATCATTTCTCCCCAGTATCTGGGAGAGTATCAGTCACATGGCAGGTGGTCCACAAATTTGTTAAATAAAATACGACATTTTGACTCTGAGACACGGATTCAAAGCCCCTTGGGATGGGGAAGGAGCTGTCGCACTGGTGCAGGCATGCCGGGCCCTGGGAAGACCTCAGCTGGATTCAGTGCCAGCTGCCCTTCAGGGAGGTGGTAGGCAGGTGAGTCAGGTTTCGGCCTCTGTCCCTTTCCTTCCGCACTCCTGCCCTCTCTGATAATGTTTTTTCTCTCCAGGGTGGTCAGCAGAAGCCTTGGACAGATGCTTTTGTTGAGGTGAATGGCCTGGATGTTCTGGCAGCCCCAGGTGGCTGTTCCATCTGTCCCTTGAGCTGAGCTCAGCTGGTAATTCCAAAGATCTCTCCTTGAGATGAGCTGAGGCCAGTGATTCTCAACGGGAAGCCATTGTTGCCTCCCAGGACAATGATTTGGGTTTTCACCATTGAGGGGATGTTCCTGGCACCTCATGGGTAGAAGCCAGGGATCCTGCCAATGCACCACATAGGCCAGCCCCCCAGAATAAAGAATTATCCACCCAAGATGCCAGTAGTGCTGGGCTGAGAAACCCCACTGTAGGCCAGGCCAGGGCTTGCCAGCCAATGCTGCCTCCCACCAGGGAAGCAGGTAAGACCCCTTTTTTCTAACAGGACCCTGGAATCAGTCCCAGTCCGAACTTGCTCAGCCTCCCCACTCAGTCACAGGTATCCCAGCCTCCCAGGTCAGAGCTGCTCTGTGCAAGGCATGCACACACAAGGGGCCCTTCAGCATGCTTTCCCCGGAGCCCTGTGGGGCCCTGGCAGAGGCCTCCTTCCTAGGGTGGGAGCCCAGTCCCGCCTCAGGCCAGGAGAACCATGGGATGCCCTTCCTCTTGCCGTCTCCATCCCCATCGTTATCTCCAGTCTGCTACTCCACCCCCCACCTTCCCATGGCTCCTGCAGGCCCCCAGAGATTAATGTGATAATTGCCGTGTGTGCCTGTTTACACAGGGAGTGGGTGCACTCACCACCCCCAGTCAGGCAGGTTCCCAGAGGAGCACATTCCTGCGGTGCCAGGACTGGTCCCCGCTGAGCGCTCCCTGTGCAGGTGGGCTGCCGCCTCCGGCCGCTTTCTCTGTCTGTCATCACCCCCATCAGGCACACGTGTGCGTGAGTGTGTCACTAAGGGAATCAGCAGGTGAGAAAAACAGAGAGCAGCCAGCCTGCCAGTCTGGGGGCTTGGCTGGGTCATGTGGGAGGAGAATCAGTGCCTTAAATAAGCGGACAGTGCCACAAAGAAGGGCACCCCCCTGTAATGCTTGACACAGTGTAGGTGTTCCATGAATGGTGCGGCATGAAGAGGCTCACACTCTCTGTGCAGCCTTCTCTGCAGGGTTTATACTTCGGTGCTCCACGGTTGCTGTCCGGGCAGGGAAGGCTCCCTGAGACTCCCGGGACCAGGTGTGGAAAGCTGCGGGTCTCCTCCAGGGTCTTGCTCAGGTCCTGAAAGAGGGCTCACTAGGAGTGGGTGAAGTATGATGATCCTACAGGCAAGCAGGTTATCAGAGTCCGAGCAGAGGGCACGGTGGAGAAGGGAGGAGAGGGGGTCATTGTCCCTCACACACATGGCCTTCCTCTCTTCCACTTTCTGCTGGGGCACACACATGTGAGCACACATGTACCCCAGGAGAGAGTACAGCCACAACTCGGGTTGAACGGCAACTTTGTGCCCAGCATTCCCGACCTCCGTTTCACACAGAATCGGCATTTGCTTACCTAAGAGTTGCCAATTACTTTCTTCTTTTTTAATCTCCAAAGGCACTTTAGTAGTTGTCTCTCCTACACTGGACAATTTTAAGTTTAATAATGATGAATCAGAAGGAGATGGAAGCTCTAATTAGCATCAGAAAGAATCTTGCCATGTGGGAGGAGGGAAGCGTGCTGTCCTTTGCGCATTCACCACTGAGCTCTGTCCCCTCCTACTGGACGTGCCACTGGTCCACTGACAGACTGGGGAGGTGAGGATAGGGCCACCTGGGGAGGAGGGATGCGAGGGGAAGACCTGAGAGGAAGCCAGAGAGGAGAAAGGTGTGACGAGGCTGCAGGCAAATCTATCAAAGGGTTTGTGAATTATCTCCAGGAGTTGTCAGGTTGCTTTCTCCAGAAGGACCTTAAAAGCTGTCAGTCATGTACCTCAACAAACAAAAGCAAATAATCCAATCAAAAAATGGGCAGAGGAGCTGAATGGGCACTTCTCCAAATAAGAAATTCAGATGGCCAACAGACACTTGAAAAGTTGCTCCACATCACTAGTCATCAGAGAAATGCAAATTAAAACCACAACGAGACATCGCCTCACACCAATAAGGATGGCCAGCATCAAAAAGACAAACAACAACAAATGTTGGCAAGGTTGTGGAGAAAGGGGAACCCTCCTACACTGCTGGTGGGAATGTAAATTAGTCCAACCATTGGGGAAAGCAGCATGGAGGTTCCTCAAAAAACTCAAAATAGAAATACCATTTGACCCAGGAATTCCACTCCTAAGAATTTACCCTAAGAATGCAGCCGCCCAGTTTGAAAAAGACAGATGCACCCCTATGTTTATCACGGCACTATTCACAATAGCCAAGAAATGGAAGCAACCTAAGTGTCCATCAGTAGATGAATGCATAAAGAAGATGTGGTACATATACACAATGGAATATTATTCAGCCAAAGAAGAAAACAAATCCTACCATTTGCAACAACATGGATGGAGCTAGAGGGTATTATGCTCAGTGAAATAAGCCAGGCGGAGAAAGACAGGTATCAAATGATTTCACTCATCTGTGGAGTATAAGAACAAAAAAAAGGAGCAAAAGAGCAGCAGAATCACAGAACCCAAGAATGGACTAACAGTTACCAAAGGGAAAGGGACTGGGGAGGATGGGTGGGAAGGGAGGAATAAGGGGGGTGGGAAGAAAGGGGGCCTTACGATTAGCATGTATAATGTGGGGGGAGGCACGGGGAGGGCTGTGCAACACAGAGAAGACAAGTAGTGACTCTATAGCATCTTACTATGCTGATGGACTGTAATGGGGTTTGTGGGGGGGACTTGGTGAAGGGGGGAGTCTAGTAAACATAATGTTCCTCATGTAATTATAGATTAATGATACCAAAATTAAAATAATTAAAAAACTAAAAAAAGCTGCCAATCATCCTTCATAGCCGTCCCCCCCACCCCAGGGCATAGTGCCCCCGGGCCCATGTCCTCCCAGACATTCTCTTCTCTTCCCCTTCATCCTCTTTTTTCATCAACAGGCCCCAATGCTGTAGTGGATGACTTTTTCTTTTCTTTTCTCTTCTCTTCTCTTCTCTTCTCTTCTCTTCTCTTCTCTTCTCTTCTCTTCTCTTCTCTTCTCTTCTCTTCTCTTCTCTTCTCTTCTCTTCTCTTCTCTTCTCTTCTCTTCTCTTCTCTTCTCTTCTACTCTCCTCTCTTCTCTTCTCTTCTCCTCCTCTCCTCTCCTCTCCTCTCCTCTCCTCTCCTCTCCTCTCCTCTCCTCTCCTCTCCTCTCCTCTCCTCTCCTCTCCTCTCCTCCCTCCTCCCTTCCCTTCCCTTCCCTTCCCTTCTTCCCTTCCCTTCCCTTCCCTTCCCTTCCCTTCCCTTCCCTCCCCTCCCCTCCCCTTCCCTCCCCTCCCCTCCCCTCCCCTTCCCTTCCCTTCCCTTCTCTTCTTTTTTAAGCCTTCAGACAAAGGTCCACAGAGAGGGGAATGAATATCAGAACAAATATTTGTTGGTATGTTTTTAACACGAGACTCATTCAAATTGTGGTCATATACTGACTGGTTGAGCATCTGAGTGTGCCACAAATGCTTCAATGCCAGGTACAAAAATGAGCAGTTAAGCTTCTTAGCAAAGGGTCAAGCAAAACCAAAACGTCTACAACACATTCAGTAAAAAGATACTGTTCATCATTGGGATTTTACAGAAGAACTATAAACATCTGGAAGGCACATTTCCAGACTGTTGGCCAGCAAGAGGAGTCCTGCTAACCCACATTTTGCAACCATCTAGATTTTCTGTATCTTCCTTCTGACAATCAGAAGCAGTTCTCAGTGAGGTCTGGCCCACATCCTCCTGCTTGTGTTTAAGTGACCAGACCTGGGAGTCCAAAGAGCTAGATCTTACACACTGAAGGTGGCAGTCCCTGCCTTTGTCCCATCCAGTTCAGGTGTGTGTTTGCTTGTTTTTAACTTTTATTCTGCTTCATTTGCAATCATACATCTCTGAATAATGTAGGGGCAAGACAAGAGACACAACTTCGGTGAAAGAGGTTGCCTTAGAAACTGTTTTTAATGGAAAAATCTACAGTGATAGCAGCCATGATCAGTAGGAAGCTATTTTCTATGGGCTGATATATTTGAGTGAAAGGCAGAAAGAAAATGAGATAATTTGGGAGAAAAACAAGATAGAATGTCATAAAAGCCCACAGGAAGCATGAGGAAGCATGGATCAAACTATGTTTGCAAAGTTGAGTGGTGACAGGAAGAAAAAGGAAAATCCAGGGATAAGACACATTTTGCCACAGAAATTGTGGAGAATTTATAGAAGTCATAGAGTTCAGATCTTTATTTTAGTAATTTAGCATGTGAATTGTAGGCATGACATTTGACTTTGATAGCCTTGTTTCTTCAGTGAATTGAGAATAAGATTTCTTTCTTTCCAGAAACTGCTGAGTTTACAAAAGGTGTTGAAGTTTGCATGTGAAGGGGTGGTGGGGCTGTGGGGCGGATGTAAAATGCAGTTAGGGAGACTATTTAGAAAGATTTGGCATTGATATTGTGGAGAGAGAAAGTCAAGGCAGAATTTAGTTGAGAAGCTCAAGTGTTAGGACTTTTCAAAATGTTCCCAAACTGTTTCAAGGTCTCACCTAATAAGACATCTACCAAGAATCACTGCCTTGGGTGATTCTCTCTCAACCCCCTCTCACAATCCTCTCTCAACCCCCAGCCATGCAAGGCCCTTGGCCCTTGTGTATCGCTTGTGGTGCAAACCCAGCATATGGATTTCCATACTTTTTTCCATTCCTTGTGTGTGAATTAGCTAGCAATGGATTGCTCTTCCAACCTAGGGTTATCCCTTGTTCTGCGCTGAGCCTTACTGGGGCCAGGTCTGGCCTAGCTCTGTACTGTTGGACTATGATGGAAAGCCAGAGTCCAGGGTCAAGGGCTAAGCAGGATGTGGATGACACTACTTTCTCCAAGCAGCCCTGTCAAGGTCTCTGCCAGCATCTGTGAAATAAAGTGATGGGCACAGCCTGCTTCTCTCTTTTTTGAGAATTTGTCCACTTGAGAATGCAAAGGCTTAAACCCACTTCAAATACAATACCAACTACTCTAAAACCATTGATGGTTTGCATGATCTTGGGAAAGTGTTTGACCCCTCTGGGTCCCGTTATTTTAATTGAGTATGTTAGACCACTCCAACTCAGGATGTTACGTGAGGCAGATGCAGTGTCCTTTACAGTGTGCATGGGAGAATGTGGGTTAGCCCACAGTCACGCCAAGTGGGGAGCGAAACAAGGCAATGTTTTACTGTAAGGTACTGTGCTTGTCCCATCACCCTGCATGTGCAGCTGCAGGAGTGGAGGCCTTCTGGGAGACAGAATTGGTGAAGTATTAAGGAAACATTTCTCTTTCTTTCAGACCAATGATGCCTTAGGAGCCACCTGGAACTGGCTGTACTTCATCCCCCTCATCATCATTGGATCCTTCTTTGTTCTCAACCTAGTCCTGGGAGTGCTTTCCGGGTAAGCCAGATGTGTCTCTCAGATTCTTTCTAACTATAAACTAATACTCCTGACTCCTGGCAGATCCATACATTTAACCTTCATTTTGGAGACATTAAATGAGCAGCCCCTGAGTGCCCAATGTTGTCTTAGGTGCTGGGAGTGCAGTAGTGAACCATCACTCTAATGCCTTTTATTCTTAGGAATTAAATCTTTAAATCAGGCACAATGCTGAACACAGTATCTAGTGAGAGTTCATTTCTCCACCCATCTTTTCATTCAGTCAGCTGTCATAGACCTTCTTTGTCAAACACTGTGCTGGTTGTTGGGGATATAAAGTTGAATAAGATACAGGCTTTACCCTCAAAGATTCTTACTCCGTTTTATATTGAACATCAAATCCCCATTTTGTAGCTTGAATTTTGCCCTTCATTCAGTAAGTACTTGATGTCCCAAGCCACGGTAAGCATTGCAGGGAGTGCACCGAGTCTAAGGCATGGCTCCTGCCCTTATGAAAATTATGTTTTGCAGAGAGGATAACATAAAACACTTGAAACAGAGAATGGGAGTTTCTTTTACTGATTAACATAAGGTGAAGATCATTTGTTTTGGGGAAGTGATAAATCTATTAGTCTGAACATATCAGGAATAGTTTCATGAAGGATTAGAAGTTTGCTTAAAATGTAAAATATGAAGTAAGATAAAATAGAAGATATTGGAGTGAACAATCTCTGAAGGGGAGGACCACCCCATAAACAAAGTTAAAGACATGAGACATCTCATGGAGTGGGAAGATTGTAATGCAACCTGACTTATCTAGAGCAGACATATTACTTTGGGAAATGAAAGGTAGAAAATAGGAGGGCTATAACTGGGATAACTTTTAGAAGGTCTTAAGATTTTTCTAAGCAAAACTGAATTTAATTTCTTCTCTGAGTGGCATAAATTTTTCAAATGGAAATTATAAGGTGGTACCTCTGTTTAAACATGGGAAGATTGAGCCAAGCTGGTCATCACTTGTAATCCATTAACACAGAAAATGAGCTTTGAGAAGGGCATGACAATAGAGACCAGGAGAGGAATGACAACAGATGAGAGATTTCAACAACATTTTTGAAGCAGAAAGTAAATGGTAACTGACCTAGTGGTGGAAAGCTAAGGTTTAATTACCTAGCATGAGTTATGCCAATAAAAAGCAAAGTAATCGCCCTTCCGAACCCTCCAGAGCCCAAGCTTGGGAATTTGAGGCACCAGGTATGTCTGAGAGAAGGAATATGGGTGGCACTAAAAACAAGAGGATTAGTCAGAAGTCCTTCCAAGAAACACTTACATGCGCTCTTTCTGGTAACTTAGATCTCTACCCCGAGACAATGCTGACAAGTATCTACACCATCCAACTCCACCCTAGCTGAAGTTAGGAGATTACTCTCTCTAGAGGCTGAATCAGAGAAACTTGGGATGATAACAACAGGTGCCTCTGAGGGCGGCTGATATGTTGGAGTGAAAGCAGCAAGTTAAATCCAGGTCCGCAAACTGAATGTCATTCTCCCGGCCCATTTTTACTGCCCAGTTCGGAGGAATGTAGCAATCTGGCAGGGGTTATTTGTATTCCTCTGTGAGGAAACTATTTGTGTTAAGAGAAAAGACCTACATATTCTGATATTGAGATTGACCAGAGAAATAGTTACCACCTACTGCCCTCAGTGAGGCGTATGGTTCTTCTTTTCCTGCGGCTTCTGTGATGAATTACCATGAACTCAGTGGCTTAGCACCGTGAGAGCAATTAATTCTCTGATCACTCTGGAGGCCAGAGATCCCAAATCTGGCAGGCCATGCTCCCTCACAGAACTCGAGGAGAGGATTTATTTCCTCTTCCTTCCAGCCTCTGGTGGCTCCAGACATTTCTTGGCTTGTGTTTGTGTCACGCTCATCTCTGCCTTCCTGGTCGCATTGCCTTCTTCTCCTCTGTCGTCTTCCTCTGCCTCTCTTTGGAAGACACTTGTCATTGGATTTAGGTCACCTGGATAATCCAGGATACCCTCTTCATTTCAATGTTCTTAACTTGATTACATCTGCAAAGACGTTTTTTCCAAATAAGGTAACTTTCACAGGTTACAGGAACTAGGATATAGGCATAGCTTTTTTTTCGGGGGGTAGACCCACCATTCATACCATTATACTCACCTTTCTACAAGCCCCCACCATGCACACAGAGTTTCCTATAAGCCTTTTGTGCCTTGCTTTTAAATATGAAAACACTGCTAGGGATCATCAGTACTTGAAGAAAATATACAACATGTAGAAAAAAACCAAAATAATAAATAGATAAAAGGAACTTCAGGGACTATGAACAATGCAAGGAACAGAAGATAACTTTCAAAAAGTGTAATTGATATCTGCTGAGATATGAGAAGTAATTTTATCCATGAAATACCAGATTGCTATTTAAAAAGAGAACATTTAATGGTTAAGAGCTCTTGGAAATTAATGTAAAACAATTAATGGTAAAATTTCCATTAATGTAAAATGAAGTAATGTAAAAAATGTAAAATGTAATACAAAAAGATAATAAGTGGTCGGAATATGAAAGTTGATGAAATCACCTAGAAAGTAGAACAAAAATAAGAAAATCAGGAGTGGCTCAACATTCAACTAATAAGATTTCCATAAAGAGAACAAGGAAATGGAGTAAAGAAATTATCAAAGAAAAATACCAAAAGTGTTCCCAGAATCAAAATTCACATTGCCAGAGTAAGAGGTCTATTGAGACATGTGCAAGGATATTCTTTGCAGTGTTGTTTTTTGGTGGTGGAGAGTTGGAAAAACCTGGGTATCCATAATTGCGAGGGTAGATAGATAAACTGTTGGTTGCATGCCAGGACATACTATGCAGCAATTAGGAGTAACAAATATAATGCACACATGGCAACACAGTGTACCTTAAAAACATAGTTAGATGAAAACAAAAGGAAACAGTATGATATGATACCATTTACATAAAAAAATACATATGTAATACACAGTGTGTAAAAATGCATTTGAATAAAAATACACACTGAGTACAGGTTTCCCCCACTATCTGAAAGTAGATTGTTCTTGTGAAACCTTTTGTAAGCCAAAATAGTAAAAAGTGAAGAAGTAGTTACCATTTTGCAGAATCAAAAATCCTCTTTGAATTTCTTTCAGTTAGCAAAAACAGGTACTAATGTCAGTCTTTTGTAAAAGTGAAGTTGTATATGGTGAACTTTCTGATAGTAGCGGAAACCTGTATATTGTGATGGTAGTTTGTATGGCATGGAGATGGGAGATGGGTGTGGAGATAACAAGGAACAATGGAATTCAATTAATTAGGAATGAAAATGCCCACTGAGCATGAAGCAAAGCACAACTAATGAAAAGACATTGCACCAAGATAAGTCATCATGAAATTTCAAATTGAGATGCCTTGGGCATCTCAGTGTTAGTGAAAATTAGAAATAGAGATGTTCCGAGAACCTTCTGAAGATAAAAAAAAAAAATCCAGGATAGAATTCTATACCCAGCCACAGTAGCAATTATTTGTGAAGATGGAATAACAATATTTTAAGACTCTCATTCTGAAGAAGTTAGTGAAGAATATCACTAAAAATAAGGAATTAACTGAAGAAAGAGAAGGACATGATACTCATGGAAACAAAGAGGAGAGAGGTAAAGGGGATTTCCAGGATGATGATGAAGGGAACTATAGGATGACAGCTGTCAGAAGGCCTAGAGAGCAGCAAGTTCAGATTTGAGGAGCATGACACAGGGCTTTAAAAGTGCTGTCTTTATGGAAAAAAAATGCAACTAATTTACTCCCTGATATATATTACTGTATTCAGAAGAGTTGAATGGTTTTGTCAAATTTATGTATGTATGTGAATATGTATATATAAATATTAGTATATGAATACCTGTATCTGTACACACAAACCCTATCTAAGCAATTAAGTCCACAAAATACAAAAGTCTTGTTACTAAAGGAATATAAGCATAGTAAATCCTTCATACAGCTCAACTGCCAACCAGATTTACACTGTTAACACTGGATTTTGAGATAGCCTCTGATGGTGTTGTAATTGCTTTGAGAGAATGGGGGAGGGGAAGGGAATGTCAAAGACTAAAATCTTAGGTTCCACAGGAAGAGAGTCTTTAAGCAATATTTAAAATTGAAAGATAAAGAAATAGTAGTTCAGTAAGTATAATATTTCAAAAATGGGAAATGAGTACTACAGAAAAACAGGTGAAAAAGTTACAAGTGGTGTGTCCTCGGGCTTAAGATTCAGGGGCGGGGAGGAGTGAGGCAGTGGGCTGTTATTTTTTCATTATAAGCCTTTTTAAAATACTTGACTTTAAAATTCAACATGTATTACTTTGAGAAAGATATTAATTATATTTTAAAGTAAAAATATTGTACAAAAATGTATAGGATGAAAGGAGCATATATGACCATTCATCTGGCATCAATGGGGGAAGGATTGTCATGGGGAGAGACCAGGGTCAGTAGGATTAAGGAAGAAATAACCATATCCGTCCAACTATGTGGTACTAAGAGCCTGCAGCAATTTTTGAAATGGTTATGAAGGAAAACAGGAGACATTGTGAAGGTGTTCTAAATAGTGCACATCTTAAGTGGACAGTCATAAGACTTCACAGGATTTCTTATACAGTTATTCATTCAGTGAACATTTATTGACATCCTTTATGCCCCAGCCCTACTCTAGGTAATTAATTCTCTCTACAAAGCCTATACTTACCTCTCAATGCTCTTCCCTCAGTGATTGCCTGTGGGAGGGGCCTGACTTACAGACTTCTTTCTTCAGATATTTCTGCAGAGGGGATAATCTTTTGTTTATGTAATCTTATCTGAAGTTCCTAACCTTACTGATTTCCTAAGTGTGTCCTATGTTTTAGTTTAGAAAATTCAAGTCAAATTCTTCCTATTTGAAGAGGAAGAAAAGTTTTGCCATGAAGTCATTGGTTTCCAGGTTAGACTCCACACGAGGTCAAGATGTATTGGAACAGAGCTGGAAACAGAGCTGCTCTGTCCCTAAAGGACCATTGCTTGTGTCTGACCATATCCACCCCAATGGACCATCTCTGGTTTAGAATTGTATCTTTTAATTCCCGTACCTCCTTCTCCAGATGGGAAAGAGTGGCATGCTGGGAGAAGCATGACCTTTGGCATCTGACACTCATTGGTGTGAACCTAACCCTGCTGCTCGTTAGCGTTGTACATTTGGACAAGTTACTCTAAGCCTGCTTCCTCCTCTGTGAAGTGGGATAGCGATATTTCTGTCTCTGTCTGTCTCCATTTCTGTCTCTCTCTCAGGCTTAGCCCAGGGTCTGGTAAGGAGTAGCCATTAGTTCTTAGACTCTTTGAGAATATTGAGGTTCATTTTCTCCACCTGTTAGGTACAACTGGCTATCATCTGAGTAGCAG
Organism: Manis javanica; assembly: GCF_040802235.1. Lineage (NCBI taxonomy): Eukaryota > Metazoa > Chordata > Mammalia > Pholidota > Manidae > Manis > Manis javanica. The sequence goes on from NC_133166.1 coordinate 89,884,038, forward strand.
CCTATGATGTCTGGCTTGAACCAGCTGTGAGGCCATCACTTCCTCTCTCTAACGGGGAGATGGCCTCCTCAAGTTGGGAGATCAAACAGAACTGGAATGGCATATGCCTCCTTAGCACTTCTGGAAAAGCCTAGAAGTGACAACAGCAGCTAGAAACAGCCAGTATGAATAAATGCTGACATTCAAAGGAGTGTTAACAATAGGGGCCTTACAGGCTGGGACTGACATATTTCTGTACCAGTTTCTTTTTCATGTTCTGATGCTCAGCATGTATGGGATTTCGCTGGTGTCTGCAGAGGGCTCAGCAGCAGCCGGTTCTGTACGGGGATCCATAGGCTCTCCCTTCTGCTTGCCTTGGCTCTCACATGCCTCTGAAGGGACAGAGGCTTTCTCCCTGGGCTAAGGGTTTGGTCAGGTGTTGTGCGTGAAAGACAGGGAAAATCTGTGAAGTTTTATCACCAGGGGACATGTTTTCAGTAACCTGCAGGCAGTTTGAATGCTCAGTACCAAGGCCTTCCTAAAACAGAGAGAGAAGGCAATGGAAGAAGGGGTCCCTGTGCTGGACAAATGATGAGAGGGGCCCAGGTAAGGGCAGGCAGTCAGGCTTCAGTGGTGCCCATGGCCTGCTGGACACCAAGTGTGGAAATGACTGAGGCACCCCTCCCAGGGGCATGAGCCTTGGTGAGAGGAGGGCTATGAGGTATGTTTGCCCGGGGTATTTAAACAGGAAGTGTGGAAGGAGCATTGTAACCTTTTTACTTGTCTCAGAGGAAATGGGATTTGATGCAGATCATTAGCTTAGGCTTGAGGAGAAGCAGAGCTTCCTGCCTCCTTGGAAACAAGCCAGGGCGGGCTGCATAAGCAGGTCCTGAAGTGCCATGGGGGGCCGTAGGGCAGGAGGCTCACACAAACAGAAAACGACCCGGAGCCATCCCACCGCTTCTGCTCCCAGCCCCCAGAGCTTCCAAGAGAGGGAGGAGGCTAGGGGAGCAGTAGTGCTGTCGCCAAACCCAGGCAGGGGCAGCCGGGCCAGGGGCTGCTTAAGATGCACACAGGAAGCAGCGCGAAACCTCACGTATGAAAAGCAGACTAGAGTTTTCGAAGTCCCTTTGCCTCCATGATCTCATTTGTTCCTTGTAACAACTCTACAGTAAGTAGACACTATCTTTATTTACAGATGGGAAGGGTGAAGTTTAGAGGGGCTAATCTAGTAGTTACTGACAGAGGTGGGGCCAGAGGTTATCATTCTCACCTTCTGGTTAAGTACTTATTTTAATATACCAGGTGTCCTCCATCTAAGGATACTGGCCCCTGAGGTGGCACTAGAAAAAGGATGGCAAAGGATTAACCTAGAATATCATCCTGACTATACAGATTTTGGTGCCAGTTTTAATCTGTACGTGCACTGATGCCCACTCTTACTCCCAAACACTGGTCTTTACATACATAATGTGACCTGGTACATACAAGGTAGAAAACGCTAAGACCCGCTGCCCGGCACTCTTGCCCTGAGGACTGATGGGGAGTGGTGAACTGTCTGGGTGAGGGAGGGAATTCTTCTGGTTGCATCTCTTGAATGAGTGGAGTGGCTTCCATAATAAGCAAGACAGCAGCTGATAATAGCCACCAACTCATTTACTGGGTAGGTTTGACAATTCAGTGCAGCTCAGCAAATATTTGAGTGTCTCCTATGGATAAGATACCTTGCTAGACTCTGAGATTACAAAGATGAATAAAATAAGAGGATTGTAGACTAATTAAGGAAATCATTCAAAATACACGTAATGGAGTTTACGTTCAAACAGGTCCAGAATTTTAGCTCTGTCAAAAACTGATGTTCATATGTGTTGTACATTTTGGGCACCTACTATCTTGCAAGGCATTGTTGAGAATACAAATAGATTGTTGACTCGGACCTAGGTCCTGTCCACAAGAAACTAATAAGTGTTCCTTCAGTATTAAACTGTGGGGATCCTAAGTCATCTGCCATTGCTTCCCTCAGGATATTAGGAGGTGGCACCTGAGTATTTCCCAGGCCTGACTTGCAAAAGTGTCCAGTGGGCTTAGGAAGGAAACTATTTCTGCCCAGCTCAGTGGTCCAGATGAGCTCTCTGAGGGGTTGGTGGGTATTCGTTTGACATGTGTCTGAGCTACCCGAGGCAGGCTGACATGGAAGGTGACTGGCTAACATAAGTATGTTGCTAAACTGCACAATAATTCTCCTGCTAGGATTCTGACCTTGGAATCAATTGGTAGAAATTGAGTCATTCACTCAGCTGAAAGTTACTGAGACTTGCTGTATGTCACCCACCGCTGGGAGTTGGGATAGCAGATCAAATAAGGTCAGAAAGCTGCTACCCAAGGAGCTTGTCGTCTAGGTAGAAAGACAGTATAGGGTGGGCATTTAAATTAGAAGGGGGTGAGAATCAGGCAAGGCCACACAAATTGGTGAATCATTTGGAAGAATGAGTAAAGGCCAACTAGAAGACGGCAGGGGACGTTCTGGCAGGTTGGGAGTCAAGAAAGTGTAATGGCCATTCCAAGGGGCTTGAGTGAGTCACATTGGGGGAGGTAGAGATGAAACTAGAGGCATAGGCAGAGGCTCTGAAGGGCACATCGTACAAGCTGAGCTAATGAGCTAAAACCTCATGCCAGCAGCTCGTGGGAGGTTCTCAAGTTGTAAGCAGGGAAGACGACCTGAAGACCTGAAGTCTGCATTTGAAGATGATCACTCTGGAGAAAGCATGAAGAGCAGCAGGACTGGAGGCAGGGCAACAGATGCAGAGAGCAGAGAGAAGCGGTGGCACCCGAAGGAGGCCAGCAGAGTGGAGGGGGGGAGGATGCCCCCCATTCCAAGCCGTGTTGGCGGGATGGGAACTGCCTGATGTGGCGACTCGGTATGGCTGAGTACTGGGGTGGAAATCACAGGGAAGTGCTTGCTTCTAGGCTCAGTTGAGCCTCTAGGTAGATGGGGAACACAGGGCACAGACGTTTTAAGGGAAAGAGTTTACATTTTGCACCTATTAGGTTTGAGAAGGCATAACACACATTACGCCTTCTGACTGGTTCACAGCAATAATGTAGGGTTTGTTTAAGGTTGTTTTTTTTTTGTAATCTGTCCTTTATTGAGACTGTACTTGCACCAAACTTCGTGCCAATGCCCTGACACCCTTTGTTTCATTTAAACCCCTCAGTGACCTTGTAATGTCTTACTTTTATAAATAGGGTAACTGTGACAAGGAGGTTTGGTAATTTGCTGAAGCTCACAGAGTTGTTAAGCAGCAAGTTCAGAATTTGGACTAAGGTGTGCCAGGCCCAAGCACCTATGTCTTCAACACATCTTGCATATAGTTGAAATGTCCATTTTGGAAGGAAATTATCTGGCATCCAGTACAGCAGAGCTTGATGGAAATGAAGGGGCCCTTAGTGGCTGACAAGGCAGTAGAGCTTTCCCAGGCTGCAGACAGAGATCTCATGTCAAACACCTTCGTGACCAAACACAGAGTAAAGTGTTTTAGTTTCCACCTTGATGGGCAGGACATTTTCCTGGATGAGCTGCATGACCGTGGGGATCACATGCAAAGCTATGGGAATTAGTGGAAGGAGTTTGCAGTTCCTGAATACAAACCATTTTGTATGCCAGTTGTCAAAGTCATATGATGAAATCTTAGAGTGTGATAAAATTATTTGAGATAGAAGGGACTGTAAATAAATGTAGGTTACTCTGGGCCTCCATGTTACAACTGAAACCCAAATAGAGAGTGAAATGACTTGCTCAAGTTATATGCAGATATTTAGGGGCAGCTCTTGACTAGAAACTTGGTTCTCCGGCTCTCTGTCCAGGACGCTTTTTTCTTCACAATAGGATAGCTTAATAGTAAAATGCAGACTTGCTCCACTGTGCAGCTGGGTTTGCATTTCCATTGCTTGTCATCTGGATGACCTTTATGCAAGTTACTTCACATTTATTGTACCCAGTTGCAAATAAAGGATACTAGTATCCATCATACAGGGTTGTTGGGGAAACTAAATCAGGTCATGCATGTTAAGTATTTAGTACTTCGGAGATAGTAAATATTTAATCAGTGTTAGCTGTTTGTAGCACAACCTGGTTTACACCTCAGTAGATGGGTTTGGAAAAGAGTTATTTTCTTATCTACCAAGTATCCATGTTGCGTCCATCAATTGGCATGAGCTTGGATGTCTTTAGATTCCCCTAGTAGGGTTGACTATTCATGACACCCTACAGGGAATAGTAATGATGGACCTTTGGACCATACCCCTGGGCCGCACATGTGGCCATCACCATAGGTACCACCTCTTGTGGTTTCTTAGAAATGCCCTTTCCTTTCTGCCCTCTGCTCCTGTGTGGTCTGGGGTTAAGCTCCCACCTCCACAGTTTTCCTGCTCACCCTCATAGCCTATTTCAGCTTTGACCTCCTTCATGAGATCTTTCCAGATCCATACCCCCCACTCGCATGTTGCCATTAAGATTAAAATCTTCCCCCCATGTTCCCATAGCACTATGTGCCTGTCAATTATAGAACTTGTCTTAATAACATCATGCAATTTTGTTATAGAACTTAATAATAATATGAAAGACAAGACATTTATTGAAGGCTCTGCCCACTACTGCGCTAAATACTTTATATACATTATTTCCATTAATTTTTATAACAGTCTCATGAATAAGATGCTATTGTCAATCCCATTTTATACATGAGAAATCCGAGGTCCTGTCTTCCTTGCATTGGAGTTATGAATGTCCCTGTCCCCTGTTAGGTTCTGTTCTTATGCTGAGGGTGGTTTTCCACACAGTTGGATCTCTCCTATCTTAGTGCCTTGTACTAGTGCTTGATAAGTCGTTGCTGACTTGAAGGGCAACCCAGTAACACCAGGCCCCCCTTTGGGGCCTCCATGCCCTCTGTGACCTCCTGGAGAATAAATAGTATTTCAGGGGACTGAGGAAGAGGCTGTTTCCTGAAAGTCAGAGGTATAATCACTGGCATTGGAGATCCCAGTAAAAACTCCTGAGAGCCTGTTTCAGTCCCTGCTTGCATCTTATAGGTGTTACAGGTAAGTAATTGTCACATGTTGGACATTTTTTCACGTGGTGTCTTGCCGATGGATTTTAGCCCTGGGCAAGTTCACTATGGATTCAGTGGTACTGAGGAATGACAATGGAACATTCTTGGGGTGAAAGGGTTTATACCCAACTTCATTCCCATGGTGGCAGGTCAAGTGCTAGAATCCCATCTGCCTCAGGGCACATCTGCCTCAGGGCAAGCAAGCTGGTCTCTGCCTCAGGGCCTCTCCATCATCCCTGCACCCATCTAAGTCTCTGTCCTCAGCGCTGCTACCCCTCCAGCCCCCGCTCTCCTGCAGCCTTGCAGCCCCGATCCCTGGGTGGAGCTTTTTATATAGAGTCAGTAACAACATATGGTCCACACGTGTGCAGTGGGCCAGCCGACAGGGTCAGGTAACCCTGGCCATAGGAACTTGCACTGTCTCCCCACATGGCTATTGATTTTTTTCTTTCAGTTAAGTGCCTATGACCTTTGCCCATTTTCCTATTGGCCTTTTTATCTTTTTCACATGAACTTATAAAATCTATTTGTATAGCGAGGTTATTAACCTCTTTATGTCATATGTGACAATATTTAGGGAACAATCACTTCTAAAGGATAGTTAAAGCTGTCATCCTTTGGGGAACTGTGGGTAACTAAGTCTGTTGGAAGCAGAAAAAGAGACGAAATGATCCTTCGTTTCTACTTCACAGGGCTTGATTTAGAAAAAAACGTTTCATGTGTATTCCTTTGTTTGATCCTGGGAAGTGTGTTCTGAGCAGGTTACACGTAAGGACGCCGACACTCAGAGTGAGCAAGCGAGAGGCATCACTGAGTGTGGGGGCCTGACCGCGGGCCAGTGCTCCTTGTCACACAAAGACGGCTTCACATCACAGAGCTGGGTTTCCAGGGGAACCTTTGCAGCTTGGGTTCTAGTCAAAGCAGAGCTGTGATTTATGTGCATGTCAAGGAAGTTCTGTTTTGAATTTATTAAGTCAACAAATACTTACCGGGCACCCACTGTATGCCAAATTGTGATCCAGATGCTGGAACTGAAAAATTCCTGCCCTCATGGAGCTTATATCTTATTTATATTCTTGTGTTGCATATATGATCTCTGTTTTCTGGAATGTCACCTCCCCTGCCACCCTTTCAAGGTGATTAGTACCTTAGGAAGATGTAAAATCAGTGCCAATATCCCCAAATTGCCCTGTGTGGATAACTTTATGGGCTGAGCCTCTGAGTGTGAAATGGAATGCAGCTGCTTTAGGGGGAAAAAGGCTCTGATTTATTTTATTTTATTCTTTAAAATTATGTTTCAAGAATCAGACTCTAGTGTACTCTCTCATCTGTCTGCAGGAGCAGGGGCTGTTCCAGGATGGGTCCTCTGGGAGCCTGGGAGGAGGCCGGAGCACCATCGTTAAAGATGCACAGTAGGGATGGAGAAAAGTCGGGGCTGGGAGAAACTAACAGCCACATGAAAAGTCAGCTCTGAGAGGCAGGAGCAAAGTGTGAAGAAAAAGAATAGAGAAACCAGGGAGTAGTACAGACAAGATAAATAATCAAAAGAATATACTGTTTTACAAGGAGTCTTCCTTTCTATAGAGAAATTCAAGCAGTTACATTGGGACTTGATTCCATGCCTTTTGGGGGATGTTAAGATAGCAGCCAAATGTAAAAATGCCTCCATTCTCTGTTGCAGGAGTTTTTGCACATGGAATTTCTAGTTGTCCAAGTTCCTAGGTGCTGAAACGAGCTTGTTATCTCCTCTGCCGTAACCTAACATAGTGTAGACTCATTCACCAACACTCTGATACTTCTCTTTGTGTGTGTGTGTGTGTGTGTGTGTGTGTACAAACATGCACCTATCCACATGCATACATAGGAACACTCATATTTATATGCAGACACACCTATTTTCACATATTTACATGACTCTTTGTGTTCATGCTCAAACTCTAATGTATGTGTGCCCTGTCTGCAGCCTTTGTCCCTCCAGGAAGTATGTAAGTTACCCAGTAGAGGACTGTACCATTCTCTGAATCTGCCTTGCAGTGTACACTATATTGCACACTTTAAACCTATTTCAAGAATGTTTCTATCTTAAAATCCCATATTGCTTATCTGTTTTTCAGAGGAGGAGCTACTCTTTACTTATTGGAATAATAAAATGTAATGTTTAAATAGAAGGTCTTGCTAACAGACAGAGCTGGATTTAATTTCCCTACCTGCTACTAAGCTCCAAAGGGTACATCTTTGCCTAGGTGTCTATCCCTTTGGTGTTGCAAGCTCAGAAAGCTCTAAGTTGAATTCTTTGTCTCATTCTTACCCCACCCCAGAACACACCCACTACTCCTCCATATTCTCCCTCTGTTATCTTTTATCACATTCATTATCCAAGATAGTAACCTTTTAATCCTAATACTTTGCACTTTGTCTCTGCATCTAATCGCTCATCAAGACCTCCTGATTCTACCCTTGAAGGGTTTCATGAACTGTACCCTGAACGAGAGCCATTGCCTCTTTAAGTGCCCTCCCTACTCTAACCCAGCCTGCTCTCCATCAGCAAAGCAGTCTTTCTAAATTAGACATTTAATTACACAATTTGTATACTGTAATTATTTATAATGGCTTCCTATTGCCTAAATAGTAGAATCATTTATGTATCCATCTGTTCAGTTTTTCAACAAATAGATAATGAACTTCTATGTGCCAGCCACTGTTCTAGATGCTGGCTCCATAGCAGAGAAAAAAGAAGTCTTGCCCTCATGGAGTTTGAATTCTAATATGGGGAGATTCCAAAGGTTTTATATTCCCGCTTAGGTAAAGGAAAAGACAAACCCTGTTCTTGAAAAGGAATGTTTCAGATTACAAAGATATCTATTTTACCTGCTTTAGTCTTTAACTTTAATGTAGTATTAATAAACACAAATAAGATTTTTAATTTAATAAATTGAAATTTACTTGAAAACTATGTATAAGAGTAGCTGGGGTGGGCATTTCTTAGCTAATGAAGAATAGGGACTTTTTCTACAAGTAGTAAATTACATCCTAAAACTGCAATAATTAAAACAATGTGGTATGATGTAGGAATAGAAGACCAAAAAGGAGACTAAAATATATGTATGGGAATTTATATTTGCATATGTATATGTGTGGGTATATATATCATTTCAAATTAGTGAAGAAGAATTATTCAATGAATGGTGTTGATAACTGGCCAGCAGTTGGAAAGAAAAAAATTGAATTGGATATCTATCTCTCATAGCTTATAACAAAATAAATTGTAAGTGGAGTAAATACATATGTATTTTTACATTAAACCATAAAAATATCCAAACAGATTATGGACAATTTAAAAATCCTCAAGGGGGAGACTTTTCTAAGTATGATCCCACTCAAGAAGCCATTAAGGAAACAATTGCTAAATTTGAATTTTTAAAAACAAAAATACACTGACTACTATAATTCATTAATAAAATCAAAAAGACAAAATGAACTCATTTTGAATTTTAGATTGAGTCTGCAGAGGATCAGGGAAGGAGGTTAAAAAAGTGATCAAGTAAAGATTGTAAAAAACTCTAGTTGTGGATAGAAATAAGAATCTCAAACATTGATGCCTGGAATGTCAAGAGAAAATGGTAAAGATTTTAGGTATAAAATAGTCAGGGCATGGTAAATGATCGGCTGGGATGGGTGAGGGAAGGTCTTCTGGGAACGTTAGTTGTGAGTGTCTTGTAGAATATCAATTCCATTTATCAATAATGAAAGGGGGAAAAAGCTCTTGTTCTGGGAGGTAGAAGTGTTCCTTTCAGACAGTTTAAGGTTCAGAAGGGCCAAACACATAGGGGATCAGCCAATAACTTTGTTTTAAGAGCAAAGGGAGAAACAATGTCACATACTCTCAGAACATGATAGAGAAAATGGTAAAAATAGATAAGGTGATTCATGGAGGGCATGTAGAAAAGAAAAAAAAAAAGAGCAGAGCAAGGGATAGAGATTACTAGAAACACTAACCATTAAAGAGTTAGAATACCAATACTGGTCAAAAGGCTATCACAAAAGCTTCACATCCTAGAAGACACAGAAGTACAGGGTTTGAAAAGGAATGAGAAAACCCCATTATTTTGCTGAATGAATCATAGAGATCCAGTACAAAGATGACTAAAAAGTAGTTGTTGAAGTTGGCAATGTGGAGGACCTAGCTGGCTTGAAAAAGTTTTGTTTTGAAATAATAATAGAGTCATAGGAAGTTGCAAAAAAAATAAAGTTCAGGGATGTCTCATTACCCTTCACCTTGTTTCCATCCAATGACAGCATCTCGCCTAAGTGTAGTATAGTGCTAACACCAGGAAATGGACGTTGGTACAGAATCCTTAGAGTTTATTCAGATTTCACCAGTCTTACATGCACGTGTGTGTGAATTAGTCCCATGCAGTTTTTTTATTTTGGTGTCATTAATCTACAATTACATGAGGAACATTATATTTACTAGGTTGCCCCCTTCACCAAATCCTCCCGACAAACCCCATTACAGTCACTGTCCATCAGTGTAGTAAGATGCTGTAGAATCACTACTTGTCTTCTCTGTGTTGCACAGCCCTCCCCGTGCCCCCCCACATTATACATGCTAATCGTAAGGCCCCCTTTCTTTTCCTCCCCCTTATCCCTCCCTTCCCACCCATCCTTCCCAGTCCCTTTCCCTTTGGTAACTGTTAGTCTATTCTTGGGTTCTGTGATTCTGCTGCTGTTTTGTTCCTTCAGTTTTTTCTTTGTTCTTATACTCCACATATGAGTGAAATCATTTGATACTTGTCTTTCTCTGCCTGGCTTATTTCACTGAGCATAATACCCTCTAGCTCCATCCATGTTGTTGCAAATGGTAGGATTTGTTTTCTTCCTATGGCTGAATAATGTTCCATTGTGTATATGTACCACGTCTTCTTTATCCATTCATCTACTGATGGACACTTAGGTTGCTTCCATTTCTTGGCTATTGTAAATAGTGCTGCAATAAACATAGGGGTGCATCTGTCTTTTTCAAATTGGGCTGCTATATTCTTAGGGTAAATTCCTAGAAGTGGAATTCCTGGGTCAAATGGTATTTCTATTTTGAGCTTTTTGAGGGACCTCCATACTGCTTTCCACAATGATTGAACTAATTTACATTCCCGCCAGCAGTGTAGGAAGGTTCTCCTTTCTCCACAACCTCGCCAACATTTGTTGTTGTTTGTCTTTTGGATGGTGGCCCCATGCAGTTTTATTTAGTGGAGACTTGTGGAACCACCACCACAGTCAAGATACAGAACTGTTCTATCACCACGAGACTTCCTCATTCTCTCCCTTTATTGCCACACCCATTGTCCCAGCCACTCCCCACAACCCTTGTGACCACTAATCTGTTCTACATTTCTCTAATTTTGTCATTTTAAGAATGTTATATAAATAGAATCATACAGTGTGTAACTTTTTGAAATTGTTTTTCTCACTCAGCGTATTTTCCTTGACAAATCGTATTTTCCCGATTGTTGCATGTATCAATATTTCATTCCTTTCTGTTTCTGAAGAGTATTGCATTGTATGGATGTACCACAGTTTGTTTAATCATGGGGTTATTTTCAGTTTTGAGCTTTTACAGATAAACCTGCTATGAACATTTGTGTACAGATTTTTGTTTGACCATAAGTTTTCTTTCCTCTGGGATAAATGCCTAAGGCTACAGTTGCTAGGTCGTGCGCATGTTAAGCTTTATAAGAAACATCTAATCTATTTTCCAGAGTAGCCATACCATTTTACATGCCTGACAGCAATAATATCTGCAAGTTCTGGTTTTCCCATGTCCTCACTAGCTGGCTTTAAAAAAACTTATTTTTTAAAAAATTTGAACATTTACAAAGTTTAAACATAAAGTTTTAACATTATTGAACAATTATTGAACATTAGTTAACATCACAAATTTATGTTGAAATTTAAGACAATGTAAGTAACGCAGACCAATGATGATTAAATTGAACACATTTTAAAAATATTATAGACCAGTAAATTCTCAGAAAGGGAGAATAAACAAAAACAAATTGGGTGGGTAGGAAAGATGAATAATTTTTAATTTTAACAATTAATGCTTTATAACAAATATAATTATCACAAACACAGCTTCAACCACTAGCTTCTCTTACCAGTTTATTAAAGAGTCCAAGTTAATGTTCCTTGGCTTGCATGACCTCTCAAAGCTTAGCCCAACCTGCTTTTCCAGACTCCATCCTATGTTTCCATTCCTTTAGACCTGCCACACACTCACTGTTCCTGGATTTCCCAGGTACTCACACTTCCATTTCTTCATACCCTTTGCCTAGAAATAACCAATCCCGGCAACCCTCTCTACCCACCTGCTTTATTTGACTGGGGAATTCTGACTCAACTTTCAAGGCCAAATTCCCCTTAAGTTTCCTCATCTGTGTTCTCACTGAGCTCTGGATAATCCTTTATTAGAGCACTTGTCTTATTTGCACTTAGGTGTGGAGGTCTTTGCCCTGTTCATAGGATTATGAAGCCAGGCTCTTTGGTGAATCAAGCTTCCTTTGTCCTGCACTCAGCAAGCATAATTAATAGGTGGTAGGCTCCCATAATGCTCTCTAGTGAGTGAATCAAAGACTCTTTGACATGAGATGTCTGTACTCATCAGAAATTTTCCTGAGATCTTGGGCATTGTTTTCAATGGATATGATTCCCCTGAAACCCGAGTTTAATATTAGTTGAAGAGCTGAGCACAGATTGTTATAGTAGAACTCCATTATTTTGCTGGTGTCAAGGGACAATTCTAAGAACTGTGGTTAGACCTTCCCCATTACAGGGTGACAGTGGGAACATTTGTCATTATCAGTATGGGAGACATGACCCAGTATAATCAAATCGTTGCTATTTGAGGGGCTTTTTAATGGCTTTTTTTTTGCTGTCATAATTTATCATGTGCTCATTTCACTGTAGCTTTTAATGCCCAAATCTCAGGCTTTTCAAGATTAGAAAAACATCTTTTGCTTGAACCTATGTCTTTTTGTCTGATCTGTGGAATCATATAATAATTGCTTTCACCCCATGGTAATGTGTAATAGTGTTAGAGCCTTACTTCATTTTGAGCTTATAGCCCATAGTCAAGCTCCTATAATTAGACTTGTTTTCTGTGCACTTACAGACATGTGCACACCAAGGTGGCTGAAATAATACCTCCCAATTTCCCCGGCTGATAATCACAGTCCTTACAACTTGGTTATATACTGGGTGCTTGGTATTTCTAGCTGTTAAATTCAGGTGCTATTAAAGATGTAGTTGAATTAAAAGTTCTTTATTTTCCCCTTGGTGTCAAGTGCATCACTACATTCTCAACACTTAATTATCATTGCATCCCCAAATATTCCTCACTTAGCAAAAATATTAAAATTACTCTTTCCCATAGAAGAAGCAAACTGAGTGGGTACTGAGATGCTGTGTTCCACAGAGGATGCAGAAAATGAACAGCAGCTGAAAGCATGTGGGAGAAGAGGAGGAACCCCCAGAGCCTGTTAAAGGGATCCTACTGTTCTTCCCCATATTAAACCAAACTTGGAAACTAATGTGTTTACCTGCTGACAAATCCATAAGCTCAAGTCACCAGACCAGTGGAGGCCCCTAACCGTCAGGAGAGTTCAACTGAAATGACAATCAGATGGATGTGCTCTTCCTTCCCCAGGCCTCCCACATCCTTCTGTGCTGAGTGCGCACAGTGTCTCCTCCAGCACCTTGCCAGCACCTTTTCACAGGATGCTCTTCCTTTAGAGCAAGGTACCTGATCATCAAATATAGCACTAGGGAGGCGTGATCTTCTTAGCAGACATTACTACCTCAGCCAGCAGGTGTCTGAGTCCAAGAACTGGGTGAAGAAGACATGAGATAATTTGTACAGGAAGGTAAGGAGAAGAAACCCTCTTGTGATCATTTATGAAAATATTTTTCCAGCAAACATTTAATTCAGCACCCATGCATTGGGCACCCTGAGTTTGATAATGAGCAAGAAGATACGGTCCCTTGCCCTCATGAGCTTCATATTCTAATGGTGAAGACAGAAGACACATGAGAAAACATTCACATAACAGAACAGTAACGGTAAATTCTATGAAGAAAATGAAGAGACTTTGCAGAGCAGCTCTTATTCCCATCTTAGGATGGGAAAAAATCAGACTTTGCACCAGACCCTGGTGGTCTGTCTGGGTCTGACCTCAGTGTCCAATTTGTGGATATCCTTTCCTCAGTTAACATGGCTGCCTCCTTACTGTTCCCCCAGGAGAAATGCTGTGTGTTTTTCTCTGCTGGACAGTGTCAGTTACCACGAATGTGTCATTTTCCATCCAACTGAGCTATGAAAACTGCCTAAGCAACTTACTGAAGGCGTTAATTAAGCCATGTGGGGCACCCCTGTTCTTCAATCAGTGATGTTAGAAAGGATGCTTCTGTGTTCACCAGTGGTGGAAGATGCCCTAGTGGATTAAGCAACTTAATATTCCTTCAAGAGATAATTAGCCAGAATCCAGGACTCTGCTTTTATCCATGTCTCTGCCCTTTACAGTCCCTCAGCATATACCTCTGAATAGGAAAAAAAAAAAAGGCTAAAACGGTCAGAAGAAACCTCAAGGCCAAGTTGTGTCCCAGATCATTGATTCCCGAGAGAGGAGGTGTGTTACTCATTCAGCTGCTCATTTCTGGCCCCTTTTCTCAGCTTTATCCTCAGAAGCAGTAGCAATTTATTCTCTAGGTTGGGCTACACCAGTCATTTCTACAGGCATGTCTAGTCTAGCAAAGATTATTGCTTCTTTCTAGGAATTTCTTGTCCATATAGCCTTTCAATCCTGGTCAAAATTTGCTCCTGCATAAAATCAAAAAGTAGGTGGCACTGGAATCATATCTCTTTGCTCTCCCCAGTTTAATGTCACCATTCAACGTCATCCTTTTGTCAGGGAGGAAAATGATTTGATGGCTTAACTAATTCACATACAAGTGTTCTGGTCCAGGGTTTCTCAGAGAGAAGATGCTGAGAAGAGGATGGGCGCAGGTAGTTTGTTGGGGATGTGCTTCTTAGCTGCAAAGGGAGAGAGTGGGTAAACTGAGACAGAGAAGGGTAAATGCCAAGGAATATGTGTTGAGGGGGTTACTAGTTTGGACTGCTGAGGCTTAATCCTCTTGAGGCTTAATCTGAGAGCCTTCTAAGGGGCCATACAGAAAGTGCCACAGAATTGCTCCATGGAGGCCTGGGAAATTGTGATGTATATTTATACATAATCTCCATTAATTCCTGTCCCTCCTTGAGTCACCTCGCTTATGGGCTTCAGGCTTCTTGGGGGCTGGAGAAATCCCTCTGGCAGAGGAACAGGTAGATGAGGCACTGCGGGATGATGCTGTCCGAGGGCACAGGCCCCGTCCATGGCAGCTTTAGGACAACTCAGAGGTGGTCTGAGGGGTTATACGGTGGGGCCTATGCTGCTTGCTGCTCACTCAAGGAATATTTCATTCATTGGCTGCTTGTTACGTGCCTACCATGTGCCATGAACAGTTTTTCTGAAATTAGTGTCCCAGTAAATTAAAAGAAGCTGTGTGAGAACAGAACTGTGATATAGAGTGGTCAGGGGGAGCAGGTGGTCCCCCTGCCTGGAATGGGGATATCCCTCAAAGAGTCAGGAGATAGTGCTCAGAGACTAGGCGTGCTGCTTTGAAGCCCTGGGCTGGCCAGGACACATCCCGCAAGGTTAGCCGGAGCCCCTGAAAGTTGAGGTCAGCGTGCCCCTCCCCCTTGCCTGCAGCCTGCCTTCCTCCTCCCAGCCCCCATCCGCAGTCCATACCCTGAACCTGCCTTGCAGCCTCCAAGTCATCACCCCTCTCTTCTGTCTTCTCCGCTCCCCTCTGCACCCAGCATGCACTTTTATCCTAGTATGTGCTTGTGCTGCTCAGCCTTCCTGCCTTCACTCCACTGCTCACTGTGAAGCACAGCTCTCCCTTTATCATTGTTTAGCTCCCCATCTACGGCTAATCCTGCTAAGAGCCAGTCTGAGCAATGCTAGAGTCTGGAGCTTTTATGACTTAAGCAATCCGGGATCTCCTTATGTTACCAATGATGGATGATGTAATAAGTAAGCAGAATCTTAATTAAAATACTCATCCATCATGTTTCATGTCACAGGAGTCTAATCTCAAACTCAGTAGGTCTGTAAATTAAAAATATTGGGTCTCAGTAGCCACAGGGACATTTCTATCTTAGAGCCTCAGGACACTGTCCCCTAATTTGGGTAAGTTTCACACCCTCTCAGTCCAGAATTCCTATGTTTTCTGGCCCATTATCTCCACATCCCTGGTGGCAAGAGCGGCGGAGGTATGGGGCTGTCGGAGAAGGATGGGACCCTGAGGTCTGCATGTGAATGCACTTGTCCTGACCCCTCGGAGCACCTGGCCCCCAGCCCAGAGGGCCAGAGCAGGGGACCTTCCAGTGCCAACCCCTTAGCAGCTGTGTGGACCAAATAGGTGTTTCCGTTTCACTTGCGGCTAGCCCCTCAGCCTGCCAGAGCACAGGGGCACCCCTCCCTGTGGGCGAGCAAAGCTGGTGGGAGGCCACGCCAGCCTTGCTCTGATGGTTTGTGTTCCGAGTGAGGTTCAGGCTCACTCTGCCCTGTCTTCCATTCTTTTCCTTCCCTGTCTCTGTCCGGTTTTTGATGGCCAGGTTAATGTTATAATTAAACAAACATTGTAGCAAATTTTCTTTGGGGATTTCCTTTCCTTTCCTTTGGCAACTATAGCTGCTCTGAGCTCCAGAGATCCCCTGTGAAGTGTATCTGAGGCGTTTTCACTTTCCCTTATCTACAGTGGGGATTTTAAATGCTCTTCTCCAGGCCTCATGAATGGTAAATAAGACACAGCCTGTTGATGGTTTATGTAAGTAGGAAGGAATATGTATGCTTCCCTCTGCAGGGAAAGAGGAGGAGGAGAGAGGCAAGCTGATAGCTGATACCCAAGGCCTTGCTCTTAAACATCCCAGGGATTTGGAGTCTGAGAATATTAATTGGCTACAACAAGGGCAGGGCCAATTTCAAACAGCCAGTAGGGATGCTCTGTGCCCAATTAGAGTGTGTGTGAGAAAAATATACCTGGCGGTCATTTGGTCTTGTTTTCTTCCATGTTTCATTTCTTGTGCAAGACACATATGTGGCAGGCAAAGGGAATAGGGAAAGGGAGTTCACAGAGGGGAGAAGAGGAGGAGACATCAACTTTGAAAATTCTAGTTGCCATGACAACATGATGAGCTCCAAAAGTGGCATCTCTGAACTAGTTTTGCATGGGAAGGCAGGGGAGCCCAGAAGGAAAGAATTAAAATAATACAGATAATGACTGCAATCGGGAAGCAAGATACCTCTGAAGAGGCTGTTAGCACTTCTTGCCCCTCTCTCTCGGGACCTGGACCATGGAAGCTGCTTGACCTTGACTGTGGCAGAGATGCAGGATTGCCATTGGGGACAAGAATGCTTTTTGCAACCTCCTGGGCTCTGGACAATGTGCAGCTAAGAGATCTGACAAAAGAAATTCTATATTGTGTGTGCATCACATGGTGTGGAGAATGCTTTGAAAGCTGGGCTCTCTTCCTGCTTTGCTTCTCCTTGTTTCCTCACTCCCACCCACCCTCCCTGACAGCCCTGCTTCCTCCTTCAGGAGGTGTCACTGTGTCCCGAGGGACGCTGCGTGCTGTATCCCTCACTACAACTGTTTAGAACAACATAAACGTTTCCCATTACAAGGGCATTCGTTGTAACAATAGGGCTCTTCTCTCCCGCCAGGTGCCCCAGAGCTCTGTGGGGTTTAGACCAAAGAAGGCAGCATTTAGACCCATAAAATGGGAGGGTTGAGAAGGACTGGTTTGTTTATCATCCTCATATTGGAAAAGCACTCAAAGCATCTTAGAATTGATTGCTCTTAAAGAAGATTCTGTGATAGAGGAATCCCTTTACACTCCCTTATCCTGGTTCAAATGTTCATTTTTTCTGGATTAGAATAGCTATGGGCATTGCAATACATACTCTTCTCTCCTAAAATCAATGTCTGTCGCACAGCATTTTGAACCACTTGTTCTTAGAACTGGACACCTTTGGGGATCCTGCTGCCCCCTCGTGCTTGCTTGATAATGTACCTTGCACACATACATTGCACACATGCATCTACCACCAAGCGCAGTAGCTGGCACACACTGTTTACATTTGTTGAATGAATGAATGTGTGCTTGATTCTGGTTGAAGTATCAGGCCCTCCTTACGTGCACTCTGGCTAGGCTCCAACAAATGGCTGTTTGGTAATGATCAATATCAAACCCAACAGATGACATATAGGTGTATGTAGTTGAACAAATAACCCTAAGGCAGACAGCAATCTCCTGACATAAGCCCATCATTGAGTGCATTCTTTCAATCAGCAAAGACTAATCTGTTAATTTCCTGGCTCTTTTCAGATGCTATTCAATTAAGGTATTGTTATTTGCATAATAGTTCCTGCATTACAAAACATATATGTGGGGAGGAGACCTTCTTTTCCCTGGTTTCATGTTTCCATGTGGAGGAACTTCCCCCAAAAAACTCTCAGCTTCTCTCTCCAGCCTTCACTCATTTCTCCCCCCTTGTAATTGGTGGACTTGGAAGATTTGGATATGCTTCTCTCAGCCTCTTTCTCTTTTTTAGAACCACCTGCCCTCCAGGTGTGTGGACCCTCTCACAGGGACAGTCGCCAGGACAGGCCTGGGCTCTTGAGGCCGTGCCTATGACTGGCTGGGTCACAATGATGGTAAACATTAGAGGAAGAGCTAATGCCACGTTCTCAGTGGACTTTCTCAGAAGTAAAGCTGATAGCATCTTCATTTCTCTGACTCCTGTATGTCCTGTTTCAGTCAGTTCCATGTCAGGAGGAGAATGAATATATGGATCCCCGCAGAACTGTTTTGTTTGATTGGAAAGGCACTTTTTTCCTCTAAATGTGCCATTTTTAATGATACAACACAGTCTCAGATGGGATTTTCATCACATCCAAGGAATCTAGAAATTCCAATGTGGATACCTTAGATATTTATGATGAAGGTAAGTTGGGAATGAGGAGTCACAGAGCAGAAAGTATCTTTATAGCACACTTGATTAGTATATGAGCTTGGGTCACCCATGATAGGAGAATGAAAGGGAGTAGGAGAACTGGGGGCTCTCCTGTCTTTTGGGGACTTATGTCCTGCTCAGGAAGCTAAACCCTGCCAGTCTTTCCTATCGGCCATCACTGCAGTAGGCACTTGGTGAGTGGGAACACCACTGTGGCTTCTACTGTAAGAACAGCTTTGTGGCAAAGGTGGGCTTTAAGCTGGGCTTTGAAGGGCGGCCAAAATTTAGATAAGCCAGGGAAGGTGTGGAGTAGAGTTAGGGGTGGAGAAAGGAACCAGATGAGCACCAGCTTTGAGGCAGGCCCTAGTTTATTTATGGGATAGGAGGACATTGCATGTGAGAGTGATACAGCCAAGGCTGGCTCGGTCGGGTCTGGCAAGATTATGGAGAGTCTCACAAAAGAGGGGGCTTAGGTTTGATCCTGCAGGCAGGGAACTGAGTGGAGGATGCAGGATGACCAGGACAGTATTTTCGGAAGGTAACGTGCAGACCTGCCCCGTGGGCGAGGACACCTGCTTGTCTGTCATCTAGTTCTGTTGCCACCTCCTCATCTCTTCAATCTCCTAGGAGCTCTGCGCTGCCCTGCTGAGCTGAGGACCATGGATGCGTCCCTCTGTCAGTCACTCTGAACTGTGGACAAACACGGCAGAGGAGTTAGTTTAAGCTGCTTCTAAAAGGACTGAGAGCTGAGAGCATTTATTTCACCTGGGCCATGGCTTGGATATTTGGGAATGGTTGTCAGGATACATATTTTTTTGAAAAAAAGACCTTTTTTTTTAGATGAAAGATTAGAAACAATAGTCACCATTCACCTGACAACACACCACTGTCTGAGAGCCTTAGCAAAGGGCTGTATTGTAGTAACAGTTATAGTGCCGATAACAGCTACTGTTTATAAGTATTAATTGCATGTGAAGGCTTTTCTTACTGTGTTTTGCTGCATCTCTCACACACACATGTCTCTAACAAGGACATCCTGAATAGGCATTAGGATTTTAAAGTGCTGGGGGTAAATGTAGACAAAGCAGGTAACCCCGGTGTGAAGGTTTTGGAAGGGCTCCTTGCCAAACGTGGGAGGCAGCCCACCGTGGGGCTTTGGGAATTAGGGGGCTCACACTTGAATCCTATCTCTTCATTTAACTAGTTGTATGACCATGGGCAAATTTCCCAACCTCTAGAAGCCTTGGTTTCCCAACCTGCAAAATGGGGATCATAATACTTACATAGAGGGTTTTATTTTTGGTGTTGATTAAGTGAGATAATTAATGTAATGAACTTAGACAGTGACTGACACTTAGTAAATGTTCAACAGTGTAGAGCTATTATCATTGAGGGCCTGCTTGCCTAACCTCCCATGAATCATGATTTTTCTATCATCCATTATGTATTTGAGTTGAGGCTTCATAAGAGCCTCTAGATAACTAAAAATATCACATATGGTGAAAGTTACCCATTTTCTCTCTCATGGTCCTTTAACACCTTGGCACAATTCATTTACTAGCACTTTAGAATAACAGAACCCCAGGAAAGAGGCACCCAGGTGGAAAGAATCATTTTAATAACTAGGAAATAAAGTAGTGGAATCTGAAAAAAAAAAGGAGGAAAGCTAACAAAATGGGTTGAATAACCACAGTATGATAGGAAAATTTTCATATATTATCTATTTACTTCTCATAATAACTCGGTAAGATAGGCTGTGTTCTCCTCCTAGTACAGATGGGGAACTGTAGATCCTGGGAGATTAAGTAGTTTGCCCAAGGATCCCCAACTAGTAAGTAGGGGTATCAGGATTTGAATTCAGGTCTCTCTTAATTCAACTTCTGTGTGCTTTGCCCTGTATTCTACTGGCTCTCTGGAAATGCACAGAACAATGTTGCCTATTAGAGGAGCACAAACTCAGGAGGCCAAGGGTCCTGAAGAAGCCAGAGGAGGCTAAGGACATAGTGCCAGGAAAACCACATATAAACATGTGAAAGAGGTGAGCATGCTAACAGAAAATGGGACAAAAGTAGAGGAAAGGTATACTTCCACAGTTTCTACTTCCAGTGTCCCTTAGTGCTGGCTTGGTCTGGGGAAGACAGACAGAGCCCATGATCACACTGCAAGGCATGTGATATACCAGACAGGGCTGCAGGGCCTGGGGTTCTGAGGGGGGCTACTCTCCCCCAGCCCCATCAGTGGCTGGGCAAAGAGTAGGCCATACTGGGCAGTGGCCAGGGGGGCTTAGGATAGGCAGGCCACCTGCTATTTGCCATAGCAGTGTGCAGAACTGGCAAATCCAAGTCCACAAGGGGACCAAAGTCAGGGTGAGGGCTGATTTTCTAAAGCTGGGTCCCCAAACTCTGGAGCTAGGCAGAGACCAGGAGTCAGGATATAGGCTGGAGGACCCAGAGGTTAGTAGGGGACAGTGAGTGAGGAGAATCAACATGGGCACTGGGACATGGCCCTGGGCATATTCCATGGGCAGGGAGTGGGCTTTTAATGGTGTTCGTATGTCCTCCTTGTGAAGGCAGCTGGCCACTTTTCAAGGAGCCATGTGTGATGTGCTGTGATGCATGAATCTGCAGCCATCAAGGTGAGGATGTGATTTGGGGTGAAAGTATAAGCCAAGAATGTGACAATCAAATGGGCTCCAGTGCATGAAAACTGCTCCAGTGAGAAACGTGTAGGCTGTTAACCAACAGGGCCAAAGAGAGTGCAGGAACTGTGTGTTCCACCAGTGCATTTCAGCCACATGCAAACCAGCCCCAGCCCACCTGACCCTGCTTCACCAGCTCCCTGCCTCCAGAAATGAAGAGCCAAGAAAGGAAAACCTCCTGGGAGTGTGGTTTCTACACTTTTCCAGCCATAGGTCAACTCAAGGCAAACATCACCACACCCTTGTACCTGTCCCCTGTTATCCCCAGGGAATCCACATTGCCAAATCAATAGTCATGAAGCTCTTTCAATTCCTGTAAGCATCTGAAAGCCTTTATGACTTCATCAGGACCCTCCCTTTCTCCTTAAGTTCCTCTTTTTCACTTCTTACATTTCTGACCACTCCCTCTCAGTATTAGTCAGTATGGATTAGGCTGTGTTGCTGAAACAAACATTCCCTGAATCTCAATTACTGAAAATAATAGATTATTTTGCTCAAGCTTCAAGGTCAAAAGTACCATATGACAGCTGCTGCTCATTGACCCAGGCTGACACAGAACGCTTTGCCACGGAAGTGCCACCCAACAGTCTCCCATTTCATTGGTCAGAACTAGTCACAGGGCCTTGCAATCATCCAGGAGGAAGAAGATCACTCCTCCATGTGCCAAAGTCAAGGGGAACTGGATATGAGTGAATTTCAGTAATGTCTATGTCGCCTTCTTTGCTGATTTCTTCTTCTCTGGGTGCTGGTGATACACTGGTTCCCCACAGGGAGCTGTTTTGAGCCATATTGTCCTGCTCTTTCTGGGACATCTCATTTACTTCCATAGCTGTAAGCCTTCCATGTTTTCCATCCATATCCACGTGGATTTTCTTCCATATCTGTATCCTTGACTTTTGCCTCTTCTCTGCATTGCAAAGCCGTATTTTCAACTGTGCAATAGATCTGAATGAATTACTTCAAGATCATCACACTATAAACCAAATTAACTTCCTATACCAAAATCCCCACCTCCTCTCTCTATTAACACACCCACTTTAGCCACCCTGGGGGCCTTTGGAATTTCTGGCTCTTGTTTTCAGGTTCCTTTTCATTCTGCAAGATGTCTATTGACTTATTCATAATCCTTCCCATTTTCAATGCCCTTGGTCATGTCAGACCCAGGTTCCTGCCACAACCTACTAAATAGTGTCCACTCCTCCTCATTAGTCATTGGCACAAACATAGCTATTTTCCTAAAAATAGATTCAATCACATTGCTTCCAAGTGTAAAAAAACTTTTGAGAATTTCCTATGACCTGCAGAAAAAAGTAAATCACATCAAGTTGTTGGGGAAATGGGGTTGTGTTTGAACGGAGTCAGACAAGGGTTTGAATCCTGATCTGTTGCCTACTAGCTGTGAGTAAGTTATTTGAGATTAATTCTCTCAATTTTCCAATCTATAAAAAAGAAGATAATAATACTTCTCTCTCAGGGTTGCTTTAGGTTTTGCTCATGTTGCACAGCCATCATCCAGTTGGCTGGAGGCTCTGTGCCAAGTCGTCGTTGTTCTTCCTCTGGAACCTGGGCTGATGGAGCAGCCGCTCTCTGACCTCATCACCACTTACTCTTGCCTTGCATACTGTATATACTTCAGCCACTTTCTTACACTGTGGCAGGGAGAGAAGAGAGCTCTGGAGATTCCTCCCCTGACCACAGAGTATTTGACCTCAAACATGGCTTCCAGAATTGGTTGTGTCTCTGTATCCAACTTCAGGGGCTGAAAGGGCAGAGAGCCAAACATGTGTGAGCAGCATTAATGACTACCCTATTTGCCCATGGTGGTTACCTCAGACCCTTGTCCTTTGGATTGCCTCCTGGCTTGATCAGGCTCTGACACAGGGACGCCATGTGTCCATCAGTTAGTAAGCCTTGTCATGTTTTACTTAGCCTTCAAAAGAGGGTGGGACACACAATAGCTTTAACTACATCAAGGACGTCGAGATAAGAACTGCCCCTCAAAGATGCTTTAACTAGACAAGATGTAAACCATCTTTCATTCACTTCAACTCATCACAAATGAGGCAACTGAAGGACCAAGAAGGGTGAGACCTCCCCACCTAGTGCCCCCTGTTTCTTAGACTCAGCACGTCCAACTCTGAAACTTCATTATTCCTTCCAGCAAATCCCACCATCCAGCCTGTATTTTCTCAGTGATTGGTGTTATCCTTTATTCTCTACTTATCCTTCAAAATACAGTATCTTCTTCCCTGAATACCTTCCCTAGTTTCTCCTGTGGAATTGGAGCCTCTCTCTTCCCTGTTTCATCCATGCCGCATTTATAGCATGTGTCTTTTTTTTATTCATTTACTAGTCCATCTCCTGGGAAGATTGGATTTATGTCAGTACAGGAATGGTATCTTATACAGCTTCATATTTCCCAATCTAGTACATGGCACTTTATCCAGTGGCCTTGGGTAAGATTCTATGCTGAATGACTGGAAAAAAACCTTATTCCCCAACAGCAACATAAACAGGTGGTCAAAGAGGTGGTCCTAAAACCATGGACTCTTGATTCTTGTTCCCAATCACTTCCTACTGAATTTTATTCAGCTGTTATTTTTCAGCTTCTTACAGAATTGTGTCCCATACTTTTATGCTTGAGTTTGAGAGACTGCTTCTATAAAATTGTTTCCCTCTATTCTTCGTTAGGTTTGCTAATTTGCCCAATTTTTTTGTTTGGTGAGAATACCACATTCCCATTTAAGATGGGTGTTCTCCCTAAACAAAAGAGTTTTGTTTTTCCTTTTTACTAACATGCTATAGAAAGTAAACAGGTAAATTCTAATTTGCGGTTTGACAGACTTTGAATTAAAGGGCTCTGTATGGTTTTGGGGGCTTAATGTATTGTAAAGACTGAATTACTCTATGAAAGTGTTTTACAGATTGTAAAGTAGTATACCATTACAACGATTATATTTAACATTATAATGTTGTATTATATATAACATCCAGCATCATGCCTGGTGCATAAAGATGCTGAATAAGAATTTGATGAATAAGTGAAGACTTTCCCCCCAGGTGTGTGTTTATAAAGAAAATGTTTCTTTGCCTAGCAGGGTAGCATTTGGCCTCACTTATCTTTCCAAATTATTTTTACATCTGGTTTTTCATGTTGTTCTCATGATCAGCTATTTTGCAGCCACAGGCTATGTCCCTCAAGTCAGTTAGGGCTGTATGCTGACGGCCTTGCACAGGGCTCCAGGGAAACCAAGGCAAACACTGAGCATGACTAACAATCTGGGGTCCAATTTCCACCAAGAGCAGGTCCATTGCACCATCTTCCTTCTTGGAAGTTAGTCACCTTACCCCCACTGACTCGGACCCCCTAGCAATGCCTCCTTTTTACTTCTGGGAGGGTCCTAGGTCTTCCTCATAACGTTCCAAATTGCCATATTTAGGACAGGTGTTTCTTGTAAAAACCATATCAGCAAAGCCCTCTCTCACAGATATTCAGTCCCTGGTCTCATTTGCTCAGTAATTATACATAGTTCCTACTGTGAACCAGATGCTATGTGAAGTTCAGCAGGAAAAGCATGAGTGTACCAACTTTTAAGAGTGTCTAGAAGACTCTCTAGAAATCATTCACCTATTTCCAATACTTTATTACCCTTAATTTCCCAGAGCTTTCACATTTTGTACGCTGGTTGTTTTGCATTTTATATAATGTTGCCTTTCCCTTCTTAGTCTTCATGCCCTGTATCTTTTTTCTCTAAATTCCACTTCCTGGGAGCAATCAGATGTGACCAACATTGGGCTTCATTTGGGTTGTAAGCACAGCGTGCTCAGGCTAACAAGGCCCTTGGAGGTCATTTCACTGTTGAGGTAACACCGCCCTCCGCCCAAATCCCACAGATTGCACCAAGACCCAGAGGAGGTAAGTGGCAGAATAGGACTGGAATCTAGGTCCCCTGCCCATCTTCAGTGCTGTTTGTCTACCTGTTCTTGCCAGGTGGTGAACCTTTGATATTTGACTTTAATTTTTGTTACCCCTTTCTCCCGATTTGATGCCAAAACCATGGTCTCCTTCCTTATAGATTACAGAGCCTTAGAGGCTGAGAAGAACTCAGGTTCCAAGCGTGGCTTCATGTCCCCTGAGGGTTGGCCTTTCAGGCTGACGTGTTTTTGTTGACAGCAAGGTAATGAGTCTCTTTCCCTCCTTATTGCTGTCCGGATAGTACAGCATGTTAGCACAGCTGCTAGTAGGAATTATAAGGCCCTGGGAATCCACTGAGGACAGGCCAGGGTGGGGATGCCAGCATCCTGTCCGTACAGTGGAGAGTTCCTCCATATGGAGGTGTTGGGGAAACAGGCTTATAGATGAGGGCCAAAGGGAATCTAAAAAGACTCTCCATTGGACTTTGTTTAGCTTATCTCACCGAGATAGAGATCCTGGTGACTTCAGATGCTAACAGCTATGCCTGCTTATGCTATAGGTATATTTTGTTGTTTCCTTGGCAGGAGAAATGTGATTGGCTTGATTGAGAACAGGAGACAGAGAAGGAAGCTTAACAAGCTCACCTTAATTCACAAATTTCAAGAGAGGTGGTTGGTGAGGGTGAAGAGGGGCTCCCATTGAAAGGAGAAGTGTACCACCTACTTCCAGTAGCCAGATGAGAGCCGGGACCCTGGTGTTACTGGGGCAGTAGGTGCTGGGATGGGCTGGGGGTGAGAGCAGATGGCCCCTGCCCACCCACCTTCAGTCTCCTCTTGGGATTTTCCTATTTTCTGTCTTTCTGTTCAGTGTCCCCTTCATCTGTGTTTCCTGGAATCTTGACTCTTCATTCTGTGGAGATTCAGTCAGGGTGGGTGAGTCACCCAAGTGAGTCAAGTTCATTTACTCACCGACCTAGCTGGCCTGGGGGCTTCCTCCCCACATTCCTTCTGGCTTGCCAAGCCCACCCCTCTGGAGCTGGCTGGAGCTTGGCCCTTTGAGAAGATGGTTAAGTGCATGGTTGTGGAGGAAGGAAGATGTGCCTCAGGTTCTGTTTAAGTGACTACAAGGCAGCCGGGTCTGAGAGCCCCTGAGGCTCACCCCTGCACCTGGTGAGGGTAAAAACTAAATGGCTTCTGACTGCTCTTATAAATTTTTGAAAGAAGAGACATTGGAGTGACTATCAAAGAGAGCAGCTGACAGACACAATTACTTGAACTGGAAGAAAAATTATATCCTGTTTGTGTTTTTAGGGTCTGTGTATTTATCTATGATGGTGTATGGTTTCTTACAGTTTCCAGAAGACCTTGGCATGTATTTTATTGTTGGATCCTTACTGTAACTTCAAGAGAAATTATCATCCTCATTTTGTAAGGATGACTAGTGACTTGCCCAGAATCACACAGCTAGAAAACAACAGAACTGAGACTAGAAACCAGCTCTTCTTCCAATCCAGTCCTTTTTTTCTTAATTATTCAAGATAATTCAACACCCTCATAACCATGAAGTAGTGTGTTTTCATGACTCATGGTTCTGACTTAGCAAAACACCTGTTTGAAGTATTTCATACATACGAAAGCAATATAAATACATATGTACTATATTATGTGGTACAAACATAAATAAAATATCTGGCTACTCCCAATGAAGCCAAAGAGCATCACCAACAGCAGTGGAGTCCCGTGGCCTTTACCTTGCTGTATCTCTCCCTGTTTCCCTCAAGGGTAATGCTTATTATCTCTTTGTTTTTCAGTAGTTTTACTACCTATGTATGTTTCCTTACACAATAAATCACTGAATGTTATCTAATTGTAACATACTGTGTACATTTCTGTGCATGTTAATTCACTCCCTTTCATTGCTGTATAAATTCCACTGTATAAATGTACTACAAGTTACCTGTTTTTCCACTTGGTGGGTACTTCTAGTGTTTGCTAATGCAAATATGCTATCATGAAGATTCTAAAAGTAGGTTTTAGGGTTATAGGGCATATGCATATTCAACTCTACAACTCGATGCCCCATTGCATTTTAAAAATCACTTTTTAAAACTGTACCAATTTAAAATCTCACCAGCAGTTCATAAGAGATCCTGTTGTTCCACATTCTTGTCAACACAAACTTTTTGGCTTTTGAATCTTTGTCAGTTCTGTGTGTATAAACTGCATCTTGTGGTTTTAATTTGCACTTTCTCAATTGCTGAGATTGAGCATATTTTCAAGTGTTCATTGCCCATTTGTATCTCCTCTACTGTGAAATACCTGTTTCCATCTTTTGTCCATATGTCTTTTGGATTCCTCATCTTTTCCTTGTTGATTTCTAGGAGTTCTTCACATATTCTAGTTAAGCATTAGATTTTTTTTGTTGTTAATTGTTTGTCTTGAAGTAAGTCCTTGAAGTTTATATATAGCATGCCATCATTTTGTTCTATGATGTCCAAACTATGAAGAGAAGTTTAAAGTTTTATTTGTGTTTATCTTTCTTATTTTCTATGGTGTATGTTTTTTAAATCTTATTTTAAAAATCCTTCTCTACTTCCAGATTATAAAGATATTCCTATATTCACTTCTAAAATTTTTATAAAATTTTGCTTTTTCCATGAGTCTTTAACCTACTTAGATTTCTTTTGTGTGTGGATGGTTTGGGGTAGGGATTCATTTCCCTTTATTTTCCATATAGGTAGTGTACTGCTCAGAACTAGATATAGCAAAATATCTTGACCCGTCTTGGCTTTTCTTTCTCATATGAATTTTAACATCTTTTTCAAGTTCCAATAAAATCTTTATTAGAATTTTTATTTGTGTTTAAAGTCTTTTGATATAATTTCATAACTCTGGGAAGGTCTTACGCAACCATCTTTTGTTAGCCTTATTCCAGGCACCACATGATTTTTGTTGCTAGCTTATTGTTTTAGTATTACAATTAATTGTTCAAGTATTAATGGTTTGATTGTTCTGATATTAATTAGTGGCTTAAATTTAATTTATTCATAGTTTATTAATTTCTGACACAATCATGGTTCTAGAATTTCCATGAATTTTGGGTATTGATATTTTTATTCATTGATATTGTTATACCTCTTAATTCTATTATCTGTTGATTCTTTGGGATTTCCAGCACATAGGCAGTCTTATCATTAGAGAATCATGTTTTATTAATTCTTTTTTTTTCACTTGCTATACTTACACCCTGTATCAGTTTTAAAGGTAGCATTCCATTTCTGTTAAGTAGCCAAATTTTAATTTTTTCCAGGCGTTCCTCAATTAATGAAATTTTTATAAACTTCTAATACCTGAATACTTCCTACTGTACAATATAAAAACTCAGTAACTCATATTGCATTGCTTTCAGTTTTTAAGTTATTATTGACCAATATGCAGTTCTAATTTACATTTTAACGTTATGATTCGACATAATCTTTAGTATTTTTTTTATTTTGTTATCACTAATCTACAATTACATGAAGAACATTATGTTTACTAGGGTTCCCCCTTCACCAAGTCCCCCCACAAACCCCATTTCAGTCACTGTCCATCAGCGTAGTAAGATGTTATAGAATTACTACTTGTTTTCTCTGTATTGCACAGTCCTCCCCATTTCCCCACCACACATTATACATGTTAACCATAATACCCCCTTTCTTCTTCCCTGTCCTTATCCCTCCCTTCCCTTCCATTCTCCCCAGTCCCTTTCCCCTTGGTAACTGTTAGTCCATTCTTGAGTTCTGTGATTCTGCTGCTGTTTTGTTCCTTAAGTTTTTCTTTGTTCTTATATTTCACATTTGAGTGAAATCATTTGGTATTTGTCTTTCTCCGCTTGGCTTATTTCACTGAGCACAATACCCTCTAGCTCCATCCATGTTGTTGCAAATGGTAGGATTTGTTTTCTTCTTATGGCTGAGTAATATTTCCATTGTGTATATGAACCACATCTTCTTTATCCATTCATCTACTGATGGACACTTAGGTTGCTTCCACTTCTTGGCTATTGTAAATAGTGCTGCGATAAACATAGGGGTGCACCTGTCTTTTTCAAACTGGGCTGCTGCATTCTTAGGGTAAATTCCTGGAAGTGGAATTCCATTCCTGGGTCAAATGGTATTTCTATTTTGAGCATTTTGAGGAACCTCCATACTGCTTTCCACAATGGTTGAACTAATTTACATTCCCACCAGCAGTGTAGGAGGGTTCCCCTTTCTCCACAACCTCGCCAACATTTGTTGTTGTTTATCTTTTGGATGGTGACGATCCTTACTGGTGTGAGGTGATATCTCTTTGTGGTTTTAATTTGCATTTCTCTGATAACTAGCAATGTGGAGCATCTTTTCATGTGTCTGTTGGCCATCTGAATTTCTTCTTTGGAGAACTGCCTGTTCAGCTCCTCTGCCCATTTTTTAATTGGATTATTTGCTTTTTGTTTGTTGAGGTGCATGAGCTCTTTATATATTTTGGATGTCAAGGCTTTATTGGATCTGTCATTTATGAATATATTCTCCCATACTGTAGGATGCCTTTTTGTTCTATTGATAGTATCCTTTGCTGTACAGAAGCTTTTCAGCTTGATATAGTCCCACTTGTTCATTTTTGCTTTTGTTTTCCTTGCCCGGGGAGATATGTTCATGAAGAAGTCTCTCATGTTTATGTCCAGGAGATTTTTGCCTATGTTTTTTTCTGAGAGTTTTAAGGTCTCATGACTTACATTCAGGTCTTTGATCCATTTCGAATTTACTTTTGTGTGTGGGGTTAGAGAGTGATCCAGTTTCATTCTCTTACATGTAGCTCTCCAGTTTTGCCAGCACCATCTGTTGGAAGAGACTGTCATTTCCCCATTGTATGTCCATGGCTCCTTTATCATATATTAATTGACCATATATAATCTTTAGTATTTTAAGCAAATATTTTTTGTTAGATTTACTCAACATCCATTTTTACCATTCTTCCATCTTAGACTTTTGTTTCAGATTACTCTCCTTTCTAAAGCACATTCTTTGGAGAGTCCTTCAGCCATGCAAATTCCTCCAGTTTTTATTCTTTGAAAATATCTTTTTGACCACATTCTTAAAACTTAGTTTGTCAGGATTCATAATTCAAAGGTGACAATTATTTCGTCTCAGCATTCTAAAGCTTAGAACCCCCATACCGTGGCTTCCATCACTGCAGATAGGATCTAGCTTGTCCTTTCTTAATAAGTGATTGATTTTTTATTTCCTTGATTTTTTTATTTCTTAGGTTCCTTTATAGACTTTGTTTTTAGTGTCGTCTAGTTTTACTCTAATGGTTCTAGTTAGGGATTTCTTTTATCCTGCTGTTACAGGTATTGTGCTTATTATATTTATATATTTGAATATTTCCTCAATTCTGGGAAATTCAGATATTATATTTTCAAAAATTTAATCTTCTCATTCTGTCCCTTCTCTTTTTATGGAACTCTTAAGACCTTCATCCTCCCTAACATTTCTCTTAATCTCCCTTTCATTTTCCACATCTTTTATTTCAAGATGATTTGAAAATTGAAATGGACAGGCGAAGACTTTGGAGAAGCCAGAACAATTTTGAAACAGAGAACAAATTTTTAGGAGTTATTCTACTTGATTTCAAGGTTACTATAACCATGATGCTATGGTATTAATGCAAGAATAGACAAATAGATCAATGGACAGAATAAAGAGCCCTTCATATATGTGGTTGGTTGATTTTTGATGTTTTTGATGAAGGCACAAAGTCAGTTTAATGGGGAAAGTTAAGGCTTTTTAATAAATGAAGCTAAATCTATTGGATATTTGTATTGGGCAAAAAAAAAAAAAAAGCGAATCAGACTCCTCTCTCTGTAGATAAATATTCCAAAAATATGAGAACTTGGCATAGACAAATATTTCTTGGACAGAATACAAAAAGCACAAACAATAAAAAAAATTGATAAGTTGGACTTTTCAAAATAAAATATTTCTGTTAATCAAAAGATGGCATTCGGAAAATGAATGTAGACAAGCCAAAGACTAGAAGAAAATATTTATATAACACGTGTCAGTTTTGTTTTCTTGCCCATGGAGATATCTGTTACTTCCCTGTCAGTTTTAAGACTGCATTCATTACATGCTTGCTGCCATTTATCCAGCATTTGGGAGTTTTATGGAAAAGGTACTTCAGAATAGTAGTGCCTCATTCTACCAGAAGTAGAAGTCAGTTTTTTGACTTTTCAGATTAGCTGTAAAATACAACTGTTTTCTGAGCAACATTAGGTGGAAATACACTTACACAATTGTAGTAAGTACCTTATTTCACACTTAGGCAGAATTATTTAGCCAGTCCTATCTAGTCACCCCCTTCAGAAGTGAAGCCTGTACCTCCTAGTTTCCCAGTAGGGGTCATCACTGCAAAGGAGTAGGTAAACCTCTGGAGAAAATGTCGCCATTATACATCTTCTCAGGTGTCAGCCTTCCTGTAAATGGAGCTCTGGCTGTACATGTTTGTATGTGTATATTCATATGTGTGCAGGTACCTTTTCATGACTGTGGATATAGCCATGTGTATGCACAGAAAGTGTCTTCAGATAAGATATATTTTTAGGTAGGAATGAAGATTTGGAAAGAAGTAATATTTTAACTTCAACTTGGAATCCATTGCTATTCCTGG
Organism: Manis javanica; assembly: GCF_040802235.1. Taxonomy (NCBI): domain Eukaryota; kingdom Metazoa; phylum Chordata; class Mammalia; order Pholidota; family Manidae; genus Manis; species Manis javanica. Next base: position 89,915,543 of record NC_133166.1, read on the forward strand.
ATGCAGGATAGCTAAAAAAAATGATCAAGGTTTATTAGCATATTTACTTGCAAAAGAATATGGCGGTTATGTATGCTATTGAAAATTGGTATTTTTGAGGAGAATTCATTTCTCTTAATTACTATAATGAAAATAAAAAGGCAATGTGTATTTCCTACTTCCTGCACATGATGAGAATGTGGACGTAATGCCTCCTCATGGCTTCATCCCCTCAACTGCACAGGGCAGGGCAGGGCAGATACTTCCTTGAGCAGAGCTCGGGGGCTTTTGTGACCTCAGGAACTGTCCTTTTCACTGAGCCCATCCCTGGGGGTGAGAGACAGAAGACAGAAAAGAAAAGGATGAAAAAGAAGAATAACAAAAAGCAGAGGAGAGGGGCATGTAAAAAGAAAGAAGAGAAAGACACATTGAAAAGAGGCGGCAAAATGCTGCCGATAGAATATTAAAGACGGCTGGCGGCACGGGTCTCCTGGCTTCTGATTCGCCTCTCTAGACCTGTTTGTGGTCAGAACATTGGTTCTGTCATTGCTTCATTTTATGACTTTGAGCAGGTTTTTAAACCTCCTTTGACCTCTTTTTAAAAATGAGATGATATCATGTATTTTGTAGTTTTACAAAAATTAAATGAGATCATGCCTAAAAAGTATTTAGCTGAGTTTCTGGTACATCATAAACACAAAATAAATGGTAATTAGTATGAGCTCAGTACCCCATCTTCTAACCACAAGGAAATGGTTTTGCTCCAGGTACTGCTCCTCTGACTATCCTTGTGAAGAATCACTTTTTAACATTCCCAGTCTAATATGTACTGATACTTCTGTGAAATCTGACTGTAACAAAAATGGATTAACATAAAAATAAAATAAAATTCAAAGAAATATAAAATATAAGCCTCAATTTTTATTCTTATATTCATAGACATACCTATCAAATTCATTATAGAAGTTGCTAAGCACTTCCAATTTCTGAATTTATTTTATCATGAACTTGTAACAGTGTACAGATGGGTATCAATCCATGGACATACTTTGAGTACCACTGCTCTATGAGAAACAAATCTACTGATGGCTGTAAATGCATCAGGGTGGACATTGGTAAAGGAAGGGCCTTGGAAGTTCTTAGAAATCTATGCTAGGATGGGAGTTATATAGTCCAGGCTGGAAGCTCCCTCCCTAATGCATCCATTTACATGCATGTCCCCGATTGTTCCAAGCTCTGGAAAGTCTTCTCTGAAGGAAATCATCATTAAAAAAAGCCCTAGCAAAAATGGCTTCTTCTGAAGGTGGCAGAGTTATTCAGAAACCTATGAGGTGATCAGTTGGAGTTGAGAAGTAGTCAAATAGTCTACGAATGATCGGGAACATAGACTCTGCCAAAAGATGCCTTTTTCTCCTCTCAGTATTCCTTCCTTTCTGGTGTTGATTTGTATTATCTTTGACCCAACTGTTTGTTTTGAGTTAATTTCCGAAGGTGATAAAATAGTTAGGAGTTCTCCACCCACAATGCTTTGGACTTTAAGAGAACCAGTTACTTTATGGCTTCAGATTCAGATTCAACTCATATATATTTAAGATTTACCATGCTGGGCACCATAAGCAGCACCATTGTTCTTGTGAGCCCATTGACACAGAGTTCAGTGTGGTTGGTATTTTCATCAATGACATGTATTAGGAAATTGAGCCTCAGAGAGGCTGAATGCCTTGCCCATGGTCTGTGATTCAAAGCTGGGTGCACTGAGTCCAAATACAGTTCTTTTTTTTTTTTTAACTACATGTTTAATTATCTCTCATGACATCTTGTTACATTAGTTATTTACTTATTGTTATAGCAGCCTTAGTGGAAAGTACATGGCCAATAATGGTCCTAGGCACTCATGTCCACCATATGCCAGCCTTTCAGGGGGAGAACAACTTTGCCCATCACCTGCTTTCGCAGCATTTGTCTCTAATAGACATTGAAAGTTTCAATGAGGTAATAATTACATTTTAACAAAGAACGAAGAAAAGCTCAAGAAGTTGGTGATTTATTAAATACACTCAATTTAAGAAAGACTTCAAAGTAAGAGAGAATCATTAAGTGTGACTACAGAGGGATAAGGTCTCAATTGCAGCAGAAAATATTGAAGCTGAATATACTAAAGAATTTCCTTCAGTGAGGCTGGCCTTCCAGCTTTGGGGTGGTTTTGCAAGTTCACATAAAGTGTCAAATTAGCAATACACAGCATGTTTTCAGATTGTCTTAGTTGAGAATTAATTCTTAGAGGTAGGATTGACTACACAATCAGAAAGAAGGATCTGCAGTGGTCATGACTCATAAAGGTAACTTACCTCCAGAAAAAAAAAAATTTCATTCTGAATGTCCCATTACCTTTATTCATTCATTCAGTGAGCATTTGTTGAGCTCCTTCTAAGCACCAGGCATTATTCTGGGCACTGAGGATACAGTGGTGAACATTAAAGATGAGACCCTTTCCTCATGTGACTTACATTTTTGTGCAAAGTCAAAAGACCAGAAAGGTGAACAAGATAATCTTTTAATGACAAATGTTATTGATGAAATAAAACAGGTTGATGTAGTAGAGTATGACAGCCAGTGGGGTGGGATTATTAATTTTGATTCTGTGATCAGGGAACACCCCCTGAAATCAGAGAGATAGAGAAGGGTCAGACCCATGAAGGGTCTTGTAGACTACAGTAAAGAGTTTGGATTTTAACAGTGGGATACCAGACGGGTGGGAGGGGTAACGTAACTCTTTTGTATTTAAAAGTCACCCCCAGTTTTTGTCCTGTAAGGAAAATAGATGCCGACAAGGATGGGAACAAGAAGTCAGTTAGGGTGGTTAATGAGGGTTATTGAAGGTAGGAAGCATCCAGGCATGGACCAGAGTGGCTTGGACTCAGGTGATAGCAGAGGAATTGGAGAGAAGGCAGTTGGAGGGAAGGTAGAACTGCCAGGAATGGCTCACAGACTGCAATGGGGTTGTGGTAAGAAAAAGGAGACAATCAAAGGTGACTCCTAGCCTGAGTGGTTATTACTTATTGAGGTGGGAGAGACCAGGAGAGGGTGGTTTGTGGAAGAAATTTTTTAAAAAATCTGTTTTGGCTGTGTTGCATTTGAGATGCCTGTTTGACATCCAAGTAGCTGATACTGAGTAGACAGTTGTGTAAATGGATTTGGAGTTCATTGTGAATTGGAGCTGGAGATAGGAATTTGGTCATCTTTAGAATAGAGAAGGTGTTGACTCCATGGGCCTGAGATCACCCAGAGGAGAAGACCTAGGCCTGGACCGGGGGTCACTTTGCTGCATAGGGAAGGTAGGGAAATTGAGAAGAAGCCTATCCTGGAAGTATAAGCTGAAACCAAAATGTCCACAAGCACCCCCTCACCTCCTGTTACCACTGCACATCTGCACCCACACATCTTCAGGTCTGAGGCACAGGGCACATACCTCTGGACTCTTCTCTTCTCCTGTTCTGAAAATGGAAATTGCTCTTTGTCTGGTGGCTGCTTCTGGTGGTGGTAGTCTGTTCACTTGGCAAACATCTGTTGAGCTGCCATTCAGTGCTGGGACGGTGGGTGTGATACTGAACAAGAGCAATGTGGCACAGTCCCTGCCCTCAGTTTATAGCTTCTTAGGGTCCCCAGTGAGAAAGTGAACCATGCAAGGAACAGAAAGGTTGGAGGTCAGCTGCTGCTAGTACAGGCTGCATGATTTGGGCAAGTCTAGTTGCTGTTTTAACCCTTGATTTTCTGTCTGAAAAATGGAACCAAGTTTGAGGAGCTTTCTACTCTACCCTGAGTGGTGGATTAGCAGAGACGTGAATGAAAACTCCTGCATGGCCCATCATGGAGACGTTTGCAGGGGTGGTGAGTGGACAGGCCTGGCCAGCCTCTGTGGTGAGCTCGCATGGGTGCAGTAGCTTATACCAGGCTCCAAACTTACTTCCTTTCCTGTTAGGACTCCCTCCCTGTCAGGTTCTAAAATGGCCCCATTTTTCCTTCCATTTCTGCTGTGCTTCTCACTATCCACAATACCCATTCTGTCAACATTGGGCCTTCTCGGTGGTTCCACTTGTCCATTCCAAAGCAGAAGAAAGGGTCTGTTTTAACAGGGAAGACTCTTTTGATGCTGAACCAGGATTTTACCTTCCTGAGAGGAATCTTTCATGTTTAACTTATCTGGGGCTGTTGAACAAAGGATTCTGGGACATTCAAAGCTCTTTACAAAGGGAGAAAAAGAAAGTACCCATACAGTGTTAAGTTCTAATGGCTCAGCTTGGTGATAAACTCTCAGTCACTCCCTTGAACAGAGCCGCACCCACACCTCAGGTGCCTGCAGCCCTTCGGGGAGGGCAGCAATTGCTGCAGCTTCTCAGAGGAGCACAAAAGCGTCTCTTAAAAGAACATAGCATTTTATTCTCTGACAAGATGCCTCTTTCATACTGTAATTAGAGTGTGGTGGGGGGTGGAAAGATGGGAGAGGGAATATGAAATCCTCTTCCTTTCTCGAGGCTCATTCTCCCTTCACCACAGGGCTTTGAATCCACTGAAATACTGTGACTGAAACATGTACTGTTTTGTGCAGAGAGAGAGAAGGTGACACGTGTGCCCCTGAGTCCCTGCCTTGGTGGTATCTATGTGCCAGAGCGAGGTGACATAGACCGGTGGGTAGTTACCCAGAGGAGGGAGAGCTGAGATCCACTTTGTGGCTCTGTATCTTTCAACAAGTCACATTAATCCTTTAGGCCCTTAGTTTTCTGGTCTGCAAAATAGGGATAAAAGTATGGTCCCTTGTTGCAAGGTTAAGTACGTGAGAACTTATAACTTTACCATGTCCATTGGACATGTGATCGCCCCTGCGCATGGAAGGAAATGGTGCAGCAGTCGGAATGAAGTAGTGCAGCGTATTTGCGGGATTGTTGTTCTGTTTTGAATTTTATTTGCAGCAGTCACAAAACTTCCTTGATTATATTTTGCTCGACAATCAATGTAACATCTTTCTGGCACCTGCCAGCAGGGGTCAGGAAGGAAGGGTGATGGAGAGACATTCTTTGGAAACTTAAATCAGGTCGCTGAGTGCCCTGCTGCAGCCCTGCCGATGGTTTCCAGTTCACACCAGTACAAGTAAATCGTCACAGGGTCTCTAAAGCCCTGTGTGATCTAGCCTTCCACCTCCGTGGGCCATTTCTCACTCTGACCTCCTCTCATTCATTTTCCCTGTATCCAGTCCGCTCCAGCCATATTGACCCCTTTCAGCTACTAGAGTGCACCTGCAGATGCTCCTGCCCCACCCACAGCTGGGCCCTGGCTCTTGCCTCTTCTGGAATGCTCTCCCTCAGATATCTGCATGGCTCACTGCCTCCCATCTCATGTCATTTCTCAAGTTTGCTCAGCCAGGCCTTCCCTAGCCTCTCTACCCCAAATTCTAGATCTCCTCCGCATGCATACCTCTTCTGTGCTTTACTTTCCCCTTAGCACCTGTCAGTATATCACACACTTTATATTTGCACTTATATATCTGGTTTATTGTCTGTCTCCTCCATTAGAAAGTAGCTCCATGGGGCAAGGATTTTCGCCTTTATGTTTGCTACTGTGTCACCTAAAATAATGCTAACCACATAGTAGGGACTTATAAATTGTACTTTGGGGGCAGAATGAATATACATGTTCACATAGAGAAAGATGAAGACCTTGATAAAAGGTTATGTGTGTTATACATTTTTAGGTGTGTCAGTAATACTTAAAATAGATACTTGAAACACCCACTCTGTGCTAGGTACTATACTTTGCACTTTCCGTTTATTATTTTATTTAATCCTCATTATGCTTTGAGACAGATGTGGTGTTTATTCCTACTTCACAAATGAGAAAAATGAGACTCAGTGTAAGAACTTGTTCCACATCATACCCTGGTGGAGCCAGTATTCAAACGCAGTTCAGGGTTCCAGTTTCAGGGCTTTTAATCATTATGCTCTAACAGTTTGGACTACACCAGCATCAAGGTTAAAAAGCGAAAAAGGAAACATATTCAAGCTCCTTTATCATCCCCTTCCTGTTAATTGCCAGGCCTTCCCCTGCATCTACTCAAACAAATAGATGAGATCTCAATGTTGAGAAGAGGGTATAAAAAACCATGTGTTCCCCAAGATCCTAAAAGAATCTGCCTCTTTGTGTTCTCATGGCTGAAATGTCATGAAGATGTGGAATGGCACTGGGTGTGGAACTCAGAGATCAAAGTGATGCTCCAGATCAGCCACGTGACACAGTGGGCCATGGACCAGCCACCTGATGTGGTGGGCTGTGGACCAGCAAGCCGCCTGACCTCTCTGGGCCTTGGTTTCGTTGTAGGTAAAAGCAAGGCTTGAAGAAGTGATTTGTCAGGGCCTCTCCACCTGATACTCTGGTCTGTGAGACCCATGGCCTTCTTTCATTGCTGTGGGTGAGGGCTGGGGGATGGGGATGGGATCCAGCACTGTGTGTAAGACCATGTTATTTTCCTTAACTACTTTAGGGAAGGACTTCTGCTTCTCCGAGGAGCCCTCTCAAAGCCCCTGGTCTGTAAGGAAGAGTGATGTAGTGTGCCTCCCTTAATGCAGCCCTCATCCTCCCAGACGCACATCCACCATGCTTATTAGAGTCAACACTGAATGGCATTTAGAGGACAGGGTGCTGTGTTGGCCTTTATTATTGACAACCTAAGTCTCCTTAAATCCTTTCTGGAACAAGGCAAGGGATAACGCATGAATAACCATAATATGGCTGTACTGTGTGACCTTCAGTAAGATATTTACCTTCTCTGGGCTGTGTTTGCTCCTCTGAAAAATGGAAGAAAAGCTTCCCTAGGTTCATAAGAAAAACTGAAAAACTGTTGTACCCCACCTCCGAGCCATTTTCCAATGAGACTGAAATTTAAACCACTGCCAACACAAAATTGCCTATCTGATTATCCTCAATTTCTCTGTTAGTTTCAAAATATTTAGGGTCTAAGAGGCTTCTCTTGATGTCTAACCCAAATTCTTCCTTCCTGAGGCAAACCTCTTACAGGAAGACTGGCAATGTTCCCTTAGGGGCAGTGAAGCACATTGGAAATACAGGCTCTGAAGATTAATAGGAATATGACCATGTGGCCATTTGTGTGCTTGGCAGTGTCTGTCTACATATGTTGCTATGTACCAGTGTGAGCATGTGTGTTTTTGTGCCAATGTGTGTATGATGAAGCATACAAGTGTGTACAGGAGTGTGGGTAAACAGATCTTTGAGTCACACAGGCCTGCCCATCCTGGCTGGCTTTATCTTCCTTCAGTTGCCATGACAGCAGCGGGGGCCTCCGCATCAGTAAACAGAGCTCCCCGTGTGTGCTGAATCAGGGGGACAGGTCTGGAGCTAATGGCATAGAACAGGAGCCACATTGTCCTCTGACAGCACGTTTCCTGTCACAGTGCACCTGCCAGAGCGTCTCACTAGAGAAATGTAGGAATTACCTGCCTAAGTGCCCCGTGGCGCTGAGATTTTGGAACATGGGCAGGAATTTCAGGCTGAGGCAAGGCGTTCTGGGAACCTTACTGCCAGTCCCCAGGAGTTAGCCAACTCCTGGTAAGTTCCAGCAATGTGAATGACGAAAGCCCCTCTCATCACTCTAGGGAATAAAATCACTTTAATTTGTTAGTACACAGAGTAGCCACTTTGCACATTTTCTGTGACAATGGCTCAACCGAAGTTCATAAAATATAAATCAGTTTTGTTAATTTAAATATGATTTGAAAGACGACTCTGTCTTCTCCCCACACACCTCCCCGAGTCACATGGGGTGTTTAGGGTGTTACCCCTCGTCTGAGATGATCTATGTAATGCTTCCACTTCATGTGACTGTGAATAATATAGAATTGGTGACATATGAATAGTTGCATTTACAAATTATGCCTCTCATGTAAACTGCTTGAAAACAAAAGCAGTCACAAAAATAAATTCACTAACAAGGATGAATTCTAGTTAGTCACTAACTAGGGTGAATTCTCCTTTTTAGTTCTCATAACTGACATTTAGAAACACAACCTTGCCTACACACAGAGTAATCAAAATAGAGGCTCATCCCGTGCTCAATTCCAACTCACTTTACTTTCATCTATGTGCTACTTCTGTCATTAAGGGAACTGCAGGTTATCCTTCCAGGGAAAAAAAAGGCAAAGATTGAATAACAGAATTAGGTAAGAATATCTGTAATGAAACAGTTTGCATTTTTATGATGGCATGGTCTCCTACAGGTCTCAATCAGGACTCCTAGAATAAACCAGATTTACTCCTGCCGCTGGTTATGAGCAGAGGGTGTGTTCTTCTAATGCCAACCCTGACTAATGAGGAAACAGAGAGGTTATTGCCCAGTTTATTAGCAGCAGAGATTCCCTGGATACCTAGCTCTGAGGATAGACCCAGTTGTATGTGCTACATTGCACCAGGATTTAGTTCTGTTCCCTTTGTTTGGGATTCTGAAGTCTTGATGCATCTCATCTAAAGTCCTGTTCTATCTTGGATGTAGACACACTGGGTGCAGCCAATGAAACAGAGCTGATGAGCCATCCTTTTACCTTAAGTCACAGGCCAATGCTGAGAGGGCCTCTGGAACATGAACACTTTTCTACTGTAAGCCAGATTTCCTCCCTTTAAAATTCCTTGACCCAAGGGAATTAGGTAAACTGAGATCCTCAGAGGGCCGTTCTTTGAGATACCTTCCAATAGGAAGTTTGGCCAAGGTCACCTGCAACTAAGTAAGGTAATGGTCACATGCTTTTTTTATCTTTGCAAAACCATCATCCTCCGAGTACTGGCAGGATGCTCTCTGAACAGGAGCGAGCACTCAGATCCTCATGATTCCCTTTCCTGGGTCCGGCCATGGATTTACTGACAAGATTGGTAGGCATGTTGAATCCAAGGTTGGAATAGTATTTTTGCTAGGTAATGGAGCTGACTCCCTGTGCCCTCCAGAATGCAGTAAGCCTATAAATGAATGGTGTATAATGTGGACACAAAATCAAGCAGTGGTTCACTAGCTTAACCAATGCAGTGAATCTAATGCCAGGGCATTGTTAGCCCAGCATGGAACAGTGGATTTTTATACTGCTCTTGCAATTAAGAAAATAGTCCTCTGACAAAAAAAAAAACCCACAGGAACTCTTGTTTTTACATCTGTGTTTTCCTCGACCTTGAGCTGAAATGAAATCCCTTCTGTAGATTTTAAATGTTGACTTCTAGATACCACTGAAGGCAGCTGAGGCATGGTGGACTAGCACTTACCCTGGAATCAGAAGATAGTACTTTGGTTTCTGGATCTCCCTCCTGCTAATTGGGTCAAGAACCTTCCTGAACCTCCCATGGTTTTTGCAAATACAAAATAAATAATTTACAGGAAAGTGGTCTGTAAACTAAAAATTTCACAAGTGTGTTACATGAATACTAGCTGTTCTTAATATTTTATGGCCATAATCTATGGAATCCACTGCAATACTAGGCCTTAGATTAAACTTCTTAGGTCCTTGTGGGGATATGGGAATATGGTACAATGTAGGCTCTGCTTGGCCTCACGGAGCCTGTAAACCAGGGAGGAAGGTAAGTCATGGGCACAATTATGACAGCAAGGGAGGGAGGGAGGAAGTGTCGTGAATGGCATGGTGCTGACTTTCTGCCCTAGGCACCCAGTGCAAAACCAAAACCAAACAGAAGATGCCCCTTGATGAACGTAATACAGAAGGGCGCGCACACACACACACACACACGCACACACACACACATACATGCACACACGCACACACACACATACACACACACACGCACCCACACACACACGCACACACACACACGCACACACACGCACGCACACACACGCACACACATACACACAAGCGCGCGCACACGCACACACATACACACACACACGCACACACATACACACACGCGCACACACACGCACACACACGCGCACACACGCACACACACATACACACACACACACATACACACACGCACACACACATACACACACACATACACACACGCACACACGCACGCACACACACACGCACACACACACACGCACACACACACATGCACACACGCACGCACGCGCATACACAGCCCTTCCTTCACTAATGTGGGGGCTGCTTAGGAAGTATCCCCACTGGTGCCAATTCTTTTTTTTTTTTACTTTGTTTGGCCAAGAGTCTTCCTAAAAACACCAGGCCATTTTGGGGGGCTCTAGCCTGTTAGCCCAACTAAGGGGCCAGATAGGAGGGTGGGAGGAAACTGGGGGCTGGAGATGGCAGAGGACAGCAGGGAAGCCAGCTGGTAAGAGCCGGAGCCAGGAATCTTCCAGATACACAGGGAAATTAGTCTGGAGTTTGTCGGCCTGTCCCACCAGAAATCAGTACATGGTCACTCTGGGGGCCAGACACAGGTGCCACACTGCTTATTTCGTACACCGATTCTATGGAGATTTTAGTAGAACCAAAGAGAAAGAGTGCTGACAGTGTCCAGGAGTTTCCTGGCAATGACTGTATTCCCACTCCTCCTGGATGGGTGGAGATGACCTTTGGAAACCTGGGCGTTTAAGCCCTTGGAAACCTGGGCAGAGCTATCAGTGTGCTCCCCAGGTCAGCCTGGGTATTTTTAATTAAAAAAAAAATCTATTGAACAAATACCATGTGCCAGGCATAGTCTAGTCCAGGAGGATACACAGTTGAGTAAGACACAAAATGCTTTCACAAAAAAGCTCACATGGAGGGACAGTATCACCACAATAAAAGCCTGGCTGTAAGATGGGCTGTAAAGAGATAAAAGAAAGGTAGAATGCAGACTAGAAGACTAGGGGAGAGGGAGAGAGAGGAGGGGATACTAAAATGAAGATGTGACATTTCAATCTGGCCTTGTAGAAGGATGTTTGCACATTCTGGCAGATAAGAAGGGATTTTAGATGGAAAAGCAGTGTGAACCAAGCCTTAAGCACCTGCACCTCAGTTTCAGATGAGAAGTGTGTGTGGCTGGAGCCTGCCTGTGGTGGGCTCCAGGCAGGCCAGGGGTGGATGGGAATGATAGGAGGTGAGATATGAGGGAAAGGTCAGGGTCAGGCTGTGAAAGATCTTGATGACTACGTTAGGTGTTTGCATTTCATATAGCAGAGGTTTGAGGGCTAGGTGCAGGAGAAGAGAAAGAAGATGAAATTTAGAAGGTCTGAGGTTCATGGTTCCTTAGTGTCTATGTGTCCTTGGACACTTGCCTCTCAAAAGGCCACTTAGATTCAGTGTTCTGAGCTGGAAAATGAAGATGTTGGTAGTAATGCTCCTCCTAGATGCTAAAGGATTATTCTGTTCTGCTCCTCAAAGCTTGTTTTAATTTTCCTTTTTTTTTGAGATCTTGCTCAAAATATTATGTCTTTGTTAAACCTTCCTGGATTCCCCAATAGTGTAGTTGAAAAATCAAGATACATACATATGAAATGATCAAGAAATAAGCATTTAAATATCCCACTGGGCTAGGCAAGTATGGGGGCATGAAGAGCTTGGACCTTAGAGCAGACAGGCCTGGGCTCCAATTTTGGCTCTGTTTCTTACTTAAGCTTGAACAAGTTTAACTTTTCAATTGAGGGTGAAAATAATCTACTCTACCTTCTTCTCAGAATGGTTGTAAAGATTAATGAGCAAAATGTGTGAAGGTGCTTGGAAATGAGAAAATGCTCCACAAATGTTACTTGCTGTGGTTCTTATTTTAGGTTTGGAAGTGCATGTTTTAGAAAGACAGATCTAATAGCTGTGAGACAGATGAAATGAGGGAAGAGAGACAGGTGGGTTCTACTGCAACAGTCTGAGCAGGAAAGGATGAGGTCCTGAATCAGGGCAGTGAGTATGAAGAGAGAGGGTGGATCCAAGTGCCCTTTGGAAGAACCAGCAGAACAATGGCACTCATTGGGCAGGAGGGATAGAACAAAGACAGCCAAAGGTAAAAACTTGGGTAGGTGGATGCCCAGCCCTGTGTTGCTTTCTAATTACTGAAATCCAAGAAAGAAGGTGAAGAAAGGAGGTGTCCCAGATCTTGAATTCTGTTATCCTGACCCTCCCTGGCCCTGGCACTCTTCATTTGAACCTCTGCCTCTCCATCTCCCTACAACACATTTAGTAGAACCCCCTGAACCTGCAGCCATGCTCAGGAGAACTTCGCCTTCGGTGTGCCTTATTCCTGCACCCTCAGCCTGACTGTAACCATTGTAAGGTGCCTGTACCAAGGCATCCATCTCTACCTCAGCAGGTGGGGCTGGAGGAGGTACCACCCCTTCCCCTGCCTTGGGGTTGCATTGGGGTACAACCCTCAGCTCCAGCTCCTTTCTGCCTCTATGAACATGAGGGAGCAGCTGGCAGGACCCACAGTGGATGCTGGGGCTCCCTCATCTTCAGGCTGTACCTCTTCATTTATGGGGAATGCTTAAATAAGTGGAACAGTTTCCAGGATGGTAGGAGAGTGCCCGAGCTATGGCTGGGAGGCATTATGCTAGCAAAGAGATAGATGTGTTTGGCAATGAGAAAGACGGGCATTGGTGGAGGTGGTTTCTGAAGGAGCCTATTAGCAAGTGAATACTTCTTTATCCCTATTTGCTTGCCTGCCCATTGCATTTGACCATCTTCCTTTCTGCCAGTTAGCTCCCATTCTTCTCCTCTTTTCTTTTTCCAGGGGGGCATACCCTTTTCATCAGGGACCTGTACCTGCCAGCAGACCCAGTCTTCTCTCTGCCCCTCACCTTGTCTTTCTCTCTGCCCCATTATCTCCCTTCTGGCCCAGCACATCTTCCCACTGTCTTTCTACCGGAGCCAGATGCTCTCCCTGTGTATTTCTGACTTAACCTCCACCAGCCTTCTTCAGAAAGAATCCCAGTCCTTCAAGGCAGCAGGGAACCGGGCTTCAATGCAGCCCTACTGTGCACCACAGGATACAGGACACTAGGGGAAGCATGGCATCATGGGTAGAGTTCATATCCCAGCAAGTTACTTCCCTTCACTAAGCCTTGGTTGCCCCATCTGTTAAGTAGGGATTTTAGGAGTGCCTACTTCATAGCGGAAATGAGTTGATGGGGATGGAAAGCTTCCCATAGGCTGGCACAGAACAATTGGTCTGTGTCTATTAGTCACTGTTATGAAAAGCTTAAGGTGTACCTGTGCCCCTCAGAGGGTTAAGAGCTTTGGTTGTAGCTGGAGAAATAAAGCATAGCATTTTGAAATGTAGTTTGTTGCACAACTAATAAAATACCTTTCAAAACAGAGCAAGCAGAGGGTGCTCGTGGAATGAAACTGCTCTGGGAAGCCTTCCTGCATGAGGCTGAATGAAGTGCATCTCTGGGCCACATTTTAGGGGGATCTCAGCTGCAGTCTGGGCTGAAGGAAAGAGGTCATGAGGTCCACAGAGGGCCTGCTCAAAAACTCTCTCACCCACTGGCTTCACCCCTTCTCTTAGTCACGGCAGTAGCCCAACCTAGTGAATCCTGTCCTTGTCCACAGGGAATTTGCCAAAGAGAGAGAGCGAGTGGAGAACCGGAGGGCTTTCATGAAACTGCGGCGCCAGCAGCAGATTGAACGTGAGCTGAACGGGTACCGTGCCTGGATAGACAAAGCAGGTAAGGCCTGGTGCCAGAGGAGGTCGGCCAGCAGCTGCGCAGATGCCAGGAGCCCACCTCCTCCTCACTCCCAGTGCTTCCTTCAAAGGGGCAGCCTGGACTGGAGCAGAGAGAAGCTTTAGAGGCCTCACTAGCTTTGCAGAATCCCCGCTGGACCCACTTTCTTCCTCTGGGGGTCTAACAGTCCCTGTTCTTCTACCAAACACCTTTCCTGAGGCAGGCGTTTAGCAAGGTGAACTGAGTAAAAGGTGACATAACCCCCTTTTCACTATGGCTGGGCTAGTGACATTTTATGCCACCAGCAGTAATCCTAATAACAACCCATCATTCCACAAACATTCACTGAGTGCTTACTTTGTGCCAGGTCGCATTCTAGGTGCTTGGGATACAGCAGTGAGCCAGACGACTGCCAGCTCACCAAAGCCCCACTCTTGGGCAGCTCTAGTTGGAAAAGGGCAGGAATAAACAATAAGTAACTTGTTCGAAGGTGGTAAGTACAGTAGAAAGCAGATCAAGGTAGAGTTATAGGGTGTAGCATAAGTTGCAGTTTTAAATAGCGGGGTCAAGGAGTTTCATCTGGGGAGAGACTTGAAGGAGATGAGGGGGTGAGCCATGGGAAGATCAAGGGAGGAATATTCCATCACCACGGCTCTAATGTGGGAGCGGGCCAGGAATGTGCCAGGAGCAGAGTAGGGTGTGAGCAGGGGGAGTGGCAGGAGGCTAGACGAGAGCAGTCACAGGGAGTGGGGGGCAGGTCATGCACGACCTTATGGGCCACTGTAAGGGTCTGAGACTTTGCTGTGAGTGAGGCAGGAACCACTGGAGGGTTTCGAGCAGAGGGGGAACATGCTCTGATTGGAGATGTTAGAGGGCCATTTGGTGACTGTTGAGAAAAGGCAGTGGGAAGACAAGGCCAGAAGGAGGGGAGAATAGTTGTGGGGCCATTACAGTAAGCCAGGCAGTAGAAGATGGTGAAAACTCGGTTCTCCTATTGCAGGAGCTGTCACCAGCTCCTCCCTCGGGCCCAGCATCAGGAATAATTCTTGCCCAGCCTGGAGGATCAGCCTATCACAATTTCATCACCCCACAGAGCCATGAGATTCAAGTCTGACTATGGCTCAGCTGCTTACGAGGGACATCAGTCATCCCGTATCTGTCAGTGAAAAGGACGCATTTGCTTTCTTATTATTTTCAAGGTTGCATTACATTGATGTTATATATCTTCATTTTCTTCCTGAGCAAGAGTAACTTTTTTAATAAACAAAATACACATGACCCTCAGTATCTTTTCTCTATTCCCAGTAGCAAGCAGAGCACAATGTGAAATCTTTCAGAAACAATGTGGAATATGATTTGGTGCTTAGTTGCCTGAGCCTTGTTCTCCTGTAGGAGCTTTGGAATATGACATTCTTACTCTATTGCTAATGCACAAAAGCCCTCTCTCAGTTCTGGAGTCAACTTCGATGATCTGTCAGGGCTGAGACCGTGTGTGATTAAAAGTGCCATTTCAAAGCCAGATTAAAGTCCCACTTGGGACTGTCTGCCTGTCTGTGGTGCCTCTGGAAACATGAGCCATGCGTGTTGACAGCTTTTCTATTTCACCCTTTCTCCTGTGAGGCTCTTAGGTGGGGTGAATGTGAACATTCCCTTGCTCTGCCCAGAAGGGTAACTCAGCCTTCCTGAGCAGATTTGCTTCCAGGCCTGGCAGGGAGCATGAAGTTCCCAACTGTCCTTGGATTCTGGGGTGGAGGAGCCATCTGACAGACCACCCTGGGAGCGGGCTGGCAGCAGAGCCAGAAAACAACCGTCCCTTCCCTTCCCAGGACCCCATTCAGGTTCAGGCAGCACAGGATGCTGTTCTTTGTGGCTGGGCTTCTCAAATACATGCAGAATTCCAAGGCTCCACTTTCTTCCATTTGGCAGACAGCTCTCTCCTCCTTCTAAGAAAAAAGACGCACTGCGACGTCAAATTGTGCTTCCTGGCCCTTCCCTTTACAAATGGAGTGTGAGTGAATCAGAGACATATGGGTTACATTTCCCTGGAAAGACGCTCTCAAGTTCGAAAGAGAACTTGGCAAATGGCACAGGGGGGTGGGGAGGCAGCTTCAGCATATCCAGAGCTCTCAAGCACGTCCCAGAGATGCTCAGCAGCACCACCACCCTCCGTCTGCCTTGGGGTTCTCCCATCTGCCCACCCTAAGCCCAGTCCCTATACACACGGAGAGTGACTCTCTAACTGAGGCCATTCATGTTGCTAGGAAGCATTTTAACAGGTGCCTAATTTTAAAAGGTTCCCTCTACACAACGTATGCTGTAAATGACTTTAAAACCCTCTATGTCTGCGTAAAGGAGCATCCCACCAATAACACTTAACCTGTTAATTTAGATTTTTGCCGGAGGCCATACTTAAAAAAGAAAGCTGAACATTTATGACTTGGTATAATGGCTATCCTGAACGGTACCCTTCCAGCCTCAAAATGTTCCCCTCCTGGGAAATGCATTATATCCTCTTCAGTTTTATATGCAGGTGGAATTATGGCAATGGCTTTCCCCTCTTCTGCTTTTCCTTTTACCTGTTGCAAGTGCTTACACCCTTGTTTAATAGGGCCTGCGGCAAGCTTTCCCCAGCAGCTGGGGTCTTAGGAAGTGATTGCTTCGGCCTCCATCTCACTCCCCAATGGTAAGGTGGGGGCAGGGATCAAAACTCATCTATGCCACTCCTAACAGGGACTCGGAGTTCCACTAGACGTGGGGCAGAAGGACTATTTTGTTGGTAGGATTGGAGAGATGCTAGTGAGGTTTACTTTCATGAACCTCACTGGGAAACAGTATCCTATGCTCTGTACAGCCCAGGATGGCCCCTAGGAAGGCCAAGAGGACAGTCCATGCAGCTGTGTGGTTCTCTTCCAAACACCAATAACCAGATATGTCATTCTATGACCAACTAGGACTTCACTTCCCTGACACCAGTCGGGTGTCCAGCAATTCAGTTTTGACACTGAATATCACCTAAGGTTGAGTGCAGACCCCACAGGGTAAGAGTTCAATCCCACCAGCCTGCCCCCATTTCACACACCAGCAACAACTGGGGTCCCCAGGTGACTTGCATTTCTGCACAGCTGGCTACAGATCCAGGGGTTTCCAAATTTGGTCATTCACTAAAATGACTTACAGAACTAAGGAAAAACCATGCTTACAATCACCAGTTTATTATAAAGGATGTAACTCAGGAACAGCCAAACGGAGGAGCTGCATAGGGCAGGGTCTAGGACTGGAGTGGGTGTGGCCACAGGGCCTCCCTGCCCTCTCCAGATACAGTACCCTCCCAGCTTTGATGTGTTCACCAGCCCAAAAGGTGAGCCCCATCATATAGGACTTTTATAGAGGGTCCATCATATAAATGTGATTTATTAAATCACTGGCCATTGGTGATTGAACAATCTCAAGCCCCTCTTCTCTCCTGAGAGGTACAGGAGGGCAGGGCTGCAAGCATAGCCCTCTAATCATGTGGTTTGTGTTCTGGTCTGCAGCCCCAATCCTTAAGCTATCTAGCCCACCCTCACAATGAGTCATCTCATGAGCACACAAAAGACAGTGAATTCCAAGGGTTTTAGGAGCTCCGGGCCCATAAGGTAGACATAAGCCAAATTTTTACTTTTTGTTGCACCACAGGAACAAATTCTTGATGGGCCCAAACCTCCTCAGCTCAGGCTTTGTTCAAGGCAGGATAGATGTGGAGGGGTTAGAGGAAGCTGGTCTCCAGGGTCTGCTTGTCTCTCTGAGACCTGGTAGCACCTTCCTCTGCCCTTTCCTCAAAGAAGGAGACAAGTTAGAGCCAAAATATGGTCTTAACTCCTGAATGAGGAGGAATATGTTATGACCCAGGGGCTGCAGACAACAAAAACTAAGGAAACTCCTAATGCTAGAAAAGTCAAAGGAACCTTGATAGAAGAAAAAATAGAAATGAGCAATCCTCATTCCTATCACTTTAGGAGATTTCAGTTAAAAAGATCTGCTCTTCCTCTCATGGAAGAGTATCCTCATGAAAAAGAGTATCAGACACAGAGCTGAATCTAACCAATCATCTCCCAGCCTCCACTCTCTAAAGAACTTCCATTCTGTTCTGATTTGTCCACGGCAGCTCCCTCCATGACCCTTGGTGTCTTTCTGATGCTGTTGCCTACCATGATCTATGAACTCTCTCCTCTTTCTCTGTTGCCCCAGAGCCAGAGCCATTCCTGAGGGATTTGCATTTTGCAAAATAATTTGGCATTTGCAGATAATTTACTACACCATTTATTTCCATATAGAGGAAGTCATGCTTGCTGAAGAAAATAAAAATGCTGGAACATCAGCCTTAGAAGGTAAGGAAGTGCTCCAACGCCTCATTTCATTTGCATTTGCCTCCTTTAATGCACCAGCAATCTCTCTTGATCAAAAGAGGAGAGAGAAATAAAAGAGGGGTGCTCTGGGATTTGAAAGGAAAGTGTCTCTGTCATAAAATCCCTCATGCTTTAAAATAAAGGGAATTGAGTCACAGATTTAAATGCTTTTTAAATTGATGAAAATGAAATCCAAGAGTTGCTTTGTTCTGGGGCGTGTGATTGATACCATGCAATGAAAAGACCATCATACAGCCAATAGCACATAAAGGGATCTTCTTGGAAAATTTGTGGGGATCATCTTGGACTACTTTTGTTACCGGGAAATGTCATCGTTTATGGAGATCTGGAACAAATCCATATGGTGTGCCTGTTCACCTCCTGCATTTAGATAAGCTCCAGCAAGGATCCCGGAGTCCTTGCATTTCACAGGTGCTGCTGAGCACAGAAGTCACGTGTCTGTAGACATTCGAGACTTCCATGACCCTGGCTTGGGCATTTAAAGGCAGTCACCTGTGTCACAGAGTCCTCTTGCCCACAGTCCTCGGTTTTGACCAGAATGATCCAGTTGTCCTTGTATTCTCTTACTGGCCTCCCCTTTCCCTGGTGCAGTGCTTCGAAGGGCAACCATCAAAAGGAGCCGGACAGAGGCCATGACTCGAGACTCCAGTGATGAGCACTGTGTTGATATCTCCTCTGTGGGTGAGTGGAACCAGTGAGATCTGCCTTTTCTTCTCTGAATCCCCCATAAAAAGGAAAGTGCTGTTTTTTGAGGAGCATCACAAAGAGGAAGAGAATCCAGAGAATCCAGAACTTAGGAACTGTCATTAGGGAAAGGCATGGGAATCTAATCTAGATGACAATGACTTACAGAAAGAAACGGACTTGCAGATACCTTACCATGCAACATGGGGTTCAGGGCTAAGAGTCCAACCCAGATTCTTCAAGTGTGGCAGAGAGATCCCATTTGCATATATATCCATCTCGCCAGGATGTGATCATGAGAACCCACTCTGGGATATTGTCAAAGGCTCCTGAGGACCTCTTGCTTCTAGTGACCCCCGCTGGAGAACCTGCAGTCAACTGCTTAACCATAGTAGCACCCACCTGTTTCCATCACCTACTTCCATGTGCTGTTTAAGCAAATTCCTACTGACAGCCCTTTAAAATGACTGATATTCAAACCCAGGTTTTCTTTTAGAGATTCTGACTGATGGTGGATCTTTCTTCCTTAGCAACATGGAAGGGTCTCTCTTCATCCTTAAAAGCAAAAGAGGTGTACAGAGGTCACTGCTACTTCAGGCTGCCAGTAGTAGAAACATCACAAGTGTGCAGAACAATTCCAGTGCCTGAAACATATTTAAAAGGAACGGCCAACCTGTTACCATCATATTAGGATTCAAGACACTGGGTGTATGCCCGGTGTCCTGCCCAGGGGATCTTTCAATTTCCTAAGACTGAGAGTTCCCAGCGAGGAAAACAGGGATCCCTGGTGTGGAAACTACTTACTTAGCCCGTAAGATGGGGATTCCCCAGGCCTGCGACATGGTGGTCATCCAGCCCTGGGGCAGAAGCTGCCCCCCTTGCCCTTTGATGCCCCCTTGCCATGGAGGGTGTTCTGTTTTGCAGCCTCAACCTCCCTCCTTGCTTCTCTCTACGTAGGCACACCTCTTGCCCGAGCCAGCATCAAAAGTGCAAAAGTAGACGGGGCTTCCTACTTCCGGCACAAGGAAAGGCTTCTGCGCATCTCCATCCGCCACATGGTTAAATCCCAGGTGTTTTACTGGATTGTGCTGAGCCTCGTGGCCCTCAACACTGCTTGTGTGGCCATCGTCCATCACAACCAGCCCCCGTGGCTCACGCACCTCCTCTGTAAGTGAATGGAGACTGCTGGCTCTCAGAGGGGAGCTCTCCTGGCGTGTGAACGTGAGAGAGCCAGGCATCTTGCTGCACCTGGCAGCAGTTCGGTCCACCCAGAGTTCCGCCTCTGTGCACTGTAAGGGAGGCCAGAGTAGTCCTCCAGAGAGTGGGATTGCCACATGACCATTTGCAAATGGCATTCAGTATTGAATCAGATAAACGAATCTTTGCTGATGAGCAACAAGATGTGTCCTACCTTGGGTGCTCTAAAGAGGCTCAGTGGTATGGGGGTTTGGGTTGCCAAAGTCCTGGGGAGAAAGTTCTTAGGGCAGTGGAGGCCTCTGCTAGGCCATAAAAGGGACTTTCAGGTCAGCTCTGGGTAAGGCTGTGACTGGGTGTGAGTGAGGCTGCGGGAAGCTGTGTGTTGGGCTAATCCAGCTCTTCTGTCAGAGCCACCAGTGAAGCCCCTTCTTTCTCTCCCGAGAGCCGTCTACTGCTTAAAGAGCAGTGGCAACCCCCCATTGAAAGAGCAGAGCTGATCTGTGGAGCGTGCCTGGGACTCCTTGTGCGTCAGAGCATATTCAGACGTCCTTACATTTTACCTGGCACTGACCTATGGGGTCCTAGAGCACCCTTGCATGTGCTGAGGGCTCCTCTGTAGGGGTGGGGTGCTGGGTGGGCTTGGGGGTGCAGGAGCCCACACTGCCTGTGGAACAAATGCTTTTGATACTTTCAGACTATGCAGAATTTTTGTTCCTGGGACTCTTCCTCTTGGAGATGTCCCTGAAGATGTACGGCATGGGGCCTCGCCTTTATTTTCACTCCTCATTCAACTGCTTTGATTTCGGGGTAAGTGCTGGGGAGCCTGCCTGTCCTTCTGGCGGGCAGTTTAAGACAAGCATCTTGCTCCACTGCTCAGCATGGAGCCCCAAAATCAGAATTTATAAAAGGGGGCTGGCCAGGATTAGTTCAGGGAGGTCAGGAATGAGTGAATCCTTGCCATACAGGGTTTGTTTGGGTTTTTTGAAAAGCTGCTTTGTTTTCAAGTGTTTTATTGAAATATAACACATACACCATAGAGTGCCTACTTAGGTGTATAGCTTAATGAATTTTACAAAGCTACCCATAGCCAAAGTTTTGAACCACTTATTATCTCGGAGGAAGCCTAGGAGAGAAGGACAAAGCACTTGATTCCAGAAGGTGGTTCACTACAAAAGAGAAGCTTATATATTTGGGTTTTTTTTTTCAGTTCAGGTTAAAATTGGGAAAATTACCTAGGTATACTGTCATATAAACACATACGTGCATATGCACACACACAGTCATATTAGCAAGTCCCCACATTGTTTCATCCAGTGTCCACTTCCTAAATAATATTGATGCACAGGCGTGTGCATTGCTAACGGATTGCGGGGTGCTCTCATGTTTGAACTCCACTCCTCTCAGGAGGCCCAGCCACTCTACTATGAGTCAGGAGCTAGTGGTCCCTTTTCCACATGAGTAAATTTTGTGTGCAAGTCCACAGAGTCACTAGCAGCAGAACTAGGTCACAAAACTTTGGTTCCTGAACCTCTTTTCTTTCCACCAAACCCACTTCTTTTTCTGCCAAATCTTCAGTTAGGTGCGAACGACTTTGAGCACTTGCCAGTGTGCATTTTAACTTGGAACATATGCTTCTGGGTGCAGGCAATTTTCAGGCGTAACAACCAGGGAAAGACCATTTTAACCTTAGCTTCCTCATATTCATCCTTCTCAGTATTGCTGTGAGGAATGATTTTTGTTACTTCTCTTAGTGCAGTATGTAGAATATAGTAGGCATTCAATAAATATCTGATGAAAACAGAAAACAAATTGAATTATTAATTTGACCTTGCCACTTCGTGTAGCAATCAGATAGATCCTGTGCTCACAAGTAGTACCATCACATAGGGTATATGGGACCTTAGGGACTGAGAGGTGTTTAATCTGTAGGAGATTGAAACATACTTGTGAGCTCTGAATTCTAGGACAGTGAGGGGATGCTGACCTTCTCTGAGATTTTTATATTGGAATGCAGTTTGTATGAGTTCGGATTTGTTTCCTTGCTTTGAGTACCATTCCTCTGTTTATCAAAGGTGTTGTACCGTAAGAAAAGTTAGGGCTATCCGATTTGTGCAGAAACAGTGGCTGGCTCTTGTAGTTTTCCCCGAGGACAGAATAGCAGTCAGGAAATCAATCTGCAGGTTGAAGGAGTAAAGTTAACAAGGGGCGTGGAGAGCAGTGGGGAGGGAGGTGGTGGTCTTCCTTTGGGGGGCAGCCTTCACAAATGGGTAGTCCTTTTGGAGGTGGGCTGGGTGGGGAGAGACAGTTCTGATGGCACTGTCAATACGCCACCAGGCTGCTCCTCTTGCCTCATTGTCCTCTCACTGTTGCTGGGTCTGGCTCTTTAGGTCACAGTGGGAAGTATCTTTGAAGTGGTCTGGGCCATCTTCAGACCTGGTACCTCTTTTGGAATCAGTGTCTTGAGAGCTCTCCGGCTTCTAAGAATATTTAAAATAACCAAGTAAGTGATCAGAATCTCGACTTTTCCGAATCACCTTTGAAAATGGAAATTTATCTCTACCTTATTATATTTCCTTCCATCCCATCTCCCCCGAGATCACATGTCCCCACCCCAACTCCATTCTTTAGCTCCCCCTCCTTCTCCAAACATCAAATCAGAAAAATGTCCATGATGCCAGACCCCATACCATGTTCCCAAGCAGAGCCACCTGTCCTTGGAATATACAAATGCGGCTTATTTCACAGACCACCAGGCAGATTTCTGGCTGGCCTGGAGGGGGATTTGTTCACTGTTTTAATGTTGTCTGGGTTTCATAGGTACTGGGCATCCCTACGGAACTTGGTGGTCTCCTTGATGAGTTCCATGAAGTCTATCATCAGTTTGCTGTTCCTCCTCTTCCTCTTCATCGTTGTCTTTGCTCTCCTAGGAATGCAGCTATTTGGAGGCAGGTAAGTGCCAGTGAGCTTTCCATCCAAAGGAGCCTTAAAACCCTGCCTCAGCCTGGTCACTAATTTGATCACCATGTTACCACCTTGTTTGCCCTAGTTCATGGCCCAAAGCAACCACTGAGTGTATGCATGGAACAAATGTCTCTCTTTTAATCTTTCTGCATGGTTACAGGTTTCTGCTGTTGCTGAAATGTACAGCATGTACAAATGTACAGCCCAAACCCCATCTCATTTACCCATGCCCTTCAAAGGGCACAATCCATCCATAGTAGTCACTGGTACCATCTTCATAAGTTACATGGAAAGAGGGGGATGTGGGAAAGGAGAAAAGAAGTGAAGCAAATGGCATAATCTTGGGAGGCGGAAACTTAGTGTGTGAAGTTTTCATTCTATTCTTCTCTCTGAATTTCCTTCTCAGGTTTAACTTCAATGATGGGACGCCTTCGGCAAACTTTGACACCTTCCCTGCAGCCATCATGACTGTATTCCAGGTATGAGGCCAACTGGCAGTTAAAAAATGTTCTGGAGGACCCTTGGAGTGAACATGCAAGATGATGATGTCTTAGGAGGATCCTGTTTTCCTCTCTGGGCTCCTTGCAAGCAACTGGTACTCTTACTAATTGAATAATCATCACCACATTAATTCCTAGGATTTCTGTACATCTGTTTTTTACCAATAATAGAAGAGCTCTATTGTGATGACCTCACTGGCCTTCTCTGTACACTTGTGTGTTTGTAAGAGGTATTAAGTCAAAGATGTTTAGTAGCATATGGTTTTCTGAAATTGGAAGCATCTTCTAACCCATGTGTCCATTTAATGAAGCAACTTTTCCACCCCCTCACCCTTCAAATAGCACTTTTAAATCATCAGGGAAAACTCAAAATCAGTAATGTCTTAGAGCTAAAGAAAAGCACTGTTTAGCCAGAATCTGAGGCTAAACCAGAACCAGGGTTTCCAGAACTGGAGCCCACGAGCCTCTTTCCAATAATGCTGATGGCTCAGGAACTGAATCTTGGCAGCTCTGAGGATACGGACAGTGACCAGACCACCTGATCTGCGTGACCCCCACAGGCCTGGCAAAGATGAAAGTGGGTGGGACTCTGTAATTTGAGAAGAGAAACTTTCCTTTTGAGGCTCTCCTTCCATTTCAGTGCCTAAAATTCTCTTCTGTATTAGAAGAAAGTTTAGGATCATTCAATGGGAGTGACTTCTGTTTCCTCCCTGGCAGGATGGGCAAGCAAGGGCAGTGATGGAAAAGACCTAAACCCAGCGTTTTCCCCTTTACATTGGCCTCATTTTCTTGACCACCCCAGGTCTCTGACTTGCCTGTCATTTGCTTTGTTTAGATCCTGACAGGTGAGGACTGGAATGAGGTGATGTACAATGGGATCCGCTCCCAGGGTGGGGTCAGCTCAGGCATGTGGTCGGCTATCTATTTCATTGTGCTCACCTTGTTTGGAAACTGTATCCTTTTTAAGATGCTCCTCTTTGTGCTGCCTACCTGCCTGGACCAGCATTTGAGGAGGAGAAGGAAGGGGAGAAACGTGGGAGAGAGTGGTAGAGATGGGGGTAGCATTGGTATGGACATTGCTCAGTGTACTAAGAGAAACAAGGGTCCTGGTCTTAAGGACCTTGTACACTAGTTGGGTAAAGAGATAATTATAAACAAGGTAGAATAGCATTCACATTTGTAGCATACACAACTCAAAATGTATGAGCTCTTATATAGACTGGTTGGAGACACTGTGAGCTCAGGAAAATCGGAGAGGACTGAGATCATTGTCAGTTGAAACCGTGGCCAGATTATAATACTAATAAATTAACTACATGTTAATATAGAACAGAGCCTGTCACATAGTAAGATCTCAAAAATGTCAGTATTATGATTAACCCCAGTACTCCTAAGCAGAGCTAACACTTGCTGTGTTTGTGTTATTCATGAGACCCTGTACTCAAAGCTTTATACACTATTTCATCTAATCCTTACCTTACACAACCAAGAAGAAATAATTTGATCAGAGCCAAATTTTTAAATTTTTTAAAGGGAGACTAGAAACCAAGTCCATTTAATTCCAAAACCCATGCTTGCTCACAGGCTCTAGACCAGGAAGATTTAGGTTTTAATCCCAGCAGTTCTGCTTACCAGCTCTGTGATCTTGGGAAAGCCACTCAGTCTTTCTGAGCTTCAAGTTTTCACATTTGAAAGAAGAATAACAATATTTACCTCCTGGGTTAGTGGTGAATAGTAAATGAGTTAACGTATTTGAATGTACCTTACAAATTGCAAACTTCCACACCATCATTAGATGCCCAGGAGGAGGGGGACTTGCCTTGAAGGGATTGGTGAGTAAAAAAGGAGAGCCATGTGATAACGTATTTTTGCTTTTTCCATAGTCTTACAGAGAAGACGTGTCCGTTTAGGTTTTCTTCCCCCAGATCTTCTAGGGACCAGAGAAGACAATAACATAAACATGAGAAACCCATGTAAAAAACACTAGGCAGTGAGGCACAGAAATGGGAGGCCAGTTTGGCACAATGGCACTTTAATTGTCCTGTTACCCTGGGGTAGTCAGACCTGGCCTTTTATGCTAGAGCCGGTTCCGTGTTCCACAACCCACGGGCCTCAAAAACAGTTGGAAAATTGGGACATCAGCGGTTAGAGCACAGAATAGAAATGGGTTCCATAATGATCTTGTATGCTCTGTGACCTTTTGTTCATGAAATATGGAAGCCTTCCAGGAAAAGAAAGAGAGGAGTAAGTTAGCATTCCAGCTTTGAGAGATGGCCACTGATGCGGCTGTGGAATCTCATTTCTTTTCATCTTTCAGGGTAGGATAGCGTGATTGGTCTAAGCGGGCTTCAATCCCAGCTGCCCAGAAAGGAGAGATGAGCTCCTACATTGTGCCCCCAAGCTCATCTTATTCAGTAATGGTGTATTCGATACTGCTGTGAGTAGAGGCTTTAGTGTCCAAAAGCCTCCTCACTCCATCTTGTCCTCTGAGGTCGTTTGATTGAGGTATTTCTTTATCCTGTGCAGACACATGATTTATGTGGAAGGAGGGAGACATTCTCCTTCAAACAGAGCTGTGTGGTATCTCCTTCCCTTCTCCCACTACCCCTCAGTCTTCTGTTCCTGCTCGTGTCCCAGCGGGGAAAGACATGGCGATGCCCCTCCCAACCTTGCTGAATCCTTTAGGTTTTCTTACTTGCCCACCCTTAACTCATCACCCCAGACACGCTGCTGAATGTATTCTTGGCCATTGCTGTGGACAATCTGGCCAATGCCCAGGAGCTGACCAAGGTAAGCACTGTTCTGGGGGGACCCGGTGGTTCCCTAGTGCCCTTGGGTGCCCTCTGGCCTCCCGGGCTCTCCAAAAGTCTGCGTTACCTGTGGGAGCTCCCGCCACACTCCCATGAGGGAAGCCAAGTTCACTTTCACTGAGTCTGGGGAGCCTCAGAGCAGCCTGGGTCTCTCTTAAGATGCAGGAGGTAATCAGTTAATCACTGCAAGCCTTCCAAGCCATACTTAGCAGAATTCTGACCTGGAAAAGCAAACAGCAAACAAAAACCCCCTGAGAAGCCTCACCTCTGGTCCCGTGACCTATGGCTGTGTGGCCTCCCATCTGTGCCTTTCCTTTTCTGGGTTTGAGGGTGAGAAAGGCTGGAAACACCACAGTTCTGAAACCAAGGCTGCTGGGTATTCAGTGCCCAGGATTATCCTGGGGAAGTGTCAGTGAAGCCAGACACTACATTTCTTGAAGAACTGTTTTTTTTCCTTGGAGTCATCTCTGCAGCAGCAGAGGCAATGCTAAATGCAGTGGGATGGCCTAGGGTGAACACTCCTCCCCACATAGTTTCAGTTGGGGCAGAGGCACGCAGCATCCTAGTGATGCTCCTGAGCCTCTTCTGTGTGTTCTGCAACGTGCTGCCTGCTCCTTTCTCCATCCCTGGGCTCTTCCATCTGCATGATATGGTAGGGAATGATGCCAACTTTAGTACCTAAAAGCTGAGTGGGAGTCTTATGTGTGCTACTTACTGGCTCTGTGAGTTTGTGCTAGAGCCCCAGTCTCCATTATCTTCAGTTTCTTCATCTGTAAAATAGGAATGATCTATCTGCCTTCTATACCTCACAGGATAACTGCAAGGGTCTTGTAAAGCAGTGCATGTGAAAACCAGAGCGGGCTATGAAGATGTGTCCGTTCTTAGTGGTTCTAGTCATTTTACCTGAACTGGTTCTCCTTGGTATCATCCCATAGCAGGGACACTTACAAGTCAGAATGTGGGTGAGAGGAGGTTTCTGCCTGAACACCCAGGCTGTACATGATGGAGTACAGCCTTAGCACTTTACTGCAGAGGGCGCTGCCTGGAAGGGCGCTGTTCCGCCCCTTCCAGACTCTGCAGAATATGTGAGAAGTGTGGGCCTTGGTCTCCGATCCCCCAGAGCCATGACCAACTCAGCTGGGGTTTGGGGCTGATTTCCACGGCCCTCCTGAGGAATTGTGGGGCAGGGTAGAGACAGAACTGGCGGCCACACCAGAGTAGAGAAGGCTGCGCTCTCCCAAGGGGTCTGGCCCTGGCCATCTGAGGTGCCAAGGCCATCTGTCTTGTTTAACATCTTCCCCAGCTTTCCTCACTTCACCTGGCCTCCAGAACTTCTGGAGAGAGCCAAGAACGCTGAACTCCTTCATGGCGGTCCCAGACAAAGCCATCTCTACTTTGTATCTAGGATGAGCAGGAAGAAGAGGAGGCCTTCAACCAGAAACATGCACTGCAGAAGGCCAAGGAGGTCAGCCCGATGTCTGCACCCAACATGCCTTCCCTCGAGTGAGTCGGCTGTCCCCACTTCACTGACCCCTGGGCGCCTGTACTAACAGCCAATTCATCAACTCAAAAACTGGTTCTTATTGAAGGGCATGTGCTCCATGCCCAGAAATGTCTACAGCAGTGAGCAAGACAGAATCTCTGTCTCATGGAGCTTTTATTTCAATGAGCGAGATAAATAATTTACACACACAAATAATTTTAGATGGTGATAATTGCTATCAAATAAATAAGATAATAAGGCAGAGGTAACAACATTGGATAGAATACCTTCAGGCAATCCAGGAGGGGTTCTCTGAGGAGGTGATAAATTTAAGTGAAGACCTAAATATGTAGAAGGCAGTCATTGTGACATTGTGAAGGAAGAACATTCCCCAGCAAGGTCCAGTATGGGCAGTGTGTAGTGAGCAAGCAGGAATGGAAGCGGACGAGGCCAGGGAGGTCACGAAGGCCCAGGTGAAGGATTTTAGCTTTTGTGATTGCAATCATGGGAGGATCCAAAGTAGAAGGACGAGTGTGACATGATTTTCACTTTCAAAAGGTCACTGTGCTCCATGAAGAATGAATTGTAGGGGCCAAGAGTAGAGGCAGGGAGGCAGCTTTTAAAGCAGATGAGAGATGATGGTAATTTGGATCATGGTAACATTGGAGGAGATGAGAAGTAGTCCCATTCAGTCTGTGCTTTGGAGGGAGAACCAATGAGACGAACTAATGTACTCAATGTTCTGGGAGCGGGAATGGAAAGCAGAGGGAACACCCATTCCTCCCAGGTTTTAAATTCTGAAGCCTAAGCACCTGGGCAAATGGTGGGTATTTAGAGAGAGCCTGGAGAATGGTGGAAATCCAAGGTTTGTTTTGGCTCTATTAAATATGATATGCCTATAAGACATCCAAGTGAAGATGCTGAATGGGCCATTGATCACATGAGTCTGAAGCTTAGAAGAAAAGTTAGGGTTAGAAATAAAGATTGGGGGGCCATTTGCATGTGGGTGGCATTTAAGCTGTCAGCATGGGTGAGCTGACCAGGGAGAGCTGGGGTGGAGAAGAGGGGGGCTAAGGACAGAGGCCTTGAGGTCTGTTGGACAAGAAGCCTGCAGAGGGGACTGATGGGAGGCAGCCAGGAGGTGGAAGAGAACAAGGAAGCAAGGGGTCCTGAGACCTGGAGAAGAAAACTCCTGAGGCAGGCAGGAGCGGACAAATTCTGGTGAGAGATCACGTAGGATGACAGAAAGGGGACCTTCGTTTTTGGCAAAGCAAAAGCTATTTGTAACCTTACAAAAGCAGTTTCCGTGACCCAGAGGGAGCAGAGGCCAATTAGAGTAGATTAGGAAGAGAGATGGGAGGTGATGAAGAGCAGCTGGTGTAAACTCTTTAAGGATCCATCCAGGACCTCTAGTTGCTGGTAGAACTTGCCAGCCTGACTTCTGTGTGGGACTCGAGGAAGGTATTAGAGGCTGAGAAATGACTGCAAAACCACAAAATTCCTGTTGTTCCTCCTGGGCCTGTGTGAGGTGAACAGCCCTGAGGTATTGATGGGGAGGATCTGAGACCCCCCAGGAGGTGGAACTCTGTTCTGGCACCAGACCGCATCATCCGTTACTTGAAGCTGGTAAGGGAGGAGCCCTTTCTACCCAAAGCTCGTATGAAAGGTCCTGAGTGTCCACTGCCTGGACATTCCAGGGCTGATGGGAGCCTCCCCTACGAGGTCATCATCTTGCACCTGCCTTTCAAAATTGAAAGCCTCTGGGCCCCTTCCCCATGAGCAAGAAATACAACTCACCCCCAAATTCATTAAAGTTTGATAGAGACAGAACAACTTTTCATCTCTAGAATATTTTCCAGGGCTTAAGTAGTTTGTACCCAACCTTCCCTACACTCATGATTGTAGGTTAGAAAAACACATGCACAGGTATGCAAACATACTGATGGGTGGAGCTGGCTGCCACTTAGGAGGGGGTAGCTCTATGTATGAAGACGAGGAAGTCAGGGAGGGGAGTGGGTTTGGAGATGTGGGTTGGAAGATGCTTGGTCCAGAGCAGAAACACCCTATTCACGGAACCAAAGAGTGAATGAGACACGGGGAGGCGTAGGGCTGCGGGCATTGAGTGTGTGTGTGTGTGTATGTGTGTGTGTCTGGGCACAGTGAGCGGAAGAAGGTGCAGTAACCATCCCAGAGGAGCAGAGCCCCAGGCTTTGTTTGCAGGGCCCGCGTGCCAGGTGGGTGCCGCTGGCCGGAATCACATCAGCGTGTGTGTGTGTGTGCACTGCTTGGAGCACAGGCGAGGCAACTAATTTGAGACTGAGTCAAAGTGTGGCTGTCTTTAGAGAAACATGGAAAGAGCACCACCTCAAGCCCTGAGGCCCAAGTGCCCATCCTCGTCCTGTCCCTCATGTGTCCTCTGACCTTGGAGAGATAACCACTTAAGACCTCAGTATCCCTGTTCCCATCTTTGGAATGGGAAGAATACCAACTGCCTTTCCTGACCCATGCGTGACTCGGGGTATGTGTGAGGTCATGTATGCATGAGTTGGAGATACGTGGATGCTCTGCTGGTGATTTTAGGTATGAAGGTATGTTAATGATTCCAATGTGCTGTGAACTTGGGTCTTTAAGTGGAGAAACGCAGAGGAGTTTGAAGTGTGCGTCTGATTTGTGTGGGAATTAGTAGTTGGGTCTCTCGTTTGCTTGGCCTGTGTGTGTGTGCAAGAGACAGAGACTTCTTCCATATTCTTACACTCATAACACATGCACTCTGCATGGCTGGTATATGAATATTGGAGAATTTACAAGTAGATGGTAGAAAGTGCCTTTCCTTGTGGGTGTGCCTGCTGCCCGTCTAGACTGTGCTTCTATTTCTATTTCTACTTGCTACCCAAGCTTCTTGGCACGACCACCGCATGTGCACCTCATTGTGTCACAGCTGCCCATGCTGAGGGTGCATTCAGTTGGGGAGCTCACAGACACCCCCATAGTGGTGCCCGTATCTGCTCCGTGGGTGCTTGTGTGCACTGCGCCTCTTCCAGACACCAAGTGAGGCTCAGCCTGCCCGCCTCTGCTCCCTCAGCCCACCCGTGTATCAGGCTCCTCTGGGACGAGGGACACAGCAATCGAGCAGTGCTGTTGTACCTCCCAGCATGTTCTCCATTGGTAGGTGTCAATTTTACCAGGGAAGAAGCAGTATCTGCCACCCTCCTGGGTCCAGTCAGGGCCCTTCAGTCTAGGTTGGCTCCATTGGCCCAGGAACTGAGCACTGACCTTGGCTGACAGCTTCATATTTCCTGGAGTTTGTTTGCCTGTGTGGGTGATGCCTACACCTTGCCACTCTGACATTCCATGGACCTTGTTTTGAAAGGACACAGCATGTGTGTGTCCATAGAAGATATTTTTCCCTGTGCAAGGCTAAGAATATGAGTACTATGTTGTACCCAGCTGAACAGATTGAGTCTTCAAGACCTCTAGCCACGGCCACTGCACTCCACAAATGCAGGGGATACCACTCACCTCCTGAAGTAATACCACTCACCTCCTGAAGTACACAGATGACGGCCCATGGAGTGCTGGCCCTGCCTGTGGTCGTGGGCTACTTAGTGGCTTGATGGTGCGCATGGCAGAGCACTTGTTACCTGCATGCTCTGTGAGTTTGGAGTGATGAGCTCAGGAATCACACCCATGTGAATATCCTAGAAATGATTGGGGGAGATACAGCTCTTCGTCCAAGTTCACAGGGTTTCCAAAGTAGGTCTCTGAAGGATGTTTAGGTGAAAGCGTGAGTGCCAGTGGAGCATGACGATTAAGCATCTGAAGCTAGATACTCTCTGAAATGATATATCCTCTGTGTCTCTGCATGTGTGCTTCAAAAAATAGATGCGCGTGTTTGCGTATCGCAAGGAATCAAAAGCCACCCCCTTAAAGAGTTGCAGGTCGGGAGTCCAAAGAGGGGAGCAGGCATGTGGAGAATGTATGGGCATGTAGGGGACTCTGTCCTTTCCCTGGAAATTGGCTGGTGGCTGTGGGGCTTGTGGTTCTGAGAGGTTGGGGTGAACTGAACCTGTTCGTTTTTCTTTCCCAGAAGAGACAGAAGGAGAAGACACCACATGTCGATGTGGGAGCCACGCAGCAGCCACCTGTATGTGTGTACCGGTTTGCGTGTTTGTGAGTGGTTACGTGTGGGTGTGGGGACACTGTGTCTTTGTCCTTCTCGTGGACAAAGTGGTACAGGGTGTGCATGTCAGCGTGTGCTGTGGTGTGTGCGCACGTGTTCCGTGCACATGGTTTGTGGACATGCCCCTCTGTACCTTTCAGCCTGTGCTTATATCAGTGTGCGTCTAAGGTATGTGATCATTTGCGTTGTTTGCTCTTCTGTGGGCCTGTGAGTGGGCATGTGTCTGTGTGGATAGCTCACGTTGGTGGATGTACCTTTCACATAGGTGGTGTGTACAGCCACATGTGGGCCTCAGTGAGGGTGCGTGTGGCACATGTGAGTGTTCCCTTAACAGTTCATGGGTGTGCGCCCACAGACACATGCAGGTGAAGGAGTAGGTGACTGCCCTCTGCCTGCTGCCCCTGTGAACCCCCTCCTGCGTGCTCTCCTGTGTGTGTCACATTTGTGTGTTCCTACTGCCTTGTGAATGCTCATCTAGGCCCCTAAGCTGAAATGTTCAAGAGTGGTTTGGAGTATGACTGCACAGCCAGTCTGTGGCATTTTCAGCTGCTGTGAAGAAGAGCCCACAGCACTTTTGAGGGTGATGTTGGGCTTCCTGTAACATGGGCTGCCTGCTCCCGTTATCAATCACCCTTTGATGGTATCTGACCATTGTAATTCTCAGCCCCTGTTGTCCCAGGCTGTACTCTGAGAGGGAAGGGAGAGGGAGAGGGAGAACCGGAGGAAGGAAGGTCTCTGGCCTGAATTAAGGGCAATGATGGGCACAGAGTGGGTAAGGTTTGTACCCTGAAAGCAAAGGGAAGCAGGGGAGTGAAGCCCTGGTGAGCCTCTGTATTGCTGCCCCCCAAGCCCAGGGCACAGGGAACTCAATCCTGGCTGATCCCCACTCTGCCTCTCCATGACTGCCGAGCAGGGATTGGAGTGCAAAACCCCACGGCCTGGGAGGCACTAGTCTGAGCCCCTGCCCATGCGCGGCACACTCCGCTCCTGCGTCTCTCTGTGCTTCCTGTCTGCAGGTCCCGGGCTCTCGCATTTGCTGCCCCACCATGTGTTCCGCCCTTTCCCATGGCCGCTGAGGGCTGGCTGATGCCCTGTGGCTGCCCCCACTGGCCTTCGGTGGCCGGGCTCTGACCTAGCCCTGCCCTTTCCCCTTTGCCAGGCGGGAGCGGAGGCGCCGACACCACATGTCAGTGTGGGAGCAGCGCACCAGCCAGCTGAGGAGGCACATGCAGATGTCCAGCCAGGAGGCCCTCAACAAAGAGGAGGCCCCGCCCATGAACCCCCTCAATCCCCTCAACCCCTTGAGCCCCCTCAACCCACTCAATGCCCACCCCAGCCTCTACCGGAGACCCAGGCCCATCGAGGGCCTGGGCCTGGGCCTAGGCCTCGAGAGATGCGAGGAGGAGCGTGTCAGCCGCGGGGGGTCCCTCAAGGGGCCTGGAGGGAACCTGGACAACCAGAGGAGCCCCTTGTCGCTTGGCAAACGGGAGCCGCCGTGGCTGGCCAGGCCCTGCCACGGGAACTGTGACCCGACCCAGCCGGAGGTTGGGGGCGGGGAGACCGTGGTGACCTTCGAGGACCGGGCCAGGCACAGGCAGAGCCAGCGGCGCAGCCGGCACCGCCGGGTCAGGACGGAAGGCAAGGAGCCCTCCTCCACCTCCCGGAGCAGGTCTGCCAGCCAGGAGCGGAGTCTGGATGAAGGCGTGCCCACCGAGGGGGAGAAGGACCACGAGCCCAGGGGCAGCCACGGGGGCAAGGAGCCCACCATCCAGGAAGAAGAGAGAGCCCAGGGCCTGAGGAGGTAAATTAGTTCACCAGAGGCACGTAACATAGCTGGTGTTAGAGATTCTTCAAAATAAGATTTCTGAGCCTCAGTTCCCCGTTTGTAAAATGGAGAGGCTGCAAATGCACTCTCTGTAAGGTATGTGTACATGTGACAGATGGTGGGATCTGTCTCCCTGAAAACCAGGTTCTGTTCTGGGGCACCTCCTGTTGGGAGCGGGTCATGGATGGATGGACGGACATAGGACCGTGGACACTGCCCATGGGTCTTAACTCCTCTGCCTGGCTGATGGAGCTGGGAGGCCGCAGATGCCACGTGCTCCCCAGCAGGATGGCTTGGGCTCCCCTCACCTGTCCCTCTTGCCAGGCACACCAGCTATCTTGGGACAGCTTCTTTAGATCTGAGTGCCACCTGTCCCCTCTCTTTGCAGGACCAACAGTCTGATGGTGCCCAGAGGCTCCGGGCTGGCAGGGGCCCTCGATGAGGCCCACACACCCCTCGTCCTGCCTGAACCAGAGCTGGAAGTGGGGAAGGATGCGGCGCTGATGGAGCAGGAGCCGGAGGGCAGCAGCGAGCAAGCCCTGCTGGGGGATGTGCAGCTTGACATGGGCCGGGCCATCAGCCAGAGTGAGCCCGACCTCTCCTGCGTCACGGCCAATACGGACAAGGCCACCACTGAGAGCACCAGCGTCGCCGTCACCATCCCCGACATGGGCCCGTTGGTGGACTCGACCGTGGTGCACAGTGAGAACACAATCCTGTCCTCTCCCCCACACTGCCCATCCCACCTGGGCTGGGGAGAGTCGTGGCTCGGGGGTCATCCCAGTAAAGCTGCGTGGAGAATCCCACAAGCAGGATAAATTCATTCTTCAACACACAAAAATAGCCACAATTTTAACCCAGGAAAAATCAGTCTGGATTTTTAATCTTAAGTTCTGCCTCTAAAATTTCCCTAAGCCTTTGGCCTCTGTGACCACCTTAGAGTCCTCCAAGAGATCACATGTGATTCAGTAGTCAGTTATGTATTCAGCTATTTGATTTGTGGGGGAATATCTAACAGCGTTCTCTTGGGCCTCTCAGGCGCTCTGCCTCTAACGAATAGGGAACCTCACGGAGTGGATGACCTGGCTCTGCTCAGTGCCAGTCCTCTGAGAACCTGGGTCTCTGGAGGCCTCAGTTTGACGTCTGCTATATGACAGCATTGAACTGGGTGACTTCTGAGGCCTTTCCCTGTACTAACATTTTATGAATCTATTACTTTTACCTAGTCTGTGTCTCCTAGGAGCTTTTAGTCACGCATCCTCTCATAAGCATCCTTTCACAGGACCTCAGGCAACAGATGTTCACCTACCAGATCTTAAACAGAAACACCGCACAAAAAGCACTTATCCTATGGGCTACCCTGTCCTGTCCTGTCCCCACCCCCATCTTCCTCCCCTAACTCCACCCCTCCCTGTATTAATCCTGCTGCCCCTGGTCACTGAACTGTGACTCCAGGCTTCCACCCTTGCCTTTTTTCCTCCCTGACTTTCCATACTTTTCTCTTTTCACAGGTCGGTCCTCTCACTCTATTTTTCTTTGTTCCACTTCCCCATCTCCATTCCTCTACCTTCTCTAAACTCAACATGCCAATACTAGTCTAAAAAGTGACATCTCCCCTGTCTGGCACTCCTGGGCATGTCTCAGGATCATCTCTCAGTGTCTGTTTAATTTTATACTCTAATAAATAAGTATTTGGGACCCTCTTTTGTGAGAAACAACATTAAGAAAATTTGGTCCTTGCCTCTGGGGCAAGTCATGGCTTTGGTAGGAGGTAAGAACCTGCTGTCAGAGGGCTTTTGGAAGGACCTGGAAGGGGCCAGAACCACAGAGTTTGCTGCTTGCACATGGTTCCAGAGCAAAGTCATTCACTGAATGGGATCCGGGGGAAAGGTTCCCTGGGGGTCCTGCCCCACTCCGACAGCCTGGGCCTCTCTGCCGCTTCACCCACACTGGGGCTTGCACATGGGACCCGAGAGTACTCTGCTCACTTGCTGGCTCCTTGTCCCTCTCAATCCTGGAAGGCTGCCATGGACCCACATTCGCATGAATATTGCATTCTCGTTTCTACGTTAATCATGACTAGAAAAAGGACAGTCAGAAAGGCAGCCGCAAACAGAGTAATGATTTCTTAAAATCTTCCATTGCAGTGTGATTTCACTGGAAAGGATGTAGGATTTTGAATTAGGAATCTATACAAGCTATCTGACCTTGGGATAGGTACTTGAATTCTCTGAACTTCTGTTTTCCCATCTGTGTAATGGGAATAATACATGCCGCTTAGAGTCTATTGATTTGAAAATTCAGTAAGTGACTATATGCAAAGAATCCAGATTTTAGATATGAATAACCTTTGCCAATTAACAGAAACAACCATCCTCCTACCCAAGGAAACATGATCATTGTTATTTATATGGCAAAAAAGGCAGTACCACATAAAATTAGGGCAAGGGTAGGGCTGGGAAGAGAACAAGGACTTAACTCAGTGCAATCTAACCAAGGCCCCTCATGTTGGCAGGGCACCTTGCTAGGCACAGTCCTGTCACCCTTTCCTGTCTTTTTTATCCCATCCCCAGTGGCCAGTGAAGGGCATCACTCTCACATGTAGTGGGGTCTCTGAAGATTGCAACATGTTCCTCTTGCAGTTAGTAACAAGACCGATGGAGAAGCCAGTCCCTTGAAGGAGGCAGAGATCAAAGAGGATGAGGAAGAGGTGGAGAAGCCACAGCAGAAGAAGGAGAAACGTGAGACAGGCAAAGCCATGGTGCCCCACAGCTCGATGTTCATCTTCAGCACCACCAACCCGTAAGACATCCCCGCATCGCTCCCCCTTCAGTGCCCGGGAACAACCCGCATTTGAGCCAGGGCAGGTGTCGAGGGGAAGGAAGGATGAAGGTCTAGTCAACCTTCCTGATCCTTCTTGGGGGCATGCAGCCAGACATCTGAAGCATTTGGGGTGCCTCTATCTGAAGAGTCCTTTAAGACAGGGAAAGCCTGAGAAATGTCTCAAAGAAAGAACTCTTCACCTGTTCTTTGGTTAGTAAGTGAGATGGGTGGGATTGGAAAGAATGAAATCTACTTGGGATATGTTACCAAATATTTCAGAAGTGGGCAGAGCAGAGAAGATGGAGCCTCAAAGAGCTAGATCATCCATGGGAGTTTCAGTGTATTGGGGCCACTACCCTACCTGGAGATTTTTAAATGGGTGCGTTCATCGGAGCAGAGGTAGGGGCATGAGATGCAGGTGGCAGAGAAGAGTCTGGAAGGTTAGATTCAGGAAAGGTGGAATTTTGAAAGAGAAGCTGCCACCCGCCCTGGAAGTGAGCAAGATGTACACAGAGGACGGCATGTGAGACTAGGGAGACAAGAAGGCTTTCAGTGGCTCTGGGGCAGTGTCCAGGCAGGGCTCTGGGAAGGAAGGATCCAGAACTAGGGTATGTCAGACTACCTGAGGCCAGAATGCAGTCTGTAGAGAAGTCACCTTCATCAGAATACCTGAGGCTCATGGAAATCAGGACTCTTAGAATCAAGGTCTATTTTTATGTTTCTTGGTTCTTATGATTTCCTTTTTGTGCCCCACTTTCTGTACAGTGGGGGAGCAGACCTGAGATACAGTGGAAGACACCCTGAAGCCCCCTGAGTATATGTGGTCTGATGCTGGCTGCTCCCCATGGCTCAGACGTGCTCACAAATAATGCATCTTGGCTTGCATACTGCAGTGCAGCCTCGAGCCGATCTGATCACCTCCCCCACTGGGGCTTTAAAGCTAGGGCGGTGCCTGAGAAATTAAATTGTTCTCCCCACAGCTTCCTCTGGCCAGGGCCTGGCTGTCTGGAAGAGGCTGATGTGGGGGTGAGAGGTGGGAGTGGGGACAGGGATGGGGTTGAGGGGGAAGCAGAGCCAGCTCAGTGGGCTCACGCCCACCCACCCCGCAGGATCCGCCGGGCCTGCCACTACGTCGTGAACCTGCGCTACTTTGAGATGTGCATTCTCCTGGTGATTGCAGCCAGCAGCATCGCCCTGGCAGCCGAGGACCCCGTCCTGACCAACTCGGAGCGCAACAAAGTGGGTGCATGGGTGCACAGGGCTGTTGGCCAGCCTCCTTAGTGCCCTGGACCGACCCCGGCCCAGCCCTGCCCTGTCCCAGCATTAAAGCTGAACCAAGGAATGTTCATGGGGGGTGAGGAAGGACTGAGAACGTGCCCATCTGTGTTCCTCAGGGCAAAGTATAAGCCATTTCAAGACCTGTCTCCCCTTCCAGACCCCCAGGTTCCAGCCCCCCACATGCCTTCCTATTCCAGCCGAGGCCTTATACCCAGAGTTGGCAGGGCTTCTAAGGGAGACTGCAGTCACCCAGGGACTCGGATGTGGAGTCTGAAGGGGTCATGGGTGATGTGTGAAGCTGGGACTCTGCCATAGGCAGTTGAGACACCTGGAGGTCTCGTGTGGGTTGGGAGATGGGAGGATCGGGGCCTGACATGGACTACAGGTCCTGAGGGAGATGTCTGTGAGTCAATTCAGACCCAAGAAGGGAAGTTCAGGCCAAGGGGGGGAAGGGCCGAGGCCTGGCCCCCAGTCAGTGCCCACGGCGGCTCTTCTCCCTGCGTCCATCTAGCAACTATGTCCCATTTTGTTCTGAGGCAGAACTGTGTTGGGTTGGGTGGGCATGCAGGACTGTGACCATAGGCAGGAGTGTGTGTGTAGCCTGGGGGCCACACGTGACCCTCTTCCCCTCCACCACATGTGTCTTACAGGTCCTGAGGTACTTCGACTATGTTTTCACTGGCGTGTTCACCTTTGAGATGGTGATAAAGGTAAACACCTCTGGAGAGAACGTGGGCTGCAGGGTTTGGACGGGTCCCCTGAGACGGCTCCTCTAGTACAGAGCCCTTCCCCAGGGCTGTCACCTGATGGTTGGTGGCAGAACCTTAGCGGGGGCCCTGCCATCCCCTCCTCTGGCCTCAGAATCCTGAGGAAGCCTATCATGACACAACATGACAGCGTGCATCTCTTCAGACTGCTGCGGACCGGTGGACGCAGCCCGAGGAGGAGCCAGGCCTGCTCCTAGGCAGGCAGTGGGAGTGCAGAGAGGTGTGGGGACTGGACCCGCCTCCCCAGAGTGCTCCCCGAGTGGAGTCTGAGTCCGTGCCAAGGCAGTGGGTGAGGTAGGGGTGAGTCTTCCTGGACACCACCTAGTCCCAGCCACATGTGCTGCCCTCCAGGCTGCTCCCCCTGCCCACATTCCAGTCCTGCTCCCAGCTGCACCTACCTGGGATCTTGCCCATCTGTGCCTTTGTGGCCAAGCCTGGCACTTTGAGCCACTAATGAAACAAGGTATGTGGTAATGCTCAATGCTCTGTGGGAGCCAAGGAGTCCGACTGAACCCAGTGGCTGTGAGAAGGGTCCTCGGCTTCTTAGTTAGCGGAGAAGGCCTGCAGGACCTGCCGCCTGTTCTTCAGGCTCCCTACAGGGCTGGTGGTGGAGACCATGGCAGGGGAGGCAGTGCCATGGGGAGGCCAGAGCTCAGGGTGTGTTGCTGGCCCGCCCGGGCTCACCAGTGCCTGTCCTTCCCCTGCAGATGATAGACCAGGGCTTGATCCTGCAGGATGGCTCCTACTTCCGAGACCTGTGGAACATCCTGGACTTTGTGGTGGTGGTCGGAGCGTTGGTGGCCTTCGCTTTGGCGTAAGTAATTCTTTTCTTTTTCAAGCCCCCCCTCCCCTCCTGCCTGAGAAACAGTTGGCTCGGAGTGGTGTGAAAGAATGTTTCCCTGGAAATGTGCCCCCCATTCGTCCCAGCAGAGCTCCTTACAACTTCCACTCACATGCCCTCCATGGCGGGACTGGTGAAGAAGAAATGAGGTGGCACTAGGGAGAAGCCCAAGGCCCCCGAGCTCCTTTCCTAGAGATGCACAAGCATGTGCAGGCCCACCTGTGTGGGCAGGGCCTCCATGGGCTCACTGATTCTGTCAAAGGATCAGCTCGAAAGACAAATGCATAGCGTGCAGTGGAGCTGGGGGCCACAGAGTCCTGGGCACGGAGAGATTCTCTGCTCGTGAGCAGGGGTACCCAGAGCTTTTCCAGGGCATAAGAACCATGTTAATATGTTTAATTCCAGAAGGAAAGACTTTCCCAGCTTCCATTAATAACACACTTAGGACAACAGTCTTAAACCATTCAGATGACTACACCATGTGCATTACATTTGGGGAATTTTTTTCAGATGTTGATCCAGCTGTAGCAGGTTTTCAACCACATTCTGTCATTTCCTATGGAAACCAGCCAAGGAAAGGGCTCTCCTAGTCCCCCCAGGGTGTGGCTAGGAAATACACATGGTGTCAGGGCCTTTTCCCTGAGCCAATGTATCGAGTGCCCCCAGTGGATGACAGCATTTGGGGCCCTGTCTGACCTTGTTCTGCTGCCAGCACAGCTTCACCCTCTTGCGGGTGGCACAGTACAGCTCCAGCCTCTCTGACTACAAGTGGGGGCCAAGTCTCCTAAACAAGGCTGGCTGCCCTGTGTGACAGGGAGGAGGATAGCGTTCGGGAGCTGCTGTCATTGATGTCATTACAAAAGGGAAGGAACAAAACAACTCCATAGGTTTGCCCCCACCCAGGTCCAAGTGGTCAGGGGTCATCTGTCCCAGACACAGTCGCCTCCCACCCCTGTCCATTCTGGCAGAGAAAGAGGTAGGGTGAGAGTGAAGGAGGAATGTTCCTCAAATGGCCGAGGGCCGGACACTCTGTCCATAGGAGAGACAGAAGGTTCCCAGCTGTGCTAAGAAGTTAAGATTCCCCAGAACCTGGAAGTTGACTGTGTCCCTTGCTGTCCCAGCTGTGGTGGCCCTCCAAGGGAGAGCCAGTTTGGCAGTGGCTTGTGACCCTGTGCTAGGCTGGCAGTCAGGACCATTGCAGTGTTCTTGTCCCCATGTGTCCCAGTGCATTAGCCCATTAGAGTCACGTAGAATTACCTGCACCTTTCACAACAAGCTTCCTGTTAGATGTGGCGGAGCTGTTCCCAAGGAAATTTCACAAAAGCCTGATATTTTCCCAAGCATCTGGACCCTGTATGGATTCTCACAGCAGCATAAAAATAAAAGCAACTCTGACTCTACCAGGGAAACTCCCAGCTCCTCTTCTTCCTCCTCCTTGGGAAGAAATTTTAGTCTGCCTGTGTCCTAAGGAGGCCCATCTATTTTGTTAGAGGTAAATATCACACTTGAATTTTAAAAGGTCACGTTCCTTTCTCGTTTTATCAATTCATTTGCATATGGTGTTCACCATATTGTTTTCTTTCCTTTATTTTGATCTCAGTAAAGTAATGTGTCTCTCTTTGAAGAAATAAGGGACAAGGACAAAGAAGCATATAGGAAAGAACCCACCCCATCTTTAGAAAGAACCGAGCTCACTGGGGTGTGGCATGGGAGGATGGGTGTGAAGTTAGGCAGCCTGGTTGTGAATCCCTTCCCCTCTACTACCAGCTTCATGCCCTACAAGATATTACCTTGCACGATATTAACCCTCTTAACCTCAGCTCCTCACCTGTGAAATAGACAAAATGCTGTGCACAAAGCATGTAGCATAGGACCTGACATGGTGTGAGTGATCAATAAATATTAATTCTCTTCCTTATCCGACCATTCTACCATCACATCATGAGGTCCAAATAATGGAGCAAAGTATGTGTTGACACATAACATGTTCAAGTAGCTGAAAATGAATTGAAGCTGGTTTCTAAGACTTGGTTATTTTACCCACATATGCACAGCCCCTCCCCCCCACACACATCCTGCCTATGCCCATGTGCCTGGTACCCAGGCAGGTGCACTGGTGTCTGTAGAGAGGAGGTACATTTTAGAGAGAGCCACTGCGTGACTGCCCCGTGTCACAGTCCAGCTGCCCCTCCTCAGGTCCAGAGCCGTGAGAATGGACTAGAGGGTTGTCATCTGTCTTTTCTTCCTTTGTGGCCCTGAAACATGACGGTGCTGGCCTTGGTGCTGGTGGCAGCCCTGGAGCGGAAGCCTCTCTGTTGGTCCTCAGACCAGGTACAGGGAACCCCAAGAATCTCTGGTTCTGGGGTCCATGCTTATGTGATAGATTGAGAATTATGATCCATCACTTGCTTTTAGCAATGTCACTCCTTGAACTTGTTCTTCATCACTTTCAAAATGAAAATGCTACTTGCTCATCCTCCTCCATCTCCTCTCGCTCCTGTTAACATCCTTCCAAGCTTGCCATGCACATTTCCTCTCCCCTCCCCTCCGGCTCACGGAACAGCCCACTTCCCCTCTCCTCTGGCTCTCGTCACACTCACTGAGGTCACGTAATGCCTTCTCTTGCTACTGTGCCCATGCCGCCCAGCTCTGTTTTCTCCCTTTCTTCAGCAAGAGCACCAGAGAGTTCAGCTTTCCCATCACTTGGGGAGGGTTAGCCAGGGTACCACCTGCCACGGAGCCAGGGGCTGACAGCAGAGTGAAGCCCATGTCCCACTATGGGGCTGTGGTCAGGGGTTCAAGCCAATAGGAAGCCAAATATGGGTTTTCCTGCAGGCTTTTTAAGGAATGCCTTCCCTGTGGTTACAACTTGCATTGTTCTATCCCATCTACGTGCCCCTGGGAGTGTCCACCATTCCAATAACCTTACTCCCGCCCTGTCTCTTCTCGAAATTGAGCCTTGCCCTCCTGAAGTGTCTGCAAAGGCTGTTGCTGAGTTTGAGCAGACCTGATGGAGCTCGCCACAGTAACACTTCCATGGTTCCTCAGATGTCAGAGGTGACTTGGCATCCCTTCTACCACTGCCTTCTTAGAGCCCAGCCCAAGTCCCAAGAGCAACACTCCTAACCAAGGGGAGGGAATGGACTCTAACTGAATTTTCAAAGCAAGCTGCGAGGTCCCCTGAACCCTTCTCCTGCAGAGGTCTGCCCCTACATTCATGTATGTTTTCTACAAGCACATATGTTAATGCAGCAACTGAAAAGCAATCTCTCTCTATTGCTGTGTATCAGGTGAAGGGGTTCTTTATGTTTGGGGACTTTATTTTATAAGTGTAGGCATACCCGGGGATCATAAAATAAACTAAAAGCGACCCATATTGCCCCTTTCCTGTTCCTCCCAATCCTTTTACAGTATAAAATGTTTAGGAGAACACTCAGTCTCCTTACTGAAGCCTGGTGCCTTGTGAGGAAATGGGCACAGATTGGGCAGCAACTGGGCTTGTCCCCCCACATCCCACTGCCCTCCCAACACCCCACTTTCTGGACCATATGGAGACACAGAGTGTTTGCCAACTATAAATGTCCTACCTGTGCCTTCTCAGACTTTTCAGGAAAAGTCTGGTGAGTGACTGGGTCTATGAAACCTTTTTCTTTTATTTTTTTTTTTGTCTGACAAAGAGAGACTCTTCTGTCAAAGGGAGTAGTGATTTTATGCTGAAGGACCAGAAACTGCTTTTCCAGGTTTCCTCCTACCCTGGTGCTGTCACTTCTGCATCCCAGCCTCCTGGGTGGGAAAGCACGGATGGTTCCTGCCTTAGAATTTCTGGGTCTCTGAGCATCAGGCACATTTCCTCACCTTAGGGCACCAGCCCCTGGAGTCAGCTGACTTGGCCCCAAGTCATATGACCACTCTGCCCTACCGAGTTCATCAGCCTTAGGGGATTCTGCACAGAGATGGCAATGCTGCCCGGCCCTCGGGTTTTGTGTCTCAAGTGCTTAGTGAAGGAACTTGGCAGGACAGCCTCCAGGAGGCAGACAGTTCCGGGTTGACCTGCTCTTGGCAGTAAGCCCCAGCATGCATGTTTTTTGAGGAACACTGGCAAATGTGTTTTCTGTTACATGTACACATTGTCTGGGGTGTGAGTATGTGATCGTGTGCTCCTACCCAGACCCCTCATCCCCTTCATTTCCATTGTTCTGCATATTACTTGACTAGCTCAAGTCAAGTCACCAGATGAGCTATCCCAGGTTGGATTCCAAATAGTAAACTCACAACTTGTTGTGGTTTGTCAACAGAAACAGTTAAAAAGAAAAATAACTAGCAATTCTGCTCCCATGTCTTCCCCAAGATGGGGCCTTTGTATCAGTCAGAGTCCTACAGGCTTTCTGGTAGCTGGTGCCAGAGCCTCCCATTGCTCTTTGCTATCATAGCAGGGCACAAGGTAAGGCCAGGACTCCCAGAATGGGAGGATCTGAATCAGAACTACCCTCGGCCTTTCATTATTCTGCCCTTAGCCAGAAAGGAAAAACATGAGTCGGTCTGCATCTTGATGCAAGAAGGAACCAGAATTCTCACATTAACTTTCATTGAAATGGGTGGCTTTCCTCACACCTGACACTCTGCCCTAGTCTCTAAGGTGGGTAGGTCTTTTGAGCATGTTCAGAACCAGCCACAGCATCAGAGCTGGTTCTAAGTTCATTCAGTGAAATACATGGGTGCAGACAACTTTAGATTTGGAAGGATCCTAAGGAGTCACACAATATGGTCCTCCAGTTCTGGTTCTGCATTGGGACTTTGTGTTTGTGATGGCGTGGATGTGCTCACTGAGAAAGGAGTACCAGCCAGCACTTAAAATCCAATGCGTGTTCACGCTCAGTAGGGCGTAGTAACGGGAGGACAGATATCCACCCTACACCCGGCTGCCCCTTCCTCCTGTTCTTCTCTGCCTGCTGTGTCTGAGGCAGTCCCCCTCAATCCTCAAGCTTTGCGCTAGGGCTTCTTTCTTGACAACCCCCATTCTAGAACTGCAAAGGGGAGTCTCCCAAAGAAAGCCATGGCTCCACATCAGTCTTGCAGGGGGGAAAATGGAGTAGATAAAGTCCTGCCTCCTGCAAAGAAGACCCACTTAGCACTGAGCCAGATAGGCCATCCAGTTCCACTGCTCTGTGGAAGAGAATGAAGGATTACAGGTAAGTTTAGCCATCAGGTAGCCCATAACTGTGGGTTTAGTATGCCATCTGAGCAGGAATTGGCAGTTTCCATTGTGAGCAGATAGAAGGATGTTGGTGCTCAAGACTCTAGCTTTGAGAGTCACCTCAAGAGCAGCTTTCCCTGACTTGGTGCATAGGCAGGAACACTAAAGATGATTGACAGCCATGGACTTCTGCGGTGCCCACTGCTTTGTTAGAGCCTAGCTACTTTGAAAATGGGTTTTGGGAGGGAATAAGGAAAGACAGAGAGTGGGAGCCACACAGAGGGACTGTCTGAGAGAAAGAGAAGTTCACAGTTGACCTGCTCTTGGCAGTGAGCCCCAGCATGCACGTTTTTTGAGGAACACTGGCAAA
This sequence comes from Manis javanica, assembly GCF_040802235.1. Lineage (NCBI taxonomy): Eukaryota > Metazoa > Chordata > Mammalia > Pholidota > Manidae > Manis > Manis javanica. The sequence continues at coordinate 89,960,504 of NC_133166.1, forward strand.
TGCGTTGTCTGTTACTTGCGCCATTGGTGCTACCCAGGAGGGAATGTGTACATTCTGTAGAATGTGCACTCCGAGGCCTTTATCATAAGGAAGCAATGGGTGTGAAGGCCCAAGTACTTCTCTTTGTCAACAAGCACAGACTTGGGAGATGGTTAGTGGTAAATGGGATCTCAGCCTGTGACCCCACAACCAAGCAGAATGAAATGGCCCAGTCAGAGACATAGCCGCTTCTGCGGTAACCGACAAGTGGGCTAACCAGGCTCAGATGCAAAAGGCACCCTGCACAGGAGGGGAGACTTGCCGGCTATTGAAAGAGCCCAGGCCCGCAGGATTAGCCGAAGTCCATCACAGTGCCCTCCAGATTTAAAAGTAGGTTTTTAGTACCTCCAGGCAGAAGATTTCATGATGGGATTTGAGAAGTATCAACTCAGATCATGTGACTTGCCAGCCAGCTGCGTAATCCGCACTCACAGAAGCACAGCCTAGCATTATGAATTAGCCTCCAGCTGGGGGAGGATGTTGGGAGGACTTCAGTCTGCACCAAGGCCTTAGAAAAATCAGCAAATGTGGGACATTTGGGCATGTTTAGAATATGAAGGTTAAGAAGCAAGACAAATCAAGTCAGTGTTGGCCAGATCGAGTAACAAACTGCAGGGAGACAGATGTTTTGTGGTCTCCCTCTTCTCAGTGCTTGGACAAGAATGCCTTCTAGTGAAGAGTGTTGTGCTGTGTTTTGCAAAGGCAATGACATAAGGTACAGGGAGCTCATTGAAGTCCATGGGCAGGTAGGAAAGGATTTTGCACTAACCACTCAGCATTGGGCTAGTGCTCTTGTAAAGAGGGCTGGCAGAGTCACCAAAGATTTAGGGCTCATGAGTGACTCCCTAAAAGAGATGCCGAGGTATGGGCCAGGAGGAAAAATAACCCCAAATGGCAGCAGCTTAAACAAGGACAAGGTCCAGGTGTTAAATTTAGATTCTTCCTAGCCTTGCCAACCGGTCCCAGAGAGTCCTGTCTCCAGAGACAAGCATTGCCAATGCTAAAGGGGAAACTTCTGCCTCATTCCTATGGGTCTTTAGAATGTTTAAAGTACGTTCGTTCACACTCTTAGTTTATTTCACTTATCATTTGACAGTCCTGTTTCACAGTTGAGAAATGAATTGCCTGAGGTTTGGTAAAGCCTGGTAAAGCCAGTCTTTAAACTGATTTTTTTTTTTTCAAGTTCAGGGCTTTCTGTATTACATGAAACTCCCTTTTCTCTCTCTGATGGTCTAGCTGGTTCCAAGTCATTAACCCCTGTAAACTCAAACTGGTGGCTTGGTATGGGCCTCTCCTCAGCCTACAGATCCTTCTGTCTCTGCCTGGAGACAGACAAGACCTATGGGCCGGATGGAGAGGGCATCCCTGAGCTTGTCCACATTGTTCATCCGCACTTTCTTATTCCTGTTAACCCTCACAAACCCTAGACGGATGAAGGATGTACTCGGATAGATAGCTCAGTATTTGAGCTCAGGAACTGCTGGCTTCTTTAGCTGCTTCCTTCTTTGTTTAAAATCCTCTAGTGGTTCCCACCTGAAGAGGTACATTATAACATAAATAAGAGCATAGATAATCAAAGTCAGGCAAACTTAGGTCTGAATCCCAGCATTTTTTTCCTGCTGTTTTCTTTTTAATTAAGGTATCATTGATATACAATCTTATGAAAGTCTTAACAACATTCACCCATATTATCAAGTCCCCCCCTCCACATACCCCATTCACTGTCCATCAATGTGGTGAGATGCTATAGAGTCACCACCTGTCCTGTCCGTGCTGTACTGCCTTCCCCGTGACCCACCTGCATTACATGTGCTAATCATAATGCCTCTTAATCCCCTTCTCCCTCCCTCCTGACCCTCTTCCCTTTGGTAACCTCTAGTCCCTTCTTGGAGTCTATGAATCCCAGCATTATTAATTATTAGTTGCCTTAACTCTCTGAACCGCTACTTCTTCATCTTAAGTAGAAATTTTAAATAACTGTATTTTGGTCTTGTGAGCATTAAATAAGGCAAAATATATTCCATGTCCAGTATAGTGCACTTAAGAAGTGCATACTAAATGGTAGTTGTTACTGCTAATGAAATAATAGTCCTGACTTTTTAGCAAGATTGAGATTCCTCAGAGCATAACCTCTGTTCCTCCACTTACACTCCAGATAGCCTGTCCATTCCTCTAATGCAATAAATTTTTTCAATCCCTGGCCCGTTCCCTTCTGGGTTCATGGGGGAGGATGGAAGGCCATTCCACTTAAAGGAGGAAGGACTCCAGACCTGCTGTCCCTGTTCAGCCCCCCATGGAAAGAGTTGGTTCTTAGCAGAAACCAACTTGAGAACACGTCCTTTGAGAATAAGGAGACCTAAAAACTGAAGAGCAAGATTACAATGAATGATGCGTGATTACACATGAAAGATCTGGAGGGCATTTTGACAATTGAGCTGGAAAATTCTCATCTTTTACTGATGAGACATAAGAGAAAAGTGGCATTTTTTTCCCCCTGGAGAGCTGCCAAGAACTTACCAAATAAGTATGAAATAAATGGGAAAAATGGGTGGCCCAATTAAGTCCCAGTTAAAGTGGGACCAGTGCTTCCTAGCATGCAAAATTATCCTCAGATGTTGACATTAGAGTCAATTTTTAAACCTGATAAAATTTCACTAATTAACTAAGCATAGGCAATGTAAAAAAAAAAACTTCTGGTTATACTTTTAGCAGCAAAGAGTAGCAAAGTGTTATCAAATGATTATATTTAAATGATTTGGAAAAAGCACATAAATTATTTCTAAAACAAGCCTCAATTAAAATGCTTGAAGAGTCTGTCCTCTTAGTTTGATAAAACATCTCTAGCAATCTTGTTAACTTTGATAATGGCTTAAATAACTCTTGCATTCATGGTTTTGGGACACAGTTTGGCGTAGCCCACATATAAATTATGATCTTTTTTTAATTAATGGGGGCTAAATGGTTGAGGCTTTTTCTGACTCTGTGACTCTGATATCCGGCACTCCTTTCATTTCAAATGGCAACTTTCAAATCAGTGCTGAACATATGTTAACAAAACTGAGAATGCGTGCTTTTTCTGCAACCAGGCAAATCATAGCTTTTCAGTGGCTCCTCTGCTGTGCGAGACCTCCTTGAAAGATGTACAGAGCAATGACTAACCTTCATTTTACTTTCGGCCTATGTCTGATTACTGTCTGTGGCCCAAATGTATGGGAGTCAGAATGGGATAAACAGCCTCTGTGCCCCCATCGTCCACTGTTGGCAGCTGCAGTCAAATGTTAAGATCAGAGTGTGCCATCAAGGAGCCCCATTTTCCAAAACAGGGGACAGACACATGCCTACCCACAATGGTCAGTGTTCCTCTTTGTTCCATAGCATGATATTTTACTAGTTTCCTGGGGCAAATTTCCTGATAAAGAGCAGATTCGGTCCTCTATCTAGGTGTATGGAAAGAGCAAGAAATTTGGGGCTTTCTTCATAAGATGGGCATCTGTGAGTGTAAAACTCCAAGAATCCATTCAGATGTCACTGGACATAGAGTTGAGGGCCTGTGCTAAGCAAAAGCTGAAAGCCTGTGGTGAGTGACCAAAGGCCCCCTGCCCATCCATGCATCCCACTCTGTTCTCTCACTTTAGAGACATGGAAAACTCCCCCTATGCTCTTCCTCAAGACAAATGTAGCCTGGGAAAAGGAAGGTGACCTATGTAGTTGTTCTGGTGAAATTTTCAATCACATGATTCTGTTTTCACTTGGCATTTAGCTTGCAATTATACTTTTTTGTTCATTTTGCTTGTTTCCTTGAGCTCTGCCTTCCCTACTAGACAAGGTAAGTTCCTAGAAGTTAGGCACCTCATTTGTTTGGTTCACAACAGTGTATCCAGCACCTAGAAGAGTGCTTGCATATATTAAGGACTCCATTAGTGCTGTTATATGAATGGACAAAGGTATACACATTTGGCTCACCGAACTGTTTACTATTCAGGGGAAGATATTATCTCTGCTCTCTGAACATTGAAAAGGGATCCCACGAGCCATTTAAGTTTATAAAACCTTGGTTTAATTCTAAAATCAGCATTCATTTAACATTTACAGTGAGACTTCATGTAATTTTGAATATAGAATAATTTACTGAGTAAAACAGTCATTAGAAATCTTTGCATGTGGCATATAGTGGCATAACATAGGCTTGTCATACATTAAAGAAAAATTAAGGAAGGGAGAAAAAGTAACCTGCAGAGCAATAGGCAACTAAGAGCCTGAATTCCAGACACTTGTTCATAGCAGAAGGCCAGTGCACCTGTGCCACTGTGATCCACTCACCAAGTGACCTTACACAAGGCACATCTTCCCAGGGATCCAATTTCCTGTGCGGTTAAATGGATTTCAGGGATCTTTTCCATGTCTAGAATTTGGTGAGCTGCTTTACAGAGCCTGGAACCAAAACCTGCTGCTGGTACAGAGGCTTGGTGGTTCAGAGCAAGGGCCCTGAGCATCATGTAGACTTGGGTTCGAGTCCCAACTCACCCTGCTAGAGCTGGGCACTTCTGAACCTCTCGGAATCTTCCCTGCAGAATGGGGATGGTAATACCTACATCCTGAAGTTTTTAGGAGTCTAGATAAGGAGTTGCACTAAAAGTGATTAACCATGAGTCTAGCCAAGAATAAATATTCAAAAAGCCAGCTCTCATTATTTCTCTCAGGTAGTTTATATTTATGCTCTCACCCTTTTTGTTGTAGTGGAGCCTCACCAAGAGAGCTGGGATGATTTTTGTTCAGGCTGAACAGTCAGTAGCTCACAATGGACAACAGGTCATTTAATTTGTCAGGGGGCATCCCTTTGTATAACGTCAGGACCTTGACAGACAGCTCCTCCCCCACCTTTCACAGCGGTCTTATGGTGTTGCTCATCTGTGCTTTTGAGAAATGTCAGTCTCCCTCTCACAGTGGCTGTGGGCCCCTCTTCAGATGAAATCCTTCCTAAGCATTAATGTGCCACTGTGACTTTGAAACACCCTTCCCACAAGATTGCTTCTGGCCCAGAGCAGGCGTAATTCCTCTAGCCTGGTTTCTTACCAATGCACTGGAAACTGAGTTTGTTTAAGATGACTAAGGGAATGGAAGTAAAAGCCTACAATTGGAAACTTTCAATTATACTAGGTGCCATGGAACAAAGTACCCCATGGGGAAGGCTTTGGTAGTTGCAGTAGTAGGAATGGGGCACCTAGTGTGCTGACCCTTCTTTTCAACAATGCGTGTGGACCCTCCAAGTGCCATGGCTGTAAGTGGCATCTCTCAGGCCTGCACTTCTCCAGTTGCCTGTGCTTGGAAGCTTTCTTTTCTCCCTGAGGTTTTCTGACTGTCTTTCTTTTCTCTACCCCCTCTCCTCTTTTTTTTTTTTAAACTGCTTTCTGCTTGGATCCTCCATAGGAACGCTTTGGGGTAAATATTTTCTTTCCACCATTTTCTTTGAATTAAAAAATACCTACAGTGGGTTGGAGGAGGGAGGAAGTATGGTTGAGAGGGAAGGAGCTAGCTCATAGAGACAGGAGTGGTGAATTGATGTGAGTGCTAAGTTTTCATTGATATCCAAGAGACTAAAAATTAGGAGTCACTAAGCCTTCTTGGGAAGTAATCGTTCTTACTGGGTTAGTTATATATTTAGCTTTTGGTGATCTTTTTTAGATGAGTAAGCTGATGAACCTAACACAGCAAAAGAGTTTATAAAATATACAAAGCCCCAGGATGCAAAAGACCTTACCAGTGCAGTACTTCCAGATTATCTATATTCAGATCTAGGGTTGAAGAAAAGTGACTTGTAGGTCATGACTTGTAACCATGAAGAGGATCTCTAAATTCACATTTGGCCAAAGCCAGCATTCCTTGAATTATATGAAAAATCTTCCTGCTTTGCTTTCTGTGGAAGAACAGCTGGACTTTTATCTCCATGTCTGGGGGCAGGAAGGACAGGGTAAAAAGCAGGCGGAAGCCCTTCGACTGCCCATCTGATGTTCTGCATCCCATTTCCTCGAATTGTTGGTGTAATGGCAATCTGGGCCAAAATGAGGAAAGAACCAGAGCCCGAGCTCACTATTTGGAGTCTCATTTCCTACCATCTGCATGTTTTACAAATTGCAGTTGTTTGAACTGAATGCAAAGATCTCAGGGGATGAGCAGAGTGGAGAGAGAAATGCAGGTTGATTTATTCATTTCATCCCTCAAAATAAAAAGCGAAATGTATTTTATCTATTAAGAGCAAACATTTCCAAGAGGCTGGGCAGGGAATCTCATTAGCCATAGGGCAAGGATAAAGGTGGGCTGGGCCTGCAGTTTGGGCCTGCTCCAGCTGTGTGGCTCTCTGCAGCTAGTGCCTGGTGCAGTGAGCCTGAAGGGGGCAGGGACTGCACCAAGAGCCAGCCACCCACAGATAATTGGGGTGTGAGCCAAGGTCCTGGCAAGAAGCTTTCATGACATGCTTTCTATAAAAGAGGGAGCCCAGCCCAGCAAGGGTGTCATGTCCCCACGACCCTTCCTCACCCTGCTGTCCCCTGAACCTGTGAACTCCACAGAGGGGGCAAATCTAAAACTGAAGAAAGGGCTAGGTCAAGGCCCCTGATGAAACTTGCACTGAACTGTGGCTTTCTATCCAGCAAATATTGTTCGAGAGCCTTCCACTGCAGCAACATTAGACTAGGCGCCATAGGGATCCAAAGCAGACTGCTGACTACGTTGCATAGCCGCTTTGTCTTCTGTTTTCATTTTGCCAGTGTGGTAGCGAGCAGCTTCACTCTGGCTGTTAGGGAGAGGAAGAGTTTGTTGACGTGTGTGCATGGATGCCTTGCATGCATGCCTAGGTGTCCTCTGTGTGGATGTACGTGGGGGGATATATCAGTATGTGCACACGGGGGGATGGTTTGAAGATTTTCCCAGAGCATGTTTTGTGGGGCCTCCCTGAAGGAGGCTGCTCTGACCCAGTCCTGGCCTCTTGCCTCTCCCCCCTTCACTGTGGTGTTAATGTAGTCACCTGAAAGTCGCTTTTATCCCCCTCACCCCATGATTCCTTGGGGGCCTCTCCCTGCAGAACCAACAAGGGCCGGGACATCAAGACCATCAAATCCCTCCGGGTGCTCCGAGTCCTGAGGCCGCTGAAGACCATCAAGCGCCTGCCCAAGCTGAAGGTAATTGTTTCTGAGTGCCTTCCCAGCAAGCCCCCTTCTCCCACCTTCCTTCTTTAGCCAGGGTTGGCTGCTTTTCAGAATTAATTCTGGGAATATTCCTTTGGCTCACACACAGGGCCTGAGGTCCTTTTCATCTGCCTGAGCTAAGGGTCTTCTTTTAAAAGGAAAATTACCAACATCCCAAGAAATCTGTAAGCGGGCTTTGGCCACCTCAGATGGTAGTTTATACGCTCTGGCTGCTGCTTGTCATCGCGAGAGAACCCTGTGTGGCTTTGTCCTGGAGCCTGGTGTACCAGCAAGGAGGACCCGAAACACCAGAATGGGAGCAGGAGGAGCCTTCCATGCTGTGGTCTGCACACGAGGCCAAGCCATGGGGTGGTTTCTTCCCTCGTAGCTCCAGGGCAGGATCTTGGAGCCCTGACCCTCTATATTCTGAGGGACAGAGAGGTCAGCAACTTGCCTAAGAACCCTGAGACATTTTTGGCAGAAGCAGAGAAGAAATGGAGAATAAGCTCACATGAAACAAGGTCTTCCTTTTGCCAGAAACTGCACTTTCCTAGATATATTATCTTGGTTCTCCTTCTGAATGATGCCCTCCCTTCTCAATCCCCTTGGGGCTCCTTCCCTGACGCTTCCTGCCCTCAGGCTGCTGTGCCATTCAAGGCCTGTATGCTGGCAGGTTGAACCCACCTTGCCCCCATAAATACATTGCTGTTAACAGAAGCTGAAGCCTCGTGGGAGAAAAGTTCTTCCTTCCTGAACTCCTGTGAATGAGATCCAGCCACTGCCAGGGAGGGGAGAGAGCTCACGGGTCACCATCATATGTTGTGGCCAATGCTGCCTATGCTACACGGCCCGCCTGGCGAGCCACAGCCCCAGGCCTGCGTCTGCTCTTCGGGATGTGTCCCAGGAGGCAGCTTGAATTCCCTACCTGCGGAACCACGTGGACCAGTGCAGTGTTCTTCAGAGGGGAGACCACAGGCCACCTAATCGGGATCACCTGATGCTTTTTAACATGCAGATTCCTGGGCCTACCCCAGGGCCACAGAGCCAGACCCTTTGGAGTTATGGCTTGGAATGCGCCTTTTACTCACACACCCCAGGTGCTTCTTCCTACAGCACAGTTTGAAACCTCCCGTCCGCATGGAAGAGAGCCCATTTGAGTGCCAGGCAGCACTGGGACTTGGAAACTACATGATTCAAGGAAAATTACTTACTCATTTTCTTTGAAGATGGAGATAGTTGGTAACTCACACATTTGTGATGCGGACAAAAGTGGCTGATGTGAATTGGGTCTGTGAGAAAACCCAGCAGACCCTCCAGTGTGTCTGGGCCTGCCACAGAGGACAGGGCAGGGTGGAGAGGGGCATCTTACAACCTTCCTTGTATAGGAATTGGGTTCCTATAACCCCTGACGATTCCCCCCAAACCCTCCCTTGCTGCCTCACACTGGTCTTAGGATACTGCTTCCCTTTCTGCCCTCTGGCCCTGCAGAGAGTTGGCAGAGCCAACTAGGTTTATCAAAGCCTGGGGACTGAAAGGAAGTCACTTCTGAAGGACCCCGAACCAACTGAGGCATGGCTGAGGCATGGCTTCCCACCCGAGGCAGCTCGCCTTCTGTGTGGATCCCTTGGGGAGGGCTCAGGCTCCCACAAGTGCGCTCACTCGCTGCCCATTGCTCCTGCACTGCTCTGCCTTCTGGAAAGGAAGTGCCTCCCCCAGCCCCAGGCAAAGGCCTTCACACACTTCCGCAGATGCCCCCTCTGAGGGGCCCCTGCAGCACCTGGCCTGGGGTGGGTCCCTGTATATTCACTGCTCGCTGTCTCCAACAAGATATGGTGGGAGGTCTGAGTCCCAGGCTCTGGGGGCCTCCTCTCCTCTGAGCGTGGTGGGGTCCTCGGGAAGGTGCAGACGGCCTGATGAGATTCGTTGGCAGGCTGGAGAAGGCCGCCCCACCCTGGCTGATGCCACGTAGGGAGTGTGGCTCCGGACTGTCTGCAGCTCCCTAAGCTGACGGATGTGTAGGTGGCTCTGAAGATTCTGCAGGTCTGTGCGGCTCTCACATTCCCTGCAGCGCTGAACTAATTAAACCAGCTGGACTTTGCCCAGCACTGCAAAGGAGCAACTGCACAAATGCAGTGCCACCGTGAGGCCAGACTCTCCAGTGAGCAAAACCTGAAAACTGAGAATATAACCTAAAAGGGTCGAATTCCCACGTAACTACTCATGGCATAGGGCCTAGAATGGGTTCTTCTGAGGGTGCTCCATCACTTTGAGCTCAAGTGCAAGTTCCCACTTCTGTCCACCGCATCTTCCCATCTCTACGGAAAGGTAGCTAAGGGCTCCTCCCACATCACCTACTGAATCACATTCCCAGAACAGCCAGCTTTGAACTAGAGAACCTGAAGTTTTGGACATCATTGGGGCAAATGTATGAATTTATTACAAAACATCATTAAAATGAACAAAAGGGACCGTTTTTTTATCCTTTCTCTTCCATTTAGAAAGGTTTAAGAGAAAATAATACATATTCAGTGTGTAAGTCAAATTTAAGAATATCACCAAATAGATGTGAGCTTAGAGTCAAGCTATGTAATGGCTAAGATGGGATAAATGATCTCAAAGATCCCTTCCTGCAGTACATTTGCATGCTTCCCCCTGAATGGCATACTCCTGTTGGAGTCCCACAGAGGATTCCGCCCACTGCCTGGTGCCACCCAGTCTCCACTGCTTTGGGTTTGCTTTCAGACTCGGAGCGTGTGTGCCCTTCCCAGGTGGTAGGTCCTTGGAGTCGTGACCATCTGGGAAGCCAGCTCTGAATCCTATGGGCATCCCTCCTCCTTCGTAGGGCAGTATCTCCTGGGGCTGTCTCGGAGGGGCTGGCTGATGGTGGTGTGGCCCCAGCCTGGCTCCAGGCAAACGCACAGGCCGTTCCAGGGGTTTTACTCCTCCCCGCAGGCTGTGTTTGACTGTGTGGTCACCTCCTTGAAGAATGTCTTCAACATACTCATTGTCTACAAGCTCTTTATGTTCATCTTTGCCGTCATCGCAGTGCAGCTTTTCAAGGGGAAGTTCTTCTACTGCACAGACAGCTCCAAGGACACAGAGAAGGAGTGCATGTAAGTGCCCCCAGCACATGCCGCTCACTCTCTAAAGCGTGTTCCGTGGTGCCCGCTTAACCCTCCACAGATGAAACTGTTCTTTCTCTCTTACCATCTCCATACTCTTTCCTCTTTTAGGAAAAAGGCAAAATAAGAAATCACTAGACTTTCAACGAGTACCTCTTTAGTGTCAGATGTGATACGTGGCATTTTACATGTAGTTTTTCATTTTAAATCTTTATAATGACCTTTCGAGATAGGTTTCATTTACATATTATAGATGTGGATGCGGAGGCTCAAAGCGTAAGTTGCTCAGGGTTATACAGGAATTAGTGAAAGGATTTAACCACTCATGCCTGTTGGGCACCAAAGCCCACTTTTGCTCCACAATAATACACTGCCTTAAATAAAATTCCTTCTTTGTTGTATTTGAATGCTGATCATTGCTATGCTGTTGAAGTCGGTAGAATTTCATCATTCTTCCATGACCTATAGTGAACAGGCCCTATTTCATTTCTACTCTGGTTTTAGAGGCAACTATGTAGATCACGAGAAAAATAAGATGGAGGTGAAAGGCCGGGAATGGAAGCGCCATGAGTTCCACTACGACAACATTATCTGGGCCCTGCTGACCCTCTTCACCGTCTCCACAGGGGAAGGATGGCCTCAGTGAGTGATGAGCTTGAGTTGGCATGATTGTGAGCTGAGACAGGACCACATGGGTGCCTTGAGAAGCTAATTCAAGATGAACTTTGTTATTGTACCAGGGAAAGTAAGTGGTTATGAGTGGGTGAGACAAGCAGCAAAGGAAGAATGAAAACCCTTAAGACGAAAAATCGAGAGGAAGAAGTCAGGGAAATATTTGAAACTCTTAATGCTTTAGCCAATTATTGAAGAGTTGAGTAGAGCCATCTGATTCCTATAAACAGATGAGTTTCGAACAGCTCTTCATCCTAGGAGAGTCCTTAGGGACTGTTTTAGACCAATTTATCATCCAAGTTGGTCCTGTACCTGAGGATTGCAGGTTAAGAATGGGCTGGCAGAACCCAGAGACCCTTTCTGTGATCATACCTCTTAGGAAGAAGACAAAACCATGCAGTTTCTCAGGCTGCCCATAGCTGATGACTGACTTCTCAGAGTCTTGGCAATTCCTAAGATACCGCTTTCTGGTGGCAGCATACTCTAGTTGGCAGTAAACTGCCAGATGGAAATCTAGGAGTCTCTTGGCATTGAATGCAACAACCTAAAATATAAAACAATGTCACTCTGTTGATTAGAAGTAGGATACGTGATGGGATAGGGGCTGGCAAGACTATTGGATCTGGTGTCCCTGGATCTTCACTAACTTGGCGATGGACCTCCAAAACTAATGGAGAATCTGCAAAGCCGAGAAGTCATATAGGAAAATACACTAGGCAGCTCACCTCCTGATGAAGCCTTGAATCAGAGCAGATGCCAAGATTGCCATTCACCATCCGCACACCCTCATTCTGCCCGCAGAGTCTTGCAGCATTCTGTCGATGTGACCGAGGAAGACCGAGGTCCGAGCCGCAGCAACCGCATGGAGATGTCCATCTTTTACGTGGTCTACTTTGTGGTCTTCCCTTTCTTCTTCGTCAATATCTTCGTGGCTCTCATCATCATCACGTTCCAGGAGCAAGGGGACAAGATGATGGAGGAGTGCAGCCTGGAGAAGAACGAGGTAGAGACAAGTGATCTTGAGTCCGAGGCAGGCTCTTGTTAATGCTTTCAGCCATATTAGGAAGGAAGACTGAATTTTCTTACCTTTATTAAGAATTATGGAAAGGAGATGAGAAAAATTACTCAGTCATTAAATAAATATTTTTTCAGCATCTGCTGTCTAAGGCCCAGGCACGAGGCACAGAGAACTGGAAGGTAGAAAAGGTGGTTAAGATGCAGTCCCTACCATTACTCAGTGCACAGTTGAGAAGTGGGGGGCAAAAGAAGTGTGCCCCAGTCATAACATTAAGCCATCTGCCTACCTGGCTCCATCTCCGTGTCATGTGTTTGCTGGAAGGGAATATAGCTTGCTATTCCTGCTTTTCTAGTAACAAGCATAGTTTTGGCACTCGTAGGGTTCATTATTTAGAATGGAGCTGAACTAGAAACTCTTAGTAACAGTAAGAGAAATGCAAATATGGTGCTCTGAGAATGCATAGGGAGATAGATTTCTGCTTCTGACTAAAGGCATCAGCTAAGGCTTCCTGCCTAAACCTCTCAGCCACAGGCTTTGTAGAAGGACATTGTCAATGGCCGTTAAGTCCTTCCCCATGTGACAGAACCTCTCCGTTCTGTCCATCTAAAGTGATATTCACCTGTGGTTTTGTCCAGATAATCTGTTGCTATTGTAACTTCCACTTGTCCAGCCCAATGCTCGTTTTCACATACTGTTGTCCTCTTCTGGCCATCACACAGCCCACCGACAGGCAAGGCTTAGGGGCTTTGAACTTGGGCTAATAGCCATGACTTTCCTTCAGAGGGCGTGCATCGACTTTGCCATCAGTGCCAAGCCCCTCACCCGCTACATGCCACAGAACAGGCACACCTTCCAGTACCGCGTGTGGCACTTTGTGGTGTCTGCCTCCTTTGAGTACACCATCATGGCCATGATCGCCTTGAACACCGTCGTGCTGATGATGAAGGTGAGGGGAGGTGGCTGGGAGGCACGCAGGTGGACGGAGCCCCAGGGTCTGCTCCCTCCCAGAGCAATCACGTGCATGCCCGGATGCTGGAAACGCTCCAGTTTACCGATCCATTGCCTCCTTACCTCCTTGTCTGCCACGGGACCTCCGTTTGGCCTTGTCTTCATTCAACAGCCCAACCTCTGAGTCTCTGGGGCAAAATGCAGTAAAACAAACAGTCACAACTCCATAGCTCCCAAGACCAAAGGTGGTGATGGCTGTCAGATTCAGACAAGGCTGCTCTGCCGGGAGACAGGTGGCCCTGGGGTTTACAGGAGGCCGGAAGAGGTTTGCTCTTAGTTAATACTAAATAGTGAAACAATTAACTCTAGAAAATGTTTCTGCTCTGCCCACCTTCATTTCCAAGAAGACTGACTGGTTTGCTAGTCATCAGCCTCTGAGGGGTCTTTTTTATTCCACTGTTTGGTTGTGTTCTGCCACATAGGACATGCAGCCCTCCACTCGGGCTCCCGATGTCCATTTCTCTTCCTGTACCATGTGCCAGAGTGTGTTCCCAAGGACAGGGATGAGAGATGGCTGGCCTGGGTGATACGGAATAACCCCTCTCACCTTAGGGCTTGGGTTTGTCTCTCGTCTTCTCTCCCGGCAGTACTACTCAGCTCCCTGCACCTATGAACTGGCTCTGAAGTACCTGAACATCGCCTTCACTATGGTGTTCTCCCTGGAGTGTGTCCTCAAGATCATTGCGTTTGGCTTCCTGGTAGGTCATGGGATCAATCAGGCATCACACTTGTCTTCCCTTCCTGTTGGATGTATTTCCAGCCTTTGTTGAAAGTGGGGGGGTGGTTACTGTTATTATTCCAGAAATGGCTCACACACCTGCCCCCCTAATGTAGGCTCATTTCAACTGCTCGACAAACTGGTATAGAGACAAGCTGATGTGGGAGGGTGTCAGGAGATGGGTAAAGGAAGCTGGCTCCCCAGCTCCGTGCTTGCCTAGCCACCTACCTGCTCTGGTCCTGCCGGATTCTGTCCGATGTGGACGTGGTCACGGTTGCTGGGTCTTGCAAAACTCGATTTACACATTGATAAGGAGCAAAGTAATGATGGACTAATGAACCTAGAGTGCTTATTTACTGGTAAAAGTGTACAATTTTATAACTCAAATGAGGAAGTATCTGTCGCTCTTAGCTTCAAACATAGCAGATTATGGATTTTACCTAATTATCTTCCTCCTGTTAGTTACATGAAGAGTAAATTCTGCCAAGAAACATAAATGTTTATTATTTAAGCTTACAGAGGCTAATGACCTTTAAAAGTGTATGCGTGAGAGACAGACAGGGAGGGAGGGCGAGAAAGGGTGGGGAATTGAGTCAGGGAGGGTTTCTGGCATGAGCCCTCAACTGCTAATTATAATTGTTTGGCAGATTCTTACGTCTCCTCTCCAGAGTGTTAGCAAACCTTTCCCTTTGCCTCAGTGTCCTATAAACAAAATAATCTTCCCCGCCACCCTCCCCTCTGGCTTCGGCATTTACAGAGAGATCAGTGGGATGCCGAGGAACGCACTTGACAGCTGTTTCACACTTATTGAGTGTGTGAGCTGCCATTTCAAATTATATGTATATATGGCTTTCCCGACAAGAAGGGTAACTTTGCTTGCGATCTAAATAAGGGCTTGTCTGGTAGCAGCTTGAACAGGGACTCTGGGCTGGGCTTGGTAATTGTGACCATTGATTTTGGTTTCCTAACAGTCTTTAAGAAGTCATTAATTTGATGGCTTGGGAGGAGAGTTGAAGGGAACCTTTGCAGGCGGCTCTGCTGTTGTTTGCCTCACTCCCTTTTGAGTGTTTTGAGACTTGGGGAAATGAAAAGTAAAAAAAAAAAAAAAAAAAGCTCACCAACAGAGATGCCTTTATAATACAGTCTAGCCCTGGGCGGGGTGAGCGGGGTGAGGGAGAAACCAGCCCAACAAGGAACTTTTCTATGCATCCTGATTACTTGCATGGGGTATTGCTGTGGTGTGTTAACTTAAGTCTCCAATTATATGTCTAATTATGGTGAATGCTGAATACGTACTTCGAAGCTTAACTAGATGATTCAGCCTCAAAACCTGCCTCCTTCCTACCTTCATGCCCCTATTTTCATTCAAGGTTTAAAGGCATTTTTATGTGATTCAGGGCACCATTAGTCCCAAGTAAATCTTTACACTTACATAGGACTTCAGGTTCTCAGAATACCCTGATATATACTCTATTGTCAGTTCTGAAACAGGCATGGCAGATGTCATTATTGTTAACTTAAGTAAGAGAGTTGAAATTCAGAAATATTGTACAGCATTTTTAAGATTACACAAGAAATGGCAGTAGACTTGGAAAGTGGAATGGAAATTAAAAAGGAAGGAAGAAGGAAAAAGGGAGAGAATTAACACTGACATCGTCAGTGAAGTGCCAGATGCTTTATATACTGTTCCTCTTAGTTTCATCACAGCTCCGTTAGACAGGCACTATTGTTTTCTTCTTTTATGGATGAACTAGGGCTCAGGATGATTCAATACTGTGCACAAGGTTACTAAAAGGCAGAGTCTGCATTTAGATCCCTGTCGCTCTGGCTTAAATGCCCATGCCCTGTCCACCATGATCTCATCTGCTACACTGTGCTGTTCTCTGCCATACTGGGTTATAAAGCATCCTCAGCTGTTTCTGTCCTCTAAGAGCTAAATTCATGTCCTCTCTGCTAGATGGGGGCCTACCCAAGAATTAGGAAGTTCCCCCCAGTTTGGCAATAGGAGAGCCCTGAGAATTGAACTCAGAGACTCAACTTGGCTACACTCCCAGAGGAGTAAATATTCTTACCAGAAAACAAGTTTATGAGACTGTGTACCTCAGTTTCTTTACTGACCTGACAGGTGCCTGTGGCTCTGGAATCAGAGAAGTCTCTCTTAGCCTCAGTTTTCTCATTCATAAAATGACAATAACAACAGCTATCTTACAGCCTTGAGATACTTTGTTGTCACGTCCGATTCAACAGTGTACCCAAGGCACCTTTAAGCCTCTGCTCCTGAGTAGGTTCTCACTAACTGTAGCTTCTCTCTCTGCACACTGCCTTCTCTCTCTATTGCGTCTCTCTCCTTACTCTTCTCACCAGCCCTACCACTCAGTATCTTAGGAACATAGAGCATTTACCATTACCTACCCATAAGATCCATGGGAGGGTAAATGGGTTGAAAGAACAGCCTGGTATCTGTACAGGCAGTAGGGGTTCACTAATGCTACTTGTGAGAATGGAAGGAGCCACCCTTCTGCTGTGCCCTGAAAGTCTGTTGTGGGGGGTGCTGCCCATGGAATGCAGACAACTTGGATACCCAAATGTCCTATTTCTTTTAAGGAATCGAATCCAAGATCTACACTACCTAAGCCCCAAAGATGGGAGCAGAGGCCACTCTCTGTTAATTGGTTGGTGCATTTCCAGGACCTTCATTTTCCCACATCTCCTTCAACCCACTCATTTTATTACTGCTTCATTGTATTTTATTCAGTAACATCTCCTTGAAAGGTGAAACAGAGCCAAAAAAAGGGGGGGAAATGGTGTCTATTCATCCTATTGCCATTTGGCAGTGGGTTTGAAAAGGCTCAGTAGAATTAGGAGATTTTTGGTACATCTTTGATCTCTAGTCACTTAGTACATCTCTGTGACTTTTTACTGTTAGTTCAAAGTCAGAACTGTATTTTATAAGGTCACATTATATGATATAGATACTTTACAGGTTATAATTGTAGAAAAACAGTAATATTGTAATTAATTTTACTTTCTTGTAGGTGACAGTGATGATCTTTCCTTTTCAGATTTACTGGTATTCTTGGCCACAAATATCTTTCTTGCATATTTTTTATGTAATATGACATTAAAAAATCTTACATTTTTTATGTAGCTTTTTACTGGCTGATTCAAAAACAAGGTCTTCAAATAGCGATGAAGCTGCTTCCTGAATGAGAAATTCCCAAATTAGTAAAGGAGAAATAGCCTTTCTGATTAGAAATAGGAAACTGAAGCCAAAGTTAGCATGAACTTGTATGT
The DNA here is from genome assembly GCF_040802235.1 of Manis javanica. Classification (NCBI taxonomy): domain Eukaryota; kingdom Metazoa; phylum Chordata; class Mammalia; order Pholidota; family Manidae; genus Manis; species Manis javanica. The sequence goes on from NC_133166.1 coordinate 89,977,556, forward strand.
GAACTGACAAGTTTTAATTCTGAGCAACAAAGTTATGTATCGAAAGATGTCTTCTCTCCATTTTTTTCTTTGTTTCCTTTTCCTCTTTTTCTGATGCTCTCATGACTGAATTCACTTGGCAGAACTATTTCCGAGACACCTGGAATATCTTTGACTTCATCACCGTGATCGGCAGTATCACAGAAATTATTCTGACAGACAGCAAGGTGAATGGCTTGTCTCTCAGCTTGGCCCTGGAGTAGCATTAAAAAAATCCCTCTGCACATTCAGTCCATTTTAAGTCATCAAACCGAATGTAGAGCCCTCTGAGTGCTGGGAGTTTACTTCCTTACTCCCAAGCTTTTTAGCTAGAAAAATGCAAGCCTTGGAGTGGCACTGGATCTCTTGGAGGCTTTATTTCATTTGCATGACTCAAATATCAGCCATCTAATGGGTTAAGTGGAATAGAGGGTGCCAGGAGAGGCCCAGCATGCCACGTTCTGCTAGAGTCTTTGGGACACATGAAAGAGACATAGTATCTCTGCCTTCAAAGTTGTCAGACCTGAGTTGTTTCCCTAAAATTGCCCATCCTAAAGGAAACTTGGAGAGAGCCCTTTGTGACTCTTTAAATACTGGAGGACCATCCTCTGTGCTAGAGGGATTATTAGGTCTGTTCTTTGGCATCTAAATGCAGAGCTAGGACCACTAAGTAGGAGACGGGGGAGGCCGGTTTTGTCGAATGTGCGCAGGGCACCTTTCTACTTGGGAACAGAAAGCAGGCCTAGGAAGGCTTAGAGACATGGTCCTCCCTGGCCCATCAGCTGGAGATGGGTTTAAAATGACAGACAAAATCCATGTCCAGTTTTATGATCTGAATGAGGGATAAATACAAAAATACTAGTGCTTAGATCTTCTAAATGACTATAACATTACTAATTATATGTTTCCTTTTGGTCAACCAGCTGGTGAACACCAGTGGCTTCAATATGAGCTTTCTGAAGCTGTTCCGAGCTGCCCGCCTCATCAAGCTCCTGCGTCAGGGCTATACTATCCGTATTTTACTTTGGACCTTCGTGCAGTCCTTTAAGGTAAGAGGCACTGTCTCTTCTCCTCCTCTGATGGTGGAGGTGGCCCTTCCATGTCAGACAGCACAGCCAAGCCACACAACATCATTACATTAAGTCCCCTCACCTCTGGAAATGAGGGTTTGTCAGAAGCATTAGATAAATACAGCAGTTCTTAGCCACAGTACAGCTCAACTGGGAAGAGGTCAACTTATGTCTAACTGGATAGAATCTCATTCTAGAAAAACACCTCAAGTTTTTAACTCAGTTATCTTTTCTATCCACTGAGGTCGGGGCTTATTTTATGAGGTGTGCATCCTCTTTCCCTATTTCAAAATGCCCTGAGCCATTCTGTCCATATCTAGAGCCAGCCACCTAAATTTATACGTCCTCTGCATTTTCAGGGAATTGACAGTGTCTTTATTTCATGTAACAGTTTTTTTTTACAAGGGACTCCTTGAGTTATATTTTCTAGCAAGATAATTCATACCATTCCCACCCATGTCTTCATCAGTGTGTGTTTCCTGACCACTGAATATATGGCATGCTAATGGTCACCTCTGCCCTACAAACAGGATGTCTGGGCAAGGTTAACATGGTGAGCTGCTTCTGAATAGTTTCATGGGGCCAATGTAGAAGTGTATGTGCAATAAAAACAAGTTAAAAATTGGTCCCTGAGACCCACTTTAATGGCAGAGGTTCCCAGTAAAAGAAATTTTCCGAACATATTTAAATATCTTTAGGCTCTAGCAAATACCAGACTTGGTTTGTTTTTAAGGTTTTGGGGGTCTACATGCTATTCAAATGCCTATTCAGGGGCCTGCTATTTTCCTCTTACCAAAAAAAAAAGGGTTTCCAATGAATGTGTTTTAAAAATAAATTTGAAATTGATCCAAAGATGAGAAATGAATTCATTGAATTGCCTTCTATATCTTAATCATTTATGTATTTTAATTACAAATTGGACTAAAAAGACAAGCCAGTGAATTCATGGTTTCCAATCACTCAGAAAGGGAATTCAGCCCACACCGTCATTACCGATCTACTACTCCATCAAGGACCTGGGGATCCGAAATGTGAGACCAGTTGTAAGGATTCTCAGACTCCTATAAGCAACCTTGACTTTTTTTTATCATATCCAGAGTGAGACATTTTGGTGTGATCATTCAACTCAAAGTATTTTTTCCAAAACTAAATGACAGAAGGGACATCTAAAATCTTAGCAAGAATTTACCATCTGAGTCTCAGATGAATTTGGATTTAGCATTTGAAATACAAGATGCTCTTGAAAACCCTTTTTTTTCAGAGACCTGCCCAACAAGTTAATGGTTGTTAATGAGTCTCTTAAGCTACATGTGTCAGCCTGTCATACTATCATGATCCCCAGTTCTCGGTAAAACCGTATACTATTGAGTGCAAAGAAAAGGATGTCAAAAATTGATGGCCAAATGGCTGGATTATTCCAGTGAATACAGAATAGTGAAGATGGGTGAATGGCCTCCTGGTGTCACTCTGATAGATAGGTGTTTCCTTCTTAGAACAGTCCTGGGACACAGAATAGAAGTTGTTTTCTTAAAATGGCTTTACAAAGGCTGCCTCTGCAGATCCACAGCAGAGAGCCACACAATACAAACAGCATTGCCACTGCCCACTCCCTTCCCCGCCCAGCACGAGCACCACCCAGGTCTCCACCACTGGCCCCTTACTCAGTTCTTCCCTTTTTTCCCTTATTTCCAGCTAGAATTTTTCATATGATAAGAAAGAGCAGAATGAATCATTGGTTCTCTCCCAAAAGCTGGGGTAGGGAGAGATAGACAAGAGACATTGGAGTGGAGGACATAGAAGAAAGGCCAGAAGCTAGCGAGAAGGTGACAGAAGGTAGAGGCAGACCTGCTGGCAAGAGAGCTGCCCCCCTTGTCTCCTCTGCCCGCACAGGGACTCTTCACATGGCCCCTCAAGATGGAGCCATTCCACTGCATAGATCTTGGGAATCAACACCTCATTGCAGGGAATTCTCCCACCAACTTGCAGTTGCATTTTAATTTTACCCTTTATTCACATTGTAAAAGTCTCCCTGGCTGTTTATTTAGTTAGTTCTGTTGATAAGCTGTGCCCAGCTCATGCAGTCCAAAAGCCCCCGTTGACCTCCTGGGATTCCTGCTCTATACACTGAGGATTGATAGAATGGGCACTCATAGTTGCCTTGTCTTCCAGGGAGTTTACTGGACGGTGAAGAAGAGAGACTTCCATGTCTACACTGAGATTGCCCAAGATAACCCCAGATTGTAGTGTCCACCCTGGCCCACAAACCAAATTGTCTTGTGTCTCCAACCTCCCACAAACTGCCAGGGGCAGTTCCCTGCCTTCCATCCCTTCACTGACTCCTCCACCCCCGTAACTGAACTATTAGCATCCCAAAGTGGTAGTTAGCTTACACAGTATGGAATTTTGTGCCACATGGCTTCATGGCAGGGTTTCGTAGTGGCTAACACTTAAATGGTTTTTTGGAATTTTGCATGACATATAATGAAACATCAGGCAGCTTAAACGTTGGAAAAAGGTGTTTCCTCAAAGGATGAAGGCGTCTTTTAGGAACTGGCAAACAACTGAAACCCAGCCATCTCACTTTACTTCCAGATTCTCCATTATGGGCTTCACACTACGTGAGGGAATGAGAAGGGGTAATAAGGGGATTTGAGAGCCAAAGCTAGATGCTGGCTGTGCAATTTGCATCACAATTGCCCAGGTGATTAATATTCTGCATACAAAATGGGATGAGTCCCAAGTCCAGGAAGTTTTCCCAGCTCTCCTTGGAGATGTGGGCCACACAGCTGGGTGAGTGAATATTGACAGAAGGTAAATTGCAAGCCTCTCTTTGGCCACCAGCTTACATTTATCAGAGGACACGGTCATCTGCAAAGTGTGCCACCCTAAAGCAGAGTGGCTTTGCGGGATAGAGAGTCTCGGCTCCCTGAGTAAGTCAGGCTCAGGGAAGAGCCATTTTGCTGCACTGACTGGGGTTGCTGAGCCCGGGAGCTGCCCTTTTAGGAATTTATGGTCCTATATCTGTTTTCCTTCCAGGCCCTCCCCTATGTCTGCCTTTTGATTGCCATGCTTTTCTTCATCTATGCCATCATCGGGATGCAGGTGAGCCGTTGCATCAGGAGTCTGGTGGGAGACAGTGGTGGCCCAGATTGTCTGTGGTTTACCAGCCTGAGGATACAGGATGAAGGGTGCTTCAAGCCCCTTCTTGCCCAGAGTCACACTTCCAAGATCTTGTTGCTTTGTGACCTTGGGATTTCCACATGTGCAAGGTTTCCACTCAGGGTGCCCAGGTACTCAGGATGGTCTGGTATAGGGGTTCATCTGTGGTCAGATCATGGCGCTGACTTACAAGCAGCTGGACTTCTGTAGGTGCCACAGCAGAACTAAAGTAAAGATGTTGCCATTGTTCTTAGCTGGGATCCCATGAGACTAAGAAGGGGTGAGGATCATAATGAGCCATTTCTCAAGATATTTGAGCTAGACCTAAAACAAGGTCAGATGGTTGTTCTCTTGTATATAGTGCACAAAATGTGTCTGAGTTAAGTCTTGAATAGCTAAGATTTATGCCCTAGAACTCACTACTGAGCACAACTGATAGAGTTCCTGGCAGCCTGACCAATGCTAGAGAGACCCAAGAGTCACATTCCAGATAATTCCTCTCAAAGGGCCATGCGGCTTGCTGAACGGTTCTCTCAGAGTACCACATCCTTCTCAGTTTTAGAATTGAGAAGTGGTTCAGGTTCCCACCCTGGATATATATTTATGCAGGTAGCCCACTGAGCAGAAGAGGCCAGAAGATCTTTCAGTGCCTGCTGGTATTGGTGGGGGGTGGATTCTTTCTGCAACAACCAGCGACACATCCTGGGAACCTGTCCAGTTGGACACCCAGGCTTTCTGCTTGTCTCAGGGAGCCCAACTTTCTGACTTGGAGATACTGAGAATAAACCTCGGCATAGAACTTGGACCAAGTGCAGTCTCCCACCGTCAGGCAGTCTGCCCGCCTGTGGACTGCCAGCTGCCTTCTCAATAGTGCCTGCCCTCTGGAGCAGTGCGCGCCCCTCCCAGGCTCGCTGCATCAGCAGGCTGTCCCACAAATGTCTCTCCTGCTTGCTCCTCACTCTTGCCTGCACTTCTTAATATTGTTCATTTTCCAGACCCATTCCTGGAGAGTTTTGTTTTCCAAAAATATAATAGAATTCAAGTGTCAAAAAACGTGAGGCCTGGTTGAGACCTGGTGTGTTTTCCTTCACTGAGGATATCTTAGTAGATCTCACAATGCAGTCAGGGGTGTGAACAGGATTCTTGCTCAACTTTAAGGTTGACCTCATCACTTCATGAAGTCCCTTCTGATTCTCAAATCTTTGATTTCAGGACTAAAATGTTCTTGAACAGCCCAATGAAACTTGATTAAATTATTTGCACCCATGCTTAAGCTAGTTCTTACGCACTTAACATCATCTCCAGTACTAACCTGTTACTAATACTGGTGGTAATGATTATAATGCTATTTACCATCGCTTGAATTCTGCGTGTGCCAGACACTGTCCTAAATGTATGCCTCCTCCCTTTGTCTCTGTAACCACACCCACACACACTCATGCACACGCACACACACAAGATATGTGTCTAATATATTCAGCACTGATTGTCTTCATGGATGCTTATCATGGCTAAGTAACTTACAACAAGCTAAAGGTCTTACCAAGTGGGAGAGCTGAAATTCAGACTCAGCTTTGTCTGCTGCACAGCCCATGTTCTTACACCACTGCCTGAATTCTGTACTGTCTTTCCTTCCACCAACAAGCAAATGCAAGTGTTTCTTTGACCCTTTAATTGGAGGTGGAAGATGTTCAGTCATGAAATTGTGATCTTTACAATAACTGCAATGTCTAATATTTTATTGCCCTTAGTCTTCTTTCAAAAAACTAAGAGTGCTGTTTCCATTCTATGAGATGTAAGTGGTGTTCCCACAATGACTAACCCTTAGTTATCCACCCTCTTCCTGATCCCTGACAGAGACCCTGACTGTGCACACACCAGACACCTAGCCTGTAGCTAGAGAGACTGTCTCTAGTACAGTCATAACAAAGCAGGGGGATCCATACAAACAGGAAGACAAAAAGTCAGAAGGCCAGTGTTGGAAAACTAGAAATAGCAATAGCATGTATCTATTAGAAGAACTGTTATTCTGAATTGTCAAAGGCTTCTTGGAAGAAGAGTGCTTTGCAGAGGAATCTAAAGCAGGAAGGAAGGAGTAACTTGCTGGGTATGGGAACAACCCTGAGCCACAGGTCATTTGAAGATGAGGCTTTCAGCCTCCGCTCTGCCACTGACCAGCTCTGCAAACTTGGTCCAGTCGCTGAACCTCTCTGGGCCTTACCACTCTCACCAGTACAATAGAGGAGTTGGATAGAGAGCTTTGCAGATCTTTCTAGTTCTGAAGTTCTATGATTCCAAGTGAAAATGGATTGAAGCCTATAGTTCTATTAAGGTTTCTGATGGATCTTAGTATCCCTTACTCTTCCATATCCTTTTGATGTAGGAGATTTGGGTTAGTGATGAGAACTGGGTGAAAAAAAAATTTTTTAATATAAAAATTTAAAGTAAAAATTTAAAGACCACCTTCACTATAAATAGACATTTTTGACTTGAAAATTATCTTAGAGTAGATTCAGAATAGCTTTGATTTCTTTGAATATTACACATATACTTTATGCAAAATCTCAGCACACCCTCCAACTAGTTCGGGACTGCAGATGTTTGAGACAGTCTTAATGAGGAAAACTTATGACGGCTTCAGGAATGTCAGAGGGAGAGGAAAACGCTGTAAGTTGTGTGGATCTGGGGAACTGGGGACAAATGGATTTTGTACCAAGAGGGTAAAAAGAGAGGAGGAGATATAAAGAGGGCAAACATACAGGACTGTTCCCTCCCAGGGTTCCCAGAACTAGAGTGGATTGCTTGGAATTTTTTCCATGCTACTGTTTGTTTGGGGCCACTCTGCCTTCTTCCCTCCATCCCCAGTCCTGCCTAGCTTGCCACCTTCATTTTCTCTGAGAGACAAGTAGTGTTTGGGTTTTGAAAAACAGCTTTAAGAACAAATTCCCAAAGCAGGTGTCAGTGGGAGTTATTTGAGCAAAATAGCTGGGAGCAGAGATTGTTCCTCAGTTGCACATTCTAAAAACTGTTAGGGGGAAAATGTGTTCCATTTAGCATATATTAGATAAACGGAAGCATATTAAATATAGGCTGAAAATTGTCTCCAGTTGCTGGAAAAGTGACCGGTAAGCCTTCAGTTGTACAAGCATTGACTTCCGAGAATAGACCCTGGTATCTGAGACATGGCTGGGAATGAAAGTACCTGTGTAAGGGTGTCCTTCTCATCTGAAGAGACTTAGGGTTGAAGTTGGCTCCAGACAGTACATGTGTGAGAGTTCTTCAATATTCACTCTCAGTGGGTAAAGATCTCTGAGTTCTCCCTCTTTTTCCGCCCCCCCACATGAATTTGCACAGTGATCCCATTCTAAACCCAGCGACCCCAAATCCATTTACTTTTTCCATTTCCAAGTATCCAGTTGTCCTTCTTCATCCTATTGGCCTGGACTTTGTTTTGGGTACATTTGTTCTTTCAAATTCCAGGTTACAGACATATTGAACTTCTGAAATTTGGCTCTATGGTTAGGAACATATCCAAGGGAGACAGAGATGCCCCTTTTTGACCTAAACTGCTTGCACGTTCCAGGGCAGCATCGGCCCAAGCCATAAATCCCAACTTCTGCAGGTGCTAATGGTCCCATCAGTCCTACCTGAGATGGGAGGGAAGAAGTAGGTCTTTCCCTACACTCCTGTTATGGGGGAATGTCTTTGACAGACTGCGTGAGGACTGTGACCAGTACTACGGTTGCAGGTACCATGGAAATAAAAAGACCAACTCAGATATAGGGAGAACAGAATGACTTCATAAGATCCTGCCTTCTGTGCTCCTGGCTGGCACTCATCCCCTTTGCTGTGCTGGGGAGTGTAATTACTCCTGCAAACCAAGCTCAGAGCATGGGGTCCACAGCCACTCTCGGTTTATTGTGTGCTGCAGGGTTAAGCCATCAGGAGCCATGCATATGGATTTGTCAGCCCTGCGGGGGGCGCTGATATCCACATGCCCACATGCCGGACACAGCACACTGCTCGGTCATGCTCTTTGCGTTGTTGTTTTTCTCCTCCAGGTATTTGGCAACATAAAATTAGATGACGAGAGTCACATCAACCGGCACAACAACTTCCGCAGTTTCTTCGGGTCCCTCATGTTACTCTTCAGGTACCTGGACCATACTGTTGTAGCTGGAGCTCGCCTGTCAAGGCAGACAGGAAGAGGTCTGCCTCTGCCTCCCACTGTCCCTTTATCCTGCTTGCCTGCTCCTGTCAGGACATAGAGTGGAGTGGGGCAGGGGTGGTGGGGAGGGACAACTGCTCCAATGACTTTAGAATGTTGCTGCAACATTTTTAGCTCAGTAATTTGCAAATTGCAATGTCAACATGTCCTCTAGGGCTCCCAGAGGGGGAGGGCAAGGACAGGTTCTTGCAGACCAAATTGCATGTGATGGCTGACACCTCCGATGGCCAGCTTCATGTGGGGTCCCAGAGAGTCCCACCACTATCAGCAGAGACTCCTCAAAAGACAGAGAAGCAATGAGTGAGGTAGCATAACACAAGAGAGACCTGACTGGCACTCCATGTCTGGATGGAAAGCCCTAGAGGGAGGCTGGCTGCCCCCAAACGAACCTGTCAGGCTCAGAGCAAGAGAAAGTGATGGGTACGTCAGGGAAGAGGGCCAGGGAGAGGGCAGGATACATAGACCCGCTGCTACTAACCCAAATGTCTCGGGTGCAGGAGTGCCACCGGGGAGGCCTGGCAGGAGATAATGCTTTCGTGCCTTGGGGAGAAAGGCTGTGAGCGGGACACCACCGCCCCGGCAGGACAGCACGAGAGCGAGCGCTGCGGTACCGACCTGGCCTATGTTTACTTTGTCTCCTTCATCTTCTTCTGCTCCTTCCTGGTGAGCAACACTGGGCTCCTGGCCCATGATGCGGCCCACCCACCCCACGCTCAGCCCTCTGATGGACAGACGCGAGACATTTCCCTCAGCTCTCCAGTCCTGGTGAAAAACAGATCCTCCTCAAGAGGGTCTCCTGGGCGCCAGGATGTGTATCAGACTCCTTGCGGGTGATTTTTGCTGTTCCACAGTGAAAAGTCTTTGCTGCTTTTAGGGAGGGACTGTTGTGAGAAGGGATCAAGAGGGGAGGAGAGTTCAGTGAACAGAGCGTGGAGCTTCGGGTTGAATCTGTTGTGACCCAGAGCAAATCTTTCTCTTCTGTACCTCAGGTATTTTATCTAATAGGTAGGGCTAGGAATATCTTCTCTCTTTTGGACACTTTTGAAGTGTTGAGAGAAGGTACCTTGAAAATATAAGATGACAGCATTTTTAAGAGTAAAATGATGACTATATACAATGCAATGGATGTGGTCTCTCTTGACTTACATCCCAGTTTGGTGACAAAAGATGACAGCATTTTTAAGAGTAAAATGACAATATATAATACGATGCATGTGGTCTCTCTTGACTTACATCATTGTCTGATGACAGTTGGCCAGCTTGATAGACATGAAAGGCTATGATTGCTTTGGGCATTAGTAAATGTCAAGTAGTATATGGGGAGCACACCCACTTATATAAAGTGATGAGAAGCCCTAGGTGCCTTATTTCTTCTTTGGGCGAAACTGTGAATCAGCATGCAGGCATCCAGAAATGTCTGCCCTACACAGTCAGACAAGTGTGATAAACAGAACAGCTACCAAATCAATAAAAGGTCAGTTGGGCATTTCTGGCTATCATGGCATCCTTCAGCTCAGCTTCTCCATTGATGCCACTAAAAAGTGCTCAATTTCATTGCTGTTCCTCAAAAAGTGAATGACTTGTCTCATGTCCAGGCATTTGTGACTCTTTTAAGTGATCCCAAGGGGACTTGCCACATGTCCAGTGCTCTGGACCCAGTGTGGGCAAGTGGCTGCAGACAGACTGCTAGGGATGGACGACAGGTTAATCCAGCAGAGAAGAAACCTCCTGGAGACCTGGATACCCACACTGTGGTCTTGACTTTGTTGTTATTCTAGCCATGGTCAAGACACCTGCCCTTTGTAGCTTCTGTAAAATGAGAGGAAAACCAACTTGATAATAAGAGTAGTATTTGAATGGTGAGCTCATACATGTATCTTAATACAGTTCCTTCTCATGGTTGTGAATGGTTTTTCAATGAAAAAAGAATACAAAACAGTATCCTATTATAATATGGAAATATAATGTGTAATGAAAATAACTGAAAGGAAGCTTAGAATGATGATATTAATTGGAATTTGAAGTTTATTCATTCACATATTCAGCACATTTTAATTGAGTGTCTATGGAACGGCTCGCCCTGAGCTAGGCACTGTGAGGAATGGGTCAGCACGTTACAGCCCCTCTGTCATCTAGAGTTGAAGGGTGAAAGGGACACAGGCGTATCAGCGCTTATTGATAGGGGTGAAATGGAGCATTTAGAAGGGCATGTAGACATCTCAATTTTATCCTACATGGCTTAGGTGTTTAATAATAAATATTTAAAAGAAACCAAAGATATAACTGGAAAATTAATTAGAGACTATAAAGTTACTTTTAGAATTTTGAGATGGAGTGTGCTGCATAATTCACATTAATGTTAATTTTAAAGAGGCTATATTCAGTATGAGATGATCTGCTTTCAGCTCTCAGCCCCACATGAGATTGACTTTGTGACCTTGGGCAAGTCACACAGCTTTTCAACTCAAACCAACCACCCTAGAAACATCTACTGATGTACTGTGATGTGCCAGGCCCTGTGCTTGGGGCTGAGCATACGGACCTGTGTACTAAGCACTTTTATCCTTGAAAGACTGGTAGTAATTAAATCTACCTCAGAGCAGCATTAAAGCAAATAATAGGTGTGAATGCACACAGCACATTATGAAAGACTGTGTAGATGTAAAACAGTAGTGATACTAATAGTTTTTGCTAACATTTATGATAGGTACCTTGAAAGGCATGTAAAACAAATGTGTGGATGCATGGAAACCCTTTATAACCCAAGCAGTGATTGAGTATATGCAATGTAGATTCAATCTCAGCAACAAAAAAGGTCCATGCTAGGATTAGGTTCATTTGCACGAGACAGTCCTCCCCAGATAACAAGGGAGCACAGCCAGAAAGGATGTTCATTTCCCTCACACACCAAGGAAGCCTGGAGAAAGGCAGTACAGGCTTGTTATGGTGGCTCCACAGAGCAGTCGGTGTCCCAGACATCACCTCCCGGGAGTGGCCTTCATCCTCATGAGGCTAGACCTCCAGACATCCACTTATATTCTAGGCAGCAGGATGGGAGGAGGAAAGGAGAACAGTTGCCAGGATGCAGCCAGCAGTCTCTACATTTCAGAAAGACTGCACCCATGTCTTCCTCTAGACTCTCCCTGTCCTGAACAGCCTTCTGAGTATGTGGCCCCTCCAGCCACCCAACCACTTTACCTGGGAAGCATCAGGGACGCCTGATCCCTCACTCCACAGCCTCTATCAGGCAGGACTCTTTCACTTGCAAGTGACCAAAAGCCCAGCTAAATCTGGCCTGAGCGGAAAGGGTTTGATAGGCACATGCAAATGAAGACTCCTGGACAGGAGGGCTTAAGCAAGCTTGATCTGGAGCTCAGGTGACATCACCAGGACCAGTTAGTTTTCTATTTACAGATCTCCTCCTTCACACTCTTCCACGTGAGCTCTTTTCTCTAACAGCCACAGCCTGTGGCTTCAAGGCAGTGGAGCAGCAGCTCTAGGCCTCAATCCTCACGTTCTCAAGACTGACAGGGAAGGACAAGTCTTTTGCCCAGAAGGCTCAGTACATTTTCTTGGCCGTGATGGGTGATCCAATCATGGTGACCCAAGGGGAATGGGATTTAATGACTAGTTGAGGCCTGAGCCACACACGGTTCCTCACTGAACCATATTAACTGGGAGTAGGTAAGAGGTGGGGTCCCCAAGAGATGGGAATTACAGTAAATGGGTGCTGGGCAGCCAGGACATAACAGAACAGGCCATTCACTGGGATCAAGTCCTGCCGATTCCACCTCCTTTATTCTCTACTGTCATCCACCCACTGGCTTGGTTCCGGAGCACCACAAAACCCTCCCCCCTGGTCTCCCACCTAACTCCCACCCTGCTACCAAGAATTCTTTCTGAATGCAAATATCCCTTGGTCTCTCTCCTAATTTAAACCACCTTTCATGGTTTCTGTTGCCCATTGCATAATCTAGATCAGAGGTCACCAAACTGTAGCCATGGGCCAAAGCAGTATGCTAGCCATGGGAGTTTATCTCTGGACAGGAACTTTCTTATTTTCCATCCCCAGCCTCAGGATCTCTGTTTGGAACACACTGGGTGCACAGTAAGCATTAAATAAGCAGGAGAATAGTGTCTTGGAAGCCATGTTAGAGCGTGCACAGCTTCACCTGTCCACGCAGTGAGCCATGCAATCAGTTCTAAGACAGCTCACCAGCTCTCCCATTGGCTCCTTTTGTGCAGCAAGGGTGGGAGGGAGGGTGGAGGTCAGGCCTTGACTGCCGCTAGCCTTTGAGAATGTTGTCACCGCTGCTCCCTCTGCTGCCAAACAATAACAAATAAATCGAACAGATAAAAGCAACTCTTTTTGTGGAGTATTTTGCAGGTATAAAGTGGCATAGAGAAGTAAAATAATAATGCTCACACAATGAAATGTGTGGAACAGATAGTGAAAATGGATGTCATTCAGCAAGATCAACAGTGCTTTTTGGGAACTTTAGCCTCACAAACATTTGAGTTCTGTGTATGCCTGGAAGTCTGTCTTTCTGCTCTAGGGTTCCCCTAACTCTTCTTCTCCCCCCTTGACCTCCAGATGCTCAACCTGTTTGTGGCTGTCATCATGGACAACTTTGAATACCTGACGCGGGACTCCTCCATCCTGGGACCTCACCACTTGGATGAGTTTGTCCGTGTCTGGGCAGAATATGACAGAGCTGCATGGTGCGTAGTCCTCTTGGCCACCCTGTCAAGAGGCCACCTGTATCGAGGGCTCTGGAGCTCTCAAGAATGAGGTTGGAATTGGAGCCACCCAAATGCTTGCCTGTTACAGAAGGAGAGGAGATTCCTCTTGGTTATGGCCCGAGAAGAGACCAGGTCCTCAGACTGGCTCTGGCATCAAGCCAGTTGTCAAAGACAAACCTTCTTTGTCTTCCTTCCTCCTCTTTCCTTCTGTGACAGGCACCTCCCTCTCTTTGCCAAACTCATCACATAGTTCACACCTCAGAGTGTTTGGGTTCAGTGCTCAGAGGAGCTTGCAGTAATCTCTTTCTTCTTCTTTTACTTGCCAATGGTTAGGGGACTCCCTTGAGTCACAGTGGGGAGCCGTGTGGGAAGGGTTGAAAAGGGTTTCCTGGGCCAGCTAGACATCTGGCCACTGTGGTCAGTGACATTAGCATTTTATCTGTCTCATCCCTCTCAAAAGGTACAATTTGAGATTACCCTGAAATTATGTAAAAAAACAAGCAAGTTTTTGTTCCAACTGATTCCTTTAACATTTGCATTTGCAGACTTTTATTGCATGCAACTGAAGTAAATGGCAGGAATTTGCAGGGGTAACCTCCCCTCATTAGCCAGTAGGTCTCAAGTGATGTGCCTTCTGGGCTTTAGAGCAGGAGCTAGCAGACTATAGCCTGTGGGCTAAATGCGGCCCAAATACAGTTTTATTGGAATGGAGCCACACCCACTCCTGTATGTTTTCTATGGTTGCTTTCACACTATAAGGCAGAAGTGCATAGTTGCAACAAAGACAGAATGGTCCCCAAATTTGAAAAAATTTACCCTCCGGCCCTTTACAGAAAAAGTTTGCTGATTCCTGCTTTAAAGTACAAAGGCGGCATTTTGTCCCTCACTGTTGAGGACACGGTGAGAATTGCTGGGCAGGAACTTTTCTGTCCTGTACCATCTTAGCTTTTGGATCCTGTCTCACCAATCTATACATTCTGGTCCCCTTCTGCAAACACAAGAAATGCCATCCTTTACAGGAACGGACCTCATTGCTTCCACCTGGAACCCCTGCATAATGTGAAACTCTTCCCCAAATCTGTCCTCCTGTGAAACTGTTGAATGTAGGTCCTATCTCAGGGTTTGGAATTGTGAATCAGAATTCTCTTCCTCTCAGTAATTATTAATGACCTAAGGCAAGGAGTTCTCTAAATCTATTCCTATTACAATAGCTGAGCAACGGCTTTTACCTTCTGGGCCTGCTTCCTAGTAGATAGGCTGCTAAGAAAGCAGGAGGCAGTGTGCTCAGGGGAATGCACCTTATCTGCTCTGTGGCCTTGGGGAATTTGCTTAACCAGTCTAAGCTTCCTCCTCTGCAAACGTAGTAATGAATGGCGGTTGCGAGGATTATATCGTGTATATAACTGTTAGTAATAATAATAACCTTATGGGAAAGCAACTGGAAAGTATGGAAAATCGGTCTGTAAAACCTTGGTTGGCCATGGGATTGGGAAGCAAAGAGGGGATGTCTGCACTCACCTGGGAGAGGAGAAACGAGCTGCTAGCCAAGTGTCCACCATTTGCTGAGCCTCATTCAGGTGTCCTTGGCTCTCAGAAACCCCAGCTTCCTGTGGTTCCACATTTCTTAGGACCCAAATGCCATGTACATTAAACATGTCCCTCCCTACCCGACTCACTCCTGCTGCTGGGAAGACAGGATTCCATGAGGACTAAAAAAAATCATGAAACTAAGGTACATGAGCTGTGAGGGAACAAAGAGGAAAAGGAGAGCCTCTTCTGCCTGCTCTGTGACTCACGGTCTAACTTGTTCTGGCGAGAGTTGCACTGGCCTTCTCCCTGGGGTGAGGGGATTAAAAACTAACAAAGTGAGCCTGAGTCTTTTAAAGGAAGATTGACACACACTGCAGAGGACATCAACCTTCAGATAGTACCAACCCACCCACGTCCCTCTCAATCAGACACAAAAGAACAAATAGTTAACTTCCTCTCAAGAATCAAGAGACTTGGAAATACCTGATGAGCTGCTATTTGGAAGAGGAAAAGGAATCAACACCAAAATTAAGAAAAGGCTAGAAGGACTGACACTGGGGAACATCTCTAGTCTCAACGTAGTGGCTGGCGACAACTGGACGCTCAGAGGTGGACATGCGTCTTTGTAATTTCTGGTGGGAGCCATGGTCTGTAGCAGGATATGTCCAGACCTTCAGATCCCTGGCCATTGCTTGTTTATTCTGGACTCCTGACAGAGCAGATGCTTTAACCCATGAAAATGAATCAATTGTTGATTCTGTCCTTTCCACTGAAAGCCAGAACTCTGTAGCAGGTTCATGTGACAGGGGGCTGGTAAGATAGGTCACATTGTCCCTGGAAGTCTGACTGGATCCCAGCAAGCTGCCTGTTGGCTGGCTGGCGGAGCAGAGCTGGGGGAGGATGTCTATTGTCCCCTCCTGGGCTGCTCTCTGAGCGCAGACCCAGGCAGGCTTCCACTATAAACAGCAGAGCTTGTCCAAGCTGAACTCGGGAACAATCTGCCACAAAGAATCTGCAAAGCCCTTTGCAGATTCCCTCCTGCCAACTGCTCCTTGCTAATTAGCCTAATGGGAAATTTGTCTCTCGTAGGCTACAGAAAGACACTGACTTCCCACTGCCCCTGACAAGCGGGTCTGAGTAACTGACTGTAATCAGTGCCTGTGAAAAGCAAACAGTTCTGCAGTCCACTTCAACCTGGCATCTGCCCTTGAGACCAGTCAGAAGCATTTGTGAATTGCCAAGATTTGTTTTTAGAGGTCTGGCTTGAGCCAGGGTCCATGTTGTACATCTGGCCAGCTATGGACCAGATAGGTATCACTGGCTCCGATCTTGATCATTAGGCAGTCCCTTGGGGCATGGACTGGCTCTGATTTACTTAGAAGACTGGGGGATTCAGTCCAGCAAGGTGATGGTTCTCTGATGTTTGTTGCTCTCCTTATCTCCTGGTCTGGCTTTGCCAGGCCCAAGGAAAAAAGCTGTTCTTCCTTCCAGCCACCCCCTTCATTGGCTAAGCTGTCATTTCTTTCCCACCCTTCTCCAAGTGTCCTATTAACCCACCTGTGCTTCCTTTACAGCGGCAGGATTCCGTATAAGGATATGTACAAATTAGTGCGGGTGATCTCGCCACCTCTGGGCCTGGGAGAGAACTGCCCCTACAGGGTGGCCTGCAAGGTTTGCTCCCAGTCCCCAGCCGTGACCGGCAATGGGGCGCAACTCCAAATCCCTCCTCTCTGTTCTGCTCCACCACCACCGCGCCACATGAGGGAACCTTCATGTTGCTTTTCTTTGAGTTTAAAGAGGTCCAAACCCTCCCAGAACCAGCAGCTGTTACATAAGGATGAAGGGCACGTTTTGGGGGGAAGGCAGAAAAAAAGTTGAGGACTTGATGAAGGCCGATTTGACTGCTTTCACGTTTCTTCACATGCACACACTCTGTCTCTCTCCACTCCACCTTAACTTGCTGATGTAACCAAAGGGGTTCTCTGTCCTCCAGAGAGTGCAGAAACCTTACCATCCCCCAAAGGGTCTGGTTTCTTTACACTGGAGACAGAGAGCCTCCTTTTAGCAAACTAGCGTCATCATCCTGTATATAAAGTAGCAAAGTGTGATTCTGGTCATTCCCTGCTCCTGCCCACCCTCCAGCTCCCGGACTGTTGGGCCAGAAGTGATTACAAAAGCTGTAGGATGGAAGGAGGTGAGAAACAATGAAGAATTAGGAAGAGGTGAGAGCAGGTAAAGGAGGGTAAATTGGGTCAGAGGGTCTCGGGATGATGGAGGGCCCCTAGCAGGTTTCTAGCCTTAGGGTACAGCCTTATATTGTTGAGGGGCCTGAGGTCTGTTAGAACTGCCGGGTCACTGCGTGTGAGACCACGAACACTGACCAGGGGCATATAGGACCCCCTCTCTAACTCTCCCAGGCCCTGGCAACTCTCACAGGAGTGGCTCCGCCAAGGTGCCATCCAACGCCACACCCCCTAGATAAGGCCTCCGGTCCTGGTGCAGCAGGAGAGAAGGGCAGGCCCCCTGGGGTGTAGTACAGCTGGCAGCTGGAAAAAGACAGGCCCAGGAAGAGGCCAGCCCGGGCAATGGGAAGGAACTGGCTTGGGGTGGTGACACAGTGACTCTCATACACGGGAGGCCGAACAGCTGCCTCTGCTGAAACTCTTTAAACTCCACCCTGGTGACACCTGCAGCCGCATGTGGGGCCCTGGGGAGGGCCGCATGGCATGTGAGATGCTCTTCCTCCTCCTGGTTTCGTTTCTTCTGTCCCCAGCATGCCGTCGCCCTGAGGCATGCTGGGGAATAGAGAGCACTCTTCCCCAGGGAGCCAGGTGGAAGCAATGGGGCGACTGCCCAGCAGCCCAGCACTTTGGGTGCAAGCCGCCGCCACCGCCGCCTGCTGCGCGCACACCACGCAGGGGGATACACAGCGCCCGCCCGTGGGTTACACAGAGGAGAGAGGCCTGACTTCCAGGCTGCCACTGTCCCCACTGGGGCCAGCAGTTCTAACCCACGGCCAGAGTGTTGTCTATCCGGTTTATACCGCTTGCACACAGCCCTGGGAATTGAGAACAAGCTCATGTATGGGGGTCAGATAGCGTGAACAGGCAGTGGGCTGATGCTGACCCAGGAGGAGAAACCGAGTCTCCAGGACAGTGCCCAGAGGAGGCAGAGGGACCAGAGGTCACCATGGGTGTTCCCGGGTCTGTGTGGGTGCGCTATAAATCCACACCAGGATGGAGTCACAAATACAACTTGCCTTGATTAACAGGTTTCCTGTTCTTCTCCTGTTTGTCCATTTTGTTTTGTTCTTCCCGTTTTCTGTATTCTTTTGTTCTGTTTTGGCTGTCTGGGAATGCCTGTTCTCCCCCACCTGTCTGCATCCTTCTCCCCACTTCCTTTTCCTCACCCTGCTGCCCTCCCTGCCAACCCATCTCCCTCCCTGCTGACCCCCCCTCCATGAGCAGTGGCCGCATCCATTACACTGAGATGTATGAAATGCTGACTCTCATGTCACCACCGCTAGGCCTCGGCAAGAGATGTCCCTCCAAAGTGGCATATAAGGTAGACCACCCCTTCCTTTGCTCTGGGCTAGAGACCAGCTGTGGGGAGGCCAGAGCACGGGGAGGAAGCTGGGCTGGGGAGGCGGAGGAGAGAACCAAGGAAAGGAGCAGGAAGCCTCACGCAAGGATGAGGCCCCGAAACGAAGCAAGAGATGGTTGGCAGTGCTACCCACGGTGGGGTGTTTATGTGTGATTCTGTGTTTCTTCTCATGAAGGGGTCACTAGAAAGGAAGGGGTGAGTAGGGGAGGCACAGTGGTAGCCTATGGGATGGCGCGTGTGGGCAAGGCGGCCTGCAGCAAAACAGCCATCAGAGCTTAGAGAGACAGAACATCTTTGTTCATATAAGCTAAGTAAAGAATGCAGAAATTCCTCTAAACATGGTTGAACAAGAAATTGTTAACCTCTTGATAATGTAAGGAATTGTTGACCTTATCGCTAAGGTCATTTGCAAAAAAAAAAAATAACTATTTAATGTCCTTAAATAAAGGAAACCTCTTAACAAATTTCTTCCTCCCTGTCATAGGAAGGAGCTCTGCCATGGTTCCTTCTAGGTATCAGAACAAAAGAACATGACTTCTATTCCACGACATATGATGAAGGGGGCAACCCCTTCCCCCTCAGCCCAGCTACCCGCTTCTCTTGGCAGTACAAGGGAGTACAAAAAGAGCACAAGTTGCATTCATCACTAGATTTGCCTTATTGGTGTGACTGATTATGGGGCCTGGGCCTGGAGTGTTGGGAGGAATCCCCATGGCTTGCTTAGGGCATTATACTTTGGGAGTCATTTGCTATTAGGATACGCAGCACTTTAGGGTCCAGATTTCTTCTCCACACATTAGCAATAGTTGCTGTTTGATGTTTACACTGGCTCCAGAACTCCAGAGCTCTTTCATTCACCTACAAATACACCCCAGCACTTGCTGCTTTTCTAGAAGCTCAAAGAAGTGGGAGAGAGATGGAGCTCAGACACAAACAAGAAACTGACTTTACACTCTGATACCATGTCTGTGGCATCATGGCAGACGAGATGTTCCAATAGAGTATTAGAGACTCTGCCTTGGGAAGAGACATGTCCCTTCCTGCTAGGCTGGTGGTTCTGCCAGAGGACCTACTCCTGCTGCTGCCTCCAAGTTCCATAAAGCTCCAGAGAGCATCTCACTGGAACCAGCCCACTGGGGCCTTGTACGTGGCTCCTCATGCACAGTTTAGGGGCTGCCATCCTTTTCGCTCATTGTGGCCACATCCAAAAGTACCAGGTGGTGGAATGTGGCCCTGAGTTCTTTGAATTTCTGGGATGAAGCTTGGTGGGAGAAGGGGCATGGGGATTGGAGGAAAAGTTAAAGGATTCCAAAAGCAAGATACTCTCTGGAAAGTGGATTTGGCCATTTCAGTTTGATTCCCTTCCCTTGGGCGAGGGGAACAAGGCCTGCCCACTCTTCTCCTGCCTTGGTCGCCCTTCTCTCATCCTCTCTCTGCTCTCCCCAGCCCTTATCCCCGAGACCCTGTTTGCACTCTCCCCATTTTTTCTATCCTGCTCCACCTCATCCTTTGGATAAGTTGGATTTCTGCATGTTCAATCATGTCCTGGCAAATTTCACCTTTTGAAGACTCAAAAAGGGGGCATCAGGATATGTCTTCCAAGTCAGATAAGCGAAGCAAAATCTCCCCCATCACTCTCTTTGCATTTGTGTTTTGGGGGTATTCATGGGACAAGCGCAAACACGGTGAGCCTTGAAATAGGGAATGGAGCCGCCTCCCAGAGCTGACTCCTTTCCCTGAGCCACTTATTTTAGAAATCACTTTCCATGCCTATTTAAAGGCATTCTTAGGACCACGGAGGTGTCCGACAGAATGATTAGGCCCCCTTCCCTTGGAATTTGGCATCATTCCCTAGGCAAAAACAAACCAGTAGCAATAAGTGAGAAGCAGGGAGAGTAGGGCTGGGACAGGGGATGGGGAATCCTTGCCCTTCTTTTTTGTCTCTGCATTTGACCTCTGCACTTTTCTCCCCTTCTCACCAAGGTTTCTTTCGATTATTTTTTTTCTCCTGCTGTGTCTTTTCTCTCTTTCACACAGAGGTTGGTCCTAATGAATATGCCAGTAGCTGAGGACATGACTGTCCACTTCACCTCCACCCTTATGGCTCTGATCCGGACGGCTCTGGACATCAAAATTGCCAAAGGTAAGCTTAAGAAGGAGAGATTCCAGAGCAACTCGCACAGGGTGGTGCGGGACAGGATATTTGAACTTTTTTCCATCCGACAGTACAGGGACCTGGCAATCAAATTAGGGTCCTAGTTGCACCTCTGATTCAATAACTATAATATTTGCCATTTTTCCTGGTAAAACGAATGGTTTGATCATCTTGAGGGCTCATTGCAGCTTTAACAGTATATGATTGATGTTCACTGTCTGACACAGAGTAGGCATTTCAGGAATATGTGTTGAACAGATGAGTTTAATTTCTTCCTCCCTTGTGCAGTATCCTTAATATCTTGAGAGACTTCTGTGGCAGGTGCTACCATGGCAGTACTTTGCTCCTCTTGACTTCCAATTCAGTGATTTAGGAGAGAAGACTCACTACTTCCAGATGGTCTTCCAGCCTCCCTGCTCCTGCCTGATCCAAATGCTTTTTAAAAACAGGTCACTCAGACTATGGAGTCAGAGTCCCTGGAAGAACTGATGAATATATAACGAGATAGGGGAGGCTTCCTGTGGCTGTTTTCATTTTCCCCTGGATGTATTGAGCACCTAGGAGGTTTTCTGAATGAATGAGGAAGCTGATCTTGGTCTCAGGGCTCAATTCTCTGTGGCAGGATATCCCTGAGTCACCAAAAATTGGAGTCAAGATGTGTTTCTGCTTCTTCAGCAGAAAGACCCAGGATTGCAAGATCCACTGTCACTAAGTGCCAGAACTTCCTCTGAGAATATGAGGTGCCATGCTGATTCAGCTCCTACCCCCCACCTACCTACTCCCTCAGTCCTTGTTATTTCAGTGTCTGTTTTATTTATTAATTATGTATCTTATTCTAGGAGGTGCAGACAGGCAGCAGCTAGACTCGGAGCTGCAAAAGGAGACCCTGGCCATCTGGCCTCACCTGTCCCAGAAGATGCTAGATCTGCTTGTGCCCATGCCCAAAGGTGTGAGGTCTCCTCCTGATGACCTTGCCATTGTGGTTTAGTATGACAAGGCCACATCTTTTGGGGGTACACAGAGTAATCAAGGAGATAAAAGAAGGTCATCTTTTATCCTTAGAAAACTAAAATCACCCACTTCTTAAGTCCCTTTTGTCATTACCAGTTGAAAACATGTTTCAGGATAAGGTCACTGTGGTTGTGGGTGAAACTGCTTGGCTGCGTTGCTCTCTCCCTGCATGTGATACTGCTCAGCAGAGCTCATGCAGTTGGGAGAAGGGTATTGTTATTCAGAGATGGAAATTTAAACCAGTGGGGAGGATGCTTACCAGGAACATCACGCTCACTGGGTGGCCGTGGAAGCTCCCTGGGGATGGATATGGTTTCCTGTTCACTTAGTGTCCTTTGTACCTGGTGTACGCGGAGCCCTCAGTTCAGTGGGACAGGTGGGTGGCTGAAAGGGCACACCTGCTTCAGAGAGTGGGGGCCAGAACTTGTGAGGTGTCCTCATTCTCCCCCACCTCTCTTCCCCTTCTTCCCCTCCATGCCACATTTGTGCTTTTAGCCTCTGACCTAACCGTGGGCAAAATCTATGCAGCAATGATGATCATGGACTACTATAAACAGAGTAAGGTGAAGAAACAGAGGCAGCAGCTGGAAGAGCAGGTGAAGGTCAAGGACAGCATGGTGGGTGTGTGGGTGGGCCCTGAGGAGCCACATGGGGGCCCCCGTGGGACAGGCCAGGGCATCCCTGGGGCATGGTGCCCTGCAGAGGCTTAAAAGCAGAGGGAAGGGGTACAGGGCCCAGGAGCTTTCTAGGGTTGGTGGGTTCGAAGCTATGAAATTCGAAACCCAGTGGATCAAAGGTTAAAATATTCAGAGTATCCGTCATACTCCTGTTTTACCCAAGTACATCGTGTTCCCCCTCACCCCATGCCAGCAGACCCCACACTCATGACTGAGTTGCTTTTCTCTCCTTCCCACTTTTAACAGAAAAATGCACCCATGTTCCAGCGCATGGAGCCCTCATCCCTGCCCCAGGAGATTATCGCTAATGCCAAAGCCCTGCCTTATCTCCGGCAGGACCCCGTTTCAGGCCTGTGAGTATAACTGAAGGGTTCATGGCTCTCCTGCTTGCATTTGGTCTCGCTTGCCATTGTGTAGGCCCGGAAGTGCCAGAGAAATAATATGAACTCGGAATGATCCTTTCTCTGCGGTTGAAAAGACAACGTTCTGTATCTTAGAAAGGTTATTCAGCAGGGTAATAGCAAAGCAGACTAAGCCTGTGCAGCACGGTGGCCAGCTCAAGAGACAGTGAGCACTGTGATTGGACAAAGGAAGAAGGGTCTATATTAGTATGACTACTTTCAAATGAAAAAGCTGGACAGTAAGGTTAAATAAGTTACCCAAAGCCACATGGCTGAACTGGAATTTAAGTCCATTTCTAACTAGAGCATTCCCTCTACACTGTTACCTATAATGAACAAAAGGAACCTTAGATAAGGCAAAAAAAAACTATTTTTTTTTATATTAGAAGTGGAAATAAAACCCTAATTAAGGAATCTGCCCATTCTTTGGCATTGCAAAGCTTCGCCCCAGTTTGATCACGAGTCATATGTAATAGCATACATATCTCATTATAACACTACCCTGCTATCTCAGCAAGCAAGTAGTGAGTACCCCAAGGGCAGGAATCCTTCTATCCAGTGTAAATGAGTTTTTGTGGTTGCGTTGAACCCAGGGGAGTGAAATTCAGGGCTTGGGAATGAGCCCTGTCAGAATGCCATTTGGAATCTCACACACCATTATTATTTTCTTTTTTCCTGTTGTGTCGGGGACCTGTTTTTGAAAAGCATTGATCTCACAGGTCACAATCCAACACATTGGATTTTCTTTTCTTGAAAGAAAAGAAAGGGACCAGCTTCTAGGCTCTGTTCTAGAGCCCTGTATCTTTCTTTACAAGTAGTTTTGATGTGATGAGGTATCAGGGTATGGATTCTCCTGTCTTCAGAAAACAAGCAAATGTTTATCTTTGGTCTATTCGGGAAGGAGGTATGGTTGGAGCAGCAGAAGTTCCTCATTGGAAGGGTGTAAAGTGCTTTTCAGGGCATCTTGGCTTAGAAATGGAGGTCACCCTCCTCCATCTAGATCCCTGTCTTACCACGACAATTTGTGGTACAAAATAACTTTATCATAGGATCATAGGAGCTTCTCTCCCATGTGTTTATTGACTCATTTAGTCATTGACTTAACCAATACTTATTGAAATCGAATATGGCTGAGAAGCTGGCCAACATACAAAAGGCTGGGCTTCTGAGATGTTGTGGAAAGGGAGCACGTCACCTAGTTGGAGGGTTGGGGGAGGCCTCCCTGAGGAAGTACCGTTTGAGTGAGATCTGAAGGCAAGCTCTTCAGGAAAGGTGAAAGAATGGGAAGTTTAAGGATCCTAAACACTGTCAGGATGGTTGGAGCAGAGAAAGCTCAGTGGAGGTGAGTTTGGAGAGCTGCACAGAGGCCAGCCTCAGAGCATTACAAGCAGGAAAACGAGGTTGTATGTACCAGAGGAACATGGTCAGCTTTGGGCTTTTCAAAGGTAAGTCTTGAATTCAGTGTGTCCTCAGTGGATGGGAGGGGAGCAGTTTGAGAGCTGGCACACCATTTGGTCAGGGACTGTGGCTGTATAAATTATTAATGACTGGCTGGGCTAACAGGATAGAAATGGGGAGAGATAATTAGTAGTGAGAATGGATAGGATTTGGTACATGTAATAAAGAAGTAGGAAGAATCAAAGATGACCTTCAGGTTTCCAATGCATTTCCTAAAACGGGGACCCTGGGAGAGACTCACCAGGACCATCTGTGTTTCTAGAGCCCAGTACAGAGTGGAGATGTCCTGGAAGTAGAGGGGTGAACATAACAGGCAAAACTCCTCCTTCACTGAGCTTACGTTGGTGGAAAACCAGATAAGAAAGAATTATTGGGAAGAAGAAAAGTGATCATTTCCAGTGGTTTCATTACAGTGCTGTTAAGTGGCAAGAAGAAAAACTGTAGCATGATCTGAGTGCGTGCATGAGAGGGAGATCTGAGCAGGTGCGTGTGGCGGGGCCAGACGTCGGATCCCTTCCTTAAGCACGTCACTTTTAGTAAGAATTTTGAAGGATAAATTCAAAAGAATGTGAAAGAAGTTTGGACAGGGGAGCTGGAGAGAAGCAATCTGCTGTCTGGACACAGTCTATAATAGCTTCTTGAGGCAGAAAGAAGCCTGGCATATTCAAGAACAGAGTCCAGTTTGTCTGGAATTCCTGGAGCAAGAGGAGCTGGCACAGTAGGAACCAGATCATGAGAGAGGCCGGGTTCAGGATTCTGGGCTTCATCCTAACAACGAGAAGGCAGACAAGGTTTTAAAGGTAGGAGGTCACTCGGGTTCAAATTACGTGACTCTTAAGAGTTATTCAGTGATTCCAAGGATCCTCTCTACATTTGTGTAAGACAAAAAGGGACCCATTTCTTATACAGCATGTTCTTCTTGTCTCTGGTAGTTCTTAGGAATAGGCACGCTGAGGAAGATGACTGACAGTTAAGCAGTCATTTTAAATATCAGCTCTCTCTGTAGCAGTTGTGAAAATGTAGTGAAAGCCCTCCCTGGCAGCAAGGGGACAGGTTGGGTGACGCTCTGCTATTCAACTCTCTCTGTGATCCAATCTAAGTACCTATGGGTTGTTTTTAAGCAACTGGCAACCCTTGTTCATGCCTCACCTTTTCCAGTGGAGGCAGCGTCCCCAGCTCTAGACTCAACTAGAAATGGCTCTCCCGGAGCCTCGGCGTGACACTGGGGGAGACCCATCTCTCCCTCCTAGCTCCAGAAACAGCCAAATGGTCTTGTTCTCCCACCCGGCTAAGCAGACTAAGCGTGTCTGCGGTTATCAAACAGTGGTTTAATAACAGGCATGCCTTTCATTCAGAGCCCTCTGAACACTTGGCCAGTTGGTCGCTGTCCTCATTCCTCATCGCCACCTCTGAAATCATTCCACCCAGTTCAAAAACCAACAGATGCCATGTCAGGCACAGAGTAGCCCTTCCATAAATGTTCAGGGCATTGAATTGTTTAGTTAAGCCAGAGATAATGGCCTTATAAAGCCATCTTCTTACTGAAAACAGAGGAACTCTTTTAAAAGACCATGACTCCTTAATATTTAAACACAGTTCAAACTATGGCACTATTCCCCCAAATGGAGAAATTGAGCAGAAACAGGTTTACAATCTATTGTTGGTCTTCCATGGCTGAATGTGACAAATAATGTCACTTGTTACACAGATAGGCTAGTCTCCTTTAGAATGATGAATGGTTCCAAAGGTAGGTTGAAAACAGCAGTTTCTCTTTTCCAGTGCTTTTTAATTTTTCATTCTAGGGCCAGGCACCTATATGTTCCAGGTTATAAGCTGGCTAAAGGGTGTTGTCCTTTCTGGGAAGGACGTCGTGTCTGGGGTGGGAATTGTAGTGGCAGCTGAGGCAGCGTATTACCTCTGATTTTGGCATTGTTTTTCAGGAGTGGCCATGGCGGATATCCTTCGATGAGTCCACTCTCCCCCCAGGAAATATTCCAGTTGGCCTGTATGGAACCAGCCGATGATGGGCAGTTCCAGGAACAGCAGTCTCTGGTGAATGAATGAGTTACATGACCTCAAAAATAGTTCCTTGGTTTCCTGATCTCACCCACTCTCATAGCTGAGTTCCCTCTTCAGGTTTTACAATCCCAGAGGCCCCTCACCTGCTGCAGGAGCTTAAATTGCTTCAAGCCAAGCCCTCTGAATTGATGCCCCTGAGCATCCAGTGTAGAAGCAAAAGTCGCAAATAAAATCTTGCCTTTGATGTGGAGCCTTAGGATGAATCAGTGGCACAAACCAGGCAGCTTAATGTAGCCAGGTACTGCTTCTGGCAACACAGAGATGCCCCAGGTGGCCTTTAGTAATGCCCACCTCCTGGAGAACTTGAGTAGCATATGCAACAGTGACTCACTGTCCACCAGGAGATACAGAATAATCTCTTACCTCTGCTCTGGGTGGGTTTAGGCAAACTGGCCTTTTTCGTCACAATTCTACAAGGTCATATGCATTCTAGGAAGTCCTTAAAATCACTCTCCTGAGCTGAAAGCTTTTCATTAGCATTAATGGTAAAATTCCTAAGAAATCCACCAAATCAAGTTTAAGCTTGGGTAAGAGAGGATGGAGTGAACTTAGGTTTTTCTAATACAAAGCTAAAATGTAATTCCAAAAGGTAATAGACTTTACCATTATTCTTAGTCCAAGAACCATGAGGTTAAGTTCCCTTATGAGCTTAGACTTAAAGCCCAAGTATTCATTGGCCTGGAAAGAAAAAGACAAAACCCAAAAGTCAGTATAGATCATTCATACTAAGGGGTTTCCATGTCACTTTGATTGTAATTCCCCTGAGTTTTTCTCTCGTGGTCCTCCCACTGCTACTGTGCACCCAGAGCCATCCTGAACCGATGATGTGGGTAGAGTGTGGGTGTGGTCTGGCTGTGGAGTGCATGTCTCATGGAATGGTTACCTTCCAGAGGGGGACAAAACAGTAGCTCGAACAAATGGGTGATTCTGTCTCCGGTGGCAGCTGAGACAGGGAAATGTAAGTAGTTACATGGGGAAATAGCTGGACCAGTGCATGAGTGAGTGCCTGAGTGTGCTCTTAGTAAGGTGGGTGGGACTCCTTGGAGTAATTCACTGCCTGCCTTCCTGAGGAGTTTAGCACCAAGGCCCAGGGATTAATTGGTACAGATAGTTTGCTGGTTCAAAGGAACTCTCAGCATTTTACAGCTGGCCTGCCTGGTGAGGTTTCTGGCTGGGAAATATCTCAATAATGTGTCCTTTCTTTCACAGGGAGCCTTTCTTTATTGCATCTTCATTTCCCTGGGTTCCCCAGGGCTGAGCCGTAGTGCAAGGACTTTCTGGATATGTGTTCATCTCATTGTCAGTACCGGCGTCTGTAATTCAAGTCAGGTGTCAGCCCATGCTACACACTCACCACTGTGTGCTCCTGCCCATCCCTTGGGGCCCCCCTGCTCCACGTCCTGAGGCGTGGCTGTGATCTGTGTGTGTGTGCATACGTCTTGCACCACCTCTGACACCTGTAAATGGCAATTGTTACCACGTCTGTTTCAAATTGGACCTGTGTGCTCTATAAAGCATGTACTGCAAACACTAACTTCCTCACGTGCACATAGCACATGTCCTAGAAGGCAGTTTTTCTAATCACAACAGAAACCATGGAGGCTTAGGAGCAATCTCGGGCACCCTTTCCTTTAGCAGTGCCCTACTCTTACATCCAGGTTTTCAGGGTATCAGCTCCTAAAAAAAAAAAAAAAAAAGCTTTTTTCTGGTATAATCTCCAGATTCCTAGGTCTCTTCAATGGTCCATGTAAACATTTCTAAGGCAACTCTACTAGCTACCTGCATAGAGCATGTACATTTGCCAGACTAAAATTCTTTAACCAGGAAAATAAATAAAAGAGCTTGGTAGGACCAAAGAGATTCCCAATCCAACTTTCTAATGTTTTAGAGTAGCATAGACCAATACAAGAGCCATTATTCAGATGTGGTAATTGAGTACTTAAAATATGATCAGTCCAAATTGAGATGTGCTCTAAAACACACAACAACATCAAAGACTTGGTACCATAAAATGTAAAAGATACCATTTTTTTTGCATTGATTACATGTTGACAGAATATTTTGATATATATTATATAAATAGTTTGCATTATATTTCTATTGTATACTGCACTAGTCTAGAACATCCCTGGCAGGAGTCAGCTACCACATTTTTTGATAGTTTGAGAAGATATACTTGACATCAGAAATAGGTGACTTTCCTTAGAATCCTGGTCTCTGATAGATCATTTCTGCAGATTAAAAGAATAAACCCAACACTACCAACTCTCGGAAAGTAAATGTCACCTATCTAGAAAGTATTGTGACCAATGTTTTACAAAGCTATAAAATCTGAAGCATTGCTTAGTGATAAATAAGATGGTACTTACCTAAAAAAAGGTGATCTTTACCTCTCAGTCCCAGCTAGAGCTGTTTGGGACACCTTATGCACCACATATGTCTATATATGGACACCCACTTACAACAGAGACCTTAAAGATGCAAGTCTCTCTTCTAAAAGCCATTCTTGGTATGAAGGAGGTAGAATCATCCACTGGAAGTAAGAAGCAATGAGGTGGAACCAAGTCCCACAAGCTCAGCCGTGTGTTTATTTCCAGGAGCCAGAGGTTAGTGAATTAAAAAGCGTGCAGCCCTCTAACCATGGCATCTACCTTCCTTCGGACACCCGGGAGCATGCGGGATCTGGGAGGGCATCCTCTATGCCACGCCTGACTGTGGATCCCCAGGTAAAAAGCAGCTACCACCTACCATATGCAGTGGTATCCTGGGCTGTATTAAACTGATGGGTTCTGAAAAAACATCTGATATATTCAGATAAGCCCTTGACTTACCCCAACCCCTTTCCTATAAGCAAAACCTGGCTCAGTGGCTTCTCTCTAGCGTCTGCTCCTCCATGGTGTGTTTTCAGCGAAGCCCTAGCCACAATATGCTAGCCAGCAAGATGGCTCAACACCCTAAGACTCAGCCAGCCATGCAGGAATTCCCAGGGGTCTTCCTGTGTATTCCCCCTTCCTTGTCTCCTTGCCCAGCCCCTCTAGCACACACTGCAGGTCACCCACACAGCTGTCGGGACTGTCTGTCCTAAGTAGTGCAGGCCACACCTCATTTCTTTGTCTGTTCCTCCTGGCTCCTTTTTCCTGTCTGTCTGTCTTACATCAAGTTTTGACAGAGACAAGAAGTTTTTGTGGATCTGTTTTGACGTCTGTGGTGAATCAAAGTGCCAGAGCTTCAGGTGAGGCCAGGACAGGACTGATGGAGGGAGAGCTGTGTCTTCTTAGGAGCTGTTGGGTCCCAGGCTCTCCCGAGCACTGGCGCTGAGGGGCAAGTTCTCTGGCGAGGGCAAAGAACCCAACGGCTGAGCCATGTGCCCCTTTCATGGTGTAGACATTTTGACACAATGCAGGTACTGGCCAGACCCAGGGACTGTATTAACATAGAGCCTTTGGGGAACAGCCTTCTTCAGCTAAGATCTGAGCAAGAGGGAGTCGAGGGAGGGTACAAGGTGCAGTTTTCAACCGTCTCAGCTCCCCTTCTTCCTTCCTTTTAGACCTCAGTAACTAATGCTGACCTTGTGCGGGCTCGTATTTGCAGGTGATGACGGACCCTGGCTCCATGAGACGTTCATTTTCCACTATTCGGGATAAACGTCCAAATTCTTCGTGGCTGGAGGAATTCTCCATGGAGAGAAGCAGTGAAAACACCTACAAGTCTCGTCGCCGGAGTTACCACTCCTCTCTGAGGCTGTCGGCCCATCGCCTGAACTCTGACTCAGGTGAGGAGGGCTTTGTGTTCCTTTCTTTTCCGGCTCCTGCCCTAATGGGCCGGTTCTGGTGAGGACTGAAACATCACTATAACAAACCAGATAGAGGCTAGGGAGAGTGGAGGAAAGGAGGATGCGCCTTACCAGAGGGGGTTCCCTGACTGACCCCCACCGTGAACAAAGCAACACAGCCTGATGAGAGTTGTTTTCTGTATTTGAGTTTTTTGTTTTTAAGGAAATGGGTCATTCTGATAGAAAACCATTAGTCTGGTTCAAATTCTTTACTAGATAAGGAAATAAAGCAATAACATGCCCCATATCATAGGGCCACTAAGTGGCGGAAAAGGGACTAATAAAATCCTTTGGTTTCAGTCCCAGGGTTCTCACCCTGGCATTACATGCTGTGTGTCATTATTTAATTCACAGTAACTTCCTTAATTCCCTTCTACTGATAACCATCTTTCCCCTAAAAATGTCACACACCCATGTTTAGAGAGAATACCCGGGCCAGATTGTTGGCAAAGTTTCTATTTGACTGTATCTAGCATAAACAGGAGGAGAAGAGAACAGATTGCATCCTTTGACATACATGTCTTCCCAGTGGCCATATGTACCTTACCTTTTCATGACAGGGTAATTTTCCAGTCTTTTTCTCCAGCATCCCTTGCGGATCCCCTGTTGGCATGCCTGGAGATGCCGGAATTCTTTAGCGTCCCAGTCCCAGGCTGCAGGACTTGTCTTTGTGTTCAGTAGCCAGCATGGGCAGAGTTATGATCGGTTGCTTTCGTCATCCCCTAGGCCACAAGTCCGACACCCACCGCTCCGGGGGCAGAGAGCGGGGCCGATCAAAAGAGCGGAAGCATCTTCTCTCTCCCGATGTCTCCCGCTGCAACTCCGAGGAGCGAGGGACCCAGGCCGACTGGGAGTCCCCAGAGCGCCGGCAGTCCAGGTCTCCCAGTGAGGGCAGGTCACAGACCCCTGACAGACAGGTGAGCACAGAGGGGAAGCCAGGCCTCTGCAAAGACAGGGGAGGGTGGTCTGTTAACAGTAGGCACAAAATGGGGGCATGCAGTACCCACACCGGCCTCAGTTTCACAGGAAACTACATCCATGATGCAGAGAAGTTAGCTATTTGATGCTTGTGTACTCAGCAGTGATACGAATTCCCCACAAGCCTGAGAGTCCTCCAAGGGGTCCTCCCATCTCAGTCCTCAGAACTCAGAACCACAGCTCCAATAAACAAGTTCACGAATGCGTCAGCCAGAAAAGTCTCTTTGACCAGTCGCACTAACCTTGGTGTCGGTTGGAATGGTGATTCAACCGCATTTGCCTAGCTTCCAGCCATCCCTGGGAAAACCGTCTCTTCTTCCTGCCTGTGGCTGAAACACCAGCCAGTGCCTAAGAAATTACTAGCAGTGCTGTGTAAAGACATTCTCTGGCCCTGCTTTCCTGCTCCCTACTACCCCCCCTCCAGCCCTACCTATCTGCAAGGCCGTCAGGGCCCAGACGGGAGACCTGCTCAACCACAGTGAGCAGCAGAGAAGTGTGCGGGCTGCTATAGCAGGTGTTCAGCGACAGAGGCAGCTGAGAAGCTTGCTTCTAGAGAAGTGGTTTGCAAGTTTTAGTGTAGAACAGAAGCTTCTGTGTCTTGTCCTGGTACCTCAAGGAGCCTGTTTGAGTAGTGAGACCACCTGGGAAGTGAAACCCAGCAGTCTGCCTTTGGGAAGAGCCTTCCCCCAGGGATTTTGAGCTGGTGGCTCATAGGTCACACATGCCCTGAGCACGTCATCCTGGAGGTCTATTTACTGACACCTGGAAACAGGTGAGCAGGTCCAGTGAGGCTGAACTGGCAGGTGAGTGTGTAGCTATAGAAGCAGAGTGAATCTTAGCAGTGCACAGAGACAAAAAGGGAAGATGATGGAAGGCGTTTGCCATTTCCTTCAGACCACTTCCCAGGAAAGCTCTCCCAGAGAAACTCTAGATCCTTTGTTTACCTTTCATGTAGTTCATCTTTCCATCCATGTGCTACTCGTATACATACATGGAGTGTCCACATCCTTCCACTCAGTGTGTTTGTTCCATGGACCAGCAGCACCTGGGAGCTCTTTAGAAATGCAGACTCTCAGACCTCATCCCAGACCTGTGGGCCCACATCTGCATTTAACAAGACCTGCATGCTAAAACTGATGTATCGTAGTCCAGGTGGCATTGTCCCCTCAGTCTCCTTTAGTCCCTGCATCCTTGAGTGGACACGACTTGTAGCAGAGCGGCCTCCAGTGGCCCTCTATAAGAGGGGCTAGGGACTGTAACAGGGTCCCAAGGGATCCTGCCAGACCCAGTCTAACAAGCCATGTCTCTCCTGCTGTACAGGGCACGGGCTCCCTGAGTGAAAGCTCCATCCCCTCTATCTCTGACACCAGCACCCCACGACGAAGTCGCCGGCAGCTCCCACCCATCCCTCCGAAGCCTCGGCCCCTTCTTTCCTACAGCTCCCTGATACGACACACTGGGAGCATCTCTCCACCCGCTGACGGGAGCGAGGGCAGCTCCCCACTGGCTCCCCAAGCTCTGGAGAGCAACGACGCTGGCCTGGCCGAGTTTTCCAACTCCAGGCAGGCACAGCAGGGCCAACACCCCTCCCCACAGCGTTACATCTCTGAGCCCTACCTGTCCCTGCACGAAGACTCCCATGCCTCGGACTGTGGCGAGGAGGAGACGCTCACCTTCGAAGCTGCAGTGG
Source organism: Manis javanica (assembly GCF_040802235.1). Classification (NCBI taxonomy): domain Eukaryota; kingdom Metazoa; phylum Chordata; class Mammalia; order Pholidota; family Manidae; genus Manis; species Manis javanica. The sequence continues at coordinate 90,010,188 of NC_133166.1, forward strand.
CCACCAGCCTGGGCCGGTCCAACACCATCGGCTCAGCCCCGCCCCTGCGGCACAGCTGGCAGATGCCCAACGGGCACTACCGGCGGCGGAGGCGTGGGGGGCCAGGGCCGGGCGGGATGTGTGGCGCTGTCAGCGACCTCCTGAGTGACACAGAAGAAGATGACAAATGCTAGAGGCTGCTCCCCCCTCCGATGCATGCCCTTCTCTCACACAGAGAAAACCAAGACTGAATTGGGAAGCCAGTGCAGCCCGGGGGGGAGGAAGAGGAAAGAGGAAGATGGAAGGACATGGTGCATTATCAGAGAGGAGGAGGAAAGGCAACCGGAAAACCAGTCACACCCACCAAACTGCTTCATTTCCCTTTGCAAGATGAGCACTGCCATAGTTCTGCCTCTTTGCTGGGGAAAGAAAATACAAGAACATGGAGGGCTACTCCCACAGGAGGAGGGGCACGAGGACAGCTTTGCTTGCCCCTGCCCCTTCTCACGCTTCTCGGAGCTGTGGAGGGGTTGAGCTGGCCCAGAGGCATGCCCATTGCCCCAAAAAGCCTGAAGCTCTTAACTGGGGAGTCCTGGACACCGGAGGAGAGGAATCTGCTCCACCGTCTGCTCTTGCTCCTCTGCCAGCACTGCTGGCGCTGGAGCACTGCAGCAGCACCTTCTGCATTTTCCTACAGCTCGTCTCCCCCAAAGCACACAGGCCGAGTTCAGGAGCACTGGATGCCAAGGGGTGGACACGGGGAGCCGGGAGGAAGCTGACGTGGAAGGAGTGAGGGTGCCAGGTAGCAGCAGTCAGGGCTGGTCTGGGTGCGCACAGCCATAGCCCAGCAGCCCGCACCGTGGAGGGGAGGGCCAGAGGCAGCAAACAGGGTGTGCGGGTGGGTGCAGGCCTGTTCCCCGGGCGTGGGTGCTGGGAGTGCTGGGAGAGGCCAGGGAGGTCCCCCAGGAGCAGCAGCAGGGCATAGACTCTGGGAAGGATAGCATTTTAAAAGTATTCAACCACCGGTGTGGCCAGGCCCCAGCTAAGGAGAGTTGAGTCCAGCCTTAGTCGTCCAGATGCAGGTCATGGGGGAACCCTGAGGGGGGGTAAGGGTGGAAGAGGGCACGTGAGGTCTCAAGGCAGAGTGTGCCTTCCAGCCAGTACAGGAGTATGTAGAACAGTGTTCCAGCCCTAACAGCACATGCAGACTGAGTGGCAGCCCAGACTTGGCCTGGGGGCAGTGGGCCTCTCTGCTAAGCAGCAAAGCTGGTGCTGTGCCAAACGCAGTGAGGCCAGTGGCAGAGGCCCAGGCCCCCCGCCACTCCCTGAGAGGGCAGCACACACGTATCCAAGAGGGGCCACGCATCACCTCGTAGGGACCTCTATGGAGATGGGGAAGGCCCATAGATTGAAACGAGAAGCTTCAATGTGAGAGTCAGTCTGAGTTTACCCAGGGCTTCCTGGGAAGGAGGGACCCTTGGTCTGGCAGCTTCTGCAGCTGGTCTGTGGTTGAGGGTCAGTTTGTCAGGATACTTTAAGATGACTAGTAAATATACCTCAGCTTAGACCTGGGCTGCTGCTCCGAGCAAAGCAGGCTCTGATGGGGCCTCACCGCACAACGTGACAAGCCTGAGGCCCCAGGGGCCCTGCCCATTTCCCCGGGCCAGGACTGGGCTTTACCCCTCCTCAGAATAAGAGCTGGGCAGAAGGCAGCCTCAGGCCGCTCTCTCATTCCTAACCCCCAAAACAGAAGCATTGAGAAAACGAGAGCTCATGTCTGGCTGATCAGTCTTCTTTGGCGCAGGTTGTCCATCGGTGGGACACGTGTCCTCACCTGGGGAAATGCATGGTCTCAGTAGCTGGAAGGATCCCCCGGAGAGGCTGCCAGGCAGGCCCTCTTATGCGGAGACTCGGAGGCCCCTCGGTGGAGATCACAGTAGATAAACACTTTTTTATCCTCCTCTAGCCCTGTTAGGCTCTACCTCTTGGGTAGGAGCAGTCAGCGGCTGTTTTTTTCTTATTTTCATTTGTTTGTTTTGTTCTTTTGATTGTAAGAGAATGATGGCAAAGCTGCGTAGGCCCTGAAATGCCAGATACCACCACACGGCTGCGGGGCCTTTTGTCACGGCCCCACCTTCTCTCCTAGATACTGATGGAGCTTCATGACCCATGGGCAGCCGGCCCGCAGACCAAAGTAATCCCAGGGCAGGAGACAGATGAGGCAGAGACAAAAGCCTGCCACTCTTAGACCCTCTTCTGTTTCCCTCTTCTGCTCAGCACCTGTGTGCTCGGGAGTAGTTGGGAATGTGAACGTAACTGTGTGATGCCCTGATCCTAACAGGCATGATTGTTACATAAGACTCAGACGCTGGGCCTTGTATTGTTAAAAGGTTTCCTCTGCTCGGCATCATTTCATGCCAAAGCGCTACTATGGGCTGCTTTGCGCGCACAAATTGCTTGCTTCTACCTTGGCAGTGCAGTTTTTCCCAGGGACAGGCCTACAGCAGGATGCCCATTCCAAGCCAGCAAGTCCAGTGCACTGTTTTAAGGGAACTGAAGTGATGCCTATGCCATTTCAACACTAGGGGCAACTTAGGCTGGCAGAGCAATTACCAAAAATGGAATTTGCTGGTAAACATTACAGACACCAAATTTACTGTGCCAGGAGACCTTCCGGGACACCTGAACTCCTTAAACGCACATACAATTATTTGAGTCCTGAATAAAGTGGCATGAAGTACCACAAGTGTGGTCCCCTGACCCAAAAATCAGTTTTCTTATCCCTTAACCTGCATTACCCTTCTATTAAGTACAGAAAATGAGATAATTTTCTGCTGAGTCATGGAACTCATTATCACAGTCATCTTATAACAGTTTCTTTCCACCTCTGACTAATTATGAACTCCAGCCTTCCCTCTTACTAGCTGACCGGGACGTCCCTTCCTAGGCATCACATTCTGCCTCTGCTCTTTCTCTTGAAGAGAGGCCCCTTTAGATCTCCAAACTCATGCTTCTCTTGGGATTAAAGAGGATGGCAGCATCTTGAGAAACCCCAAGCAACTGGGGCTGCCACCAGGCATTGAGATGCACAGCGTGACCCAACTTAGGTCCTCTCAGGATCTTCAGCTCTACATCCAGTTTCCCTCCCTATTCTAAGTCTTCAGCATCTTCTCAACGCAAGAAAGAAGGCGGGAGGGAGGGAAAGAAAAGAAACCAAGGTAGAGAGAAAACTAACTGGGTTTGCATTTAAATACACCTTTTTCCACTTAAGGCCCCAGACTTCTGGTGGGGAATTCACGTGGCTTCCTTTTTCTGTGTCTCTCTCCGTCTTTCAACCACCACTTTTTACCAGCATTCTGCCAGTACAGAGTGCCAGCAGACCTTCAGACATGGAGACAGAGCTCTAGGCCAAGATGCCCTGAGAGCCGGGTCAGGAGAGAGGCACCTACACCGTTAGGGTGGGACCTTTGAGTGGCCCCCAGGCTCAACATGAGCCATGGACACAACATACTGGGCTGTCCACTCTTCTAGCTAAAGAACCTGTTTTTATTCTGGGTACCACTTCCGTTCCCCATTCAGTGTCCCTTTGGGGTACTAGGATCACTGAAAAGATTTCTCTGAAGCCAAACTCTAGAGGTTGTGTTGTAAACTTTGCCCTCCCTTGATTCTGGGACCACAAAAAGATGGCTCCATATTGCACCACTCAGCCAGCATTTCACTGCCCTACACACATCTGTCCCCCCAACCCCCGTACAGCCTTTCTGATGAACTTGAGCATCCTCTGCCCTCTTTTCTCACCCCAGCCCTTGTTTGGCTGCATGGTAGCCTTGATCCAACTCCTGAGATGGCTAAATCCACCCCCTGCAGGCTTAGCTGCTGATCTGCCTGCCTCTGCTCTCTGCTGTTGGGGAATGCTTCATTCTCATGAAACACGTGTGGTGGGAGCTCACCAGGGGACATTCTGCAAAATGATCTGAAACTGTAGAAGGTGTGGGATGGTTGAGGTGTGCATATGAAACATCCACATATCAGTGAAAGCCCACAGCAGGAAATTAGGTCTTTCCTGAAATAATGAAGCAAAGTTTAATAATTTTGGTCTTTTTAGGAAAGTTCTCAAATTTTCATTACATCCTATTTCTAAAGCCTACTCTGGAGGTCTCATTGTTGAACAGAGTATTTCTTTAGTGGGTTGAGCCGGGGATAAATTGAGAGATGCTTTAATTTCTCAGTTCAGCTATAATATATAAATATTATGAGGTTATATGAAGAGGGAATGCAGGGAAGCAGATGGTCATCTACTTGCAGGGACTTTATGAGACTTGAGGGTTAAGAAACTTTGCTGTTCTTATCAGTTCCACATTTTATGTTTTGAGACCCTTCGAGGCCTGTTACCAGTGAGGGCCGAGAGTCATAGTGACGGGGAGCATTCCACACCTTGGGGTCAACTCTTTCTCACTTGCTTCTCACCCATTCTGTCTGTCCATCCTCCTTGGATTCCAGGGCACTGAGCACTACCTAGGAGGTTCAGGAGAGGACTTTTGGTAAAGGAAAGAAGAAAGAGTCAGGCCCTTAGCAAGTGGCCAGCCAGGAGCCCCGAAAGGAATCAGATCCATCTTTGGCTAAGTCTGTCTCCATCTTAAGACTCTTTAACAAAAGCCAAATGAAATAGTTATGACCTCACCATCCCATGAGATAACCAGAGGGGATCCCACATTATTAAGCACTGCCTGATTAGCAGCTTTGTTCTTTTGACTTTTGTGCTTTCCTCTCTGGACCACCCAGTGCATTGTAGCCAGGTCCACCCCCACAGAGCAGCAGCAGGCTTCCCTGCTGGTTTCAGACGCAGGCTCAACCATAGACGGCTGGCGTGAGTTGTCCTCTGTCATGTGCTGTGACTCACCCAGGGAGAGAACATAGATGTATATACCAGTTGGAGAAACAAAAGACTAGGAACAGAAAGAACTCTCTTTGGTTTCTGAAAAAGCCATCTTTTGCTTCCCTTAATCCTTTCTGCTTTGACCTGCTGAGGTTTCTGCATCCCAGAGGCATCACTCCAAGCCAAAGAGAACAGCTTCATAGATGGTCCCAACCTACCCAAAGGGCCTAGAAAACTTCTCTTAACAAAACTCAAGCCAGCTGGTTGAGAAATATGAATGGAATTCACAGTGAAGTCTAATGGATGGCTGGTGAGGCTGGGGTGCCCCCACCCTGCACTTCGACCTTTCCAGTCTTGTTGCTTTCTACTGACACCCCCCATGTTAAAAATAAGGGGGATAGTATCTTGACCTTCTAAACGCAAAAAAGATTTTATAGTAAGCCATGCTACTATGTAAATACATTATTGAAGTTTGAATTCTTATTTCTGGGGGTACCAAGAGATAAATTAGGTAAAAAGAGGTAAGGAGACTTATGTTCATTTTTCTTTGGGGTTCTTTTGTTTGGATGTTTTTGTAACACACCTGCTCTAGAGCAGCAAAAAAGGATACATTTGTGCCCTGCAGTGTTTCTGAATCTTTAGGAGTTTCCGTCAAATTTAAGGTGATATTTGAGTCAAAAATCAGAGGCTATACATAAAAGTTCCATCTTCTGGTTTCCTTTTTGTTTTTTTTCTCCTCCTTTCTAAGTCAGCTCTGTCTCTAGTTTCTCTGTCCATATCTTTGCTTCTTCTTCTAGGATTTAAAATATAACCTCAATTAATGAAAAACTGCCTTAAAACTTCAGTGAAAGCCAAGGAAATGATAGAATGGGTATACATTTTTTTTCAGGACATTTTTAACCAATAAATATAAAATTTATGTTGCAATGAAAAGCCAAAATTATTTTAAAAGAAGTGCAGTAATCTGGTAAATGAAAATTAATTGGGAGTCAAAAATAAATCGTATTTCAGTCTTGTGTAGTAATTTGTGCCTTCTGCAAGGGTATTGTATCTCTCTTTCCCTTGTTAGGAAAATAGAAATACTAATGCTTGGCTAATTCATGGGGCTGTCAAGAGTTAGTAAGTTAATGACACATCATGAAAGCACTTAGTCTCCACAATTCAATTTAGAAAAACCTTCTTTCCTTATAACTCACCAAGGGCCTGTGAAATTCTCTGCATTGCTATAAGCATCTAGTTTTTTTGGTTTTTGGGTGGGAGGGGAAGAAACTTCATGTGTAGTGGAACCCGAATCCCAGATTTGCTTTCCTTCACTCTCTACTCTTCCCATTTTCCCTTCCTCCTCTTCTTAGCTCTCTAAAACAGAAAGTTCCAGACTTATTTTTTAATCCAAGAAGGAAGTGGAGTTTCCATGCTCAGACCTTGTAACTTTTCTCTGTAGACACTTAAGGCAGTCTTAGATCAATTAACCACACTCTAAAGCTTAGGTTCCTTACAGAGACATCTTTTCCAAACCCACATTGGAAATCTGAGTGAGTCCGTTTTTCTCTCTTTGTTCTGCCAGTTTGTCAGAAATAAGAATGGATAGCTCCCTCTATGCTGGAGCCAGACCAACCTAAAGCCAGAGTTCAGCACTGCATGTTGACCAGATGGATAGCCTGTAATATACATGCTCATTTGGATCCAAAAGGATCCATTTGTGTCAGGTAGTACTACTTCCTGCTTGGCTCACTTAGAGGAGGGCCCCCAAACTGACAGTCAAAGCTGCCAAATCTGAACTTGACCTTATCGGTGACTCCATTTTCTTTCCAGGACACCGATTTCCTACAGTGATGGCCTGTACCATACAAGAGCTGCTGCACAAAGCAAGCCTAGTAGAAATCTGTATAAGGGATGAGTGGGAAAAACACACTCCCAAATATCAAAGTGCCATTAATCAATTTTTAAAAATCAAGGTAATATGAAATGAGGGCTAACCAATGTCATCTAACTGCCAATTAAAGTATACCATAGTTTTGGTCTTAGAACATTTGATACAGAGTTGTATGCCGTTAAGCAGATCCCAGCAGATATAGTACAAACATAGGCATTGCATTTTAATGGCTGCCAGTGGGGATATATACTTAGCCTGCAGGCCACACTTCAGTAGTGTTTTTCTCTGCTGGTGTTCTGTTAACAAGCCAAAATTTTCACAAAGGCACCCTAAGTGCTGCGATGGTGGGGAGCCTCCCTTATGGGGATAACAGGAGAGCGGTGCAATGCCACTCAGACTGAGTCTGAGATTTGATTTGAGACTCACCCAGAAAAACAAAGGGAGGAGAAAAATCTCATGTACCAGGTGTTCTTGGCATTTCATAGCTGGGCCAGGTGTGGCAGTGGCTAGGAAGACAAGCTACAGAACAAAGACAAGGTTGAGATGGAAAACAGCAGCTAGTCCCAGGAAGTAGAAGGCTTAGGGGGTATGATCTGGGATCCTCTTTTATACTAGGTCACAGGTAAACTTACTAGCACGATACTGGGTTCACAGTGGTTCTTTACATTCAACTCACCTAGGGTGGTGAATTTGAAGGTCTCAGAGGATTTAAAGAGCCCTGAAAGTTTTTCCCAGATGTGGGAATGGAGAGAGAGGAGGTTCTTGCTTTAAAGCAGCCCAAAGACAATCTCTGTGAGTTTAGCAACTCTTCAATATACCAGTGCCAGGGTGGAGAGATTTCATTGATCTTCCTAGTGGTCCAAGTGTCACCAGAGGGGAGAAGGGAGGTGAGTGGGATGGGGGATGATCTTTATCAGGAATAATTTCAAACTCTGCAGGATGTGCTACTAGTCTCAAAAGACCCCTTGCAAGGAGGTAGATGACAGGGTGTCCCCACAATGCCCTCTGTCCTTGGGACAAAGGTCAGGCCGTTCCCTCTTTAGTTTGCTCTTAGAGGATGAGCATGTAAGATGGGGTCAAGAGGGGAATTGGGTGCTCTGCCTTACGCTGTTAAAACGCTGCCACCTCTTACAAAACGTGAGTCAAGGCGCTTGAGACACTTCCCTGCAGGCAGCATCCACTGTGGTGTGCCAGCCTGATGCCCCTTTGGTTACAGTGTTTAAACCGCAGCCAGTGCTGGCCCACCCACGGTATGGGTGCATCTCTCCTAAAGCCAGAGTTCAGCACTGCATGTTGACCAGATGGATAGCCTGTAATATAAATGCTCGTTTGGATCCAAAAGGAAAACCATCACAAATAAAAGAAAGATGAACAACTTTAATGTTTTTCTGGGGGGGGTGTCAAAGAAAAGAATAAATAAAACCTTGTAAAGAATTAATCAATCTGATTCCCCTCCCTCTGTTTATTTCTTTGCTCCCAAAAAAGGGAGATCATGGGTCAAAGCCTCTCCAGGACTCTTGGGGTGAGTGGGCGGTGGGTTCTGCAGTGTGGGTAGCTGAGGTTTGCTCAGTCCAGCAAGTTACAAGGAATTCCAGAGTTTCTCAAAGTTCCAGGGACATCCTGGTCCTGGAAGATTTTATTTTACTAAAAGTACCATTTGTCTTGGAAGAAAGGGAGAAAAATAAGACTCCAGACACACTGGTTCCCTGAAAAAGTTGAGATTTTTCTGATCAGAAAAATATCACCAAGTGGTATCAATGTCATCTAATATTAGGGACACCAGCTTAGCTGCCAAGTTCAGGAAGAAGTGGACTCCCCAAGACTCAGGACATACTGTCCATTCTTTCCCTCCCTATCACCCCTCACATAACTATAATAGCTTCCTTAAGAAAGGGGAAGAGGCAGTGCCCATGTCCAGCGGTCCCTTTGATTCTCCCTGGGGAAACATCACCTTCTAATCCTCTAATAGGTTTATTATTTTAATTTGAGTAATTATTTTACCAACTTAATAGAAACCAGCATTCTAGGATAAGTTTTCCATGTCTGCCATTCTATCAAAGATGGTTTCTCAAGTCCTAAGATATAAGAGTTTTTTAAAGTAGGAATTTTCTTATGATCAAAACCATCCAAAAATGTGATGGGTGGCCAATGGTCAGAATCCTTGAAGGCTAGATTGGAAATCTCTCAGATCTTGTCCAATTGTTGGATTTTGTCTTGTTTTCTAGTCATCACCACTGGAGTTGGGAAGACAGAATTTGAAGAACAGTTTTACCTAACTTCACTCTCTTACGGGGATGACTAGTTGGTTAGTTGGACAAAGGTTGGTTTGTAAGGAATTTTTACATTGATTGATGAGTTTTTCTGGTTTCTTTCTAATCGAGATTTTAAGTCCACAGTATTTCCCAGGCAAATGGTACTAGCAAACACATACAAAGAAAAATAGACACTGTTCTGAACTTCTCTCTGATGTTTCTGTTTTATGGTTCTGACCATCTATTGGTTATCTAAACACAACATGTCCCTTAACCTATTTTTTTTTGTCTCTAGGATATTATAAACTTGTCTTTACTTATATACCTTATTCTTTTGCTAATAAGCCAGGAAAATTCCCAAACTAAAGACCAAGATATCATTTCCTTAAGCACTTAAACAGAAAACATTGGGACTAGTCACAAGGGCATATGGCTCTAGAACACCTTAAACATATGAGGCAATGAAGAGAAGGAAGAGAATGGGAGCTATAAATGCAAGTTAGGGGGTCAAACCCAACAATTCAAATCTATGCACCACCATTCATTAACTGTGTGCCCTTCTGTAAGCCACTTAGCCTAAAATTCACTTTCTTCATCTTGAAAATGGGAACAGCAGCAGCAAGTGCCTCATAGGGTTGTTGTTTGAGGTGAACAATTAACTGCATGTAAAGAGAACAGCCATTGACTGTCCCATAATAGGCATTTGATAAAAGTCAGGTACACATCATTACCACATAAAAGTACATTCCCAAACCCGAGGAACTGAACCCTTCAGAGATGTGTTCTAACTGGAAGAATATACCAGGTGGGCGTTTCCCTTCTGTTAGTGAAACACAGAAGACAGTTTGGTTCTCAGACAGGTTTCTAAGGAAAGGGGAATAAATTAGCTTTAAAAAAGCAGATCATTATTATATATCTATTATTAAATAATGCCTCCACTCTTGTCTCAGAAACAAGCCCTAATTTGCTTATTCTTCATTTCTAATTTCCATATTCATTTTATAACAAAATGGGAGAAACATCAGTGGGAGATAGTAATTGTAAAAGTAGCAATAAAGTTAATGGCAACATTAAAAATACTGTACACATATAAACATAGCAATATTCAAGGCAATTTGAAGTTTCCAGCAACTCACAAATTAACACATGTAAGTGAATCATAAATTTGGTGTCTATGGCCTCGTTGTTACTCCATTAAAGGAAAAAACTGTAAGAAGAATCCTTTTAAAAGACCATTCCTAGGTGGTCAGTAAGGAGCTACTGGTTTATAAAGCATCAGCTCTGGACATAAATTGTGCAAGGCTCTACAAGGGATTGCTGGGGGAATAGGCAGGGCAACATGAGATGGCAGGCAACCAGTCCGTCTGGCAAGGGGACCCTCCTAAGCCTTAGAGCACTGCCCGCAGACCTCTGCCCTCCACCTCTGCATGCAAGACCACATGTGTACATAAAAATAATAACTATAGCCTCCATCTGCTGATTTTTAAATGATTCTATAATACACAGGGACCAGAGAACCCAGAATGTTAGAAGAGGAAGGAGTGTACGTATCAGTTCTAGCCCAGTCCATTTCATGTGTGAGGTATTTGAGATTTAGATAAACTCCAAAATGGGTTTTCCAGAGGTCAAGGCTGTCCCTTGTGAATCTGGACAGCCACAGTCGGTTCTTGAGATGGCTCCCAAACCCTTAGCACAACCTTCTAAAAAAGAACAGCAGAGAAACACATTAGGGGCCCTTTAGTTCACCTGTCTAGAAGACTCACTTGAGAATTTTGTCTCCACTAAGGACCCTCTCCTTACAGAGGGCACAAAAATACATGGGTCTTCACATCCCCCAGCTGCACCCCACAGTTTATAACTCCTGCAACAGGAGATATAAATATTAGAGAATATCTATTCTCAAACTATTAGAATCATATTAGAGAAAGACCAGGCATGAAACAGAGATACTGCATCAAAGGAAATGCTGTGACAGATCAAACTATTCAGTGCTAGAAATGCAGGATAGAGTTCAAGCATATTGGAAACATGGCTTTCCTTCACGGCCAGACTGGATGGCTTGACTTGAATGGGACTACAGTGTGGGTGACTGGAAGGGGGCTGCAGAGGAGAAAGGGTGCCTCATATAAATACAGCTCCGTAAATATGCTGACATAAAGCATTTTGTAGAAGGGTCCAAATTCCAGCTTTTCTTCAGATAATGACCCCAGTCATCTCATGTATCTTCTAACCCTTAAGAATTAGGATAATAAGATCAAATTTAACACAGCTGTATTTAGGATTAGAGATTAAACACACACACACACACACACACACACACACACACACACACACACACACACGAGTTCCTGGCATGGTGCCTCACATGCAGCAGGCAATTAATACAACCTGATTGCTGTTATTACGAATCCATTCACTCATTCATTAAATGTATTTATGAATCACATAGTATGGTGCCAAGCATCAGGGTTTCAATAATCACAAGCCAGGTGAGGTAGCAACCTTGAGCTGTCCACAGCCTAATGGAAGCTATCAACAACAAATGGTCACACCACAATGTGAATTGTGTTAGGGTAGGGGGCTTTCAGAGCACTACGGAAGCCTCTAGGAGTGGCTAGGGCATCAGAAATGGCTTTCTGGGAAAAATGGTATTTGAGCTGCAGCCTGAAGAATGATGGGCTGGCTGGGCCATTAGGAGGGCAAGAGAATGCCAGGTAGAGGTGTGGAAGAAAATAACTTGCTGTAGGTCAGGGCAGAGCTCTGAGAGCACATGTTAGGGCATAAGGCTGAAGCATAAAGAGGGAGCTCATAAACGATGCTCAGAGTTCAGACTTCACACAACCATTGTGTTGGCAAATGGCAAATCATGAGAAGACTAGGCACAGACATCACATGGGTAAGCCAAACCGGGTTTGTTCACGTCAACGATAAAGAAGAAAGTTGGGACAGTTATACCACAGAGAAATTACAGTGTACCCCAAGACATCTGGCAATACAAGCTTCTGGCCACCGAATTCCTGCCGTGGGGGGACACAGCTGAAGAGGATACTGTGAGTGCATAGGGGTCACCTCATACCCTGCGGAGGCCTAACTGTCTCCTCCAGGATCAGCTCACAAACAGGACCCTGAAGCCATTCCTGGGGTAGGTTGACCCAGAGACATGCCAGGGTACTGCTCAGCTGGCTCACCCCATCACTCTTCAGGTCACACCGCAGGGCCAGGGCTTGTGCAGGGCAGGAGCCTCAGGCTGAAAAACGGCTCTCATTGATCACTCTCTGGCCCCTCTGCAGCCCAGGCAAATCCCTGAGTTCAGGGTTGCAGAAGCCAAGGGGGCTGTCTCTCAGGTGCCTCTTAGTAGGCTCAGGAAGGAGCCCTCTGACCTGTGACTCTGTTTACCCCCCAGGCTTTGTCCTGAGGGCAGTGAGCAGCCACTGAAGCAGTTCAAAGCAGAGGATGATATTTGAACAAACAGAACAAAACCAAAACACTTTGGCAGAAACGAGGAGAATAGGATTCAACAGGGAGAAATCCTTTGTAGTATAATAGGTGCGGGGCTTGGACTAGGACAGGGACAGCAGAGATGGAGAGAAATGAACAGAATTGAGCAGTCCATTCAGGGGAGGAATGGGCCAGACCTGATGATGGGTTGATGTGTCACTTTGACATATAAATCTGGTTTCCACTGAGTGAGGGAGCATTTAGTTGAGACGGTGTTTTAAGTCTCCTTTTGCTACTGCAACACATTACACAAACTAGTGGCTTAAAACAGTATGAATGTTTTCTCTTAAGCCCAAAAATCAGCTTCCCTGGGCTAAAGTCAAGGTGTTAGCTGTGCCGGTTCCTTCTGGAGTCTCTGAGGGAGAATTCCTTGCCTTACCTTTCCAGTGTCTAGTGGCCACCTGCTACCCTTAGCTTGGGACCCTTTCCTTCTCTCGGAGGGACTCCTCATCCCTCATACAAGAAACACCATTATTGTATCCGTCCAAGAGGCTGATGCAAGATAATTTCTCCATCTCAGCGTCTTTAATTGAATCCCATCTGCAGAGTCTCTTGTGCCACATAAGGTGGCATTCACAGGTTCCGAGTATTAGGATGTGGACATCTTGGGGAGCACAGAGGATAGCCTCCAGGTATGTGAGCACCAGCAGCTCCACATATCTGTACATCCCGGTGGGAGGCAGTAGCCTTGACCAGCGTGGGTGGGGCCTTTTGGTCCTCGCTGCCAAGTTGTCCGCTGCTCAGAGAGACCCAAGGGACTCTCAGTAAGATACCTTCCATGCCTCCCTTAATGGCACGTACAGCTCTGTCACTATAGTCAGCTCCTTTAGAACACTTCTCATTCAGTAAGACAAGGACCAAAATAAAACAGACCAGAGTCTCATTTCCCAGTAAGAGCATCCTCTGTCAGAATCATAACCAGTGGTCAAGGGAAATTACAGCAGCTTGATTTATGTTATCAAACATGTTTTGTTTCATTAAAGCGTAATAGTGGTCCCTTTAAATGTTTAAAAACATGATTGAGTTTATAATAAATTGATTCATACACAACTTTCAGGAGCACATGCTAAGCATAAAGCGAAATACACCTCTAGTTTTTCTCAAGAGCAGGAAACTAGTTGCGAACTACTTGTTTTTCTGAAGAGAAGCAAACTAGTTGCCCAATTATACTTGAAGTCCCCACTTAGAGTATTAAGTCCCTTCAGCTGGGACTCTATTTCCCTGTTACCTTTCTGTCCCGGACCTGTTATGTTAGCTCACCTTTCTTTGTTATTGTCCAAGTAATTAGAATCTGTCTTTTCTTTCTCAATCACTTTTCATTTGCTTTATAAGTGTAGCCTTTTTCTTTGGCTTTGTAACTGTGGGACATTTAGTAGAAACAGAGGACAGTGTCTTCGTAAATAGATCGTAATTGCGAACAGTCACCATGAAATTTTAAATAATTCCTTATTCCTTAGATTCAAATCAAAATAAGTCATCTTGCATGGGCTGAGTGCTTCTTGAGGGGATTGGCAACCTTTCCCAGACAGGTGCTGAGGGGCCATGGATGAGCTAACAGGGGGTCCTGGGCACTGGGTGGGCCACTAGGCTCCTGAGGTGTGGCCTTTGCATCCTGAGCTGGGCTCCATGGGACCCAAGCAGCTGCTGCTCAGATCTGAGCTGAGGAAGTGGTGGTCTTAACCTTAGGCAATAACCAGAATTCCAAACGGCAGCTGCTCTGCCAGATGGAGGAAAGGAGAGAGGATTTTCAACCATTCTTGTGATTGGTCACAAGCAGCATGTTTCCTTGAGAGGGGGAGAGGGAAAGGAGGGATAGGAGAGGAAGGGAAAGGAAGAAGAAGGAAAAGATGTATTAACACACCAAAGTGCAGCCTTGCCGTTACCAAGCATCACAATCTAGTTGCCAAATTGGCAGAAAGGTGCTTTTGTAATTAGAAAAATCAGTGGGTTAGTCACACACTAATCAAGACCTATTTTTGCTTGAATTAGGTCAGTCTTCGTTAAATGCCTCTCTAGAAATAGGCGGAGGTCGAACCCCCCCTTGGGTGGTTTGCACTGATGCAGCAGGGATGACTCATGTTTGCTCCTCTTACAAGCTGAACAGATGGCTGGGAGTGGCTGATGAAAGCCTTCCTTCCAACTCCCCTGAGACTGAAGAACCCCGCTGACCTCCCTGGGAGCCATGTGAATGGGCCACAGGGTGGACAGCAGTGGTTCCCGAGCTGAGCCTCATGCCTGTGGGGCATGAAGGTTCCTCAGCCCTTTGCTAACTGAGCACGGGGGAATTATCACCTCAGCTACTTGTGTACTTGTGACTGGCAAAGAGGAGTTCCTGGCATCTTTGTAGACTGGTAGGTCTCTGCAGAGGAATAATTAATCAGTATAGCTGAGTCCTCATGGGATGTTTCAGTTTGCTGAAAGGCCAGCATCTTGGGCTTCCCCTCAGTCCTGGGAAAACCAACCACTGGTCATTCCAGGCCCCTTCACAGAGGGTAAGATCCAAGCCCAAATCTTTAGTTGAAAGATACTCCAGGTTCCCCACAGTGGATGAAAAATTATTGCATGAGAAATGTTTAAGACGAAAGGGATATTTGTAACTGTGTGACAGAGTAGTTCTCAAACTTTAGCATGCATCAGAATCTTCTGGGCTGTAGGGACTTCTGCTTCCATCCAAGATGGAATAATAGGGACCATATTGAACTTCTCATATAAAACAATCAAAAAAGGATCAAATATGTGAAACAATAGTTTGCAAGAGCCTGCATATCTGGCAATGGAGAGTGACTTTTGAGAGATAGGAAACATCATGATTTCTGTGAGAGAAAAAGCATTACAACTGCCTCCAATTACTACTTTGAGAAAGTTAGGAGTTAGGGAGTTTTGAGAAAGTTTGGGAGTTTAGGGGAACCATGTAGAGTCTAGTGAACTCCCAGAGTTGAGGAGAAAAAGTGGAGAGTTTGTAGGAGACTATGGCAGCTCAAGTTAGTAGAATAGAGTACCAGACAGGAGAGAACGACCCAGCGAGAACTCTGGAGATCTACAAAGATTTGCCCGTGAGTATTCAGCTGAATGCTGATCAGCACGTACACATGAGGAAAACTACCCAAGGCTGAAGAAAAAAACATTTTAAATAATTACAGGCAACTGCTTGGTGATCAGACAGGGCTGGGAATCCTGCTTGTTCCCAACAAACAGACTGAAAAATCAGCAGATTAAGGGGTGTTGGGTAGAGTACATTAAAGGTTTACCTCAGTCATGAAGAATAATTAGCCATAGATTGATAATTGCTTTGGTCCTGCCTTACAAATCTTAAAGCAAAACTTGAAAGGATCAAACTGCTTTCGGATAACATAACTACAACCCAGAACAAAGCTCAAAAATATTTATGGGAATAAAAAATATCCAGTACCCCACAAAATAAAACTCAAAATGCCTGGCATCCAATAAAAATTACCAAAATGCAAAGAAGCAAGAAAATGCAACCCATGGTGAGGAGATAAAATCAATTGAAACCGACTCAGAACTGACATAGATGTTAGAATCAGCACACAAAGACATTAAAACAATTATGTGTTCCATATGTTCAAAATCTTAAAAAGAGATATAAAAATATCTACAACTGAACTTTAAGAGATGAAATTACAAAGTGCGAGATGAAAAACAAACTGAATGAGACTAAAAGATTAGATTTAACAAGAAAAAAGTAGTAAACATCTGGATGTAGAAGGAAAAATGCAAAACAAACATAAGCAAAGAAAGGAATTTTAAAAACAAACTGACTTGAGACTAAAAGACTAGATTTAACAAAAGAAAAAAGTAGTAAACATCTGGATGTAGAAGGAAAAATGCAAAACAAACATAAACAAAGAAAGGAATTTAAAAAATGTAAATAGAGCATCAGTGTTCTGAAAGACAACTTCAAGCAGCCTAAAAAATGTGTAACTTGAACCCCTGAAAGGAGGGAGGCATTTTACAGAAAAAAATTATTTGAAAAATAATGGTTGAAAATTTTCCAAACTGATTAAAAACTATAAACTAATATATCCAAGAAGCTAGGTGAACCAAGAATAAAATAAAACTACTCCAAGGCATATGAAAACCAAATAATTGTTAAAAACTAACCTTTCCAAAAACTTAAAGAGAATACTTCCCAATTAATTTTCTGAGGCCAGCAATATCCTGACACCAAAGCTAGACAAAGATACAACCAGAAAACTGAAAGGAAAGGAGCGACACACAGCAGCAATTCACCGGAGAATTCCGCTTTATTAGGGAAAGGTGCTGGGTTATATAGGAAGGGGCATGAATTGATTGAGGTGTCACTTCTACAGGGCTGGTGGCTGTTGGCTAGGTGCTGGGATTGGGAGGGGGGCGAGAGGTGATTGGGCTTCAGGTGGCGCCGGCGGGAACTGAGGACCCCGAAGAGAAGCCAGAAGTTTGCCACGTCTGTAGTAATAAAAACAGTATAGGTTTGGCATGAAAGCAGACTCATAGATCAATGGAGGGGCCAGATATAAACCCACACATATATGTTTAATCTATGACAAAGGAGGCAAGAATATACTGGGAGAAAAGATAGATCTCTTCAATAAATGGTGTTAGGAAAACTGGACAGCTATATGCAAAAGAATGAAACTGGATGACTATCTTACAACATACACAAAAATAAATACAAAATGTATTAAAGGCTTGCATGTAAGACTGTGAGACCATAAACTGCTGGAAGAAAACATAGGTAGTAAGCTCTTTGACATTAGTCTCAGCAATACATTTTTTTGGACCAGTCTCCTCAGGCAAAGGCAACAAAAACTAAAATAAACAAATGGGAATAAATCAAACTAAAATGATTATGCATAGTAAAGGAAATCACCAATGAAATGAAAAGGCAACCTACTAAATGTGAAATAATAGTTACAGTTCATATACTTGATAAGGGATTAACATCTAAAATATATAAAGAACTTATACAACTTAGTATGAAACAAACAACCTAATTAAAAATGGAAAGAGGACTTGAATAGACATTTTTCCAAAGAGGACATACAGATGGCCAACAGGCACATGCAAAGATGCTCAACATCAGTAACTATAAGGAGAATGTAAATAAAAACCACAGTGAAATATCACCTCACAACTGTCAAACTGGTTATTAAAAAGATAAAAAAAATAACAGGTGTTGGTTAGGATGTGGAGAAAAGGGAGCCCTTACACAGTGTTGATAGGAATGTAATTTGGCACACTCACTAAGGAAAACAATATGGAATTTCCTCAAAAAATTAAAAATAGAACTACCATTTGATCCAGCAATTCTACATCTAGGCATTTATCTGAATAAAATGAAACCAACAATCCAAAGAGATATATGCAATCACAGAGAGTAAATGTTCAATGCAGCATTATTTATAATAGCCAATGTATTTAAGCAACCTAAATGCCTGTAGATGAATGAATAAAGATCTGGTATATGTGTATGTATACACATACACAATGCAACATTACTTAGCCATGAAAAAGACTGAAATTTTGCTATTTGAAACAACATGGATGGACCTAGAGGTTATTATAATAAGTGAAATAAGTTAGAGTAAGACAAATACCATGTGATTTGGCTTAATCGAAAAAACAGAACAAATGAACAAACAACAGAAACAGATATATAGATACAGGAAACAAACGGTTGGTTACCAGAAGGTGCAGGGGTTGGAGGAGTTGGCAAATAGATAAAAGGGGTTAAGTACACAAAGAAGCAAAAAGCTAACCTTTTCAAAGAATATTGCTTCTCTCTCACTTACCAACTTTACATTTCCCTGTATGGCCCCGGAAGATGACTGGTTAGCCAGAGACGGGTAAGATTCCTCAAGGGAGGAACAACCTAAGACAGGCACAGTCACAGGGGGGCCATCAGGTGAGAAATTGGGGATCAACAGAGGTGAGGCTTAGAACCTCACCCCCCTGTTTTGAGAAAAATCTGCATCCGTGGATGTTTTGCTGCCCTTGTCTAGCTTGGATTAACACTTAGTCCATAGGCACACACCTGATCATCTACATTTGCCCTCTTACAGCACTAAATTATGTTTTCTACCTTTATCTTGCATCTACCTACCACTTCAGCATTTTATTTAAAAAGATAATAATAATAATAAGGGAGAAATGTGGGACTCACATATAAATCAAGTATAAAAATCAAACGAATAATCATATTTGACCTGATTGTTTATAGTTCATGAAGCGTGATCAAAACCGAAAGTTTCTGTGATGACTGCCCTTGCACTGTTCATCATGTAAGAACTTATTCACTATGTAAGACCTTGTTCACCATGTTAGAACTTGTTCGTTATGCTTCAGAAGATTGGAGACTGTTGAGATATAGGCTTGGGGTTGATTAATGACTGTGCATTGAGTCCCCTATACAGAATTTTATTGTTGTTAACAACCATTTGATCAATAAATATGAGAGATGCCCTCTCAAAAAAAAAAACATCTAACAGGAAAAAAAAAGGGGGGGTTAAGTACAAACTTCCAGTTATAAAATAAGATTTATGGACATGTAATATATAACATAGGAATATAGTCAATAACTGTAATAACTTTGAATGGTGAAAGTAACTAGACTTAAGGTGAGGATCATATTATGATGCATAAAAATAACAGATGGCTAGGTTGTACACCTGAAGTAAGATGTTATTTCAATTATGCTTTTAAAAAAGTATGGATTGTAGCTAATTATAATGTTATCAATATTGGTTCTTCAACTGTGGCAAAGGTACCATACTAATACATGCTGGCTACTATTGGCTGTGTTTTCATAAGGTATTACAAGAAGATAAGTTCAGAAACAAATCAGCTTGTTGCAGGCAGAAATAAAATGAAAAGAGACTTCAGAAATTCAAGGTTTTGCAGGATTGTAAAATATGACTGCTTCTATTTCTACAAGTGCTGGGATGGGATTTTAGAAGCTTCTGATATCAAAACCCTTGTAAAATTTCTCTGTTGACTGAAGTGACTCAGAGAAAAGATCTGATTAAAGGTTTCAGGTCACTTCATGATAGCTATATTTAATTTGAGATAAAGGTGCATGTAGGTAAGGAAATAAAGATTTCTTTAAAAAGCACATTTGATTGAAGACTCTGTCTCATAAGAAATCTGGATGTGGTTACTAGCCTATGAAATGGGCTGGAAAGAGATTAGAAGCCCACCACATTTCTGAGGGAATTATAATATCTAGAAACCAGGAATCTGTACTTTAAAAAGGGGTTGTTCAAAACTTAATCCTGAAAATTTCTATGAGCAGAGCAGGCTTTGAAAGCTGCACAGTCACCCCAAAAGTCACTTCACATATGATTAAGAAAAAACTGGAGATGGGGGCCTTCTAGAGGAACCAGGAGCCACAGGGAACAACAACCAAAATTGTTCTCAGAATCAGTGTATAATCAAGGAACCACTCGATCACAAGAATGGGTGTCTTTATAACATCTGCTTCAACAGGATTCCAGAATTGCTCCAGACAAACATCTGCACGGCTACTCCACTCTTCACCTTTCTGAGGGCTGTTTATTGTGGTTACCCCAGCCCTGTTCCATCAGTGTATACTGTGTGTGTGGTGGGGGGTGGGGGGATAGCAGAATCAGGAGAAGCACATAACTTTCTTGTTTTCAGTTGCCAAGCTAAGAAAAGCTACAACTGGGCTTGATGGAAAGGACTGCCTAACATGAAGAGTTCCTGGGCTTAAAGCAGGATGTGGGGACTGGGTGAGGCTTTGAGGGGCCCCCTTCGTGAGTATGTCCTACGTATGGAACCAAGAGTGAAAAAGACTTCAGTGATTAGATGGGCAGTCTATGGCAGAGGCTTGTTAGATGCTCACCTATCCTATTTTCCTCTTCTTGAGCACACAAAAGATTGTTTTCCAGTAGGCTTTGCTGTTAAGTTGGAACAAAAAGAATGGGGTCTAGGTGGTGGGATGCGGGTGGAAGTGACCATGTAACCACTAAACTTAAAATAAAAATTCAGTTTCTCAGCCATAGTACATTTCAAGTGCTCAGTAGCCACATGTCTAGTGGCTACCCCACTGCATGGAGCAAATACAGAACATTTCCTTTATCACAGAAGGTTCCATCCCACAATGCTATTTTAGAACTTCTGTAGCGACCTCGGCAGTCATTCCCTAAATGATATGAAGGCTCAGAAGATTCCATGTAGTAGGGAGAATGGTGACTCTAATGATTAGGACAAATTTTATACGTATAAATGCTACTTTTAAACAATAGTTGCCTTTACGTAAACGAGTAAGTGGCCAGTGGGTTAAACAGTCCAATTTATGCCAGTAGCAGATTTGGGGACAAGGAGAGTAGTATTTGCTACTTTAATAACAATGTTACCTTCTTCAAGACTGAAAAATGTTTGCATCATTTATCTGCTTATGGTATTTGCAGAATGCTATGTAAATAGGCCAACAGATTATTCTAATTGCTAGACTGATTATCCCTTCAGAGAGCCTATTAGCACACTTGGATTATGCTTGCCATGAAGAGAGAGTGTAAATCAAAGGTAAACCTCAGGACTTGCTGAAACAAATTCCTAATCAGTGAAGTCCTGGGATGTCTGCAAAAAGGATTTTGGAAATATTGAATATTATCTGAATTATGCTTAGTGCCAATGGCTGCTGGAGTGGCTGACAGACTCTCTGAGGGAGTCATAGAAATTCACCCCATCTCCAACCCAACAGAATCAAGTTAATCAGAGCATTTTGTGAAAATATTCAGAAGGAATTATAAAATGGATTTCTTTTCCTAAATAAAACAGGATCCACCATAATTTTCAAAGTGAACATGTTATCTTTCCTGATTGGGTTTCTTGCACATTTCTCCAAAAGACTCTAATGAATAACAAGTATCATTCATGGCATTAGCTTTCTCTCTGATGATTCTGACAAGGTCAAAGTGCCCATGTCAGTCTGAAGCCACAGATGTTTTCTATTTGTTTCTCACATATGAGCATGTGTCTATATGTATCTAAATATTATACCCCCTTCCTTTTAAAGATTTGCCTGTGTATCTAAAGGGAAACACAAGCAACATGATTCTACCACTATCTATGTGATGCTAGGCAAAGTCAATTTCAGGATGTTGTTTCATTCTACTATAGAAAACATGCATGAACACAATAATCTCAAAGATCCATTATTAACTAACATTATTTATGATTTCCAAATAAAGGAAAACTAAGCAGAAAAGTATATTAAGAAATATTCTGCTTAAAATTTCATTGTCCAGTTTAGCTACTTAGTAGCTTTAGGCAAGAATATTTGACTATTAATGCCCATAACACATTAAACTTTGCTTGAATTTCCCTAAGTATTCTTGAATTCACAAGAACCCTTGAACTATCAGGACAAATTATCACTCCATTAAATGCCAGGTTAGTGGGTTGATCTTACTGGCTAGAGAATCCAGGATGACATTTGAGGTAATATGGAATTTGACCAAACCCACTGTGTATTTTTGTCCTGTAAATTGAAAAACTGTCCTGTTGACATTGTTATCTCATGTGAGGCCACATCCATCTAACTTTGAGTCACTCTAATCTTTCAAATATCTTTCTTTTATCAGGTACTTTTTAGGTACCACAAGTAGCCATAAGGTCCTCAGAGAAAACACTTGCTCTTTGTCAATGTCCCTTAACACCTGCATAGGAAAAGAATGTTTAGCCAGGAGGCAGGATTATAGTGTGGAAAGAGCATCACACTGGGAAGCAGAAAAACTAAATCTGAGTGCTGGTTTCCATTCGATCTAACATACATGAACTGAGCAACCACTATGTCCAAAAATGTTGGGATTGCATCTGGAGAGAATAACGAGGAATAAGACAAAAACAGCTTCCTAATTTATTGGGGAAGATAAACCTTAAACATGGAATTGCAGGTATGATGAGCACTTCCTAGGGGGCTATAAAGGGTACAATGGGAACACAGAAGAGGGATAAGAACACAGTCTAAGGGGTAAGCTGAGATAAGAAAATTAAGTGAGTTATCCAGAGGAAGATAAAGGAGAATAAATCCAAACAGTGGGAAAAGCATGTAAAAGGCTTAGAGGTCAAAGAGAGCATCATATGTGTAAGGAATCAAGGGAAGTTCAGACCAGCCTGAGATGAAGATGAGGTGCACAGAAGCCACAGGGTGGAAAACCCTGAAAGATTATTAACCAACTGCAATCATGGGAAGACCTGCTCACCTATCTAGGCCATTGTATGGGAAGTTGGAGTAGGAGGGCTGTGAAGAACCTTCTAGCTCTGAAGTTGGAGGAGTCTATGACATTATTATGTCCCAGAGGTCCATTAGCTTAAATTCAAGGCTGGAGAGAATGGCAGTTATTTAAGGTAAATCTTGGCCTGACATCTCAAGGAATTTTTCCACTATTCCATGAATTTTATGGACGACTCTGTATGTTGTTTTGGAAAAGAGCATGAGAAGCCAAGCTGTCATGCTATGTGGTCTGGGCATCAAGTAGAGATTTCGAGATGTGAGGGTTTTGGTCCTGCTTTGCAAAGTCCTTGACTGACTTACCCAGTCTGGGCTGATTATTATGCCTCCCCTTATCACTTCCATTTTTTTTCCCTCTGAAATGCTCATGGAGGTACTGTAAACGCTTCTCCTAGGACAGCCATGGTTATGACACTGTATAAAAAGTTCTAAGGATCTGGAATGAAAGGTGTAGGTAATATAATTGGTTCAGTTCATGCCAGCCAGATAAGTCACCTGTATTTCAGCAAGACGACATTTCTTGATATCCTTATGTGTTAGATGAAATAATTTGGCCTGGAACAAAGTTCTAGCAAGCAGATTCACAACTGGCAAGCAACAACTGCCAAGACTGCATGCCTTGCAAAACCAGGAAAATGTCTTTTTTGTTCTGCTATATTTAAACATCTTAACAGTGCTATAGCTCAGTAAATATGTATAGACCAGAATCAAAGTGTCCATTGGTACAGTTTATGTTGACTCAGTTTACCTTAATGAACAAGGAAGAACATCGAGGATACTAATCCACATTTCCAAGACTGGTCCAGCCACCCTCCTATGTGCCCATTCTGATTTGCTTTGTGTTGCTTGTGACTTTCATGGTTTTCTAGCCTTAGTGTGGCTCAGTCATTCCATGTTAAATTTCCCTGAAGGAACTCTTTTCTTTGACAATCCATTTTGGGTTCACTACTCCAGCTTAACTGGCACCTCACTTTGAACCAAATGCTAATATTTGCCTTTGGGATAACACACACCATACCAGGAAACTTTAATTTCTCTAGTGACACAAAATGAACCACTTGTGAAACAAAAGTCCATGCCTCACTAGGAAGTCCTGTATTGTATTATAGCAAAACTTGTTTCCTTCAACTTCAGGTCATTTAACTTAATTTTTTCCCTTGGAGAAACACAGAATAAGTCTATTCCTTCTTTCATGTGACAGTCATTCAAATATGTGCAGATCAGTCTTTATATTCTACACAAGCTCTGCTTTCCTGCAAACTCTTTCTATATTCTACCTTTCTGATAGAGTACTACAAAAAGGCCACCATAACCAAAGTCAAAATGGAATTGAGAAGCCAGGAGAAAATATCAGCAAGACATGTCATAGATAATAGCTTAATATCCATAATATGTAAACAACTCATAAAAATTAAGGAGAGGCCTAAAATATCTGATAAAATTTAGGTAATGCATGACAATTCACAAAAAAATGTGTAAAATGGTCCTCAAACATATGTAAAGATATTAATGTACACTGAGATAACACTTCTAATCCATCATGGAAAAGGAAAACCAAAATAAAAATTAAAAAGGCATTTTGTTGGCGATACTATGTAGAAACAGGCATCCTCATACATTACAGGTGGGAATATCAACTAGTACAATTCTTTCAGAGGGCAATTTGGGATTACATAATAAAAAATAAATATCTTCACTTAACCCATCCAGTAAGAGTCAAAGCGATTTCTAGAAGTAGTTCTAGAATTTTACCCTAAAGATATACCCTCACCAATACAAAAATACACATGTACAAGATTATTCATTGCAGAATTGTTTGTACCTGTACAATATCAGAAACAAATACAGCAAAGTGACTGATAAACTATGGTGCATCACACAATGTGCTATGTAAGTGTAAAAATAATGAGGGTGTTATGTATGAACCCCCTGGAGAGTAATTTTGAGGATATAATGTCAGGAGAATAGAGCAACCTTCACAAAAGTGCCCAGAGTATGCTACCTTTGAGTGTAAAGAAGGGAAAAATAAGAAAATATATATGAATATGCTCATTTATGAAAAAAGAAAATAGAAAAATAGAATGGGTGAACTAGAAATGAATAAGATAGGTTACCCACAGACAGTGGGCAGAAACAGGGTGAAATATGGGACTGTGATAGAAGGGATTAGGAGAGTTACACTTCTTGACTAGAAAAATGTTTTTATAGTTGTACTTAGAAATGTGTTAATATTTCACATACTCAAAGAAGAGATATATGATTAAAATGAATGGTGAGGAAGGAAACCTCAAATGGAATATACATAGAAAAGGATGAAGCATTCTCTTACCAATAACAACCTCACTGAAGGGGTGGTGGTCATGGATAACTAACCATAGCTTCTTTGGGAAATAATTCGACTCCATACTCTAAGAATTAAATAGAACAAAAAGAAAATTGTGCATAAATATTGTACTTTGGTTAGGTTTTGTTTTACACAGGGTAATAGGTTAGTCACTCTGAAACGATTTTATGTGTGTTCTATGAAATCAGCAAATATATTGTGGTTAATGAGAGGTTGCTGTTTGTCAAAGAAAGGAATTGTGAATTAGGGAAAAGAGAAGGTTAAAATAAGTCTTGTGGAAATATCCTTAGTTTTGATCATTTAAAGGGTGTCAGATGATCATCTGTGGAAGTACATTTTTCTGATAATATTCTTTTCTCTTAAAAAAAAAAAGCAGTTCCTGTGTGGTGATCTCCAATAAGTTCTTCACAATGGTATAAAGGGCATATCAAAGTGTGGGCAAAGGGTCTGTTTGTGTTTATACAGAGGATCAAAGCCTAATTTGGCTACCCAGAAAATGAACTAAGATAGGATATGAAGAAGAACTTCCAACTTCAGCACTCTTTGGAAGAGACATACCAGAAGATGATCATCAAAAAACCTCAACAAAGATCCAGGCAATGCTGCAGTTGTAGCTGCATTCATCCCACTGGTTCCTGGACTTGCCATTGGAATGAAGAAGGAGATATCTAAGCTGGCCTGTGCATACAGTAAAACAACAAATTTGACAGATCTATATTGTTGGAACTCATCCAAGAATTAGGAGAAGTGCAAGTTGTAGCACTCCAAAATCTTGCGACTATAGACTATCTACTGTTAAAAGAACATATGGGATGTGAACAGTTCCCAGGAATGTGTTGTTTCAATTTGTCTGATTTTTCTCAAACTATTCAAATTCAGTTAGACAATATCCATCATATCATTGATAAGTTCTCACAAATGCCTCGGGTGCCTAACTGGTTTTCTTGGTTTCACTGGATATGGCTGGTAATTGTAGGTCTGTTTTGGTTATGTAGCTGTATTCCTATTATGTTAATGTGTGCATGCAATTTAATCAGTAATTTAAAACCTATACACGCTTATGTTACACTACAAGAAGATATGTCAAAGAAATAATCAATCTTCCCATGTTTTCTTCCATCTGCTACTTCTATAGCTTCTCTTCTTCCTTCATAATTACAACCCCTAAGTAGAATTCGTGCCTGATATCGAAATTACTGAGTATCATAATTCTTCCAAGTAGTAAAGATACCTCAAGACAAATGCTGGGTATAAATCTGCAAAAAAGCAAAAAACTAACCTTTTCAAACAATATTGCTTCTCTCTCACTTACTAACTTTTCATTTCCCTGTATGGCCCTGGAAGATGACTGGTTAGCCAGAGACCGGTAAGATTCCTCAAGGGAGGAACCACCTAAGACAGGCACAATTGCAGGGGGGCCATCAGGTGAGAAATCGGGGATCAACAGAGGTGAAGCTTAGAACCTCACCCTCTCTGTTTTGAGAGAAATCTTCTGCATCCGTGGATGTTTTGTTGCCCTTGTCTACCTTGGATTAATACTTAGTCTATAGGCACACACCTGATCATCTACATTTGCCCTCTTACAGCACTAAATTATGTTTTCTACCTTTATCTTGCATCTACCTACCACTTCAGCATTTTATTTAAAATAATAATAATAATAATAAGGGAGAAAAGTGGGATTCACATATAAATCAAGTATAAAAATCAAATGAATAATCATAATTGACCTGATTGTTTATAGTTCATGATGCGTGATCAAAACCGAAAGTTTCTGTGATGACTGCCCTTGCACTGTTCACCATGTAAGAACTTATTCACTATGTAAGAACTTATTCAACATGTAAAAACTTGTTCGTTATGCTTCAGAAGATTGGAGACTGTTGAGAATTAGGCTTGGGGTTGATTAATGACTGTGCATTGAGTCCCCTATACAGAATTTTATTTGTTGTTAACAACCATATGATCAATAAATATGAGAGATGCCCTCAAAAAAAAATAGCAGGTAAGCAAAACACACACTTTTTTTATCAGCATTGGACAAATTGTATGGTACACTTAGCAGATAAGATCTTTCCACTTTCTCTGGTAAGAAGTTGGTAGACTGAATGGAACTGCCAAATTTTATGTTTGTACTGTCTTTGCAATTTGCAGAAAGATGTGTAAAATCTAGGTTGTATTGAAGAACAAGAAAAAAAAACTGCTAAATTTAAATACTACCAGAGAGTCAAACTATATGCTTCCATTAAACACCTGTGTATTTAGCTGACTAACATTGAAATATAGATACATTAGCAAAATATTACATCACAATATTAAGCATGTTTAATTCATTGCAAGTCACTTGTTATTTGGTTAAGTGCATGCATATATATCTACATAAGTGACTTAACTCTTACTTATCTAATACTTGTATAATATTGGCAACATATCTTAATTTTCTTTCCAACAACATTTAATAATGGAATAAAATCAATAGCAGTTTATCTTCAAAAAATATATAATAAGTCTTGTGGACTTGCACTGAAATTGAAAGCATCAGTATAAGCTCAAGGATTTAAAAATGTGTACAGATAGATATAGAAATAGTTATAGGCATATGTGTGTGTATCCATACAAATATTTCATATTTATGTCTGCTGAGAATGCCTCAAGAGCTATATACCCTATGTCAATAAACATACCTGCTACCCATTCTCTAGTAAAAGTAACTGTTTCAATAAGATACCATTCTCAATAAAAGGAACCAGGACTCTTGAAGAAAGGGCACATTTCAAGGCTTGGGTAGGGCAACGACAGGATGAACATCTTGTGGCATCAGAGATTAGGAAATGCTCACAAAGTGGTAGCGCCCTAGCAAATGGATGCTGGGGCCAATGGAATGAACTCAAAAATGACCAAATCCAGAACAATTTGAGCAGCAAATAAAAAATTGCAGTGTTGGGTTATAATTTATAGAATAAAATAAAATCCATGAGTTCACACAAATATAAATAATAATTGAATGGATACACATATGGTAGAAAAAGGAAACCTCTTCCTTGAATTAGACTACAATTAACCAATGGAGAAGGAATACCAAAATAGAAAATCACCATTTAGCAAACACCACAATAACAGTTGTTCAGACAAGACTTGTCAATGGAAGCTAAAATTAGTAGACCCAAGTATGAGAAGAAAAGTATGTACACAGTCTCAAGGCGTCTCCCTTTAGATACTTATTCATTACAAAGGAAAAAAATACAGTGGAAGAGCCTGGCAGACTCCACTTTTACCAAATGGTTAAAGATAAATCCCATCAGCAATGGGATGAATCACATTACGCACCTTCCAGTATGATGCACAGAGAAGGACATACCGCTTTCGTGGCATTCTTGAAAAAAAATGCATAACCTAAATGTAATTATAGGGAAACATCCTGCAAATGAAGGGACATTATATGAAATAACTGAGTGGTAGTTTTCAAAATGGTATGGTCAGGAAACACAAGGAAAGGTCAAGGAATTGCTCCAGAATAAAAGACTGAAGAGACAAGACAACTGAAAGCAGAGCATGACCCTGGAGAGGATCCTCGCCCAGACATGACATGCCTACGACAACTGGTAAAGTCTGAACAAGGTCTGTAAAAGACGTAATAGAATTGCTTCAGTGCTCATTTTCTGATTTGACTAACTGTACCATGGATGTTATGGGCTGAATTGCATTACCCCCAAATTCACGTATTACTGTTTGGAGAATAGGGCCTTTAAAGAGGTGGTTAAGGTAAAATGAGGTCATACGTGTAGGCCCTAATCCTATGTGACTGATGTCCTAGAAGAAGAGGAGATTAGCACACTGACAACACAGTCTGAGGGACAACCACGGGAGGGCACAGTGGGAAGGTGGCCATCGGCAAGCCAGGGAGAGAGGCCTCAAGAAGGACCCAAACCTGGTGACACCGTGATCTCGGGTTCCTAACCTCCAGGACTGGGAGAAAATGAATTTCTGCTGTTTAAGCCACCATCTGCAGTATTCATTATGGCAGTCCTAGAAAACGAATACAACACACATGGAATATTATTCAGCCTTAAAAAGGAAGGAAATTGGGGCACATAACATGAATGCACCTTGAAGACATTAGTGTTAAGTGAAATAAGCCAGTCACCAAAGGGCTTATCTGTGTACCAACATGAATATACTTCTTACTGCTTCACTATACACTCAAAAATGATTAATATGATATATTTTGTTATGTATATTTGCCAGAACTGAACATAAAAGAAGAGGGATATTTGGATATGGAGACAGAGGACACGCAGAAAGAATGATGATGGAGGTGGAAACTGGATCGATGCTGCTCCCGGCCGGGGGCACCAAGGATTCAGGAGTCACCAGAAACTGGGAAAGGCAGGGGAGGGCTGCCCCCCAGGCTCCTCAGAGGGAGCACGGCCCTGCTGACACCTCGATTTCAGTTGTCCAGTGGGTCAGGACTGAGAGAGAATACATTTTTTTGTTTTGTTTTGTTTGTTTTAAGCAGAGAAGGAAGGAAGGAAGGAAGGAAGGAAGGAAGGAAGGAAGGAAGGAAGGAAGGAAGGAAGGAAGGAAGGAAGTCAGAGGGAGGGAGGGAGGGAAAGAAAGAAAGGAGGAAAAGAAAAAGAGAAAGTAAATTGTGAGGCTGAGAGACCCCTGTCCGAAGTGTCTGTGACACATAACAACACTGTGTATCTAGGCAGCTTGGAATGGGTCCAGGAGAAGGAACAAGCATCATTTCATGTGGATTGAGGGCTTGAAATGGGCAGGTCTCAAGCGTATGTAAGTGCGTCTGGCCGAAACACAGCCACGTACCACTGTTTTTCCTGGGGGAATGTGCTTGTCTTTGTAAACCGTTGCCTAAACATAGCATTACCAAGAGGAAAGGGCGGAGTAGATAGATAAACTTTGTCTCCTCTGACCCTAATTCCAGTTCCCCACTCCTGCTTTTCATCAGAGCAGCAATGGCGGTGGGAAAATAGTAAAGGGGTTCAACATGCTTTATTTCTTTTGTGTTCATTTATTCATTTATTTGTTCCTATTCAAAAAACAACTATTGAGTATTTATATATCAATTAAATGAATTTAGTTGAGAAATATTTGAGTGTCTGCCATGTGCTAGATATCCGTCTAGGTGTTGGAGATATGGTAGTGAATAAAACAGTGTCCCCATGGTCACCATGAAAATACATACCTCAGAGCTCCTACTGCGGGGAGTGCCACTGGCTGCCAGCCCCAGGTGCTGGGCTCTGACACCCATCACCATATTCCTGCTGAGGCCACACTTCCTACAGGCTGTTTCTGGTTAATGACTAAACTTGGCAGAGGTACTAACACAGCCTAGGTCCTGGAAGATGTGGGACTCCTTCCATGGATGATTTTGACAGGTCTTTATGAAACTTTCTTAAAATTGTACTGAAATCTGTGGTCTTCCTTCTTTCCTTCCCTCTTTCCTTCACAGGGGTCAGAGCTGCATCATGGCCTAACCTCTCTTCTAGCATCCTCGGCTTCCTTTCCATATTTTCACTGGTGTTTTCCCCAATAAACCTCTTGCATATCTAATCTCACCTTGGTGTCTGCTTCTTGGAGGACCCTCATTAACATTCCCTGGTGATAATACTCAGATGAAAATAAGGAGAAAGGATGCGATATGATGACTAATGAGCCATTTTAGATCAGGAATTTAGGAAAGGTCATTAAGAAAGAGTCTACCACGTTGGTATCCGGAGAAGGCTAGTTAGCCAAAGCAAACAGCTTGTGCAAAGACCTTAAGGCAGAAATGAAAAGGTGATGCCTCAGAAAGAACAAGAAGCTCAGGGAATAGTGATCAGCAAAGAGAACAGTAGGTAGAAGAGCAGGAGACAGGTCATGGAGGGATGAGTAGACCAGAAGGAGGAGTTTTGTTTCTTCCTTCATTAATTCATTCAATGTGTATTTTTTAGCCACCCAACTGAGTACTGAGAACTCTGATGATTCTGGCTCTACAATGTGCTAGTCACGTGATTAGGAGCAACTTAAGGTAGTAGCTAGACCCCAGGCAGAAGTCATACAGCCATACAGGAGGCAAAACCATCTTCTAAAGTCTCTCTTTGTGTTTTCACATAGTTGATTCAAATTTTCTGCCCTAGGAACATTCCTTTCTACTTGTAGACATTTTGGTAGTGAACAAAAATTTGTTGTTTTGTTAAGCTTTCCCATATAGATAATTCACTTTTCTTAATTACACATGCTGCCTGCTTAATATCTATAAAACAACTATTATCAAAGTTGATGGTTTGCAAACAACCATTACCACCACCACCCAACAGCTCTGTGGTGGCCGTTATCCTAAGCACTGCTGAGTTCTGTTCAGCTTAACTTGACTGTGTGCCGATTGATCTGACCAGCAGCCAATAAGCACCTTTCATAAGGGGCCAAAGTTTTGATAACTGCTCTAGCAGTTTCGTGATAGTCCTGAGATGCTCAGTAGCTTAGTGTTTATTTTACCTTGTAGTCTCATGTGAAGCAGGAGACCAAAATTTTGCATATTTAAGGTTCTAAGCACTCACTTAGTTCTCCTTAACATAGAGTTCTGTCTGCAAAGGCCTGGTGCCATATAACTCACCAAGGACTCCATTTCCTCATTTATAAAATAGGGATAATGTACTGTTTCTATTTGCCTCTTGAGCCTGAGTAAGAGAAGTTTTCTCTAGGGATTCTCCTAAATCTAGAACCATGCAGCAAAGAGATTCTGAAGCATTTTTTGAGTACCCTTTTCTCCCACAGGTTCAGGAATGGTGAAAAAATCTCTAACTGGAATTCTATCTGGGAAAGTGGCAACTATGCTTTCATCCCAAATTGGAGTCCATCCCAAAAAGGACAAGAACAGCATTTTTCAGGAGCACTTCATTAGGCAAAATTACAAGGGACGCCAGTCCCAGGGCTCAGGCTGCATGTTGGCAGTTTTAGATCCTCCCCCAAAGGTTG
The DNA here is from genome assembly GCF_040802235.1 of Manis javanica. Classification (NCBI taxonomy): domain Eukaryota; kingdom Metazoa; phylum Chordata; class Mammalia; order Pholidota; family Manidae; genus Manis; species Manis javanica. The sequence continues at coordinate 90,042,240 of NC_133166.1, forward strand.
CCTTTCTTTCTCTGTTAAAAATCTATAGGCTCCCCAGGGAACCCAGAGACCTTCTTGTTAGATCTGCCTCTATAGGCTCCCCAGGGAACCCAGAGACCTTCTTGTTAGATCTGCCTCTGGCTGAGGTGGGGCTGCACTCCATTCACTGGCCTTGGGCCTCAACTCCTCAGTCTACAAAACAGAGCAACATATACTATAAATCAACCTGTCTTCTTTGAAGGATAATTGTGAGCTTTACCAGTACCTATATGAGAGGGAGGGAGAGGATAACTTGGAGTCAGAGAACAGAGTGGACAATTCCTAGAATCTTAACATTGAAGGAAAAAAATGTAAGATTGACTATGCCCTAAGATACATAGAGCACCATAGTCGCAGGAAGGAAATTTCTAATTTTGGATTATGGAGGAGTTTCCTACATTGTATTGCTTGTTTGACTTTGAATAGTAAAGATACCAGCTTTCCTGAGGTTATTCTTCAGCCAAGAGCAGTGGCTCTCAAGCGTAGTTGCTTCTCAGAGTCATTTGTTGAACCCAATCCAATAACTACTGAGAGAGAATCTCTGAGATTTCCACTTGTTGCTAAAATGGAGCAATAGTTCACTCTCTCATTAGAAACAGCCAAAAAGTAGGCAAAATATATAAAACAGTGGTTTGCAAGTCATTGGACATAAGGGAACAAAGGGCAGTGATATCTGTCAAAGGAAAGAAACAAGGTAAGTCTTGTGATTATCCCAGCTTGCAGCCTTCAAAAAGCTGCTGGGTTCTGGTGGATGGCGGAGCCAGTGGATACTTGGGCTGGAGAGAGAAAGCTGACATTCGGGTGAAATTAAGTTGGTAGAATTCTCAGGATGGAATACCAGAGAGGACACTTTCTGCATACTCCTTGCGTATTCATCTGAGTGTTAACCAGTGCATATGTGTAAGAAAACTACATAGGACTGTCAGAAAAACCATCTGAAAGGATTAGGGTAACAGTACCGCCACTCACACAGGGCCAAGAATAGTGTTCACTCTCAATACCCTGAATGGAAAACCTCAAGATTCAAAGGTCAATGGGTAGATTAAGCAGGTTTTGCTTCACTGGTGGGGAATAATTAGTCCTAAAGTGATAACTATTTCAGTCCTACCTAACAATTCTTAAAAGCAAACAGGAAAGAATTAAAGTGTTTCCAAGTTACTTAACTATGTTCCAGAACTAAGCCCAAAAGTATTTATGAGTACAAAAATATCCAGCACTCAACAAGATGACATTCACAATGTTTGCCCTTAGTAAAATACTAATGGAACATAAAGAGAAGGAAGAAAAGGCAACCCATAATGGAGAGAGAAACCAAATAATTGAAAATAAACCAGAACTGACAAAGATAAGAGAATTAGTAGATGAGGACATATTCAGTTCCACAAAAACAAGGCTGTAGTCCACCTAAAGGTTAACTAGAGAGATGGAAGATATTTTTAAAAGACATAAAGCAAACTTGTAGAAATAAAAACTATAATGTCTGAGATAAAAATTTACTGGTTAGGAGTAAGAAGATTAAATATGTCAAAATAAAAGATTATCAAGCTATGAAGATATAGCAATATAAACTATTAAAAATGAAACACACAAAGATAATTTTTAAACAAATAAACAAAGTAGTATTGAGCTTAAGAAGCCTAATATATATATAAGTGAAGAATCCAAATTGCAGGAGGGTGTCAAAAATTCAGATTCAAAGAAATAATGACTGAAATGTTCACATTTGATGAATATAATAAAAACACAGATCCAAGATTTCAACAAATCCTTAGCAAAAGAATAGTTAAATCACACCAAGGCAAATCATAATAAAACTTGAAAACCAGTGATAAAGAGAAAATCTTAAGAGCTGCCAAATGAATAAAAGGCATTATTTGAAGAAGCGGCTAAATAAGGAGTAAGACTTATCTCATTGGAAACAATGCAAATAAGAAGACTGTGGAGTAAAACTTTACAGGACTAAGATAAAACAACTGTCAAGAAAGAATTTTAGATCCAGAGAAAATACATTTTCAGACTGAAACTCAGAAAGACATTTTCCGTCCAGCAGATCTGCTCTATCATAAATGTTAAAGGAAGTCCTTCAGGAAGAAGGAAAATGATACCAGGTAGAAATACGATCTATAAAAAGGTATGAAGAAAAGTAGAAATGGTAACTGTGTGGGTAAATATTTATGATTTTTATCTTACTATTTAAATCACTGTAAAAGACAACTGCTTAAGCACAAATGATAACAATGTGGTGTTTCACTTATTACAGTTCTATACATATGTAAATTATTTGACAAAAATGAAACAAAGTTCAGGAAAGAAGAAATACAATATTGTAAAGTTCTAGCATACATGGAGTGGTAAAATATCATTCAACGTTGGAGTTTGATAAGTTCAAGGGGTAAAAACAAAAAAGTTAAAGCAAATGCTGAATAATAAAGCAAAGAAGTATAGTCAATAAGTCAATAAAAGTGATGAAATGGAATCATGAAATCTATTTAAGTATTCCCAAAAGAGGGCAGGAAAAAAGGAAGGGGAGAAGAACATACAAACAAATATAAAACAATGATAGACTTCAACTTAATCATATTAAATAAGAATGGCCAACATATCACAACTAAAAAGCAGAGATTGTGTGATCGGATAAGAAGCAAAATCTCACTATGTGCTAACTGTAAAAAAATACACTTCAAATATAAAGACACAAATAGCCAAAGAGTGCCAGGATAAAAAACAACATACCATGCTGAGATGAATCAAAAGAAGATTGGAGGGACTCTATTAATTTCTAGCAAAGAATATTAATAGAGAGAAAGTTCACTTAAAAATAATAAAGGAGTCAACTGAACATAACATTTCTAATGTTTATAAATCTAATAACAGAACCTCAAAATATAAGAAGCAAAAACTGAACTTCAAGGAAAAAGATAAATCCACAATTACAGTGAGAGCTTCCAGTACATCTCTAAAAATTGATAGGACAAGAAAGAAAATCAGTAAGAGTACAAAAGACTTGAATACTATCAACCAACTTGAACTAACTGACATTATTCCACCTGGCAACATCAGAATAAACATTTTAGTCAAGTGTACAAATAATTGTTACCAAGACAGACCATACTCTGTGCCATAAAACAAGTCTCAGTATATTTAAAAGGAATCAAGTCATACGAAGCATGTTCTTTGAACACACTGGAATTAAATTAAAAATTAAGAACAGAAAGATATCTTGAAAATCCCCAAATATTTGGAAATGAACCAATGCGTTTTTAAATAGCCCATGGGACAAAGAAGACATCAAAGAAGATTTTAGAAAGTATTTTGAACTGACTGGAAATGAAAACACAGCATATCAAAATGTGTGAGATGCCACTGAAGTAGTACATAAGGGGAAATTAAATGCCTATATTATAAAAAAAAGAAAGAACTTATATCAATGATTCTACCTTAAGAAGTACATTAAAAAGCTACAAAAGCTTCTACCTTAACAAGCTACAAAAAGGCAGAGCAAACTAAACCCAGAGTAAGCATCATAGAAAATAATAAAGATTAGAGTGGAAATTAGTAACATAGAAAACAGAAGAGCAATAAAAAATCAATATATCTAATAGCTAATTCTTTTTTTTTTTTTTTTTTGAGAGGGCATCTCTCATACTTATTGATCAAATGGTTGTTAACAACAATAAAATTCAGTATAGGGGGGTCAACGCTCAATGTACAATCATTAATCCATCTCAAGCCTAATTTTCGTCAGTCTCCAATCTTCTGAAGCATAACGAACAAGTTCTTACATGGTGAACGAATTCTTACATAGTGAATAAATTCTTACATGGTGAACAGTACAAGGGCATTCATCACAGAAACTTTCGGTTTTGATCACGCATTATGACCTATAAACAATCAGGTCAAATATGAATATTCGTTTGATTTTTGTACTTGATTTATATGTTGATCCCACATTTCTCCTATTATTATTATTATTATTTTTATTTTTAATAAAATGCTGAAGTGGTAGGTAGATGCAAGATAAAGGTAGAAAACATAGTTTAGTGCTGTAAGAAGACAAATGTAGATGATCAGATGATCAGGTGTGTGCCTATGGACTAAGTATAATCCAGGCTAGACAAGGGCAGCAAAACATCCACGGATGCAGAAGATTTCTCTCAAAGCAGGGGGGGTGAGGTTCTGAGCCTCACCTCTGTTGATCCCCAAATTCTCACCTGATGGCCCCCCTTCGACTGTGCCTGTCTTAGGTTGTTCCTCCCTTGAGGAATCTTACCCGTCTCTGGCTAACCAGTCATCTTCCGGGGCCATACAGGGAAATGTAAAGTTGGTAAGTGAGAGAGAAGCCATATTGTTTGCAAAGGTTAGCTTTTTACTTCTTTGCAGATTTATGCCCTGTGGCTTCTATGCCCAGCACTTGTCTCGAGGTATCTTTACCACCTGGAGGAATTATGATACTCGGTAAATTCGATATGAGGCACGAATTCTATTTAAGGGTTGTAATTAGGAAGGAAGAAGAAAAGCTATAGATGTAGCATATGAAGGAAACATGGGAGGATTGATTATTTCTTTGACATATCTTCTTGTAGAGTACCTTAAGTATGTATAGGTTTTAAACTACTAACTAATTTGCACACACATATTAACATAATAGGAATACGGTGACATAAACAAAGCAAATCTATAATTACCATCCATCTCCAGTGAAGCCAAGAAAACCATTTAGGCACCCTAGGCATTTGTGAAAATTTATCTATGATATGATGGATATTGTCCAACTGTACTTGAACCATCAGACAAATTAAAGCAGCCCATTTCTGGGATCTGTTCACATCCCATATGTTCTTTTAACCATAGATAGTCTATAGTCATGAGATTTTGGAGTGCTACAACTTGCACCCCTCCCAATTCCTGGTTGAGTTCCAACAGTACAGATCCGGTCAAATTCGTTGTCTCACTGTATGCACATGCCAGCCTAGACATCTCCCTCCTCATTCCTATGGCAAGTCCAGGAGACAGTGGGCTGGATGCAGCCACAACCGCAGCATCGTCCGGATCCCTGTGGAGGCTTTTTGATGATCATCCCCCGGCACAAGTCCTCCAGAGAGTGCTGATGCCGGAAGCTCCTCCTCATATCGTATCTTAGTTCATTTTCTGGGTATCCAAGCTAGGCCTTGATCTTCTGCATAGAAACAAACAGACCCTTTGCCCACACTTTGACATGCCCTCTATACCACTGTGCAGATCTCATTGGAGGTCAGCACACAGGGACTGCTTTTTTTTTTAATTAAGAGAAAGGAATATTATCAGAAAAGAGTACCTCCATAGCTGATCATCTGACACCCTTTAAGTGATCAACATTAAGGATATTTAAAGCATGCGTTGATCTTTGATTTACCAATAGTTTTATCCTGTTAAGGAGTAATCCCCCTTTTCTTTCTTTCTTTCTTTTTTTTTTTTTTTTAATTTTTAATCTACACTTACATGAAGAATACTATGTTTACTATGCTCTCCCCTATATCAGGTCCCCCCTAACAACCACATTCCGGTTACTGTCCATCAGCTTAGCAAAATGTTGTAGAGTCACTACTTGTCCTCTCTGTGTTGTTAATAGCTAATTCTTTGAGAAAATCAGTAACACTGATAAGCTTTTCACCAGACTAACCAGATTCAAATTGCCTATATTAGAAACATGGAAGAATACATCCCCACAGACTCTACAGATATTAAAAAGATAATAAAAGCATATTACAAACAACTTTATGCCAATAAGTTCTAAAACTTCAATGAAATAGACAAATCCCTTCAAAGACGCAAACCACCAAAACTCACTCATAAATAATTAAATAATCTAAATAGCTCTGTATCTATTAAATAAATTGAATCTGTAGTCAACGTTTCTATGAGGAAAACCCTGTGTAGGAAAGTGACATCAGCAAGATGGCAGCCTAACAAGTCTCAAAGCTCATCCTCCCGCCACCCAAACATTAAACAAATACCCACCAACAAAAGAGTTCTAAGAAAGCTGCAGAGTACACTGAAGAAGCTATATCAAATGAATGGGGCATAAACCACACATGGCTGTATAGAAAATAATAGGAAGCATTTTACCTGTATCACCTCATCTCCCAGTCCAGCACAGCTTGGCACCAAGAGGGAATCTAATTCCTTGACCATGACCTCCTCCCAAGGGGAAAGAGAACAGCAAAAGGACTATAGCAGCCCTTGTCACTGCTGTAGACGTGCAGTTTTGTTACCAAGTATCTTTGCCAATGCTGACCCCAACTGACAAAGCTGTCCAGAGGTCACATCACTGTGTCCCTCAAAAGCCAGAGCCTTCACCTCATCCCATCCTCAATGCCACCGTACACACATCTTAGACATCAGCTTGGCAGCTGCTTGACATGCCCAAACCCCAAACTCCAGTGCCACTGCCACCATGTGCATGCTAACATCATGAACCCTGACCCTTTCACTGCCATATGCATGTACACCCATACACCCTGGACCCTCGAACCACCACCACCACACATACACCCATGCCCTGGGGCTACAGTGGTATGCACACCTACAAGTCCCTGGCACCAAGAAAGATCCTCTATGGTGACTTCCCACCATAGAGGGGAAGAAGAGTGTGAATAACCCAGTAGCTTTAACCACAAAGAAAACCTTCACTGCTGTTGTAGACACCTGCAGTCTTGACTGCTGAGGACCCCCAAGGTCTTCACTGAAGTTGACCTCAGCTGACAGGGTTGTCTAGTGTCTATGCCACTTTGCCCTCCCTTCTACAGAGATGGAATCACTGCACCTTACCCAGCTGGCACCCTCACACTTATCCATAAGTGAAAGTCTTTCCTCTCTGAGGACATTACATAAAGTCTGGAAGAGGTGACTTCTCCCTCATGTACAGGCATCAGCAGAGTGTACATGGAACACACACACATTAAAGAAATACAATACCACCAAAGGAATGCAATAATTTTCTAATAAGTCCCAAAAGAAATGGAGATCTATGAATTATCTGACAATGAATTTGAAATAGTTGTTTTAAATAAGCTCAGTGACAGCTATATGAAAACACAGACAACTCAACAAAATCAAGAAAACAGTACATGAACAAAACAAGAAGTTTAACAAAGAGAGAGAAATTGTTTAAAAAAAGAACCAAACAAATTCTGGAGCTGAAGAATACAGTGAATGAAATGAAAAATGCAATAGAAAACTTCAATAATGAACTTGATCAAGCAGAAGAATCTGTGAACTCATTTGGAATTGCCAGTCAGAGGAGAAGAAAGGAAAAAAGAGTGAAGAAGAATAAGGAAAGCCTATTGAATTTATGCAATAACAGCAAATGACCTAATATATACATTACAGAGGTCCCAGAGGAGGATAAAAAAGAGAGTAAAAAGCTTATTTTTAAAAATAGTGGGTGAAAACTTCCCAAACGATAGGCGGGAAATGAACATCTGGATTCATGAAAGTCAAAAGCCCTCAACCAGGATCATTCCAAAGAAGACTAAACCAAAGCACATTATAACTGTCAAAAATCAAAGAGAAAGGAAATTTTCAGAGCAGCAGAGAAAAGTGTCTCGGCATATCATATAAGAGAACCCACATAGGACTATTAGTGGATTTCTCAGCAGAAATCTTTCTGAGCAGGATAGAGAGGGATGATATATTCAAAGTACTGAAAGAAAAAAACTGCCAACTAAGCAAAATTTTCCTTTAAAAATATAGCAAAGATAAAGTCTTTCCCAGACAAACAAAAACTGAGGGAGTTTCTCACCATTAGACCACATTGCAAGAAATGCTTAAAAAAACCCTTCAGTCTGAAACAAAAACTAAAAACACAAGAGCATATGAAAGCATAAATTTCACTGGAAAAAGTAAATACATAAGCAAATATGGAAGAATAAAACATAGTAATGGTGATACATAAACTACTTTTAACCCTAATATGAAAGTTAAAAGATAAAACTGTTAATGGATACACAATATAAAAAGAACCAAGCACTGATTGCAAGAACACAAAGGGTAGAGGAGTAAAAAGTATAGAGTTTTTATTGCTATAGAATTATTTCATTATCAACTTACAATAGGTTATAAATATATTTTATGCAAGTCTAGAGCTAACCACAAAGAAAAAACTATAATGGAGACCAAAAAAAGAGAAAAGAATCATAGCAAATCACTGCAAAAACAGATCATCAAATAACAATAAATGAGAGCAAGAGAGGAAGAGAGACAAAAAAAACTAAGGCAGACAGAAAACAATGAATAAAAATGGCAGTAAGAAGTCCTTACCTATCAATTATTTTAAATGTAAATGGATTAAACTCACCAATTGAAAGGAAAGAATGGAAATAGATCTTAGAAAACAAGATTCAGTGATGTGTGTCTACATGAGATTCAATTTAGATTTAAAGACAGACATAGGCCAAAAATAAAAGGATAGAAAAAGATATTTTATGCAAGTGGTAAACAAAACAAAGCAAGGATAGCTATTCCTATATCAGATAAAATATACTTTAAGTATAAAACTATCTTCAGAGACAAAAGTCACTGCATATTGTTAAGAGACTCAATTTAAGGAATATATAACAATTGTTAACATATATGCACACAACATAAGACCCAAATATATAAAGCAAATATTGACAGATCTGAAGGGAGAAATTAACAGCAAAACCATAATAGTAGGGGATTTCAATAACACATTTACAATTACAGAGAGAACATCCAGACAAAAAAGACTAAAGATCCGAACAAATCTATAGACCAAATGGAACTGACATATACAGAACTTCCTGCCTCATAACAGAAAAATACACATTCTTCTCAAGCATACATAGAATATTCTCCAGAATAGATCATGTTAGGTTACAAAGCAGGTCTTAACAAATGTTTAAAAGAAATCATTCCAAGTATCTTTTCCAGCCACAATGGAGAAACTAGAAATTGATAACAATAAGAAATTGAAAAATTCACAAACAGATGAAAACTAAACAGCACACTGGACCAAAACAACCACTGGGCAAAAAAAAAAAAAAAATCAAAAGGGAATTTAAAAACTATCTCAAAACAAAAGGAAATGGAAACAACATACTAAAACTTATGGGATGCAACAAAAGTAGTACTAAGAGGAAAGTTTATAGCAATAAATGTCTAAATTGAAAAAAAAACTCAAACATCCTTAACTTTATACCTCAAGAAACTAATAAGAAAAGAAAAAAACTTTGTAGAAGAGAGGAAGTAATAAAGAATTGAGCAGAAATAAATCAAACAGAGGAAAAAAGAATAAAACAAAACCAAGAGTTACTTTTTAAAAAGATAAATAAAATTCACAAACTCTTAGCTAGACTCAGAAAAATATATACAAAACTTAAATAAGTAAAATCAGAAATGAGAGGAGACAGTACAATGGATGCCTCAGAAATAAAAAGGACCAAAAAGAACTATTATGAACGATTGCACACCAACAAATTGATAACCTAGAAGTAATGGATGAATTCCTAGAAACATCCAACCTATTAAAATTGAATCAAGGAGAAAGAGAAAGCCTTAAAAAGGACCAACAACAAATGAAATTGCATCAGAAATTAAAAACTGCCCAGAAAAGAAAATCCCAGGATCAGATAGCTTCATAGGTAAATTCTACCAAACATTCAAAGAATTACCAATACTTACTCTTTGAAAAAGTAGAAGATGAACACTTTCAAAGTCATTTTATGAGGCCAGCATCACCTTAATACCAAAACCAAACAAAGACACTACAAGAAAATAACAGACCAATAACCCTAATAAAAATAGGAAAATCCTCAATAAAATTCAACAGCACATTAAAAGGATTATACACCAGAACCAAGGACTTATCCCTGTGATGCCAGTACAATTCAACATATACAATCAATGTGATACAACACATTAATAAAATGAAAGATAAAAAAGCCACATAATCATACCAATAGAAACCAAAAAAGCATTTGTCAGAATTCAACATCCATTCATGATTAAAACTGTCAACAAAATAGTATGGAATGAACTTACCTCAACACAAAGGCCATATCTGACAAGCCCACAGATAACATCATAATTAACAGAAAAACTGAACACTTTCCCTCTAGGATTGGATACAAAGCAAGGACAGTCTTTCTCACCACTTCTTTTCAACATAGTACCAGAAGTTCTAGCCAGAGAAATTAGATAAGAAAAAATGAAATGCATATAGTTTGAAAAGGAAGAAATAAAATTATCTCTGCAGGTAAAATGAGTATATACAGAGAAAACCATACTCAACAACAACAAAAATGTTAGACCTAATCAATGACTTTGTAAAGTTGCAGGATATAAAATCAACAGACAAAATCAATCAGGTTCCTACACACACACACAACTATCAAAAAAGGAAATTAAGACAGTAATCCCTTCACAGAAGCAACAAAAAGAATAAACTACTTTGGAATAAACTCAACCAAAGAGGTGAAAGATTTGTACCTGAAAATCATAAAACATTGATGAAGGAAGTTAAACATGACACTGATAAATGGAAACACACCATGTGTTCATGGATGAAGGAATACTATAAAGGCTCATACTACTTCAAATGATCTACAGATTAAAAATCCTTATCAAAATCTTAATGGCATTCTTCACAATTATGTATCTCATATCCCATACAAAGAACAATCCTTAAATTTGCATGAATCACAAAAGATCCTGAATAGACAAAGCAATTTTGAGCAAGAACAAAGTTGGAGGCATCACACTTCCTGATTCCATAATATATTGCAAAGTTTACATTAATCAAAACAATATGGTACTGGAATAAAAATAAGCATATAGACCAATGGAACAGAATAGAGCCCAGAAATAAATCCATGCACCTACAGTCAACTGACCTTCGACAAGCATGCCAAGAACACACATGGGGAAAGAATCATTTCTTCAATTAATGGTGTTGGGAAAACTGGATATCCACCTGCAGAGTGAAACAGGACCCTCATTTCACACCATACACAAAAGCAACTCAAAATAGTGTAAAGACTTACATAAGACTTGAAACCATTGAACTACTAGAATAAGACAGGGAAAAATTTCTTGACAATGGTCTAGGCAAAGATTTTTTTAGATATAACACCAAAGCACAGACAACAAAAACAAAAATAGGTAAGTGGGGTTGGGACTTCATTAATGTTTCTGTACAGTAGACAATCAACAGCAAGAAAAGGCAAGCTACAGAATGGAGAGAAATATTTATGAGCCGTTTATGTGATTAGGGGTTAATATCCAAAATATATAAGTAACTTATACAACTCAATAGCCAAAAACAAATAATCCAATTTAAAAAATGGCCTAGGGCATGAACAGACTTCTCAAAAGCATACATATAAATGGCCAACAAAATATGAAAAGGTGTTCCACTTCACTAATCTCAGGGAAAAGCAAATCAAAATTACACTGAAATAACTCACACCTGTGAAAATGGCTATCAAAAAGATAAAAGATACCAAGTGTTGGTGAGGATCCTTATATGCAGTTGTGGGTGTACCTACATAAGTATAGCCACTTCAGAAAACAGTATGGAGGTTACTCAAAGAATTAAAAACAGAACTATTTCATGATCTCATGAGAATCCCACTATTTCTGGATATTTATCCAGAAGAAATGAAATCAAATTCTTGAAGAAATATCTGCATTCCCATGTTCATTTCAGCATTTCATAATAGCCAAGATATGGAAACTACCTAAATGTCTGTCAATAGATGAGTAAAGAAAATGTGATTGTCTTTTATCAATCATATACACACACAGCACAAACAGTGGGATATTATTAAGATTTAAAAAAGAAAATCCTGCCATTTGTGGCAACATGATGCACTTGGAAGATATTACGTTAAGTGAAATAAACCAGGCATGGAAAGACAAATATTGCATGATCTTTTTAAAATGTGGATCTAGAATAGTTGAACTCATAGAAGTAGAGAGCAGCATGGTGGCTGCCAGGAACTAGGAGGTAGTGGAAATGGGGAGATATTAGTCAAGGTGTACAAAGTTTCAGTTTTGCAATATGAATAAGTTCTGGAAATTTAATGTACACAATGTAGCTACAGTTAATAGTATAGTATTATACACTTAAGACTTGTGAAGAGGGTAAATCTTAAGTGTTCTCACCACAAAAAAAACAAAGAAAGAAAGAGAAGAAAATGGTAATTATGTGAAGTGTTGGATATGTTAATTGATTGTGATGATTACAATATATCAAATCATCAAGTATATATATATCAAATGATCAAGTTGTACACCTTAAATACATATAATTTTTGTCTACTGTACTTCAGTGAATCTAAATATAGATTAAATTCTCAGTACAAGTGGTTTCACTTGTAAATTGTATTAAATATTTAAGGAAGAAATACTTACGGTACATGAACTCCTCCAGAAAATCAAAGGCAGAATATTCCCCAACTCATTCTACAAGACCATCAATATCTTGATCAAAACCAGACAATGACAATACAAGAAGAGAAAACCACAGATCAATATCCTTCACAATTACAAATGCAAAGATTCTAAACACAATTTTAGCAAATCAAATCCAACAATATACAAAAAGGATAATACCTCATGATCACTTGGGGTTTTCCAGGGGAGCAACGTTGTTTTGACATTTCAAAACCAGTCAGTCTATTCTACCATTCACCATATGAACAGACTAAAATGGAAAACCTATATGATTACTTCAATAAATGAAGAAAAAACATTGATCAGATACACCATCTATGCCTTATAAAAATAATTTGCCAACAAGGAAGACATCTCTTTCTCAAACCAATAAAGGGCATCTACAAAAAAACCTACACCTAAATGTGAATGAATGAATCTTTCCTCCACAAGATTAATAACAAGACAGGATGTTTGCTATTATCACTTCTATTCAAAACTATACCAGATTTTCAAAACAGTGTAGTAAGGAAAAAAGAAAAACAAATGAAAGGTTTTTAATCAGAGACAACATGAATATGTAAGCATTAATAAAGAGTCCACACCTAAGAACAACCATTTAAGAGCCAGAGTTGGCTCTTAAGTCCAAAGAAACATCTACACAAGCAAGGGTGGAAAAGAAGATGCTTAGCAATTGAACATGGAAAAAGACTTCAGAAATCATGTGACAAGAGGCTGAGGGTGAGTCAGTACTCTGAGTCATGGCAGCCAAAAGAGTGATTCAACCTGGTGGTGTTGACATGAGCTATGGTATTTGACCGATATAAGTGGTAGTTTTTCTACACTCTGCACTGATTGTAGCACATCCAGAACATTGTGATCAGGTCCAGACATTGGACTTTGGATGTAAAAAAGTTGGAGATAGTCCCATGGAAGTGACTAGAAAGAGGGAATTTGAAATCATTCTGAAGAGGATCAGAAAATACCACTCCCAAACATGCTTTTGCATTTGATCGCTTTGAGCTGAAAGCAATTGAGAAACAGCAGAAACATGAAGGGCTCTCTGACCTCCCTTTTTCTACCTAGGAGGTGATAAATTTCCCACAAGAAAGGTACCTTTTCTGTGCCAGGAAGAGAAGAATATTCTTGGCCCCTGGCACAAGAAATCAATGCCAAGAAGAGTCTGTACGAACCTTTCTAAAACAGGCCTATCTTTTACTAGCTTCCCTCATGTATTTCCTAGTCACTTTCTCACAATTTACTATTCCTGACCCAAACACCTTTTTCCTTCATCTTGTCATGTCTTCGCAAAGTGTCACTATTTGTTAAAATGGCAGAGAAGCCCCCAGGTTTAACTGTTTGTTTAGGGGTTTCATTTTTTTCTCTGAATCCCCCATGCTACACAAAAATATTAACATCTAATAAGATTTGTATACTTTTTATCCTATTAATTGATCTTTTGTCAGTTGAATTCACGGGGGCAGTAATTCCCAGAGACAATACATAAGAAGGTAGAGGAAACGTCTTTCTACCCCTACACATGTGAATGAAGAAACTACTAAAGGCTCAACACCGATATGAATTTTGCCTTCAAAGAGAGATGATTCCTTCCAATTCTGAATTTCTACAGTTGTGGTACTCTGGTCTCATAATCACAAATACAGGTTATCTAAGGCAGTGATGGAAAGCAGCAGATTTCAAACATATTTGCTGATCAATCGAGGACTTTAATAACTGATTGAGCTTCTCTATTAACAAAAGATAGTGGTTTTCTCATTCCTGTTAATGTTGCATAGTTTGGAAAATAATTAAATACTGATTTCTATTTTCCTCAGTTCCTTGGCATCTTATAGTGGAACAGTGAGCAAGACTCTCCAACTTGAGCAAATTGTCTTCTTCACTTTACTTTGGGAAAGTAGTTTAGGTGCAAGGGTGCTTCATTATCTTCCAGGCTCTCTAAATAGGTGTGAGATTCCAAGCTTTATGGTCCTTGATAACTGTAACCAGATTATGTAAAGCTGCTCACAGTAGTTCCTACGGCCTATTTCTTCTTTCTTTGCTTTTTAAAGTTTTCTGAATGCCTCTAAGATTCAACATTTGGATGCCCAATGGGTATTGAAGGGGTCCATAATATGCCACTTTCACACAAAGATTATTTCGAGCTAAAGACAATGAAAAATCAACAGATGTAGGAAGAGTTCTTCACCCTCCCCTCACCTGCTTAAAAGCAAAGCATAAATTTCCCTTTGAGGAAGTTGTCCCCCATCTCCCAGGAGAAGAACTCTCCTTGCCAGAGATGGAGAGTTGACATTCTGATGAGTTTGCATAAACAGACCTTGCTAAAATAACTCTCATCTTCCATTAGTCCCTCCATAAATTTCCTAGTCACTTCCTCACAATTTATCTATCACCCTTGGAGCCCAAATCCCCTTTCCTTTGTTAAAATGGCATATAAGCCCCTGAGTCTAGCCAATTCTTGAGTTTCACTTATTTTCTGTGGACTCCTATGCACATAAAAATAAAAATCAGTGTACCTTTTCTCTTGTTAATCTATCTTTTGTTAGTTTAATTCACATGCCTAAATCTAAGAGGGTAGAGGGCAAGTTTTTCCTCCCCAACAGTGTGGTCTGTCTTAACTGTGCTGGGTGTGAAACAGTTCACCAAACTCTGTCTTTAGGGTAAATTAAATGAAATGCCAGATGGAATATTGTATTAAGTGCTCAGTAACAGTTGAGTGTGAATGAAAAAGGCCATCTTGTCTCTAGGATTTGTTGTTGGGGACTAACTCTAAACACAGTCTAGTTTTCTATAATTACAGGCATTGCTAATGAAACCAATATAGACAATAAAAAAATATCTATTCTCACTCCTTAACCTGGGTACTCCCTTTCCCCCAAAAATACTTTGCATGTCTTTGGTATTGTCTAGAAAATAAAGGGTGACACAGAGTGGGTATAGTCCCAGTGTAGTAAAATTCATGGCTGTCAGTCATGGAGCATTCTGAGATGAACAATCTGCCACATATAATACACGGACTTGGAGATAGACTCGCCCACTTAACACCATTTACAAGAACGTGGATAATATATTTGCACCCTGTGAAAATGTATCCCATGAAATTAGACCAGAGGCCATATTGGTCAGTGGGAATCTGTGGACTCCTTGACTGATTAATTGGCAGACTGATTATTCTGAAAAGACCTTTTCTCCTGAAGGGTTTTGGGTGTTGCTCATGTAATTTAGAACAAATTAAGGCCACTTGATAAGAATGTATAGCATGGGTATTGAAACTACTTGAATGTTGTGCATTCTTTAAATATTACTGATGACAAAATTCACAGTATTGATGATCATGTGCAAAGCTGTTGTCACGTATTCTCAATATGATTATACAATATGATTTCAGAGTTTCTGACATTCTAGCAATCCACAACAACAGCTTATATTTACTCAGTGCTTAGTATATGCCAGGCATGGTGCTAAGGGCTTATGCAGTCTTATTTAATTATCATAACCACTATATGGGATAAAAAACTTAATTTCCCCCATTTTACAAATAATGATGAAAACACCTAACATTTACTGACTACTTAGTAGGCACCATTTTAAGGGCTTTATGAGTCTTACTGCATTTAATCCCTTTAAGTAAAATTACCTAAAACTTGAAAATAAGACAAAAAAGACTAACTGTATCAAGGCCTTTAAAAATCTTACATAGTAATGTCTAAAAACTTGCCTAAGGGCCCTATGATTCTCTAGGAAAAGTACTTTTGACTCATCACTTATTAATATTCAGTTTCCAGGCTCTATATAAGTAGTTTCTAACTGTTAGAAAATTTACATGTTACACATAATTTTTGCAAATTATTTTTGTCTGACAGAAAAGGCAGTCACAAAGATGATGGTTCTTTTACTTGCAGGACGTTAACCTGTTCTATATCAAATGTTGCAATCTTAATGTAGCATTTTTCTCTTTTCTAATGGCTCCACATCTGTTGATTTTATCCTCTTTTAAACCTGTCTTCTCATCCTCCTGGTTCCATCAGTAAGTCAAATAAATTTCGATACAATCCTTACCACGTATATGCATGACAACTATGTTTTTAACTTTTTGAAAATTATACTTTGGCAATACTAACAATGATCTTGGGAAGCAGTTGTTACAGTTACTACTCTTATATAAAAGCTGAGGAAATTAAGACACAGAGGAGTTAATCACTTGCCCAAGAACATATGGCCAGCAATAGAGCCAGGGTGCAAACCCAGGTACTATGATATTAGACTTTACACATTTAACTTCTGAATCTTCTTCTAAGAAGGCTGGGACATGAGAAGAGTTAACTAACTTCACTAATAAGACCCTGATCTACTAGGTGTTAAGAACTTGGTTATTCTGGCTCGGATACCCCACGTGCTTAACAGTTGTATTTTGCTGTATATCATAAGTAGGCATTGCACAGTCCAAAGGAGGTAATTCATAAATGGGATAAAGGGGGATTTAAATAAATCTTAATTCTTCTCATTGTTTTTGCTAATTTCATCAGGCTTACATCAAATAGAAACCAAAATCAAACTAAGACAATGGGACAAAAGGATAGTCCAGACATTATAAAAGTGACAAAGGTTTTCTCTTCTACATCAGCATTTTTTCCTTTACCAAGATGACAAATGAGCTTGCTAATAGCCAGAATTCCAAATTCTTGGTTTTGTATCCATTCTGATTTGCACTTTAGTGCCATTAGAGAAGATTATTAGAAAGTAATTTGTATATGCACCAGTGAGAAAGCCAAGATTACTTACCAAGTGAATCAGTTCGAGAAGTTACTCATTGGCACTTACCAAACAGAGATTTCTAGGTAGTCAGATAAACACATTCCTGTTAAGAATATGTCTGCTAGTCCCTGAATTTAGCGGCTCTTTGGAAAGACGGTGGAGTAGAATCCTTCCACTCTCTATATGTGCTCTTCCCATGCTCAGTCTGACCTAGAGATACAATACATCTGAAACCAGGGGTTGCTGATGGCAATTCACACAGGAAGTTAAGTGGAGTGAGGGAATCAAATGGAAACTACAGTCTTACTCTGACCAAATGAGACAGTCAGTCCTTCATTCAGCTGATTGCTGGCAAGTCTACATAAGACCAGTGTTACTGCATTTTTTTTTTTTTTTTTTTTTTTTTTTTTTTAGGTTCCAGGGAAAAAATTTAC
This sequence comes from Manis javanica, assembly GCF_040802235.1. Classification (NCBI taxonomy): domain Eukaryota; kingdom Metazoa; phylum Chordata; class Mammalia; order Pholidota; family Manidae; genus Manis; species Manis javanica. Next base: position 90,059,900 of record NC_133166.1, read on the forward strand.
TCTCCAGGCAAGCTTGCCTGCTTTCTTTTTTTTTTTTTTTTTTTTTTTTGAGAGGGCATCTCTCATATTTATTGATCAAATGGTTGTTAACAACAATAAAATTCAGTATAGGGGGGTCAATGCTCAATGTACAATCATTAATCCATCTCAAGCCTAATTCTCGTCAGTCTCCAATCTTCTGAAGCATAACGAACAAGTTCTTACATGGTGAACGAATTCTTACAGAGTGAATAAATTCTTACATGGTGAACAGTACAAGGGCAGTCATCACAGAAACTTTCGGTTTTGATCATGCAATATGACCTATAAACCATCAGGTCAAATATGAATATTCATTTGATTTTTGTACTTGATTTATATGTTGATCCCACATTTCTCCTATTATTATTATTATTTTTATTTTTAATAAAATGCTGAAGTGGTAGGTAGATGCAAGATAAAGGTAGAAAACATAGTTTAGTGCTGTAAGAAGGCAAATGTAGATGATCAGATGATCAGGTGTGTGCCTATGGACTAAGTATTAATCCAGGCTAGACAAGGGCAGCAAGACATCCACGGATGCAGAAGATTTCTCTCAAAGCAGGGGGGGTGAGGTTCCGAGCCTCACCTCTGTTGATCCCCAAATTCTCACCTGACGGCCCCCCTGCGACTGTGCCTGTCTTAGGTTGTTCCTCCCTTGAGGAATCTTACCCGTCTCTGGCTAACCAGTCATCTTCCGGGGCCATACAGGGAAATGTAAAGTTGGTAAGTGAGAGAGAAGCCATATTGTTTGCAAAGGTTAGCTTTTTACTTCTTTGCAGATTTATGCCCTGTGGCTTCTATGCCCAGCACTTGTCTCGAGGTATCTTTACCACCTGGAGGAATTATGATACTCGGTAAATTCGATATGAGGCACGAATTCTATTTAAAGTTTGTAATTAGGAAGGAAGAAGAAAAGCTATAGATGTAGCATATGAAGGAAACTTGGGAGGATTGATTATTTCTTTGACATATCTTCTTGTATAGTACCTTAAGTATGTATAGGTTTTAAACTACTAACTAATTTGCACACACATATTGACATAATAGGAATACGGTGACATAAACAAAGCAAATCTATAATTACCAGCCATCTCCAGTGAGGCCAAGAAAACCATTTAGGCACCCTAGGCATTTGTGAAAATTTATCTATGATATGATGGATATTTTCCAACTGTACTTGAACCATCAGACAAATTAAAGCAGCCCATTTCTGGGATCTGTTCACATCCCATATGTTCTTTTAACCATAGATAGTCTATAGTCATGAGATTTTGGGGTGCTACAACTTGCACCCCTCCCAACTCCTGGTTGAGTTCCAACAGTACAGATCCAGTCAAATTCGTTGTCTCACTGTATGCACATGCCAGCCTAGACATCTCCCTCCTCCTTCTTATGGCAAGTCCAGGAGATGGTGGGCTGGATGCAGCCACAACCGCAGCATCGTCCGGATCCCTGTGGAGGCTTTTTGATGATCATCCCCCGGCACGAGTCCTCCAGAGAGTGCTGATGCCGGAAGCTCCTCCTCATATCGTATCTTAGTTCATTTTCTGGGTATCCAAGCTAGGCCTTGATCTTCTGCGTAGAAACAAACAGACCCTTTGCCCACACTTTGACATGCCCTCTATACCACTGTGCAGAACTCATTGGAGGTCAGCACACAGTAACTGCTTTTTTTTTTTTTTTTTAATTAAGAGAAAGGAATATTATCAGAAAAGAGTACCTCCATAGCTGATCATCTGACACCCTTTAAGTGATCAACATTAAGGATATTTAAAGCATGCGTTGATCTTTGATTTACCAATAGTTTTATCCTGTTAAGGAGTAATCCCCCTTTTCTTTCTTTCTTTCTTTTTTTTTTTTTAAATTTTTAATCTACACTTACCTGAAGAATACTATGTTTACTATGCTCTCCCCTATATCAGGTCCCCCCTAACAACCACATTACGGTTACTGTCCATCAGCTTAGCAAAATGTAGAGTCACTACTTGTCCTCTCTGTGTTGTGCAGCCCACCCTCCCCTTTCTCCCTCCCCCCCATGCATGCTAATCTTAATACCCCCCTTCTTCTTCCCCCCCCTTATCCCTCCCTGCCCACCCATCCTCCCCAGTTCCTTTCCCTTTGGTACCTGTTAGTCCATTTTTGGGTTCTGTAATTCTGCTGCTGTTTTGTTCCTTCAGTTTTTCCTTTGTTCCTATACTCCTCAGATGAGTGAAATCATTTGGTATTTCTCTTTCTCCGCTTGGCTTATTTCACTGAGCATAATACTCTCCAGCTCCATCCATGTTGCTGCAAATGGTTGGATTTTTCCACTTCTTATGGCTGAGTAGTATTCCATTGTGTATATGTACCACATCTTCTTTATCCATTCATCTACAGATGGACATTTAGGTTGCTTCCAATTCTTGGCTATTGTAAATAGTGCTGCGATAAACATAGGAGTGCATCTGTCTTTCTCAAACTTGATTGCTGCGTTCTTAGGGTAAATTCCTAGGAGTGGAATTCCTGGGTCAAATGGTAAGTCTGTTTTGAGCATTTTGATGAACCTCCATACTGCTTTCCACAATGGTTGAACTAATTTACATTCCCACCAGCAGTGTAGGAGGGTTCCCCTTTCTCCACAGCCTCGCCAACATTTGTTGTTGTTTGTCTTTTGGATGGCAGCTATCCTTACTGGTGTGAGGTGATACCTCATTGTAGTTTTAATTTGCATTTCTCTGATAATTAGCGATGTGGAGCATCTTTTCATGTGTCTCTTGGCCATCTGTATTTCTTTTTTGGAGAACTGTCTGTTCAGTTCCTCTGCCCATTTTTTAATTGGGTTATTTGTTTTTTGTTTGTTGAGGCGTGTGAGCTCTTTATATATTCTGGACGTCAAGCCTTTATCAGATCTGTCATTTTCAAATATATTCTCCCATACTGTAGGGTTCCTTTTTGTTCTATTGATGGTGTCTTTCGCTGTACAGAAGCTTTTCAGCTTAATGTAGTCCCACTTGCTCATTTTTGCTGTTGTTTTCCTTGCCCGGGGAGATATGTTCAAGAAGAGATCACTCATGTTTATGTCTAAGAGGTTTTTGCCTATGTTTTTTTCCAAGAGTTTAATGGTTTCGTGACTTACATTCAGGTCTTTGATCCATTTTGAGTTTACCTTTGTATATGGGGTTAGACAATGGTCCAGTTTCATTCTCCTACATGTAGCTGTCCAGTTTTGCCAGCACCATCTGTTGAAGAGACTGTCATTTTGCCATTGTATGTCCATGGCTCCTTTATCAAATATTAATTGACCATATATGTTTGGGTTAATTTCTGGGGTCTCTAATCTGTTCCACTGGTCTGTGGCTCTGTTCTTGTGCCAGTACCAAATTGTCTTGATTACTATGGCTTTGTAGTAGAGCTTGAAGTTGGGGAGTGAGATCCCCCCTACTTTATTCTTCTTTTTCAGGATTGCTTTGGCTATTCGGGGTCTTTGGTGTTTCCATATGAATTTTTGAATTATTTGTTCCAATTCATTGAAGAATGTTGCTGGTAATTTGAGAGGGATTGCATCAAATTTGTATATTGCTTTCGGCAGGATGGCCATTTTGACGATATTAATTCTTCCTAGCCATGAGCATGGGATGAGTTTCCATTTATTAGTGTCCCCTTTAATTTCTCTTAAGAGTGACTTGTAGTTTTCAGAGTATAAGTCTTTCACTTCCTTGGTTAGGTTTATTCCTAGGTATTTTATTCTTTTTGATGCAATGGTGAATGGAATTGTTTTCCTGATTTCTCTTTCTATTGATTCGTTGTTAGTGTATAGGAAAGCTACAGATTTCTGTGTGTTGATTTTGTAACCTGCAACTTTGCTGTACTCCGATATCAGTTCTAGTAGTTTTGGAGTGGAGTCTTTAGGGTTTTTTATGTACAGTATCATATCATCTGCAAATAGTGACAGTTTAACTTCTTCTTTACCAATCTGGATTCCTTGTATTTCTTTGTTTTGTCTGATTGCCGTGGCTAGGACCTCCAGTACTATGTTAAATAACAGTGGGGAGAGTGGGCATCCCTGTCTGGTTCCCGATCTCAGTGGAAATGCTTTCAGCTTCTCGCTGTTCAGTATAATGCTGGCTGTGGGTTTATCATATATGGCCTTTATTATGTTGAGGTACTTGCCCTCTATTCCCATTTTGCTGAGAGTTTTTATCATGAATGGATGTTGAATTTTGTCAAATGCTTTTTCAGCATCTATGGAGATGATCATGTGGTTTTTGTCTTTCTTTTTGTTGATGTGGTGGATGATGTTGATGGATTTTCGAATGTTGTACCATCCTTGCATCCCTGGGATGAACCCCACTTGGTCATGGTGTATGATCCTTTTGATATACTGTTGAATTCTGTTTGCTAATATTTTATTGAGTATTTTTGCATCTACGTTCATCAGGGATATTGGTCTGTAATTTTCTTTTTTGGTGGGGTCTTTGCCTGGTTTTGGTATTAGGGTGATGTTGGCTTCATAGAATGAGTTTGGGAGTATTCCCTCTTCTTCTATTTTGTGGAACACTTTAAGGAGAATGGGTATTATGTCTTCTCTGTGTGTCTGATAAAATTCCGAGGTAAATCCGTCCGGCCCCGGGGTTTTGTTCTTGGGTAGTTTTTTGATTACTGTTTCAATTTCTTTGCTTGTAATTGGTTTGTTTAACTTTTGTGTTTCTTCCTTGGTCAGTCTTGGGAGGTTGTATTTTTCTAGGAAGTTGTCCATTTCTTCTAGGTTTTCCAGCTTGTTGGCATATAGGTTTTCATAGTAGTCTTTAATAATTCTTTGTATTTCTGTGGAGTCTGTCGTGATTTTTCCATTCTCATTTCTGATTATGTTGATTTGTGTTGACTCTCTTTTTCTCTTAATAAGTTGGGCTAGAGGCTTATCTATTTTGTTTATTTTCTCAAAGAACCAGCTCTTGGTTTCGTTGATTTTTGCTATTGTTTTATTCTTCTCAATTTTGTTTATTTCTTCTCTGATCTTTATTATGTCCCTCCTTCTGCTGACTTTAGGCCTCATTTGTTCTTCTTTTTCCAGTTTTAATAATTGTGATGTTAGACTATTCATTTGGGATTGTTCTTCCTTCTTCAAGTGTGCCTGGATTGCTATATACTTTCCTCTTAAGACTGCTTTCGCTGCATCCCACAGAAGTTGGGGCTTAGTGTTGTTGTTGTCATTTGTTTCTATATATTCCTTGATCTCTATTTTGATTTGTTCATTGATCCATTGATTATTTAGTAGCATATTGTTAAGCCTCCATGTGTTTGTGAGCCTTTTTGTTTTCTTTGTAGAATTTATTTCTACTTTCATACCTTTGTGGTCTGAAAAATTGGTTGGTAGAATTTCAATATTGTGGAATTTACTGAGGCTCTTTTTGTGAGCTAGTATGTGGTCTATTCTGGAGAATGTTCCATGTGCACTTGAGAAGAATGTATATCCTGTTGCTTTTGGATGTAAAGTTCTATAGATGTCTATTAGGTCCATCTGTTCTAGTGTGTTGTTCAGTGCCTGTGTGTCTTTACTTATTTTCTGCCCGGTGGATCTATCCTTTGGGGTGAGTGGTGTGTTGAAGTCTCCTACAATGAATGCATTGCAGTCTATTTCCCTCTTTAGTTCTGTTAGTATTTGCTTCACATATGCTGGTGCTCCTGTATTGGGTGCATATATATTTAGAATGGTTATATCCTCTTGTTGGACTAAGCCCTTTATCATTATGTAGTGGCCTTCTTTATCTCTTGTTACTTTCTTTGTTTTGAAGTCTATTTTGTCTGATATTAGTACTGCAACCCCTGCTTTCTTCTCACTGTTGTTTGCCTGAAATATGTTTTTCCATCCCTTGACTTTTAGTCTATGCTTATCTTTGGGTTTAAGGTGAGTTTCTTGTAAGCAGCATATAGATGGGTCTTGCTTTTTTATCCATTCTATTACTCTATGTCTTTTGATTGGTGCATTAAGTCCATTTACATTTAGGGTGACTATTGAAAGATATGTACTTATTGCCATTGCAGGCTTTAGATTCGTGGTTACCAAAGGTTCAAGGTTAGCTTCTTTAGTATCTTACTGCCTAACTTAGCTCGCTTATTGAGCTGTTATATACACTGTCTGGAGAGTCTTTTCTTCTCTCCCTTCTTATTCCTCCTCCTCCCTTCTTCATATGTTGTGTGTTTTGTTCTGTGCTCTTTTTAGGGGTGCTCCCATCTAGAGCAGTCCCTGTAGGATGCCCTGTAGAGGTGGTTTGTGGGAAGCAAATTCCCTCAGCTTTTGCTTGTCTGGGAATTGTTTGATCCCACCATCATATTTAAATGATAGTCGTGCTGGATACAGTATCCTTGGTTCAAGGCCCTTCTGTTTCATTGCATTAAGTATATCATGCCATTCTCTTCTGGCCTGTAGGGTTTCTGTTGAGAAGTCTGATGTTAGCCTGATTGGTTTTCCTTTATAGGTGACCTTTTTCTCTCTAGCTGCCTTTAAAACTCTTTCCTTGTCCTTGATCCTTGCCATTTTAATTATTATGTGTCTTGGTGTTGTCCTCCTTGGATCCTTTCTGTTGGGGGTTCTGTATAATTCCATGGTCTGTTCGATTATTTCCTCCCCCAGTTTGGGGAAGTTTTCAGCAATTATTTCTTCAAAGACACTTTCTATCCCTTTTCCTCTTTCTTCCTCTTCTGGTATCCCTATAATACGAATGTTTTTCCTTTTGTATTGGTCACATATTTCTCTTAGTGTTGTTTCATTCCTGGAGATCCTTTTATCTCTCTCTATGTCAGCTTCTATACGTTCCTGTTCTCTGGCTTCTATTCCTTCAATGGCCTCTTGCATCTTATCCATTCTGCTTATAAATCCTTCCAGGGATTGTTTCACTTCTGTGATCTCTTTCCTGACATCTGTGATCTCCTTCCGGACTTCATCCCACTGCTCTTGCATTTTTCTCTGCATCTCATCCCACTGCTCTTGCATTTTTCTCTGCATCTCATCCCATTGCTCTTGCATTTTTTTCTGCATCTCTGTCAGCATGTTCATGATTTTTATTTTGAATTCTTTTTCAGGAGGACTAGTTAGGTCTGTCTCCTTCTCAGGTGTTGTCTCTGTGATCTTTGTCTGCCTGTAGTTTTGCCTTTTCATGGTGATAGAGATAGTCTGCAGAGCTGGTACAAGTGACCGCTGGAAGAGCTTCCCTTCTTGTTGGTTTGTAGCCTTTTCCTGGGAGAATAGCGACCTCTAGTGGCTTGTGCTGGGCAGCTGTGCGCAGACAGGGCTTCTGCTTCCTGCCCAGTTGCTTTGGGGTTTATCTCCACTGTTGCTGTGGGCTTGGCCTGGCTGGGGCTGTTCCTCCAAAATGGTGGAGCCCCGTTAGAGGGGGAGCAGCCAGGAGACTATTTATCTCCGTAAGGGGCCTCTGTGCTCCCTGCTGCCCAGGGGGTTAGAGTGCCCAGAGATCCCCAGATTCCCTGCTTCTGGTCTAAGTGACCTGTCCTGCCCCTTTAAGATTTCCAAAAAGCACTCTCCAAACCAAAACAACAACAGCAACAATGAGAGAGGGAACAGAAAGGAAAAAAAAAAAAGAAAAAACACGCAATTTTTTTTTTTTTCCTCAGGTGCCGGTCCCAGGCACCCGCGCACTGGTCCTGCTGCCCTGTCTCCCTAGCACCAGGGTCCCTGTCCTTTCAAGGCTTCCAAAAAGCACCCACCCACCGGTCCCGCAGGGAAGGAACGCTCAATATTCTTGGTCCTCAGGCACTGGTCCCACGCACCCGCTCACCAGTCCCGCCGCCCTGCCTCCCTAGCACCGGGGTCCCTGTCCCTTCAAGGCTTCCAAAAAGCACTTGGCAAAAAGAGAGAAAAAAAAAGGGGAAAAACGCGCGATTTCTTCCGTCCTCAGGTGCTGGTCTCAGGCACCCACCCACCGGTCCCGCAGGGAAAAATGCGGGATATTCTTTGTCCTCAGGTGCCGGTCCCAGGCACCCGCTCACCAGTCCCGCCGCCCTGCCTCCCTAGCACCGGGGTCCCTGTCCCTTTTAGGCTTCCAAAAAGCACTCGCAGAAAAGAGGAAAAAAAAAAGGGGAAAAACGCGCGATTTCCTCTGTCCTCAAGTGCCGGTCTCAGGCACCCGCCCACCGGTCCCGCAGGGAAAAACGGGGGATATTCTTTGTCCTCAGGCGCCGGTCCCAGCCACCCGCTCACCAGTCCCGCCACCGTGCCTCCCTAGCACTGGGGTCCCCGTCCCTTCAAGGCTTCCAAAAAGCGCTTGCCAAAAAGAGAAAAAAAAAAAGGGGAAAAACGCGCGACCTCCTCCGTCCTCAGGCACCGGTCTCAGGCACCCGCCCCCAGGTCTCGCAGGGAGAAACGCGGGATATTCTTTGTCCTCCGGCGCCGTTCCCAGGCACCTCCTCACCGGTCCCGCCACCCTGCCTCCCCAGCAACGGGGGCCCGTCCCTCTAAGGCTTCCAAAAAGCGCTCGCCAAAAAAAAAAAACTGCTCCGGTTTCTCTCCACCCGCCGGGAGCCGGGGGGAGGGGCGCTCGGGTCCCGCCGGGCTGGGGCTTGTATCTTACCCCCTTCACAAGGCGCTGGGTTCTTGCAGGTGTGGATGTGGTCTGGATGTTGTCCTGTGTCCTGTGGTCTCTATTTTAGGAAGATTTTTCTTTGTTATATTTTCATAGCTCTATGTGTTTTTGGGAGGAGATTTCCACTGCTCTACTCACGCCGCCATCTTGGCTCCCGCCCTCTGCATTTTTAAAGAGAAACCCAAACTTCAGATTTTTAGGTAAAAACTTCTTGTAAATGTTGGCAATTATTTTAATTTTTTTAAGCCTGTGCCAACCAGACAAAACACATCTGAGGTCCAAATTTATCCCAGAGGCTATTGGTCCACAACTTCTGCTTAAAATAAACCTATTATGGAAAAATCTAGATTTATGCACATGTTAATAAGGGGGCATAATTATGGTTTAAAAAAGATACATCAGAGATTTTTTTAGGGGGCTTCTTCTCTGTATTTAAAGTATTACCAGGGTCAGGGAAACCTAATGTTTAACTCACTTTGAATAATACATCAATTATGTAAAACACCTTATTTGCAGAGACTACCAAATTTTGTTTGGTTCTATCCTAGTTCTTTTAATTCAGAACTATTCTTTTTTTTGTTTTGTTTTGTTTTGAGAGGGCATCTCTCATATTTATTGATCAAATGGTTGTTAACAACAATAAAATTCTGTATAGGGGACTCAATGCTCAATGCACAATCACTAATTCACCCCCAGCCTAATTCTCATCAGTCTCCAATCTTCTGAAGCATAACGAACAAGTTCTTACATGGTGAAAAAATTCTTACATATTGAATAAGTTCTTACATGGTGAACAGTACAAGGGCAGTCATCACAGAAACTTTCGGTTTTGATCACACATTATGAACTATAAACAATCAGGTCAAATATGAATATTCATTTGATTTTTATACTTGATTTATATGTGGATCCCACATTTCTCCCTTTATTATTATTATTATTATTATTTTAAATAAAATGCTGAAGGGGTAGGTAGATGCAAGATAAAGGTAGAAAACATAGTTTAGTGTTGTAAGAGAGCAAATGTAGATGATCAGGTGTGTGCCTGTAGACTATGTGTTAATCCAAGCTAGACAAGGGTAATAATACATCCACGGATGCAGAAGATTTCTCTCAAAACAGGGGGGGTGAGGATCTAAGCCTCACTTCTGTTGATCCCCAATTTCTCACCTGATGGCCCCCCTACGACTGTGCCTGTCTTAGGTGGTTCCTCCCTTGAGGAATCTTACCCGACTCTGGCTAACCAGTCATCTTCCAGGGCCATACAGGGAAATGTAAAGTTGGTAAGTGAGAGAGAAGCCATATTGTTTGAAAAGCTTAGCTTTTTACCTCTTTGCAGATTTATGCCCTGTGGCTTCTATGCCCAGCATTTGTCTTGAGGTATCTTTACCACTTGGAGGAGTTATGATACTCGGTGAATTCGATATGAGGCACGAATTCTATTTAAGGGTTGTAATTAGGAAGGAAGAAGAAAAGCTATAGAGGTAGCAGATGGAAGAAAACATGGGAAGATTGATTATTTCTTTGACATATCTTCTTGTAGTGTAACATAAGCATGTATAGGTTTTAAATTACTAATTAAATTGCATGCACACATTAACATAATAGGAATACAGCTACATAACCAAAACAGACCTACAATTACCAGCCATATCCAGTGAAACCAAGAAAACCAGTTAGGCACACTAGGCATTTGTGAAAATTTGCCTATGATATAATGGATATTGTCCAACTGTACTTGAACAGTCTGAGAGAAATCAGACAAATTAAAACAACACATTCCTGGGAACTGTTCACATCCCATATGTTCTTTCAACAGTAGATAGTCTGTAGTTGCAAGAGTTTGGAGCGCTACAACTTGCACTTCTCCTAATTCTTGGTTGAGTTCCAACAGTATAGATCCAGTCAAATTTGTTGTTTTACTGTATGTACAGGCCAGCTTAGATATCTCCTTCATTCCAATGGCAAGTCCAGGAACCAGTGGGATGAATGCAGCTACAACTGCAGCATTGCCTGGATCTTTGTTGAGGTTTTTTGATGATCATCTTCTGGTATGTCTCTTCCAGAGAGTGCTGAAGTTGGAAGTTCTTCTTCATATCCTATCTTAGTTCATTATCTGGGTAGCCAAATTAGGCTTTGGTCCTCTGTATAAACACAAACAGACCCTTTGCTCACACTTTGACATGCCCTTTATACCATTGTGTAGAGAAAGGAATATTATCAGAAAAGTGTACATCCATAGCCGATCATCTGACACCCTTTAAGTGATCAAAATTAAGGATATTTAAAGCATGCATTAATCATTGATTTACAGTTAGTTTTATCCTATCAGGGAGTAATCCCTCTTCTCTTTCTTTCTTTTTTTTTGTTATCTTTAATCTACACTTACATGAAGAATATTATGTTTACTAGGCTCTCCCCTATAAACCCCTTTACAGTCACTGTCCATCAGCATAGCAAAATGTTGTAGAATCACTACTTGTCTTCTCTGTCTTATATAGCCCTCCCCTTTCTCCCACCCCACCCATGCATGCTAATCTTTAATTCAGAACTATTCTAATTAAACTTAACACTTCACTCATTCAACAGACATATATAAGGTAGCCACTAGGTAATGAGAAATTTTCAAGGTGCTGTAAGTACCAGGATAACTAAGATTTGGGCCTGGAGGAACACAGTTCACTGGACGGTGATGTGTAAGAATGCACATACCTTTGGAACCGATGTGAGTCCTGAATCTAATTGTTATTAGCTCTATTACCTGTTACTGGCTCTCTTAACCATCCCAGTTTGTTTTCTCAACTGAAAAATGAAAGAAATAATTCCACCATTCTAAGAGCTCATTACATATATGGAAAAGCAGTAGGCATATAGTAGGTGCTCAACATATGGCTAACTAAATTAAATCTTCTTCAAAATCCACATTCTCTTCTTTTGATTAAGTAGAAAATTTTGTTGCATATGACATAAACTCAATTGAAACTGGCTAGGCAAAAAGACGTGTGTGTGTGTATGTGTTTTATTTAGGAATACAAAAACAAATCAAAAGAAGAGTTCAATAACCAAACCACGGTCAGGCAGGAAGGGCCTGGAATGCCTTCAGGGCTCTCTCTTGCTCTCTCCTCTCTCTGTTGTTTTTTACTGCAGTTCGGCTTCCTCCGCATGAGATAGCACAGATGCCATGGACAGTACCAAAGCCTCATGTTTCATAGCTCTTACCTCCAAGAAGGCCCACCCCGTTATTTTAGTACCAGTTCAAAGAGGGCTGAGAAAGGACTGTGATAGGCTTGGCTTGGGCCAGCACCCACTTCTAAAGCAATCACCCAAAACCGTGGAATTGAATTATGTGTCCACATGGAAGTTTCCTAAAACCACATAAGCACCTAGGGAAGAAACCATTCTAAGGAGAAGGGGAGATGCTGGTCTCATGAGAGGGGAAGGCTCTTGGACAGGCACATGGCCAACAATCTCAACCCCTTTAGACTGGATTCAAGACACAGGCAACTGGCTTCTTCTCCACTAAGAATATCTACAGTAGGTGAGAACTAATGCCCCTCAAGAAAATGGAAGTATCTTTCAGAAAAGGATGATTTCTGGACAGTCAAGAAATGACAAATATCTATCACATACCTGATTATGTTCCACATTGATAAGTTGGACTCAGGTTTTCTGCCTTTATCTAGTATAATCCTCCAGCTAATGTGTCTTCTGGAACCCCTCTCCCTCCTGTTTCTGTACTTGATCGGGGAGGTTCTACCTGATAAGCCCACAATCCATAACCATACACAGTCTTCACCTCCTGCTTCTCCTTGTGTGCATCTAATAATAGTATCTGACATCAGAATAACTATCACTACCCCACAATTACCTGATTATTTGTGGTTTATAGCACCTCCACAAAGGGGAGGACAAGCATTTCTATCCCATTTCACAAATGATGAAATAATTCCAAACAGATTACAGAAGTGAACTAAGATCTAAGCTTACTATATAGTTTTTACATTGACTCATTATATGCTGAGTTTTCCCTAGACTCATAAGTTCCTCAGAGGACTAGAATCTCCCTGGCTTTAAATGCTGTTCCCATGAGCACTGAGCACAGGTCTAGACCGGATGTGCAGCAAGGTGAGCTGTCAACAGATGGTCTCACAAATGTCTTTGCCTCCAAAACAACCCTGAGCTGCATGTTCAGAATGCTCAGGGATGTCCCCACATGATGCTCCATAAACCCAGAACCCCATGAACCAATGTGTAAGGATAAAATATTGACCCTCACCATTTCTAACTGTGCAAAATAAAAGTATCTCATGGGAAGCCAAAGCCACTTCCAGACACTTGTAAGAATTTTATTCAGGTATAATTAACATACCACAAACAGTACACATTTACGGTGCTTAATTTGGTGTTTGAACTTTTTAAACACAATCACTGCATCAACCATCAGCACAATCAAAATAGTGAACATATGTTTCACTCCCCAAAGTTTCCTTCTGCCTCTATGCAATCTCTCCCCCTTGCCCTCCTCTCCGTCTTTATCCTCAAGAGCGCATGGATCTGCTTCTGTCACTATATGTTAGCTCACATTCTGTAGAATTTTATACAAATGGAATCACACAGTATTTACTCCTTTTGTCCTGACTTCTATCAGCATAGCTGTTTTGAGATTTATCCATATTGCTATGGATGAATGAGTGGTTCATTATTTTTTATTGCTGACTAACATTCCATCGTATGGATCTGCCACAATTTGTTCATTCATTCACCTGATGCTGAACATTTGGGTCACTTCTACTTTGGGGCTAGGGCAAATTAATCTGACATGAGTGGTGAACAAAGTGTAGTTTGGACTTATGTTTTTATTTCTGGGACAAATACATAGGATCATATTGTTTTCCAAGGGTGGTGATATAATTTGTCCTTCCCACCAGCAGTGTATAAGAGTTCCAGTTCCTCCACATGTTTGCTGATACTGGGTATGCTCGGTCTTCTTCATTTTAGCCATTCTACAAGGTAGCATTCCATTTGTTTTTTAACTTGCATTTTCCTGACCAACAATGTTGACCATCTTTCATGCACTTAAAAGCCATCTATATATCCTTGTGGGTGGTGTCTGGGCAAATACTTGGCCTTATTAAATATTTGGTTATTTTCGTACTGAGTTCGAGAATTCTGTGTATATTCTAACTGCAAGTCCTTTATCACATGTGTGCATCACAGATGTTTTCCCAACGTGTGGATTTTTTTATTACCTTAACAGTGTCTTTCAAAAAGCAGGTTTTTAATTTAGTGAAGTTCAATTCAGTGTTATTTTAAGGGTCATACTTTTAATGCTAGACATTTTTGAATCTTTAGAAATCTGTTTGTTACTTAAAGCAGGAAACTGGGGAGAATGAGGAGAAGGGGGAGATAATGGAGGAGAAAAGGACTTACTAAAATTAACCAGTGACTTGGCTGTAGCTAGCAAACTTTGCTCTAAAGGGGCCATTACAATGCTTTTATTCTGTGGGGTGACACACACACACACAGAGCTATTTAAGCACTTTCCAGAAAAGATGAAAATGTTCCCAGACGGCAGTTCTGGCTGTGTTGTCACATCCAGTTGGCTTTATTAGGTTTGTGGGCAGTTTTTTGCTTGTTTAATATTTTTATTCTTTCTTCTTGACACAGAAGAAAGAATATTCCAGAGTTCTGTTTGGATTCAGAACACTTATGTCCAAAACATGTCCCTTTTGGCATTCCTAAAATTGTTCAGCCAAGACTGACTTAAATTCTGTGTTGATAACTGCAGATGATCCCCAGAAGTCCATCTCAGGCTGGCAGTGCTGGGAGTGTGACAGGTGTTTTCTTTGAGTAGCACAACAGACACTGTTGCTGGGATGCCCTTGTAGAATCAAGGATGGTAGATGGGATTTGCATCTGCATTACCACATACATGCCAGACAGTCCAGCGTGGATTCTGGAGCTGTGCCCTGTACCTGTACCTCAGGATCATCGGGTGGTATTTTCATCAGACTCCTGATTACATAACCACCCAGGAGTGGCCCTCCTGCGGTGCACCCAGATACATGGCAGGCCCACAAACTGCCCAGATGTGTTATGATCAATCATTCTGCCCTTTTCCTGAGTTCATAGACAAAATAGAGAGCTCTGTGCACACTCAACGTTTTGCAGCATCCTGCAGCTTCCTGTGTGAGGTGCGGCTGCAAATCAGTAACACCATCTGTGGTGTTACCTGCCTGCAGCCTGCGGAAAACTGCCTTCCCAGCTGCTGTCTCCCTGCAGGGTTGCTGAGGCCTGGGATTTCCCTGAAGGCCATGGCTGGCAGGAGCAAGCAGTACTGAAGGGCAGCCCATCAACGGAGCACACATCCTGTTTCAGAGTCATCTGCAATGTGCTTGATCATTGGGAAATGCCCGGGCACGGTTGTGTCGATTTTTTTCAGATTGCAATCCATCACACAAGCCCATTTTCCTTCCTGGTGTGGAGAACTGATATCTGACTGAGAAACATTACCCAAAGCCAGAGTTTACCTCACCTCTGCCTTCCTGGATTACAAGTGGCCAGGTTGAATGTATCATAGAAACCATCTCATTGGAAGTGAGTGGGTAGAGGGGGAATAAGGAATGAAACCTAAATTTCTAACAGACTAAAATAGCTCCAGTAAGGTTTCCACTAAAATATTTAACTGAATTTGAGGAGGCAGAGGGGGGCTTGGCTTTTGGATTAAGTCATTCTACAGCCCTAAGAGAATCCAAAAAGAGAACATACGACAAGGAGTTTCAGATAATAATTCTGGGGAAAATGTATCTAAAGAGCCTAAGAAAGACACCATGGATGAAAGAAGGCAAGTCTTCGCAGACTTGGAGAACTAAAGGGAAGATGCTCAGCTGGGCTTCTGGACACTGGGCTGCACACCTCCCATGGTGCCCTGGAATGAAGGTGCCATGGAAAGTCCTCTCTATGAAGGAGTCTTGGGGGCAGGAAGGAAAGAAACCATCAACTGCAGGACTACTTGTGCCAGACAATGAGCACTGGGAGGAAGCTGAGCAGGGATTATCCTGCACAACAGTAACTCACCTCATCCAAACAATCATGCTGTGAAGTAGGCGTTCTTTCCCCCACTTTTAAGCCAGTGCTCAGAGGAGTTCCCTTAATTCATTCACTTACCCCAACATTTACTAAGTGGCTTCTATGTGTCAGCACTCTGACGGTCACTGGGGATACAAAGATGAATGAGACGCAGCCCCTGACTTTCAGGAGCTCATGATCAATGCCACCCAGGTCATGGGAACAGGCACATCCATAAGATTACAATATAATGCTCTGTTTTAGTTCAACTATTCAGTCAATCTGAGTGGCGATGCAATATTAGAACAGCTGTAAGACTAGAGAAACGAGTCATGGATTTGGCCTGAACCAGTTGTGGAAGGCTCCTCATTGGGAGTGACCTTGAACCAGGTTCTGAAAGGCAAAGAAATTAACCATGCAAAGCAGGGCAAAGTGCTTTCTGGACAGAGTCCTGAGCTACTGCATCTCAAAAAGGAGTTTGAGCCTGGCTCAAACTGAGAAGTCCTTGTCTTTGAGCCTCACTAGCTACTAGGGTCTCAGCCTTGGAAGTTCCTAGGCTCCCAGAACCTGGCTGCCTCTAAGGGAGTGGGAATGGCTGCAGTCAGGGTGAAGGCCCAGGCTTCTGGGAGCCAAGATAGGCTCTGATGATCCCATTTTGACTCTGCTCCTAGACTGGGGGACCATTATTTACTCTTTAGCTTCTGAGACTTGAGAGGCAGGTCCTAAGAATCTCTGAAAGTAAGACAAGGAACACTGACCACTTCCACCTTTCATGTGAGAGTCCCAAATAGTTTACTCCTCATAAAATCAAATAAATTACTTCTTAGCACCCTGTGGTTAATGAGAGCCAGCATTTACTGAGCACTTACTAAGTACCTAGTATTGTTCTTAACCTTTACACATATAAACTCAATAGATGTAGTTAAGTATATTCCCCATTTAATTGATGAGGAAAATGAGGCACAGAGAGGTCAGGTTGATCTAGTGTGAACCCAGGTACTTGTTCAGTTAGGAGAAGCTCTAGAAATCAAGACTTGCACCTAGAGAGAAGCAACTGAGGTTTCTGCAAGAGACAGCAATATTCTGCTAGGTAAGCGCTCACAGATGAATTTCTACTGTAGACATCCTTTTCAGGGCTTAAAACTCCTGTACACCCAAGTCAAGGTCAGCAGACCAGGGAACAAGTGCCATTGAAAAGATAGTTTGTTATAGGTGTTACAGATACTAAGAGGAGAGGGCATGCCATTCCATGTGGGCCCCATGGGGAAGCACCAGGGTCAGGCTGGAGGCAAAGGGAACAGGGAACACGTGAGCAAGAGTCTTTACTGTGATTTACTTAAATTAAAAAAATGGGTGAGGCAGGGAAAGCGGGCTTAGCACCGGCTTGTTTGAATCATCTGAGCAAGCTCTGGGGCATAAGCTGTCTCTGGTAGTCTGGTACTTGGCCCTGGGGTAATGGGGGCAGGAGAATAGTGGCTCTGAGTGTGAGAACCAGGTAGAGGAGCTGGATGGCTTATGGCTTTGGTTTGATTGATTTGCATATGAAAGCTATGTTTACAAGCCAGTCCTTCACTGCCTCTGGGAACTGGCTAACCCTGGGAGGGACAGTCCCTCCATGGTCGGCCAGCAAGGCCCCAAGATGTCAAGGTCAAGGCACGAAATG
The DNA here is from genome assembly GCF_040802235.1 of Manis javanica. Lineage (NCBI taxonomy): Eukaryota > Metazoa > Chordata > Mammalia > Pholidota > Manidae > Manis > Manis javanica. The sequence goes on from NC_133166.1 coordinate 90,077,228, forward strand.
CAGAAACTAGAAAACGTGGGTATTACAGAAGACAGCTGCTGGAGTCAGCTCTTCCACCTCTCTCCAGGGTCCTGCCTTACGTGGCTCTTATCAGACTGAGGTGCTCTGATTCATCCTGGGAACACTCCATTTTCTCTGATTTGCATCTTAAAATTAAAATATCCAAATTCAGCAATGGATTTGGAGCTCGCACATGTTTTATGTGAGGCTGGTTTCCCTAGATCAAACATAACTTCCTCTTTCGAAGAAGGATTTTTAAGTCTCTAAATTGCTGAAAATGGGACTATGGATCCCTACTTCATGTATGAATAGCTAGTTGGTCCAACCAATTGTGGGTCAACTGCTGAGAAAAAAATTAAAAGCTCCTCTCCACATGAGTCACCTTAATAGTTATAACAGTGAGGGTAAGGCCAGGGATTCTCAGACGAGTTCTTAACCACGGCTGCAAATTAGAGTCACCAGGGTAGCCTTTAAGACATGCCAATATTTGGGCCCTGCAGCAGACCAATGAAATCAGAATCTTTGAAGGTGTGGCCTGGGTAGCAATACATTTCAAAAATTCTCTGTGTGATTCTAATGTTCAGCCAACATTGAATACCATTGTCCTATAATTGGCTACATTTTTAAAGAACTTGACAATGTCATTAGAATAGCTGGTTACCACCCAAATGGATGATGGAAAATCAAGATTTCTGGTTAATTTGGGACCATCCAGATTTTACAACTTTCTTGTCCTAAAAGGCCTTGGTTAGAAGTACTTGTTGTCTGCTGCTTCCTTCTTTCAGCAACTCTAAAACCATCTGCCTTCCCCTTTATGATGCCTTGATGGCCTCACCAGACAGACTGAAAGAATATCCCATTACTCCCTTCACTCTGTGAAACCTAAAAATTGCTGGAGGCTCTCATAGATTCCAAGAGGCATGTTTCAGTTCCAGTTGCCATTCTGGTAAGAAATTGGAGACCTGCCTTCTAGGCATGTCCCTGCTTCTGATGGAGTTTGAGTGCAATACCAAGAGGGAAACAAGAGCAGGATGCCTGTTCCTTGCGAGATTTCTGGGGCCCTGGCTGAGGTCTTCGCACTCTACTTACTGAGAGAAGAAGCCGCAGAGCTATTCACCCAAATCAGCTCAGTTCTGCTGCAGTTTGTGTTTACATAGGTACCAGGGAGAGGAACCAATGATCCTCAAAAATCCTCGAGGTCTCCATAAAATCCTAGGGAGGATAGGAAAGTCTCCAGGGAAGTCCACACCCGGCTGGTGAGGTGCCTCAGCAACCTTTTCTTCCGGAATCTTTTGTTTCAGAGATCTTGTCACTTGAAACATGTGAAACCTTATTTTGGCTGGACATTTGCAGGCTGATCATGACAAACCTCTCCTGACTACCGCAGCTTTCTCTTGCCTTGACTGAGCATCTGAAATGATCATTTTACTGGGGAAACAGAAGTATCCTGGCACAGATTAAATGGGCTTTCTCAAAGTCACTGAGCTTGTCTTCAGATTATATTATATAAAATGTCCTATGTCATTCCAGTTAACATGGGACCAAAAAATATATTTGAGAATAAGATAATAATGGCAGTAGCAGTAATAATCCCCTAGCATATTATGATTTATAAAGTATTTTTTCACAGCATTGTTAAGAAGAGTTGAAATTTAATGAGAACTTACTATGTGCCAGGTGCTGAGCCTCTTATATGCATTTTCCCCTTTAATTCTCACAAAATCTTAGTAGATGGTATTATCCCTTCTTTGCCAAAGAAAAAGAAAAAGAAGAGAGAGAGAAGAAAGAAATAAAGGAAAAGGAAGAGGAAATAAATTGAAGAGAGGTTACTAATACACCAGTTTCCACAGTGCTAAGTGCTGGGGCTGCGTCTCTCACTTGGGCATGTCTGACTCCAGAGCTGGTGCTGTTCACCCAAATGCCTCCAGGAACCAGGCAGGTGATATAAAAAGGGGAGGTAGATGTAAAATAACACTGTCTTTCTCTGGATCCTTCTGTTCTTCCAGATCTCTAAGCGCAGAAAAGCTCCTCTGCTTGGATCTCTCCTCTCCTCACCCTTCCTCCCTAAGTGATGTCATCCAGTCCCATCTGCATACCAAGGACTCCCAAGTTTTTATGCCAGTCTCCAGTCTCGCCCAAACATCCAGACCCATGCACCCAATGTCTATTGCTCCTTTCCACTTGAATGTCTAACAGGCATCACAAATTTAACACGTTCAAACCAAACTCTGGCGTCTTCTCCCTGGAGGCCAATCTTCCCTACCACAGTGTCCCGTCTCAGTAGGTGGCCCCCCACTCACCCATGTGCTTATGCCAACACACTTGGAGTCATCCTTATTGCCCCTCTTGCCGTCATACTCTGTAACCAATCCTCTAGCAAATCTCATCCACTCTACTCTCTAGATTATTCCAGTTCTGACTCTCTATCCTGCTTTCACTGCTGTCATCATCGTTCAAGCCATTGTCTCTTACCTGGGTCAAGGCACATTCCTCCTGTATCCTCTCCTATAGGTGCCCTTGGTCCCCAAACTAATTCATGCTGAAGGCCAACATCAGATGGGTGAGAAACTATCAGGCTGTAGAGGGACTGAGTGCATAAGTACTGTCAGTTTTGCAGACACCCTCCATCTGGCTGAGAACCTGTCACCCTCCACAATGTGGCTTCCACAATGATTGCGACCACTGGGAGTTTGAAACAGGTTCCAAATCACCCCTCTGGCAACCCTGACATAGACTCGGTGTCACCACAGAACCACTGGGTTGTTCCTTCTATACCCGATCACCTTCTAATGGGGATTTTATACCCAAGTTCCTGAGCAAATATTTCTAACATTTTTTGAAGTACTTAATATGTTCCATGAAGTACTTAATAAGCATGTCATATTACATCATTTGATTCTTCAAAAACAACTAATAAATTGGGTACTATTGTTATTTGCATATTAAAATAAGGAAACAGAGGCTCATGGAAGTTACAGAACTTGCCCAAGCTCTAAGAACTTCTGTGTCTGAGCTGTCATCCAGACCTCAGTTAGTGTGAGTCCCAGAAAGCCTTTATGCCATGTGCTATATTGGCAGTGTTTTTCAAAGTATGACTCTGGGGACCCCCTACATCAAAACTACCAGGGGCACTTGTCAAACCAAAGATGTCTCAAAGTCTGGGGACGGGGACCAAAAATCTGTACACTCAACAAGAGCCCAGGGGAATTCTCATGCATGTCAAAGTCTGAGAAGCACTGCTTGAGCTCTATTGCTCAGCCTGCTGGGAGTAAACTGATTCATTCCCTGACAGAGGTATGAGTCAAGAAATCTTTGCAATGGGTATGTTTTCCTTATTCAACTTAATAGGGATACTCAGCTTTGCTCCAGTTATAGGCACTTTCTCCCATCAGAGGATGAATGGCCAAGCGGCTTTCCAGGCCCTGCTGAGGGTAGGAGGGGGCAATCATCTTGGACTACACTGGAGGTGGTTGCTTTGCAAATGCTTCTCCCCAGTCTGACCCTTGAGGCCAGGCCCAGAAAGGCACTGAAACAGGTTTCTGCAAGGTTCTGGGAAGCACGTAGTCACTGTGCTGATTTACAGAGGGCCTGTCTGCTTTCTGAGTCTGGGATGCTATATGTATTAATGAAAACTCAGTCAGCCCGGAGGCTGGAGAAGCCAGATCCCCTACCATCTCAGACCAAAGCACTCACATGGCACTGCTGAGATGCCAGGAAAAAAAAAAAATGATATAAACTGAACACATTTGACTTAAGCCCAAGAGTCAGAAATTGACTATGTGGGAAACACCCTTAAGAAGTAACCAATGGATTAGAATCTGCAGATCTCTGTCTTCATGGCACCTTGGGCTCTTAATGCACTTTGAAGAAGGGGACATACCTTCCCAAGGCAGCACCAGAGGCCCAGGAGAGCAAACTTTTCCCATGAGCCCGGGAGAGTCTGCAGAGGGTGGGTCACCCGGGACTGAGGACAGGTTCCCTTCAGGTGGAGGAAGGAACTGAGGACAGGTTCCCTTCAGGTGGAGGAAGGAACGTCCCGTCAGCCAGTGCCCGGCGCCGAGCTCCGCCCCTCCACCCCCGGCTCGTGGCCCAGCACTTCACAGAGCTTCACAAAGTACCTGCACACACACTGTCTCACTTGACCTTCTCAAAACCCCGCTGGGCCAGGGAAGGTGGTGTGCCTGCCTCCTAGGGCAGGCGCAAGCAGCCAGCACGCACTGGGTGTCTTAAAACAACAGAAGTGCATTCTCCCGCAGTTCCAGGAGTCTGAAATCGGGCGTTAGCTGGGTTGCTTCCTCCTGGAGTCTCAGAGGGAAAGGAGAGTCCATTCCAGGCTTTTCCCCTCGCTCCTGCTGGCTGCTGGCAAACCCTGGCGATCCATGGCTCATAAGCATACCGCTCCAGTCTCCGCCTCGGCCTCCACATGGCCCCTCTCTGCAGAGGTTTCCTCTGTGTCTATGTCCCCTTTTCCATCTCCTATAGGACAACAACCATTGGCTTTAGGGCCCATTTTAGTCCAGGATTCTCTCTGTATCCTTAATTTAATTATATCTGCAAAGACTCTTACCCAAATAAAGTCACATTCTGAAATTCCAAGTGGACGTATATTTCAGGGGCCACTATTCAACGGACTCTAGGGTGATATTCTTCCTATTTGATAGACAGGGAAGCCAAGGCCCCAGGAGGTTAGATCATCCACATCACCAAGCTGCTGATGAAAGTGCCAGAATTGGGAGAGAGAAGGTGTGGCAAGCCATGTCTCTGGGGGCCTTCTGAGGCAGCAGAACTTCTCAGCCATTTGTTTCATTCCGCTGAAGTGGGCTTTCCAAGTTACAATGCGCTGGCTGCTAATTGTAGATGAAGGAAATTATCTTTGACTCAAAACTAGGGGCAAGGTCAAGACCATATAATCTTCACATACGTTTAGTTGCTTTGTTGTTTTTGACAGAATTTCCTTTTCAATTTGTAGGTGGTTTCTTTAAGGCTACCATCTCTGAGAACACACCTATTTGCTCATATTTCAGGTTATTTACTGAAGTTTTTGTGACAAACATTTATGAAGTACCTATTATGTATCAGCCACGGTCCTGGACAGCACAGGTATGATGATGTGCAGGAGCCCCTGTCTGCAGGATGCTCCCTGTCTGGCGATGAACACAGGTGTCTAACAGGCCATGGCTGTCCAAAACACAGAGATGCAGGAAATCGCGGACGTTCCAAGTATCAAGAAAAGACCAGTGATGGATCCAGTAATTATGCCTGAGGACCACAGGGCAGGGCCCGGTAGATAAGCTTTTATGGAGTCTGAAGAGAAAAATAGTTTTTTTTCAGGGAGGTACATAGGGACAGGATTTTAGATCAAGAGAATAACATGTGGAAAGGTGATTACAAGTAAATAGGGCCTATTTTAGGGAGGGGGAGTTAGTGTCTCCTTTAAAGGATTAAAATGGTAAGCACGAGCCATATCCTGACTAGCCTTGTAGGCTAGAGCTAGAATTTTATCCTAAACCACAGGAAACCACTGATGAGCTTTAAGTAGGGTAAGTACATACATTTGCATTTTTAAAAGATCCGGCAGCAGAACGAAAAATATATAGGCAGAGGAAAAATGTATAGTCCAGAGACAAGGAACGCATTAAAAAGCTTTTCCAGTGGTCCAGTTGTTGAATGCTTAGAACCTGAGGGGTGGCACCTGGCATGGGGGATGGGGGGAGGCATGGATGAGAAAACCATTGATGCCACCCTGCACCCCTTCAGGCTGGGCTCCTGCCCTCTTTTGACCTCCACAGTACTCCTAGCACCACAGACCGCTCACTTATCACATCACACCATATTTTTGGGTTACAAGCCCGCTTCCATCATTAATCATGGTTTCTTGAGACTGTGCCTTATTCATCTTTGTTTGCCAGAGCCTCACAGAGACGTCCAATAAATATGTACTCATTGAATTTTTAATGAGGCAGAACCAACAAGAATTGGTGATCAGTTAGACGTGGGGAGTGAGGAGGAAAGAGGAATCTAGAATGACTCCACCGGCCTCGCTTGGAAGGCTGGGGAATAGATAGTGCCCTTACTAGTACAGGGAAGACCTGCAAGTTCTGGCTGGCCTGAGCTTACTGTTGCTATTGTTAGTTCTTTGAGGAAAGAATTCATCAGTCTAAGCTTAGTATTGCATGTCATAAATACTTCATCAGTTTTGTTAAGGTGAATTATCCAGTGGAGGAAAACCCACCCTCTGATGGCTAAAGATCACTGGAGTGGGATTCAGGAGAACTGAGCTCGACCACTGGTCCTACTGTGCCAGTTATTAACTCTCTGAGCTCAGAGAAGAGGTCTAGCCTCTCTGCCTGGACAGCCATGCTAGCAAACCCAAATGCTTCAAATGCTGCCACCTTCTGGAAGCCTTCCCTGACCTCCCGGTTGGATGTAACCACCTCCACGCCTTATATATATAGTCATAGCCTTCTGTCCCAACCCAGCATCTCATGGTATTTTCATCACTCTCCACTTTTTGTTACATATTATATCAGGATCTGCATGTCCTGACTCACTTTATAGATTAAAACTCCAAGGGCAGGATTCAGGGGAGATTCATTTACCAACAGGACGGAGCATAGTACTGTTTGCAATGACTTTGTTGAAGAAATGACCGAAACTTATTAAAAGGTGGGGAAACAGACCTCAGTGACTTGTGGTAGTTTTTACATTTATTTAACAATCACTGCCTGGTCTGGGGGATGAGCCTGAGGGCAGGGACTGGAGAAGAGGGTGGATTTTTAGGGAAAAAGGACTCAGACCTTCTTGTAAACTAGGGAATCCACATGAAAGCACAGCCATTTCCCTGATGCTCCCCAGCTTAGAGAATGACAAAACTGGTCCATTGAGTTTTGGAAAAAAAATCAAAGATGATATTCAGGATGGGCAGGTTGCTGGGTCCCTTAAGGCCTCTGAAAACATCTCTTCAGCTGTGCCGCTTCTGGTCACTGGAAATGCTTCCCATCTACAGCTTGCTATACCATCTAGTTTGGCTCGGAGATTATCAGAGCTTCCAATTACCCGAACGGATTCTGACACGGATTCCCTGGGAGGGCCAGGGTCACATACCCCTCTACCCACACCCAGACCCTTGCAGCGTCGGGCCGTAGCCTGCGGGGGTCACTGAAAGACGCCACCTAGCGCTGCTCCTAAATCCGTGCCTGTGGGGGCGGCTGACAGTGCGCAGGCTCCTCCTGGCAGCGAAGGCTCCCATTTGTAATGGACTAAAATACTCTGGGCTGCTGTGACTCAAGCCCGCCTGACATTTGCCTAATTAATTCTGGCTCTTAAGTTCCCGCTCTCTCTACCGTGAAGGGGTGGCCGGGAGCTGCGGGGAAGTAGAATCAGACAGGAGCTACCCATGAGTGTGTAGCGGAGACAGCAAAAAGACAGGCAGTTGGGAGGGGCTCTTCCAGGAGGGTGGTGGGCAGCGGGAGCCCCCCAGCACTCTGGGGAACCTGCGGAGGGCTGCTAACACTTCTGCAGCCCTGTTGGGGAGACCAGGGTAGGGCAGAGGTCCAGAGGGGCCTGTGGAAGGCTGCCAGAGGCGGGGCTGCCCTCCTACTATTGATCCAGTACCACACAGACGCACTCCTGGCAGCTCGATTGTAGGGGACGTTGAGGGTCTGACATATCTACACTGCAGACAGGGGACAAGGAGGAAACTTTCCTCTCTGCAGCATGATCTGAGGCTGAGCTAATGCTTCATTTGGGGGTGTTTTGATGGGGCTACCCATGTATCAGGATGCCATGGAGGGATTTTAGGCCTCAGGAAGGAACGGGTCTTTAAACTTCTATATGCATTAAGATCACTTAGGAGCTTGTGAAAATGCAAACCCCTAGGATCTGCTTCCCAGCAATTCACTGCAGAGTTACACACTCGAAGTGACTCAGAGACAAGGGCCCTTACACCAGCTCAGACATGCCTAGAGGGAAGCTGGACCAAATGGTCATCCCGGGCAAGAGGTTTCCCTTCCAGGAGCAGTGATAGCCTCCTTGGACCACGCTGCTAGTTTTACCTCCCTTCTCTCTAAACTCCTGGGAGAGAACCCCAACACCAGGTCTCCCCACTTCCCTCCTGGGGGACTCTGCACTTTGGACATGAGCACTGTCACGTAAACACACACCTGAGCACACTGGCAGTCCTCAAAGGTAGGGCCTCTGACTCAGACGAGCTATGGCCCAACCATCACACTGGGGCCCTGTCCGAGGACAAGTCGTGCATCCCTGTCAAACCCCTGTCAGGTTTCCCGAACTCTGCCCGGGCCAACTCCAACTAGACCCTGCTCTTTGCAAACAGCTCTGACTTCCACTTCACAGCAAAATAAATGTCCTTAGGTCGGAAACCCATTTTCTCCAAACCTACCTAGAACCCTATCTGCACAAGCATCCACCCTCCCTTCTCTTCTTAGGGGAAGAGAACTCAATTGCTCTCCATCTATCAGTGTCTTAATTATTCCTCTCCTCTCTCTCATCTTTTCTGTATTAGCTCTGTCCCCTTAACACATTTCCTTCCCTGATTCTTACCTGCCTCAGAAGAGCATTCTTCCTGTGGGTTCCATTCCCATTCTACACCCTCTCATGGTCTCAACCACCATCCAGACCCTGATGGCGCTCAAATCTATATCCTGAGCTCAGATCTTCCCACAAGCTCTGACCTAGTCAGTGGCTGTTGGATATATCCACTCAGATGCCTAACAGAGAGCTTTAACTCATGTTCAAAACAGAATTTACTACTCCTTCATCCCTGCCATTTTTACATTACATTCTGTAAACTTTTCCTATATTTTGTAACTCAGTCTTTTCTCTTCTACTTATTTTTATGTCATGACTTTTTCAGAGAAGGTTCTACAACTACCTTACCTAATATAGCAATCCTATCCCCACCTTCCATTGAATTCCATCTTTTTATCCTGTTTTCTCCAGAGACCGTATTGCTACCTAAACATTATTTATTGTATATATTTTGTTTTTTTGTTCTAAGTCTCTCCCACTTTAAGGCTCTAAGGCTCTACAGAGGCAAGGAATTTGACTCAGTCACTGAAGCATCTCCAGTGCCTAGAATGATGCCTGGCATCTAGTAAAGATTTGTTGGGGGAATGAATAAAAGCACAATCCAATAGAATTTCCCAGGGTGCTTTGAAAGTGCAGATGCATGGGTCCAGCTCCACCTACTGAATCAGAATCTCTAGGGATAAAGTCCAGGAATTATGATTTTTAAAAGTTCTCCAAGTTAGTTCTTTAAGAAGCATTTCATAAGAAAATGAATGGTTACTGCCGCTGACTCACACAGCTCCGCCTCCTAACTCATCCTTGCCCCTTGCTTTGCAGATCCATCATAACCCCGCCCTACTTCTCTCTCCTTGTCATCCTATCCCATCTATTCTAATGTGCTTGACATCACTCCTTGTATCTGCCAGTGTCACTGCCTTCACACCATTACCATTTTTTGTCAGTTCTGTAGGGATGTTTCTAATTGGTATCTCTACCTCCAGGAGACCGAATGCAATCCATTTTTCCATCTTTCAGACTGAACTTTCTAAAATGCAAATATCACTACATCACTCCCCTGTTAAAAATGTTTCATCCACTCTTTGTTGCCTTTGACATTAGGCTCAAATTTATGATTGTGTTCTTGCTACCCTGCATCTCCAGTGCCAGCCTTCCTGCGTGACCCTTATTCCCCCTGCCCCAATTGAACCAGACGTGCACAGCTCCACCTCCCCTCCTCGGGGCTCATGTCTGTGGCTGCTGCTCCTTCTGTTGAAGTGCTCTGGCTCCAGCTTTCCTCCATAGCCAACCCCAATTAGTCACATCCTCCCAATCAGCTTTGGGTGTTTTCTCAGAACCAAGTGCATATCAAGGTTACAGCTGAACTGGAATGGTTTCTCCCATTAAACTGTAGGGTTATTCAATGTAAGGACTGTGTTTTCAAACTCTGCATCCTCTGAACCTATAGGCAGGGGTATGCTGAAGTCAGCTTGGCCTAGCTTGGGAGACCCAGCTGGGCACATCTTTTCCAAACTCCACATTTACATTGGTAGCTTGTTATGAGCCATGATGGGAGTACCACGTGGTACTGGCAAAAGCTATCAATCAGGACTTTTTTCTGGAGAGCTGGTTATTAAACATTTACCAGCACACACTGCCTCCAGGTACACATGTCAAACACCCAGTACACTCTCAGTTCAATCAATGCTTCTTGGGTGGGTGAAAGAACATATGAGTGAATAAGTTTGGGGGAGTCAAAATGATCTTCTTGAAATTTCCAACTTCATATTGTTTCCTGCACCATATATTGCCCATCTATTCTGTCTTTGATAAAATTATCTCTAAACTAAATAAGGAAATAGGTGTCATGTTTTCCTTAGTCTTCTATTTTTCATACTAAAATTCCTTGATTCCTTGAGCCATTGCTCAGGACATCCACCACCCTGACAATGTCCCTGGGGAGGAGCTGGTGTATCAGGGCTTCTTTTTAACTACTGTGGCTCCCAGATGTGACATTGTGCTCTAAGGATGGTCTGACCAGTGCTGGCCACAATAGAACCATGAATTTCAGTAACTGGTGTGTGGTGCTTCTGTCACTGAAGCCCAACATGTGAGCTGTCATCATGCATGCACACACACACACACACACACATACACATTCCATCATGCACATGTGTACTAAGTGGATATTGAAACAAAATACCAGGTTTCACATAGAACCTTAATCTTAGCTTATTTCTTTCAATTTCCATGTTCCAACCCATCAAGATGATATTTATTCTTGATTCTGATATCTTGCAATGTTTTTTCTGCCCTGGCATCTGGGTTCTGAATTATGCATCAAAGATTCTTGAATAGGCGATAGAGGAGGATCCATAAGAAGGAACAAAGCTGACATTCATTGAGGAGTGCTTTCTATGAACCAGGTATCAGGCAAGACATTTTTAAATATTTTGCCTCTTTTCATCCGAGCAACAACCTAAAGGGTTGTATTGAGGTAACACTTGAACAGATGGAGACCTCGCAATGCTTCAAGGAGTTAAAGAACTCGTCCAGTCAAGTGGAGCTGGAAATGGAACCCCTGTTTGTCGGAGTCATAAGTCTACATTCTGTGAACATTGCTTTCCAGGAAATATTATAGGTAACTAATATTAGCACTCACGAAATACTTTCACAGCTATTTCCTCTTGGGCTACTTACAACTTCATGGAGCAGTTTCTATTCCCCCCACTCTCTCTGGGAAACTTACTCCTTTGGTCACATTTTAATAATCTCCTTTCAGTGACCAAGAACGGTCCAGGCTGCCTGAGCACAAGGCAGCATGCCAGACTGGTAGACGATCGCGGCCCTCCTGCCATGGGAGTGTTGACAAAACCTCCACTCTCTTTGCAGCATATGTTGGGCACTTATGTGCCAGGCTCCTTGCTATTCACATGTACCTGAGTAGCATTCATAACCAACCTAGGAGGTAGGAATTACTATTTTTCCTATATTTCTAAGTGTGTTAACTAAAGCTTCCAGAGGTTAATTTCGCCTGCACAGGATCACAGCTAAGAAGCGGCAGAGCTGGGACTCGAGTCCAGTGTGCCTGACTTCCGCATCTATGTTCTCATCGATGACCCTTGAGGGCCTTTTTCCCACAAAAGAATATAAAAGCTCAGACTGTCTTGTAAACCATTTTGAAAATTCCTGGGATTGTTTGACAGTTCTCTAAGATTCTCTGGGTTTTCTAAGGGTAACTCATGGATTTGCAATTCAGTAAGATGCAGATCCATGTCCAAATTTCATTTACTGTTCAAATCTATTATAAGAAGGAAAATAAGCAAAGGAAGAGAAGGAGGAGAAGGATTTGTGCCTGCTCCTTCCAGAGCAGCAATTTTTTTCCTTCCCAATGTTGCCTTTCTGGCTGTGAGAGTCTAGTTCCTTCCAGCATGTGCGCATCTGATAATGTCAAAACAGTTGATCGTTCAGGCTCGCGAGGCTGTCAGCATCTACATCATGTCAATGGCCAAATAGGCCAACAGATTCCTGACAGGTTCATTTCTCTGGATAGATGTATAATCCCCACCCACTCCTAAGAAAATGGTACCTTTTTTTCCTTCACTTGTTTTCTCTCTTACATTCTCTCTCCTATCCCGGACAGGTTCTGCCTAAACATTGTCACTACAATGAGTGGTGAGCTGTCACTGAGAGTGAAGTGTTACACTGCAGGGGGCATTAGCTACTAACAGGAGCCTGGGATCTTACGAAAGAACCCTTCTGTAGCCAGACTAGCTAAGCAGAGACAAATGCTCCTAAGCTGAGGTATCCAGACTGGCTCCTTTAAGTGCCACCTCATTCCATCCACATCTCGAACCTGCCTGATGAGATGCACATATCCAGGTGTGATTTTGGTACCTCTTATCTCTTATTCTGCTGAATAGCCTGGCACTGCCTGCTCACACTGCCTGGACTCATGTCCCTCCCAGATTCACTTGCTTCCTAACTTAACGGACCTTCCAGTGGCTCAGGCTGCTCTTCCTGGCTTACTTTCTACAATCTAGAATCTTCAACTGAAAGACCACAATTCCAATTTACTAATGCAGCTCCTGGGAGGCTTCTTAACCATGGTGTGAATCAATCCTCTTGATTTCCTGCCTAGTGGGGAAGAGGCAGACAGACTGGCCAACTCAGGACAAGGAGAGCATCCTCTACTATCACTCTCAGCCAGATTCCCAGCAGGGACCCCTGAGCCCAAGACCTCTGTTTGTCACTAAAGGCTCTACAAGCCACCAGCAGCTCTTCAACTCAGCCCAGCTTTGGATGACTTTTGCCTTCATTAGAACGAACTAGATAAGTGTGTTCTAGAGCCAAGGAACATTCAAAGGTTTGAAAGGATGCAACACTCACTCTTGAGCACATGAGGTCAGCCCCATACATGAGAGGGGGTAATCATAAACACCCATCCTTCCAGAACTATGACACCATGCTTATCCTGACTGTCTTGTTGACAAAACTAATCCAAATCATCCCCTGTCCCAAGGCTACCCTTTGTTCCAGACCCTGCTGCCCTGTTCTTGAGGGAGGTGATGGCTCACTGTATGTCCCAGGTTTGAAGGAAATTCCTTGGGAGAAATTAGGTCAGCCATTTTACTGCTCACCATTCACAGGAATGGCAAAATAGGATTTAGGAAAATAACCTCATTTAGGGACTTTCTGCTGGTAGGACAACTGGGCCATTTATCTCTCTACTGTTGAATTCACTTATAAAAAACACCAACCAATTTTGGCTCAATTCAACATGCATTCATTGAACATCTAGGCACCTGGTTCTGTGCTGGATCTTGAGGTTGTAAAAACAGGTAACAGGATTACTTCACTTGAGCAATTTATGATCCGCTAAGAAGGCTCAAACCTCTTATGTAAGGTTCAGGCACAGAAGTGCTGCAAACAAGAAGCTTTTGGTTCTACAGTATGGGGACAGCCAGGGAAGGTCCTAACAGGAGGTCATGCTATACGAGGGTTTGAAAAATAGTCGTGTGCTTCCTGTTAAAACAGGTGGATTGGACACACATCATCTCCACTATCTTCTGAAACCCCACTAAAAATGACAATACAGGGATTGTTTTTTAAAGGAATAAATCTTTAAGGATGAAAAGAACACCAAACACGTTATTTTGAAGTGAAAAAAACAGATGGGCATTCGACAATAGACTCTTGGCTGAGAAGGCTGAAACTTAGCTGGCAGTGGAAGTAGCTGCAGTGCAGAAACCAGAAAGGTACAAGACACCTCCAACAATGAGGGTGAACGTGAAGCTGAAAGCAGAGGAAAGGGATGAAGGCGGGGTTAAGAAGCAGTAACACCCCCAGATGCCTCCCCCCTCCCACCACCCTCTCCTCTCCACATGCAGATGGCTCTCCAGCTCCACCACGGCAGGAGACTGGAGAGGGTGCTGACTGGGGACATCCGGTGTGGCTGAGGGCAGAAGTGTTGTCCTGAAGACTGGAGGATCCAGTGAAAGTCTGTCCTCAGAATGGAAAGAGCCTTTGATACTCTGCAAGCAGAACATTAGCACCAGGCTCACCCCCTCTAGGAAAAGAATGAAAGCTTTTTTCTGGAAAAAGAATGACTAGTCCCAAAGAAAAAACTTAAACACTGGCCACGGTGGACTCAGCCAGGTCATCCAACCGTAGAGCTCTTTCTAGCCAATGGACCCGAAAGCATGGGGCTGTCTGGGACATCACTCTTAAGCTGAAGGGGACAGCCCAGAATTTCCAGATGTTTGAGAAAAATCCTCTCATATCAAAGGAGAACACAACACAGGCAACAAAACAGAATAAGAGGAATTTAGAAGAAAACTAAGACAATTCAGGAAAAAGACCCCTATAAAATATATATATTTCAATATCCTTAGATGGGAAAGAACTTTTTATTGGTGAAACAAAAACAGGATGTTCTTCCAAGAAGGAGGGCATTCAGAGGACCAGAAAGCAAAGATATCTTGGAAATAAAAAGCTTGAAAACTCAAATATTTGGAAGATGAATTAAAGAAATCTGGCAGAGAATAAAAAAAACAAAGACATAAAATAGGAGAAAATGAAATTAGAGAAACAACCCAGGAATACTAAGGAATTCCAAAAACAGAGAATAGCAGAAAGAGAAGTTATCAAATAACTCATTCAAAAAAATTGCCCAGAACTGAAGGACATTAACTTCCGGGTTATAAAGGCACACCGATGGCCAGCAGAGTGGAAGAACACAGCCTTACACTAAAGCAACTATTGTAAAATTTCAGAACCCTAGGGACAGAGAAGACCCTAAATGTTTTCAAGTCACAAAGGATCAAGAACTAAAATGGCATCAGACTTGCTTCATTTTCTTCCTTGCATTTACCATTAACCTATTGGCAACAGCACTAGAAACTAGAAAACTAGAGCAATGCCTTCAAAATTCTAGGAAAGAAAATAATTTCTAACCTAGAATTGTATACATGGCCAAACTCCCCAACAAATGTAAAACTAGAATAAATGCATTCTCATGCATGCATGTGTTCGAAAACTTCAACTTCCCATACATACTTCCTTAGGAAGTTACTTCAGGATGTGGTCTGGTAAAGAGAAGGAGTAATTAAAGACAAGAGGTCATGAGATTCAGGGACCAAGGGATCCAGCACGGGACAGGGGGAAGGAATTCTAGGACAATGAGGAAGAGAATCCAGGAAGACAGCTGCTCGGCAGGCCATGAGTGTTGGCAGTACAGATGGGGGAAGAAATTTTCAAGAAGATGAACTTAATGGAATACCTGGTATGTGTGAATATATTGAGAGGAAATTTACATACATGGAAGGATGTCTATGTAGGAATTAGTGGTAGGTGAAAAGAACACTCCGCAAATGAAGAAACAAGACAATTATTAACTCCAGGGAAAATGAAAAGTTGTACAAGGAAGGAAATGCAGTCATGTGCTCCTACACGTGCCTGCTGTGACTATAGTCATAATTTTGTAAACACTGAATACCGATCTGACTAAAAATGACGATATAAGTCTATTGGGAGACTTGAGGAGAGGAAAATTGTGGAGGTGGGTGAGGAAAGTGCTAAGAGAGCTAAATCTTCATTTTCCATAATGGGAATTCAATAGGTAATTCCTGAAACTGAAAATCAAGAGATTGGCAACAGAAATGTGTTATTTAGCAATATGGGAATAAATGCCCAAAGAACAACCAAAACCAGTTGCCTCTGAGAAGTGGGGATGAAGGTGGAGAGAAGGAGAAGTTTAGAGAGCTGTATTTTCCATAATAAGGCTATAAGTATTTAACTTTTTAGAAGATGTGTGACTTAGATGAATTAAAAAGATTTTTCTGGGTGGAGGGAAGGCTCAAACTGTCTTCAAGGCAGAGGAAACAATATGTACAGATACACAGCTGTGTGACACAGTGCGGTATATACTGAGAACTGCTCTGGAGGGTGAACAAGATGTAGGAGACATGGGTGAGTTGTTCAAAATCCGGGTTTTGTATGTCAGGAACCCGGACACATCACTCCCCTGGTGTTGGGGGAATATCTGAAATTAGACCCTTAAACTGTGGCTTATGGAGGAGCTGCTCAGGTCCTTAAAATGGGCTAATATTGGCTTGGTTTTTAGGGCAAACAGTTCAGTGCTACAGAATAGCAGCTCACTGGTTGAGTTAAATTCTAGAATGGACTTTAAATGGATGGCTTTAGAAAAGAAAAGGATGACAAATGAGAAATCAACATGAGTTCATGAAGTCACACCAGAATAATCTGCCACCTTTACCTGGCTAGTGATGAGATTGAAAACCCAGGAAAAGGCTTGTCTCAGTTTTAATTAAATATTTGTCTTCCTGCTGTCCCTGTGGATAAGATGAAGACATGTGGGCTGGGTGACAGTACAGTGGGGTCACTATGTAACGACTGTTGGATCACAGCAATGGTATATTTTATTTGCTTAAGGACTCAGCCCTAGTGATTTGTATCCCAAGTCAACATTTAATCATGAATTGGATGGTGGCATTTTAAATCAAGCTCCTGCATGTCAGAACCTGAAAAGATTAACAGTTGGGATGGAGATGACAGTCTCCTAATGATCTTGACATGTTTGAATAATAAACCAAATCTAACAATCTAAGTTTAATAAGAAAAGTATAAATTCCTCCCCATGGGGTATATGTTCCAGTCATCACCTACCTTCCTTCCATTTACCATTTACTTTCCAGCTTTACTTGGGGCCCCAAGTTCCTCTGGACTAAAGTACCTACTTGCAGTTTTGACACGTGTCCCTTCTATATCTCTGCAGAGTGGCCTTGATTCTGTTTGAAATGTACCCCTCCTCCGCCCACCCTCATATGCTCATTCAACACAAAGTCAGCTGTTACACTCAGTTCAAGTTCTCTAAACATTTCTTTCTCACCATACTTTCTATGCAATCCCCGTAGAACTTAGCCCTCCTTTGAGCTGCCCTGTGCCCAGCTGACGTCTTTCAGAGTAGTTATCGCATCTACAGCCATGTTCTCCTTTTATTTGTAAGGAAGTATGATGTAGTTGAACAGTAGCAGGAACCACTCTAACTAGGTTCAAATACTGGTCCTGCTACTTGTGGGCTGTATGATACTGGTTAAGTCCCTTAACTTCTGTGTGCCTCACTTTCCCCCTCTATAGAGAAAGGGGGATAATAGTTTCTAATTTATAGAGTAATTAAGAGGATTAAGGGAGTTAACATTAATGACTAACATACAGTAAGTGTTAGATGTTTTTTTACACATCTGTCTCTTTTCATAGCCACTGACTGCCCTGTCATTGGTATCTCTATTGTAGCGTTTAACACAGTGCATGGCTCTTAGTAGGGCATCTGTAAAAAAGCCCCTCAGTGGCTCTCCACTGCCCCCAGAGGAAAACCCAAGTCCTCCTGCCTATTGCCTCACCAGCCTCACCCGCCACCCAACTGCTCAGATGCTATACTCCAACCCTGCAAAATGAACATCAGAGGTTCATTCTGATGTTCTGGTCTGAGCCACATTCATGGCAAGGCAGCCTGGAGGAGAGCGGCAGAGCCAAGAGGGGTACTCACTCTGTGTGTGAGTACATTGCTGTGGAACAGGATATATGTCACCCCTGAACTGCCATCTGTCCCTTCATTTGAATGGCTTCCCATGGAGCCAATTAATACAAGTAAGAGGCTCCTCACCCATGGAGCCATTGGTGACCTTGGAACAGCTTCTGCAACGTGCCCCTTTCCTTCCTCAATGCAGAACATCCAACCCGTCCACTTAACTTTGGACTCTAGTAAAACTGAACCAGCATTATTAGCCAGACCTGGAGGTAGTGGCTGAGAACATTCTGGTTTCTCTGCCATCCTTGTTGATGTATTAAGTGAGCTCTTAGAAGTCAGCAATTCTGTCATCTCCACATTAAGCCCCTCAAATTCCCACCACAGTCATGAACTTGGGAGCTGTCCCCTCAACCCCACCATTGATTTTGGTAAACTAACAGCCCCCAGTTTGGGGGGGAGCAAAAAATGTCCTATGCACTGAGAAGAAATGAGTTTATATCGCCCTTTAACCACTATTTTAAAAATAAAAACAAAGAGAAAGTACTGTGTAAGTCCTCTAAGCTTTCCAGGGAATTTGGGCTTCCACACACTAAGGGCCATTTCCTGACGCAGAAGCTCAGGTCATCTGTGAGTGGAACTGCAGTGCCATCCAGTGGCCGTTCTGTGTAAACACACCTCCACTTCCCTTTTTTTCCCTCGTGAGCCTGAACAGGAAGTCTCAGAAGTCCTGCAGTACAAAAACCTGTTTGCCCAAAGTCCTTTGGACAGGCTGCCCCAACTTTATTTTTCCTTTTCATTTTTGGTTTAACATGTTAACCTTCCAAAGGATTAATATTTCTTAGAGAACTTCTCTTTTTGACCAGCAGTTCTGTGGTTCAAAGATCCCCATGGGGTTCCTTGGAACATTTTGGGGGATCAGCAAGGTCAAAACTATTTTTAAAATACGAAGATATTTGCCTTTTTATTCTCATTCTTTCATGAGCATACCCTGGAGTTTTCCAGAGTTTACATGACATACAAGAAATCAATGAATTGAAACAGAGGCAGATATGAGACTCAAGCTATCGAGCCAAAGAGATTTACAAAGTTACAAAAATAATAGCATTTTTTTGTTGTTGTAGAAAATAGTTATTTTTCTTAAAACTATTTTTATATTAATATGTAATGGGTGTATTATTATTTTAAATGAATTTTTTTCATTTGTTTAATTCTAAATATGGTATTGAAGGATATTACCCATATGAACCAAAGATCTTTGTAATTTTAAGAGTATAAAGGGGTTCTCCATAATTTTAAGAGTGTAAAGGGGTACTAAGACTGTGAAGTTTGAGAACATTCCTTTAGATACTTAGCTATCTAATGTTAAACTGTCACTGTCACTTCTTACTGAATGGTACATGGTGGTGGGGGGCGGTGGGGGATGACAAAGGGATGTGGGCATATTTTTTCTGGGGAAGAGACACTTAGCTTTCATTGGGTTTTAAAGACATCTGTGCCACTTCCCGTAGCCCATGAGGGTTAGGAACCACTTGACTGTGGACACAGCCTAGGCGCTAGAAGGCTTGGTCCTCGCATCCGAAACTGCCTACGCTTGAAGAGAAGGAAGAGGTGGGTAAAAGATCCTCCCACTGTTTCTCTTCATTCAGAATCCCTGCTGGAACTATGGAGAAATAAGATAAATCTGTTTTCATTGCTTTACAGTTAAAACATTTTTTGTGATCCTCTGAGGTATGATTTATACCATGCCTTTTCCATAAAAGGACTTACCTCATATGGAAAATGTGATCTACATCCTGGGGTAACCGTAAGAGACTAGCCTAGAATTAAAATTCTTTTCCTAATGTTTGTCCATAATATTGACCTTTTAAAGATTAGGTTATTGGATTTATCAATTCCAATTCCACTATTTTTTTTTCCTGCTTTCTACTTCATTCATTTTAATGTTCCTTGGTTGAATTATAAAAAATAAAAATTTAGAAACACTCATTTTTTAAGACTGATTTTTCCCTTTAAGTACAGCTTTGGCTATATCCCATACATTTTTATATGCACTGTTTAAATTTTAGGAAAATTCCAAAGAATCTATGATTGGAGTTTTGATTTTTTTTATCATCCATAATAGACCATTTAAAATTAAAAATATATACTTCATTAATATCTAGTTTCATTGCAATTTTAGAACAGCTTTACTGAGATATAATATACGTATCATACAATTCAGCCTTAAGCAGCTGCATTTTATAATCCTACCAATTTATCTACATCTACTTTCTTTTTTTTTTTTAATCATCTTCATAGATATCTCATTGTGGTTTTGCTTAGCATTTCCTTAATGTCTAATGATGCTCAATCCATTGCATTTTGGACAGAGTTGTGGCCGATTTTCAGAACTTGTGATTATTCTTTTCATCTTAATATATGATCAATGAAATATTCCATGGATTACAGAAGAAAAAAACTATGCTTTTTTGTAAGACATGATGTTTAGTTTTATCTGGAGAACCTTGATACATAGTGCATGCATTTTGATATATATACACATTATATCATTGCTATTATTTACCTGTTTAATCTGTTAAAAACTCAAACTATGACAAAATATTTTAATACTACTGTATTTGTTTCTTCTCATGTTTTTAATATCATTCCCTTAAATATATTGAGGTTGTGTTACTTAGCACTTAAAGGTTTATGATAGTTTCAGCTTTATTGAGAATTACATTCTCAGTAAAATGCTTCTTTATGTATAAAATAATTTGTAAAAAATAGATTGTCTGATATTGGTGTTGTTCACCAATATACCATCACTGATATTGCTATTGTTTCTTGCATTTGCATAAAATACTTTGGTTGTGTTTGCTTATAAATTTTATTATCACTTTGTTTTAAATACATCTAATAGAATATAGCTGGGGGTTTTAAATTCAATGTGAATGTCTTCATTTTTAAGAGAAGAATTTGTCTAATTTACATCTATTTCTATAAATTGCAAATTTGCTCTTAGTTTTTTTGTGGTATTCTCTACTTTAAAAAATGTCTTCTTGCCTTAAAGGGACAGGGTCCCCAATACTAGGGAAACAGGGCAGCAAGACCGGTGAGCGGGTGCCTGAGACCGGCACCTGAGGACAAAGAAAATTGTGCATTTTTCCCTTTTTTTTTCTCTCTTTCATTGTTGCTGTTGTTGTTTTGGTTTGGAGAGGAGTGCTTTTTGGAAGTCTTAAAGGGGCAGGACAGGACACTTAGCCCAGAGGCAGGGAATCTGGGGATCTCTGGACATTCTGACCCCCTGGGCAACAGGGAGCACAGAGGCCCCTTACGGAGATAAATAGCCTCCCAGCCGCTCCCCCTCCAACAGGGCTCGACCATTTTGGAGGAGCAGCCCCAGCCAGGCCACGCCCACAGCAACAACGGAGATAAACTCCAAACCAACCGAGCAGGTAGCTGCAGTCCTGTCTGCACACAGCTGCCAAGCATAAGCCACTAGAGGTCACTATTCTCCCAGGAGAGGAAGGCCACAAACCAACAAGAAGGAAATCTCTCCCAGCTGTCACTCGTACCAGCTCTGCAAACTATCTCTATCACCATGAAAAGCAAAACTACAGGCAGACAAAGATCACAGAGACAACACCTGAGAAGGAGACAGACCTAACCAGTCTTCCTGAAAAAGAATTCAAAATAAAAATCATGAACATGCTGACAGAGATGCAGAGAAAAATGCAAGAGCAATGGGATGAGATGCAGAGAAAAATGCAAGAGCAATGGGATGAAGTCCGGAAGGAGATCACAGATGTCAGGAAGGAGATCACAGAAGTGAAACAAACCCTGGAAGGATTTATAAGCAGAATGGATAAGATTCAAGAGGCCATTGAAGGAATAGAAATCAGAGAACAGGAACGTATAGAAGCTGACATAGAGAGAGATAAAAGGATCTTCAGGAACGAAACAACACTAAGAGAATTATGTGACCAATCCAAAAGGAATAATATTTGTATTATAGGGGTACCAGAAGAAGAATAAAGAGGAAAAGGGATGGAAAGTCTCTTTGAAGAAATAATTGCTGAAAACTTCCCCAAACTGGGGGAGGAAATAATTGAACAGACCACAAAAATACACAGAACCCCCAACAGAAAGGATACAAGGAGGACAACACCAAGACATATAATAATTAAAATGGCAAGGATCAAGGACAAGGAAAGAGTTTTAAAGGCAGCTAGAGAGAAAAAGGTCACCTACAAAGGAAAACCCATTAGGCTAATATCAGACTTCTCGACAGAAACCCTACAGGCCAGAAGAGAATGGCATGATATATTTAATGCAATGAAACAGAAGGGCCTTGAACCAAGGATACTGTATCCAGCACGACTATCATTTAAATATGATGGCGGGATTAAACAATTCCCAGACAAGCAAAAGCTGAGGGAATTTGCTTCCCACAAACCACCTCTACAGGGCATCTTACAGGGACTGCTCTAGATGGGAGCACCCCTAAAAAGAGCACAGAACAAAACACACAACATATGAAGAATGGAGGAGGAGGAATAAGAAGGGAGAGAAGAAAAGAATCTCCAGACAGTGTATATAACAGCTCAATAAGCAAGCTAAGTTAGGCAGTAAGATACTAAAGAAGCTAACCTTGAACCTTTGGTAACCACGAATCTAAAGCCTGCAATGGCAATAAGTACATACCTCTCAATAGTCACCCTAAATGTAAATGGACTTAATGCACCAATCAAAAGACACAGAGTAATAGAATGGATAAAAAAGCAAGACCCATCTATATGCTGCTTACAAGAAACTCACCTCAAGCCCAAAGACAGGCACAGACTAAAAGTCAAGGGACGGAAAAACATATTTCAAGCAAACAACAGTGAGAAGAAAGCAGGGGTGGCAGTACTAATATCAGACAAAATAGACTTCAAAACAAAGAAAGTAACAAGAGATAAAGAAGGATACTACATAATGATAAAGGGCTCAGTCCAACAAGAGGATATAACCATTCTAAATATATATGCACCCAACACAGGAGCACCAGCATATGTGAAACAAGTACTAACAGAACTAAAGAGGGAAATAGACTGCAATACATTCATTTTAGGAGACTTCAACACACCACTCACCCCAAAGGATAGATCTACCAGGCAGAAAATAAGTAAGGACACAGAGGCACTGAACAACATACTAGGGCAGATGGACCTAATAGACATCTATAGAAATCTACATCCAAAAGCAACAGGATATACATTCTTCTCAAGTGCACATGGAACATTCTCCAAAATAGACCACATACTAGCTCACAAAAAGAGCCTCAGTAAATTCCAAAATATTGAAATTCTACCAACCAACTTTTCAGACCACAAAGGTATAGAACTAGAAATAAATTCTACAGAGAAAACAAAAAGGCTCACAAACACATGGAGGCTTAACAACATGCTTCTAAATAATCAATGGATCAATGAACAAATCAAAATAGAGATCAAGGAATATATAGAAACAAAGACAACAACAACACAAAGCCCCAACTTCTGTGGGATGCAGTGAAAGCAGTCTTAAGAGGAAAGTATATAGCAATCCAGGCACACCTGAAGAAGGAAGAATAACCCCAAATGAATAGTCTAACATCACAATTATCGAAACTGGGAAAAGAAGAACAAATGAGGCCTAAAGTCAGCAGAAGGAGGGACATAATAAAGATCAGAGAAGAAATAAACAAAATTGAGAAGAATAAAACAATAGCAAAAATCAACAAAACCAAGAACTGGTTCTTTGATAAAATAAACAAAATAGATAAGCCTCTAGCCAAACTTATTAAGAGAAAAAGAGAATCAACACAAATCAACAGCATCAGAAATGAGAATGGAATAATCATGACAGACTCCACAGAAATACAAAGAATTATTAAAGACTACTATGAAAACCTATATGCCAACAAGCTGGAAAACCTAGAAGAAATGGACAACTTCCTAGAAAAATACAACCTCCCAAGACTGACCAAGGAAGAAACATAAAAGTTAAACAAACCAATTATGAGCATAGAAATTGAAACGGTAATCAAAAAACTACCCAAGAACAAAACCCCGGGGCCAGACGATTTACCTCAGAATTTTATCAGACACACAGAGAAGACATAATAACCATTCTCCTTAAAGTGTTCCAAAAAATAGAAGAGGAGGGAATTCTCCCAAACTCATTCTATGAAGCCAACATCACCCTAATACCAAAACCAGGCAAAGACCCCACCAAAAAAGAAAATTACAGACCAATATCCCTGATGAGTGTAGATGCAAAAATACTCAATAAAATATTAGCAAACAGAATTCAACAGTATATCAAAAGGATCACACACCATGACCAAGTGGGATTCATCCCAGGGATGCAAGGATGGTACAACATTCAAAAATCCATCAACATCATCTACCACATCAACAAAAAGAGAGACAAAAACCACATGATCATCTCCATAGATGCTGAAAAAGCATTTAACAAAATTCAACATCCATTCATGATAAAAACTCTCAGCAAAATGGGAATAGAGGGCAAGTACCTAAACATAATAAAGGCCATATATGATAAACCCACAGCCAGCATTATACTGAACAGTGAGAAGCTGAAAGCTTTTCCTCTGAGATCGGGAACCAGACAGGGATGCCCACTCTCCCCACTGTTATTTAACATAGTACCGGAGATCCTAGCCACGGCAATCAGACAAAACAAAGAAATACAAGGAATCCAGATTGGTAAAGAAGAAGTTAAACTGTCACTATTTGCAGATGATATGATACTGTACATAAAAAACCCTAAAGACTCCACTCCAAAACTACTAGAACTGATATTGGAATACAGCAAAGTTGCAGGATACAAAATTAACACACAGAAATCTGTAGCTTTTCTATACACTAACAATGAACCAATAGAAAGAGAAATCAGGAAAACAATTCCATTCACAATTGCATCAAAAGGAATAAAATACCTAGGAAAAAACCTAACCAAAGAAGTGAAAGACCTATACCCTGAAAACTACAAATCACTCTTAAGAGAAATTAAAGGGTACACTAACAAATGGAAACTCATCCCATGCTCATGGCTAGGAAGAATTAATATTGTCAAAATGGCCATTCTGCCCAAAGCTATATACAGATTTGATGCAATCCCTATCAAATTACCAGCAACATTCTTCAATGAACTGGAACAAATAATTCAAAAATTCATATGGAAACACCAAAGACCCCGAATAGCCAAAGCAATCCTGAAAAAGAAGAATAAAGTAGGGGGGAATCTCACTCCCCAACTTCAGGCTCTACTACAAAGCCATAGTAATCAAGACAATTTGGTACTGGCACAAGAAAAGAGCCACAGACCAGTGGAACAGATTAGAGACTCCAGAAATTAACCCAAACATATATGGTCAATTAATATTTGATAAAGGAGCCATGGACATACAATGGCAAAATGACAGTCTCTTCAACAGATGGTGCTGGCAAAACTGGACAGCTACATGTAGGAGAATGAAACTGGACCATTGTCTAACCCCATATACAAAGGTAAACTCAAAATGGATCAAAGACCTGAATGTAAGTCATGAAACCATTAAACTCTTGGAAAAAAACTTAGGCAAAAACCTCTTAGACATAAACATGAGTGACCTGTTCTTGAACATATCTCCCCGGGCAAGGAAAACAACAGCAAAAATGAGCAAGTGGGACTACATTAAGCTGAAAAGCTCCTGTACAGTGAAAGACACCATCAATAGAACAAAAAGGAACCCTACAGTATGGGAGAATATATTTGAAAATGACAGATCCGATAAAGGCTTGACGTCCAGAATATATAAAGAGCTCATACGCCTCAACAAACAAAAAACAAATAACCCAATTAAAAAATGGGCAGAGGAACTGAACAGACAGGTCTCTAAAAAAGAAATACAGATGGCCAACAGACACATGAAAAGATGCTCCACGTCGCTAATTATCAGAGAAATGCAAATTAAAACTACAATTGCAATGAGGTATCACCTCACACCAGTAAGGATGGCTGCCATCCAAAAGACAAACAACAACAAATGTTGGCGAGGCTGTGGAGAAAGGGGAACCCTCCTACACTGCTGGTGGGAATGTTAATTAGTCCAACCATTGTGGAAAGCAGTATGGAGGTTCATCAAAATGCTCAAAACAGACCTACCATTTGACCCAGGAATTCCACTCCTAGGAATTTACCCTAAGAACGCAGCAATCAAGTTTGAGAAAGACAGGTGCACCCCTATGTTTATCGCAGCACTATTTACAATAGCCAAAAATTGGAAGCAACCTAAATGTGCATCAGTAGATGAATGGATAAAGAAGATGTGGTACATATACACAATGGAATACTACTCAGCCATAAGAAGTGGAAAAATCCAACCATTTGCAGCAACATGGATGGAGCTGGAGAGTATTATGCTCAGTGAAATAAGCCAAGTGGAGAAAGAGAAATACCAAATGATTTCACTCATCTGAGGAGTATAAGAACAAAGGAAAAACTGAAGGAACAAAACAGCAGCGGAATTACAGAACCCAAAAATGGACTAACAGGTACCAAAGGGAAAGGGACTGGGGAGGATGGGTGGGCAGGGAGGGATGAGTGGGGGGAAGAAGAAAGGGGGTATTAAGATTAGCATGCATGGGGGGGAGGGAGAAAGGGGAGGGTGGGCTGTACAACACAGAGAGGACAAGTAGTGATTCTACAACATTTTGCTATGCTGATAGACAGTGACTGTAATGTGGTTTTTAGGGGGGACTTGGTATAGGGGAGAGCATAGTAAACATAGTATTCTTCATGTAAGTGTACATTAAAGATTTAAAAAAAAGGAAAAAAAAGAAAGAAAGAAAGAAAAGGGGGATTACTCCTTGATAGGATAAAACTATTGGTAAATCAAAGATTAACGCATGCTTTAAATATCCTTAATTTTGATCACTTAAAGGGTGTCAGATGATCGGCTATGAAGGTACTCTTTTCTGATAATATTCCTTTCTCTTAATAAAAATAAAAAAATAATAATAATAAAAAAAAAAGCAGTTCCTGTGTGCTGACCTCCAATAAGTTCTACACAGTGGTATAGAGGGCATGTCAAAGTGTGGGCAAAGGGTCTGTTTGTTTTTATGCAGAAGATCAAGGCCTAGCTTGGCTACCCAGAAAATGAACTAAGATACGATATGAGGAGGAGCTTCCGGCATCAGCACTCTCTGGAGGACTTGTGCCGGGGGATGATCATCAAAAAGCCTCCACAGGGATCCGGACGATGCTGCGGTTGTGGCTGCATCCAGCCCACCGTCTCCTGGACTTGCCATAAGAAGGAGGAGGGAGATGTCTAGGCTGGCATGTGCATACAGTGAGACAGCGAATTTGACCGGATCTATACTGTTGGAACTCAACCAGGAGTTGGGAGGGGTGCAAGTTGTAGCGCTCCAAAATCTTAAGACTATAGACTATCTACGGTTAAAAGAACGTATGGGATGTGAACAGATCCCAGAAATGGGCTGCTTTAATTTGTCTGATTTCTCTCAGAATGTTCAAGTACAGTTGGACAATATTCATCATATCATAGACAAATTCTTACAAATGCCTAGGGTGCCTAACTGGTTTTCTTGGCTTCACTGGAGATAGCTGATAACTATAGATTTGCTTAGTTTATGTCACCATATTCCTATTATGTTAATATGTGTGCACAAGTTAGTTAGTAGTTTAAAACCTATACATGCTTAAGGTACTCTACAAGAAGATATGTCAAAGAAATAATCAATCCTCCCATGTTTTCTTCCATATGCTACCTCTATAGCTTTTCTTCTTCCTTCCTAATTACAACCCTTAAATAGAATTCGTGCCTCATATCGAATTTACCGAGCATCATAATTCCTCCAGGTGGTAAAGATACCTCGAGACAAGTGCTGAGCATAGAAGCCACAGGGCATAAATCTGCAAAGAAGTAAAAAGCTAACCTTTTCAAACAATATGGCTTCTCTCTCACTTACCAACTTTACATCTCCCTGTATGGCCCCGGAAGATGACTGGTTAGCCAGAGATGGGTAAGATTCCTCAAGGGAAGAACAACCTAAGACAGGCACAGTCGCAGGGGGGCCATCAGGTGAGAAATTGGGGATCAACAGTGGTGAGGCTTAGAACCTCACCCCCCCGTTTTGAGAGAAATCTGCATCCGTGGATGTTTTATTGCCCTTGTCTAGCTCGGATTAGCACATAGTCTACAGGCACACACCTGATCATCTACAATTGCTCTCTTACAACACTAAACTATGTTTTCTACCTTTATCTTGCATCTACCTACCCCTTCAGCATTTTATTAAAAATAAAAATAATAATAATAATAAAGGGAGAAATGTGGGATCCACATATATATCAAGTATAAAAATCAAACAAATATTCATATTTGACCTGATTGTTTATAGTTCATAATGCGTGATCAAAACCGAAAGTTTCTGTGATGAATGCCCTTGTACCGTTCACCATGTAAGAACTTATTCACTATGTAAGAATTCATTCACCATGTAGGAACTTGTTCATTATGCTTCAGAAGATTGGAGACTGACGAGAATTAGGCTTGAGATGGATTAATGATTGTGCATTGAGCATTAACTCCCCTATACAGAATTTTATTGTTGTTAACAACCATTTGATCAATAAATATGAGAGATGCCCTCTCAAAAAAAAAATGTCTTCTTATTGTTTCTGTTTTCAGCCCTTTCTCTGCATTTATGATTTATAGTTTTTAAAGCACATAAGCAGTTCCTAACTATATCATTGGTTTCCTAAAAGTTTTTTAAAACCTTTCAGTTAGCTTAGATTTCTTTAAAATTAGAGTGAAGAATTCAGCAGTATTTTTGAACTCTCCTCATTTGACATCCTTTTTCTCCACTGCATCCCTCCATCACCACTAATTTCTAAGTCTTTGTTACAATAATCAGGGCATTTTTATCTATAGTGTTGTTACTATGCTATATCTTTTATAATCATTTTAATTTTCATAAAATTTTGTGACAAGACATAGAGCAAGTATCTAGACAGACATATCTAGCTAGATTAAGCAGCCATTGCTATTCCATCCATGTCCTGACTTCCCTAATACTGAAATTAAATTTTGTTTAAATTTGCATTTAGAGCAATCTTCAAGTAGTTATTAAAAGAAATATACATGAGTAGGACTTTTTCTAAATTTCTAAGTATCTGGGAATATCTTTGTATTGCTGACATGCAAAGAAAGAAATCTTAGTTGTTTACAATATTCTTAAGTTACAAAATTTCCCAGATATTGTTCCATTGTTTTCTAGAATTTACTATTATAAAGGAAAAGTGTAATGCTAATCTGTTTAATTGGGCAAAGTAAAATAAAACAAATACTACCTGCAATAAACATATCTAATGCTTTGATATTAATAATTTCAGATATTATGTTTATGGTTTTGTTCTCCATTTCTAAGATGACTTTGATCATGGTGTGTACCATTAATTTAAAACAGCTTTTTGGGAAAAAAGACATTAAAGAATATAAACATTGTTTATTTTATTGGTTCATATTTGCTAGCAGACTATAAAACACATTTGTCTATAAAAATATTTTAATATTAAAATAAAGGTTTTAATCCAAGTCTTCTCATCTAAGGTTTAAAGATTATTATAAAACATTTTAGCTATTAGCAATAATACATAAAATTATGGTAACTTTATGCTTTTAAAACCTATGTTCATAACAGTGATCTTTTTAGCACCATTAGGATTAATATCATAATTTCACAGCACATGATGGAATGTCAAGATTTTGTCTCTATTTCCAATTTGGGAATTTTTATTATTTTAAAAATTACATTGGCAGGGCTTGGGTAATAGTAGTTCTTCCAGACACAGGAACTACCATACCTAACGCTTCTAGTTTTGAAAATTCTATTTAGTAGAAGGGATTTGGCAGTAACTGTTTTTATTGCATTGTCAATGTAATCTTCTATTTACAAGAAAGCTTTTTATTTGAATGATTTCATCATACAAATATCTTCTTAGGACATTTTAGGCAACTATAGAGGAAGAAAAAGCATTTATCTCTTCAAATTACTTCTGCCCTCATTCTCCCTATCTTCTCCTTGGAATTAAAATTAAAGCATGTTTTAGACCTTTTCACCATAACCTATGTGTCTTAATTCTTTTTCTGTGATTTCATCATTTTCCCTTTTATTGATCTTACCTTTTCTTCTTTTTACCTAGTCACAATCGTCCATTTCAGCTGTATCTAAACCCGTTCATAATTTTCATTACAGTTGTTTTTCAATTCTAGAACTTCCATTTGACTTTTTAGTTTCTAGTTTTCTGCCAAAATGCTCTCTTGTTTAATTCCTTCAACATAGCAGTCATTACTATTTTAAAGTCCATAACAACTTTCCTCTTAACACCCTTCTCTGAATTTCCCATGGATTTGTTTCTGTTGTCCATTTTCATTTCCTCTTAGTTTTCAGTCAGATCTAGTATTTTCACATGCCTGCTTATATTTGACTGAGTGCTGGACATTGCTCATGGAAAATTGTATGGATTGTTGAGGTTCAGATGATGTTATCTTCCTCCAGAGACACTTTTTTTCCCCCATGGGCTACTAGGCTAAGAGCACTAGAAATCCAAGATCAGTAAATGCCATCAGATATTTAGATGATTCAAAGCTAGCTTTCTGTCCCTGTGGGGGCAAATCTATTCCTAGTTCATGCTTATTCCTAGGGTATAACCGTTCAGAGTCCCAGCTGAAAACCTGGACCCTTCCTTCTGGTTGAGCTCCTAATGCCAACATTTTTCACCCTAGCCCCATGGGTCTAAAGTTCTGCTTGGCCCTTTATTCTCTCAGCAGCTGCTGTTGAACTTGACAATTGCCTTGAGAGGTACACGAGGTGCTGGACTTTTCTCCTGCACTTCCTTTTTCTCCCAGAATCTCAGCTTCACAGATGCTTACTACTTGGGAAATTCTCCAGTGCTTCCAAACAGGTGAGTTTTCTAGATTTTCTTGTTGTTCTTGTCAAGAGAGAAAATAACTTAGTCTACCATTGCTAAAAATTTAACCCCAGCGAGACTTTTAAATTTCTTTGCTGTCTGTTTTTGATGCCTGTAGGATTATTTTTGATAAAAAAATTTTTTGATTAGGCTATATCTAGATATGGGTTTCCTCATAAAGTTAATACATTTTTTCCTAAAGCCTGAATGTAAATACAGGTCTTTTTATCCCCCCATGTAATGGAAATGCTTTCTTCTTATTTCTTAGACAATTGCATTGATTCCATTTACCCTGATTTTTTCATTCAAGGATACCTATTATATCCCTATACTGGGCTGTCCATTTTCTACCATCCATATACATTATCTTCCTGGTCAGAATTCTCTTCTATTTGTTCCTTTAAAGTGAATTCTTGAAATCTTCCCAACATTTTCCACTGTTTCAATTCTCTACAATTTCAATTCTGCTCCTTATGTCTGTCCTGGTAAATTTTAATCCGTTATATCTGTATTGCAACTTCCTTGTACTTTCTTATACCTATTTTTAATCTCATATTCTCATCTCAGTCTCCCATTGTGACTTTTTTCTATTAATTCAGAGTTACATCTCTCAACTTTTTGAGGCTGTGGAATGGTGTGTTGAAATATTCTAAATCCTGCAATAGATCATTCTCAAATACATGTTCATCCTTTGAGTCTCCCAGATGCTGTTTGACATCTTTCTTTTATAATGACTCATAATTTGCATACCTGTAACTTCTACTTGAAGAACCATTTTAAATGTATAAATATAGGGAATATTTTGAGTCTTGGAATTTATAAATAACTCCTAGGCTCACCATTAGAAAATTTGGAGCTAATGCAACAACAATAAGATTGAGTGATTAAACTGCATTGTTAAAGGTTTCATTAATTAAATGGATCCAAAAGCTACATTTTATTTGTTTAAGTATTTATATTACTTGTTCGCCAGACATTTACTCATTTTATACAGTAATAATAAAGGGACCGCAATATAAAAGGACATGTATTCTAATTTCACATAATATTAGAGGAGAAAAGAAGAAAAGTACATTAATGGAGAAAAGTATATTAGTAGAGAAAAGTATAACCTATTTGAAAAAGATTTGAAGAGGGAATTGAGAATTATCTGACCTATTCTATCCAGAGAAACAATATATAATGTTAAGTCCATTGATTTACTTGAACCTAATCCCATCTATAAAAACACTAATTGTTTCAGCTCCTAAATTGCCTAAATTTTATGTGAGCATTAATGTGAGATATATGAGGAGCATCTAGCATTTGATATAGAAAGTCCTGTACAAATTCAAGGTGGATTATCAGGCTATTATTTTTCTATAATTATTATTCCCTTCTGTGCTTCTCTAGGTCAATAGTCTATTAACTTCAGAAGCCTGGTGAGAAAAATTCAAAGAGAGGACTCTATTAGGATTGAGACATCCTCAGAACATAACCAATACACAAATAGATACATTTTCCTGATGCTTCTCGGTGCTCCCTTGAATGAAAAAAGCAAAAACCATCAGATGTTTGATACCTAAAACCATTTTTCATGAATAAAATTTCTAAATTAAAGACTCATGTTATTTGTTTATAAAATGAAGACAGCAAGGCTAAAAATGTAGTTTTTTCTATGTTTCTTTGACTTTCTACTATCCCTACTATTAGATATCATTTTGTTCATTTTAGCAAACTTCAGTTCCCAGGATTGCTGGTGAGAATGAAGGAGATAATTAGGGCTCATGGTTTTGTGGTACCTACTGGTCACAGGCATGAGAAACACACATACACACCAGCGTTGTAGTGATGATTTGTTTCCTTAAGATCTTAGAAGTTTCTGTCCTTCAGTTTTATATTGTCAATCCATGGGTAAGTGACAATGAAAATCACTATGACAACTGCTATATATTTTCTCCTTGCTTAGATGACATGAGTTTGACAGGATAGTAAAAGATCATGTGTCTGACACTCTGTACTTTCAGTTTTATACTAATGGAAATTAGGTGGAATTTTCTTTTTAATTTCAAATCCTGACTCCTGTGCCCTCTTGAAAAGGTACACAAAGAGCCCTTCCCGTGAGCCACTAGCACTGAGTTTTATGATTCATTTTCAGAGGCAAATTGTCTGCCATAATTGTATGTTTTGGACATTTTAACATAGGAAACAGCCTTTAGTTCGAAGACCTGAAATAATTTATCTCTTGATCTATGACCTAGGTTCATGAAATTGCATAAATAGATAAAACAGAAGCAGGATATTGCAGTAACTAAAAAATACATCAGAGAAGAGGAATCTTCCAGGAGAGGAGGCTTACTCATTGGACCACGTCTTCTTCTCTTACTCCCCTCTAAACTTTGGAGTAGACATTTTAGTTTGTCTTTTGGATTTAAAATTCGAAAGACTACTGGTCCCTAAATTTCTGCTGAGCCATGGTGATCTTTGATAGCAAAGCAATTATTTTAAGAAAGCATGGTTTATGACTGGACCATCATTTTAGCAAACACCTGCACAAACCATGTATTGAACAGCATGCCAGATAATGCAGAACTAAAGGAGTGAGAAAAACATGGTCCTTACACCAACAGTTATTCCTCAGGATACCAAACTTTATTTGAAGGAGGAATTCAGGGTATATTATAGAAGACAAGCAGCCAAGCCAAGATGTTGAAGACTTTGGTTCACAGGGGAACAAAGCTGAATATTTACATGGCAACACTGGGGCTCACTGTGCTCAAGAAGATGTAACCCTAATCAGAGATGACATTTCAGTGGCACTTTGCAATCTATAAAGTTCTTGTCCCTTTATCTGCACAGTGACTCCACCAGATATGACCCCAGCAAGCCATTTAACCTCTATGACCCTTAGTTTCCTTGTCTTATCTAAGGAGTGTAACAGTGTTTATCTCCATCACTTAAAATACTGGCCCTGAAAACTACAAGACCGTTGCTGAGAGAAATTAAGGAACACTTAAACAGAGGGTCTACCATTTTCACGGACTGGAGTAGTTAGCTTTCTTAAGTTACTAGTTTGTCCAGGTGAACTACGTAGTAAGTGTAATTTCAATTAAATTATCAATTTTTTGGTAGAAACTGATAAATCTTAGAGCTTAGATAGAAATATAAAGGTCCTAGAATAGCAAAAATCTTGAAGAGTGAAGTTAAAGGATCTATTAAAGCTACAGTAGTATAAATATTGTATGGTGTTGGTGAAACAATAAATAGAACAATGAAATACAGTAGAGCGCAGTACAGGAGTAGGCCACCTAAGTACCATCCCTTGATTTATGGCAAAGATGCCATTAAAAATCAGTGAGAAAAGGGTGTTCCTTTTAATAAATGTCATTGAGTTAACTGGATTTCAATATGGAAAAAAGTGATACCGTCTCACACCACTTTGTACTGTACATAAAAGTTTAGGATGTATTGTAGATCTAAATATAAAATGTAAAACACTAAATTTCTAGAAGCAAGCATAGGAAGACATCTTCATAAAAGTTGGGGTATGCAAATATTCTTAGGACACAAAAATCAATAGCTATTAATTGGACTTTAAAATTAAGAAGTATTAGCAGAGCAAAAAGACACAGAAAGAAGATATTTGCAAAATATATATCTGACAACACCCATATCTAGAATATATAAAGAACTCCTGTAAAATAAAACAATAGCAAGCAAAGAAATTTAAAAAAGCAAAAGGCCTGAACTTCAAGAAAGAAGCTATCCAACTGGTCAATAAATATATGAAAACTTCCTCAGCATCATAAGTTATCAGGGGATTGTAAACTAAAGCCAAAATGAAATACTAGTGTACTCCTGCCCAAATGGCTGTAATTTAAAAAACTAACAATACCAAGTGTTGGTGAGAATGTCATATTGTGGATGGGAGTACAAGCTGGCATAATTATGTTAGAAAACCACCTGCCAGTCTCTACTAAACGTAAACAGATAGAAATCTAAGATCCAGCACCTTCCATCCTAAAAATTAAATGAATGAAAACATATCCACTAAAAGACTTGCACAGAATATTCATAGAAGCTTTATGTATAATAGCAAAGTTTGGAAACAATGCAAATGTTCATCAACAGCAGAATGGATAGCGGTTAGTTAAGTACCATACAGGAATACAAGGACAAATGATTGCTACATGCAACATGGATGACTCTCACAGACACAATGCTTCAGGAAGAGAGACAGAAAAGAAAATGCATCCTGTATGAGTCCATGGATAGAAAGGCTGAGGATAGAGATAACTAACCTATTGCAAAGAAGTCAACCTTCGGAGGTTATTGATTGGGAGGAAGAGTGCTGATTTTGTTCTATATGCATATCTATCTAGACAGTGGTTTCACAAGTGTGCAGATGCATAGAAATTCAGTGAGCTTTCCACTTAAAACTTGTGCACATATGACTGTATAAATAGGTATACGTAAATATTTTATATGTGAACACATTTATATATACATACCTATATAAACTTGTGTGGTATACAGACACACACACACACACACACTTTTAGCAGTATCTTGATATGCAGCAAACACTCCATAAATGTTACCGGTTTACTATTATTAAGATCCCACGGAGTAGAGAACAAGTTATCTTTCTTTATGAAACATTATCTCATGTGAGAGGTGGAGGTGAAGCCCGACCATTTTCAAGCACTCTCCTAAGTTCACAGGACTGAGACGGGGAAGAGCTGGGGTTTCAGCCACATTTTCTGACACTGGATCTAAGGCCTGCATGCCACCTGCCTTGCATCCCTGGAGCTCTCTCTTCCTGCTCCCCAGCTGTCAGGGCCTGCTTTCTGTCTTCCCTGACTGCTGCTGGGAGACTCCTCAAGTTCTGTTCAGCTGATTAAAGCAGGCAATCAGAGCAAGCAGGCCCCAGCTTTGGACAGGATGTCTCACGGTAATTGGTGACAAATTAAAGATGTACTTAAAACTATGTACAAATTGCTTAGAACCATGCATCACTGTAATTGCTCTCAGTAACTAACTCGGTACATTATAAGCTCAGACACAAGGGTTGGGAAATAATGGAGGTTTGTACAGTATATGCAAGAAATGCCCCTACTTTCCATATTTCCCTGCCCCGTCCCGCACCCGCCTCACAGGTGGCTGTGCTCAAGGCAGAAGATAGAAACAGCAGAAGGAAAAGTCACACCACTCGACAGTTGCTTCATGATTCCTCATCTGTGATTCCATTTCCAGGTTCTAAAAGTGCAAGTGTGGCTACTATTATTCAGTATAACCTGAACTGGACAAATCTTTTTAGTAGTCACAGGTGCTATCAAAGTTTGCCTGGGCAGCTCTCAGTGTCTGGGGAAGAGCCTCCTGAGGAACAGAAGGAAGAGACAGTGCAAAGGCCCGGAAGCAGGAGCACGGCTGCTGTTTTAAGGAACAACATAGGGAGCAGTGGGGCTGAAGTAAGTGATGCGGGGAGACTAGCAGGAGCTGAGGTCATGTGAGAACCAGAACATGCTCCAAGCAGTGTATTTTAAAAACGATGCAAAGAAAGGACCCTCTGAGAGCTCTCTGTTATTTTCTTCTTTCAGAGCCCTGTTATTAAAAGGTGTTGGGAGGGAGAGGAACTAGGGCTAGATGGACTCCTACCTTGTGGCATACCATTGTCTAGAAACAGCACCACGCAGGGAAGGACTTGATGAGCTCTGAACTAGGATGTAGATGTTTTAAAAACTCAGTTCCTCTCCACTACCCTGCCCAAGATCCCTGGGCACCAGGGTGGCAGGACTGGTTTGTCCTTCTGCTCTTACTTAGCTTCAGCCAGAACACATTCTGTCTCATATTCTTTCTCGCATGTCTTCTCCTCGGCTCCCTTCCCTCCCATCCTGTATCAGGCAGAGAAGGTACAGAATATATTTTTGCCCTTTATGGCAAGGCTGAGTTATTTTTATCTTTATAAATTATTTCTCATTCTTTAAAAAATATCTCATTTAATGAGATGTATTTCTAAGTGATGAGGGTTATACATATTTCAACAGGCACCCTGAGGGCCCTCCGAGAGCCTTGCTTGGTAGGAATATATCCAAGTCATCCTTGCTTCTGTTCTGGGTGTGGCCTCAGAAGCCAAATGGTAAAGAGTTCCAGGCGAGAGTGAGGATGGGAGATGCATATATAAAGGTGGAGATGTGGGGGTGGGGTTCTGCCCCCCGAGTCCTGTTTTAGATTGCTTTTGTCAACTAATAACTTTGTAAAAGCTGGGGTCAAATTTCCATCTAGTCTGGGATAGAAGAGGACAAGAAGATGCCTATCAGTCCTCAGGCAACAATTTTTATTGTACACTGCTGTTGTTTAGGTCTTCTACTAGAATACGTTGAAAAGGAACCCGAAGGCCTCTCAGCCAGAATACCCATTATGACATCTATATCTTCATAGATATTTGTAATTATGGGTTGAAAACATTTTGATGCATGAGTAGACTTCTGGATTTTCCAAAGGGGGTGGCCTTAACTAGAAAATCTGAGAGAATCTGGAAGTGGCTTTCTGATGTAGGATAACAGAAAGGAGACAGGAAGAACAGGACGTATGAATGAATAAAAAAATGAAAACAGTAACAATGACAGCAATGGCTCAATATAACACTTAGCAATTATTATGTCCTCTTTATGGTCTGAAGACTGACCTACAGTTCTTAACTATATTTTCTCATTAAACTTGCAATAACTATGAATCACCTATTATTATCCTCATTTTTCAGAAGAGAATCTGAATTTTAGAGAGGTTAAGTAACAAGTCTAATTCCAAGCTGTTCAGATGCTTCAGAGAATGCCTCTCTGCCCAAGCCTTTAGAAAAGGGAAGTTGAAGGCAAAGAAAAGGGAAATTGAAGGTTAAGAAACGGGAAAGACATGGGGATAAGCAGAGAGAATTTCATAAATAGGAATACAGGAAGCAAATTCTCTATGCATGGTAGAAGAAAAAAATATTTGGGCTTATAAAATGAATGCCATACTGGAAACCCCCATGAGGATGTTTTCATAGAGAAATGTTTTTTTTTTTAACAAGTTGACTGGCGCTGTATCTGTCCACAGTTTTTAAGTAATAGCAAGATGGGTTATAAAAATAATGAAAGCCAGCTACTACTTATCTACCTTTAGAGTATTATTAAAAAAATGCTACTTATTAGCACACTGTCCAAACAGAACTAGGTTCTGCTAGCGTCCTGACATTTCACGAGGGCTTGTTAGATTCACTCAGCTCTTCAGCTTTGAGCACTGGAGGGGTGTGACTCTAAATGAACTCCATGTTTCCTTCCTACCCTAAGGTGTTATGATTCCCTCTTCTCTTGGCTACGTTTATGCTCAAGTCCATCTACCTATCTTATCATTTATCTTCAGCTCTCTAGATGGTTTCCAAACCTAGATCATTACAAGTCAGGATGGGACATTTACGAAGCTTTAAAAAGCTGAGATCAGGTAGAACACAGAGTGTATGCTGCTATGGTGTATATCATACTAATAGAGTATGTGATACTAATTCCTGGACTGAGCGCATAAGCAAGGATGCTTTAATTCTCTCTTGCTGGTCTGCTCCATCCCAAGCTATAGGTCCAGGCAGGATGCATCCATAGTAGTTGTAGGAGCTACTTTTCCAGAGTGGGTCACTGCCTGGTAGGAGGTGGTGGCACTGGTGTTAGTGCACAAATATATCCTCTCCTAGCTCTGGTCTTTTTGTCTTTGACTACACTGGGAAGCATATTTTGGGGGGAGGCCTATTTTTATTAGCATCGTTTGAAGACCTTCCTGACATTCTAAATTGGGTTTGCACAAGAGCCAAAGGGCTAAGTCAGATTTGTTTATTCCTGAAGCGGGGAAACAAGTTGTTTGCAGTAGAAGCACTGTATAGATATCTATGGATAAATGGCCTTTCTTTCTTCCTACCCTTTCTATTCTTCTTTTTTGCCAGCTCCCCATCCTCTTCCACCCACTCCTCCAAATAGGAGATTATAACTCTTGAGAGCCAGACCATGTAATTTATCTTTGTATCCAGCAAGGCACCTGGCTCTGTACCTATAACATGTAGGTGCTCAGGATTTGTTTATAGGATGGATGCACTGAGATTGAACAAATAAGAGACTGAAAAGTTCCCAGTTCTGCCACCTACTATCTATGTAATTTGGCAAATTGTCATCTTTAAGCCAGAATTCCATAGTTTCCAAAAGGAGAAATTGCTTCCACCTCATGGGTTGCTCTAAGGAGCCAATAAGATCAACCTAAAAAAGCATTTAGCATAGTGTCTACTGTTATTAACCTGCTCAATAAATGTTACCTGGTTAAAGGAAGATAGGAATAAATGTTAAAATTGAGAGAAAGGAACAGGGAGCTCATAGTGAATGGCAGCAGGATACAAGGCCTTTCCCCCAACCGCCCAAGTTTGGATTTAGAAAATCTGAGAATTCGGTGGGGTAGGGACAATAAGGACCCAAAATCTGGTACCTAGTGAAGACATGGTAAGTGAGGAGAAATTTGGGAGGCTGGGATCTGATTATGGCTCAGAAGGTTTGGGCAAGTACTTCATTCCTACCAGGAATTAAAACAAAGCCAAACAAAACTACTAACATAATCCCA
This sequence comes from Manis javanica, assembly GCF_040802235.1. Lineage (NCBI taxonomy): Eukaryota > Metazoa > Chordata > Mammalia > Pholidota > Manidae > Manis > Manis javanica. The sequence continues at coordinate 90,116,418 of NC_133166.1, forward strand.
GTTCAAGATCACGGATTAAAACTTCTCTCACAAGATAACTGGAAACAAGTCTTGTATCTCTAGGTGAATGGGCCCCTAATGTAGTGTTTCATTCTTTTGTGTTTTTTAGACTTTGAACTAGAAAATATTTGTTGAATATTTGCTATCTTTTAGGTGCTGTGTAACTATAAAGGACTTCAAAGATGAGTAAGTAGCCCACCATGGCCAGTCTAACATAAATAGAGCTTTGAAGTTATCACTCCTGTCCTCATAACAAGAAAAAAAATGAACTGAAAATCACTCTTTTTAGACCAATAGGAGAATAGAGGTCACAGGGCAAACTGCCACTCCAAAAACTGAAGAGACAGGTGAATAGAAACAATCACAACTTGCCTGGGACAAAAGCTGCTTCAAGAACCAACTAAGAACATTTAAGAGTAATTGACTAATTGTTGGAAACTGAACATGGACTCGCAGAAAGATAAGACTCCTGAGGGCCTCACTTTGAGGAGGATCCCCACACTTTCACGAATTTTATTTCCAGCAGCCCCACCAAGTTTTCAGGACAAAGACTGAAGAAAAATTCCCATACATCTGACATGAAGAAATAAAGCAAGTGCCAAATCCAGACTTGGATATGGCAGAGAATTTAGAATTATCAGACTGGGAATTTTAAATAACAATGATTCATATGTTCAGGGCTCAAATGGGAAAAGTAAATAACTTACAAGGACAGATGGACAATGTAAGCAAAGAAATGGACACTCGAAGAAATGATCAAAAGGAAGTGCTAGAAATAAGAAACACTATAAAAGAAATGCAGGATGCCTTTGGTGAGACCAGTAGACTGGACATGGCCAAAGAGAGGACCAGTAAGTTTAAACATTTATTCAAGTTTTAATAGAAATGTCCCAAACTGAAAGGCAGAGAAAAAGAATGAAAAAAAGGATGGACCTGGATTTTGAAGGTCTGTGGGACGATTATAAAACTTAGAATGTACACATAATACAAACACCAGAAGAAAGGAACAGAAAAAATAATTGAAGTAAAAATGGCTGAGAATTTCCCCAAATTAATGCCAGACACCGAACCACAGGTCCAAGCAGCTCAGCAAACAGCAAGCAGGGTCGATACCAAAAATCTATAGCTAGGAATATTATAGTCAAACTGCAGAAAATCAAAGACAAAGAGAAAGTCTTAAAAGAAGCCAGAAGGAGTAAAAAATATCTTACTTATAGAAGAAGCAGGATAAGAATTATATTGGACTTCTTTTCAGAACTTAGGTAAGTAAGAAGACAGTGAAATGAAATACTTTTAATGTTGAGGAAACCCCATAATCAAGAAAGGGAGAAGGCATGTAAACAAAGATCATATTCCATGACAGGAGAGAAGAAATATTTAACTGTTAGCTCAAGTCAGGCCTAGGAGAGGATGACTATAGTAAGTTAAAGGAGGAGGAAAATGAAATCTAGGAAAAAGACTAACTTATTAAGTGAACAAAGTTATATAAGAGTTTGATGGTCTCATTGTTTTATTTCTTCAACTCTTATTACCCTTTTCCCCCCATTTGGACCACTTCCATGAAACAACACAAACAAAAGCCTTCTGCAAAGGTATGAACACTTATGGAGGAGCCTGTGACCAGTAAAGTGGTACTCAGTGTGACCCAGACAAGGCCACAGGATTGATCCTTTCACAATCAATTCCCAGTTATCTGGGTTTTACATCTCTGGTGATGGAGAGTTCAGGGAGTTACTATGGTTGAGAACTGATAAAGTAGGTCAAGGTTACAAGGGATCCTGGTGAACACATGGTACCCAGTGTGAAGGGAAATTAATGAGGTTGAGAGTAGGGGCGATGGGCCAATGGCATTAGGGAGATCCACAGACTGAGGTCATGATGGGCACAGAGCAAAGGTGAATTTAGGAGAGGTAAAAAATGAGGGGGTTAGAGAAGGGATATTAGGGAGAATAAATGTAAGTGATGGAGAATTCAATCAGTTTGTACACATGAGTCCAGGTGTCAAAGGACACAGGAAAATGAGGATGGGTATATTCAAACACATCTGCATTACGGACTGTGTGAGTCCAACAGCGTGTCTTAGGGGTAGAGGGCAAAACTGGCTATTTTCATATATTCGCCTTTTATTTCAGTAGTGATCTTGGTGCAGATACCTCCAGTCACCATGTTTTATCTATTTTACCAGACTATGGCTATTGTTCTTATTATTCTATGAGAAATTTCTTTTGGAGTATGGAAAAGAGGAAAGGAAAGGATAAACACTTCCCCTCAATAAGCCATTATGGTAGGTTATCTTTTCACTTCGCTTGTAATCTAAATTTACCAACGAAAAAGCTAGAACATTCTGCAGCAACACCAAGTATGAGCTGGGCGGGCTACGTTGGGAAGGAACTGACTACCCAAGTGGCAGAGAAGGAGGGCTTGAGACCCAGCCTACCTGGGAAATTTGCATGGTGGGCAGCAGAAAGCATATGAAGACAATGCCTGATGATTTAGGATGAGCCTTGATGCTTGGGAAACAGGAAATAACAGGCCCCACTGATCATTATCGCCTAGATTGGCACTACCCATACTTTAGTTAGAATAGACAATTGCCCGTATGGTGTGGATTGAGGGGCATCATGAGGAAATGCCATGAAATCTTAAAACAATATGACTGAAAGGGACCTTTAAGACCCCATCAAGTCTAGAAATTCCCTCCCTGTGTATGGTGAGCCTGCCCCTGGGGAAGCCTTGAGGAGCCTCACTTATTTCCAGGTGTGCTGCCAAATGATCATTTTCTATGTGAGTTATTACATGAAAAGCTAGGAGCACTGACTTCTGGTCCAACAACCAGCTTAGTTGGTCCAATGTCATCATTTCCTGTGTGAGAAACCTGAAGGTGGTGAGGTAAAGTAGCTTGGTCAGCTGTCTGGGGCAGAGTGAGAACTGTGGTCTGGACTTGCTGAATCCACTTCTTACCCACTGTATCTTAGTTCTTCCTCCACGGTCTGGAAAGTTCCTCAGTAAGTATGGTCATTCTGTTATGTAGGGTCTGGCCTTTTAAGACAATTAGATCATGTCAATTCCCCATCTTAAAACCTTCCAAAGGCATCCATTACTATTACATAAAATTTGACATACTATGCTTACAAAGCGCTCTGTGAGCTGACCCCAGCTTACCTCTCCAGACTTATCTCCTCCTTTCTCCCTATTGCTCTGCCCAGCACAGCCGCACTGGCCTTCTTCCCACTCCTGTCCAAGGTGTTCCCACCTCAGCAACACTACACTTGGCTCTTGCCTTTGACTGGAACGCCCTTTCCCAGATCTTGTTCCTTCTCTTCATTTGAAGACTCTAATGTTATTTCCTCAATGAAGCATTCCCTGCTCCTGCCAGGTCACCGAATTATCGTGTCACTTCATCTTCTTTATAGAACTCAGCACTATCACAAATGGTCTCAGTGGTGTGTTTCCTTGCCTATAGTCTGTCTGTCCCACTAGAGTATAAGCAGGAACTGTGCCTGAATTGATCTCTAGGTGAAGCCTGGTACATGGCAGGCATTCCAGTAACTTTATGGATCAATGAACTCTCTCCTCTTAAAACATGAAGTATACAAGGCCAGTAATATATGAAGCCATTATCAGTAACTTATAGGTTGTTGTGAATTTGCTTATCACCTCTTTCCCAGAGCACCAGCTAGCAGGGATTTGTGACTATCTCTAGCAGCTCAGTGGGGAAACAAACGGATTCAATGGACTTGCAGATGAGTAGAGAGATGTTTTTATGGGGAGGTAGGGAAAAGAGGCTCATGTGGGAGACATGGCCTGAACAAGCGTGCAGGCAGGCAGAGGGCACCTGAAGGGGCTCTGGAGAGACTGGAGCTTGCCCAGGACAGCTTTCACCCTCCTCACTGGTGCTCGAAGCAGACCTCAAACGTGGCAGGTGGAGAGTCAGGCAGAAGGGAGCTGAAAACATCACGGCACTTGTTCCAACTTACAGGTGACCTTCTGCCAATGACATCACCTGCATAAGACAATACAGTCCTGCCTTGACCATCAGACTTTCATCATTCTGTACCCCTCGCTAAGAAAAAAATTCAGAGAAACCATATAAGCAACTACTAGATATAAGCTGAAAGAGACATTTAAAAAAAAAAAAAAAGGATTCCTAGAAATTCTGGAGGCCTGAGTCTTTCTGGAACCCCTCATGGGGTGAGGCTGGAGAAAGGGAAATGGGAGGGGAGAGGTACATGCCAAGAGAATGAGGGTGGCAGATGCATGCGCACCCTTAGGAATTTAAAAGCAATAATGAAGACTTTTGGAAAAGACAGCCCAACACTGGCAGGTCTGTTCAGAAGGGAGAGATGAATAAATCTGGGAACTACCCCACCCCCTCGGGTGGGAAGCCCTTAACAGACATCACTTCCAATAGAGGGCACCACTCATAGCTGCGTGGACAGAGGAGGGAAAGGGGATTTTCCTGAGTTTCTTATCCTCTCAAATTGTCTGTTGGATTTCTCTTGGTGGTTCTTTCGAAACAGGGCTGTGCCCTTTGCATCTAATTATTCTGCAGGCCTGTGGCACAGACTTACGTAAGACCTATGTGAAGAAATAACAGGATTTCTGAGAAGCAGAACTTCAAGTCTTTTTTTTAAGCTGCATTGCTAAATTTAGGGAAATGATTCAGAAGACACCCCCACTCCATCACATGCATACCTCTGTCTAGTGTTCCATGCACAGTTAGCTCTTCTTACCATTTTATTTTTTAATCTAGTTTCAGCAAAGGGCCTTCAGCATTTGTCCATAAAGGTTCTTTCTGTAAAGATCATTTGCCTTTTTTTGTTTGCTTGTTTTGGTAAAGTCATGACTTGGACTAACATGAATAAAATATAAAGCCAGGTATGACAGTTCTTCATACAGATCAGAAATTTGGAAACCACATAGTTCATGAGGGAAAATGTGTTCTTCCTCTAAGGGCCTGGGGAGGTTTGGGGTGATTCTCGACAGTCACAGAGCATGGATCTTTGAAATGTTAAGCTGGAAACAAAACACCTGGCATCAGATTCATGCACTAGCTTGTTCACTTGGTTCTTTCCCTATTACCTGGAGGCAGGCGGCTGCATGGTGACCCTCTGCAGAAAATGCACAATAAGGAGAGGTTGAGATTTTAATCCCAGATGTGCAATTAATAAGTCAATGTTTCTGAGCATGTCATTTTGTCTTCTGGCCTCATTTTCTTCATGTACAAAATGAAAAGGTTGGGCTGGATCAGCCTTTCCCAAACTGATATGCAGCCCTGGAATATACAATTATACTTTTATCCCTTATTTTGGAGATTCACAAGGTTCAGAAGCACTTTAAAGACTTAGTATAACGTGTAGTAACCAGCTGTGTTTATCACATTATTTTCCAAGCTAATTTGGCCATGAAACAGCCCCTCTCTTCCCAGATTCCTTTTCCCCTGCCCTCAACTTCCTAACCGTTATTGCACTGAGCTCTAAGAGGACCATTTTTGAAAATGCTGAACTAGATGACCTTGTGGGTGACCTTGCAGGCTCCTTCCAGCTCTGAATTCAGCTCTTTTCTGCCATGAGGGCTTCCTTCCTGCCAAATACACGTTAGGTGCCATAAGAAGAGACATGGACCCTGCCTGTCGGCTGCTTACAATCATAGTCTATTTTGGTCTGTATGATAGAAAAGCAAGTTTACCTAATGAGCTGATGACATCACATGGAAGATGATCAGAATGCCCCCAAAATCAAGGACTGTTTACAGTTCATTGGATGATAACAAGCTTGCCTAAGTCTCTTGTTATTTCTTTGTGAGTTCACCTGAAATATATGGATTCCTGGTGAAATACTGCTGGGAAGTGGTCACTGTTTTCCCAACTAGTCCCCTGAACACTGGGCTGACAGGGGTCTCTCCTGGTTATGGGGAAGCCCATGGTCAAGTGTGGCCGTTATGGGATAAGACAAATTAGTGGAGGGTCGGGCAGTGGGGTCAGGAGCTTCCGCCTGTGACTGTCGTGCTTGGGAGCGTAGAGGGAGGGAATAAAACTGAGTACACAGAGGCTCTTGTTGGATGGTGAAGCAGCTTACAATCTGTTACAGTATGTTTTATCAAAACATTTCTCTGATTTGGGAATCTCTTCTAGGCAAGGCAACTTCAGATCTGCCTCAAGCTTTACAGCTAATGGTACCACCCACCTTGCCTCCATATGGTCCGTGACTAAGGACATGTGTTATAACTTTAAAGTGGCCCTAACTGTGCCGTAGGCACCATAGTACACTACCAAGCTATTAGCGGTGTGACCAAGGTCCAGACGCTACGGAGTGAAAAAGCTGGCAGAAAAGACGCTTCCTCAGGATGCACAAAGACAGATGGCTCACCTGTGGCATGTGCAACATTTCCTCATCAACAGCTCACCTTTAATGAGCACTGAGAGAGACAGGCCTTCTCTGCTCTTCTCCAAAATAGCGTAAACAGAGGGGACATTTGATTGAAAGAGCAATAAGCGAAGAAAAAAAATGACACACAGATGTGGGGAGACCGTGGGAGGGGAGGAAGGAGAGGAAAACAACTTATAAGCATTAGGACCACAAGTGATAAAACTGAGCAAGTGTAAATTGGAGAGAATTTCAGGGCTAGAGGGGCATTTGATCTCAAGTCTAGGGAAAACAAAGGCCCTGTCCCCCAGCCCCCATATGTGCAGCAGCAGGCAAGACAGAGTGGGATGCTAGGGACAGCAGCCGGAGGGAGACAAACCGTGGTCCCTGTGCAGCTGGGCGCCTCCCTCGACTGGACTGGCCCTGCAGGTCTGGGCAGCAGGGGCCCTGCTGAACCCACGGGGGTGGTGGGGGATTGGGTTTCCTAGCTGGCCTCTCTTGTCTCCTATCTGTGAAGCTGCAGGGTGGGCCTCTGGTTGCCCCTTCAGCCTTGGCAGTCAATGTCTTTCAGGGAGAAAACAGGAGAGCAGGGAGTCAGCAGCCTGCTGCTCAGAGGGAGCACCACCACCATGGGCATTCGGGTCCTAGGTCCCAGAGTGCCTGGAGGGCTGCCCAGCATCAGAGTCTGAACTCCAGAACGGCCTCTGACCACAACCTTCGTCCCATCTTGCTGTTCCTCTCTATCCTGTTGAGCCCTCAGTTCTTCCTTCTCCTTTTCCCAGTCCCACCGGCTGCTTGCCCAGACCCACAGCCCATCTTAGCTGCACCTGTCCATCAGCAGTTCATGCAGCTGTGTATCTTTGACTTCATCCTGCCATCTCCCAGCACATTTCTAGCCCCAACCCCTCCAGCCATCTCCACCCTTTTTTCTGCTTGGACAGCTGATTGCTAGAGAGAAATCCAAAGATCTCTGCGTTGGCTGAGTTCTCTGTCCTCCCAAAGCACTGCTCTCCCTGCAGAGGCTCCCTGACACACTCCTTTCCTGAGCCCTCTCTCACTCCCACTGTGCGCCCAGCTCCCCACCTCAACAAGTGGCCTTACTTCTGTTTGCACACAGGACAGCAGGAAAATCAATACTAGGCAGCCAGATCTTGTTACAAGGAAAACGCTGGTAATCTGCAGGGTGCCTTGATGAACCTGGATCAGAAAGAAAGGCTCAGAACAGCAGAGGGGACAAAGGCTTGGGGACAGTTGCTTGGCATAATAGAATGAGACAATTTTCGCATTCCCAAAGGTAATGGAGTAAAAAGGAGAGATAAAAGGAGTGGAAAAGGAGGAGTTGACAAGTTGGCCGAAGGCGGCTGACACCGGTGGGAAAAAATCCCAGTGGGGAAAACTAACAGGCTTGTAAGAACAAGAGTGAGTTACGTTCAACTGGAAGCTGTTTGTGTTGCTGGAATGAACACCACTCCTTTGCTGCCCATCAAAAGCCCTTGCAAAGTCTACCACAAACACAAGGGCCTTGTGAGAGTGCCGTTTCATAGAGTTTGAAGCATACACGTCAGAGTGCCCACAGGATGCAAGAGGATCCGCAAGCGAACCAGCTCAGTGAAATTCACTGAAACCCAGAGGGGCCGGGGAAAATGCCAGCCTCAGGAATCTGTAGAAACATGTGGAAATGCTGTACAGCGTTCACAGGGTTTGGAAGGATACCGAGGCAATTTTATCCCAGTTTAGAAGGACAGAGAGGATCCTAATGAATGGATATCTAGATTAAACAGAGGAAAAAACAGGCCATCAAGTGTAAATTTCTTCAACTTTGCCCCCCTCCTACAAACATATCCCCGGCTCCACCTATCTTACCTCTATCTCGTTCATCTCAAAGAGGAGGTAGTGGCAGTAGGATGTGGTAGAAAAAGAAGGAAACTGGGTGTCAGACTTGCTTTTTGAATCCCTCACTAGCTGTGTGGTTTTCAGTAAGTTGCTTAAACTCTCTGAGCCAAAGTCAATTTTCTCATCTCTAAACAGGATAAACTCTTTTAGTAGAGGGCTCAGGTTTAAATGATATGCATATGAAAATAATTGTATAATCCCTGGCACAAAGAAGGTGCTCAGTAAATATGAGTTGTTCCTACTATCTACTATCTACCACCTCGATCCTATTCCTTCATCTTCTCTTTGAGGTTGTTCCATCTATCGTTATTTTTGTACCTTCTTATTCTCTCCTTATCAGCACATAAATATGCTTAAAATTTACTCAAATTTTGTGCTCTCCACTGCCCTGCATCGCAAAGGCAAACCTTTGATATCATCATCTGCATCACACATCTCCTCCCTCAATGCCTGATCAGTCCCTAGTTCCTTGGCCACTGGCTGTGCCCCAGGACTCCAAGAAGCTTCCCTTACATTGGATCACCAATGACCCTCAAGATGACCAGACCCAGAAGCCTCTGTCCAGCCTCTTCTTCACTAGACTTCTCAATGACATGTGCCTAAGACCACTCCTCTCCTCTGTGGACGACCCCTACCTCCAGCTGCGAGGTCATGACTCCATCCCCCTCAGTGTCTGTCTTTGATGTTCATCCCTCTCCTGCCCAGAGCCCCACAGCATCCTTTAAAAATTCATACTCTATATCATCATCCTGGGAAATCTTACTCACCACCAACCTTTTGGCCACTACCCATATGCTGATGAATTTTAAATAACTATTTCTATGAGCAACAACTTTCCTAAGCACCATGGCCATTTTTTCTGAACCCTACTGCTTCAGAGCAGCCGACATCTGTTGGAGTGCTTAGTATGTGCCAGAAGCCTCATCAGGGATATAAGGGGAGATGGAACACTCTCCTTGGGATGTCAATGGGGTCCTGCATGCTTGAATTAAGTCCAAACTTCCCCAAACATTCCCAACACCATTAATAGGGTATGAGGGGGAGCCCCACACTCTTGAAGCAGGGAGGAAAATGAGAAGATGGTAATCAAAGAGTACAAAGCTTCTTTTACACAAAATGAATAAGTTCTGTAGAGCTGATGTACAGCATGGTGACCACAGTTAACAAAACTGTATTATTTACTTGAAATTTGTTGAGAGGATTGATCTTAAATAAGCCTTCTAACCACACATATTAACTATGCAGAGGGGATGAGTAAGTTATTTAGCTTGATCGTGGTGATCTTTTCATAATGTTTACCGTTTCAAAACATCTAGCTTGGGGGAAATGGGGAGATGTTGGTCAAAGGGTACAAATGTCCAATAATAAGGCAGATAAGTTCTGGGGGTCTAATGTACAACATGGTAACTATAATGAACAATACTGTATCACCTACTCGAAAGCTGCTAGGAGTATATCTTAAATGTTCTCACTATAAAAAAGAAATGGCAAAGATTCACCTGAGGGAGGTGTTAGCCATCACTATGGTGATAATTATTGGCAATATATAAGTGTATCAAATTAACATGTCCACTTTAAATTTATATAATATTGTATGTCAGCTGTAGCTCAGTATAGCTGGAAGAAAACCAAATTGGACATTTTAAATATATAATTTTTATATGTCCAAGAGCTCAATAAAGTTTAAAATTAGTTAATATCTGCCTTCAGTCTCTCTGAACCAATCTCATTATGGCTTTTATCCAGTTTGTATCAGTCACCACCTCAGACTCCCAGGTTACTCTTCATTTCCCATCTTCTCACCCGTGTATGGCTCTGCAAAACCCAGTTCTATTCCATAAAGTTCTATCCCGCTCCTTTCAGGCTCCCCAAACCACCTACTGTGCTATTTCAAATCCATGGTCCTTCATTAGCAAAATCCTCTATGTCCCAGCCTCTTCTCTAAGCCCCCCTATCACTTTCTCACTCTAAGGAAAACCTGGCTTTACCCCGAGGGCACTGCTCCCAGTCCAGTAGGGGCTGCATCTCCCCCGCCCACCCCCAGGCTTCTGGGCTTGAAGGTGAGCTGAGGTACCCTGTGCTCTTCATTGCCAGTTTCAGACATTCTCCCTCACTCCTCCCAAAACACCCAGGTTTGAGTCATAGGTCATCATTGGACTGCATCAGCCTCTACCCCTCATTGTAGCTATTCCTCATGAGATTTAGCTCAACCATCATTCTCACCAGCATTACTTCTGTCTTAATTTCTGGTGATTTTAATTTTCAAGAAAGCAAAACTTCATGTGTCCTGGCTACCCATCTCCCTAAATGCCTCTACTTCGGTGATGTCCTCCACCCCACCTCAAGTTCTCACTCCGTGGTGATACCCTAGACCTTGTCATAACAAATTATTGCAACTCTCCCTTGATACAAACCCCATGCCACCGTCTCCCCTAAATCTCTGCTATCTCCCTCTAGAGCCCCAGATCCAAAAAAATCCTCTGACCCCACTATAATCCAGTGATCCCTCCGTCTTTTCACCACCACGGCCCCTCCCCTCCTTACCCAGCCTGCATTCCATAGTCAATCCTTGGTAACTTCTGTGTCCATATCATTTCCTGTATCTCTCACTTCATCACATTTGCCTGGCTAAACTCCAAATTTGGTTATTTCTAATGTTTGCCGTACTACAAACTCGGTGCAGCTGGAAGTGACTGGAAACACCCAACCACGCTGACTTGTCAGCTTTAAATTCACGCCCCTCGCCTCCAGGGGGCCCTCGAGGGTGCCGAGCAGCTCCCAGCACATTAGCCCTCCCACTCCCCGGGACGATGAGTTCTCACGTTCCCCTCATATTCTAACACCTCTGCCCCCATCCTCACTCTCAGCAGATGACCCTGCTCCTCACTTTCCTGACAGAATTGGAGCATTCAGAAGAGGATTTCCACAAACTCCCACTACCTCATCTGCCCACCTCCAACCATCTGGACCCATACACTCTGCCTTCCTCCTTCAGGAAAGATGAACTTTCCATGCTCCTGTCTAAAGCCAGTCCCTCCTTGCGCAGTTAAGAATACCTGACAGGGGGAAGTTGTATGTGGGGAGAGCGGGGTGGGGAGAGGCGGCACGGCACAAGGGTTTTTCCAATTTCTTGCTGTTATTAATAAAACTCGTGTGAATATCTTAATGCCTAAGTTTTTTTTAAATGTGGATTTTTCCTTAGGATGGAGTCTCAGAAAGATCAGTGATAGGGGAAACTTTATATTTTCATAGCAATATAGGTGGGGGGAGGAAGGATGAATCAGGAATAAACAGCTCTGGCTCACTGTTGGGTACAAGGTGAAAAAATTAACCTTATAAAACAAAAGAATTAATAGAACCAAGGCACAGTAAAAGCATAAATAACATTTAGGAAATATGTTTGAGGTTGTATAATATAATCCAAATGATAACTTTATATCTGTTTCTTTACCAAAAAAGTCAATTTTTCATGTTTACAGTTTTGCTTGGAGAAATAACTGAAGAACAAAGCAATAAAAAGCTAAAACATTAATTTCTGCTTGTACTTCTTGTGCCAATTTTCAGAAAACAATTCTGGAAAAAGATTTCAATGATGTGATTTTCCTCATCAATAAATATTTGTGGAAATAAACTTCAATATTCCAAGAATAGCATAAGCACCTACCCAACTCTCGGAAGCCTTCACTGATATTAGGAGGAGGAGAGTGAGTAGAAGATCAGATAAATCATGTACATTGGCCACCACCTTGCCTTACTTAGGTAGATTTCTGTTATTTATAATGAGTAGAGTTAGTATTTTCCTGTCATTATTTCAGATTTTTCCATTACAAAAGCAATATCTCTCCAATTAAATTGAGATGGTTTACATTTACTTAAAAAAAACTCTTCCATCCTTAAATGCAATAAAGTCACAGTGAATGAATAAAAATATATAAATCCACAAAGAAAATAACATAGAAGGGAACCATAGATAAGAAAATTTGACAGTTGTGGAAGATCTCATTCCTACAGAATCCAAATACCAGGTGGGGTTGCAATGACAGACTTAGCCAAGTAGATTAAGCATCAGCCCAGGGCCTGCAGAACAAAAGGCAAATCTACTAGGTAGGTTCCTAGAAAGGCTTAGCATTTGGAGACCAGGCATTATCCAAGAGGAGGAAAAGCCATAGGACTATAACAGGGGCTTGGTGAAAGCTATATAAAGGAACAGTTGGATCCTCCCAGATCCACTTTCCAAAACTACTTAGCCAGACAACCAGCCCATGAAAAATCAGAAGTTGATTCTCCAATGAAATTGAGTAAGAGTTATTCCAGTTATGGACACCATCAGACACTGATAATGGGAATTTAGTTTAAGTTTGCATTTAAACAATGGTAACCTCAAATTTCTTTCCTGGCCATGCTCCCAGAACACAGTCAAGCTTATATGCCAACATAACTTCCAGACAAAATATTGGAGGATTCTTGGTGGGAAAGAAGGTGATGGTGTGAGAAGTGAGGCAGAAACCTCCTCCCAAAATCACATACAACACAAAAATACAGCAAGTACAATGAATCCTGAAAGAGGGACCTGAAGAGTGCAAAACAGCCTGCCATATCTGGGGAAAAGAGAAGACCTCACAGGAAATAGTAAAGTAGCAAAGCTGCAATTGCGCAGGACCCAGGCCCTCCCTGCACACAGCTTACTGGTGGGAGGAAGAGAAACAGAGCAGTGGAGGGAGTAGAAGCCCAGGACTACTAAACAACCATCCCTAGAGATCTGCTCCAGGAGCACCAACCCACATTACATGGTGCTCTGGATATTACTGTGGTTGGAAAGCAAAGACAGGCAGAATATTCAGAGAGACTGAGATTCCAGATACATATAGAGAACAGGTACCCACAACTGGCTGCTCTGAGACAAAAGAAAGGTGGGCACTTTGAAAGACTTCCCAACAGCGAGAAGGGTGCTAAAGGGGCAAAGGTTACACAGAGCTTGCTGCTCAGTAGAAAGGACAGGTGGAAAAAATTGTCTCAGCACACTTTACCCAGCAGGTTGGGAGTTTTCAGGAGCTTTAGACACTCCATCCCCTGGCTGGCAACACAGCCCTGAGTCCCCTCATTGTGACACACAGCCTGCCACTCCTTCCTCCCAGCAGGCTTTGGTCTGCACACCTGTTGCCTCTGCCATCATGCCAGGCCAGCCAGAGGGTGGCCCTGCCTATGTGGCTACAGAGACATAACACAGAGGCCCCTTTCCTCCCAGCAGGTGCTGGCTCCAAGTACCTGTGACCAGTGCCATTGCTCCAGGTGCTAGGCAGCTCCAAAGGGTAGAGCTTCTGGAAACTAAGATGGTGCCACCTACACAAAATTATTATTCCATAGGAATCACTAGAAAAAGGAAATGGCAAAAAAAATTTGTACAAACAAAAATGCAGGAGAAGATGTCAGAAAGAGGGCTAAGTGAAACTGAAATCACCAATCTTCTTGACAAAGATTTTAAAATAGAAATCATAAACATGTTCACAGAGCTAAAGAAAAATATTCAAGATCTCAGGGAGGACTTCAACAAAGAGATAGAAAGTTTGAAAAATACAGTATCTGGAATCAAACATACAATGGAGGGATTTAAAAGTAGATTAGATGCGGTAGAGGAAATTGTAAATGAAATAGAAACTAGAGAACAGGAAAACAAGGAAGCTCAGGTAACAAGAGAAAAACGCATCTCTAGGAATGAAAGAATAGTAAGAGAACAGTGTGACCAATCCAAACAGAACAATATTCACATTATAGGGGTACCAGAAGAAGAAGAAGAGAGAGGAAAAGGGATACAAAGTCTCTTTGAGGAAATAATTGCTGAAAACTTCCCCAATCTGAGAATGGAAATACTCTCTCAGGTCATGGAAGTGCAGAGACACAAGTTACCCTAGGAAGACAAAACCAAGACAAATAATAATTAAAATGGCAAAGATCAAGGACAAGGATAGAGTATTAAAAGCAGCCAGAGAGAGAAAAAAGATCACATACAAAGGAAAGCCCATCAGGCTATCATCAGACTTCTCAGCAGAAGCCTTATAGACCAGAAGGGAGTGGCAAGATATAGTTAATGCAATGAAACAGAAGGGCCTGAAACCAAGAATACTCTACCCAGCAAGATCATCATTTAAATTTGAAGCTGGGATTAAACAATTTCCAGATAAGCAAAAGCTGAGGGAATTTACCTCCCACAAACAATCTCTACAGTGTATTTTAAAGGGACTGCTTTAGATGAAAGTGCTCCTAAGGCTAAATAGCTGTCACCACAGGAAATAAAACCATAGTAAAGGAAGTAGAACAATTAATTACTAAGCAAATGCAAAATTAATTCAGCAACCTGTAAAGTCAGTAAAGTGATACACAAAGAGTTCAGAATATTATACCTTACATATGAAGAGTGGAGGAGGAATAAGAAGAAGGGAGAAAAAAAAGAACCTTCAGATTGTGTTTGAAATAGAGTAATAAACAAGTTAAGTTAGACTGTTGGATATTAAGGTTGCTGGCCTTGAACCTTTGGTAACCACAAAGCCAAAGCCTGCAATGGCAATAAATATGTGTCTATCAATAATCACCCTAAATGTAAATTAACTGAATACACCAATCAAAAAACACAGTTACATCATGGATTAGAAAACAAGACCCATCTATATGCTGCCTACCAGGGACTCACTTCAAACCAAAGACATACACAGACTAAAAGTGAAGGGAAGGAAAAAGGTATTTCATGCAAATAATTGGGAGAAAAAAGCAGGAGTTTACCTATATCAGACAAAATGAACTTCAAAACAAAGAAAGAAACAAAGACAAAATAATACATTACATAATGGTAAAGGGGTCAGTCCAACAAGTGGATCTAATCAGTATAAATACATATGCACCCAATATAGGAGGCACTTAAATATGTGAAACAAATACAAACAAAATTAAAGGGGGAAATAGAATGCAATGCATTCATTTTAGGAGACTTCAACATACCACTCACTCCAAAAGACAGATCAACCAGACAGAAAATAAGTAAGCACACACAGGCAGTGAACAACACATTAGAACAGGTGGACTTAACAGACAACTACAGAGCACTCCATCCAAAAACAGCAAGATACACATTCTTCTCAAGTGCACATGGAATATTTTCCAGAATAGATCACAGACTAGGACACACAAAGAGCCTCAGGAAATTCAAAAAGTTTGAAATTATGCCAACCAGCTTCTCAGACCACAAAGGTATGAAACCAGAAATAAATTATGCAAAGAACACAACAAAGCCCACAAACACATGGAAGCTTAACAAAATGCTCCTAAATAACCAGTGGATCCATGACCAAATAAAAACAGATAAAGCAATATATGGAGAAAAATGAAAACAACAACTCAACAATTCAAAACCTGTGGGATGCGGCAAAGGCCTAAGAGGGAAATACATGCAATATGGACTTTCCTCAAGAAAGAACAATCCTAAATGAACAGTCTAAACTCAAATTAATGAAACTAGAAAAAGAAGAGCAAATGAGGCCCAAAGTCAATAGGAGGAAGGACATAATGAAGATCAGAGCAGAAATAAATAAAATTGAGAAGAATAAAACAATAGAAAGAATCAATGAAAGCAGGAACTGGTTCTTTGAGAAAATAAACAAAATAGATAAACCCTAGCCAAACTTATCAAGAAAAAAAGAGAGTTTACACATATAAACAGAATCAGAAATGAGAAAGGAAAAATCACTACAGACATCACAGAAATGCAGAGTATTAGAGAATACTATGAAAAATTATATGCTAACAAATTGGATAACCTAGAAGAAATGGACAACTTTCTAGAAAGACACAACCTTCCAAGACTGACCTAGGAAGAAACAGAAAATCTGAATATACTAATTACCAGTAATGAAATTAAAATTTGGAATAAAAAAACTACCTAAGAACAAAACCCCTGGACCAGATGGCTTCATCACTGAATTTTATCAAACATTTAGTGAAGACCTAATACCCATCCTCCTTAAAGTTTTCCAAAAAGTAGAAGAGAGAATACTTCCAAACTCATTCTAGGAGGCCAGCGTTACTCTAATACCAAAACCAGGCAAAGACCCCAAGAAAAAAAATTACAGACCAATATCCCTGATGAACATAGATGCAAAAATACTCAACAAAATATTAGTAAACCAAATTCAAAAATACATAAAAAAGATCATCCATCATGATAAAATAGGATTTATTCCAGGATACAAGGATGGTACAATATTAGAAAATCCATCAACATCATCCACCACATCAAAAAAAAGAATGACAAAAATCACATGATCATTTCTATAGATGCCAAAAAAGCATTCAACAAAATTCAACATCCATTCATGATAAAAACTCTCAACAAAATGGGTATAGAGGGCAAGTACCTCAACATCATAAAGGCCATATATGATAAACCCACAGCCAACATCATACTTAACAGCAAGAAGCTGAAAGCCTTTCTTTTAAGATCAGGAACAAGACAAAGATGCCCACTCTCCATTTTTATTCAACATAGTTCTGAAGGTCCTCGCCATGGCAATCAGACAACACAAAGAAAGAAAAGGCCATCCAGATTGGTAAAGAGGAAGTTAAACCATCATTGTTTGCAGATGACATGATATTATAAATAAAAAATCCTAAAGCATCCACTCCAAAACTACTAGACCTAATATCCAAATTCAGCAAAGCTGCAGGATACAAAATTAATACAAAGAAATCTGTTGCATTCCTATATACTAACAATGAACTAACAGAAAGAATCAGGAAAACAATTCCATTCACAAATGCATCAAAAAGAATAAAATACCTAGGAATAAACCTAACCAAGGAAGAGAAAGACCTATACTCTGAAAACTACAAGACACTCATGAGAGGAATTAAAGAAGATACCAATAAATGGAAACACATCCCTTGCTCATGGATAGGAAGAATTAATATTGTCAAAATGGCCATCCTGCCTAAAGCAATCTACAGATTCAATGCAATCCCTATCAAAATACCAACAGCATTCTTCAACAAACTGGAACAAACAGTTCTAAAATTCATACAGAACTCAGAAGATCCCAAATAACCAAAGCAATCCTGAGAAGGAAGAAGAAAGCTGGGGGCATTACACTCCCTAACTTCAAGTTCTACTACAAAGCCACAGTAATCAAAACAACTTGATACTAGCACAAGACCAGATCCATAGATCAATGGAACAGAATAGAAAGCCCAGATATAAACCCACACATATATAGCCAATTAATATACGATAAAGGAGCCATCGATATACAATGGGCAAAAGACAGCCTCTGCAACAACTGGTGTTGGCAAAACTGGACAGCTACATGTAAGATACTGAAAGTGGATTACTGTCTACCTCCATACACAAAAGTAAGCTTGAAATGGATCAAAGACCTGAATGTAAGTCACGAAACCATAAAACTCATGCAAGAAAACATAGGTAAAAATCTATTGAATATAAACATGAGCAACTTTTTCCTGAAGAAATCTCCTCAAGCAAGGGAAATAAAAGCAAAAATGAGCAAATGGGAGTACATCAAACTAAAAAGCTTCTGTACAGCAAAGGACACCATCAGCAGAACAAAAAGGCATCTTATAGTATGGGAGAATATATTCATAAATGACATATCTGAGAAGAGGTTAATATTGAAAATATATAAAGAGCTCACATGCCTTTACACCCAAAAAGCAAAAAACCCAATTAAAAAAATGGATGGGGGATCTGAACACACACTTTCCAAGGAAGGAATTCAAATCGCCAACAGACACATGAAAAGATGCTCCACATCACTAATCATCAGAGAAATGCAAATTAAAACCACAATGAGATCACCTCACACCAGTTAGGATGGCCACCATCCAAAAGACAAACAACAACAAATGCTAGCGAGGATGTGAAGGGGAACCCTCCTACACTATTGGTGGGAATGTAAATTAGGTCAACCATTGTGGAAAGCAATATGGAAGTTCCTCAAAAAACGAAAAACAGAAATACCATTTGACCCAGTAATTCCACTTGTAGGAATTTACCCTAAGAAAACAAGATTCCTGATTCAAAAAGACATATGCCCTCCTATGTTTATCATAGCACTGTTTACAACAGCCAAGATAGGGAAGCAACCTAAGTATCCATTAGTAGATAAATGGATAAAGATTTGGTACCTATACACAATGGAATATTATTCAGCCATAAAATGAAAACAAATCCTACCATTTGCAACAACATGGATGGAACTGGAGGGTATTGTGCTCAGTGAAATAAGCCAGGCGGAGAAAGACAAGTACCAAATGATTTCACTCATTTGTGGAGTGTAACAACAAAGCAAAACAGAAGGTACAAAACAGCAGCAGAGTTATAGACTCCAAGAAGGGACTAGCAGTTACCAAAGGAAAGAGGGTCAGGAGAGAGGGAGAAGGGAATTAAGGGACATTATAATTAGCACACACAATATAGGTAGGTCACGGGGAAGGCAGTATAGCATGGAGAAGAAAAGTCATGCCTCTATAGCATCTTACTATGCTCATGGACAGTGATTGCAATGGGGTGGGGGTGGGGGACTTGATAATATGGGTGAATGTTGAAACCACAATGTTGTTCATGTAAAACCTTCATAAGATTGTATATCAGAAATACCTTAATTTTAAAAAATACTGGAGGATTTTTCTATTGCAATGGATAACTCCAAAGGAAGATTTTCTTATACTGACACATGTGGCTCTCCCAGTGAACAGCTAGCCCATGATTATATCCTGGTGAAATCCAACAGCCTACATGAAATGTGCACAGACACAAAACATCATTTCAATATTTTAGAACATTAAAATTGAATGGTCAAAATACAAGGTTTCAGGAGAACATCTAACATGAAAAAAAGAAACAAATGGGAAAAGAGTCAGAAGAGAAAAAATAAAACTATACAAAGAGAAGAATTATTACAGTGTCCTGAGAGAGGGAAAAAACATTGCATTCAGGAAACATGACAGTACTATGAAAAGGGACCTGTATTAATTAAAATATAATAGGCTCTGCTATAACAATATGCAATTTTCAATGACTTAGGACAGCTAAGTTTATTTCTCATTTATACCAAGTCCAAAGCAATCAAAAGGTAATATTCTTTATCATCTACAATTCAAAGATCCAGGCTCCCTTCATTTTGTGCCACTACCATCTTCCCACATGGCTTGCAGGAGAGAGGGATGGACTGAGTCCGGTAGCTTTTAACCACCTCAGCCTGGGGGTGACATGTCACTTCTGCTCAGAGGCCATTGTCCATGACTAGCCCCAGTCTAATTGAGGTTGGAAAAATAAAGAAAAACGTGGAATCTTCATTATCCCAATATTCATGCAACAGGCACTATCTGAACAAGAAAGAGCGTTTGAAAATTAATATGATAGCAGAGACTAAAAATTCTATAGAGAATTTAGAGGATAAAGTTGAAATCACTAAATGTTCTTTTAAAAGAGATAGAAATTAAGAAAGATCTAGAATCCATCCAATTATTAGGAACTCCATGAAGGGCACAGAGAAAAACCAAGGGGAAATATGAACTAGTACCAGAAATTATCCAGACTAAAAATTGCAACTGTCCAGTTTAAAAGAACCCACTGACAGAGGCAATCACCCTTTGTGCAAAAAACTATGGTCAGGAGCCATGTAACATAATGCCCAAAACCTGTGAGTAAAATACAACCCCTCAGAGGCATGACTGGAAGTTGACTTGATAAAAAAAATCAGAATGATGGGCAAGCACCTCACAGAGGCTGCTCGGTTCAACCTATAGTTCTGTGTCTTATGTTTACCACATAACATTATACAACAATTGTATTTCCATGGCATTGGATTATCTTCATAGCAATTACATTTAATGATTACAAATATTCTATAGAATAGATACACTATTTTATTTAACACTTCCATTGTATTCAGATTTAATGTCTCCAATCTTTTGTTGTTATAAATAAGGCTGTTATGAATATCCTAATGTTTAAACTTTAAGTTTTGGGTTGTTTCCCTAGGAAATATATTTCCTTAGGATTATTTCCAAAAGTGTAAAGATGGGAGCAAACCTTATTTTCATGATTCTTGGTAAATTTTACAAAAATCGACTTCCACGAGTACAGCAATTCCTAATGCACCCAGGTACACAAGAACATACTTATTCAGCCACACATTCACCAGCACGGCATATTTTTATCAAAAAGTTTTTGCTTACTTAGGAGGATGAAATGGTTTTGTATATATGTTTCTGTACATTTGTTTATGATTTCATTTTAGTGAATAATCTGCCCCAAAACTTCATTTATTTATCCATTTAGTGTTTCCCCTATTATTTCCAGGACTTCTCTATATTAACTCTATGTCATTTACTTACTTCTTTTAATATATCAAATTTTTAAAAATCCTTATGTAATCAAATCAGTTGACCCCCTTTCCTTAGTGATTACTTGTAAGCACATATTTATATGGAAAGCTGATAGTCACTTAATTTCTTGTTTTACTGTAATTAATTTTTTAAGATCCATAGTAAAATAAGTTCAGTATTTATTTAGTAAGTGCCAGTATTCCAGGTACTTGGAACCGGTTCCTGCCCTCCAACAGTTTATGGAACTGGTGCTTTCTACAAATTGTTAGCCCACCCCAGCCTCATCACTACACAGAATGCCTTCTTTTCCCATTAATGTCTCATGTCACAAACCCTTACATGCAAACATATTCTCTATCAAAATTCCAATGGTATTTTTCACAGAAATAGAGCAATCCTAAAATTTGAATGGAACCATAGAAGACCCCATATAGCCAAACAAATCTTGAGGAAAAAAAACAAAGCTGGAGGCATCACACTTCTTGATTTCAAACTATAATATAAAGCTAGAGTAATCAACACAGTATGGTATTGGCATAAAAACAGACACATCAAATAGAACAGAGAGCTCAGAAACAAAGCCACACATACACGGCCAGTTAATTTTCAACAAAAGAGCCAAGAATACACAATGAAGAAAGGAGAGTCTCATCAATAGTATTGGGAAAACTGGACAGCCACATGCAAATGAATGAAATTGGACCACTATCTTACACCATATTAAAAAAATCAGCTCAAAACAGATTGAGACCTGGAACCATCAACCCCTAGAAGGAAACATAGGCAGTGGCTACTTGACATCAGTCTGTACTGTGATTTTTTGGGTTTGACACCAAAAGCAAAAATAGACAAGTGGGACTAATGGCAAAATAAAAAATTTTGTACAGCAAAGGAAACCATCAACAAAATGTAAAGACAGCCTACTGAGAATTTATAATTATTTGCAAATCATACTGATAAGGGGTTAATATCCAAAAATATATAAAGAACTCATACAACTCAAAAGCAAAACAAAATCAAAACCCAAAATTCAATTACAGTATGAGCAGAGGATCTGAATTGACATTTTTCTGAAGATGTACAATGGCCAAAAGGTACACCTTTTGGTGCTCAACATCACTAATCATCAAGGAAATGCAAATCAAAACCACAATGAGATATCACTGCACACCTGTCAGAGTGGCTAGTATCAAAAAGACAAGAAATAACAAGTGTTGGTGAGGATGTGAAGAACCATTGTGCACTGGATGGGAGCATAAATTGGTATAGTCACTGTGGAAAACAGTATGGAGTTTTCTAAAAAAATTAAAACTAGAATTACCATGTGATCCAGCAATCTTCCTCCTGGGTATATATTCAAAGGAAATGAAAACAGGATATGAAAGTGATATCTGCATTCCCACATTCATCACAGTCTTAGTCACAATAGCCAAGACACAGAAACAATCAAAGTGTCCATCAATAGAGGAAGGAATAAAGAAGATGTGGTATATACACAACGGAATATTATTCAACCATGACAAAAAAGGAGATTCTTCCATGTGCAACAACATGGATGGAACTTACGGGTGTTATGCTAGACAGAGGGCCTTATGGCAGACAGAGAAAGACAAATACCAAGTGGTATCATTTAGATGAGGAATCTTAAAAAAAAACAATTTTAAAGTCAAACTCATTGAAACAGTAGAAAAGCAGTTGCCAGGGGCTGGGGGAAAGAGAGGCTGATAAAAGGGTACAAACTTTCTACCATAAGGTGAATAAGGCCTGACGATCTACTGTGAAATATAGTAACTATCGTTGATGACACTGTATTATACATTGAAACTTGCAATTGTTGGACCTCCTTCATGAATTGACCCCTTACCTTCTTTTGCCTCTTATTAGCATTTTAAAAGTCTATTTTGTCTGAAACAGGTATAGCTACCCTCATTTTCTTTTCGTTTCTACCTGTGCAGACTATCTTTTTCTGTCCCTTCACTTGGTACTTACATGTGCCCTTAAATCTGAAGCAAGTCTCTTGTAGTCTGATTGCCATGCTGACCTCACTACCCACCTTGGCTGCTGGTAGCGAAGTGCTGCCACCTGACCACTGCTTCTTCCAGAATCCTATCATCCCTCGGCTACAGTGAGTCCAGTTTTGTAAACATCAGTCTCAGCCTACAAAGGACAACTACCACTAAGATTCTCAATGATGCTGCAATCCTCGCCGTGCATTCCTTACTGCCTTCAAGGTCCCTCCTGAGAATTCAGTTGGCTAGGGTGTTTCTAGTCGTACACAGCAGGCCTGAACCAGCACACCCACTTCTCTGAGCTTTGTGGTTCCTTCCTCCACCTTTTGTTTCAGCAATGCTTGCATTTTATTTCACCTTGTGTAGCTCATTGCTTTTTCTAATCTTCTGAGAGCTATCACAGCAAATATTTGGAGTCATCTCCTAGGCCCTGGCGAGGGTAGTAATTTACAGCTGTGGTGGAGTGCTCCCATAGCCACAAGCTTTCCCTTAACCAACCTGAAGTTCTGTTTCCCCTTGGCCAAGCACTCCTGTGGTCCTTAGACACACTCCCAGCTTCTGCCAACAAGCTTTCTGTACATCCTGAGGCTCCTTCGACATATAATGCCATCTCCTGCTTAACTAGCCCAGCCCTTTTCTGATTGAACTATGCTGAGATTTGATGCTAGTTATGAGTCTGGTGGCCAGGGAGGGATGTGAGAGCATTATATTATAAAGGACCCTGCACTGTTTTGTAAGGCCTATTTAAAGTTTTTTAATCATCTTTAGGCAAAGTAGGGATAGGAGGCTCTATCTTCAGTAATGAGAAGCAGGCCACTTCAGGATCAGAGCAATCAGGGAAATCAAAGTTCAGAGTTCATCTGTGCAGAGATATCTCTATCCCACATCTTAGGGTGACACTCTTTCTCCATTAAGGCCCCAACTTTGGCTTAAGACACTTGCCTTGGCTGAGAACTCAGCCTTTTCAGAGCTTTGCACTATTGCAAATAAGTCCTGTGCCTGAGCCTCAGCTGTTTCTGCCCCTACCCTGTGCCAGCTGCTGGAGATAAGGCCTTCTGACTTTCAGGTTTTAAGTTTTTGACCAGTTTAAATACAAATATATAATTCTCTCTCTTTAGCTACTCATCCAGTTCCAGAGACCTTACAGTTATTATTTTCCCACACCTCTCAAACACTGAGACATTGCATCAATTAACACATCCCCTTCCAACTGAATCCCATGCCAGCTCATTCCAGATGGAAACCTTAGCAAGCATACTGTGTAACAAAGCAGAGATGACCAATAATCCACCTACCTTCAGCTCTGGGATCCTGACTGCCACACAGCCAGCAAGTGAGCCGATCCCAGAACCTCACTCTCAGGGGCAGCTTCCTAAAATCACTTTGATGCCAGTTGTCTTAAGCTGGGTTTCTGAGCCGCCAGGACTGAGATGAAGATCCGTATAAGTGATTACAAAAGGGCTCCCAGGATAAGGGGAGTGGAAGAAGCAGAGTATCATGGGAGTGGAAAGCTTACTCAAGAGTGTGGTACCTGCTGAAGCCCGGTTTCAGTTCAATTCCACATGGAGGCTGGAGTCGCACCAAGAAACAAACCCCACCTTGAGGCAAAGGAGGGAGCCAGCCTTTATACCGCTAAGCTGGTCACCATTGGCTGAGATCTGCCTCGGGTGGTAGGGGGAGCTGCCTTCTGACCAAGGAGACTTCTGTTTGGCTGAGAACTGGTTTCAGAGTGGGGGCAGCTGTGAATTGTTACCAGTTGATGAGAACAGTATTGAGGGGGATGGGGGCACTGTCTGCAAAGAGCATCCAGGTGGGGCACTGAGAGACTCCATTACACTAACATTTAATGGTGCAAACCAGATGCAAAGTTCTTGTTCATTGACTGTCTCATTCACAACAACCCCACGAAGGAGGTATGATTGTTTCCATTTTACAGTTATCAAAAATTAATCTTGAGAGTTTGAATGACTTTCTCAGAGTTACATAATGAGGGCCCTGTTTTCAGATGTAATAAACTTGTAGATAAAGAGGAATACCTCACCTTATGTGCTTGTAAAATAGGTCTGCACAGTCCCCCTTTATGTCCATATCTTTGGAAGCTTACAGTAGGGGCTGTGGAGTTAGCCAATAGGATTCAAATCCTGAGTTTTAAGTGCTTTGTATTAATACTGCCTCTTGAATATAATTGTGAATTTTATTCCCTAAATATTCTTGATCTCATAAATTGATTTTGTGTGTGTGCATGTACGTGTGTGTATCAACTCAGTTACTCATAATATTCAATTAGTTGAAACACCACATTTCCCAACTGCTTTGGATAATAGGTATTTAAAAAGTACTAAGAAATTTTCTACTAAGTAATGGACAAGCCAGAAAAAACAGTCTATATGTGAGATTAATAGTGTATTTAGCTGTTGGCTGTGTGTTAAGTATTTTACATTCACATTCATTTATGAGGCAAGTACTAGCATGATGTCAAATCAAATAGATCAGAAAACTGAGACTCTTGGAAGTTTATTAACTTGCTCCAAATCACGGATTTAGGAAAGGATGGGCCTGGGAAATGAATCAAAACCACCATCTGACATCAAAACTACTATTGGATGCTCATGAGAAAATGGCATGTCTCATGTTCACATATATAAGGACAATTGGTGATGCAATATGGCTCGAGGAAATTTTCTACCTTCTCAAATCCTTTTCACATAAGCCAAATCTGAAAGCTATGCAGGAGGTGGAAAATTTCAAAAAACACTCACTCACCCAGCACATCTCTGAGCTGGAGAACATTTCTGAGACAAGAAAGAATAATCATTAATAATGACCTGCTAAAATAAAAAGTATTTTTCTAGAGGCAGTGCCCTGAACTGACATAGGATTGAGTGGCTCCGACTCCACAGCTTGAGTGAAATCATCAGATCCATTTCTCTGGTCCAGCAGAGGATGAGGTTTTGTGGCAGGAGTGGGTATCTGTTACCATGGAAACCATGCCAGCCACTTGCTCTGGATGGTGACCTCTGCAGAATGCTTTGGAGGTTTTCCTTTGCTTCCCACCTCTTCCCACCTCCAATGAATAGATCACCGGCCAGAGCCCTCTATGCTGTTTTCTGGGTCATTCTTAAAAAGGAAGCAAAGTTGTCCCACTGTTGGAAGGAGGTCACCTCTCTTGTCTTTGCACAACTTATTAGCCTTTCTAGGCATCAATTTCCTCATTTGTAAAACAAGAATAACCCACTTCTTTAAGTTGTTGTGTGGGGACATACTCATTTCATGCATCAGGACATTGTGTGTGTGTGTGTGTGTGTGCATGAGCGCAGGACAAAAATATTTCTGAATAATTCCAGACACCATCCTCACACCTCACCCTGTTAAAAGTAGAAAGAACTGGGAGAAGGGAGAAGGCAATATTCTTATTGTCTTTCTGTGGCCTGTAAGAAGAATGAACGCTGCCTTGTATTCAAAATAATCATCCACAGTATGGCCCCAAATTCCCCCCTCAGCCACTTTCCCCATGATACACCACCTCTCACTAGTCACCAAACATGGTCAGCATTTGCTCACCTTTATGCTTTTCTCAAGCTCCTTTCTCTCCTTGCACTGGTCTCTCTTAATTTTGCCAAAATCTTATCCATCACTTTAGTCTCAAGAGTGTGGAAATTCTCTGCAAACCAGATTTCAAGAAGTCATGGAAGTACATCATTCCTTCAATGCATCTTATCATTTGTTGCGGGTGAAACTCCCAATTTAAAAATGTTCCTTAATGTTATCAAACCATCCATTTTTAGTGTACAACTTGATGGATTTTCATTAAGTGCACACATCCATGTACTACCTCCCAGATCAAGAAATAGAGCATCACAAATACCCCAGTAGCCTCCCCTGTGTCCTGTCCTAATTTCTAGCCTCCTGTCCAAAGGTAACTACTATCCTGATATCTAACATCATAGGTTAGCTTTTTCCTTTTTCAAAACTTCATGTAAGTGGCATCATACAGTATGTATTATTTTGTGTATGATCAATACATTTGTGATATGTATTCCTATTGTTGAGTGGGGCAGCAGTTTGTTGTCATTTCTTGATAGAAGTTGAAGATGCCACTCCTTATCCATTCCACCACTGGGAGGCCTTTGGGTTGTTTCCAATGAGCTAATCAGAATATGTGCTGGGAAGGTCCCTGGCAGAGTCAGGTGCAGCACATCTGTCTCTGGCCCAGACAATATGCGATGTGACTGCTGAGTCTGGTACAGTCCACTAGACGTGGACATTGTGCTCATTTTTCTTCCTCCTCTGCCCTCTCTCTCTAAGGCTAACACAGCCTGGTCTAAGAACTTTCTTGAACTTAGAGCCGCAGAGTATAAAGTCAGATTACCAAAATGTTCCAGAAGTAATGTTGACAGGCCCTTCATAGGCATATGGCCTGTCAATTAATTTTTTCCATCTAATCTTTAGCAAGGCTTTCAGGAATACTGACTGTGGACCGCAACTGGAGGAGAGACCCATTTCCTTATGCTTTTTTTCTAAACCATTAAAGATTCACAAATTAACATAGTTCTGGGATGGTAGACCTGAAAGAGACTTTGTAGCTTACCTATTTTAATGTGCAATTTTCAAATGATAAAAAAAGAAGCATAAAGACATCAGTGAGTTTTCAGAGGTAAAGTATTTTCAGGGAAGAATCAGGTGGTCTAAAACCTGACTGGAAGGGTCCTTTCCTCTACAATATGCATTGCAAGCCACTAAGAAGATTTTATAACAGAAACATGCCAACCTCATGTCCCTATAAACATGCAGGTTTCCTCACTGATCAGTAGACCAATATCTGCTTTCCTCCCAGGGCAGGGTGGGGAGTTCCATTTGTGGTTCATTTCATGTATTGTTTCACCAAACATCAGTGCCTTTCTTTATAGAAAAGCCTCCAATAGGAAATCTGAATGTACTGTGCTCCAAGACCTCTTTGGACAAAGCTCTATGGGGATGGAGGAGCAGAAACGGACTGTCTACCACCAGCCCTTTGCCTCTACTGTTTACCCCTGAAGAAGCAGAGCAAAAAGAGCTAACCTAGACTGAGCACTTATTATGCACCAGATGCATCTAAGCACTTTACATGCATTTGCTAATTTAACACTCACACAGTAATTCTTAAGTAGGTACTATAATTATTCCCATTTTACTGATGAAGAAACTATAACACAGTGAGGCTAAGTCACTTATGTCTGGTTCCACTATTATGATGAAGATACCTTTATTTTCTGAGAGAACAGTAGAAGACCCAGGAACCTTCTGGAAGTTCATGTGATGGAGCTGTGAAGGGCAACAGCCACAACTTCAGAAGGTCCAGGTGTCCTCTGGTGGAGATGAAGTTTCTTGGTATAAAGTCTATAGCTCTGCCATATTTTATTTAGTTTTGTGTGTGTGTATAACAAAGTCTTCCATTGCCCGAACCAAAAACACTTCCTGAGAAGTGGCATACTTACTTGGTACATCCAAAGAGAGAGTGGCAGGCTGAGTAAAAGTCTGTAAGGCTAATAGGCAGCGGTAACACTCCATCACTTTTGGTAATTGAGCCAATGGTCTTGGCAGTCACTTCTGGAATACTGTGTTTTCCCATAAAATCCTATTTCCATGAACTGAAAGTGGAACATGCCAACGGCTAAACTCATTTTGCCACAGGAGCAAGCAGAGTTCCTCATAACTATATATGAGAATATCCACCTTCTCACCCCAGCTCCTGACTGCCAAGATAGTTGACTCAATGGCTGTGGCCAGATTAGATCCCTCAGGATTGAGCCCAGCATGGGCCGTTCCCATGGGAAGCAAAGGAGGAAGTTGGGAGCCAAAGAGATGAACCAGAGAAAGTTCAAACTAGGAACAAATTATCAGGTAGAATATACACAGACAGGCCTTCAGAGATAAAACTGAATAAAAAAGTTCAAGGTCACTAAATAGGGAGTTGAACCTGGATTAAAATGTCAGAAGGTCAGGAAAAATGAGGGCTGAGAATTCCCAGGCAGTTCCCTTGTTTTTAGGCTGGAAACTGTGGCTCACCCCTATGAACTGGTACATGCGTACTTAGGTTATTGCTTAGGTCTCACATCGAGATACAACAATATAGAGAATCCACCCTGGAGAAAGACACTGGATTGGATTCCCAGGCTTGCAACTTTTTAACTGTTAACTCTTGCTTTCAGTTTCATGATCTATAAAATGAAGATGGCAATGCCTGCTTTTTAAGTTGCTCTTATTCTATAAAATAACATGGATAAGGTCCCCATAGGATTCCTGACAACTCTCTTTGTCCCTGCTCTTCCTTTAGTCTTCTAAAGGAAAGCTGACATTATGCAAAAACAGAGCCATGGGTAAGGAGGTGATGATTTGAGGGTGGACCTAGCCAAGGAGATATTCCCCAGGCTTCAGGCTCCTCTTTGAGTACAGTGATCTCTCCAAAGGCATTCGACCCAGTCCCTTCCCTAGATCTAACGCTGGTGAAGCCAGGATTCTGCAGAACATTAAATAAACCGAGCAATATCCTAGTCCCACAAGGCTTTATAAACTTAGTGTAGTATTTCATCCATTACATAAAAGCATTATCACCCAAAGAGGAAAGAAATTTAAAAAAATAGGTGGCTATAGAAGGCAAAATATTTTTATTTGACTGCTATAGCCTCCAACCGTTGGCATTTATTGCCCAACAAGGCAGCTGAGCACACTTCACACATTCCTCAAATCTTGAAAGAGCCACAGAGACTCTTGCTAATACATTACTTTCTGTCAGTGAAGCAGGACCAGTGAGGGGAAGGAGCCCATTACTGAGAACTCCTTTCCCCTTTGCTTCCTTGAGTAATGTGTTGGGAGACCACGAGACATGGTGCAGCTCTGGAGCATGCCTTCCAACCAGCAGAATCGAAAGAACTTGAATATGTATGTCATAAAGATGGTCATACACTAGGTTCATTCAGGATGAACAAAGACATTTTTCTAGGAGCCTTCTGGACCCAGGTCTTCAAAAGTATATATAACTGCTGCCCTTGAGCATTGATTTGAACTGATCATTTCACATCGTGGCTTTGAAAGCCCAACTTCTGGTTCGTGGATTTGAACAGCTGACTCATTCCTGGGCCTCTGCATTTGCCTTGTTTGCTGGGGGTCCCTCTTCTCATGAGCTTGATATTTATGACCAGACTCTCAATTCCATTTCCTGCTTCATGAACTAGATTTTCATCCATTTTTTTTAAAGATCTCTTTGTTTTAAGATCACTACCTTTCCTCCCCTTCCGCTCAGAGTTCTTCCTGATGTTTTAGCTTTGTTTTTCTATTTTGCTGCTGACAGAAGTCATCAGTACAGAAAGAGCACAATTATTCAATACTCTGAAGTATCTGACACTGTGGTGAATTCAAAAGCAAATAAAGATGCTTCGAAAAACAGGCACCTAAGGGAAGACAGAAAAATGTGAAATATATTATATCCCTGCAGTTGAAAAAATAAACCCAAGTGCAATGGTCATTACCAGTAATGTTCTAAAAACCCCAAGATGAGAGAAATTTCTTATAACAGGAAGTAGTGGTATCTCATTCCAAATGCAATTAAATTTAGCAAACATTTATTACCTACTTTCATAAGTATCTTTATATGAAAATAATGTAGACAGTAAGCAAATGATCAGCAAGCTGTAGTCTCCATCCTCAAATAGCTAGGGATCCATGACAGAGACAGTCACCCACATACTTACATTCCAGACAGGTGCTTGTCCAATAAAAATTTAATGCAATCAACATATGTAGCTTTAAATTTTCTAGTAACCACGTTAAAAAAATAAAAACAGGTACAAATAAATTCTAATAACACTTTATCTAATATATTCCAAATATTATCATTTCAAAATGTATTCAATATGAAAGTTATTGATAGTTTTCATTCTTTTAAATCATACTGTCTTTGAATCTGATGTGTATTTTATGCTTACAGTACATCTCAGTGCAGATGCTAAATTTTCATCAGAAATACTGTACTTAGATTTCATAAAATTTACAATTGAAAAAGTAGATTTATATAGCCCAGGTGTTCCTTCCAAGCATACTTAAAAGCTTTTTAGTAATTGAATCAAGTACCAAAATATCATATCCCTTTAATATCTGCATACCTATTTAGAAAACGGGATCATGCTTTTTAGAATTGCTTTGACTTTGAAACAAATGTATTTCAGGCTCAAAACCATGTTTGCCCAAGTTAGGCAAACTCACTAACTCTTGTATCATTAGTGTCAAACTCAAAAGGATTTTGTACAAATTGAAAAACTCTACCTCTATAAATATTATTAAACTGTTTTTCAAATTTCCTTGCAGTTTTTGCAGCTAATTAATACAACATTGCCAGTCATGACTAAATCTTGTGCATTTTAGTTCTTCTTAGAAAAATAGTGTGAATCATAATTATTGATTTGTGTTATAAAAAAGTTCAATGCCAACACAAATGCTTGACTATCTAGGTCTAATAAGAGCTTTTCTTTTCCTTAGAACTTCAAATTTAGTTATTTATTGAGATGCATGACAGTGAGAAATTGTAAATAACACACTGCTATTTTTACCTTTGATTAGAGAATACTTGGGAGCATTACTTTTGTTTAAAAAAAATTAGGGTTAATCATACGACAAATCTTTATAAAACTCTTCTACTACTCAACCAATAAGAAAAGAACACAAAGATCATTAAATTTATTGTCTCCTGTTTCTTTCAATATTCTATAAACCTGCAATGGTTTATATGCATTTACACATATATATTGAAAAATTTTACTGTATTCATGACACTTCTCACAGTCTTCTTCTGAGAACTAAGCATGAATCTTTTCAATACCTATCTTATAGAGGCATAAAGCAGTTAATTGGTTTTCTTTAGTAATTTTCTGAATTTCCAATCAGTTGATATTTGATATTTGTTAGGAAGGTCTTGCATTCTATGGAAAATTATTTGACGGTTTAACAAGATATTTTACTTTTTATAAAGCACATTTCTTTAGTCTTTTGTTCATAATTTACTAATAAAACTTCCATAACAAAACAACCTTCTATACTATCTCCCATCTAAAACTGTGTGTGTGTGTGTGTGTGTGTGCGCGCATCTGTACATGTGCACAAGAACCGAGTTGTAGGGCTGACCAATACTACAAGTTCAGATCCTGTTAAACACCATTAAAATTTTTGTCATTGATCATCTAATTTTTATTTCAAGCAATTAATTTCATTGATTCTCATTCTCTTTTGACTATTAGACAAATTTACAATGTATTGCTGAAAATGACCATTTTATTACCTTAAAATGTTTTTTACCTTAACAAGTGTTTTTTTTAAATTTTACTCTGAGGTGTATTTCATTGTGAAATTTGCAGTGTACTTTATTTCAATCTCTCTTTTTTCCTTATTGCTCTGCTCATAGTACTACCTTCTGCATCTCCATTTGATTCTACTTCCATATTATGCCTTTGTTTTAAATATAAAAATCTGTCCACATTTAGTTTCTAACCTGGAAAAACAATTTAATTGCATTATAATGGTATGTGATCCATTTGATGACCAATTATAATTTACATAAATGCCATTCTAACCCATGCTGCCTGCGTAAACTGTGCAAGTAAATGCATTACATGGGTGCTTAGAAAAAAATCATGCAAACTGAATCAATGGATTGACACCAACTAGAGCAGTGAGAGGTTTGCATGTCATACTGGAAATGATGTTATGCCTGACACACACACTATACTACAATATCTGAGACAGCATGATGGCTAAAGTGAAATAATGATCCTCCTGAAACAATGAAACAGTGTTTTTGGAGAAATATTTTACAAGGCTGCAGTTTTAAAATTAATCAAAATTAAATTAAGTTTAAAAATTCAGTTCCTCTGTTGTGCTCACCACATTTCAAGCACTTAGCAGCCGCAGGTGGCCAGGAGGAAAGAGGCTTCTGTCACATTCTCTCCTTCCTATTTTCTCTTCTACCACTGTTTTTGCTTTTCTCTCTTTCCCAAGGGAAAAGGAATTGTCAACCCAGCAGTCGTCAGCCTCAATTCCAGAGAGAGGAGAATCTTTCTCCTTAATTTTTATTTGAGAAAAAAAATTCCAAAAAGGGCCCTGACTGGCCTAATTTAGATAATCTGCTCACCCTGGCAGAGCTGGGAAGGGAAATAGTTCCCCAAAAGGAGTAGGGGATGCTGTTAGTAACAGAAGGGAGGGGTGCTAGGAAGACAACAAGATGTCTGTTAATAGGAGTAACAACACTAGCCCGATTTGTAAGTCTGTCTGTATTTGCTCCTTCTCTTTAAACCCTTCAGGAATTTTGTGAGAACTTGACTGGTCAGAGTCAAGATTTCTGGAATTTCTGAAACTCTGAAATTAATATCAATATTTCACCCACAGTTTGAATGCAGCTTAAGAAATGAATGCAGACTTTGGAATGCTTACTAAGGTATATGGTTTGTTAAAAGAACATAAAAGTAACATAATCTGATTATTCAGTGAATGAGAGCTCTTTCTGTTGTAAATTAAAAGAGAAAAAATAATCAATGTGGCTTAAGCGAAAACAAAGTTAGGGGCTCATGGGATCGTAAAGTTCAGGAGTAGTTTGACACCTGACATAACTAGCTTCAGAGGTTCAGTGTTCCCAGGACTCCATTTCCTTATCTCCATTTCTTATCCCTGCTTTCCTCTGTCTTGGCTCTTTTCAGAGGTAGATTCTATCCCTATAGTGACAACAGGGCTGCCCGCAGCTCCAGACTTACATCCTGTCCTCTCAGGAATTTGCAGTGGAAAGAACCTGTGTCTTTTCCAAAAGTTCCAGTGAAAGCATTAGAAGTGGTTCTAGCTGCTTCTGATAATCTTGGCCTGAGCTATAAGCCTGGCAGGGGTGGTGTCAACTTCACTGAAATCACATGAACTCAGAGAAGGAACTGGCAGTTCCCCATGGAAAGTCAGGCCACTTTTACCAGAAAAAGAGTAAGAGGTCACTGGGAAAGCCAAAATGATCAGTATCTGATACAGAGATGATTTGAAAAATAAAAACAATAATCTTTATTTTCCTCAAATATAACTATTTTTGGTACTTTGGCAAGTTTGCATCCATTGTTTTACCTATGTATATTTTACATAATTGTAATTACAGTCAGTTTAAAATTTTGTCCTGCTTTTTCTCTCTTACCATTCTATCCTATGCATTTTCCATGTCTATTTTCACTAACCCTAATTTTCATGAGCACATATAAATGAACTATAATTTACTCCCCTGGATGCCAAGGTTGCTTCCTTTCCTTTAAAAATTATAAGTAAGCCTGTGAAAAACATTATTATGCGTATAGCCTTTCCACTGCTTGGATTATCTCTTCAAAATAGTTGAAATTTCTGAAAGTTGAATGACTTTTTGGGTCAAAGGGTATACATACACTTATGCTCTTTCTAAGTTTTGCCCATTTTCCAAAAAGGATTGTACTTATAAGGATATCACCCATGCGTAAGTTGTAAAGGACAGTCCTAAGGATTGTAAAAGTAGAAATATCTTTGAAGGTGATAAAAATGCTTCTGAAGAGGATTCTTTTAATCTTGAGTCTATACCAGTTTTGTAGAAATCAGCCATATACTGCTCAATCATGCAGTTCCATATTGGTCCTTTTTTTGAAAATTATGTTAACCGTATAAGAACACAAACTGATAGGATATCATTTAAGAAAGTAATATCAGTAACATGGCATGAGATTACTACAGATTTTGACTGATTCTCATTTCATTAATACCTTCTGCACAGCGTAGTTAATTAAGCTTCTGGGCAAAAATTTACCCACAAGAACATGTCACAATGTGGTTAATAATGGCAACACAACAGATCCACATCTCCTGAGTTTTAGATGCCTTTGTCTGCTTGTTCACCAGACATCTCAAACCTAAATGTTTCAAGGCATCTCAAACTTATGTACAAAACAGAAGTCACTCTAGAGGTGAGCACAGTACCTAGCATGTGGAAAATGCTCAGTATGTTGTTCAATAAATCTACTTACTTTCTATCATCCCTTGTGCTAAATAACTTTTCATCTACCCAATTACCCACACTAGAAGTCCCATCATCCTAGAGTATGTACCCTTTTATTTGATTAGTCATCCGATTCTCTTGATTCTATTTTAGAAAGGATCATTGTCCCTACTTTCTAAACTATTTCTGTTGTCCTAGTTCACCTGGATTTTTGGCACAACTTTGTTATCTCCTGTCTCTAGTCTCATTCTTTCTTTACCCTCCTAATAAAATGAGGTTTCTGAGTTCAGAGTCAGTTGTGGAACTCTTCTGCTCAGAATTCCACAATGGACACCATCAGGGTAAAATCTGCAACTATCTACATGGCATAGAGGGTCTTTCATACTTGGTCCCTGCCTAACTGCCTGGCCTCCCCTCTCATCTGCCCTCCCACTCCACCCCCCACCTCAGCAAATGAACTGATTGTAGCCTTCTCAATCTATACTGAGCTTTCATACCTCTTTATCTCTGCCTATGATTTTGCAGTGTTTGCCTAGAATATTCTGTCATTTGTGAGTCTGATAGCAGACATACACTTTTTTTTCAAAACTCATCTGAAAAGAAAGTAAGTCCTCTGAAAATATTGAAGAGGAGGTCAGGTGAGCACAGGATGGACTATACAGTTCTGATGCAGAGCTCTGCATAAGAGGTTTGGTTGAAGCTATTGGAGAGGAAGGATTCTCAGAACAGCGTGAAACGAGAGGCAGGCAGTGGGCCATGTTAGAAAGCAGAGGAAGAACAAATCAAGAGGGCTCAGACGTAATCTTCCAGAAACCAAGGCAGGGGAGAGTTTTAAGGGATGATGAAAACCATCCAGTGCAGCAGAAAACCGGGGGAGGAGGCTGACCTCAAAGCCTTCATTGGCTTTGGTACTTAAGAGGCTTTTGTGTAGTCTCAAAGAGGCTTCCGTAGAAGATGGGGCAGAATCTGACTGCAGTGGGTTAGTGGAAGACGAAATGGAGTTGACAACCTCAGACTATATATATTTACCTCTCAAGGCTGGCAAGAAAAGACCAAAGGGCCATTTGGTGGTGATTTAAGGGGTAGATGGAATAAAGGAAGGATTTTTTTTTTTTGAAAAGGGACTATTAGTAAGCAGAGAGGGACAGGGGAGAGAATGGTGAAAGATACATATTTAAAGCCAAGGAAGCTCCCTAAAGAGCCTGACAGGGGTGGGACCGAGGGCCCGGATGGAGGGGTAGGTCTCACATAGGAGAAAGGACAACTCAGATTCTAAGAATGTGGGGAACGGCTGCGTGTGTTGTTAATTTCCAAGGCATTACATGAGGCCTTGTTCACATTTCCAAATGATCAAAAGATAAAAGGATGTGTTGGAGGATTTCTAGATACTTCACAATATTACTTCTGGCCATTTGGAAAGGAGAGGTAAGATCTTAGTGATACATGGCAATGTGGAAAATGACATTGAAGTGACGACTTGGGAAGGAAATGGAGAAAGGTACGAAAGTTTGGAAATAATGCCGTGAAGAAGGTGAGGGAAGGAGGGGAGACCAGTACGTGTGACTAAGTTAGACTGAGGAAAGCGTGGTTTTTGGAGCCGGACAGACCTGAGGGGAATGTTAGCTCTGCCATGTACTGGCTTTAATCTTAAGCAAGTTTCTTAACCTTTCTCTGAGCCTGAGTTTCTTCCAAAAATTGAGTTAATAAAGCTTTCCTCATGGGATTAGAGTGTGAATTGGAGATAATATGCTTTAAAAGGTGCAAAATGGTGACTAGTTTTACTCACCTTCCAGTCCTGGAGATACTTATTGGCTACACATAAGAGCTGTTCATTAAGGTGTGTGCTGGAGAAGTTTTTTAAAGAATATGCCATGTAGAGATAAAGATGGTTTATTTAGAAAAATGGTAAAGAAATGAATGGTGAGAGACAAGAAGGGAATGAAAGAGCAGAACTTACAGCTTGTGACTATAAAGGATAATATTAGAAACATTATTTTTAAGGATAGTGTTGGTAGAGAAGCCTAAGAAAGAGAAAGAGGGAGAGATAAAGGAAAGAAAGATTGTTCATAGGGAATATGTACAGTGAGAACAGAATAAAAGGAATCACCTTTTTGGTGGGAGTATTTGATTTTACATCATTTCATCACAGTAAAATGGAACCAAGGTTTGATTCACCTCAGTATTATCAAGAGCATGGACCAGGGGAGCCCGACAGTCCTGGATTTGATCACTGGCTCTGTCCCAAACTAGCTGGGTGATTTTGGACAAGTGACAAATTCCTCAAGTCTCAGTATATTAGTTTCCTAGGCCTGCCATAACAAAGGACCAAAAAGGGGGTGGCTTAAAACAACAGAAATTTATCATCTCATAATTCTGGAGGTTAGAAATACAAAATCAAGGTTTCAGCAGGGTCATACTCTCTTTATGACTCTTGGGGAGGTTCTGTTCCTTACCTCCTCCTAACTGTTGGCAGCCCCCATTATTCCTTGGCTTGTTGATGCATCACCCGCATCCTCTGTACCCCTATTCATACAGTAATCATCCTGTGTCTCCATGTCTTAACATAGGCGTCTTCTTATAAGGGTTCCAGTCATACTGGATTAGAGCCTGTATGACCTCATTTTAACTTAAATAATTATAGCTACAATGATCTTATTTCCAAATACAAAGTCACATTCTGAGGCGCTAAGGCTTAAGGCTTCAATTACCATTTTGGCGGGGGGTACAGAGTTCAACCCAAAGCACTCAGTATCTTCAGTCCTTAGGTTAGAATGGAAGGGCATTCACTGCAAGGTTGTTATGAGAACCCTGTGTGAGCTTAGGAAAAACTACCCTCACCGTACCTGCCCTGTACATGAGAAAAGTGAAGATAAAAAGATGGTCATTAAAATGATACTTTGGTTGCCATGGATCTGATTCCCTGTTATTTGCCAAGAACTCTTGGTGGAAAGGTCTTACCGGGTTCTGTGCCTCTTTAATATTGCAACTGTGGTGACTTTGACATACACATATACTCACCATATACTAGGCACTTACGCATGTTTGGCATCATGCCAGGCACAAAGGTATCGATGAGAGGGAACCTGAGGCCACTTCTGTGGATTTCTGAGGTGGTTTGTACTCCAAGACCATCTCCTCTTCCCAACTAATGCTCAGATCTAGAAATCCCTGTCTAGCAAAGGGGTTTGGCCATAAGCCAAATCTGGGCCACTGTGTTTGTAAATACTTTTCTTGAAGGACAGCTCTGTTCATTTGTTTATGTACTGTCTACAGCTACTCTTGTGTTACCGTGGTAGAGCTGAGTAGTTTTGACAGGCCCACAAAGCCTAAACTATTTACTATCTGGCCCTTCACAGGAATGTCACCTTTCTCAAAGTACAGGCCTTCACTTATGCTCTTAGTCCGCAAGCCCCTTGATTCTTAGAGCTTCAAGTTAATCCATACCCTGAGCCCTGGCCTCTCTGATAACTTAGATTCTTCTAGTTTTGAGGCTCAAAACTTTGAGGTCATTCATTCATTTGATCACTTAAGAAATGATTAAATGTGTCCTTTGTTGTGTGAGCTAAGCAAGAGAAAACCAGAAAAAGATGTTTCAAGGAATTTATAATTTGGAAAGACAATAAAGTCTCCACAGAAATGAGAATCACTTGCGGCAGT
Organism: Manis javanica; assembly: GCF_040802235.1. Classification (NCBI taxonomy): domain Eukaryota; kingdom Metazoa; phylum Chordata; class Mammalia; order Pholidota; family Manidae; genus Manis; species Manis javanica. The sequence goes on from NC_133166.1 coordinate 90,154,742, forward strand.
AAGATGCTAAAAAGTGCTAAAGCTATGGAGAAGAAAGAGATAACTTATGGTCACTATCCACCTGAGTTTCTGGTGCCAGAAATCAGTCATCCCTGACTCTTCCACCCTTCTCACTTACCTGCTGCTTCATCCAAGTTTCATTAGTCCTGTGTTCTTTATCTCTCTCAGATCCATCCGTCTGTTCATCCCCACTGTGGCCACCCAAGTTCACACCCCTAGATCACTACTGGTCTACTCACTGAGTTTCCTTTCTTTAGTCTTGCCTTCTTCCAGCGCATCCTCCACTGTCATCAGAATAATCTTCATAAATTTTAGATCTAATCTTGCCACTTCCTGCCTTAAAAACCTTTGATAGCTTTTCATTTAGATAAAGTGTGAGCCTCTCAACCTGTCTTTACAGAATCCTCTAGAAGCTGACTTCTGGTTCCCTTTCTTGCTGAGTCTTACAGAGTCCTCTAGAAGCTTCCTTTCTTGCTGGACTACTCAGTGGTCCTCTTTGAGTGTCTGGAACTTATTGTGACCTCTCTCACCAAAGGCCTTCCCTAATGATGTTTCTCTTACTGGAACTCTGTCTCCTCTCCCCTCTCTTCAGCATCCCAGCTCACTTCTTCATTCTTCAGGACTCACATTAAATGACAGTTCCTTCAAGAAACCTTTCCTGATGTACTAGTCTAATCAGGTTACAGTAGGCCCTCCTTACCCTCAGGGGATACATTTCAAGACACGGAGCGGATGCCTGAAACTGCATATAGTACGGAACCTTATATATACTATGCTTTTTTCCTACATGTATATATCTACCTATAATAAAGTTTGTTATAAATTGGGCACATGAAGAAATTAACAACAATAACAAATAAAAAATAGAAAAATGTAATAATACACTGTAATAAAAGTTATGTGAATGTGGTCTCTTTCTTTCTCAAATAACCTGTTGAACTGTACTGACCCTTCTTGTGATGATGTGAGATGTTCAAATGCCTACACGATGAGATGAAGTGAGGTGAAGGACTAGAATGGCCTTAGGCTGCTACTGGCCTTCTGAAGATCCATCAGGAGAACCACCTGCTTCCAGAGGGCGGTTGACCACAGGTAACTGAATCCGTGGAAGGTGAGGCCTCCCACAAGCGGGGCTCTCAGCACCTTGTGCAGTGTCTGTAGGTAACACCCACTCCCACGCTTGCTGGACTGCAATTGGAAATAGCAGGAACCAATGTGGCTTCTTTACTCTTGTGCGCCCCGCAATTGGCACGCTCACCTCCCAACTGCTACTCCTGACACCCCCCCACCTGACACCCGACCTCCACTCCCCATCCTCACTTGGCACTTAGACCTTGGCAGCAAGAGGCGCTCCACAAACTCTTCATGATGCTCGGCTGATATTCTGCGGGCTGGGGGCGGAGCCTGGCCTCTGGGGGCGGATCTCAGTGCTGGGGCGGGGCTAGTGTGCAGCCCTGCGAGGAGACTGGAAGCCTGGTTCGCTTGACTGTCAGGGTGGGGCGGGGTGGGGGACACCGGTTCCTTTTCTGCACGCTGGTGAGCGAGGCAGAGATGGCCTTTGTGCGGGTGGCACAGGGCAGCTGGCAGGCGGTGAGCCGTACACCACCTGGGTCGCAGAGCAGGTGGCGCCCTCCCTGGAAGGCCAGCCAGGCGCCACTCCTTGTTGCCTCGGCCCTGCTGCTGTCCAGCGCCCTTCCCGCAGACACTGGCCCCAAAGAGGAAACCTCCTCCAGGCAAGACCCCAGGAGCCTGGGGCAGGGCGGCTGGTCCAGATACCAGCAGGCCAATGAGGCTGCTCCGTTCTAGTCATTTACAGTAAGAGATCAAGGTCCCTAGCCCACCTGGGGAGGCTCCAGTAGCCACAGGCAGGTAATCAAGAACCTGTTAACCAGGGAAGCCAAATTTGTGGAGTCAAGGACTGGACCTGAAGAAAGATAATTCTACAGAAGCAGAGAGAGAAGCCTTTCAGAAGCAGGACTCCATGTTCGTGACTAAGTTTTCTTTCTCTTATCCCTCATCCCACCAGGGCTGCAGGCCACATCATCTTGTCCTTTATTTATTTATTCATTCAGGTGATATAGGAGTCCCCAAAACAGCGTAGAAGCAGTCTGCTGATACCACAGAATGATACATCACAGCTTGGATACAAAGGCTACCAGTTAGAGTAGTATCTTATATTTTCCTTGCGAATAGCTGGACATAGATTTTTTATTTTTTCCCTTTGCAGATGCCCAAATATCATGATTACTAAGTGCACTGTATATAGGAGCAAAAACTGTGGGAAAGGGGGAATAGCATGAGGATCTGACAATTTACCCAGTATTTTACTTTCTTTGAAACTAATGATGCCTGCTCCTTCTTGTATGGATTCACTATAATTAGGTTGCTGTTTAAAAGGCTCTTATTTTATTTTACTTTCTATTGAACTGGAGTTGATATACAATATACCGGTTTCAGCCGCAAGATATAAGGATTCAACAGTTACAACATACATTACGAAATGCTCACCACGTTGTGTAGTTATCATTTGTCAAAGTATCAGACTGTATCTGTGAGGAGAGGTCTCCACATCCTCAGCTGAAAATTGGGGAAAATAGAAGGAAAATAGTAAGTGCTCCTTTGGAAAAGAATACACCTAACTAAGACAATACAAAGCATGAAGGTGGGTAGAAATTCAGCAGCTTTCTTCCTAGGATTTGAAACCAGAACTGAAGAAAGACCATCTGCCATTTCATCTGTGTCCACCTCTATAGGTGGACTATAGGGTTTCTCCACTCATCTTGCTTTCTTATATTTCTGCACGTTTGTACATACTGCTCCTTCTCCACCTTCCAGTGGGAGGATGGCATGTCTGTGCTCACTGTAGCAGGTATGGTCATGTGACTTGATCGTTGAAAATATGACTGGCAATGACAGTCCCACTTGCAAACAAGCTTTGAGGGCCATTCTGTGGTCAGCCACCACCAGCTCTTTTTCTGTCTTACATGAAACTATTATGTTTTAGACGGAGGCTGTTTTTTCAGCCTAAGTACTAGAATGAAGAAGACGTGGAACTGAGTCTATCCTGACCCCACTAGAGACATGAGAATAAACTCTTGTTGTGAGCCATTAAGATTTTGAGACTGTTACTGCTACATAGCCCAGACTGATGGAAAAATCACTATTTATATTTTATTCACATTTCCTAAATTGAATAACAGTAGTTTTTGTAACTTTCATATTATGGGTAACAATTTACAACTTAGATCATCAAAATAACTTATGTAAATAAATGTGATATGTTTTCTCAATAGTGAAGAAGTATCTAAACTTCTAGTTGGCAATTTAGATTTTGTGCACTTTGTGCTTAATAAAATAAATACTATTTGACTTAAACTGATGTGTACTATGTGTTTTAACATTGTAAAATATTTGCTTTATTCATATATCTAACCATCTTTCCACCCAACAATCCATTTTATTTTTTGAAGCATTTTAAACTAAGTTACAGGCATCAATACACATCACTTTGAACCACTTTAGCATGTACATCCTTAACTAGATTTCAATACTTGCTTATAATTTTCTTTCTCTTGAGGTAAAATTTATATATGATGTGTAAATCTTAAGTGTACCATTCAATGAGTTTTACTAAACATGTACTCCTATGCAATCCAAATCTCTGTCAAGATACAGAGCATACCCATGGCCCCACAGTTTTCACTGTTTATTTTCAACCCATAGGCTTGATGTGTGCACATGCTTCTGAATGTTGCATATATTTTTATTCTGAAGTCTATGAGCTTTATATGTTTAAGGAGGGATTTAAATATATTCCTAAAACTCACACTGCTTTGTCATGTTTAGGCACCTCTCTGGGCCTTATGAGTAATAAACAGGAATTTGGTTCTGAAAAATAAAACTTTTGGCATCTGATAATTTATAGTTCTTTTTTCTAGGGCTTTCATTTTCTTTCTCTCCCTTGCTTGTAGAATGATTTTGTTTCTGTGACAACCACCCATCAGAAGTAGTGTCCCTTCCACATCAAGCAGTGAAATCGTGGTTCCCACATCACTGAACCTTTGGCAATCCCATGTTCTACAACTGCCACCAGCAGCACTGGGATGTATTTTTCTGATGCTAATGGGGACACAATTAGGTTGTGTTAGACTGGCTGAGGCTGAGCCCTGTTAGTACAAGTAACCACAATAGGAGAGGAAAAAGAGTATACCCATGTTTTATGGCTGTACACGTGACAGACTGGATGAATGAGTAGGAACACCTGAGTTGATAACTGGAAAAGGACAAGGGAAATATAGGAATAAATATGGGCTTATTTTGTGCCACCTTGATGTGGCCTTAATTTCTTTCTCCTGCTTGCCTGCTCCCATCCTTTATGTGGCCTCTGGCAGCCAAAGATAGCACGTACCCATGCCACAAAAAATAAGTGTAGACTAGCAGTCTGTCAATATCTTTATTATACAATATAAATGTAAAATGTTCATGCCTAAAATCTGGAGATACAAAGGATTGGTTAGTATTGTGTGCATACAGGGAGAGCTTGCTAATACTGGAAATTAAAACAGTGAACGATGGCTTCTGTTTATTAAATTCTCCCTTAAATGCCATCCAAGTTATCTTTCTGAAGACATTTGTCCTTCAGTATTAGGCACCAAAATTTGAAAGATCGAAATCAGATTTTACAGAAATTACAAAGCAATGGAAATGAATGTGCATCCTTTTTTCCCCAGGAGTCTGAATGGAAACAAGTCTGGGAAAAATAGAATTTCTGGATAGTGTATGAATCCTGCTTACCATACAGTGAAATAATTCCTGGCTGAATTGAGGTATCTTGCTTCATTTTAGCCTTAATAATGTTTTAATAATAATCTTCCTTCCCTATAATTTAGAAGGCCAGAAATAGAAGAATTAGGAAAGAGACTACAGATAGCATGAGCAATTTATAAAATCATCTAATGGGGATTTAATGTACAGCATGATGAATATAGTTAATACTATATTGTATACTTGGAAGTTGCTAAGAGAGTAGATCTTAAAAGTTCTCACCACACACATACCAGAAAAGGTAACTATGTAAGATAACAGATGTATTAACTAACCCCAACGGTGGCAACCATTTCACAATATAGACATTTATTATTATAAAATAATAATAATAAACACTGAGAATTCTGGGAAGGCAAAATAATATCTAAGTTTTCTTTCTATACATTTTCTGAAAGTTCCTTTCATCTGAACTTACTAGTTTGTCCTCTCTAGGTGCATTCCTGGCTTCCTGTTGGGTCATTTCTTGGACTCCCTGTATGTGAAATTTACTTTAGACACAAGTTAGTAAGAGATTATTACAAGCATGGAGTCAGGAACCAAAAATCCCTTTAAAGAAGTTGCTCTATAATTAAATCATTCTCTCCGGTCCCTACTTATCTCCAAACCTGTCATTGAAAATTAACAGTATCCCCAGCATTTATCGAAATACAGAAAGGTGTTTATTTTGTAGTTAGAAATAGACTATGGAGACATGACTGCTCTCTGTAGATTTCTGAAGAGCTGTCGTTTCTAAGATGGACTTCTTTTCTTAGATCTCCCCAATATAAAATTAAGACTTAGGAGTTACTGCCTTAACTGTAGGCCAATTTGGGGCATCCTCTAGGTAAAGCATTTCTAGTAACTAGAGCAGTCAGGTGGTAGAATGGAATGCTAATGAATATGTGAGATTTCTATTACTCAAATCACTTGCCTAGGAAGAGGCTAAGGGACCATCTGGGAGTGTTCTGCATTAAGTTGATGATTGAAGAAAATGACTTTCAAGATTCTTTTCTTACATTTCCAAGAATCCGTGAACTGAAAAAGAGTTAAGTGGCCCTTTATTAAAATTTTGTCTTACAGCTACTTAAACCAAGTACTTTAAATCAGACGTCTATTGATCCAGTCAACCACCTATATATGCATCATAACATACGGGGTGTCAGAGTCAAGGTTTTGCAACTGATAGGTACGTTTCTTACTGTTAGTGAACTTGCTCTAGATTTGTGAGATTCAATAAAGATGGAATCACGGTAAGCTGTTTCACCTTATTCATCATCCTACCAAATGTATATCCCAGGCACTGGCCTGAACATGTGAGACAAGAGCCTCAAAATGCTCACAATGACAGAGCAGGGTACTTGCAGGGATTAGAGAGACCAGCATGTCACTCACAAAAATTCCTGTGAAAGTGATTGCAAAATTCTGCAGGCAGTCTTAAAGAAGTTCTCTCTTGGGCCATGTTCATATTTTGTGCTTTGTTCAGCTTCAGATTTTCTTACTAGTAAGGTACTAGGAAGGGTTTGTAGGACATTGTTATCCTTGCTGACATTACCTTAGGACATCTAAGGCTATACATCATCACACTCCTCTCCTTCCAATAATATGTGACCTCAAAAATAACACAGCTTAAGCTCTATGCTAAAAAAATTAAGCTTCTTTATAATTTGACTCCAAAAAAGCATACTATATCTGTGCTATCTTTGTAATTCATGCTGCTCTGAAGTTGAATTTGTGAGTATTCCACTAAGTCTATATTAAAATAATTCTCTGGTTGAATTTATTATGCTCATGAGATTTGGTGATTTATTATTAAACCTCTTAGAGTTAATTATGTTTATTGCACCAATCTTCTCTAAAGGAAACTTGGGAATTGCCTTTCTCATCCTTAATCAGGAAATCATAAAAATGCAAATCTGAGGACAAGGAACTTGTTTTCCTTTGCTCAATAAGGCCTACTCACCAGATTTTAAACAAAAATCTCTTGGCATCAGGTAAAAAAAATTTTTTGAACTTTAATGTTAAACTATTAAAGGATATTCTATTAAATAGCAGATCATCTTTTCTCCTTCTTGATTCTCATTTTACATTTTTAAGAGCAGAAAGGTTTTTTTCCCTCTGCTGAAAACATATTTTCAAATTAACAAGATTCCTTGTAAGTTATAAATTTTCTATTAGTTTGCTTGGGTTGCCATAAGAAAATACCACAAATCAGGTGGCTTAAACAGCAAAAATGTGTTATCTCACAGTCCCAGAAACTAGAAGTCTGAGATCAGGGTAGGTCCTCCTGAGGGATGTAAAGGTGATCGTTCCAGGCCTCTCTTCTTGGCTTATAGATGTACTTCTTCTCTCTATACATGTCAGACTCTCAGTCCAAATTTCTCCCTTTTATAAAGCTTCCAATCATATTAAATTAGGACCTCCCACAATGACTTCATTTTAATTTGATTAATTCTACGAGGACCCTATCTCCAACTAAGGTCACATCTGAGGCACGGGGGTTAGGACTCCACATTGCAGGCATAGCTTGTTTTATTGAACTTCACTTGACTCACTTTTCAGATATTGTGTTTTTAACAAATTGAAGGTTTGTGGCAACCCTGCATCAAGCGAGTCTATCAGCACCATTTTTCCAACAGCATTTCTTCACTTCATGTCTATGTGTCACATTTGGCTAATTCCCACAATATTTCAAACTTTGTCATTGTTAGTATACTTGTTATGCAGATCTATGGTCAGTGATATCTGATGTTACTATTGTAATTGTTTTGGGTGCCATGAATGCATCTGTATAAGACGGTGAACTTAATCAAGCAATGTGTGTGTCCCAACTGCTCCACTAACCTACTGTTCCCCCATCTCTCTCCCTCTCCTCAAGCCTCCCTATTACCTGAGACAGAACAATACTGAAATCAGGCCAATCAATAATCTTACAATGGCCTCTAAGTATTCAATGAAAGGAAGAAGAGTCACACACCTCTCACTTTAAATCGAAAGCTAGAAATGATTAATAAGCTTAGTGAGGAAGGCATGTCAAATGCTTAGACAGGCCAAAAGCTAGGCTCTTATGCCAAACAGTTAGCCAAGTTGTGCATGCAAAGGAAAAGTTCTTCAAGGAAAGTAAAAGTGCTACTCCAGTGAACACATGAATGATGAGAAAGTGAAACACTGTTATTGCTGATAATGGAGAAAGTTTAGCGGTCTGGGTAGAAGATCAAATGAGCCACAACATTCCCTTTAAGCCAAAGCTAATCCACAGCAAGGCCCTAACTCTCCTCAACTTTGTGAAAGCTGAAAAAGGTGAGGAAACTGCAGAAGAAAAATTTGAAGAGGTTGGTTTGTGAGGCTTAAGGAAAGAAGCCATCTTTCCCTAAAAGACAGTTGAAGCAGCAAGGGCTGATATAGAAGTAATGCAGTGAGTAATCCAGAAGACCTAGCTGAGATAATAAATGAAAGTGAATACACTAAACAACAGATTTTCAATGTAAACAAAACAGCCTTCTATTAGAAGAAGATGCCATCTAGGACTTCCATAACTAGAGAGGAGAAGTCAATACCTGGCTTCAAAGCTTCTAAGGACAGGTGACTCTCTTGTTAGGGAATAATGCAGCTGGTGACTTTGTGTTGCAGTCAATGTTCATTTACCATTCTAAAAATCCTAGAGCTCTTCAGAATGATGCTAAATCTACTCTGCCCATCCTCTAGAAATGGAGCAACAAAGCCTGGATAATAGCCCATATGTTTAGAGCATGTTTACTGAATATTTTAAGCCCACCAGTGAGACCCACTTCTCAGAAAAAAAAGATTCTTTTCCAAACATCACTGCTCTGAGAACGCACCTGGTCACGATGCACCTGGTCACGCAGGAGCTCTGATGGACATGGCCAATGAGACCAGTGTTTCATGCCTGCTAACACTAGATCCATTATGCAGCCTATGGATCATGGAGTAATTTTGAATTTTATATCTTATTATTTAAGAAATATTTCATAAGACTATAGCTGCCATCAATAGTGATTTCTTTGATAGATCCAAGCAAAGTAAATTGAAAATCTCCTAGAAAGGATTTATCATTCTAGATACTATTAAGAACACTCATGATTCATGGGAAGAGGTCAAAATACCAACATCGACTAGAGTTTAGAAAAAGTTTCCTTCCAGAATTATTTTGGTTGTTTGTGGGCCTTTAAGGTCTTATACATTCATATTGTTTTTTTTTTTATTGGAAGTACATTGACTTTAAGGATTAAGGTATATATATCTTAATCTTTATAATATAGATAAGCATGAATCTTATCTGTCTTGTTTTAAATCAGATCTTCTGTTATACTCTTTGGTAGCATTTTATAATTTTCTCCTTGAGTCCTGCTCATCTTTTATTAGATTTATTCCTAGAGATCACAGGTTTTACTGCTAATGTGGATGTCATTATTTTGTTATAATTTAAAATCAATTATTACTGTTATATAAAAATCTAGCAATTTTTACAGGCTCATCTTGTATCTAGCTCCAAAAGTTTGTCAGTTTTTTAGACTTTTGTGTAGACCAATATACTATCTACAAATAAAGCCAATTTGTCCCTTCCTTTCAAATTTTTACACTTGTTATTTTTCTTGACATACAGCATCAGATAGGCCCTCAAATACAGTGTTGAGTAGTAGCAGTCATAATGAGAGATCTCCTTGTCTTGTTCCTGATTTTAAAGAGTTTCACCATTATGATGTTGGTAGTAAGTGCTTGTTGGGTGACTGTGGCAGACATATTGGGTACCCATCCTCACATCCTATCTCTAACTTCAGCTGTGCTACAGTAAATAGTGTTGACTCATGCTAACAGCATGTCACTTTAAGTATATGCCCTGTACCTCTGTTTTTTCCCCCAATAGCCTCTGTGCAATAGCAGGCCTTTTCAGAAAACGTAGAAGCCTACTTGGTCCTTGTGTGTGGGGACAGCCTAGAAGTACTGGATGGGGGGGTATTAATGTTCCTGTGGTCACCCCTCAGTCAGTGGTGATGGAAGCTCATGGACTCCTGCCGTGCTTTCACTCTGTAAGTGGTAGTCAATGTCCTAAGTTTCCTCTTCTTCACACTGAAGTTCCACTGGGATTTCTTGCCTACTAAAGAGAGCCACAGAGATAGAGCCAGTCCTGGAGTTTGGCCCTGCTTGACCTTCCAAATGGAGGCTGGATTTCTGACATATCCGCAGGCTCAGGCAGGAGTTACCTGAAGATGACTTCTCTGTGTCCTGAGCATCTGCTGACTGCCACCCTCCTCTATATTCATCCTTGGACCATGGGGCTAGTTATTTGTCTTTGGATTTTTGTTGAGGTTTCAGTCCTTTGTACTTCCTAAATAGATTTTTAAGTTTGATTTTAGCTTTTAAACATTCTTAAGGAAAAAAGAGGTAACTTTTATCCACAGAATTAGTTAAAATATACTCTAGGAACTACGAAATTATGCTTTTCTAAACAGTAGTTTCTGTTCTAAAAAGACTTGGAACAGTGATGGCCTGAATGTGTCTTGAATGAGGTAAAGGTTTCATCCACCAAGCAGAGGTGTGGGGGCACTTGCGTAATACATGGAGGTTATAGTGGAAGGAACGCTGACTGCCCAGGGAGGCAGGGGAGAATCCAGGGCCTTAGCCCTCGTTCCCACACCTGCCCCCACTTCAGGGTGGAGGCAGTACATCTGCAGCAGACGGTGTTCTGGTTCCAGGCTAACTAGCTTGTGACCTACTTAATCTCTTCCACTCTTTCATTGCCTTATCTTTAAAATGGGCATAATAATAGTTCCTTCACAGGACTGTGTTCTAGACTCTAGAAGGTAAGAGATTTCTTCCCTTCCTAGGGAAGACCAGACACTGATTCACTTAACTCCATGCACTAGGAATTGCAATATTCCAAAAAGGAAGGCAATCCAAAGGGTTTCATTCTTGCCATTCTCTATCAAATGTGGGTCTGGTGTCCAGACATCACCCATCATGCTTCTGTCCCTTCCCAGAGGGTCCCTTTTGCTGGGCCCCAGAGTTAGGATGGCTCACTTGGCAACAGGGCAGACCACAGAGGGGATGCCTGTATATGCCAAGTGAGCCTCTGCCATCCTTAATAGTGACTGGTAGTTGAAAGAGGGGAGGATGTGGCGACCAGAGGTGGAGATGTGCTCCAACATCTCTGTTAATTTTGTTAGGGCAGAAATCAGGACTCACCGTGACTTCTAATGATTGCCCTCTTACTTACGAGAGAAACAAGTTGTCTGTAATTGTTTCTTAGCTCTTTCTGCATCAACAAATTACCAACCTAAATTTAGCAGCTTAAAACAATAAGCATTTATTATTTCACACAGTTTCTAAGGGTCAGGAATTTGGGAGCCACTTAGCTGGATGGTTCTGGCTTCAGGTCTCTCCCATGAGGTTTCAATCAAGCAGAGAGGAGGTCTGCAGTCCTCTGAACTCTTGTCTGGGGTCCCCTACAAGCTCACCGATGTGGCTATTAGCAGATTTCAGTTCCTGACCACAAGGGCCTCTTTAAAGGCTGCTCAGGTCATAGCAGGTGGCTTTCCCCCAGAGAGAGTGATGACAGAGAGAGAAAGAGAAAGAGGGCACTGTGGCAGCCACCGTGCCTTTTATGATCTAGCCTCAGAAGTTGTGTACTAACACTCCACTTTATTCTATTCATTAGAACCAAGTCACTGAATCCAACCCACACAAAATAGAGAGAAATTAGGCTCCATTTCATGAAGGAAGGAGTCCCAAAGAATTAGTGGGCATATTTTTAATTTTTATTAAACATTTTTTATTCTTTCAAAATTAAGCTTTATTGAGGTATAATTGACAAAAATTTTAAGCTATTTAAAGTGTGCATTGTGGTGATTTGATAAACATGCATTCGAAAGGATTCACAAAGGATCCCCCATCAAGTTAATTAACACACCTATCATACTGCCTTTTTATCTTCTTTTTTTCTTGGTCAAAGTATTAAAGTTCTACTCTCTTACTGCATTTCATTTATACAGTGCAGTGTTATCATCTGTAGCTACCATGTTTTACCTTACATCCTCAGGTTTAATGTACAGTTGGAACTTTGTAGCCTTTACTAACCTCTCTCTACTTTTCCCACCCCTCAGACCCTGGCAAACACCATTCTACTCTCTATTTCTATGAGTTGGACTTTTTTAAGATGCTGTATACAAGTGACACCATACAGTATTGTCTTTCTCTGTTTGACTTATCTCACTTAGCATTATGTCCTCAACATGCCCATCCATGTTGTTGCAAATGGCAGGATTTCCTTCTTTCTCATGACTGAGTAATATTCTATTACATACATATTGGTAAAAAATATCTTTTTTACCCATAAATCTGTTGAGGGACACTTATGTGGGTACATATTTAAACCACCACAATTATGGAAAATAATGTAAGTGAGCATGATTTCTGTAAACTAAAAGGTGGAGGATTTGCTACATGCTCCCCTGTGGGTGATACACTGCCTATATTTTGGAAGGAGCACATAAACCTTAGTGACCCTTGCTTAACAATAGGAATAGACAATAGTCATGATCTGTTAATTTTATCTGCTTTCCTGAAAAGGAAAACTGATGCATAACTGAATATAGGAATATCTTTTGAGGGTCTCCCATGACAGATTTTTGTAAGGATTAATTGGGATGATGAATGTAGTGTCTGACTCCTAAAAAGTGTTCATTAAATGGTAGCTGTTAACCCATCACAAGCCTTTTGAAAACCTAGGCATCTCCTCATCTTTCTACTCTTTTCAATTGTCCTTGGCTTCATCTGAACTACCATGTAGGACCCTTGCTTCTCTCCTTATCTTCAGCCTCCTCTACATCTTCTTTGCTTTACAGAAGAGATCCGTTTTTATTTTTCTTTCTTTAAATGTAGTTGATTCACAATATTATAATGATTTTGGGTGTACAAGATAGTGATTCGACAATTATGTACATTACAAAATGCTCACCATGATACATGATAGTTACCATTGTCACCATACAAAGATACCACAAAATTATTGACTATACTCCCTATGCTGTACTTTTCATCCCCATGACTTATGTATTTTATAGTTAGGAATCTGTACCTCTTTATTCTCTGCACCTATTTTGCCCACCCCCCACTCTTCTCCACTTTGGCACCCACCAGCCAGTCTGTTGTCTGTGTTTATGAATCTATTTCTGTTTTGCTTGCTTGTTTGTTTTTTGTTAATTTTTTTAACTTCCACACATAAGTGAAATCATATGGTATTTATCTTTAACTCTTAATTATAGCTTATATTTTATAGAGGTTCCATTCATTCATTGAGTTCATCCACCGAGTACCTGAGACAGTGAAACTCTGAGCCAGTTGACTGAGGGTGTGATGAATGATTGAGGAGAAAACAAGAAGAAAAGCTATAAAATATTATCCAGCTAGGAGGGTTACACCAGCCACACTGGAAAAATTTTAATTATTCTGGTGACATTTTAGGCAGAATGGAGATGAGACAGGGACTGTACACTTAGACAGTGTGGGTAAAATTGTAATATTTTCAGAATATCTCACCTGGCTTTAGTGCATCTGCATATCAACAGGCATTCCTCAGGGGTGGATAACAGTTCATCTCCATATCAATGAGTAATTACCTGGGCAACAGAGGGCTTATCTGAACCTGGGAAGTGAGGGAGAGGGCTGGTTTGCTTCTGCTGGAGCAGGAAATAGAGATGGCCCCAGACTGCAGTTCGTAAGCAATAAAAGGGTTTTATGTAAGATAAATTCTAGCTGGAATAAGCAGGCAAAGAGAAGCAACAAAGGGCCAGGTAATTTATTTAAATACCCCCGGGTGATGTTCTCAAGGCCTGGGTACTACAAGCCGGATAAGTCACGCCCGGTTAGGGAGGTGCGGCACTTATAAGGGATTAGGAGGGGGAGGAGTGGGCAAGCTATCCTGGGGGTGTGGAGAGGTACGATTGGCTAAAGGTGACATAATAGTCAACTAGAAACTTTTTTCCTTCCAAGAGGGAGGAGGCTGACATCCGGGTCTTGGCACATCAGGATGGAATTCAGGGAGAGCTGCCCCCTTTCCATATACGGCATGGACTTTGGGGTCTGGTCTGTTCTCCCCCTATGGCATCTCTCTGTTCTGTTTGCATGTCCTTGTTTTTCCTTTCTCCAGCCTAACATTTTAAACCTTATTTCTCCCTTTGACTGATTTCAGTTTTAGAGGTATTTTGCCCTGGGATTTCCTTTCCCCAGACTTACAGACAGAGTATGCTGAGGGCCTCTGGAAAAAAAAAGCAAAGCAGGTTAATCACAGTCAGAGCAAGGTAACAATGTGCAAAGAACCCCCTTCCAAAACTCCATGTTAAACATTAAGCAAAGTCAGAGTCACATTAATTCTCTAGGGTAAAACTATCAAACTAGGAATATAGGCAGTCTTCCATGAGACTTCCTATGTCTTCACTGTGTCAATTAATTCATGTCATTGTAAAATTTACTTTAACCTGATAAAAGGCCCAGCTTATTTAACTTTACACAGATGCTGCTTTTCCTTCTCCAGCCCTATCAAATAATTTGCAACCTGGACAACTGATTTAGCAAGAAAGCCTAGTCAAAAACAACATAGGAAAAACAGGAAGGATTCCATCTCAAAGATAAGATTGCATTTTAAAACTCATGAACTTAAGAAGTTAGGTTTCTTAACATACTCTAACAAACAGATAATAACTCAGCCCACCTTGGGAGCACAGCAGTCTTAATTGATATGCTCCCAGACCAAGCTGCTATCCTGGGAGGGAATCAGAGTAGTAAATTTCTTGTGTTAAGCTAATTTTGCAGAATTACCCAGAGGACTGATAAGAAACTTAATGTCTCATCAAAGATAAACATTTTGGGGATCATTTAGCAAGTCTGCATCCCTGGCCCTTTGTCACTCAACCGCCTATAAATCCCCTAGACAATGCACCACCACCATGGACTCCCCTGTCCCCTCCTGGCATTAGCCAGGAGCTCTGTCCTCTCACTTTATCTCTAAATAAAAGCCTCTCCCTTGCTTTCCTGCCATGAGTGTTTGCAAAGTTCATTCTTCAACTCTGTGAACAAGGACCCTGGCATCATAGATAGGGCAACTGATGTTAAAAATTAGCTACCCTCTCAGCTTTAAGAAGATACCCTTTCCTAGTTTGATGAAACACTGAGTCATTCCATCTTCAGCAATATTTGAATTGAGTTTGTAGTTCACAAATTGCAGTATTTCCAGAATCTCTTCCCTAGCCTTAGTGCATCTCCATATCAATAGATGTTTCCAAGGGATAGAGAGAAGTAGGTCATCTCCATATCAACAGATAAATACAAGAGCAAGCCAGGGCATATCTGGGTGGGAAAGGTTTGGGAGGGGTCCTTTTTTCTGCAGCTGGGTCATGAGAGACCCAGGCAAGCAGGAGCGGACAACTGCTTGTAAGCAATAAATGAGTTTCTCCCATTTTATTTCTCACTTTGACTGATTTCAGTTCAAAGGTATTTTGCCCTGTGATTTTCCCCTGGAGTTACAATAGTCTAGTTTTAAGTCTAGCAATGACATCTGCTTCAGTATTTTAGCAATTAAATTGATGCTTTACACAAAACTTCCTTCCCAGCAAGAATTTTTAAGGCCTAACGGGAACTCCTGTGTGATCTATTGTTCCTATCAGGAGTACTATAATTGTTCAATGTGCATGCATTTAGATTATAAACTGTTGTATGAATGTTGAATGCCAAGATTTATTGATGGTGTATTTTTCTGTGTACAGTATAGGCACAGAATGTTTCTTTAGTCAGCAAGATAAAACAATGGTGGGCATTCAAGGAACCATCATTCCTTTAGCTCTAATCCTTCCCTCCAGGCCAGCTTACTGACAGTTGGTCTAAGGAATTAATGATTAACAGCTGCCCACTCAGGCTCTCCCAAACCTCCTTTTAAGTAATTCATAGGTCTTCGTCCCTGAGGCATGCCACAATTGTGGCTGTGCTGTGTTTTAACCTCCTGAATTTATGGCCACCCACTTTGAAATGCACATCACCAAGAAGTGCAAAGTATTCTTCTATGCCAAACAGGGAGTTAGTCCTATGGCTGAGAACAGTCTCTGGAGCCACTTAATGGCCCACTTAATGCCTAAGTGTCAAAGTACTTTTATGCTACTTTTAGCTATGATGTATCTTGGGCAATATAGCTTCTTTGTCTCTTGATTTCCCCATCTTAAAAATGGGGATAACAGTCACCAGAGGTTTACTTTAAAATTTAAATTGTTAATATATGTGAAACACTTAAAACAGTTCTGGCACAATGAGTACTATTAAGTGTTAGCCATTATCATTAAATCTAAAGGCTGTGGATCAAGATAAATGTAGACTCTGATGAACACATCAAGAGAATTTTTATTAAGTGGAAACTTATAAATGAACAGTTTTACTGGGTGTATCCAAATTAATTTTGGCAAACTACACGGTGGAAATAGCCCCAGTCCAGTGAGAGGCTTTAAATTCTTTCTATCACAAAGAAGGCACTGCTTCAATTTTTAAATACGTAACAGGGTTAAGCAGGAAAATAGATATGAGCAAGGTGGAAAGAGAATAAGGTAAGTAAAGCCCACTAGAAATGACTCAGAGTTAACCAGTTAAAACTAGAAAGCCAGAAAAGACTCAGAGTTAATGAGTTAATCGGTTAAAGCTCAAAAGGTCAGGAGCAACTTGGCCTTGAATGTTTGAATATTCCCCAGATAAAGAGGAGTATCTCAGATAACCCATGTCTTCATTGTGTCAATTAGATCATGCCATTGTAAAATTTGCTTTAGCCTGCTAAAAGGCCCAGCTATAAACAGCATAATAAAGACAGGAAGATTCCACCTTAAGGCTAAAATTGCATTTTAAAAAATCCAGAAAGTTAAAAAGTAAGATTCTTAATATACTGTTTAGCAAACAATAACTTAGCCCACCCTCGGGGCAGGATAGGTGGTCTTAAGTGATATGCCCCAGACCAGAAAGCTGCTATTCTGGGAAGAAATCAGCAGTAAATTTCTTTTGTTAATTTTGCAGAATTACCTGGAGGACTAATAAGAAAAGAGACTTAATGACTTATCAAGGATGAACATTCTGGGACCACTTGAGAAGTCACACCCCTAGCCCTTTGAAAATCCTCAACCGCCTATAAAACTCCAGACCCTAAACCCTTAGGGGCACCTCTTCTCTGAGGTATCCTGCACTCCCCTTTCTCTGAATGTGCACCTTTTTGCTTTAAATAAACCTCTTACTGCTCAACTTCTAATGTTTTGTTTCTGTACTTTTCCAGTGATGTCTTTGTTACTTTGCTTTTTTATTCTAATCCTCCAGATTTCAACTCAAACCTTTACTCTCTCTATCCTATTTCAGATAAGTAAGGAGGGGCTGTTGAGAGCTCAGATCTGGGCTTACAAATTACTGTCACCTGGTGACCTGGATGGAGCTGCAGCTTAGAGTCATGCTCTTTAGTAGCCTGCCTGAAAGTCTCCTTTCTTTGTCTCTAGGAAGTTCGCAGAATGTAACCTCACTCCATCCAGTGCTCTGCGGCTCCCCCACATCCTGGGGTGGTAGGGACTTAGTTCCTATGCTGTGCAGATTGAAACACACACTGGACGCCTGGTGATACTCGCTTAAGGAGTTAGCGGGCGATGTGCCCCATGCTAAGCAGCAGTTCAATGAACTTCCTTCATCACTCTGTTCTGTCATTCCATGCACTCTCACTTTAATAAATTCCTTCCTCACCTAGTACTCTGACTTCCCTGTGTCTCCAACCTGACTTCCCCCCAACAATAGGGAAATAAGATTGTCTGCTGTGATGTGCAGTAAGCTTATAGGAAATTGGAAAAACAGCTCAGCATCCTCAGAAAACAATCTGAATCAGAATAACCAGTATTCTAGCATTGATTCTTCTGCAAACAGAGGATTCAACTGCCTTCACTTTCAATGGGCAGACTCAATAGGGTAAAATTTGTGCCAGGCCACCTTGCAGCCAGTCTGCTTCTCCACTCCATCTACTGCTGCCTTCCACTTTTGCATCACTGTGTGGGCCAGTGACCTGTGACTGCAGTAATGGGACTGTATGCTACTATATCTAGTCAGCATGGCCCTTGCAGCTGCTATGAGGAAAGACTGGTTGGGAGAATTTTCCTTAAAATATGACTTGATTATGTGACAGTCGCTGATGGATTCATGAACTTCTCTTCAGCCTCTTCAGTATTATCTCTATATATTCCAGAAACACAGTATATCACAGTATATAGCTCCAAAGATACCTAGCACAAACAAATCTGATTTTTACACCTATTAGTCAATGCACACTCACTCTTTCCCCAAAGGTTTGCCCACCTGGGTGCCATTCCTAAATACTGCATCTCGTCTGCAGAAATGAGATTATGGGACCACAGCAAAACTTGTTTTCTAATTTGAGTCCACTGTATCCAAGTCAGGAAGTGTTTTAGGGAGTTGAGCCTATTTTTAGTCTAGTTCTATTGTGACCTCATCTAGATCACCTGCTTCTTATATTATCTATTTATTAATTATAAAATTAATCATCACCAGTATATTAATTATACCAGCAGTCCAACTTGGCTGCACATCAGAACACATGGAAGCTTTAAAAATTAGATTCCAAGATGCAATGCCGATCTGTATCAATATTCAAGGCTAAGATTCAGCAAGTTGCATGGTTAATAAACTGTCCACATGATTTCTATACAGCCTTTCTTTGAAGTGGTTTGGGGAACAACTGCCTTGAAAAATTATAGAACCAAACCAATTTTTTTTAATTACTAAAACTATACTAACAACTGTCTCTAAATCTCCAAGTATTTCATTGACTGCCCAGTAAAATACACTAGCCTTTACTCTGTTCACAGTCACAAGGTTTTGGTCGATTTTTATGACTTCTGTGCCAATTTAATGCCTTTGCATTCAGCAAAAGTTCCTCACCTGGGAGGATGACTCCAACTTCACTGCCTGTTATTATCATCCCAGTTTTGCCAAGGCAGATGCAGATGCAGAAGCTGAAGCCAAACTCATGTCACTGGTAAATGACAGGAATGGACTAAGAACCCAGCCACTGGCTCTCCTGCCAGACCCAGAACAAGCTAACTCTACTATGTGGACATGCAGATGCATCTAAAGTAGTTAACACATAAAACCTCCAAGTATGCAGTCAGAGCTCGTTTACTAAGGCTTATAATGTGAAATAAGGCATGATGACATATGTCACTTCTTTTTGGTCCTGTGTGTCAAGTGTGGGAATGTTATTTAGCAGTTATATTTTGGGTCCAAGTAAGGTGAAATCCAAGAGTAATTCAGATTTGGCACCCTTTGGTGTCAATTTTAGGAATATACTAAAGATATTCTTGAAAGGAAAATACTGTACATTCTTGTGGACTATCTTACTTAGCTTGGGTAGGATTAGAAGTCCTCTTTGCCCCATACATCAAGGGAGCTCTGTGACATTGTGGATTCTTCCCATTTGATGTCCAGAGCTAAGAACACTGACTTTAAACATTTTGAAGAATGGCTGTTGGGAGTGCAAATTTTGAATAATCTCATTAGAGAATAATTGTAAGTCATTTTAACGACTTTGAAACACAGAGAAGCCAATTGGCAGTTGGACAAGAGGTATTTAATTTTATTTGCTTCAAATTGGGGCTAATGAGCCTGGCAAATTTAAATGAACCTAAAAGGTTTCATGAACCATGATCAGCCTCACATGGAGAAATCTTATATATCTCTCTGCAAATGGGCGTATTCCTCTATAAATAGTTCGTATGATTTAAGCTCCCAGTGTTGGAGCAGGAAAAGCAGTGACCAGAGAGGAGGCACATGTGAATTTTGTGGGTCAAACTCAGGTTAGATCCAATCACTAAGTACCACTGTAAAGAGGAACAGGTTTCTTTTTCAGAGGCTAAGGCTGTTCTGGACATCTTAGAATAACTGGTTCCTAAATATAGGACATAAAGCCCTCTCCCTTCAGGATAAAGGTCTTCTCTGCTTCAAAGCCAAGACTCCTAAAGACATTCTCCAACAGTAAAATAATTTCAGCAGGAAAATGAAGTGATGGGCTGTCTGGCTTGGGTTTGAATTACCCCCAGGAAGGTTTTGTTGCTTTGGAAGTGTCCCTCATAGAGACCATGCCTGGGATTTCTTTATTTATGTAAAAACTGAAACATGTAAAAACTGTTCTCTAAAGAGGACCAGCCACAGTGCCTTCTCATATTTGCATTTGGCTTTGAGGGCAGGAGAGGGCAATCTTTTTCCTCACGGTGTCCCTGGAGCCCCTGCACAACGCCCAGCATAGCATTCTATCACTTCTCATTGATTGAGATCTCCCTACAGAGGAGCTCAACCTTTGACCGGCTCTCACAACTTTTTCTTACTCTTTTCCACTAGAATATGACCTCTGGGATGCAGAGGAAAGACTGATATGAAACCACAGACTTGGGTGCTATCCCTCCAATTGCTTTTCACACAAAAGAACAAACACAGCTAAACCCTGCTTTTTGAAAGCTGGCATTAGGCCACTTCGCTTTAAGGAAAGACCTATGCCACTATCTGCTTTCTCTAGCAGAAAGAAATCTGAAAAGCATTGTTTGAAAAAAGACAAAAAGCAAAAATAGCATTCAGCAACTGTTTTCTAATGAGCCATTATAGAGGGAATGTGTACCCCAGCAGTGACAGTGGCCCCACCAAGCTCCTCCAGGGGAACCAAGCTCAGCATCTCAGCCTCAAGCCGCCATAGCTTTGCACTATCTGTGAGCATCTATGCTTTACCTTGATTAGTGTATCTAGTAGCAAGATGTGTCCTAAGTTGATCAGAAAAGAGGGGTTGTTTTGGGGGTCTGGGAACACTTAAAAAAATTTTCCATATAAATTCATGGTAATTGCCTCTGCTTTATGCCATCTCTGCTTACCAAAGGCTTTATGGGGACACCTTACTCACACAGCGGGGGAAAGCTGTACATAAATCAATGGATCACCTCATGGCTCGTGACTCACTGGGATAAGACTCTGACCAGTTGGGCCAGATGGCAATGCCATGAGGGTGGGCTTGTCCACGGAGGAGGGTTCCAATCAATGAAGTCCACAGCATCTTCACCAGCCCTGAGAGAGAGCTGCTGGAACCCTCACTAGCGTGGGGCTCAGCGGGTGGCTGGGCTTTGGCAAGGCCCGCCAGCCCACAGGCACTGGTAGGGACCCGCCTCCCCCTGCTGCTGCCAGGCAGGCTGCGGGGGCCAACCCTTGGGCTGGTGTGTGTGTCCCCTGCATGAGGAGGTCCCGACTATCCCCCCGCTTGGGGAAACACACTGGAGAGGAGTCGCCTGCGGATGTCTCTGTACTTCTCTGGGCCAGGGAAGCCGGATGGGACACCCAGGGTGGCATCCAGGTCTGCCCTTGAGTCTCTGGCATCACCTGCAAGTGCTGAGTCCCTGAAAGTCTGCGTCCGATCTGTGTGAGAGGCTGCTGGGGGGGCACCTGGAGCCATTCTTGCTCTGGGGAGTCTTGGAGCTGGGGCTCTGCCTGGTCTCTTCCCCAGCTGGCCTTCTTCCCAGGCATCACCGTCAGCCTCTTCCCCACACCCCCAGTGCTAAAAGAGTCAGAGAAGTTCTCTTGCTCTCGGGGTTGATGCTGCCATGGCAAGCCACGGTCATCCTGGGTCATCTGGGAGCTGCCGCTTAGATGGGACTGTTATCAGTGTCATCAGTGCCAGCTTTGTTTCCTGCCTCCCCGCCATTCTCATCCTCACTGTCTGAGTCCATGCTCAGCATCCCGGGGGCCTGGTTCTCCTGGGCCAAGCTGCAGAGAGAAGATACCTTGCCCCACCTGTCCTGGGGGTCCATGCTGGTCCAGGTGCTTCTATTCCTGTTCCTCCAAGATAGAACCTTTGCTTGGCTCTGATACCTGCAAAAAGAAGAAGTGTGAAGAGGAAGTCTCAAAGAATGTACTTAGTCACTTCACAGCCATGGGGACTGAGGTTGTGACAGATCTGTTTCAGCTGGTAGCCGTGCCACCCATGTTGCTGAGCCCCACAGAGGAAGGAGGAGCTGGGCCCTGCTGCAAAACCCACCCAGTGTTAGGGTCCAGGCTTCCGAGGCTTCTCCAGAGAACAAACTACACAGGCATAGAGATGTAAATTCAAGCAAAGTCTTTATTCAGCCAGCTAGCTGGGGTCCAAGTGTCAGCCCGACGCAGCGGGTCTCAACAAGGACCCCGAGCACTCAGAGCCAAGGGTTTATATAGCATTTTCAAAGCACTTAACTCATAGTAATTTTCCACAACTATACATTATTCTTGCAAGACATATATCCTGGGGTTAAGCAAGGGCAGGATAAGACTACTCCTTAATGGTTAGGGAGGTTCTGCACGATAAGCTTGGTATGTAAGGTTAACTGACCAAGGTTAGCTGACCAAGGGTCACAGCTGCCCACCACCCGGTGCTCATGATTAACTTGTTTTTCAAGGCCTTACCCAGGCCCAGGTTTTTTTGTTTTGTTTTGTTTTTTCTTCCTGAGTCACACCCTCAGAAAATGGTTTCTAGGTTTCTAAGATGGCTATGCTTATGCTAATTTACTAATCTTACTAATGCTTAGATTCTACATTTCCCCACTTTCCTTTGACCATTCCAATCATGGAATGTTTGTTTCTTCCTGCTGTGTGAGTGAATGATACTGCGGTCTCAGCATTAGCACCTGAACAGCACTCACTCTTTCCCTAACAAAGGCTATTAGCCGGTTTAAGATACAGGGACCTAAAGTGAGAAGCAGTATAAAAATAAGCAAGGGCCCTGCCAGGGTGGATATCAGGGTTGTAAACCATGGGGATTTAGTAAACCAGGATTCAAATAGCCCTTGGCTGGCCTCTCGCTCTCTCTTCCTTTGATCTGGCCTCTCTCTAAGTTTAGACATTGAATCTCTTACTATTCCGGAATGGTCTGCTGTTAAGGTTTAGCTAAGTTTTATTAGTTCTTTTTCCTGACTCTTAATGCTCTCTGCACTCCTTTACATTTCCCCCGTTTTCTTGATTAGACTGTGGAATCTTCCACAGCGGCATCTGGGTCCTGATACCTTTGACGAAGGACTAAGAGTTGGACAGTGTCAATTCTTTCCTGCACAAACTTAACAAGCCTGTTAATTATGCACGGGCCAATCGTAAACAGCAACAGCAGGATGACGAGCGGCCCCACAACGGCCGAGAGAAGGGTAGCAAACCAAGGCTTGTATTTGAACCAAGACTCAAACCAGCCTTCGCTACTTTCATATTCTTTACACCTCTTCTCTAAATCTTTTTTTAGTTTGGCCAAGGAATCTCTGACTGCACCTGTTTTGTCTACATAGAAACAGCACTCTTCTCTTAAGGCTGCGCATAACCCACCTTCCTTTAAGAACAAGAGGTCCAGGCCTCTTCGGTTCTGTAGGACCACCTCGGACAAGGAGGTGAGGGATTGCTCCAGGTCTGATATTGTCTGTCGGAGTTGTTCTAGGTCTCTGTCGATTGCCAGCCTCAGGGCTGTGAGCCCCTTTTCTCGAGTTACAAGGGCTGCTACCCCCGTGCTTGCCCCTGCCATCCCTAGGGTGAAGAGGGTCCCAATGGTCAGGGCGGTAACAACCTCCCTCTTACGGGGACTCAGCCTTTCTTCCCAATAAGAAAGGAGAGATTCATGAGAATGATACATTAGGCGAGGTAGAATGGCCACCAGCACACAAAACTCACTGTTAGCATTGAACACAGAGGTGGATAGGGCCGGAGTGAGGCCTGTCTTTGAGCAGAGCCACCAGCCCGAGGAGGGTATAATCCACTTTCCCTGCTCCCATGTAGTGTTATTATAGGAGGAGCATAACTGGCTCTGGGTCGTCGGGACTGTGCCTATACACGTACCAACGACTGAGACTTGAGCGATTGTAAGTCCCCACGGTCTCCCGTCCCAGTAAGTGGGATGGGAGTTGTTGATAGTGTAGGAGCCATTTAACCCGATTGCCTCATAGAAGGGGGGTGAACCTGGGTAGCATAGCCAACAGGGATCAGTGAGGGAGGAAGTGGTGTGGTTAAGAGTCTCTACAAATGTCTGCACCATTTCCCACATGGGATTATCTAACCCGGAGGGAGTGTGCTGGGCCCATAACCCAGAGGTCGATGGACCCGGTCCTCTTGTGGGCTCTGGAGCAAGCGTTCTGGTCAGCATTTTCTCATCCTTTTTGCTCAGGCCCTTGTCCTGGATTGAAGGTTTCTGGGGATTTATAACCAGGTTGGGACCTACGGCAGCGGTGGGAGTTGACACGGTTAATTTAATGATGAGGGTCGAGCCGGCATGCCCCCCATATTTATAATACACCATTCCCCAAGCTAGTCCATTTATCCAGCGTGATACCTCAGTGTTTTTGCCCGTCTCGGTGAATTGAACTCTTACCCAATCCTGGTCCGTTTTGTCACAAGCCTTGGTTTTGTAAAGGGTCATAGGCTGGTGACGAGGGATGCCCTTGTTGACATAAGTAAATTTGACAGAATCGATTTTTGTAACTGTCCATCTCCAATCCCCATCGTTCGAGGTTACACAGTCCCAGCTGGCACAAAAGAAGTCATGCCCCCCCCCCACAGTGCCTTCCTTTACCTATTCCTGGGCAAGCATAAAACCCATGGGAGCGAGCCAAATTTGGAGGGATGGATCGGTAAACGGGGTTGATCTGCCGAAAGCAGAAATACAGGTCAGGCCACCAGGTTCCGATTGGCGCACTGTGTTGTGTGGAGTTGATGACTTCCCCATTGTCACTATCAATCAGCATCCAGGTCAGGTTCCTTGGTTGATGGGGGTTGGTGCCTCTGATCCCCACAGATGTGGCTCCCGTGAAGATCCATACTAAGGAGCTTATTAGCAGGATCTCTTTCATCTTCGGCTTAAGTGTAGTTTTAGGGGATTGGCAGGATGCTGCTGCACCTTCCACTTTTCCTTATGGGCCCCTGGGTCTTTATGAGGCAGGACCTTCCGAACGTGGGTGTGGTGTACCCAGGGAGCGATACCATCAACCTTGAGAGCAGTGGGGGTGGTAAACAATACAACATAAGATCCTTTCCACCTGGGCTCGAGAGTCTTCACTTGATGTCTTTTGATCCATACTATATCCCCTGGGACTATGCCATGTTCCGGGCATGGAATTTTCCCGCCCTCATAATATGCTCTGATCAGGGGCCAGATTTCTTGCCGCACTTTAGCAAGAACTTGCAACACATTCAGATAGTCAGGGGCCGGGTCCTCTGCATCGGGAAGCTGCACTCATCGAGTTATAGGTGGAGGGGCCCCATACATTATCTCGAATGGAGTTAAACCATGTACATAGGGGGAGTTCCGAGCGCGGAAGATGGCTAAGGGAAGGAGAGTCACCCAGTCCCCACCAGTCTCCAATACCAATTTAGAAAGGGTCTCTTTCAAGGTCTGATTCATTCTCTCTACCTGCCCAGAGCTTTGTGGGTTATAAGCACAATGTAACTTCCAATCTACTCCCAAAGCTATGGCTAGTCCTTGCAGGACTTTGCTAACGAAAGCCGGGCTGTTATCGGAACCTATTGCTTCAGGGACCCCATATCTGGGGATGATTTCTTCAATTAATCTTTTTGCTACTACCTGGCTAGTCTCATGCTTGGTTGGAAAGGCCTCCACCCACCCAGAGAAAGTATCTACCATAACTAGCAAATACCTGTATCCATACTTCCCTGATTTTATTTTGGTGAAGTCTATTTCCCAATTCCTCCCTGGAGCCCTCCCCCTTCCCCGGGTACCTGCTGGGTGCAGCCCTCTTGGGGCTGGTCTTAGCATTGCACAAGTACTGCATTCTTTTGTGATCTGGCGAGTTACCTCATTCTGGTGGGGAAACACCAACTGCGCAGACTGGAAAAGGCTGAGCAGTTTTTTTCCACCTAGATGGGTGGACTTATGCAGATTAGCAAGCAGGTACCATCCTAATGCTTCTGGCAAGATCAATCTACCCTCCTGGTCCCTACCCCAATGTCCCTCTCCAAACACTTCCCCCGGGACTTGTTTCCTAATCCACTCAAGATCTTGAGGGGAATACTCAGGTTTGGGCGGCAGTGCGGGCAGTTCAGGTATGGGTATTTCGAGGGCTGCAAGCACAAGAGAGTCCGAGAGGGCTGCCCTCTTAGCTTCTGCATCTGCATGGCTGTTGCCGATGGCCTCGGGTGTCTTCTTTGATTGGTGGCCCGATACATGTATAACTGCTACCGCTTTCGGTTTTTCAACAGCAGCTAATAGTCTTTGGACTTCTTGCAGATTCCTCAGTCCCTTCCCTTCCACGGAACAGAATCCTCTTTCTCGGTAGATGGCACCATGGACATGGACAGTGCCAAAGGCGTATCTGCTATCTGTGTAAACATTGGCCCGCTTTCCTTCTGCTCTTTCCAGGGCCTCAGCGAAAGCAATAAGTTCCGCCTTCTGTGCTGAGGTGCCAGGGGGCAGAGCTGCGCTCCAGACAACTTCCCCGTTGTGGGTTACTACTGCTGCCCCTGCTCTCCTGACCCCCTCCTGCACAAAGCTGCTCCCATCCATATACCAATTTAGCTCACAGTTCAGTAACTGTGTGTCTTTCAGGTCTGCTCGCACCTGGATAATTTCGGAAAGGATATCTCTACAGTCATGGATGGGGGTCGTCAGATCTGGGTCCAGCAGAAGGGTGGCAGGATTTAGGGTTACCGGGTCAGAGAAGGCAATTTGGGGAGAATCTAGTAGGAGCCCTTGATAGTGGGTGAGTCTTGCGTTTGTCATCCATTTTCCCGGAGGATGCTTGAGGATCCCCTCCACGGTATGTGGGGCTGTTATTCTCAGATTTTGGCCAAAAGTCAGCTTGTCTGCCTCTTTTACCAGTAGAGCGATGGCTGCTAGGATACGCAGACAAGGTGGCCACCCGGAGGCCACTGGGTCTAGCTGCTTGGACAAATAAGCCACAGGTCTCTCCCAGGGGCCCAGCTGCGGAGCCAGAACTCCTTTAGCCACTCCCTTCTTTTCATCTACAAACAGGATAAAGGGTTTTTCTGGGTCTGGCAGAGATAGAGCGGGGGCCTGGAGGAGAGCTTCTTTTAGTCTGTCAAACGCCTCTTGTTGTTCCTGCGTCCATTGCCAGCCCGGCCCTTCTTTGGTTGCTTCATATAGTGGTCGGGCTATTTCTGCGTACCCTGGAATCCAGAGCCTGCAAAACCCGGCTGAGCCAAGAAATTCTCTCACTCCCCGGGGTGAGGAAGGGACGGGGATAGCCAGGACAGTTTGCTTCATGGCCTGTGTTAGCCACCTGGCCCCATTAGATATTTTGTACCCCAAGTAGACTACTGACCTCTGGCAGATGTGGGCTTTCTTGGCGCTGGCTCTATATCCCAGTTCGCCTAGTTCAGCCAGCAAGTTCCCCGTGGCTTCTTCGCACTCTTCATGGGTTTCTGTGGCCAGCAACAGGTCATCTACATACTGCAGCAGTGTCACGCGGGGGTGGCTCCTGCGAAAGGGCTCCAAGTCCTGGCTTAGGGCTTCATTGAATAAGGTGGGAGAGTTCTTGAAGCCCTGAGGCAGTCTAGTCCAGGTAAGCTGCCCTTTTCTTCCTCCCCCTGGCTCTTGCCACTCAAAGGCAAACAAAGGCTGACTAACTTCAGAGAGTGTAATACTAAAGAAGGCATCTTTCAGGTCCAGAGTAGTATACCACACATGCGTCGGTGGCAGGTGGCTGAGTAAGGTGTAAGGGTTAGGCACTGTAGGATGGATGTCTTCTACCCTCTCATTGACTTTCCGCAAGTCTTGCACTGGCCTATAATCTTTACTGCCAGGCTTCCTCACTAGAAGCAGAGGCATATTCCATGCAGATTGGCAGGTCTTAAGGATTCCTGTCTCTAACAGTCTATGGATATGGGGTGCTATCCCTTTCCTAGCCTCTTCTGGCATTGGATATTGCCGGACCCAGATGGGTAGAGCTGCGGCTTTGAGTTGAACAACGACCAGGGATAGGTGTTTAGCGAGACCAATTCCTCCGGTCTCGGCCCATGTGGAAGGGAACTTCTGTACCCAAGAGTCCATCTCTCCCCGGTCCCCCTTTTCTTGATCCGCCTGAAATAGACGATGTTCGTCGGCCAGGGACAGAGTTAGCACATGTGCCGGTTGTAGGGGCTGCCCTTCTTTGTCCATGATTTTTATCCCTTCAGGTTCAAAATGAATGTGAGCCCCGACCTTGGTTAATAAGTCTCTGCCCAGCAACGGTGCGGGGTTTTTGGGTACGACCAGGAATGAGTGAGAGACCTGATGCCTTCCTAGGTCCACTTTTCTGTTAGTAGTCCAGGCACGTTTCCTGGACCCTGTCACTCCCTGGACTATACTTGTGTGTCCTGGGTTTAGGGGGCCGTGGGCCTGGTTGAAAACTGAATACTGTGCCCCAGTATCTACCATAAATCCAATGGGAGTCCCCTCCACACACAGGGTTACCCAGGACTCGGGGAGGGGTGCCGAGCCCCATCCCCGTCAATCCTCCTCTCCTAGGTGCAGGGTCTTAACAGGGTTCCCTCTCCCTTGTTCCCTCCTTTGGGGGCACTCCCTCTTCCAATGTCCATATTTCTTACACAGGGCGCACTGATCTTGTCCTATTCGGGATTGACGGGGTCCTGTTCCTTGAGGTGGCCTAGGGCCCTCCTTCACCCCGGCCAGGAATATCCTGGCCATCTCCTCCCTCTGCTTCTTGTTCTCCCTTGTCTGAAATTCTCTGTCTTCCTTCCTATTTTTCTCCTGCATTACCAATTTCTCTTTCCTCAGCCTTTCTTCTCTATCTTCCGGAGTTTCTCTAGCATTGAAGACCTTCTCTGCCTGCTGCAGCAGTTCCCTAATAGAGATCTCCCCCAGGTCCTCCCGCTTGTGGAGTTTTCTCCGGATATCGGGGGCTGCCTGGTTGATAAATGAGAGGACTACAGCTGACCTATGTTCCTCTGCTTCTGGGTTTATGGGGGTATACTGCCGGTAAGCATCAAACAGCCTTTCCAGATACGCGGCTGGGCTTTCCATTTCCCCCTGAACAATAGTTTTTACATTAGCCAAGTTAGTGGGCCGTCTGGCGGCCGCCCGGAGACCGGTCATCAGAGTCTGGCGGTAGACCCGGAGACGCTCCCTACCTTCTGCAGTTCCGAAGTCCCAATCTGGACGCGTAAGTGGGAATGCCAAGTCGATGATGGGCTGGAGGGTAGTGGGTCTTCCATTTTCTCCGAGGACATTTTTCCTGGCTTCATTGAGGATACGCTCTCGTTCTTCCATTGTGAAGAGAGTGCGGAGTAATTGCTGGCAGTCATCCCATGTGGGACGATGGGTAAACATAATGGACCCACTAAACCTATAAGACACTTGGGGTCCTCTGAGAAGGGAGGATTCTGAGTCCTCCAATTATAAAGGTCACTAGATGAAAAGGGCCAATATTGATATTGCTGAGCAATGCCGGTACCGATGGCATGCACAGGCAGAACCGGCACTGCTCCTTCTGAGGTGGAGGAGGGAGCCTCCCCTTCTTGTTCCCTGGCCCCTCGAGACCTTAGCTGCATTCCTCCAGTTCTACCTGGCGCCCAGCATGGGGCCAGGGCGGGGGAGTGTGGGGAAGCTCTTTCCGGCCTCCCGCCTCCCTCTCCTGAAGAATCTGGGGAAGCTGCAGCCGCCTGGTTCCCGCTGGGTTCCCTAGCCGCATTTTCTATCCCCCCAGCAGCTTCACCCCTCTCCTCTGCATACGGGGGTGGCTGCTCAATCGGCGGGAGGGGGCAAAGAGGAGAACTGTTGGGGAGGACAGGCGGCGCACTTGGGTGCACAGGATTTCTGGCCCTGCGATCAGAGGGCTTTAATTTTTCCTGGGCAACTAGGATGGAGGTCTTTTGTGGGTCAGTATGAGGTTTCTCCACCAAAAAGGGCTCCAACCAGGAAGGGGGATTCTCGGCCAAATTTTCCCAGACAAGAATATAGGGAAGTTGGTCAGGGTGGCCCTCAGGACCTGGCTGGGAGATAATGGCTTTGATCTTGCCAATAAGGTCCAAAGAAAGAGACCCCTGGGCCGGCCAGCCTACTCCGAAGGAAGGCCACTCGACTGAGCAAAAGGGGTCAAGCTTACCTTTCTTGATGCCAAGGCTCATACTTAAGGCCTGTTCCTTGACCTTGGGGAAATGGGAGAGGATCAGACTCTTAGGAGTAGCCTGAGTCTGACCCATGGTGAGAAAGAAGAAGGAAAAAGAATATGAGGGAGACAAAGGCGAAGGATGAAGATGCCACTTCAAACAAAATGACTGTTGTATGTGCTTGTGAACGAGTGCCGGTCATTGCACAGTTTTTCTTCTGCGGGGGACGCAAATTTATCTGGGATTCGCGGCTGTGACCCCCTTATCCTGTCATGGGAGTCTTCTAGCGGCGGGCGCCCTAATGGCTTTTAATTGCCCGACCCATGCCCGCAGGGAATGATGTAGTGGCAGAAAGGAGGAACGGAGAGAGCAGGAGAACCTTAGAACAAGGAAACTTAAAATGAGAAGTGCAAAAAGAAATATAAACCAAAACCAAAACACAGTAAAACAATCAATGATAACACCAAGCACACACACCACATCTGATCGCACTCGTTCAGACTGGTCCTTCTCTCACTCTGGTGCGCACCACACTCACCACTTTCAGGGTCCTCAAAAACTCTCGTAATTCTCCCGAAGGGCGTCCACTCAGACTGCCGCAGGATGATGAGCTCGATCTTTTCCTCTTCAGGCGCCAGTTTTCTGCTGATCGGATTTGCCTTCCTAAGGCCGAGTCACTCGGACCCTAGGGCCAGGATTGGTTACCTGGGCTTTTACCCAGGGTCGCTAACCTGGGGGCCGGGACTACCAGCCCAGACTTCCTCACTCGGGACCACTAACCTGAGACCATACACGGGATGGCGACTCCCGCTTTATAATGGATTTATGCAGACACAAGGGGACGACCCTCGAATTACACTGCCCCGTCCGGACAGTTAGACCTTGCCTCCAGCTGTCCTTTGTTCTCAGGGAAGCCGCTCGAATCCCAGATGAGCCCCCAAATGTTAGGGTCCGGGCTTCCGAGGCTTCTCCAGAGAACAAACTACACAGGCATAGAGATGTAAATTCAAGCAAAGTCTTTATTCAGCCAGCTAGCTGGGGTCCAAGTGTCAGCCCGACGCAGCGGGTCTCAACAAGGACCCCGAGCACTCAGAGCCAAGGGTTTATATAGCATTTTCAAAGCACTTAACTCATAGTAATTTTCCACAACTATACATTATTCTTGCAAGACATACATCCTGGGGTTAAGCAAGGGCAGGATAAGACTACTCCTCAATGGTTAGAGAGGTTCTGCACGATAAGCTTGGTATGTAAGGTTAACTGACCAAGGTTAGCTGACCAAGGGTCACAGCTGCCCACCACCCGGTGCTCATGATTAACTTGTTTTTCAAGGCCTTACCCAGGCCCAGGTTTTTTTTGTTTTGTTTTGTTTTTTCTTCCTGAGTCACACCCTCAGAAAATGGTTTCTAGGTTTCTAAGATGGCTATGCTTATGCTAATTTACTAATCTTACTAATGCTTAGATTCTACATTTCCCCACTTTCCTTTGACCATTCCAATCATGGAATGTTTGTTTCTTCCTGCTGTGTGAGTGAATGATACTGCGGTCTCAGCATTAGCACTTGAACAGCACTCACTCTTTCCCTAACAAAGGCTATTAGCCGGTTTAAGATACAGGGACCTAAAGTGAGAAGCAGTATAAAAATAAGCAAGGGCCCTGCCAGGGTGGATATCAGGGTTGTAAACCATGGGGATTTAGTAAACCAGGATTCAAATAGCCCTTGGCTGGCCTCTCACTCTCTCTTCTTTTGATCTGGCCTCTCTCTAAGTTTAGACATTGAATCTCTTACTATTCCAGAATGGTCTGCTGTTAAGGTTTAGCTAAGTTTTATTAGTTCTTTTTCCTGACTCTTAATGCTCTCTGCACTCCTTTACACCAGTCATCCTTAATCTCTTGGAAGGCCCCACTTGCTAGAAGCCCCAGGGGACAATGCTGTCAGGGATGGCAAGGGCTGGACGTTTGTTGAGTGCCAGCTGTGCCCTGTCTGACCGCTAGCCAGGTGGGTCTCTGTGAGCACTGGGGGAGGCTGGTTGAGAGGACAAGGGGCAAGGTCTGGTCCTCCTCAGGCCTCTCAAACTGTTGGCCCAGCCAGGAAGTGGAAATACAGGCTGGCTCTTGCTGTCCAGGAGTGCAAGTTGGCCATCTTGTGGCAGTGTCAGCTGGCTACCTTCGAGGCACAGGGCTGTGTGGCCACATCTTCCAGAGACAAGGAGCAGCCCCTGGGAGAATGGGGGTGAGTCAGGAAGACAGCAGGGTGTTGCCAAAAAGACACCCAGCTGCCCCTCACTGGGCAAGCAGCCCTTCTCAGGCCTTCCCAGCGAAGAACCCCTAGCTGTTGGGGAGGGTAAATGTGTGCACCAGGGCAAAGAGGGATGCCCCCTGGAAGCTGGGACTGTCTTTGAAACAAGTGCTTCATCTGAAGCCTTCACAAGAATTTATATTCTATGTCACATTTGTTTTAATATCAAAATAATGTTTTAAGTTACCTTCAGTTTAAATGTTTAACTTTTCCCTAAGTGTGTCCTATTTATGGTCTCGTATATTCCTGGCATACCCCCATATTCCCCAAATGCTCCCAGGGGTGCACATACCCCAACTAGGGAAGCATGGACTTAGGGTTTTGATGGCAAGCCTTGAGACAAGGCAGGCTTTGACTTTAATTTTCTAAGTTATTTTATTTTAGCTTGAAGGCAGAAAGTCGGCAGGGGTTGGCATATAAGGATTATTTGTGTGAGTGATACAGTTTATGGAGTTACTGAGGAGAGGCAGGCTACTGAGCACCTGGGGGTGGGGGGCAGTGTCTGACCAGAGGGCTGACTCTGCTTTGGTCTGGAGGGAACCTTCTGAGAATCCCAGTAGTTCTATTTTCTGGGCAGACGTTATGAGCCAGACAGTATGCTGAGCACTCCACACACGTGATTTTGTTTAATCCTCCCAGCAACCCTTAAATAGATGCTATTACTATTATATTGTTCTTTCCATTTTACAGATGAGGAAACTGAAGATGTCACTTACCTGCCCAATGCCACATGCTCACAGGTAGCAGCCCTGGGCGTTTTTTCTTTTTAATTCCAAGGCCATTATGTTAAACCCTGCCTGTATATACTACCTCTCAGATGTGACCCCGGATTGAGTCCTGCCCTGGGGCCGGGCCACGCCCTAGAGCGGCCACAGCTCCCTTGGGAGAGCCACTGCTTTCTGGAGGCATCGAAGCCCCTTGTGTTTTTGGGGCCAAGGAACCTTGGCTATGGAACCTCACCACTGGGCTCCTCCCAGCTTGTGTTGACCCAAATAGCTCTCCGCAGGGGAAGGAGGCCCGAGCCCAGGCTGCAGAGACTGTTGCCTGGGGTGGTCAAGAATGTGAGTCACTGAGTGTTTACTTTTGAAAAGCTCCTTCTTCCTCCTCCATTCCCTGTCCCCCACCCTCTCCTGAGGATGATGTGTGCACAGGAGGTGGCCTCACAGTTCCTCCAAATGCAGGAGGCAGCTCTCTCAGGGGGCATGCTCTTACCCCGCAGCAAGCTGCCAGCTTTCATTCAACAGATGCTTACCAAACACTCAAATCATACGCTTGTGTGTCAGTAAACATCTCTAAACCTTGCTTTCTTCATCTGAAAGATGGAAGCTAATACTCCTGCATATTCTGTATGAAGCTCCTGCACGTGGCCAGCATTCAAGGACAAGCGCGCTGTTGATCAGGCCGGCAGCTCCCCCGCATTCCACTGGGACTTCTGGGAGGTATGGGCAGTCAAAGCAGCTGGATGGTCAAGGTTCACACAGTAAAGGCAGGTCCCGTTTCCCCAGTCCCCAGTGCATGAAGCCATCCTTCCCCAGCTCCAGCCTGATCATGTCCTTACTGTGTGTGTGTGTGTGTGAAGGTGGGGAGCAATGAGGAATCCTCACTTTCTACTTGGATACAGAAGCCGCAGATGAAGGAAGGATGCAACACAATAGTGACTGAGGTTCCACATCTGTTTTGTGTCCCTTTGTGCCCCAAAGCCCAGGGCAGCGGGCATACCGGTCTAATATATTTTCAACATAGCGGTTCTTAGAGAGTGGCTGTGTGTGTGTGTGTGTGTGTGTGTGTGTGTGTGTGTGTGTGTATTTAAGAGGGGACACAGCACTAGCCAGCCTAAAATGCCTTACTCAGGCCAGCGTGCCTAATCAGGGCCCAGCAGCAGGCACAGCAACGGGGTGCTGGCTTTGATGGAAACAGACAACCCAGGCTTCTTTCTTTCCCAGGGGCCACACAAGCCGTGTTCATGTGGAGCTGTTCGCAGAGTGCTTACTTCACCTGCGCCCCCCGCCTCCTCCCGCACATGCACCTCTGGGCCCCAGGGGGGCCTCCCCCGGGCAGCACACAGCCCTCGCTCACGCCTCAGAAGCCTGACAGGAGAGGCCTTTTCAGATGGGGAATCCCTCCTCTGACTGCGCCCCAGCCCCAGTGAATACATCCTGCTTTCTTGCTTCTGTAGCTGCCGGAAGTTTGCTTTTGCTCACCAAGAAGACCGAGAGGAAGGCAGGGGCTCAGGGTGGGATTTTTCTAGCAGGGTCTACACAAATATTCCTGGTCTGGAAGAGGAACACTGATGCCATGCTGTGGCTGGCCCTTTGGCTTTCCAGATGTGCTGACCCCCAGCGGCTGCCAGAGCACAGCCCTTTCTTGGAACACCCCCCATACTTGCCAGCCAGGAGTGGCCCAAGGTCCTGCTCACCCAATTCATACACAGACACTTGGCAGAAGCCTGTCGGGAAGGTTTTGTTG
The DNA here is from genome assembly GCF_040802235.1 of Manis javanica. NCBI lineage: Eukaryota > Metazoa > Chordata > Mammalia > Pholidota > Manidae > Manis > Manis javanica. The sequence continues at coordinate 90,189,459 of NC_133166.1, forward strand.
CAGCTCCTGGCCATGGCCCCTTTTCCCTGCTTTCCTTCCATACATTGTCCTAGGTCCACCCCAGGACAGCCACTTCCCATTTCTTGTCTGTCCATTGTCCCCAGGCCTTGCTCTTCACCTCTGGCTCAGACACAAATAGGTGCTTACCTGGGCAATGCAGAGAGTGGTGTGGGACCCCCACCCGCCCTGGCTCCTGTCACCTGTGGCCTCTCAGCAACTGGAAACAAAGTTTGGTACAAGTCAGCAGAGATGGTGTCTCTGTCCCTCATGCTTTTGTGTCCAGTCCAGCAGCTACAGAGAGAGCTTCAGGAGGTGGGGCCAGTGTAATGCACTCAACCTTCCTGCCTGCATCCAGAGGGCAGCCTGGGAAGTACAGCCGGGCTGCCCTCTTTCACTGCCTCTCTCACTGCCTTTCCCTCTGCTCCCACCTCCTCCTGCTGCCAGAGCCAGGCTCCCTCCTTCAGTCCCTCCCTCAGAAGCATTGCTCGGTTCTCCTGCAGGTGGCCTTGTCCTTCCTGTTCCCTCTCATTCCTCCTTCCCCAGAGCAAGCAGTCTGTCCTTCAGTCCTTCGCTGACATGTCTACAGGCCACTTGTCTGATGTGAGCTTCCTAGAGAAGCGTGCGTTTTCCTGCCCTGGGAGGCAGGCCAGGGTATTTGGCCCATACTCCCACCTCTTATTCTAGCACCCACCTCTTGCAGAACTGTGGTTTGAGCAGGGCTGCTCCCAAAATTTTTTTGAAGTAGTCATTGGCTCAAGGATGACCATGACCATTTAGCTCAGATATAGTTTTCTCTCCTCATTCATACAAATGCTAGAACCTCTGGGACCTCTCTCTATCTTTTTGCATTCATTCTCATTCAGGTTCAATTTGAAGAGAAAGATCAGCCCAGGATGTGAGACCCAGTGTGTCCAGAATTTGTACCCACTCAAGTCTAATGTGAATTAAGGTGAACGCTCAGGACATTAAAAGAGAAGATGGGAGTATAGTACTTGTGATGTCCCCAGGTAGCCAAAAAGTATACAGGTTGGCAGTAGGATTCTGGGACTGGGTATTACTGAATTATTATTGAATAGTTATCATTCACAAGCTGTGTGACCTAGGCCAAATTTCTTAACCTCTCTGTGCCTTAACTCCTCATTTGTAAAATGGGGATCATGCCAGTATCCCCAGCACAGGGGTCCTGGGAGTAATCAGATAAGATAATGCACAAAACAGAGCAGAGTGCAGTGTCTGGATAACAGTAGTATCCAGGAAAGTCCACTGCCTTCACTGTTGTCATTGATATTGTTCCTGGGAAGACATGGCTCATGGGGCTCCTTTCATAACCCCATGGTCTCGTTAAGGCTACAAGTCTCACAGCAACACTGACACTTCACCCATATATCCTCACAGCAGTTTTCAGAGTGTGATCCAGAAAAGCAGCTTGTGTCCCTTGTCATTTTAAAGGTGTGGCTTCAGAGGAAGCAGACAGCAGAGAGATGCCTCTGGGTCTTTGAATCTGAGAGTTTGGAACAGAGTTCAGATCCTGATGTCCACAGAGCCCCTGAAATGAAGTACAGAATGCTGTAGGTATGTGGATATGCACTGCCTGGGCAAGAGGATCGTTAGCTATCATGCATTTCTTGAAGGAACCATGATCCAAAAAAGTTTGAGGACCAGTGGTGCTGGGGTGGACGATGCAGGGTAGGGTTGGGACGGTAGGTACCAGATGGTGGTCGCTACCAGCCCACATCCCAACACTGGTTCAAAAGGTCCTGAGTGGTCATGCGGCATAGGCTCTAAGCTTCAGATGCCTTTGGCAAGAAACTGGCTGCAGAGAGGCTGCGGAGGTGACAGCTGGAGCTGGGTGAGAGTGTGTGTCGCTCGGCACCCCCAGCCTCGTGGCTGCAGTGTATGTTCATCGAGATGTTGCTGGGGCCAACACAATGCTAGCACACACCATGCAGTGTCTGCACGAGTCCTCACCACGTTCCGGAGTGCCTACTATCCATGTTATTCCTGGTTACAGACCGAGGCTACTGTGGCGCATTCCAGGCACCTTATCTAAGGGCACAGCCACACCGTCCCTGCAGAGTGGAGCTGAGATTCGCTTCTGAGTACCAGGGTCTGTACTGCAGCATGAGCCGCCCAGCACTGTCCCTTCAGAGGCTGCATATCTGGCCTTTCCCTGAAGCACCCTCCTCTCTTCCTGGAAACCTTTGGTCACTCCATGCCCAGGCTGCGTGACTTGTGTCTGTGCAGTCGCTGCCGATGACCTTCTCTTCCCTCAGCAGAGCTGCCCAAGGATACAATGCTCCCATGAATGCCCACCCATTGGTGTCCGGCCCAGACAGCTTGTTTTTCATCATGCTTTATTTCAAGAAACTGTAATAATTGACAAATTACCATATGTCACAGGGCTTTCATGTTAACTTGTCTGCTCTGTCTTCTTGGTTTTCAAGGCACATCAGTGTTACCATGTCACTGGTGTTACCAGGCTGCCTGGTGATGGATGGGATGGGAGTGGCCTGGATGCTACCTCCGCCAAGAGAGAACATGTGCCCCTTACCCCTCTGGGTTACCTACTCTGCCATGTCCCCTTAACCATTCTAAAAGTCCCATTTTGAAGTGTCACATACCTCTTCTGTACATGAGAGTTCACTGTCCTAATGAGTTGCCCACAAGGGGCTGATCAGGCCTCAGGAGTGGTTTCTGGGTCTTGCTCAGACCACTGGCCAACTTGCTGCTTGGACTCCAGGAGAGAGGAACCCCTTTCACTTCCTGGATGCCTCTCAGTCTCGGCATAAGCACAGTCCTTGTCTCATTTAATCTTCCCGACAGTCACTATAAGGACTGGGCAGTAGAGCTAAAGGGCTTTTTCCCAGGGCCACATCATTTTCCTTCTAAGAACTTTTGGAGCCCATATCATTCTGCCTGATCCTTGGTGTATGGAAACAAAGGAGGCATTGTTTTCATTTGTTTGTTATTATTTGCAAAACTGTCTTCAAAACCTGGCATTTCCCTCGGGCTTCCCTGACTGGCAGTAGTGCAAACAAGGGTCCTCCTGCCTGCCTGTCTTGCAAGGGAAGAAGGAAGAGATGGAGAGAAGGGTGCAGAGCGGTGGGGAGAGGCAGGGGCATCTGGCTCCTGCTAAGACACGGTGTAGGAGCTCAGGAGTGCCTGTGAACCACATGGACTGGATGGGTGGCCTGAGTGACATGGGTGGATACCTGGGCGCCTTGCTGAGTTCATGAACCATGGCTAAGCCTGGACATGGAGTTGGATGGTGATTCTGAGAACACTTGATAAACTTGCCAAGTTCTGTCGGTGAGACTCTGAAGCCAGGACCCCCTCCTTGTAGGTTTTCCCCATGCTCTGTTGCCAGCTTGTCACCACGGTGACCAAACTAAGGCGCTTTCAAACAGCGGGAGCAATCGGCGAGGCTCTGGCCATCCGATCTGTTTTCCCGCACCAGCCCTGCATCTTGAGGGAGCCTGATGCAGCCACTTCGGGAGCCCAAACATGGTGGAGATTTTAAATATTGTTCTTTTTCTCAGGCATCACGTTTGTTGAATAAGGGTCACATGTGAAAAGCAGAGCTGTAAGTTGGCAGGGACTTGGTACACGATCTTGGGGTGGGCAGATCTGGCTTTAAATCCCAGTTTTATTTCTTTGATGCCCTTGATCAATTTCCTTAACTTCTTTGAGCCTCAGGCTGTCTGTTAAATGGGAATAACTACCTCGTGACAGTATTATTTTGAAAAATACCCTGAAACCATATTTGTAGAGGATTTGATCCAGGGTCAGCCACAGAGTGGTTTTTTAGCAAATAGTATTATTTTTCTCCTGGACCTGAGGGGAGCGTGCAGTCAGCTCCATCCCACTCTGTTCCTCTGAATGATTGTCCTTAATCACTCTGCTGTCAGGAGGGCACCAGCTTTCTGGCTCTGACTCTGGTCTCCTTGCCCCAAGCTCTTCCACTGAGAGGCTAACAAAGCAGGCCTTCTCCAGGCCAATGATTCTCCCAGAGCAGTGACAGCCTAACCCTGGGCCCGGCATTGTGTGCTAGACTTAGCGCTTGTGGTAATCAGTGACAGGGCAGGAGATCTGTGCTCTAGGCAGGATGACAGCACATGGCGATTGCTCCCAACATCAGGGGCCTTCTCTTGACTGATGATGCCACCTACCCAGCAAGGGCTGCCCAGGAAAGTGACTGAGCCTGCAGGCTTTGGAGCCAGGCTATTTGGGTCAGTTAATCCTGCTTCTCCCGCTTGCTACATGACTGTGGGCAAGTTCCTTAACCTTTCTGTGTCTCAGTTTCTTGATCTGTGAAGTATGATTAATAATAATATCTGCCTCACAGAGTTGTGGGCCTGAGATGATGGGCTTTGCAGAGTGTAGGTAATAGGCAAGCACCCAATCAGCAATTAGCTAACAATAGAACAGCTGAATATAGCATAAGTGTATGTGTTCTATGCATAATTATAATTGTATATATTATACACATAATATAATAATATATAATATTAGCTCACAATAATAGAATCTGGTGGAGGAAGGAGCCTCTACTTTGGATCCAACAGCAGAGAACGCCACCTCTGGTCTCCACCAGCACTTTGTCCTTGAGCCGTACTAAGAGGCTCACCCTGTGGATGAGCTGTAACTAGGTCCCACTGGAGCATGGCCACCAGAGCCCCTCGGGTGAACTCCAAGAAGACCAGTCCCCCTCCTATCTCCTCAGGACCCACACTGTGCTGCAGTAGACCTCCCAGATGACCCACACTGTAGCAGAATGGGCAGCAAGCCCTGGGGTTCGCAGAGCCTTCTGGGTACAGCAAGCCAAACACTGAAACACACTCTCTTCTGACAGAGTGGCACATTTCCTTGGCCCTGGGAAAAACACACCCTTCCAGGCCATGGAGACTCCACATTCCACCTCAGCCTTGGGACCATGTAGAAGACAAAGAAAGAAATGAATAAGACCCCTGGGAAGCTCCTATGCTTTAGGTTCATCTCCTGCCTTTTTGTCCCTCCAGACTCAGGAATGACAGCTAAAGGGCTAGATGGAAAAACACTGCATGTCTTTAGCTAATGCACAAAACCTAAACAGAACCTTCTGAACTCTTGAATCAGTGACAATCCTTTTGACTAAAGATTACCAGAGCCCTGGTGCATAATGAAGCTATTGGAAATTGAAAGAATGCATTAGATCTTAGAATTTTGAAGAGGAGATCTTAGAAATTGTCTAATGCAGACCTTTTGTTTTGCTTGTTCAGATACAAGTGTTTATTTATTTGTTCTTTCACTTATTCATTCATCAAACAGTCATCGAGCATCACAATGTCTGTGTTTTTCAAACTTCATGACACAACCTGAGAATAGGACAGGGGATCACTTTAGTGAGCCACTGCTCACATTCTTGTTTAAATAGAATAGAGTAGAAGACATCAGAATCTCACACACACTAAGGAAAAGTTTAGTTTTAAGTATTTTTTTGTTTTAGTTTTCTATACATGTATATCTGTGGGATTATAATGAAAACTGTATTTCTTTGGGTTGCTTTGATTCTTGGTCAAGAGTATTTGAAAAACACTGTACTTTGTGACAGTCTTGCTGTGCATAAGAAACCAGTTAAATATGATGATTACAGTGCCACACTCCTAGAGATTCTCCAGGTCCATGTGCATTTTGACAACAAGCCCCCCATGATTCTGAGGCATGAGTCTCAGCGGAGACCAAGGGTCACTGCTCTGAGGCAGGTGCTGAGGCAGGCGGGGTTCAGAGGAGCCAGGCCAGTTCCCACTTTGCAGGGCTTTCTGGAATGCTGGACAACTCAGAGCCTTCCTCGGACAGTTCAACTGTGGATCGGCAATTCAGTGGGTAGCAAGAAAATTGGTTTTGCCTGGGTTCTGGGGATGCCTTTGCAAAAGAAATGCCTTTTGAATTAGGCCTTGAAGGATGAGTTTGAGTTTACCAAGAAAAGAAGGGGAGGGAAGAGCTTCACTACCACCAGGAATTTCACACCGTATTCCCATGTCACACTGTGTCCCTTGCTGCTCTCTCTGGAGGGGCAGCCCTCCCTCTACCTCACTCTGCCCAGGTAGGCACCTGCTGGCTCTTTGGCTCCCTCTCCGGCTCACTGGAGCATTACCACCAGGATTCTGGCTTCCACTGCAGCTGCTGCAGAGCTACTGATTCCACTGTCCTCCCAGGCCACACCACCTTACAGTCCTGGCCAGGGTACAAGGGCCTTTTCTTTCCAAGATCCCCATCAAACATACATGCCTTTCCTCACACCTGTCTGTCTCGGCTGCCTGAACACAGAGGTAATTCACAGGAGAAGCGTTTGAGGTTTCCATAAAAATGCACCTCCCCTTTCCTTTCTCAACTGCTGTGCTGAGCATAACCAGCAAACACCTCTCTTCCTAATGCTCTGGCCATGGGCGTGAAGCCAAGATTCTTGAAAGAAATTGCCTTTAGGGACCCTGGAGTGCAGTGTTACCCTGTATGTGTGGATTCTCTTGGCCAGGGTGAACTGAGGCCGGCTCCTCCTCACACCCCAGCAGTAGAAAGACCATGAAAATCCTTGGCAGATCCGATCAGAGGGTGTGGACGGAGGATGGAGGTAAAAGCACAAACAAAAGTATAAAACGGTTATGAAAACACATAGGCATACTTTGCAGTTTTATGCCATTACATTTGAAAACAACAAATTATGTGCTTGTATGTAAAATGAATAAAAATAAAATTAAGAGCTTGCATTCAGAATAGAAGTATCAACAATTTGCAAATGGCTGGGCCTTGCCAGCTCCAGTCCTCGGCCTTGCAGAAACAAGACCACCTCATTTTGATGGGGTGCCCAAGGCCATGAGGCTACTGGGGGTCGGGGCAGAGGTGTGGTGGCTCCAGGCAGGGAAGCTCTAGAGAAGATAGCCCCAAGTGTGTCGGCTCAGCTCCGCAGCCAGGTTTCCTCATCTAGGAGGACCTGGAGAAAGACGGGAGGATGGGAGATGGCAGAGACCCTTTGCACAAAGATGTAGTTGTTCTTTACCTGGAGAAATGGGGTAAGGGTGAGAAGAACAGTAAATGCAAAAGCCCTGTGTTCAGATCCTTCCTGGTTTGTTTGAGGGACAGCAGAGAAGCCAGTGTAGCTGAGGGAAGGACAGCATGAATGGAGGTCAGAGCAGTAATAGGGTCCCGGTTCTATAGGGCCTTGATGATTTTGTAAGGAATTGGCTTTATTTGGAGTAAAATGGGAAGTCTTCAAAAGGATTTGGGGGAGGTATTAATTCATTAATTTGACAAATATTTAATACCTGCTATGTGTCAAGTACCGTTTTAGACTTCAGGGTTTTATCAGTGAACACAACAGACACAAATTCCACAAGAAACTTATAACACTATGGGTCTATGTTGTAAAAGAAGAAAGGTCTCAAAGGATGACCTCGGTTTCCACCTCAAGAAACTAGAAAAAGAAGATAAAAATAAACCCAAAATAAATAGAACAAAGGAAATGATAAAGATCAGAGCATAAATAAAAAATACAATAGGAAAAAAACCCAATGAAACCAAAAGCTTATTGAGAAGGTCAATGACATCGATAAATTTTACCTCTAGTCAGATTGATCAGGTCAAAAAAAGAAGAGAAACATCAAGTACTAGTATCAGGAATGGGAGATATGACATCTCTACAGACTCTACAGATGCTAAAAGGATAATAAGGGGATATTATCACAGCTTTATCCCCAAATTTGACAAGTGAAAATAGAAAAATTCCTTGAAACATACTACTGAAGCTTACTCAGGAAGAAATAAATAATGGGAATAGTGCCATATATATATTAAAGAAACTGAATTTATAGTTAAAAACAAGCACAAATACAAAACTCCAGGGCCAGAGGCTGGATCTTCCCACCTCCTCCTCCCTCCGTCACCAGATGCAGGAAGCCCTGGGAACGACATGATCCTGGACTGGCAAGGGGTCTTCAGTGGTTAAATTCTGTAAGAACATGTCACCAATGGGATGCTTTGAGAAGACAACACAGAGTGCCTCACATGTCCCTGAAACTTCCTTACTCCCCACTGGTGTGGAAGGTCTCTGTCCCATGACAGGTTGCAAGCTTCTTCAGAGCAGGGACCGGCCACGTCCCCAGTGCTTGGCCACAGAGGAGAAACAGCATACTGAACAAAGGGCCTGATGCTAAAATATCATGTCTAATAAGCACCAAGTAGATCAAAATGCACATATCTTGCCTGCTCTCCACCTAGCACACACACAGGAACACACCTGAATTTGTTTGTACCTCCTTTTTTTTTTCTTAAGTCCCTATAACTCTTCCTGCACTTGCCCAGACTGAAAATCTGGGAATCGAACTGGACGTTCTCACACTCTCCGTGTTTGACTAGTCACTGACTCCTGTATCAGATTCCTGCCCTGTTTCAATTTCCATTAGATAAGGCTTCCTCAAGTGCAAAACCCTCTAACTCAGATGCCTCAAACTCACTCCCTCAGACTGATTCATTTGTTCATTTAATACTGACTGCTTAGTAATCATTTGATGTTGTCCATCACTTATTTCCAGTATTCCCCTCAGTAGCATATGGCAGGATTTTATTCCCTGGTCCCTCGGCTGAGCTGCGACCATGTGATTCCTTCTGGCCAGTCGGGTGAAGGTGCCTTTCGCCTCTCTGAGATGCCAGTCCCCCTCTTCCCTCCCATATGGCAACCAGCAGTGTTGGAGACTGCAGCAGCTCCGTCCTGGCTGCTGAATCCCTGAATGGCTGTGATGACCAGAACCTCTCTTCAGACCCACAGAGCACATGTAGCATGGGAGAGAGAGAAACTTTTTTTTATTTATACTTCCTAAACCCAAAATAAACATAATAAGTAAGCAAATTATAGTGTCTATTAGATGTCAGTAAGTGCTATGGGAAAAAACACAGTAGCGTTCAGGGGCTCGGAAGTGCAGCAGTGGGGACTGCAATTTGAATTGCACTGGTGAACTAGGTCTCGTTGAAAAGATAACTTCTGTGCAAAATTTTGAAGGAGGCAGTAGAGCAAGATGGGCAGATATCTGGGAGAAGCCAAGAGAGGGATCGGTGCAAAACTCCTGAGGTGGTTTGACCTCTGCACAAGCAGTCCATCTGTAGGAACAGGAGAGAGGTTGAGGGACATGGACACAGATGCGGTGTGTGAGGCGAGGTGGAGGGGGGAGCCTGAGGAAGTGCTTTTCCTAGGGTAGCTTTTTCTCCATACAGTAGGAAGCAAGGTCTCTGTCTGAGATGAGGATGGGGGGGAGGTGCGGAGGCCTGAGGAGAGAGACACTATGAAATATTCATGCAGCAGAGTGGGAGAGTGAGTGGTCCATGATCGCCAGACAGCATTACAGGCCCACTTGAGGTGAACAGCCGTGAACGGGAGCCTGACCAGTAGGAAGGCTGTGCGCTTTCCTGCAGCCACAGTCAGCTGTGCGGGCACCGGCACGGGGTGGGCCCCGAAGCAGCAGCATTAACTAGGTTAGAGTTCCGGCAAACAAGGCAGTAACACAAAAGATGGGTACTGAAGATGAGGGTGTTGGGACCTTTTGCCTCTTTTGGGCTTGTGATCATGAGGCGGCCGCAGGGTGGAGGTTTCCACCCTCTCTCATTACTTCCGCATTCGTGGCCCAACTGAGTTCCCGCGCCTCCGCCCTTGGCCCTAACTCCGCCTCCCCACCTAACCGGAAACCTGCCTAAAGACCCTAGTGACAGATGAGATAATCAATTCCCATTGGTTTCTGTTACTTCCTTATCTTCCCCTAAAGAACTAAGCCTCTGATGGAATAAAGCTGAGTTTTGCTGCGCCCTTGAGGCTGACACATCTCTCGGCTTGGTGTGGTTTTGTTTTTCCCCGGATCTCAGGGGAGGGTGTCCAAGCCGCCGACACTTGCCCTCTCGCTCAGCCCTGGGGATAACAGGCTGGTCCTGCTTGTCCCCCCGCCTTCTTGTTGCTGAAGAGCAACATGAGGGTGTATGAGAAAAAGAAGTGACTCAAGTGATAGACCTTGGAATTACAGCAAGTACAGTGGGGAGAGAGAACATGAGGAAGGAAGGATGAGATCAAAGGTGGGAGAGCCAGAGACTCCCAGACATGCAGGATTGTTGGTGACAGAGTTTTGGGAACGGTGGCTGGGATGCTGGGAGGTGCAGTCAGCCAGGGAGCTGCACCAAGTGGAGGTTATGGAGGGACGTAGTTACTGTCGATGTCAGGTGCTCATCTTTGGCCATTTGAGTGAGCGTTTGAGATAAAGTGGAGGGTGAGATCATCAGAGGTGAGGAGCACAGGGAACTGAGAAGCCAGGCCCCTGGGGTTGCAGTCACCCGAGGATGATGCCAGAATGTGTTGGCGGAAGTGACAATGGCCAGGTGCAAAGATCCATACAAAGAATGAAGGGAAGGGACCTAGGCTTTGTGGGAGACTGTACCAGTGAGTGGCGGTGGCTGCTGCAGACTGAGGATTAGAAGCCAGGAAGTTTTGAGGAAGAATGGCCTGAAACAGCAAAAAAGGAAAGAGGAAGACCCCCGCCCCATCCAGTGGCAGGGAGGACGTGGAAGATAAAAATAAGCCACCTCTTGAGAAGGCTGTAGGGAACGCCAGAAGGGACTGTAGGAACTCAGAAGGGAGCCTGTGTTCAGAGAGAGCAAAAAGGGGAAGAGAAGCCATAGAGGAAGTAGGATAACATTTCTATCCAGCTGAACACATTTCAGTGGCTTCCCACCATGTTTAGAACCTCTAGGGCCAAGTCTTACATCACCTTCTCGCTCCCCACTCTGCAGTCCAGCCATGGTGTCCTCAGCACATCTCCTAGACATGCCAAATTCCTTCTAGCCCCAGGGCCTTTGCATTGGCTGGCATACTTTCTTTCCTGGAAATCATCCCTCTGCACTCACCCCAATCCTTTGAGTCTCAAGTTGAGTGTTACTTCCTCTAAGAAACCTTAATGAGCATCCTCTTAAAATCCATGTAGAGTTCTGCCCTCATGTAGTCTACAGTCTGGTGACATGGATGAAGAAGTGAGCAGGTGGCTGAGAGCGTGCTAAGGGGCCATGATGGGGCACACAGAGCAACCCTTAACTCAGCCATGGTGGCTGTGGTAGGGCTTCAGAAAATAACTAAGCTGGAGAGCGTGGGAGGCTACAGAGAGAAGGTCGGCAGCTGGGAGCCCTCACGATGGCCGGGGGTGATGTGAGCAGGGCCTGTTGGACAGGCTAAGGAGTTGGGCTCCATCCTGGACAGCATGTGGAGTGGGAGAGGCACTGAGGGATGACTTTTTTGTCTTTTGAAGGTGTCTGATTCTTTAGCTGAAGGATTATGAGCAGCATCAGAGCAGAATCAGATTTGACCCCCACTGTGTTTGTGTGTTTGGCCACAGACCAAGTGCAGAGCTGGCACTTAGGTGCTGGATGACCACATCTCAGGGCCACAAAATGAGGCCTAGTGCTGACCTGCTACTGGCTAGAATCCTGGAGCCACCAGAACTGAGGAGTGCCCTTTACTATGGGCCTCCCACCCACCACCCAGAGAGTTTCATTACCTGGCTTTACTGTCTCCATACTATTCTGATGCCACACCTTGACCTTCTTTGTACCTATTACCAGTATGAATCTGCTACAAACCCTAGTATGCAAGAACATCCAGTTCCTTTATTTTCTTTTTCTTGTTGTGGTTTGAATTTGTATTTCTTGACTTCTGGGGTTATGTCAAAGTATGCAAGTCCTTCAAATGGCCAAGGGGTCTTGTCCTTGGGTATTTGTCTCCATGAGGGGGCCACGGAGACATCTGGGGCTCTTTCAGCATGGGGCTCATAGGTCTGTGGGCTGAGGGGTGCCTCTCTGCAGTTCTCAGGACCTGGACATTCTCTGCCAGGCTGGAAGTGCATGGTACCCCGGCACTATGCAGCCACTTCCCTCTGGGTCACTGCAGGACCTGGTTGGCAGTGGCAACTTCATATTCTCTCTGCATGCTGGCTGGGAGGACTTCCTGGTGGGGAGAGGCCTTCTTTGCCTCTGCTGGTCATCAGCTTCTTCTCTCACCCCGAGCCCTGCCTTTTGCACTTTCACAATAAACCTGGAGGCCCCAAAACCCAGCATCTAATTTTAACAACTGAAAAGGCTTGTTTCCCTTTCTTTGAATCTGTAAATCTTCCCGCAAACTGAGGGGAAATATTTGCACTCCATACTTTGGGGGCACTAAAGGAGTGAATTAAAAATAAAACCATTAAGCTTCTATATTCAAGCAGCTACAACGTCCTGTCTCTTAAATCGTTTTGCTTGGGACCTCCTTTCCCATTTTTCACCTCGCTGACCTCCACTTATCTGTTAAGACTCAGCTCAAACATCCCCTCAGAAACTATCCATAGTCATCCATCACCTCCACTTCTTACTTTACTTGGGACTCTGCATTATTGTAGGGAAAATGGAAGTTCCTGCAGCCAGGATGCTCACCTGGCCCTAATCTGCTTGCCCACTGATGCACATGCAATGACATAATACTTGGTCTACTGCCCAGACACATGCTTGCACACGTGTTAGCAATGAGCAATTATTGCCTGTGTTGTTATGTAAAGAGCTCTGCACAGAGGCAGATTGCATACTTGCCAGATACGAACATGATTCCAGTGTTCCACCTGCCACCAACAGAATAAAGATTGGTGTAAGACTTTTTACCCCCAATAGTCAGTCTCACTGAATCCAGAGTGAACTTGCCTGGAGCTGAAATCCTCCAGCACTACTAGTTGTTTTCCTCTGTATGGCTAGTGTCTTGCCACTAGTGACAAGTTCACTATGGATTCAATGCGACCAAAGGAATGACAGTAGAATGTTCTTGGGGTGAAAGGGTTATACCCAACTTTATTCCCATGATAGCAGGTCAATCACTAGAATCCCTTCCACTTAGAGCGAGTCTGCATGCAGCAGGCCGGTCTCTGCCTCTGGGCCTCTCTGCCCCTGCAACCATCTCAGTCTCTGTCCTCGGCACTGCCACCACTCCAGTCTTATCTCTGCTCTCCTGCAGCCTTGCAGCTGTGCCACCATGTCACCCAGAGCCCTGGGCGGAGCTCTTTATATAGAGTCAATAACAAAGTATTGCCCACACGTGTGTAGTGAGCTAGCTGATGGGGCCAGGTGAGAATCCTGGACATAGGCACTTTCTCCACAGCCAGTCCACACCTAACTCATATAAAATGTTTACTAAACTGAACCGAATTCAGAACACTTAGCAGGATCTGCCTCCTGACTGATGACTTCCCAGGAAAGATAGGTTTAAATGAAAAGCACCAGAAGAGGGACAAGACTGGGGGGCAATTTAGTTCTTAGACTAGAATATTCAAAGGGCAGAACAAGACTGGGAGGGGCAGGGCCATGCCACCTGGCTTCAGGTCCCTATTTACCCAAGGCGTCCAGAGAATGGGCGATGTTTCTAGAACTTGACAGCAGGTGGCAGCATTGCCCCTTGGATGAAGGATTCCAATCCCAGGACAAACGAAAGACATTTCCTGTGCTTGGAGGCAGGCCACTGGAGGCCTTTTCTAGGCCAGGCTCGGAGTGGAGTGTGATTTGAGGCACAGACAAGATCAGGATGCCAGCTGCTCTACACACAATAAGGATCTGTAACCATTTTGCATCCATTCTCTCCATTTCCAAGCTTTCTTCTAGGGATCTTGTATGCTTGTTTAAAAAAAAAAAAAGATGCACAGGCCTCACCTGGAACCACTGAATCTCCTGGGTGGGTGCTGGGAATTCCCAGGTGATTTCAATGTAGGAAGGCCAAATTCTCATTTGTGAGATTCGATTCCATAGGCCAGCCTTTCAGTCACAAAACTGACTTTACCCATTAGGAAAATGGAGCACAGCCTGGCCCATAGCCCATCCCTGTCTGCCCTTTCCCTGCAGAGAAACTTCAGCTGGGGAGGCTGAGCAGGGGTCTCCAGGTGCCTAGCAGGTGGCTGCTGGGTCCCAAAGACAAGCAGTGCCTCCGGGCACAGCCTGTGCTTCCATGCACTCCCCTCTCTCCTTCTTCTTATGCCCGCCTTGGCCCAGGTGGAAGCCCCAACACAGCCCACTCCACCTCACTGAGCAGTACTTAGTGGCCAGCTCCATCACCTCTCAGACAGGCAGTGTTTCTGTTAGTGCCTCCTGATGTGAGGCTCATGGAGGGCATCCTGGTGTTGCTGGGGTTCATGTCGGCAGGGCTGCCGTGCATGAATAATTTGGGCAGGGTGGCTGGTTCAGGCTCGAACAGTAGGTGCACACACTGTTGCTCCTACTCCTTTCTGCAGCCTCCCCGAGATCCTGCCCGCAGATGGCCCTGGGCAGAAAGCTGCCAAGGCGAGTAAACCCGGAGGAAGGACGCCTGGGTGCCGACCGGGCCAACCTGCAGGAGCTGGCCTCGGTGGGACCCACTCTGGCTTCCCGCAATCCCTCCGCCCTTTCCTGTCTCCGTGGCCCGTGCTCTCTGTTCTTCTTTCCCTAGACTGAGCCCTGCAGTCCAAATCCTGTGTGTTTCAGGAAGTCATCTTTCAGATGCGGCCTGGGAGATCCCTTCTGTTGCCTCCCTGCAGGTCAGTGGAGTGTTTTCGTCCTCTCCCTGACGGCATTTTCTCCGAATCTCTCTCATGCGGCCGTGTGAGATGGCTGCTTCTGTATAGACATCATCTCAACTGCATCAGAAGTGACTCTGAGGGCCCAGGGACCACATTACATCCGCCACCCATCCCCTAGTGCAGGGCTTTGTGATCGTGTGGCCAGGACGCACGCAGGAAGCAACAGAGGAAGCCAGAGAGAGGTGTGGCTGTTAAATATTGCAAATGTGTGAGGCGGGGGGGAAGGTGGCGGTGCGTTGCCGTAAGCAGGGAAGGCTTCATCGTGGAGTAGCCCCTCCTCTGGGCCCAGAAGGATGTATTTGATGATTGTATGAAAGGTCACCTGCATGTTATCAGAATTTCTTCTTAGGTAAAGTCAATGCTGGGATATTCTGGTTAGGAAGAAAGTGACCCATGGGTAGGGCAGGCCAATTATGTTCAGCAGTCTATTGATATTTCTGGTCAATCCCCAGTAGAACTTTCTGGAGTGTGTGGAACTCCCAGAAAGTAAGGATTACATGGATGTCGTGGCCTTGGCTTCTCTTCTGGACCCAGTTCACACCAAAAAAGCAACATCAGGCACAAAGCCAGAGAAAACCAGGGGTAGAAATGTTATCAGAGTGGACACAGCACCCCCAAACCCCATCATCATGCTTGAAGCAGAATTATGGTATGGCCAGTGCCTGACACCAGTCCAGCAAAACCACCTCCTAAAACCAAAGAGGGGGCAGCCAGAAGGTGGAATCATGCCTCTGAGCACCTCAGAGGTGCACCTTCTGGACTGGAGCGGGAAGACTTCCGCACTCTCAGGAACCTTCCTGCCCTCTCCCCTGCCCCGGGGCAAATGCTGTGCGACTTCTATCTATAACCAGCTTCTTCTCTGCTTGCAAACTCAGGTCCTTTACTACGCGAGGGCCTAGGGCTTTGGAGAAGACAACAGGTAGGATGGAGAAAGAGGGGCCAAGGAGTGTGTAGAAAGCTCATTCTCTGCCTTCATGGCTCCACCCTGAATACACTTCTGAACTCACCACACATCCTTCCCAGCTTGCCTAAGACAAGGAAGTTTCTCCCAGGGAGTCCCCGCTCAGCCACTGTGCACAGCCCTGAGTGGGTGTGGGCGCCCAGGACAGGGTGGGGACTGCAGGCCTGAGACGCTGCCAACCCTTCGCCCACCATGGCTTGGCTAGCCTCACCCTGTTGTTGGGGAAAATGGCATCGCAAGGACAGATGGCGTTTGCATTCCCTGGGAGAATGCACTCTCTCTACTATCTGATGGCTTTCTGCCCAGAAAGTGTGTATATCTCTATCTTTCCTTTCTTCCTCCTTGAGGACCTCACTATATCCTCAGTCAGCCACATTGCTGAGCTCCAAAACACCGATAAGTTATGTCTGTGTGGAAGCGGGCTCCTCCCTCATGGCATCCCATAGGAGTGGACATCTGGGGCAGCCCCAGCTCCCAGACCCCACTGGCCCTTGGCCACACCCTTCCTTCTCTGCCCTGGGCTGGCCTGCTGCCTCCTTGAGTCACTCAGGTAGCCAGGAGGACAACCACAGGAAGAAAACCACCACCTCACTGCCCCAGGTGGCAGTCCCCGCCCAGGGCAGAGTAAAGCCAGGGCTCTGCCTGCAGTCCTCCAAGGCTGGCCTGTCCCTGCAGCAACAGGAAGATGCTGCAGCAGAGATGCTGGGCAGGATGGCAAGAACTTGGCATGTGCCCTGAATTGCCACTTCTGATGCCTTTCCATGGGGCAGGAACCAGGAAGGGCAGAGGTAATGAGATCAGGATGGTACCAGGTGAATTCGACGGAAGATAAGCGTTGAGCCCATCATGCCAACCAGTGACTTTTGGTAAACAAGCTGGAGCTCTTCCCCCAGCTCGTCCCAAACACGCTCTCCCTCCTCCCTAGCCACATCACTGATTGGGCTCTTCATTTTAAGGCATGTAATTTGTTTATGGGTCTGCCCTCCTCTGAGAGCCCTAGATTCCCCCTCTCGGACAGCCAGCATAATGCTTGCCACTGGGCAAACACTCAGTGGGCATCTTCTGAGTTAATGAATGAACTCTTTGAATCCATGCAGCGTCCTGAGGTCTGGAGGAAGCTCTGATGACAGAGCAGCTGCTGAACTTGGGGTGCTGATTTGGCTGGTCACACAGCCCCTCGGGCATGTCTGCAAAAGCATCCCCAGGTTGCTCCTGCCTCTCAGGTGGGTACACCAGCCGGGTTATAGCTGCACATCTGTGCAGGGCTGCTTTCTCCCTTTGTGTGTGCCTCGTCAACAGAACGTCAGGGCTTATTAGCTTTGAATTCTAACACAGAGCCCAGCCCATCCTAGGAGCCCAGAAAATGCCTGGCTAGATGAAGTATGCATGTCTGCTCCATGTCTGGGCTAGTGGGCCATGGCCACCGATCACTGCTGTAAGGTAGCTGTTTGAGCAGTGTCACGACCCACCCCTTCCCTACACAGCGTGGCATAGGAGCCCCAGTGATGAGTCCTCTTCTTCTCCCCAAATCTGCCCCAGAGCCTGGAGGTAGTTCCTGGGCTCCTGCAGCCCAGGCAAGCCCTTAGCCCCCAGAGACAATATTTTTAAGATGCTCAGATGGATGAAGGAAAGGAAATTGATATTCTATTTTAGAGAGTCTTGAGAAATGACAGGGAAAAATGAGCTGACTCCTCCTATTGGACCCCCAAACTGCCTGAATGTTGTCTGCCTGCTTCTCCCTCACTTTCCTTCACCAAGCCTTGGAAGATGGAGTAGAGAGCCCATCACACCACCAATCAATGTCTTTTGGTCCCTGAGGGACTTAGAAGCATCAGCACCAAGGATCCCCATATGTGAAAATAATAATCTCCCTCCCCACCCGCCAGGAGTCCAGATCCCCTCAGAGAGGCCCACAGGGTCTGCAGAGTCTGGACTTTGAACCTGGATCTTGCACTAGGTATTCTGGCCCAGCTGAAGTAGCAGGAGCCAGTCTGACTGGGAAAGACTTCTGTAAAGAAAAAGGAAACCTCCCATGGCAGCCACAGCAGAACAGTCCTGGGTTTCTGCCCTGTCTAGTCCTGGGTGTTTGCTTAAATGAGCCCTGGTTGACATACTGGAGCCTCACGCCCACCACCTCCTATAAGCCCTGAGATCTTTGCACACACAGCACCTGCAGTGCAGATAAACCTAATGAACCAGGCCTCTTGGCTCAGTGGCTGGGGAAGCAGGGCCCACAGAGCATGAGTCACATCAAGGTAGCAGGGACCCTGAGAAGGTAACAGCCCATTGGACAGATGCTGGCAGGACTGGGACAAAGTCACCAGGGTCAAGTCACCCATAGGATCAGACCCCAAATGCCACATGAGTGTGGAATCCATGAAATCCCCATGGGGAGGCCCAAAGAGACCCATCTTGTGTGTGTAGGCCAGAAGCTCATTGCCCAAGCCCTTATCCCTATAGCAAGCAGCGTTAGAAGTAGCAAGAATTACCCAAACACAAATAAGCAAAGACTGAAAAAGGCCTTGCAGGCTTCAGTCTGGGGATCTGAATGTGCCGGAGAGTGCTCAGATGGGATGGGCGAAGAGCAGCTTTCTGGGCAGGTAGCAGCCACGCAGCCACGGGCACTCACCTACCTGAGGCTGTGCATGGGAGGCACCCCAGGCATCTCCTGACTTGCTGAGAAGTGGGCCTCAGGGCTGCTTCCACATCTTGCTATTGAGCAGGTGAGAACTGGCTCTTCCCAGGCAGGCTGTGTCCACCTGGCCATCGGCTATGACCTTGCCACTCCAGGCTGCTCAGGGATGGTAAGGATTTTGTTCCTGAGGATTAGAGCAGATGATAGCCTAGGAGCAATGACTTCTGTGGACATCACCCCAAAAGCAACATTAGTGCAGTACAGCTCCTCCTGCTCAAAAGGTCCCCCGCCTGTCCCACAGTATCTCATCTACCTAGAACTGAATGGTGGTTCAGTCACTTAACTGGCTGATGTAAGTGCCACTAAATGCTGGAGGTAGTAATAGGCCTTTTCCCAGTTAGGCCTCACAATAGCTCTGCAAGGAGCATATGGTTTCCTTTTGTAAATGCAGAAATTAAAATTCAGATTGCTTAAATGACTTGCCTAAGATCACAAAGCTAAGTGGTAGCCATGGGTATTCTGACTTCCAATTCAGTGTTTTGCTGCTACACAAAAGCCACCTCTTTCTCTAAATCTTTGAAGTCAAGCCTAAAACCTGGAATGGTGCCATTTCCCCTTTCTGAGTTCCTTAGCATGGAGACAATACAGGAAGAGGGGGAGCAAGGAGTGATCAGTGCGTAACGTGTGTCAGGCTCGGTATAAACACTTTCCCATGTGCCCTCCTTTGGATAATACAGTGTTTAAGGCCATGGACTCGGAACCAGACTGCCTGGGTTTAATTCCCTTGCACCTCCGCGGACTACCTGTGTGATCTCTACAAGATATTTCACCTCTCTGGACCTCAGTTCCCTCATCCATAACATGGGATTATAATAGCACCATAGAGCTCAGGGATTAATTGAGTTAATTTGTGTACAGCACTTACAACACCTGTAAATGCTCTGTGAGTGCTTATTATTGTTGTTAATACAGTTATGTCTGATGTTTAATATTACTTCCAAACAGGGCAAACTCATTACCTTATTCCCATTTTATGCAGGAAAAATAAAAAAGAGCTGATGCCAAACAGCCAAGAGCTGTTCTAGACTCAGCGTCTGGGGCCACATGGCCTGTGTGAGTGCCCTGAAGCTCCCCCGGGAGATCCCTTTTGCTGGGAGGCACCGGGGTGCCTGGACAGGGCCTCACAGGTACTCAGTTCTCGGCTGAGGAGTTGAGCCCGGTTTGGCGTCCTCGCTACGTCCGGGCTCTGCTCTCATCCCCCCATCTGTCCTGAGAACACTTGAGCACAGAGGCTGCACAGAGGGCACCTCAAGCCACTTAGTGGCCAGGGCTGGCCAGCAGCTACTCGCTGCCTCGCATGCAGGATGGACAAGCACCGGCTCCTTGGCCTGCCCTGAGCGCTGAATGGAAGGTTCCTTGCACAGCCTTGAGCTTGTTCTGGGTCCCTCACAGGAAGAACATAACACGACCTCCTCTCTGGATCCTCACTTTCTTCTGACTCTCTTCTCCCTCTTCATAGGATGTAGGTGGGCCTTGACCGGGACCAGCTGTTCAGGGAGCTGCCTCTACCTTAGGTGCTTTTGACAGTTTTATCCCCTAAAAGGTAGAAGACATGACAGGGGAAACTGTGACATGGATCTCGTGGTGAGAGAGCAGGGTGGTTTGTCGGCCTTGGGACTGTTGGACTGTTGGGGGAAGGCACCCATTTCCCTGAAGAGCTTGTAAAGAGAAGGCATTTTCCAGACTGTGGAGAAATTTCAATAGGCTCACAGAAAAATACACACACAATTTCAGTTAAGAAGCTCCTAGCTCTAGTTATATGCAAATTATCAGATCTCAGTGGCCTCATGTGATTGAAGTTTACTTCCTTCTCCCACAAAATCTAATGGAAAAAGGCCTCATTTAGGCACTCCAGCTGCCAGAGGCACTGCCCAGTTTAACGTGCAGCTTCCAAAGTTGGCTGGAGGGGAGACATCCCGCAGATGGGGAAAGGGGCCTGTGGGGAGCCCAGGGGAAGGCTTTTCTGGGTTAGCCATCAGGATGTATCACTTCTGCCCACGTGCCATTGGTTAGAATTCAACCACACGTTTGCCTGTCTTACATGAGGCTGGAAAGCCCCTCCCAGCAACAACTCCACACTCTGGACAGAGAACATGACTAATGGAATCAACCAAACAGGAATGTCAACTGAGGGAAACTCTCTGATGAGCTCAGTCTTAAAAAATGAACATGCGTAAAAGGTGGCAAGAGCAGCTGTTGACCAAAGTCATCATAGAAATATAAAAGACTAGTGTGGAGCTCTTCAGTCATGTCAGGCATGTTGAACTAGCCTATATGAAAAATGTTGACAAAACTTTTTAAAGCTTTGAGCAGACAAAGGACACTCAGGTCTGTCCCTAGGGATGGACAGTGGGGTGTCACTGAATGACAGTTTCCCGGGTAGCCACGTTTGCCCATTTATCCTTACTTATCTGTGTTTATTGAGATGCCTGTTTCTACTTTGCTTCCAACTTCTTTGCCAAAGTGAATGACTTTCAGGTTGAAAAGAGGAGAAGACTTTGGATCCCCAAAGAAAGAAGAATATGCAAGAGTGAAATTTCCTCTTCCTCTTCTGGACATACCCTGGCTCAAATGAATGACTTTCCAGAATTCTGAAAAAATTCTCAAGAAGGGATTTGTGAAGGACAAGTCCCCAGCATCAAGCCCCCCTGGGAGAGTAGAAGGAAATATGGCTGCAGAGACAAGGCTGGACTATGGAAAGTCCTGCACTGTATTCCTTAGGTGATGCAAGAAGGAACCTGGAAGACTTTAAATAAATAAACAAATGAAGAAGCAGAGAAATAGGTAAGAACAGACTATCTGGTTTGAATCTTGGTTCAGGCACTTGCTAGCTGTGTGAACTTGGGGAAAGTTATGTAATCAATCTTTGTCTTAGTTTTTCCACCTGTTTAGTGGGTAAAACACTAGTATGTACTTCATGGAATTGTTGAAAGGTTGAAATGAGATTCAGTCTGTCCTGAGCGCTCAGCCAGGTCCGTGTCAAAGCTCAGTAATTGTTAGCGGCTGCTGCCCTCTTACAGCTGATCTGCTGGCAGTCTAATCTTACGGCATTCCGTGCTGGTCAGGCCACCCCTACGGTACTTTATTCTATTCTGGCAACATGCTTAAAGAGGGAAATCGACGTAGCAGGGTGCATAAAGAGGGGAAAGCAGGACCTGCGAACACCACTGCGGCGTGAGGGTCAGCCGGCATCTGTCTCTTGCTCTCCCTGTCTGTTCCCCACGCTGCCCCCAGAGCGTTGCGGTTGAACATAAATAGGGTCACGTTGCTTATTTATTTAGTCTTTCACGTTCCTTCTCCCATCACCTAAGGGATACAACCCAGGACTGTCCATATTGCAGCCCTGTCTTGGCAGCCGCCTCTCCTTCTCTCCCAGGGGGCTTGATGCTCGGGGGCCTGTTCCCTGAGCTCACCAAGCGGGCTCTCGCTTGGACTTCCACTCGGAAATCGAGTGCTCTTCCGCGGGCTCTCAAAGCACCTGTTTTTTTCCGGTGTTCTTGCCTTACCTTATTCTGTCCTTGTCGCCTTTTCTCTTATGCATATCCTGAACTGGACCGTACAACATTACCCAAGGACGAGGATGATGTTTCATTTTCCACTCTATTTTCCTACTTAGGGCAGATCTTGCCACAAAGCGGGTACTTGGTAAATATGTAGCTGGAAGAAGGAAGGGAGGAAGGGACAAATGAATCAGGGCTAGTTCCTGTCCCTTCCCTTCTGTGCATCTGGTGAATCCAAGTCTCCCTCCCAAGTACCCCGCTCAGGCAGCAGGTGGTCCAGGAACTTCCTGCAGCACATGGCTCCAGAGAACCCTCAGGGTATTGTGCTTCCTTCCCTACCTGGTGACTCTGTCTTACTCATCTGTGTATGCCCAGGACAGTGGCTGGACACATATCTGTCTCAGGTGTCATATTTTCTAAGCAGCTGAGAATGTATAGCTCACAGAAAAGGGAAATGTGATTCTTTTATTAAGAGGAAAAAAGTAGATGTCCCTTTGGCCTGGGTGTTGCAGTGGTAACTCATGTCTATGAAGGGTAAGCATAGATGACCTCTGTGGTCTCTTCCTGCCCTGGGACCTTGTGGCTCTGAGCTCTGGAATTCAGCAGAGTTGCTGTGTTACTTAACCGAAAGTTTTGCTTCCAGGTTCAGGAGCCCCAGGGAAGGGCTTGGAGGAAGTGTGGCCCCCTTTGTTACAGGTGGACTATGGATGAGAATTAGTAGGATGGTCACCCTCTGAGTCAGCAGAGGTCAAGGGAGAAGTTACTAATCTCTCCCACGCCTCTGGGAAGAAGGTTTGCCTGTTCCGGGACTTCCCATGCCACCATTCATCCTGGGTCAGGGCAGCTCTCGGAGGTCTAGCCAGAGATCACCCGTGCAGGCACAGAAGAGTCGCGGCCAAGACTGAGTGTGCCTGCAGCCCAGCCCCCCGCTGCACGGCCACTTTGGCCCTGGGACATGGGTGGAGGGAGGAATGGGGGAATTCTGCAGGCATGAGAACACCAGGAAACCCTGTGGGTCAGCACAGCAAGAACCTGGCCTGGCCTCTGCTTTCAGGACATTGGTAACCATTCATATGGCATGTACCTCGTCCCTGATAGCCTGCTTTCCTGGGAAGTATGTGCAGAGATGGTGCCATCTGCATGGGACCTGCTCGGGTCTCCTCGGGTGCCCACAGGTCTGGACCCTGAGTTGGGTGCAAGAAGCAGGCTGCCATCAGGGAGCTTTTCTGCACTTGTTTCCTGAGAATGGATGAGATACCAGGACAGCACACGGGTTTTCTGTCCTGTTCACCTCATCAAAGGGCTGGTCTGTGAATGCTGTGCTTACCTCTGAGGCCACCCGAGAAGACCCTTGATACTCCAGGGTCACTTGGAAATGTTCCCCTTCCTTGCTCCCGGGACACCCCGCTCCTTCAGTGGCACCATCCTCCCTCAGTTCCACTGCCAGCTTCTCAGAACACAGCTCAACTCACTGTGAGCTAGCAACCCCTTAGGCTGGGTCCCCTTCTTGGTTTTTAGAGGGGGCTTCGGGACTCCCTGGCCCTGGAACCTGTAGCACCGACTCGCTTCTGGCCTGTGAAGCACCGCAGCAGGTCCCAGATCACGCAGCCCAGCCCTGTGTGGACACTGGCTGGAGGCGGCCCAGGTGAAGGCAGTGAATGGTGCCCTCCCCTGTCCCTTCCAGGTGGTAGCGATTGTAGGGAGAACTATTGAGCTGATGGGCTATTTCTGAAAAGCAGTTGAAAGCAATGTTGTAACAGTAAGCACTTACCTGGAGAGTTGCTTGGACCTTCAAAAACAACATCTGTTTGTTGTAACCCAGTGCCTATCACACAGGATCCACTCAACAAGCATTTGGGGGATGTCCTTCGAATTTATTCTATTGACAAGAGTGTAAAGAGTTTAAAGAATGACATTAGTTCTAGATACGGAGGGAGAACTAGAGAAGAATAATGGCAAGTTCCTGCCCTCAGCAGTCCTATATCAGGACAGTGGTGGGGAAGAGACGCATTTAAAGGGCACAATGCCACTGCACAGCAGTCTGTCATTATGGCGCATCTCTGGACTACAGTCCTGACTGCGGGTGTGAGGACGCTGAGAAGTTCTGCTGTGCTCAGCTTTCCAGGTTGGCTGGGGTCCCACTCACGGGTCCTAAGCCCCTCTGCAATAACTATGCAGCAGCCATGACTTCATCGTGTGGAAGGAGGCAGCCACGTCTCCCCCTCTCTGGATGCTGAGGTCTAATTCCCCCTGCTCTAATTTGGCCGGGAAACACTTTGTAAATGAATATTGGAGATGGTGTCATGGGGAGGATTACGGAGGATATGCTGGTGTTACACTATTTAATTTTGGCAGTGAGCATGACAAAGGTAATGGAATTGGAATTGCTGGGATGAGTGTTTTTGATGCTTTGCAAGTGAGGAAATTGTTGGGGAAAGGAGCTTGCCAAAGGTCATGCGGAGGAATCCACAGCAGGATCAAGATTAGAGAGTCCTCCCATTTCAGGTCTCCCTGTTGCCTCTGCACTAGTCCATTCCGGAAATCATAGCATGACCAGACCAGCAGGAGGCCTCAGCCCTGGAAGGATCTCTTACCTGCCCCAGATGGGTGGAACGTCATACCTTCAGCTCTCCACCCCTGTGTCCTTCTTAGCTGACCTATGGGCAGCCATCTTAGCATCTGTCAATCATGTCTTATTTTCTCTTCTTTCTAGTTCTGGACTCCCTGAAAAATAGTCGGACAGGTATCTGTGATGTTACTCTGATTGTTTTTCAGTTTTGCAAGCTTTGAGTGAATCTCCCTGGTTCTTGACACAATTTATGTATTTCTGTAGAGGACCAATTTTCCCCCATCATATCCCTGGGTTTCCCTTCTCCCCCATCCATCTTGACCGTGTATAGGGGGAGTCCTTGTGGATGCACGCCACGTACGACAGCCTCCTGCTCCTTTTCTTCACATCTTGCCCCTCCTGCCAGACTTCTGCAGACTTAAAATGGAGGAATCGAAGGTTGTCTTGCCTGCAAATTCTCTGCCTGTCTTTCCTCCCTTTATCGAGGCTGCAATGCTGCTGTGTACATAGGTATCTCAGGCCCACCTGGAGCCTGTTTTTGAGCCACATCACCCTTCTGTCTTTACAGAGTCAGGGACATGGTTCTCTGGTTGAGAGTCTAACTCCTGCCCCTACCAGTGTGCTCTAGGTCCCTGTATTTGCTGATTTAATAACGAATCTTGTCTTCAGAGATTCTCATTTCTACCAAACCAGTGGAATGCCTCTCACCTGATTCACAGGTCCAAGACAGTGAGGTCCAGCTATCCTCTCCTGTCTCCCTTCCCCTGTCGCCCACTTCCTTCTGGTCCACAGGAATTCCAGTCTTACCCCCCTTGCAGAACAAATCTCTGCTACAAGTAGAACTGCTGCTGAGGTCACAAGAAAGAACTTCAACATCGGCTGAAAATAAGCCTCCGAGGTCCTTTGTAATTTCAGTGTTTGGTCCTTTGGACTTGTTGCTCATTTTCAGACCTGGAAATCTCAGTCTTTCATCTCATTCCAAGAGTGGTATTTTTCAGGTGAATTGGTTGGAGGTGGGGAGTAGGGCATGGGGTGGGGATGTGGCTTGGGGAAAGGTAATTGAAATTGGTCTTTGGTACCTCCTTGATTTTCAGATGTCTTTGATTTCTCATCTGCTTGAGTTTAGTTGTTTTCCCAGCATCATTAGCCCTTTTCCCCAGTTCTAAATATGTCAAGTGACTGTGGGTAAGGAGCGGAGGAATGAGATCAGGCAGCGGATGCAGACACCAGCCCAGAGGGTGCGGGCGGAAACATGCCTGCTGGACGGAGCAGGAGCAGGTGAGCCGCAGCTCCCTGCAGCCCGCAGCCCGCTGTGCCCGCCGTCCAGCCCCCTCCTGCATCTTCCCCAGACATGACGATGGCAGGAAAGACAATGCCTCCACTTGCCAGCCTCTTGCTTCTCTGACGCACAAAGGATGTCTGGCTCTATAAATACTCACCCAGTTATTATAGGATTAAATGCAATCTGCAGGAAAGGTAAGCCTTTAAACAAAGATTTTGCTTTGTTTTAGACGAGAAAATGAAATATAAAACAAGCATGCATATTAGCCATTAGTGGGTGCTTTTGGCTTAAGGCTCCAGTAATTCAGTTATTAGCAAGGATTTCCTCGTAATGGAGGTAATCAAGTTCACACGGTCGTGCCCACATCCCTCCTTCTCTTTACAGGGTCAACCTTTGATTGCAGTTGCCATGGCAATGAGATTGTCATAAAAAAGTGAGAGAATAGTCGTGCCCGTACTTGGGAATTGAGGTATTTATGAAATTCACATTTCCTCTTCTCTCTGCTCAAAAGGAAGGAATGGGGGAAGAGTAGCAGTCTCATCTCCTTTGAGCGTCTATTATGCACCAGGCATGGAACTGGGAGTGTAACATATGTATCATGTTAAATATGTGTGTGCATGTGTGTATAAAATCTTTTGTATTGTGAACTATAACTCACCTACCAAAGAGCACACGAACAAAGATGTTCAGCTCCATACTTCCTCATAAAGCAAACCTCCATGTAAAAATCAAGAAACAGACATCGCCAGAACTCCAGAAGTGACCCTCTGGCCCCTTTCAATTCTTACCTCCTCCTTCCCTTCAACGCAAAAGACGACTCTGACTTTTATGGAAATTGCTTCTTTCCTTTATCGTTTTACCACCACATACGTATTAATCCCCAAACACTACAGTTTAGTTTTATCTTTTTTTAATTTAATTTCTATGAATGGAATCACACAATGCATGTTCTTTCTTGTGCCTGATTTTTTTTCCTTAATCTTATGTTCATAAGCTATATTTGTGTAATTATTTGTGGCTGTAGTTTCTCATGTTGACAAGTTTATGACTCCTCATTGTGTAACTAGCACCCAATTTATTTGCCCATCTTGTTGGTGGTGGACTTTTGGATTATTTTGAGTTTGGGTTCTTACAGGTACTGCTCTGATGACTATTCTGGTCCATGTCTTTTGGCGCACACATACTCACATCTCTGTGAGCATGTATCTAAGGAGTGGAATTCCTAGGTCGCAAGTTACTTTAGTAGATAATGCCAAACAATGTTTCTAAGTAGGTGTATTCCTGCCAGCAGTTCACGGGTTTCTGTTTCTCCGTATCCTTGTCGATATTTAATATGTTCAGTCCTTTTAATTTTAGCCATTCTGGTGAATGTATAACAGTCATTCAATGTCATTTGAATATTCTTTTATGATATGACTATTCAAATTCCACTTCTCTACTGAGTAGTTTTTTCTTACTGATCTGTAATAGTGCTACATAATTTGTTTGCAATTTTGTGGCCTATAATATGTATTGTAAATATCTTATACTATGTGGCTTATCTTTCCACCCACATTAAGAGGTATCTTTGGGTGAGCCAAAGTTATTAATTTTACTATGGTGTAATTTATCAATGTTTTCTTTGGTGGTTAGTGTTCTTGGTGAACTGGTTAAGATACTTTCCTTTATCCCCAAATCATAATTGGATTCTCCTATATTGTCTTTAGAAGGTTTCTTATTTTACCTTTCACATTTGGATCTAATTGATACCAGAAATTAATTTTTATGATGGTGTTAGGTAAAGCTTCAATTTCTTTTTTGTTATTCAATCTGGACATCCAAAATGTCTTAGAAAATTTGTTGAAAGGACCAAACTTTCCTCAATAGTCTTCAGTGTCATTTTCATAATAGATCAGGGGTCCATAAATGAACCTGCTCTTTGGTTTCACTGGTCTTTTGACTGCCCTTATGCCAATTCCATAATCTTAATTTCTGCAGCTTGATAATCTTAATATTCAGTAGAGTGATTTCTTGCACATTGCTCTTCTTTTTGAAGAGTGTCTTTGGTTGTTCTTAGCCCTTTGTATAACCATAACATTTAGAATCAGCTCATTAGTTTCCACAGAAGAAAAAAGAAAGGTGTCATTATTTTTTTTTTTTGGAAAAATTGTTTGAATCTGCAGATGAGTTTGGGGGGAAGTGATATCTTTATACTTTTGATTCTAATTTCCATCATTGCTTCTTCTTTGACTGAATTTTCAATCATATAAGCATCTTGGAGTTATCTCTTTGTCATTTTTTTTCCAGAGAAACACTTTAAATTACTTCAATCATTTGAAATTTGAGGCATGATTTAGCATGTGGTCAATTTCTGTGAATTTTCTTTGTGTGCTCGGAAGAAATATATATCGCCTGCAGTTTTGTAAGTGTACATTACATCAAGTGTATTGATTGTGTTGTTCAAATTGATGTGATTAATGACTTTTATCTGCTTGCTGTATCATTTACTGTGAGAAGTATGTTAAAACTATTCCCATTATCACAAGGGATTTGTTTCTCTCTCAGCTGTGCTTTGTACTTTTGTGGGCTATGTTAGTAGTGCACACAAAATTAGGATTATTGCATTTTTCTGGTGATTTAAATTTTATCATATGAAGTGAATATCTCTCAATTGCCAATAGTGCCTTTTGTCCTAAATTCTATGTTGTACAATTGATGTATAGCTCTCCCATCTTTCTTTTACTTATTTTCCTGGTGTGGTTTTTCTATTCTTTTACTTTCAGCCTTCCTGTATCATTATGTTTTAGGGGTATATCTCTTATAAACAGGTTATAATTGCTGTTTTTTTTTTAAATCCCAACAATCTTTTTTAAAAAACATGTTTATATTTGGTAATATGTTTGGGTTTAAACCTGGAGTCTTACTTAGCATTAAACTTAGCATTCCTTACAGAAAGGATAGCATCTCCCATCTATCCTATTTCATTCTTCTTTCCATTTTTTGACTTCTATTATATTATGAGTTTTTATTATTCCACTTTCCCATTTATTAACTTGGGAATTACATTTAAAAAAGTAATTCTATTAGATGCTAACTTCATTGGTTCCCTTTCCTGAAGTATAAGCTTTCTTCTGACACTTTAAGCACAAAGAGATTAGATCTTCTCACTGAATATTCTATATCTCTTAACCATCTTTTGTGTATTTTCTATCCTTTTTCTCTCCATAATTCATTATATCTATTGTCTTCTGACCTTCTCCCAACTCACAAATTCTCATTTCAGTTGGAGCTTAACAGCTACTAAAGTCATTCATTAATTTTATTCGAAATTAAAGTTCCTAGTTGTGATCATTTATTTTTTAATTCTAGAACTTCTTTTTTGTATCTTTTATCATGTGTCCAGCTCTCTGGCTAAATCCTCTATCATCTGTTTCTATCTGGCTCTCATGTCACCCTGCTCCAGCTTGCTGTCTGCCTGGGCTGCCCCAAGGGCTTTCTCGTCCTTCCGGCCGTGTTTGGCTAACGGGAAGCACCAGCAGGGAGAGTGGGTTTGGATATCGCTCTGCCTGGTCTCTGGGGGGGTCTCTGTAGGCTGTCCACATCTCCTGCCCACAGACTCTCTGCTTCAAGGTTCTTGTAACTTCCCTCCCCGCACCTCTTCAAGCCCAGAGGTGGTAGAGGCTCTCCCGGACTCTCAGAATTTCCTTCTACCTGTTCCATTGAATATCTTTGTTTTCTGATGCTGGGTATGGGTATGGGCATTCCTTGTGCCCCTGATCTGGAAAGAGGAGCACCTGAGTTACGGAGCAAGACCAGAATCTGAGACATGCAATCGGAGCATCAGCTGGTCTACCTTCCCTTTCCTCCCCCATATCTTCCTTTCTTTCCATGTCCTCTCTCTCCAGGTCCTTTTATTGCTGTGCAAGACCATGTCTGGGATGGAAGTGGAGGTAGAAGGGGAATATCAGTGACAAGGTCCTCAGGGGTCAGGGAGATAGCCTTCCACCTCCACTATGCTTCACAATTACCCAGGGGAGAGCTGTGGTGAGGTGGTGAGGGCGAGCGCTGCCTCTGAAGCTAGACCTGCATTCAAACCCAGCCCCTACATATGATTGCTGTGTAACCTCAAAACAGTCAGTCACTTTTTTCTTCTCTGTAGACAAGGGAGATGAGGCATTAGAAAGAATTCTGTAAACTACAAAACACTCTGGTAATGAAGGGTTCCCCTTTCCTGTGGGAGCCCCAAGGGTACATAAGAAGTGGAGGAGGGGTAAATCTAAGGGGCTGATGAAGGCTGCAGCCATGAGGGGACAGATGAGGCAGGAAGAGAGAAGGCCCCAGAGGCAGAGGACACTTGGACCAGAGCTCCTGCCAACTGGGTCTCAGGGGGCTAACCCAGCAGAGGGAGAGAAAAGCTTGCCTGGAGGTATGCATGTGCCCAAACCAAGGCAGCAGGCTGAAAGCTGAGAGGGAAAGCAACTCAACTGAA
The DNA here is from genome assembly GCF_040802235.1 of Manis javanica. Classification (NCBI taxonomy): domain Eukaryota; kingdom Metazoa; phylum Chordata; class Mammalia; order Pholidota; family Manidae; genus Manis; species Manis javanica. Next base: position 90,219,555 of record NC_133166.1, read on the forward strand.
TAATAGCAGCCATGTGCCTGGGGCTGGCTAAATGCCAGGCACTGAGCTGAGGCTTTCCATGCTCATTTAATTCACCAACAATTCTGTAAGGCAGATGCTATTACTATCCTCATTTTACAGAGGGGAGAATGAGGTTCCATAGAATGAGTACAAGACAATTCTAAAAATTTTCACAGCCAGGAAATGGCAGAATATGGATTCAAATCTAGATTTTTCAAAATCCAAAGCCCATGTCAGCAAGACAGAGTTAAGGTTTTGTTTTGTTTTAATGATCTTTTATGACAAGGAGGAGACAGTTGGACGAAACTACTGTGAGGCAGTCTGTGAAGCCAAGGGTTCAAAGAACCAGGGATAGCAGAACAGAGTGGGTGGGGAAGTAAGTCAGAAGGCCCAGGTGAGCATCTGAGACGAGCGCAATCCATCCTTTCTGTGGAACGGCTCATGGGTGGGCGGGATACGTTTAAAGGGCTGTGAACCGAGCAGCCACCTGCAGCCTGTTCTTATGTGGGGACCAGCAAGAAATCTTGGGTTCATGTGCTCTTTTCATTGTAATTAATAGAATTAATGAATGATGTAGACCACCATTCACCAAAGTGGGTTCCATGGAACATTAGTTCTATAGGAAGCTAATGGATATGACTTGGAAAAAAATGGTCAATTAAATTCACTGCAATTAAATTTAATATCTTTATTGAGTTGAATCCACAACAGGGCTGTGAACTACAAAATCAATCATGAACAACACAGGCAAAGTCCCTGTCCTCCCGGAGTTTGTAGACTAACAGTCAAGGTAAGCTTGGGAAATAGTGCATCAAAGTGATAAAGGTTTCTTTAGCAAACATTTCAGGGTTTTATTATATTATGTTAACAAGCTTTGCAACTTTCTAAGAGTAGGGTAGAGAATACAAGGATTGCCCTCAAATAATCTGGCCATGGATCCTATTTTATTGCCATAAAGTCTCTTCACATGGTGACAGGGCTGGTATTTTGCAACACAAGCTCAGGGAAATCTCTGGGGCAGACAAAGAATGACAAGCTCCACCTCTGCCTTTATTCATTTCACCACAATATTAGTAGTGTGACAAAAGGGATGGTGGATGACATTAAAACCCAGAACATGGCATCCAGGTGGTGCAAGTATGGAGGACTGTGGCCCCATGGATGGACACCAAGGGATGCCTGCTGCTCTACACTGAACTCTAACAGAGTCAAGGTCACCTGGAAATTACTGTAGGTAAGCCCAAGGGGGTGTGCGCTTCTCTAAGCAGGCCTGAGATGCGCGCTGGGCCAGTGATGTAGCGAGGGAGGGAGGCATAGTGAGTGGTGACTGAGGAGGGCCAAGTCCTTTCCTCCTCGGCTATAGGCAAGAGGGGGGAGGATTTCTTGTCAGGGTTTCATGGGAGAACCTCGGTGGCAGCCGCCCTGGTGAGGCATGAGGGTACAGCACGTCCCATCTTAGAGCTATAAACAGAAACGTCCACTTGAGCCAGCCACGGGGCTTTGTAAGCCAGCAATCAAAGTTTATCACTCAGGCAAACAAGCCAGAGGAAAAGAGCTGACAAATGGCTAGCATTTTGTTTTTCCTTCTCCAGGAAGGCATTTGGGTCTGGGCTCCCCTCTGGGTTTTTCCTTTCCGCCTCCAATCTCTCTCGCTCTCACGCAGTGTTCCTTCAACAGGCGTTACATAACAGCCGGGACTGCAGGGAACACCTATACAAGACGGCATGACAGCTAGACAATGGAGTGCTGGGTAAAATGGAGTCATTCATGAGCTGTGTGAGAGGCGGCTCTGTTCCCAGCTTGGCTCCCTGGGAAATGAAGTGTGCTGCAGACAAAGAGGGAAACTTTACCCTCTCGCAGGGTTCCCACAGGGGCAGGCTCACAGTAAAACAAGGCACTCGTTGGCCCAGAGAAAAGGCAACCATATCCATAGACTTTGCTCTCTCTCTCCCAGATCGTGGTCTTGTGCCAAACCCACAAGAATAATCTCCCAGCAAGAACAGCAAGGCTAACTCGCTGTGGGCCTGAAACAGCAGAGCCGGAGGGTATGCGTGAGTACGCTTTCTGCTTCTGTCTGTCCTCACCACTGCTCCCTGGGTTTTCATTTCCGAATTAGCTCCTAGTTGGCCTCTGTGCTAACTCGTCACTTTGAAGGGAAAGAATGTTGTCAGTCAAGATGACAACTTTGAGACAAAAATAACAGCCTCTTCTCTGAGGGCAGGGTGCTAAGCAGAACCTGGGCGCGCCTCCCTCAGCACCGCCAGCCAGCTCACCTGTCCTGTGGTCCTCTCAGCCTGAGGACAGACGGCCGTTGCTCCAGGCCTGTGTCTGGAGTCACATCCAGAAAATCCTTAGCTCTGGGTCCAAGGACTCTTCGCATGGGAATCTGTACTGCAACTGTATGCATATTGCTGCCTTGACTTACAGACCACAAATGCTGAGAATTTAACCAAAAAGTGACGAGGGTCCTGCAGTGAATGTTTCATCTAAGGCTAAATTTCCATGCCAAGAAGACACCAAAATTATAACGAAGAAACTTACATGTATAAAAAAATGACCAAACCCCAGTAAAGACCCACTTATCTTGGTCTAAAGGTTTTGTCCAACTTACTTAAAGAGATTTTTGGAGGCCACTGTAAAACGATTTGACCCAGGGCACTATTCCTACCATTAGAAATTCTCCTGTAATTCTCAGGTACAGAGCTGAGGCATAAAGGTCCCGCTTTATCCACCCTGGATATATTATCAGGTGTAAAGGCCCTTCTTTATCCATCCTGAAATGTCATCCTAACCAGTCCCAGAGGACTCCCCAGGATAGAGAAGAGGAGAGTCAGGAGGAATATACTACTTCCTGAGTGACACTGGGCAGGGATGGAATCCAGTCTGGGATCGATGTACATGCCAAATGGATCTGTGTGTGTCAGCTTGGCTCATGCAGGGAGGCTCCATCCTTCTGGACACAAAGCCTATGGTGTGAGCAGGTGCCAGCTGAAGAAGAAGACAGTGGCTAAATGCTCCAGAATCAGACTGGTGGGTCTGGATCCTAATTTCAAAACTTGGTAGCTGTGGGATCTCAAAGAATTACTTTACTTTTGTTTTCTCAGCTGAACTAAACACAATGGCCACTATTTATAGGAAGATGAGCAGGGGCAGACCAGACAGTGTCCTGGGAGAGAAGAAGGAACTGGGGTGCAGGACACAGCTCTCCAAGGCCATCTCAGCTGTGGAGGCCCTGCTTTCAGCACTGAACACCCCTTTGCAAGATAGGGGACAATTTTTTTAGAAAAATACACATGAACTTAAGAAAACATCACACAGACCAATGTTGTTTCATGCACCGGGGCCTGGAAACCACTGCACAAAATATCCATTGTGGTTTAATCCTGCACTGGTTTTAATTATATTTTTAAAGAGAAACCTTTAAAATTTTCTCATTTATGCTTCAAGTATGAAAATGCAACTTTCACCAGATCCATGTACCCTCCCTAACTGCTTCTATTTCAGAGTTTGAGAGAAGAATCGGCAGCGCTGGGGATCGCAGATAATCAGAGAATAGGCACTACCCCCACTTTTTCTGAGCATTTATCATGTCCCGGGGCCCACGCTGGACTTGACCTCCTTACGGTGCTTATGGCAGAGTGAGGTGGAAGGAGATGAAGCAGGTTAAACGCTATGAGAATGGCGCCTGGGAGCCTGCAGGAGCATGTTGAACCAGAAGAGCAGAGGCTGGGGGCACTTCCCAGAGTTGCTGAACGCTGAGCTGAGTCTGGAAGAATCTATAAGGCAGGCAAAGGTACAGGGTGCACTCAGGCAGGAGGAGTAAAGAGTGCACAGGCATGGAAGGCAAGAGAGCCTCCACATTCGATCAGTTGCAGTTGTTCACGTGGCTGGAGTATCAGAGAATGTGGTGAGGTGGGATGTGGCCAATAGGAACTGAGGATGGAGAGGGGCCAGATCTCCGTGCTGTTCCTAATTAGCTGAGACATCTTCTCTTCCTAAACAGTGCCTCAACAGACATATGTACCACCATAAACATTTACTGATTTTAATCCTTCAAGTGGAATGGTAAAGCAGAGAAAGCCTGTGGGTAGTTGCTCAAATGTTTTCACATCAGTAGTCCCTATAATTACCTTTTTCTTTCCCATTTGAAGGGAATTCTTCAGGCAATGATGTTTATATTTCTGTGACTATCTTTGAAATACCGGTCTTTGAAATTGCTCTTTGTTGAAAAGCTATTTTCAACAAATTGATCTTGATTACACATTGATTTGTTCTATTGACCACAGCTGATTTTTCAAAAAGGCCTCAACTTTCAGCTTAGCGATACTACCATTATTGGGCTACTATTGTATGCCTGGCACTGTGCTGAGTGCTTTTGAAATGTCTTTATTTAGTCCTCATAACAAATCAATCAGGAATATACAGTTATTATTTCTATTTTGTGGGAGAGAAAAATGAGGCTTGATAAAGTAAATGAGGCCTGATAAACTATAAATGGCAGATCTGGGATTCAGTCTGTTTGATTCTGGTTCACTCCACTGCTGCCTCAAAACACTTTTGAGGAGAACAACTTAAAACCAGGTGTGTGGGAGCTGCTTCACAGTGGAGAGCCGAGGTCTTAGACCAGAAAAACATTTTTTTTCTTTTTTTTGAAGAAAGAAGGCAGCAGAGCAACAGCCAGTGAATGTTCCAAGAGCAGGTGGGAGAGATCTAAGGTCCGCAGAGATCATCCTGTCACCGGAACTCTGAGGTGAGACACTTCTGAGGTATTTTAGTGCTCATTTCTGTAAAACCCCATTCTCTGAAGAACAGGTTTTAGGTAATAATAATGTATCAATATGGGTTCATTAATTGTCACAATATACCGTACTCATGTAAGATGTGACTCGGAGGGGAAACGGTGACAAAGGAATTCTGTACTCTCTTTACAATTTTTCTGCAAAGCTTATAAAAAATAAAGTTTATTTTAAAAACAAATCATTCCCCAAAGTTACGTGCATATTCCAAAGAACTTTTTATCCTTAGAAACTTTCAGAAGCAATTGATTTACATACTATAAGATTATGGCCCAGATTAGACTGAGCAGTAATCATTAATGACTAAAGTTTAGTGTCGAAATTCTAAAATTATACACTGGAGTATTTGTGTGTCTCTAAATCTTACCATATATGTCATTGATTCCTGACGCTTTTTTTTTTAAATTTTATAGACAAAGCATGACTGGCAAAAATTATGTGTCACATACTTTATAACTTTGTTATCGGTATCTTTGGGAAGTGAACTGCATTTAGCTGACCCAGGCCCCTCTGTCCATCTTTTAAGACCTGTTGCGTTGTAGTCATCATGCCTGGGGTTGAGGTAGAGGCTTCCAAAATGCTGATCTCATGATACCAGGCTGGTAGGCTACCCACCTTTTTCCTCCATTAATTCTCAGGCACACGAAGGTGTTTTCTGGTCCTAAGCATCCCATTCTAGATGTGCCCATTGTGGAGGCATGGTTGTTACATCCTCAATGCTTTCACTGGGCTGGTTTTCCTGTTATCTGCCCTGCCCTAGCCAGATAGAGAGAGCACGTTTTATGAAGAAACCAATTCCCTTAGTCAAGATCTTTCAACTCCATGTTACTTTCATCCCCATTCTTCAGGCAGAGAGGAGAAGGGAGGCTCTTGTCTGAGACTGAATGGCTAGGCAAAAGGCCAGCAGCTGGGCAGAGGGAGAAAGATACTCAGAAAGGCTTGCTTCCCAGGTCCCCATCCCAACCACACCATTACTCTCATTTTTAAGATAACAACAAATGAGGCTGGTCAACATGAGTTTAATTATTATCCAGAAAGCCATCAAGGGTTGAATGAGCTCACTCACAGAGGCCACTGGATTTCAGGAATAAGGATTTTCATCTTTCTGGACTGGGAGAGTTGGGTCATACAAAAGAACCTAAGCTTTACTGAATTCAGACCCACATTTCATTTCCTAGCCAAGGATCATCTTGAAGCAGAGTAGGAAGCAACGCTTCCCTGAAGAAGAGGGTTAGGACCTGAGGTTGGTTCAGTGGGGCAGCAACTTATTGCTTTCATGGTGTGCTTATAGTGCAAAACTTAGTGAGAATGGTTCTCAAGATATTTAGTGTACTCTGTCCCTACTATGGTGCTTATGGCGTACCACCATAAATCCCTTCTTTAACAGGATTCAGAGACTTGTTGACCAGTCCTTCTACAGATTGGGATCTAGAAAAGTCAGTTCCTTCTTTGGATTGAGATTTTTCAAAATCCTTGTGTAAGGAAATATGGATCTGCTAGCCATCTTCCTTGGAGAAGATATCTACATCAACTATAAGATACAGCACCGAGGTCATCAAGAGTGAGAAAGTGTTGGACAACCACACAGGCCCTTCGGCTTGTGAGGGGCTTCCTCTGGGGTTAACAGGAAAAGAGATGAGGGCCAGGAAAGGGGACTGAGCCTGAGATTCCAGTTCAGCTCCTCACTTCTAGGGCAGTCTCACCAATCAGTGAAGGATATTGTGCTCTGGATCCCTTATTTACTCTTCCTGTGATGAAACAAACAAGAGATGGACATAGTCAGCCATTCTCCAAAGCCAGAATCAGCCTCTTTGGAAACCTTGTGGTTTTCTAAAGTGTTGTAAGAAAATGAATGGAAACCAGTAAATTTCAGGGACTTAGCAAGGCTAAGCAAGGCTGAAGTACAAGGTCACATAGCCTCTGGAAGACCATCTATATCTCCAACGGTCTTATCTGACTCCAAAGTTCAGACCCCTTCTATGATATCTGAGCCTCTCACACTAGGGTGTAGTTATTTAGGGCTGCAAAAGGGAGAGGAATGGAAGCCCAGTATGGAATAGATATGAATATATAAATTCCTAAACAGTGTCGACACTAAGAGCTGGGCCCTCATTTCAGATCCAATGATAACCATCCAAAAAGTTGGAATTAACATTTAAAGAGCAGTTGCTGTAGGACCCATTGAGTATTCCAAATCATGTGATGCAGAAAGAAAAAGTGAACTCTTGAGATAAATTCCACTCATTTACCCCAGTCACTGACTCTTCAAAGGAAAAGCTCTTATTAGCCCATTTAGGTGGTTTAGGGCTGAGGGACATGCCCAGAATCCCTAAATAGAAATAAGTATTGGTCATCAGAGCAGTATGGCCAGGTCCTTTCTGGCCAGGAGGTCACCTCAGGCTCCAGGGGTCACTTGTTCAGCTCTGGTATCTCAACAGCCAAAGCGAATTATTCACTTTGTGAGGTAAAGAACACCCACCCACCCCCAGATTGTCAAATGGAGTTTTCCAGTATAAAATGTCTTAGTCGCTTGGAATCCGGCCAAAGTAAACTCCTGGTGCTGACCCACCCCTACCTCTGAGCTGGCTGGGAAGGGGGAGAGGGAAATCCCCAAACAAATGTCAAAGCAGCTGGTCAGCTTGTTCCGTGGCCTTCCTGTCCCTGGGGCAGGCCTACTCCAGGTGACACAGGATCTGAGGAAAGATGTGGCAATGAGCAGACCATGGATGGGCTGTCAATGGCATCTCTGTTTGGTTCCAGGCCTGAGTGGAGCCATGGATTGCATAAGAGTTTGGCAGAAGGGTGCAGCCAGGCGGAAGCACGCGGTTTCCAGCAGTGTATAATCATCTTTGATTTCTCTGTTTGTTCAGCCGCTTTTATGTGGTGGGGGAGGCAGCAGGGCAGGAGGAGGAGCAGGATTCAGACACACTGCCATCTTCTGTTTCCTTCTGCAGAACAAACAGCCCCAAACACATCCCTGTGGCCAGGAAATTACAACCGCCACTCAGGTCCTATCTGGGGGAGGGGCTTGCCTGCAGCCAGGTCTTGGCCTAAGAAAGCCAGAGATTGCCCTAAAGTCAGGCCCTTGGCCAGGTGCATATGAGCCCTGTGGGTGGCCAGGAGGTGGGGGCCTGACTGCTGACAGTGCCTGTTGTTGTTTGCCCTCTTGGCCGTGAGGCCTGCAGCGGCCTCGTCTGATTGTGCAGATCACTCTTGCAGGCCATGTCCATCCAGAAAGGCAGTTTTTCAGGTTTTGTGCCTTGCCAACCAATGTCCCTTTCTCTCTATGCCATCACCTCTATATTGGTACCAGGTTGGCCATGCTGGAATCCTGGGCATGAGGAAGTAACCAGTTTAGACAGTGACATTTCACTTGATAAAAACACAAATTCCCAGCATCCTTTCGTCCTTATTTAGCAGGAGTTGAGGAGCACTGTCCCTGTCAACATCCTGTTCACTGGCTGTACTCCCCACTCGTCCCTATCACCTCACACCTGAGGTCTCTTCATTTAGGTATTTTATTTTCCTGGCTCTTGAAGATATGTTTAGGACAAATCCCCAGGTCTATCTTAACTCTAATCATCTGACATAATCATCTGCTTACCTCTCTGATTCTTCCAGTAAACTATGAGCTCCTTGGGCAGGGACTCAAACTGGTCATTCCTTTATTCATTCAACAGCTGTCCTTGGAGTGCTCACATTGCATCCCTGGCCAGTCATATAGTCTCCGAGTGCCCAGTGCTGGTCATTTTGTTAGGAATATAGTGTTCACCGTGGGGCTTCCAGTGCCTGGCACTCAGCACTTGTTCTCTCTGTGTTTAGATTAAATAATTAAATGACTAATTCTTCCTTGTGAAGCCTGTTGATCTTGGCAATGTAGTTCTATTACCAAATATGCCCATGCCCTCCACCTTATGAGCAGGTTTATTGATAGGGTGCACCTTGTTTTGCAAGTCTGTTTGTATGAACTTGTGTAATGTTGTGCTCATCTATTTCCCTATATTCAGATATTTTCTAATCCCCAGTTTGCATCCATAACTTCTCTTTTTCACCACTCCCTGCCCTCTCCAGTCCTGCTATGCTGCTTGTATAACATCTGTGTACTCACCTCACTCCTGGGACCTCCATGTCCTTGCTTACATTGACCCTTCTGTCCAGAATGCCCTTAGCCATGTCCTTTCCTTAGCCTCATTACCAGCTCTCCTGGCCGGCTCCCAGTCACATTAGACTCAGCTCAGATATCATGTTCCCCTGGCCCCTGGGGTGATATGTCCGGCTGAGTAGGAGCCTCTGCTCTCTGCTCTCATTCCCGTGTAGATCTTTTATGCATCTGTCTCCACAACCGTGCTGATAGCCCCTGAGGACTGGCTCTTTTCTTTTCTGAGCCCGCAGGGCCAAGCACATCAGAGGAACTTTGTATACAGAGAGAGAGCACCATTCAGTCATGCTTGTGAATGAGACCCCAGCCTAGCCTACTGCCTGTTGAGCACCACATCCGTGTAGGTGCACCCTCCACCTTCACATCCTCAGCAGGGCCTACATTACCAGACAGGGCTGCAGCTGGCTTCTTGCTTTGCACAGAGTCTAGCTCGCTGTTGACATACCAAGTTCTTTCCCCTTCTAATTACTACCCATGCTCTGTGTGTTTTCTCAAGCTTTCAGTGTTTGAGTACACGACATTCTCTTGCTCTTCATTTGAAAACAATGCCATCTGTTCACTAGATGGAAATTCAGGAAAGCTTCAGAAAAGCCACCAGAAGTTTGCTGCAGAACAGCCCCAAAATACCTCAGTGGGATTCTGGGTGAGAGGCAGATAAGGGTATGAAGGAGCAACTAAGAGTCCTTAGTTTTGTGTGCTTTTTTCCCCTGTTTTTCTTCCGTGTTGGGAGTTCAGAATTCTTCTTTCAGACCTGTTTCAGTAGGAACCTTGCTGCCCATGAACTGGCATCCCCCTTACAGCTCAGCCTGGCAGCCGAAGGGCGATGGTATTCTCTGGGATTCATGGCCCACTCCAATGTATCAAACACTCACAGAGTGCTTGTGCCTACTGTGTACATGTCTGCTGACAGGCACCTTGGGGCCACAGAGACCCGTAAGACATTCACAAGGCTCGGCTGGCGGGCCAGTGGAACAGACACACAAATGCACACACACCGTGGCAAGAGGCAAACTGAAACAGGCGGCGTGGTGAGGGTCAAGCCAACTGCTGTGCAAAAGCAGCAGTTCTGATTATCAGTGAATTCTGAAAATGTTGCTCCTATGCTTAAGGCCCTTCAGTGTTTCTCCCTTGCTTTCAAGGTGAAGTCCAGATCCCTAATAAGGTGTTCAAGGCCTTCTGTGATCCAGGTCTGGACTGCTCCCAACTTTCTTTGTCTCTTTGCTGCTTCCCCTGACTCACACCCTGTGCTCCTGTGGGACCTACCTCTCCCCAAATGAAGCATGTTCTTTTACCTCTCTTCCATCTGCAGTTCTCTTTACCTGTAATGCTGTCTTTTATTTCCACCCCAATTTTTAGATTCAGCTCAGGTGTCCAGTCCCAGGAAGACCTCTCAGACTGAAACAGGAATTTGCCTCTTACAGCCTTCCACACCCTGTGCCCCTCACTTCCCTCCTTATAATTGTCCATCTTCTCCACTGGATGGCGAACTTCTTGGGGACAAGGACTGAGTTTTCTTCTCTATGGCCTCACAGAATAATAAAATACAATAAACCTAATAGATACGGTTAAGTATATGTTAAAAATCAACCTTGTTAAATTCATATTGTGACAATCAGGGAAGTCTCTATGCAGCAAAAATTCAGAAAATGAGATTTAGTATAATTGGTGGAGAAAGGGAAAGGATATTTCAAATTGAAGAACAATTTATTGGGATACACTTGAAAGAGTTTAGTAAATATTTATGGCTCTAGTTTGGCTGAATCTTATAAAGGTACCCCTACCCTATGATCCAGCAATTTCATTCCTGAATATTTATCCAAAAGAACAAAAGTATTGTCTACAAAACAAGTCCACAAAAAGACTCATACAGGAATGTGTTTGGAAGTTGTATTCATAGACGTCCCATCAATAAGAGAATGGATAGACAAATTGTAGAATATTCATGCATAGGAGACTATGCAGCAATAAAAGAGAAAAACCTCTGAGTTCATGCAATAACATGGATAAACCTCCAGAGCATGATGAGTTTAAAAATTGGGTAAATACAAAAGAGAACATACTAAATGACTTCATTTATAATGAAGCCCAAGGACAGATTGTTCCCTATAAGGAAACTTCAACTCAATTTAAAAAAATCATTTCTTGGCTACCAACTGTGTCCTTGATGCTCTGTTGGTACTGTTCTGGTCACATTCCAGGTGTACTGGGGGATCCATTAAGGAAGAAAACAAACAAAACTCCCATCCCTCGAGGTGCTCACACTCTTCCAGGTCAGCTGGAAGGGCTGGCTGATATCTGTCCTCACAGAGGCGGCTGACCTCCTTCAAGGGCTTGTTGACATGAGGACTGGCGAGTGCCCAGGATACTTACCCAGGTGATTTGGATCACACTGGAATTTGGTTAGCAGTACTTTGAAGTATTCCAACAGTATTTGCCTTGCCTGGTGATAAGCAGATGCTTGGCAAAGGGGATTGAGCACAAGGTTTGCTTTTTATATCAGAACATAGGCCTCCGAGACTGTGGGAATGGGTGCTCTGAAAGGCGGTCCCCTCCTGGGGCAGGCCCTGTGCTGGGAATGTGACGCAGACTGTGCATCAGAGGAGGCCCTCCGTCCAGGCCTACAGGGGGAAGGGTGGAGGGGCTGCCCCATCCCTCGGTACTTCCCACCCACAGGCACAACCAGGCATCCAAAACAGAGTCATTTAGCAAGGCGTTTTATGGAAGGAAATGGTTGTAGAAGTAAACCAAAACTGCCCTAATGTAACATGAAGAAGCTAAAGTGGAAGTGGCCATTTTTCATTAACGTATTCACTTAGATTGGGGAGATAAAATTAGTGATGCTTAGTATAAGAAATTTGGGAGTATTAAGAAACAAACCACATTGCAACAATCCATGGTTTACAGTTAGTAGGAAATTAGCATTGCCTAATGTGCTGAAGGAAGCTTTATGGTACCTGGACTGCAATGTGCGTCACTTAAGGAAGTTATTATCCTCGTAGGTTTGACAAGGCAATGAATGGTACAGAAACCAACAGCTAATCTCGTCTCAGGGAACAAACGGAATGCGCCTCTGCTGATTTGTATGCTGGCCAGACCACACTCATCTTGCACGGACTGTGCTCACATGTTCTCTACCATGTCTGCATCTGCCTTCCTTCCTCCATTTATCAATGTCACCTTGGGGCCAGCCCTGATGAATGGGGGTAGGACGGAAGCTGTGGGTCACAGAAGCCAGGACAGATCACATGCAATTCCTGACTTCTATAATTTTTATTCTTTAATGAAGGTCAACACAGAAGGGAAAAATAAACACAAGAAGAGCACCTGGGGAGCTAAGGGAATGTGAGGATGCAACGATATGCTGGGTGAGCTGCTGCTCTTCTCATACCAGTCCTTCTCACAACACTGTGGTGCCTCCCCCCTCCCCTGCTTAGTATAGGGAACACCTGAAGGGGTACCATTTGTGTGGGTCTTCTGACCTTTATTATTAAAGCTTCATTTCCAGGAACCTGACTTATTTCAGTCACCCTGTAAGTTATTTTGAGCATGATGGTTTGGAGGCCTTTAATGGTTTTTATACCTTCTCTGCTACTGAACACCAACATGTTACAATCCAGCATTTTTGGAAAACACTGCTGCAGAATCTGAGCCATATCTGGAGTGCTTAATTAGTTCCAAGAATGTTTACTATAATTAAATAAGAGACTTAATTAAATAAGAGACTACCATACAAAAGGTTACAAATCAGCCATCGAAATAATATTGTAGGCAAATATTTACTAGAATGTTAAATGGGGAAAAAAATACCATGTATACATGTAAGTTAGTGTGTGTGTGAGCATGAGCGTGCATATACATGTATAGTATGTATAATAGGTCTAGAAGGGATATGAAACAAGCTATTAACTGGTATGTATCTTGGGTTCATAAAGTTTTAAACACTATTTTTGCTTATCTGCATTTTCTAAATATTCTACAGTGACTATTTATTTACTTATTTTTTAATTTTATTTTGGTATCATTAATCTACAATTACATGAGGAACATTATGTTTACTAGACTCTCCCCATCACCAAGTCCCCCCCACAAACCCCATTACAGTCACTGTCCATCAGCGTAGTAAGATGCTGTAGAATCACTACTTGTCTTCTCTGTGTTGCACAGCCCTCCCCGTGCCCCCCACCACATTATACATGCTAATCGTAATGCCCCCTTTCTACCCCTTCTACCCCTTGTCCCTCCCTTCTCACCCATCCTCCCCAGTCCCTTTCCCTTTGGTAATTGTTAGTCCATTCTTGGATTCTGTGATTCTGCTACTGTTTTGTTCCTTCAGTTTTTGCTTTTTTCTTATACCCCACATGTGAGTGAAATCATTTGGTACTTGTCTTTCTCCATCTGGCTTATTTCACTGAGCATAATACCCTCTAGCTCCATCCATGTTGTTGCAAATGGTAGGATTTATTTTCTTCTTATGGCTGAATAATATTCCATTGTGTATATGTACCACATCTTCTTTATCCATACATCTACTGATGGACACTTAGGTTGCTTCCATATCTTGGCTATTGTAAATAGTGCTGTGATAAACATAGGGGTGCATATGTCTTTTTCAAACTGGGCTGCTGCATTCTTAGGGTAAATTCCTAGAAGTGGAATTCCTGAGTCAAATGGTATTTCCATTTTGAGCTTTTTCAGGAACCTCCATACTGCTTTCCACAATGGTTGAACTAGTTTACATTCCCACCAGCAGTGTAGGAGGGTTCCCCTTTTTCCACAACCTCACCAACATTTGTTGTTGTTTGTCTTTGGATGGTGGCGATCCTTACTGGTATGAGGTGATATCTCATTGTGGTTTTGATTTGCATTTCTCTGATGACTAGCGATGTGGAGCATCTTTTCATGTGCCTGTTGGCCATCTGAATTTCTTCTTTGGAGAACTGTCTGTTTAGCTCCTCTGCCCATTTTTTAATTGGATTATTTGCTTTTTGTTTGTTGAGGTGTGTGAGGCTCATTATATATTTTGGATGTCAACCCTTTATCAGATCTGTCATTTATGAATATATTCTTCCATACTGTAGGATACCTTTTTATTCTATTGATGTTGTCCTTTGCTGTACAGAAGCTTTTCAGCTTGATATAGTCCCACTTGTTTATTTTTGCTTTTGTTTCCCTTGCCCAGGGAGATATGTTCATGAAGAAGTCGTTCATGTTTATGTCCAAGAGATTTTTGCCTATGTTTTTTTCTAAGAGTTTTATGGTTTCATGACTTACACTCAGGTCTTTGATCCATTTTGAATTTACTTTTGTGTATGGGGTTAGACAATAATCCAGTTTCATTCTCTTACATGTAGCTGTCTAGTTTTGCCAACACTAGCTGTTGAAGAGGCTGTCATTTCCCTATTGTATATCCATGGCTCCTTTATCATATATTAATTCACCGGTCTGTTCCACTGGTCTGTGGGTCTGCTCTTGTGCCAGTACCAAATTATCTTGATTACTGTGGCTTTGTAGTAGAGCTTGAAGTTGGGAAGCGAGATCCCCCTTGCTTTATTCTTCCTTCTCAGGATTGCTTTGGCTATTCGGGGTCTTTTGTGATTCCAAATGAATTTTAGAACTATTTGCTCTAGTTCATTGAAGAATGTTGTTGGTGTTTTGATAGGGATTGCACTGAATCTGTAGATTGCTTTAGGCAGGATGGCCATTTTAACAATATTAATTCTTCCTACCCACGAGCATAGGAGGAATTTCTATTTATTAGTGTCCTCTTTAATGTCTCTTAAGAGTGTCTTGTAGTTTTCAGGGTATACGTCTTTCACTTCCTTGGATAGGTTTATTCCTAGGTATTTTATTCTTTTTGATGCAATTGTGAATGGAATTGTTTTCCTGATTTCTCTTTCTACTAGTTCGTTGTTAGTGTATAGGAATGCAACAGATTTCTGTGTATTAATTTTGTATCCTGCAAATTTGCTGAATTCAGATATTAGTTCTAGTAGTTTTGGGTGGATTCTTCAGGGTTTTTTTTTACATACAATATCATGTCATCTGCAAACAGTGACAGTTTGGCTTCTTCCTTGCCAATCTGGATGCTTTTTATTTATTTGTGTTTAATTTTTATACTTTTATAAGACTTTATGTATAAATTAACTCAGTATAAAATATGCCTCTGCCTGAATTGGTGATTCAGCTTTGAAGATAGAAAATAAGATCACTGTCAGGAAAAACACAGGCTCCCAAGTCCCTTCT
The DNA here is from genome assembly GCF_040802235.1 of Manis javanica. Classification (NCBI taxonomy): domain Eukaryota; kingdom Metazoa; phylum Chordata; class Mammalia; order Pholidota; family Manidae; genus Manis; species Manis javanica. The sequence goes on from NC_133166.1 coordinate 90,234,753, forward strand.
GCTGCTCAGATGTGGACAAAGACACAATACTACACAGTAAATTTTTCTTTATAGAGAAGTGTATATATGGGAATTTTATGTAGCCACTGCACTTTATAATCCAGGATTCAAGTTTAAGATTGCAAAAAAGCTTCTATCTGGGGCATCCCTGATGGAAAATTCTAACGTTTTCAATTCTTCAGTCTGAGTGAGTTAATCATAGTACCTTTGCTTTGAGGATTGTAGGATCCTATTTCCCACTCCCTACTCAGACCTTAAAGAAACTGAAGGAAAGATCCAGAAGAACTGATGGAAAGATAGTCTAGACGGAGAGAACAGATTGACCTTTTTCTTTAAGTTTTTCCCCTCAGGAACTTGTTAACAAGACCCTTTTGGCTTATCCATAGTCTTCAGCAAAACTGTGCAAAGACCATGTGGGCTTGTATGATTTGTTTTCCCATCTAAAAAGGAACTGGATCTTCCTCTTGATCCTTCAGTCTTACAGATCACAGGAAAAAATGAAAATTACACGAATAGAAGTGAGCCACTGTTTCACCACTGCCTAGCCACGTAACTTTGGAGATATCACCTCTCATGTACAAAATGAGGCAATCCCTGTCTGCCACGACACTCTATTCTTTAGGCAGAACTCTAAGAGACTGAGGTCCTACACTGGCTGGGGCAGCTTCATAAGACCATTCTGATTTAATGATCATAAGTATGACCCAGATATATAATATGTAGTGTTATGAGAAGTTGTGCTGCTTGTAGGACACTCACATATTTGTGGCTTCACTGAATGGCTTTCTCTATTTTCTTTTCTCCAATGGACACAAATTTTCTGGCCTCCACCAATGCATAGCATGATAGACAAGGCAGCAAGAAAGGCCACTGACCCAAGGAAACAAAAGCAAGAGGTCACAGTTATGGAAAAGGGAAAGAGAGAGTGACAAGGGGAACAGTGAAATCTCGACACCAGCTGGAAAGCAGAACATGAAACCATGTAAATCAGCTTCGTACACTGAAGGGCACATATATCTGTTTCAAGTGTATTAACACTAGGCTGTTCCTTGAGATGAGATACTCAGCTTAGGTCTCTTAAAGAAAGTCTGGGAATTTTTGGATCTTTAGGAAGCCCATGTCATGAAACATGTCTTCAAACTGAAAGTTATTCATAGTCCCCAAACTGGTGCCCCTTCCTAATGCTAAATGCACAGATCAGCTTGAAATCTTTCTAGAAAGCAAATTCCTGGAAAAAGTACTGGAATTGATCTAAAGTCCTGGAATTGAGTCTGATGTCTGCTAATCACAGGCAAATCATTTACATATGGAGACTGTTTCCTCAATTGTGAGATGGGAGGGTGAGCCCCACCCTGCCTGAGTGACTATGAGGATGGGTGAAAACCCACTGCGTGACAGTGGAGGTTGTGCCACTGGCAGTAGGGTTGGGGTGTCCCCCTGCATCACATGTGATCAGGGCTGGCATGTCCCCCTGCATCATATGTGATTGTGAGGCTGTGCTCACAGCACGCAAGCTTACAGGTTAAGTAACAAGCAGAGTGATTATAACAAATGCTCTCTCCATTTGTCATCAGGTTGCAAAACATAGATTTTGTTTCAGTATCTGTTTCTTTATGTTTCAAGGAACAGGACCCATGGCTTCCTTTCTCACCACTAACCCTGACACCTACCAGGCCACAGCTTCATGCCTGTGTAGCCTCCGGAGGACATTTGACAGCCACTGCCAATGTCATTACTGTTGTCCTTTTTCTGCTCCACATTGAGACTACATCAATCAAGAGACTTCTTGTGCTTGATGAGTTTTCCCAGCTCTTAACACTTGGGGGTACTGGCACAAGGCAGGGCTGTTGGGGTCTTGAGTGCTTATTAGTTTAGTAATTGAAACACCTGTGGTACTTACTGCTAAGTGTCCGAAGACATGACATTAAAGTTTCGCCATTGGCACTGGTGGCTCAGTAGGTGAGCCCTGCTGGCACGTGGGGTTGGAGCAGAGGAGCTGAAGGTCAACCGTGGCACCTGCTCAGAGGGCCATCACCTCCCCATCTGTGATCATCAGACTTGCATTTCCATGTGAATGAACCAAGGGAAGAGAGTGTCTCTGAGTTTTATAGGTCTTTCATTCTCTTCCTTTCTTTAAAAATTGGACCAGAAACTCCAGTCCTTTCAGCCTTCTTCCTCTGCCTGAAGTCCTGCTGGTAATATTAGTGCTAATGGGGCTGTGGACCCTGCCAACTCAGAGTGAAGAATAGGTCCTGTGGCCTAATGAGGAGCCCTGAATGGAAATGAGAATCAAACATGCATTGAAAATACTCGGTTCTCAGCCAGTCATCCCTTCCCTGCCCCTCACCATCTCAGGGTGCCGAGCCCAGTGCCAACAGAAGGTGACCTGCCAAACTGATACCCTGTTAGCTTGGGGAAAGGCACTTAGCTGGGACCCAGGAGCATACCCTCAATTCGTTTCTCTCTGCTCAGGAACTGCCAAAGCAAGAGCTGAAGTGCAGGGGCAAATGGGAATGGGGACAGGGTTCATGTTGACGGAGCAGAATGAAAAATCTGAGGGATGGGAAGCAGGAAGTCAAACATGAGGTGAGGGGTTCTTATAGCTACTGCACCTAGGAAAAATATACCTATAAACACACTTAAATAACATTCCCTTATTCACACCCTTTCACTAAAGAGAAAGCCAAAGGAATTGTATTTAATAAGCTTCTTATTTTAACACAATCTAAAAGGTAAGCTATGTAGTCAACCTGAAAACCCATCAGTAGGAATGCACTGTGCCCTGAGCAGAGAACTTTCATCAGCATTTTTAGTGGAAAAAGAACAGGGGAGGGAAAGTAGCAAAGAAAATGATTCCAGTTCTGGCTCCGGGGCAGGTCAGCTGCAGGAACAGAGCTCGGTTCTCTCTGAGTCCGGGCACCCTGGTGTGTGCAATGGGATGGTAATGCACGCCTAACTGTTCCCAGCCCGTTGTCAGACTTCCTGAGAGAACCCACAGAAGGGCTTTGTCCGCCAAGGGACCGGCAAATGGGAGGTGTGGGTAGGTGATTAAAGGGATTTTTAGGAAAATGAATTAGTTAGATATCTGGAGGCAGGGAAGCTAGCTAAGCAGCTAGGGAATAGGCTAGTAGGCTAAAAGCAGGGAACCCCCCAAATTATGAGGGTTCAGCTAATAAAATCAGCACTCAGTATTAAAAAGTAGGCTGTTCAGGCCAAAGTGAATGGAACAACTCAACAGTAGCCAAAGAGCTAGCCATGTTGTTAAAGAGCATGTTGACAGAGGTCCACTGCCAGCATGAAAGCCAGCGAACAGCGGAGCACTGACTGCATCTCCAGAATGATCCAGAGAAATGGTGATGAGACATTCCCAGGAGGAGCTGGGCTATCATGGCTTCATTCCCTTTAGACCACACAGAAGTTCCCTACCTTGACTCAGGTTCACCAACCCCCCCTTCTGACCATGTACTGACTCATGTGGACATTTCTGACCAGGGACAAATGTGCATCAAAGAACTTTATAGTTTTCTGTAAGGCCAGTACATATTTTTACTGTAATTCTTTATACATCTCCCTCAGGGTCCAATTTGGGACAGTGACATGATTAAGTTTTTACATCTAGAAGGCTGAGGGAGTGCTGTAAGCTCAATATGTAAGATCCCCAAGGACCTGCTAAGTTGGACGACTTCTGAGCATCTAGTGGGCATCTCCTGGACTAACACACTTCCCTCAAAAGGACAACGGCTTTGAAAGTCTAAAAAGCTGACTTGGACCAAGGTTAGGGCTAGAGGAATGGAAAGGGAGAGAGAGGTTTCAGAAAGGCTTTATAACAACACAGGTTTGTGCAGGGGTGAAGGGGCAAAAGAGATGAAGCATCGGTGAATTATTTAAGTTTTATGAGTAGTGGATTGGGAAGGGGTAGGCAAGAGAGTCCCTGTTTGGTGAACACCATGATTAGGTTACTTTTCCTCCCTCTTGTTCTCATGGAATTGTCACTAATTGGTATCAGGTTTTTTTTTCCTCCTCAGAACAGTCAAAAACTCAGAATCCTTCTTGACCCAAAACATTCCAGGAAGCACTCTAAGAGGTGGGAACTAGTGCATGGTATGAAATCATGAGATGTCTGTCATCTTGGAGCTGATAGGTCATTACTCACCAAATATTCATTGGCTAATTGTTGATAATAACCATGGGCAAATCGCTTAGATAACTTCTTGACTCTAGGAAAAAATTAAGAAAAGACCAGTTGACTATCTTTGATATATCTCCAATAGGGACCACAATCAAATTTGGAAAGTTCTAACATTCCCCAGGTGTGCTGTCTGATCATATTTCCTGTCTCATCAGTGGAGAAGGAGAGAAACCTTTGATGTAAGCAGAAGCTAGTGATAAGCTCAGAATACATGCAAACTCTTGCCCATTAGAGACCCAGTTGTCTTCCTAAATGCAGAAACTCAGGAAGCTATTATACACCTCTCTAATAAAGATAGGGTTAGACTTTTATTTAGTAGAGCCGGGGTTGTCCTGGGAGCTGTCCCCTCCCGCTCCCACGCTCCAGTCCCTGTGTGCTCGCACCACTGGGGGCCACAGTCTCTCCTCCTCCCTCTAGCGACATTGCAGAACACCTCTGTGAGCTGCCATGCAACAGCCACAGATCTTGTTCTACAGAGTTTAAATTCCACAAAGAGATGATCAGGGAATGGGGTGGCTGAATGGCTGGACTCTAATTCACTGGAGACTCTATGAAATTTGGGACTTTTTTTCTGTTTAGCAGCGTCTAAAGCCATTCTAGTCACAGTAGCTTCAATGACACACCTGCCTCTCAAGCTCACAAAGTTTGCCTTGAAAGTCACCACTAGGCCAGCTTCTTGTGTGGGCCTTCAGGTCTTTGGGAGGTCCTTGGGAGGTCTGTGGGATTAAGCCTTAAGGAGCACTGGACATGGGGATGCATCTCAATTTCAGGCATATCACATCCGCTGCCAATGTGGCTTCCATGACCCAGGTTTTAAATTCACATCTGGGGTGTGGGTGGGTGCTCTTGACCGGTACTACTGTGGGCCAAGTATTCTTGCAGTAGTAAACTTGTGGATAGTAACTGTGGCCTTGACGAAAGGGTTAGAAGAGCATTTAGGCCATAAAAGATTTCGCTATCAGTGAATGAATGACCACTGCAGGATTTCTGTGACCTAAAGCACCTTCTTCATTGAATAAAGGATTCTCTTTACTAATATAAAACTAATCCAAATAAATAAATAAACAAAAGTAGACTTTCGCAGGCCATGTGAGTGTGAGCCTGTTGTCAGATAATGCAAATGAATAGTAAAACTGAGTACAACCTCTCTCTGAAGTGGGAATAAGCTCTGCTGAAAATCGCAACTTCAGGCTTAGGAAGGGTTTGGTGTCAGTCCTTCTTCCTGGGATACATAAAACGAGAAGCTGTCAATTGTTTCTTGAAAGAAAGTAGAACAGAAAAAGATGAGTGCCAAGTTCTTAGCAGCCTGCAAATCCCAAATCAATATCAGAAAAACTTCTAATTCTCAAGTATCTTCTACATATTGAGCACTATCAAGGGTTTAGAGTGATCTACATGCATACGTGCCAATCCTCAGAGCATTGCTGCAAGGTAGATGTTCCTGCCTCTGTTTTAGTTTTGAGGGAAATGCTGTCTCCAAGGTCGCCCAGTAAGGAAATGGCAGAGCCAGGGGTAGACCCAGGTCAGCCTGACTCTGAAGCCCATGACTTCACTATCTCTCAGCCCTCAATTAGAAGAGCTCCCACTGCTCTGGTCATACTGAACTCTAATATTTCCAGATTTCTAGACTTTTCAAGCCAATCTGCTTGGCTGCAGCAGCATTCACCCATATAAGTCAGAGATATATTCCAAGAATGAAACCAACAAGACAGTGCTGCGGGCATCACCCCGTGGGTTCGACGATTCTCAGATGATGTGCTGTGGCCTCTGAAGGTATATCAATGGCTCCTGCTGCCAATGACTGGGGGCTTCATCACTGACTATGACCACAAGGACCCTCTGCTTCCTCTGACCCCAGGCCCCTTCCCATCCGACAAGCCTTTCTGCACATCCATGTTCCACCCTGGGGCCAGTCAGAACTCATGGATCTGTTGATTCCACATACAAATCCCAGGACTGTGCTATTGCGATCATCTCTCCAGACAATCCTCTCCACCATGGGGGGCTCCTGCTTCTTACCACTATGGACATGATGCTATGTGGAATGAGGACATCTCAGACAGACCTACAGTCTCCCTAAGCTAGACCCACAGGGCAGGTCTTGCATCCCCTCAAACACATTTGGCTCTTTCTATGGACCCAGGGGATTCAACCTCAAAGAGAGAGCAAGGACTCTCCTGTCAGAACCCCTGCACCTTCTCCATGCCTTACTCTCCAGCAACTGGAAGAGGTTTGCTCCCTCCTTGGAATGGGAATCCCAGGTCATAACCTGCTTCTTGTAACACTGTGGCTTAGGATAAGACCCTAAGGTCAGACCTCCAAGCTCTCACTGTAAAGGGAAACTTTGGGAAACTCAAAAAACCCTTTCTCTCTCCACAAATCTTGGCTTTCAAAAGGAATCCTCTCCACTGATTCAAAAGGGGCTAATTTGAAATTGAAAGCTGAGCAATGATTCCCTTGTTGGAGGCTATTTCTACCTAGCACCACCGAGTTCCTATTACTGATCTGTTTACCTGCGCGCAAAAATTAAGTACAGGAATCAATGGTCAGTGTTTAGCAACTTTTATAGAAATCAAAGAAATTTTATTTATGTTGTATTTAATAAAAACATTGTATCTTTACATTTATACTTATTCTTATTTCTAGTGATTCGTGCTTTGGTTGTATTTTACAAAATGATGGATTGGAAAGTTTTTCCAGAAAAACTGTCCTAGGCTCTATCTCAACTTCCCCTTTAAGAAATGGCATACCAGAGTCTCAATGAATGGAGAAGTCATAGAAAATGAGGACTTAAATACAAATATAGAATGGTTTACTATCTCAAAAAGGAAAAAGATCTTTATCATGCAGCCATTACATTAATTAAATTGAAAGAAAAAAATGTACCTTCCATTCTCATGGGAAAAAGAGAAGACTAAGTGATGTACAATCAACAGAGTATTTCATCCGATATAATTGCCCATTGGCCTATCTTATTGGAGCAAAGACTAAATTTGAATGGATTATAAGACTCTTGGGAAATGGTGCCTTGTGAGGCATTATACCCATGACTGCAGTTCATCCATTGTTAGGTATATTGGCTAGGTACAGGCTTAGTAGCAGTGAAAGGAGTCTCAAAAGTACAATGGCTTAAATGAGATAAAGTCGATTTATTTTCCATGTACTGGTCCAGAAATTGGTAGGGCAGGATCAGTGGGGTGGCTCTGCCACCTTCAACTCCCAGATCCCCTCCCCGGATCCAAGGAACGAATCCTCTTCTCACTGTCTCCCAGCCAGTGAAAGGTATCCCCAAATTAGCTCCTTTAAGAGCAAGACAGGAAGTCTTTAGCTAAATGGCCAATTGCCCAGTTAAAATTCTATTTCTATTAATGATGAGGAAAATAGATAAGTAAGTAATCTGCCACACTACAGTATCTTAACCAGGCTGAAAATTTTTTAAACCCCGAGCTTTCTGGACTTGTCAACACCTAGCCACTCATAATTTTGCATTTAGAAACCTAAATCATAATCATTCTTCCAGAACTTGCCAAGTTAAACATAAATTTGTACTGTGCTTGTAATTTTCCAATTTTCTTGAAAATTTTCCCCCAGGTGATTTGATAGTATTATGGTCATGAGATAAACAATAAAATAGATTCCCTAAAACAGTGTGGTTTTCCAAAACTGATTCGAGAATATATATATAAAGCCTGAGCAATTGTTAGCAAATAAAGAAGTTAAATCTCTAATAAAAAATCTTCCTACAAAAATACCCTAGTCCAAGTGACTGTAATGGGGTTTGTGGGGGGGACTTGGTGAATGGGGGAGCCTAGTAAACATAATGTTCTTCATGTAATTGTAGATTAATGATACCAAAAAAAAAAAATACCCTAGTCCAGATTGCTTCACTAGAAAATTCCACCAAATATTCAAGGAATAAGCAATTCCAATCCTATGTAAACTGTTTCAGAGAACAGTGTATAGACATAATGTGGGAAAAGGCATCCTGGGCTGGAACAGTCTGTGCAAAGGCACAAGGGAGACAAGGATAGAATGAATTGGAGAAATGGGTGCTTCAGTACAGAAGGAACTTGGGACTTTCTAGAGAGAAACAGAAGATGGGGCTGAGAAATCAGGCAGAAGTAAATATTTTTAAGCCCTTTTTAAGCCAAGGATGATGAGGAATTTTGTTTTATCCTGTAAACAATTAAGATCCAATTAAGTCAGATTAGACCTGCATTTACTTTACTGAGGGTCTGTGCTGTTAGATGATCCTGAGATACCCTTCCTATTTATGCAGGAAAAAATGTATGTGTAGAATAAAAGTTAATATCAACATTAACTGAAAACCTTTTGCTAATACCCTAGAAACAAAGAAGTTCCAGCAACCTTTGCCAGTGTCTTTAAAAGGTGCTTTAATCACCAGTCTCTACAAGGATTCAGATAAGCCTGAACCTGGGATGGCAGACATGCTAAGCACAAGCCACCTCACCTCATTCCTGGGCCCATAATATTTATGATAACAATAGCTAATATTTATTGAGTATTCTGTGCAAGATCCATTGCTAAGCAATTGGCATGAATTATCTCAACAAATCCTCATCATGACCTTGTGAAGCAGGTGTAATAATCTGTCATCATTTTACTGATGAGAAACAAGCCTGAAAGTGATAAGGTAACTTGCTCAAGGTCACTCTGCTAATAAGTGGCAGAGACTGAACTTGAACTTGCCTGTCTCTGACTACAACCCCCGTGCTGTTAGCTGGTATGCTGTCCTGCCCATGGCAGACATCGCTAATAGATCATTACGTTCTTTTTTCACTCAGCCCAGATTGGGCCTCCCAACTTCTTTTAGCACAATGCTCTAGGAAGCCATTATAGATAGATCTAGCTGGCACATGAGATAAGACTAATTGCTCCCCTTGGCCTACACCCTAGTGATGTCATCTCAGATGCAGCCTCAGATTTTGATTCAGCACTGTATAAGCCTGAACAACATTAAAAGCTGACCTGCCACCATAATCTGTGTTCTAGAATATTTACTTGGAGTTTTTACATTAAAAGACCTCCCTAAACTGCTTTTCCAAGCTGATCCAATTCGGCCAATATGTGGGTATGGAAAAATGACAGATGGAATTCGTGCTATCCACAAACTGTTTATATAAGTTTGCTGCCCATAAAGAATGACTTTGATCAGAAACTTGCAGAAGTGATTCCAGAAAGAGACTATGGCCTTTACGCTCCATGTTCCACATATCTGGATTGCTTGAATTAATGTAGAAGCTAGAAGCATTGTTGAAGACTCAGAATTGTTTTGGATTTTGGAAAAGATTAGTGTATCCCTAGATATTTCACATTATATAGCATTTTAAATGTCCCTTGTCATTCCACAAAACGTGGTAAGAAGTCAAGTATGTATGTTAATTTTATAGAGCCGTTCCAGGCAGATGATTCCATTTTAATGCAGCTGCTTTCCATTTTTATCTCCAAACTCTGTAACTGTCACAATTTGTCAGCAAACATTTACAATGCACAAATAATGCAGCAGCTTGGGATGGTTCAGGAATGAAGACTGGTAAGTTCAGGGCTGAGAGGAGGAGAGAGGTCTGACTGGACCAAGAAGGGGCCCAATCCCCTATCAAGAAAGAGAGCAACAGGAATGCCAACCCAGATCGGTGGCTGGGCCTGGAAGGGCATGTGGGTGCCCAGGAGCAGTACCATGGGCAGCATGACCCTTTCTGTCTCAGTGCTGGAGCAGGTGAGTAGGTAGAGGAGCAAGTCAAAGTCCAGGAGCCCGTGGGTACCAGGTTGGCAGAAGTCTATACCAGAAGGTGTGCCAGCATAGGCTAGAAACCCAACCAGGACTGAGATGGGAGGGCCAGGCCCTTGTCCCAGGAGGAATGATGAGAGGAGTTAAGTGATGTGCCAGGCTAGACCCTCACAGTAGGTCTCCCTTAAGGGAGAGAGGACTGGAGAGAATCCAACATGAGTTAGCTCAGATCAAAATCCCAAACATGTGGCCTGGGACACTGTGGGAGAGAAGGGGGTGGCAAGGAGAAGTTGAAGCAATTTAGGAATACCCTGAGCGTTCAGATCCTAGGACACTAGATCCTGGGAAGGGCTGGCCATGCAGCAGGCTTTGAGACCATGTGGGAGGTCAGCTTTTACTGACTGTGGAGCAATGTCTCTGATGCATAGCTCATCTCTTTCAGGACTTTCTCAGCAGCCGGGAAAGGTCTACAGTGGGACCTGTATGTGTGGTGACAGGGAGGGATATTGACCTATGTCATACTGCCAGTATGGGGTACTTAAATATCCCATTTCATTTAATTCTCAGATTACCTCAGAAATGTTAAGATCTGCCCAGGATCACAACTAGTAGGTGTCACAGCCAAGCTCCGAAGTCCTGTATAACTCCACTCGGTTCTCTCTATTCCATCAAGCTGCTTCTGGGGCGAGCTAGCCACACACCCCTGGGAAAGACCAAGGCCAGAGATACTGCAGACTAGGCAAGCAGGTCTCAGTGGTGTCAGCCCTGAGTACACATCAGAATCTTCGGGAATGTTTAAAGGACACACACGTGAGAGCATGCAGACATATGCATGCACACGCACGTGCGCGTGCACACACACACATCAGGGCCATCCCCAGAGATTCTGGTTTCACTGGTCCGTGATAAGGTCTGGGCACTGGTCTGTTTCTTTGAAAACTTTCTTGCTAATTCCAAGGTGCAACCAGGGCTGTGAAACATTGACTTTTCTTGTTTCTTGCGCTTAAAGTCAGTCTGACACACACAGGCCTGCTGGTCCGTGGAACCAAACTGAAAACCTAAGGCTGTTTCTAACTTTCACTTTGCCCTTAACCCTCTTGGGGACTTTAGAGGGTTGTGGTGAAACCATTGGGAGGTAATGATGCAACAGCTGTACTAGGTATGTGCTTCTGCCTCCAGAACCCTTACTATAGTCAAGACCGCTTCCTGTTGGTCTTGCTGCTCCATTACCCAGCACTGTACCTAGCACATTAATACACACTAAAACCCACTGGTTGAATGAAAATGAATAAATGATTTTTAAAAAACAAATTAACATTTGAAGGCCCTATTGAGCAACCTACTCCGTCAGTGGACAAAGGCCCCAGAAGTACAAATACCCTATACATAAATCCACTGTGGGCATCACGTCACAGGATTGCGGATCAGGGGTTCTATTTATGTGAGTCTTGATAGGTCTCCATGGAGAAAGTAACGAGGCTCCTGGGGAGTGTGTTCCGTCCTGGGAATCTGGGTCAGCTCTTGCCTGCCTTAACCCATCATGCAGCAGGCCCTGGAAAGGGCCCAGCATCATGCATGCCCTGGGCTTCTGCACAGCCTCCCTGCAGATCTCACCTGGCCGTCTCAGACCCGTTCCTGCCTTCTCGCCTCTCCCTGGCTCTTGCCCCCTACATCCTTGGCCAGACCCTGCCTCTCTGGTTCTGACCTTGGCTGTCCTCCTGTCAGGCATAAACCCTTCAGGGTGCATGGGTGGCTGTCACTCTGAATGAATTCCCTTCTCATCCATTACCCACAAAGCTGGTTTCCCCACTGTGCTTAGTCAGGCTCCGTGGATTATCATCAGGCACCACCTGCATTCTCAGGGAGGGGTCCCAGGTGAGCAGGACACTCGCCCTGGACAGAGCGGCTGTCCCCAGTCTCCGTTCCCGCACAAAGGCGATGATTGAATGTTGGTGGGAGGGACACATTCAGATGGGATATGTCATCGTGGCACTCTTAGCAGAGTAAAACAAAACTCAGAAATAAGTCCCATGTCCCCAGAGGACACATCGTGGCAGTCGCAGCAGAGTAAAACAAAACTCTCAGAAATATGTCCCATGTCCCCAGTCCTTTAGGGGAGAGAGAGGATGTTCTAGAAAACTAAAAATATTCAAATGAAGAAGTTGGTCCACTGGCAAAATTGTAAGAAAGGAAGCAAGATTTCCCTGATTTCAGACCCTATGAAAATAACCCTGGAGGCAACTTAGGGAAGTGGAGCAGCATAGAAATGACAGAGACTGTGGACATGTGGAAAGAATGATGAAAACATGGAGATAAACGACAGACCTAAAGGACAGGTGGGCCTCACAAAGCTGGGCTAGTTGACAGTAATTGACCTGCAATTCCCACCAATTCAGCCATGAATTAGCAGCCACGGCCACCAGGTGGCAACAGAGTAGAGGATGGGGAGAACTTCAGCAGGTATGAGAAGCGGGCAGGAGAAGTAGGGGATTTGCGGGGCTAAGGGTCCAGCGGTTCCACAGGGGGCGACTCAGAGGTGAAGATGAGGACATACTTTGGACCTCACAGTCTTAACTCTTCTTGCCTGGCTGGAAGCTAAAGGGGTGCGATATTGGGCAACTCTAGGTGTCAGTAATCAGGAAGAAAAAAAATAAGCTCTTTGTTTCCCTTTTTCCAATTCAGTGAGAATTCCATTCTGTGTGATTCTCAAACTCAAGGCAATATATGTAAAAAACATGTAAAAAGAGCCTAGCATGGTGCCCTGCACCCAGTAAATCCACCCAAAATGTTAGTTGTCTCTCCTCCAGCCTCATCTGGGCTTGATCCATGTCGCTCCGAACTGAAGTACTCTTGAACTGAAGCCCGCAGCCCCTCTAGCCAGAGACCCTTTTGTCCCGACGCCTTTGTTGTAACAGATTTCTCACTGTGAGGCCCAGGCAGCTGCCAGCCCCCCCCCCCACCCCCGCCCCAGGAGCTGGAAAGTCCGCTCACAAACAGTGCATTATAGCAGTCCTGCCCCCTCCCGCCGCTTGCCCTAGCCCCAAACCCAGCCTCCAAGCCATGCTGCCCTGCACAGGCTCGCGCCCCTGCCCCCCCACCCCCCCACCCCGACAATGTGTTTCTAATCTGCCCGGGAACAGTCACCATGCTCGGGTTTTCCTGCCTGGCCTAATCAGCTTCGCCTCTGGGCCTTGGCGTCCTGGGGTGTGTAACCCAGAGGCTTGCACGGAGGTGATCAGATTGCAGGGAACAGTATGTTTTTCTCCCTGCCTCTGCTTGTTTTCTTCAGGGTCAAGGGCCAGCCAGCTGAACCGTCTTTCTCTTGCTTCACTCCTACCCTCCCTGGGACGTAGTCGTTGCAGCGGGTGCAGGCAAAAAGAGCCGCGGGATGCACAGGGAGTATGAGCTGTGCGCAGGGTTGCAGCAGGCAGTAAGATGGCTGCTGCCATGGGGAATTCATGCAGACCATTCCTGGCCAGATCTCTTAAAGTGGTCTGTTCTTGCTTTGCTTCTGCTGTCCGGAGGAGTTTTTCCCCTGCTCTGTGCTGAGCTGTCATTTTTCAGTCCAGCCCGGCACTTACGAACTTCCGGTTCCTCTGGGCAGTAAACACTGTGGTTTCCCAGGCCACAGTTCTGCTCTTTTCTCATTTTCTTACAAAATGCAATTTAAAAATGTTAGAAAAGTTTAAATGTTTAAATGGCCAGGTTTAAATATTTAAAAGAACAATTCAATAAAATGTTGACTGAGTCTAGGACCTTCTTCAACTTTCCTTTTCCTTGTTGGCAACTTCAGATAAGAAATCAGGTGCGGGGTGAAACTGGAGAAATGTTCATCCTTTTAGAGCAGTATTAAAATGACTATTTTTAATAAAAACATTAAACAGTTAATAATTAAAGCACAAGCATTTTTATCCCTAGAAAGGGTTAGAAAGGGTTGGAGTTCCTTCTGGCCAAATCACATTTTCCACAGAGATGGTAACAAGATGAGTAAGAATATAAGAAGTGAGACTAGCCTCCCAAAATGTCATGAGGTCAGCTGGGGGTGAGCTGGCCTCTGGGGTCCCAGCCTCAGCCTGGTGTCATCTGCTGCTCAGACTGTCCCTGCAAACACCAGCTCACTGACTGGACATGGCTGTTCAGCTTGTGTGGCACCAGCAAGCGAGCCCCATTCTGATCGTACTGCACACACCCGGTGATGACATTCAATATTTCATCACTTACCCTGCAGCAGACTTTTTTACTTACACCAGTTCAAAACCCAGAAGAATACTTTACTATTTCACTTTCAGTGCAAAGTCAGTATCCCTTTTGTAAATTAAAAAAAGCATAAAAATAGAGAAATGATGACATGAATCCAAAAAAGCAAGAGAATGCTATTAATTTTTCATACCTTACCCATAGCAATAAATCTAATCAATTTATGAAAATAAGTTCCTCAAGAGAAAATTTATGAACCTAAGTTCCATTGAGAAAAAAGAAAGAGTTTATAATCCTTCTGTAAAAAGGAAGCTACTGAGTTTGCAAGGCTGATGAAGGATGACATGTAATGGAAGCAGTTACTTAGGTACACAGCCAGACTCCCTGGCTGTGGGTCCCAGCTCCCCACTTGGATGCTGGGAGACAAGGGTTAGTTCTCCACATCATTGTACCTTAGTTCCTTGTTTGCCAAATTGACATGGATCTCCGAGTTATTTCTGACAACTATGTTTGGTAACGCATGCAGTACACTTACTATAGTGCCTGACCCATCACTTAGTAAGCTCCCCATGAATGTTAGCTATACTAGTAACTAGTAGTCATAGTATTAGCATTAGCAGTATTCATGGATTTAAAATTCCCACTCACTAGGGTATAGCACCAAAAAAAATTGAAGAAAGTATTATTTAACTATTCTCCCTATTAAATTGGTTACTAGCCAGTTCTAGCCAAAATGATGGAAGTGACTTCTGCCCAACAAACTTCTCTTTGGATAAGGCCTCTGAAGCAATCTCCAAATTTCAGTCTTGGCATGCATCACGTTATCTGGAAATGTTTGGAAAGTGATGGAAATGAGCTCCTCATCTACTACTCCCTGATGAATTCCAGTCTAGAAAAATACTTGTAAAGATATTTTATTTCATTTTCTAAAGATCCCTTCATAATATTCCAAACAAGGAGCTAGTTATTCAGATGACTGCACAACCATATGGTTCAGATAATGAAAAAATTTTCTGATATTTGAAATGAGTTGAATACTTGCTTCAGTTTAGAACACACATTCCTGGGTCCTTGGTGTACTGTCTGATACAGCTACCACTTCTTATTAACTGTGTGCTAGGGAGGATTCAAATATTTAATTCTCATAATAGCCTAATGACTTAGGTACTCTGTCTCCATTTTTACAGTTGAGAAAACTGAAGCTCAGAGAGGTCATGTGACTTCAGATTTGACCATTAGTCATGGATTCAAGACTGGGATTCAAGCCTGCTGCATCTCCATGCTTCCTTGCCTCCATGGGCGCTGCCATATCACCGGAGGCTGCAGCACTGTCTTGGTCATTCCCATAAGCCTGAGCTCAGAGCAGGGCTCTAAGGTGAGATGTTCTGCTTCCTGTAGATTCCTGTTGGCCCAGTCCTACCAGGAAACCCAGATAGTGAGCAAAGAAATCTTGGGCACGGGTGTGCATTGCAGTATGTGCAAGGTAATGCAATGGCCCCAGGGCCTGAAAAGAAATCACAGTGCCTTCTCCTGCACCTGGAACTGCTCCCTACTCCATCCCCTCCCTCCTTTCTGCCCTTCCACTGTAGCAACCACCACTCCAACCTCCCTTTGTGTACTAGCAAAATCATCTCTGTTGGCCTATATACCATGTATAGGAAAAATTGAATTAACACATAGTAGGTCTCTAAGACATGTGAGAATAAATGATAAATATAATTGAAAGTTTCTTTGACCATACGTTCCTCAGGGCAAGACATTTGTTGGATTTATCTCTATCTTGTTAAAGCCTAGAAAGGCACCGAGTACATAATAGATGCTCAGAGATCATCAGTTATTGAATATTTGTCACAAAGGAGCAGGAGGAAAGCTAAAGAAGGGATAGTTTGGGTTTTATTTTTAGTGCCAATGTTCAAAGGTATTTAAAAGAAAAATGTTCCCCCAAATGCTAAGCACTTCATCAAATTCCTAGAACATCCCAGCTTGAGATCTTCCTTTTATATCTCACCCCCTTCCTATTCCCACTTCATTCTGGAAGTTCTCTGGTTATTGGGAAAGGTTCTAAAGGCAGAGGGCTCGTCTTGGGGAGACAGGCAGGGACAAGAGGTGGGAGTGGAGGAAAAATAAGGGATGCAGCAAAGAAATACAAGAATAAGAAAATGCTCCTGTTTCTTCCCATGTGCTTCCAGGTTGCCAGGAGGGACACAAAGACCTGCCATCAATGCTTCCCACCCTTGCTGGTGCTGTAGTCTAGGAGAGAAGCTCCAGACCCCTGAACTCTAATGCTTGAGGAGATTGAAAGTTGATTAGCATTGTCACTATCTAAGGCCATCTTTCTTCTGAGTCCATCTGATTCCTTTCCAATATTAGCTGCCTGAGGACTGGTGTTCCTTTTCAAAGCAATTGAAATATGCAGATTCAGGAGGATTTGCCTGGAAGGAGCCTCTGAGGAGGCTTGGGCTTTAGAGGAAGGTGGGAGAAGAAGGGAGCTGTCTTTTGATGGGAGCATCTGTGGAAAGAAGGAGTTCTCTTTGGAGATGATACCCTTGGACAGGTGATAGAGGTCGTCATGGGGAAGTTCATTCAGGGAGGGTGGACGCTGTTCTGAGGAAGCTCATGTGGTCCTGGGAGAGTCCCAAGGGGCCCCAGCATCCATGGAGTGTCTCCTCGCTCCATTACAGCAGATTTCCTCAGACATCACTAACTAATGTCAAAAGAGCCTGTAGAAGGGATGGAAGAGTTGGCTTTAGCCCTACCGATCACTGTTAACTTTATTGCTCTCTGTCCATTACATTTGTTTAGAGAGTCTCAGGACTGTTCCTCACAGCCCAGCTCTGGCTAAATTTTTGGTGGCAGAATGTTGCTTTGAATTCAGCATTTCCGGATAGGGTCATCGTGGCCTCCAGTTTCATCTCTCTTACTGACCCATTGCACTTCTTGTTTTCTTTGACCTTGAGAGCTGTGTGCTTTGGTGTTTTTACCCTACAAGCAATTTCAACTTTCTCCTTTCGCCGTGGCTCCCTGTTATTTCAGTCTCGGCTCAGTATCACCTCCACCCAGGTCATGTTTTTTTTGAGCCTGACACTGTTGCTGTCACAGCCAACTTACTCAGCTCTCAGCCTCAAAAGCTTCAAAGTCTCAGCCCAGCCCTAGACACAAGACAGGATTAGTCTAGTGTGGATTTTTGAGCCCCAAAGTTGAAGACTTTAGATACCTGACATCAAGTGCACGTGTGATCTGGGACACTAATAAGTGCATGTGTGATCCAGGACACTAATGCTACAGGTCCGCATTGGGACAGCTATTGGGTGTGTTCCTGATCATATGACACACAGCACACATACTTAGTAGGCCTTTTATGAAGGTAAGCCTGGAGATGTTTACTGACTCCTTTGAAACCCTAAATTCAGAATATAGGAAATGTCACTCGAAATTGGGCTTGTGGTCTGTTCCATTCAGGCAATAACCATAAGAGCCAACATCTGCTATACAGTGCTGGCATTCTGTTAAGCACTTCTCAAACATTTTCTTATTTAATATGGTTGTCCTCATAACAGTGTTGTGGGATGGACGTTATTATCATCACTTTATAGATGAATCTGGAACTTAGACAAAGTAATTTGCCCAAGGTCACATATCTTGCATGCTACAGAAAAAGACTTGAACCCCAATCTATTTGAAACACAAGCCCAACTTTCTAACCAATTACACTCTGGGGCCAAGGCTCTTTAGTGGAGAATCATACTCTGTGTTAAGATTGGGGTTGGGATTCCCAAAACACTGTTCAGTTATCTCAACAACCATGACAATGTTGTTATCTATGAGTTTCTCAAGTTCCTTGAATATAGATCTTCTGCTTGAACAATGTCTTGAGTAAATGGTTTTAATCAGATTAATATGTATTATGTGCTTCCTTTCACGTGAACTAATGCTACTGTCTTCAATCTTGAAAGAGCTGTCCTTAATTCTAACACTACAAGATTTATAAATTCCAATTTCTCCTCATACAAACTTACAATTTTCTTCAGATTAATTATCTCATGCTTTAAGGCCTCATTTTCCCTCATTTCCCACGCCAAAGCCCTGCTTTCAGTGTTTTTGTAAGGCAGCCGGCTCATACCTCCCTTCCTGCCCCTGTACTCCAGACAACCCAAAAACTCTAGGCTGTTCCTCACCTATGCTGTCAGTTCCCCACAACCCTTCAAGCTGACATGCCCTTCCTTTATCTCCATCTGTTTCTTATCTCCTCATAGTCAAAATGTATACTTCATCATGATCTCAAAGATTATCACCTCCTTGCAGTCTTTTTTGATACCCCTCACATGGAACCTATTTCACTCTCTTGTTAAATAACCACAAGACTATATATTTGTGGGTGCTTCATATGACACTTTGCACTTTATTGGGTTTCAGTTACACCAAACATTTCATATTTCTCCTCTAGATTCTACCTACCTGAGGGCAGAGTGAATCTATTTCCTAGGCACTTGTATTACCTTGGGTACTCACATACTGGTTCAATGCATGAATGAATATATACATATATATACATATCAGTGGTTTGCATTGATTTCTTTTCTGGAACATTTCTATTTCTTTATCACAACTAGATAGCTCCAGCTGCTTTGAAGCATTCCATGTGATGGATTACTGTGAGTATATATAAGGCTAAGACAAATATTTTTATAGCTTGTATCTGACTGTCTCCAACATTTTATTGGTCACTTAAAATTACAGTGGCACATTGAATCCAAGTCTTCCTGGAGAGGTCAGACCCTCTGCTGGATCAGAACTGGAGGCACTGTGCTTGTCATTTCAAAATGCAGTGGGGCTGTTTCTTTCATTAATACATTACTTTGCTTGACTTTAATCTGAACATACTTCACCTTATGTACAAGGTGAAGATTGCACTGGGCATTCTTTCAAATTATATATTTTACAGAGATATTATTAATTGTTTTTGTGCCACTGTGACCAGAAAGATCTCAAAATTAAAGACACTTGTGTGGTAAAAGGAACTGAACATCTTAATTCCTCTCCCCTAATATTTAAAGTGTGCAATGAGTTGGGCTGAATTTCTGGCCCATGCTGGAGTGCAGAACTGTCAACCCAGGTACCAGCTTTGATGAGTACTGGCTAAATCTTTATTGACTGCACACACACCGTGAATATTTTAACTAACATTATTCATAATATATTGTGTGCCCACATGCAGCTGATGTACAGAATACCGAAAGGCACAATCTGCAGGGAGTTCAAAGGCCTAAGAGCTGCCTTTCAGCTCAAAATTTGCCTCTTTTAGTGAGCCTTCATCGTGTTCAAAGAAAAAAAAGAAATCCTGATTATCCAGTAGTTTTTGCTGCAATCATATTATGTTCCTATGTGAAAACGTTCTTTCAAAGGAGATTGTAGTGTTTGCACAAAAAGGCCCTTCAACCTATTTTAATTTCTAGTCTATTTTTCTACCATATAAAAGAAATTTTTCTCCGTGTCATATAGATTATGACTCCAAAGGCTCTCCAGGAGAGGCAGAACTCAAAGATAAATGTGCCTAAGGAATTACCTAAAAGAAGTCTGCATAATCACAAACTACCTCACACAGAAGGTAAGGATTGCAGTGGGCATGCTTTCAAATTATATGTCTAGAGACGTCATTATTGTTTCTTGTGCCATTACTACCAGCAAGATCTCAAAATTAAATGTCTCATCTAAGGCCCACTAATTCAGCATCTCTGGGGGATAAAGCCTGTCACCTGTGTTCTTTTAAAATGCTCTTCTAGGATTCTGATCAGTTGTCCAGGGACCAGACTTTGAGAAAAATTTGGAAATGGTAAAGCAGAAAGACTGTGAGGGAGTTATCCCAGCATCCAGGGCTACCAGAATAGAAAAGTGCTGACTTCCCATGGGGTGTGGGGTCAACACAGGGCCCTGCCTGTTCCCTGCTCAACATGAGAGCCCCTGTCCTTAACAATGAATGTAAAGTCTGGGTCAAAATGGTGTAATAGAAATGCCATGGGCTGATAGCACAAGAAGACCAGGGACCTTGTCCAACCAGCTGTGAGATTTTGGGGAGACACTTCATCTCTTGGATCATCATTCATGAAATGAGAGAGCTGGACCCAGTTATCTGTCCTGGTGCCCAGCTAGCCCATGCATTCATTCAGCAAATACCCAGGCATTGCCTTTAGAGCATCCCTGTCCAGCACAGACATAATGTGAGTCACATGTGTAAGTACAGATATTCTAGCAGTCATAGATCAAAAAGTAAAAAGAAACAGGTAAAATTAATACTAGATTTTATTTAACCCCATATGTCTGAAATACTGTCATTTTAACATGTAATCAATATAAAAATTATTGAGACATTCTATATATATTTTTTGGAAATCTGGCTATATTTTGTGCTTCAGGACTTCCCAGTTCAGACTAGTGACATCACCAATACTCAGTAGCCATTCATGAAGTGCGGCTATCGAGCAGGGATCTACAAATTGTGCCCTAGGGCCAAATCTGGTCTCGTGTCTGTTTTTGCATGGCCCACTAGCTAAGAATGATTTTTACATGTTTAAATTACTGAAAAAAAATTTTTTAAGAATATTTCATATAATATTTCGAAAAGAATATTTCATATATATGTGAAAATTATATGAACTTTAAATTTCAGATGCACAAATAAAGTTTTTTTGGAACTTAGCCATGCCCATTCATTTATATATTATCTATGGCTATTTTTGTAGAACATTGGAGTTGAATAGTTGAAACAGACACCATTTTGAAAGGGCTACATGTTTGTTCTCTGGTTCAGAAAAAAATAGTCACAGAAAAAGCTTATAGAACCCAGAGAGGAACCCTAAGAGCTAGTCCTGGAGGACTGGCTGCCTTTGGCCCTTGGCCATTTGTATATAAGCAGGGCTTGACTAATGCTTGGCTTGGATGACTTAGCAAGGCTCCATCCAAAGAGTTGGGGGTGCTGGACAGAAGAAGTTCAGGGGGCCAGCCAATAATATGGAGTATTGACAGATGCCATAGCAGAATGTAAAGTATGGCAGGCCTAGTATGGGAGCTTGCAGCAAAGTGGGACCTACTAGATAGCAGGCTCCTAGACAGGGGCCAGGGTTGGAGGTGGCACCCAATGGAGGAAGGGCTCTGAGGATGGACGAGCCAACTCTAGAAGTCTGAACCATTTACCTGTGGGAATGGTTTGTTCTGATTTGACCCTTAACTAAAATAAGTGCACAGAACAGCAGCTGTCTGTTCTTATTTGTCACTGTTTTGTCTTTAAATTCCTGTTCTTATCTTATTCAAGCTCTTTCAAAGTCCATTACTTGTGCTGCATCCCTCCTGGCTGTTCTCACCAGCTCTGGATCGGGGTTTGTAGATTGGCTAGCCGGTCTTCTGCTGCCCTGGCTGTGAATGTGCATGACTGAAGGGTGGTCTAGCCCAGGACCTTGAGTTCAGGGAACCTTTCCAGGACCGTAATCACCTGGGACAAGCTCCATCAAAGGCATGTTTTGATCTATCAACCCCTTGTCCTGGCCCAACCCTTTTAGTTCCTGTAAGTCACCTTTGGGTAAAATAAAGATAACATTTATTAATTTTTCTCTTTTAAACAATTGGAAAAATATGACCAAGCCTTTGGCAGGGGGGGGGGGGGACCTTTCCTGACCTCTTTGATCCATTTCCTTGTGAGTTAAAAATTCCTGGTAGTATTTCTTTAATGTGGTAGCATTTTTGCTGTATTATTCCATAACTACTTTTTAACCCTGTGACCCAATCATTTCTGCTTTCATTCATTTTAAAAAAATTCTTTTCACTTACTTTCATGACCATAAGCTCATTTAAGTCTGGAAAATAGTCGCATGTTGTGGGAAGGGTGTTATTAGTTCCATGTTTACAGACTCAGAAACTGAGGCCCAGAGATGTCAAGAGATTTGCTCAAGTTCACACAGCTAGTTAGTGGTCAACCTGAGTTGAATGTAAAGTCTTCTGACTGCCTGGGCACATGATCTTCTGCTACATTTTACTGGCTGCCTGTTATTCTTCCTTTCTTCTTTCTTTGTTTGTCTCAATATTTCATCCTTTCAATTCATTTTAACTTTAGACCATGTGTTCTCCACCATCCAAGTCCTCTCCTTTTCTCTCAGCAATGCTCATGTCGTATCCTCTCTGAAACAGCCACAGAGCCTCCGGCCTCCTCAGCATCATTTCTTGCTGGACCAGTAGGACCGCATCATGTGCTGGGAGTCTCTCTCCTCCTTGTCATGTACTTGATCTCACATTCTGATCTTTTCCCACTATCTTTTGAGCTTCAGCCCACTTGATGATATGGGGGAAAGGGTGGCTCTTGTCTGCTCTGACAGAGAACAGCAAACCTGAGATACCCAAAACTGAGGTTCCCAGCCAAGATCCTTTTCAACCTTAAAGCACCCATAGTGAGTTGCAGAGACACTGGGAATTATCCCAAGCATTCAAAGGTCAATGTGAGTTACCTTGAGTTTTTTTTAAATCACAGTTGTTGGAGCTGGAGAATCCTTGAGAGATGATCTTATCCATCCTTCTCATCACAGATGAGGAAGCTAAGATCAAGAGGTGTCTGAAATTCAACCCCCACATGGGTGTTGGGAATGAGCATCCTACACTATAAAATAGTTGGGACTTATTGGCTTAATTTATCTTGAAGAACGTACTGGATTGTTGTTTGCATAAATTATCACCTGGATATTGCCTGGAATATCATCAAATAAAATGAAAGACCACAGAACATGACAACCAAATGGAACAAGATTTTTCTTCTCCAGCGTATCTCTTTTTGAACTAGTTAGTAGCTCCCTACTGAATTTTCTGTGCATCTCTGAAATGTCACCTAAGAGTCATTCATTCATTTAACCAACATTGGGAAAGTCAGATGATCTCTAGGTTTCATATATTTTTCTAGATCCTTGATCCTATTTTCTAGATCACCATCTGCTTGAGGAAAGGGACCCGCCAGTAGGCACCATAATGCAGCCAAAGGAGGTAGACCCAGGGTGCAGGGAAGCCCCCAGGGCAGACACCCTACCCAGACTTGGGAGGTGAGCCTGGAGGTGGTGGGTGTGTGATCAGGAAAGATTTGCACAAGGAGGCAACTGACTTCCAGGTGGAAGTCCAGGATGGGCAGAAATGAGCCACTCTTTCATTTATTCCATAAATATTTAAGGCGTACCTTATGCGCCAGGCAGTGTGATAGAACATTCTAAGTTCAGAGATGATGGAAGCATTAGAAGCCCCTGACTCACTGGCCCTCACAGTATAAAGGAGCCAGACAGTGAAAGGTAAACAAACATTATGAAGTGTGACATGCTAGAAAGAAACAAGAAATGTGCTGAAATAGAGTGAGGAGGGAGCATAATAGATGATCAGGAAAGGCCTTGCTGAGGAGGTGATGCTAAAGAGGACCTGAAAGGTAAGAAAGCATTGACAGGAGTATTAAAGTATTAGACAGGAGGCCTGGATGTGCAAAGTCCCTGAAGCAGAAAGCTGCCGAGTCTGTTTTAGTAACTGCAAAAAGGCCACATTGGCAGCCTTCAGTGTGGTGGCATATGCTCCAAACACAGCATGAGCCAGACCTCTAGAGGTCTAGATCCTTCCTAACCTGTATCTGTTGAACCTTTCAAGTAGGCTGAACTCACTAATTGTCTCCCCGGATCATTTGGATGGCTGTCACTCCAGCCTTTCTACTCAGCTGCTGGAGGCAAAATTTCAGAGAGCAAACTAGAGACAGCAGCTCACCAGTGTGTACCGCTCTGGATGAAAACAAACTCTGCAGTCCCAGTGAGATAAATGGAAATTCAGAACTGAGGGCGGCAAGGACAGTTGGCCAGCAGGGGGACAGGCAAGTGGCCAAGGGTTCATGTTTGGATGACAAGGGAAGAAAGAATAAAATGTAAGCGAAAACAAGGACTTCTCTTCAAAGAGTTGGGAAACACCCTCTGCTTCCCTTCATTTCCCAGCTGGGGAGGGCGGCTGCCGGAGGACAAGAGGTCAGGAGGAAGCATTGAGTCCCGGACACCCTGCCTGCTCCCAGGAGACCTGCTGGGGTGGGTGTCACTGGGCCGGATGCCGGAAACAGGAGACACAGGATGCAGTGCTGGAGCCCCTGCCCATGCCAGGGCCTGCCCTGAAGAACTGGACATCAGCAAACAGAAAACCATTCAGACCCTGCAGCCAGTGGGGTTCCCATGGCAACCAAGGGCTCCTGGGTGGCTCCACATCCCTCCTCCTCCTGGACTAAACTTCCCATTTGATCACTTCGGTGAAGTACAGTCTGGGTAAAAGGTGGCAGGAGGGGGTAGTTAGTGGAGGGGGTGCTGAGAGTGGGAAGAAGAAACCTGGTTTTCATATTAAGGTTGAGAATTAAAAGCCCTGGGTTCTCTAGGCAGAGATATAATCAGGCTGTGTTTTGTTGAGCCTGACTTTGTTTCCAGTTCTGGCATCTGCCCGAGGCTCTTTTCTAGCCAAGGCCACCAGTCACTGCTTCTTCGTGGCCCTTCCCTCGCCATCACTCTTGCCTTCTGGAAAGGAATGCTCTGCTGTCCAATATTGTTCCCAAGTTCCAGCTGGCAGACATCCCTCTGCCCTTTCAGTGGTTGACAGATTAAGGGAAGGGAAAGGAACCCTGGAAAAATTAAAGAAAGGCAACCCCTGGGCCCCACCTCCAAGATTCAGAGTCATTAAACCCTCAGCGGAGTTCTAGCATCTGCAGTTTTCACAAGCACCCTAGTGGATGTGGGTTTTGTTGGATGCTAAACACACACCAAAGAAACACTGTTCTCAGGAATGTAGCCAAGATTGTGGGATTAACAGACTTCCAGGCATGTAAGCCAGGATTCAGACTTGGATGGCAGACACCAGACCCACTGGAGAAAACATCCTCCTGTACAAGGAGGTGTCTTTCCCAACCCCAAGGGTATATATACATGTCTCAGGCCATTTGCAGCAGCAAGTATCCTTCAGCATCAGTAAGCTGACGCTAAAATCTTCCAAAAGAAGAGGTCCTAGTTCTCCTGCTAGAAATGTGCACTACATTCTCTTTTCCCAAGGGACTCATGGTCTCCAAGACCAGCAGGGCTCATGCAGTGTCTGACTTAAGTTAAAGTGGCTTCACTGGTTGTCATTTCTGATTCTAACAGCTCAAATAAGACCCAGGGGAAGTCACATGAAATAAACCAGAAAATGAACAGAAATGAGCATGACCGAAAAGCTGGGAGGAACGGCTCTCGTGTTGGAAACGGAGGAAATGTTTGTGTTGACTTTGCTTTCCTCTTTGATGCTGATCAGATGGGGTTGTTTTTATTTTTGTATGCAGTGACTATATTTTGCTTTGAGCCTCTGTATTTTGTAAGAACCCTTGGTTGCCTGCCACTTAAGACAAAGAAATTAAGGAAATCTCTGAAGGAATATTTTAATAATTATAAAAAAGTTGATTAAAAAGGAATAGACAAGAAGAAGTGGAAAGTGACTGATCTCTTCTCTAGAAACAAAGATGAGCTGTGACTTGTATAGGAAATGTGCTAGCTCCACGTATTAAACGTTAACATACAGAGATTTCCCTGAATGGACCATCCACTGCTTAATGCCCACATTTCAGAACACTAAGCCCTTACTTTTTTATTATTTTGTATAAATTCACAGTATTACCAGCTAAAACACTGTTTTTTTCCCCCCAGTATCATGTCTCAGAGGTGATGAAGCATGAAGCCAGCAGACAAGAGTACGGAGCAACCAGCAAAGCTCTTTTAATGGGTGGAAAGAGAAAGCATGGACTCCTGCTAGCCAGGAGGGGCTCCAAAAGAGAAGGCTGTCAGGGCTATGGTGTCTGGGGTTTATATTGCCTCCTAAGAGGAGAAAGTCCCACCACACCCCCTGAACCAGATGGAGAACTGAATTAATGACATCACAACTCCCTCCTGATTGACTGAAAGTACAATACTTCATTTGCATAAAGCAGCTGAGGTCCCTGTACCTTTGAAAGGCTGAACTTCATTTGCATAGGGCACAACCAATCAGAGCAGCTTAGGTCTAGTTAAGTGGCTGAGTTTGGATTTTAGGAGCTTTTTACAAGGGTCCTGAACTTTATCTACCTGTGTGCCACCACCACCTGCCTCAGTAGGGTCTGGATTTCACAAAGGGTAAGGGTAATAATGTTATATTTCTGTGTATCCATCGTAGTATTCAACATGGTGCTGGCCATCTAGAAGGGATTCAAAAAGTCAGTGTTAATTGGTGAACTTTAAGGAGTAATTCTGATTGCTTCAGTGAGCTTTCTCCAGGCTACAGTTACTACCCCCAGGATGAGAAGACAAAGAAAGAGACATGCAGTGCGTCTTTTGAGCATTGCTGTGTGCTTACTGTATCGGTAATAACTCTCCAGAGACATTGGCCTGATAAGATCCTCCAGAGGCATCTCCAAGACTGAGCTTGACAAGTTAGGCTTCTGAGTTGAAGAATTAAACAAGGGCAGCACAGAAGATTCAGCAATCTGCTGTGTGCAGAAATGCAGGCTCTGGGTCCCTGCCACCTGAGCTGGGGACCCAGCTCTACCACTTACTAGTGCATAACTTCGTACAAATTACTCAACCTGTCCTCATCTGTAAAATGAGGCTCATAATAGAATCCACCATTGTGCTCCGGTGAGGATTGAATGAGAGAATGCGTACAAAGCATTTAGAAAATAGCCCAGCCCATAGTGAGAGCTCAATAATGTTAGCTATTATTAGCATAATTGAGTAATGACCGGAACTGGATTGGTTCATAGACACAGGCTGAGGACTGTAGCCACAGCTTGGAACCCCTGAGACATTCAGGTGGGCTTCTGTCTTGTCTAAGTCTCTTACCCAAGCCACCTGAATTTGTCACTGGATCATTGAGTGTAATGACATCAGATACCTAAACAGGATTCTCTGCCCTGTTCCTCTTCTGGTTTCATTTCCAATAACTCCATTCCATACAAATGTCCTATTCATATTCTTACCAGGCATCTAGATTGTCTAGAAGGAAAGGAAGGTGGCATAGAGCAAAATGTCAGCTCTAGAAACAACAGGTAGGTTCATTAAAGGAAATGAGGCTTTTTTTAATGGAAGTATAGTTAATATACAATATTATGTTGGTTTCAAGTATATAACATAGTGATTCCACAATTATCTACATTATTTGATGCTCACCCCAACAAGTGCAGCTACTATCTGGAAATGAAGGCTTTTGACCCACTAAGATGGTGGAAGGAACAGAAGAAGAGGAAGGTGGTTGAACTGCAGAGCATTTCCTAGAATATGGCAGTGGACTTCCTAAGAGAAGAGTAGGTTCTTGGTGTCACTGTATTTACACAATGGTTAACGAAGAGCATTTCTCTTTAAATCTAAATAATATTTTGTCACTTGCCAACAAGAGTTTTGGAAATAGTGGAATCTAACTCCAATTCAACATTTCAGTAGTATTCAAATCATTGGGATGACAGCCCTATAGTAAGAAATGCATTTCACATCATGACATAATGTGCACATTCATGCAGACGAATTTATATTACCGAAACCACAGTTTCACCAAATAACACTTACCCTTCTTACATGCAGTGCATTGTAATAGTTCACCTTCTCTTCTCAGTTCTGTTTTTACTCAATTGCATTTTTTAAATACAGCTTTACTCCATTAAATTTGTTTTGAGACCCTCTAATGGATCTTGACCTGTAGTTTGGGAAACACTGCAGTGTGTCTGCCATTCTTGGGTAAAGATTCTATCACTTGCTCCAGAGGGCTAACCACAGGTGAGACTCTCTGTGCTAGTGAGAGGCATCTTCAGGGGCTCAATTTCTTCTCATTCTCACAGAGAAAGCGCCTGATGTGACAACACAGGAGCTGATTGTGAGATGAGCATGTGGGACCATAGGCCATAGGCAAGACTCTGCAAGACAGGCTTGGATCATGTGTCTGCCCTCACCAGAAATGGGGAATATGGGCATCAGCAAAGTCCACCCTTCTTGGAAACCACCCCAAAGAATCATCAAATCAACTCTAATTTGGGTGATCCCAGAAGACGCAAAATAAGAAACAATGGAGTTGTGCTAAACATTTCAGTAAGCAGAGGAGTCCACAGACTGTATGACAGTTTTTCTGAGGGAAATTAAAAGTCAGGTAATGTTTGAGGGCACATGTGGCATCTCCTGGACTTTTCAGAGCCTCTGGCACTGCATTACCCATCCCACTTTAGACTCGTCTTTCGTGCTGTGTTGTCTGGGGGCTGGGAAACAGAATATGGGAATTTCTTGGTTTCTCTGTTTTTTTGTTTTGCTCCTTTCTCTGCACATCAGGCAGGTCTGAAGAAAGGTAGCCCCACCAGGTGCGTGCTTCCTGGCCTCTTACAGTCCAGGCCAGCAAGGGAGGAATTGGCTTTTATTGAGATCACGTGGGGAAGCACAACTAATGTGACAAGTACCAGCACCATAAAAGCAGCTGTTATTTTTGGTAGATTATGTTTTCCAGAGCTCAGAAACTAAACCAAGAATTTATTTTTAAAAAAAGAAAAGATGGCGATCACTGCACCCCCAGAACACTCCCTAATGCAGTGTAGATATTTAAAAGCACCATCCAACTTAACTTTGTTTATCGTCTTCTCAGGCTTCTACAGTCAAGTGTCTCTCTCCTGCGTGCCTCACCTTCTCACAGGTGTGCCCCATGATATAAAAGGAGGTGGAGCCCTCCGTGCTACCTCATATGGGTATTGGGCAGTAACAATATTGTGGCTTCCAGCATGGGTAACAGGATGGCCACCTCCAGAACCCACAGGATATAGTGTGGATACCAAACAGCTGACTGTCTCCTTTAGTTTCCAACGGTGGCATTTGAACTAGAGGAGTGTTACAAGATCACCTTCTTCAGTTCCCTTGACATATCACCGCAGGTCACCTGGCATACCCAACAGTGGCCTTCACTGCCAACCCCACCCCTTCCAAATCACTCCAGTTCCTCCTTGCCATTCCTAAATTCTAATAAACAGACTGTACTCACCACAGAGTTAAGTAACTCATTTCTGTGTTTCCCCCGTGGATAGTATTCTATGTTTCTACCCAACTTACACCTTCCTGCTTTGGCCTCCCGGCCTCCCCCTCTCCTTCTTCCCTGGGCACATGGCGTTCAGCTTTGACTGTTTGTTGACTGACTCCACAAAGTCTGTACTTACTTGGCATGGGTCCTTTCAGACAGGAAAACCAAGCTGCAGATGGGGCCTCCTAATCTCCTCCTAAGACGGAGTTCAGCCAGAAGGGAGAAGTGGAAATTTCTGATGAGGAATCTGGCCGTATGAAAGAGACTTCGCCAAATTTTCCAAGATACTGTCTGTAACGAGCAAAATGTGTTGATTATGACACATTCAACTGCCTGAAACAGAAAGGCCCAGACAGGCTCAAACTTATGAATGCATTGCCTCGTAACTTAAAAGGCAGGGATGGCTTGGGTTCCAGGAGAGAAATGTTTTGGTGCCAGGCAGTAATGTCACTAAGGACAGAGGTTATTTCTGTCCTTCCACTCTGCTGTCACTCCGGGGTTTGTTCTTCCAATAGCACAAGTTGACCACCCCTTGGGGAGGATGCCCCACACCTCTTGTTCAGACCCAGCTGCAGAAGATGGGTGAGAAGACGCTTTCCCCAGAGCCCTCTCCTTTGAGTCTGATTGGGCCAGAATAAGTCACGTGTCTGTTGCTGGGCTGAAACAGTTGCCAGAAGAATGCCAAATGCTGATGGGTATAGATCAAGGGTACTTGATGCAGCACTATTGATATTTTGGACTGAATTACTCTTTGTTGTGGGCCATTTTATGTATTATAGGACGTTGAGCAGCATCCTGGGCTTTATAAAGCTTCCCATCACCACCAGTCAGGAGAATTAAAATGTCTCCAGATCCTGTCCCCTGGGGGGTTGGGGGAGGGAGGTGTGGAATAAATGAGAGTTCATGTGGCCAGGATTCTCACCTGGCCCTGGTTGACTAGCTCACTGCACACCTGTGGGCAATACATGGCTGTTGACTCTATATTTAGAGCTCTGCCCAGTGCTCTGGGCGTGACACGGTGGCAGGGCTGCAAGGCTGCAGGAGAGCAGAGCAGAGGCTGGAGTGGTGGCAGCACCGAGGACAGAGCCCCAGAGGATGGCTGTGCAGACAGAGGGGCCCAGAGGCAGAGACCAGCTTGCTGCATGCGGACTCGCTCTGAATGAATGGGATTCTAGTGACTGACCTGCCACTGGAAATAAACTTGGGCATAACCCTTTCACCCCAAGTACGTTTTGCTGTCATTTTGTTTGGTCACACTGAATCCATAGCGAACTTGCCTGGGGCTGAAACCCATTGGCAAGACAGGAGGGAACAATCACCCCTGGTTGAGAACCACCAGTGTACACTAATTAAGTTATTTATCGGCTCAGTGCCTCAGTTTTCTCATCTATAAAAGGGAATCATGATAGTAGCTCTCTCATATGATCATTATGGGAATTAAATGACTTAATTCATGTAACAATATAGAATTAGTAAGCACTATATAATTGTTAACTATTACTTTTATCCACTACTTTTAGTGTCTAGAATGTAAGAGGTATTTTTCTGAATGAATGAATGAGTGAATGAATTACATAGAAAAGGCATTTGTACACATGTGACATTGATGTAGTTCAGCAAAATAATATTCTATAATGGCACACCTGCTGAAAATTTCTGAAGTTGGGGGTATACTTTGCATTTCTGAGGCATTTAATTTCATCACTTGAGAAGCCCATTGTTCCCACTGGCATATAATGCCTTATTATCTGTACGAAGGTAAAACTTGGTGCCATTCAAAATTTACATGGCCTCTATGGAATGAGAAGGGTGAGCTAGTAGGAATCAGGGGCTTCAGACGGACCTGCTGATGCATTCGTTTCGCACATGGAGTGAGTCCCCTCTGCAGCGTGTCCTGGAAACCAGGACTGAGAACATTCCTTACCTGGATGCCATGAGGTTGGAAATGAAGTCTCAGTCCAAGTCTTCAAGATGCTTGAGAGTAGTAGCCTAATGATATAATTTAAAAGTTTGTGCCTTTTATTTTCACTTGCTACTATTGCTATAATAACGTTTACATTTGAACAGTGTCCCCATACAATTTTAAAAATCGTTCTCACATGACTCTCTGAGAAGACTACTGGATTAAAGGGGGAGCGAATTCATATCACAAAGATACTTTATCTGCAGAAGCGGAACTTAAGAAGCCTGAAGGACTTAAGCAGGCCACCCAAACTGACCCACAATCATGGCATGGAAATCACCAGGGCTGAGGGAGTCAGCCAGTGACCACAAAGCCTTTCACGTGGAGATGGTGGTGGCACAAGTGCTTCCTCGGGGCCATTTCTCAGCAAATTAGTACAGGTCGTGAGTGGACCAGGGGTAAATACAATGGTAGAGATAAGTCATAGGAACTTCTAAGCACTGTGTGTTGAAAGCACGTGATCACCATGCTGAGATGCCACTAACATGTCAGGGAAAGATTTAAAAACCACATTACACATAAATTTCAAGGACGAAGAGAATGGAGCAGGAAGCATCATAGGTAAGAAGTAAGAAACTGGGACAGAGGAGATGAGGGGTGTGTGTGTGTGCGTGCACATGTGTGTGGTGTATACATTGTATGAGGGTGTGTGTGAGGGGTGTATGTATGTGAAATGTGTGTGAGGTGTATGAGATATGTGCGTGGTATGTGTGAAATGTGTATGTGTGGTGTGTGAGTATGTGGATTGGTATGTATGTGTATGAAATGTATATGAGGTGTGAGATACGTATTGGCGTGTGTATGAATGTGTGAGATGTGTGTGTATTTGTGGTGTGTGAGTGTGTGTTAGGGTGTGTATGTATAAGGTGTTTGTGGTTTGTGTGGTATGGTATGTATGTGATTGTGGGAGGGCATGTGCGTATTAGGGGTGTGTGTGTGTAATGTGTCTGTGAGGTGCATGTGAGGTGTGTGTAGGAGGTTGTAGGGAGAAACTAAGGTCTCTTTATCATTGTAAGAAGTTGTCTCAGTGTGCGCTTGCTGCCATAATAAAATACCACAGACTGTGTGGCTTAGACAACAGACATTTACTTCCCACAGTTCAGGAGGCTGAGAAGTCCCAGGTCAAGGTGTGGTCCAGTTCAGTTCCGAGCTGGCTTGGAAATGGCCACTGTGTCACTGTGTCCCCAAATGGCCTTTTCCCTGTGTCTGAGAGAGTGTTCCACTGTCTTTGCCTATTCTTTTAAGGGCACTAATCCTACAAGATTGGGACCCATCCTTTTGATCTCATTTAACCTTAGATACTTATGGCCCTGTCTCCAAGTACAGCACAATGGGGTTTGGGACTTCAATATACACATTTTAAGGAGACATAATTAATTCCATAACAGAAGTCAATAGAAGATAAGAAATGTAAAATCAACAAAAAGTCGTCTTTAGAAAATTATCTATTTGGGTCTTTGCAGTAAACCTTAGGACATCAACCTCAGCATTTTTTCTTCTGGATAGTCTCCCCGGGCAAGAGAAACAAAAGCAAAAATAAACAAGTGGGACTACATCAAACTAAAAATCTTCTGTACAGCAAAGGAAACATCAACAAACAAAAAGGCAACCTACTTAATGGGAGAATATATTTGCAAACCATATATCTGATAAGCTGAATATCAAAAATATATAATGAACTCATGTAACTCAACACCAAAATGCCAATAATCTGATGTAACTTGTATATTTTAAAAATTAAATATAAATTAAATTGAAAGCAACTAACAAATCAGAGAAAAAAATTTCAAGTATAAGACAAATCAAATATGGATCCGATTTAACTCTGGTCCTGATCAACCCATAGAATCAGCTTTAGGACATTAAATAAGAATTGCTGAGAAAATCCAAGAAGCACAAATGTAACTGGGACAAACTGATAACCTGGAGAGGTTAAAGAAGAGAAACAAAAGAACAATCACTGGGCTAAAATGGCTCCTGCATTTATCTGCCGTTTAATTATTGAGCCTTAACTGATGTCATAGGGTCTCACTGCATTTAAGCCCCTAGAGTATATTAAGATCTAAATATACCCAGTTATTTTTAAAAATCTATTGGGTGTTTTTATGGACTGAATGCTTGTTTCCTCCCCCTCCAAATTCCTATGTTTTGAATGTCCTAAGCTCTAACCCCCAATGTGTCTATATTTGGAAACAGGGCCTTGGCCAAGATAATCAAGGTTAAATGAGGTTGTAAGGGTGGGGCCTTGATGCAATAGAATTAGTGTCTTTAGAAGAAGAAGAAGAAGCAGCCACCGCAGAAGGTGGCCATCTGCAAGCCAGGAAGGGAGTCCTTACCAGGAACCAGCCACACTGGCACCCTGATCTTGAACTTTCAGCCTCCAAAACTATGGGAAAATAAGGAATTGTCAGCACAGAAAAGAGAAAAGCAGCCAGCAATGGCCGCCTCCCCCAAACAGGCTTCCCACCTGGAGCTGCCCTGAGCTTAGACTGGGGAGAAGATTGAACATTATATAAAAGCTGGATCAGATATTTTTAATAAAGTGAATATGGAAATGAAGTTGTTTGTGAAACAGAGTGACCAGAGGGTTTCTTACTATTTAGAGGTAGTCAGAAAAGTCATGGACCTATTCTAGATTCATCCAAAAGGTAGCCCCAGAAAGCAGGTTTGAAGGGGCAGTGAGGTGTAGGTGAAGGGGAGATCAGTTGCACCCTTGTGTAATTAACACAGATCTCCCCTGAACAATTTCAGTGGTAATATGGAAGTAGAAGCCAGACTGCCATCGATTAGACTAAGCTTGAAGGAATGAGGATGTGTCTGCTACAAACAAGGGCACATTTTCAAGAAGTGCGAAGAGGAGAGAGAAGGCAGTAGCTGGAGGATCATGTGGGATAAGAGACGTGTTTTAATAAGTGGGAGACATTAGAATATATACAAAAACCAGTGGAAAGAAGCTCAGTGTGCGGTGCCTGAGCAGACCAGAGAGGCGGATGGGGGACACAGCTTCAGCCTTAGGCAGAAGAGTGGGAGTGCCTTCCCTTATAATAGGAAAGAAGGGAAGAGGTAGGCAGTGAGGTGGGTAGCAAGCTGAAGGAATTTCCACCTGATCACACTCCTTATCTTCTGTCAAGTAGGAAGGAAAGGGGAAGCTGAGGGCTCAACACTGAGGGGAATGGAGAAGGCTTGAAAAAGCCATCTCAGGAAAAAGGAGACACATTTGACTTAAGAAACAATGTTGAATGGCCTAGCTGCACTCAGGGTCCATCTGAGGCCAGAAAACATATTTAAGTAAATCTTCATCTGGACTGTCTGCTAGGACCTCAGGAAAGGCCCAAATCTAGCAACCATTGCTGCAAAGTAGAGTTTGGAAAAGTCTGAGTGAAAATGGAGCAATGTGGATATCACTAGGATTAGAGACGCTGCTGGTTCTGGGAGGCCTTGAGAGCTTCTGTCCCACCTGAATCCGTATCACCGTCTTTGGAATTTTTATGTTTTGTGTTGTTGTGTTTGTTTTATAAATGGATGTTGTTTTATAAGTGGATGGCTAAGGAGACTTACAGCCTGAGCTGTGAAAAAGACAGGAGAGAGTTGTCACCAGGTTACAAGGCAGTATGACACAGTGACCCATCTTCTGCAGTTTTTACTGCTGGGGGATGCCTGCCCTCCTCTTGTTTTTACAAAAGTCAATGACAAAAAATTTCAGGGAAATAGACAATGATGTACAGGCCACCTCTGGTTCCTAATCTACTGACAGACTGTGGAAGCCAAATAAAGCCTGTAGTGGGGTGGGGAGGAGGGCAACTTGAAATGAAAAATATAGAGAGGAATAAATGTTACTCTATTTTCCAAATTCACAATCTCAAAAGTCTAACAGACACAAATTTATTAAAACTGGCATTGTCCTCTATCTTATTTTCCATGGTAACCACATCATTCAGTACCATGTCTGGTACAGAGGAGATGCTGCATAAATGACTGTATAATGAGTGAATGAATGGTGCTTCCAGGTGGTGGGCTGACCCGTTTATCTCAGGGCACTTGCCTCTCTTTTCCTCTCTGCATACACACTCATGGAAAGCTGATTTCTCCTCTAAACATCTGTGGGGATTTGCATATAGGAGAGGAAAAAAACATTCTTGCCAGAAGAATTTCTTAGTCTGATGACAATGAGACCAATAAGAGATAGATGTTGAGCTGAGGCAGGGAGAATGGATTTGGTGCAAGGACTACGGGTACAGTCTACGCCGGTAGGTGACCTATGAACCTCAGAGTTCCAGTTCCTTTGGGATGTCTGGAAATCAGTCAAAAACGATTTTGCCCAGTGATTTGTCCATACTGATTTTGACAATGAGCAGCTTATATGACTCTGCGGGGTGGTGACTGCTACCAGTAAGTTGCAATAAGGAATTCTCCCTGCGAGAAAGTATGGCCCTGACTAGCTGGATCAGCCTTGGCAAACAAGTTAGATGACTCACTCTGTGCTTTAAGGCTGTTTTTACGTTTGCTGGAATCCTTGGCACACAACAACTGAAAGACTGTTTGAATCTTGACTTCCTCTTGTTTTAAATGGAGTCCAACTTAGTACTAATTGTCATCTATGCTCCAATGCTTGAAAAAAACATCACATTGCCTGCCTGTAATGAGGTTATTCTCAAAAGATTACTTGGTTGCTCATTTTTAAATTTTGAACTAATGCTTGACACTGACAAGGCAGGTCCTTCTCTCCTCTTCTGACATAGGAAAAAGAAAACAAATGAAGATTAGTCACATTGTAAGTCTCTGAATTTCAACTGAAGGCAATGTAGGATTGCTAATTAGTATCAGTATTATTAGTACCCAAAGAAGCCTGAGTAATGCCTGGGCTCTCCAGTGGGTGGTGAACCCTAGTGCTTTAGAGGGCAGTACATAGGAAGAGGTTTGCAAGGGTTGGCCACGTGCTGTGATTTGCACAGGTCAGCTTGGTTAACCTGGAAGTGTGACTCCCTGAATAGTTCTGGGTTAGAGTTGTCCCAAAGAGAACCTTGCATGGGGTTTGGAAGGCTCAAGTGAGGCAGCATGATGACCTCTGAAGGTCATCATGATTAAATGTGGTGACAGATGTAGAGGTACTGGCAGATTCCAGTCTATTCTTGCTATCACCAGCGCCACGTTCTGCTCTTCTCCCAGCTCTCCTGCTGACCAGCAGCAGCCCCAGGGGTCAGGCCCATCCCCAAATGCTTGGCAGTGGGGGCTCATTGTCCACAGACCCCCATGAGCTTCCCTTTGTGCTTTCACTTCAGCAGTAGGACATGCTTGGCTGCATTACTGACTTTTTCTCTGATTTTTCAACTCTCCACCTGGGCCTTCACTTTCCCTGCTCCTCCTGTAATTATGTGAGATCTCATTTTTCATAATGAACCCCTAATCCCATAACTCACAGAGGTTTTTCTCTCCTGTTTGAATCCTGAGATACATGGTGGGAGGAGATTATTAAGTACTAGAGGGTTCCCATTAAGAAAAACATTATTATGCTGGAGTCAGAGATATGGGTACAAACCTTAGTTCCACTACTACCAGCTGGCTGATATTGGACAAGATATTTAAGCTCTCAAGCCCATTTTCTTTATTGGTAAAATGGAGCCAGGACAATGACATAGCTACTTCATAGGGCCATTGTGAGGTTTAAATAACATGTGGCATGCAAAGCACTTTTCCTGGTAAGTAGTAATTCCTCTGTAAATATTAATATTACAGAATGAGTTTAATGTCTGCAAGGGAGTCAGGTAGTAGAGCCGAAAACATATGGAGAGAAACAAGTAATTGAAAATAGGTGTGTTAGGATTCAGGGCGAGCCGAGGTTAGAGAGACAAGCAGGAACCAGCCACAGGGAGGGAAGATGGAAGGAATGGGCAGTTTAGGAGAAAAGCTGTGAACACTGAGGGTCTAGATGTCAGGGGCAAACTCTTAAAACTACAGTTCAGAATGTGCATTACCCACTCGCTGCCCAGGGCCCATCTTGGTAGGTGGGCAGACCAGGTCTCCCTGGGTTCAGTGCTGAAAGCTGTTTTACAGGGTCTGAGGGATTTCCTGGATCGCTATTGAAGTTGGCTTTTGTGGCACTAGAAGAAACCCAAATGGCCTGAACTCTCATTGGCCCCCTCCTGCAGCGTCACCGCAGCCATGGTGGGGGAAGGAGGAGTTAGGCCATACAGAACCTAACCCCCAGCCTCAGTCAAGAGAGTTGAGATTCAGGGTGAATGGGTGTGTGGTGAAACAGGAGATAATAAGTAGGTAGGTAACCAGTGCCTAACCCCCTTCTCTTCAAAGAGACCCCAGAACCTATCTTTGAGTTGGAATAGTGCCTAGATTAGAGAAGGAATAAGCCCACATTGCCCTCCTTCTGAAGAAGCTAAACTACAATTGTGTTCAGGTGGGGCATTTCCTATGGGCAACTACAAGCCTTCAAAAGAATGGAAAATGACCTGAAGATTCCATAGAATGAGAAAATGTGATTAGAGAGAAATGCGGATGTGTAACTTCAAAGAAGGTTCTGGAAGAAACTAATAGCTGTCTTTGACTCTCTGAAAGCTTTCATGTGAAGACAGGTCTGAGATCAAAGAATGAAAGTTAAGAGAAGATAGATTTGCCTCAACGTATTCCTGTCATTGATAATTGTAAATAACGTTGCTTACCATTTAGTGAGCGCTTCCTATGCACCAGGCATTGTTCTAAATAATCTACAGATACTATCTTGATAAAATCTTACAATATCCTTGCAAAGTGTGAAGCACACAGAAGATAAGTAGTCTGCCCATGTTTGTAGAATTTGAAATAATGAAGCTAGGACTCAAAGCCAGGAAATCTGTCTCCAGATCTTGTGCTCCAAAACACAGCACTCTGATTTATAATGGAGGGAATTCCTACATGCAAGAAGTTTGGGCTGCATTATTCCTTGAGCTCTTTCCAGGCTAGGATGGTTGGTATTCAGTGCAGTTCAACAAACAGTTACGGAGCCCTGACCATTCCCCAGACTCTAAGGAAATAAGATCAGTAAGACAAGACAATCCCATAACAGATAGAAGTATGCAGAACCTCTGCAGTGCCACCAGGATAAAACCACAATCTTGTCTTTGAGGCTATCAAACTTGTTAGAAAGGCAGTATTTGGTTTTAGAACTCCCATCCCAGGTGCTTTTCTCACCCTTTCCCCTTTTTTCCAGTGTCAACCCCACAAAAATCTCCCTGGTGAGAGAGCTCCTGATAGTGTCCGGCCCTGAGAAGGCTGAACAGCAGAGTGTACGCATAAATCAGGCAGGCTTAAGACTCAGCTCAACTCCTGCTGTGGCATAAACCAAGGGTTTAAAACAAAGCAATCAAAGATATCAGCTCTCTCCATACCTGTCAGTTAATTCTCCCCCATTAAATAAAGAACTATCAGATCTGTACAGGAAAATGGAAGATTGTTGGGTCATCTCCTGTGGACTTTGGTTTTCACACTATAATGTTTATTGAGGAAAGGAATGGAAATATGTTTTTGAGGAAAGGAATGGCTATTTTTTTCTTTCTACTGGAGCTAAAGTAGGAATAAGGCATATATATGATTGTCCCATAATCAAAGATAATTAACCCCTATTAATTCTTTAGATCTTTATCACAACCACCTGGGATCAGGGTGATCAAATCTCCATTTTACATGAGGAGATTAGACACTGAGAAATTAAGCAAATTGTCCACTCCACCAGTCAGTGGGGAGCCAGAAGCTGAACCCTAGCAGCTTAGCATTCAGACAAGACAATTCAGCTGTTTCTGTGACTGAAAGTAAAATACAAGACAATGAGAAGTAAAGGCTTTAACCTGAGCATCACAGTTAGTTGGGGAGAGTGCCAGAATGCAATCCGTAAGATTGAGCACCCTTTAGGGGCCTGTCCCTGCAATTCCTGATGCTCCCAAGAGGCCACAAAAACATCCTCAGCCATCCTTCCTTATATGGGCGTGGCTGTCAGTGGCATTCAAATGAGGGCCAAAATCAAGGTATTGCAGAGGTGCATTCCTTCTGCAGGCTTTAAGGGAGAATCCATCCCTCTCCTCCAGCTTTTAGAGGCTGCCCTCATTCATCATGACCCTCTCACATTGACCTCTCTTTCCATCCTCTCATCTCCTTCTTTAAGCCTTCTGCCTCTTTCTTCCATCTTTTAGAGACCCTTGCACTTACGTTGGCCCACTCAGACAATCTAGGTGGATTTTCCCATCTCAGTGCCCTTAACTTAATCACATCGACAAAGTCCTTTTTGCTGTATAAGGTAACAGAGTAACAGGTTTTAGGGATTAGGACTTGGACATCTGTGGGGGACTGTTATTCTGCCTACGACATATACCAACTTCTGGTGAGGATGTGGAGCAGCGGGAGCTCTCGGATGCTGCTGGTGAGAATGTCAACTAATAGAGTCATTTTGGAAAATGTACACACAAAGACTTGTACACGAGTGCAACTTTATTTATCACGATCACGCACTGGAAAGAATCCAAATGTTGATCTACAAGTAAACAGATAAAAGAGCTGTGGCATATCCATACAGTTGAATATTACTCAGTAAAAAAAAAAATGAAGAAACAATGGCTACATGCAACAACATGTATGAGTAACAGAGAGGACTGCACACTGTGGGACTCCATTCATACAAAGTGCCAAAAGAGGCAAACCAACCTGTAATGACAGAAAGCTGATCGGTGACTGCATGGGACCCAAGAAGAGGGGAGGCTGGCTGCAAAGAGGTGTGAGAGAACTTCCAGGGCAGTGGAAATGTGTTAGATCTTGATTGTGATAATAGTTACGTGACTATATTCATTTTGTAAACTCATCCAACTCCACCCAATAAATGAATGCATTTCGTTGTATGTAAGTGATACCTCAATAAAAGTCACTGATTTTCTTTTCTAGGAAAGGTATCACCTGCTTTCCCGAGGAGACTGACGTGCCCCAGGAAGCAGAGTATCTGTGATTGTTGTTTACTGCGAATCCTTGTTCTCGTAGAGCTTTCCACATGTTGGAAGGATGGCATAGAAGCCTGAAATTAGCCATGCATGAAGTGGGGCTCTAGCCTATTTGAAAAGGCTCTAAAAGATCCTATTCCACTCTTTCTCTCTAACCTGTGCTTTTTCACCTATGTCCCCAGTGCCTTTGTGATTAAGTAGAATGATTCCAGAGCAATGGACTGCATGCCTCACCAAAATCCTAATTTATAGAGGAGACATGAATGAGATGCTTTTATAAAGAGTGTTTGGAGAAGGAAGCAAGAACATGGCATTCATTCATTCAATCGTTCATTTAACATCCATTTAAACATTT
This sequence comes from Manis javanica, assembly GCF_040802235.1. Taxonomy (NCBI): domain Eukaryota; kingdom Metazoa; phylum Chordata; class Mammalia; order Pholidota; family Manidae; genus Manis; species Manis javanica. Next base: position 90,275,250 of record NC_133166.1, read on the forward strand.
TGGAGCAATTACTAAGCCAAGTCATTGTGTTGGTACCTGCGATACATAGGACAGATGTGGATACTATTCTCAAAATCTAATGGTCTGACAATCACCATCTCCTAACATACTTTCTGTTGGCCAAATTCCACCTTCCAGTCTGGACCATTCACCACATCCTGACACAGCCAACCCTGCCCCTGGGATGACCCTGGAATGCTACTTCCCTGCTGGGTGTAGGATGGCAGGGGTCCCTCTGGATTGGCCAAACAATCACTCAGGAAAGACCAAGTCTCCCCTTTCCTGTTCTCCCCACCCTTTTCAGTGAGCTATAAGGAAATAGCAAAATAATGGACTGGAATTAGCCTCAGGGCCCCTTAGTAAACTGCTTCTACACACCCTTGTTGCATTTTAATGAAAAGAAAATGGGAGGGGTAGAGACTCTCTTGTGCAATTTCAGAATTGATTGAGTTTAATTCTACAAAACAGATTCTAAGCTACATCAGAAAAAAATGGTATGGGAACACAGAGATCTGAGCCAAAAAGACATGAACAGTCTGTTCTTAAAAATAAAAAGTCCTGATGCGCAGACAAACAATAACAAGTGAGTGGTTGGCTCTCCAGATGCTGGGAGGCCACATTTCCCTGAAAAGGAAGAAGTCCTGGAAAGCTACGCTAGGCCAGAGGCTCAGGCTGCCGGGAGTCTTCTGTACAAAGCCTGACACATAGTAGGTATGCTCTGTGTGTGTTTTTCAGCTGTTCTTGCTGGTGACATATGATAGTTCCACAGGGGACACAGCGCTCTGCTATTCGGCGTAGTGCCTAGTTTAGAGTAGGCTTTCAGAATTTTTTTTAATGAATAAACAAGGTTGGGAACTCTTGCTCTATATAAAGGAGGAGGCGTGTGGGATCATTTAAAAGGCACCATGTGGCCTGTCTGGTAAAATAAACAAACGAGTAAGCTCTCTCACCAGCTAAGGATAGTTTTACTAAAATTTACAAATGCATTGAACTTTCACTACATTCAGAGCATTATGTTATGGTGAAGGCAACAGTGAATAAGGAGTGGTACCTGCCTTCTGGAAGCTACATTTCAGCGTGTACATGTGTGGGTCCTTGGTGGAAGGGCAGATACAAACATATTAAGTAGTGTGAAAGAATCATAGAGGAAGAAAATGGACTATTCCTTGGAGATTCTAGAAAGACTGTTTGGAAGAAATGGAATTGAGCTGAGCTTGAAGAGTGTGGGGGTAAGTATGCCAAGAAAAGGGTATTTCTGAACAAAAGAAGAAATCTATGGGAATGGAGAGCACATTTAGGAAAGGGTCAGAAGACCTGATGCAATGAGCTACCTGTCTTCACTGTGACGCTGTGACGGCCTCAGCGGCCAGGAACTGGTTGCAGACCTTCACACCCTTAGCATAGACATTTTATTACAGTGCTCCAAATATGCTACTTGAAACTTTAAAGACATGAAATTACAAAATTAGGCTAAGGAAGCCCTATAAAGTTCTGGCTGTGCCCATTGAGAATAGTTCGATCTTTTTGAAAACCTGTGATATCAAATTCTTAAAGAAAAAATTGTTCCAGAATCTCTGAGTTGGGGTATTATTTAGAATAGGACAAACTCTGCTGCCAGAAAAATGACCTCTGGAAGCTCAGGAATTAACCCTCCGGTGTTGGGTTAGAGCGGTGCTCTTGGGCACCTCTGCTCAGGCGGTGGCTCCAGATTCGAGAGTCCTTAGAAACAGGGCCTCTGCCATGCACTGGAGCCTCTTTGGAATCCTCTACTGACCTTCCACTTTCAGCTGCCCAACCAGCAGGGAGAGAGATTTGGGCACGTTGCACAAGAGTTCAGAAGCCAGGCCCAGGTCCACCCATACTCCATGAGCCCGAGCTAGTGTCACAGCCCCACCTACACCATCACTGCAGAGAGACTGTGAAATGTAGAGGAGCACAGGTGGTAACAAATTACCACAGACCTCGTGGCTTAAAACAACAAAAGTTTATTATCTTACAATTGTGTGAGTTGCAAGTCTGATATGGGCCTTGCTGAGCTAAAATCAACGTGTCACCAAGACTGTTCCTTCCAGAGACTCTAGGGGAGGATCTGTTTCCTTGTCTTTTTCAGCGTCTAGATGTTGTCCACGTCCCATGGCTTGTTGCCCTCTTCCTCTGTCTTGAAAGCCAACACGACCTCTCTTTTGAATATGGATACCTAGCCTACGGTATACTGGTTTGATTCTAGGAATCAAAAGTTATGTTTTTGTGGCTGTGGTATTATGTCTTCATTTTTTCACATTGCTTTTCATATTTCCAAAGTTAGACCACATGTGGTACTTGGTTGAATTTTACTTAATATTATTCCCTATATTTGCTTAAAACTTCACCAAAACATTACCCCACGTTAGCCTTGAATTGAAAAAGGTCCCTGTGCACAAACGATCAGGCAGACACGTAAGAGAGGCAGATCAAAGTTTGTCAGGAGAAAAGCAAGCCCCCTTCCACATTTCTGGTAAAGCAATGACTGACTACGCTCCAGACCTGAGCAGGATTTTGTTTTGTTATCAAGACATACAATGAAATCAGAAGCAGCAAAAGTCCAGGTGGAACAATTTGGTGTCACTGCTTCATGTATCATTAAAGACTATGTCTCAGACTCCAAACATGGACCTGACACAATCTCCTGGATGATTTTCAATAGGAACTGTTTGAAAATCCTTGATACATAATTTAGTTAAGAAGAAAACAAAAATGCCTGTTTGATTACCTGAGAAATGCAGACAAAACCCAAGTTATTCTTTAATTGCCTCAAGTTCAAGGTCAGTATTAAATCTGCTGAAGCAGTGAAGCTCCCCAGCCCAGCAGCTCCTCTCGGCCATGCTCTGCCCAGCTGCCCATGTCCCAGAGTAAATAAGAAGAATCTTTACTGGATGTAAAGAAAGATATATTTTAGTTCATTTTATACATAACATAATGTGGGGTATGTTTGTTTCTTCTTTCCCCAAAAGCTTTTGTTGAGTCAGTGAGGAAATACAGTATTTGTGGCAATTTACTTGTGACGCCTCTCTCAGAACTGATTGCAACGCACATTTGTCCACAGACTGCCAAAGTCCTTTCCATCTGTTACGTTGCCTTGTTCTACCGGTCCTCCACTGGGGTGTTTTGGAGCCAGCTTGAGCTGGCTCTTAAGGGCCATTGTATACATTTCTTCCCTACTCTTGTTCAGTGACATCTCATTAGTAATTTGAAATAGTCACAGTAAGAGTATTTACATCACAAACACACAAAGCAAATGCTACAAATGAAGGCTTTGTTTCTTCTTATTCATTTCTGGGAACCTGTTGTTAAGCATTTACCAGCACACCACTGGCCAATATTGACTTCAAAACCATATTCAATTGGGGAAGTCATTATTCTAACACACTGTTTGATATTGTTGTTTTAGTGGAACTTCAGAATCAAAAGATACAATGTCCTATGTATTTAGTAGTCCCATCAACAAAATAACAATTAGATTTCCCTAGAACTTAAAAAGAAGTGCCTTCATTGGTCATTGCCTATTTTCTTTGGTAGAATATAAAGACAGGAATGTTTTCCCATTTATCAATTGACATATTCCAACAACCTAACAACACATGGTAGGTGCTCGATAAATATTTGTTGAATAAAGGAGTAAGATTCGCCTGAAGCAAGACCCCTGTGTTTCTGGTAGGTGATTTCGCCAGGCTTTCTGTCATTAGTATTGCAAATTCTCTGTGGAAAAGGGGTTAAACTCCTTTCAGTAACTCCTCCGCTTTCTCATATAATTTAGAAAATCCCTCTATTATATGGGAGTGGTTATCTGTATTATAATCACCTTTTATTGTATATATGTGTGACTCCTTCACTTTAATAATAGCTCCAAAAATCAGAGTCAATGTTTTTGTTTTGTTTTAATGTTACTTCCTTTTAAAAAGTAACATTTTCCTTTTTTTATTATTTGTTCTCATGAATGGGTCCCATGGAAAGGACTTGTCTTTGCCTAGCCTCTGAACACAGTGTAAGCCCATTTGCAACAGGTGTGATGGCCAAACCTGCACTCCAAGTCTTGGTCCCACTTGCGTTGCCAGCTCTGGCGAGAGTTCAGGCTCAGTATATGTTCACTGAAGGAACAGTGCTGAATTTTCCTTTGAAAACTCTGCAGGGACTTCAGCAAAGCTAAAGGAACAGAAGCTGCATTTCCTCTTAAAACTCTGTGGCCCCTGCCTCCCACACATATGTAGTAGTTTATAATCTTGGTCTTTGCACCAATCACCTGTCAAAGCAAATCTTTCTTAAAGAGGCTTAAGCAGGAGGCCAGCCCAAGACTTTATGTTGACAGAGATATACGTCTGAGTGAGGCTGACCAAGTCTGTGGCCTTGACTGTCCTGCCTTGTGACTCAGAAATAACCTGACCTCCTCTGATGTAACAAGTTACAAGAAGTTCTGCTGAACTGATTGACAAATCTTTTCCAGGATGGCCAGAGACACTCAGAAAGCATGTAACTGGCACATGGACAACGATGATCACATTAAATCCTTATCCTTGAATTTTACGGTCACCGCTGGCAGAGGTTATCTTGAAAACGCAGGCCGTGAGAAGAACATACTTGGAGCATACTTCAGCTGCATGCTAGCACATTACATTTCTAGTTTGCTAAAAGGCTTCACATTGCTGGCATAAGTACAGGTGCCACTGTGAAATAAACAGAAAACTATAACACAACAGGGCAACACACCCTGAAATGATTCCTTTTGGAAGCTCGCTAGGGTCCAGGGTTGCATAAAACTCAACGGAAAAGATAGTCCAACACCATGAGAACAATCTTTACCCAATATAGGATTCTGTAATCTTTGAACTTGCCAATCGTTGCTTATACAATCAGTCTACCACTCAGATACTTTACAGAAAGTAGTTTTTACTGGGGTAGCTCCTTCAGGGATAGTTGGAGGTCAGAGAGTTGTATGTTCCAGAACCCTCTATCTCAACTTTGGGGCCATTTGGTCAAGACACCTGGCAACATTTTCCCAATCAAGGCCAAAGCTTAAAGTGCTTGTTCATATTGGTGAAATCTGTGTTTATTTGTGTATTATATATCCTTGTGTGTACTACATGTTCATGCATGTTATATATGTGTTATATGTTTGTGTGTGTTACACATGTATATATGTGTGTTATGTGTTTATGTGTACATTATGTATGTATTGTGGGACAGAGATCACTGTCCCAGAGGCAAAGGGAATGGTGCTGCCTTCTAGTAGAAGAGAGTAAAAAACTGAGAGAAACGGCCACTAGAATAACACACAGTTCTCTACCCGTCTCTGCCTTTTAAGAACCTGAAGCTATGCAGTATAGAGAATCTCCTCCTAAAAATTTATACAGCTTCTCTTGGAAGCCCATTCAAACCCATCAACCAACATGTGTTTTTACTACATTCTATGTGCCCAAACATGTGTCTGGAATCATAGAAGAAATATTTTTCCCTTCAAAATACGTGTATGTTATTCAGTAGGCGAATCCAGCTTGTACTTTATAGCAATTAGCGATAAGCAAGTCTATTTGTGTGGCTCAGTTTATATGTCAATAGCCTCATCTTCCTTTGGCCCCCTCTGTCCACTTTTGGTATTCAAAGACCTCTATAGTCTGGTTTCCCACTCGTACTCTACCTAGCCACATTTCTTGCCACTTCTCTCTTACATTCTATGTTTCAGCCACTCTGGGAGCTGGCTTAGGAGGTTGCCCCTCAGGGAGCCGATCTCTAAGGCTTTGCAACCCATCACTAAAAACCTAGCAAGGGATAGAGAACAGAATTGTCAGAACTCCTCAGAGAAAGGACATTACATGAGGTCCGGCGATAATATCCCAGGGGCACACTTGAGTAAAAGGAGATGATTTCAAAATTGGTTTCTAAAGAGTATTTCCACCTAACTGCAGAATTTTGTTTAAGTGAGTCAGGGGCCAAGGAATTGACTTGGTTGGGACAACTGAGAAAAGCAGCTGCCTGCTGCCATCAGAGAGCCCTCCCAGCTTCTCTCTAAACAAAACCAAAAGAAACCAGTGAAAAGGAGCATCTAACTATTATGAGCAGATTAAGGGCTGGTTGAGGGCCACTGAGCTCCCTGTATGTCTCAGGATTTTCCATGCTAGCCCAGACCTCTGCGCTTTTCACAGGTTTGCCTGGAACCACCCCACTGATATTCTATACCAAGTTAAATCATGACTCAACAAAATCCATTGCCTCCTCCAGAAAGTCTTCTCTGACTCCATACTTCACTATGGCTTAGCCATATTGCTCTAGTCTGCTCTAGATGCCCAGACTTGGTGCTCCCATAGCTTTCAATGCCCCTTGCTTATCATAGCACTGTGTTATCATAAGCTATCAGTTCACCGGACCCCTACACCAGGCTGGAAGCTCTCTGATAGGTATGGGTTGTATCTTATTTTTCTATGTACCCCCAGCACGTCTAGCTCCTGGCCATTTCTGGTATTAGTGCTTTTTTTTTTAAGAGCAGGGAAAAGACAGATCTCTGAGACTGCCTAAGTAGTTGGATTCATAGAAAAAGACTTGGGTTGGATCCTGGTAGGATTTGAAAGGCCAGGGAGATACCCTTCCTGCCAGGGAAGCAATTTGAGCATGAGTATGTAAAACAAACAGTAAAGGATACAAGCCCAACTGTGGAGGCGAAACGTTTTCCATGTATCTAATGAAGATCTAACAAAGTCCATTTCCTTTAGCTTGGTCCTTCCCAGAATGTCTGAGAGATAAAAATATGGTGTAAATTTGCAATTGGAATTGTGAGCACTCAGAAACCTTGGTTGCCATTCCGGCTATGAAGTCAAGTCTTCTCAGGAGCTGTATGAATTCAGAGGATAAGATCCTTCCTGTCATATCCCCTTCCTCTGGCTCCCAGAGAAGTTTCTAAACTCCTCTGGCTCCCCGGAGAAGTTTCTAAACAGAGAGGTCTTGCTCAGAAGATACTCACATCATGAAATTGAAATAGCTCAAGGTTAACTAGAGTGAGTATGTCCTTGACCTCTCTCCCCTACCCACCCACAGGCCTCAGCTTCCTACTGGTGGTCTGTTCCCTGAGCTCCATTGAATGTAATTTGCAGCCAATGTAGGGTTTTCTTTTCAGAATGGTGCTCAGGACTGTTATTTGGTTAAGTGGATGGAGAGTGACAGGTGTTGAGCAATACTTCCTTTCCTGGGGTTTGGACACAACTATTCTGAAACAGAAAGATGGCAGATAACACTATGAGCTAGAGTTTCCTCTTTCTTGAGAAAGAGTGAAATGATAAATACGGCACTTCTGTGAGAGATTTTGCCTGAAAAAACAATTTTAGACCATGTTTCAAGAGGGGAAACATTATATCCATATTCTTAAACTGCTTTGCCTGCATCTTCAGTGCTGAACAGATATGTTTAGAAAGTTAACCCCAACCCAACCCCAAGAAAGAGAGAAAGCTGTCAGGTCAACACTCTGGGGATTTGACTCAGCTCAGGAATGATGCTTTTTTGGTTATTAAGAATCTTAATAATTAAAAACATTGTCAATTAAGTGGTTCATGGACCTAAATGTAAAAGCTAATAGTATAAAACTTCTAGAAGAAAACATAGGAGAAAATCTTTGGTTAGCCTTAGGTTAGCCTAAGATTTCTCAGATTCAACACAGAAAGGATAAACCTTGAGGAACTGGACTTCATCAAAATTAAAAATTGCTCTCTGACAAAAGTGTCAGTTGTATCGATTAATTCATCCTACATATTTATTAAATATCTATTATGTGCCAACACTCTTTTAAGTGCTGGCTTATGGCAATGAATTGTATTCCCTCTACTATAACGAACCACAGGAAAATGAACATTGCAGAAAGATCTTCAAAAAAGAAAAACACAAAGCACAGAAAATTTCATTAACCAGAACACCCCTATTATATTTTTAAAGTTTGCCACTTAGATGCATAGACATGACCCAATACCAGGAAATGATGTGAAGATGCTGAGAAATAAGAATATGTACTATCATTTGGCATTTGTTGAATCTTATCCCATTTGAGCAAAAGTCCTGGGGATGTGGATGTGAAATGAAAAATATTAGAGCTTTTGAGGGTGGTCTGGGACCACATTTCACTCCCTATTATTTATTGTAATGTGGGACTTCAGCATGAGCAGCCCCAAAATTGAAGACTAATTCTTTCCACCAACTGTGAGATCCCAGATGCCAATTAAAATGCCTACCTTATAGAGTTGTAAGGATTAATGAAATAATAATTGTGAAGTGCCTAACTATGCCTCAATAAATGGAAACCCACTGAATGATAATCATGATGATGATAGAATCCTATCATATTCTGAAAGTTGACCAGTACTGAGCAGCTCATGTTAGTTTAAAGAAATGGGCCTCCTCCCCTGTGGTAGCCTTAGGGTCTAAGGGACCTGACAGGGGCACTTGCCTTCACCCCCAATCTGCGCCCATGATGGGCACCACTAACCAGCCCACTGTAGCATTCTCCAATTTGCCTGGACTGTGCTTTGACTGCCTCTCCAGAAGCACTTATCAGATCTGTTTAGAGTTAGTGCTGGAGAGAAAAATACATGTACCATTCCTGACTTGAGGGTTCAGCCGACAGCCCCTCCAGACCAGGAAGAGTGACTGTAGGTTTATTTTCCCTATGAAGTTGAAGGCCCAAGTCATGCCTAAGGAGGAATGGCTAGGGGTTCTGGAAGGGACTTGGCCACGCTATAGTACAAATTTATTTCCTAAATAATATCACTTGGTTGGTTTGTTTTTTATTTAGATAAACTATGTTCTTCTGTTTGTTCTACATTTAGAAATATACTATTAATCATTTACTCAACTCCTGGGATTTCTTAAAAGTAGGTTTTTGGCTTTTCAGATCCTAGAGCCACATACCCACATCCTACATTACAATTAGGGATGTTCCTTAGGTTAGGAGGCCCTTGAGCTCTGTCTGAACAGGAAATAGCTGTATGAGGCAGAAAGAGGGAGAGCTGTCAGGTCAGCAGTCTGGGGATTTGACTCAGCTTGGGAATGATGCTCAAAGGGGCAGGACCACCCCTAGGCATGGTTCTCAGCCTGGGCTACGAAGCAGAATCAACTGAGCTGTCTTTCAAAACCCTGAAGACCAGGCACCGGCCCTGACCAGTTACCTCAGAGGTCCTGCAGATGCTGCCCAGGTACCAGTATTTGAGTTAAAGCCCCTCAGGGAATTTTAATGTGCAGCTAAGGCTGAGAACTATTGTTCTAAGTGTGTTTGAAATTCTCAAGATGACCCTGGTAGCCCAATAATTGGGGTGAAGGTGTCACTGGCATTTTCTTGGTAGAGGGATCGATTAGATGTTGTTGTAATGCCTAGGAGGGTTCCCTCCCAATAAAAAATTGCCCCACCCTTTGAATGTCCTAAGGGATATTGATATAGTTGAAAACATGATCTGGAACTTACCTCCACCTTACATATAAACACAAAGTATTTTTCCATGTATTTAATTAATATAAACTGAATTTCCCCAGAATGTAATCAACACACAGCTCAAGGTAAAATTGTACTTCATTCTGTTTAGAGCTTTTTGAAGAGCTGCTTACCTTGTCAGATAATGGTTTCGCCCCTGTCAACACTCACTGTGGCATCTGAGTAGTTGGCATTGGTAGCTGTGGTTTTCACTGTGGTGCTATCTATAGGCATGTGGTGAACTCACTATACTTGCATGATTATTTATTATAATATATACTACTTTATTATAATACACATTCATTTCATGTCTCTCCATGACAAAATAGTGATTTTTAAATAGTGTTGAGGTGGATTATACAATCTGTGAATTTCATTTCAGGGTAATGAATGTGGTGCTATAAAATATTTTTTACAAAAGGGACTTCAGGGTTGATGGCTGTTGAGAACTTCTGATCTAGAGGCTCCCTTTGGGATCTGTAATAAAAGGCCCTCTTGGTTGGCCTCTCTGTGTATCCAGCATGGGAGCCCCAACAAGCCTTATGACAGGGCTGTGTGTGTAACTCTGAGGAAGTTACTTATGTCTCTAAGCTTCAGTTGGCTTCATCTGTAAAAATGGCATAATGACAGTATGTCATAGAGCTGTCAGGAGACTTAATGAGATCACCTTGAAAAGCACATAGCAAAGCTTTTGCTTTGGAAGCAAAGTTTTTCATAGGAAGCACTGCTTCCATGATGGTGATAGTGGTAACTAAGTAGTACAATTCAGCAAGACACCAAAGATGCTTTAATTCCTTCTTGGGCTAAAGTCGTCATCTCCACACTCTGCCTGCTTTTTTCTCAAGGTTTAACACTCCCCAGAGCAGATACTCAGAACACACTCTACCCTGGTGGAAACGCCTTTTGCATAAGCTCTGTTTCTTTGTTCTTGCAGTTGTTTTAGGCAGTATCCATGAACAGAAATTCAGAATCTTTCATTTTTTTATGCCTAGTAAATGTTTACAGGTTTTATCATGGTATCAGTGTTCTTGGAGCTCAGAGACATTGCATCTAGAAATATGTTACTGCAATGGGATGTCCTTACAGAGTTTTTCCAAATGAAGCCAGGTGCTCCCTTTTCACCTCACTTACCACTCTTGCTTTTCATCCCACCTCCACGTAAACTTGCGGAGGAACTGCCTTCTCTTTGGAAAAATCTGAACCTGATGTTCTGTGCCATGTTATGGACAGAAGGGCTAACAGTCTTCTTTAAGGGCTAGTCAGGAATCTTAAGGACAAGATCATAGCGTTCCCTTCCACTTTTCTGCCCAACCTTGACTTTGCTCACCTGGAGTATTTCCCCTCTTTCAGTAAGGGTGCTATCTTTTGTCCCTTTAAAAGTCTGTCCAATCTATTTCACACGAACTGTTAAGTTTTGTAAGCCTAACAAGGCAGAGGTCTCTGTCCAGGAGCAATCCTCTATGTAACCCAGTCCCCTATGTAACGCTGTTGTTCACTGTGAATACCATGGTGGGTGGTGATGGGAAGGCATCCATAGCCAGTGTGGATTGTTAGCTGAAGAAGCCGTAGAAAGGTAATACAGCCACCCCATACTTTGGGGCAGGATGATAAAAGAACCACTCCATGTAGAGGAGAATCCATCTAAATATTAAGGACCCTCAGAAATGAAGATTCCACAATCCGTATCTAACATCATCTAGTACTAGAATTTCTTATTACTTAAGGTGAGTTAGTATTTATTGAGTACTTACTAACAGCTGGGAATAGTATTCAGCCCTTTACATTCATTGTCTTAACGAATTCTCATGAGAGCCCTTTGAGTTAGAAATGAAGCCAATTCTTTTATACATAAGAAAACTGAAGTTCAGAGAGGTTACGTTGCTTGCCTTCACCTGAACATGCTGTCGCTGTACATGCAAGAGCACCTGCTCCCTTGTATTTCCTTCTGGCAGAGCCACTAGTCTTATTCAAAACCCTGTGTTTGGCCAAAGCCCCAGACTAACCAGAGCAGCACTGACTGGTGGAATATAAGGTAAACCACAAAAACAAACGTAGTTTTTATTTTTCAAGTAGCCACATTTTAAAAAGTAAAAAGAAATGGGTGAAATGAATGTTAACGACATAGTTTATGTAACCCAATATATCCAAAGTGTTCTAATTTCAACATGAAATCAATATAATAATTATTAAAGAAATAACTTACCCTTTCTTTGGGACTAAACCTTTGCAATGTGGTATCTAACTGCGCCTGCAGGGGCACACAGACTACCACCATTTCAGAGGCTCAGTAGCCCCACGTGGCCGGGAGCTACCGAATTGGACATCATAGATCTGAACTCATAGACCCCAATCCTCTTAATAATTTTGGGGGCTCTTCAGAAGATAGAAGAAAGAATTGGCAAGAGGAAGAGCATGCTTCTAGTTATTTGCTTGAGTCTAAGAAAAAAGTTAAAAAGATTAAACTCTACAATTTCTGTCTATAACTAGTGATTGGCTTAATTGCCTAAGAGCAGATGAGACACCAATTGATGGAGTCACCACCATTATACAACATGTGCCCTCCTGCTCCTAGAGAGGAGCTGGACCCACGGTCAGGAGCTGCAGACTCCTGACCAGAAGGTGGCCCGTGGGGACGGCTCACAGCAGGCATCCACCAGGGCCGCCACCAGCTCCTGGTCCTTCTCACATTCACTCTCCCTCTGCTTCAGCTTGAAAGGCGAGGGTACGAGCCAGGCCCAAGGAGCATGCTGCCAGCTCCGTCCTTCTCACTCTGACTCTGACATCTGGAAAGCAAAGAGAAACCTCCAACTTCCCCTTCTTCCTTGCCCAGGGAGAATCCTCTACCCCAGGTGTGTGCAAACTTCCGCACACATCAGAATCTCATGGAGGGCTTGTTAAAACTCAGATTGCTGCGCCTTGTCCCCAGAGCCCTGATTCAGCAGGTCTGGGATGGGGCCGGCGAATGTGCCTTTCCAACAAGTTCCCAGGGGCTGCTGTGGCTGCAGATCAGAGGAGCACACTTCAAGAACGAGGGCTGAGCCCTAACGAATCCGTACATCAGTCAACAGCAAGAACAAATCTAAGAAAAGGCACAGGCGCCTTTTTTACTCTTAATGAGACAAATATGATTTTCACATAATTGCTGTGTTTGGCTCTTTCTCCCCTGCCCCCACCCCTTCCCCTAGTCCAGGAAGGAATGAAGTGATCGTAATGCAGAGAAAAGACTGGGGGGAAGAAATCAGGGAGCCGGAGGCTGGCGGGAAGAGGAGCATGATTGTGGTGGATCACGGGGAGCTCAAGATGACAGGAGATCGTGTGAAATCCGCATTCAGAAAGGGAACAGACAACAAAGCCTTCCCACGGTCCCCTCGGCTGGGACAGATGCACAGATTAGAGGCGAGTTTGCCAAGTCAGAAAGGCATCTCACAGGGATTCTTTTCCTCTTTGCTTTTTAAGAGGGAAACTGTGGCTGGACTCTGTGTGGCAGCGGGCAGTAGCAAACACATCAGGAGGCAGACATCCTTCCGTGTGGGCTTATTCATCCCTAAACTTTCAGGGCACCTGGATTTTAAAAGCAGAGGCAGCAAAACTTGCTGAGTTGCAAGCAGCTCGGAATTTGGAATGTATCTCTGGAGATACACACTGAGCCTGGCTCAGAACTTCCAAGAAAACTCAGTGGGAGGGGAGGAAAACCAGTGCGATGACATGATGCCTCGCAGGCCCCGCCTCGGCCTTGCTGAGTCGCCCAGAGATTGCATCCCAGCTGCACTGCAGTGACCCAATGTTCCAGTAAACAAGGAGGGCATGGGATGGACAGACCTCATCAGGCTACCCTGGAGCTTTTAAAATAGAACACGGGGGCCAGTGGGTAGGGCCAGAGCAGGGGAGTTGCCTTTTTGTAATTCCTGGATCAAAAGGAAGCACACCCACACCTCCCACCAGGCACACAGGCACATCCTCACTTCCAGCAGGACCTAGACAAATACCCGAAACTCAAATGATCCAGTCTGCTATGGTAAGAAACTGGTGGCCTCCTTTAGGACACTTCCCAGGAACGTGGAACAGGAGAGTGTGCAAGGAGATACTGACAAGCCAGGCCACTGATGATGTCCACTCTCTCAGCAATACATCTGCCTTCCAGAAAGACACACAGCTACAGCAGACAAGCGCAGTCATTCAGTCCATTTTCTCACTGGATGTCATGGCGTAAAACAACTGACGGTGCTACAAGTCCTCAGGCTTATTCTTCGCTCCCTGCCTCACCCCCACACCCTCCATTTTCTCCAGTCTCTACTTCCATTTCACCAGTCAGCAGACGGGCCTAGATAACAATCAGAGCGGCGTAGGGAAACTATAAGGAAGCATGCCCTGGCTCCGAGGGCAAAGCTCTACAAGTTCCTTCTCTGAGTGTCCATCTGCCTGGGATAATTCAGGGCTTTGTAGCCCAAATAGCATATCTAGGTCCCCTCCCCACTCCCTAAATGTGTGAGTGATGGTGCATATTTCACATGACTGGGTGACTAAAGAATTTCTGATCCACACTGGAACATGGCTGAGAATCAAAGGGGGTGCTAGTGGGATGAGGCGGGAAACCAGAACACTGGTCACCTGCATGACTGGTGGGTCTGTTCCTCATTCCAAATATCACTCCCTCCCTCCCTACGTCACAGGGGACTTTTTACTATGACTGATTTGTCCTTTCCCTGATTATTCCTTTATTTTCTTGTAGAACAGTCATTGTCAGGCAATAACTGCATCTTCACTTTGAAGTGGGGAAGAGGCAGGTTTAAAAATTCCACATGTAGGAGGCTGTGTGACTCCTTCCCTGAAGCTTGGAGTAGAGGGTCACTGTTGTCTCCAGAAGCTGAATGTCCGGGCCCAGTTGAGTATTGTCAGCTTTTACTCATCAAATGATCACACCCCCAACTTTCAGACAAGAAAACAGCATGAAAAATGGCGATGATTGCTTGAGCGCTCATGGCAGGAAAAAGCCTTTCTCACGCTATTTCCTTAATAATGGTAACAGGACCTACCTCCGTCCTGCCTCTCCAGGGTGCTTAGAGCATTGTGCACATTATTTCTAATGTTTACAGCACCTCCCCCTAATCTGGTGAGGCTCCAGGCATCCTCTGACTGGGACTGTGAGTTCAACCAGAAATAGGAAGTAGCCAAGTATTATCCCAACTCAGATGGACCGGGTCCCAAAGCTCATCTCTGTGCTCTGCCAAGCCACACACCTGCCTCAGTAAACATGACTAGCCCCCCTTCTGGAACCTTCAGCCTGTAGATGTCAATCCTCACACCATGCCCGAGCACCCCTCATAATTGGCCACTCTTTCTCAGTCAGCTGACCAGCTTAGAATAACCAACAATGGACCCTTGCTTATTCTTCAGAGACCCATTTTCCTTTCCCACTAATTATCCTTTTCCATTTTGGCTGGTGATGACTTCATACTCTTGCAAACCTTTCAGGCAGCCCCTGAGTCTTGGGGTCTTGCCTGAGGGTTTCAGCCCCAGGCAAGTTCACTATGGATTCAGTGAGACTGAGAAATGACAAGGGAACATTCTTGGGATAAAAGGGCTTATACCCAGATTTATTCTCACAGCAGTAGGTTGAGCACTAGAATCACATCTGCATCCAGCAGTCTGCGGGTCCATAATCCACCTCCCTCTCTGCCTCCGCCCAGAGCATTGGGCGGAGCTCTTTATATAGTGTCTCAGTCAATAACAGCTCACTACGAAGGGTGTGGAAGCATTAACCGAGCAGTAGGTGAATTACATCATCAAGTAGTTTAGGGTCAACTGAGGATCCTGGCCATGGGAACTTCCATTCACCCCACTTCCATTGGGTATGGTAATGCTTGGACTGGGGGTCTGGCAATTTGGGATGAAGTTCAAAGAGGTCAGAAAAGTATGGACCCAGTAATAAGGTGAGATAAAAAGGCAATGAGATAAGGTTTTGTGACTTAGGGCCTAAGCTGCTATCACGAGCAAGAGGGGGTACCAAGCCAAGCTCCTGCTGGGACAGCACTCTGTGCTTGGACATAAGGAACACAGCTGTCCAGAGTTGGGAGCAAAGTCAGGGAGACTGAGATGGGGTTTTAATTACCTGGTCCCCCCAAGCACCCTTTCTCATCCCAACTGACTTGTCGCGGGATCCCTCTGCCAGGTGTAGATACTTACCCAGACCTAAACGACCATTTCTGACAGTGCCTGTCCTGCTCCCTCCTTCCTCCCTTCCCCCAAAAGTAGCATGGTGGATGCATGACTATGGGCTTGGAAATCAAATACCCCTCGGCTTCTTTCTTACTGGCTGGGTGACTTTGGGTGTATCTCTGACTTCTCTGATCTTCAGTCTCCTCATCTATAAAAGTGGGATAATAAGAAGAACATTACAGATTTGTTAGAAGGATAAAATAAGTGAAGTTATCACTCGCCCCATATAGGATAGGCCCTCAGGAAGTGGTGATTGTTAATATTACCCTTGTTTCTGTTGCTTCAGTTTGACTTACTTATTTCTTCCACTAGCCTGAGAGCAATAGGAACAGAGAGAATGTTGGAGAGGAGGGACCTCAGCATTCATCTGGCCCCACTTCTTCACTTGGAAAAGAATCTGAGCTGCAGCGTTGGTTAACTGGCTGGTCCAAGGCAATATGCCTGATGAGTTCCAACCTTCAAATAAGGAAGTTAATTAATCGGAGCAGGCGGAAGAGCTTTGGCTTTGGAGTCAGACATATGCAAATGTGAATTCTACTTACCAGGCCCTAGATGTGTTACCCAACCTGATTCTGTCTCATTTCCTCATCAGCAGCAATGGGACAGTACAGCCAGGCTCCTAGGATGGCGTGGAGGACTTAACCAGGTAATACACACTGGGTACACAGCGCCCACTAGTCACTTGATTTCCCCTCACGTACTTAGGACATTCCAGTTTAGAACAGGGCAGCCCAGTAGAAGGAACTGAGTGGGGCTTAAAAACACAATGGGCTTTGCCTAAAAGGTGAAATAGGGACATTTAGGAACAACTCTTGCTGATCAGTCCCCAAAGGACAACTTCACAGTTGAGTTTGACACATTAATCAGAGGAGAATTCCTTCTGGTGATGCTGCAAACAGATTGGGCAGATTATCTGTGGCAGACCTGGAACTCTATAGTAAGGAGGCTGTGTGTAGGGGGTGGGGGAAGTCAGGGATGATGATTCTGAGTGTTTTGACCTGAACTTTTAGAAATCTCCAAAGCAGTTTTGAAAGAATCTTGGTTTCTAAACACAAATTATATTTTGGATTGGCAACACAAAGTGGGAAGTGGCTTGGCGATGGGTAGTAGTTTTTTTCAGAGATGCAGTGGTTTTAAAATAAGAAGCACAGTCAAGTTTTGCAATGAAAAGTGAGTTCCAAGATGGGTTGGTTCCAAGTTGAATATGGACAAGAACACTGAGACACTGCATAGCAGGTCAGCCCCTGAATGATCCAATTACAGGTTTTGAACTGAACTCAGGGGCAGAATTTAGAAGCCCAAAATGGACAGGCAGAGGAGAAGCAGTTTTGCAACCAGACAAATGACTGACTCCAAAACATCCTCTAGGGAGAAGAAGATTTGGAAAATGCTGTAGGCAGTTTTTAAATCCCCATAGGAGTTAGAATGGACTTTTCTAGGAATCACTGGAGTGAGGTAGGCTGGGGTCTGAAACAGGACTATGATATTTCACCCAGGTGACGGGGTGACCTGTGCAATGGAGAGAAGTGACAAGTACCATCAGCCGAAGCAAAGTACGTGACTCTATTTGACAAACGAAGCTAGCAGACAAATTTGTTCTGCACTATGAAATTCTTAACGGCCTAGCATTTTGTCACCTTGTATTCTTGGTGCCTGGCAGAGGGAATGCATTACAAAGATATTTAATTAATGAAGTAATGGCTCGGGCAGTTTATAAGACAGAGGTCCCCAGCATAGGAAGCATTCAGGCAGTAGTCCTTTGTCAGGAGCTGTACAGAAGGTTTCAAGGGTCTTTGGAAGTGACTGATTATCATTAGGGTTCTTAGCAATCCTAACTTTCTGGGCATCTAGCAGAGCACAGTAACTCTAAAGTCGCTGGGTCTGATTTGAACACTGGGGTCCCAACACTGATGAAAGGGAAACAAATGAAAACCAAGGTTGTCCTCTTTGAGAAAATTAGTGATTTTTCAAAGACTGCATTTCCTCATCTAGTCTGTGGTCCAAAGTCCTTCTTTAGACAAGGTTAACTTTGCATGCTCACTCGCCTCCAGAGTATTTTATTTGCCTTTCCCTCTCACGTCCACTATGGCTGAGGCCACCAGCTGATTACAGACCCATTCTCTCCTCTTCCTGGGCAAACACTCCGTATCTTTCAGTCTCCCTTGAGTTAAATGTGCCCACACACCTGAATTCTGACCACTGGAACATGAGCAGTGCGCCGCCGCTTCTGGGCTTGCAGATAAAGCTCCCACCTGCAGTCTCTCATGCTCTTTCCCCAGCATCTGCTGGACATTGGTGCCCAGAACAATGATGGCAGCTGTAAGATGAAGATGGGAAAGCCTACAGCTCCCTGGATTCCTCCTCCCCACCTCACTTATTAGACTGTTAGATGTGATAGAAACACTTCTACTGTGTTAAACTATTACAGCAGCTTGCATACCTAACTCAGATCATTACCTTTCATTGTCTTCCTCTCCTCTTTTCATTCTCTGCTTTTCATTCTCTGAAGTGATAAAGGACTCAGAGAGGTGGGTGAGGATATGACCATGATCAGGAGAGATGGTTGGGTGAGTGAAAAGAAATCTCTCAAGTGGCTTAGTCTCTTGCTTCTTGTCTGAGTTGTGGGTCTTTGAATGTCCTTAACTCCTAGTGCAGAAGTCTGAGTTGGAGGGCCAGGTCTAAAGTATTGTAACAGATAAGCAACTGTGTAAGCTTCAGACCCTTTCTTCCCTGCTGCAAGCTTCACTCATTGTTGCCTAGCTTTCCCTGGGCACCAGCTTCCCTGCCCCTTTCCAGCTTGTGCAGACTGGGAAGAAGGTGGAGATGCCCTCTTTGGGATACAGCCAGGAGACTAAAGGCCTCGCTCTTCTAATTCTTCTCTCTCTCTCCATTTCCATGAGTCACAGCAATATCACACACAGAAATGGGAATGTGAGAAATCCCAGAGTATAAGCTACAGACCAGAAAGCAAAGTGTAGACATACATCTGAGAGTATAGCTTTGGCCCCTTGAACTTTCCTTCAGTCTGGCTTGAAGAATTTTTTATTCTGGGCCCTCTCTGCTAAGTGGCAGAGTTCCCCTATTTCTTAGCATAGTTTTCTTTCTTGTCCTGCCTCCTAAGTCTACTGAAGGGCTTAAGGAGTCTGTTTTCTCTTCACATATTGACCATGCCATTCCCTTCTATGCCAAGCCAAAGTCTCGGCCTTCCCCTGAAATGCTGAGCAAGACGATTACTCTATTTGCCTTGCCTTTTGGCCAAACTCTAAAACAGGCAGACTCTTAATGATTCTGATTTCATTTTAAGTACTGTTTTCTGCTCTATAATTTTTGGGTATATCCTTAATTAACCCTTTTTGGCAAGTCCACTCCATGTGTTTTCTTATTCCTCAGCAGTAGGAGCCCCACAGCTATCTACAAAAAAAACTACGCTTAATAGATTCCCCTTGCAGGGAGGTGTGTCCGTAAGACTAAAATCTCACCAACGGAGTGTAAGCGGATGGCTAACCACCATCTTGGATCCTGAACTTGGCACCGTTCTAAGTGCTGCAAAGAGACAGAAGGAGCCTGGGTCCCTGGTACTCCATGCTATCCATAGATGGCCAATCTCTAGGCTTTTCTATGAAGGAAAAATAATCTTCAAATTTGTTTAAGTCACCATTACTTACAGTTTTCTGTCGCTTACAGCCCAACTAGTCTAGTTGACTACTCTGGCCTCTGACATTAAAAGTTAGCCATCCTTCTCCTCCTTTAGAATCATACTGTGTTAAAATAGAAAGGATCTGAATTATTATCTCATCAAAGCCCTTCACTTCACAGTGTGGAAACTGAGGACCCAGAGGGGAAAGTGACTGGGCTGAGCAGGCCTGAACCAAGAGCACAAACCCAGGTCAGCCTCCTAGGTACCGTGCTCCTACTACACCACCCGCTTGGGCTCTAAACCAAGCAAGCTCATTCCTGGCACTCAGTGTCTCCCCAGAGGATACAGCTTGTCCTTGATACTTGGCTCTTTCCCCCTAGTTCAGTTTATTATACCCATAATAAAATAACATTTACTTTTTATAAAATATAGTCTTAGTAAACATTAAGAACTTAGCTTAAAATAAAGTTTATACTTTCCCTTGAGTATAAAAATTGATTGTATTACATATTACCAGGCTTCTGTGTCATTCAGTTGCTTCTTGACGTCAGAGGACACCTCTGAGGGTGGACCCAGGCTAAGAGGCTGTGGGCAGTATTAAGGTGTCAGCGTACTGCTGCCCTGAGCAGTTGGGCTAATTCTTCCAGGTGTGGGCAGAATCTGGATGGTGAAGGTTCTTGCTGGTTGGGCCCTGCCCTCTCTCCCTGGCCTTCTGCACAGCTAACAAAATGACACCTCAGATCTCATCCCTGGGCACCCAACTGCTGCTCTCTCACTGAGCATGGAAGAAGGTATTTCCTTGAAGGTGGCTTGCTCAGCATAGTAGAGTGAACACTGGAAAGGAAAGAATGTTTGCTGTGACTTTCATCTTACATTGATGGTTAAGAACTTACTGCATAAAACAAAAAATCTACCCTAAGCACCAAGCTTAATGGACAATCACAATCATGGGAGCTAATACCACAATGCTATTCATCTTCACCCATTCTGTAAATATTTACCGAATTCCTGTCATCGAGGCATTCATCCCTAAGCACAGCAAATAGGCTGCTGACCTGCAAGTTGCTGTCTGCTGGCAGCCATAATTACTCAGGTGAGTGCCATAATTAAAAACTGTGGTAAAGTGCTTCCATGGAAAAGCACAGGACCTATGAGAGAGTATAACTAGAGAATCTTACTTGGAATGGGAAGAGGTTGGAAAGGGATACTTAACCTGAGATGTAGAAGATGAGAAAGAATTGGCCAGATGTCAGGCCTTCTTGTCAGTAGGAACAGCCGGTGTAAGCGCCCACTGGTGGGAAAGAAGATGAGGGTGTCTGGTATATACGGAGAATATGGTGAACAAGTGGGCTGCTGAAGAGGAAAGCAGTGCTGGCTCGCAGAAGCTGGAGGGAACGCGGTGAGGACTTCAGAAATATCACATTCCCACTTCTGTGTGTGATATTGCTGTGACTCATGGAAATGGAGAGAGAGAGAAGAATTAGAAGAGCGAGGCCTTTAGTCTCCTGGCTGTAGCCCAAAGAGGGCATCTCCACCTTCTTCCCAGTCTGCACAAGCTGGAAAGGGGCAGGGAAGCTGGTACCCAGGGAAAGCTAGGCAACAATGAGTGAAGCTTGCAGCAGGGAAGAAAGGGTCTGAAGCTTACACAGTTGCTTATCTGTTACAATACTTTAGACCTGGCCCTCCAACTCAGACTTCTGCACTAGGAGTTGAGGACATTCAAAGACCCACAACTCAGACAAGAAGCAAGAGACTAAGAGAGATGCGGAGACAGGAAATATTTTTTTAGTGCAGAATGACCTGATGTGATTATATTGTAAAAGATTCCCCAGGACCAGATGGCTCTGGTGAGAGGCCACCAATTAATGCAATCAGCTGATCTATCAATCAAAATAGCCTTTGAAAATCATATATGAGTGTAGTTAATAGGAAGAATTAATCTCTCCTATTCCCTGGTTGTGAACTAGGCCATAAAAGCATTCATTGTAGATCCCTGGATAAGGCTGCAAAATCTTCATTCTAACTCCATGCCAAAGTGTAGCAAGTCAGAAAGAGTTTCTAGAAATAATCAGGCCATAGTTTGAAGTGGATAGCCCAAGTATAAATGCAGGCAGTATGGTCCTATGACACTAACCAGGAAAAAGAGCTAAACATTAACTACAACAAAACAAAAATAATTGTCCTTGGATGGGGCAGATTCCAAGATTTAATTGGTTGATATCCAATAATGCCTTATGGTGAGTGAATCATAATTTCCTAAGAGTTCACTTCTGGCTAATTCACTCCAGTGGCCAATGAGGAAACCATGTTACTTAGAACTAGACATTACATTGAAGTCTTTCAGAGGTTTTTGTCCTGGCTATGACGACCTACCTTGAAATATTCAGGCCTAGGGAATTTGGGAGTCTCTGTTAAGCACAAATTATACTGGGTCACTTGTACTTGGAAGAGGTGTGGCTTCCTTCTGCATGAGAATATTGTCAGGCACCTCTATTGCTATAAAAGTTGTTGATCTTCCCAACCCATTTATCTGGTATTCCAAAACACAGGCATTGTGTTGATTAGCAGGATAGAACACCTTCCTGAAGTCTAACATCAAACATAACTGCTATCAAAAACTTATCACATTTATTAAGTGAATCATCACATTTATTAAACATTTGGTTAAGAGAGTCTATGAGGCATAGTATTTATCCACACCTCTAAATCTTAACATTCATAGAACTGTTTTTACTATATTTATGTTTCAGCAGGTTTTTTTGCTTTTATCAATAATTGTTATGAGAACTGTAAATTCCACTTTTTAATCCACTGTGCAATTAATATTGAGAACCTTGTATCACTTAACAAAAAGAATGATCCTCAATTTCTATGTAATTGGGAGTTTTCATCAGGAATGGGTTTTGAATTTTGTTAAAGGTCTTTTTAGTGATCTATGAAGATGCTAATATAATACTCAGCTTTTAAAAAATAGTATTATGAAGTATATTAATGTATTTCACAATACTGAACCATCCTTGCATTCATCCTTATTGTCATCCTGAAAGAAATCCTACCTGTTAAAGATGTATTATTTTATTAATGTTTTAAAAGATTCTGTTTCCTAATACTTTAAGATTTTTGCACTAGTTTAGATTTAGGAATATGTAGAATTTGGAGATTTTTTTCCCTATGTGCTGCAATTTAAGAAGCACCAAGAATTCCCGGTCTTTGAATTTTTGTTTCTCCCCTGTTGTCTTTGGGTTTTCTTAAGAACTCCTACTTAAATTGAGTCTGTGTCTTACAGCTTTCTTAGTTGTAATCTACTATTACACTATAGGCCTATTGATGTGGTAGTGAGGTCCTGGGGTTTTAATGAATTTCCCTGGTGTCCGTTGATGTTGAATATACTTTCATATGCTTATTTGCTATCCTTACCTCTTCTTTGATAGTGGGTCTGTTCAAATCTTTTGCTCATTTTTTAAGTGTTTTAACTTCTTTTTTGAGTTGTACAGCTATTTATATATTCTGGATGTGAGTTCTTTATCAGATATATGCTTTACAAATATTTTCTCCTGGTCTGTGATTTATTCTTAATAATGCCTTTTAGAGAACAAAATTTTTTATTTCAATTAAGTTGTTTTGCAATGCTTGTTTATGTTTCACACTTTTTGTCGATCTGGTCAAGAAAATGTAGCATAACTTAAGGTGTTTAACATTTGGATGTCAATCAATATAACTCATTTTATTTACAGACTACAAACAACTCATGATGATCTCAATAAGCACAGAAGACTGATAAAATTCTCCTCCATTTTCTTAGATTTTTCTCCTATGTTTTCTTCCAGAATTTTTACAGTTTAAATTCATATACAGGTGTATGATCCATTTCAAGTTAATTTTTGCATGTGATGATGGGAAGCAAAAGACAAGGTTCCAAATGTCCCAGCACCTGTCCTTGAAAAGACCACCTTTCCTCCCATTCAATTGCCTTGGGCACCTTTGCTGAAAATTAACTGACCATAGACATATAGATTTATTTCTAAATTCTCTATTCTGATCCATTGATCTATATGCCTGTCTTTATGCCAATACAACACTGTCTTGATTACTTTAGCTATAAAGTAGTTCTTGAAATCAGTTTGTTTTTCTTTTGCAAAATTGTTTTGACTATTCTATGTCCTTTGCCTTTCCATATAACCTTTACAATTAGCTTGTTAAAATATTGGAAAAAAAATCTGCTGGAATGTTGACTGGTCTTGTATTGAATCAGTAGATCAATTTGAAGAGAACTGACATATTAGCAATATTAAGACTGTCAATTCATGAACACAGAACATCATTCCATTTACTTTGGTCCTCTTTAATTTCTCTCAGAAAAATGTTATTTTCGGTGGTCAAATATTTTATTAAATTTACCCATAAGTTATTCATATTTTGAAGCTATTATAAATTGGTATTTTTTATTTTAATTTCCAGTTTTTTGTTGCTAATATATAGAAATACTTTTGATTTTTTTAAATCCCAAATAACTTTTTAATCCTATAACTTTGAAACTCACTTATTTGTTCCAGTAGCTTTTTTGGTATATTTCTTATGATGTTCTATATAGATGAGAATCATCACATGTGAATAAAAAGTCTTAAATCTTCCTTTCCACTGGTCAGGACCTCCAGTACCAAGTGCAGTAGAATCCTTGGCTTATTCCTGGTGTTAGTTTTCAACATTGAATGCATACAATGTCAGCTGTAGGTTTTTCTTAATTGACAGTTTGAGGGAGTCTGCTTCTATTTCTAGTTTGTTAAGGTTTTATTTTTCATGAATGAGTATAAAATTTTATTACATTTTTCCTTGTTTTTTAAAATTATTTTATCTTTTTTAGTCTATAAATATAGTGAAGCATACAGATCGCCTTCCAACCATTAAACCAACTTTGTATTTCCATGGTAAAGCCCATTTAGTCATGATGTATTATCCTTATCATATATTGCTGGAGTTGACCTGTGAAAATTTTGTTAGGAGTTTTTGCATTTATGTTTATGAGAGATATTGGTCTATGATTTGTCAGGTTTTGGTATCAGGGTAAGAAAGGCCTAATAAATTAAGTTTTAAAGTAGTACCATAGAATTGTTATTATTTCTTCTTTAAGTGTTTGGTAGAACTATCCAAGTCAGGAGAACATCACCCATACAGATGGTCCCCAATTTGCGATGGTTTGACTTACAATTTTTTGACTTTACAATGGTGCCAAAGCAATACACATCCAATAGAAGCTGTACTTCAAATTTTGAATTTTGATCTTTTCCTAGTGATATACCATACAACACTCTCTCCTGACGCTGGGCGGTCACACTGAGCCACAGCTCCCAGGTAGCCATGCTATCACAGGGGTAAATAACCATTATAACTCTTATAACCATTCTGTACCCATACAATCATTCTGTTTTTCACTCTTAGTATAGTGTTCAATTAATTGAGCCATTTAACACTTTATTATAAAATCGGGTCTATGTTAGATTATTTTGCTCAATTGTAGGCTAGTTGAGTGTTCTGACTGCCTTTAAGGTAGACTAGGCCAAGCCATGATGTTCAGTAGGCTAGGTGTATTCAATGTATTTTTGACTTACCATACTTTCGACTTAGGATGGATTCTTGAGGATGTAACTGCATCATAAATTGAAGAAGAGCTGTTCTGTTACTATGCAGACCTTTCTTTTCACATTTCTCTGCCTCCCTCCCAACCCTGAAACAACTACCTTGATTTTGCACTTCTTATTCTGTGTTATACACACACACACATCCTTATTGTTTAATTTTGCTTGTATTTGATGTTTATTAAAAGGGCATAGAAACTATGGAAACAATAAAAAGATCAGTGGTTGCCAGGGGTCAAGTGGTGGGGAGAGAGAAATAGGCAGAGCACAGGATTTTCAGGGCAGTAAAACTACTCTGCACGATACTATAATGATGGATACATGTCATTACACATTTATCCAAACCTATTGAATATACAGTACCAAAAGTGAACCCTATTGTAATCTTTGGTCTTTGGATTATTATGATGTGTCAATGTATGTTCATCAATTGTACCAAGTGTATCACTCTGGTATGTTGGGAAAGGGGGAGGCTATGCATATGTGGAGGCCAGGGATATATTTCGCTGTGAACCTATAACTTCTCTAAAAAAAATCTTTAGTATTAAAAAAAGCATACTGTGTGTCATTACCTGGCATTTGCTTTTTCTTATACATCAAGTTTCTAAAATTAATTCACAGCATTGCGTGGAGTTGAAGTTTTTATTTTCATGCTGTATAGTAGTCCATAGTGTGACTACAATACAATTAACTTACTAATTTTTCTGTCAAGAGACATTCTGACTGTTATAAATAATACTGGTATGAATGTTCTTGTAACATGGCCTCTGGTGCATAAGGGTGTCTGACTGGGGCATATAGTTAGGATTGGAATTGCTGAGTCATAAGGTGTGGGAAATTGTTCCTGAAGTAGTTGTACCAATTTACATCCCCACCAAGAGTGTCTAACTTTCCCATTGTTCCACATTCCATTAACACTCAGCATACCACATATCTTAATCTTCAAAAATTTAATAGGTGTAAAATGGTATTTCATTGTTTTTTTTAAATTTGGATTTCCTTATTTGCTAATGATATTCACTATATTGTCGAATGTTTGACACTTGCATTTGCTTTTATAGAAATGCTTCTTCGAGCCTGATACCTGTTTTTCTATTGGATTATATCTTTTTATATTGCTTTCTTTTATATATTCTGGATTCTCATATTCTGTCAATTAAATGTGTTACAAATATCTTCACTCAGACTGCAGCTTGTTTTCTTTTCCTTTATAGTGTTTTTTGTTTTTGAAAATTTTAAGGTATGCTTAATTTAGAAATCCTTTCTTTTCTGGGTAGCAATTTTTGTGTTTTGTTTAAGAAAATTTTCCCTCCTCTGAGCTCTTGAGATTCTCCTATATTTCTTCTAAAAGTACTATCATTCTACCTTCACTTTCTATCCTATTTGTATTCAAACTTAAGTATTTACTCTAGCAAGGATTATTTTTTGTGTACAGAGTGTGAGACAATGCTCCAACTTAATCATTTTTCCATGTGATTAGCTTATCATCCCAACTTATTTTTTGAATAAACCATCATCTCCCTTGTAGTGAAAAATGCCTCTTCTCTCATAAATCACCATTTTTGTGGCTCTATTTCTTGGATTTCTGTCTTATTTCTTTGTTCAATTTGTCTAGCTTCATAAAAAGCACATGGTTTTAGCTATAATAAATATTGATGTCTCATAGTCCACCTACCTTATACTACTTTTTGGAACTCTCAAATGTTTAATTTTCCACATAGATTTTGGAAACAGCCTATCAAGTTCTAAATAAATAAATCCTCTTGGTATTTTGATTTGAATTTCACAGGGGACCAAAATAATGTTTACTTAAACAAGCTAGATATTTACTTCTTGGGCAGTACAAAAGGACTCTGAAGTAGGTATAGCCCAGGGAGGACTTTCTGTTATAACCTGTTGACACATGACTTCCATTCTCAAGGTGAATTCAAAACCCAAGTTGGCAACTATAGTACCAACCATCATGCTTATGGCTGCCTTCCCATAAATCCCAAGAAACACTTCTGCTTACATGCCATTGGCCGGGACTTAGTAACATGATCACGTCCCGCTGCAGGGAAGACATGGAAATACAGTCCTTTAACGTAGTAAACTGCTGCCCATAATAGTTATATTCTTTTACTAAGGAAACAGGGGGAGAATGGCCAATGGCAAATCTAAATGGTAAAATATAATGCAACCATTTAAATGGTTGGTCTTGAAGAAGTTTCCAAGTAGATAAAACCCAATAAAGCTTGAATGCCATCTCACGTCCTTCCAAGACAAAATAAGCAGCAGCCCTGGTCTAGGAGAGCAGTTAAGGTTTAGGAATAGGATTAAGTTAGGGTTAGGCTAGGTTTCTCCTCACTGAAGGTAGAGGAATGGGGTGACATTGTTCTAAGAGCACGAAGCCCACCGACAAAACAGGAAAAATACACTTTCCCTATAATATTAATCAGAATACCAAACTCTATGTATGGTATTATTTCAGCCATGTTTCAAATTATGCTCAAACACATGCAAATATATCTAGTTTTAAAAGACTGGGAAAAATACTCAATGTGAACAATGTTTATCAATATTTATCTCTGGCTAGCAGGATTATGCCTAATTTCCTAATTTTATTTTTACTATTCCTGATTGATTGCCTTTTTTTTGTTCCCAAAGTTTTACTTTGAGCAACTATTATTTTTATATTCAGGGGAGAGAATAATCTCATGTTAGGGAAAAAAAAAACATTTAAAGGAATGAATGTAGAAAAGAAGGCAGGCAATGTAATCTATCATTAAACCCTGACAGAGTGTCATTCAACAAATATTTAGTGAATATCTGTATGTATCAAGCACTGTTCTAGGTTTCTGGAATATATAGAAGCTTATATTCCAGTGGAAGGAGAGACAAGGGATATTATCAGGCAGTAAAAATAACTAGAATAAATAAGTAAATTACCCAATGTATTAGGAGGTAGTATGTACTATGGAAAAAACAGAACTGTGTAAAGAAGATAGGGAATGTAATATAGGGGCTGCAGCGTGGTGCAAGTTGTCATTTTAAGTAGGTGGTCAGGATGGGGTTTATTGCAACATAGAAAATAGACACATAGACGAAGGAGGTGAAGTAGTGAGCACTGGAGATCTTTGGGGAATATCTGATGCAAAGACCTCAAGGCAGAACCATGTACAGTGTTTACAGAACAACTGGGAAGACCAGTGTGACTGAAATAGAATTTAAATCTGAAGCAGCTTCTTAAAGGGAACCCAAGAGGTTTGTTGTTTCTTGACACAGCCCCCTGAAACATAAGAGAACCTGCCAAGCATTGCCAAGCTTGCCAACCACTACCTGCTCCTACCAATCTTCATGGAAAGGGGAAATACAACACAGAGAAATCTGGGGGTGTGTCTCAGAGGGCTGTGAAATCATAAACAGGAACGGGGCATTTGACGGACACTGAAGGTCACTGCATCTCATATTCCAGTTGAAAGTAATGACCTTGGAAGAGCAAAGGAGATATTGAAAGGGAACTGCTAGCTTCATAAACAAGTTTTATTTTCCTGGACCATGGCTTATAATAACAGAGCAATGGACTCTTGGCAAGAGACAGAACAGGAAGGGAGCGTTTGGCAGGAAATTCATAAACTGATCAAGAGGGCTTTACATTAGCAGTTGATGAGAAGGGAGAAAAAGATTCAGATAAAACTGATAACTAGATATGCTGGAGAAGCTCAGATGTTAAACAGAAAGAAGAATAGCGGTGAAGCTTCCCAGCTGATCTCAGGAGAAAGCAACAGGAAAATGATTTGGTGGCAAAATAAGTGATCTCAGATATGTGCCAAGCATAGATAAAGAAAGTGAATGTGATAATTTATATAATAAGAAAATCATGCTTTTAAAAAGCAGAATTTGGCTTTTTAGAAAATGACTCAAGACTAGAATATATTCTCTGTCATTGTTAAGGCAAGCATCCTGTGGGGATTACATGACCTAAAAGATGCACAATTAAATGAAGGGTGGAGAATTGAAATACATAATAGAATTATCAACATCTCTAGGCACATTTGTAAGGCCGGGAACAGACACTTTGGATGAGGATTAAAGAGTAGAGAAATGTAATGATAAAACTGTTGAAGCATTTAAGGATGTGGGGACATTCTGCTAATAGAGATTACAAAACTAACATAATAAGACACCTAATAGGAAATGCAATAGAGAAGGGGATCTGTCTAAACAAGAGCAAGACTAATAGTCCAAAAGCAAAAAATCTGGCAAATGCTCCCCTTCCTGAAGAAAGCAGAATAAATAACTTGGGGAAATGACGCTCTGGGTTCAATCCTAATGTACAAGGATAATATAAATAACAAAACCTTACCTTAATTGAGTCTTTACTATGTTTGGTCAAAATAATAAAAGGTTTCATTAATAATTACAGAAGCTAACATTTGTTGAATGCTTACTGTGTACCAAGCATTACTTCCTTTAATCCTCCTACAATTCTATAAAATGATTCCCATTTTACAGAATGGCGGGTTAAAGAGATTAACTAGAGTAAATTGCCTAGTGTGGAATAAAGGACATAGAGTTAAATGCAAATCCACCCAACTTTAAAGGCCATGTTGTTAACCAGGCCTCTTAAGATTAGGGAAAGTAACTATGCCATTTTAAAAACAAAGTAGTTAAGACAGAGATTCAAGAATCAGCCACACATGTTAACCTTTAGGAAAGTGGATTTCATAAAATAAACAGAAAAGGAGAGAATAATCCTGTGGTCGGTGTTTCCAAAAAGCAAGACACCTCAAGGGGCTTGAAGACTGTGAAAAACAAATAGATTTTTTCATATAGTCATAACTCATCCAACCTGCTCTGTGTGTATGCATAAATGTATCGCAAAGAATACATGAAAACCAATAATTTGGCTGTTCACGGCACTGAGATTTTAAAAAGAGTACAGAAGATGGAACAAAAGGCCCCAAAAGATCAGTGTCAGAAAAAGCTGAGACTTGCAAAAAGCCTAGGGACAATGAGTTTTGTTTCAGTTTTGTTCAAGCAGGAAGAACAAGAACAAGGCTGGGCTAACTGCTTGAGGCAGATGGTGTAACACTGCCAACAGGACTGGAGCTGCAAGCCAATGAGGGATCATTAAGAAGGGGTCTAATCAAACTGTCGTTTGCTTTTCTTTTGATGGGATTGCCAAACAGGTAATGTAATGCAGCTTGATCTGAGCAAAACAATTTACCAAAGCTCTCATAATACTTTCATGGGAGCAAGATGGGGAAATCCAGAGCCGCTTCCGAAGTCACTGAGCCTCTGAGCCCAAAGAGGCCAAGTGGATCACGTTGGTATAGAGACTAGGCAGGCCTCGGTGTTCTGTCCTCTTCAACACTGGAATATGGAGCTTGATCCAGGAGTGCACCATATCACACTTCCAGATGACCTAAAGCTGGGGTGGGCGGACACCTAATTAGTATATTAAATGACAGACTCAAATGGCAGAAATACAGATTGAGGCTAGCAAGTTGGATGCTTATGTGGGTAAAGATCTTGCTTCAAAAAAATTGTTGGAACTAGTACAGGATGTGAGAGCTGTGATTTTACAGTATTTATCTGAAAAGGACCTAGGAACATTAACTCACAAAACAACAGATAGACAAGAATCAAGCCTTCCAAAGACCTGTAGTCTTTGGCTGTATTCATAGAAATAGGGTGTCCAAATAAAGGAAAAAAGTATTTTCACTGTGTCCATAGTATACACTCCCTATCTGGAATCATGTTTTTTAATTCAAAGAACCACATTATAAAAGGATCTTTAACAAATAAATGGAATCACTGATTGTGAAAGTCACCCATAGAATTCTAGGATCAGAAAACATACTACATAAAAACTGGTGGAAGAAATGGAAATAAGTAGGAATTCTAATCCTGAAAAAGTTCGGCTCCTTGGAGAGTCCCCATACTCTCATTCCCTGTCACATTGCCCTGGGGATAGACAGTCTTTGTAGTATTTACTGCCATCTCAAGTCACCTTGCTTCTTTAGTGTCTACTTCCACTTCATAAAATATATGACTCCCAAGACAAGGGGTCTTGCCTGATGGTCCAGTATTTTATCCGCAGCACCTAATACAGTGCCTGATGCATAGCAGGCACCAAAAGAAAGGATGGGATTGCCTCTACACAACTGACAGAGGGCCTCCCTCATGTTAGGTGTGTGGATATCAGCTGGTATCTGGGGCCTACCTTTCAGCAGAAGATATGGGGAGAGAACAGGTTTTTAGAAGGGGCGATGGGGATAAAAGCCCCAAACATGGTACTATACACTGAGGATCTCATGGATTGTCTGCTGACTAATTCTGACGCTTCAGGCACGTCTGGACATGCCCAGAAAAATGGTGGAACAGGCCAGATAGAAGTCCAATTTGCACAGAAATAAAGAACCTGATGGGGAAAACAGCAAAACAAAATAAAACAAAACTCAAACTGTGCCCTATAGCAGATTTTCAGCCTCTCTGGGCATGTCTGGCAGTTTAGGGGGGTCATCAGTCAAAGTGTACTTGCTGGGGAGGATGCAGAGAAATTGGATCATTCCTACATTGCTGGTGGCAATGTACAATGGTACTGCCACCCTAGAAAAGTATTTGGCAATTTCTTAAAAAGCTTAACATGCAACTACCATATGACCTTAGCCGTTGCAGCTCTGGGCATCACCCAGAGCAATGAAAACGTATAGTCATGTGAAAGACTGTGAAATAGCAGTTTTACTCATAATAGTCAAAAACTGGAAACAACCTAGATGTCCTTCAACAGGTGAACAGGGAAACAAACCGCAGCACATCCATGCCACGGAATGCTACTCAGGGATAAAAAGGAACGAACTGCTGATAAACAAAACAACTTTAATGACTCTCCAGATAATTAGGGAATTACGTAGAGTGAAAAAAGTCCTTTCAGGAAGTCACACACTGTATGATTCCATTTATATAATATTTTTGACATGACAAAATTATAGAAATGGAGAACAGAGAGCCATATGAAGGATGCTATGATGGACACGGAAGCATTCTGCATCTCGGCTGTGTCAATGTCAACATCCAGCTGCGAGATTGTACTATAGTTTTGCAAAATGGAAGGACCTGGGTAGGTGGTAGACAGACTCTCTCTGTCTTATGTATTACAATTGCATATGAATTTATAATCATCTCAGAATAAAAATTTAGTTTAAAAAAGTTTACTTGCAAGCTGGGAAGGTGGGGTGAAGGGATGGGTGGAGAAGGAGGGGCTTGAACTACCTGACAAGCTTTCCAGGGAAGGACTCAACCTAGATAAAGAATCAGGCACTGTGACATTGACCTTCCAGACTGTAAGATCCAAAGAGAAGGAACTGTGTCCACCTTGTTTGTCCCTGGGTCTCCAGTACCTGCAACCACACACCCGACATATCATAGGGCTTAAGACAAGGGTTCTCCTCTATCTAATAAGAGCATTTAGATATTGAGGAACAATGGACTCTCACATCAGCCTGATGACTCAGTTTTGAACAACAAAGCGTTTATCAGAAAACATACTCCACTCCATTTGGTTCTTCAGTGGAGTTCAGACTGATTGATAGATGGGCTAGTAATAAGTTCCATAGTGGACATCCTAAAGGAGCTGAGTAGAGCTCTGTGGTTGTTAAATGCACCTGTCCCAAGGCCGCCTTGGATACATAAAACCTGGCATAGCTATTAACCTCTGTCACACTGCAGTCATAATAACACTGCTTTGGGAGCCTCTGACCAAGTGTAATTCCACGAAGAGGGAGCCACTGTCCCCTAATCTGACATCGATCACCAGATATGCTTTGACGGGCTGATATCTCAAAACAGGCACAGACAGAAGCTGCTGGGCCTGGTGGAGTCACAGGAAAGGGAGGCTACAGCAGGGGTGGTGGGTCCTGCACAGTGGCCCAGGGTGGTGTGACTGTCACAGGGCCCAGTGGAACTGCGGCAGTCCCCAGCAGCGAATCTTCTGTGAGTGGGCTTGTTCCTGAACACATGTGAGAAATCACACAGGGACTCCCAGAACTAATCAAGGAGGAATCTGCAGAAGACAGAACTCCTGTATATCTAGGTGGGGCCCAGAATCAGGCAGCATCCACTAGAGATCATCTGAAAAATTAGTGTAACTTTATACTGGTCCTAATTTTCACTAGGGAGTTGGATTTGGGATAGGAAAAGCTTACCCCCAAGCTTCAGGTCTATTATCTTAAACTGGCATAATAAAGTCTGCTCTCCTTATTTTACAAGTCTGTTACTTTGTGAATTATATGAAATGATACATATGAGAAAGCTTTAAAAATGGTCAAGTGCTATATGCATGCAACTTTTGGTGTCATTATTTTAAGTGTGCTTCACCATTTTCACTGTAACTTCCTTCCTATCTTCTCATCTTCTAGAAGCTACATAATTTCTAAGTCCCTGTTTTGTGCCCCTTGTGAAATACCCTGTTATTTCAGGTCCTGTGTGACCTGGGGCTATTTGAAGTGCACATCTAAGATGGTCTGCATCTCTCTGACATCCAAGAGCTGTCCTGAGACCAGACAACTCTTAGAATCTCCTGCAATCCCCTGCTGCCCCTCCCAGGGCTCTGCTGAGGGTGTGATCATGGGGTGTTGGGCTAAATGTGGAGGACGAGGAGCAGTTACCCAAGGGTTAGGAATTAGAAACTGGGCTCCATGATTAGGCTCCTGATTGTCCAATTTATAAAATTTTACAAGACCCATACATGGAAATTAAGGGATGGTCGTGAATTCTGGAAATGAAGGAGCAAGAGCCAGAGAGTCAGAGTGTACATCTGGCCCCCACCCATCCAGCAGAACCCTGCTCCCATCTCTTCCAGGGCTGATGCTATCCACTGGGCTTCTGCTTCCTTCTCCAGCATCCAGTCAGGATAACCGAGCCAGCTCCTCACTCACGCTCGAGATAAGCAGAGATGAGCAAAAAGAGATGCCCATGCCCTTTGTTCCAAAAACTCTGAGAAAGGTTGAGTTCCAAGGAAAATTGGTAAACAAGCTGATTCAGAGCCATGGATTGACTCAGTCACTTACTAGCTATGGGACGCTGGCTTCAAGCCATTCTTGAAAGAGAGATAATGCCTGCTGTGCATGTCTTGATCAGCTGGGAGCTTTTTGTTTTGTTTTGTTGAAAAAAAAAAGTTGCTGTAAATTGTGAAACATACAAATGCGAAGAACATTTGTTTCCTATAGCCCAGGGTCCCCAGACCCCTAATAAGGGAAGGAGAGCTATAATTGGTTACTGGGATGACCTAACATTTAGAGAGAGAAACTCTCACCAGTCCGTCAGCTAAAAAAAAGATCTTGTTTGTTTCAGGATCATGAGACCTTTCAGAAACACATTAGAAATCCTAAGCTTTATGTATTTGCACATAAGCGTTTACGTTGGAGTAACGGAACATTATTTCAATCCATGGAAAGAGTATTTCATGGAAATTAAAGGAATCACCAAGTAAAGGCAAACTCTAGTTTTTCTGACCCTGGGAAGAATGCAGTCCTTGCCGGGTCAGGTATGTGAGGGAACCACAGAAACCAGAAGCCAAAGAGCTGAGAATAGCATGCAAAGAATCCAGCTGTCAGGTAGCCTAACGCAGCTGCCCGCTGGGGCTGCTCCATCCATTCATTCAGTCATTCATTCACTGGGCACCTACAGCGTGCTAGATGCCAGGGGTACAGACCTGAATAAGGCAAAATCTCTGACCTTGAGGCACTCTTAGCAAGAAGGTGTTGCCGCAGGCAAGTCTCATGTGAACCAGGGAGAAAGCTGTGCTGAAGGCATCTGCCCCAGGCTGGCTGAACCCTCAGCTCAGCGAGCTGCTTCAGCTGCCGGCAGAAATACGTCCCATGAAGGAATCTGAATACCTTAGGATCTGTGATGACTCACCTGGACACAAGGGCAGACAGCTGCCTTTGCAAACATGATTTGGAGTTCCAAAATCCTGGTTACTTGAAAAACAGGCCATTGGATCTTTAAGGCAGGGTCCCCTGACATAATAAGGAATCTAGAGGTTGTGATCCCCTTGCCAAGGTGGAAAGCAGATGTCATCTGGGATTTCTAAGCCTCAGGCAGACTAAGACATGCCCTCTTCTGGCCTCTGCGGGCCCACAGCTTGTTTGAGCATTACTCACACTGAGTGGAAGCCAGGCTCACTGCACTGCGTGCTCCAGAAAAGGAGCGGTAAGACGTACTGGCCTTTGCTGACAGGAAGACCTAGGTTCTCACCCTGATTAGGCCCCTTAAAGACGGCATAATTTTGCTGGGAGGATGGAATTAGGCAACAATTATAAAAATCTGGATTATGGTATAACCAAGATGTGGTGGCTGCTATTATTATTAATTTTATGTGCAAATAATAGTAGATAGATCTATCAGGATATAATTCAGAAGAGAGAAATTGCTTTATTTATATTAAGTAGGAAGGGATTTGATCAACAAATAAGGTACTTGCAAAGTTTATAGGACTGAAGGAGCAGGTTCTGGACTGGTGCTCCAGCAATAGCTCCCAAAACAATAAAGAAATAACTCACCAGGGGAGTTAAACCGCTTCTAGAGCACCTCTGAGCTGGGCTGGAATCAAAGCGGACTGTCTCTACTACAACCCCTGCCTTTCAATACCCAAGAAGCTAGAAAATGCACTCTAGAGCACCATTTCATAAAAACCCACGTTTCCACAACCTTGCTTGCCAGCAAAAATGCTAAAAAGGGTCTTCCCTCCATTTCTTATGCTGAGTTCATCTAACTTCATGGTAAACAATGAGCATCTCAAAGTCTAATTGCAAAGACCTGTAGAAAACATGGTGCTCAGCTTTCCAGCCTCTTTGCCTAGGAGACTGGAATGAAGGTCGAGTGAGCCCATCCACACAACAGCTAGTGTGGACAGACTATCACGTTCCAGGTACTGACTATGAACATCATGCCAGATTAGCCTCACAGCCATCCAGGGGGGCAAGTTCTTATTTCGCGAGTGAGGCAACAGAGCCTTAAGGAAGTTACTTGCCTTGTCCTGGGTCACAGAATAAGGGGTGAAGCTCGGAAGTGACTGTTCCATCCCAGAGCCCATGCTCTTAACCACTATGTCAGACTGCTCGTCCTTCCATCTTGCATGCTGAACCTAGTGTGTGGCATGCCTACCGAATGAATGTTAGAGGAGTTGATTCATCATGAGTTTGAACAGAAAATTAAGCCTACAATGTGGTGGCCCACAGCATCCTTACCTTCTGCATGTGACTCAAGCCAGGAAGCGGGGAGGCTGATGTTTGAGGGTCACGGAGGAGATATGCCCATGTGTGTGGGACCAGGCGCAGCTGTGTGAGCCAGTGCAACGGCGAGTGGGCTGGAATACAGGGTAAAGGCCTTGGGGGAACTTGGATGTATGTCATCTCTTCCTGCTTCTGGAAGAAGATCGAAGGATGTCCACATGGATGGGCCTAAGGAGAATGACTAACTGATTCACCCAAGAGATGTTTTCTTTTTCATTTTTTTAAAATAAAGAATGAAAATATGATCTTACAGAAAACACTGCCTCCACCCTCCGCAATGAATTCAAGTGCTCTGGTGCCTGTGATAACGGCTCCTGCTGTCCTGTCTCTGCTGATAGGCACAGACACTCATCCTCTGCAGAAGCAGTTGGCAGGCCACACCCCCAGGTGCCCAGTGACTGTGCAGGCCTTTAAACACCTGCCGGGGGAAGCACTTTCCCCACTCTTCTCAGGCACTAAGCACAGCTCACAGGCACTAGTCTTGGGAAGTCTGCATTCTGGCATAGATGCAAAAGCCTGAGAGAGAGGCCCAGGATACACACCCGCAGGGCTGCAGTCGCCACACAGGAATGAAGAGGCACACACACACAAACATACCACACCCTTCCCACATATCCACACAAATGTATACCACAGAGACCCACACATACACACCACACATAGACATATATACAACACACATGCATACACATACACACAATACTCTCACATACATACCATGCATCCTTTCACAGAGAATTTACACACCACACACACACTACATGCATACACACATGCATGGATATACTTCTGAAAAAGTGTCCCTCTATAGTACAGCCATATTATAAAAGGTTTAAAATAATGTTATATGGACTGTGAATATAGAAGGTATGTCTGCAAAACAATATCAGAAGTGAAAAAGCAGCAAAAATGGTATACACATGAAAATCACTTCTGTTGAAATGCATGCATATTTGTAGGGACAGGAAAATAATGTGAGCAACGCAAATAATTGATGTTTACTAACCTCTGGATCATTCTCTGTGAATGGATTTAGATGGACAGTAATTTTTTCCAGTGACTGCTCTTAAATCTGGACTCACTCACTGAGTGGCCACAGACTTATTTCCACAGAGCGGCGTCTGCTGGGCCCCTGGCTCACCCGCTTCCATTCTCAATGTACCTGCTGTTGGGGGCAGTCCCTCCAAGATCCTGCAGCGTCTGAATGATGACAGAGCCTGCCACCCACCCCCTCTTGCCTTGCCAAGCTCCTTCCCTGCCCAAGTCAGCAAAGCCCCACCCTGCGCACCACGCCCATCCCACTCACGTTCTTGCCTCAGAATACAAATGGGGAAGTTGAGGGACTGGCTGCTGACTTTAGGGAGGCACCAGCTTCTAGTCCTGTTTTCTTCCAGAGCTACAACAGTTTACCTCCGTGTGCCTAGGGGGCGCTCAGGCCCAGGAATTGAGAACGGCAGGTGGTCCCTTTAGTATTTCCTAACCCAGTAGGGAAGGGCTGGCTGGACATGCAAGTTAAAGGAAAGGCAGGTGGGAATGACTGCTGGGGGTTGTTTAGCAGGAGAGGTGGGGAGGGTGGGGGCTGCTGGTTGTGAATATACCTTCAAGCCCATTGTCTCACTGAAGTTCAAATCCAAAAAGGATCATACAGACCATCAGGTATAATCCCTTCATTTCCCACACGGAGAATCCAGGTCAAAAGAGTGTAGTGGTTGGTATATTTAAAGTCAAAACTAATTAGAAGCAGCTCAGTAATAACAAATGTAGAATTCCTCCCTGATGTAGCAATGGTTACCATTTTTTCTCTTCCTGTTCAAGGTATTGTTTTACATTTCAATGTAGAGGCCAAGATACTATTCTAGATATGAGATTGTTAGAGAAGCTCATCAATTCAATATACTTTATTCCAGACTATCTGTTTAATTAGATGAATGTAGAAGAATATTATATAAAATGCACAGATCAGTTGTTTAATATAAGCATGTCATGATTTAACAGTTTGAAATACAAAAATCCAAATTCAAAAATAAAGTGTGATTGCTTCATTACAAAATGTGTCACTTAGTCCTTTTTTTTTTAATAGGAACTTTCCACTCTACATATCAACACTGAAGTTTTCAGGGGAAAAAAATGGTGTCACTCAAGAAAAATGATGATGAATTTATGTGTAATTTTGCATCCTGATAACTCACAAGTGTGTGTTTGTACATTTTTAAAACAGAGAGAAACTGGGAAAATATGTGGTTTAGCCGTGAGAAGCCAGAGGTCTAGTCCCACATTTGTCACTAGTCCCATGGCCTTACCTGACTCTGAACTGTTATGAGCTCCAGGTCCCCTTGGCAGAATAACAGGCTGGGACCAGATGAGCACCACGGATTCTCCTAAGGTTGCAAAACCCAGTGGGACCATGATCAGATATCAGAGTCAGACCAGCTTGGGCTGGTTCATCTG
Organism: Manis javanica; assembly: GCF_040802235.1. NCBI lineage: Eukaryota > Metazoa > Chordata > Mammalia > Pholidota > Manidae > Manis > Manis javanica. The sequence goes on from NC_133166.1 coordinate 90,313,935, forward strand.
CACTTTCAATTCTGTGAGCAAGTCACTTACCTTCTCTAGGCGACAGCTCCTCTTTACAGTATAAAATGTGTACTTAGACCCCACTAGGTAGGGCTATTTGAAGGTTAAATGAGAGACTACCCACAAAATACCCAGACATTGCCTACCACATCAAGGTGCACGGTAATTTTAGTTTTATGCCCACCTCCGACTCTGCCATTCTATCACTTAATAACCACACTAATTTCATAAAGAATTCATGGCATCCATCTGGCTAGGGATGCAGTCATGGGGGCTTGAACTTATGCTTCCACAAAATGCCTTCAGCTATCCGTGTGGGAGGGACAGAAGCCTGGATGGATGGAGGGGGGACTGCACCCTCTCCCCTGCCAGTTGGCAACTTTGGGGGAAGATTTTTGTCCTACTGTGTTTGGGCTTTATTTTGTTTTGCCTTCTCTACATTGAGCTGTGCTCATGTGCTCTTTACAAATGATTTCACTTTTTTGAGATTCACTTCTTCACCTGCCTCTCCCTTCACCTGTGCTTTTATATGTTGCTTAGATCCTTTCCCAAACTCCCCTCCCCTTCATCTGGCTCATCCTCCAGGGCTCAACTTTCCTGATGGAAGTTTTCTGACCCATTACCACCCCTGCTATTTGATGTCTTAGCACCCTGTTCTTGTCCTTCCGAACACTTGCCACAATTATAGTTACATAATTTATTTGTGTCATGTTAACCTGTCTCCCTTAGCACACTACAAGCTCCCCAAAAGCAGCATCCTTTTCTGTTTAGTTCACTGATCTATCCCTAACACTATAGCACTTTGCTCATAGCAGGGGTTCCATGAACATGTGTTGAGTGAATGGATGAACAAATGCATGAATGAATGAATCCCTGGAGCCAGCTGTCATCTTTATGAGCCAATTGGCTCATTAGTAGAAGTTCTGTCCTGTTTCTCATTCCATATTTAGTTTCACCTTCACTTTCCTTTTGCAAGATTTCTTTACAGGGTCTCCTACACTTGAAAAAAACTTGGTTTACTAATACCACAAAAAATGAAAGCCTGATAGATCATGATTTTACAGAAATACAATCATGCTCAAGCTGTGATTTAAACATACACCCACAATCCCTCCGTGTTCTCTAGCAGGGCATTTAAATCTATTTGGAGATATCCATGTGATATCAAGAGAAGCAGAGTGACTAGAGATCTTACTAATGACAGAGTCCATGGTAGATTCCACTTTGGCTTCTAATTCTTCCAGCCCAACAAATCCATACTGAAGATTCTGGATTCACCATCTTGGGCCCCTCTTTTGACTCTGAGATTCCCTACCCTCAAGGGAATCGAATGAGCAGGTAAGCAGGTAGGAGCTCCTTAAAAGCAAAGTGTGTTTAAATCAAATCAGTGTTTTCTCCAGATGACAAGGGCCCATAAGACAGAGCTTGAGCCCTGGGAACTGATGTCAGGGAGGGAGCAGAAATTGAGGGCAGAACAGTGGGCTTCTCCTGAGATGGACTCACACCATTCTTCCTTTTCTCTGTATGCTTCTCTTTTTAAAGGAATAGCAGGCTGCTCTGCCAAACTGCAGGAGTGTTCCTCCCCCAGTCCAGTGTGCCTAAGGATTGGGTTGAACAAACATAGGCGGGTATGGAGGAAACACTGTCCACAATGACTTTCTGGAGCTCTGCTGTGTTGGGGTCAGCCTTCAGACTTCCTGACAATACAGCTTTGTTCTCATTTCCTCCTGATACCTGATCCGGCACTAGGGTAATTGTACTGATCAGCGGTGAGTGTCCGCTCTCCAACTCCCAGAGGTAAGTTGTCATTATGAAGGAAACAATAGCCCAAGGTTAGGTATGAAGGGTATATCTTGCAAGGAGGCTGTGTTTAATTTCCCTGCTTCCATGAATAGTCTTCAGGATGAAAAGCCTCAAAATTCCTAGGATTTGTTTCTTTTTTTCTTTAAACAACAGTATGAACGTCCTGCTTTCAGTCTAAATAGTGCCTAGTGCAGGGAGTCAGACCTGGCTGGGAGGGTGTGACAGAAAGGTGGGCAAGAGTCACTTCGGAAGAGATTTATGTGGCAGGAGTGAGAATGGGTATGGCAGCATCAGCAGAGCTCTCCATTGGCCCCAGGGAAGGGGAAGCTGCAAACTGAAGGTGCAACAGCCAGTGTTCACAATCAGAGATGTAAAAAACACGATTTTGATGCCAGGGCAATAGAGATTAAATAAAAGTGGGAAGGAGGAACAGTCTGTCTGCTTCTATGCCAACACTGGCACTTCAGGCATACTGAGGTCTCCTGAGACTTTAACAGCTCATTGGCCTACGGAGATTTGGGGACAATGACAGGAACAGCAGCACTGTTATAGAGGACACTGGCAGCTGTGGTGTGGAGGGACCCTCAAGTGGCTTCTCTAGCAGTGAATGTCCATAGAGTACTTGGCAGAAGAGGAAGCACATGGCAGATGCCATTTGGGAGCAGGTCAGCACGCACACGGGACCCCTGACGATTCCTAAAAATAAACTGGTGGAGAGATCGCACAGAGGGCAGAGAGGTGGGAGCCAGCAAAAGGCAATTGCTATTGCTGATCTGCCCCCATTTGGAACCACAGTCAGGGACATCATGGAGAAAGCACAGGCTACAACAGAATTACAAATGTAATTCTTAGAGATTATCTAGTCAAAATCCCTCATGACACAGCTGATGAAATGAGACCCAAAGAAGTTAAGCTACTTGCCCTTGTTCACAGACAGTTAACCACATAGTCAGGGTAGGACCCAGTTCTCCCAAGTCCCAGTCTATGACGTTTGATGGACTCCTGGTATTCTTGAAATAGTTGCAAGGCCTTGAGGGCTTCTGCTGTCTACTGAAGGGAAGAATCTTCTCAATGCCTGTTACTTTGACCAAAGTCTAGGATGCCTTAAATCAAATGAAACTTGTGGTAAGGCTTCCGGGTAGAAGCACACCTTTGGAAAGTCCCTGTGGGATGGAGTTCTGCTAGCATTTACTATAAAAAGGTGTTCCTTCTGCTGTGGCTCAGTAAGAGCAGGAAGAAAAAAGTGTAACCTCATAGGAACAGACTGTTATGGCTACCGGGGGGATTCGGTCTATTCACCTAACTGCACCCTTCATAAAGCTTTACTATGCTTTTCCTGTTCAACCCAATATTGACCCACTCACTAAGGCAATAAGACACAGTTTTTGGAGTCAATTAAATTTTCTCTTTTAATCAAAATCCTCTCTGCTGCTGTTTCATTTACTCTTCATTTGTCCTGAGCAAATTGGAAGATGCACATATTGTTTTTACTTTTCTTCATGAAATCCGGGCACCCCTCAGTCTGCCCAAGGTGAAACAGCCCAACTCTTTATCCACTGTCTCTTCAGAAGCTGAGACAGAGGTAGGTTTGTTATGGAATGTTCTAGAAGCTCAGAAGAGGACCCAACTTCCCACACCTTGTGGCATTCTTTGTCAGTTATTATAGTGTTAATAAGGCCTCTAGATTTAGTCCACCCTGGAGCACTCAGGCAGTACCTTCTGACTCAGCAATGGTGCATATTATTTTGCTGGGAAATTTAAAACTCACTTTTAAAAAAGCACATAGACCTTTAACTTAAAAATATACACATACAATGAAAGTAAAGCTCTTTCCTATGGAAGATCACCATATGGATGGGGAAATTTTGGTGCAGAATGAACAAGTGGCCATCTGAGCCCATTTCAGGATCACACAGACACCCCCATCTCGCCATACTTAGCTGCATTCTTGTGAATGGGCTCAAACACCCCAGATACTTTCTATGTTTTCTTTCTTTCCTCCTCACTCCCGATCCCAACTGTGCACCCTTCACCTCCTCACCTCCCTTCTTATTTGCCATCACAAGTGCCCATAAGAGAGTGAGAGCTTGTCGCTGACTTATTTCTGGTGACTCCCTCTGCCCTGGCCTCACATGCAAAAGCAGAGCAGCTGCAAGAGGTCATGGTGACTACATGAGAGGTAGACTCTTCGGAGCCATCATTTCATTCTGCAGTGAGGCAGCAGGGATTAGGGGGAGGATAAGCTTCACCAGATTTCTCTTTGAGCTCCATCCCCTGCTCGGTTCAACCCGTAACACTCAAAGCACTCTCTTGGGTCTGTCTATTTACATTCCTGAACTCCTGCCTAATCTCCCTATAAAAAGAATCAATATGAAGAATGTCTACTCCTTTCCCCCCAAACACGCATGAGAATGTTTGCTATAAAATAAGTACCAGACACTAATAGCTAGAACTCACAGGGCAAGATGAAGCCAGCAAGATGAAATGCAATAGGGTTTGGGGAAGTCTCCAGGGATTCAAAAAAAAAGTCGCTGATAAAGTCACTATCAAAGGACTGAAGTTCAAGTATAATGATAAAGGCAGAGGGGGCGTTATCACCCCTGTGGTCCCCCAGTAAGTTATAGACATTCTTGCAACCCACATGTTTTGCAACACCCAGGAGCAGGGCCTGGCACAGCTGTGTCGCTGATCCAGTTCCATAAGGCTGAGATGCCCCCACAGACATGCCCCCATGGCCATTCACTGCTCTGTGCTAATCTGAGGAGACAACTCATGGCTTGAGAGACGGACAGGTTTATGGATCTTTAAGCTCTGACCTCCCACCCTGAACCTGAAGATCTGAGGTTTTGTCCCATGCACAGTTGTTTTGGTCAAAGATGCATCAGCTAGTAATAGGCAGATGGAACGCTCTTTGTGGGAAAAGACCCTAACTGTTAGAGGCAGAAGAAACCAACTTCCCGAATAAGGGATCCAAAAGATGTGGATGAAGCGCTGAGACGAGGATAATGATATTTTTTTGTTCTCCTATTTGGAAAAAAAAAGACAGTGAACTTCTTTGGAAGTTTAATAAATCTGTTTGTTCAGTTTTTAATCTAATTTTTTTCAATTTGTCCTTACTCTTATTTCTCCATGAAATCTTTTTTATCTTCCAAACAAACTGGTATTGTGGTTTCCTGCTCTGAGAACCTGGGGTACTTGTGTGTATGTTCATAAAGCTTTACTATGTCTGCCTTCACATTAGAGCAGAAACTTCTGCATAGCTCTCTCCAGAGAACTTAACCATGAGAGAGTGGGCAGTCAGGATTTCTTGTAAGGACAAGTAATTCATGACATTTTTCTGGGGACGAGTAGACAGGACTTCCTCACTGCTGTGTCCCTTCCTTTCTGCGCTCTACCTTTGGACCGATGTTGATACCCACCCTACGGTCCAGAGAGTGGAACCCACCAAGATTGTGTGAGAGGAAGGGCTTAAACAAGATATATGCATGACAACGCTTTGGGTGAACTTTGTAGAGAAGAGCATGCAGCGAAAGAAAACCCAATGAAGACCACCTGCAAGTTGTTTGGCATTTCTCAGATTTGAGAGCAATGGGGTGAAGGCCTAGAATGATAAGACTTCCTAGCCAATCAGGACTAGGTTTCACACTAGAGGACTTCCCCTTTTCCCAAAGGTTTTCCTGTCTCCTTTAGAACATTTACTACAAGTGGGGGCCAGAAATGCAGTCCTTACCTAGTTATTCAAGGTTGACAAATTGGTCTACATCACTGTCATTAACACCACCATCTCTGTGACCACCACTGTCATCACCACTGCCCACACATGTCCGGTGCCTCTAGTTTACAAAGTGTTTTCATATTCACTTTCTCATTCTATGCTAATAACTGCCCTCTGAGGACAACTCTGCTGTTGGGATCATGAAATGAAGTAAGTGACTTTTCCTTGGGCCTTGAAGTGGGCATTATAGTATTATAGTATGAGAGTAAGATAGCACAGGAAAGGTACTACTGGATGCCCTGGGTGAGAAGGACCCTTTAGAATAATTTTGTCTTTGAGGGCCATTTTGCTGGGGTCACCTATTTGACACTTTTCCTCATTGTTTGCTACTGAGATAAGGATGCTAATCAATGTAAAAATAAGGACATTAGTCATGAAAATTATAACAAGAAGTGTAATTTCCCAAAATGTCCTATTATAAAACAAGACTAAGTAAGACTCAGTGGGCCAAGTTGCATGTGGAATGATAATAATGCAATAACAAAAATGATAGTGAGTGACAGTGAGACTATATATAAATGTTCAGCTCTTTATAAAGTGCTTTTATTGTTCAGCTTCCCAACTACCTTTCAAGTTATTATAATAATCACTGTATTATCTCCATTTTGCAGATGAAAAAGAATCTCAGTGATCTAACGAACTTGACGTCAGAAATGGGACAATGGTCCAACTCTCCTAGCTTCTGGACTAATGCTCAACCCTCTACTGGACTGCCTGGGCTGTCTTAGAAACCCTCTGGGACAGTATCAATAGAACAGTAGACTTCATTTTTCTGACTGGCACACCCAGTAAGTAATTTGCTCGCCCATTTATAGACCTCAAATCAAAGACACTGTAAAACAATAACCTTATATTTTATACACTTGTTCTTAGCAAACAATTTGGTATTAATTCTCAAAGTGTGGATTTTATATAATAGTGTGTTTTAAAAGGTTCAAAGGATCTTTGCTAAATATAGAGAAAGTGTTTTTATTGTCATTAAAAGAAGGCTTTGGTTTATCTGATGTCCCCAGAGCCTGTTGATAGTTCTTTCAGGCCTTCCCTCTCCCTTATATCACCTGGCCCACCAAATGTATATTTGGGGATAGAAACCAACCGGTACTATGTCAAGGTCTAGTTCAATAGTTCCCAACCAGGGCTGATTGAATCTCCCAGGATCTTTAGAAAAGAACAGATACCTAGCCAGCTCACCAGAACAATTGAATCCGAGTCTCAGGGAATAGAACCCAGGTTTTTAAAAACTCCCCAAGGGTTTCTTATCTAAAGTAACGGTTGAAAAACACAGATAACAGTTTTACTTTATTATTTTTAATGTTATTATTATGATTGTCATCATTATTCTTGCATGCTTCTGTGCCAGTTCAATTTTATAAGAATTTTTGGCCACAAGGGCATTATCTTCTGGTTCCTTGGCCCTTCTTGACTGTATTTTCCTGGTGGCTTGGGGATTCTGAGGTCACTGCAAAACCAGAAGAGGAAAAGGGGCAAACTTCTCTAGGCCACTCTTTCTTTCCATGATGAAGAAATGGCACTTGTTGGTTTCTTGAAGATCTCAGCACTGATTTTCATTCTTCCCTGACTATGGATGAATTGCAATCTGAAATATTTAAGTTATAACACCAATCAAGTGGCTTTGAGGAATCTCCTTCTACCCTTCCCCCTGCCCCCAAGCTTGAACAGACTGCTATCAGTGCCAATTTAAGTGTATTTTCCACATATGCCTGAGTATGTTTACATTAGATCTGTATTATTCTTAGCTAATCCTGGTACAGAAAACCACATGGACTTGTTCAGACTCCTCAGAAGTCTGTGCCAGAAGGGGCCCTAGCTCAAAGCTGCAGATAAGGTTTCAGGAGCTGTTTGGTTTTGACAGGTTCTCTGTCGGTGCTTTGTACTCTGCCATTTTGGACCATCAAGTCCCTGAAAGGAACGAGTGGCCTCCTAAACCTATGAGGGACGTGAGTTTAGTGAGGGCCTCAGGGAGAAGGCAGGTCAGTCCCAAGACAAAGACAGACACCCCCATGGGAAGTCGCATGTCCCCCTGAGGGCATCACGAATCATTCCTGTGAGAATATAATCCAGTATACGAGTCCACATGTATCCTCACCTCAGGCTGCTGCTCTTTCCACAGTGTGGTGACCCTGTGCACTGCTCAAAGGTCTGCTCATTGGGAGGATTGCCTCTTGCCCCTTCCTTTCCAAGGCCAGTCCTGAATGAGAGTACAGTGCATGTCATCAACATTCAACTTGCACGCAAGTACATATCTATCCACAGAGCAAGCTGTGCTTATGGGTCCTCCTTCAGCTGGTTAAGAATCATGCGTACAGCCATGGGTATGAGCTGAGGGGGCCGCTGAGACCACAGTGGCGGGCAATCGTGGGGTCTGAGCTCTCTGCTGTGCAGCCTGCTTGTGCCCTCTAACCTGCTCATGCTCAGTCCCAGATGCCCCACTTTAATTTTATAATGAATTATTGCCAGGCCCACCTGATCTTATGAATTGATGGATATGACAGGATCCAGCTCAAGATGAGCAGCTCTGGACTCATGGTCACTTGGTGTCACTCGTTCAGGCATTCAGTTTCTCTCTGGGCCCAGAACCATACACAGAGTTGTTTTTCTAAAAGTATGTAATTCATCTGTGGTGAATTGCATGGCTTTGCTCCACGTGACTCTTCTAGGGCTTTCCACAAATTCCACATGGCTTCCTTCCTTACCATGGTGCTTCTGACACTGTAGGTTCTGCTGCATCATGTGGTCCAAGCGGCGGGGATCCTTGCCCTGCAGCCTGAACCTGCTGCACAGCATTTGCCTGGTCTGAGCCTCGCTCAAATCTGGTAGCCTTCCTTCCATCCATTCCTAGCACTGGAATAAGCTGCTTCCAGAACCAGAAAAGATCCACTGGCTTTTTTTTTTTTGTATTTTCTTTTAAAGAGCATTTCCAAGCACACTCTAGCACTAGACCCCCAAAATTATATAGAAGTTGTAGGCCGCTGAATCTAGGATTTGTTTCCCACCCTGTGGGGCACGTGTGCCTTACCAAGGCCTCTGACAAACTAGCCGTCTCTTGTGTTAATCTGGCCTGGTTAACATAATATCATCAATATCTTGGATCATTGTGATACACTGTGGAATGTCTAGGGAGTCTGGCTCTCTTTGGATTTTATTAAGACAGAAGACAGGAGAGTGAACACAGCTCTGGGACAAAATGTAAACTGCTTCTGATCCTCTTTTTCAACTGGGATAGAAAATGCACTCACCCAATCAATGGTCCTGAGGCTCATAACATTAGCCACATTAGCCTATTCTGGCCAAAATTCCTAATCTGAATCAACTGCAATCTGGCTACTATTTATCTGAATTTGCACTGATCTACAGTTATACTCCCAGATTCATCTGGTTTTGCAGAGAGCAGACTGGTGAATCAATAGAAACAAGATAGAAACCACCACTCCTGAATCTTTTTGATATTGAAGGATGACACTAATCTCTATCATCCCCCCCTGGGATGTAACAATGTCTTTTTAATTTATTATCCCCGGCAAGGGCAGTTTCAGAAGCTTCCATGAGGCTTTCTCCACTGTAACTCTTACCTCATAAACTAAGGACCCAATGTGGGACTTGGACCAAATATGTCAGTCCCAATTATACATGCAGGATGGAAGTGACAGCCAGGTGAGCCCGCACACCCAGTGCGCCAGCTGTGAGCAGAACTTCACTGGGACTCCATTTACATCTGGCCTTTATTCACCCTCCAGGAGGGCTGTGATTAGACTTCAGATCTCTGGATAGCACTGTCAGTTCAGACCCTGCACCCCAGTCCTCAAAATGTCTGATCTTTTCCTTTACCTAGTATATAGCTACCCAAATAAATAACCATAGATCCTTTAGGAAAGGACTAGAGAAATGCCCTGCTCACTTGTCATGGTGTTGTAGGTTGCTGCCTGGAGACCCAACCACCTCATCAGACGGTGTGTTCCAGGTCTGTAAACTGGCTCCTGTCTAGGGATTGTGCAAGGAAGGGTGACTTAGCATTGGGATGACCCCCCATATCCTCTCATGTATGCTTCATCTCCCAGTCATCCCGTGATTTTTTTTCTGCTGATCCAAGCTAAGCAATACCCTCATCAACTTCCCCTCTACTGTGTCCTAGGAACCCCATGTCCTATTAACTGTCCCCACAGTTCTCTGTGGATCAAGCCTCCTTGGCTGCCACTCTGACCTTGCTAGTCTTTTCAATAATTACAACCTCTTGACTTGGGCAGTTAAGTGCTGTCTCCTGGCCTTTATTATTTCAGGGTCCCATCGTCCCTCTTGCTATAAGCAAACCATGGCTGTCACAGGTTCCACTCCCAGCAGCCTTGGCCTATGGAGGAGAGCGGCTGTTTAGCTTTCCCCTAGCACGTTCTATGGCCTTGATGAACGGTGTGTTTCCTTTGAGCACTCCTGCAGGACATAAGCATTAGGTGGCTCATCCGGCTAAGCCTAGTACAGTCACTGCCACATGACTGTTCCCATAGCCTTTTGATCCCTTCCCCCAATATGCACCATTACAGTTCTGCCATTTCAACTTCCTTAGTTGTAGACCACCACTGGTTTTATGATTCTGAGAGTCGTCCTATTAGCAAGTTCACACTATTTCTTGGGATCCTTTCCAGGGTGTTAAGTTTTGAATCTCCAACGATTTCTGCCAAATCCATAAACCCTTCCCTGTCCGTGTATTTGTTTTAGCTCCCTTGGGCAAACACCCTCAGATTTAATTATATGTTGGTCCCCTGGCTCCCGCCAGTATATTCTGTCCAGTTCTTCCAGCCCCTTTGTGGTATAGGCTCTGTCTCCCTCATCAGGCTGGCCGCCCTTCCAGCTGTGCTCAAACCTAGACACCATGAGGGAGGCAGGCATGTGTCTTGTGGTGGGTAAATCCACCCAAATGTCTCCATGCAAGGTCCCAGGGCCCCAGGTTTTTCCAGCCAGCGCTCTGAACTTGGCACAACAGATCTGCCTTGGTTGGGCATTTAATTATCTTTCAAACTCAGTGCCTCTTAAGTCATGAGCTTGGCCCTTGGCTTTCTCCAGTCCTCCTCTGCAGGGCACAGAAGTTTCTTTGCATCAGCCGAAGAGGTGCTCTGGCTTCTGCACCTGGCTTCCAGTTGCCTGTTACTCTTCAGGAGCTGTTCATCATCTTCATGCAGCACATCCGTGGTGCGTGGTTATAGCATCCACCGCCATCATCCTTCCCGCCACCCACCGCAAACCCCATAGTATCTCACAGGCTAGTGTGCTCCCCTCCACCCACACCCCCTCCCACCCGCCAGTTCCCAGAAGTGAAAGTTTGACAACTGAAGCCCCACTTCACACAGGGTCTGCCTGTGCTCCACTTACCACCAGTGACTGGAGCCCCTTTGCCACCAGAGCAGAGTGGTCCAGTCCCAAGGCCCCATTTCACCCCTTGGGTTTTGGCACCCACACTCACGGGCTGGGTTCTCTGGAAGGTGTTGAGCTGGTGTTTGGGAAGCAGATATTTTTTAGGGGCCAACACCTGTGAAAGGATGGGAGGCAGAGGCAGGGGAAGAAATCAAACTGCAGCGCAGGTCTGACAGAGCCCAGGCTGCCCCAGTGGGCAGGTGGGAGGCGCAGGTTGCCCATCATAGTCACCCTGCAGTGGGCTGCAACGCTGGGCCTTTCCACCCCTCCTCACTCAGTGCCCCCTCAGGAGGAGGCCTAGCCGCTGAGGCAGCCCTGAGGGAGCCCACAGGGAAGTGCTGTCTGCAGGCCAACGGCACACCCTCAGCTGGGTCCTCCTTCAGTGGGGGATCTGGTGACACATCTCCATGGTGTGTGGTGAGGGTGATAAAATGGTGCCAACTTACGTCATTCAGTCAGAAGGATCAGAGAAGGCAGGTGAAAGACCTACACATTGCCAGCGTTCTTACGGCAGAAATATTGTTACTTTGGATTTTTTTAGAAATGGGTTGGCCGTGGGCAGAGACTTGGAATTTTTAATTTTATCCCAAACTTTTTATAATTATGGTATAACCTTGATAGTTATACCAAAGGTATAACCTTAAACAAAACCAAAAAAATGCAACTTTTGACAACAGCCCTAGGGTTAATAGATGCTGATAAGAAAACGTATCTGGTTGGTCTGTAAGCAACCAAAGTGACAAGGTTTCCTGTATGTTTTTGTTTTGGGGGGTTGGGGGTGGTACTGGGAAGCTGACAGCATTTGCCCAGAAGAAGACGTGATAAAACCTCTGTATCCCCCACCCCTACCCAGAAGAAAATTTATCTTAAATAAACCGACCATTACCAGGCTTTGGAAAAGGATGTTTTGAATATATCTTTCATTTTATTACCTCTATTATATGCCTATTAAAGAAATGCTTGCCCTCACAGCCTGATTGTAGATTGTAAAAGAATGTGCAGAGTGGGTCAGAGCAGCAAGCTAGCTGTGTGCGGTGGAGAGCAGGGAGATAGAAATCCATTTAAAAGTAGCCATATCTGTGTTTTCTTTAGAAAGACTAAGCGTATTAAGCAAACACATCATCAATTGCGTTTCGTAATTCAGTTATGTAATACCTGCCACACAAATGACCAGCAGCCTAGGAACCTTCTCACCCCTGCCAGAGGCACATTATTAGTGTGCCCGGTGGACGAGCAAGATTTTTCTTCAACTGAGCACAGGGTGGGGACCCCAGCCCTAGGCTCCCCACTGGTAAGGCCCATTCTAGGCCGTAATCCACCAAGCCTCGGTCCATCTCCAGCTCTGCTCTTTCTGTTTTCAGGCTGGGGAGGAGTTCCCCTGCAGGTAAGAGAAGGGGCAGAGGGAGTTTCTGGAATCCTAGACTGATGAGTAATGGTTGATCAGGGTCGGTCTCTGGTCTCTGGCCATATTTCAACCTGCTTCTCATTCTTCCTTCATTTTAGGTTACGTACCAGTCGTTCCTGAAGAAGTCATCCACTGGGGTCATTAGATGCTTTCTCTAAGGCTGGGGCTGTGCCTGGCCCAGGGCTTTTGTTGTATGTAAGTCAGAATTAAACCACCCCATAATTTGCAGCTCTCCAGGTATGTACCCAAGGATCAAATGTGCCCTAACACAAAGGGAAGGGTGCTGTAGCTGGACATGTGCCTGGGAGGACTAGGCGGCTCAGAGCATTCGGCCCGGGGCCAGTGTCCCTGCCTGGTGAGCACAGCACTCTTGGTAAACACTGGCGGAGAGGCCCAGCCCTTTCTCAGAATGGAGCTTGCTGTATCTGGAAAGGACACTTGCGGAAGATGTGGCAGAGAAAGTTCTTTCTTTAGTTCCCTCCCTCCCTCCCTTCTTTCTCTTTCTTTCTTTCTTCTCTCTCTCTCTCTCGCTCTCTTTCTTGCCTTTCTCTCTCATTCTTTCTCTCTTTCTTTCTCCCCCTGCCCTCTTAATTATAAGCAATGAAACGTTCAGAAGTCTGCTGGCTTGGGGCCAGTATCTTCATCCCAGAGCTCGTATTTGTATGTGATTAGTTAGCTAAACTGTCCAATTGTACAAGACTCATCTTGAGTCCCCCACAGAAGTCAGGCTGCTCCCTTACCTCTTTAGAAGCAGCTACCTCGTTGTCTCACAAAACAACAGTCCACTGTCCCTCCCCTTTCCCATGACTTCCCTGGACTCTGCAGCAGAGTTTCCACGAGCCAACACGTTATAGCTCGTGCAAAGAAGGCCTTACTTGATGCCCTTTACTGATGGTATTAACTGCTGGGCTCCCTGGGTTCCTGGAACCATTACAACAGAAAGTATCTCAACATATAACACCATGGTTACAGGCTATGGTGAAGCCTAACAGTTGTGCCCAGTGGTCTTCCTGCTGGTTATGGGCGACCCTCAAAGAGCTGAAAACTGGGACTCTATTCCAATTACCTCCCTTGCAACTTGGATGCTTCTCTTTATCTCATGAGTCCGCGGGAGAAGGCTGGCAAGGGTTCAAGAACAGACCGTCTCATGAGATTTCCTGTACTTCTGCTGCTGTGGCTGCTGCTGCACAAGCCACGTGTCCCAGAAAGTCTTTCTCATGATAGGTCAGCACTTCTGCTGCCAGTTATGGCAGAAGCCAGATGTGAGAAGCAGCATGAAAAGGCACAATAATAAGGAAGAAATAGGCCCTCTGCTTTTTTTATTTTGGAGAGGAGTGGGTAGAGGAGAGGTGATGACTTGAAAAACATGCATGTAGGCTCACATGAAGGCTTACAGAAGGGCTGGTAGTAACCTGTGCCCCTGTGGGCTTAGCCACATGGGCAGGCAGCTTCTCAATGAGATATTTACATGGGAAAGCATGGCACCAATAAAGACTTAATATTCAAATTCTTTCCCTGATTTCACCCAGCTCCTCCTTCATGATGTCTTATACTGTTCACTGAGTATGACTGTCTTATATTCAAAAGGGTGTCACCAACAGGGAACATGGACAGGCCTGTGGTCACCACCGGCAGATGGCCCGGATCATCTTGGAGGGATCTGATGTTTGTAATGTTCAGTGGTGTGTCCCAAGTCCAGAAAAGCATCTGGCATCTAACGAGCACTCAATAAATACATCTGGAGTGAATGAAGGGAGGCAATTTTGGCTCAGGTTAACATTAGATTTAGAGAAAGATAGTTATTTTAAAGCAAACAAATATACTACTTTGTTACTTGGAGAATAATCTCTGGCCTTTCTCTTTGTCCATTGACCTAGAGAGAACCTGTAAGGGCATCTCCTCTGCCTCTGCCCAAGTCACACACACACTTACCTTTTTTTTAGATGACAGTTTAGACAAGAAAGAACAGGATGGTTACCACAATGTGACAAAGTCCCTGGCTTGTGTTCTCAAGTCCTCAAGTTCTAGCTCAGTCAAGAGCTAGAGATGCCCCGGGGACTGAGGTCAGCCCAGGGTGGTTTTGCCATACCTGGGATCACCCGTGAGCTAAGTGCCTATGGGGACCACAACACTCAGAGAGGCCCACAGCAGTTCCACATAGTCTGGGTAAATCCCTAGATCTCAGTTCTTTTTGGCACTTCAGAGAGTTTCTGGAATAAACTTACATTTCTCTGGAATTCTAAAACTGCTCTGTGGCTTCTTAGATATCTGGGATTTGGAGAATAGTCCCCATTTTTGTTTGGAGCCATCTTATACCTTTTGAGGTGGCCAGGCACAAACTCCCAGTGGTATTTCTCTTTGTCTTCCTCCTTTCCTTCCTACAGAGGTGGCTGCAGAATCACCATAGGATAGTTAGGAACATGCTTTGGGTTCCATAAATATTTACTGAGTACCTATCCTGTGCAAGGTCTCCTTTAAGGATTATGGAGAACAAAAGTTTTATGCCCCTTGTAACAGGACTATCAATAAGAAAAATAATTAGTGTGGAGCAAAATGTGTAAAATTCCACTAGAGGCAAATAGTAAAGTGTGGGGGAGGTCTGAGGAGCAGAAAACTGCATTTATTTGGGGAGACTCGGGAAACATGCCATTAATCCTGTGCATATTTTTAAATAATAGATATAGAAAGAAGGCATATCTGGTAAAAAGTACAAGATGAGTAACAGCATGAGATTAGAAAATTTAGTTGTTTTTAAAATAGCAAGGAAGACAGTTTGCTTAGAGTATAGGAACACGTGTAGCAGAGTCATGGTAGATGAGATCAGAAAAAGCATCTGGGATCACTTTGGGAAGAGCAATGAATGGAGGAAGATGAGTTGGAAGCCAAAGGTGTTTGAGTTTAAGGCAGTAGATACAGGGAGTCATGGAAGACTTGTGAGGAAGGGGCTCTTTTAAGAAGAATTTAGTTAAAGGGAGATGAGGCTAGGGGTGGAGAAAAACATTAGGCATCTGTGGCAACAGGTATGGAGATCTTTATTGAAAGCACGGAGTAAGAGAGTATCTGTGGGCACAGAAAGCAAGATGCAGATTCAAAAGAAAGAGCAGATAGAACTTGGCCACCAGTGGGGTGGACAGAGAGGGACACCAAGGATGATTGAAGAACTGAGACTGCTAACGAGGAGAATGGTGGACACCACAAACACAGGCCAAAGGAGGATTGAGAAGAGGAAACTGTCTGAAGAGCCCAGTTCTCGCTGCCTGTTGCTCCTCTCCGCTTCATCTGTGCAGCCACCTTTACACCAGCTGTTTGTGAGGTCCCGACTCTCAGGAGAGTAAGAGGCTGGAATTTTTTACTCTCCTCTTGACCACAATGCTTCAAGGAATTTCTTATCCAACAGACCATTTCAATCGTACCTTCTGGTTGCCTGACATCCTCAGGAAAAACCACAGAGAAACAAGTTTTCAAATTCATCTGCTGAATGTTCCCAGTAGGGTAGGCTTTTTGTTCCAAGGAGTGAAGATAATTTCCCCACGTCAGTACTCGGAAAAAGAGCTCTTGGACTTGCTGACATACATCGCAATATGGAGATTACCCTTCTGCAAATAACGAGAGTAGACCGTAGTCCCTGCCAAACCACAGCCACAGGCTGAAACCCAAGGAGCAGAAAGTCAGAGAGGAGCCAGCCTCTGAATTTAGCTGGACAGATAAATATCTAGCCTATTTCCAAAGGCTTCATGAAAGAGACGTCACTGCCCTCATCCTTTCACCAGTGCTGGTGTATGTATGTACTGTACACCTACCTTCATCCAAAAAAAGATCTGAAATGACTTACCCAAAGATAACAGAAACCCAGACTAGGTACAAGAAGACATGTTAGAGAGAGAGAAAAAAATGACACACAGAATTGAGCACAAGATGGGTCAGGAATGATGTTAATAAAAATGCAGGTTGCCAGGCACTTAACAAAAATTGCAAATCTGGTCCTAAGCTTTTGAGCAGTGGAGGAGAAAGGGAAATGGTTAAGATATCCAGTCCATGGGGCCCGAAAGATAAACACGGCAGAGCAGCCCTGGTGTGTTTCTAAGCTCTAGCAGCTTCTCCCGCCACCTAGAAAAGCTGATTGTGGGTCCTTCTGGGCCCTTCGATTTCAGCAGCTAGCATCTCTCTGCTTCCTCACCACACTGTTGCCACTCGGGTCTCCTTTTTGTTCCTTAAATGCACCAGGTCATTCCTGACTCCAGATCTTTGCTCTGTGTTCCTTCTCCTGGAACGCCCTCTCCTCGGAGTTTTGATGTCTAACTTGCTCTTGTCCTTCAGCTCTTAGCTCAGAGTCCTATCCCCAAAGAAGAGGTTTCTGCCCAATGGAAAGCTGTCTCCTTGCCCTCTATCCTAAGAGGGTATTGCTTCACCTGTTTTGTTTTGTTTTCAAAGCACCTAATCGCAACCTAAAAATGTTTAATTTACTTATTTGATAATTTATTTATATTTATTTCCCCCATTGCTAAGGTCCATGAACACAGAGGTCTGGTTTTTTTCTCCTAGGATGGAGTCAGGCACTTAATAGGACCCTCAGTGAGTATCTGTTGAATAATTGAACAAAAGATGACAATAAAACTCGGAAAAGCTTTTCCTGAAGGGTCTTCATAAAAGGGGCGCTGAACAACATGATGGATATATCCTTAGAAGCACCCTTACAGCAGACACTGCAGGAGTCACCAGGGACTCTTAATTAGGGTCAGGTCAGATCAGAGCAGGGTACAAGGGAACCCACCACGAGTAGTTCTATCTGCACTTATATCCCATTCGCCTTTCTCTCAGACTGCAATCTCTCTTGCTGCAAGCAAAGCCCGTACCACCATCCTCAATAGATTCAAATAATAGTCAGCTGCCATTAGCTGCCTTTAAAAAATATGAAAGAAAATCATTTTTACAGATGTGAAAAAATGTCATCAATTTGCACTATTTGGAAGGAGGCCTTCTCAGTGAGTCCTTCCCTGGCCATGCTATCTGAACTCCTACCACCACCACTGATCCTAGATTTCACAGACTTCTTGCAGCTGCATGTTTTCTCCTAGCCCTTTTCACTACCCTCCTTCCAAGCCCACCTCAGAATGTGCAAAGAGAAAAGATGCCTAATAAAATGCACTTAAAGCAAAATCAAAATAAAACATCCTGCAGGATTTAACATTCTGGCTTATTATCAACAAGGATGACATTCTGGCCAAAGTTATAGTAAGTCTAACAAGAACCAGGAAGAAGGTGACAGAAAGGATACCCATTTATGTGAACAAAGGGATTTTTTTGCTAGTATTTGAAGAATGAGGAGACATCTCTCTAAAAATACTAAATTGCACTCTATGAAGACTATTAGGAGGAACAAAGAAAGACCTTAGAGGAAAATGGCTAAGAAGAGGGCATACATAATACAGTTCAGTAGTTGTACCAGAGTTTAAGTAACAAACTGGAATTTTCTATATAAGAATGCAAATTTTAAGGATTTTCCAGAGACTTTGTGGACAGTGTCTGGCAACTGCAACGTGGCCACAGAACGGTGTACTTTTGCAAATTTGCTAGACCTAGTGGACACGGCAAATTTTAGTTATCCATGAACTCAAGGATGGAAGCCCAAAGGGGACCAATTTAAGGGCAGCTAAAGAAAAGAGAAACCTGAGAATGGTGCTGCTGTCCTAACACAGCAGAGAGAATGTGGATGTGATGGGAAATTGTTGTCAATTATCCAGAAATCTATTGTAAATCTTGTTTTTCCTGAAAGCAGAACCTCTTTAAATTCCTTTCTTGTGGCGTGGCTACCTGCCGCCCTCCTCACCGCCTCTCCGCAGCACCCACTGCCGACTAACTGCCACCAGTGCGCGCTGCCTCTGGCCAATGTCGCCCTCCGCCAAGGCGCAGCTGCCTGCAGCCCACTGCCTACCGGGGGCACCCGCCGCCTGGCAGCTGCCAGCCAAGGACACACGCCGCCCGCCCGCACCCACCGACGGTGTCCTCCGCGGCCACCGCCCGCCCCTGCCTCTACCTGCCTCGGGAGCTCCGCGGCCTGCATCCCCGCTGCCGACAACTGACTGCGCCCCACGTCACCCACCTCTGAGGTGCTCCTCCTGGGCCCGCCGCTCCTCGTCTCTCGCCGCTTGCTGCCTGCTGCCTGCCCCCTGCTGCTCGCCTCTCACCGCCCCCTGCGGCCTGCCGCTCACCTCTTGCCGCCCGCTGCTCACCTCTCACCACTCACCACTCACCACCTGCTGCTCGCCTCTCATCGCCCCCTGCGGCCTGCCGCTCACCTCTTGCCGCCTGCTGCTCACCTCTCACCACTCACCACCTGCTGCTCGCCTTTTGTCACTCGCCACCTGCCACTTACCACCTGCCACCTGCCTCCTGCCTATTGCTGCTCGCCTCTTGCCGCTCACCACCTGCCACCTGCCACTCACTGCCCCCTGCCTGCCACTCGCTGCGCGCCACCTGCTCCTGCCGCTCACCTCTTGCTGCCTGCCGCTCACCTCTCACCACCTGCCGCTTACCTCTTGCCACTTGCCGCCTGCCACTCACCGCCCGCCACCTGCCTCCTGCCTGTTGCCGCTCACCTCTTGCTGCTCACCTCCTGCCACCTGCCACTTGCCGCCCGCCGCTTGCCACTCGCCGCCTTTCCCCCGCCGCTCACCTCTTACCACCTGCCGCTCACCTCTTGCTGCTCACTGCCTGCCACCTGCCGCTCGTCGCCCGCTGCTTGCCACTGGCTGCTTGCCGCTTGCCGCCTGCCTCCTGCTGCCTGCCACTCGCCTCTTGCTGCTTGCCGCCTGCCACCTGCCACTCGCTGCCTGCCGCCTGCCTCCTGCTGCTCACCTCTTTTCTGCCTACCGCTCACAGCCTGCCCCCTGCTGCCTGCTGCTCACCTCCTGCCGCTTGCCTCTTGCCGCTCGCAGCCTGCCACCTGCCACCTGCCGCTCACCTCTTGCCCCCTGCCGCTTGCCACATAGCGCCTGCCTCCTGCCGCCTGCCACTCGCCTCTTGCTGCCTGCCACTCACTGCCTGCCTTCTGCCTTCTGCCTTCTGCCTCTTGCTGCTCGCCTCTTACCGCCTGCCGCTTGTCTCTTGCCACTCACCGCTTGCCGCCTGCTGCTCACCTCTTGCTGCCTGCCACTTGCCGTCGCCACTTGCCCTGCTTCCCACAAAGTCCTTGCCGCCTCCCTCATCTCCTCCCAGCAGCAGCTCATAGTCGCAAAGGGAACAACTTCATCTGTCTTCAGTCAACTCACAAAAGTTCTTCTGCTCAATCCACTTCTGCAAACAGCTGCTGTTCTCTGTGTCCAGGGTCCCGCCAGGCAGACTTCACGACATCTTGAAGAAGATCTACACTGTACCCCTTCTCTGCTGCCTTAGCTGAAACTTCAGGAAGCTGTGGAGAGAGGAGTGATCTTGAGTCACATGATGCTTTTGGAGAAGGGACCCAGGTGGATGAAGTGAACTATCTCCCAGCTACCTTCCCACCCGTGATATTAGGATCAGAGTAAAGCCTGCCACATATCAAGACTGGAAGCTGCTGACATGGCTTTCCTTTTACCTCTACCTTCCTCTAATAACATAGATCAAAATGCCAAAGTTGTCCATCCTTATCTCCCATAAAGTAGAGCATGGGCACATTAAACTGGGAGGCTGCCGTCCACTGCAGGACAGCTTGGAGCTATTTGCTGAGCACTGATTACTGATGATGACTTCAGGCCCAAGGGAGTCTTGATGGTTCTGTGGCATCGCAACATCGTGACTACATCTGGGACCACCGACCTGGCAATGTGGTTGGTTGCCAATGCTGCTGCTTCTTCCAATTCGCAAGGGCTTCCTCATTGTTGCTATTCTTCGCCATGACAAGGCACAGTTTCATCACAGATTCTACCTGTTGTTCTATAAATTGCCAATTCATTTGCTTTAGCCCACTGATAAAGTAAAATTCAAGCATGTCCTGGGATTGTCTTCCCCCTTGTCAGGCCTCTTGGACATGGAGGCTGCTTTGTTTGTTCTGGGCTTAGAATGCTTGTTGTCACCTTCAGATAGTTTGTCACAGTTGAAGGGGCCATCACTAAGCATTTTCTGAATCAGCATTAGAACAATGTTTGACATATCCAGCTTCTGAGAGTCCGCCTGTTGATCCTCCTGTAGAGAGGTGGAAGGCCCAGGAGCTCCAGGAGATTCTAGATGTTTCACTGAACGTGCCTTGGCACTCTGACCACCTCCACACTTTTCGTATTGGGCACTATGACGCATATAGCCCAGGGAAGTTCCAGAACAGTCTTCTTCAAATGCATCTTCGCCCTTGGCCTGCTGGGTCAGTTGGTACTGGATCATCTTAAGGGTGGGGACAATCAAGTCCTTTGCCAGCGAATCTGTGGAAGGGCTGAGCTTATCTCTTTTTTTCTCTTTATTGGCATGTGCTTTGCTAATCACCTTTCCCTGGTTTCCTGGCTTTCGGTTCCACATGATCAGACTCTCCTTGAGGATATGTTTGCTGACTTTTTCAGCACTGGTCAATGACTTGCACTGCTGTTTTTACCTTGCTTTTGTCCTTTCCCTTCATTACAGCTTTCATGGCTGAGAATTCAAGACTTTGATTCTTGCATTTGGGATTGTGGGACCCAACTGTCAAAGAGGCATATGAAAAACTCTGGATTTAGTCTCCTTTTCTCACCAAGGAGAGCCCTGACCAGACGCCTCAGCATGGCCTCCATGATATTTGCAGTATTTTGTTTCCCAGTGTTGAACAGATTTCTCTTGACCTCTGAGACAAGATCTGAGTCAGTCATCAGGGCCCCTGAAGCACTGAAAGTTCTTCATGCAGGAATCAATCAAATCAGACACAATTTCCTTTGTGTGTTCTAACAGCACTGTCTTCAGGCCCGCACAGGCTGGAACTGGCTTCCCGGAACTCTGCACTTTCAAGGTCGTCATAACAGAGACCTTGATGTCAGATGTCACTTGATTTGCATAAACCAGGAGCCCTTTGCTGATAGATTCTGCAAATTCTTTGCTATCTCTTTGACACAACTGTTTTTCTCCACCCTTGCTCTTGTTGGATAATTCACTATACAGAAATATTTTCTGCTCACCTTCCCCACTGTCTTACCCAGGGCCCCTCATTTCTGCAGAGGTGACTTCCACAGCATCATGGGCCATTTCAGAAGTGATCTTGCTTACAGCACTGCAGGGGCTGTTTTTCCCTTTGTCTGCAGGTAATGGATAGACAGAATCATGAAGGCATTTGCTTCCACCTTCTAACTTCTTGATTTCCTTACGGGCCATCAGGATTACCAGAGAAGAGTCGTTTGACATTATAGGAAAGGTCATCTATGGAACATTGGCCATCAGGGGAGAAGACTGCCCTCTGAGTGCTAGGATATTTGCTTGGGGAGTCGAAGGCCCCAGTGTAGCAATTTAAGTCAGTGAACATCTCAGTAGGTGTGAGAATGCATTAGTCTGTATTGTTAGTGTGTGAAAATGTGCCTGTGTGCATATATGTATATCAGTGCACATGTGTGACTATGTGTAAGCATGTGTAATAATGTGTTGACATCAGTGCCCATTTTATATGCCTACTATATAGGCCAATATGTGCATCTTAGTCTGTATATTTTGTACATGCGTGTGAATGTAAACATATTAGTGTGTATGTTAGTGTCTCTGAATACTTAAGTGATCATGTGTTGATTTAATAGAGCATGTATGATGTAGCTATAAATACATTTATATATGTTAAAGCATAAATTCACACATTAACTACACATGCATTACTATATTAACATATAATTAATGTGTAACATATAACAAATGTGTGTTAAAACATAAATATGTGTAAATAAAAAAAAATTCCTTTCTTGCACACAAAAATTGAGGAAGCAATCAAGGAACTGCTATTCTAGCCTTAATACTGGTCAACAAATAAGGAGCCATCAAGATTATACAGATGAAGGAAACTGTAGGAAAATATAACCCTGAACAGCCAAACTAGTAAATGGTGAGATACTTACTCCCAATTTCTGGAAGGCAAATTCGAGTTCAGAGGAAAAAAGCCAATGGTTCTGTGGTCAGAAACCAATTCAACAAAATTAACTGAGCATATATGGTGTGCTAGGAACTATTTTACAGCTAGAATATACAATGAATAAAGCCAAGTTCCTATCCTCATGGAACTTGCAGTATCATCAGAGGAGAGAAGAACAAAAAGCAAGTAAACAAATAAATATATGATATAATATCAAGTAATGATAAGTGTTATTAAAAAACAGAGCAATCTCTTTGGCAAAATGGCTGCTTCTCAGACTATTGCAGGAAATATACAAGGTAAGCTTGAATCACCTTGTAGAGACAGAAGTAAGGAGGTGCTCAAACAGAAACAACAAATAAAAAAAACTACACTAATTAGAGTATTAACAGACATACCCCGGTTAGTGGACACGGTCCCTATCAAAGGGACACAGGAGCAAACTGGAAGAGTTCCCAGTGGCCCAAGGGATAATTTGAGCAACAAAATAAAGTAATATTGAATTATAATCCAAGGTATAAAATACATATCTATGAGTCCATACTGATATAAGTACACGATTGAGTAAATAAATAAATGGAGAAGAGACAGATCTCCCATGGAGAAGAATTTCAAGTAATTCGTGGAGACAATTTTCCCTCCGGGAGGTGGACCAAAATTCCCACCCCTTAAGTAGGGACTGGTCACATGGTCTTCCTTCCAGAGCAGAGGGCAGAGCAGCGCAGTATGCGCTCCTGGCCCGCCTGAGGCCCTATGCAGGCTCTTCCACACACTAGCTGTAGGAATTCCTCACCTATAAGATGCAGAGCACACACTAGAACCTGCCTCAGAAGGTTGTTGTGAGGATTAAATGAGTCAATATAAAGCAGTAACATTCCTGGCATGAAGTCAGTGCTGTATAAAGAACTATTGTGACCCTATTATATGGACAGCCACCGGAAGTGTTAAGCAGAAGAGTGCTAATGGCTTCTATTACTACTTTAAGGGGCTGTGTCCTCTGTGGAGAACGGTCTCCAAGATGCCAAAGGAGGACTGAGAGGCCAGTTAGGAGGCCAGAGATGGTGGAGGCTGGAGAGATGGGGGCTTAGACCAAGGTGGTTGGAGTGGAGGTCATAAGAAAGAGTCACCTTGAGGTAAATTGTGTAAGTAAAACTGACAGGATTTGCTGAGGAATTGGAAATAGGGTATAAGTGAATGGGAGAAGCAACAGTGTGTCTCCAAGAATTTTAATTTTAGTAACTGAGGAAGTGGTGGCACCATGTTACTAATACGGAGGACCCTGAGGGAGGAGGGGTTTTCTGTTTGTCTGTCTGCTTGTTTGTTCTGGCAGAGGAGTTATTAAGAAATGTTAAGAGAGGAAACTTGATGTGAAATGGGAAATTCAAAAATCCAACTCTTACAATGTAAGTACAAATGATTTCAGTATGGGAAAAAGAGGACAGCACCTTAGGCAGTTTTAGTGTTTGTTATTTATAAACTTGTATTTTTTAAGTCAAAAAAATAGAATGACATACAACTGTACCCACATATGGTGCCCATGTCAGTCTCCTTGTTTCATACTGTATTAAGGTTAGGATTTAACCATTGAGGGAAATCAGGGTAAGGGACCTCTCTGTACTATTTTTGCAACTTCCTGAGAACCTACCCTTATTTCAAAAGAAAAAGTTTTTTTAAACACTCCAGTTCAAGAGAAAACAATAACAGCAGGTATTTTTGAGGTTTTAATTGACTACAACATTGTATTATGGTTGACAAATGAATGCTGGTGTGGCTGAGATTAATGGAAGTATACAATTCTGAAGAGGGACTGTGGAAGCGCCACTTGATTTTGCTCAGGTCAACCCACATCTGAAGTGGTAAGTTCAATTCTGGGTGCCATACTTCCAGATGGACAGACAGACACAGGAAATGGCAACTAGACACAGCACCCAGAATTGGACAACCCTGTCATTTACGAAACAGTGGAAGGAGGCAAAGATACTTAGCCAAGAAAACTGTAGACTTCCAAGACATGTAACAGCCATCTTCAAATACTTGACAGACTGTCATTTGATCGAATTTAGATGAGTCTTCGACATCCTGTTAGCTGCAATAACTCACACATTCTCTACATGAAATGTCAGAAGTATTTTTAAAGAACACTTAGAGAAACCATTTCAGCTGTGTTAACATTTCTGGTTTTTAAAACAACTGAAGCAGAATAAGCTTGGAACAGCAAAATATTCTCCCAAATGAATCAGTTGAACTGTTATTTCACTTGGTTTGAAAGTGAGTCACTAATTTTAAGGAGTCTCCATTTTTCACCGCTACCTTCCACCATCTCTTCCTGTAACTGTCTCAAGAACTATTAATATATAAGATCTATGACTCATAATTAGGGATGAGATGTCTGTCAGCTTTTCAAATGGGACCAAGAAATTTTAACATTTAATATTTGCCTTGACTAGCAAGGAGGGAGTATAACATCTCTCCTATTTTTCACTTTATCTTTGGATGGAAAGGAAGATGGATTTAATACTGGAAGGTTACTATTGCTACCTCTTAATACATAAAATTATATTATACATCACAGTGAAGGGTAGACAAAAATTTAAAAAGAAAGAAATTATTTGGCACTTTGCTATAATAAAAGGCTATAAAAAGTATGACAATAACCCCAGTGAAAAGATACTTGCAGACACTGATTTTCAAATCCTGATTGTGGTGAAAACCTTAATTAAGCAGTTCCAAACAGTTCCAGTGTTGTGTGCCTGTTCAGTCTGCTGATGAATTTTTCTATTTCTGACCCAGCAGAAAGCATGAGATGAACGTACTGCTGTGGCCAAAAAAGGCAGACGAAATGCTGAACAATATCATGAACAAGAAAAGAGAGAGAGAGAGAGAGAGAGAGAGAGAGAGAGCATTATTCTCCCCATAAACAAAACCAAATCCTTGCTACACCTGAAACAGAGGGCAGGTGATGGGGTACTTTGCTGCCTGGAAAGACCCACACAAAGAAGATGCTCGAGAAAAGAAGGAAGCTAGGAAGGGACTTTGCATACTTAGCATGTGCCAGGCCTTATACTAAAGGGGCCTGTGCTAAGAAGACCTTCTGGGCATTACTTCATGTAAGGCTCACAGCTCCCCCATGAAACGAAGTAACACTACTATTCTCATTGTACAGATGATGAAACAAGGCTTAGAGAAGTTAAGTAACTTGCCCAAGGACACCCAACTGGAAAGTGCGAGAGGTGGGATTCAAAACCACATCTGTCTTGTTGCCAAAGACCATACTCTTAACCCCTATGCTTTCTTTAGTGACCATGAAGTGAACATGAAGCAGTGGCACAGGGAGTCCACTCTTCCTGTCTTCCTCAGGAGAATCCATGGCTCAGAAAGTTGAGGAGACACCCAAAGCTGGCTTGTGGCAGAACTGAGCTTGATCCAAGGTCTCCTGACTCCCAGGCTAGGGTCTTCCTTCTGGGCCATGGGGTCATTCAGTCCCAAAGACTAAAAGCTAAAAAGGGTTATCATCAAACTAGATAGAGAGCAAACAGAATCTTCCAAAACCCCACAGTATAAAGTCATTAGGAACCACACTGGAAGCCTGAGAGAGATGCATTTAGAACATGAGAGGGACGAGCAGTGGTGCTCACATGGCAATGAACTTACAGAACTCATCGCCCCTGAAAAGCAGTCAAGGCTGCAAACAGGGATCCAAATAGAATATTAGATTTTATTTTTACTCATTTATTTAACACACTGCATGCTAAGCACTGTACTGGGGGCTTATTGTGGGCTAACCTGTGGGACCCACACAAATTTCCGAGTTGAAGCCCTGAGCCCCATAATTTCAGAATGTGACAGTATTTGGAGACAGGTTTTCTAAAGGATGACTAAGTTAAATGAGACAGTTAGGATAAACCGTGTCCTTATAAAAAGAGGTTAGGACACACAAAGACACCAGGGGCTTCTGTGCACAGAGGAAAAACCACTTGAAACACAGCATGAAGGTGGCCCTCTGCAGGCGGAGGGGAGAGGCCTGAGAAGAAACCAGCTCTGCTGGCACCTTGATCCTGGACTCCAGACCAGGAGAAATAAATTTCTGTTGTTTAAGCCACGCCATCTGTGGCACTTTGTTAGGGCAGCCCTAGCAAACTAATACAGTACTTTACGAACATACATTCATTAACCCCTGTAGGGTTAACCTTTTGATGTAGGAACTACTCTCACCCCCATGAATGAAGGCTTAGAGAAATTAAGTACTTCATCCCTCACCAGTAAGTAGCAAAGCTGAGATAAATTCATGAGGGACAGAACCCTAATAGATTATCAAAGAAATCTAGGTCCTGCCTCCAACCTTAGCAGGCAGATCTGAAGACAAACGCATCTCATACACTATTTTGCTGGGTGCTTCTGGAGCAGGTAAATCAAGGCCTCCTTTGAGTAACACACAGTATAGAGGGCAGAGCTCTGGACTGGGCACTAGACTACCTGGGGTCAAATCCAGCCCCTAGGGCTTTTCTAATCCCCAGGCATTCTTGAGCATTTAGTGTCCAGATCTGTTTTCTAATCAGTGAAAAGCAAATAATATCTGTGCACTACATTTCGAGGCACTTTAATTACATGAACATTTCGTAGCATTGACTGTGCTGCACATATTGCTGATGCTTAGCACAGTTTCCTGACACATGATTGGTGCTCAAAAAATGCACAAGGAATGAAATGGAAGTTCTCAACATACTGTGCAAATGTACAGTGCTCTGATTAACACGGAAAAAGACCCCTAGATCGTGTTTTCTTTTTCCAGCCCTGGTCCCTAAGGGTAGAGAAAGCTGATGCATCAGGATGCAAAGCAAAGGGCCCAGGTGGTGACAGCAAAGACTGCAGAGCAGAGAGGTGCATCTGCTCCTGAGAGACAGGGTTTAGGCTTTACCCTGCAGCTTGCATCCATCCTTCTTCTTCTCTTCGGGTCCGAGTGACGGTTGTCCATGTTACCTTCAGCTGTAACCTACTGCCATTGCCCACGAGTTCTTTAAGAAGAAGTAGAAGGGAGCTCTGTAAACTGGAATGGAAGCCTTTGTTCATGTCCTTTACTGGAGGCAGCCCTAAATTCCTTTCCCAAGAGCCATAATGGATCCCTAGGAGTAAATAGCCTCCTTGCCTTCCTGGCCCACCTTTTTCTCAGGGGAGGAGAGATGTTACACCCAGAATAAACACTCACCCAACACTTTCTCATTGATTCAGAGGATGTGGGATGAGCCTCCAGCAGTCTAGCCATTCTGCCATAAACAATAACAGAGTCAGGCATCCACTTATTTATTTATTCTTTAATTAATTCGTTTATCCAATATTTATCCAGGGCCCTCTATGTACCAAGCACTGCTCCAGGCGTCCGGGGCTGAGCTGAGTACAAAGCAGACAAGAATCCCGCCCTCCTGCAGCAGCACTGCGAGGAGGCCACAAGCAAAATAAACAAGTAGAAGATGTAACTTGTTAGGTGAGATGTGTTCTGGAGAAAAATTCACTAAGAGAGGAGATTAGGAATGCTGAGATAAAAGCCTAAATAGGAGAGAAGATGATAAGCAAAAGTCAAAGAGGAGAGCAGCTCAGGAAGAGGCCTGGGAGTGTGCTTGGCATATTCTAGAAGCAGTCAGAGGCCAGCAAAGCTGACGGAGAGTTAGCAGTGTGTGAAGTCAGGGAGCTCACAGGAGGCCATATTCTAGAGCGCTTTGCAAGCCACTGTAAGAACTCGGCTTCTACTCTGAGGGAGAGGGGGCGTCACTGGGGGGGGCTCCAAGTCAGTGTTATAGGACCCCCTTGACTGTTTAGAATGGACTGGGGGGAAGGGACGGGCACCAGCGGAAGCAGAGCAATCAGGACACTGTAGTAATAACACAGGTAAGAATGAATGATGGCTCAGAACAGGGTGATAAGTAGGGGAGGTGCAATGGAAGTGCCTGGATCCGGGGGTACGTTTTGAAGGTTAAGTCCACCAGATTTACCAACAGTTGTGTTATGGGCTGTGAGAGTAAGAGAGAAGTCAAGGGAGGACGAAGCTGCATTACCTGAGATGAAGATGATGATGGACAAGCCAGCGGGAGGATGGAGGCCATCAGCATCTGCTTTGGAGAGTGCATAGCTGGCTGTGCCCTGATACCCAACTGGGCCGATAAGCAGGCAGTTGGATGTAGGAGGCTGGAAGTCAGGGCAGAGGGCTGTGCTGGGCATATAAATGGGGAACCGTCAGTATTTTGATGTCATGGACAGTCTTTAGACTAGACAAAAATGCTGAGAGAGAGACAGAAGAGACAGACTGAGTTCTAGAGTGAGCCAGCACTAGGCTGAGTTCTAGAGTGAGCCAGGGGGGGGGCCTGCAGGAGGAAGCCAGGGGGGCTGGGCCCTTCTTTGCTCTTACTGCTCTCTCTCCAGCCCCCAGGTCCCCCTGTACTCTCTCCACACCTCTCTCAGTCCTGCTCCTAGGTCAACAAAGAAGTTTTTTATCAAAGTGCGTGGGCCAAATTAGGGATTTACCAGGTAAACACTCCCCTTTGAATTGAGTGATATTTTTTTTAAAGACACCCAGTTCCCTGCTCAGAGCCTTCGTTACAGCAGGTGTATCAGACAGAACATCAGGTTGCCCGGCTTGTGGGCTCGCAGGGCCCGCCTGCCAAGCGGCGTGGAAGGTCTTCCCATCGTTGCTACTGCTGCTACTCAGGAGGCCTCAGGGCTCGCCGCACCCTCCCTCCTTCCTCCTCCTCCGCTCCCCACCCTGATCCAGGGGGCAGTGGATGCTCACATGGTTTCACTTGGGTCCAGCTGCCAGGCTGGGAACAGATGTTGCATTGTTAACACAAAGAAGAAAACAAACAGCCCCGTCCTCTGTGTTTCCCTGCCTCCCCCTCCATCCCCACTTTAGATCCCTGCTGGACACGGGCAAACAATGTGGAGAGGGGAGAGGATGGGGCTCCAGTGATAACGCCATCCTCCCCGCAGGGCTGGGTCCTGACTGGAGGCACACAGAGCGTTCTCCCGGCCCTGTTTACAGCAGACACGAGTTCTGTCAGCTGAGGGGGCTGGCTCGTGGCTGGTGACTCAGACTCTCAGACTGAGCAGAGCATTGAGAGAAAGAAGACAATGGCCCATTTTGCATGTGGCCTCGGTAATGAATCTACCTGCAAAAGCCATAACTCAAAAGATGATCCCAGGGGCAGAAGGAAATGATTCCTTGGCTGAGGTCTACCTCTGTATGTTCGATTATTCCTCTTCCGGAAGCTTTTAAGAACTGGGTAGTGAGGTTGAGATTCTTCTGCCATTTCTCTCAATTCTCGTGCAGCCCTTTCCTCAGGTGGGGGGATGTGGGGTGCAGGGGATGGGGTAAGCATGGGAAGTCTAGTGTGAACGTTAGAAATGAAACAGTGCGTGGATATGAGGAGGCCAAGTGAGGAGAAGCCGGGCCTGCACGGCCAAGTAGCTGGATCTTCCCTTCAAGTTACCACCTGGCAATGGAAACATTTTAGGAAGGAGGTTGATATACAGGATGTAGATACCCAGCTCTGTGAAGGATGGATGGGAAGGGAGAGCTAGTTACAAGGCTACTGTAGCAATCCGGATAGCAGACAGCAAAAGCCCAAAGGTAGTAGTAGAGATGGCTCAATTGTTGTCAATGAAGCGAAATCAACAGGACTTAGGACCCAATTGGGCATGGAGAGTGGGTGGCTGAGGATGACCAGGTCCACAGTAAGAATTTACATAGTGGGTCTAAGCCCTGATAAAGGTTATGCCCGCCCACCTGCCTGCATACATCATTTAAAATAAAAGTAAAGTCTAATCATAAAATAAGCATAAGGAATTCCAAAAAGTTTCTGTTTTCTCTAGGTAGCTACTTCGACAGTTTTATTATGCATTAAACTCTTTCAAAATAAGTGTTTGGCAGCCTGGTTGTGTTTTCTTGACATTTCAAGCTCGTGCATTTTCGTGCTTATTGGCTAATCCAACCCTGGGTGGGCACTGCAGAATTCACGTGTGGGCCACTAGGTGGACGGCATGCTTCTCGCAAAGAACAGGGACACAGGAAGAGGAACCACGGGAGGCAGGGTGAGAATGAGCTCAGCCTGGGGCATGTGAGCTTGAAGTATCAATGGAGACAGACACTGCCGGAAGGCAGCTGATGGGATGAGTCTGGAGTGGAGATGGTAGAACTGGACATCATCAGCACCCATGGGGAGGAACAGGGTGTGGGAGAGTCCTGGGGAGGATTAAGTCATGCAGGGTGAATGTGTGGAAAGAGAGGGGAGAGGGCCTGGAATGAAACCTGCAGAAAATTGGCATGTGGGGCTTGGGCAGGACAAGGAGACTGATGAGGTATATCCAGGGAGATTAAAGAAATTTCAGGAGGGAGTAGAGCCCCCAAAGACTAAGGAACAAAGGAGTTTCAAGATGCAGGAAATACTCAGTAGCATCAAATGCCACAGACCCATTCAAGTCAGACAAGAGGATGGGCAGGGCTATTAGCACCACTGCATGTCAACATCAAGGAGGTCGCTGGTGGCCTTATTACTGAGAGACTTCTGGGAAATGGGATGTGTGGAAGGATGAGTGAGAAGCAAACGAGTTGATAAAGAACAGGTAGGGAATTTACACTACTACTCTAGAGGAATGGAAGGCTGAAGGAGGGTCTTAGGAAAAGGTAGTAGAGAACTCATTAACAGCTCATTTATACCTGCCAGGAAAATACATCAATACCCACCAGATTTGGGGGTGGGGGAGGTAGGGTGGTGCTTTAATACATAAATGAGTTTAGGAGAAGATTTCTCTTTGCACCACCTACAGGCTACAGAGACACTAATTTTGTTTGGCGTGGATGTGGTGCTCTGCAAAGTTGGGCAAGCACTGATCAGGCAGCTATGCCTGCTGGTTAATGTAGGAGCTGCTGTGTTTAATTCAGAAACAATGGCTCAAGAAACTCATCACCTCATGGAGAGAGAGAACATTTCAGAAGCTGCAAATCTATAGTGTGAAACACCATTATGTTTGCCCTACACAGTGTTTTGGTAAAAGTGAACCATTGTTTTTTAAAAATCACATAAAAATCTGGATATCCAGCTTCTTTTGAAACACTAGAAGATCTATGACCCTTGTCCTGCATTCCTGACAGGCAGCAGTGGACTGGACTGAAGGTGTGGCTGCCCATTACTGAGAGCACCCATTCTCCAGTTCACTCCAGGCTCCAGAACTCTCTATTAGCTGAGGGTGGAGAAGTCTTCATTTACATTATCTACCTAGCCCTTGGGAGGCATGTATGTCTGTGACCACACCTGACAACACTCTTAAGTCCTGAATTACTAAGTGCTGCAATTCCTAGTGCCAATAGCTATGCTTCATATATTTAAAGAAATGAGAAATCAATAGAATTAAATAGTTGAGCAAAGCTTCTTAGACTTTGACCAGCAAGTAGGATAAAGGTAGTGGTTGGGTGGATAAATGAATGGAGAGATGAAAGAGAAAAGCATTCCTCTTGGTTCAGGAAGGACTTGACACATTTGCATGGTCGGCCATGACTGGAATGGAGGGAGCACAGATCTGGCACCTTCTGATTAAATTCTGAAAATTCCTAGTTTTCAGAGCAGGGAGAAGACATTTCAACTTATTTTCAGATAGTGTCATCTGTGGTTTCTCTATTTCCACATGATTGTCCTGTTGCCGGCAAGCTTGCTTGTCAACATCAGTAATCATTTAGTGACAATGGAAGAAGTTACTCCCTTGAAAGTCAAACACAAGGTCATACAGCATTAGGATTTTATATGGATTCGATAGGTCCATTCTCTCTGGGCACAGTTTCATCAATCCTGTTTCTGTGGGTAGTCCTAAGACCCAAATACTCTTTCTTTTAATCTTTTTCAGCAGTTTTTTGTGCCCACCTCCAAAAAGGGTGCTCTCCAGGCTCAGTGAGATGAACCTCACATCCAGTACCACAGTGTGGACAGCATCTGAAATGACCTCAAAGGGGTAATCACTTATCAATCCCTTTGATGATAGCTAAAGTTCAAGAATGAAACAAAAAAGTCACCCTAGATGAAAGAGGGAAAAGCATTGAACTTTTACCCTAGAAATTCACTGACCCTGTTTTCAAGATCTGGCCTTTGCCCTGCATTTCATGCCTTTTAAATATGGCTGGTTATGTGGGAAAACCCCCCTTGCCACCAGAAACATCAGCTAGTGAAGAAAGCCCTCCAACATGAAAGATCAAGATAATAACAAACAGAAATAAAACAACCAGAAGGAAGCAGAGGCACCTCAGAAAGTAGAAAGCTACTGTGAACATGTGATGTATCATTAGTACCTTCACAGAGGTAGGAAAGAGATCATACCCATGAAACAAGATGAGATGGAAAAACAATAGCCAAAGGAATTAAGAGAAATGAAAAATTATTTATTGTAAAAGGGTATTATAAAGATACAATAAACTCAGTGGAAGATGTAAGAAATAAAGTTGAAAGGATCTCACAGGAAGTATTTTAAAATGTGCAGAGTAATGGATAAGAAGATTGGAAAATGAGAGAATCAATCCAGGGAGTTCTTTTTGTGATCATTGAGAGTTCCAGAGAAAAACATAGAGAAAAATGATAGACAAGACATTAAAATATATATATACATACATATATACATATATATATATGAGTTTGAAGAACACCAAGTTCCAGCCTAAAGGGGCCCATCAAGGGCACAGCACAGTGAATACAAAGAGACTCCCACTAAAATATATAATAATGGAATTTTAACATACTAGGGATAAACAAAAGCTTCCAGAGAGAATAATAGTTTACAGATAAGAAATGGGGAATAAGAATCACAACAGACATCTCAACATCAGCGCTAGAAGCTAGTAGACAAAAAAAATTTTTTTTGACTATTTTCATCTATTTCTAACTAAAGGTCCCAATGAACTGTGAGCACAGAATACAGACATTTTCATATAAGCAAGATTTCAGAATACTTACTGCCTATGTACCCTTCCTTCCAGGAATTTTTACAGAGTGTGCCTCAATAAAATGAGGTATAAATCGAGGAAATAAGAGATGCAACATAGGGAAAAGAGGAAGGAAACTACAGTTATGGCTGGGCAGGGAGGCCCCATGCCAACAGTTTGCAGCAGGTCAGGGGTGAGCAAGCCAAAGAGGAGCAGAGGACAGAAGCTCCTAGAAGAAGGTCTGCAGAAACCAGTGGAGCTGTACACATAGCAGGCTTCAAGATGAATGCAGTTATCTCCATTCCCCACAGACACCTGGATGGACCACATGGAAATTTGTACGGAGAGGATGTTGACTGGTGTCAGGGAATTTAGCCATGGACACAAAGATAATGAAGAAGGAGAAAGAGGAAGAGGAAAAGAAGGAGGGAGCAGGCAATCATGAGTTACCCGAAAAAACAAAAGATTGAAATTACAGTCTACTACTTGGCTTAGCATGAACAATCTTTCTAAACACTGAATATCGTTTTTAATTCTCTGTTGGAGGAATTAGAAGCATGAAAGAAAGAAAAGAGTGTATAAGAGATCTAAAACCTCATCTATGGTAAAAATTTTTTTAGATGTCAATTAGTCATCATGTGACAGCAGTATGAGCATATTATTTAAAAATCCAGAAGTACATATCACAAGAAAGAGCTGGAAGACTTGAATGCAATTGCCTCTGGGGAGCAGGATATGGGAGAGTTGATCAGGACGCTACTGGACTGCGGTGTTGATAAATGTGTGTAGCACATTTGACTTGTTTCAACTCAGGTCCTATATTGCTTTGATTAAAATGCAATTGACTATAGGAAATAAATGATAGCCCCCAAACAGGTTTAGAGTAACTAATCACCTACCAAGATGAATACATGGAAAGATAATAGCTCACTTAAATACATCATTTGTTCACCTGGAATTTTATCAAGCAATTGCCAACCTGGAGTTAGAGCTTCCTTTATGCACAGTCACCCTTGCAGAGAAACAGTTGCTCTGTGTGCATAGGCAACAGCTGCCTCTGCCAGTCCATATTTCAGGAAGCAGGAAAGTGAACAAGTTAGACAAATATAGGTGTCTGCGTGGGATGGAGGTATTTTTACCTTCATCTTTAAGCCTGTCGTGTGTATATCTGAAATGACATAAGTCTGAATTTTGGGCACTATTGAAACCAACACCTAGTTTTCAGCCTCATTCAGAGAGGTCTAGACAAAGTTACAGAAAAACAGAATGAAATTTGCCAAGTTGCTGAAGTTGATGGTATCTCTTCCCAGCAAAAAGATCAGCTTGTTAGTCCAAAAAAACTGTCCTAGCCACAAGTGCTAGAAGGCTTCACGCTGACAGTAAGTGTCAAACAGAACCTTAGAAATCATCAAATTCAACTATTTCCTGAGACCTGGAGAGGCAAAGGGACTTGCCCAGAGCTACTCAGCTTACTTGCATCAGAATCAGATCCAGCATCCTGAATGGGACTTCATACTGCCAACCTCAGAGTTTGACCTCTATCCGTCAGATAGACAAATAGATAAACATGTTAGAGCAAGGTCAGGACCTGAACACAGCTGTGATTCTGAGACTTGTGACCCATCCACAGCTCCAAACTGCCTCACAAAGCAACAGTAAAAGGGGAGCTGTAAAATCCAACACGGCTTACCTCTCAGAGCTTACCTCTGCCTGAGCTGCCTACCTGCAGGGTTTAGACAGCCAGGCATTCAACACTGACTTATTGAAAAGCTACTGTGTCCTGATGGACTTCTAAGCAGAGGTGTCTAGTAGACAGGTAGGTGCTGGGGTCTGAGATTTCAGAGTCATTGATATAGAGGGGGTGATCTCTGTCATACTGAGAAAAGAGATTGTACTGAGTATACTGAGAAGAGGAGATAATCAAGACAAGATCTTAAGGGACACCAGCCTTAGGGAAGAAAGAGCAAAAGAGAAGACAATGAGCTGCTGGAACTTAACACCTGTCTCTGAATAACTGTCTCATATGTCTTGAACTGAGGTATGAGATTGTTAACCTTAAAAGTAAAAGTCGTTTTACCAGAAAAACTCGGTTTTTTTGGGAATGGCAAAGAATTGAAGTTCAGGACATGTAAGCTACAGCAAAACCATAGGCAATTCCAACAAAGGAGAGGAACGTTATTTCATGGGAAACAAGGAGGAATTGGGGAGGGGTTGTTTTGAAAAAAAGTCCACTGGAGAAAAGCAAGAGTTCGGGGTGATGAGAGCTGCCCATTGGCTGAGTTGCAGGGTAGTCAATTTCTTACAAGAGATGCAGTGTGCATCTTTCCCTGTTGGAGCCTTGATGGATGATTTTTCCTATGGAAGATTGTTCTGTTGGGATCTGTAAGAGACAATTTTCCTGTCTTGGAGTGGTATGGCTCCCTCTTCCAGCCTTTATTAATTTTCACAAGATCCTCATTGCTTGTTTTCCTCTCAAGTGCCAAGCATGTGATACAAGGATGTGTAGCCAATGCTTGAAGTAATGGAAGGACATGGGAGGATTTGAGGGTGAGCAGAGGCATTTGAGGTTCATCCTGGAGAAGTTGGTGGAACCGTTTCTGGACTTCCTGCAGAGAAGTAGACTTCTGCCCACTCTGCCCCCATCCTGGCTCTGTTGCCACTAGCACAGACCCCAGGGGAGCCTGGGGGAACAGGTGTTTCCTGCAAGGGTCAGTAGAAGGCCACCCACCCTTCTGCTAACTGTACTTAATCCAGGTCAGAGTGTGTGCTGCCTGTAGCCATATGGTCTAAAGGTTGGGTAAACATGCACTTTCTCAGCACTGAGGGCAAAGACCAAGGAGATTGGGATGGGATCAGGAAGATTATCATATGTCAAAGCAGAGGGAAAAGGCAATCACGACCACCTTTCACCTACTTAAGTGTATTTCTCAGAGAAATGTCATTTTGGATAAAACACAAATTCCAAGGCACAAAGGGTTGAGTTGTCCTAGAAGGGTTGTTGTTCAGTTTTTAGCCTTTGATTGGCCTAAGATTTTATGAACAAGAAGCTCCTGATCTCCTTCCCCATGTCCTAATTAAGCCCTCTCTAGAGGTTCTCCCTAACTGGGATTTCATGCAATGGAGTAAAGAGAGCTAGAAAACACTGCAATGGAAAGGAAAGAACCCAGGGTTTGGGGCCAGGCAGTCTAAGTTTGAACGCTGACTTCAATAATTATCAATATGATCTTGTTAGAGTTACGTAAACTCCAGTAGTCTCAGTTTCTTCACCTATAAAATGGGATAAAATCTCAAAGGATTTTAAATGAGATAGTACTTACCAAAAGGTATCAGTACCAACAAGTGCTCCCTTACCTCCACCTTCCTCCTGCTCATCTTACCCATGAAAGCAACAATCTCAGCATTTTCTCTGTGGACCATCAGTAGGTGTTACTCTGCCATTAGGTCACCAAGCTACTGCACGCTGGGCACTGCATGCTCCTGTCATTGGGTATGAGCTGGCATGCTTCTGTAGCTCTCAGATGTTTATCTGTCTTTCTGAGAAAACATTTCATTTCTATAAATCATTAGAAGTAGTGGAAGCTGGGTGTGGTTCAGACACCTCCCCACCCCCCCACATTGTGCTATGGCCAAGCAGCTGCTCCTATCAGCATTAGTGAGATTT
This sequence comes from Manis javanica, assembly GCF_040802235.1. Classification (NCBI taxonomy): domain Eukaryota; kingdom Metazoa; phylum Chordata; class Mammalia; order Pholidota; family Manidae; genus Manis; species Manis javanica. The sequence continues at coordinate 90,350,990 of NC_133166.1, forward strand.
CCCTCTTTGACTGTTGTGAATCATCAGCCATGGGTACTTTTCTAGTCTCTCTCCCTGGCATGCAAATAGGTCCTCATTCGTACTTTTTTCCCTGAAGTTCATGCCCTCAAGCACCTCAGGCAACCTGGATAAATTTAGCTCTTCTCAGGGACCTTTGCTGACTGTTCCATGACTGTTGAAGGTTTGGCTGCTCTGCAGAAAGAGTTTCAGGCTGGCTCCCCAACCTTGGAGGTCTCATCTGGTTCGGGTGACTGCTGTGCCACTTGCGTAATTGGTCATTTGAGTCACCTCAAGCTATGGTGTTCACTTTGAGAATCAACCAGCGCGTGCTCCTGGAAGCTAAAGTCCTTCATTCTAGCTTCTGGCCCCTTAGAACCCCTTCCCTATTATTTCCTTGCCTTGAACAGCTGTGGCTACTGCTCAGGCTCTTGTGGCCCTTCCCATTGGGGCTAAGAAGGAAATAGCGAATGGTGACTATAGAAGCTTCTTTATTCTCTTCTCCAAGAGCAGGGCCTCAGGTCCTGTCAGCAGGATCTAGCATGGTGACGTGTACTTAGCAGACGCTCCTTTAAGGTTTACTAATTTGAATTACTCTAACTAAACAGAAAGGAGGCCTGAATCAGATTCCCTTGGTCAGCAACTCAATGAAAGAGAAATGCACGCCAAGGCCATTATATTGTTGAGACAGGCTCCTTTTCAAAGATCCACAATAAGGCTCATGGATCATTTTATCATTTTAATGATTATTGTATTCTCTTTAAGAGAGGCTATAGATAAATCAGCCAATCAGCAAGCATTTATTGATCTCCACCTTTGTGGAAGTTGCTCTGGGCATTTCAGAAGTGAATGACGAATGGGAGGTAAGTGATCTCAGGAATGAGAGATACCTCCGGTAATGTGAGACACCATGAACAGAACCCAACCCAGCTCTGCCCTCCTGGGGTGCAAGAGTCTATGGTCATATAGAACTGACCACATCACATAAGGAAGTAAGCACCAAGGCCAAATTGTGAGGAAAGACAAGGGGCTATTCTGGGGAGGCTGTGTGGGTGAGGTAGGTTTGCACTGAAGTTTGAAGGATGGGGAGAATTTGAATAGATACAGAAGAAAAGGAAGAGCTTATCAGGAGAAAAAAACAAACATATATATATATGACTTGAGAGGTATCTAATCCTACTCCAGTGAAAATATATATAAGGAAATAAAAAATAAGCTGAGGATAGTCAGCATCTTCTGGGCCTTGAAGGCTAGGCTAAGACCCAGTCAACCAACCAGCTACAGACTTCCCCTACCTAGCGTTAGCAGGCTTCTGTTAGAAGGGGAAAGTCTGCCCTTGAACCACTAGGGATGGCCTCTTTCCAGTTCTATATTCACCCTCCACCCCAGTTGAGCTGCCCTTGCTCATGGAAAACCACATTAAAAATTGTCTGTCGAACCAAAGTAATCTACTCCAGGTCAGTGAGATATGCCCCATTGTGAGCGCGTCTAGCAGCGTCTGGGGTGCCAGACACTCGTGTGAGTGTCTGTCACTCAGAGACGATGGTTTCAAGAGGCAGTGAGATGAACAAACAGCTGCGCCCTGGATAGATAAGGAACCCACACACTCCTGACTTGCCATTGTCCTGGCATAAGAGTGGGACCAATGACCCAGGTGTCACTCTTGTCATCCTGGCTGATCCACAGAGAGGAGTCAAGACTATTTTAAGAATCTGTTTGACCGGTCACATGAAGAAACTACTACTTAAAAAAAAAACAGGTATTTACCAGAAAAGTAAAGCTCCCTGCAAAACAAAAGGTTAGTATACCAACCCCAGTAACTCGTTAAACCAAAGCAAACATTCAAGCGGGCTGTGTTTGCTCTGCACAGTTCTAACTTTCTGCCCTCCGTCTCATGATTGCCAAGGTTCCTGGTTGACTTCCTCCTGAAGATTAAGCTGAGAAAAGACAGCTGGGAAACTCAAAGGACAGGGGTCTCTAGAGGGTCAGGGGGCTGGGGACACTAAGCAGTTCTCTTTGTAAATGATGAAACTTTGGTTGGTTTTTCAAAAAAGCTGAGGATTTCATATACATCATATCAGTCTGAAAGATAAGAATATTTTCTTCAGTTTACATATTAAGAAAATAAGGATCGAAGATGTTAGATGATTTGTTCAAGGTCAGTCAGCAATAATCAGATAGAGTTGAGAAGCAATCTCTGGGGTGCCTGACTTGGAACATCGTGCTCTCGCGAGGGTTCCCACCTGAAATCCACGGGAAGGTTGCTGAGTTCTTCCTGTGGGTTTCTCAGTTGCCCTTCCCATGACTTTCACTTCACCACTCCATGCCTTCCCCCTCCCTTCGAGCCACCTTGAAAGAGTTGCTTTTCCTGGAACCCATTGCATGGTTTCATATTTCCATGCAATTCCCTTACAATTCCCCTAGCCTGGAAAATATCCTTCCATCATTTCTACCTATGAAATCTTCCTTATCCTTGAAGGCCCACCCAAAATGAATACCCCTCCATGAATCTTCTGTAATCCTACCCTATAATACCATTAAATACCTTCACTTTCAAGTCTCCACAGCCCACTTCCTCTCCACAATTTAGAACTCACTTTATTCTGCTTGAAATTCCAATTACTTGTTTACCTTACTGCCTTCTCTCTAAAGCTGTAAGGAACCTGAGAGCAGGGAATGCACCCTCTTCCTCTATGTAACTCAGGCCTTGCATGCCAGCAGCATGGTTTCCCAGAGTCTTTAGGGTAAAGGTGGCTGGCAGCACAGAACACTGATTCAGTAGCCTCACCCACACCTTCGGTGATTCTGCTAAAAAAATGAGCCACTGGATACTAATCAAAGCCAAGAAAAAGAAGCTCCAAGCATGTAGCTTATGTCTGTCCCCAACTCTCAACCCAGGGGTTCCACCTTAAAGCCATATCATCCCCAGTTTTAAGTGATTCAGTAATGGTTCTACCTCCCTTCTTAATTTGGTCTAAAGTCCAACTTGTTTCCAAGATAGCTAATGCCCTAGTGAGAGGCTGACATAACAGTTTTCTCTGTGGTTCAAAGTGCTAAGAAAAGAAATGGCTAGATTTATCCTTTTTAACCACACCTTTAGGAATAAGCTGCAACTTCTAGGTTTGAAAAATTAACAAATGAATGAATGAATGAATGATGAGCATGATAGACCCTATTTAAATGAAGATGTAGGACATTTGTTTGATTTGCCTTATAGAGTTGCAGCCCCTCCCCAAGGTTCTAGAATACATTCCATCTCAAGATGGAGACTGGCTTTCCTCCTGAAAAGCAGACAGCCATAAAGGGATGGTAGCTAGGGAACAAGCCCCATGGATACAACCAATATAGTATATGGAACCCAGAAATCTGTATACAGCTTCCAACTACACGTGACAGAGATCTAAGACATCTGGGCAATCCAAACAACAGAAGTCTTTAGAAGCAGTCACTAGGGCAGGGGTTTAGGGACAAATTTTCTGCAGCATACTATCCCTTAAAGGCAGGGCTTGAAAGATTTAATTCTATGTTCCCAGTGTGTAGCACAGAGCCTATGTCATAGTAAACAATATGCATTTGTAAACGGCTACCATCCACGCTTTTCTTTCTTTTTATCCTCCAGCTTTCTCTTTTTCCTCCTTTCCCATCTCTGTCCTGCCCATTCATGACCTATTGAGGCCCTAATAACTAAAAGTAAATGAGGCCCTAATTACCTTCCCCTTCTCCACCCCATTCCACCCCTGGGCAATACATGAATGCTCTTTATGAAATATTAATAAATTCTCCTTCTTAAACTGGAGGTTCCCTTGTTCTCTGATCCAGTCATGATCATTGGCACCTGGGCCATCAGGTCCTCCTCTTCTCCCTTCACTTTTACCCTCACTTTTTCCTCTTACTTCTGTCATACCCCCAGTGGTGTCAGTTCCTGCAGAACACAGCTGGGACCCTCAAAGCTGAGAAACTTGGCCCCCTGAGCTATTCCTTGGGAACTCTGCCTTGCAACTTGTGTCAGGTTTCTTTGAAATGGGTTCACAGCTGCTGTTGGCCATCTTTCCACCCCACTCTCCTGGCCCTTGCTAGCCCCCAAAGAACCCAAAACATTAACAAGAACTGTGCCCCTGCAGAACTGGACACATGGACTGGACTGATGGCCTTTTGGGCCACACTGGCCACTGCCTCCACAGAAAGGGTTCTGTTCTGGAGAATGTGCCACATTAAGGGCAACCCAGGGAACCAGGAACATGTACCACAGTGTGGGAGAAGAATGTCAGCACTCCCGCAGAAACAGATCAAACTGCTTGTCCGATCCAGTTTTATGTTGGCAGAGTTCACGTTGAGTCAGTTTGTTTTCTTGAGAATCAGAATATACACCCACATAGTTTTGAGCCCTGGTCCCAGTTGCCAGATAACTGGTTCACACTGCATCCCAGAGAATTTCTCCTTTCAAGGGGTGGGAGCTCCGATAAGGGGAAAGAGCAGCTGTAAACAATGCCCCTGTGCCCAATCTCCTACCTCCAGCCTCCCACCCCACCCCAAACCCACACATCACACCTGGAGAGCCTGTCCTTCTAGTCAGGGATGTTTGATCCACCTGCCTCCCTGATAAAGCTTCAGCCAGGAGAAGTGTCTCTGTACTCAGTGTTGCGTGGGGCTGGTAATGTCATTAATACTAATTCAAAACTCATTCCTGGATAAGAACACCGGCCTAATCTTGGGAGGCAAATTAATCAGTGAATATTGGTCATTGCTTTAGAAGAATTTTTAATGGGAAAATACTAAAAAAAAAAAATGTCAATGGGGGGGGGAGCAAGTTATTAAGTTGTAGATACCATGTGTTATAGGCAGAAGAATAGGCAAAAATTCATACTGATCATGAACAGAGTAGAAGGAAAAGAAGGAAATACAATAAGACGCCAGAAGAAGTTTGCTCCAGGTTGTAGAATTATGCGTGATCTTTGCTTTCTTTTTTTCCTTATGGTTTCTGGGCTGTCAAGTTTTTAGCCATGAGCAAACGTGACTTTGTTTTCTTTTGTAATTTATTTTATTGCAATAAAGTTATATACAGTATTATGTTGGTTTCAGATGTACAACATAGTGACTCGATCATTGTGTACATTACTAGATCTTTGCCACAAATGTGACTCTGGTAACAGTGAATAAGAGGGATAAATTTTAAAATTTATTTTTCAAATGGAGGTCAACTTGCCCCAACACAGTCTCATCCAGAAGCTGGGATGGAAGCTGAGTGACCCGAGCACAAAGGCCCTCAGACGTCCCTACCCTTGGGCAGCCCTCCTTCCTGGTGTCCGGCACAGTTTCTGGTGGAGGCCATCACCCTTATCTGAGGGCAGAGGGTGAGGTGAAAGTCACACAAACGAGGTCACTCAGGCACGTAGGTCTGCAGGAACTCAGCTCGGAGATAGACCTGAGGCCCCCAATAGCTCTGCAGCTGAGCCCAGCCCCCAGCCCACCCCCGGGGCTTGCTCCAGAGAGATCCTTTGGCAAACTGGTAAAGAGAAGAGCCCAGGAGCAGGAGGGGAATGAGGTAAAGGAGCCCAGAAGGGGATTTCTAATAAAGAATTGAAACTGCCCTGACCTTTGCCAGTGGAAAGAGGACTGGGAGAAAATCAGGAAGAGGACGCAAGGTTCAAGTCAGCGCAGGGACACCCCGCCTCCTCCTGGGGCTCCCTCTAAGTCTGCTTACTGTCAGGCCTTTTAAATTCCCTTGTGTTCCTCTCCTCTCCCTCACCCCTCGCAGCTTAACTCTATCACCACCGAACAATCTGAGCTTGTTTCTCCAGGGCGGGCAGCTCCTGCTGCAGGGGGTGAGTTCCTACCCCCAGAACCAGCTGTGCACGCGGGGGAAGTGGAGGGTGGGGTTGTGTGGGGGTGGGGAAGAGACGCTGGGGAGACTTCTCAGGGGTGTGAGAGCCCCAGCCCTGTGCCACCGCCACCCCATTACACTCAGAGTGGGTGGGTGCCCAAGGAGAAACTAGGAGCAGAGGGGAGGGAAGAGCAGGCACAGAAGTGCGGTGGGGGAGTTGCCCAGCTGTGCATTCACCTGGCAGTGATGTCTGCAAGTGGAGACACGTGACATCTGTTCTTTGAGATGTTAATGTCAAATACACTCTGCCTGACAGTAGTTTGACACACACCTAAGAAGTGTGTGGGGGGGGGTGTTTTGGGAGAGGACTGCTGAGGGGTAATGGGAGGCAGTGAGGGGTGGGTCCTAGAGAGTGAGAAGACTGTCTGCATAGTCCTCTTTGTTCCCCATTTTTCCTTTGGAAAAGTGATCTCTTTTTTATTAAAATGTCTACGTTCTTGAAAAACATAGCCCATCAGTATGATTTCCGTGGCACTGACACTTGGCCATACAAGGCAGGATGATGCAGTGGTGAGGACACGGACCTTGGAAGCACACAGACCTTCAATAGCCTGCCTCACATCATTATAAGCTGGTGACCAATATGACCACCTGTAAAATAGGGATGATCCCAGCTCCTCTTTCACAGGGCTACAGTAATAAATGAACAAGAGAGAATACAGACTCTGCTCAAACAGAGGCTGGCCCTCAGTGGGCACTCGGATCATGTCATAAGGTTGGCACTCGCTGCCTGGCCTCACTCCCAGGTACCATAGATAGTAAGCTTTAGCAAGTCCTAGAGCTACCCCGGGTAGCATAGAACGGCACTAATCACTAGAGCAGGCATAGCCAGTGATGGCCTGTGGGCCAAATCCTGCCTGACACCTACTTTTATGTGGCTTGAAAGTCAAGAATCATTTTTGACATTTTTTAAGTCGTTGGGGGTGAAAAAAATCAAAAAAGGAATATTTTACAACACATGGAAAGTATACAAAATTCACATTTCAGTGTCTGTAAGTCAAGTTTTCCTGGAATACAGTCATATTCATTCCTTTATTGATCTATAGCTGCTTTTGCATATGACCCACAAAGCCAAAAATACTTACTATCAAGACCTTTGCAGAAAAAGTTAGTCAACCCTGCATGGGAGGATCCGTTAGTCCAGTTCCAGCCATGCTTCCCATCTCCCGAAGAGAGATAATCCCTTCTTCTCCGTCACCAAAAAAATGCCCACCAGTAAACACATACACCATTTGGTTCAATCACCATGATGTCGTTAACACCAGTTGGCCTGTACTTGGGAAGGTTTAAGACAGGAATTGGCTCTACAGCATTACTGCTATCTTCTGAGCAAGCACTTGGGGATGGTGCCGTCCCAGACACCCCTACTGAAAAACAATGTGTTCTTTGTTCTCCCAGCCCTTGATCTTGTACTCATATCACTATTTCTTAGGGCCTGCTGTATCCATTTGCACTGACTTGGCTGGGAAAAATATGAGTTGGGCTTTGTCTACACCTTTAATCAGTTCACTGGAAAGGATCAGAAATAAAAGAGGGAGGAAGCATTAAAATACACACACTGTTGAGTGCTCACTATATGCCAGGCCTTTTAGGGATTACGGGGATGAAAAAGGAAGGGTCCCTGAGAAAGGCAGAGACAACAAGGCAAATACAAAACAATATAGTAACTGCTATGATAAAGGCATGCACAAAGGGCTGAAGGAGCAAAGATGATTTGTTCTATTGGGATATTGAAGAGGAGCATCTGGAAAGGTCACAGGGAGGTGACAGCTTTGAAGAGTGGAGGAGTTTGTTAGGTGCAAAGAGAGGGTGATACATGGAGAAGCAAGAAAACAGAAAGGACAAAGCAGAGGAGAGAACCCACAGCAGTTCAAGGAGCTGGGGGGTGCAGGACAGGCAAGCTGGGGCTAGGATGACCCCAGGTGCCACAGTTGGGGGCTCAAACTTTATTCTGAAGGTGATGATGGGGAGCCTTTAGAGACTTAATGGACTTAAAAGAAGCGAGAGAGATCATGAGATGTGTGCTTTCAAAGTGATCGCTGGTAACAACAGGGAGGGATGTACCGGCAGAGAGAAATCCTGGGTTAAAAACAAGTCATGGGTGATGAAGAAGTGTGGCAGGAAGAAAGATCTTGGATACAACAGGACTTCAGGACCTATTGAGCTCTTACATGAAGTAGGTCAACTAGCTTTTGATGAGCACCAAAAAGCTGCTGGGTTTGCAAAAAGGGAGTCGTTGGTGAACTGGGCAGGAGCGGTTCAGTAGACTAGTAGGAACAGAATGCAGACTCCTGCTGGTTCATAAGTCAGTGGATCTGAGAAGTTGGGGCAAGAGGCATAGAGTCTACTTCCAAGAAGTGACATTTCTACAACTATTCTTTTTTTCCTCTCAAAAGCAAATTATCTGTCCTGGAAACACCTCTGCTTTCCAATTCACTAGCCCTGGGCACTGTGTTCTGGAAACAGACCAATTGATGTTTCCTGTTCTCCAAGGTGGCATTTACCCTTCCACAGATTTCTAGGTGGGCCTTAGAAGAACCCATTATTTGAGGGATTTTTTGCTCTTGCCTAAAAAAGCCTGTCTAGATAAAAATCAATAAAAAGGATGAAAAGGTCTTGTTATGGAGGTAAGCCCTACAGGATGGGCTCCTCTGTAAAGGGGTCTGCCGTGAATCCATGCAAGTCAGCCCTCTTCTCTTTCCAGCATAGGGTGCAACACCAGTAAAGGAGGGAAAGGGGCCAGCTGTGTCCTTAAGCTTCATTTCTAATACCAAGTTCTCCTTTTCACTTTAGTTAGAGAACAAAAAGGAAAAGAGAACTTATGGCAAACGGACAGGAGAGCTGATTCTGGTTCCAGATCTCCTTACCCACAGGTCCTGCCCAAAGGTGACAGCTGTCCCTATACCAATTTGATTTTCTTAAAATACAAATATGATTAATGTACTTGCTTAAAACTTCCAATGGCTGTACTCTGCCCTAGGATGAAGTCTAGTATCCATAATAGGGCACTCAGGACCCTCCACATCTAATAGCTCCTAGATGTCCCTGCAAAGCCTCTTGTCCAATCCACTGGATTTTTTTTTTTTCATTCCAAAGCAACATACTGCTCTCTATGCAGTAACTTTGGAATGTGCTAACCCTCTGCCCAAGTGATCTCCACTTTTCCCCTTTATCTGGCACCTTAAACCCATCTCAGCATAGGTGTCCAGCACCTCAGGGGTCACTTTGGAATCCCCTAGGCTAGTTAGACACCCTCCATCAAACTATATTGTCCCTTTCCATGCCTATGCTTGCTTAAGGTTAGTCTCTCCTGCTAGAATATTAAGGGCCCATCAGGGCAGAGAACTGGTCCTACTTTTCACTACTATGACCCTACCACTGAACACAAAAAATTGAACAATGTGTTCCTCTGTTCACTCACTTATTCATTCATTCATTCAACATGTTGGAAGCAGCCAATCACATGTTATATGGAAAAGCTCTTTGAAAATAGTAATATAAGATCCAAATATTTGGAATGTTTTCAGCAGAAAAAGTCAGTGTAAATCCTTCTGAAAATAAATTCAAAATGTTCTATTATCGTATAGCCTTTATAATAAAAGAGCAATACTATTATTATTAAACATACCTCAAACAAGTCTTTATATGTTGCTTTTGTAATCAAAGGATAATACTGTTACTACTTTACATGATCCCAGATAGTTCAATTTATCTTAAGGTCAGAAGGAATCTTAGAGGCCCTCTAATTCTACTCCTTGTATTTTCTGGAGCTATATCAAATTTAAATATCCCAGCCCTAATAGATCATAGGCATTTCACAGAAACTCTAATATGCCAGTAAACAATAACTTAATGAATCAGGTCAGTAAGCATAAACACTGAATGAGTAAGGTGAATTTTTCAAGCACACAAATATAAGCAAAATAATATTCTTGTAACTTCTTTGGTCAATGAACAGTAAAATGAATTCATATATTTTATTAATTTTTTCCCTTAACTTATAAAAATTGAAGTAAAGTGCCCAAATCTTTGAGTGACACTGAATCAATTTTTATAAATATGTACAACCATAAAGCTATCACCTAGATCAAGTTATAGTAATAATATAACATATATAATCATAATAGATATTATCTGCAATCCAGAAACCTCCCTCTGCCCCTTTCTAATCAATGCTTAGCCCCACCCACACCAAAGGTAACCAATATCCTGACTTCTTTCAACATAGATTAGGTTTTCTGTTCTTAAATGTTATATAAATGCAACCACACAGTATGTCCTCTTATGTCTGGTTGTTTTTATTTTTTGCTCAACATTATGTGGGTAAGATTTATATATGTTTTTGTATGTAATAATAATTTGCTCTTTCTTCATCACTATATAGTATTCCATTAAATAAATATGCAACAGGCATGTATCCATTCTACTATTAGCAGACATGTGGATTGTTTCCAGTTTGGAGCTATGATGAATAAAACTACTATGAGCAGTTTTGTGTTTTGTTGCATATATCTACACATTTCTGTTGGGTATAAACCTAGATATGAAATTGTTAAGAAATAAGATAAGCTGATGTTTGTCTTTAGTAGATATTGCCAAAAAGTTCCCCAATGTGACTGTACTAATTTCATGCATCACTCTATCACCTACTAACAGAGAACGAGAGTTCCAGGTGTTCCACATCCTCTCTAACACTTGCTACTGGACATTTTTGTTTTATTTATTTATTTTTTAGCCTTTCTCACGTAGAGATCTCTCCTTACAGTTTTCATTTGTATTTCCCTGATGCATAAATATGTCGAGCATCTTTTCATATGCTTATTAGCCATCTGGACATTCTTTTTTATAATAGTTTCTAGAAGAAGATATGGAATATTGTCATGACATCAGGGTAGGCAAAGACTTCTTAAACAGAACACAAAAAAGACTCCTTGTAAAGGAAAAGAGTGATAATGTAGACTTCCTTAAAATTTAAATATTCTGTTAATCAAAGGGCATCATTAAAAGAATGAAAAAGCAATCCATTGAGTGAGAGAATATATTTATAATCATAAACAGAATTCTTAAAGAACTCCTGGAAATCAGTGAAAAAAAAAAACCCAGACAACTCAATGTTAAAAAAAATTAAAATATTTTTGATGCCCTCCCTTTGTTCTTTTGTGTAATTATAGTCTTTAATAAAAACAGTACATTCAATGTGATTTCATTGTTTTGTATCTTTGCATAATCTTTTACATAAATAAAATCACAAATCAAGATCAAAACAATTCTTTTCTGCCATAACTTGTCCTACCTTGATTTGGAAAACATGTCATAGTGATGACTTCATCTAGTCCAGCTCCCAGCCACCCTGAGCCCTTATCTGATGAATGAACTCCCTATTCTCAGGAGTTCAAATGCTCAACAAAAACATGGAAAAGAATGGTTGCTCCATCTGCCTTACAGTAGTAGCAGGTGGATAGGTCTGTTCAGATAAGTTCTTCAAGGCTCCAAGCCCTTAGGGAATGTATACAACTTCATCTTCCTTTATTGCTCCTGGACTGTCTCAGAAAGTTGGATAATTTCTCCAGGCTGCATTCAAACTCTTCCCCTTGTCACCACAACTATCACCACATTTTTTTTGAAAGTCTTCAAAGAGCCCAGGAGTGGACAGAGGAGGCAATAATAGCAGGAAGGGATCTCTGCATGGGGCAAGGGAGGTGGACCAGTGGGAAAGGCTAGGGTAGGCACCAAAGATCTCTTATCTACAAAAATAATGGCTCCCTACAGCCCCTTGGGGGCTGGACCATAGCCCAGGGCTGAGAAATCTCAACAAGTAAATGCAAATATCTAACCCATCCACCCCATCTTCTCATCTTTCTCATTGTTTGAAAAGAAAAAATAGTTGAATTGAGAACCTGAAATGGCAAAGCCAACATTGAAAAAATACCCAAATATCTACTGAATGCCTACCAGAAGTTAGGAAGTATACTAGATATTGACCAAGTCATTGACTTCAAGGCATTTAGACTCTAGTATGGATGAGCAATAATTACCAGAATAACAATGACATTTATTCAGTACTTATACTGTCATTGTCCAAAGCATTCTAACATATATTTTAATATATGTTTTGATATATAATAGGAAACAATATATTCTGACATATATTGAGTATACATTGTAATATTTTTTTGATATTTTTAAAACCTAATTTAAGTTTTAAAATTTAATCTTTAATCTTCATTTATAGGTAGATACTTGTAGGTAGATCTTAATACAGCCTATTTATAGATAGATATTATTTCACCCCATTTTTTAGATGAGTAAATTGAGGTATCAAAAGGTTAAGTAACTTACCTCAGGTCAAGCAGTTAGGAAGAGGTCAGGTGAGGAGCTGAACCTAACACAATTAGAAGGGAGTAATAACAAGTGCACAGATAGCAAAGTGTATATAAAGTATCCTGGGAGCACAAAAGAGGGGCCTTCAGCCCAGCTGGGGGAAATCAGGTAAGGCCTCCTGGAGTAGGTGAGGTACACCATCCTGAAGGGTAGGTATAATGTTAGTGAAACTCTGTAGGGGGAAATATTTTCCCAGCCCAGGACAAATTACCTTTGAAACCAAAATCAGTCAAATGGAGAAATAAAGTGGGAGAAATCTGTTTATTGCTTACAAGTAGTCGTTCACTTCTGCTCACCTATCTCTCAACCTGGCTGCAAAAACGGTCCCCACCCAGCCTCTCCTGCCCAGATATGCCCTCCTCCCCCTTGTAATTACCTATTAATATGAAGATGGACTACTTTTCTCCACCCCTTGGAAACAACTATCGATATGGAGGTGCACTAAGGGCATGTGAGAGATTCTAGAAATATTGCAATTTTACCCACAGTTAAGGAAGGCAGGTGAAGGCATTTCCACGACTGGGAGGATACAGAGATGTAGGACAGTAGACCGCCATGCAGGGTGACCAAGCCTAGTTACAGGTGGGAGACAGAAGTCATTGCTGCTGGAGAAATTTGTGCAAATGATTCACAAAAAAATATCTGAGATGAAATTGTTGGGATTGCAGATTGCTATAGAGAAGGGATGAAAGGAGCAAATGGAGAATCTACCTACCTGACCATCCAAATGAAGCCCTTTCTTCCTGCTTACAGTTCTTAAGGCAGTATCTGTTGTCCCTCGAAGGACAGTCAGCAGTTTTAGAAGTCCTTGGCAAGAGTGACTTCACTGTAGGCTTTTACTCCCAAAGTATCAACTGATTTTCCAGTGTGATCTCTCTCCTTTTCCCTGTAATTCAGAATAGTGCTCAGCTTACGGAGGCTGAATATTAAAGATGGAATGGCTGAGACTCAGGAATATGCCTTGCTCATGCCTTGTAAAGAACAACACTTAAATCCGAATTTCAGACCCTCTCACAGGACCCTATTTTTTCAATGTTGGCTTTGCCATTTCAGGTTCTCAATTCAACTATTTTTTCTTTTCAAACAATGAGAAAGATGAGAAGATGGGGTGGATGGGTTAGAGATTTGCATTTACTTGTCGAGATTTCTCAGCCCTGGGCTATCGTCCAGCCCCCAAGGGGCTGTAGGGAGCCATTATTTTTATAGTGGTGGGGGGAGGGGGAGACAATATGCATATACCTTGCCATAAACTGATGGGATCCAAAACTGGTTAAGAGAGAGGTGCTAGAGCCCAACTGATTTAAAAAGCTTTAAGGGTCTCTGGGTAGGTAGGGGCTGAGCTGCAAACATAGGAATAATTTGCTACGAACTGGCTTCTGGGATCATCATATTTCATATATGCATGTCTTCTATTTAGAGTTGAATTATAAGATCCTTGGAGAGAATGGGCAGCCCCAAAGTCCTAGACATACAGTAAGAATTTATTATACAATAGAATACTTAGACACAGGAATGCCCCTTAGAGATAGTCAAGCTCGGGTGTATCAAATTACCCATAATAGCTTCCTTGTTGACTTGTCAGTGTCCGCTTGATTATATATTACTTTGGGACAGAGTATCTGCCTTATTCATCTTTTTTGGCAGTGTCCAGCAGACAACCTGGCCACAAAAAACACTCAATAAATATTTGATGAATAAATGCACACATAAAATCCCCTAGATGTGAAAGAGGCAATGAGCAATCCCTCTCCTCCAGATCCTGGATCAAACGTCACTTCCTCAGAGAGGACTTCCTTGTTCAGTGGGTACTCTTTTTAATAACTTCACAGAACTTTTCAATTTTTACATTTGCTCATTTATTTTTTACTTGTTTGCTTTTATGTTATAATGTAAGTTTCTACTATAATATAAGAAGTTGGAGATCTTACGTATCCTGTTCAATGTTGTACTGAATACAGTGCTAGCAATGGCTGACGCATAGCTAGCACTCACTATTTGTGAATGAATAAATGAATGGAGCTGAAAGAAATTAAGGCTAGAATGGAAGACTCAGATCTGTAAAGGGAGCACAGTCTTGGACAAACCCCACCTGGCCCGGGTGCTCTTTTAGCTTTTACATTTCCAGAACAAGGCAGCTCATAGCCCTTCTTATCTTCTCCCTTCTCACCCACTCCCCTATTCCAGGAATGGGGACAGAGCCTCTGGCTTCAAATCACTTTTAATTCTCCAAACTATAGTAAATTTGGTTGGGTTGAATTGAGACCCAGGCTTCCCAGGATTAATCAGATAAACCCAGCTAGTGAGTCAGCTAGAGTTTTTACTCGTCCCTAACTTGCAGTTTAATCCCCTTCTGTCTCCAGAAACCCTTAAAGAAGAGCTAGGGAAAAAATCATGAGAGCTTTTCAAATCCTCACAGTTATTTCCCTCCCCCCACCCCACTTTTACTCTTCAAATTCTGCAACTCCTCCTGCCCTACTAGCACAAGGATGTTTTTCAGGTGGGCTGTTGAGAAAGGAGGCTTCCCACACCAGCCCCTAGACAAACATGATACAGGGTGAACGGAGTGAGACCAGGTTCCAGCCACTTTCTGCCTTGTTTACTTGATTTATTGCTTAAGTGGAGATGGTTCAGAGAAAATTGCTTGTGTCACCTTCTAGCCTAAGGGAAGATCTCTGGCTGCAGAAACTGTTTATTTCATTCTTCTGCCATCCCAGATTATCCACTCACTTCTTAATCCTGGTTTGCTTTTTCTTGGCTTGCTGCTAGGGGCTAGATGGCTCAGAGGATTTCTTCCGTTGATGTTGTCATTCTATTGGGTTTTGTTTTGTCTTCCTCCTAATTTGAAACATTGGAACAAGGAAACGAAGAACAATTGACAATCCTAGCAGCCACTTACCTTTGGCAAATTTCAAAGGGAAAATTGGAAGCAAATAAACATCCATTCAGTAAACAAATATTTAATGTACATTGAGGAGAGAGATTAGTCCTGGCCAATAGAAATATGTGAGCCATGTATGTAATTTTTTTTAATTTTTAATATTTTTATTAGAATAGAGTTGATATACAAAATTATATCAGTTTCAGATGTACAACATAGTGATTTGACATTATATATGTTGATAAATACCACAGTAAAAGCAGTTACCCTTTGTCACTATAACAAGATATTACAATATTATTGGTTATATTCCCTATGCTGTGTAGTTCCACTCCTGTGACTAATTTATTTTATGAATTGAAGTTTGTAGCTCTTTATCCCCTTCACCTATTTCACCAAACCCCCACTCCCTTCTGTATGGTAACCAGCTGTGTTTATGAGTGTATATCCTTTTTCTTTGTTTGTTTTGTTTTTTAGATTTCATGCATAAGTAAAATCATATGGCATTTGTCTTTCTGTCTGACTTATTTCACTTAGCATATTACCTTCTAGGTCCATCCATGTTGTCACAAATAGCAAGATTCCATCCTTTTTTATGGCTGAGTAATAGTCCATGCACATAACTTAAAATTTCCAGTAGACATATTGAAAAAGTAAAAAAAAAGTGACATTAATTTTTATGGTATATTTTATTTAGCCTAATGTATTTAAAATGTTATCATTTCAACATGTAATCAGTATTCATTTATCAATATGATATTTTCATACTAAATCTTCAAAATCTGGTGGGTGTTCTATATGTAAAGCACATCTCAACTTAGACTAGCTGCATTTCAAGTTCTCAACAGCCTTATGTGGGCCTAGGGGCTACCATACTGGACAGCACAGATATGGACAGCAATGTCTCTTGCTATCATACTGGTGGAAGTGTTAGAAAATTAATAAATGAAGAGATTAATAAAGGTGATTTTAGACTGTGAAAAATGCCAGAAATGAAATAATGGGGATGAGTGGGCAACTGAGGGGTAGGGATGGTGAGCAGTGGTGCTTTAGCTGAGGAAGTCATCTGGGGTGTCTCACTGTAGTAAAAATGGGCCAGCCAGGTGAAGAAGGGCAAGAGCATTCCAGGCAGAGAGAACTGTGAAAGCAAAGGCCCTTAGCCATCAAAATGCTTGGCTGGGAATGTTTTCCAGGTGGCTGGAGACCAGTAACTATGGAAGGAAGTGGAGTGAGACTCCTTGGAAGAGCTGAGCAGGAACCAGAGCAGGTGGGGCTTGCAGGCCTTGGAACAGAGCTGGATGTAATTCCAGGAACAATGAGAAGTTGGTGAATAAATTCAGCAGGGCAGTCATGTAATCTAATCTGCAACTGCAAAAGATTTCTCTTGTCTTCTGCATGGAGCACGAATTACAAATCAGCAAGAGCGCATGCATCTAAACTAGCTGGAGGAGGTGATCTGGTTGAATTAGGTGAGAGGCAGAGGTTAGGCAGGGGTGCTGATAGTGAAGGCAAACAGATGGAATGACTTCAGGACAAGCTTTAAGGGTGGGACTGACAGATTTGCTAATAGTTTGGTTATGAGGTGTGAGCAGGAGAGAACGATTAAGAATGTGACCTAGGATTTCTAGCACATGGCTTCCTCCCCACTTCTCCATCCCTAGCCCTGGCTTCTATAACCCACATCCCAAGAATTTCTGGTCTTGCGGGGACTTTAGCCAGACGACCAGCTTTCCTGGACATTAGACTTTGTCTCCAGGGTTTCAAGTCAGCAGATGCGTCCCTCCTCTCTGCTCCTGTGCTTATGCATTGCTGAAATCTGTGAGGAATTTGCAGGCTCCCATGCCAGACTGCATTCCTGAGCGGAGCAACATTTGCACTGGGGTCAAAGAAGTGCTCAGAAGGCAGCCCTATTCGAATCACTTACAGCCCTAAACAGGTGAACCAGACCAAGATGGCCTGTGAATTCATCCCACTGATTGGAGAAATGGTAGAAATTTATTCTAGGGGTGTCAACCAACAATACAGGAGTCAGAAAGGCAAACCTATGTGTACCACTCTAAGAAAACAACTGCAATAAGAAAAGGTGCTGGTCTAGTTTAAGATATAAATAAGGTCCTAAGGAATGGATTCCCTAGCAACACTTCCTTATTTACTCTAAGCAAACATTCAGCCTTAGTGCACTTGATACAAAGACTACACTGTATATGAAGACTCACATCAGCATTTAAATCATGTCATGGCTTGAAAACTAAGGGAGGGTCTGGGTGTGCATGTGTGGGGTCAGTGGAGTGAGAGGTATGACAGAGAGCTGGGGTAACAAGTAGAGCATACAAAAAGAGGGTGAATTGGATGATGGCAAATGCCTGACCCTTACCCTTTCTCCCTGCTGCCTGGGCCAAGGGTAACAGGCGGCTTGCTACACAATAATTACATGAAAACAGAATTAATAGCATTTGGCTGCCTAGGAATAAGTATTCCCACCAGATGGCATTTCCCAGGGGAACTGATCTAGGGCCTAATAGGCCTGAGCTTAAATCCTGGATTTGTCTGAGTCACATTAACTATGAAGGAAACGTCTCCTCTTCAGCTTGACTTTCAGTCTCTCCCAATGCAAGACAGCTATCCCCACCCTCCAACCCAGGGACCCACGCTCTATGGACTTGAGATGGGAGGGCACAGAGTCTAACGTATTTCAGTCTGTGGCATGACACTTTCTTAGCAATGGGCCTGGGCCTGGTTCTCCAGGAATAGTCAATAGCTCCCTAGGAAGAAAGCCTGGCTTTCTCTCCAATTCCGGCCCATTTCCTCTTCTGACACTTCTCCATGTCCTCACTGGGGGACTGGGGAGGGCAATGTTGTCTAAAGGAGACCCCAAAAGCTAACTCATTATTAAGGCTAGAATACCATGACCTGAAGCCCATCTCCAAAGGGAATCTCAGAGGAAGGAGATGCTACCTCCCCACCAGATCCAAGATATGAATGGATGGGAGGAAGAAATAGAGTGGAAGAGGCAGGTAGGAAGAAAGTAACAGAAAAGAGAAAGTGTCAGCTGAGTCCAGACCAATTCATACCCCCGTTGGACAACCAACAGAACTTCAGATACTGACCTGGTAATCTTATAATACATCATCATCAACTTTTCATTACTCACCTTTCAAGTGATATTCATGACCTTCCCTGACATCTTTCTTTTTTTAATTTCCCTTAACATGTGTTCATGTTTTCACTTCAAACTGTTATAACCATGCACTCATGTTTAATTAAGAGAATTTGTTTTTCTCTAAATCAGAACTGGCTTTTCCGTGGATGGTGTGACACTGTTAGGCAGAAAAATAGATATGAGCAGGGTGGAGAGAGAATAAGTCCAGTAAAGCCCACTAAAAGGGACTCAAAGAGTTAGCCAGCTAAAAATAGAGAGCCAGAAAAGACTCACAGAGTTAGCGAGTTAATCAGTTGAAGCTCCAAAGGCCAGGAGTAACTTGGAATATCCAGATATTCCCCAGATAAAGAAAAGTATCCAAGCACATAGCCCATCTTGTGTCAATTAGATCATGCCATTGTAAGAGTTACTTTAGCCTGCTAAAAGGCCCAGCTTATTCTTTAACTTAACCTGTATGCTGTTTGTGGCTCCTCCAGCCCTAATCAAGTAATTTGCAACCTGGGTAGGAGACAAGCATTATGATTAATTTAGCAAACAAGCCCAGATATAAACAGCATAGTAAAAACAGGAAAGATTCCATCTTAAAGCTAAGATTGCATTTTAAAACCCAGGAAGTTAAGAAGTAAGATTCTTAACATATTCTTTAGCAAACAGACAATAACTCAGCGGTGCTTGGGGGCAGGGCAGGCAGTCTTGATTGATAGGTTCCCAGAGAGAAGCTGCTATACTGGGAGGAACCGGATCAGTACATTTCTTGTGTTAAATTAATTTTGCAGAATTACCTGGAGGAATAGAAGTGAGAGAGGCAAATGGTAAATAAGCAAATAATAACATGTGAAATAACCCCTTTGTCAGACTGAAAAAAAATAGAAGACACATAATGTGTCTCATCAAAGATAAACATCTTGAGACCACTTAACAAGTCTACATTTCCTAGCCCTTTTGTCACATTCTGAAAAATCCTTAAAAGGGGTAACTCCAATCTTTCAGCATGCCTCCTCTCTGAGGACTCACGCACTTTCTCTCTAAATACATAACCTCAAATAAAACTTCTTCTCAGCCTTTCAGGGTGCACCTCCTCTCTGAGGACACTTGTACTTTCTCTTTCTTCAAGTGTGTAACTTTAAATAAAACTTTTACTCTGCTTCACTACTGTGTCTCTGCCCTTCAATTCTTGGTTGCAGTGGGGACAAGAACCAAGGAAAATGAACAACTGCCCCCTAACAATACTTCCCATAGAGTTAGTAAGGACTGAAAATTCTAATCAACTGACTCCATGGCCTTCTGATAATATTGCATGTGTAATCTGAGCAAGGCCACTGGATATAATCTAGAGCCTGGAGAGCAGAGGCCCAGAAATCAGGAGCCCTAGATTCAAATTTCAGCTTTGCAGTGGAGTTGTAAGACTTTTAGCAGATCACTGCTTCTTTCTACTGCCCACCCCATAGGTGAATTTAGGTCAACATCAGTTCAAAAATAGCAACAATTCTTGTTGCACAATGTCACATTGTTCTCTGAGTTTGTTAAGGGATTGGAAATGGGGTGGGCAGGGGTGTAAATCACTTGCATTTTTAAACAATAGTTGTGCATGTATGAAAAACCCACTCAGCAATGAACAAAAACCTGATCTGAGATAAAATTTTGCACAATACCCTATTTATGAGAATCCACAAATTTTGAAAATTCACCAGCCTTTCTTGTTTTTCTGGGGCTTTCAGATCATTTAGTCTTGCACAAGCAGGAGCTGTGATCAGCAGGGAGATTCTGCAGGGGGAAAGTACACTGCTGAGCCTGGCCAAACAGACTTGCCTTTCATTGCTGGAGACCTGGAATTATGCTGCCTGCCTAGGAAGCAAGGAGGAATGAAGGGTTAATCTAATCAGCCTAGATGTACAAAACAACCCTTTTCAAGTGGATGAGGGTCAGAGGACCTAGAATCATAACTATATGCCTTCAAACTACAGGAGAGAAGTTAAAACTGAGTGTTTCTAGAGGGCTTTGACATTCTCAGGAGAGGAAAGATCAAATATAAAGTCTAGAAAGAAATGCAAAGTTTAGTTAGATCAGTAGCTCTTAACCTGTTTTTTGGTTTTCTTTTTTTTTTTTTTTCAGTCTGATATAGGGGTATTGCATATGTTGTTATTTGCTTATTTACCATTTGCCTCTCTCACTAAAATGTAAGGGTAGGGTGTGAGGGTAGAGACCACATCTATCTTCTTTCTGTTACATTCTCTGGGCCTAGTAGAATACATCACATATGGTAAGCACATCAAAAATATTTGCTAAATGGATGCACAATGAATAAATAACTTAGCCTTTTTTTAGGTAACGGATCCCTTTTTAAAAATTGGGTGAAACTCCTTGAGAGAGAGAGAGTTGGATTATGCATACACACATAACCCAAAACTCTACCATCATTGCATTGTCCAAAGGAGCAATTCTGAAGAGGACTAGGGTCTCCTAACTCCAATTTAAGACATCTGAACTTGGCCCTTGGAGATACCCGAAGGAGTCCAGGTCACCTTCGGACACATGTCCACTAAAAGGAGACCCTCAGTGAAAGGGAACAGGAAAAAATCCTAAATTTATGACTCAGAAAACTTGAGCTGAAACCCCTCTTGCCCCTGCCTGCCTAGCCATAGTATAATTACCATGTACTGGACTTCTCTTTTTCTCATGTAAATTTACAGGTCTGGCCTAGGTCCAATGTCGCATTACCCGTGAAACAGCTGGCAGAGCTTTAATGCAAGATGATGTTGCTATGTAGTTTAAATGTCTGTCTCAGAGTAGGTGCTCTCTCACTGTGAGAAGAGAAGAACACCGTTTATGTCGAATCAAGAGAGATTCTAAGCAAGACATCAAGAAAACTCTGCACTATGTAAGGTTGTGAGACTCCAGGTCAGGGGTCTGGGTGGTGGACTCTCCGTCTGATGGGGTCCCAGGATGACGGCCCAGACTCAGCTCTCACATGACCTATTCACAGGGTTGCCCAGAAAGGAGTCATCCAATTACATGGTCTCTAAAATCCATCCACTTTTTTGACTCTAAAAAACACCCTTGCATTTGCCACAAATAAGATCTTAAGTACAAAATTCCTGACAATTTATTCTAATGCATTGGAACAAAATATTGGTCGCCTTGAGGTGTTCTTCTTCCAGTCCGTTCTTTAATATGAAGAAGCCTGGAAGAAAGCAACACTGATTGACCACCTGCCCGCCAGTGCTTTCCATCCGTCATCTTTTTTAATCCTAGAGCAATCCTACAAGGCACATTTTTCCACACCAATTTTACAGATAAGAAAACTGAGCCTCAGAGAAAGAAAGCAACTTGCTGTCACATAGCTAGGAGACACAATGTAAATCCAGGTCTATCTGGCTTGAAAATTCTTTCTACAACAGCTGGCTGCCAGTGCAGAGGAGCAAAGTGGTAGCTGAGCAACAGAGGGGTTTCCAGGCCTCCTGTAGTGCTGCATTATGAGCAAGGTCTCCTTATTCTGCTCACTGAGGGCCAGTGTGTATGCTGTATCTGGACTCTTCTCTGCTGATTCATTCCCTCAGATACTATCTCTGAGTCTCTCCCTTTAAACAAGGGACTTTTAGACCCCAACACATAGTTGGAATTCAAGACATTTGAAAAAAAAGAAAGAAACAATAAATTGATGAAGAGATGCTCAACCTCATTAGAAATTAGGGAAATGCAAGTTGAAATCACAGTGAGAGAGCACTTCACACCCACTACAAAGACAAGAGTTTACAAGTCTGATAATATCTCATGTGCAGTGAGGATATTGCACAATGGGAGCCTACGTATGTCAACGGAAGAATGTCTGCACCATCATTTTGGAAACAAGTGGACTTATCCTGCAATGTTAAACAGGCCTATAACCTTTGACTCAGCAATTGATAACTGCAATTCTTTACATATAATCTTCTGTATATGTCAACCATTTAATAAAAAATATTTTTGAATAAATAAATTAGAAGATAGGCTATGATATACATAGACACTGCAGGACTAAGTCACAGAATTAGGAGAGGATTCACAGAAGCCTTACATGAAGAAGTTCCCAGGAGAGGGGTCAGCCATGCAACAGGGCAACACTAAGTGGCCTCCAGAGACACTAAACTCACCACCTCAGTCTCATTCATTATGAATATGGGTGTCAGATAAGATACAAATCTCCACTTGAATTACAGATAAACAAAGAATTGTTTTTTAGTGTTTAATATATTCCATGCAATATCTGGGACATACTTACACTAAAGTTATTTAACTAGAAAATTATTTGTTTTTTATCTGAAATTCAATAATACTTGGTACTCTTTTTATATGCAAAATGTGACAACCCTGATAATTAACCTCTTATTATTTGTAAGGGAAATGTCTTTTGACCCATAAATCAAAACCAGTCAGCTGGCATATAAAGAGAACCATTTCATATTAGTAGGACTTCTTTACCAAAGGGGAATAGAATGGTTCCGTTAAGAGTTTGAAGTGTGTAATCAGGCAAACTTAAGTCTGAACTATAGCTCTGCAACTTTCTAACTGGGTCTGCAGTAAGTTATTTACCCTTTTGTGTGGTGGTCTCTTGATCTATAAAATGAAGAGCCTATCTCTTTAGGGTGTAGTATTAAATGAGGTTAAGATGCATCGCAAACAGCATGGTACCAGACACAACATTACGTGCTTTCAATAATTTGAATCACTCTGGGCCATACGCTAGGGTTCTAACTAAACACTAGCATAAATTGACAGCATCTTGCTGGCCAGGAATTATCCTCATTTCTAGAACAGTTAGGACAAAATCTGAGTCAGTAGCTCCCCAGCCCCTGCCACCCAATCCACTCATTGCCTGAGAGCTGGAAGTCAGGAGCAGGGATCAGCTCACCTACAAAGTCCTCCCAACCCTAGCATTCCATAGTCTTCACGTGCTTAGCAACCTTAGGCTCATGATGGCCACCCTTCTTTGTGGCTGTAACTAAGGGACAACATGCCAAGTTGTGCTCTATCTATTGGCTGTGCATCAGTCCTGTCATGGGGATTCACTCCGAGATGGTAAACCACATATTCACACACCTGCTCTGGGAAATGCACTTTCTCATTCTTTCGAACTCTTCTTCATAGTTCAAGTTATGACTCTGGATCCAGAGAAAGTAACACCCATAATTAAATGAAGACTTGGTCAAGGTTTAGAGACTCCAGCAGCACACGCTCGATCACCTGAAGAACCGTATATCTGTGGCCCTTTTCCTGGCCTTGCTCTCCCCCTCCCTGTCTGCTCCATCACTGTATCTCTGTACTTGACATTGAAGACTATTTTTATTAACATAGTCACAGGTATCATTAACAGTTTCCATCTTTACATATTAACTTTAGGAATGTGGTTAACAAATCATTGATAATATTGCCAATCATAAATCAAGTCCATAAAATAGACTAGCCCTCTGTTGCAAAATAAAGAATTAAGTTTCTAGAACAGACACTGCCATGCTGTGCATTTGTGGCTCCATAACATCAAATGGCTTGAAACTATGAACAGGAGTGAGATGGGTAGGTTTTGTTTCAGCTCCAGGCCCTGAATTACACAGTGGCCATCCTTTGTAGTAAATAACTTCCCTTGCATGGTTGAGAGGCCCAAATTTTAAACTTAGCCAAGATCTTATGAGAGATGGGGTTACACAGAGGCTTCAGATGATGTCAGAGTCATAGTGGGTCCCCCTGAGCCTGGGATATGCCAGACTTTGCTCAGTTTTCTCCTTCCTCAATGACAGAAGCCACAGACATTCCAATTTTGGCAAACTAATTCTGATTGAATGCTCAGAAAAGCATCAAGTGTTTCCAATATCTTTAGTTGCAGGATAAGCGGCCTTTCTTTGCAGGCCGGTGGTCTCATTTCTATTTAAACCCAACCTAGTCAGCCCAAGAATATGACACAGCTGGCCAAGTCCTGTGAGATCCAGAGCATGCTCCAGGTCAAAAGCTGCAAAAAGTGTCCTGTCATGCCATGATTCAGAGAGAGCTCTGAAACTCATGAAATTACATAACAAATACCGTCCCCACTTCCAGGCTAAAGCTGTAGAAAAAGACAGTGTTACAAGTGCCTAACCCTTGGGCGGCCAACTGCTTTAAGAAGGTGGGTCGGGACAGTCCCTGAGGCCCCTCCTCATTTTGGCCTTTCTCGGCCTGCACCGTGTTCTGGGGAAGGAAGCCCTCTCCCCACTCCCAGATGCAGATTCTGGTGCCTTCTATTTTACCTCTCTCAAATGAGTAATATTTTGTTATTTTTTTCCTTTTTCATTGAAAGAAAGGAAGGGAGGAAGAAAGGAAAGAAAAGAGGGAGGAAGAGAGGAGAGATAAAATCTTTTAAAACAAAAAAAAGAATACAAACTCAAAAAACGTCATGCTTTTTAGAGCTGGTTGGTGGCTGGGGATGGATAGAGCGGCTCCCCTGCAATGCAGGAGCCGTAGAAGTGGCATTCCAGGCTCATGACGCCATCCTCACTTGATCATCAGATGCAACTTGTTTATGCAAAGTAAAATATGGGTCCCAGACAACCCGCCTGGTGGTATCAGAGGTTTCCAATGAGTTAGGAGACAAGACATCACATCCTCCCCTGCCTCTGCTCCTGAAGGATTTGAGCCTCCCAGCCTTTGCTTCCTAATCTAAACACACCATCTCTAAAATTTCACTAGAATGACTAATGAACACATTGCCCATTAGCCCGTAATGAGTGTTCTGTTAAATGAATATGCTGAGACACTGAGCAGTATTTGAAGGAAAGGCAGAAGACTCCTTCCAAGTGTCCCTCCTCTTCCTACCGACAGTCAGAGCAGAAAGCAGATTTTGCAGAGGGGAATGAGGAGGGGCTTCCTCCTTGTTACCACCACAGTTAGACACACAGTCCCCAAACAGCAGTGACCGCAGCAATGTTAATCATTACTGGAAAATGAAGACAAAATCATTTAGCCGTGGGATCCAGGCAACGAGGGGAGCAACACTCAAATCCACTTACTTCAATAGGGTTTCCAGAGGAAAATTCCACTTGGTGTTCCCCAGGCCAGCGTTTTCCTGGCTGCCTATCACCTACCCCCAGGCTTCCTCCTCCTCCTGCACCCACCCAGCTGCCCCATTAAAGAGCAGCCCCCATGCCCCACCCAGGCAGCAGCTCCTGTCACAGCCCAGGGCAGCTTCACATCTGGAAGGGAAGAGAACTGGAACGTCACTCAGGACACTTCCTCTCCCGCCCACCTGGGGAACGGAGCTGGGGGAGGCGTGTGTGTCTCTCTGTGTGTGCACCAGATTGTTCTTGCGTGCTCATGTGCAGTTTCCATTCCGAACAAAACAAAATTCCTCCCTTTGAAGAGAGAAAGTATCCAAAGGCAGTGCTTCTCTAAATACGGGCTACAGAATAAGCAAAAATGCTTTTGGTCCTTAACCATCTTAAGCCCATCTCTTGACTTGTCAGATGTGCACTGGGAGTCCCCAGGCAGGGGTTCTGGCTGCCAGCATCCTCTCATCTCATTTGACTATGACACTTTTTTTTGTCCTGGCATGACTTATGTAACTAATATTCTTCAGAACATACTTTGGGAAAAGCTGCCTTTGGAGGAAGATAAGAATTTCTCTTTTACCCCCCTCTTTAACCTCTGCTTAGATCTTTGGGGATTGTTGAAGCCAGAATTGATTTAGAACACGAGGCACCACTGCAAGTCAAGAATATGATGCATGTTCAGTTTGCGGGCCTGTGAACCATTACTTAAGTCTGCTTATTCTGGCAGCCAAGGAAAGAAAGATCTATTCATCCACCATGGCTTCCTCAGTGGAGAAGCGGCCTTTTATCTCAGAAGCTCCTCTGAGTAAAAAGGAGCCTGACCAGGGTCCTGGAGCCCCTTAACCTTTTCCACAATACCTTTGAGGTCAACTCGTCTGGACTTTTCTCCCTCAATCAGGTCTGTCCTCCCAGGGTCCTCCCTGTGACTGGCCAGCAGATGTACTTTAATAAGGTACAGATGGGGTTTGATCCCTTGCAGTGTCTCTCAAACTATGATCCCTGAACCAGGAGCATGAGCAGCATTTGGGAACCTGATAGACGTGCCCCTTCCCAGACATCCAGAACCAGGAATTCTGGGAGTGAAGTTCAAGCAATCTTGTATTAAAAAGCTTTCCAGCTGATCCCCTTACATACTGAAGTTTGAGAAGCCCTGTCTTGAGGGATCCTCTTTTACACTTTCATTGATTCATGCTACAAATATCTGCTGAAGGGTAAGTGCACAGTAGTGTTCAAGGCAGACAAGGTCCTTAACCAGGAGGAATGAACATTAATGGAAGAGCCAGCAATAAACAAATAAATAACAAAATAATTAAAGATTGGTGTAAGTGTGACAAAGGAAATAAATAGGGTGGTAGGCAAAATAAATGCAGGGGACACTTAGAAAGGTGAGGGAGGACTTCTCTGGGTTGGTGACACCTGAGCGGAGACCTGAAGAATGAGAGTGAGCCATCTTCTAAGGAGCGAGAAGACCGTTCAGACAGCAGGGACAGCACCGTCAAAGCCTCTGAGGAGAGAAAGAGCCTGTGCTCTCAGAGGACACAAGGGCCAAGAACATGTTAGGTGGTTGGTACAGTTGGCAGTAGTCAATTGCAGTGAGATTTTACTCAGGCAGCAGTGGGGACTCAGGAAGGAGTCGTGTAGGCTGGCTTCTGTTTGGGGTGCCTTGCAAGAACCAAGGATGTGTTCAGTGTTCATTTTGTTCCTGAGTCTGACTCTTAAAATAGACAAACTGCCCAAAACATAGCATTTAATTTCAGATTGCTTTCTTCTAGGAAAAAAGCCATCTGTTCCTGCTGCGGTGTCCTGTCCATGAACAAACCTGTTTTAATATTCCCTAAGGCCAAAAATGCAATTTGATCACGAGGAAGGTAAATCAGTAGGGGTGGGTGGGGGTGGGGACAGGGACGCCTCCTGTGATATATTTCAAAGCCACATGAGGAAATCCAGATGTCTCCCCACTCCCACTGTTCACCTCCGCCTCTCACACACACATCTTTCGGCACTTGGCACCTGGCCTGCCTTTGAATTCACGTCTTGCAAACTTTTCTTTCAAGTAAAGAGCTGTGGGCTCTTTCTTTACTCCCCTCTGTCAGTTACAAACCCTTCTCCCTGCCACATAAACCAGGTGTACCCTGTACTATTCTCTGGGTGTGAGCCTAAGAGGATGGTTCGTGGACCTGGGAGACACCACTACTTTAAAGGAGACTGAGAAATCTTAGTGCCGTGTGACCCGAACCAAGCCACTTAAACTCCCAGAACTTTAGCCAAAGCTGTGCAATGTATGGATTCATTCATTCATTCAACCAAGTTTCATCAAATGCTTCTTATGTTCCATAGACTAGGATAATTACTGGGACACAAGACTACTAAGGCATGTTCCTACCCCACAGATGCTACATTTCAGTTGAGAGACATGCAGTGACCTGTGCTACAGCTGACTCAGACAGATTCTGTACAAATGCTGGTCATTATACATTCAGGGATTTTAAAAGCTGGTTGTTAAACACTGCCATTATTTAAAAAATACATAAACTTACAATTAAGTAAACTGTATTACAAATAAAAGTAATGCTCATCATTCCTAATTACTTATCATTTAATTTTAATATTTTACTATTTATTACATTTTACTATACTCTTGTGGTTATTTATGTATACTGTATCTATATGGTACAAATATTATATAATGCTATGCTACTGTGCATCTCTCCAGCTCCTCAATGATGTCATGTTAAAACCCTGAATTTTCCATGGTAGAAGAATTTACACCATGGAAACTGGCAAATGTACAAATTAGTGCTTGATTTATTGTTTTGTTGACTGTCAGACTTATGTGATGGAGAAAATGTTAATAATGTTGATACAAATTCAGTGTGTCGTATCTGTAGCTACTATACTGTAATCAACACAGAAAAAAGAGGAAATAATCTCCCCATGCTCAAAAGCTATTACTCATTTCAGCAAAGTCATTGACAAACAAAGAAGGTCTGATACATCTTTACTGTTTTACTTTGTCTTCTTTATTAATGTAAGACTGGCTATGAATTCAAGATTTTGCAAGAAATTAATGAAAACACTCCAATAGACTCAATTTGGTTACATAAGATTTACATAAGGAGATTGTACATTTTATAATTATGAATAAATTATGTGCTATACATCCTTTATATCAATAAAATTTGTGATAAACTTAAATGCAGATAGACAGATGATAGATAGATAGATAGATAGATAGATAGATAGATAGATAGATAGATAATGTATCTATACTTTTTTTTTCCACTGGAGAGCCAGTTAGTAACAATTTACCATCACACAACTGGCTTGGCTATTACCAATATTTGTAGCATGGTGTGACAAGTGCTTTGATAGTGTATGTGCAAGGACAGCTGTCAGGAAAGGGAGGAGCAATTACTTTACCTGGAGTCATTGGGAAGGCATAATAGAGATAATGACTTAAGTTTTATCTTGAGGAAAGAATGAGAAATTCTTAAGTGCAATAAAATGAGGGCAGGAATTCCATGAAAAATATCCACAAAGATTTTAAATCATAAAGTTTTGCCCAAATTTTATACCTTTACACATTTAAAGGTTATTCACCTTTAAATAAGGTGAATCATAATGTATACATTCTTCTGCAACCTGGTTTTTCTAATAAGTATTACATCATTGAATTTCACCTATGTTGATGCATAATTATATTCATTTTCATGGCTGTATCATTTGCCATTGTATCTGCTTAATGGTTTATTTATTCTTCTACCATTATGCACATTTTAAAAACTATATACATTTACAATACAGTAAATCAGATTACAAATGAAAATAATACTCATCTCTTTCTAATCATTTATCAGTTCATTTTACTATTTTGGATTGTTTGTTTCAGGTTTTTGCCATATAAAACAATACTGCCATGAACATTCTTATATATGTCTCTTATTGTACATGGGCAAGAATTGAGTAACTCCCTAGAAGTGGAATTGCTGAATTATAAAGCACAGAGGCACATTTGTACCTTTGCTTGAGGGTGTCCAGTCTTTCCAAAGTGGCTGAACCACTAGCTGTTTACTAGTAGAGTTTTTAATCATGCCACATCCTTGTCAACACTTACTATTCTCAGACTTTTTATTTCTGCCCATCTGGCAGGTGTAAAATGGCTTTCCATTCTCAGTTAAATTTTCTACTTCTTTATTTTAATGGGAATTTATGTTTTGTTATTCAATGGATTTTCCTAACATCCCTGCTGTTCAGGCCCTAGAGTTTAAAGGGAAGAAAGGGAAATAAATTATTACCCCATCATTTCTCACTGCAATAGAAATGGCATGAGTCACTTTAATATGCTCAAATGATGTGTTTGCCGTATCACTGGGTATCAAAAATACCTTAATGTCCTAATCTGAATTTGGTTTTTAATCATATAACACTGATTTTATGGGAATCAGTTGGAATCATTATTTGGAGAAACAGGGAATTCCTTCAGACAGTGTAGGTCCACCTCAATATGCTTTCAGACCTTCTCTTTCACCCAAGGGAGATAGAAAAGTAGGTGGTGTCATTAATTCATTCAACATGTCAGTATGTATTGGGCCCTAGGAATAATTAAGAACAAGGCACCTCCTTTTCTGGAATTTGCATTCTAGTGGCACAAACTAGTAATTAACAGTTCACCCCAACTTCCCTTCCCATCTCTCCAAGTCACTGGGCCCTTCATTCAAACAGCATTACTGACACATACTCCGCACCTCTGACCTGCATGAAGTGTTGGGGCCACTTCTGAGGCTTTCTTATTCTGTGTGCCACCTCCAGGAAACCCTGTCTGGCAGCCTGGCTTTGAGGCTCACAGGAGAATCATTAGTCCTTTAAGGGAGGAATTAGCTGAATCGACCTTTGGTGGCAGCTACTTTAAACAGCCATGCTTTCCCAGCTTCAGTTTACCTGCAGTCAGAACCACTTTTCAGTGCCTGTTAAAAATACACATTCCTGCACCCCACCTCCTCAATGAGCTGCTGACTCAGTAGACCCAAGAATCAGCAGTTTCACAAGCTCTTAGAGAATTCCAGTGCATGCTGAAGTTTGAAAACCACTGTCTCTCTGAAGTCCTGCAGCCAGAGAACATCAGACCCAAAGGACGTAACTAACAGATACAAAACCGCAGAGCAGGTAGCATGTTGTGGCTCTCTGTCCAGTGTCCTTGGCTCTAAGGAAATGCACCCAGAGAGAATCTGAAGCAGTAGGCCCCACTGTGCCCACCATGCGGAGGTTTGCTGGGTTGGTGAGTCAGTGAACTTTGCTGCTAGGATTCTCTGAGGAAGACGTCTTCATGACCGCTCCACCCGCCTCTGGAAGTTTGTCCAGAGAGAGCACACATGCTGAGACATTCTGGCCCGTAGGTGGCCCCTCTGGGTGGTGAATGGCATCAATTCACAAACACAGCACACTTGGAGCCCTGCTGACTTCCCATAGGAAGTCAAAGTAACAATCAGAATGGACTGTAGCCAAAGGGACCTAGGAGAGGTGGCCTCCACGAGGCCCAAGGCATGAATGGGGTGTGGTGGGGAGTACTTCCTGAGTTCCTGCTCAGAGGAGGGGAGGATCCCTATCTCTTAGCTGGTGTTTCATAAATGCCAGCCGAATGTGCAAAGAAGGGTGACAAAGAACTGAAGCATTTGGGGACACAAGGCTGTGGGAGGAGAAGGGTCTCTGTATGGACTGGATTGCCATGTTCTCAAAGAGAAAAGAACCCTTAATCCACCCACCCTCCTGCCACCCCTCCCGCTGGGAGCCCTAATGTTGGTCTCCTGTGTGACTTCAGGTTCTAACATCACTTCCCACACACTGTCCAGTTGTGCCAACTTGAGGCTCTGATCAAGGAACATGGGGCAAAACCACAGAGAAGGAAGGCGGTTTCGCTCACGTTAAACTGGATATTTGTGTTATGCTACACACTCTGCAAAGCGCTTACTTTTGTTAGCCCAAAGCTCCACCCGGGAGGCTCTTCCCTGGAGGACAAGACTGGCCCCTTCTCAGCTTTTGGGCGGAGGCTTTTAAATAAATACCACCTTCTCCAAGTTACTCTCTGTTTTATCATTCTGGTTATCTCCCACAGAGCCTTTGTCATGCTCAGTAATGATCTTACTTCCCTGTTTCCCTGTTGTCTTCCCCTCACTCTTTCAATATGCTCCGTGAAGGCAGGGATCATAGCTGTCTTGCTTAGAAGCACATCTGGACGCTGAGAAGAATCAGCACACAATTTTTATTAATGAATGTCACAATTCTAAGGCAGGTGTCCCTTGGATGAGTCCCAGGGGTACAGAGAGAAAAAGTGAGTAGCTCAACTCTGAGCACCTGGTTAGGGTGAGAGACTGACAGGAATCTGAGGTCTCTAGCTCCTGGTCCAATAGTGAGCAGGATGCTAGCACCTGTCCCTGTCCAGAAAGAAAAAGACTCAATGACATGCCTTCAGGGTAGGAAATGAGGGAGAGCCAGACACAAGCCCCATATCGGCCCAAGTCTGTCCGCCCCATAACCAGTGTTCCCAACCAGTTTCCTACTCCAGGCTTGGGACCGGGGCAGAGGAGAGAAGATTCAGGCACATCATTCTGCACCAGCATCGCTTCCTGCTCCAGCCTCGCTAGAACCCAGAGGTGAGGACTCGGCACAGGCTTAGCTGGGGCCACTACTACAAAACACCACAGGCTTTGTGGCTTGAACAAAAGAAATTTATTTTTTCACAGTCTGGAGGCTAGAAGTCCAAGATCAGGGTGCCAGCATGGCCGGAGTCTGGTGGAGACCCTCTTGCTGGCTTACAGATGGCTGCCTTCTTGCTGTGCTCTCCCATGGCGGAGAGGAGACTTCTTATAAGGACATTAGGCCCGTTATGCAAGCTCTACCTTCATGACCTCATGAAAAGCTAATTACCTTTCACAGGCCTCTCTAATTACTTCCTAATTAACATCATTACACTGTGGGGTTAGGGCTTCACCATATGAATATTGGCAGGACACAAACATTCAGTTCCTGACAGGGACCCAGTAAGCAGAATCTCAGGGCAAAAGGGAATGAATGCAAACCTTCTGTGATCCTCAGCCGAAAGGGGAGAAGAGGTCACAGGAGGTGAACAGGAAGTCAGAGAATTCCACCCATGACTGAGTGCACAGCAGCCCTCAGATGGTTCCCGTGGCTTCCTGGGCTCCCCAGACACCCCTAGGGAGGAAGGCTGCTCAGCTGGACCCCATTAGCAGGCCCTGTTTTCAATTCCCGTTTGCTGCTGGCCTGCTGCTGGCCAGCATGCTGCCCCAGGCTGGGAAAGAGCAGAGCACCACCTCATGCTGAGTCACCCAGCTCAGCCACCAGGAAACTTATATAACGAGCCAAACCGCATGTTTGTTTATCAGTCTTCAGTTCCAGGGACTGGAAAGAAAAGAGGCGAGACTGGGTGCAGTGGGAGGGCATGAGAGGTGGCAGTCCCTGGGTCCCTGGGTCTGTCCATGCCAGGAAGTCACTGTGGACCCAGGAGACTAAGAGAGGGCACACAACATGCCAGGATTCCTAGGGATTACAGGTACAGATGAAAGAGAACAGCAAGTCAGAGCATTAACTTTAAATCGGTGCAGCACGATTCCTACGCAGCCTGTTCTGCACGGCCTGGGGAATGTGAGGCCAGTCCAAAAGAACACAGGTGGTAAATGAGGAACTTTATAAAAATGTGAACTCCTGAACTAAGATATGTCTTCGGGGTATTGTTTACAACCACAAGACACAGCACTGAAGTGACAGAGGACTATGGCGGTTGGGTAGGGAAATAGCCTGTGGGCTAGAAAAATGTGAGAGGGAGGCTGTCTGAACTCGGCTGTAAAGTTCCTTTCAGTCCCGACCTTTTACTGATGAAAATTAGGAGAGTTGCCCTGGTAGGAGACGTTCCTGAAAACTGGTAGAAAGGGGATACTTTCCTTTAGAAGAATATTTGTCAACCCTAGGCCTGCAATTGCTTCTAAAAGAGCAGCAACACTCCCACCCCGACAAACACCTCCCCTATTAAGCTGTGTCAGAAGAAAGTTGTGTACAAATGAAGTTAGTCATTCTTTCCCACCTAAATCTGTATATTGGTTGCTGTTGTGGGACTTTACATGAACACAATTTCTAGGTATCTGGGTATAAATGGGGTGGTGTCTTGTTGCACTGTTTCAGCTCCTTGCCGAGTGAGAAAAGACCATCAGAGTGAGACAGACCTGAGCTGAATCCTGGAACTTTAGGTCACCTTCCTGCCTCTCTGCACCTCAGTCGTTGTACCTAACCTCACAGGGCTTCTGGGAAGGCTTGTAAAGGATATTGAAAGCTTTGGGTAATCTAAATCCCTGGACTAGTTTTTATTAGTGTATTTTTACTGGCATTTTTTAATGGATGGAAAATTAAGAAATAAACCAGCAGAAAGTGAACAGGAGAACATGTTTTATCCCATGGAGGGATAATAAAAGGGATAGCAAAAGGACAGTGTTACTATTTTTATTAACAACTTTTTGGTCTCAAACACACACACACACACACACACACACACACACACCACAAAAGAATGTGATAAAAACCATAGCCAAACTCCCCAGGAAAAAAATACACATGATCATCAAATTTTCACACAATTTCAGGTTTTTGGACACTCTGAGGGCTAATAGAAGTCTCAAAATAAAAGTCTTATAATGTAAAGAATTAGTGCTTACAAGTCCCATGCCTGCCTATTGAAAATCTACAGGAGGCACAGGACTCTATCCCTGAAAATCTCTGGTCACAACCTGTCTGCTATAGGGACCTTACTGCCCTCTTCTCCTGTCTGATTTTTGTCTTGGAGGCCAAAGATGACATTCGGGAACCAAATATTGATTGTTTGCGTAGTTTAAGGCTGGAGCTGGATGTGAGCATCCACTTGTCCACTATCTGGACACACCTTTTGCACATTGTCTGGAGGGTTGGTCAGGGAGGCTGGCACTGAGGACCAATCCTCTGTGTGGTTAAGAGAAACAAGACTGGATGCTAGAGAGGGAGTGAGGAAAATAAAAGAAATTTTTCCATCATCAACTGCTTCTGCTAGCCCTTGCCTGTGAGGTGATGCAGAAGATACAGGGGGCAGTGAATTCTCCTTACACACCCATGACTTTGAACCCTTGGCTCAGACAGAGAGACAGTGACTGGACCCTCCAGATCCCAGAACATAAGTCTTTTGAGTCTTTACCCTGAGAAATGTTCAGAAGTTGGACTCAGTGCTCCTTTCTGCCTCGCTGTGTGCTTTCTCCGTGCTCAATGGCTCACCAAGAAAACAACTGAGCTCAGTCTACTAAGGCCAAGAGAAGCAGAGAAGGGCCTGTTAGGTAGAAAGATAGGCATGAGCAGCTGGGGAAGCGTAAGATAAAGTTCAAGGAAGAACTGCCCCAACTGCCGCAGGAGGCTGACCCACGTAAAGACAACAAAGGCTTTGCAGTAGATAACTTCTTGCCTATCGGACCAGGCCAAACCGGTCCCAAACAGGTCCCAAGGCGCAGGCGCAATCGAACAAAACTAAGAACCGCCCAAATCACACCGCCTTCATTAAAATAAAATTGTGGTTTTGCTCCTGCCTGATCCCACTCACTCTTCTGTGGGAATGATTACCCACTTACCCTTGGGAAAGATGCACACCAGGAGGAACCAGAGCTGTCAATCAAATGACCTCACCCTGTCAATCACAGGAAGCACCTCCCAGCTAGGTGGTGATAAATAGAACCTCCCCTAAAAGTTCTGTGCCTTTATCTACCTTGTCTCTGGCCTGGTCCTCCGTTGGAGTGTATTCAAATACAATTTGCATTCTGCTTCGCTACTGTATCTCTCCCTTTAAATTCTTCGTTACAGCAGGGACAAGAACCAAGGAGAATAAACTCAACCCAGAACAGGCCCAGATAAGGGTAGGTTGGAGCAAACACTTCTGCGGCCCGCAGGGCATCCACCACGAACTTATTCTTAGAGCAAGACTCCAGAGAGCCTTTTATCTGGCAGAAAGTTGAGCTTCCTGTTTCAGTGATGTGTTCCCACTGCTTCTGCTGAGGACCAAACGTTTCCTTCATGGTTTACTTCTTTAAGTCATGACTCAAAACGCATTTGTGCAAATGTGTCGATCATGTCTAAACCATTACCCGTATTAACTGCTTCAATTCCATCTATCAGATGAACTAGCAGGAAACAGTGGCTCAAGAAAATAGTACACAGAGTAGGTAGGTGACTGGGAACAAACTGGGCCATGGGGTGCTACCCAGAAGGGATGATCTGGGTGGGGCTCTTGAGAGGCCTGGGGTTTTGAGTAACATTCACTGAATGTCTAAGGAAGCATGCTGTTGAGTGAGAATACCATCACCATCATCATAGGTAAAGTTTACAGGGTGATATTTTTTAAGAAAGAACCCTTCTAGGCAGTTGGCACACTTTGTTAATCATTTCAAACTCACAGTGCCACACCTTTATAAGGCAGGTACCATAAGGTAGGAAACTTATGTTCAAATGAAGAAACTGAAAATTAACAGACATGAACTTGCGGAGGATGGCACAAGCTAGGAAGAAGGCAATTGAGCCTCAAGTCATCTGAGTCCATCTGCCACTGTATCTATGTGAGTACCATCTCTGTGATAATGATGCCTCAAGATACAATATGGTATATTAGACTCCTGAAAAAAAAGTCATGTAGGACTCCCTACTCAACATTTGTGCATCTGATAGCTATCTCAAATTCAGCACATTCAAACGGAACTCTTATCCTTCTCCCCCAAACAAACAAAAATCTCTAATATACATAGTGGTTGGTGTTTCGGCTAATGGTAACTTTAACCTTCTGGGTATTGAGGCCAAAATCCCCATATTCATCCTCAACTCCTCCCTTTCTCTCAGACCACACATCCAAACCATCAGGAAATCCTTTTTGGCTTATTTTCAAAATATATGCCTATTCTGACCACTTTGTACCACCTTCACTACTATGACCCAGCATCGTCTCTCTTAGTTAAATTACTGTATTAGCCTCACTACCTTGTAGCACTATAACTTACTCTTGACCCTATAGCAAGAGTTATTCATACCTTTTTTAAAACCATTTTGGTGTAAAAAAAGTTAGAGATACAAAAAGCTTGAACAAATATCTAGCTTGATGAATTATTATAAGGTACATACATACCCTTGTAACCGCCACCCAGGTCAAGAAAGAGGTATTACCAGCCATCCTGTTTTATTTGTCGGAAGTACCACACAGGATCACTGGGCCCCATCCCAATCCCAACCCCCCTCTGCCTTCAACAGTGACAGTTATCCTGACTTTTGTCACTTCCTTCTTGTGTTTTCTTATGGTTTTATCATCCAGTGGACATCCCTAGGTACTACAGTTTAGTACCAGTGGACATCCCTAGGTACTACAGTTTAGGTACCAGTGGACATCCCTAGGTACTACAGTTTAGTACCAGTGGACATCCCTAGGTACTACAGTTTAGACTTGCCTATTTTTTGAAACTTGATATGTCTTTTAAATCTCTTTCAATTTGCAGCATTACCTCCATTCCTTTCTTTTCCTACTGGCTTTTCTGCTGAAGAACCTGAGCTACGTGGCCTGCATGCTCTCCTGCATTCTGGGTTTTGCCAGTTGAGCACTCATGGTGCTTTTCAACATGTTCCTCTGTCCTCTACGTGTTCTGTACATTGAAAGCAGCATCCAGAGTCAGCTCAGACTCTGGTTTGATCCCTTTGGCAAAATGTGGTGCATTCTTTCAACAGAAGGCACTGGCTTCCATTCTTTTTGTTTTACTGTTTTTGATGAACTTTATTTTTCAGCTTTCACACTCTTTTGATGTTAGCAGTCAATGATGTTCAATACCTAGATCCATTAATTCACTAGGGTTTGCAAAATAAGCATATTCCAATTGTATGGATTTTTTTTTCATTTAGTATTTGGAATAATTTTATAAGATCTTTCCTTCTTCTATTAATATTACAGTTTATGTAGGATATGTGCTTGGTTCTTCCCACTTATTTGCTCAGAGTTCAGGAGTTCAGATAATGAATTGGCTTCCTGTCATCCTCAAAAGGTGACCAATTTTTTGTGTCATGTGGGTGTATATAATTTTGAAGTCATAGATTTAAATGTAAATGATGGGTTTCAACACTTTGCATGTTTTATTGTTAGTGAAACTCAAAAGGCTTTTTGTCAGAAACATCAAACAGGATCATTGAAATGAAAAGATTCTCATGACCTTTCAGTTTTCATCTTAGATTTGCACATTCAAAAAAAAACTTATTTGTCTGCCTGCAATTATCCAGGTTGAAGAAGTTTCTCTGGAAGAAAATGCTTTATTTCTCCCAAATTTTGGCCAATGAGATCCTCTTCAAGTTGAGTAGTTTTGACTTGAGCTTAGTAGTATGTATGGATTGAATAACATCTTCCTAAAATTCATGTCCACCCAGAATGTGCAAACCTATGGTCTTTTTTGGAAATAGAGTCTTTGCAGATGTAACCACATTAAGGTGAGG
The DNA here is from genome assembly GCF_040802235.1 of Manis javanica. Classification (NCBI taxonomy): domain Eukaryota; kingdom Metazoa; phylum Chordata; class Mammalia; order Pholidota; family Manidae; genus Manis; species Manis javanica. The sequence goes on from NC_133166.1 coordinate 90,388,870, forward strand.
TCATAATGGATTAGGGTAAGCTTATAAGAGGAGAGATATTTGACCACCAACACACAGGGAAAAGGTCATGTAATGATAGATGCAGAGATTGGAATGATGAATCTACAAGCCAAGGATGGCCAGCAACAACCAGAAGGTAGGAGAAAAATATGGAACAGATTCTCCCTCAGAGCTTCCATAGAGAACCAAACTGACTGACATCTTGATTCAAACTTCTAGCCTCCAGAACTATGAGAGAATAAATTTCTGTTGTTTTAAGATCCCAATTTCTGGCACTTTGTTATGGCAGCCCTAAGAATGTAATACATAGTCTTTTATAACTTTTCCACTCTCTGGTATGCAAAAGTATTATAGGCTCATCTTGGCCATATTGCGGCCCAGATCTAGAGTGTTTCTTAGCCATTTTAGTAGACAGAACTAGGGGGAAAACAGCATATTTGAAGATAAAATTATCGTGCTTCACAATGATATTTCCAATTCAAATTCTGAGAAGCCTATTTCTGAAGGATAATAGAAAATCCTACAATTATTCATTTTCTTTATCCTACTTTATAAATACAACACTCTCAGAATAACAATATCAATATCATCACTACCAGTTATGATATTTAAAAACAGTTTCAACGCTTCTGTTTATGCCCTCTCAATTCTCTTTATTTTTTAATGGTTATACTAAATTTACATTCTCAGAATATATGGTTATTATATATACTCTACCCTATGTCTTTTAATTCTCATTTAGTATAATTCTATAAGTAACTATATATTTAATTCACCAACAGTCTTTACACTGATTATTCACAAGTCATTTTTGGTTGTCTGAAGCACATTTTTTAGAAAATTCTTTAAGAAAGGCTCACAGGAACAATACTCCTTGAGCTCTTGAATGCTGAAAAGTTTGTCAGGGCCCTTTCTGCTTTAAGTTCTGATAGATTTAAATTTTCTTTCCTTGAGTATCTTAAGTATGGTACTGCATTTTCTTTTGGCATAAAGCATTGCTGTCAAAGAGTCTGATGATAAACTAATTTTCTTTCTCTTATAAGTAACATGCTCTTTTTATTGAGATGCCCAAAGGATTTTTTTTCATTTTCTTTAAAAACCTCAAAATTTTACTAATATATGTTTATTCTCCAGTATATCATATGCTCTTTCAGTACATAGTTTCAAATTTTTTTCTTTCTTTGTTTACAATTTAGGCAGGTTTTCTTAAGTTACAGTGTTTAGTTTTCATTGTTTCCTTGTTTCAGTTTTTGTCTTCAGGACTCCTATTATTTTTGTTATATCTTTTTGCCAATCTGAAACATCTGTAATGTTCTCGTAAATTCTTGTCATCTTCATTACTTTTTGATATTTAAAATGTTCTGCCTTTTCATTTTATATTTCCATTGTGTTATTTTTTTGTGTTTATTTGCTTTTGTAGTCATTCTAATTTTTTATTTCTAATTATTTGTTGAGTTTTTCACCTTATTTCTGAGCTTATCTAATTCTGATTTACTTTTTTCTCTGATTCTGATAGAAGACATTTTCTTACTGTCTGTTATTTCATTCTGAAAAATTATACTAAGGGTTTTATTTTTTTCTTTTTCTTTTTTTTTGAGCATGCCTTTTTGGCATGATTTCATGATCTGCAAGGATGTTATTTCATATTATCATTCTCTTTCTCTTATGACAGTTTTGTATGGGTTTAAATTTGATACTTTTCCGCTGCTCACTTTTTTGTGAATTGTTTTCTAGAACTATGAGAAGGAGGTTTGATTCAGGTGGCTTCCCTAATTTTACAGAGCTTCCTCCACTGTAGTTTTTGTGCAATATTGAAAAAAAAAAACCATGACAGCTTGTTTTCTGAGATTTCTCAAGTCCAGTCCCCTCCACCACTTTGCTCTTAAGCATCTTTTCCATGTCTCTTTTGCCCTATTTTGTTCTATTTTGAATCCACTCCCAGTGGCTTCTCCTCAAAGAGAACTGTGTCCAGGAAGGGAGCCTGAAACAGGCAGTTTCAAAAGTTCACAAGGACTGGCAAGGTCTAGCCCCATGGGCCTTTCCACAGGTCCCTGCACTCACCTGCCACTGGAATGTTCTTCTCAAACTGGCCTCCTGCACCTTCTGTGAATAACTGTTGGCTATTTTTGGGTTCCCCTGCCCTGAGGTCTACCAGTGCCTTGTTCCTTTCCTCTGCAGAGATGCTGATACCATGCAGGGCTGTGGCTTTTGGTGATTGGTTTCTGTCTACTGCTGCTTTGGGGTTTGTGAGGATACCATGTCACCTAGTATTAATCTAAAGGTTTTTGTTCAATCGTGCTTAGTTTTCATTCTAGTTTCTCTGTCTATTGCTACATGGAGATTCAGAAATATACAAAATTATGCTGCCACTGCTGTGGCCATCAGGGTGATGTGTCAGATTGTGACATGTCAGATTGTGCCGCTTCTCAAAAATCCTGAAATGTCTTCTCATTTCACTCAAAGCCAAAGCCAACGTCTTTACAACAGCTGCAAAGGCCATGTAGGATCAGGACCTCCCTCAGCCTCATTACTTTTCTGACCCTGCTTCTCCTCTCCTCCCTCCACTCTAGCTACCCTGACTTCCTCAGTATTCTGTGATCATGCCAGACACATTTCTCCCTTTGCACCCTTGCTCTAGCAGTCTCCTCTACTTTGATCACTCTTGCCTCAAATGTGAGCTAAGTTTCTTCAAGTCTTTGAAATCTCTTTCTCAATGACATCTAGTCTGACCACCTTCTAATACACAACCTTCTGCCCGGCACTTCCAAGTCCCTTTACTCTCTGCTCTACTACTTGTTTTTGGCACAGTATTTAACACCTTCTAACATTCAATATTTTACTTTTATTTACTATTGATATTCCCCTTGCTAGAATATAAAATCAATGAAAGCAAGAGTGTGTTTTTCTCTCTTATGTATATTCACTGCCTAAACATGTCTGGCAGAGGTAGCTTCTTAATAAATGCATGGATGAATGAATAAATGAAGCAGCCAAGGGTGCAGTTAGCTCTCAGCCAGCCACTGCTGAGCTCCTTTGGTGCTGCGTCACCACCTCCATCACCTCGCTGCCCTGGCCCTCTGGATGCCGTGGTCTACAAGCCTAGTGTCTGAATGAGTACCAAGCACAGCCAGGCAGTTTGTCCCTGAGCCTCGCAGATTATCAGAAGGCAAGCAGTGTCAGAGACATTCTTTCTAGGACCTCTCAGTTCAGCCCAAGCCAGAAATAGTGCCCCAGTCATGTGCATTCTAACATTTCAGCACCTCTGCTCCTCCTCCCACTGGAAGAAAAGCCTGGAGGGCTGGAAAACAGACAACTCCAGGCCTGAGGAAGGGACTCAAAGGTAGGGAAGAAGATGAGAATGCGTGACAAGGTCCCTGCCCCTGGGCGCCAGATGCTGAGCTGTTTAGAAAGCCTGTAACTGGAGCCAGTTGCATTCTTGCCCCTTTGGATGGAATTCCTGACTGTTATTTACTGGGTGTTCTCAGTTATTTACTGTTAGTCCCAGGAAATAGACGTCACACTGTCTGTCTTAATGATGTTCCAGCATAACTAATGAAGTCAGGACTGACTAAGCAAGCATCAGACTCAGCACTCTTACCTTCTAAGCAAACCTTGTAGGTCTCAGACCCTGCAGGTAGGTCTCCACTGTCTCCTTCCCTGAGGATAAGGAAGCCTAAGGTGGAGGCCATTTAACAAGGAATCCCTGTACCAAACAGTCTCTCCTAAGTTTAGTCTTGGAAAATGCTCCCTGAGCTCAGATGCCTGAAGGACCATTGTCTAATCTAGAGATCGCAAGCCTATTGCCAGGGCCAAGAAAACAGGTAAAAGGTCAAAACTGAGGCCTTTTCCAGCTGTAAGCTTCAGTTCCATTTTATTCTGATGGACACTGCACACACAGCAGCCAGGATTAGCTCCCACCCTCTCCACGCTGTCACGGGCATTTCAGAACCTCCTGTGAGCCTTCATTGCTCCATTCCAGGACAGTACAAAACGTGCTTTTTGAAGCCCTTTCTTCTCTTCCTTTTTTTCCCTCCCATTCCCACCTGGTGGATGGATCTTCCTTAACCAGCAAAAGTGAGTGGATTCTACTTCCATCAGTGAGGAGTGGGCCAAGAATCCTCAAATCGTAGGAACCTGATCAGATTTCAAGGTTTCCAGACTTCCTCTGATCTTAGACCAAATATCCAAGGGCCCCTACCACCCCACCAGCCACAGGGTCACCAGCCCAGCTGAGAATGGGACTACTATGGACCAGACATAGTACCTGTGATACCTTACTCATTCCATGTAAACCCCTTGAGGTAAATACCTTTCTCTTCATTGTATGCATGAGGAAACTGAGTTCAGGGGTCAAGTGACTTACCTAACATCGTGTTGCTTGGAAAAGGCCCCATCAGTTTACTGCCTTATGATATTTTCTAGCCAGCCTGTAGGTTGTGTCTGTATTCAAGGGTATCAGGGATATTCACCTCTGGTTCCTGAATTATTACAGAAATAAGACTTCCAAACAGGGAGCCTGTGCATCCTGGTTTCCCCAGGAGAGTTCTAATACCCCAGTGTAATCATGAAGAGTGCCTTCTTTTCAGAATTGTCTTCATTTGGACAATAAGTTACATAGTTATCCTATGCAAGATAGACCAGGAGTGGAAAACACTACAAAAAGAATTTCTCAAGAGGTCACCAGGCAGTGGGCATGAAGAAGGTCTCCTTAGGGCTTTAGTGTTCTCAGGGTCTGCCTCACCCAAATTCTCCTGCTGGCTTTGCCTCAGATGCTCCCTTGCAAGCTGCTTGTACCTCTCCTTGCACAGTGCCAGAGCTATGACCTGCAGGACAGGAGGAAATGAGGCTGGAACATTCCAGGGTGTTCTTACTACCCCCAAATGACCCTTCCAAGTGGATACCTGCATTACAATGAACAAACTAATTCTCCAGGCAAGTGACCCATGTCCTTCTGATTCGAACAGACAAAGGACTCTCTCTTGTGGAGGAGAAATCAAAGAGACACCAAGGTTTTGAAAGTCCTGTTAGGGAAGGAAATAAAAATATCTTTGTCTAAAGCTTTTATTCAACATTGGAGCTTCACCAGAAATGCTCCTCTATCACACAGTAGGAATGACACCATAGGAAGAGCAAGTATTTAGAAATCAATGATCTAAGTTTGTATTCTAGCTTGACCACTTATTATTTGGGTGACCTTGGGTAAGTTTCTCAACCTCCTTGAGCATCAGTTCTCTAACTCATCTGAAAAATGGGTATAAGAAGGCCTACATTGCAGTGCAATTGCAAAATAGTAGATTAGATAATGTATAAACATCTGGCATATAAGAGGCATTTATTAATAGTAATGATGATAATGATGGTGACGGAAGTCACCTTTCACTTTCACTGAATACAACATAGCAATGCCGATCTCTGGACACAGAAGGAATATTCCAAAGACATAAACTCCAAGAGGAATAGCAATAAATACTTCCCAAGGAGTCAGAAGGTTTAAGAAGAAATGGTTCAATTATTTAACCAATTCAAGCTAAATTGAGATTTATTTGCAAACCAGTATGTGCCAAGTAAAATAATAGATACTGGGGATTGCAGGAATTACCACATATAAATGAGTTCATGCCTTTAAGGTGCTCACAGCCAAATGGAGGGGCCAGGTTAAAAGGGGACCATGTCCCCACTTCACCATCATGTTAGGTGGTTTTAAAACACTGTCAGAGCAGAAAGAATGAAACAGACTGGTTTTATTCAGCACATGCAGGAACCTCACAGAGGAATAAGCAAGTGAACTGACCCTTGAGAGCTAGGCAGGATTCCTCAGCGTCTGACAGCATGTTTATACACTCGGCTGGGAAAATTTGGTTCTTTTCTTCCTTCTTCAAAGAAGACAAGTTTTTTCTTTAAAAAGAGGATAAAAGAGACTGCTGCTTCATGCTCCTCTTCCACTTTCTCATCTGCAGCCACTGGCCAATTCTAAAACTGAATACCACATTCTGAGAACCATCAAGACTGGAACACAGAACTTTTGATGCAGAAATTAATCAAGACTTGGATACGAATTTAAGCCACATATAAAAAATGTTCTAGCTTCACAGAGTTCACTTTGAGACATTTAATGTCATGGGATCACAAAATCAATACACAAAATAAGTCCTATCAGAGGTTATAAGATAAACAGTACTTGAGTTATGTCACTGCTAAGAACTATCAACAAGGTACTGGAAAGAAGTATCAACTGGCTGGAAAAAGGAATCAGCAAATTCACTCATTCTCAAACCTTGTTTAGACTAGTAAACTTCTCAGCTAAATAGGCAAATAAGCACTTGGCTCTGGAATGTAAAATGAAGCAGAAGTATAATCCAGTCCAATTGTTCTTTTTGTTTAGATATTTGCTAGGAGACCATGCGATGTTATTGTGTCTGCTACTTGCCTTCTTGTCCACGTTTCCTCTAAGTCCGAAGCCGTAGTTCTCAATACGGAGAGATCTGGCCCAGGGAACGTTTGGCAATGTATGGAGACATTTTTGATTTGGAGACAGAATGTCTACAGAAAGGGAGTGCTGTGGGCATCTAGTGGGTAGAGACCAGGGGTGCTGCTAAACTTCCTACAGTTCACAGGACAGCCCCACAAGGCAAGAAATTATCCCACCCAATATGTCAATAGTGCTGAGATTGAGAAACTCTGGACCAAGCTGAGAAAGGTTTTGCAAAGATAAAAGAAGATAGGATTCAGGAAATCCATAGCTTACTTCATCTTGAAAATGTGAGAAGAGTATTACCATAGGCAGGTACTTAAAATCAAAGTTCCTACAGCATTTTGAGAAGAGAAAACTAAAGGGGCTGCCCCTGGCTTCCCAGATTATAGCTTCTGCAGTTGCTGCTCAATGCCTGCAGTTATATTTTATGAAGTCCACATTGAATGTTAAAGAATTTCCTTCTCTGAGTAGTGAATTTATGTATATAAAATTTTTAAATAGTAAAAAAAATTATATTGCATATGTATCTATATCTGTATAGATATAGATGCACACATATATACATACATATATAGCAATTCCCCTTAATTAAAAAGAATTATACTATAGAATGACTTAAGTTTCCATAAACAGAGGACTGCTGAAACAAATTATGGTACATATCTTTTTATCAGCATACCTGTGTATCCATTAAATATAATTAAAAAATGGAAGTGGGAATATGATATACTCTCAGGGATTTGCTTTTAAATCCTACAATGAAAAGTTTTAAACTAGAAGGATAGATTTAAAAACTGGAAAATTATGAGTAATTGTTGAAGCTGGATGGAGGTTATATGAGAGGTTACATTTTATGTATATTTTTTACATTTCCCATAATAGAAAAGTCAAAACTAATCATTGGGAGGCACTCTATGTTCTCACATGGAAATATCTTCAAGATAAAATGTAAATGGAAAGCAGTGAGGAATAGTTGGGGCACAGGGGTCACAGTCAGGAAACAAAAAAATTATTTTTAAATACATAAGTACTTAAATAAAGAAATTATGGAGTGATACCCAAAACATTAATTAAACCAGTTACCTGGGAGCATAGATAGAGGAGTCAGGAATTGAAAGAAAGGATGGGGGATCAGGGTGGAAGCAAGACTTTTTGCACTTTTTTTTTGAGTTTTTGAGCCATGTGAATATATTACATATCCAAAAACTTATGTAATACCTAATGAGGGTTCATCAGATAGAAACTAGTCTGTCTGAAAAAAAGTTGGGACATACTGCTGCCATGCTTACATTCCAGCCTTGAAAATAACTCATACTGCTTTCACAAAGGTTATCTTATTTAGCTTCACAAAAACCCTGAAAAATTAAAAATAGGCATGGTGGAGAAGAAAGCAGGAATTTCAGTCTGATATAGGCTGGGCACATCACGTGAAACAGGAATTATGTTTATTCTCCCTGGTTCTTAGGGCAGAACCAAAGTGTAACTGTAAAAAGAGAACATTAGATTCAACAGAAAGAAATTTCTAACACAGAAAACAGTCTAAGGAGACCTCAGGATGTAGCTAATTCCCTATGATCTCCATACAAAATCTTGGAGGAGCATGCAATTTAACAAACATTTTTTGAACTTAGGCTGTGCTAGGCCCAAAGGTAAACCTGAAGTAAAGACGAAAAAAACCCAAATTCTTAGCTATGGCTATCTCCGTGAGGGCAAACAGGTTACTTGGCAATATCTTTAAAGATTTAAAATTCTCTCATTGCAAAACTCATAAGTTTCATTTTATTGTATCTACATGTGCAAAAGAGGCAGATGTATAAAGAAAATCTTCACAGCATTTTTGTGCAATAGCCTACACTGGAAATGACCTGTGTGTCAATGAATAGGGGTTTGCTAAATAAACTATAGCATTATATATCCAAATTAGGAAATACCAGGAAAAGTTTGGCAAAAGAAAATAAAAAACAGCTTGGGAAAGCTACATCTAATACAAGAATAGATTGCAAAGATGCATGGTTGAGTTGGGGAAAAAATGGGAGTTGAAGAATGACACATACAGGTGAAATTTTTTTTTTAACTTCTTATTTTCCATTGTTACACATATGCATAGGAAAAGGTCTGAAGAAAAAACAAAAAGTGCAAACAATGATCACTTCCAGGGATTGGGAAAAGGGATTGTAAAGCAATGGGACTGTCAAAGAGGCCTTTAGCCTTCTCTGTAATGTTTCAAATTTTTATAAGGCAAGTGAATTTATAGATCACTTGTTTAGTTAAAATAGTTGCTTTTGTGACTTAAAAGCAGTGGAAAAAGGAGCTTCCTTGCTCAACAGGCTCACGATCTTTTATATAATGTGTTAAAAGTATAATTCAGCATGATCTGTACAGCAGTTGAATAGTACTAGCAATCAAGAAATTATAACTGACACTTGTTGCATTCTTATTATGTGCTATGGGTTATCTATCTATTAAACCGTTTATTCCTGGCCATGATCCTCGAAGTAGGAACAATCATTAGCCCTGCTTTGTAGGTGTGAAAGCTGAGTTCCTGAGTAAGTGGACCACGCTTGCAAAGCTAGTGAGTACAGAGCAGGGACTTGAACACATATGTTTCTGACTCCGGAGTCTAGGCTCTTAACTCATATGCTATATTGCCCAAGTATAGAGAAAGCATAGCTGATTTACCATGATAGAGTTGGGAGTTGGAAATATCTGTGAACTTGGAAGCGGGTACTGGGGGAAGAGCACCAGCTGTGGCAGACAGGGCTACCTACCCGCGTAACACCCACTTTCCCTTTCTTCTTCACCAGGAGAACCCTGATGTGGTGATAGGTGTCCAAGTACCTCAATTATAACCCGCATAGCCTCCCTTCCAAATAGGGACAGCCAGCGGACAGGGTGCTGGCCAATAAAAGGCAAGCGGAAATTGTTTGCAGAAAAGCGTGTTGAAGGGGCCAGCGCAGCTGGTCAGCATCCCTTTGGAATTTTTCCCTTCACCATTCATCCTTTTCTTTCACCTAGAATACAATTATAATGCTGGGAGATGCAAAAGCCGTCTAAAAGGAGTTTGGTGCATTACTTACATCCTGGCACTGCTGCACAGCCCCAGACTTCTTGCTGTGTGAGAAAAATAAACATCTTTGGGGAAAGAAGAGAGATGTCTGAAAGGTCTTAGCCTAGCCTGGCTTTGAAAAGTAAAGAACTGATGCTCTCTCCAAGCCAGGGCGTATGCCAGCCCCACCTGGCCATGGGACAGACCTGCAGCTCTCAGACATGGGCGAACTTGGAATGGAGCCAGCAGTCCACAAGGCATCAGACCCTCTAGTAAAAGCACAGGGCAGAAGGACAGTCTGCTAGAGCTCAGTATCTGCAACTTGACCCCGGTGTTTAGGGCTGCAGATCCTCTGATAGCCGTAGCAGCAGCAAGTGCTTCAGGGGAAGGGCTGGGCCACTGCAGCTGTTCTGAGCCTGCCTGGGCAGCTCCCTGAACATTTGTTTCAAAAACATTCAAGGGAAGGGGCCATTCCAGGGATGGAAAAAGGAGTTTAGAAGAGAAAAGAAGACGGGCACACACCCTAGAAACGGACTATCAATGTCTAAACTCTCTGAGGGCTATGTTTGCCAGGCCATCTTGGTCTTTTCAGATGAGCCACAGCTCCCCTGATGGGATTCCCTGAGCCTGGCCGCCCCCCTAGGCTGGGGCTTGGCCGAAGGTCAGCTAGACTTGAGTCAGAGGCTGTTTGAAAGCCTGAAGGAGCCAGGAGAAGAGCAGAAGAAGAGACAAGAGTGTCAGTCAGTAATAACACTAAATGGGAGGAACATTTTGAGGAGACAATTGAGTCGAGCTCCTGAGAGAGGCTGGGAGGGATGACAGGGATGTGGCCCGGGGGCCAGGCAGTGTGGATTGTCTGGCAGTACAAGGAAGGAACAAATATGGTAGTAGATTAACAACATGGTGAAGTTAAGGAACGGAGGAAGGTCGGGGTGTATAGGCAAAGAAGTAGCCAGACTGAGGGGCAAACAGAGAATTTTGGATTGTGGCGGGCTGCAGCCATGCCCCCTCTGTCATTCCACCTCCCAGGGTGGCTGCTGTCCCCTTATTGCTATTAGGGTCCCTCAATCTTTTTTGCTTTTAGAATATCCCAGAGAATTTGAACTTCAACTAAACAATCTTAAAAATCGAAACATTCATAATGTCCAAACACATGAAGTTATAATGGTAGATGCTGAGGGACAAGTATACTGTGATCACTTAAATGACACTGCAGAGAGCTGGAACTTGATAGAAATTTGAGCTTATTTTCCAATGACTAAAAAGAGGTCAGAAGCTCAGAACTTGAAAGTTAGAAAGGAATCTGGATCACCGATTCCAACTCCCTTACTTTTTAATTTAAAAAAGTGAAGGTCAGAGAAGGAAGTGAGCTTCCCAATCACACAGCTAGTTTGGGGATTATAAAGGCAAACACAGAAAGCATGTACCCGGAACATGATGCTGTGTATCTATTAAGTCATTTAATTTTTACATCAATCCCGCAATGTAGATATTCTGACAAAATAATTCACCTGAGGTCACACAGAGACAGTAAGGGGCAGGGCTGGAATTTGATCCTACATAATCTGGCTCCAAAGAATCTGTGCTCTTAACCATTTCGTTTTATTCCCTTGCTTCCCACAGGAGCTTTTTCTCCACTTTCCCAAGATACGGCCACCAGCCCCCTGCCTCTACCTCCCTGCCCCACCACTGCCGGCCACCTCCTTTCAGTGTCAACAGGGTATCCTCACCTTGCTCCCACGCTCTGAAGGACGCAAGCGAGAAGGATGGTTCTTCTGAGTGTGAGAAGAATGGCAGAGGAAGAACAAAGGAGTGATGGCCGCTGTGCTCCCCGTGGAGGACAGGAAGGGGCGAAGGCAGCACCAAAGAGGGTCATGTCCTACAGCCTCTGCTGAGTTCAAGGGGTGAACCAGCCTCAGCCTCCTTTCTTTTAGTTTGGAGCAGGGAGTTGTAATGTTTCATACCAACTAATGTGGGGACAATGGACCCCAAGAAACCCCAAGAAATGTCCCACCCCCACCAATACAAAAGCTGATCTAGAATGAACCAGATTCTTATACTGTCCTCTCCCACAGCTGCTGGGATCCCAGGAAAGATAGCTATGACCTTGAGGCCTGAGCACCAGGGATGGAGCAAGGAAATCAGGGTTCAAATCCTGCCTGTGCCTCTTAACGAGCTGGGGCCTGAAGCAAATCACATCCTTTCTTGGAGCCTCAGTTTCTTCATCTATTAAGTGAGAATAACCTACCTCTCATGTAGAGTTGTTGAGAGAATCAAATGAAAATTAGTTGTAAGTGATTGATCACACCTACTCCAGGTTACTGTTGGTCTGTTGGTCGGACTGCTGGTATATTTGCAGCTGGGGAAGCTGTAGTCCCATCGCAGGGAACACCTGAGCAACAGCAAGACTCCTAGATAAAGCGTCTTGGCGGCTGAGTCTGGTTGAAAGAGAGCCCTGAGCTATTTGATTCGAAGCTATATTTGCATAGCAAGCAAGCACACATTGTTTTCTTTTACTTTGAAATCTATTTTACTTAAAACCTTTGTTTTGTCATAATATAAACCTCCTGATAAAGAAACTATTTTAAATGTTTTTATTATAATGTAATACATTTTCATTATTAAACATTTAGAAAATGTATGAATATCAACTATAGTTCCACCATTTAATTTTAACATTTAATATATATATTTTTTCTAATCTGTTCAATGCATGCTCTTCTTTGTTTTGACTTTGGTAAGATGTTGATAAAGACTACATAATTAGGGTTTTTTGGTCATAGGATGAAATTATAAATTCACATATACATGTATATAGATAGAGAGTGAGAGAGAGACAGATTGCGAGAGAGATTAATGGATTTGGCTCACACAACTGTGGGACTTTGGTCAGTTCAACTTCTGATGCAGTCGGCTGGGAGGGAGATTCAGGAGAGAGTGATGCAAATCATAGCAGAATTCCTTGCTGTGGAAGCTAGTCTTTGTTCCATTAAGGCCTTCAACATGTTGGATAAGGCCAACCTACAGTAAGGGTAAACTGTTTTACTCAAAGTCCACCAACTTAAATATTAATCTCATCCAAAATCATCTTTACAGAAACATCCAGAATAATGTTTGCCTAAATATCTGGACAGCATTGCCCAGCCTAGCTGACATATACAAATCAACACTTTGTAAAAGCTTTTTATAAATAAAAGCTATGAGGCTCGAATGAAAGTCTGTATAAGCTGTTTCTATTTCTTTGAAATAGAAACAGTGTTTGTGTAAAGCTTTGTGGAAATCATGTCAGGTGTTCAACCTTGAACAAGTTCAGCTTTCACTCCAGGAGGATATAGTAAATTGTGGCAGTGTGTATGGAGTGGATTCCTTCTGGAGCTAGCTAGCACAGTGCTGCTTTTCAGATTGTGTGATGAGGCTGCGGACAAGTAGAGCTGATGGAAACTGTGGAAGGTGGTGATTAAATCGCATGACTTCCCTTGGTGGCAATTCCTTTACTTGGCTTGAAGGAACTAGGTGGGACAATGACATCCTGCCAGTACCTCTTAAGGAGATAATAAAATGTTCTCATCTGTTTTTCTGGACACGAAAAGCCTGCCGGCCCAACCCTGCCATTCCAACAAAGCTCCATCATCCTCAGGAGAGGGCTTGAAGCAGCCAAGGCAGCAAAGGAAATGAAAACTCTGGCAACAGTGGGGAAAGACTTCAGGCCAAGGAGAGGATGGGAATTGGAGCCAAGAGCCCTGCTATTTCTATCATAGATTACTAGTCTGGCTGGAAGGCATCTCTATCTACAGAAATTTGCAGAGCATGAGAGCCCGTGGGTCATGTGGGACTGATGAAGGCATGGTCCCACCCCTGTCCCACCTCCCAACATATCCCCAGCAACTTCCGTCATCAGCAACTTTAGTCACCCCCAGCCAAACATAGAGGTGTCCTGGAGCCGTAGCAGGAAAGGTCAGTTGATTTAAATAGCTGTGGCATCTGCAGCAACTTTCCTGGCCAGAGAAAGGAAACCCAAGCTATTAGAGATTGATGTGCCGATGGTTCTCCCTATGTGGGAGGAATGGGGGCAGAAAGAGAGACTAACAAGCATTAGACATCTGCTATGTTCCCTGCTAGTGTGTTTTGGCACGTCCACATAGTGGCTTGCTTAATCCTGAGAGCTGTACATCATTATAACCATGTCATAGGTGATGAAAAATCTCAGCAAGATTAAGTGACTTGCCTAAAGGTAGTAGGATCAGATATCTCTTTTTCACTGACTCAGTGCTGTAGATTTAGTGCCATGGTGCTAAAGAGTGTAGAAGTTTTTTCCGGAAAGATCATAAATGTATTATTTTTTTTAAACTCCCAACTGTGGAGAAAAACAACCACAAACAATTCTCTCCTACCCTGTCTCAAATGAGTTACTACCATCAATACGTGTATATCTTTCTAGGAATAGTCTATGAATATAAGTGTGTAAGTATGTGTGTACGTGTGTATGTATGTGTGTGTATGTGTTACGCTCTTTTGCACCTTGCTTTGTCACTTAACAATATAGCTCCAATTTCCCTATCAACCACACACAGATCTCCTTTATTCTTGTTAACAGCTACATAGTACTTACAGATGAGCCATACTTATCTAACCAATTGGTTCCAAGTTTGCTAATATAAAAAAAGGGGCAACGATCTTTCCTCACACACATGTGTAAGCATATGCATTCCTAGAAGGAAAAGGCTGGGTCACAAGGATATGTGCATTGGAAATAATAATTTAAATTGCCAAGTGGCCCTCCCAAAGGGCTGTCCCAATTTATACTTCCATTCAGCGATGTCTGAGAGACCGCCAGGATGTCAACCTGTCAGAAAGGTCCAAAACCTCCCTAGGCTCTAACTGATAGGACCAGGAACCAGACTCCAGGACTTCTATTTTTAAGTACAGTGTTTATGTTCCCTTTTATGCAGAAGTTACCTTCCACATACACATGGTCTAAAGGATGTGGGAGAAAGACTTCAAATGAAATAGAAGGGAGAGTGTCTCTCCCTTTGGAGCTTAGATCCTGGGAGTAAAGAAAACAATCCACTTTTGAACAAACCATGAACCAATCCAAGCTTCGATGGCCACCCCCATTCCTGAGCCTTACAAGTCCAGAGTTTGCATGGAGATACTCAAAAATGTTACTTTGTCTCTGCAGGATCTGCTGGTTTTGGGTGACTGGCACTATTTTACTATGTAGGTCCAGGAAGCTTCACCTTCCTTCCCTGATGTCTGTTTTCCAAGAGTGAGGGTACCTGTGTCCATTCCACTGATTTGCAAGCTGAAGGTACCCAGAGCAATTCCTTGATTCATACCATAACAATGGGAAGGGAATCACAGAAAATACTTTCTCTAAAGACATCTTAAATAATCCTTTTGCTTGGGATGTCATTCTATGAAAGTGAACATCTTTAGAATTACCATGCCCAGTATGTAGTAGCAGGAAAAAACTGCTTAGCACTTTATGGATGTCATCACATTAATCCTACCAATGCCCATGAATGCTATGTTAATCCTGTTCTACCAATGAGAAAAATAAGGCATAGAGAGAGAAAGTGAATTGCCAGGGTCACATAATAGGACCTAAAATTAACCTGCCTAAAATTAAACACCTCTATGTTAGGCTGGGGGTGACTAAAGTTGCTGATGACTAAAGTACTAGAAACTCCTCTAGAACATCATATTGAAAATAACCATTGTTATTGTAAGGAGTACAATAATACTCCTTTTACATACAAATAAGTAGGTTAGCATGGTAATGTTATGCTAATTCTAAACTTGTGATGGAAGAAACCCTAAGATCAATGGGATAGGATAAAACGGAGGACAGAGGGGAGGGTTTAGAGAGTGTGGTTAGGGAAGGCTTCTCAGAAGGTGACAGTGAGCTGAGACCTGTGAGAGAATCAGATAGCTTTGCTTGGGGACTTGGGGATGATCCTCTTCCAACTGAAGAAACAGCAGAACCACGGTGGGGCTGAGCCCAGAGGGCGTAAGGCCCCTCTGGTCTGAGGTGAAGTTGAGCAAGTAAAAGGGTCAAGATCAATGCAACAGCATGCAGCTGCAATTTCATCACAACAAAGGGAACCCATTAAAACATTTTAGGAGAGAGGGACATCATTTGATTCAGGGTTTCTGAAAAAATGTCCCTGGTTGCTGTTAGAAAGTACATGAGAGCTTAGAGTTGAAGGAGAAAGACCATTTGTGTGACTAAAGGAAAAGTACAAGTGAGAGCGGATGGTCACTTGGCTTAGAAATATGATGGTAGAGATGGGTAAAAATGGAAGGACTCAAAATATATTCATAAATAAAACACGCAGGATTTGCTGATGGACAAGCTGGGAGGAGAGCATGCCATGAATGAAAAGAAGGGATCAAGATTCATTGTTAGGTTTGGGGCAACAAAGGAGAGTGCCAGAGGAAAGGTCTTAGAAAAGACGGGTCTAAGACTCAGAGAAGAATCTTAGAAAGGGTGCTCTGAAATAAAGAGCTCCATGTTGACCATATCTAAGTTTCAAATTCCTATTAAATAGCCAACTGGGGTTATAAAGTATGTAGTTGGATATAGAAATCTAGAGCTCAAGGGAGAAACCTGGGCTGGAGATAAAAATTCAGACATGTAGACAGAGGGTTACCTGGGAGGGTTGGGGGTAGGGAGATGTACATTACCAGAGTCTAGCATAGAGCCCTAGAAACTCTCCAAAATGTAGAACCGGTCAAGGGAGGAGGAGGTGCCAGTGAAAAAGACTGAAAAGGAAAGGCCAGGTGAGATGTGGAGTGGGTAAGGAGGGGCCAAGCAGTCAGAGAGGTATCTGCAATCATATGCGGCCCTAAAGGAAA
The DNA here is from genome assembly GCF_040802235.1 of Manis javanica. NCBI lineage: Eukaryota > Metazoa > Chordata > Mammalia > Pholidota > Manidae > Manis > Manis javanica. The sequence continues at coordinate 90,405,246 of NC_133166.1, forward strand.
GCCTTGTTATAAAGGGGTTGGCCAAGACAATGGGATGGAAAGCTTGTGCAGAGAGTAAGTTAGGATTATACAGGGAGCCTGCTGATCACAAGCCAGGAGCTCCAGAGAGCACCGTGGAGGATCCAGTGTGGGGCAGGAAGGAATAAACTGGTCCAATTAGGGTATGTGTGGAGCAGCATGGATCTGAGAGGCACTGCAATAAAGGCTGAGGCTTGAAGCTCTGGCTGGAATGAGAAAAGTATGAATGGGGGCTTGAAGGAATTAGCATTGGATGATCAGTTCGAAGTAAGGTCCAGAAGAGTCCCAGGGTGTGAGGGAAGAGATGAGGCCTTGTAGTAGCGGGTTCCCTAGTGCACCTTCGGGTGTTATGATGCCTGTTTTACAAGAATGGAAAATTAACCTTTATGAGTTTAAACTGATGCCGGATGGAGGGTGAACGCAGGTCCTTGGAGTTCCAAGGCAGGGCTTTGCTCAGCACTCTGAAGCCAATAGCTATTTCCTGAACTTGATTGAAAAGAATCATTTGTGATGGTTCTTTAAAATCCATGCTCCTCTCTTCCTCCTCTAGACCTAACCTATCATGCAGTTAGGTCTAGTGTAGGGTCCTTGCCCCAGAAAGTTTAACAGTTTGCCCCATTACTGCAGCTGTGGGAAGAAGATGGTGCTAGGAACACGGCACTCTGGTTAGTCTGGAATTTTAGAGAATACCTGCTATATGTTTGGGATGTTTGAGGAAGAGGTGGAGAGAAGGTGAAAGTCTTAGGTCTCCCTGCCAATGAAAAATGAGCAGCACACACTAAATCCTTTCCCTTTTGAAAGCCAAAACTTACATGGTCAAGGAATGCACTAGCTGTGTAGGCATTGCCATTTCCAGATCCAGAAAGCATTTCTGTGAGGGATCTCAGGGACTTCACACTTATTTCCACATTCCTTTCTTTATTTCCTCGCCACCTGCCTTTTAGGGATATCCTGTAGACGCAAAAGGTTGCCTGCCAGCTCCTAGCACTTAGATGGGAGGTGCCAGCTGAACTGAGAAGCACTGGAAAATTCAGGATATCTATTTTCCTTCTTCGTCCATCTGGTCATGTTAGCTGCTGTCACAGTTCTTTAAGAATACACTAGAGCCATCATCATTACACTTAAATCTTTTCATATCACAAAGGAAAGCTGCATGGAACAGACATATTCCCTTCAGCATCTTGCTCTGTTCCCTCCCGTCTCCACTGCAGCATATAGTTGCTTCCCAATCAGTGTTAATTAAAAATACAAATTGAGAGATTCCATTTGCAATGGACAAGACCAAGGCATCAAGAAGAGAACCAGCTTCCCTGAGTTACACGTGTTCTCTTTCTGCGACACGAAGGCAAAGGAGCAGCACCAAGACACAGGTTCTCAAATGAAACTGGGGCCACTTAGGCCAACAGACACATGAAAAGATGCTCCACATCACTAATCATCAGGGAAATGCAAATTAAAACCACAAATAGATATCACCTCACACCAGTAAGGATGGCCACCATCCAAAACACAAACAACAACAAATGTTGGCGAGGATGGGGAGAAAGGGGAACCCTCCTACACTGCTGGTGGGAATGTAAGCTAGTTCAGCCATTGTAGAAAGCAATATGGAGGTTCCTCAAAAAACAAAAAATAGAAATACTATTTGACCCAGGAATCCCACTCCTTGGAATTTATCCAAAGAATACAACAACTTCTCAGACTCAAAAAGACATCTGCATCCCTATGTTTAACACAGCACTTTTTACAATAGCCAAGATATGGAAGCAACCTAAGTGTCCATCAGTAGATGAATGGATAAAGAAGATGTGGTACATATACACAATGGAACCTATTCAGCCATAAGAAAGAAACAAATCCTACCATTTGCAACAACATGGATGGAGCTGGAGAATATTATGCTCAGTGAAATAAGCCAGCAGAGAAAGACAAGTGTCAAATGATTTCCCTCATTTGTGGAGTATAACAATGAAGCAAAACTGAAGGAACAAAACAGCAACAGACTCACAGACTCCAAGAAGGGACTAGTGGTTACCAAAGGGGAGGGGGGTGAGGGAGAGCAGGTGGGGAGGGAGGAAGAAGGGGAAGGAGGGGTATTATGTTAAGTACACATGCTGTGGGGAATCATGGGGAAAACAGTGTAGCATAGAGAAGGCAAATAGTGAATCTGTGGCATCTTACTACACTGATGGGCAGTGACTGCGTTAGGGTATGGGGGGGGGACTTGATAAAATGAGTAAATGTAGTAACCACATTGTTTTTTTATGTGAAACCTTCATAAGAGGGTATATCAATAATGCCTTAATAAAAAATGTAAAAAGAAAAGGAATGAAAAATAGATAAATAAATAAATAAATAATAAAACGGGGGCCATTTTACAACAAGCTAAAACTGAACATATGATCTGTTACTATTGGAGCCAAATATACACTGATGCCACATTGTACAAGTTGCAAAGCACTTTTACATTTACTATGGAAAGAATGTTACTACATCCTCACAGCAACATAAGAGATGAGCACAGAACAGTTACTGCTGCCATGTTAAAGATGAGCGCCAGGAAACCATATGAGTAGATTCCCTGGATCAGATCCTGACTCTGCTTCCTGCCGGCGTGTGCTTTTCGGCAGGTCAAGTAATCTTCATGTGCCTCTGCCCTCTTCTCTGTAAAATGGGAATAACAATAGTGACACCACTTCGCAGGGTTGTTGTGTAGGTGAATGAGTCAACAGCACCCGTGCGCAGTATTTACCAAGTGGGGGTGGGAACCTTGCAGAGAGTTGTTTATTATGTCGATTTTTGTAGAGTTTATAAATTTTTAAAGCACACGCTCATACACAGAAAAGGAATAAAGAGGCGTAGCTCAGAGCCATAAGAATTCATCTACTCTTTCAAAAACATTTATTGAGTATCTCGCCAAAAATCGGATAGACTCAAAGAGCAGATGCCAAAGATAGAGGAGAAGGTTCTGAATCTACCCCTACAAAATGCCACTATTTAATTTGCTTTAATCAAGTTAAACCTGAAGCCAATAATAGTGATACTAAGGTATAGAGCCTGGTGGATTTAGCAGTCCCATAATCCCCATCATAATCTCTACTCAGCCATTCCAAATAGACTTACAAACTAGGTAAAAACAGTGCCCCACTATGAAAATGCAGCTCCTAGAAAAATCTTCCAGCTGATGCCCCAAGAGCTGCCCTGTGTCCTTCCCTTAAATGGACCCCTCTCTGGATTCTGTGCCCCTATCCTACCAAGGTGGCAGGAAATTCTGCCTTGGCACTACTGGTGTCCCTAGTCCTGCCAGAACTGGAAGTAAATCCAGGAGAATTACCTGGTGCCCAGAAAACAAAGGAAAGATGCAAGTGACTACTGCTGGTGCTGTGTGGTCAAAGGCCTTGTGGTGTCCTGGAAGCAGGGGACCTGCTTGCTGCTCTGATCCAGCCTTTTCTGGAAGTCTGCACTCCTTCCCCTAGGAAATCCTGTCAACTTCCTGGGCCCCAAAATAATGTCAATATCCTTTCTGTCTTAGAGAATATTTCCTTCAAGTCTTTTCAGAGGTTCTTGTGTATCCCTCTCCCCTTTCCTAAATAAGATTCAAAGTCTCTGAGCTTTCCCTAAGGACTACAGGAGAGGTGGTCTTCTGGAAGCTTTAGATTTCCACCCAGCAACCAAGCCCTCCCGGGAGGCAAAGAAACAAAAAGATCCCAGCTAACCACGGCCCCAGCAGGTGAGACCTAAGTTGGGGGTGGAGGGTGACTACCTGCTCCTTAGTCCTGGAACCATCCTCAGTAACCTTGGCAGAAACAGCAGGGGAGCCAGAATACTGTACACTGGGTGAATGTTGTTAAAATATCAATTTGGTAATGAAACCTGTAAGCTTTATGATACCAAAATAATTTTAGAAAAATTATTAGAGCAAATTATCAGGTAGTAATAAAAATAAAAGGCATGATCTTGATAAACTGGTTAAAAGTTATGAGAGTCTGGTCAGATTTTCCTCCTTTCCTCCCTCCTTCCCTCTCTACCTTTATTCCTTCTTCTTTCCTTTGTTTCTTTCTTCTCATAGTGTCACTAATAGCAGAAAGGGGCAATATTTTTTGACATAACATCTTAATTTCAGTATGACATTTGAAAAAATCTCTTACAAGCAATCTAAACCTGAAAAAATGCACAGTGGACAAAGAAAAGTTACGTGGATTGGTATCTGGTAGAACAACCCAACCAGTATTCATACAATGTTGATTGATGAATTCAGTCCAACCTGAAAGGAAATCTTTCAGAATTTTGTAGCAGAATATTCTATTTATCTCTGCCTCCATCCAGCTTTTTGTCATTTACTTGACTGGAGAATTTGCAGTAATACAGTTGAGAACTTTACCCATGACTCAAAGAGGGAGAAACAAGATAAATTCAAGACCACAATGTCCTGAAAAGGTTACATCAAAGTAAGTAAAATGAAATGTAATAAGAATAAACCTTTATGTCCTTATAAAGTCCTGAAAATCAAGAGCACAAGTATATGTTTAAGAGCAATTTATCCTTTTCCTCAAAGATTTTAATAGACTGCAAAGGAACAGGTATGAACAGACTTTCAAAAACTCAGGGAGATTTTTCTTATGTTAAGTAGAAATTTCACGTCTAGAAAAAGGAAGGTTGGTCCCTATTCTGAAATCATGCCTATTTGACCAGTCCTAGAGAACCAGCCTTTTAAGAACTGGATCAACACTCCAGACAGTATCTAGAGGAATAAGAACAGGCCAGTGAAGGATCTAGAAGTTGTTATAGAACAGAGGTAACTACCAATGCTTAATCTGCCAAAGAAATGACTCAGTGGACACATGAGTCCTGTCTTCAAGTCTTTTAAATTGTCATGTAGAAGAGAAATTAGCCTTGGTTTCTGTAGTTCAAGGGCAGAATGAGCATAAAGACAAAAACAACAACAAAAAACAAATGCATAGAGGTCACTTTTACCTCATCATAAAGAAAAGTATAAAGCAGTTTGTAAATGAAAAGGGCTTCCTTATGATGGATGCAGTTACTTCCCTGCCCTGCAGTGATGGGACATATATTGGATGACCCTGGGAGCTGGATAAAACGACCTGTGGGACAAGGGTTCTTAACTGGAGTCCCTGGTCAAGCTTCAGCAAGACTCAGAACACACTGAAATTCTATTTAAAGCACATTTTAGGGGAGAATATCCATAACTGCTTCTGTTTGTATGTTTTAACCAGAGTCAAAGAAGGAAGTAACCCAAAATAAAGTTTTGCCTAACTGCTCTAAGCTGACTTCCAGTTCTGATATTCTAGGGTTAATTCACACGCCAGCATCTTTGAGCACCAGAGGCCAGTGAAATTTCCACTGAGCACACACTGAGGAGAGAAGAAAATTTCTTCGATTCTTGGGACAGAGATGCAGGCCACACTTCAGCATCACTTTGTTGGCTTCAGATTTAATTTGATTGAAGCAAATAAAACACATTGACATCTGTGGGTGTAAATTCAGAACCCTCTACCCTACGTTTGGCATCTACTCCTTATGTCCCTCCAAGTTTCTGGAAGTGGGCCGTTGTGGGCTATTATGAGATACAGAAAAGGAAATGCTCAGCTGTCCAGGGCCCTTGGGGGCCTCCCCAGTCACCAGCCCCCAGACTCATGTAGTCAGCATGGAATTGTGATGGGGGCCGGGTGAATGGAGACAATATCGTGCTTGTTTGTTTTCCATCGGGAACACTCAGGAATACACCACGCTGGGTATCGGCAGCTTCCCGCAGGGACACCACAGACCTCCAGGGAGAAGCCTGCTGGCAGCCGGCACTCTGGTGTCACTCCTCTGGAGTGAGCTCCTCCAGATCACCAACTGAAGGAGGCCACCTTTGCAGCTCAAACGAGGGGAGAAGAGCTTTTCAGGTAGCATAAAGATGCCCCGGGAGACCAAGAACATGTGAGCAGGCAGTAGAAATGAAATGGTCTCACTATCTCCACTCCCTCCATTTTTCATCTCCAGTCTCCTTCTCCCTTTTTGCTCTCTTTCCTTGTTCTCTTGCCATTTCTTTGATTGTTCTTCCCTCCCTTCTGCTGTGACCTCCGAGTTGGCTCAGAGTCGCTGTTCAAGATCTTAGTTACATAATACAGCTTATAAAGGCAAAATCACCCTGCTGCCTGCCATGCCAGGCTGGGTGAAGCCAAGTGAAATGAAAACACCTGGTGGTTGGCACTTCTGGACTTTTCTGGACTCAGCCAGAAGGTTCAGCAGGAGAGGGCTTACATGTTCCGGGGGCACCAGACATCTCAGTCTTTCTGAAGATTAGTCAGGCATGTGTTGGAGCTTTTCAATCCAAAAGGCAGAGAAAGAACATACCAGAGACAAGGGATGGTGACGATGGAGTGGGCGTTGGTAAAGAGACACTCTGTGATTAAATAATGTGAGGACTAAGACAAGAATCCCCCATTCTTTCCACCCTCTGTCACTACTCTGGAATTCTCCATATGCATCTCTCCTAAAAACTTTGCACAATCCACATTCGTTTAGTAGCTCATGGAAATGTTTCTTGGTTTTTATAGTTGTGCAGACAAAAGGGCAGGGCCATACCAATATTTTCAAACTTCCAGAAGTAACATATGGTAACTTTGTCCCAGATGTCCCTGACTCCAAGATCCTGATTATTCAGGCAGAAATATTAATGCAGCCCCTTTAGGGTCCTTCCTAGGAGCACGGTGGCAAGAACATAGAAGTCTTTGGGGATTTCTGGGTTTATATTCTTCCTGATGAGGACTTGCCTCTCTTAGGTATCAGAAGAAGGACTGATTCATAAAGTCTTTTTTTTTTGCCTAGAGTAAGGAGGGAATCAATCATATTGCATCCATAAGTCTTCTCCAAACCCATTAGTCCAGGTGAAATGTGGTTGCAGTGACTATCAAGAGCATCTTTGGTGGAGGGAGATTCCCCCAAAGGAGGATGAAGGCTTAGGTTTGTAGTAGGCTAATATAAATGCACAAGTTGCAGCTAGTTTTGGAAGGCCAGTAGGAGTCTCCTGTGGGACTCCTTTACATGCAAAAACACACTTCCTGCTATTTTGGTCCCTGTACACATTGCTTCTTTCTTCTTGCTTACAACAGGCTCCCTGAATGGCTCCTCCTGCTGTTTGGGATGGAGAAAGGGAAAGAAGTAACCAACACTATCCCCCACTCCCAGTGAAGTAGAAATCCTTAATTCCACTCTCTGACAGAAAGAGGGCATCAAGAACGAGAAGCAAAGGAAGGAAACCAGAAACTTTAAAGACGTTCTCCCCAGCATAATGCTTTACTCTTCCCTACTGTCTCAGGGCCAAAGCTGCCCACCTTGGTGAATGTAAAGATTGGACCACAAATTCTTTGATATTCCTGCCCTCAGGAGGTGGAGCATTTTCTTCCCCTAAGGGTGCACTGAATCATAAATACACTAAATAATAACTCACTTCTAGCTTATGAAGTATGGCAAGAGTGATGGGCTATCCAACATTAGGTGACAGGAAGACTGGCTTCCACACACCCATCCACTGTTCTCCCTCTCAGTCACTTTTCTCTCGTGGTTTACTCACTCAGGGGAAGGACATGTCACAAGCAGCACTATGAAGAGGCCCCTGTGGCAAGGAGCTGAAGCCTCCTGCCAAGTCATATGAATGACCTTGTGAACAGATCCTGCCCCCTGACCATTGGCTGCAACCTCCAAAGAAACTCTGAGGCAGAACCATACCCCACCCCCAACCAAGTCACTCCCAGATTCCTGAATGTATGAAATAATAAATATTTGCCATTTTAAGGGGCTACATTTTGGGGTCATTTGTTATGCAAAAATAGATAATATACTTAACAATGCTTTCAAGTGACATATACCTCTCAGGGATGGAGAGTACTGGGCTGGGCTATCTGAAGATTGCTATCCAGCCTTAGAACTCCTGTACACTAAGCTGGAATCTTGAAACAGAAAGAAATGGGTATCTTTAACCTGGAAGAAATGAGTTTTGAATCACTTTATAGTTAAATATTCCTATAGCTACTCATACAAAAATAGTATGTTGTAATCTTTTCCCCCAAAAAGAAATATTGAGTTAAGAGTGACTTGCTCATTTCTTTTAAATTTCTCCAATACCTGACTTTCTGAACTCAGCTGTGAACCTTGATGGCAAAATAAATAATCATCAACTGGAAGAGCGCTCTTATCCTTCAAGAGAGCAAATTGAAACCTGAACTCCTTCTTTTCTGGGTTGGACGTGATGGTTCACAGCCCAGAATTCTAAGTCCGAAAGGAATTTCATCCCTTCCCAAGGGAAGGGAAGCACTGAAAGACTCAGCTGCTTCCAGGATATAGCAATTGAGAGAATTACCTCCAAAGGCCCTGCCATTGGAGATCAAGGAAGATATTTCTGGCCCACGTAATTTGGGATTAACTGCAGGAGTTGGGCAGCTCATACCTAAACCATTAATATATAAAATTAATGCTTGCGAATAAATTGCCCCCTGCCCCTCCACCTCCACCCCCGGCTTTTATATACTTCCTTTAGCCCGTGATACTGATAGTGCCTTTCTCTGAAAATTTAACTCAACGAACATTAAATGAAGGCTTACTTGGCTAAGTGCCTTATGCGGGCAACGTGTTTATAGTAAACAATGTTCATAGGTTGGCAGTTCTGAATCCTAACCCACCAGGGAATAAATCTGGTGGTAGGTTGTCTAGGGAGGAGAATCCCAGAACATTAATTTTATGAATTTAATTTATTGTAAAGCCGGCCCTGAAAAAGTGTATTCTCCTACTACACTGTCCCTTTATGCTTAGCTCCTAATGGATCATAAATCTCTTCCCTGAGACAAGTGTTCACTTCTTCCAAAAAAAAAAATCCTCCTCTCTCCCCTCTACCAATACAATACTGTACATTATATAGCATTCTTTGAGTAGTTTCCAAAGCAGCTCACAAAATCTTTTGAGGATAGCTAATAAACAGAGCAAAAAAACCAGAAGTCCTATACTGTTTGGCGATGTCAATGACACTCTTAACTGTAAAAGCTGGACGAACATGAAGAAGAGAATTTCCATTCATTTGACCATCTCATTCATATATGTTCACCAAAACACCAAAAATAGTGCCTATTTGGCCCCCATTTATTAAATTGTGGAGCTATTTTGTATGCCTCTCCCACTTAACGTTGATACAGCATTGTCACAGTTACAAGGGAGGCGTTATTCTGAACCGCTATTGAAAGGCAAAAGGAGACGCGCTTCCACACAGTTCAGATTAAGTGCGTGGGTGCCCACTGGAGTTAGGTCGACAGGTCTGCTGATGACTCAAGGCCCCCCAAAAAGCAACTCATCAAATGACAGGAGGAACTACACGGATACTTCCTCCACAACGTGGAACTAGGATATAACCTTTTTACATCAAAAGCCTCTGGTCAGTGAATCAGAGGAAAATAATTAATAGTTGGCAGTGCCTGAGAACCTCCTGTCTGTAAGGCACAGGGAAGGGTGCAATGAGAAAGGGTTGGCTACAGAACCATGCTTTAAGATTGATTTTAGCTTCTGTCTCCTGCCTTCCTGCATTTAGTGACAGCTTTTCAGCTCAGTTTGGTGAATTATCTTGAGTGTGCCCTGCTTCTGGAAGAGATATTCTCAAGTGCCTCTCTGTAAGATGTTACATCTTGGGCAAAAGGTTGTGTACATATGTAATGTGTACACCTGTGCATGTTTAAATATGGTATATTATACATATGTAAATGTGTGTATTTCTGCATATTGTTAAAACCAAGTATGACTTCTTTAAAACGAGTGGTAGGTGACTGAGCTAAAGGCTATAAAATGGCAGAGCTCTAATCAGCTTAAATTGTTTACCATAGTGATTTATCTGAAGTCTTTGGAATTAATGATGAATTACCATTTTATAGTAGTTGCAACTCATCAAGCCACGTGAGGCTCGAGGCTCTTGGCAGCCCGACTCCAGCCAGAATTAACCAAGCCAGGAGTAGCTAAACTCTGTAAAACCGAACTTCGCCTTAGAACAATGACCAGAGTTAAAACACAGCCAGACCACCAAGATCTCATGGGTTTGTCACCACCCAATAGAGCTATGGGCTCAGAGCTCAAAAACCTGCTACTTAAGAATTCATTAAGCAAGTACTGAAGACAGTGACAGGTGACAGGTCTGGGGCAAATGGCCCTGACAGCAGGGTTCCTGCCTTTGTGAAGTTTAGTCAGAAAGTCCTGTTGAGTGATGGGCTTTCTTTGGAATAATGAGTTACTTTCCAGACTTTGCACCTTATTGGTAGTGAAGCCTTTGGTGAGGTATTTGATGCCCAGCACTTGTCTAGGAACTTGGTTTACTTACTAGCGTAGCATTCTAGCCAGCAGCCCAGATCTGGCTTGTTAAAAGGCTTGAACTGTAACCATACAAGAACTCCTTGGAATTCTCTAGCAGCTCCCAGACACTCCTCTATTAGCTTATACTGTCATTTAGCTCTTACCCAGTAATTGGCAGAATGAAATTAGGGGAATTCATTTAAAATGGAGACCTTCTTTTATGAATGCTGGCCTGTCTCTTTAAGGCTGAAGGCTGGGCTGTCATTCTCAAGTTTAATCTCTCACTGATAAGTTATCCTGTTACCCAGGGTCTGCTAAATGAGCTATAAAAAAAAAAACACCTTAGAAATACAAGGGGATTGCACTGTGACATATAGGTCAAAGCTAATTCTAGGTGAGAGGGTGGAGAAAGAAATATATGGGTTATTTCCACCTAAATTCTTATCATGGTAATTTAGAATTCCTGATCACAAGTGTCAGGGAATGGTTACAATGGGCAAAAATTCTAAGTGTGCTGGTTGTTGCCTCAATCTTGGGCTTGCACTGTGCAGAAGACAGCCCACTGGTGACCCGGTGAAGGAAAGCCAACTTCAGCTGGGAAAGGAAAAGAGCTTCAGCTGAAATAAGAATGTCACCCAATTTATTAGCAAACCCAGAAAATGCTGAGTGACAGAGGGCATGCTTAGTAATCAGGGTGAAACCCGGGCAGACTGGACCAAGTCCAACAAACCAATAGGGAAGATCATACTACTTTGAAAATTAAATTATGTCAGGAGCCAACCTTCCGAGAAAAACACACAGGTTACCTAGAATTACTCAAGACTAGAGCAAAATAAACACTTGCCCCAAGAGAAATCTGTTTCCACAGGCCCCAGCTGCCTCCAAACTGGGAAGACCCTACCTTCTACAGACAATTGTTACCATTGCCCTCAAAACGTGGCACATAAGGTTGAAGTATTAGACAAATGAGTGCTTTTTGCTAGAGGTATACACATAGCACCATGGAAGAAGCTCCTACCCAGCCTACCATGGGAAAGAAGGTAGGAATAAGACAGGGTAAGGTGTTAAGGGACCAAGAGCGAGGTCACAGAGATGTCAACATGGAGGTCTGGGGGGAAACGTAAGTAACTCAGTGTCCAGCACAAGGCATATCCAAGGCATTGCAGGCTAGCTGGCCATAAGCACAGCCAGGCTCAGTAAGCTTTAACCAGGTTAGCAACGTGGTCAATATTTGCTATTTAGAGGAATCACTGGCAGCTGGGCAGAGGATGAAATCAAGGCCAGCAGGGACAGTGACACCAGTTGGTGACACTGAATACTGTAAAGCTGCTATAAAATAAGCCAGAGGGGTGTTCAAAACAATGTTGCAATATGGCAGGTCAACGCCAAGCTTGAGCACAGGAGGGCTGGGGTGTGCCTAAATCCAGAGATCCCAAATACTTGAAGTAAAGTACAGGGAGGTGCTGGCTGGTAACATAAGTCAGGGAAGATCTGAATTCCTAGAACAGGTAAACCTGAGCTTACTTTACCTCTTAAAAAAAATTCCCCCTTTGTGGTTGGAAAAAAGAGTAAAAGGGTACCTAGGGATATAAAAGAATCACAAAGAATCAAGTCAGAAAAGATTTTATAAATGTTAGGTTGGTTTATAAGAGCTGCTCTGGGCAGTTAACAGTTTGTTTACAATGAGGAGTTATCTAGCTGAACATACTGTACGTGGCAATCAGAAGTCGTCATGGCAAGAGAAAACCACAGCCAGCCTGCCGCAGCCGGCCAACACAAAAACAGGCAGCAACAGTACAGATGATGTAAGGATGAAGGTGGGGCTTGTTTTTATTGTAAAAGAAAGAAAACTCCTCAAGGATCTTAACAAAGGAAAAGGAACAGTACACTCAAGAGAACAGACACCAGGATACAAACAAAATTACAAGTGTTTTGACTCCAGTCCTGTCCCCATCTCAAGAGCAGAGATGGGAGGGAGAGCTCAAGCAAACAAGCAATTCTGTAAAACAAGGACTTAGGAACCCTACAAATATGATTAAAATCTAAACTTGCTTTAAAAAAATTTTTTTTAATATATCAAAAGGCCTGCTTTAGTGACATGCTAACCCCACCAGAAAATAACTCCAATAACCCCCTTGTCAGTAACATGCTCAAGTTGACCAGCCAACTCTTATTTCTAAACCCGTGTACAAGTACATGTGTATCTTTTAAACTAAAGCCACAGGGCTCAGGTGACTATTTCTAGAACGTGCTTCCCACCTGTTAACCAGCCAGTTCTACCCCCCATCTAGTAGGATGGGCAGGACACAGACCCTTGAGTGAGGGAATAACAGCCCCAAACAGCCAACTTTTCAAGCACCACCTGCCTCAACCCTGCTCAAAAAACCCTTAGTTCGAACCAGACTATTTGCTTCAAATTTGGCTCCCAATGACAAGAATGGTTTTTCTCCTTAAGAAAACACAGGTATCTGCACACCCATATATATAATTTCTTTGTTTTTACATTTAAATATAAAAATACTACTCTGCTTTGTGTTATAAATGGAGGACTAAGCAGTAAGAACTTTTTCTTCTAAGGTAGGACAATCCATCGTATGCTGACCTTGACCTGAGGTGAGGGCATTTAGCTCCAGGCAAGGGAAGGATCCCACCAGTAAAGGGCCTGATTCCCACCCTTCCTTCTCTCCTAATTCTCACTTTTAATAGAAAGTTGGTTATAACCTTGTAAGAAACAGAACTTTCTACCAAGAGGGGAAATCCTAACCTAACCAGAGTTTAAGTCAGCAACCCCTTCCCCAGCTACCTCAAGAAAAAATCCTAGCCCTCCTGTCACAAATACTATGCTCTCTGTCCAGACAGCTATGCCTATTGGACAAACACACCTGATTAAATGGAAGCAGTGGTTATGTTTCCCTAACCCCTTCCCCTCTAATGCATTAGAAAGCTTCAGAGATAGGAAAAAATGGATGGGTGGATGGGTGGGTGCAAAGATATTAAGAACTTGACCCCTCTATTCTGGCCAAAGCACTGAGATATTAACTGGGCATGAGGAATAAAAAAAAGACCTGGATATTCCGCCCTTTGAGTTATAGCTATTAGGACAATTGAGAAGGGAGAATGTGGGAACGGGTGAAGAATTAGGAGGAGTTTGACGGCTGCAAGTCTAGTCCACTTAGTTTTTATACTGGAAGGGCTCATCGCCAGTTTCGTTGAGAAGACATGTGCGGATGAGGGCTTCCGTCACCGAAAAGGGGTCACAGTTGGCAGAGGGGCGACGGTCTTCAAAGTAACCCTTCCTCTCCTGACCGACAGTCCTGGGAATGCGGATGCTAGCACTGCGGTTGGCCACGCCGGCAGAAAAGTCGTTGATGTTGGAGGTTTCGTGGAATCCAGTTAGGCGCCGGGCATTATCCAGGCCCCCCTTGGGATCATAGGCTCGGATATGGTACTGGTGCCGCTTGCTCAGTTTCTCGATGGCCTCTTCAATGTACCTAGAGGAAAGAGAAAACATGGTCAGACCTGTCACCGGGAAATTTGCCCTTCTAGGGTAGAGAAGCAGGTATGGATCTAATAGAGTGATTCTGTCAAAGACTGTTCTCCAGCTTCCAGTCATGAAAACACAGCCCTAGAAGAAATACTTCACAGGGGCAGAGACTCACCTGTGTTCCCAGTTTCAGAATAGTGCCCAACATACAGCAGATGGTATCTGCTGACAAGACCCTAATCAAAGACTTTCTCCCACCCGTAAGCATGAAGTTCATTCACATGCTTGTATTGTTATTAATTTATTATTAAGGATTTTCAAATGCGTTCATGTATGTCAACTATTCTGATCACCATCCTTGAATTCTAGTCCTAGGATATTTTTGGTATTTTACAAATAGGAACAAAATGATAGGATCAGATGACAATTTCTGAATCCAAGTGATAAGAGAATTAAGGTATGAACTGAGAAATCTGGCTTATGCATCCCCAGTACATCAAATACTTCCAAGTATTCTTGCCAAGAGTGTAAGATGGCCCCGGCAGGAGCAGGCACTCACTTCAGACCGTTCTCCTCTCGCATGGCCTTGGTGCTGAAGTTGGTGTGGCAGCCTGCACCATTCCAGTTCCCAGGAATGGGCTTAGGATCAAAGGTTGCTATCACTCCGAAATCTTCACATACACAATGTAAGATGAAACGGGCCACCCAGAGATGATCTCCCATGTCGATTCCTTCACAGGGTCCTATCTGGAATTCCCACTAAAAAGAACGAGAAGGTTGGCCTTTAAGATAAAACCAACTGCTCACCCCAACTAAGAAGCCCCCAAACCTGCTCTCTTCTCACCTTTACTCCAACCTACTTCTTAGATTTTTGGTTAAGCAGCAGCCCTTGCTAACAGAAGTCCCCACTTGCTCCCAGGTAGGGAAAGCGATGGAGTGGAGCCATTTACCTGGGCAGGCATGGCCTCAGCATTTGTCCCTGCAATCTTGACGCCAGCATACAAACAGGCCCGGTAGTGAGCCTCTACGATGTCCCTGCCATAGGCTTTGTCCGCACCCACACCACAGTAGTATGGACCTGCAGAGGCACCAAGATGAATGTCAGGAGGCTGTAAACCAGAAACCCCCATATCCCATTCTTAATAAAACTCTTATTATTCCCAAGTCGGAACTCAGAAAGCTCTCTAAAAACTTGCTATCTGGAATTACCATCCTGGCCTTCACCGGAGGAGCAGGGGGTGGGGGGTTTCTCATCTGGGCCACTTTCTGAGTGGAGCCAAAGGTCTTCTGTTTTCCCTCCCTGTTAATGTCTGGATTTGGGCAATAAGAGGGCTCGTTCCACTATTATTTCAGCCAGTCTTAGGGATGGTCCCATAGCTTGTTGATCAATAAGTGGGCACTCCCACCTCTAGGAAGAGAGACTTTCCTTGCCAATTAAGCAACAGGGGAGGGGCAGGCTCACCTCTCACCAAGGGACTTACCCTGGGGCCCAGGGAAGCCATTGGAAGGCCAACCAAAAGGGTGCCCATCTGTGCCCATGAGAGTGTATTCCTGCTCCATTCCAAACCAGGGTTGCTGATTGCTCACCATGTCCATTATCCGTTTACAGGTATGCCTTAAATTGGTCTCTAAAGAAAAAAAGAAGAGTCAATGTGTCATTAGAGACATATGAACTAATATACTGAATCCAGTGCTGACAGGAAAAAGGTCTCTGGATTCCATGCAGCTGAAATGTTGATGACAAGCTGAACTGATCCAATGTAAACCTTTTTGTGTCCCATCAGCGGTAAGAGAGGGAAATGGGAAAAGATGTAATTACACATCTGTAGGGAGATTCCAGAAAGACTAAACCCAGTTACAACCAAGTCACACGACGGTGGATCCAGAATGGAGCAAGTTTTCACCTTATCTGCATCCTGGCATGTCCCAAGTACCAAATGTCAGGCACTGTACTCACAAGACAGCTGCTTAGCATTATCAGACTTACTCCTAGCTTCTCAGGCATTCAAAGCGAAATCTACAATTTTTATTGAACAATCATTGCCTATCAGGAGCCGTATATTCCAGGTAAGATGATTAAGTGCTAAGTGTTACTATATTAACTAGTACAAAAAAACAGAACACTAAAATGAGATGAGCCACTGGAAATAATTTCCAGACCAAAATGGAATTAAAAAATGAAGTAAATATAGTCTTATTAATGACTACTTAACCAAGAATCATTTACGGAGACCTCTATATTAAAGAAAGCCCACAAATGAGACTTTATTACAACTCTCAAGTGGATATTCTAAGTCTCCATTTTTATAAATGAGAAATTGAGGCTAGGATGTTAGGTAGCCTGCCCAGGTTACAGGGCAAGTAGCAGAACCAGGAAATCTGGGGGGTCTTGCCTTCAGAGCTTCAATATGTCTCTCAAAGGCAGTTAAGGTATGGAGTCACTAAGTGACTTGCCAAAAAGTCTCACTGGCAGAGTACAGCTCAAGACTTCAGAGAAGTAAGACTTCACAGTTGAATTTAAAAAGCTGAATGGCAGAGAACTGAGAGCAACAACAGGTATGGCCGGAAATAACCAAAATGTAGCTACAGCAAACCTAGAGGCAAATGTATGTCATCCTTAAGCCAAAAGGCTCATATTTTATGTAGCGCATAGGAGGATAAAGAAAGAAAACAAGCTGTCTGGAATGAAACAGCAACCAGATATATAATCGTTCTCAATCATTTGTACATATTAACTCATTTAATCCTGCAACAGCTTTAGGAGATAGGTTTTATTATTTTTCCCACTTTAGAATCCTAAGAAACAGAAGTATCAGGGATACATAAGGTGCTCAAGTTCATAGCCACTACGTGACAGATTCAGAATCCAAATCCAACAATCTCACTTCAGTCTACACTCTTAAAATCTATAGGCAGGCAGAAAGGCTGTGTCCAGGGGACTCCACTGATAAATAGATCGAGAAGAATCTGAAGTCCTTTTACGTAACCGAGAGGAGACCATGGGAGGGAAAGCCACAAAACCTCTTTGAATGAGGAAGTTCAGGGTGGAGACAAGCACATCCAATCCCCCAGGCTCCTAGAACAGTTCTGAGATAGTCTCATCTTCCCAACACTGATCCTGGAATATCCTTTCCTTCCCCTTTACAGCATTCATGGGTTGGGGTGGGGACACCCATAACTACCCCAGACATACCTGCAGGCTTTCGGTTGTACTTGAAGACTTCACAGAACACCAGCTTGTTGGGGTCCTTGCGGAAAGGGTCCCGAAACATGGCAGCAGGGACGAGATACATGTCACTGTTGGAGCCTTCAGACTGATAAGTACTAGAGCCATCAAAATTCCACTCAGGCAAATCTAGGGTAAAAAGAGCAGGGGAAATTAAGTTAAAAATGCATAGCTTTCCAGGCAAGAAAAGAATACAGCCCCACGCTCACCTTTTCATCTCTAAAGATCTACACTCTCTTTTCCAGAAAGCCAGTGATGCATGACCATTTTAATAAGCAAACTGTGACATGAGCATGTAGCCCTAATGTCCTTCCTATCAGAGTTCCAAGTAAGATCACTGCCTCATTTCCTTAAGATGTTTCCTCCCTAAATAAATCTTTTGAATCTATTCTTCACATCACCAGGAAGTCAGCCATCATTTGAAGTATTGAAATAGGAGAACAAAGATTTGGATTCTCTCACTAGGCCATCTGTGTGCCTGATTCACCACCTCTTACCTGAGCACCACCCCCAGCCCCAACTATGTCTATGGATTGTCTTAGTTCCAGCTGTATCCTTACGCTATTAAGGAAAGACACAACTAGCAGGATGACTTACTCAAGGATACTCCCATGGCACTTATCCACTTTTCCCATTACGTTTTAAAGGCCAGTTCTCTCCAGCTGACTATGAGTTCACCAAAAGCAAGAGACCACACTCTACCATCCCCATTGGCTGCCCAATCAGTACCTGCCACATAGCAGGTGCACAATATATACTTTTTATTATGGTCATTCATTCACTCACACAATGTGAACATTATCAGGAGAGCAAGGTACCCTAAAAGCAGGTACGAGCTGAGTTTTTCTCCTTTGGTCCCGTTCTAGAAGGAAGGGGGCTATGGCTTGTTCAAGACTGAAAAATTAAGGTCATATGACTCCTCTGTAAAAGCTTTTAGTGGGATAAGCTTCAGTCAGCCTAAGAATTTTCAAAAGTGGCATCAACCAAAAACAAATGAATGACTGGTCCTACTTAGAAACCACTTTGCGGCACTTTGATTGCATCTAGAACCTCAGTGACATATGAGCATGAAACATTATACAAAGAGTTTATTTATCAAGTAGATGGCATAGTAGGTTAAAGCAGTGGTTTTCAAACTGGGTTCCAGGGGTGTCTGAGAGTCAACTAAGTAGGGATGCCCAGTTCAGCAAAGTCTCCAGCACCTCTTCTCCCCACAACGAGTCTTTCAATCTTGGTTCCTCAATATACTGGCTTACAAGCAAGACTCCATGTAAATAAAGGGGTCCATTGTCACTATGCCTGAGGCAGTATAGGAGCTTCATGTTGACTGAGTGAAGTGTGAGAAACCCTGCCTTACAAAAGCTTTACAAACAGAAGAATAAAGAGGCCAAATCTAGAGGCTAGGTCTCAGGCTGCTGCCCACCCATAAGTGGCTCCGCCAAGCCTGCCCGCCCACTCTGCCCAAGGCTCTCACCTTCTATACACTTGGGCTCACAGTCCAAGGTCCGGGTCTTGCAGCGCAGCCCTTCTCCAGTACCATCAATCCAGATGTACACAGCTTGGACCTTCTCACCCTGAGGCAGGGACATGTACACCTGCTTAACACCTTTGTTTAAGTGGGAGCTCGCTGAGGTGGCCATGGTGGAAGGTGTTCTGAAGAGGAAAACGAAAAACAATTAAGAACACCAAGGATTCCAAACTGATCCTCTGCAGGAGTGACACAGTAAGGACAACTAAACCAAGGAGTCACAGCGAGAGTGGGAGCCCCTCCTTTTGGAAGTCCCACACTCAAAGATACTCATTTACTCTGTTTTCAGGGGGGTGATTAAAATTTTATGTTAAACAAAAATCTCTTTATAAGCTTCCTCAAGCTAGAATCTTACACTTGTGAGCCATAAGCTCTGTTTTTCTCAGTGTAGCCAAGGAAGGGAAATTGTTTGATTTTTTTTATAGTAAGATACTGGAGGTGGGGGAAGCCCCAAAAAAAGTTCAGAAACCACCTCCCAACACAAGTAAAATCCAGCCACAGAAAATCTTGGCTGCCATGGCTTCTTGATGAGTTTTCCCTTTTCCTTGCGTTCTAGTGGGCATCTAAATAAAAAATCCTTTTTGAAGATTCTTCAGCCCAATACCCGCTTTCCACATTTAGAGATGGCAGGATGAAACACGGGGTCTTAGCTTGAAGATGTGAAAGAATGGTGGCTTCCAAAAGAACTGCAGTCATTACTACCACGAAGATGTCAAAATTGCAGATCCAAGGTGGAGTCTAAGCTGCACACAGCCACAATTTTCATTAGTCTGAGGCAAAGTTCTCACTTCAGAAGACAGACTTAAATTTGAAAACGACATTGAGATTCCACTGCAGAACTTTTCAAGAAATCAGGAAATTCCCACTTCTAAATGAAAAAGACCTGAGGTTTCAAAAGCTGAGGCATGCTTTTTAAAAACTACAGGCCACCACAGCAAAACCTCTGCAAGAAGAGAAACAACACAAGAGGAAATGTTCTATCACTTCCTCCCCCCTCAGTGGCCCAGGGTGTCTGGAAAGAGAACACATTGTTCTCCTCCAGCGACTTGGGCAACTTTCTGAAGTACAGTGGCTAAGTTTCTATGGGCAACCGCCCAGCTGAAAACATAACTGCTTCTCTCTGCAACAGCCTCACCCTTCCCTCTGGGGAAGAGAGGCACCTCATCTGTCAAGCAGATTAGAGGAAAACATACTTTTGCCTACTGTGTCCTGAAGATGAAGACTTGGTCAAATGCCACCCTCACGCCCAGCCCTGCCTTTAAAGGCCCCCAGGAACAACCTCTGACCCCTTCAGCTCCCACTAAAAGCTACAACCCCCTCCCCCCCCGTGTCCAGCTTTCCTCTCTAATCTGCTACACCTCCAACATGAACCCACACTTTCTCCCTTTAAGCCTCGGTTCTGGATCTCCTGCTCTTCTCCGTGAGACGAGCTGGATGCCAACAGCCCACTCTATTGTGTGAACTGGTGCTGCCGCGCTGGGGTGAGCGGTCCTGCAGTTTCTAGTTGTTTCTGCAGCTGCCGCCGGCTCCGAGGTCCTGCTCCTCACTCACCCCAGCCACAGGTTAATCAGATCGCTGGGGTTGCCCTCTTGAGCCCTTCTCTTGGGGTGCCGTTCGCGCCTCTCGTCCTCCGGCTCTCGCTGGTCGGTGCACGGGAGCTTTCTGGGCGAGGGAGACGGAGATGCAGAGGGAGTCGCGCGGTCTATCAGGGAGCTACCGGGGTCGCGGCGGGACGTGCAGGAATATGACCCACGCTGGTGGGTTAAGGTCTTCATCCTGACTCTCAATTTCTCTCCGGAGTTCGCGGAGTAGGCGACGAAGCCAAAGCAGTAAGAGTAGGTCCCCGACGACCGAGACGCCGAGTCTTCATCTTCGTTCGCTGCGTTCTCCGCGGCCTTGCGGTCAGCGAGGGATCCCCGCCTCCCGCCCCCGGGCCAGCTGGGATAACCCACTTTGAGAACAGCCCTTTCCCACCTAAACGCCCCCGAGGTCCGCGCCCCGCCCCTCCGGCCCCCGTCGGGATCTCAGGGCCCAGCTGAGGGGGCGATACCCTGCAAGGGCCGAGGCTGGGGGGGGGTGGCGCGGGGAGAGATGCGCAGCCGCCGCCCTCGCCCCGCCTGGCCTCTCCACCAGCGGTGCCCGCCCGCCACGCCGAGGCCCCGGCTCCCTATTGTTCAGTCACAGTGGGAGCGCCGGGGACCCGCGGCGGGAGTGCCCGGCATAACCACGCTCACGGCCACTCGCCTCACCGTGGGCGTCTAAAAGCTCCCCAAGGCCCGTCCCCGCCGAGGAGCAGGGGGAGGCTCCCGCAGGGGCCCACCGGCCGGCCGCGCCATGCACACACCGCGCACGCACCGCAGTCGAGGGGATGGCTAGCCTGGCCGGCCGACCTCCGCGGCGGCGCTCGGGACCGCCAGCAACGCAAAGAGGATCCAAACAACTCCCCGCCCTCCTCAAAGCCAGCGAGGGGCGCGCCCCGCAGTGGCCAGCGCAGGCCCGCCGGGAGCTGCGGGCGGCGGCGGCACGCGGAGGGCCCGCAGGTCCCGCGCAGAGCAGCGCCAGAGGCAGGAAGCGGGGCGACCCCTGCCCGCAGGCCCCGGCGCCGCGGCTCGGGAGGCGGCAGGGCGGCGCGCGCCACTTCTGGGCCCCCCGGGCTGGCGAGGCGCCTACCTGGGTGGCGAGCAGGCGGGCGGTGAGAGCGAGGTGCAGAGAGGAGACGGCCGGGCACGCAGCTCAGACAGCCCACTGTTCTCCCATTCTCGGCTCTGCAGGGCGGCAGCGGCCCCGCACTCTTTATCAACGGCCGGGGCCGCCCCCGGCGCCTGATTGGCTCCCAGCGGCCGGGAGCCCGGGCGGAGCAGCCGATGCGCGCCCGGGCACCGCGGCCATTGGGCGGCAGCCTTTCAGGGCCGCAGGGCGGGGGCGAGCGCGCCCGGGAAAGAAAGAAAGGGAAAGGGCCGCGGGGGGATGGGAGGGGCGGGCTGGGGCCGCCTGGGCAATGGCGGGGGCCGCGTGTCCTGCGGCGGGGGCAGCGCTGAGGGGCAGCAGAGGTAGGCCCGAAAGAGCCCCCTTCCGGCGCTCTCGGTGGGTTTGAGGAAATGAGGCCGAGTCTGTGATCCCACATTTGTAATCACTATGTTGTTGTTTCTATCATTCCCTAGAGAGGATCCTGGGGGGAATCAGGAGACCTGACTCTGCCTTTGTCACACCTGAGACAAGTCTCTCGGCGACTCTGGGAGCCTGTGTTTCCTCTTTTGCACATAAAGCGATTCAAGAGAGGATTTTCAGAGCTGCTCACCAGATTTGAAATAATATGTGCAAGCTGTACCCCAAGGGCAGCTGAAAGGAAAGAGAGGGTTTCGCATGCCCAATTGGAAGTTCAGGGTATGTCAAAAATTTAGAATTCCTTTATCCTGCCTGGTTTTACTTTTCAAGTAATTGAGCGTGTTTTTAATCTGGTAAATAAAGGAGAATCAGTACTCTCCTTCCCTTCGCTCAGCCCTGCTGTGGTTTAGAAAATGTGTATGTGAACACAATCCTGAAATGGATACTTGTCACCAGATACATAATAATTATCTGTGTGCATATATATAGACACACACACACACACGCACAAATATTTTCATGGCTACCAATGCTATTACTTGATCATTCTATTTTTGTTACCTGAAATTCACCTGATGGTGTCTAGTCTTTACCACATATTTTAGGGGTCCCAGTTTTTGAGACGAGAGTTTTTTGTGTGTGTGTGCTTCCAGTGCCTTTGAAAAAGGAAAGGAAGAAATTTGTTCTCTTGGTTATTTTCTGTACCACAAATATGGAAGAGAAAGGTCTGTGATCACACACATAACTTGGCTTCTTAGGTCAACATCTCTTCCCTTTAAGAGTATCTCCAACACTGGAGTGCTTTAAATATGACAGATGCAACATTCATCTCAAACAGGGACTTTTGGTATGTTTCAGCCAGGTGACATTCTGGAGGCAGTAAGGTACCATGCAAACATAAGGGATTCCATCCTAAATTTCAGTGCTACATGCTGAAGTTATGAGGTGATGGTTAAAGGCTGGGCTTTACTTCTTATTACCTCTGTTTGCTTAGTTCCTTAGCCACATGGAGCCTCAGTTTTCTTGCCTGCAAAGTAGGGATACTAGCTGCCTTGCATATTGTAAGGGTTAATTGTGACAGCATATACATCTAGCAAATGCTTACAAAACAACAATTATAATTAGTATGAGCCCAGGATAATCTGAAGAGATTGGATTCTTTCTTTCCCCACAACAACCCTTCAGTACAACTTTCTAACTCAGTGTAACGCTGCACTCTTAGTTTTATGACTTAGTAGGCTTAGACCCAGTAAAAAGGTGAGCTGTTTTCATTTGATAGCTTTCTAGAGTCTTAAATCTAAATGCCTCTGAGGGAGAGAGGACTAGGGAAGGGAAAGGTGATGCTCGTTTTAAAAAACATTTATTTCCAGATGCCAAACTGCCTAAGCATTAAACAAAGCCTTCTGTGTTCACCACCACCAGCACTTGGGGTGGGGATGGCAAACATAATAGAGAATGAAACAGTAAGAAGCAAATGCAGTTTTTAAAGCTTATGGTAGTACATTTTGCTGTGTGAGTGCCTGCTTCCCTTGCTAGGTATCTTAATCTGCTTGAGCAGCTTATTCATTTTTGTATCCCCCAATCTTTGTATCCAGGTTGAGTGTTCAATAAATGATGTTTGTTGACCACACAGAAATGACAGCGGCACCATCAAGAGAACATGTGCTTTGAGCTGCTTTTCCAAGAATGGAAAAGGATTTGCTTTGATCCATTCATGTGACTGGGGTTAGGAAAGTAATACATGATCACTGAGTCTTTCAGGAGGGAACAAGAGGCCTTGTCCTCCTTAGCCAGCGCTGTACTTGCTTAAACCAATCCAATTAGGGTCCAAATGAGTCCAAGGACTGATCAGGGAAGCTTTAAAGAATATGAGGGAAGAAAAAGCAGAAGAAAGTCCCTCAGCTAACTGGTTGGCGAAACCCAGATTGTAATTTTTAGAGAGGTTTAAATTCAAGTGGCCTGTTTCATGCAGTTTGACTTCGCTGTGTCTGCTGGCCTTTGTTCTCTTTCCTCTTCTTCCCTAAATTGCCATCTGCCCCCATTCTCCACCCCCTCCATAAAAAGAGCATTAGAAAGCTTGAAACTCATGAACTCGTCTGTCTCTTGGTACATGCAGTATTAAAGCCAACAGGGAGTTCTGGTACATTAGAGTTGTTATATCCAAGGGGTGGGATGGAGTAGGAGAATGATTTTATAGGTAAAACTTTTGCTCCAAGTCTGCAGAACTGACCAGGGACTAAAAGCATCTTTGAAATATTTCTGCTACCTGAAATAAAAGGCCGTGTGGTGGGTGGGCTTCACCTGTGAGTTCTCCTCAGTTTTCTTTCTCTCTTTTGAAGGACCAGGTCTCATTCCGCAGGCTGTAAACCCTTAATCTGGTGATCTGAGAGTGCCTTCCCTGGGCCTGTGTGGCTGCCTCGCACCTCATTAGAGCCAAGATTTGGGGTGGGGCTCATACAAACCCAAATCTTCAACCTAACTCACTGTTTGGGAAATGGACTCTTCCCTGTATGTGAATGGTTTCAGTAGGCTTTCAATGAAACTGTTAATTCAAGATAAAAAGACATAGCTGAGATCCAGGCTTGAGAAACATCCTGGAAAACCAACCCAGAATTGCATTCTTTTTTTTTTCATTTTTCTTTATAAACCAACACCAGTTCTTTCAAAAAAAAAAGACCAGAGTATAATCTTAAAATAAAACAAAATGAAGAAGAAAAGCAGGCTTGGAAACTGGGGTCATTACTCCTCAACCAAATTTTGGGGAGAAACTGCTGTTAGCAAGCTTTCACATTTCCATCTACAAAATTAAAGAATGAAAGACCAGGTTTTACCTCAGTTCAGTACCCAATGTTGCACACAGGGAAATTGTTCTTTATCCTTTCTGATTGATACTCTTAAACTCTGGTTAGGAAATTAGAGGTTCAAGTCTCAGCGATTTTTCTTTGATTTGAGTTTTGTTGAAGGCCCCTTGAAGTCATTTGATTGGCGAACCCTCCACTTCCCAAGCTGCATGTTGTGACTGCAGGTTGGGTCTGTTTGAACCCTTCCCCAAATTTTGTCTTTAATAGGAAACTGCTTGGAGACTTGGGAAGAGTTAAATTTATCTTAGTTAATAACATGGAAAGTAAGTCCTACAGAGAAAATCAAAGGTGTGCAATTCTAGAATGGATCTTCACATCATTCTACCTTAAAGGTAAGGAAGGTGAGGCCACAATAACTTGTAGTAGCTCTCATTGAAGTCACTTCAATGACTTAGTGAAATACATGCAGCATTTTACAGGCTAATGGGCTTCCAAGGTGCAAACCCACTTGAGAGCCTCTTTCTCTTTCTCTTCCTTCAGTGTCCTTAGGCCATGGGCAATGCATTCCCCAATCACCAAAGACTAAAACTGAAACCCTACCGAACCTACCAAGAAAGTACAGAGCACAGGGCCAGTTTACCTCTGAATCCTACATTGCAAGTTACCCTGTGCCTTACGGTGGATATTCAGTATGTTCTTTGTGAATAACTAGATTACCAGGAAAAAAAAAAATGCTTTATGGCAGGTTGTCTTTAAAGGAATCTTTGGAGATCATTTTGCATATTTAATAATCTGTCCCTAGTTTCATTGTTTTGTAATCTGGGATTTTCATAGATAAATTTTGTTCTTTATTCACAATGCATGTATGGATCTATCTTTGTTACCTAGATTGATTGGAACAGTATTGAAGCTTATTAAAAAGTTTAGGAAGTTTTAGCATTGTGATAAAAAAAAATCATTTGAATCAGAGTGTCTCCTTTAGTTAGTACTTTTCCAAAGATCCTCTGCTGGACCCACAGCCCTTGCCTCTCCCTCTATCCCATGAGTTGATTTGAATCCGTTTATTTCACATTCACATGCCAAATTTTAACAGGAAACAAACAGCCCTGGTATATGTTTTCTGATGCTTGGGCAATACGTAGACTTGGTTTTCTGTTTTTCCTGACTTCCTCCCCGCTACCTTTTAAACTTGTTGGGACACTTGTTTACTGATTAGGGACCGAGAGGCTTGGCTGGGGTGGTGTGAACATAGTGCCCTCTGGTGGAATATTGTGAGAATTACAAACTTCTGCCCTCAAGCTTAAGACTTGAGTGGTCTTTTCTCTGCCGGCCCTCAAGGGAAGGGGCCTCTCTGTTACATCTATTTTATAGTAAATTAATGACATACAAGTTTTTTACATTCACTGTATATTTAAGAGGTATGATGGTATCAATTGATTATGAAAGGTTTGTTATTCATTGTGAAATGAGGCCTCAAATGACTAGAAATGGGCAGTCAGCAGTGTAGTTTGTGCTTTAAATCATCTCCCGTCAAAGTGTATGAGAGGTGAAGACACAAGGAGGTTCCCCCAGGAAGGTAACTGAAAAGGGTCAAGGAACCAAGAGTTACGGGGAACGGCATGGATCGGAAAACTTGGTCACAAACAAGTCTTATCCTCAGCCCTCCCTTGGATCTGAGCCCAGAAATCTAAGAGCCAGGCAGGAGCTGCGAGTCCGCCAGACTCCCACTCTCCCTGGGAAGATGTGCAGGGGAGCTGGGTGGTGGGCGGAAAGCGTGACACAGACACACCTGTTAGGGGGTCTTGAGTTTTCCCACTCTGCCATTTGTTCCACTTGGGTCTTCTGGGTGACTTCTTCCTTCCTTCCTTCCTTCCTTCCTTCCTTCCTTCCTTCCTTCCTTCCCTTCTTCTTCTTCTTCTTCCTTCTTCCTTCTTCCTTCTTCCTTCTTCCTTCTTCCTTCTTCCTTCTTCCTTCTTTCTTTCTTTCTTTCTTTCTTTCTTTCTTTCTTTCTTTCTTTCTTTCTTTCTTTCTTTCTTTCTTTCTTTCTTTCTTTCTTTTCTTCCTTCCTTCCTTCCTTCCTTCCTTCCTTCCTTCCTTCCTTCCTTCCTTCCTTCCTTCCTTCCTTTCTTCCTTCCTTCCTTCCTTTCTTCCTTCCTTCCTTCCTTCCTTCCTTCCTTCCTTCCTTTCTTTCCTTCCTTCCTTCTTTCCTTCTTTCTTTCTTTCTTTCTTTCCCTCTTGCTGACCTTTTTTATCTCTCTCTCTTTCCTTCTTTCTTTCTCTTTCTCTCTTTTCTAACAGTTTCATTTTGAGAATCAGTCCCTTCTCCATTGCCATTAGCAAAGTCACTGTGGCCCCAGGGACACAGTCACCGGCTTGAGTAAGTCGCACTGGCAGGTGAATTCCTGTTTAGCCGCGTACCAGCTGCGAGGCTTGGGCAACTCGCCCTGCTGAGTTTCAGTGCTCTGGAGGTTCCTTATAGGAATGCCTGTGAGGATTCAGGAACAATGACAAGGTAAACAGTTCAGAGACAGGTTACTGGATTTTGTTATCCCAAGAATGAGGAAGAGAGTGGACCCATTACTAAGGAGGTGACTCAGGCCTTAGGGTTCTTGGTGTCTTTCAGAGTCTCCCAGAACCTCAGACCTGTCTGGCAACATATTTAGAAGGAACAGAGGCAGGTGGAGATTCTGGAAGCAAATAAGTCTTTATTAAGCATCACCTATACTGTATATGTGAGGCATACGTAGGAAATTACGCAACTTGGATGTGGCAAAGTCCTTACCCTTCAGAATTTTACACTTCAGATGATGAGAAAAAACCTTCCCAAGGGAAATGGTTTCAGAAACAGAACAAAGCAAAGTGTATCAGCTGTATGAGCAACTTAACAAGGTGGGTTTAGTATAAATGCCTAAGGGATCAGTAAGAGTTCTTGGAGAGGGCCGCCTGGGGGGGGCTTTATGCTGGGTACCAGAAAGCATGGTAAATATGTGATTGTGGGATGGCATTCTGTGGGATGCAAGGGAGTGAAATTGGCAAAGACTCAAGAATAAGATCGAGTAAATTACATGTACATAGGTGGTGATGGTAAAAGAAGTAAGCTTTGACTTAGTAGGAATAAAATATGAAGTTGGGGGAGTATTTGAACATTTGAATTCCATAAAAACTTGAATTCTACAAATTTAAAATGTCACCATTCAAGCATTAATAAAGTCTGACTTCCTGAATTTGCATTTAAAATGAAGCCAATCCTTAAAAATGAGCTGGGGTGGGAAGAGAGGGGAACAAAAAGAGCATAATTTCAACCTGAATAAATTAATTACAAATTATGTTTATGCTACTTCCACATGATGGCACCACTTTGGTGAGCAAACAGAAGTACCCACTTGTCTTTATCAGGATGAGACTTGAATGACTCCAGTTTTGAATTGTGAGAAATCATCATTCCCTCAGGTAAAAGGCATCACTTGTGCCTGAGAAGCAGCTGGTGGCATGACTGCTGGACTC
Source organism: Manis javanica (assembly GCF_040802235.1). Classification (NCBI taxonomy): domain Eukaryota; kingdom Metazoa; phylum Chordata; class Mammalia; order Pholidota; family Manidae; genus Manis; species Manis javanica. The sequence goes on from NC_133166.1 coordinate 90,433,241, forward strand.
TGCTCTCCTCCCTTCAAAGGCCTTCAAAAACAGAAGCTTTCTCTTCCCCCATGGCTTTCCTTGCACACTACCCATTCCCCTGGCCCTCTCCCCTCACCCCAGCAATCCCATCAGCGGTCCTTCCTCAGGCCCCTGTCCCCTCATCTCCTCAGTGAGTAGAGGTTCAGGGACAGCAGATGTGCCAGCTGGAGACCAACTGCTCTCTTTCTCCAGGGACCAAAGAGGATCCCAGTGCACATGAGTGAGAGAGAACCCAAGGAGGAAGATGGGGTGGACCTGTGCCAGGCTTTCTGGGCCCTGTGTCAGGGGAGCTCTGGAAAAGGAGAGGAGCCTGGTCATCCCTCTCCGACAGCTCCACCCCGGCAGCAATCTGTAGAGCCGTCCCACCGTGCTCATGCAACACAGCTGCTTCAAACCCCATCAGCGTCAAGCTGGGACTGTAACACCTGTGCCAAAAGGAGGAGATGCCATAGATCCCCAGCAGGCTGAAAGCGTTGATCACCACATGCAGCAGAAGAAGGTGGTGACAAACATGATGTCACTGATGTCATCGTCTTGCCAGGGGTAGCTGGTGACTGGTCTGTACAGAATGAAGCCTGCCTGCATCAGCCAGGAGCCCATGATCAGGAACAGAAGGATCTCGATCAGGGAGAGACGGAACGAGTCAGGGTCCGGTCAGCACCAGCATCGTCAGGAGCACCACCAAGATGAACAGACAATGAACCTGCAGCTCCACCCCCATTGAGACCTGGATGTGAGACGCCAACAGTGGCAGGAGCACGTAGAAGGTCAGGGCCAGGGCGCCTTTCTGCAGGGGTGCACACCTCCGAGGCAGCAGGTTCTTGTTCATGATGTCTACACAGCCATTGAGGGTGAGGGTGATGAATATGATGAGGTGTTGCCACTCTTTGGTGTACATGAACCTGGGTGGCAGTTCCCTGCTCATCGGAACCAAACCCCCTTCAATTCTGCTGATCTCATAAGCTATCAGGATGGAGCCAGTCACCACCTTCAGCAAACCTCTGTAGGATATTTTCCACAGCCTGGCCCATCATCCCTTATTTGTGGAAGGACATGAATGATACAGGAGAGATTCAATGACTATCATGGCTTTGGAGACAACTATTGCCTGATACAATCCACATAAGACTAGAAACAATCCTGGGTACACGTGACCAATAAAGGTTCCCATTGAACTACAGATCTGTCTAATGAAGAAGAGAACAGCAAAACTCAGGCACGTCCACACCTTCTGGGGCCACTTCAAGGTCTGGGCTTTGGGAAGAATTGCCTTCCATCTGCTTTTATCATCTCACCCCACGCACTGTTCCTCCACAGAGAGGAAATGTTTCTGGAACCAAACCTTTGGTGGCCAAAAGCCTATTGTTCCATTCCATTCTGACACACTGAGAACAAGCTAGCTTCTGCCACAGAAGAAAACTGGCAAAACTTTAGGGGCTCCCCTCTATGGCCCTCGAGGAGCTTCTGGTTACTCTTGTCCCTTTCTCCCATGGCTTCCTTCCCCTTGTGCTGCCCAGCACTCAGAGGAAGAGGAGAGAGGCACGTGGGAAGGGGAAGGGGCTGCCACAGTATCCAGTGGAAGCACTCAGAATCCCTTGAGTATCCTTCAGTACTTCTGACGTAACTTTGATCCAATTGTAAGCTTTTCTTTTTGGACACATATTTATAAACATTTGTGACCATGTAATACATACTTAGCGCCTATCTGACTTTCCTAAGCTTCTCTTACAGACACATAGTAAAAGCTACCAAGAAAGCCCCCTTCACCTCCTCCCCCTACCTTTACACATCTGTGCACCCACCCTCTACCTTCAGCATCTCTACTGGCCAGTAAATGAATCTGAAAAGCTACCCTTCGATATTGATTTTAGGAACTGTGGGGGTTTTGTAGTGTGTTGGCCTGAGTAAGCTTGAGCCATTTTTCCCAGAATTCCCTTCCCTGTTGGCTCCAGGTTGGGTTGGCTACAAAAGCAATTTACATGAGAATCTGAATGTGGAAGCAGCAATCTAAGCACACTCTGAAGGTGTAGGGTGCCAAGCGCCACTGTAGCTCATACATCCTCTTACCGACATCTGCTGGTTCACCTCCTTGGCATGGCTAGCAGCCAGACCTATAGCTCCCTCAGTTTCTCTTGATGTGAAGGGCACCAGTTGCTTTTGCAGGTCATCTGCCCCCTGTGGTATGAGGGGATGACAGACAGACACAGGATCCATTTGTCCTTGTGGGTTTCACTTTGTCATAGTTATACCTAACTTCCTGTAATATACTTCTCCCGCCTATTGCCACATTGACCTGACATGACCTCAGTCCTATCACAACAAAGAGGCAATGGCCTTCCATAGATTATTCACTATGGATGTGTAAGATCTAATATCCATAAGAAATCCATGTGTAGATTACTCTGCTTCCATGATCCATCCCCAGCTGATACAGGAGATGAAGGTGTAATTCCTTAAAATGCAGATAATGTCAAGAGGAATGACTCCAGTGAGCTGGTATTAGGCATTTGTGTTTTAATGTGAATTAGCCCATCAGTTTCAGTGATCTGTTACTTGACTAGTATCTAATGCACTTCTGAAGACAAAAATCCTAGGTATAGGGTAATTGCTAACTGAGTATAAGGCAGAGAGAATAGTGGAGAATAAAGTACAGGGTACATGAGGCATGCCCTGGGTCCACAAAAAGTAATGGATTTATTGCAGGAAGTACACAAATAGGAGTTTCTCTAGGGGTGATAACTGTGCTGGGGGAAAGGAAGTGCATCACTCAACATGAACCACACTGACATCACAGTCTTCTGCATAGTCATCAGTCCTCACAGCACAAGCTATGCTGTGGGTAGAGAGGCAGCATCTGTATACTGACAGAGCCCTTAGAGGAGAGGAGGACAATTTACACTAAGGTCACAGCACTGCCTCTGAGGCTTCAGTCCTATCCAAATGCCTACCCTTTCTCAAGCCCATTTAATTCTAGAAAAATTAAATCCCTGTCCACCCTTGAGGATGGCAGTAATTCAGATTGCTTCTTGCTACTGAGAAATTTGGATGGGGTTGGGGATTTGAGTGTGAGAGCAAGTTGGAAAAACAAAGCTTAATTCTGCCTTTTGAAAGAATATACATTAAAAATTTTAATTTTAGATATTTTTATTCAATTAATGTACAGTCATTGTAGAAAAATCAGGTAAAATATATAAGCAAAACCATTAAAAATAATTTGTAATCCCATAAGTTGGGGTTGACTATTGTCACCATTGAAGTACAGAAACATGGTTTTAAGACAGCATGAAGAAGTGGAAAATGCAAGCACTTGAAGTCAAAAGTCCATTCTGATTCCAGTTCTCCCTTAATTTGAGTGTCATACCCCTTCTTTGAAAATTATGAGTGTAGAAGTTAACTTTCTATTAAAGTGATAATAAAAGGTCATGAATGTGATTGCACAGAAATGCATATTTAACTGCTGTCTCTTTCTCCATTTTGGTGAATTATCAAAACGCTGACAGTGCCCCTAGAGGAGAGGAGGAGAATTTACACCCAGATCACAGCACTGCCTCTGAGCTCTCAGGCCCATCCAAATCCCTACCCTTTCTCAAATCCACTTGATTCTAGGAAAACTAAATCTCTCTCTGGAGAGCTCAATGCTCAGAGGAGATTCAGAGGGAACATCTGAGGGACACTTCTGAAGTGAGGAAGGAGAGAAGCCTAGGATTCTCTTTGGTTCTTGGATTTGCACAGGGCCCATTGCATGTGCAGGGCTGGGCCAGAGAGCATGTAGTCTGCAGGTCTCAAGAGGGGCTGCATTTGGTCACTCTTAGTATTGCTTCTAGTATGTCAAAGCTGGGCTCCAAGTGGTGGGGGCAGCAGAGCTTACTCTAGCTCCCACACTCACCCACCTAGTAGTTTCTGGCTGCTCTGAGCGGCTGCCGGTGATCAGAGGAAGAGAGAGATCAGCAGCACTGCCCCAACAGTAATGCGTGGTTGAAAGTGGTACATATGAGGGCCAGTAGCCCCATCTTGGCCAGGCACTAGGGCTACATGCTGTTCATTAAAATATCAGTATCCTGATCTCAAGACTTAGAAGATAGGAATCATCCATCCCAAACCAGACGGTTCCCACAGGTAACCAAGAAGGAAGCCAAAGGTGGTGAATGATTATCAGAACTGGTGGACAGCTCTGGAGTCTGTGGGTACCAAGTGCCTGAAAGCTGTTTCCTGAGGAAAACTCAGCTTCACCACAGGAGCCATGGAGGTCTTTCCTGCCCTGGCTGCTCCCCAGTGGGACTTTCCTCAGACCTGCCTCAGCTAACCGGCACCACCCCACGTTCTCAAGGAACCCCAGCACAGCCAGTGCCACTTGTCGGAATGAAATGCTAGAATGACCAAGAGGTCTTCAGGAATTCAGCAAATACAAATTTACTAACTGCTGTGGATTCTACTGAGCATAGCAGGGCAAATAAACAAGTATATTCTCAAAGAGCTGGCAGTTTAGTTCAAGACACGCCCCTCCACACTCACACAGTCCAACATGCACATGCAACATAGACATAGAAAACTATTCAGACTCCCTCTGTTCCATAGAAATCAATTGTCACATGTAATTTTACATTTTCTAGCAGAAACATTAAAAAAGCATAAAAAGGTAAAATTAATTTTCAACCCAATATATCCAAAATGTTATTTCAATTAATATGTTGTAAACATACTACATATTCAATTAATATATGATAACAATGCTATAATGCTATTTCATGTAATTAGTATAAGAATTACAAATGCAATATTTTAGATTCCTTGTTTCATACTAAGTCTTCAAACTCCAGCATATATTTCACACTTATAGCACATCTCAATTCAGATATGCCATATTGCAAATGCTTAATGGCTCCATGTGGTGAGTGGCCCCTGTATTGGATGGTGCAGATTTAGACAGGATAGAATGACATGTTGAGTGAATTTTAAAGTTTCAGTGAAACAAACTTTATGGAGAAGGTAGAAGTTAGGGCAGAAATGGCATCTAGAGAGCTGCATTACAAGTTAAATTGCTGTGGGATTTTAACATGGTGCTTTCCAAAAGCATTGTTTTATTTACCTCCCTTTTGTTGAGGAGGGCACCATCGTCATCATCAAGGACGATTGTAACTCACCTTGCTGCAAGGCAGAAATACACCACAGGAAGGGAGAAAGCCAGAGGCTGGGGGCTTGTGCAGAACCACACAGGAAGTGGGTCCGGGGAAATAGGCTCAAGGGCAGAGATAGCCCCTATGTTCAGGGGCCAAACTTCATCTTATTTTAAGGATGAATAAGCCATGGGTTTTATCACTGACTTACCCAAACAAGACTCACAAGAGATGGAAAACAGCATTCTAATTTCTTAGTTTGAAAGGAAACTATGCTTTATTTTTCCTGGCACACTAGCTCCTAATTTTGCTCTTAGAAATTTTCTTTAATGTGAGCTTTATACCTCGTTGCATAACCATGACTTAGGTTTCACAGTTTATGTAATTGATTTCAGGTACTTTGGGATGATGACATTTCAACAGCTGCAGATTTTTTTTTTCCTGGAAACTTTTGGCAAGGTGGAAGCACATACTCAGTTTACCTCTTTGATACCTATTTCTTCCCTTATGACTATGCTATTAATTCATATCCGTGGGTGAGGTCAGAACTGAAGGACACTGAGTCAGTTTTTCTGTAGATCATTTCTCTTCCAAACCAGAATATGCATCCCCATGTTAGGGGTTAATCTTTTCTCCCTCTTGTTCAGGATTCTTAATTCTGTCGTTTTAGTCTTTTCTCTCTCTCTTGTTTGGGATTCTTAACTCTGCAGTTTGGGGTCCCTACTATAAATTTCAAAATTCCCTGTGGGAGATACAGTATCTGATTACTGAACAGTCTTCCTTTCTTCCAACAACGTAGAGTGTTGCTGGCGAACTGCCACCCAGTCAGAGACCACGCTTCCCAACTGCCCAGTGACTGAGTTTGGGCCAGTGGAATGTGTGGAAGGGATGTGTGCCACTTCAACACATGGCCCATAGAAACCTCCCTCCTGTCCCTCACCCTTTCTTTTTCCACATCTGCTGGCTGAATACAGAGGACTGTGAGGCCCAAGAGAAGGGCGAAGTCACAAGATGGGAGAAGTCGGCCTTCTGAAAGATCAGGTGGAAGGTGCCCACTAACTAAGAATGCCGGCATTGACTTTATGAGTGTGGGAAACATAACCCTCTGTTGTGTCATGCCAATATGATTTTAGGGTTATCTGTTTTGAATCAGTTAATTAATATAGTAATATACACTGTCCAGCAAGCCTCCAGGAGGCCCACTGGAAGTCATGTAAATTTAACCACTGGCCATGAACTTTGATGTGACAAACTACCTGAAAGGTTAAGCTAATTACTCCCACCCAAATCCCTCCTCTGTCTTAGGATCTCAAAGTCAAATTCTCCTGTGTGCTGTCCAAGGCAGTGTTTCATGGGCCCAGGAAGCTATATCCACAAAGGCTGCCTTATAATTATAGACATAGAGCACAAAAACTCAGTGGTCCTGGAGCTTCTCATTTTCATTAGGATCTCATGGTTTCCATGGGCTGAGAGTCCAATATAGCTTAACTGAGCTCTGTGCTCCGAATCTCACCAAGCTGAAATCAGGTGCTGCCTGGGCATTGATTCTCATTGGAGGTTCCAGATCCTCTTGCAGACTCACTAGCTATTGGTAAATTTCAGCTCCTTGCAGTTCTAGAACTGGAGCTCCCATCTTCTTGGGGCTTTCAGCCCAGGATTGCTCTAGCAACTAGTTTATCGCAGTCCCTTGCCATGTGGCCTCTGTAGGAGGAACTTCACAACATAGCTGTTTGCTTTCTTCCAGGCCAGCAGGCCCTGTAAAGACCTTCCTGCCCAACCAGGTGGAACCCATCCAGGACAATCTACCTTCTCACTAATTCAGACTCTGCTGATCAGTAACTAATCATGGAAGTGGTACTCCGTTATATTCACTGGTCTCACTCACACTCAAGAGGAGGGGATTGTGCAGTACACTAGGGGCAGGATTCTTGGGGGCTGCCTTAGAATTCTGCTTACTACACCATCCAATCCTCCTTTTCATCATTACGCAAAGTTTCAGTAGAATTGTGTACATCTTTGTACCTTTCTCATTATCGTATTGCTCACTCCTGCATAGTGCCTGGAAAATGGTAGCTGCCTAGGATTTTTAAATGAATTAATCCATCCTTTGGTCATCCTGATTAAACTTAGAAGATCCCTTAATTTAGTACCCACATGTTTACAAATTAGTCTCCTTCATTATATGTTTACTTTTGTGAAATTCAGTCGTAAAAGTTTTTCTCTTGTTGTTCTAAATATCTGTTTTCTGTTTCCGTTCTGAATTCTGTTTAAGGCTTCTGGCCTCCTGGGCAGTTCCTCACCTGGTGTTTCAGATGCAGTCCCAGTATAAAATAAATGACAACCTAAACTGAGATAGCTCAAGATTTAATAAATGTATTTCTTACATAGATGAGGGCAAAGTGTAAGGAGACCACAAAACATAGTTTAGTAATAGTTGAAGCTCTTCCTACCTCTTGGCACTAAGGAACATGGGATGGCAGTAGTTCCTGATATGGGCAAGGATAGTGTAGTGGGTTGAATGGTGGCCTCTAAAATATTGCAGTAACCTGGAAACTAATACTGAGGGTGTTATGGTAATGGGGTACTTCCAGCTTGATGTAGGAGCTGAGAGAATAAAAACCCTGATCTCTCTCTCTCTCTCTCTCTCTGTGTCTTCCTGGGTTTCATCCCTGGCTTAGTGTTGCCCAAAGCCTGGAGATAATGGGGTTCAATGATGTGCTACAGACCAGGCACAGTCTACTGGAAGAGATAGCAGGATGGAGGTAAAAGATGGATTTGAAGGGGCAAACTGAAGATATGTAGCTCATCTCTTTTTGGGTTATAGGTAGGGTAACATAAATCTCAATTTGCCTGAAGCAGTTTTGGTTTTACCTATTGTCTGAGTGCAAGATTAATTTTGCCTCTTTTCTCGAGTGTCAAGGTTTGAAAAAATTTATGGTTACATAAGTTACTGGTTAAAATTCAATTGGATCATTATTCACATGGAGACAGAATTTGCTGTAGGGTGTGTTAAATGAAGCCAGTCACCCCACCTATCAAGATGCCCTCTCTCCTGATGGCTCTATGGCCCTAACCATTCTTGACAGGTGTAAGGAGAAAACTTAAGACCTTATAAAGTTAACAAGAACACACCTGTCTCCAAAACCTGCATCATGTGCTCCACATTTTCTGCATTCAACATTTTCCACTTCGCCTTGAAGATCTCTTCATGTCAAGGCATACAAATCTCCCATTTCTTTTTAATTCCTGCATAGTACACCATAATTTATTAAACCATTCCCCAAGAAGAATGTTTATTATTTAAGTTCCCTATGAAAACAATGCTTCAGTGACCATTCTTGTACATGCTCTTCATGTACAACATGTATGAATATTTCTAGACTAGATGCTATATTAGAGTCCTCAGCTACAGACCACAAGAATCCATTCTGACTGGTTTGAGAAAGGCATTCATTGAAATAGATGAGTTAGTTCACAAGAGTCATTCACAGTATCACAAAATGGCTCCAGGTAAAGTTTGAAGGATTAGTGCCCAGAACCACATTGTCAAAATGGGTTAAGGTTCCTGTTTCTGGCAATGACCCTAGAACTACAGGGCAAACCAGCTTGATGAAGAACAGAGGTTGCCATCTGTGCCACTGTTGCTACAGAATAGAAGCCCCATGCGGAGCCAGTTTTCCTTACATTGCTCACATTTGAGTTGAAGTCTTAGGTGGGTTGTCCTGACCTGCGGGACGAACGTGGGGCGTAGCCGGAGACACCTGCAGAAATGAAACAAGCAAGGGACACAAAGAACGACCAGCAACACAGGATGTCTGATCAAGCTGGCACAGTTTATTGTTTACAGGCTCAATTTATACAAGTAGCAAGTAAGGGGTGGGTCAGGAGATAATTGGACCTTAGATGGCGCCGGCAGGGAGGTGTAGAAGGGTGATTGGGTCTTGGTTGGCGCCGGCGGGGACGGAGGACCCGGAAGAGAAGCGGGGAGTTCGCCATTTTGGGGGCAAGGGAGGTGTTTTCACACATCCTCAAGGTCTCCCTATTTTCAGAGTGAGGAGTCTTGGCTCATCTTCAAGGACAAGATATGTTTTTGTGAGCAGATAACTTCCAAGGACTGCACCGGTTGCTCTCAAGCTTGTGCTTTCCCATGCTGCGTTCAGACGTGGGGGAAGGGACATAGCCCCGGCTCCCAACAGTGGGTGTGTCTAATTGGTTACATACCTATACCTGAGGTAGGTATAAGGATGCCAGGGTTTAACAATAAAAATCTACCAGGAAGGCAGGCTGCACAGTGTGGAAATGTATCAAAATGTTGGGAAGCTGGATCAAAAATGTGGTTAGGCTCACATGACAGATGTCCGCTACGGTTCGCAAGAAGGAAACTTGCTTGCTTGAAGGATATGTGACTTCAAATTTTGGCACACTTTGCTAAACTGACTGAGAAAATGCAGACAAATTTGCATTGCCACCTGCAGTATATAACATATCCCTATTTCCTGCATCTTCTCCAGCAATGGATAATGTAATAACGGATAATAATTTCTTTAATACTTCTGACATTTTGACAACCTGACAGTGAAATAAAGATCCTAGTTTATTTAAATCTGCTTTTTCTCAAAATTGGTTAACATATTTTTTAAGTGATTTTAAGCCATTTGTTCTTTGGAGACATAATCATTTATATCTTCTGCCCATTTTTTGTACTAGGTTGCTTTTTTGTTTGTTAAAGTTTGAACATCTCTGTATCTTCTGGATATTGACTTTTTTTGTCTGTTATATATGTTGAGAATATCCTTCACAGTGTCCCTTTTCTTTTATCTTTTTTTCTTGTGTTTTTTAGTTATGGGAAATCTAAGCAAAGTGGGTAATCTCTTCATAGTGTTTTCTCGCTCAAGAAAATTGTTCATATCTTCTAGTATAAAATATCTTCATTTCATGCAAAACATTTTTATAGACTTGTTCATGTTTAACTTTTCAATCATCTGTAATCCTTTTTTCAATGTTGTATGAAGTAGAAATTAAGGTTTGGGGTTCTTTTGTCCCAAATGGAGAGCCAGTTCATTCTCACATTAATTGAAGAGCCCATCCTTAGCATGTATTTAATTCTCACACTACTTGATTTCTATTTCTGGAGTCTCTATTACATTGGACAGTGTTGACTTATGTGCCTATGGTACTTTGTTCTACACCACAGTCTTAATTATTGAATATTTATAATTATTATGGAAGCTGGTAAAGCAATTTAGTCCACATATTTTTCTCCTAGAGAAAAAAAAGACATGGGTTTTTCTCACCATTTCTTTCCCAGATACACTTTGGAATGGGTTTTGTTGAATTCCATTAAAGTCATGTGGAGAGTATTTTGATTAGGAGTTTCATTTGACTTAAATATGTCTCTGTAAATGTGGTATGTTACCTGAAAGATATGTTTTATGGAGTATGATGGGAGAAATTCATTAATGATCAGGGATTTGCTTAGCAGTTTATAACTAGGACACGGATGACTTGGCAAGGAAGTGTTTTCTGTTTCTTCATCACTTAACATGACTATAATAAAAAATGGCAAAAAAAAAATGGAAACCCAGAAGAAAAATAATGGGAAAGAGCCTAGGAATTAGGCTTAACAGAGAAGTAAAAAGGATTAGAAACACTTAGTCAAAGGAACATGTCCCAGACTCCACTCTGACCTGTACCCAGAAATGTAAGCCACAGTCAGGAGTGTGGAGGCCCGGCAGCCTCTCCATGCCCTGGGGCACCTGGAGGTAGAGACAGAAAGTGTGTACTCCTTGGAGGGATGGGAGACAATCACACGGTTCTACTAGGTCTCTTTGCTGCCCACTTTCTACCCATTTCCTTGTCTGGATCAATCACCCCATTCTCTGCAGAGAAGTTGGTGGAACCCAGATAATGGAAGCAGAGGCTTAAATTTCAGATCTAACCAGCTTAAATAAGGTCTTGTCCTGCCATGGGTCTTCAGGCAAATTAACCTGTTGGAATCTCAGTTATAGAGACTTGTGGAAATCCAACAGGGCGTACCTTATATAAATATATTAAGCAATTATATACAGAGAAACTATTTTAAACAGGTCAGTGGAGTTTATTTTGCACACAGATCAGGAAGACAGGGGACCCACTTGGTTAGATGATTCAGACTTCAGATCATCGATGCCCCCCCTGAGAATTCATAGAGCAGTCAGACATCACATTTAAAAGAGACAAGAAAGGGAGACTTTATTTAGCATCAGCCATGTAGAGAACAGTGTTATATTCTTCTGGAATATGCAAAGCAAACTAGGTAACTAGGATATGACAAATTCTCTGCTCTTAAGGAGCCTACCTTCTAATTTATAACACAAAACCTCCTTGTGAGAAACAATATGAGAAACTGAACGAAGCAGAATGTATCAGCAGTGTGGGCAAAAAATAAAGCTGATTTAGTTGAAATGATGAAGAGTGCCAGATCAAAGGAGTGTATGAGACTTTTCTGGAGAAGGATTTCTTGGTGGTAGTGGTGCAAAGAGATTTAATGCTGGATGGAAAATAATACTGCATAGTAAAAATTGGCAATGGCTTTTTCTGAATTGTAAAGGATGTTATTTGGCAAAAGCACAAGTGTGGGATATATATAGTAAATAAGATCTAGTAAGTTGCTGGCAAGGCTGGTGGTAGTTAAACAAGTAGCTAAGCACCTTACTTTGGCTGGATCAGAAGTCAGGAATGAGAAAAGTGATGGCATTTCAAGAAAATACAGTTTATGAAAACTTGAAAAACTATGATATGAAAGAATTCTCACTTTATGTGCAAATTCTGCAACACTGCTTATCTACCCAAATTTATAAATTATCTTTGAGGTTCTTATCACTTGAACCAGGCAGGATAAGTGAATTCTACCATATCTGTTTCCACATGGTAATGTCACTTCAGCTGGCAAACAGAAATACCCACCATTGCCATTCAGTTTTGTGAAAAGCCTTTATTCCTCCAGTAAAAGGCTGAGAAGCACCTGGTGGCATGACTGCTGGACCCTGCTCTCTCCCTTCAAAGGCCTCCCTTCTGTTTTCTCTTTCTCCATGACTTTCCTTGCGCACTACCCATTCTCCTGGCCCTCTCCCCTCACCCCAGCAATCCCATCAGCAGCCCTTCCTCAGGCCCCTGTCCCCTCATCTCCTCAGTGAGTAGAGGTTCAGGGACAGCAGACGTGCCAGCTGGAGACCAACTGCTCTCCTTCTCCAGGGACCAAAGAGGGCCCAGTGCACATGAGTGAGAGAGAACCCAAGGAGGAAGATGGGGTGGACCTGTGCCAGGCTTTCTGGGCCCTGTGTCAGGGGAGCTCTGGAAAAGGAGAGGAGCCTGGTCATCCCTCTCCGACAGCTCCACCCGGCAGCAATCTGTAGAGCCATCCCACCATGCTCGTGCAACACAGCTGCTTCAAACCCCATCAGCGTCAAGCTGGGACTGTAACACCTGTGCCAAAAGGAGGAGATGCTGTAGATCCCCAGCAGGCCAAAAGCATTGATCACCACATGCAGCAGAAGAAGGTGGTGACAAACATGATGTCACTGATGTCATCGTCTTGCCAGGGGTAGCTGGTGACTGGTCTGTACAGAATGAAGTCTGCCTGCATCAGCCAGGAGCCCATGATCAGGAACAGAAGGATCTCGATCAGGGAGAGACGGAACGAGTCAGGGTCCCACAGCTATCCGGTCAGCACCAGCATCGTCAGGAGCACCACCAAGATGAACAGACAATGAACCTGCAGCTCCACCCCCATTGAGACCTGGATGTGAGACGCCAACAGTGGCAGGAGCACGTAGAAGGTCAGGGCCAGGGCGCCTTTCTGCAGGGGTGCACACCTCCGAGGCAGCAGGTTCTTGCTCGTGATGTCTACACAGCTGTTGAAGGTGAAGGTGATGAATATGATGAGGTGCTGCCACTCTTTGAGGTACGTGAACCTGGGTGGCAGTTCCCTGCTCATCAGAACCAAACCCCCTTCAATTCCGCTGATCTCATAAGCTATTGCCAGTCGCCACCTTCAGCAAACCTCCGTAGGATATTTTCCACAGCCTGGCTCATCGTCCCTTATTCCTAGGAGGGCATGAAGGACCCAGGGGAGAGCCACTGACTACTGTTGCCTTAAAGACCACTGTTGCCTGATTCATTCCATTAAATAAAAGATACAGACCTGGATATAAATGACCACTGAACTTTCCCATAAATTTATAGGTCTGTCTGACTAGGGAGTAAAGGACAGAACTGAGCACTCTCTGCCCTCCTGTCCCTTGAGAGCTCTCAAGTTTTGGGCTGCATATGCAGAGCTAACTTCTGCCTACTTTAATCATCTCCTTCTGCCCACAGCTCCCAAACAGAATGGAAAGTTCTGGACAGGAGCCTATGCTTTTGGTGAGGTGGGTCTCATTGTTCCGTTCCATTCCAGTGCACTGGAAACGAACTGACTTTGCCAGAAAAAAGATGACTGTTTCCTAGCATGCACCTGTGAGAATGCGTGTTCTCATGATCTCTGTGTTTGGGTCTTTGAGATATTTCTGGTCACATGTGTCCCTCTTTCCCATGTCCATGACATGCTTTCTTCTGTGCTTGGAGGAGCATGGAGAGGTGCACAAACATGGAGATTATCTGTAAAATGCATGGGTTACTCACATTTGCACATCTTTGAAGACTCCTTACTCATATCTTTGGTCATATACTGAAAGCAACTACATTCTTCCTGAACATACAAATTTATAAGCATTTCAGGCTGTGCTCACATAGAATAATACTGAACACATACCTGGCCTCTTTTTTTCTGCAACAAATTGGGGGACCACCCCCACTTGTCCCCAGACCTCTCTCTACTGGACAGTTGAACCTGAAAAGCTACTTTTTGAGATTACTCTTGGGATGTTAGGCTGAAGTTTCTTATCAAAATGCAGATATGCTGAGACAATTAGATTCAGCAAGCTACTTATATTTAATGTAAATTAGCTCATCAGATTTATTCTCTCTTCATAATTTGCTATGCCTGATACACATAGGTGGAAAGAGTCCTAGGCGGTAGATGGCAGCCAGCTGCATCTGAAGGACTGCATTCAAGGCAAGAGTCTTCATTTAGAGGGAATGGTAGAGAGCGATGTATGAGGAATGTGAGGCGCTCCCGGGCACACAGATGGCTCTGGGCTTGTCGCAGGAGTTTCTCTTGGAGTGATGGGTGTGCTAAGGGGAGAGGAAATTGATCACCAAACAAAAACGATGCTGACATCACACTTTTCTGCATAATTTCTGTCCTCTCAGTACAAGCAATGCTGTGTGCAGTGAGGCAGCGCCTGTATTCTCTTGGCGTCCCTGAGGAGGAGAGTTTACACCCAGGTCATAGCACTGCCTCTAAGCCCTCAATCTCATCCCTTACCTCCCTCTCCTGCACCCACTCAATATCAGAAAAACCCAATTGGCCCATGCCCTTGAGGATGAAGACCATTTCTTGGCAATGGGAGAGAGTGAGGATTTGAGTGTGAAAATGCTGTAGGAGAGAGAACTTAAGATTGTTTTCCAGAGGACTGGCCTTATTCCGTTTAAACTTTCTTTCCTTTTTCTTACACATGTGTGCCAGCACTTGACTAGCAATTCACTGTATTCATTTCCTTTTCTTCCTTTGTATGCTGAAAAGTATGTTTCCCACCCTGCCTTGCAGTCAGACACAACCTTGCAACTGAGTCCTCCCCAGTGGAGTGTGAATGGAAGCAATATAGACGACTTCCTGGTTTCATGCATAAAGCCCTCCCTCATCTACTCTCCCGTGTTATCTTCCTTTCCTCTGGTTTTATACAGAACATCGCAGCTTACTCGAAGGTTATATTGTTGAGGATGCAGAAGCCCTAAGATGGAAGGAATAGGTTTCCTGGATTACTCCATCAGTAATTCTGTGTATGCGTTGGTCAAGGGACACTCATTTTACACTATATTGGTCAAGAAATGAAATTTTGCTTGAGCAATGGAAATTTTCATGTCTGTTTGTTGTAGCAGTTAGTTCACCCGAACTAATGTAAAGCTAATACACAGCCTTTATAGAAAAATTTGGAAAAATCCATACGCAAAAAAAGGAGAGAAAAATAAACACCTACAATTCAAAACCCAACAAAAACCACTGTTAACGTTTTTTGCTGTAAAACTCTGGCTTTAGGAAGGTAAGATTATGAAATCGGGAAAAAAAAAAAAAAGACTGGAAATTGAAAGACCAGGATTCCAGTCCCAGTTTCCCCTTAATTAGCAAAGTTTTGGTTTCTCTATTAGAGAAAGGAAAGAGCTTTGGCATCTGTGTTCTCTAACCTGAGAGGGAGCGAGCGAGACGAGGGAGAGGGAGCTGTGGGGTTGTTTCAAGGAAGGGAGGGATTTTGTTAACCCAGTTTTCCTCTTTAGCTAGTGTCAGAACATCCAGAAACTTCAAAGAGCTGAATGCTCAGGGAGAGGAGGCCCAAAAGGAAGCCTTGAGTATGACACTGACCAGGAACTCCCTCTGGTTCTTGTCTTTGCTCTGGGAAATCATTGAGCTCCTCTGAGGGGAAGTCCATTGCTCCACTAAGTACTTGCCATCAGCACAGGATGAGCTCATGCTTCTGAGTAGCCCAGTTGCACCTAGAATGGACTGCAGGTTGCACCTAGATTAGACTCTCTAGGGTCACTAGTAATGTTATCTCCAGCCCCGCAGAGTTGTGGATCTAAGAGACATAATGGACATTGAAGGGCAAGCAGATACCATTCATCTCCTGGCCACCACATTTATCTCCACCTCTTGGCCACCCCTGGCCTGGCTACTTCGAGTGGCTGCCAGTGGACAGAGGAAAGGACAGAGCAGCCGCACTGATCCAGCAGCAAGGCAAGGGTGAATGTGGCCAGTATGAGGACAAGTGGCCCCACTTATGGTTCCATCTGGGTGGTGCAGACCACTACCTTGGCCAGACACCAAGGCTGCGTGTTGTTCATTAAAACATGACCATTCTGGTCTCAGACTTTGAAGGTAAGACTCTTCCATCCCGAACCAGACAGTGCCCACAGGTAGCAGAGAAGGAAGCCAAAGGTGGTGAATGATTATCAGAACTGGCAGACAGCTCCGGAGTCTGTGGGCACCAAGTGCCTGAAAGCTGTTTCCTGAGGAAAACTCAGCTTGACCACAGGAGGGCATGGCGGTCTTTCCTGCCCTGGCTGCTCCCCAGGGGTGCTCCCTTAAAACCTGCCCCCTAGTCCTTGTGTTCTCATAGCACCAAGAGTTCATGTGACAACCTCTGTTCTTTTGTTACTTAAATAAGTGAACTTTTTTACATGAAATTTAATAAAAATCAAGGCCTTACTGGTACCTCATTCAGAGCAGCACCATCTGATGTAGCAGCTATTGATTAGAATCTTTTTTGCCTGCAAGAAAAACTAGAACATTTTAAGATATTCTAAGAAACCATAGGGTGAGGTAGTTGGTAGTGCAGACTCTAGGGATACTCTGCCAATCTTGGAATCTCAGCATCATTGCATCTCTGCCATTCAGTACTTAGAAGATCTCAGTCCAGTGACTGAACACCTTTAAGGCCCATTTACCACGTCAGTAATATGGGGCAAATAATAGTATCACCTCAGAGGCTTGCTGTGAGGCCTAGAAGAGACAATCCATGCAAAAACACTGCACATGATCCTTGGCACACAGAACTCACAGAATGGTAGCTGATACTGTTAATAATTCTTATTCCACACCCTGGACTCTAGACAAGACTATTTTTACACAAATCCTTTCCTTAATTCCCCCAGCCCCCACCCCAAAGGAGAGCTGTGAGCTCCTTGAAGACTCATAATATCTCCATGAAGAGACATGATCTACTTCTTTTGATATTCTTAGCATCCCTAAAGCTGACCGAAGATGTCAGTCTGTCAATAGAGGGCCCGGGGTCTAACCAGGTGCTGCACACACTGACCTTGCAGTGGCAACTTCTGCCCTATCTTTGTGTTTTGTCTGCAGTTGTTGCTTTAAGAAGACCTGGCCTAAATGAAATACTCAGTTCTGGATCTTTTCATGTCCCCAATTAACTTTAATGAGCAAACAGGGACAGATCAAGAGGGCCGTGACAGGGACTTAGGGGAAACTTTGAAGCAGAAGCCAGAACAGGGTAGATGCCCTCTGGAAACGAGCCAGCGTTTGCTTTTCATGTCAGCAAACCTTCAGATCTTGTTCATTTGAGCTGTAAACAAGGAGCTCTGAGAAACTGGAAAACCTGAGATTTCTTCCTTTGCAATGCCTCACATTCCACATGTGTGGAGTACCTATTGTGAGCAAGAAATTTGCTCTGATGCTTTTATTATATGCTTTGGGTAATACCAAGGTGAATAATAAGATACTGTTACTGCTCCCAAGGATTTTATGGTCTAGTAGAGAAAATAAGATGTACACAAATGGCCATTTTTGGAGAGGGACTGTGACATGTCAGAAAAAAGGTACAAAGTTCCATCAGATCAAGGAAGGAGCAATTGCTTCTGCCTTAGAGGGAACCAAGACTGCTGGATGCAGGAAGTTAGATGGAAACTGACGTTTTAAGAAGAGTGGGATCTGGGGAGGTGGGATGAGCAGTGGTCCTTCAGGTGGCGCACACAGTGTGAGCGCTGGAAGGGAAGTCCAGGAAATGTTCTGGAAATAAAGTTTTACCTACCCTGTTTCTTCTGCGCTTTCATGAAAACATTTCTTAATCAACTTGAGCCTCAGCTCCCCCCATGGGGCTGATTCTATCTATTCCTCAGAGTGATTGTAAAGATTGAATGACTTGCAATAGGCAGGTGTGCAGATCGGTCTATGTGCTTAAATAATGGTGGTTAGTATCCCCCATGCCTGTTTCTATTTCTCCCCTTTTTTTCAGTCCCCAAGCTGGTGAGGAGCAGACCCCTAGGAATTTCTACTGCAATGTGGAGTTTGGGAATAAGAAAAAGGCAGCGCCAATTCCATACTGGTACTTAAACAAGGAAGCTGTGGATTGCCAGAGGCAGTCCCCAGTAGGAACAGTTCCCTCCTGTCATGAAAGGGCCCGAGTGACCTGGATAGAGCCAGTCCAGGACCAACTGTCCCCCTGTTCTCATCCTTGCTGCAAACCTCCTGGATAGGAAGGTCATCTTTTCAAGTGTCCGGTGGCATTCACATCCCCCAAAAGCTCTTATTTCAAAGGCATTTCCTTCACTGCTTCCTCAAGCTTCTGGTTGAAAACTTTTCCAAAAAGGAGCTTAAAAATTCATCAGAAGCTCAGTTCTTAGCAGAAATGGTCTTCTGGACTTATCTCAAGAGTAGTAGACCTCATTTGAAGCCATATTTTGTCATTTGCCATTTTTGATATTCAGTTTAACTAACATCTGAAGCAGGATCTAAACTGTAATTCATCCCTTTATCTCTGAGTTTCAGCAGAGGCTTCAAAGGCTAGTAATGAAACTGTTGGTGGGAAGTGCCACTGTCATTCCAAGGGGAGGTGCTGGGCTTTCAAAGGGAAGACCTAGAGTGTGCTCTGGCCTTTGCCCCTCACCCAGTGACAGCCCATATAAGAAGAACTTGAGGTTGACAAAAGATTTGAAAGTGGGATTTCTCTGCAGAGAATTGGTAGTGTCTTGTGCGTTCTCTGTACCCCACCCCTACCAGCTGTTGGAAAGTTTGGAGATGCACTCCCCTCATTTCAAACCAAATGACAGATCCTCCATGGGTGCTGTGTGGAAAGCAGGACATGTGTCCTCTGGAGGAATGGGAGTGGGGGGACTGTGTCTGACTTTCAGCTGGGAGTCCAGAGACAAGAGGCTCTGGGGGCTGTGCCTGCCTGGTCCAGTGAGGAGAGGGGCCTCCATGGGGTGAGGTGCATGCCCACTGATAGAAAGCAATGGTGGTTGTGTCCAGGGTCTGCATATGAACCTTGTGGAAGCCAGAAGGACTGGGATTCCTCAAGGTTTCTTCCCCCAGAAGACCCTCTGGAAAGGTGAAGGGAACTAAAGGGTTGAAAGGAGGACTTGAAGGTAGCCAGCTGGATGAGGGCCACTGCCGGCATTGAGGTGGCCTCAGTGCATGATCTGTGAGGAAGCTGCAAAGGCGCCTCTGGAGAAAGAGGATCATGCATAGATGGGCAAATATACCAGCCTCGTAAGACTCTGCTCCTTTCCTCAGTCTCCTCTTCCTTGGGCCCCACCCAGGAGGGATCAGCAAGGGCAGCTGGAGAGTGGGTAGAGGTGAAGCGAGAAGAGATCAGCTCACCACAGGCCCTGCCACAGCCCCCTTCACCCCCTCTGCAGACTTCTCACCCTAGAGCAGCCCCTGCTAGGAGGGGAGTTTTAAACTAGACAAAAGTTTATAGAATTTAGATATTGCATATGAATTGGGCTCAGTTATTTGGTGATTATACCAGACTGGACCTTTATTATCTGAGTGACTGATTTTGGCCCAGGAACAAAGAAAATCAATTCCACAGAGCAGGTTCATAGGGGACCATGGTGAGGAAGAATAAATTGCTTCCGGCTTGCACCCGTGCAGCTCGAGCTCATGCAGCCAAGAAGATCTGTGCGACAGCCACATGCATAGAGCTGTGGGAGTCACAGAGGTGAGAGAGCCCAATGCCTGCCCATCTAGGGGCTGCTGACGAACAGTGACACCTTTCATAAAAAAGCCTGACAGTAAGACTCTGCTCCTTTCCCCTATCTCCTCTTCCTTGGGCCCCACCCAGGAGGGATCAGCAAATTCCCAATGGAATTTGGGAAATGGGAAAGAAATTCCATCTTCATTTGGGGCAGTCTTGGTAGAAGGGGATCTGAGCTGGGGCAAATGGCATGGGTGGGGCAGAGGCATTTGATACCAACCAGAGCTGCTTAAGACAAGACAGGTATACAAGAAAGTACAGGAATGCTTGGGGATCCAGATCATATAGGCTGTAACTGGCAGAGAATGAACAGTGAGGTGTTTTAAAGATAAAAACTACAGAACTTAAATTCTTACAGTACTTAACAGTTTACCAAGCTCTTTTGGATATCTTACTTCATCTGACAATTACCACCATCCATGGGATAGGTGGGGAATGTGCTCTTACTATTGGTTTAACAAATCCAATGACTGTGGGTCAATGTTATTGTCTTACCCAGGAGTACAGGGCTCACCAGTTACATAACTAGGATCTGAACCCAGGTTTCCTGGTTTCAACTTTTGTTAGCTGTTTCCTGACATATAATCCTGACCCTCCACACATGTTATGGGCAGTTCAGTTCTAGAGACTTTCAATTTTACTTTTGGAATTATAGGAGTTTATAGTGAAGATGATATTGGTTGAGCCATTCAATATATAATTACATTTTAGTGGAAGGAGATAGATCATAAAAAATCAGCAAGCAATGTCTATATATACAGTAGATTCTGGTAAAGGCTAGAGAGAAAAATAAAGCAGAGAAAAGGAATGGATGTGCCAGGCCTGGGAGGGGTTGCTATTTTAAATAGGGTCGACAGGGAAGACCTGCGCGATAATGGTGACAATTGAACAGAAACCTGAAAGAAGTGGAATGAGCAAGGGGCTGTCTGGGGAAGAGACCAGTTAAGACCAGTTATGCAGGTGGGAGTGATGGAGGTGTGGACCAGGATGAGAGAGGAAAAGACAGGAAGTGGGCAGATTTGGGGTGTTTTTTGAAGGTGGTGTCAAGAGGACTGAGAGATGGACTAGACGTGTGGTATGAGAGAAACAGAGGCATCAAAAATGACACCAAGATTTTTAGCCTGAGGAGCCGGAAAGATGACTTGCATTTTATTGAGATGGCAAAAGTCTTCAGAAGGAAAAGGTTTGAGGGGAATGATAAGGAGTTTATTTGGGACACTCTAAGTTGGAGATGCCTGTTTGACATTCGAATATTGATGGCGATTATAAAAAGAGGTCAGAACTAGCATACAGATTCGGGAGTTAGCATACGTTCTAGTGGTTGTCAGTGGAGTGATTGTCAAGAACTGTGAAGGATCTGTGTTGTACCCTATTTATAAGAAACAAGTCAGCCTACCATTTTATAGGCAGGAGCCAGGGATATTGGATATCCTGCAATGTATGAGACAGTACCACACAAAAAGAATTACCTCATGTCCCACACAATTTTTAAAGCCCTGTTGGGCATTCACTCGAGTGAAAAAAAAAAATTGTAGTCATTTGGATTATTTGAGCCTAGACTCTATTTCCACTTTACAAAATATTCTTAGTACAACTAATGTACACTTAATATTTAATCATTTAAATCAAAGGAATACTGCACCTTGCTCAGAATTCTATCAAAATTTACTCACCATTTGAGGAAAAATAATTACATTGCTCCAGCCAGACCAGTTGTTTAAGTAGCCACACTTACATCAGACTAAAGTTGTAGCAGACACAGTTTTATAGTGATTTTATGTATGTGTGCATCTATGATTTATTCATCCTGTATTTCACAAGGTTAAATGTGAAGAAAACAATTTTGAACATTATCTTATGTCTCTTAAATAAATCTTACTCATTGTAAGAAGATATAAAATAGTTGGATGCTTTTATCAAACACTGTTAAAAGGTCAATGAAGAAGAGGACTGAAATTTGACCATTGGATTTAGCAGCATAGAAATCATTAGTGACCTTAAAAAGAACAATTCCGGTGGAGAGGTGGGGCCAGAGACTGTTTGAAGTTGGTTCAAAAGAACAGGAGAGGAAAGGAATTAAGACATGAGTATAAACAACTTGTTTGAGGAGGTTTCCTGTAAAGGGAGACAGAACAGTAGGATGATATGCACAGCACTTAGCACAGGGCCTAGCGCACAGAAAGGGCCCTATAAATGTTGGCCAGAGAAGAGCTTGATGACCCATGGGAAGTGCTCAGGACGTGCTGCTCTACTGAATAAGTGCTAATAAAAAGAAATGTAGGCATGGGGGCTGGTCACGAAGGGCTTCTTGGAGTCTTTTCTTTTGAGTCTTAAAGGAAATGATAGAGTCAGAGGAGGAGCTAGAGGTGAGAGGGTGTTTCAGGCAAAAACCAAGGCACCAAAAGGGAAGGAGTTGGAGGGACAGCAACCCACCAAGCCAGGGATTGTTTGGGGGGCTTGAGTAGAGACATTTGGGGACACAGCTGACAGAAGGCCTTAAGTGGCTGACTGTGGCATTTACTTTGAGTCTGATGAGTCAGTAGGGAGCCAGAGATTCTGGGCAGTCAGATATAATGGGAATGTAGCATTAATTGTATTTTTGACTATTCTAAGTGTTGAAGTTGGACAGATTACAAGTCATGCTCCAGACAGTCTAATGAGAAGCATCTGCTTTTATACTAGCTCCAAGCTTTAATTTCTGCTCTGAGTTAGGACAATCCTGGGAATAAAATTCTGGGGATAAGATTAATGGGAAATAAAAACTCACTTTTGGGATTTAAGGAGCGATAGGGAGAAGAGGTCCTGAGCAAGTGCATTTGATGCTGGCTCAGAAACAGAGTGTTTCTGCAGAAAGCCAGGCACTGCTGTGTCCACTGGCTGTTAGCAGCAAGCTCTGGTTTCTGAGGTGGGCATGTGTGTGCCTTAATGATGCCTCTCCCTTTTCCATGAATCAGACTGAGAAAACAGTGACCTTGCTGGGTATTTTAGGGTCAGGGTAATTCGTCTTGTCACATATGGTACTGAGATTTTGACCAGGCACAGTTGGCCCAGGGGAATGAGTGGTGAGGATGGGCCCAAGAGACAGTGTGGCCCAGAGGCAAACACCTGCCTTTGGCCCCAGCTGGAACTGGGTTTGAATCCTAATCTTTCACCTCCTGGCTATGTTACCTTTGACAAGCCCCTGAACCTTGATTATTTTATCTACCAAGGAGGCATGAAGCTGAGGATTAGCAATCCACAGTGTTTGTCAATAAGAATATTTATTACTGCCATTAGTTTTTTTTTTAATGCCATCCAGTTCTGGCCCATCGATAAGTGATGGAGTAAATGAAGAACTATGGGAGAGAAGCAGTGATGGTTTCTGGCTGGAACGTGACAGTCCCTCCTAATTAAGCCCATCATAGACTCAGAATCCAGTCCACTCTTGGGCAATCCTGTTTCATTCATGTGGTCCAGGTTCTAAGGACGGGTTGAACAGGAGGCTGCAGTAACTTCTGGATGCTTCAGATTATTAGCTTGTAGCTTGCTATCCTTTTTCATTCTGGGCTTTTCATACACAGAGCCTGGGCAGGTGCATAGCTAGTGGGAATGAGCAAAGAAAAATTTGTAAATAAATGTTGCCTGTGGGCTCCATAAACCGTTTAGGTCTATATCTTTCTATTAGATTATCAGCTGCTGGCTGGGATGATTGAGACACCAGATATGCTTCTGCAGGTGTCAGGTCTTTGCTTATCCCAGTGCACCATGAAAAAATGCAGTGCCAGCTACAAGACGGGCAGCCACAGAAGTTAGGCATGGCCCATGGTGGGTGGGGGGCCCACTTGTGAGACAGGGACTATGGATGTAGTCAAAGTAGGGTGAGAGCCTCTGGAGGGGGCAGGGTGGGATATTTGCAGTCAGAGCAATGTAACTGCATGCAAGGAAACCCCCCTGCTAAAACTCTATGTTAAACATTGAGCTCTGGAATCATTCTTCAGTGAAATCAGTTAATGTTCTCCAGATAAAGAAGAGTAGCACATGTTTTATTATGCTAACCATTTATAATCATGTGTAAGGTTCACTTTAGCATGCTAAAAGGCTCAGGCTCAGGTGCTGTCTTTCCTCCTTCAGATCTGATGAAGTGATTTTGCAAGCTGGGCAACTAATTTAGCAAGTAAGCCCAGGCATAAACAACACAGTAAAAGGCAGGAAGGATTCCACCTTAAAGATAAGATTGCATTTTAATACCCAAGAAGTTAAGAAGTTAGAAATTCTTAACTTACTCTTTAGCAAACAATACCTCAGCCCACCTTGGGGGCTGAGCAGGTGGCCTTGTTTCATATGCCCCCAGACCAAGATGCTGGTATCTCAGGGAGAGATCATCAGAGGAAGTTGCTTGTGTTAAGTTAATTCTAAATATTCAGAGACCACTTAACAAACCTAAGTTTTTTCATGTTCTCCAAAAATCCTCAGCTGCCTATAAAACCCCCTAGACAATGCACCACTACGGACTCTCTTGTCCCCTCCTGGCGTGAGCTGGGAGTTCTGTCCTTTCACTGTATCTCTAAATAAAAGCCTGTACCTTGCTCTCCTGCCTTGAATGTTTGTGAAGCTCATTCTTCAGCTCTGCAAACAAGAACCCTGGCATCACTTGGAAGGGAGTTTGAGTTATTCTTAAAGTAGAACTCTGAAGGCTGGCCATGGGTACCCAGGGCCAGGACTGCCTCTGGGCCTGAATAGAAACAGATGGAGAGAAGCTGTACATTGCGGTGTGATCTGAGGGGACTTTGCTAATCCTTTCCACTAAACTGCCCATCTCATTCCCCCACCAGCCAAAATATATCTGAATCCTGCCATTGTACAGAGACCCAGACCTGTAGTCTGGAGATTAACCCCCGACTAAAATTTATTTCCTTTGTGAACTTGGGCTAATCACTTACCCTTGCTAAGCATCAGTTTTCTCATTCTCAAAGTGAGGATATAATTTACATTATTATTAGCATAACTTCAGATTTTTCTGTGACGATTAAATAATTTTAAAAAACCAAAAAGCTTAACTCAGTGTCTGTCACAGAACTCAATAAACATAAGCAACAGGAACATGTGAGAATGTTAAACTGGATAATGACAACATTTTTAGAACTGTTTTCACAAGCTGTAAAGGAGTGCAGAGAGCATTAAGAGTCAGGAAAAAGAACTAATAAAACTTAGCTAAACCTTAACAGCAGACCATTCCGGAATAGTAAGAGATTCAATGTCTAAACTTAGAGAGAGACCAGATCAAAGGAAGAGAGAGCGAGAGGCCTGCCAAGGGCTATTTGAATCCTAGTTTACTAAATCCCCATGGTTTACAACCCTGATATCCACCCTGGCAGGGCCCTTGCTTATTTTTATACTGCTTCTCACTTTAGGTCCCTGTATCTTAAACCGGCTAATAGCCTTTGTTAGGGAAAGAGTGAGTGCTGTTCAGGTGCTAATGCTGAGACCGCAGTATCATTCACTCACACAGCAGGAAGAAACAAACATTCCATGATTGGAATGGTCAAAGGAAAGTGGGGAAATGTAGAATCTAAGCATTAGTAAGATTAGTAAATTAACATAAGCATAGCCATCTTAGAAACCTAGAAACCATTTTCTGAGAGTGTGACTCAGAGGAAAAAAAAAACAAACCCTGGGCCTGGGTAAGGCCTTGAAAAACAAGTTAATCATGAGCACCGGGTGGTGGGCAGCTGTGACCCTTGGTCAGCTAACCTTGGTCAGTAAATCTTACATACCAAGCTTATCGTGCAGAACCTCCCTAACCATTGAGGAGTAGTCTTACCCTGCCCTTGCTTAACCCCAGGATATATGTCTTGCAAGAATAATGTATAGTTATAGAAAATTGCTATGAGTTAAGTGCTTTGAAATTGCTATATAAACCCTTAGCTCAGAGTGCTCGGGGTCCTTGTTGAGACCCGCTGCGTCGGGGCTGACTTGGACCCCAACTAGTTGGCTGAATAAAGACTTTGCTTGAATTTACATCTCTATGCCTGTGTAGTTTGTTCTCTGGGGAAGCCTCGGAAGCCTGCACCCTAACATTTGGGGGCTCGTCCGGGATTCGAGCGGCTTCCCTGAGAACAAAGGACAGCTGGAGGCAAGGTCTAATTGTCCGGACGGGGCAGTGTAATTCGAGGGTCGCCCCCTCGTGTCTGCATAAATCCATTATAAAGCGGGAGTCGCCATCCCGTGTATGGTCTCGGGTTAGTGGTCCCGAGTGAGGAAGTCCGGGCTGGTAGTCCCGGCCCCCAGGTTAGTGACCCTGGGTAAAAGTCCAGGTAACCAATCCTGGCCCTAGGGTCCGAGTGACTCGGCCTTAGGAAGGCAAATCCGATCGGCAGAAAACTGGCACCCGAGGAGGAAAAGATCGAGCTCGTCACCCTGCGGCAGTCCGAGTGGACGCCCTTCGGGAGAATTACGAGAGTTTTTGAGGACCCTGAAAGTGGTGAGTGTGGTGCGCACCAGAGTGAGAGAAGGACCGGTCCGAATGAGTGCAATCAGATGTGGTGTGTATGTTTGGTGTTATCATTGATTGTTTTACTGTGTTTTGGTTTTGGTTTATATTTCTTTTTGCACTTCTCATTTTAAGTTTCCTTGTTCTAAGGTTCTCCTGCTCTCTCCGTTCCTCCTTTCTGCCACTATATCATTCCCCGCGGGCACGGGTCGGGCAATTAAGAGCCATTAGGGCGCCCGCCGCTAGAAGACTCCCGTGACAGGATAAGGGGGTCACAGCCGCGAATCCCAGATAAATTCGCGTCCCCCGCAGAAGAAAAACTGTGCAACGACAGGCACTCGTTCACAAGCACATACAACAGTCATTTTGTTTGTCTGTTCCTCCTTTCTGCCACTACATCATTTCCTGCGGGCACGGGTCGGGCAATTAAGAGCCATTAGGGCGCCCGCCGCTAGAAGACTCCCGTGACAGGATAAGGGGGTCACAGCCGCGAATCCCAGATAAATTCGCGTCCCCCGCAGAAGAAAAACTGTGCAACGACAGGCACTCGTTTATAAGCACATACAACAGTCATTTTGTTTGAAGTGGCATCTTCATCCTTCGCCTTTGTCTCCCTCATATTCTTTTTCTTCTTCTTTCTCACCATGGGTCAGACTCAGGCTACTCCTAAGAGTCTGATCCTCTCCCATTTCCCCAAGGTCAAGGAACAGGCCTTAAGTATGAGCCTTGGCATCAAGAAGGGTAAGCTCGACACCTTTTGCTCAATCGAGTGGCCTTCCTTCGGAGTAGGCTGGCCGGCCCAGGGGTCTCTTTCTTTGGACCTTATTGGCAAGATCAAAGCCATTATCTCCCGGCCAGGTCCTGAGGGCCACCCTGACCAACTTCCCTATATTCTTGTCTGGGAAAATTTGGCCGAGAATCCCCCTTCCTGGTTGGAGCCCTTTTTGGTGGAGAAACCTCATACTGACCCACAAAAGACCTCCGTCCTAGTTGCCCAGGAAAAATCAAAGCCCTCTGATCGCAGGGCCAGAAATCCTGTGCGCCCAAGTGCGCCGCCTGTCCTCCCCGACAGTTCTCCTCTTTACCCCCTCCCGTCGATTGAGCAGCCACCCCCGTATGCAGAGGAGAGGGGTGAAGCTGCCGGGGGGATAGAAAATGCGGCTAGGGAACCCAGCGGGAACCAGGCGGCTGCAGCTTCCCCAGATTCTTCAGCAGAGGGAGGCGGGAGGCCGGAAAGAGCTTCCTCACACTCCCCCGCCCTGGCCCCACGCTGGGCGCCAGGTAGAACTGGAGGAATGCAGCTAAGGTCTAGAGGGGCCAGGGAACAAGAAGGGGAGGCTCCCTCCTCCACCTCAGAAGGAGCAGTGCCAGTTCTGCCTGTGCGTGCCATCGGTACCGGCATTGCTCAGCAATATCAATATTGGCCCTTTTCATCTAGTGACCTTTATAATTGGAGGACTCAGAATCCTCCCTTCTCAGAGGACCCCAAGTGTCTTATAGGTTTAGTGGAGTCCATTATGTTTACCCATCGTCCCACATGGGACGACTGCCAGCAATTACTCCGCACTCTCTTCACAACTGAAGAACGAGAGCGTATCCTCAATGAAGCCAGGAAAAATGTCCTCGGAGAAAATGGAAGACCCACTACCCTCCAGCCCATCATCGACGAGGCGTTCCCACTTATGCGCCCAGATTGGGACTTCGGAACTGCAGAAGGTAGGGAGCGTCTCCGGGTCTACCGCCAGACTCTGATGACCGGTCTCCGGGCGGCCGCCAGACGGCCCACTAACTTGGCTAAGGTAAAAACTATTGTTCAGGGGGAAATGGAAAGCCCAGCCGCGTATCTGGAAAGGCTGTTTGACGCTTACAGGCAGTACACCCCCATAAACCCGGAAGCAGAGGAACATAGGTCAGCTGTAGTCCTCTCATTCATCAACCAGGCAGCCCCCGATATCCGGAGAAAACTCCACAAGCGGGAGGACCTAGGGGAGATCTCTATTAGAGAGCTGCTGCAGCAGGCAGAGAAGGTCTTCAATGCTAGAGAAACTCCGGAAGATAGAGAAGAAAGGCTGAGGAAAGAGAAATGGGTAATGCAGGAGAAAAATAGGAAGGAAGACAGGGAATTTCAGAAAAGGGAGAACAAGAAGCAGAGGGAAGAGATGGCCAGGATATTCCTGGCCGGAGTGAAGGAAGGCCCTAGGCCACCTCAAGGAACAGGACCCCGTCAATCCCGACTAGGACAAGATCAGTGCGCCCTGTGTAAGAAATATGGACATTGGAAGAGGGAGTGCCCCCAAAGGAGGGAACAAGGGAGAGGGAACCCTGTTAAGACCCTGCACCTAGGAGAGGAGGATTGACGGAGACGGGGCTCGGCACCCCTCCCCGAGTCCTGGGTAACCCTGTGCGTGGAGGGGACTCCCATTGGGTTTATGGTAGATACTGGGGCACAGTATTCAGTTCTCAACCAGGCCCACGGCCCCCTAAACCCAGGACGCACAAGTATAGTCCAGGGAGCGACAGGGTCCAGGAAATGTGCCTGGACTACTAACAGAAAAGTGGACCTAGGAAGGCATCAGGTCTCTCACTCATTCCTGGTCGTACCCGAAAGCCCCGCACCGTTGCTGGGCAGAGACTTATTAACCAAGGTCGGGGCTCGCATTCATTTTGAACCTGAAGGGATAAAAATCATGGACAAAGAAGGGCAGCCCCTACAACCGGCGCATGTGTTAACTCTTTCCCTGGCCGATGAACATCGTCTGTTTCAGGCGGATCAAGAAAAGGGGGGCCAGGGAGAGATAGACTCTTGGGTACAGAAGTTCCCTTCCGCATGGGCTGAGACCGGAGGAATTGGCCTCGCTAAACACCTATCCCCGGTTGTTGTTCAACTCAAAGCCGCAGCTCTACCCATCCGGGTCCGGCAATATCCAATGCCAGAAGAGGCTAGGGAAGGGATAGCACCCCATATCCATAGACTGTTAGAGACAGGAATCCTTAAGACCTGCCAATCTGCATGGAATACGCCTCTGCTTCCAGTGAGGAAGCCTGGCAGTAAAGATTATAGGCCAGTGCAAGACTTGCGGAAAGTCAATGAGAGGGTAGAAGACATCCATCCTACAGTGCCCAACCCTTACACCTTACTCAGCCACCTGCCACCCACGCATGTGTGGTATACTACTCTGGACCTGAAAGATGCCTTCTTTAGTATTCCACTCTCTGAAGTTAGTCAGCCTTTGTTTGCCTTTGAGTGGCAAGAGCCAGGGGGAGGAAGAAAAGGGCAGCTTACCTGGACTAGACTGCCTCAGGGCTTCAAGAACTCTCCCACCTTATTCAATGAAGCCCTAAGCCAGGACTTGGAGCCCTTTCGCAAGAGCCACCCCCACGTGACGTTGTTGCAGTATGTAGATGACCTGTTGCTGGCCACAGAAACCCGTGAAGAGTGCGAAGAAGCCACGGGGAACTTGCTGGCTGAACTAGGTGAACTGGGATATCGAGCCAGCGCCAAGAAAGCCCACATCTGTCAGAGGTCAGTAGTCTACTTGGGGTACACAATATCTAATGGGGCCAGGTGGCTAACACAGGCCATGAAGCAAACTGTCCTGGCTATCCCCATCCCTTCCTCACCCCGGGGAGTGAGAGAATTTCTTGGCTCAGCCGGGTTTTGCAGGCTCTGGATTCCAGGGTACGCAGAAATAGCCCGACCACTATATGAAGCAACCAAAGAAGGGCCGGGCTGGCAATGGATGCAGGAACAACAAGAGGCGTTTGACAGACTAAAAGAAGCTCTCCTCCGGGCCCCCGCCCTATCTCTGCCAGACCCAGAAAAACCCTTTATCCTGTTTGTAGATGAAAAGAAGGGAGTAGCTAAAGGAGTTCTGGCTCAGCAGCTGGGCCCGTGGAAGAGACCTGTGGCTTATTTGTCCAAGCGGCTAGACCCAGTGGCCTCCGGGTGGCCACCTTGTCTGCGTATCCTAGCAGCCATCGCTCTACTGGTAAAAGAGGCAGACAAGCTGACTTTTGGCCAAAATCTGAGAATAACAGCCCCACATACCGTGGAGGGGATCCTCAAGCATCCTCCAGGCAAATGGATGACGAACGCAAGACTCACCCACTATCAAGGGCTCCTACTAGATTCTCCCCGAATCACCTTCTCTGACCCGGTAACCCTAAATCCTGCCACCCTTCTGCCGGACCCAGATCTGACGACCCCCATCCATGACTGTAGAGATATCCTTTCCGAAATTATCCAGGTGCGAGCAGACCTGAAAGACACACCGTTACTGAACTGTGAGCTAAATTGGTATACGGATGGGAGCAGCTTTGTGCAGGAGGGGGTCAGGAGAGCAGGGGCAGCAGTAGTAACCCACGATGGGGAAGTTGTCTGGAGCACAGCTCTGCCCCCTGGCACCTCAGCACAGAAGGCGGAACTTATTGCTCTCGCTGAGGCCCTGGAAAGAGCAGAAGGAAAGCGGGCCAACATTTACACAGATAGCAGATATGCCTTTGGCACTGTCCATATCCATGGTGCCATCTACCGAGAAAGAGGATTCCGTTCCGCGGAAGGGAAGGGACTGAGGAATCTGCAAGAAGTCCAAAGACTATTAGCTGCTGTCGAAAAACCTAAAGCAGTAGCAGTTATACATGTACCGGGCCACCAATCAAAGAAGACACCCGAGGCCATCGGCAACAGCCATGCAGATGCAGAAGCTAAAAGGGCAGCCCTCTCGGACTCTCTTGTGCTTGCGGCCCTCGAAATACCCATACCTGAACTGCCCGCACTGCCGCCCAAACCTGAGTATTCCCCTCAAGATCTTGAATGGATTAGGAAACAAGTCCCGGGGGAAGTGTTTGGAGAGGGACATTGGGGTAGGGACCAGGAGGGTAGATTGATCTTGCCAGAAGCATTAGGACAGTACCTGCTTGCTAATCTGCATAAGTCCACCCATCTAGGTGGAAAAAAACTGCTCAGCCTTTTCCAGTCTGCGCAGTTGGTGTTTCCCCACCAGAATGAAGTGACTCGCCAGATCATGAAAGAATGCAGTAGCTGTGCAATGCTAAGACCAGCCCCAAGAGGGCTGCACCCAGCAGGTACCCGGGAAAGGGGGAGGGCTCCAGGGAGGAATTGGGAAATAGACTTCACCGAAATAAAACCAGGGAAGTATGGATACAGGTATTTGCTAGTTATGGTAGATACTTTTTCTGGGTGGGTGGAGGCCTTTCCAACCAAGCATGAGACTAGCCAGGTAGTAGCAAAAAGATTAATTGAAGAAATCATCCCCAGATATGGGGTCCCTGAAGCAATAGGTTCCGATAACGGCCCGGCTTTCATTAGCAAAGTCCTGCAAGGACTAGCCCTAGCTTTGGGAGTAGATTGGAAGTTACATTGTGCTTATAACCCACAAAGCTCTGGGCAGGTAGAGAGAATGAATCGGACCTTGAAAGAGACCCTTTCTAAATTGGTATTGGAGACTGGTGGGGACTGGGTGACTCTCCTTCCCTTAGCCATCTTCCGCGCTCGGAACTCCCCCTATGTACATGGTTTAACTCCATTTGAGATAATGTATGGGGCCCCTCCACCTATAACTCGACGAGTGCAGCTTCCCGATGCAGAGGACCCGGCCCCTGACTATCTGAATGTGTTGCAAGTTCTTGCTAAAGTGCAGCAAGAAATCTGGCCCCTGATCAGAGCATATTATGAGGGCGGGAAAATTCCGAGCCCGGAACATGGCATAGTCCCAGGGGATATAGTATGGGTCAAAAGACATCAAGTGAAGACTCTCGAGCCCAGGTGGAAAGGACCTTATGTTGTATTGTTTACCACCCCCACTGCTCTCAAGGTTGATGGTATCGCTCCCTGGGTACACCACACCCACGTTCGAAAAGTCCTGCCTCATAAAGACCCAGGGGCCTGTAAGGAAAAGTGGAAGGTGCAGCAGCATCCTGCCAATCCCCTAAAACTACACTTAAGCCGAAGATGAAAGAGATCCTGCTAATAAGCTCCTTAGTATGGATCTTCACGAGAGCCACATCTGTGGGGATCAGAGGCACCAACCCCCATCAACCAAGGAACCTGACCTGGATGCTGATTGATAGTGACAATGGGGAAGTCATCAACTCCACACAACACAGTGCGCCAATCGGAACCTGGTGGCCTGACCTGTATTTCTGCTTTCGACAGATCAACCCCGTTTACCGATCCATCCCTCCAAATTTGGCTCGCTCCCATGGGTTTTATGCTTGCCCAGGAACAGGTAAAGGAAGGCACTGTGGGGGGGGGCATGACTTCTTTTGTGCCAGCTGGGACTGTGTAACCTCGAACGATGGGGATTGGAGATGGACAGTTACAAAAATCGATTCTGTCAAATTTACTTATGTCAACAAGGGCATCCCTCGTCACCAGCCTATGACCCTTTACAAAACCAAGGCTTGTGACAAGACGGACCAGGATTGGGTAAGAGTTCAATTCACCGAGACAGGCAAAAACACTGAGGTATCGCGCTGGATAAATGGACTAGCGTGGGGAATAGTGTATTATAAATATGGGGGGCATGCTGGCTCGACCCTCATCATTAAATTAACCGTGTCAACTCCCACCGCTGCCGTAGGTCCCAACTCGGTTATAAATCCCCAGAAACCTTCAATCCAGGACAAGGGCCTGAGCAAAAAGGATGAGAAAATGCCAACCAGAACGCTTGCTCCAGAGCCCACGGGAGGACCGAGTCCATCGACCTCTGGGTTATGGGCCCAGCACACCCCCTCCGGGTTAGATAATCCCATGTGGGAAATGGTGCAGGCAGTTGTAGAGACTCTTAACCACACCACTTCCTCCCTCACCGATCCCTGTTGGCTATGCTACCCAGGTTCACCCCCCTTCTATGAGGCAATTGGGATAAATGGCTCCTACACTATCAACAACTCCCATCCCACTTACTGGGACGGGAGACCGTGGGGACTTACAATCGCTCAAGTCTCAGTCATTGGTACATGTGTAGGCACAGTCCCGACGACCCAGAGCCAGTTATGCTCCTCCTATAATAACACTACGTGGGAGCAGGGAAAGTGGATTATACCCTCCTCGGGCTGGTGGCTCTGCTCAAAGACAGGCCTCACTCCGGCCCTATCCACCTCTGTGTTCAATGCTAACAGTGAGTTTTGTGTGCTGGTGGCCCTTCTACCTCGCCTAATGTATCATTCTCATGAATCTCTCCTTTCTTATTGGGAAGAAAGGCTGAACCCCCACCGGAGCAAGAGGGAGGTTGTTACCGCCCTGACCATTGGAACCCTCTTCACCCTAGGGATGGCAGGGGCAAGCACGGGGGTTGCAGCCCTTGTAACTCGAGAAAAGGGGCTCACAGCCCTGAGGCTGGCAATCGACAGAGACCTAGAACAACTCCGACAGACAATATCAGACCTAGAGCAATCCCTCACCTCCTTGTCCGAGGTGGTCCTACAGAACCGAAGAGGCCTGGACCTCTTGTTCTTAAAGGAAGGTGGGTTATGCGCAGCCTTAAGAGAAGAGTGCTGTTTCTATGTAGACAAAACAGGTGCAGTCAGAGATTCCTTGGCCAAACTGAAAAAAGATTTAGAGAAGAGGCGTAAAGAATATGAAAGTAGCGAAGGCTGGTTTGAGTCTTGGTTCAAATACAAGCCTTGGTTTGCTACCCTTCTCTCGGCCGTTGCGGGGCCGCTCGTTATCCTGCTGTTGCTGTTTACGATTGGCCCGTGCATAATTAACAGGCTTGTTAAGTTTGTGCAGGAAAGAATTGACACTGTCCAACTCTTAGTCCTTCGTCAAAGGTATCAGCACCCAGATGCCGCTGTGGAAGATTCCACAGTCTAATCAAGAAAAGGGGGGAAATGTAAAGGAGTGCAGAGAGCATTAAGAGTCAGGAAAAAGAACTAATAAAACTTAGCTAAACCTTAACAGCAGACCATTCCGGAATAGTAAGAGATTCAATGTCTAAACTTAGAGAGAGACCAGATCAAAGGAAGAGAGAGCGAGAGGCCTGCCAAGGGCTATTTGAATCCTAGTTTACTAAATCCCCATGGTTTACAACCCTGATATCCACCCTGGCAGGGCCCTTGCTTATTTTTATACTGCTTCTCACTTTAGGTCCCTGTATCTTAAACCGGCTAATAGCCTTTGTTAGGGAAAGAGTGAGTGCTGTTCAGGTGCTAATGCTGAGACCGCAGTATCATTCACTCACACAGCAGGAAGAAACAAACATTCCATGATTGGAATGGTCAAAGGAAAGTGGGGAAATGTAGAATCTAAGCATTAGTAAGATTAGTAAATTAACATAAGCATAGCCATCTTAGAAACCTAGAAACCATTTTCTGAGAGTGTGACTCAGAGGAAAAAAAAAACAAACCCTGGGCCTGGGTAAGGCCTTGAAAAACAAGTTAATCATGAGCACCGGGTGGTGGGCAGCTGTGACCCTTGGTCAGCTAACCTTGGTCAGTAAATCTTACATACCAAGCTTATCGTGCAGAACCTCCCTAACCATTGAGGAGTAGTCTTACCCTGCCCTTGCTTAACCCCAGGATATATGTCTTGCAAGAATAATGTATAGTTATAGAAAATTGCTATGAGTTAAGTGCTTTGAAATTGCTATATAAACCCTTAGCTCAGAGTGCTCGGGGTCCTTGTTGAGACCCGCTGCGTCGGGGCTGACTTGGACCCCAACTAGTTGGCTGAATAAAGACTTTGCTTGAATTTACATCTCTATGCCTGTGTAGTTTGTTCTCTGGGGAAGCCTCGGAAGCCTGCACCCTAACAAAGCATTATCACTTTAAATTTTCACAACACCTAATAACTATGAAGAATAATGCTCTGTGATTAGATGATTGATATTTAGAGTATTTTGTGACTTTCCAAGGTTATATGGTAAGAAAAGATAAAAAATTCAATGGGATAGCCCAACTTCAAAAGCCGATTTTAGTCTATTACAGTAGGCTGCCAGCTTGAATGCTTGGCAAGAAGGGGACAAGCAATCAATATTAGACGGGGTCCCAGAAAAGGAAAAAGAAAGGGCGCCCAAATCCACACTTGTCTGCATGGAATTAGGTGTCAAATAGTGGAGTCTGTGAGGATAAATATATAATTGCACTCCACTAACCTTTGAAAGATTACATATAGGAACCCTCAAGTATCTAGAATATAGAGAATATCCAAGAGAAAAAGAAAAGAGCACCCTTACGAACTTTAGCTCAAGTCAACCTTCTAAATTCAAGCAGTGACAATTAGGCAGAGAGGCACCTACAAACCTCACTCAGTGCCTGTAAGACAAATTCTAGCCGGAATAAGCAGGCAAAGAGAGGCAACAAAGGGCCAGGTAATTTATTTAAATACCCCCAGGTGATGTTCTCGTGGCCTGGGTACTACAAGCCAGAGAAGTCACACCCGGTTAGGGAGGTGGGGGCTTATAAGGGATTAGGAGGGGGAGGAGTGGGCAAGCTATCCTAGGGGGTGTGGAGAGGTATGATTGGCTAAAGGTGACATAATAGACAACCAGAAACTTTTTTTCCTTCCAAGAGGGAGGAGGCTGACATCCAGGTCTTAGTTGGCACATCAGGATGGAATTCAGGGAGAGCTGCCCTCTTTCCATATACGGCACGGACTTTGGGGTCTGGTCTGTTCTCCCCCTATGGCATCTCTCTGTTCTGTTTGCATGTCCTTGTTTTTCCTTCCTCCAGCCTAACTTCCAGCCTTTTGGTCATAATGGGTGACAACTCAATCTGGCTACTACTTCCGGCTGACAAGGGGCGTCGTGGGGATTTGAGGCTCATATTAGGCTGAAGGAGGGGGTTCAGTGGGAAGAGGTGCGTAACGGTGAAGTAACATCTGGTTGGTGGCGACTTGGGTCATCTGGGTTAGCTGCTGTTGGAGGAACCTCAGGACACAAGGGGAAACTAAGAGTAAACCACAAACTGTTATTAAGGGGCCTGGTAGGGGCATTTGCCAGGCCATTATAGGGAACTGGAATTCTGGATCGAGTTTACATCTCAATGACTAGTATTAGGATTTAGTATAGATAAGACTGCATTACTGAAACAATACTTTTCTCTAAAATCACCCTTATTTTTATTAGAAGTAGTTAGATTAAGAAAATAATTAACAGTTGGCTTGATTATTTGCATAAGTGCAGCAAGAAGAGCAATTGATTACATAGGCTCTTTTAAATATGCTTTGCTGGAACTTTTTGTAAGGAATTTCAGATTGAACTTTTAAGGGCTTCTTGAGGCTAGAAAGCCAAGCCAGACTTGCCATCAGGTTGTGCCTGCAGTACCTGTAGATTTGGGTGAATTTCTCTCTTCTTGAGGTTCCTGCACCTGCCAGGAAGTGACCTTCTTTACTCACCTAGTAAGGCTGCTGGGAACTCTGTAAGCAAGGTACCAGGCCACTTCTTCCAAGGGGCTTTGTTGGCTTTATAAAGTCAACCTTAGTTCCTTAAAGCTGTCCATATCTGAGTTTATGCACGTCTCTCTCAGGTACGACATTCCAGTCAAAGCCTTGGTAGTATAACCAGTGTTTTTAATTGGTCCTGAAAGGAAGGAGTGACACACAGCAGCAATTCACTGGAGAATTCCGCTTTATTAGGGAAAGGTGCTGGGTTATATAGGAAAGGGCATGAGGTGATTGAGGTGTTACTTCTACAGCGTTGGTGGCTATTGGCTAGGTGCTGGGATTGGGAGGGGGGCGAGAGGTGATTGGACTTCAGGTGGTGCTGGCGGGAACCGAGGACCCCGAAGAGAAGCCGGAAGTTCGCCATCTTACTGGTGGGGGCCCTTCATTCCCCCCTTTCTCCTCTATGGGGTTGTGGACGTTGCTTTCTCTCTGACTGCTTCCTGCTGAACGGGAGTGGAGAAGGGAGTGAGGGCTTGAGGATTGGGAGGAAAGGGTTTATAGGACTCCCCACAGTAAGGACAAGTAGATGTGGACTTCTTCAGATTGGAAATTAATGAAGGTTCCCTGTAACTATAGGTCGAGGACCTGTTGATTCCAATGGTGCCAAGAGGATATGGGTGTCAGGAGCCAGGCGTCTGCAGCCATTGTTTCCAGAAACAGTTTCCAGTGGAGAGAGGGGTCCATCTCAGCATGTGGTGAGGAGGTCACGTGAGGGTGAGGGATCTTCTGTGGCCAGAAGCTGATAGTTCCTGAGTAAAAGCTGGTTGAAAGTTTGATTAGAGATTTTTCCGACTTGGAATTTGATGAACTTTATTATACAGGGTAAGAAGAGACAGGCGCGAAGAATGATTATTATGAGGCCTGCAATGGGCCAGAGCCAGGTAAGGAGGGGTGTTGTTAGTATTGAAGAGAATGGGTTGGAATTGGAAGCAGAGTGGAGGCTGGAGGCAAGGTCGGTGAGTTTGGTAATGTCAGTTTCTACAATGCCGGATTCGTTGATGTAATAGCAGCACTCTTCCCAAAGGAAGATGCAGGTGCTACCCTTCTCAGCTGTAAGCAGATCTAAGGCCCGCCGGTTTTGAAGGGTGACTTTAGCTAGCGAGGTGACCTGTCTTTGGAGAGAGGCCAGGGAATCGGCAGTGGATGTCAGGACTCCCTCAAGTTTGGCGTTGAGATCTCTAATTGCCCACAGAGAGCGACCCAAGGCCCCTCCCAAAAACCCTGCCCCAATGGCTGAGGTGATCAAAGAGCTACTGACCATGATGGGAAGGAAAGCAGCTCTTTTTGTGCGCAAGGGCAAGGGAGGTTGGAGCTCAAGAAATTCTGCCATGCTGTAAAGTGTAAGCTGTGGGATTAGGGTGATGAGAATGCAGGGTATATTGGAGTTGGGAGGCAGTGAGTTGAAAAGACTGCCATTACACCAAAAGAAGTGTCCTGGTTGTGTAAAAGTTTTAGAGTCAGAGGTGGGGTTGTAGATAGAGAGACAGTGAAGTGCGCTGGAGGGGGGAGGGGGTGGGCCACACAGTGGTGGATGATGAGATTATCTGCGTATTCTGGTTCCCATAGGGGAATGTCTGCCAGGGGACAGAAGGGTTGTCCTTCTGCGTGAAAGGAGTAATTGGAAATGTTAAGGGGCACAGCGGCTAGCAGTGGGCGCCGTAGTGATGCACACAAGAAACAATTGGCGATGTTGAGGGTCTGGTTGAGAAAGATGGTGGTGTCCTGAATAAGCTGTAACCAAGAGTAGGAGGAATTGGAGGAGTGGCGGGGATAAGAAGATGAAGAGGCGACGTCAAGAGTTTGGATAATGACTTTTTCGGAATGTCCGATATCGGATGCAACTTGAGAGATCTGGGAATGAGAGGGAACATACTTTCGAGAGATATGAAGGGTACCGTGGGGGGTCAAGGACCCCCCATAGTAAACTGAGGCTGTGACTCCGGCAGCCCATCGAGAGTCCCAGGGATCTGGGATTGATAAGGAGAATGAGCCGTTGGGATATTTCATGAAACGGTTGGAGGAGTAATACTGTGGGTACCGGGAGTTACCCATGTAGTGAAAGGCACAAGACCAGTAGGGACATCCCCCGTAGGTGTCTTGCCATTGCCTGCAATAGGCTTGTCTTTGGTCATAGAGGAAGCAGAGGTAGGGAGCACAAAGGTAGCTGCTAGTGAACACTTCGGTGGAGGGAGGAAAGTGGAGGTATAAAGGCCCGGAGCAGCCTTTTAGAGGGCAGTCTAATGTGGCAATGAGGGCAGTAACTTTTGTTTGATGCTGTGTGTAAGTCTGTCTGACTTTGAATCGCCATACAAAGGAGGCTGGGGTGGCAGGGAAGACAATAGGAATGAGGGAAAAAAGCGAGAGAGCAGTAAAGGAGGAAAAAGTCATGATTCGTGTATGGATGGCAAAGGGGGTGAACGGGAGAAGCAGAGTTTCAAGGGATCAGAGGGATGAGGCGTGGTAGAGTAGACAGCGTCTTGGCCTGTATCCGAAGGACTCTGGATTGTGACTGATGGGTCTTGGGTGTCCAGAGAAGGTGGGTCCTGGGTATTTGGTTTCAACCTGGAGATATGAATCCAAGGGGTGACAGAGTTATCAGGCAGTAAGAGCTTGGCGGCCGAGGGGGTGCAGAGAATAACTGGGTGTGGACCTTCCCATTTCGGGGTGAGAGAGGGCCGATCCTCTGGCGGCTTATAAAACACTAGTTGGCTGGGCTGTAAGACAGAAGGATTTTGGGAGGCGGATGGATCAGGAAGGAGCCAATCCTGATATTTCCACAATTCAGTGAGGAGGAGAGAGAGTAGCAAAAGGGCCATATTGGGAGGAATTGGAGCCCCGGGGGTAGAATCGAGCGGCCATACATGGTCTCAAAGGGTGACAAGAAGGAAGGTTTCTTTGGGAGGGCCCAAATGTGGAGTAGAGCTAAGGGAAGTAAGTGAACCCAGTCAAGGTGTAGTTCTAGAGATAGTTTTGTCAGGATGTCCTTTAGAGTCCTATTGGTTCTTTCTACTTTTCCTGAAGCCTGTGGTCGATAAGGACAATGTAAATGCCAGGGAAGCGAGAGCGACTTGGAGAGGTTCTGGATAATTTGGGCTGTGAACTCAGGGCTGTTATCTGATTGGAGGGAAGTGGGCATCCCGAACCTAGGAAAGATCTGGGTGAGGAGGATAGAAGCAACTGCAGACTCTCATTTGTTAGTGGTGGGGAAAGCCTCGACCCATCCTGAAAATGTATCTACTAACACGAGTAGGTAGCTGGTACGCCATATGGGGGGCATGTTAGTGAAGTCTATTTGCCAATCTGCGGCGGGGACATTACCCCTTGCTTGGTGAGCTGGGAAGGGTTGGGCCTTGAGGGGGGTATTAGGGTTAGTGCGTTGGCAGATGGTGCACCTGCAGGTGATTTGGTTAAGTAGGGTTTTGTCTTCAGGAGAGAGAGAAAAAAAGATTGTAAAAAATGGATCAAGGATTGGGGGCTAGGATGGAACAGATCATGTAAGAAGCGGAAGAGGGATTCTTTGTCCTGGGAACAGAGGGTGTCTTGTGATAAGGCTAAAACTATAATGGCAGACGGATCGTTGTCTGGTGCATCTTCTGATAGGGCAACCGACCGGGCTACTCTGTTGGCTTTGTTGTTACCTCTTGCAATGGGGGAGTCATCCTTTTGATGTGATTTGCAGTGGACTATGCCCAGTCGGTGTGGGAGTTGTGAAGCCTCTAGGAGTTTAGTTATTAAGGCTGAATTAGTGATGGACTTTCCTTTTGTGGTGAGGAGGCCTCAGTCTTTCCATACTGCCGCATGAGACAAGAGAATGTGGAATACATATTTGGAGTCAGTGTACAGTGTGAGAGACATGCTGCAGGCCAGAGTGCAAGCTCTGGTGGCTGCAATGAGTTCAGCCTGTTGATTGGTTGTACCGGGGGGTAGGGCTTGTGCCTCGATGATGTCTTCGAGGGAGACTACTGCATATCCTGAGTAGTGGATGCCCTCATGTTTAAAGGAGGACCCATCAGTAAACCAGATGAGGTCGGAGTGTGAGAGGGCTCCTTCGGAGATCGTGGAGTGGCACGGAAGGAAGTTGTGAAGGGCTTCTAGGCAATCATGTGAGGGAGTATGAGGAGAGTAGGGTAGAGGAAGGAGAGTGGCCAGATTCAGGGGCTGGCAGGGGAGGAAAGAAATGTTTGGATTTTGGAGGAAAGAGGACAGTAAGGTCAGGAGTCTGGAGGGAGGGAGAGTCTGTAAACTTTTGTAGGTTAAGAGGTCCTTTAGGTGATGTGGGGACAGAATGGTAAGGGGCGCCCCGAATGTTAGTTTATGAGCTTCTTTCTGCAAGAGCTGTCCAGTGGCTAATGCCTGTAGGCAGGGGGCCTATCCCTGAACTGTGGGGTCTAATTGCTTGGAGAGATAAGCTACTGGGGCAAAGGATGGGCCGTAATATTGGCCTAGGACTCCTAGAGCTTGACTGGACCTTTCAAGGATGTGTAATGACAAGGGCTTTGACAAATCAGGAAGATGGAGAGCTGGAGCTTCCACAAGGGCTTGACGGAGCTTAATGAAGGAGTGTCGCGGTGAGGAGGATAATGGTTCTTCAGGGGGGGGCCCTTGCTGAGGTTGTATAGGGGTCTTGCCAACAGGGAGAAGTTAGGGATCCATGCTCTAAAATACCCAGCCAGGCCTAGAAAGGAAAGGATTTCTGTCTTGGTTTTGGGAATGGGCAGGTCAGAGAGGAGCCATTTTCTGTCTAAGATAATGGACTTTCTTTGTTGAGATAGAAGGAATCTGAGGTAAGTGACAGAAGGGGAAGAGATTTGAGCTTTGACGGGGGATACCCGGTAACCTCTGGAAGCTAGAAGGTTAAGTAGGGAGGCAGTGTCAAGTTAAGACTGTTCCCACAAGGGACTGCAGAGTAGAAGATCGTCCACATATTGTAATAAGGTGGACTCGGAGTGATCATGATGAAACTGTTTCAGGTCCTGAGCTAGGACCTGTCCAAAAATATGGGGACTATCTCGGAAGCCTTGTGGCAAAACTGTCCAGTGAGTTGTTCAGAATGTCTTGTGTATGGGTCCATCCAGGTGAAGGTGAAAAAATCTTGGGAGGAGGGGTCCAGAGGGATAGAAAAAAATGCGTCCTTGAAATCTAGGACTGAGAAGTGGGAGGCTGAGGCAGGGATCTGCGATAAAAGGGTGTATGGATTTGGAACTAAGGGATGGATAGGGACGACGGCCATGTTGATGAGGCGAAGGTCTTGGACAAGGCGGAAAGATCCATTGGTTTTTTTAACAGCTAATATGGGGGTATTAAATGGGGAGTGAGTGGGTCTGCTTGAATGATGGGTTGGAGGCCTATGAGGGCTGAAGTGGTTAGGGGGTATTGGGCCTGACAGATATACTGAGAGGAGTCACATAATTTGATAGAGGCAGGGGGACATAGGGCCATGGAGGGGCTTGTAATGTCCCAAACTTTGGGATTTACAGGGTGTATGAGGGCAGAACCGGAGCTTTCATTGGGTAGAGGGGGGTCGTCAGCTATGAGGGCCATCAGAAAGGGAGTACTGGGGGCTGTGGGAGTGGATATAGTTATGGAAATGTGGAGGAGAGAAAGGATGTCCCATCCTAGTAAAGGGATGGGACACTGGGGCATAACCAGGAAGGAGTGGGAGAAAGGTATGGGATTGTCTTGGATTGTGCATAAAAGGGGGGGGTGTTTAATGGGAAAATCTGTTTACCTCCTACCCCGACTATAGGCATAATGGCTGGCATGGTAGGGCCCCAGTATTCTCGCAAGACTGAGAAGGTGGCTCCTGTATCTAGGAGGAAGGAGATGGGGCGACTGTCTACTATTAAAGTAACCCTGGGCCCCTGTTTGGTGATGGAAATGGTCAGGCGAGAAGCCCCCGGGCCCCTCAATCTTCTTCTGCCAGCCCCACTACAGCGGGCTTAGGATGGGGGTTGTTCGTCCAGCCTCCCCTTCAGGTGGCTGGGCAAT
The DNA here is from genome assembly GCF_040802235.1 of Manis javanica. NCBI lineage: Eukaryota > Metazoa > Chordata > Mammalia > Pholidota > Manidae > Manis > Manis javanica. The sequence goes on from NC_133166.1 coordinate 90,475,862, forward strand.
CAGACCCCCAGTGGCCCTTTTTGTGGCATCTGGGGCATGGGGTGGTAGGAGATCTGGGGGAGGGGCATGCCTTGACTGATGTCCTTCCTTTCTGCACTTGAAACAAGCTCCTGGTGGGGGCTTGTTTGTGGAGGGGCGCCCAGGTTGTGGTTTCATCAGCTGGGCCAACATCTGAAAGTTGGCCTTCTCAGCCTTTTGTTTACGGCATTCTTTCTCCTCCTCCCAGTTATGGAAGACTTTAAAGGCCACTGTTAGAATCTCAGTCTGCGGGGTAGCGGGGCCCTGATCTAACTTTTTGAGTTTAGCTTTAATGTCAGAGTAGCTTTGAGCCAGGAAGTATGTCATAAGGACATGTCTTCCGTCAGGCGTTTCTGGGTCCAGGCTGGTATACTGTAATAGGGCTTGAGTGAGTCTGTCTAAGAACTTGGAGGGAGTTTCCTCCCTCCTTTGAATTATGTCTTGGAGCTTTTGAAAATTGACTACTTTATGAACTGCCTTTTTCAGACCTGCTATTAAGCAGGAGGCAAAAATATCTCAAGAGCGGAGACCCACGGCGGTGTTATAATCCCAGTGTGGGTCTTGTTCGGGGACAGTGGTGGGGCCAGGGGGATAGGTGGGGTCAGTCCTGTGGATTTCGGTAGTGTGCGTTTGGGCAAAGTCCCAAACTCATCTACGCTCTTCTGGGAGGAGGGTATTGGCCAGGAGCATGAAAATGTCATGATGTGTGAGGCTGTCAGACTGGAGGGTCCATTGAAACTCCCTGATATATGTTGTGGGATCAGTGGAAAAGGAACCAAGGCTAAATTCCCTAAGGAGAAAGGTACGTGAACTTGCACGATGCCTTCGGGTCCCGCCACCCCTTGGAGGGGGGCAATAATTTGGGGAGGCTCCCAGGATCGAGTCTGAGGGGGACTGAAGGGTTCCGGCTCAGTCTGTGGGGGAGTAACAGGTGATGACGGCAAAGACAGAGGAGGTCCCCAGGACCTAGTTAAAGGGGGGCTGAAAGGCTCAGGCTCAATCTGCAGGGGAGGGGCAGGTGGTGAGGGGGGTGAAGGTGGAGGAGGTGAGATGGGGAGGAGATGGTGGGAAAGGAAGGGGGAAGGGCTGTTGTAGGAGAAGAAGGGGAAGGGAGTGGGCGGGAAGCCTCTGTGGGGGAGGAGGTGGAGGTGGCGGCGATGGTGGAAGAGGGCGGAGGGGTTGTAGGAGGGGGAGGGGCTGAAGGGGGAAGCCTGTATGGTGGAGGTTCGTTGGCTGGGTCAAAGGTAATCGAAGAGGGACTGGGAGTGTGGGGAGGGGAGGGAGATGGCTTGCAGGCTAGGAGAACTTGGGGCGGGGAACAGGTGGTGCAGAGGCTGGGATTTTGAGCTAGGAGGTGAAAAGCTTCGATATAGGGAATCTCCTTCCATTTTTTCAGGCGCTGGCAGTAGTTAAAGAGATTGCGAGTGATGTTAGGATCAAGAATTCCCCCTGCAGGCCATTGGTTGTGATTGTCTAGGGGGTATGTCGGCCAATCTTGGGAGCACTATTTACGGAGAAGTTTTGGTTTTATATCAGGTGTCAGGGAGAGGGTAGCCAGATGCTTGAGCAGGCATTCAAGAGGTGAACTTTCAGGGAGGGATGAGGAGGCTCCCATGGCTAAAGGACAGAGAAGGAGATGAACAGGGGAAGACGAATGGAGATCCTCGGACTGGAGGCAGACCACAAGGAGACAAAGGGCGTCCCCAATGATCCTTGGTGGTCTGCGGAAACTCGTATACGAGTTGGAATTTCTTAGGAAGTGTGGGTCGTCACCCAGACTTCTCTAAGAAGGCAGAGTGCTGGAGTCACGAGGAACCTAGTACTAGGAATTTTCGGCAGAAGGAACGGAAGGAGGAGGGGGGGAAGGGAGGGTTCTCATCCGCAAAGGAGTCACCTCGTTTATGGCTGTTGGAGGAGGGGCCTGAGGGTCCGCCGCAGCCGTGAAGGCCTTAGGGAGAGTTTCCTCCTTGTCCCCGAGCATCAGGGCCTTGCTGGACGATCATGGTCAATGGCTCTGTGATAGCTCGGGGAAGAGCGGCCCGCTCCAGGGGAAAACTTACCCAAAGGCCAAAGAGGAGTGGTGAGTGTGAGGAGCCAGCGCCGGAAAAAGAGGACGAGGGCAAGCTGCTGCTGGAAGACGGGGCCCAGTTGGGATGTCCTGTCTCCCGGGTTTTGGCACCAATGAAAGGAAGGAGTGACACAGCAGCAATTCACTGGAGAATTCCGCTTTATTAGGGAAAGGTGCTGGGTTATATAGGAAGGGGCATGAGGTGATTGAGATGTTACTTCTACGGGGCTGGTGGCTATTGGCTAGGTGCTGGGATTGGGAGGGGGCGAGAGGTGATTGGGCTTCAGGTGGCACTGGAGGGAACCGAGGACCCGGAAGAGAAGCAGGAAGTTTGCCATCTTATGGGTGGGGGCCCTTCAGGTCCTCTTACAAGGAAAGCAAATTCTTATTGAACTTGTGCAAATAAATATACTGCCATGAAATATAAAAATAGTTACTGAGAGTTTTTAAATTCTGGAGGGATCAGGTAGAGAGAAAAATAAAGTTTCAATTCTGCTTATAAAGGCAGTCATTTACTAAACTGTTGTCAGCTTAAGAGAAAAAGCTTAAAACACTTTATCAGCAACATCTGAAACAAAAAGTCACAAAACTATCTTCCTTAGCTTACTTAATCTTATGTAACCAATACCTGTTCTGCTGAAATCTAGTTCTTTACTAGTGTAGGAGTAATAAAACAGTGACTATAAATGGCAAAAGACTTACAAATGACCGTGGTTAAAGATCTGATGAGAGCTTACTCTAAGTTGACATAAGGAAATTCTGATATTTCTGTAATACAAAACATTCAGTAACAAAGTTTAGCATTATTCTTTTTGACAGTGCTTCTTAGGTAATTAAGCAGGTAATTATATATCAGATAAATAAGCCAAATTAGCTAAATACTTTCTCCAATGAGGAAAAAATTTCTCTGACATATTCCAGGGGCCCTCTGGAAAATATCAGAGTTAACTAGAGGCAAAAGCACCTTTTTTGAATTTGATTTTGGGAAATTGTCAGAAGAAAGTTTTAAGGCACTTGCTTAAATAGGATTATAGGTTGCTATGAAGCAACACTTATCTAATTGACTAGAATGACAACAAACTACTTCAAAGGCAAATAAAGGTTACACAGTTGTTATCAAAGTTTAGCTTTTAGTCTTCTTAATATTAAGATCTCATTTTCTTAAAGACTCTGACAACTCACTGAGACTGTAAGCATAAGAAACTGCTTTGATAAAACAATTAGAAGAACCTTCTGCAGTCTTTCAATATTGAGCTAACAGTTAAGAAAACTTTGTTTTTTAACTGAAAACAAAATTCTAATTTTGCTGTGTACTTGATACTGAGACTCATTTGCTTTAATTTTATATAGCATGACCATATTAAATTCTTCTACAAACTTTTTACAACTTTCTTTTATCAAAAGACATTTTTTAGCATGCAGAAATGTTTTCCTTACTACTTAAGTAGTTTTGATCAGAACTTAAAACTATTACTTTAACCTTCAGTGAACACTGAAAAATAGGCTACTGTAAACTGTTACACTAGCATTCTTCAGATTGATACATTTATGAATGTATATTATCATTTTTGGAAATGTGCTTTATAGCACAATTTCTTATTAGGCACAAAATATGTCTATATAACTTAGCAAACTTTAAGAATTTTGGTTACTACAAAAATTCTCAGACTGTTTGCATATATATATATATATATATATATATATATATATACTGTTATATAGTAATACAGTATTATTATTAAGATATTTATTTGCTAGGCTCGTGTACTTATTTCTAGCAACTATGCTAGATTACTTACAAAACTTTTACTGAATGTTAGACAAAGGGAAGCCTTTAAGCATTTTATTCTTATAAGATTTAGCAGATAACATGGACTTAAATGACCTTAGGTAAACTTAGGTAGCTGATAACAACAAGGACATGCCCGCCTCAGCTAAACTCATATTAGCTTTCATGCTTAACATTTTTTACTAGATTCTCTGGAAGTTCTAGAATGCTCAATCTTCACAAGCTCTTGTTTTTAAATAAAATATTTTTCATTTATACACTTAGACACACAAACGTACAAACTGAGATACAACAGCTACAGTCAGCAACACTTTTCATATAAAAACATACACACAGATAGACAAACTGATACAAAGACTTGAGTTACTGATATCTAATTGCTGTCTCTCTTCTCAGCTTCTTGTCTGTGGCTTCTGGAACTAGAAGGCGGGAGGGGCGTGTTCTGGTGGGGGAAGAGGGCGGTGAAGGTGGAAGGAGAGGGGGAGGGGGTGGTGCAGCCACTGGAAGAGGAGAGCAGGACAAGGCATGGTTGAGAATGCAGGACTTTAAGATGGAGGCAACTTGTGGGAAGACAAAGGACTTATAGATGGTGGTTGAGAGAGGGGGAGGGGATTGCGAGCTGAGAGAGGCAGGCGACTGAGGTTCTGGCGGATCTGAAAAGGAAGGACTGAGCAGAGTAAGAGGCTGACAATCTTTAACTGGAGATCGGGCCAGGAGAACCTGAGTTATAGAACACTTAACATAAAGGTTTTGATGGGAGTGCAAAGTCCAAAAAGCCTGCACATGTGGGATTTCATTCTACTTTCCGCTCCGGTGTCAATAATTAGTTAAGTCGGTGAGGAGGCTAAAATCAAAAGTTCCCTCAGGGGGCCAGCGAGATTGGTTGTCCAAGGGATACTGAGGCCCAACCTCAGAGCAAAGGAAGACTAACTTCCATTTGCGAATTTCCCGCGACAAACAGAGTAGCCAGATTAGAAATGAGACACCGCAGCGGGGTCTGAGCCTCTGCTTTCATGGGCTGGTTCCTCATGTCTGTGCTCACTTCCCAAAAAACATCCCGCTGAGAGGAGCGCCCAGCGTCCCAAGTGCACCAAGTCAGGGGAGACGGCCTGGGAGCCTGGGTGAGGGACATCTCCTCCACTGCAGGGCCAGGGGCGAGTATCCCAGATACTCACAATGGATGGGCTGAATGCCCAGACCTGGATGTAGCTACGATTTTGGACAGACCAGGTGTAACGGAGTTAGGAAGGGAAGCAGACCAGGGGAAACTGAGGGACTCACTGGAAAATAATCTATGCAGCGGAGAGCAGGCTGAAGTCCCAGGTCGGGGAAGGAGGGGGCGGGGCCGCCAGTGGCCGGTTGGGGTCTCGCGCTCACACTCCTCCTGGGTTTCGGCACCATATGTAAGATAAATTCTAGCCGGAATAAGCAGGCAAAGAGAGGCAACAAAGGGCCAGGTAATTTATTTAAATACCCCCAGGTGATGTTCTCAGGCCTGGGTACTACAAGCCGGAGAAGTCACACCCGGTTAGGGAGGTTGGGGCTTATAAGGGATTAGGAGGGGGAGGAGTGGGCAAGCTATCCTAGGGGGTGTGGAGAGGTATGATTGGCTAAAGTTGACATAATAGTCAACTAGAAACTTTTTTTCCTTCCAAGAGGGAGGAGGCTGACATCCAGGTCTTAGTTGGCACATCAGGATGGAATTCAGGGAGAGCTGCCCCCTTTCCATATACAGCATGATCTTTGGGGTCTGGTCTGTTCTCCCCCTATGGCATCTCTCTGTTCTGTTTGCATGTCCTTGTTTTTCCTTTCTCCAGCCTAACAGTGCCCATTTACTCTCCTTTTCTATTCAATGTTAATACATTTGACTTAATGATTCATTTCCTATTTATAAATATTACATTAATTGAAGCATGTTAACTGAAGAAGGAAATTGATATAGTGAGAGCAGGGAAGAACTAGCTCATAGCCTAACCAGAGAAAAAAATCTCTGACAATCAGAACAAAACTTAGAAGATTTTAACAGTTTGGAGTTAAGTATAAATCATCACAGTGCTCTCTCTACATCCCCTGCTCATGGTATTCCTTCCTATATGATGGCGGGACAAGATTAGAAACCGAGCCACAAAAAATTAAAAAGTTAAAATATATTCACCATACCTTATTAAAGTAGCAGAGAAGTTTTAATACTTTTTATAATATTCATGTCTAAAATTGTTTTTAAAATGGAAGAAAAAGAAACCTATGTTCGTTCATTCCATTTTCCTGGACAATTTGAGGGCTGATTAACTTAGATTTTATTGTCACTAGAAAGTAATTCATTTGCATAACATTATTATATATATAATGCATATATTACATATATGACATATTTGTAATAAGTGTAATATATATTTGTGTAAACATTATTGAGTGTAGAGAACCAGCAGATCTCAAAGTCATGGCATATTACTTTCTGGTGTAAAAGAGTGAGCCACCAAAAACTCGACTTGAATTTTGTGTTTCATTGGGTGAGGACGACTCTGGGGGTCTTTTAACTTTGTGTGTGTGTGTGTGTGTGTGTCCCTGCTGCAGTAAAAGTTCCCCTTTCTCTCCTGTGAAAAAGGTGGAAACCCATCCAGAAGGAATGAAAGGTGTGTCCTGAGCACAATGCTGGAGCGGTACATAGACCTTTGTGTTCCTGAAGTTTGGATCCTCCTTCCCAGGAAAACGGATGGCTCTCTTTTTCCCCTGAAAATGCAGACCCTTCCTGGTGGTGCTCAAACCATTGAAATGGGAGTCAGGATGGGCCCTTTGACCTTTAGGAAGTTAGAAAGTGAGCAGCAGCCTGGCCCGGAAGGAAATCCCAGGGATTGGAAAAAGCCTGAGACTCAGAGTGTGGCTGGGAGTAAATGCAATCACTCCTTCTGAGCAGCAGGGGTCCGACAGGGTTGAACAGTGTAGACAAGGTCCTGGGGCCCATGCAAAGAGCACTGGTGTCTGGGATCACACTGAATGGTAGCTCAGAGTGACTCTCCTTCAAAAGCCTCTGCTGCCTTGAGTGGGGACTAGGCCGTGGCAGCCTCTACCTCACTGGGCAGCAGCAACACAACATCCCCTGGAGCTAGAAGGGCCAGGGCACCGTGGCTGTATCCACAGCAAGAGCTCTGTGTCATGCTTCTCCCCTTCCTGAGAATGGCTGACAGATCTCATGGAGCACATTAGCCACGGGCTTCTTGGAGAAAGAGGGAGATGGGTAGTAGTAATGATGATGCAAGATCCATTTCCTGACGTCTGGTAGACTGGGGCTGCAGACAATTCTGTTTTCATTTCAGAAGTGAGTGACATTACTTTTTGACCAGAGAGTGTGAACTCTTTATGAGTAATTTCTTTACATCTGCTTAGGATGAAAACGAGTAAAAACAGCTATGTCTTCTTTTGTCTGATGTTCACACAACTGAACCATTGGTTCTTATGACTCTTCAAAGGGGATGAGGTATTTTGATGCCCCTGGACCAGCCTTCAGAATGACCCTAATAACCACAAATTATTCCAAGAAATATGGAAGCTTTCATGTTTCTTAATGGGGAACTCAAGCAAGTTTCCTCTCTCAGAGATGCATCTAGGACCCAGACGTGGTTTTCAGTGTGATGTGGCACAAGGCTCTTCTCATACATCTTAGGCCAGCTGAAGCATCACTGTGCCAAATCTCACAGAGGCGGATGACATTACTACCAACATGTGGGGGACATCAGGTCTTAAAGTAACAGATCCTTTATGCCTTCTTTCACATGACAAGTTGGGCTGCCTCATGGGCTTGAGTATCTTTAGTTCATGAGGGAAATGATTCTAATGAGAATGGACACGTTCTTTTAATTATGATCATTAACGAAGATTATGGATTTAGTGGGATGCTTCTGAGGGCTCTAACCCTGCCTTAAGTAGTTTGGATTTTCTGTACTTGGCTCCCTTATGTCTGTCCTGCCTAGGAGAGGAGAAATTCAAATCCTTTTCAGGTGGTTTGGGGCTCAGCTACAGTCCAGCAATGTTCTCTGATATCTCACAAGCAGTGAAAGCTCCTGACAGGAATGGATGTGTGAGGGAAGAGGGTTACACTAAAGGCCCTCCTGTGGGAGTAACTTCATCCCCCAGAGGAGGCTCTTTCCAGACTGTGGGGTACTCTCTCCCATCCACATGCATGCAGTGGCTTGGCTGAACCAGTACCACCTGCCCTGCAAGAAAGTAAAGCATCCACCTAGATGTGTGAACTGTCCCAATTTAACCACCCTTTCTCCCCTTGTACAATGAGCTTTTCTCTAATAATTACTCCAAGGACTTCCATTTGGGGCAATATGGCAGATTGATCCAGTCCCCCATCCCACCTCTGCAGGAAAAGAATGCTGGATAAAATAAATATGATATAGCAGAATATTATTAATTTTTATCCAATACTTAAATAAGAAACTCCCAACCTCCAGGTGATAAAATACAAACTGTAACTCAGAGCTAGAGGACAAGCTCATGAACTTACCCTGTGGCAGGCAGGGCTCGACCAGACCCAGACGGGGCCTATGAGCTGGGGCTTTCATGCCAATATAGGGGGACAAGAGGTATGGGCTTGGGCTCAGACATTGGTGGAAATAAACCACAGGTTTCTGCTGGATTTGGAAGGGTGGCCCCTTCAAACTCCTCTCACCAGCTTAGGAAGTAAGGAAGCTGCTCTCTGCTAAGAGCTCAGGATAGAAAAAGAAATGACACAAGTGAGCATATGAAACCTCTCCAAATTCACACTACTCAAGTTTAGAGGGGTGCAAAAATCTCAAGCCATGAAATTAATGTAAAATGTAGTTAACACTGGGCTGGTGAAATTTTTGGGGTGCCCCGCAGAAGCAAATGAGACTCCCAGAGGAAAAAGCAACCCCAGTGGAAGTGGGGCTCATAATCAGATTTATAGCACTTGCCCAAGGAAGTAGTATTAGTTTGCTGAGGCTGTTGTAACCAAATACCACAAACTAAGTGGGAGACTCCCAGAGGAAAAAGCAACCCCAGTGGAAGTAGGGCTCATAATCAGATTTATAGCACCTGCCCAAGGAGGTACTATTAGTTTGCTGAGGCTGTTGTAACCAAATACCACAAACTGAGTGGCTTGAACAGAAACTGACTGTCTCATAGTTCTGGATGTGAGGAATCTGAGATCAAACTGTCAGCAGGGCTGGTGAGGGAGCATCTGTTCCAGTTTGCTGGTCATCTTTGGCATCCTTTAGCTTACATGGATCTCTGCCTTCATCTTCACATGGTGTTCTCCCTGGGAGTCTGTCTCCCGATTTCCTCTTTTCATAAAGGCATCGGTTATGTTGGGTTTTAGCAGCCCACCCACCATACTCCAGTCTGACCTCGTCTTAACTTACATGATTCTATCTGCAATGCCCATATTTGCAATAAGGTCACATCCTGAGGTACCGGAGGTGAGGCCCTCAACATATGAATTGTCGGGGGAGCAAAATCCAACCCATACCAGGGACAGTCCACAACAAGGAGGGTCAGCTGACACACACTCCCCAAATGTACCCCAGAGTGTAATAGAAGAATCTGAGAGAGACAGTCCCATAACTCTCTCAGACTTGGATTCCTCAGTGGTCCCAGGGAGAAAGCATCTTTCACAACCATAACAGCCTAACATGGTTTGGAGGGTCAGACAAGATAATGTAGAGAAAGCTCTGCAAAGTGTGATAACAGAGTTTTCATTTTTATATTAATTATAAACAACTCCCATTTACTGAGAGCTGTGCTAAACTCTCCCTCCTTCAATTCTTACCATAACCTGGTGTAGTAACGGAGACTAAGCCTCAGCAGATAGGTTCAGTCATTTGTCTGAAGTCACACAGCTAGTAAGAAGCAGAGCTAGAATTGGCACTGTGGCCTGTCAGGGTCCCAAGTCTGAGCTCTTACTTATTTTGAATATTTCCTGGTGTTAGGGCTGAGTTCTGGGCAGTGATGAGGCCAAGGAAGAGGCAAGACAAAGAGGCTGTGCTCTGTACCGAGGAGGAAGTTCCGGTCTAATAAGGGAAGATAAGGGAAGTAGATGGACATTTATTTTAAGCAAGTAAGCATGGTATTAGAGGGTGGAGGGAAAAGAGAAGTCGGAAGATGAGTGTGACCCACTCCCTGCCCTGGAGGAGGCTGGGAGAGCAAATAACAGATGTGCATTGCAGCAGGAGAGGGCACAAGGTGCCCCTGACCCGGGGGTGAGTAATGCTTGGAGGCAGAGTTCAGGAAGGCAGGGCAGGCTGCAGGGGGCAGGTGACTTCGACCTGATTTGGAAAGTGCCAGGGCATGGGTTCCAGCATGAATCCCACTCCACTACTTAGAAGTTGTATGACCTTGAACAAGTTACTTAGTCTGCAAAACTTCCACTTTTTAAGTGGTAAAATGGAGTTATTTGTTTGCCTTCTTAACCACCACTGCTTCTTCTCTCTTCCTAGAGAACACCTCCCAACACACCTTGTTTTTTGCTAGCTACTCTCCCTCTGCTGTGTATCAGCGGAGGTGGGCCTGGGTGCCAGCCACGGCTACAGAGAGTAGAGCAAGCTGAGCCGGGTGGTGACCCCGTTGCTGCTGATGGGTGTAGGTGTGGCATGCGAGGGTGAAGGGAAGCCCGCTCCATGGGTTACTTGCAGGGTCTTCTCCCATTCTAAGGAAACATTGTATATCTCTCTCCAGGCTGGGTGACTTTCATGTGTATGTATCTCAAAGCTCTCTTTCCTGCCTCTACACATTCTATAACACTGTGGTATCTGGAAGTGTGGCAGCATCTTGAAACCATGAGGGCTGCTAATTGAAGACAAGACCAATGCAAATACCAGAGAGAAAAACTAGAAATATCCTGAATCTCTGGTGACTTCATTCAGGTGCTGTATTAACAGCTCCTGGGCGGCACTACCTCTGGAATTCTTATGAAGTGACAGAATAAATTTCTTAATGTTTAAGTCAGTGGAATCAGAGTTTTCTATTATTTACAGCCAAAAACATCCTAAATGGTTGATTACCTCATAGATTTGTGAGGAATAAATGAGGTGATTCCCATAAAATGTTTATCACTGTGAAATGTTAACAATGATCATTAAAAGGACTCTTTATTATGGCATTATGTACTGCTTTCTTCTTTACTAATATGTGTGACATTTCTCCAAATATATATGAGAACTCAAGCTTCTGCATGAAATAATATCTGTTTCATCTATAATATGTGTTTCATGATCTGTTATCTACCTTGCTAGTTATATTTTTTCCCCTAAATGTAACCCTGATGAACAATCTAATCCAGATGCTCTTATCAATTGGGTGGAAACTGTGTCCCCAAGAAGAATGTTTTATTTTGCCACCGGGAAATGAATTCCAAGAATATCTAAGTATTTTGAAAAGGGACAAACTGGCAGACTTTTCTAAAACTGGAAGGGGCCAGAATCCCAGGCTATCAGAAAGGACCTGGGAATCATCGGATCCATCTTCTTCATCTTCTAGCTGAGACTTCCTGATGGCCACACAGCTAGAGGCCCGGCCAAGACTGGAACCAGCCTCCAGACTCCGTCTCAGTCCCTGTCCATTGTTTGCCGTTACTTTTTCAACTTTCTCCAGAGTCGTCTCCCTTTACAACCTGAATAAAGGTGAAGCCCTCTCCCTAGAGGCTATTCAGGCTGCCGAGAATCCACGGGAATCCGTGGGAATATGTGCATCCACTCCCTCACAAGGTCATTCTGTAGGGTTGCTGCCAGAGACTAGGTAGCCTGGCAGGAGATCTGAGATGCGGCATCCTTTGCTGACTGCAAACATTAGCCCCTCATCCCGAGGGGTCACTGAGGGCCAGGAGCTGGGAAGCGGCCTCTCCCTGTCCACACACTGATCAGCTCCAAGCTTGGAGGGCTGGTGACAAGGTCAGTGAGGGAGCCTCTGTCCAGGTCGGTGCAAAGATCACAGCACCTATAGGCTGGGTGTCACTGTCCATCCCAGGGTGAGATTTAGGAGTTCTTGAAAGACCTTTGTTCCAGTCTGTCCTAGTCTGGCTGTACACATGGTCAACCCTCATCCTCACCCCTACCTCCACACGCCAAACACATTCAGAGCTTTGTTTGTGTCATTTTCCACACCTGAATGTTCCTGTTTACTCTCATCTGCTCCCACCCCCACGATGTTGGCCAGTTCTATTTAAATTTCGATGCAAATCTACCCCTCCATCAGAATTAACCACCTTCTATGTTCCTGCCACACTTGGTTTATTCCATCATCATAAAATTTACTTCAAAATGACTTTAGTTGGGTCTTTTCTCCTAGATCAGTGCTTCTCAAACATACTATGCATGCAAATCACCTGAAGATCTTGGTAAAATACAGATTCACATTCAGTAGGTCTGGTATGGGGCCTGGGAGTCTGCATTGCTAACAAGCTCCCAGATGATGCTGTCACTGGTGGCCTATAGACCACACTTTGAGTGGTAATGTACTGCTTTTGAGTTCCTTGAGGGCAGGTACCATGACCTAGTCATCTTTGTAATACCAGCTTTTAGCATAAGGTCTCTCTGATCACAGATGTTAATACACATCTGTTGGATTGTAATGAATTGGGTTAAGGCACTGATAATTCTTGGGTATCCCCTTCAAGTAATACTGACCTGGAGAGTATTGGAAAACTGTTGTAGCTGGGATGATAGAAAGCAGGGGTGGGGCAGGACTTAGGGCTCATAGGAAGGTAGGATAAATCCTGAGTAGGACCAAGATCTCAGCTTACAGTTTCAGAAACTCCATTTTACCAGTCCGTTTAGGTTTTGAAGGACTGATTAACACTACTGTAAAACCAGAAGGCCAATGTATTCATTAACACTAAAGGATATGTTTTTCCAGTGACTGAAAGTCTCACGCCTGCTTATGAGAAACTGCCTCCTACCACCCACACTCCTCCACCTCCCCGCCCCTGGCCCTGGGATCAAGGTAGCTAGTGATAAGTTAGCTCAGAACACTGACTCAGAACATAGATTACTAAATACTTTATGGGAAAAATAAAGCAGGTAAAGGAAAAGCTTAACAAACTGTCCCTTCTCCAAACAGATTTCACTCTGTAATAGGATACTTATTTGCCGCCAGATATAGTCTTTCTTTTTTGGTGGTAATGGATAAAAACAGAAAAATTCTTGCTTCTCACTATCTGTGTTTCTGGATTCTGTACTGACTGGCCACTTCCCCTTCAGCCAGCACATCCTTCTACCAGGAAGTGCACCCTTAAAATAACTGATTTGCTCACAGCTTTTTCCAGCTGGGTTCTGGTCTTGAAGACGTATTCAAGTGGGCATTTTAATGGTGGGCTTGTGTGTGGTTCCAAGTATCTCTCGGGGTGGGAAGCTTCTGCAGAGACAATTCCACCCATTTGATGCTGACTCTCCTTGTCCTCCAGATCTGGGGACACCTCATTTGACCTTTCCTGTTGGCAATACCATTGAGGGGTTGGGAAGAGTGGGACAGATCAAGATCCAGTCCATCGGCCTGCTGGAGCGCTGAGCTCTCCTGCGGCCTCCAACCCCATCGGCTGAGAGGCTGGCTGAAAAGGAGGGTCCACAACCTGGGCCCACTTACTCTTTTGCCTCATGCTGAGCTGAGGTTTCCTTGTACTTCTTGTTGGCCGCTGGCCACTGAGTGTCCGAGCCTATACTTTGTTACGAACTAGCCCACTAACCACATGACATCCTGGGAGCTACTTCTTTCTGGGCTCCAGTTCTTTCTCTGTGAAGGAGAGATTTGGAAGCGATTAGGCTCACCCAGCCCTAAGATCACCAACTTGAAGTACCTTATATTCATAACCTGCTGTAAAAATACACTATTTCATGCAATCCCCACAATTCTACATTTACCTGTAAGGAGAATGAATCTTAGAAAAGATAAATACCTTGTCTTAAAACCTAGCAAATGACCAAACTAGGGCTCAAACAGATTGGGCTCCTCATTTTCTTAATTACTACCTGATAATGTTCCCTGGGACCAGAGAAGGAGGAATCTTTGCTTATCTCCCACCCTTGAGAGAGAAAGCTTAGTCTTCCAGCTCCCTTGCTTCCCCATCTCCTTGCCTCTCCATCTCAGGGTCTGGGTGTTGTCATCCTCTTTGTCTTCTTTCTGCCGAGCTCATGATGGTCTTTCTCAGCCTTCGTGGTCTCTCTGTCTCTCTCCCCCACCTTCCCTTCTCCTTCCCTGTCCATTCCTCTGAGCTTCCTCCCTCCCCTGCCCTCCTTCTTATTCCTCCTCCTGCATGCCAGCATCTCTTAGAAAACATTGCTGGATTCTACTTTTATAAAGATGTTGCCCCATGCTCCTGGATGAATCTGTGGATCACTGTGGACAGGAAGATGATGTCCACATGTGGCCTAATAACCAGGGTGGTGTTGTGGTGTTTTCTAGTCCAGTGCAGTGGTTTCCAAGCATCAGATGAAGGATGACTTATATTGGAATCACCAGTGGTGAGAGTAGGGGGAGGGTGTGGTTCAAAATGCAGATTCCTGGGCCTCAACCCAGAGACTCTATTCAGTAGGCTTGGGGGAAATGTGGTACCTTCATGTTCAGAAGGCTCTCCTGAGATGATTCTGATGAGCAGTTGGGTTTATACCTCACCGTTGGGAACCTGAGCCCACCAGACCCCATCCAAAGGGGTGAACCAGTGAATGGCCAGTGTCCACCACAGGACCAGGAGGGTTGCCTCAGGCAGAGCCTCGCTCGTACATCATGGAACATCGCTTGGTGAGCTGGGCACCTGCTCCTTCCGCGCCCTTGATGGATGCCCCATCAGTGGTCTGTCTGGCTCCATAGGGACAGCTCCTTACTTCTGCTGCATTTGGTCGGACAAGCAGAGTCTTCTGATTTGCATTCCATCTGTTTTTGGCTACAAGTGCCCAAACTAGAGAAAAGTTCATTTTGTTCATCCTTTTTAGATGACTCTTCTTTCTCTCATACAGTTGTCACCCCTGTTACTGGCTGGAGAGGAGTAATGGGAGAGCAGTTTTCACTCAAGTCCTTCAAACAGAACATGAGTTTCCTCATTACTATGCCAGAACTTTCCCCCATGAGACCTGTGGGGTCTGACAGCCACACATGCAGAATCCGATAGACTCCTTGAGGCCATCTAGTCTACCCCTCGCTAATGAATCATCCCTGCCTGTTGCTGAAATGTGCTTTGAAGATGAGCTCTGCTGCATCATCCGCCCTCTGCTGGGATGACGCTCTGCCCTTGGTTTGTCCCCTGTGCTCTCAGTGGGGGCAGTTTTGCTACCAAGATGGTGAAAATTGGTGACTTTAGGTTATATAAGCATACCTCAAAGATTTTGTGGGTTCAGTTGCAGACCAAACTAAGCATATATTGCAATAAAACAAGCCAAATGAATTTTTTGGTTTCCAGTGCATATAAAAGTTATACTGACACTACACTGCAGCCTATTAAGTGTACAGCAGCATTATGTCCTAAAAAACACTTACATACCTTAATTAAAAATACTTTATTACAATGCAGTATAGAGAATATAGTCAATAACATTGTAATAACTTTGTATGGTGACAGATGATAACTGTACTTGTGGTGAGCATTTTGTAATGTATGTGATTATCACACCACTATATCATATACCTGAAGCTAAATAATATTGTATATCAACTATACTTCAATATAAAAATTTTTTAAAATACATCATTGCTAAACATGCTAACCATCATCTGTGCTTTTACTAATAATCACAGATCACAAATCACCATCACAAACATAATAATAATGCAAAAGTTTGAAATATTAAAAGAATTACCAAAAATGTGACACAGACCAAAGTGAGCAAATGCTGTTGGAAAAATGGTAGCAATAGACTTGCTCAAGGAAGGGTTGACACAGACCTTTATTTAAAAAAATAATAAACAAAAAATCCCCCACAATATCCGAGAAGAACAATAAAGTGAAGCACAATGAAACAGGTATGATTGTAAAATGGTTTGTGGCCTTCCAAAGGTTCACAGGACATAAAACAGATACATAGTATATTGACAGTACTACATTTTATGGGGGAAGGTGATCAGGGAACAAGTTGAAAAGATTTCTTTGGGAAGAGCAGAATGAAAAGATGGTTGAGAATCACTGGTTTATGCAGAGATCTTGAGCCTCTGGCTGAGAAGTTTTAATTATGCCAAGTCATCCACACCCTTTCATCCCACCATTCCTGTGTCCGAGGACAAAGGAGGCGACGATAAAATTTGAACTCACGTGTGTTAGTCTTTCTGGCTCCTCATTGGGAGTGATCATATTTGCCCTGACTTCAGCTGGTGTGAGCTCTCTGATCGCATAGCTTTGGTCATTTGTTCCATTCATTTGGCTTTTAGCTCCTCACATTAGCAGCCTTGCATCATTTGTATGTATCTCTTCTGTCTTTATCACTAGACTATAAAGCATTTTATGGTAGAGACCACATGTTCATTTGGTAGTTCATTTGTTTATTCATTCATCTTATCACACATACATTGAGCACCTCCAAGCAAGGGGCTAGACTCTAAAGAGACAAAGAAGATGGGACTTGGTCTCTGACTTCAAAGATTGCCCAGTAAATAGTGGTGAAACAGTGTATCAAGTGTAGCTATAGAGATGTGTATAAGCTACATAGAGAGGTGTCCTTCCCAGAGGGAAGGAGTCAGTGCTTCAGCTGATCCTTGAAAAGAGGAATTTTTCAGATAGAGAAAGAATGCAAAACAGGAAAACCATCGTACACTGAACTGAACGGTTCTGATATGCCTGGAGATAAGGGTGCATGTGGGAAGCGACTGGAAATGAGACCAGACTTATTCTAAAGGCATAGGTTTTATCTGCAAGCCAGTAGGATGCCAATGGAGAATTTAAATTAGCCAGTGGCATAATTAGCTGTCTATTCCCAAAGCTCACTCTGGCTGCAGGATGGATAGGACTAGGTGAGGATTCAAAACCGGTTTAGAGGTGTTGCAGCAATGCAGAGTTGGTGATGATGGACAAGAACTTGTTGACTAATAGACTGTGGGAGATCTCCCTTTGAAGGGAGATTTATCGCTGTCTGTTAAAACTAAAAAAGGAAATAGTCTATGACTCAGAAATGTCATTTATAGTTATTTACCCTTAGGAGAATACTCAACATTGTGTGTTAAAAAAAATTCAGAAGATGAACATGTCTATCAAGAAGGAACTAGGTAATGAATGTAATACTAAAGGGAATCAGCAGTGCCACTATAATGATGGTCTCCAACAAGTGAAAAAAGCCAGTTGTAGAATGATATGCATAAGCGTTGAGGTCCTAGAGAAAAACCCCCTTTGGCATTTGTGAGAGCCCCTTTGCAAACAGCTGTCTTCCCACCTTCTCACCCTAAAGTAGAGTTGTTAGGTATCAAGTCTCACTCATCCACACAGCACTTCCACTTAGTCTTCTTAACTGGGATCCAATCCACACTCCTGTGCTCACCCCAACTGTAAGAACAGAAAAATAGTTATTATTTTCTTGTGTGTTCTTCTCAAATCTATTCTATCCTTAATCCCTCAGAGGTGACGATTTTCCTGAATTTTGTGTTTAGTTCCACATATGTGTTCACAGTTTAGTTCTGTGTGCTTTTGATACATATATATTTTTATATAATCTTATATATAATACATATTATATATACTTTATATATATTTATACAGTAGGTATTAGTTCATAACATTCTTTTTTCACCCATAATTAGATTTTTTGGGTTCTATGTGTGTATTAGATTTCTCCAGAGAAACAGAATGAACAGGAGATGTATTATGAGGAAATGGCTCATGTGATTGTGGAGGCAGAGAAGTCCCACTATGTGCTCTCTCCACGCTGGAGACCTGGTGATATAATTGCAGTCTGAGTCTAAAGTCCTGAGAACCAGGGGAGCTGAGGATATAAATCTCAGTGCAAGGTCAGGAGAAGATGTATGTCCCAATCCAGTAGACAGACAGGAAGGAAAAGGGGAGAATTCGTCCTTCCTCCATCTTTGGTTCTATTCAGGCCCTCAACAGATTGGATGAGGCCCACCCACTTTGGGGCAGGCAATCTACTTTATTAAATCCACTGATTCAACTGCTAATCTCATAGACACACCTAGAAATAATTTAATCTGGGTATCCTATGGCTTAGGCAAGTTGACACATGAAATTAATCATCACAGTATTGTTGAATATAGCTATAATTTTCATTTTCTCTACAGACTTCTCTACAGTATTTCATTTTGTGAGTATTTTACAAATTTATCTATACATTTTAATATTGAAGGCAATATTAATGGTAACTTTGATTGCTCTTCTTTCTCTCTCCCAATTATAAACAGTGCTCCCATGTACATTCCTGAGAATACTGTATACATGTCAGGATGTTTATCTTCAACTTTACTATATAATGCTATACAATGCCAAATTCTTTTCCAAAGTGGTGCTATCAATTTACATTCACAGTAGCAATGTATCAATTATTCTATTTGTTTCTCATTGTCAGACTACTGACTAATTTTTGTCAATATGGTGAATGTGAAATGATAGCTAACAAGCAAATTGGGACTTTAGTCCTGCAACCACAGGAACTGAATTCTGCCACAACCATGTGAGCCTGGAAGAGGACCCTGAGCTCCAGAATGAAACGCAGCTTGGCTCCTACCATGACTGCACTTGGTGAGACTCTGAACGGGGGACCCAGCAAAGCTCTGCCTATATCCTGACCCACAGAAACTGACGTAATAGATTCATTTTGTTTTAAACCATTAAGTTTGTGTGAATTAGTTATTCAGAAGCACAAAACCAAAACAATATTGGATCCGTGGAGAAGGAAATATAATTCCAATAAATTACTTGGTTCTGCAGTAAACAGAATTTATATAGTCTATGAAAAGGCTGAGAGCAGGAGGTTTTCTTTTTTCATTGAAAAAAAAATCTTGTGCTGGTCTTAAATTGGCCTAGTTTATTAGGAGATAACAGCTTCCACTTAACCCACATGATTTGA
The DNA here is from genome assembly GCF_040802235.1 of Manis javanica. Classification (NCBI taxonomy): domain Eukaryota; kingdom Metazoa; phylum Chordata; class Mammalia; order Pholidota; family Manidae; genus Manis; species Manis javanica. The sequence continues at coordinate 90,494,745 of NC_133166.1, forward strand.
GGGGACACTTCCCAGAAGAGGAAAACAATACATTTCTACGATGCCAGTGCAAGTAGAAAAGACAAAAGTATATCTAAAAGGAAATGATATTTTCATTATTTTCAGATATCTGTATATTAAACCATTTAAAAATTAGAACAGTACATAAATGCAGCAAGTAATTAACATGAAGATCAATATAAAATTATAGTTTCTTATATCAGTAAAAATTACAAAATAAAGTGGACTGTTCATTCATGGTTGCAACAAAAGACATACCAACAAAATAACCAAATGGAAATAAACCAAAATGGAAAAAAAATAAGATGAACATGAAAGAAAGTTGAGACATTCCTTGTACCCAGTTGACTGTCCTGAAGGGTAGTATAGCCATTACATCCTAATAGGTGCTTATTTCCTGAGAAAAAATATTTCACACTAAGATTACTAGCTTAATAGGATCTTCTTTTCTACCAGTACCTACAATCTACTACTCAATGATTCTCAAAATTTAGTGTGCATAAGAATTACCTGGAAATATTTATTGAAATATTTATTGCAAGATACCACTGCCAAGAGATTCCAAATCAGTATCTCTGAGTAGAACCTAATCATCTACACTTTAACTTGGAAAAACACTGCCGTAGCCCAAAGGAATCTCAGTTCTATCTAGAGATATGCAGAAGAGAGATTTCTGGGATTGAATATTTTTCTGGCAGTCCTCAACCAACGTCAGAGTAATGAGGTCCTGCGTATGTTTACTTGCAGCTCTTAAGACTGTTTGTGCCTAGGGGACTACATTTGTGCCTAGTACTTGTATGAGGTTCTATGTGAGGAATCCTAATATGCCCTATGTTTGTGCATTCTCCCGGCTTCGTCTGAGTTCTTTACGTTCTGTGAGTTTGGGAGGGAAGTAAGAAGGTAGCGATGGCATCAAGGACAAGTGGGAGGCAAGGCAAGGGGACCTGTAGCCTAGTCTGAGAAGGGGAGACGCCCAGGCATTATACAGGAGAATACGCTCAGTTCTTTGTTTGGCAACAGTTGCTTAGCTATCAATGAACCAGAGCAGGAGACCAGAACGGAACCGTGACTCCCACCCACCCTGAGTTTGGGTTCCCTCCAAAACCATTTCTCTTCCGTATGTGGAAGCAGTGAGCCGCACAGAGGTTATAAATAGACTTCAGGAAGCTCCCTCCACACTCTGGAGCCTGAAGTGGTCATTCCTGAGCCTCTTGCTTCTTCTGCCTTAGGTCAGACCTCCCTCCAGTTCCATGGGAGGCTTTGAAGGTCATCTGTACCCAGGGCTGTCTCTCTTCTTCTATGGACTTTATCAGGCACGACTCATCTCCAGGGCCTTGATATGCAACTACGCTGTCCAATATCCACCACGCCATCCCTGGACCAAAGGAAGATGGGCGAGGCTAAGGCAGATATATTGTGTTGGGTCAGTGAAGATATTGAGCGCCTGCATTTTAGTAGCCCAAGAGCTGCATAACATTCGTGGACAGTTTTACTTATCAGCAAGAGATATCATCAGAGAAACTTGTTATACCACAAACAGTGGCAGCATCTCACTCTCTATATGACCTTCTTCCTGAGCAAGTGTGCAGATGCGGTAAGCAAGAACCTGCTGCCCCAGAGGTGTGCAGCTCCGGAGCAAGGTGCCCAGGCCCTGGGCATATTTCTCTTTCTGCTCCTGATGGTGTGTCACATGCAGGACTCAGAGGGAGTGGAGCTGCAGGCTCACCTCCTGCACATGCAGACCATGTTACTGCTGATGCTGGTGGTGATTGCAGAGCTGTGGGCTCCCAACATGCCTCAGCTCTGGGTGATGAAGGCCTTGTTTTATATGATAGCAGGCTCATGGCTGATACAGACAGGCTCCTTGCTGTACAAACCAATCTCTGGCCATAAATGGATGGATGATGACAAACACAACACCATGTTTGTCACCACCTTCTTCTGCTGGCATGTGGCTTCCATTGCCATTTTGATGATCTGGATCCATGGTTCCTCCTTTTTGTTCTATTGTTACATTTGTTAATGTCTGAACCTGGGTGAGCTCGAATGGTACCTGTCACCTGCACATCGTGGAACAGCTGGATGAGAAGTTGTGAGAAGTGGAGCTGTGAGAGAGGAGGAACAGCCAAGGCAGCGGGCTCAGCAGGGATGAGCACACGCCTCTCCCCACTTCTGACTTCTGTCATTTGCTGAGTAGTGTGCAGAGGAAAGGTGAATGAAACACGAGGCCTGTGACGGGGGCCAGGGCCTTTGCTCTCAGCTCCCTTCCTCCCCACCTCTGCTCGCTCTGCACAACCCCAGCCAAGGCAATCTGCTCGCCCTGCTCTTCTCTGCCTTCCCCACTACTCTCCCAGGAAAGCATGAAAATAAATACGCTATATACTGCCTTTGGGTCTTTACAATGTCCCTGACCCACCACAGAGATACCGACCACTAGTCACATTTAGTACATCGTAACAGCTTACCCATCCTCATCTTTTCTCATTCTGGATCTCTTTAATACTCCTACTAAAGAACTGTTATTTTGACTGTATAGAACTTACAGAACTGTTACTGCATTCTTCCTTTTGGTTACTTTATGATTTACCAAACATAAGTTTTGAGATATGCTTAATATACAAAAATCGTACATACATTTTGATGTGTGGACATACATGGCACCATGATACCATCACCACGATCCTTAAAGGCTAGTTCTTCAGCAGGGAGTAGTAGGATAGAGCCACACCCTGCGTGTAGTGAGGACTTAAAAAGGCTCGTCTGCTTCTAAAATTTCTCCACCCCTGTCTCCCAAGGTGTAGAGTCTGTCAGACTCTCACTGCTCAGTACAAAGCTCAATCAATTTCCAAGTAGCCAACTCACCTGGACCCACTCCTTTCTGGTTCTCATGTACCACAAAATTCAGTGGCTTGTTTATTTCACGTACTTTTCTTTTTAATCTTTACAACCCTCTTATCAGGTAGGTTTACAGATAATAATCTAAAACTCAAAAGAGTTAGGAAGCTGACTTAAGGCAGTAGATATTTAGCTATGTCACAATGCTGTAGATGAGTATCAAGGGGGGTGAAATTCTGAGTAGTAGAGTTAAATTAGTGGGGATTTGCAAAAGAATGTCATTATGCCACCCACCCTGCTTCTCTCCTGCTGTCCGCAGGATATGGAGAATCTGTCAAGCTTCCCTTCTCCTGGTCACAACTCAAATATCTAGGCTCAGGGCAGAGTGAGGCTGGGCAGGGATCCAGAGGATGTCATCCTTCTCGTCCTCTTGCTTCCGGTTCTTAGGATAACGACATGTATCCCTCTTCCTTCGGTTCTGGCCTTACTCTTCCTTGTTAATTTTCTTGTTCAAAAGTCAAGGTGTAGCAGGGATGAATTACTATCTGGTTGTTAAGGGCCTCCTCCCTCTGGTTTTGGGGGCTTGTGAGCATTCTGAGTGACTGCAGGGGGAGGAGGAGCCTCCCAGTGTCCTTAGATGAAGCTCAGCAATGCCTTAGGATGTGGATGGCAGGCGCGGGCTAGCAGCCAGTGTGTGGCCAGCAGGCCTCTCTGCACGGAAGGCAGACACTTGCACAGTGCGGTGATCAGCAAACAGCGCTGCTCTCCACCGGAGATGAGCCGTGGTTCCCTGGGTGGAAATAAAATATTCCTCAGGCATTAGTACATCTTCTGTGCTTCTCCTTGGACCTGGTGACCAGTGAGCTCTGCAGTTTCCCCTGGAGGTTCTGCCCTGTCCCTGGGTGTCGCCTCGGGGACCATCCCCTTGTTTCTCCCCCACGGCCGCGGGCTCTTTTCAGTCCTCGCCCAGCTTCGCAGTTCCTCCTTCCTGTAGCCTGCTTGGAGCTCCTCTAGAGTCTGGAGTCGGGGGCGGTAGGGAATCCGCTTTTCCTCTACATTCTTTCCTAGTGATATGAGGAAACTGTTTTCTACTTCTCTCAGACCTCCTCTTTTTGATATTAACAGCATGTTTTATGTATTTTTACCTAAAACTTGACTTTTTTACTATTACAGTCTGACCTCATCTCAAGGCAATATCTCTCACTAATTAGGGGAAAAGTTACATACAAGGGCAGAGAATTAAAGCTCAAATATTAATACTTCGAGATACTATCTCTCTATAAAGGTAAAAGTTGAAGAGATACCAAAACCACTTGCTGAAAGATCTGTCTCATTTCTGGGTACTTTTGAGGTCCTGTTAGATATTTTCAACTCATCTTGTATAGCAAATTAATGCCTTCAAATATGATTATGCCTCACAGCATGTATCTTTGCGGTAAAAAAATTAAATATTAGCAGAGGCCTAAAAAGCCACAAAAGATTATTCCTGAAGCCTGACATAATGGTAGAATGAAGATGCCTGAAGTTCGGATGACAAGGACCTTTCTGCATTCCTCACATCACAGTAGATGTGAGCAGTCTGACAGCAATTCTAATCACCAGAATGGAAAACCGAAGGTAAATTTGGGGAAAAACAAAACCAAAAAACCCAGTTTGGGAAAGAAAGGTGTAATCTTCACCACTATCCACCAGAGGGCACCATTTTACACGCGCCCAGAAAGTGTACTTGCTCTCCATTTGGTACTGAATTACCAATTTAAAACAAATGAAAGAGGGAAGAAGAGGGGAACAAAAATAAATAAGTGTTGTTCAAGCATCCAGTAAACGTAATGAAGGTCTGTTTGTTTCCTGTTAAACTTTGATGTGTAGCTATGAATAATCATAGAATTCAATATATAAGATTATATACATAGATATATAGAAGTATAGATATCTATGTATAAATATAGAGATATTTACACATGCATAGATATACAGATGTGTGTGTGTATCCCTAAAACACAATAGTGTCAAAATGTTCCTTAAGCTAAAATGGCTGCTTTTTAGCAACTCCATAAAAATCATCAAAATGCTCTTGTTCAGCACATCACATAATAGGCTTTCAATAGCTGGAGAATGAGTAAATAAAATATCTAATACAGGTGTAGCATAGATGAAATATTGTTTTAATTTTGATCTGGGTTTTGAAGCATAAGTAGGAATTTGTTAGAGGAATTCAAGAGAGCCATTCTAAGGTCTTAAACATTCATATACTCAGACACTGAAGCTTAGCAACCACATGCCTGAAAGTGCAGTTCCAGTGATGGGATTTCATGGTCCAACAATACCAGAGAAAACTATTGAGTTCCTTGCCTGCTAGGAAGGATGGCTAAGGAAGAGCCACACAAAAGTGTTATATGGAAATTGTGATAATCTGATATTCAATATGAAGACAGAAAATCATAAATGTGCTCTTACTAATTGAATGGGATCATTGTGCCAGCAACAAAAAATGCTCATAGTTGTTTATATTGTAGACAGTATTCACTATGCTATGGTACACACTTAATATACTAATTATTAAGCTTTTAAACCTTACATACAGAATTATAAATATAATTTTATTTGAAATGGCTACTGCTTGTTCATTATTTTTCAATAAAATCATACATTTAGATAGATCAAATTTTCTTAACAGATACCATTTCCATATTTTGTTAATTAAAATTCCTAGACATTGCATATTATGAGTTGTAAGTATCATTCTTTTAAATACTTTAAATATCTAACAAGGCAGATTCACAAGCCTAACAAAGCAAATTCTCCTAAGAGCTTAAAAGGCTCTTGTAAACTTGTCATATTTTAAAATAAAAGCAAAACAAATTTTAAACATTTTGTTTTATAAAAACAGCATATACAAAATAGCACACATTTTTCAGAAGTACATTTACATGAATAAAACAAAGGGCAACATTTTTTATTATGCTTGGGTTTAAAATTACCCACCCAGCCAAAAGAAATAAAATTACTACCTCCAACTTCTTGAGGCTTCACTGTCCAAAACTCAGAATCCTCATTACATATTTTAGGTCAAAGAATATAGGACTAAAGGCGATGTTCTATGACTAACCCTGCAGCTGTTGGGTACATTTCTTTCCATGAGGTTTTTACTTTTTAACTTTGGCCAGGACTTGACCAATCACCAATCACAAAAGATTGTACTTCTTATAACTCAGAATTTTTCCCTGACATGAAATCTTAATTAAACAGGTTATTTTAGTGGCAGACTTTCAAGTTTTTATTCTCTTTCTGTTGCACCAATATCTAATAGGACGAAACTGCACCTCCCTTGACTTTAAAACTTGTAAGTATTGCACTGACCACCATTCTCAAGTCTTTGGTTAAAACCTATTAAACTGGCGAAAATAACAACAGTAGGGATAAGGCATGAATTCCATGTGCTGTGTCCTCTCCTTATGTAACTAACCAGAGGCCTTAGCAAAGAGGAAGTTCTGAATCAGGAGGCTGCAGTTCTGCCCAAGAGAAGTCTGTAGTCTGTCAGTATTACAGACATACTGACATATAAAAATAACCTAAAGCTTTTTTAAGTTAATGTTGGGATGACTGTATGTCACTTTCTCTGTCTGTCCCTCACCCTTTTCCAATGCCCCAATCCCTCAATTAGACAATTTCTAGCTCTTTATGTTTGTGCAGAACTTAAAGCTTTCCATATTATCTTCACATCCATTTCTCAGCTGAATTGAGCAAACACCGTTGAGCACCTACTGATGCTAGACACATCAAGCTGAGTTGGACCTGGACTACCTCCTCCATGCCATTTCCTTCCAGGCGAGTTCATTTAATTACTAAAAATGATTTCAGATGCCTGTTTGACGGAACAGATTGGGAAGGAGGCAGCTGCTTCAGTTCATTGCCATTCAACTTTCTGTTTAATAACCTCTCAGTCCCTCTCTGAACCTGGGGTCACTCTTGCATTGCTAAATATAGCTCCCAGTGGGTTTGCAAACTATTGCACTTGATGACCCTATGATAACAGGCCCAACAAAGAATCTGTGGGTTGGATCATTCTGATATCTACAGTGCCATAGCTGCTGTTATGATATCCACGTATACTTTGTCTTTGGTAGTTAGCATCACATCCCATTGAAATCAAGCCTCATTTTCAAAAGAAAAGTCCTTGGTGGAGGGTCTGATTGCTGAGTCTAGGATAGGCATCCATGTCCTTGCTGCCAGAGCAGAAGGAGGGACTTTCTGGCCCCCTCTGGTATCCACAGTGGGAGAGTGTTCAAGAGACAGGATGGTTTTTCACACCAAACAGGAAGGGTGGCCAGAAGCCAAGTGGCCAAAACAACACAACATAAAACTTTACTAAATGCACTTGTTTCTGACCCACTCAGTGTTTAGGGCCCCCTTTGGGCTAACTCACAGGTATCCTAGGACATTGGAAGAAAGGATCTAAGTGTGGTAAATCAGACCCAAAGCCAGGACTACCCAAAAATGATTTACCTATCCTTGAAGAGGACAAGAGCTTAGTCTTCAAGCCTGTTTAAGGCAATAAAAAATGAATAACAAATGTTAATTTCCATATTAAACAATTCTACCATTTGTCTTACTATAAGTTATTCTCTGTGACCAAATTCATGCTGAGTTCTAAATTTCCAACTTGCAACAAACATTTTAGACTTTGGTAAGTTGGAAATATTCTAGAAAATTCTTCAGTCTCCTTTCTTGTCATTTATGATTATTCCTCACTTCGAGGACTGTTTGTATGTGGATAAAAAGTTTTCTGCTCTTTCCTTTGAGTTCGTCATGATAGCTCATAAGGAGACCTGGCCCAGTTTACAGTTGAAAAACATTATACCATCTTGGGAAAAGTTACAATGAAAAACAAATATAACTTCTTTCCCATATTGCCTCTTGCTTGCTTCTGTCTTTTCTGGAGTGACTGGTCTAGGTGAATGGGAGACTGACAGGGTTAGAAAATTTGGGATTAAAATTGGTCACAGAAAATCTCCACATGTGCATGCTATGATTTGAAGAAAATATTAAATAACTTTGTTTTTATCTTCTGTTAAAATTCTTAGAATGTAGGAAGCTTTCTTCCACATAGTTCCTTTCTGCATATATATTGTTTACTTCTTTTATAACATCTGTGGGAAAGAAAGCCTAATTAAACAAATAAAGGTACACACAAGAAGTGGTGGGAGGAGTTATACAGAAAAATAGATCATAGTGAGGAAGTCCAAGGAGCTTATTTTAAGTCCATTAAAATTCATTTTCATGTGAAAAGAAGCTTTGCCTTACTGACATATTTGAAATGACAGGCTCTTGAATCAAATAGGCAATGCAGCACTTTCAATGAAAAAGAGGTGATGGTAACTTCTTTTAGCAGGGCCGCGAAGTAAATGAGAACAAAGTATAAACACCTCCTCCAGCGTCTTTGTCATGGATGGCAGCTAATGTTTATTCTATCTCTTTTCAAAGCCAGTGGGTAATGAAGTAACTCCCAGCCACCCAGTGGAAACCATCTGGGAAGCAGGAGAGGGGCTGGAAAACAAAACTTGGATATTAGGTTTAATTTTCCAAGCTTATCCAAAAGACAAGTCATTAAACATTCACCAAGTACCTGTTCAATTTCTAGAAGGATATTAGATACAAAAGACACATTAGAAATAAATGAGCAGATCCTTGCTCCCCACAAGCATAAGGTCAAGTTAAAGGGAAAGAACTTAAACTCAGGATCTATACATGGACAACACTTACAGAGAACCTGCCAAAGCATACAGAATAGTGTATGGACTAAAAGCCTAAGTATCAGAGGTGTCCGGTACAGTCAAGGGAATCAAGGAGATGGAGTAACAAAGACTTATGTTCAGACTGAGGTCTACACCAGTGATTAGAAGACCAAATCCTGATAGAATCTGGAGCCCTTATGGGAGGTGTCACTGTGTGGTCACAAAGGGTGGGGTTCTGCTGATGGGGAGCAAATTCTGCCCCTAATCCCAGTGGCAGGAAGAGCATGACAACATGAGCAATGCTGGTGAGTCTTAGAGAAGGATGTCTCCTAGGCTTTGAGCCCTTAGATAAAGTAGACCACCCTCCTTCCCAATTGTTAACAGCTCTGAGTCTTCAGGGACACCGTGTGTGGCTTTGTTATTTATGCCTTTTGTTTACCTTCACTTCTTCTCCCCACTTACCCCCTCCACCTCATGCCATCAGATCTTTGAGTCTAGGACAGGGCCCCATTCATAGGACAACTAAGGCAACCAAAAGCGAGATAGTAAAGGGTAGATTGGGCCATCATGTGCCATACCTCCTCTTGGGAGAAGGCTAGCATGAGGTTTGGGGTTATCCAATGATTTGTTCCCAAGTCGGTATTACCATGGTGTGGAATAAGTGATTGAAAGCCTTCTCGAAGTATTGGGAAGTCTGAAGGCAGAGCAGGTGAGAATGGCAAAACAGGAATGAAGACCTGGAGGATGGGGAAAGGGAGGATGTGGAGAGCCTGTTCCTCCACCCCATGCAGGCCATCCTGTTAATGGCAAGCCCTAACATAGTCAAGCCACTGGTCACCAGCAGTGCGTGTAGCTATGGAACATACAATTGATTGGGGAATTTCTGCCAAACCCCACTGTCCTGCATTCAGATGGTCTCAATAATCTTATTAAACAAATCCATGCCAGGCTCTCTGAATGCTGGCCAAATAAATGGAAAAAGGCCCAGAAGATAGAAGCTCTTCTCTTGAAAGAACAATTCATTCAACCTTTATAGAACTTAGACATTGGGCAAACACTTTTAGTGCCTGTGGGAAGAAGGAAGGAAAGGCAAAGTCCCTCCTCATAGAGCTCAGTCTCTTAAGGAAGACAGATTCATCAATGGATGAAAACAACGACTTGTTAACCAGGGGGGCTAGATATCAATTTTACCATTGTGGAAGATTCTACCATGTTTGGTTCATCAACATTATATGTGAGCCAATTCCTGATGGGTGACTAGTATTTTGTTAAGCAGATAGTGGTTGAGAGGACATTTTGGGCTATGGGAATGCAGGAACAAAGACATGGAGGTTGGACATAGGAAAATGTTCTGACTGTAAACAGGAGACAGCATGATGCGGAGTGGTGGGAGACAAGGCTGGGAGGGAACTCAAAATCCAGATCCATTGTCATCTCAGATACTAAGGAGCTTGCACTTTATTTTAACTTGTAAGACATTGAGGAGTGCTTGGAAGGGAAACAGAATGGAGCTAGGGAGACCATTTTAAGAGACTTAAGGCAGTAGTCTAGGTGAGAGAGGATAGGGGCCTGAAATAAGAGAGTGAGTTTGTGGAGGGAGAGGAGAGGACAGATTTCAGGGAAATGTAGAAGGAAAACCGCATAGCATGGTCCACCATTGCACATGGGAGTAGAATTTGAGAGAGAGAAACAGAGAGCAAGAGAGGAATCAATGATTTCTAGGTTTCTGGTTTAGACAATTGGATGAGCGGTGGTTCCAATAACTAAGATTGGAAATACAGGAAAAGGAGCAGGTGGGGAAGCAAAATGGTCAGATCAGCTTTGCAAATGTTGAGATGGAAGTGCTGGCAGATGTCCGGGTAGAGATGTCCCATGGCCCATTGGATGCTTAGAACTAGAGCCAAGGACAAGGAGTCTGGACTGAAAACAGATTTTGCAATCATCTATGTGGAATAGATTAACTTAATCAGGGAATGCTTATAAAAAGAAGAGCAGGGAGCTAAGAAAGGAGACAGAAAAAGACATATGAAAGTTTACAACAGTAGGCAAGAAAAAAAAAGATAAAAAAATACTGTGAAAAGAATCTGTGAACAGAAGGCAAGAACTGACATCAGCTCTGTTACAATCGTGTCTGTTCACCTGGGACTCTATTTCCATTTTTATTACATGAAGACAATACCCCATACCCACCAAGCATCATCAGGAAAAGTGAGGGAGGGGATTACTTGGTTTACTTGTGTTATCATAATTGCACTCTAGTGATTGTGAGTAGCACTTACTACATTTGCCAGACATTTAACTTAGACTGAGAGAGAGGACTACTGTGCAGTGTTTATGTTGCTCACTGATAAGTCTTTATAAACTTCAGGTAGGATGGAAAAATGCTGGCCCATTGATTAAACAATCAGCTTATTATTCACTAGTTGAATATCGTGTGTTAAAGAGCAAAGACTGCGACTTAGAGTAAATGTAGAGGGGTCCCCTTGTCTGCCTGTGGTCTCTGTGCTTGGCTTTGTGACGTTCTGCATTTATCTCCTTGAATGAACTGGGTAGCACCGGGACTAAGCCTGAGTAGAACAATGAATGTTCTGCATAGCCAAATCTGTATTTAAAAAGTCTCTTGTTGGGAGTTAATGTTGGGCCCAAGCCAACACGCTGAAATTCGACCAGAATAAATGTAAATTCCTGCCATGGTGTCTGAAAAGTTACTGTGTAAATAAAGGATGATGGAGTTCAGAATGTCACTTGAGAACACTGAAGCCAGGTCCATCTCAGGCCACACTAATAGAACATACAATATGACCAACTTGTCTTACACGCTGCCCCGGGAAGCATGCAGAGTACTTGACACTCCTGGGTGTCACTCCAGCCATGAGGGTGGCACCAGACGGAAAGGAGGCCATGTGAGGAATGGTTGAAGAATTGCTTAGTGACTAGCCAGAGGGCTTGCAGGTAAGCAGGTCGTGATGTCTTTATAATGGAAGCATGGTTCCGTTTAAGAGGACTTAGATGGATTCTGTCAAGCTTCAGAGGGCAGAAGTTCTACAAATGGGAAGAAGATAAAAGAAGGCAGTTCACAGCAGAAAAATCTTTCTAACCATTTTCTCTCTTCATAAATGAAATGGGCAGCCCTGTGAGGCAGCGAGCTCTCCACAGCTGGGGGTGTTAAAGCAGAGTCATATTGCAAAGGAGAGTCCTGGAGACAGGGAGAAACTGAGTTAGGGGATCGCAAAGGCCATCACCACGCTGAGATTTGGCTCTGTGAAATTACCCATTCTGTTGCTTTTTTATATTATATTTTCTTATCCTAAATATAATCCTGGTTCATGAAGGGGTTTTTTTTCTCCCCATATAGAGATAATCGGTTCTACAAATCTTACAATTCTGCTAGAAGATGAGATCTTTGCCGATTTTTTCAACACATTTCTTTCTCTCCCGGTAAGCATTCCCAGAATGAAATCCTAATGTTTCATCAGCAGCTGAATAATGAATCTCACTGCGCAGGGTGCCTTTTTTTTTTTCTCATAAACTTCTTACCAAATCAAAACTATTTCAATTTGAGCAAATAAATATGAACCAGAATCTTCTCTAAAATATCCAGGAGCTTCCCAATATTGATATAATCAAATCTCAGTTCCCCAGGTTCCTTAATTGCCTTTGCCCATCCACAGTTATTTCCCATCACACCCGTCACACCCTCTGCGGGTACCCAGGGCTGCGGAGACAGTAGCTCTACCCTCGGGGAGCCCATCTGGCTCTCCCACCTGGGCATCTCTCCTTGGCTGTATTGTTGGTTCACTAGTTCCACCTACCAATGTCTTAAGCACTTTTTAAATCTCTGCTTAAATCCTGTTCCTAAGGAATTCATAGGTCCTCCCAATCAGAACCTGTTTCTCCCTGCCCCTTGGCACTCTGCAACTCTCTCGTGTTACATGTGCGTCTCCCCCACTGGATTTTGAGACTGTGAATTCCTGCAGGACAAGGGCTGTGGGTTGTTCATTCTGCTCTACTCCGTTCACCAGGTGTTTAGCACATAGCAATTGTTCAGTTGTTGGCTGGAATCAAACATATGTATGTTTCAAATCTATATAATTAAAACAAACCTCAAGCATCAAAGTATTCTTCAACCCAAATCTAGACTACTCCCACATGTTTTGTGGTTTAAATCTTTGGTTACATCTTAAGGCTGCTGCCTTATAAATTGTGGCTCATCTCAGTGTGCCCTTCTCCATGGAACACCACCTGTGGAAAGGTGAAATCTATACAACTGGGAAAATACACTGTTTTACCCCCACAAACGTCTATTGGCTGGTTTCTTAGGGCTACCACGGGGCTGAGTACTGAGGATGCAGACACTGATGGTGCCATCCCTGTCCTCAAGGAATTCCCAGGCTAATGTGAGAGACTGATGCTTACGTGCAAAAAGGATTGAATGTGACAGGATAGAAGTCTCTAGGAGGCAGCAAAACTACAAGTGCATTGAAGGGAGAGGCCACCCCTACCTGGAAGGGTCAGGAAAGATGAAGTGAAGAGGTGATGCAGGCCAAGTCTTGAAATAAGATTATTCATCTGACAGTTGTCTGGGGAAGAAAATGGGGAGGGAAGGGCAGACAAAGAAATAGGAGGAGAAGACTGGGAGCTTGAGTATCAAGAAAAGCAGAGGCCTTAGAGCAGAGTATGTAAAGGCACCAAGGAGTACGATCCCATGGCCCTTTGGGGGAAACTCTTAAGTCATTCAGTAAGGCTGAAGGAAAACTTGAGAGGCAGTCATAGAAAGAGATGAGGCCACCCAGTCAGGTTGGGCCAGGCCCTCAAGAGCTGGCAGGCCATGCTTAGGAGTTAGGTCATCATTTCGAGGTGAGAGAGGCAGTGAAGGGTTGTAACATGATCAGACTTCCATTTGAGAAAGTTGTTTGGCCAAAGTCTGGCCGTGGGCTGGGCTGTCAGGGAGCCATGGTGGAGGCAGGGAGACCAGTTAGGAGATAGTTTCAGTACTCTAGATGGGGGGTGGTGAGGGTCTAAAGGCAAAAGGATGAGAGGATGGGACAAATAACAGGGATTTTTTACAAAGCAATATAGGGTCTTATCACTGAATGTTGGGAAGGTGTAACAAGAAGGAAGGAGCCAGGACACAGGTTTGGGGACCTGGTGGATGGTGGTGCAGTGACACAGTAAAGCAGGAAGGGGCCTCTAAGGGCCTTAGGCGGTCCTCATTCACACTTTTGCCTCTGCCATTGTCTTAGTGGAAGGTTGCAGAAGTCATAAAGCATTTCAGTTTTTCTACTGATTAACACAATTTATGCAGCCCACAGTAATGTTCTAGAAACAGAGGGAATGAGATGGGAAATGCAATCCCAGCCAAGAATGTTAGAAAGTCATTGCTATTTCGGTAGCTGTGGTCTATTTAGAGTAACAGAATACCGCTGTCAGGTTGCAAATTTTTACCACTTAACTTCATGATCACCTGTGAGGTTGACATCATTCCCTTCTTACAGGTGGATCTCAGAGGTTAAAGGACTTGCCTAAGATCATGTGGCAAGTCTGGGGGCAGTTCTGGGAGCTAACCAGGTCTTGAAACTCTGGGCCTGGTGCATTTTCCATTTCAACCTCATGCCTTTTGTGTTATGAGTGTCCCTTGGTGAATCTGTTCCACACACTTCTCCCACAGAATGACCTCACAGTCACACCATGAAGGTAATTTCACAGGCCAGGCAGGTAGGGTCACATCAAACACTGAGTGCAGAGCAAGGGGGGGTCACTAAGGAATCTCCTTTACGGACTGACATTTGTGGAGTGCAGGCCACACCATCAACTTCCTGGTTTTTTTTGAGAAGAGTGAAGGTTTTATTTTTTCCCAGTTTTTCTGAGCCGTGTTGACCAACAACACTGTTGGGTTTACACAGTGACTTGACATATGCATATTCTGCAAATGATCAAATGATGGGTAAACATCCATTCCCTCAAAGAGTCAGAAAAATATGTTTCCCTTGTGACGGGAATGTTTAGGGTTTACTCTTTTAGCAAGTCAGTATGGCCACATAGCATTGTTAACTGTAGTTGCCACACTGTACATTATATCCGAGGAGTTATTTATTTTATAACTGATGTTTGTACCTTTTGACCCCTTTCCTCCAATTCCCCCTCCTCTGGTAACTACCAGTCTGTTCTCTGTATCTATGGAGTTTTTAGGTTTCACATATAGTGAGAGCATATGATGTTCGTCTCTGACCTGTATCATGTAGCATAGTAACCTCTAGGTGTGTCCATGGTGTGGAACATGCTGGATCTCCTTTTCTCTGGCTGAGTGCCATTCCACTGTGTGACTGTGTCTTGGCTGTTGTGAATAATGCTACCGTGGACACAGGGGTGCAGGTATCTCTTCAAGATCCAGATTTCTTTTCTTTCATCCCCAGAGGTGGAACTGCTGAGTTGTATGGTATTTCAATTTTTAGTGTTTCGTGGAGCCTCCGTACTGTTTTCCACAGACATTCCCACCAGCATATGAGGATTCCCTTTTCTCCACATCCTTGTCAACACTTATTTCTTGTCTTTCTGACAGTAGCCAGAAAGGTGTGAGGTGCTGTCTCATCGTGGTTTTGATTGGCATTTCCCTGATGATCAGTGACTTGGAGCGTCTTTTCATTAACTGTTGGCCTTCTGTATGTCTTCCTTAGAAAAATGTCCACTTACTTCCTCTGCCCATTTTCAGTGGGATTGTCTTGTTCTATTGAGTTGTATGGGTTCTTTACATAGTTGGGATATTAATCCCTTATCAAATACATGCTTAGTGGATATTGTTTTCACGTTCCATAATTTGCCTATTCATTTTGTTGATGGTTCCCTTTGTTGTGCAAAAGCCTTTTAGTATAATGTTGTCCCACTTGTTTATTTTTGCTTTTGTTGCCTTTGTTTTTGGGGTCAAATCCAAAAAATCATTGCCAAGACCCATGTCAAGGAGTTTACCCACTATGTTTTCTTCTAGGAGATCTATGGTTTCAGGTTCTTTAGTTCATTTTTTAGTTGATTTTTGTGTATAGGGTAAGAAAGTGGCCCAGTTTCATTCTTTTGTGTAGCTGTCCAGTTTTCCCAACACCAGTTATTGAAGAGGCTGTCTTTTCCCCATTGCATATTGTTGGTTCCTTCATTGTAAATTAATTGATTATATGTTTGTGGGTTCATTTCTGGGCTCTATTCTGTTCCATTGAACTGTGTGTCTGTTTTTATGCCTATACTGTGCCATTTTGATCACTGGCTTTGTAGTACAGTTTGAAATCAGGAAGTGTGATGCCTCCAGTTTTGTTCTTTCAAAAAATTGCTTTGGCTGTTTGTGATCTTTTGTGGATCCACACAAATTTTAGGATTGTTTTTCTGTGTCTGTGAAGTATATGTTAGGCTGGAGAAAGGAAAAACAAGGACATGCAAATAGAACAGAGAGATGCCATAGGGGGAGAACAGACCAGACCCCAAAGTCCATGCCATATATGGAAAGGGGGCAGCTCTCCCTGAATTCCATTCTGATGTGCCAACTAAGACCCCGATGTCAGCCTCCTCCCTCTTGGAAGGAAAAAAAGTTTCTGGTTGTCTATTATGTCACCTTTAGCCAATCATACCTCTCCATACCCCCTAGGATAGCTCGCCCACTCCTCCCCCTCCTAATCCCTTATAAGTGCCCCACCTCCCTAACTGGGCGTGACTTCTCCAACTTGTAGTACCCAGGCCTGAGAACATCACCCAGGGGGTATTTAAATAAATTACCTGGCTCTTTGTTGCCTCTCTTTGCCTGCTTATTTCGGCTAGAATTTATCTTACAGTATACCATTGGGATTTGACAGGGATTGCTTTATAGAACCTGTAGATTTGAGTGGTATGGACATTTCAACAATATTCTTTCAATTCATGAAAATGGAATTTTTTTTTGTTTATGGGTGTCTTTTTAAATTTATTTCATCAATGTGATAGTTTTCAGACTGCAGGTCTTCCACTTTCTTGGTTAAATTTATTCCTAGGTATTTTATTCTTTTTGATGCAGTTCTAAATGGAATTGCTTTCTTCATTTCTCTTTCAATACTGACTGAAGAAAACACGGGAGACCTGAATGGCCAGTACTTGGCTCAAAATTGGAGTAAATACAAATCTCTAGCAAGAAAATAGAATCTTCAGGTGGTTTTGTGGACTGGGTCTAGAGATAGCATGGGCACAGGGCCCTCAGGTTTCCAGGGGCAGGAGGGAGCCTGAGTGGAGGGAGGGCAGATCTGAGCCTTGCAGCTGGAGGCACAAGATCCTGGCTGAGCAGGAAGCCACCACCCCCTCTCCTTCCCCAGTCACCTTCACAGCCAGGGTCAAAGGGGAGAGAAAGGGGGCACCACAGAGTGAAAAATTTGTGAGCTCCTAGTCTTGGGGAGATGATCAGACTGACATGATGTGCTAACTTCAGCACCTGTAACTTATCACAAATACTATGGGGACACTTTGAGACACTTTAGTGCCTATGGTGAGACTGCTAAGCTTAGACACCCGTAAACACAGAAGCCCTTTCCCATCAGTCTCAAAGCTGATTGCTTAGGCTGTTTCCGTGACAAACGAGGACAGTAGCCTAGAATTATCTATCAATTTTGCAGGCTTTATGCCCCCAGAAAGTAATTTGTTCTTCTAATCCTCCTATCCTTGGTCCTGTTTACTTTCTCCAGTTCAAAAACTTAGGTAAATACAAAGTTGTTTCTCTTTATGAAAAGGCTTCAAGCCTTTGCATTAGTTAACTCTCTAAGCCCTCGGAGGAATGAATAATGCAGTACACAAAGTAAATTAACACGCTAATGTCATGGGCTTTGGCCTTGGCCCACAGGCAAGATAACCCCCAGGTTGGGGCAGAGTGGAGCCAAAAGATAAATGAAACTTGCAGTTTAGTTTGTTTGGGTGTTTTTGTACAAGACAGGTTGATTTAGTGGAATACATTTGAGAATTAACGTCCCTTGAAACAGGAAAGCAAAGGAACCCCCTTTGCCCTGTGGCTGCAGATGGACCATGATGTATTCATGAAGAGAACTCTACCCCTTGGGCTGTTTCCTAGCTTTCTTTTGCAGGTCTTTGGCCAGACACCCTTTTACACTGTTGAAAATTCACAGTGGAGCTTGTGGCCAGAAATACCTTATGACTTGGTGAGTCAGAATCTTCAACGGTGGAGGTTTGGACGAGGGGGAAGAGGGAGCTGAATTGGATGTGTGGATTGGGAAACAGGGGAGGAGGAGAGGGACCTGAGGTGAGTAGGGAAGAAACTGTAAAGCAGGTGAGTAGAATAAATAGCATTAAGCCAGGTAGACATTTCTCCTCTTTGCATTTTTACCACCCGAGCAGGCAATTGCTGGTGAATTCTTTCCTCTATATTCTAGTCAGTGGCTAGCAAAAGGTATCCATCTCTCATGTCCACTGTGATTGTTGAGTAGTAGATGCTTGGAGCACTGTGTTGAGAACGCTGAGGTCACACCTAAGCTGAAAAGAGTCTGGGGATTGATTAGCAATGCCTGCCATGGGTGTGCGATAGGAAGTGGCAGCCCATGGGCCACAAGTGATTATTTGCATTATAAGGTATAGCTCAATGTAGGGTGCCACTCTGCACTCCCCAGTGGCTTCTGGACTATTCTCCTCCAGAGTCATGTCTTTCTCCAATCTTTTCTCTTAATATATTTCTCCTTTGTCATTGCCCCTTGTCTTACTCCAATCCTTTTTTTCTCTCCTTCCTGTCCTCCTACTATGTAGACATTAGGCCTCCTGATGGATTCCACATGCCATGCTCTACCAGTGGCAGGGAGAATCAGAAAGGTCCCTCTAAGCCATACTCACAAGGTTTCATTTTTCTATGGGATCTGGAGAGCTGAGAAGGATACTCCCCATTGGTTCTTATATTTGGTTTCCTCAGGAGAACCCTGAAACTTAAGAATTTTTTCTCTTCTCTGGTGGCTCAATCCCTCAGGGATCCATCCCATATGCTAAATGATGTTAAGTGTGAGTCTTCGTGTGTTTTTATATTTTTTCACCTATCATGCAGTTAATATGGGTTGGGGGCTCATGAGAAATTTTAAGTTGCTTACAAAGAAGCAAGTTGAATAATTATGACTCAGCACCACAGACCAAAATCTCTTCTGCCTCTCTTCTATCAAGCGAGACTTAGATCTTTTCTTCAATCTTCACCCAGGAATAAGGAAGATTTTTTGAAGAAAGACCAAGACTTTCTTTCCTACCACTTTTTAAGGAGCCTCAGCCCGAGTCTCCATTCCCCTTAGACACTAGTTCTTAATCAACACACCTCTCCTTTGGGCCAAAAGTGCAAGTGTGAGGCTATTTATTACCCCTTGCTAAGCTTCATTTCTTAACAATTCAGTTCCATTTTACTTTTCTGTTCCTATTTTGTTTGGACTCTAGATTGCAGAGTACAAAGGATTACTGACCTGGTTGGAAAAATACCGGTTACCTTTCTTCTGTAAAACCAACTTGTGTATGCATTACATTCTCTGTCAGGAGCTCATCAGTTTCATTAAGTCCCCAGAAGGAGGTAAGCATGAGGGTGTGTGTTTGAAGAAATATGGGAAGCCAGGTTGCATAATGATCCTGTGCCTGTCAGTCCTACAATAAGATACAAATACTGGCCACCTTTGTAGGTTTAGACGTGTGGATGGCTCAGCCTGTGTTGTGGCAGTAGGTGGAATCTTAGGTAGAAAAATTAGTAGCTGGAGCAACAAACTGGAATCAGATGAGCTGGGCTATTTGTCTCGTATAACCAGGAATGAATGAGTTAATGGTGGCCACAGAACATGGTAAAATTGCCTAGAATATGTCCAGAATCAAACATATCTCACCACCTTGCTACCACCTGGTCTAAGCCACCATCATTTCTCACCTGGGTACTGAAATCAGCTCTCAGTTAGTCTCCTTGCTTCTGCTCTTGTTCTCATGTGCATAGCAGCAGAGTGAACCTTTTAGAACTTCATTCAGATCATGTCACTCCTCAGCTTGCTGGCTGCGCCCCGCCCCCCGCCCACCACCACCAATAGCTCCTGTTTCAGTGTGAATTCCAGCACCCCTACAATGGCCTTCAGGATTCTAGCAACCTGTTCCCTTTGCTTTCTGACCTCACCTCCTTGTGCTTTCCACCTCACTCACTCCATTCTCCCACATTGGCTTCTTTTCAATTCCTCCTACATGCTGGACACATTCCCATTTCAAGGCTTTGTTCTGGCTACTCACTCAGCCTGGAATGCTCTTTCTCCGTATATCCATGTTGGCTCCCACTCTCGCCTCCTTAAAGCTCTGTGCACATCACACCACCTCAATGAAGGCTGCTTTGATGACCCTGAGGTCCACTCATTCAAACCCTGCCCTAGCACTCCCAACCCATTTTTTCCTCATCCACTTTATCATTTGTTTTATAGACCTTATAACCATCAACATTACTAGATAATGTACTTACTGTGCTTATTGTTTATTGTCTGTCTCCTTCACTAGAATATAAGCTTCGTGAGGGCAGGTATTTTTGTTCTGTTTGCTGATGTATCCCAAACACCTAGAATATTACTTGGCACTAAAAGGCATGTAGTACATATTTGTTCAAAGAATGAATGAATAAGATTTCCATCTAAGGTTGAGTTGATAACTTGAGTCAGCTCAACTAGCCAAAGGAAATTATGTTTTACCCTAGAAAAAATTAAGATTCAGAAGATCCCATGGAGTAAAATGCTGTCAGAAATCACCCACTACACAGAAATACCTTGTTTTGTTGCATGTCATTTCATTGCACTTCACAGATAGCATGTTTTTTTAAGAAACTGAAGGCATGTGCCAACTCTTCATTTAGTAAGTCTATTAGCACCATTTTTTCTACAGTATTTGCTCACTTCATGTCTCCTTGTCACATTTTTGTAATTCTCACAATATTTCAAACTTTTTCATTGTTGTTATACTTGTTAAGGGGATCTGTGATCAGTAATCCTTGATGTTACTATTGTAATTGTTTTGGGTGCAATGAACTGCATCCATTAAAGATAGTGAACTTAGCAAACAATCCAATTAAAAAATGGGCAGAGGATCTGAACACTTCTCCAAAGAAGAAACCCAGATGGCCAACAGACACATGAAAATATACTCCACATCGCTAGTCATCAGAGAAATGCAAATTAAAACCGTAATGAGATATCACCTCACACCAGTAAGGATGGCCACCATCCAAAAGACAAACAGCAACAAATGTTGGCGAGGATGTGGAGAAAGGGGAGCCCTCCTACACTGCTGGTGGGAATGTAAATTAGTTCAACCATTGTGGAAAGCAGTATGGAGGTTCCTTAAAAAACTAAAAATAGAAATACCATTTGACCCAGGAATTCCGCTTCTAGGAATTTACCCTAAGAATGCAGCAGCCCAGTTTGAAAAAGACATATGCACCCCTATGTTTATTGTAGCACTTTTTACAATAGCCAAGAAATGGAAGCAACCCAAGTGTCCGTTAGTAGATGAATGGATAAAAAAGAGGTGGTACATATACACAATGGAATATTATTCAGCCATAAGAAGAAAACAAATCCTACCATTTGCAACAACATGGATGGAGCTAAGAGGGTATTATGCTCAGTGAAATAAGCCAGGCGGAAAAAGTCAAGTACCAAATGATTTCACTCATCTGTGGAGTATAAAAACAAAGCAAAAACTGAAGGAACAAAACAGCAGCAGACTCACAGAACCCAAGAATAGACTAACAGTTACCAAAGGGAAAGGGACTTGGGAGGGTGGGTGGGACGGGAGGGATGGGGGTGGGGAAGAAAGGGGGCATTACGATTAGCATGTATAATGTGGAGAGGGGCACAGGAAGGGCTGTGCAACACAGAAAAGACAAGTAGAGATTCTACAGCATCTTACTACAATGAAGGACAGTGACTGTAATGGGGTATGTGGGGGGGACTTGGTGATGGGGGGAGTCTAGTAACCATAATGTCACTCATGTAATTGTAGATTAATGATACCAAAAAAAAATGATAGTGAACTTAATCAATAAGTGTTATGTGTGTTCTGACTGCTCCATTAACTGGGCCTTCCCCCATCTCTCTCCTCCTCCTCGGGCCTCCCTGTTCCCTGAAACACACACCATTGAAATCAGGCCAATTAATAATCCTCCAATGGCCTCTCAGTGTTCAAGTGAAAGGAAGAGTCACGTACCTCTCACTTTAAATCAAAAGGTAGAAATGATTATTAAGCTTAGTGAGGAAGGCATGTCAAAAGCCTAGATATGCCAAAAGCTAGGCCTCTTGTGCCAGTCAGCCAAGTTGTGCATGCAAAGGAAAAGTTCTTAAAGGAAATTAGAAGTGCTACTCCAGTGAACACAGGAATAATAAGTTAAACAGCCTTATTGCTGATACAGAGAAAGTTTATGCCTGGATAGAAGATCAATCTAGGCACAATATTCCCTTAAACCAAAGCCTAATCCAGAGCAAGGTCCTAAGTCTACAAAGTCTAAGAGAGGTGAGGAAGCTACAGAATAAAAGTTGGAATCCAGCAGAGGTTGGCTCATGAAGTGTAAGGAAAGAAACCATCCCCATAACATAAAAGTGCAGGTGAAGCAGCAAGTGCTGATGGAGGAGCTGCAGCAAGTCATCCCCGTCTAGCTGAGGTCATTGCTGAAGGTGGCTGCACCAAACAACAGATTTTCAGTGTAGATGAAACAGCCTTCTATTGGAAGAAAATACCATGTAGGGCTTTCATTGCTACAGAAGAGAAGTCAATGCCTGGATTCAAAGCTTCCAAGGATAAGCTGACCCTCTTATTAGGAGCTAATGGAGCTGGTGACTTTAAGTAAAACCAATGAGCATTTACCATTCCAAAATCCTAGGGCCCTTAAGAATTATGCTAAATCTACTCTGACTTTGCTCTAGAAATGGAACAACAAGGCCTGAATGACAGCACATTTGTTTATAACGTAATTTACTGAATGTTTTAAACCCATTGCTGAGACCTGCTGCTCAGAAGAAAAGATTCCTTTTAAAATATGACTGCTCATTGACAGTGCACCTGGTACCCAAGAGCTCTGATGGATATGGACAATGAGATTAATGTTGTTTCCAAGCCTGCTAAACAGATTAATGTTGTTTCCAAGCATCCATTCTGCAGCTCACATGGGTCAAGGAGTAATTCTGACATTCAAGTCTTATTATTTAAGAAATACATTTTATAAGGCTTTAGCTGCCATTCATAGTGATTCCTCTGATAGATCTCCATTAAGTGAATTGAAAACCTTATGGAAAGGTTTCACCATCCTAGATGTCATTCATGGTTCATGGGAAGAGTTAAAAATATCAACAGTCACAGGAGCGTGGAAAAAGTTGATTCCAACCATCCTGGGTGACATTGATGGGTTCAGCACTTCAGTGGGGGAAGTAACTGCACAAGTGGTGGAAATAGCAAGAGAACTAAAATTACAAGTGGAGCCTGAAGATAATGACTGAATTGCTTCAATCTTAGGGTAAAACTTGAGTGAATGAGGAGTTGCTGTTTTTGGATGAGCCAAAAAAGTGGTTTCCCGAAGTGGAACCTATTCCTGGTGAAGATGCTGTGAAGATTGTTGAACTATCAACAAAGAATTTGACTACTACATCAACAAAATTGATAAAGCAGTGACAGGGTTTGAGAGGACTGACTCCAATATTGAAAGAAATTCTACTGTGGATATAATGTGATCAAACAGCATTGCACACTACAGAGAAATCATTCATGAAAGGAAGAGTCAGTTGATGTAGTAAACTTCATTATTGTCTTATTTTGAGAAGTTGCCACAGCCATCCCAACGTTCAGCACCCACCACCCTGATTGGTCAGCAGCCATCAAAATCAAAGCAACACCCTCCACCAGCAAAAAGATTATAACTTGCTGAAAACTCAGATGATGGTTAGCATTCTTTAGCAATAACATGTTTTTTAAATTAAGGTATATATATATATATATATATATTGCTTTTTTACTCATAATGCTACTGCACACTTAATAGACTATAGTATAGTGTAAACATGACTTTATATGACTGGGAAACCAAAAAAATTCATCTGACTCACTTTACAATGCTCACTTAATTGTGGTGGTCTGGAACCAAACCCACAATATCTTTGAGGTGTGGCTGTACTCATCTCCCTTGTTCAATACATGTATTGGGAAAAGTGGATTGGCAAAATCACTGTCATATGGGGACTGTAGAAGGCAAGGCTCCTTGGTTGGAGAGTTATTTGGGTCTGAGGGTTGTACACATGCTCATGGGTCCCTTGCCTGTCACTTGATGCATGCCAGAAGAGGGCCTGGTGCCTGCCTTCGAAAGCACCACACATCAGGACCCAACTCATCTAAGTGGCCACTATTTTTCTCACTCTCTGAATGAATGGGTGTCTGGCAATATGCAAGCCTGACAGAGGCTGGAGGAAGAGCTCATTCTTTCTCTCTTACTATGGACTTTCCCTGGCAGCCAAGATGCTAAGATGGAGAAAAGCAGACCAGTGGCTACTGCAGAAATGCATTGGTGGAGTCAGAGGGATGTGGCGCTTCTGCACCTACCTCAAGGGCAGTGCAGGTGGGTTCTCAGAATTGCTCCCGGGGCCTTTGCAAGTTCTTAACAGGTTCCAGGGTACCCTGAGTACTTAGCAACTGTTATTTATGTCTATGGTAAATATAAAAATGTGTTTTACTGTACATTGGGCAAAAGTCTTTGAAAATTGGGTTCCATTATGTAGGTCAGGGCAAAAGTAATCAGACCCTTTCTTCGTTGGTGGCACATCTGGGGGTAGCAGCTGATTCTCCTCCCCCAACCATACCACTTCCTTTATTCCCCCAACCAGTTCCTTTATTCACTGAACAATGTTCACAGAGCACCACTGTATGGCAGCCACTTTCTGGTGGGTGAGGATACAAAGGTGAACAAGAGCTCTACCTCCCCACTTCATAAAGCTGCTGTGGTGGTGGGGAGATGGACAAGGAACAAACAAATAAATAAATCCCTGCAGCAAAAGTGTGGGGATGCACTGCTTTCTGTTCTATTGGATCCAGGAGTTGATGAGTGCTGGGAGGCCAGCAGCCAGCACTGGATGACACTCCACTTCAGTAATGCTAAGTTTCATTCAAAATCCTGCATCTCCAGGGAGCAGGTATGGAGGAACTAGATAATATTTTAGTTTGTCACTTGGACTTTAGCCCTGGCAAAACTGTAAAAAAAAGGAATGTAGTGTTTGGCACCTATTGGCTCCAATGTCCTTCTTATGGCTGCTTTGGGTTCACAATCTAGGAAATGTTCTTGTTCTTCTGATCATCATTTATTTGGACAAAACTCAAATGTCTCATGATCCATCCACAGAATCGTGCAGTTTCACTTTAGTGACTGTTTTTCTAACAACAAAAAATGTCATAAAAGATCCCTCTCCATTAAGTCCCTTCTCCCCGTGCCTCCCATCCACTCCCAACATCAGCATATTTCTGGAGATGAAGCCTTAACTTGAAGGAATGACCAATGGTGATGTGTAAAGCAGTAGGACATACTGGTATGGTTGGGGGAGGAGAATCAGCTGCTACCCCCAGATGTGCCACCAACGAAGAAAGAGGGGGTGTAGCTCTGTGCCTCCCTGTCTGATCTGTAGGTGAAGAGCTGGTGGACTTCTGGATCCTTGCTGAGAAGATCCTGAGCATAGATGAGATGGACCCAGAAGTGAGGAACCATTACCTGTCCCTTCTTCTCATGCTGAAGGCCACCCACCTGCAGGAGGGCTCGAGAGTGGTGACTCTCTGCAACATGAACATCAGTAAGAATGATAAAGCACATCTGAGAAATCCCTGAGAGATGTAGCAAAATAAACCAGTCCAGAGTCTGATAACCCCCAGTTTCCTGCTTTGCAGACTGCCACCCTCTCCATCTTCTATGTATCAGGGATGCCAGTGAGAACCCTAACCCTTAGCAGGGAAAGGTGGAGAGTGGCCAGTTGTCCTTAGGCTGGGATGTGCCTCTTCCTGAGATGTGACTGGCCAGTGAGGGTTGGCTGGAAGGAGTGAAGAAGAGTTAGGACTGGGCAATTGAACAGCTCCTGCATCTTCTGAGACTACACAGCTTTTTTTTTTAATTGAGCTTCTCTAGAACAAACTACAGCCCACAGGCCACAAGCACTACATGTATGTGGCCCACAAAGCTTAAAGCACTTACTATCTGGCCCTTTACAGGAAAAGTTTGCCAACCCCTTCTCTAGAACACCAGATCCATCCAAATTTATTTATGTATTAATTAGGTGAGGAGGAATCCCTAACCCAAATACAAATGAGTTCCAGCAGATTTGCTTTTTGGGTTAGTTATCCCCCTCTCCACTCATACAGACAATGGAGAATTTATGACATTAAGATCAGAGCTAGTAAGGACTCCTTCAAAGTATCCAGTCCACACCCCTTCCTGCAGTCAGATCTGACCCTGGGAAATCCCTTTCAGAGGTACATGTCTCCTGTTCTTAAACATTATTTTCTTGTGCTTTTTATTTTTCTTCACAACATTCAATCATCTAATAATTCAAGGAATCTCACAAAATGGCTTATTTCTATGGGGAAGAAGGAAAGTAATCAGAGAAAGGGATCACTGTACACCTAAAATGGGTCCACTATGCAGCTGACCTGCTCACACCCCAGGGTTACATGAGGAGCAAGTGAAATGTTATATACCACATTTGGAAAAATTCAAAAACTTC
The DNA here is from genome assembly GCF_040802235.1 of Manis javanica. Classification (NCBI taxonomy): domain Eukaryota; kingdom Metazoa; phylum Chordata; class Mammalia; order Pholidota; family Manidae; genus Manis; species Manis javanica. The sequence continues at coordinate 90,521,047 of NC_133166.1, forward strand.
TCCAACATCCTCCTCCTCCTCCTCATCACCACATCATTTTTTTCATTCTTTCTCTCTTTATATTCTTCCAGAGTCTCTCCTCAACCTCTCCATCTGGCATCCCAACCAGTCAACCACCAGGAGGGAGATCCTGAGCCACATGCAGAAAATGGCTCTGTTCAAACTCCAGAGCTATTGGCTCCCCAACTTTTACACCCATGCCAAGATGATCATGGCCAAGGAGGAATTGTGCCAGGGCCTGAGGCAGGAATATGAGACCCGCCTGTACAGTATTTGCTACAGCCACAGAGGAGGGCTCCCTGTGAACATGAGCATCAAGAAGTGCCACCCCTGCCAGAAGCGGTACTCAAGCAGGAAGACCAAGAGGAAGATGTGGCAGTTACTAGACCATGACTCGTGGACTCCGGAAAGGGATACCAAACCAGACCCCAACACCATGCCTCCCCCGGAGAGAAGTCCTCAGGAGAAGGTCGATATACAACTGCCTTCTCTGAAAGTGGCTTCTTCAAAGGAGAGAACAATCAGTCCCCTGGGAAACGATAATTTCTGTTCCAGGATGTCCAACATGAAAAAGAAAGCCAAGAGCCATCTCCACATGGAGGGCCTCTTTGAGAGAAAGTTCTCTACCCACTTGAGGTCTGCTACCCCCATCATCAATTGCTGCCCCCAGACAACCAACAAGCACGCCATCAAGCAAAGCCTCTCCTTGAGGCACCTGCACTGGGCCTTGTGCGCTGATGCCTGTGCAGGGAGTCCCTTCCGGGACCACCTGAAGAAACTGAACTTGACAATGGAGGTCCAGCTCTTGGATCTCTGGCAGGACCTGTACCATTTCCTCAGTGTCCTGATGAGTAATAGGAAGACCGGGAATGCCGTCCTTCGGCACATGCTGGGCAACCGAATCTGTGAGCTCCACCTGAATGAGCAGATTGGCCCATGCCTACCACTCAAATCCCAAATCATCCAAGGCCTCAAGGAGCTGCTGCCTTCTGGGGAGGTGAATCCCTGGATTCCCAGAGCCCAGGCGGAGATATGCAAGGTACACCATGCCTCACAGAAATGGGTTAGCAACTGGAAGATTAGGTCAAAACTGACCAAAAATCCTCTCTGGTCATCTATACTGGCTAGGTTAGTGAGTGTTCTACTGAGAGAATTCCTAAGAATTCTATTCTATACATGTGTTGAAATGCAGGGCCTCCCCTTCCTAGACTATCCATCAAGAAAATGGCCAGTTTGGAGGGGTTTATTCCTTTCCCAAAACATTAGGTGAAAGCATGGGATTATCCTGAGGACTCATAGGAAATAAGGCCCAGAGTTTGACTATTGTATCATCAAGATCTTGGCAGAAAACAAATGGCAGTCAAGTTAGGCAACAGATGAGAGCCCAATAAAAGGGATGACTTACAGGAAATTGGTCTGAAAACCAGAGGGACAGTGCAGTGCTCCAGGGCCAGTGAGGGAGCATCACCTTTATCACTCCTTGGCCTGAAGAGTTGAGGAGAAGGAGGGGTTACCAGAAAGCTACGAGCTCTATGAAACGGGACACTTGTCAGGATCTGTAATGTCAGTAGAGGGATGTAGCCAGTCCACAGCGATCTGGCCAGGAGGGGTCAGGGGAGCACATACCCAAAGCTCACTCTCCTCCTGCTCTTTCTTTTCCCATCAGGACTCCTAACTGGATAAATCCAACAAGGGAGCCTGTTGATGGGTCCGTACAGGTCAATTTTCCAAGGCACAAGAGGGCAATGAAGGGTAGAGTAGACCTGGAAGGGCAAGTAGATATAAACAGCATTTAATTAGTGCATTATGATGTATTTACCTTATGAAGCACATTGATGCACATTAACTCTTTTAGGCATCTTAGCACCTCTGAGGGGCAGACAGGGTAGTATTGTCACCACTGCTGGACAATTGAGGAAAATGAGACTCAGAGAGGGTAGTGGAAGAGCCAGGGTCTGAACTCAGGAACTTTTTGCTCTAAGTCCAGCACAGTTTCCAGTACACCTCCACTGTCCAGCGTTGCACATCCGAGCAGTGTAGGACCAGGTCAGTCCAGTGGATCCACAGCCAAAGCTTTCCTTTGCACAATTCTTGGGTAATGGAAGCCCAGAGGTTCCCTGCCCTGTGTGCAGGCATTTGGGGATCGAGGCTTAGACTGGGGCTGTGATTCCTGGATCAGGAAATCTGCACATCAAAGCCCCATGCCTGGGCTTTGGTCTTTAGCAAAGATACTGAAGGTATTTGTGTATAGATAAGGCTGGCCTACCACAGTTTACCAGATTAAAAATCTTGATGTCCTCCTTGACTCACCTCTTTGTCACACACCCGTGTCTAATCTATTGGTGAATGCTGTTGGCTCAACCTTAAAAATATATCCAGAATTTGGTACTTCTCCCCTTCCCTGTCACAACCACTGTCATCCAAGCCCCATCCAGTTTTGTCTGGACCATGACGATGGCCCCTAGCTGATGCCTCTGGGTCTGTCTTGGCCATCAGCAGGCTCATTTCCACACCAGCCACCATGATTCTGCCAAAGCATAAATTGTGTGATTTAACTGAAAATAAATAAAAGGAAGTAAGTGAGGACCTTAGAAACAAGTGATTTTCTATGTCCAGTAAAATCCAAAGTTTTTGCTAAAACTGACAAGGTCTACATGACCTGTCCTCCATGTCCCCTCTCTGACTTCATCTTCTTCAGCCCCTGTGCTCATCACTCCAGCAGCGCCAGGCACACTGCCAGCTCAGCTGAGCTGTTCCTGCTGTGTGTAATGTGCAGATGCCTGCACGGCTGAGTCCCCTGCGCGGGGCTTTTCTCAAGTCATCTCAGTGAGGCCTTCCTTGCCCACTTCAGATAAAATTTCAACCCAATCTCCATTTAACTTTTTCTTTAATACTTATCACCATGTAGATCCATCCATTCTTCCACATATACATGTGTACTTATACTGTGTGTGTATAAAGTACATGTGCAATCCTTACAGTGTACATGTATGCATATGTGTAGACAGTATATGACTGTCATATACATATATAATAGACTTGTATTTTGAATAGATATGTATTTTTTGTTATACATATGTTATATGCATACATATGTACATATTATCTTGCTTATTTTCTTTCTCCCTGTCTGTTTCATTGCTCCTGTCTCTCCAGCATCTAGAACAGGATCTGGAAGTGTAGTGTTCGGCACTCAATAGCACTGATAGACATTCACGCTCAATAGACTTTTGCTGAACCAGTCAATCCCAGATAGCAATGACCCCTCTTTTGACCTTGCTCAGGACTGTATTTTCTACTCTGAGATAAGTACCTCTGTGAGGACTCTGATTTTCTTCCATCTCTTCAACTATCCTCTGATTATCTAATCTTTGTTAAGTGCTGATAGCACGCCCACTGCTATGTCTGTTTCCTGACTTCTGACTCACTGATGTGGAAACACGTCTTCATGGAGGAGAGAGAAACGTTCACGTTCAAGCCTTGGCACTGTCACCCTTTGGCTATGTGGTCTTGGACAAACTCAGTCTAAATTCTTGAATTTCCCTAGGTCTCTTGGTCCTTATATAGAATGACAATATTTTTATTTGTGAGTTTGATAGGCTTATAGATTGATTGAGGATACTCTACTGTAAAAGGCAAATAAGTAAAGAGAAGATGGTGTGAGTATGGAAGACAGAGTATCAGCCTAAAAATCTACTCTTGGTTCTAACCAAAGAGGGGAGACTGAGAGAAGGTGCTGGAGATGGTAGGAGTAAGGGGTTCCATAGACACTGGCAAGAGACCAACTGGGATGATGAGAAACTTAGCCTGAAGTTCCTTGATTAGATAAAGAGAAAATCTAACAGAGATTCAAGGTTACCAGAAGTTGGAGGGAGGAAAATGGGGAGTCATTGCTTAATGAGTACAGTTTCCACTTGGGTGACAAAAAAGTTTTAGAAACAGTGGTGACAGTTGTGTACCATTATGCATGTAATCACTGCCACTGAACTGTACACTTACAAATGGTTAAAATGACAGATTCATGTTATACATATTTTACCACAATAAAAAAATTAAGAGATAAAGTAATACTAAAGATACAAAGGACATTGAGTTTTAGGGAAGAGAGCAGACAGGAGTGAAATTTCAGTTCCAGCTTCTCCACTTCCAAATCATTTGATCTTAGGGAGAAGGTTGCTGGATCCCTCTGATCCTTATTTCCTCTCTGGTACAATGGTGATCAAATGGCTCCCTCAAAAAAAGACAGTGTGTATGTTATCTGGCAAGTAATAGGTATGCAAATGTTCATTCTCTTCTGACTCCTTATCAGACCCATAGAACCTTAGAATAGGTTCCCTCAGCGTCCCCTCTCATTGTACAGGTGATAGACCAAGGCCTACAGTGTCCCTACTGTGAGCGCAGAGCCATGTCCTGCTCAGTCTATTACGGGGTCAGCAAACCACAGCCTGGGAGCCAGATCTGACTTACACTTGTACTCGCATGGCCAGTGAGCTAGGAATTGTTTTACATTTTTTAAATGTTTGAAAAAATATCAAAAGAAGAACATATCATGACACATGGTTATTGCAGGAAATTCAGGTTTCAGTGGCCATGAATAAGGTTTCATTGGAACACAGCTATTCCCATTTGTTTATATGTTGTTATGTGCTACAACGGCACATGTGAGTAGTTGCAACAAAGACCACATGTGGCCCCCACAGCCTGAACTATTTTCTATCTGGCCTTTTCACACTGTTCTGGTGATAGGCTAGGTTTACTGAGTGATGGACAAATTCAATTCGGAAGGAAAGCCTAATAAATCCTAACGAAACAACTATAGAAAAAAAGATATATATATAAAAAACAAATATTTTTAAACATTTTTAAAAGAAATCATAGAGTTTTTAAATATTTTATTATAGCATTATTACTGTTATTTTGTTGCATATCTGATTATTTCGTCTAATAGAAAATGCTCTATTGGTCATTGCTTCTTATGAAAGCAATTTGATCATTCATTTATCAGGTATTAGATAGTCATTAATCTTTAAAACTGGGAAGGACACTAATAGGGTACTCATTTCACACATGTGTATTATTCATATTTAATATATATATTTAGAGCCTATCCATTAGTCAGTAACATTATATCACATTGTATTTTGCTAGTGCTCAATCATTAAGCTGAATTTTCTTGGGAATACATGTCACTCTGGCTCCCCAGGAGCCCAGGAGATCTGATTAAGTATGAAAACTCATACTCTTAATTTTACCTTTTGGCATCATGAATGAGGTGGTTTTGTGGAGACAATCTTACATTCCTTAAAGGTTATTATTGCCAACTCATTGCCTGCAAAATAATACCCAGACTACTTAGCAACAATACCCAGACTACTTAGCAAGGTGTTCAAGTCCCTCATGTACCGTCCCAGCCAACCTTCACTCCTTCACCCCTTTACCCCATGCCACTGCCCTGCCCCTGCGCTCTTTGCAGGAGAGCTGCAGCTCAGCTATGCTAGAGTACCCATCCTCCTCAAACACGTCCTTTCCCATCGTAGTGCCTTTGCTTAAGCTCCTTTCTGGAATCCCCTTTACCCAGCTAGCATATGGTAAGCCACTTTCTATTCTGCAAGGGGTAAATAAATTCTATGTTAAATCTCCTTGCCTTTATGAATTCTTCCTGGATATCCTGAAATAGCTGTATTTTAGGAATATTGACTTGTCATTTCTTGACATTTTATATTTTTGGATATCAAAACGGAATAATCATTCCCTCCTCTCTGCTCCCAGAGAACCTTGTTCATACCTCTCCCAAAGCATGTGTCCTACTGTTGTCCGTCATGCTAGAAGTTGAGTTCCTTGAGAACAAGGCCTGTTGCTTATTGATCTGTATATTCCCAGCCATTTGCACGGTGCCTGGCATGTGGGAGGCACTCAGAAAATTTTTCTTTGTTTTAATGTAATAAAATATTCTTCACAAGTGGAGCAGTTCCTGAAGTGGGAGATAGTAAGAGTAGACACGTCAAAGGAAGTTGCTCGGTTTTCAGAACCATTTTGAGAGTCAAATGAAATAATACTTTGGAAAGGAGCAAAAGAACATGTAGATGTCAAGTAATTGTTCTTCAGTAGATTACGCATATTCCTAAGTAAATATCGACCACTATTCTCTGAAGTTCAGAGAGAGGCTGCGTGAGGGCTACATGATGACAAATGCACAGAGGCAAAGGAATGCCTCCTGGGTGGTCATGGCTGATGTTTGCTGTTCCATTTTATCTCCAAATTAGAGAATCCAGAATCTGCAGAATCTCCTCTTCTCCCACATGAACACTAGCAGGAGAGATGCAGCAAACTGAGCACTACCTCCTAACACTTATGTGTCATGTTTGGATTTCAGATGCTCAGCACCTGGTATGATGGATTTCTGGAAGAAGAGGACTACTGGTTTCTCATTTTTACGGTAGGAGGGACTTTGAGTTGGGGAGGAATCATTAGGTTGAGAGAAGAAAGGAGAATAACAGCTCTTTTAGAAGTCTTAGTTGTTAAAGTAAATGAAATTTTCATTTTTCCTAGAGGGAACTGGGGGTTGACATGGTCTCTGCTGTTGTAAAGATAAACCTCAAGGAAAATCTCGAGCACATAAGCTGACTTTGAAGAAGTCACATTCATATAGCATATCTCTCTTATGGAAAATGGTTTTGATTAGAAAAGGGAGGGTTGGTATCTAAAGGAACATGGTTCTTAACACATTGAAAACATTCAACATAAGTCTGTGTGACAGGGAGGTACAGGACTGGACAGGACAAAAGTCTGGCTTCTGGCCTCCTTCCTGTAGCAAATGCTGTCTGTCCCCATTCCCTTCTCTCAGACTCAGACCGGGTTCATCAGCACCAAGTGGCATAAAAGAGAACCTATAAGCAGAGAAGAGACCATTCTTCTTTATAAGAGGTTTGAGGAGTCCCTGGTGTTAAGCCAGGGTTTGGCTAACATGGAGGAAATGGATTCTATGCAGTGGCAAAAGATAGCCACTGAGGACCTGAGACAAGGCGGGTCTCTCCGGGTAGAACTAAAGTCTCCAGAGCTGCTGACAGGTAAGGGCATCCCCATAGTTTTTATTTGACCCTTACATACAGACAACTGGGAAATATGCATATTTAACACTCAGTGATTATTTACTATATGTCAGCACTGTGCAGTGCAAAGGTGACCTCGTTTGATCTTCAAGTAACATGTGAGTAAGTCCTGGGTAACTAAGGTACAGAGAGCATGAGTGACCTTCCCAAGGTCACATGGTAAGTGGCAGTGCCAGGATCTGAACCAGACTGATGGCAGAGGCCCCTACAGGCACTGGAGGGAGCCGGAGCACTCAAGTTTGGCCAGACTCATGCCCACCAAAGCCACACCACACTTAGACTTTCGTGCATCCAATAGGCATGTTCCGCCTCACCACACCTTCCCAGAATCTGGTCCAAAGATTCTCCCAGAATCTTCTCCTTTCTCCTAATGTGACATACCAACCCACCCAGGCAGTGGAGAGAAGTTATGGAGAGCACAAGGCCCCACTGTCCCAGAGTCTGGGGTTATATTCTAGCTCTACTAGTGACTGTGTAAACTCAGTCAGTGTGTTTAACCTTTGTCTAAGCCCCAGTGTTCTCATCTGTAAAATGGGAATAATAATATACTTGTTGGGAAGATGACCAGAGATCACCCATGAGAGCTATCAACGCAACTTTGGAGGATAGTAAAACTGCAATAAATTTTAGCCATTATTATTCAAATTGAACAAATGGCTTTAATTATGCTGAGGCTGTCAGAGTACTAGAGTATTTCTCAAACTTTGATCCACAATAAATACATCTGACTTCAGGGAACATATACTTGTATATATGTGTGTGCAAATCTATGGGAAAAAACTGTCACAAAGCAATACTTGCACTGATTATGTAAGATGATGTACTTTAATATTCTGTAAAAGAATAGGCATGAAAAGAGTATTTGTAAGAGAACATTTTGTAAAAGCTGGCAATGACTCCATTTATTTTTCAACACACTATTGAGTCATGACACTTTCAAAAAAACACGGATGGAAAAGGAATAAGCCAGAGCTTTGCACACTCATTCCCACCACCCCTTCTCTCTGTGAGTGTGGGCAAGTTACTTCACCTCTCTGAGCCTCATTTCCTCATCTTTAAGTGGGGTTGCTAGCCTCTACCTGGCAGGATTGTTGAGAGGATTGGAGGCATTGCATTTACATAGCAGCAGGTGCTCAACAAGCACACTAAATATTGTTAGAGTACCCTAAAAATGTAACACTCAATTTCTTAAAATTTTGATGTACACTCCCTATACAAAACAAGATGGCTTGAATGCTTACCTCTCAGAGCTGTGCTGGGACATGAGTTATTTAAATTCACCATGAACAGGCCCTCTGTTTTATCTCAGGGTTTTGCCTTCTCTCTAAATCCTGAGCATTCCAGAAATCAAGAGAAAAGTGGAAGAAATGATTGCTGGTAAATTTCACCACACACATACTGGACAACAGGCATTCCTTTGATGGCCATGGAGTGCCAGGGATGGCCAGGAAGACTGGGAACCACCTCTATGGAGATACCCTCTGCCTTCCCCCAGCACACATCATTACTCCCTCTGGCACTGCTGTTTGGAATGCCAATCTGACCTGATAAAGGGCCTCCTGTACTTTGCCCAACCAAGGGTCTGACTCCCAGATAGGCTGATGCCTCCACTCAGGCTGCACCATAGACTCACGGTGCACCAGAGCTAGAAGGCGCTCAGCTTTCCTGTTGAGAGATGAGTCTGAGAAAGATGAAAAGACTTGGCCAAGGTTGCTCAGCATGGCAGAGACTAGGATCTGGGACTAGTATACTGGATCCATTGCTAAATAATCCACCGCTCTTCCCACTTATAGTGGGATACCCCTGGCTGAGAGAGAATAATGATGACAGTGACAATGCTGACATAGGGACAGCTGACATGCACGTGTCCACACCCCAGTGTTCCTTCTAGACTCCACTAGTATAACCTCAGAAAGTACTGGACTGCTCTGGAAAATTCCATGGAGAACTGTGCTTTTAGACCTACTCTAAACCCAGAGCTCTCGACAAAAATGAATGTCTTCATCTCAGAAGGAGGCGAGATACTGCTCATCTGCTTCTACTGCTCAGTACATAGTTAAAACCTCCCTTGTTGCATCAGTTTTACTGTCCCTCTCCACTTAGGATACAAAAAACTATTCCCTCTCAAGTCACCATGCATGACTAGAAGTGATGGATGGCTATTTCTAGAAAAAATAATTCATTCTCAAAGGACAATAATTTGCAATTATTGATGATATCTAGATATAGGAACTGTCAATTCTAAAAGTAATTCCCAAAGACAGAGCCAAGAAATAGAAAACTCCTAGTATGGTATTTGCTATATACTATCCCTTAGTGCATCAAATTATTTGAAGCAATAGCAGAATATTAGAAATGCATTTACAACTCCTTCCTGCATAGCCTCTTTAAAGGGGTCAACATTCATTTGGATAAATTACTTCTTGTATATGTGGCAATAATTAATTCCTCTTTCAAATCCTATCTCAGCAACCCTAGTATCCCTCAGGCAGAAAATCGCCATGGGTCAGCTATCCAAGAAGCGAGGAATCTGCCTGCTCCAGAGGAGAGGGGAGGTAGTATTTCCTTGGGCTAATTTGGCCCAGGGAACCTGTAGCCCTTGTGTAAACATTCCATTAAAACACAACTGTCCTAACTAAATAACATTTTAAAGGCAATACCTTCAACAAAAGGACATGAACCCAGAGTGGGCAACTAGACTCTACCCCTGTTTTTCTTGCTTGATAGACGTAGAGAAAATGTCCTTTGAGGAACTCTGTTATAAGTACCCAAAGGTGGCCATAGAGAAGATGAGTGATGACTACAAAACACATTGTGAAAAAGCACCTAAAATGGGTAAGTGTCTAAACTTCTCAGTGATGCTAGTACTGGTCTCACCAGGTTTTGGGTTTTTTCCCGTTAGCAAAAGGATTGCTCTCTGGGCCACCCCTGTGGGGTATTGTTGGCTGGTGGGAGTTTTGGCCTTCTGTAATTTATCCTCTGCAGCACGCTCAGTTCTATGAGCCTTTTGGTATCTTCCTCAGCCATTTGTTTTGGCCACTAGACTTTCTAAATGGAGGCCACTGCTTTTCCCAAACTTATAAGAGCCAGCCTAGCAGTGTTGCCCCTCTCCCAGGACCCCTGCCAGGCTCTTAAGTCCTACATCCTAGGAGAGTGCTCCGTTGTGACCACCTCTCCCCTAAATGACTTGGTATTTTATCCCCTTTGATCCAGCACCTTCAGCATTAATCCCATACATGGTCTCCTAGCTTCTGCCAGTACCTGTTAGCTGCATCTCATTGCCTCTACAAAAGGGACATCAGCTTGGGTGAAGCAGCTTCTCTTTCAGCTAAAGGCAGTTCTGAGAGGGCCTCAGTTGTACACCATCAGTCGGCAGAATTCACAGCAGATTAGGAGAATGAGTGCTTCCACCCAGATGGGGGAGAAGGAGGGATCTGGGTTGCACACTATGGCATCTACTACAGCATTCTCCATAGAGGAAGTTTAGGGTATATTTATAGGCATGGTCAACTGAGTATAGCCACAGGGGAAACGTCTATGTCTACTGTGAGGGTGTTTCTCCAGGCTCCACTCCTTAATTTAATTATGTAACTTTTGTTCTGTGTGCAACTTAATATACTCTTAACATGACCTTGTGACCTTAATCAGTTAGTGCCCCCCACCCCAATACCTCAGCTCTCTCTTCTCTCTGATGGAGGAAATGAAGAGCCAGGGCCTCATGATTTTGTTTCACAATGCAACAGTCAAAAGATTCTACTTCAAATCACCTAGTGCCTCTTTTTCTAATAATTACTAATAATTGTGAGCAGCAGGAAAAGAAGAGCATGTTTGACCATCAACTTACTTTTGGACAAAGGTCACCTAGTTTCAAAATTGATATTTTACACACTTTTCAGAATCGATATGAATTGAATCATACAGTAGGTGCTCTAGTTTCTGCTTTAACTCAGTGTAATGTTTGAGTTTAGCTGTGTTGCTGGATTCAGTGATTGTTGGCTTATTTTCAGAAGAGTAGTTACAGAACCACCACCTCGATTTTTCTCATTATTGACCTCCCTAAGGAGCCTCTTTACATATGAAATTTTAATACCATAGATACACTGTAGGTCTGTGAAACACAAAAGAGGAATGTTTTTCTCATCCTGAACCAATTTCCACCCTGTTGGGGACAATATCATCCTCACTGAGAATACATGCTATAATGTATTCCAATATATACCATTTTTTTTTGGTCCTTTCAAAGTTGATGGATATTTCAGTTGTTTCCAGTTTTTGATGATTATTATAATGCTCCTATGAACATCTTTGTACATGTTATTTGATGCAGATATGAACACATTTCTGTTGAATAGATACCTAGAATTTCTGACTTGCTGGATATGCATATATCCAACTTTGACAAATGATTCCCAATAGTTTTGCATAGTGTTTGTACATATTTATGCTCCCATCAACAGGATATGAGAATTCCAGTTGCTCCACAATCCCACCAATATTTGATATGCCAGGTTTTTATTCTTAGCTTTTCTTGTGGGTGTATAGTGATACCTCATCTGTTATTTTAATGTTTTTCCCTATTTACTAACAATGTTGAGTGCCTTTTCATGTGTTTAATATTCAACTGGATATGGGGTGTGTGTGTGTGTAACATTTCTATTCTGTTCTCATGCCATTTTTCTATTTGCTTTTCTTTTTTCTTATTGATTTGTATGAGTTCTTTATATATTCTACATGAGTCACCTATCAGTCACATAGATTTAAGGGTCATATTTTCTCAATGATGTCTCCAATGAACAGTTCTTAATTATAATCCAAATAAAATTGTTGTCCTTTATTGCTTTAATCCAAGGTTATAAAGATATTCTCATGCTTCTTGTCTGTAAGCTTCTTTGTTTTGCCTTTTATATTTAGATTGGCCATCCATCTGGTACTGATTTGCTATATTTGATGTGTGATGTATCAAGCTTCATTTATTTTAGGGATAGATGCCCAGTTGACTTACACCATTTATTGAAAAGATAGTCCTTTTTGCCACTGATTTATAGTACCACTTCTTTCATAAATCAACTGTCCATATCTGCATGAGCTTGTTTCTGTATTCCTTGGTTACTTTTGTCTATTTGCCTATTCTTGCACAGATACAACACTATCTTATTTATGGCAAATTTGTAACAAGTGTTGATAATTGATAGAATTAAATCCTCAACTTTGTTTTGCTCCCTGAAGATTGATATGGCTTTTCTTAAACTCTTGTGTTTCTGTATAAATATTAGAATCACCTTGTAGGTTTCCACCAAAAAAAAAACCTCTCTGAGTTTTTTCATTAGGATTGGAAAAAATCTATAGTTAACTTTGGGGAGAGGCTGATACCTTAGCATTTTGGTACTCTTTTTATTGAGGTAAAATTCCCATAAGGTAACAACCATTTTAAAATGTAAAATTCATTGGCACTACATTCATAATGTTGTATACCCAGCACCTTTATCTAGTTTCTAAACATTTCATTAGCCCTGAAGGGAAACCCTGTAACCATTAAACAGTGATTCCCCACTCTCCCCTCCCATAAGCCCCCAGAAACCTCTATTGTCATCATGGCTTTACCTATTCTGACTATGTTATATAAATGGAATCATACAGTATGTGACTATTCACTTCTGACTTCTTCATTTAGCATAATGTTTTCAAGGTTCATCCATATTTCAGCATATATTAGTTTTTCATTGCTTTTTATGGCTGAATACTATTCTGTTGTATGGATATACCACATTTTGTTTGTGCATTCATCAGTTGATGAACATTTGGATTGTTTGTACTTTTTGGCAATTATGAACAGAGCTACTATGACCATTCATGTACAAGTCTTTGTTTGAATACCTGTTTTCAGTTTTCTTTGTTATAACTCCAGGAGTGGAACTGCAGGATCATGTGTTAATTCTATGTTTAATTTTTTGGGGGAACCACACCACCATTTCTCAGAGTAGCTGCACCATTTTACATTCACATCAGTAATGGAATAGGGTTCCAGTTTCTCTGTGTCCTCACCAACACTTTTTTTTCCTTATTTAGAACTATAGCCACCCTAAAGGGTACAAAGTAGTATCTTGCTCTGGTTTTGATTTGCATTTCCCTAATAACTAATGTTCAGTATCTTTCATGTGCTTTTTGGACAGTCTTCTTTGGAGAAATATCTATTCAAATCCTTTGTCCATTTTTAAATTGTTTTGTTTCTCTTTTTACTCATTTTATTTTTGTTTTATTTTGTGTACAATATGAGGAAACTGTCCAACGGTTGTTCCAACACTATTTGTTGAAAAGACTCTTCTTTCCCTAAAGAATGATGTTGGCACATTTATCAAAGATAAATTGATCATAGATGTATGGGTTTATTTTTATACTCAAAATTCTGTTCCATTGATCTATATGTCTATCTTTATGCCAGTACCACACTATTTTGGTTACTATCACTTTGTAGTGAGTTTTGAAATCAGCAAGTCTTAGTTCCCTAGTTTTGTTTATTTTTTCAAGATAGTTTTGGCTATTTTAGGATCTCCTGGGAACCTGCAATTCTATATGAGTTTTGGAACCAGCTTTGCCATTTCTTCAAAAATTCATTGGGACTTTGCTAGGGATTGCACTGAATCTGTAGATCACTCTAGGTAGCAGAGCCATACTGTCTTCTAATCCATGAACATGAGACATAGTTTCATTTATTTGGGTCCTCTTTCATTTCTTTCAGCAATCTCTTACAGTTTTCAGTTTACAAGTCTTACATCTCCTTGGCTAAATTTATGTCTAATATTTTATTCTTTTTGATGCTATTATAAATAGAATTGTTTTCATTTCATTTCAGATTATTCATTGCTAGGGTATAGAAAATACAACTAATTATTGAATGTTGAACTTGTATCCCGAAACTCCTGGATTCATTTATTGCCATAATAGAGTTATTTGTGTGTGTGGATTATTTAGGAGTTTTTATATATGATTATATTATCTGTTAATAGATACAGCTTTGCTCCTTCCTTTCCAATTTGCATGCCATTTATTTCTTTTTCTTGCCTAAGTCCTCTGGCTGAAGCGCTCAGTACAATGTTGAATAGAAGTGGTAGAAGAAGGCATCTTTGATTGTTCCTGATCTTAGGGAGAAAGCTTTCAGCCTTTCAGTATTGAGGTTAATGTTAACTGTAGATTTGTCCTTTATCATGTTAAGAAAATTTTCTATTTTTAGTTTGTTGGATGTTTTTATCATGAAAGAATTTTAGATTTTGTCCAGTGCTTTTTCTACATCAACTGAGATAATAATTTTTCCTTCATTCTAATGTGTTGTATTACATTGATTTTCATATGTTGAACCACCCTCACATTCCTGGGATAAATCCCACTTGGTTATAGTGTATAGCCTTCTTAATATTCTGCTGGGTTTGGCTTGCTAGTATTTCGTTTAGGATTTTTTGCATCTATATCCATAGGGAATGTTGCAATACCTTTTCTTGCAATACCTTTGTCTGGTTTGGTATCAGGATACTGATGGCCTCTAGGTTTAGAATGGGATAATAGAGGAATCAAGACAGACTGAATGTCATGTGGAGTATAGTATAGTAAAAATGGCTGGTTGGGGGAGGTATGATAATTTGAAATGAGATGAAGTATGATGGGCTTGGTCTCAGCAGTCTTCTGAGGAAGGTGGGCTCTAGGCCTAATAGCCAACAGACTTAGATAACACAGCCTGAACTGGTATTAGTGTCAGAGGTGGAAACGATCCCTGAGTCTCTTTTTAGCAGTAATAGCCTGAGATGGCAGCAGTTGTGGGGACTGTGATTTTTTTCTACATGTACTCAATGTCTGATAAATGTCTTTACTACTTTGTCCCTTCTTATTTTCGGAAATGTTCTCTATAATATGGTGTTCCTCAACTTTGTGATTTTTCATTAGATTTTACAGTGGGAATTAAGCAACAACAAAGGATGACTTCACCCACACATAGGAAAATGTCCTTCCCCAAAAGGATTGCTACAAGGAAGCCTTTAATGAGACCCAGGTAAGACATAAGATCTGGCTACAGCAGTATCTCCAGATACAAACCCTCTTTAATCTCAACATGTCTAATGCTGAACTTAATCTTTCTGTGTGCAGGTTTCCAGACATTTTTCCACATGTCATACATATATGCCCAGGCACACTTTGCATTTTCACTCACTACTTATTTTCTAGAATTGGCAATATGCAATGTATATTTTACAATAACTTTTTTAACTTAACAAACTGTTATGGATATCCTTCCATGTCAGTATATATAGGCCTACTTCCTTCCGTAGAATGGATGTAGCATGATTTCTTTATAGACATTCTTAATGAACTTTTTAATGGATATTTACATTATCTTTAATTTTTCATTGCTTTAAATAATACCACAATAAACATCTTTGTACATGTATCCTTGCCTTTCTGTGTTTTTCTAGACTGTGTACTCTGTAGTAGCCTTCTGTTTCCTTCCTTCATGTCTCTCCCCCTTATAATCAGTCCTATAGTCAGCCTTGATAAGGTCACCCACTGTGATTCAGACTCTGTGGCCCTTTCTTTCAGGAATGCCCATTCACCTTTCTTTCCAGTTACCTTAGCACAAGTGCCGCCTCTACATAAAAAGTTACCAAATATATGTCTGCTGTGATTACCTTCTCCTCAGAAACACTAAACCCCGAAAATACAATACTAAGCTCGCTTACCATGTACTATTTTTTCACTGCTTTCTATTTTTTAGGTATGCTTTTCTCCTTCTGACTAGGCTATAATTTTCTTGTAGCCCATGTCATTAATTTAGTCATTCATTCATTTTATTTAATAATTAACTGTTAATGATAGCTATATTGAAGATCCTTACAGAGGATAGAGATATTGCAGGACATGGAAATTTGGCAGTCAGTCACTGGAAGGATATATTTCATCGAGAAAGCTCCCAGAAGTGTGTTTTCAGTTACTGATAACATTTATTTGGAGTGATAAGCCCTCTATCTCTTCTACATATTCTAGATAGATCTTCCTCCCCTTCAAGAAACTGAAATTATTCCCTGAGGTTCAATCATTTATTCCTTTTGTATTTTTCACCACTCTCAACTATATCCACAGAAATACCTATTTTCCAATTTAGTTGAGTATGAGTAGCACAGAATTCTTATCTAAATCATACATTCACAAGGTCATTAAATTTGAGAAGGAATTTGTAGGGTCATATCGTCCAGCTTCACTTCTTCTTCAGTTAAGACCACAACAGAATGTCTCAGGGATACTACAGTTCAATTCTCTCAAACCTTGTCCCTAGCTCCCATTCAATTTAATAAATGGTTATTGATTATATACTGTGTCCCAGACACTCTATGGGTACTACTTATTAAAAAAAATAAGACATAATACTTGCCCTTAACTTAACATATAAATAAATAAAATACAAGACTGACCTTAAAATGTTATGATAAATTATTGGCTACTTACTATGAGCATATAGTGGAAGGAGAAGGAACTTTTGAGTGAAGATTAGGAAAGTTAGAGTATCGGCAGAGGCCCTGAACTACATGTAGGAATTCAGCTGCAAAGAAATGAGAGTATTTTGGAGGTACAAATAAACCTTCCAAGCTGAAAAAATAACAAAAAGATATAAACTCATGAATATGAAAGTAGTATTAAAAGACTTGAAAACAGTCCAGTGGTTTTAAAGCATAGAATGCATGGGGTAAAGGGACATAAAATGAAGGTTAGAAAGCCAGATTGAGACCAAATAACTGAACGATGGTCTTAAGTGAATTATTAATGAATTTGTATGATTAAATGGCAATGAGGATGCATTGAAGTTATCAGAGCAGGGCTAACAGAAATACCTATTTATATGGATTTTTAAAATATTACTCTAGCAGAAATAGCAATGATAATATAAAGAGTCAGAGACTCCAAAACTGAAGGCAGAAATAATAGTTAGAAGATTATTGCAGTTGTTTGGGCAAGTGATATTAAAACCTGAAGTAAACAGTGGGAGTAGAAGTAGAAGGGAAGAAGGAGATTTAAAACCACTGATGAGGAAGATTCAGATTTCTGGAATGGTGGAATAAGACTCACAAATTGTCTCCCCATTTAAAAAATGACAAAACTGGGTAAACCTGTCAAAATTTCAGAACTCTGTGAATTATATTATTCAAAATGTCAGTTTTAAACAAAAAAGGAGACATAATTCCTTGCCACCCCCCAAAAATATATCCCATAGGAAAGTATGGCTTGAGGGGGAAAAAAGCAGTTAATAGAAACTCTCTGAGGTGATTCAGATGTTGGAGTCACCAAAGACTTCCAAGCAATATGTTAAATGAACTAAAGGAAACCATGTTTAAAGAATTAAAGGAAAGTGATGACAATGGTTCATCAAGTAGAAAATATCAATAATAAGATAGAAACTGTAAAACAGAATTAAAAATCTGAGTTGAGAAATGCAATAACTGAAATGGAAAATTCACTAGAGAGAATCAGTAACAGATTTGAGTTGGCAGAAGAATTAGTGAACTTGAAAATAGCTCAGTATACATTATTCAGTCTGAGGGAAGAGAAAAGAATAAAGAAACATAAACAGAACCTCATAGATCTGTGAGACATCATCAGGCACACCAATATACAAATAATGGTAGTCCCAGATGGAGAAGAAAGAGAGATTAAGGGGCAGAAAGAAAATTTGTAATAATAATGGTTGAATACTTCCCAAGTTTAATTAAACTCTTAATCAAGACATACAAGAAGCTTAATGAACTCCAAGTAGGAAAACTCAGAGAGATCCACCCTAGACATATCCTAGTCAAATTGTTGAAAGAAAAGAGAAAACTCTTAAAGGTTACAAGAGGAAAATGACATCATATTCAAGGGAATTACAACATAATTAAGATTTACTTCACATCAGAAACAATGGAAACTAAAGGTGGTGGGATAATATATTATAATTAAATTTAGAAGGAATTAGCAAAGGAAATGTAGAAATATTGATCAATAACTGATGGCTCATTGTTGTGCCTCACTAAATCGATTGGCAGTAGGGGTTGTTTTGAATCTATAATGTAAAAAATGAATTTTCAAGGTTTTCTTGAAAAAAATTATCCTCTTTAAAATACTTCTCCTCTTCCACTGGAGTTGTCAAATGATTGGTCCAGCCTTAGGATGGATGTATGAAAGTTTAAGTTTATCTCCAAGGAAATAGGCAGAGTAACCAATTCATTCACCCTGCTCTTCACACATGGCTACAGGCCCCACAGCCTGGGAGATGCATTCCCCATTCCCTAGTTGGAGTTGAATCCAGGGTCACCATCCTTTTCTCTCCCCAAGTTTCTGTCTTCTTGTTTTCAGTAACTTGGCAGAAGTCCTCCGAAATGCACACCACTTGGAGTTCTTCAGGGAGTTCCTCAAAGAACGAAAGGCTGACGGCCCATTGCAATTCCTGGTAGCCATTCAAAAGATCAGTGGTAAAAAGAATAAGAAGACTTACAAGTCTCTCTTTGAAGATATAGTCACGACTTTCTTCCATGGCAAAGCCTCTCCTGGTATGCATCCTCTTCCCCTTATATGCTTCTTCCTCCTTTTAGGATCTTAGGAGAAGAGTTTGGGGAAAAGCTTTTCTCTTGTGAGCTCCCTGAGAGAGAACAGAGCAGCAGCCACATGGGGCAGTAGTGAGACAAAGAGAAGGACAATGAAAGCAGAGCAGTATTTGCTCTACAAATATGCTTCCACATAAGACACTTGCCCATATATGTGAAATATACCCTCTTATTTAATTTTATTCAACACTGGAAATAAGATTTTATTTAATCCCTAAAAAATTGGGATAAATAGCTCCATTTTAAGAAAAGTGAAACACATTAAAGTTAACTAACTTGTCCAACTGGTGGAATTTGAATTCAAACTCAAGTAGTTGGACTCTCATATCAACTAGGCTGAAGTTAGATGCAAAAGCAAATGTTAACTGTATGTAAAGTTGGAGTGTCCACAGCCCATGGGTTGCATGGGGAAGGAGAGCTGACTCCTTGAAAATCTTAGTTTCATAAATTTTGTCTGGATCCCTTGCCTAAAATGGGAGGGTAATCTAACCGGTCTCTAAATTCATCTTGACCAGAAGCAGAAGTTGCATGTAAAGTACTGACCTATGATTTTAGAGGAAAACAAAAGGGATCTTGATCCCAACCCAGAGGTAAACAAATCTATAGAGAAGCAATGAAGATAAAGCCTCTTGTTCTGGCACAGATGAACAGATGTGAGGTTCTTGTGTGTTTATTTTGCTTTTGGTAAACCAAGAGAAGGTGATCAATTTTATGAAAGTAAGGAAAAGAGATAAAATTGGCAAATCTTTACTTACAAGAAATATTGATTTGGTGAGTCATGGGGCATCAAGCTCTGTACATCATTTTGAATGAGCTAGGAGACTAAGAAGAGTAGGCAGGATCCTGCACTTGGTAAGTTTCAAGTCTAATTAATGAACACAATAGTCCCTGAACACCTGGAGCACCATATTGTTCTTATGGCACTTAGGTGTAGTTTTGGGTTCCCCATTTGCCCAATCAATTTAACTTAAATTCTTTACTCTTCTGCTCTTTTCCTAAACTGAAAACTTCAAACTAGCTACAGAAATGAGTCCTTTAAACGTTTATTTCCCCTTGAGCACTCATCTTTTACATTTGAGTGGAACTAAGCCAGGACAGTATTTGCTCTACAAATACACTTACATACAACATTCCAAATATGTTTCTGAAATTTTCAAACAAATTGTGGAGCACCCAGAGTCTAACCAGATTAAGAATAAGGGACTGTAAGACTCTAAGATCAAAAAAAAAAAAAAAAAACACAAGCTACCTAAAATGTAGTAGACAAGAAGATTATGGCTTCTTTTCTCTCTCCCGAATTTATTAGAAGAATTGCTACAGTGCGACGCCCCTATTGTCAAAGAGATCTCTCACATGCATCATGTCAGCACAACCACATTGTTAATTCTCCAGGACTATGTCATGAAATCTCTGGAAGAGAAATGGTGAGTATTCCTCAGCGAAGGCAATGATTCCTTCTGGAGCTGCTCACTGGCTTCAGAAAGTCACTCAGTCTTGTAATCCGTTCTCATAGGTCACTACCAGATCCTCCCTACAAAAGAAAAGCCAAACTTATCTTGAACCTTCTTACCCACCTACCTACCTATATGTGCATGCACACGCATGGGCACGCACACACACACACACACACACACACACAGTTCTCATTTGCATGGACAAGGTACAATACAGTATTGACCAGGAAGGACAGCTGACATCAGCAATGGATTGACATGGCAAGAGCATTTTTTAGTATCTCTTCATTCCCTAATTCCCACTTTGACTTCTTCCAAAAACTGAGATAGGGTTGCCTTGCCTGTTACCTTTTATAGCTCAACTTTTGTCTTTTTTGATATTCTTGGTCTCCTGGCAGGTTCAAAGATTATCAAGAGCTGTTCCCAACTCATCCTCCAGAGGGAGACACTGCAGTACAAATTTCTCGGAGGAAGCCGGCAAGGACCACAGCAATTTACCTGCAAGAATCCCAGGTCAGTGAGGAAGACAGTGAAGACAAGGCACTGGGAACAAGGAGACCACTGCCTAGGCGTTGCTAATCATACAAAAGAGTTTCACTCTTAGCTTATTTAATCACCAGAACAACTACTCTTTGGGATAGGTTTTTAAATTCCATTTTACACAGGGAGAATCAGAGATTTAGAGAAATTGTTAGTGGAAACTTAATGAAATCCCTCTTCACTATCTGTGATTAGAACCAACTGAGTGATAGACGCAGGGGTCAGACCAGTGGAGATCAAAATGTCAGTTTTTTTTACTGCTGAAACCTAGTTTGAAAGACATGGACTGGCCACACAACCAAATGGGTTTGATAATCCTTTCTGAACCCAGATTAAATTTACTTACACATCCAGTCACTGGCATAATGGAACAGCTTAGGCTGTTGGATTTTCCCAGAGGAGGACGCCACCCCAAATCACTCACGGAAGGTGTCTCTTGATGCAACAAGCAAGAGGAATTTATTCAGGAACCAGCTAGCTGGGGTCCAAGTGTCAGCCCGACGCAGCAGGTCTCAACAAGGACCCCGAGCACTCAAAACCAGAGGTTTTTATAGCATTTTCAAAAGGACAGTATTTTTCCACAAGCACATAACAGTGTTTCTCCATAGACACATAAATTTTCGGCTGGCGCCACATCCTGGGGGTTTAGCGAGATAAGATCACCCTCAGAATGTTAGGGTGGTTTTAGCAAGATAAGCTTGGTATGTGTGATTAACTGATTGAGGTTAGCTGACTAAAGGTCACTGCTATCGGTGCTCACGATTGACTAACTTGTTTTTCAAGGCCCTACCTAGTTCCAATATTTTTTTCTTCCTGAGTCACACCCTCAGAAAATGGTTTCTAGGTTTCTAAGACGACTATGCTTATGCTAATTTACTAATCTTACTAATGCTTAGATTCTACAAGGCTTCCCTTCACCTGGGTGAGCCCCTTGCTGTATGACAAAGGCAGGCCTGAGCACAGGTGTCCTACAGATAAAACAGCTCCCAGAGAGAGAATGCAGAGAGCTGAGAGCAGAGCATACCCATTTCCTTCTTCCAAACTCAACTATCTAACTCATTCTTTCTCCAGTGGGAGGAGAGTAAAAAGGAAGAGGAGACAGGAATGTTATTAAGGAAAATCTCTTCATGCAGTCTAAGTAAAAAAAAAAAAATAGTCCTCTTAAATAATCACTTGCTCAATGCGTTGTAGAGTTGGTTAGTATCAGAAAAATTTGAGCCCAGCTCTGTCTGACTCTAAAGATCATACTAAGATGTCTCTGAAAATAGCACCTATGTGCATTGATCCAATAATCCAGATATGAGAATGGGCTGCTGCTTCCTTTCTCCTTATTTCCTCCATACATGAATCACCTCCATGTCATGGGACCACAGATGATCATTGAGGGTATTAAAAAGACTAGTGCACCTGGAAGCAGGACTCTGTTTTAATTTCAGGTCTTCCAGTTGGTCTTAGATAAGAAAAGATAAAAAGAAACCAACACATACTTACACCTACTTTGTGGCAAGCACTGCATTAGGATTTACATATATGATCACTAACCCTCCACCACAGCCCTGAAGGCTCTTGTTTCTATCTCACACATGGAGACAATGAGACACAAGTAAATTGATCCAGATTACACAATTAGGGAGAAGCTAGGCTCCAGACTCAAAGTTTATGATCCCAAAGCCAGTGAGGTTTGTACTTCACCCCTGGCTTTCTAAAGACAAGCTTACACTGAGGTTCCTTCTCTGTAGAATGACACAACTGAGTGAGCTGATCAACAAGATTCTTTCTGGTTCTAAATGCCAATTTCCCAAGGAGTAAATGAACTGGAGAATGGTCACTGGATATCTACTAAAACAGATGAAGAAACTAATCAGATGCATTTGTATGTGTGCATGTGTGTGTACGTGCTTGTGAGGGTGTGCGTGTAAATCTACTCTTCTTTTTCTAATGGTTATAAATAGTTGAACTCACTTCCGTATTTCTTCAACATTTCAAAATATGAACCATTGTTCCCTCCTGTGAGTCACACTTATGTCTGTCCTCTGTTTCTTCCTGTTTTTAGCCCTCACACTCCCTCTCCCAGTCACAGCCTCGCAAACCTTCACTGTTGAAAACCTGTGGTAGAAGGAGCTTTGGCAATGGCCCCATCCTCGCCTGGCTGGAACCGGAATCTCCCACCCACCACCGGCTGCTTAATCGGAGGAAGGTTATACAAGTTCTCTGACCTGAGTTTCTTCTCCTTTAAACTGCAGCTAAAAATTATTCCTTACAAAGGAGGTCTTGTGAGAATTAAATGTAATGAATGTCAGTTTTCTGGCACATGGTAGTCTCTCAGTGAACAGCAGTCATGTTAATGAATATGTCATACCCCTCTTTCTTTCCCCAGAAGAGAGTCTGGCTGAAAATGATCAGCGTTATCAAGAGCTTTTGCAAGTACCGTAGATTTATGTCTAATCCCAGTAAGCGCCTGGAATTTGAAGAATATCTTCACCTGGAAGTATATAATAACAAGGAAAGTAAGTTACTTCTCTATTTACTGCACTTCCCTGTTGATATTTCAACCATGGAGGTTACCCCAGGTAAGAAGCCTCAGAGCTTATTGCTCTGTGTCATGCAGGTGTTAGCCTGGGGTCCAGCAAGAACCCCAGGTCTTGAGGACACAGTCAAGCCCCGGCCTGGCTAGAACAGATGTGAGCCCAGTGGCTTCTGCTCAGGGAGGAGGAGAATGGCTAGTCTAAAGTCCTGAAAGATCTCACATTTTACAGCACTACTTCCTTAAATTATTTGTCCATGTAGAGATATGTTCAATGGCTTCATTCATTTGTTCATTCCATTATTCAACACAGTGTTTGAGAATCTGCCATGTGGCCGGCATACTTTGCCTGGTACTGGGGATTCAGTAGTGAATATGCAGACAAAATCTGCCTTCATGGCACCTGCAGTTTTGAGGGCATGAAAGAAAATGAGAGCCGCAGATGTTGGAGCTAGACTACCTGGATTTGAATCTGACATTTTCTAACTGAAAGACCTGTGAAGGTGACTTTGTACCTCAGTCTCCTCATCTGTAGCATGGCAATAATAATTGTTATATTCTTTGATTAATTCACCCATTTATCATTATGAAAGAAAATCTTTAGTAATACTCTTTTCTCTGAAATCTAACTTATCTGACATTAAAATAGTCACACGAGCTTTCTTTTTATTAGTTTTAGCATATATGTCTTTTTTCATCCCTTTACTTAAACCTATTTATGCACTACATTGAAAGTACTTTTCTTGAAGCCAGCATAAAATTGGGTCTTGCTTTTAAAAAAAAATCCAATCTGACAATCTTAGCTCAGTTGAGAGCCAGTTGTTAAATATTTAGGAACTTGGGGAGCCAGTTGACAAACATTGATAGCTTGAAATCAACCATAGTGGGAGTATTTGCTATAAAAATCAGCAGTGATACAAATTAGGTGCTCCTCTTCCCTACCAGAGCTGGTTTACAAGTATACCACTGCTCACAGATTTCCTGGTTGGATTTAGCCACTCTTTTCCTAAAATCCCTGACCATCACATCAATATTCAAACTCAAATCTAAGAGAGAAAGAAAGATAGATTGTCAGTTAGTAGGACCTATGTCTTTCAGGGCTGAAACCCTAGGACCTAGCACAGGGTCTGGGACTTAACAGGTGCCGGGTATTTATTGAATCTTGTAGTTACCCTCTCATCCTATATGTAACATTGCACCAAAAGGAATCCTACATACACCATAGGGACCACCATGCCCACATCCATTATTCCTGAACAGATACCCAGAATAAAATATTTTTGGAAGAAAAGTAAATTCTAAAGCTGGATTAGGAAATTTTCTTAAACCCAACCAGGCAATTAACTAGGGTCTACTTGCCAGATCCAGCCCAAAACTGTTCTCTTCTCAGCCCTGAATCCCTATGAAGGGATTTCTTTGGACATATCCAGGTCAATAAACTTCCTAAAGTAAGTGTCTTGTTTTTCTGAGACACAATTCAAACCTTCTAAAACTTTCTATGTTTTCCTTTACTCATTCCTGCCTCTTTTATACTCCAACTTCCTCCTTGCGGTTTATTTAATAAACCTCTTTACTCTTCACATTTTAGCTTTTTCTTTGTGCTGCTTTCCAAATTTACTTTAAAAATCCCTGATAAACTTTGGATAAGAATCATCAGAACCACACACTTCATTACAAAGGTCACGTCTGCATATTCTGTTTCTGTAGCAATGTTACGAATCAGCCTACCTACAATGTGATTATATTTCTTAGACAATCAGCAGGAAAATATCAATCAGTACGAGTCAGTTGATTTTGAAGGCAAGGGGTGTGCATGTTATCATACCATCTGAGCATTTGGCTTTCTCAGCAGTTCTTCAAGTCTATGTAAAATGTTGAGGCCAATGGTAGGGAGTCTCTATTTCAATAAGCTCAAAGGTGGGTTTAGAATTTCATTTCTTCATTTTAGTTACACCCAGTTCAAAGACTTCATGCTTAAGAATGACTTAATCAAACTAAATTTCACTTCCTTCCTCTTTGCCTTTCAGATCTCTCCACATCACCAGCTGTACCAGGACACTCAACTGCCTGTCCTGCCCACGACCAGAGTGTGGACCATGAGAATGGAGATACAGTCTTTGTGAAGCGCCGTATATTTGGCCACAGGATTATCACCGTTAACTTTGCGATCAATGATATATATTTCTTTTCTGAAATGCAGAAGTAAGTTTCCCATCTCTCCTTCCCCTCATGGTTTTCCATGCTTAGTACCTCTCAGCAAAGACAGGAGTGGCCTGTAAGTGGCACAGTAGTTTCAGCAAGAGTCTCCATCTGAAAATCTCACTAAATGCTGTCACTATATCAATTTCTACCATTCTTTCCTTTGGGTCCTAAAAGCCCATTATTGAAATGCACTTATTTATATCCAGGAAGTGAAGCATTTTCCCCTATTATTTATTAAGATAATAGAAGTCCCTTTATGTGGCACCACTGGACCAATAGTTCTTTTTTACAGCAAGGAACTATAACAAAAATTGTGTGTGTATGTGCATGACATTAAACACATATTTTTAAGAAATATTAATGTATATTCACTCACCTGTCGAACTTTTGATGTAAAGACAAAGCCATTCAACTAATTGGAGGCCCACATATTTTTCTTGTATGAACTATAACCAAAATGTGATCTGCTGATTCCAATTTTTCTCTTTAAAGTAGAGTGAAAATTGAAAGGTTACTGCAAAATGATTTAATCCTTCTGGGTTTTTATACTTGCTTTTTCAATTTTTTAAATTGTCTTGCCACAACTACATCAACAGAAATATCTTGAAAAGCTATTTTGCCTTTATTAGAATGTTCCAAAGCATTCAAATTTGTTTTCACAGAAACAACAAATACCTTTTCATGTTCATAGTTTGTCAGTTTTCATGAATTACAAATTATAGTAACAAGTATAATAGGCAAAAATATTTGGAAATAAACCTGAATAACTCTTAGTAAATATCTGCCTCAACTAGATGTGGAAATGTAAATGAGTACCACAGAAGGTACCACCAACATATATTGTGGGCATGAAAGGCATCAGTCAGTGTGTTTTTCAGAAGTGCAGAGGACCTGGCAACTCAGCACCCTAGTTAGGGGCATTAAGTTATGAGATCTTCCAGTGCATAGCAGTGAAGGATAAGCTCAGCTCCACAAATCCTCTTTCTTGGGCTGGATTTGGCATCGGAGATACAAACACGCCTAAGATACACAAAACAACGTGCTCTCCATTCTCCAGGATCCCACATACTAATGGGGATGGTAGATGAGATACAAAAGTTGGTAAATACGATGATAAGATACTGTTACCGGTGGAGATGCTGTTTTTCCCAGGATCATGTCTCATGGCGAAGAATGAACCCAGCAGACAAGAGTATGGAGCAGCCAGCAAAGGTTGTAATTAAGAGTGAAAAGGAAAGAAAAGACTCCCATTAACTGGGTGGGGCTCCAAGGAAGGATGCTGCTGGTGCTGTAGTGTCCAGGGTTTATAAGCACAAAAATGAAGTAAATCAAGCAAGCGGCTGGGAGTTGTAGCTAGGGCCTGTTGCCAGGGCCAAGATGAGATTGGGAAACTCCCTTGTTTCTCAGGCTGAATTTTCCCCAATGTCCAGGATGAGGCATCTTGTTTACTGCAAAGCCTTGACCCTAGTTCCCTTCTGCCTGCATCCCACTAACACCTGCCTCAAAACTATGGAAGAGTCAGGCACTGGAAGTGCATTTAGACATAGGGCTTCTTGGAAGACAGGTCATCTAAGCTGAATTTTTAATTCATTGGTTGTGAGCTCCTAGAAAGTAGGACTTTGAAGGATGAGTAAGTGTTAGTGAGATTAAAAAAAGAAAGTGTGCAAGGGGGTGGCAGGTGGGGAGGAGAAGGAAATACTAGTCAAGGTGGGAAGCCTTCCCTGCTGCTGCTCAGATTCCCACCATCATCTCTGCTTTCTCACTTGGCCTCCACAAAGTGTTCTCTGCACAGCAGCCAGAGTGCCCTTTAGCAATGTAAACCAGGTTATATCACTCCCTTGCCTAAAATGCTCCAGGAGCTTCCCATTACCCATTGAGTAAAGTCCAAAAGTGCTTGGCCTACAGGGCCTACAGAAGCAGATCCACCTCCCTCCGGGAGCCCGTCTCCTGATGCTGTCTTCTCACCCTGCTCCAGCCCTGGGGCCCTCCACTCTGCTCTGCCTGGTCCAGCTGTGCTGGTGCCTACTTCAGAGCCTTTGCACTTCCTGTTACCTCCTTGCAAAGCAGCTCCTGCCCTCTGGACATCAGATGTCCGTCATTTTCTTTCTCATTGTTCTGGGCTCAGTGCCCACCCCTTCCCAGCCACCATCCCCCTTTGTTGTCTTCATAACCCTCTACTGGACATTTGATTATTCATCGATTTACTCATATGTCTTCTTCCTTTCTTGGATTGTTTGCTCTTAGAAAGCAGGGCTTTGTTTACTGTGTTCACTGCTGACTCCCTGCTCTGGGAACTGCTCCTCGTACGGAGTAGACCTTAATAAACGTCTACTGATTGAACAGATGAATGGATATGCAAAACAAGCTTAAAATGGGAAAACCTTGGTATTCTATTAAGATGATTTAAAATAGTTAAAATTTAAAATGGCCTGAGAGAAGTAAACTGTGTACTTAAACCAAAATAATGTGTAACTGACAGATATTTGATGGCTAATAAAAGAATGTGTTACTAGGAGACAGAAAGTAGAATGGCATTTGCCAGGGGCTGGGAGAAGGGGGGACTAGGAGTCAGTGTTTAATGGGTATGGGGTTTCAATTTAGGGAGACAAAAAAAGTTATGAAGATGGATGGTGATGGTTGCACAACAGTGTGGGTATACTTAACACCACTGAGATGTACACTTAAAAATGGTTAAACTGATAAATGTCATGCTATGTATACATTTAGTACAATTAAAATTTTTAATTAAAGGAATATATTGCTTTAGAGGGTGGTGGTATTTGTGAGAGGGTCAACACAGGAAGAGAAATAGCGAACAAGATAGCCCTTAGCCCTTGAAATAGAGAAAAAACTGGTGCAGCATGAAAAAGGGAGGATGGGGTAAAGAAAAGAGTTTTCAGTGAAGAAATGCACTTGAAGAAGCAAGTAGCATATCATCTGACATATATAGGGGCTCAATTAGTATTCCCTGATGGATAGATTATGATTGAGTAAATGAAGTCACAACCTTGCCTGTGTTTTTTAGGCCAGCCATAGGTCTGGGCCTGCTCCCCTGCTACCTTCTGCCTCCCTCTTCTCCCTGCTGACTTCCTACTTATTCCCTCTTTTAGATTTAATAATTTGGTGAGTTCAGCTCATATGCTGCAAGTCAACCGGGCGTACAACAAGAATGATGTGATCCTAATGAGGTCCAAAATTAACATCATCTTAAAGCTCTACCTGCATTCCGATGTCCTTCCAAGGTTGAGGGTAAGGGGGACTCCCACTCATTTTGCCAGGAAACATTTCCCCCACAAGAACCCTGAGGGCTAGTAGGTACCTCCTCAGTCCTGGATCAAGCAGATGTCCGTTACTTAGCAGCCCCATGAAAACCCTTTGTCTTCTGGGGGTGGTCGTGAAAGTCCTGAGGACCAAGACAGGTTTTCTGTCTTCCTTGGAGCCTCTGCCAGTGACAGGCTCCCACTCTGTGGGTAGGTGAACATCTCTGAGTCCCAGAAGGAAGCCATCATTGCCGCCATTACCGAGGGCCACCTAGACCGGAGCATCTTCCATGGGACTATCATGTCTCTCTTCCCCATCGTTATGTACTTCTGGAAAAGGTAATTGTCTCCCTTCACCAGAAGACCATGAGGTCAGGAAAGCATGTTTAACTTTCTAGAGCATTTTCTGTCTTCCTCTAGCCCTCTGTCTCACAGTTTCTAGTTTCATGGGAACTAAGATGGTATATTCTTATCCTACTCACTACACTCCATCCCTCACACTCACACACTGAACACTGAATCAGGATGGAAGGCCAAGGAGCCGTATGGAAGGCTTAAGGAGCCGTATGGAGGCAGTAAGCCGGAAGAGTTTTATTCTTTTTTTCCCAAATGCCATATTTACCAGTAGGAGCACAATTGCTAGACATTTTGATTTTCAAGAGGAGCTATAAATTCAAATTTTTTTGTCATATCTCCTAAGGTTAAAGTGGCAAATGTGGCCACTAACTCAAACAGTGAGGAACCTGTGAAGGCCAAAAAACAAACATGAAAGAAACTAATTATCTGCAGGACAAATGCGCCCCATGGCCCACTGGTTCCTAAGCCTGTCCTGCCAAGGTCTGCGCTGAGAGACTGGCCTGGGTCCTCCCAGCTGGTCACTTGCTCCCGTGGTGCCCTGCAGTTCCAGCTCATACCTTCCCAGGCTGAACGGCTGTACGCTGGGAGATAGCGACCAGAGGTCCACTGGCTGAAATGTTCCCAGACAAGGCAGACTGGCCTGTTCAGCTTATCACGTGATTATGTGATTATGGCTCTTAGGGATTCCCTTCTCCCACACACTCAAAAAATATTACTTTATTAAAATAGAAGTATACAGCTTACCAGTCACCAAGCTTTATTTTAAAATCCCTAAGATAATAATTTAATACAGGATTGAAAGAAATTTTAAAAACCTAAGTTCCAAGATAACCAGTTGCCTTCTAAACACCAATTATTGTCTAGCACTTCATTCTAGACTTGCGTCCAATTCTGTTAACCAAGTCTAAATAGAAATTCATCCAGAAACTTTCTGGAGTATCAGGTTTCGAGTCCCCAGTCTTCACATAGCTGGTTCTTTACTTGTTTTTCTGTATGCTTATGAAGACTTTTATATTGTGCAAACTGTGTACGTACAGATTATCTCAGATGAACCTCTCAACAACCCTATGAGGTAGGTGGGGCAAAGTATCCCTATTCTATAGATGAGGAAACTGTGGTTCAGAGTGGTTAAGGGACTTGCCTAGGATCATTGGGTAAGTGGTAATACCAGAATTACAAACCAGGTCTCTTGGTCTCTTAAGCACCATAAAGAATGCATCTGTGGCACATTAGGAGATCCATGTTGGTAGGGAGACCCATTTCAGCAAGCAGAATGGGAGAAGCCAGCTGATCGCATAGTGTGCCCCTCAGGGAGGGAGAAGGAGAGAGGGCAGCGGTCAAGACCACCAGACCCAAATCCAGTCTTAGGCAAGACTGACTCCAAGGGGTCCAATCTAAGGGCAGGCTGAGGGACAGCAAGGGGTGAGGAGCCAGTGAGGAAGAGATGGAGAATGCCAGAGTGCTTCTGGGAACTGTAGTTCTCAGGTTGCAGTGACTCGGAGAGTTTGAGTTTAGGTGAGAAACAGGGTCTGCTCCAGGGCAAGGGCTTTGGGAATGAGGTGAGAGAGTCACAGCCCTCAGTAAAGGAGAGGATGGAAACCAGCGATTAGACCTGAGAGGAGGCCCTGTCAGACCCTCTGGCTGTACCAGGTAGGGTTAGATGGGAGCTCATAGTCTGATGCTCAAGCAAGCATCCTAAGGGGTAACCCACCCCCGACCTGGGAACAGCAGATTCTTTACAGCCTCGATTCCCTAGTAGTTCCACAAGGATGTCCCAATGTACTACCCATACCAGGCACTCGTGGGAGCCAGGCCTGAAAAAGTAGAGGCCTCGGAAGAAGGGCATCTGCCAGGCAGCACTGAGGCCACGTGTTCTGCTCTCTCTCCCTCTCTCTGTAAGGATGGGTTCTGACCCAGTTCCCCTGTGCTCAGTGTTCCAGCCCCTCAGCTAGGGACCTTCTCGCTGTGACCAGGAGCCATGTTTCTCACAGGTTTTGTTCCTGGAAGGCAATACACTCTTACTTGCAGTACAGGGGAAAGAAACTCAAGGACAGAAAAAGCCCTCCTACGTCTGTGAACAAGAACTCGCCCTGGAGTGGAGGTAAGCTCCGCATGACCCACAGCCCCATGCTCTAGCTCACAGGACTTGTGAAGAGAAAGCAGGGAAAGTGAAGGCCTGAAGGCCCAAACACAGGACTTTGCAGAGGGTGTTTGCTGGAGGGGCACACAGCCCATTCACTTGGCTCTCAGAGAGGCACTTAGAAGTAGGTTGTATCTCTGGCTATCGGTGCTGGTAACAGCATACCCCACCGTGGGACCGCCCCCAGCTGCATCTCCCAGGATGCCTCTGGGCATACAGATCATAGTCTCTCGGGTGGATAGTGGAGGTGGGGACCTGCTTTACTGCTGTTTAAGAAGGCCCCTGCTCCAACCATTTCCATTAACGCTGTGGCTTGAAAAACATCTATTTTATAGAATTAAATGAGAAAACAAAGATATAGAGGTAAAGCATGATTTTAATGTGGTAAATACATGTGTGTATCTTTATGCATATATATAATTTTTATGAAAGCATGGGAAAGAACTTAGAAATAAAGTGTTAATAGGATTATCTCTGGGTGGTATGACTATAAGAAATGTATATATATTAATATGTTATCAATTTCACATTATTAATATATGTTATCTATATATTTATGAATTATAAATAAATGTGTTAGAAAACATGTGCAAGGGTGCATAAACACACACACACACACACACACACACACATATGTCCTCTTAGCACAGAGCAGTTAAACTCAGTCCCTCTCCTGATATCAACAGTGAGATCACTACTTGAGCAAAATGGTTTTCTAAAGAGAGGGAGGAGGTATACAGGGCTGTGCTTGGAGAGGGCAAGGCTGGATGGCTCTGCAGTGGAAAGTTCTGGAACCAAAGTGGACAGGCCTGTGAGTGGGAACAGCATGAGCATCAGCAGCCACTGTGGAGATAGGACCGGGAGTCTTAAAAGCAGCAGCTCATCGTGCCTTGATAGAGCTGAGCATTCTGTTGTTTCAGCTCAAACCTGCCCATTTTCCCAGAGACTTCCTCCTGCCCCCACTCCAGTCCTCACAGGCAGGCATCCCAGCCCCTTCTTGGAGTGCAAACAAAAGCCCTTGACTCCTAAATCCATCTCTGGCTAGTCTGAACAGCCGGGGAAGCAGCTCTGCCTGGCTGTGGAGCCTGACTCCTGCCCTGCTGACAGGGTCCTCACCTCAGCAGGAAATAGATCCGCTACCTCCCTAGCTACGGCTGCCCCGGCTGCCAGGAAACATTGCTCATTACCCTTTCCTCTGCCTTGTGAAATGTGACCAGTAGACAGAAATCAGCAACTTTTCAGTATGTGGGGCAAAATGTCCTTGGGGGAGCAAGGGCTTATTTAGGATGAGGGTGGGAGAAGGTTAAGAATAAGAAGAAAAGGAGAGGGAGGCAGGCGGGTAGGGCAGGCAGATGATATTCAGAGGAGCAAGAAAATGTCCCTTAGGGTACCCAAAGAGCCCCCAGCCTTGGCTCATGTCCTGTGACTGAGCTCCTGGGGAGTAAATCCCCAAATCTTTCCTGGTGTCCAGAGATGGAAGAGGGCAGCAGATGCCCTGAACTATGGTGTCAGGCCACTTGGGTTCCAGGCCCAGAGAGTCAGTGTGCACGAGCTGAGGGACCTTGAGCACCCTGCTTCCCCTCACCACCGCAGCCCACTCAAAAGTTCAGATTTAGGTAATGTCTATCACTGCCATGCTCTACTCCAAGGAATGTCAAGCAGGCGTGTTCTTACTTACATAGAAAGGTTAATATTATTGGGTGTTGTAATGTTTCTTAATGCTCTTCCTTTGACCTGCCCCAGGAGACCAAGCCATCCTGAGATTCTCCTTGCTCAGAGGTATTGAATGGTTGCAGCCTCAACCGCAGGAAGTGATAATAAGTCCAGTCCAAAACTGTGAGTTGGAGTTGGAACCCCACTGATATTAAAAGTCCACTACTCAGTTAGAGGTGACTCTAAGGCCACTTAGCCAGTCTCCTTATTGACCATGAGGAGACTAAAATTCCCCTACAAGTGAAGTGACTTACTTGCTCAAGACCACACAGCTTGTGAGTGGCAGAGATGGGGTAGGAAGTGGGTCTCCTACTGTCCTTCCAGAGATCTGTGCACTGCCCTCATTTGGGTACTTATATCTTCTGATTCTTTTATAACCCCAGAAGGGGGGTGCCTTAGCTTCTTAGTAGCTCTGCTGGCTCCTCTGCCCATCTCCAGGCATGTGTTTGAGCTTTATTGGGAGACAATCTTAACATCCAACTGTTACTTTCCACTCCCACTGTGAGCATCTGCTGGCTTTAACAGGGCCTCCATCCTGTACCTCCTGCTTCCGGGAGGCTCCTGCCCTACCTTCTTGATCCCTGGTATAAACGCTCCAGTCCTAGCCTCCCAGGCTGGGGCCAGGTGCCCTCTTTGTTCTTTGTCCTCCGGCCTCACGGGGTCACCCTCACTCCCAAGCACTGGCTCTGCCTTGGCTTCTCCTTGGTCTCTCCCAGCAAGCCTTTCCTGTCAGGCCAGTTGTCAGCTTCTGTTTCCAGGTTGGGGACACTGGTCTCTGCCTCTCAC
The DNA here is from genome assembly GCF_040802235.1 of Manis javanica. NCBI lineage: Eukaryota > Metazoa > Chordata > Mammalia > Pholidota > Manidae > Manis > Manis javanica. The sequence continues at coordinate 90,554,747 of NC_133166.1, forward strand.
AGCATGAAATCTAGCCTGCCTGGCCTGCCTGTTTGCATGTGTCCCCTCCTTGCTTAATGGTAGAGACCGCTATGGATCATTTCCCATCATCCATGGGGTCCAAACAGCCCTAAACTCTTATAATTTCATCTGGCCTGATCTCCACATTTTCCTTCCCTGGGCCTGTGGGTTGGATCCGTTGCACCATAAGGAATGTCTCCTAGGACGAGAGACTGCAGCTTCCAAGCCAGGGCCCTGGAGCATTGCTGTTTCACCCCCATTTCTTGGCTCCTTCCCCAGAGGCATTCCCTGGCTGTCCTGGGATGACGCTCCCACAGCTGGAGGTCCTCCCTCGGGGGGTCTGTGCTCTGGGTCCGGATGCACTTCATCTGGGCCAGGGTTATATTTTTGTACTGAAATCTAAAGCTGTTTTTAAAAAACACTTTCACAAAATAGTTCTTCGTCATTACGTTATTTACTCATGTGTTTGTACATTTTTGCATGTTAATTTACAAATGACTTTTTTCAGTAAAAAAATACATAGTCAAGAACCAAACAAATTTTATGTGTGTTTGTATTTGTCTTTAGCTTCATCCAGCAACCTTACCCAGTCACGACAGGCCCTCTCCGCTCTGCAGCTGTGTCCGGTCCCAGGGTAGGCCCCAGCCGGAAGTCCTCTTCTTCGGTACAACTGTGTTGCCAAGTGTACAGAGGGAGATGGGGAGACACCTCCCAGAGACCCAACCCCGCATCCTGACACTCCTTGGCATATAGAACCAAGAAACTGAGCTTGCTGCTTCCAGAGGAGCCTATAGTGGGGGTATTTAGGGGAGGATTTCTCTGTGGGTGCCCTTGCCCACCTCCAACTAGGACTGGCACCTTTAGAGTCAGAGACCCTGACCCGCCTTCCAGTAGAACACTATTGCTGGGGGAAGAGCATCCTCGATGGTCTTTTACTGCCATCCTCCTAACACTCCAGCCCTTCAGGGTAAGGTGCATAAACTGGGAAAGAAGGAAGAGCCTTCTGCTTGACAGGATACTAGCAATAGCATCAGGAAGATTTGATGTCAAAGTCAGATTCAACCAATCTCACTTCTGTACATCAGACTCACTTCTGTGCATCAGTGTGGGGATGGTGCTAAGTCAGGGCTCTGGTAGAATCCCCAGGGTGTCATGGAAACCACAGCTGAGCAATGCCAAAGAGCTGCTTGAAGGTCTAGGTTATAGACAGCAGGCTCTGTGAATGGCAGGCCTGCTTTCCTCACTGGCAGTCTCACCTTCTCAGACCTGCTGCAAGTCCAGTGGGCTTGGAGCTGCCCAGCTATCATTTGCCATCATTGGTGCCTGGAACACAAGCCAGGAACTTTGGAGCTCTTTACTGGGAAAGGCAATGCATAGCTTCAGAGGTTACAAGTTCTTGGCGAGGAAGATGAGAATAAGAATGTGAGGGGCCCTATCCTGAGGTAAAGGGTTTGGATTTGGCCGAGCCATTCCCAAAGGGAATAATGGTAACAAGCCATCAGAGTGTGATGCCAGTTGCCTCATCTCCACTGTAAAAACTGACCACTCTCTCCCCTCCTTCAGACAGAAGGTACCCAGCACCAAAAGAGAAAAGTAGTAGTCAAGACAGGCCCCTGACAGAGGCACATGGTCTCTCAGAAGCCTCCTAACTGACAGAATATTTTCCCAGCCAGAAATGAAATGTCCTGGTGCCAGCTGCCCTGAAAAGATCAATGGATGACAGCCCAGACATGGCAGGCCCAGACAGCAGTGGGTAAGACATGGGTGGGTAGCAGAGCAGAATCACTGCTGCCCTTCTCGAGCCCGGGGGTCCTGACAGAGGTGGTCTTTCCACAGTGGGCATGGAACACAACACCCTACTCTTGGGTCAGGAGACCTGGGTGCTAGTCTCCCCTGCAGCTGCATGGCCTTGAGCAAATCCCTGGCTCAAGGTTGGTAAAGAATCCTATACCTCATGTCTGTAGGTGGCATTAAGCACGCTAGGAAGCGAGGTGCTGTTTTTGTCTGCAGTGACAGATGGGGTCTTTTAATGCTATGATCTCCCATTAAGACAATGACTCACATCCATTTGTCTCCCCAAATCCTCACAACCCTGTGAGTGATCATGCCAGAAATCATTTATTTTTAAACAGATGAGGAAGCTGACACACGCAGAAGGCAGGTGACTTGCCAAAGATCAGTGGGGAGCAAATGGCAGAGTCTGGGCTATAGCACCCCACCTCAGACTCTTTGCCTGGTGCTCACTCCATGGTCTCTTTCTCGGCAGCTTGTCGTGCACAAGAGGAATAGTTCTTCCTGGAGTTCTATTCCTCTGCCAACCAACAGAAAAAGAGACTCCGTAAAACTTTAAACCTTTAGGCCTAATCATTGTTCTACTTTTAGAGTAACTAGGCCCATTTCCTGCCCTTTGAAGAAAATCAGGAGGAAAATAATAGTCATAGTGCCCTCAGTGAAACCTTCGCTTGAGGTAACTGAGGAGATTTTGGTTCGTGGGCTCCATGAGTTGCAGAACGAGGGAAAATTAGAAAGCTTCTTGGAGAATCCTTTCAAAGTTCCATCCAAAGCTTTCTGCTATGCTGATATCCTTCATTCCCCAGACTTTTCTCAGAGAGAAAAAGTGTTGTGATGTCTGGGCAGGGCCCAGAAAGCCCAGGACTGACACCTGGGCAGGACAGTGACTACAGCAGGGCCAGGAAGACTCACAGCAGATGTGAGTGGAGGAGGCCTGGGTACAGGTGCGGTAAGGACAGCCTCTCAGGACCTCTCGGGGAAGGTCCAGCGAGGTGAACATTCAGGATAAGGAAGGCCCAGGAGGGAGTGAGGCTTCCTTCTGCTCACGGGGCTAAGGCCCCAGACAGGATTCCAATGGAACAGGAGGAGCAGAGGGCATGAGATAGAATTCCAGCTCCTAAAAATCAGGCAAGAAACTAAGGCAAGATTCTGGAAAAGAATGGAGAAGAGGTGTCGGAATGAGTTCGGTCAAAAAGAAACAAGTCAGGAGCCTGCACAAAGAATCAGAAAGGACGTTGGGCCAGCAACTGGTGACTGGTGACGATCTAGTACAGTGCTGACACCGGGGCAAGTGTCTAAGTACTCTCACAGGGCTGAGCCTACAGACCGGCAGTAGGTCCAACTGCAGGAGAAAAGATCATTCAGCAGACTCCTTTAAAACTGATCTTTCCCATTTCTTAGTTCTCTCTCTCTCTCTCTGCAGGTTAGCCCCTGGTATATTTGCACAGGTGTGCAAGCACACACAAATATTATTTAAGAGGCCTTCTGATACTTAGTAGCACAATCCTGAATAGAAAAAAATTCTCTTTTATTGAGTCTTGCTGATTGCTTCTTCTGGTTTCATGTGTTCTGACATTAGAGATCCCAGATCTAGCATGCTCTCACACCAGATTTAAGCTAGTCACATAGTAAGCCACCTAGAATTTCAGCAGGTAATACCAATGAGTGAAGCAGCCCAGGAGAAGTAATAGGGAATGGTAGAGACTGTGATAAACTGGCGAACTTGTCTCAGAGGGACAGTGACAGCTCCAGCCAGCCAGTCCAGTGTTGCCAGAGCTTCTTAAAGAAAAAAGAAGGAAAGGAAAAGAAAGGCAAAGGGGGAGAAAACAGGGGGTAAAGGGGAAAAGGAAAAAGAATGAGAATATTTTATAATAATAATGAGAAAGCTTTATAATTCTAGGCAGTTCAAACAAAACTTGGTTTTGTGGGCAAGATTGGCTCACAGCCCCAAATTGCAATGTTTGCTTTACCCTTTTCTTTCCCCTTAAAATTGTATTTGGGTCCTGGATCTATCTTAGAAACTGTGGGAGGGGGAGAAGAGAAGTCCCAACAATAGACCGATAGTGGCCATTGGCATCTCAGGAAAAGGCCGAGGAGGAGGAGCAGGTAAGGAAGCTGCTACTCCAGCGTCCGTCTTAGTTTGCCATTGTTCCCGTAACAAACTGCCAGAAGCGCGGTGGCTGAAAACACTTTACAGTCTTCAAGTTCTTTAGGTCAGAAGTCTGACCCGAGACTCATCAGGCTAACGGCAAGGTGAGCAGGACCGCCTTCCCTTCTGGGGGCTTAGGGTGGATCATTTCCTGGCTCATTCAGCCCTTGCAGTTGTAGCGCTGAGGACTTGTTTGCTCCCTTGCTGGGCTTGTTTCAGCTTTTCTTTGCCTCATTGAAAAAGCCTCAACTCCTTAGGGCACATACAAGACCACTGACAATTTGACCCCAGTCTAGGTTTCCAGGTTCATCTCTCGCTTCGTGCCCCCATGCGTTCCATCCTCCAGAAACGTGCTTGTCTAAATTGCCCCCTGGTGATATGAGACCTCACAATGGTCAAAGCTCTTGGTTGTCTCCTCTCTCCTCCCGCCCTCTTTTTGTTTCTACAACACATCTGTCCCCCTCTTTGGAGACACTTGTCAGTGTATCCGCCTCACCTACTAGACTATATACTTTTGTAGGGCAGAGAGCTTGTCCTACTTTTCTTTATGCCTCTAATATGTCACACAGTGGCATGCAGATAATAGCTGTCCCATAAACGTGTATTGAATGCGTGAATGAGCAAATGCTTTGCTAGATGCTGGGAATGTACTGGAGCCAACAGAGTGGGAGTGTGTGCCAGCACCCACCTTACAGGCAGTGAGGCTGACTTCACAGAGGAGACAGGGCTAGTTACTAGAAAATCAAATCAGTACTCAATGACAATGGTAACGAGCACAATAGTGAAGAAATACCAGATTTTCCTTATGAGATTTTATGTTCCAATGATCCTTGATGCTTTAAGAACTTTCTGTTTTTTCAGGAAGCTCATACAACCCATTCAGACTAAAGAAGGACAGAAAGAGGAAAACAGAGCAAGAGAGAGAGAGATCTGCCTTCTACCTTCAGGAGCCTTTTAAGTTACGTGTGTCAGGGAGTGACATGAAATCTTCGCTTTCTATAGAAGTAGGAAAAGACATCTGTCCCTCATTTTGTGTGCCTCCATCTGATCCAGTGTCACCAAAAGGAGGGGCGGCTCATGAGTGCAGCACCTCAGGGTGCCAGTCCCCACCCCTACATCTCAACCAGGCCTGCAGATCATTAGCCAGAATAAAGGATGTCTGTATTCACAGTCTGTAGGCCTCCAATTATCTTCTTAAAGAAAGGGGCAGAGGGAAGCAATATGTTGCTCCCCAGAGGACTCCTAAGGTCACTTCCAATTCAAGAGATTAGTGGAAACACTACTTCCCACCCTGACTCAAGAGCATGGGCCAGCCTCTACATGAATTCAGCCGCATCGAGGCTCTGCACATGGACCCTCCCCTGACCAACAGAGGCCAGGCCAGGAGGCTCTGCCCCCATTCCTTCAGGACTCAAGGTTTTCCATGAGGCAGGCTGGTTTTGAATCCCACCTCACTCCTTAGTAACTCACAAACATCAGAAATTACTTAACCTTGCTGAGTCCAGCACCCTCGAGTGGGAAATGGAGATATAATGTCTACCTCATAGGGGTGTTTAAAGACTAAGTTGCAATATCGTCCAGGGCTAGAGACAACGCTGGGGGCAGGAGTGTTGGTTGTTTCCTCTCTTTCCACCTTTGCCCTAAACTTCTTTCCAGAATATGAAGTGATGGACGAGGAGAGGTACGGTTGAAGAGTTAAATCCTGAGAAAATCCTGAATGCATTCCCTCCAATATGATACATGATTCCTGGGGGTTGATTGGCCAGGCATCCACAAATCTACTTAATTCCTAATATGTATACAGTCATTTGGAGGATTTCTCTAAGTTATATATTTACTATTAATAGTAAGTAAAAAGATCACTTCCTGTGCCCTCTACATGCACACCTATATCCCCCAACAGACACTTCAAAATATTTGTTAACTCTTTATTGAGCACTTACTATGTGATAGCCTTAGAATGTTTTTGGTTTTTTATTTTTTGGAAGCCAGACATTATGTGCTTGGTAAAAGGAACTGGTAAATAGGCGTTTGTAAGGTAGTGGTACGGTGTGTGTGCAGTGGGGGAGTACTCCACAGTCTTCAGGTCAGGTCCTAGGCTTTGGGTGAACCTGTGCTGCTGCGCTGTTGGTTTCACAACTGCCTCTCGGCTTTTCCTTTTCTTCACCTGCTTAGGTGGTACAGGATGGCCAGAGCAGGTGGGGGTGGCTCTTCCCCTTCCTCTGGTGGGGGATGGCCCAATGATGATAAAACCTCAGTAGATTAGGGTTTTCATCTTGAGGGCAGGCCTTTTCACTAGTGCAGGTCAAAATGATGACTTTTGCCTCCCCTTGCTGGAAGCCCAAGGGGATTTTTCTTTGATCTTGACTGTGAAAACCTACTGGAACTGGAGGTAGAACCCACAAAGAGTGAGGACCCCACCCCCCATGACTGAGCTCCGCTGGAGTTTTTCTCTCTTACACGTGTCCACACTGAACCTCCAGCAGTTTGTCGGTACTGCTTCTCACTGAGGTGGGTTTCTGCTCTGGTAAAGCTGGGATTCTCTCTATTTAACTATCTGTGTGTCAAGTTTGGGAAGCAGCAGTTTTGCTCTGTGGCCTCACTTCTGTGACAGATCTAAGAAGAGTTGTTGATTTTTCAGTGTGTTCAGTTTTTCCTTTCTTGTTAGGGTGAAGTGATGACTTCTAAGCTCATCATGTCTAAGCTCATGATGGATCAGAAACCTGAAGTTTTCAGGTGATTTTTTAAAAGCTACAGCAAGGGCCCCTCCAAGGTTCTGACTAACCTGGTCCAGGATGAGGACCAAGTGATTCTAACGTACATTCAGAGTGGAGAACTACTGAGGGACTGCGAACACTTCATTCCTGAAGAGAGAGAGAGCTGGATGACAATGCGCCCAGAGGGATTCGTTCTGCTGGTGAGTCTGGGCAGCCTTCTCTGGGCTCTGTTAGCAGTTTGGGTCTTATTAAAGGAAATGTGCCTATTACAGATTACATTTGGAGAACTTTGTTTCTTTAGTATATGCACAGGGTTGTACAGTCATCAATACAAACTAATTTTAGAACATTTTGATCTGTAGTTCAACTTGGGGAGTATTATCATCTTCATATTATTAAGTCTTCCAATCCATGGACACAAAATCTTAGCATAGTAACACTTCCCATTTAGTATAGTAACCCTGAGACTTATATAATCTTACTACTGAAATCAGCATTATAACAGTTGAATTTGGTAATAGTTGAATAAAATTCACTTTTTAAATCAAGTTATTTTCTTAATTAAGACTTTGTTTTTAGAACAGTTTTAGGTTCACAGCAAAGTTGAGAGAAAGGCACAGAGAGTTCCCATATACCCCCAGTCCCCACACATGCATGATCTCCGCCATTACCAATATCCCACACCAGAATGGTACGTTCGTTACAATTGAGAAACCTACACTGACACATCACAATCACCCAAAGTCCATAGTTCACATTAGATTCACTCTTGGTGTTGCACATTTAATGGGTTTGAACAAATGTATAATGGCATGTATCCATCATTTTAGTATCATACGGAGTATTGTCACTGCCCTAAAAAGCCTCTGTGTTCTGTCTCTTCATCCCTCCTCCACCTACAACCCTGGGAAACCACTGATCTTCTTACTGTCTCCATAGTTTTGCCTTTCCCAGAACGTCATATAGCTGGAAACATAGTATGTAACCTTTTCAGATTGGCTTGTTTCACTTAGAAATATGCATGTAAGCTTCCTTCACGTCTTCCTGCCTTGATAGTTCATTTCATTTTAATGCTGAATAATACTCCACTGTCTGGATATGCTACAGTTTGCTTATCCACTCACCTACTGAAGGACATCTTTGTTGTTTCCAAGTTTTGGCAATTATGAATAAAGCTAATATAACTATTCATGTGTAGGTTTTTGCATGGTCTTAAGGTTTCAACTCCTTTGGGTGAATACCAAGGAGCATAACTGTGGGGTAATATGATAAGATTATATTTAATTGTATAAGAAATCAACACTGTCATCTAAAATGGCTTACCATTTTGCATTCCCACCAGCAATCAATGAGAGTTCCTGTTGCTCCACAGTCTCACCAGCATTTGGTGTTGTCAGGGGTCTGGATCTTGGCCATTCTAACAGCAGTGTTAATGATATCTCATTCTCATTTTAATTTGCAGTTCCCTGGTGACATGTAACACAGAACACCTTTTCATAGGCTTTTTTGCCATCTGCTCCTGTTAATACCATTGGCCCATTTTTAAATTGAGTTGTTTTCTTATTATTAAGAGTTCTTTGTGTATTTTAGATAATGGTCCTTTATCAAATGTACCTTTTGCAAATATGTTTTCCTAGTCTGTAGTTTGTCTTATCATTCTCTGACATTGTCTTTCACAGAGCAGTTTTTAATTTGAATGAGGTCCAGCTTATCATTTTTTTCTTTCATGGATCATGCCGTCACCTCTGTTTTCCCTGTGTTATCTTCTAGGGGTTTTTTAGTTTTGCATTTTAAATTTAGGTCTTTAGCTTATTTTGAATTAATTTGTGTGAAGGGTGTAAGGTCCATGTCCACATTCATCTTTTTACATGTTTATGTCCAGTTATTCCAGCACCATTTGTTGAAAAGACTACCTTTGTTCCATTGTATTGCCTTTGCACCTTTGTCAAAAATCAGTTGACTATGTTTATGTGTGTGTTTCTGAGCTATTTTGAGAATTGGTCTATTTGTCTATTGGTCTATTGATCAGTTTGTCTGTTCTGTTGACCTATTTGTTCTTTCTCTAATACCACACTGTCTTGATTACTGTTGCTTCTTAGTAAGTCTTGAAGTTGGGTAGTATCAGTCCTCTTAAGTTTATTCTTCTCTTTCAATATTATGTTGGCTACTCTGGGCCTTTTGCCTCTCCAAATAAACTTAAAATAAGTTTATTGATATCCATAAAATAATTGGCTGGGATTTTCATCAAAATTGCATTTAATTTATAGATCAAGTTGAGAATAACTGACATCTTGACACTATTGACTTTTCCTACCCAAGAACATGGAATATCTTTCCATTTACTTGTTTCTTTGATTTTATTCAACAGATCTTTATAGTTTTCCTCATACAGATCTTATTTATATTTTGTAGAATTATACCTAAGTATTTCATTTTGGGGGTCTTAATATAAATGGTATTGTGTATTTAATTTCAATTTTCACTTGTTCATTGCTGGTATATAGGAAAATGACTGATGTTTATATGATAACCTTGTATCCTGCAACCTTTCTATTATCGGTTAGTTCCAGGAAGTTTTTATTAATTCTTTCAGATTTTCTATGTAAATGATCATGTCATCTACGAATAACTCAGTTTTATTTCTTCCTTCACAATCTTTATACCTTTTATTTCCTTTTCTTGTCTTACACCATTAGCTAGAAATTTCAGTATGGTGTTGAAAAGGTGAAGAGAAGGGACATCCTTACCTTGTACTTGATCTTAAAGAAAGCTTAAGTTTTCACTACTAAGTATGATGTTAGCTCTAGTTTTTTTGTAGATATTCTTTATGAAGTTGAGAAAGTTCTCTATTCCTCGTTTGATGAGAATTTTTATCATGAATGGGTATCAGATTTTACAAATGCTTTTTCTGCATCTTTTGATATTATCATGTGTTTTCTCTTTTTTAGCTAATTAATGTGATAGATTACATTAATTGATTTTCAGATGTTGAACCAACCTTACATCCTGGAATAAATCCCACTTAGTCATGGTATATATATTATTTTTTATATATTGTTAGATTTTATTTGCTAGTATTTTGTAGAGGATTTTTACATCTGTGTTCATGAAAGATTTTGGTATATGGTTTTCTTTTCTTGTAATGCCTTTATCTAGTTTTGGTCTTAGGGTAATGTTGGCCTCAGAGAATGCATTAAGAAGCATTCCCTCTGCTTCTGTCCTCTGAAAGAGATTATAGAAAATTGGTATAATTTCTTATTTAAATGGTTGGTAGAATTAACCAGTGAACTCATCTGAGCCTGGTGATTTCTGTTTGGAAGGTCATTAACTATTGACTCAATTTCTTTAGTAGATATAGGCCTATTTAGATTGTCTACTTCCTCTTATGTGAGAATTGACAAATTGTGTCTTTCAAGGAATTGGTCCATTTCATCTAGGTTATCAAGTTTGCTGCATAAAATTGTTCATAGTATACTTTTATTATCCTTTCAATATCCATGGGATCTGCCCATGTCCTCTCTTTCATTTCTGACATCAGTATTTGTGTCCTCTCTCATTTTTCCTTGTAGACTGGCTAAAGGCTTATTGATATTACTGATCTTTTCAAAGAACCAGCTTTTGATTTCATTTATTTTCTCTTGATTTCCTGTTTTCAGTTTCACTGATTTCTGCTCTGATTCTTACTTTTTTTTTTTTCCTGCTTAATTTGCATTTACCTTGCTATTTCTTTTTCTAGTTTCCTAAGGTAGAAACTTAGGTTATTAATTTTAGATCTTCTTTCCTAATATTTGCATTCAATTATATGAACATCCCATAAGCACTGCTTAAACTGTATCTTACAAATTTCGATTCCATTTTAATTTTCATTTGCTTCAAAATATTTTTAAACATTTTGGAGATTTCTTCTTTGACCCATGTGTTGTTAGCAGTGTGTTATTTAATCTCCAAATAAACTGGTATTTTCTATTTACCTTTTTGTTATTGATTTCTGCTTTAATTGCATTGTGGTCTGAGAGCAGATATTGTATGGTTTCTATTCTTTTGAATTTGCTATGGTGTGTCTTATGGCTCAGAAATGTGATTTATCTTGCTGCATGCTCCATGTGAGTTTGAGCAGAATGTGTATTCTGCTGCTGTTAAATGAGTGGTCCATAGATGTCAATTATACCCAGTTGATTGATGGTGTTGCTGCGTTCAACTATGTCCTTACTGACCATTTATGATAGAGGGGTGTTGAAATCTCCAACTGTAATGGTGTATTCATCCATTTCTCCTTGCTGTTCTATCAGTTTTTGCTCTTGTAGTTTGATAGTCTGCATACATGTTAAAAATTGTTATATCTTCTTGGAACACTGATCCCTTTTACACATGTAATTTTCTTCTTTATCCCTGATAACTTTCCTTTCTTTGAAGTTTGTTCTGTCTGAAATTAATAAAGCTACTCCTGTTTTATTTTGATTAGTATCAGTACAGTATATTTTTCTCCATCCATTTATTTATAATGTATATGTGTTTTTATATTTAAAGTGGGTTTCTTATAGGCAAGACATAGGTGGGTCTTGTTTTTTGACCCATTCTGACAATCTCTTTGCTTTAATCGGTACTGGTACATTTAGACAATTGACATTCAAAGTGGTCATTAATGTAGCTGGATTAATATCTACCATGTATGTTACTATTGCCCTTGTTCTTGGTTCCTATTTTTGTCTTTCACTTTTATTCTGCTTTCTGTGGTTTAATTGATTGTTTTATATGATTCAGTTTCTCCCCATTCTTGGCATTTCAGCTATATTTAAAAAATTTTTTTAATTGTTGCCTAGAGTTTGCAATATACATTTACAAGCAATCCAAGTCTAATTGCAAATACCACTTCATAAACATGTGAGTACCTTATACTAGCAAAATAATCTTAATTTCTCCTTGATTCATATATAAGTATATGTAATTGAATACATTGTTGCTCAAATCATTTTTTCACAACTGACATTAATAAATTTCCATGGAAATTCTTAGCCAACCTCAACCTACACATATAATTTAAAATTGAAGCAAGGTCATATGCCAAAAGTGTTTCAGCTAAATTAAGAAGATGAATTTTTTTTAATAGCATGAAGGAAATTCAAGGTTAAATCATATGCTTTCAGAAAGGGAAAGACTTTTTAAGCATACTACAAAGGTAAAAAAACTGAAAGAAAAATATTGATATATTGTAATGTCTACAGATCTAAAATTTCTGTTCATCAAAATTTTCCATAAACAAAATTTAAAGTCTAATTAAAAAGGTGGAATACATGGAAGATATTTGATAAAGGAATTAAAATATCACTAATCTACAAAGAACTCTTTATAGATGACAAAATGTGAACACCTCAATATTTTTTAATGGAGAAAACATGAATATTCACACAAAATTATTTTTCACCAATAGAGCATATAAATCTTTAGCTTCAGAAGTAGACACAGAAATCCAAAATTAGACAGCAGAGTCCATTTTTCTACCTGTCAAATTGATAGAGCTAATATTTCAAGTTGTTCCTTTTTTTAAATAAAGAGGCTGCCTCTTGTCACGTGTGAGGGAAAACAGACACTCATATACAGAAAGAAGATTAAGTGACATAACCCTTCTAGAAAGGAATATGGCAATATATATCAAACTCTTAAAAATATGGGAACCCTTATATCAATTATTCCAATTCTAGAATCCATTCTTATCAGAGGTGTTTATAAAGACTGATTTCAAAATAATTGTAGTGTTGTTAACTACAATGAATTAAAAACTTAGATGCTTAACAAGAGGGATGCAATTAAATAAATCAAGATGCACATTACAAATATCTGATGACATAAGAGAATATTCACAAATGCAGAAGCAGTACTATACTATGACCCAAGCTATTATTAATATAATAGTGTACATATATATGAGTCCCAATTATTATGAAGATAATTTTATAATCAATATGCATTAACAGCAATTATTCCAAGTGTTAGGATTACAAGGTGGTATTTATTTTCATCTTTCTTCTTTTCTAAAATCAACTTTCCTGCAACAAACTAAAATTAAATGTACACACACATACATGCACATATCTCACATATTTCAAATAACTAAATTTTTTATTTTTTAAGAGGATGAAGTTATATGCTTAAGTCGCTTCTTGGAGAGTTATTCATATTAATAAGAGGAAGCAAACTAAGAATATTGCCAAAAGGAAATGTTAAAAAAAATCTTTGTTATCTTCAATTGATGAAGTGTTATACAGTTATTTAAAATAATTACTATTAATCAGCATGTTATGTTTGTAATACATAAAGTAAAAGAGCAGTATTAGAATGGAGTAAGACACTAGGGTGTTAATTATGCAAAACTCTCCTATACATGTAAACAAGGTTTGAGATGGAATATGGAAAATTAAAATACTTTGTTATTGTAATGGGAGTGTGGATGTTTTTTATTTCTGAAACTCTCATAGTGTTTACCAAATAATATGAGTTGTAATTAGATTTCTCACAAGACACTTTTATTATCTTCTTATAGTAAATTTACTTACTCATTTAATAGTTTGTTTTAAAGTTCAAGTTTATTTTGATTCTGGTTATTTTTGACCTACCTCACTTATTTAAAAACACACACACACACACACACACACACACACCTTACAAGTGTTGTTTTGCTTTTGATTTATTTCCCGTCCAAGAACATACAAGAATCTAAACTGAAGTGTGGAAAGACCCTGGCCTTGCCCTGCCTCACCACTGACTGTGGCGCGGACAAATCATTGAACATGTTTGAATCTCTGTTGCATCAGTTTACTTGGCATTACAACACCTAACGTGGGGAAATGGACAGGGTTGGTGCTAGTCTTACCTTGGGGCTAGTAAAACTTTACCCTGAGGGACCACAGTTTAGTTCCTTATATCGGGTCACCAGAGTGGAGAAGCAAACTTGAGGTCACAGTTCAAGGATAGTGGCAAATAAACTCTGCCCTCTGAGGGCTCTTTGCTACCATGTATACTGGCATAGAAGACACACCAGTATCTAACACCAATGTTTTTGGGAGGTGGGGGGATCTTCATGTATTTCCCACTCACCAGTCTTCCATGTCGCTCTAAAGGGTACCAGGGAAATGCCAGTGGGCCAAGGTGATCTGTGACTACAGGTGTGGGGAATGAAGCTACTTTCAAGGCTACTGGCCTGCCCACAAAGGCCTCCTGAATCAGCCACAATGGGGATGACGGTGCACATGAGCAGGTTGTGAGGAAGTGGCTTCCAGTCCAGAGCAGAAGTGGCCAGAAGTGTGGTACTAAGAAACAATACATCCCACGTCAGTGACATCAGACCCCAGGGTGCAGCCATCTTCAATGGGCAGAGTGGTAATGGCACACACCCTTGTGGCACTATTCTCTCCTGTATCTATTAACTGCTATCTTCTAATAAATACTTTTGCAATTCTTAGTAGAGTCAGTAAAGTTAATAAACAAGATCTAGATAAGAATTAACGGAGGGCTCCAGCGTGGCATTATGTTGACAAGGATGATTAAATGAGAGAATGGAAGCATTCTGGGAACTGGAAAGCATTGTGCTAAAATTGTCCTTGGCCAGCTAATTTCAGAATATATAAATGCTGAGCAGCTCTAGTAAGAAGGGGAATGTGTACACAGGCAAGACCTTTTATGGGCTTCTAAGCTAGACAGTCAATTTCTGGGTCCTATTAGCTGTGTGATCCTGGACAGATCACTTAGACTCTCTCAGCCTCCTATTTCCACCTGTGAAATGGGGATATAATACAATCTTTAAGATGATTATATCAATTAAGGTAGAAAATGTGTAACAGCCTGATATAACACTGGACTCACAGCACGTGCTGAGTGACTGTTAATCCTAGTTCACCGCCACCGCCTCCACCGCCTCCACCACTCTTGAGCATTGTCTGTTTGCTTTCCACAGGTCCAGAAGCAGGATTGATGAAGTATATGTAACTCAGCCATGTCTTGGAATCTCTCGGAGGGGACATTGTTTGATGAGGTCCCGAGTCATCTCCCTCAGACACTCTGTTGCCATGTCACACTTCTCCCCACTGTTAATTATGGGACAGTGAGTATGCAGCCCCATCTATGATAGGCTGTGAGTGCCACATAGACCAGACAGGTTACAGAAACATCCTCCAATTCCTCAGGAAAATGGGCTTTTGTCATCCTCTTTCAGGCCCTCATTTTTGCTTTAATAGAGAGTCTACATTAAAAAATAGGTAAAAGGCTAGCCCTGTGCAAGATAACACAGCACCCCTGGGCTCTGGCAGGCCCCAGGTGACCAGAGGGGCCTCTTCGGTGGAGTACAGGGCTAGTGGCTCAATTTCTTTCCTTTGAGGAGACTGATTCCAGCAGAGAGATTGCCACAGTGTACTGTCCTGGAGATCCCCTCCTCCTGACATCTGTTATGAACATCCCAGCCCAAGGCACTGGGCCAAAAGATTGCTCCTGGTGGTGCAGGTGAGGTGGTAATAGAGGGGAGAGTCCCCAGGTGAAGGAACTGAGACTCAGAGGCCCATGAGAGCAGGAAGAGAAGAGAAAATGGAGGGACACCCAGGTGCACTGCCAGAAAGGAGACCCTGCTCAGGAGCCCTAGGACACCGAGTCTTCCCAACCAGGGGTGCCCAGTATCATTGCTTCGGGAGGCAGTGAAGGAAAAGCTTCTACCTGAAGCCCAAAGGAAGGGGCTTGAGCCTGTTCAGGGGTCTTGGAAGTTGAGAAAAAGCCCTTGGCCATGGCCTTGAGGTTGAAAACAAACCCACAGGAAAAGCAATAACCCCGAGGATCAAGGTGAGGGAGGGGCCCTGCCAGGGCCTTTGACCTGACTCTTCCCCCTGCTTGATTCCCCTCAGATATCCCCGAAACTCACTCTCTTACTTCCCTCCAGTCTCTGCTTCGTTAGCTCCCTCTTGATGAGGTACACCTGACCCCCTATTTCACTCACCCACCCTCCCTAACTGCCAACCCCCTTACCCTGCTTTAGTTTTCCTCCTGTTAATTCTCACCTTTTAGTGCCCTGTATCTTTACTGATGCTTATTTCCATCTCCTCCCTCCCCTAGTCCCCCATGAGAGGAAGGATCTTCATCTGGTTTGCTCGCCATAGTATTTCCAGTGATTTAATCACTGAGGTAGGAAAACACTGCTCTCTATGTAGGGGGACCTAACTGCCTACTTTCTGGGTGGCTGGCCAGCTGAGGCTTTAACATGAAAGAAATACAAAATTCTCTTGCCTAAGTCATTTTGATTTGGTCTTCTTCAAAAAAGCTAAGTAAAATCCTACCTCATTATCTCAATTTTACAAAATCTGAAAAACAAATCCTACCTAATTGTGGGGAAAATGGAAGTTCCTATGGCCACGATCCTCACCTGACCCAAAACTACTTGATGATACAATTGGCCTGCTGCTGGGCTAATGCTCCCCTGCCAGGTGGCAATAAGATTTATTGACAGTCACTACATAAAGAGCTCTGTCCAGAGCTCTGGGTGGAGGCAGAAGTGCAGATGGACTACAGACCTGCAGGCTGCTGGATGCAGACACAATTCTAGTGCTTGACCTCCCGCCAGGAGAATAAAACCAGGTATGAATCCCTTTACCCCAAGAATGTTCCCTTGTCATTTATTTGTCTCACTGAATCCATAGTGAACTTGTCCAGGGCTGAAACCCTCAGGCAAGACACTAATACTCCAGGAGAAAAGAGAATTTTCAGAAGGAAGGAAGAGTGAGATCTCACCACTTGGTCTCTCACTGCTTCGGTTCATCCCTTCTGTGGACACAAAATCACTTCAAGATTCTTGTGTCATTTTCATAGGCCACTATTAGTGATTAACACAGTGATGTGCACATTCTCATGCTCAGAACAATAAAAATAAATCCTATTAACATTCAAGCCTGTTAATGTTTCTCGAGAGCCTCAAAAAATGCAATCCCCCTGATATTTTCACCCACTTCTCTTTTGTTATTACTCTTTCCTTTTCTTAATGTAAGCATAGTCCACAGAGCAATAGAAATATGACACAAATGAAAACCACTGTGGATGAAATTGGAGCCTTCTCTATTTTTCCTTTGATGTTTCTGGTTTCTGTGCTAGAAGAGTGGAGTGTAAAACATTTGCTGCAAGCCTGTTATATGGTAAATGATACTGAGTTGATACTGCAACAACTGATACTGAGTACTTACTATATGCCAGGCACTGTGCTAGGCATTTTGGTAATTCACAGAAAGGAAAATGGGAAGTTAGATGTCCCAGGGTCTCCTCTAGAGGGAGGTTCTGCTGTGCTTTACCCAAAGCATCTTAACCCCACTGTCTCCTAAGTGGAAGGGAGTGGGGAATGGGAAGAGGCTGCCTTACGTGTCAGCTCCAAGACTTACCTCTCTCCCAGGCTACAGCTCCCGCAGGGGCCTTCCAAAAGTCTAATTTTCTCCTTAATTCCAGGCAAGTTCTACTCAATTCCAGTGAACTTCAGAAGCACCTATAACATGCCAGGCACCATGCGAGGCTCTGGAGAAACAGCTGTAAACACACCTGTTACTGAGTAGAGCACATGGGGTAGAGCTGTTGCCTTTAGTGTATGCAAGCTGGCACTAAAGAAGGTTCCCTCTGAAAACTGAAACTCAGAGGGAGCTGGGCTGGTGGGAGGAGCCACAGACGGTGAGTCCACAAGCCTGGCTGTGTGACTTCCTGGATGTTCCACAGGCCAAGGGAAGTTAAGGGCTTCCTTGCTGCTTTTATGGGCAGATGCCTTGAAATAATTTGAGAGATACCAGAAAACATCCCCTTTTCTACCTCCTGCCATGACACCTGCAGTTCTACAGGCCTTAAAGCCTCTTCATTCATTGAGAGACCATATTGGATCACCACCTTCTAAGAAGCATGGATCAACCAAACACAACCAAAAAGTAGGTACTTAAGTGCCAAGCACAATGAACACACACACACAAAAACCTGGACTCACATTTTAAAAGAAAGGCTTATAACTAGGTAATTATAATTTAGTGAAATATTGTAATCATAGCAGCATTTATTTCAAGGAGTTATTGAAATCTTTGTTCAGGCACTGTGCTGCATGTCAGAGATGGGATATAAAGTAGACAGGCATCACTGCTATCATGAACCTAATCTTGTCATCATGATGAGGAAGAGATTTTTTTTTTGTAAATGTGAACAAATAAATTTGTTAATTTTAGATTGGTGATTATGTGATGTCATAAAAAATGATAGTTATGAACAACTTTGGATAAAGAAGGATGGACATTTTACCTGAGGCCTAGAAGATAAAAAAGAACTACCATGCAAAGACTGAAAGAGTAAAACTCCAGTAGAGGGGACCACAAAAGCCAGGGCCTGGAGGAGGCAATGTTCTCAGCGTTCTTGAAGAACAGAGCCAGTGTGGGAGGGGCTGAGCCTGCATGATGGGCGGGTGAAAGCAATGGGCACAAACATAGACACTGCCAGTTCACTGCCTCTAAGTGACGGTAACAGTTGGGTCTTATCAGAACTGCAACAGAAATCACTGGAGGATTCTAAGCAGGGAAAGGGCCTGATCTGATTTACATTTTTTCGAGATCCCTTTGTGGAGAAAAGATTGTTGGGAAGCAAGTATGGAAGCACGGTGGTTGTTTGAACCAGGCAGTGGACGCAAAGGGCTGTGAATGGACTTGGTATTTATTTTGGTGGGAAAGCCAAGTAGACTTATTAACAGATCGGATGTGGCACAGATCGAAGGGAAGGATGGGAAAAAAGAAACAAGGCTGATAACTTTGGGGCATTTAGATGGATGAGTGAACATCCATAGGTGGAAGCTAAATTTTAAAACATGGGTGTCATCCGCCTGTTTGTGTTGATATTAGTCATGGTATTTGAAGAAATCATTTAGGGAGAAGGGGGAAAAAGTGAATAGCTTGAGGATTAAGTGAAGGGCACTCAATGGTTGGAGGTTGAACAGAGAAGAACTGGCATAGGATGCTATGGGAAGCAACCCATGGAGAAGAAAAGCAGGTGAGTGTTGTGCTGATGCCACCAAAGGAGGCGGGTGAAGAGCGATGGAGCTGCCAGCTGAATCAACTGTTAGGAAATCGATAAAGGCAGTCAAGTGCCTTTTGGACTCAGCACTGTGAAGGTCATAGGTAACCCTGACCTCCTAGGCTTCAATGCTGAGGAATGGGCGAACGCCCTGATACCCACCCTCACCATGTCCATGGTAGCTCCCAGGGAAAGGGTGTTCCCGGCTGGGGCGAATCCCTTATTAAACCGAAGTAAGTCAAGGTGAGGGGTAGATTGGGAGAAGCCATGTTTACTGCTCACACCTTGCTCAGATTCACTAGTTAGCCCCGTCTGTGTCCCCCGGCTGCCGCTCGTGCTTTGCTCCCTCCAGCCAAGGCTCCATTCTTCTCCTCTGGCTGCATCTCCCTTTGACTCGGCTCCCGTGCTTCTCCTCTGGCCATGGCTCTGGTCGCGGCTCACGCTCTACTTCCCCACCTGCCCTTTCCAGGCGGAATTCCACGGTGACTGACTGGCACTAGACCAGTTAGGTACCAGGAATAGAGGGGAGGAGAGAATGGCCATTTTCTCTTCACCCCTTGTCCCAGATCTACAGGAGGCTTGGCAGTGGTAAACACCTATTGTTATGTAAATGAACTGAGGCCAGGCGGGAAATTCTGGAAATTCTGCCATTTACCCCACAACCATCCAGTCTGCCTGACCTCGTGTTTTTGTCACTCCAGAAAGCCCACACTCTAGACTTGCAGACCTGGCTTTGCAACCTGCCTCTTCCACTTACTACCCACACGAATTTGGGCAATTTAACAATCCTTTCTAAGTATTAGTTCCCTCTTCTGTAAAATGGGAATAATGGCATCTTATAGCATCATCCTGGATGTTAGATGTCTGTATAAAAGCATCGGGCACTGGAAAACGGGGTACTCAAGAAGTGGTAACTATTGCTTTCAGTATGATTGTCTCTATGTGGCTTGTCCAGTCTGTTCCTCAGAGGCAACCTCCCCTCTTCTCTGTGTAACTGGCACGTCTGCTTGACAAGTCCGGCCACAGAATCACATTGTCTAACAGAGTACCTAACATGAGCTACAAGCTCAATTAAATGTTTATGAAAGTGACAACTGGAGGGAAAATAGTTGCAGTGTATCCATAGACCCCCTCAGAGAATTAAAGCAGAGGGTAAAATGATCAGTTCCTTCCTTCAGACTCTGCAAGGACACCCAGGGCACATACTGTTCCAGAATTACTGGAGGACTGAAAATAGACTCCTTTTCCCATTATTAGAGACCAGAATGCACTTTCTAAAACTTACCCAGGAATTACTCATTGGGCATTTTCTATTTTATCACTATTCTCTCAAGTAGAAATGTCAGTCAGAGGAAATCAGACTTACTGAGATGATTCAAAGCTTTATTGAATATGCTTTACAAGTGGACATTTTGATTGACATATCCAGGTACTCAGGATAAATCAGAAAACCAGAGATTCATTTTAAGACCTAAAGCAATCCTGCTGCTCTTAAAACCTTAAAGAAAAGCCTTAAGTCTCTTTATCCCAGCACTTCTTACTTTCATTTAGTGACACCCGTTTTAGACACTCCTCGTCAGAAAGAACTAAGATACTGAGGGTTTTTTCCCAGCTCCTCCTATTACCAAGCTCCATCTTAACCACCACAAACGGATCAGTGGAAAGAACATTGGACTTAATGCCAGAAAATCTGTTCAAATCAAGACAGTAACACTTTGATTACACACTTTATGTTTTAAATGTGTGTTTAATGCCTCTAGCCTTAGTTTCCTCATCTGCAAAAGGATAACAACACCTTACCAGATTGTTTTGCAAACTAAAAGACAAAATATGGGGATGTAATTTACAAATTATAAAGCACCATAAAAATGGAAAGTAGCACAAATAATTTCCCTCATGTGGAGTATAACAACAAAGCAAAATTGAAGGAACAAAACAGCAACAGACTCACAGACTCCAAGAAGGGACTAGTGGTTCCCAAAGGGAAAGAGGATGGGGAAGGGGGTGGGAGAAGGGGATTAAGGGGTATTATGATTAGCACACATAATGCAGGGGTGTCATGGGGAAGGCAATATAGCACAGTGAAGACAAGTAGTGACTCTATAGCATCTTACTCTGCTGATAGACAGTGACTGCAATAGGGTGTGTCGGGGGAACTTGATATGGGGGAATGTAGTAACCACAATGTTGCTCATGTGAAACCTTCATAAGATTATCTATCAATGATGCCTTAATAAAAAAACAGAAAGGTAGCATTACTACTCATATATGAAGACAGCTCATTCATTTTTCAATGAATATTTATTGAGCATTACCATATAGCAGACATTTTGCTGGGCAGTAATGACACAAATAAAAAAAATATGTATCATTGGCCCTAAGGAGCTTAGATTCGAGTGGGGGAGAAGCATGTGCCCATGTGGCTACAGGTGCTAGGGAGCCAGAATGAGCCTGCAGACTGGAGTCTGGAGAGGGAGTATGTTCAGAGGGCTTCCTGAGAAGGTTGACACTGGAATTGTCTTACTATTGTCTTACTACAGATTCAAAAGCAAGAAAACAAATCTGAGTCACTCCTCTGTGAGGTACTGCACACATTCCATTGTCCTGGGCCCCAAGCTACTTCAGAAGTGGCCCAGTCCCTAAGGCAGAGTGTCTCAACCTCAGTACCACTGACATTTTAGTCTGGATAACTGTGCTGTGGGGAGCTATCCTGAGTATGATAGAATATTTGGCAGCATGCCTGACCTCTATCATCTAGACTTCAGTGACATCCCCATTAAGTATTACTGTCTTAAGGTCATAAAAACCAGTGCAGGGGGTTCTAGGTGAAATTCATGCAATCAGTGCAAAGCTTATACTACGTGCTCAATGAATGAATGAATAGTGGATGAATGAATGATGCAAACAAATGAATGAGCTGCCTGAAGCCCCTTTGACATATGCCTTTGGGTCTCATCCATAAGAGCCCTTGTTAGTAACAAAGTAATAAGGTGCCCACGTGAGAGGTGACAATGGCACTATATCCATTTATACAGTGCTCTATGCAAATTGAATGATTTTGGGCAAGTTGCTCAAACTCTCTGAGTCTCAGGTCCATCAGTTCTTAAATGAGGATAATAAATCCCATCTTGCAAGGTCATTAATAGAATTAAACGAAATAACTGATGTAAAACATACAGCATTAGAAGTGGAGGGATTTGGTGCTATTTAAAAGGAATCCTAGCACAATGGCCCATCTCCTGCCACTAAGCTTTACCTGTGAAAAGCTCTAGGGTACTTTGAGCATATACTTTTTGGTTATAAACACGTGGAGAATGCACAGGAACTGACATATCCACTGTCTAACTCATCTCTCCCCTACAACCAGGTGAGTTAAGAGGCCCAGAGAGTTGTGACTTGCCCAGGATTCCACAGCTAATTAGCACCTCCCTGAGCCCAAACCCTCAGTCAGCACTCAGGACTGGCCAGCCACCTGGCCACAGGCATCTCCATCATCCAAAGGCTTGTTTGCGTAGCGAGTTTTTGGAAAATACTTGCTGTATTCTGTGTTCTGTAGTTTCATATAGACATACATGACCAGATCGGGAAATTTCTTCTGAAAATACTGGGAAGGTTCTCCAATTACTGACTTCATCCTGAGATGAAACATACATATCTCAGTATGCTTGCCCCAAATTTCTCTTCCCCTCCTCATATCATCTGGCCCAGGAGATCTCTTTCTCCCTTAATTTCCATAGCAGAATGAATAAGAGCTTTGGAATCTGACAAAACAAGACTCAACTCTTGACTAATCGTGAGAACTTTAGCAACGTAATTTTTACAAACGTCAGTTTTACCATCTATAAAACGGAGATGATATGGTCCCACAATCCCTAACCGATGATTTCAAAATCCAGTTTGCAGCTAACGTTTTTGACAGCAAAAGCTAATTTAACTAACATAAGGCTACTTTTCAGACTTTCATCACCCTGCATTCCCTTTGCCAGCTGCTGTGTCCTGGGCTTCTTCACACAAAAGAGCCACAGCTTTCTTTCTGTTCAAGGGAGCTCAGCAAAAGCCAAGAAGGAACATGAGAGCCTGCTGGGCTTGCCCAGTGTTCATTGTAAGACCCTTGTGATGACAATTTTCCAAACAGAAGGGAGGCATTGCTTTTCTTAGATCAAAATTTTCTTCTTTCCAAAAATTGCAGATATAAACTTGGAATTGGACTCTCTAATCCTCCTTTCATAGATGACTTACAGGAATGAAAACAGTACTTACTTCT
Organism: Manis javanica; assembly: GCF_040802235.1. Taxonomy (NCBI): domain Eukaryota; kingdom Metazoa; phylum Chordata; class Mammalia; order Pholidota; family Manidae; genus Manis; species Manis javanica. Next base: position 90,577,719 of record NC_133166.1, read on the forward strand.
TATTCTTTTCTTCATTAATGTGTTCTCCCAAATTCCGGATGAACTTGAGCAGATCACCTACAGTGTCCTGATAGAAATTGCCTTTTTTTTCATAAAACTTGTTCATTTTTCCTAGGACATAGTTGTCGATCTAAACAACAAAACATTATGCAAAAATGTGGTAGCAACACAAAAAGAATCCTGATGAAATGTTAATACAAAAATGCAAAATACAAATTTGAATATATGCTACTAATTAATGAAGCAAATTAATAAAAAAGAATCAAAGTAAATACTGGATGCCAAAGTCCTAACTGTGGTTGTATGTGGGATTATAAGTAACTTTAAATTCTTGTATCTGTTTTCCAAGTGAACTGTTTTCATAAGAAATTTAAAGATAGAAACATGGTTTAGAATATCTTTGGCTCTACACTAGGAAATTTGCTCATTATACAATACAGTATTTTAATCCTTGTGGCCAACTGTCCAAATTTGTACTGGGTTACATTTCCTGCATGAAGAAGGCTGCCCAGACTGAAGCCAGGCCCAGCAGCTATTGCCAAAGTGAGTGTGGTTGCTTTTGTTTTGTTTGAATTAAGTTTCCAAATGTCACATGATTCTCCTTGCCTCAAGATATCCCAGGGCAACTTCTCTCATATTAATGCCATTCTTTCTGTGCTTGCACCCTTGTAGATGGCTCTCATATTTAGAAAGAATTTGGAGTAAGGGAACAAGATGCAACAGCCATGAAGCCAAAGGTCCCTCAGGAAGAGTATCTGGTGACTAGACCAACACTAGTGAAGCCCTGCTGCGACTGCCCACGCAGAGCACTTGGGGAAATGCTGAGCAACGTGTGTGTGCAGGAAGGGGCGGCAGGAGGATACGATGGAAAACTGGGTTCTATATCTGTGCTGCCAAAGACTGATTGTGTGACTACAAACATGGGCAAGTCACTATAATCAGCAGAAAAGCAAAAAGGGAATTAAAAGGTAAGAAATGAAATCGATCCAAATTCAACATAAGTCAGTGAAGTTGAGGGGAAAGAACCAGTGTACTGGAAAACAAAAGAACAGGGCTTTCTTTCCAGCTCTCCTTATCTTGGGCTTCCTGGTCCTAGGTATTTTGGGTTATACCTTGAAGCCTCATTTCCTCAGCAATTAAATGCGATGGTGGGCTTGATGGCACCATAGTTTGTCCAGTCAGCAGCTTTAGCACATGGCCTCTGCAGCCAGACTGCCCAGCTTCAAATACTGCGGCACCCCTCTGAGCCTTTGGAAAAAAAAAAATTACTTTGTGCCTCAGTTTACCCACCTGCATAATGGAGATACCTGCCTCAGAGGTTGTTATAAACTGTGGTAATTTACATAAAGTCCAGAGAACTCTACCTGCCACGTAGTTAGCCCTACATCATCAGCTATTACTATCATCTGCTCCAGTTTCAAATTTCTGTTTCTACAAGTTTAAGTTTTAGCTGAAGGTTTATAGACATCCATTTAGCAAAGGGTCACAGCACACCTACTCTATGCCAGGAATACAATAATGGACAAGACAATGGACAATCCCTGCCTGCAAAGAACTTAGCAGGGTAGCAGGAACTATGGACAGTAAGCTGGCAATTATGAATGTAATGTGCAGTTTAGAGGAAAACAAGGGAAGAAAAGCAAAATGAGGCCCAGAAGCAGAGGTGTGGGAGCCACAGTCCTAGATCACGGTCAGGATAGGAGAGCTGTCGGTCTCCGTCAAAGACGGAGAATCACGGAGATTAGGAATTCCCCCATAGCGCTTGGCACATCTCTGGGGTACACAGCATGTGTCACACAGCCATTGTTTCTGTGGGTCTCCCGGCCCCACGTGGACCATGCTGTACTCTGCTTTGTATTCCCAAGGCTTTGCATGAGCCTAGCACACAATTGGTGCTTGATAGACATTTCCTAATCAATAATAATGAAAGTTCTATATAGAACTGAGTAGATCGAGATAGTGATAAATTTTTTCCATCCCACTCTATTTAAGTTAGATGGACCTTTTCTCAAAGAGGAGGAATTGGAAAGATCATCTTTTCCTTGTAGTCTGTTTTCTCAGGCAGAATGTAGATGTGTCTGTGGGTCCTCAGAGCTGGGCTGTTCACAGGCAGGGAGGCAGCCAGTCTCCCCCTGGACTGAAAGGCTGCAGCCCCTCCCTTGGGCTAAGCTATATTCGGTCAGCTGCTCTTGTCACTGTTGTAACAGGATTACTAGCCAGGCCTCTCTCAGAAAACAAGACTTTAGGGAAAGAGCCACAGAAAAGGAAAAGCTTGCAGGGTGTGACAAAGCCAGCCCAAAAAGGAGCCTGGGTGAGAGTGTGTCAGGGGTGCCTGGCCTCTGCAAGAGGGAGCAGAGGCCCCAGAGAGCCCATGCATTGGGCCAGGCCAATAGCATAAAAAAGGTTAAAAAACAAAATTACCCATTACACAGATTCTATTCCAGGAATAACTTGGCAAACGTAGGAATTATTCATACCTCATTTGTCCACTGGGCAAAACTCGTGGGATATTCAGAAGTTCCAGGCTTCAGTAGCTGGAGGATCTTGCTTTGAACTTTCCCCACTTTGATGTCAGATTCATTTCCCACATCCCTAAGGGTCCTATAGCGGCTGAGGATGACAGAATTACCATGGTCATTTCATTCTTCCCACTCTTTCCAGAAAGAAAAAAACTGTTGGATTTTGGTTTTTGATAAAAGTAGTAAAACTATGTCTCTAAAAATTCTGCATGATGGGAAGGCAGCCACCAATCTCTCTCTCTTCCACTCTATTCTATTCCATTTCATTCTATTCTATTCCATTCTATTCTAAGTCTAGTATATTCTTCAGAAGAGAAAACTGAAATCCAGATAGGTTAAGTCACAGCTCCAAGAATGCACAGCCAGGAATTGCCAGGCTGAGCGAAAAGCCTAGGTCTGATGATTCCCACATTGACTGCTGCTGGCACCATCCCACCATGATGGTTAATTTTGTGTTAGTGTGACTGGCAGGTGGGGTGCCAGGAGAGCAGATTAAATATTATTCTGGTTGTGTCTGTGAGAACGTTTCCATGTAAGATTAGCACATGAATTGGGGGACTCAGTAAAGCAGATGGCCCTCCCAACGTGAGTGGCCCTCATCCAACCCACTGGGCCTGGGGAGAACAAAGGGCGTAATCCTCCCCTTCCAGCCTGATTGTTTCAGCTGATTGTTAAAACAATTGAAACCTGATTGTTACATCCATCTTCTAGGGCCCTCTGCTCCCCTAGTTCTCAGGCCTTTGGATTTGGACTAAACCAAACTATCAGCTTTCCTGGGTCTCCACTGTGCCAATGGCTGATCCTGGAACTTCTCAGCTCCAGTTTTGCATGAGCCATTTCCTTATGATAAATAAACACAGGCACATATACAAGAGCATCACTGTCTCCACTCTGGAGGCCTGGGATATACACTCCAGTTTTAATTACCTCTCCCAACTCCAAAAGAAGGGGTGACCCAGCAAGCCGCTCAGATGGTCTTTCACTTTTTCCCCAGGGCAGAACAGGCGATGAATGAGGCTCCGAGTCTCCTCATCTGGAGAAAGCTGAATCACCTCTTCATTGCTTTTATCCTTCAGTGTCTCGAAAAGGATGTTTCCCTTCCTTACCACATACAGGACCAGCCGTCCAAGGGCCTGCACAGAAACCACAGATCAAGCCAGAGGTGTTTATGAATCACTGCACTCTTTGGGTTACTTTGGAGGGAGGTTCAGGTTCTGAGGAAATGGAAAATGGGAGGAATCTCGAAGCGTCCACGAGCTGTTAAGGAGAGAAGACACAAATTCATGCACAGACAACTCTTCAAGGTAGTATATTGGCCACACCGTTGAGTTTTACAAGAAGCGAAAGACAATCCTGGGCCAGAGTGGTCAGGGCAGACTGCTTAGAGCCAGAAGGATTTGAGCTAGACCTCACAGGATGGGAAGAATTTAGGTAAGCAGGGGAAAGGGAAAGATTTTAAATAAGGGGAATGCCAAGAATCCGGCTGGAAACTGAGCCTTTGGGTTGGGGCTCTGTGTGGCAGCAGGCCCAGATCCAGCAGCACACAGTGACGGCCGCAGGAGTTATAGGCCACGGAGGCAGGAAAGGCCCATAGGGAGGCCAGGATAGGAAGCTCCTGCACCAGGCAAGAAGCTAAAAATCTGGAGTCACAGAACCATAAAGGCCAGATGTGGAAGAAGAGCTCTTACCTATTGGGTTGAAAGTACAGCTCCTGGGGAGTTCCCTGGGGAACAGCTGCCCTTATAGTGTCGAATCAGCCCCCGAGCTTTGGTCTGCAGAGGCCAGCCTATGTCTCTGCTGTCTCCTCAGGAGAAACAGCCATTTCAGGGTCTTAACCTTTTTGGGCAAGTCTAGTCTCTTTTGGGCTGGGGGTCAACCCCATCCCTCCCATGCTTTTCAGATGGCCTTAGTATATGGCTTCCTAGTCGCTGAGCACACAACTTTGAATGGCATGGGAAAAGAAATCTCATTAGGTAGAAAAAGCCTCCTGCAGGAATTTTGGAGATATTCTGGACACCTGGAAGTAATTCTAGAAGAGGTAAGGCATGCTTAGTTTATTTACTATTTAGCTAGTGCAGGAAAAGAGATTCAGAGAGACCCGAAAGGAGCCACAGCAACAATCTATTCCACACCAACCCAGGGAAATGTCATTGTGTGCAAGGCAGTGAGGGCAGTGTGCCCTGGGGGGCATCTTTAAAGTTCTTTCCTTCCTAGATAGAGTAGGAATGTCCTCTAATTGGCCACAGGGAATAATAATGAATGAAATTACCTCCAGATCATTCTTGATTCCTTGTGGATCTCCGGCTGACTTGGTGCTTTTATCAAAATCTGCCAGGCAAACAGCATTCTTGGAATCTAAGGGATAGTTAGCAGAAGTGCATTGAAAATCCTTACCGTCCATGTTATGGGTCATTAATTTAAATAATTTTGTAATAACAACATGCAAAGCATCATCTCTGAAGTAGGCAATAATAAAGTTTCTATCTGCCTCTTTTCCAGGCCAGGGGGTAAGGAAAATGAGAATAAACTTAAGCAGTTCCCCATTCAAGCAATTTCCAAAGGCAAAGCACAGATTTTATAAAGAAACTGGTGGCAGGAGTGAAGGTTGCCTCCAATGGCTGCAGAACAAGTCCAAGATTGCATTAGCATAGTGACCCACCAGATCAAGCCCACCACCACATCCCATTGGGACACTGTAACCAGTTGTTACGATCAACTGTGTGCTTGTAATGAGTCCCTGCCTCCTTCACCTTCAGAGTTTTTCTCCCTTGAAGGAAGCCACTGAGTGCTCAGAAAGAGGGAGGCATGGATGACAAAAGTCAGGTCAAAGGAGGGCAAGTCAATGATTTGTCCTCGAAGGGGCGGCCTCTGCTTCTGGCTTGAAGAAGTCTGAGAAGGCAAGCTGGGTAACCTGAGAAGGGATGATGGCCAGTGCAATTGTGTGCTTCTTGAACCCCTTTTATTCTGAACTTAGACGCCAAAGTTGCATGGAAACCCAGAGTCTAACAAAAATGAACCCATCCAAGTATTCAGCCGGTGTTTCGTGAGGGGGAAAATGATGGTGACAAAGGGGAACACAGTCCCAGCCTTAGAGTTTAGAGTCTCTGGGTGAAGAAATAGACAGTAAACGCGTAATTACACTGAAAAACCAAAAATTAACTGCAATTTTGAAATACTACCAAAAGTGCAGGTGCTCTGAAAGGCCCTTACAAGAGGAGTGACATGGCTGTGTGCGGGAAGAAGCGCCCCTCAGGGAAGAGACACTTAGAAAAGATGAGCAGAATCAGGGCGGACGAGTGGAGTGGGGAAGAGAGAGAAGAGAATTCCAAATAGGAATTCCTGAGGCGGAATGGAACCCAAGAGCCCCACTCTGACGGAACGAAGGCCCGAGTGCCTGATGATGAGGTCAGGAAGCAGCCTGCGGCGGTGATGAAAAGGCAGGTGTGGTACAGTCAAAAACCAGGGATTGTTTCCAGTTATTTGAAGCCATAGATTCCCCTCACTGTTTGCATTTCCTGCTGCTTAAAATTTGAAAAAGCCTAATGGAACACTTCATATCTCTGTTAACACTCATTTTTTTCTTTACAGGCCCCAATTTTTACTTTTAGATTCATCAGGTATTGTTAAAGTGCTATAAAAGTTTTAAACACCTGCACTTAGTTTCTGTGCTTATTTGATCACAGACTGTTACCAAACAGTGGATAGGCAGATTGGCGGGAAATCCCATCCGGCTGCCCATAATTAAGATTGTATTAATAACAATTAAGTCCTCTTTTATTTCGCTCTGGTCTGGAAGGCTTAAACAAAGGAAATGTATTTCTCATGGTCCTGGATGTTGGAAATCTGAGATCAGGGTGCCAGCAGGGTTGGGTTCGTGCAGAGGACCCTCTTCCTGGCTTATAGACCCCCCTCTTTTTGCTGTCTTCACATGGTGGGAAGACAGCTACCTACCTCTATGACCTCTTCTTTTTTTTCTGATCTGATATTTCATTTACTTTTTGGGAAAATAGTTTCCAAAATGTTTTAAATCAAAAGGACCCACAAGCCCAAAGATAAGGATCTGTATGTTGATTCAACCACTTTCTCCCTTGAGTCCTGGGACAATGGCGGCAAGAACAATGAAAGCCAGGGTGTGCAGACACAAGGAACACTGGCTGGGTCACAAGAGCTGCATCCCAGAATACAGGGTCTTCTTTCTCTCAGTCGCATGAAGTGAGCATGCTCAGGAAAGCTATGAAACTCCAGAAAACCTGTAGATGAGTTGCTGGCAGTGACCCTGAGTTCTGCAATTCTCAACTCATGAAAACACAATTGCTGGAATATCTGTGGATGTCTCTTTTTTTTTTTTTTGGCTCTGACATTTTTTTCTAATTAAAGTATCATTGCTATACAATCTTATGAAGGTTTCACATGAAAAACACTGTTGATTCAACATTCACCCATATTATCAAGCACCCCCCAACTGGTCTGCCGTTACAGCCACTGTCTATCAGCGTACTAAGATGCTATAGAGTCATTACTTGTCTATGACCTCTTCTTATGAGGGCACTAATCCAGCCAAAGCAATCTTGAGAAACAGCAAAGCTGGAGGCATCACACTTCCTGATTTCAAAATATATTACAAATCTAAAGGAATCAATAGTGAGGGATTGGCACAACACCAGACACACGGGCCAATGGAATAGCATTGAGAACCAGAAATAAATTCATGCAAATAAAAACACACAACTAGTATTTCACAAAGCAGCCAAGAATATTCAATGGGGAAAAGGTAGTATCTTCAAAAAAATGATGGTGGGAAGACTGGATAGTCACATGCAAAAATATGAAATTGGACTCCTATCTTACACCACTCACAAAAATTAATTCAAAATGGATTAGACTTAAATGTAAGACATGAAACCGTAAAACTCCTAGAAGAAGGCACAGGGGAAAACCTCCTTGACATACCTTGTTATAAAACCTCCTTGTTAAACCTTTTTGAATGTAATACCAGGAACATAAGCAACAAAAGCAAAAATAAACAAGTAGAACTATATCAAATGAAAAAGCTTCTGTATAGCAAAAGAAATGATCGACAAAGTGAAAAGGCAACTTATGGAATGGAAAAAAATATTTGCAAATATCTAATAGGGGGTTAATAAGAAAATTCATACAACTCAATAGCAAAACAACAAATATTCCAATTAAACAATGGGTGAAGGACCTAAATAGACATTTTTCCAAAGAAGACATAAAAGTGGCCAACCAGTTACATGAAAAGGTGCTCAACATCACTTAATCATCAGGGAAATGCAAATAAAAACCACAAGGAGATATCATCTCACACCTATTAAAACAGTTATCATTGAAAGGACAAGAGATCAGTATTGTTGAGGATGTGGAGAAAAGGGACCCCTTGTGCACTGTTGGTGGGAATGTAAACTGGTGCAGCCCCCATGGAAAACAGTATGGAGGTTCCTCAAAAGTTAAAAATACAACAACCATATGAACAATCATATCAACCATATGATCCAGCAATTCCACTTCTGGCCATATATCTGAAGGAAATCAAATCACTGTCTTGAAGATGTATCTGTATTCCCTGGTTCACTGCAACATTATGTATAATAGCCAAGCATGGAAACAACCTAAGTGTCTGAGTGTCAGTACGTGCATACATATATATATGCATGTATGTGTTCTTCATTATGTGTATTATATATATTATGTATACACAGTGGAGTATTATTCAGCCATAAAAAATAAGGAAATCCTGCCATTATGACGATGCAGATGAACACTGAAGGCATTATGCTAAGTTTAATAAGTCAGAAAGACAAATACTATTATGATCACACTTATATATGGAATCTAAAAAAACTAAACTCATACAAACAGAGGATAGATTGGTAGTTGCCCATAGCAGAGAGTGGGGGAAATGGCTGAAGGCGATCAAAGGATACAAACTTTCAATTACAAGATGACTAAATTCTGGGGATCTGATGTACAGGGTGGTGGCTATAGTTAACAATACTGTATCATGTACCTGAAAGTTGCTGAGAAAGTAGATCTTGAAAATTCTCCATACACACACATACAAAATGGTAACTGTGAGGTGATGGATGTATTAATTAACTATACCGTGGTAACCATTTTGCAACATATATATGTATAAAATTATGACACTGTACACCTTAAACTTACAAAATAAAGCAGGATAAAAAATTGTGATTATGAAAAAAAATGCCCCAATCCTATTCATGAGGACTCCACCCTCATGACCAAATTATAACCCAAAGGCCCTGCTTCCAAATGCCATCACACTGGAATTAGAGCTTCAACATATGAATTTAGGGGAACACAAATATTTGGTCCACATCAGCTATTAAGTAGGTTCTATCTCTTTTCCTTTCTTTTTGCATCCAGGTTGCTGATGTCAAGCTGATTCTGGTTTCTCTGTAGGCAATTTGTTTTCTCTTGGTAGTTTTGAGTTTTTCTCTTTTTTCTGACTCAGTGGGTATTTTTTCCGTATCTTAAGCTCTTAGTCTTTTCAATAAGAGAACTATGCCTAACTAGCTCTGGACTTCCTCAGCTTGTTTGTTTGTTTGTTTGTTTTTGCTTCAACTTTGTTCTCCCTCTTCTCTCCCTCTGGAATGCCTGCCAACTAGAATATCTGGCTCTAATTCACGATTCTAAAATTTTTTAATGCCTTCCATCCCTTTATATTTTTCTATTATCTCAGAGGGGAATTTCAGGTAAATCTTCTGGCTCATTAATTTAAAATTCAATCCAGTCTTGAGTTTTTGAAACTTAAATAGTTATACCTTTAATTTCCAAATTCTCTGATTCCTTTCACAATGCTTATCCTTGCTTCTTGGATGAAATAACCTCTCTTTGTTCTCTGGTTTTACTAATTATACTTCCTTTATGTCCTAATTCCCAGAATCTGTGAATGTTACTTTATATAGTAAAAGATTAAATTAAAAAGGGATATGGTAGATGTTACTAAATTAAGAATATTGAGATGAAAGAGATTTTCCTTGGTTATCAAGGTGAGTCCTAAATGCAATCACATGTGTCCTGATACAAGGGAAGCAAAGGGGGATTCAACAAAAGAAGAGAAGGTAATATGAGTAGAGAGACAGAGATTTGAGTAAGGGCAGCTAGCAGCTATCAGGAGCTGAAAGAGGCAAGAAACAGTCTCCCTTACAGCCTCCAGATGGAATCTAGCCCTGCTGAAATCTGGACTGACGTAATATTTCTAGTCTCCAGAACTGTGGCAGAAAAACCTTCTGTTGTTTTAAGCCACCAAGTTGTGTTAATTTGTTTCAGCAGCTATCAGAACCAAACACACTTAGTTAGCTGTGTTTCTTTGGATGTAAATTCTTCTGTTTCATCCATCTCTTTCATGGTTTTGACATTCCTTAAATATCTTAAGTGTTTTTTTACTGTAAGCACTGCACTGCAATGAAGAATCTCTGATGTCTTGTGAGTTGCTTCTGTTAATGCCACCCAACAGAGGGAAGGGATGGCAGCAGTTATCAGAGCTTCTGCCTTTCATATTATTCAGTGAAACTCAAGAGTAAGCAGGACATGCCACTTAATAGGGTGCTTTGGCAGAATTGTATGCGTTTAACTGCTTTTTGTTTCTCTTAAGATCACCTCAAGTAGTACCCATCTGCCAACATACAGGCTGGGTCATGGATGCTTGGTTCCTGGGGAAGGGGGATGCACAAGTTTGGCCTTCCTAGTTTACACCGCTACAGAAATCTGCCTGTTGGCTGGTCCTTTATCCTTTCCTGCTCCTGGCTTACATTATTTTGAGTGGTCCTTCTTTGCCCTGTTCCCACTTGAGTAATATTTAGTTGTGGCTTCCTGCATTTTTCCTGGGCTCCTGTGTCCTTCCTCAGTCCCATCCTATCCATGTTCAGTCTCTCTATGAGTCTTGAAAGATTTTGTCTTGTAAAAATTATTTTTTTTATTTCAATCACAGCTATGAATTCATTGAAACATCTTTTCCTATCATTTTAGGGATTTAATACAGGGATAGTCGGCGGTATGTTTTAGGTTTACCACTTTGAAGCAGAAATATATTCTCTCTTGTTCAAGGTTAAGAATGGAAGAGGTGGTGCTAGAAATTCCAAAGAATAGGGAGTCACAAGTTATTTTTCTTTAGAACACGAGACATGACCCTTTGGCATCAAGATCAGCAGTTAGAACTGGGAAGGACCTCGCCTGTGGCCGAAACTCGAAGACTCTGCATCACTTGGTACAGCTGCACCTATGTCTGCACCTATTTGTCACTCTCCACAACAGTCACTTAAAACCAGGAAGGAGTACCCTACCACCTGTCCTCAAACCGAACTCCAGATCCCAGTTGTTTGCTTATATATATCTACTTCTCTCCAGGTCTCTCCCAGGACCTTAACTATTATTTCCTGCCTCTTCATACCTGAACCTTTTTCCTGTTCCCTTATACCTTGCTTAAATCTCAATGCGTATCTATCTGTACGTTAGGTATCTGCTTCTGCTTAGCCCTATAGACAAGTACCCGGCCTTTGCTGAGCATCCAAAGTGCACAGATGAGTTGTCTATTTAACACACTGCACTTACACCTAACAACCTTAGGAAGGAGGTATCCTCAGTCTCAGATGAGGAAACCAAGCCTCACAGAATCAAGTGCCTTGTTTGAGGTTCCAGAGCTACAAAGTTGGTGGCACTAGGCTGCAAGCCCCCCGAACATGGCTAAATCCGAAGCTCTTACTACTGTGCCATCTTGCCTCCTGGGACTTTACACTCAGCTCTACTTGTTTCCTTTCATGTTGCCTTCATTTACTTTGTTGTACCAGCAGATTCTGGCTTGTTCTGCCTGCTTGTAGTCTATTTTACTGCATCACATCTTGTCTCAGCATCTCTAATTTTGACCTCCATCTTGCCATGAAGTTTCACAGTATCTGTCACCTTGCCAGAAGCAACACACCTTCAGGAGTCTCTGACTTGCAGACTACTTAGGAATTCTAATTTCTGGAACCGGCTCCATCGGAAATATACCTTCATATATGTATTTGCCAAGAGCAAAACAATTGTAGACTGGCATTTTGTTGGCATCTGCAACCACCATATGGAGTTTATAACTGGTAGCAGGAGAGACTGCGCTATAATTATGAATTTGTCGCACTCTTCCTCAAACTGGGTAATCCTTTTATTCTAGTCCTTTATTCTAGTCTTTTCCTATCCATAGTGAAAAGACCCCCAACTCCAAAAAGACTGGAGACTCACCTATTAAAATGTTTTGTGGCTTCAGATCCCGGTGAGTGTATCCACACAATAGGTGTAATTCTTCAACAGCTCTAAATACAGATGAGAGGACATTCCGGGCAAACTCATCTTCGTTTTCCACAGCCTCCCCTCCATGCGTGGCCAAGTCCTCCTCCAGGGTCCTCTCACAGAGGGCGAGGCACACATACAGACACCCATTATGGCTCTCACACCCATAGAATGCCACCAAGTCACTGTTTGTTCGGCTGCTCTGCAGACAGGAGACTTCCTTATGTCCACGTGTGCTACCTTCATAGAATCGCTTCACAGCTACCTCTTGCTCTTCATAGAAGCCCAGGTAGATGCCTCCCTCAGAAGTGTCAGCAATCTTATATTCTTCATCAATAAAGATCTTGAGTTTGCCAATCATAGGGCGGTACATCACATGGAGATGTGTGAGAGCTGTCCCCCACCGTGAGCTCTGAGGCTTCCAGTCCTCAGCAGGAGGATGAAAATATTCTCTGGCTCCATGAAGGACAAGAAACTTTGCAAGGGAATGGTCGTAATTGCGCCTTGCTAACATAACAAGATCCCCACAATCCGCGCTGGCTCCATGCTTGCACAACAATTGGGCGATTTCCTTTAGTTTGAGTTGGACAGCAAACAGCAGTGCTGTGTTGCCCTCTCTGTCTGTATCATTGATGTCTATATCTTTTCGTTCCAGAAGCATCTGCACCAAATCCACGTTCTTCCTTTCCACTGCCAGGATCAGGGGTGTCTTCCCTTTTTCTCCCCTAGCAGTGACATCAGTCCCATGGTCCAGCAGAAGTTGAGTAATGACTTTCACATTCCTATCATCAGAGTTCTGAAGAGCATGGATCAAAGCATTCCTGCCCATATTGTCACAGACTGTGACATCTGCCCCCATCTCATTAAGGAGAATCTTTACAACCTCTAGATGGCTTTTTTTAGCGGCATCCATGAGGGCTGTGGCTCCACCTTTCCTAATCCTCTCTTGCTCCTCCTTTGTCTTCCGACGCAAATTCACCTTTGCTCCACTCTTGTACAGAAACCTTAAGGCTTCCACGTTACCATATACAGCAGCTTCCATGAAAGCTGTGAAGCCATGAGAATCACACTCATTCACATCTGCTCCTTTAGAAAGGAAAAGCTTGAGTAACTTCACATTTCCCACAATCCCAGCAAGGATGAAGGGAGTGGCCCCATTCCTCTTCCTCAGACAAGGGTCCGCACCATAATGAAGCAAAAGACTCGCAATGTCCTCCCTGGAATTTTGTACTGCATTATGCAGAGGTGCCCAGCCCCAATCGCTTTCCTGGAAATTGACATCAGCACCCCTTTCCAACAATTGCTGGATCAGCTTGATATCTTCTTTTCTAACAGCTTCAATCAGTAAATAATTGTCTTCCACTGAAGCTCTTCCATTGCAGCAGGGGGTAGATCTGTCCTGGAAGTCAGTATGTTTCTTGGTCTCCATGGTGATAAAATACCACTGGCTACAATGTTTTGCCTTTTCTTTGAGAAAATGAAAACTTACTTCTTTGGGCCACCATCACATGGAACTCATAGAAACTCCTGTTAGGGTAAATAGGGATTACCAGACCAACAGTACAAGGAAGGAAATACTCTTGGAGTCTTCTGACATTACCTGGAGATGAGAGAGAGACTTTGTAATTTTATAATAGTGAGAAAACATTTGAATCAGATTAATTTTACTAGCAACATTAAATGTAAGAAAATTATTACTCTATACACTGCCCAGAAATAGGTGGTGTTAATATTGTAGTTTACTTCTGTAGATTTTTTAAAAAGTTAGGATCATGCTGTATAAAAGTACCTTTGCACCCTGCTTCCTTTCACTGAATGCCATACTAGAAATAATTTCCTGTATTATTGCAGTCTTTTAAAACAATTTTAATATGCCATTAGTTATTCATTTCCCTATTACTGAGCAGTTTTTAAAAATAATTTTTAAACAAGATTTTTAAAATTAGAATTTTTAACAAGTCTAAATAATGGTGCATCAAATTTAGCTTATTTTAGCTTGTTTTCTTATGATAGATCTTCTAATTGATTTCTTATATAGATTTCAAAGAACTGAGCAGCTGGTCAAAGGATATGACTGTTTTTAGGGTTCTCAGCCCATAATAATAAATTTCTTCTGATGTCATATAAACACATTGTTACTAGAAATAGGTGGTGTCTTTAAAAAAACAACAACAGAAGCCTCATTTAATAGGAAAAAATATGTTTTTTGCCGATTTGCATTTTTTATAACACAGGAAGTTTGATCACTCTCAGCGGACTCTGGCCCCGGGTACGTGTGCTGCTCCTTAAAGGAGTATAGTGTAGACGCTGGCCTCAGCAAGACCTAGGTGTAAGCTGCTGTTACTTCCTAACTGTGTAGCCTTACGTTATTGAGTCTCAATTATCTGTTCCTTCAAATGGGGCAACAATAAATATAGTCACCGCCAATAAAATACAACCCGAAAGTATGGAAGATGTTAGGCATTCAACACATGGTGGAACTAATTATGTCCCACTAGGGGAAAAAAAAAACAACATCCTACTGTCCCCACCCGTCTGCATATACACATTACACAAATAGGGAAGGGAGGGGGCAACTTGGCCCAACTGCTCTGATTAAGCTTTGAAAAATATAGATCCAATTCAAGCATCAGACAGCACCAAACGGTTACCCAAATATTTCTAAGACTGCATCTGGAACGCCTTCCACACAGCAACCGCTTTCCAGCAGTCTCGCCCTCTGGCGGTCTCAAAGCCTCCACCCTCACAGGTCTAATCAATTGTGCTACAGAAGCTCAACCACCAGGCCATGAAACCGTCATGCCAAATGTTTGTGTAGATAAGTCCCGTTGCAGAGGCTGTGAGATGATCTGGTGTAAAGATGCAGAGCAGGAAAGAAAGTCAAAGAAACTCCCAGTTCCTTTAAATATTCAAGTCGAGAATAAAGACAGCCCAGCAAAAGCCCGGCCACGGCGAAGTCCCGCTTGCAGTTTCGTTTTCTCCGTGTGCCCCAAGATGCCTGATTAGGAGACCCAACCCTGCAAACCCGCGGGCTCCGCGCTCCCCGGCCCTCCCAAGCCCCGCACCGCGGCGCCCTCCGGTCCCCTGACCGAAAGAACCCTTAAAAGAAAACAATTCCGCAAGCTTTTCCAGCTCTGCTCCTCTGCCCGTCTTACCTTCTGAACTCAGACGCCTCCTCTCACTCCTTCGGCAGCAAACAGTCCTCACCGGAAATCATTTCCTCCGCGGGACGTCAGCGGGCAGGGCGGGGCCGCGAGGAGGAGGGTTCGGCACCCGCCCGCCTTCCCTCCCTACCCCGGACAGCCTCCCCTCCGCAC
Source organism: Manis javanica (assembly GCF_040802235.1). Lineage (NCBI taxonomy): Eukaryota > Metazoa > Chordata > Mammalia > Pholidota > Manidae > Manis > Manis javanica. The sequence goes on from NC_133166.1 coordinate 90,592,864, forward strand.
CCCGGACAGCCGGAGCTGAGCTTTTCCTCTAGGGGAGAAAAAACCGTGCCTCTCCCCCGGCAGCTGGTGGCTGATTAGAAATCCAGGACCCTGCTGCCGGCCTTTCAGCCTCTCGGGTCAGAGCATCTAGCTCCATCCTTACCACAGCTCCAGATCCCCTATCTTCTTGAGGGAAATGAATGGTAAATAACATTTACTGGGCACCGACTGTGTGCCTGGCACCATGCGCATTGCTTCACAAGTGACATGGTCCCAGTTAAGCCCTAAGAATCTCGCTGCTGATGAATGAGGCTCAGAGAAGCTAAATAAGCCCAGAGCCCCAGCTCCCTCACATCTCGGGGTGCTCAGCTCGCTGCCCTGAGGTGGTGTTGATGCCGGGGTTCTTGTTCACGAAGCCGACGAAAGAGCTTCACGAACACTCAAGGTAGGAGAGCAAGGTACAGGCTTTTATTTAGAGATAAAGTGAGAGGACAGAGCTCCCGGCTCACGCCAGGAGGGGACAGGAGAGTCCCTGGTGGTGCGTTGTCTAGTTGTCTAGGGGATTTATAGGCAGCTGAGAGACTTAAGAGCTAGGGTGTGGATCCACCAGATGGTCTCTAAGTGTTTATTTTTAAAGAGACACTAAGTTTCTTATCAGTTTTGCAGACTATTTTGTGGAGTTAAGATAAAAAATTTACTGCTTTGATCCTTTCTTAGAATAGCAGTTTCTTGGCTTGGGAGTATATCAGTCAAGGCTGCTTGTCTTGCTTTCAAGGTGAGCTGAGTTACTAACTTGATTAGGGCTGGAGGAGGAAAAGCAGCATAGGGCAAAGTTAAAGATAAACTGGGCCTTTTAGCAGGCTATAAAGTAAATTTTACAATGCCTCATTTAATTGACACAAACAAGACATGGGCTATGCTGAGGTATTTTCTTATCTGGGGGATGTTCAAACATTCCAGGGCAGGTTATTCCTGGCTTTTTAGTTTTAACTAATCTTTACTGAAGAATGCTTATATTCCTAGTTTAATATTTTACTTTAGAGAATTAATGTGACTCTGTCTCTGTTTAATTGTTTAATATGGAGTTTGGGTAGGGGTCTTTTTCCAGAGGCCCTCTCCCTACTCAGACTACACCCACGGTCCCTGTCTCAATGTGGCCCCCTCAGAAGGGCACAGGGCTGGCAGTCTGGAGACCTGGGCCTGCAGCTGGAGCAATGGCTGTTAGCGGACAGACCTCAGGCAGGTGGTTTAACCTTGTCAGGCCTCAGTTCTCTCACGTAACGTGGTTTGTAAGGTCCCTGCTCTAGAAGTTCTGTTCTTGCCATTTTCCCAGCACTCAGATGTATGTGTGTACCTAATGCTGCAGTGGGAAACATTCGTGTCCTCAAAGAACATGCAGTCTCTCTAGAGACATAAACCCCTGACCATCTTGAACCAGGAGAATCAAGCTGGGGGTAGCCCAAGAGACATGCAGAGTCTGACAACTCTCATGGCAGGAAGAGACATCAGTCTGTCCACAGAGACCGCAGCCACTAGGCGGGGTTCAGAGCTCCAGACTCTGAAAAGTCACAAAGAGCAGAGGTGAGCAAGCCCAGGGGCGGGTGGGGATCCTAGGTGGAGAACTTGCAAACAGAAACCAAGACCAAGGGCAAACAAAGATGCTCCCCCCATCCCTCTGGTTCCCCTTCCTATAGCCAAGAGGTTAGAACTGGGGCACAATCCCTCACCCTTTCCTTCTTTTGACCAGAAAGATCCCTAAGACTGCAAGGATTGCCTCTAAGTCTGGGAATGAACTGTGCTTAACTTACCAGAAGCCCTTCTTGGATCTTGGCAAGAAGACATGGGGTCATACTGAATCAAATACAATATTGATGTTCTCACTACTTCATCATGACTTTGCTAACCAAACCTAGACTTTCCCCCTTTCCTTTGACTGTAGTAATCATTTACCTTATTTATTCTGTGACCTGTTAACAAAATGAAAAGATGAGAAAATAGAGGTGAAGGTAAAATAGGAAGTTAAAATTTAAAAAAAAACCCAGGAATGTTCATGACACAAGCAATTATAAAGTAGATTCTGAAAGAGTAAACAAAGGTGTAGCAGGAAATACAGGCAAAGGCAAACACCAGGCACACATGTAAGGCCAAGCTAGCACTTGAGAGTGAATGGAGGCTATTGCTGTGTCATTCCTTGCACATGGCGGAAGTAGGAAATGGCAAGACCCTTGCAAGCCGATGTCAAGGCATTAAGTCTCCAGAATGTTTCAGAGCAATGATGCTGAAACCAGACCACCTAGCATCAAATCCAGATTCTTCCACTCTGCTAGAAAGATTACAAAAAAGTTTTTTCAACTCTCTCTATACCCATGCCCTTTGCAATTCAACTTTGTACTTCCTCTAATTAAGGAGGAGAATCTATTTCCCTCCTTTAATCTGGGCTGGCCTGGTGACTTGCTTTGCCCAATAGAAAGTGGCAGAAGAGGCAGTGTGCCAGTTCCAGAGCTAAGCATGTTTTTGTCTCTTGGAACACTGCCACAACCATACAAATGAGCCTGGGATAGCCTGCTGGTGAGAGAGGCACTTGGCCCAGTCACCACCATCACCCAAGTCAACAACCAGCTGATCCTCAGATATATGGCTAAAGCCATCCTAGACCAGCCAACTCTCACCAGCCCACCAGCTGATAACAGATGCAAGAACCTGCCACACTAAAATTAGCCAAGCAGGGCTCAGGTAAGCAGGAATACCTAGCTGGCCCACAGACTCATGAGTAATAATTGCTTATTATTTTAAGCCATGGGGTTTTGTTATGCAGCAATAGCTAACTGATATAGCCACTTGTTAGATCTCTGAATTAGAGCAATTCATTTAAACGTTCTGGGCCTCAGTTTCTACATCTGTAAAGTGGGGATATTAATAATAGTAGTAGTTACCTCAGAGGAATGTTGTGAGGATTGCAGAAATTAATATATGTGGAGCAGTTAGAACAGGGCCCATTGTATATAAGTAGCTACAATTTATTGGGTACTTACTATCTAGGGAGCACTATGATCTTTTAAATAAACTTTCCCATTCTGTTTTCACAAAAGTCCTATGAAGCCAGTACTGTTATTATTAACCGGTTACAGGGGAAACCCGGGCTCTGTGAACTGAGTAATGTGCTGAAGGTACTCAGCTAGTAGGTAGCAGATGTGAGGCTGAATTCAGTTGTCCTATTTATGAGCCTGTTACCTCAATCATTGAACCACATTGTCTTGAAACTACCCCTTGGAACTGGAAGATGGAACTCTCTCTTAAGTGGAGGCCCATTAGAAATAAAAGATTAATGCACACATTATTGCTTGTTTCAAAGAATTAAATCATTGTCTAGGTTAGTGACCAAAGCTCAGAAATCACCAACATTGTAAGTCAAGAGACACATTTTCTCAATGAGGGAGACACAAGCTCCATTATCTAGCACCTGACTGCAAGACATCCCTTACCCTTGGGGTCATTCCTCAGTTATTTACATTTCAAATCGTTCTTTCCTTCCCTAAAGCAATTTGAATAGCTGGACCAATTTAAAAGTTTCAGTGGTAGGAAATTACCTTGAGATCAGTGCTTAATACACTCTGATCCTTTTTCCTTTTACCTAAGAGCTTCAGTTTTTAAAGTTAATTTCAGTCCCATTCACTAAAGACTTTTTAACCCCTGTACCCGCCAGGCTGTCTTAGAAATTAAAATAATAATTCTAATTTCCATTAAAATTTTACATCCTTATTAAAATACATGAATAAACAAAACTACAAACTGTATCTCTTGGATAGAATTCCGAAGGAAGGAGCCCAACTAGAGAGGATGAAAGACAAGCCATGCCCGGGGAAAAGCATGCATTGCCTGCTCTGGTCACAGGGGGGCAGCAGAGGGTGAGGAATGGTGGGGGGCGTTCCACAGGCACCGGAAGCACAGCCACTGATTTGGAAACAAGACTCGCTGACCTGGATTTGAGCAAGTACTGTCTCAACTAATCGCTCAACCCTCAATTTCTTCATCCAAAAACCTGGGATTCCCTGCAAATTAGATGAAACACAATGTGGAAACAGCTCTTTGAGACTTAAAGAACAGTAGAATCCTGACTTTGAATCTTGGTTCTTCCATTCCATTAAAAAAAGTCAATACATAGTTACTGACTGATGCCCACTGTGTACAAGACACTGTGTTCAGTACTAGGAATCAGATAATAATAACAGGTAATATTCATGGTGCAAATATATTGTGCCACACACTTTCATTTCATTCAGTGTTCCCTATGAGACGTGTACTCATTATTCTCATTTTACAGACAAGAGAAGACTTGCAGAGGCTTAATAGCGTCCCAAGGTCATGCAGCAAATGAGCCAGGATTCCAGCCCCAGTATTCTGACCCCACAGGCAGAGCTGTGAACTCCTCGGCTGTGATCTGTTCTGCCCCATCTTGTCAAGGTAAATAATTTGGCTCCTGACCTTGAAGAGATCAGATTAGTGGAGGAAAAAGTGCTGTGGAGACATCGGTTACAGTGCCATGCTGAACGTGTGGCAGTCAAGGTAAGAAGAGTGGGTCCTACAGTCATGGAAGTGGGAGCAACTGACCCTGCAGTATAGTCTGGGAAGGCTTCACTGAGGAGGTGATATTTTTGCTGGATTTTGAGGACGGCAGTCCATTCTTCACCAGACAAAGCCCCCCATTCAAAAAAAAGAAGAAGAAAAGGCAGAGAACAGAATGTGGGTATAAAGGCTACCTGGGAAGAGGTAAGTCAGGAGAGGGACTTGGGTCAGCTCACAATAAGCCTCCATGCTAAAGTAAGATCTGGGCTTTCCACTGTAGTCAAAGGCGAGGCGCTGAAGGGTTTTAATTCAGTCACAATGTGCTTAGATCCACACTTTATGGATGAAGCTGGTGCAACATGGGAGATGAGCTGGAGGGGAGAGGCCTGGGGAAGGAGACCAGGTAGAAGGCAGTGTTTATAGCCTAAATTGCAGAGGATGAAGGCTCCTCTAAGGCAGTCTCAGCAAACCTGAGGTGAAGCTGGATTCAGCGTGTTTCTGGGACTGGACTTGGTGGGAATGAGGCGTGGTGGGGAAGGGATGGAGAAGCCTGAGGGCCAGGGAGCTAGCGCCTCCGTGTAACTGCGTTAGGAAACAGAGACAGTGGCTGTCAGAGGGGGACGATGATGACCTTGATTTTGAACGTGTTACATATGAAGAACCTGTGGGACATCCAGGGAGAGAAGTCTGAAGAGAAGTTGGACACTGTAATGCAAACTTTTCTCCTGTTGGACTTAAAATTGATCATTAACTCAAGAGCCATTTGCTGATGCCCATATGCTAGGCCCTGGGGGTTGGGACTAAGAGAAGAGGACAGGCCTGACCCAGAGCTCTCTGTCTGCTGAGGGGCAGAGAGGAGGGACCTGAGCACCCAGAGTGGGGAGCATCCACAGCTGTGGTGCATGAAGGGCAGGCATCCGTAATCAGACCCCCCACCTGGCGGGGGTGGGGGGCTGTCTAGGAAGACCCTTGTGCTGCTTTTGCAGGGTGCCTCTCTAGCCTGGTCAAGGCAGTCCTGGCAGCAACGATGAGAGCGAAAGACGAGGCAGGACGCTGGTCAGTATGCAAAGCAAGGGACCTTGGAGGGGTAGGGCGACTCTGGGAACTGTGGGAGATTTGTTTTCAAGGGGCAAGTGAGGGAGCAGTGAGAAAACAGGCCTGAGAGGCCATCGGTGGCCTACTTCGAAAGGGCTCTGCCAGCTAAGCCAAAGCCTGCAGTGTTCTGGGGGGGATGGGGGGGGCAGAGTCAGTGAGTCTGAGATGTGGGAGACGGCTGGCTAGCTGTGGGGTCTTCAGGAAGTCACTTAAACTCTTCTGAGAACCAGCAGAGTATGGGACTGTTTTGAGCCTGACCCTGGGAGATGTATAGGCCCACAAAGAGTTGTTCTTCTCCAGTGTGTACCTACCCCCTTCAGGCCACACCACTGACTCCGAGGCTGCCCTGTGGAGAGGCCGGGCTTGGGGGAGGGGATCAGCCTTGCTGGGCTGCGGAGCCCTGCAGCCCCCACCCATCATGGATGTCCCTCATCCCCGGTCATTTCTCTCCCACTCACTGATTGCACGCACCCGTACTGGCACCCATATTGCTTCAGAGAATGTTCATTTGTGCCCTTGTCTAAACATACTTAGAATTCCCAGCCACCATTAAATGATGCTACTTAGTAAACAGTACAATGACTGCCTTTGGGTTCTGCCAGGCACACAGGCTACACTCAATAAATGTGCGTAAAAAGGCAAAGAGATGGAAGGAAAGTAATGGAACCATGTTAATTCCTCCCCGCCTCCCTGGGGGCCAGTCCTTCTCTCATCAGTCGTGTCCCTCTGCCCACCCCACACACTGGACCCTCCCAGGCTGTAACTGGGTTCTCTCTCATCTGGGCCGCTCCTCGAGCCAAGCTGCCCTGGACACGTTCCACCCCCTACCATCTTCAGTCTCCTGCTGGGTATTGTAGTACTTGGACCTACCTCACGGAGCTGTTGTAAGGAGCAAATGAGATCAGGGCCTGCCAGTGTTTGTCCCCACCTTCCTTCCCAAGCCTTAAACTCAGAATACCCGCCTGGAGCCACCTGCAGAATCACTCCTGAGGTCTGGGCTTTGGGTGATGGGGCTTTCCACCTGAGGTACCTAAACTCTGGCCACTTTACTCAGACAAACAAGGGAGAGACAGAAGCCAGTGTAAGGTCCAGATCTGCAAAGAGACAGATTATTCACCATAGAGAATTGTTGTAAATAGTGGGAAAATGAGGATTAAAAGGATAAAAAAGAATAAGTTGGCCATTAGCAGAAGAGCAGACTTTCTCCTTGCAAACCTATCCACAGATTCTTTCATGCCCAGCTCAACTGCCTAAGTCCCCCAGCCCATGGAACGGACCAGCCTCAGGTTGGACTTAAAATTGATCATTAACTCAAGAGCCATTGGCTTCCCGCAGCTTGGAGGCTTCTGCGGCATGACAAAAGAACACTTATTCTTTGAATATATATGAAATTGTAACAGAATATTAATGCAAAATGAAAACGGGCACCAGTAGACGTGCAAAATGAAAATGGGCACCAGTGAAAACGCCCCAGACGTTGCCACCTGATAGCATGTGGCTGCTTGACAAAAGGGAGCTGCCCCTTGCCTTTAGAGGCACAGTTGTGAATGGGTAGTGCTAGGCTGGGTGGACAACAGATCAAGGCTCTGAAATGCCAGCCGAGCTGAGCCAATCAACACAGCACAGCGGCCCAACACAAGCTGGGACTGCCATCTGCTAAAAGAAGTTACCCAGTGTGTAGGCCACCATTAATACCCAGTCCCTTCTCTTCAGGCCTGCTGGTTACCAGGCAGACATGAGTCTCTGACTTGTGCCTCTGCCTGTGATGCAAAAGCTCCCCGACCTGTCCTGTCGAGTTCCCCTAGGCTGGCTCCTCCAACAGCTCTCCCAGCATCCCCTTTCCCTCATCCCCTGACCACACGGCCCTAGGAGACAGGAACTCATATTTAGGTTTTATTTTTATTTTACAAGACTGTAACATGCTGAAACAAGAAAATGGGGATCGAGGACATCATTCATATCTAGGAAACCAGCTCCAGTTGTCAACAATAAATAAATATTTTAACAGTGAGGAGTTCCAGACAGGTGCTAAGAGGCTCCCAGCACATTCAGAGGTAGAGTCTGGTGGGGCGGGAGACAGTCAGGTGCCAGCTCCTGTTGAGATTCTCTAGTAGAGGCAAACTGAATTACAATAATAAATAACAATAGCTACAATGCAACAACAGTAATAAAAATAATCTGCTATGACAATCATCACAATACCAACAATACATTATAGTTAAATAATGGGCCCACATCTGGGAGGAGCTCATAGTGCAGAGAGAACAGTGGTGATTTTCCTGGGGCACAAGGGGGCTGCCTGGTCAATTCACGGTCCCAGCCTGGGCATGTGCAGAAGTCCCACCAGTTTGTCAGTGTTGCCCTGAAGTGACAAGCAGGTTCCAATTTTCCCTGGTCCTGCCCTTTGAAGCAGCCTCTCTCCCCAGCTTGCCTCCCAGCCTCTATGGTCTGTGCTAGGAGGCCCCTGGACCATTCCTCTAATATTACGGTAAGCGCACCTCACAGTCACAGGAAAGAAACACAAGGCCCGCCTCCCATCCTGGCCATCTTTTTCCCTGTTACACCCACAGAAAATACTGTTTTTAAAGGGAATTTTGGGAACTGCCAAGAGATTTGTTTCTTAGGATCCTTTTCTCCCTCATTCCACACTGCTGAGCTTGAGAACTGGGCTAGCTGCTGACCGAGAGGCCCCCACCTTTCTCCTCATGGGCCCTATGACCAAGGGCGGCACAGCCCAGCAAGAGGTCTGGGGGGAGCCCTGCTCACAGGTGGAGCCCGCTGCAAACACAGGGTCAGGGGCCACTGCCAGAGGTCCCAGAAGCACCAAGATCGGTTTCACATGAGCAAGATGGCCTCTTTTTCAGGCCTCTCTACTGACTTGGAAAAGGGCTGAAAGGCCAGTTTTGAGGTATAAAATTTTCATCTGGGGCATCACCTTGGTTCCCTGGCCTTGACAAAACCGTGAGGCTGGACATGGGGATGTTAAACGAGCTAAAGGACACTGGGGCAGCCCCGAGGCAGGTGAGGAAGGCAGGATGGAAGGGGCCACATCCTCAGCTCCCTCCTGTGCCCAGGACACCCTGGGAATCAGGAAAACAGGATGCACTGAGCCAATGACTCAGCTGCAGAGCAGCTCCCCCAGCAGCCTCCCCCCTCTCATATTCAAGTTTCCCTTTGTCCACATTAACCAAACCACCCTGCAGTCCTGCTCGGCCTGCGGAGAATGACAAGAGCCAGCCATCACTCTCTCCCCACCACTCCTCCCCGGAGAGCCCTGCCCAGCGCCATCTTCAGCCCTCAAGCCCGGGTCCTGGGAGTGGGGAGGCGCTCCTGCGCATGGAATCCAGTCCCACAGTATCTGGAGGAGAGGGTGTTGCTTCCTAAACAGGCGGCCAGATCAGCTTTTTTCTTCACTGTCCTATCATGCTTGCTTGGCAGAACCTGCCTCCCACACAGGGGCAGCCGCCTCAGGGTGGGTGACTCAACCTCTCTTCCCGCCGGCTTCCTCACTGCCACGAAGCTGAGGTGTGCACAGGCTCTGCTGGGCTGCAGCTGCTGGGAGGAGAGGCCGAGGTGGCTGAGGCTCGGGCAGCCAGGTCCCGGTAAGCAGGGGACCTCAGGAAGCGGGGGTAGGAGTCCTTCTCCATCAGAGTGCGAGCCTTCCCCTGGGCCGCACTGAAGCACGTGGCCGTGGCAGCCTGTACGTTCACCCTGGTCAGCTCCCTGGTTTCGTGGTCTATGTTCACCTGTGGGAAGGAGGGCAGGCACGAGGGTGAGTGGGGCTGAGGCAGGGGGCCCAGCAGCCCCAGGGAGGGCTGACAGGCAGGTGGGGTGGTGGCAGGAGGCTGGGTCTGAACAAGGAACCTGGGGTCTCCTGAGCCGACTCTAACTGGCTTTTCCGCTCTGGGCCTGTCCCCACATCAGATCCAGTGTCTGCCCTCCAACCTCTCAGAATTATCAAGGCTATATAAGAATGTATACAAATACAAACCCTTTATACCCCTTCCTCTGTAAACAACCCTAGTTTGAGTCACCGTCGCCTGTCCTAGAACAGCGCCAGAGCCTGCTACCTGGTCTCTGTCCTGGCCCCCACAGTCTGTTCACCAGCCACTAGAGCCAGCCGTGTAAAACCCCAGTGTTCTGCCGCCGTCTTCCCAAGTCACTCAGAGGCCAGGGGAGGTGCACGCTGGGCCCACATCTGGCCATCTGCCACCTGTCTGACCCCCTCTCTCTCTCCCTGCTCCACACAGACCCCCTTGCTGGTTGGTGACCAGGACAGGCACTCTCTGGCTTTTGCACTTGGCATTTCCCATGTGAATGTGATTCCCTCCCTTAATTCTTTCATGCCTCTGTTCATGTCACCTTATTGGACAGTCTACCCCTCACCTTCCTTTATAAAATGGAAAGAGCTCCCTTTCTCTCTCCCACCCCCCAACTCTGGAACTGCCTCTTACCTCCTGCTTTCTTTTCAGCAGAGCATGTATCATTTGTTTAATCAGTTATTGTCATCTCTTCCCATCAGGATAGAGACTTTTTATTCCCTGATATGTCCCCAGTGACTATAACAGTGCCTTGCATGTAACTGCTGCTCAATCAATCTTGGTGGAATAATGTGGAACGAATCAAAGTGCTCAGAAAATAAAACACAGATGCAAAAGCAAGGCATTACTACCCTCTGTCCACAAGGGGGCGCCATGTTCTTTAGCAAAATCTGACCCCAGGCCTTCAGGCCTGAGAGGTTGAAAAGTTCACAGAACACAGACCAGCCAGCCAGAGAACTGAGCCAGGTTACACAAGGTCCCTATCATGACCTGCCTCCCCAGTGGTGTGTTTTGCGCCTCTAAAAAGGGCTTCATTTACAAAGCCCACAGCCCCTGCCAGCCCCATCAGGGAGTATGAGAGTGACAGCCTTGGGCTGGCACAGAGTCCGGCTTGCCTAGTGTCCACCCACAGAAGCCCAGTCACCCCATGCCAAATGAGGTCACTCTACTTGTGAACTCAGTCCTTTCCCTGCCGGACCCCCACCATCCCCAGTTCTCAGTGAGGAAGGGGAAGGCCAGGTATGGAGGCTCCACAGAACATGTCATGACCCTGACCTCTTTCGGGGCTTCACTGCGGATGAACTCTTCAAAGATCCTGTGAGCCTGGGAGGCCAGCTTGGTAGCTGACCGGAGCTTCTTGAACTCCTCACAGGCCAGCCAGAACTCCAGGTTCTCCTCGCTGAACTCCGTCTTCAGGAAAGTGTGGAAGGCAGCCACTCCATCTGAGGTTGGGGGACAGAGGAAGAGGCGGGTCAGACTGTGGGACAGTGGGGAATAAAAGAACCACAAACAGCAACTGTAGTTAATAGCTCTATTTTTAGGATGTAATTTTCTTGAACAAGGACCTGCCTTTGTATTCTGGAGAGAGGCTGGCACACTAGGAGATCATTATTATTATTACTACTACTATTATTTTGCCCAGACTTTCAGCAGCCCTCATGCTGACTGCAAAGCACATGAGTGCACACGTGCCATCCAGACAGACACAACAGGGAACAGGGTCCTACTCACTTTTACTGCTCAGCAGCAGGTCAAAGGACTCTCTCCACCCCAGCACATCTTCTGAGAAGTTTCTGCTAAATAACAACAAAAGAAAGAAAGAAACTCAACAAACTAAGGCATAACACAAGTCCTAGCCAGAACTCAGAACTCTGATGGAGGTTGCATAATTTACACAAACACAGCAAGAAGACTCACTAAGATCGCCAGGAAGGGGCACCAAAGTCTACCCTAGCATGTCCTAATTTCTCCTTATACTTTCCTTTTCATGACTTCTTTCCTAAATCTGACTCCTTCCCTCTAGGGTCCCTAGGCTGGCCAGCAGGACTTACCTATCTTTGCTTTGTTTGCTGTTCCACTCGAACTTGCCAACACTGCCAGTGTCGGAGCCCAGCTCTGATTTGTGAAGGAAGATTCCCAGCCGTGTCTTGAACTCTTTGGCTCTGAAAGACAAAGCGCCAGGGTATGAGGATTCTCCATTTGCCCAGCCAGGGAAGAGAGCTTTATAGGGTCCCAGGAAAGCTCAGGCTGGTGCCACTGCAATTCCAGCCTCAAGGGTCCCTGGGAACCCTGGGCTATTCCCAGGGTCTAAACGTTGCTTCTCTCATTCATTTCATGAACCCAGAACAATGAAGGCAGTGCTTGCGCTGTGCCTGGGTAGGTGTTACACCTTCTGGGTTTACAGCCCAGCGTATATGGGCTTTTTCCCACGCCAGTCACACTGATCTCTATCTTAGTGCCAGTTCATTAGCATTTCAGGCAGTTCAGCTCCCTCTGGACTTGTCAGGAATATTTCGGGAACTGTGTGGAAACTGATTTCCTGCCTTCATCCTCACCTTTTCCTCCCCAGCCACCAACCAGCTCCATTCCAGACTGGGAGCGGCTGAGTAGCTCTCTGGAAGGTGGGCACATCCTTCAAGGGGGACCAAAATACACCCCACTGCCTTCCCAGGGCCGGAGGAGGCCGTGCCCCTAGATCGGGACTGTAGAATGAAAACTAAGTGCTTAAGAAACTGGGGGAGCAGTTCTGCCTGGTGATGCCAGCGGGGTCTTTCTGCAGCCAGGTCTTCAGCAGGTCAGCCGAGAAGACCTGCCATTTGTCGGAGCAGAGGGAATGAGAGGAAGCAGCGGTCCCTCTACTTCTCTCTGCTTTTCCTTCTCCTGCTCTTGGCCCATCGCTTCTCTAAGACTCTTGAGGGCAGCATCTGAGAACGTGGAACCAGGCTACCTCTGCCTCTCCACTCGGGTCACTGTGTCCCCATGCCCCAAGAGTATAAGGGACCTGGACTTCTTTCCCCGAACTCACAAGCTCCGCGGGACAAGCTCCTCTTACCTCTCCAGACAAGTGGTGGGGAAGGTGGCCAGGGTCCGGCACATGGCTGCAGGTGCAGGGCAACACGTTGCGGGGAGGATGATGGCGGGCTTCGGCGGACACCGCGAGCGCGAGAAAGCAGAGGTCTGCAGCGACTGTGCCTTATACACGCGGGTTTAGTTTGTGCGACTACACGCGTATAACGGCCGCCACCGCGGTTTTTATTCTCTCGGAGGAGCGGGGCGGGGCCGCGCGCCGCCGACCAATGGGAGAGCGGGGCTGAGCCCGCGACGGTGGGGGCGGGACACGGGAGCCCCGCGGGGCGGGGATGCGACTGCAGGGCCCCTAGGGCCCCTACCCGCCCGCCGCTGGTCTCACGGGGCCCGTGGGGCGGCCCCCTCCCCCGGGCGGACGCCGGCGCTGGGAGGGAGAGGTGGCGGCGAGGCCTCACCGCGAGGAGACGCGCACACCCATTTAGTAGGAAAAACCCGTCGCCTCTAGTAAAAGCAGGAAACCAACTCAGCGGCGGCAGGATTGGCGTGGGGGGTGTTGGGTCGGAAGGCACCCAGGGCGCTGATCACAGTCTGAGCCTGAGCTGTTGGGTCCTTAAGGACAGGAGTACAGGGTGCAAGCCGGGCGCGGTAGCAGCACGATCACACTGGGAGCTACCACCTACCGTGCTCCTACGGGATGGCCGCTGGCTAAGTCAGTAAGCCCTTCACCGTTATCTCGTCGTCACTTACATTTTATAGAGAAGGGAACTGAGTCAGAAGTTAAAGAGACTTGTCCAAGATCGCAGATTGGAAATAGCAGACCAATAGCCCTGAGGGGGTGAAGGAACGACTTAATTAAGCATCTGCTTACGTGCCAGACACTTTTACTAAGACTCAGTTAAATAATTTCCTCAAAGTCACACAGTAAGTGGTGCGCCACAATTCAAATAAGAATTTACTATGCTTTTTCCACCCCCACCCCCTCAGAATGCCATCACCTCCTTAACTGCTGAGTTGATCCTGGGTTTAAGCATGTGCTTGCTTAGTGTCCTCATCTCTAGGGAAGGATAAAAATCACCCTGCCTTTCTCCTCGCCTTCCCAGAAAGGCATCACCAGCACCCCCACCCCCAGTTGCCCTCAGTTCCCTCCCTATTCCCAATGAACACAGGAGGGGACCACTGTTATGGGGCTGCTTGTGAAGTTAGAGTGTGGGGTCTAGAGCGGGATTCCTGGGCTTCAATTCACGGCTCCACCATTTACTGAGGGCAGACTTTGGGCAAGTTCCTTGACCTTTCCAGGCCTTGGCTTCCTCCTAAGGTGCAAACGTGATACACAATTTCACAGTGTTATTGTGAGAACTAAATCTCCATCAGTTAGTTCCTAGTCCTCTGGAAACAGTTCTGAGGCGCACTTGCTGGGGAGATTTCTCAGAAAGGGGAGGGAGGGAGGGAAGCAGGCTTGGGCAGAAGGAGGAGTCGAATGCCAGGCAGTTGCAACAGAGATGGAAGCTGGGAGGGCAACGTGCTCTGGAGGGCCCTTCAGAGTTGTCTCCCCACTAAAGCGAGGGGGCAGGTCTCTGTACCCCATATCGGTCATTCATTAAATGCAGTTGCCCCAAAAAGATGGCCTAATCTTAAACAAGGTAACTACCTCTGTCAAGGTAATTCCCAGGGACAGACTGTGCTGCGAGCCTGCAGCAGACAGCACTGGAGGACGGGGGTCTCAGTCCCACACAGGGGATCTGAGTGGCGCGCCACAGCACCTGCAAATCATGTAAGGTGCTTAGAACGGTACTCAACATGTGGTCAACACTCAAATGTTAGATCTTGGGTTTATATAATAGCAATACATGGATTGCTAGACAGTAGGAAAAAGTAGGGAGTTTTTGTGTCTCTTGGAAGTTAGGTTCTTATTTCATGAGGAGCATCAGAGTTGATGTTCCTCAGCAAGGCCTAGATGGGTCAGAAAAGAAGAGACAAGAAAAGGTTCCCCACCTGAGATTGCTGAGTGAGAAGGCCCAGAAAAGCTGGTCAGGGACAGAAAGGGAAAAACCACAGAAGGGGAAGAAGCTGAGGTGCTGCTAGAGGAAAAGAGGCCCAGATCAGAGCAATGTGTGGGATCATTCATCAAGGCAGATCTCCTTGTTAAGCCAGGGCCTGCAGAGGATGACACAGTTAGTCAAAACATAAGGCGCTCTGAAGAGCTGGTCGGCCCCTGCCTCTGCGGCCCAGCTTGTTAGTGGAGCTCGGGGGCAGCACCATCTCAGATGCCAGCATCCCACCCTCACCCTGTCTCTGGTTCTTCCGCTCTTGGAAGCCCAGGGCTGGACTGGTGTGGGGCAGAGAGATGGGCAAGGGTTGGGAGGGGCCATGGTGTGCAGCCAGGCATGGAAAGATGCCTTTGGAGATGTCTGGGTTTCTCAGCCCAGTCCTTCCCCCCCATGGTGATGCAGTCCTCCAGCCCCTCCCGGGAAGCTCTGCTAGAGTTTGGCAGCTGAGGAAAGGGTTGTTGTTTCACCTGCTCCTGCCCCAGTGCGCTTTTATTATGCAGTTGCCAGCTGGGGATGTGGGTGGGGTCTGGGACAGCTTTTTTTCATCATCAGTGAATGAGAGTTGACGGGAAGATTGAACCCCGCCTGTCTTGCCCTCAGGAGCACCATGTCTGCCAGGATGCGGCCACATGACAACAATAATAGTGCTTATGCAGAGAACCTCTTCAAACCGTCCTGTCCTTTCTGCATCCCTTGGAATAGGCCAGAGGAGCTTTTCCATTTCCATTTTGCAAACAATAAAACAGCCAGTGCCTCGGGCACCTGTAGGGAAGTGCACCAGAACTGGAAACAGCTGAAACCTGGGCCTGACACCCCGATTCCTCAGCGAGTGCTTTCTCCCATTTGACAAAGAAAAAGAGACAAAGGGGTGGATGGCGTGGCGCACAGACAGGCAAAGCCAATCCTAGAGCACAAAGCGCCTGCTCAAGATGAAGAGCCCTCCCCCAGTTCATGCTGCCTCCCGGTTGCCATGGTTACTGCTTCCATTTCCAGGCAGAAACTTTTTGAAGTTTATCCCAAATTCTCTTCCCAGCAGGTCCATATCTGCAATTTCAGTAATGACTCAACAGTTACTGTAAATCCAGCCAGTTGAGCTCACCTGTGAATTGAATGGACTGACAAAACCTGACCTCATTTTGGCCCAGTGCTCCCTCCCAGCTGCACTGTCTTTAATGGAGAGTGTGGGGACACAGCTCTGTGGCCTGGGTCATCGGGGTAAAGCTGAGGTCAGGGTTACATATCCCACCACTGCCCGGCCATACCACGTTCCATCTCCTTCAGCCGTGCACCCTCCATTGCCGCCTTTCCATCACAGCCGAGGTCTAGATGGGACTTCTATCTGTGCAAACGATTAGGAGAAATGAAAATGCTCTCTTGACTTTTCTGTTTTGGCACTGATAATCCCCACCATGGTCGGGATGTTCCGAATACAACCATCAATCTACCAATAAATATTTATTAAGGATGTATTATATTCCCAAGCCGATGAGGAAGTAACAGTTCTTAAGACTCTTCCCAGACTTTAATGACCTTGTATTTCCTCCTAGCAGAGGAAACAGAACTAACACAGGGGAGAGAGAGAGAGGGAGAGGTGAAAGGAAATGATGGCCCCGTGTTTCAGCAGATGCAGGAAAGCAAGAGATCAGAGGGTTGCCAGTGTTAAAAAAAAAGGAGGGAGTTCATAACATCTTCCTATGGCGACAGATAGTAAGTGCACTAGTGGGGTGAGGATTTAATAACGTGGGCAACTGTCGAACCACTGTGTTGTATACTTGAAACCAATATAAGATGGTATTTCAACTATCCTTCAATTAAAAAAGAAAAAGACAAGATTGGAGCCCGATGGAATAATGGCCAGAACCCTCGGGTGTGCAGGAGGGAGCAGGCCTCCTGGGGAGAAACAGCTAGGGAAGCCTGTGGTGGTTTAGGGACGCAGAAAGATTTAGGAATTCCTTATATGAGGCTCTCAGGCTTGTGGGATGCACAACTGAATGTCACTCTTTGGCTTAAAAGCATGAAAACAGCAGGGGCAGCACATATCTTGAGGCAGCTGGATGGGGAGAGCGCAATCACCAGCTGCAGGGGTGAAACAGTCTCTGGGAGCCACTGTCCTGCTGGGACATGACCGGAATTGGGGGCACCCTCCTCTCCTGGCAGGGCAAGCAGACCAAGTTCAGTCTAGGTGCAGGAAACAACTGTTTTTCCTGAGTCATCCTTCAGCCTGGGTACAGCCCGCTTCGGTGGCCGCTCTGTTCCTCTCTGGGTCCTCTCCTCTTCCCGCCCTCCTGTCTGGGAGTTCTGAGGGGATGAGAGTCTGGGAGGCCTGCTTCTCTCCACCCAGCCAGGCCAGTGGACCTCGCCTCCAGGGCAGGGTGGTCTCAGCTGCCTGGGGAGGAGGCTGAAACCCTTCAGCGGTACCACGGCTGGGGGGAGCGGGCTAGACCCCATGTATGTCACACAAGGCTCTGACGCCCTGGGCCTTCACCTCACACCCTAAAGCCCGGCCAAATGCAGCAGTTTGCAGATTACCAAGGATGCTATGCTGCCCTGCATCCCCAAACACCAGGTTCTCTTGGCCTGAGGATCCCTCCTCCTCCCTATACTACTCATCTTAAAAGATATTTTTCAATAAACTACTTTTATTTGCTATGGAGAAAACTTACATGTAATAAAGTGTACAGGTCTCAAGTGCCACTCAGTGAGTTCTGACCAATGTGTACACCGATGTGACCGATACCCAGTCAAGCTACAGAACACTTCCCTCACCCCAGAAACCCCTTCATCTCCTTCCCGCCATTCCCCAACCTGCCTCCCATCAGAGGCAACCACTAATCTTGAGTCCTGGAACCTCAGGCCTAGGATTGACTCTTCTGGAATTTTCTGCTCATTGTTGAGGCCCAGCTCACATGCTTTCTCATGTGTATGCCGTGTTCCTCCCTCGGCTGACCCAGACTCACAGAACCGATGTGCAGTCTGACCCTCTGTGAGTGCCTGAGGGTAGGGATCGCTGCCTCAGTCACCTTTCAACTTCAGCCCCTAGCGCCATGCCTGTGTGTACCTGCTCTATCAGTGTTGGCTGGCTGGCTGCTCTTTCAATGCAAATCCTTCAACGCAAATCCTAAAAGGGAACGTGTATTGAACGTACGCTCTGTGCCAAGCTCGGTTGTGTTTGATTTCTCTGAATTATCTTTCAGTCCTGGCCATTACCCCCATAAGATGGGCACTGCCTTTTCCTCATTTTTTCATTTGAATAAACTGTGGCAGAGACTGGTTAAGTAACTTAACTAAGGTCACACAGCTGGTAAGCAGTCAAGCTGGATTTTGATGGCAGATTTTGATCAGAACCTGTGTTCCTAAGCATACAGCTTGCCAGCTTTTGGTGTAGCATTTTCTAAAGTTAGGAATTTACTCACTTTGAGGAGAAGGAAGCGTAAGCTTGGGAAATCATGGCAGAATGCTACAACTCACCTTTCTGTC
Organism: Manis javanica; assembly: GCF_040802235.1. Lineage (NCBI taxonomy): Eukaryota > Metazoa > Chordata > Mammalia > Pholidota > Manidae > Manis > Manis javanica. The sequence goes on from NC_133166.1 coordinate 90,610,874, forward strand.
TGCTGTTATTCTCTTTCTTTGTATATTTCCCCAATACCTTCTCTCATGCCATAGCTCTCCTGCCATTCCCCTCTTCCCCTTTCTGTCTTTGCCCTTAGCTGTGTGTCATCACTGGCTCTGGACTTTTCTGCCTCCTCGTCTCTTGTGTATACAGTTTCCCAGTATGGCTGTGGAGAGCCCCTTTCTCTGCTAAAGTCCCTCCATTAACATCTGGGCTTTCATGTATCTTTGCAGGAAAACTCAAGAGTGCAGCTTCCCAGCTGTGCATCTCCATCCCTCTTTGCTCATGAAGTACTCTGGTTCCCTTGGGGCTGCTCCCAAGGGAGGCCAATCTTCAGCTCCCAAAGTCTACGGGACGTTTTGGGCCCTGGAGACTTTGTCCTTGGCCTCATCCCCCTGGAGTCTCACTGTTTCTGGTGTTTGCGCTTTTTAGGTTCTTGAAGGCTGGCTGCAGCCCTTCACCGGCCCTGCCCTCTGTTCTGTGGTCTGACGCGCCCATGTGGACTTGCCTGTCTGGCAGTGATGGGCTGCTTTAGCCCATGCCCTGGCCTCGGGCTCCTGAACTTTCCCTGACTGCCAGTGCCCTGCGTCCTCCCCGCAGAGTGCCTGTCCTCAGCCTCCCCCACGCTGGTCCCCACTCCCACCTCCATCACTAGCAAATGCGCCTGCCGTTGCATCGATAAAGTCCCTAAATTACCAACTAAATCAATGGCCATAAATGAACCCCATCGCAGACTCATACTGCCAATTCCCAAATAGAATTGCCTCAGAACCCTGGGTTTCTATATGTCTTCCTCTTTCTCACCCTCACCCCATCCCCTTTATCACTTTTGTCACAAATGTCTGAGAGCATTTCACTTCCACTCAGTGAGACTTAGAAATGAAGTCTGTCAAAACCTCAGTTTTCCTTGCTTCATAATTTTCCACGGCCCTGAAAAGTCACTTAGAATGAAAGATGGGAGGGGAAAGGTGAAGCCTGGAGGGCAATGTTCACAGCTGCTGTTCCCTGCTCCTTTCCAGGCTGAGGAGTGAGCACTTTGGGATTCCAGAACTGGAAGGTCAGGCAGGTACTGGATGCTGAACTGTGCCTCTCTCCAGGCAGGAAACAAGCCCTGGGGGAGTCTAATCAATGCCACCCCCTCCCTGGGGAGCAGAGGCAGAATTCTGATGACTCTCCCCCTCTACCATGTTCTCCAACCAGGACAGCCAGCAGTGCTGACATGTGACATGTGGGTGAGGGGAGGGCACGCTGCCCTCTGGGAAGACTCTGCAGATAGCCCGATTGTTGTGCAAGGGGGAACACCGACACAGAAGAGTGGAGAGGAAGCACTGTTTTGCTCTCAAATTGAGTGTATGTGTGCGGAAGGCAGGGAACTCAAAGACCCTCACAGAGGGAACTGCAGCAAGTAGCATTTAAGTCACAGCCCACCACCCTCATTTCTCAGGGAACCTCGGCCCATCAGACTGTCCCTGGTCCCAGAGACGCTCCGTGTACTCTCCTCTGCTGGAAGGCCACCTTTGAGAGGTGGGGACTCTCTCGGGCAGGTCTACAATGGCCTCAGGGAGGCCTCAAACTCCGAATCTTGAGGCTGCACCCGGTGTCTGGCACAGGACGGGTGCTCACTAAACAGTAGATGAGGACTGCAGGAACTCATCCCATTGCAGACACGGTGCGCGTCTCCAGAGAGTCACTGCCGCACTAGCCTCCCCAGGGTCTTTGGGGTTACAAACATTCTTGGCTGAACTACAACCAGACTGTTTGCTGGAAATGGTCACAGACGGGCTGGATGATGCAGTGCAACTTACTCTGCACCTCCTGCACGTGCCCCGCCGTGGCTTGTGGAGTCCCCCCGTGCAAGCAAACTGACCCAAAGTCAAAGGGAAGGAAGGGTCTGCTGGTCATCAGTGGTTCCAGCTCGAGTGGGACAGGGCGCAAAACACGCACAGAACCCAAGCTACCTTGTCCTACCACTAGGTAAAGGGAGCCCCCAGCACACCTCATCCCCTTTGCCCCCTGTCGTAGGTATTCCAGAGAGGCATGTGCTAGGCAAAAGCTGTGGTCCACACTGGAGCTCTGCGTTTGATGGGAGGAACAGATTTCAGCTGGTGGCAGCTGCCTAACACCTGACCCTGCTCTGGACCCTGTCTAGGAGGAAGAGAAACTGCCACTGGGGGGCCTGCCGTGACCCAACACTGAGCTCAGTGCCCTGCAGACACCAGCAAGGACAGGGAACTGCGCAGCCAGGGCTAAGTAACCTACCCACTGTGACACTCCCAGTGAACGGCAGTGCCAGGATTGGAAACCAGTTCTGCTAGCAGGTCCAACCCAGGGCTACTCAGCACCCCATCCTCATGCCCCTGAGTAGCTCTCCCACTGCACTCTGGCTGCCACTTCAGGCCATTTCTCCACACTGCCCTAGTTAGGGATTTCTAGGTGCTTGCAGAGGCCACAGATGAGACATAAGGGCTGCTGGAATATCAAGCCTGTCATGTGAACATCACATGCACGTGCAGATATCTTAGCTTGCAGCTACGGGAGTAACTTTTGCCACCTCCTGGGAGTCAGGGACCTGCCCTCCCTGCAGCCCTGTCCCCTTCCTTTCCACGGACCCCCACCTAGAGACAGTGGGGGTGGGGAGGACAGATGCAGGGTCTCAGAGGAAAGGTGGGTTTCTAAGACAGCAGGGAAGGCTTGACAAAGCAGCAGTGCTAGCTGTGAGCACCCCAACTTGTAAGGAAACGTGCTTCTCACACTGTCCCCGCAACACCTGAGCAGAGGGAGAAACGTGGTCTGATGTGTGAGCAGCTGGAGGCTGGGGCTGGCGGAGTTGTGGGGAGGGAGGAGGGAAAGGGGAACGATGGGAACAGGTGGTCCTTTCACAAGCTCCCAGGCCATCAGCCCTGACACAGCAGCTGTCCTAGAAACAGGCCCAGGTGGACAGAAGGAAGAGCACAGCAGGGGGGGTGTGATGTTTTGCAGAGAAAGAAATGAGCTCTTCTAATGGGCACCACGCATCTGAGCACGGGGGACACGAGGCGAGCTATGTGACTGAGCCAGGGCGAGCCACTCCCTCCCCACCAGCTGTCTAGCTGTTTTGCTCCCAGCGTGGCCACAGGGCAGCCTGCTGAATCTGAATCCTCAGGCCCTCTGAACCCCCGTGCTTCCTGAACACTGGCTGCGGTGATGGCAGTGACAGTCACTAACGTTAGTGAGCACTTTCTGTGCTCTATGATGACTTCTCATCTCATTTCATCCTCACACATCTCTGGAGAAGGTAGTCTTACTGTTGCCGTGTCACAGATGGCGAAACTAAGGCATGGAGAGGTTAGTGAAGGAGGGGACAGAGGGCAGAGCCATGATTTGATGCTGGGTCCCTGCAGTTAGCCACTCACTCTGCAGGCTGCCCTGTGCCCCCTCCAGAGTGGCAGGAAGTTGTTCCCTGCCCTGGGCTCCAAAACACTCGCATCTCTAGCTCTGGAGGATTTTAGAGATGAAGGTTTACCTTCTCTAACAGTTCAACCTGGTCTCCATGTCTTGGAAGGAGGTGGAGGGAGCACAGGAAAAGGAACTTCAGCTTCCGTAGCGCAGTTTGGAGAGCACAGCCCTGTTGTCCAGCAGCTTGTGACCCCGGGGCCATACTTGTAATCTAGAACACCTTCCACTCTGAGAACAGTACTTCTGCTCATCTGGCAACTGCCAAGTGCTAGCCTGGAGTTTGGAATATCCCACTTAGGAGCCCATTTAACACTCCCTGCAAACCTGTGGGCATGAAGGGGTTGGCTGGCCGCACTCTGACTCACCTCGCACCTCTGTGGCTGCTCCTCTTGTCTTCAATCTGTATGTCTGTCTATTTGATACAGGTGCTGCCCAGGCCTGTGGCCTTGACTCACCTCTCTTCTCAGACTATAGCCTCTACTGGAGTAAGTTACTGCTTCAACCACTGTCAGTATGCTGATGACCCCAGAACTTATCTCCATGGCCCCTGCTAGAGTTCAAGGCCTGAATTTCCACCTGCACATTAGTTGTCTTCATATTTAACTTACCCAATGCTAATTCAGTTTCATGTGCACACCACCACATGTGACTAGGTTAATGACATTTATCAATAGCAGTAAAGCATCCATTCAGTTGCTTTTGAAGGAAGTCTTACCATCAATGATCTCTTATATCCATCCCTCCTAATGCCAGCCAGTCTCCAAGTCCTATCTAATCTGATCTCTGGAATCTCCTCCCCCCACCTACTTTGATACCATCTTCACAACCATCGTCCCCACCATTTCATATCCTAACCCATCTTCTCCATCCTACCCATCCCACATATTCTGCTGCCAGATCAAGATAAATCAGAGCCTAACATCTCCCTCTTTCAAAACCTCCAGTATCTCCCATGGGTTCTTACTGAAACTCCTTATCAGGACATTCCACTTCCTCTACAGTCTGGTTCCAACCATTTGCTCCATACCTCTTCTACCTGCTTCCCACCCCCTTCGGCTTAGCCAACAACCTTTCCCCCAAATACACCATGTTTCCCCCAAATACACTCATTTGCTTTTGCATGCATTGAATGCATTATCTGGAATGACATTCCTCTTCTGTCTGATAACTCCTATTATCTGACAAGAACCAACTCAAAATGCATGTCTCCAAATCTTGTAGAAGATGCATGTTGAAATGTTTAGGAATGGATGTCATGATATCTCTCACTTACTTTCAAATGATTCAGTTATATGCCTACATAAAAGTGTATATATCTATGTATCTGTATCTACCTATCTGTACTTCAAGAGAATGAAAGATAATACGGCAAATGCTAACAATGGCTGAATCAAGGTGGTGGTTGTAATCATCTTTCAGCTCTTTGTATGCTTGAAAATTTTCACATTTAATAGTTAGGGGGGAAGGTCACTTTATCTGTGATCATTTCCTCATTGCTCCTGACAAAGTGAATTATCCTTTCCTCTGTGTTCCCATAACATTCCTTATTTGCCAACAAAATAGCACTTTACTACATTTTATTGTAATTTTGTGTTTAGCAACTTTCTCTTCCCTAAGCTGTGAACCAGCAAAACCATGTAGCCGCACAGAGGAGGCACTCAGTGACTGTTTATTTGTATGAGTGATGTCCCTCCTGTGAGGCTGAACTTGAGGAGTAATAAGCCATAGCAACAGGAAGTTACATACCCCAGTCCCTGCTGCGTCATTCTCTACCACACAGATGCTCACAAGCACAGGAAAGTCACCCTGGTAAGGGAGAAAGATACTAATAGCTATTTACTGAATGTTGGAACCTAGTTTAAAACTCAGGAGATCTAGTCTCTGTGACTGAATTTATGACTAGCCAGCTGGATTACCATGGGCAAATCACCACCTCTCTGTGCTTCAGTTCTCTCATTTGCAAACAGGGTGTAATAATGTCTGTCTTACCCAACCAATAAGGGGAAAGTTTGTGAATGTGCTCTGAGAAGTCTAAGATTCATACAAATAATGTGGTGCTGTCCTCATTTTTGTTATTAAAATGAGCATGACTTTGCTCTGACCATGGCCAGTGAAGAATCCCGAGACACCCCGTTTGGGGGCTGGGGGTGGTGCTCTGCTGCATTGAAGCATGGGAATTTCCACCCAGCTGGAAGCAATGAGCACAAAGGCATGGGTGCCTTGCCTTGGGCCTCGTTTCTCCTGCCCCCACTTTCCCTTTCCTGACCAAGTGACAACTGCTGGGAAGCAGACAGAACTGGGAATCTTAAAATAGAGCAGCAAGTGTCTGGATCACTGCCCCAGGCTTGGTTGCACCGTCAGTTAACTAAAGCGCAGATACACAGAAACAGTTGGCTCATGTGGCCCCCAGCCCTCTGCACCGGAAGAGCCGAGGCCATGGAAAAAGCAACATTGATTCAAGAGAAAAGCAGTCATCCAGGAATGTGTTGTTTTGGTTGACTGCCCAGCCCAACCCCATCAGAGGAGATGTTGTATCCTGATGTTACTGAATCCTCCAAGGCCTGGGACTCCCGGAAAGGAGCAGCTCTTCCTGGAAGCAGTGGCATTCCACTGTCTCAAGAAGGCTGGGGAAGGGCAGTGAGAGGCCTGGGTAGGGGGTCCCCGTGACTCAGGAGTTTCAGATCAGCTTGACTTCCCAGGCTCTGAGTGCTTAGGTTGGGAATGCGTATGTAACAGAACATGGGCAGCGTAAAGTGCTTCTGAAGTGGAGGGTCAGCTTGAAAACTGGACCTTTAGTTCTGTGACCCAGCAGACCCCAAATTCCAATCTGGTAACCTTTCAACCTGACCCTGTAGAGAAAGAAGTGTGAAGGTTCAGGTGATGGGGCAAAGATCATGAATCCTGAAAAGCAACTGTTATTCTCATTTGAATTTCTCCTAAGTTCCTTCATTCATATAAAACACATGCCAGGCACCTGTCATATGTATGCCCTCATTTAATTCTCACAACAACTGTATACAGGAATGGTTATTATCCCTGCCTTACTAATGGGAAGCTGAGACTTCTCAGGCAGCTTACATTCAGGGAAGGAAGACAGATAAGGAACTAATATCCAATTGGTAAAGTAAATTGCCCACAGAGGTTAATGCTACAAAGGAAATAGTCAAAGGGGGAACTGCTTCAAGTAAGGTGGTTTGGAAAGGTGTTCTAGTGAAGTTCACATTGCTAAGGACAGAAATGGACTTCCTCTGACTTAAAGAAAAAAAAGTTATTGAAGGGAGTTTAGGGTAACCTGCAGAATTTTCAGGAAGTTAAGACAAATAAGAACAAAGGGAGGTTCAGCCTGGCACCTGCTGGGCTGCTGGGTCCTCATTACAGTGGTTTTGTGGAGGGATTTTTCATTGCTGAACCTCCCTTTGTTCCAGTCACCCCCCAGCCTGCCCTGCAACAAACCCTGGAACTCCCCATACGCCTCTGCCAGCTCTGCTGCCCTGGGACCCGGATGCTGCCACCACACTAACCCCAGAGTGGATCCCCATCACCCCATTTCTTTGCATCACCAGCTCTGACTCAGCATCCCAGATGGGTGCACCTAACTGGTGCTCTACTGCTGCTGATGCAAAGTTCCAAGCTGTGCTGGGCAGACACAGGCAGCTTCCGGCGCTGGTCCCAGTCAGGCTGAATGGGCGGACCTAAGCTTATAACCAGGCAGGGAAGGGTGTGTGGAGGGTGCTGACTATCCATCTACTCTTCATTGAAGTCGCTCCCACAACCCAGTTGGGCTGAGCTGAAAGCCTTTCTCTTTCCCCCATGGGATTTCAGCCTCTCTTCGAATAAAAATAATAGCTACTACATTTCAATGCCTATTATATGAAAATCCTTCATAGATATTACCTCTAAGGCTCACTACCTCTTTGCAAGATAGTTACTCTCTCCATCTTCAGATGCAGGATGTAAGGCTTGGAGAGGTTAGGGATCTCGTCTAGGAAGGGGCTAAGCCTGCCTGTATGTGGACACAGGTTTGTTATGCCCTCAGGTGAGCATGCTGCCTCCCAAGGAGGGTGAAGTTCAAATTTTCCACAACAGAACTGATCCCCACTCCTGAATCCCAGCCGTGATATGTGAGGGGAGGGGGTAGTAAAATCCATCTGAATTTAGGACCAAAGATTCTATAAGCCCCTTACCTAGCAATCACCTGCCTCCCTCTTGGTATCTCAGAACTGCAGCTGTCCCAGCCTCCCAGGAAGCAAAGCTCTGTGAGACCATTTGGCAGGGGTCTCTGGTTCCTTCTTGTCAAGGCAGAAGACCCCTGCTCCCCTGAGCAACCAGGCCTCCATAAAGCCCCTCTGGGGTTCACCACTACAGGGTTTACACTGCTATAGGCAGGGCTCACTGTCACAAGACACATACGGCCCCAAAGCTGCTTGTGAAGTGCAGTTTTGTGAATCAGTTCTATTTACAGACAGTCCCTGACTTAATGATGGTTAGACTTGACGATTTTTCAGCTGTACAGTGGTGTGAAAATGATTCGCATTCAGTGGGAACTGCACATCCACGTCTGCATTTGGACCTTCTCCTGAGCCAGCCATATGTCCTACGATGCTCTCCCGCGATGCTGGGCAGGGCAGCAAGCCGCAGCTCCTAGCCAGCCATGCCGCCCAGGGGGAAAACAATCAACACACCAACTACCATTCTGTTTTCCACTTTCAGGACAGTATTCAATCAATTACATGAGAAACAGGCTTTATGTTAAATGATTTTGCCCAATTGTAGGCTAGTGTCAAGTGTTCTGAGCATGTATAAGGCAGACTAATCTAAGCCATGATGTTCGGTAGGCTAGGTGTATGCAATGTACTTTTGATTTACAATATAATCAAGTTACAATGGATTTCTGAGGACATAACCCCATCATAACTCGAGGAAGATGTGAACTCATTGGTTTACACCATCACTTCAGAAATCGTTATTAACCGCCAACTGCTCTTCAGCGCTCATTGGCAACGGGGTACTTCTGCTTAAAATTTCATTGCCCCCTGCCTTCCCTACTTTTCTGGACAGGCAAAGATCCATAAGCCAATATATAAATGTACCAGAGAGGTTCACAATGAATGGACTCCCCAGGGGAATCATAAAGTGAAAAAATTGCTCCTTGATGTGAAAGATCATTCCCTAGGCATTCATACTGTGCACTGAATTTTTTCTTCTCCGTTTTTATTCATCAGATTACATGTGCATACTTAGTGATCTCATAATAATACAGTGCTGTAAAATGGGTAATCTGGTCCAAGAAGATGGAAAGAGAAAGAGATAGGCAATGAGAACAAATATGGATTTCTGGGCCTTTCTGTCCCTGGTTTTCATGGGCCACACAGTCAGCCATTAGGACTCAGTTTCTCTCTTTGACATACAGTGCATAGAATCTTTTGTGTATTTCACAGGGCTGTCATGCAATTTTAATGAGGCTGCCTGGTTAAGGCCCTTTGAAATAAACCCAAGGAGACATTAGAATGGGATCTGCATGCATCTGCTAAGAGAGCAGCCTCTCACCTGTGGATATGAGGAAGAGGTTGCCGCCACTGCTTGCTAAGTGCCCTCTTCTGAGCCAGATTTCGGTTTTCCCCAAGTACCAGTCCCTGAGTCATTCCTAGCAAGGAAGGTTGGCGTTGCATCATTCACACTTTTCTTCAAGGCCTAAACAACAAAACAGGTCAAACAGCTATAAGGCTCAGGCTCTGGCTGTGTCTGGAAATCCACACAGTAGTATTTCCCCTGGCAGCAGACAGCTGCTATGTTAGGTGTGAATCAAACATGCAAACCTCTGGGGATTTGTCTTTTGCTTCTCCAAGATGCAGCTTAGCAGAACTGCTGAAAATATGGGGACACATTGCCTCAGCGCCAGAGCTCTCGGGGAGGTGGAAAAGGATGGAGGACTGCTTCTCACCAGTGCCCAGAGGGAGTCCAGTCTCTATGCCACCCTCATGTCCACCTCCAGACCCTGACACAGTCTCTCCTCTTCACCCTGACTTGGAACTATCAGATTGTTAGAAGCAGGGCAGGCCTCCAGCTGCCCCAGACACCTGTTGGGACTGTGACTCTATCTCTGGAGGCATCAGGGCTCTGCCTGGATATCCCTGCATAGGAATTGGGCTGGGTGGCCTTGTTCCTCCATCTCTCCCCTGATTACTTGAGTTAAGAACCCAGTCCATGTGTGTATGCATGTGGCACACACAGGTGTGATGCCTAAACTGAAGGACTGACATTTTCTCCAGAAATGTCAGCAGTTTCAGCTGCATTTGACTTTCCCCCTGGGGGGTTGGCGATGCCCTGAGGATGTACAGGTGGGATGGGGCTGAATAGAATCATTCTTCAGCCCCTCTTCTGTGATGGATGAAGGCTGGACTTACAGTGTAGAGGCTAAGGGTAAGCCAGGGAGCCTGCAGAAGCCTATCCAGAACTCCTTCATTTGGAGGCTAGAAATGTATTTTCTGTCATTATTATTTGGTACATTTGGCATTAATGCATATGCAGATGTACACATACCAGCTATGAATCCTAGTCCACGAACTACAATTTTCTTTATTTCCTATAGTTTAACCTGATTTCTCAATTTGAACGCCCACTCTGATGACTACTAGGGAAGCGAAAACAGAAGAAATCAGACCTGCCAGAGGTAAGTCGCCATGAAATGTTACCAGGTTATGAGGCTTATACAACACCAGATCATCGCGTAATGGGAGTGAATGGCCCTCTGGGTTACCGTCCTCCGTCAGCTCGGGTTTCTGCTCAGATAGCCACAATCCCTGCCTTTAATCAGATCCAGCAGCTCTCTGCTGCTCTGTAACTTCTCTTGCTGAACAGGAACATTTTGCAGTACTGTCCGTGGACCCCTGGCCTTCCCAGCTATTTTTCTCTGAGGGTCTTGATGCCTCCCTGGGTGGGGAGACCCCTGGAGAGCAAGTCTGAGGCCATTTTGCTTTGATAAGCAGAAGCTGTTTATTCCTTTCTGCCCTCACTCCAAGGGAATCTCTTTCCAATGGAGAGAACAAACTGCCCGAGAGGAGACTTACAGATGCTGAGATTTGGGGTTTCCCATGGAAAAATAGTCAGTTGCTATAAAGCCTCACTCATGCATAGTTTCTAGTCACATTCTTACTGCTTCACTCTTAAATATGGGCAAACAACCAGTGATCACCAGACCTTAGCACAAAGCATCAAACACAAAAAAAAGAGACTAAAACAAGTAACAAAAAGGGACCTGGGAAGGCTTCTCAGAAAACTAAAAATGAAGTACCACTTGATCCAGTAATTCTACTCGTAGGAATTTACCTGAAGAAAAACAAGATCCCTGATTCGAAAAGACATATGCACCCCTATGTTTATTGCAGCACTATTTCAATAGCCAAGATATGGACGCTACCTAAGTGTCCATCAGTAGATGAATGGATGAAGAAGATATGGTACATATACACAGTGGAATATTATTCAGCCATAAGAAGAAAACAAATCCTACCATTTGCAACAACATGGATGGAGCTAGAGGGTATTATGTTCAGTGAAATAAGACAGGTGGAGAAAGACAAGTACCAAATGATTTTCCTCATTTGTGGAGCATAACAATGAAGCAAAACTGAAGGAACAAAACAGCAGCAGACTCACAGACTCCAAAGGGAAGGGGGTTACCAAAGGGAAGGGGGTGCGGGTGGGGGAAGGGAGGGAGAAGGGAATTAAGGGGCATTATAATTAGCCCTCACAATATAGGCAGGTCACAGGGAAGGCAGTACAGCACAGAAAAGACTCTACAGCATCCTGCTATGCTGATGGACAGTGACTGCAATGGGATGGGGGTGAGGACTTGATAATATGGATGAATCTTGAAACCACAATGTTGCTCACGTGAAACCTTCATAAGATTGTATACCATTGATACCTTAATTTTAAAAAAATAAAAATAAAAAGGAACCTGGGGAAACAGAAACAATGCAGAAAACAGAATAAAAAGTAAGCAAACTAAAACAAAATAAAACCCCTCAATATACTCAGAGAAGTAGGAGAAAATATTGCATCAGTGAAACAAGAACAGAGTTTTATTTTCTAAGGAGTGATCAGAGAAAAAGTTCAAGCTCTCGGAAATTAAAAATAGGACAGCAAAAAAAAAGCCCAGAAGTGTTCAAAGACTCTTGTTAAGGAAATCTCCCAGAGGGAGAAAAAACAAAAAGATAAACAAAAGGACAGTAGGAAAAAATGAATAAGAAAATTTGAGGTTAAAACCATGGGGTCTCATTTTTAACTAATAGGAAAGCCAGGGGTTTTGGGGAGGGTAAAAGCAGGAGGGGGTGTGAATTAAACCAAAAAAGCAAAGAAAAAGCAAAGCAAACAGTGGGAAAGGTATTATCAAAGAAATAATATAAACAAACTATCCCCAAAGTGAAGCAGTCAGTCATCAAATGTACAAGGCTGACCAAATGCTCACATTGAATGTAAAAAACCCCACATCACTGTACATTCAGAACCCTGGAGCAAAAAGGAGATCCTAAAAATGTAAAGACCAGGGTGAGGGGGATGCCCACAAACAATGAAGCATCAGAATGCCATCAGTCTTCTCAATAGCAACATTGAAAACAGAAGACAATAGCAATGCCTCCAAAGTCTTCAGTGAAAAGTATTTTCAACCTGGAATTCTATACCACCCAAATTAAGAGTGAGCAGAGAATGAGATTTTCAGTCATAAAAGTCTCAAAAAAATTATCTTTAAAGCACCCTTTCTTAGAAAGCTACTACTGGAAAATATGCCCTGTCAAAATAAAAACAAGAAAGAGGGTAGGGTGGAAGACCTGCATTAGGAGACGAGAGGTGAAAGGATTCTCAAGAAGTCAGCAATGGATGGGCCTACACCAGCTAGACAGCAGCCTGAGAGCACCTAGTCCCTAATAAGGAGGTCAGAGGACTCCAGGAGAGATGGCTGGGGTGGGGGAAGCAGACTTCTGATGGGCTTGGCAGGATGAGGATGGTACTGAGCAGTATTTCACGGCGTTGTGAGAACATGTGGGAGGACTTAGTCAGGTGTTGATAGATAACTAAACAAATTGTTGTCGGGCAGTCGCGTCTGGGGAGGTATCTCCCTGCACACTAGGTGAAACCCCAAGAATTCTTGAACAGGTCTGACGAGTGTAGGTAAGGAAGGAATTCATTAAAGGGAGAGTAGTAGTGAATGGCGGCAGCCCTGCAGACAGCAGAGAGCAAAGAAGAGCAGAGGGAGGAAAGGGAAGCTCGTTGAACTGCTGCTCAGCATAGGGCAAAGCCCTTGCTAACTCCTAAAACCAGGGTCACCTAGCATCCAGTATCCCCTTGAATCTGTATGGCATGGGGACTAAGTCCTTACCACCCCAGGATTTGGGGGAGCCACGGAGCACTGGATGAAGTGAGTTTATGTTCTGAGAACTTCCGCTTTCCTACTGGTCTGAAATAAAACAGGGAGAGAGAAAAGGATTGTGTTAAGATCAGAAAACTGAATGTAACAGCAAAGTGACAAAGATATTTACCACTGGAGGTGGAGGTTGGTGAGTTCTTATCTGTCTCACAGAAAAGAGTTCAGTGACAAGTGCAATTGGCTTACACAACAAGAAAGTTTATTTGATAAGACAGTACACACTCAGACAGGAGTGTGGGCCATCTCAGAGAGGAGGCATGCTTAAGGGTTTAGGGTTTGGGATTTTATAGGACCTTTTGGATAGGGGTCAGCAGAAGGCATGATGTATATATAGGTGATTCATAATTCCTTTGGAGTTTTGTCTTAAGAATAGGGTTACTTAGTTGACTGTGTTGATCCATATCTCAGCATTCTTTGTCCACATAGCTTCATTTATACTTCAGAGGTCCATCTCCTGTCCTGGTTACAAAGTTACTTAATGGACTAAGGGGCTGGAAGAAGAGGAAGAACAGCATATACATTTAGTTAAAGAATAAGCTGGGCCTTTTTTGCAGGCTAAGTAGATTTTACAGTGGCATGCCCCTTGTCCCATTTCCCTGCCCTATTTCATTTGAGAATGGTATTGAGCAGTATTTCACAGAGCAGTGAGAACTTGTGGGAGGACTTATTCAGGTGTTGATAGAAACTAATGAAAATTAAAGGCAATTATTAACCCCAGGAAAAAACAAAAAATGTGTAAGAATGAATATATAATTAAAATACATTAATTGGCTTAAGAGTAAATAATATTTATACAATCATGATAACAAAAGCATTGTTAACCAAAAATTGGGAAGGGCTAGCAGAAAAGGGGTTAATGTACATGAGTTTAAAATCTTCATAGTCTGTAACTAATGTCTGCAATTAATTAATCAAGAGCAAGCAGCACACACTCTGAGTTAGAAATGTAGGAGAAATATGAGATGAACAAGTTAAAGTTGAAACTGGCTTCCTTTGTGGAAAGGGCAATGGCACAGAGGAGGGGGAAAGGAGAGCTAATATTTAGTATATAGTGGTTTTCTACATATATAACTTAAAACTAATTGCCCAGCAATAATTTTACTTAAAATAAAATAAAATAAATATTAAAAATGAACCCCACTGGTCACATGTGAAACAGACATGAAAACAGATCAGTACAGGAAAGAGTAACAGGTGCTACCTGGACACAGGTCAGGTGTGGACATAAAAGAGAGAGTAGCCAATTCCACTTAAGGATGGAGGGCCAAGAAATGCGTGACTTCTGTTCCTCCTTCTTATCCAGAGACACTGATGCCAGTGTGCATAGACAGATGTGCTCACCCTGAAAAAACACAAGGGACAAGGTAGAGACTCACCGAACACTCCTGGAGGGGTGCTAGGGTTCGTTGGTTAAGTGTTCAAACCTGGGTGTCACAGTGCCTGGGTTTGAACCCTGGCTCTGCCACCTATTAGCTGTGCCATTTTGGACACATTACTTTCCTTCCTCAGTCTCCTCAAGTGTTCCTACCATCTAGGGTTATTTCAAGGATTAAATGAGTTACTGTGCCATAGTTTCCTGGGACACACAAGTATTATTTCTCTCAGCGGCCAGCAGGGGAATCTGCCCGAGTGCAGACCCTGAATAAGCAGTGGGGTAGGGGAGTCCCTTGGGCTGGACTGAGATGTGATCTGGCTCTGGGCCCAGGACAGAGCTGCTCTGGCTTCCTGGGACACACCTAGGGTACAAAGAACTTGAAGCCCATCCCTGCCCCCTAGGACCTTAAAGAGGGGGTAGGGAGTGGGAGAGAAGACACACTCGTAAGTAAGCATATTACCAGCAGTCGTGTTCAGGAGCTGGATGCAGAAGGGGGAGATGTTTCCTAGACAGAGTGGCTGTCACTGTGTCCTCCATGGGAGGGTCTGGGAGACACCTTTTGGATTGTGGCCCCTTAGAGAATTCTTTTCTAAGAATTCCCCCTTCCCCTCCTGCCACCACACAGTTGCAGCAGAAGCTATGTCCTGCCTCCTTGCCTCCTTAACCCAGGGAGCACTTCCGAGTCAAGCTGAGCCAGCCAACCCCTTACTGGGAATTTTGGAATGAAGACAGAGGAGGCATTGTCTCCCTCTAGATGTGTTTGGGTTACGACTCACATGTAAACATGGGCTCTATTGGCCACCTTTTGCCATGTGAACTGGGAAACAGGAGAACAATCAGGAAGAAGAGAAAAGAGTGCAGCAGGTGCCCCAGGAGAAGCCGACTGGGGAGGAGACACAGCGCTTCTGGGCCCCTTAGGGCTCAGCTCCCTCTGCTCTGGCCCCCACCAGGCTGCATGCCTGTCCAGATTCCATGGGATGCCTCAGTTCTCTGACCAACCCCGCCCCCCTGCTGAGTGCTGTTGTGAGTTGCAAAAGATAAATTTTCTGGTAATAGAGGGGGCTTCCCCCACTCCTTGCTCCTATACAGGCAGCATAGGAAAAGATCTGACCATATTCCCTGGTCTAGTGAGACATTTGGTGAGTCTCAACCTGGAAAAACCCAAAGGAGTCCCTTGGGCTGGACTGACATGTGATCTGGCTCTGGGCCCAGGACAGAGTGGCTCTGGCTTCCTGGGACAGACTTGGACTGTGGGATGGGATGAAAAGTTGGACGGAAGAGGCGAAAGTTCTGTGCTATGGGGGAGGTAAAAGCATCTGTGGCTGGGCTCATTCCAGCCTGAAGTACAGAGGCCGAGGTAGGGAAGGCCAAGGGGACCAATAGCCATGGCAACCGGGAGGCCAAGGACTGTGGTAGCCACGGAGGCAAAGGTGAGCTGGAGGAGGTGGTGGCCACACAAGATGCAGGCGCAGGCCAGTAAGTGGCAGGTTTGCTTTCTGCTGAGTAGGTCCCGTCCTGCCCGTTGTGTCCTGGGCAGCACTGTGGGGATAAGGGAATGAAAGACCAGCTTCTCAGGGACTCTGCTGTGGAGACGAGTCATGGGAATTGTCCCGTGTTTCTATTGTGCTCCCCATGGTAAGGGTGGCTGAGGAATCGTGGGTCAGCAGGGAGGTATTCAAATCTACAGTTCAAGTCCTCCAAAGAGGCAAAGATCAGAGATCACGGCTGGTCAGGAAACCTGAAGGCTTCATAGAGGAAGTGGACCTTGAAGGATGGATAGGCTTTAGACAGTTAAAGGCCGAGCTCTGCAATACCTAGTAGCCAGAGAGTATTCCTCTTTGTGGCTTCACCTCCCATAGTCCTAACACAGCAGATGCTCAAAACTTTTTGCATGATTGAATTCCGGATAAAGAGGATAACATAAGTCAAGTCAAGGTGCAAGAAACAGTATGGGGTACATGTATAGGTGCCACACGTAGTCTATTTGTTGGTAATAGATACAAAATGGATCAGCAGAAGATATGTTGAAAAAGTAAGTTGAGGCAAGAGCTGTAACAGGAATGGCTTATCAGTCCTTGAGCCCCCTGAAGACAGCAACATGGCATGTATCCTAGCCTGCCCTGTCATGCGGTCAAGGTTATGCATAGTAGCTGCACAGAAAGTATTGAAATGAATGAAAGAATATAGAAAATTATCCCATTAACAAAAATCCACCACTGGGTTCCTTTAAATCAAATAGCCCTTAGTCCATTTAATTTAGGACTCAGTGCACAGAACTATTTTTGTACACGATTTCTAGGATAAAAGCCATTGACACAGTAAATGGCATGTGGACGCATACGGGAATCCCACTTGCCTCTGGGGAGATACTTATTTTTGCTTCCTCTTGTTTTCATGTGAAGGGACTTCCCTAACATTAAATGTACGGCCTCTCTCCCCACGTCTGCTCCATCCTACCCATGGAAGTAGCAACTCACTGGTCAGAGAGTTTGAAAAAAGGAACTGAACATGCCCAGTCCTCTTCCAAAGTGACCTATCCTTAGGAAGCCTGCAGTCCCTACCCTGTGCTAAGTTGCACAGAGACTTCAGGGAAGCCTGCAATGTGAGGGTTCAGTTCAGGAGGAACTATTAACAGACCCATTGGCAGCACCGCTGAGCCAAGCCTTCCAAACCAGTTTGTATCAACAATAAGGTCAACATTTTCTTCATCACATATCTGACTCCTGAGTCAGGCAAGGGTTCTGAACTCAGGAAGTGAGTAGAGAAAAGGCATGTTAGTTACTGGCTTCCTCAAACCCCAACTACTGGCTTGAGAATTCCTTACCAGTAAGGGATATGGTAGTAATAACCATCACATAGGGGTCAGTGAAAATTTTTAAAGATAACCCAGCCACACCTCAGAGAGATTGGAGGTTTTGTTCCAGACCACCACAGTAAAGTGAACACTGAAATAAAGTGAATCAATGATTTTTTTTGTTCCCCAGAGTATACAAAAGTTATGTTTACACTAGACTGTAATCTGTTAAGTGTGCAGCAGAATTATGTCCCAAAATAGTTAATTAATTAAAAAATAATGTATGGCTAAAAAATGCTACCTGTCTCCGGAGCTTTCAGTGAGTCATCATCTTTTTGCTGGTGGGTCTTGCGTCCATGTTGATGGCTGCTGACCAGTCAAGGTGGTGACTGCAGCCATTTCTTACAATAAGACAACATTGAAGTTTACTGTATCCATCAGCTCTTCCCTCCACAAATGATTTCATGCGCTGCTGTGTGATAGCATTTTCCCCACAGTGGGACTTTTTTCAACATGAGAGTCAATCCTCTCAAACTTACCACTGCTGTATCAACTAAGTCGGTATAATATTCTAAATCCTTTGTTGTCATTTTAATCTTCACAACATCTTCACCAGGAGTGGATTCCACTTCAGGAAATCATTTTTTTGGCTAATCCATAAACAGCAACACCTCATTCATTCAAGTTTTATCCTGAGATAGAAGCAGTGCAGTCACATCTTCAGGCTCCACTTGTAATTTTAGTTTTCATGCTTTTCCCACCATGTTTGCAGTTACTTCCTCCACTGAGGTCTCAAAATCATCCAGGAAGGTTGGAATCAATATCTTCCGGACTCCTGTGAATGTATGTTTTGACCTCTTCCCATGAATCATGAATGTTCTTATGACTTCTAGGATGGTGAACCCTTTCCAGAAGATATTCAACTGACTTTGCCCAGATCCATCAGAGGAACCACTATCTATGGACTTGTAAAATGTATTTCTTGAATAGTAAGACTTAGAAGTTGAAATGACTCCTTGATCCATGGGCTGCAGAACAGATGTTGTGTTAGCAGGCATGAAAACAATGTTAATCTCATTGTCCATCTCCATCAGAGCTCTTGGGTGACCATGAGCATTGTCAGTGAACAGTAATATATTTTCTGAGCAGATCTCAACAGTGGGCTTAAAATATTGAGTAAATGACTTTGTAAACAGTTGTGCTGTCAGCCAGACTTCATCGCTCCATTTCTAGAGCACAGGCGTAATAGATTTAATATAATTCTGAAGGGCCCTAGAATTTTTGTTATGGTCAGTTTTGGGAAGTTGGTTTCAACTTCAGTCATCCTGTCCTTTGGAATTTTGAAGCTAGGCATTGACTTCTCCTCTCAAGCTATGAAAGTCCTAAATGGCATCTTTTTCCAGTGGAAGGCTATTTCACCTAATTGAAAATCTGTTTACCCACCTTCATTAATTATCTTATCAGTTTCTCCATAGGTGCTGCTGCCTTACCTTGTATTTTGTTGTTATGGAGATGGCGTCTTTCCTTACATTTTATGAACCAGCCTCTGCAAGCTTCAAACTTTTCTTCTGCAGCTTTCTCACCTCTCTCAGCCCTCACAGACTTAAACAGAGTTAGAGCCTTGCTCTGCTCTGTGTTAGACTTTGGCTTAAGGGGATATTGTAGTTGGTTTGATCTTCTATCCAGACTACTCAAACTCATCCATATCAGCAATCAAACTGTTTAACTTTCTTATAACCTACATGTTCACTGGAGGAGCACTTGTAATTTCCTTCAAGAACTATCCATTGCTTTCACAGCTTGGCAGTTTAGCACAGGAGATCTAGCTTTTGGCCTATCTCAGCTTTCAACATGCCTCCCTCACTCAGCTTAATCATGTCTAGCTTTTGACTTAAAGTGAGAGACATACAACTCTTCCTTTTATTGAACACTTAAAGGTAGGGTTATTCATTGTTCTAATTTCAATATTGTTGAGTTTCAGGGAATAGGGAGGCCCAAGGGGAGGGGAAGAGATGGGGAATGGTTGGTCAGTGGGGCAGTCAGAACACACACAGCCTTTATTGATTAAGTTCACCGTCTTATACAGGAGCAGTTCGTGGTGCCCCAAAACAATTACAATAGTCAAATCCAAAATGACTGATCACAGATCATACAAACATAATAATAATGAACAAGTTTGAAATATTGCAAAAATTATCAAAATGTGACACAAAATGAGGAACTGCTGTAGAAACAATAGACTCCGGGTTGCCACAAACCTTCCATTTGTAAAAAATACACTCTCTATAAAGCAAAATAAAACAGCACAATGAAAGAAAGTATGCCTGTATGTTAGATGTTGTCTTAGTCAGTTTGGGCTGCTATACACAAAAATATCATAGACTGGGTAGCTTAGCAGCAGCTACGTATTTCTCACCCATCTGGAGGCTGGAAGTCCAAGCCCAAGGCACCAGCCCGTCCAGTGTGTGGGGAGGGCCCACCTCCCGGCTTGTGGACAGCCATCTTCTTGCTGGGCCCTCATGTGGCCAAGGAGTAATTAGTCTCTGGTCTCTTCTCCTTCTCCTAAGGACCCTACTCACAGCGTGGGAGCTCCACTCACATGACCCCAGCTTTCCCTAATCACCTCCCAAAGCCCCCAGCTCCTAACACCATCCCTTTGGGGTTAGAATTTCAATGTATAAATTTGGTGGGGGTGGGGGTGGACACAAACAAGCAGCCCAAGCTTAGTAGATGATTTTTCTCTTTATTTCTCTTTTTTGACCTCTTCTTTAAGCATGAAAGCAGAGTCTGTATTATTCTGTATGTCCAGCATATTTTTGGATGTTTTGTAGAGGTTTAAAAGGTAGAAATGATCATTGCAGGGCCTCCCAGCAAAGGATACATTTCTGCCCATATTTCTTTAAACAGCTTTATTAAGGGGTAATCAACACACAATTAAATGTACATATTAAAAGGGTAAAGCCTGATGTGCTGATCTATGTGAACCCCAGTGAAATCATCACAACCAAAACAGCTAGCACACCCGTTACCCTAGGAGCTTCCCAAGTTCCTTTATCATCTGTGCTTCCCATTGGCCTTGCCCTCCGACCCCCAGGTGACCCCTGATCTGCTTTCTCTCCCTATGGATTAGTTTACATTTTTTAGAATTGTAAGTAAAGGCAATCACAGTATATTCTCTTTTTTGCCTGTTCACCCCTATTTTTGAAGAATGGTAAGCAGTCATCATTGAATAGGGGAGGGGTCCTGGTCTTGGAGCCAAGGGACCAGGCCCTTGTCCTGAGCGGGCAGCATCGTGTTGTGTGACCCTGAACAGGCCAATTAACCCTCTGTGTCTCAGTCCCTCATCAGTAAGATCAGTAAGGATAATAGTGTCTGTACTGTGTCTCAAATTCATTTATGGTGGAAACAATGCATAAGGTGTAGTACTGAAAGACATGTAATGTACCCATGTGTAAGTAACTAGATGTTATTTGGCAATATTAATTTGAGGGGTTTATTTTTCCCTACCTAAAATGTCTTCTTTCCCTTCATCCCTTCAAGCAAATAACTGACTCTGTACCTTTCTTCTGTCAGGGAAGTGTACAGAATGGGAAAAGAAAAGTAGCCTGCAGATCTTCCTGGTATTGGATTTCTCAGACCCTAAGCCTTGAGAAGGGCTAAGGTTTACATAAAAGAAGAAAGGGTTTACGAGTTTGTAATGATCGTGTCCTAGGGCAGGAGTGGAGAGGGTAGGTTCTCAAACAGTCCTTCCACTTCAGCATCCCCCGAAACCTGCTGGTTCCTTTAGATCTGAGGGTTTCTGGGATCCTGCAGGCAGATGAACTTGCCCCTTGTCAGTCAACCAGCCCCCCTTCAGCCCTACCCCTCTGGGTACCAGATGGACTTCCATCCTCTCTGGGAGGCCGTTGCAATTCCTCCATCTGCTTTCTGTCCCCACGTACTGTTATGGGTCACAGATGGTATCTACTTTCATTGAGCTAAAGTTTATCTACTCCCCTCATTTGTGAGTTGTTCTTAGGAGAGGAAGGGTATAGGGAGGCCTTTATGTAGCCTTCTTAAAATTGGAAACTAGTGATTTCTTTGCCTAACATTATTTTTTAATGAGGTATCATTTACATACAGCAACACACAGGTCTTAACTATTTTAGTTCAAGGAGTTTTGACAAATGCATTCAGTCACGTAACCACATCATTGTTAAGATATAGAGCATCGTCATTACCCCAGAGAGCTCATTCATGTCCCTTCCCAGTTTCCTGCTACCATCCCACCCCACCCCATCCCCAACCAGGCTCTTACTTTTCTGCTTTTTGTTTGTTTGTTTGTTTTTACCACATATTAGTTTGCCAGGCGTAGAACTGCCCATAAATGGAATCATACAGAATGTATTGTTTTGTGTCTGGCTTCTTTCATTCAACATGTGTTTGAGATTCACCCGTGCTGTTACACTTATCAGTAGCACATTCCTTATAATTGCTGACTAGAATTTTCCATGATATAAATACATCACAATTTACTTATCTATTGTCCTGCTTATTTGGGTTGTTTCAAGTTTTTTCCTATTACCAACACAGCTGATATGAACACCTGTGTACATGTCTCTTTTGTGGATATGTGTTTTATGACCCATGAGTAGACTAGATGTCTCTGTCTCTCCCTCCATCAAAGCAGCCCCCTCTTTACTTTATGCATTGAGGTTTTCACCTAAAATTTAAGTTAACAGAAATATTTCTACTTTTTTTTTTTTTTTGGCCACTCTACTGAACTATTAAGTCCTTGAATGCAGGAACATGCTTGTATTTTTCTCCTTTATACCCTCAGCTATGCACAGTCCCTGGGCGCATGGTGAACACTTAATAAGACATTGTAATTGAAATAAATCTAGCCAAATTTGGACTGGAAGAGGGGTTCTATTCAGTTTAGCCAAATCTTACATAAGACATATTCCTGGGCTTCCAATCTGGGTCAGGCTCCTATGAGGGGAGAAAGGCCCCCAGTGGGAGCAAGATCAGAGACCTCAGCCTGCTGCAGCTTCATGGGAAGCAGTGCTAATAGCGTTGCCTTACACTTATGTAAGCTTTCACTATTTATAAAACACTTTCAAATACCTCATCTCAAAAGAAATGCACCTAAATGTAAAAAGGCCTCTCCCTACTCACAAAGGCAAGCAAATACCAGAGCTGCAAATGTATGGAAGGGGGGAGGGAGTAGGGAGGCTAGCCACATTTTCAAATAGGTCAGAATTCTGCCCCTTTGGGGTCACGACAAGGGCTGCTGAGGGGTCCTTTTTAAGCCCCCCTCCTTCCACGTTTCTACAGATGCTCAAAATCTCACCAAGCTTATCCCTTCAGACAGAGGCCTTTATCGCCGTTAAATGCAAATGGTCCTGGGATGCTAGGCAAGCATTAGTCACCCTCCAGTTTCCAAGGGGTGTAGCAGGATTGGCTGTGCAAAAAGGTTAGTAATGGCAGGAGATGTTTGCAGACGAGAAGCTAGGGGCCTCCAGGTCCTCCCTCCCAAGTCTCATAACTGTGCTGTGGTCAACCTCTGCAGACACCACCCCCGCCTCTGAGTTAGACACGTAGGTGTGACTGAAGATGCACGATGCCCTCACTTCCTGTCTGGGCAGCCGCCTCCACCCTGATGCCTAGTTTCTGCCCCCACATTTTCACTATTTATCTCAGGGTAACCCCATCTGATCTAAGAAACTGCCCCAAGTGTATTTCACGCCTAGAAAATGAGTGTTTGGGAACATTCCAGTGGTTAGATACTGTGAATATTTTTTTTCAATATATGAAAACCTTAGCTCTATGGGTGACACATAATGGGCATTCATCTCCATTCTGAAAACAAGCAGCAAGAGTTCACCCCAGTCTTCCAGTCTGTCTCACACACCTGACCTCATCATGCTGCTGGACTAGGCTAAGTCACTTTTTGAGGAAAAGGGAGATAACTTTTTCAGGCCAGGTCTGTTTGTAAAAGGTCGATGGGTTGTAAAATCGCCAGCACCCCAAACCTTCCTCTCAACTTCCATCCCCATTAGAGTTCTCCAGAATTGCTTTCCAGTGACTGCTTTTCCCTTCCAGGACTTGCCCGTTGTCTGTTTGCCTTGGGTCTTTCTGACACAGAAGTTGAGAAAAGAGGGACCGTGCCTGTGGTTTGTTGTGTCTTTCCCAAGCATCCTGCTCCAGTGGATGTGGGGCTCAGGAAGCAAGGAGGAGAACCGGGTGCTCCTTCCAACCCCATGACAAACGTCACCCATCTGTCCCACCAACATATCAGCACTGAAACTCAAAAGGATGCTTTCTTACCAAGTCTGTTTTAAGCCATTTTTCACTCTAGCCTGAGTGTGTCAATACCCCAGCTAGAAACTAGAACTCTGGAGAGGATATGAGATTCAGATTGAGCAAATAGTTTCGAATGTATTCTACGTGTCTGTCAGGCATCGTATTGGTTTGTTCTGTGTGTGTGTGTGTGTGTGTGTGTTTAATTTACATTCCAATTTGCATTATATAGATGAGGAAAGCAGGGCTCCGTGAGGCTTGCCCGCCTACAGCCAGTGAGTGAAGGGTCAGGATTCTAGCTTAGGTTTTATAGCTGCAAGTCCAAGCCCAGAGTTCATTCCATTAGGCCACAGATGCTACTCCAGGAGCGACCCCAGGCCCCTCCTCCAGCATCCTTCTAGAATTTTACCGATCACTTCAGTGTCTCTCCTCTCTGAGCACCACCAGCCATGTGCCCCTTTCACCTGCAGAAGCTTCCCAGGTTTAGGAGTTGGGTCTTGTCCTTTTCATCCACTGATAGACTGCAGGGCATGTAGGAAAGCAACAGGTCCCTGGGGGACTGGCCATGGCAAAGCCTTCTCCTGTATATTGCCCCCATAACTTAGAGACAGAGGATAGAGAAGCTTTATGTGCTCTCTGAGGAGTGACAGGAGAGCAGAGGAAAGAAGCAGAAGGAAATCAGTGAGTGATTTAGGATTCCGCCCTAAAGAATCGCAGCTCTAAGTATCCTGATTTATGGAGAACAAGATAATGTCCATGGTTGGCTGGACAACCTGAGAGATTAACTTAATTTTTCGGAATATCTACTGAATGCCAGGTAGTACATTAGGAGGCTGTTACAAACACTATCTCATTTAGTACAATCCTGCAATCACATTTTTAATGAACCTCAGTGCACAGAATAGAATCCATCTTTATAATCCTTGATTCACTTCATACTGTCCTTATTGATCCATGCTTAGGTCTCAATTATTTATTTTTTTTGTAATCACTTATTTTAGTGTTACGGTGAACACCTTTGACCTTACATCCTACCCAAGAATTAGAGCCCTGATAACTGACATCTACTCACATGTTCCTTCCCCACCCTCCCCTACCTCCTCTTACCCAGGCCAACCCTGTCCTGTTTATTTCCTTGTCTTTTTCAGTTTTATTGCATATATGTGGAAACCATAAAATATATTGTATATTTGGGTTATATTTAAATTTTAATAAAATGACTTGCTTTTTTAGCTTAACATTATTTTGCTAAGACTCATCCAGGTGGTTACTGCGGTACCACTGTAGACCATTCACTTTCATAGCAATATAATATTACATTGTGTGAATGTGCCACAATTTATCCATTCTTCTTTTGAGGGCCTTTTGTATGGTGTCTATAGTCTTTTGCTATTGCAAACAGTGCTATGAAGAACACTCTAGTGCATGTTTTCTGTGTCCAGGTGTAGGAATGTTTCTGAGATTTTTATATATAGGAGTGGAAACATTGGGCCCATTTTACAGGTGAGGAAATGGGGGCTCAGAGAGGTTAAGGAAGCTGTTCTAGATCACACAGCTAGTAAATCACCAGATTCAGGGTTTAAATTCAGAACTGCTAAGAAGAACAGAAGGTGAGGAAAAAGTGGGGGACAGGAAATATAGGAGGCAATCAGACTAATAAGGAAACTATACATTTTATGGAGTTATTGAGGAAACTTTACATTTTATGGTGTTATCTTGAGTCAAGAGCTTCTGTTTACTGAGTGTCTTGAGCACTTTGTATAACAGTCCCCATGTGCCCAGACCTGGGCTGAGCCTGGGAAGCTACTGTGAGTGGTTGGGAGAAGCTCTGGCCTGGATTCTGGATGAAGAGTCACCTGGTCCTTTAATCCCCAGGGCTGTTTTGTTATGGAAGTGGCAGAACTTTCTGGATTTCAGAAGCAGCCTGTCCCCAGGGACCCCCCCCTCCCACTGGATGAGTGCTCCCAGACCCGCGCACCCTAGCAGAGCCTCCCCTGCTGTTCCCACTCTGCCTCCTCCCTCCCCACTGCCTCTGGCCCCGCCTGCCCCACCCCCACCTCGGGCTTCACTACAGGGTGAGGCCACCCACAGAGCCATCTAATCATCCCACCTGCTGAGCCAGGCCACAGGGCCACAGGCACAGGCCACAGGAAGGGGAAACGCTCCCAGCAGCTGCACTCTGGAGTCAGGGAGGGCAGATGGGCATTCAAATAAAAATTCGAATTACCAGGCAAATATGCCCTGGGCAGAGCAGCTGTTCACTCCCCAGGCTTACAGAATTCACAGATCTGTGTACATTTAAGTAAGGGCAGGACCTATAAAAGCCTTCCCGGGGGGCCTCCAGGCACAGATCCTGTTCCCCTGGACCAAGGCCTCACTCTTGCCCAAGGCCACAGATCTCCCCACCACCCCGCACCTTCACCTTCTAATTGAATTGGAAAAAGGTTTTAAGGGAGACTGGGAGAAGGAATGTGGGTCCCAGTTAGAAAAACTCTCATATTGAAGCCCTTCCAGATAGACAGCCAGGACATCATCCCAGCAGGAAGGCAGCCCGGGGGGGTGGGGGGGCCTGGGAGTAGCAAGCAGCTTTCAGATGTTTGCTGGGTATCCTGGAAGTGCCCTGCACACAGGGTGCCTGCCCAGATGTGTCAGAAGAGGCTCTTGCTCTTTGAGAGCTCATACTCCAGTTAAGAAGAGAAAGAAAATGAACAACAGATGAAAAGTTCAGTAAATGGCCTGGCTCCCTCTCAGATGCAATGCTCTGGAGAAGTCTCGTTCGGGAAGGCAAAGCGCAGTGCAGGAGGTTGTAGACCATGGCTAAGAGCTTGGTGCTAGAATCAGACACACACAGTCTGCAGCCCCTCCTGCTATTCTCCCAGGGAAACGGCCGGTATCCCTTCAGAGCCTCATATCCCTTTCTGTAAAGTGGAATAATGCCTGCTTCATCGGGCTGTGATGAGGATTAAACAAGGAAACCCTGGTAACTCCCAGTTATAAAATAACAAATCCGGGGGATGTGCTATCCAGTCTGATGATGGTAGGTAATAATACTCTAGTGCATATTGGAAAGTTGCTTAAGAGGATAGATCTTAAAAGTTTTCATCATAAGAATAAAAGAACTTGTAACTACATGTGGTGGTGGATTGTGACTAGACTTACTATGGGGATCATTTGACAAATGTTGAATCATTATGTGGCATACTTGAAACAGGCAAAATGTTCTGTCAGTTTTATCTCAGTTTAAAAACCACACACAGCAGGGATAGCCCTGGCCTGTGCTGGTGAGGAAAAAGGAAAGAAAATGTTTGTAGAGCATGGATGTATAGTAAGCACTTCAAAAATAGCAATCGAGAACTGAGCACCGCCCCCCTCCATCAAGTTCTCTGCTCCAATTCAGTGGTTATAGGATGTGTGGCCTCCTCACCTCGAGTCTGTTTCTTTCCTCCCTTTCTCGATTGGTGGTAGATGTGTACACACAGTGTTTTCTTCTACAGGTTTAGAGTATCTCCCTGCTCTTTGACCCTATAAAACCCTTACACACAAGCAAAGGCAGTTGGCTCTGCACTGGGGCCTGCAGGGTAAGCTGCATGTGTCCTGTGGAAAGCCAAGGAAAGTGAGCTGAAGCCCCCAAATCTTTCTGCAGTGGCCTCTGTCCAGCCTGCTGCTCGCCTGGCTGGCCGTGGGACAGATGTTTCCTCAGGGACAGGGAAGTGGGACAGGGGCAGGTGCTGCTGAGACAAAAAGGCCAGCTGATGGGGGAGACGGGACAGCTGCCAGTGTGCTGAGGCGGGGCACAAGACAGGCGTGGGGGCCACCGCATCCCACTCAGGGCTCATCTCCTGAAGCTAATGGGCCGGGTAGGCGGCACTGAATGCATCCTTTATTCTAGAGGCCAGTCTCCCTCGCTCCTGCTCAAAGAAGGCTCAACCCAGGCTGGTGAGCAGGTGGCCGACAGCTGCTCCCTAGACGGAGCAAGATTGTCTCCATGGCCACAGAGCAGGCCCAGATGCCACCCCTCTGCATGAGAATGTTTCCTCCTGGCTAAGTCAAGTCCCTCTGCAGAGCTGCCTGTAAAGGGCCATTTGCCAGTGGGGAGCTGAGGGCCCCGCAGCTACTCTGGTGCCTATAGGCACTAGCTCCCTTCTTTCGTGGAAGGTCCCTTTACTTAGCAGCTGCCACCCCTGAGCAGGGAAAGCAAACCTGTTTGCCCTCTGGCCCAGGTTCAAGCTTCACTGGGCCTCTCCCCACTTCATCCAGGCCAGGCTGTGTTACTTACAGGTAATTGCCCCATATTCATCTCCCCAGGCGTCGACTCCCTGTCTGCCTGTGAGGCAAGGAGAGGAAGTTGGCCTCGACCCAGCAGTGCTCCTGCCTCTGGGGCTTCTGTGATTTCAGGTGATCATGATGCATAAGGTCCAAAGCCCCCTTCCCAGCAAATCTCCGCTCCTTGCCTCTCCCTTGGGAGATTCTGCCAACCGAGGCCCTATAGAGCTACGCATATAAATCATCTGCGGTTACAACTGACCTGATAAAGCCCTTACTGGAAAACCCTGTTGATTTATTTTTAAAACACATGATTAAAGTCATTTCTCTTAATAATCCCAGCAAACCTACACACAGGGACTCTGTAGTTAAGGCAGCCTCCGTTGTAATCTACTCCAGAGCCACTTACACACTCTGCACCTCCAGTGAGACTGTCTACGCCAGTTATGTTTCCTGTGTTTCTCCAAAGACAAGTCAAAGTATAATACTCGACCCAGCGTAAATTAGACCATGGCATGCCAGGAGTGCAGACCAGTTTCCCTGGTTTTGAAAGACGCAGGGATTTTTTTTAACTCTAACAATTCAAAATTCAGTTAATTTCTTCGCATTTTAAGTGTGGCATTGTCTCATTGAAAGCCTGCATAACAGTGTTGTATTTAGCTCATGCAAGAGTGGTCTTAACACCCTGGCCAGGGCAGAGTGCCCTCCTGAATGAAAGGCACCTAGTTTGGTTTCTAGCAACAGAGGCCTGTTTTTCCATAAGTACAGCTTACATTCAACCTATCTCCATAGACTTCCTGCTGCCAACAGCTCCATGACAGGTTCTGACCCCCAGAGGAGAGACCTTGTATTGGGAAGTCTGCAAACCAGGGTCTGGATTTCCAGTGCTTTGAGCTACTATTTTTTGAGCACCTACACAGACCAGCATCTGCCCCAAGTACTTTGCATGTATCATCCCTAATGCTCATAGCCACCCTGCCTGGAATTGTGGGTATTATTACCCCACTTGGGCTAATAAGAAAACAGAGGCTAGGAGAGGCTAAATTCCTTCCCCCCGGGGTCACATACACGGACTAGGCAACAGCATCAGGGTTAAGTCTCAGGCCTGCACATACATCCAAATCCCCACGTTCCTTCCCCCCGTGTGACCGGGAGGAGAGCCCCTGCCCCTTTGGGCACCTGCCAGGCTGGTCTTAGGGCCTAAGCAGATGGGGCTCTCTCTCCCTCCACGGCGAGGGCATGCCCGGAGCCTGCACTCCATGGATGTGCTTGCTCCATAGCAGATGCAGGAGATGGAGCCAAAACTTGTCCCCAGGCTGTGGCTGAGCTTCGACTCTGCCCCCCAGAAGAATGATGGCTGCACTGTGCAGCGGGGGATGGCCACGGACTGACTGTCCTAACGCAGAGAGAGCACACAGTGCGGGGCAGAAACAAAACAAAGCTTACTGCTCCTGAACGCGCAGCTAGGGAATAGCTCGGGCCAATAATTGGCTAATCCAATTTTTAGCAGGTGTGACAACATGTCTTTTAGTCACCATCATATTCCATGGGCCTCCAGCTTCCCTAGGAGCTCAGATTTCTGAGCAAACAAAAGACAGACAACTGAGTCCTGTGCCCTCACCTCTAACTCACCTGCACTGGTGTGTACATGCATCCTTCCCAGCCTGCGAGCAGTTCAGCTCCGGCGGCCCCTCCCTCCCAGACACCCACACTCACCACCCCACCCCTGCATTCCCTTCTGGGGCACATCATAGCAGGGGCTAAGAGCCCCTGTTGGGATTTACAGAGCCAGGATTCTAAATCCAGATCCTGCCACCTACAGGTAGTGTGACCTCGGGAAGGTACAGGGTTACTAAGTTCCCTGTGCTTGTTTCCTCATCTGTATGTGGGGATGATAACCAGTTACAGTATCTACCTGTTACGGTCTGAATTGTGTCTCCCCAAAAATTTGTATGTTGCCAGCCTGAACCCCAGTATCTCAGAATGTGACTTTATTTGGAAATAGGTTTTCAGAGCGGTGATTAAGTTCAAATGAGGCTGTTTGGGGAAGCCGTAATCCAGCCTGATAATTCTCATTCCACGAAGAAGAAGAGACACCAGGGGTGTAGGAAAGACTGTGGGAGGACACAGCAAGAAGGTGACCCTCTGTAAGCCAAGGAGAAAGGCCTTCAAAAAAATTAATCCTGCCTGCACCTTGACCTTGGACTCCCAGCCTCCAGGAGTGTAAGAAAATACATTTCTGTTGTTTAAGCCCCCAGCTGTGGGGGGCTCCAACAAGCCAATACACCACCACATTGAACTGTTGTGGGGATTTGACTAGGTGAAGCATCTAAATGACTTGGCAAAGTTCCTGGCTCTTAAGTGGTTTCTATGGGTATTGCCGCTTCTGCGTATGCAGCCACTTGCCCTCCGTACCACTCACTTGGTAAGGCCTTGTGTCAACACTTGTGAAGGGTTAAGTTCCTGGAAGAGTCAGGTGAATTCTTTGAGAGCCCAGGTTATACATTTCTTGCCTCCACCTCCGATATATCCAAGGGCCTAATCTATAAGAGATGCTCAAAAACATTTATAGATACAATATCCTTTCAGTAAATACTTAGGGACTAGAACAGGGGAGGAGGCAGACGGTCTCTGCCTTTGGGGAGTTTATGGTTTAGCAGGGAAGCGGGAACACTGATCCTAAAACATGCGCATAGAGTGTTTCCAGTTGCTTTCAACCAAGAAGCAAGTGGGCTCTGAGTGGGGGTGCTGGCCTGAGTGCTGGTGATCCTGGTGTGAGAGAAGATACCAGCAGCTTACACCGTGGGCTGCGTTATGTCCCGGGTATCAGGCTCAGCTGTCTTCCTTGTTAACTTACGTAATGTTGACCAATGCTTCAAATGGCTGACTCTGTTATTATTTTGGCTTAAGAGATGAGAAAACTGAGGCACACAGGGAAACAACTGTCCTAGGACTACACAACTTGCTGGGGTTCCAACTGAGAGAGTCTAGTGTCAGAATCCAGGTTAACAGGAAGATGAAACCTTGGTCAAAGACACTTTTCTTGGGCTCATGACTTCCTGTTTCCACGGCTGGGCATGGAGCTGTGACATGGCGTGGTGGGCCCAGATCCTCCTCTGTGCTGCAGAACGAGGCATGGACAGGCAGGCAGCATCCACTGTAGATCCCCACCCTTCCCTCCAACCTCCAGCTGTGCTCTGTCCCACACGTCCTGGGCAAGGAAAGGCCCCAACTAAGAAATGTATCCACAGGACAGAGTTATATCAGTGTGTGCTCTTTTGTTTTCCTCTGACCATGGCTGTCACCTTGTTGGTATAGACAATAGGAGCAGAAGGGACTTTGCTTGTTTTCTTTCCACATTTCCTGAGTGTTAATGAGATATCCAGCATAGCATTAAGAGTTTTCCATCTGTAAGTGGCTTCTGTCAAGGACTAGGAAATAGATCTCAGACCCAAAGGGATTCAGACCAAGCAAACACTACAGGGAGTGAGTAGAGAACCAATGAGGGGCACTTGAAACCTATCCCACCCAGAAACAGATTAGGGGTGCAGAGCATCTGTGAAGGTGTTTGCAGAGAGCTCTGCTGCACTCTGAGGTCCACCCCACTCACAGCGGGCTGAGTGCCTGCCTCTTGCCTCACTCCCAGGGAGAGCAGGTGCACTGGGTCCCTTGGAGAGCTGAACATGTGCCCCCCGATGCTTGGGAACATGACTCTAGCCTGGAAAATTGAAAACATGAGTAGTGGACTGACTGGGAGCTCTGGCTGCAGAGCAAATGGGCAAAACTTCAGAGGCAAGTAAGACCCAACTGCTCCCAACGGGTCACTTGTGGGCCTCTGAGGTAATGAGACTGGCATGGGGCCACCAGAGAAGCTGTTCAAAAGGGCATCACTGGGGGGCATGCAGCCGGCAGCAGAGAGACACTGAAGCACCGGGAGGCAAAGCCACTAACCGGAGGAGGGACAACTGTGCCCAGATAGGGAGAGCTGGGGGGAGGGACTCCCCAGAGGCACGGTCTCCAAGGAACCCGGGAGGGACCCACCAGAGTCTGCCCAGGCCTGTCCCCAAAGGCACAGGCATCCGGTGTGCTCCTCTCAGTCCTGGAGGGGTCAGAAACCCAGAAGGCAATAGGGGCAGGAGGAGAGTGAGGAGAGGAGCTAAACCGTATCCCCTCCCCAGCAGCAGGCCTGCGGAGCCACTGCTCAGGGCCTGGTCCACAGAGCAGGAATTTGGGGGTCATTGTTTGTATTACAAAAGGCTTTTCCATTTAGCCCAGAGCATTCACCTTTGAAGAAACATTAGCTTTCCTTTAAAGACAGACTTTCTATGGTGCATTTTGCTTATTTGGATTATTAATCTTTTATATATCACTATCTTATCACCCCAGCTGAAAATTGAGTCTGTGCTCACAGATACTGTACCTCATTCTCCTTCGGCCTCCCCATGAGACCCGATCACCAGAAATACCCAAGGATTTAGTGACTAATGTGCACACTTTTCAGGGATGCACCAATTATTGTCTAAAGTAAGGCACAGTCATAAGGAAGATCAACCCAGTCCATTTTCAGATTGCTCCAGCTGAGCAAACACACAAACCTTTCCTCTCCCTGCATTTCCAAGCAGTAGGAGGTACTAATAGAAACACCACCTTGTGTCTGTATAGCACTTTACAGTTTCAAAGCCACTCTCATAACACAAAATCACTCTCCACCCCCACATTCATCTCAAACCATTCTCTTCCCATTTCTACCGCACCAGCCTCTGCCGGAGTGAGGCCACGTGCCCCCAACACCCCACTTGGGAGTCCATGTGTTAGATGAAGTGTTTCCTCATAAAGAGTCAGCCAGCCAGAAATGTGGGCAGAGAGCGAAGGGGAGCGTATTCAGGTTCTGTTTATTATGTTCTCACAGCCTTGTTTATAGTAAAGGTGAATGACATGATTCCACTTCGCATGGTAATGAGACAATTCAATAAGCACTCCATCAACCAAGTGGTTTATAGGGCAGATGAGCGATTACAAACCTGTTGCACATGCCACGTGACTCAGCTAATGCTACCGTGGTCGGAGTGCGTGCTGAGCCCAGCCACCTTTTCCACACCTGGCAGAGGAGAGGAAGCAGAAGGGTCAATGGGGAGTAAGAATCAAGAAGGATACAGTTTTTTGAGAGGACTGGACCCCAAACCTGGGAAGGCCATGGCCCCATCCTGGTCTGCCGTCTTGGTCCACAGAACCTCGTGGAGTCCCGAGAGGCCCAGGGACAGGAAGACATCTCTGCTCTTGGCTTCTTCCTGCACAGTCTCATGTTAACTAGCACAGTGGCACCGGCTCTCAACATCAGGGGCGACTCTGCCATCTCTCTTGCTTCTAACACGGAAGGATGCAGATTTAAAGAGGGCTGGCACTTGAGCGACTGAAGGACAGCCTTGGATGGAAAATCTTAACTCTTCTGTCTTGCTTGGAAATGGGCACAGACAGGGTCAGGGGAGCCGTGGGCAGACTCTTTGATGGGAGACCATCCTGCCTCTGAATGGGCCACCTGTCACCTCTCCCACCTGGCTCATGGAGAAGCACACATCACATTGGCTGCTTGTTTTGCACCCCACCCCCCAACTCCTTCCTCTTCCACCTTCCCCATTCCCACCTGCCCCCAGCGTTCAGCACAGGGAGTTCATGCCTTTTCCCTTACAGTCCAGGGCACAAAGCATCAGAACCCCCAGGCCTACTGAGGCCATTTCACAGCTTTGGTTTATTCAGAGCAGCAGTTCTGGGGAGAGCACCAGAGAACAGAATCAACTAGGAACTTTCCAGCTACCCCTCCAGCCTGAGACCAAAGAGGGAACCGGGAGGACTTGGAGCAGCAACTGAAACCCTGCTGTGGCCTTAGAAAAGAAAGCCTCAGAGAGCTTGATACTCCCAGGAGGTGACGCCCTCCCCTGAACATTTGGAAGTTCTCCTGCCACCACGATTATTACTACCACCCGTCGTTCATCCACTAGCTGAGTTCCAGCTACCATGTCTCGTGGCCTTGGGGATGGAGGCACAGCCTGACATGAAATGGCCCAACACAAGAGTGCATGAAAATGAACAAATGAGGGAGGCAGCGGGGAAGGCAAGCTTGGAGGAAGCACTGAGAACAAGCTTGGGAGGCATGGCCAAACCTCTCTCAATCAAGACGCCTTCAGCTCCCCACCCTGGCACACCCCCTGCCCAACAATGCAGGTGGCTGGGGCAGGAACATTTCTCTGCCAGAGGAGCAAGTCAGACTGAGGGGGCACAGAGGCAGCCACCCCAAGAGTCAGACTCAGGACTGGCAGCTTCCTGGGTGTTGTGCCAGCTCACGTCCCCCACCCTCTTGGCCCGCACCTCTGAGCCTCACACAGGGGCAGCTGTATTCCTCACGCCTCTGGCCAGTGCTTCCTAACCTCAGCTGTCCGCTGGAATCACCTATGTTGCTTCAAAAATACTGGGTCCCAGTCAAGCTATTCTTGGGTAGGTCCTGGACATTGGGGTTTTTTAACCTCCCCAAGTGATTCCAGTGAATAGCCAAGGGTAAGAACCATTCTTAGACCACTGTCTCTGTCTTTTTTCAAAGTACAGTCCACAGGCCACTACACACCTGGGGGGTTTATTAAAAATGCAGCTTTCTGGGTCCCACCCCAGGTCTATTGGGTTGACATCTCCGGTTATGGTACCTGGGAATTAGCACTGGCACCGGGCTTTCCCGGTGATCTCTGGGCATGCTCTAGGTTAATAATGAACAGCTCTCAGAGGATCTTTCCTCAGCCCAGAGGTGCCCAGGCTGTGAGTGGTTGTCATGGACTGTTTTAGTCGCTTGGCACAGCACACCAGGAGGAGGTCTCACACCAGCCTTAAAAACTGTTAACACTCAAATGGGGCTGAAAGGCCACTCAGGAATGGAGAGCAGACCTAAGTCACAGCTCTACGTGGCCTACCTCCCTGGCTTGCCCAGGGTCTTCAAAGGTCCAGGCGCAGAGCAAGCTGCCAGCCCAGAGGGCACCTGTGGCACAAACCCAGCATGAGAAGCAAAGGAAGACATCAAATAGAAGAAGTGGTACCTGTGGGTGCCTACCTAATGGGGTAGACGAGGGCTTGTGGAAGAGAAAATGGGAGAGGGGACAGGATCGGGAGGCATGGATGGTCAGGGATGAGGTATGCTTGGATATTGCTTAGATGTTGTAAACATTTTTCTTTGTTTTATCACAGACCAAAATCTGGGTTGGCATGCCCCAAGTGCCTGAAAGTAGACATCCGAGAAGAGAGCTGTATGCCTTTTGTGGGAAGCAGGACACATGAAGGCTGGGAGGAGAGCTCCACCCCATAGGAAGACCATCTCTGTGGTGCACTAGTCCAGTGCTCACAATGGCCTCACACACACACACACACACACACACACACACACACACTCCACAGGGGTACCATAAATATAGCCATCGTATTCCTGTACACACAGACACACGCCCACACACCCTCACTGAGCAGCAAAATTCTGGATACCCAGGCTTGGTCCTTCACACCTTCCAGTTGTGGGAGGACATCCCGGAGCCATGGCACTGCCACCTGCAGCCTTCATTCCACCAATAGTTGGCAAGACCTCCATGCCCTGTGTGAGGCCACCACACAACACACTTGTTCAGACTTTTCTCCTGGGGAGAATGGAAGTGGTTAAAAAAAAAAAAAGGCCCCTCTTAGAAGGTTTCCTTTTTGCGTGACTCTGTGCCATTCCAATTTACATGCACCTCATATTTGACAGTAGAGTTGGCAGCAAATGTACATTTCATATGTAAACAATGTTTAAAATACCCTGTTTGAGAATTTGATCATTCAATTAATTCTGGCAGCTTTAGCTAAGAATTTTTTTTTTTTTTTAACCATTAAGGGCAGGGGAATACTACCTGATCTAACTGGGAACACCCACTTGAGGCTTTAGAGTTCTTGAGCAGGAAATTCCACAGGTCTCTTCGGTGTGAGGGCCAGGTGGCATGTGTGCTTGCTCTCCTTGATAGTGCACAGGGGCACAGCAACCCTCACCCACAGATGCAGTGTGTCTTGGGAGGGCAGGGGACCCTCACGGCAGAGGGACTCAAGAGCCGTTTTGGCCTGGCCTAGCTGTAGCCAAGGAAAGAAGAGGTCCAGGAAGTTATGGCAGGAATGCAAACACTGGGGCCCCCCATAGAGCTAGAAAGGCCCATCACTCCACAAAGGGAGAATGCTTCAGCCCACGTCTCAGTCACCTGCACTCCAGAGCTTATGCCTAATCATGAGTTGTTTCATTTAGTCAAGCTGATCACTTTGGAGACCTGTAATGAATCCAAATCCATCAGCTGTGAATGATCCCAATAGTACTGTCACCACATTCTCTGGGACTTGGTCCACCTGGAGACCAGCCTCTTCTGGACTCCTCGTCCACTTTCTGGTCTCTCTGCTGAGGATTCATTTCCTTGGCACTATAATCTTGTACTGAAGTCCAGCTTTTTCCTAGGCAGCTAGATTGCATTGCATTCATCCTCCAGGAAGAGTTTCCTGGCCCATTTCCAAAAGCAGCCTCAGGGTATCATGAAAGTATTTTAAGAAGATTCTCCACAACCAGTTGTTCACAGTGATCTTAGCATCACCTCCTGTTCCATGTTCAATTCCAAAAGGTCAGAGATCAAGAAGGAAGTTGCTGAATAGCCAAGGTGGTCCTCATAAGAGGAACCTTTCTAAGAAGGCATGCTCCCAAGAAGCAAGCTGGAAAGAGAGTCACAGCCCAGTTCCCATTCTCCCCCATCATAATTACATGACTTGCATGGAAGAGGGGATGGGGAGAGATGGGGAAAGTATTAGGCACCATGAGAGCTGTCCATGCTGTGAGAATTCACCTCCCTTTGCCAAGAAGTCTGTCATTCTAAGGTATCAGTGATGAATGATGCCACAAGGCAGCAAGGGCAAAGACTACATTAAGCAACAGAAAGATTACATGGTGCCCCTTGCACAAAAGTCTACTGGTGCTCCATAACCTGGTCATCCGACTTCTAGAAAACTTCTTGGTAGAACTGAGGAAGATTTGCAAGCTCTCTCTGAAAAGCAGCTCCATATCAGAAGTCATGAAGGGTATCTCCCAAGACCCTTTCTGGAATTTCAAGGGTAGGGTAGTTTTGTGAATTTCATAGTCTAAGATGGGCAGTGATCACAGCTTTTCACACTGGTCCAATGGAAATGGAAAAAACAGCCAACTCCATAGCATTTGCCCCTTTTCCCAGAGGCCACCTGTCAATGTCAGTGCTAGAAACCTGGGATTCCACAGAGTCCTCTCTCCTAAACTGCAAAGTCCCAGCACCCAGACTGGCCATTACATTGTGAGAGCAAATCACAAATGTGAGCCAGAGTCTTCCAGATATTCCTCACAGGGGCATAAAACGAGTTGGAGAGTCAGGAATCCTATCTGAGGAGGGCATGGAATTGGTGGAAACTGCATTTGCATTATTTACAGATTAGCCCAGCATAGCAGATCTGCCTTCTCAATGGGGATGACCCAGGGCATTATGGGGGGCAAGCTGCTGACCCAGAGAAGGGTGACAGCGGCAAGGTGCTACCACTCACCAAAACACAAACATGGGCGAACAGAATAGAGTCCATGCTCCAGTGGCTGGATCACACTTTGGAATGGCCCTTCATCCTTTTGTCACCCCCAGCCTCCCAACCTACCACTGCTTTTGAACACCTATGACATTTCACATTAGATATGGTCTGGGCAGCAAACAGAGGGGGAAAGCTGGCGATCTCCACGAGTCTCCATCTGAGGTCTAACTGAGCCTCCTCTGGCTTTGGGACAGCAAATCTAAGTACATTTTGGACCTCAGGAACCTGGGGTAGGAGTCTTTCTCCATGAGGCTGTGTACTTTTCCCTGGGCTTGGTCAAAGCAAGTCAGGGATGGTTCTTGCATGTTCTTCCTCGTGGCTTCTCGAGTCTGGAAGTCTATGTTTACCTGGAGACACAGAAAGAGAGCATGGTCACAAGCCCTCAAGGGCCAAGGTCCTAGCAGGTCCAAACTGCTTTCATGAAGGTCATCCCTTGTGATACCAGCAAGAATCCTCTGAGGTCCAAAGACCAGATAGTCTTCATCTCAATTCTTAAAGAAGGACACCAAAGAAAAGAGATACTGAAAAGCTCATCTAAAGTAGTATGAAAAGTTGGTAACAGAGCCACGGCAAGAACCCCAGTTCCTTAACTCAGAAGCTAGGGGTCTTTACAATGTCAGGCAAAGAATTAGACTGGAGATAAATATTAATGGGATTCCCTAAAGGAAGCATGCCCTCTTGTTCTTTCTTAACTACTAAGGAAACAAATGCCCCAGAGAGAGAGACTATGATCAGAATGTACATCTCTGTTCTAAGCAAGAGACTGCAGCATCTGGCCACCGGGCCAAAGACCTTCTGTGTTTCAAGTCAAAGCGTAATTGAAGAGTTCTAGGTGTGCGATGCACCTCAACTCATAGATAGCAAATATTTTTCTTTTATGAAACCCTCCCAAACTCTATTGTGTGGCTCAGAAAAGCAGTGGATAGGAATTCATTTTAGTATTATAAATAATGATAGCAAATTAGTATAAATTAACAGAAAAGACTATAATTACTCATTCCTAAACAGTGACAAATATTGCATCGATGCTTTATCCATAATATTCAAAGTAGTCTTGAAAGGTCAATTATATTATCCCCTTTTACATGTGGGAAGATGTGATTCAGAGAGGCTAGGTAACTTGACCCAGCCAGCAAGTGGTGTTGCTGAGATTGGAACAAGATTCCAAAGTAGATGCTCATTCCATTAAGCCATGCTGCCTTCCCCTAGGAAGACTAACATGGCTTCAGGGACATCTATCCCTGCAGAATCCCTATAGACACAGCTCCAGCTGGTACGTGTTTAACTGACAGACAGCTAAAGCACTCCCGATAGAGCTCCTTTTATGGAAACTCTGGGCTCTGCACCTTAAAAATGATCCCTTTTTCATCTAGAGCCATCAGAGCAGTGAGGCTCAGTTTGGAAGAAAGTCCCCATCAAGCCTGGCTCACAGCCCCACCCAGGAGAGATGTGAGCCAGGAGCTGTGGGTAGAGGTCTGACAAGATGCTTGCCAATCTCAACACACCTCCCTCGGAGCCTGCACATCCACAAACTCCTCAAAGATCCTGTGCGCCTTGGAGACCAGTTTTGCAGTTGACCTGGTCTTCTTGAACTCCTCACAGGCCAGCCAGAACTCCAGGTTCTCCTCGCTGAACTCCGTCTTCAAGAAGGCGCGGAATGCAGCCACCCCATCTGTGGATGTAGAGGGAGGTAGAAAGGAACACAGATAGGAAGTGACTTAGGCTCGAGAACTGTAGAAGCAAGACAGCAGCCCTGGTTGTCCAACCCCACCACTTCTACACATCCTCTTGAAGATTCCAGTCTTTAACCACACAGGTACCCTCAGAGGCAAGCCATGCTTCTTCTTCAGGGGTTATGGTGCTATTAGGGAGAAATGCTTGGGATGCCACAGTAATAATGACAATGCGAAGTCCTGGTCATTTCCAATCAGCCCTCAGTGGCCACTGCCTATCCCCCAATGCTGAGTTGGCTGTCCCCTGGGTCTACTGGTGAGCCTGTGTTTCTAATTAGGCCAGTAATATATGCAATTCATTCCCTCCCTGAAAAACATCTGTTACAAGACCGACTACAGGAGGGTGTGAATGCCTCAGAGTAAATCCTTCTCTACTACCTGGAAAGTGTTTGCAAGTAAACACCCCACTAAAATTCAGTCAGTAATGCCATTCTATTACACAGACCGGGTTCCCAATTCCTTTTAAAAAATCTTTGAAGCCCCATATTATTCCATAAGTCCTTTATTTTAGAAGATCTTGCCTATCAAATTATAGTTTTAATTAAGATTAATTATAATTTTTCTACCGAATGATTTAACAATTAATGTGCCCTTTCATTTTTATGAATCACTGTCATGCATATTGCCAAACTGAGCCTCCAATCAGAATAAGATGAGCAGTTACCACATAGATTTGGAAATGGAAAAAATGTTCATTAATAGTCTATGCATTCAGTTAGTGGCTTTATTTTAAAATATATTTCATAAATGTCTTAACCCTTAACACCTTCTCCTCTAATCAGATAAGAACTGTATTTTTCTACAGACCATCCTCAGGAGCAGGATAGATGCAGCCTAGAATAAAAAAGTGAGGGCATTGGTTAAAAAAGACTCTGGCTATATTTTACGTCTTTTCCAAAATTTGTTAGATGGGCAATATGTTAACAGTTCCTAATTCTGGTTAATGGGATTGCCTGAGTATCTGAAGTTGCCCAGTATCTTCCAGGGCAGTGTGCTGCCCAAGATCATTTCATGGCTGGCTGGCACCATGCTGTTGACATATTTAAATGTTTGTTTTTACTTTCCTGAAACATTTTTCTTTCTCCTAATTAAAAAGTCATTGTATATCTTTGTCTTCAGAACAGACGTTTTAATGCCCATGCTCAGACAATAGTCATAAAAGCCAAAACATTTCATTGCAAGAGCCAGGAACTTGAGAGAGGAAAGAATTTTGGTGAAACTCCCAGAGCTAAGTTTAAATCACAAAGAAATCTAAGCTTGGAGACCTGAAATTAAAGTGTTTAGCAAAAAGTAAGGGTGGCCATGAAATTCATTACCCAAGCCAGGACATTTTTAGAATGAAGAGGGGCACTTCTGCTAATTACATGGGGACAGTGGGCATAAACTATGACCACCACAGGCAAAGAGCCGGACACATGGTCACCTAAACTCTAAGACAAGGAGAACAGTGACATGGCAATGATTAGGCAAAGATATGGCCTGAGAATCATTCATTCACTTCAACACACA
Source organism: Manis javanica (assembly GCF_040802235.1). Classification (NCBI taxonomy): domain Eukaryota; kingdom Metazoa; phylum Chordata; class Mammalia; order Pholidota; family Manidae; genus Manis; species Manis javanica. Next base: position 90,651,332 of record NC_133166.1, read on the forward strand.
TTTTAATCTACTAATATACAAAGCAAAGTCTTGGGATACATCAGAGAACAAATCATAAAAATCCATGCCCATAAAATCCTCTGTTGGTGCTTTTATTGCCACCCCTTATCTCATAGAGGAGATCCAGAAGTTTTTCCAGGTTCCACGGAACTTTGATTTGAGAGCCTGTCTGCCGGGAGATTGCCACTGCAGAAGGGGTCCTGTAGCAGGGGCAGAGGTCAGATGGAAAGCCACCTGGAGCTGTTGAAACCTCCAAGGAGACTCACTGCACGTGAGAGCCAGACGGGGCTGGTTCAGCAAGGCAGCCTCTGAGCAGCAGCCAGTCCCCCATAACATGAGCCATGGACACTGTCAGTGAACACAGGGAGGACCAAAGGGCCACAGGCAAGAGGCCTGCTCCTGCCTCCTTTCCACTGCAGCCAGGGCAGCTATGGAAAGGAAGAGCAGGGGGATGAGACCCTAAAACACTGTGCACTTAACTAAAAGAGGAAATTTGAAGGGACCTGAAACAGGAACTTGCAAAAGCCTCTTGTTTTTAAACTAGTATAGATACATTGAAGTAATAAATACCTTTAGTTTGTTGGTTGGTGTTAGATTTTGTTTTGTTTCCCACTAAGCAAAAATAGGCACTTGTGAGCAAGTTGAGTCTAGTTACAGGGAAAGAAAGCAAATCCCCTTTCTGTCCTCCCTGGTGGTACTGGTGAAGATGGCCCTGCTAAGGAAATCGCCTGGTCCCCTGCTAGACAAGGCACAGGCATTATCTCCTTGCATCTAAGTCTCAACTTGGTTGCATCTTTGTGTGGGTTAAAAAAGCTAATACCTGCAAAAGTGCTCTCATGCCTCAGGAGTGTTGCTTTCCTTCTTCCCATTTTATAGATGAGGAAACTAATGCTTAGAGAAGTGGCTTGACTGAGCTCATGGAAGTAAGTAACTGAGCTCACGCAATTAAACAACAGGTACCATTTAAAAAAAACGTTTACTAACTCCCAATCCAACGCAACAATAATGCCATCTCCATTCATTCACTCATTTATTCATGCATTTACTCAAGCATTCTTCTAGGTGCTTTACACAGGCACAATTAAGCTCTCCCAGAACTGGCAATGAAAAGGCAATTTGAGCCAAGAAAACATAATTATGGGAATTATGGTGTATATGATAAGCAGTAAGATAGGGAAAGCGCAGGTTGCTGTGAAAGTACCCAGGAGGGGTGGCAGGGCCAGACCTGAGGGAGCAGGGGAAGATGGCAGGAGAAAGAGTGTCCTCAGCTGAGCTGTGACGTTGAGCAGAAGGAAGCTCAGGGAACGAAGGAAAGGGAAGACGGAGAACTGCAGGAAGGGGGGACCGCAAGGCGAAGGCCCAGGCTTAAGCCTAGAATTAAGAAATCTGGTTTGCGTGATTAGAAATCGTTTAGTAAGACCAGTGTTTACTACTACTAATAATTTTTAAAACATAGCATGATTATACCTATTTACAGGATAAACATACATCGAGAGGGCATGACAGAGCCAGAGATAACCCAGCACTGCACAGGGCAGGGGAGTGAACATTTCAAGGAGGGGGAAGTGGCCACTGTGTCCAGTGCTACCTGGAGGTCCAGCTAGATATGGTCTGAGAAGAGGTCATCAGATTCAGGGACAAGGCTCAGCAGCCATTGGCAGGAAGAGTTTGAGTGGGGCAAGGGGGCCCCAGCCACACTGTGGTGGGTGTGGTGGTGAGTGAAGGGAAGCAGAAGCAGTTCATTCAGATGTCTCCTGCAAGAAGGGGGGGAGAAGGAGCAGCAGAGCTGGAGGGAAATAGGAGGTTAGGAAAGAGAGTCTTTGGGGGTTCTTTTGTTTGTTTTTTGTTTTTGTGTTTTTGGTAAGATAGTCTTGAATATGTTCGAATGTTGGTCTACTCAGTAAAGACTAGCTAAGTAAAAGGAGTTCAAGTTAAAGACAGAGTTTAATTGATAAAATGTTGCCCCTAAGAAGAGAAAAGAAACAGACCCGAGAACAGAATTATGATGGAAAGAGGAAAGGCCGCATGCGGATGCAGGGAAATTTCTAGTTTGGGTGCAAGAAAATGAAGGTGTCTGTGTCTGATCTGATTTTGGCTGGAAAAGGTGATATGACCTAGGAGGTAGGGTTTTATTCTTATTAATTTATTTAGGATTCGGAGCAGGCAATTTTATTTATTTATTATAGGCCATGCTTTGGGGGGATTTTAAAACAGCAGCTCAATTTATTTCCACAACGATGGTGATCCAGAGATAGTATCACTCTCATTGTCCACGTGAAAGCTTGGAGAAGTCAAGTACAGCTCCCAGTTACACAGCTAACCAGAACCATGTTCCCCTTCCAGGTCCACGGGACTGCAAAGCAAGATGTGGTTGCAGGCAGAAGGAAAGGAATGAGAGGAGAGAGAGGTGACAGAGACCAAAGAACAGTGTCTAGGGAAGGCGAATCCTAGAGCAGGAGAGGGACCGAGGGGAAGTGGAAGAACTTGTCTTCCTTAAAGTCAAAAAAAGAGGGACAGGGAGTGGGTGAAGATAAGGAGAAATGGTCAGGGAAGGGACATATGTGAGATCTATCAAGCTGAACAGCCTTGATCTTCTTTATTCATTTTGGGTGACTCCCCAGAAGGCGATCTGTCTCCATGTGCAAGGTTTTGAGGATGTGGTATGAGTAAGTCAGATGAAGTTGTCACCTCACAGAACTGGCAAGCTAACCCAGTGCAACAGATGTGAAGCAATAATTTAAAATAATTGGTTGAATAATTACAAGTATAGTGTGTGCTGTAGTGGGGACGCCTGAGAGTGGAAAGGGTTTGGAACAGCTACTTTGGAACAATGAATAGAAGCATGATTCAAAAAAAACAGGCAAACAATTGTGAAGCTCTAGATGTTAGTTCCTGGAGAGGGTTATTACGATGCACAGGAAGGGAGCAAGAACTTTAAGTTTTGGGGTGCACCCATCACTCATTCAAAAAAAGGATGGTCTTTGGTTCCAGGCTGGCAAATGAACTTTGGACCTGGAGAAGAGCAAGGATTTAGGATCCAGCAGTTGGGACATAGAAGAAGGGGAGAAGGAGGATAAAGGGGAGGTTTAAAAAAAAAAAAGAAGCCAAAGGTAGAGAAGGAATTTTTTTAAATAACCACCATGGGCATTTATCAAGCCCTGAGATCTCACCAGGCATGGACCAAATGCTTTGTGAACTTTATGGCATTTACCCCTCATAGCAAAGTTACAGCATAGGTCCTGATAGTTTTCCCATTTTCTAGAGAGAAAAATGAAGCTTAGAGAAGTTAAATAACTTGCCCAAGGTCACACAGTTAGTGAGTGGCAGGGACGCCAAACTACAACGCCAGCATTGGTACGTGAGCCTATGGCCCAGCCTCAGCTCTACACGGTGGCTGGGCCCAGAGGAGGCCTGCACCAGTGACAGCTGGAGGTGTGGGGAGGGGAGGGAGGCAGCACCATGGCAGTGCAGGACCAGGGAGCCACGGAGGGTGACGTTCCCAGGACTGATGGCAACAGGTGAGGTGAGAGAAAAAGAAAAGTCATGGAGGAAGGTGGAGACACATCTGAAAGTAAAACAACACAGAGACGAGGGTGGGCCTGGGCAACAGAATTCAGTTGCATTAACACTGAAAGCATTTGGGATGAATTCAGGATGGGGATTTGAAGTAAAATAAGCACTGAACCCAGCTGGCGATTGTCTGGCAGCTTCATTGAAGCAGCCAAGCCTGTGGGTCCCACCTGGGGCCGGAGCACCACTGTCTCAGGCCGGAGCATCAGTTCTGACCAGAGTGGGGCCTGTAATTAGCTCTGTGACCTGGGCCAACACATTCAGCTTCACTGGATTGCAGTATCCTCACCTGTGAAGTTGGGGGTTGGATATGATGAACTCTCCCTGGGTAGTCAGCCCTCTGCCCTGGGCCCTTTTTGCAACTTAGCCATACCTGCATCGAGACAGAGCTCTCAGCTGATTGTTTCCATCCTCCTTTGAATGTCATCACCATCATACATGAAGGACTTACCCAGGCCGAGTTCTACATATCTACGTACTGGCCAGGTTGTCCAGTCTACATAGATCCTCACACCAACTGTTACCAAGGCAGTGGTTCTGGAGTCAGACGGCCTGGGTTTGAGTCCTGTCTGACCTTGGGAAGTGCCTTAACATCCTGAAGCCCACGTTTGTCATCTGTAAAATGGGAATAATACCAGGATTTACTGCATTAGGTTGTTATGAAGATGAAACAAGGCAATCCATGGAGAATGCCCTGAAGCTCCTTGTAAGCAGACAAGAAACATTAGCTCTTATGGAAATGTCTTTCACAAATAAGGGAAGTGAGACTTGAAGAGTTACAGTTAAACGTCTCTTGGCCAGTAAGATGCTGTGGTGGATTTACGTCTGTGTGACTCACAGCCCATCCTGCCTGTCTCTTCTCTGCGGATCACTGACAGGCCTCACATCATCCAAGGGAGGGACGGGCAAGGACTCCACACCAGACAGTCACACCGAGAATACGCCGCAAGAGAGCAAGAGTGATGTTTGGCTCACCGACCTGTCCCACAGGAGGACACCTGCCATCACCTTGTGCTGTGATGCCTGAGGCCACAAGGTGCCACCAACCACCAGGAGTCCGCCTTCACTCTCTTCTTTCCCTCAGTGTTGACAACCACCCTAAATATCCTCTGGAGGTGTGGGGTGCCTCACAGAGCAATCACATGCCTCCACCGTGGCCTGGGGATGCTATAATGTGGCTGAGTGACCAGGGAAAGATGCGCTCTTTCAGGCAGCCTCCGCCCAAAATGTGGTCGCCTGCATTTCCAGGGCAGGCCTCAGAGGGAGCTGGAGGGCAAACCAAACAAAATATGGCACTTGAAATTTGCCATGGAATTTAAGGGAAGAGCCAGAAGAGAGATGGGAGGGAGCGGAGAAAGGCCTGGGAGGGGCTGGACCTGAGGATCAGTGGTTCTGGAGAACAGACTGCAGCAGAAACAACCTGCAAAGCTCTCAAAGCCTGCAGACTGTGCCCGCCTGAGGCCCTCCTCCTCTGCTCACCCCCCCCCCCCCGCCCAGCCCCATCTCTCCCCATCTTTTGCATTCCCAGGGCCGCTCTGAACAAGGCCGAGGATGGTCACAGTGCGAAGAGAACATCACCTGGGACCAGTGGCAGTGAAAAAGGGGTGGAGACCCCCACGACTGCAGGAGCCCCTCCCTTCCCCAGAGCAGACAGTGGCAGCCAGCTCCTGAGCACAGACCACGTGTCCCCCCACCTGGCCCACCTTTCCTGCTTGCTGCCTAGCAAAGGAATTGCCTGGGGCCAGAGCCAGCGGGATTCTTCTTCCCACCTGCATTCCATCCACCCACTTCTATCACCCCCGCCCCTTCCCTGCAAGCATTCATTGGCCTCTCTCCCTGTCTCTGTCTGCTGTCCCTTTCCGCCCCTCCTTCCACCTTTCCCTTCTCTCCACCTCTCCTTCCCTTCTGCTTGGCTGGACACAGTAAAGGATGCCAGTTTGTCTCTGAAAGGCTACCAGCATATACTGGCATCGCTCAGTGTGACCTGCTTTGCATTGTCTATGCTTCCCCCACCCAAGTTCCAGGCACCACCGACCCTGCTCCCTCCCAGACCCTCAGCAAACCGAGTCCCCCTGCCCCGCAGATTCCAGGCAGCTGGAAAGAGTGACTTCTGTCTGACCCCTGAAGCTATTGTGCATGGGATGTCCTGGCTTTGACACACTAGCTAGGTGTGACCTTGGGCAAGATGCTGACTTCTCTGCACCTGTGAGAGGCAGGTCCTAACATGCTTGCTCCACACGGGCCCTGCGGAGGGATGAGGTGAACTCACACGGTGAGTGACCTTTATGCTTATATTTCAGTGTCTTAAAGAGTCATCATACAGAACACAATATTTCTAATAGCAATCCTGGTCACTTAAAGGGTGGTGGGTGGTGAACAGGTCAGACAAATGGGTGAGAAATTTTTCATTTTTGTTTCATTTCTTTTCATTTTATCATTTCATTTTGACACTCGAAGAAGTCAAGGCTCTAAGAACATTACACATTTTTCGTGATTAGCGGCTATCTATCTAGGAGCAGGAAAAGCAAGACTCGTGTCCAGAATTCCTGGAACACTGGGCAGAATGTTGGCATCCTCCTGAGCATGCACAGAATCTTCAAGAACACGCCAGTGGCCGCCCATGCTGCCTGCTGCCGGCATTCTCCCTCTAGTTCTTTGATGCAGCACGCTTACGTAAGACAAGAAACTGGGTCACTATGAATGAGCAGTGCAGCTGGTACAGCAAAGAGGGTGGCTCTTAGGTAATGGTTCAAGGTCCAGGAGCCCTGATTTAGTTGGCGTGGGGATGGACTTGAGGCTAAGTTCCCTGGCTCAGTTACAAGATCACGTGAAACTTTTTTGGTGTTTTTGAGTCCTGTGTTTTCCAGAGTACTGTCCCAAAGACCAGAGTCCTCTCACATCCCTGATCAAGTGCAAAAAAAAAACTGGTGAGTGGGTTCCAAGGTCAGAGAGAGAGTAGGAGTGGAAAATACACTTACAAAATCTAGGATGCATATACTACTAGTGAAGTCAAAAATCTCTCAGATTCAGAACCAAGTTCACTTATTTGAAATTTATGATGAGGATAGAATTAGGATCAAAGCCTTTCTTTTGTGTTTACTATAAAATAAATGTTTATAAACACATAACTGGGGCTAAGCAAGAATTAGGTAGGGAAGTTACTTAGAGAACAAACTATTTCCAACTACTGACATTTACTGGCAAGCAACTGATCTGCTTATTGTACTTCAGTCTTGTGATTCACATAATTTTCTTCAATGATTTCCACTTTGTTAGTATATACGCAGCAAGATGATATGTGATAACAGTAGTAGGACTTGACAACTGGTAAAATCTTTGAGCCAGAAAGGACATGAAAGATCCTATGACCAAGTCTTATGATGGATACAAGGAAATGGTGAGGCTCTAATGTCTCATTCCTAGGACATCCTAGCAGAAGACTAAGGACAGCTGCATCTTAGAACTCCTCCTATTTCAATGTTCTTTCCTAGTTTATCCAGCAGAAGCTGAGTCCAGTAACAGAGAGAAACAGCCTAGAGTCTGTATTCACAACTCTCGTAGGAAATTAGCAAGGAGTTCTCTATTAAAGGGGACATAAAGGAGATGCACCCCTCACAGGATGAAATTTTGGCATTCATAAGTGAGTCCTTCAATACAAGAGAAGTGCTATAAAACCCCACATACACCAATCTGTAGCCTGAATGATTTAAAAAATTAAGTGTCCAGGGATATTTGTCTAGTTGGTTGAATGTAAAAATACTTCAGAGACTCTCAAAGAGGGAACATACCAGATTCACCGACTGGGCTTTTAAAAACTACATCCTCAGAGGGATTTTCTCACATATGCTGAGGGGAATTGGGAAGGGATGAGGAAGGGATGCCAAAATCTCATGAGACAGAAGGGTGAGGTACTATGGAATTTCAATAAAGCCCACCTATGAGTCTAATATCCCCACCCATCCCCTGCTCAGCCTCAAGCTGCCTGTGTGAACACAAAGCTGATGCCATCTCTAGGATACAGGAAGCATGAAATATATGTTTTTTCAACAAATATAATGTTGTGTTATAACAAAATAATTAAAATGTTATCCTTTAAGGAGTCCCTCTATGTACAAGTCGTCATGCTCAGCATTTCACAACCACAATCCCATTTACTCCTCACAACAGCTGTACAGAGTAAGTCTTGCCATTTGCCTTTTAAAGACAAGTGAGGTTTATAAAAAGAAATCCCTACCTATAACTTACCAAAATGTCACAGAGCTGGTAAGTGACACAACGGGTGTTAGAGGCCTGTACAGTTGTGTTCATTCAATCCTTCTTCACCAAGCTCTTAATAGTCACCCGATATATTCCAAGCACTGTTTAGGTAACGGCTAAATGCACCCACATTCCTGAGTGCAAGTAAAAATTATGGCAAGGAGAAAGAGGAGTTTCCTTTCCAGCCATCTCTGCTTCACACATCTCTTTCTAACTCTGATCCTCAGTTTATCCAGGACACACACCTGCCATATTTGTCTATTTACTGGGAACATCCTCCTCCCTACCTGCTATATATGTGGAACCTGCCACATACATGGACAATGTACCATCAACATGATGCACTGCCAGAACTTTGAAAGCTGCCGCAGAGTCTTTAGTGTTTCTTGAAAATCACAGACCACCTGGCCCACCACGATGCTCGATTCAGTTTCGCTTCCTTGTGTTTTAGAGCAGTGCTTTTCAAGCTTAAATATTACTGGAGGGCTTGGGGAGAAACAAACCACCAGGCTCCACCCCCTGAGATTCTGATTCAGTGGGTCTGACACAGGCCACAAGGATTTTCATTTCTCACAAGCTCCCAGCTGCTGCCATGGCTGCTTTCCTAGGATCTCATTTCAAGTAACACTGTTCTAGAAACTTTTGGCTTGGAAAGGGATGTGGGGAGGACTGTGGGGTAAATGGAGCCTGATTGTTAAATTGTATATTCTAGAGTCAAGGCCACTTGAATACATAATTCAGGACTTCCATGAGCTGATCATTTTAGTGTTTGCTTATTTGGGGTTTTCTGCTTGCTTGCTACGTAACCAGGTCAAGTCATTATATTTTTCTTTATCTCAATCCCTATCCCCAGAGGGGCTAATTTTGAAAAACTAAAAGCTCCTCAATTGGCCTCCTTTTCTCAGGGTCCATAAAAGATCTTTCACCTGTGCTGTCCACCTGCCTGGCTTTCCATGGGCCTGGTGGGGCCAGGTCAGCTCCATGCTCCAAGCCAATAACAAAACAATGCCAAGGACCACATCATGCCCAAGGAGAGGAGGTCTGTCATCCAGGGGAGGGACCAGGGGAGGGACCGGGCATAAAGAAGGGCAGGGGAGGCGGAAGGAACTGTCAATACCTCTATTTAAAACCAGAATGAATCCAACATTTATGTCCAGAAAAACAAAGGAAGGAAAAAGGGAGGGAGGAAGGGAAGAATTGATTCAAAGTTCTGGACGGAATGTCCCACTAAAAGCTGGACAAATAATAAGCATATGCCTGAACCACACAAGGAACAAAAGCAGAAGACAGACAATTTTGTGCCTGCTCTACAGAAACCAGTCAGAAAAGATCTCCTATGAACAGGGAGCCGTCACTCTCCCCGGTATGAGCTGCAGAGGCAGAAAGGCTTCTGGCTGGACACACACGCACAGACACACACCCTCGGGGCAGAATACGTGAGCAGCACACGGACACCAAGTCTAATTGCCGCTGGATGAACAGAAAAAGATGCTAAATAAAGCACATTAGAAATCCTTCCCTACCTAAAGAAGCCATCAGCCATTTCAATTTCACTTTTTATTTGTTATTTCGAAAAAAAATAAAAGGACACTTAGCAAGTGGCTATCGCCCAGATCTCCATGAGTGCTTCTTCACTTTGTACCGCATTTATAAACTAAATGTGATTGGAAATCAAACTGCTCCAAATAATTGCCTTCCAGATTTTTTTTTATTCTAAGGTTTAAAAAACAGCGAAGTTGCTTTCTTTTTTTCCCTGAGATTTGAGCCGGTGATGTGCCCCCCCCTACACTGGGGGACCCACCAAGGAAAGGAGAAGCATTCATAACACAAGTTAGGTGTTAGCCCCTCACTGGTTGCTGGAGCATTTCAGGTCTGAAGCAGTTTTTCATAACCCTGCAGGCAGCGCTGACTCAAACCACCTGCCGTCAGCGACTGGTTATGGCCCCGTCTCAATAGTTGCTACAGAGAGCATCTCAGAACAAGAGGGGAGAACTGGAACTAGCCTTTGAAACATTCTACTCGGGATTCTTCATTGTAGAGATGAGGCAACAGATTTTCCAAGAGACCGGAGGGATTCCATCAAGGCCACCCAGCTATTGGATAGCAGAGCTGAGCCAAAACCAAGAACACAGATCTGACTACCAGCCAGTGTTCTTAACTTAATTGCGCAGAAGCATGTCCCCCAATTAAGTGGAAGCAATGCTCTAAAAAAAAAAGTGGCCCTTCTGCTCCAGATCAGCAAGGACTTCAATACTGACTTGAGAAAACTGAACAGGAGCACTGGGTGTCAGGACTCTGAGATCGGGAAGCCCCCTAATCCATAGTGAGCACACACTGTATTACTTCTTTTGTTATTTGTATTCAAGTCTGTCTTCTCAGAAGGCTGCATTCTCCACCAGGAAGGACCGTCTTGTTCATCTCTGTGGCCCCCCACAACCAGCTGCTTAGCATAGACTTTGTACAGTACACCTTTTTCTAAAAAAAAAGAATGAGTGCCCAAAACTCATTTTGGCAGAGTATGGGTGGCAAAGATGCTCTATAGATTGAGAAAGGAAACAAAAATAATTATCTGCATTTCCTGAAACAGGAAAACCAGGGAGAACAGTGGCCTAGGTATGGAGAATTACCAGAGCTTGGGGTCTAGATTGATGCACATTTTTCTGGAGCCCAGTCATTTAATGATTTCCCTTTCTTTGCTTTTTAGGGCATTTGTTGTCTTAATTGAAAACCCTACATACCTCTGATCAACCACTGTCCTTCCTAAGAGACCAGCACACAGGCAGTCCCTTTGGAAAAGCTTAATCAGTCCTAATTGAGTGACAATATTAACCCAGATTAATTAGACTTTTAGTAAGTTGTCAACACCCTTCAAGGTAACTTGGGCTCTAACTCCTCTATAGCCTTCACGGGGAGTAAGTTTCGGGTTCTAAAACCTGGAAATTCTTCCAGTGACCAGTAAGGTCCCTTTCTTCTCAAAGACCTTCACTCCATTGCCTTTTTATTGCCATACTAAACACAAATCAAAGCAGAACATCAGACTCCAAGGAGGATCACAGAATTTCACAGTTCAAAAACGCTATTTCTGTAGTGTTTGTACAAAGAAGCAATCTGATGTCAGCTTGTAACCCCTGGATGGGGTCCCCATCTCAGAAAAGTGTTATGCATTCCCGGAAACCAAAAGCATCCCCAACAGAAGCATAATAAACCGTCTTCAGGTCTAAAAGTCACTGAATCAAAAACATACAATTAAGCCTCTTAAATCAAGTTTTGTCACTGTAGTAATCCAAATATACCCTACGTTTCCAGCCACTAATTTTACCACCATAAACTCTGTCTACAATGGCTTAACACAGATAATTGGCAGCAAAATTTGCAACCTACTCTCAAGGTACTTTATTTTGCATATGATAAATAAAAGCATCATTTTTTAAAATACCACCATATTCTTGCAAAACGTCTTTGAGTAAAGAACCCAAAATCATCTGAAGGTGTCCTTTTATGAATAGTCTCATGCTTTGGTGACACGTAGCATGCAGGTATTTCCATCCCCATTTTAGAATGAGGAAACAGCCTCAGGGACTTGAACTGAGTCAGTCCTGAGGCTGAAATAGAAACCAAACTTCAAGATGACCTTGAATCAAATCCATCCAGAAAAGAAGGTACAAATCGATAGTGACACTTGGTTAGCCTAATGTGACTCCAGAAAATAAACCAAAATGGCCTCATAAAAAACACAAATCATTGTCAAATCCTCAGTATTATCACACATATGCCATTACCTTGGCAAATTAACCACACGAGCGTGTGTTTGGGTACAGCCATATGTTATATATGCTCTATCTATGCTGCCTCATTTCCCTTTCTAAGTGTAATCCACAGAACACTAAAATGACTGTCTCACAAAATTACTTGCTCCAGTAGTACTTATTCTTAGATGTTGCATTTCATTTTAAAATCTATTCAAAAGCATTTGTTAATTCATTTATTAGGATCAGGGGCATCGTCAGAGGAAACTGATCATCCGATGGAAAACAAAATCACTTTTAAAGACATCTTCTGAAGACCGAGGGACCCCATCAAGGCCCCTCAACCATCCAGTAGCTAAGCTGGGTCAAATCAAGTACTATGGACTACCAGCTATGCCCTTAACATCAGTGTACAAAATCGTGAGCCCAGTCAAGTGGAAAAATACTCTAAACTAAAAGCAGCCATTTCACTCCCAGATCAAATACTCCTAAGACTGACAAGACAAATTTAAGAGGAGCACTGAATGCGTGAGTGAAAACTTCTCCTCAAAAGACCCTGTTCTCTTCCTCAGCCAGCTCCTCCTCTGCCATGTATTTCATGCCACTAGGATTTCAAAGCCCAGTGAATTTGCAGTCAGTTGTAAGGAGAAAAAAAGAACTGAAAAGTCTGGCTGCCATCCAAGTGCCCTTCCTGAGATATGTTCAACCATCTCTGCCCTTGTGGGAAGCAAAGGAGTAAGAGAAAAGGAAGAGAAAACATGGAAGAGATGGGAGAGTGGAAGTGTGTGCCCGTAAAACCTGCACCCAGTCAGAAATTGTGGGGTACAATACAGCTGAAGTGGTAAGCGTCCAAAACAAAAAAGAAGAAAACTCAAAACTGCCAACTCAAGTGAATGACAAAAATCACAGAGTATTCATTTGACTGATGAGTAACCTAAGGCTCTCCAGTGAGTTGGGAGAGGTCATTTAATTTTATACACATGATCTGTGAAGGAACCTAGATTCTCTCATTCCCACTGAGCCCGTCATTCCAACTCCCTAAGCTAAATTCTTTCTGCTAAAACTGATGAGAACTTGAAGGATTCTTGGGACCATAGTTTCAACCCAGAAAACACAAGAAGACCCTCTTTCCACTGCATTGAAATTATGCTTTCTTATCTCTTTGTCCCTGTAAGCAGGAGGCTCTGTGAGGGCAGGGACTGGAACCTTCTGGGGTGCCTAGCACAGTACCTGGTCGGTAGGCATTTGGCACATCTTTTACTAAATAGACGATTTGCCGTGGTGTAATAAAACCTAAATTCTACTTACACTTATGGGAGAGAAGTACATCGAAGGAATCTGCCCACCTGGTAGCTTCTTCTGTAGATAATCTCCTAGGAAAAAAGAAACAGCTCTCTTGAATACTTCTGAAATGACCTCCTCTCCTACAACCACCACCATGATTTGCTCATGAGAACAAATGAAAACAGTGGGGTCGGGTGGGGGCGGTAAATGGAGACCACACTTGGATTCCCTGAATTCTGTCCCTGTTTCTTAAGCCAATGAGGAAAGCCCTCAGGATTGGAATTCAGTGTATTTGGTATACTGGCTTTCAGGCTAAAAAACAAAGCTCAGTAAGTGCGTGATGTAAAGATGTCAAGATAACAATGGAAAGAAACTGGTCTTGGAGTCAGAAAAGTTAGTGTGAGCTCCTGACTCCATCTCTTACTGTCACCTTAATTTTTTCACTTCTGTAAGGGGTATTACAACACCCATCCCAGGACCCTTTGAGAGTCAAACAAGGTAATGTTGGTAACGTCTTTCACAGTGCCTGCCCAGTACAGGCACTGGATCCAGATTACCCGAATCTGAGCACATTTTTAGAGTAGATTTGAGTGTTTGTTTCCCAATTAAGAGCTCAGATTGACCACTAAATAGAACCAAAAATATCCTTCACCACAGTATTATAAGAGTGGTAGACAGTATGGGAAAAGGAGTAAAAGGAAAGTCTCTTTTCTGAGTTGAATCATACATTTTGCAAAGGAAAATAAACGTTCTCTCACTCACATTCAGGGATAAAAAAAGGAGCTTCCAAAAGGCAGGAATTTATTGTCACTTGGCTCATCTGGTCAACAACTCACTGGAGAAGAACGGGTTCTATAGCCCAGCCATGAGCACCCAGTTGTGGGCACCCTGGGCGTGCAGGTGGCCGTACTACTCACTTTAGAGCACGGTTGGGTTTGTCGGGAAGAATAGCTGTGAAATCACTACACGAATCTGACTTGTGAGACAGGCATCCCAGTCGAGTCCTCATCCCTTTGTTCCTACAACAAGCACAGGGGCAGAAGGACGGAGGACTGTCACCCCACCGGCTGTCAGCTCAGAGCAGCTGCTGCAGGAGCCTGCGTGGCCACCCTGACCCCCTTCCCTCCCCAGGCAGCCCCGATGATTTCATGAGCAAGAGGAGAGGCACCTAGAAGACCAAGGGATATACCCTCTCCCTCTCTCGACTCCCAGAATAGTAAGAGATACCCTACCCCTAGAGGCTTCATGCTTTTTAAAGCTGACACACAAGCTGACGGTAAGTCAATGAAGGTCGTTAGCTTGGAAGAATTTCTAAATTAGGATTCTCTGTAGGGAAAGGAAATACAGTGATGATGAAATAACAGTCCACATTTTGCCTTCCCACTAGGAGGGCAAAGTAGCAGTAGCCACAGCGGCTCCTGAGAGCAAAGCCCCAGAAGTGGTGCCCACACGGAAAGTAGAGGGGTGCCGGCACAGTACGGGGGTGCATATCATAGAGTCTCAGAGCACAAAGCATGGGGCTTCGCAGCAGCTCAGTTCATCCCACAGACCTGAGGATATAGGCGAATGACTACAGACCAACAAGGACCAATCCCTACAGGTCAGGAGAAGAGCAATTGGTTCCATTAGCAATTAAGAACCAGTGCCCCCCATCAGTTCTTTTATCTACTCAACTAAGCTCTCATATTCCTAGTTAGATGTTGGTTTATTGCAATCCGCATGTTTAAAATTTTAACATGCATGTTTAAAATTCTCATATTTTTTATCTTCCTAAGGACCAAACACATAAATGGTTATCTGATGTGGAGGGTGCAGTGAGAAATGGTGCTAATGTCTCTTCCTGACTGCTAACACTAGCCCCCCCTTCACCTTTAACCAGATTGGCAAACTGCAGCCCTGAAAGATACCTGTTCATGTAAATCGAACACAACACCCATTCATTTACACAGTGTCTAATGTCAACTGTGTTTTTTGAGCACAAGGGCAGAATTGGGTGGTTGCAACACAGAGTGTATGGCCCATAAAACTAAAAATATTTACTCTCTGGCCCTTGACAGAGTAAGTTTACTAACCCCAGACCTTTAACCATGGCCCATGGAGGGCAAAGGTGAGTAGAAGGGCTTTGGTATAATCAGATCAGAACTTGAAAGTGACTCATAAAAAAAGACTTCGACACATACACTGGCAACCATTTGCCAAGCAAATAGTCCTACAAGATCTCATTCTCCATATTGGAAAGGACATCCTTTCAGCCTGGCCATCCTTTCCTCTTTTTCACAAATCCTGGGCATGGGCAGAGACAGTAGAAGTCATGCAATTCAATCTTTTCCTTTTACTTCCAACGGGTTTTCATCCTTGACCCTGCTAATTGTTCACAGAAATCTTATCCAATGAATGCTTCCCAGGATGGTATTATATTTGGCAAGGATGGACAGCATTTGTATTCCACAGCCCATCTCCAAGCTTTTTAAGGCTAGGACATCCAAGTGCCCAGAAATAACCCCACTCCTGCAGAAAATGGGGCCTGTGTGTCCTGTGCTCCTGCCCCTCATCTCAGCCAAGTGCATTATGAAGTCATCGATTGCATGGCATTTCAGCACATTGGCTATAGCCATTCTCTCGCCTGGGGCAGCAAGCTCCTTATGACCACTCTTACTCATCATAGGATGCTCTGACACCAGGCCATGCGAGCAACTGATCAAGGGCCCCTGAGTCATCACATTCCATGAATTCAAGTAAAGGTCTTGCTCAGGCTGCACCACAGGCCAAAATCCACCTTTCAGGGAGTCAGTGGTGCCTCAGAATCATCTATCATAAGACAGTCAGATTGATGCCCCCAAAGAGTAACTAAGAGGTTTCAAAAAATGGCAAATCCATGCAAACCACCTAACAAAGTTTAGCAGGGGCCATTGTAAAGGGGCTACTTGTTATCAAGACAACAGTGATTCTCCCAAGTAGTTTGCAAAAATCTTCCACAAAATACTCTTTGGGGCAAAGTGGTTTTGATTTTCCATCTTGTCTAGCTGAGACCTGAGTTACACCCTCGTTAGGTAGGTCCACAATAATGGGAGCAGAAGCAAGAGTCAAAGGTTAAAGTTACCAAAAAAAAAAAAACTTGCCCTCATATTTCTGCCCCATTCCAGTACCTTATAGAGGTCCCTAAAGGGTTCCATACAAGCTCATGCATAGTCCCACCCATAGTAAGTCCTGCTGGGAGCTAGAAGAGCTGGGTGCTAAGACAGGCCTTGCTTGCAAGGTGATAACTTTGCAAGTAGCACCCAGAGAAGGACGACACAGTCCACGCAGGGGCCTGGGGGGATGGATGCAAGTGAACCACCCATGGGATTAAAGATGAGAAGGCTCAGGGCCGGCTCAAGCAGCAGGGAGTGGGAATGTGGAGAAAGAGGAGAAGGGTGGGGCAAGAAGACAGGTTAGCACCAGTTACCTGCGTGGCATCAGTAAAGCGGCCATACAGGCACCCGCTTACGATTACCCCTCTGGCTGCTGTGCAGGGACGTCAGGGCGGGAGGTAAGACTGCGGGGCACAGGGATTTACCCTTTCACGTCCACTCACCTAAAATCAAAGAATCTGCTGTAAGCCGGGGCCACCCTCTCTGACTGCACTACAACTCCTCTCAGATGGCTCATTACCATCGGAATACCTCCCCACCGGCAGCCCCTTCCCCACAAATGTCTGCCTGTCCTGCACGCAGACAACCAGCCAAGGCGGCACAAGAGCAAAATGTTGGTTGGCTTTGCATTGCCGCCCGTTGCCGGAGCTCCTATTTCCCCAACCACCAGCCACCAACAGTAAAGTGGGACACACGCTCCAGGGAGGGAGGCAGGGGCCTGGCAAGGTGAAAATTACTGTTCTCTTTGTCTTTCTCAAGTGAGGCCCAAGTGGCCAGCGAGCGGTGGTTGAGGGAGAGGTCAGCACTTGCTCCATAAGCATTTGATTGGCTGCCAGTCTGATTCTCACCTCCCCCCAAGGGAACCTGTCCCTGGAGGTGATCACGTGCACAGCCTTGGGAGGCGGGAGCAGGAAGAAGGTTGGAGTAACTCCAAGGGAGGCTTGTCAGGCACTGTCACCACACAGGCTTGCTCCTGTGCAGGGATCACACACATGGGCAGAGGAAATGAATATGCAAGTCATTCTTTCTTGCCCGTATGGAGGACGCCTAACCTTCCACTAACTGGGGACTGGCCAGTTAGTGACCTGAAGCAGGGAAGGCATCAGGGAGAAAGGAGGTTGAGGTTGATGGCTGATGGACTGGTAATCATCTCTCCCTCCTGGGGGTGCCACACTCCAGGCTTCAAACCCTTTGTTCCCACAGAACTGACCGGAAGAGGCACGTGAAGAGAGCAACCTGTCCATACAGGGCCCTCCTGGGGAACCCTGACACCAGACATAGAATCCATTTTAAAAGAAACCTAATTTCGATAGATAAGGCCCCTCCCTACACAATCTACTCCACTGAAATTACTTGGTATCACCCAGAACATCTCACAAACACTTTTTTAAATGCCTTCTCTAATAATACTATAATTACTAGAATTAAAAGATTGCTTGGTAAAATTAAAAATAATGAGTTAGATTTTGTATAAAGGCTCACCCCCAGGAGACTGAGGCTGGACTGTATCCCCTGGCAGCAGGGCCATTTCATTCATCTTTGTCCCAACTGTGCTTCCACCTGATCGCCCAGAAGTCAGGACATCAAATCCCTCTACGACTGTGAGGGTCTCTAGAAATCACTATTTTGGGCACCTAAGCCTCACTGTCTCTTGCTTGTGGGATATAGCTCCAGAGGAGGAGGAAGTCTGGGCCAGGGGCCTTCATTATTCTGGAGCTGAGCACAACCTACCCCCGGTACTACTACCCCCGGACACAGCAGACGAGGTCATTTGGGGCAGGTGTCACCAGGCCTCTTGTCACTGCCGTCTGGCTCTCCTGCTTCACACCACTAGCCCACACTGGCTTGCCAGGCTGCTTAGATCACTGCCTCTCTCTCTTCCAAACCAAGCACTGTCCACCATTGCCCCTCATGCCCTCCACCACTCCTTCAATCTGCTTAGCCTTGGATTTGTTTAAATAAGACCCTGCAGGACACTCTGACCCCAGATTCCTCATTCATCCCCATATCTTGGGGCTCTTAGTCCATTTGGCCTTGACTTCTAGGGGACAGAATTTGGGGTTAGCAGAGCCCAGGAAGGCCAAGGGTCTGATTACTCCCATGGTACATGCCCCCTCATAGGTAGCCATCAAGTTACAGGTGATTCTGGGGCAGGCAGGGTGGGGTATAATGGAAAAAGAAGATACTCAAGGCAAAAATAAGGTTAAAATCAAAGGGCAAAGATTTATAAAGAAGGGAAGAGAAACTAAGAACCTCATCAGGGAGAAAGCAATCAATATGCATAGAGAGGCAGGTTAATTAAATATGGATAATGCAATCAGCCCACATGGGTACCTCCAAGAGGAAAGAGAAAAGCAAAAGAAATACTCACTGTCTTTGACTAGTCCTCATGGCCTGTGGGCCTTGCCAACTGGATGGTCAGAGAGGCTGCAGGTTAAGGAGCTCTGGGGAAAGAGTAGATCTTTCTTTTAGCAGTCAAATCCTCAGCACGTGAAGGGCATGTGTGCGTAGACACACAGGCACACTCGCATGCATGCATACACACATATACACACACATGCATGCACAACACACCTCCTACCACTTCAGCTGGGCAGCAAGCGGCCCGTGAAAGCTCTCCTCTCTGCTTGTCACATCCAGTAAATACCGAAGCAGCCCACACCCAGCGGGCGGTGGCTCAGCTCCTGGGCACCGTCTGCACGCCCATCCTCATTGGCAGGATGCAGGAGGTGCCCTGAGCAGAGCTAGCCTGGCACTCCCCCTACACCTTCCTCCTCAGCCTCACTAACCTGCTTTCCTGCTCCTCTGGCTGCAGCTCAGGGAGAGGTTCCCACAGCCCAAAGCTGCCTCCCTCTGCACCCAGAGGCTGTGCTGGGGGCAGCGCCGCAGTTTGTGTTAACTCTTTCTGGTCACCAATGAGCTGAATATCAGGTGTCCAGGGGCCCTCTTCTAATGAGCTCTGCTGCTGGCTGAAGGCTGGTTGGTGCTCAGGAAGCAGGGAGCACAAAGATCTTGCCCCAGACAGCTGCTGACAGCAGGAGCCCAGCCGAATCAAATCTCCTAATGAGCCAGGAGGAGGGGGGCTGGCTTGCTGGGTGTGATGTGATGTGATAAATGCAGAGAGCAAGAAAGCTACGGGGCAGGTCACACATCTAAATTCCACCCCCTTTCTCCCAGTTTCTATTGTGCTGCACTACCAAGGCAAACGACACAGCCCTGAAATTACTCCCCCCCCTCCTCTTCTCGGTTGTCCGCCTTACTCTACAGAGGCATTGCTCCCCAGCCCATCTCCACTCCCACCCCCTGTGCCAACCACACCACTCCTCACTTCTTAATGAGAAATTTCCACCTCCTCTCCTCCCCAAACATGAATATTTCCAACTCTGTGCTCCTGGATTTTCCTACAGTGGAAATTCACCTCTCTCCCTCATCCATCACCTAGCAACTTCCCCCTACTTGCATTTGTTACAGAGTGAGACTTTTCGCTTTGTTCTGCCCAATCTGCACATTATCTCTATTTTTCTGTCTTGTACATTTTTTTTTCTGTAGGAAAACCACCTTACCCACATGGATCTTCACGCTGCCTGTTTCAGTTCCAAAAGGAGGATTCTCTCTCCCTGCTAGTACAGTAGTTCTCCGGGTGTGGTCCCTGGACCAACAGGGTCAGGATCACCTGGGAATGTGTTAGAAATGCAAATTCTCAGTCTCCACCCCCAGACCTGCAATTCAGAAACTCTAGGGATGGAGCCCAGCCTTCCAAGGTGAGCCTGATCCAGGCTAAACTTTGAAAAACACTGCCTTGGGATAACGTGTGCCTCTCCTCATTCCACTCTCGGGGTCCAAGGCTGAGTTTCCGGCTCCCACTCAGCAACTAGCTCCAAATGTACCTAGTCTTTGCTGCAAGCCGGTTCTGAAACCCAGAAGGCAGCCTCTACTAGAGGAAGAGGAAATCTCTATGGAAAGTGATAGCTTTACAATAAAGATACTAGATTCTGTTTGTTTAACCTTTTGCAATGTAGAAAGCATTTTAACATATTGCCACTCAACAACCTCATGCCATGGACAGAGAAAGCGTTATTACCCTTGTGTTACAGATGAGAAAACTGAGGCTAGACAAGGTGACATGCCTCTTTCAAAGTGGCACAACAACTAAGAGGCAGCCCAAGGACCAGAACTTATTTTCTTACAACTCTTACAGCAGAGCTTTCCCACAGCGTCATGCCAGGACCCAATCTTTCCTGGCAGATCTACTGGTGCATAACCTGTATTCTCGTGGTGACACGATCCTGCTGCAACCACACACTGCCTGATGATAGGATGAAATAAAGTTCTGACACTGCCTCCACAGTGACTCATTGTCTTTCTCTGAAAATGCCCGCAGTGGCCCTCGTTAGGTAAAGGGAACTTAGTGTTATAAAACGAGATGCAAAAGAAACGTTTTCCATCCCTCACACCCCATAGTCCCTGATGCAAATTGGGGTTTAGAAGTGAAGCGTAAAGAGAATCCTTTACTTCCAGACATTTGCCTAATACACTGTACCATAAGAAACAGGTGCACAGATAAACTGGTGAATTAAAGCCCATCAATAAGTACGTCCCTAATCCAAGTTACGTCTACACTGTAAGATGAATCCACCTCTGGATTCCATGCACATAGCTGATGTTTAATGAGCACTTAGCATATGCCAGACACTGTGGAAACATTGCCTTTGTGTTACCTTATTTAATACTCACAACAAACTTACAAGGCCAAAATCTTTACCATCCCCAGTTTACAGATGGAAAAACAGAGACAAGTCATTTATAAGTGGCAGGCTGGTATCTGATACCAGACTTCAATCTTCTGCCCCTTACTTTAATACAAAGGTGGAGCCATCAGGGGACTCCCTTACCAGTGCTAAAATAGTAAAATTAAGGCCTCCTCCAAGTCTCATGCTGTGATGTGTGCCAACCAGGCTTTACAGGCTCTGAGGAGGACACAGGGCCAGGCTGCAGATGGGCCCAAATCTCAAGTGGAAGCTGACCAAGCATCATAAGAGCCTCCACTCAGCCTTTAGAGAAATAATATAGTCACAGGAGGTCAGTCAGCCAGCCCAATGTTTAAGGAAAGATAAAATAGTTAATAAAGTTTTGAAAGAATGAGAATCTAAAGAGCAGTGGAGCAAGAATGTGTAGACGTGCATCTAGCATGAGCAAAAAGAGAAAATTAAAATTAATCTGAAAGTTTTTTGACCAAAACGCTCCCAAACACCACAGTAACCACATAGCACCCTAGTTTGAGAAACACAGACCAAGTACAAGCCCTCTCTCAGGGGAGGACTCTACCTTAATCTTCCTTCCTGTAAGGGCAGGTGTACAAAGAATTCCAGAGGGTAGGGGGAATTAAGCTGAACCAAAGGGCCAGCATTTTAGGATGGGCCTCCTTCCTGAAGGAGAGAGACAGCGGCAGGCAAGGAGGCTGGCATGCTGATGGGATGGGCACTCACCTCCTTGGACTCTTCCCCAGGCTGAGCGCCGTGGCCCAGGGCTCTAGTGCTCTGCATTCAGCTCTGATTACTGCTCCTGAGTTCTGGCTGGCAGCTGGGCACAGGACATTGTCCCTGGCCACGACACATGGTTTCTCCCGGGCCAGCAGTCATTGCAGGCTCTGCTCTGGCTTCTCTGCACTGCACCTCCCTGCTTTTCCCCTTCTACGCTTGCTGCCCTTGGGAACCCCATCCTTCCAGGCACCCGCCATTGCTTCTCTCCAGAATCAGTCCTTCCATCCTGCCTGTCTGGAGCTCCAGATGGCTCCTCCAGAGGTCCGTTAGGCAACTCTACCCTTCTCAGACCCCACAGACCCACTGGGAACAACCACCTTTCCTTCCAAGTCCTCCATTCCTGCTGGGTACCCTATGGTTGCTCGTGATGTCACTCTGTCCTAGCCCCTCAGTGCAGGTATTTTTTACTTCTTTTTCTCTAGTCCCCTTGATGAACTGGTTTTTAAACCTTGTCATTGTATTTCTGAAACATTTCTCACCTTCATCCCCTCCCATCCATTGACACTGCCGAGTCAGAGGTTATTTGGCAGAGCACGGTGGATGCCCCTTCCGCCCCCTCGTAAACAACTGATCTTCCTGCCCCATTTCATTGCCCTCCCACCCCCACAAACCTCCTAGCACACCACACTGCCACCAGAGTCTCCCACTGAACAGATACCATAAAGTGAATCAGCTGTATAATAATTTCTGATGGGCTCCATCACAACACCTTGTCCTGACATTCCAATAATTCAGCCTCATTTACCCCTCCAGTCAGATACCCTATTGTGCACACATGTGCACACACATGCATGCAGGCATGCACACGCACCCCGGATTCTCACTCCCTCTGCCCAGAATGTCCCCACCCTTGATCTGCCTCTTAACACCCAGCTCCTTCTCTAAACCCAGTACCTCCAAGCTAAAAATTCTCCTTTCCAAAGCTTTCTCAGAACTTCTTCAGTGAGAATGAATCCCTCCATCCCGACACCATCACGCTGCTGTGTGATTCTCTGACAGTCACATCACAGGGGGTAGTTTATCTTTGTGCTTTGTTTTCTGATCCTCCCAAATGCTGTGTCTCTACAAAGACAGACACTGTGACCTATTCCCCTTCCTATCAATTCCCATTGCCTCATATGGAGCAGGTACTTAATACATTCAGCTGAGTTTGATTTTCATGAAAAAAATCTGAAAAAATTCCTCAGGATTCCATGTGACAGAAACACGATAGACTTCCGCAGTCTCCAGGTCAAGACTGAAGTCAGTCCAGTGATAATGACACTCGGGGGCAGCATGGGTACCTAAGGCCTTCGCAATCATTCCCAGCAGCCCAGTCAAGGCAGGACTCAATTAATCACCAGCAAAAGGAGCACTTGGCATTATCACACAGGCCAAAAAATGCACTTACACTGAACATAAAGGGAATTAAAGTCAGCAATATAATACTTTTAAAAGCCATGACAGTGGAGGAAGTTTATTGCCAAATGCCCATGTGTGTTTATTTAATCAGCACACCACCTGGGATAGCACCACATTAAAAGCTTTCAATGAAACAGTCATTTGGGTATTAGATTTGAATTCTGGTCAGGATGTTAAAGCTCTTTCGCAAATCTTTTAAAAACAATTTCCACTTTGTAGCTTCCTAGTAACAGTAGAAACATGAATCAACATATGCTGCATTGATTTGGGGTTTCCATGGAGACTGGAAGGACACAGGGAGGACAGAAAGAGGCCACTTGGCCCAAAATTCTACTAGAAAAAAAAATACATCTCAATTTCATTCCTCTGAGCATTAGCAGCCTCATTTCCTGTTCATCAGTTCAAGCATCCAGATACTTAATTTGTAATAAGCCTGCTCGACTTCTCACGAGGAACATCAGCGGGAACGTGGAAAGAAGTCAGCAGCTAAAGGGGAGGGCCCATGAGGTCTGCAAAGAGAACCTGAGAGGCACAGGACCTAAAATCAGAAGAAAGGACCTCTGGTCCCAACTCTGCCATTAGCTCTGTGACCCTAACCACCCTAATAGCTATGTGATCACTGACTAACATAACCAAGAGCTTTGAATTTCAATTTCCTCATCTGTAAAAAACAAATTAACACACCTGCCCTTCAGGGTGATTATAAGGAAGAAACGAGAAAATCTGTGGGAAGGAAAATGCTTTGCGTATTCTCGTATACCCTACCCTATTACAGACGGTCCCCGACTGACAATTTTTTGACTTTACAATGGTGTGAAAGTGATACACATTCAGTGGAGACCATGCTTTGAATTTTGAATTTGAATGTTTTGCCGGGCTAGCCATATGCAGTCCAATCTGCTCCCGGGATGCTGAGCGGTGGCAGCGAGCCCATTAGTCAGCCACACCAGCCTGGGGGCAAATAACCAACATACCATTCTGTTTTTCACTTTCAGTACAGTAGTCAATCAATCACATGAGATATTTAATACTTTATTATAAAATAGGCTTTGTGTTAGATGCCCGACTGTAGGCTAATGTAAGCGTTCTGAGCACATGTAATGTAGGCTAGGCTAAGCCGAGATGTTCAATAGGTTATGTGTATTCAAGGCCTTTTTGACTTATTTCCAACTTAATGATGAGTTTATCAAGAGGTGACCCCACTATAAGCTGAGGAAGATCTGTACCATACTTGGTGATGCTCTGAACTTCCCTTTAAATGCAATTTTGCCAGTGAGCAGGTATATGCCAAAAAAGACTTAGGGAGGGTAGACTGACCTGAAAAAAAAGGAACAGTTTCAATAGATGCCCGTAAGAGTCCAGATCTGGACCTGTGCGCAAGTTACACTCTCTAAGTGTCATTTTCAGCATGGATGAAATGAAGATAACAGTATCAATGTCATATGCCTGTTACGAGGATTAACTATATAATGTAATCAAGTGTTTGGCGCAATGCTTGACAAATGACAAAGGAGGGTTTCATGTGCGCCGCTGTTACCAGCCGTATCAAGTATTTCATCATCTGTAAAACAGGAACTAGAATTCCTATGACCTCCTTGCTTCACACGGAGGATCACTTGGATGATTATCTGCTCCGCTTTTTGATAAGCTGTTTGGGGAAAGGCACTAAATAAAGAGAATGTTATTACATAAAGATTCATGTTTACCACCTGCTAACCGAGGTGACACAAAAACACATGAAATACGTTTATAAAGGTTTTCAAGCTTCTGCATGGATGGAGGACTACACAGCCTCTGTTAACCTTTCTCATTTTCTTTTGTTCTTCATGAGCCTTTATTTGCCTCCTTAAACTCACTGAAGCCTTTTCTTCCTTCTATTCTCTTTCCTTTATTCATCATCTTTATGCTTCTCACTCTCAGTGTGTCTAGGAGGACCTTTAAAGTTAAACTTTGGGGGCTTTGGAGTCTGAACTGCAATTGTTCCTTAGGTTTCCTAGAATTAAATGGTGAAAATGATACAAAATCCAGAGATATTATAGGATTACAGGACTGTCTCTCAGACGATGATCATCAGTGTTGAAAAAAAGGTCTCTTAAGAAACACACTTCGGTCAGTGTTTCTGGCACCACCATCCACTGAGCAACTCAAGCTAGAAATAGGGAAGTAATTAAAGACAACTCCTTTTCTCTCATCTCTTCTAGTCAGCCAATTACCAATTCATACTGATGAAATCTCCATCATAGGCTTCACGTCTGTCTCCCCTCCATCCTTGCCCCTCTGCTCTGGTTCAAGTCCGGACTCATGGTCCCTGGTTCCTATCCTCACGGTCAGTGGTCTCTGTGATCCGGACTATGTCCTTAAGTTCAGCTTCACTCTGCAGCCATAATTTCTGTATAAATAACAAATATGACTATGTTCCCTTTTCCTCACAACCTGTAAACCCCCCTAGCCTAAAGATAAAGCTCAAGCTTTAATAAAGATCCAGACACATAAACTCCTCAAGAACTGGGTCCTGGCTATGTTAAGAGTAGCCCACCACTTCCCGGGTCTGTGCTTCCTGCCCTAACAACTCCGTACTGTTCACTGTCCTGGGTGCAATCATAGGCTCCACACCACCGGGCCTCATTACACCTTCCCCTCCTTCAAGCTGCACTGCAGGACCACTTACTACAAGCAGCCTCTCCTGCATACCCAGGTTCTGTAAATGCCCTCCTCCATGCTCCCAGACTTAATTCTTTACCTTAGCACCTGGCCTGCAACTCTCTTCTGCTAACCAAACTCCTAAATTCACTGGGGGCAGGAAAGTATATCCATTCATTCATTCATTCATTCATTCATCCAACCAATATTTAGTTATCTCCTACATGCCAAGCAATGTACATTACATTACCTACGTACATTACATAAGTAAAAGATGTACTTCTCATCTCTACAGCTCCCATACCGGGCATAGTGTCTGGTACCAAGAAGATGCTCAATAAATGATTGTTGAACCTATGTGGACCAACCAGCACCTAGGTGAGTGAGGTCATGCTTGGAGCAGGATGCTGGCTATAAGAGGAAGCTCAGAATCATAGAAATGGCACAAGTTCCAATGTCAGATGACAAGGGTCCAAGTTCCCACTCTGTCCCTTCATGGCTGGGCCATCTTAGTTTAAGACCTTGCTTTCTTATTTCTGAAATCAGCATTGCTAAAGTAATGCCAACTTCCTACTGATTGTAAGAATTCAATGAATATATAAGCAAACATGGATTGCAAATTATTGAGCTTTATGGAAACATGAATTCACGTGGAATGCACCAGTCATAGAAGGCAGAGGCCCCACACCAAATGGGGCCGGGGTGGAGGCTGCAGGAAAATGGGCAGCAGGGCCAGAGATGGAGAAGCAGCAGGACCTGGTTTTCAAAGCCCTGGGGCTGACATGTAAGTGCAAGGCAGTGCCACACTGCACTGTGGTCCTTTCCTCCTATTTCACGATGCCAGGACTCTGGTTATCAATCTCTTCCTCTTCTCAAGAGAACAAAAGCTTTACCAGTTGCTGTCAGGGTCTACAGCTGTGGAGAGAAAGTGGCTTCAGCACTCTCCCCCTCCTCTGAATACAAAATAAGCCTTTCTAAGCCTCCCTTTTTAATGACTTCAGTCAAGGGCTTTTATATCCTCCCAGTTCCATTCTAGCCACTTAGGGTCATGCAAAAAAGGAGACTCCACAGACCAAAGGGGGGGACGTGCAGCAACCGCGGCAGGCAGGAGTGGAGCGGAACCCAGGCCTCCTCGGGGTAGCTCTCCCGCTGGCATCTGCTCCTACCTTCTCGGAGCCCTCTCTGAAATGAGACAACTCGCTCCGGGGCCTGTGGGGGTGCACTTTCGTCTGCATGAGGAGCAGGGGGAGGGCTCAGGGCTGTGTGGGTGCACTCTGATGCACAGAGATGCTGAGAAAATTCTGACACTTTTCCTTGAGAAATAAGACCTGGTAGGAATCTGCCTTGAGCCAATCAGCATCTCTGAGACCCTGTTCCTTCCAGGACCTTTTATTGAAAAATTCGAAAAACCTTCTAGAAATTCTGTACAGTGCACTCTGATAAAGGTCCTGATGAGATGCTGAAGCTTATCAGACAGTGAAAAATATCCTAGTCCACCAAGCACAGGGAAGCAAGGGGCATTTCTAGTGTCTCTGGAGATACAGATGTTTGGACAAAGAGGAAATGAAAAAGGATAAAACAGAGAGCCTGGGATAAGACTGAGGAAGAAGTCATTATACACAACAACACAACATTATACGCAGCAGCATTGCTTTCACTTCTGTAGCTGAACTTGAACAAGTTTCTTAACCTTCTTGAGCCTCAATTTGTTCTGGGAAGTTGGAGGATTAAACAGAGTAATGTAGGGGAGGTTCCTAGCAAAGTTGGCCATCACGTCTTGATAATTGAGAACTATGATTATTCCTATTAGTTAACCCTTTCAAAAACCTTTGGAAATAAACTGGGCCCTTGTTATTGTACCCATTTTACAGATTATAAAAGGAGCTGTTAAGTAACCCTGAATGAAAAGCCCAGGGTAATTCAATTAGTGGCCTTAGGGAGACTTGAACACAGGACGACCAGGACTTTTCCATTCTGTACACATCTCAGCATATTCACTGCTGACCTACCACTGAGATCCACATTTGGAGGGGGTTTTTTAATGCAAATATGACAGGCTTGGCTAAACCATCCATCTGCACTCTCATTCCATCCCCTGGGAGTACCTAGCTACTATGGCTAGGAACTGTGTTCTTCAGGCACAAGTTCACTGACCCATGACAGAAAGACCTTGGCTTCTTTAGCAGATTGAAGTCAACAGAACAAAGACAATGAGGAAGTTCAGATTCCTTTGTGTGTTAGGCACTGTGTGGACTTTTCTTTCAGAAAGTGCCAAAGGATGTAGTCCCCTGGAGTGGCCTACCTTTGCCTGGCCATGGTGGGCTGCAGGCCACACTACACACACTATGAATCCCCACTCACCCCACTCCTATCGACCTTCCTCCAGAAAACCTACTCCAAAGATTGGGCAGTGAGCAAACAGTTAATAAAACACTAGTTTACCAGATTGATTGATTGCTCATGGGGGTCATCATCCACCAAATAGTAACAACAGCCATCCTGGGCATGATACCACACAACGTGTGTTTAGAGCATTGAACTTTCCTCACACTCTTCTATGATCTCCTGATAATAGCTGTCTTATCTGGAGATCAGTTTCTAGATCCTCCTCCATCTTCCAAGAAAGCCCTAAAGTTTTCCAAATCTATAGGAACAAATGATCCAAAAATAACCCAATTTACAGGATTGGGAAAGGCTATCCTTTTTATTGCACAAGTCTGAAGGCACACCAAAATCAGGATATATGAGGACCCGAAAGCCAGATTTTCAGTGTGTGTGTGAAACAATGGATGGATACTGAGTGACTCTAACACAGAAAAAGAGAATCCACTCTCCTCCTCCATGCCCCCAAAAAGTCACTACCTAGACAGCCCTGGGGGGACCCAGTTAGCTGATGCCAGGGACTCATCACCTCCTGTAAGTGGCGGCTGTGCCCTCAACTTGCTGCTTAGAAACTGGTGACCTGCCAAAAAAAAAAGATCTGTGGTTACCCATAGTAATGGATTCTATCTAAACTTACTGTGGGCACCGTTTCACAAGATAAACAAATAATGAGTCATCATATTGTATATCTGAGTCTAATAGAATGTTATAGGTCAATTATACCAGTTGGAAGAAAAACCTCTCATCCCAGCAGATCTAGTTTTAAGAATGTCTAAGAAAAATTTAAGAGAAAAAATTTAACTTTAATATTATTTTAGCATTGTATGTAATAATAAAAACCTGGAAGAAAAAAAAAAGAAATTCATGACCTATGGATGGATGTGTTCATTAATCAATGGGAGGAATCCTTTCATGACGTACGTGTATATGCAATCATCACATTATACACTTTAAACATATTACTATTTTATCTGCAATTGTACCTCAATAAAGCTAAAAAAAAATCAAAGAAACTGGTGATCTCCAGTGTATTTTAATCTCCCTCTGACTCATTGTGACTACGAGTCCTTCTGCATCGGAATGTGTCGCCAGCGTTAGTCACCAGCAGCACTGGAGACCTGCAGGCTGACTGGAAACAAAACAGATGCTGTGTGCAGCCGGCTGCTGTGCAGGCGACCCGCTCAGAACAACAGCAGAAAAAGACATGAATGAAACTACAAGAGATAGTGTCCCAGTCCAGATATCCACCTACAATATTTTCAGAGCCCCCGAAGGGATCTGAGCACAGAAACAACATCCCTTTGGAACAGAAAGCAGGTTTCAGGGCATCTGGGGAGTCAGGATTGAGAAAGAGGAAAACAAAAAAAAAGGACATGTGCAGCTTAGCGCCCACTAACTGGGCAGAATAGGCACATGCCTGCCTCCTCGCTCCTGGCAAGGGTGCTGGCGCAGCCCACTCAGTAGCTGTTAGAGGATGAATGAGGATTCTGGCTGGACAGTGCCTTTTCTGCTCTGAGGTGTCCTGCCCCCCTCAGCACCGTTTGCCGCTCGGGATAAGCAGAGCAGGGACCCAGTGGGGCCCTACTGAAGGAGCTGCCCTCTCTTACCTGTCTGGCGGTGAGCAGGGCAGCTGGAAGGTGTGGCTGGTCTGGGCCCCTGCTGGGCATGGCTCGGTGAGGCTCTGAGTGACAGCCAGCCACCTCCTGGTACGAGGCAGAGGTTGGCAGAGGGCCGGCCCACCTCACCTCCCCTGGGCGCCTAGCAGAGCGGCTGCAACATGCGGCTCCCCCTGGCTGGGTTCCTCTCGGCTTGTGCACAGGGAAGGAGCAGAGAGGCAAGGGAAGAGGGTGGGGAGGCGGAGGGAGGGAGAGGGGCACTCTGACAGATGATGCGCACTGCCTCGCGGAGTCGGGGGAGGACGGCAAACTCGAGCAGGATGGCACTGCCTGTGTGTCTCTCCTGCTGACAGCTCCTCACTGGCAGCTGCCTCCAAGGGGCCAGCTGCTCTGGAAATTCAGGGAGAGGCAGAGAGCAGGGGGTGGCAGGGGGGAGTGGGGGAGAGGTGCCCTGTGTGGCACAGCAGCGCAGGAGGTGAAGTAGGGTAACTGGCATGGGGAAGAGAGGATGACCTGCTTTGGCTCAAAAACACCAGGCTGGAAGCATCCACTCTATGAAGTGGTGTAGGGGAAAGACAAAGCCCCCACTCCTGGCCTGCCCTCAAGGTCGTCTCTCTTGGACAGCCAACAAGCAAGGCCATGCTGGCTCAGGAATCTGGAATGGCAAGGCAATTTAGATCAAGCATAGCTCCAACTCTCTCAAAGGATACAGTGAGATCGGCACAAAGGGGATAATGCATGAAATGGTCAGTGTCATTTATCACTCTACACGGCAGGCAAGCCTGAGTGCCCTTCTGCCCTCTGCCCGACCGGTGACCAGGGGAGTTGTGGTGACCAGAATGGGAATAAGAGGGAGAACTGGGAGGGGACGGGGTGAGTGTGTCCTGTGATGCTTCTGTCTGCAAAGTTCCGTTTGGAGGGTCAGGAGCAAAACTTCATGGGCAGCTTGGGCCAGTCCCTGGAGCAGCTTCTGAGCATGAGGGATAACCCTTAGCATCCAACCGTAGAGTCTACTGGACCTGCTACCCACATGCTGCCAGGCCCTGGAGCCGACAGTCATCAGCTCTATTCACAATGGCCACAGCCAGAGGAAGAGGCTGACAGAGGAATAAATAAACAAACAGTGGAAGCCGGAGAAGACCAAAGGAAGCTGCAGCTGGGGACCACTCCACAAGCAGAGCTAATGAAGAGAAGAGAGAGCGCAAATCAGGGCCGTCTCCAGAGGGAGGGGACAGGAGGCAGAAGTGGGGAGGAACGAGACTGCCCGTGACTGCAACAGATTTCGAGGGAATTGTACGTCCTCACTGCAAACTAGTTCTCTTCCTTCAGGCCCCTGTCTAGAGGTCCTGACAAACGCTGACCCAGAGGAGCCCTCGGGGGTGGCTGCTATGGGGAGGACACTGCCCCTGTAGATGTTCGTGATCACCATGTCACTGCTGATGAAACATGGCAGCAACACAATCCAATCAGGATGATTCAGCAAACAGTTCCTGGAGCCTAGTGTGCGCGGCAGGGGTACAAGGATAACGAAGACAACCATGTCATGTGTCAGGTGAACCAGTGGAGGAGAAAGATTTAAATGAATGGCTCTCCTGCATGGATCGATGAGCCACAGACGCAGAACCACAGAAACGCTGAGGGGAGGAGGGGTGCAGGCCGTCCGAGAAATCAAGGATGTTTTCTCAGAAGAGGTTTCATCCAGCCTGCACATCAATGCTTACCTGTGGATACTGACAAGTAGAGGTTAGCAGAGAGGAGAATTCAGGGTAGGGGAACAGCCTGGGTGAAGGGCCCGAGTCTAGAGGTGCTGGTATGTTTGGGGACGAGTGAGTCCTCTTCCTAGGGAGGCCAGAGCAGAAATGAAGTGTGTTAGGAGGTCACAGTGGAGGATGTGATTTCAGGGGTATGTTGTGACCAGAGAGTGAAAAAAATTAAGTAAAGGAGTATTGGTCAAATTACCTTCATGATCAGGTCTGTGTTTTGAGATACTGAGGAGAGCGGGGTTGGAAGAAAGTGAAGCCAATTAAGGTTATTGTAAACCCCTAGATGAGCAAGGATGAGAGTCCAAAGAAAGCAGCAGAATTGAGAGGAAAGAACAAAGAACAGAGATTTGGGACGGTCAGATGGGCAGTACTTGATGTGATGGAGGGATGGGGGCAATTCAAGACAAAGAAAGATGGGAAGGAGTGGAGAATGGCCCTATTTGAGAACTGGAGGCAGTCCTGCAATTGCAAGGAATTGAATGCAGCCCAAGAACCCAAAGGACCCCTGAGCCTCTGGGAAGGACCACAGCCCCGTCCACACCTTGATTTTATCCCAGCGAGAACCAAGTCAGACTTCCAACCCACAAAACTACAAGATAATACATTTGTGTTGTTTCAGTCACTACCTTTGTGGTAATTTGTCATGGCAGCAATAGAAAAATAATGTAGAAGGGCTGTCCTTGGTTACAGTTAGGGCATTTCTTCCATTTAGACAGGTGCCAAGGAAGAAAAAATAATAGATACTAACAAACAATGTAGAGATAAAATGTTGAAGAACCAAAATCAGGAAGTAGATGACCTCTGCCTTTCAGTGAAAAGTAGGGTCTAATATTTCCCTAAGAGTATGGCATGTGCACACGTACGTGCTCATGCACACACACACCCCACAAGTGAATGTCTGAGCTCAGTCTTAAATAATTTGTTAGGCTCCTTTCCCTTCCCAGGCATATTCTACTTTAAACAAAAGTGGCTTTTTCCCTCTGACTGATTATCCATTTCTTTGCTCTCCCATACAGTATCATCTGTCACAGGGAACACAATTAATGGTTAAGGTTTAAGAGAAGAAAAGTAGAAAGGGGGCCACCTCCCTTAGCAAGAGCCTCTGGCGGTAAGAAAGCACAGCCTTCCAACCTGAGAAAAGAAAGTAAATAAACAACAGAAACAAAATCAAAATAATCCAGTACCAGGGTAGGAAGGAGTCAGAAGATTCTGAGTAGAATGAAAATTGAATGGATGGATAGATAGAGAGAAAATGGATGGATAGATGAGAGAGAGAGAGAGAGAGGTAGATATAGATATAGATAGATGATACATACATACATACATACATACATACATACATATATAGAGTTATTAATCAAAAGAACAAAGCAAGCTGCACCTCACCATATAGGCTAATTTGTACAGGGATCTGTAAGAGTTCAACCCTAACTATACTTGGGTATATATGGGCACAAGCCTGCACATGTGCACATGCAAACACACACATGAGCATCATGCACAGAGTTTAAAACTTGCAAGTATCTGAAGGTTATTTATAAGGAATAGAATTTAAAATATCTACCCAGGAATTCTGTTCTCAACCAGATCATTCTGTGGGATGGCAGAATGATCCTTCAACTGCATCCACTTCTTTTCCCCATTACCACAGGCAGCAGATGGGAATAATTAAGAACATGGACTCTGGTACATTAAGAACAGGTACTCAGTGTACAAACCCCAGTTCTGCCACTTATGAGTTTTGTCCCTTAACCTCTCTGTACCATAGTTTCTTTTCCTGAAAAATAGGGATACTCAGCATCTGCTTTATAGGTTTTGTTAGGAGAATTCATAAATTTATATGTGAACAGCCTAGACATTAATGTATATCTGCTCTGTCCCCTCAGGATTCATGCTCCCCTTGATTGCTCATAACATCCTATAATTATCCTAGTATATATACTGTCTTATAATTATCTGGTTTATTGTCTGTGTATTCCTGCTAGACTAAGCTCCATGAAGGCAGGGACTGTGTCTACCTTGTTTTACTTTGTTTTTCTCACCTTATCCCACATGCTCAAAACATCAAGGATGAAATGGAGTTTCCTCTCTCCTTCAAGATTAAATTCCTGGAGTATAGGCGAAAACATTTTAAATATTTATCAGTACCGCACTCTGTCTCTTTGGGTAAGTCATCAAACTTCTGTGGGTCTCAATTTCCTTCTCTGTTGAATGATAGAAATAGGCTAGGTTATTTAGAAATTTGCTTCCAACTCTATAATTCTATAATGCTCCACTCTATTTCTGCTCCTGGCCCCATCTGAAATAAATTCTTAGAGCAGTTTGGACAGAAGGTACTTAGAAATGATAAGACCATTAAGTGGGTTTTATCTATTCACCAAGAATGACAGACTGTTGAAGTGATGGCCCTCAATTTGCTCACAGCTGTTTGTGTCCATGCGGACTCTCTCCCACACTCACTCTAGATGTGGCCATGTAACTTGCTCTAACCAATGGGATAAGAGCAAATAGGATGCAAGTAGAAGCTTGGAAAGCACATGTGAACTTGGGCTTACTCTCTCTTGCTGCTCTTGGATTTCTGCAGCCTCCATATGAAAAAGCCTGCATTGGCTTACTGGATGAATAAAAACATGTGATCCATCACCACCACCATACCAGCCAGTAGTCAGTCACTGCCAGATATGTGAGTGAGTGAGGTCATACTAGATAATCCAGCCAACAGCTGACTGATGACACATTAGCAAGCCCGGCTGAGATTAGCAAAGCCAGGCCAAACCAGAAGATTTGCACACAACTGATCCTCATAATTCTGACATAATAAATGGTTGTTGTTTTAAGCTATCAAGCTTTAGGATGTTTTGTTACACAACCAAAGCTCACTAATACATCATGAGTAACCCAAATCTGGGTACTTCCAGCTCCATTCCCTGCACACCAGTCATTGTTAATGTACCCACCCCATCGTCATTTCTAATATTAAAGAGCAAACTAAATAGCAACTCAATGATATCCAGGCTTTATGAAAAAGTTAATTTCTGTTTGTTTCTTCTGAACTCTTAGACAATGTTCTTGACTATATAATATGTATATTAATTTATTCACCTATCATGACATAGTCTACTTATCAAACACAGTTTTGGAAGGTAACTTTGGGCCAGCAATTTTGCCCAAATGTCTAATTTTCCCACAGGAATTACTTACTCTTAGAGAGCAGAGAGTCATCCTTTACCCTTCACAATAACCAGTGTAGCATCTTGGTGATTTTCAGACTATAAAACACAACCCAGCTAATTTATAAAATTCCCAGGCAGCAACCACAGGGCCATCAATCCTTTATTTTTCCAAATGAGATTAAAAATGGCTATCTACTATCACCATTATTTTATCAAATAAAAATAATTTTAAAGTCAAAAAAGTATGAAGCAGATAGTGTCAGAATAAAGGATAATTCTTCCCATGAAACACAGTTGACAACTTTGCACCCATATTTAGGTACATAGATATTGATATAAAGAAATATATACATGCACACATGTCCACACACGCACTGTTATTTTTCCTTTCATTTTTCTATGACCAAAGGTAACTTCATCTTTATAGACTGGCACCTATAGATGGATTGGATTTGGGAATGACACGTCTACCTCCTTATACATGTGAAGCAATCACTTGGTGAAATGGCAAATACAGAGAAGGTATTTGCAGCACTACAAAAATGGGTGTGTTGTAATAAATAGCTGCAACACATATTTTACAAAGCACTTGGAAGGAAAACTAACCTTCTTCCATTTCAGCACACTCAGAACTAAACAGCTGTTTGACTCAGGAATCACACTGAGGGAACTCTGCAGGCCAACTCTGAATTTTGAGTAGCTGCAGAACTACCTACAATATAGCCATTTAAGAAAGCATTCCCTCCAACCCAGACTAGTATCTGCCATGAATGGCCTGACATGTAGAAGTGGTCAACAGACAACGCAGAAGCAAATGAAAGGATAAGAGAGTTCCTGCCTGCACAGAAGGGACATTTCCTAGTCCACACCTCATCCTTAGATATGAAAGATTGGAGGTAAACAGCAGAACATACTACCGTTTGATGTACATAAGCACATGCTGAAGATAAATGTTTAAGAAGCTCTTAATATACATTCTATGTCTGGTAGATGTAGAATTTCACAACTTCTATATAATTGCCTACCTCTGTCGACCCACTATGAGCATCTAACCCATATATAGTGTTCAATATAAAATTTGTTGAAAGGATGAGTGAATGGACAAATGAACCTTCTATTAGAAAGATGACTTATTGATCAATTTAATCAACATATTTATTGAGCACCTCCTATGGGCCAGGTACCATGCTGAGGATACCATTGCTAGGGATACTCGCATGAACAAAACAAAAATTTCTTCTCTAGTTTTAATTTCCTTACTCTGTCTCTATCCTTCTGTCAAACCCATCCACTTTAAGAATCCACCAGCTACTCATGAAGGTAACACATAGACATCTCAAGTGCCTTTCTCAACAATGACCCTCTAAGCCCATCTTTTGTTTTTCGACTGTGTTGCTCTAAACCTAGTCTCTGTCTTATTCTAAACCCTTAGATCTGAAAGTATTTGTCGATTTGGAATCTCTCTGCTTGCCCTGGTGATGTCAAACCTGGCTCATCTCTCTGACTTTTTCCAACCCTTCTACCTTATGTAAGAATTTCCACTCAATTTCTGCCCATCGGGGGCAAGCTCTGAAGCCAGCCCCTTCCTAACAAGAAAGAGGCTCAGACCTCTTCCATGAGTCAGTCCCCTTATTCTTAAGTAATTCGTCTCTTGTCTTGAAAAAAAAAAAAACAACCCTTCAGCTATTGTTAAAAATAGATACCTAGAACCAGGCTGAACTCCGGCTGAAAACTGTAATCAAAATCCTGATACCCAGAGAGGGCAGACCACATAAGAAGAACCCTTTAAAGATACTACCTTAACAAGGCTTATTGCTTGTTGAAAGACAGAAATAGAAGACTACATTTTCTCAATTCTAAAACTCTTTTCCTCACAGCTTAACATTTCTTTGGCTAAGATGTTTTAAAATCAGCATGTACCTATAAAGTGGTAGAAGTACCACCATCAGTGTCTTTCAAAACATAAACCTGTATTAAGAACATAATTCATCTTTCAATTTATGAAATCTTACAACTGAGAAAATGTATTTGGCCACCACTCATCATTGCCAAATGCCAACTGAGCGCTTATCAAAATGATTCAAACTGAAGTAGGAAATAAAGTAAGGCCATGAGAACAGACAGTGTTTCCAAAATATGTAATGTGCTCATGTATCTGATTCGGGAAATTAGAGGTAATACAGGGAAGGGTGACACAAATAATTGATTGTTTTCCTTAGTTGACATTTACTAGAATCTGATGATCATTGAAAATGAATGGATTTGCCTTCCCCCGCTGTTCTCTGAGACAGGGACCGCTAGACAACAGAAAAGAGGAAACTATAATACCAGGGAGAAGGAAGAAGCTAAGGCCATGCAGAATCTACAAACCAGTTGACAGCCTTTGAGCAAGGATCTGGAATCATCTGGTCATTGTGGTTTGTTGTTGCATCGGTTTTCTTCTTTTGTTGTATCCATTGTAGGAGTTAAGAGGGCAGGCTCTGGAGCCTGACTGCCTTGGTTTGAATCCTAGCTCTACCACTTAAAAGCTGCATGATTTTCGGCAAGTGACTCAACCCTCCTGTCCCCCCCCAATATAACAGGGATCATAAATGAACTGAGACGGTACACTTACAGTAATGTCTGCCATAGAGAAATGCTCAATCAAGTTATTTATTAGTATTACCTTCTACTTGAAGTTTCCTTGAAGAAAAATAATCCCTTTTCTCAGAAAAGCCAAAAAAATAATTCCGTAAAGTCCTAGAAAAAAACCCAAGTCCCTCCCTGATGCATAATTATTTTCCCCCTGAGATTAAAGCCATTTATACCTTCCCCCAAGACTTTCCTTTTTGTGGGTAGAAAAAAATCAGCAAGATTATTTAGATGAGGGTGAAATTGCTAATGAGCAAACTCCTTTTTCAGTGTTCAAAATTCCACCAGTCCTGAATAAGAAAAGGGCAGAGTCCTCCCAGCTGGAGTCAGATGCTTATCACCATTTTGTTTAACCCTGAAGTAATTCTTAATTCACAAGCACAGAATCTTCTGCAGAAATTAGAACAATGTGTGTGCCACTGTGTGTATACATCTCCACAATGAATGTGCACTTACCTACATTCAGACCATCCATGTTAAGTGTTCAGAGATTTACTGTATGTCCTGTGAATAAGAGAGCCCAGAGAGACATAAACTATTTATCTGGATGAAATTAGACTGTTTCTTTTGATCCTGAAAAGGTTAAGGCAGAAGACAGGTCATTGTAGAGGGAGTTATGATTTATGCGTTTTGATTCATCTTTTCATATTTAAAGCAGCCTCTCCTTCTGTGCTCCTCCATCCTTGGGCCGGAGGGTTTTTCACGTCATGATAGAGACAGGCCTTTGTCCACTTTATTTATTCCCATCGGGGATTAATGAAATGGAAAAAGGAACTCTGGCTGAATGGGTGTTCCTCTGGCAAGGGCTCAGCGTTTAGAAATCAAAGGAAGAGCATTCACAGCGTGTATGCCGGGGCACTGGCGTGGACAGAGGAGGTGGGCTTCTGCAGAGGATAGTTTCTGCCATCTCTCAGCGAGCAAAGGTTTGCTAGAAGACCCAGGCCTCAGTGGCAGGGGCAATAAAGGCCTAAGAACTTACTAAGCTCTCAGCCTCTGGGGACTGGCACTTGCCACAGGGAAAGTGGAAAATATTTCACAAAACAGGCTAGGCACATGCCCTATGCCTATGTCATCAGCATCTCCCATACAAATCCCTATTGGAGGCTTTTCTCCCTGCACGATGTTTCCCCAAAGTCTGCTTCATTGATACAGGGACCTTAGGAATCCAAGGGGATTCACAGAACCCTGGGGATGGCAATGCGGAGGGAGGGAATGTCCCATGAGTAGCCTGCAATGTGCTACAGGCTTGGGGCCTTCCTGGCAGGACGGATATCTCTATTCCAAGAGCCGGAAGGTCTGGAATCTAGAGAAAGGGATCCCTCGGGGACTATAATGAATGCCGCGATCTGGCAGTGACTGCATGGTTCAGCTGCTTGATTAATGACACATGAGAAGACTCGAGGCAAATTTAATCAGAGCGCAAACCCTTACAGGGTGCCTGACCTGGATAAAATCCGGCACCTCAAGCCCTACAAATGACACTGCAGAGGGGCTTCTAAGACTCCTTCTGGAGCTTTGGGCAAAGGGCAAAGGGCTGTGAAGAGTCTGCGCAGGTCTCAGCTTCTGAGTCCTGAGTGCATAACAATGTGCCTGAGAGCCAGCCAAGGGGAGAAAGGCCTCCATCTGCTCTTTTCCAATTCTCTGCTCCAGCAAAGGAAGGGGGGCATCTCTCAGCTGTTAGGCTGGTCCTCCCAGCTATTGGCTGACACATTTTTAAATCTACTCTCAAAGGCTTTGATGAACCTGTTGTTGTTGGGCAGCAATTGAAGCCATTTGCCCCAGAAAAATGGAAGGAAGCAGGTGTAACCACTCACCCATCCTGACTCCCAAAGCTTTCCCACATACACTGTACAACTGATTGGGTCACTTTGTCCCTGTCTCTGACCCCTTAGTGTTGTGCTCCTAAAATGTAACGAAGAGCAACCATCCTTGTGCCTTCTTTTTCAAGAGAAAGGAAGTGCCAGTCCTGGTAGGTATTCTAAACAAGAACCCAGGTTCCCCAGCGGGCTGACGCTAGGTGTGGAAGATGCCAGATGGACCTCCCACCACCTAATTCCCACAGCCTTCGTGAAATAGCAGAGCCTCTGGAAGTCATAGGTGTCTCAGGAAAAACGAATACTTTGTTATGTACAAAAAACCTGGAATAACACTTTACTTAGGAATTAATGCAATCTCTAATTTTTGTTACCTGATGAAATTTTGTATTTGAAAGTGTTTTGAATTTAAAAATTAGTATTTGAAAGGACTCTCACAATCACCCAATTTGATTACCACAACAATCCAGTGGGCTAAATACATTTGAGGACATTGAGACAGGAGAAGAAAACTAAATTATCTAAGGATTTATTGTGAGTGATAGAGCAGAACTGGCATTCATAGTTACATTTTCCCAATCCCAGTTGAATATATTCTTTCAAGCTTCCCAATTTTAATAAGTAAATGACATATATGATGAATCATTATAAAAATTTTGTCATATACATTTATCCAATGTGTTTGTCGTGTTTCCTTATAAACCTGTTGAATGTGTCCAACCTGACATTTAAGCCCTACATGCAGCTTCACCCCAAATGAGGCATATCAGTAAATTTAGTGGCACAGAATAAAATAGTGGGAACTTGTGTTGATGGACAATAGGTAACCACTGGATTTCTTTGAATTATGACATTCAGTCAGCAGCATTTCAGGAAACTTCATCTGGTGTCAGACAAGGCAGATTAGCAATTTCCACTCTTCTTGGGCCATATCCACATCCCATCTTCCTTTGGGACAAATGCAACTGTTTGCCTCTCAACATGTATCATAAAGGAAGTCCCCACAGCACTTCTATCAGAGGGAGGAGCTAGGATTGACCAAGATGCATCTATCATCTCCAGCAACCTAGAAAACTGAATGCTACTTACAAAGGATCTTCACTTTCAGCTGTGGATGAGGCAAAGCCTGGATGAAATTGAAAAGCAGGTCCCTCTGTCCGAACAGGCAGAGGCAAAAGTCTTCCTTTCACCCAATCGGTCTTTGAACTGAAACCCCTGAGCTGTCTTCTGCCCTCAGAACTTCCCTCCGTCACTGCTGGGTTCTCTGCTTTTAAAGCACGTGTATCTCATACACCTGTTAACAAAGGAATCAGCCAACTAAACTGGGAGAGGGTTAAAGGTCCAATCGTAAGTAAAATATTTACATTACCTGTGACTTCCTAAATAGGCATTATATTTTTCTGTGACTTCCTAAGGAAATTCAGTTCTTCAACTTTGTCATCTTGCCCCTACATAATTATAATGAAGGGGATTTCAGATCAGGTCACGGGGAGATGACCCAATATTTTGAAGGAGATAAAAACTTTTGTCCCTTGGTTGACACCAAATAGGTGCCCACCTCACATACATAACTCACATCACAGTCCACTAACTGCAAGTGCATGGCCCAGGAAGTGACTTCCTCCAAATGGGACTGCAATAGGTCACTGGAATGCAGAGGCAAATGGAGAAAAGGCAGGAGCACTCCTTTCCAGCAAATTCCTTCATGCATTCACCCACTCATTCATTCACACTTTTTGAGTGCCTGCTAGGTACCAGAGCCATGACCTAAATTTTGCATAGATTGTGGCCCTCCAGGCTTCAACCTCTACAAGCTCCCTGCTCCTGCCCTCCGAAGGGGCAGGAGTACTTTCTCCTGCAGCCCACGTTTCTCAGAGACATGAGCATGTGGTAGCAAAGCTTTAAAGCAGAACTGTCCCTAGGGGCCAAGAAAGCTGCACTGTCTCCAGAGGGCATCACATTAATGTGAACAAGGAACTGCTCTGGTCTAGCACCCAACACCCCACCTCCAACCCTGAAGGAACCTGGTGAGAAACCAATTGAATTAGAACTTGGGGAGGGGGAGCTAAAGGTAAATTTTCATAGACTTCAGCTAAGAAAACACTATTCCTTTTGCTCTTGTCTTCAACTCACTGCAACTCCAGAGTTTTTGTAACTTTTTTTCTCCTAATCCATGCTTGCAGCATCCTCCCACCTTTTTTTATCTGTTCTAAAGTAGGAATACAGAAACAATATCAATTATAACCTGATTATTTATAAAAATTGGGCCATCCCAGGGTCATGGATAATAACCACAGACAGCTCTGAAAAATCATTGAAATTTGACTTTGGCCTACATTGGTTTCTATATGCACATTTTAAAGTAGATTTACCTTCCTAATTATGTTTTGTTTGCATTCCCTCAGCACACATTGCCTGGGAAGTCAGGGAGGGTACATGGAGTGGGCTGAGTGTTGAGAAAAGCTGTTTTGAGATAAAAATTTGTAGGAGTTGAACTACAAATTGCATTATTCATTTAACAAATATTTATTGAACAGCAACAAATGGTTTTGCAGGAGATAGAGAGCACGAATGAGATACGATCTGTGTCCTAAAGAAGTTTGCTTTCTTCTTGTGAAGAGTATATAAAGACTTCTTGTTTATACAATTCACTGTAGCTTTAAATATGAACCTAAATAACACTGTTTTTAACCCACATGTCCACAGAGCCCAGGTGGCTTTTGATCTAAGGGGACTCCAATAAATAGTGATTCCTCCAGTAACCATACGGCAATTTTCTGCATTTCTTTGTTTGTATAAAATGTTTCTCAGCTTGTATAAAATAGCAGAGGAATCACTTCCTGGGGTATATAAGTGTTATAATGGGTTGGAGAAGTTCCCCTTTAAGACTGAATGTCTGTATTTACTGACGAGTTCATCCCTGCGGAAGCTAGTAATGCTTCGATGTTTCACCTTGTCCTCAATTCATTGTAAGTCCCATCACCGCCTTCCTTTTGGTTTATGTCCCTGTGCCTGGAATCTTTTAATACTGTTGCTCAATTCAGTCAGCCACAAAAAAACAATGTATGGCGACATGGGAAAAGCAGGTAAGGGGACAAGGGATGTCTTGGACCCATGTGCAAAGTGCAACAAAAACCCACCTCCATGGCACTGATGCTTCACTCAGATTCTCCCCACTGAAACTTGTTCTTCCCACTCCCCCTCTACTATTTACACAATGGGAAAGGAGGTGGTGATGTGGATCATGTGTGTGTCACTTGTTGGGTGTGAATCCCAGACCTACGCTTATTGCTCTCACTCCTGGGAGACTACCTTGGACCCAAGACATCCTTGGTATATCGCTGGGAGGGAGAGGCCTCATGACTGGGAAGTGTGAAGAAGTCACAAACGACACCTCCAGCCAGGCTCATTTACCAAAGACCAACATTATCAGCACATCATCAGACGTGCTCACACCACACATGGCCATTTGTGCCCATGCAAGCCAGGTGCAAACAGGTGCAAGCCAGGTGCAAACAGGTGCAAGTCAAGTGCAAAACAGGTGCAAGCCTGGCCTCCTAACTGCAAGTGATCTATGAAATCAATGAAATCAGCTTCAGGGGTCAAAGGTATTTTACACATAGTAAAGGTAACTATTGTTAGGTGAAATGACACAAACATTATGTATATTCTTACTTGTGTAACAGTTAGAAACAAAAAAATAGCTCCCCTATCTAGAACATACAGCATTGATGTGGCTGAGCATGAGGCAGAAAGCCTTCAAAATGATCCCACAGCACTCACTGAACCAAGGCTAAGGCAAGAGTAAATGTTTGCATTGCGTACAAGCAAATGACAACATAAATAAAAGGTAAAGTTCCTTCTGAAACAAGGCTATATGCAGGGGAATTGTTAGCACCTTCCAATTCTTCTAATGGATTTCAAGTTCCCAGAAATGCCTCTTGGCCCCCTGACTCATCACAAAAGCAGTCACCTACGTTAATAGTTTCTCTGTAACTGAAGGGTGTTGGGAGCAAGTCAAGGAGAGAAAGCATGAACTTCAGTGCCCCAGTACCCCTGGGGAATTTTTTGGAAATACATCTCGTAAATCAGGACAATAATTTGGCTCCCCTGTTCAACTGGTGCTAATCATGTCACCTGCTAGAGGTGAGCCACAAAGGGAAGATTTAAAGACCAGGACAGAGCAGGAAGTTAACCACCTAAGTAGGAAGACTGGATGCCCTCAGGATGTCTTCCCCACTCTTAATTAATGTAAGAGTATATTATTTTATATAAAATCCAAATTCCCCCAAACACGCAACACGTTAGGCTGTCAAGTCATTTATATCTCAGTGGGAATTTGTTTCAGATCCTCTTCTCAAACCAAGTATTGATAAGAACAAGAAAAGATCGTGAAGACCCCCATGCCTTGGAGGACGCTACTATGGCAAAAGGGACACTAAGGAGGCTGCAGAGGCAAAGACAACCTTTTTCGCTTTGTTCAGAGCTGGTCCAGCTGAGGAACATGGCCTCCTGCCCACCAACAACACGGGAGCAGCTGTGGTCTGAGCCAGCTTTCTAAGAACATTGGCCACTTGAGCTTGGCTCTGAACCTGGAAGTCCAAATCCAAGGACAGAGCAGGATAGGGCGTGCCCAGAAACATCAGAAATTTGATTTTAACATTGGTTAAACCACCCTATTTCTTTTCCCACCCCACTCCCCAATCCAACCAGGAAAATAA
Source organism: Manis javanica (assembly GCF_040802235.1). Classification (NCBI taxonomy): domain Eukaryota; kingdom Metazoa; phylum Chordata; class Mammalia; order Pholidota; family Manidae; genus Manis; species Manis javanica. The sequence continues at coordinate 90,695,001 of NC_133166.1, forward strand.
TTCCAATGACCCCTAACTTGGAAGCAGATGGTCTCCATGCTGTGGCCAGGAAAAATCCAAGGGGCAGGCGGCTATCTGGTCACCATTATCAACAATAAATAACATGTACTGGATACTTTCTATATACCAGCATGGTGCTAAGCTTTTCATGCGGATTAATTCTTCTGATCGTCACAACCCATGAGGTAAGTTTATCACTGTACAGTGGTAAAAGTAAGGCATGGAGAGGTTAAGCCAAGGCACATGGCTTGTGCGTAGCGCAGCTGGAATTCAACAAAGCAGTTTAACTCCAAACTCTTAGTCAATAGGTTAAGCAGCAGTGATCCTTGGGAAGAAGTGCTAGTAAGTCAAGTAATCAACTGGGAAAGTTCTTCTGTGGGCCTTCCACATCGGCCTCACCCCTTTGCAATGTGGCCTGACAAAAGAATTTTGCCCATACTACCTCCCAGGTAGTGCGGAGAGGAAACCCTGGCCTGGGAGCTGTGGTGTTCCCCAAGGAGGTGCATGAGGGAGAGTGACCTGCACACAGCTGCTGGTACCCTGCGCTGAGAAGCAACCTTCCCTAGAAGGTGTGCCTGGGCTGCCCACCCAGAATGAGATAATGGCTCAGACAAGGGGTTTGAAGCCATCAATGGACTGACAGCATAATCCCCATGACTTTCACAGTATGTGTCTTCAGCTGCGGAAACAAGGGCAGGATAAATTTAGCTCTGCGTGTCGTAGCCCAGCTCCACCTCTCCTGCCACCAGACTAGCTCCAGACAGAGACCAGTTGTGTCCTTCTGCACTGGGGCCTTGAGATTCTGCTAAGAACCACAGACTGCAAAATCTGGGGAGCTAGTTTGGGCCACCATGGGGAAGAGGGCTCAGGGCTACCCCCAACTGTCACCCCATGCTCCACTGTTGTGTGTCAGCAGGAAACCACTGCCTCTCTGACCACAGGCCTGAGGCGGTGCCCTCTGAGCACACACCGTCTGCTCACTGATGCACTGCTCCCCCAAGCAGCTCTGCACAGGCAGGGCACAGGAGGAGGAAGGGTCACCTGGGAGGAATGCTGGGGTGGCCAACATCCTCTCACCTAGAAAGAGCAACCTAACAGAGGTGCCTTCTCTCATTTTCCACACAACTTCTTCTCTTCCTTTCTTTCTTTGTCTTTAGTGGCTCTTCCTTTTCCTGATTTTCTTCCTACTTCTGTAGATGTGCTTTTATGTATGTGTAGGGTTTTTATCCTTTATAGAGCATTGTACACCTTTCTCTCACATTCCCAATTTTGTGGTTCTTATTTCTTAGTGCGAACACCTAGGGTCTCATCATTTCCACGCTCACCGGTTTGAGCCCTTCCCTCTTTGCCCACCAAAGGCCAGACATAAAAGCTTGGGAGAAAAGAGTCAAGAATCTGATCTATGAAGCACACACACACATGCATGTGTGCACATGTGCACACACACACATATGTTCTTCCCACCCTGGGCCAGAATATGCTTGGCTCAGATTTGTCAGAGCCACTTGAAAACAATGACCTCTCTCTTCAATTATGATCTCCCCGTCATGTGGCACCTCACACCTAAACACCTTAAGAACCCAAGAACTGAGCTGCCTCCCCACTTGATGAACTGTAAGTTACTCCACAGGGCCAAAGACTGGATGAGCACCTGCCTGGGATGTCCCAGACATTGCCACTGCCTGACCCTCTGTCTGACAGGCTCTCCCCTGCCCAGGGGGAATTTACAGTTTTGACAAGCTATCTCTATTCCCTGTCTTTAAGAAAAAGACACCACATTGCCAACTATTGTCATGTGGATTCTTGTTTTCTCAAATCTCATTCTCCCCTTTATTTGCTCTGTGAATTCAGGCAATCATAACAATCTCTTTGCCTCAGTTTCCTCATCTTTAAAATAGGGATAATAAAAATCACCTATCCTTCAGGGTTGTTGTGTCAAATAAATGTGAAAAGTACAGTTCTTGGTTGCTACCAACAGAATCTAGCTCTGGACAACTTACCCAGTGAGATAACTCCTGGACTCAAGAGAAAACCTCAAGTCCCAGAGATGTCAGGGTCCAGGGAGACACCACAATTCTGGGTTATAGAAATGAACAACTTCCTCAGGGCAGCCCTGTCAGGATTAACACACTCCACGGATTTCTCCAACTTGGTTTGCTCCACTCAAGTTTCACATTTCCATGAGAACCTGATTTGTCTCACCTAAATCACACACCCATCCTCATTACCAGTGGATGGTCCAGAGCTGGGACTCCCAAGTGTGGAATAAGGCCTAAAATTAAGATCCAATATTGTGTGTGCCTTGACATCTGAGGAAATTGGGGAGCACCTTCAGTGGCCTGACTGTAAGTTCTCCTTCCCCTCTGCTCCTGCAAATAAGGTCCTCTAGCCAAACAACCCTCCTTATCAAACAGACCATGTGCAGTTTCTGCTTTTTGCTGAATAGCTGGTTTCACCTCCCTGCCACCTCATGGAATTATTCAAACAACCCAATATATCTGCACATGGAAACCAAGGGGCACCCCTCCCTCTTGATACTACAAAGCCTGCCTCCCACAGTCCCTGCTGGTTCACTCTGCTCCAGGCTCAACCTTCATGTAGTTCTGTGTCACGTGTAGCACCCTTCTCCCCAAGCCTGTGAACATATGTGGCTACTAAACTGCTGTCAATCCCATCTGTCCAGGGTCAGGTGTCATGGGACCAGCCACCCCCAAAACCCTGTGAAGAGAATCCTTCCCTCACCAAAAGCATGAAGAGGAGGCAAGTAAGTCAGAGCCCCAATATTACAGAGCCCCAATATTACAGAGCTCCAATATGATGGGTAGGTCCCAAGAGGAAAACCAAGGGACTGTAACCAGAAGAAGAGAAATGCAGGGCAAGCAGAAACAAGAGGTGTCCAATACATCATGAAAAGTGCTTAACACAGGGCCTGAAAACCAGAAAATGATACAAAAAATGTAAGCAATAGAAATATGATTTCCACATTGTCTTGAAGTCAACAAAGTCTCTGAATAGAACCTCCCACTGTAGCATTTTCCATGTTTACAGAGTAGTTTTTGTCCCCCTCCTTGGCACCTACCCCAAGCACCTTCATGACAGTGCAGAACATCAGGCATTGGGAAGCCACAGGCAATTGCAGGCGTGGGTTCTGATGCAGGAGGTATCAAGAAACTGGCAGAGAAAACCCCTTGTGTAACACCCCTTTGCACGGGATTCCTGAGCTGAGCAGATGGATGAGGCACCAGGACTATATCACACAAGCACCTTGCTCTGCAAACAAAGGCATTGTCAATCCCAAATGCATCAGGCTGGAAGTGAACAGGTGATAAACTGGTACCCCCTGCACTAGGCCATTCTCCTGATTATTCACCTCCTCCGGGTAGGAGTTAAAAACACTATTTCTGCAAAGGACTGACCTCCTGAGCAGGAAGTATAGCCTCTGCATCATGATGTATTCCAATCGCAAATGCCAGGCAGAGCCCCCTGACCCCAAAGATCAATCTGTGGTCTATCATTCTGCCACTGAAATGTCAATCTTCCAATTTCTGAGAGTCCTTTCCAAAATAACACAAGTCCCACCTTCTCAATAAATACTTCACCTTTGCTGAGGTTTGCTCTCCTTAAGCTGAGAACCAAAATAGGGCACAGTCTGGGTACCTGGCTGGAAACAGAACACCTGACTAGGACAAGACCCAGGAGGGAGGAAAGGAGGACTGCAAAGTGGCTGGGGACAGACATTAGTGACAAGTACCAAGACAGCTCCTCAGTGGACAGGGGTCTTGACCTATGGGACCATCCAGCTGCGTGATGTGGCTGCAGCGTGGTGTCTTCCTAACCTCTGTCTGCTGAGCACTTGAGGTCTATATTGACAGCCAGGAATATGCTGGCCCAGACGTTGGCTAAGTTCCAAAGCTCCAGGTGCTGCAGGGGACCTGGGATCTCAGTTTCTTGAGTGCCAGGAAACCCTGACTTGGGCTTCTCACCATGTAAATCTCTATTATCCTCCTCCGCTTCCCACGACCCTAGCACTTCTCATTGTGTTATGTTTAGAAATCAAAATTCATACAAAGCTCTCTTCAGTCTAAGAGTGCACTTGATAACCAGCAAGGACAACAATTAAAGTGCTTTCACTCCAAGAAGGGGCAGGTGGTCACCAGGAGGAAGGGGGAGGGGTGGTGGGGGGGAGGGGGGAGGGGATGAAGGGGCACAATAATTCACAATCAGTGTAAGCTGGTCACGGGGATGGTAGTACAGCATGGAGAACATAGTCAATGATTCTGTAACATCTTACTATGTTGATAGATAGCGACTGTACTAGAGGGGATAAGGATATAATCATATGGGGAACTGTGTTGTATATTTGAAACCAGCATAAGATTGTATATCAATAATACTTCAGTAAAAAAAATTGATTCAAGGAAAAGCAAAGGAAAAAATTAATGTGCTTACTGAATGTCAGGCACCTTATAAGTATTATCTTATTTATTCCTCTGTAATAACCCTGAAGGTGTTATTACCCCATTTAACAGGTGAAGAAATCTACATCTAGGATCTTAAGGGACTTCTCCAAGATCTACGTGGCCGAGCTGGACCTCAAATGTAAGCGCAAAACCTCCTACACACTCATTGCCTCTTGAAAAAAGGGGGGGCTGACTTAACTGTCATGTCATAATCATGCTGTGAAGACCAGTCATACACACACATGAAGGGTCCATGAAAATATGACAGTTTTTCCTGAAGTTTTTACTCAGGTGTTTAGAATGTATGTAAACTCAAACAACCACTTGGCCATCAATCCATGACCTGGAAACCCACAGTTCCCTGGAAGCTAAGTGAATTGCACACATCTTGTTGCATCTGAATGCTACCATAAAATCCAGCTGTCTTGTTAGTCTGGGTCTAGAGTCTTCATTAAAAGATCTTTTCAGTGTGTTCACATTATCAGTCACAACTAAAACATAAAAATGTCCCTGGCTCGGAACACCCTATGAACTGCATTTACATGTTTTAAAACCGTAGCATCCTTTAAAATATCCACATTTTACAATAACAATACCTTTGAGGATGTTCCAAACACAGAAATATTCTGTTCCTTCTGTTCTTCTATTCTAGTCACAGAGACCTCCAATTTGGTTGAAATGAACAGACAAAATTAAAACCTGCACAGAAAGTTGGTATCAGAGCAAACAATAAGTGACAGTGTATATTTCAGTGGTATTTATGTCTGAGGAAATCAATCATTCTACAGATGTTTAACTCATTCTGATTCCCCACTAAGGTCTGGAAGGACAAGCGCTCACATCCTCTGAAGGGCCGCACGGTGCGCTTGCTCAAAACCGTGATAAACGGAGACTGGGTCTGTACCACACGAAAATACACGACTGAAACGGCAAGAATTGTACCTGCCTAATTTTTTGGCATCAGACTGGCAAAATTCATCCTTTGAAGTTGGTATTTTATTTGGCCAACTCAGCCGCATTGCTCTCTACAGAAAAGAATTGCCAAATTTACCAACAAGCCACGGAGAAGATGCGTCTGGTCTCTCCATTGACTGCAGCTTTAAAACAACAGCATTTCCCTGCCACGCCCCACGTTGCTCACCTTGATACTGTAGCCGTCCCACCTAGCTCCACACTGTCACCAGGGGGTGTCTCCAACATCAGACCTGCTCACCTTGCTCCCCGCTGACCACAGGATGGGCTCGAGGCCACAAGGTTTCTTCCTGAGGCCACCTCCTGCTTCCTTTCCGGTTTCATCTCCCAACCTCATTCCTATAGTCATGTTGTAATTCTAAGAAGCTATTGAAGTAACTAGCAGTTAGTTAAACATTCCAAGCTGTTACCTAAGCCATTTCCTTTGTCTGGCAGTACCACCACCCCCAGACATACGCCACCCCCACTACCCTGACCCCATCATTGCCTGTTCGCAAACACCCATTTTTCTCCCCTTCCCTTTGTAATCACTTTATTCAGTAACTTTTTTATTACAAATGAAATACACAGAAAATGTAGTAAATAAAGAACAACTGAAACAAGAGAACTAAAAGTATACATAATCTCATTACCCAGAGATAAAACCCTGTTAGCATTTTAGTGTATTCCTTACAGTCTGCTTTATGTGCACATATACAGACACTTTCCACCACACCAATTTGACTTCTGAGACGTGACTCCAGTGCCACTTCCTGTAAGATGTTTCTAACCTTTCCTCCCCCTCATCCCCCCAACTTAATCATGCGCACTCCCACTCACCCTTCAGGTCTCAGCTTAAATGTCACATCCTCAGACAGTCCTTTCCTGACCCCCCAAAGTAAATTACGTCACCCCAGTTGTTGCTCTCTCTGATAGCACAGTACTTTTCTTTCGTCACATTATCTAAATTTATAGCTGCATGTTTATGTGTTTATACATTCATGTCTTTCCCATGAGATTATAAACTCCATGAGAGCAGAGATGGTGGCTGGCCATGCTGATTACTGTATTTCCCTGAGACAGCACTGAACACATAATGAATATGTGTTGAATAACATGAATGGCAGCTCCCTTCTCCATACCCCTACTAACACCTTACCATTCTCTACCATGTCACCCTGCCTTACTGTACCAGTTGCTCACCACTAAACTGTTTGCTCCTGGAAGACAAAGACCATCTTGAAGTCTAGTAAGTAATATTTACATATGGAGTCACAATTACACCCTTAACACGGCGTCCTACACAGGACAGATACTCAATTCTGTGAAAGATTGAAAAAAAGGAATGAGTGAATAGTTTTATGGGTAGGACAGCTTGCCAATAATGCTCTTGGGTGGTCCTGTTTCTGATATAAATCCTTTATTCCTAGTTTTGCTTGATAGTGGTTTCCATATAATACCAAAATATAGCTGGAAAGTGAGATCATTGCTCTGGATCCAGATGTTTCATTTTCAGAAGCCAGATTTCCAGATCACTGGATACATGGGACCAACTGTCTCTGCATTGAGCTGTTTGATGCCTTCTTGGCTCATTCAAAGTCCCAAGGAAGAAAAGAAATGAATGCTTTGCCCCTCCACAACCAATAAAATTAAATAAATATCAATAATTTTAGAGAAAACTAAAATAAATAATTACTGGGATTAAAGCCTACATTTTCAGTGCACCATAATCTTCCTACATTCCAAAGGCACCAGTTTACATAACAGACAACTGCTATGTGGGAATATCTGTGCATTTGGTTTCAGCGGTGAATACGAAAAACCCCTGTAAGGGCTTAAATATCAGTGATTTTATTATAGCGCAGAAAGGAAGTCCGGAGGTTGGCTAACTTAGCAAGAAGCTCAGCAGCAACAAAGACTCCAGTACTTTTGACCTTTCTGTTCTGCCTTTCTTAGAAAACATCTTCCTCACTTCCAGAGGGGCAGGGATAGTTCCAGGTGTCACATACACGACAAATAGCATCTTGCCAAGAAGGCACTTATTTCCATGCACATCTGTAAATTAGCAAAGAAAGCTTTAGCACCCTCCCCTTCCCGGACTGACTCCTTCTCAAGTGGACCAAGATTGGGTCACATGTCGATGCTTAACCCAGCTATTGGGAAGAGGAATAAGATTATCACAATTGCTTTAGATAAATGTTCTGCAAACTTTAGCCCATATCAGACGCACCTGGATGGGTTATCAAAACACAGATGGCCCAGGGTTTTTGATCCAGTTGATCTTGTATGGGGCCTGGAAATGTACATTTTTAAAAGTTCCCATGTGGCGTGGATGCAGATCCTGGGACCACCTTTCAAGAACCTCTGGTTGATACCAATCATGATTTACCTACCAGGGATGGTGGGGTAGGGGAACAAGACTGCCAGGTGTCGTGGTTGCCTGAGAGCTATATAGAATCATGGTTTTGTTTGCAAGGAAGGGGGCATGGGGGTTGTAGACTGGCATTATTAGGGCCTGACACAGTGAAAAAGAATAAAATAGCTAGAATGTATGGAGAGATTCATATGCACCAAAAATGCTCTAAAAGTAGAATATACATTAGTTAGGTCTCCAAAAAAATCCCTTCAGGTAGGTATTTATTATGTCATATTTACAGATTGGGGAATCAAAAAGGCTACACAAATTGCCCTTAGCCTTAACTGCTACTAAGTTCTGCAGCCTAGATTTAAACCTAGAGCTGTGTGACTCCGCCATTCATGCTCTTAATCAAGATGCAATTTGGGACCTGACTTTGAATTCTGCCCAAGCTGCTCTTCCAGGCCTCAGATCATAGAGGTCCTGAGTTCATAGAGGTTAAGGTGTCATCACCTGGTTTCACCTGAGGAATGATCATAGTTTAGTGGAAAGTGAATGCTCTTTGGGGTCAGACAGAAAATGATGCTTTCAAGGTACTTACATGGCTTTGCAATCTTTTAACCTCTCTGACCTCAACTTCCTCCAACATATAATGAGCATATGAATGCTTGTCTCCCAGGAAAATTGGAGCAAATATGTGATAAAATACTTTACATGTCCCTGGCACTTAGTAGGCAGTCACTCTGAGTAGCTCTCATTACTATTATTAACTGTGTGACACGTGATCTATACAGAACAGTTAGGAAGACTAAGTAAGCTACGAAAAAACTGTCCATTGCATTTTTTTATTTGAATAACCTGCTGCATTACAGTTATATACTTAAATGAGGTCCACAGTATGTTCTGTTATAAAAAAGTCATTCTGAGGTTGGACGAATGAGGGAAAAGGGGGTCCAGTAGATGTTAATGGAAACATCAATAATGTCCCTATAGAAAAAGTCAGGATGGTTTTTCTTCCTGAAACCAACCATGGTCTACTTCCTGTTATGTACCAATGATTCTGAACCACAGTTGTTAAAAGAAGATGAGAGCTCTAACCTCAGCACACAGATGGGATCAGCTCCCCAGCTCAGTTCATTGATGACACCCCTAAGGGACTTCTGTGCAGTTAAAAAGACTAAGTATCTGGTGTTTCAGAGACTCTGAGAGGTCTGCTCTGATGGACCACCCCATCACAAAGAGTGTCCCCCACCCACACCCACTGACACTCTTGATTCCCTTTCCTGTTGTATTTCTTCAGAGAACTCATCACTACCTGAAATTACAATATTGGTTTACTTGTTAATTGTCTGCCTCTCCCTTGGAAAGCAGGCTCCAAGAAAGGAGAAATTTTGTCTGTCTTGGTCACTGGTATGTCCTCCATCCCTGGTGTATAGTGTTTTCTAATTAAATATATGTTGAAGAAATGAGCAAATGAAACTATGAATTGGTATTTTAAACAACAGAGACAAGCTCATCTCTGTTTCAAAACTGGAATTTTTCATTGTGAATGAGACAGAAACTAATTACCCTAATGCGTATATGGTGAAATTATAAACATTAATATTTCACCAGAAAAGAGGATCCAAATGAGAGGATCGTGAAAATTGTTATCCAGGTAGCTGGGATGAGGGCCTGAACTCCATGCTGAGATTTAGACCAGTGTAAGCATGACCAAGCTTCACGTCAGAAACCAAAGCACCTGGAGGGACAGAACATGTCCTAAGGAAGAGTTGAGACCTATAGGAAAGTTTCCAGGTCAAACCAGCATTGAAGGAGTATGTCTGAGGCTAGCCAGGTTCTGCCTCCCAACATGTCCTACAACCATGGTCTCATATCTGCATCTGAGAGAGAAAGGACTAAAGTAAAAACCAAAAGGGGAGAGAATGGATTCAGCAATTGAAGCAGTGGACAGCCAGCACCTACATCTGGAATGGGAAATGCCACAGACAATATATAGTATCAAATACAGGCAGCACCATGATACCTTGAAAGGCATTAGAGACATCTTCATAAGGTCGTGGTGGCAAAGCCTTCGCTTGATGTTGGCAGCATTTTCTGAACCAGCCACATGTCAGTGGATATCAATGGAGCCTTGAGTGGACACCTGTGACATGACGGTGGCCATGCTATCTCAGGGGCCAGAGATATCACCTCAGCAACTAGAAAGGAGAAAATCGGCAGAACCCACATGACATCTGAGGGGACTAGCTCATGGGTACATGTTAAGAAACACTGAATCTGGAATCCTAGAACAATATGAGAAAAGAAATAGAGAACAAAAATGTTGTTTTCTAGCTGTTGTCCCCCTTTTATAGAAAGTTTTCTTTTTTTGTTTTAATCATTAAAGTATGGTGTTGTTGTTTTTTTTTAAGTAACCTAATTAAAACTGAGCCCTTTTAAGGGACTCTCCTCTCACCTTGAATTCCATCTCAGCTCACAGACAAATTGCAGAAACACGTATACATTCACAAAAAGCATCAAATGGGAAATGGGATGTTTTCTGGTTTTTGTTTTCTTTTATTAAGGTATCATTGATATACAATCTTATACTCAGGTTTCACATGAGCAACATTGTGGTTACTACATACCCCCTATTATCAAGTCCCCACCACATACCCCATTACAGTCACTGTCGGAAATGGGATGGTTTTATGGGAATGATAGGGATTCAATGGTGGGTGTTGACATCTTTTATCTGAAATCAAAATTTCCTTAGAACTGCTTTTGAAAATCATCCTTTCCCACCGGCAACTCCTTCTCACAGTGGCAGAAATGTTCCCAGTCCTCTCCAGTGTTTTTCTTGTTTCACCAGCTCCTCCTCATTCCCCCTGGGTCCCCAGTGTCCCACTACAATTCCCAGCCCTCCATCCCCTCCATCTCCACCCCTCACCATACACCCCACCGCAGAGGCCAGGGGTGAGCAATACCAAAGCAGCCTTTTTCCTGGGAAGCGTGTGCTCATACTTGGAAGCATTTTTAACCCAATCACAGAAATCAAAACCAGAACAAAAAAATGTTGAGTGAGAAGAGAGTAAGAAACTTAGACTCTTTCTAATAACTTACTCATAAGTAAGAAATGCATTTTTGCAAAAGATACCGCAAAAAAAGAGGGAAGATAATGTAGATGCAGGAGAAACAACAGGATACTTTGAGACCAGAAATATAAAATTCTGGGAACTTTTTTAAATCAAAAGGGCAAAGCTTTTTTTCATTTGTATAGATTGGGAAAAGAAGAAAAGATAACATGTTGCAGAGAAAACAAAATAAATGCAGCATATTTATATGAGTTACAGTCACTTTCATTAGCTAAGGGTATAAAATATTTCACATCCTTTAATTGGATTACAAAATTGTCATTTTTTTCTCCAAGCACCCTATCTAATTTGACCACACCCTGTTTTTCCAGCTTAATTTATTTAATTTACCCTAGGCTCAAATCAGATTATGCATAATTGATCTTACTTTCTGAGCTGCTGGTGCAGTTTCTACTTCTTCACTTGTTTCCCTTTTAAATCATCTGCTCATTTCATCACTGCTGAAAACTTATCTTATATACTTTATTCATCATTTTAAATTTTTCCAAAAGATAAAATGGACCTGAAGAAAAAAAAAAACCTTTTCTTCATGTTTCTTGTTTGTTTTTTTTTCTCCAGTATTTCCTTTTGGGCCTTCATCTTTCTACCTCAGAGTACCCAAAGTTGCAAATAGTTTTTTCAGAAATGAATAAACTCACCTCCAGATTTATCATAGGGAAATGATGAGTCATAAAATAGCAGTGGCCTCCACGGTATGATTTGAGACTAAAGTTCTTTCATAAATATCTTCACTAACTGGCTTTGTGACCTCAGATTCACAATCAGTATGTAAGAGTATATATCCTTTTAGGTGGAAGCTTTGGGTTTTCTGTTAACTATCTGAAACTATCCACAGAAGGGATAATATTTCACTTCACTCAAAAATCATCCACTGATTCCACACCAAATAAATTCCAACTTCTTCAACTGGTCATTCAAAGCTCCCTGAGCTGGGCTGGCCCTGCTCCAAAGACTCCCCACCCAGTGGCACCACGGAGCTCAAGGCTGCTGAGCATGCCCGGTGCATTCCTCTCTCCAGGCCTTTGCTTTTAAGAGTGCCCTCCCCTTCTGTTCAACCAGCTTTGCCTGTGAATAGCCTACCTCTAGCATTTGGTCTCCAGCTCTTAAATTCTACCTGGGTCATAACTAATTTTTTTAATCTGCCTGATTTAGTGAAGCCTTCTTGGTTTAAAGTGACAGAAACCCAATTTATTCATTCATTCAACAAATATTTATTTAGTGCCTATCATGTGCTGAGTCTAAGGAGCTGAGGATGCAGCAGTAGAAAAAGCAGAGAAAGACAATTCGAGCTCAGTATTGAGACAGAGTGAGCGAGCATGAATATGAATACGAGCAAGGAGTAAGAGAGTGCCCAAGACAGAAACTGCTGTCTTTTATAATCTAATATCAAAAGTGACACACCATTACCTTGCCATATGCTATTGGTCCACAGGCCAACTCTGGCACAGTGTGGGAGGAGACTCCACAGGGTGTGAAAACCAGCAGCTGGGGTCCTTGGAGACCATCTGGGCGGCTGCCTATCACAGTAATAACACAGCTCAATACATCATGCCAGCAATTCTTAAGAGTGGCTAAATTTTTCCTTTGTATGCCTAATTTCCAATTAGTTTTGCACTTTATTCAGAATTATTGATGATTCTATATTTAAAAATTATTATAGAAGTCTGTCAGGAGGTTAAGTACTAAAGGAGACCCCAGAATATAGCAGATGCTCCCGGCATCCCGCTGCGGGACTGCTGCTAGCATCTGCAGACCCAGACTGTGTCTTAACATTCTTTATACGTTTCTTAGACCAAGAAGAACATCTGAACTTTTCCACAGTTTCAAAATGAGCACAACCAGCTGGTCATCCAGCAGAGCCCTAAGAAAGAACACACGAGGGGGGACATGGCTATGGGAACCAGGGCATGTGACAGCACTGGAGTCCAAGAGCCACTTCATGTGAGCAGGAGCAGCAGGAAGTACTGGAGCAGCTGTGGGACCCCCTGAGCCCTAGGAGTGGGGACAAGGACCTAAAGGTGACACCTGGTGATATGTGCTACCATTTCATAGGGTTGAGATTGTAAGGCTGATTGTTGGTATTCTAGACATAGTGTGTTTCCTACTAGATTCTCTGTCTAGAATCCTGGTGGGCTCTGCCTCACAGTGGTGCCTGAGGTTAAGGTAATGAGACTCAGTCAGCCAGGCTTTCCCTAGTCACAGCAACACAAACGCACATTAACGGAGCTGTGAAAATGAATAAAGTATATAAAAGTAACAACACATTAATGTTAGCAATTCATGAGTTACTAACATTTGTACACATGTGAAAGATTGCACTATAGAGAAGATGGGTAATAAATCCTTAACACTTAAACACAGGTTAAACAGCTGTCTCAGCCTCCACAACTGCTATTAGCACCGCTTGAATCTCCTATGGATCTTTAACATCTGGGCCTAATACTCCTGCTCAGTGGCTTCTCAGTAACTTGCAGTTTGCTGTTCTTAGTTAATTACCGTAAACTGGCACTGATTGCCCTTAGGAAAGAATTTCATTTGTGCCTAGTAATAGTAATCCCAGACAAATCCTTAGGTTTCCAAACCTTTGTTTTAAAGAAAGTGGCTTTGGGTTTCATTAAGCTTTCTCTGTAAAATGCTACAAGTATCCTTCAGCAACCCTAGGTAACCCTCTTTTCATCTAGGCATAGAGCAAGGTCTATAAAGCCCTCCCAAACCCAGTGCTATAATAATGTGCCACTCCTTTGAAATTTCCATCCCCCCACAATCCTCTCTAGTAATACATATTACTTTCTAAGTAATGCATAAAATAATTTCTTATTAAAGAAGTGGTATTTGCTGTAGTCATCTTCAAGGTCAGTCTTACTAAGTGAGAAGGAAACCGGTGACAGGTCTCTGGCCTCCAGGAGCCCTTTGGCCAGGCATGGGGCTTTTGATAGAACCTCTGGTAATCAAGGACCCTCCTGGCTGAAGCTGGCTTCCTGGATCCCTGGGGCCATGTACTTCCCCCCGCCCCCGCCGCAATCCTCCAAAGAGGATAGACCAGCAAAAAGTGAATAACCAATCACCTCCTGCCTCTCTCAACCCACCACTCCACTCCATTCCAACAACTGACAATCAAAGCCAACTTCTACTGGATGCTTACTGTGTGCCAGGAACCCCATCTAAGTATTTTTTTAGATGTGTCTTATTTATGAGATGACATCTTGCTTAAAAGCTTGGATTCAACTCACGCTGCCTGAGCTGAAGTCCTGCTCCACCACTTCCTAGCTGTGTGACCTTAAATAAATTACTTAATCTCTCTGAGCTTTAGCATCTTCATCTGTAGAACACACTAATAATACCCATACCTTATAGAACCAATAAGAGAATTAAGTGAGTTAATATAGAAAGAGTATGTAGAACAGTAAAATTTAAATATTGGTTATTAATACTATGTCTGAAATTGAAGATGGTTTATGATTAATTTTGTTTTTTATGATTTGGAGTTTTTCTCTTCATGACATTTCAAGGAAGTATACTTGATAGTCTGCTTTTTATTTATTCTCATAAAATGGGAAGAGTCTCCAAACTGAACTTTTTCTTGAGACACTCCTGACTAAATGGAATTAAATAACTAAAAGCTAAATATAGCTCTTATAGACTATTTTGTTTAATGTTATAAATTTCAGAACACCCAATAATTGTATAAAGATTAGAATTCTGATATCTATTCTGTATTTCTCTACCTTGTATTATAACTAATGTAATGTTATAAATATTTGTAAGTTCAGAAAACATAGTTTTCTCTAAAGTAATAGACAATGTCTTCTAATGCTTATTAATTGACTTTCCCTATTTATTTGACATTTCTTAGTAATTATTTTTATATATAAAATCAGTTACCACAATGATATTATTACAGTATTTTACTCTTGCAAAGATAAATATTTGTTTATACTTCACTTGATTGAGAGATTTTGTTACGGAAAATACTAGAAAAACCTGGACTGGATCACTGACAGAAGAACCAAGCAGCACTCGGAGGTCTTGGAGTTTTGAGGTTTAATTCACACCTGTGGACCCAGAGGGGAGTAACCTCCCAAGGTCTGAGCCCTGAGCACAAGTAAGGAGAGTAATTTATATTATTTTGATATGTGGCATTTCAGCATGCGCAGGGCAAAAGAGGAGCCCTGAGGAGGGGAGGGGGGGCTGGGGGTGCTTTGCCAACTGCAGGAAGAAAGAGGTTTGCTGACCTTGACGGCTGTGTTGAATATTTTCCTTATCCATTTAAATGAATAAAATATATGAAGAGATTCTTTTCACTCCAAATTATGTCCTGAATAAAACTTACCTATATTTGAATGTTCCAATATCCTGCTACTCCAATAGTAACAACAAATCCATATAATGTGGAGGAAGAGCACGGACGTGGGACAAGCATCATAATTAATTTTTTCTGACTATGACAGAAAACGTCCAGATATAAATAGTAAGAACAGGAGAGACTCCATCAGGCTAAGATTCCATATTAAAAACTAAGGAGTTAGGAGATAAGATTCCTAACATATTTTATCTTAATTAGCCAACAATGACTCTGTCCTAGGCAAGGCAAGCGGTTCAAATGATGTGTTGTCACTGCTTGAAGGTAATGGTTATCTTGGAGAAGAATAGGACCAATAAATTCCTTGTGTTAAGTTTATCTTACAGAATATCTAGAGGACTGATCATGTTAATGTCTCTGCCTCCAAAGATAAACATCAGGAGACCACATCAACCTATGGTCCCTTTAAACCATTCTTGAAATCCTTAAAAACCAGAATCCTAAGCCTTTACGCTCGCCTCCTCTCTGAAGCTGCCTGCACTCCCCTTTCTTTGAGTGTGTACTTTACCTCAAATAAATCCTTCTTGCTGCTCAGATTATTGTGTTTTGTCTCGGTGCTCTTCCAAGCCCTTTGGAGGTTAATAAGAGACCCCTTTCCTCGTGGTAAGCATCTTTGTTACTTTGCTACCTCATTTAATTTTCTAGGCTTAAGCTCAAGTCTTCTCTTACTCTGTTACACTTCAGACAGGTAAGGAAGGGCTACTGAGATCCCTGATTTGGGCTTGCAAGCTCCTGTCATCTGGGTGATCCAAATAGGACTGCAGCTGTACAACCATGCTCTTTAGCATTCTGCCCAAAAATCTTTCTTTGCTTTGGGAAGTTCTCAGAACATGATCTCACTCCATCCAGTACTTTGCAACTCCTGCAAATCCTGGGGTGGGAGGGGTTTAGTTCCCATGCCATGCAGATCCAAGTGGACACTGGATGCCAGGTGACCCTGGCTTTAGGACTTGGCAAGGGATTTGACTTATGCTAGGCAGGGATTCAATGGACTTTCCTTTTCTCCCTCTGCTCTTCCTTGCTCTCCCCTGCCTACATGGCTGCTGCCATTCACTACTACTCTCACTTTCATGAACTATTTCCTTACACTTGTCTGACCTGTTTGCTGTGCTGATTTTTTCTTGATCAGAGTCAAGAACCCTCTCCTGGATTGAGATCTTACCAAATATGCATGGAGGTCTCCCTGGACTGGACTGCCCAACAACAACATGATGTGTTCATTTTACAGGTATTGTTAATGCTGATATTTATTATGGTAAATAAGTGCTTACACAATCAGTGCTCACACTCAAGTTCAAATATGTCAGAAATGATATTGAAGTAGGTATTCATCTATCTGGCCCTTAAGGATAAAGCCTGAACCAAAGCTATATAACTTATTTTGGCTAAATACCAAAGCCAAGGTCAAGCTTCAGTGTGTCTCTAACATATTAGAATCATCTGCAGTCATGAAAGATGATAGCTTAAAAAATAAAGATATGGGGAAGTGCCCATAATAGCATTAAAGTACATAAGAACACAGGATATCTAATTATATAAATAATAGGAGCCAAATCATTTCCATATGGACTCTTTAGATCCTAAGGAAAGGAGACCCACTCTTGCTAGCACAGGTGAAAAAAGTTTGGCATAAAGATAAACATTGAGCCATATGGTAATGTCAATGAAATCCAAGAGCCAAAACTTAATGCAGCTAAAAAAGAGAAAGAAAAAAATAATAGAGGAAGAGTAATTGGGCTGAAATCTTCATCTAACACACTGGGTTATCAGAAGGCAATGTCCAAAGTTGATTGAACGAGAAAAGGTTTAAGGATTTTTTTTAAAGATTTTTAAAGATTGAAAAGCAGAAACCAACAGAAGAACTAATAATAATTAACATTAAAAATTAGAAGGGGAAACAACAAGGATGGAGCTAAAGGGTATTATGCTCAGTGAAATAAGCCAGGCGGAAAAAGACAAGTATCAAATGATTTCACTCATCTGTGGAGCATAAGAACAAAGAAAAAACTGAAGGAACAAAACAGCGGCAGACTCACAGAACCCCAGGAATGGACTAACAGTTATCAAAGAGAAAGGGCCTGGGGAGGATGGGTGGGAAGGGAGGGACAAGGGGGAAAAAGGGGCATTATGATCAGCAGACATAATGTAGGAGAGGGGCACGGGGAGGGCTGTACAGCACAGAGAAGACAAGTAGTGACTCTACAGCATCTTACTACACTGATGGACAGTGACTGTAATGGGGTATGTGGGGGGACGTGATGATGGTTGGGAGTCCAGTAAACACAATATTGCTCATGTAATTGTAGATTAATGATACCAAAATAAAAAAAATTAGAAGGGGAAGAGGAGAACAGTGCAAAACTTGTTTTTGATGGGGGTAATCAATAATATATCCTAAAATAATCATAAATTAGCAGGACAAGTGTATTATTTAGAAATAGAAAGATAACTACCAAAAACACTAAAAAAAAAATCACTGAAAGATGGTTGATTCAGGAAAGTAAAATGGGCTAAGGCAGACACTGTTGCTTCTTTTATAAGGTTTTCTGCATGATCTTTTGAAATTCAAGGTTCATGTATTACCTGGATAAAAATTTTAAGATCAAATGGCTGATTGTATTAGAGACATTCTTTCCTCGGGATGTTTATATCTGCATGGATGAAAGGATGTTGGCTTATATGTAGCATCATCTCTCTCCACCCAAGAATGCATTAAGATGAATGAGAGTAGTCTGGGTTGGTGAGGTCCTGACAAAGATTTCTTCCTATTGAAGAGCAGTACTTCTGCCCATATCCCTTCTACAATTTATGTTAATTCTGATTATTGGCAAAAGTGGAAAATTTCCATTTTTATTTAAAAATTATGCCCCTTCTCCAAAGGCAGTACAGAGAAATTGTTTCCCATTTGCATTTTGAAACTCCCTCAGTCACTTACCAATTCATTATTCTACGAAAATGTGCATTTATTCTGTAAATGTGAATGGCTTCAAAAAGCAAAGCATTATTTAAAAAAGTATAATGTCCTTCCTTGCCACATAAGTCAACCCTTAATAAAGCTACATTAACATACTGATAAGTAGTTTTTGCACATTAAAATTTTTATATAGATTTAATACCATTTTCAGCTTTTGTTTAATGAACATTTAATTTTGAAAGCTACGAAATAATAGGTAATTATAGCTCTACAAGAACACATATTGACATGAAGTTTAAAAGACTGTGAAAGGTGCCTTGTGCTTGCAGTGAGTTTATAATTTAAACACAAAGACAAATTTTAAGGTTGCCAATCAAATATTCATCAGAAAAAAGAAGGCAAGGACGATCTTACTTCCTTAGGACACGTGTGCAAAGGAGATACTAAAAATAACACAGGAGCAGTTCGGCAGACCTTGTTTAGGCAAAATTTCAAACACATCCAAAAAGAGCTGATGAAGACAAAAAAGTTTCCCCAGCTTGAAAGGAAAGGCAACAGCTTAATAGGAGGGTCAAGTTCAGAAAAGATGGTGGGGAGAATAAACAAAAGGTGGAGGAAGGAACAAATGCACAAGCTATTTGTGAATTTTATTTCCCCACTGTTTCTTTTCATATCTTTTTCTCAACATGAGCTGCCCTGCAGTATCTTCAACCTTGACTCGCAATGGAGTCCAGATATTTCTTTTTGCCTTAAGAAACTCATCACTGTAACATGTAGGGACTTACTGGGTCACCCCTCCAAGAGGGGGGGAGTTACATTTTAAAAGACCCCTTGCAATGCAGTAGTAAAGTTTAAAACATGTATACCCTGTCACACCAATATGTAATTGTCTTTTCATTCAAATAGTTTGCCAGGTTTAAAAAAAAATTTTTTTTTTTTTGTCCCCTAACTTGCACATAAATTACCTAAGCTGGTAGATCTCAAAATCTAATATGCTTCAGAATTTTCTTGAATGCTACGTCTGACCAGTCCCTTGAAATTCTTAGATTCTGATTCAATCCAGAAAGTTGTCTTTGTAACCAACACTGTATTATAAGCAATTCTAATGTAACCCACTTCAACCCACATTTGAAAACCACTGAGTTGTACTAAAACTAAAGGGTTGGAGAAAACTTCATTCCTGTCTGCTTCAAGGAAATCCACCAGGGCAGATTTTCCAAAGATTTCCTCTGCCCTGAATTCTGTCTTCCTATCCTCACCCGTGACTTGCTCCTAAAAACTCTTAAGGATCTTTAATTGCTCTTTCATTCCTAAGCACAGACCACAGCAGTTTCAACACTCCCTCAGAGACAACTGCACCCTCTAGAGATCTTAGAAACTAGCCCAATAATCCTGCATTTGTGGCCCCCACAAGCTTAGCTACTCAGATGGCTAAGCTAATGCAATGGCTCCACAGTGGTATTTAAATTTCTCCAATTTTCTGCTTGTTGGTTGACTGATGAGCTGTTGGATTCCATCCTATTTCTTGTTTTCCTGGTACTATAAAATAACTCCTCTCTGCCTATTCCCCAAGCCTTGTGTCACCTGTCTGTGCCCCTTCTATTTCAAGGAAATAGGGAAAACCCTCCAAATATATTTAAAACATTTCCTTAGAGCTGGAAAAAGATGGTCAAGTTTTCTTCCAAATCAAGGTTCTTGAAATCGCTTCTGAGAAAATTCCTCAATCTGCTTTGTTCTCAAGAGCCATCATCCAATTAAAGTATTCCTTGGGCTCAACATTATAATGAGCACAAACACAGACATTGAAATTGTGTTGCAAAATCCTCAATGATGAGACAGTCACTTAGGTGGTCTAGCATACGCTCACAGTTAATGGATTATGATTAAAATGAAAACACAAACTTTACAAATCCTCAGAGAATACTTGAGAATGTCCTTAGACCTCTGGGGTTCTAGAGATCATAGTTTGAGAAACACCAGTACAATAGAAAGAATTCTTATTATTGCCATTTGTTACATATGTGACTTTGTGGCACTAATCTCTCTGAGCCTTGCTTCCCACTAAACTAGATTCCTCAATAAAGGGCTGCCAGTGTTAGTGCAGCATGAGGAGCATTTACACTGGGAGAGACTGAAGTCTGGAAGACCAGTTGGAAAATTATTGGAATGGCCGAGTTATGGCAGGTAACAAAAGGGACTAGGTTACTGCCCATGGGAATGAAAATGGGTGTTTACTAATGTAGAAAGAACCAACATTAGTAACTGACTAGGTATTTTCCCCAATTCTACTCTCAGGATGTTAATTGGTGTTCTGTGAAAACTATGATTCCATGTTCAAAACATTTTGGGAAATTCTGCTATAAGGTAAGCAGAAAAATTCTCATAAATCTTATTCCAGAATAATACAATATCTGCTCGAACTACACGTACTAATCCTAATGAAATTATAAGTGAAAGCCTGTTCTAGTTTTCTCATTCTGTGTGCGTGTCTCTCTCTGTCTCTCTGTCTCTGTCTCTGTCTCTCTCTCTCACACACACACACACACACACACACACACACACACACACACACACACACATTCAGCATTATAGCAGTACTTTGGCTATACTTAATGCTCTGGGTCTTCTTCTAAGCGGCCCTATTCCCAGTGCCTTGATCAAAACCTGTCCAAAAGTAGTTATTAAATGAATATTTCTTGAATGAATAAATGAAAAATGAGCAAATAAGGAAACAAGTAGATAGCGGGATTTTAAGAGCCTGGGAAACACTCATACCACTTATTCCAAATCACTTGCCCCTGATGGCTAATGTTAAAAATTCATCAATAGAATTTAAATCCTTTGGCCAATATCTCTCAGGAAAAGATATGGCTTCAGCAAAAGGGTTCCCTGACTTACCAAGGTGGCAGAGAACTTCAGAGTGTTGATGGTTGCTGTGAAGCAACTGGGTTAGAAATAATTTATTATCTGGTCCTGTGTGTTATATGCTGGTAGTGATTGACAAATAAGGACGTGCTGCAGCAGAACAAAAAAAGACTGATTGACTACAAGCCCCTGGAGGATTCTTTGGAGACCAAAGCAAGATGGCAGCCACAGGGAAAATAATTAAGAGTCCCTCACCCTAGCAACTCAAAGACAATTTCTTGGGGCACATGCCTCAGGTGGCACCCTGGTCAGACAGCCAAATGTTATTGTGGCTTCCCAGAAAGCACAGTGTGAGGCCATCACAGCTTACTACAACCAGATTGAAAGGTCACTCTGGGAACCTAAAATATCCAACATCTGAGACATAATAGAGGAGATCTGAACACAGAGGTAAGTGTATCTAGGGGTCCCATAGTCTGCTCTGAAAAAGAATTCAAATGTCAAAGGTGTAGATGAGGTGAATGGATTCACAACAGGATGCTCAGATATCCAAATGCTCTATATCAGTGACTCTTCATAGTGTATGATAAATAGGTTTTATAGTGCAGCCTGTTAATTAAATCCTAGCACAGTTTTGTGACAAGATCATCTATTCTGTTTCAGATATTCCCAAGTGTATTGGATAAGAAGTGATAAGCCACATTCAGTATTCCAGGAAATTAATTACCGGGGGGTAGTTCATGAAAGATTGCAGAATTATGATGCTTCATCCTAATATCTGTTTGCTATATATTCATTTGTTTTGTTAACTTCTAGAACTTGGTAGCTAGAACTTAGGGCATCAGGTATCAAAAGTCTAAGGTATTTTGACAGGGTTGGGCAAATATAACCAGCAGGTAGGAGCTGAGCTACAATTAAGATTTGGGCCCGGGAGCAAGTTTGGGCCAGGACAGGACTGGAACTGTGCACTAGAGTGACTCACCTATTCCTCAAATCTGAGGCCACACTGGAGCACCAGGACAGTTTGAGGATCAAGGAAGTAAAGCAAATAGAGCTAAGGACCAGCAAGCATCAAGGTGAAAAGGAGAGCAGTGAAGGGAGACTCAAGCAGATCTACCTGCAGTACCAGGTTTTCATGTACACTGTCCAATAGAATTGGGAATATATGCAGACACAACATCGACAGGGGCCCTCAAAGCCAACAGTCCTTGGTTTAATGGCATAGCTAGAACAAAAGGTGTCTCAGATTTATTTTGGCTTCAAATTTAGACAAACAAAAACCAGGTCGGTCACAATATGATCTGATTTTCCATGTTCATAGATGGGTATTGATTGACTGGAAGCTAAAGAACTCAATCGTATTGATAATGCCTGTGATTTTTGAAAGCCTACTTTCATGCAGCTATGATATCTGCAGCAAAAAGAGTTTTACAAAGTCCAAACACCCCACCTGAGAAACAGGTAATACTTGCCAGTTGAAAAGATTGGGAGATTCTCATCAATGAGTCACAGAACAAATAATGAAAGGAATCATGGGCTTTTTACAAACATATTTTCAAAATCCCAATATTCCTACATCCTTCTTTGATTTTTACAGTTGATGCAAATACTTTTCCATGCATTTTTATTTTGTCTTACTACAAGGTATGGTATGTGAGAATTAGGCTTGACCAACATGATCTTTCCTACTAATATTAACTAAGGAGGTAAGGGAATTGACCTAAATACCCAAGTCAGGAACCAATGAGTTATAACTGCATTGTCTGTACTCAGTGGATGTTGGGAGGTTCAAAGCCTATGGTCACTTAGTGTCAAATCAATAAAAGGTTGGGATTTATTGCAAGTTAAATATAGTATTTTCTATAGAAATAACATAAACCACTAATATGCTAATATAAGCCACATATGTAATTTTGAATTTTCTAGTAGCCACATTAAGGCAAGCAAAAAGAAACAGGTAAAATTATTTAGTATATTTTAACAATACAGCCAAAATCTTATCATTTCAACATATACTCAATATTTTTAAATTATTAATAGTATATTTTACATTCTCTTTTCCTACACCAAGTTGCCAAAATTCACTGTATACTGACACTAACAACATGTCTCAATTCAGGTTAGTCCCATTTCAGATGCTCAATAGCCCCTAGTGGCTAATGGCTACCATATAGGGCAACACAGTCCTGAGACCTCAAATGGGTACTGAAATTCAAATAGAAAAGAGCACATATGGAATATATTGTATGATGAGTCAAATCTTCAAAAACATCAAACTTTTTAAAATATATATCAGATTACAGTTGAGCCTTGAACAACACAGGTTTGAACTATGCAGGTCCACTTACACATGGATTTTTTTTTCAATAAATGTATTGGAAAATTTTTTGGAGATTTGGAAAAATTAAGAAAAGCATTTTCTTTCCTCTAGCTCACTTATTGTAAGAATACAGTATATAATACATATAATATAAAATATGTATCAGTTGACTATTTATATTATCACTAAGGCTTCTGGTCAATAGTAGGCCTTTAGTAAATTTGGGGGGGAGTCAAAAGTTATATGTGAATTTTTGACTACACAGGGCTAGCTGTATGTTGTTTATAGAGTATTATAATCATTTGTAGGTTAAAAAAAAGTCACTGCTGCATTTTTTTTAAAAGGGATTTTTTTCATTTCAAAATTAAGGAAAGATATCCCTTAGATAATTCTTGTAGTAGGTTGCTTCAATCTTAAAGAATTGGAAGACCAATGCTTTGTGATGACATGGGTCCCACACAGGTCTGAAAATTAAAAAAAGCTCTGAGAGCAAAATGTGATGAGGTCGGTGCGGGAGAGAACAGGGAAAGAGACGGAAGGAAGGGCAAGAGCCGCAGGGCACTATTCTAGTGACAA
This sequence comes from Manis javanica, assembly GCF_040802235.1. Taxonomy (NCBI): domain Eukaryota; kingdom Metazoa; phylum Chordata; class Mammalia; order Pholidota; family Manidae; genus Manis; species Manis javanica. The sequence goes on from NC_133166.1 coordinate 90,718,940, forward strand.
AGAGAGTACTCATTGAGGGAGGGGGAAGGAGACCTCAACTCCATTCATTTTTACCAAGAACCAATCCTGCTATGGAATAAGGTCACACAGCTTCATTGCACTAGTTTGCAACTCTCTATTGCTCTGACTCTCTTTTCTACATTCACAAGGGACACATCTGAAGGTACAGCTCATCCGCTCATTCTGACCAGCTTCATGACTGGTACTGACCATCAGGGCCTGCCCCAAAATGCCTCTCCCCATTCCCATTGGGATGCCAAAGTCCTTTGGGTTAGCAGAGTGTTCCCAAACATCAAACATTTGATCACATCTGTCATTGTTCCTGCTACATCAACATACCACATAGACTATTACTTATTTAATACATTTTCTTTAAATCAGCTCTTGCCTTTTTTTTCACAGAAATAAACTTATTAAAGAAACTATCGCTGAAGGTTAAGTATTTCCAAATACTTAAAAAGGTGACTTTGAAAACATGAATATCATAGAGCAGGTATGTAGCATTGACAAATAGTTGGCTATGAAAACTGCTTGAACAGGGAATAGGGTTTAGATTAGTGTTCTCATCTTTATTGTGTCTAAGAATCACCTGGGAAGCTCATTTAAAATATAGGTTTCTGGGTCCCACACCAGATTTCATAGATTTAGCAAAACTGGGTTGGGCCTAAATGTCTGCATTTTTATCAAGTTCTTTGGGTAGATTTAGTTAGTTGGTCAGCAAAGCAGACTTAAGAAAACCTGGGGACACAGCACTACCGCCCAGTAAGAGATGTGGAGCTATATCCTGGGTTACAGGCCCTGGAAGAGCAGCAGGACTCCAGTGTAAAGGAAATGCACGGGGAGAGGGGATGAATCTGGTATCAGCTCCATCAGTCCCACTATTTTGTGGAAAATAACTTTCCAGATGAATAGAGCTTAATGCAACAATTTATTCATTTAAGCATAAACCCCGCAACAAAATCAGCTCAGTAATTATAAACAAACTGTACATACATATCAGCCCTAGATGGAATCTTTCTATGGTCTTGTGTTTTCCCTCTTCCTTCAGAAAAGAAAAAGGTCATGTGTTTATTCTGTTTACAGTATTGCAGATGCACACAGAACTTCCACTTGACCATGAAAGTCTATGTGAAGAACGTGAGATTTAAGGCTGGCATAAAACAGAGGGGTAGAGTTATGTGACTGGACATTTTCCAGCAAAGTGGAATGAATCAGAATGAATTCTATAGAAAATAAACTCATTCCTAACAAAAGCCCCCCCAGGTAAATGCTGCATAAGCAAATTAATCAAGCCAGAGGCAGAAAAAACAGAGGCCTCTGCAATTTGAGATGCTTTCTGGTTCTCTCTTACTTCACACCAAATATTGTGGCTTGCTGTTTAGGAAGCTTCTCAGGTGGTCCCCAGTGATCCCTGCTTCCTGGTACTCATGCCCTGAAATAATCCCCTCGCCTGCAGTGTGGGTGGTACCCAGTGACTTGCTTCTAATTTACAGAATAGAGCAGAAGTGATGGGATGCTGCTCCTGAGATTAAGTTCTACGGCTGGGACTTCCGTCTTGCTCACACTCGCTCTCAGCTCTTCTTGCTTGCTCAGTCTAATGACACAAACTACCATTTTGTGAGATGTCCTTTGAGGAGGCCCAGGGTGGTAAGGGACTGAGAGCAGCACATCAGTTCCTGTAGCTGCTGTAACAAATTACCATAAACTGGGTGGTGTAAAACAACAGAAATGTATTCTGTCATTTCTGGAGACCAGAAGTCTGAAATCAGTTCCACTGGGCCAAGACCACGGTGTTCACAGGGCTGTGTTTCTGGAGGCTGTAGGGGAGAATCTGTGCCTTGCCTCTTCCAGCCTCTGATGGCTGCCAGCATCCCCTGGCTTGTATCTGCATCACCCCAGTCTCCACCTCTGTGGTCACATTGCATCCTCCTTCTCTGTGTCTATGGGGAAAAGGGAAGTCCTATGGCCAGGATCCTCACCTGACCCTAAAGTACTTGATGATGTAACTGGCCTACTGCTAGGTGAGTGCTTCCACACCTGTAGGCAATAGGCTCTTATTGACTGAGTCACTATATAAAGAGCTCCACCAGAGCTCTGGGTGGAGGCAGTGACAGAGGTGGATTGCAGACCTGTGGGCTGCTGGATACAGAAGAGATTCTAGTGCTCAATTTACCACTTGGAGAATAAAGCCAGGTATCAACCCTTTTACCCCAAGAACATTCCTTGTCATTTCTCTGTCTCACTGAATCTATAGTGAACTTGCCAGGGGCTGAAACCTTCAGGCAAGACAGTATCTAATCTCCATCTGCCTTTGTCTTATAAGGATACTTCTGATGGTGTTTAGGGCCCACCCAGATAGTACAGGATAATCTCCTCATCTCAAAAGCCATAATCTTGTTGATTAAAACTTTACCATAGGTAAAATTTATGTCATGTGTATCTTACCACAGTTAAAAAACAGTATTTCTAAAATTTTTAGGGTAACATTCACAGATTCCAGAGATTAAGATCTCATATCTTTGGAGTCCACCATTCAGGCACTGTGTGTGGTCCCTAGCCAACAACCAGGTAGGGACCAAAGCCCAGTTCGACAGCAAGCAAGGAATTCAATCATGCCAGCAACCACATGAGTGAGTTCAGAAGCCGGTGCTTCCCCAGTGGAGTCTTAAGGTGCCTACAGCCCAACTAAAATCTGACTGCAGCCTGTGAGAGATGCTGGGCCAGAAAGGCCACCTAAACTGTGCCCAGATTTCTGACTCACAGAAACTATGAGGTAAATACTTTTGTAAGCAACTAAATTTGGGGGTTATCTCTTTCACAAGAACCAGTAAGTAACAGTTGCTTTGCTCAAGACTCATAAAATGCCAATATGTTTACATAGTATTCAAATCTATCTAAGATGATAATCAAGCCAAAATTATTTTATTAATGTAGGCAACTCAATATTGTGACAAGATGCACACTATGGAGTTAGGAAAAGCCCGATTACTACATGACCTTGAGCAAGTTGCTTAGCTTCTCTGGGACCGTTTCCACGTATGTTACATGAAGATTATGATACTCTCTTAACAGTGTTGTTGATAATATTTAGTGACATATGTAAAGCATCTATTTTGGGATCTGGCATATAGTAAGTGCTCAATGAATAATAACCTGCACTATTTGCATATGCTTTAAGAAAAACATATTTTGAAGCAAATTAGAATTACATCTATTTTAGACTTATCTCAGATTTTTAATGAAATTATAGTTTCTCTAAGGCCAATTATTTGGTGTTACTTAAAAAAAAGTTGTCTAACATCTCGTGTGATGGACTTGCACATCTCCTTAGGCCATGCCAGCTGTACTCTGGGTACCTGTTTTATGGTCAACCCATCCTGCTTGAAACCTTAAAAACAGTTAATATAAAATATAGAATCAGAAAAGGAAATAATCGATTAAGAAATCCAGACTAAACTGTTTTAGCTGGAGTCAGTGAAACATTTATTGATAGAGAGAAATAATATAATCACTTAGCAAGAGTAAATTAATAAAGGACCTTGAAATATATGAGTCGGGGAACCAGTTCAGAGATGGATGGCAGGTCCATTTAGGCTGGGGCAGAATGAAGAGGCTGAAAGGTCACCTGGAGGGTTGAGGAGACAGTTTCAGAAGCATTTTGTGGGGCAAGAGGGTGAAGGTTAATGGTAAGGACACTGAAAGATGTAGAAGCTAGAGAATTAAGGGGATATTGTCTCTCCTTCATGGAAGGTTCCATCTGGAGCCTCATCCCTGAACTTAATAAACATTTAACCTCTGGTCTCTCCTCACCCCTGAATGGAGGAATCATCTGGATCAGCTCCTGGGTCCCCTCTGGCTGACATTCACGTCGGCTGCCTATATGAAAATGGATTCGTTCCCTGCATGTGTACTGGGAGATAATCAGCTTTCAGAGGAACAATGAAATACGCTGGCTCCAGTCAGATGCTATTTTGCTTCACTTTCTGCTCTTTTTCTAGTGTCAGTATGTTCCTTCTCATTTAGAAAGAGAATCCGTACTGAATATGTGAGAAAAAAAGAACCTGAAAGATGGCTTTCCAAGCATTTCTGCAGGGTCTGGTAAGACAATTTATCTTCTCCCTAATGCTGGCAATAAGACTAACCTGACTGAGCCCTGAGCTGGAGGGAGTGGCCGGCTCCGGATGGGGGTGTTAAGGGGCCAGCAGTCACATGCATATGCACGTGTTTTCTGGAGTTTGTGAGGAATGAGGTTTCTTTTTAAAGGAGAAAGAAAAGAACAAGCCAAATTCTTTATCCCTTTTCCAAGCTATTTTATATATACTGTCTTATATTTGTGCCACAGATGATGAATGGGAAAAGGAAGTTAGTTCTGAGGGATTGCCTACTGTCTCCATGTTGTCAGGCCTTCCCTTCTTCCATGAGCCTAGAGGGGGGTCTGAGCCTAGAGGAGGGACACAGACACACAATGTGCACACACTCAGCAGCCCTGGTTTATGTGTATAGGCACTGCTGCTTCCTTTTCTTCCCGCCTTGACCTGTGCCTCCTTGCCCCTCCCTCCAGACAGCAGGCAGCTGGGCGCAGGCCTCACCCCCAGAAGCCCTTGCAGGCACCAGCAGTTACCTGGCAACAGTGACAATCATGTTAACAGGAGACAAAGCAGCAGTGGAGACCAAAGAGCGCAGCTTCTTCCAGAATCTAAAACAGGGAAAAGGAAAGAGAAGCAACTAGTTCTTTTTACCAATGGCTTTTCATCCCCCCAGCCTGACACTGTTCTCCCAACCCCCAGTTTCTATCAGCACCTGGTAAAAAAATAGCCTCCAGGTGGGAGAGTTTAATAACAGTCACAGAATTCCTATGGAAGAGTATTCTTGGGGAGACTCAATAATCACACCCTTTAGCCCCAGTGTCGAATGCTCAGGAATTAATCCACCCTAATTTCCTTCTGTGCACATGTTCTGTTCCAAGTTAAGGTTGTATTTTGACCACCTTAATGTGTTATCCTTTCATAAGAGCACCCTAAATTCTATGTACTAAGAAATACTGATAAGCAATTATCTCACTTCTTGCAGCCCTCACCACAGTTCTACAGTAAGTGATACGAGAGATGGAGACAGAAGCCTGCAAGCTAGCAATAGCTGACGTTTACTGAATGCTTACTCTGTCCTAGGCACCACACTGAGCACTGCATAGTCACATTTCACTTCCAGAACATCCCTGAATGAGACCAATAATAGTATCTCCATTTCACAGATGAAAATGAGGCTTAGAGTGACTAATTGTCAAAAGTCATATATCAAGAGGAGAGACAGGATTTAAATCCACTTCAGGATTTGATCTCATGTTATTAACCATTTTGTTATGTTTTTAAAAGGTGAGAGATGGTAGGATTTGCCAAGAGGGAGCTTGGATGGTAAGGCAGAAATGAAAATTACCAAACTGTAAGAGTCAGTGGGTGAAAATTAGTTATACTACTAAAGTCACCTAGTAGAATATGCAAGAAAAAGTGTGCACCTCGATTATGGAGGGATTCTGTAATAATGAGAATGGCTGATCAGCACCTTTCAGCAGAGTCCTGTAAAACTACATAAACTACCCATAGGCCTTAGAGGATATAAATATCAGCCTACTGGGAAGGTGACCCCTGAAGACTCTGTCATCCTCATCATTCCATGATTTGAAGGGAATAGTGACATAGCCATGGAAGTGAGTGCCAACAGAATGGGATTCCAGATGAGATGACCAGGATTAAGTCTACTCACTTTGTGGCCTCAAAGAAGTCAATTCCTTAAATACATATTATGCCTGCATCTTGCACTAAGTGCTGACTTAGGAGCAGAGGAAATAAGAATGACCAGACATAGGCCATGTTCTGAAGTGGGGTCATGGTTTCATGGAGCAGGGAGAATTATGGATGATTTTAACATTTTCCTTAGCAACTTCTATTATTAGGAGCTTCAAATAAGACAATGGTTGTGAAAAGGACTTAGGGACTGCATAATATGTCATGCAAAGTTTGTGGTGATTATTAATACTAAGACTGAACTCTTAAAATAATTTACAGACATTACCATGTACCATGGTTATTACTATGTGACCCCTGCCAAGCGCTCCCACTTTATTTCCCACTGACTTCCTGTCCCTCTTCTTGGTCATACAGCCAAAAATATTCCTGCTTTAGGGTCTTTGCACTGCCTGAAATGCACTTAACTCCAGTTATCTGGATGGCTTATTCTTTCATTTCCTTTAGAATCTCTGCTCAAATGTTATTTCCCCAGAGATGGCCCCCCAGTTCACCCTACCTAAAATAGAGACCATGTGTACACCCAGAGAGACACAGACACACAATGTGCACACATACACATGCACACAACACACACACACATATACACACACAGATATACTACTATACCTCAAACACATAGATACACATACACACACATCACTCTCGATTTCTTTACTCTGCTTTATTTTTCTTCAGAGTACTGTATCTTCCTAAAATTGTGTTTTTCCATGTTTCCTCACATATTTACTGACTCGCAGTGGAGTGCCAGCTGCATGAGGGCCGGGGCTTAGTCTTGTTTAATTCTATTTCTAGTGCCCGGAATGGTGCCTGACTCATTACACAGCTCCATAATTATTCAGATATAATTTACAAACTATATAATGCACCTATTTAAAGTGTAAAAATCAACAGCTTTTAGTATATTCAGAGTTATGCAATCATTACAATCAATTTTAGAACATTTTCATCACCTCAAAAAGAAAAGCCACTATCCATTAGAGTCACTCTCCTGTCCCCACCAAGTCCACCACCCAAGCCCTACTTAACTACTTTGTCTCTATACATTTACCTAATCTGGACAGTTCATAAAAATACAATCGTATAATATGTGGTCTTTTGAACCTTAAACATTGATGAATGAATGAAAAAATGTTAAGTCTACTTGCATGCCCTCTAGATAGTAGCCCCTCAGACAGTTTCTTTCCATGAGCTTTGAGCAATCTGTTTCCAGCCTAAGAAATGGAGCATTAGTCTGGCAGAAGTACAGCAAAAAATCTCATTTATTCATGGTGCACTTTTGTTGGTTATTTAATTGTGACATTTTGACAGGAGTTGAACAGAAGCTTCCCTTTGCACTACCAACAGAGAAAAGGAAGGGCTGACAGCAAATAAGTACTTGAAATGAAGTTTTGAGGGGCTTGTTTATTTACTTAAGAGACCAACTGTTTTCAAACAGTCTGAATTACAGATGATTTAATTCTAATCTAAGCCGAGGCCAGCAAGTCTGGCACTCTGATATGTTGATTACAAATCATTCTCTATTCATTAAAGCAGGAACCCTGATGTGGTAACTTTGGTAGATATAATTCCATGCACCCATGGGCTTGAAAGTCACAATATGGCCTCTGATTATTTACAAGCATTTCATAATTGGCTTCACCCACCAAACTGGCTTTCCCCTTCAATTATTTTAAATTAGTGATGTTCTAGTGCATAGATATGTTCTTCTCCAACATACATTGTTAAACCATTTCTCATATTTGATCCACATAAGAACAACTGACATCAGTATCTAAGTCAAACCATGAACTAAGTTCTTAGAATTGGAAGAGAATTTAAGGGCATCAGGGATAATATCTGGCCCAGTGTGGCAATGCTTGCCACGGCTTCCCCAGCTTGACTGGATCCCAGTGATAAGCATCCCCCATTTCCAAACAACTTCAACGCTCAACTATTGTTCCTTATAGTAAACTCCCCAAGCATTCTAATTTAAAGATGTTTCCCACATTCACCTGTCTCTCTTCATCTACCTTCTTTTAGTCCCAGTTCTGGCTTCTAGGGTAAAAGAGGGGAAGGCTACCTCTTTCTGCCCAGGGCAACTGAGTCCCTCAAATGTCTGAAGACAGCTTGCCTCACTGTGAACCTTCCCAGTGAGAAAGAGCCATACATGTCTCCGGTTAATTGCTAAAATAACCTCTTAAATGTGAACACAATATACATGAGATGTTGAGACTATATCAATCAAGTCATCCATATTTAGGGATGCCTGTGTGCTTTTCACATCCATTTGTGGGTCAAGAACTGCTTTGAGCTAAAATGAGCAGATCCCATTTAAACAAAAGACAATATCCATTCAGGAGCTCTGACCTGCATGTCCTATCTTTAGACACATGTAATTTCAACTGAAGGTATCATGAATTGAACCAGGAGAGCCAGAACTATTTCAGCAGCTGTGGAAACAAAAGCAGTAATACCAAGCTCCTTGTGGCCATTTAATTTGGAGCTTTCCCAAGGAGGAAAAGTAAATTTCAGTGTGCTTCCCATTTAAAGATGCCACACAGAGAATGTTCTGTGTTGTCACAAGACCTTCCAGTGGTTAATCGGTACTAGGATATAAGGGGAAAAACTGACAGCCTGTTTTTGTCAGGGTCACAGGGATACTATCTTAATGAGAACATTGCAGTTCAAGGTCTGATCTGTTTCCATTCTATGCATTCAAACACAAGGGCAAGTTCACCCAGAAGTAAGCCTGTTTTGGGGGTTTGAGTCCCCTCAAGTGTGGCCATTCCATCATTTCCAGCCAGGAAGACATCTCTGGCCCAAAAACAGAACAAAAAAGGAGAACCAAGCAGTTCCTTCCAATAGGCAACAGCCTGCAGCAAAGAAGGGAAGATACTGAAAGTTTGTCCAAGCAGGATTAAGTCACAGTTTTACTATTTCTGAAGGGCAGCTCAGAGGGAATTACTTAACCACCCTGAATCTGTTTCTTCATCTAAAGACAGGGTTCTTGGTATCCACATCAAAAGGTTGTTGTGAGGAGTCACATGTGATAAATACATAAAGTGTAGTAAACAGGACCAGGCACATGGTAGGTGCTCACTAACAGTGATTTACAAACAAACTGTGGATCAGAGTTGTTGGGGGGTAAGCACAGTTACAACATAGGACCTGGAAGATGTTCAAAGGGTCTTTCTCTTGGGCTAGGAGAACCTGATGAACTGCCACCTCTCCACTCCGTGTGAAGACCTGGGACCGGTCAGCTGGAATGGCCTGCTCGCTTTCCTGGACACGGAAGACACAGCAGCACTTCCCAGATTTTCTGTTTTCAGGCTCTGTGCAGACCAACCTCCCCTGGCACTTGTCATTGTGACACTACCCTCTTGACACCAACAATACTTTTAGATCCCCAACTTTACAAAAGAATTTTTCTTTCTTTCTAATCAATAGAAAGGTACTTAAGCCCACAGGCAAACAATCCCCTATTTCTTAGGATGGATTGCTTCTGAAGATTTTCTTTCTTTCTTTCTTTTTCTTCCTTTCTTTTTCTTCCTTTCTTTCTTTCTTTCTTTCTTTCTTTCTTTCTTTCTTTCTTTCTTTCTTTCTTTCTTTCTTTCTTTCTTTCTTTCTTTCTTTTTTTCTTTCTTTTTTTCTTTCTTTCTCTCTCTCTCTCTCTCTCTCTCTCTCTCTCTCTCTCTTTCTCTCTTTCTCTCTTTCTTTCTTTCTTTCTTTCCTTTTTTTAGTTCAGTCACAAAAGGTAATACTTTCTCCTTGAAGTGTCCTGTTCTTTGACCAAACTCATCTGCTTGGGGATTCCTCTATGGACTGACAGATCCCCCAAGATCCTCCATCAGTGAACAAGTGTAGATGTCTCAGTTTTATCATTTGACACAAATGCATGGAATGCTTTATGCTGATGAAATAGGCAGAGAAGACACTAGCAATCCACACTTCTAAGCTCATTAACAGTGACCTAGCTAATTCTTGTCCAACAGTTCCAGGTCATTGACCCCACAGAATGAGAAAACTAAGACCCAGAGAAACCTGACCCACCAAACGTCACACAGCTAATGATGGAGACAAGACTTCCAAGACAATACTCCCTGCACTCCATTCCACTTCCTCCCATGACAGCGGAGCCCGGGCGGAGGCCCCTGACTGGACATTCTTGAGGGATCATCTCGCATCCTTGGTAGCTGTGGGGGTCGGCACATCAACCAGGCCAGCTCCAGGGTGACCAATAATTCAAGGCCTTGACATAGAATATCCACAGGTGGTTCCTCTCAGTGACAGCCTTTCCTGGTGTGGGTAGCCTGCTCTTTCTGGGGGTGTTTGGTCAGACGGGACAATGATGGCTTTGCCTCCTGCCTTAGAATTTCCTCCTATTGTGCACTCACAGAAGGGGAACTGCCTGTACGGCAGAGTGACTCCAGAAGGATGCTAAAGTTGGACCTGGGGCCAGTCCAAGCTGGAGGCCGCTGAATCATGAGGAAATTCTATGCTGCCATTTGTTCTTCCATCAAGCTCGAGTGACTCAGTTGTTTAAATCTTGTGGCGAGACACCTGGAAGCTATTTATCTTTTTTACTAAGGACTCATTCACAGGGTAAAAATGTGATAATGTTCATTTACCATCACTCCATTTCCCTGAGAACCAGATTGCTGCTAATTCAATGCTGTGCGGATTCAGTCATCATATCACCGAGGCAACATTCTTCTGCAACAGCTATTTATGTCCTAGCACCATTTGAAACACCCTTCTGATCCCTTTTGAAATGTTCAAATCCCAGAGAGGCAGCCTGGTCTGAGGAGACCCACATTGGACGGCCGGGGTGGGGGGATGCTGAGGAAAGTCCTGCTGAAGATCAGCCCACCACCTCCAGGGTCATGTGCTCCAGGGCCAGCGATATCTTCCTCTCATTTTTAAATTTCCTTCAGGACAAACTTCCTTAGACTAAGAGAGTCACAGCCCACCTCAGCTCTGGAACAGTCCCCGCTCGCTGCAAGCAGGAAGAAGGTGGGGGGATGTCCAACAGCTGAACTTCTACTAATACTTGCTTTAGACTCGCCAGTAACCTGGCACAAGAACACCATTATTCTGCATGGCTTCTCTGTGCCTCGGTTTCCCCAATCAAAAAGTACGATATTCATTCCACATTGTAATGAGGCAAATAAATGAGGGTAGTTATATAGTAGTGAGGAGCCAGGCACCAGCAGGTAGAGGGGTGATACCGTGAGCCTGTTAATACAATAAGAAAGTCCTTGATTTTGTTTCCTGCACCCTCTCCTTTAGAGGGCCTGGGTTCTCAGCTAAGCAAGCCAGATGCTGTCCCTGCTTCCTCCTCCTTCCCCAGGGCCCAAGGTGAGCACGGCTGATACAATGCTTGTGGAGGACGTGGAGCTCCAATGCCATAGGAATAGGAAGTGTGATTATACTGCAAAATGCTGGAGAATGGCTTCCCCGGAAATCATCATGCACCAGGCAGGCAACAGATGAATAATTTCCTTTCCTTTCCTTCTGATCTCTGGCTAAAAGCTTCTCGTCATTTAAGGAGGATTTAATCCACTAGTGGACTGTCCCCATTTGAGGACTGCAGGGCTAAAGTTAGTACTGACCTGAACACCACAACCACAGGGGAATCGTCCACACTTTCTCTCTCCTGCTGCGGAGCAGTCACCTGCCCGTCTGCACACCGGTTCCTCCCCTGGAGTTTGGGAGACACAGTCTTCCACTCAGGTTTCTCCTCTGAAATGCCTTCCAGCCAGGGCAGGCTTAGGAAAAATTCCCCTCTGGCCCTTCTCCCACCCTATTTTCACTGCTTTTCTTCAAAGGACCTACCCCTACTCATTGGTACTGGGCCTTCATATTAGTCCACTTCTAAAGGCTGCAACTATACGGTCCAGAGAGGAAGGACCAAGAGAGGGAGTAGATACATGGCATGAAGATTGAGTGACAGAATTCCAGGGGTTTTGCTTAGAGAAGAGCTACCTCGAGGAGGCGCATAGATGTTGTCAAGTATGTGAATGTGTGTTGTAGTCTGACTTTCATGATAATGAACAACAGAAACCCTTTCAAGCTAGCTAGAGTAAAGTAGGGTTGTTACAAGATTTCTAAGAGGACTTGCAGGGAAATCCAAGGGATGAAGCCTAACAGGCAGGGGCTCCTGGCGAAATGGGTGGGAGAGTAGATGTGAATTTAAGGTGGTCTAGACACTGTAGTAGCAGAAGTTCAAGTGCCTTTTTATAGAAAAGTCACCTTTCACATGACTCATCTACAGGGCACCCATCTGCTGCTTCCTCTGACAACTAGCAAATTCTTTCCAAGTTACTTCATTTAAATACCATTGAGTGAGAATCCCAGTAGCTTGGCTTACTTTTTTTTTAGAGATTTTATTTTTTTAGAGCAGTTTTAGGTTCACAGCAAAATTGAAAGGAAGGTACAGAGTTCCCATGTGCCCCCTGCCCTCACCCACATGCACAGCCTCCCCCATTATCAACATCCTGCACCAGAATAGTACATTTGTTAGAATTGATAAGCCAACACTGACCCATCATAGTCACCCAAAGTCCATGGTTTACATTAGGTTCAGTCTTGGCGAGTGAGAATGTTGTACATTCTATAGGTTTGGACAGTTGTCTAATGATACGTATCCATGGTTATAGTATCATAGTTTCACTGCTCTAAAAATCCCCTGTGTTCTTCCTACTCATTTCTCCTCCCTCGCCTCCAACCTCCAGCAAACACTGATCTTTTTAGAGTTTTGCATTTTCCAGCATGTCATATAGTCGGAATCATACACTATGTAGCCTTTCCAGATTGACTTATTTCACTAAGTGATATGCTTTTAAGGATCCTCCATGTCTTTTCACAGCTTCATAGCTCATTTCTTTCTAGCACTGAATAATATTCTATTGTCTGCTGTACCATGGTTTATCCATTCATTTACTGAAGAACATCTTGGTTGCTTCCAAAATTTGACAATTGTGAATAAAGCTGCTATAAACATCAATGTGTGGACATGTTTTCAACTCCTTTAGATAAATACCAAGGAGCAAGATTATCATATGGTAAGAGTATATTTAATTTTGTAAAAAAAAAAAATACATCAAATTCTCTTCCAAAGTGGCTGTACAATTTTGAAGTCCCACCAGCAATAAATGAGAGTTCCTGTTTCTCCACATCCTCACCCAGAATTCGGTGTTGTCAGTGTTCCAGTTTCTGGCCATTCTCATAAATATGTAGTACTGTCTCATTGTTTTAATTTGCAATTATCTGATGATATAATATGAAGCATCTTTTCATATGCTTATTTGCCATCTTATCTTCTTTGGTGGTAATCTTTTATGGTATATAATATTTGGCTGTTAATGTCTTTGGCCCATATTTCAACAGAGTTGTTTGTTCTCTTATTGTTGAGTTTTAGAGTTCTTTGTATACTTTGGATAACAGTCATTTATCAGATGTCTCTTCTGCAAATATTTTCTTCAAGTCTGCGGCTTGTCTTCTCATTCTCTTGACATTGTCTTTGCAAAGTATAAGTTTTTCATTTTAATTAAGTCCAACATGTCAATTACTGTTTTTCAGCTGACCACCTAAATGGTAGATTGTAGTCTAGCTATAGGTTGCCTGGCCATGCATCCGTTCCACCTCTTTTCCAATCAGCTAAAGCAAAAGCAGTGGAGTTAAGCAACACAAAACAACTCCTCCTGCCGTGTCAATCTGGGCTGCAAGCAAGGCAGCAGCAGCTTCTCCTAGAAAGAAGCAAAGAAGGATGGACAAATTAGCATGAAGGTAAAGAGCAAAGATCCTGGAGTCACACTGCCTGGCTTGAATTCCTGCACACCCATTCTCGCTAGATACACCTCCAGCAGGTCTCTCATCTCTGTGCTTCAATTTACTTATCCGTAAGATGGAAAAATAAATAAGATTGCTGAAAGGACTAATTAAGCAATCAGCATAGAGCACTTAAAATTGTGTCCAGCGTGGAGTAGCACTCAATAAATATTTGTTATTGTTATTTTCTCCAGTAACGTTTCTCCAGTGTAAATATAAACATTTGAGGAGCTTTTAACATGCAGATTCTATTCGGCAGATCCAGGGTGAGACCTGAGATTTAGCATGTCTAATCAGCCTCCAGGAGATGCAAGCCTTCTAGTCTAGCCCACTCTGAGCAGCCAGGCTCGAGGGAACACAGGACAGGAGAAAGAGGGGAAAGAACTAGAATAAAAGTCCTTTTTTTTTTAAAGAAGCAAACTTCATACCAAAATAAGGAACTTTCTATCAAATAAAATCCTCCTTAAATGGAATATATGGGTTGCCTCCTAAGGCAGTGAGTTCCCTCTTTGGAGGCAGGGCCAACTCCTCTCTTATGTACAGGAGGCGAGTGTCGAGGAGACATGATCCTTTTCAGGGCTCGCAGAAGTGTTTTAACTGTAATGTCTTTTAAAATGATAAGAAAATGAATATAACAAAAGTAATAAACATATAATAATGAGTCCAGCTTGGTTTACAGTTGATTTTACACCAATGGAGTCATAAAATATCATTTTAAATATTTTTTTATGGAGCAAGGGACCTACAAAACCAAATGCACCTGGGACCCATGAAAGTCATCATGCGGCCCTGGATGATTTCACAGGGACTCAGACATAAGACACAGGACGCAGATGGAGGACCCTAAGGACCCTTCCCACTTGGAGAGTAATGTTCCTTTAAGATTGCATGACCTTGCTCTAGGTCTGCTGGCAACAAACCTTCAAAAGTTGACTTCCTGATCACCCCACATTCACACACTGCAGACTCACATCACTTACCATTGCTGATAACTTGGTGCCTTTACAAGCCATCCCTGGAATTTATCATCTATCTCTGCTTTCTCCCACTTTGCTTCCAAAATAGTGCAAGGTTTTTAATCTTACAAAACACTTTTGATTCCCGAAGCATTTTGCCGACATTTCCTCATTAATGTACAAATCATTCTGTTGAGGGAGGTGGAGATGTGTTTCATTTTCTTGTTGAAAGTGGGAAACAAAGCCAACAAAAGATTAAGTGAAAGCTGTGCTTTGAAACTCGGTAGGAGAGAAAAAAATATGCCTAAAATTATGGCCATTGTTAGTGTGATTATTATTATAGTTGGGGGTGTAAAACTTACATTAAGCACTCATAAATCACTTAGGAAGTGATTCTGAACCATTGGAATTACTTATGTAGCCTGGATCCGACTGAAAACCTCTTCCCTCAGAATACCCAGAGAACAGAGCTCCAGCCCTGTGTTTTGAAAAAGCCCCCTATGTGAGACCATCATTATGAGGGTTTAAAATCACTGTTTCACAGCCATAGGGAAAAATAATACAGAAGCCTAGGATGGAGAAAGTTCCAAGGAGGGAATGGTTCGGCATCTGAGGCACAGAGATGGAAAAAGTTCCCTCAAATTTGCAGGAACATTGGTGACTTTAGTGCGAATAGTGACCCTGGCCCGTGGGGGTAAAAACCAGATTGCAAAAGATTGTTTACCCTAACACACAGCCAGCATTCAACAGGTATCTGAGGAATCATAAACATGACATATGAATGGGAGATGAGGAAGTGGGCAGAGAGTATA
The DNA here is from genome assembly GCF_040802235.1 of Manis javanica. NCBI lineage: Eukaryota > Metazoa > Chordata > Mammalia > Pholidota > Manidae > Manis > Manis javanica. The sequence goes on from NC_133166.1 coordinate 90,734,321, forward strand.
GACTTTAAAACAGGGGTTTTAGTCTGGAGTCCCTGGATCACCCCTGCCCCACAAGAGATGCAGGGAATTCAGGGAATCCATGAACTTGGAATGGAACAAAATTGCATCTGGCTTTTCACTCACCTCTCACTGAAACTTAGCCTTTCCTTCAACTGTGACTGTAGGTGCCACACTCCTATAGTAGCACTACCTGTGGCTTTGTCCCCTGGGGAGATCACAGCTATTTTGCTACCACATTACAGTTGATGCAACATGGCAAAGTATCATTAACAATCATCACCATATTGACCTTACAGGAGTTATTAAACCCACTTCAAGTTCTAGTTATTTAATGCATTGATAAAAGGCACACAAAAATAAAATTAAACAATTCTTTTTTAAAATACTCTCTGTGTCTGGATGGGTGCTAACTTGATTGATAGAAGTTTCCTTCCAGAACCTTCTACGTGAGACCTCAGACACAAAAAGGTGCTGTTCCGTTCTCTCACTACCTAAATGATGATATTATATTTGGTCTCCTGCCAGCTCTTCCTTCCTCCTTAGAAGTGAGGGCTAGGGAGTAGAAAAGCGGGAGAAGAGCCATTGAGAAAGGGCTTTTAAAAAATGGCAATAACAGTAAATGCAGGGCAGGAAGTAGTGAAGAAGGGACTATGGAGTAGGGAAGAAAAATCAAAGGCAACCCATAAATCCCTAGAGCTGATAACATAAACACTCCCCAATATTATAAGTTTCCCACCCACCTCCAACCCTGTTCTATGTCCCTGTGCACTGCTCTCTTTTCTGCCCACATACCTGGTCATGTAGAAGAAAGCCACTGGGCAGCAGAGCCAGAAGGCACCACCAGAGCGTGCTCCCTGAATGCCACGCCCAGGCTGGGCTGTTCTGGGCAGGGCTTCCCCAAGGCCCCAGTGAACTGGGCAAATGAATGACAAGGTACTGAGTACGTCACAGACTAAATTACCAGTTTCAAAGAATATTCTTTATATGGAGATTATGGCTTTTCTATATTTTTTTATATTGAAATATCCTTTCTTTTATCAAACAGTACTGATATTAGATAACATTTTGTTTTGTATCTTAATATTTCTTACTTGGCAGTACAAAGTATTATAAGCCCTGCATCTGTTTACCAATTCTTAAAACTATTTTTATTGCTCTGTGAAAGCCACAAGGCTGCAAAGCAATATCTTATGCATTTTGTTTTATTCACTCCTCTCCATTTAGACATGAATTCCACACAAGGCAATGTGATTTCCACTTGAGCATGTGGGTGTAGAAGTACAAGTTACAGAGCCTGGTTTTGAGACCTGGGTTTGACACTTGGCTCTTCCCCTCTCTACCTGTGTGACACTGGGGAAGGAACTTGATCTCCCCAAGCCTCAGTTTCCTCATCTGAAATACAAGGATTATTTTTATCTCATGAGATCATTGAGGGACTAAATGAGATAATGAATGTAAAAGCAGTTTGCATATTGCCATTATTACTCTCATCAGCATCATCGTTTTTATAATAATTATAACTCAATATTGCACGGTTAATGGCAGAACTTGGCTTCCACACTGGGTTGATTCCCTGTCCAGACATCTTGAAACTACCACTTAGTGAATCTATGTTGGACTGTGTTTTCAATTTAGCTCAAGAAACATTAATCACTTATCTAATATTCCTGCCAAAATTGCATAATCTGACTCTAATCATGAGGGAATATCAGACAAAACCCAATTTGAGGGACGTTCTAAAAAATAACTGGCCTAAATTCTTCAAAAATGTCAATGTCATGAAAATCAAAGAAAGGCCAGAAAGTCATTCCAGATGCATGAATCTAGATTGGATCCTGGACCAAACAAAAACATTTTTATTTAAAAATTATGGAAACAATTAGCAAAATGTAAGATCTGTAATTAGATAATAGTGTGTCATTGTTAAATATTCTGAGTGACTATTCTTCTTAGAGAATATATACTGAAGAATTCAGGGACAAAGAGGCATGATTTCTGAAACTTGCTGTCAAATGGCTCAAGAAAACAGAAAAATGGTTAAAAACATATGTATTATATATATATACATATGCATATACATTTTTTGGCTGGCATGATTTTTAGGCAGTTCTCTACATGGATTCTTCTATGAAAGACCTGTGATTTCTTATTGTCCTTTATTAAATGAAGCGTACCACAGAAACTGGTGATTTTTTTTATATTCTCCTCACATACCAGTAAGAACACAGTGCTCATTATATGTGTTGCAAATGAAATTTTCACAATGTATATAGAAGACTTTACAATTATCCTTTTAAATTTGATGTTTTTATATATATAGAGAGAGAGAGAGAAAGAAAAAGACAGGGAGAGACAATGATGAAACAAATTTGACAAAATGTTAGAAGTACCCTTTGCATGTCAAGTGCTACGTATGATAGTAACACCTGATGTTATACAGAACTTTACAGTTTACAGCATACATTCACATTTGATTTGATTCTCATTAAGTTCTCAGTGATGTACAATGAAGCTATATCTTATGGGGATAGAGTGGGGAGGAGGGATCTAAAATTTCAACCAGGAAGGCAAAAAAATATTACACAGATTTTTGAAATTACTCTCCTAGAATATTCTTTATATTACCACATTATCTTGTTAACACAAAGAGTTGGCCATATGTCTGGGACCAGGTTGTGACAAAGATAGGATTCTTTAATCACTCTACTTACTTTTTTTGGACTTGAAGAGGCAAGATTTTCATACTGTGAGAGGTACACAGGACCTGAGATCCCCTGAGGAAATGAGACAGAGGGTCTGTGTTTCTCGTCATTCATTCTCCCAGGTCTGATGCACACTCCTTGAGTAGAGTGTTCAGCACACTGCCCACCAAGTTCATGTCTCCATCTCCCTCCCTCTCTGAACTGGTTGAGTCATGCTGAGAACACATTATTAGTTAGAAACAGTTCAATGGTCATATAACAGCACTCAGGTGGGGCAGTGGGCAGCATTTGATTGATTGTGGCTCAGAATCTGTTTTCACCTATTTCCAGGTACCTCATAATGCTACAGAGGCCGGAAGTAAAAAATTACATTTTCCAGATTCTAGTAAGGGGACTGGATATGACTTGAGTTTCACCAATGACATATAGTCATGAGAGATTTGGAAGGTGGAGGTGAAGTGGAAGTGGGGTGGACCCTGCCTTCCTGCTGCTTTTGCTGTTTTCTGCCAGCAGAGATGTTAGTGTTTACAGTATCCCTGCCTTCCTTCATGTTGAGAGGTGGATGGGCAATGGAGATCCTCAGACTTTACATTCCACCTTCCAGACAATCTGGGGGAGGAAGAGCAGTAGCTACTTCTTAATGCTGTCTTTCTGATCTCTGGCTCCATGCCACTGTGTGTGAAAGTCAGTGGTTCCAGCTTAGGACTAGCCTTCCTAATGGTGGTGGGGGGAAAGGGGTGGGGAGTTGTCACTTCCCCAGTGTGTCAGTTCTGAGATGTTACAGGGCTCATTCTGGGGGCCTAGCTGAAAGCCCACTCCTCCTAAACTGGAATACCTGGAATAGTTTCTGCTTCCTGAACTGAACCCTTATTTTTCCATTTCCCAAGTACAGAGAGTCTCCAAGAGGTTAAAGTGGTGCAGTGCTTGAATGAAGTCCTTATACCATCAAATACAATAGCTGGCTTTTAGTGCCCCTGTTCCATGGACATAAAGATATCTGAAATATCTTTCTGTCTCGGATTACATAGTCCTGAAACAGGGAGGGCACCTCTGCACAAGACGGTGAGGGTGTCTAACGCTGACCAGGCTTGGCAAATAATAAGTATTCAAATTACCATTCCACAGCTTCTGTCAGGAAATTAAAGCAAACTTCCCTTTGTTATGAGTTCCTATTTCACTTCCTAAGGCAAGAAAGCAAGAGGGGAGTGCTCCAGACAGAAATGAACAGGAGTGGTGTCAACTCTCCCAATTCAGTAATGAGGAGTAGGGGTTCAGAGGACATTCAGCAGGAAATGTAACCAGGAGCAGAGGGGCTCAAAACTGAAGGACCCATAAACAGACTACAGTCTCTGTCTTATTTCTACAAAGATGAAAGGAGAAAAGATAGGTAGATAACGGAGAGGGCTGACACTTATCCAACATGCAAGGCTCTTGCTCACTTTTCCCAACAAATTTAAGAGGCAAGTACTATTATTGTCACATTTCTGGGGTGAGGGGACTAAGGTGCCGGTGAAGTGCAGTAACCACTCAAGGTCCCACAGTTATTAAATAGCCAAGCCCCGGGAGAGGAACAAGCATCCCAGCCCAAGCTTCGCTAATGCCAAAGGCGGCTCCTTTAACTGCTTGCGAAGTAGTGCAGCTCTCCCCAAGGTGAAAGATCGCCAATATTCTTTCCCCTCCCCAAAATAGTGTTTTCTAAGCTGAAAAAGACAACCATTGATTAAACCCAGAAGCCCTCATTAATCAGTTTCTTGAGTGAAAATAAAACCGCAGGTTCCAGCATTTTTATTCTTAGCTCCCTTACTAGGAGAAAGGAGAGGGAAGGGGAAAGGAAGGAAGCCAGCATCAAGACCCAAGATCCCTGATCCGAACACATCTTTCTGCCTCTCCAGCCCCTGGACTCTCACCCACTGGATAGCCCTTCCCCAATTCCACCGCAGCAGGACTCCGGAGCCTTATGCCTCCACAGTAAGTGAGGGCCATAGATCTTGTTTCCCTAATATTAATAATGAGTTTTGCCTCAACAGCAATGGCAAAAATTCTCAGGTTAGGATGACCGTGGACCTGCCCTGCGAGCCCTCCTACCACCTCACCTGCCCCTGTGTCCAGGTGTTCTTGCTGCTTTTGATCACAGGGCCAAGGTTCTACTACTAGTGCCCAGCACCACGAAAACCCCCAGTGACCAACTCATAACTGCCACCCAAACCTTCACTGCTCCTTGCTGCAGAAAGAACTTTGGAATCCCTGGGAGTTATAACCTTGTCCCATTTTTCTTTTCTGCTGATAAATTCTGGAAAGCAGTAGAACATCCATCATCTGGTGGGGGTTACAAGCGGGCCAGTGGGACGTTCTCAGCCAGTATAACAGCAAGCTGACTTTAATCATGGTCTGCTGATCTCTGCTTCCAGGAATATTGCCCTGAGGCATCATTCTATTCCTTCTCTATTCTATTCTGAATGCTTTAAGGAAGGCACTTTGCGTCTTGCCACCTAAACTCCAGGGAAGGGGTTGGGGGGAATGCAGAGAACTCTCATTTCACTTGAAAAGGTAACTGAAAAATACTTGCATCTTAAAAGTCCATGGACCTTGAGAGATGGCAATATAAGCTAAAACCTGAGGACATGAAAATATTTGCAAATGTTAGCAAAATCCATGCCAAACAAATGTTTCATCTTGCTGAATTTCACTGATTTCTTCCAGTACTCTTCATTGAGTATTTCCATGTTTTCTAAAATGACCTTTGGGTTACCAATAAGGCTAGTCACTTTTTATAATTAATGGCAATCTGAGTTTGTGAGCTTTCTGTAAATTTTCACTACTTTCAGTTCTGCAAAAATAAAACCTAGTTGACTTAAACACCGTTCCCTGACGATTACAGCTTTTGAGGATGTGAGGGGATGGCTTAGAAATGGTGAGATGCTATCCCCTGCGTCTGACAGGACAAGACAACCCTGTCTCATTTGCATTTGACAAGTGCTTAGACCAGTGGCCTCCAAATATTTTGCACATGCACCCCAATAAAAAAAAACATTAAGCCTGCTCCCTGTATGCTAGGGAGCATGTAATAACAAAGAGACCCAAACATGTACAATGGCTCAAATACACAAAAGTTTATTTTTTGGTTCTGAGGTAGATATTCCTGGTAGGTGAGCAGCCTCTCTCCCAGAAATATTTCCATGATGCAATTACTTCCATCTCAGGCCCCCAGCATCCCCAGGAGATGGCCATGTTCTGCATCTAAGCCAGCAGACAAGGAAAGATTGCCAAGGAGGATAACTGCTTCTCAAAACCCTGGGTCCAGAATTGATCTTCATTGCATCTACTCCTTTCCTGTTGAGAAGAACTGGTAACAGCTACTTATAAGGGGTCTGAGAAAGTTGGCTGAGCAGCAGCTTCCCAACTGCAGCTGTGTATTTTGGAATGAAGGACAGATTTTGGTGAACAGCTAGTTGTCTGCCACTCAGTTTTTTGTTTCTTTTATTCAGTCATTCTTATTTATTCATAGATGGTACACGTATGTGTGTATATATAAAACATTGTACTACTATACATGTTGTAAAGCATATATGGAAATCTACATTAAAACGGATGAGAAGAAAAACAAGTTTAAGTAGAAGTTTTAGATGTTCTTCTTGCATCCCATTGGGTCACCTTGTGCCTAACCTTGGTCAGGATTTACAACTGGAATTCATCACTGAAGACTCTAGGAAGTTCTGCAAGTCTGGAAGCATTCTACTAGAGCAGAGGCTAAGAAATGAAGACCATCACCCTCCCCTAGTCTTTCCTATCTTTGCGGCTGGCACCACCTACACAACTATTCAAGTCCCAAACCTAGAAATCATCTTCAATATCTAACTGCCCTTTGCCAATATATCCAGTCCCCAGTGGCCCTGTCCACTTACCCTCCCAATCAAATCCAGAATCCCTGCTCGTCACTCCAACTTCATGTCTCCCACCCTATCTCAGGCACTATCACCTCTTATCTGGAACTTTGTAATAGTCTCCTGTCCTGAAAATCCACTCTCTGTGGAACAGCCAGTGTGATTTATAAAACACATAAAAAAGATTAGGTGACTTCCCGGCAAACATCCCAATGCGTTGGCCCTTCAAATAAAATGCAGCCTCCTTATTCAAGTTTATAAGACACAGGAAGAACTCAAAGAATATATCTTGAATATTATTAAATGTATGCATAATTTTAAAAAGATCTGAAAAAAAATCTACCAAACTATAGTTATCTTTATTGTTAATTTTCTCAATGGCATCTTTCATAATTGAAAACACAGTTATTTATGTTTATGTAGAAAGAAGAGGAGAGAGAGAGGAGGAGGATAAGAAGAAATGAAAGATGTCTGTTTCCAGGTGATTCCACTCTAACTGCCAATTATTATTATTATTTTTATTACCATTTTCTCTTTCTAGTTCAAACAAGAAAGAAAGAAAAGATTCTTCTTCACTTCCAGACTTTTGTTTTCTTTTTTCCTTACCCCAAACAGCAAAACTCATTGAGAAGAATAGAGTTTGGGAAGAGAAAACAGGCCTCATAGGGAAAGTGGAGAAAGGATTTCCCTCTGAGAAAAGAAACAGCCCTGGGTTTAAGGGAAGAGAACTGTTTCTAATGGAGCTTGGGCCACATGCAGCTTTGGGGAAGCTGGGACGCTGGGTTCCCAGGCTCCTCATATGTTTTAGGGCCCAAAGGGCCAAAGGGATCCTCTGGGCTAAAGAGAACAGCCGTTTTTCAAACACAAAATGTTGGCCTTGCATAAGACCCCAGAATCTTGCTTGGTACAAGCTCAAGGAAAGTGAAAAAAATTAGCCCAGAATGGCAGTCTAAATTTCCTGCCAGTCCAAGAAGCTGGGTGTCCAGAGCCAAAATTAAGTTGATTTTTAGAAATATAAGAACTGTCATATTTCTTGGATACCTTTATTTATATCCTGAGATTTATACTCACTACCTTCTTGTAGGAAAATGTGCAAAAGACTTATCACCTTCATAAATTAGATCTGTTTCGATGTCACTACTAAAATGATGTCACTCTTTCTCATGTGCTTTCCTTGCACAGGAGGTTAGAGTTGAAGGAGTGCCATTATGCATAATGCTGGTGTTTTCCCAGAGAATGCAGCTCATACATACATATCAGCTGGCAGATGTTCAGTGGGGAAAAGGTTGAAAGCCAGTGTTCTATGCTTTTCTCATTTTGATTTGATTACAATTTGTCATTTGCATCCCTAACCATTCCTACTATAGGACCTCGGACATAAGGCAATGATAGGGCACAGCAAGGTTCTGGACTAAGACTGTCTGGGATGAAAATCAGGCTCTGCCAGCTCGTTATGCTATATAATATGAAGTGAATTTCTTAATCCCTCCCTTTTCTTCTCTGGGGATAATAGTATTCTTACTTCATAGGGCTACTGTGAGGATTAAATATGATGATTTGAAGGTGTTTAGCACAGTGTCCATCACATGGTAAGCTCTATTAACTGATGTTACTAGCTTATTATAGTAGGCACTTGGAAAATGCTGAATGAATAAATGAATGACCTACCCTCCAATGTATTAAAAGCAGAAAATTCCCCAAAAAATAAGCAATTGGCCAGATTCTTCTCCATTTAAGTGATGTTCTGGGCCAAATACTGCTACCCTTTTTTTTGCTACTAAATCATATACATTTGGTATATAAATGTACATACACTGACATGATAAAGTATATACATTTGCTACTAAAGTACATGCATCCATACTTGTCACATATCCTGAGGTGGTAGTAAGTACTGCCTGGAGCTCACTGTCTCATGAGGTGATCAATAGCCAACATTGGAAAGAATTTTGGCCATGATCAGGAATACACTTTACTATTATGCTTAAGAATTTTCTTCCAGAAATTCTGTCTTCTGTCAGAATCAATCTTGCAGTTTTGGGCTCAAGTACCATTAGAATAAGGCAATTTCAGAAATAATGAGAAATCAAGAAATTTGTATCCTACTATGGGGATGTACTTAAAAAAACAATCCTCAGCCAACAACTTAGCAGGATGACCAGTTGGACAGCAGCTATTTAAACTCACTCAAATTTTAAGAAATGGTGCTGACAAATTCCTTTCCGATATTCCCTAGAACAGCTTCAGATGAAAGAAAAATGATGCATATGCGATTAATACTCTCTGTTTCCTTCCCACCAAAATTCAAGGCAAAAATCACCAACATGTCATATTTTCTCACATTTTTGGGCCTTTGCTCATGCTGTCCCCTTTGCCTGGAATGTTCTCCACACACCCCATCCTATCCTACCCACCCCATAATCCCAGCAAATCACAGTCGTATACTGCAGGTTCAAATCCCAGCTCTACATTTCTCCAGGTAGGTGACTTTGGGCAAGTGATTTAATTTCTCTGTGACTCAGCTTCCTACAACTGAACCAACCATACCAACCATGTAGGGTTTTTAGAAAATTAAATTGGTTAATATATCAAAAATGCTAAGAATAGGAGAGCTGGTGGAACATAGTTAGCATTACATAATTGGTGTCATTATTGTCCTTCAAATCCTAGCTTCAACTTTAAACCTTTGTGAAGGTTCCTTCATTCCCCTGGGCAGAGTTACACACCTCCTTCTCCATGCTTGTACTTGTCTCTATCTAGCATGTATCTCATTCAATTAGAACCATTGGTAATATATGTCTGCCTCACCATAATATGCAAAAATATGCAAAAAAATGAGAAATTCAAACACTGTCATTTTACCCTAAGAGTTTTCAGGCCTTACAACAGAGCCATGACCATGACAGATGCACAATAAATATTTGTTTAACACATGAATGCATTAATCCAATGCTATTTAAGCTTTTCAAGTTTCCCATGTAGTCAGTATTTTACCCTCCTTGCAAAAAACTGTCGAGTGATTGCTGTTGCTGGGGATGCTTTTAATAAGGTTTTGAACAATCTCTGAGTCTGTACAGTAATCATTGGCATCATAAAAATTCATCGTTAGCCCCATTAACAGAGTGGATTAATGTTATCACTGTGATGGCAGAATGACTCAGCCCAGCACAGACTAGAGATGATGAGCCTTAAAGTTGCCTGGGGCAGCTCTCAAGTACTGTATTCCTCCAGCCTTGCTGGGACAGGGACAGGCCACATTTCTGAGAGATGTGGAGTGCTTAGTCACAGTCTATCTGCAACTGGAGAAGGGCCTGGCAGGACTGTGATCCAAGGAGACACTGAAAATAGCAAGTCCTTCAAAGGCCAAGGGAATTTCCCCTTGTGAAAGTGAGGAGGGAATGATGAAATAAGAAGCTTCCTGGCAGGAAAAAGAAAACATCCTGTATGAGTTGGATTGGGAGAGAGGAAGGAGAGAAGCCTCTGGCCACCGTGGGAAGGCCGTGTGGACAGCAGTGGGGAAAGCACCGATTTGGAACTGGAAGAATCGACTCTTAATTCTTCCATTTGATAAGCTAACTTTCCCCTCTTTAAAATGGAGAATCAAATGCAGAAAACAGTGAAGCACTGTATAAATGTAAGAAATGATTCGATTAAGTTGGAAAAGGCCTGTACACCCATGAACTCACAGGAAGGGCTCCCACCCAGAACAGGGGCCTCTCCGTCTTCTTCACTGTAGGGTTGAAAGAAGAATCTGCCTCCTTTTCATTTAAATTATCAAGTTTTTAAGAAGTCTAGAGGGATAATAAGCTTAAAGGTTTCCTTGGGATAAAACTTTTTATTAGGAATCTGGGTTTTTTGGCCATCATAGTTTTGAAATATATGAAATTAGTGGTGTGATTCATGGCCTATGTAGAGTTTTCTTATTTTAAGAGCAAACATTTAAGATGCAAACTGCTGCTGCTATACTTTGGGAGATGCCTGTCTCCAGGTAGCAAGAACTGATTTTGCACATCTCTTCCCAATTTCATATTTGTGACACCATGTTGGTAGCTTGAAATTAGCAATGGTGAGGGGATTTAACCCTCGTAATTAGCAAATGCTATAAATTAGGAATTTTTTTTCTCTTCGAAAGCTGGCTCACCATTCAGCATACCACTGATTGAGCCTCAGAGAACTCAAGAGTCCCCAGGCATCACTCTCTACTCCAAATGCTACAAAAAGGAGACTGTAACCCCATGCATCAATAATAGGTGGAGAACATTACAGAGATACAACTCTACCAGGACCAAATGAGGTTCTGGCAATGAAATGTCTTGAGTTCTTTTTATCTGAGAATAACTATAATATGCTAAAGAATTTTAAATCAACTTTATCTGGAGCCTCAAATGAATATATTCAAACGACATATTACAGCTGGAATTGAAACATTTCAGTTGCACATGGAGGGTGATATAATGATGGAATAACCAACTTGCCGAAAGAGGTGATCTGTCATTTGTCCAGTGAGTTAATGTAGTGTTGCATTCATATCCTTTTAATGCGTAATGGTCAAAGGAATGACTAGTCTTTGTTTCGTCTTACGCATTTTCTCTAGTCTCTGAAAGTTTAAATGGATTGTTCCTTTTCTTCTGGAATTCCAAACATTATGCTGTGTTCTAAGGCTGGTGCTAGGAGAAGGGAATACTGCCTTGCACGTATCAGGGGCTCGATGGTTCTCAGAGGCCCTTCTCATACACAATTCTCAGTTAATTCTTACACACACCCTCTAAAGTAAGGTGCATCCACGTTTAGATGAGGAAAAAGATGCTCGTCATGATACTAAAAGCTGTGGATTCTGCACTCTGTTATTATTATTGCTACTGGACATCAGACACTGACTGGCATAGCCATTATCACTGTTGCCACTATGAGTACCAAAGTGCCTCTGCTCTTTTGTGTCACTCTTACAGTCATAAAGTTCAGGACAAGAGCTCAAGTCTCACATCTATATGCAAAATCTCATGTCACCATTTCAAATGAATCAGTATCTGGTCTTTTTTTTTGGCTTCTGCTGATGAAGATCCTCCCCCTAGCAAAAATTCCAAGATGGTGGATTCCCCAAACATAGGAGGGAGTTCAAATACTAGACAGTAGTTATTATTATGATTATAATGGGCATCTATCCTATTCACGGCAGCCTATCATCTTTGGAGTCTCTTTCCTATAACCGGCAAAATACCTGAATTATGAGTCATCACCACTCCAACATAGGACCCAGAATGCAAATTTCCAGCTTCCCTTGCAGTGAGGATTCAAACATATGAATTAGTTACTGCCAACTGGGGATGCCATCATTAGATTTTGATTCAGAAGCAGGCAATCCGAGAAAAAAGACTCTGCATGGATCTTCCATCTTTGCTGGAGAGAGGAGGCAAAGATGTCCGGTTTTTTGCAGTGGCTATTTCTGAGGGAATGCAATGGTGTGAGGGAATGCAATAGTGTATCTCTGATTTAGAATCAGCAACTGAGGAGCTGCAGCAGTTTTCCATTAGATCTATGGCTTAGTTTGGGATATTATTGCTCAAGACTTATCCTCAAGCCCATTTGTGCAGTCCACTCAACAGTCCTGTGACCCACCCAATATTTTTCAAGTAAAATGCTTTCTCATTTATTCATCAAGATTCAGCTTCTATTGCTTAGAGAATGCTAATACAAGAACTCGACTACATTTATTTTTTTCCTATTTCTCAGATGTGGAAACTGAGACTTTAAGGGGTTTAATTGCTCAAGATCACAAAGTGAGTCTATGATAGAACAAGGATTTGAACTGGGACTATCATAACTCAAAGTTCACCTTCTAAACCAGAAAGGTTATACCACTCGGTCATAAACTGATGAACTGGAATAGATTTGTTGTTGTTAAGTTAGAATAAATTATAGGAATCTAGATATATAGTCTAACTTGAAGTTCTGAGAAAGAAAATGTCAAAACAGAGGCCACAACCCAAATCTTCCGATCTGATGTGCTTTGAGTGGTAACCTCTCTTCCTCACAATCCTGTCGTATTTTTGCTTTATATATTTTGAGATGAATTTTGTTCAAGAATATTATTCAGGTTACCGCGGCTTCTTGTATCCTACACTTTCTTTCTGTATTCAGTGTCCTTATTACTGAAGTACATTGTTTGGTTGTTCTTCCAGTAAGAGTCTATTTTTTAAATTATCAAAAAATGCCTTTATTTTTCCTTTATTCTTGAATGATAGTTCTGTTGGACATAGATTTCCAGGTTGAATGTTACTTTTCATTAACATTTTGAAGATATTATTTCACTATTTTCTAGTATCTGTTGTGGCTGATAAGAAGTTTGCTATTGATCTACTGGTCCTTCTTTTGGGATTAATCTGGCTTTTTTCTGGTTGTTTTAATATTTTTATTTTACTTTGATGGTCTTCAATATCAGCCTCATGAAAGGTTATTTCTTACGTGTTACTTGGGACATTTTCTGTTTTTCATTCTTAGGATCCCTATCTTCCATCAGTTCTGGAAAACTCCCAGTCATCATCTCTTCTAATATTGCCTCACCTCTGTGGGATAAACTCCTAGTTGCTCTCAAATATCCATTTTTATCTATTTCCTTTAGGAATGGAAACATCCATTTTTTTCTGGGAAGATAGATCCTCTCCCTGCCTGACTAATGGCTTTGTGATGAGAAGTCATATGTGTGTCTTCTGGAAAGTGCTTTTGAAAGAAATGGCCATTCATGCTCCTTTTCTCTCTCCTGCAAACTCCCCGTCCCACTAGGAGGCAGACCTGAGGGCCAGATCTAAAGGAACTGTTTGTGATCCTGCAATTGAAGCCACAGATTGAAAGTAACAGAGCCACTCTATCAGTCCTTGACATCTGAACTATAATACTAGAGAGAAATAAATTTGTCTGGTTTAGGCCTCTATTTTAGGTTCCTTTTTTTTTAAAGCAACTTCTACTATATCTTAACAATTGTACCTCTGTTGTCTCTACTCTCTCTTATCCGTCCTTAATGTGTGTGTGTATGTGTGCACACACGTGCACATTCATGACTTTCTCATTCTAACCTGCATTTCTCCTATTCATAGTCATATTTTTCTACCTCATTATTCCTCTGTATTGCATTCTGGGTGATTGTCATATTTCTTTCTTCCAGTTTGTTACCTTCCAATGTCTTATGAGCTGCTTGACACGTTCTTTTGAGTTTCTAATGTCAACAGACATATTTTTAATTTCTATACTTTCTATTCGGTTCTTTTTTAAATAAGTCTGCTCTTTTTTCATTATAAACTATTCTTTCATTCTTTCCCTTCCCTGACATACTTATTTCATAACCTCTGTCAGATTTTCTAAGTTAACTCAGTTCTTGCTTGAGTTACTAATTTTCCTGTTCATCTTCAAGTCTCTTTCAGGGTGATTCATTTCCTTATTTGGTTTGTAGCTTTTTATTAAGACTTCACCTTCTGCAGGGCTGGTTATCCCAGTAGACACCTGTACTGTCTAAGCTGTAGAAATACCCCAACATAGCAATTTTTTTCTGGCAAAATTCTGAGGTTTCAGAGGTTCTGCTGGGAAGGCCACCCGCAGCCCCAGCCCAGCTACAAGTCTCCTCCTGCTTCCCTGCAACAGATGGCAAGGTTTTTTCTAATCCCTTCCTCATGGGTGGGGTACCTGTCCTGGGCTCCGAGGCTTATTAACAGAGCTCTGTCACAGTTCTGGTTAGCAGATGAAATACAGGACACTCAGTTAAATTTGAATTTCAGATAAACTTGTTTTAGTATAAGTGTATCCTCTTCAACTTTGGGACATATTTTTACCAAAAAAATTATTCCTGGTTTATCTGTGATTCACGTGGAATTGGACACCCTGTAATTTTATTTGCTCTATCTGACAACACTAGTCACAGTGCCCTGCCTAAACTTGGCCTGAGGCAAAAATCCTGTGGGTACATGAGCCTCAACAGCCCAGCTCCCATATTCTGGGACCTGTGTGCAGGTCCAGCAACATTAGCTACGGTTATCACACTGTCTCTGAGCTCCTTTTTCATACTGAGAACTAGACTATTTTCCTTACTTTACTTATTACCACTCATATATTAATATTTTCAATTTCTGCTACATTTTATTCAGGCTTTCTATGGGACAGTAGTGGGAAGGAAGTCTTGCCCATGGCACTTCAGTCTGCTACTTGTCAGACATACTTTAATTAATTTATGTACCTGGTAATTGAGCACTGTGCTGTGCCATCCAATGGAAGGCCTGGAGCACAGAAGGGTTCATCACACAAATGAATCAGAAGACAAGGGAATGTGCAGGAACAAGCCCGCACGACTTGTACTCTGGGAGTACTGCCCATCTCAGGAAGAAGGAAATTCTCCTGCAGGATGGATTCTTTAACCAGAGGCACACATGCCCCAGTTTAGCAAAGGTTTGACTTCCCAAGAACCTGCGTATCCAAGGATTTCCTCTATTTGGAGGAGGGCAGAGGGCTAGGAAAGGAAGTTCTGACTTCACTGAATTTTATTTTCAGCAGGCCAACTGAAAGGTGAGAAGCTGCGTGGTGAGGTAAAAATAGAAAATTTTATTAACTAAAAAGGGTTGAAATACGTACATTTCAAGACCTTAAATTAGTCAAAATCTAGAAAATGGAAGAGACTAAGTCAGAGAAAGAGAAAATAAAGTGCTTTTATATTGAAATGCTTCAGAGACAGGCCCCTTTCGAAATAGTTCTAAATAAAGTTCTCAGATTAGAAAAATAATATTTTGTTTTCATTTTAGAAATGGAAAAATCCCCTGGACCCAAAATATCCAAATCCTTTCCAGATATTTTCTGATTTTTTAAAATAATTCCACATCCCCCACATAGTTTCCAGGCAGGGGCCTAATTTGGCCTGGACCCCACATCCACCAAAGATCTCAAATTCGGGCTTTTAAGCATAATCTCAAAATAAAGTTCAACTGTCTATTCTTGTATTGTGTGTTAAAGGTATGTATTTATTCAAGATAGGTATTTAAAATGCACTACAGTTTTTGAAACTCTGCTTTGGTACTTTTTTTTTTAGTAATACAGAAGTCTTAAAAATTGATCTGTGCCCTGGGCTTTCTACCCATCTGATAGGCTCTGCTGCTAAAAATTCACATTGTATAAGAGTATGCATACCTCCCAAACATTTCCTACCTTGATGTAAATTCATGAAAATAAGGTAGACATTCTGCTAAATAAAAATTATCTATAATTCAAAGAAGAATGGAATCATGCTTCTGATGCTTGTCTCTTGGCCCAGAACTTCTTTGTTGCACAAGACCTTTAGCTCTAACTCATCTGCACCTCTACTTCCTAGATGTGTAGGAATCCCTTTAGTACACAGGATTTCCCCAAAGTTGGATGACAGTCCAAATTATCACTGTCCAACCTTGCAAACAAATGAAATTAGGGAACCATAGATTTTAATATGTGTTTTATTACATTGTAAACCATGTAGCTTAGAAAACATTTGGAAATTTTACCAAAGCATAAGGAAGTGGAAATTACATTTATCTTCACTACTCAGACATGTTTCTCTGCATAAACCATGTTTCACAAACCTTGTATCATGCTCTTCGAGTTTTAGATTTTGCTTTTTTCACCTATCTATATGTTGGAACATTTCCCACTATATTAAATAGTTTCCTATGGTAGCATTTTAGTGACTACACATTCTGTTTTACAAATATGTGCTACTTTATTTCATCAGTTCTCTATTTAGGGGCATTTAGATTGTCCCCAGTCTCTCTCAACTCTGTGTAGAAAGGTTATTCTTGTAATCAGCCATGAATACATTCTTTGGATCAATTTCCAGAAGTGAAAATGACAGGTTGAACAATAAGCAAATTTTCAAGGTTTAAGGCACCCATTGCCATATCTTACAAAAGGTTCATCAGTCCCACCAACAGCATATCAGAGTATCTATTTACTTGTTTTAAATAATCTTGTATAAAGATAAACTAGTCAGTAAGTAATTATGTCTTGTCAAAGGTATTTTTCATTAATAAAAAGGATTTATAAAATTTCTTCCAACACTGACCTGTCCTAGTACATGTTAAAAATTATTCAATTTACAATATGATTTTAAATTTCTAAGGAAATTTTCTACAACACAATAAGGCATTTCTCTGTTTCATTTTTGTTTTAAATGGAGAATGCTACCTCTTAAAGAATTCTTTCTCATTCTGCCCCATCTAGACTGCGAAGAGATAACACAGTATAGCACAGTGATTCTGCTCTTAATCCATCTTCTATTTCATATTCAGTTTCCCATCATGCACTGAATAAACACGGCAGCCTGACATGATGAGAAGCCTTCCCTGAAGACTACAGCCCACACTCATCCATCCCTTCACTGAACTCCTATTATACTTATTGTCTGTACCACACAATTAGCACTTTATTATATACTGTCTTCTTCTCTAATTGTCTGTACCACACAATTTAGCACTTTATTACATTCTGTCAGATTCTGTAATTGTGTCATGTATTTTTGTCGTCTCTCCATCTAGATTACAAGCACCAGGGTGGCAGGGCCCCTGTCTGGTCCTGCTTTGGCATTCCCCATGGCACTGAACACTGTTCCAGGATCGACCAAGCAGGGCCCTGACAATTGCTCGCTGCTTTAATGGTTGCTGGGTAGGCAAGTGGGTGGGTGGGTTGGGAGATTGATTGATAGGATTTTGTGATGGGCATTAAGTAGGCTGAGTTATCTAGCATATAGAGCAAGAAATAGAGAAGGTGCTGGGTCATAGAAGATGTAGGCACTGTGGTCATTCCAGCCACTATCCTTCAGTCTGAATTGCTTCATTACCTAGAAAGTCATTTGGTTTCTCTCTACCAGTTTTTCCATACTATTTTGAAAATCACATGTTTTTCATCTGAAGATTTTACATTACATTCTCCAGTTGGGGTGGCATGACTGTGTACAGGAAAGAGGTCATGCTTTGGAATTAGGGCAACTTCTTACCAGCTGTGTGATTTTCAACAAATTGTTTATGTCTGTCTGCTGTCTCTCTCTCCCTTAAATTATTCCAATGATTGTGATCATTTGTGATATTGCCACGAAGTGTCCATGAGCCTGCTGGAATATTCTTATTATTTCCATTTTTTTCTTCTGCAAATGCCATGCCTTGAAGTAACTGTTAAGTATTATTATTATCATAATAAACATAATTAATACCTCTGTTTGTCTCACGTACTAGCTGAAAAGTGCCTTCCTCTGCTGTGATTCATGGGTTCGCTTCTCAGAGACTAAGGTCAAATTGTTACACAATGTCTTTATCTTTCTTGGTTGAAGAGTTGTTTACAATTAATGGTCTATCACATGACATCAGATTAACTTCTAGTAAATAATAAGAGAAGAAACGCCCAACAATTCACATTAACAAATCTATGCCTCAGTCTGTCACTTGTGCCTCTGCTATAAACATTTAGGTGAATTGAGCACTGAGTTAACCATATTTCTCTGAATTTGGGATGATACAACTAAAATGTTCTGTCCCTATGTGTCATCTGCTTTTCCCCCTTCTGATCAATATGCTTTGCATACTGTTTTTGTCCTTGTTTTTTCATTTGGCAGGTACACAATAAAATGTGACTTAGTTGTTCAACATAATATTCCCTCAAAACAAGATCAATTTAAGCCTCCCCCATAAGTACTGCTCTCACCCTGCATCTTCTTCACCCCTGAGGACCCAAGAAGCCTAGAGAGCTTTGAATGGCTACTTTGTTCCCTGACTCTGCATGTGTTGCCTGAGTGTCCTTTGGGTAAAGAAGAGCAGTTTCCTTTGTGTATCTATGATAAATAACTGTGTTTGGTTGCTCTTTCAAAAGTGTTTATCAAGGTGAGCCATGTAACAGGCAGGGCCTGGCTGCTAGCCATACATAAAAGGACACCATACAACTAGGACTTATGGTGGAGGTGCCCAAGTGTAACGGAAACAGACCAGCCCTCAGATTATGAACACACAGGGAGGTGAGTGTGGGTAGACGTGCAGCCACGGTGTCAGCCTGAGTCCGGTCGTGCCCACCATTAAGGGTCTCATAAATCTAAGGGAGCAGTTGGTCTGAGTAGGAGCTGATTAGACCAAAAGGAAGTGATGGCTTGAAGTTGGTTTCATGGAAGCATTAAGGAGGGTAAAGGGGGATGGGAGAGAAAATAAGTCTTGTCTCCATCTTTGGTCCCTGCCTCAGCTCCATACATTTATGCCTGAGCCTTGTGAAAGGAGATACTGCAGGTGGAGAGGAAAGGGGTTCAGTGAGACAATGGACACAAGTCATGCTGCTTGGGGGCCTGAGTGGGAAAGTGTGGCAAAGCAGAAGAGAAAGGGCTTCTCTCCACGCCTTCAGGTACCAGGAAAGACCAACCTTGGCTGAAGGGCTGTGAAAGTGGCTGAGATGAGACACTGCCCCCCAGTGGCCTCAGGGCAGGGGACACCAACAAGGAGCTCAAAGCAGATAAGGAAAGATGGGGAAGGAGCACATGGGAGGTTTCACGAGCTTTCCAGAAAAACCAGGGGAAGTCCTGCAGGCAGGGGTGGTTCTTCACTAGACAGGTGGAGGCACAAGCCAATGTAATGTGCATTTTACCACGAATACAACAACCATGGCCATTAGTGCTGAAGCACTGGGTAAAGCTTAGGGAAGCCCAGGTTCTCCACACACAGAAGTTGTGTGAACACACTCAGGGCACTTATTTTCTGGTCCCAAGATTAAGCAGAGTGATGCCTATACTAGTTAGTCTTGGGACTGAGTTCTGGAAGGTGGAGAGAGAAGAAGTGCAAGGTAAGTAACAAAAGGAGATTCAGGCACCAACAGCAAGGGTTGGGGTTGGAGATGAAATAATAGTAAGAGGGATTTCAGCCAGTGAGTAGAGGGGTTCAAGCAAAGCTCTGGGTGGGGGAGTTTCCAGCAAGATGGAGGTAAAAAAATTAAATAAAAAAAAATGGCCCTGAGGCTGTCGACAGACTGGAGTCAGATGACTAGGCAGAAATGTCCAGAACCAAATTCTAAAAATAAAACTTATCTCCTGAGCTGAACCAAATTAAATTCTGCCTACAAGCACATGGTTGAATAGAATTCAAACCACAAGAAAACATTTCAAACAGTACTAAAGGGGACACTGAAAAATAAGTCCCTCCCGTCCTTAATCCCCTTTCCTAGGAGAACTGCGTGACAGCTGCTGGCATATACTAGTTATAACCACACAGGTTGTTCAAATATTTAAAGACTTCCCTACAGGTTGGTAAATAGTCACTACTCCAAGCTTCTGGAGGGGTGCCATCCTCCCAGAATTTCAGTCTGTCATTAAATGGTTAAAGGTTAGACCTGAGAGGACATCAGCACCCCTCCGGCTCCTAGGTAAGCAGCCATCTCTTTTGCCAGTGCTGAACCAGTTGTTAAATACTCTGAAATCACTATTACCCTTCCAGATAACATGTCTGCATATACAAATATATCCCTATATATTATCCTTTTTTTCCTTTAAATGAAAATGTAAAAATTGAACAAATACTGCTCTGTACTTGACTTTTTTAACATACTTGGCCTACTTTTAATGTTTGTCCAAGTGTAGATCGCATGTATTTCTTTCACAGCTAATATAATTTGAGAGCTTTTGGAGCTAACATAACCTGAGAAATAGAACACAGAATAAAGAGTGAGACTTTGGAATAACTTAGGAGAGCTTTCCAGTAGGCCCAGAAGAACAATGGGACAACTAATAACCCTGAATGACAGAATCTGAGGGTCTAGTCCAGGACAACAATGCCCTTATGGCTTGGGCAGAAGGAATAGGAGGGATAAGACCAATAGTCTCCCAGACAGGCCCCCCAGTGGTCATCTGGGCTCCTACCCCCTGCTACCAGCTGACAGGATGGACCTAAACCTCCTTGAGCCCAGACTATTTAGCATCTAAATTCAGCTGTTACCCAGAACTGAACCAGCCATGAGTGGAAACAAATGAAATTTCAAATTGCACTGGCCTTGCTGAATTCTTTCCAGGGCATTAAGTATTCTTCATGTATCAGAAAGTTAAGACCACTGGAGTGTATTCTTTTTATAGCCGTATTTATCTTCAAAACCCAAAGAATTAGTATTGGGGTGGAGCAGTGACTTAATTTTCCATTCCCAATTTCTGTGTTTCCATACTTCGTTTTTTCATTATTTTCATATTAAGACAGAGATAAAAGAACACTCAAAATTGAAGATGTCAATTGCATAGATTTTTGGGAAAAGGTGGGAAAATAGAATCCAGAAAAGATGATCTAATATTTTTATTTTTACGAATCTTCCCAGAAATTTTGGAACAAAATTCATTGAAAAGAGAAAGCAATTTCTGCTGATAGACTGGCACCTAGTGGTGAGTTTTTTACCTTCTTCATAATATGAGCAGCTATTGAGCTTCAGGATGCTTTTGGGTGCTTACTTCTCTTTGAGATCCCTGGGGAATCTTTTTTTTTTTTAATGATACAGTATTTTTTTAATTCATTTTGTTATCATTAATCTACAATTACATGAGAAACATTATGTTTACTAGACTCCCCCTTTCACCAAGTCCCTCACACAAACCCCATTACAGTCATTGTCCATCAGCGTAGTAAGATGCTGTAGAATCACTGCTTGTCTTCTCTGTGTTGCACAGCCCTCCCTATCCCCCCCCACATTATACATGCTAATCGTAAGGCCCCCTTTCTTTTTCCCCACTCTTATCCCTCCTTTCCCACTCATCCTACCCAGTCCCTTTCCCTTTGGTAACTGTTAGTTCATTCTTGGGTTCTGTGATTCTGCTGCTGTTTTGTTCCTTCAGTTTTTCTTTGTTCTTATACTCCACATATGAGTGAAATCATTTGGTACTTGTCTTTCTCCGCCTGGCTTATTTCACTGAGCTTAATACCCTCTAGCTCCATCCATGTTGTTGCAAATGGTAGGATTTGTTTTCTTCTTATGGCTGAATAATATTCCATTGTGTATATGTAACACATCTTCTTTATCCATTCATTTACTGATGGACACTTTAGGTTGCTTCCATTTCTTGGCTATTGTAAATAGTGCTGCGATAAACATAGGGGTGCATCTGTCTTTTTCAAATTGGGCTGCTGCATTCTTAGGGTAAATTCCTAGAAGTGGAATTCCTGGGTCAAATGGTATTTCTATTTTGAGCTTTTTGAGGAACCTCCATACTGCTTTCCACAATGGTTGAACTCCTGAGGAAACTTTTAAAGTATTGTCGCAAGTAGAAGACTCATTTGTGTGTTTCCCAAAGACCTAATGTTCATGTAGACAATAGTTAACACAGACTAAACATGCTTCAAAGGAAGTTTTGCCTCTGTAATTATTTGAATATTGTCAAAGAAGGCTCTGCCAAGCAAAGTTAATATTATTAACTTTCTCTTTTCTTTTTGACTTACAGCACCCTCGTAATTCCTCTTGCTAGTGGTAAGACCAGGAACAGTTTTTCAAAAGAGTTTCCAATCCTTAGGGAGTAACAAATCAATCTATGCAACCACTGGTGTATCAGTCCAGAGATACAATTCAGAAAAAGGGCCTCAAAGCAGCAAGAGGCAATAGTCCCCAGATTTAATCCACACCAGGAATCACTCCTAGTTCTCAAAGATGCATTACAGTCCATTTTGTTCTGCTCCTGTGTCATCAGTGCTCCCGTTTCCCATTCTCTGTGCTGACACCATCCCTCTTGGCCACAGGATCCCTACTGTTGCATCAACACCAGTCAACAAGGAGGCACCCTCCTCCCATCAGTGAAAAAGTCTGTGTTCAAGCCACAGAGCTAGCATACTGCTCTCAGTTATCCCATCATTCTTCATTTCATACTACCTTTGCTATTTGAGTGCTTACTCTGGCAGGCACTATATGTGTCCCAGGGAACAGAACACACAGATCACTGTCCTCGTGAGACTTACAAACTAATGAGCAGAAAAAAACACACTTGTAAGTTATGGTAGGGAGAGAAAGCACTGGATATGAGGAAGGGGACGTCACCTAGATTGGGAGGATCTGATGAAGTAAACTCTTAGGAGGGTGACACTTCAGCCATGATCTGAAGGATGAGTAGAAGTCAGCCAGATGAAGAGCATCCTGAGCATGTGTAAAAGCCCCTGATATTGGTAAGGACTTGGGGGTTCTGAGGAACTGGGAGAGGACAGAATACTCTAAACTCACTCCATTGGAAAAAGATACTACAAAATTCCAGGAGGTTTAATATCTGCAGGCATAATAGTAGCATTATTCATAATAGTCCCAAACTGGAAGCAACTAAAATATCCACCAACTGATGAATTAATAATAAAATGTGATGTACCCATACAATAGAATATTATTTGGCCATAAAAAGGAACAAAGTACAGATACATGCTCTAATGTGGATGAACCTTGAGAACATTATGTTAAGGGAAAGAAGCCAGACACAAAAGACCACATAATGTATGATTCCATTTATATGAAATGTTAAGAATAGGCAAATGTATAGAAACACAAAGATTAGTGATTACTTAGGGCTGAGAGTGGGGGAAAAGGGAGTGGGAAGGGATTGCTAATGGGTACAGGTGTTGGCAGTTGACAAAAATGTTCTAAAATTGATTATGGTGATGGTTACACAACTCTGTGAATATAGTAAAGACTATTGAACTATTGTATGCTTAAAATGGTTAATTGTAAAATAGGGAATTGTAAATGTATAATTAGGTGAATAGTAGGCGGATAGTTTTGAATTAATCTTAATAAAGCTGTTATTTTAAAAAGAAATCTGGAGTAACAGATTCTACATTAAGAATGCCAAATATGGAAGTGCATTTTCTGTTCAATTCAGTTTTTCCTTTGAGCTTCTTCTGCTAGGAACCCAGTGTGGGTTCACCAAAGGGCTGAGCCAGAGACAATTGAGCATGATTGAACTCTACTGCTCTCAAAACAGTCCCTTCCTGGAACTCAGTGTGTTCTCTGAAACCAATCTTATGGACAGGACATTTCTCCCCTCAAGAGCATCTTCTACTTGTTGGCGCTCAACTTCAGAAGATAACCCCTAAACAGGAAAAGACTTTGGAGCCCAGCAAGCGGTACAACTTCTACTCATAGCCTGGTCCCCACTCTGAAGACCTCTGCACTTTGATGCAAAAATGAGCTCCAGCTTTTCCACCAGCCCCACTGACTGACATACCCACACAGCCAGAATTACAGCCGGTAATTCTCATACCTGTAATCGGGTTAGATGTTCTTTACACTGAATGGAAGGGACTCTGCTCATCTATGGACAGATCTTTTTCTGGTCCAGAGCAACACTTCAGGATCCAACTTATAATCTCCTCCCTTCATAGATGTTCCCCAAGTAGCAGTATTTTGGGTGATTAAAATCCATTCTCTTTCCTGGTAAGGGCAGTGGTGACATTGTGATTTACAACAAGAAATACTTATTTGGTCTTCCTCCTGTTTCTGGCCCAGAGCTCCTAGAAGCTTTGGAATGTCCTGTGATGACAGCGATAAACGTATTTCTCATTGTGTTAATGAGGGGCCTTTGGAGAGCAACTCTGCATGGGGCTGGTTGCCCTGAGAACCAACCCTGTTATTAGAAGGTTAGAACTTCCAGTCCCAATCCCCCAACCTCCAGGGAGGAAGAAGAGGCTAGAAGTTGAATAATCACCAGTGACCAATGAGTTAATCAGTCATGCCTATGTAATGAAGCCTCCATAAAAACGCAAGCGGTCAGGTTTCAGGGAGCTTCCAGGTCAGTGAACACATGGAAATTTGGGGAAAGTGGCACACTCAAGCTAGGAGAGAACACGGGAGCTCTGCACCCTTTCCCCATACACTGCCCATGCGTCTCTTCCACCTGGCTATTCCTGAGTTATATCCTGTTATGATAAACTGGTGATCTAGGAGTAACATGTTTCTCTGAGTTCTGTGAGCTGCTCTAGCAAATTAATAGAATCCAAGGATGGGGCCATGGGAACCTCTGTTTTATAGCCAGCTGGTCAGAAGTACAGGTAATGCCTGGTTCTGATGAGGTGTCTGAAGTAGGGGTGGCATGGGGATGGCATTCTTACAGAACTGAGCCCTTAACCTGTGGAGCCTGATCCACCTCTGGGTAGAAAGTGTCAGAATTGAGTTAAATTGTAGGACACCCATCTGGTATCTTTGCATAGGTCTATATACTTTTAAAGATAAATGCCTTTCCCACAATTCACTGTAGTGGCTGTGCATTCTGAAAGACATATAACGGATACTGTGATGAGCCCCCCACCATTCCAGTGAGACTCCTATTCCTGCCCTCTTTCTTTTCATCTCTCCCCCCACAAGTGTTAGACCTGCATGATATCTGAAAGCTCTCCTTGCCTGCTCAGGCTCCCATCCCGAACATCAAATAAGTCTCCGGCACATCAAATCCCATTTTAGCATCTGCTTCTCAGATTATTATAAGGAATTCTCACATTATTATAAGGAATTGTTTTATGCTACCATATTTGTATAAACCATAGTTTATGCATTTAGAACACTGGTTTAGTGGTTGACCATAAAGCTAATAACCTACACATTTTGGGTCTGAAATACTTAACTTTGCATATATTAAAGCGACTGAAAAAAAATTACCAACATTTTCCCATTGGGATATAATATTCTTATTAACAGACAGATGTAACTAGGACTCTTCTTTCCTTTTTTGGCAGGATAATGTAAGCAGTGGTTAAAAGTTATCAGCTCCCAGACTACTTGAAGTCAAATCACAGCTCAACCACTCGCTGGCGCTATAGCCTTTGGCAAATCACTTGAACTCTTTAAACCTCTATTTCTGATCTGTGAAAAGGAATGATACTTCTTCATCTGTAATACATAAATTTAAAAAGTAGTACCCACCACATAGGATTGTTTTATGATTCATTTCTGGTGCTTTGTGCAATGAAAGAATTATAGTAGTGGATATATGACATAATGAATCCTATTACTATTATAACAGATGCTTTACTTTGCAAGCCAGGAAGTCTTGGAAAATTTATCTAAATAAAATAGCCATTCCCTGTTATGGAAAATTGAAAAAAAATCACATCAGTAAGAGAAAGCTGAGGACTTGTTTACAACTGTGTTTGATTTATTGACAAAACATTTTAAAAAATAAAGTTGGGATTCCTGCAAGTAGAGGTATTTTGGTTAAAAAAAAATACTCTTCTCTTTCGAAACTCTTCGAACTGCCCTCCAGAATAACTAATTCGCTTTTAATCTCCGTTCGTCTCTTAATAAGAGAGTGTGCCAGGCTGGGGCAGCTGTACCAGCCTGAAGAGCACGAATCCCTGATAGGCAGTGGCCCCGGCGTGCTTCAGGCCAAATTTCAAAACCCAGAACCACAAAATAACTGTTGTTCCACGACCCTAACATAAGGAAAGGTATGATACAAGGAACCCCGAGAAGCGTCCGCACGCGTGAGGACTGGAGGAGCAGAAGAGGGAGAAATTTAGGAGGGGTGAACTGGGGAGCAGTCGAGGCGCAGGTGAGCAGGCGCTCCCAGGCCCTGAGCCCCACGTTCCAATGCCTGCCACTCTCGGGAGCCGGGGAACGGCGCGCCCAGTCCCTCCAGCCCACTTGGGTGGCGTAACTCGGAGGGTAAAAACGCACGTGCGCAGAGCATCTCGGGACGCCGGGAGCGCGGCGGGCAGAGGGGCGGGGCCACAAGCCCCAGGGCCGCGGGGCGTGGCGGGCACGTGGCGCGAGCGGCGGCGGCGGCAGCGCGAGCGGCGGCGGCGGCGGCGGCGGCTGCCCAGGCGACGGAAACCGACCCCTGCCTTTCGGGTGAGCGCGCCCGCGCCGGCGTGGACCGACGGACGCGGAGCGGCCGACCTCCGGGGGTTCGGGCGGAGGGACGCGGGGGCCGGGCCTCGGGTGGGCGAGCCGGTGACCGCCCGGGAAAAGGGAAGGCGGACGAGCAGGGAAGCGGGACTTGAGGAAGTGTGAATGCGACAGCCTCCGGCCTGGTGCAAGTGTCCGGACCGACGGGGGAGGGGGCCCTGGGCTCTGGTGGGAGGCCCCCCTGGGCTCTCTCCAGACCCGGTAGCCTGCCTGTCAGGATCCTTTTCTCAAAAGGACCTGAACCAGCGATCTAGTAGAAGAGAGTTTAGCGATTAAATTGGATACAATCCCTTCGTTCTATGGGCAGTTGGTTCTGTTTATGTTTTGTTTTTGTGTGTTTAGTTTCTCTGTTTCTTTGTCCACGTATTTCTCTCTCAACTCATTCTACATGTGCAAAGCTTCATCCTCTTCTCCCCCAAAGATTTTTTAATATTTTGTATTTGTCCTTTGAAACCTCCCTTTTACGAAAATGTGACTTAGGCAACCTGAATTCTTTGCACTGTGTTCTTGTCTGTGGATGGAGGTATAAGATTTCAAAAGTAATAGCCCCTCTCCAGGTTTCAGTAACAACATTCTTAATACATGTTAAGCCTTGGCTGGAGAACATTCTAACCACTTGCTTTTGATACAAGCTATGAAGAATTTGAAAGCATAACATTTCGAAGTTTATTTAAAACCTGAATTTACACAAAATATGGATCGTTCTCCATTACAGTTTTGATCTTTTACCCCCTCTCTTCCTGTAGGACTTGCGCAGTTCACAAAGTCAGCAAACTTGGCTCACTTATTTAGTGAACTGCTCTATGCAAAGTTGGATTTTTGAAGCTTTTCCTGCCCTCTTGATGGCTTACGCTGTAGAAGAGGAGCCAAAATTACCCTGCTAATAACTGTGATGTAAAGTTCTTAATAAAAAGCAAGTATTTGAGGGAATTCTGAGGAGTAAGAAATTATTTTCGTCTTGGGTGGGGATCAGGGAATGTTCTCCAGCTTTTTGAGTGAGTTTTAAAAGTTGGCTAGACTGAAGGGGCTGAAGTGGGAAATAATGTCGTTCCTGGTGGGAGAGCCACAGGAGAAAGGCTGGCAGGCCAGACAAGGTCAGGGAGGCAGGGGCACCTGTGAATGTGTGAGCCAAGGACAAGATCAGAAATGTCTGCTGCTGGGAAGTTAGTCTGGCAGCCTGTGAGAACTGAAGGACAGGAGAGTGGGGATGAGGACAGTGATTCCCAGCTCCCATCCCACACCTCTACAGGCCCCATGTTTTGGATTTTGTAGCCCATCAAACTGCATTTAGTGCCCTTAATTTGTTTTCAGTCAAAGACTTAAATAAAACAGCCAGTCCAAGCTTTAGACCACCTGAAAAATATCAGTGCAACTGCCCTAAATGTGAAATAAAAGCAGCTAAAAGCACAAGAATGTGGAAGTCTGTATGAACAGCCTAGCAATGTTCAATTTAGGACACTTTTAATGCTGAACCTGGCTCTTGAGACTCTTACCACTTGAACCTTCTTGAGCCCCACTGGGCCCCTTGGGTCTGGGGCTGTGCACATTGGTCTAGAAAAGAGGTAACAAAGGAAAGTTGTAAAAGGGGCAGTAAATGGGAAGGGAAGTATGCAGGGAAAGAGGATAACAGATTTGAAATGATGTGGGCCCTGACTGACGAGAATAGTGAGGGTTGGGAGGAGGTAGCAGTGGAGCTGCGATGACAGGACAGAGGTGCTGGTACAGACGTAATACCTGCTAACGTCCAGTAGCCATCAGACAGGACTTCATGGAGGGGGCCAAACTTGGACTTAACTGTGTGCCTGGCACTATTGGTCATCACTTTACAAGAATTGATTTGTTTAATTCTCAACAACCCTATGAAATGTGACTACTATTACCTGCATTTACGGAAGGGAAAGTGGAACACGGAGAAGTAAAATAACAGTCCCAAGGTCACCCAGCTAGTGAGTGGTGGAGCCAGGACGCAGACCCATGAAGTCTGACTCTAGAGCGGGCACTCTCACCCCTCTATGGTAAGGAACAAAGGAAGAAATTGTTTAGTGGACGAGGTAACAGCTTCATCTTGGGGGATCTGGAGTTGAGATGCTTGCAAGAGTGCCAGGTGAGAATAGACAGCAGGCATAATAGCGTCAGTTCTCATTTGATGTTTAGACATTCCTCTAAGGTAGACAAGGCATATTATATCTGCTTTGTGTTTTCCATATGGGCCAGGCGATTATAATGATCAAAACTGTCAACAGGATTTTAGTTTCCTCTTCAAATTAGGAAAAGTCAGAGAAATCCTTTATGTTAATATTGGGTAAGGTTCCTCTTTATCACCCTGCATTGCACAGCAAAGCTGCTTGAAGGATTTGAGCTTAATTGCAGGAGCGAGTCTTGCTAGGGGGGAAGTATACAAGGGGAAGTATCATAAACAAAAGCAGTAAGTTTTGCCGTACTGTACCCTTTCATGTTTTTGTCCTTGTTTTGTTCTCTTTCTGGCTTTAGCGGCTCCCCTAAGCCAGGACTCTTAGGGGATAGAGAAAAAGTAGAATATACGATCTCTGTACTCTGTAAATTTATACTCCTATTTGGGAAGATGAGATAAAGCGTTATAAAGAGCGAACACAGTGAGACAGTTCATAATTATGACTTATGTGAGCCAAATTTAAGTATAGAGGGCATTGGCATTTTAATGTGCCAATGACCTCAGAACTATAATTTAGCCCATCTTGTTCATCACCTATAATCATCACAGTGTTTGCTCTAAGACAAACAACTTTTGTATAATTGTCACCAAATGCTATCTGATTATAGTTTACTTTCTTCTGAAATTGTTAGACTTTGCATTTGTGGCTTCCAATTTTTATGTCTTACAGCTTGAAAAAGAACAGTCTATAACTACTAAGTTGTAGAACTGGGAATTGAACCAGTTAGTCTGCCTGCAGAATTCGGGCTAATAATCAGGGTGCGCTGTTGCCTGTTTTGGACAACTTGTTGGCTTGTTTACACTGGTTATAGACAGGTACAGTCTGTGCCAGATGGTGAAGTATGTTTTTGCCCAAATGAGTGGGGTCAGGTTGACTCTCCGCGGACCTCCCTGCTATGGAAGGCATCATCCATCTAAAATCTGAACACTTCATATTCAGTCACCCTTGTATTCATTACTTTGTAACAGAACACCCAGTGCAGGGGAAGCAAAGGCAAACAAAATACATTCCCTGTCCTGGGAAGCCTGGAGGATGGGCAAATAAATAATTGTGGTACAGTTTATGTGGTTTACTAGAGCTAGGAAAACAGAAAAACTGGTCAAAATGAGAATATGAAAGGATAGTTAGGTAAACCTGAAGATGGTCATGCAGATCATACTGAAGCCTGAAGACCGTAGTGCTGGTTTTAGGTGAGATTCTTCTTACTTGCTCTGTGCATTTGTGTACTTGTAAACATTTTTCACAGTTCTAAACTGGGAAAGGACTTTGCCTGGGAGTTATATCATTAACTGATTTTCCTTGAAGAAGGAGAGGAATTACATCATCTGTTTTTCCACACTCTTTTCAGCAGCTCAATGGCCTCCCCAAAGAAGAAACTTCAAGGTCTTGTCGCTGCAACCATCACACCGATGACTGAGCATGGGTAACTATCATTTGGGACCTAAAGAGATCTGTTTTCACGCCACCAAAATGGACAGAAGTTCTCTATAATAACTTTGTCACTTAATGTCTGCACTGTTGTGGTGCTGTTGCCAAATGTCACCTCTAAGTCAGAGAAGAGGTCTCTGTATCACAAACAGTATAGAAAAAGAGAAGGTAAGATATGGCAGCTTGCCTTTGTCCCAGTGTCTGTAGCTCCAGAAATCAAATTCTTGGATTCATTGGAGCCCTGGCTTTCCTAAATAAGACCAGTGGAGTTGGATAAGGAGAATCTCATTTTGTAGGATTTGACATTAAGCCCTGGCCTGGCCACCTCCAGATCCTGTCTCTCAATGTCTGTGTGATTCCTCCTCAGGCTGTTCACAGATGTGATGAAAACGTCCTACCCTGAGGGACGTGGGGGGCATAGCTGCAGGCATGTTTATAGTCTTATTTCATCATTGGCTGAATGTTGGGGAGCTTGCAGGAATGGGAGGTAACAACAGATAATTGCTGAGAAATCATCACTGAAGCAAGTATTTTGACTCCAGATGGGTATCACGGCAGTCCCCGTGCTTGTGCTATCAGACGTGCTGGTCATGGGCCGTTGGTGTCCATGTGTACTATATGACTTCTCCCTGGATATTGCCTTTAGCAAAAAGGAGATCACCTACCTCCTGGATCTAAATGTTTTTGACCTACTAAGAGAAGTCAGTGTGCTAAAACAGTCAGAATTCTGGCTTCTTTAAGCCATAATAATCGTGCATGCATCATGGAGTTATGAGTGTTAAAATTAGTCATGCATATGATATTGCTTGGCACAGAGCCAGAATGCACTTGGGTCAATACATCTGAGCTGCTATTGTGGCTTAAGATAGGGATAACCAGAAGGCAAGCTATTAAGATATCTTTAAGGCTTTTAATTTTTAACCTTTTGTTGCTAAATGTGTAAACCTTAACCCTACCCCTTTAAAGTAGATGAGATTTCCTATGACTTTTAGTATTCCCATTCAGAGTTGGCTGTATCACAATTTTCCCGTGGATCAATAGAGTTCAAGACTTCCAGCTTCTAAGATTCATGAAAAATAACATCTTTACTAGGTCTAGATAAAATTTTTGCTGAGATGGCATAAATTATTCAGTAGTTAATGGCATTTTTTTTCCCCCAAGTTCTAAGACTGAAATCAGCTCTTTTTCAATGTTATCCACTTGTTGGTCAGAAAAACAGAAGACGTCACATGAGCAGGCAGAATTCACTTCCTGCTATTGAGTAAGATCTTGTTTGCAAGCTCAGAACACTGCATCTGGGTGATTGTAGTTTAACCTTTATGCTCAGACCAGTCTTAGCCTAGAAGTGGCTTCTTAAAGCAGTCTTATTTGTTCATTTGGGACTACTGAGTGTGTCAATAATGTTCGTCCTGTTCTGCAGTTTTCCTGGGACACCAGGTCCTATGTATTGGAGATAACTGAAATGATCCTGCCTCCTTCTCCATTTCCCAAATCCCTCTAGCCCTGCTACCTCCATTTCATTATTTTCTCCTTTTTTCATCAGTTCTTTTCTCTTCTCGGACCCTCACTTACCTGAGGTGTGAAATCAAAATAAGAATGCATTTTTTGCACAGGCCTTGTAAGGATTAAGTTAAGTTAAAATGTGTGTCAGTACACAGCACATAGTAGGCACGTAAGCTGTGTTAGTTCCCTTTTCTCCCACTATCTGCTCCATCCACACATTCCTATAAGTATAAAAAAGGTTTGGACCACCCACCAAGAGCAGGTGGGCATTAGCCTACTTGCCCACAAGGGAATCCGTACTTGTGACATGTTTCCAAGAGACAGATGGAATCTGATACCTCAAATTCTGCCTGGTATGTTTTGTTGCCCTTGTCTAGCTTGGATTAATACTTAGTCTATAGGCACAGACCTGATCATCTACATTTGCCCTCTTACAGCACTAAATTATGTTTTCTATCTTTATCTTGCATCTACCTACCACTTCAGCATTTTATTTAAAAAAAATAATAATAAGGGAGAAATGTAGGATTCACATATAAATCAAGTATAAAAATCAAACAAATAATCATATCTGACTTATTTATAGTTCATGATGTGTGATCAAAACTGAAAGTTTCTGTGATATGACTGCCCTTGCACTGTTCACCATGTAAAAACTTATTCACTATGTAAGAACTTGTTCACCATGTAAGAACTTGTTCGTTATGCTTCAGAAGATTGGAGACTGTTGAGAATTAGGCTTGGGGTTGATTAATGATTGTGCATTGAGTCCCCTATACAGAATTTTATTGTTGTAAACAACCATTTGATCAATAAATATGAGAGATGCCCTCTCAAAAAAAAAAAAACATGTGGAGAAAGAAAGTACCACTTGATATGTAAAAGAAAATAAATTTTTAATTATCAAACTGTTAAAAAAAAAATTCTGCCTGGTGACCTGCTATCAAGGGAGTTTTCCTAACCTGGCTCATCTAGTAAACCATGGACCCCATAATTCAGAATGGCTGAACAAGAACTATTCCCTGTTTCCTTTTTTCTTCAGAACTCCAAGAAACACTCAGTAATGATTCAACTTTGAATATAAATTGATGTTTTGGAGTAGGGAAGTTGGCAGAAAGAACATGGTTAACTGAATCTTAAGAGTATCTGGGTTCTTGACGCGCAGCTTTCCCACCAGCTAGCTGTCTGACCCTGGGGAGGTCTTGTCACCTTTTAAAGTTTTCTTTCATAATCTGTAAAGGGAGAATTCAATTGCATTGTCTGTAACACCCACTCAAATTCTAAGAGCCTGCCTTCCTGGTTCTATGTCAAGAGGGATATTGTGATGGTCCCCATTAAGTAAGAATGCTTAAAGTACCTGCAGCTCCTGCGAGTCCTCCATTCTGTAGCCCAGTGAGCTTCCTCCTAAATCAATCCAGTCATGTCCCTATCAACACCCTCTGTAAAAACAAATCTGTTAACCTAGTCAGAAAGGGCCTGGACTGCTGGAGTGGGAGTTGTATAGATTAGCGTCTTTTTAATTGTTGGGAGACTAAATGACCCAGATTCCCAGACCAGAATGTTGTCTGCTGGCAAGATGGGGCAGTTACAGACCCTGAAGGCTTTTCTGCCGAAGGAGTTTTGAAGTAGCCAAGTAGTTATTTTGCAAAAGCACACATAAATTCCATCTGATTTTGATTGCTGAGAATTATGTATAAAAGGCAAAAAGAATAGAACATTAGATTTTCTGATATGCATGCCAGATCATGCCTGCCCTGTTGATCTGTATTCTCAAATAAAATGAAAGTCTTTCACTGCGTGTTGTGCACCGGGAGAGGAAATGAACAGCAGTAGGGATTTTTCTCTGTAAACCGCTCCAGAAAAATCCTATTAGCTTTACACTCTTTAAGAGAAGAGATAGAGTCTACATACACTTTCACAGTTCACTCACTCAGAGCCTCAAATCGAGGCAAAAATAGTTTTATAAATGCTCCTTCCTCTTACATAGCTTGGACATAAGCATCCATTAATTAGAGGATTAGCTAAATGAACTACTGCCATCCATACAGTGAAATGCTGGGTAACCAGTATGGTCACAATATCAGAAGGAGGTGGGAAAATACTCCATGTGACATGCTAAGTGAAAAAAATATAATACTTTGAGCAATATAACTATATTTACCTAAGAAAATACTATATTGTGTATTTGTGAATAGAAAAATAAACATAAGAACCATAATCTCTGTTAGTAAGGAGCTACTGAGTGGCGTTTCTCCCCCCTTCTGTGTGCTTTCTAAAATAAACTAGAGTCTGTAATATGAAAAAAAGTTAAGTGCTTTTATTAAAAAAAAATAATGACCCTAAGGCAAAGAATCTGAGCCCATGAAAACTGAAATTAAGACATTAAATTGGAGTGGTGTACAGGAATGACTACAGTAAGTATGGAATGTGGTTCTGGGCCACTCTTCCATGAGGTGGTCATGGTTAGATGTGTTTTTAGGCTCACAGGAAAAGAATTCAACAAACAGAAAGCCAGTACCACCTTTTCAAGCAAACTGGCTTGTGCCTCGTCTTGCTTCCATGAGCAACAAGCACACAACAGTCAGCCAGTGGAGAGAGGAATAATCCAGTCACATTGTTTCCATTCTCTCTGGTGACTTCCTGGTAACTGACAGTGCCTGCTGCAGTGGACAGAAACCCTCATACCTGGGGAGGTAGAGTGGGGTGGGAAAATAGGGAAGGGAGCAAAGTGTCCACAGAGGTTGTCATCCAGCTGCCACCCTATCCCTGCTGTTTGGGATGCTTCTGAGACAAATAGGGTAACAGCTCTCGTGATTTCACTGGGCTCACTTGTGACTGCATCCATTGAGCACCTCTGCCAAGGGCTGCAAACTCACACTGCCAGTCAGGCAAGGATCTGAAATACCTGGGGACTCTGTGGGGCTTCTGTGCCTCCAGAGGACAGCCAGTGCTCTTCCTAGCCAGGTGATGCTGTATGGAAATGGAGGCCTGGCCTTGTTAGATCTGCTGGCTTTTCAAATAAAGTCTTTTTTTTTTAACATGGAAAGAAATGTTAACATTGTGAAAGTCAAATAATACATTTAGGAGCCATGCCTTCTCAAACTCTGATCTCTCTAAGGGGATTTGGTAGTTCCAAAGGCCATAAGTCCAAAGACATTTTGGGTGACTCTGCCACTATCCCTGAAATTCCATAAGTGTCACTCCTCTAGGCTCGGGGCATTTTATAAGAAGTACCCATAACCTATGTGAAATTGTCATAGCTGTCATCCAGCAGGCCTAAAGGAGTGGGAGGAGAGAGGGTGAGTATAGACAAGCTTTACCCACTGAAGCTATGAAATGGTGTCATGGAGGAGCCATGGAATTCACATACTGCTCTAGATCTGCTTCAGTGCAGCCAGCTACCTAGAAAGGATACCAGAATAGAGTCAGACAAATAGCAACTTTCCAGAATGTCAGAGGCAAAGAAAATATGATTTCTTATTTATCATTCCAGATCCACCTCCTTGAAGTCGTCTTCCCAGCCTCCCTAATTGGGATTATTAGCCGCTCTTCTGAACCCCTATACACTTTTTAACTCAGTCATAGCCTTCGTATTTTCCTCAATACTTTATTTACATACAGCAGGCCATCTCCTTTACTCAGTATCATAGTGAAATCTAAACACACCCTGACAGCATGGGGATAGGCTGCGTTGAAGGCAGAGAGCCATGGGTATTCCATTATCACCGTAAGCTGCTCCTCATGACTCCTGCACCTTCCTTTGTTGAGCATCAGCACTGTGCCAGGTGCAGGCTAGGGATTGCAAAGTATAAAAAGCACAGTTCCTGCCTTCAGGAAGTGCTCTCTCCAGCCTGGAGGCCAGACAAGCAATTTTCAAAATGATGTTCATAATAATAGACGTGAACTTTGCTAAGGGTGTCAGTTATTTCCGGTTTTTGCCACTGAGGAATAATAGCAGCAATTAATGATTGAGCATTTGATTAGAATCAGGTATAGTGCTAAGCACTTGTGCTGGACCAGCTGTTAGAGGCCCACTTGGTGGTGGGGGTCCCCACTAGGAGTTCATTTTGGGGACCCAAACATATATCCTGACAGTCTGTCTGTTTCTCTAAGGATTTCTGAAAATAGAAACAAGCCCTCCAGCTTCCCTTTCCAAATGAGAAAGCATTAGATTAAACAAAAGAATGCACATCAATGTGAATACAGTGCCTACCAGTCCTTGACTATCTGGAGCTCTATAGACTCTTCTGGTTAAAGAGTCAAGCCTGTTTTTGGTGTCTGAGTTCATGGCCAGGATGGGACTGGGCAGGTGGCAAGACTTCAGTAAATGTGTACAGGAGGCACTACATTTGAATCCAATTCAGGCTATTACCCAGTGAGTTTATTTCCAATTTCCAGCGTGTGATGTGGGAGCCCTGGATTTGCTGGAGCTCTTTCCAGGTTGCTTGCATGAGTTCAATAGACATCATTGGTCAAAATCAGAGTTAGTGTCACGCAAACAAAGCCCCTGCTAATTGTTCCTGCATCTCAGAGTTTATCCCAAATGGGGAAGAGCTGACAAGCTGACGGAAGCAGCAAGAAGCAGGTATATTGTAAAGATACAGGTCCAAGGGGTCAGAAATGTCTGAGGCAAGAGATTTCAAGAAGTTGAGCAGGTCAAGCTGACTTAAATGAGGATCTTGAAATAGATTGTCTAAGCAGCTAACTCTCCCTTTCTGTGTATAAGCGAGAATAATCTAGATTCATACCTTCCTTGCATTCAGGAAGCCTCCCTGCTCAGCAAAACTTAAGAGGCCGAGATTTAGTATTTGAACCAGTGCAGCCAGGAGAGGCAATGTTATGATACTGACCTGAGCCACAAGGAGGGAGTCCGCTCCCCTTAGCGTTCCAACTACAGGAAAGCACACCTTTTGTGTGGGCAGTGATTGCCTGGCCATTCTTTACTTTATTTATTTCTATTGTTCCTGTTCCCTTTGACAAATACCCTTTAATGTCTTTATTTTCTGCATGCATCAGATTTTTTGGTTTTTAAGGAATACAGTAAGTACAGAAGAAAAGAATGTTAATAAGGTTAAAATTAAATTAGGATTCTCAGGGGTGGGTGCATTGATAAAAAGGCAAATAAAGTCAATTAGTACTTCCTGTTCTTTGTGATGTATGATGTAACCAAGGGTTCTGCAACAAGTTAATGCAGACGTGTTGCATGGCTTTCCTTGGTATTTTCACTCTCCATCCCCCATCCTCCCCACCTGCATTTTAATTGAGAACAAGTCACTTTATATGATTGATGTGATCAGTTTCTAGAATTTTAAAATTGATGTGCATTTAAAGAAAAGAGCCCTTATTGCCTTAAGAAGCGTCAGATTCTTAGGCCATTGCTCTTCAAAATGCAAAGTGCAGGCAGATCACAGAGGGATCTTGTTACATTTCTAGCAAGTTCCTCTAGATGCCTTTGCTGCTATTCTGCAGATGGTGCTTTGGGAGGCAAAGTTCCTTCCCAACTATTAATCCTCCTCAGTTTAAAATTAGCAAATACAATTTAAATCTTAATTTGTTGTCACAGATATTAAGAGCTAAAATTCTTAAATTATAAAGACCAAATTTTCCTTTCCTGAAAGACTAAAAAATGATTGCTTCTTGCCAAGTAGAAAATGTTAAGTTTTTATTTAACCATGCTCCCAATCATCACTCTTCCCAAAAAGGTCGAATGACTAAATAACTACTTTTTAAATATTACTTGTGACGCAGTTTAAATATAACACTTTTGTTGGAAAATATAGCGTTTTGTTCACGTAAGTGAGGTATCCATGGATGAATAGAGCAATCACCCCACTCAGAAAAGAGACAACCCAGGCATTATTTAGAGCAAGCTAAGAATTTCACAAACTGGCTAGGTGAATTTTTAATAACCATTAACAAAAAAGACCAGTTTGTAGATCTGGGGATTGGTAAGATAATAATCTAAAAAAGACCAAATATGAATTTTCTCCATTTTTTTCCTGTGCCTTTTAGAGAAATCAACTTTTCGGTAATTGGTCAGTATGTGGATTATCTTGTGGAAAAGCAGGGAGTAAAGAATATTTTTGGTAAGTCATCTTCAGAGATTTATCTACATATCTCTAGCTCAGTCCTTATAAAGTAGCTGTCATCTGGTTACTAGTCAGGAGGTCACAGTGTCATTCAGAGATTAATCTACATATCTCTCTAGCTCAGTCATTAGAAAGTAGCTGAGACCTGGTCAGGAGGTCACAGTGTCATTGTGTAATAGGTTACGATTGCGCCTGCCTAAGCTAAGTAAAATTTGTGGATCTGTAGGCTCATCAGTTTTAGACCTATAAATCTCCCCAAGAGGTTATCCATTTTGATGGTGTGCCTTCAAAACAGATAAGGTATTATTTTTATCCCCATTTAAAGAAGAAAATCGATGGCTCAGGTATATTATTTGGGTTGCTCTAGTTCACTCAGCCAAGAAGTGGGGTGTAACAACAAAACCCAGGTTTCTCTGTCTTAAGAAGGGGCTTTATTCTATCTTCACCCAGACCTTTCATATTGCAAACGTAAGTATAAATGCAGCTCACAAAGGAATCACAATTCTGGCCCTTGCCCCCACTTACTGTAATGTTCAGACGTTGAACATTTTAAGCCCAAGAACCATACCTACCTGTGACTGAGCTGCTATTTTCATTGTGTACTGGGTGGTTGGCCCTTGATTTTTGCTAGGGAGAGCGTTGTGTATTTTCCTCCGGTCTTGTCCCTACCGCAACAAAGAATTGAAAGGCAGAGACACAGTAGTGAAGCGGAGAAAAAGTTTTATTTAAAGTTACTTAGGAAGTGCAGGCGACCTCAGAGAGAAAGAAGCACCCTGAAAGGTTGGGGGTTTCCCCTTTTAAGGATTTTTTTCAGGAATGTGACAAAGGGCTAGGTATGTGGGCTTGTTACATGGTCTCAATTATCTTTGATGAGACATTAAGTTTCTTATCCATCCTCTAGGTAATTCTGCAAAATTAGCTTAACACAAGAAATTTACTGCTTTGGTCCCCTCCCAGGATAGTAGCTTCCTGGTTTGGGAGCATATCGATCAAGACTGTCTGCCCTTCCTCCACGGTGGATAGAGTTATTTGTTTGCTAAAGAGTATGTTAAGAATCTTACTTCTTAACTTCCTGGGTTTTTTCAAAATGCAATTTTGGCTTTAAGGTGGGATCTCCCTGTCATTATTATGCTGTTTATATTTGGGCCTTTTAGCAGACTAAAGTAAATCTTAAAATGGCACAATGAAGACAGGCTGCTGTGCTCAGATACTTCTCTTTATCTGGGGAATATTCAAACATTCAAGACCAAGCTGCTCCTGACCGTTTGAGCTTTAACTGATTTACTCATTAACTGAGACTTTACTGGCCTTCTAGTTTTAACTGGTTAACTGAGTCCTTTCTAGGTGGCTTTACTGACCTTATTCTCTTTCTACCCGTTTATATCTATTTTACTGCCTAACAATTTGATTGTCATTCTGAGGACACTGTTCCTTGGCCCTGAGCTACTGCCCTACCACCAGGGGCCCCTCCACAACTGGAAGCGCAATTGTCATAATCTAAGCAGGTTAAAACTTCTGTGAAAAGGTGTCCAGGCCACATGTCAAAACCAAAACCTGGTCATAAAACCATTTGGTGTCCCCCTACAGCCCAAGTCATAGTAAAGGAGACAGATTCTTACTCCTCCAAGGGCCATGGACCTCCCCTGGGCATAGGGAAGAAGCAGGAACATCCCTACTACCCGGCATACTTGAAGTGTCTCGAGATCCCAAAGGAGTGATAAGAACAGTCTTTCCTATTCCTCCTCACCTCCCACCCTCCTCCTCTACCCCAACTGAATGCTCAGTGTCTGGAGATTCAAAGTGCTGCCACATGCACCAGGCCTCAGTAATGTAAATCCTAATGCCATTGGATCATTTCAAGAGATGATGGTAGCAGAATGGGGAATTTTGAAAACATACCAATCTGGTTGAAACTTAGATTATTTAGTGATTCACAACCTCTTATTTTCACCTGTAAATGAGAAGAATTATTCATACTTCACTGGGTTGTTATAAGAATAAGTGAATATATAAGAGCAATTGCTTCAAGAAATACTAATATCCCTGGTGGGTTTTTTTTATAAATTAACTATTAAGGAAATGAGTTATCCTAAAGCTCTACCATCATGTATGTCAAACTATAGACAGAGGTTGTTTTTGAGCTCAGTATACACCACTGTCCCCTAAGGAGCTCCCCCTTAGGACCTCCTTAACATCCCAGTACTGGGTGGGATTGATTTTCCTGCCATTCAGCCCAAATATAGAACAATATAGTACATTTGGAGATTTGCCTAAAACATGGGGAGTTATCTCTGTCTCCATTCAAAAACTTACTGTCTGTCCCTATTGCAAGGACAGATTTATAATTACAAGTCATAATGAACCTTGCTGCTGATTTCAGGTGAAGATGGAAAAAGGACTAAGCCTGAGGTAAACATGCAGACATGGCATTTCCCCTCCCAGCTTCTATCCTCCGATGTTTCTCCATGTCCTTTCCTCCTAAGCAGGTATTTCTGACCCTGCACTTGCAATGTTGGCACTGGAGGAGTGAAAGCTGTTGGTTGGTCCCACTGACTGACTCTTTGTTTGGAACAGTGAATGGCACAACGGGAGAGGGCCTGTCCCTGAGCGTCTCAGAGCGCCGCCAGGTCGCAGAGGAGTGGGTGACAAAGGGGAAGAACAAGTGAGTGGCCCCACCCAGGTAAAAACACTCATTAGCAAGAGCTGTATAGAATGAGGTTTCTGGATGACACAGGCTTCTGGTCAGAGGCCAGGCCCAAGGCCAGCTTGTGGGAACATGAGCAGGGACCCAAGGATCCTGGCACTTCCACGAGGAACTGAGGCAGAGGAGCACCCTTTCTCTCTGTGCGGACAGGCAGGCAGACTGCAAGGCACACCTGGCTCCCACAGGTGTTCTGCCCACCCTGCCACACGCACGCGCTGGGGACTGCCTCTTATCTATCCATAAAGCCATCCCCTCCGGGTTACCTGTCTTTGGGCTGAGGGGATAAGAGTGGAATGTGCTAGTGACTGGCTCTGTTGCACTCCTGGCTCTGCCGCAGAACAATGCACTCTTTTTCCCCCGTCAGGGTGGGTGTCTGATGCTCCCGGAGGCACTGCTTTCTTACAGGCCTTCTCTGTGCAGGTATGACTGCGTGCTCTTCATGGCGCTTCCTCTAAGAGTCTCAGGGAACTCTATACATCCTCCAAACTTCAGTGTAGTGATAATTTTGTTATAATGCTCAATTCATGCCGCAGTAAGACAAATAGGACAGCCCCAATTCAATAAGCACATTCAGTTAAACAAGTTTTATTCATTATCTATTATGTTGTTATGTGTTATGCTGGCACAGGGAATGTAAACCAGCGTCTCTGCCCTCAGGTTGCTTACCATCCAGTGGAAGTGTCAGATCATGAAAACTAATGCTCTGATTCTTCTGATAAATAGTGTAAACAGGGCTCAGAGAAGGGAGTGATTGACGTTGCCTTAAGTGGAGGCAGAGATCACAGGTGAGTCCCAAGCGGTCCTGGAGTGGTGGCTGTCAGTGCAAAGCCCATGACCGCCACGGGAGTCCTCTCCTCTGACTTTCATTTGACTTGCAGTCAGATTCTGGGCCCAGAAAGATTAAAAACTATGGGCAGAGAGAGAAAAGAAGACTATTAAGAGAAGCACCAGAAACAGGGGAATAGTGAACTGGACAGAAACAGAAAGCTCTCAGACAGGTAGAGTGAAAGTCAGGAGTGAATCCCATCCCTGAAGAAAGAATGGCTTCACAGAGAGCTGAGTTGCATGGTAACTAAGAGCAGGGACTGCAGAGCCAGGCTGCCTGAGCTGGGGCCCTGGCTCTGTCTCATACTAGCTCTGTGGAACTCAGGCATGTCACCTGACCACCCTGTGCTTCATCTGTGAAATAGGAATGATAAAAACCATCCTTACAGTGGTGGTGAGCATTCAGAAGTGCTTGGCATGTAACTATTATATGAGAATTAATTGTAATTATTTACAGTGAATGCTGTGTTATCACATTTTTTATAATAATTATTAGATACTATGAAAGTCAATAGTTAGAGGACTGAGAAGACCACTTGGTCTGACGTGTAGGAAGTGACCGAGGACCTCAGAGACAGCAGAGCCAGTCACGTTACTGTGGCCGCAGCTGACTGCAGTGAGCTGGAGCGTGCAGCAGATGCATGAAGGTGGGGGGCAGGCAGAGCTTATCCCGGAAGTTTTTCTGGTGCTGGGAAGGAGAGAGGGAGTAGGAGATTAGGGAGGGGGAAGCAAGATTAAAAGAAAGGTAGTTTCTTTTTCTTGGAGTGGGAAGTCTTGAGCAGTTTCTGTGCTACAAGGACGCCACCATGGGTGAAGAGACCAAAAAGGCGCAGAAAACCGACTTTGATGGAAGATCTTAGCAGGAGGTTGAAATAAAACGGAAAGTAGGTAGAGTAACTTTAAAGACAGCTAAGAAGCTGGGAGGAAGCGTAGATGGTGATGTAGCTAAGTATCAAGCTGGGAGGAAAGGAAGGGAGTCTGTATGTGAAAGTGTCTTTTTCTTTGGCATCTAGCAAGTGAGGACATCTGCCAAGAACAAGGAGCTGGAGTAGAATTTAGGACTTGAGGAAAATAGTCAAGATTGGGAAAAGCCACCACAGGGAATTGGAAAGGGAAGTATTATACCAGAAGGCTCTTCGGAGCCTCAGTC
Source organism: Manis javanica (assembly GCF_040802235.1). Lineage (NCBI taxonomy): Eukaryota > Metazoa > Chordata > Mammalia > Pholidota > Manidae > Manis > Manis javanica. The sequence continues at coordinate 90,776,667 of NC_133166.1, forward strand.
TCCTGAACTGGGAAACTACAAGTTTGTATTAAAGTTGTAGGGCGGTTTTCTCTAGCAGCACTTAGCAGCAGGGTGGAGGAGGGAATGGGTGATTGTTTTAACCTAAGCGAAGGAAAAGGGGTAGTACAAGGTTTAAGGAGGTCATGCAGTAAAGTTGCTTGTAGAATAGGCCTGTTCAGCCTCTCTTACTTCTGAGAAGACTCTCAGAAGTCTTCTATAATCCTTTAAAAATGCAAACCTGATCAAATCACTTCACAGTCAGGTCCCATTTTACCTTAGATACAACTAACCAAGAATCTCGGAGGACTCAGTGATTGGGCCTAAACAAGAGTATGGCGTCTCCCTCCCCTGAGGATGGCACATGCGAGTCCCTCAGAAGACTGCTTGGAATGACTGAGTTCACAGCCGAGTTTTATTAATCCTGCCCAGAGAACACCCTCTAACTGTGCCTCTCCCCACAGGGCCACATGGAGCTTCTCCAGAGATGAACCATGGGGTCTCAGAGAAAACCCCTTTTATGGACAAATTCTGAGGACTTACAAAATAGGAAAAAGCTTTTTACAATGAAATCATTTTTCAGATGGTTGGTTCCCGGTTATACTCTTTGAGGAACCTCTATTTTTAAATCCAACCAAAAATGTCTCTGTTTTACACTATCTTCATGTGCATGTCATCATCAAGTACAGCATCTAGGACAATGCTTCATCAAAATAAGTCTTCAAGTATTGATTAATCAGTGATTAGTTTCAAAATTCTGCTTGGTTGAGCCTTAAATTTTATTCCCTGGACATTTTTTAAATCCCTAATTAGCTTTATTTTCAATAGACCACTATAGAATTTAATAGTGTTGAGACTGAAATTAATGAGCCATTAGCTAATTGCTAAAACCAGCACAAGCCAGGAGAGTGCAGCCCTTCTATGTTACTGTGAACTTCAAGCGGTACAACAGTGTTTTCTTTTTTGCAGGTTGGATCAGATAGTAATTCATGTGGGAGCGCTGAGCTTGAAAGAGTCCCAAGAACTGGTATGTATGTCAGTCCATCTGAGAGAGACCACCGATGGGGCCTCCATTTTTATGCTGAAGTTAAAACCAGTAACATTTTTACTACATATTGGATGCTGTGATGGAGAATGTAAGATGTGGGACCTCAGGTGGCTCACCGTCTAGGTCTGGCACAGAGTCAGAGTGAGAGTAGCCCAAGGTGGTAACTGCTAGAGCAGAACTTCACTCTTGCTCTGAATAAAGATGCATGTAGATGTAGCTAAGTTTGTAGGTAAGGAGCAGAGCTAACCTCAGTTTTCTCTAGGAAGTAAAAGGCAAGGCTATCTGCTGGGCATGAAGGAGACAGAAGATGGAATTCAGAAGTGAAAAGTGGTAAAAAACTTGCTGCCTAGAGAATTGGAGAGAGAACTGAAGCGCAAAATGATTGTCCCCACCCATGTTCATAGCAGCGCTATTCACAGTAGCCAAGAGGTGGAAGCAATCCAAACGCCCATCTACAGTGGAATGGATAAATAAAATGCAGTATATATATTTAACATTAGAGAACAAAAATTCAACTAAGTAATTTAAAAGATCCAGTTAGCTTTATTGAACAATTCATCAATCAGGCAGCATCTCATTTTGCAAACAAAGGTGCTCTGTCAAGCTGTAGAAAAGGAAAAGTTTTTAAAGGCAGACAGGAAGTGGAAAAAAGGAAATTACTGGCAAAGGATACATTGTTTTAGGCAAGGTTTCCCTCCTAAGGGGAATGGAAGGGGCCTATGAGTAAATTTTTAATGCTGACCAGGAAATCCCATGTTGACTGGTTAGAGGGTACCTTCTTGGGGGTTTGAAACTGCAGTTAGGTATAAGTATTAAGTCTCAGTTTGCTGATGTGGGGCTCTAAGTGACTCCATTTGGGGCCTGTGGTTTTCTTTGCAACAGTTCTTCCCTTGTGATCATTCTTTCATCTTAAATGAGAGATGTGATCAAAATTTAAGGCATTATTGCCACTCTCAGCTACCACTTTGTAATTCTTACAGCTTTTGTTGATCCCCTGCATGGTACTACAAGTCATCATATTTGTGCTTAATCTCTCTGATAGTCACAGGTTACAACTTTAGGTTCACAATTTTGAGTCAGTCATCCTCTCAATTCTTTTTCTGACATTCCAGTCTTAAAGAAATCATTCACTTGGTGGCTAGAGCTGCAAACATTCATTTAAAGCTTTTGAAAGAATGCAATGAACCAGGGAAACTATTATGAATATTCTAAGCAGGACAATTCCCAGTGTTTGGAGTGCACTTTGGAGCCATGGTCTCCAAAACCCAAACCAATCAAAATCAAGTCAAAGACAGACCCACTGAAGAAGTCAGTGGGTTTGTTAAGTGATCTTAATAATTGAGATTCTGTTTCCCTAGACGTATTAACCCAGGTGCAGCAGATGGTGTTGGCCACAGCACAGACACCTTCTTACTTGGCTAAAAGATAATCTGGGGCTAGCCTATTATCGAGAATAACTTTGTACAGAAAGGCACAAAGCATCTTTAGAGCAAGCAGCTGTTATCTTAGCAACAGATTCTGCAATATCTTCGAAGTTAAGGAAAGGTTTCTGATCATATTCTTATTTATATTTATTCCTAACCGGGGAAGTATGTCCCTGCCAAAGGAGGTGAATCTGCAGTTAGGTATAAGTATTAAGTCTCAGTTTGAATTCATCGTGGTAGGTCTTTTGTAACCCAAGGGTGTAAATTCAGGGGGATCAACCAATGAGATGTGAAAATTGTGAAAATTTAGGGGTATACTTAGATGACCTAACAGGCATTGCCCAGCTGTGTGCCAGCTATCTAGGCATTCATAGCCCCAAGGAGAATGATAACCACCACAAAGATAAATCCTGTTGGAGTACAAACCACTTCCACTACTAAGGTGGTACTGTTCATGAATAGATAGAAACTTTTTATGACAAATCCAGAAGTATTCCCTCTCTTAGCAATAATCTCAGAGATTTGGATGATGGTGTTATCTTTCCAGGCCAGTGTCAGAGTAAAGGAAAGAAAGGGAAGAAAAAAGGGTTTTGTGTTAAAATATGAAGTCTTGATCCAGTGTCTTGGAAGGAAGCAGTCTACCTCAATGTCAGCTACTTCCCTTCCTAGTCAATTTGATTTGGAAGCCTCCATCATTTTTATAGGACAGATGTCAGGTGTCTGTAAAAGCAACTTTAGTTCCTTAAAACTGTCTTTGTTATATCTGAGTCTCTGTACAACTCTCTCAAATATGATATTCCAGTCAAAGCTTTGGTAATATAACCTATGTTTCCAAGTATCCTGTTCTAAGGGGAACAGATTTTCATTGAATTTATATAAATAAGTAACTATTTTGCTGTGAAAAGAATACTCAAAAGTGTTTTAATTCTGGAGGGATTGGGTAGGAAGAAAATTTAAGTATTTCATTTTGTTCACAAAGATATATCTTACCAAATTGTTGATAGCTTAAGAGAAAAGATAATAAGGTTCCATAAAATCCAAAGAGCAAAACATTAGAGAATCATCAATGTCTTAAGCAAGTCATAAAAAATATAGTCATCCTCCTCAGTTAATTTAGTCGCATTTACTAATTTTTGCTGTTTTTGAATCCAGTTTTCCCAGTAGCTTTGGAAATTCAATACCTAGTTCAGTTTTATAATCTGAAAGTGACCAGAAATCTGTGTTTAGAGTACTTGTCATCTTTCCATAAATTTCTCTGAAGATGAAACACGTATGCAAGAAGCTTTTGTAAAAGCATTTGAGGAAAACAATAACTCTGTAAATGACAAAAAAACTTAAAATTGGCCATGGTAAGATCTGATCAAAGTTCTTTATAATGCAATTGATAAGGAAATTTGTGACATATGTTTTAAGATGCTAACTAGAATTACAAATGTTAACATTATATTAGGACATATCAGATTTCCAGAAATTTTATGTAATTTCTGGAACATTGATACAAACACAGCATAAAGAAGGCTTAGTATTCTTATTTGACAATACTTCCCATATAGTTTAGCATATCAAATAACCTAATTAGTTTAACATCCACGCTCATAAGTGATTTATAAGGAGAGAGACTAAATCCTTTGAAATGTTCCAGGGGCCCTCTAGAAAAACCTAAAGATAGTTTGAAGTCAAAAAGACTTTATTTAGAATTTAATTTTTAGGAAGTTTGTCAAAAATATCAGAAAGGTTTTAAAACATTTGGTCAAATACAATCATACATTACTGTGAAACAATACTTAGTTATCCATTTAATCATGGTAACAAAAGAATTTGCAGACAAATACAGAAAATTAAATGGCCATGAAAAGGGAAAACTTTTAATCTTGAGAAAGTTTGATTTTCTTAACTGATCAAAGACCTGATTGAAACAACATGAAGTACATGACATTATTTTGATAAAATACACAATTTTTGTTTTCTAGGCAGATTAGGGGCAAAGAAAAACTCTTCATAATCTCTTATTATGCATGAGACAGTCACTAAACAAAGTCAGCCATCATTCTAAATTATCTTTTGCTGACATAGTTTGCAACAAGAGATAATGTGAACTTATTTGACTAGTAAACCCAGGTAGAATAAAGAGTTGTGTGTCTATATTATATTCAATGTTTATAACTCTAAGACATGTCTGTGTTAATTAAACCAACAAACTTGGACTACTTTTATTTAGCAAAAAGTATCCTAGATCACATGAAGTTGGAAAACATTTGGGTTAGTTTTTGTTACATTTTTAAGATTTAGGAATAATTTATATGCACTTACTTTTAATCCAATGAAATAGAGCTCTTTACAAATTAATTTTAGCGATACCATCCAGAGGTAGAAAATGCGACATATCCACAATAGACACACAAATATATAAACAGAGACCGTATTGTTTTAAAATTTTTAGCAATGAGATATGTATGATACAACAAAACTCCCTAATTTATCAAAGAACAGTTAGATCCAAACTGATTTTCTGACAGGTGGAGTAATTTAAGGTTTACCTTCTCAGGCAGCTCAAGGTTTTTCTAACATTTGTGGAGAAATCTCATGATTTTTTAATTGTCTAAGTTTCAAATGACCTTTCCTCCTTTTCTTCTACTTCTGATAAGAATTACCATCCTGAAGTTTATACTTGTAATATTTTTACTTCAAATACATAAAGAAAGAATGCAAGTTCCTCCTAGAAGAACTTTGGTTTCCTAAGGCCAATAATTTACAAGCCTTGTGAGATAAATAGGGGAGATTTGGGAATTGGTAAAAGGAATAGGTGAACTTTGAATTGCCTTTAGAGCCACATTTCTAGTTTTGTAAAGATTTGTAAGATAATTAAAAGAGTTCTTTTAACCCCTCAGAGAATTGGGTCACTGTATGGGTGTAAAAGGACTGACATACCTATCCACCTATGTTGGAATTGTTTTCTTTCCCTTTGGGTATGTTTAGCTTAGAGGAGAAGGCTGTTGGCTCATTTCTGTCAGTTTTTCCAGGATCCTACCTACAGGTTCTGAGTGGGAGTTAAAGTAGAGAGTGTAGTTCTGATATTTACTAGAATTTGGCTATTTTTTAGAATTTAAATTTCAGTTTTCTCTTAGCTGTTTAGGGTAATAATGTAGCAGTTTACTGAAAAATCCATCATAATTTTAGGAACTCTGGAGGGGCTCCTAGGGAGCTCTTGTTGAATGTAGATACTAGAGTATCAGTAAGGTCATTAACTTTTCTTTCTTATCATGTTAAGGCAATTTAGACAGGATAACTAGAATGAGTATTCAAATAGAAGAGATGGAGGGAAGCAGTAAGAATTGTATCAGTTTTATACTCTTTTGTGTTAGATACTCTTGTGTCTTTTTTACTTTTCATGAGCTTTTGCAACAAAATTTCCAGTGAAGTTATTTTGGGAATTTTGAAGCCTTTGCTTTAAAAGCATTCTTTAAATGACCTTACCTAATCAGAACATTCCTCATAATAGCCATGGTAATTCTAGGTAGTAATGACTGGTAACAGTTTTAAGACCCTAGCCCCAAAAGGGGTTTAACTCTCATTTCGGTCCAGCCATACCTAGCCACAGATGCCATGCAACTCACATTTCTGTCTGCTGTAATCTGTGGGCCCACAAACCGACAGTTACCAAGCTATGTTCTTCAGGACAATGCTAAAAAGAAAAACAGCCCCAACAGGGGGTCACTTCTCCTAGGTCAAGTTAGTTGCAGTTTCAGCCTTTCCCAGGAGTGGGATTTTAAACCTGTTTGGAACCTCCTAGTGAGGTCATCTGCGTAAGACCCCCTGCTCCTCCTAAGGGAGGGTGACCATATCTGAACCAATCCCTAAGCTCTTCTTATGTTAATAATTATTTGCCCCACCCTCCTGTCTATAAAAGCCATCCATTTTGTTTGACCCCCTCAGAGCATTTCTCTACTTGTTAGATGAGATGCTGCCGGATTCATGAATGGCTTAATAAAACCAATGACATTTTCACATTTTCTTGGTTGAATTTTGTATTTTAACAACACAAAACAAGTTCAGTAAGGTTTTGCTGTTTTTGTAGGTGCTTACAGCTCCCAGGACCATAGTTCTGAGACATAAAGTAAGCAGGCATGCCAGAACATGGTGCACTTGACTCTAGAAATTAAGGATCCCATTTTTAATATCATTTATTATTTTTCTTTTAGCTAAGTCTTTTAGTTTCTTGAAGCCAGATTAATACCTAAGAGGAAGTGCCATGGTGTTGGGGTCGTGTGGTATTTCACAGTGTACTTTGTCACCCCCACATTTTTTGAGGGTGAGTTGCCTAACCTCTATCTAACCCGTTCTGTGACCAACTTATCCTAACACGGGAGTCTTTGGGTTAGGTGGGGAGCAGTCTAGGTGCTCTTAAATGCTTGACTTGCATCCACCAATTTTTTTTTAGCTTGTAGCCCCTAAGATACCATTAGCCACTTGCTCTGGGATAGTTGTGACATTGATTTATGATATAAAATATGTATTTGGTCTACCTCCTGTTTCTGGCCCAGAGCTCCTAAAACCTTTGGAATTTCCTGTGATGAGAGTGATAAAGGTGGTTTTTCTTATATTAATGAGGAGCCTTTGGAAAGCACCTCTGGATGGGGCTGGTTGCCCTGAGAACCAACCCTGTTATTAAAGGGTTAGAACTTTCAGTCCCAATCCCCTAACCTCCAGGGAGGAAAAAGGGGTAGAAGCTGAATAATCACTGATGGCCAATGAGTTCATCAGTCATGCCTATGTAATGAAGCCTCCATAAAAACGCAAACGGTCAGGTTTCAGGGAGCTTCCAGGTAGGTGAACTGTGGAGATTTGGGGAAAGTGGCACACTTGAGCTAGGAGAGAGCATGGGAGCTCTGCACCCTTTCCCCATACACTGCCCTGTGTATCTCTTCCATCTGGCTAATTCTGAGTTATATCTTTCTATAATAAACTGGTGACCTAGTAATAAAATGTTTCTCTGAGTTGTAAGCTGCCCTAGCAAATTTATCAACCCAAGGAGGGGGTCACAGGAACATTCAGTCTATAGCAAGTTGGTTGGAAGCACAGGTGATAGCCTGTGCTTGTGACTGGCATCTAAAATCTGGGAAGGGGTAGTCTTGTGGGACTGAACCCATAATATGTGGAATTTGCTGCCATCTCCAAGTAGAGTTGAATGGCAGGATGCACAGATGGTGTTGGAGAATTGCTTGTTGGTGTGGGGAAACACCCACACCCACACACACTGGAATTGTGACCAGAACCGTAATGGTCTTTCTTCTTTTAAAAAGGCCCAACATGCAGCAGAAATAGGAGCTGATGGCATTGCTGTCATTGCTCCTTTCTTTCTCAAGCCATGGAACAAAGGTAAGTAGAGAGATCTAAACGCACAGTGCCTCATGTGATCTATTTCCTTTTGTCTTTATTTAAAATAGTTATATTTAACACATGAAAGTATCTGTGGACTGGAGGCATGAAATTGCAATAGTACTGTAGTTCTCTGAAACATTTGGCCTCCCCAGATCCATAAAAGAAAAGGCTTCATTAAAGGGCTTCAGCTTTTTTGCCAAGTAATCTGGGCCATCCACTGAGCCCAGATCCTCCGATAAGGGCCTGTATTTGAGTCAGGAGACCACTCCTGACTGTTGTGCAGTGTCAGAGTCACATGGCAAAGCATAAGACCATTTTTCTCAAGAAAGTAATGTAAGTGATGGGCATTTGAGACTATATAGGTTCTAGTTGAGTGAGTGAAGAGTTTGAAAACAGATTTCACAGTTGTCTTCCAGAATATCAAGTTATTTTTTCTCCTCCTCTGCTTTCTCTATGGAAGCTATTTGTGTTTTCAAAGTACACTTTTACACTTTGAATCATTTTAATCCTTTTGATTAGCAAAAAAAAGAAATACAAATTTTAAAGGAATTAAAACCAGACAAGATGTTATTTGCATGCATGATGAAGTAAATCTGTAGCTAAATGTATAATGGGTCAAAATTACCATGACAGATGACAAAGGATAAATAATGAGTTATACATAATAATTTTGTCAGAAATACTGATCACAGACAGAATATATCATCACAGTATTCAAATGAAGTAGATAAGATTCTTCGACTATCCAGTGGCATCGAAAATATAAGCACTTCTGCTGGATTTATTTATCATCTGCAGTAAGTTTGCAGTTGAAGCTCACACTGGATGATGTAGGAAACCCCAGTCCCTCAGTAAACCAGTGTGAGCTCTCACCTGAATATCTCGATTTCTCCCAAAATGGGGAATGTACCAAACTCTGGTTGTATTACTGTGAGATGTGCCATTATTCTTATAACTTCCCTCTCTGCGCAGGTGTTGTTTATCTTTTTGTTGCAGAATTTTCTCAGTTACAACTTTGTTATTCTGATTCTATTGCAGAGTCCTGTTGTTCACCGACCACTCTTAGCTCTTCCAGGGTAAAAGGACAGAAGTCCTACTGATGGGCTTCTGGTTTTTATAAGAGTATTTCATGAGCTTCTCTTAATGTGTGGGAAAGTTAGCACTGGTTTTTCAATACCATTTCAGTATATGGTAGGAAAGTAATCATCTTACTCTGGCCTTTCTACAGAAAGGAAAAAAAACTGAATGACATGGGTGGCAAAGACATGGCAGTAGCAATATCAGGGATGGTAAAAGTGGTCAAAAATTTTCAGCTTCTGAAAAGAATAGTTGCATTTCCTCAGATGGTTCATTTCTTTCCCAGAGATAGCCAGTGCTGTACACTTGTTCACACCACGTTGCTTCCTCCTGTTCTTGCAGATGTCCTGACTAATTTCCTAAAGGAGGTGGCTGCAGCCGCCCCCGGCTTGCCGTTTTATTACTATCACATTCCTGCCCTGACAGGGGTAAAAAGTAAGTGCTGCTTCTTTGATGTTTCTTTCCCTCTACCCCTCACATCTTACCCTATTTCTCTAAGAAACTGCCACTCCATCCCATGTCACAAACACATAACAACGCTACTGACTAGACAGTTCCTACTGCTCCAAAATAAGTCACTTATAAAAAAATCTCAGCTCTTATCAATCATTGATACCTCCTTATAATGAAAGTTTTTAAGTATAAAGATGACTTCACCCCAAGATGCTTCTACCAGATACCTTGTGTCTGTCACACATACCCCTCCTTGTATGGGAAGACAAGCCTGTGAGTCCCTCTAAGACAGGAACTATCTACCTTGTGCCCTGTTGTTTACTCAGCACTTGGCACAAAGGGAGGCACTGATCTCTCATTTTTCTTTTGGCTTTTCTTTTATTACTACTGTAATTCTCTAGCAAGAAGATTGTTATTATATGAAATTTCTTAGATTATTTTAAAAATACCATTTCTAACTTCCTTAAGAGAAAAATAAGTTGTGCATTATAAATATCTATATGGAAGGCTTAGGGCTATAATTTGGCAAGCGCATAGGAACTAGTTGGCAAGGGTAAGCAGTTATGTCCAAACTGCAGGCAGTTGCAACTGAGAATAGCCCCTGGCAGCTCAGTGCAGATGGGTGGAGCTCTGTGAGATGTCATTTGATATTTTCTAGAGGTGTGCAGATTAATGAGGCATTTACTGTTTTGAGCAGTTCGTGCTGAGGAGTTACTGGATGGGATTCAGGATAAGATCCCCACCTTCCAAGGGCTGAAATTCAGTGACACAGATCTCCTGGACTTTGGGCAATGTGTTGATCAGAATCGCCAGCGACAGTTTGCTTTCCTTTTTGGGGTGGATGAGGTAAGTCACCCCCTGGTCTATCCCAGCGGGTTAGTTTCCCCCAAAAATAATTTGTGTAGCTGCTTACATAATAGCATCTTTTCTCTTTCCCTTTCTCATAAAAGTGAATATCCTTTGTCTGTTTCTGAATAGCAACTGTTGAGTGCTCTGGTGATGGGAGCAACAGGAGCAGTGGGCAGGTAAGCATGACTCATCCTCCCACCAGTTATGAATGGAAAGTACCCCCAGAGTCATTCATTGCCTAAGTACCTGTACTTACTGCATGCACATTTTTTTCCAATGCAAGTTGCCTTTCTTTCCCACATTCTTTCAGTGAAAGGGAATGAAGTAGGGCTTAACAGTTTGTTAGCAACTCAGACATTGTTACTAGAAGCATGTGTTGCAGTTAGAAGTAAGGCACATGAACTGAGAGCATGCACAAAACTTCTCCATCAGAAGTTATTTGGTTATAATAACAGAAACCTATTCAAATTAACTTAACATGATAGAAAGTAAGTTATTATAAAATACTAGGAAATTGTATAAAACCCAAGAGGAGAAAGTACAGCCAGGTCTCAGAGAAGATGAGAACCCAGAACTGCAAAGCTCTCAACAGTCTAGGCAGACCATTCTCTATCTGTGGTCCTCTGGAGACTCACCTCTGCATCTGTCTGCACAACTTTACTTCCCTCTCTTTCTTTTTCCCTAGATGGGTTTCCTCTGCTTCAGCGTTCACATGACCAGTCATGGCTGCCCAAGCGTGGCATCTCAGGATATCATTAGACAGCACTGCCTTGTCAGGTGTCCACCTAAGGTCCAGGCAGCTGCAGCCAGGAAAGTAGAATTCCGTATCCTAATGTCTACTCAGCAGAAGGCTTTGGGAAAGCAGTCAGTACAATTGGCATGTCCACTGCTCATGTTAACCAGATTCTTTAGAAAGTGCCTGCAAGAGATAGATTGCAATATTTACATTAACTGAAAGTGCATTTCCTTCCTGTAGGAAAAGTACAGGGGAAGCAAAATAATATTGATAACATGTCTTGGTGAGCATGGCTTTGACGAAGAGTAATTGAGCTAGATAATCTTAATGGTTTGCTCACCAAGCCCGAATGGCCTGCAACATCCATTCAGGGCCATCCATACAGGGACATTTTTACCGAGGAAACCTGAATGTCTGCATCTGCTGACCATGGAAATTCTCACTTTTTTTGCCTGGAAACTTTTACTACGTTGAGTCTTGGTTTTTGGCTTCCATACTAGACATTTTAATTCTGTCAACATAATCTATAAGTAAAGTATATTTAGTTAGACTTCACTTCTTCTTAATTTCATCACATTCTTCTTTGTCTTACTTGGGAAACACCAAGACCTCTGGGATCTAAATTTTAGTATTCTGGAACCCTTCAGACATTCATGAACATATTATGACTTAGGGGTATTTCATATCCATGAGTGACTTATTTCAGCGATTATATTTTATCTTTTTTTTATTTTATTTCCAGCAGATAATATGAACTTCATGTTCTGGGAATCCTTTGCTGTTGACCTTCTGTTGTCAGTACACCGAGATAAATACATTTTTCTGACACTGACTTACAATATGAGAAGTCATTAGAAACTGGATAAACGTCCTTGTTATAAATTTCTATAACCTTCTACTTCACTGGTTTCTCTAAGAGTTCAGTGCTTAGTCTAAGATATTGGTCTGTTGGTAGATTGAGGCTATTTTTCAAGTCCATAAGAACATTTTCTCAGATCAAATAACTTATTCTCACCTTCATTTTTGTTGAATAGTAGTAGAAGGCAGCATGAAGTGCTGGAAAGCTTTTGCAAGAACTCTGTGGCCCTTCTTCAAGCCTTAGTTTCTTCACAGCAAAACAGAAACCAGGCCTACCTTGTAGGACCTTGAGAGGATTAGATATGGTTTATGTCAAGCACATAGATATATTGGCATTTAATAAGTTACCTCTTACAGTGTAACACAGAGAAGGCACATAGTGGATCTGTGGCATCCTGCTGCACTGATGGACAGTGACTGCATTGGGGTATGGGGGGGGACTTGATAATATGGGTAAATATAGTAGTAACCACATTGTTTTTTCATGTGAAACCTTCATAAGAGTGTATATCAATCATACCTTAATAAAAAATTTTAAAAAACAAGTTATCTCTTGTTTTACTATCATCATTATTAATATTATTAGAAACTAACCTGCAGACAATATATTAGTTGGCAGTGAATTTAAATAATCTGTTGGGGTTTGCCCCTTTTGCTGTGGTGCCCCGTCCACCTCAGCATGAAGCTTTTAGAAGTCACCTCGGATACTCCATTTTATGCACAGTTCTTTTCTAGAATGGTGCCTCTGTGTGTGCTCTGGGGCAGGTGTTAGCCTCTGTTGTTCTCACCAAATACACCTCCATCTTGCCCTTTTCTTTTTTTCTTTCTCCAACTTTACTTTTTTCCATTTTTCTTCCTTTTCTTTATCCCTGTTGGTGTTCTCTGCCTCCTCTTGGCACTGCTTAGTGTTGCGGGAAAATTTAGAACTGAAGACCCCTAATCTTAGTAGATTCGGGCTTAAAAATAGACTTTGGGAAACCCTGGTATATTTTTCCCTTTTAAGCCCCAAAGGGGTTCAAAGATCTGGACTTTCCTGCTGAGCCACTGATCATGAAGTATGTGCTATTTTCTTTCCAGTACCTACAACTACCTGGGAAGAAGAACACACCAGATGTTGGAGGCTTTTGAACGAAAGGACTTCTCTTCAGCCCTGAACTATCAGGTTAACTTTTTTTCCCCTTCACATAAATCACAGCCTTTTATTTGCCCCACTGGATAATTCTTATTGTCTTTCATCTGCATTCCTGCCACACTTGCCCTCATTAAAATCGCCTAGCTGCCTCTTTCTTTACCTTCTTTCTGTTTCTTTTTCTTGTTTCAAACCAAACTTATCCCCACTGTCTGTGTTTCCTACATGTCCAGTCAGGACAGGCCCCATATGGGAATGACTTCTGTTTGTTCTTCCTAGAAATGATCTTATTTTTACTTGATGTTCAAAGTATTTTTGAGATTGTAAAATAATAAGGATAGAATCCTAGGAAAATAATCACATGTCATTCCCCTCAAGAACATGACACCTGAGTCATCAGAGTATATGAAGAAACTTTGAAGCTGGGAACCTAAAATGGGGAGGCTTAATCCAAAGTCAGGGCAGGTCAGGCTGAGAACTGGAAACAACCACCAGGCAGAAACAGGAACCCAGTGAGTTATCCAAAAGGAGCCACTGGCTTTGAAAGAGGGGGAGAAAAGCAGCAGGAGCTCATGTGTTAACAGGGAAGATCCCAGGAAAAAGGTGGCTGCCGTTAATGTCCCATGATAGACAGTCTTGCTTTCCAGAGAACCAAGAGCCTCACTGGAGTATAGAACCAATCTCAGCAGCTAGGTAGTGCATGTATGTACTTTAGGTAAATGGAGTAAGGTAGAAAGAAAGAGGATAGGCACAAGAGAAACTTTTGGAGGCTGAGAAGCACTGCAATTTTCAGGATAACAAAAGTGACTGAGGAGAATCCCAAGAAAATAAGTGGGAACGAAAAGCACAAGCAAAATCAGAGCAGGCAGTGGGTCCCAACAAAGCTCAGATAAAGGATCTTTTTGAGCAAGATGGGCTGCCATCAGGGCAATCAGAGATTATAGAGCAGAAATGCAAAGCATCCTGGAGGTTAGAGGTCCAACTCCAAGAGAACACGAGAAAGCAATTGCCAGGAGTGATCACTTACTCCCTACCCTTCAGTCCAGAATGTTGAGCCAGCCTGAGTCTATTTCCTGCTTAAGGTTTAAATAGCTTACTTAATATTCACCTTTGTTCAGCCCCAGACCATCAGGGTTAGGGACTTAGAAAGCTATGCCACGTGAACTAAACATTAGCAAGACTTTGGTTTTAATGAAGAAGTCTAAATTGTGTGGACTGTACCATCTCTTTGTATTCAAGGCTTATTTTCTTTCTCTTTAGTTTTCCAGAAAAAGTTATTTCTGAATATTCCAACCTCTTCTGAGCTGAATCACAGGGAAACCATAAGACAAAGTAAATTGTGAAACAGCTATAATGTGGACCCTTCTACTTAGTGGCTTCTTTTTTTTTTTAATTGAGATGCATACAACAAAATGCACAAATCTCAGTATACAATTTGGTGAATTTTGACATGTATATGTACTTATGTAACCATTGCCTAGATCAAGATACCAGACTTACAAAATTTTTTCCCCTTCACCAATTTCACACATCTTCCCTCCCACCTCTCTTTAGTAACCCCATGTTTTTTCTCTGTGTTTATGAGTCTATTTCAGTTTTGTTTGTTTTGTTTTTTTGATTCCACATATAAGTGAGGTCATACGGTATTTGTCTTTCTCTGTCTGACATATTTCACTTAAATATTATTATACTTCACTTTAGGTCCATCCATGTTGTTGCAAATGGCAAGATTTCACTTTTATATGGCTGAGTAGTATTCCATAGTGTATATGTACCACTTCTTTTTATCCATTCATCTATCAGTAGACATTTAGGTTATTTCTGTATTTTGGCTATTGTAAGTAATGCTGCAGTAAACATAGGTGTGCATATACCTTTTTGAATTAGTGATTTTTGTTTTCGTAAGGTAAATTTCCAGAAGTGAAACTGCTAAGTCATGTGATAGTTCTATTTTTATATATATATGCATATATATTTGTAAGGTTCTGGGTATTAAAATTTTATTCTGCATTGAATTTTTTATTACTAAAATACAATTGATTAAAAAAACATAAAAGTAAAGTATTATTGATAATACATCTCTTAATGAGATGGATGGGAATCTTTTTTTTATGAATTCATGAGTTCATGGATGAATGTTACATATTATTTAATGCTAGTATGATTTAACATTCAGCATTAATACAGTTTTTTTTTTGTTTTTAGAGAACTAAATACTATGAAACACTGTTCATATAAATTAGTAGATAAGAATGGAAGAAATTGTGTTATAATAATGCTGCTCAATTCTTTGAACAGTTTTTGAGTCATGTGCCAAAAATCACAGAATGTTTGATCATTTAATTATTTTTCAGCTGACAACCTGAGTAGCAACACTGAAAGCAGTGTTGAAAGCAAAAAATTGAAAACACTGTGACTTTTTTAGAACACTAGTTATCCATTAATTAGAGGAATCACTGTCACTCTCTTTGTTGATACCAATACCAACACCCTGGTTTGCTCCTTTATTTGGTTCCCAGAAGGGTCCCAAGGCAATGATACAGGACATATGTCTTTATTTGTTCAAAAGTGGGAAGAAGGAAGGGGAAACATAAAAGGACAATTTGCTCCTCCATTTACGTGCATGTTCTTATTCTCAGCAGTTTGAGAATAGCATTAGGGATGTTGAGGATCTAGAAATTGATTCCCATAAATCTTAGCCTTAGCCAAATGCCACTTACATGTCTTAGAAGGTACCCCAGAGGTTTGTGTACCCTAGTTTGAGAACTACACTAGCTGAAAAGTTCACCTATGTAAGCTAGGGGCTAAGGGTGACTTCTCCTTTAACTGTTAAGCAGTTCTGTCACTGGAGCTCTTTTCTTCATGAGACCTTTCTGTGAAGCTTTTATGTATGAAAAGATCCTACCTTATCCTGGATGGATCTCAAGCATCCTCTCTTGGCTGTCTTTCTTCACTCTGACAGACTTTCAGAAAACAAAAGTGTGTATCCTGGGGAAATAAACTTTTTAGTTTGGGGTTTCTGTAATTTAACCTCTAAATTCTTTAAATCGTTATCACAGTTCAGTATTACTGACTACAGATTTGTTTGTTCCTTTCCAGTTTCATATTCAGAGATTTATCAACTTTGTGCTCAAACTAGGTAAGTTTCCCACTTTGTCTGCTACTGGAGAGTGTAAAGGAGATGGAACTTCATCACTTTCTCTGAGGGTTCAACAAGAACACTTTGTGCACACAGAGATTTATTTCTAGCCCTAACCCTCAGAGCCAGACTTATAAAATGGTAGTGTGAACCTGGTTGGCAGGTCTTTGGTATCCTTATACAAAGCTCTTTCCTCCATTTTAGCACTTGGTTTGCGTCTCCAGTCCATACACACACTGTTATTTATTCCTTCTCTCCTACACCATCAGCATTCGCTCTCTTTATTTGCCTCAGCTCATTTAAATTCCACTGCCACCCTGGCTGATTTCAGCCTAAGTGCTTGGAGGAAGGCAGTCTGAATGTGGATCTTACTAACTTGAGAATGACTGACAGCTCTCCCAAGAGTATTTGCAATTTAAGAATAGTTTATTAATTCAAGTAAGCTTAAATGGATGGAGGTTTAGATAACATGACAAAGTAAAATTTGAGGGAAATATAGTGAATTTAGAATACAGAAACCTCACCAGAGTCTCCTGACAAATGACAAATGCCACCATTCACTCCACTTCTGCAAGAGAGGCCTTCCCTGAGAATCTGGGTCAAGTCTAGGGAAAGTTTTAGGTTTATTCTTGGAAGACCTCCCTCCTCCTTTTCAGAGCCTTTCTGCCTCACCTGGCAACTTCTCCTGAGCCCCAAGCACCTGTTGTTATGTATTAGGCCCCTCATTCTCAACAGGGTTCTCAGCTAGCTCTTAGCATCCTTCAAACACATTGTTTCCCATTTGCTTTCCCGCTTTAATTATTTTTGTAATATTTGTATGCCACCAGTACTATTAATTACCTACTATTCTTTCCTTGTTCTAAATAATACTTTTCACAGAATTGTAGGTTTGGGGTTTGGTGTGATAGTTTTATGTTCCTAAGGTGCACTGAAGTAAATATCAAGCTATTAAAATTAGAACTGAAACTGTACCTATGTATATATAAGATCATTTTGTGTAACAGCAGTGATAAAGCAACATTTTTGCAAAACAAAGCTCTTGATATTGGCTGAAAGGCTTTACACTTTTGCCATAATATTTGCACCTTAAAAGGGGACTCTTGAAGATAGTTTTATGATATAAAAGAACATACCTTTTAAAAACTCATTTCAACCTTAATAAAAATTTTTAAAAAAAACTCATTTCAAACTTTCTTGGGGGTCAGAGTTTTCATAGTTTAGTCAAAAAGAGAGTTAATATATTTTTAGTCCTATAATAAAGGTAACTCCATATTCCACCATTCACAATAAGCCCAGGAGGGCCATTTTGCATTCATCAAATATATTCTATGTATATAGTCATGCTAGTATCTTCCATCACAGTGCTCAATTGCTACTATAACTAAGTTAACTTAGCAAAGGAAAGTTATTTCTCATACCGTGGATGTGAAAGAAATAGCCAGTTAAGAAGCAAATATCTTTCTCTCTGTGCTATATTCTGGATTATTTCTTTAGATCAACCCTTACAATCACTAATTCTATCTTTAGCTATGTTTTCAACTATTTAGTTTCACTGAATATGTATTTTTCTTTTCTAGTATTTCATTTTTGGCTTTTAAAAATATTCTCCTGGTTTTTAAAATTTATATGCCCCTCTCTTGTCTTGTGGCTTCTATTCTTTCCTTTACCTCTGTGAAGTCTCTTCCAGAATTTTGTATCATCCTTTCTCAGGATATGAAATTTGTCAGTTGTGCATTTGTTGACTCTTGGTACAACTTCTTTTTCCTCATGTGCTTTGTGACTTTTAACTCCTAACTCATCTTCAGAGACTGTTGTTTTCTGGGGAATCCATTGTGCTCTAGGTTAGGTGTCTTACCAAGTGGTTTTCCATTTGCCACGGTTAGGACACTATAGTTTCACCATTTCTAACCAATATTTAGGTTAATTTCTTAATCTAGTTCCTGTACCAAGTGCATAATGCAAATGTGGATCCAGCATTCATTTATGGCATAGACTTGGAATTTCTTTCACATGATCTTTTTCTGTTGCTTGTCATAGAAGGCTGGCTACCAGCTTTACACAGGGAATTTAATTATAGTTCCTTGCTAAACACAAACCAAAGGTTTCATCTTGCATCCCTGCCCTAACTTTATAGCAGCAGCTCTAAAACAGCAGCACTGAGTCATAAACTATCTTACAAACTACCATACTACTCCCTTCTCAAGGGCTTTTTAGCTGTGCTTGAACTACATTCTATCCTACCAATGAAGTCCTCATCATTCGATCAACAATAATATGTCCTTCAGTCCGATTATTCTAACTGACCATTTGGCTTCAGCTCATCCTCATCACCCTGACCTCTGTATTCAGGATATCGTTTGGTTCCTCCTTGCTTTTGAGGTTGACTTTGAGTCTTACTTTGTTTTGTTTTATAGTTTTTCAATTTCTTAAAAATTTTCCAACACTATATGTGAGAAGCAGGAAGAGGGATCTCCTATGTCTGCTCAGTCTATCATATTGACTGGAAATATTCCCATCTTTTAGTTCCACCTTGTCCTATTGTGGCAATCGTATGATCTCTTCCTTGGGGTGTCTATGCCAAAGTGGGCAGTGCTGGTCATATTTCCTTGTTTACTTTTCCTGTCTAGGTTTCGGAGTGTCACAGACTAAAGCCATCATGACTGTGGTCTCTGGAATTCCAATGGGCCCACCCCGGCCTCCACTGCAGAAAGCCTCCAAGGAGTTCACTGACAATGCCAAAGCTAAACTGAAAAGCTTGGACTTCCTTTCTTTCACTGATTTAAAGGATGGAGACTTGGATGCCTGTAGCTAGGGCCTCTCTATTAAATTGGTGTATATAATCCACCTTGAATAGTACATTCATTTATAAAGACATTATAAGTAAGCTTGAACTAAACTCTTTCCTAACAGATAAAATCTTATATCAATCAAGTATTTAAGTACTAACTATGATCCTAAAACTTTATTTTGTGAAGGGGCAAAAACTCTAAAAGTAGTCATGAGCCCTAAGTTATTCAATATTTCTAAATTTTTTGTGGAGAAATATCTGCTTATATGGTTGAGGTGGAACAAGAGTAAAATTGTAATTTATTCCATCTGCCTTTGAGAGGTTCCATTATCTTGATTTCTGGTTTTTAATCCTGTTTCAAAGTTTTCTAAATTTAAACAACTGTAATGTACTTTCATTATAATAAAATTTCTTTTGAAAACTAGGACAACTCTGAGCTACTGCATTTAGTATATATATGTACTTAGTATATATACATATATAATATATATAGTATTTAGGCAGATACACTAATAACAAATTACATGAGTCAACTACACAACTATTAACACATCAGATCACTTGACTACTCAGTCTAACTCTAGAACTTTCAGATTAATTGGGATGTCACAATTTTCCCCCAAAACATTGGGTCAGATGAAAAAGACTTGCTTCAGTTCCTACTGCTAACGGGCCCATTAGAGTGGTTTTCACATAACAACAGAAAGGCCTTCCCCAAAATGAAGTCAAATCTCTCCTTCTTGCTATCCAGAGAACTTCTCAAAGTTCAAAGTTTCAAAGAACCAAAAAGCTCTGCTCTGGCCACCACAAATTTCCCCTTCCCCACAAAGAAGAGTCTCCTCCACAGAACCCTGAATTATTGGAAGTGAAGACCAACATCCCTAATGCAGTGAGCCCAGGCACTACTGGTATTCCCTGGCCACACTTTCAAGCAGTCATTTTTCTTCTGCGTTAGAAGATTTGGGGAGGACCCAAAGATCTCACTTCAATTTTCTCTATACACCTTCTTTATTCATTTCTTTCTCTGCGTTCTGTCACTGACTATTTAAACTCCTAACAAACTCTGGTATGCTTTCTAATACCAAAGTGTATTGACAGTCAGCTCTTAGTGATTTTAAACCTGACTAATTAGTCTATTACCTAAGTCTTTTTTTTTTTTTTTTTTGCAGGTTCTTCTCTTAGTTTGCAGATTGACAGAGGAAAAATGTTTGAAATTCATATTGAAATTCATACTGTTTTTATCTCTTAAAATTAGAAAGAAAACTTTTCAAAATGAGTATTGAAAGTATCTGTTGATTCAATTATCTTTGCTAACACTCTCTTTAATTGATCACCTAATTAAATGTTGTTATGTTTATATTTCCTCATTCCTCTTTTTGCCCAGGAATGACATTCACTGTTTTCTCTTATTTCTCTCTCCTCCAGGAGTAAGATATCTGAATAAGAAATTGAACAACAGTGGTTTGTGTGAGCTTATATTCTATCTCTCTGAGATTTTCATTTCTTTATAGCTGTTAATTTCCTGAAAAAAAACTGAAGTTTTGTTACAGTCTGGTTCTGAGGATATCATATCCTTACCTAGCAATACTAAAGACAAATTAATTTTTCGATGAAGATAAATATTTGTATCCACTGAGAACTCTGTTTTTGCTCTTCAGAGGTCAGTGCTTAGAGAACTTCTAAGATGGTTAATGAGATCTTGAGAACACAAAGAAAAATGTGATGATTTTAAAAAATGACCAGGACTACTGGGTTCTGTTCTTCTGTTCAGGTTCCTGGACCCAATTCCTGTGTGGGGGTGGGAGCAGGGGGTGATTGGGGTATTTGGGCGGGGGGGGTAGCAGGGGGGTAAGGGTCTTCCCAAGCAGGACACCAAGCAATTCTCAAACACCAGCAGGGTGTCTGAGAACTCAATTCTGACACTATCTGCCTGAGGACACCACCACATCCAACAGATAAAGGTTCCATCCGACAAGACTGCCTCCACCCCAACTCCGGATGCCAGTTGCAAGCGCCCGGCTGTTATCTGTGCTTATGACCAACCAGCTACAGTTTGGAGGTTCCAATGACCTCCCCCTTAGGTTCAATTAATCTGCTAGAGGGGATCACAGAACTCAGAAAGACACTTGCATTTACCAGTTTAATAAAGGATACTGCAAAGGATAAAAATTAATAGCCAGATGAAGAGAGACATAGGGCAAGGTCCCAAGTAAAGGAGCTTCTATCCTGGTGGAACTTGGGGACTGGCTCAGTAGCACTTGGAAGATTTCTGGTTCCCCAAACCTAGAAGATATTCCTCTGACAAGAGAAGCAGGCTGCTGTAGGGTCAATGGAGGTTTCAGTAGCCAGGATCTTCACCTGACCCTAATCTACTTAATGTTGTAATCGGCCTACTGCACAGGCTAATGTTTACACACTTGTTGGCAATAAGCCATTATTGCCTGTGTAGCTATATAAAGAGCTCCTCCCAGTGTTTGGGGTAGAGCAGAGCCTGAAGCATGAGCAGAGACAGAAGACAGAGATGAAAATAGACCTGCCAGATGCATGCATGATTCCAGCATTCAACCTGCCACTGGGGGAGCAAAGCTTGGTATAAACCCTTTTACCCACCCCCAGTGCTCCATTGTTGTTTTTCAGTCTTACCAAATCCAGTGCAAACTTGCCCAGAGCTGGGAACCCCCTCTGGCCTAAATGCAAACTAAATTTAGTTCAGAATTACATGAGAAGCTACAAATGCAAAAGGGAGCACAAATGCTCTTCTCATGGGTGTTTGTAAGGGCTTTGTTGTATAGTTAGGATTAACTAAGTCATTGGCCATTGGCTGATTGAACTTCCAGCCCCTCTGCCCTCTTCACTCCAGGGGTTAGGGTATGGGGACTGGTGGCTGAAAAGTTCCCACCTTTTAATCAAATGGTTGGCCCCCCTGGCAACCAGCCGTTACCTTTGGGTGGGGTCCAAAAATTTCATTAACATAGCAAGACACCCTTCACCTTTATGGCCTGAAGAATTTTTCAGGAACTGGATGAAGTCCAAATGTATCTGGGAAATATATTTTGCTCATCTGAATGACCAAATATATATTTCTTATTAATCATTATATCACAACTCTATATATTTTAACATCCAACTTCTTAGAAGTAAATATTGTATTATATAGTAGTAGGTTACTAATAATGTCTTGAATCAAAAGTAAAATTTTGGAATATTATGAACTTACTTTTATTTTTGAATTCAGTTTTTAATGTTAAAACTAAAGCAATGATGTGAAATCTTTCATTCAATACAGTTAAAAGCTGATTTTTAACTCTTTGTTTCAAGATGGAAAGCTGATATCAATTCAGATGGTTGGGGATGGTTGGAAGCACAAAGTGATTAGGGACTGGTTTTACTTAGGATCTCTCAGAATTATTTATAGATAAAGGAAAATGCCATAGTGTGTGGGGTAGGGGGAGTGGGATAATACATATTTTTCTCCAGGAAGGCTATTTGCTACAACTTGAGAGAAATTTCCTTTTTATGATCACCTGAAAGGCCCAGAAAATCCATGTTCTCCAGAACCTGGAGACCAAGAGAAGTCTGGGTTGGGCTAAGGGACTTCATAGGGTGACTCTGCAACCCAAGGCTA
This sequence comes from Manis javanica, assembly GCF_040802235.1. NCBI lineage: Eukaryota > Metazoa > Chordata > Mammalia > Pholidota > Manidae > Manis > Manis javanica. Next base: position 90,799,169 of record NC_133166.1, read on the forward strand.
GGGCCTCTTGGGCTTGCCTGAGTTCTCCTGTGAGGAGAAATGGAGTGAGACTACCTGCCCATCAAATGAAGAAAAGCAAACAACAGATCTGACCCATTTAACCATCCCCCTTATCACATGCTCACTCAACCCTCAACTTCCTTCAGTTAACCTAGGAAGGATACCTGGAGCCAAAAGTATACAAACAGCAGAGCTAAACCTCAGGTAGAGGTGGGGCATCACCTTGCACTTGGGGTTTCTGAGGAATAGCTACCTGGTGGACAAAATAACAGATGCAAATCATGTTTTCCTATCAACCATTTCAGTGGCTCTTAGGAAATCATTTGATACATTGGACACTTCTTCAGCATTTTAAGTTAGACAACCAAAAGAAAGCTTTACAGGAATGCTTAAATCTTAATCACGCAATTAGTAAACATAATGGAATGGAGTCCACAGAATGCCTACAGAATCTGTATCCAGAAGGACTAGTTATGTTATAGTAGGTAGATAGCCAGACATGAGCAGGGAGGGGACTGGGGACTTTGGCCAGTGTTTACATTCAGTTAGGTGCTTGTTTATATTCTAAACAGCCCATGTAAACTATTCTCACTGGATGTGGGGAGGGAATAGACCTGTCAAAACTGGTTCCACCATGGAGGAGAAGTTGACCCTGACTTCACCTCAGAATACATTATAGGCTCATTAGCATACTAAAAGTCACACTGCTTGTTGCCATGACAGTTCTGAGGCAGATCATCTAAGGATAAAAAGAGCATCACCCTGTTTCCCAGGAATCCTCTCCCTAGTCTGAGAAAAACCCCACCTTCCCAATGAAAATTTCACCCCTTGCTTCAATTCCAGCTGTAAGACCACCCAAGCCAACCCCACCATGCTGCTCACCCCTGGAGCACTCCTGCACTCCCTCCTTGAGTGTGTGCTTTGCTTTACTCAATTACTCTGCTGCTCACCTCTCAAGCATGCCCACACTCCTTCCTTGAGTGTGTACTTTTGCTTTATCAAACTACTGTTTGCTTGTACCTGCTTGACCTGCTCATGAACTCTTTCTTGATCAGAGTCAAGAACCCTTTCTTAGGTTGAGGTCTCACCTAGCGCACAGGGACTGGATCTCCCCAGATTGGATTTCCTAACAACAGGTACCTGTATCTGTATACTAGTTACAGAGAGTGTTCGAATTCTATGCCAGACGGACCACCTAGGAGCCTGGACATCGTGTTCACCTCCAATATATTCTCTACACAGCAGTTAGAATGACCTTCATCAATGCCAGAGTCCCAGGTTTGAGCCAGATATTTGGGTGAGGCCCTGTAGGCACAGAAGTTGTTGCAAATATCAGCCTTTGGGGACAGTCTTTCTCACATTCATCAGCAAACAAACATAACAAAGTTATTTTTGAGGTCCTGGAAGCAGGCTCCCACTGGTGGGCAAGGACATCCGAGTCTCAGAGGGATCTATAGTCCAATCCAGTTTGCCCCACTTAAGGTCACCCTGGCTTGGGTGGAAGGAGCTGGTACAGCATTCCTGGGAATCTTGGGACTGAGGTGAAACAGTGATCCACCTCTGGGCTTGAGTGAATGAACAAAGCTAAAAGCATCTCTTACTGACCGCCTCAAATAATATTCACAAGCCCAGGTGGTCCTCAGGTTACAATTACCATGTGGATCCCCCAGAACATTAAACCAATAAGTACTGTCCTTTTCTGAAGGAAATCGCCTCAGCTTTGACATCCCAATTTGAGCAATTTGGATTCACTTATTAACTTAATTTTTATTTACTTTTAGGGAATATTCTTACTTTCTTGTCACCACAGTAATGCATTTTTTTTTTGAGAGGGCATCTCTCATTTATTGATCAAATGGTTGTTAACAACAATAAAATTCAGTATAGGGGGGTCAATGCTCAATGTACAATCATTAATCCATCTCAAGCCTAATTCTCGTCAGTCTCCAATCTTCTGAAGCATAACGAACAAGTTTTACATGGTGAATGAATTCTTACATAGTGAATAAATTTTTACATGGTGAACAGTACAAGGGCATTCATCACAGAAACTTTCGGTTTTGATCATGTATTATGACCTATAAACAATCAGGTCAAATATGAATATTCGTTTGATTTTTGTACTTGATTTATATGTTGATCCCACATTTCTCCCTTTATTATTATTATTATTTTTATTTTTAATAAAATGCTGAAGTGGTAGGTAGATGCAAGATAAAGGTAGAAAACATAGTTTAGTGCTGTAAGAGGGCAAATGTAGATGATCAGATGATCAGGTGTGTGCCTATGGACTAAGTATTAATCCAGGCTAGACAAGGGCAGCAAGACATCCACGGATGCAGAAGATTTCTCTCAAAGCAGGGGGGGTGAGGTTCTGAGCCTCACCTCTGTTGATCCCCAAATTCTCACCTGATGGCCCCCCTGCGACTGTGCCTGTCTTAGGTTGTTCCTCCCTTGAGGAATCTTACCCGTCTCTGGCTAACCAGTCATCTTCCGGGGCCATACAGGGAAATGTAAAGTTGGTAAGTGAGAGAGAAGCCATATTGTTTGAAAAGGTTAGCTTTTTACTTCTTTGCAGATTTATGCCCTGTGGCTTCTATGCCCAGCACTTGTCTCGAGGTATCTTTACCACCTGGAGGAATTATGATACTCGGTAAATTCGATATGAGGCACAAATTCTATTTAAGGGTTGTAATTAGGAAGGAAGAAGAAAAGCTATAGATGTAGCATATGGAAGGAAACATGGGAGGATTGATTATTTCTTTGACATATCTTCTTGTAGACTACCTTAAGCATGTATAGGTTTTAAACTACTAACTAATTTGCACACACATATTAACATAACAGGAATACGGTGACATAAACAAAGCAAATCTATAATTACCATCCATCTCCAGTGAAGCCAAGAAAACTATTTAGGCACCATAGGCATTTGTGAAAATTTATCTATGATATAATGGATATTGTCCAACTGTACTTGAACAGTCTGAGAAAAATCAGACAAATTAAAGCAGCCCATATCTGGGATCTGTTCACATCCCATATGTTCTTTTAACTGTAGATAGTCTATAGTCATGAGATTTTGGAGCGCTACAACTTGCACCCCTCCCAACTCCTGGTTGAGTTCCAACAGTACAGATCCGGTCAAATTCGTTGTCTCACTGCATGCACATGCCAGCCTAGACATCTCCCTCCTCATTCCTATGGCAAGTCCAGGAGACGGTGGCTGGATGCAGCCACAACCGCAGCATCGTCCAGATCCCTGTGGAGGCTTTTTGATGATCATCCCCCGGCACAAGTCCTCCAGAGAGTGCTGATACCGGAAGCTCCTCCTCATATCGTATCTTAGTTCATTTTCTGGGTATCCAAGCTCGGCCTTGATCTTCTGCATAGAAACAAACAGACCCTTTGCCCAAACTTTGACATGCCCTCTATACCACTCTGCAGAACTCATTGGAGGTCAGCACACAGTAACTGCTTTTTTTTTTTTATTAAGAGAAAGGAATATTATCAGAAAAGAATACCTCCATAGCTGATCATCTGACACCCTTTAAGTGATCAACATTAAGGATATTTAAAGCATGCGTTGATCTTTGATTTACCAGTAGTTTTATCCTATCAAGGAGTAATCCCCCTTTCCTTTCTTTCTTTCTTTCTTTCTTTTTTTTTTTAATTTTTAATCTACACTTACATGAAGAATACTATGTTTACTATGCTCTCCCCTATATCAGGTCCCCCCTAACAACCACATTACGGTTACTGTCCATCAGCTTAGCAAAATGTTGTAGAGTCACTACTTGTCCTCTCTGTGTTGTGCAGCCCACCCTCCCCTTTCTCCCTCCCCCCCCATGCGTGCTAATCTTAATACCCCCCTTCTTCTTCCGCCCCCCCCTTATCCCTCCCTGCCCACCCATCCTCCCCAGTTCCTTTCCCTTTGGTACCTGTTAGTCCATTTTTGGTTTCTGTAATTCCGCTGCTGTTTTGTTCCTTCAGTTTTTCCTTTGTTCCTATACTCCTCAGATGAGTGAAATCATTTGGTATTTCTCTTTCTCCGCTTGGCTTATTTCACTGAGCATAATACTCTCCAGCTCCATCCATGTTGCTGCAAATGGTTGGATTTTTCCACTTCTTATGGCTAAGTAGTATTCCATTGTGTATATGTACCACATCTTCTTTATCCATTCATCTACCGATGGACATTTAGGTTGCTTCCAATTCTTGGCTATTGTAAATAGTGCTGCGATAAACATAGGGGTGCATCTGTCTTTCTCAAACTTGATTGCTGCATTCTAAGGGTAAATTCCTAAGAGTGGAATTCCTGGGTCAAATGGTAGGTCTGTTTTGAGCATTTTGATGAACCTCCATACTGCTTTCCACAATGGTTGAACTAATTTACATTCCCACCAGCAGTGTAGGAGGGTTCCCCTTTCTCCACAGCCTCGCCAACATTTGTTCTTGTTTGTCTTTTGGATGGCAGCTATCCTTACTGGTGTGAGGTGATACCTCATTGTAGTTTTAATTTGCATTTCTCTGGTAGTTAGCGATGTGGAGCATCTCTTCATGTGTCTGTTGGCCATCTGTATTTCTTTTTTAGAGACCTGTCTGTTCAGTTCCTCTGTCCATTTTTTAATTGGGTTATTTGTTTTTTGTTTGTTGAGGCGTGTGAGCTCTTTATATATTCTAGACGTCAAGCCTTTATCGGATCTGTCATTTTCAAATATATTCTCCCATACTGTAGGGTTCCTTTTTGTTCTATTGATGGTGTCTTTCGCTGTACAGAAGCTTTTCAGCTTAATGTAGTCCCACTTGCTCATTTTTGCTGTTGTTTTCCTTGCCCGGGGAGATATGTTCAAGAAGAGGTCACTCATGTTTATGTCTAAGAGGTTTTTGCCTGTTTTTTTCCAAGAGTTTAATGGCTTCATGACTTACATTCAGGTCTTTGATCCATTTTGAGTTTACCTTTGTATATGGGGTTAGACAATGGTCCAGTTTCATTCTCCTACATGTAGCTGTCCAGTTTTGCCAGCACCATCTGTTGAAGAGACTGTCATTTTGCCATTGTATGTCCATGGCTCCTTTATCAAATATTAATTGACCATATATGTTTGGGTTAATTTCTGGAGTCTCTAATCTGTTCCACTGGTCTGTGGCTCTTTTCTTGTGCCAGTACCAAATTATCTTGATTATTATGGCGTTGTAGTAGAGCTTGAAGTTGGGGAGTGAGATCCCCCCTACTTTATTCTTCTTTTTCAGGATTGCTTTGGCTATTCGGGGTCTTTGGTGTTTCCATATGAATTTTTGAATTATTTGTTCCAATTCATTGAAGAATGTTGCTGGTAATTTGAGAGGGATTGCATCAAATCTGTATATTGCTTTGGGCAGGATGGCCATTTTGACGATATTAATTCTTCCTAGCCATGAGCATGGGATGAGTTTCCATTTATTAGTGTCCCCTTTAATTTCTCTTAAGAGTGACTTGTAGTTTTCAGAGTATAAGTTTTTCACTTCTTTGGTTAGGTTTATTCCTAGGTATTTTATTCTTTTTGATGCAGTGGTGAAGGGAATTGTTTTCCTGATTTCTCTTTCTATTGATTCATTGTTAGTGTATAGGAAAGCTACAGATTTCTGTGTGTTAATTTTGTATCCTGCAACTTCGCTGTATTCCGATATCAGTTCTAGTAGTTTGGGAGTGGAGTCTTTAGGGTTTTTTATGTACAGTATCATATCATCTGCAAATAGTGACAGTTTAACTTCTTCTTTACCAATCTGGATTCCTTGTATTTCTTTGTTTTGTCTGATTGCTGTGGCTAGGACCTCCAGTACTATGTTAAATAACAGTGGGGAGAGTGGGCATCCCTGTCTTGTTCCCGATCTCAGAGGAAATGCTTTCAGCTTCTCGCTGTTCAGTATAATGCTGGCTGTGGGTTTATCATGTATGGCCTTTATTATGTTGAGGTACTTGCCCTCTATTCCCATTTTGCTGAGAGTTTTTATCATGAATGGATGTTGAATTTTGTCAAATGCTTTTTCAGCATCTATGGAGATGATCATGTGGTTTTTGTCTTTCTTTTTGTTGATGTGGTGGATGATGTTGATGGATTTTCGAATGTTGTACCATCCTTGCATCCCTGGGATGAATCCCACTTGGTCATGGTGTGTGATCCTTTTGATATGCTGTTGAATTCTGTTTCTAATATTTTATTGAGTATTTTTACATCTACATTCATCAGGGATATTGGTCTGTAATTTTCTTTTTTGGTGGGGTCTTTGCCTGGTTTTGGTATTAGGGTGATGTTGGCTTCATAGAATGAATTTGGGAGTATTCCCTCTTCTTCTATTTTGTGGAACACTTTAAGGAGAATGGGTATTATGTCTTCTCTGTGTGTCTGATAAAATTCCGAGGTAAATCCGTCCAGCCCCGGGGTTTTGTTCTTGGGTAGTTTTTTGATTACCATTTCAATTTCTTTGCTCGTAATTGCTTTGTTTAACTTTTGTGTTTCTTCCTTGGTCAGTCTTGGGAGGTTGTATTTTTCTAGGAAGTTGTCCATTTCTTCTAGGTTTTCCAGCTTGTTGGCATATAGGTTTTCATAGTAGTCTTTAATAATTCTTTGTATTTCTGTGGAGTCTGTCGTGATTTTTTCATTCTCATTTCTGATTATGTTGATTTGTGTTGATTCTCTTTTTCTCTTAATAAGTTTGGCTACAGGCTTATCTATTTTGTTTATTTTCTCGAAGAACCAGCTCTTGGTTTCGTTGATTTTTGCTATTGTTTTATTCTCCTCAATTTTGTTTAATTCTTCTCTGATCTTTATTATGTCCCTCCTTCTGCTGACTTTAGGCCTCATTTGTTCTTCTTTTTCCAGTTTTGATAATTGTGATGTTAGACTATTCATTTGGGATTGTTCTTCCTTCTTCAAGTGTGCCTGGACTGCTATATACTTTCCTCTTAAGACTGCTTTCGCTGCGTCCCACAGAAGTTGGGGCTTAGTGTTGTTGTTGTCATTTGTTTCTATATATTCCTTGATCTCTATTTTGATTTGTTCATTGATCCATTGATTATTTAGTAGCATGTTGTTAAGCCTCCATGTGTTCGTGAGCCTTTTTGTTTTCTTTGTAGAATTTATTTCTGCTTTTATACCTTTGTGGTCTGAAAAATTGGTTGGTAGAATTTCAATATTTTGGAATTTACTGAGGCTCTTTTTGTGAGCTAGTATGTGGTCTATTCTGGAGAATGTTCTATGTGCACTTGAGAAGAATGTATATCCTGTTGCTTTTGGATGTAGAGTTCTATAGATGTCTATTAGGTCCATCTGTTCTAGTGTGTTGTTCAGTGCCTCTGTGTCCTTACTTATTTTCTGCCTGGTGGATCTATCCTTCGGGGTGAGTGGTGTGTTGAAGTCTCCTAAAATGAATGCATTGCAGTCTATTTCCCTCTTTAGTTCTGTTAGTATTTGCTTCACATATGCTGGTGCTCCTGTATTGGCTGCATATATATTTAGAATGGTTATATCCTCTTGTTGGACTGAGCCCTTTATCATTATGTAGTATCCTTCTTTATCTCTTGTTACTTTCTTTGTTTTGAAGTCTATTTTGTCTGATATTAGTACTGCAACCCCTGCTTTCTTCTCACTGTTGTTTGCCTGAAATATGTTTTTCCATCCCTTGACTTTTAGTCTATGCTTATCTTTGGGTTTAAGGTGAGTTTCTTGTAAGCAGCATATAGATGGGTCTTGCTTTTTTATCCATTCTATTACTCTGTGTCTTTTGATTGGTGCATTAAGTCCATTTACATTTAGGGTGACTATTGAGAGATATGTACTTATTGCCATTGCAGGCTTTAGATTCATGGTTACCAAAGGTTCAAGGTTAGCTTCTTTAGTATCTTACTGCCTACCTTAGCTCGCTTATTGAGCTGTTCTATACACTGTTTGGAGATTCTTTTCTTCTCTCCCTTCTTATTCCTCCTCCTCCATTCTTCATATGTTGTGTGTTTTGTTCTGTGCTCTTTTTAGGGGTGCTCCCATCTAGAGCAGTCCCTGTAGGATGCCCTGTAGAGGTGGTTTGTGGAAGGCAAATTCCCTCAGCTTTTGCTTGTCTGGGAATTGTTTAATCCCACCATCATATTTAAATGATAGTCGTGCTGGATACAGTATCCTTGGTTCAAGGCCCTTCTGTTTCATTGCATTAAGTATATCATGCCATTCTCTTCTGGCCTGTAGGGTTTCTGTTGAGAAGTCTGATGTTAGCCTGATTGGTTTTCCTTTATAGGTGACCTTTTTCTCTCTAGCTGCCTTTAAAACTCTTTCCTTGTCCTTGATCCTTGCCATTTTAATTACTATGTGTCTTGGTGTTGTCCTCCTTGGATCCTTTCTGTTGGGAGTTCTGTGTAATTCCATGGTCTGTTTGATTATTTCCTCCCCCAGTTTGGGGAAGTTTTCAGCAATTATTTCTTCAAAGAGACTTTCTATCCCTTTTCCTCTTTCTTCTTCTTCTGGTATCCCTATAATATGAATATTATTTCTTTTGGCTTGGTCACATAGTTCTCTTAGTGTTGTTTCATTCCTGGAGATCCTTTTATCTCTCTCTATGTCAGCTTCTATACGTTCCTGTTCTCTGGCTTCTATTCCTTCAATGGCCTCTTGCATCTTATCCATTCTGCTTATAAATCCTTCCAGGGATTGTTTCACTTCTGTGATCTCTTTCCTGACATCTGTGATCTCCCTCCGGACTTCATCCCACTGCTCTTGCATTTTTCTCTGCATCTCATCCCATTGCTCTTGCATTTTTCTCTGCATCTCTGTCAGCATGTTCATGATTTTTATTTTGATTTCTTTTTCAGGAGGACTGGTTAGGTCTGTCTCCTTCTCAAGTGTTGTCTCTGTGATCTTTGTCTGCCTGTAGTTTTGCCTTTTCATGGTGATAGAGATAGTTTGCAGAGCTGGTACAAGTGACCACTGGAAGAGCTTCCCTTCTTGTTGGTTTGTGGCCTTCCTCTCCTGGGAGAATAGTGACCTCTAGTGACTTGTGCTGGGCAGCTATGTGCAGACAGGGCTTCTACTTCCTGCCCGGTTGCTATGGAGATTATCTCCGCTGTTGCTGTCTGCTTGGCCTGGCTGGGGCTGCTCCTCCAAAGTGGTGGAGTCCCGTTGGAGAGGGAGTGGCTCGGAGGCTATTTATCTCTGTAAGGGGCCTCTGTGCTCCCTGCTGCCCAGGGGGTTAGAGTGCCCAGAGATCCCCAGATTCCCTGCCTCTGGTCTAAGTGACCTGTCCTGCCCCTTTAAGACTTCCAAAAAGCACTCTCCAAACCAAAACAACAACGGCAACAATGAGAGAGGGAACAGAAAGAAAAAAAAAAAAAAGGAAAAAACACGCAATTTTTTTTTGTCCTCAGGCGCCGGTTCCAGGCACCCGCTCACCAGTCCCGCTGCCCTGCCTCCCTAGCACTGGGGTCCCTGTCCCTTTAAGGCTTCCAAAAAGCACTCGCCAAAAAGAGAAAAAAAAAAAGGGGAAAAACGCGCGATTTCCTCTGTCCTCAGGCGCCGGTCCCAGGCACCCACTCACCGGTCCCGCCACCCTGCCTCTCTAGCAACAGGGTCCCTGTCCCTTTAAGGCTTCCAAAAAGCACTCACCAAAAAAAAAAACCTCTCCGGTTTCTTTCCACCCACCGGGAGCCGGGGGGAGGGGCACTCAGGTCCCGCCGGGCCGGGGCTTGTATCTGACCCCCTTCGCAAGGCGCTTGCAGGTGTGGATGTGGTCTGGATGTTGTCCTGTGTCCTGTGGTCTCTATTTTAGGAAGATTTTTCTTTGTTATATTTTCATAGCTCTATGTGTTTTTGGGAGGAGATTTCCACTGCTCTACTCACGCCGCCATCCTGGCTCCGCCCCTCAGTAATGCATTTTTTTTATCGTACTCAACATTTTTTGTTATTTTTCAAGTTTACTTATGGCATCTCCATTTTTTGGAATCTTTTACTTTAGATGCCTTTTTCTATTACAGAAAGTTTATATGTTGTTATATATTCCAATCTGAGAGTCAACCCTCTTAATTAAACTACTTTTCTAAAGTAGTTTGTGGAGGGAAACATTATTTTGTTCGTGAAAATGCAGTACACTCCATATTAGTGTTACCGGACCCCCAAAGACCAGGTTCTTGAGTTTCAATGTTACAGAAACGAACACTGACTGAACTTGAAAGAAAGAAAGCAGGTGAATAGTTGTATACAAGGGAGCAGATAAGAAAGAGGAATGTCACACTCCTTGAGGGATTTGTGCACACAGCTTATAAAGATAGGTTCAGAGGGTACTTGGGAGAAATGGCCTTGATGAATTCTTTAATGATGTTTTTTTCTGTCATTAAGTTTCTGGTGGTGCCATTTCACGGTCAGCAGATGTTGACTCACTGGCCTTCCCAAAACATGGTCAGGAACCTCCTTCTTTGATGTTTCTGTAATGTAGGCTAATACAAAAGAATTTTGTAAATTTTCTTTCTCCCCCAAGGTAATGATTCTCCTTGAGGGAAAACAGGGACCAGTCATTGATATTGGGACTATTTCATTTTGGCTCTAAGATATGGTAGGTTGATTATTGATCATAGGGTAAGGTTAATGGCTTACCATAATTTTTTAAGACATTCTAAGAATATTACCTTTTAACCTTTAAGCCTTAAGATGGAGGTTTAACTTAAAATGGAGTCCCCCTTGCTCTTCCTTTACTGGCTCACTTTCACTAGTATCAAATAGGAAATTACACATTCTGGGTATGTGAAATGACTTAATGCTGAAAAAAAGGTAAAAATCCCATAACATTATAAAATCTATTAGTATTGAGACAGGGACCGTAGGTGTAGTCAGAGTAGAGAGAGGGCCTCTGGAAAAAGACCCCTATCAAAACTCCATATTAAACAATTAAACAAAGACAGAGTCACATTAATTCTCTAAAGTAAAATATCACACTAAGAATATAAGCATTCTTCAGTGAAGATTAGGTAAAACTAAAAAGCCAGGAATAACCTGCCCTGGAATGTTTGAACATCCCCCAGATAAGAAAATACCTCAACATAGCCCATGTCTTTTTTGTGTCAATTAAATGAGGCTATTGTAAAATTTACCTCAGCCTGCTAAAAGGCCCAGTTTACCTTTAACTTTACCCAGATGCTGCTTTTCCTCCTCCAGCCCTAATCAAGTCAGTAAATCAGCTCACCTTGAAAGCAAGACAAGCAGCCTTGACTGATATACTCCCAAGCCAAGAAACTGCTATTCTGGAAAAGGATCAAAGCAGTAAATTTCTTATGTTAACTCTGCAAAATAGTCCAGAAAACTGATAAGAAACCTAGTGTCTCTTCAAAGATAAACATTTAGAGACCATCTGGTGGATCTGCATCCCTAGCTCTTTGTCTCTCAAACACCTATAAATCCCCTAGACAACTAGACAACGCACCACTACAGGCTCTCTTGTACCCTCCTGGCTCATGCCAAGAGCTCTGTTTGTCCTCTCACTGTATCTCTCAATAAAAGTCTCCCTGGTTCTCCTTCCTTGACTGTTTGCTAAGTTTATTCTTCAACTCCGCAAACAAGAACCCTGGCATCAGTATCAGTGCAAGCTGGTAGAAAGTAGGCAAAAAATAGCTCAAATATACAAATGCATGGGGAAATAAAGCCTCACACCTTAATATGAGAACTATAAAAATAAATGTGGATATGGAATTTCAATGACTACATAAGTAAGAAGCAAGCCAAACTGTAACTTAAACTTATCTAATTCATACAGAGTAAAGGCAAAGAAAGCGAATAGAACTGTAAAAGTGCAACACATCAAGTTGCAAAATCCAATGAACTTGAATACATTTCTGTACAGGTAGCCATAGGACTTGTAGATAAATAATTCAGTAGAAATTGGTACAGTGGACACAGAAAAATAATGTGAATAACTTCCAATGTCATGCTTGGTTGTAAAAAAAAAGCAAATATTCACTTTTAAACATGCACAGCAAGCTGTTAAATTCAATCAAGTAAATTTGAAGATCTAATTGGCTTTGAGACAGAGCAGGGAAATGGGAAGGGTCATGCCATTGCAAAATCTACTTAGCCTTCAAAAAAGGCCCAGCTTACTCTTTAACTTAATCTATATTTTGTTCTTCCTCTTCTTCCAGTTGCCTACAGACAGACCTCCAGAGACAGACCAGTAGGGAAGAAGCAGGGGAAACCTCTGTGTAGGGAGGGGCCTGCGTATTCCCATCGCCTGGGTGACCAGGACAGAACTGCAGCCTTCGGATCAAGTTTTTTAGCAGCCTGCCGAAGTCTCCTTTCCTTTGCTTTGGGAAGTCCTCAGAACATAAAACTCACTCTATCCAGGGCTCCGAGGCTCCCCCAAATTCTGGGGTGGTTGGAATATAGTTCTCATGCCACACAGATTGAAGCACTGAATGCCAGGTGACCCTTGCTTTAGAAATTGGCAAGAGAGTTGCTCTACAGTGAGCAGGTGTTGCCTGTTTTCTCTTTTCTTCTTTGCTCTCTACTGCCTGCATGGCTGCACAAATAAAAGAGCAACTTTTCTTGGCACTGTGCAACTCTAGTACTTTTGCTTTAATGAATTCCTTTCTTGATCGCACTTGTTTGAAATGATGGCGAATTCTTTGCCAGAGTCAAGAGCCATCCCGTGCCCAACCAGGTTGAGTTTTCACCTAACAGACAGCAAGAGACCTCCCCAGACAGGGCTGTCAGCAATAGTTTTTATTAAGCGAGTCATGAATTGGGCAGCATCTGATCTAGCAAGTAGAGAAATGCTAAGAGGAGTTGTACAAAATGGAAGGTTTTTTTAAACTGGAGGGTAGGGCAAAAGGTTGTTAGCAAAAGATGATTAGAGATTGTTTCAAGTAAGACCACCTTCCCTTAGGAGTTTCTGGGAGTTTTATGCAGATGACCTCACTAGGAAGTTGCAAACTGACTGGTTTAAATTCAACTCCTGGCAGAGGCTCAAACTACAATTCGGTTGGTCATTAAGACCCATTTTGGTGACTTGGCCTATGTTTTTGTTTGGGGCTGTGTTTTTGTTTTTAACAACACCACAAAAAAGAATTCTAATAGAAATTAGCATTTCGATGAATACCATAATTATATAACAAGAAAGAAAATAGTGTAAAGGTATGAGATATTTTATTCTTCATCCTCAAAATCTTGACAGTCATTTCTGCTGGATTCCAGATTATTCACTTCATCTGTGACATTCTTCGAGCTAAAAAGATCATTAATTCTTTAAATCTTAAGTCATTATTAATTCCACTTTTTTAAACGATTGTACTTTTCTCTTGTTTTAATGTATTATATTTGCTGTGTCTAGCACCTTTCATGTCCTGTCCTAATTTTCTCCAAGACTGTACTGGTTGCTTAGTTAGTGGGTGCCCACAATTCCACTCAAGAGCAAACTTTCTCACAGTCAACAGTAGCATTAAGGCAAAGCCGCCCTGGCTTTTGAGCCACATGTTACTGTAGTAAGACATTTAAAACTAAATCTTAGAAGAATAATCCAAACTCTACCTCTAATCAGCTTTGTGTTTTGTGGGTTGCTACTTAACAAAATCATGCCTAGTGGGTGAAACGTGCATCCTTACACATTGTATGTGTTAGAACAAAAGTGTCATTGGTGTTCACAAGCTTATGAGTGGGCTCAAATTTCACTAGCACTGGCCCCCTCCAGACATCATGACTTTGAGTGAATCCTAGTTCTGTCTGGTACCAGGCTTTCTTATTTCATTCCCCCACCCCCATTCCTTTGCTTATTTGAGAAACAGAAGATGAATGATGAACATAAACCTTCTCTCCCCTTTCTCATCCATTTCAACCATAGGTGTTGGTTATAACCATCCCTTTCTCCATGCCAAAAACTTTGCCTCATTATGTTGAATGTGCAGAAGTAACAAATAACATGAGAAACTTTGCCAGTGTTTTTCCCCATATATCGCACAGATTGAATTTAATAATCTATCTTGATAATTTTTTTCCACCAAGCTTAGAAACTAAGTCAACTTTCCATAGTTATGTTTAACCCAAAAGGTAAATGTGACATTTCAAGCAGCCCAGCTGAAACAGATCTTTAAATATTTGATTATTAAAAGTGACCTATAGCCTCAGTTCCAAATGGTTTTTTTAATTTTAATTTTTTATTAAGGTATCATTGATATACAATCTTATGAAGGTTTCATATGAACAACATTGTGGTTACAACATTCACCCATATTATCAAGTCTCTTCCCACACCCCATTGCAGTCACTGTCCATAAGCGTAGTAAAATGCTATAGAGTCATTATTTCTCTGTTCTGTACTGCCTTCCTCATGAAGTACCTATATTATGTGTGCTAATTATAGTGTCCCTTAATCCCCTTCTCTCTTCCTCCCCACGGACCCTCCCCATCGCCTTCCCTTTGGTAACCGCTAGTTGCTTGTTGGAGTTTATGAGTCTGCTGCTGTTTTTTTCCCTTCAGTTTTTTTTTTTAAGGTATCATTGATACACAATCACATGAGCAACATTGTGGTTACTAGATTCCCCCCATTATCAAGTCCATACCACATACCACATTACAGTCACTGTCCATCAGCATAGTAAGATGCTATAGAGTCACTCCTGTCTTCTCTGTACTATATTTCCTTCCCCGTGCCCCTCACTACATTATGTGCTAATCATAATGCCCCTTAATCCCTACATTATGTGCTAATCATAATGCCCCTTAATCCCCTTCTCCCTCCGTTCCCATCCGCCCTCTCCAGTCCCTTTCCCTTTGGTAACTGTTAGTCCATTCTGGGGTTCTGTGAGTCTGCTGCTGTTTAGTTCCCTCAGTTTTGCTTCATTGTTATAGTTCACAGATGAGGGAAATCATTTGGTACTTGTTTTTCTCCGCCTGGTTTATTTCACAGAGCATAATACCCTCTAGCTCTATCCATGTTGCTGCAAATGGTAGGATTTGTTCTCTTCTTCTGGCTGAATAATATTCCATTGTATGTATGTACCATTCATCAACTGATAGACACTTAGGTTGCCTCCGTATCTTGGCTATTGTAAATAGTGCTGCGATAGACATAGGGGTGCATATGTCTTTTTGAATCAGGGATCTTGTTTTCTTTAGGTAAATTCCTAGAATGGAATTCCTGGGTCAAATGGGTTTCTATTTTTAGTTTTTTGACAAACCTCCATACTGCTTTCCACAAAGGTTGAACTAATTTACATTCCTACCAACAGTGTAGGAGGGTTCCCCTTTCTCCAAATTTTACCATCATTTGTTGTTCCTTGTCTTTTCAATGTTTGCCATCCTAACTGGAGTGAGGTGATATCTCATTGTGGTGGTAATTTGCATTTCCCTGATAATTAGCAATATGGAGCATCTTTTCTTGTGCCGGTTGGCCATCTGAATTTCTTCTTTGGAGAAGTGTCTGTTCATATCCTCCACCCATTTTTTAATTGGGTTATTTGCTTTCTGGGTATTGATGCATGTGAGCTCTTTATATATTTTGAATGTTAACCCCTTATTGGATTTTTATGAATATATTCTCTCATACTGTAGGAGGCCTTTTTGTTTTGCTGATGGTGTCCTTTGCTGTACAGAAGCTTTTTAGTTTGATATAGCCCCATTTGTTCATTTTTGCTTTTGTTTCCCTTGCCCGAGGCGATGTGTTCATGAAGAAGTTGTTCATGTTTATATTCAAGAGATTTTTGCCTATGTTTTCTTCTGTGAGTCTTATGGCTTCATGACTTACATTCAGGTCTGTCTTTGATCAATTTCAAGTTTACTTTTGTGTATGAAGTTAGACAATAATCCAGTCATTCTCTTACAGGTAGCTGTCCAGTTTTGTCAACACCAGTTGTTGAAGAAGCTATCATTTCCCCATTGTATATCCATGGTTCCTTTATCGTATAATAATTAGCCATATATGTGTGGGTTTATATCTGGGCTCTCTATTCTGTTTCATTGATCTATGGGTCTATTCTTGTGCCAGTACCAAATTGTTTTGATTACTGTGGCTTTGTAATAGAGCTTGAAGTTGGGGAGCATAATGCCCGCCAGCTTTATTCTCAGTTCCAAATTCTTAAGTAGAAATAATGCTATTTTCTTATCAACCTTTTAAAAATTCCCACACTGCTCTATCCTGCTTTGCTCACCTCTGTAGTCTTCTAGATAGCCATATACTGGGGACATACAATGGTTGTATTGAAATCTGTCCACTCCCCATATTTCTGGTGCATGTTTTGAAGCTCTGGTGCAAGTTTTAAGGAAGCTCTCTAGGGTGCTAGTTGCCAAGGGCAATCAACAAAAGTAATGCCAGTCATGGTACCTAATCCCCTGGGGAATTTAGGTCTCAGGTACAAGGCCTAAACTAAGAACCGAGTTAGTAATAACATTCTCCATAATTCTTGGAAGCTAATGATCCACTTTGGGAAATTTTATTTATACTTTTTTATTTATACTTAATATGTTGACATTTCCTGTGTTCATTATCTTCTACAAAACAGTTGCTATCTGTATACACCAGTTGAGTTTCCCTTATCATAAGTATCAGGCACCTGCTGCTTTAAGCACTCTGAAAGATACAAATAAAAGTTTAGGGTCTGTCTTTGAATGATTTTACTCTTAATTGAAGAGAGCAAACACACGGAGAAAATATAAGAATGAGTAAATGCTAAAATGTTATTTTGATTGTAGGAGCAGCAGAGTTTTAAAGGAATTGGTCTTTATGAGCTAGAAGAATTAAGGAAAAAAACGTAATGAAAAGAGGTGAAAAATAAGGGTCAGTACATATGAGGGGCCCAGATAATTGATCAGTCTGCATTCTCTGGAACAACTCAGACTTGAAATATTTTGTATTGTTGCCTTCATGGAACGCAAGAGAGTTCAAAAGTTTAACAGTGACTACTACAATAGTTAAGGACACAAATCATTCCAAAAGGATAGCCAGTTTAAACAAAAACCCCCAGGTTTTATCCATCCATTAGTTTTTATTGAGCACTTACGGTGTGCTAAGAACTAGTGACCTGAGCTAGCCAAAGAGGGTTCCTCCCTTCACTGAGCTTCCTTTCAGATGTTCTCTTTACAGTATTTGAATCGTACAATAACAACACCTAGTATGTGTTAGATTCTGTGCTAAGCCCCCTTCATACGCCATCTCATTTACTCGTCTCAACAAGCCTATGAAGTCAGCGCCTAAGATTTCCAGGTCTGTCTGCGAAAAAGACGTCTACCTGTCTTCTACCATTTATGTGTCAGCTACCAGAGGTCCCTGTGACAGAAGCTGCGAAATATTTTGCCACATCAAACTACTACAGATCCATAACTCCCCAAAACGTTCGAAAGGAGGCAGCGCACTCCGAGAAGCCGGACCGAGAGCACCTCATCTCCCGGGCGACGGGACGCTCCGCGCCCCGCCCCTCCCTCCGGCGCCCTTCGCCCTGAGCTCGCTTTCTGCGCAGGCGTACGCGCACTGACCCCACCCCGCTGGCGCCGCCGTCGGAGCCATTTCGTCGCCGCCTGCTTGCAAGTTGCGGTGGGCTTGCTTGGCGTCTCTGAGGAAGGCCGGGACTACGGACGCTGCTAAGTGGGCTGTGCACTCGGGTGCCAGGAGGCGGACACCGGTAAGGGAGACGTCCTGGCCGCCCTTTGAGGCGACCTGCGCAGCTGGGTTTGTTGTGAAGCGCGGGCGTCCCCGGCGGGTGGGGGAAGGGACGAGCCGCCCCGCCGCGTTCCCGACTGCGTGCTGCGTGCTGCTCGTCGCGCCTGCGCTGCCTGGGGCCGCGGTGTGGCCCCCTGCCCTTCGCTCGCATTTTCCAATCCTGTCTCCGAAGCGGTCAAACCCCGCCCCCTCCGGCCTGCGTGCGGCGGTGGCGCTGTCGCCGCTGAGTGAAAGGGGCTGAATTTTGTCTGGTGATGAGCCCGCCGTGAAGCCGCACACGCCTCGGCCTCTTCATTCATTCATTCCTCCCCAAATACCGGCTGCTGGCCTGGAGGCCCTGTGGGTAGAACAGAAAACAAGATGGGCTCAGTCGGTGCGGCCGTGGTGGAGGTGGAGAGGCAAAGGGAAACAATGTTTGCAGGTTCCGGCAAAAAGATGGGATTGACAGAGTGTAAAGGGAGCGAGCTCCTTTAGAGGGGTGTTTAGGGAAGGTTTCAGAGGAGGTAGACCTTTGAGCTGATCTGTCGGCCTTAGGCCGAGGATGCATCAGCTGTGAAAGTGCAGAGGAAAAGCAGAACTGCTGCGGCAGAGGGGACTAGGGAGTGCTTAGGGGTAGAGATCGGAAAGAAACGGAAGGCCGTGTAACGAGTGTGATGAGAAGGGTTGTGGCGAATGGAGATCGGGGTGGCCAGAGTGGAAACGGGAATCATTTAGAACCTTACTGCAGTATTCCACGCGTGCAGGAGTGGCGGGAGGGGAGATGTAAAGAACCTAATGAACTGGAGACGCGTTTTGGAGGCAAAATGCAAAGTAAATCAGGAGTCCGACTGCCTTGTTTGGAATTCTGGGTCCCCCAACTATGAGTTCTATCTTATGGGGCAGGTTATTATTTGTGCCAGTTTACTCCTCTGAAAAGAACATGATGATAACGCTTGTCGGTACGGCTGTTGTAAGGGTTAAGTAAAGTAGTTCAATGTAGATGATCCTCTAAGAATACTGTCTGGGCCATAGTAGTGGCTGTACAAGGATAGCCATGGAGGATCCCGAGGGAATGAATGACTCCCACGTCGTGAGGTGAGTAACTTGGATGCTGGAGCCATTTACGGAGATGGGAACACCTGGGATTGGCGGGAGGTGGACCAGGTTTAGGGATGAAATTTAAAATTATCTTTTTGAGATGCCAAGTCAACAGATGAGTACTTCAATGTTGCAATTGGACGAACTTAATTTTGGAGCTTAGGGAAAAAGGACTAAATTTTCTATATAGATTTGGACACATTAGCATACAGTTGATAGTGAACTTTACAGAGTTTGATGAGACTACCTAGGAAGGAATTTGATAATGTTGCCCTTCCCATTTCATGTGACTCATTCAGCCTGAGGGCTTTTTGAATTAATTATTCAGGGTGGAATTTATAGACAGGCATCTTCAACCTTTAACTGCTTTCAGTTAATAGGATGTCCCCACGGTTAACCAGTGGCTACAGAGTAAATTTATACTAGGGTCCAGTTTAGTGGCAGGAGACTTAGTGGTAACTGAATGCACTGAACATTTTTTAACAGAAGACAAACATTTAACACTAGTAATGGGGTTTCTTAGAGCAAACTAAATTCACAGCATATTTTGTCTGGGTCTAAGTTTGTTCTCGATGTCTATAATGTAGATTCAGATTTTAGACTCAGGTTCCATATCTTTTGGTTATTTTATAAACTAGAGTAGAGGGAGAGTGCCAACTAGTATGGTATGTTGCACTTCAAGCAAATCAAGTATCCTCAAATGTAAATGAATAACAAGTTCTAAAGGAGAGTTTGGTACAGAATATCAGTGTTAACAGGTTACTGTTTTCTTTTCAAGTACTGAGTGCTTAATGTGTGTGGACTTACTGCATATAGCCTACAACTTGAGGAAAATCACTAGGAAGCAGAATGAGAATAAACTTGGATTTCTGCACAAAATGATTTCTTAGTATGTCTTTGATTAATATAAATAAATTCTTAATTTCATACTTTATTAATATAGTCTTCAGGCCGCCACAATAGGTACCTTGGAAAGAAACTTTCTGTGCCTTGGTTTATTTGCAAAAAGATGATAATCGTAGATACAATGTTATCTACCATTGTTTTGAGTACTAAATATGTTAAAACACATAAGATGCCTACTGTAAAAAAAAAGGATATTACATAAAAATTTTCTTTGTGAAAAAATAAAAATAATTACCCAGAGGCAACCAATTTGGGGGTTATTTCAAATTGTGCAGTTTTCTGTCCTGTTTTTTCTTATAACATGGTATAAACTTTCCAGTTATGTCATTGAAATTTCTTCATAGGCAGTTTGAATAGCAGCTAATGATAGAATATCCTGTACTTAACATAGATTTTCAGTAAATTCCATTTATGGGTTATTTCCAAATTGATAATTTCTGGTGTTTGCTCTCAAAAATGATGCTGTTTTTAACTGTTTTGTTTTCTTAGGTCTGAAGACCTTGAATCATGGGTGATGTCAAAAATTTTTTGTATGCCTGGTGTGGCAAAAAGAAGATGACCCCATCCTATGAAATTAGAGCAGTGGGGAACAAAAACAGGCAGAAATTCATGTGTGAGGTACTGAAGGATGCAGTTTTCATTTATGTGATTTTTTTTCTTTATTTGAGGCTGCTTCTGGTATTGAGAGAACGTTGTTTTCTTTTTAGAAATGTTGTTAGCTTTTTTCACATTGGAGAATGTTCTTTACTGTGACTTGCCTGCTATTCTATTTCATTATAAATCATTTTCAAATGAGCATTATTTTTAAAGCAACCTGATAGGTAAATTATCTAATTGTAATGTGTATCTTCTTAAGCTTCAATGCAGAGCAGAAAAGTTGGGTCAGCTGTTTGCAGTTTTACTAAATCCTGCAGAAAGCAGAACAGTTCTTGATTGCTTCATGTCAAAGTGCTTAAAATAAATACAAATGGAGAGCTTGTTTTGGGGTCTTATAAAATTGGATTTTAACGTGGAACATAGTGTTACATAAAAAGAGAAGATCTGAGTCACATAAATTAATATTCTTCCTTGTGGATTAGCTTATCGCTGGACAAATGATTGAAGCTTTTCCAAAGTAGCCCATGAATTCTTAGCTGTGTTTTTTTTAGTGTGTTTATTGAGTGTATCTCCAACAGGTAACTGTCACTCACCTCTTATGGACTACTGAAGTATGAATTTCTTAAACCCCAGAATTACCCAGGTTAGTCCCTTAATACATTTTTCTCTCTGACTGTTACAGGTTCGAGTGGAGGGATATAATTACACTGGCATGGGCAATTCAACGAACAAAAAAGATGCTCAGAGTAATGCTGCCAGAGACTTTGTTAACTATTTGGTTCGAATAAATGAAGTGAAGAGTGAAGAAGTGCCAGCTGTTGGGGTAAGCATTTAAGACCATACACTTGTATTGTACGAGGTTATGCTAACCCAGTACATACAAAGACCCAGGTGATAATTTTTCAGTGTTTTGAAATGTATTAATGTGTTCCTTAATGAACCCTGGCATCATTTTTTCTCAGATCTGAGGATTTTGGATTCCTTCCCATTATGTACCTGACTTGTGGGCATGGGAAATTCCTGTAATTTGTATGTTACGGTTTTATATATTTCTTTAATTCTGATTTTCCAGAGCCTATTGTGTTTGTTTCCTTCCAAAGGTAACTATGAACTGAATACAAAAACTAGTGACATTTTAAGACACAACTTTGCTCCCATTGACACTTATGTGCAACAAAGATCTCTGTCTAGCATTGTTTTTAAAGAAATTATATTTCTCATTTGTTTAAAAAAGTAAATTTTGAATTTTCATAAAAGAGATTGTTGACATGAAAAGATTCACATTATGCTTTTAAGTAAATTCCTTAGGTAACTTAAATGAAAGATTCAGTTTTTGTATAACCCTTAGAAATAATATCTGTTAGTTTAACTATTTATTTTCACTGAGTTTATATTCTGAGTTGTTGACAGAATTTTAAGTAGTGTTTAATTCCTTCCATTGCTTTGGCCCAGAAGTCAATAATACTTTCTAGTAAATTGTACCACTGGATAATAACAGGATTTTGCATTGCATTGTTTGCCCCATCTTTAAAATGAAGAGGTTGGAAAAGTGATCTTGAAGATCCTTTATGGCTGTGAAAGCAGCGTCGCATATATCTTTTAAATATTTGAAACCATTGATGTTTGCTGTTTGTTGATATTTGTCCTAATCTCTTCCTGTCTTTAGCTTCTTCCTTTTAGTGTAGGTCTGCTGTTGGCAAATGCTCTTTCTTTCATGGGTTTTTATTTTACATTCTTTATTGAATATTTCCACTGTATTTAGAATTCTAGGATGCTAGTTTCCTTTCAGCAATTTATAGGAATCCCTTGTTTTCTTATTTGCATTGTTGCCTGGTGAGAAGTCAGCTATAATCACATTATTTCTCATATGTAATGTGTTTATTTGGTTACTTTCATTATTTTCTTTATCTGTGGTTTCCAGCAGTTTGACTATGATGTGACTAGATATGGTTTTCTTTGTATTTAACCTTTTTGGGCTTTGCTGAGATTCTTGAATCTGAATTTATCTTTTACCAGCTTTGGGGAAACCTTTGGCTATTACCTCTTTAAATACTCTTCTGCCTCATTGTTTCGCTTCTTATGGAACTTCTATGTTGACATGTATGTTAAACCTTTTGATATTATCTCACAGGTTCCTGAGGCTCTCTTTGTTTTGCTGTATTCTTTCTGTCTTCAGAATGATTTCTATTTGTTATCTTAAAGTTCACTGTGTTCTCTGTTGAGTCCATTTTGTTGTTAAGTCCATACACCAAATTCTTAATTTCAGATACTTTTTAATTTCCAGAATTTTCAGTCTTCCTTTTTTTTTAACAGATTTTATCTTTCTGTGGCATTTATTTTTTCATTGTAAATGTATGTTCATATTATGAATGTGCATTTCCTTTATGTCATTGAACGTATTTGTAAGAGCTGCTTTAGAATCTGAGTAGTAATTGTAATATCTAGGTCATCTGAAGGTTAGACTCTGTTGATTATATTTTCCTGAGATTGGATCACTTTTTCTCTTTCAATGTCAGGTAATTTTGGATTATATCCTGGGCACTGTGAATACTACACTGTAGACTCTAAATAATGTTATATTCCTCCGAAGAGTATTGATTTTATTTTGCTGTCAAGCAGTTAATTGGGTTAGACTCCAACTGCAAATAGTATCTTTCAGGTAGCAGCTGAAATCTTGCTTTTGTTTTTTGATCCTTTCCTTTAGGCAGCTTGGAGTCTGTCCTGTATGGTTAGCCAGAAATTGGGCAGAATTTATACACAATATTTGATGTTCCTTTCCAGGATTGCCACCTCACTTTCTAGCAGCTTTAGTTCCCCAAACTCTTACCTCTTGATTCTCCAGGCCAGAAAAACCAGGTTTTCTATTGGAGTTTTAGCTACCTCACACAGTCTTCCCTCAGACTGAAAGGTTTTAATAAATAGGAAATATACCTTGCTTTTCCTTGCTTTCTCATTTAAGTCCCCTCCAGAGTCTGCCAGCTTTTGTTCACATATTAGTCCCTGCATATATAGTTGGTGGGAGTCAAGGTGGGGGGTGGCTTCTCCCCTCCCCATAGAGTTCATGTTATCTGTGGAGGGTCAGTCTATTAGGAGCTTACTTGGCCATGACAGAAACAACACCCTATTACCTTTTTCTTACTAGCAATTTAGCATGTTTAGATCTTTCCCATTTAGTGCTCTAAGTGTGCATCATTTCCTATACACTCCAGCTACACTGCTCCAGCTACACTGGCCTTCTTGCAGTTCCTTATGCCAGTACCTTTCTGCCCCAAGACTTTTGTATTTAACTGTTCTTTCTGCCTTGTGTGCTCTTTCCCAACCATCCTATTTAGAATTGCAAATCCATTGCACCCTCACCCTGGTGCTTTTTATTCCCCTTTTCACTATTTCTCTCCATAGCATTTACTAACTTCTAGCCCAGTGCTTATCTGGAGGTGATTTTGACCCCCCAGGGATGTTTGGCAAGGTGTGGAGACATTTTTGTTGTTACAGCTGGTAGGTAGAGGCCAGGGATGCTTCTAAACATCCTTTAATACACAGAAGAGCTTCCTACAACAAAGATTATCAAGCCTAAAATGTCAGTTTTACAGAGATTTTAGAAAATCCTCATTTAACTTTCCCCTAAAATCTTCATATTAGAATGTGAGCTCATAAGAGCAGTGGTTTCTGTTGAGTTTTTAATTCGCTGCTTTATCCCAGCATCTCAATAGTTCGTGGTCTATGTAGCAGTGACTTCTGTTTTTTGGTTGAATGAATGATGAGTGGATGAATTTGTAGAAAAAAATCTTACCGCAAGCGAACCTCCACTTTTAGTCACTATCTTTATCTCACCTCCCCATTCCTGCCAAACCCTTGGTTGTTTCACTTATTAGTACTTGCCTTTCACTCCACAAATCGTACTTGCCATTAAGTGACCTGTTTCTAAATGTGAAGGATACTTTGAAGTCTTTTTACTGTGGAAAATTTCAAGTGTGTATAAAAGTAAGAGTAATTTCATGAACCTCCTGTGTTCCCATAATCCACTTGCAATTCTTTTCAACACGGTCAGTCAGGATTCATCTCTTGTGTCTGTCTACCTTCTAGATTATTTTGAATCAAATCCCAGACATCCTGTCAGTTCATCTGTTACTATTTTAGTTTGTGTCACTAAAAGATACTACTTTTTAAAAAACCCATCACCAAACCTTAAAAAAAATTAATAGTTGATTAATATTCTCAAATATCCAATTAGTATTCAGATTTTCCTGATTGTTTACAGTTTATTTAAGTCATGTTCCAAGTGATGCCCATATACTGCAGTTCTACCATGTCTTTTAATCACTAGATTCTCCCTTTTTTCTCTGCAATTTTTCTTTGCAACTTATTTGTTGAAGAATGCATATCATTTATTCTTTAGTTTCCCACAGTTTGGATTTTGCAGATAATATCCTTGTACCAAAATATTTTTCCTTGGAGATTTAATCAGATTCAGATTTGCCTGGAGTGGTGGAGGGGCAGGAACAAGAAATCAGCAAAGGTGATGTTCTGTACTTTCATCAGAAAGAGGCACTTAATGTGATGTTAGCTGTCTTTAATAGTCACTGTAGAGTTTTATTATTTTATTAGCAGGTTGCTTTGATTTTTAGCTTAATACTTTTATAACAAGAAACTTCTCATCAGTAATTTAGTCACATATATGTGTGAGTTCATTTCTTGGGTCTCTATTCTGTTCATTGATCTGTGTGTCTGTTTTTATGCCAGTACCATGCTGTTGTAATTATTACAGCTTTGAACAGTTTTTAAACATGCTGCCTCCAGCTTTGTTGTTCTTTCTCAGGATTGCTTTGGCTGTTCAGGGTCTTTGTTATTCCATACAAATATTAGGATTATTTGTTCTATTTCTCTGAAAAATACTAATGGAATTTTTATAAGTATTGCATTGCATCTGTATATTCCTTTGGGTAATATGGACATTTCAGCAATATTCTGTCAATCCGTGAGCATGGGATATCTTTCCATGTATTTTTGTCTTCAGTTTCTTTCATTAATGTCTTACAATTTTCAACATACAGGTCTTTCACTTCCTTTGTTAAATTTATTCTTAGCATTTTTATTCTTTTTGATGCCATTGTAAATTGGATTCTTTTTTTTCTATTTCCAGTAGTTCATTATTAATGTAAAGAAATGAAACAGATTTTTGTGTATTGATGTATATCCCGCAACTTTATTGAATTTATTTATTCTAAGAGTTTTTGATGAGTCTTTAGGGTTTTCTACATAATGTCATCTGTAAATAGTGAGTTCTACTCCTTCCCTTCCAATTTGGATGCATCTTATTTCTTTTTCTTGTCCAAATTGCTCTGGCTAGGACTTTGAATGCTGTGTTGAGTAAGTGTTGAAAGTGGACATATCTGTTTTGTTCCTGATCTTAGAAGAAAAGCTTTCAGCTTTTCACCCTTAAGTATGATGTTAGTTAGCTATGGGCTTTGCATATGTGGCCCTTATTATATAGAGGTATGTTCCCCTATAACCACTTTATTGAGAGTTTTTATCATAAATGGTTGTTGAATTTGTCAAATGTTTTAGCTGTGATGTTAGATAATCGATTTTTAGATAATACGATTTTTGTCCAGTTTGTTAAACACTGACTGATTTGCATGTGTAAACATCTTTGCATCCTTGGAATAAATCCCTCTTGGTTATGATGCATGATCCTTGTAATGGATTACTGAATTTGCTTTGCCAATATTTTGTTGTGGATTTTTCCATCTGTGTTCATCAGCCTGTAATTTTGTCTTTTTTGTGGCATCCCTTATTTGGTTTTGGTATCAGGGTAATGTTGGCTTTGTAAAGTGTCTATGGAAGAGTTCCCTCCTATTTGGTTGAGTTTGGAAAGGATTGGTATTAATTCTTCGCATGTTTCGTAGAATTCACTGGTGAAGTCATCTGGGCATGGACTTCTGTTGGGGATTTTGATCACTGACTTAATCTCCTTCTTAGTACTTGGTCTTTTCAGATTTTCTTTTTCATCATCACTCAGTCTTGAATAGGTGGTGTGTTTATAGGAACCTGTTCATTTCTTCTAGGCTGTCTAATTTGTTGGTGTATAATTGTTCTTAAGTCTCTTTTAATCCTTTGTATTTGATACCAGTTTTCACATCTCCTGTGCCATTTCTAATTTTGAGTCCTCTGTTTCTTGATGAGTCTAGCTAAAGCTTTGTCACTTATAGCTTTTCAAAGAAGCAGCTGCTAGTTGCATTGATGTTTTCTGTTGTCTTTAGCCTCAATTCTGCTCTGGTCTTTGTTACTTCATTCCTTCCACTAACTTTGTACTTCATTCTTTTTCTAGTTCCTTAAGGTATTAGGTTTGAGACTTTTCTTGTTCCCTGAAGTAGGCATTTATCGCTCTGAACCTCTCTTAGAACTGCTTTTTCTACATCCCACAAATTTTGGTATATTACATTACTGGTTTTCATTTATCGTTGTGTATTTTTTTCTTAGTTTCTCTTTTGATTTCTTCTTTGATCCATTGCTTATTCAGTAGCATGTTTTAATCTCCATGTATATTGTTAACTCTACTTTTGTGTAACTTTTAGTTTCATACCATTGGGTTGATGAGATGCTTGATATGATTTGTCTTATTAAATTTAGTGAGACATGTTTTGAGGGGTAATGTATAATCTGTCTTGGAAAATGTTTCACATGCACTTGAGAAGAATGTGTATTCTTTTGCCTGTAGATGGAATAGTCTATAAATATTTGCTAAGTCTATTTGGTCTGACATGTCATTTAAAGTTTACGTTTCTTAACTGGTTTTCTATCTGGATGATCTGTTCAGTGATGTAAGTGGGGTAGGAAAATCCCCTGTTGTTACTGTATTCCCTTTTTCCATCCCTTTACTTTTAGTCTGTGTGTGTCCGCCCTTAACATCTAAAGTGTGTCTCTTGTAGACAGTGTAGATGGGTCTTGTTTTTTTAATCCGTTCAGCCATTATATCTTTTTGTTGGAGAAGTTGGTCCATTTACATTGGAGGAAATTATTTATAGGTATGTGCTTATTGCCATTTTGTTCATTGTTTTCTGTTTTTGTAGCTCTTCTCTGTTCTTACATTCTCTTTGTGGTTTGATTACTTTCTTTAGTGTATGCTTATATTCCTTTCTTTTTTTTCTCGTGTATGTTTACCATAGGTTTTTGCTTTGTGGTTACCATTGGGCTTCCATCAAACATTGATATCTGTAACATCCTATTTTAAGTTTGATCCCATTCTAAAGCTCGCCATTTTTACTTCTCCCACCACATGTTATGCTTTTGATGTAACATTTTACATCCTTTTCTTGTGTATCCCTTAACTAATTTTACTGTGATCAGTTACTTATACTACTTTTTGTCTTTTAACCTTCATGTTAGCTTTGTCAGTAATTAAATAACTGTTCTGTGATTACTCTTCCTGTCTTTCATTCTTTCATATATGTTCTTGTAAGTAGTTAGGGAAAGCACAAAGATGGTGCCTGGCAGTCCCCATCCCTGGAGAGTGCTCCAGCAGGCTCCCAGATGTGTTTTAAATTAGGTGCTTGCCCCACATGCTGAGGCTTTAATGTAAACAGGTAAGTCTCCTTCATTTTAAGTCTTCACAGGATCGGCCGCCTCTGAGTTGGGCCTGGGGCGGGTGAGTCTCAGCGTGCGAGCCTCTGAAGAGGTGTTTCTCAGGTTGTACATCTTGTGGGTCTCTGGATGAAAGCCCGGGTGGTTTGGGGCCTTGTCTCTCAAATGCATGTCTTAAAAGTTGGGGTGCCTGATGCAGGGTTTGAACCATTTACTCCTCAGGGAGAAGCTCTTAAGTTTTGAGTTCCCTCCCAGTTGTGGGTCATAACACTAGGGTTGGGTTTATGGTGAGATTGTGTCCCAGCCTCTCCTGTACACTTTGGTTTTCTTCTCATTTGCCTAATGTGTAGTCATCACTCAGCCAGCCAGTAGGTTTTTTTAAGAGGAAATTGTTTATATTCATCTGTAGACTGAAACATACGTTCATGGGAAGAGGTGAGTTTGGGATCTTCCTATATTACCATCTTGAACTGGAACCCTTGGTAGTCTTTAAAAAAAAAATTATTTGCTAATTTAAAAGTTAAGAAACAATAGTTGTAATAAGCATTTGTTTAGCTATTAATAATTGCATTTCCTAAATCTTAATAATTTCTAATTTCCTTCTGTGAATTATCTATTCTTCAGTTAGCCATCAGTAGTTCCTCTCTTAGTAATTATATATAAGCTCTAGAGTTTTTAAAAACATAATTTTTACAGTATTTAGTACATGCTCACTGCAGAAATTTTGGGAAACAAAAAATGTAGAGAAGACAACGAATTGTGCTATTGCCCAAGTTACTAGAGTCCATGTTTTTTAAGTACTTAAATATGTATTTTAATGTGACAGAGTACGTATTGTATGTACTATTGTATAACCTGTGTATTTCACTTTATGTAATAAACATTTTCTGATGTCATTAAACCTTTTATGGGCAGAGCCAAGGTCATGCACTATGACACACTTTAAATATTCTCTTTGCTTACACCTAAACTTGATAGAACAATAAATGTGAAAACAAATCTTTCCTGTCTTAGTTTAAGCTACTATAACAAAGCACCATAGACAGGGGGTGGCTTATAAATGACAGAAATTTATTTTCTTACACTTCTGGAGGCTGGAAGGTGTAATAAGATCAATATTTTGGCTGATACACTCTCCAGTGAGAGCCCACTTCCTGGTTTGTAAAGGGTTCTCCTCTCACTATATCTTCACATGGCAGGAAAAAAACAAGGTAGATCCCTGTGGTCTTTTTTATTAAGGGCACTAATACCATTCATAAAAGCTCCACTCTCATGACCTAACCACCTTCCAAAGACCCCACCTTCTAATACTGCCACATTGAAGGTAGTTGTAGATTACAGGACATGAATTTTGAGGCGATATTAAGCATCCAATCTGTAACATCCAATCACTGGAAAACAGGAAATTGTCCTACACACTCCTGAATTCTTCAGGAAGGATTTTTTTCTTAAACTGAAGAAGACAGATACTGAGGTAGAGTGGAATTGGGGCCCTGGAGTAGGTGGGCAAGGTGGTGGAAAGAGGAATGACAAGCATGTGGCAGCAGTGCTGCCCAGTCTCTTCCTGGTCCTGGCTGTAGGCTGTCCCAGAGAAGGCTAGACTTGGCTTCTACAACTCTAACCTTGAAGCACCATTGCCTCAGTCTGTATGCTCTCTGTATAAAGTAGTCTTTGAATCAGAAAGATTAACAATAAAGACATGAATAAAGCCTATACCAGGCAAATGAAGTACACTATAAAATAGGAGTAGCAGTATTAACATTAAAACACTTTAAAGAAGAAAGCAGAAAAGTCAAATATCAGTTCACAAAGTACCAATCCACCTAGCATTAGAAATGCTAATGTATATATTGGCAAAACTAAATGATAATGTGAGAAAGTAGCAAAGGGACCAAAAATCCTAAACATTTGGGAGTTTGAACAACTGGTTCTAAATGAAAATTAAAAATTACAGTCTTTTTAGGTATCTATGAAAATTCTGGAAGGCCAGGGGAACAGTTGTTTATTCAAAGTAACATCAAATTCTTTTTTTATTGCACAAGAACTAGTTTTTTAAATGAGTAAGTACTAGCCAATCTTAGTTAAGTATGATTATTAATAGGTTAAAGAATATTAATAAGGAATCTAAGTTTACAGTAAGTTTGCATGACACTAACTCTAAAATGGAAAACAAAATAAAATATATTAGAAAATACTGCAGAACCAGTCTCAGAATAGGAAAAGCCATTTGATGGGGGCTGTCACAGGCAGAAACTAGATTTGACTAGAGAAACAAAACCCACATTTGTTTTAATGTGGCAATAAGCATTAACAAAGTTAAAAGGAAAAGGACAAATTATTTGCAACTTCTAGGAGATGTTAAATTCTTGGAAATTAATGAGAACAGTGAATATCCAGATTGAATAATGGCCAGAGAAAATATAAATCAAAATAATAGGTTGCTAAAACAAAAAGCAAGACTAGTATTGGCAAAGATGTAAAATGCATGCTGTAATTCTCAAAATTGGAGAGGATGTGAGGGAACAGACTCTCATGTAGTGCTGGTTCAAGTCTAAAGTCAGCAACTTTTCTGTAGATTACTATGGTGCCCTATAAAATGTCTATGCTTTTTAACCCAGGAATTGTACTTCCATAGATTTTTTCTTGAAATAAGCCAAAGTACAAAGTTTATGGCAATGTTGTTTTATAATTTAAGAGTGACTCTAATCTAAATGCCCCGACAATATGGTATTGCTTGAGTTATATATGGTACCTCTATGTAAGTCATTAAAATTCATGTAGGTCATTATTTAAAGAAGTAGAAAAAGTATGTAAAGTATTGTGCATCTGTCTTGGAACTTGATATTCCCTCCCTGGAAATCTCTTCTCCCAGAACTCTCTTGGTTAGAGCCTCACTTGCTTCATAACTCTTCTCAAATGTCATCTTGTAAGTGTGGCTTTTCCTCTTCTTTTTATATATATATAATGATTTCTCACAGTCCTGTCTTTCTTTAACGCTTATTTTTCTCTATAGTATTGTATCATACTAAGTAAGTATAGAACATCTGGTGTGTGTATGTTCATTGTTTTGTCCTCAGTACGCAAAACAGTGTTTCCCAAGTAGAAGCCTTGTCACAGATACTTCTTAAAGGTTGAATATGTTTATAAAGATACTAAGTGGAAAAAATTAATTTACAGTAGAAACTGATCTTTTTGTGGAAAAATTATATTTGTATGCATATTATATATGTGATTTCCAAATGGGGAATTCTGAGTACTTTTTACTACCCTTATCCTTTTCTGCATGAAGTGAGAATGTAATGGTTTTATAATCACTGAAGGAAGATAAGTAATTTTATGGGGAAAGAAAGGGTGACATATGGGCCTCTTTTTAAATATGCAAGAATTGATGAGTCACTGAAACCAAAGTTGCTGACACTGCCTTGACTTTTGCTCTTATAGGTAGCACCCCCTCCGCCCCCACTTACTGATACACCTGACACAGCAAGTACTGGTGAAGGTTTACCAACAACCATGGGAGGACCTCTTCCTCCACATCTGGCTATCAAGGCAGGTAAGGGACTTGAATGTGGACACAACTGAGAAGAAGATACAGTATTGCTTGGTTATTATCCCTTACTTGAACAGAAATAACTACAGTAAACTTTTAATATTGAGAGAACCCAAGGCCTTCATAAATTCACAAATACCAGGAGATCATTTAATTTCTCTTATAAAAAATGTTATACAGCTTAATTCCTTGCTGTCATTAACTTTTCCTAATTTTTTATCTCTGGATAGATTTTGTACAGTTGAGAACATTTGGTTAAAGGGTCTTATTTATTGTCCATTCTTGTTTCTAACTTGTTCCTACCAAGTATATTGTAGACTTGTTTGTTTACCTATAGATCCAAGACATTGCTGAATTTCATATTCCAAAACCTATATTACCAAAACTGTTTTTGTCCACTGTAGGGTAAATTAACCAGAATATTGGTCAGATCACTTAAGTCTTAGATCCAATACTTAAGAAATGAGAATAGCAGTAGTATTTACTTCATAGAACTGTTGTGAGGAGTAAATTTAGTTAAAAGCATTTAAAATGGAGGAGTTAATAACCAGTCAATATTAAAGTACTATTTTTAATATACTCTTTCTTATCAAGATGAGTCACTTTCATATAATTTTTCAGCATCTTAGGCCCATCATAAGTACTGGCAGTTAACTTTCCTTCAGGGTCATACTTAGCAATGAACAGTTTTATCATTTAATCAATTATTACATGTGTAACAACTTGAAAAACAGTTTTAACTGATGACGTATGCTAGATTGACAGTCACTTAGGATCATTACTAGTAGCTTCCCCCTTCATACCAGCCTTAGGATTAGCAATTTAGACCTATACTTGAGTCATGTAATACTTTGCAAGTAAGTCATGGAGATTTGGGCCCTTTCCCAAATAATTGAAACCTTGGGTTTCTAATAATGGAGTGCCAAAATCTGAATTAGGAAAATTCTTTGAAGTATTTAGGATCTTCCTACAGTTTGATTCATCAAGAGAACAATCATTTTCTTTTCTTAACAGAAAATAATTCTGGAATTGGGGCTTCTGGCTATGGCGTTTCAGGGCCCACCTGGGATCGCGGAGCCAATTTGAAGGATTATTACGCGAGAAAGGAAGAACAAGAAGTACAAGCGGTAAGACTCGCCCTGTGTTGCATCTCCCAGAATGTGTGATGAGGACTTAGTTTACAGCAAGGTTTAAGATATTTGCAAGTTAGTAATTTAGTGACTCTTTCAACTGGTTATTTGAGAGTATCTATTAAATCTGGTCACTAGAACTGTCTGTGAAATAAAACAGAATTTTTTCTGATAGTGATAAAATATGTCCTCATCTGCTTTATAGTAAATGTAGTTATCTTTATAAACCTCATTTCATGATCACTTATAGTAAAAATGTATTAATAGGACAGGTACTTTTCCACTTACCATATTTAAAGTGTCAAAACCAGCATACAAAAATTTGTCAAAGATTTCTTAGAAACAATTTAAATATAGTACATTAATAGCTTTTAATACAGTAGGGCCATCAGATACAGAAAAAACTAATTCTGGCTTAATTTTGACAAGGATTAGAAACTATTAAAACAGTTCTTGCATTATCAAAGTATTGTTAGAAATTTCTATGCCCTAAATGCACATAGCTAAACTAAAAATTAATGCTGCTAAATTTAATTGTCATTGATTCAACAGACTCTAGAATCAGAAGAAGTAGATTTAAATGCTGGGCTTCATGGGAACTGGACCTTGGAAAATGCTAAGGCTCGTCTGAACCAGTATTTCCAAAAGGAAAAGATCCAAGGAGAATATAAGTACACCCAAGTGGGTCCTGATCACAACAGGTTTGTTGTTTCACTCTTTCCCTTCTATAGTTAAGGTTGTTTTGTATATTCTATTTTTTTATATGTGTTACCTTGTTCATTTTGTGGATTAGCCATGAATTGTGAAAAAAAAAAACTTTCTTTGAACAAGAAAAACTCATTGATTTGTACTGTGCAGTTTATCATTGTTTTCACTGAGGACTGTGATTGTAGCTTTGTAAGTTCTGCAAAAAGCTGCCGTTTGTGTCGCTAGTCTTTTAAGGTTCTCATTTGAATCTGAGAGGCACTAATCATAGCCGCTAGCAGTGACTTGTCTATAATTGACTTAAGAATCAGCCAGAGGTGGTAAATTTATTCACTGTGGTATTGTTAGAGGCAGTCATAATGATTATTTCTTTAATCAATCAAATTATATGCTAAAGTTTAAGAGTCTCAGAGGTAGATTGCATTGCGTCTAGATCCAGATTTCCCTTCAGTTTTGAAAGTTGCCAGCTCTCAAGAGACCTGTTGTTGAAGTTTCAGGGGCTCACTGTGAAGCTGAAGGACAGCCTCAGTCTTTGAGTTAAATTAACCTACTTTGATTCTGTTCAATTTATAAAACTGAACATAGAGGGAGCTATAACAGTGCCAGTATGTTTCTCAGCCTGCTTGCTATTCTTCCTAAGAGCATTCCAGGGTGTAGTAATTATTACTCCCAGGAAGGCTCATACGGATTAGACTCTTCTGGGAGCACTGTATTTTTTTTTTGGAAGAGAAGGAAGGTTATAATGGAAACCTGGGTGATTTAATTTGCTGTCCTTTAGTTGTATTAAATAATTACCTAAAATACATTAGAAGTGTTTTTCTTGAAAAATCAGTGTTCTCCCTTGG
This sequence comes from Manis javanica, assembly GCF_040802235.1. Lineage (NCBI taxonomy): Eukaryota > Metazoa > Chordata > Mammalia > Pholidota > Manidae > Manis > Manis javanica. Next base: position 90,833,212 of record NC_133166.1, read on the forward strand.
ATGCATCTAGCTACCCTAAAGTGGCTATTACTGAAAGCAGAATGACACTGTAGTCACAATACTGTTACAAGCATGTTTCCCTTGCTTCCCACTGTTTTGTTCAATCCTGAATTCTCAAATACACAATTCTGATGTCAGGTTTTTAAGAACCCTCAGAGATTGTAAAGGAAAAGATGACATTTGCTAATGTTTTGTCCTTCTGAACTGATCAAGCTTAGTAACACTTGGTGACTTTAAGAAGAGTTAGATAATGTAAGTGTGCCTGTAGCATGTAAACATTTTTTTAATACCAGCATCCTATCACTGACTTACGATACAAAGAATTAAAGAATTCAGGATATGATGATGAGGGAGGCAAAGGCAGATCTAGGACAGCATTGCTCCTTGTATGTCCTTTATTTAAAGGCACAACAGACAGCAACACCAGAGATCTGTATTCGTACACACATGTGCTGCTGCTTAGGCTGAACTAAGCAATCACATGGGAAACTATTGTAAACTGATTTCTGGTGTCGCTGTTCCCCCTAGGTGGAGGAGAATGAGATTGAGTGCTGACTTTAAGCCTGGCTGAGAAACATGCTGGCATCGGTGTCATTAATGAAAGGGTGGATGTTGTTCCCCTGAAAGCCAGTGGCCTTTGATCCCTGAAGCCGCTGTGCCTGAAGGTCAGTTCACAAGAGGTATAGGAAGGACTCCAACGTTTATTGTTTTCCTAAACCTCACCTAACTTTTTATTCACAGCACAAAGTCAAGGTTAGAATATACCTGAGCAGTGGAAGAATTAGAAAGCATAGTTTTCAAAGGACGGTTTTTCCCTTATAAAAATCTAATTCATGCCCTAGAATCTGTTAGCATTTTTAGCCATAATTTGCAAAAATATTTTATTCACTAGGACTTGATTTAAATAAATGTGATACAAATAAGTTAAATGTTTTGTTTTCAAGGGCTGCTTCCAACTGCAGGCAGATACCAGAGCCCTGCCTGAGAAGCCACTGATACATGCATGGTGTTTGTATGTCCATGTGTATGTATGCATGCATGCATATGTTTAGCTTATCTTAAGATATTGAAGTCATTACTGGTGGCCCATGCAAAGGAATCTTAAAATAATTACAACTATAATTTGAAGAGTTTTGGGCCAGTTTTATTTCTTGGCCTCAAGCTGAATGGAAAATTCCTTTTCATTGAATGTGTTCCAGCTGTTCTAGCTATTCAGACTGCAACTGTTGGAATAAGAGTAAGAGTAAGTACAGAGTCTAAAATCCTAATATTTTCTTTTCATGAACAATTGGCTTATCAACTTTGATTATAGCTGTCTTGTGCCATGTTGTACATTATTTGAAGTGTCAATGCTTCATTTGTTCTAGGATTGAACAGAAATAAATGGTTGTAATGGTTTCTTGCTGTAATTTGCCTAAGCAGTTGGAAAGTTTGCCTGATTTGGGAGTCCTGCATTTAGTAATTTCTAACAGTGAAATTCCTAACCTTGTTTGTATATGTTGTTGCAGGAGCTTTATTGCAGAAATGACCATTTATATCAAGCAGCTGGGCAGAAGTAAGTGTTACTGCTTCCCTGATACGCTGAGCCTTGTATAGTGGAATAATGTTCACGTTAAAGCCTTGAGCTATATATAATATGAGCTCTATTAATTGAAAGAGATATGGTAGCCTCTAGGGTATTTTAGCATATTAGTAATTATGAATTGGAAGGCCCAGTTTGCATGTGAAAAGATCACACCAATGTAATTCAAAGGCTAAGAGATAGTAGATTACTTAGGAGTCTGCCAGTGTCAAGGAACTTTAAGTCATTTTTTATCCTTGTAAAAACGTTATTTCAGTTTGTGCAGGTAAAACTAGCTTAGCTGGATGAATTTAAGAAATTTAGAAAGATGATAGGATTGGAAGCCTAAAGGTGGGTGTGTAGCATTTAAGAGTCAGTCAGGAAGCAAAGGTGAGAAAATTACCCTGGGGATGTACACTTTAGGAATAGATGGGGATTATTTCACTAAGGAAGTAAAAAGGCAAAGATGATGCATGTATTCCTTATTCTTAGGCAGTAAATTTAAGGTAGAGTGTGTTATCCTTGAAAGGAAGAAACCAGCCTTATGTGCATGGTTTGGTTACAAGTATTGTGACTGAATAAATCACACCTTACATTACCTGGGCTCAGTTTAGTTATCTGCAAATTGAGAGAAATGGCCTTAAGATTCTTTCCAGCTTGAGATCACTGCAACTAACGCATAATGATTTAGATGGTAGTATAGGAAACACTTCCTGATAGAATGAATCATCAGGAGATGGTGCTGATTTTTTTAATCCTAAACATTAAAAGTTGTTTTGAGTGGATGGGAAACATTAAGAGAAGAGCATAAAGGCTGTCTGACTTCTGTCAGCTCCATTGATCTGACCATGAGAATTAATCTGACCAAATTGACTAGTTAGGCAGAAAGGTATCTGTGCCCCTTCCTTTCTTTCTGTCGTCTTTCCTAAAGCTGGATGATACTGGGTAATAGGAAGCTTTCTGTTACAGCATTTTCTTTTTAAGGATATGAGTAACTACCAGCTTCAGTCTAATGCCAGGATCATCAAGCTATAGCCATCTAGCCAAACACTGCTCACTGCCTGTTTATAAATAAAGTTTTACTGGAACACAGCTATACTCTTGTGTACATCAGGGGATAGCAAACCTCTGTGAAAGGCCAGATCATAAATATTTTAAGCTTTATGGGTCACATATGTAACACATTGTTATTTTTGTCTTATATTTACAACTCTTTAAAAATATAAAAAAACATTTTTAGTTCTTGGGCCTGTAGTTTAAGTGTTGTCTATAGATGCTGTCACTGTTTAAAGGCAGAATTGAATAGTTGTGATAGAGACCATGTGGCCTACAAAGCCTAAAATAATTATTACCTAATTCTTTATAGAAGATGATGACTCCTGGTCTGGAACATAACCACTTTGGACATGTTTATTCCTTTGTTTTGCATTTTGACCCTTTTTGGCCTTTTAAAAGTGAAACTTTTCTTGCCAGATTTTAATTTTATGCCAAATGGTATTATTAATGACAGCTTTGTTGAAATAGGAGAATTGCTTCTATAATGATGATTTGTATGTTTCTTAGTATCAGCCTACAATCAAGATGGTTGGTTATGTAGTTAATAAGCTGTTAGGGAATTGCTTTTGGTTCGCAGTTGGAATGAAAAAGAACGTGTAAAACCCATGGCATTTTAGAATGGCTTTTGTACCTGAGCCCCAAGTTGCTTATGATAAGATGTTTTTTTACTCAGATGATTTATCTTTCTGTCTTCAGTAATCCTAATCTTAAATTATAGGGATTTTTGCACGTGAACATGGATCAAATAAAAAGCTGGCAGCACAGTCATGTGCCCTGTCCCTTGTCAGACAACTCTACCATCTTGGAGTGATTGAAGCTTACTCTGGACTTACAAAGAAGAAAGAAGGAGAGACAGTGAGTCTTTAGACTTAGTTTAGTAGCTCAGAGAGATATTGTAAGATTCAGTGTAGCTTTTTGTTTAGTATTTGGCTGAAGAAGTTTAATTCATAGTTCTAGGAATCTTAATCTGAAGGCATGGAAATGGCCTTACTAATCATCTGTGTCTGGCATGAGCTGTATCCATAGTGAGCAATGAGTAAATGAGTTTTGAAGTAATGACTCACTGTTGACTTTAGGAATATTAGGCCTGGGTCAACTACATACTCTTAACCCTTCAATAATAGATTTGAGTCGAGCTCATATCGTTGTTACATGGTTTTAACAGCCATCCTTTTTCTGTAGGTGGAGCCTTACAATGTGAACCTCTCTCAAGATTTAGAGCATCAGCTGCAAAACATCATTCAAGAGCTAAGTCTTGAGATTGTGCCCTCAGTAAGCATACAGCTATTTAGTACACCTTTGTAAGGAAATTCTCTAGTCAGACAAGCAACTGGTATTGCTTTTTTGTTTTCCTTATTTTCTAATAGCCTGATGATCCTTCCGTGCCTGTTACACTCAACCTTGGCAAATTGGCTCACTTTGAACCATCTCAGCGACAAAGCCAAATGGGTGTGGTTCCTTGGTCACCTCCACAGTCTAACTGGAATCCTTGGACTAGTAGCAACATTGATGAGGGGCCCCTGGCTTATGTGAGTACCATCTTGTTTTTGAGATCAGACTCTAGTGTTTTATTTTTGAAATATATTTTATTAGGATGTCTAGGTGAAAAATGGATTCAATTTGAAGTTGAGTTATGTGTTTTGTTTGTTTGTTTTTGACTATTGCCTTCTTTCCCATTTTGTAGGCTACTCCAGAACAAATAAGCATGGATCTCAAGAATGAACTAATGTACCAGCTGGAACAGGATCATGATTTGCAAGCAGTAAGTCTGTGAAGTATTAGTCCTATGGTGCTCAGAGCTTTAGAACTTTCCAGGTATGGGCAAAAGGACAGTAAATAATATATTTTGCCCTTTGTAGGAAAGTAGATCAAAGATACCAAATTTGCTAATTCTAGTTAACTTCTGAGGGTAGTTGTTGTGAATTAAAGACCTGGAATTCTTAGTTATTGGAAGTGAAGGGATTTGGGGTAATTATTCTTACTTGGTGTTTTTCAGTATTTTCTGAATAAAACATTAAAATATTAGAAGAAAGGGATGTATATATAGAATATTCAGGGAAAAAACAGGAGTAAAATAAAGGTGTGGACAAGACCACAAAATAGATTCTTCAGAAACTAAACAAAAAGTGGCAGTTTTATTAGAGATATAAATGTATACTTTTGTGAAAGGTGTATTGTGAATACAAAGCCAGTGGAAAGGAGTATGGTTTTATAGAAATGGCAAATTCTTTCAACTTAAGACTGTTGCTTCTAATGTGTATGTTGATAGAAATCTGACTGAGGTATAACTTCTCTAATACAGATCTTACAGGAGAGAGAATTACTGCCTGTGAAGAAATTTGAAAGTGAAATCCTAGAAGCAATTAGTCAAAATTCAGTTGTCATTATCCGAGGCGCTACTGGATGTGGTAAAACCACACAAGTTCCCCAATTTATTCTAGATGACTTTATCCAGAATGACCGAGCCGCAGAGTGTAATATTGTAGTAACTCAGGTAAGAAGCAAGCCAAATTACAAGGTATCTGGTGTGGATACAGTTTGAGAAGTAGAAATAACCTAGAGCCAGACTATTCCTAATTCTTTGATCAGTTCTATTTTAGCCAAGCAAGGTTCTGAAAATGGTAGAACAGTAGTAGGCTCTTCAAAGTTTAAGAAAACAAACCATAGAAAAAACCTGAATCTTGGTCTAACCTCCAGTATCCTTCACTGATAAGCTGAACTAAATCTGGGCCCTGGGGGAGTCTTTGGTCCCAGAATCAAATAAGATTGACAGTACTTTGTCCTTAAGTTCGCATACAAGTCTTGGTCCTTTCTAATCACCTTAACACTTGATAAAAACCAGTTGGAGCACGAGTAGGTAAGCTAGCAAAATAGATAATGGCTGATTTTAACTGAATGCTTACTGTGTGCCAGGTTCTGTTTTAAACAGTTGATTTTTTAACTCATTTTCAATGAGTTCACTATAACTCTAAGATTTAATTACTGTTTTTTTTAGTACGTCTCTTTCAATAAATTACGGTACAAACAGATTAAGTAAATTGCCCAAGGTTAACATAGGAAGTGGTGAACTAGGATATGAAACAGTCTGCCTTCAGGATTCTTCCTTTTAACTACTACATTGTATTACCTTACCAGCAATAAGAATGCCTGCACATCTGTCCCAATACTTAGGGAAGAACTAATTAGCTCTTCCAAGCCTTCTCAGGTTAAAGAAGTTCCCATCAGCACCAACCCTGTGCTTCTGGCACTTGGAAGGGGAGCGCTGCAAGCATCCAGCTGGCACCTCTCGTGCTGGCTCAGACCTTGGCTTAACCTGGGAAGCGTGATTGATAACTGAGAGAGAGAGAGAGAGACAGAGTCGTGAACCTTGAAACAGCACAAAATGTTTGTGCAAGTGCATCTGTGGGTACATGTACAAACATTTTTTAATGTTTCTGAATTTGTGATATATCTTAATAATTGCTCTCTGTGTTTTATATGTTGGGGGTTTTGCCTAAAAAAATTACTGCCTAAAAAATGAATGTTGCTTTTAAAATTGATGATATCTTAGGTTTGAAAAAACAGTGTACATTTTTCCCATAGCTTTCTTTTCAAAATACTCTTTTATTGCCCTTCCCACTCCCAAAACTGAATCCTTTGCTTCGCAGTGAAAGTTTCAACCTCAAATACTGTGATCGGTAAAATATCCTTGTTCTTTAATGCTCACCTGCTTTTTCAGGAGGTGTGTAGTTCAGGAGGAGCCGTTTTACAGAAGAGCCCACCCTCCTTCCTTAACCACCACCCTCCATTTCTAGTCTCAACAACAGTCAGTCATATAGGCAGAAATACAGATTCAGCAAATGAGTTTAAGACCAGTGTTCTCACTCAGAAGTTTTTTGCATGTCATGAGCAGAATAAAACTAATTCCTGCCCAAGTGAGAAGTGTTTTTTACTGCCCAGCTAACTTATCAAAGCTAAGTTGTTCTAACCAAAAATGGTTTTTGTGTTGTCTTCAGCTTTACATAATTTGCTTACTAGTCCCCCAATAATTTGGACGTTTCCAATGGTTTCTTCTGCAAAATACATGGGTTTCTATGTATAGGTTAACAAACCTAAGAGTGAGCTACAGAGTAGAATCGTGGCTCATATGTTTCTCTACCTCTTTTTGAGTATGAAAACAGCTTTCATTTTTCCACTTGTCCTCCATTTACTTTCCTTCATAAAGTGATAATAGTCATGGAGTTGGAAGGTACTTCAGGGAATTACTCCATTGTGCTACTCAGGGTATACTGTTCATAGTAGTGGTTACTTAGTTTGTGTTTGAAATTTTCCAGTGGCATGGAAATGTGGCCTGTGTATTCTGATTTTGGATGAATGACTCAACTTTCATATCAGATCTACACATCCTGTGGCTTCCATCTTTTTGTCCTAGTACTTGTCCAAAAGTCAATCTCTGGTACCTCTTATCTGTAATTGTCTTTAAAAGTTTAAAAACTGATATAGTATTCTACTTTATCTCCTTTGTCTGAGAAACATCAGTAGTTCAGCCATGAAGACAGGGTCTAAGATTTGCTTCACCATATTCAGATGCATCAGCGTCCTACCTGGAATATAAAAGGTTGGCCTGAGCACACCTACTGGTCATTGTAGAATGCAGTTTTTAATATTTTTAATATTATATAGTACTTCTGTTAAGGCAGTTTGAGATAGCATTAGTAATTTTTGTATCATTAGTAATACCATTATGTCATTTTGCCTTTTCTTCTACGAGCAGCCATATATAGGAAACTACATAAAGTCATTACCTAAATTTTTGTCTACTTGGTTTAAATGTACTGTCAAGTCATAGAGCTCAAGTTGAGAGTTATTATGGACTGAAGTAAAAAACAATTAGTAGCTCAAAGCATGACCTCTAACCTTACTACCAGCCTTAGTGCAAATTCTATAGCAGACTCATCGGATTCTTGTGCTTTCTGGCTGTTTACACGTGAGCCATTCAAAGCTTCTGGTCTGAGTGCAGAATATTTGAAAATAGGAAATAGTCATTTTCTGACCTTAAAGATGTTTGAGAGAGATTAATTAAAATAAGTAGGATGCAAATCCAGCATGGGAGATTAGTATCTGTGAACATCTTGGCAATCGTGCAAACACCCCAAGGAACCATGATTTCTGGATACAGCTGTTCTTCATATAAAATAAATGGAATAGAGAAAGTAGAGCCTGATGTTTTGTGATATCTGGTGCCACAGAAATCTTCTATTTTACCTCAGCCTAGTTCTTTTATCATGTGTGTAAATATGATAAATAGAGGTACAAAGTCAGGGAGCTGTACCCCTTCGTTTTGAGACCTCTAAGATAATTACAGTTCCGGATAAATGTCAAAAGGGGTACATCAAAGATGAGGATCCTAGAATACTGCAAAGGAACACATTCAGACACGTCTTTAGCCGCCTGTGGTATGGAAAGTATTACCCAGTGTCTGGGATCTTAGCGATCACAGTTAGTGCTCTGTAAAATACAGCTGTTTTAATTAATTCAACATAGAACTGTGAGGAAAGAGATAATCACTTAAAGCCTCATGCTGCTAAGGCTGAACTCCAGGAAGGAGTAATAGGATTTAGAGAGAAAATGAGATCAGATATATACAATAAAAATGTATAGAAAACCCCATCCTGGAGGATAATTTGAAGTATTCTTTTGGAATGACTTAACATTAATCCTTAATTTCTCATCACCACTACTTTCTAACTAGTTAAGTTAGATATTGTGTTATTTTAAACATACTTGATAATCCAAAGGCAACATAAGTTGCAACAAGAGGCAGGACAATTGGGAAAAGGATTAGATTGGGAATAGAGAAAATCAGTATTATGTCTAAAGTCATTCATATAAATTTAGGCAAAATAATTTAATCTCTGAGCTTGTTTTTATCAGAATAAAAAAAGAAATCTCACTATTGTTCTGGAGCACAAAACAATAGTATACTTCTGCAGCTGTGGTTTTTACTGTCATGTGACACAGATGTTAATTAAATTGTTCTGGACGTCCCTCCATAGCCCTGATGCTTCTTTATATTGTAGTGTACAGAACATTTCCGTGTACTGTAGAGTAGTTGAGAGGAACAGTTAGGCCATGTGTGCAAAGGTGTAGCTATGCAGGTGTAGAGAGATGATGATGTTTTACTGGTGAGCCTTGCCTTGTAGTTACTCTACGTGTGACAGTATGTAAAACAGTTACTGAGGCCCAGAACATCTAGGGAAAAGGAATAAATTATTCAAGGATGAGTAGAGCAACTTCATGGGCTATCAAGTGGCATGTAGTCTGAGAAAGTTATTAAACATTCATTAGTGGTCTTTTACATTTAAGTTCTGTTCTCCCACACAAAATGCCTATCCTGCGAATATTTATACCAAGCCTAAGAATTACAATGAGAATTAGAAGATTACTTTTCATTGCTTTTTTTGACTATAAAAGTAATACACCTATTAGGAAGATATTGGAAAATAGAGTAAATTTTAAGAGAAGCCAAAGCCCACTCAAGATTCTGCCATCTAGAAGTAATTATTTTTACGCTTGGTCTTCATCTCTTCACACTTTACGTGTAGTCCCTGTACACCACCTTAACTCGTCCCCTTTATATAACAGCATGTTGTGGTATTAGAGTGGTAGCATACTTTTCTGATGACTTCATAAGTTAAATCATGGAGATTTATAAATACTGTTTCTAATATTTTGTTATGTATGCTGAGGCAAACATACTTGTATATAACATCTTACACACTCATTTGATTGTATCATTGGAGTAAATTTCTAGAATTGTTGGGTCAGAAGGTATGCATATTTTATTTTTATGCATTTTGCCATACTGAGGAATAATCACAGATTGCTAATCAAATCAGCTAAGACTAAAAGAAGTATTTCTCTTTTTAGTATGAATTTTAAAAGGTTTTTTTTAAGTCAGGGCAGTTGAAGAAACTGGAAGCTTGTAAGTCAGAATACAATGTGGGAAAGAAATTGCAAGGTCATTTGTTTCTTTTTAGTTTGAATAATCATCTTGATATTAATCTTTTCTGTCCATACTGAAGGAAATTTGACCATTGGGACTTCTGAAGATGGTGTTTTAGTACCTCATTAATTTGTAACAACCTCTATCAAGGATGGCTTCCTTGAGTCTTTAAGACAGTTGTGTTGAGGGCTCAGTACAGTTAACTACAGTAGGTACTGCTTAAGGAATATGCCATCTTCTGTCCCTGCTCTTTTTAGAAGGCTGCAAACTACAAAGGTGATAGGCCTGGAAGTAGCCCCAAGGTGACAAAAGCAACCATAGGAACAATAACGATGACTGCATCTCAAAAAAGGCAAATACCCGATCGATTTGTAGCTCTCTTAGAAGTCAGCTATTCAGTAGAAATGTTGAACACTGTGGGAGAGACAAAAATACAGAAATAATTCTCAGTTAAATCATTTTTTAATGTGTGCCTTCACTGTGGCCGGCAGTTACAGGAACAGGCTCCCTATGCGTGTTCTGTTTCTTTCCCATCTGAAAAATCACTCTGATTATCACTAAGAGTCTAGGCCAGTGGTGAAATTTTATTTTCCATAAAAATCTTGGAATCACTTTATATACATATGAAAAAAGGGCATTTTTAAGTGTCTGCCATAGAATTAAGTGGTAATTTTTTTCTGTTCTGATTAAAAAAAATAATAAATTTTGGAATTTCCTAAAAAGATACCATTACTATTATTCTTTCTGTTAATTACTGAGCTGACTGGCAGTGAAACAGATTTAAATACAAAAACTTAGTAACTATAGTAAAAAGTATAGCTATAATTTTGTAGCTTTTAAATCACTCTTTTTCTTGTCTCAGCCTAGAAGAATCAGTGCAGTTTCTGTGGCAGAACGAGTTGCATATGAGAGAGGAGAAGAGCCTGGAAAAAGCTGTGGCTATAGTGTTCGATTTGAGTCTATACTTCCCCGTCCTCATGCCAGTATAATGTTTTGTACTGTAGGTCAGTAATGTGTTTTATTTTGATTTTCACTTGGGGTTTATATTGTGTTGTTTGTGAAGAAAATTTGGTAACAGCACAGAATGGCTGCAAACAATAAATCAAGGAACCAGTCTCAGAATTCTTGTTTAAGTACAACTTTGGCATTGTTTTCTTCATGGAGGGCATGATGTACCAGCTGGTTGTTCTAGCTTAGAGAAAGTGAAATCCACTAAAGTTAATAGAGTTGAGTCTTCTTATACTCTTTTCATTAAATAAATTTGTTTCAGCATACACTGTCAACTTTGAAAGTACTTTCTTTTCTAAGGTGATGCTGGGGTTGTATTAGTTGAAGCATAGTTGATTGTCTAGAAATTTGTTTCTTTTCACTTTCCTGTATTACCCTACCTTAATCAACCTTAGAAACTCATTTCCAGTTGTTGCTCTGATTTTCTTTCCAAAGGTGTGCTCCTAAGAAAATTAGAAGCAGGCATTCGAGGAATCAGTCATGTAATTGTAGATGAAATACATGAAAGAGACATAAATGTAAGTAACTTAATGAGTTATGGTAAGGTACTAATGCTAATATTCTGAAAAAAGGGAAATCAGGGTGGAATATCTTTGCTTTATTCCCCTTTTCCCACTTCTCACATCTATCAAAACCATGAACTTGAGTCACTAAGATAGTGGACTTTCTAAGCAAGGCTATTAAACCTTTTTTTTTCTTGTTAAACTCACAGAATGCTAAAAGATTTTATTGTAAATAAAGTAAGTGTAATTACAGTGAGCATGAAGAGCTAGCACAGCTTAGCAGCTAAACTAATGATTTATGACTGAGTTTCTGATGGAATTGTAAGAATCAACTTCTTTGAATTGGAGTTTTATTTTTTTATAATATATAATTTTATAATTTATAAGTCATACAGTTAAATTACTAGTAATTATATTGATATAATTAATATGTTTTTGGATATTTGCCAGCTCTAAGCTTTCCAGATACTAAGGATAGTCATGCCAGAATTAGGAAGAAAGTAGAGTTTCATATCCTTCCCTCTTTTGGCTCTTCGCAAAACTTACAGAGAATTAATTTATTATGTGACTGTATAATTCAAAGACTGATACCATAAAAGCAGTGACTAGTTTTTCTGCCACTATTTTACATATCCAAACAAAAGTGTCAGTGGATGGACAGTATGTCATTCAAATGGTCGCTAAGCTTCTGTTGATTAAAACATTTATTGGCGCTCCTCCTTTTTAGGAAATAACTTTTATAGCTGTTGATAATCATTTTAATTTTGTCAAAACTTCAGCCTTAGTGGTTGAGCTAAAGCACTACAAAAGTTTGGATGGTTTATCAGGCGGCTTTTTAAATCAGAAACCTATTTAGTGGAATCAACTTTTTGTTGTTTAATCATTCAAAATCTTGAAAACCTTCTAGTTTTTTTATTATAATTACCCAAAATTGAGTGTTTCAGTATGTTTGTATTGTTCCTAGAGTTTAAATCATTCCAAATACTAGAAACCTGGATCATCATTAGTATTTTCCTAGAAGTATGTGGTTTTGGTCAGCTTTCCTTGAAAAATTATCAGGTCTCTATTAATGTACCATTCACAGTAAAAAATGGAAAAATGCCTTTGCAGAAGATTTTTATGTTCCCTTTAAATGAACCTTATCCAACAGGGAAAATGCAAAAGAACCTACAGTCCAATTGCTATAAATGATAGAATAGGAAAATTTAACAATGTGGCTGAACAAAAAGTTAATATATAAAAGTCAGTTGCATTTTATGTATAATAAACAAAACAGCTAGAAAAAATAAAAAAGATACCACTACAGTAGTCAGAATGATAAGTAAGAATAAATCCAACAAAAACACATGCAAGACTTCTATAGGAAAAAGAAGTTTATTACAGAACATTGAAAAGACCAGATATCATGGTGATGGCTGGGTGGGCTTAAATGAGTTATGGTAAGGTACTAATGCTAATATTCTGAAAACTATTAGTTGAACGTAATTCTAATCAAATTCCCAGCAGAGGTTTTCTAGGATTTAATAGTCTTGTTATAAATACTTAACAAGGAAGATTTATGGCCCAAATAACAAGGACTAGAATAGAATGGAGGGTCTTTTATTATAGATAGCAGGACTTAATTTGATGCTCTAATAATTGAGATGCATTTGACAGCTTGACCAGTGGAATAATACAGAGTGTAGAAACAGATGTTATGTTGTATGCACTGTTGGTATGAAAGGAGATGGCATGTCCAGGCCAGTGGGAGAGGGAATGGACTAGTCAGTCAAAGGAGCTTGAAACACATGATCATCCAGAAGGAAATAATTGAAATTGGATCCTTGCCTCATAACCGAATGCATGAGTAACTCCACATAGATTAAGAACTTAAATGCCAAAGCAATTTAAAAATTCTTAAATGGAAAATATAAGTAAACGTCTAGATAGCAGTGTCCAAAAGAAATACAAGGTGGTGAGCCACACACATAATTTTTAATTTTCTTGTAACATTTTAAAAGGAGAAAAGAAAAAGGTAAAATTAACTCAGTATATCTACAATGTTTTCAACATATCAATATAAAAAATATATTGAAGATATTTTACATTCTTTTTTTTTCACATTAAGTCTTCAAAATCTGGCATGTATTTTATTTACACTTAGAGCACATCTCATTTTGGATTAGACATATTTCATGTGGCCAATGGCTCGTCTGCTGGGCAACCTATGTCTAGAACTTATGGAAGGATTTCTTAAACCATGAACTGCACTAACCATAAGAGACTAATATTAAAAATTCAGGTCATTTTTATTAATTCAAAAGGTACTTGTAAAAAAAACCATAAGCAAGATCATTCCAGTATAGCCAACAAAGGATTTGTATAGAAATACATAAACACCTCCAAATCAGTAATAAAGGTACACATAACTCAATAGAAAAATAAGTTAAAAATACGAACAGGCATTTCACAAAAAAAAAAAGGAAAAATTTTTGGCTAGTAAACAGGAGGCTTTCAGTCTCACTGGTGAATAGGAAAGTATGAGTCAAGATCATAATAAGGTACTGCTTTATATCAATTTGAATAATAATATTTAAGTGATGATGCAAAGTGAGAATATTAGTAGGAGTAGCTCTTATCTGCTGCTCGTGGTGGAATATGAATTGATGGAACCACTTAGGAAAACAGTTGAGCATTATCTCCTGAAGTGTTCAACATTTATGTACCCTGTAACTGCAGTTCCAAAGCCACACTTAACCGTAGAAACCTGGCATGTATACAGCAGGAGAAAAGAGTGTTCATAGTAACAAATGTTCACAATGGTTAAAATCCTGGAAACAACCCAGTATAACAGACAGCCCTGCCGTATCTCCCTACAGCAGGTACCACCAGACCCACTGGTTAATTAATTGGTGTACTTACACAATGGAATATTAAACAGTCATCAGAAAGATGTAACTGTTGTCATAACTAGTAACATATGGATGGATTCTAGCAGTGCTGTAGTATGTGAAACAAATCCCAAAAGATTACATGAAATGTCATATTACCATGAAGTTGAGAGTAATTCAGAAAACATGTATATACGTATATGTGTGTAAATATGCATATATGTATACTTTAGATATCTGTATACATGAGAGGAAAGCTTCATGGAAAGGAATAATAGAAGAGAAAAGGAATAACACAAGATTCAGGATGGTGGTTTTCTCTAGTTGGGGGAAGCTGAGAGCAATGGGCACGAGGGCCACATGCCAGAGAAGAGTTTTGTTCTCACTTTCATGTTTGGTCAGTTGGTAGAATAACAAATACTTTGTTTGAATGAACCATATTAAAACCCTCTCAGCATTTTTAAGATTAGCCTTACAGGTGATTGGATGATTGATTTTTTTGGCTCATCATGGCCTTCTCCTTTTCCCTAGTTATGTGCACTTTTAAATACAAATTTCATTGGAAAATTTGAGATGAATTCTTCACTCTTATTAATGTTTTTTTTCTCTTAACCTTCCCCTGTCCAAATAGCTCTCATTTCTAATTAGGCTACAAACTGTTATTAAAGCTATTTACTGCATCCCATTGTAATCTTTAATCTACATTTCCACAGGCCATCTAGAAACTGAATTTCACTGATCATGTATGACTATATAACACAAGAAGTCTTTTAGGTAAATCTCATTAATATGAACTTCCTGTGCAAATTTTTTTCATTTGTGTTTTAATAGACTGACTTCCTTTTGGTAGTGTTGCGTGATGTAGTTCAGGCTTATCCTGAAGTTCGCATTGTTCTCATGTCTGCTACTATTGATACCAGCATGTTCTGTGAATATTTCTTCAACTGCCCCATCATTGAAGTTTATGGGAGGACATACCCAGTTCAAGGTAAATTGTTGTGCGGGTGGGGTCGGGAGGGTGAACCTCTTTTGTGCAGTAGTGCTTGGGTGTTCGAAATCCTGTAGATTGGAGTAATTGTCTAAAGGATCTTCAAAGTACAGGCCAAATTAAGTGCATCTTAGCTTTCTCAGAGTTTCAGGCAAGCGGTAGTGAGCACAATCTGTGGAAGAAGTTTCTTTCACTGCTTGAGGTATTTGTATATCCAGGACATTTCTTGGATTTGAGCTTTACTTAAAGCCAGACTTAAATTTTGAAATTATATAGTTGAGTGTAAATCAGTACGACCCATTGATGTTTATGGGAAATACCTTAAAAATTTTAAGCAGCCATGGTCAAATAAAAAAGAGAATCCTCCTTTTTAAAGCCAGAGCAAGCAGATTTTGAAAGGAAATTCAGGTGAGTATTTCAAGGTCAAATACTTCTGATAGGTAAGAGCTTTATTTTCTTTAGAAGATTTATCCCCATTTTCTAGGTTAGTCATCTAGTAGCTTGATTTAAAAAGAAGAATTATGGCACAGTCTAATAGAGGGCATGAAAATAAGCTAAGAAATTTGCAGTGTAGGTAGGAATGGCTATGTCAGGGTGCAGTTTTTTTGAAATTCAAAACTAATGGTAGCTTGAAATAAAAGCCAGTGCAGTTGTATCTCACAACTGTAAGGCTAACAGTTCTAAAACTGCTTTATGTGTACACTGGAATTGAAAAAATAAGAAAATGGATGTAGGTGATGGGAGCCAGGTTTACCGTTGGAGTGAGAGTTTACAGGTAAATAGGAGGGAAGGCTTGAATGAACCGTGTGTTACTGGGTTACAGTAAGAACTGGTGTTAGATACAACTGGGCAGATACAGAAATAATGGTAAATGTGTATGGATACATGGGTTAGTATATATACATGAATTTCCTAGTTCTGTCCCATGAGCAGGCCTCAAACCAGTGAAATCTCAGTAGCAAGGAACATGCCCAACACCAGGTCACCATCTTTCCAGAACTATTCTGCAATTCAAGAAACCAGCTGTCCTTGGAGAAATTCCAGAATCTAAAGCTGAGGCAGGCAATGTGCAAGATGAGCCTGGAACAGAAAATAAAATAAAGGAGTGGTGCCTGAAAACAAAACAAAACCACACTACAGTGATGGGCACAAAGGGACATAGGAGCCAATCTGAAAGAGCTCTCAATGGCCAAAGCAGGAATATTTGTGAGCAAAAATGTTACACAGTATTGGATTATAACCCTCAGTATAAAATAAATACCTACAAATCTACATATTGGTTGAATAAAGATAAGTCTTTAATATGGAATAATAAAAAAAGTAATGTATGTACATACTCCCTTTCTACCTCAAAAAAAGGTGAGGTCTGTCCCTTGAATGTGCTGTGCTTAATGACTTGCTTCCAAAGAGTAGAGTATGAAAGTGGGGGAACAAGTATAACACTACTCAGGTGGTCAAGATTAACTTCAGCAGTGATGAGTCATGTCGATTGTATGTACCCTTGATATAATACAATGAGAATGGTGCTTTGGGGCTCTTAGGTCCTAAGAGGAAGAGTTGATGAGGCACTTGAGGTCCATCACTGACCTTCAGGAAAAGAATTGATCAGCAGATGTCCTAACATCTGCATTGAGGCCCTTCTTTAGAGTAATAACTAAAAGCCCATGATAATATGTACATCTTGACAGAGGAAGTACAGAGTAGGGTATATTACTGTTACTGATGTTAATTCTCTCCATACATAATTCCCACACTGTTCATGTGCACAATAGGCATTACATGAATGTTTGAATACTGTATATAGAAGATAATCCTGAGTGGCTTTGGGGAAACACTGAGATGGGAACACTGAGTTTGGTAAAAGAGGTTGTAGGCACTGGAATTTCTTGGCAATTCTGAAGAATCAGATTGAAGGGTATTAAAATAATTTTGGATTATGAATTAGAAAATGAGTTTTAAAGACTGCTGCATTCTAAAAGTCGGTAGTACTTACCTGACTGGCTTGTCCTGCAGAATATTTTTTGGAAGACTGTATTCAGATGACCCACTTTGTTCCTCCACCAAAGGACAAGAAGAAGAAGGATAAGGATGAAGATGGTGGCGAGGATGATGATGTAAGTGAATTTCATGGAAGATATTCATTATGGGAAAACTATTGCAGAGAAGAGACTGATTTTAATAAAAGCATGCAGTGAATGCTGATGGACAGTGACTGCAATGGGGTGTGGGGGGGGGTCTTGATAATATGGGTAAATGTAGTAACCACAGTGTTACTCATGTGAAACCTTCATAAGATTGTATATCAATGATACCTTAATTTAAAAAAAATACAGTGAGTTCACATTACAGAAAATGTTTAGAAACTGACTATAATGTCTGTGTTTGTAATTAATTGTATTTCACTCCCAAGAAGCCCACATTCAGTAACAAGCTCTTTTCATACCATAATTAAAGTCATATGTCTGCCATAAAGGTCAAAAGAAAAGGGGAAAGTGTAAGATGTTTAAAAGCCCCCACATGGTTAGAAATAACTCCATTTTATAAGGCTTTGCTACTTAAGAGTGGTTTCTATGGACCACAACGCCTGGGAAACTGATAGAAAGGAAGAATTTTGTGCCCTACCCCAGATTTACTAAATAGAATCTGTATTTTAGTAACTCCAGGTGATACATATGTAGAGTTTAAGAAACAGCAGCTATCATCCTAGATTAGAGAGAGAGACTATATGGTGATGACATTATCAGATGGAGAGAATATTAAATTAGGGAATTGAGAGAGCTTTC
The DNA here is from genome assembly GCF_040802235.1 of Manis javanica. Lineage (NCBI taxonomy): Eukaryota > Metazoa > Chordata > Mammalia > Pholidota > Manidae > Manis > Manis javanica. Next base: position 90,850,966 of record NC_133166.1, read on the forward strand.
CTAAGAAACAGGAAAGGAAAGAAGAGTGTCAATTTGTAGTTCTTGAGAGAAATAATATAAAAATGAATCTTGAATCTGGTAATTTGAACAGAATGAGTACTATAAGACAGCCAGCAATGCAGAATTTGATAGAAAATACCTTGGGATTGGGTATTTTTAATCAGAAAACTCAATGTAAATGAATAACATTAGAAAGTTATTATTAGAGAAAAAAATACTAACTGTAATAACTTTGTTTCTCATTACTGATAGCTTGGTTTATTGTTGATTCTAAGGCAAACTTACTGGTAAATACCACATGATTTCAGAAATAGACAAAGGTGGTCAACTGCCCTACATGCAGGACTCATTTAAGAATTAAATGACTTCATGTTTGGTATGAGATGAGCCTGGGAATTATACAGGGAAGTATGATGTATAAATAAAGTAATCATGTGGTATTTCAAGACAGGATCATAAGAGCAGTTCATTAATCAGTAAGGAAAGTAATACTGCAAAACCAAGAGGTTATAATCATGAGAGAGAAACACTTGGAGGATGGAGTCATTAGAAAGTTCAGGGTCAAACTGAAAGCTTATGCTTGAATATTAATCATATCCTATGGGAAATAACAGCCATGAGAAAAAATCAGCATGTCACCATGCAGTAGAATATGTTTTTGGAAATACATTTTCTTCTATATGCCAGATGTGATTAAAACAGAATAAGGATATGAAGTATCATTTGGACCTTAAGAGTAAAGACTCATACGAGCTATTGTAATTGAGACAATCCAAAGTATGTCTCCCTATATTTTGTAGGCAAATTGCAACCTGATTTGTGGTGACGAATATGGTCAAGAAACAAAGATGAGCATGGCTCAGTTGAATGAAAAGGAAACTCCTTTCGAACTCATTGAGGCTCTACTTAAGTACATCGAGACCCTTAATGTTCCCGGAGCTGTGTTGGTCTTTCTTCCTGGCTGGAATTTAATTTATACCATGCAGAAGCATTTGGAAATGAATCCACATTTTGGTATGAGTTTTTGAATTCTCACATATTCGAGTCAAAAAATAAATGAATATTTTTGCTTGTGCTCTAGCCAATTTGTGGAAACAATTTAAGTTCTGTCAGTTTTTCAATAAAAGTATACATAATGTAGAGCAGTTTCAGACTGAGTTCCTGTTTTAGACCTTGACTTTTCTTTATTGTCACAGGAAGCCACAGGTACCAGATTCTGCCTCTGCATTCTCAGATTCCTCGAGAGGAGCAGCGCAAAGTATTTGATCCAGTACCAGGTGGAGTAACCAAGGTAAATAATAAACATTACAGTTATGTTTGGGGTTGGAAGTTGTACATATTAAACAAATGTTACAGGCCTAAAAAGAGCTATTCAAAAAAATTGTGATCCATTTAAATTAAGGAGGAAAAATAGGAATCTTCTCTTTCTGTACTTAGTAGGTTTTTCATTATCTAGTGGGCAAGTGATAGTTTTAAAGACTTCTGTAATCCTGTTATTTGTTACATATATATAAAGCAACCCTTTCGAGTTTATAATGGCGAGATATTTTTTGAAGTGTGATTTTTCTTAATATTTCTTCACAGGTTATTTTGTCCACAAATATTGCGGAGACCAGCATTACCATAAATGATGTTGTTTATGTCATTGACTCCTGCAAGTAAGTTCCCAAGGAACCTGTCTGCCTAGAATAAATGTTAAGAATGTTCCATGTAGTATCTAGTATCAGTTAATAAAATCAAAAAACACCTTAGTTTTAAACTCCTGTGTTCTAAAAAAATTACTCTGTGCATACACACACATACATACACACATATACTGGATTTTAGACTAATTAATAATTCTCAGTGTGTTGATCATGACAAATCAGTTATCATAGTAGAAAGTGACAAAGCTTAACTTTTGCTCCCCACTGCCCCTGTGTGCTAGAGTTTTGCTTATTTCCCTTTGGGTGTTTCCACTGACTTGTTCTGTGTATAAAGATGACAGTGTTTAACTCATGACAAATATCCTGCCTGTAGGACACTCATTTAAGAATTAAAAGACTTCATAGTTGGTGTGAGATGGGCCTGGGAAATACACAAGGAGCTATTGTGTATAGCTAAAGTAATTCTATAGCAGTTGATAAGTGGGACAAAAAAGTAAAAACTTTGTTATATCTGGTCTGCTTGTGTCCCATGTTTTCTCTATATAATCCCTCAGCTTGTTCTGGCATTTGGAAAAGATTTGCTAGTGCCCACTTTAGGGAATGGTGAATAGCTTGCAGCTCCTTTATGCCAACCCAGTCATTTAGTGCCAGCTGCCTATGTGTAACATTGAGGGATTCTGAGGTTGCTTAGAGGTTCAGAAGGACCATGGAGACACTGCTTGGTGAGCTTATCAAGTGCAGCATGTTCCAGGTCAGTTCATAACCTGCCCATCCATCACAGGTAGCTTAAAAATTAGACTAAATTTTGGAGTAGAGTTGGCTTGAATAGTTACCACTTAAATGTATGTGCCAGATCCAGTATAATTCACTTATACTTGTAAATAACAACCCCTGTGAGGTAGGTAATAGTATTATTCTCATTTTCAAATGAGGAAAATGAGGCACAGAAAGGTTAGTAACTTGGCCCAGATCGTCCAGCTTGTAAGGGGCACATGTATGTTATATTGCCTTTTAGTAGGTTGACAGCTAGGAGAGGACAATTAAATTATTGTTCTGTTCACAAATAGGCATGGCTATCTGGAAGGCATCCACCACTCAGTGGAAATATAATGGTTATATATTGGTAGTATATATGAGTTTTAGAATTATAACTTTTTCCTACCTAGGCAGAAAGTGAAGCTGTTCACTGCTCACAACAATATGACCAACTATGCCACAGTGTGGGCATCTAAAACAAATCTCGAGCAGCGGAAAGGACGAGCTGGCCGTGTGCGGCCTGGATTTTGCTTTCACCTCTGTAGTCGAGCTCGATTTGAGAGGTAAGACCTATTCTTGAATAAAGACTGAAGGCTTTTTTGACCCTTTACACATGCTCCCCCTCTGTTTGTGCTACCGTGAACTTAATAAACTCAGTACATAAATACCTCCAGTTAAGTACATTGGAGGAAACTTAGCTTGGATAATGAGATTGTGCAAGATCAGAATTGTCATTCGTGGCATGTGTGATACTGGTTTACTATTTACTAATTGCTTCTTAAGAGGAAGATTCATGAACATTATTTTGGCCCCCACGTAGTTTTAATGCTTTGGGATTACTGATACTTACAGAATGGTTGAACAATGCTTTTGTACTGAAGGAATTTTTTTTCCCCACTGCTAGCACATCACCCATCTCATTTGGTCCTCCTCATGTGCCTAGGAAATGGGGTGGTATTTGGATACGGAATCTAAAGCTTAAGGAGCTTAGCTGACTTACCCAGGACTGAAATCCAAGTCTGTTAATATCTTGTCCATTTCCACTTATACTACAGGGCCCTGTTGGGAATGTTTGTGGATAGTTAAAAAGTTCTCTCTCTAAATTAAAAATTTTAGATAGGTATTTAGCTGTATGTCTCTGGAGCTCCATGTGGTCTACATTAGCTTTAACTAGTTGATAGTAAAGATAGAACTAAAGGTTTTGTGTGTGTGTGTGTGTGTATCACAATAAAGAACTGTGGGACAGAGACTGATTTAGGTGACCAGATGTATGCGTGGTGTACTAAAGAAATACCAAGCAGTTTTGATTGCTTTTGTACCAGTAACCCATGGCTCCCTAGTAATTGTAAATGTAAGTTTATCTGAGCATCAAAAATTGACTCAGGAGACTGACTCCAACATTTGGAAGATACTTACTTAGTTCTTTGTAAACATTAGGTTGTTGTTTGAACTGAAGAAACAAGTACTGTGTTCTAACATCTTAGAGTAAAATCATCCATTGATTAGTAACAGCATGAGTAGACCTTACAATAAAGGATCTCTGTAGGATATGGAATAGATCTCTATGCATTTATGTAAACCTGCTTTAAACTGATTGTAGTCTTGCCAGCAATATTGGGTCACCTGTAAATGGTTCCTGTGAATCTTAATCATAAATAGTTTACAGGGAATGAGGCTGAATTAGAAATGTAGAGACCTGGCTCTTACTACTCTTTGCACCTAACATATGCATAACTGTAAACATTTGCCTTCTTTAGGCCTCTGTTTCCCATTCTATGAAATGAGATGAAAGTTCCTTAACCTTTCTGTGTCTGTTTCCTCAGTTAAAAAAGAAAGATACTGTAGTACCTAACCCATAGAATTTGTTTGAGAATTAAATGAATTAATGTGGAATACTGAGAACAATGCTTGGCACAGAGTAAGCTCTCAGTAAATGTTAGTTATTACCATTTTAATACTAATTCATAATAACATTATTAAATTTTTAAATGGTTTGATGATTTGTAAGATCCTTCCCAGGTGGCACTAAATTTATATGGGCCAGGAAAGGGCAGAGGTTGTGGGGAAATTTATCCCATATTGCATCTTCCACAAAAGGTCATGTTACCATTTTTAACCTTTGGCAGTACGTAGGACCTGAAGGAAGCCATAAGTGGTGGTTATAACATTAGGGATTTTGGATAATTTTTGTATCCTCCTTCACTCCTCAGTTGAAAATACTATAAAGCTGTAAATGTAAAGTTAAGAGGGTCTTGTCCAGACAGAGTCTTTGTAGTAAATATAAAACATCCTTTGATAATTATAAAAGGATGAGAACAGGACATTTTTATATCCCTGATTAACTCTCTGCAAAGATTTTATTTAAAAACGTGTAAAACAAGGTTCCACGTGGTTATTTATGGTTGTTTTCTCTAGACTTGAAACACACATGACGCCAGAGATGTTCCGAACACCATTGCACGAAATTGCTTTGAGCATAAAGCTTCTGCGTCTGGGAGGGATTGGCCAGTTCCTGGCCAAGGCGATCGAACCCCCGCCTTTGGATGCTGTGATTGAAGCAGAGCACACTCTTAGAGGTACCTACAAATACAGAACTACTGAGCAGCTTAATTAGACCATCTGTCTTATCCTTGCAAAAATAACATTTAAGAAATGAATCAAGAAGATACAGTCCACAGGACTGTGATAATGAAACTTCCAATGTTGTCTTAAGTACTTGGTGTGGTTAGTATTGTAAGATGAACAACATGTGGTAAGGATGGGAAGATACTGTTTTATTTTGGGGAAAAAATAGGGAAAAAAACAGGATGTCATCTGTTAAATCAGTATTTAACAATTAGAACATGAATTATGATACCCACAATACTGTATATACATTTCCTAGAACATCTATTTATGTTTTCTAATCACACTTCTTATAGACGTGGTATGGTATAGTGGGAAGAAATGTAGGCATTGGAGTCAAGGGAATCTGAACTTGAATTTTGAATCTAAACTTGTGAACTTCAGACTTTTGCTCTCCAGATTTCATTTCTTTTTCTCTAAAAATGATCAATATATAGTACTAGATTTTTATGGCATGTTAGATACGTATGCTGCTGTTGTGGTTGTTACTGTATTTGTAGATGTCTCATTGACCACTCAGCTTGACAGCCTCCAGGGTTTAATTCTGGTACCATCTTCATGCTAGGTGCTCCGGAATTTGGTTTCCTGTTTTTGAGTGAAGAGAATTATTGACTATGGTGTGGTGCTAAAAAAACAAGTTGACCTGACAAATGATGAATAATACTTCAGTGAAGTGCACTATCCTAACCTCAGTCTATAAAGAAATGTTTCCTCTTTGCCTGCGTTAAAGGGTGTTCATCACTGTTTCTGCTCACAAAGAAATATCTCCCCGCAGAGCTTGATGCATTAGATGCCAACGATGAGCTGACTCCTCTGGGACGAATCCTGGCTAAACTCCCCATTGAACCTCGTCTGGGCAAAATGATGATAATGGGGTGTATTTTCTAGTAAGTGCTTTGTTTTATTGCTGATATTAAATGGTTGAGCAGTTGACTCTTACCCCTCTCCACATAAAAATAGGATGTCAGGGAAAAGAAAAGCTAAATCCTCTGAAGTAGACCACTGGCTAACTTAGGTACTGAGAAGCACAAAATGGGAAGAAGTAACGATTCCAGTGGTTGCACACCTGGGCCCAACTCACTGGGGGAAAAAGCACAGATTTCTCAGAAGAGAAAGAAGAGAAGTGCAGTTCCTCTCAAGAAGTCCCTGAAACAAATAGCATTAGGAGACCAAGCATACATTATCAGAAGGTTTTGATGATTAAAAGATTTAGTAAGGTGGAAAAGAGAATAGGGAAGGAAAAATATAATACTTGGTCATTGTTTATGGTAAATATGCATCCATTAATATTAGCTCATCATTTATTGTCTCCCTTTCTGCTTCTGCAGAGAGCCACCGTTTTTGTTAAGCCAGTTTCAAGCACTAAGAAAGTAGTATCATAGCTAATAAAAACTGACCACAGTTGACAATAGTGCTCAAACTGTTGGAATAAAAATGTGATTTAGACTGAATTTTCCTGCATATCTTTCAGTGTGGGAGATGCTGTCTGTACCATCTCTGCTGCCACCTGCTTTCCAGAGCCTTTCATCAGTGAAGGAAAGCGACTGGGTTATATCCATAGAAATTTTGCTGGCAACAGATTTTCTGATCATGTGGCCCTTTTATCAGTATTCCAAGCCTGGGATGATGCTAGGTAAGCATTTGAAAAGGAGAGTTGTAAGATTTGGGTGAAAGTCTGGTTTTTAATCTGTATCTAGTTCTGTGGGCTTTGAGAATGACTCATATCTGTTTATTTCAGAATGGGTGGAGAGGAAGCAGAGATACGTTTTTGTGAGCACAAAAGACTCAATATGGCCACACTAAGAATGACCTGGGAGGCCAAAGTTCAGCTCAAAGAGATCCTGATTAATTCTGGGTTTCCAGAAGGTGAGACTCCCCTTCTGAAGATGTACCTGGAGTGACACCATGTAGTGCACACACACAGACAGTGCAGTACTTCTTAGGTTCAGACTTTAGCTGCTATGCTTTTCTATGTTCTCAGCTCACTCTTACTAGTTCTTTGAATTATGGTGATAAATCAGTCTTTTTTTTTTTTTTTTTGAGAGGGCATCTCTCATATTTATTGATCAAATGGTTGTTAACAACAATAAAATTCTGTGTAGGGGGGGTCAATGCTCAATGCACAATCATTAATCCATCTCAAGCCTAATTCTCGTCAGTCTCCAATCTTCTGAAGCATAACGAACAAGTTCTTACATGGTGAACGAATTCTTACATGGTGAACAGTACAAGGGCATTCATCACAGAAACTTTCGGTTTTGATCACGCATTATGAACTATAAACAATCAGGTCAAATATGAATATTCGTTTGATTTTTATACTTGATTTATATGTGGATCCCACATTTCTCCCTTTATTATTATTTTTATTTTTAATAAAATGCTGAAGTGGTAGGTAGATGCAAGATAAAGGTAGAAAACATAGTTTAGTGCTGTAAGAGGGCAAATGTAGATGATCAGATGATCAGGTGTGTGCCTATGGACTAAGTATTAATCCAGGCTAGACAAGGGCAGCAAGACATCCACGGATGCAGAAGATTTCTCTCAAAGCAGGGGGGGTGAGGTTCTGAGCCTCACCTCTGTTGATCCCCAAATTCTCACCTGATGGCCCCCCTGCGACTGTGCCTGTCTTAGGTTGTTCCTCCCTTGAGGAATCTTACCCGTCTCTGGCTAACCAGTCATCTTCCGGGGCCATACAGGGAAATGTAAAGTTGGTAAGTGAGAGAGAAGCCATATTGTTTGAAAAGGTTAGCATTTTACTTCTTTGCAGATCTATGCCCTGTGGCTTCTATGCCCAGCACTTGTCTCGAGGTATCTTTACCACCTAAAGGAATTATGATACTCGGTAAATTCAATATGAGGCACGAATTCTATTTAAGGGTTGTAATTAGGAAGGAAGAAGAAAAGCTATAGAGGTAGCATATGGAAGAAAACATGGGAGGATTGATTATTTCTTTGACATATCTTCTTGTATAGTACCTTAAGCATGTATAGGTTTTAAACTACTAACTAACTTGCACTCACATATTAACATAATAGGAATACGGTGACATAAACAAAGCAAATCTATAATTACCATCCATCTCCAGTGAAGCCAAGAAAACCATTTAGGCACCCTAGGCATTTGTGAAAATTTGTCTATGATGTGATGGATATTGTCCAACTGTACTTGAACAGTCTGAGAGAAATCAGACAAATTAAAGCAGCCCATTTCTGGGATCTGTTCACATCCCATATGTTCTTTTAACCGTAGATAGTCTATAGTCATAACATTTTGGAGTGCTACAACTTGCACCCCTCCCAACTCCTGGTTGAGTTCCAACAGTACAGATCCGGTCAAATTCGTTGTCTCACTGTATGCACATGCCAGCCTAGACATCTCCCTCCTCATTCCAATGGCAAGTCCAGGAAATGGTGGGGTGGATGCAGCCACAACCGCAGCATCGTCCGGATCCCTGTGGAGGCTTTTTGATGATCATCCCCCGGCACAAGTCCTCCAGAGAGTGCTGATGCCGGAAGCTCCTCCTCATATCGTATCTTAGTTCATTTTCTGGGTAGCCAAGCTAGGCCTTGATCTTCTGTTAGTCCATTTTTGGGTTCTGTAATTCCGCTGCTGTTTTGTTCCTTCAGTTTTTCCTTTGTTCCTATACTCCTCAGATGAGTGAAATCATTTGGTATTTCTCTTTCTCCGCTTGGCTTATTTCACTGAGCATAATACTCTCCAGCTCCATCCATGTTGCTGCAAATGGTTGGATTTTTCCACTTATGGCTGAGTAGTATTCCATTGTGTGTATGTACCACATCTTCTTTATCCATTCATCTACCGATGGACATTTAGGTTGCTTCCAATTCTTGGCTATTGTAAATAGGGCTGCGATAAACATAGGGGTGCATCTGTCTTTCTCAAACTTGATTGCTGCGTTCTTAGGGTAAATTCCTAAGAGTGGAATTCCTGGGTCAAATGGTAGGTCTGTTTTGAGCATTTTGATGAACCTCCATACTGCTTTCCACAATGGTTGAACTAATTTACATTCCCACCAGCAGTGTAGGGGGGTTCTCCTTTCTCCACAGTCTCGCCAACATTTGTTGTTGTTTGTCTTTTGGATGGCAGCTATCCTTACTGGTGTGAGGTGATACCTCATTGTAGTTTTAATTTGCATTTCTCTGATAATTAGCGATGTGGAGCATCTTTTCATGTGTATGTTGGCCATCTGTATTTTTTAGAGACCTTTTTTAGAGACCTGTCTGTTCAGTTCCTCTGCCCATTTTTTAATTGGGTTATTTGTTTTTTGTTTGTTGAGGCGTGTGAGCTCTTTATATACTCTGGACGTCAAGCCTTTATCGGATCTGTCATTTTCAAATATATTCTCCCATACTGTAGGGTTCCTTTTTGTTCTATTGATGGTGTCTTTCGCTGTACAGAAGCTTTTCAGCTTAATGTAGTCCCACTTGCTCATTTTTGCTGTTGTTTTCCTTGCCCGGGGAGATATGTTCAAGAAGAGGTCACTCATGTTTATGTCTAAGAGGTTTTTGCCTATGTTTTTTTCCAAGAGTTTAATGGTTTCATGACTTACATTCAGGTATTTGATCCATTTTGAGTTTACCTTTGTATATGGGGTTAGACAATGGTCCAGTTTCATTCTCCTACATGTAGCTGTCCAGTTTTGCCAGCACCATCTGTTGAAGAGACTGTCATTTTGCCATTGTATGTCCATGGCTCCTTTATCAAATATTAATTGACCATATATGTTTGGGTTAATTTCTGGAGTCTCTAATCTGTTCCACTGGTCTGTGGCTCTGTTCTTGTGCCAGTACCAAATTATCTTGATTACTATGGCTTTGTAGTAGAGCTTGAAGTTGGGGAGTGAGATCCCCGCTACTTTATTCTTCTTTTTCAGGATTGCTTTGGCTGTTCGGGGTCTTTGGTGTTTCCATATGAATTTTTGAATTATTTGTTCCAATTCATTGAAGAATGTTGCTGGTAATTTGAGAGGGATTCCATCAAATCTGTATATTGCTTTGGGCAGGATGGCCATTTTGACGATATTAATTCTTCCTATCCATGAGCATGGGATGAGTTTCCATTTATTAGTGTCCCCTTTAATTTCTCTTAAGAGTGACTTGTAGTTTTCAGAGTATAAGTCTTTCACTAATTCAGTCTTTTTATAAAGGAAGCAAAAGGTAATGATGCTGCAGTTGCAATGTAGTACACAGATGATTAATGGCTGTTTTAAGAATTGTGCTAGTTGGGAGGTTTTTTTAAAAAAAAAAAAAACATTTTGAATACTGATTCAGCTTTTAGCACTTTCCGGATGAGCAGTTATTGAATAATTTCAAATAGTGGTTTTGAAGTGATTATCTGTCTTGCTGTTTTGATCATTTTTAGATGTGAGGTCTACATATTTTTAAATTTTAAGTGGGTTTTAGTGTAGAGAGAGGTTGTTGTAAGTGGTGTAGAAACAGAAACCAGCTATTCATTTCTTTTATGAAGATGAGCTATTGTACTTTTCTTCTCCAACTAGATTAAGAGACAGTTAGTCCCTGAAACATCAAGAGCTAGAACACATACCAGAAATGGCTGTTCAGTTGAGAGAGAAGGTAGTTAGACAAGATGGCAAATTTTTAAAGAATATGATCTAAGTAACAAAGTAGTTCTCTTCTGTTGTGAACTGACTTGTGATTTTTGTTATATCAAAATTAAAAGGGAAGAACATTTTTTGTATGCTAGAATCCTCACAACAGTCCCGCAGTACAGATATTATTCTGTTTTATAGATGAGGAAACTGACAAGGAAGTGTAAATTATTTGTCTGGACTAGTCCAATGGTTATAAGACTACAGCTCAGGCTTGCCTAAGACAAAAAATATAGCCATGTTCTTAGCACTCACCACCGTTCTTTGCAAACTGTGATGAAGTCCTCATAAGCACAGTCTGGGGGGAACCATCAGCCCTCTTTCTACTGGGCCCCCCTTGAATTGTCTCATCATGCCATCTTCTCCAGACAGTTAAGAGAAGTAGATGGAATACTTTGTGGTCCTATCACTCCAGCTCTTAATTCTGAGAGTAAGTGATTAATTGGGGTTTTTTTTAAGTAACCGTTCTGAGCTTCTTTCATGGTGGAGCCCAGAAGCGGATGCAAACATTGCAGTTTCCTTACTGTGGGGACTGCAGCAGAACCTCCTTGAACTTAACTCTGGGTGCGAGAGTTCTGAAAAGAACGGAAATTATGTTTATTTGAAAAAAAGAGGTTTGGGAATGAGTTAGTTCTCCTAATTCATAAATAGTTTATGTGCAATGTGGGGATTAGTGAGGTAATCTGATTTTTTTTTCTCCATTCCTCTTAACAGATTGTTTATTAACACAAGTGTTTACTAACACCGGACCAGATAATAATTTGGATGTTGTTATCTCTCTCCTGGCCTTTGGTGTATACCCCAATGTGTGCTATCATAAGGAGAAGAGAAAGATTCTCACCACTGAAGGGCGTAATGCACTGATCCACAAGTCATCTGTTAATTGTCCTTTTAGCAGCCAAGACATGAAGTACCCATCTCCCTTCTTTGTATTTGGTGAAAAGGTAAGAAAGGATTAGAGAAGTTTACACTGAAGATTCAGATTGTTTTTATTGATGTGAAGTGGGAACATGAAATTAACTTTCAAAGCATGATTCATTATCATGATATGGTCATTGCTTGGCAGTGAAATGTCAGCTCTTTCCTCTTGCCCTTTCTCCATCTGCAGATTCGAACCCGGGCCATCTCTGCTAAAGGCATGACCTTAGTCACCCCACTGCAGCTGCTGCTCTTTGCCTCCAAGAAAGTCCAGTCTGATGGGCAGATTGTGCTTGTAGATGACTGGTATGGATTTCCAGATGTGAACTCCAAGCTGAATTCTTAAAATTGAGACATAATAGAATTCATCTAATCTAATGTAATCTGTGAAACAAAGCATGGCAGAATTTGATGGCACAAATGAGGTGCTTTATAACATTTGTGTTTTTGAAGCAAGTAGTATATCTTGATAGTATTGTTCATACTTGGTAGTAAGTTTTGAATAGACTCTGCCAGCAGAAGCAGGTGCACTAGGCATTGGAGCCGCATCTACCACCATAGAAATTAGAACCTAATGGAGGTTGGTTACCTCTTCCATGTATCGTATATACATTGGTTAGAGACTAGTGAGAAGCACTTTGTAATCACTTGGCAAAAATGGAGTAGAGCTCAATGGACATCAGTAGGCTCAGTCATATTTTCGACAACTTAAAAACTCCCAACTACTTGAGTCTCTTAATTCATTCTTTTATTGGAAGCCGAGTGATTTTGCTTGATATACTTTATGGTTTACAAGTCCTGTCAGTAACGAGCAGTAAGTTTTAAGAAGTTACCATAGATTATTATTCTCATATTCACATAAGTCTGGGACCATTACAGAGGTAGAAAGTACTGGTATTTGGTAAGAAGTTAAATTCATTCCATCACTTGCCATGTGTAAGGTTGAGAGATAATAATCTTTTTCTGTATGTATCCTTGTCATTTTTTTATTGTTTTTTTCTATTTTAGGATCAGACTGCAAATATCTCATGAAGCTGCTGCCTGTATCACTGCTCTCCGGGCAGCCATGGAGGCTCTGGTTGTTGAAGTAACCAAACAGCCTGATATCATCAGCCAGTTGGACCCTGTTAATGAACGTATGCTGAACATAATCCGTCAGATCTCTAGGCCTTCTGCTGCTGGTATCAACCTTATGATTGGGAATACACGGTGAGTACCACAGTAACTTAACTTCTCTTTGAACTCAGCAAAGGATGGTAATCTTACACTGGCCCAAAATTCCCAGAGTTAGTTGATAGAAGCCTCTTTATTTCAGTTAAAATTCTAGGCAAACACTGAGTATGAAATTTAATGCTGATTAACACACTGAGAAAAAAGGATGTTAGTTTTGTCTCTGAGTTCATGTTAGAGATAGAAAGGGACCTTAAAAGTACATATAGAGTTCAGAGTAGGTCACCTAACGGAAGTGACAGAGCCCAGACAGTCCTTTCCACAGCACTGTTTTCTTAAAGAAGTGTTGACGGATGTATAGTGCGTGGGGGGCACGGGGAGGGCTGTGCAACACAGAGAAGACAAGTAGTGATTCTACAGCATCTTACTATGTTGATGGACAGTGACTGTGAAACGGGTATGTGGGGGGGACTTGGTGAGGGAGGGAGCCTAGTGAACATAATGTCCTTCATGTAATTGTAGATTAATGTTACCAAAATACAAAAAAAAGGTGTTGACGGGAGGTTAAATTATTACTTAATGCATCAGGGTTTACCTTAGGGAAATTCAAGAATGTAAATACTTTAAAGAGAAATTCAATGTCTCTTAATTCTTGGAATGTTTTATTTGCTTCCATGTTTTTCACCTCTTAAAAATTTTCTTAGCCTACAGTTTTTTATTTGGAAATATTTGATAACTGCTGAAGGCAGATCAGTATATTGAATACCCATACAGTCTCTTAGGTCAGGTTCACTTAATTGTCAGCGTTTTGTGACACTTGTTTTCATATACATATCACACACATCTACTTGTGGTTAAGTTGCAGAGGTTAACATCAGTGTGCTTCATGTATCTTTTAAGAATATAGCTACAATATCATGATCACACCCTAAAATTTTAATTGTTACAGTAATGATATCCAATATACAAACATGTTAAAATATTTTTAGTTATCCAAAGATACCCTTTAATCTCCCCATCAAGGATCACTTATGGTATTTGTTACCATTTTAATATATAGACTTTCTGGGTGCTTTACGGATTCCCATTTTGCTGTAACTGAGTTATATTTTAAAATTTATTAATTAAACTTGTGGTACTTAGTGTGTGACAGGTGTTGTGCCAAGTGCTTTTCTTATACTAACTTTAACATTTGATCTACCTCTAATGTAGATGGATCATTTATCCCCTTTAATATGAATAAGGAAACTAGGCACAGAGAAGTCAGGACCCAAGGCTGTACAGTGAATGGTATTCAAACTCATGCAGCATAGTTCCTGAAAACAGTGCTCTCATTTATAATGCTGTACTGTGGTCCTCCCAGTGGGTCTGGTGTATAGAAGAATTATTTAAAACAGTCTTCAGAGACAAAGATTTAAAGTAAATGTCTTAGGCACATACAAATGCAGTGCTCATAGGTGTTTAAAGAGGTTACTTTTGGCAGGAGATGTGGTGATCAAGGAAGAGCTTTATGTATAATCTGCTCTATGGAGGACAAAGGTCCAGAAAGGAAAGATAGGATTAATATAAGAAAGAATTTAGGATTCTTCTTAAGTTCTAGCAGGGCCAAACTGAAACAGGGAGAAGTGAATAGATGAGACAGAGTTGTAGTAGAGTCCATACAAATCAGTTATGGATTAAAATGGGGGAGCAGTGCAGTGAAGGAATGAAGACAGGTCCTAGCCATATTTCTGACTTGGACAGCTGCTGAACTGGGAGTGCTTGTCTCTGAGGAAAGCTGCACAGGAGGACTAAGCAGTGTGGGGTACTTTGAAGTTGTTGGTGAGACGTCATGATACTTGAAATTTCTCATTACCCCTCATTTTCCTTGTTTGCCATCTGCAGTAGATTTAGTCGTAAACAAATTACCAAAGACATTTTCCCAGAAACATATTTCAGAGTTAATGCAGGAAAATATTGGGTGATAAAAATCAAATAATTTATTGCCAGCTCCAGGAGCTTCTTCCTAACATATTAGTGATTTCTTAGAATGCTATATGGTTGAACTCAGTGCAAGACAACTCACTTTACAGTTGCAAGGACATACTGACAAAATTTAAAGTCTTGGAGATGAACCAGAAAGAACTTAAGAAAAACAGATGGTCTCAGTTGGTGCAGCCTTCTCTCTCTCTTCTGGAGTAGTTGACTTATTTCAGTTTGTATCTGTGCATTTGATTTCATTCACCTTATGCAATAATTTTAAAAAATATATGACTGTTTTAATTTGTGATTAGTTGAGAAGTATTAAAGATGCTTTGCTAAAGTGGTGGTTTTGTGCTTTTCCTAGGTATGGAGATGGCCCACGTCCTCCCAAGATGGCCCGATATGACAATGGAAGTGGCTACAGAAGGGGAGGTGCTGGCTATGGTGGAAGCTATGGGGCCAGTGGAGGCTACGGAGGTGGTGGTTACGGTGGCAGCTCCAGCTCCTATCGGGGAGGGTATGGTGGAGGTTACAGAGGCGGTCCCCGAGGTGGCTACAGAGGTGGCTCAGGGGGAGACTACAGAGGGTCTAGTGGAGGAGGGTACAGGAGATCTGGGGGATTCCAGCGAGGAGGAGGTGGCAGGGGGGGCTATGGGAGTGGATACTTTGGACAAGGAAGAGGTGGTGGCTATTAAAGCCTGGTTATGTTGGTACCCATGCATGGACAGAAAAAAAGTGCATGCTGTTTTCCCAAGTTGTTTATTTGTTGCCAGTAAGTGAACCCATTGTCCACCAATTCTGTGTTTCATTGTAGTTTAAGGAAACAAGCATCTAGATACACTAGGATTTTGTTTATATTATGTAAAGTACAGTGATCTATTGCAAAAGTACTACAGTTTGTATTTTTTTTCTTTAAGGAGTAAAGATTTGCCTTTAAAATTAAGTTGATATTTTCTTGCCTTTAGTTTAATATAATAGGAAATAAAGCATTACATTGAATACTATATGTGTAGTTGTTGATCTCACATGTTACAATAATTCTATAATGTTAATTACATCTGTTAGCTCTAAACATCAGAGGAAAAACTGTACTCTGTTTTCAAAAGTACACCAAGTGATGTTACTACTTATAGTAGTTAGAATAAATAGCCTTGAAATAGAAATGTTACTCTTGCAGTAAATACTGGTCAGTACACAATTTCACATGGATCACTGCATCTGAATAAAACTTTTGACCTAGGGCTGAACATTTTGGTTTTCTAAAAACCCAGCACTAAGGTCAACATTCCCTTTTCTAAGTTAGTTTCTGGTGTAAAAATTAATTTTAATTAGAATTAAAAAATTCACAAAATTCTTAAAGATAGTAGGCAAAAAATGAAGGTAAGTCAAAGTTTCACCAATGCATAAAATTTAGATATTTGAGAAATCCATTGTAAAGTGTTGTAAGTGTATAATCATCTCTACTAAACTAGCTTCATACCCTTTGAAATATGTTAGTATACTTATATTAGATGTATATAGATAATGCTGTCATGTGGGTGGCCTTCTATTTTGTCTGTATCCTTTTCAAAATCTTCTATGTGTGTCCTCTAGAGCACCTTAATGTTGATACACTGATGACTCCTTTCTCTTTACAGACTTTCATCTGTATCTCCAACTGATATTTCCTTTCTGAGCATCATACCCTATAAATATAATTGCTTACTGAACGTACATTTCTGTTTAGATAGCCCATAGAAATAAAAAACTCAGCACTTGTAGAACTAAAGAAAACCACCTAATTCACCCTATGCCCTATACGCTGTTTCTTGTTCAGTTTTGTCTTTTTAATAAAAAATAGGGGTTGCAGCTACTTATTTGCCAAAGCCACATATATTACTGCATATAGTCAGTTTCTATTTCCAAAACACCTTCCAGTTATGCTTTCATAAACCAATGCCTCTGTTCTATTCAGGCCATCACTAACTTGGATGTATGACACAAGAACCTCTTTACTGATCTTCCTGTTTACAATCCATTCACCACCCACAGCTATAGTAAACATTCCCATCAAATCTTCTATCACCACCATCCCTTCCTGGCTTAATAGTGGATCCTAGTGTCACTGGGGTTGGTCCTGGTGGAGGAAGCTTCTCATTGGGATAAAGGCCAAACTCCTTTCTTATCCCCTCAATTGCATGCAACAGCCATACTGAACTTCTAACCTTATCAGTGGACTGTGCTTTCCCTCACTTTACACATGTGAAAACTCCATAAAAGGTATAAATTTAATGTCTTGCTTGGCTGGTACTCACCTTCCAACAACTTCAACTAGAAATGAGAAACAAAAGATGGGCAAAAATGGCCAAAAGTGATGTCAGACTACATTCTCTAACGCTTGAAAGAAGCACTCAGACATAGTTCTGATAATCTTATAATTTCAGCTAAAAAACTAAGGAAATCCCTGTGCAGATTTCTAGAACTCTGTGTGCAGCTCCCACCTCTCTATTCTCCCTCAGGAATTTAGGTGTTTTTCTCTAAACTCCAGCTTCTGTCCCTTTAATTTTGTGAGATTGCTATCCTCTGCTGGGGTTCATTCTCCCTCCACCATAATCCAGAAAGTGTCTCCGCCAGAACATGAGGGCGATCTGAGGGCTCATCCCATTTGCTGAAAGCACTTAATTCATATATAAGTATATATATATATATTTATCCGTGTGTGTACATTTTAAATAGTTGGTTTTCTAGAGGGAAATGAAATACCAGGTAGAATCAGTTGTAAGTGGAAACCAACTTAAATAAATCAAAGTTGTCAAATAACCCATTATAACATCCAGAAGTCATTCCTTTGAAGGAGTGATCAGACTTACGGAGCAGAAGGCTACAGGGGTGTAATTTTGTGGTATATTAATACCTGGAGATATCAACCAGTGTGTGTGTTTCTCAACCATTCCTCTACAGTCTGCCTAGAACAGAGAATATTCAGTTTAAGGGATGTTGCAGCAGGTGTGATGGTTAGAAAGTTTTATCCAAAACAAGAGCTGATACACCCCTCTCCCACCCAGGAGATGGAATTAAAAGGGGCTGGATACAGTAGGGGGAGAGACTTTGGGAGGAATGTGAAAAGGTTGTAAAGTTGCCGCTTGTCATTACCGCCTGTCACCATGCACATCGGGGTTTGGGAATATAGTGAGAGTTGGCACAAAATTGGGTCTGCTTTGTGGTTCTAACTGAAATCTGTAACATGCATCACTTCCCAATTTGGGTGTCTCACAAAGGGCAAGTTGATCTAAAATCAGAGCTACTTCTCTCTTTGTGCTGCCGAGGAATGCCTCTCAGTCCTTCAGTTTGTAGCCATTTGCCACTTCACTGCTTCTACTTAAGTAACGTAAGAAGCTCCAGCATTGTGGTTTCCATTCTGCTCTTCAGTTGAGACTATCCCAGCTGCTACTAGCATGGCAATGGAGCAAAGGACATACCCACTTCTCCAGCCTCTTACAAAAAGTAAAAAGGGGTTTGAAGTCATCCTTTTTCGATCCACATCAACGCCACCCTTCTAATCTTGATTTGTCCAGTCTTAGAATCAACATGTTCATCCCTAGCAGCAACTGTGATGAGATGACCTTAAAAGTCCTGAATTATTTTAAGTCATTACTTGAAAAAAACAGTACAGTGCGGGATGTAATGGTTATTAAAACCCACTGCTGTACTCCAAGAAATTACAGTCTAGTAGGAAAGCCAGATAATGTGCTCAAAAGGGAAGGGCAGAGCAGAAGTATGGAGCCATCCCCCGTCAGGTTCTAAATTAGAATCTCTTAAATGTGTACTGTATGAGCTATGCATTGGATAGTTGGTCCTCGTGAAGGAAGCTTCTCTTAAATCCCATTTAAGGAGTACAACTAGAATTTGCCTTCCTTTGACCTAGAAAGTTGGTTAAGATAGTGGTAGCCAGAATAATGGTTCCCCAAAAGTTGTCCATATTCTATCTCCAGAACTGTGAATACTGGCAAAAGGGGCTTTGCAGATGTGATTAAAGTTAGGACCTTGAAATTAGAAATTTAGATTATCCACAAAGGCTCAGTTTAATTACAAGACCTTAAAAGTAGAAGAGGGAGGCAGAAAAGTGGGTCAGGGAGACAAGACCGAAGAGGCAGGAGAAATTCAAAGCAGGAATCCCTTGTTGCTGATTTTGAAGATGGAGGAAAGACCCCAGGAATGCGTTAGTCATTAGAAGCTGGGAACAGCCTTCAGCTGCCAAACATCAAGGAAATGGATCTTATCTAATCCAAAAACCGAAGGAACTGAATGCTGCCAACAATCCAAATGAGCAAGGAAACAAATCCTCTGGAGCCTCCAGAAAGAAGGCCAGCCCTGTCAACACCTTCATTTTAGCCCAGGGGGACCCATATCAGAGTTCAACCTACAGAACTATTAAGATTATAAATTGGTTTTGTCTAAGCCTGTAAAGTTTTGGGAATTTGTTATGATGGAAAAAGTAGGGGTTGGAAGGTGAAGGAGGAAAACTTTGTGAAAGATCAAATCTCTAGGCAATTTTAAAAACACTTTGTGCATGCGTTAGGGATATGAGAATAGGAAAAAACTACTGGAGTGAGCCTGAGAAAAGAGAAATGGGTTGGAAACCAAAGCAGCAAACAGAAGAGGCACAGGACCAGTGAGTGGCTAGTTCGCTCTTGCAAAGATACTGCCCTCTGCTCACACACAAAAGCCTATTTCGTCCATCACCTATTCCTCCTGAAGCCAAAAACGGAGGTGGAGGAAGAGGCTTGAAAAGGAAAATCCCCACTCTTACAGCTCATTAAATTAGTTATAAAAAGATTGTTCTTGGTAAGGCTTTCACAGACCATCCCTGGAATTACCTGTCACCCAGCTAGCAAGACCTGTTACATTTTTTTTAAAAAGGACAGGACTGGTCAGTGAAACACTGAAGAACAACCATGCCTTTGCCTTATTCAGCTTCTCAGGCTCAAGAGTCTGGCAATACAGGGTAACACAAAGTGAAAGTCAAATTGAGGGAGGAAAAGTCAGTGCTTGAGCCCGAGTGTTCATTTCCTTTTACATACTAAAAATCAATATAAGCTCTGTTGTGGGAAAAAAAATTTTCAGAGGACAGGCACATGGCCATCCAATTTAAAGGTTATATTTTGTAGCTTCATTTGCAGATAGTGTAGGCCATGTGATTAGATTCCAACTGGAGAGAGGCATGAAAGTTGAAATGTGTGTAACTTTTTAGAAAGGCCCTTCTCTTCTTGGCTTGAATTTAGATATAATGGCTGAAACAATTGCTATCTTGGGCCATGTGGTGAAAAACACAATGGTAAAACAAGACAAGAAACTTAAATTTCTAACATGGAACAACTACCTACCAGCCACCTAGCCCTATACCGAGTACCTTTGGACTTCTTTTTTTGTTTGTTTTTGAGAGGGCATCTCTCATATTTATTGATCATATGGTTGTTAACAACAATAAAATTCTGTATAGGGGACTCAATGCACAATCATTAACCCCAAGCCTAATTCTCAACAGTCTCCAATCTTCTGAAGCATAACGAACAAGTTCTTACATGGTGAACAAGTTCTTACATAGTGAATAAGTTCTTACATGGTGAACAGTGCAAGAGCAGTCATATCACAGAAACTTTTGGTTTTGATCACGCCTCATGAACTATAAACTCAGGTCAATTATGATTCTTCGTTTGATTTTTATACTTGATTTATATGTGAATCCCACATTTCTCCCTTATTATTATTATTATTATTTTTTTTTTAAATAAAATGCTGAAGTGGTAGGTAGATGCAAGATAAAGGTAGAAAACATAGTTTAGTGCTGTAAGAGGGCAAATGTAGATGATCAGGTGTGTGCCTGTAGACTGTTAATCCAAGCTAGACAAGGGCAACAAAACATCCACGGATGCAGAAGATTTCTCTCAAAACGGGGGGTGAGGTTCTAAGCCTCACCTCTGTTGATCCCCAATTTCTCACCTGATGGCCCCCCTGTGACTGCCTGTCTTAGGTCGTTCCTCCCTTGAGGAATCTTACCCACCTCTGGCTACCTTTGGACTTCTTGAATGAGGGAGAAACACATTTCTATATTGTCTACCTCTCTTTATTTTGGATTTCCTCGTTTCCTGCAATTAAGCCTAATATTTAATATACTTTGTCCTACCTTATTCCAGTTACTACCACAGATAAATTTGAATGAATCAGGAAATTGGCTATAAACTTTATTATTTTCTATTCTCTATGTAAACACCTAATGCTTCTTATTAAACTGAGAGTGTTAAAAACAGTGTTTACAACCACATTTGGAACTAAATAATGATTATGGTAGTACATTATACTAAAAATACACTAAATACCACTAAATTACATACTTTAAAAGGGTGAGGTTTATGATGTGTGAATTATATCTCAAAACTTATTAAATGTTAAAATGAATCAATGAATAAGGATTAAAATAGTTATAAATATTTTAAAATTAAGTTTTGAATTTAAAACTACGATTTCTGTGGGATATGAGAATTATTAAATATCTGAAATAGAAAACTTTAACATAAATCCAGATGCTTCAACTTGTGACTATTCTGATATCCCCCTTTATGTTTGCTTCTATCTTATTATTATTCATTTCCAGGTTCAGATTTTGCATTACTTTAGAGAGCATATTATCTTTTTTATCTCCTGAAGCAGCCCCTTTGTTGAGAGCTTCTTCTGCTACAATAAAACACTGTTGAGTTGGTTGAAGAATGCTTACTCCATAGCCATTGTTGTTGTATATATGATTATTAGTCATCTTCAGTTTGGGTTCTGGAAGAACCTGTTAAATTATTCAAGGAAATTAGTTTTTTCAGTTATTTCTACAAAAAAAAATATGGACTAACATGTAATAAACTAGAATTTATTCTTGGGTTTATAGGTTTCTTTAAAAGAACTGATTCAGTTTTGAAAGTTATTTTCCTTACACTGATTAATGTAATATAACTACAAAAATGTTTAACATGGAAATATTAAATGAAGTTTTCATTTTATTTTTATCAGCTGTTGATAAAAGTAACTACAATGAGGATAGCTTAGCTATATCCCATGAAGCTGACTTTTAAAATAAAACATAAATATTAAAATAATTTCAGATAAAATGATAAGCATGAAAATAATTTCAAATAATGATATGTAAACGAGTTCTAGGAAAAAAACTTCATTGAATACACAAGTCTAGAGCAGGACCTAGGAAGGTAGGATTTACAGAAGTAGAAAGGAATGGGAAAGCATTTCACTTATAAAATTATTGTTAATGTTTTAATTGGTTGCTTAAATTATTTTACAAAGTTTGAAAATAAGACAAATACTTCTCAAATAGTTATTATTCTCTTAATTTGCTTTACTTTCCAAAATGTATTACAGATCTGCTCAGTGAAAAATCCAAAACGTTTTTATAAAAGCAAAACTTACCCACTTTCTCATAGTCACTTATTTGCTAAGAATTTAAGTTGAAATTATTAAATTATAAGACTAAACTTGTTTCCTATCAACCATCATTTAAACCGTACTATTTAAACTGTACATACTTTGTCATATCAGTGATAACTTAGACTAAATTTTAAAGACTTAGTATATTTATGTTATTTATAATTCTATATTAAGAAATATGAGGATACCTTCATATTAACTCCACCTAAGGTGCTTTTTGAACTGTCACTAGTTCTAAGATTATTACAGTGATGAATTTCATTCCTTTCCAAAATGGCTGTGCTCCCAGGATATAATTCAACACCAGCACCCTGTAAATTAAAGGCAAATAAAACAATCTATGAGACACACACATACTTCTCCAAAATTTTCTTTAAGATTTGAAAATTGTAATTGTATATGAACACTCTAAGTACACTGAGTTACATGAGTAGACAGTGAATGCAACAATTATTGTAGAGATCATGTTTTAAAATGTTGAAAATTAATATTTGTTACAGAATCATTAATTCTAGCAGAAAGGTTGAAGTCTAAAAGAGCTGAAAATCTCTTTAAGGAATTCTTTTCAAAAGTTACAAAAATTTATACATACTCTGAACCCCTCATAATGCTGCTAAAGCCAATTTTCTTATTTTAGTGGAAATTTTAAAAAAGTCATTCTATAAAAAGGTCCTTTTATTTTTCTTACTGTAATCTTTTTATTTCAATTTTCCAGTCCTTTAATGATCTTTGTGATTGTTATCTGAAGGCTCAAGTTGTCAGAACTAATGCAATATCAGCAATGTCTGATAGCGGAATGCATAGTTATTTTTAAATAAAACATCAAGTAACTGACTCATGATCTGTTTTATAGACATTGATTCCTGGACTTTTAAAAAAATCTCAATATTTCCTTAGTTTGTACTTAGGCTGTTCATTTCCCTAAGTTTTGCCAGTTTCTAAGCTTAATTATAATGCAATTCAAAGAAGTAATTGTTATCCTTTGTTTGCATATTAAGATCACTCAAAATTATCTATAATCACATAAAGCCATAGTTGTAAAATGGAATACCTGGGCACCAGTTATTTCACTGTCTGTAATTGTCAGAGCAGCCCCTGTAAGAACACACACTCCTGTTCCTTCACATTTTAATACACAGTTTTCTAGAGTCATGTGACCAGACTCCACCACCACAATACCATCAACTGTCCCTTGTTGTATCAAAGATAGATGCATTAGTTTCACACTGTCAGCTTTGGACACCACAAAACTGTCATGAGAAGGTTCAGAAGTAATAACAATTTCCTCTCTCTTTCCAACTCCTGATTCACAGGGACAAAAAAAACAATTAAATCAGTAATTCCAAAGCTTAAAGCCCTTAGTTCATTCAATAATACTTGCTGTTACTAAGTTTCTCTTTTAACATATTTCGAATAAAATAATATATGTAATCAGTTAACTAATTAGGTACTTCACTATAATATTTTGTTCATATTTTGATGTCATGATGGAAGAATCTAGGTTTATAATCAATCTAAATGTACTTAAGGTATTTATTCAACATACTCATTCTACTACATATTTCCCTAAATTATATTTACAAAGTGTATAAGAGACAAAAAGTATCTTACTATAACCTAGTTTCAAAATAATAAATTACCATAACTAACAAAAGACAGTCAGAGACTCTTGCATTACAAGATTAATATTCATAGTTTTGCTTTAAAGTAGTCAAATCATCAATCCAAAATTAACATCAGTCCAAAAATAAGAGGCTGGATCTTGAAGAAGTCTACAAGTTTTAAAATTACAAATACAATCTTTAGTTCAGCAAAATACAACTGATTTTGTTCATCAAAATCTAGTAAAAGTTTTGCTTAATTTTTGAATTGATGTACACAGTTTAAGTCACCTGTTCTTTCCTTTTTGCTGGACAGTGGGAATATCCTTACTTCAGTGTAAAAGGGTAGAAATAAAATTACTAGATATGTTCAGAATCTAAAGAAATTTAGTAAATTCTGCTTTTCTACTTCTCTTTTAGCAAGTCTGCATGTAAATTAACATTTTTGAGAAAATGCTGAGTATATTTTAATATAGCCTTACATTTGGGTTTTCCTACAAAAGTGATATGAAGTACAGCGGAGACATGAGAAAAAAGTAGTTTGGGTAAAAACATGGATGGAGCTAACAGAAAATATTACTACCAGGTTTTTGTTTTTTGCTTTTTTTCTGGTTTAGAATCTATGCTTTAGTATTATATTATCATGGGGAGAAACTAGTCTCATTGATTAGTTTTCTCTGGTATATATGTTCAGATGAAGTCACCTGTGCAGATAATATACTCAACAGATGAGAAAAATATCAATTGTAAAAGGCATATAAGGGATTTTTGTGATACATAAACTTTGTTCTAATTTCTAATAATTTATTAATGTTTACAATACACAATTTGTCCATTATAATATGCATTGCTATAAAAAGATTGCAAACTGTCTTGCTGACCCTTTATAATGATGTCATCAGTCAATAAAGCGAGATTAAAAGCTTGATATTCTCCTGGAAAAATAACCACTGTATCTCCGCTGTAACAGCCATCCAGAGCCAAATCCAAGTCGTCGTGCTGCTGGATAAGTGTGTCTGAAGCTAAGTCTTTTACCTGAAAAGAATGAGAGCGTGGACCTTCAGCAATAGGTAAAACTGAAACAAGTCATTTTAATTAGTTAACTTGTTGATAACATCTCCTTTTTCCAAAGACGTACCTTGTATACTACACTGTATGTATTTATGTTCATTAAATGCTCAAAGTATCAGCCTATCAATTAAGAGAATGATGAAATGAGATTTTCTTCACAACACTAATCTTTTTACAGCTATTAAATACTGCATGCCAGAAGTCATATTTTGAACTTTACATAATACCTCCTAAGCCTCACAACAGTTCTTGGATGTAAAGTATTATTTCTTATCCCCTTATAAAGTTAAGAAAATTGAAACTCGGAGATTAAATGATTTGCCAAAGGACACAGTGAGTGTGAGGCTAAGCTTTATTTAGATCCAGGTCTTTATGGTGACAGATTTCTTTTCAATATAGTACTTTGTTTCCATTAACTCAAACTAACCTACAACATTGGTAAATCAACAAAACTTTGTATGTTAAAGATTCTAGAACTAAAACCAAAAAGTATGAGGAATTTGCATTGGGAATAGAAAAGAGGAGAGAACGTCATTATTAGTACCATGAGTGAGGAACTTCAAAAATAAAATTTGGAAACTAAAAATTTATCCTGAAAAAATGTCCTTTCTTTTATTTCAACAGAAATGGCATTATCATTCACATACCTTTTTACTTATTGTATAAGTGGCACTTGTAATAAAAAACATAGAAAATGAAAGAACACAAAAAAATGGAAATTTTAACCTGCACATTTTTGCCTAAATAAAAGTCTGTTCACACAGATATGTCCTTCCAGTCTTTTCCCCATGCATATATTCATTTATTTATAATGCCAACATGTCATACCATACATGTTTATGGCTTTGAATCCTGATTTTTCATTACATTCTATCCCATTTCCCCATATCTTTAAATATACTATCAAAGCCTAATTTTAACAGCTATATAATATATCATATCAATGAATCATAATTTAATTATGATCTTCTTACTCTTAATTAGATGGCTTATAATTCTTTCCATATCAAGAAATTAGCACAAATATCCTTAAGCACATCTCTAGGTATTTCTTTAGGCTAATTTACTAGATAGGGAATTACTGAGTCTAAGTCATAAAATATTGTAAGTCTGATGGATACATATTGCTACGTTACCCTCCAGAAAAGTTTAACCAATTAAAACGTGATTTGAAAATTCATTTTGCTTCAAACTCATCAGCATGGGGTAGCTTTTAAGTTTATAAATATTTGCCACTTTACTAAGCAAAAATCCTCACTGCCCATTTTAATTTCCATTCCTTTGAATAAGCAAGAGTGAACATTTTTCCACATATATATGAAACTGATCATCTTCACTAAATCAGCAAGCCAATACATTCATTTTTGCTGGCTTTATATATTATATACTCTAAATACTTTGGTGGTAGTGCAAGGATTACCTCTGTAGATAAATAATTTAGAAGAACTCTAGAATCTGTCTCAGTTTTACTCACTGAAACAGGAAATAAAAGAGAGAAAAAAAGTTTGATGGGGGAAGATAATGCATTTAATTTTAGTGCCAGTTAATTTGAGGTACCAGTGCACTTGCTAAGTAGAGGCTTCTAGTAGACTACAGATATAAGGGTCTAGAATATAGGACTAAGATCTGACTAGCATAAAGATCTTGGAGTTATTAACTTACAGTTTGGGCATAGGAATGGATGAGATTAGCTGCAAGAGTGTGCAAAGAGGGAAAGATAGTACTCTAGGATAGAACACTGAGGAACTTTTGAAAGGTAAATAGAAACAAAACAAGATTTCACAAAAAAAAGCTGAAGAATGGCCAAAGCGGTGTTAAGAAAATCAGGAGACTAAGATGTCATGACAGGAGGAAGTAGCTGATAATGTCAAATGCTGCTGAAAGACAAAATGAGTTGGTGGTCCCTGAGTTGTGTTTACTGCATTTAGCCCCAGTTTGGTCCCACATGCCCACAAGAGAGCATTTCTCCATGTAGTAGTCTGCTATTGCTGTCATAACAAAATACCTCAGATTACCTCAACAATACAAATTTGTTTTCCCACAGATCTGGAGGCTGCAAATCCAGAATGAAGGTGTCAAATTGGTTTCTTTTGAGGCCTCTCTCCTTAGCTTGCAGATGGCCACCTTCTTGCTGCCTCTTCACATGGTTGTCCCTCTGTACACATGTACTGCTGTTATCTCTTTGTGTGTCCATATTGCCTCTTCTTATAAGGACACCAGTCAGACTTTTGTTTAGCATCAATCATAATGGCCTTGTTTTAACTTAATCACTTATTTACCTTATCACCTAATATATATATAGCTACATGCTGAGGTACTGTTGGGGGGTTAGAACTTCAACATATGAACTTTAGGGAGACACAATTCAGTCCATAAAACCCCTAAGATCTGGAACAAGACAAATATGCCCACTTTTACTACTGTTATTCAACATTATATTATCCAGAAGAACTTCTAGCCAGAGCAACGAGGTAAAAATAGATAAAAGGCATCGAGGTTGGAAAGTAAGCTATCTCCATCTGCAGACAACATGACCCTATATTCTTCTTTGTACCTGGTATGTTTTTAGATACAATGATCACATCTTTTGTAGCATTACAGGGAAAATCTGACAACAATGGTGAATACATTACTGGGACATGAATGGCAAACAGTAGTAATAAGAGCAGTTGACATTTTTGTGATAGGCACTTTGCTAAAAGGTCTATAGAAATTATTTCATTTAAGCCTAACAACTCAATATAGTAGACTGCAATACTCCCTTTTACAGATGAGGAAATATGAGAAACTAATTGTAATTTATTTAATTTCATACAAGTACTAAGAAGCAAAGCTGTGAGTCAAACCCAGATTTTCATTATTTCAAAGCCTATGTTCTTTACCACCACACAGTCCTGTCTCCAGAGAAGGAACAGCATAAAGCCCTGTGATGAACAACGGGGATACTGCTGTTTGTCTAAGGTCTGGGAGAATGACTAATGTTGAACTTAGGCACTAGAACAAGTACTATTTATCTTTGCCAGGAATGATTCAGGAGCCAGAATGGGTCTATCTAAAGATAGTCATCACAATTTGAGATTTTGAAGAATAAGAGAGGAGGTAAAGATTGATATTTAATTTGATTGGAAGGATATTTGTGACAGCTGAATAAAGCATACAGGACAACGAGGAGAACTGTGTACAAAAAGATAGTTAAGTTCAAACTTAGAACTGTATGTCAGTGAGATACCCAAGTACAGATGCTCAGGACATGTAGTAATGTTGGTCAGCAAAGAATACAAGCAAGAAGGGAAAGAGAAAAGGAAACAAATTTTCTGAGAAACCATGTGTGCCAGGCATGGCTGGGTACTTTACATCTAGGTACTTAACATCTCATTTTATCCTCAAAAAACCCTGTAAGGTAGTGGCTCTGGTTGTTCTTGTTGGTGATAAACATTTATTAAGTATTGGGCATTATTCTAAGCATATTACAAATATAAACTCATTTAATCCTCACAACTCTATAAATAAAGAATACTGTATTATCCCTATTTTAGATTTTACAAATAAGGAACTAAAGTACAGATGGGTAAATAACTTGTTAAAAATCACATAACTAGTAAGTGGTAAAGCCAGAATCTGAATCTAAGCAGTTTGGCTCCAGAGCCCATGCTTTTAATCAGCATAGTACACGATTTTATCTTTTTAAAGCAAATAAAGAAATAAGGAAACTGAGGTTCAAGGTTAAGCAGCTTACCCAAGATTACACAGTTACTAAGTGGTCTCAGGCTATTTAAACTCTGGGCTATCTGACTACAAAGTCCATGTCTTCTCACTACACTGCTTGTGAAGATTACCATAAAGATGATGGGCATGGATGAAACTGTTTAAGGAAAGAGCATTGATCAGGAAGGAAGAACACTGAGTAAAGAGTCTTCAAAGTTGAGAAAATTGTTTAAAGGCTATGTATGTAGCTATGACTACTGTATCAAATTAAAATATTTTGTTAACCTCAAAGGTAAATCTAAAATAAAAGATCTAGTCTCATTATCCTGGCCTCTGAAATGGATGGATGTTTACTTGAACAAATGAAAGCGGATCTGCAAAGCACTGGATGAAAACCAAAGATATTTCTCACTGTATAGGAAAATAAGGACAGATTTAAAAACAAAAAAGTTAAGTAAAAATAAAAATGATAAAATAAGGCTGGAGATGAAAGCAAAATTTATACCTTTTTACAAAGATGTTTAAAAGATGTTTACAAAAATAATTGATAGAATAATTAATGTTATTGAATAATCTGACCCAATAAGCAATTAAAAGGAAAATTAAATTCTGTTGGAAATAATAAAAACAAGTAGGACAGCAAAGACCAGCCCAATAAGCCAGCTTTATCTCTCACCACTCTCTTCTTAGGTGTTAAATATCATTCTTGCTGGGCTTTTGGTATGGTAAGGGGAAGTACCAGTAAGGGAAAATGCAGGGTGCTATGGGAGTATATAGCAGTCTAATGTATTCTGGAAGGCTGAGAAAACCTTTTCTTGTGAAAATGGTAATTGAGACCTGAAGGATATACAGTGGCTCTCTGAAACAACACAGTGTACACCAGGATATTGTGCTAGCGAGGAAGAAAAAATGGGTATATGACAGTGATGAGGGGTATGATTAAGACAATTCAGAAAATTAAAATTAGCAGCTAGGTAGATGGTGGTGCCATTTACTGGAACAAAAAACTCTAGAAGGCAAACAATGGATAAGATCATGAATTTAATTGTGGACATTTGAGTTGAAATCAAGTGGTAATGAGCAACAGGCAGCTGGACATATACTTTGTGGTTCAGAACAAAATTTTGGCCTCGATATACATTTTAGGTTATTAGTATATACAATCAAAGTCATGGGAAGACATAAAATAAATCACTTAGGGATAATACAGTGCAGGAAAAAGATAAGTACCAGAAGGAGGACAGAAAGAGAAAAAAAGAAAAGCAACTAGAGAAAATAAAAACCAGGTAGGTATAGTAACAGAAGCAATGAAAAAAAAATATTAAGGACTACTGTGAAATGCTGCTGAGAGGTCAACTGAGGTAGAAAGATTTACTCTGTCATAAAATTTCTCCCTCTCAAGTTGGTTAAATTTATACTCATATTTCAGGTTTCAGCTGAGTTATTACTTCCAGCTAGCAGTGCCAGAAGTCCTAATTCTGGCTTATGTACCTAACTGCCCTATCTGCATCCTGTACCTACTCCTATCATAGCACTTAGTCTGTGTTGTAATTGTAATTGCCTATTTACTTATCCATATCTCTACCATAATTCAAACTTCTTGAATATATGAAGAAGCAAGACTGTGGGTCTGGTTCAAAACTGATTCTCCCTCAAATGTAGTCTTTCTCATATTTGTCACCCATCCTGACCATAGCTACTAGTATAGTGCCTGGCAACACAGTTAGTACTCAGTAAATTGTTACTGAGATTTATTTAGTACCTATTAAATGCCAACTACTGAGCTGGATATAATGGGGGAAATTGAGGCATTAATGTCAGACAAGAACTCTACCTTCAAAGAGCTTCTTTTCTGATTATATGTGTAAAGGAGTGCAGAGAGCATTAAGAGTCAGGAAAAAGAACTAATAAAACTTAGCTAAACTTTAACAGCAGACCATTCCGGAATAGTAAGAGATTCAATGTCTAAACTTAGAGAAAGACTAGATCAAAGGAAGAGAGAGCGAGAGGCCAGCCAAGGGCTATTTGAATCCTAGTTTACTAAATCCCCATGGTTTACAACCCTGATATCCACCCTGGCAGGGCCCTTGCTTATTTTTATACTGCTTCTCACTTTAGGTCCCTGTATCTTAAACCGGCTAATAGCCTTTGTTAGGGAAAGAGTGAGTGCTGTTCAGGTGCTAATGCTGAGACCGCAGTATCATTCACTCACACAGCAGGAAGAAACAAACATTCCATGATTGGAATGGTCAAAGGAAAGTGGGGAAATGTAGAATCTAAGCATTAGTAAGATTAGTAAATTAGCATAAGCATAGCCATCTTAGAAACCTAGAAACCATTTTCTGAGAGTGTGACTCAGAAGAAAAAAAAACAAAAAACAAAAAAACAAACCCTGGGCCTGGGTAAGGCCTTGAAAAACAAGTTAATCATGAGCACCGGGTGGTGGGCAGCTGGGACCCTTGGTCAGCTAACCTTGGTCAGTAAATCTTACATACCAAGCTTATCGTGCAGAACCTCCCTAACCAGTGAGGAGTAGTCTTACCCTGCCCTTGCTTAACCCCAGGATATATGTCTTGCAAGAATAATGTATAGTTATAGAAAATTACTATGAGTTAAGTGCTTTGAAATTGCTATATAAACCCTTGGCTCTGAGTGCTCGGGGTCCTTGTTGAGACCCTCTGCATCGGGCTGACTTGGACCCCAGCTAGCTGGCTGAATAAAGACTTTGCTTGAATTTACATCTCTATGCCTGTGTAGTTTGTTCTCTGGGGAAGCCTCGGAAGCCTGGACCCTAACATCCCATTTTCCCAAGGTCAAGGAACAGGCCTTAAGTATGAGCATTGGCATCAAGAAGGGTAAGCTCGACACCTTTTGCTCAGTCGAGTGGCCTTCCTTCGGAGTAGGCTGGCCGGCCCAGGGGTCTCTTTCTTTGGACCTTATTGGCAAGATCAAAGCCATTGTCTCCCGGCCAGGTCCTGAGGGCCACCCTGACCAACTTCCCTATATTCTTGTCTGGGAAAAATTGGCCGAGAATCCCCCTTCCTGGTTAGAGCCCTTTTTGGTGGAGAAACCTCATACTGACCCACAAAAGACCTCCGTCCTAGTTGCCCAGGAAAAATCAAAGCCCTCTGATCGCAGGGCCAGAAATCCTGTGCGCCCAAGTGCGCCGCCTGTCCTCCCCGACAGTTCTCCTCTTTACCCCCTCCCGCCGATTGAGCAGCCACCCCCGTATGCAGAGGAGAGGGGTGAAGCTGCCGGGGGAATAGAAAATGCGGCTAGGGAACCCAGCAGGAACCAGGCGGCTGCAGCTTCCCCAGATTCTTCAGCAGAGGGAGGCGGGAGGCCGGAAAGAGCTTCCTCACACTCCCCCGCCCTGGCCCCACGCTGGGCGCCAGGTAGAACTGGAGAAATGCTGCTAAGGTCTCGAGGGGCCAGGGAACAAGAAGGGGAGGCTCCCTCCTCCACCTCAGAAGGAGCAGTGCCAGTTCTGCCTGTGCGTGCCATCGGTACCGGCATTGCTCAGCAATATCAATATTGGCCCTTTTCATCTAGTGACCTTTATAATTGGAGGACTCAGAATCCTCCCTTCTCAGAGGACCCCAAAGTGTCTTATAGGTTTAGTGGAGTCCATTATGTTTACCCATCGTCCCACATGGGACGACTGCCAGCAATTACTCCGCACTCTCTTCACAATGGAAGAACGAGAGCGTATCCTCAATGAAGCCAGGAAAAATGTCCTCGGAGAAAATGGAAGACCCACTACCCTCCAGCCCATCATCGACGAGGCGTTCCCACTTACACGCCCAGATTGGGACTTCGGAACTGCAGAAGGTAGGGAGCGTCTCCGGGTCTACCGCCAGACTCTGATGACCGGTCTCCGGGCAGCCGCCAGACGGCCCACTAACTTGGCTAAGGTAAAAACTATTGTTCAGGGGGAAATGGAAAGCCCAGCCGCGTATCTGGAAAGGCTGTTTGATGCTTACAAGCAGTACACCCCCATAAACCCAGAAGCAGAGGAACATAGGTCAGCTGTAGTCCTCTCATTCATCAACCAGGCAGCCCCCGATATCCAGAGAAAACTCCACAAGCGGGAGGACCTAGGGGAGATCTCTATTAGAGAGCTGCTGCAGCAGGCAGAGAAGGTCTTCAATGCTAGAGAAACTCCGGAAGATAGAGAAGAAAGGCTGAGGAAAGAGAAATGGGTAATGCAGGAGAAAAATAGGAAGGAAGACAGAGAATTTCAGAAAAGGGAGAACAAGAAGCAGAGGGTAGAGATGGCCAGGATATTCCTGGCCGGGGTGAAGGAGGGCCCTAGGCCACCTCAAGGAACAGGACCCCGTCAATCCCGACTAGGACAAGATCAGTGCGCCCTGTGTAAGAAATACGGACATTGGAAGAGGGAGTGCCCCCAAAGGAGGGAACAAGGGAGAGAGAACCCTGTTAAGACCCTGCACCTAGGAGAGGAGGATTGACGGGGACGGGGCTCGGCACCCCTCCCCGAGTCCTGGGTAACCCTGTGCGTGGAAGGGACTCCCATTGGGTTTATGGTAGATACTGGGGCACAGTATTCAGTTCTCAACCAGGCCCACGGCCCCCTAAACCCAGAACGCACAAGTATAGTCCAGGGAGCGACAGGGTCCAGGAAATGTGCCTGGACTACTAACAGAAAAGTGGACCTAGGAAGGCATCAGGTCTCTCACTCATTCCTGGTCGTACCCGAAAGCCCCGCACCGTTGCTGGGCAGAGACTTATTAACCAAGGTCGGGGCTTGCATTCATTTTGAACCCGAAGGGATAAAAATCATGGACAAAGAAGGGCAGCCCCTACAACCGGCGCATGTGTTAACTCTTTCCCTGGCCGATGAACATCGTCTGTTTCAGACGGATCAAGAAAACGGGGGCCAGGGAGAGATAGATTCTTGGGTACATAAGTTCCCTTCCACATGGGCCGAGACCGGAGGAATTGGTCTCGCTAAACACCTATCCCCGGTTGTTGTTCAACTCAAAGCCGCAGCTCTACCCATCCGGGTCCGGCAATATCCAATGCCAGAAGAGGCTAGGAAAGAGATAGCACCCCATATCCATAGACTGTTAGAGACAGGAATCCTTAAGACCTGCCAATCTGCATGGAATACGCCTCTGCTTCCAGTGAGGAAGCCTGGAAGTAAAGATTATAGGCCAGTGCAAGACTTGCAGAGAGTCAGTGAGAGGGTAGAAGACATCCATCCTACAGTGCCTAACCCTTACACCTTACTCAGCCACCTGCCACCCACGCATGTGTGGTATACTACTCTGGACCTAAAAGATGCGTTCTTTAGTATTCCACTCTCTGAAGTTAGTCAGCCTTTGTTTGCCTTTGAGTGGCAAGAGCCAGGAGGAGGAAGAAAAGGGCAGCTTACCTGGACTAGACTGCCTCAGGGCTTCAAGAACTCTCCCACCTTATTCAATGAAGCCCTAAGCCAGGACTTGGAGCCCTTTCGCAGGAGCCACCCCCACGTGACGTTGTTGCAGTATGTAGATGACCTGTTGCTGGCCACAGAAACCCGTGAAGAGTGCGAAGAAGCCACGGGGAACTTGCTGGCTGAACTAGGTGAACTGAGATATCGAGCCAGCGCCAAGAAAGCCCACATCTGTCAGAGGTCAGTAGTCTACTTGGGGTACACAATATCTAATGGGGCCAGGTGGCTAACACAGGCCATGAAGCAAACTGTCCTGGCTATCCCCATCCCTTCCTCACCCCGGGGAGTGAGAGAATTTCTTGGCTCAGCCGGGTTTTGCAGGCTCTGGATTCCAGGGTACGCAGAAATAGCCCGACCACTATATGAAGCAACCAAAGAAGGGCCGGGCTGGCAATGGATGCAGGAACAACAAGAGGCGTTTGACAGACTAAAAGAAGCTCTCCTCCGGCCCCCCGCCCTATCTCTGCCAGACCCAGAAAAACCCTTTATCCTGTTTGTAGATGAAAAGAAGGGAGTGGCTAAAGGAGTTCTGGCTCAGCAGCTGGGCCCGTGGAAGAGACCTGTGGCTTATTTGTCCAAGCGGCTAGACCCAGTGGCCTCCGGGTGGCCACCTTGTCTGCGTATCCTAGCAGCCATCGCTTTACTGGTAAAAGAGGCAGACAAGCTGACTTTGGGCCAAAATCTGAGAATAACAGCCCCACATACCGTGGAGGGGATCCTCAAGCATCCTCCAGGAAAATGGATGACGAACACAAGATTCACCCACTATCAAGGGCTCCTACTAGATTCTCCCCGAATCGCCTTCTCTGACCCGGTAACCCTAAATCCTGCCACCCTTTTGCCGGACCCAGATCTGACGACCCCCATCCATGACTGTAGAGATATCCTTTCCGAAATTATCCAGGTGCGAGCAGACCTGAAAAACACACCGTTACTGAACTGTGAGCTAAATTGGTATACGGATGGGAGCAGCTTTGTGCAGGAGGGGGTCAGGAGAGCAGGGGCAGCAGTAGTAACCCACGATGGGGAAGTTGTCTGGAGCACAGCTCTGCCCCCTGGCACCTCAGCACAGAAGGCGGAACTTATTGCTCTCGCTGAGGCCCTGGAAAGAGCAGAAGGAAAGCGGGCCAATGTTTACACAGATAGCAGATACGCCTTTGGCACTGTCCATGTCCATGGTGCCATCTACCGAGAAAGAGGATTCCGTTCCGCGGAAGGGAAGGGACTGAGGAATCTGCAAGAGGTCCAAAGACTATTAGCTGCTGTTGAAAAACCTAAAGCGGTAGCAGTTATACATGTACCGGGCCACCAATCAAAGAAGACACCCGAGGCCATCGGCAACAGTCATGCAGATGCAGAAGCTAAAAGGGCAGCCCTCTCAGACTCTCTTGTGCTTGCGGCCCTCGAAATACCCATACCTGAACTGCCCGCACTGCCGCCCAAACCTGAGTATTCCCCTCAAGATCTTGAGTGGATTAAGAAACAAGTCCCGGGGGAAGTGTTTGGAGAGGGACATTGCGGTAGGGACCAGGAGGGTAGATTGATCTTGCCAGAAGCATTAGGACAGTACCTGCTTGCTAATCTGCATAAGTCCACCCATCTAGGTGGAAAGAAACTGCTCAGCCTTTTCCAGTCTGCGCAGTTAGTGTTTCCCCACCAGAATGAGGTGACTCGCCAGATCATGAAAGAATGCAGTAGCTGTGCAATGCTAAGACCAGCCCCAAGAGGGCTGCACCCAGCAGGTACCCGGGAAAGGGGGAGGGCTCCAGGGAGGAATTGGGAAATAGACTTCACCGAAATAAAACCAGGGAAGTATGGATACAGGTATTTGCTAGTTATGGTAGATACTTTCTCTGGGTGGGTGGAGGCCTTTCCAACCAAGCATGAGACTAGCCAGGTAGTAGCAAAAAGATTAATTGAAGAAATCATCCCCAGATATGGGGTCCCTGAAGCAATAGGTTCCGATAACGGCCCGGCTTTCGTTAGCAAAGTCCTGCAAGGACTAGCCCTAGCTTTGGGAGTAGATTGGAAGTTACATTGTGCTTATAACCCACAAAGCTCTGGGCAGGTAGAGAGAATGAATCGGACCTTGAAAGAGACCCTTTCTAAATTGGTATTGGAGACTGGTGGGGACTGGGTGACTCTCCTTCCCTTAGCCATCTTCCGCGCTCGGAACTCCCCCTATGTACATGGTTTAACTCCATTTGAGATAATGTATGGGGCCCCTCCACCTATAACTCGACAAGTGCAGCTTCCCGATGCAGAGGACCCGGCCCCTGACTATCTGAATGTGTTGCAAGTTCTTGCTAAAGTGCAGCAAGAAATCTGGCCCCTGATCAGAGCATATTATGAGGGCGGGAAAATTCCGAGCCCGGAACATGGCATAGTCCCAGGGGATATAGTATGGGTCAAAAGACATCAAGTGAAGACTCTCGAGCCCAGGTGGAAAGGACCTTATGTTGTATTGTTTACCACCCCCACTGCTCTCAAGGTTGATGGTATCGCTCCCTGGGTACACCACACCCACGTTCGGAAGGTCCTGCCTCATAAAGACCCAGGGGCCTGTAAGGAAAAGTGGAAGGTGCAGCAGCATCCTGCCAATCCCTTAAAACTACACCTAAGCCGAAGATGAAAGGAGCCACATCTCGTCGAGGCAATGGGACCGGCTCCTAGAAGTTGTCCATCCAGGAAGCCTATCGGCCAGAGGACCTTTCGGTACCTCATCAGTTCCGGGTGAGAGACCCTGTTTACGTGAGACGACACAGAACGGGGACCCCCACCGGGCCCGGATTGGTAGGTAACTCAGACTAATAACCCCCTCAAGCTTCGCTTGTATAAAAAGAACCACGCTATTGGTGATTCTGATGCTCCTGCTACCTCCAACCCACCAAAACCCTAACCCCCATGTCCCCTATCAGCTCGCCTGGGAAATAGAGAACTGAGAAACTCATGAAATATACAACCGCACTTCCCACACGACTCCCTTAGGCACGTAGTTCCCTAACTTGTACTTTAACCTAGATAGAGTAGCGGACTTACAAAAGAGAGGCGGAAAAGGCAAGAGTCAGCATTCAAGCCTCCCTCTTCCCTGCGCCCCTCAGTTCTGTCCTGTTGGAATGGGAGGAGGAGACTGGCGAGAAAAGCAGCGCAGAGTCTCTGTGAGTCGAAATGAGTTTTATGTGTGCCCAGGGTTTCGAACAAGGCCAGCGAAGCAGCAGTGTGGAGGGGCTGAGGCCCGATACTGTGCACTCTGGAGTTGTGTTACCACCAATGACGGGGAGTGGAAGTGGCAAGTAACTCCCCAGCTCATCACTCTCTCATTTGTTAAACCGTGCACCCGAACCAGGTACAGCCCAGACTGTAATCTGCTCAAGCTCCAGTTCACAGAACAAGGAAAAAAAAACACCCAATGGCAGACAGGGTTAACCTGGGGCCTATATCTTTATCAGACCCCTCCCTTTGGAACCCTTATCCGAGTCAAATTAAAAGTTGAGCCAATAGTCAAGAAAGCCTTAGGTCCCAACCCGGTCATAAATTCTCAGAAACCTTCAATCCAAGACAAGGGCCTGAGTAAAAAGGATAAAAAAATGCTGACCAGAATGCTTGCTCCAGAGCCCACGAGAGGACCGAGTCCATCGACCTCTGGGTTATGGGCCCAGCACACCCCCTCCGGGTTAGATAATCCCATGTGGGAAATGGTGCAGGCAGTTGTAGAGACTCTTAACCACACCACTTCCTCCCTCACCGATCCCTGTTGGCTATGCTACCCAGGTTCACCCCCCTTCTATGAGGCAATCGAGATAAATGGCTCCTACACTATCAACAACTCCCATCCCACTTACTGGGACGGGAGACCGTGGGGACTTACAATCGCTCAAGTCTCAGTCGTTGGTACGTGTGTAGGCACAGTCCCGACGACCCAGAGCCAGTTATGCTCCTCCTATAATAACACTACGTGGGAGCAGGGAAAGTGGATTATACCCTCCTCGGGCTGGTGGCTCTGCTCAAAGACAGGCCTCACTCCGGCCCTATCCACCTCTGTGTTCAATGCTAACAGTGAGTTTTGTGTGATAGTAGCCCTTCTACCTCGCCTAATGTATCATTCTCATGAATCTCTCCTTTCTTATTGGGAAGAAAGGCTGAGCCCCCACCGGAGCAAGAGGGAGGTTGTTACCGCCCTGACCATTGGAACCCTCTTCACCCTAGGGATGGCAGGGGCAAGCACGGGGGTTGCAGCCCTTGTAACTCGAGAAAAGGGGCTCACAGCCCTGAGGCTGGCAATCGACAGAGACCTAGAACAACTCCGACAGACAATATCAGACCTAGAGCAATCCCTCACCTCCTTGTCCGAGGTGGTCCTACAGAACCGAAGAGGCCTGGACCTCTTGTTCTTAAAGGAAGGTGGGTTATGCGCAGCCTTAAGAGAAGAGTGCTGTTTCTATGTAGACAAAACAGGTGCAGTCAGAGATTCCTTGGCCAAACTGAAAAAAGATTTAGAGAAGAGGCGTAAAGAATATGAAAGTAGCGAAGGCTGGTTTGAGTCTTGGTTCAAATACAAGCCTTAGTTTGCTACCCTTCTCTCGGCCGTTGCGGGGCCGCTCGTCATCCTGCTGTTGCTGTTTACGATTGGCCCGTGCATAATTAACAGGCTTGTTAAGTTTGTGCAGGAAAGAATTGACACTGTCCAACTCTTAGTCCTTCGTCAAAGGTATCAGGACCCAGATGCCACTGTGGAAGATTCCACAGTCTAATCAAGAAAAGGGGGGAAATGTAAAGGAGTGCAGAGAGCATTAAGAGTCAGGAAAAAGAACTAATAAAACTTAGCTAAACCTTAACAGCAGACCATTCCGGAATAGTAAGAGATTCAATGTCTAAACTGAGAGAGAGACCAGATCAAAGGAAGAGAGAGCCAGAGGCCAGCCAAGGGCTATTTGAATCCTAGTTTACTAAATCCCCATGGTTTACAACCCTGATATCCACCCTGGCAGGGCCCTTGCTTATTTTTATACTGCTTCTCACTTTAGGTCCCTGTATCTTAAACCGGCTAATAGCCTTTGTTAGGGAAAGAGTGAGTGCTGTTCAGGTGCTAATGCTGAGACTGCAGTATCATTCACTCACACAGCAGGAAGAAACAAACATTCCATGATTGGAATGGTCAAAGGAAAGTGGGGAAATGTAGAATCTAAGCATTAGTAAGATTAGTAAATTAGCATAAGCATAGCCATCTTAGAAACCTAGAAACCATTTTCTGAGAGTGTGACTCAGAAGAAAAAAAAACCCTGGGCCTGGGTAAGGCCTTGAAAAACAAGTTAATCATGAGCACCGGGTGGTGGGCAGCTGGGACCCTTGGTCAGCTAACCTTGGTCAGTAAATCTTACATACCAAGCTTATTGTGCAGAACCTCCCTAACCATTGAGGAGTAGTCTTACCCTGCCCTTGCTTAACCCCAGGATATATGTCTTGCAAGAATAATGTATAGTTATAGAAAATTGCTATGAGTTAAGTGCTTTGAAATTGCTATATAAACCCTTGGCTCTGAGTGCTCGAGGTCCTTGTTGAGACCCGCTGCATCGGGTTGACTTGGACCCCAGCTAGCTGGCTGAATAAAGACTTTGCTTGAATTTACATCTCTATGCCTGTGTAGTTTGTTCTCTGGGGAAGCCTCGGAAGCCTGGACCCTAACAATATGCAGCTAAAATTTAAATGAACAAATAAGAATAGAGTGTATTTCTTACCATGTCAGTAGTCATCACTTTTGCTACAATATGTGTTACAGTCTTTCCAAAGTCTCTTTTTCCTTTCCTACGCCTCAGAATTCTTGGAAAGAAAGGTCCATGAACTCTAGAATTGAAAATATTTATTTATGATTAAATTAATTTGAAAAAGACTCAACCTGTTCTTAGAAAATAAAAACTTAGGACTAAGCATCTTTGAGAAGTTGAGTTTCACTAACATTAAGCTCCTTGAGAGCAATAGAATGATTAAAATCTTTTAATAACTGAGTGTTTAAAGCCTTGAACTCTACAATCTTTTCATTTAATGGTTTTACATGGAAATCTGCATGCAACCCACTGCAATCAAAACCTCAACCATCTCAACTTCTCAGTAAGGTAGAAAATTTTCCTGATTTACTTCAATAATCCACTGATTTGTAGACTCACACAAAGCAGAGATGGGTTATACCTGTGATACTCAGGCCCAAGTCTGTTCTGGGACATGCCTAATTTTAGATACTATGTTCAATTAATAGATTGCTTTGTTTCAAACGATATGGTCTCCATAGATATATTCACTTTTGTTGAATTCTAGCTTTTTGTTATGGTTGTTATCATTAATCTACAATTACATGAAGAACATTCAATTCTAGCTTTTTGTTTGTTTGCTATTTAGCACTTCTAATTACATTCTTTCTTTCTGCATTTCTTTTACAGTTCCTGTTTCCTATCTTTAAGTGTCATCAAAGGAAAGAAAATCTGAGTATAACTTTTATCATTATTGTCAGCTGAAAGGGATAGTCCTTTTCTAGTTGATGTAGATTTATTAATAATCTCCTTAGGTGTAATGTATTCTTTTGGGTTCTCTGCAGCACCTTGGTTATTGCTTGATGCTATCTGAATACAGCTTTAGTACCAATATTTTTCAGCTTCTATTTCAATTATCAAATATTTTTGTGAAGCTTGAAATTTCAGGCAACTGTTTCTAAGAATCTACCATGCAAGTCATTAAAACTTGAATTACAACATATTAGCAATTCTTCCAATGCAGAAGTTTCATTTAACATTTAAAAATTAAAACCACTCTGCATTTTTAACCCATTTAAGAAAGTGGTTTTGAGCTTGAGGAAGAGAACTAACTGCTCAAAGAGTAAAGCATCCTACATTCAGGAAATACATTAGTTTATCATGTAATCCTAGTTTTAAAATCAAAGGTATACATCAGTATTTTTAATAAAATTTACTAAGGTATAATTTACATAGCAATCATTTTAAGTGACCCTTCTCATGAGGTTTTACAAATGTATACACCCATTTAACTCATTCACTATAATCCAGATACAGAACATTCCTAACATACTGCAATTTCTTTATGTTGCTGATTACTATTTAATTATGGGATTTCTATATACAAGATCATGTCATCTACAAATAGAGATAACTTTACTTCTTCCTTACCAATCTGAATGGCTTCTCTTTTTTTTTTTATCTGTCTTGCCTAGAACCTCTAGTATAATTTGAATTTAAGTGGCTAGAGTGGACATCCTTGGTTTGTTCCTATTTTTAGTGGAGAAACATTCACTTTTTCATTAATGACTATAATGTTAAAGGTTTTTCATAAATAGTCTTAAACAGGTTGAAGATCCCTTCTATTCCAAGTTTTCTGAGATTTTTTATTATGAAAGAGTATTAAATTTTGTCAAATGCTTTTTCTGTGTTGTGGGTAGAATTGTACTGTTTCCAGAATGTCTCGCCTGGCTCTAGTACATCTGCATATCAACAGATGCTCAAGGATGGATAGAAGTATGGCTTTAGGGCATTTGCATCATTCCTCAAGGGTGGAGAGAAGTTAAATCTCCATATCAATGGGTAATTACCTAGGCAACCGAGGGCGTGTCTGAACGTGAGAGGTTAAGGGGAGGGAGCTGGCTTGCTTCTTCCAGAGCAGAGGAGAGAGATGGCCCTGGACTGCTTCTGCTGGAGCAGGAAAGAGAGAAGGCCCCAAACTGCAGTTCGTAAGCAATAAACGGATTTTAAACTTTATTTCTCCCTTTGACTGATTTTAGTTTTTAGAGGTATTTTGCCCTGGGACTTCCTCTCCCTGGACTTACATGTGTCTATTGACATGATGATGTGGCTTGGTTTTTTATTTTATTATTATGCTGTTTTACACTGACTGACTTTAATATCTTAAACCAACCTTACATTCCTGGGGAAAATCCCTCCTGGTCATAACGTTTGCTCCTTTTTCTATGTTGCTAGACTCAATTTGTTGGTATATTATTGAGAATTTTTACATTTATAAGTTCTATAGTTTTCTTGTAATGTCTTTGTATGGATTTGTTATCAGGGTAATAGCGGTCTCATGGAATGAATTGGGAAAGTGTTCCATTTCCTTCTTTTTGGGTGGGGAAGAGTTTGTAAAGAACTGGTGTTAATTCTTTAAATGTTTGGTAGAATTCATCAGTGAAGATATCTGGTCCTTGCATTTTCTTTATGGGTAGTTTTTAATTTGCTAATTTAATCTCCTTACTGGTTATAGGTCCGTTCAGATTTTCTGTTTCTACTTTAGTCAGTCTTGGTAGATTGTATCTTTGTTGGAATTTGTCCATTTGATCTAGGTTATCTAACTTGTTGGCATTTAATTGCTCATAGTATTCCAAAGTAATCCTTTTTATTTCTGTGCAGGTTTTTATGTAGATATAAGTTTTCAACTCAGTTGGGTGAATACTAACTAGGAGCACAACTGCTAGGTTGTTTGGTTAGATTATGTGTAGCTTTTAAGAAACTGCCAAACTGTCTTCCAAAGAGGCTGTATTGTTTTGTATTCCCATTAAAAATGAATGAATTCCTGTTGCTCCACATCCTTGTCAGCAATTGTTGTGGTCAATTTTTTTATTTTAACCATTCTAATAGATATGTAATGTTACCTTGTTTTAATTTGCAATTTGCTAATGACAAATGACACTAAGCATCTTTTTATATGCTTATTTACCATCTGTATATTGTCTTCAGTGAGGTGTTGGTTCAGATCCTTTGCCCATTTTTAATTGGGCTGTTACTTATGGATGAATTTTAAGAGATCTTTGTATATTTTAGATAGAAATGTTTTATCAGATATGTATTTTACAAATACTTTCTGAAAATCTATAGCCTGTCTTCTCATTTTCTTAACAGTGCCTCTCACTGAGCAGAAATTTTTAATTTTAAGAGTCCAACTTATCGATTTTTTTTCTCTCATGGATTGTACTTCTGGTGCTGTATCTAAAAACCCATTAGTAAACCCAAGGTCACCTAGGTTTTCCCTTATGTTTTAGTATAGAAGTCTTACAGTTCTATGTTACATTTAGGT
Source organism: Manis javanica (assembly GCF_040802235.1). NCBI lineage: Eukaryota > Metazoa > Chordata > Mammalia > Pholidota > Manidae > Manis > Manis javanica. Next base: position 90,894,041 of record NC_133166.1, read on the forward strand.
CTATGGATCACTTTGAGTTAATTTTTGTGAAAAGAATAAGGTCCGTGTCTAGGTTTGCATTTTTGCATATGGATATGTAATTATTCTAGCACCATTTGTTGAAAATAATATTCTTTCTTCATTAAACTTCCCTTGCTTCTTTATTAATGATCAACTATATTTGTGTGAAGTATTCATTTATGGACTCTATTCTCTTCCATTGATCTATATATCTATTTTTTTGCCAATACCACATTTTGTTGAGTACTAAAGTTTTATAGTAAGCCCTAAAATCAGGGAGTACAAGTATTCCCACTTTATTCTTCTTCAGTAGTGTGCTGACTATTCTAGGCTCTTTGCATTTCCTTATAGAGTTTAGAAATAGTAAGTTGGTATCTACAAAATGCCTTGCTGAGATTTTCATTAGGATTGCATTGAATCTACAGATTAAGTTGGGAAAACCAACATCTTATTACTGAGTTTTCCAATCCATGAACAGGTAATGCCTCTCCATTTATTTATATATTTTTCTGTCATCATAGTTTTATAGTTTTCCACAAACAGAACCTGTACAGGTTTTGTTAGATTTATTCCTAAGTATTTCATTTTTTGGACTCTATTGTGAATTATATTTTTAAAAATTTCAAATTGCTTGTTGCTGATATATAAGGAAGCAATTGACCTCAGAATATTACTCTTACGTCCTGTGAACTTGCTAAACTCATTTATTAGTTCCAGGGGTTTTTGTCATTGCTGTTGTTGATTCTTTGAGATTTTTCTATGCAGACAGTCAAAAGTCATCTGCAAAGAGTTTTATTTCTTCCTTCCCAACCTTTATAACTCTTTTTCCTGTTTCTTGTCTAACTGTACTACCAAGGATTTCCAGCATGATGTTGAATGGGAGTGATGAGACAAAATATCCTTGTCTTATTCCTGATCTTAGGGAGGAAGCAACCAGTTTCTCAGCATTAAGTATGTTAGCTATACATTTTCTGTAGCTGTCCTTTATCGATTTTAGGAATTCTCAATTCCTTGCTGTTTGAGCTATCAATTATTTTAAAAAAATGCTAAAGTCTCCACCTATAATAGTGGATTGATCTATTTGTCCTTCTATTTCTCAGTTTTTGCCTCCCATATTTTGATACTCCATTGTTGGGTGCATACACATTAAGGATTATTATGTCTTACTAGAGGACTGAACCCCCTTATCATTATGGAAATGCTTCTGTTTATCCCTGGAAATTTTACTGGTTCTGAAAGCCTGATTTGTTTGAAATTAATACAGCTACTACAGCTTTTCAATGGTTGTGTTAGAACTATCTTTCTCTAACCCTTTACTTTTAACATTCGAAACCCTTATATTTAAGGTGGGTTTGTTATAACATATAGTTGGACCTTGTCTTTTTATCCACTTTGACAATCTCATCTTTTGATTTATGTATTTAAAATGATTCACATTTAAAATGATTACTGACATAGTTGAATTAATACCCACCATACTTGTAACTATTTTCTATTTGTTGTTCTAGTTCTTTATGTTCCTTTTTCTGCCTCCTCTAGTTTTAGTTGAGCATTTTGTGATTCTGTTTTATGTACTTTCTGAACATATTATCAAAAAAAATTTTAGTGTTTATCCTATAAACTGCAAAATATATTTATAACTAATCTAAATCTACCTTCAAGTAATACTATACTATTCACATGTAGTGCAGGTAACTTTCAACAGAGTATTCCCAATTCTCTCTTCCCTCCCTTACAACATTGCTGTGACATTTCACCAATCCATAGACTGTCATCACCCATTACCATCATAACTAGTATTACTTTAAATAACTATCTTTTAGATCAACTGAAAATAAGAAAAACATTTTATTTTACCTTTACTTATTCTTCTAAGCTCTTCCTTTCTATATATAGTTCTGAGTTTCTGACCCTTAACATTTTCTTCTCCTTTAATAACTTCTTCTAACCTTTCTCGCAGGGCCAGTCTATTGATGACAAATTCCCTCAGTTTTTTGCTTGTTTTTTTGTCTTCCTCTTTTGAAAGATAATTTCACTGGATATAGAATTCTAGGTTGGTGGTTCTTTCTTTCAACTCTGAATATTTCACTCCACTCCCATGTTGTTTGCTTGGTTTTCTTGTAAGAAATACACTGTAATTCTTACTCACCTATAAGTAAGGTATTCCTCCATCCCCTGTTTCCCTTGACTTCTTACAAGATTTTCACTTTATCTGTGGTTTTCTTCAGTCTGAAAATGATATGTCTAGGTATAGATTTTTTGGTATTTATTCTGCTTGCTGTTCTTTGAGCTTCCTGTATCTATGGTGTGGTGTCTGAATTTAATTTTGGAAAATTCTTACTTTTATCAGTTCTTTTTTTATTAGTTCAACATTTCTTCTGCTGAATTTGCTCTTCTGGTATTCTAATTACATGTATGCTACACTCTTTGAAACAGTCCTATACTTCTTGGATTTTTTTTGTTTTTTCATTTTTTTTCTCTTTGCATTTCAGTTTGAAAAGCTTCTGTTGTCTTATCTTTAAGCTCACTGATACTTTCCTCAGTTGTGTCCCCACCTATTGGTGAGCCCATCAAAGGTATTCCTCATTTAGGTTTACAGTTTTATTTCTAGCATTTTCTTTTAATTCATTCTTAGAGCTTCCATCTTCTGCTCATACTATCCATCTGTTCTTGCATAGTGTGTACTCTTTTCCATTAGACCTTTTAACATATTAGTATAGTTATTTAAAATTCCCTGTCTGATTAATTCTAAAACTATACCTAGGTTTGGTTTTAATGCTTGCTTTCTCTCTTCATATTGTCTTTTTTTGCTCTTTAGCACATCTTGTAATATTTTGTTGAAGCCAAGCATGATCATGATATTTTGGCTAAGAGGAAATGAGGTAAATAGGCTTTTATGTGAGGTGTGATATTAATCTGGCCATGAGGTAGGCTATTTTTAATGTTTTCCATAACTGTAGGTCAGAGGCTTCAAATGCCTGTAGCTTTCATATGTTTATCTCTTCTTTTGGTTTGGGCTTCCTTGAAAACTCATCTTTGTCTAGACAGAGTCTGTATCTTGTAGCTCTTTTAGCTATAATCCAGTTACTATACTGGAGCCCTGTTGATATGGTTGTAAGGTACAGTAGAGAGGAAGTTTTCTATAACCTTACAATATTAGTCTTTTAGTGGGTCTAAGTCCCTGGTCTGTGGCCTTTATAAGTGTTTCTTAATGCCCTCCTTTCCCCAGAAAGGAAGGCTAGAAGGGGGCTGGAGTGAAGGAAATGCCTTTTTCTAGGTAAGAAAAGGCTCTGGTAAAGTCTTTTCCCCTGAAGATCTTTGAGTAGAACTTGCCTAGCTTCAAAATGTCAAATGTTTCCTTTGAGGTATGCAACAGCTGACATCTCCTGTTCAGTTCTCTCAACTTCCATGATTCAATTTCATGCTTTCTTTTTTAGCATGGTTTCCGTATTTCTCTCCCCTTCCAATGGCAGTATAGTTTAGTCGTCAGCAAAGGATTTGGGAAGAGTTTATCTTCAAAGTTTGGATCTCACCATTTTTGCAGCTCTTACTTTAAGGATATCTCACCTAAATTTCCAGCTGCTCTGCCAGCCCTGAATTCTATTCTTTGTCACTTTAAAAGAGTAAGACTGCATTTTCTGGTGCCAGAGCAGACCTAAAAGCCACAAATCCCCATTTCTTACCTATTCCAAGGATAAACTTTTCTGGTTGTAGCTATCTACTTTTGGTCACATTTCATAGTGCCTTCAAATAGTTGGGTAATTTTATATTTTTGTCCAGATTTTATAATGTTATCTATAGAAATGTTTGACTAATTAACTCACTCCACTACTCCTAGACTTAGATTCTCCGTGAATATAATTTTTAAGATGCCATTAGAATATAAAGTCTAATGATGATAACTTGTATACAAATTCAACTTTTCTTGAATCCAGATTTCTAGATAAGTAGATTAAAAAAAATCTTATCTATATTGATTTCCCAAAGTAATCCCAAAGTTTTATAATACAGGAATCCCAATAATTACAAAACATCAAAAATAGGCACTAGAATGAGATTCTTAGTGATTAAAAAAATTAGGTCAAATTTGAAAGAAATACAAAAAGAAAAGATTTAGGCTAACAATTGTTAAACAAGTAAAATGGGCCTCAGAATCCGTTGGGCAAAGTGAGTAAAGGTGGAACACAAAGGAAGGAGTTTAACACTTTAGTATGAAATGGTCAGAAGTCTTTTGGCTCCATTCAAAATTGTCCATTAATTTTGGGACCCTGAGCAAGAATTCTTGTTTTCCCTCTGTTTAAAACAAAGACAGAAATATATACATTACTGTACAGTAATGTAAAAATGTTTTAATACATTCTAATATATTCTGGAGAATAATGCTGGTTAAACTACATTGTCTTATTTAATAATAACTTATCAACTTATGTTGGTTAGAAAAGCAGAAATTATGAGGCAGCCAAATTAGCCAACTCTATTTTGCATATTCTATGTGGAGGTCTACCTCCTCTTTTCCTATGTTTTGGCCAAAATCAAGAAGGTAAAAATGAAAGATAAGGAATGGATGAGATTTATAAGATTTTTTTCATTGAAAAAAATCAATGATTTCAGTGAATTCAACTAATACAAAAATAATTTCCATATTGGTAGTTGTACCTTTGCTTATCTCATAAATTGGACATTTAATTTTATAATCTATTTCAATCTATTACCAACTTGTCATATGTGATAAGTTAAATGATATGATTAAAGAATGACCATGTAATCTTTTTGCTTCCATGTAAATAAAGCAAATTATTACCGGAGATGTAAATCTTCCCACACTTTCAATAATCCACAGAGCATTACTATCTCATAGTACTTTTTCCAGCATTCAACAGCCTCTGCTGCAGATGGAGCTTCTTTAATATTGCTCTGATACTCAATGAGCTCAACACGTTTACTTTTATATTTCTCCAAAGTTTTTTTGAAACGTTGGGCAATAGGACCAGGTATTGTTCCATCTTGTATATCACACCACCTGAAAAGTATCAATAAAGTTATAATGTTTATCTTATATAATGTGCTGAATAAGTGTTTAGCTATACTTACAAATTAATTCTTTCTTCAATCAAAGCAGTATAGTTCTCACAACTTTCTTCATCATCCCAATCTCTCCAAAGAAAGTCATAAAAAAACCTATAATAAATCAAATTAATATGAAAGTGATCAAAAACAGCCAGTACCATGTATAGAATTAAAAAGACATTCTGATGTCAGAATTATTTACATGAATCTTGCTTGATTCTTAAGAAAAATATTTTTAAATGATATTTCAGTGACCTAATACTAAAGGTAAAACTTTATAAAAATTAGATGATCTGGATTCTATTTGAGGTTATTACAGATAATGTTTCTTTAAGTGGTACTGTAAAATTCAGGTTCCAAATTTCATAAAATGTGGCTATGATTTTGTTTACTGAGGAAATAATATTTAAGATATAATCAAATTTGTATCTTGAGGTGGGGAAGCATTAGAAAAACAAAAATATGCTCCCAAATATTCTGTATTATGTTTATGGACAGCTTTCCTCAAATTGTACCAACTTGTAAGAAGCAATCATAATGTAGATGACATCCTCTAGTATTTGTAATGCTCTTAAATGTGAAAAATGAAATCTGATATAATTGAGATGCTTAAATACAAATATAATTTAATGTTACTTATCTCTAGGACTTCTTTAAATTCAAATTCTGCAAAATAAAAGATCAAAAAATGGCAAACTTTTCATTGTCCTTATATAATACTTCTGTAATAATGTCTAAAGAGTTACAGCTGTGTTCATCAAAAATGGACAAACTGAATTCAGCAGTAAAAATTAAATTGATAAATACTTACAAAGTGCTTATAGAAATGTTACTTACATATTAAAGTAACATTTTGAATGTGGTGATTTTAACTTTCAGAAACAAGTTTTAATACCTTACAACTTCCAAGGCCAAAGCAATATTATGCATATCAGAATCTTGTCCTTCAACAGGGTACACTTCCAAGAGAGGCACACTATGCTCTAATTCTTCTAAAATCTCATCCACCAAATTCCTTGGAATATTTGCAATGTTAGAAGAAAATGGTTCAGCAATAGAAGCAGTAACTTTGAAACAACATGATGAGGTTTGGCGTGGTTTACAGGTTACCTAAGACAAGTATTATAAAATTTGTACAAATCAAAGTAAACCACAAGGACTTTTTTTTATCACATATAAGCTATTTATAAAATTTCTTCTTTTAAAATCTTTATGACTTCTCTAACAAATTTTTGAGTTTTCCAACAACATAACTATAAATCAATATTAAATAAAATATCACACAATTTTTCTAACCTACTTTTTAAATGTATTAGTTCATGAAAGAAATTGAATATCTCCCACATTATTTATTTTGTTTCAATTGCCAGACTTTTGGATTTTATTGAACAAGTAGTATTTAAAAAAATACTTTTACTTATTTTTCCACAAAAGTATGCTTTTAAAAATATCCTACTATCTATATCACATTTGCAAAACGCTATTTAAATGCCAAAAAAAGTGGAAAGGACATAATAAAAAACTCCTTGAGTTGAATACATTTAGCCACATAAACTTGGTTACTTGTCTCAAGTCACCACAATATAGTGATATCCACTGATTTGTCTGAAAATCAGTGCTTGAGAACCACTTAGTTAACAGCAGTGTTTTAAAAATTATTACATTAAATCTTAACATAAAATTAAACATTAACATAAGTTGATAAAAGGGTACAAGCTTTCAGTTAAAAGATGAATAAGATACCCACTCTCCCCACTGTTATTCAACATAGTTCTGGAGGTCCTAGCCACGGCAATCAGACAAAACAAAGAAATACAAGGCATCCAGATTGGTAAAGAAGAAGTCAAACTGTTACTATTTGCAGATGACATGATGCTGTACATAAAAAACCCTAAAGACTCCACTCCAAAACTACTAGAACTAATATCTGAATTCAGCAAAGTTGCAGGATACAAAATTAATACACAGAAATCTGTTGCTTTCCTATACACTAACAATGAACTAGCAGAAAGAGAAATCAGGAAAAAAACTCCATTCACAATTGCATCAAAAAGAATAAAATACTTATGAATAAACCTAACCAAGGAAGTGAAAGACCTATACCCTGAAAACTACAAGAAACTCTTAAGAGAAATTAAAGAGGATACTAATAAATGGAAACTCATCCCATGCTTTTGGCTAGGAAGAATGAATATTGTCAAAATGGCCATCCTGCCTAAAGCAATCTACAAATTCAATGCAATACCTATCAAAATACCAACAGCATTCTTCAACAAAATGGAATAAATAGTTTTAAAATTCAAATGGAACCAAGAAAGACCCTGAATAGCCAAAGCAATCCTGAGAAGGAAGAATAAAGCAGGGGGGATCTCGCTGCCCAACTTCAAACTCTACTACAAAGCCACAGTAATCAAGACAATTTGGTACTGGCACAAGAACAGACCCACAGACCAATGGAACAGAATAGAGAGTCCAGATACTAACCCAAACATATATGGTCAATTAATATATGATAAAGGAGCCATAGACATACAATGGGGAAATGACAGCCTCTTCAACAGCTGATGTTGGCAAAACTGGAAAGCTACATGTAAGAGGATGAAACTGGATCATTGCCTAACCCCATACACAAAAGTAAATTCAAAATGGATCAAAGACCTGACTGTAAGTCATAAAACCATAAAACTCATAGAAAAAAACAGACAAAAATCTCTTGGACATAAACATGAGTGACCTCTTCATGAACATATCTCCCCGGGCAAGGGAAACAAAAGCAAAAATGAACAAGTGGGACTATATCAAGCTAAAAACTTCTGTACAGCAAAGGACACCACCAATAGAACAAAAAGGCATCCTACAGTATGGGAGAATATATTCATAAATGACACAGATCCGGTAAAGGGTTGACATCCAAAATATATAAAGAGCTCACGGACCTCAACAAACAAAAAGCAAATAATCCGATCAAAAAATGGGCAGAGGAGCTGAACAGACAGTTCTCCAAAGAAGAAATTTAGATGGCCAACAGACACATGAAAAGATGCTCCACATCACTAGTCATCAGAGAAATGCAAATTAAAACCACAATGAGCTATCACCTCACACCAGTAAGGATTGCCACCATCCAAAAGACAGACAACAACAATTGTTGGTGAGGTTGTAGAGAAAGGGGAACCCTCCTGCACTGCTGGTGGGAATGTAAACTAGTTCAACCATTGTGGAAAGCAGTATGGAGGTTCCTCAAAAAGCTCAAAATAGACATACCATTTGACCCAGGAATTCCACTCCTAGGAATTTACCCTAAGGATGCAGCAGCCCAGTTTGAAAAAGACAGATGCACCCACCCCTATGTTTATCGCAGCACTGTTTACAATAGCCAGGAAATGGAAGCAACCTAAGTGTCCATCAGTAGATGAATGGATAAAGAAGATGTGGTTCATGTACACAGTGGAATATTATTCAGCCATAAGAAGAAAACAAATCCTACCATTTGCAACAACATGGATGGAGCTAGAGGGTATTATGCTCAGTGAAATAAGCCAGGCAGAGAAAGACAAGTACCAAATGATTTCACTCATATGTGGAGTATAAGAACAAAGAAGAAACTGAAGGAGCAAAACAGCAGCAGACTCACAGAACCCAAGAAAGGACTAACAGTTACCAAAGGGAAAGGGACTGGGGAGGATGCGTGAGAAGGAAGGGACAAGGAGGAAGGGAAAAGAAAGGGGGCACTATGATTAGGATGTATAATGAGGTGGGGAGCATGGGGAGGCAGTAAAAAGATCAGTAGTTGCCAGGTGTTGGTTGAAGGTTGGTAGAGCACAGTCAGTGAAAATACTTTATATGATACTATACTGATGGATACATGTCATTATACTTTTGTTGAAACCCACAGAATGTATAACACCAGACATGAACCTAATGTAAACTATGGACTTTGGGTGATTATGATGTGTCAATGTTCAAAATTCATCAAGTGTTATGAATGTGCCACTCTGGTGGGGGATTTTGATAATGGGGGAAGCTATGCATGTGTGGATGCAGGAGGAATATGGAGAGTCTCTGTACCTTCCTCTTAATTAGTCTGTGAACCTAAAACTGCTCTTAAAAATAACCTTTTTAAAATTATTTATATTATTGTCATATTAAATATTAACCCAAAATTTAAAATGAATAGTTATAATAATTGATTTTGAAAAAATTTCAAATATGTGTCCAATGAAAGTCTTTATTTTCAGGTAAAGTTAGGTAAAGAAACATTTTAAATATTACATGTTACAGCATCAATATATATGACAATAATTAATTAAATGTAGGACATATCCTCAAATCACTAACCAAACTTTGAAGTACACATTTTTTAGTGAATTTAATATAAATTCTATTTTTCAAAGACCTTATAGGACAGAAAAAAGTGTAAAAAACAGAGTAACAATTTAAAACTGGGTGTTTGAATATAAGTGATGTGCAATCTGTATTTGTGACAGAGCAAAAATATATTTCCAAAAGGTATAAAATTTGATAGGACCTGATATTTAAATATTTTTTGTTTTTTAAAAATCAGTTTAAATTATGTATTATACATACATATAGATAAAATGTATTAGAATCAAAGGCTGTACTAGATTTGTTATGAAAAATAAAATTCCTTGACAATCTTAAGAGGTCCCAAGAGCCAGTCTCACTGCCATATAATTCAAAGAATTAAAATCTGCCAATATACTATTCTGCTTTTTCCTCTGTTCTCCCTTTGTTTTTAATGTCTAAAGGAAATTAGCAGCCACTAGAGGATTTTAAAGCAATCTAATGATCTGTAATCTTGCTTATTATTTTTGGGATAAGGAAGATAGCATAGAATCAATGTATTATATGTAAAACCTTAGAATTTGATAGAATTTTTAGATAATTTAATCCAGTGAGCTTCTGTGTAACTTTAGGATCTTGAAAGGTTTTATGGAGGGTAGGGGCTATCATAGGTGTTGAGAAGAGAGAAGCCAAGAAGTTGCTAAGACACCATTCTTCATTTCAGTCAGAAATGTTGTCTTTAATGTACTGTATATGTTGGGGTTCCACATGAAAAAAAACTTCAAACTTATACTGCTAAAAAAAAAAAAAGTTTTGGACTGACATCATTCACCTCCTCTTATTTTATCCACATGAAAAAAGTTCAGAGAAGTTATGAAAGTTCCAGGCAAAAGCTACGCAAAATCTAAAGTTGAGCAAATCTCAAAGAAACATTAAAAATAGAGTATTGTTAAAAAAATGAATCCCAAGACCCTTTCATATTCCTTTGTAGTCTCTATGATTGAAAATATGCTGTTTATCTATAAAAAGACCACTAACTTTTCCATAGAACACAGAATTGAATTGTTTTCACATAGTATGCAATGTAATGAGTTTCAAACACATGCTTTTCTTTTGACCAAAACTACAGATTTGAAATATCTGGGGCAGGGGTACCATTTGTGATTGTGATTAATTTCTATACAAGGCTAATTAACCTTTTAATGAATCAAATTTATGACATCAAATATGACAATATTTAACCTACAGAACTAAAAAAAGCAAAGTTTTATCAGATGAAGACTTGGAAGTTGATGTATTATATGAAATGTGTACTTTTCACAGGAAAAAATTTCTAATTTTAACAATAGTTAAAATAGTTTTCTGATCCATTTTTCTCTTTTCTCATCTAACTAAACCTCATAATTCAGATAAATTAAAATTAAAGGGAAATGATGGAAAAAGAAGGCCTACAATACTATTTTTAAGAAATGCACTTTGGTTATTTTTCATTATTTGAGCAATTGAAACTAGGCTAATACTGCCTCATATTACTAGCTGCCATTTAATGATAACTGGTTATGGTAAATCGTGTTACTATTCCCCCTTACCTTTTTACACTATTAATTTGTTTAGAAAATTAAAATAGATTTAACTTTTGTCATCGTGTTTAAGTATCAAAGCCCCAAGTTAATGAGGTCATATTTTGGTCTTAAAAATAATTAATAACGTTACTCAAAAGAACAAATACCAAGTAAAAATTATTTACCTCAACCAGTATACCAACAAAAGGAATAGAAGCTTTTTCATATTTCACAAAGAATAACTCAGGATTAGTCTTCCATACTCCAAGCCATTTGTCTGTAAACTTTAATTTTTCTGATAGATATTTACTCATGGCCTCATCAGCATCTTCTGCCTAGCAAAAGAAAAAAAAATTATGTATAAATAAATGGAATTATAGATTTATTTATATTTGTACTGATTTCTATTTATGGGACCAATATGCTCTTATTATGTAAGAAAATAATAGATTTTAACTGAATATATATATATTTAATGAAAAATATGTTAACATTAAAAAATTAAAATAAATTTAAGTGTTCTATTGACTCAACATTCAGAGATGAGACATCTACTTATTATTTAAACAATGTTTTAATAATCCACTGAGCAGAAAGAACAGTAATTATACATTAGAAAACAGTACTTTTTCTGAACTTTAAAGATATCATGGCCTATTTAGAACATATTTAGTACATAAAAATTTAAAATAGCATCGATTTTATAAAACAAATGGCCATATTATGCATTCAATAAATACTGCGCATTTCATTTTTAAAATTTAATTCAGCTACCTCAGGATGATAAATAATCTAAGTTATTGAACTCAGTCACTGGACCCTGTGTGAATAATGACAGAATAATTTTTTTGAGACTCAGACCTATGACACAATCATTTATATAAACGTTTTTCAATTGCCTGTCACAGACTTCACCTTCTCCAACCCTCAATATCAGTTACAAGTTGGCCATTAATACTGTCCTAACTTTATGGTGTGGTGTTCTTAAGAATATTTCCTTCTGGTCATAAAATATGGTTAACCTAAAGAAAATCTGAAAAATACAGAAATATAAGAAAAACAAAGACCACCTCTAATCCTGGAATTCAGAATAACCGTCGTTGATATTCTGGTGTACTTCCTTCCAGTCTTTTTTCTACGCATATATTCATTCACACATACAAATAATGCTTTGTTTTGTCTCCCAATTTTTTTTAACTTCACAGTATAGCAGAAGCATATCTATAGTTCTTGAAAACATAATTTTCAGTTTCATGGGTTTCCATTATATAAAGTCACCACAAGTACTTTTTTGACCCCATACTTGGAAATTTCGTTTCTAATTTTTAATTCATATACATTATCACTGCAATGAATATCCTTGTACACAGTTTCTTCTGCTTTAACTTAAAAAAATTAGGTTAGGAACATATTTGCTCTATTCAGTGTTATCAGGTATGCACACTCTATACAAACCATTTCACATCCTAGGCCGATGTCTGGGAACCAATCTTACAAACATTTTGAGTACTGTAGTGTAAAAGTTAAGGCTAGGTAATTTGATTCTTGCATGTTTGGGCATAAATTGTTAAGGGAAAAAAAACTAGGGTGTGAACCTGGGCATTGCTTAGGCCTCTCTGCTCCCCTTTCAGAAGCTCGCAGACACACCACCGGAGCTGCCCCCTTAACCGACACGCTTCCTGACTGACGGAAAAATCTAACTGAAACCCCTTCAGGACAAGGCCTGGGTACCCCCGGTGAGGAGGAAGTCCTATACATGTTGAGTGAATTTTTTCTTTCATGCCCTTTGTATCATCATCACTCCCAGAGGAATGACAGGTCCGTTGGCGTCCGCCTGCCCTCACCTCACAGCCCCGCAGCACCTCGTCGCAGTACAGCGCCACTCTCTCGGCCCGCCACATCCCCCTCATGGGGTACACGCACACTGGGGGCAGTGGCCGCGCCCTCTCTAGCCCCTCCTCGGGCACCGAGGGCAGCGCCTCTCCTTCCTTCCCCTCTTCCTCCTCCTCCTCCTCGGCCCCCTCGGCCTGAGAGACCGGCGGGAGCTGAAGCCGTCGCCTGGCTTTCCCCTTCACGCGGCGAGGGGAGGCCACCACCGACCGCACCGGGGACGCGGCGCTCTTCAGGGTCCCCAACGCCACCGAGTCCCCGGTGGGCACCGAGGCGCCTTCCTCGCCTCGCCTGCCGGCGCCGATGACTCGGACTGAGACCTCCGGCCCGGGCACCGCGGGCGCCGACGCCATCTCCTCAGCCGTCTGCGGGCCAGCAGCAGCCGTTAGCCACGTTTCCCGCCTGAGCCGCGCTGGCCAATGGGCGAGCTGCGCCCCCAGAGCCCGCAACGAGCGTGGTGGCTCGAGGGGGTCCGGCCGCGGGTAAGTAGAGGGATGGAGTGTTGCGAGGGTGCTGGGGTGGGTCGGGGAGCTGTGGGCGGAGCCTGGCTCGAGAGGGCGGTTTGGGAGAGGCGTTGGGGGCCGGGCTTAGGGGCGCGACGTGGGGCGGGGCGCGGGTCCTGAGGGCCGCGCGGCGGCGGCGGCGGCGGCGGTAGTGGGCAAAGTGCGGTGCTCTGGCTGCGCGTCGCCCGCGCTCCCTGGAAGTACGCAAGTACTCTCGTTGTCACCCCAAGGAGGGGTTTCCTTAGGGTCCTCGTACATATTCAGGGTGCTTGTGAGTCACCGTACAAGTGATCATGACCTAACATGGTGCCACCTACCTCTCCACATACACGTATTTGCAAAGCACAGCCTGAGAGAAGATTAATTTTTATACTGGAGGCGACAATAACGAATCTTCTGGTTAAATCTAGAGGACACTCTAGTGACAAACCCAGCGACCCAGATTTCCATCTTGTTCACATGATTCCCAAAATAAAATTTCTTTTACATTTTAAAAAAAGACGCTTTCTGCCAAGGATAAGTTAGTCTATTTTCTTGTCTGTTGTGCTGCTCAAAATTCTCATATAAAAGATTATGTTACATGAGTATATATGTATATATATACTGGTAAACTAGATGCAGATTTCTAGCGTGGAATAATGTGTGCGAACTACCAACACTTTCACATTAAAAGTCTTCTCAAGGTAGTAAATTCTGGAGAGGAACAGAGACCGCGTATTTCTGTTACTTTACTACTGAGCATACATTGAGCCAATTGGAAGGGCTTTTGCTCGCACTCCGGCTGTGAAGGACTGTGCTGGGGCTGCCAGGGAGGCCAGCACTGGGGAAACACCCGCATCCTTTAAACTCATCTGGAAGGAAACTGTGTTAAATTTGGAGGAAAATATTTGTATCAATATCGTGTTACTATAGTTCAGGGAATAATCACAATCATGTTTTGACTAAGTTTATTCCTATTTTTCAGGAGTCTAAGGTTTTGTTTTAAAATTATATCTAAGTACAGATTTCACTCACCAAAAGGAAAATCCAGTGTGCTAACATTTCCCCAAAAAGCATTTTTTGAAAAATTATAGGTGGTTTACTCTTAGGTTCAGAATAACAGATACAACTTTCTAGTCAAAAGTTCAAAAACAACAGCCCCCACCCAAAAAAAACCCAAATAAATATTTCCTGGGAAACTGCTATGTGCTGGGCAATGCACAGATGTCAAAGTTATCGAAATAAAAATAAATTCCTATCCTTATTTGAGTGAAGGGTTACAGATGGGTCAATAGATTATTGTATTTGATAAGGCCCTTGATTAAAAAAAGAAAAGAAGAAAATATATATATATATTTCCACACTGTGGAAATAAAGGACCTTTCTTCGTAGAAATAATACTTAAGTTGAGTCTTGATTTTAAAAGCAAAACTGTTCCCTGAGCCAGTTTGGACAATACAGAAAAGCATAAGAAAGGAGAAAATTTAAATCAACTGTACTTCCAGTGCCTGGCAATAACTATTGTTAGATTTTGGAATATTTTCTTTCAATATTTTTTTTTCTCTCATGTTGTTGCAAAGTTTAAGTCATATTAGCTTTTTTATCTTATTTTTGTTTTACTTAGTATGTCATAAGCATTTTCTTATCATTACAAATTATTTAAAAACATCAGTTTCAATAGCTGCACACAATTTATTTGTATGGATGTAATTTCCATAAACCTATACTTTCAGATATTCAGGTTACATTAATTTTTTTCACTTTTTCTTTTTTGGTATCATTAATCTACAGTTACATGAAGAACATTATGTTTACTAGGGTCCCCCCTTCACCAAGTCCCCCCCACAAACCCCATTACAGTCACTGTCCATCAGTGTAGTAAGATGCTGTAGAATCACTACTTGTCTCCTGTGTTGTACAGCCCTCCCGGTGCCCCCCCCACACTATACATGCTAATCCCTTTTTTTTCCTCCCCCTTCTCCCTCCCTTCCCACCCATCCTCCCCAGTCCCTTTCCCTTTGGTAATTGTTAGTCCATTCGTGGGTTCTGTGATTCTGCTGTGTGTTTTTGTTCCTTCAGTTTTTCTTTGTTCTTATATTCCACAGATGAGTGAAATCATTTGCTACTTGTCTTTCTCCGCCTGGCTTATTTCACTGAGTGTAATACCCTCTAGCTCCATCCATGTTGTTGCAAATGGTAGGATTTGTTTTCTTCTTATGGCTGAATAATATTCCATGTGTATATGAACCACATCTTCTTTATCCATACATCTACTGATGGACACTTAGGTTGCTTCCATTTCTTGGCTATTGTAAATAGTGCTGCGATAAACATAGGGGTGCATCTGTCTTTTTCAAACTGGGCTGCTGCATTCTTAGAGTAAATTCCTAGGAGTGGAATTCCTGGGTCAAATGGTATTTCTATTTTGAACTCTTTGAGGAACCTCCATACTGCTTTCCACAATGGTTGAACTAATTTACATTCCCACCAGCAGTGTAGGAGGGTTCCCCTTTCTCCACAACCTTGCCAACATTTGTTTTTTGTCTTTTGGATGGTGGCGATCCTTACTAGTGTGAGGTGATATCTCACTGTGGTTTAAATTTGCATTTCTCTGATGACAAGCGATGTGGAGCATCTTTTCATGTGTCTGTTGGCCATCTGAATTTCTTCTTTGGAGAACTGTCTGTTCAGCTCCTCTGCCCATTTTTTGATCGGATTATTTACTTTTTGTTTGTTGAGGTGCATGAGCTCTTTATATATTTTGGATGTCAACCCTTTATTGGATCTTTCATTTATGAATATATTCTCCCATACTGTAGGATGCCTTTTTGTTCTATTGGTGGTGTCCTTTGCTGTACAGATGCTTTTCAGCTTGATGTAGTCCCACTTGTTCATTTTTGCTTTTGTTTCCCTTGCCCGGGGAGATATGTTCATGAAGAAGTTGCTCTTGTTTATGTCCAAGAGATTTTTGTCTGTTTTTTTCTAAGAGTTTTATGGTTTCATGACTTACATTCAGGTCTTTGATCCATTTCGAATTTACTTTTGTGTATGGGATTAGACAGTGTTCCAGTTTCATTCTCTAACATTGATTTTTATAAATAATAAATATGCCATTTAAAATATATCTTTGTGCATAAGTTTTTGCCTCTATTTCAGGTTTTCCTCCCAAGGAAAAGTGAGATTCCTGAGTTGAATGTGTAAAGATTTTTAGACTTTCAGTATTCCCAAACTGTTTCTCAAAAAGGACATTATTACTTTCTACTCCCATTAGCAGATAAAATTCCAAGATGGGTTTTGTTATGAAAAAGAAGTGGGCTACAGGCACCTAAAGCTGGGGTAGAATGGGGTGATGGAATAGGATAAATATTCCAGGCAGAAAGAGTCATTAGTGGTTTTACAGAGGGGTGAAAGGACGTGGTCCTGGTGACTTTGTATGGCTGGAATAGAGAGGGCAAACTGGGACAAAATTTCATGTTGGAGAGACTTTCAAAAGCCGTATCACAAAGAGTGGTGTTATTATGTATATGGGGAGTTGAATTCTAACCATATGGATAAACTCTTACTGATACAACTTTGTATTCCACTCTCTAATCCAGCACCCTCAGTGTTCATTCCCATATAAACAGCTTCTGCCAGTACATATTGGCCACTCTGTCAGTGTCCTTGTCCTGCCTTAGCAGACCCCGTACTTCTCTGTCTGGGTTATGTTGTTTCTTAACCCTATTTACCTGACTGTTGGCCAGGAGGGAATATGGGACATATCCTCAGGAGTGGTGCATATAGTCTTCAGTGGCTGAAGCTCAGGGGGGACTCTAGCCTTTCATGGGAACAAGTGAGCTCAGAGGGCTCAGGGGAATCTGGGGATTCAGTGTTTTCAAACATGTCAACCCACATGTCCTCATCCCGTCTCAGGATCTCACTCCTTCCTAATCAGAGCCTGACTTTGGTTTAGCAATCTTGCCCCAGCTGAAAACTCAACTTTACTGGAATTCCATTACTCTTATAAAAACTTGGAGCTCAGTTTTTTTCTGCCCTTCAGCAGAAAATAATTCTTTTTATGTGCTTCAGTGGAGGCTTTTAGCACTTCACATTATATTGTTGATTAATCACCTTAGCCTTTCTTTGTCTTATGTCAGTGAATAGATAAAGACTCAGCAAGAGCCATTTGATTCTATAGTCCTTATAATTACCACTTCCTCAAACTTTTCAAACTCCTGATATTGCACCACCAGTGCATTTTCTTCCCTTTCACCCACAGTGAAAACTTTAATAATTGTACCTGCATAGCATGCAAGGAGCTATAAGTATTCCACCTACCACCAATGATGATGTCTTCATTGATAGCTGTCTAGAATGTTATCCAGCTCCAAAATATCACTTTATAAATCTGCTTCCATATCAGTTGTCTTAAGTTGGATCTCTTGGGAAACAGAATCTGAGTCAATGATTTGCATAAAGAGAATTTGGGGGAATACTTTTGAGAACATCTGTAAGGGAATGAGGGAAGTGAGAATGGGCAAAGAGAGCCATTGAACTGTGATGTGGTTGTTGAAGTCTTCAGCCATTCCTACTGAAGGTCTGGACTGGAATGGTCCTTTAGAGTTGAAGCAAGTGGTGGGCATCCATGCATGCATCTTTAGTCATTGGATGTGAGCTGTCCACAGAGAGGGGGCATCACCTTTGTGTGGCACTCCCATCTAAGAAAATGCTAAAAAGAAAATGCTATACCATTTTACATTCACACAAGCAATGAATGAGATTTCCTGTTGCTTCACATCCTCGTCAGCATTTGGTGTTGTCGACATTCTGGATTTTGGCCATTCCAATAGATGTTAGTAGTGGCAGCTCCCTTTGGCTGAGGTCAACTCCCAGAGAGGGATTCAGATGTGAGTCTACCAGCCAACAGCTGGGAGAATGACTCTCTTGGTCCTATAGGAATTGGGGCAGGTCACCACAGCATCCACTACATGCAGTTATCAGAACTGGAATATAAAATAGAATAGACCTCTGCAAAAGTGGACTTGATGCTGACTTGTCTGAGCTATTGTCCTAGAAGACAGCGTGTTAGTTCCAGTACTTCACATTATTGCTGGAAGTCAATCGATCTTAGCTTTGAGTATTAAAAAATTAGGCAACCACACTAGGCTACACAAAGTTAGGTGCCCTCTCCCTAAATGCTGGGACTCAAAGGATTTAAAGGATGGAGACATGGAAAGTACTTGAAAAGTTTGAAGGTCCATTTGCCTGATCTCATTGCACTCCAATCTTTGAGCTTTCTTTTCCTCCAGCACTTTCTCTCAGTTCATTTTTCTGCTGAAGGAAGTTATATTGTGTAGTAGTCAAGAGCAAGGACTCTTGCCAGACTGTCTGGGTCCAGTGGCTTGGCTGATATAAAGGTAACATTCTTCTTCTCTCTAAAGCCTTCATGTTGTTGGAAGTAAAATGGGACTTAAATAGTTTGTGGCAATGAGATTATGTACCCTCAACTTTTAGCTGTTTAGCATCAATATTTAGTTTCTGCTTTTTCACAGCAGTTAAAATAATTCTCACATTTGAATAGTGATTTAACTAGCAAGGGCCTGTGCTAAATGAGGCCAGCTCTGTGCTACACCTTAGAGAAAAAATCCTTTCCCCCCCTTTATCTTTGGAGGCTTTTCCTTGAATTGACTCTTTGTTGCCATTGAAGTGGTAAGATACATGAGGCTGATTGCTGAGAATCCCCAAGTGGAAGGGGCAAGAGGCTGCCAGGTTTGTGTGGGCACAAAGGCTCAGACCTCCCTGAGAGGGACAAGAGAGTCTGTGGTCCCTGCATATATAGGCTAGTTTCCATACTGGGTTTTGTGCCCAAATCCCCTGGCCCTTCTTGTTTCTCACAAGGAGCCTGGCTATGACAATTGAGTTTGAGAAATCTATGGTCCTGGATAGCTCCCTTTCTCTCTTACTCCCAGGGATCTAACCAAGGGCCATTGTCCTACCCTGCTCATGCTGTTTTCTTCACCTGGAATGCCTTTCCTACTTGTCTCTACCTGTCAAAATTCTTCTAGGTCAGCTTCCAACACATGTCCTTCGTCAGAACTAACCTTTCTTTCCTCTGTGCTTTCAGAGCTTTTTCTACCCAACATTGTAATACACTTCAAACACTTAAGTGCAGGGACAATAACATTCATATTTTTTTAATCCCCAGTACTTAGCACAATCCTTGGTACATAACTAGTAAAAGTTTTAAAAACTGCTCCACTGGGGATGTACGATAAATTTTTATTTTCCAACTTCTGAGTTGAAATGTGTATCTGTCCTTCTCCTCCTCTGGGTTGCTACCTCCTTGATCAGGTTCTGTGCATCTTCATGTCTACTGCAGGACTCTTAGCATGGGGTTCTCACATGCCAGCTCTCAACACTGTGTCAAATTCCATAGATTAATGCGAATGTTTGTATGCTGTTATTCTGTTTGGATTGGGCTATCTGAGGGGCTCTTGGTTTAAATCTACAGGCTGTCTCCAATATACAAATGATCTAAATTACAAAAGCTTATTTACAAATCAGAACTCACTTTCTATCAGAAAAATATTTCTGATCAAAACTTCTTTTCTTAGGTCACTGTGAAGCAGAATGTAGTCTTGTAAAACCTTTCAACCCTCCAGTCCCTGGGCATTAACTCTTTGAAAGCATTGATGAGTAATAGCTGGCCACAGACAAAACAGAGAATAGGTAAGGCTCACTGACAATTTAGAGACCCACCCAGACTCAGAGTGTCCCTGATATTTCATTGTATCCAGAGCAGGGACTTGGGGCTGAGAGCAGAGCAGATCCATTTGATATAAATACAGAGATGTAACTGGCTAGAGTGTCATGAAAGTAGCTCTGGTACTGGCAGGATATACTGAAGAGACAGCAGAGATCTGGAGGAGTCACCTTCCTTTCCTCCCAGTGATGGTTACCCTGACTTTTGGGTGAAAAGTTGAGACCAGAAGTAAGAGGAACTGAGAGATTCCATGCAGCCAAAGGTTCAGGCTTCCAAAGACAAGAGAGGAGAACAGTTCACTCATTTTAAAGAATATGTATTGAACACTACTTTGGTATTATGGCAAAATACACAAAAATCTCTTAGCCTGCATTCTCGCTGGGGAGACAGACAGTAAAAAACTTTTTTTTTAAAGTAAAATTCCCAAATAAACAAAAACATACTTCCATACAAAAACTTGTACATGAATGTTCATGGCAGCATTATTTATAATGGACAATAAGTGGAAAGAACCCAATGTCCTTTAGCAGATAAAAAAAAAAGGGAAGTGGTATATCCACACAATAGAATATTATTTGGTCATTAACAGGAGTGAAGTACTGATACATGCTGCAGCATGGAAGAACCTTGAAAACATGCCAAGTGAAGTCAGTCATAAAAGCCCCCATAACTTGATTCCATTTCAATGAAATGTCCAGAATAGGCAAATCTATACAGACAGAAACTAGATAGTGGTTGCCTCGGAGTAGGGGAGGTGGGATGGTATGAGGGGTCATGGAGACTGAGGCTAATGGGTCCAGGGATTCTTTTTGGGGTGATGAGGGTGCATTAATTCATTGTAATGACATTTGTACAACTTTGGCAGGCATATACTAAAAACCATTGAATTGTATGCTTTAAATGGGTGATTTGTCTGGTATATGAATTATACCTGAAAGAGTAAAATTTATGGTATGGTAAATTGAAGTAAGTGCTAAGGGGAATGCTAAAAATCTGACGGGGCAGAGCAGGGATGAGGGGATTTTGGAGGGTGGGGCTGGTGATACAATTTTTATACAGAGTAGGGAAGGCAGGTCTCACTCCTAGGCGACATTTGAGTAAAGATCTAAAGAAAGGCAAGAGGAAAATCTGGGCTTTGACAGCTGCAAGGGAAGGAGAGGTTTTTTTGCATCACCCAATTATTTCTAGAGGATAATTCAGATACAAGGAACATAGGTAAAAAAAGAACAACTACAGTTTTAGCAAGTCCTTAATACTACTGATTTTCATATATCATAAGCATTTATTTATTTATTATTATTTTATTAAGGTATTATTGATATACACTCTTATGAAGGCTTCACATGAAAAAACAATGTGGTCACTACCTTCATCCATATTATCAAGTCCCCCCACCCACATACGCCATTGCAGTCACTGCCCACCAGTGTAGTAAGATGCCACAGATTCACTGTTTGCCTTCTCTGTGCTACACTGTCTTCCCCGTGACCCCCGCACCACATCATAAGCATTTAAGTAAGGCTTGCATTGGTCAGAAAACACTGACTGAGTATATCTGGGGATTCAGGAATTTTAGAATTTTTTTACGGTGGAGATTTGGTGTTTATTGTTTTGGAGATGCACACAATGGGATGCTGTGAAATGTTTCTTTTCTTATGTGAACAAATAAGTATTAATTAGCACTCCAGTCGGCATTTATTCCCGAACACTTTAATTTTTCTCTCTTAGAACACCGATTTTTCCCTCCTCCTTAACTCTTTGACGTTAACTTCATAAGCGAATGCTCTGTGGGACCGTACAGGAATGGTTCTCTTGGAAGCATGTAGATCCTCACTTTGGTCAGAAGAGGGCATGAGAGAGCTTTTGGGTTGAATAAGGGCCCCAATCCCAATGGGCTGGGTGGAGCTGAAGCGTTCCTTTAGCCCTGCCAGCTCCAGCCCTGACTCAGAGGCCAAATGCACACCCCTTTGCTGAAGGACAAGCTCGGGCACGTTTCTCCAGTTTGCCATTTCTTTTGTCTCAAAGGGATGCTCTGCTAAGTTTTCAAACTTTGATAGTGTGTACCAGCTCTCTGAAACTTGTTTTGTGTCCTGCTTTTTTTTCCCTCTTTCCGAGGTTAATACAGGATTTTAATTTCATTTACATAAACCACACGCAAGAAAAGAATCACAGGCATGATTCAGGGCGCATGAATTCTACCAGAGATATGGCAAGGCCCTATCCATATTCCTATTTCAATAGGAATAGCTCCATAGATTAGAAATAACAGCTCAAACTTGCCTTGTATCAGAAGCCTTACATTTCAATCTTGACAGTAAAAAACACTAAGAATGACAACAGCTAAGTAGCCTACATTTTGAAAAGTGCATAGATATCTAATAGTAGAGCAAACACATTTAAAATTGATAATGACCAGTGTGAGATAGGCACTTTCAACCACTGCCCAGGGAAGTAGAAATTGTTAGACTTTTAGGAAGGCAAGTAGGCAAAAACTTTAAAATTTTGAAAGTGCTAATTTCAGACCAGCAATTCCATCTTTAGAGATCAATTCCCCAGAAATGCTTGTATATGTGCATGTAGATAATACATATAATTACATTAATAATGGTAATAGCATTTAGCTTTTACTGTGTGCTGGACACCACTGAGGAACTCTACATAATGTTGAATAATTTAACTCTAAAAATAGCCAAGCAATCCCCACTTTTTTGATGAGAAAACAGGCACAGAGAGGTTAAGTAACAGCTCTGAAGTGGTGAAGCCAGGATTGAAATGCAGGCAGTCTGATTCCAGTGTTCATGCTCTTAACCACTGTACTATGACAGCATGTTTACTGTAGCATCGTTTATAATAAGGTAAATCTGGAAACAACCTACCTCTGTTACTACTGAAATAGCTAACCAATGATATTTCCATTTTACCAAAATGAAGTCCTTCTAGCTACTCTGATGCAGAAAGAGCCCCAGAGACATACTGTGGGGAATTGGATGTGTGTGTAAAATTGCAATATTTCCAGAATCTCTCACCTGGCCTTAGTGCATCTCTATATCAATGTGTTTCCAAGGGGTGGAGAGAAGTAGTTCACCTCCATAGCAATAGGTAATTACAAGGGGGAGTGAGGGCATATCTGGACTGGAGAGGTCGGGTGGGGTCCCTTTTTGCAGCTGGGTTGGGAGAGACACGGGCAAGCAGAAGTGGATGACTGCTTGTAAGCAATAAACGGGTTTCTCCCACTTTGTTTCTCCCTTTGACTGATTTCAGTTTCAAAGGTGTTTTGCCCCAGGATTTTCCCCCAGGAGTTACAGAATGGAAGCCAGGAGAAGCATTTCCTAGAATAATACATATAATATGATACCATTTATTTTTTTTCAAATTACATAATTGCTTTTGGACATATATA
This sequence comes from Manis javanica, assembly GCF_040802235.1. Lineage (NCBI taxonomy): Eukaryota > Metazoa > Chordata > Mammalia > Pholidota > Manidae > Manis > Manis javanica. The sequence continues at coordinate 90,917,489 of NC_133166.1, forward strand.
CAGAAGCACAGAAAAAGGGTGGAAGGACCTGCAAAACATCAAACTGCACCAGTTGTGACCTTGGGTTGGGGTGGGAGACTGATGTTGGAAATGGGGGTGATTGTAAAAGGGGAATTTCATGTTTCACCCCATATAATTCTGTATTACTTAAATGCTTTAAAATGAAATATGTGCTACAGTAACACCGTTTCAAAGAAACAAAACAATATAGGGTAAAAATAGAAGGGAATCTTAGCAAGGGGTTCAGTCAACACCTTCATATCTCAAATGAGGAAACCGAGGGGCTGAGAAGTGCGATGGTGCGTGTGTTGTTACATGTACATGGCTGAGCTAAGCTAGAGCCTGCCAACCTGATTCCTGCCCCAGGGTCTTTTCTGTTGCACTGTGTTGTCTTTACCCTGGTGAAACCTCTGAAAATAAGTTACGTAGTATTTTAATGTGATTTCACAGTTATATTTGATATCAGAGATTTGTAATTATGTGGCTTTTAAAAACCTTTGGAAGGATATATAATGCCAGTTATTCAATCAACAAATATTTATTAAATCAAATACTTAGTTGTTACTAATCTGATGCTAACTGTTGTATGCCAGGTACTGCGCTAGACCCTGAAAATACAATATTGATCAAGATAAACACATTTGTGGCCCTCAAGAATATGGGAAGATGTTCACCACATAACCATATATGAAAAAAAAAAGTGAAATATATGCTAGAAGAAAGTGCACAAAAACGTTAATAGCATTATTTTAGGACTTTTAGGGTGGGTTTCTGTAGTTCTTTGCATATTTCCATGTTTCCTTTTTTAAAAAGGTTTTTGATTTGCATGTATTTCTTTCACAATTAGAAAATACATTTTAAAGAATCAAATAGTAGCTCCTTGTCTAAGTTTGAAGGTCATTATACTAGAGGAAATGCAATGTTTCCTGTTGGTGGGGGGATAACTTGGGGAAGCTCTGCCTCTGACACTAAGTCCGGATTTCTCAGAGAAAAGGCTTCTCAGGGGGCACAGAATGGAGGTGGGAGACATCTTTTGTCACATTATGAGGAAACATCAAGCAGTGCCGTTCAGGGGAAAGAAGACCGGAAGCCAGTACAGGCTGACAGTTTAGCCCTCAGGCTCTGCAGACAGACAGACAGCCTACCACAACTCCTTTGTAGCTGTGCAACCTAGGAAAATGTATTTGCCTTTCTGGACTTCAGTTTCTCCATTTGTAAATGGGAATAAGACTAGAAATGATATCATTGAGTGGTTATGAGAATCAAACAAGATTATATAGGTAAAAAGCTCAAAATCATGGTTGGCACTCAGTTGTGCTTAGTTTGTGTTACCTGCTGCTAAGCTCAGCAGCAGCACCTTATCCTCACTTCCCTGACCATCCTTCGAGCCCCACACACTGTCCACACACATATATACAGCCACACTAAGAAACGCAGGCTGTACCATAGAGAAAATGTTATTAGTGCTGTTTCAGGTAGTCATACAAATTAGCTCATTTACCTAACAATTGGACTAGAAATAAACAGCCCTGCATATTAAAATACAATAGTAAATAGAGAATAATACTTGAGAACACTTTTTCATATTACTGTTTAGGGTTCTTCTATGTCTGTAGAAATAGGTATTCTATATTTTACTATATCCAATGCTTCATTTTCCAAATCTCTTGAAAATAACCAATAGGAAGGACTACGAAGAAAACTGGCCATATATATCATTAAGAAGTCTTAGCCCTGAATGCCAGTGCTCCCAAAATAAGGAAAGATTTGGGTGCTCCCCCCACATGCAGAGCTATCCAACTTGAAGACGCCACACGGGCTTGGACAATAATGATATACATGGTACCCATGATGACTTCACGTCACCCATTGTCCAGCACCAGAAGTTGCTTGTGTAATAATGAAGTACCTGCTAGATTTTGAAGGAAGGTAAAACAATTCATAAAACTCACAGTGAAATCCCAAGATTTCCTGACAAGTAGCCCTACTCCTGAGAGCCTTCTTGCAGCCACAAAGGAACCCAGTCTGGGTGCAAAGCCAGCATAAATAAGGACAAAAAGAAAGAAAGCCAGAGCCCTGATCCAACTATGCCTAAAGCTTGGAACCACCTCTTGACTCAATTATATGGACCAATAAATCCCTATGTTTTCAAAAAATAACCAGTAATGGATAATTTATATTGTATATATTAGTGAAGCGAACAAGTATTCAGTCAAACAAGTGAGTTTCCTAGTCTGGTTTTAAGTCATAGACCAAATTTATGGAGCATGGACTTATTGTGCAGAATCATACCGAAGTTCCAACAGTGGTCTGCTTGTTCCCTATCACTAGGAATTCCAAATCCTATTCCTTTTGGAATACTTTTTAACTCAGATTCACTTCTATCTATTAAAAGTCTAAGCCATAAGTATGTCTTCCTGGTGAACACATTTCATAAGTCAGATTATTGACTGGAGGCTTGGAAGGCTCAAACTGTGAAGGAACCACTGCTGGGTGAGAGGTGCCGGAGCCCTGGTTGGCCTGGGACTCCTGCCAGATCAGGACTGGCCCAGGCGCTCAGGGCCTAAGGGGACCATGCGAGCAGGCACCATTTCAGGGAGTCACTCACCTGTCTTTCTTCTGTGGATTTGCTGCTGGAGGGAATGTACCAAAGCACAACGGAAGGGGAAATGAGCTGCATTTTAGATAAGGAACTGCTTGACTTAAACAGGATTTCTCCATACCTTTCTCTTTGATCTCAGAGAGAGAGTAAGAGGAAAGAGCCATGCTAGCTGTGACCAGTCATGTCTTTTCCTCATAAATGCTGACAAACTTGAATTGCTGAATAGTTTTAACTGGTTTTTGCGTGTTTAGATAATAAAAATGACCTTCAGGCAGCTCGGGGAAGAATAGTAATGGAGAATTAGAAAACTCCAGGTAAGGCCTATTCAAAGCAGGTTCCAATTTGACTTATAAATGTAATTCATTTTATATTATAGTCTTGAAAATTTATATCTTTCTTAAGAATTTAGAGAGTAATTAATGGGCTAGAAAAGAAATGGAATGGTTTGGTGTAGAATGATTTGGAGTGGGTTGGGACCTCTTGGTACAAAACAATTGAAGATTTCATTGTGTTCATAATTAAGTGAATCTCCCCAGCCTAGAATGGAAAGCAATCCACAAAATGGCCCATGCTGCTTTTTCTAGCCTTGTTACCTGCTAAACTTTCACTTAATCCATATAAACACTTGTGACACCTTTCATAGTATTTCTTACTTTTGGGCTTTTGTTCAAGCTGCTCCATTCCTGCTTGGAATGTCCTTTTCCTCCCCCCCCCCCCTCCCCAGGATCTGCCTATCAGATTTGTAGTCTTTATTTAAGTCATAGCTCAAATCTGACATGCTCCAAAGTGCCTCGTAAGGTTCTTTTGGCAGGAAAGAATCCCGCTGTTCTCAATATTCCCATAGCACTTCGTATGTACCAACATCGTACAGTCATTGCCATCTGCCCTATGTCATAGATATTTATGTGTTTATCTTCTACACTTGGTTTCCAGCTCAGAATGCAAGGGCCATGTCCCCTTCATCATTGAGCCTCCATCTATGAACTCACACTGTTGCATAGCTCATATGCTCAGTACACTTCCATTTCCTTAGAGTGTTTACATGCTGCTCATAATAGTAGCTGATCTTTATTCATTCAAGTACTATTTTCAGAACTCTACATGTGTTGACTCATTTAAAACACACAACACTGCTATGACGCAGGTTCCCATTATTATCTGCAGTTTACAGTTGAAGATACTGAGATATTACAATATATTGCCCAAGGTCACACAGCTAATAAGTAGCAAAGCTGGGATTTGAATCCAGAAAGTCTGGTTCCAGAGGCATGCTCTTAACCACTAAGAAATGTATATATAATCACAATTAATCTTAATTATTGTATTCTTTTGGAGAAATCAGAGACTTTGATAACTACACATTGTATGTGGAATTCTAGGGGTCTCATATCACAAGTATTAGATTAGGAGAACTTGACTGAACGTGGGTAAATGCACTGAAAATTAGAAGCTGTGGAAATAGACATGATAAGGAAAAATTCTGAAATGTCCTAAATTAAATGGCATAAGGGCAGAAGAATAAGGGAGAGAGACAAGAGAAAGTAATCAGTCAATAGCCACTGGCCATAGCTAACCAGAAACTCCACATTCCTAGATGAAGTCATTTCAACAATCATCTAGAAGGTCCCCAGAACCACTGCATCCCTCTTGCATGTGACCAATGTCTGACCATCATCAACAACCAATCTACAAGCCATCTCTCTGAACTAACCACCTATCCTTGGACTTTTGGGCTTCGAATTAGCCCGCCTTCCTTATCTGTAGCCAATGTAAATTTAGAGAACTTTCCTTCCTTGAGACCCCTTATGAATGTGCCCTGTTTCTTGAGTCTGGCAGACAAGTCGTTTCTGTTAACTGGCCTTGCTGCTTGCTAAGCAGAAAATTCTGTCCCTGGACTCAGGCCTTTATTTGGCTAGCATCTGTAAAGGCTCAACAAACCCTTTCACTTCAGAGAGCTCTCCGTAGAGTTTTTGATTTATAAGACATTTCTTACATATTCAGGCTGCCCAGCATTCTTTTGATTACTCTTGCTATGTCTAGGAAATCTCTGGCCTGAGGGGCCCTGCTTTCCTGAGATAGAAACCCAGAAAGCTCAGTACCCTGGGATCCTCTGCAGCTAGCACATAGGTATGGGAGACTTTATTTCAGAAGTTGTATGAGGGTTTGTGGAGGACATCATTTTTCAGACAAGGGTGGAAGCTGAGGGGAGGGCGGTGGTCATAAGGTTGAGTTCTCACCAGGAAAGCTTTGGTGCTGGCCAGCAGTATGGCACTGTGCAAACCATCCCTGGCATAAGGGCCCTGGAGTGCCCTTCACAGCAGGGAGAGCGTGGCCAGCTGCAGCAGGTTCCTCATCAAACCAGTTCTGCACTAGTGGTTTTCAGTGTTGCCCCTTGAGGTACAGCCTCAAGCCTGTTTTTTCCAGTCCTCCCACTGATTCTGTGAGCAACTCTGGATATTGAGATTTATAATAAGACTTATATATTTGTTCTGTGTCCTAGTGATGACAGCTATAAAGACGCTATTGTTATGTTAATGAGGTGACTTTTGAAAAGCCTCCTAGGTAACCTAAGGTTAGGGAATGCTTACTATGGGAACCCACCATGTGATTAGACAGTTGGAAGTTTCAGTGCCCCTCACCCCTAAATGATTTGATTAATCATGCCTGTGTAATGAAGCCTCCATAAAAACCTCCATAAAGATGGGGTTCAGAGAGTTTACAGGTCGGTGAATACATGGAGAGAATACATGGGGAGAATTGCATGCTCAGAAAGCATGGAAGTTCCGTGCCACATACCTTGTCCTATGCATCTCTTTCTTCTGGCTGTTCCTGAGTTATATGCTTTTATAATAAAACGGTAAACTAGTAAGTAAAATATTTCTTTGAGTTCTGTGAGCTGCTTCAGCAGGTTGATCAAACCCATGGGGTTCATGGGAATCTCTGATCGACAGCAAGTAGGTCAGAAGCAAGAGTGTCAACCTGGACTTGCAATTGTTGTCTAAACTGCAGGATAAGGGAAATCTTGTAGGACTAAGATTTCCTGTGTGGTGTGATGCTATCTCCAAGTAGACAGTGTCAGAATTAATTGCTTGGTAGTATTGAAAAAATACACATTGGATACCAGTATCCTTTTTTTCCTTTTACAGCTTTATTGAGCTATAGTTTATATATCATAAAATTCACCTGCTTTAACCCAATATCCATGAAAAGTTTCTTGTAATAAACTGCTTACTTACCCAAATATTCAACAACATTCTGTTGTTTGTAACTAAGAACTCTAATTCAGCTGTTTATAGTCATAAAATGATACGGCATTTTCTGAGTTTTACCACTTTTACTATCATCACTGTTGAGTTATTCATCAGTCTCTCTTCATTTGTTCCACTGCATTTCTTTGGCACACTTTTATCATGCCCTTGATATATATTTAAGATAAGGAATATCATAAAAGTGGCTTATGTCAACATTAAAGTAAACTCTCTTTTAGGACCTCCACCTAACTGACTTACCTGATGCCCTTAGTGTCAACTCCTGTGGCGAGGTAGCTACTCTATTATTCTTGAGGTGTTTGTTCTCAGATCTTTTTATCCAGTAATAATTATTGTTTAACCCATATCTAATTTGACAACTAAGGATTTTTAAGTGATTTGATCATATTGAGTGTTTCTCAGGCACTTGTTAGTTTTCAGAAACAATTTTCTCTGTTTTCACTCATATTTTATTGACTTTTCTGATTTCAAATTATGTAATCAGATAAATACAAATGGAAATGTCAAGTGAAATGTTACTGATCAGGAAACCATTCTTAGAGGCTTTTCCTGTCTAATGTCATTGTGGTATAATATTAGATACTCCATCCCTGATGGGATAGCTAAGGCCGTCCCTCTATCCATGTTGGAAGCTAGGGTAGCTCAACAAATGTATCTTGCTTATCACCAGAAGAGAAACTCAACAACTACCGAAGAGCCTGAAGCAGTTCGGGCCTTGTATTGAAAATTGACAGATATGGCAAAGGAATGAGTGGTCCCGTCCATTTTAAGAGTCTGGTATCTAAATGATAACAAGATAAAATCAGAAATGGCAAGTTGTTGCCTTTTTCTGTTTTTTTTTCTTAATCTGAGGTCTCAAGAGATCTTAAACATTAAATCAGTTTGTCTAGAAATCTTGTGTAAAACGGAGTAGGATGAATTCAAAAGATAGGAAGACATGGATAGTATTTTTCAAATGCTATTTTTTAAAAATTAAAGTATCACTGATATACAATCTTATGAAGGTTTCATATGAACTACATTATGGTTTCAACATTCACCCGTTTATCAAGTCCTCACCTCCCCCCATCCATTGCAGTCACTGTCTATCAGAGCAATACAATACTATAGAGTCATTACTTGTCTTCTCCATGCTGTGCTACCTCCCCCGTGATCTTTGTGATTGCTAATTATAGTGTCCCTTGATCCCCTTCTCCCTCCCCACCCACCTCCGTAACCCCTCCTCTGTGGTAACCATTTGTCCCTTCTCAGAGTCTGCCGGTCTGCTGCTATTTTGTTTCTTTGGCTTTGTTTTGTCTTTATTCAAATGCTGTTTTTTAGATAAATCCAATCATGCCTTTTCAGCTTTCAAAACTCAACCGAAGTCCTGCCATACACAGCAGTACCACAATGAACAAAGATCCAGGGCCTCAGAGAGATAGAGAGAATGAACACTGTTTGGAAATTCTTTTTAGCCAGGAAGTAAATATAGTCAAACAATGGAACACGGTTGTGGTATTTTGCAGATATGAACTAAATTCAGCATGGTGTGTTACCAAGGGCAATTAAGTCAGCACAAAATGTTCCAGTTTACCTGCAACTGTAAATTTGGTAGGAAGGTAAGCTTTAAAAGTTATTTTTCTCATTCTAAAGTTTACTTTTGTTTTTTAAGGACTCCATGGCTTCTCAGGACAGCAAGACAAAGCATGCTTGTTGATTTCACTGTGAAGTTACCATAACTAACTGGTGGTTTTTAGAAACACATAGCTTTAGATTGCCTTTGTCAGCAAACTTATTAGAAAATATACTGTTGACTAACCCCTGCTCAAGGTCTGATGTTTAACTTCTTGAAGTAAACATTTGCAGGTCATGGCAGTGACTGTGTAGGTTTTTATATATGTAGGAGAGGGAAAGTTGTTAATGGTAAACTACATATTGATCGATGTATCAGTTCATCCTGTTCAAGAGTTGAAAGTGAATTAAACTTCTGGATCAAATCAGTCTCTTTGATTCTAAACTATAAATTCATAATAATTTCAATTGGAAACCATGATTTTTGGAATTAGAAAATTTGCAGCAGAAAACTACAAAATCTTTAAAAGGTTTTAAAAATATTTTAAGTTTGTTAAATTTCTAGGACATGGTAGGGATCCAAACATTCTAGGAGTTGCAAGATTTCTGGAAATAATTACCTACAAGGAGATTAACCTCTCAACTGGTTAGTGGATCAGCTCTGTGCTATTCTTTGTTGGTAAAGGGGCTATTCATTCATAAAGCCGGACCCACCAAACCAAACAAAGAGACTCTTGGTGGCTGTTCAGATTGATTCCAAGCCAAAAAAAAAGGATTGCCTCATTTCCTCAAGGCTGAACTTTTGATCACTGCTGTGTGGCCAAGCTAAGAAGTTTGATGGAAGTTTAAACAAGGCTTTAGTGGCATTTCAGAAGCCACTAGCATACATCCTCCACTGAGGAAGCAAAGTAACAAGATAGAGTCAGACAGGGATTTATTAAAGAAATTCACCTCTATTATACAACATGCATAGGACTCTTTTGGTATTTACTGTCAAGGTGGATGAATATTTTACAAATGATAAATTACCCATTTTGGCAAATCTAAAGATGTATATGGGTCTTATTCACAGCTGTCAATTTCTTAGTAACTGAAATGGGGTTGAGCTTGCAAAATGATGGATTAAAACAGAGAAAAGGCTGACAGATGACAAAGCTGCTATTCCCATGGACCTTATATTTTGGTGGTGGAGACAGACTATAAACATGTCTTAAAAAAATATTTTTACAAATTGTGGTTAGTGTTTTGAAGGAAATAGGGTACTGAGAAGACAATAACAGAGGAGAACTAATTAAATAGGGAGGTCAGAGAAGTCCTCTCTGAGTTGAGGACTTTTAACTTGAGACACAAAAGATGAAAAGAAGCCATCCATGGGGAACCTGGTAGAAGGAATAATGCAGACAAAGGCATTGCAAGTGCAAAGGTCCTGCAAAGCAAAGGGCCTGGCATGTTATAAAGGAACTGACAGAAGCCCCCCGTGTGACTGAGCATCAGGACCAAGGAGGGGTGGCATGAAATGCGGTTGGAGAAATAGGTGGATACAGATCCTGTGGGGAAGCTTTTCTCAATATTTTTTGAACGTGACATAGTAATAAATATATTTGATGTCTCACTACTTAAAACAAATTGTTTACACAAAACCAAATTTACCCTTATAATGTATAATGCCCATGATATTTTCTATTCTGCTCAATAATTTCATTTTAAAATGCTGACCATTACTCACTAAATTGATTTTCTGACCAACTAATGGATTTTTGCAAAAACACAGATACCTGTGTAGGCAAGGGTAAAGAGTTTGGAAAATTAGTTGGTAGTCTTTAAGGAAGGGAGAGCAGGATTTATAAATGAAATCATTTAAACTGCTATAGAGAGAATGAATTGAAGGTTACAAAAATGAAGGTGGGACAATCAGTTATGGTACTGCAGAAGCCATGGTGAAAGATGATAGTAGCTTGTGCTAGGTGGTGACAATCAAAGTGGAGAGATGTTTTCAGATTCAGGGTATATTTTAGAGGTAGAACCAACAGGACATAATGATGGATTGGATGCATAAGGATGAAGGAAAGGGAGGCATCAAGAGTCAGTCCCAGGCTTCTTGTTTTAGTAACTGGAAGAATGGTAGTGCCATATATTAGGATGAGAAAGACTGGAGTAGAATATGATATATGGTGGAAAAATTTAAATCCCACTTTAATCACTGAGTTTGAGATGACTGAGCCATCTGAGAAGTTAATTAAACAACTAGAGTTCAGAGAAGAAAATTTAGGATCAATAAAATTAGGGTCTAAAGCAAATAAATGGTATTTGAACTCATGGAGTGTGTCTGTTCATCTGGACAAAGTACAGGTAGAGAGGAAAAAAGAAAGGGCTTGGGAAGGACTTCCAAGGAACTCCAGTGTTGAGAGATGAGATGGAGGAGCTTAGGAGTGGCTGACAAAATGAATCCAGAAGGAGCTACCACTGTAATGTGAGTAATGTCAACAGAATGTGCTGTCCTGAGAACCAGAGGGTGGAGTGTTTCCAGGAGGGAAAAGCTGCACTGAATACTGTTGAGGAACCAAGCATATTGAGAACAGAAAATTACCCATCTGGCAATACAGAGGACTTTGGTAACCTTGACAGGTGTGTCTCAGTGCAGCTGTTCGACAAAAGCTAGATTAGACTCTGTAACTCAAAAATTCTACCCCTTAACTACTGTAAGCAAGAAATTCTTGCACGAGTGCACCAGGAGGCTCATATACAATATGGTCATAACTACTTTGTTCACTGGAGCAAATAACTGGAAATGATCCAAATTTGCATCCTTGGGGAAGAGATAAACTGTGGTATATTCATAGAATGGAATAGTATGGAGTAATGACAGTGAATGCTTCAGCATGGGTAAATCTCATGAACTTAATGTTGATGAGGGAAAAAAGGCACAAGAAGAGCTACAGTATGATTCCATTTATATAAAATTTGAAAAACAAAGAACTAAACAATACACTGTTTAAGGATACATAAACAAGGGATGATAAACACAAAATTCAGAGGGCCTGTTACCTGGGACACGGGAATGATCATTGATCACAGGGGAATAATTAATGATTATATATGTGCTACATATACATTTTGGTGTGTATAAAATATTTCATTAAAAATAGCTACCTAGCTCTGTCCACCGAATAGGCCTAAATGCATTAACCAACCCAGTAGCAATGAGCACTGCTAGCACCCAAACTGTGTCTACAAATACTGTTTCCTACTGAAGGAAACAATGACTCTGCGGAAAAAGGGCTGATTTCGTGATACAAGGCAAGGCTTAAAAACCTTGTCTTAGCCTGCAAGGAAGGTTTTGGGACTGCTAGAGTTGTGTCAAATCAACTCAGAAGCCAACCTGGAGAGTTTCCCACTAGCAAAGATGGGAAAGCTTGAGCATCGGTAAGGATAAACACTGCAGTGGATTGAAAAGCACATCAAATACACTTACCTACTTTTCTTGTATAAACTGTTACTATTGGTTATCTGAATAGTAAATAGCAAAGTTTCTCTTTATAGTATTCCAGATAGTAAATGAAGAAGAAATGAGAAAATATAACCATTTTGCAACCTGTAATCAGCTAGTAGATTCAGGCATTCTCATCAACTGCTGCTAACATCACAAAAATAAAGAGAATCAGATATTATATGCTTCCTGATAGAAGAACACCAAACAACTGTGCTGTCTGGCCAAAAGAAACTGAACCCGAATCTGATTAAGCTTCTAGATCCAACTAACAATTTGAAATGCAGAGGACAGAAGAATATCTTAATCTGTACCACAGGGTGCAATCTGAAAAATCTACACCATGGAAAATTCTAAAAGACAAGCAACTTGGTTTTTTCAACAACAGCAACTATAAACTGGCAAAGGAAAAAATGAAAAATGGAGGAAACTATACATTCAAAGAGATTTAAAAGATATCTTAACCAATTGCAGTATGTGGACCTTATTCAGATTCTGATTTAAATAAAAAAACTGTTAAACATTTCTAATATACAAGACAATGAGAAATTTGGATACTGACTTAATACTAAGGATCTTAGGAAGGTATTAAGTCTTTCTATGTGATAGGGGTATGTGGTTATAGTAAAAGTTAATTTTACATTTAAAATGAGTTCAGTTTGGGGGGTAAAATTAATTTTAAGAAGAGCTGAATTGGATTAAATAGAAAAAAGAAACATTTAGTTAAAATAGCTGATTGAATGCACTTTTATAGGTGCTTCCTCTCAAACTAGAATGACAAAAAAGTATATACATGCGTGTATGAGCTTTAAAATCATAAATTCCACAAGTACAAAAGATACAGGGAAAAACACCAGCAGAATTTTGGAGTTGGGGCACAGGCCCATGTGAGGATGGGATAAATCAAAAACCAGGGATCAAGTGAGTTTCCTTGACCCATTCAGCTTGGAGAATGTTCGTTTTATCACTTTAATTTGCATTTCCCTAATTAAGAGTGAGTTTGATTATCTTTATTATTGATCATTTAGTTTCTTTTTGTGGTTTGGCTGTCATATGTTTGACTTCATTCTCTATTGGGTAGTTTGTTTTAGAATATTCTGAATAGTAATTCTTTATTCATATATGTTGCAGATATCATCTCTGAGGCTGTCACTTATATATATATGCAATTTATTAATGTGCAATTTATTAAAAGCTGATTGAGGCCATAGCACAAACAGGAGAAAATGAAGCAATAATATTCACTGACTGACTGACGTGACCCTGGCAATACTTGTTTCCTCCAGGTTTTGGCTGCTAACTTCATGATTGCATATTCTTATGATGGCAGTTTTACAAATCGTTTTCTGTAGAAATAATAATAAAAAACTTTAGCTCTTATATCAGAGATGATAGATTTTTTTGATACTTTAGAGACCGCTGTTTTAGATTTACAATCCATTATTGGCAAGATCACATAGATTTTTATAATCTCCATCTAATCTGGGAAAACATTTGTCAAGTAACTTTCTTAAAATTTTTAAATGATGTACAGTTGGCATATAATTTTTTTGGTATCATTAATCTACAATTACATGAGGAACATTATGTTTACTAGACTCCCCCCATCAACAGGTCCCCCCCCCACGAACCCCATTACAGTCACTGTCCATCAGTGTAGTAAGATGCTATAGAATCACTACTTGTCTTCTCTGTGTTGCACAGCCCTCCCCGTGCCCCTGCCACATTATACATGCTAATCATAATTCCCCCTTTCTCCCCCTTGCCCCTTATCCCTCCCTTCCCACTCATCCTCCCCAGTCCCTTTCCCTTTGTTAACTGTTAGTCCATTCTTGGGTTCTGTGAGTCTGCTGCAAAGAACAAAGTTTTTTCTTTGTTCTTATACTTCACATATGAGTGAAATCATTTGGTACTTGTCTTTCTCTGCCTGGTTTATTTCACTGAGCATAATACCCTCTATCTCCATCCATGTTGTTGCAAATTGTAGGATTTGTTTTCTTCTTGTGGCTTAGTAATATTCCATTGTGTATATGTACCACCTCTTCTTTATCCATTCATCTACTGATGGACACTTAGGTTGCTTCCATTTCTTGGCTATTGTGAATAGTGCTGTGATAAACATAGGGGTGCATATGTCTTTTTCAAACTGGGCTGCTGCATTCTTAGGGTAAATTCCTAGAAGTGGAATTCCTGGGTCAAATGGTATTTCTATTTTGAGCTTTTTGATGAACCTCCATACTACTTTTCACAATGGTTGAACTAGTTTACATTCCCACCACAACCTTGCCAACATTTGTTGTTGTTTGTCTTTTGGATGGTGGCGATCCTTACTGGTGTGAGGTGATATCTCATTGTGGTTTTAATTTGCATTTCTCTGATGACTAGCGATGTGGAGCATCTTTTCATGTGTCTGTTGGACATCTGAATTTCTTCTTTTAGAGAACTGTCTGTTCAGCTCCTCTGCCCATTTTTTGATTGGATTATTTGCTTTTTGTTTGTTGAGGTACGTGAGCTCTTTATATATTTTGGATGTCAGCCCTTTAACGGATCTGTCATTTATGAATATATTCTCCCATACTGTGGAATGCCTTTTTGTTCTATTGGTGGTGTCCTTTGCTGTACAGAAGTTTTTCAGCTTGGTATAGTCCCACTTGTTCATTTTTGCTTTTGTTTCCCTTGCCCGGGACGATATGTTCATGAAGAGGTCACTCATGTTTATGTTCAAGAGATTTTTGCCTATGTTTTTTTCTAAGAGTTTTATGGTTTCATGACTTATATTCAGGTCTTTGATCCATTTTGAATTTACTTTTGTGTATGGGGTTAGACAGTGATCCAGTTTCATTCTCTTACATGTAGCTGTGCAGTTTTGCCAACACCAACTGTTGAAGAAGCTGTCATTTCCCCATTGTATGTCCATGGCTCCTTTATCGTATATTAATTGACCATGTATGTTTGGGTTAATATCTGGATTCTCTATCCTGTTCCACTGCTCTGTGGGTCTGTTTTGTGCCAGTACCAAATTGTCTTGATTACTGTGGCTTTGTAGTAGAGTTTGAAGTTGGGAAGCGAGATCCCCCCTGCTTTATTCTTCCTTCTCAGGATTGCTTTGACTTTTCAGGGTCTTTTGTGGTTCCATATGAATTTTAAAACTACTTATTCCATTTTGTTGAAGAATGCTGTTGGTATTTTGATAGGGATTGCATTGAATCTGTAGATAGCTTTAGGCAGGATGGCCATTTTGACAATATTCATTCTTCCTAGCCAAGAGCATGGGATGAGTTTCCATTTATTAGTATCCTCTTTAATTTCTCTTAAGAGTGTCTTGTAGTTTTCAGGGTATAGGTTTTTCACTTCCTTAGTTAGGTTTATGCCTAGGTATTTTATTCTTTTTGATGCAATTGTGAATGGAATTGTTATCCTGATTTCTCTTTCTGCTAGTTCATTGTTAGTGTATAGGAAAGCAACAGATTTCTGTGTATTAATTTTGTATCCTGCAACTTTGCTGAATTCAGGTATTAGTTCTAGTAGTTTTGGAGTGGAGTCTTTAGGGTTTTTCTGTACAATATCATGTCATCTGCAAATAGTGACAGTTTGACTTCTTCTTTACCAGTCTGGATGCTTCATATTTCTTTTGTTTTGTCTGATTGCCATGGCTAGGACCTCCAGTACTATGTTGAATAACAGTGGGGAGAGTGGGCATCCTTGTCTTGTTCCCGATCTTAGAGGAAAAGCTTTCAGCTTCTCACTGTTAAGTATGATGTTGGCTGTGGGTTTGTCATATATGGCCTTTATAAGGTTGAGGTACTTGCATTCCATACCCATTTTGTTGAGAGTTTTTTATCATGAATGGATGTTGAATTTTGTCAAATGCTTTTTCAGCATCTCTGGAGATGATCATGTGGTTTTTGTCCTTCTTTTTGTTGATTTGGTGGATGATGTTGATGGATTTTTGAATGTAGTACCATCCTTGCATCCCTGGGATGAATCCCACTTGATCTTGGTGTATGATCCTCTTAATGTATTTTTGAATTTAGTTTGCTAAATTCAAATTGAATTTTGTTGAGTATTTTTGCATCTATGTTCATCAGGGATATTAGTCTGTAGTTTTCTTTTTTTGTGGGGTCTTTGCATGGTTTTGGTATTACAGTGATGCTGGCTTCATAAATGAGTTTGGGAGTATTCCCTCCTCTTCTATTTTTTGGAATATTTTAAGGAGAATAGGTATCATGTCTTCTCTATATGTTTGATAAAATTCAGCGGTGAATCCACCTGGACCAGAAATTTTGTTCTTGGGTAGTTTTTTGATTACTGATTCAATTCCGTTGCTTGTAATTGGTCTGTTTAGATTTTCTGTTTCTTCCTTGGTTGGTCTTGGAAGGTTGTATTTTTCTAGGAAGTTGTCCATTTCTTCTAGGTTTTTCAGCTTGTTAGCATATAATTCTCATAGTATTCTCCAATAATTCTTTGTATTCCTGTGGGGTCTGTCGTGATTTTTCCTTTCCCATTTCTGATTCTGTTGATGTGTGTAGATTCTCTTTTTCTCTTAATAAGTCTGGCTAGGGGCTTATCTATTTTGTTTATTTTCTCAAAGAACCAGTTCTTGGTTTCATTGATTTTTTCTATTGTTTTATTCTTCTCAATTTTATTTATTTCTTCTCTGATCTTTATTATGTCCCTCCTTCTGCTGACTTTGGGCCTTATTTGTTCTTCTTTTCCCAGTTTCAATAATTGTGACTTTAGACTGTTCATTTAGAATTGTTCTTCCTTCTTTAAATAGGCCTGGATTGCTATATACTTTCCTCTTAGAACTGCCTTCACAAAATTTGGGGCTTTGTGCTGTTGTTGTCATTTGTCTCCATATATTGCTTGATCTCTATTTTAATTTCATAATTGATCCATTGATTATTTAAGAGCATGTGTTAAGACTCCATGTGTTTGTGAGCCTTTTTGCTTTCTTTGTACAATTTCTTTTTAGTTAAATACCTTTGTGGTCTGAGAAGTTGGTTGGTAGAATTTCAATCTTTTTGAATTTACTGAGGCTCTTTTTGTGGCCTAGTATGTGGTCTATTCTGGAGAATGTTCCATGTGCACTTGAGAAGAATGTGTATCCTGTTGCTTTTGTGTGTAGAGTTCTGTAGATGTCTTTTAAGTCCATCTGTTCTAGTGTGTTGTTCAGTGCCTCTGTGTCCTTACTTATTTTCTGTCTGGTGGATCTGTCCTTTGGAGTGAGTGGTGTGTTGAAGTCTCCTAGAACAAATGCATTGCATCCTATTTCATCCTTTAATTCTGTTAGTATTTGTTTCACATATGTTGGTGCTCCAGTATTGGGTACATATATATTTATAATGGTTATATCCTCTTGTTGGACTGACCCCTTTATCATTATGTAATGTCCTTCTTTATCTCTTGTTACTTTCTTTGTTTTGAAGTCTATTTTGTCTGATACTAGTACTGCAACACATGCTTTTTTTCTCCCTGTTGTTTGCATGAAATATCTTTTTCCATCCCTTGACTTTTAGTCTGTGTATGTCTTTGGGTTTGAGGTGAGTCCCTTGTAAGCAGCATATAGATGGGTCTTGCTTTTTTATCCATTCTATTATTCTGTGTCTTTTGATTGGTGCATTCAGTTCATTTACATTTAGGGTGATTATTGAAAGATATGTACTTATTGCCATTGCAAGCTTTAGATTCGTGGTTACCAAAGGTTTGAGGTTAGCTTCTTTACTATCTTACTGTCTAACATAACTTGCTTATTGAGCTGTTTTCTCTCCCTTCTTTTTCCTCCTCCTCCTCCATTCTTTATATTTAGGAGTTTTATTTTGTGCTCTTTTGTGTTTCCTTTAACTGCTTTTGTGAGTAGTTGATTTTATTTTTTGCCATTAGTTAATATTTGGTTGGTCTGCTTTCTTTGCTGTGATTTTATTTCCTCTGTTGACATCTATTTAGCCTTAGGAATGCTTCCATCTAGCGCAGTCCCTTTAAGGTATCCTGTATAGGTGGTTTGTGAGAGGCAAATTCCCTCAACTTTTGCTTGTCTGGGAATTGTTTAATCCCTGCATATTTCAATGATAATCATGCTGGATACAGTATTTTTGGTTCAAGACCCTTCTGTTTCATTGCATTAAATATATCATGCCATTCTCTTTTGGCCTGTAAGGTTTCTGTTGAGAAGTCTGATGATAGCCTGATGGGTTTTCCTTTGTAGGTGACCTTTTTTCTCTCTCTGGCAGCCTTTAATACTCTGTCCTTGTCTTTGAACTTAGCCATTTTAATTATTATATGTCTTGGTGTTTTTCTCCTTGGGTCCCTTGTGTTGGGAGATCTGTGGGCTTCCATGGTCTGAGAGATTATTTCCTTTCCTAGTTTGGGGAAGTTTTCAGCAATTATTCCTTCAAAGACACTTTCTGTCCCCTTTCTCTCTCTTCTTCTCCGGTACTCCTGTAATATGAACATTTTACACACAGTTCTCTTAATATTCTTTCCTTCCTGGAGATACTTTTATCTCTCTCTGCTTCAGCTTCCCTGTGTTCCTGTTCTCTGATTTCTATTACATTATCTGCGTCTTGTACCTCATCCAGTCTGCTCTTAGGTCTGTCCACAGATTGTTTTATTTGTGTATTCTTCCTCCCAACTTGACCCTTTAGCTCTTGCATATTTCTCTGCAGATCCATCAGCATGATTATGACCTTTATTTTGAATTCTTTTTCAGGAAGATTGGTTAAATCTATCTCCCCAGGCCCTCTGTCAGGGGTTGTTTGGGTAATTCTGGACTGGACCAAATTCTTCTGCCTTTTCATGGCAATAGAGGTAGCTGTAGGTGGGTAGTGCATGTGTCAGCTGGGAGAACGAAGTCCCTTCCTGCTTGTTGGTCACCTTGCCCTTCTCCGCTGCCTGTGTCGGTTACCTGCACACATTGAGCAGCCTCCAGATTAATCCTCTAAGCTTCCATGGGTGGGGTCACCAGCAGGGTTGCCCAGTGCCTTGTGGGGAATGGCAGGCATGCTGTGTATGCTCTCCCATGAGAACGGCGCTCCTCTGCGCCTTGCCCCAGTTTCCTCTGCCTGTGCCAGGCAGCTACGCGCCAGCAGTGGCCTTTAGATCTGGCCTGGGCAGCTGCCCACCAGGAGAAGAGATTCTTGGTGGTTGCTGTGGTCGGGGCTGCTCTCTGGTTGCTCGGCTGCCATGGGTGCATGCAGCCACTCTCCACCTGCTCAGCCACTGTATCAGGGCTGTGCCAGCCTTGGTAACAACTGGCAGGCAGGCTGCCTGTCGCTGAGGGGTGCTTCAGGGGTCCATTGCTACCCAGGGGGCTGGGGCACCCAAAGTTCCTCAGAATTCCCAGCTGCTGAACTGTGTGTGCTGGGATGATTCCATCCAGCTGTGGGGACCCTGTCCCTTTAAGACTTTCAAAGAAGCACTTGCTTTTCTTTTGTCCCGGGGAAGCCATCTGTGAGGACCCACGCACAGATTTTACTTTTCCGTCCGTTTCTCTAATATCCAGCACACCATGCAATGTGTGTCTGTGCTCCGAGTGCAGATTACTAGAGCTGGTTATTTAGCAGTCCTGCACATCCTCTCCTTCCCTGCTCCAACTCCTCTCCTCCTGCTGGGGAGCTGGGGTAGGGGTAGCGCTCAGGTCCCACTGGGCCGTGGCTTGTATCTTACCCCCTTCGTGAGGTGCTGAGTTCTCGCAGATGTTGATGTAGCCTGGCTGTTGTACTGTATCTACTGGTCTCTCTTTTAGGAATAGTTGTATTTGTTTTATTTTCAAAAATATGTATGGTTTTGGGAGGAGATTTCTGCTGCCCTACTCATGCTGCCATCTTGACTCCGCCCTCCTGTTTTATTTTTAAATTAAAAAAATTTCATAAATGTAGCATACGTCTAGATAAATTATCAAGTAGTACAAAGGCTTACATCAAAACATAATAGTCTCTCTTCTGTCTTCAAATATAACTCCCTAGCATCAGCCACTTTCAATTATTTAGTTTTTTTATCCTGCTATTCATTTCCATCTTTCTAAAATTATGTTGCTATTTCTTGATTTATCAATTTTAGACAGAATCTATATATTACCAATTATGGTAGTTGAAGATTTGCCTCCATGCTTCCTTTCTTCCATTCTCAAAAAAATTTTGTTGAAGCAATAGCCAATGTATATATTGTTCTGATTAGGTAAATATTGTTCACTATTGAGCCAAATAATGTACTTAAATAATGCATCCTTTCTATAAACCTTTCTGGTTTTGTGAAAGTATTAATTATCTCCTTTTTTTATTTACTTAAATATTTTCTTTACTAGCTCTAAGTTTTTTCGAAATGCTTCACCTAGCAATAATTCTTGCAGATGCTCAATCACATCAAATAATTTAAGAGTTCTGTTTTTATTTTGCTACATATCTTTGTCCCAAAGTCCACTGTACTACCCTGATATGAACCAGTTGCTCCCTAGGCCTGGATTGTACTTGTTAATATAGAACAGTACTTCATCTTTCTCCTGTGACAGATCTCCCATTTTCTAGCTCCCATGTGTATTGTTGTAGATTCTTAACAGTCTAGAGAATATACTCTAGCTAGGTCAAGCCCAAAGAAATTTATTTGACTTACACAATCATTGAAAGGGCTCAAAGAAGAATCTCTAGGCTGAGCTTCCAGGACCTCTCCCAAAGTCATATTGTCTTGATGCACTCGTTCATGATCAGGAAGCTGCTGAATCAGAAAGCTGCTTCTACAATGGCTGGCACCAGAACCAGGCCACGTCTTCCACATCAAAAGTTGCTGAAAAAGATGCTAAAAGCAACCTGCTAAATCAGGAGGCTCCTGGGAATCAGTATGCCACAGCCAGAGCTGCCAGTTCTAGAATCATAAGTCCTCTCCACAATCTGCACATAATTCAGTTCCAAATCAGATTCTTTCAGAGTGCAGCTGCTTGGCTTATCCAAATAATCTGAATCTGGAACCTTAGCTGCAACTTAAATCTGAATTCTGGGATGAATGGCTTTCAGCTTTCCAACCTCTGCATTACAGAAAGGGTGAAGTAGATGTGCAAACCATCCTATGGTATGTGTGATAATTCTCTTGGTTACCCATCATCTATACACACCCTTCCTTCCATACTTAAACTTCCAACAACACATTCCCACTTAACGCAGTGTAACTATACTTTGTATGAATGAAAACTTCTTTATGATCTTTCCAAAAGAGGAAACCCAAAATCGTCTGTTACTGCATCCATTTCCGAGTGATGCTCTCTCCCCTTCTAGTTCAGTCACAAACCCCTCTTGATAACCTGTGACATGTAGACTACATAAACTCACCACTACCAACACATCCTATATAAAATAGCAGGGGAAAAAAGTAAAAGTGGTCATAGTATATAAATATATACAAACAGAAAACGAATAAAAATATAAGCATAGTGACTACTGGCCAGTTTTTGTTACTTATGAGATAGTTAGTATTCATTACCACCTACTTCCAAACCTCATTCCATGGTCCTCTTGACCTCAGTCTACCCTTTGGCTGGTACAAGGCTTTCACCTGCTAGGGTGACTTACACCATTACTCTTAAAGTATTTGAGCCTTTGATGATCCTGCCTTTATCAAGTTTTCCATTAAACTTTAGCACTAGACTTAGCAGTATCAAGAGATATTTCAGAGGATTCACTAAGTTCTAAACATACTCTTTCCTGGCCCAGTGTGTGATAATCATAATCAGTCACCTCAGCCAATACTCCTCCATTTGCTTATAGTGCTGTGGCATCAAAAGCCAAAATGGCCAGATGAGTGTCTCGGGGTCCCAATCAATGGAACCATCGGTAGAAACATTTCCCTTTGGAGCACTAGGACTTGTAAACCTGTGGAGTCCAGAATTGCAGGGGTAAGAAGCAAAATATTTGTAAGTGGGTCATTAGGTGTAATAATGAGAAGTACCACTCCAGTTTCTTTGGTTCCTGGGACCATTTGTTCTGGATTTGGGAGAAACCATATCATATACTTATCACTTTTTAGGAGTACATTCCTAAGCTTATAAGGTGTTTTCTCCCAGCTGGGAAATGACTGTATCTTAAACAGTCCATTCCACTATTCCATCAGGTCAGTTGCTTTGGGAAATAAGTACATGATGAGATAAGCATATCTCAATCATATCATTTCATTGACTTGCTTCTTTTGCTGTAAAATGAATTATTTGGACAGAAGCAATGTTGTATGGGATACCATGATAATGATTAAGATATTCAGGGAGCCCCTAGATAGTATTGCTCACAAAAGCATGGTTAGGCAAAAGAAATCCATATTCAGAATAAATGTTTATTTTCATCTTCACTACAGTGGAAAGTATTAAATGTTGGACCTCTGAATGTGTGCCACTTCAGGGTCTCACTGGTGAGCTCTGCAGCACTGAGAACTGATGGGCAAAGTTGTCCCCAGTATGCTTTCTGTTTTTATTCAACAATAGCATTTTTTAAGGGGCCATGTGGCTGCCCAGAATAAAGACTACATTTCCCAGTGTCTCTTGCAGTTTGACAGTGAAACTAAATTCTAGCAAATAGAATGTGAGCATAAACCGTGTACAATCTCTAATTCATGCCCTTAAAAAAAAGGTGTGGACTTCCGCTTCCCTTGAATTCTCGCTCGCTAAAATGTGGACCTGATCATGGGAACTAGAGTAGCTACCTTGAACCATAAAATGAAAGCTGCATTTTGAAAATGGCAGGAAAGAGTCTGGATCCCCAAAACTAAAGCTTCCAAGGTAGTCTGGATCATCTACTGGGATTTTTATGGAGAAAGAAATACACTCCATTCCTATTCCTTTTGCCTTATTTAAGCCACTGCATTCTCAGCCTAACCTGTAACCTAACCTGTAGAGTCACTCACTCAACAGTAGCAATAATTAAATCAACCTTGAGAAGAGAAAATCCATTTTGATGAGCCCATACATAATCTCCATTATTGCCATCATGGCTAATTTGTTTGTGGGCCCATTAAATATCCATTAGAGTGACTAAAGAGGTTGATTGACATCCATAGAGCAGATCAACTTGTCTCCCTGATTATTTAGTGCTTCCTCTAATGTGGAGTAGCATGGAGAGCTGGGTGATCATTCACATGGAACACACATATCCTTACATTCTGAATCTAATCTGAGAGATTCAAAGATATATAGTTTACCCAAATCTCCTTGCTGTCAGTTCTCTCAGTGGGCCTTTTTCCAGTCCCTGACCATTCAGCTAAACTGTTGGATAGAGCCCATAAATCACTGTTGACTTTAACTTTTAGCTACCTGTCCTTCCAGACAAAGCAATAACCCATACTGCTACTTGAAGTTCTTCCTACCAAGAGGAGAATAGTCTTTCAGGGCCATTGCAGAATTCTAATTCTCTTTTCTGTGGGGAGGGTAGATTTAGAGAACTTTCATTTTTTTCTCTGCTTAATAGCATTTTCTTTTTTTCTCTTTTATTTCAGTTTTGAGATATAATTAACATACAGCCTTGTATAAGTTGAAGGTGAACAGCATAATGACTTGACTTATATATAGTGAAATGATTACCATAATAAGTTTAGTTAACATCCATTATCTCATATAGATACAAAAAAGAAAAAAGAGAAAATGATTTTTTGCTTGTGATAAGAACTTTTAGGATATACTTTCTTAGCAAACTTTCAAATATACTATAACAACAGCATTAACTATAGTCATCATGTTGCATAGTACATTTGCATACTTATTTATCCTGTAACTGGAATTTTGTGCCTTTGGACCACCTTCATCCAATGTCCCCACGCCTCACTTGGAGTTGATTCAGTAGCAGTCTGCTTATTGCCAGCGCCATCATATACTCCAAAAACCATGTGTAAATCAGGCGTGCATTTTTCTTCCTCAGTTAGCAGATGATGCTGGACTTCCATGACACCATGTGTGTGGATTCAGGGAGAGGAGCCAGTGTATAGTAAGAGAAAATGCGAGGTAAGAGCAAGCTACCTGTTCATACAACTTACCTGCCCTTTAAGAACTGCTTGCAAAGCAAACTCGTTTGCTGCTTCCACTTAATGGTGGAGCATAGCTGGTCTTGCCCAACTTTTCACTATGGTGGATTAGATGAGAAACACCCAGTTTGTGGTGAATAACCAAGCTAATTAATCATTTAGTGTCCTATGGTCAGGGGTATAATCTTTATCAGGACCAAATAACAAATTAAGAGATATATATCAAAAGGAGAGTAGTTATTGGTGAGGAGATAATGTCTTTGTGATAAAAATCCAAAGGGGCTTTGATATGATTTTCTTATTTCTACATAGTATTCCAGATTAGCCACAGATACATCAGTCACCAATTGTGACTGATCTTCTGGGGCTCAAGGACCAAGTACTTGCACTGAAGCCTGGAGAAGCTGACAGCCTTCTTTTACTCTCTGCCTATTCAATGTCAGTGTCTTTATAGATTTATTCAGTAGAAGATCAGAGCAGTACAGCCAGCTATGGTACATATTAACTCCAAAATGTAAACAATCCCATCAAGCATTGTGCCCTTTTCTCAAAGTGGGATTGCAAGGCAAATCATCGTATCTTTCCTTTTGGGGGGAATATCCTGATGTGACTCAAATAGTTGGAATCTCAGAAACTTTACTGAGGTGGCAGAACTTTTTGTGGTTGCACTTTTATGGGACTTATCTACCATTCTTTGGCACACATGAGATCTGCTTACCAAGATAGTGAGGATGTACTTCTGTCCACATTAGAGAAAGCAAACTGCTTCTAGTGTTGTTAGCTTATTTATATGGAAAAAATGTACTTAGCAAATCAACAGCTGCATACAAGATGTGATATTTTGTTGATCTGACCCAGTAAAGAAACCATGGGTACAACTGTCTACTCTTTCTTGATGCGAGGACCTATTTGTCTTCAGCACAGGCCAATGTCTCATTCAATGGAGATGAAATGGGGACTGCTACTCTTGTTTCTTTTAAGTCTTTTAAACCCTTTCAAGCACTAACGTCAATAATTCTCCCAGGAATGCAGTATTGCTTTTGATTTGGGGGGCATATATTATTTCTACCATAATAGCCCTTACTACTTTGGTTAGGAACCGATGCTAGAATTCTGCCAACTGTTCAGTATACTATTCCAATTATGTACTCTGGAATAATGGAAGTAACCATAGGATGGGTTTGTGAATGTCAAGATCCACTGTGAGGTGGATTTGAGCCCAGGTTTATTAATGACCCGACCCCTATAAGTTGAACTCAACTGAGTGACCATAGTAATGTTCTGGGTTCCCAGGGATTCATGGCAACCCAGATCTATGAGTGTCCAATAATCCCTGAGGAGTATTTTTCTTTCCCCAGTGTACAGTTACCTCAGTAAATGACACAGGGTCTTTTGGAAAAAGCCAGGAGCTCTGGATTTGAATAAAAGTGTCTCTGATCAGGCTTTATGTACTGGACCTAAAGGTTTTTGTTTGGTTGGTTTGGTTGGTTGGTTGGTTGGTTTGGTTTGGATTGGTTATTCCAAGTCACACAGAACCTTAGTGTGCTGCTCAGCTATTTAGTCCTAAGGAAACCATGGCTCAATTAATGATTTCAGAAGACCCTTGAGGATAAAGCCATTGTACTGTCCCTCCATGCTGCCTATCACAGTTAACCACGCCCACCTTGCCTCTGTGGTTAAGTGCTGCCAATTAGTCTCTTCATTCTAGGTTCCCATCATCCCTGTTGAAATTAGGAAGCCCATTTAAATTGCAGTACCTCCTTCCTTCACTTCTAGCCTACAAAGGACAGCCATTTCAGCACCTCTCAAGAATAGTCTCATTCCCTTTACCATTAAATTTTTATGGCAAAAGAGGAATCCCTTGCAGCGTCCTAAATGGATATATGGTCACATATGATCTATCCACTCCAAGATCCCTATAACCTTGAGTGTTAAGATTTGTTCTCCTATATGAGTAATAGTCCTAGGGATGGAACCACCTGTTAAGAGAATTTTGGAAATTTATAGAACCACTGAATATTAGTAATTAGCGATGTTGCTAGCATTTGTTTGGCAGGGGCTAAGAACTGTAATGTCCTGCAGTTCACTGGACAGTTTCACTCAACAAAGAATTCTCCTGCATCCTGCATAACACTCAGCAGTCCTTCAGACATTACGGAACGTGAAAAACTTAATAATGATCTGAACCTAAAACCTAACACCATCTAATGAATAAACATAAAAGTATTTTGCAATGTTTTAATATACACTAAATTTTCTGGAAAGGTAAAGTCATGTAAATAAAAGCATTTTCATATTGTTTTGCTCAGAACTTTGCCAAAAGTTGTTTCATCATTTTGGAAAAATCACATCACTGAATGCAATTGTGCCTGTGAACTTTTATCTCAAAACAGCACATCAGTATCTATCTGCATTTGGAGCTGTTGTAGTCGAGGTGATTCCACATATAGATGCTGACATGACACTTTGCTGTGCCTTCTGGTAGGGCTGTGTGTAATCATTTACACATTGAAATAATGCTTCCCTTTTATTCTTTATGTTGTAGTTGGAATATTTTGTTGACTTAAAAATATGTATAGGTAGGTTATATTCACTATGAATTTCGAGAATAAAGGGGTTATTAACAAAAACTATCATAAAAGGGGGTGTTCGATCTAACAGGGTTGAGAATCACTGCTTCATATAATACCAAGGAATTTCTGTTAGCTGAGTACAGAACATTATTAAATCAAACCAGTAATTAGAACTATTCTCAGCTACTTGAGTTAGCTCACTGAATCCAGAATCTCTCATGGATACATGCCAATTGATAAATTAAGACAAATCTAAGCTATGTTCTTGCCCCCTGATCTAACATCCTTAGAATTAATTACTACACATATTCACTGTCCAGGGTTTGGACAATGTAAATTAGCAGTTAGAAGCAGCCAGCTTGCCTGACAGTTTTTGACTCCCTGTTCTCCCTGCCAGCTTTATGATCTATTGCAGCTGACATGACATCTGTGAGTGCCTTGCCTTTAATAGACGCTTCCTTCAAAGTCCTCACAGGTGGTCGTTTAAGTTTTATTACTGGTGCTTGGCATACCAGTGCCCCATCCTTTTGTCCTTACAGTTTCATTGAGGATATGTCTTCTTGTATTTTATGGAGGAGGCCAAAAAACAGAAATTTCCTTCTGAATAATGCTCTAGCTGATTTTCAGAATTACCTCTACTCCCCTCCCCAGGATACACCTTCCCACTGGGTTATCCATCAACAGATATTTATGGAGAATCTACTATGTGGTAGATATTCCGTAGGTCTTAGGGCTCTGAGTCTGGCATTGTCCCTGCTCGCATGGCATGTTAAAGATACTGTTCTCTTTTTGTTCTGCATAACTTTTTTATGATTCACATTTAGTTTCATCTATTTATTTCACTATGAGATTAAATATTTCTAGACTTTGTGTTTGTCTTTGTCAATAACAGTGATAGTTGAATGGATCCCTTTTTATGACTTAGAGTTAGGCCCAAGTGTTTGCTAAATTAATTCAGAAAGCCTTTTATTCACTATATGCATTACATTGTGCTAGGAGGTGTGGCTAATAATACTAATTATAATAACTAATATTTACTGAATGCTTAATAAATGCCAATCACTTTTAAGTACTTTGCTTGTATAACTTGTTTAGTCCTCAGCCATTCTATGAGGTGCTGCTATTATTACTCCCATTTTACAGGTGAAGAAGCTGAGGCAGTTAGTGGCTTAGAAGCTTGCTCAAGGTCACACACCAATAATTAAACACAGGTGGCCCACACCCAGCTCTTTTAACCAATTCCTTGTAATAAATATTAAGTTGAAAAATATGACTTGCTTCAAACAACTTACCATGGAGAGGAAGCTTTGAAAATCACTGCAACTTATTGGTTGAAAAAAGAGTCAACTGAGATTTTTGAAGTTTCTTAGAACAGCTAGCTCAGGTAATTTTTTGTCGATTTTTTTTTTCTCTTTCACTTTTTATTTCTGTAGTGATTAACTTAACCATTCATGAAATTTTACTCCTTTATGTTGACATTTTGATCTTATTGTTTATCTTCTCTATTAAAATGGAGAATTGCTTGAAGGTGGAGCCATACATTATTTATCTTTTTATCTTCAGCACCTAACATATAATAGAGGGTTATTACATAAAAGGGCTACATAAATGCTTATATTCAAAATCAGTAGCAGTAATTATTTATATTTATTATTTATAAATATATTTCACCTAAGGGCACAATAGTGTTTTAAAGCATTTGACTGAGTAAGTCCGAATAATATTCTCATAGGAGAGTTAAACATTATTATCATGTTTCATAATCATGGGCTTAATTGTCATAAGGTCAAGTGGCTTACCACAAGTTGTAAAGTCAGTCAGTAGAGGAAAATACAGAATCTAAGAGTTTCTTATTACAGAAAAGATTCTCCCAAAGCTAAATGAATGCACATAAGAATACAAAAAAAGTAACAAAGATACTTTATCAAAACCAAGCAATATTTAAACACAAAACGTGAACTTATGTTAACTTTATATAAGTAAGCTTCTTTGAAAAGCAACTATAAAGAACATATTCAGAAACTTCTTTCCTTGCTATTTTTGTTGTCCACACAATATTTTAGTAATAAGGACTATATCCTCCCATGAGATCTACAGGACGGAAATGAGATAAGCCACGGATGAGTTAACTTGTTTTGGCTTGAATAAGGAAGTGTGGCTGCTCCAGATGCTTCCATGCTCCAACCACATCGGATCTGATAGGCAATAGAAACTGGGCAAAGACTCAAAGAAGGAGGGGTACTTTTAGCTAATAACAAAGTCTACCTTTTTACCTTCTTCAGTGTTTCCATAGACAAGGATTTTTTTTTTAGAAAAACATTATTACAACACAGTTACAGATTAGTTCTTGGTAAACAAACTGCCACAAGGGATGATCCTAGTCTTGAATTTCTAACTGTAGAAACAGTTGTTTTTACTCTGAAATTTGTTCTAATGACTGTTTTTCCTACCTCTGTTCATGGCTTCACCATTCATTAAGCCAACCGTACTAGAAACCTGGCATTTGTTCTCCACAGCTTCTTCTCCCTCACCCAGACACAGCAGTGGTTTTCCGTGTCCTGAGCATTTCATCTCCTAAGTAGATACACTCCATTGCCTCTTCCAAAGATTGAGCCTCTTCACCTCTCTGTGGACTATGACAGTCTTTCAGATGATTTTCCTGCCTCCAGTCTCTCTTTCTAGTCATTTTTCCTCAAAAATCTGATAAAGTTGTTTATTTATCTAAAATCCAGTGGCCCACCCTTGCCTATAGATCAGAATAGAACCTCCTTAGTATGATTTTTATGGCTTCCCCCATTTTTATCACCTTATTTTCTTCTACTTCCCTCAAACCCTCTGCTCTAACTACGTTTCTTCTCAACATTTCCCAGACATCTCCAGCTTCTCGAGCTCTTTCATGTTTCAGTGTCCTTGCACATGATGTTCGCTTAGCCTGCGAAGTCTCTCCTCTGTATTCATCACATGGCCAACTCCTAGACTTCCTTCACATCCCAGCATGAATGTGGCCTCCCATGATGGATTTCTTAGCTTTCCCATATAATTAGTTAGTGGCTCTCATTTCATATCTATGGCAGAAACTCTTGTTCCCTTTCCCATTTCCAAGCTCCCTTCTAATGAGGTAGGGCCCTATGACATCTTCCTGTCAAAGACCTGTGAGTGGAGGAAGATGTGCCACTTCTTGCCCAAAACACTTAAAAGCTGGCACATGACCTTCCAACTCTCTTCTTTTGGCAACTACGGCGATCTTGTGATGAGATGGCAGAACCACAAGATGGAAATGGCCTCATCACATCACATGGGGGAACTGCTCTAGTAAGTCCTTTGAACCTGCATTAAGGTTTGTATAACCAAGGAATAAACTTGTGTTGGTTAAATCCCTTAGTTTTGGTGTTTATTCATTGCCACAGTGCCATCTCACCTATCCTAATTCAATATTCTACATATCTCTATTTAGCCTTTTATTATGTTGAATTGTAATAATGTGATAATTATTTTTCTTCTATACTACAAACCCTTAAGGCCAGATACTATGCCTTATTTTGCACATAACACATTGTTATGACCAAAACTGAACTTGTGGAATATTGAACTCGGCATCCTCAAACTTTACTCCCAGACCTGCTCTCCTTCCAGTGTTTCCTGTCTCAGTGACGTCACCCTTAACCCAGTCACTCAATCCAGAGTCTGGAAGTATCTTTCTCATTGTCTTCTTAATCTTTTAAGTAAAAAAATACCTAGTACTTATTTTACCTCCTAAGTATATCTTAGGTGTGCCATATTTCTCCCACCTCTCATTGGTATCAATATTTAAAACAAAACAAGAAAAAAACCTTGGTCTTTAATTTCAGATGATCTGCAATATAAGACATATTTCATATGAATGAAATCAGGCACACGTGTGAATTCTTCTTTGTGTGGCACTGACCATTCCCCTGAGTCTGCTTGTGCTAAGAGGGACTCTCTCCTTACCTGTTCTGCCACTGCAGTGGGAAACACATTTTCTTTTCCGTAGCTCCAGGGCTGCTGTGTAATTATGTATCTCAGATGAGGGGATGGGATGGATCAGGAAGGTAGCCTGATGACAATGAATCTTCCATGCACTCAGACATTGATATGATATTTTCATAATGAGCTATCTTTAGAGGCAAGTTCCAGAATAATAAATACTCCAGTATTTCAGAATAATATAAACTCTCCTGTTACTTATATTGATCCTGTATATAAAATGAGGGGAAAGTACTATAATTCTTACTTCATACAACTCATGTCCATGAAAATGTTTAAATGTTACATATGCTGAGTAAAGAAGATCTATTCTAAAAATTATAGAAATTAAACTTTAAAGACCTAAAATCACAAGATTCAGAGCAGGCACATAGGATTTTGGCATCTTGTTGTGACTACTTGAGCTTTACTGAGTTACTAAGGAGTTACTTTTATTGGTACATGTTAGATGTGAGTTAATATTAGATTGTGATAAACAAGCATATTAAGATATAATATACTCCTATTTTTTGGTTCTACAAGTGATTAAGAAAAAGCAAGCTCACCTTCAGTCCTCACAAAGAGTCACAATTTCTGAGATACAGTAGGTTCATTTTGTGTCTATTGAAACAGAGTGAAGGTAATTTTTAACAATGGCATTAGCTCAGGCTGCCTTAATGAACATCATGCACTGGGTGGCTTAAATGACAGAAATTTATTTTCTCACATTTTGGGAGGCTTGGAAGTTCAAGATCAGGGTGCTGTCCAATTTGTTTTCTGGTGAGGGCTCTCTTCCTGGCTTGAAGACCGTCAGCTTCTCCATGTGTACTCACATGGCAGAAAGAGAAAGGAAGAGGGAGAGAGAGGAAGAGAGGGCAGGGGAAGGAGAGAGGGAGGAAAGAAGAGATTGAGGGAGAAAAAGCACTTGCTTTCTGGTGTCTCTTCTTATAAGGGCACCAATCCCATCATATCAGGGCCCCACCCTCACAATTTCATCTAACTCTAATCATCTCCCCAAAGCCGCATCTCCAATTACCAACACCTTGA
This sequence comes from Manis javanica, assembly GCF_040802235.1. Taxonomy (NCBI): domain Eukaryota; kingdom Metazoa; phylum Chordata; class Mammalia; order Pholidota; family Manidae; genus Manis; species Manis javanica. The sequence goes on from NC_133166.1 coordinate 90,947,990, forward strand.
AAGTTAAGGCTTCAACATATGAATTTGGGAGGTGGCAGGGGTGGGGGGTGGTACACACACACATTCAGTTCATAACAATAATTTAAAGTTTTTTTTTGAAGCACCAAGATGCCATGTTGCCAGTTTCTAGAGTATGCTACTTTTTTTTTAACATTCTGCTTGTTTTGATTTCCCAAACTTTAATAATTTGCTTTCACCTTCATTTTTTTAATGCACAAAGATGTTTATTATAATAGCAATACTGATAATGGAAAATGACCATCAATAGGGAACAAGTTACATAGATTATGGAACATACAAGTCATGGAATACTAAGCAATCATTAAAATATAGTGAGGTATTTCTATATATGCTGATATTATTATTTTTTATTTTATTTTTTAACTTTTATTTTGGTATCGTTAATGTACAGTTACTTGAACAACATTATGGTTACTGGACTCCCCCTATTATCAAGTCCCCCTCACATACCCCATTAGTCACTGTCCATCAGCATAGTAAGATGCTATAGAATCATTACTTGTCTTCTTTGTATATATTGCTTTTCCCATGTGCTTTGATCTTCATTTTGTGACATACTGAGAATTCTTTGGAAGTGTTTATTTTCTTTTCTTGTTTAGGAAGCCATATGGAATATTTTCACTTATTTGCCTTATGTGATTGTATTGTATTCTTTCTTTATAGCCTCAAGTATTTTCTTTGCTAAAACTGCCATGTTGTCAGAGTTCTTTCTATTCAGACTGTCATTTCCATAACTCATTCCAGATTAAGTGATCAATGCTTCCGTTAGTACAAATGTTCAGATGCTATTAAAAACAAGAAAAGAGTGCCTTATGCCTAAAAAGTTCTACTGACGCCTGTGTAAACTGACATCCAAAAGACCACACAGCTCTTTGAAAGAAAATGTCATTCTTGTATTCAGTGAATACATACTCTGATGTCCAATTACTTCCTGGAAAGACTTATACCTCAAATTAGTTTGAGTCAGTATTAATTCTTGCTTTGGAAAAGCACATCCTGTGTGGTTAACAAGCGAGTATAGTGAACACCCAACAAAGATCAAAGGTCAAAGTCAGTAAAAAACTATTAGCAAAATATGATTGGATAAAGGATTTAAAGCCCTATACCTAAAATTGTGGCACAATAACACTTTAAAAGCAAGTTAAGGACTTCAGTTACTATATAATTTGCTAGACAGTTTAAAAAATGTATGTGGGGAGACGGTTCTTTGGTTTTCTGTCATTAAGCTTAGTAGGTTATTAGGTGACCCTTTTCCCCTTCATGTGGAACTAACACTGAATGAGCCTTGTCACAACAGCATGTTTATGAAGTCCTTGAGTGGTTTAACATTAAAGTTTAACTTTTAAACTTTAATAATACACGTTGCAGCCATGGAAAAAATATGCATGGAAAAAATAACCTCTGTGCATAAGTTAGGCACACTGAAGTTTTCTTTTCCTCAGCTGATCTTATCTATAATGGCCATTTTTTTTTGTTACATAACTCAAACTAAAAATATAATGTGTATTTTTGTGTGATGATATTTATCCTAAACATCATTTGCAGATTATCTATTAGGCCTATAAATTATGTTTATAAATTTTAAAAATTGGAAAGAACTTTATGAAGAGCAAAGCATCTATTTAGAAATAAATGTCTCATTATTTCTGACATAATTAACCCCAGGTGAGTGTTAATTTGATAATATAATACATGTGAACTGATGGGTTTAACACTGCCTGTGTCTTACAGTCAGTATAGTTTGGGAGGCAATGTTATATAATGATGAAGACAAAGAATCCACAGCCAGACTGTCCATGTGTAAATCTCAGCTCTGCAACTTACTGGCTCCATGATCCTGGGTATGTTACCAAGCCTCTAAGTGCCTCCATGTGCTCATCTATAAAATAGGATGACAGTAAAAGTACCTACCTCATAGAGTTATTGCAAAGATTAAATAAGTTAATATGCACTGAGAAAGTGTCATTGCTACCTAGAAAACTCCAAATAAGCGTTTGTTATTATTATGCACAGTGGCTAGGAGCATGGCCTTGATCTAGTGTCCAGACATCCAAGCCCCTGAATGACCTTGGACAAGTTACTTAATACTGCAGTGCCTTCATTTCTTTACCTGAAAATGGGGATAATAACAGATAATAAAGGCTAATAGACATAGAGGCAAAATGCTTCAAGGAGTCCCTGGCACACAGTAAGGGCTTAGTAAATATTAGCAATGGATATTATAATCACATTATAGAGGCTAAATCATATTCATGTCTCCTAAATATCAAATGAAATAAGACAAATACATCAAATGAAAAAAATGATGTATCTTCTTTCACCAGCATGGACAATAACTTAAGGTCACATATTTTTAGTAGTAACCTGACTCTAAACATCTATTCTGCTTATCATGAGAATGTTTTTCCTTTTCTGGGTCCCCATGTCATGGTAAGTCCAGGAACCCAGGAACTGTTACTCAGTCTGATCAGTTCCGATGACTATTTCCTGCTATAGGAAGGCCACTGCTGCTCTTGCAGTGGGCCCTTAGGGTACTGGGTCAGAGAGCTTCTGGTACCAGTTCCCCCTTTCCAACTTGTTGAAAACACTGAGTCCTCTTTCTTACCTCCCTAAAGCAGGGAGACTGCATGATTCAAGCAAGACAATCATAATAACCAAGAATACATTTTGTAAGTCCCAATTACTCAATTGTAAATAACAGCATAATAACAAAGATGACTAGAAAACCCCCAAATACTTGGAAATTAAGCACCAGTTAGAAATAATCTATGAGTTAAATTAGAAATTGCAACAGAAATTAGAAAACACCTTAGATTGAAAATAATAATGATAATATGGCACATCAAAACCCTTGGGATATAGCTAAAGTGGGTTTAAAGTAGTGTTGGAGAACCTTTACTACTGGATATCATGATTTATTATTATATTAAAACAGAATACAAATACCTGAGATAGACTACTTGGGCATTTTATTGGTGACAGAAGTCATACTATACAGTAAAAGTAGAAAGAAGAGTCTTTTCAATAATGGTGATTTAGTAATAGCATAGCCATATAGAAAAATATATTTTGATCTCTACCTCACACCATACACAGAAATCAATTCTAGGCGGATTGAAGATTTAAATGTAAAAGATAAAACAAAGTTTCCAGGTCATAGTATAGGAGGATATGCTAATAACCTTAATTTTTTTTAATGAGAATACAAACAACACTAATCTTAAAGTTCAGAATTAGATTATATTAAAATAAGGAATTTCTTTCATTAAAGGACACTCAAATGAAATAGTATAATATCTGGTTTTTCTTTAAAATAACTGAGTGGTAATGGGAGGGAGCAAGGTGGGAAAGAAGTGAGGGAACATAGGTGAAACAAGACTGGTAATGAATAATCGTTTTTGAAGCTTCTATTTATGTTTGAATTTTTCCATAAATAAAAGTTTAAAAAGGAGAAACGCTATTAAAGAAGAAAAAGAAACCAGAGTGAAAGAAGATACTTGTATTACAGAACTGGAAAAGGGGCCTATACCCAAAATATATATAGAATTCCTACATTACAATAAGAAAAAGACTGAACATGACAAAAAGATGATTACACAAGTGGGTGCACTTTGCAATGACAGCTATTGAATCATATCCTTGGGATTTGTGCAATTTTTTCTGTTTGTAAATTGTACTGCAATAAAAGGTGACCTTTTATCATGGTTCTCTACCATGACCTTTACACAACAGAAGAGGAAGCAGCTGTAGACAGCTCTGCATATTCAAGAAAAAGTATAAGGTAGGCCAAGAGATGGAATTTTGCTAAATGAAAAAGTTATTTTAGTGTAATAGATTTATGGATGAAAATTTTAACATCTTGCTTTAATTTGGTTGTTACTATAAATAAAATTTAGGTAGGAGGAAAAAGTAATTTAGTGTTTGTTCAAATACACATAAAAACTAGAGATGCAGGCCCTTGAGTTCTGTGTCAGGACTCCAGCAATTTCAGACAGAAAAAAATTTTCAAGCTGGTGTTATAATAGCCTCCTAAAGGTCTTGCTCAAATACCTGTGAACTTCTAATATTGAACAATATAATTTCCAGGCACCACCTCCCAAGAAAAAAAAACTGTTGCAATAAATATCTAAGTAGTTGAATGAGGTAATCAACTATAAGGCAATTAAATATTGGGAGAAAACTACCAATAATAACTTTAGTTTCCAAAGAGTTACCCTTTCTTTCCTTTTAGAGTTGAATTTTTTTTGAATTGAGGTATGATTGACATATAACATTAACTTCAGGTGTACAACATAATTATTTGTATCTATTTCACAATGAGTCTAGTACTGTCATCACTACACAGTTACATATTTTTTTCCCTTGTGATGATAACTTTTAAGATAAACTCTCTTAGCAACTTTCAAATAGGCAATATAGTATTCTTAACTATAGTTGCCATGCTGTACATGTATCCTTTCTTTCTAACAGTGTTTAGCCAGTGAGGGTCAACAACTTATTAAGGGTGTTCTGAGTTCTCACAAAAAACTATGTCATCTACATGTAAAAGATTATCTCTCTTTACTCTACAGTGGGATGCAGTCCACATCTGGTTAGGAGAGTAACAAAAATTTTTGAGATGCTAAGTTCTCTGTTCCTTTGATGGGAAGATTTTGGGTCAGAAAAGGGTTGGATTTTGCTCCTTATTTTGGGAAATATTTGCCTTGCTATTGCCTTTGTAATAAATAAACTTCTAGTTTACATTTTATGAATTATGATGTGTCCTTTTTTTCTCTCCCTTTTTAACCTAGTACCATAATATAAAGATATCTAACATTGGGTACATAAGGCTAGATGGAAGGAAGGGCTTTACCTCATACTAGAGGAATCCTGTCTTTACCTGCGAATGGCCACAAAAGCTATCTTATTATGCTTGGACTTGTATGAAGGACCCAAGCAGGATCTATAAACCTAACACAAAGAGTCATGTGTAATTAGTGTAACTTCGAAGAGGGATATTGTAATTCTCTTCCAGTATCACATTTATTTTTTCCTAATTTAATTGTCATTTGATAATCTAAAATCCTTGGAAGTTTGAAATGGCTCTTCCTTTCCCCCCTTCTCTGCCATGACCTTTATACAACAGAAGAGGAAGCAGCTGTAGACAGGGAGTCAGAGAGGGCAGGCTCCCACTTGACGTTACTGCTTGCTGGTCCATAGAGGCTACTTAATCTCTTTGAGCCTTGGTTTCCTCAGCTCTGCATAGTAATGTCCCCTGTTTCAGAGATATTACATTTTGAAAAGTGTAAAAGAGAATGTAAATATTGGCCAACATCATCATATTAGTAGTAGTAATGGTTATCTTTAGATTGTGTTCTAAATATAAAAAATAAAAGCATTTAGTAGTGATACTTAGGCTTGAGAAGAATACAGGGAAATGAGGTCAGAAAGATTAAGGAATGGGAAAATAAACACACCGGTAATTATAAAAGGATTAAAAAAGGCAAAGTTGCAGTTTTAAGAGGTCAGTGCAACCTTTTAAATTATTTTTCTAATTATATCACACATCCTCAATCTTGATATAGTAGACATGTTGTTTTTTTTTTTCTGCCTTGTAACCTGCGTTCTTCTAGCAACAGTACAGTCTTTCTGCTTTTCCCAAACTCCATGGTTTTCTGGGCCAGGGCGGGGGAAGGGGGCGGAGGGTAAATGCCGCTTAATCACGTTACTCTGTTCAGCTGGTTAGGAATGGGGATGCCCAGGGATTTGCAGGTGACCCAAAGAAGGAAGCTCAGTATCCTTTCTTGAAATTGTTTATATGGATCCTCATAGGGGGATATCTCTTTTCTTTAGAGTACTAAATGGGATTTTACAAAATTTGGAGCTCTTTTGCTTGTACAATAAAGAACTACATCCCCTCATCCTACTTTCATGCTGCATTAGAGATATGGTGATTGGGCACTAAGACTGTCTTTTGAGGGATTTGGGCCCATTTCTACCATACCTTCACATTTTTCTTCTAATCAACACATTTGTTTACTAGATAATGGAGTTCCCGACCGTTAACATATATTAAAGGGCTCTGGAATTTTTTGAAAAAATGGGTAACTTGAAGTAAAAGAAAATCTCATGCACACACTTGCACTTTTTTTTTTTAATACCAAGTCTATTTAGTCAACAGTGGCATCTCTAGGTACATAAAATACTTGTCATCACCAAATTTCTAATAGGTATTCAAATTCTCCAAATTGTCTTAAAATTTTTTTGTTTCTTTGAAATAGAATTCAAACAATGGAGAAAAATTTTTCATCATCAAGCACACTGGCTGGTTAAATTTTACCTCTTCAAAATAGGTATTTCCTTGACACCGTGTCTTGCCAATGGGTTTCAGCCCCGGGCAAGTTCACTATGGATTCAGTGTGACCAAAGAAAATGACAGCAAAACGTTCTTGGGGTGAAGGGTTATACCCAACTTTATTTCCAGGTAGCAGGTCAGTCACTAAAATCTTGTCACTCAGAGCGAGTCTGCATACAGCATGTTGGTCTCTGCCTCTGGGCCTCTCTGTCTGCCCAGCCGTCCCGCACAGCCATCCTCTGGGCCTCCGTCCTCTGCTCTGCTCTCCTGCAGCCTTGCAGCTGTGCCACCATGTTGTGTCCAGAGCACTGGGCAGAGCTCTTTTTATAGAGTCAACAGCCATGTATTGCCCACAGGTGTGCAGTGAGCTAGTCAGCCACTGCCAGGTGAGAATCCTGGCCACAGGAACTCTCATTTTATCCATACACCGAAACACATTCACATGAGCAACAAAATTTAGAAATTAATTCAAAATCTCTTTATGGGCTTTACAAATACCAGATGAGGTTCTGGTCATGAAATCATGGGTAAGATAAGCATAATAGCTTTAAGTTACCCTTGGACATTAGAACCCCAAGAGGAGGAATGACAAAGGTAATATGTATGTTGATTTTGCTGCCTTTGAGGTCTTTGACTTGGTGGAAAACAAAAGGACACCACTGTTTGATTTGCCAACATCTAATAAAATATTGAAAATGTGTAAGGCAAATGCATTGATATATTTACTTAAATATGTTTATCAAAAATATGTGTAGCTTTATTTACAACTAATATCCTTATCTTTGTCCTATATGCCCTTGTTTGTTCTCAAGTACAATCAAGGACAGAATCAGCCCCTCTAGGTATAAATGAATATACACTTGGCCCTTGAACAACGTGGAGGTTAGGGGCATCCACCTCACCTCAGTCAAAAATTCACCTATAACTTTTGAGTCCCTCAAAAACTTAACTGCTAATAGCCTACTGCAGACCGGAAGCCTTACTGGTAACATAAAGTCAATTAACACATATTTTGTGTATGTATATTATACATTGTATTCTTAAAAGTAAGCTAGGGAAGTTAGAAAAGTGACAAAAAAAAAAAAGCTAGGGAAAATAAAATGTTCTTTCAAATTGTTGCAAATTTTCAAAAAACTTTCTAATATATTTACTGAAAGAAATCCTTGTATAAATGGACCTGCACAGTTCGAACCCATGTTGTTTCAGGTTCAACTGTACTTTGTTTGGACTCAAATATAAAATAATTAAAACATTGGTACCAACAACTCCACAACTTTCTTTTCCCAAAGAGGAGGTGCCAAAGGCTGAGGAGTTTGAGACTCTTTTAGTCATGCATCATTTCCACCCATCTCATCAGATAAATGAACAATCTAAGTGATTCACAGACTTGCTAAGCAAGCTCAGCATATTGACAAGTCCCCTAGACCCTTTCCCCCCCGCCAACCAGACTATTATCCTTAAGGTCCTCCTAGAGTTAACACTAATCCCAACCATAGCAACACACTTTTTCAGATCCCCGCCTTCCCTCTCTTAACGGAACTACTGAGTCCAAAACCAGGTGTCTTTTTTCCCCCAGGTACTTATTATTCTCACTATACTATTATGATCTTGAGAAGTTAAAAAAAAAATGTCTCCTGATCAACCACTTTGCTTAAGAACTTCAAAGAATTAAAAACCTCCACCCTCAGGCCGTCCACTTTTGCAGCATGCTCCCTTCCTCGTTTTGCTTGTCGTACCAGCACTGGGTAAGCGCCTAGGTTCCATCTCGTACTAAAACTCATGATCTTCTGGCTCAGATTCTGTGAACTGAGTCATTCTGGCACGGAGAATATTCCGTGACTCAGCAGGCCCGAAAAGGAGGATGTCAGATCCAGATAATTTCGAGTCTTTTAAAGGCAAGCTGGAGAACATAAACAACACAGTGGAAGAATTTCGCAGTAGGTTTGCATACTCAGGGGAAAAATGTCATTCCATTCCCAGCCCTTTCACTTCCTTCCCTGGCCCTGTTAAACGAATGCTTACATTTTAATTTAGAGGCAGGAAATTGTTGAGAAAATCCATTTTGATGCTCTGCGATCAGGCCCTTTATTCTCCGGGGACGTTGTCAGCCCCTGGACACCCCGACCTCTCCTGGGAAAGGGTCGGCTCTGGGCCGCGCTGCAGGGGGCGTTCCCCGCGGCTGCCGGCTGGGGGGCACGGAGCCTGCGGGCGGTCCCGGCCCCAGGGCGCGGTCCGGCAGGGCGCTAGGACTGACACCTGGCGGGGAGGTGATCGGCGTTGCCACGGCTTAGGGTGGCGCGGGACTCAAAGCGCGACCCAAAAGCATCCCGCGGGCCCTTTAAGACCCCTGCGGTTGCCCCCTCCGCCATCCCCGGTCCGGAGTCTTCCGGGGACGCGGAGCCAGGGGACCCCAGCGTCCAACTTCTGCAGGGCGCCGGCTCTTGGCAGCCTGTCCCTCCCTCCCGGCATGCACCGCCCCGCCGCCCCTCCCCCCTCAGCCCCTCTCCTCCCCCCAGGCCCGCTCCCCGCCCACCCCTCGCGCCCCTCAGGCCCCACCTTCGCGGATCGCGCGCCGCGGGCCCGAGCACGAGCGGCCACCGCCCCCGCCGTCTCCGGGGCGGACGCGCAGTCCACAGCGCGTGGAGGGCGGGGGATCCGCTCCGGGGACCGCGGTCGCTGTTGAGAGGAGGCCGGGTCGGGCTTTCTCCTCCGCCAGACCCCACCCCACCCCACCCTGCCGACCCCACCCCCTGCCCCTTCCTCCCGGTGGCGCGCGCTCGGGCACGCGCTCGGAAGTCGAGGGTCGGCGCGGACCGCGGGCCGTGGCTGGGTTTCGTGAGGGAGGCACGGAGGCGCCGCACCGGGCGGTGGTCCGGCAGCCGCACGGTCCTCGCCAGGGGCATCGGCCGGCCTGTGCAGCGTGAGCCGCCGCCACCGCCCGCCCGAGAGTCCGGCCCCTGGGCCCCGAGGCTCAGTCCGCCGAGCGGCCTCCGGGGGACGCCGCTGGGCGAGAGGAACGCGCCCTTGCTTTTACCGTGGCCCAGCGCGCGGGCGGCGGGATGGGCGACAGTGAGCGGGCCGCGCGGGCGCTGCGGCCCCGGGGCCGGCTGTGGCCGGCGCTGGTCGTGCTGGCTGCAGCTGCGGCCGGCTGCGCCCGGGCAGCCATGGACGAGTGCGCGGATGAGGGCGGGCGGGCGCAGCGCTGCATGCCTGAGTTCGTCAATGCCGCCTTCAACGTGACCGTGGTGGCCACCAACACGTGCGGGACTCCGCCCGAGGAGTACTGTGTGCAGACCGGGGTGACCGGCGTCACCAAGTCCTGTCACCTGTGCGACGCCGGGCAGCCCCACCTGCAGCACGGGGCAACCTTTCTGACCGACTACAACAACCAGGCCGACACCACCTGGTGGCAAAGTCAGACCATGCTGGCCGGGGTGCAGTACCCCACCTCCATCAACCTCACGCTGCACCTGGGTAAGCGGTGACAGCCCTGTCCCCTAGTCCTCGCCAACAGCCCATCTCCACCCCTGGCCCAGCCCTAGCGGGGCCCGAACAACCGTGTGTTGGCTCTCTGCTCTCCAGTATGGGCCACACAGAAATTCTCCAACTTCTATACCTAACAGCCGTGAGGGCCTAGACACTTCACACCAGCATCTTCTGCTTCCCTATTCTTCCCAATTTAACTAGATTTTTGCTCCCTTGAATTTTCGCCATTTCAGCTGTTTCTGTCCCTCTTTAATGAGGCAATAATCAGAAATCCCCATTCTCGATTTTCTCTGTTTTAACAGGGCCATCACCATGCCTTCTTGCTTGAATCAGAGACAAGCAGGTCCACCTTAAGCACTTTTACCTTGTTTAAATATCTGTTTCTCCAGGGTTGAGGGTGATTGTTGTTTCCTCTGTTGAATAAGCTAGAGAGTAAAGGGTCTAAGTTAAGGGAATTTGAGGGGAACTGTTGCCTTCCCCTGTCGCTTTGCCTCTGTGTAATTAACGTAGTAATTCACCGTTATTGTTCTTTAGGGTTGTTCAGACTTAATGAAGGGCAGCAAAGCTATTCACTGCTAATCCTGGGAAAACAAAAGGAAGTGTCTGCACTCACTCTAATTGCTGGGCACAGTTTTGTCCCCGGGTGAAAAGGCTCTCCTTACTGTCTTTCCTTTTACTTTGATTCAAATCAAGTGTAGATACACGTACAGTGACCTTTTAGAGATTAAGAAAGGAGTATATGGAAAACACTGCTGGGTGGTGGATGAATGGACATATTTATCCTACGGTATCAGAAAGCGTATTTGATTTAGGTGAATTTTTCTTCATCATGGAAATATACAAGCAAGCAAAGTGATTCATTATTGTGTTTAACAGAGCAGCATGTGTGAGAAACTAGCATTTGATTTGTAGAGCTTCAATCCCCACTGCATTGATAGACTTGATTTTGCTGGTAATAATGAACTTCCAGTGAGCGCAGAGCACCCAAGCTATTCTTCTGCTAAAGCAGGATAATTCTACAAGGCTAATAACGTTGTTTGGGGGACTTTAAACGGAACATTTCATAAGCAAATTGTTCTATTGGTCATGGTTTTATTTTTCTTTCCACTGCTTTCTGGTACACTAAACTTTATGTGTCAAGATTCCAGAGAAAGTACAGGATTTACAAGAAGTGCTTTGAAAAGTACAGTTAAATCACTGTGTATGGAGTTGTTTTAGAAAAGCAGTATTTAGCATCTTTGTAGTTAATACCATTTTATTTGTAGACATCATTAGAAGATGAAACTTTGAAAACAAGTTCATAAAGTGAAACTCTGAGGCACCTGTTTTCAGAGGTGAATGAAGTAAACTGTACTGAGTTCAGTTTTTCAGAGTTACTGGAAATGTATAGAACTAGCAAAGGAACAGGTGTTTTCCTACAGACATGCAAGAGACCCTACCTAGTATCTCCTAAGAATTTTGGGGGTGCTCTTCAGCTATTTTCTCCTAAGTGTTATATTTTTAACTTGGCCGTTGTATTTTTGAAATTTATATCCAACTATTTTTGTTTAAATTTTGACTTATTAAAGTTGCTGTATTAAATTTTGAATGCCCATGAAGCCTTGTTGTTTCCCTATTTTTAAATATTTAAAGTTTCAGAGTAAAGGCTTTGCCTTGGTGTCTCAAAGTGCCTGAGATACATCTGAAAATTTCTAATCAAGAATCTCCTATGTAGGTAAAGGTGGGGCTGTCAATCTTGGCCCTCTGAGTTTTCAGCTGTGGGCACTATGTAGTAAAAGGTTATTTCAGATACTGTAGAGGCGGTAGATTACTCAGTGATTACTTCTCTGTTACAAAGATAATGTAGTAGGTAAGTCAGTATCAGTCAAGTGAGGTGGCTACTACTGGGAGGCAGATATATTAACTTTGGGTCATGGTGATTGAAAGGTCAAAAGAGATCTTGGATTTCACCTGTCAGCCCTCTATCATGACTTTTTACTCTAAAATAATGTATACTTGCCCGTTTTCCTAAAAAATTCTTTCAGTTTTTGGTAATATTTTTGGTATTCATAATATTTCTGGAATATTTTGAATTCAAAGTATTTTTGAAGTTCATAAAACTATGGGCTTAAAAAATTATTTAAAATTAAAAATATTTTAATACATTGAGTGTTCTGATTAACTGTAAAAACATTTACTTTAAACTTTTTAGGTAGACAATTTCTTAAAACTTGCTAGTTGTCCTTGGATCATAAATGATGTCTTGGAGGAAACTGTTGTAGAGAACATGGGGGAGGGGAGGGAGATTGGTGTGTAATGGGGTTAATGTCTTAATGTTTCAATCTCTGTCTCTTCTCTGCCCACCCTGCCCACTCCTGCTTTTTTTCATGACAAAGATGTATATGTATATGTGCCTGTTAGGATCTATATGATTTATAGCAAATAGGCAGGGCTTTATGTATCACTCTCTGTTTTGATGTTCAGCATATTCTCTCCCTAATTCCAGTTACTCCATGGGCTCTACCTATTTCCCATGAATTCAAGTACCATGACTGTTTGTGCATCTACTAAAACTCCCACCCCGTTCAAATTTCACATACCCTTAAACAAGCGATGCATATTGCCCTTACAGAGCATGTGAAACTTGAAGTGAGCAGTGTGAAAGAATTAGGTCTAGCCACCACATTCCTAAGCCCTCCTTCTGATGTTGAACTTTAAATACAGTGAAATAGGCAAAATGAGATCACACTTTAAGTAGTCACAAGAAAAATATGTATTTGGCACTGATCATAACTCATTTTTTATTGTAAAAATAAAGCATGATATGGTTAATTAAATCTCATCTTTAGTTGCTAAGTTGCCCTAGAGACCACTGTTCACAATTCCTTATGTAATCTTTCACAAACTTTTAATGCATATGCATGTATGTATAAAATTGCCTTTTTGTTTAAACTACCTTTTATGGGGCAGGGTGAGGCATGTACAGTTGGTATGTACAGATTAGATCATTGTACCATTATCACTTGTACAAAAGCCAGGAAAACCAGCATTGGTTCTGAAAGCAGCCATGTCCTAAGTACCATATACAGTAATCCAGGGTGCAGGGTACAGTGTATCCTCAGATAAAATCAGTTAAAGTTGCTGTGGGAACCAGAATTGCATTTTCTGCCTGTTGTGGAGAGAATCTCAGTCAGCCGCCCTTTTCTAAAAAAAGGGCTTTCTTATTTCGCCCTCAACTTCTGGATCTTCTTCTGGCTTAATTTTTGTATGGGTTGTTCAAATGCTATTTAAAAGTTTGGCTTTTGTTTTATAATAAGTCATAATAAGTTTTATTAGTATCAGTGGGGTAGTTGATTGCAATGTAGCTAAGGATTTGCCTTCTGTTAAACAGCCCTTTTAATTAACTTGATAGTCATTGTGGATGGAAACTTGGCAGACTGGGTCTCCATCCTGGAGGAAGGTAGCTTTTCCCTCTTTGCTTGTAAAAGCAACTCAGTCAAAGTTTATGGAACTCCTAAAATTTACACCAAAACCAGATTTGTTTCCAAGCTTCTTATGAGCTGTAGGAACAAATAGTGATTAAGTGGTGCTTTTTAAAGCTATATTTAAATATCTTCCTTGTGTATCTAAATCAGAATAATTGCTATGTAAGGATAATACATTTTATTTTGTTTGATCCTCTTTAATCTATATTTAACGTGAAACAAACAGCAATTTTTTTCCCCTGGAAAATCTTCACAAGGTAGGTTCTGACTGTCAGGGAATGGTTCGCTCTGGTGACTTCACTGTGGTATTTGTGTACCCTGAGGGGACACTATTTTAGTTTGTCTCTCAAAGTCCTGATTTACATTTTGCAGGTTTCAACTTGAGAAGTTAAGGAGCTATTCTCTAATGGCACAGTTTTACAAAGTTGCTGTTTTCTTCTACAATTCACTGCTTTTTCTGTAAATACCTTCCCCTTGTTTCTAAAGCATTCAGAAAAAGAATGTACACATAAGGAGAGAAGTTGGAACTGTAAGACACCTCTCCATTATTTTATCATTGGCCACATTGATGAGAGAGATAAAGTGACTAATTTAATTCTAAATCCTTTTAGGAAGTTTTGTTATGCACTCCTTCCCCCTATGTAACATTCTCATATTACTGCCAAATGTTCTGCAAATGTTTTTAAATACCTACTAAATGCATAGCTCAGTACTTAAAAGAAAGGTGTAGAAGATTGAAGGTCCTGTCTTCAGAAGCCTGTACTCTTTAGATGGAATTTTCATACTCAGTTGTCAATAAGAAATCAAGAGTGCTTTAAAATATTTTACAGTTTATAAAGCCTCCAGTTTATCACTATTTAGATTTTCACAACTCTTTGAAAACAAAAGAATCCTGAGGTGGTGATTGGCCAAAAGTCATGATGGAGGTAGGTTTTTTTTGACTCCTTGATTAATGCACTCACTAGCCAGCCCCTCAACTCTTAGTTCCTCTAACACCTGTCTCAGCAGAATGACTAGTTTATTCCAGGGCAACTTTAAAATACAAGTTCATGGAAATACTGAAAGATACCAGACTCCCTTGGTTTTCCTCCTTTTCCTTCTGTTCTTTTTACTTATATTTCTGGATTTCATTCTTTTTCATGCCATTCACTGTCTCTGAATGAATGAACTCTAATCTCAAGGCATTTACTGTTTGCAAACTGTTAAATTCTCAGTTTGAGTCTCCGGGCCAGCTCTTCTTCCAGACCTTCTTCCAGACTTGTTGGACATGGTCAGTTTGGGATATCTAGAGGTCATGTGCAAAACTAAATTGATTCCTCATTGTCTTACTCCAGTCAAAGTTGTGTCTCAGTGAAGGGCACTACTGTTAAGCCCTGAGGCTCTCGACCACTGTTTTGCCAAGTCTCCCATGAAAGAAAACCATGCTGTTTGGTGAGCAGATAGGATGCGTTGCTGGGAGGTGGGTCAGTTCTAGATAGCTGTAACTTCATCCCTTTTTTCCCCACCCATTTTTGCTACAATCTGCCCAAGATTCCACTTTTACCTCCTGTATCTAGCTGCTGTGTCTCTTGAATTCTTATCTCTTTCTGCCTTGAATTTTACCAGAATTACTGCAACAGCTTCCTAAATATCTGGTAGGCTTCCTACCTACAGTTTTGCCCCCTTATTCAGGCATCCATACTTTGGAGTGAGTCATGGTTCTAAAATGCAAATCTGATATCATTTCCCAGCTCAATATTTTGCAGTGGTTCCTCATTTAGGATAAAGTCCAGACTCCTTGGCATGGTTTACAAGGCTTAGAATTTGGATATATTTAACCTCTAAGCTTATCTTTTGCATTTTACATGCTCCTAAGGCTGCTTTGGTTTGGAACCCTTCTCCCATGTGTTAGCACCTTCAGCATTCCTTCCCCAGTCTCCCTCCTTTCCATCTTACTTCCCTGCCTGGATTAGGCGTCCCATTCACACCACCCTGTAGGTATCTACTACTTGCTATTGTGTGTTTCTTTACTTACTTGTCTATATTTCTGGACCACAAGGTCTTTGAATTCAGGGTTAGGGACTTATTTTAGTTCACTTCAATGTAACCAATATTAGTTAATTGCTTACTATGACTCAGCCCCATACAAGTTCCTTGATGTGTAGTGATTGATAGGACATTGCACGTAGGCATTTGCCTAGGACCTTGTGGCCTAGATGTGGAGACCTCGGTCTCTAGACTGGGGTGTCTAGGCGAATAATGGCCAGCTAGCCACATCCAGCCCAGGGCTGCTACCTGTTTTTGTATGCGCCATGAGCAAAGAATAGTTTTTATATGTTTAATTGATTTGGAAATCAAGAATAATATTTTGTGACATGAAAATTTTATGAAATTCAAATTTTAGTATCCATAAAGTTCTATGGAACACAGTCAAGTTCCTTTATTAGTGTATTGTCCATGGCTGCTTTTGCACTACAAAGGCAGAGTTAAGTAATTGCAGCAGACTTTGTATGTCCTGTCGCACAAAGCCTAAAGCATTTACTGTCTGTTCCTCTATAGCCAGACCTCTGCTCTAGACCAATATATTCAGTGTCATATAATAAGTTCTAAGTGGAAGATACAGGCACAAAGGGCATTCACTTAACTTACCATTTGGATGGGGACTTTGTGTCTTCAGTGCTTAGCAACACCTATGGCCCTAGTGTTCAATAATACATGTAGAACTAGTAAGTGAATGCCTGAATTATAAGAAGCCCCCAAACACTGCACATTAATTTAAATTCTCAGCAATACTTTTGAGCTTATTTTTATTTCTTATATGCTTTTTCTTTTTTTTTTTAAAGGGATCATTGATATACAATCTTATGAAGGTTTCACATGGCAGCGTTGTGGCTACTACATTCACCCATATTGTCAAGTCCCCCCACCACGCCTCGTTGCAGTCACTGTCCATCAGTGTAGTTAGATGCCATAGAGTCACTACTTGTCTTTTCTGTGTTATACTGCCTTCCCTGTGCTCCCCCTATGTTGTGTGTGCTAATCATAATACCCCTTAATCCCTTTCTCCCTCCCTCCCTTGACACCCACCCTTCCTACCCCCTTTCTCTTTGGTAACAAGTAGTCCCTTCTTGGACTCTGAGTCTGCTGCTGTTTTGTTCCTCTGGTTTTGTTGAGCTTATTTCTGTCAGTGCTTTATCTCAATTTTTTTGAGATGCATGTCACTGTAATAGCTAATATTAAATGTAGTGCATGGTTGTTTTATTTCTGTAGCTTTAAAACAAAGTCCTAAGTTAGATTTGGAAATGATACAGAATTGAAAGATCTGTGACTGTCCTTTTATGGGTAAAAATTAGACCTCTATAAGATTTGAAGTCAAATATTTTGAGTAAACTATCTGATCAGATTTGAATCTCATGTGTGAATATGTATTTCTGAAGTTTTAATAACAAGTGTTTTTTCTTTAGAAATGAACAGAAATTTTATTGTGAAATACATATTCACATGTCTGTTGTTGAAGTAGACTCTTAAAGGGTATTATTAAGCAGTTAGAGGAAAAGGATATAATGAAATAATCTTATTTCCTTATTGTGTATGGCATTGTTTTTAGTTTATTTAATTCATTAGGAGTACAGTTAGAAGACAGGCATAAAGTATGACTTCTCTGCAGGATAGTGAAGAACTACATTAAAGTGGTTATGCGGATGAACAGTACTTATTTATTGTCTACAGTTAACAGCAGAACCAACAGATGCTGCTTGTTCTTGTTTCCAGCTGTACTTAATGGATAGCTCTACTGTTCTGTTTGAGTTTTAGGGAAAATCATCAGAATTTAGAGCAGAGCTGTTTGTTCATTTTTACTACCCAAATTTGCTGAGAAGATTTTGAAAATAGGAGATTAATCTGTCCCTTGTCTTTTATTGTTGGTTTCAAAGAGTAAAGATGACTGTGCTGGGTCTATTACCTTGCCTGAGTAGCTCTTAATATTTGTCAGAGGGCCTTGCTGGGATTTTGCAATCATCTCCTTTCTTGTAAAATGGTAAAGTAAGATGTTTGCTCATTTGGGCCTAAAAATGATAGCTGGCCAAAGCCAGTTACCAGAAAACTCATTTATAGAAATGTCCCTGGACTGTGCCAGATTGTGGTGACGCTAATTACGTACATCTGCTTTTCTTTGCATGGGCAGGGGGTCAGCCTACAATAACTGGTGCCCTGTGAAGCTACATATTCATGAAATAAAATAAAGCAGACTTATCTCTTTCTTAGACAATGGTGCTCTCAGATCTCTTGTGGCAAGGCTGGGAATGAATTGGGGGATTTACATGATTTCTCTTAAAACTTCAGAAGTTATATTCCCTCAGCTGCTTTCTTTTTTTAATTAAGGTATTATTGATACACACTCTTATGAAGGTTTCACATGAAAAAACAATGTGGTTACTACATTCACCCATATTATCAAGTCCCCCCCATACCCCATTGCAGTCACTGTCCGTCAGTGTAGTAAGATGCCACAGATCACTATTTGCCTTCTCTGTGCTACACTGTCTTCCCCGTGACCCCTCAACACCATGTGTACTAAACATAATACCCCTCAATCCTCTTCTCCCTCCCTCCCCACCTGCCCTCCCTCACCCCCCTCCCCTTTGGTAACTGCTAGTCCCTTCTTGGAGTCTGTGAGTCTGCTGCTGTTTTGTTTCTTCAGTTTTGCTTCATTGTTATACTTCACAAATGAGGGAAATCATTTGACACTGTCTTTCTCCCCCTGGCTTGTTTCACTGAGTATAATATCCTCCAGCTCCATCCATGTTGTTGCAAATGGTAGGATTTGTTTGTTTCTTATGGCTGAATAGTATTCCATTGTGTGTATGTACCACATCTTCTTTATTCAATCATCTGCTGATGGACACTAAGGTTGCTTCCATATCTTGGCTATTGTAAATAGTGCTGCGATAAACATAGGGGTGCATATGTCTTTTTGAATCAGAGAAGTTGTATTCTTTGGGTAAATTCCTAGGAGTGGAATTCCCAGGTCAAATGGTATTTCTATTTTTAGTTTTTTGAGGAACCTCCATATTGCTTTCCACAGTGTTTGAACTAGCTTATATTCCCACCATCAGTGTAGGAGCATTCCCCTTTCTCCGCATCCTTGCCAGCATTTGTTGTTCTTAGTCTTTTCAATGCTGTCTATCCTAACTGGTGTGAGGTGATATCTTGTGGTTTTAATTTTCATTTCCCTGATAATTAGTGATGTGGAGCATCTTTTCATGTGCCTGTTGGCCATCTGAATTTCTTCTTTGGAGAATTGTCTGTTCGTATCCTCCGCACATTTTTTAATTGGGTTATTTGCTTTTTGGGTGTTGAGGTATGTGAGTTCTTTATATATTTTGGGTGTTAACCCCTTGTCGGATATGTCATTTACAAATATATTCTCCCATACTGTAGGATGCCTTTTTGTTCTATTGTTGGTGTCCTTTGCCATACAGGAGCTTTTTAGTTTGATGTAGTCCAATGTGTTCATTTTTGCTTTTGTTTCCCTTTCTTGAGGAGATGAGTTCCGGAAGAAGTTGCTCATGTTTATATTCAGGAGATTTTTGCCTATGTTGTCTTCCAAGAGTTTTATGGTTTCATGACTTACATTCAGGTCTTTGGTCCATTTCAAGTTTCAGCTGCTTTCTTTTACCCTTTGTTTCCCACAGTGTGGCTGCTTCCTGTCATATTGAAGGCAGCATTAGATTTTTGTTATATCATCTTTTTTTGGATTTTTTTATCTTAGGATTTTTGGTTATTTTATCTTTTTGTTTTGAAAGTTCTTGGAAATATTAATCTAGAACTAGCCTTCTTCACAATTCTGTTTTTGTATTTCTTGGTCTTGTGTAGAGCTAGGGACTCAATGAATTTTGTTTCATGATGATAAATCACAGTGTATGTGGAGGTTTCTGCTAATCAGATTTCCCGTGGCAGTGACTACAGAGGTAGGCACCTCAGTAGTGTCAGTGTTTTCAGAGACATGGTTAATCATCAGTCTTTTTTTTTCCTTCCTCCTTCATGGTTCTGACTTTATGTTCCCTAGCTTGACTTGCGTGGGGAGGGGTGGGGGTTACATAGATGTATACATGTGAACAAAATCAGAGCTGTACATTTAATATTTGTGCACTTCATTGTCTGCAAATTATTCCTCAAATAAAAAAGAAACAAGGAAATTTTCAACCAGTTTACAATACAAAATAATACATAGGTGCTTTGTTTTGGGTATGATTTTGGCTTAAAATAGGAGAACATAGAATCTGAGGCTTAGAAGTGGAGTGTGAGGAAGTATGCCAGAAGAGCTGTTCTCTTTGCTCTTCTCTCTGGCCTTTAAGCAGGTAATGGTTTGGGTTGATGCTTTGTGGTTTGAAGTGATAAAATGGTAAGTTTGCTATCTTTGCTGCTTTTGTTAAAGAATTCTCTAGGAATGTCTCTGCATGACTGTGTGCGGTGGTTACAGTGTCTCCATTTTATATAACATGTTATGTTGTTATTTCTAAGATAGAAACTAATTGTTCCACAAATTACTTGTAATATAATACGAAGCCCCCATCTTCTTTCCTTTGGCAGGTAGCAGCTCTCCTTTCTAGTAGTAGCTTCCACTCACTGAATGTTTTAGAAATAAGTCAGAAGCTTGAATTGTGTGGCTTTCTTAGAGAAGTTAATGAAGATCTACCCACTCAAAATGAAACAAGCTTATTGGATTGTGATTCCAAGTAGTGGACAAAGGTCTTATATAAGTAAGTTAGCTGGTGAGAAAATTCTTCATTTATGGCCATGTGTAATATGAGATGTTTGGGTAACAATGGATGTTGAAACATTTTCTTTATCCTCAAGTAATTTGTAATACAGGAGGTGAGACAAAAACTTCATGTACAGGAAATCAGTGGGAGAATATAAGCACAGTAAAAAGAATTCAGTTGAAACTTCAAAGGGCAGAGGGAATACCTGCAAAGTACTTGAAAGAGTGTGGACTGAAGTTGCCGGGAAAAGCTTCTTGGGCCTTGAAGAAAAGTAGTAGACATGGATGGAGAACTTTCCAGGAAGGGTGACTTGTTTGAATAAAGATCTAAAAGCAACCAGATAGTGGTGAAAGCATTGTTTATTTTTCATGGAGTAGTAGAGACATGTGGGTTGAGTTCTGGGGAGATGAGGATCTTGAAGACTAGGTGACAAAAGAAAATAAATGATCTTTCATTGAGTGTCTCCTCATTACCTCTTTAAATCCTTAAAACAGTCTTGGAAACTATTGTTACCTCCTCAGGAGTATAATGTAAAGTGACTGTTGACTTCTGTGAGTCAAACAGGCTGAGTTTAGGTTGGGATCCAGACCTGCTGTGGATAGATTACACTCCTGTTGCTCTAATGTGTTCAAACAGACCTGGTTAGTGACAGAGAACTGTAGAAAGATGTGTAACGGCGGGGGGTGGGGGAGAGGGGTGAAATGAAAGAATACCAAACCAAAGAACCAAACCTGGTTTCTCTGACAGACCTCTGCTTGAGGAGCTCAGGATTTGGGTTGTTTTTAAAAAGGGCTATGTACTTAACTTGTGAAGAATAGAGGATTATTGGCAATGGGAGAATTTTAGGGTTGGGTACTTACACTAGTTTTATAGTATTTAGCTGTTAATGCTTCTAGGAGTTTCTAAGGAATTTATTGAATCTTAGAATGAGATCCTGGGTTTTGTCAGTGTTTACTGATAGGAAAAGTATACCACATACCCTATTTCCTAAAGGTGGTCAGGAGAATGCTACCTTATCTCCTTGCTACTTTATCCATGAGTCTTTTCTGTTTGTTGAGAATTGCTGAGTTTAGTTCAGTTGCTTACTTTATCTGACATCCTCAAAGATAAGCCTTCCAGGTCCATCTCCAGGTTGTATTTTGTTTCCCCTCTGCTCCAAGTAAATTCTCTTACCTGGTGGCTGCTTTGTTCTTTAAGTTTGCTAAGGGTATAGGTCTAACCACCTCTTATTGACTGATAGATAACTGCTGTGGTCCTAGGAGATTTCTTTGTCACCATTTTCATACTTCAAGCTCAGAAGTGACTCCCTTCACCTTTATTTCTGTGTATTAATATGCAAATCTGTATCTCTATCTCATGTATCTTAGCTGTGTATACATATTTCAATCTATATCTCCTTAGTTTCCCTAGATCATCACTGGCTTTCAATCAGGGGACTTGTAGATACCTTAAAAGTTGATTTTTGCTTTATCTCTGAAGATGGGGTCACAGTTCCCACTTAGATTTTGTATTTTGTCCTGCTCCCCCACTATGTATTATTTCTACTTATAGAACTCCACATTCTAGGATTGCTTTTTTTTTGAATAGGTGTCAATTGATTGGTTAAATTTTAAATGTTACTGAATCACAGGCCTGCTTTTTCTGCTTTCTCTACAGACCTGCTCAGCGCTCACTATTTCTTACGTGAGTGCTTCGTGTGATTACTTCATTACATCCTACTGACTGCTGCATTTTAAATGCATGTGCTCAGTTTCCTTTCTAATAGGGAGGTTGGGTGGGACCCCACTGGGATCCCACCATTCCTGCATTCCAGGGCGGAGTGTTGGGCTTAAATTTGCCCCCTCCTATACCTCCTTTTTCAGGTTAGTAAAATATAAGCATAATTATTTTCTCACGGTTTTTCCATCAACTTTCTGCAAAGAGAATGAAAGGAGGATCCTAGCCATTTCCAAGAGAAGAACTTCACAGTTTTTGAAAAGTTGATAATGAGTTGATGAAAATGAGTTAAACAGCCTTCATTGAGCTTTCTTTTCACTGCCAGGGGCTGGGAAGTGGTGTTCCCCTGCTCTGGCAGCACAAATCCTGATAGAGGCAGCAGTGGTCTGCCCACATGTTCTCAAAGCCCCAAATCATCTTCTAATCAAAAGCTAGTAAGGAACAAGTAATAGTAACTTGGTTGATGTAAAATGATGAATTCCAGATAGGGATTTTGTTTTCTGACCCTGTCTATCCCTTGCATTCGACCTTTAGTTTTCTGGAAAGTTGGCATCCAATGGGTTTTTAAATATGTGGCTTACTACAATAATAAAATAATGAATTTTAGAGTTGGAAAAAAACTTAGGAAAGTTTAAGCTGTAAATAGGTCAATTTTAAGGGATGGGTCCTGGTTTTATTTAATCTTATACCAAAGAAGTTAAGTGCAGTTGCCTTGATTTAGCAGTTTACCGGCATACCTATGCTGCATGCTGCCATTTCTCCCCCAGTGGCTCGTGCCCACTGTGGCCCTTATTCTGATAGGACAAATCATGATCTGGTTGATGAGCATCCTTGAATTTTCATTGAAAGTATGTATTCTTTTTGGAGGTGGGAACAAACAAGGGCTAAAGTGAAGATTGTCAAAGATAGGGGGCGGGGAGTGAATTGGAAACCAGAGGAGCAACTGTACACTTTAATTGCTTTCGTCATTTGATTGCCTCTTTATAAGATAAAGGTCATATTCTGTGGGGTGTCTAGGATTAACCTTTAGAGTGGCTGTATATAGAGTTTTGAATTTATAGTGAGTATTTTAGATAAATTCATGGGATAGAAAATCCATTGAAGACTAAATTCTTAGAACTCAACTACAGATTATGAAAGTTTATGGGGACATCTGTAATACAGCTGTAATAAACTTTGTTTACTTTATCAGGATTGCTTTAGAGGCTCAAGCTGGTTTATTTCCTGCTGTTTTCAGCATTTTTGCAACATACCAAGAAATAAGTTAGCATCAATTCCTGGTAGATTGGGGATCATTTGGTTTTGTGGCCACCCTAATAATTAGTTTTGGTTTTAAACCTATGACCATTTTAAAGCTTGTACCCTGGCACAAGACCTGCATGGGTGGTGAATCCAGGTTATCAAAAGATGGACTGATTCTGGAAATTAATATTCCTTCCAGATGCTTGGAGAACATAGGCATGTTTCCTGTGCTGCTTTTTGTGTGTTCGCACGTGTGTGTATGTAGATATTTGTGCGTTCCTTGAGGAAGTCCCTTGGGGGGGGCGGGAGTTTTGCTTTTTGGATTGGGAAATAAAGATTAAATCTTTTTGTGAAAACTTTTGAGTGGGTGTTGCCATTTTTGTGAGAAAAAAGTAGAGGCAACTTTGTTCCCATGAGGGAGACTGTTGGGAACGATGGTATCGGGGTGAGACTGGAAGTAACTCAAAACAGACTTAGTCACATCTCCAGTGATTTTCAGTTATGAAATGGGCCACTGATGCTCTGCATCAGCAGCCTTTTAACCATGCCTGCCTAAACAGACCTTGTTTTTGAAATTCACAGCAGTGCCTGGATTCCCGCTGTCTTTTTTACCATCCAGCTAACACACAGCTGTTTTTGTTCATACATCATTTTGTGTTCAAGTGCCTGGTTACTTCCTCATGTCCCTTTTATGGGGAATAATGGACACGTAGGGGTTTGAACACCCAAGTGTGTGGTTACTCAAACAGGAAGTCTCAAGCACAGTAACCTTGTCAAAGGAACAGAAGATGGACTGGGAAAGGCCATTGATGATTCTGAGCTTAAAACATCTGCAGGGAAACATCTGACAATTTCTGAGATACGGACATTCTTCAGCTTACAATTGGGATGGTTTATTTGCAACTTGTTCCATTTGTTTTAAATCTTTGGAGTAGTAATCCCTAATCCATGAAGTAGAAATGGAGGTGCAAAAAGAAGTAATGTGGCATCGTTGGCATTAAAAACAGGAAGGAAGCTCTGACTGTGGATTTTAGGAAAGGTGTAACACTCATCTTTATTGAAAGTAACCTTAAGGCTGTGCCCAGAACAAGCAGACGGGGTTGGGGGAGGGAGTGGGGACTCGACAGGAACTTTGAGAGCTGATGGGATTGGATTAAACAATGATTTTATGCAGAGCCTTCGATAATTGAGCACCAAAGGAATAAGCAATAAAGAAGAATGTGGGTTCTCAATAAAGGACGTGGAGTCTAGCAGATGAACAAGCATGTGTACATCAACAGATACACTCTGAGACCAGATATGAAGTACCATAAGAAAGGGTAGAAACTCCAAGTGACTGCAAAGAATATCAGATCATAGCTGAACAAGATACATGGCTTCCCAGAACATTTATTTATCTGGTGACCTTTTAGATTCCTACCAACCCCGAGATTCTTTGGTTAGATGATAGAGAACTTGTTAGAATTAGTCAATCCTGACTTTAGATTTAAAAATGAAAATTACATCTGAAGGCTGTAGGATTGAGGATTGAAGGCTATAGGATCTGAAGGATTGAGAGCAATTCATATTAAGCAAATAGGGTAATACAAATGCTGAAGAAAGGAACTGGGTTTCTGGCTTAATTAATAGAATCAGCAGTATTCATATCTAAGGAGTCCTAGTTCATTGTGTGACAGGAATTCTGCCATTAGTTCTAGTCATAGTAAACGTGTTCACACATCTGTTCTTGATTCCTTACTTTTGGTTTGTTTATTTGGCTACCTTCTCATTGTCCTTCAGAACTGGCAAATGTCAAGTCTTTCAGGAAGATTTTGCTGATTCTGAATTCCTCCTGCCCCTCCACAGCATTTGCATTATGTTGTTCGATGTTCATACCTTCATTCATTTCTAAAAATCAGTAAACATTTTGCATTCTTGTGATGTAAGGGGTGCTGTATCTTGCTTGTACTGTTTTTTGCTCCCCCCATTAGCGTGAGTTCATTGAGAACAAGCTGAATTTATTGATTTCTTAATTCATTCACCTAACCAATATTTCTTTTGAGTGCCTGTTATATAGAAAGGCACCGCAAGTGTGCTGAAGACAGGGCAGAGAAGATGACTTAGCTCAGCTTCTGGGAAAAAGCATGCAGTACCGAGGACCCAGGGAGGTTGGTGTTCTTTTTCCCATGGGCTTCTTTGTCTCTAGCGTATAGCATAATGCTTTTTAATAGGTACTCAAACTTTTGCTGAATGACTGAATGAATTCCTGTTTCTACGAGGCTGCAGCAACAGAATGCAAATGAGAGTGAGAAATGGCAATTTTGTTTAGATTTTCCGTAGCTGGAGTTTGCCTTTTAGATAGGCTTACTGAAATTGGACAGGTGGAATGGGATGGCTAGTCCATGGTGTAGCTTCTTCACCAGCATTGTTAGGAAAAAGCCTAAGCCACAGTGGCAAAGAACCTTGGCAATAGTTTAAAGAACACCGAAGTTTGTTTCTCTTATATGTGTCTGTCTTATTAAGGTCCAAGGCAGCAGGTAGCTCTGATACCAACACAGATGTTCTGGGTCCCAGGGTCCTTTCATTTTCATGACCTGCCATCCCTTAGGACATATTGTCCTTATGTGTATGTTGAGGCTGGTAGGCACCTCTGTGTTCCCAATGGAGAAAGGATACTTGAAAGAGAGATTTTGCAGCACTGGAGTCAGCAAGTACAACAGAGATTTTACCAGTTTTCATTCTCATGTTCCACTCTTGGCATTCAGACCTCACTCTGTTGGAGTTGAGTACTTATACTGACGGCTCTATATCAGCTCCATCTCAGCACATCCCATGCAGGATCATCAAGTCTTGATTTACTTGATAAGGCTGAGTATGTTTACCTTCAGCTATGATGGGTGAAGCAAAGCTATTTGAAAATCCAGATGTGTTTTAGAAATGAGAATTCCAGAAGTGATAAAACAGTGTCTGTTGTTTGTACCGCTTATTAGTCATTTGAACATACAATTTTGTTCTGGGATCTTTCTTAATGTGTATTCATCTTTTTCTTCAATATGACTTCATTGAGGGCAGGAACTGTGTCTTAACCATTAAATGAGGTCAGCAGCGTAGAGTAGATCCTTGACTCATGATCCTAGTAAATATAGTAAAGCAGGTGTGGATTATTTAACATCTGTAGTGGTCACCCACCCATCAAGCACTTTATTATTTTTGCAGTTTTATGTGTCTACACTTCAGGCTGATTAAAGGTTATAATGGTCTCATACTAGTTCAAGTTAGTTTTTGTTGCCAAATATTATGAAAATCCTCCGCTGTTTAGAATTTTATGAATTTAGAATCACAGATAAAGGACTGTGGGCATGTATCACATTTGATTATGTAAGTTATACCACTTTTTCATATAGTAAAAACAGAAATATTAAAAACGAGGTAAGACATTTGGCAAACAATAGGCATTTAATAGATTGGTTATTATCTAAATAAATGAATAAAGTCCATTTAATAGGAGCTTTCATTTCATTGAAAGCATGAATTTTAACAGATTTATTCTAAGACAGTTTGGATGGATTTCTAAAATACAGTGAGAATATTTAGAAGTACAAATAGGGTGTTACATGAATATTTTTTAAAAAGTAGCAGTGGTTGAGATGGACAGTGACTGCAATGGGGTTTGGGGAGAGGACTCGATAATAAGGGTGAATGTAGAACCACATTGTTTTTCTTGTGAAACCTTCATAAGATTGTATATCAATGGTACCCTAATAAAAAAAAGTATTTAAGGGTAAAAAAAAAAGTAGCAGTGCTTGAATTCTAATAAAAAATTCCCCATTTTTAAGAGAGAAATGTTTCTTTTCCTCTGTGGACATTAGTTCATTCTTTGTTATTGTTTGGTTGTTTTTGTGAAAATGCAATTTTATCTCCCATGCCTATGCTTAATTTTGTTAGGGACCTGGCATTTAAGCCATTTCATTTGAGATGTTTTTTGAATTGGAAGTTAATTTTGGTGGTATTCTTGTTCTCAGAAGCAGATAATTTTGATGTCTGTGTCCTTACTTCCTCCACACTTTATGCATCTTCCTATTACCACCTTATTATAGCTTCCCCTGCCCCCTTTCTATCCAATTACTTTAAATAAATCAGTATTAAATCAGTGCCTCCAGGACTCTTTAAAGAATCATTCATGTTGAGGATGACTATGAAAATGATTGTTTTTGCCTCCAGTGGTCTTTCAGCTTGGTTTTTGCTTTCTGAAATATTGTGGTCTCTGAATTGAAATCTTTTTTGTTTTCTTCTTAGTCCTGCTCATTGTCTTTATTTGCTCAGAGTCCTTTGCTGTCACTCTGCCTAAAACACACTGTATTGCTCTCTAGGCTTTACCATCCTTGTTTCTCTTGAAAGGAAATTGCCTTTTCTGCACATTCTTTTGGACATTCTAGGAGTGTGTTACAACCATGTTTATTGTACCACTCATTGGTCACTTGAGCATACCATCTTGTTCTGAATTCTTCTTCATGTGTATATATTTTGTTTATTCAGATGAGCTCCTTGAGGGCAGGAGCCGCTTTTAAACCGATAGGTCATCAACTTAGGGCTGGGTACTTGAATAATGTAATTCTAGGCAGTTGAGTATTCTGTGGTCGTCTTGGTGAATCAGAAATCTCAATTCTAAACTGACAGAGAAGCAAAGGGCTAAATTAAAAAATTAAATATATCCAGACTGTCTTTGGAGGTGTATTTGAAAGAGGTGTGTTCACTAATCTTTGGATAAAGACCACAGAACTGAAACTGAGAAATTTTCTCAAAATTTAAGACAACATCCTTGTATGGACAATAATAATAGAAGACCTACCTGTTTGTTCTGATGAAATTTCTTTTAAGAGCAGGAAAATAGCTGAAACCAACCATAACATTGTTTCTCTTTAAGAAGCCTTGTCTTCCTTTCCAGGACCCACAATTCCAAGGTAAATACCTGTCTTTTTTAGGATAGCAGTTTTTCAGACTGAGTCTTGAAGAGTTTTTGTTTTACTAAGTATAAAGTCCTATAAAGTAGGTGTTTAAATTTCTTCTTTATGTCAGTTGAAGTTTATTACAGTGTAATACTTCCCTTGTAAATTCTTAATACTGATTGCCAGTGAACCCAGGGGTTATTTCTTAAGGAGGAAATCCTGTTGTCGCCTAAGCTAGTGGTTTTCAAGTACTCACCAGTAACAGATTAATCACCTCTGGAGTTTTTTGTGTTTTCTTTTGTTTTGAAATGAATATCATCAGCTGTGGCATAGTGTGAAGTGACATTTTGTGCTTACAGGTAAATACAAATACAAGATACAATAGAGAATTATATTGTTTGTACAGCAGCTTTCTGTTTGAGTGGATGGAGATTGGAAACAAATGAAAACATCTCTGTGAAGTAGATGAGCAACTCTAGGAACATTTCTTCCCAGCCTCCCCACGCTAGCTATCCACTCCCTCAATTTTGTGTTTTATTTTCTTGCTTTCATAAGTTTTGTTATCCCTAGAAAACATATTGCTTGTTTTTGAGTTTTATAAAAGTGGTATATTCCGTGGAGTCATCTGCACCGTGCTTTTTTTCACTCAGTCCATTTGTAAGGTATAGTGGTAATTCATTCATTTTCTTCCTATGTGGTATTTTATTAAGTGATTATATTAAAGCTAATTTATTAATTGTTGTTGTTATAAATAGTGTTCTGTGAACTTTCTCACTCATGTCTCTTATTTGCTTATGTGCAAGACTCTCCCTAAGTGGGTTACTGGGTCGTAATGATTAAGTGTTAAGAGATAATGCAAATTGTCCCAGTGACTGTGCTGGTTTAGGTGCTTGCCAGCAGTGTTACTAGGCTACTGATTCATGTTTGGTATTGTGAGAATTCTTAAATTTGGCCCATGGGGTGATGTAAAGTTATATTCCACAGTGGTTTTATTTATAAGGGTGAATATATTTTCATGTGTTTATTGGTCTTTTATATTTCCTTTACTGTAAAATGTATTTGTCTTTAAAACTGTCTTTAACATACTCTGAAACCTTATTTATAAATCTGAGAAATAGTATTGAAACTTGGAGGGCTTGGAACAAATAATGGTGAATCTGTCAGACTTTGTAGAAATTGTACATTGTAAAATGTGTTAAATGTGAGTCTTTAAAGTTCTTGGAATAGGTAAGCCCCATGTGTCATTCATCTGTAAACTCCACAGAAGTGATTCTCAAAGGAGTGTGTCACTCTCCTTTTAAAAACGTTCAGTGACTAGCAGAAAGAGAAATCAGGAAAAATATTCCATTCACAATTGCATCAAAAAGAATAAAATACCTAGGAATAAACCTAACCAAGGAAGTGAAAGACCTATACCCTAAAAACTACAAGACACTCTTAAGAGAAATTAAAGAGGACACTAACAAATGGAAACTCATCCCATGCTCTTCACTAGGAAGAATGAATATTGTCAAAATGGCCATCCAGCCTAAAGCAATCTGCAGATTCAATGCAATCCATATCAAAATACCAACAGCATTCTTCAATGAACTGGAATAAATAGTTTTAAAATTCATATGAAATGACCAAAGACCCCTGAATAGCCAAAGCAATCCTGAGAAGGAAGAAAAAAACAGGGGGAATCTCGCTTCCCAACTTCAAACTCTACTACAAAGCCACAGTAATCAAGACAATTTGGTACTGGCACAAGAACAGACCCACAGACCAGTGGAACAGGATAGAGAGTCCAGATATTAACCCAAACATATATGGTTAATTAATAAATGATAAAGGAGTCATGGACATACAGTGGGGAAATAACAGCCTCTTCAACAGCTGGTGTTGGCAAAACTGGACAGCTATATGTAAGAGAATGAAACTGGATCATTGTCTAACCCCATATACAAAAGTAAATTCAAAATGAATCAAAGACCTGAATGTAAGTCATGAAACCATAAAACTCTTAGAAAAACACAGGCAAAAATCTCTTGGACATAAACATGAGCGACCTCTTCATGAACATATCTCCCCGGGCAAGGGAAACAAAAGCAAAAATGAACAAGTGGGACTATATCAAGCTGAAAAGCTTCTGTACAGCAAAGAACACCACCAATAGAACAAAAAGGCATCCTATAGTATGGGAGAATATATTCATAAATGACAGATCCGATACAGGGTTGACATCCAAAATATATAAAGAGCTCACATACCTCAACAAACAAAAAGCAAATAATCCGATCAAAAAATGAGGAGAGGAGCTGAACAGACAGTTCTCCAAAGAAGAAATTTAGATGGCCAACAGACACATGAAAAGATGCTCCACATCACTAGTCATCAGAGAAATGTAAATTAAAACCACAATGAGATATCACCTCACACCAGTAAGGATTGCCACCATCCAAAAGACAAACAACAACAAATGTTGGCGAGGTTGTGGAGAAAGGGGAACCCTCCTACACTGCTGGTGGGAATGTAAACTAGTTCAACCATTGTGGAAAGCAGTATGGAGGTTCCACAAAAAGCTCAAAATAGACATACCATTTGACCCAGGAATTCCACTCCTAGGAATTTACCCTAAGAATGCAGCAGCCCAGTTTGAAAAAGGCATATGCACCCCTATGTTTATTGCAGCAGTGTTTACAATAGCCAAGAAATGGAAGCAACCTAAGTGTCCATCAGTAGATGAATGGATAAAAAAGAGGTGGTACATATACACAATGGAATATTATTCAGCCATAAGAAGAAAACAAATCCTACCATTTGCAACAACGTGGATGGAGCTAGAGGGTATTATGCTCAGTGAAATAAGCCAGGCAGAGAAAGACAAGTACCAAATGATTTCACTCATCTGTGGAGTATAAGAACAAAGAAAAGACTGAAGGAACAAAACAGCAGCAAACTCACAGAACCCAAGAATGGACTAACAGTTACCAAAGGGAAAGTGACTGGGGAGGATGGGTGGGAAGGGAGGGATAAGGGGCGGAAAAGAAAGGGGACATTATGATTAGCATGTGTAATGGGGGGGCATGGGGAGGGCTGTACAACACAGTGAAGACAAGTAGTGACTCCATAGCATCTTACTATGCTGATGAACAGAGACTGTAATGGGGTATGTGGGGGGGGACTTGGTGAAGGGGGGAGTCTAGTAAACATAATGTTCCTCATGTAATTCTAGATTAATGATACAAAAAAAAATAACGTTCAGTGTACAGGAGGCAAAGGGAGATGAAGGTCGGAGGGGAGGGGAGACAGTCTTAATCACAAAGAATTGCCTAAATTCTGCCCAACTTTGGAATTTCTCACAGACATGTGTGCTATTAAAAAATCCCAGTTATAAATATCTGAGCCTAGAACATAGCTCTGTCTTTATACAAAAATACAGAGGTTTTTTTATACAACTTTATTATGCATAATATCCCATGAATGCAATCGCCATATAAATAAATATATTTTTGAGCTTAGCATGAGTTAGTTCACCAAATAGGAAAGTCATTTCTCTGTCAATGGTACCTCTCCTGGTACTCAGGCTTCCCATACAACATATGTGTAGACCAGTGTGCTTTTCTAGCACTCTCTCATAAAAGGTTACATCAACACTATATTCTTGATTTTTGTTTTGGTAGCTGTTTTCCCCAATTGGAATTGAATTTATTGTGTGCATTATTACTGTTTTTGTTTCCTGGTGAAGGAATTTGCTTCTTCTCCCCTAAAACACCATACTCTTTCATTCTCAGCTAATAACAAAAAAAAATCATTCTGGGCCTTCTCTCTTCTATGTCCATTGCATTTTTTCCTTTAACCTAGGTATAACAAGAAGGGTTGGGGAAGTATCAATAGTAGATCTGTAATGGATAGCATTTTACATGCGTTTCTATGCATTATTCTTTCAGATTCAGTATCCTTGCCTGACATACTTAGCATCCTGTGTGCTGGAAGTATAGTTCCTAATCAAAGTATCTTATTTACTGATTGATCTTTATCAATCAGATTTCAAAGTTGCTGTTTAGCACACTGTATAGGGTTTTAGTGCCTGTTTACTGTCCATGTTAACTTGATTATACAGTTAAAAAAATTTTTTTTATTAAGTATTTATATACAGTCTTATGAAGGCTTCACATGAGCACCCTTGTGGTTACTACATTCACCCATATTATCAAGTTCCCTTCTCAAACCCCATTGCACTCACTCTCAGCGTAGGAAGATGCTGTAGTCAGTACTTCTTTGTGCTATACTTCTTTCCCTGTGTTGGTTATACTGTTTAATCTTTTTAAAATAGACTTTTGTGTGTGTGTGTGTGTGTGTGTGTGTGTGTGTGTGTGTGTGTGTGTGTATATATAAGATATATTTATTTACCCATCCCTTACTAGAAATATAGATTACCTGTACTTTTTGACTATTGTAAATAGTAGTGCTTTGATATATTTACCTAAGTTTATGTGCCTTTCTGGTTCTCTTAAATTCTTAAGGATGGTGCTGTTGAATTAAAACATATGAATATTTTTAAGACCTTTAGGTGTTTCAGTCTTAAACTCTGAGAAGCAGGGTCTGAGAGTATCTACTGTTCTGGAAATTTTCTGCTCTCCATTTAATGTGAGGTAGTCAAATACATTTTTCTTCATCTGAGTTTTTAAATTCTCAATATTCAGTAGTTAGCAAATCATGGCTGCCTAGGATGCAGCTCTGATTTCGATCATTTTTTTTGGGTGAAAGATGACCACAAAGGCTGTGACACTCTCTGTGCCCGTGCATGTGGGCTGGCCTGTAACTGCTTTGACCAGGTGTGATGATGTGCCAGTGCCAGGCTTAGCCTTTACGAGGAGTGGCATCTTCCACCTTGGCCTCCTGGATCCTGAGCTGCCTTGTAAAAGTCCAAGTTCTCTAAGGCTGCCAAGCTTGAGGGACAGGCGCTCTGGTGGCATTCCCAGCTCTGTCCAGCCTTTCATCCATCCCGCCAAGGCACTGGGCATGATCAGCCCACCTCCACACTCCCAAGTGACTTTACTCAGCTTGGAGTGCAAGAATCACTCAGCTGAGCCCTTCCCAAGTTCCTGACTCTCAAAATTCTAAGATAAGTAATTGGTGGTGGTTGTAAGTGGCCAAACTTTGGAGTACTTTACTGTGTGCCACTAGGCAATTGGAACAGTTACTGAGTCTCTGGAGTATTGACTTGGAGAGCCTAAACTGTTTTTCCCCAAAGGGAATCAGCTTTTATTCCTTCCTGGAATGGTTGCTTAAAAAGAACATGTGGGCTCAGAGCAGAAATTGTACTTCTCCTTGGCTTCAACTAGAGAGCAGTGGGAGAGGAGCCAGAAGAATCTGGAGGCTGTGCGTATTTGTTTGAGGCCTGAAGCCTGGCCTAAGTTTCAAACCAAGGAATCTTGTGTCTGAGCTAGCGGACTCCTTCTGAGTCTGTGGAATGGCAGGCAGACTCAGGGACCCATCTCTTAGATGATCTCAAGGAAAGCCCTAACTGTACCCTTAAGAAAATGCGCTGTGTTCAGATTCTCAGGATCCATAGGTTCCTGCCACTCCCCCTGACCAAGAAGCTTCCCTTCGGGGCTTGCCAAGGAAAATATACATCCCTTAGTTGTTTCAGGCACTCTGTGCGGTGGACCCAAATCCCTAACAGGAGCCTTAACTCCCACTATTTTCCTGCAGGTGTCCAGCTAGCCACCTACCCACTGCTGTTGTGCTCTGACGCCTTTTCCTCACTTTTCTTCCCTTCAACAACTCCCCACTTCCACTGCTCATCCTGTCTCTCCCAATCTGTGCCAGTTGATACTCTGTTCATGCTAAAAGGCTAGTTTCAGTTGCATTCTCTGTCTTAAAATCTTTCATTGCTTTATTCCTCCTCCTGCACCTTGAACACAATCTGGTTTTGGGTATTTGTCTTACATCTCTTAGTAGATTATAAGCAGTTTGAGGACAGAGAAGGTCTTATTCATTCGTAATACATAATAATGTTCATTAAATTACTTAGATTTAAGTAGAAACTTTTCTATATTTGCATTTTCTTTTCTCTTATTAAACTATCCAAAAGTTCTTTAGGGGTTTAGTGACTGGACACTTAAGGAATTACTATCTTGAAAGCATGTGGGCTTCCTTATGCCAACACAGGTAAACGAGGCAAGAGACTTACACAATGATTCCTCTGTCCTTCCTGGTGTTGGCTGGAGCGCTCTGTAATTCTGCTTTCTGTCCGGGGAGGGTAATGGTCAGTTATTTCTGAATAAATTTGTTTGAATTTATGGTACAAGAACACTGTAACTCAAATATTCGTTAGGGTTTTATAATGCGTTAAATGTAAAAACTTGAAAAATTTGCTTAAAAACCTGAAAAACTTGGTTTCCTTGTCCATTTTTAATAGATGAGTGTTTTTCCAGATAGCTTTTACTGTAGCCCATTTGTAAGAAATATATTTTACACTGCCACCTAGTCAGTTCATAGAATTGAAACAGGATTCTTAAAACAAGCCTTACCATTATTTCATCTATTGTGCTCCAATGTTTTCTATTCTACTCTAATTTTTTTTAATGCTGGTCTTGACTTGCTAATTCTTTTCTTCATTTCGAACTAATGTATTGTTTGAAAAATACTGAGTTAGAAAATAAACACTTCAGTGGTGTGGGTTCGATTCTGAGGCTGATCAGCTTCCCTGAAGGAATTGGTGTATTTAAAGACCACATTGGCAGGTGAATCTGATGAGAAGAATCACTTCTATAGAGATTTTGTATAATTCAAAACATCCATAGTAACAGGTAGATTTTCTTATTGGGAGGAAGTATAAGGTAGGTGGGACCTATAGTCTTTGCTCAAATGATACTTTTTATTTTCTCAGTTATCCCTTGTTTGCAGAATGCTATCGCAGAGTACTAGCACTACCTCCTGAGGCAGTCAGTTTTGTTTTTCTTCTATAGTTTATCGTTTCCACTTTTTGTTTTAGGGTTGTTGATTTTTCAGGCGCATTCGTAGCACCAATATCGAGTACCAACACTTAGCAGCTAACATTTACTGAGCTGTTACTATGTGCCGTACACAGTGTTGAGTGCTTTTCTTAATCTTCAGAGCACACCAGGGTGGATTGTAAGCTCTCACAGTTTACAGACAAGGAAGCTAAGACATAAAGAGGTCCCACACCTTACACATGGGAGCATGAATGTGCACACTGGGGTCTGTTTGCAGAGCCCCTTCTCTGAATCAGCCTGCACTTCTACCTGTCAGAATAAAATGTCCCATGTAAAATGTGGCTGCACTGTTTTCATGATTTTGGGGGATGGTTAGTACTGTCACTTATCCCTAAAACTTGAGAGCCATTTCCAGCATTCTAATGGCAATGACACTATACCACTACCCCTAGGATATTGATATTCTGGGATTGTGTTAAGATTGAAACAGGGGTAGTAAGGTTTTTTGATATTTCAGTGGACCCAGCTGCTTAAGGGGTCAAGATTAATAGATCTTGTTTATCTCACAGTAAATAATTCTATACTGATGTTTCTTTTAGCTTCAAGTGTACTTTCATGATAAATATTGAACATTGATTTGATGTCTACTGTATGTAGATACCACATGTTGCCTACTGCATGGCTCTAATATTACAAAAATGAGTGTAGAAGATTTAGCTCTGATGAAAGGATAAGACATTGATGATTCACAACTCCTAGAACCTCAGGCACCAGGACTTTTTTCCGCTTAACCCTCTTCTGCCGATAAGGGACCTGACCTGGAGGGTAAGCGGCTCCTCCAGGCTCAGGGTCCCTCAGTCTGTGCTTGGTGCCCTGCCTGCTCGCTTGCTGTCTGTACTCTTCCTTCCATTAGTGAGAACCTTGTGTGTCCTCTTTTTGATTGCTATTTCTTTTATCAGCTTGTGAAATACAGTGGTAGATATTTTTAACTATTTACTAGCGATTGATTCAGCAGTGCTGTTGACATGTCCTGAGGGTGACTTCCCCCTTGAAACCTCAATTTTCTCATGTCAAAATGACACCTGTTAGTAGGATTGATGGGAGGAGTAAATGAAGTCAGTGCATTAATAGTGTTTATGTGGTGTTTGGCACAAAGCAAACATACAATCAAGGATTATTTTTAATGAGCTTAATAAAATGAGAATCTAGTTTGGGACACCTCTTCAAAGATACATTAGATACTATAAAGTCATGGTTTCATTTTTAAAATGTCATGTACAGAATGAGAATTTAGTAGTTGCATATTTTCATATTCTAGCCTTCTTTCTTTAGCAAGACTTGACTAGAATTGGCCTAGACTTCTCTCATGCTGCCCAGCCTCTGAAGGGGCAGTGTGGTGCCGTGGACAGAGCATGGGCTGTGGACGAGATGGACCTTGTCGCGACCCTTCAGGGACTGAAGCAACACGCCCAAGGTCTTGATTCTTCTCTAGGCTTTATTGTCTAATCTCTCACGGCAGTTACAGCAGTTGTCGGGCAGCTTTCTCGCGGCGGTTACAGCAGTTGTCAGGGAACTCCTCTCCCTCCCGGCGGGCTCCCTTATATTCAGTCACCCAACCAATCCGGGACAGTATCATGCGTGACCTTTAAGCGGATAGGTGTCACACGCCACTCTAAGTGGGCAGCACGAGCTGTGCACGGGTACGGAAGTCTGCTGGGCCAATCCCCAACAGGGAAGAGGGCGTTGTCCAGCTAGAGTGGGGCTCAGCCTCGGCCATAGGCTGGGCCCCCACATCTCCCCCTTTATTGTTTTATAACCAAAGGTCTATTGGGATCATGCCTGTCTTAGGTCGTCCGGAGTCTGCAGCATTCTTACCCGTCCTCAGGCAACAGACAGCTTAGGTCTGCGCCCTGTCTTAGGTTGATATGCGCAGCTCCCGATCTTACCCGTCCTTGACTACTGATCCAGCATATTAAGCCATACTCTAGGGGAGATGCCTTCCTCTAACGCTGCCATGGCCTGCAACAGGACCTTCCGTTCTCCCCGTTGCTGTTTTTGTATGGAACAGACTTTCCTCCCAAGCAGGAGGAGGCCCACAATTAACAATATTCCTATGACACCTACACCTGACCAGGCTTTGGTGGCGTTTAACATCTTGCCTAACTGTCTGGACAAGTTGGCAGCTTTAGAATAATTATGAAAAGGAATACCAGTAATATACCCTCATATACGCAGCCCACAGACAAAACCTCCCCCAAGAGGTCCAATTGTTCTTGAAGGTTCAGTGGCCTGGGACAGACCATTCAGCGTCTCTGCCGTAGGAATGGTGATAGTCAGTGCGGTGGTGGCTGCAGCTGCAGCTCGGCTCGCTGTCGCCTGCTGTAGGTTCCACGGCAGGAGCAGAAGCAGTGCGATCATCTTGTACCTCCGCTCCGGGGTTTTCCACTCTGCGTATCAGACGTTCAGGCACCCAAACGGGGTTCTGCTGGTCCTTTTGATTTCGTCGCCACAGACCTCATTCCAGCCGTGCTTCAGCAGCTTGCTACCTGTGACCTTTGAAAGGTCTCCTCAGCTACAAGAGCCCTTAATTTTCTTGGGTATTAAAAAGTGAATCAGAGTTCTTCCCTTACGAGATTGTAAGGATTAAATGAGTGACTACAGGGCAACCAGTGTAGCCTGTAGCACATGACCCACCTTCTGCTTGCTTTTCTCTGAAGCTTCAGGCTTGTCATATTCTGGCTGCTTTCTCTATTAATCTCCGTTTCC
Source organism: Manis javanica (assembly GCF_040802235.1). Classification (NCBI taxonomy): domain Eukaryota; kingdom Metazoa; phylum Chordata; class Mammalia; order Pholidota; family Manidae; genus Manis; species Manis javanica. The sequence goes on from NC_133166.1 coordinate 90,985,631, forward strand.
TCCTTGTATGAACACTTGACCTTACCAAGGCTGCATATTTTATGTCCACTGGACAGACACCTCTGTCTTTCAAGGCTGACTTGAGCCATCTTCATCGTTGAGGGTTTCTTCACAGGCCCCATCTCGCCTTATTGACCTTACCCGCCCTCCTGAATTCTCCAGTACCACTTGTTTGGCACTTAACTAGCTTTGTGAAACAGGTTAAAAGTGCCTCAGAGACTTTAGGAGACATTTCACTGACCACACTAATTTTACAGATCAAGAAACTGAAGTCCAGGCAAGATAGTGATTGTCGGAGATCAAGTTTCCTGCTCTACATTACTCCTTTCTCGACTACTCGATGCACCATCTCAGATTTTTAGCTTATTAAAGAACAAAACAAAACAAAAACCCAGGATCAGAAATAGAAGGTTATGTATGCAGATCTGTACCTCCTGGGCAGAGCCTCTTCTGAGTGTGCATCCTGGTCACAGTCTATGTGCCTTTTTTACTTAGATGGTAAGTATAATATTGGAATAATTCTGTCTTTAAAATCACAACACAAGCATTCAAGCATTAATTATCATATGTTTACTAAGCATCTATGTGTGAGCTTTATAAGAGGGTTTGTGCCTTTGGAGAGCTCAGAGCCCATGGATGTTAAAAAACGCTATAGGGATAAGGAAGACTCCTGTGGGACCAGATATTCTTGAACTTTCTAAAAGTACTGTTTTTCCACAGAGAAACAAAGATTGGTGCTTACCTAGTTCTCTCTCAGCTTCTCTAAGTGAAGATATTTGGTAGCCACAAATGTGTTTTTATTTCAGAGCCACAGTGGTGTCATAGCTTTCTGGATACTTCCATGGTCAGCTCTGATTCATTACCTTTCCCTCAGCCATCTTTGATAGACAAACAGATTTCATGATACTATCCAGTTTGACTTGGTTGCCTGCACTCTGGAAACTTCCTGGACCGTCCAAAACCACGTAAAAATTTATTTAGAAGTTTTAACAGCTGTCAAACTGGAGCCTGAACTGGTGAGATTGGGAAGTTGAAAATATACATATAGATCACCCTCATGTAGTCTCTATTGAAGTTTTTCTTATTTTCTCCTTTTACATTAATATTAGTGTCCCAACTAAACATATCCCATGTTTTTTACGTGCAATTCCACACCTAAAAAGTCACTGAGTCATAATTGAAAGTCTTATTTAAAAGGATTTGTTCTTATTTAGCAAATGATAGACTTCATCTTTCTAAAAATAAACCATCAGTCTATGTCACTGAATATATTTGACCCATCTAAAAACAGGCTCTTTCTCGTTCTCTCTCACATGGGAAGACTTTTTTTTTTGGTCTATGATGTAGATTTCCAAAAGTTCATCACTATTGGCTGCTTCATTTATGTTCTAAATTTAATTTTAAATTCTTTGAAGTATAAAGAGGCAATTTAAGAATTTTATGTCAAGCCTGGTGAGTCTATTGTTGAGTAGATGCAAGTTTTGATGAATTGTATTTCATTCTGGTAGCATAGGGGTATTGCCAGTGACTGGATTTAAAGTGCTTTGCAATTTTCTGCATCCTTATGTCTGTCCCCCTGTTGAAACAAATGTATTACTTTTTGTGGTGAAGACTCCTCTGTGGTTATTTTAATTTGCTTGACAGGTGTAAATTTAAATCTGATATTGTTTCTTCTCTAGTTATTGGGTAATAGCCACATTGGTTTTTGTCCCAGAAAACATTCACTGAAGTGAAGAATGGATTTGTTGATTCAGGAGTCTGTTGTGTGAATGAATTATTAGCAAACAACATCTTAAGCTATTCAGGTTTAATTTTTATAGTTCTTATGCATCTTTCCCATTTTCCTGGAATATTTTCTTATGTCTCAATATGTAAATATCTTTACTCATAGAACTGTTTCCTGTTAACCAAATTATCTCCTAAGACTGTTTATATAGACTTGAAGTATTTTTTGTGTCTCTGGATGTGGGTGTTCTAAGTACCTCCCAGAAAACCTCCAGGAATTTTTGCCCACCTACTTGGTTTCCCTGGAGGGTGAAAGAAGGTGATTAAATGGAGAAGAAAAGCCTCACAAAAAGCCACCACCAAAAAAGCTTCCTATATGTTTATTAAAAGTAAAGCCCATCAGTTGCAATCTCAGCAGCCAAGGGCTCTTAAAGTAAGGTAATAGCTATGTATTATCCTGTCTAAAACATCTAAAATTTTCTTCCCTTGGAAAAAAGTCTCAAAAGAGTTTCTTGATAGCTATACTATGACAGGATGTGTTTTTGTTATATGAGTCTCAGTTTATTGGAAGTTTAATGTAGGTAATTGCTTCCGCTGTGTACCCTGCAGCCGGTGGCTTATGTTTTGAATTTTTTTAGAATCACTTGGAAGTAAAGTGGCCTCTAGTTCAAGCCTTCACACGCAAAGCATCCATTCTTAGAGGAGGCTGTGTTAGCAGAATATGAAACCTGCTCAGAGAGAAGAGGGGAAGCTTCACTGTTGATGATTTTGTTAACTCAGGCGTGGCTTCCTGGTTTGAGAGAGAACTCCACATACAATGGTGATGGAAGGAGTGTTAGTAAGTTATATCATGGTGGACCATGGCATCCCAGGCTGTATCAGCCCACTGACCCTGTGATATATCAGCACTTGTGGTTTGTATTCACCCCATAAAGCGTGGCAGGAGATAGTGGAAGTGATCTGAGAGACCCCCTGGTCTAATTCTTCATTTCGGCCAAGGAAACTAGCCAGGGTACTGCCTTGCCTAGTATAAGGCAACAACTTACTTGTGGCAGCCCTGAGCATTGCACCAGGTCTTGCAGCAATTTACAAGACAGGTAAAGAGGACACACAGATGTGGAACAGGGAGAGGACGAGGAGAGGCAGTTCAGGGTAGGATTATGTGTGGTATGATAGACGGAGACCACAGAAGCTGGAGTTAGTTTGGAGTGGCATCCATCACTTTAAGCTGCGTGGTATTTGGGCAAGAAACTTAATTTTTCTGACTCTTAAGTTCCTTTATCTCAGAGATGTTGTAAGGATTAAGATGATGGTATGAAGTGTCTGGCACAGCACATGGGATATAGCAAGTGTTCCACAATGGCAGCTATTACTGTTCTGGTAGTTCAAGAGGGGGAGCGAAGCAAGGAGGGAAATGTGAACATGGCGATACTCAGGGCTTCAGTGGATTGGATGTTGCCCATACACATTGGGGAAGGCCATCTGCTTTACTGAGTCCACCAGGTCAAATGCTAATCTCACCCAGAAACACCTTCACAGGCACACACAGAAATAACGGGCGCCCTGGGCCCAATCAAGTTGACACAAAAAATTAACAATCATAAGAATCTTGATACTGAGAGTCTTCTCAGAGCAAGCCTTTAAAAACCTCACATCCGACATATCACTGCTTAGAAACCTTCCTTGGCTGCTCATCTTGTATCTAGAAGGTCAAGCCTACATGAGTGTACTTTCCAGCTTAACTTCTTGCATTTTCGTCGTGCTGGATGTCTTGCAGTTCCTGGAACATAGTATGCATTTTCATTTTTTTCTTAAATAGCAGTTGCTCCTTTATCCTGGCCCACCACTCTCCCATGAGTCATCCTTCAAGACTTAATTCCAATCCCATTTCTTCTGTGTAGTCACTTGGACAATGGTTTCCCCATCTCTGACCTTCCCTCTGGTGAGTCACTACTTACTGTGTTTCCATAGTACCCTGTACACATTACTGCCACTCCCCAAACTGTGTTAATGACTGGCTTACATTCCCTGAACACAAGGACCAGGTCTTGGTCATCTTTGTGTCTCTAACACTAGATTGGTGCCAGGCAAAGAATAGATGCTCATTAGATGCTTGTATGAGTGAGTGAGTGAAAAGAAGGGAGGGAGGGTGGGAGGAATTATCCTAATGAGAGGTTATCTTAAATTGATAGGACATCATGAGCAAAGATAAGAATGCAAAATTAGTGTTATCTTGATGGGAAGAATGAGAGAGTTTAATTGGAAAGAAGGACTTGTGAGAAGTAAGCATGTGTAAAAGAGACGTAGGAAGATCTGATGACTCCATTTGGAAGACTTTGAACAGGAAGCAGAAAAATTGAGATGTGTTATGGAAAGGAGCCACTTTGGGTTTCTTGTCAGTGGAGTGACATGGTTACATAACACAAAAATCGGTCTTGTGGTTGGATGGTTTGGAATGAGGAAAAGTTTGGATCCTAGGATGCTAGTTAAATTACTGTAGAAATCCAGATGTGAGTTGATGAAGGCTGAAACGAGGATGAAGCTAGTCAGAAAAGCAAGAGGATAGACATTTAAAACAACAAACCACAAACTCCGGCAAACTAAATTCACTCTTAGATTTCTCACATTTTAGTTTGCTAAATATTTTTTCCACCTTCCTTCAAAAGTAAAAAAGTTTCCATTTGAGTCTTGGTATTCATGTCTAAAAACTCCACCAAAATCTGAAACTCTGTTAGCTGGTTTTTCGAAGAGGGATAGGAGTTCTCTCTGTGATAACTCTAGTTTATTTTAGTTTTTAATTTGGTTTTTGGGTTTTGTTTGTTTTTTTAGTCTAGGCTCATCTCTACAGGGCTATGGGCCCAGGAGGAAACTTGGGAAGTAATTTGTCAGTTCTCTTTGTCATTTACAAGATGTTTCTATAGTCTCCTGGTTACAGCATTCCTGACATTTGTTATGGTTTTTGTTGACAGTGCTTATTAGGAAAACCACCTATATCTTTTTTTTTTCTTTCTTTTTTAAAAAATAGTGCCTATGTTTCTTTAAGATGCTCCTGTAAGGTCTTTTTTTCATAGATTATGAAAAATGTCAAAAGGAATTCTAATCAGAAGTCATTTCTGTTATGTGAACTTGTACATTGAAAAATAAATGATCAAACTTATACGCTTCTCTCATTTTCATTTAGTATCAAGGTACATACACTCAGATCTTCTAAGAAGGGAAGGAGAACTAATATGAGTGCCCACTGTACCCCACCCCCTCTTGAAGCTACGTGCTTCACAGACATTGTTTAAATGCTCAACACCTGGTAAAGTGAGTATTAATAATTTACTTTATTAAGGAAATTAAGGCTTTGGGCGATTACATTGTATCCCTGTGCATAATTGGTGGAAAAGAAAGACCACATCTTTTTGAATATGCCCAGTTGACCCTGCACATTTGTATACAGCAGTTCTCAAACTTTCTTAGTAACAGGACCCATTATCCAATGAAATTGAACTTCTCGTACTTAAAATGGATAAGAATAGTGTTCAGTACATTTATTTGGTACACTAAATTCCAGGTTGAGAACTTTAATCTTCAGTGAATTTCATCTGACTTATTTCTATGTATATTTTATTTGCAGAATAAGAGTTCAAAAGTCATGGATGAGATGTGTCTAAATTTTTGCTGCATCAATATTGTTTTGTCAGAAAGTGCTAAAAATTACACCATGGATCTTTAATAGCTTTTTAAATAGCTTGTCTTGCAATTTCAGAGCAGCATCTGATTACACTGATCCAGAAAACTTGAAAGAGAAATAGTAGGAAAATTTGTTTTAAAGTTGAATCACTAATCATATCTAGTGATGTCTATATTCCTCATCAGTTAAATTCATCCCAGGGGGCTGGGGTGGCGATCAGACAGGGAGTCAGTGAATGCCTCCACGTACAGTTTCATTGTTCATTGTTTAGAAGAAAACAGTTTTTGAAAATACCTTGTAGCATTTTAAGATGTTCATAGTTACTTTAAAAAATCGAAAGCCTGTCAGCTTTTCACTCAAAGTTTCAGGATACTCAAATTTATTTTGTTTTATATGTTGAGTCCAAACTGCATTCCTTAATGTAGTTAGATTGGGGCTTGTTCAACAGGACAGGCAAGTGAATGCATATACATGTTTTATTTCGGAGATTAATTAATGTATCAACCAAAAAGTGATTTTAAATAGATGCCATTAGAAATATTCAAATCAGTACATTGCCCCAGAGCAAATAGCAAACTTAAGTATGAAAAAAAGTTGAAATTGTTATGTATGGGTATAAATACCCTGGAAAATGAGTGTTTGGAGCTGGCTTAGTGAAATTGGTGGCTTTTATGGCATTGTCTGGTACTCTTTCGAAGATGCTCACATCTGATGCTTATTGATCACTGGAACAATTTTAGCTATCACTTTTATAGAACCCATGCCACTCCTGTGGTTTTCCTATCATTGCTTTAAACACTACAGTGTAAGGACTTAACAAATCTTTATATTTTTTTCTGCAAAAATGCATTACAAAAACAAGCAAGACAGAGGCACATCTGTGTCATCAAATTGAACTGTTTAAAAGAATTTAGTACATTTTCAGACATGGAATGAACTCTTATGCCAAGGGTGCTATGCTTGGAAGCTTCCCTGGGTTGCATTGTGAGAATGCTGTTTATTTTATTTTCATAATAGCATGCTCATCCATTAAACTTGACTCTGTTTTCTCTTCTTCTTCTTTCTCTCTCCCCTTTTTTTCTTTTTGGATAATGTTTGCCACATAGCTCATTCTGTGATCTGGTAATTTACTTTGAGTGACAAAGTACTTAAATTTTTATTGTCAAGTTATAAGTAGAAAAAAACAGTAAGACCTGAAACTTTTAATCTGTATTAAGGTATTATGAAGTGAAGTGGGTAATTTTTCTTATTGTGGAATTGATTCTTATGCTATGGCAAGTGCAGATACCAGGTGGGCAGGTGCGTTTAGGCTTTTCTAAGCATTTAAATGTTACACACAAGGACAGTGACAGTGCGTGTGCTTATAAAATTTTTCACAAGTGGAAAAGCCCAAAACTGAATTCACATAAAGATAAAACAGAACTATGACCAACCTAATTAAAGGTATGTGTGTAAGTTCAGTATACCACAAATAGAGAAGAGTTTTTCCGATGTCTGCGTAAGAACAAATTAACTTGTCTGCATGAGTTAATGCATTTGGTGGTTAAAATTGTATTTGTAATATGTCTAAATGTAGGAATACGTCCGGATTCTCCAGGGAAACAGAACAAGGGAGATATGTGTGTATAAACCAATCTATATAAATAAATAAATACTCACGCACACACATACATAAGTCTCTAATTTGTATATTTTAAGGAATTGGCTCACGTGATTGTGGGAACTGGCAAGCCTGAGCGCTGTAGTGTAGGCCAGCAGGCTGGAAATTCAGATGAGTTTATATTGCAGTCTTGAATCTAAAAGCCACAAACTCAGCCAGAATTTCTGTGTTACAGTCTGGAGACAAAATTCTCTCTTCTTAGGGAACTTTAGTCTGCTTAGAAGGCCTTCAACTGATTGGATGAGGCCCACCTCTGTTATGAAGAGTAATCTGCTATCTCAGACTCTATTTGAAATGTTAATCACATCTAAAAAAATACCTTCACAGCACCATCTAGAGTGGTGTTTGACCAAACATCTGGGCACTATAGCCTAGCCAAGATGACACATAAAATTAACCATCACAGTGTGTGTTTGTATTTATAAGTCTTGAAATGAAAAAGTATTTTAAAATTAAATTTTGTTCAATGTGAGTGCTTCTTTTGAAGCCCAAAGATCTGAGAAGAATGAAAAGTACTTTACTCTTAGAGGCAGGATGGTAATGAAAGAGCCAAGGGTAGAAGCTGGGCAGTTTGGGTTCAAATCACAGCTCTGCCATTTATAATTTGTGTGACTTTGCTCAAGTTTCTTGAAGTTGAGTTTCAATTTCTCCATTTATAAAATGAGGGTGTCATTTCATAGACTACTTTGATAATTAAATGAGAGAATGCCCTTAAAATTCCCCATGTAAGAATGGCACATAGTGGCTTTTAGTACATGATAACTTACCATTGTCACTGTGATTATTATAGACTTATATTGCATTTGAAATTTTTAAATATCCCTTCATGTCTTTTACACTATTGCCTTATACACAAGTGTCCTGCCAAGTACACTATTAGTGTTGTTTATAGGGGAAAAAATGGCATAAAACCCAGCATCTTTCAATTTTATTTTTCTTTTTTTAAAGAATATTACAATTGAACAACCCAAAATACCAGTGACATTATGAACTCAAAAGTGTATGAAATTAAGTGACATGTTCAGAAAAGCATCTGGAACAGATTATTGGGACAATAAGTTTTGTTTATTGTTTTTAGTTATTGGTATATAATTTTTCTGAAGTCATGAGTTATAGTTAATTACCTTACAACAGTATATCTTAATTCCATATTTTGAAATGGTTCATTGTAATGGAACCATATTTTCTAGAAAATCTTTAAAGCAGGTCATATTCTTACAGATATCATACCTAGGGTCTAACTCATGATGATTTTTACTGGTCAGCTCTGGGATTTTGCTCAGAAATGAAAAGTAATCTGTGATCTATAAGATATTCAATATTGTTTGGAACTCTTTTTTTTTTTTTCTGTAGGTATCTTTTTAAAGTTGTGAAACTACTCTTACTAAAAACAAAAAACAAAAAATTTGTGTTCTTCTTCCTAAAGTTGACCACACTCTGCAAAATGTATTTTGTTAATTTTTTTGTTGCTCTAGTTCTTTAGTGAGTGTTTTGCAGCTTGTCAGTATTGATCTTAAGGTATTGGAAACATACACTAGCAAAGAGGACTTTGGAAAGATCTGTTACTGGGGGCTGTACCCACGTTCTGCTGTGAAAAAATGAAGGCAAAAAGAGATTTAATAGTTGTTGCTTCTGATGTGATACTACAGGAGTGGATTGGGGTCCATTAACCTGGAATCATAGCATTGTGAGAAATGCCTACAGGGTCTGTTTCCTAGTCACCTACTGAGAAGATCAAGGGCTAGATCAGAAGTACCTGGTAATACTCAATTTCTTACTTGAAAAGGGAATTTAAAAAAAAAAAACTTTGCTACATCCTTTTGCCTAAGATGATGTTACATTTGAATGGGTTATTCATGCTATATTGTGGTTTCTTTTTGTGAAGAATGACACTGGATACAGTTACCCCATCCTAGATGATTAAGTGGATTTAAGGCATAATACAATTGTCTTCATGTAAATTGAAGTAGCATCTGGAATATTACAGTCCAAGATAAGAAATACTAAGTTAGTACTCATTATAGTACGTAGTAGTTCGAGATAAGTACATGCATTGGGATGGAAATGGAGAAGAAATGAAAAACACAAAGGTTTTCAGGGATGTTGGGTGCTGTTTAGATCAGTCCAAGAAGGCTAGCAGCAGTCACAGACTCTGAAAGACGCCCTGCTGTGTGCAGCCACTGGGCTAGTATGTGACGCTTGTTATCATCAAAACCACTCTGTGAAGTAGGTACCAAGTTATTGCAGGTCTCCAGTCACATATGCAAATACCCTTGGGCAAAATGTGTTCCAGAATTTGTGATTATTTGAAAGGTAAGATTTTATATTGTGTACTTCTCCCTTCCTCAACAGTTTTTTGGCCAAATACCCCATAATCGAACACATGATTGTTTCTGTAGTGAAATACAGAAAAATTCAAGCATAAGCGAGGTAACTATAAATAACCCCCATGTCATTTGGGTCAGCTTTTGCTGCAGATGAATTTTCTGCCAAAGGAGTTTGCTGCTAACTTAAAAACAATGAGAAAGCTGGTTTATAGAGTGTTTTAAGTATAATATTTGAGGAAAAGAGATTATGGACCAGTATTTCTATTTTTACAGTTAAGAAAGTAATGGCATAGAAAAATTTTCCCATGGATACTTGAGCCTATAGTCTTAACATTTATCACTCAGGATGGTAGGATATGGCATTTCTGGGATAAGCAGATACATACAAATAATGTCATTTCATTTTTTTTTCTGCCTTTTGTCATCATCTCAGTGTTTCTGATTTTTTTATGTCATTGAATTCTAGAGATAATGTAACTCATTACTGGCTTTTCTACCTCATTCTTTTCCATCTTAAATAAATGCACATTTTGACTTCATTTTAGTGCAATATTGGGAAGTGTCAGTATGGCAGGTGAAATTAGCAGATTTCTGTTCATTATTCCTGTTCTACACACTTTCAAAGATAGTTTATAATTTATGAGAATATTTTGTTAGATATTTTCCACTGGTAGGTTTTTGTTAACCATGTCTTAATTTTCTCTTTTCACAAGATACAAAAATAGTTTGACAGTAAACTAGTACATAATTGCCAGTTTATATATGGAAACAACATGGCATTTAAAATTTTGCTCTGTTTTTCATGATTCAGAACACACCCATTAGTGTTTTCCTTAGGAATTAACTGCAATGCATTTAACCATAATGAGTGTTTACTTTCTTGATTTAATGTGAATGGTAAAAGCTAAGAAAACTCAGAATAGGCTCATGATGTCAGGTAAAAGATTTTGTGGGATTTACAGCCTAGCTGCCTGGGTTCTAATTCTGCTGTTATCTCAATTACATACGTTTAAAATAGGGCTGTTAATGCTACCTGTTTCAAAGGGCTATCAGGAGGATTAAGTGTAAAGATACTTGCGACAGGTTTAAAACTGTGTTTGACATATAACGACTACTCAGTGTCTGCTCTTATTATTGTCATCCCAAGCAGAGTTTAGGTTTTAACCTGACATAGTTCTTTGTCAGACTTGCACTTAAGTTTAAGCATTTTGTTGTTGATTGCTCCTTTTTTGACACCTTCGTGTAAGTGGCCTTCTCAGTCTTTTGTACTCCCTCACTCTGAGAGCTGTAACATCAGATCCATGACTAGGCGTGGCATGATTCTCAGTGGGAGGTGGGGCGTGGGGACCTGTCTGGTCTTATCTCACAGGTTAGGGAGTTAACTGGTTTCTACTCCATTCTGGGGGCCCTGCAATCAAATGAGTGAAAAAGAAGACTTAGTGAGATGTTTGCTAAGTTTCTTGTTAGAATGTTTTCAGAAATATTTAAATATTTAAGATATTCCCCTCTGCTGAAAAAATGTAACAAAATACTATAGTCTAGAGATGAAGAATTAATTTAAACATGTGTTTTGCCATTTGACTTTTAACTCTGAATTGAAGAGAGAAAGCAGAACATGAGTTTATACTTCAGTGTACACTTTTAATATTCCAGCTCTTTACCTTTAATTATTTAAGCCATAAAGCTGTCTGTAAGTTGCTTTAAATAATATCTGTATGTGTGTCATGTAGATGTAAATTTCAGTCACAGAAGTGTAGATTCCAATAAAAGCCCAGGATTTGGGAGTCCTGGCTAGCTTACTTGTAGGTCATGTTGGGTACCTGTTCTGCGCAGGCCTTGTGGTAAAAACTTTAACTTGCAGAGCTGATTTTAGGTGCTCTTTCAGTACAGTGAATTGGGAGAATGTTTTTGAAGACTAACTTGTGACTTTACAAAATATTTCTTGAGTGATGATTTAAAAAATGCTTTCGACACATTCAGTATTTGCAGAACTGGAATGATTAAGCAGTGCACATTGAATTTTTCTAATACCTGTACTTTCCCTCTTCTTTATCATAGTGATCTTCATCTTTACTTTTCTTTTAAGCCAACACCAAGAAAATTAGAACTGGTTGCCACATAATGGTACTCAGTACTTAACAGTCTTGTGTTTAGTGTGGTTTTGTAGACTTTTCTAAGGTGATCATTTTGTTTGCTTGTAGAGACTATGTCAGAAAGCTACATTTTGAATAGCTTTGCTGGATTCATTTGCTAATTTATTAGTAAATAAAAAGACATTATCTAATGTTTAAACCTAAGTATGAGCCACCATTCCATTCTATATCTACCATTCAGTTCATGTTTGATTTCACAGTAGTCGTCTTATACTTTATGTAATGCTCCAGAGTTAATACCTTTTAAAGCAAATGTAATCCAACCTGAACTAATAATGAAGTTAATTTGTTCCCCCTTTAGGTGAGCAACTTGCTTGCCACCTGACTACTATTTCAATTTGGTGACTCTTATGGGTTGGGGTATTTTCATGAAGTAAATAATTGTTGGGAAAGAGTGCCTGTGGGAGGAAAGATCTAGCATGGATCTTAATAGATGATGGAAGAGAGTTCTTAGTAGGAAATATATTAATATCAGTAATATTTCAATCATAGTGACTGGAGAGCAGAGACAGATGATTGTGAATAGCTTAAAAATATATGATAGATTTGGGTATTTGTGCTTCAGATGATGGAAAGAGTAACAGATGAAATGGAATTTCCAAGCTGTACTTTTTATCCTTAGAGTGACAGTAGGAAGTGGTAGAGGTGGAAAGAAGTATTTACATCCACATTTCTTAGATGTGGTCGTCAAATAATTTTAGTACATTCCTTCATTTATTGAGTAGACATTTACTGAAAGCCAGCTGTATGCCAGGTACTGCTGGCAGGTCTGAAGAATCTGACCTTGAGGAGGAACTCAGCCTAGTGGGAAAAGTCTAAATGAACTCTGCAGTAGTGAGATAAGTGTAATGAGAATGCTCTGGGTACACAGCACATTAGGCACATAACCCAACAGGTGTCAGGAAAGGCTGTCTGAAAGCCATGTCATCTGAGCCTCTTGAGAGATAACTGAGGAGGGGTTGGCTAAAAAAGATGAATGCTTACATCATTCAGGGACTTAAAAATGACACCATTTGTCTCTTCATTGGTGGCATCCCCTTCATATCCCGCACCCAGTCCCCATCCCCCAGCTCAGTGGTATCAAAAGTGCCTGGGGTCACAGTCAGTGATAATTATAGGTAGGAATGTGTTTTCTTTGATGGGGAAAGAATAGTTTTTTCAACAAATGACGCTGGGACAACTGGATATCCATATGCGAAAGAATGAAGATGAACTCCTTTTCCTTACCATGTGTAAAAATTAACTCAGTGCATCAAAAGTCTAACTTAAATGTGAGATCTAGAACTGTAAAACTCTTAGAGGAAAACAGGTCTTTGTGACCTTGGATTAGGCACTGGTTTCTTATGTATGATGGCAAAAGCAACCAAAGGAAAAAAAGTAGATCAATTGGACTTCATAAAGAAAAAAACCTAACAAAAACAACTATTGTGCTTAAAAGGACACTATCAAGAAAGTAAAAAGATAGCTCCAAGATGGGGAAAAAATATTTATAGGTCGTATATATCAGATAAGGATCTAGTATTCAGAATTTATAGTCTTTTGCAATTCAACAATAAAAAGATACATAACCCAACTATAAAATGGGCAAAGGATTTGAATAGACATTTCTCCAGAGAAAATGTATAAAAGGACACTAAGCACATGAAAAGGTGTTCAACATTAAGTCATTAGGGAACTGCAAATCAAAACTGCAATGAAATATTACTTCACACTAAGGTGGCTATAATAAAAAAGAAGGATAATAAATATCGGTGAGGATATAGAGAAATTAGAACCCTTATGCATGGCTTTTGGGATTGTAAGATGATGCAGCTGCTTTAGAAAACAGTGACAGTCAAACACAGAGTTACCATATGACCCAGCAGTTTTATTCCTAAGTGTGTTGGTTTTCTATGTTACTGTAGCTGGGCCATTGTCCAGGTGTTTGGTCAAATATTATTCTGGATCTTTCTGAGTGTGTATTTTTGCATGAGATAACATGTGTATCGGTGGGCTCTGTGTAAAGCAAATTGCCCTCTGTAAATGGGTGGGCCTCATCCAATTAGTCAAAGGCCTCAGTAGATGTTCCCTGAGCAAAAAGGAATTCTGCCAGCAAACAGCCTTCAGACTTGAACTGCAACACTGGCTCTTTCCTGGGTCTCCAGCCTGATGGCCTTTGACCTTAAACTGCAATTCAGCTATTCTCTGGGTCTCCAGCTTGCCAACCCACCCTACAGGTTTTGGACTTTCCTGCCTCCATAATCGTGTGAGCCAGTTTATATATATATATTTTTCTAGAGAACTCTAACAGCCAACAAGAGAATGAAAAATGTGTTCACACAAGAACTTGTATTACAAATTTTCACAGCATTATTCATAGTAGCCAAAAAGCATGGAAACAACCTCAATGCCCATTAACTGTTGTGTGAATAAACAAATCATGGTATGTCTGTACCATGGAATGCTGGTCAGTTAGGGAGGAGTGAAGTACATGTAACAAACTACAACATCAGTGAACCTTCTGAACAGTATGCTTAGTGAAAGAAGCCGGACACAAAAGGCCACATATTGTAAGATTTCATTTATATGACAAATTCAGAAGACAGCTCAGAATAGTAGGGAGTGGGGAGTGATTGCTAGTAGCTGTGGAGTGTTTTTGGAGCAGGGATGCAGTGATGAAAATGTTCTGGGATTGGATAGCAGTGATGGTTACACAGCTTTGTGAATATACTAAAAACCACTGAATTCTGTGCTTTTAAATGGGTGAATTTTATGTATGTGAATTACGTGTGTCAATAAAGAAGATGTGTTCTCAGAGAGCTTTCACCAGGTTTATTATACTTGGCACATTATTCTAAATCTCTTGGGCTTTGTGCATTTTTTATTTATACAATAAATATTGACTTAATTCAGTTACCATACCCTAGGTACCCCAGGGAATAAAGAGAAACATTAGAACACAGATGCCAGTTTATATATTCTAAGAATAATGTAACCCACATTTGTGGAGGTATTTGTCATCTATGAGAAGTTTTTCACATACCTTATTTGAACCTTACTACAGCCCTGTAATTTAAGAACAGAAATAATTTGTTTTTTATCTGTGTTTTTCAAAATCTTTTCATGCCTTTTACCATGATGTATTTCTTCCCAGCCGTATATCTGTTTACACATTCTTAAAGCTGTTCCTTATCTTGTCTGTCGGCTAGTAGGGACTTAAATACTTTGTTACTGGAATGGTTTATGCTCCTTTTCTAGTTGAAAAGATGAACTCTGGGGGGTTGAAGAGGCATGCTCACATTCCCACCCTGAGTAGGGGCATAGCTGTGGGGTAGGGTCTAAGCTATGCAGGGATTTTTCCATTTTTCCTCACTTGACCAGGTACCAGCTCTTAGTACGCCATGATGAAGACTCTTCCAGAGGCTTTCTGAGGCTTGGCAGTGAATTGTAAAGGGAATTTTGAATGGAGGTGGTGAAGTGTGCATTTTTGTCTTGTTCTTAATTTTAATTAAGAGAAGGCTTTTAGTGTTTCAGTGTTGAATGTGATACTTGCTGAAGGCTTTTGTAGATACTTTATTAGGTTTAGAAAGTTCTCTTCCCTCTCTCACTTTGGGGTGCCGGAGGCACAGGGGCAGCAACAGATATTGTTGCAGTTGGTCTGTTTTGCTTTAGGAATATAGTCTTCCTAAAGTGAGAGATTCACTTGAGGGCAGAAAGTGAAAAATTTGAAAATACTGGCTCAAAGCCACTATAGGACTAAGATTGTTTGAGGGAAATAATCTCAGTTTTATGCTTCTCCTACTTTGATGATACTATTTGAGGTTTAAAAGTTTCTGATACTGCATTTCAAGAGTTAAAATTTATAAGTTTGTTAACATTTATAACAGAAGCTCTAAATGTGGGTTATGTTATTTGGAAAAACCTGAGTAGGCTTTGATTTTGATGCATTAGAGGAAGGCGTGGTCTGTGGAGTGTTGGGCAAGGACTCAGACCTCTACTGTGTCACATAAGAATGGTGTGACCTTGATCTTGAGCATTTAGCATTTTTAGATTTTAAGTTTCCTTAAACGGAGAACACAGGGTTCTTTCCAGGAAGAACCTCCCATGAGTCTGGTAGTTAACCTTATGGTTCTGAGGTATTTGGAGTGATACTCAGGTGGTGGGTTTTACTCATAAAGTTTGATAAATAAAATTACTAGAAACCTTATCACTTACTGGTTGAGCTTTGGGAAAAATAATTTTACATTGAACTAAATGACAGAAATCTTAATGATAGTCCCTTTTTAGAAAGATTTAACAGGGAATGGCCTGAGGTTAAGTTTTCTGTTTGTTGTTTTTAAAAGATTTAAAGTCATGCTTAAATTCTGCCTGGTTTATATATTTTAAAATTTAATTATACCTTCATGTTACAAATTGTACGGTACTTACTATACTGGATATTCCAGCAACTGCTGAAGAACCACATGTGTAGTTTTAGGGTCATCTTCAGTGCTTTGGGTCCCACTATACACTGGTAAGCTTGTCTTCCTTGCCGAATTTTCAAAACAGTATATATCTAGGAACAATAGATACAGAATCTCACTATCAATGTTGTGCTGATATATGTCCAAAGTAAGACAGATAGGAGCTGTAAATAAATAAATAAATAAATAAATATTTATTTATTTATTTGTATAACCTAATTATTAAAAAGTGCAGTTTAATGTCCTACTGTGTGTGTTTGTATACTTAGAAGAGACAGAGGGCATTCCAGGTAGACAGAAGAGCATGGTCAAAGTCACCGAGTGAAAGAGTATGTCCCAGCTAAGTATAGATGTTCCTTGACTTAACAATGGGGTTGAGTCCTGATAAGCTCATTGTAAGTTGAAAAATCATAAGTTAAAAATTCATTTAACACACCTGACCTACCAAACAGTATGGTTTGGCCTGGCCTATTTCAGAAGACTTATGTTAGCCTAGAGCTCTCCAGTCATCTAACACAAGGCCTATCTTATAATAAAGTGTTGACTATCTCATGAAATTGAATACTGTGTATGAAAATGAAAAGCAGGATGGGGTATGGGTACAGAATGGTTGTAAGTATGTCAGTTGTTCACCCCGTGATGGTGTGGCTGACTGATGGGCTCCCTACTGCTGCTCAGCATCAAGAGAGATGATCGAACTGCATATGGCTAGCCCAGGAAAAAATTCACAGAATTTGAAGTATGTTTTCTGCTAAGTGCATATCACTTCTGTGCCATCTTAAAGTTGAAAAATTGTTAGTTGAACCATTGTAAGTTGGGGACCATCTGTCTCTTGAGCAGTTTGGGATGGCACAGTGCCCAGCACATAGTAGGCTCTTCATAAATAATTAGAATGATTGAATGGACAGATGAATGAGTGTGCTAGATTTGATTGTAGGGTGTTATTTAAAAGTGCAGTTCAATGTCCTACTGTGTTAGGCTAGCCTGGGAAAAAAATTCACAGAATTTGAAGTATGTTTTCTGCTGAGTGCATATCACTTCTGTGCCATCTTAAAGTTGAAAAATTGTTAGATGAACCATTGTAAGTTGGGAACCATCTGTCTCTTAAGCATTTTGGGATACCTAATTCCAATTAGGTAAGTGATATGTAGACTTGGCCATGAAAATCTTTTATGCCACATATTAAGGAGCTTTTTAAGGGCCAGAGTGCTTTGGGAAATTATTGAAAGATCCAAACAAGGGAACAAAATGCCCAGATTTATATTTTCTAAAACTTGTAAATTTTATTGCCTAGTAAATCATCCTTCCATAGCTACTTTATGAGGTAAACTCGCAGTCATGTAAATTTGTGGTTCAGTAGTTCCATTAGGAAATCATTTACTCCCTGGACACAGTACTCTTCACCTCTAGGTACGGCACGTAGACTTGGTAACTCGTCTGTTCCTTCCACCTTAGAAATCTGTGTTTTAAAGCAAAGGGACAGGGACCAGTGCCTTTGATGGGACTTGAGAGCCGAGGGACTTGAGACCCTTCTGTTGGGTCTTGCAATCTGGCTCTGTAAAGCGTCACTCTGGCCTCAGGGAGTCCGCGTTGGCTGAGATGGTTTGTGGACGCCAGATGTCCCTGGAATGCTTCCAGTTCTGTGGGTGATGGTGACACCTGCGTGTTCCTCCTTTGCTGTCTGGGTGTACCACCATTTTGTATTTATTTAGCCACTTGATCTCTGGGGTGGTGAGATAAAAGCTCCTTTTAGACTTTTATAACTACTACAAGTGGAACGAATAATACATCTAGTTGTTAATTAGGGAAACCTTACTCCTTATAGATGGTGAGGTTAAAAGAGTTTAATAATTCCTTGAAATATTAATGTTACATTTTCAAATTTGGGGCTCAAGGTGAAAGTAAACTTTTAGGAATTTAGAAATTTTATTTTCCTACTTGAATTCAGTGGGGTCTTTGGCACTGTAATGTGCCCCTTGGCAAATTTTTTCTATTACTATGTAGAGAATTAATATGTAAAGAACTAACGGAGCAGTGGGCAGGCTTCCATTAATGGAAGAGAAGTTCCATAGACACCTAGCTGGAGGATAAAGATGTGGGATTGTGTGCTGTGCGGTGCTCCCTGTGGGGATCCGCTGGGAGACATTTGTTCTCATTTCCTGTTTCATCATACCCTGCCACCTGCTGTGTGGCTATACAAAGTAACAATACATGTCAAGATCACTGTTGAGGAAATCATGTTTTATATATCAGGAAGCCAATTGTTTTGTTCCACAAAAGGCTGATCCAGGAAATCTCTCTCAAGACTCTAAATTTGAAGTTGAATGTGAGTGTGTGTGTGTGTGTGTGTGTGTGTGTGTGTGTGTGTGTGTGTGTGTGTGTGTGTTTGTGTCAAGTGAGTGAATTGGTCGTCGATGCAGGAAGAGACATAAGGAGTGACTTGGAACTGTGTGTATGTAGATATTTTGTCTACATGTGGGTGGAAGAAAATACACTGTGTTCTGTAGCTCTTGCCCTATGAGGATTCCCACTTGGAAATTGAAACCATGTCCAGATACAGATGTAATTTAAAATAATAAAGAGTATAATACGGTCTGTATTTTTCTTTTTCTGGACACCGAAAATACAAGACTACAACTGTGTTGTTGTTTGAGGTACCTGCAT
Organism: Manis javanica; assembly: GCF_040802235.1. NCBI lineage: Eukaryota > Metazoa > Chordata > Mammalia > Pholidota > Manidae > Manis > Manis javanica. Next base: position 91,004,281 of record NC_133166.1, read on the forward strand.
GGATTCTATCCTCATTATTCACGGATTTGGTATTTGCAAATTTGCCTACTCACTGAACTTTATTTGTAACCCCAAAATCAAGAGATATGTGCAGAGCAGTGAAAAATTGAGTCCGTTGACATGCACATTCCCAGCTAAAGTTGAAGAAGGTGGTGTTGTGCTGTCTTGCTTCAGCTCTCATCCTATAAACAGGGCTTCTTTTTTTTTTTAATTTTGGTATCATTAATCTACAATTACATGAAGAACATTATGTATACTAGGTTCCTCCCTTCACCAAGTCCCCCCCACATACCCCTGCACAGTCACTGTCCATCAGCGCAGCAAGATGCTGTAAAATCACTACTTGTCTTCTCTGAAACAAGGCTTCTTTTTGCAGTCTATTTGGTACCATGTTTTTCACATTTTTGTGCTTTTTGTTAGTGTTTGCTACCTAAGATGGCCCTCAAGTGTCTAGTGTTCCTAAGGGCAAAAAGGCTTTGATGTGCTTTAGGGAGAAAATAAATGTGTTAGAATAAGCTTTGTTCAGGCATGAGTTTATAACACTGTTGGCCATGAATTCAGTGTTAATCATAACACTGTTGGCCATGAATTCAGTGTTAATGAGTCAACAGTATATATTAAATGAGGTGTCCTAAAACAGAAACATACATAAAACAAGGTTATGTATTGGTCTGTTAACAAAATGTGACCAGAGGCTTGTAAGACTCTAATTCTGTATTTCCCCTAAGAGCAGTACTTGTGTATTCGCTAGTACAGTGTTCACAAAGATTTCATAGAACAAAGCTACCAGCAGTGATGAAAATTATAGAGTAGAAGCTTATTGGTTCTACTCATGATTCAGATGTTTGGGTCAACATGAAGAATTTTTGTGCTTTTTATAAAGGAAAAGAAAGCTCTTGATAATTAAGGGAACTTTAATTCTGAGAGCTAAGAACAAATAATAGCACATATGTAAAGTTTGCCTTTCTGAACTCTGTATTTAAAGTTTGACTTTCTGAAGTCTTTTATATGGGGTCACCATTGTGATAATATGGCCATGGTAAGTTTCTGAGTATAGATAAAATCTGGTTACAAGGCATTCCAAAGATTGTGAGGCTTGGGGACATTTAATTCAAGTGGTCCTTGGCAGGTCTGCAGACAGCTCTTTGAATATCTTGAACTCCAGAAATCCTGGCTGATTGTGTGTACATCTCTGCTTCCTTAGAGGTCCTGGGTTGATAGCCAGAGAGCCTCTCGTTTTTCTGGTTTCAAGCGCTGTATTCCTTTTATAGAGACTCTGTTTATGGTATGGTCCTTCCAGAGTGAATGCCTGACTTGAATCTAGAAAATGGTGTACAGAGAATTTTCCCACATTGCTATTAAACAGAGCTGTGAGGATGTACTTGGCTAGGGTGAATGGGTGGCTTTAGGTAGAACAGGTTAGAGGACAAAGTGAGCTGGACATCCTTGAAGCATCACTGTGTGGTGTTTTCTTTTAACAGCATCAAAACTGAATTTTTGATTTTTAAATTCACATGTGACCTCAGTGTCCTTCCTCTTCATCTCATTTACTGTTGTGTGAAGAGTACTTCCTCAAGCTTTCTTTAAGTTTAAATATATATGAGAATTTAAAAGAAAAAGGATTAGGTATGCAGTGTCAAACTGTAGAATACTATTTGCACAGTTTAATCTAGAAGATGTTCTTGACCATACGGTGAGGAAATCTAGAGAAGATATACCTGTTTTTATATGAATTGAATATCTAAGACTCACACTTCAACCTTTACATGAGTTGGATATTCTCCTAAGTTCAACCATGAATTACTTTGTAAAATTTTTCCTGTAAAAATTGTTAAGTGTAAGTCAGCTTCCAAAATATGTTTGTGATAATACCTGTTACGGACTGTGTCCACCAAATTCGTATGTTGAAGCCCTACCCCCCAATGTGGTGGTGTTTGGTAGTTGGGCCTTGGGGGGTAGTTAGGTGTAGATGAGGTAACATGGGTAGAAGTAGTGCCCTTATAAGAAGAGGAAGAGAAACTAGAGCTCTCTCTTCCTTTCTCAGCCATGTGAGGAAACAGTGAGAAGGCAGCCCTCGACAGGCCACGAAAAGGGTCCTCACTGGGAACTAAATCTGCCAGCACCTTGATCTTGGACTTCCCACCTCCAGAACTGTGAGATATGAATGTCTGCAGTTTAAGTCACCCAGTCCGTGGCATTTTGTCACAGCAGGCTGAGCTAAGACAACACTGCATGTGCTGTAATAAGGGATGTATCTTATCTTAGTCTTTGGTTCTTGGAATAATAGAGCTTCAAAAACTCCTAGTTTCCTGAGTGTTTCAAGTGTGTTTTTTTATGCTGATGAGGTGGCTCATGGTGGGTTCCTAGATAGCTTCAAGATGGGGACCGGCCAGAAAGACCAACCTTGCAATTTGAGGTTGGGATTTGGGGCCAGTCTGACCTCCAGGGAGGGCGTAGGGACTGGAGATAGAGCTCAGCCATGGGGCAGTGCTTTAATCAGTCATGTCTGTGTAACGAAACCCCAATAAAACTTGGGACACTGAAGTTCAGTGGAACTTCCTGGTTGGTGAACACAGTGATGTGTCGGGAAGAGGACACCTGGATTCCACAAGGAGAGTGCACAGAAGCTCTGCATTTCCCCTCCCCTCCTTCCCCATCTCATCCTGTATCTCTCTATTTGGCTGTTTCTGATCAGTAATTGTAAGTACAGCACTTTCCTGAGTTCTGTGAGTCATTGTAATGGATTATCAAACCTGACGGTATTGTGGGAATCCTCGAATTCACAGCCAATTGGTCAGAATGTGGGTGGCCTGAGGACCCCTGAATGCAGCTGGCGTCTGAAGTAAGGGCAGTCTTGTGGAGGATGGAGCCTTAAGCCTGTGGAGTTTAGTGCTAACTCCAGGTGGTTAATGGCAGAATTGTAGTTGCCGTACACCTAGTTGGGGGAAAATGGAATACTGCATTTATGTTTAACAGTGGAAAGTTCACTACCTCATATATTTAATAACACTTTATATTAATTTTTATCAATCAGATGGGTATAAATTGGTATCTCATGTGGTTTTATTTTTTATTTCACTGATTAAAAAGCCTGACATTTTAAAATTTGCCTGTTGGTATAAATGTTTCCTCTACTCTTCATCTTTTTAACTTCTTTTGTGCTGGCTAGGGTTTCTAGTATGATGTCAAAGACTTCGATATCTTTGTTTTGCATTTTTACAGAAGTCACCTTTGTCATTTAGGGTGATGTTGCTGAAGGTTTTGGTTTTTTGGTCAATAACTTTTATCAGGCTAAGGAAGTTCTCTCCTATTAGTTTGCTGAATTTTTTATCATGAGAGAATTCTGAACTTAAACAAATACACTCTCTTTGTTGAAATGATAACTTTAAAATGACAGATTACATTAAAAATGTTTTTAAAAATACAGAATAAGCCCAACTTGGACAAAATGCAGTATTTTTAAAAATATATTAGTAGAGGGGACTTCTGCCTCAGGTAATGTTCAGCTGGGCTTTTTAAGCAATCTTTCTGAGGGGAAAACATTTCAAAGCACAAACAAAATAGGTTAGAATTTCTGGGTATTACCCCAGGGAAAAACAGAAATCACAAAGGTAAGCTTGAGCATATTTTCCAATCTGAAGGAAACACAGGTTTTCCCCACTATCTGAAAGTAGAGCATTCCTGTGAAATCTTTCAGAAGCCAAAGTGTTGTAATGTGAAGAAGCAATTACCATTAATTTTTATGGAAAAAAATTTGAGTGTTTCCAGGTCCTCTCTTAGGCTGTTCTGATACCTTAGGACACATCTTGCTAATGGATGCAAAAATATGTTGAGGTAAAGCACAGATGCTTACAGACACGGTGCAAAACCATGGCAGCTTTCTGCTGAGTGTAATTCCTGGGCAAGGAGCTTGGTGGCGCCACTCTGGCTGCTTGGGGTGCATGCTGCCTGTATAATGACTTGCTGCAAGACAAACACTGAATGCTGTTTTCACTTTTGTCTTTTTTTCATAAAAGCAAAAACTCTTCAGATTGCTTTTGGTTAGTAAGAACAGGTACTAATATAGGTCTTTCATAAAAGCAAAGTCGTATAATGTAAACTACTAAAAAGCAGGGGATACTTGTAGCTACAAAACAAAGATTTTTAGCCCTACAGGGCAAGGGATACAGAGTCAAAATCCACGACCTATCAAAGGTAGGCAGTCTGATAAGCCTTCCAAACCTTTCAGCTGGGTCCCTAAAAGGCTTTCATCTTCAGGGTAAAGGGGAAACAGAAATACACCATCCTGTGAATAGATTTAGAGCCAGCTTTGTGTCACCTGGGTAATCCAGGGGCACTCAAGCCCTGAACTTGGATTAAGGTTGAGCCAGTTTGGTGTCACTTCCATGTGCTTGGCAAAAAGCAATTGAACATTCTTTTGTAGGAAGATACTTGGTCTCAAGTTATTCGTGTGTGTGTGTGTGTGTGTGTGTGTGTGTGTGTGTGTGTGTGTGTGTGTATATGTATGTATATGTGTATTTTAAAAAATACATTGTCTACCGCATAGTCAAACATAACCAGGCAGGTAAGAAAACAAGATATAATGAAAAAATAGCAAAATAATAAAGAGCAGCAGACACAAATATCAAATATTGAAGTTATAAGACATAGGCTGTAAAACACAGATATGTGTGTTTTAGGTAGTCAGAAAAAGGATACATTTGAATATTTTTTCAGGTAATAGAAGACAACAAAAAAGTGACATAGAAAACAACCACATAATTCCAGAACTAAGGAAGTACATTGCTAGATTTAATGTGCTGGATGTTTTACATCTATATTCACAAGTGATAATGGCCTTTAATTTTTCTTAACTCATCCTGCCACTACCTGATTTGGTATCAAAGTATACTATTTTTGTAAAGTGAGCTGAAAAGTATTCTTTATTTTTTTATGTTGCAGAAGAATTGTAAAGAGAAATTTAATTGAAATTAAATTATTTAAATCAGATACATAGTAACATCAGTCTTACATCTTTTACAGACTTACAGGTAAGTGCCATTGAGTATGCATATAATATCTGTCCTTCAGATAGTATTTTTGTAAATAAAAGTGATGCATATCATTGCACTTCTCATCCTCTTATTTCTTAAGCTCTATGAACCTACAACTGAGAAAAGGCTTAGTATTCAGTGTGTAAGAATGATATTTGCATGTGGAAAATAAGTGCTGTTGTCTAAGTACATCCATACAAGTTCACATACAGCGTGTGGTTCATTTTGTGATCATGCATAGAAGGCAAAAGCATATAAGGCCACTGAAGCATGGTTTATTAAGCATTCCCCTAGCCTTCAAGGGTCCAGTTTAAAGCTGAAACTGTCAGACTGTAAGGGAATCTAATCCATAGGGACCTTGAGAAGAGAAGACACGATCGTACAGTTAGTTCTATTGAGCCTGAGTCACACATTCTGTTAATGAAGAGGAGGTTGGCGATTTACCTACGGAAGAGTTGGATATAGAACACCTTTGCCATCTTACTCCATTACAGAGGATTTTTGACACTTTTATGAGTTAGAAAAAAATATCTTTTTCATTCTGTCCTGTTAATTATATATTTTTAACTCATAATCTTGATTGGATTCTATAAGAAAATTACTAGAAGTGCTCTAATCAGTTCTGCAAGAATGAAAGGTGAAACTTTACCTAAATATCAGGTAACTAAATAGAAGTAATTGAAACCTCTTTCATTTATCTGCCTTTAATATATAGATTGGCCTTTATCTTATTTAGTTTTAAAAAGAAAACTTGTTTCTTCCCAAATTCAAACACAAGCTCAATCCCACTTAAGTCTAAAAGAATTGTACTGATATAAGGTTTGTCCACTGCTTATATTTTTCCTGTCTAATGGAAAATACTTTCTGAAACAGGTTATTAAAATGACAGAAAGGATGTTAAAGCTAGGTCGTGAACTCTCAGATTATCTCAAAGTTCTACCCACTATTTGAGTCTCTTCAAAAGCATGGGTTCTAAGTGGCTTTCTGTCTACTTGTCTAAACTTTTTGATCAGGCACACTAATAGTAAAGTATTCCTTGGCATATATCCATAATATATGTATGTTGATTTATTTATAAATGATGCACGTTTGTGTTACAATAATAGGTACTTAGAAACAGAGTAAACGGTAAGTTTAAAAAGAAGAGATAAAACTAAATATGAAGTTTTTATTATTTTCTTCCCACATATCTCAGTGGACTGTCTTGTTTGCCCGTTTTAATTAGCAATGATCTGGCCTCCCTTGTCCTTTCCCAGAGATGGGGAATTTACAACTTGGAGTTAACCTATTTCAGATATGGTGTTAACACTGATTAGATGAATAACTACAAGTATTTGGTAGAGAGAACTCTCATGTCCTTGGAGAGTTTTAAACACTTTATTTGAGAATCCTCAAATTCTGGATGCTCAAAATGTTTTGGATTGTAACTCTCAGCTGCCTTCTATGTATAAAGGAAGGATAAGAGATAGTACAGTAACAGTTTCTTAATTTCTTGTCACACTGAAACGAATGAAATCAGTAGATTTGACATCATGTTTTCTGGCCAATTCCTATAAATGCTTATGCTGCTGTCATAAGCTAAGTATCACAACACTTCATTCTGTCATTTTACCAGATCTTACAGCTATTATAAAGAGAAACCATTCTTTTCTTGGCAAGTCCTTTGCAACAGTGAATCTATAAATACGCATCCCCAGTGGTAAAGAACGATGGGAATGGAGAAGCCATTCACCCTTTGAAAGGCTATGTGTTTTCCAAGCTTTTTTTAATTGTTAGGCAGTCTTCATGTTAATACCTTCAGCTTCCTTTCATTTTCCTTTATCCCTACATTGGAAAGGACAGTAATCTTGCTGAGCTTTATCATTCTTTTTAGCAGTAAGGGCCAAAAGAATGCTGTCATGGATTTTTGGTGAAAGATGAGAAACATAAGGGAAAATGTCTTAGTATTTGTATTTTATTCTCTTAACATGTCCAATGACCATTTATTCACTCATCATCCTCCACTGTCTGTCCACAGCCTGAGGATGCAGTGAACCCAGCTGGGGGTTAGGGTGGTGAAGCAGGTGGGGTCACCCTCCTCTCTGTCTTCCCTTGTTCTGTGATGGCTGAGTACCACTCTTACAGCGGACCGTTGGGAGAAGACAGTGTGCCTAGATCACACTTCATCTAATACCGCCTCAGAGCAGAGTCAACCTTCACTTGTTTTCCTTGCTTTTCTGCCATCTCAGTTGTCCAATTCATCGTGTGAATTGACTCTCTAATTAATGTTACATGTTTGATCAGAGGTTACTGAGCCTTGCTTTAAACTTTTGACAAAAAATTCACTTGACATCCAAAACATCTGTTCATGAGCAAAAAGTAACATCTGTTTGTCTTTTAGAGACCCTAGTATGTTCCATCCCCCCATCTAATGACTTGCTGTAAATATTTTTGGAATTAAAGGAGGAAGATACTTTAACTTCACACCCGGCTGTTGTTTGTAATTGTTACCTAGTGGCCGGCCTTTTTCCTGTAACCCCTTGAAGTAGGCTGAAGGGCCAAGTTGTGCTTGGGGTGAGTTCATTTTGGTATGCGGAGTTAATTAAGAGATACTTCGGAGAGCAGTGTGCATTGCTTCTTTCTAATTTAGAGAACAGAGGAAAGGACCTAAAAATGCAAACAGCCTCAAAGCTAAAGTTCCCCTCTGTTTTGTCTTTTTTTTTTGAAAACCAGCTATACTTGCTGAATTTTTAGGGCAAGTGGAGGATTCCTTTGAAGTACCTGGCAGGATAATTCTATAGCATTTCTTTTTACACTGAGATCCCAGAGATAATCCTATTGAGTCATTTTGGACAGGGGGAGACTCACAGTTGTGGACAGGCAGATTCTTTTCCCGTACCCTCTTCGCCGTGCTAGCGAGTCTGTTCTCATGTTACCTATATTGACTAGCTCCGAACAGTTTGCTCTCTCATCTCTTTGGAGTTTACTTGTTTGGGGCAATAAAGTTCTCACTTAGATTTATTCAACTCTGGTGTTATTTTCTTCTTAACTTTTAAAAGTTGTGTTTTTCGTTTTCTTGTGTGTGTGTTTTAATGTACTTTTTCCCTTGATATTATATAGACTAAAATTAGGAAACATTGATTCAGAAAGATTATTCTCAGGAACTTTCTCATATTTGTTACTTATTTTTGACTAGTTGTGGATTCCATGAGTATCTGCCTCTGGAGATAAGGTATTAACTGGAAATATCACATTAGAATGTTAATTGCATTTTAAAATGCATTTAAATCTAAAGTTGAAGTAATAAGATAAGATCCTCAAATCTCCAAATCTGGAGTCAAGGTGAGAAAACTATATAATAATGGAATAATTTTGACTTTTTAAAAATTTTTGGTATCATTAATATACAATTACATGAGCAACATTGTGGTCACTAGACTCCCCCCATTATCAAGTCCCCACCACATACCCCATTACAGTCACTGTCCATCAGCGTAATAAGATGCTATAGAGTCACTACTTGTCTACTCTGTGCTATACTGTCTTCCCTGTGCCCCCCCCCCACCATGCTATGTGTGCTAATTGTAATGCCCCTTATCCCTCTCTTCCCACCCACCCTCCCCAGTCCCTTTCCCTTTGGTAACTGTTAGTCCATTCTTGGGTACTGTGAGTCTGCTGCTGTTTTGTTCCTTCAATTTTTTCTTTGTTCTTGTACTCCACATATGAGTGAAATCATTTGGTACTTGTCTTTCTCTTCCTGGCTTATTTCACTGAGCATAATACCCTCTAGCTCCATCCACGTTGTTGCAAATGGTAGGATTTGTTTGCTTCTTGTGGTTGAATAATATTCCATTGTGTATATGTACCACATCTTCTTTATCCATTCATCTACTGATGGACACTTTAGGTTGCTTCCATTTCTTGGCTATAAATAGTGCTGCAATAAATATAGGGGTGCATATATCTTTTTCAAACTGGGCTCCTCAATTCTTAGAGTAAAATCCTAGGAATGGAATTCCTAGGTCAAATGGTGTTTCTATTTTTAGTGTTTTGAGGAACCTCCATACTGCTTTCCACAATGGTTGAACTAATTTACATTGCCACCAGCAGTGTAGGAGGGTTCCCCTTTCTCTACAACCTTGCACCAACATTTGTTGTTGTTTGTCTTTTGGATGTCGGTCCTTACTGGTGTGAGGTGATATCTTATTGTGGTTTTAATTTGCATTTCTCTGATGATCAGTGATGTGGAGGATCTTTTCATGTGCCTGTTGGCCATCTGAATTTCTTCTTTGGAGAAGTGTCTGTTCAGATCCTCTGCCCATTTTTTAATTGGATTATTTGCTTTTTGTTTGTTGAGGTACGTTAGCTCTTTATATATTTTGGATGTCATTTATGAATATATTCTCCCATACTGTATTTTGACTCATTTTTATGTTATGGTTAAAGGCATATAGTGAGATTAAGGAGATCATGACATACTATTAATGTAAGAAATTGTAATAACAGAAGCTTTAGTGATAGACAAGGAATATTGAAAAAGGAGAAATGAGTAAAACTTCAATGTGTCCCATGGAGAGAATGCTCTAGTTTTGGGCAACTGGTCTGATTATTTTGAGAACTCTCTCTAGAATAGAGAAGAGCAGTTTGCCATAATTTGATAGAACTGTTATCTAAGAATGCTCAGCTCCTTGCTTACCAAGCAACCTTCCAATCTCTAATTTGGTCTTCTACGAGGACTTTCCTAGTGCAGTGTCTGAACCTATTGTTTTGACAAAAATAGCTTTCGTCAAAAACGAACAAGTGGTTGTTTAGGATGTACAAATTAATTTGGTTGAGTTTGGTTAGCATAAGTCAGTTCCTGAGAGTCTAGCTGGCGTCAGATGAGCTGATAAAAATTACATTTCTGAATTTGAAAAGCTGAAGACCAGATGATATTCTGGAAATAACTAACCAATGTTATGATTCTTTATAATAGATGCCACAGAATTCTGTTGAACAGAAACATGAATGTTTCTATTACTGAAGTCATCTTATAATGAAGGATTATCTTTTTGGATAATGACAGTGCCATGAAAATGTAAAAAAAAATAAACAAACAAAAAGGAGTGCTTTATTGTACTGGCTGTTTTTTCCACAGGCGATTTTTAAGATACAAAGATACAAAGCCTTTTCTAGGCTGACTCCCTCATCTTTGATTATCCATTTCCAGAGGGCACTATATGGATCAGTGATGAAATACACATGGACAAAACTTGGAGGTGTGGATGCTTATTTCAGTTGTAGCTCCTGAGGGGCCGGTCGGGATGGGGTGTATCTCTGGAGTCCCCAGATTAGCCCACCTTCCGTCATTCCCAGTACTTTGACCTGGCCTTCCCTATGGAAGCTGAGGCTTCCCTGTTCCCTCCTTTATCTCCTCAGACTGCAGCCTTGGGGTTTAGGACAGTGGAGAGTATCTCTAATTACACTTAGTGAGTCAGACCTGGGATTCAGATTTTGTTTTTTTTCTCAACTCAGTAGCTTGTATGTTAAACTTCGACCAAGCTTTTGTTAAATAGAGAAATTTATGTTGTTAGACTGTGTGATTTTATTAGTGTTATTTATGTTGTAAGATTGGTAAGATTTTATTCTTTTGTTTCAACACAACCCTTATCTTTGATTTTTTGGGCTGTAAAACTGACCTTAGGACAGCTTTTTGACAGCACTAATGTAAGATTTTAGTACTTGCAAATGAAAACTGCCTTTGAAAGGCTGTAACAAAGTTCACTTGGCTTCTAAAACGTGTCTTTTAAGTGAAATTTAGCAATGCCCTTTTTTTAAATTGTCTTTATTTTTAGAGCAGTTTTAGGTTAACAACAAAATTGAGCTGGAAGTAAAGAGATTTCCCACATATTCCCCTCCCCCAGTCCATGCACACAGCCTCTCCCACTGTCAACATCCTATACAAGAGGAGTACATTTATTAATATGAAACATCAAAATCCATGGTTCACTTTTGGTGATGTACATTCTGTGTGTTTGGACAATGTTTAATGACATGTAACCACAGTTATGGTATCATACTGGATAGTTTTACTGCCCTAAAAGTCCTGTGCTCCACTTACTCATCCCTCTCTCCTCCCACATTCCTAGCAACCACTGATCTTTTTACCATCAATACAGTTTTTCCTTTTTCAGAATGTCACATAGCTGGAATCATACAATCAGTAGTCTTTCAGGTTGGCTTATTTCATTTAGTAATTTGCATTAAGGTTCCTGTGTGGCTTTTCATGGTTTCAGAGCTTGTTTCTTTTTAATGCTAAGTTATATTCCATAGTAGGATGTGCCACAGTTTATTAATTTACCTGTTGAATGACATCTTATTTCCTTCCAAGTTTTGGCCATTATAAAGCTTCTGTAAACATCCCTGTGCAGGTTTTTGTGTGAGAATAAAATTTCACCTCATTTGGTTAAATATCACCAAGTGTGATTGCTGAATCATATTGTAAGATGATGTTTAATTTTCTAAGAAACAGCCAAACTGTCTTTCAAAGTGAGTACTATCATTTTGCCTTCCCACCAATGAGTGACAGTAGTAATGCGTTTTAATCGCAAAGAGATTGGTATGCTAAATGTATTTTTGATAAGACTTCTTTGTGAGGATGTCATTTTGGCAAAGGATATGAAGTTTGAAGGGCCGGGGAAAAGGGTATGTGTGGGATGCGTGTGCGCTGGCATGTGCAGGTGCCTGTGAAAAGGGAGTTGTGAAGGAAAAGGACTTAACACCATCTTACCTTTTCCAAATTCCCACAGCTCATCCAGAAACTGGGTCTTATATTTTGGAATCATTGTTGGAGATAATCGTGTTGTTAATTTGATTATAGCACTGATGCTCTTGCATTGTATTAGTACTGATGAGGAAAATACCTTGACACCTCTCTGGGTCTCTCTCTGTTGCTCTCTCTCTGTCTCTGTCTCTCTGTCGCTCTCTCTCTCTCTCTCTGCTGCCCTCTCTTTGTGTCTTGTCTCTGTCCCACTGCTCTTTCTCCCCCTCTCCGCCCCTCCCCACTCCCTCTGGAGCAGCCACTCTCTCCTTCAGATAATAAAGTCTCTTGCATGGGGGAAAAAAAAAAAGAAAAGAAAATACCTTGACATTTTAGGCATGTGCATGTACCTGTAAAGATGGCTTAATTTGGGGCTTATTGGCATTAGTGCCAACCATATCCTAGTGCTGAGTTGAAGCGAGAATGAGGACTGTGGACAGGGCTCATAGAGCAGTTTGCTGATGAGGTTCCCCCAGCTGGAGTCTTCATGGCAATATCATCCTTTGTCCTGTTAGTGAGACAGTGGAGCAAGGGCTCCCTGGCCTTAAATTGCCCATCTAACGCAAAATTAGTCAAACGCTCAGTCACACTCCTGCCGTCTGTGCTACTGACTGTTCCAATGTTTTTGCCTTTTGCAGTGACTGGTGTGGGTGGGAGCACTTTTAATTTTAAAGCTATACCTCCCAGGAATAATTACATAAATCTGGGTTAATTTCTTTGCTTCTTAAAAAACAAAGCAGAAAAGCTTTCTATTATGTGTTCTATGTAATCTTCCAAAATTTGTATTTCTTGAGGTCATTTCGAGCTAATTTGATTTCCCCACATGTGGTCTAAAATGAAGAAATTGGGAAGCTTTGTAAGAACTGAAATATAAAATAGTTCTCCCTTTTTTGAAAGGATAATTTAGAGGAGAAATTCTTTTGTGTGGGGGGGCATATATGCTATTTAGAATTAGTCTCTATCCTTATCTATACATGTAAGATATAAGTCCTCTGTGGGTTCCTTATAATCCTCCTCTTAAAATTCTGGCATTTGGAATGACAATGCCAGGCATTTTACTCAATGTGAATATTCTTAAAACTCATGTACTAAAACATCTGGAGAAGCACTGAAGGAAATGCTTTTGAGGGTGTATATTATTTTGGTCTATTGTGTCAAAACCACCCCCTTGTGTTTTATCAGTTATTCAGCAGGAGAAATCTAAATTTGTCTATAACTGCTTTTTAAAAGTTTTTGGAATTCCTTTGGGATTAGCTGGCCCAGTTTATGCCTTTGCTAGAACATAGCACATCCTTCTCAGTGCTGCACTTTCATTTGTGGTTCCACTAGATTGTGAACTTTTTGAAGGGCAGAGAACCCATTCATGCTAACATATTCCATTACTTCAGGCATTCAGGTATGTGCTTGGAAATTGAAAAGTGTCACTAAAAAAAAAAAAGGTTTACAAATATGCTTTATAAATTCCAAAGATATAACAAACTGGTGAGAATTGTTTTACGCCTATGCTATCCTTTTGCTCTCATTTTCTACCCTAAGCTCTTTATCCATTTTCATATTCTTTCATTTTTCATAGTAATTTTTTTTTTATGGGTTCTCACTAGACATTTAAGAACTTGGAGTGTTTGATCCTTAGCATGTGTCCACTTAGCCTGGCCTTTCAGGAGAGCTCTAAAAACAGTTGGAAATGGTACTAAGTATAAACTGTCAGATTAAAAAATATAATGCCTGTCTGTATTTGTTTTAAAATATATAGACAGGCCTGTTCTCTGCTAAATTACACATCCAAGTTATATGGTGGACTTGAAATTATACTGCTGTGAAAAGTAGGAAAGCAGGGAGAGAAATCTAGAGAAGGCTCCCTTGATTGCCAGGGTGGAATCACTGCAGTAATGTGCTACGTGGCTGCATTGCAATTCTAATCCGCCTACATGGCTAATTCAATGGGGTCTTTGTTCCAAACTTGTGGAAGAATGCATGAGCCAAGTATTGGGAGTTCAGTTTAGTTCCACAGTTTTGTAGATTGGGCCTATTTTTCAAGAAGATCCAGGCATTTACTCTTTCAAATGAAAGAAGCAAAAGCAGAAAATCCATTCTTTCTTACTACTCAATAACTTATTCTAAAACATTACATATCGTTTGTCTCTCACGGCTAGATGTGGCCAGAGATGTTTGATGATTTGTTGAGAGCTTGGAGATTCGAGCTGCTTCATCTTTTTGTGGATGTAGAAACCGAAAGTTTTCTTTTTCCTCCCCCATAGATGGAAGCAACTATTTGAGAACCCTGTGCTCAGACATTAGAAAAGTTTTAGCTTTAAAAATGGAACCCTAATGTTATCCTTTGCTATAAGCTCACCGGCAACTTGGGATATAGGGCTTGACCAAGACAGAATATTGGTAGAAACATTGTGTAAGTTCAGAAAAATTATTTATGTTTATAGAACTCAAGTTAACTTGTGAAATCAGTTTCTATGATGTTTTAACATTTCTCTAGAATGTAACTATAAGAAACTATTAAAAAGATTTGGTGATCCTTAAAAATGTCATGGACACATAAGATTGTAGAATCAAGCTTTGTGGATCTGGATGTTGAAGTTCATCTTGTCAGAACTGTTTTATGGACAAGAAAACTGATGTATGGCTGCCTCTATTCCACAGAATAATACTTCTCTCACTTTGCATTTTAATTATTTAGGTTTGCCCTTATATGTCATATGGAATTCCTTTAGGCCAGGTACTGAGTCTTATTTCTTCTTCAGTGACTTACCCACTACCTGGCATGCAGTAAGTTGTAGTATATTTTTTTTGCAAAATAAATCAGTGAATGAATAAGCCAAACAACAAACCAGACTTAAACAGGTCACACTCTTTTTCCTGTGGGTTGCTGCTTATTTTATAAGTCAAACACTTCTTTCCCTTTAAAAGGCAACAACAAAAATGTACCTTGAAGTAAAGGGATAGCAGCAGATAAGACAAGAATCCCGGTTCTCAAAAGCTTACCTGTGTGTATGTGCTGGGGTGGGGGAGCAAATAAACAAAACATACAAAAAATAAATGAGATAATTCTTGTACTGGTAATTCAAAGAAAAAAGCACCATGAACATGAGACATAGAGAACTGAGTTTTCCAATTAATATCCAAATATCTTCTCTTGAGTAGAAATGGTACTAAATAACCCCCAGCACTGGGCATCAGTCCATGTTCCCCATAGAGAGGAAATCCTTGCTGCTCCCCTGAAGGCTTATTGCATGCTCACGGCTGAGGTTCTTCTGGAACCAGAGCTGCTAAAAGAACTTCAGACTAATTAGTACAGGCAGGTTGATGGCCTCTGGCCCTCTTAGAGATGCCATATTGATGAATGGAATTTGCACTGTTTAGCTTTAGGAAAAACTTTTGTTTCTTTGATCTTGTTAAAGGCTCTTTTTCCATATTGTCCTGTTTTTAAAATATTTGGAAGAAGGTCTTGAAAGTTACCATCATAAACTTCATATCAGTATCCAGAAAGCATTATTTCATTGTAGAATTTTGCACCTGCTGTTTTTAATAAGTGAGTCAACCTACAGTGAACATACTTATTGAGCATCTGTTTTGTGCCAAGGTCAGTGCCATCGGGATTGCAGAGCAGTGTTTTCCAGACTGGATTAAAACTCCCTCATGCCATAAAATCAACTTAATGAATTGGGACTAGCGTTTTCTAACAATTGAAATGGAGAATGGAATATCAGATTGCATCATAGTATTACATTGTTTTATTAAACTCGAGTTTCAGTTGTGTGTATGTATTCACAGTTGTAATATAAAGTACTTTTTTTACTGTATGTCATAATCAGAAAAGCTTGAAGAAATACTATTGTAGAGGATACCTGAAAAGTATAGATAGATCCCTTGCTTTTGAATAAGTTACATACTTTTAGGAGAAAAGAAACTTACACAAAGGAGTAAATAGTCAAATACTGAATAAAGTGGTTTGGATACTAAGTGCTGTTCTGAAAAGTAAGAAGATAATTCAAGTTGGAAGTGTCACGGAGACAGTGGCACTTGAACTAACCCTGGAAAGATAGGTGGGTGGGTTTGGGAGGAATAAAGCCTAGAGAATGACTTAACAGTGAGAAATGGCATGTGGATAAAAAAGGTGGCAAGACTGGAATAGAGGTTTCAACTAGTGTTGGGGAGTTTTAGGATGTGGTTTGGAGGTATAAAATGAGGCACAATTGTTCAGACTCATGAATACCTTGCAATAGCCTAAGGAGTTTGCACTGCATCAGGAAACCTGTGCAGATGCCTGAGCTGGAAGTGATTATGATACAGGTGGGTTTATAGAATATTTTCCGACTCCTTCCCATCTCCTCTTTAGTCGTGGAGCTCCTAAGGGAATTTATTCTAGGTGGGTGTTGGATACCAAGATTCTGGCATCAGATCAAAGAGAGCAAGAAAGGACTTTGGCTGTTCTCCAGAATGTAAATAGAAGGTAGAACAAGTCCCATTGTGGTGTGTGTGAAATACTCCCCTCTTGAGAACTGCAGCACTGTCTGTTTGATAGATGGTGAAGGATGGATTTGAAGAGCATTTCTTCTGATATCACTGCTAAATGTTTGCTCTCAGTGTAAAAGGAAAAGCAGATAAGAAAGGCTCATGTTTTTGAAGTACTGGGAATCTGACCAACCTACCTAAAGTATGCTGTGTAAATAATTTGTCAGATGATCTTTTCTTTACCTTCAACATTCTCTCACTGTATGTGGTATATACACAATTCATAAAACAATTTGGGGAGTGATCACGAAAGGTTTTTCCTTGCCTGGAAAGTTACATTAAAACCCATTACTGTTTTCCAGTTAGAGAGAAATTTAAAACAAAGACATTTCTGAAATTATCATGTGCATTAAAGGGAAGGTGATTTAACTAGAAAAGGCATCTTTAAACATGACTTTAATCTATAACACTAAATACACCAATAGTTTTGGTTGACTTCTGGTTGGAAGTTGCAGTTCTTTGTTGTGGTAGGTAGATTATCAAATATGTTAAGTTGAGGCTGTACTAGCAGTACTCAGGGTTACAGTCCTTAGAAAAAATAAGCAGATGCTTGCATCTAGGAGTACAAGATGTTTACAGATAATCTAGGGAAATTGAGTACATCTTAGATATTTGGTGTAGCACAATTTAATCAGAAACACAATAGCAAGTCTAAAGTATAGCCCATGAGAGATGAAGGGATGTGAAGAACACAGACTTTGGTTTCTGAAAGAGTGTAGAGCATGTATTTCCCTTCCTCTGCAAGAGGGTGGATGAATGAAATATGAGGGAGGGGGTGTATTCGTTTATACTTATATTATGAAGGCATCTGCTCACAATCAGTCACTTGTGGAGAGAGTGCCAGCTGGCAGAGTATTTTCATTATGTAAATTGTCCATCCGCTCAGAAGAGCAGAAGTACAAGGAGGCCAGTGTGAAGGACAGAATTCCTATTGCAGAGGACAAGGGAGCGAGGTTCTTGCAGAGATCTAAATGAGATCTGCCCACATTTTCCACTTTATTTGTAGTTTTCAACATGTCATTTTCCCTGCTGTTCCAGCTATGTTTGCTCTTTGAGTTGATTATTCCATTTCCCTGCTTTTCCTGCTATTACTGCTTATCAGGTCCCTGCTTGGGGTGGGTTGGAGAGGAGGTGTACCACTGGAAAAATGGTGCTACATTTTCCACCATTGTTTTCCTTTTCTTTCTGCTTGATGGATTCATTTTTCTGAGCTAAGAACTAAAGGTTATTACTGCAGATTTAATTTTGAAATGAATTAAATCTCCATCTCCTCACCTTTTAATTGTTCATCTTTTTGCCTGTTCATTTGCCAGGGAAAAGGTGAGTTTTTTTCCTATGAAACAATAAAATAAGTAATTCTAGGTATTAAATCTATTTGAATTTTTACTCATCTTGTAAAATTTCTGAATAAATTTCCTCCTTCCATATTTTTTGTGACAATAGAGGAAAATTTTATATTTCCTTAGATGAAATTTAAAACAGTATGCCCTGCAGAAGAGTTAGAAGAGGTTTTAGTAAAAATGTTTGTATTCTTGATTTCTTAGATCAGGATTTGCAAGTGTTTTCTCTAAAGAGCCACATGGTAAATACTTTGGGCCCTGCAGTTTCATAGTTGCTCAGCTCTGCTCTTACATCCAGAAAGCAGCCATAGATAACATGCAAATGAGTGGGTGTGGCCTTGTTCCTTTAAAACTTTATTTATAAAAATATTTCAGTAAATGTTACTTAGAAAAATGGTTGGCTAGATTTGGTCTGCAGGCTATAGTTTGCCAACCTTAGATTATAAACTACTAAAGGTGTGTTCTAAGGCTTGAGTTTGGAAGGAGATGATCAGTGACCTCAAGGGTATTTCTAAAATGAAAAGAAAGCAAATCCTATAGATGAGGTGTGAATGTTGTGAGAAGAATTTAAAACCCAGAATGTCAAGTCTGGATTTTTAGAGTGTTCTTACAATTCTTCACACTCAATCTCAATCTCCCCCTGCCCTCTCCCTCCCCTTCTCTTCCCCCACTCCCCCACGTTCCCATATCAATATGAATGTCTGGTACTTTGTTCTTAAGCCTACATGTAATATATATTTATAAATACCTGAAATTTCTTCTCTGAAAAGTAAATATTTCTACAGTGGTTTTAAACCAGCAGAATGTAAAACCTTCCCTAAAAATGCCAACACTACCCAGTACTGACTGGGATCTAAACAAGTCCAGACTTCTAGACAAAGAACAAAAAGTGTTTTCTTATTTTTTTGAGTGTACTGAAACAGACGTTAACTCTTTGCTTCCAGATTTGTTCCTTACTATTAAGAATTGCTACTCTCCTTGTGTCCTCTTATTAAATATTAGTAACTGTTGGGAGGAGGAAGGAAGGACCGAAACCAGAGGGGATGGAGAATTGGGTTTATAGGGAATCTTGACCAATATCCATGGAAAGAATAGCACCGTGAAACCCCCAGCAGTAGATGGATTTCTCAAAATCAAATTTAGGGCCTTGAGGATGCAGGCTGAATGACAGGAGAAACTGGCATGGAGAATAATGTTGGAAAGTTTGGGCTCAGCTGGTCCAGTCACCCCAAATATCCTTGGATACGGAGTGAGCAGCCCCATGAAATTTAATATCTGAGTCTGTCTTAAGAAGATAGACTGCTGTTATTCTGGTTCACTGCCCGTGCCTGTACAGTTAACACGTGCAATACATTTTACCTTGAAATACATGACATGTGAAAGTCAAAGTTACTACTCATGGAGGCCTAAGTTTGTTGTGGTGGTGCAGCACCAAGGCCAGAAGCCTTTTCCTACCCAAGTCTTCAAAGGTTGAGAACAAGGATGAAGGAGAGTTTACACTAAGACAGTATTTCTCAAATGTAATTGTATATGAAAATTACCTGGGGTGCTTTTAAAAATGCAGATTTGGGGAACTCACCCAGAACCTACCAAAGTGAAACTGGGGATAAGGCTCAACAATTTGCACTGTTTTCAGAACTCTAGGTGATTCTGATGGCCTGTCTGGCTCCATTTCATGGGCCACAGTATAGGACTGCTGTAGTAGGAGAGCCTAGACCTGGGCTGGCACTGCTGGGAAGGGGGATCTTCCAGAGCTCCTGGGGGTTTCAACTGTTTGGATTCCAGGTAACCCTTTTAATCTAGATACTTCAAGTGATTCTGGTAATTCATTTTTTCTTCTTTCTTGAGGGAAATCTTTGGGATGGCTAAAAGAACTTCACTGTAGACCAAAGTGGGTCTCTTTTACCCACTATAACCTGTCTACACCACCAGCAAAGATCCTCACTGTTCATAGTCAATTCAGCCTCTATACTGGTTCATTCCCCTCAGCATAACTCACGCTGTCTTCCCACCTTAAAAAGCAGTTTCTCCTTGGACACCCTCTTCTCCCCTCTGTCTACCACCCCAGTTTTTATGGCAAAATCACTTCAAAAATTGTCTTTATTAAATTGTGTTCAATCTCTGTCTCCCCTCCGTCCCCCACAACATTCTCTGGCTTTCATCCCTACCATTCTGCCACACCAGTTGTCCGGGTCAGCAGTAACCAGGTTGTTAAACCGGTGACCAGTGCTCAGTTTTCCCTCTTTCTCAGCCTTTCAGGAGTGTTTGACTCAGTTGATCATTCTCTTCTTGAAAAGTTTTTGAAGACCTGCATTCTGGAATTCTGCACTGATTCTCTTTCTGCCTCAGTGGCTGTTGCTCTTGAGTTTCCTTTGCAGGGTGCTCCCTCTCTCCCCCATACACCCCACGACCCAGTTCCGTACCTGTCATCTATCCATATCTATTCCCTAGGTGTTTCCATCTAATCTCTTGGTTTTCATTACTGTGTGTATGCTGATGACTTCCACATTTCCCTCTCCTTGTTGAACCTCTCCTGAAATCCAGGCTTGTATATCTTAACTGCTGACTTGATGTCTCTACTTAGATGTTTTATAAGCATCTCAAACTTAAAATATCTGGTAATGAACTCCCAATATCCTTACTCTCCGGACCCATACCCGTTCTCATATTCTTCACTATTTCAGTAAATGGCAGCTTCATCTTTCTAGTTCCTTAAGCCTCAGCTTACACCCCACATCCAATCCATCAGTAAAACTGGTCCTCTTTACGCTGAGACTATGGCTGGAATCTGATCACTCCTCACCACTGCCTCTGGGGACAAGCTCCCATTATTTTATACCCGGTGGTTGCAGAAAACCCCTGAGCAGCCTTTCTGACTCTCCTTAGTCCCCTCTATAGCCCTTTGTCAATAAAGCAGCCAGAATGATCCTTTTAAAATACTAGTCAAATCATGTTAACTCCCTTGTATGAAATCCTCCAGTGGGTTTTCATCTCCTTCATAGAAGGCAGCCCTACAGTGGCCTACGAGGCCTGCAGAATCTGCAGTCCGTACTTCCCCTCGCCTTCTCTGACCTCATCTCCTATACTCCCCTTCTCATTCACTCTTACTTCAGCCACCCTGGCCTCCTCAGCATTCTGTAACTTGCCAGCATGCTCCTGCCTTGGGGTACTCACATTTGTCTTCCTAGAATGCTCCCCGCTCAAATGTCTGTTTTACTACTTCAGCACTGTCCTCAAATGTCTTCATTGATCTGCTGTGTTAAATGGTACTACTTCCATAAATGGCTCTGCTCCACATAAAATTTTGATTTTTCTTTTTGCCTTTTATCTGTCCCTTACCACCCTTACTTCCTGTTGCACTGTAAGCCCTGCAAAGCTGGGACCATCTCTGTCTTATTCTCTGCTTTAGCCCCAGTGCCTAGAGCAATGACACAGTAAGTGTGCAGTAAATATTTGTCAGATGAATGGAAGAATTTGGGCTTGGAATTATCAACGCCATTTATGGCTGCTATCTTGACTTAATAGATGGCTGTGGTAAATTAAGCAACTGGGGAAATTGAGAAAGGCCTTTTAGTATTTAAGCTATTTCATGCTATTTGTTATTTCTTCTTTGGAAACAGATACAAATAGTGTATGATTTAGGGGACTAAAGGGCCAAGCTTATTAGGAATTAAAGAAACTTGAGAGTAAGTGGCCTTCCAGCAAATAAATTGCTTGTCATGGTGGACTTTCACTTAAATTCATTTAGCAAATACTTGTTGAATAAATAAAAGTAAACTGTCAGTCACTTTTCTATGACTGTGTATGAGGGCAGAAGGGTTTTTTAGAATTGATCTTAGTTTGTTATCATAGCATTATGACCATATATTAGAATCTCTCTTTTTTTAAATCACATTTTCTTTTTATTCTTTTACTATTCTGCATTCTTCTGATATGGATGAAATCCAAAAACTAGTGAATTCTCAGTAGTGGGTGGATGTCACAGAACAAGAAATAGGCCTCTTTTTTCCCTTTCTATATTTGAATAAGTAGACATTTTAAAAATAGGGTTTTACTTATGGAGCTTATATTTCATTGCCTCTTTATTTATTTCCTTAGTATTATAATTAACCTCTTTGCATTCTTTATGTGACTCCATTAAGTCTTACATACATGTCAGTCAATCCCTTGTCGTTTGAACAATTTCGTTCAGCAGAGTGGTTTTTTGCCTCAACTTGGATGAGTGGGAGTAAATGCTGGCTGGCTTCATTCCTTTAGCTGGGCTCAAGGATTTCAGGCATACTTGTGACCTACTAGTCTGAATTAGAGCTGGTATTGAGTCTTGTAAGCACGAGGCTTGGGTTAAGAAGGCATATGCAACTTTATTAATGTTTTAATCCCTTGTGTTAGGATTTCACTTGGGAATGTTGTCTCTTCTGGTGAAGGTTTCCAATAAAATAACGAAGACATACAAATTAAGACAAATTTATGTTTAGGTAGTGAAAAATATCTGTAGCCTCTAATAATAATTTACACCTATTTGAAATTACCCTCCAAGAGTGTTTGATGTGCTAGTGTTAAGAATTCTAATCACATAATGGGTGTCTGATGATCTCATATTTAATTAGCGTGTTAAGCCAGGTCAACTTTGATCCTTCAATTTGCTGAAGAGTATATGACATTTTTGTATATTGCATTTGGGCAGTGTGAACAGAAGATGTTATGTTTTTGGGGATTGCTACACTAGCTCAGTGCTGTTGCCTTATTTAGCAATAGCCCCACATGGTAGTTTGGGAGGTTGATAGGGACAGAGTAGAACTGTCTTCTTTGGCTTAAATTTTATATTTGGTACTTTATGGAAGCATCTAGTTTCCCTAAAAGATTATGAATTTATTCCCCAAATCAATTTTGCAACTTTTGTTTCCCCCTTAGCTACATCGTTACAGCAGTACCATTAGTTTTATAATTATGCTTTAGTATGGAATTTTACCTTTTAAAAGAATTCTAAGATGATTATCTTCACTTCTTTTATCTACCTGCCTTGTTATGTTTAACTGTGCAGCTTGGACTTGGAACTGTCCATATTCCAGCATGTCTTCTGTCATGACAGTGGTATGTGTGCGATAGGAAGTGCTTAATACATGTACTCAGGAAACTTGAAGTCTTGAAGTTCACTTTAAAGGGACCCTTTCTCACGTTGTAAATTCCATTACATTTGTTTTAATAAATTCAGTTAAGATGCCTATTTTATACCCAGCTACAAAGAATACTTGTTCTCATTTTTAAGTTGCACTGATTTAGATGTGATTCCTATGGGATTGTCCACTTGCACTGTTGGTATCAGCTGACAGGTGGGAGAGGCCATGAAAAAGGAGGATTGAAATTTAGGGGAAAGGCAAAGGATAATAGCTTTCCAAAATTTTGAAGAAGAGCTTTAACAATAGAAGCTAGCCTTTCCACAGGCAGTTGGGACTGAGTTTTCTAGCAGTTGGAATGACTCCGTTTACCCAGATCACCTCAACACATTCTGTCTGTGCTTCCCTGTTCCTCTTCATGCTTTCTGATCACCCGTCTGTGTCTACTGGATGGTCCCAAAGTCAGCATTAACTTGGCCCTGGGTAATCATGATTGGCAAGGCTGTATTTGTACAGTCTGTCTGCCAAGGTAACAGCTGGCGTGCAGCTGTACATGTTGTCCTGGGAACTCTTGTTTCAGCCAGCAGTTAGACTAACAAAAAGGAAAACATTTTCAAATAGTTGCTTTCTGGACTACTGTTTGTGTTAACTGTTTGGAGAATCCCATTTAGTAGCCTAAACATCTACCATCTCTAATTGACTATATGTACTGCAACTTCATTAAAGTTTTATATTCCTAAGATCAAGTCTGATTGCCAGGAGAACAGTCATTTTCTGATTCTAAGGAGTGAGCACATAAGAACAAGAGTGAGTCAGTGACTCCTAATTAGATAGTTTAGAATGAACTAATTTTCTTCATCTAATTCAGGCCATGGAAGGGCATTTTGAACTTTTGTAAAATTCTGTATGGCCATTGTCATTCATTACTTCACTGTAAAGGAGACTGTTTCACAAGATCTCCATGGAATTCTTCTGAACTGCACTTAACAGAGAAGCATTTATGTTCCTCAGCAGTCAGTTCTTGAATCCAAATCTAAGACAGGAAGGGTTTCTCTCCTACTCGGAAAGATTAGAAATACTTCACCATGTAGGAGGCTTAAGCAGAATTCTTGGCTTGGTGCTGTGTGAACAAAGGCTGGATTCTCATTGTTCAGACGGCCCCTTCCCCTTCTGTCTTTCCCTCGGCCAGCATGAACTGTAGGACTCATAGCAGGAAGTATTAGTTAATTTTGTGTGCTTCATTCTAAATTTCTGAACTTTAGCCTTTGTTTATGGAAGGAATGTGGCGGGAGTTGGGGGGGGAGAGGCAGTAGAGTGTTCAGAAGCTAAATATTTTCTTGAGTGTGTGTATACCCATGGTTGGTCTTTGAGTGCATGAATATGAAGTGAGGGGTGGAAGAAGTTCAGGTTGTATAGTTGCTGGAATACTTTCCAGACGTGCACATAATAATTTTTCTAATTGACTTGGCGTCTTTACTTTAAAGTCCACTATCTCCTTTTGTGCACTCCCACAGTGTGATGATCATATGGTAGCTGTTGTTGGACTGGAAATCAGGAGATACTGTGTCCTGTTCATCTAGATCATTTAACTAGATCGTCTTACTTTGTCAACTGTGAATGAGTAGGATGGACAGATAAAGAGCAGGAAAGTATGGTGAGGAGGAGGGGGAGAGCCAGGAAGCACACGGTAGGTCTCAGTTGTAGCTGTTCAGCAGAATGAAAACTCGTTCCTTAAATTTTCCAGATCTTGATGATGCATGGTAAAAGATCATTCCTGATTACACAGGTAACTCACGCCTGGCCTCTTCACTCCATTTTCTGCATTTGCTTCCTTATTTATTCAGATTAAATTTGTTCAATTAGATTCAGATTAGATTCCTTAAAGAAACTTCGATCCCCTTATCTTCTTGTCCTTCCATTACACCTATAAAGGGTTGCCGAGTGCTGTTGTAGAAAATCACCCCTTTGCAAAGATGTCTGTGCAAAGCCATGACCTCCTGCCCTCTTCTTGGCAGCCCTGTCTCTGCCCAGAAAGCCTTTTTCTCTAGTCTGCTTTCTCTGCTAGCCTCTAGAGTAGCTCTTAGGAAGTTTCTGCACCCTCTTCAAATATTTCCCACCTGCTCTGCCCCCAACCCCTTAGCAGGTACCCTGGGTTTTCACTGCACAGAAAAAAATAAAATGATCAGTTAGAATTCTTTCAATGTCCATCCCTTAAAACCTGCAAAGTCACTTGGATTTATTTGTACCCAGACAGAAAGCAAGGATGTAGATCACCTCCTGTATGGAGCCAGTCCTTTCACCAGCACTGAGTCACATTCCTCACATTCTGGTTCCCCAGACTTGTTTCTACATTCATTCTTCCCATCTCTGCTGACTCCAGCACAGCAGCATGTAATACAACCTCTTATTTCCTATCTGAAAAATTAGAGAAAGAGAAAAACCTCCTCTTGACCCTGTATCCTCTCCACCGTGCGGTTTCTCCTCATCGTCCTCTCCTTTAACCAGCTGTTACAACAGGTTAACTACACTCATTGTGTCTCCCTTCCACCTGCAGTCTGCTGTCCATCCTCACTTCCAGCCCTTCGTGGTCCCTGCCTGTGGGATGGGACCGCTCTCACTAAGTGCAGCAGTCATCTCTTTGTGGCTTGAAGCCAGTGGACATACCTCTTAGTCATTACCTTGACTCTCATAGCAGGTTTTAACACTGTTGATTATTTCCTTAAACCCTCTTGGCTTCTGTGATATTTGTACTCTTCTACTTTCCCTCCTCCCTCCAGCCTTCACCGTTTCCACTGTCATCTCTTCTTTCTGTGTTTTAAGTGTTGATCATCATCAGCGTGATCTTAAAAGTTGGCTCTCTTCTCACTGAACACACCTCATTGACCTCAACCATACCCAGATCTTCATTATCACCAACATGCTAATGACTCCCAGATTTGTTATCTAACTCAGATATCTCTCCTGGGCCTTCAGACCACTGACGTCCAATTCCCTGCTAGACATTTCCTGTTGCCTAGATGACTCACAGACACCTCAAAACTAGTGTATCCAAAATCAAATTCACCCCTGCATTCTGCCCTCTGCCCCTGCCTTCAGTCCTGCTTACCCTCTTCTGTTCTCCATTCCCATGGATGGTACTGGTGTCCATTTGGTTGTTGTTAAATGAGAAAACTCAATGTTCTTTTTAATCCTTCCACTTTATATAATGACTGAAAGAAGCTTTGACAATGAAACAATGTCAACAGGGTAAAAGAAGACTTTCAGAAGTGGCTCCCGCTCCCCATACCCTCCATCATTACCCAGTTACTGTTGAGGTGTGCTTCCTCCATCTCATCCAGATCCATTCCTTTATCTTTATTCCATCTGTCCCGATTCTTAGCTCAGCCACTGTGAGCTCTTCGGGATTCCTGCCGCCTGCCATAACCATTTGCCCCATGTTTAGTCCTGTCCCTTCCAGCATAATGTCCACACAATGGCCAGAATGATCGTTGTAAAAGTCAAATCTCATCACGTATTTCCTGAACATAATAAACCTTCAGAGGCTTGCCGTTGCCCTGTAGTTGAAGCTGCTCTTTAACATGGCCTCAGGCCTGGTGTGTCCTACTTCTGGGTTAGCTCATCTCCAGCCACTCTGTCCAGTTCTAGCTGCACTGCAAAACTCTAATTCCTCCAGTGGCCACTCCTCTGTGTCCTCTGGGCCTCCATATATGCTCTTTCATCTACCTGGATAACTGGTCCCTCTTCGCTTAGTTAATTTCTCCGCATTCCTCAGGTATTGGAGTTAGATGTTACTTCCTCTAGAAAATGTTTCAGATCTGGCTTAGGTGACTTTGCTCCATGCTCCCCAGCATTCTCCACTTCCCCTGTCCTAGCCCTTGTCCCGTGGAATCGCAGTGGTCTGTGTCCACTGGATTGCATGTGGCTGTATTGTATGGACGGTCTGAGCCTCCTCTGCAGATTGCTACAGAGCCCTTTTCCTTCTCCAGCTGTGGCGAGAGGGTAGAATGAGAAAGGCCGTTCTGAATGGGAGGCTTGGCGAGGTCAGGCAGCGCTGGCAGTGGGGCTGCTTCAGAGTTTACTGCCAGCAGCATTGCTTTCCAGATGTTGTGCCTCCCATCCGGGCCTGTGGCAGCAGTGAGAGGGCCACAGATGCCTGTTTCCTTCAGAGTGTGGTTGTGGTGCTGTTGTTGATCTAAAACACAGGATACCCACATCCATTTCACCTTCTCTCCTTTGATCTAATCTGCTGGTTGGGTTGCTAAGGAACAATGAGATGTTAGAAATGTAGGCAGAGAGACAAGAAAAGCAAGGTGATCTGTAATCCTCAGGTGCATGAATAAGCCTTTGAACATCCTGAGCTACATACTTCTGAGTAAAACTAAATTGTTTTACCATTCCAGAATATCTTAGATAGTCTCTGGAATGTTGTACATACATGTACTATGTTATAGCCTTGCCCTCATTCAGATGTGAGGTCTTGACATTTTGGCTTGGTAAAGAGATACAGGTTAGATAGACTTGCATTCTTTGAACACGAGGGTTGTAAACCATATTTGCATGACCTGTTTCCAGGCAAAATGTGTACAGCATCCTATGTAGAAGATCCAGATTTGTAGAACATTCTTTGGCAACTGTACCAGGTGGTTCCAGGTACAATCAGGCCCTTAAGTATGAACATGTCCAGAATCCTAGTTCAGGAATCTTCTTCTAAAACCTAATATAATAATGCTTTATATTTGTATAGAGTTTTGCAATTGAGTATATACAAGATGTTAATATGCCCTTCCACCAACTCTTGGAGGTAGGTGGCTCTGGGATTATCACCCTCATTTTTACAAAGGGTGAGACAGAAATAACACAGCTTGTAATGTGAAAGAGTCAGGACCTGAACTCAGGTCCCACAATGCTCAGTCCTGTATTCTTTCCATCATGCCTCATGCCTTTGTCTTTAAGACCATGTGTGTGAGTGTGTTCAGGTATAGGGGGGATGATTAATCAAACTTCTCTTTTAATATCTTGATCAGTTGAGAAATAGTGTCAGATATGGCTCCTCATAATCAGTTTTGTTGTAGATAAAACTGGACTGAAGAACAGAGTCTGGACACACAGCTTACGTGGGCTTTCTGCCCCCCCACCCCCCCAATCTTCCTTCCCCAGTTGACCTCCCCTGCTTAATCCTGGATCCTGTATCAGGACAGCAGCCGGCCTCCCTGCACAGAGGCAGGCGCCGCCTTGCATTGAGGACTGCAGCAGAGGAGAGGGGTACCCTGGCAGTGAGAGAATGGCCAAGTTTTCTGAGCATGCAGGAGTTCCTCTCCTGGGCCTTGTTGGGAGAGGATCAGTATGGTTTTTCCTGTGGAGTTAATTCACTTGGGGAAAAAAAGACTGTAAACTCCTTAGTGCAAGGACCCCTTGTGTCTAACATATCCTGTCCCACAAGGTGTGAGACATAGGACTGAACACATTGTTGTCCCCAACAAATACTTAGTGACCACACTGATTCTTCATTACAGCACAGAGGTAGCAAAGTACAGATAACGTCAGAGACAGAAAGACCCAATTTGTGAATGAATGGTGATTTAAAACAGTTGCACATTATCATTTTTACCCACTGGCTGGCAACCAGGCTGTCTGTCGCACTATGCTCTGGCTGTGCAGGGACCTCTCTGACCCAGTGACTCTTCTTCCAGAGCGATGACAGCCCATCAGCTCCTCCCTTGTGCTGTCTTTTCCTGCTCAATGCTCACTTCTCATATATTCTCCTTGGAACATATTCAAACACAACGTTTTAAAATCACATTTCTCCTTTTCTCTTTTTTCATCTCTTTGTTCAGCTACTGGAGGAATTTTTTTCTTCTTTCCTACTCTACTCCCTGCCCCATCTCTGAATCACTGTCCTTTCTCAATTTCTCTTGCTAATGATAGCTTCCTGAATCAGGAAGTAGCATTATGGTTAATAAAGAATAGGTTTTTAAAAATCTTAAAACTGGCCATTTAGAAAGCCAGGAGATATTCTCTTCTTTTAATTAGTTTTTGCTGAAGCACCAGCATTAAGAATAAATGCACTTTTTAATTCAATTTTATTTTTGTTTAATAGTGTATTACAGTAAAAACATATGCTACTGGTTTTCATGGCAACAAAATTTTAGCAATGTATTTCATAAACAGGCTTTTAGGAGCCAACTTATGAACCCAACTATAACTTATTTCTGGGAACTTGTTTCATGGGAAAACATGCACTGTTTCCAGGTTTAGGATAGTCGATTGGACTCAGCCAGCATGTTGTGTGTTCTGGAACCTTCTTAGTCTAATTTATACAGGGTGGTTTGCATCCTCTTTGTCAACTTCCAAAGTAAACTTGGAGGACAGGGGATTTCTTCGCTTCGTATGTTTAACTTATGAACTTTGATGTGTTTGTCTTATAGGAAAAGCTTTTGACATCACGTACGTGCGCCTCAAGTTCCACACCAGCCGCCCTGAGAGCTTCGCCATTTACAAGCGCACACGGGAAGATGGGCCGTGGATTCCTTACCAGTATTACAGTGGTTCCTGCGAGAACACCTATTCGAAGGCAAACCGGGGCTTCATCAGGACCGGAGGGGATGAGCAACAGGCCTTGTGTACAGATGAATTCAGTGACATTTCCCCTCTCACTGGGGGTAATGTGGCCTTTTCAACCCTGGAAGGAAGGCCCAGTGCCTACAACTTTGACAATAGCCCTGTGTTGCAGGTAGGCGTCCAGAGGTTAGTTTTGTAGCCACTTCTCCCACATACTAGATGCAGGAAGATTGCTGTAATGGGAACATGTGGTCCCACTTCTGAGGCAAGGGGCTAGGAGTAGAATCTACTCCAGCTAGACCGACAGATGGGATTTACTGCGCTCTCCTGTGTGTTCATAATTAGTGAAGGAAAGTAGTTTTGGTCCTGCTGCCCAGCGGATGTTTGTTCTCGTGCATTTGCTACCCTGGGATAGACACTGTACACATTTTTTAAAAAGTTGAATGATTTTAATTTGATTCTCTGTACTTGCCAGTGAAAACATTCTGTTTCAGACCTTTTGTGAAGGGCACTTAAATGAATCTACCAGTTTTTTTGCTTCCTTTCTTCCTGCCTTTTTGATTTGACAAAGAAAAAAATATTTTTAATATTAGCCAGGGGGAACAGTTGAAGCAACATGTTTAAGAACGCCACTTTCCTTCGTTACTGTGCAAGGAAACTTTGATTGGGCTTGTCTAGCACTGTTGCCTATCATTATGAAAACTCATCATAACCTAAAAGCACTGCTGTTTGTGACAGGATATCAGTTTCCTGGTATAGTGCTTAAGCATTATGATAGAAACTTTTCCCTATTTAACAATAGAAAGAATCAAAACTTCCTTTTTTCTCATGAATTCTGTGTGCATATTCCTTACATACCATTTGGAATCTTTCTGTAATTGCTTAGGTTTTCGTGAACTTTTCTGATGTTCTGGCTGTTCGATTATGGTGAGACTGTTGAATCCCATGCCATACTCAACACATTAACATGGAATTGGAGCTGTTTCTCTCATGTGGCCGAAGTTAATTCCTAAATGGGAGCAACCTGTATTAATCGGCTGGTTGTGGGTTTGCGATGCTATGTACATTTTATGAAAAGCTCTTAGGATTTCTAAGTAGGGGATCCCCCTGTTTTTGTGGCCTTTATGCTTTGTGTCTTGTTTTTTCTCTCTGTAATGTATTACGTCCAAGGGTTCTTTTTCTAGTTTGGGTGTATGGTGTCGGACAATGGCAAAAGACGAGTTATCTATTTCTCTGTGGGTCCAGTTCTCTGCTTCCATTGTGTTTTTGTAGTTTGCTGGGAGATTGTAAATCTAGATCTTGGTACACTCAGGTTATGGTCACCAATGAGTATGTTTGCAAAGGCCTTTCAGAACAGTATTTCTTGCAGTGGTGATAAGATGCATTCAAAATAATAGCAGAAATAATAACTGACTATGATAGATGAGAAAGCAAGAGACTGAATGTCTAGGGGAGAAGTGATCTACAAATACTCTTTAAATTGATCAGTTGGTAAACATTTGCTGGCTTTGTTTCTTCCTATACAAATTATTGTATTTTATTGTCTGGCAGAGGCAACTGTATTACCAATAGGAAGAAACAGTGACATGATATTGTGACCGAGGTTTTCTGGCACCTTTGCTGATTGTGTCTTATCAGCCTGTCCCGAAGCAGTTCCTCCACTATAGGGATTCTAATGTTTGCTAAGCCTAATGCCATAGGAACTCATGAGCGTGATAAAATGCTATGGGAATCTGCAGAAGATTTGGTCAGTTGGTGTCATTATGCAAAAACATTAATTTATGTGTCTCTGCATATAAGAGCTCTGGTTCTGGCATCCAGTTGCCAGGGAGGTTTGGTCTGACTTTTAGCTGATATGACCCTCTCCCCCCATTGCTCCAGCCTCTCCAGATGGGCAGAGGAGACCCTTTCTGGTTTCATTGTATATGAATTTACTAAGCATTTATTATAGCACTTTCTGTGATGTACCATCCTGTAACATGCATCATTCTAAGCCCTTCAGATGTGTCAGCTATATTCGGATATGCCAGCTATAGTAACTCATTTAACCCTCCCTATAGCTCTAAAGGTAGATACTTATGTTATCTTTGTTTTACAGATGAGGAAGCAGAAGCCAGAAAAGATAAAATAACTGGCCCCAAATCACACAGGTTAAAGTGGCAAATTTGGGATTCAAATCCTAGAAAGTCTAGGTTGAGAGTCTGCCCATTATGAAAAAAATAGATCAGATTCAGCCTCAAAGAAGCTTTTATTCAAGGAAAGCTATGATAAGATGAAGCCTGTAGGAGATAGAGTAAGCATTGGACAGATATGTTTAGCTATCTGCATTACACACAACTAACAGATTCCTCACATTGTGGCTGTGAGTGGGAGTCATTATTGGAGTTCCAAGTTTGGATACAGTGAAATCATCATCTCTTTTCCTTGCTAATTATACTTGGAGGCTTCATGGAGATTAGCTTTTATGAGCTCTCTATGTTGTTCTATATGCCAGGTGTTTGGCATGGTCTAAGCGGTGGTTCTTAATCATGGTGTGCCTCCCAGGCTCATGTGGAGCCTCCCAAAACAGATTCCTGCAACTCTGTGCCTGCTTGTTAGTCTGTGTAGGTGATTTTGCTATGTGGTCCCAGGAGAGGACGTAGAGTGGAAATGCTGTCTTTGGGTGGTGTTATGTAATACACCCCTCCAAAAGGCAATGGTTTTAAACAACCATGATATATTATTCTCACGATTCTGCACTGACCTGGGCTCACTCACTGCCAGGTCAGCTGGGAGCTGGGTTTCTCTCTCCCTGTGGCCTTACTTCCTTAAGGAGGTTAGATGGGGCTTCTTCATGTGATGGCAGAAATATTCCAAGAGGCTAAGTCCCAGGACACAAGTGCTTATCAAATCTCAGCTTGGGTCACATGTGCCGATGTCCCCTTGGCCACAGCTAGTCACACGCCCAAGACTTGAATCAACGTGGAATGGGGACTACACAGGGTGTGGACACTGGAGACGTGATTCATTGGGTTTCTTATTATATAAACCTACCACAGATGCAAACATGTGACTAAAATTAGCTCAGTGAAAGGGCGTGAGTTACAATGGCTAGATGTCATTAAACCCTGGGAAAAGCTGTACAGCCTTCTTTCTTGCCCTCTCCCATTATGGTGCACCTACCAGCTTGATGAGTTAGGGTTTCTTCGAGTTCATTCATTTGCTCAGATGTTATCTGAGTGCCTCCTAAGCATTGGGGAAACTGCAGTGAACAAAACAAAAAATTCCTGTCCTTGTGGGACTTAAAATATGGTGGTGATGAAAACAGGCAGTGTAAATAGAATGGGGAAGGGAAATAGGGAGCCGGGGGAGGGAGGTTGTAGCAATTTTAGATAGGGTGGCCAGGGAAGGCCTCACAGAGAAGTGGTATTATGGGAAAGGGCAGATCAAAAGTGCATCAGACTGTTTTCAGGCCAATGTAATGACTTCCTACTTTGTACTTTACCTGAGTGGTGACCTGGGGGTGGAGGGGGAGAGGTAGATGGTACAAAGTGGGCAGGAGCAGGCAATGACCAGCACAGCAAGTGCCCTTACAGTGCTACAGGAGCTCTAAGCTGGGTTTTCTGGCTGGATTTGGGGTGTGGATACAGGGTCCAGAGAAGAGACATGTGTTTTGAGTACCTACTGTATACTAAACATTTGAAAGTATACAGTAGGCCCTTAAAGCCCATGGGGGCAAGGGGTGTCAAACCCCTGTGCAGTCAAATACTGCCTATCACTTTGATTCCCCGTGTATATTATATATATACTGTATTTTAGAATAAAGTAAGCTAGAGAAGATAAAGTATTTTAAATTGTTGCAAATCTCCAAAACATTTTCCAATTATGTTTATTGAAAAAAATCCACGTATAACTGGTCCTGTACAGTTCAAACCCATGTTATTCGAGGGTCAACTGCATTTCATTTAAGCCTCTCAGCAGCTTTGTGAAGAAGCTAGTATTATTTCTGTTTCTTGGGACTATGAGTAGTCAAGTGACGGGAAGAGTCAAGAAGGAGAAAAAGACTGAAGGAGTTCATTGTGTATTGTAATAGATTGAGCGCTAGAAGAAGACATACATTTAATGATATATTAACTGTTTGGAAGATTTTGTCACTTTTATGCTTCTCATTTCAGTCTCTCTCATCTTTTTCTCTTTTGTTTTCTGCCAGGAATGGGTAACTGCCACTGACATCAGAGTAACTCTCAATCGCCTGAACACTTTTGGAGATGAAGTGTTTAATGATCCCAAAGTTCTCAAGTCCTATTATTATGCAATCTCTGATTTTGCTGTGGGTGGTAGGTAAGTAACTATTAAATAACTTTGAAAGTGATTGGAGCTTTGGTTTAGAAGTGAATGTAGCAACTGTTTACGACTATATTAGTAATGTTGTGAGACCTCCTTGTCCTGGAATTAGGCTTTCTAAAACCTTGTCAAATCAATGTACTTCATGAATTCTTATCGAGCATTTCAGCGAAAAACTCTGTGATGGGCACTGTGAAGCCACTGAGGAAACGTAAGACTAATATTCACCTACTGAGAAGACCTGTCCTCCTAGGATCCTACATATGAATGAGGCAGTGATGTACAAATAGGACATAAATTAAATACAAGCACAGTCACATCTCTTAGATAAAAAGATACTGTATGTCAGAGAATGATACAGAACCGTCAGACTAGAGAAGCAGGTGGGGTCTGAGCTGGACCTTGAAGAATGGGTAGCGTTTGGATAAGAAGGGAGGATGTCCACAGTGGGTGCACGAGGATGGACAGGCATGTTATGAGTAAAAGTTTGGCACTGAGACCGTATAAACCTACTTGACTTAAGGCAAGTCTCCTATATGAATTTGTAGAGTTACCATACAGAGAGCTTGGTAGGCAGACACCTTAGACAGCAGGCCAAGAATCTTGGACTTAACTGCCCTGCATTAGAATATGAGGTCTCAAGAGCAGAAACATTATTTTTGTACATAGTGTGCCTGGTATGGGACGGATGCTCAGTGAGAGTTGACAGAAACTGTACCCAATGATAAATCGTGTACTTTTTTGGAGTAAGGCTGTTATAGCCAAACAGTGGGTAGGAAGATGAATTGTGGGCAAGGTGAAAGTATAGTATGATTGAGAGAGACGTTTCTGTTGTGGTGCCATGATCTAGGTGCTAGGGGACAAATACCTGACACAAGGGTGGTAACAAGAAAGGAAAGGAACATTTAGATGTGTTTTATTGTGAGGGAAGAATTACCAGGACTTTAGCCAAAGATGACTTTAAGGTTTACTGTTCAAAGGAATGGTGGTACCATTAACAAAGCAAATGAAGAAAGTGAGCTAATTTGGAGAGATGATGAGCTTAGTTGTAGACATGTAAAATCTTAGGTCATGAGGACATCTAAAATTGTGCGGCAGTCAAGGATAGGAGGTTGGGAGAAGGATGAGAGGTGGGATTTTATCGCCTGGTACCCTAGATGGGCTGGAAGTGTTTGTGTTATTAGACGGTAGTGAAAGCAGTGGAACTGATGTCTGTCTAAGGAAGCAAGTGAGGGGCACACACTGTGCACCAGAGCCTGTGTTAATACTCAATGGTGATTTCAGTGAGTACTTAGTTTATGACTGCACCTGCATTGAAGGAATCCTTCAGGTGATTTTGGCCCAAACTAGCTGAGGGAATAGACTACCAGAGGTCCGTATAGTGGTGATGTATCTACTGTCTCTCCCTACCTTCAGATCAAAAATACTTTAAAGTCAAGGCAGATATTTGCTGACATAATTATTGACTTATGTGCCTGCATAATCCTGGGCACATAACAAAGCAACTTCTTGATCCTCCCAATAACCCCTACGAAATTGGCATTATCATCATCCCTATCTTACAGGTAAGGCACAGAGGTTAAGTTACATCAGTAAGTCACCAGCTGGGTGCCAAACCCAGGCAGCCTGCCTTCATAGTTCATGCTCTTCTTCACCACCATGCTTGGCTGCCTCTTGACGCACAGTTGGCTTCAGGAAGTGATCCTACAGATGTCCTCAGAAATTGTTACTCTTTTCTCATGTCTGCTTCATGCCCCATTCCCTGCTAAAGATAATGTCCCATCCCGTTAAATAAAGATCTTTTTTTTCTTGTTAAATTTTTCTTGATACCAAACCCCAACAACCATTACTTAATCTTGCTTTGTTCCTCATTTCACAGTTTCAAATGGCAAAACTCAAAAACATTCTGAGGTTGTTTTTAGTTCTCTGTGTACATTTTTCTGCATCCATTTCTAGGACTTTGTAGCTGTTTCATGTATTTGAGTAACTCTTCTCTTCCAGGTGTAAATGCAATGGGCATGCAAGCGAGTGTGTGAAGAATGAATTTGACAAGCTGGTGTGTAATTGCAAACATAATACTTATGGAGTGGACTGTGAAAAGTGTCTTCCTTTCTTCAATGATCGGCCGTGGAGGAGGGCGACTGCCGAGAGTGCCAGTGAATGCCTGCGTGAGTCCCCCTCAGTGCCCATCTATTAAATATCTGGAAGAAGCAATGGGGGACTCCTTGAAGGAAAACTCTGAGAAGGCAGTACTTCTTCCATAATTTGAGAGCATAGAATAGTAAACTGCATGCTTGTTAGGGAAGATCATAGATAAAGGCAGTTGGCTGTAAATATAAACTGTCCTGGTTTTGTGTTTCCTTCATGAACACACATACCAGAGTGAGAGCAGCATCTTCAGGGTTTGGGACTTGGCTTCATCCAAACACTGGGCCATTGTAGCCACTCTAAAATAGGATTTCCCAAGTCTTTTCTTTGCTGGCCTTTAAAATACTCTTCTTCCTCCCAGTGCTCATTTATTTACTCAAGCAGCCAAGGTCATTGGTTAACATGTGTCAGGTATGCCTAGTTCTACACTCAGACTGACATTCCAAAGAGTTATTTTTCCTTTATCTCACTACAGATAGGTCAATGGGGAGGATTCTTCCACTCCTCATGAGTACAGGTGGGTGACTTTGGGAGGAGAAGTAGATCCTAGTATTCCTAGAAAAGGGTAAAATGAAAAAGGTGGCACATTGTTTATCTCTTCATAATGGCTCAGTTTGTTCAGAACAGATAAGGAAATCTCAAGAGAAAGGAACCATGAAACCATGTAATCATGATTTGCCAAGGACTTAAAAATAAAGCACTTTTAAAACAGCTAATATTTTCTCAGGTCCTCATACATATTCCTTATTATATGCTTTGGGTAATAAAGGAAATGAGAAGACACTGAATTTGTAGGAATTATTGGCAGAAACCTTAAGAAAGAAGAGATATCTTGACTTGTGACTATTTCCATTAATTGCCTAGAACAGATTGTTTTTTTTGAACTATAGTTGATGTACAATATTGGTTTCAATTATACAATATAGTGGTTCAACGGATCTACGTTAAAAGCAGATTTTCTTACTCTTCTTTCCCTCAACAAATACCAGATCTGCAAATAAATTCTATAGCCTTCTCTAGCATTTGGAGGCACTTGCTTGAGCTTATTTAATTCTTTTACTGAACTGTAATGTCCAGTGGTAGAAGCTATGTGATAAAGGCTGATAACAGAAAAAAATGAAATACTCCTAAGAGGTGACATCTAAATAAAAATACACATGTTTGAGAAGTATTCTACCTAATGAGGTGGTCATATTTTGAGTCTCTCCAGGAACATTATGAGAAAAACAAGTATAACGTATTACCAGCTTACCACGAGCAAATGTGCTGTTAACTAAAGGACTTTGATGAGGAACTCAGTCAGTTTGCTTTCCCCCTTGGCCCTTTAGCACTGTGATCCCTCAAAGAGTGAGGTTTCTGGAGGTTGTGACAATACTACCATATTGTCAGGAGAGTAGAACTTCGGAAAAGGAAATTACAGCTGCTTCTCTCTTATTAGCTGGTGATGAGAGACGAACAGTGTCTGCTTTCCCTGTGGGTTAGGACAGTGTAGACATGGGAATTGTTCTGCTTCATAGTCTCAGAGCACCAAACTTCAGGGCATCAGTGGGCTGCATTGATTGCAGGATAATCCAGGGAGGCTTGAGGGAAAAGAAATAGCTAATGAAGAAAGAAAGGGAGTTGTGAAAGGTAACTCTAATTTCTGATGCCAGCGATTCACATTTCTAGTAAGGTTTTTAGCATAATTATAAAAACTGATTGTAAATGAAGGGGGGAAGAAAATCCATATATTCAAATATTTTTTTAAAACAACTACTTGCTCTGTCTGAAATCAAATAAGACTGTTTAGTGCTCAAGATACTGCCTGTATTTTGGCTAAAATAAGCAATTCTGATAAAATCTTAATATAAATATAATAATTTGTGTGACTATAGACACTCATGCTTAAACTATGGTTATGCCCTGTAGGGAATTATAGTTACTTAACATATGACCCAGTTGGCAATGTGGCTCCCTAGTAGGTGGATGTATCAGGGAGCTCGATTTCCCTTCAATTCTGCTTCTATCTACAGAGGCACTAATTTTAACCCATGTGTGTCAGGTTATTCTGGTCTGGATATGCAAGTAATCTAGCACTTTGAAAGTTAGTGTTTGAATCATCTGAGGCCTGGAAAGTTAAGGTAAATTGAAGCCTGCATATAAATTGGTATCTTGTTCTTGGAATTGGTATTAGCATGAAGGATAAAGATGCAGAACATTGTAATTTGACCTTTTACTTGTATTTGTACAATTATTTTCCTGGAGGTTCCTTTCTACATATAGGACTTCCTTGTATTTTATGATAGTGCCTTTTTTTTTGATAAGGATAAATTTCTTAGGAAGCTGATAACTTGGTCAGCTGAACCCTTTATTGTACTGTTTTTGCTTCTGTTAATGCGTCTGGTGGTCATTCATGCTCTGCCACCACCTGTCCATTAACGAATGTGGGAGATTATGTTTGGTTTTCTGTGAGTCTTTTAAAATGTTATTCATTAGAAGGACATGGATCTGACTTGACTCGTATGTTTTGGCCAACAGCCTGTGACTGCAATGGTCAATCACAGGAGTGCTACTTTGACCCTGAACTGTACCGTTCCACTGGCCATGGGGGCCACTGTACCAACTGCCAGGATAACACAGATGGTGCCAACTGTGAGAGGTGCCGGGAGAATTTCTTCCGCCTTGGGAACAATGAAGCCTGCTCTCCATGCCATTGTAGTCCTGTTGGTAAGTGACAGAAAGTGCCTGCTTCAGCCTGATGGGATGAAAGACAAAATAAGCATTCTCTGTACCCCAGAAAATAAAGCTTAGTTTCCTAGATGTTCACACAGGTGAAGTATAGAAGTGTGTGTACATTATGGTAAAATGTAAATGATTCAGGATCTGCCTGTACTGCAGTCTTTACTCTGTTTAACCAAGTTAACTTACAGATAATTCTCTGGTGTGTATGAAAGTGTGAGGTTAGCCTGACAAATGGTATTGTAAATAATTAGCAATAAAATGGTACAGACCATTTGAACTTTGACTGTAAGAGGTTACTGCATTGTGAATTCTTCTTGTTAATGATTTTGTTTAATCTAAAAACCTTAGGTGAACTTTTTCAGCATACTGGTGTGTGTTCAGAGATGTAGAATGCTCTTAGTCTACTCTACTCTTCAAAGTGTTTGACCTTTATTTTTGTCCATCCTTGGACCTTAAACAGCCTGTGGTTGCCCGCAGAGAAGTGTCTGGCCTTGTTTGTAGTTTATTGTTGGGTACAGAACAACTCGTTAGTCTTTTTCAACATTATGGCACAGGGTATGTGTCTGGAAAGTTAAAATGTCATGCTTTAAAGAGTATGATTTTGACAGAATTCTGTTTTAAAATTTGATACTTATCTACAACCATGTAGAGATTACATACTGTTTTTTAGTTACCAAGTTTCTGTCTTTGCGTATTTATTTTACTTACATATCCGATGGTTGTCACGCTCTTTAAATTTTAGGTTCTCTCAGCACACAGTGTGACAGCTATGGGAGATGTAGCTGTAAGCCAGGTGTGATGGGTGACAAGTGTGACCATTGCCAGCCTGGATACCATTCTCTCACTGAGGCAGGATGCAGGTAGGATTTTCCGAAACCGGACGAAGTGGGCAGAATTTAAATGTAGTCAATTCATAATAATAGATCTTGTGGCTTATCTGCAGCAGTATAAACATTTCTTTCCCCATAATAATTGTCAACAAGACTTAAGACTTCTGACTATAATGATGATCCAGGATCACAAAGGTGGAGCAGATTTTTTAAAATCAAAATGTGATGGGTATCCTGGGTTGAAACCTAATCCAAATATAGAAATGACTTTAGGATTCATATTGGACTTTTTGGTGTATTCCTTTTTTGAAAAAATTGACTAACGTGTAATACAAAAGGTTGACTTTAAGAGTAGAATTTCTTTCTCCTTTCTCTTCTCTCATTGCTTTGCTCCATTTTCCATCCAACAGGTCATGCTCTTGTAATCCTTCTGGCAGTATAGATGAATGTAATGTTGAAACAGGAAGGTGTGTTTGCAAAGACAATGTTGAAGGCTTCAATTGTGAGAGGTATGTCATTCTTTCTCTACCCGTATGGTCTTCTCTGTTATCATATTTCAAGTACAGAAATTCCTTATTGTGTCTTTATCTTTTTCAGATGCAAACCTGGATTTTTTAATCTCGACTCATCTAATCCTAGGGGTTGCACACCCTGCTTCTGCTTTGGGCATTCTTCTGTCTGTACAAATGCCGTTGGCTACAGTGTTTACTCTATAACCTCTACCTTTCAGATTGGTAATGTAGACCTTTCCTTATATCCCCTAGAATGTGGAGACTAGGCTTACAAGATTTTGAAATAAGTCAATAACTGAGGATTTTTTGATGGCAGCCACACTTCATGTTATTTAATGTACATGATTTTTCTCATTTGGCTTTTTAATTTAATGAACACATACATATGGTTTTAGAATTAACCATAGTATAAATGGTACATGAAGTTAAAGCAAATATAGCTTGAGGAGTATAGCATAGATAGGTATTGTTGGACGATCCATCTATTCAAAAACTTTTATTGATGACTTTCTGTATATTGGTGTGGTGTAGAGACCTGAATTCAGGATGTTCACAATGTAACGGAGCTGTGTTCTCATCCTGTGCTTGCAGATGAGGATGGGTGGCGTGTAGAACAAAGGGATGGCTCAGAAGCATCACTTGAGTGGTCCCCTGAGAGGCAAGATATTGCCGTCACCTCAGATAGCTACTTTCCTAGGTACTTCATTGCTCCTGGTAAGTAAGGCTAGAAAGCAGTCTGGCTTAATGTGTGCTCCTATGCAGCCTCATTCTCACAGTCTTACAAACCATTGTGTCTGCATTCCAGCAAAGTTCCTGGGCAAGCAGGTGTTGAGTTATGGTCAAAACTTCTCCTTCTCCTTTCGAGTGGACAGGCGGGACACTCGCCTCTCTGCAGAAGACCTGGTGCTTGAGGGAGCTGGCCTACGAGTGTCTGTGCCCTTGATTGCTCAGGGCAATTCCTATCCTAGTGAGACCACTGTGAAATACTTCTTCAAGTAAGTCAGGCTTCTTTGTACAATCTGAATGGACCAGAATTACAACAGTGGTTTCTTTATCTAAGCTAATCAGACCTCAGGGTGTATTTTGAAAAAAACTAGGTTACCGGGGGGACTTTGTAAAAGCGAGCCTTCAATTTGTTTACCTGTGCCCTTTCCAGTTGTCCTGTCAAACTAACAGACTCATTTCTGACGTGGTTCAGTTGATAGAGCATTGCATTCTTGGTAGCGTGAATGAGTAAGAAATGCTTTCTCAGCACCCAGAATTGTCCTTACAGAGGTTAATGTGATTCTTTCTCTCTCTCCAGGCTCCATGAAGCAACAGATTACCCTTGGAGGCCTACTCTTACCCCTTTTGAATTTCAGAAACTCCTAAATAATTTAACTTCTATAAAGATCCGTGGGACATACAGTGAGAGAAGTAAGTTTTGATGTAATTTAGGATAATTGTTTAACAAGATGAGTAGGTAGAAGGATCCATAATGAAAGTTATCTTTAAAGCCCTGATACTATAACACTGATCCTAAAAAAGTGGTATGAACTGCCTCACTAGACACGAATTATGTATACAAATAATGCATTTTTGAAACTTCCTTGAAGGGCCTAGAAAAAAATTTGCCAAAACTAGTAAATAGTATTGTTTTATAATAAATGAGCCTATTAGTACTATATTATATATAAATAGATTCTTCTATGAATCTACTGACTCATGTTGCTTAACTTTCATTTCTTTTCATATTGCTATGTAATTATCAAGCCCTTTTAACCATTGGCTAAATTATGAAAAATTAAAATTACTGAAATAATATTTATAATTTTAGGTAAAGCTGTTTCAAGTATGCCTTTAAATTTTTCCATACATGTATATATGAAAAAATATGTATATGTTTCATGAGGACTTTTTCTGTGACAGTGAAAGCTGTTGAGCAGAAGAGGGTAGGAGGTGGTAGGGCAGTAGGAGTGGCATCAGCAGCATGGATTTATTGTTTTTTGAGATGCTTGTATGAATATCCAGATGAGGTTGTCTTAGAAGTAGTTAGAAATATGGACCTGGGGCTTAAGAAGTTAGGAATTACAGATGTAGAATTGAAAGATTGATGATATATGGGCAATAATTTTTGATCTTGGAAATATGACCAGTAATACAGAAAGAAAAAAGAAGATGCGATCTTGGAGACATAGTTGTTTAAGGATCATGCCCTGAGACTCAAGGGTGCAAAGGGATTTTAAAGGGATGAAACAGCAGGTTTAGGAAGTCAGTGGATTTTGGACGGTGCCTAAGGAGTCCTTGATGAGGTGTGTGCATGTGTGTGCATTGTAAAGAAGTGTTCGAACTGTAGTTAGATTGTAGTGCTTTGATAAGTAATTTGAAGGTGAAGAAGTAAAATAAAGGTTATTCTTTTAAGAAGTTTGCCTATAAGGGAAGGAAAAGAGATGGACTATAATTTGGGTGGAAGGGCAAGATTGAAGTGTACTTTTTAGGATGGGAGGCTTAAGAATGTTTAGAGTTGGAAGCACATTAACCAATGGATGTTTCTCATGATCTAACTTTGGAAAAAACCTATAAACATATTAAAAGTTGAAGGCAGTAATGGAAGAGATCCTTCAGCCTCAGGTTGTTGATTGCTAAGAATTATATAAACAGCAAGTGATGTTTCATAATGTGAAGAAATATTCCTGAAACATAAGACTGAAATGGAAATTAAAGGGAAATAGCATAATGATATAATCAAGGACTGCTTATTCAGTGGGATAGACCTGCTGAGGCTGTCACGTGCACTGTCTGGCTGGATTAACCATTGGTCTACACCAACTTGAGGCTTCCTTTATTCTTCTGGAAATGGGAAAGCATTATAATATATGGCATTATGGCTTTGGAATAGTTGCATATTTGTTAAGGCAACCCTGAATATTAGAACTTGTTTACTTATTTTTGCTGTTTTATACGTGGCAAAAAATATAATTGAGTCAAGGCACTTGT
This sequence comes from Manis javanica, assembly GCF_040802235.1. Classification (NCBI taxonomy): domain Eukaryota; kingdom Metazoa; phylum Chordata; class Mammalia; order Pholidota; family Manidae; genus Manis; species Manis javanica. Next base: position 91,047,141 of record NC_133166.1, read on the forward strand.
TGACAGGTGCTTTCCTTGTCTTCTTATACTTGAACTTTGTAATCAGTGCCTACTTTTGTGGCCAGAGAACAGAAACACCGCTTAATGGCTACAGATTTAAACTGTTCTTGCCCCCTCTCCCCTGCATTCTTGCTCGTATCTTTTCTTGCCCCAGAATATTGCCCAATGCTTTTCATTCTTCACATTGGGGTTTGAGAGAACTGTAAAATCCAACAAGTCTGATTGTGTGTGTGTGTTTGAAACTACAAGTTTGCTACGTTGCCATTCCTTATACAGCACCAGGTACCACATGATTACTGTAAGTGTTACTTTCTCGTTCTCCTGTCCAATAGATGAATTAAGCTGATAGTTGATTGCTTCTGGAATTTCAGGTCTGGTTATATTTTAGCATTATTGCCTTTTTCTGAGCTTTTGGAAAACGGAAGCCAATTCTGTGATTCTCTTTTCCACTCTATTTGCAGGTGCTGGTTATTTGGATGATGTCACCCTGGCAAGTGCTCATCCTGGGCCTGGGGTCCCTGCAGCTTGGGTGGAGTCCTGCACCTGTCCTGTGGGATACGGAGGGCAGTTTTGTGAGATGTGCCTCTCCGGTTACAGAAGAGAAACACCGAGTCTTGGGCCCTACAGTCCATGTGTGCTTTGTTTCTGCAATGGGCACAGTGAGACCTGTGATGCTGAGACAGGTGAGAAGATAATCTCTGGTGGCTGCTGGGCCTAAATTCTCTTTCCTGCTTGATAGGAAATGTTCGTTGTCTTGTTTGCTTGTACACTTGCCTGTTTTCTCACACTTGCTCTTCCAACAGGTGCCTGTAACTGCAGAGACAACACAGCTGGTCCCCACTGTGAGAAGTGCAGTGATGGGTACTACGGAGATTCAACCATGGGCACCTCCTCTGATTGCCAGCCTTGTCCATGTCCTGGGGGCTCAAGCTGTGCTGTTGTGCCTAAGACACAGGAGGTGGTCTGCACCAACTGTCCGACTGGCACCACTGGTAAGTCTGCTCTTTCCATCTCCGTCTCAGTACTGTGTCCTACAAAAATGCCTTGGGAAGAAGAGCTTTGGGTGTTTGGGGATTTTGTTTGTTTGTTTGTTTGGTTCAGTGATTACAGTTTTCTGAGTTGGCAAAAGTTTTGTAGGAAACAGGCTTATTATGGATTTATAAAATGCATATCAGATACAAATAACAGCTACCATATTTATGGCCCTTATAGATACTGTTCTAAACCCTTTATGTTTAATACCTCATTAATCCTTTATGTAGTCTAAGCCCTTTATATATACTACCTCATTAATCCTTAACAGCCCTATGAGTAGGCTCTGTTCTTGTCCCCACGTTACAGCCAGCGAAACTGAGGCATAAGGACATTAAGTTACATGTCCAAAGGCTGCATGGCTGGCCATTGGAGGAGTTGGAATTTCAACCCAGGCTCCACTACGAAATACTTTTCCTCACAAGATGAGAACCAAAACTTGATTTTTAGTTTGTGGGGCTGTCCTGGGATTCTTGATATTAAAGTGGTAATTTTAAAATGCTTTAAATTCTTTCTCTAAATAGTCCTTTCAGTATATCAGAGCCCATCACAAAAAAGGAATTGTATAGCTTTGGATAGGCCACTGTTTCCACTCTCTGAGTTTATTTCTGTTCGATAAGAACGTAAGACCAGATCTCTCTGAGCTCCTGCCGGTGCTGACTGGCCGAGGGCATGGAGGCTCACCAGGGACTGTCCTCTTCTTCCGTGGCCTGCAGCCTCCCTGTCGTAGAGAGGTTCGGGCCAGGCTTCTGGTACAGTCTTTGACTCCATGACATGCTTTTTTGCTCAAAAGATACTGCTGGAGAGCATGAAAATAAAACAAAACATAACCCTGAGTCTCAATGATCTGTATCTCTTGTATCTCAAGACATGCTTTTCTCATTGGGAAACATGAAAACACTCTCTCTTCCACGACTCCACTGACCCCACTCCAAGAACAAGGGCATTGCAACTCAGAGAGCCAATTACTTGCTTAAGTTAGTTGAGAAAATAAGAAAAAGAAATTTGTGTAGAATTCCAGATTTTTTGCCTCGTTTCTGTGATTTTTTTTTTTTAAACTATGGCCCAATTGAGTCTTACACAGATAGACTTTTCCATCCTGGTTCCCCACCATCCCCACGCTGGACTCACTTTCTTTGCTCCAGCCATCTTGGGCTTCTTGTAGCCCTTCAGATGCGCCAAACTCTTTGGCCTGCTGTACACTGTTCTTTCTTAAGAATGCTTTGCCCTACTTCTCCTACTTAAACCTCACTTCTCTTGGTCTCCTGACTCTTCTGTGGGGTTGGGTTGAAACATCACTTCCTCAGAAGCCTTTCCTCAATGAAACCTCCCTGCCCTACTACCCTGGGTTCTTTGGACCCTTTGTTCTGCTGCTCTAGCAAACATTAAGTACCCCACTTGTAGGATCTACTCTTAGAAGTACTTAACGTAACATCTTGAGAGGTCTCTTTATTCATTCTGTTGTTCCATTGGGCGGAGAGCAACTGTAAAGCTAAACCACCAAGCATCATGGAGACATCGCATGTCTATACTAATAATACAAATGGTGAGTTGAGACTATTTGGATACTTAATGGAGAGATGGGGTATAAATATGAGATCTTGCAAAATGTTGTAAACAGCCACTAAACAGGTGTCTCTCACACAAGACTCATGAAATATATTTGTTTTGTTAGTTATCACCTGGCTTGAAGGGGATAATCTATAGTACTTCTTGAAGATCTTAGGGTAGACAGGTCTGTGAAAAACAGCACAGATGCTGCAAAAGATAATGCCATCATTTTTACTCCTATATCCTGCTTTACTTTTTTTCGTAGCACTTTTTCACGACTTGACATTTTTCTGGGTATTCATTTATTTATTGCCTGTCTTCCCCCACCACTTCTCCACCCACATTTTAAGCTCCTTGAGAGCAGGGAATTTGTTTATTCACTTTCATATCCTTAACACCAAAATAGTTTTTGACATATGTGTTTGTTGCATGAATGCAAATGTTTATTGAATATAAACAGGGATTTCAGATACATGGTAAGATGCATTTCATTTAGAACACTGTTGAAGAATATGAATAATTACTGATAGTCACCAAGACCTTCACACGTGGTATGCTTTCACATTTAATCTAATCTTAGTACAGTCTTTTGAGAGAAATTAATAATTATGTTTTTACAACACACTTGAGGGCGTGGCTTTGGGACTGTGCAGATGAATAAGGAATGGTTCCTCTTCTCCAGGGGCTAGAAGTATGGAGGGAACACAGTAATTTCAATGCAGTGTGATTAGTTCGGATACAGGAATGCATACAGGAAAACTAAAGAAGAAACAGGACACCTCTCCCAGTGGGGGCAGGGATGATAAGGAAAGCTAAAGCTAAAAAAAGTATATAACTTGCCCAGAGTCACATAACTAGTACATGTGGGACTTGGACCTACACTCTAGACTCTTAAGACTAAAGGGCAGACCAGCTGTAGCTACCAGAGGATATTTGGAGTGAGAGCTCTTTGTGAGCTACCATGGAGCTCTAGCTCTGCTGTGGGTTTTCTACGTGGATTTTTGTTTTTTTATTCAAAACAGGTTTCCAGACTCTTAAATATGGATCATATCTAGAGTAGCTAAATTATCTGATGAAAAAGCAGCACTGAAATGCTGCCTTAATTCTAATCTGGAGAAGGGTCTTGGATGAGGGTCTGGTAATGATTGACATCAGAGACAGGAAGGGCCGCTAGCTTCCTGTCCCCTCTTCATGCCCTGTTCTTCCCCTCTGGCGCCACCCAAACCATGTTCTCTGTTCACCTCATCAGTGGCCTCCATTTGCCAAGTGCAGTGGTCAGTTTGCATCCTCATCTGACCCTGTTTCTCAGCAACACTGGACACTGTTCAACACTCAATTTACTCCAAGCATTTTTTCCTCTTGCCTTTTATGACACTTCCCTGTCCTTTGTTTTCTTCTACATCTCTTCTCGTGAATCTCCTTTGATCATGTCTGATTCTCAACCTAAGGTTTTCCCCTCATCTTAGGCTTCAGAAGCCTCTTTATGCCTACAGCTGCAAAATATGTGTCTCCAGCTCTGACCTTGCTCTCCCCTGAGCACCAGTTTCCTGTTCTATTCCTATTCCTGTTCTTCTAAGTCTCTGCCTGGATGCCTTCTTCCATTTGCACCTTCACATCCATTCTTCATTTTTCTCCACCCTGACAACACCTGCATGCGTGATATCAAACGGCAGCCTCCATTGCATTCAGGCAGCCAGAAGCACATGCAGGAGATTGGAGAGATGGAGGTGGGTGAGGGCAGAGCATTTATTCCAAGGCCCCCATCCCCGTATCTGTAGGATCCCTGTGACTTGGTGACTTTAATCAAAGTCCTCAGCTCCTGGCAGGTGGTCTCCAGCTCTTTCTGATTTTAGGTTCTGGGTAACTGCTCCTTCCTCCCAACTCCTGACCCCCAGGTTATAGAGCCCTACAGTTCCTATACTCTCCTTGTGGCCCATACTTCAATAGATAGTATCTTTATTAAACCCTCTTTAAGTCTTGCTAACTTGAATGTGCCAGTTATTTTCTGTTGTGATCTTAATTTGGGTGGCTAAGGATATCTCATATTTAAGCAAATTCAAGCTTAATTTCTTTATGCAACTGTTTTCCCTGAATCTTATTCATTGTCATTAAAAATACTACTGTCTATCTAGGTGCTCAAGCAAAAATCACATACTTATCCTTGGTTCATGTTTCTGTTACTTCCCAGAAACAGTCAGCCAGCAAGGGCTATTGATTCTATCTCAAATCTGACCACCTTTTACTGCTTCAACTGCCACCACCTGGGTCCACACCGCTGCCACCTCCCGCCTAGAATAGCTTCCTTAATTGGCTTCCCTGCTTCACTCTGTTCCCCTATAATCCACTCTCCACTTGGCAGTCAGAGTAATCCTTTTAAAATGTAAGTCAGATCACATCACTTTAAAACCCTCCAAGAGTATCTCACTGCACTTGAATTTAACCCCAAATTCCTTGCCGTGACCTACACGATCGGCTCTCACTGCTTCACCAGCGTGCCTTGCTTGTCTGGAGCGTCCTTCCCTTAGATGTCAGTGCGGCTGGTCTCTGGTCTCTCCATCACCACCCATGTGTCCTCTTTTACAAAGGCTCTCTCCAGCCTCCCCAGCAAAAGCAGCCTGAGTCCCATTGCTCTGACTTGTGTAACTTTATTCTGCCATCGCTCTCTAAAGTGGTCCTGTCTGTCTGCACGGATGTGGGTCAGTCTCCCTCAGCTGCAGCATAAGCTTCATGAGAGTGGAGACCTGTTTTCACCTTGTTCACATGTCTGTCCTAATGACCTAGAACAGTATCTGCATGTAACAGATGCTCAGTTAATATTTGTTGAATGAATAAATGAACGAACCTTTGTTTCTCCAAGAGGTTTGAGCTAATTCAGGCCCTACCAGCTGCATAAGTATCCAGAACCCAACTTGAGCTAAAAGTGGGAAGGTAGAAAAGGGAAGATGAAGAGCAGTGAGTTTAGTACAGTGGAAAGAGCCCTGGATTCTAGCTCTTTGGTTGTAGACAAGTTACTTAACCTCTCTCTTCCCTTAGTTATAATAGAAGCAGGTGGCAAATAATGATCTAAGTTCTCTTCAAAATGCTCTGATTCCATGCTAGCGGACACTGCTCGAACAAGGACTGGCATGTATGCCTTTTATTTTTTAAGAGAAGAATCCTGATCACTCTGTTGTGTAGGAAATTTATGGTGCCAAGAGTAGCATATCATCTTTCTTTGTATCATCAACATGAACATGAATGTGCCATTCTTCAGCACAGGAGAGATTAATGCTTGAGCCTGACTCACTTACAGAGCCCTTTTAATGCATGATTTCAGTTAATCCTCAGAGTGATCGAAGCAGGCGCAATCTTTCAAATAAGGAAATGGAGATACAAGCAGAAGGCCACTCCGCTGATGTGGCACAGTGCCAAGACTCTGCCCGGATCATCTGCTCTCCTAGGCCAGTGCCCTGTCCTCTGCACCATGTTGCCTCACATCTGATGGTTAGCCAGGCACTTTTGTAACCAGTGGGCATTTGTAACCAATAGCACCAGAAATGTGTAAGACCTTTCTTTCATAACATCAGATTGTCTCATGACTAGGTAAAAGGTGTGAGCTCTGTGATGACGGCTACTTTGGAGACCCCCTGGGTGGGAAAGGCCCTGTGAGGCTCTGTCGCCAGTGCCAGTGCAATGACAACATCGATCCCAATGCGGTTGGAAATTGCAACCGCTTGACGGGAGAATGCCTGAAGTGCATATATAACACTGCTGGCTTCTACTGTGACCGGTGCAAAGATGGATTTTTTGGAAATCCCCTGGCTCCCAATCCAGAAGACAAATGCAAAGGTAATCAGCTATTGGCCAGATTTTGTCAAAGCGTACTCATTTATTCTGAGAATTCACTGTGTGGGTCCTAATTATTTACGGCTTGGTCTTAACGCAGCACCGTTCAACAGAAACAACATGCAAAAATTTTCTAAGCCAACACATTAAAATAAAGAGAAACAGGTGGAATTAATTTTAATAAGTTTTATTTCACTTGATACATCCAACATACTACCATTTTCATGAATCAATAAAAAATTGAGATATATGTTCTTTTTCCACAGATACATGTTCTTTTTCCACACCAGCTCTTCAAAATCCAGTGTGTATTTAACATGTGCAGTATATCTCAATTCAGACCAGCCACACTTCAGGTGCCCAGTAACCACAGGTGGCCGGTGGCTACTACACTGAACAACACAGGCCTAATTAACCTATTTTGTATGGCTTATAGTTTAGTATCTCTGAGGTGATTTGCATCTTTTGCTGTCTTCCTACCTTAGCCTGCAATTGCAATCCCTATGGGACTGTGAAGCAGCAGAGTAGCTGTAACCCTGTGACCGGACAGTGCGAATGTCTGCCTCACGTGACCGGCCGTGACTGTGGAGTTTGCGACCCTGGATTCTACAACCTGCAGAGTGGGCAAGGCTGTCAGAGGTGAGACTTCAGTTGCCATTGGTGGAGGTAATGTTTGCTCTTTTAGTTGTAAGAGATGAGTTATATTAACAGTTGCCTTGATTTTTTTTTTTCCATAACTTATTTGAGTGCCTAATATAGACAGGGCATCCTTAGAGGCAATCCTGGAGAGTTGTAATTTAGCTAATGGGAGAAAGGGATGGAATGCAGCAGCCCCAGCTATGTCAGAATCACCATTAAAAATAATACAAATTACAGGGGCCTTCCTGAGACACTTAGAATCAGAGCCTCTGGGGTTGCAGCCTAGGAATTCCTCTTTTCAAAGCTGTATGGCGCCAGGTTGGAGAGCCACTGGTAGTGGTTTTAATGGCAGAATAACAGGGTTTGTATGGATTAGATTAGAGAAAGAGGTTCTGAATAGAATTCATGAAAATTACTTGAACTTCAGGGTTTCGGTAACCCTTAACATTCCATCTTCATAGACTTAATATTATGATTTCTCATATAAATGACATCAGTCCTATGCTGAAAGGAAAAACAAAAGGTTTGCTTAAGTGTGTTTTTTTTACCTGAGAAATGTCATGTGCTCGTTTTCAGGTGTGAGTGCCATGCCTTGGGGTCCACCAATGGACAGTGTGACATCTACACTGGCCAGTGTGAGTGCCAGCCTGGCATCACTGGTCAGCGCTGTGAGCGCTGTGAAGTCAGCCACTTTGGATTTGGACCTGAAGGCTGTAAACGTAAGGCGGGGTGTTGGTGGCCCTGAACTCTGAGCCTCCCCTCATTCCAATTAGAACTGTGAATCCAGAAAGGACTTTGACAGCTTCAGCCTGGTCACATGGCTTGTAGTTGGGGCTGTACCGAAGTCATCATTGATGCTTTTTCGATGAATATTATTCTTTAAAACTCTGGGTATTGAGAGCTTCTCTGTTTTCTTTGCAACCACCTTATCTATATCTTCTTTTATAGTGTTTGTGATTCTTCCTTTTTCCAATCTTTTGTTTTCCCAAGAAAAAGTCTCCCTTTGATTAATGAGCTTTCCTGCTGTAAGAAAAAGTTTAACGAACTTTTCTATTGATCACATTTTTAGTGCGGATAGTGAAAGAGAGAGGATTTTGCTTATAATGTGTTTGTTGACTTACTGGCTACAGTTGCTTCCCACCCTTGGGGCCCTTTTGGTGCGGTCACACATAAACATCTGCTTCTCTTTGGCATAAACACAGGCCTGGAATTAGGCCTCAGAACAGTTTGGGTTTTTGCTCTCTGAATTCCATCATTTCTCCTGTGGAATGTAGCATAAGTCTTTGACTCAGTTCAGAGAACAAAGTGAGTAAACAAACTATAAAATAATGCAAAATAAGCATTAGCATTTGGGTTTTCTGGTTCCTTAGTAAGAGAAATATTGAACAGTGGGAAGATGAACATAGAGATGATTTCATGAAGTGTACAAAAAGGGCACTGCTTAGTTTAATAGATTAATTTCTGTAATTAAGTAACATAAGAATGCACATTTTTAAAACTTTCTTTTGCTCTAAAAATTTCTCTCTGCTAAGCAGACTTAACTATTTAAATTCTCAGAAATTGGCCTGTTTTTTTAAAAAAAGTCTACTTATAATGATAGTTTATTTATTGATAGTCATCTGAGTTAAAAGAAAATGCTGTCTTTGTTCTCCTTATTATGGACTCTTTCCCTTTCTTCTGCAGCCTGTGACTGTCATCCTGAGGGGTCTCTCTCACTTCAGTGCAAAGACAGTGGTCGCTGCGAATGCAAAGAAGGTTTTGTGGGAAACCGCTGTGACCAATGTGAAGAGAATTATTTCTACAATCGGTCCTGGCCTGGCTGCCAGGAATGTCCAGCATGTTACCGGCTGGTCAAGGATAAGGTAAGCTGTCAGCAGTGCACGCATGCATACATTCATTCATTCAGCAGACATTGAGTGGGCACTTCCTATATACTAGGCTCTAGAGAAAAAGAGGTGAACAAGATAGACACAGCCCCTGTAGTTAAACATTTAGGTTCCAGTTGGGAGACAGATAATAAAAATTAAAGAAATACTGAGGTAAGTGCCAGAAAGAAAACAAACAGAGAATAACTGGGGGAACTGCTTTATATAAGGTCTCTCTAAAAAAATTAATTTAAGATGAACTCATAAGGAAAAGAAGGACAAGTCAAATGAGAAGTGGTGGGCATGCTGTTCTAGGCAGAGGGAATGTGGGGTACAACGGCCTCGGAGCTGGGGGATGTCTGGAGTCTCTTGAATGAGGAGGGAATGGTTTGTGATATGACTAGACTAGTGGCTGGAGACAGCTTATGTTGTACCCCGTGACCATAGTAAGGAATTCAGATTGTATTCCAAATCCAGTGGGAATGAACTGAAGAGGTTTATCCAGTTTAAACTGAAATCCAGTTTGTATTTTAAGAAGAACACTTGCAACTGCTTTATGAAGAATGATGGTTAGGAGTGGGGCACAAGAGGAAGCCTAGATTGAATTGGATAAATATGTGGGTTTGAGGGACAGGGAGTTAGAGTTAGAGGAGGCACAGATAGGGAAAGAGAAGAACCAAGGATGGATTTTGATTTTTTTACTTAGGGTAACTGGAGGCATTATTTACTGAGATGGTGATGACTCAGAACAGATCTTAGGGAAAAAAAATGGAGAGTATAGTTTTGCATGTTGAGATACCTATCTGAGAGCGGAGTGGAGCTATCAGGGATGTAATCTAAATGCAAGGGCGAGGTCAGAACTGGAGAATCATCAGCATGTCATATTTAAAGTCAAAGTAATGAGCCTGACGGTTTTTCTTTTGATGTCAGACGGTTTTCTTTTGATGGGTAAAGAAACATTACCCATGTATCTATATAAAAGTAGACAACATGGAATGTATAGACCTACAATGTTTATGGAGTGCCCCTTTGATGATTATTGTTGCTGGAAGTGCAGTTGATTTCTTCAGGAATATTTGCACAACCTGCCTTCTGTTTTCTTCCTTTATTATGTTAGGTTGCTGATCATCGAGTGAAACTCCAGGAATTAGAGAATCTCATAGCAAACCTTGGAACTGGAGAGGAGGTGGTGACAGATCAAGCTTTTGAGGACAGACTAAAGGAAGCAGAGAAGGAGGTTATGGACCTCCTTCGTGAGGCCCAGGATGTCAAAGGTATGCACAATTAAAGAGTGGGTTACTTCTGTGAAATGGACCCATCTTTAGATATGGCTGCTAATTCAAGGGTAATTTGCATGGTTTTATAAAATTATTTCTCAACTTTTAAACTATGTTTGGAATATGAATTGTTTTTTAAACAATATGTAAAAATACAAGAATCTGTCAACTTAATGTTTTAAGATACAGTAATTCTCCCAACATATCGTAAACAATAGGTGTTAAAATTCTAACCGTTTTATGTCTGTTCCATTACAGTGTTGTTAAATAGGTTGAAAAAAAATCTTTAAAGTTTTGCATTTTGTGTGGGCAAAATTTTTGACTGATTTTAAGTAGAAAATTTGAACTTTTATTTTCTGTCGTTCTAGTGATTAAAAATGTATTTTATGCACTGTTTTATTTCCTTAGAAAGTATTTTCATAAAAAAAAAAACAGTGCGGACTTCAAGTACTGACTGAACAGTTAGCTACTGAATATATAACATTTTAGAATTTATAAAAGTGAAGATTAAAAATTAGTGCCTACTTATGAAATTTTATGTTAAATTAATGAACAAATGTGCTAGTAACATATACAAGCATATATTTTACATATTGTGTCCATATTTAATGCCCTTTGCAATTATGCAAGTCTTCCATACATTGTCTTATGATACTGATGACATGCATCAGTATCATAAAAAGGGGTTGACTTAAAACTTTAAAACAATTTGTTTGAAAATACTTTGATTTTAAAAGAAACAGTTTTGAAAACTTTGAAAGTAATAAAAAATTTATTTTAAATAATTTACTTTGTAGATCACTTTAAACTTTTATTTTTCTTATTCTCTGAATTAAGCTTTTTTCTAAATTTGGACGAGTCCTTTTCTATCCTTACAGAGGGCCTGTAGTATGCCAGGCATTGTGCTAGACACAATAATGAAAAGATGAATAAGAGAATGTTCCTTCTGTCAAGGTGCTCACTCTCTCTGGCTGAGGTCACTTTTGTTTTGGGGCTTTCCGTCGCTGAGATAGATACTGGTGCTCACAGACACTCATAGTAAATGTTCATTAACATTATGCACTTAGGACCCTGGTAATGGACTTCCCTGTTGAGTTGATGAATCTATCCTCATGTTCATGTGGAGTTAGAGAAGTCTACCTGTCAGAGAACAGGTCAACCAAAACTAAATACATTGCCTATTTCTTGTTGTAAATATCCTAATAGATAGAATTTGATTTTATAATGTTATTAAAGTAGACAAGGAGGTAATTAGATGCATGTGGTTTGGGCCAGTTTGTTTAATTTTTATGATCCAGAAACTGTTCTGTGAGGTAAATTTTGAGGAATTGAAAAATATAATGAGAGATCAATAGGTTAACTTCAGGTGTTTGGTTTTTGTTTTGGTGGCAGTAACATTTTAAGTCTTAAACATAGGTTAAGAAGAATTTCTGTTTCCAGAACTGTATAAATAATAGTGGTTTTTTCAGGATGTTCATTCTTCACAACTTTTAACACACAGGTTTCCATCATGGATTCTCTTATATCAACGAATTCACATCTGTTTGCCATATATGTTGAAGAATTAAATGTAGGTTATCATTCTTAAGTGCCTATCACTCCACCTGAGAGGTGGGGTTTGGGGTTTGGCTGCAGCTCTGGTGCCAGCATCGTCAGCACGTGGGGAGTCAAGGGACACGAGAGGGAGGTCGCCGGGGCCGCTGCTTTCCATACTCCGTGGCCTGGGCAGCCCCAGCCACATCCAGCTCCCCTCGGCAGCACTGACCACCTGCTCTCCTCTGCCCAGGCAGGTGTTCTGATGGAGGAAAGATCTGATAGGAGGCCATGGCCATCACACCTCTCCGAGAGCCACGGGGAGCTGGGGAACATACTGTCCTGCTGCTTCTGATGACTTTGGGAGGGGCATGGTGGGGCTGGGGTTAAAGTCCATTCCCACTAAGACCAGATCCATGGAGTTCCCGGCTGACCTTTTGTTAGGTTCAAACTTGTCCAGAAAAGAAATACCTTCCTAATTTATCTTTTCAGACTATTCCTAATTACTCAATTGTAGTTTAAACTTGTGTTTATTCCGCAGCTTTAAAAGGATATTATGTGGTACAGTTAGGTCTTACAGTTACACATTGGAATTGGAAGGCATTTGAAGTGGTCCTACCATTAGGTCATCTGTTTGCTTTTCAGATACTATTGTTTATCTAAAAACCTGGCCAGAGAGGTTGATACCTGTTAGATTTCTGAAGACCCAAAGGGAAGGGGCTTCTATAAGTTCATTGGCTGCTTGGGCTTCCTTAATTTAAATGATTTTCTATGATTTCAACTTGTTTTTTCTTTTGTATTTTCTTATTTCAACTTGTTTTTATCTTTTGTATTTTCTTAAAAATCATTAGATTATAATTGTTTAATCATCTGAGCAGAGCCATTATGTATAGCTAGGCAAGATAAACACCAGCTTTGCACATGTATTTGGTAGCCCTGCTTACAAGTTGCTATTTTCCAAACTTGTATTCCCCTTTATTGATCTTAACTTTGACCTCTTTTTCACCTTCCTTGGAAAATGTAGACACCAACACTGAGCATCATGCAAAATAAGAACATCAGTTTTTAATAGGACTTAATGGTTCTTGTGTATTAATATAACCTCACGATATGTGAGAATTTTAATAATGACAATTATATTTGTAAGGGCTTATATTTATCTTTTGACTTATTAAATCAGGTATGAGGTTTAAGTTGAATGGGCATAATTAATAAAGAACAATTTGAAGAACTATGCAAAAGCAGAAATCAAACTGAAAGAAATTACATGGCTGTGCCAGGGGGCAGGGAGTGGCCACAAGAGACTGCCTAGTTTATTTTACTAAATGAATTTAATTTGCCATACTTCAGCATCCGTTTTGAACCTCATTTTTTCCTAGTTTAGAAAAATGTCCAACTCAGTGCTGGTAGTGCTTTTAACATGGTATTTTTATGATTAAGTCTGGATGTGCCGAAATACCAAAACTTTCCCTCATCAGACATGTCTTGGGTGTCTTGCCTTTGCCAGTCACCATATACAACTGGGGATAGAGTGACAAGTAAGAAAGAGGGGCTTATATTCATTCACAAGTGGGGCCATCACGTGATTGGAGACAGCATGATGAACACAGTAGCGGAGGTTCTCCCGGGCCCAGCAAAGATTGACCCACTGGGCTGATGAGCTTGGGGAAAGCATGTCAGGAAGATGCTCTCTGGAAGAGTAATGATAAGTAGTACCACAGGTTTCAGGGGGGATGATCTGTCCCCTCTGCCATCAGGGAACTTATGGGCTCTCCTCTGTACTGCCATTGCAGATGTAGACCAAAATTTGATGGATCGCCTCCAGAGAGTGAATAACACCTTGTACAGCCAAATTAGTCGTTTACAGAATATCCGGAATACCATTGATGAGACGGGAAATTTGGCTGAGCAAGCACGTGCCCGGGTAGAAAGCACAGAGCAATTGATTGAAATCGCATCCAGAGAACTTGAGAAAGCAAAGATTGCCGTTGCCAATGTGGTGAGTGATGGTGAAGGTGGGGGTGGCGGAGGCCCTTGGCAGTTTGTAGCAAATCTGTTATTGACTATGGAGTGTTTTTTTTGACTAAATTGATTCCTTGTGTCTTTTTATTTGTCTCTGAACATGAAGCAAGAAAGCCACATTGCTCTTCCTTGTCATAAAATTTTATCACAAACTGGACAAAAACCAAAAGGATATTAGGGTCCTTTCTCTAGCTTTGTTCTTACTATGGTACTAGGCAATTTAAACTGCCTTTATCCTTTCTTGAAAACAAATAATCTGCAGTCAAGGATGCTCATGCTAAAGATTTCTGAAGTTAAGAGACCATCTTTTTGCTAAATAACATGAATGAAAATTTGATTTGACATTTGCTTTATTAAATTTAAATAATTCAGTCCTTTGAGACGAGTGCTCTGATTATATCCTCTTCAGTCAATCACTCAACCAGAGTCTACGGGGGATCCAAACAACATGACTCTCCTGGCAGAAGAGGCACGCAAGCTTGCTGAACGGTAACGTCCAGATCCCTGTTTGATGGTTAACTTACAACTTTGCTCATGATGTGTATGTATTGTCCCGTCCTATACCCACAAGACACTTCCACATAACCCACTTTACAAAGTTTATGCTCTTTTCTGAAATGTTAATGAGCTCCGTGTATTCTTTTTTCCCTTTGCTTTGAAATTAGAATATTTCCTTTGAATATTAGACTAAGATTGTTTAGAGAGAAACTGTATTTGCACATCTCAAAGAAAACTGTAACATTTCTAGGTTTTTTATTTCAAAACCTGGAAGTTAATAGGTTACTAAGAAGCTCAGTAGAATTTAGGTTTTTTTTTTTAATTTTTAAAATTAATTTTTAACAAAAATGTTTTATTTTCAAGTTTCAATAGAAAACATTTACTAAATGGTACATTTGAAAATCAGCCAAAGTAAACAGACCATTTCATTCCTGTTTTTTCCTTAAAGATTTTTTTATTAAATGTAAGGTAAACTCTTAAGAAGACTTTAAATCATAGAGGGCATTAAATGAAAAAAGAGTTTTTAAAAATAAAATTGCTAGAATGTAGGCTCTATGAGGGTAGACATTTTTGTGTGTTTTATTTGTTGCTGAAGTTCTAATACCTAAACCAATGTCTGGCATGTAGTCAGCACTCAGTGAATGTTTGTTGAATGCTTTGCAGAACAGCTTCGTAGACCTCATGCATGTGGGGTGCTTAAGCCTGATGTTAGAATTTCAGCCTTCATGTCCGGAGTAATTACAGTGGCCTCTTGCTTTAACATGTGCTCTCTTTCTATTCTTTATAAATATGAATGCATGAACTGTATAATTTGGTTCATAGAACATTTATGGTTTCATAGCTGGATTTTCTGATTCAAAGAAGGCAGCTGAAAACATTAGGAAAAACTCCCAAGAAAATTAGGTCTTGGAGATGAATTAATTCTAGTGTACTTCAGACATGAATTTTGAAGGAAAATTGATCATACCAAAAAGAAGGGCCACATGTTACAGTGTGACAATGTAATATGAAATTTTATTGCTGGGGGAAAAAAAACAACATATTTGCAGTGAACCAGCTAAAATGCATTATTTGGCTGGAGTCCCTGTTGACATGTTCCTTGCCATTTGGTGTTGAGTTGGTTTTCCTGACCAGTAACTAGGTGTTGTTTCAAGACCATGTAGTAAACAGGGCTAGGGCTGGGGTGGGGGTTGGTGCTGGGGTTAGGGTTAGGGTTAGAAAAAAAAGACTATGTAGTAAGTGAACCAGAATAGCAATTAAATATTAGGTTGGTATTTGTGTTTAGGACTAGATACATGAGGTACTGTTAGCACACACAGTTTTATATATAAATTGCTCTTAAATAACTATATTTAGAAGTAGTATTTGAAGAAATACAAACATTTGTCTTTATTAATTTTATACTATTTTCTCTGAAAGTATCATTTTCTCAAAATACACAGAATGCTATTTATAAACTTATCCCCACTGAAATGATTAAAAAATTTGCAAGATTTTCCAATATTTGTAGAACTCTACTCATTAGTATATGTGTGTGTATATATATATATATGTATATATGACAAGGTAAGCATTATCTAAATTCTGCTTCTTTCCTTATTAGATGGTTGTTTCATGGTTTATTTTTTCTCCTATGTTATATAGCCATAAACAAGAAGCTGATGACATTGTAAGAGTGGCAAAGACAGCCAATGATACATCAACTGAGGCATATAACCTGCTTTTGAAGACACTAGCAGGAGAAAATCAAACAGCATTTGAGATTGAAGAGCTTAATAGAAAGTGAGTATACTTTAAAAGTGGCTTATAGCCCTTCAGTTCTTGTAAGTAACACCAGTTCAATGAAAAATTAAGTGATGATGGAGTCAGGGCATGTGTTCATGCAGTAAGATTCTTTTTTGTTAATCATGCTACGAAATAGTATACTAATTAGAGCAGGGGATGTAGAGCCACAGAGATTTTCTTTGATCCAGTTACTGTTAATGCACTGAATGGTACCAAGACTAGTCATGGTACTTAAAATTGTACATAAATAGGAAAAGAAATAAAAATACCATAGAGTAAGTAGAGAAAATATACTGAGCTACAAGTATTTAAAAGGTGTCTAAAATAAAGTATATGGTAAACATGTGTTATAAATGGGAGTTATGAGGTGAAATATAAATTTAAGGTATGTTAGTATCAAATAATAGCATTTTAACATCACAGGTGTTTTTTTTTTTTTTTTGAGGGTTTGGAAATACCGTCACAGTGATTTAAATTAGAATGAATCTGCTTAAAGTTAAGATGCTAAAAGCAACTTAAGTTTTTCATTAAATCACATGTTTTATTACTTAGGTATGAACAAGCAAAGAACATCTCACAGGATCTGGAAAAGCAAGCTGCCCGAGTACATGAGGAGGCCAGAAAGGCTGGCGATAAAGCTGTGGAGATCTATGCCAGCGTTGCCCAGCTGACTCCTGTGGACTCAGAGGCCCTGGAGGTACGGGGTTCACAGCTGGGATGTACTGGGCTTTGGCGGCCACAGTCATCACTCGTCCACAGGGACTCCCTACTCCCCGGGGACGGACAGACAGACACACACACACACACACACTCTCTCTCTCTCTCTCTCTCTCTCTCTCTCTCTCTCTCTCTCTCTCTCTCTGGATAAGAGCTATTCTGACTGCCCTGCCACTCTCACCAGTACCTCCTCTAGCCTCTAAGTGACTCTGGTAGAATTTAAGTCTATTTTACATATGTCAATAGAACTCACTAAGGTAAAGAATCCTGTAATTATCAACACTTAATAGCAAAGTCTGCTTTAGTGATATGAGTGATGACTCCTAAATCTTTAATGTACATTCAAATTGTAATGTACTTGGATTCATTAAAAGAGATACACCTGTTACTCCCAGCCACTATCTGGTTGAGAACGACAGAGAAAAGACAGTGGTTTAAATGAAAGAACTATATATCAGGATGCTCTGGAGCAGGTGAAATATTTTGGGATTGGTTAGTGTTTTATTTCATCTGTACTCTAATCATAAACCCTCATACCCAGCTCTGTCAGTGGTATATTTTTCACATTAAACTTGAAATTTATTAAGTTTCACTTCTGACATCTGAGATATCAACTTGATTTTTGCTATGAAGGTTTGGTTCTCATCAGACATGTACACACTTTATGATTTCACATATATAAAAACCCAAACCATAAAGTGTTGGGTTAGAATTTGAGGATAGGCAAAACTAATCTATGATGATAGAAAACACACTAGGTGGTTTTGGGTGTGGAAATTGACTGGAAAGAGACAAGGGAATTTCCTGGCTTAGAATTATTCTATATCTTGATTGGGGTGTTGATTACACAGGAAAATAATAAATTGTCAAAACTCATTAAACAAAGCACTATGCATTTCACTGAGTCTAAAGTAGACCTCAATTATTTTTAAAAAATTCATGAAATCTTGACCAGTGCTATTCTTTTAAAAATATCTACTGAGTTTTAATGTTAGGGAGTTACTAAGCCAGTCTTTTTCATCAGATTACTGGTCTGTCTAAAATGTAATGATCTTGCTGGCTTTTCATAGAATGAGGCAAATAAGATAAAGAAAGAAGCTGAGGATCTGGACAGTCTGATTGACCAGAAGTTAAAAGATTATGAGGACCTCCGAGAGGACATGAGAGGGAAGGAGCTGGAAGTAAAGAACCTTCTGGAGAAAGGAAAGACTGAACAGCAGGTTAGTTTGATTTGCACTTTGCTTCATTTCTTGAGGCAAAAATTGGGACCGTCCAGCTATCACTTGGGTAGGTGATGTTACCACAGTTGGAGAAGCAGCAAACCATAAAGTGTTCAGAGAGGGGCTGCATGCCGGGTGCCCAGGCCTTATGCGTGGTGCTCGGGCCCTACCTGCTCACAAGTTTCAGGGTGACGGCATGCATGACATGCCTGGTCTGTTAGGAGAGAGAAGGGATTTGCCTTCTTGGACTCTGACCTGCCCTGTGTTTGCAGACTGCCGACCAGCTCCTAGCCCGAGCGGATGCTGCCAAGGCTCTTGCAGAAGAAGCTGCTAAAAAGGGGCGAGATACCTTACAAGAGGCCAATGACATTCTCAACAACCTGAAAGGTATGGAAGAGTCAGCTAACGCTATATTTGTATGCTTCCTCCACTAAGGCAGCTTCATTTCCTTTCCCTTTTTTTTTTTTTTAATTTTTACCACAACGCTCTTAGAACCTACACAATGTGAAAGATAATAGTGTAATAATAATTCCCATATACCTATCGGCCAGATTCAACAGTTGTGATTTTACTACACTTACTTCATCCCTCAGCACTCACCCTACTTCCTTTATGCTGAAGTATTTCAAAGAAAAATTCCGGAGCTCGTGTCATTTTACCTCAGCATACATCAGTATGAAAACCAAGGGTGGAAAAAGAGGAGGTTTTCTTATGTTAGGATAACTCATGTAATCAAAATAGGCCTACTTAGCTGATTGATGTTGGTAAATGGAGATTAATTATCTTTGATTGTCTCAGCAAATTGCATCTCAATCTTTGTGTTTTTTCCTCACCCAAGATAAATATACCCAATTCACCATGTAGCCCTGGACTCGGTAAAATAGCGTAGGTTCTATAAACACAGAAGCTTTACAGAATAATTGTTGAATGTGAGTTGAGTGTATTGTTGAATGTGTCAGTGTGGTTGGGTTAGAATCCCTGCTCCATCTCTTACTTACTGTGTGACCTTGGGGAAATGATCTACCTCTTTAAGCCTCAGTTTTTTCACATACACAGTGATACAATGCCTGCATCCCAGGCGCATAAAGCTCTTACCTCTGTACCTCACACAGTGCAGCTTGTAGTAATGGCTGAGGTGGTGGTGGTGGAGGCAAATCCAGTGCTCTGCATCAAAGTTGATTGATCAACTAAGAATTTGCTTTTCAGAGACAGCTGTTTGCTCACATGAATCTAGAGATGGGCACTTCATTCTCCTGAGACTTCTGGCCATGCTGCATTGCATTTTTTTTTCTCCCCTGACTGCCACTGAACAATCAGTTGCAGCTCCCTGAAAGGTTCCCTTTTGGCCTGTTTAGAGTTTACCTCAAATGTGTTCCTTGCACTCGCTTTAGATTTTGACAGGCGAGTGAATGATAACAAGACTGCTGCAGAAGAGGCGCTGAGGAGAATTCCTGCCATCAACCAGACCATAACTGAGGCCAACGAGAAGACGAGGGAAGCACAGCTCGCGCTGGGCAACGCTGCGGCGGACGCCACTGAGGCCAAGAACAGGGCCCGTGAGGCTGAGAGGATTGCCAGTGCTGTCCAAAAGGTGTGCGCTCTCCTTTCTTCAAAACAGACTCTTTGCTCATGTAATTCTGTAGTCATCTTCTGGTCACTTTCCAGACCCCAAAAACCCTTGCAAATTTTCTCAACTCCAGTAAAATTATCTTAAAACACCCTTGTCATTTACTAGGCATTAGTGTGGGTAACCACATCAGTTGCAGAGGGAGATTCACTGAAAGGATCTCTGCTCTAAAATTTCTACCATGTTTCAGTGGCAGGGTCTGAGTTGTGAGGAGGGGGCATGGCTTTGAGGGCCCATAGAGCCCCTTCCCACAAAAAAATCAGATTTTTCCTAGGCAAACATGTTCTTAGACATAGACAGTTGACCTTTTTTTTCATCTTGTATAGAGTGCAAGTGTACAACTTTCAAGGCCTTTCAAGCATATTTCCTGTGTCTAAGTCCACCTATTTAGAATTTCTATAGCTGCCATTGCTAGGATTCTTTCTACTCATTTTAAAGAATAATTTCTGTAGGCTGGCCTTTTCCTACTTAAAGGTTAGTCTGTTTTATTTAAAGGAGAGATTGGAGCTGATTGAAAAATATGTGTTTGAGAATCACATTTTTTAGCTTCTAGAGAACAGTCAGTTTGGAGTTAATTGTATTTTACAAAATACTCAGATTTCAGGATTATGGTCTTTTTGTACATTACGATATTTGCCAAGTAGAACAAAGCTAGCTTTGAATTTAAAATCTATCCAAGTGAAAGACTCTAATCAACAATGTGGTGGAAAATGTTCACCATTTAAATGTTTATCTAATTTGTTAGCGATGTGACCTCAGCTAAAAATGGCAACAACAGGACCGGAAGTTTTAAGGATTAAATAAGAGGATTCAAATGCAAGTGCTTTACAAAATATAAAATGCTATTGTGTTACATGGTACGCTGTTATTTGGAACCCAAACAAATGATAACATAATTCGGCATGGAGTAAAAATTACTGCCCCATTCTTGCTGGAGTGTATTTTTGAGCCATTTTACAGACATCAAAGGAGTGGGAGCATATGTTAGAAAAGGAAAGCTTTTTTTCTATTAGCAGCTGTTAATCTTGCACCTAGAATGCTACCAGCACCAAGGCAGAAGCTGAAAGGACGTTCACAGAAGTTACAGACTTGGATAACGAGGTAAACAATATGTTGAAACAACTGCAGGAAGCAGAAAAGGAGCTGAAGAAGAAACAAGGTGATGCTGACCAGGATATGATGATGGCAGGCATGGTAAGATTTTGGCATGTTTGCTCACGGGCAGAAGGTGCAGGGGGTTTAACAATAATGTCCAACTTGTAGAAAAGAGGCTCTTTCATATTGCCTTTGGCTTTTCGTTGTTTTTTGGTCAAAAATTGGGTTAGTCACTTACATAGAACAGTTAAGAATTGGATTTGCTGCCAGGTTGTTGCACATTGTCCTGTCCCTAAGCTACTCTCACTTAAAAGTAAGACGTGGTTTTGCACATTTAAAAGTATGTGCTTTTATTTTCCAATGGGTAATTCATAGGTGGTATAAAATCAAAAAGGAATGCAACAAGAAGTTAATTTCCTTCCTAATCTTGTTCTCCCAGCAGCTTGCTCCCCTAGAAGCAAAGACCAGTTGCTTATGTAAAAGGACATTTTTGAAGATGACAAAACATACCAGACTTACATCCCATTTAATTTTTCACCTTTTCTGGCAATGTGTATACATGACACCATTTGTAACAAAATTGCCCTGTGTTGCAAGGCCCAACAAAAACAAGGGTCCATTTTTCGGTCGTATGCTTTTGCTTTTGAAAGACTTTAGTGCAGTGGAGTCACAGTGGAAATATTCTTTTCCAGTTCAGCCTGTTTACAGTCACAGTTCAGTTGTGCATTTTCAGACAAAGAAGGGACTCTTCTTCCACTCCTGCTGGAAAGTAGGCCCTTTGCTGTGGGTCATTTTCACCTTGGGATGGAAAAGAGAAATACTAAGCCTGTTAATCTAGGTGAGGAAGAGTCCAGGGAAGTGATAGCAAGAAACATCCCTGTGCAAACACCTTACTTTATTATGCTTTCTTTGTTGGGTTGGTTTTTGTTTTGGATTGTCCTAATTTTCTATAGCAGGATGTGACTCAAATGGAAATTCCCATATAGTAAAAAACATGTATTACTCATATGTGCTGAGGGTCTCTGGATTTCATTTTTAATATGGTCACAGAAATATTAGATTTAGAGCCTTTGAAAAAAGCCTTTTCCTTATTTAAAGCCCATATATACTGTTTATGGGCTTCAAAAAAGGGTATAGATTCAATTCAAAGGTTAGAAAGAAGGTCCATCTTTGTTCCTTTTGGCAAGTAACTTCTCAGGAGCACAAAGCACCTTCATGCTATCTCATTTATATGTCTTTCCATCTGAAAGGCCAACATTGGGCCAGTATTGTTTGAGCCTGAAATATATTTTTAATCAAAAGAGTAAAGGCTTATGGCTGTTGTTGGAGGAAGAAGCTTAGAGACAGCAGGTTAAATGTGATAGTATTGCTCTGGGCAAGCCGAGCAAAGTCCTGTACCTCTCTCCTGGTATGCTCGCAGAAAAGCCTGTGAAGGCTTAATAAAATTGGCTAGGATATGAACAGAGATGAATCATTTATTTGTAAAGGTTTTTCCCTTGCTTGCTTTCTCTTTTTTACATTTCAAAAATTTTGCATTGTCTTGATCCAAAAACCAGGAAAAAGCACCTATGAGGTAGGGAACTCAAAGCAACTCATTTATATCCTGACTAGATTTATTTGTGAGAGCATCTGTTTTTTAATATTTAGACACTTCCTCTTCCATCACCATTTCCTGTGACTCATGCACAAGTGTATTTGTTCAGGTTTCATGGAATTTTCCCAAATTTATATTTACCTTTGGTTGATTTTTAAAATGTAAATTGTATTGCCCCAATTTGTGGGTGTGTGCTTGTGTGGTTGTGGGGAGAGGAAGTTACATAAATGAGTGTCACTCAATTACAAAAATTTCCTGAGAATAGGACATTTCTAATGATCAAGTCCTGAAGAGTGTCCTGGAGGACATGTTTTGGTTCTAAAAATGTACTTTAAAAAAATAACTTTCTGCTTGATGGATTTTATTATGAACATGCCCCCATGTATTCTTGAGTGAGAAAAGGAGATGACTTGATCTTTGAAACACTAATACAGTCAGTGTAGGCTTACTAGCTGCCTATTTGGGACTATTGTATTAATTAAAAGTAGCAACATCCTCAACAGGAAGATATGTCAGAAAACAATCAAAAAACCTAAAGTGAGAGATGACAGTTTCATGATTTAGGAAAGACAGAGAGGAGAGCATCTGAAAATTAGATTTGTTGGCTCATTGGGGAAAAAAAAATGTTTCAAGAAGAAGAACACACACCATCAGGTCTATTTGTATCCTTTGTCCTTTCCCCCTCGTCTAGGTTTCACAGGCTGCTCAGGAAGCTGAGATCAGTGCCAGAAAGGCCAAAAACTCCGCCACCAGCCTTCTCAATATGATTAATGACCTCTTAGAGAAGCTGGGTAAGTAGCCATAGCATCATTTTAGGCAGTCTCTGAATTCTCTGTACTGTTCTTGGGATCAGATATAGTTGACTCAAAACTAGACACAATAGTATGAATATTGTGTGAACCAAATCATAACTTCACATTGTTTTAATTCAACCAGTACTTAGTAGGTCCTCTCATGGGATCTGACCTAAGTATTAGAATCTGATCGTAGTCCAAGGCCATAAACATTTTTGGAGATGCCAGCTAGGGTGGCTCAGTCATGGTTGAGGCTTGTGATACAATTGAACAGTGATCATTCTTAGCTCATCCTGATGGATTTTTGAAGGATTTCAAGTGAAGGATTTCAATAACATAATAAAAGAACACATTAAACTGGTGATGACTTCACTGCCTGGAAATCTCTTCACTTGCTAAGTAAAGGATAGTTGGATGAATGACAATTTTTATGCCAAAAGAGAAGGGAAAGTGTGATTTTTCAAGGAAATATAAACCTGTTGAAATGCTCTTTTAATCTAACTTGGGAGGTAGCAGACCTCATCACAGGACGAACTCTCGCCGTCAGCCTCCGTGCTGAAGGATAACGAGTTAGCAGTACAGCTGGATGCAGGCCATTCCGTTGCAGTGCGCCAGCCTTGAAAGTTTGATCAGGGTTTTGTTTTGTGGGTTTTTGGAGGGGGGGTATATTTTTTATTTGTCGTAGATATGAAGAATAATAAATTTAGTGCCAGCAAGTGGATTTTCAAGTAAAAGTAAGCTTTGAAGAGGTAGCTTTTTGTGGCAGAAAGAGCTGGATTTTAAAGTTCATCAGACTTGGGCTGGCATCTGTGCTGTGCTGTCTATAAGCAGTGCAGACTTGACAAATTACTTACCATCTGAGAATCACTGATGTAAGATGGTCTTGTGAGGATTTGATCAAGTGCACTGTGCATGAAGCGCAGATCACTGTGCACCTGTCTGCTTCCATTTATTATGGAAGCAAATGCTTTTCAAAAGAACCTCTTTTTCTTGCTAATTTTAAAGCAAAGCTTTGCTGAAACTAGTTCAGCCTTTAATGCTGGCCATTTTCCATAGTGGCTCTCCTTAGTGTCTGACTCCTGAAAAGAGGACACAACTCCGCAGATGAGCCCAGCTTCCCTGGAATCGAAGAGCTGAGGGCTGAGGGTTCTAGTTTAAAGCTATTTTATGTTTGTTAGATAGCACTGAAAGGATACACAGGTTACATATGTAAATATGAGAAAAGAATGAACTGTTACAACATGATCTTCAAAACCACAAGTGAGGCTTAAGGTCTAGTACATCATAGCTGAGTATTTAGAAAACATTTCATAGAAGCTCTTTTCTCAGGAAATAACATCCAACCCAATATTCATTATATGCCCTGGCACATCCCCCAGGTTAGGTCAGTGTTTGTACTCAGCTGGCCCTGCTTACCCCTCGGACTGCAGGTCGCATTCGCAGACCAGTGTTGCTTAACGGCAGTGGCTGGGCTTCATTTATATGGTTAGTGGAAGCACCTGTGGTAATTCTTACTTAGCTCATCTGTTCTCTTTGGTGTCCTTTCTGAATCTACAGGGCAGCTGGACACAGTGGACCTGAACAAGCTGAATGAGATTGAAGGCATCCTGAACAAAGCCAAAGAGGAGGTGAAAGTCAGTGACCTGGACAGGAAAGTGTCCGATCTGGAGAATGAAGCCAAGAAACAGGAGGCGGCCATCACAGACTATAACAGAGATATTGAGGAGATCATGAAGGACATTCGCAACCTGGAAGACATCAAGAAAACCTTACCATCTGGCTGCTTCAACACCCCATCCATCGAAAAGCCCTAGCATCTTCTCTTGGGGCTGGAAGGCAGCACCCCCTGTCCGGGTTGCCGTTGTGAGGCCATAGAGTGCCTTAACACAAAAATTACATTTTTCAGACCCTCACTTCTCTGCTGCTCTCCACCACTGTCCTTTTGAACCAGGAAAAGTCACAAAGTTTTAAGAGAAGCAAATTAAACATCGTGAATCAGGAACAAAGGGCTTTATCTAATCAAATCTCTCTTCCATTTGCGGCGCTCCCTTACCCACGCTTTCCCTCCTGAGTTGCATAAGGACGTGGCATCCTGCGTATTGTACAGTGGCGTAAACACTTCGTGGGAACCATGGTATGCCAGGGCTGAGCAAGTAGCCCTCCCTTTCTCGTTGATACCAAGAGACCCTCCTCAGTCTCAGTACTCGTTTCTATGAAGGAAAAGTTCAGCTACTCCTAGTAGCGTTGTGATGGCCAGTATATCCAGTCTAGATAAAGAATATGCATCTCCATCTCCTGCCCCTCCTCCTTTTAAGCAAAAGGAAATAAACATCTTGTGCCAAAGGTATTGGTCATTTAGGATGTCGAGAGCCATCCTCAGTTGTTTTAGCTGTTTTGAGTATAGGACACTGAGCCTTCCACGGGTAAGGATGCAATTATTTATGACAGTCTCCAGGAGAATATGAGACTGCAGAAGTAGGCTGAACATTTTCTCATATGTTAGTAATTGACTAGAAAGATAAACTTTTTCCAGATCTTCGGGCAGCTGATAATTTCAGTCTGGTGGGCAGCTTGCACTTGCCAGTAGACATCTTTTGATATTCCTGTAAGTGGAATTTACCCGGAAACAATAGAGATATGATAACCACTAAAGTTTTTTTCAAAATCCAACTAATTCTTAGAGCTGTTTTAGTATGTTAGTCTCTGAACTAGTGTTGTCATCTGGCAGAAAACAGTTGGTCCCTAAGATCTTGGCAAACGAAACAAAAGCAAAACAAGCCTTCTTGGCCTTCCCTTTTCTAGCAAAGGGATAAAAAGTGCAGCTTGTATCATCAGGGTCTTGTATATCCATTTTTCTTCCATTGGGGAGACATGAAACATTGACCCTCAGCCTTAATTTTCTTGTGATGTGCCCACACATCACATTGTTTGCCAAGTCCTGGTGGCAAATACTTGCACTTGGTATCTCATGCAGCTGCCCACACCATGTAGTTCCTGCACTTTGTGCTTTAAGCCCACTCTAAACCTTCCCTCCTAGTGTAGAGGGGAGACCCTTATGTGGAGTTTCCTAGCGGGCTTCTCAACTTTTGATCCTCAGCTCTGTGGTTTTAAGACTGCGGTGTGACAAGTCCCTGCCACACAGCCCCTTCCTCCTACCAACCCACCTGTGAGATTCATATTTAGCCTTTAACACTATGCAACTTTGTACTCTGCGTAGCGGGGGAAAGAAACTATTATCTGACACACTGGTGCTATTAATTATTTCAAATTTATATTTTTGTGTGAATGTTTTTTTGTTTATCATGATTATAGAGTAAGGAGTTTATGTAAATACGCTTGGTTCTCTTTCTGGAATGGCACTGTCTTTTCACTTCTTCACTCCACTTTTTCTCTGCTCTCGCACAAGGTGTCTGTGTGCCTCCTTCCCTTAGATTTGCCCTTCTTTGGACTGTGTTTGTCCCACGTGGCTTCTCCCTTTGGCACGTGTTTGCAGCATGCCCATTCCCTAACCTAGTAACGTCGACCTGCTTTCTCCACATACAGCCGCTGTAAAGAGGTACCTCGAACCCTATCCCTCTGTGGTCTTGGCCATCCTTAATGGCAACACAGTGCTGTTCTTAATGCCTGCTCCAGCACAGTAATGCCAGGTGACAGGATGGGGTGGAATTCAGAAATTACGCTGAACAGTGTCTTCAACATCAATGTGGCTCTAACCAGGACTGAGCTAGAAATGCCCTTCTAGCAATTGTTTGAGCTGGATTTTCAATTTTATGAGGGAGTGCGTACTAACTGAGCACCGCAGGGCATCGGGAAAAGTGCTACAGATGGAGTCGGAGAGGGCTTGTAGTCATTCTTCCCCTTCCCAGGCCCCTCTTGCACACTAGAGTCGACTGCCCCGATTCTGACTTGGCGCTCCTAAGCCTCCACTCTGCTTCTCAGGCCTTTCGTACTGTTGCAGGAAGCATGGCTTTTCTTGCCAAGTTTTCACATCCGTGTTCCCTAGCTGGTTGATCTGGTTACATGGCCACATTTTGGTCAAGGTTGTAGGAAAAGGACTGAAGAAAGGCTGCCAGGGTAGTTTCCATCTAGCCTCCAGGTCAGGGTCACTCCAGTTAAGTCCCAGGCCACGGTGAAATTTTCTGGTTTTGTTATTGTTGGGTTTTGTTTTTTTTTTTTGTTTTGTTTTGTTTTGCTTTTCTCTCCATCTGTGTGTGGTATATTTTTAAACAGAATTTTATTTTTAAAATAAAAGTTCTTTATAAAACAATACCTTAATTACACTTCTGCAGTATAGCCATTATTTTATTGTACAGTTTTGGTTACCTGTATTTCATGTAATAAAATTGACAGGGTGGCTGCTGCAGAACGCTGGGTGTCACGATGAACTTAATGCAGCTGTTCCTGGGATTTTTCCTTTTAATTCCAACTGTGGCCCTTTTAAATGTGCCTTCACTTTAGCTGTTTGCCTTAACTCTACAGTCTTGCTCCAGGATGGTAAAGAAAATGCAACACTTGGCATTTTTTATGTTAAAAAACCAGTATTTTATTTATAATAAAATCTGAATATTTGTAACCCATGTGGCCTGAGTGTGGTACTGGAGTCATATGGTGTTTTAAAAGGTGTGATAAAGGGAAAGCCACTCATAATGTCGTCTTTGGGTTATTTTCTTGAGCACAATCTGTGTGTGTCTGCATGTATATGTATACATATAATTTCTTTTCTACCCTTTTTAGATTGGGATACTTTGGCATAGTCCTGATGCTGGCAAACTTTTTCTGTAAAGCACTATGTGGTAAATATTAGGCTTTGTGGGCCATAGGTTCTCTGTTCCAACTGACTATTCAGCTATTGCCTCATGAAGCAGCCCTAAATAATATGTAAATGAATGAGTACGGCTGTATTCCAGTAAAACTATAAAAACAGGCCATGGGCCTGAAGGCTGTAGTTAACTGGACCTCCTGGTGCAGGCTTAATACTTGACTAACAATGACTGAAGACTACTCAAAAATTCCTTGGGCTTCCTAAATTAGCAGATGTATGCAAAAAGCTGTCTTTCCACCTTTTAAATACAAACATGTCTTCAGCTAATGGTGGTTTTGCAGGTGAGAAAAACTCAAATATACAGTGGAACAAAGGTAATATATAATAACATATATAATAATAATAATAATATATAAAGGAACAAAAGTAAGTAAGTAGTATGCTAGACCAGCAGGCCAGAAGTAGCTGAGTCTCCCTCATCCCATCTGGAGGGTTGCCCTGACAGGTAACCCGAGACCAGGTGAAGCGTTTTGAAACTAGGGAGACAACAGGAAGGCACTCCTTGGCTCTTGGGTGCTCAGTGTATAGCCCTGAGGCCCTGTGGATGGATACCACTTTCCCAGTCTTACAAAAATTTTTATACCTAGAAAGGACTCTCTCAGACTTCCTCGGAGAGAGCTTTAGAGGGCACTAGTTACTAGCTTTCTTACATACCCAGTTCTTAACCCATTTGTAGAAACTGATTCCCTTGAAATGTATCTCCTCTGTAGTTACTGTGTCAGAGTGATTACTAGCATAATCTGCTTCAAATATCCCCAAATAAGCATTCTAGCCCCCTCATAAATCTGAACTCACCAGCCCTCACTCCATTAAGCTCGAAATGGAATGCCTGAAGAAGACCCCTTGCACATAGGCGATTCATGAGGTGGAGAAGCAGGTGGCATCTGCTTCCTAAGGTGAGGAAGAGCCCTGCACAAGGAAACCTCAAATCTCTCCAGGCCCATAGCTATGGAAACAGAAATGAGACTGAATAGCAGGTAACTTTGACTATTTACACTAAGCAGATTTAAATGAAGTGAATATTGATAGCTGGAGTGAGACATAAGAAACTTGATAGTAAGTAAGCGGTCTCAGAGGCTCCACAGGTTCAGGAGTCTTCAGCTTAGCGTGGTTTATGTTTGTATTGCGTCTCCTGGAATGACTACCTGCTCCACATGTGTAAGTGAAACTAAATAAAGGTCAACTATATTCTTAAGGAAGGGAAACAAATGCAAAGAAAAGCTAAAGTTTCTGATTTGGAATTCAAATAAAATCTCAACATTTCACATGTTCTAACATGTCCATGCCTTTGTTCTAATTCTAAAAAGTCTTTTCCCCTCCTTACTACAGAAAAGCCTGAGACCAAGGTATCCCTTCTCTGTCGAAATTGGCCAGCCCTTCGTCATGTCCACCATGCCTCTCAGGCTAGTTCTGGCTTCTAGCATGGTTCGTGGACCATATTTATTGATCAGGTGTTTCTCATCCACTTCCCTCCCACTCCTACCGCCCTTCCATTCCCCCAAATCCGGGTCTGTGTTACTCACGCCCACGTCGTCAGGGCTGGGAAGCACACAGTGGCACTCAGGTTGTCTAAGCGGTGTGACGGTGATCAGCTTTTCTCCTCCACCTATTCTCCCATCCCTGTCACTTTTTCCCTGCTGTGAGCAGAAGGAGCTTTATTGAGTACTTTTTAATGCCCTCTCTTGCCACCACCTGACAGCATTCTTCTCTCCTCATACTCCTCCTAAAAGAGGAATTTGCAGGAAGATGAGCACAAAACCATAGTTTTTCTTACAGGTACATGTGCACGCGCACACATGCCTATGCAGTCAGCAACCAGCTGGTGTAATCCAATGTGTAAGGCCCCTTCCTCTGCACTCCCAGCTTCATGCTAGCCGATCCCAAAGCCGTGTGTGTGTGTCTGTATTACTCAGCTCCTGTAGATGTCTCTGGCTCCTGGCCCAAAATATAAATTCTCTTTAACTCCTGGGAATGGTCCCACTAAATCTCAACAGATAGGTTGGTGTCTCATCCTGTGTGTATCATGTACCTTAGAAAGCCTCGTAATGTAGGCCATAGAGGCATTGCTCATGATTAATTCTGTATAATTTGTATTTATTTCGATAAAAAGTTGAGCAAAAGGACTTGGATCAAGAATGTAGCCCTCTGTGTCGCTCATGTAATTGTATATTAATGATACCAAAATTTAAAAAAAAAAGCAAAAAAAATGTAGCCCTCTAACACAGAACTGTTGCCATGAGTACATTCAACTTAAGTGATTCTGTGCAAATGTGGCCTAGTCACCCCTTTGAGGGCACCCATCCTTTTTTACCATGACTAATAACAAAAAATTCTGCTTGATCTTCAGACTGCTGCTTTTGGGGCCAGTGCCAGGGTGTCTGCCCTTATATGACATCCTTTGTCATTTCAGTAACTAAGCAATCACCAAATTTTGTGCTGTGGCAACTGGTGTTAAGAATTTCTATGCAATTCCTTTCTGAATATCCCGTGCTTGCCTTCTAGAATGTATGATCCACATTTCCTTACTCTTCTCTGTTAATTGACTCCAGCTATTTCTTCCATGGATGTTTCTTTTCTACTGAGCATGGTTTCTAAGGTGAGGTCCGTGCAGAGTAAGCCCAAGTTCAGCTGTGAGCAGCAATGTCTGGGAAGATGTGCTGTCCTGGTGTGGGTTACACGTTGCTGGGTTGCTAAGCCAGCATGTACGATAAAGGCTCAGGAGAAACAGCTGTGATTTCAGTGATGACACATTTAGCATGGTCAGAAAAGTTTGTGTTACAACTTGCTGATCCCTCTTGGCTCAGACAGTCAGCTATCTGTGCTGTCGCAGTTGGTCTGATACACAGGCTCAGACGTGGCCACAGAGATGAGTTTTGCCATTGTACGTTTCAGACAGGCTGACCTCTTAAGTTTCCGAAGGACTCTGGAAAGACCAGCACTCTCAAAAGAGCCTGCCTCGCATACCATGTTTTAATAGGCTCCCTCATAACTGTTCTTTCCTCTGCCTCCCATTTGATGAGCTCACCATTTGACCAGTGAGGAAACGCACACCAGAATTTGCTGCCCCATCACTCTAACCACTTTTTAACATGTTGCCTTATTTTCTCCTGTGATTTTCATTTGTTTTCCTTTTAAGAACTTATTATCACAGGCATGTATTGTATTATAAGGGTCCTCAGATCCCTTATGTGGTGAGATCAAGGTAGGATTTAAGTACACTAATAACTTGCCCAGTACTAGGGAACAAGGTAATGGCAGAATTACTGCTTGGAAGCTGACTGTCCTCAGCTCCCGGGACCATATACACCACACAGCTCCCACCCCTCTCGCTGCTCTTGGTTTTTCCTCCCTTTCTCTTCCCCCTTCCTAGGTTCAGGGATAAGTAGCGCAAAATTGGCTCGCCTAGCTTTACATTCCCCTAGCTTCCTCTAATGTTAACATCTGATGTAACCATGGCACATTTATCAAAGCTAAGAAATTGACATTACTAGAACACTATTAACTATATAGTTTTTTGCCAGCTTTTAAATACCTTCCTTTTCAAGACCCCATTTTTAAAGTAAAATGAATTTGAAAACAAAGTGAGAACACTCGACGTTATTATCCAAGCTATGGGAAATACATAGTATGGACTCCAAAGTAACTGGTTTCACCTACATAATAACTCAAGTCTGTCCAATGTGTAACATAGTCATAGTTAAGTGCAAATAATATCATTAAACAACTTGCTAAGATGTCTTAAAAGTTTCAAAAAGAATTTTTAAAGATCCATCAGAATAAACATGCCATTTACAATATGCCAAAAATGTATGTATTTATTAGAATTAGGAAATTGACTTACAAAGATTGCATTAAAAATGTTTTTGCTATTACATAATTTCAGACTTACAGAAAAATGGTAAGAATAGTACAAAAATTTCTGATACTCTTTACTCAGATTTTCCAAATGTTAATATTTTACTGTATTTGCTTTTTCACTGCTCTCACTCTTGCTCTCTCTGAAGAGAGGGAAGAGAGAGAAAGAGAACTTTTAAATTGGATCCCAGATGCCCCTTTACACATTTCCTAAAGACAGGGAACTTCTTACATAACTACAGTAAGGTTGTCAAAATCAGCCCATTGCCACTGATACAATACTATTATTTACAGCCATTATTCAGATTGCAACATTTGCGTAGGCAGAGTAATGCCCCCCCACCAAGATATCTCCATCTTAATCCCTAGAACCTATGGGTGTGTTAGGTTACATATCAAAGTGGAATTAAAGTTTCTGATATAATTAAGGTTATGAATCAACTGACCTTAAAATGAATTATCCTGGATTACCTGGGGAACCCAATCAAATCATAAGGATTCTTATTGTTAGAAGGGGGAGGCAGAGAAGGGATCAGAGTAAGGGATCAATGTGCTAAGGACTTGGCCCACCCCTGCTGTCCTGCAGATGGAGGAAGGGGGCACAGGCCATGGAATCGGGGCAGCCTCTAGGAGAAGGCAAGCAATGGATTCCCCCTGAAAAGGGAACAAAGCCCTGCTTACACCTTGATTTTAGCCCAGGGAGACTTCTAAACTACAGAAATATAAGCTAATACAGCATTGTTTTAAGCCACTAAATGTGAGGTAATTTGTTACACAGCCATAGGAAATTAACACACTCATCTCAACATCCTTTATAGAAAAAGAAAATCTGAAATCATGTGGTGTTCAGTTGTCATGTCTCTTTCCTTTAATCTGGAACAGTTCCTGAGTCTCTTTGTATTTCATGACATCGACATTTTTGAAAAACACAAGATAGTCTTTTGTAGAATGTTCTTCAGTTTGGTTTGTCTGATGTTTTCTCTTGCCTGGATTCAGGTTATGTACTTTTGGCAGGGAGCTCACAGAGGTGGTGCTGAGTTCTTTTCAGTATATTACATCAGGAGGCATGTAAGTCTTTACTGGCAATGGTAACTTTGTCGTTTGATGGGGGTGGTGCCTTCCAGGTTTCTCCATTGTGAAGTTACTGTTACCGGTTTCATTATTAAGTATCCTAAGGAGGAGATACTTTGAGGTTGTATGACCACCCTGTTATTCCTTACACTGACCCACTAGTTTCAGTGTCTGTTGATGATGGCTGCCTAATGGAGATTTTTCTCATTCCATCCTTCTTTCTATGTTTATTAATTGGCATTAGACTGTGAAGTAGAGCTTTTCCTTCTCCCACTTACTCAGTTATGTTCAGCTAGTAGTTGCTCCCACCCTTTGCTCTCTGTACTGAAGGTGTTTTGGAACCCCAGCTCCACAGTCTCTAATCTCAAGGAGAACTCTTATGTTCTATGAACTCATTTTCCACTTTTTGATAGAGGACTGTTGGCTACTCTTGCAATGCGGTCCTGCCCCCTCATAAAACCAACAGCAACATGGCAAATTATTTGATTATTTCAAACTTTCACTGTTTGAGACTCCAAAGTGCCTTATCATTTATCAGGGCCCAAACTAGAACCGTCTTGCCATGTTGAGATCAAAAAGGGTTGTTACTCAACCATTGGTATAGTCTATGGAGTCTTTCTAGATTGTAAGAAAAGTCTGGTAAAAACTATCATGGGCTTTATTGTGCTCTTGTGCTGACTTTTATCAGGGGTGAATATGTAATAAAATGAGGTTAGTGTGTACATAGGATTGTGGACTCAGAAGCTCTCTTAGAGTGGTAGTTCTCAAAGTGAGTCCCTGGGATCTGCTGAATCAGAAGTTGAGCCAGGGAGGGATGGAGGGTAATCCGTGTTTTGACAAGCCCCCCTCTAGGGATTTTGATGCTGACGAGAGCATCAAAGAGGGCTGTATATTGCTTCTCAACAATATTCCCCCTTGTGTTAACCTTCATTATTAGTGTAACCTGTCTGTTTACATGTTACTCAACAAGGCATTATTTTCACTTTCAACTCCCCTTGCTAGGACAAAGGTTATAACCTCTTTGAATTGGGAAGAAAGAAATTCAGAATGTGCCTGTGCAACAGTGTTAGAGACAGTCGGTATTAATTCTCCTCTATGCTTCTTAAAACTAAAAAACTCTGTTATGTAAGTACCAAATTGCTTAATTAAGACATTCCTCTCATGGAACACAAAAACCTTCTTAAGGAGTAGGTGGAGACTGCCAAATCTATTTTTAAAATCTTTTAATGTAAGTATTTTCATCCCCAACTGATTTCTCCACTTTCTAAACAATAATTTCTATCCACTAAATGTGAATAGGCCAAAAGATCATAGGATAGACACGACTTTTTGTGATTCATCATTACCATCTAATGCTTGTTCTGAATGATCCTTCAAGTATAAAATTAAACAGAGCCAAGTCATTTCATGTGGGAGTTGTGCTTAGGCTGCAATTAGGATAACCAGCAAATATACCTAAAGACATCAAAAAGAAGTTCAATTTAAACCTCAGGCCCTGATGACTGGCTACAATTCATAGACAAGTGAGCTGTGTGCCCTCAGCTAAGCCTCTCAACTTTGCTTGTGTTTCCTCTAAATTGAGGCTGGCACAAACTTACAGAGCTTTTCACCTAAGTGGGTAAGTAGGTTAAACTATACAAAATTAAGAATAGTCCGGTGAACTACATGGAACCTAAAGCTTGTACAATTTGGGGACTTCTTTTAAGAAAGGTATAAGATTATAAATGCAAAAGTAGGTAGAGAGCAGGTAGGGCCCCCTACGTCCCCCTACCTCCCTGGGAAACCCACTTCTGTAGTTACTTATTTACTCTAAGCCAGAAGCAGACAAAGCAGTTGTTTCCTTTTGTCCCTGTGTCATTGGGTGTGTGCGTGACTGTACTTCCCTTGCACTGCAGACACCTCAGCCTCTGTCTGGCCAGGAGAACCTGTTTGGTGAGCTCACTGCATGACAACAGTGGGTGCAGCTTGCAAAGGAGTGCCTGGCTGCCAGAATGGGCCCAGAGGCTGCAGAATCAGACTTTTGCCAGGGAAAGAAAAAGTGCCCCAAGGCATACGTTCTCTGGGGCCACAGTGAATGGCTTGACTGGGCAAAGCCTTCCCATCTACTTCATTACACTTCTTTGTCTCAGAAATGGAAGGGGCAAAACTCAACTCTTAAAGATCATTTCTTAAAATAGAACTCCATTCACTTCTATCCTCAGGAAATTGCCTACCAGAGACTGTCCAGTCCTGGAGGTGTTCCGAGCTGCTTTCAGGCCCAAGCCTGCTGGGACGACCATACACCGTAGTGGGCAGAAGGTAAACTGTACAGCCAAGATGGAGACTCTGACATTTCAGCCAGGACTTGGTGCTAGGTTTGTTCTTACTAAAACAGAACACAAGAGCAACAAAAACCAAAACAATGCTATTTCAGTGAGTTGAAAGATCTGATTTTTAAGCTTACCCTTCTGAGTATATTTTTCTAGAGCTGTTGAGATGGTTCAGGGCAGTAACAGTGTCCTTCATTTAGCAAGTCCGTTTTACTAGGGACTGCAGAGTACCCTGTGGATTATTTACTCTCTTAAGTGTGAAGAATATTCTGGCCAGAAAACTGAGAGGACCTTCAATTTAGTACTAACATACCTCAGTTCCCTTTTATCAAAAGGAAGTGATTTTTTTAAATAGTTGTTCATTTAATGCAGAAATAGAACCAAAGTATGCCCACCTAGTGTGCTGAGAGTCAATTCTGTGATGTTTTGAAATAACCCAGGAGAGAGGCTTGCCACCTGTGAATGAATAAATAACCCAAATTTATCCAGGCCCATGCCAACATCTACAATAGGGGGGCTCTGGGTTTTATTTATATGGTCATCATTATATTAAGCAAGCTTTCCTTGCTAAATCTTGAGTATCTAAGAAACTTTAATGACCAGTCATCCTACAGCTATATGCTGAGAACCAGCTCTATGAGAAGGCCCATCCTAAGTGATGGGGATTTAGCAGTGTACAAAACACAAAAATCCCTGCCGTTATAGGATTTATATCCTAGTGGGGGAGCCTTAATAAAAAATGGATGAAACGTGTTAGCTAACCATGGTGCCCTTAATATGTTCCACATGCTGTTGTAAGAACTTCATAAGTGTTAAGCTTACAACCTGATGGGGTGGGTACTATAGTTATTCCAGTTATTCCCATTTTATAGATGAGAAAAAAAGAAAAAAGAGAGCCTACCTTGACTATCTGGTAACACAGCCAGGCCTTGAACTCAGGCAATGACTCCAAGACCTGCCTGTGTTTCCACCACCACATTACACTGCTTCTGAGCAGCACACCCGAGTCAAATAGGGTAAAAAGATCTATGGGGAAAAATAAAGCAGGGAGGGGAAAAGAAAGTGTATAGGGGTGGGGTGGAACTTGCAATTTTATAAAAGATTGTTTGTAAAGCCTCACGGAGAAGCTGGCATTTGAGTAAAGACCTGAACCACATGGGTATCTGGGGAAAGCACACTCCAGGTAGGGGCACTAAAGAGGGCAGAGGTCCCAGAGTGGGAGCAGCCACATGGCTGAGGGCGAGGGAGGAGGAGGATGGGTTGGAGGTGGGCCAGAACACATGGTGCCGGCTCTCGAGGCCATGCAAGGACTTTGGCTTTTACTCAGAGTGAAATGGAATGCTGTTGTATTTGGACTGAGATGTGATGTGATCCAAATTGTACCACGACAGGAGGAGGCTGGCAGTGGTGTGGACTAATGGGGCACAAGGGCAAAGCAGGGGGATGAGGTAGGAGGCTATCACAATAAGCATGCAAAAGACAGGAGGGCTTGGATTCCGCCAACTGCAGTGGAGGTGATGAGAAGGGATTCAATCCTGATGATGATCTGAAGGGAGCAAGATGTGCTGTGAGAGAAGGAGTCCAGGGTGACCTTAAGGTGCTTGGACTGAACAACCCAAAGGATGGGAGACTGATGCAGAAGAGGCACAGGGGACAGGACATCAGGAGTGCAACTTTGGGTTATTTCAGGGATGTGAATCACCCATCCAAGGAGATTTCAGTTAGGCACTTGAACAGGAGCTTAAGCGCTCAGGGCATCTGTGCAAGCAAGCAAGCTAATAATTTGAAAGTTGTCAGCAGATAACACTCAGATGTATGAGACTGGCTGGAAAACCAAGGGAGTGAGGGTGGACAGAGATCAGGCCCAAGGCTTGAGCCTCGGGTGACTTCCTGTCCATTAAGAGGGCAGTTCTGTGTTAAGAGGTCAGAGAGATGAGGAGGAATCAGCTAAGCAGACCAAGAAGGGGTGATCTATGTAGGAGTAAAAACCACAAGAGCACACGAGGTCCTGGAAACCAAGAAGGGGGCTTCATGAGAAAGGAGTGACCAGTTATGCCCAGGGCTGCCGGTAGGCCCAAGAAGGTGCAGGCTGAGAGCTGGTCACGGGGTTTCACAACAGGAGGCCCCTGGTGGCCTTGGCAGGGGCACTTCCAGTGCCGGAGACAACGCCTATCACAGTGGTCGGAGAGGTTTCTGGAGATGGAACTGCAGCAGAGCTGTTTCCTCAGACGGAGGAAATGAAAGCACACCAGAGAGAGCCCCCGCCACACGCTCTCCCTGCTACCCAGCCAATTATTATTCTAATAAATGGAATTTATCCTCAAGCTCTGTGTGTGTGTGTGTGTGTCTGTGTGTGTGTGTCTGTTTTTAAGAGCATCTTAATGCTAAATCGATCTTAAGACGTGTGTTTTAGGAGCAGCAGAGAAAGAGCTTCCTTTTTGAGGAGGGTCAGGGTTCCTGCCTCTAAAAGGAGCCTAAGGCTTGGAATACTGAAAGCACATTTTCAGGACATGCTGAGGTAACCAGTTTAAACTTGTCAAAGGATGCTTTTCCACTTGGCTCACAGCTATTCATTCATACTGGTTTTGACCATCCCACTCATTTTATTTAAATTCCTTATTCATTTTCAGGCCTTTCCATATAGGGTTAGCAAGGAATGGCTAATTTCAGAGCTGGCATTTATGATGCCTTAACGGGTAGATTAAGTCAGGTTTTTAGAAATCTTGTTTTTTATCATATTGCCCCCATGCCCAGCTTAAGAACACTCCAAATATTAATACTTAATGACAGAAAGTTGTAAGTTTTAAGGACATCAATTTGGGAAAAACTGGCTTGTCTTGCCAATGGGTTTCAGCTCCGAGCAAGTTCACTATGGATTCAACGTGGCCAAAGAAATGACAGTGGAACGTTCTTGGGGGGAAAGGGTTATACCCAACTTTATTCCCACAGTGGCAGGTCAGTCACTAGAATCCTGTCCACGCAGAGCGAGTCTGCGTGCAGCAAGCCGGTCTCTGCCTCTGGGCCTCTCTGCCCGCAGCCGTCTCAGTCTCCGTCCTCAGCGCTGCCACCATTCCAGCCTCTGCTGTCCTGTAGCCCTGCCACCATGTTGCCCAGAGCACTGGGCAGAGCTCTTTATGTAGAGTCAATAACAACATACTGCCCACATGTGTGTAGTGAGCTAGTGACCAGGGCCAGGTGAGAATCCTGGCCACAGAAACCTTCACTTTATCCACATGGCTTTAGACTGTTTTTCAGTGGTGCTTGTTAAAAATTAAATAATTCATTCAAGCAAAGATTAGACTAGAAAATTACTAGAGGAGAAAAGAGAAAAAGAATTTATGGAGATACTTTGCCCTTGAGGAGGTGGAGGGTAACTCCCCACTCCTTACTTGTGGGCAGTCATAGTGACTTCAAAAGACCATGGTACGGAAAGGTGACAGAAGGGTAACTTTATAATGGAGAGACCTGACAAACACTACCTCAGCCAGGGGACCAAGGTCCGCACCAGCAGTGGTAAGTCAGGCTGACAGCATGTAGGCTTGATACAATGATGAAAATGGCACTTACCTTGTAGTCTTCCTACCCATATCCCTCACCCCCAGTCTGATGATGACCAGAACATCAGACAAATGCCAGTGGTGGGACATTCTGCAAAGCACGTGACCGGTCCTCCTCCGGACTCTCCAGGCCCTCAGAACCAAGGGAAGTCTGAGGAAGTGTGTGGCTCCTGGGGGCATCCTGGAGCAGAGAAGGGGCCTAAGGTAAGTAACTAAGGAAATCTGCATCAAACACAGTCTTTAGTTAATAATAATGTATCACTATTGGTTCATTAATTTTAACAGAGATACCATCTTAGTGAAAGATGTAATAGGGGAAACTGGATGTGGAGTATATGGGAATTCTCTGCACAGTTTTTCTAATGATTCTATAGCTTTTCTAAAAATTAAAACTTATTTTTTTAAAAATTGCTTGAGTGAAAGTTAGACCTCACCAGCGCCATAGCCAGTCTGATGCAGAAAGGGCAGCGCTGGGCAGTCAGAATCCTGGAAATAGGGGCTCTGCAGGCAGGCAACACTGCGAAGAGAGGATGGTCCTGAGTCCCAGCCTCCCCACTCTGGACCCTTCCCCCTTAAGGTAAGAGCCCGTGCTTACGCAGTACTGTGCTAAGTCTCCAACACGTTTTGCCTCTTACCTTCACAGCAGCCAACACTGTGAAGTAGGTGGGTGCTATTATTCGTAATGTTGTTTCATCCATGAGGAAAATGAGACCTTGAGGGTTTAAGGACCCCAGGTCACCTTGCCCGTAAGGGTGGAGCTGGGATGGGCGTCCAGCCAGTCTGGGCTGCAGAGCCGGTGCTCGTTGAATTTGTCATTTGTGTGCCCCACCCCCGTCCCACCTCCGCCCACCTCCAGTTCACTTCATCTCTTCCAGCCACTGAGAGGCTCACACTCTCTTCAACAGGTGTTATCCTTAGCTTCTGATGGCCAAACTCATTATGACCCCGGGTGTCAGCTGCTCTGTGTAGACTGCCCAGAGAACTAGTGGAGGTGGGAGCAGGCGGTATGAGCAGGCGGGGAAGGCTCCTCTCTCTGAAGTAATGCCTAGTTTCTAATTTCAGTGTTGGCCGTGATCCTGCACTCATAGCCCCACCAGGACTTGGGGTGATACTGAATCCCACCCTATTGACTATTCTAGCCCCAAACCTCACATTGTACCCATCTGATGTCTTGGAAACAATC
Organism: Manis javanica; assembly: GCF_040802235.1. Classification (NCBI taxonomy): domain Eukaryota; kingdom Metazoa; phylum Chordata; class Mammalia; order Pholidota; family Manidae; genus Manis; species Manis javanica. The sequence continues at coordinate 91,087,012 of NC_133166.1, forward strand.
CAGACTCCGGGTATTTTCTAGTGGTTTCTATAATGAGCATGAGTGGGCCTACAGGTGTGCCTGAATGAGGATTTGTGATGCTGAGCATACTTTCCTAACCCTGTATTTCAAAGAGGTTGGCTCTCTTTTATTTACAAAATAAGGTGAAATTGTATATGCGAGCCTAAATGAAGAGAAGTAGGCTCTCTTTCATTTCTGCAAAGGCTGTACATACTATTTTGAGAAAGTAATCTGAAACAGCAACTTCTCAAACTGCCCTTTTCCATAAACTTCCTCTGATGGTCAGAAAGTTCATAATTTAATAAAGACCCTCAGAAAGGCTAGTCAAAGAACAGAACCGTGCAGTAATTTCATAAATATAGGGGGCTAAAAGTAAAATATTGCATCATGACTTCCTGCTGGAAAAGTTAAAGCTAGTTTAGATCTCTTGGAGGGAAGACTGCTGCTCTGGAATATGCTGGCTGTTCTAAAAGTTCCCTGAGGTGTGGGATGGTGACAGGGTTTCTTTTTTTTCCCCTCTAGTTATCCGTGTCTTCTAATGTTTCTACAATGGACATGTCTTGCTCCTGGCATAATAGAAATAAACAAGAAAAGCTGTAAAAATAAATAAATAAAGAGATCGTGATGTGACCACGTACAGGAGTGGCTCCTCCTGCGACTGACCAGACTTTGCAAAGCAGTGCCCTGACTTGAGACCTCTGCTGTGCCTGAGCAGGACCTGGGGATGCCAGTTCATGTCCAGCTGGCAGTCTGGCAGAGAGTCTGAGTAGTCAGCTTCTGTGAAATTCACAGCTAACTCAAAGACAATTCAGGGGAAACAAAACAAAACAAAAACGCCGTACAGTCACAGTTGGATCACAGATCGATGGAAGAAATCAATTCCAATCTGGAAAAGAGGAATGAGGGGAAGTCAAAGGACTTCAAAAACTGAGGCTTTCCTTCTGAAGCGTGCGTGTTCATTTCTTTTCAGCTCTGTTCAGGAAAGGACGAGAGAGAAAAAAATTAAGTTGACAAGTGAGGGATTTACATCAATCCCATCGAGTCCAACATTCTGTGGTTATGTCAGTCACATGATAGTTTAGGGTGTTGGACTCAGCTGCAAAGTGGGTCCATGTTGACCCACACCAGGGGTTGGCAAACTTTTTCTGTAAAAGGCCTGATAGTAAATATTTGAGGATTTATGGGCACTGTGGTCTCTGTTGACAACTCCTGAACTCTACTGTTGTACTGAAAAAATAGTCATGCATAATATGTAGAGGTAGAGTGTGACTGTATTCTAATAAAACTTTATTAAAACAGTTGATGGGCAGGATTTGGCCCACAGCCATAGTTTGCTGACTTCTGGCCTAAGCCAATCACAGTTATACCACCCCATTTGCCAGTGATGAGGATACCCAGGCTTAAACCAATCAGAATAAAGCTTTTTCTTGGTACTAGTTACTGATTCCAAGATAGGCATATGACCAAAACTGGCCCAGTCAAGAAGGGGAAAGATTTTTGTTTGAAGTTTGGGGTAGAGGGTTTTGATCTCCTCCCCCCTACACGAGTAAGGAACATGGAACTGATTATTACCGGCAAACAGCCTACAAGTATGAGAGGGACCAGCCTTCAGATGAAATGGAGTTTGGATGACAGAAGAAAAAGATAGAACTTGGATATTGAATGGTGTCATTGGACCACAGGATGATTTAACCTTATTTCCCACCCAACCTCTGGAGTTTCAATTATGTGAGCCCATAAATGGGCTTATTGTAAAAACCACTTTGCTTCGGGATTTCTATTTCATGCCGATAAATGCGTCCTAGCTGATGGGAAATATAAAAATAACTTATGACTCTCAAAAAAGAGTTGCTATCTGTTTCTGTAAAATGTCCTTTCATTTCCATTGTTAAAAATAAACATGAAAAATAGGGACTAATACTATTATTGCTCTTTTTAATTACCTAGACTGGTGACTGTGGCTCTTCCAGAGGGCAGGGAAAGTTTGAATAATGACCTTTAATTTATGGAATATCTCAGTTGGAGGGTATTTGTCTGGATGAGACCCAGAATATGGATGCAAAAGGCACCAAGGATCTGAACTCTGTCTTTCGTTAACACCCTGGGTCCTAAATACAGGTCTCTTCCCTTCATTGCCTTTAAGCCCTAAAATGTAAGAAAGTGCTTTCAAATTCACATCTAAAACCGGAATAATAAAAAATGCTCAGAAACTTTAGGCCTTAGTGCAAAGAGTTTATCAAACACAGCAACAACAAAAAAACACTTGTAAAATGTAAAAGCAGAAAAAGGCACTCTGCATCAGCAGCATCTCGTTTTGAATTTTAGTGTTTCATGCTTCTTGATATTCATTTTAGTTTCTCTTAGTTGTATGACTTTATAGCTGTGGTGGTCTGTGCAGTCTTTTAATAAAATAACTTGATATGATTTTCCTCATCATATTAATATTTAAACTGAGATACAGAAAGATGAGTGAGTTCAGTCTTGCAAAATAAGTACTAAACATGTATTACTCATTCATTCAAAAAGATATTCCTGGAGGCTCGCTAAGAGCCAGGCAGTGTTCTAGGCTTTATTATAACACAGAATCCCTGCTGTCCTGGAGCTTATATTCTAGAGGGCGAGACAGAAAATAAACACAGAAATCTTCTGTCAGGTGGTAAGAAGTGGTAAGAAGATACAGAAAGCATTGGGAGGGCCACTAGTCTACAGACTCTCTGACAAGCCCAAATGTCCCCAGCAATAGCAAAGAGTAAAATTTATAAATTTTCACTCTCCATCAAGCTGATTTATAGTCTTAACAAGGGGGAGTAGACATTTATTAGATAGACTGAAGGAATTCATTGATGATCTATTTCAGTGCAACTTAGTCCACCAGGACAAAGCTTTGAAACTACTTTATAACAATGCTTTTTCCTTTGATTCCCATCATGCCTAGAAAAGTGTGCTTCTGGAGCACTTTTATCATCCTTTTTCCATAGATTACCATATAGAATAAAGCTGTATTACTTATTAGGCATCTACCACCATGTCTGGCTCAGAATAGATGATCAAAAGAATTCATTGAATAAGTAAATGAGAGAATGAGCCCAGCAAAATATTGCAATAAGTTGTTCTCTATAAAAATTCTCTCAATAGAATGAATTTGTCAGACTTTAAGGAATTTCCCCTAGCATCACTGAAGACAGACTGCAAACACTTCTTTTCTCTTTCTTGTCTATTATCTTTTTTTTAAAACATCAAATCATATAACTAAAACCTGCCTTGTAATGACAGTTTTTGAAGGTAAATTCCGTTTGTAGGTGATTATAATACCTTAGTAGGTTGCCAAGAATGTTCTAGAAAGCAATTTAAAATATATTTTCAGGTGTTTTACAATTGCTACTTATTTCATTTCTCATAGAATACCCTTCAGATATAACAACATGAATACTTTGTTTTACAACTGTGAAAATAATGTGTAACTTGCCAAATTTTAGACTCAAGAAGACTAAGCTAAAAGTCAGAGCAAGGTACCCCATTCCCAGGCATCTAGTTATAGGATTTGATAAATAAAAGTGATATTTGACAATTGAATGCAGCTTGAAAAAAATTTAGATAACATATAAAGCTTCTGCTGGGTAAAATTTTAATAGTCAAACAACTATTTTTAGAACTTCTTTTTCCCCATCAGAACTGATTCTCTTTATTCACTAATTTTGCAACAGCTCAAATTATGAGACTGCTGATCGCGAGATACAATATCTAGTTATAAACGAGTGCTGTGAAGGAGGTGCTTAGTGAGATGTCTGTTTGTAAAGGGTGCCGGAGAAGGCCTCGGACCTGTGCTGTTCAACATAGTAAACACTAGCCACTTGTGGCTACTTAAATTTAAATAAAATGAGAAAATTTAAATTTTAGGTGTTCAGTCACACTAGCCATATTTCAAATGCTCAATAGATACACGTGGTTTGTGACTCCTTGTTACGTAGCACAATTCCAGAATATTTCCATCAGTGCAGAAATTCCCACTGGACAGCACTGCCTTAGAAAGTACAGCAAGGGAGTCAGGCTGAAAGAATCTTTAATAAAGGCAGAGAAGCAACCTACTCTGGGAAAAGAAACGTGGATTCTGGGAAAAGTACATCTGATCGCACTACAACAGCTCTTTGGGAGCATAAGTAGTTTAAAGACAAGCTAGAAACAATAGTACTTTAGATATTCAAAAGAGTGACCAAACTTCCACACGAGAAATTATTTGAAAACTGTTGTGTCCCTAGAACCAGAGGTAATATATTTTACACACAGGGAAGTTGCTTAGAGGGAGTGGGCAGTTTTTTGGACGGAGGAAGACGTGCTAAAAGCAATAGCCTCCAGAAATTGGTGTGGTAAGCAGTGTTTTCTAAAATAATTGTAAGTTACCTGGAAAATGTAATACATGGTTTAATTTTCTAGATGGTATATCACCGAAACTAGTGATACGGTGCAGAGGAAAGAAACTCCTTGTAAAGCTGACAAGAACTGAAGTAGAAAGATGAAGTTCAGTGAAAATTGGTGTTCATTGTTATATTTAAGGAAAAATAATCTAAATAAAAGTAACCAAATGATGGTCTCTGAATTACCAGCTTCACATCAAAGACAAAGTCAAGGAGTCATGAAGAATGATCCTTTGGTTCTCATTTCCTGCTGATGGGTAAAGGGGCCTTTCTCAGCAGATCAAGCAGAGAAAAGTTTTCCTTCTCTTTGGCCTCATGCACACTGTGGCAGGATGCCTGGCTTGGTAAGAGAAGCTCTCGGATGGATTTTAGTGCTCTTTCGCCCCTGGCCCCTGCACACCTCCTCTGCCAGATGCCCTGGTGCTAGGCATAACCCTCCAAGGCGAGCTGCGTGAAGCCCTCCATCCAAAACCATTATGTTGCCAGTATGCAAGCTGTGGCTCATCCAAACACAAGAAGCTTTTTCACTCTGGGCCCTCTGTGTCAAGATATAATGGGAAGGCTTGGAAACATCCTAAGAAGAGCAATCAAAATCATCACTAGGCTACCAGGTGAGACAAAAAATGGTGTTTTTCAGCCAGAAAGGCAAAAGGGACATATAGATAAAGCTTATAAAGCCATAAGGGATTGGGAAATGTTGAAATATACTTGTATTTAGCAAATCCTGAAGTACTAGAACCAGGGACATTTTAAAGTTTCATGTAATAAAATAAAAGAAAGTCAATTTTATAAGGCAGGTCAAAAACTTCTAGAAAATACAGGTATGTAAAAGAGAGAGTTGGTTAACTTTATGGATACTAATTCCATAATATGTTAATAAGGACTTTCCAGGGTATTTTTGATTATTTTTTTAAACATTTAAGGTTAGTGTAGTGGGAAAAGCCCACTTTCAAAACATCTGCAGGTTCTCCTGGGAAGTGCAGCCTAGTTCTTTGTAAGGTGGCACTGATCTGATCAGCATGGCATTTTACCTGTTATCACTCTTTTGGCCTTGTCTGTGTTCCAGGGGGAAAATCAACATTGTGGTTGACTGATTAGACAAGATCTGGTTCTAAAAAGAAAGCTTGCTAAATTAATTGTATTAGTTTGAATTTATTTATCAAGCCAATAAGGATTCCTCAGAAAATTTCAACAAGAAAGATTAGAATGCAGATAATACTGAAACTGTTACTTCTAAGATCAACTTTGTAACAGGATCTTAAGGGTCAGAAGTTCTAGAACTCTCCTTTCCTTAGAAAATAGTGAATGTAAGATTAAACCCTAAAAAGCAAACCAACCAAATATAAGCCCCACAATTTTACTCAAAAGGAGATTTTCAATCCAGAGATCAAGGAATATATATCTGTGTGTGTGTGTGTAAAATTTTTAACATAGATATAATCCATCTAAGTTTACCAAGTGTGGGTAAAATTGCCATATTTCCAGAATCTCTCTCCTGGCCTTAGAACATCTCCATATCAATAGGTGTTTCCAAGGGGTGGAGAGAAGTACCATCTCCATATCAATAGGTGATTACAAGGGGGAGCAAGGGCTTATCTGGACCACCGGAGAGGTTGAGGTTGGATGGGGCCCTTTCTGCAGCCTGGTTGTGAGAGGCATGGGTGAGCAGTAGTGGATGACTGCTTGTAAGAAATAAATGGGTTTCTCCCACTTTATTTCTCACTTTGACTGATTTAGGTTTCAAAGGTATTTTGCTCCAGGATTTCCCCCCAAGAGTTACACCAAGGCACATATAATGTATTCATTCCTGTATAAACAATTCTGCTTCAGAATCAGGTAGCCATATTCTGCTTTAGCAGAGATTTTCTAAGTTACTTCCAAAGGGTGTATTAATAGAGGACCCCAAGGTAAGAAAATAGCAAAGGCATTAATAGCCTTCATAAAGCACTGGCAATTAAACCTTGTTTTGCTATGTATTCATACAATAAAAAACAGAACATTGAAACAATTGTCCAAATAATTCAGACCTAAAATACATTTGCCTAAAACTGCTGGGTAGTTGAGGGAAATGTGTAATTTTGGTTTGTTGTGTGAATCACTGCAATAATTCTTCTCCTTAATCTAAGGGGATACATTGAGGCGATGAGAAATTTTTAGGTTAGTGAGGAGTGTCTCCAGATTTTTCTGTGATTATTTGTAGCTCTCACCATAATTGCAGTGGTTCCACATTTTAACCGAAGTCGAATCCAATTGGTGGGCTTCCTGCAAAAGAACCACCAGGAATGTTCGGGGATTTCTGTGTCTGGGCCTTAGGAAAACTGAACCCAGGGAGACAGTTACTAAATTCTGGTCCTCTTTCAGACGCTTCGGACTCTTTCCACTACACTGTTAGTAATTTCCAATTATAAGGAGCTCTTATACCTGGATTAAGGTATCAGACCAAGAGAAAACCATCAAAACCTGAGTGGATGATGGAAAAGGGAGCTGCCTAAGAGTCTGAAGTCACTGTGCACTGAAGAATTAAGAAAGGTAATGTGAGGGAAATGCACCCCCAGTAACCAAACCTTTATTGCTGATCTGCAGGAAAGGAGTCATGGTAAAATACAGTATATGTTATAAGGAGTAGGCACTACATGTTTTATTTAAAGATCCAACTCAGCTTTTTTTTTTTAATGGAGAAGGGCGTGCTTATTCAGTGAGAGGCTTAATTTGTTTCTATACTGTAGTTGATTAATAACTCCAGAGAGGTATTGGCATGGAGTTTCAGGGAGCCTGGGTCACATCAAAATGAAGATAATAATAGCACCCTCTTCAAAGGGCAGTCGGTGGTGAGGAATGAACTCCAGAACCTCCTGCAAGTCTCCCTGAACCTGGCTGGCCATATGCAAAATATTTAGGAAAGCTTCACCGTCGGTAGTGTAATGGCCAAAATTATTACTACATGTTAAAAATGCATCCAAAGTTTCCTATATAAAGTGAACAATTAGACTCTAGGTGCTGAAGAGTTTTTCAGACTTTATAATTTAAATCACTAAAGGTGGAAGAGTTCCAGATTGAAACTAAGAAGCCCATTGTTTCCTGGATTCATTTCTTCCCTGGGAAAGGCAAGGGTGAGGATCTCTGATCTAGGGGTGGACACCCCTCACTTCCAGCTTCTCTTGTCATGCCTGCAGCCCTTGACCCACATCTCTTTCACTGTCTCATTTTCCTATGTGTCTGTCATCTTTTTCTGAGCATGCGTTCCCTCTTCTCTCTGCTCCTCCCGTTTGTTGTGTTGATAAACAAATGCTTGATTGGAGCTTTTCTGTCTGTAATAACTACACCGAAAAAGATGCAAAGGTGGCTGTTCTTTGTGTGTAGGTACACCCCTGGCCTGGGTGTGCAGACAGCCCACCACAGCAAAAGGATCATCTCCTCTTGAAAAATAAAAGGCATGCCTTGAGCTCTGGCCTGGCCCCTAATGCTCCCTGAAAACTAGCTGTGGGAAAACCATATACATTTCTGCATAAAATGGAAGCTTGCCACTTCTGCCAGGGTGCTTGCTTCAGAGAGTGTTGTTTTCTGGAATCCTGCCAACCTCAGAGAATTCACCCAGTCATCCAGGAAACACTGAATCATTTCCATGTATGGACATTTTCCTTTATCAATTAAGAACAAAGGGACGTTGTTATTTTTATCCCTGATTGCTGTTACTTTACATTAAAAAATTTTTATGCAAATGCTGACATAATCAGAACTATCTGAGGAGATTAAGGCCAGGGAATGAGACCAACAGCCCCGTCTGTTGCTGGCATTTAACAGCCAGTGCTTCAGTTTTTAGAAGTGAGTTTGAAAGCCAAGGTGACATGCCAGACATTCCTTCTGAAAGTTAGATAAGGTAATGATGGAGCTCAGAGGAAAAACCAGCATTTCGCTTGCAATTCTGTTTGGGTGACTGGGGTGGAGGGATGACAGTTCTGTGGAGTGATTTACATGGCATTGTAAAAAAAGAAAAAATGTCCGCGGGTGATGACTGAGGCATGTAACAATGGACATCCAGGGCCACTGCCAGCAGAAATACCCCAGGACCTTTCCACCTCCATGACTGGAGAACTTGTGCATAGAACATTATCCCTCACCCGGACACCAGGGGCTACACTCTCAATGAATGTGGCAAGGTGGGGGATGATAATAGGGAAATGCACATGCTGACTTCCTAGAACAAAGGTCCAAGATGGGTTTGAAATCTGTGCCCCAGAGCAAACATTTCAGAAAGACATCTCTCACCAAAGCACGTTACCTTGGGTAAATTGCCCAAACAGACAGGTTTGCAATTCTTGGGTGGTATTTCTGGCTCAAGTACCTTATAGCATATCAGCAGGATGTCAGGGTTGGACTCCGGGCTGCGGCCTCTCCGCAATTTGTGCAGACACTAATGTGTTTCTAATCTTAGGTGTGAGTTTGCACATTTAAACTGAAGTAGCATCTTAAATATTTTTATTCATTTATTTTTTTTTATTAAGGTATCATTGATATACAGTCTTATGAAGGTTTCATATAAGTACATTGTGATTACAACATTCACCCATATTATCAAGTCACCCCCACACCCCATTGTAGTCACTGTCTATCAACATCTTAAATGTATAAATTCTGTGAGTTTCTCTTATTTTTTTAATAGCAGTTTTACTGACATATAATTTAAACAATCAAATTTACCTATTACTTTTGTATTTCAGAATACTTTTTCATTCCCCTCAAATTACCCTCATTTCCCACTGCGATCAGTCACCTACCCCCTGGCAACCACTGTTTTCCTCCCTTTGGGTTACAACTTCTCCAGAGAGTTATATACACAGAATCCTAGACAGTCTCCTCTTTTGTATCTGGCTTCTTTCACTTAGCACAATGCTTTGCAGTTCATCGATGTTGTACATATGTCAGTAGTTCATTCCCTTTTATTGCTGAATAGTATCAAGTTGATTTTTGTCTGAATTTGGAAATAAATGAGATTTATTTGGGTCAGATAGAAAACCAAGTGGATTTTTGTGGCCTTTTTGGAAAGCATGTGTTAGTTGAAGTTAATCATAAGAATACCTTCAAATCCATTTCACCTGTATGTTTTCTCTGAATTATGAGATTTTGAAATAAATTATAAAGCTTTTAAATTATTAAAAATGAAGTACTAAATTAAAAAATCTTGAAGCAGTAGGCAGACAAACCTGAATGTGAAGGAAATTTCCAGATACAAAGCAAAAATAAATTAACTAACTAAAAAATTAATTAACAACTTCCAAGTAAATGTTGGCAATCTGGACACTAACCTGGATTAGACTAAGAGTTCCACAGAAGTTTAAAATTATGATTGAATAATCAATTAGTAGAAGAGATAAAGCAAAAAACAAAAAAAACCCATCCCATCTTTTTCATGTGGTATTTGTAACTGTAAAAAGGAAAAATGGATGGTTCTTAGTGATAGTAATAATAGCAACAATAATTTTTATTGTTATAGTTTACTTGTAGAGTGTGTATTATATGACTGGTGCTGCCCTGAGCACTATGTAGGTCATTAACTAACTTAATTTTCCCAGCAACCTTAGCAGGTAAGCGTTCTATTACTTATCCCCATTTACAGGTGAAGGAACTGAGGCGTAGAGAAAAGTAAGTCACCTGACGGCAGGTGAGCCAGGATTTGGCCCTGGGAACCTGCTCCAGACCTGGACTTGTGCCCACTAGAGCACTCTTAACCCTCGCAGCACTCAGAAAAATTCTCAGACTGGCAGAGGGGGTTGATATGGTCTCCGAGCGAGGCAAGAGATCCAGCCCTGAGCAGAGGCCTCACCCCTGGGCCAGGCGGGTGGCTGAGGTGTGTGAGGAGCCCCAGTGTAAGGCAGTGAGCATACTGTTCACATAAAAGGTTCCTGGTTGGTCTGGCTCCTGGGGGCCTGCTGCTCATTTTTCACCCCAGGTCCCGGTGACCTCTGGGTGATCCCAGGTGCCCTTTCAGAGCTAACATGCTAGGAAAATCAGAAATATTTGTTGAGAGTCCACTGTGACCTGGCATTCTTCTTGCCCATAGGCCACAATCTGATTGGATTGTCATCTATGTTGATAAGTAACCACTGAGTGCATATTGTAAATTTGTGTTTTTAATCTGATCTAACAATGAGTTTATGGACTCCAGAACTAGATTGCCTGGTTCTGAATCTTGGCTTTGCCCCTTACTAGCAATGTGTCTTTGAGCACACTGCTGCCTGTTACAAGACCTTTCCATGCCTCTATTTTCTCATCTGAGAAATGGGGGAATTAATATACCTATTTTATAGCATTGTTTTGAAGATTACGGGGTGATTATGTGCAAAGGATTGACAACCTGGATGGCAATGAGGAGGTCCTATGTATGTGTTAGCGACTATTAGGATCACTATCCAAAAATAATGGTAGATGAAAGTATCTGTTCCAACTTTGGAGATACAGTAGACCAGAGTACTCTGTATCAAAATGAAGTTTGCCTGTAAGATGTTACTCCAGGGCCCTGTTCTTTGTTCCTGCAGGGCTGTGGAGCATTGCACAACCCTGATGGGTAAAAGTACAAGGATCAGGAGGCTCAGGGACATGACTTCAGCCTCTCCAGTGCCCCAGCTGCTAGCAGGGAAAATGTTACATAACCTTTCTCTGAACTGACACTCTAGCAGTCTGGACACTGAGTTTTGAGGTAGAAGAATCTTGATGCTGTTTGTTTGATTCCTGGACAGAGTAGAAGAGAACCAAGCTTGGGATGAGAACATTGAACTTCCCTTTCTTTTCCTTTTCTTCTTCTTTTTTTATTTTATTTTTTGTTGTTGCTGGACATTTTAGAGTAGGTGTCGGCCAGTTTGTGGCAAACCACCTGGCGTCTGTGGCTCTGTTGCTGTGTTCAGATCCTGGTTATTCCTGAATGCCTCATTCATGCTCCATGTTCTGTGCAAAGCCATCCCTAGCTATATCTGTCAGCCCAGACAGGGGTCGATTCCATGCAGAAACTGAAATTTTTACACCCTTGACACCTAATCATGTCTATCTCTTATTGTTTGTTGCCCTATGTTGTTATCATCTATAGAACTATTTAGGGAACATTCATTCATTTAGTCAGTGAACAGCATTTTTCTGGGGTTCTTTGCAGGCCTTGACGATGTGAAAAGTAGGTGTGGTTGCTTGGACAGATTGCATACGTATATATATTGTGTGTATATATAAATCTCTGGTAATTAAAAAATCTCTAGGAGGGACCATAGCCTTCTCTTTGACTTCTGGCAATTATTACTACTAGCCTCCATGGGGAAATGGACAACGTAAGACCTACAAGACTTGCAGTGTTCTAGACTTCACTCACTTCACCCAGCACAATGGACTTGGATGAAAGTACTCAGGTAGTCTCAACCTTGTCTAATGGAGCCATAGAGAATGACATGAGAAATATGCTCCAAGATGGAAAAGGAATACACAGTCTAGATTCTCTTTCTTATTCCATTCAACAGAACATTTCTTGAGCACCGACTGTGAGTTAGAGACTGCACCAGTTGTCAGGGATGCAGCCTGGCCAGGGAAGGAGTGAAGTGTCAGCAGAGGGCTGGGTGGGGGTGGGCTGCTGTATTTCATTCAGAAAGGTGGCACCTAGGCCAGAGGGTGGAGGGGACCCCATTGTGACTCTCAGACTGGCCTGTTCTCCTTGGTGTCTTTTAGACCAGAGCTGATCAGGGCTGCTGACTTATTACTGAGTTTGCACCCTTGGGACGGGGCCTTCCAGTCTGAGGAAGGGGCAGGCTGCAGCTACCTCTGTGAATTCTGGACCACCCTGGAGAGAAGGAGGGCTCTGGGGCATCTGGCACATTCCTCTAGAAGGATCCTGGGACGCAGCCTCTACAGCACACCCTTGGCCTAGGCCAGGTGTGCGCCCATCTGGAGGCGGCGGGGGGAGCCGGCGGTTCGGGTGAGTGCTGCCGTTTGTCTGCCTCCAGAGGGCTGGTCCTCCTTATTCACAGGTGAGTCACACCCTGAAACGCAGGCTCTCTTCCTGTCAGGGCTGAGTCAGGTAGAAGAGCTGATAAAACCACCTGATCAAGGAAAAGGAAGGCACAGCGGAGCGCAGAGTGAAAACTACCAGCCCGAGGCGCGGGGCAGCGTCTCCTGCAGCGGCTGACGGCCCGGCCATGCCTGCTCTCTGGCTGAGCTGCTGTCTCTGCTTGTCGCTCCTCCTGCCTGCAGCCCAGGCCACCTCCAGGAGGGAAGGTGAGTCGGCTTCCAGGGGGGCACTTCGCAGCCCTGGGCTGTGAGCTGGCCTCTCTGCACAACTTGATGGCTGAAAGCACCTCCGGGGATTCCGGGGATTCCCAGGTTGCCCAGAACCTCTTGGAGCGCCCTCCCCCTTCCGCAGCTGGGGCTTCCCCAGAGAGTGGTTTAAAACAAGACTAATATTGTATATAAAGTCCTATTTAAAAATATGAAGCCAGTAGGTTGTGCCAAACTGGGATTTTCCTACTTTAAAAATGTTCCTTCTCAGCTGCTTTTTTGATAAAGGGGCCCCTGTTTGATCAATAATATCAGTAATCAACAATATGTTGGCATATAAATTCTTTTCTCTATGTGTGTTTTTGTCGATGGTATGTTGTGGGAATGTTTTTTGTGACTGAGCACCACAGAGATCGAAAAGGAGCCTCTTTAATAGTCCTTGTGGGATTTCCATTTCATCTTTGGGATGGAAAATGCACCTTGAGTCTTAATAATGCTTTACTTTTGCATAATGTTACTTTTAGTAGTATTGTCACGTGACATTCATTCCATAGGCATTTATTGGGCACCTATGCCGTAGATCATTCGATCTTATCCAGGGCACCCAGTGGCGTGAGAAGTTCAGCTTATGTAAACAAAACTTTCTGAACACCTAGCAACTGCCCACTGTATGCATGTGTCAGCTATGACAACACATAACAGGTGTTTTCCTTGTTACTCAGTTTTACCAAATATGTATATGCTAATTTGCTATATAATTACCCTGAGTTTTCATATTTATATTGCTTCCTGCACCTGATGGCATTTCAATAATCGTTTCAATAGGCCCAAGAGCCATTTTCACACATGTACCTCTGTGAATATGAGACAATGTTCATGTGCACATGGAATTATCTCAGACATTCTATTTTTTACTGTGCAGTCTGGGTGATGCTGGTCTGAATTGTATTTAAAATGGCATGAATATATTAGCATGTGTTTGAATGCATTGATGCAGTCCTTTTTTTTTTTTTCTGAAATCATTTTGGAATTCACTTCCAACCCATCATCCCTGACTACCATTTTTAAAAACATTTATGAAAATCATCATGTAGGTTACATTCCCTTAGAGTTAGGATAAGTAGCCTTAACCTAGTGAGAATCATCCGAAAAGTAAGGATAGTCTCCAAGTATTAGAATTCAAAAGGACTGCTTATGGATTAACTACTGTAATCCCTTGTCTTAAAAAAAGAAAACATGGAAATGGATTTGTGCAAAGCCACACAAGCAGCTATTGGCATAGACACATCTGGTGCTTGATCCAGGAGTTCTTAGGCTGGAGCATGTGGCTCCATTGGTCTGGGTCATAGTTCACACGGGGAGGTAGGCCTGGAGAAGGGGTAAGAAGAGACAGGAAAGAGACTAGAAATGTAACCAAGAATCTGGTTGTATGGAGCCTTACGTGCCAGGCTGTGCAGATGTGTTAGTGCCCTGTAGGCAAAGAAGACTTGTAGGTGGTTTATGGGCAGCGATGGGCGTGGCCAGATTCATTTTTCAGAAAGACCATCATTGAACAGCTTAGAGGATGGAGTTGAGGCAGGCAAGGCCAATGAATGGCCATTGCGGTAATCCAAGTGAGAGACGATGAAGGCTTCTACCACGGTGGTAGAAACGGCAAAGAAGAAACGGGTTACAGAGACATTTAGAAGGTAACATTGAAAGAATTTGGTGATCCAGTGAGTGTGTGCATTAGGGACACAAGGGAAAATCATGAGATGAGGAGGAGTCCAAGATGGGTCCGAGGCTTCCGGTTAGTGTGATTGGTTAGACAGCAATGCCATCAAAGGAAATGAGGACTGAACAGAGGATCAGATTTGCCAACAGGGTTGGGCAGTGGATGAAGAGAAAGGGAGGGGGTTCCTGCAGGGACCCGTTGAATTTGAGATGCGAGTAGAGATGTCCACCAGGCCCAGTGAACAGCTGGAACCATGATTTTGAAGTTTAGAAGACAAGTTTAGAATATAAAATAGGGAGCCCAAAGGTGGAAAGCAAAGCTTTGACAACTTTGAGATACCTGGGACACAGAGGTAAAGAAAATTCAACAAGGAGATAGAACAACAAAGGAGAATGAGAAGGCATGAACACTGAGGACAGAGGAGAGTTAATAAAGAGGAGTGTTTTGTCAACCAATATATGGTGTTCAGATATAAAAATAAGAATGTAGAAAGAATGAGAACTAAAATGGTACTGTTGAGTGTTATTGTTTTAGGATGCTAAGAATCCAAGATTATTATAGGTTGCTAATTTGGTTTCTCCTATGGCCTGATACTAAAAAAGAGATACTGTGGTTAGTGGAAAGGTCCCCCTGGAAAGGTTAATGCTTTCCATAGATTCTGTTATTTAAATCATTCAAGTGTTACAGCATTATGCATTAGCGTGCAGGCCTGGGTTCAAATCTTAGCTTGGTCATTTACCAACTGTGGGATTTAGACAAACTACTTCGCCTGTAATTCAGTTTCCTCAGCTCTAAGATGAGGGTAATAAGTTGTTGTGATCATTACTTGTAAAGCACTTTGCCCATTGCCTGATAAGCACACAATGATTATGTGTTCAATATCATTGTTCCATAACTCACTGGCCTGCCAATACTGAAGGTCAGTATATTGCCTTCTGAGTTTTAAGTGGTGAAATTTTTGAAAAGGCTCCATTCATTAGCCCAAGGAGGTCTCTGCTCAGACTGAGATGAACCCCAAATTTTACCCACTTGAAACAAATGTAATTCCTGACAAGGAACCAAAGCATGTTGGAATTTCAAGGTTGAAATTCCATTTCTTCTCCTTGCCTTTTGTTAACCACCAGACATCATCATATACAGATTCAACAAGTCTGTTGCTCTCCAGAACAGGTCCAAATACCAGATAACCCCGCATGAGATGGTCTCTCACTTCTCAATGGGAAGGTCTCTCCACCAACACTTAATAATAGGTTTAGCCAACTTGATTATGGAAACATTTAGCAATATAGATGCAGTAATCACATGTATCTTTAATTTAGTAAATTAGTTACATAAACATATTTAAAGTCATATAATTTATAAAATAATAACAGAAGTATTGGCTTGTTCATTCATATTTCATAAAGTTATTTATATTCAAGCTCCATCTGTAGCATTCCTAAAACTACTTTAATATAGTTTCTTCTTTGCTTCAGACAAGGTGGCTTGAGAGACAACTCTGAGCCTGCTTTTGATGCTTTCACTAGAAAATTCACAATTTTCAAAACATTTAGAAGATTTAAAAATTCTCCTAAAGTGCTCATTGTGACCTTCACAGCTTAAATACCTTGAAAGGCTTATTTATGACAACTTTTAGTGGTCACAGTTGTGAGATAATGAACAATTATGTGAATTGTGTTCAGTAGCTATTACTGATAAGTACCCAAAACACTGATTGAGGTCATTTCAGATTAATGTGTCTTCTCCCAGAATACTTTATTTTTAAAATAAAGTAATTGAGGAAGTGCCCTGTGATATGAGAAATTTTGAAGACTTACATGTGACCTTTTCTCCCCTGAGAGAAGAAATTGGGAAAACAAAAACCTCCACCTTATATTCAAGTATGTACCGTAAACAGGAGTATAGAATTGAGTTGGAGTATAAGCTGGAAATTTCTATGCAGGCTTAAAGTCTGGGTGTCCTGACCTGCAGGCAGCCACTGGTTTAGCTCCACTGATCTGAAAATGATCCAAGTAGAATGATCCAAGGAATCCAGTGATTCCAGAAAAAAATGTCAATTATAATTAGTATTTATGGTAAAGTCAGGTGCATAAAATTAAGGTGTTGAGACAATCCTGGGGCAATTCTTTCCCACTTAAGTTTTTAGTGTCTCAACCATATTGACTTTTTTTTTAACCTAGAGAAATTCGCAAGAACGAGAGTTGAGTCATTTATTACAGGCTAGTGTAGAAATAGGAGATCCACAGATTCTGGCATACTCTGAGTTAGTCGCAAATTAGACCTAGTAGATCACTGAATCATTACTGGCCTGTTCTAATATAACCCCCAGCTATATGATACAATATTTGAATCCTATCCAAAGCCAAAAGCTGTCTTTTCTGTGTCTGTGGGTGACAGTATGTCTGTGTATGGGCCTCCCCAACAAACACATGCTGCTTTATGTTACAATTATGAAAGAAGAAAAGGATGATGACTCCTCCAACACTGATCAATGGAAAGGCTCGCGTCTTTCCCTTCTGCTGAATCAGTTGGGCAAAGGCTTCCGTATCCTGGACATCTTTAGGTTTGTCAATCATTGACAGAATTCCAACTATTGTTTTCCAGACTTTATTTTTATTCATTATATGAATATGGATCCTCACATTCTAAAAAAATTAAATTGCGGTCAAATTATTTCTCACATTAACTCAAACATTAGAAAAATTACCCAAATCTTCAGCTGCACTTATGTGGGACGTTTCTTATAAAAAGGTTTGCATGTTTCATCACTTTTTTCTCTTACAGCTTTGTAAAATTAAGTGAAAATGGGCTTTAGGGGTTCTCTGTAAAAGACTCTCATTTTATAGATGAGGAAAATGGCACCAGGGAGGTAAAGTAGCTGTCCAAATTCTCACACCTGGTTGTAGCAGAGCTGGACCCTGGCATGTGGAACCCTCATTTATAGATGAGAAAATTGAGAAAATCACTCAAAAGTGATTGCCTTGAGCAGAACCATGCAGGTAGTAGCAGGACCAGATTTTAGTTGCTAGTGTAATATTCTTTAATAAGATACTTCCTTGGCTTATTTCTAATTATTAAGAATTTTCATTTAAACTTGATCTTCAGACTTGATAGAATCTTGCTGAATTATGAGAATGTTCCTTATGTCCCTAGTTGATCCTAGGGACATCTGTGTCCTGTCTATTCAGAAGTCTCTGTATGTGTATGTGAGTCAGCGTAGTGGCCTTTCCTTCCAAAAATTCAGAGAACAACAAGTTAAAACCAAGTACAAGCTTTCATTTGTGGGGCACTGACAGGAGAAGAGATTTCAATTGACCAAGTCTTCTCTTTTTTTTGTTCAACTCTGTTAGCTTTTCACACAGCTTGGAATTGACCAAGTGGCTCAGTTAAAAAAAAAACAAAACAGGACAACTGAGGGACAGTGGCATTGTTCTTCAGGGACTGTTGACATTTTGAAACTATGTATGTGGATTTGTGTCCAGTGGTTCTTTTTCTCTGTCTGTTGGACAGTGTTGGTATAGGTTTTAGAGTCTTTCAGGATCTGGTCAGTTTATGGCCAGAACATGGACTGTGTAAGCTTTACACACACTGCTATTTTGAATTACTGCCCACTGGCTTTCAGCAAAAGGGGATTCCTAGTGTTTAAAGATCACTCCTCATCTCAAATAGACTGGTTTGCTTTGAGATGGCACTGGGTCCTACACTAACCCAGAGCTCCCACTCATGCCTCGTGTACCTGGTAGGAAGGGACCACATGCTGAGGATCTCCGGGGACAGAGGTGAGGCCACAGGTGAGCTGTCCTGGAAAATGAGAGTGGAACAGCAACACTTTTGTTTAACTGAGATGCAGGACATGTTGCTCCCACTCTCTGGTGGTCCAATCCCTGGAATATTTGCTACTTCTCTTCATGGATATATGTATATAAATGGTTGAGTTCCTAAAATAGCATTTCCCTAACTCTTCTGACTTGAAGCGGGACAGTTTGATTCACTGTTTTCAAATGGATATTTTTTTTTTCAGAAAGGAATCTTTAAGGAAGATTCTATAAATGCATTCCATACATATTTTCTCAATATTGTAAATGCCCATGAATTACCATTGTTCTTCTGCCAAAACTGAGAACTGCAATGGTGCGTAGAGTAAGCGGACCCCATATGTAAATGTGCGTATCTTTGTGAAGAGATGTAGTGATAGCAAAATATTTATGGCTAATCTTGCACAAAAATTCACCCCTCATGACAGGTTTAGTGAGAAAGAACGATTTATCAGGTAATTTTTATTTTTAAGGAGCCAACAAAACACAAATTTAAATGATCGAAAGACCACACTTAACGTGTACTCCCCAAAGCATTTCAGTACAAATCAGATTTCCTTTTTAACTTTTCTTTATTCACATTTCTCATTCATGATTTCTTTCCTTTTATCCTTATCGCTTTAGGGGTCACCTCTAGCTGTTCTGGTTTCTTTAATTTTCTTTATTTCAGCTGCTTCTTAAAGGAGCATATGATACCTTTTGCTGGGCTGTGTAGGAAATGCTCTAGGGTACTGTGCTCTTTTAATAACAGTCAAATGTGCTTTCTATATTGGAACACTTTTCTTTATAGATGATCTCACAGAAATATAGAAATTGCTATTTCCGTGGTCAGAGGGTGTGGGGTTACATGTGGGTGATGACGACCTTCATATGGAATCCTAACCGTGAACACTCACAGAGTCTCCGTGGGGTAGCTGACACCAGCTCTCTGGGAGTAGAGCCCTTACAGGTGCCAGGTGCATGAGATGGGGAGGGCCCTCTGTATCTCTTGTGTTCCAGTCTTTTCCCCTTTCCTTTGAACTTAGACTGAGTCCTCAGCCTCCTCCTTTACCCTCAGCTCCTTTGCCCATCAGACAAAAGCTGGCGTCCCCAGCCTCACTGTTCACTGAGCCTTTCTTTCCCTCTCCCCACTGTCTGCCTGGGCACCGGTGGGTGTTAGGGGAAGACAGTCCAGCGTGGTCTCCTGATGTAGTCCCCACCAGGCTGAGTTATCTGCAGTCCACATGTGGAGTTTCCAAGTCTAGGTTGTAATATTTTGTGCTATGAATTCTCGGTGATCATAGGTGACTCCTTTTAAGCCATAATCATTAGGAGGAAAATGGGGTGATCTGACTTTCATTGACTCGTGATGACTACACTATATAGAGTTAGAAAGGTATGTCCATATTTTATCATTCAAAATGGCCCATGTGATCAGAGCACTGACCTCTGTGGTTCCTCTCCTCAGAGCACTTCATGTTGCAGCCCTCCTTCCATCGCATGGGCATTTACATGTACTGGGAAGGAAATGGATCATGCAGGGTAAGGCACCAGTGTTTCTGGATGTGTTGGCTGCAGAGGCAGCTGTGAAAAATGGGGGAGAGAAAACTGAATTCACTTAGAAGACTCCTAGTGTGGAAAGTAACATTTCAGTTTCTCATTCTAATTAGAAAACATATTGTGACATGCCTTGAAAAGATAAAACTAGCAGCAGACATTCACACGTTTAAACTATGAAATTCAAGATCAGTTTAAATTCTGAAATGTACAAATTTTTTTTTTCACCCAAGATGAGAAACATCAAAATTTGGAAAGAAAAACTTCATGGAGGAGGTTTTAAAATTAGAAGATACATAGGAGCATTTTTCATCATCACATGGAAGTATAATACAATAAAATACTCATCTTGTCATCCTGAGTATCTCAGATTTGGAGACTGATTTTTGCAAATAGGATGATAGCTTTCAATGCCTTTGATATCAAACTGATAGATGTCAGGTGTGTCATGCTAAAGACTTCATAAGTCATAAGTCATGTGTAATTTGAGTATTTGTAACAGTAATAAAAAATACATTATAATAGATAACTAAGTAATACTTTCAATAGTTGCTTTTTTTCTGAAAATAAGCACTTGCAGATTTTTTTTGAGGATACTATCCTCAACTTTAATTTTATTCACCATTTTTAATCTAGTTATTTACATTTGGACTTCCTATTGAAGGGCCTCACTGCAACTGATATCATTCATCTTTGGGTATAATGGGTTGTCAGTTTATAAGAGGCTGATTCTTTGACTCAGAGGAAGGAAGTGATGGCCAATAAAGTAATTAGGGTTTAATACTTAGTGTAACTTCTTTGAACAAACAAAAGGAAGAGAGGGGTTGGGGCTGGTGGCCCCAGCTCACCTTTCCCCACCGTGATGTTTTTCCATTACAAAGCAAGAATTTTAAGAAGCAGAGGAAAGAAAGATGTAAAATGAAATATAAGTGAAATGAATGCAGGAGAGATGAAGATGTCCTGGTGGGAAGTGTTATATGGAATGCAGCTGGAAAAGTAGATGGGATTAGACCGTCTTTGTAGACCAAGTCTTCATAGACATTGTTAAGGAATTCTGGTCTTTATCTTAAAAGTAGAGGCATCAGTGACTTTTAAGCAGAGAGGTATTGATAAAATTTGTATTTTGGAAAGGTTTTCTGACTGCTGAATGGAGGGAGGCAAGAGAGGTTGCAGGGAGTTCAGTAAGGAAGGTGCTGCCAGCAGTAGGTGATCAGGGCTTGGTCTAGAGAGGCCACAGTGGAGGTAGATGTCAGTGGACTTGAACTTCTTGGTGGGTCATATCAATAATATTTGGTATTGAATAGAATATGGGCAGGTATGAAAGATGGAGAATTATAAAGCTAGCTTCCAGCTCTTGACTCAAAGGGATGACAATTATGAGTTTGATTTTAAAAATGTTTGTGTAGAGCCTGTGGGACAACTAGATGGAATTGTAAACTGGGTGGCTGGGCATGAGGGTCAAAAGTTGAATATGAAATCTGGGCCCGAGAAGCATCTTGGCATGTCTGCAAACACCTACCATGGTTGTTGAAGCCCTTGGCTTGGATGAGAGAGTTCTAGAATGAGGAGTCACAGAGGTTAAGGACTGAGCCTTGAGGAATACCTGTGGGTAGAGTTGGGGTGAGGAGAAGAGCCCTCAAATAATTGGATGGGTGTGGCAGGCAAGGTCAGAAGCCAAAAGGAAGCCGGATAGCATGGCGTCCTAGTATCCAAGGAAAGAGAGTTTGAAAAAGGAAGGAGAGACTAAGATTCAGTGCCTCAAAGAGGAAATGAGGGGCACAAAATGCAGGAAAGGAGACACAGGGCACATACCTTCCCTCTAAATAAGGAAGAGAATTGTGTCATCTCTGAATGGTTTATACTGGTCTCACCCAGAGGAGCTTACAGGTAACTTATAAACGTGCTGCCGTCTAATTGACTCGGTATTAGCACCCTAAGTGGCTGAACTGGAAGCCGGGGCAACGCTCTACGTAATAGCAGCATACACCGTCAGGTTCCAACATGATGCTCACATTCCTGGCTCCTGAGATAGTCCCACACGCCCGCCAAGTGTAATATCTGTGCAGGCTGCCTGGTCACCCCAAACTGATCTCACGGCCTCCAGCCTGCCCCATCTCCCTGCCCTTCCCACGCAGCCCCAGCCCCGTGCCCTTGGGGATGGCAGGCTGACCAGCCTGAGCTCCAGCTCACAGACCCCAGATGCTCAAGGCACTCCTGGCGCAGAGAATTCAGCCTGCAAGAAGAGTCTCCCACACTCCTTCTCCAAGTATCACATTTCTCTCATGATTCTTTCTGTTCCCATCTCACCCTGGATGTTTTAAGTCGAAACATTAGCCTTTTTTATATTGAATGCCCTATGTGTAGACAATGAAAACTGTGTACTGTGTTGAGGAATTTTCATACTGAGTCCTGGACTCCTGGGAGATTTCCGGATGCTGAGGTTATTGTTTGGCTCTTCTTAGGGTCCTACCGCCTCTCCTCCTCCCCTGTTCTTTCTTTCCTTCCTTCCCCCTCTTTCCTTCTTGCCCTCCTTCCTTCCCTTTTCTGTTCATTTTTCTATCCATCCATCCAACAACCACAGTCCCAACCCCGTGGTAGGTACTGTGGGATACAAATGTGAAAAACGCCGTAGGCGAAGTTAGTCATGCGCTCAGATAGTGATGCCACAGGGTAGAAAAAGGTGCCAGAGCGCAGTGAGGAAGAGGTCCTATGGGCCTTCAGAGGAGGGAGAGGCTGATGGGGGCTTATCAGCAGGGACCCTACACGTCTGCCGTTTAACTGACTTGTTTAACTTCTGCTCTTGAAATGAACGCCCTGGTTGCCTCGTGGGTTTAGGGAGAGTGGAAGCAGGTAGTCAGTCCCCAGGCGAAGGAACGAGCAAACCTGAACGTGAGGAAGAGCTTGGTGCGCCCCAGAGTTCACTCACAGGTTTGTGTGCAGGAGCCCAGTCAGCAGGGGTGAGAAAAAAGGAGACAGGTCGCAGAGAGCAGCAGGCCCGATGGGCAGGGTTTGAAAAGGAGTTTGGATTTGTGATTTTGTTGTTACTGTTAAAACACGAAAAAGCACAATGATTCCATGAATTCTATGAAAAAGGAGCATGTTTTTAAGTTTAGAACAATAGACAGCGGATCTGCTTATACACAGAAGTGCATATTAATGCCAGATTGTTAAAATTTCTGGTAATTGCGTGCAACGTTTCCTATGGGAAATTTAAAACGAGGTCTTGATGAACTGCAGCCATTGAGGCTGATTATTCCATGGCCTTGCTGCAAGTACAGCCCTAGGAAATAGTTTCGGTTTCCTTCCATTCTCCTAAGGATGCAGCTTGGAAACAGCCTTTGCCCTGTGCTTCCTGTCCCAACCTGTCTCAGCTGTGTGCTGGAGGTGGGCGTGCTGTGCCTTGACCCTGAGGGGTCCTCGTACCTCTCTCCCTTGTTTGCAGGGTTTCCAGCCCCTTGGATCTGGGGAGTGTGGGTGGCAGTGGGCAGATAGGCCTGTCTGGCTACTAGGCAGGCTTTTTTCTAAGAAACACTTTGAGGACCAGCGACAGTGTGCTATTATAGTTATTTTTATAATTAATACTTAAGAGCCAAAGAGGTAGTGTACAGCACAGTCAGGTAGAATTACCACCCATTTGACTAGACTGAAGCAAATATGGGAAAAACCATGTAAAATGACTCGGTTTCAGATGTGTTTATGAGAGAATCCACTTGATGAATCTCATCCGTGTAGGTGGGGAGAGAACCCCAGCTGGCAGAGACAAGGATTCCGGGGAGTGGGAGTAAGGGGACAAGCAGAGAGAGGATAGGACAAAATCTTGCAGAGATGTCCCTAGTTTGGAAAGAGTCCAGTACAAATAATAGTGAAATAAGAGTAATGGATGGGACCTGGCACCTCTGATACAGAGTCCAGTGAAACAGGGCGGAACACCCTGTCTGTGTTCCCTCCTAGTCCCTGTAAGCCTGTTCAGGGTCCAAGTCTCATTTTTTCTGTATTTTTTTGTTGCAATGAAATCTTAATTCTGGGTCCCAGACCACACCTGTGCATGGTGAAATGAGGAAAACCTGGATAATGTGAGGGTGCTTGACAAAGCCCAATATATATTAAATGCATATATACCTATTGTCTTTTTCAACAAAATAAGACCCCGGCAGCTGCCTCTTTTGAAATCTTGCTGGCCCATGAGGTCCCGTTGTCCAAGCACTGGTGCCACACCCTTTAGGTGTGAAGTGGAATTTATTCAATGAATGAAATAAATGGACATCTCACTGACTAAGGACAGAAGGACAGGGAAAAAGGAGTAAGAATCAGGAAAGCAATCTAGCACTGAGGTATTTTGAAGAGAAAGGGGATTGATCAGGAAGGGTATAAGAAAATCTATCCCAGAGTAACAGGTGAAAAGTCTGATACAGTTGTTATATAATAATTCATGATAATTTAAAGAGAAACATCATACCCAATCGATAAATGGACAAAACTCATGAATAAACCAGAATCAAAATCGAAATAAAATAGTAAACCAGCATATGGCACTTTTCCACCTTCCCTTCCTCCCCAATTTACCTGCCTCCTAACTTCCTATTTCCCATCACTGCTTTACGTATTTCTCCATAATGAAATTACTATCCCAATATTCTCTTTCTATTGCTTATCTTGTTTATTTTCTTTTCCTCCAACTCACATGAAAACCTCATGAGGGCTGGGATATCTATTGGTTTTGTTTATCACTGTATCCCCAGTGCCTAGAACAGGGCCTGGCACATAGTACATGCCCAATATAGATTTGTTGAATGACAAGATGTGTGAATGCACTTTGATAAATGGTTCTCAGTTGACCTGGGAAGTGTCCAAGACCCCCATCTTTACAGTTCTGTCACTTGCTTACTAGACAGCGTATTTATGAAATTTGCAGCTGGCCCCAAATTTGGAAGAATAGCAAAGAGATTACAAAATAAAAATGGACAAAATTCTAGATGAAAACTTGACAAAGGCCAAATATAAATGAAAGAAAGCATAACAAATTTTTTTTTTAGTATTTCCTCTTGCTTTAAAATGTGTTATAGGCTTGTATTTAGTTTTGTGCATCTAAATAAATCATTGTACTGCAAGTTACCAAGAAACGCTGTTTTCTGGATGGGGCTTTTGTAGAAAAAAGGAACCCCTCAAGGAAGAGGAAAGAGCCTGACTGCTATATCTTGGTATTTGTATTTTTAGGTCATGTCTAGACATGTGGGGACCCGTGAAGTCCTTTAAATGGTAGAAATACACCTAGGGGTTTCCTGAAGTTCAAGAGAAGATTCAGTATCTGTTCATTAAAAAACATTAAGTACCCATGATGGGCCAGGTGCTGTGCCATAGACTATGGCTTCATTTTTCCTTTTTCTAAAGCATGAGATATGCTTTCTTTCTGTTTGAAGAGCAGAGTCAAGTGCAAAGACTTGCCAGAGACACAACTTTATTTCAAAAATAATTTTGTTTGATTTAAAAATGTTTAGATAATTGCCAACATTTAAAAAATCTGTAGATTTTATATACAAAGCCAGATTTCTGTCTGCTTTAAAAACGTAAGTGGAAATGCTGACTATAGTAGACCTCCATAATTCTCACATGACTACAGTTGGCCAGGGAGGGGTGAAGGGCTGTTTCTCCCTGTAGCCCATTTGGTAGAGTCCCCACTGCTCCCTATTGCCTTATTCCTAGTCTGGCAGTGCCTTTTGGCAGCCAGTGTGTCCATGGTAGTGGTTGGACAGAATTGGCCACAGAATAAAAAAGACCAGGCACAAGCTGTACGAGGCCCATTTAATAAGTCTGGTTGCAGGAATATTCTAAAATTTTATAATAAAGACTGTTTTCCAGTAGTGAGAATGAGTAATAATTGGTTTTAGGGAATTTAATCTAAACTTGGAAGATGATTTGAGAAAGACCACATTTCAAATGCATCAACGACAAAAAGGGTAATTCTATGCAAAAGGAGCAAACTATCTGCCCTCATTCTCTGGGTGCAAATGTTCAGAAGACTGGATATTGAGCTAAGTGCCGTGCACTCAAGTGTCAAGCCCAGTGCAGCTTGGTAATTTCGAAGTCCTGCAGGCAAGGCTGGAGTGTGTCTTCACAGAGTTCCCAAGTAAGGCAGACACAGGAGGCCCCTCCACCCCTTCCCCCAGTCAGCCTAGCCCTGGGCTTTAATGGAAACTCATTTGAGAGAGAAGAGGGTAGTTTGGCAATAGGTCTGTAACCTGTTGGGCAAATTCCATAGTAGAGACGCTGGCTGAAGACCTCCCTTGCAGAAGTGCAATGCATCTCGAGGACAGGCTGTGAATTTAAAGAACACAGTTCTCTCAGAGTAGAGTTTACAGGAGAAAGGACAGAAAGAGAGGAGGTCTACAAGAAAGATGATAACAGGGTTGTCTATTTTTAAGACTGCTCTAAATAAATCTATCACGAGCTATCCTTTAGAAGTTAACCATCATCAGCAAAAAGTTTGTTCTGAATACGGAAGGCACAATAAAAATTTTGTAATTGGTTTGACATTGCTCTCGAAAGGCATCCAGAGTGGAAAAGGCATGGGCTTACCGTGTGATCCAGCTGGGCAACCTCACAAGATCGAAGGCTAGCTCTTGTATGTGCCTCATGATGTGCTTGGTAGAAATTTCACAGCACGTGATAGCTGTGTGGCACAGCTGCTCGGGAGCCAAAAAAATCAGTTACACAAGCATTTGTTGGGAAAGATTTGGCTTGGCACCAGTTCTGTTAAAAAAAAGCCCTGGGGGTTTGAATTGAGTGCACACTTAATATGTTTTAAGTTTAATGAAATGTTAGGCTGCATCCGTGGAATTATGTCTAGTCCTGTTGTGAACTGAGCTGTTCAAACCACACTTGAAGTGCCATAATAAATACTGGTCATTTAAAGAAAGATACTGAAAATTAGACGTTGTTCTTAGGAGGGTAGTCAGGAAGAATCTAGAAATCATGGCATGGGAAATGGTTGAAAGTCCTGGAGGCAACAGGTCTCCTGTGGGACCCGAGAGGAGACTGAGGAGGGAGATGTCACAGCTATCTGCAGGCGGTCCAGGGCTTGGCTGATGCATGCCTCATGAAACAATGTCTGGAATGAATATCTGATAAATGAATAAGCGAGGAAGAGAGTAGCGGTGTGTGCGTATGCATGTCATTTGCTAGGGAAGAACAAGAACGGAGGGTAGAAATTACAAGAAGGGAGGCAGATTGAAAACCCCATGCAAAGTAATTTGTAACAACCAGTGCTGTCTAAGGAGGGGCATTGTACTAGATTAGGAAGGATTTGAGAAGGGGCTGAACAACCCTCTATGAGGGATTTATAGAAAAAATGCCTGCATGCAGTGGTAGACGAGACTTGAGAACAGGGGTTAAAGGAAAAGGGCTTTGTTATTGGATAGGCTGGAGAGCAAATTACATCTTCGCCATTTAGTTGTATGATTTTAAGGGAGAAATCTACTACCTCTAAGCATTAGTTTCTTCATCCATTCAGTGGGGATGATAAAGCCATGTTCAAGTATTATTGTGAGAATTAACTGAGCTGAAGTATGAGAAGTCCTGGAAATAGAGTGGGCTCTGAATAGGGTTAGCTGACTCTCCCTTGATCAGACGGTATCAAAATAGAAAGAAGTGACTTTCAGGAACGGCTGTAAGGAAGCTCATCAGACTTAGTCACCTCTGTGCCTTCAGAGCCTGACGCACCCTGGACAGGGCAGCTGCTCAGTAAGTGCTGACATGCATTTTGATTTTTAAAAAAATCAATACTCCGGGTAAATCATGGCCCTAGGCTCTTTTAGACACAGGCTTTCACTGAGGCCATGTGGACAGTGGAGGCCGTGTGCCTGGAGGAAGGATGGTGGGCTTTGGCATCAGAGGTTCAAAGCCCAGCTCTCCCCTGGGTCAGGTATTTAACCTCTGAGCTGCGTTTTTCCCATCCGAGGCAATGCCTAGATCATACGAGTGAGGGGTGAGATAGCCTCTCTGGAAGACTTGATAATCTTTTCTCAGTGGGATCCTTTCAACAATCCAGGGAGGCAGAGAATGCCTTCTACATTTTTAAGAGAAGAACCAACAATCAGAGAGTGAAGGGATTTGCCCAAGAAAAGAGCAGAACTGGTATTGCATCCAATTCTTCCAGCTTGAAGGCCCATCAGCTTTCTCCTCTCAGCTGCAGCTGAAACGTCTTTGGAAGGGTCTGCGGTAGTCCCGGTTCTCTGCTAAGTATTTCCACATGTCACCTCGGTGGCTGTTTAGGTCCCACAAGGGGCTGTCACTTCATGAGACTCTTTGGAACACCCACAGGGTGAACTTTCCTAGATGCTGGGGAAAGGTGATTCCTCATGGGACTGTGGTTCCCTTTGACCCCTGGCTTTGGGAAGGGCACTCCACTCAAGGCACAGTGTGTGTGTATGTGGGTGGGAGATGCCTCTCCAGACAGTCTTATTAGCTCCTCAGCCTTGACCATCCCGGGAAGGACAGATGTTGCATATTTTGAATAGATACCCATCAGCTGCCAGAAGCTGTGCCGGAGTGCATACGCTGGCAATCCAGATCTCCTCCAGCCCTTACACTTGTTCCGTGGGGTTGCACAGGGTTTTAAAAATAAATTTCTTGCAGATATTCAAGCCAGGAATTTTCACATAAGAACATGTAATATACAATTTTTGGTTCCTCTTGAGGAATTGGACAGTTGAGCAACCCTGAACTTATGTTCTCCCTGAGCATTGCCACCAGCACTGTGGAGCTGCTCCTTCCTTTAGGTGGGACAAGGACCCTCACAGTTCTCACGCCCATTTCACCCTCACCTGGCTCCAGTGGTTGGAATTAATGTGTAGTACCCCATGCTAATGTGTATGAATGCTAATACAACACCTGGGAGAATGGGCTTTGAGTTTTTTACTAACGGAGCCTTTCTCACCTGATCCCCAGTCTGTGATTGCAATGGGAAGTCCGAGCAATGCATCTTTGATCAGGAACTTCTCAGACAGACAGGAAATGGATTCCGCTGCCTCGGCTGCAAGGACAACACTGATGGCACTCGCTGCGAGAGGTGCCAGGAGGGGTTTTACCGGCAGAGAGAGAGAGACCGCTGCCTACCCTGCAACTGTAACACCAAAGGTAGTTGGCCAAAAGGGAGAGGAGGGGGAGGGAGGCAGGGAAGAAAGGGAGGAGGAGAGGCAGGCGGGCCAAGAGAGGGTGTTCAGCTTCCTGAACAACTGGGAATCTACTAGACGCTGGTCTTTCAAGGAAATATGTTTTTCTTAAGACTGGTTTGTAGGAACCAGGGAGAGACAAGTATTTCTATGAAGTATGCTGAGTTGTTTTTTTTTTTAAACTACCTATTTGTTTATTATCTTTCTTGGCAGCCTCCATTTCCCCTCTTTGCTAGAAATTGTTTAATAGAATAATATGATGACTCTTAATCCACCTAAAGTTATGTCCGTGTAGCAGTGGCTGAAAGAATCTAAAAACAGGCAGATTTTGGTCAAGCCGTGCATTGCTGGTAGCATGTGCTGGGAAGGCTTATAGAAAACTTGGGGTGACCCCGTGGTGATCTAGACCCATAACCCAGCAATCACTCCTGAGTTCACAAGTTGCTCTTACAATGAGGTTTGAGTCAGACTTGCTCAGCTTTGTGGCGTAGAATCAGCATCCAGAATCTTTTGGATTTAATATTTCTCCCTATAAATCCATGAACTTCATAAAGAAGAATTATTCCATTTTAATGGGCATTTTTCCCTGAAGAGCCAATATCCCCTTAGGTCATGCAGCTTCACTGTGAGTCACTGGAGTTGGGTCATCCCAGCGAAATGACCGGTGAGAATGTAACTAGAAATCTAACTGACTGAGCTAGCAAGCCTGCCTGAAGACTAGGTTTTAAGCCTCAAAATAGACAAGGAGTCTGATTTGTAGCAAACAGAGATGATAATGGAGGCTTTGCCATGCTGTCTCTTCTTTTTCCTGCTTAGTCTCCATTGCTTGCCCAGCAACAACGAGCCTGGTTTTTTCTTTTCTTTGGGGGAATAGATATCCCAGACTCACCGGGAACATCCTGGTAGGAAGTGGGGAGCCCGGTGATGATTTATATCCTGTGGGATAGCTAACATGCATTACATACTTACTCTGTGCCAGGAACTTTTCTAGATGCTTTCCTCCAGTAACCGATTCAATCTCTACAAATAACCCTATGAAGGGGGTGCTATTACCGTTCCATTTTACAAAGGAGGAAAGAGAGGCCTAGAGCGGGAGTGGAGAAACTTGTCCAAGGTTATGGAGCTATGTGGCAGAGCAACGGTTCCAGCCCCAGATGTGCTGGCATCAAAGATCATAGCATAGAATAGAGCAGTGGGCTTTGGAGCCAGAAGGCCTGAGTTCAAATCTTGATAGAACCACTACCGTTGTGTCACTCTGGACATGTTCCTTAACCTCTCGCTGCCCGGGTGTCCTCATCTGTAAAAGGGTGATCATGCTATTAACATCACAGGATTGTGGGAAGATAAAATGAGGTGTGTTAAGCACATGGTAGACAATTCAGTAAATTGTAGTTGATGTTGTTATTTTTTTTCTTAGGACAGAGGTCAGGGTTCCACTGTCCTGAAGCACTGGCTTTTAAAAAAATTATATTCCGGCTTAGAAAGAAGCCTTGTAGAGGCTGAGTATTTGGTCTAAAACTACTTATTAACATTTAATTTATTATTGACATCCTGAAATTGACAGTGAATTTTTCAAATATTTTTTAACAGTGGAGAAAGTAGACATGGTAATGAATGGCCTCAAGTCTCCCAACAAGTGTTTCCAAGAGCTAAACTTGCAGTCCAGAAATTTTGAGGGAAAGTTGTTCCCTTCTATTCCCTCCTTGTGAAAGAAAAAAAAATATCAGAATGGTGTCCTTTTATTCTCAGGGGCATATAGTTAGATATCCAAGAGAAACTTCATGGACATTATTTCCTAACATCTGGGTAATGCTTTGTGCTTCCCCAGAATTCTTCCATATACTATGTCGTCTTCAGTTCTCTAACAGCTTGGCAACCTGCATGTATTAACATGTTCCACCACCCTTAGAGAGAAGAGGAAAATGAAGCCCCAGGGTCTGAGCTGCCAGGCTGAGTGGTCTGTTGGTAGCAGGGGCCCCTCCTGCCATGTGCCATGTCTGACTACACGTTGGCCACACAGATCACTAACCCAGAGGCACAAGTTGGATTCCTATGTGATTTTGCAGTCTCTCAATCAGCCAGAGGATATTTTTCACTTTCAAATAATAAACTTCACAAAGGCATTTGTTGTATATTCAATTTCAAATGCAGAAGTGTGCATCTTACTAGAAAATGCTATCATTCCATGGATGACAAATGAAGCTAACAGCATTAATGATCTCCAAAGTGGTCACAGATTTTGGACTTCACATCAATTTCTCACAAATACAGTAACTAGGCTTATTTTTAGGTGATGGCTTATGGGCTCAGCAGCAGGACTGAGTTAGCTTCAACTCTTGGTACCACACGTATAAGCTCTGGTAACCTTTGGTGGATGCTTTGAAATTCACTCTGTGTGCACGTGAGTTCTTTCCTCCCATGGCACCTAAATTCTTGAGATCTACATGGACATCAGAGATATTGGACTTATTCTCATAATGTAATTTTTTTTTTACCTATCAATGACTCTGACAATGGATTCCTCAGTTCATAACATTTGAGCTATTTAAAACATGTCTTAAATAGTAATTTAATTATTATTGAATATACTTCTTAAATAATAATATTTTAAAATGCAAGTATACATATATTGTTAAAGGGGTTCTTGAGAAGAGGTATATTCTCTTCATTTAAATGTCAAATATTAATCATTTTAGAATACCTTCCTGAGTCCTCTGCATGTAGACTGTAACACATGGCCTTGAAGGGCTTATTGGAACATGAACTTGACACAGGAAGCCGATCCTTGTCAGTCCCTTAAACTAAGTTGTTCATAATCCCTAAGAGTAGCTCATTATTTGGAATTGAGACAGACATTTTTATGTTAATGAGATACTTTGAAAACCCAGTGCTATTATTTTGGAAGTTTTGGAACATGAGATAAATTAGTCATGTTCATAGTAAGAGCCTGTGTACGTCTCCTTGTCACCTACTATGCATGAGACACTGAATTAGGCACAAAGTCTTACAATAGCTGTACAGGGTATAGGTTGTTACCCCCACTTAAAAGACATGATGAGTAAGCAGTTTGCCCAAGAACACATAGCTGGTAAGTGGCAGAGCTGGTATTTGAAGTGAGATCTGTTGGACTTCAAAGCCTGGGCTCTTTTCATGACCCCCAGCATCTAGAGCAGAATTTCCTAGATAATGACTTATGTAACACCATGTTCTGCAAGATAATAATAGGCCTTGCCTGTAAGAATGTCATATAATGTTTGGAAACACTGGCATTAAGAAGTTAAACAAACTTCATGCCTACTGAATGTACTATTAAGCCATTAATCTTTGTAAGATAAAATATGTACCATTTCCCAAACTCTTTTGAACAAAGAATGCCTATTTTCTTGAGATGACTGTTAACACCCCTCAGAAACATGTTTTGTAGGGTGCCATTTTGGGCTATATGGGCCGGACCCGAAAGCAAATTATAGTCTTCTCCATCTTATAAGAATAATTCACTTCTGAAAAACTACTGTAGGAAGCATTTTCTTAAATCAAAAGCATAATCCATTAATTTGAGGGGGAAAATAGATGCTTTTCTGAGTCCCAGATCAATGCCCATTTGTGCTAAAAACAACTAGATTGTATTAAAGAGAGATCTCTCCTCCTTTATGTCACTTATCAGAGCGTGATTCAGAAAGGAGATGTCCTTCTTTGCTCTGTTTGCTGACTGTTGGTAGAGCAGTGGGGGTGGCGGTCTCGTCTCGTTAAATGCTCGCCTGCCTTAGATCCTGAAAACCATCCCGCCCTCCTCCTTCCTTAGCTGTCCTCAGAACTCGCCTCGCTTGGCTTCCACTGTCCTGGGATTTACCTCCCTCTGATTAGGGAAGGTCCCTGAGTTAGCGGGGTTCCATTTCTGCCAGAGGCACTTTCCCCTCCTCTCTCTACGGGCTCTGGAGAGACCTACACCTGCTGAGGCTCCCAGGACAGCCTGTGTGCTGAGGGCTCCTACATCTTCATCTCCAGCCTCTCACGTGAGCTCCAGATGCACATTTCCACCCTAATATGCTACCAGAAACTCAAGTTCGCCATGTCCCAAACTTAACTCATTACTTGGTGATTCATCCCGAAACCCTGCTCCTCCTTTTCCCTCCTCTTTGTTGAATAGCATCACATTCCATCCAGCTTTCCCCGGGGGACCTCGTGCCATCCGGGGGATCCCCGCCCCCCAGCAACCGTTTCCCAGGAGCTTGTTCGCCCCACCCTCGCAGTGGCTCTCACGGGGATCCCCTCCTCTCCTTCTCACCCAGACTCCTCTAATGCAGGCCACCACCTCACGGCCTGGGAGCGCTCCTTTCCGGAGAGCCTGCCGGCTTCCCCTTCCGGCGCCAACCTGCAGATTGCTCTAGAGCTTCTTTCTAAACTGCGAGGCTGGTAGTTCCCTGTTATGCACAGTTGGATCTGTTATCCATCTGTCAGATTTAAATCCCCTAGTAGATAGCATGGGCTCATAGATATAAATATATAGTGTCACACACACAGTAGGTGCTCAAAAAATGTACTTTGTACTATCATCACCGAGGGCCCCTTCAAACCTTGCAAAGTTGACCTGGAGTCTTGCAGATTCTCTCTATGACTGTGACTCATTTATTTCATGTTCTACATGGGGTGTAAGAACCTTTCTATAGGCACAGAGCCAATATTGATTTGTATCTGCTATTGATAGTAGATCCACTACCCTATTGAATTGTATCTACTAGTGAATTAGAAGTTCACAGAAGGATAACAGATTAGAAAAAAAGAAGTAACTGGTTAGTGTTCTGTTGGCCTTGTAGATGATGAATAGCCCCATTATCTCAGTTAGTTGAGATATGTGGTTGTATTACATTATTTAGTTGAGATCTATAGTTATAATACATTATAAGTCTGCCAGTGCCGGGCAGTTAGAAAGGAGGTGAGTTATACCTCCCGCCACCTCCAGATCACCTTTTGTCTCCTTCCTAAGTCTCTTCACAGTCCTTTTCTGGGCATATGTGCATTAATCCAACAGATTTCTGGGCATCTGCTTTGTGCTGAGCGCTGTGCTGGGCTGGGGGTGCAGCAGTGAGCATAAGCTGAGGTCGTCATAAGTAAGCAGGGCCAAGGACTGGAGTAACCGTAGGATGGATATTTTAGGTATGGAATCAGAAGATTTCTTTAGGGAAGGAATATTTAATCAAGACCTGAGTGCTGAGAACGGGCCAACTAGAAGTTCCAGGGCACAAGCATTGCAGGCTGAGGGAGCAGCACATGCAAATGCCCCACGGAGGGAAGCAGTTTAGCAAATCTTAGGAGCCAGGAGGAGAGCGGGGGAGCTGCGGCTTATGAAGGAGGGTAAGGGATGCGGTTGGAGAGGCTGAGTCTTGCCGGCCAGGATACCGAGTTTGCATTTTATTTTGCTTCTCGTGGGAAGCCACCCGAAGACTTTTAAACAGATGAGTAATATGAACGGAATTCCCCTTTTAAAAGAGTGCTCTGGCTTCTGTATAGAGCATGGAGTGTGGGGAGGCACGGACGGAGGCAGGGAGGAGAATGAGAGTCGGGGTCCAGGTGCGAGAAGGTGGGGCTTGAACAGGAGGAGGTAAGAACTGTCTGGATCACAGGGTAGCACGTGTTTTCCCAGACACCTCTTGTCTTTCATCAGCGCTCAATCGGAGACGGCCTCTTTGTAAGGAAGGCATGTCTGTGAGCGTTCACCGCAGGACAAGTACTCTAGTGAGTAAGCTGGGTCAGACACCCGGGTCCTTCGTTCCTCACAGGAGGTGATGCTCCAAGGACGAGAATTTCTACCACTTGGGCAATTAGAGAGATTTCTGGTTATGAGGCTGTTTGTGCTCCTAAAACCCACATCCCAGGGACTGCCCCTTTATAGATGGCTTTAACCTGCCGGAAACAAGCAAGGGCATGCTCACCCCCTCACTCCCTCTTGGAGAGGGGTGCTGTGCTCATTCACAAATTTTCCTTCCTCGATCTGCAGGATTTGACAACTACTTTTCAAAAGCAGTGACTTAGCCACTACTTGATGTTGACGTCAGAGCAGATACAGAAATAAAAATGCTCTCAGGAGTAGTTTCCTTTCTTTCCCTGAAGAAGCCATCCTTGGCTGTCAGAACTGTCCCGAGTGGGCAGACAAATACCCAGATGACATGAGAGAATTGCAGGCAGAAGGTGGTGGTAATCGCTTAGCATGTATTGAGCTCCACAAGGTGACATAAGGCTGTATAAATCAAATATGTCTTTTTCTTCTGCCCCTTTCCCTGCCTTGTTGGCTGTAGGTTCTCTGAGTGGTTGGTGTGACGACTCTGGACAGTGCAGCTGTAAGACAGGTGTGACAGGAGACAGGTGTGACCGATGCCTTCCAGGCTTCCACACACTCACAGATGCTGGGTGCATCCCAGACCAAAGCCTGCTGTAAGTGCCTACACTCGTGACCACTGCTTCTGCCGTGAACAATGACAATTATATGAACACTAGTGACCACGGACCTTTACTGAGCACCTACTGTGTGCCAGACACTGTTTTGATGACATCATATGGGCTATCTCACTGAATCCTTACAATAACCCTAAAGATTAGCATTATATTCGTGTTAACGGTAAGAAATGTAAATCAGAAGAGGTTTAGTAGTAGTCCAACATTACTGGTAAGATGACCTCATATTTGGGCCCAGAGTTTGGGCTCTGGAACCCGGGCTCTTTACTCTGACAGTTGCCCCCATTTAGATGACCTAGGATGGAGGTTAAAAGTCCTTCAAACTCTGACCTGGGAATTTGGAGTTGAAGAACTCCTCTGTATAATTTTAATCCCCTTGAGTTTGACACATCCTCTAATCCCTCCTCAAATCCTTTTTTGGAAGAGGACAGAGTACACCTGGTAAATCACATAAGCAAGCCGGCAGGTGTTGGGATGGCTGGAGTTCGGGGGAGCTCAGCAGTGAAGCCATCAGCTAGGAGGTGACCCACAGAGGAATCACCTGCTGGTGCCTACCTTCCCGCCCCTGCCCACAGGAGAGCCACCGTCCAGCCATGCTTGTGCTGTCCCAGCTATCCTGGCCCCGGGTTCTCTCAGAGACCCTCCCTGGGCCCAATCTCCCTTTCTAAACCTTTTAAAACATGAAGTAGATCCTACCACCTCTCACTCAGAACCTTCTGTTAGCTTTTTTCCCACTAAGAATGAGACCCAACCTTCTCCTCCAGACCCGGAGGGCCCTGCAAGACGCTCCCGTCTGCTCCACCCTCAACAGTAGGCGCCTGCTGACTCCTCACCACTCACCCCGTCTCCCGGCACTCCCGCCTCGCCAGCTTTCCTTCCCTTCCTCAGAGGCCCCAGTAAGCGACCTCAGCCCTGGCCTGGAGCCTGCTCCCTTCCCGCACAACCACCCAGGCCTTCACGGGGCTCCATCCCCACCTCAGCCTTCTCCGCAGAGGCCTCCCCTGACCGGTCCCCACCCCTCCTCATTCTGACTCAGTTTTACTTCAACTCCTGTTTTCTGTATGTATTTATTTGGGTCTCTCCCACTAGAATGTAAGCCCCATGTTGATTTTGTCTTGTTCTCTGCAGTATCCCTGGTGCCTAGAGTAGGAAGAGGCCGCAGAGAGGGCGCCAGCTTGGCTACAGCCCCCGTGATGCTTTATGCCACTAATGCTCACTGATCTGCCTGCCTTGAGACTCCTAAAGAACGGGGGCTATTTCCCATTTCTTAGTGTCCATGGTGCTTAGTAACCAGTAGATGTCAAATAATGTTTATCAAATGGCCTGGATAAGTGGACTTAAAT
This sequence comes from Manis javanica, assembly GCF_040802235.1. Classification (NCBI taxonomy): domain Eukaryota; kingdom Metazoa; phylum Chordata; class Mammalia; order Pholidota; family Manidae; genus Manis; species Manis javanica. Next base: position 91,123,696 of record NC_133166.1, read on the forward strand.
GGGAGAAAACCATCTGGATTGAAAGGTGAACACTGGGAAAAGAGTCTTCTGGAAGCCTAATTGGATAAAGAATATGAGAGAGAGAGGGAGGAGTTAAATCCAGGCCTGGGTAGGATTTGCATGGGGTTATAGGGCAGAGGAGAAGTAGATCAAGGAGAGAGACAACAGACTTGGTTTTAGATGCATTAAGTGTATCCGTAGGATCGTGTGTCAAACTGAGTGACAGAGGCCAGTGTTTTGACTAGTCAGAGACCATGCACTCGTCACTAGTCAGAGCATGGTCTGCCCAAGACAAGGAGGTTGTGCCCAAATGAAGTAATGAAAGTGCTGATTCCTTCATTGAGAAAGTCTTGCAAGCAAAAAAAAAAAAAATCAGTCAAACTCAGATTCCACTCCTAGGTGTATACTCAAAAGATATATAAAAATATGTATATCTGCACAGAAACTTGTACACAAAAGTTCACAGCAGCATTATTCATAATGGCTAAAAAATGGAAACAACCCAATTGTCCCTCAGCTGATGAATGGGTAAACAGAATGTACTATATCCACATGATGAAATTTTATGCAGCCATACAAAGAGTGAAGTACGAGTATGTAGTGGGATGAACCTTGAAGACATACTAAGGGAAAGAAGCCAAACATCCAAGGCCATTTATGTATGGCATTTATGGGAAATGTCCGGAATGGGCAAATCCATAAAGACGCAAAGTAGATGAGCTGTTGCCTAGGGCTGAGGGGGAACCAGGGGCTGATTGCTAAAGGGCACAGGGTTTCTAGAGTGATGAAAATGCTCTAAAATTGATTGTGGTGATGGTTCTACAACTCTAAGAATCTAATTGGGTGAATCGCGTGGTATGTGAATTACACCTCAACAGAAGTGTTACCAAAAGAAAGAATAAAATAAACTAAAATAGCAAAGAGATAGTGAAAGAAGATATCACTGAATTGAACAAGAGAGAAACAAATGATAAATTTAAAAAAAAATGTCAGCTGAACCCAACAAGCAACCGTTTAGTGATGAATGTGGTTCACATTCTGGTATGCAACCCATCCTCTCTTTAGGGGTAAGTCACAGACAGTTCATGGACTAGCTTCCGCCTGCCGACCCTACACTTTAAAGAGCATGGATGTAGACAAATGAGTCCTTGAAGGGTCTGAGAGAGGTTAGCATGGACAAGGAGGGCTAAGAGAGGCCTCACTGAAGATGAAAGATTTACTCAAGTTTGTGACATTTGCTTACGAGCGCTCCGTCTTTATGTGTGTAGTTGCAAAGCATTTGGAAACCCACCCCTGATTTCCTTGTTTTTTCCTTTTCTAGAGACTCCAAGTGTGACTGTGACCCAGCTGGCATCTCTGGGCCCTGTGACACTGGCCACTGTGTCTGCAAGCCAGCTGTCACCGGAGAGCGCTGTGATAGGTCTGTGTGAGCTGGGGGACTACTGACAGGGCAGGGACAGTCCCTTGGCAACTAGCATGAGAATGGAGTGCAATTATGGAAAAGGGTCACTTAAACCAGTGTTGATGACTTTCTTCCTGCCCTCTGTCCTCAAAAACTAGGCTTTTTCTTAATACAGTTGAGCCTCCAAGTCTCTCTGGACTCCTCGTGCTTCTGCTGTGGGCCCTTTGCCTTCGTTTACATGGTGGCAGAGGCACAGGGCTCCAGGGAGTCTCTTTGCCAGCTGGCTCCAAGTCCCGGGTGCTCTGGATACAAGGTGGAATGCAGTAATGAGGTCACGTGGCTCGGCTGTCCCAGAAAAGGCCTGGCTTAACTCAACATGTTGGGCAAATCCTAGTGAGATGGAATATTGCAGCATATGGCCATATATAACCGTCATGTGCAGTAGAGGAACCACCCGAGGCTGGCATGGCGGTTACATGCACGCACACGAACTGGGGGAGAGAGGCGTGAGCAAGTCCTTTGGGCACCGAGCCATGCTGGGGCGGGTGGTGCGATAAAGAGTGAGCCATCCTTGGTTGCAGCTTGCAGAACATTTCTTAAGTACAAACAGCTCAGGCTTAACACTTTTCCCTCCCCTGAGATTGTTGTGAGCAGAGGAATGGGACATCGGGCCCACAGGTAAAGGCTTCTTCCTCATTGCCTTAGAAGTCAGAAAGCAGCCCTTTGGTGTTTTGACAATTCCTTTGGACAGAGGAAATGCCAGGCACATTCCTAGTTTTCTTTTTCAGGGAGATGGGGTTAAATGTTAAAAGAGGAGTCCCTTTTTAAAAATGTTTTTTAATTTCAAATTGTAACACAAAAATGGAAAGCCACATAAAACAAATGCTGTCTGCACCACCCATTATATGAAATAGATCTTGGCGAAAAATGTGCCATTCCAATGGTGACACCTTCCCTCCTTCCTAGAAGTGACTGCTATTCTGACTTCTCTGGCAGGCACTTCCCTGCTTTCCTTCATCCTTTCTTATCCAAGTCCATCCCTAAACATGATCCTCCGGTGCTGCCTGACCTTCTTTAGTCTCCTCCCCTCCCTTCCCTCTCCCATCCCTCCCCGCCACCCTTTCTGTGCCGCAGCCTCCTTCCTTCCCTCCCTGCTTCTGTCCTTCCTCCTTTTTTTCTTCCTCACTTTTTAATCTCTTTTAATCTACAGGTTTCCTCCACAGAAACCATAATGATTTTCTAAACCCTTGCTCTGTAGGGAAAACACAATGCTTATTTATTTACAGCTGTTCTCGGAAGCAATGTCGCCCCGGTTACTATCACCTGGATGGAGGAAACCCCAAAGACAGTACCCAGTGTTTTTGCTACGGGCACCCTGCCAGTTACCACAGTTCTGGGGACTACTGTGTACTGTTCACAGCTACCCTGCTTTTCTGTGACTTTGCCCAGTGAACATACTCCTCACATACGATCCAAGGGATTAGACTCTATGATTAGAGGCAGATATCCCTGAGTTTGAACCTTGCCTCGGCCACTTACCAGCTGTTTGACCTTGAACAAGTTTCTTAACCTCTCTGGCCTTGGTCTCTTTATCTAAGGAAACTGGAAATAACAATCCTATCTCATAGGGGTGCTGTGAGGATTAAATGAGAGAGCATACAGAACGTGCCTGCATATCATCAGCACTAAATAAATGATAACTGGAACTATCCGTATTTCGCATAGAAGATGTAGTGAACTTGAACAGAGAAAAAAAGCAAGTCCTTCCCAGCTCCTTTCCTCTCTGGGACCCAGCATCTGGGACTTGTCTAGCAGCTGGTCCTCCAAGAAGCCACTGGGGAGTCTGAGCAAGCAGAGGTGGATCGCCAGCCTACCCTTGGCTTCTGTGGAGGGCCTCTAGCTGTCTTTCTCTGGCATATCTTCTGCTGCCCCTTCCCCTGGTGGGCCAGAGCCTGGACACAGGTGGCAGGGAGGGTGGGCAACACCTAGTGGTCTTGTGGGAGGGACAGTGCAGCTGAAGAGGGGCTGGGGCTGGGGCTGCAGCATTTTCCTTTCCTTTCCAAGCCTCCACTGCCCGCACTCTGTCCCCTTTGAAACCTCGTCCCAGGACAGGGCCAGCGCTGCCTATCTCTGCCCAGCCCTCCCCCTCCTGCCTGTGCAACCTCTGCTCACTTCCTCACCCAGGATGGGAAAGTCGCTATGTTTCTGATGCTCTCTCAGTGGGGGACTGGGATTGCGCCCCAGGTGTTCTGAGACTGAGGGTGCCACTTAGTATATCCCACTTCTGGGAATTAATAGGGCTGGGTGAGAGAGAAAGAAAAAAAGATCAGTCATCATATTCTTTATATGGAATAAGAAATAACCTGTAATATCATCCTGATTTCTAAAATGCTGCTGCAGGTGTCGCCCCGGTTACTATCACCTGGAAGGAGGTAACCCTGAAGGCTGTACCCAGTGTTTCTGCTATGGGCACTCTGCCAACTGCCGCAGCTCTGGGGACTACAGTGTCCACAGAATCACCTCTACCTTCTCTCAGGGTAAAGTGTTCTGTTTTCTAAGACTTGGGTTTTAACATTGTACAGGGCTTTGTGCTTACAACCACCTCCCCATTCACAGGGTGGGAGCCTCAAGTCATCTTTAATAACTCTTGTAGCTTTTAATGTGCATTATTTTGTCAGGGCCATAAGGCAGACCCTAGGGTCCTGCAAAAGTTACAGCTGAATGGTTTACTCATACCAGCCTATGAATAACTTTAAAAAATAACTAAAAAGAGACTGGATATTCATCACCCTGCATTTCCCATCCCCCTCTTTTTAAACTACAAAAGAATTATTCATCTGAATTGGGGAGGTTATGAGAGCCTTCCTGGAATTCACATTCACTGGTGATACTGCTTTCACATACAGGAAATGGGTTAATGTATGTGAAATTAGTTACCTAGCTACAAACTATAAAAATATGGGAGACTGATATCATTTCAACTGTTAAGTCTGAGTTTCTCCTTGAACATACTGGCCCCTCTCACCTCACTAAGCCATCCCCTGTTTATGCAGATGCAATCATTACAGGCAGATGAACATGTGCTCTTTTATTATAAGAGTCACGCTCAAAGACAGGAAGTCAAAACAGCTGTGGAGTGGGAGTGGGCAAAGTTGAGACCCAAATTGAGAGGTGCATGGGGAATTTTGATGACTGTACATTAATGTGGAAATATTTTTTTAAAAACCCTACTTACTACTCACTACTCAGTTTTTCTGGCAAGCATTGCCTCGCTTAACTCAATAGATGAAGAGTTTTGTCCCGAGTGCAAAGTTTTATTTGTATTTCAGATGTTGATGGCTGGAAGGCTGTCCAAAGAAATGGGTCTCCTGCAAAACTCCAGTGGTCACAGCGCCATCGGGACGTGTTTAGCTCGGCACGACGGTCAGACCCTGTCTATTTCGTAGCTCCTGGTATGTATGTATTTTTCCTACAGAAGATGACTTTCAAGACTAGGAAGTCAGGACAGAAACATGGACTTTGAAAATGTGTTCATATCACTCAGTGTTCTGAGCCAGTATCTCCAGAAGATGGTTGGAACTTAAGATGCATGCCTCGAAGTCACCAAGATATGGTGCAATAGAGCAGAACTTGGTGTCCAGGTGGTCAGACCCTGGTTGCTACTTTACTCAAATGGGAAGTTTCTAGATTTTCCACCAAGGCAGGAAATTAGGGACAGTAATCAAATCTGTGGGTCTATTGAGAAGCAGATGGAAAAGCAGAAACAAGGCATTTCTTAAAGCTTTAAATACTTGTAAGTAAAATAAACAAACAAAAACATTAGTCAGTGGTATAGAAAAGCCAGATGGGAAAGCGCTGGCTGGAATCCTAATCCTAGTTTATATCCTTAGCTAAAGTATGATTCCTGGGCAAGTTGTCCTCTGAACCTTTGCAAATTTCAGTTCTCTCAGCTGTTAAATGGGAATAACAATGCCTCCCTGCAGGAATTATTACCATCAAATGTGATGATGTCTGCAAACAATAGAGCATTACATAGCAAATGGCACTGCTGCCGACATAGCTGGAATTTTTCCGCATTGGTCGGTCATACGGGCCCTGCTATGAATCATCTAATAGATGGAGTTGTCTTATAATGGAGCCCTTTTAGCATTTCAATAACTAACCTTCCTTTGTAGCCAAGAATCATATGGCCACTTCCAGGGCCAGGAACTGGCTCTCAAGAAGGGTGGTTTGGGGCAAAGTGATGGGTTGATAACATAGAACTTCAACAGAAATCGCTAACATTAATGCAAACTCACTCATTGTTTACTTCTGCAGTGTCACAACTGATCTCAATCTTTTCAAATTCTATTTCATAGCCAAGTTTCTTGGGAATCAACAGGTGAGCTATGGGCAAAGCCTGTCCTTTGACTACCGTGTGGACAGGGGAGGCAGACACCCATCTGCCCACGATGTGACCCTGGAAGGTGCTGGTCTACGGATCACAGCTCCCTTGATGCCCCTTGGCAAGACACTGCCTTGTGGGATCACCAAGACTTACACATTCAGGTAAAAAGAGAGACTATGAGGGGGTCAAATAAAGCAAACTGTGATTGAAGCCCAGTTCCTCTGTTCATTCACTCGATCATCATTCATTCATTCCACAAGCTCCTGTGAGCACCGTTTACATACCAGACATGGTGTTATGTGCTGAGACAGGACATGATTACTGTCCTCAAGCCCCCGACAGGCTGGTGGGGAAGAAAAATAAACAGAGAGCAAAATAAACAATGCATCTTGTAAGTGATGAGAAAGACAGGACAGACACAGGTGTTTGGAACACGCATGGGAGACACAGCTAACCCACACTGGAGCGACTGAGGAATGCTTACCAAGAAGACAGGGCAAGGGAAGAGCAGCGCATTAAAGAAACAAAAGGGGGGAAGGTTAACAAGGCAGAGCAAATATCATGCTTGAGGAAGATTTGTGCATTTAGGAAATTCCAGGTAGTTAGAATGACTGGTGCATCGAGTGGGGGAAAGGAATACAGTGAGAAGTGAGGTCAGAGAAAGAAGTCACAGACAGCCCTGTGTGTGTCCAAGGAGAGTGCGTGTTATCCTGTAGAAGTTTGAATGGTGGGTGCAGAGGTCGGGGGAGGGGGCTGTGTCTGCTAAGTGCGCTCAGTGCTGTGGTAGAGGCTGGATGACAACTCAAGAGGAAGAAACATGGTCTCTGCCCTCTGAGAGCTCATGGTCCAGTAGGATACACGTCATGTCAAAAAGCAGGCACCATACAGTACAGTCATCACTTCAGGGGTGGTGCCTACTCATCGGATCTCAGGAGTGGGGGAAGAGTGCCTAATTTGGCCTGGAGGAGTCAGGGAAAGCTTCACCGAGGAGGAAACAGGGGCTGAGAACAGGAAGAAGCACAGGGCTTTCCAGGGAGAAAATCAGGGGACAACCTGTACCTGGGAGTATATGTGGGGATGTGGAAAGGTACAATACAGGGGGAATGGGCAACAGACAATGATGGCTGGAACATAGTGCGGGTGAGGGAGGTGGGCAGATAAGGTTGTAAAAGTGGAAAAGGCCCCATCATGGCAGGCCTTGCAGGTCACATCAAGTTGCTGAGATCTTGCCCATGCCTGCAATATGATGGAAAGGCACAGACTGGAAGGTGAAGCGGCATGATCAGGTCTGAATCATGCTGACTGGGTGCAAATACCATGTGGAGGATAGTTCAGGTAAGGTCCTTAATTGGACCATCAGGACATATTCACAGTGGTTCAAGTGAGGTTGGTGGGAGCTAATCTAGGGCAGAGGTAATGGGAGTAGAGAATAGAAGACCCACAGCCCACATGCAATGGGTACTTAAGTAACCGAGTGTAACTTAGGCCAGGGATACACACCCCCTACCTGGAATACCATTCCCACCTTCTCAGCATGAAGTTACTCTTTGAGATTCAGCTTAGAGGTTCAGCTTTCCTTTGTGTTAGCCTTCTCAGAATCCCGTGGGTTCCTGTGGCATCCTGTACATGCATTAGCTGTAGCACTCACAGCGGTGCCGTGTAATTATTCGTTTACCCACCAACCCTGCTGGCTGGACGCTGATCACTTCAGCCTAGTCGTCTTTGTATCCTAGAGCCTAATACAGCTTCTGGCCCAAACCAAGGGTACGGGAAGCTTGTTTGATGAACCAGTGAATGAAACAAAAGGAATAGCGCTGTTCCTTGGAGAGCTTTTCTAGTGAAAAACAAAACAAATATAACAGAATATCACAGGCCTGGTGATGTGATGACGTGAGGCACTATGATGTCAAATTAAGAATTATTAGATGTGGACAGTGCAGAGGGTAGAACTGACTTTTGGAAAGAGTCAGTGAAACATGCTCAAATAACAAATCGCTTAAAGAGCAGAACCCAAAATGGATGGTAGCTCTTGAGGATCAGAACTTCTTGAGCTCAGAGATTATTTCTGATATTAGGTTTTACGTGGCTGCAGTTAGAAAGTGATCTCTAAGGACTTGGATCAGCACTGGATGGCATGACCCTTGGAACTCAGCTTCCTACCCCGGGATGCCCTCCACCACACCCTGTGGGGTTTGTGCTCCCCAGGGATTGAGAGAGCTTCCAAGTTCGTGCCTGCATAGACGTGGCAACCAGTACTTCATCTGTCAGTAAAGGGGCTCAGCTGTTCCCACATTCTCAGGCAGAGTGTATCAGGTATACAAGTTACAACTTTTGATAAGAATTGGGTTTTTAAGCTATTGGTCTTAAATCACGCAGATTAAATGAACATCCAAGCAGTAACTGGAGCCCCCAGCTGAGTTACTTTGAGTATCGGAGGCTACTGAGGAATCTCACAGCTCTGCGGATCCGAGCTACATATGGAGAATACAGTAAGTGACTAAGAGACATGAATTCCTCTCTTTTAAAGATTTAGTTTAATTTGTTTCAACTCTCTAAGGTGGTGACAGCCTCCAAACAAGTAGATAAACTCCTTGATGGTTTTGATAAAGAGTCTCCCATTGGGTCTAAATTTTTGTATTTGAGAAAAAGTTGTTGAAAACAATGTTTCTCTAAAAAAGGCAAGCACTAATGAAAAATGAATGATGCTATCCTGCTTAAAAGAGTCTGCAAATTAAGTGAAAGCTGATTACTAGCCGAAAACCACCTATAACAAACAGGCATGCTCCCTTAGCTAGGAAATGGCATTTACAAGGCCCTCTTCCTTGAGTAGAGCTTCCTTTAGGATTACACTCAATGCCACCATGTTTGCGCATCACCATGGATTCTATTAATTCCTTTTATTGAACTTCATATGTTGGGTACTCTTAATCCCAATTGGAATTATTTAAATGAGAGCTCCTTAAATTTTTTAGTACTCATGTATGAAGGAAGCTTGGCTGGCACGCACCATTTCCGGGCCACAAATGCAGTGAGTAAAGCAGGAAGTAGAAAAGGTGTTTCTGAATAATTTATTGAATCTTTACTACATGCCAGGCACATTACAATATATGCATTGCCTCATTTAATTTCACAACAAACATAGGAGGTAGATACCATCATCACCTCTTCTACAGTTGAGGAAACTCAATCATGAAACAATTGTGTGACTTACCTGGTTAACACAGCTGGTGAGGGTAGAGCTAGAATTAAAGTTCTGATTTTCCTCACACCAGAGCCTGTGTGCTCCATCATGATGGACTGTTATACCTCTACACATGACATAGTGAGCACTACCTGTCTTTGATAGGGAGTTAAGAGAAATAAAATCCAAAGAGAGGTCTGACATTAGATGCTTAAACCTTACCACTTGCTACTTCTCTCTTATTCTCTCTACTGCAGGCACTGGGTACATTGACAACGTGACGTTGATTTCAGCCCGCCCCATCTCCGGAGCTCCAGCACCTTGGGTTGAACAATGTGTATGTCCTGTTGGGTACAAGGGGCAGTTCTGCCAGGATTGCGCTTCTGGCTACAAAAGAGATTCAGCCAGACTGGGACCTTTTGGCACCTGTGTTCCCTGTAACTGCCAAGGGGGAGGGACCTGCGATCCAGACACAGGTGAGTGAGACGACACCTGGCCAGGTGGCTGGGGGTGCAGCCAGGTGTCTGGGGTCTCCTGTGGTACAAATAGAGCTGCATAAGAAAGACCGTGCCTGAACTCATTTCAGAGATGGGAAAGGATTAAGGAAAGCAGCGCTGGAGTCAGGGAAGACAGTGCTTTATTACACTCAATCCTTTTCATTATGGAAATGCCACAGGGTTGTGAGAAAGGTGCTAGGTTACAGGAAATGGCTGTCATGGTTCAGTGCGGGGTGGGGGAGCTGGTGTTGAGTTGCAAGAATTGTTTGGGGAGATCAAAGGCAATGTGAGTGTCTGAATGAATGTGCCCTCCAGTGGTGTCAGGCCATGGGAACAGGGGACCAGTGTGAGCTCAGGGACACGGAAGTGTACGTCTGCTTAGCATGGGAGAGTGAGGGTGAGATTCAGGGTCGTGGCCACGTTTAGAGTTGGTGTCAGGACAAAGGTGAATGCCAGTGCTGGACACTGGGGAATGCTTCAGAAAGGCAGGCTTTGAGTTGCTGAGCTCTGCCCACCACATACCATCCATATTGAAGGAAGTGTATTGTTTTACCCTGCTCACTTCTCTGCACCTCCATTCTTCCTCTGCTTCCCAGGAGATTGTTACTCAGGGGATGAAAATCTTGACATTGAATGTGCCGACTGCCCCATTGGCTTCTACAACGATCCGCATGACCCCCGCAGCTGCCAGCCTTGCCCCTGTCGCAATGGGTTCAGCTGCTCCGTGATGCCTGAGACAGAGGAGGTGGTGTGCAATAACTGCCCCCAGGGGGTCACTGGTAAGGCCAGCACCTGCTCTTCCCTCTCCCGATGCCGTGAATTCACATAAACAGCTTCTATTCCAAGGAATTTCTAGGGAATTATAATTACTTAGGGTTAATCTAAATGGGCTCATTCTGAAGATGACTATTTTGATGCCTGAGAGGTAAAGCGGATTGAGGAAGGACAGGGTATACAATGGGAGGAAACATCAAAAGCTGTTTTAGGAGGTTTGCAAGTAGAAGAAGGTGTTTTCAGATGAAATACATGGTTTAACTAAGTTTTAAAAAAAGAACCAAGGTGAAGAAGGGAAACTTAGTGACCTTGCAAATGTATCTCTTTGCCAGTCCATCTGGGTGAAGAGCTAATTCCTCAGCAGCAGCCTTGATGGCATGGCACTAAATCTGACTTTTCCCCAGACATCTACTTGATTGGCAGTACGCCTCCTAGGGGAGCCGCTGTGTTCTAAAATCTGGGACCACGGTGGAGTGCAAGATCCAACCCTTTGTCCCGGACACCTGCTCCTGAGGCGTCTGTTCTGGGCCCAGGGCAGGGAGCTCTGCTAGAGGGCAGCCTTAGGCCTCTGTGTCTGGTCTGACTGCTGGTGGATGACCGCTTGGATGTGGTGTTGTCCCCTCCAGGTGCCCGCTGTGAGCTCTGTGCCGACGGCTACTTTGGGGACCCCTTTGGGGAACGTGGCCCAGTGCGGCCTTGTCAGCCCTGCCTGTGCAACAACAATGTGGACCCCAGGGCCTCCGGGAACTGTGACCCCCTGACGGGCAGGTGTCTGAAGTGCATCCATAACACAGCTGGTGTCCACTGTGAGCAGTGCAAAGCAGGCTACTTTGGGGATCCCTTGGCTCCGAACCCAGTGGACAAGTGTCAAGGTAGGACTGTGACCCCAGACAGGTTGAACCAGTCGTGTGTGTACACGTAAGCTTGCTAGTGGGTGCAAAGGTACAAACATGCAAATCAGCTGGCCAAGGGTTGAGAATATCACTATGCTACTTTGGTTTCTCTGACTAGTTGGCCTGGACCGTTCACTTATTAAAGGCCTTAAGGCCAGTTTGCCCTGCCCCTCTGGAAGACAGCGCTGGGGGACGTTGGGTGGGAGAAGTGAAGCTGCCAGGTTTCATTCCTAATGGAAGGAGGTCCAGTGGGGCCATGTCCTGTGCCCCACCCAAGGCGGGTTGGCAGGAAAGTGGCTGCCAAGCCTGTCACAGGAGAGCAGTCAACGACTCGGGGCTGAGCTGAACTAAGCACACTGAGATGGGGAGGGGCTGGGCTGGAATCCCTTAAGGGACCCTCTCAGGAAGTCAGCATAATCAACGTATGAACAGGGAACAGTCACATCTTCTAAGGAGTCTCAGCTTCAAAGCAGCAGCTCCAGTGGAGCGTTCCTAAGGGCTGCTTCAGATCTAATATGCATATGCAGATCCTCCCGCTTCAATCCTTCTTTCCAGCCTCTGTGCATGGTGACTGCAGGCATGAGATCAGGTCTAGGGAGTTGGGCCGCCCACAGACTTCCTCCTCAGTCACAAAAGTCCCAGACCAGCCCTGGTGCCCAGAACTCAGAGGTTCTGGGGACCCAAACTGGAGGACTCCTGGTTCCCCAGGAGGTCTTCAGGGAGCCCAGATCCCCCACTCACAGGGGAGTCCCCAGCCCTGGGAATGCCTGAGGACCTCCATGCAACCCGGAGTTCCCACCCAGGGGCATGAAACCCACCTGCCCTGACCCCAACCTGCAGGCTGGCTGCGATGTGCTAGAAAGTATCCCATGGTAGGAAGAGCCCACATGACATCAGATGCCCTGAGTTCAAGTTCAGCTTTTAAACATGCCTATTGTATTATGCTGATTATGCCCATTAATCTCTCTGAATCTTAGTTTCTTCATATGGATGAGTAATTTCAGATCACAGTGGTTGCAAAGATAAAACAAAATAGAATATAGAAAGTACACTGTAAAATTTACAATCTAACTATACAGTGCTATTAATAGAAGTGTCACTGACTTCAGGCCATACATTTCTTCACTCAACTATCTTTTGTCAAGCACCTACCATGTACCCAGTATGGACCTAGATGCTAAGGTTTAATGATGAATAAGTCAGTCTCAGCTCCCAGAGAGCTCATAAGCTAAAAAGGAAGACATACATAAGCAAATAATAGCAGTACACTTAGATTTGTGATCATGTTACTATGTGCCGAGAGTTTTGTGAGCACCCGAGATAAAGCAACCCAGCGAATCACCACGATTCCATTAGAGCAGTATCTCCTCCACTGTTATATCCTCACCTCCTTAAACAGACTAGGGCACCTTGTAGGCACTCAATCAATTTGATTGAAGGAATAAAGCTACTGCTTTCTTATTGCATTTCCTATATCAAAGGCAGAAGCGCAGAGGGTAAAGAGCACTGCCTCTTTTCAGGTTCTCATGCCGGCTTGCCATTTACTTGCTGTGTGACCTAGGGAAATTGGCTTAACCTCTCTGAGCTCATATTAATCATCTGTAAAAGAGTGGGAAATGTCATTACCAGGCACATGACAGGCACAGAAGAATTGTTATCCCCCTTGAGAGCAAAGTGAGAATGCCTGCAGAGTATCCAACAGGCTTACAATGTAATGGGAGGAAAAAAATAAGTGCCACCAGAAAGGGTGCACTGTTATAGTACCTCTTCATCCACACACACCCCAAACAAACTTGCCAGATGATTCCTAAGACCTATCTGTATTAGGAATGTCCTTGAAGGCATAGTCAAGAGATGAATCTAACGCAATGTGAATCTAGGGCAAAGAAGGATTCTTCTTTTTATCTTTGCTATACCGCCAGTTTCTGGAATTACCTTGATGTTAAAGCTTCTTGTTTGTCCTTTGTCTCTAGCTTGCAACTGTAACCCAATGGGCTCAGAGCCTGTGGAATGTAGAAGTGATGGCAGCTGTGTTTGCAAGCCAGGATTTGGTGGCCTCAGCTGTGAGCATGCGGCGTTAACCAGCTGTCCAGCTTGCTACAATCAAGTGAAGATTCAGGTGTGCATTCTAACCAACCCTCTACCTCATGAGTAAAATCTTCAAGTGTCTATGGATGACTTTGTCACAAATCAAGGACCCTTTTAGTCTCCTGGAAGTGGGGGTGGGCTAACTAGTTCTTGCTTTAAAAGTTGCTGTATAAAAAAAATTCTGTATAATAGTGAATATACTTTTGGTTTATGTTCTTATATATACCATTTTCAAAACCCCTTGGGTATCTCATTTGGTACTCTTAACAACTTAGTCAACTTGGAAGAAAGAGCATTCTGACTCCACTTTTCACTGAGCAAAGTCTCAAATATTTTGCAGTTTCTCAAAGTCACATGGCCAGGTGAAACAGAATCTCACCCATGTCCTTTGATTCTGAGTTCAATGTTCTTGCACTTTCCAGTTGAATTTTTTTCCCTGAGATGTCCTTGTAAAAAAATGAAGAAAAACATAAATAAACATATAGAAGGTCTGAGGAGTCCAGAAGGTATCAAAGCTGCCCAAACAAGAGTGGATTCCAGAAATTTCTAATTCATATTCCAGAGAAGAATGAAATTGATGTGGTGTTGTTAATTGTTAATTATTATTTTACTGGGGTGAAGGGTGGGGAGAAAAGGCCCAAATAGAATGCCAAATGTGGAACAGATTCAACATGTGTAAATTTATCTATTTAACCAGGCCTCTATAGTACTTGCCTTGTTCCAGACATTAGTCTAGGTACTATGCAAATACTAACTCGTTTAGTCCAAGTAATAACTATGAGATATTATTATTATTCCCATCTTGTAGATAAAGTGACTTGCCCAAGGTCATACAGCTAGTGAGTAGTGGGGCCAGGACTCAAACTCTGAGAGTCTAGGCTCTAGAGTCTAATCTTCTAATGACCATGTCATGTCAAGCATTTCCATACTCTTAGCTATTATCTCTGGTACCCGGTATTCGACTGTGAGCTCCATCATCTGTTCTGATCCTCTTTCCTGTGTGGTTTCAGATGGATCCGTTTATGCAGCAGTTCCAGAGCCTGGAGGCCCTGATTTCTCAGAGTGGTGGTGGAGGAGTTCCCAGCTCAGAGCTGGAGGGCAGGATGCGGCAAGCTGAGCGAGCTCTTCAAGACATTCTGAGAGAAGCCCAGATTTCAGGAGGTGACGAAGGCCAATTTCCCTTTAGATAGGAGCGAGTTCACAGTCCTAGAAAGCACTGCTCTACTGGGACATAGAATCTTCTGCAGGTGACAGCCCAGCAGGTGTCTGCCTAGTCCTTGCAGAGGTGGAAAGACTGTCTGAGATATTCTCCTGGGACCTGAATGATGGAGATAAAAGAGCAGATACATTTATTTATTGTCTATAATCATTTTGCCACACATTAGTCAAAATTACTTTTTCAGTCCTCGGTTACGTTGGATTACTCTATGCTGACCGAAAGGGCTCATTCTCCTTTTCTTTGTTGGTCAGGTGCTCTTGGATCTCTCACACTCCGGTTGGCCAAGGCAAGGAGCCAGGAGAATAGCTTCCGGACCCGCCTGGATGACCTCAAGATGACTGTGGAAAGAGTCCGGGCGCTGGGTAGTCAGTATCAGAACCGAGCTCAGGACACGCACAGGCTTATCACTCAGATGCGCCTGAGCCTGAAGGAGAGCGAGGCTTCCCTGCAAACCTCTGTAGGTGCCACTGGGTTGCAGTGCTGGGAACCACTGCTGTGTGGGGAGGCACACCGGCCATATTGCTCACTGGCTCACTTTCTCTCTCAGACTTTCTGGTCTACCTGGCAGATGACTGGCCCCTTTCCACTTGAAACAGTCAGACCTGCTCTTGTGTTCTCTGGTTTCCTGCAGTTTCTCATTTTACTGCATTATGTTCCTCTCCCTAGTTCGTTTCTTGCTAACCATATATCCTCCTCCAGACCCTGTCTCTTCCCTCTTCTTGCTGCATACCTCCTAGAGGTTCATATTTGCATTCTCAGCCCTCAGCACTGTGTGGCTGTGATAAATGTTTGCTGCATGAATGAATGAATGAAGGAACAAGTGAAAAGAGAGGAAGAGTGGGAAGAAGGAAGGAAAGAAGGAGCCCAAAAAAGACATGGTTCTGAAAATGGGAAGAAAATTGTCACTGGTGTGATTTTCCTAATGACAGTGTTTGTAGCGTGGCAGGAGGGAGAGATCTGTTTGGGCGCTCTTCAGTTTCTGAGTAATGAAGACAGTGGTGACATTAACATAAGTGGATGGGGGGAAGGTGAATAAGAGAAATGAGAAGATAATCAGATGTTATGGGAGGGGATGAAGGGTTTAAAAAACAATGTGTCGATTTGTTCCTTATCACAAAAGTAATGTTTACTGTAGAAAATTTAGCAAAGACATAAAAATCCCCTATGAGCCCATTCCTAAGAAATAACCACCATTAAAACTTGATATATATTCCACTGGACTTTAAATATATGTGAAAATATAAACATGTATGTATTTTTAAGTCCATTTATATCTATATACAGATTTTTTTTTTGAACTTGGATTTCCGCTTTATTCTTGTCTATATCTTTTTTTTAATGTAATGATCATGGTGACTGGGGACTCCTGATGTGTAGAATGCTGTGTGGCTAATGACAAGCAGTTCCGACAGGACAGATGCAGATCCAGCTTGGGCTCCGTAGCCAAGTGCAAAGCCTTAACCAACTCTCCTTTTTGCACAGAACATTCCTTCCTCAAATCACCATGTGGGGCCAAATGGTTTTGACAGTATGGCTCAGGAGGCCGCGAGATTGGCAGACAGGTAAGTTGAAGCTCTGCTTCAGACCATCTCTGAGAGGCCAGACTTCAACAAGACTGTAGGGTACTCAGGGCCTGGGCAACAGGTGTATTACCTCCATGCTCCTTTGCAGTCATGCCCCTGCCTTGAAGCCATTAGTGTGTAGATGGCCACGGGTCTTTTGGTAGGAGTTGGGTGGGGTGTTTCTTTCCCAGATTCCTCTATGGCTCTGGTGGCTGTCAGATGTGATGCCTCGGACCCCATGAAATCAATCAGCCCTTGGAAAAGAACGCTGTGCAGCTTCGAGGGGACTCCCAGGCTCCCATATGGAGCCTGGAGACAAGTAGCTGCAGGTTGTTTGCTAGCCTGTGGGAGCCAAGACTGCAGAAGGGGGATTTCCTCCGCAAAGCCGCTCTGCAGGTCCTTAGTGGTAACAGGCGCTCTGGAGTCCTTGCCGGACTACACACCCTACAGCGCTGAAGAGGTCTGCACGGGAGAGTGCTCAGTTGGGTAGCAGGCTCTGCTGATCCCAAGTGGAATGCAGTCAGAGGAAGGGGGCTGGCTTGTGATTTTGTAGCATGAGCTGCCTCCTGAGCTTGTTTTGATCACTTGCTAGAACTAGGAGAACAAAAGCATCCAAGGGACTTTTATTGACAGGCTTTGTCCCCCCAGGGGTGGACCCAGTTTAGTGTTTCAGCAAAAGTGAGTAGGGGGTTGGATCTTGGATGAAAGAAAACCTAAACCACGTGAGTAAATATGTCAAGAGGAATCATCTAAATCTCTGAAGGTCATGGTACCACTGTTTATAGACAGAGTACCTGAAATACGGAGAACATGATGTAATTAGTTTAGTTCCACCTGCTGAGTCAGCCCTCAAACCCAAAATAGCACTCAGGCCTCCTGAGTCCAAGTTTGGTCTAACTCTGTCCATTAGCTAGCTATAGGATTTAAAATTATGATTTGCAAAACAGTACCTGTCCCAGAAAGTCCCTAGGGATTTCTTTCTGCAGAAAGCAGCTTATAAATGCAATATTTTATCCCCCCCGAGACAGCTCCTGCCCATCCCCACCCCCACCCAAGGCTTCTCCAGATTATGGCACAAATATAAGGTCACCAAAAGATCAGTGACCTGAGGCTACTTCTCCAGGACGCCTTCTGCTTCCTGAAAGTTCCTCTAATTCTACCTAATCTGTGTCAATCCTATTGGTCTTTTCTAGCCAAACCAGTTCCCTCAATCCTGCCCTTCATTTAAATAAAAGGCCTAAAGGAAGCCTTTTCCTATGAAAACTCTAATCCTTTGCCTTTAATCTTTTCAGCCATGTTGAGTCAGCCAGTGACATGGAGAAACTGGTAAGGGAAACCGAGGGCTATTCCACACAAGCTCTGTCGCTGGCACGCAAGACCCTGAGTCAAGGAGGTGGAAGTAGTCCGGACAGCTCTGTGGTGCAAGAGCTTGTGGGAAAGTATGTTTCAATGGGTTTTCGTGCAACCAATATAATCTGCATCCTCCCTGGGTATAACGCAAACCACATTTGAGAGGCACCATGTTTCTTTAAAAAATATTAATAAGAAGGAAAAGAGAAAAGAGTGTTACTTCAGGGGAAAGCAGATGCCTTTACAGCTGAAAGAAGAAAAGGCTGATTAATCTAAGTATGTTTGTGTTTTGATTGCAAGCCTGTAATATTTGGAAATACGTCACCCTCTGTGGTAGATGAAGGATGTGAGTAAGCCCATCTGTTGGCATGGAGGATGTAACAATTATTATTGAGAATTGGGAAACGGGTTGAATTCTTTTCTGACCCAAGCTTCATAAACTTTAACGCTTATATATAGATTGTGGAGAGGAACACATATCTGACACATAATCTCACTTGGTTCTTCTGATAATTTTAACTGTATACTTTTAAAACAATGGGATGAGTTTTTACTTTTAATGAAAAGAGTGAATTTTCGAACTTCTCTCTCTTCCCCCACTGCAGATTGGAGAAAAGCAAGTCTCTGGCCCAGCAGCTGTCCAGGGAGGCCACTGAAGCCGATACTGAAGCAGAGAAGTCTTATCAGCATAGTCTCCGCCTTTTCAATTCCATGTCTCAACTTCAGGGAGTCAAGGATCCGTCCTTTCAGGTGAGGGCACCTAGTTTACGTGCTTGGCATGCAGAAGAAGGGTCATAATGCTTTCCTCAGTGGGGTTGCATAGCAGCATTCAATCATTCAGCTTTTTCTCCATGTAGACCTTTCTTGCTTTAGATTAGGAAGAGTATTCATCTTTCTCATATCCATCCTTTATTCTTAAACCCAAGTTTTGGTCTCTGTAAAGGTCTTGGCCCATATCCTGAACCTATTAGTAGATAAAAGTCTTATATCTCTTCCTTAGTTCTGGGGACTGTTGAAACCTGTGGATCCAATTTATAGTATGTCTCTACGTACAGCCATTCAGAAGACTTTTATTCTCAGAAGTTTCTAGAGTGTTTCTGTCATCAGTTCCCTTAACTGTTTCAGACTTACTGGATTAAGAAAATTCAGCATTCTTCCCACAGCAAAGAGCACTCACAAGGATTCCCCCCAAAAAATGCATAGATAAACTAATATGTTTAAAAAAAAAAGCAGAGACAAAACCTGTTTGATGCTGGGAACCTGCTTCCTGACTATGATTAGGCATATTGCCTCATTTCTGTTAGACTTTGGGCCTAGGTTTTCATTGTTTTCAAACAATGATGCCAGGTCCTAAGAAAGCTGGTATGGTAACCGGTGAGCAGAAAGTCAGAACTCATTTATTTCTTGGGCTCACAGGTCGAAGTGAAGAAGATCAGACAAAAAGCTGATTCTCTCTCAAGCCTGGTGACAAGGCATATGGATGAGCTCAAGCATGTGCAGAGTAATCTGGGAAACTGGGAAGAAGAATTACAGCAGCTCTTACAGAATGGAAAGAATGGGAGACAGGTACCCTCTGGTTAATTCATTCACTCAGAGTGCATGTACTGAATGCCTAAACCACGTGAATAAATATGTCAAGAGGAACTATCAAAGTCTCTGAAGGTCATGGTACCACTGTTTTATAGACGGAGTACCTGAAATACAGAGAACATGATGTAATTAGCTCAGTTCCACCCGCTGAGTCAGCCCTCAAACCCAGAATAGCACTCAGGCCTCTTGAGTCCAAGTTTGGTCTAACTCTGTCCATTAGCTAGCTATAGGATTTAAAATTATGATCTGCAAAACAGTACTTGTCCTAGATAGTGGATTAGAGTTTGAGACTGTTCTCTATATAGGATGTGTTGTTGGGTTATAAAGTTTGTTCTGGCCCAGACTGTAAGGGGCTTTGCTTCCAGCACCCCTGGACTCTGGTAAGCCACAGCATTCTTTTGTCATGAAGAGGAACGTGTCAGGGTGAATTTGCTGGCAGGAACGCATTTCTTTGGTGTGTGTTATATTCTCTGTAATCTTGTTCTGTCGCCTATGCACAGAAATCAGATCAGCTGCTTTCCCGTGCCAACCTTGCTAAAAGTAGAGCCCAAGAAGCACTGAGTATGGGCAATGCCACTTTTTATGAAGTTGAGAACATCTTAAGGAGCCTCAGAGGTAAGAATTTCACAGTTCAGGTCACTTGAATATTTTGAAGGTACAATTGTGACTTTGATTTATTTTGAATCCTCATATATCTCTCTGAGTGATAGGCACATTGGAGTATTAACAGATGCTTAATGAATGCCTTTCTAAAGAAAAAGCTTTCATTAATATTTGATGTAGTTGCAAGAATTGAACTAGGTGTCAGATGACTTGCATTCTGGCCTCTGCTGGGACACGTGACAGATCTAAGCTGGCTGTGTGACCACAGGCAAGTCACAGAGCCTTTCCAGACCCTAATTTCCTCCTCTGGAAAAGAGGAAGTTGAATTGTCATCTCTAAGATCCCTCAAAGACCCAGCATTCCATACCATACAGATATTTTTCCTTTTCTTTGGCAGCCTGGTAGGTTCCCACATAGAACCAATGCAGTTGCTAGGTGGTGATGGTGGAACAAGCTTTGTCATACCATATAAAGCCCAGGAAATTTGGGTTGTGTCTTCAGAGATTTGGTTAAAATTTTAGGCTTATTCACTAAAGAATAAAAAAGAAACATTCCTTGTCTTGAGATTTTCTTCAAAGATAGAGCCTCTCTACCCATTCTGTCCAACCTCCAACTAAGCTGATCCTTGACCAACGCTGTGGTTAGAGGCGCTGACCTCTGCACAGCTGCAAATCCATGTTCAACTTTTGACTCCCCCAAAACCTTAACTCCTAATAGCCTACTGTTGACTGGAAGGCTTACTGACATGAGAAGCCATTGATTAACACATATTCTGTATGTGACATGTATCAATACTGTATTCTTACAATAAAGTAAGCTAGAGAAAGAAAATGTTTTTACAAATTGTCCCAAACTCCAAAAAATTTTCCAATACATTTATTGAAAAACAAATCCGCCTGTAAATGGACCTGTGCTGTTCAAACCCACATTGCTCAAGGGTCACCCGTACTGTCATTAGCAGTGTAGGGTTTCAACTTTGGGCTTCAAAGATTCCACCTGCTTTGGATCTACTTTGGGGTCTTAATCTTCTTGCAGTGGTGGGGACCCAAGGCAGGCTGATGGTCAGTTCTCTAAGCAAAGAACTAATTGTGGCCATTTCAATGCCTCCTTTAAGATGCTTTCTCCTGAATAAGAGAGAGCAGTAATAGCCACCACTTCCTACACTCTTGCCCCCAGGGAGTAAGAACACTCCGGAATTTTTTCGTAAAAGATTCAGCCCAGATCTTCACTTGTAAGTTCGTTTTGTAAGTTAGTTTTCATCTTCGCGGCAATGTTTTCTTGTCTTCATTTCAGAGTTTGACCTCCAGGTTGGAGACAGAAAAGCAGAAGCTGAGGAAGCCATGAAGAGACTCCCTTACATCAGCCAGAAGGTTGCAGTTGCCAGTGACAAGACCCAGCAGGCCGAAGTAGCCCTGGGAGGTGCTGCTCTTGACGCCCAGAGAGCAAAGAACGCAGCCAGGGAGGCCCTGGAGATTAGTGACAGGATAGAACAGGTAAAGAGAAACAGGGATTGGCTTCTTGATAAATACATAACGTTTTTCCTAACACAAAACTCACAGCTGTAGCTCATTCATTCTCTTTATCCCAAACTCAACATCTCAGGATCCTAGCAAAGTCACTCAAAAGATTGGCAGCAAATAAATAAGGCAGAGAATGAAATGAGTTTCTTACCCTCCGGGTCTTTCGAAATGGTTCCTATTTTCACCTTTCAGTGAGAGTTCACCTGAGGGAGAAGCAGTGCCTCACTGCTGACCCTCCTAGTCCCTAAAGGTGCACCCCAAATTCCTTGTTTGAGTCAGAGCTTGGGGCAGGGTGTGTCCGCCCAAGCCTGACTCCCGTTGTTCATCTAACCCTGCGTCAGGGCCTGGCTGCAGCTGTATTTTTTCTGCAGTTGTCTTTGGGATGTTTGTGTGCTCATCCCTGTTTCCCCTTCCGTCCCTGGCTCCCTTTCTTCTCCCAGGAGATAGAGACTCTGAACTTGGAAGCCAACGTGACAGCAGATGGAGCCTTGGCCATGGAGAAGGGACTGGCCGCTCTGAGGAGCAGGGTGAGGGAGGTGGAAGGAGAGCTGGAACGGAGGGAGCAAGAGCCAGACACCGACCTGGACGCGGTACAGTTTCCCTTGCTGTCCACGGGAGATCCCTTTAAACTTGCCAATGTGAGAAACACCCTTTCAAGATTGGTTTGTATTTATTTTTCCTTAGGTGATTACAGAAGCCCAAAGAGTTGATAACAGAGCCAAGAATGCGGGAGTTACGATCCAAGACACACTCAACACACTGGACAGCATCTTACACCTAATAGGTATGTTGGACTGCCCGTAACTGTCCAGCCCCGTGCCTCGGGGCTGCTCCCTGGAAGACTGAGGAGACCCACCCTGGTGAGTGGGAGTCTCAACTTCCCTTAAGTGTGTCAGAAATTTGCTTTGTTTCCAGGCCCGGAAACTTTGGGTAAGTCCCTTTACATTTTCTGGACTCTGTTTTACTATCTCTAAGATGGGTCACTGAGCATCTATTGCCCTTTAGGTGAAAGTCTGTAGGTTAAAGAACTGGGTATATTTAGGGAAGGTGGATTGAGGCTCAGAGAGGTTAATAATGTTTTGAAGACCACCAGTAAATTGTGTGGAGGCAGGATTCAAACTTCACAGCTAAAGAGAAGACTAGACGGATAGCTTGGCAGTCCTGCTAAGGATTCCGGTCTTGCTCCTGAGAAGCTAGTGGGCAGTTCCAAGCAGAGGAATAACATCATCACTGTACATTTCAGAATGATCACTAGGGCAGCTGAGTGGAGGAGAGCTTGAAGGACAGGTGGACAAAAGGAGGGCTGAGCCCACTCAGGAGATCGATGGAGCCGCTGAGATGAGGGAGCCTTCTGTGAGGAAGCGGAAATGCTGTTGGGGGGGCCAGTCAGTGCAGTCAAGAATCAGTTGCTGATTCTGCCATTTGTCCCTCCCCAAACCACAGTTTACCTTGACATAACCAGTTGTGGAAACTTGAGATACCTGTAGGAAAACCCAGAAGAAATTTATAAGCAATAGGTCCATGAAATAGATTTGATAGCACAGTGTGGCAATGACTTTGATTTCCACACAGAATCCTTCCCTACCAAAAAAAACTGATTTGAATTAAAATTTAGGATTTAGTAGAACTGATATCAAACCCTCATATGGCCTATTTTATCAAGCTTGGACTATAGCAGAGATGCAACAATCTTGATAGGTTCCAGCAACATTCCGGAAAAGGCTTGGTTCTACTTTTTCAGTTCAGTAGAACAACTGTAAAACCTGATTTTTCTGTGAAGCATTATCATCACCCTGAGAAATCAATAGTGTCTCTCTTATACTAATGGGTCCGCTTTGTGGTCCAATGAGCCTCAAAGAGTAAAATACCTTCTAAGGATAAAGAATGCTGGACAGTTGAGATTTCAGCAGCTTTGTTTAGTGTTCTGAAAAAGGTAATGAAATCACTAGGGCCTTTAAAGAGAAAATGAGAGTGGGGCCAGGAGGACAAGTTCTAACTATTAATATTCACTATGTGTCAGGCACTGTGCCGGGCATTTTCATGGTGTAATATCACTTAAATCTCTTAAAGGTCCTACGAGGTGGGTTTTATTATTTTTATTATTTTATTTCACAGAGGAGTAAACTGACAGCTCAGAGAGGTTAATAATGTCCTACAGATAGTGAAGTAAATTATGGATTCAAACAGAGATCCTTTGTTTCCAACACTCCTGCTATTTTTGAGCAGCTCCTGCTGCCTCTCCGTGGACATGATTATTTTGTCCCAACTTACTTAACTTTCCTAGTATGTGTTAGAACCCTAAATTCTTGAATTCTCCCCTGCCCTCAGGTGAAGGCAGATCTATTAGCTCAACATTTTTGTTATGGTGTTGATTCTACTCTATATGCTGTCTTGAGTCCTGGGATAATAAAAGTTTAATCGTTGTTATTATTGTCAAATGCTATATCACTACAGCTTGGATCTGTGAAGAACCTAACCTTGAATTTGAATTGACCAAGGGCTGCTCAAACCTATTCAAACCAAACAGGCCTGGCCAGGTGCCCTTCTTGCTGACATTAGTGTTAGGTTGTTTATGGGTAAAACATACTTGAACAAATGTAACTACATTTCATAATGGAAATAAATCAGTATCTAGCCAGGTTCCCACTGTTTCAGGCCAGAATGAAGTCTCACATCACTTCCCAACAGCTGGAATCCATCCCCCAAATAGCAAAGCATACCTTGGCTTCTATAAACCCTGAAACCCAGCCAGTTTCTGAAGGTCTTCTAATGGAAAATAGCAAGATATTTCCTAAGTGTGGTTCAGAAAACATAATTTAGAGTTGATTCTGATCCCAGAGTGAGCTGTGTTGGGCAGACACCTAGGACAATACTCAGTCCCCTATGCCCTTCAGCCTTCATCTTTTCAGAGCATGAACTCTTGACCCTAACATGAAAGGAGAAATCCAAGGTGCATATCGCTATCCTACAGAGCTCAGAAGCTTGAACTGGGTGCTTCCTTCACAGCCCAGTTACTAGGCAAGAGCTCTCAAAATTTTTTCTATATTATTTCTAATTGAAAACAAGCTTTTTGAATGCATGACATGCTCTGGGCAGATGGAAGCAAGATTTAGTTAAGTGTACAGGAGGGCCCATTTGTGTTCAAGGAGATCTAACCACAGCTCTTCTGTAGTAACTCCTTTCTTATCCCCTTAAACAGGCCAGCCTGGCAGTGTGGATGAAGAGGCGCTGATCTTATTGGAGCAGAAGCTTTTCCGAGCCAAGACACAGGTCAACAGCCAGCTGCGGCCCTTGGTGTCAGAGCTAGAAGAGAGGGCACGTTGGCAGAGGGGCCACCTCCAGTTGCTGGAGATGAGAATAGATGGGATTCTGGCTGATGTGAAGAACCTGGAGAACATCAGAGACAACCTGCCCCCAGGCTGCTACAATACCCAAGCTCTTGAGCAACAGTGAAGCTGCTATAGAAGATTTTCAACTAAGGTTTTTCATACATGCCTCAAGGCTCAGGAGCCGTCTCATGTGGGTGGGGTGGGCTGGGGACATTTGAACATGTTGAATGGGCGTGCTCAAGCCAACTGAACCTTATCCCATCCCTGAGACCTGGGCCTGATAAATGTCTGATGGCACAGGTGTGATACTATTTGCTTCCCGATGCTGGGCAATGGGGCAAATAGCACTGGGTGTGAGACTGATCAGGGCCTGGACCCCAAAGGGTAGACTGGATGGAAGAACAAACTGCATGGGCCAATTTTTGCCTCAGAGTATTCGTAAACTGAGTCCGGGAGCGTGGACAAGCGCTGCTGGGTTACAGTCAGCCTATTTGTTGAGTCATGTGAACAAAGGGAAAAATTCTGACTTTGCCCACCCATAAAATTCTTCCTAATGTCACAACTAAGAGTGAAGTCCAGTCATACTGTGGCCAGTAAAATACTATTGCCTCATAGTATGCAATGCAAGTTTCTTGTTGACCAGAATACCTCCCCTTTACTGCCCAATTTGTCAAAATGTACTCCGCTTTCAAGCTGGAAGAGGTGAGCAGTGAAGGAGTGGAGTGAGGGGCTGGGAGGCTGGCCCATTTGGAGTCATGGTGCCTGCTTGGGCCCTGCTACCTGCAAATTCTTCAGGGCCTGGGAGTGATATCCTTTTTTCTGATGACGGATTCCATGGCACTGTAGGGACTACATTTTTATTAAAGCATTTCCTACCAGCACAGCAAACATTGGGAAGGTGTTTACTTTGGGGTTTCAAAGCGATAGAAAAATGTAGCTCGGGTGTTGGAAAAGGTATAATGACCTAAAAGATGTATTAGTCAAATTCAATCCCAGTTTTCAAACACTAAAAATTACAAGGGTTTATGTGTTCTATTCTCTTTCTCTCTCTCTCCCAGAGAATGTTCCTGTTCACACTTGAGTGGGGTAGAATGCATCCTTCCATCTGTCCTTACCACTTATATTTATTGAGTACCTAATCTGTGCCAGGGGCTGGGGTACAGTGGTGACTGTAGTCTCTGCCCTCATAGAGTTGATTGCCTAGTGAGGAAGACACACATGAAAAAAACTTTAAACTTACAAATCTTGTTTATCACAAGTAGTGTTTGTTGCAATAATCCCATGGTTTGCAATTTCTTTTCTCAACAGAACATATGTTGCAAGATACTCCCATGGGGGCACTTACGTTTTGGCAAAGCCGAGATGAACTTGGGTGCACGCTCTCTGCATTCCAGCTGTCTCCCCATCCCCACCCACTTCCACAACTGATTGCCACAGACTGTTGAGTCATAATAACACCAGTGGGAATTTGCTGGAAAAACCAGGGGTACTTCCACCTCGGCGTGGAAGACTTTGGTATTGCCTCACTTCTGTATTTCCTTGGCTTTTCATGGACATGTTTTTAAATGAAGAACAATTCTTAAATGTCTATGGTCAATTTCTAATTATTAAACTCAAAGCCTAAGGTGCCTAATGGAAGCAATGGAAACCAAAATGCCACAGAAAGAGTAATGAGTCCTAGAGTTATTATCGTTAATTCTTTTTTCTGAGCATCTTCTGCCCTTTCCAGCTGGGAGAATGGTTTATGAGGTTTAACTGGTGCTGTCTCCTAAGCATGAAGGATTTATTCCTGGAACGACCTGAGCAGGGTGGGAGTTATAATTAATATTTTTGTCTTTTTTTCAACAGCTATAAAGTAAAAGTAAAATCAATAGTCTGTGTACATTGTCGTGCTTTTAAATAAGTTAAAATTTAATGAATTAAGCTCCTGAATTGACCATCTATCTTAAGAGGCTGAGGAAAATACTCCGTCCCTGTCCACACTGACCCCCACCAAATTCACACAGATCTGATCACTTTGCTTTACCTTTTGTGGAAATAAATTTATAATCCTGTCTTGGCATACTCAATCACATATCCTACAAATCTCTCACTGTAATTAACAATCAGAGCCCAGAAAAATCTCTGTATTAATTAGATTAGCTACTGTATCACACAGACCTAAAAATGTGCATAATGCAAACACAATAGGCCTTTTCTTCCTGCTCCCATAACATACTGCATAGGGAGAGAGTTGGCAGGATGGCCCACCACCTAACTATTCCAAAGGCCTTGCCATTGACATGTGACTTTTAAGGTTGCCGTGGGAATCATCAATGATTTTCAGATCATCACCAGATGAAAATTACATGGAAAAGGGAGGGATATGGAAAGTATTCATAGGCCAGGCCTGGGAGGGGCTGCCCATCTCTTTCGCTCACATTCTTTTGTCCAGAACCCAGTATTATGACCACGTCTCACTTGCAAGAGGTCTAGGAAATATGGTCCCTTCATAGGAAGTGACGTGTCAGTGACAATTCCACACCTAGGTAGTAACTGGCTATCTCTGCCATGTGTAGAATTAGGCAGTACATATTCTAGGGAATTTGGTGAGGGATCCCATTAGTCCTAACAAAGATACGTGTAATCATGAAAGGATTTCTGATTGGGATAGATTGTTAAGAATGCCTTCCCTGGCAAAATGGGAGGGGTGGGGGATGGAAAAGTGACTCATGTGACTCTTTTGATATAGAAACGATTTCCTCATTTCTAAGGACCTGACAAATTGTCCCTAAGAAGGGAGAAGGGGCATGTGGCTTAGAGATAGTTCACCTAGGACTTAACCTCTGTTACTCATCTTGACCTGACCCTGCCAAGTTAAGGGAACTTTCCTTTCTATTTCTCATCAGGGTTTATAGTTTGTAGTGAAAACTTCCTTGTACTTCTCTGATCCTGATTAATTGTGCCCCATGTAACCTATTACGTGTATCATCATCTACTTTGACTCACAGGGATTTCTGTTTGAAGAGGGCGATAGAAATGGACCTGCCTAGAGACATAACTTCTTAGCAGATGTGTTTCTGATCTTATCTCAGGATGTGGTTTCTTTTCAGTACTCTTGGAAGGCTGGAGAAAACAGTAAGAAGATACTTAATAGTGTCCAGTGTTTGGAACAAGTCTCGAGGACCAGAAATATGTTTATTGTGTCTTCTTCATGTTTTGCATGGTCGTGGAACAAAATGTTGTGGATTTCTTCTGTGGTTCAATTTTCCCACCTGGAAAGCAGTTTTCCCCCCTCTGCTGTCTTTATACTTTGAGCTGTATGGAATTTTCTAGGAACTTCACAGAGCTGAAGCTTACTTTGGGGCCATCAAGGAAGAAATGTGTATGTGCATGTATGTTAATTCACATGTAGTACAAATATATTTTTAAGTTAGTGTAAGTTAGCAAATTAAACCAGTGTTTATAACCAATTTTAAACAAGTTCCCATCAATTTACGTAGTCTCAGGACAGAGAAAAATGGTATTTAGCTTTGTGACCAAAATAGGAAGCATAAATATAAGTAATCAATTTACAAGGCTTATACAAGCATCTAAATTATGGTGTATCACCAAATCCACATGGTTATACACAAAGCTGACTAATCCCCATCTTAAACAGAAAACATACTAAGAACAAAGATGACTCTTTTAAAAAACACAACTAATCTGACAAACACATAGCTAATCCTTAAATGAGCTGGCATAATGGGGAATTGCTCTGGCTCCTTCTGAGCCATAACTGATATTAGCTAATGACAATCACCATTTAGACCTGAATCATACGTAACATATGTCACAACTAAAAATAAAATGAGAACTAATAGTCACAGCAGGATTGAACAATTAACAAATTAGTTTTTTGCTTATTGATATTACCAAAACAAAATTTGAGCTTAACAATGTCTTAAGATCTTTCATACCACAAAGCAAGTTATTCAAGTTTTTAAATTTTTGTAAATATATTTTTATTTCATAAAGAACTAATTTCACTAAGGAGCCAAAGCTAACTCATACCAGACTATGCAGATTAGGTAGGATCTTACATTTTATTTTTTTAAAAACTGAGAAAATTTAGGCACAATTCACAAATTTGCTAATTATTTTTCCCTGCTTATGATCCTTGGGTATGGATATATGCGCTTTTATATTACACATGACATCAGCTAAATCAGACAGAAAATCTCCTGCTCTAAGAACATTTTTCCAACCATTGGCTCCTGTCAAGTAAGATTATGAAGAAAAAGTGATTAATTCTGCAACTCAGAAGATTCTAGACCAAAACACGGGACTCTAATAGCATTGTCTTATTTATTAACATAGTTGAAATATTTGGCTGATAAAACTTTTGTCCATGGCTATTCTAGCAACAAAATTTTACTCGAAATATTTCACCGTGAAATGGTGTTGCAACTTGAATGTAGTTTTTATTCATGAATTGATTTCCATAAAGCAAATCTCACTCTTCACATGGCAGATTCGGTGGCCAAAAAGTGATTCAAAAAAAGCTTCCCCCTCCGCATGCCAATCCTTGAGACTGCTTGGATGAAGCTGAGTTCTGGGCCCTGCACCTGTGCTGAAGGAGAAGGGAAAGAGTAGAACTCATTCTTGGCTGACCTGAACAAGCTAATCAGATGCTCCAAACTTACACAACCAGGGAACCACGTGGAGAACTGAGCTTACTGGGCAGCTATAGGAAGGTGCGGACTGGATGAATTTCACAGAGCATATTCATCATCTTTATCACAATGCCATTCTTAAGGTCTCCTAATTGGATGAGCTACAGAATCAGTTCCTGACTCCAACCTTCTCATCTCGCCTCACAGCTTTCTTGCAGTAGCCTCGGGAGAGATCCTGCACTTTTCATGTTCTGCTGCTAATTTTGCATTACTCTTTTGATGAATAAAATACAATAACATGCTTCTCTCTCTTAGTCCCCGAAAGTGTGTGTGTGTGTGTATCAATTTGGGAAAGTAGATTTGGGTTGTTAAAATACATGTCATTTCTCCCTGTAATTTGCTGCCTTTTGTTGTAGTTTGACTTTTGAGTCTCACTTTCTACTTGTTAGAGTAGCAAGTTCTTTTATTCTTTCCGAGAAGCTGAAGCATGAGACTAGAGAACACTGGGGAAAGGTTGGCCAAGCGGAGAGAGACAGGAAGAACAGTCTCTAGAAGCTCTCGCTCTGGGTTTCAGGCACTTCAGTAAGAGACTTCCTCCCTGTTCCTATGCACATTCACGGAAAACGAAAGCCAGAAGGCCCCCGGGCTGCCTGGGTTGTGGGGGGATGGCAAATGAGGGGCCAGCTAGCAGCACAGACCCCCCAGATCTCTCCAGGGGCCATTCCTTAAGGAGAGAGTAACTAACGCAAAAAGGATTTCCCTCTTGCTCTTACATCAGCCACTTTCAGAAAAATGGGAGGGATGTTTTTATTGCTAGGCAGGAAATGAGACTCAGGCCCTTCTTGAGATCATTCCAGTCCATGCCTTTCTCACGATCTCTGAGTCAAGCTAGCCTTCGGTTGACCTCTGTAGAAAGGAGCAGGACCCCAGAGGGAAAATCAGGGCCTAGAGGTCATCCTGTTGGTACTTGGGGCGCAGCTTCAAAGTCTGAATCATCTTTCTTGTTTGGCCTTAACAGGGTCACAGCCCCAGTGTCCTGCCCTGGACTGTGAGAGGGGCTCTGACCTCCCCCTTAGCAAAGGCAGAATGGGGCAGGGTAGGGAATAGACAATTCTACCCAAAGGGGATTCACTTTTCCTTGTATTCAAGGAAAGTGAATTGTAAAGCACTCTACCGGGATCTGTCCCTTTTTGTGTCTTGACATAGACTTTGTTGTCCTTCTTTTCCTTAGCTTTATCTCACTTTCCCCTCCCACGTGTTTCCTAGCCCCACAATGAGTACGGGAGCAAGCTCACTTCCTTCTCATGGGTTGGGGACCAAAATTGGGCTTGACCCCAGAGTCCAGCAGAGTAACAAAATGGACCAGAGACACAAAAGACATCTGGTCTTTCTGCTTGTGTGGATCCTCATACTAACCTCTATCCATAAACTCCATATCCTTGAAAATGCCATCGTTCCCCCAGAGAATCCAACGCCCCGTTTTCCTTTGTTTCATTTCCTGCCTTACAACTGTTGTGCCTGGACAAAGTCTTTCTCCGTCTTTCTCCAGCACTGGTGTCACCTTGAGCATTCTGGATCTTTCTTCGTCTTTTACAAAGCACTTCTTTCTTGGATTCAGAGGTTCACTTTCTGGGTGTATTGTCCAAGCTATTAAGATCTCTTGATTTCTAAGGGTTACCTAGCTACAGCCTTCCTCACCAGCCCATCCTCCCCCAGCATTGCACATGCAAAGCCTGGGTCAGACATAATTTAAGACAAAAATGCCGGGTAAAGGCTGAGAAAAGTAGAAACCACATGTTTCCTGGCTGGCATCATGAGGAACCAGAGGGGCCATGTGGTGGGATGACCTAATGGCCAAGGGAAAAATGTCATTTTGCCAGGTTCTACACTTGCTCTGTGACCTTGGACCAGCCATTTAACCCAGTGGATCTCCGCTCCCTCATAAAAGAGGGTGTTGGATCAATTAATCTCTAAAGTTTTTTTCATTTATGATTCCATGATCCTTAGACAAACACTGAGACCCAAGAATAGGATCTTCCTTCCCTGCTCTGGAGATTATTTCCATAACCCAAGAGAAATAACACCCTCCTGGAAGCTACTTTGCCATGTTCTTCTGTTGAATCCAATTCCTTTTCCTGAGGCTATTGAAGGACGTTGATGTGAAAGGCATGGTGAAGAATGGCGTCCCTGGTGTCAGATCTCACCCAGCACCCCCGGGCCACAGCTGGCAGGAGACTTTGGTTAAGCTCCCCTGCTGCTCAGGGACCACTCCCCAAAGAGAGGCCAAAACCCAAGAGCCAGAGAGCCTGGATGAGAGACACTGATTGTGAGAGAATCATTTCCTTTTGGTTCTTAAGAAGAACACGAATGAGGCCTGACAACTAGAACAGTCTGTCTGAACTGTTTGCAGGGGCAGCAGACGAAGGTGGGACATTAGGGAGAAAATGGGTGAAACGGTTTAGTGGCTCTTGATGCCTTTCCCTCCATGATGTCTGCTCCGGGAACCCAGTCCCCTGCCGGGCAGATTTCCTCAGACCATGCTGTGATTTCTGGGCTCTGCAGGGGACATGACCAGCCCCAGAAACAAGGCCAAGGCACTGCTTGTCAGGGAGAAACTGGCCTCAGGCCCCACCCGCGATCCCGCAGCTGGAGTGGGTGAGAATCATCCCAACAGGGCAATAAATTGCTTTGTCCTAGGTCATCCTGGTCTTAACATCATGACATACATTTCCCAACCGAACAGGCAATAAATAATTCCAGTTAGCAAAGATCTGTAGGGTTGAGTGGATCCCTAGCATGTTTTATTTCAGAAGTGACTGCCTATTAGGAATTGGCCTGCCTCTGTGGTTCTTCTTGGACACAGGGATGTGCTAAGTATGGCCTCCAAGGGCTTAGATGGTGCTCTGAAGGCTCCTTGGGAATGCCTGGGCTGTCAGGGAACCCACAGTCAGCCATCTGTCATAACCCAAATAAGTCACTGTCCAGACGCCACCAGGATATGCAGATGGACTGGTTCTGGGTGATCACAGTCCCTGGGCATTAGGAAATGGTCTCCTGAAACTAAAGAAATGAGCTGAGATTCTTCTGAGAAATCCTACTAGGTTTCAGAACCTTAAAATCTCAGTCCTGACCCCAGACTGCTGCTGTGTGTGGGTAGATGGTGGGGGGCCTCAGGAAAGTGGATGTGGCTGGGCCTTCTTCAGTGGGTGTGGCCCTCGCACACTTTCTGAGTGCTGAGGCTGCTATGGCATCCTATTGAGAGAGAAGAAATACCACAGGATTGCATCAAGACTAAAGACATAAAGAACCAAGGACACTGATTTCATCCAAGTTCTCTGAGGAGTGAACAACAACAAAAACATGAAACAAAACACAAAAGAAATAAAGAAAAGTAGCCCTTTGTGGTAAAGGGCATGCTGAGAAGGCGAGAGCCAGAGCTGCCTCCCCAGAGCATGCTGGGAGGACGGGCACCAGAGCCGCTCTCTAGAGCATGCTGGGGGACAGACACCAGCACATGGCCCAGGGCTGCTCTTCCCCCAGCGCCCACCCTGTTCCCCGACCCACCCTCAACCTAGAGACTAGGGGAAGGTTTGTCCAAAGATGACTGTGGAATAGGGTATGCCGTGGTGGTCTGCAGGTCCCCCACACTGTGGGGCAGTGAGTCAGCAAGTGGGGAGAACAGTCAAGGTGAGGAGATGGAGAAACAGAGAGGCAGGAGAGAAACGGGGACTGACAGAGACGCGAGGGGCCAGCGTGTTGGTGGAGGACGAGGGGAGAGTGGAACAGAGGGCTGTGTAGCTGCTAGCCGGAGGCATTGATGTACAGCTGGCTCTTGAGAATGTAGTCGATGACGGGCTGGGACAGGTAATCCACGACGTGGCCATCCCCGTGTTGCAGGGCCAGCCTGGAGGAGAAGAGAGGGTAATCAGACGGTATCCTTCCCTGAAGCAGAGCAGAGGACGGGCCAGCCCACTCTCTTTCTGGGATAGGGCTTCCCCAGCACCGCATGACCTGCCTTTGCTCGGCTATGTAACTGGTATTCCTATTAGGAAAAGCCCTCTTGCCCCTGTAGTTCCTTCGCCATCCTGGCGACTCCGCTTCATCCTGGCTTTGCCACTTCCTGACCGAGGGACCTTGGGCAAGTTACTGAAGCCAGTCTGTTCTTTAGTTTTCTTCTCTGTAAAATGAGGGGAATATTTGAGCCTACCTCATTCAGTGATTAAATGGATTAAATAAACCATTATGCAAAGCACTTAGAATAGCCCATGCATACAGTGGGCATTTAAATGTGAATGGTAGCTATTCTCATTTTATTCCTTTGTGTTTCTCTGCACAGGTCTCCTGAAAATGAATCTCTTGATTGACCATTTCTTTTCCTTCCTTCTGGAGCTCTGACAGAGGAAGTGCCCTTCTCTGGGGCCCTTCTCCCAAACCCTGGGGGGCCCAAGGAGAAAGGCACTAAGGTACGAACGGGCTTCAGGATCCACTTTGGGTTCTGTACAGTTTTGCTCCAGTCTTTGTCTGGCTGCTTCCAATTCTTTATTCATTTGATGGTCTTGGTAATGTCAGGCCCCAAGGAGCTGTTTGTAAAAATTCATATACTCCTCCAGACCTAGATTTTGGAAGGCACTGGAACCCTGCCCTTTGAGATCTCCCCGGAGGCTGGCTCACTGCCTTTTCAATGCAGACACTGTCCTGACCTAGTAAGCAAGCCAGGTCATTAAGTGCCTCCCTGCAGTTTTCAGGGTGGCCTCTGGAAGAAGTAGTCTATACCCGTGTTTTCCAAAAGCCAATCCCAACTTCATCTGAGTCATACAGGGAGCAGACCCCTGCCCAAGCCCAGAAATTCTGATTCAGTGGGACTAAACAGACACAAGTATTTGTGCTGTGTAAGTTTTCATGGTAATTCTATTGTGCGGCCATGTGTGGACCCGCAGTCTTCCCGATCCCCTTCATCGGCCACTGTCATTGGTTTTCTGCTTGTACCTCACAGTTGGTGCTACTCTTTCAAGTGTCTACATAATCACCTACAGTCCAGGGAAGAAGTCCAGTGGACATTTAAAAACCATGGGCTCATTTGAGAAACATGTGATCCAGATGACAATGCTCTCCAACTTTGTGCCCTCCCAGGCCATCACGGCTGGCCATTTGGACTGCTCCTTTGCATTCTTTGAAATGCTAATGTTTTAAAAGTTCTCCATTGCCTTCTTTTCTTCTTACTGACTCTCCCTGTGAGTAAGACATGCCTCTAACTTTAATTTACATTTATATGCTCCTGGTTTTCAGTTTTATTATACCTCTAGACCCCTATATTCCATATATCTCACCGTCCCACTGGACATTTCCACTTGGGGTGTGTGGTGGAGGCTGTTAACTGGTCCATGGTGTCCATTCTCCTTCTTCTGTTTACTAATATAACTTCCCAAGTTTTAGCTGGGCACATGGCTGCCAAGCTACAAAGTCTATCCATCCCCCCTCTTGAAGCTCCTAAGTATGGCCAAGTAACTGAAGCTGAGCCAGTGGGATGCAAGGGGAAGTGATATGTGCAACTTTGAGTCACCTTATTAAAGACAGAGCTCTTTGCCCTTTCCTACCGGCTTACATCAATCATTACAATCATTACAACAGCTGTGGACCCAGAGATGGAGGCTTCATGTTGAAGAGGCCAG
This sequence comes from Manis javanica, assembly GCF_040802235.1. Taxonomy (NCBI): domain Eukaryota; kingdom Metazoa; phylum Chordata; class Mammalia; order Pholidota; family Manidae; genus Manis; species Manis javanica. The sequence continues at coordinate 91,158,397 of NC_133166.1, forward strand.
AGGACCAATCCCTTTTGACTTCAGTTGGAGGGAAATAGAAATTTATCTTATTTAAAACTCTGAGTATTGGAGGTCGGTGGGTCTTTTTGTTATGGCAGCTTAGCCTATACTCTTACTAATACAGTATTCTATAAGCACCTCAAACTAAAGAGTCTGGGACTAAAAAATCTTCTTCCCTCCTCAAACCAGCTAATGCTGTCTAACGGCTTATCCCCCTTTTGAAAGGAAATGATTGGGGGCAAAAAGAAGCTGAGTAGCAGAGCAACAGGTGGAGGCCAGTCTAAGTCAGCTTCGACTGAGGACAGTTATATGGAAACTTATAAGCTGGTTTGACCAAGTCTTTCAGCATTTGTCAAAACGTACCTGCTCTTAGTTGAGCTGACAACAGACATGGGATGGTTGATGTCATCCTTCACCACCATGATGTTGTTCTAGGGGTAGAGCAGAGAGAGGAGATTGCTAGCCCCTCACACGAAACTCCTTTTGTGCCCTCCCTCCTCCAGCCCCCAGGTATCTCAGAGCTACGTGAGCAGGGAGATGGAGGACTCACTTTGTATTTGCGGAGTATTGAGGAGTGATTCATGATTCGGTCTGTGTCAGCTGCGTCCCGGGGCACCACCACAATCCCAAAATCCCCCACGATCACCTCCATCTGAAGAAAGAGAGAGCGAGACCATGCCCTTTGCTGAAACCATGATTCCAAACACCTACCAACCAACTATCTAGCAGTGGGGAGTTCTCTTCCACGTGGAACCCCAAGCGTTGGTCCTAAAGTTGCCTTAGGCCTGTCAGTCAACCCCTTCAGTTCAAGTAACAAACTGTAACAGTGTTAGTGGAATGAGTGGAAACTTTGCCTGGCACACAGAAGATAGCTTAATAAATACCTTGAGACCGAATGAATAAATGTTCTCCTACATGTCCGGGCAAGATCTCTCCAGTTCCTGAAGCTCCTATTGAATTCATAATGCTGAAGAGTAACATGAATGACATAGAGGCCTTACCTGGTAGACACTCCCATGGGTGACAGAACCCATTGCTCAACAAGCATACCCCTGGCTCCAGGTGGACTACTGAGGGGGTGGCTGGAGAGTTTTCCTGGCTCACCCAGGTGAAAGCTGCTGTGGGACTCAAGGGCAGCGAAGAGCTGGGCAGGGCTTGGAATGCATCAGTGTGCACACAGGCAGTGACAGCAGGGAGATTTGGGGGTCATTTCTGAGATCAGCCTCTGATAGAAGCTTGCTGCCATAATGAGAAATGAAACTTTTATGTTTAAAGAATAACTTTTTTTTTTTCTGATTGTAAACACAATATAAGTTTGGGAAACTCAGGGTAAAAAAAAGGAAAATCAATCACAACCATATACTCCAGATAACTACTGTTAACATCATGTATTTCTGGGCAGTGTTTTCCTCTCTACAAATAAGTGTATATATCCACAATTGGATTAAATTGCGAAATTAATCATTTTACCTGTTTATTTCTTTTTTCACTTAGTGTTATATTGTGAGCATTTTCTGACATTGTCCAAAATTACCTGAAAATATTGTTTTAACACTATGTATATTTCATTGTCTGTACTATGATATACCATGATATAGTAAACCAATCTTGCACTATAGAAAGTGTACAGTTACTTCTGATTTTTTGCAATTACACATAATGCTCTCTTAAAGATCTTCATACATAACTCTTTTACCACATTGCTGATGATTCCTGTAGGATAAGAAGTAAAATAACTGGAGGAAAGGATATGAACTGGACATATTTCAAGCTTTTGAGACATATTACCACCTTGCTTTCTGGAAACTCATGCCAATTTTTATTTCCAAAGAGCCTGAAAGTTATGGCATTTAATATACTTGAATCTAGCCCAGACATTTTACTGTTTGGATCTTGCCAGTTAAGGATTCCGATGGGGTGAGAAAAAGGGGGATGCAGGTGGCTTCTAAGTGGTGCAGTTCATTTGAGCCAAGCCCTGTTCTGACAGCAAGGGACCCAGGGTTACCTCATAATTCTCCAAATGAGGGCTGTAAACACAGACCTTATGGAGCACTGTGGCCATTTCTTCTCTACCAGGGGACTTCTGTACCAGTAGATTTCTGCTTCCAAGTTTGATTCAGCGTGTGTGTGTGTGTGTGTGTGTGTGTGTGTGTGTGTGTGTGTATGCGCATGTGCGCATGAGCAGGAACTCATCCACACCCTCGGATATTTCCATCCACCTTTACCCTACTTGTCGCATTGCTTGCAACTGGAACTCTGGTGTTGCTGTACTAAAAAGTTGGCTGGCGGTGCCCTAGGAGGGAAGTTGTGCAGAGATGAGGGGGAAGCATGTTGCTACTGTGCAGGGCAACTCATTGAGCAAGACCTGCTCCAGGGGCAAGCAATCCAAGTATAGACGACCAGAGCCCCCACCGGATCACGCCATTTGGGAGACACAGGACAATATAATTTGTTGCAGCTATCGGTGGTATTCAGATTGTGTAAATGGGCACTGAGTGTTTGTCCTATGAATCAGGAATGTTAGGGAGAGACAGGGCAGTGAGTTGTAGGTAGATCCAGCCTCTGCCATAGCTTTTAGAATACTGCACTAGGATTTATTACTCAGAAGATAACCTGAGGCACTCGTTCTCAAACTTGGCTGCTTGTTAGAATTACCTGGGGAGCTTTTTTAAGTCCCAAAGCCCAGCTCACATCCAAGATCAATTACACCAAAATCTCTGGGAATGGGACCCAGGCATCAATTGCTTTTTATTCTCCAGATTATTCCAATAAACAACCAAGCCTGAGAACCAGTGGTGTAATTAAAACTCCAGGGGTAGTTGCAGGGTAGAGACAGAGAAGAGAAGAATCCATCCAAGCTGGTATATGTAGAGATTCCTCAAACTGCCTGCTCTGTAGGTGTTTCAAGAGACCTGGTGTACGGTACATCATGTAGGATCTGCCTTCAATTTGATTCTGAGAACTTGATGGATGTTTCATATATGAGATGCGTGAAATAATGGGGCTCTGTGAAGTGCGTGGTCTGGTTTAAGGCATGAAAATGATGGCTCAGAATGGCAGTCAGATCCTGTGGGGACTCGCCCTGTGGGTGACATTAGAGCAGCTGCTGCTCTTCACTCAGGAACTAATGATCTGAGCCCCCGTCAGTAACAGTGCCAGGCGGCTCAGGGGGTGGCAAGCAGATGGAGCCCTTGCTGCTGGAGGCATCTTTCTTTTCCAGAAACAGGTGACAGACTTGCCCCCTGAGAATCACAAGTGGGTGATGGAGACAAGACACACTGCTTTACCTCATCCAAGTAGCATCTCTGCTGGGGGTTAGGCCAGAGACTGTGCACATTTTCTGCTCCTTTGGCCAGCTGTAGGGCACTGGGCTTGATTTCCATGCATGAGGGCATCTTTGTGAGAGTTTGGGGCAGGGAGAGGGACCAGCTAGAATTGTGAGCTGTGCCTTTCACCTTGCAGGGCCTTAGCTGTCCTTGCCACCCCTGCCCCCCCAGTCCCCATCTCCTGCCTCCTGCTGGCCTCCAGGACCAGCTGCTCTTTTATGGTCTCCCTGTGCTGGTTCTTTCTCATCTCCCTGACCTTGAACCACTGCAGTCCCTAGGCCTCAGCCCTGGGACCTCCTTTTTTTCTGTCTATACTCATACCCTGAAAATTTCATTCAATTTCAAAGCTTTAAAGTCACACTTATGGCTCCAAAATTAATTGCTCCAATATAAACTTCTCTCTTGAAGTTCAGACTCATATATCCAGCAGCCTTGCCAACATTCAATATTTAACTTGGATGGGGCATCTCGAACCTAAAATGTCCAAAATGTCCTCTGACATCGATTGGTCAGTCAATCCCCTCCACCCAAAAGGAAATGCTTTTCCTACAGTCTTTTTCACTTTTGTAACTGAAAACTCTCCTCTTACAATAGCTCAGGCCAAACAATGGCATTTTCCTTGATTTCTCTCTTTCTCTCACATCTGGCTTTCAGTCTGTAAGGTAACCCAATCGACTCTGTTTTCAAAACAAATCCAAGACTCTGCTGATTTCTCACCATTTTCATTGATCCTATCCTGGTCCAAGCCTCCTTTAGTAGGTTAAACAATGGCCCCAAAGCTATCCAGGTTCTAATTTCTGAAACCTGTAAATGTTACCTTATATGGCAACATGTATGCTGATGTGACTAAACTAAAAACCTTGAAATTATCCTGAATAATCTAGGTGGGTCTTAATGCAATAACAAGGAGGCAGAGGGAGATTCAACACACAGGAGAGGTGGTGATAGAAAGATGGAGCAGAGATTGGAAGAAGCTCCACCACTGGCCTGGAGGATTGAAGAAGGGGCCATGAGCCTAGGAATGCAAGCAGTGCAGCTCTAGAAGCAGGTGGGGCAGGGAGGGAACTCCTCGGGAGGGAATATGGCCTTGCCAACAACTTAGTTTGGGCCTAGTGAAACCTATTTCACATTTCTGGCTTCCAGAAGTTTAAGAGAATCCGTGTGTGTGGTTTTAAGCCATCAAGTTTGTAGCAATGGAAAACGAATTCATCTCCATCATCTCCCACTTGGATTGATTACTCTGGTCTCCCTGTTCTCTCCTCTTGTCTTTTTCAGTCTCTTCCCAACAGCTAGACCAATAACGTGAAAACATAAGTCGAATTATGCTGCTCCTTGGCTCAAAGCTCTTCTTAAGTGTCCGTTGACAGACTAATGAATAAAGAAGATATATACCCAATGGAATATTATTCAGCTATAAAAAAGAATGAAATCTTGCCATCTGCAATAATGAGGATGGAGCTAGAGATTATTATGCCAAGTGAAGTAAGTCAGGCAGGGAAAGACATATGATTTTACTTATATGTGGACTCTAAAAACAAAACAAATGAACAAACATAAAAAAACAAAAGCAGACTCATAAACACAGAGAACAACTGGTGGTCGCCAGAAGGAGGGGAGAACGGGTGAAATAGGTGAAGGGGATAAAGAGGTACAAACCTCCAATTATAAAATAAATAAATCATGGGGATGAAAAATAAGCATAGGGAATATAGTCAATAATATTTAATAACTTTGTATAGTGATGGATGGCAGCTATACTTGTGGTGAGCATTTTGCAATGTATAAAATTATTGAATCATTATCTTGCACACCTGCAACTAATGTGATACTGTATGTCAACTATACTTGAATTAAAAATATATACATATATTTAAAAAGATTTTTTTAAATGGAACCCTAGTTTTTAAAAAGTCACCTTTTCACCGAGACCATCTCCGGCCACACTATTGCAACCTGTTTCCCTGGCACACAGACCCACCCAGTCCCTCTGCCACACAGGCCTTGCCCTGTCCTGTGCTTCCTGTTCCTCCTCAGCATTTATCTCCATCGGACACTCTGGGCTTTTTCTTTGTTTTGTTTACCCTTATTGTTGTCTCTTTCTCCCTCCCCTATAAAGTAACCTCCATGAGGAGGTTACTAGTGTCCCTAGTGGAAAAAGACCCGGCTCATCATAGATGCTCATAGGTGCTATCGAATAAGTGGATTCCTGCAGTATTTTCCTGGCAGTCACCATGGTGCCATCAGCTGATAAACTCTCCCTGTCGCAGGACCTGGAGGGCAGCTCATCGTACCTAATAGAGACCTGGGAGACCCAAAGAAGTTACAATAAAGACAGACACTCTGGTCCCTATGACAAGTAAGGGGGATTTTAGTTTTGCACGTTCCCAGACTTGATCTGATTCACCAGCAGAATCAACTGAAGGAGCTTTAAAAACAATAGCAACAACAGATGCCTGGACCTCACCCTGGGAATTCTGATAGGACCCGTCTAGGATAGCCTGGAGCCTCTCTTTACAAAGCCTCCTGATCCTTCAGATGTGCACCAAACTTTGGGAAGTTGTTGCTCTAAATCACATAGGCAGTTAACTAAGCTGCTAATCCTCTGGCTTGGTTTGGGAAGTGGTCAACACCTCTGGGGGACAAGCAGCTCTGGGGATTCCAGCAGGTATGAGGACATGCCCCCTCACGGAGGTTCAGGCAGACATCAGACCCCAGGAATGGAGGGTTGCTCGGGAGTGTCTGTTCCAGCAGGAGGGCACCTCCTGGGCCTTCATGAGGAGGTCTCTGCAGGGCTCGCCTTGAGGTGGGAAGGTGGGAAGGTGAGTGACCCATGCAGCAAAGCTATCCTGATTGGCATGGCCCTTTCCCAGTGGTGGCCACTGTGACCTCATACTGCCACACCACCGTAGGCAGGATCAGGGTCCCCTCTTCCTCCCACCCTGCTACCTTGCAGCACACAGTGACCTTCCCAGTTTGGTCTGGCCCATGTCACATCTCAGAGGTAGGGGTCTGTGGCATTCACCCTGCTCTCACTTCCTGCTCCCAGGGACAGCTTTGATCCTATCTTTTCATCTTCTGGTCAAAGGCTCTCCAGGGGAGGCAAGGGTGGGGATGGGGAGAGGAAGTGGGAGGCAGGTTCTCCTTCCCCAAATGTGGGGAGTCGGAGGGAAGGATATGAGACATATTGAGGCAGGAAGCAACTCGGCCCTGGGAGGAGCAAACGCTAAGGATGACCCTGGCCCCTGGTGGCAGATCTCTAGTAAGGAATGTGGAGTAATCATCTTCCCTCCAGGAGGCTGAATTTCACAATCTGCCCTGCTGGAGTTCAGGGATGCCTGGGGTCAGGGGATGCCCTGTGAGCTCAGTCAGCCAGGCACTCTCCTGGCACCAGGCACCAGGCACCAGGGACAGAGGGATGAACAAGACATATGGGGTTTTGTCCCTTGGATCAATTGTTATCGAGAGGGAGACATTAAACAGATGATTATTTCAACTGCATCTATGGCTATGAAGAGCAGGGCAGGTTCCTATTAAGTAGGTAAGATCTTGCAGCAGATAATGGCAAAAGTTTGGTAACTGGTGAAAGTTTGGGCCACTTCTCATGGTGGAGGCAAACTACCTTTTGCACAGAACAGCCTCCAGTCAAGCTGTCCCAGGTAGCCTTTCATTCTTTTATTCAATAAACTTGCACTGAGTGTATACGGTGGACTGGGCACCATTCTGGTGTGGCCCCATAACACAGGCAAGTCTAGCACGCTCAAAGCTCACCTTCTCATAGGGAGACCATAAACACATACAAATATAAATAAGAACAGGTCACCTCGAGCCAACAATATTGAAAATAAAACAAAATGACCTTTAAGCTGGAACCTAAAGGATCTGCTATAGGATCACTGGGGGAAGAGCATGCCCAGTGGGGCCACAGCTAGTGCAAAGTGCCTGAGGTGGGCAAAACTGGTAAAAAAAAAAAAAAAAAAAAGAAGAAGAAGAAGAAGGAGAAGACCAGGTGGGACTGGAGCACAGAGAAGTAGAAAAGTAGACAAGGACCAGATCAAAGAGGGGGTTTCATTCCAACTGCAAAGAAAAGCTGTAAGCATTTTAAACAGAGGACTTGACTTCCCTTAGCAACTGGATCCTCTTTGTATTGACTTACCCAGGCAAGCCTAACTGGTGAGACCCTCTGTAGGATCATTCTGAGATCAGGGCTCAGAATCCTGGGTGTCTCCCCAAAACAGTGCTCTCTTCTCAAGGTACAGGCTGTGGGTGACTTGAGCCCACTTGCGTTTCTGCTCCAGATAAGAATGTTTGGGGATGAACATTGGACGACCAGGACGGAAGGAAAGAGACATTTCTTAAGGTACCCGGCTGCACCAGGCACACTACTAGGGGCTTCATTTATTATTACATTTAATCTTAAGACAGCTATCTTCTTGAGATATGCATCTCAGCTCTCAATTTGTAGATGGGGAAACCAAGACTCCGTGATGTTTAGTACCCAGTTTATGAGCTGCACAGCTAGTAAGAGAATTTGAACCCACTCTGGATTCCTTTAAAGGCTCTTTCTACCACATCACACCTCTTCTAATCCACCTTGTAAGAATATTTTAGTGACTTGAAGCTTTTCAGATTTGAAAATACTGTATATTCTTATCTTCTCTCAAGGCTGACCAGGAATGAAGTCCTCAGTATTACTGTACATCGCCCCCTGGAGTATATAATTTGTACACTTCTGAGCAGGTTAGAAAAGACGGCAGGAGAGAATGTCAGGCTTCTGACATTCCTTCTCTTTGCACTTCTCTTTGCAGTGCAAAGAGTAGGTGAGGGGTTTCTGAAACATGCTCCACCCATTTCAGTAAAGAATCCTCCACCCTGGTTCTGGCTCCCCCCTTCCTGCAACGCTCCTCTCTGTGGGGAAGACCAGGTATGGTCAGAGGTGGGAGTGCATTTCCAGGATGGCTCACTTAGTGCAAATAAATGAATGATACTGCACGAGGGGTGTTCCCAGAGGAAATCGTCTCCACTCCCATTTCTACTTTGCGGGTGTGGGAACCAAGGGATTCCAGACTCAAGTCAAAAGTCAGAAAACCAAAACCAGAGCTCTTCACAGAAGAAGCAGAAGCTCCCATGGTAGGTGCTAAGCCTCCTTCCCCTGGGTCTGTAAATTCAGCTTTGGTTTTAGCAGCCTGGGGGCCTAATCCCCAGGGTGGAAGTGTCCGCTGGGCTTCCTGGCTGGGATTACACTGTCTGATAAAAACCATCTGAGCCTGAAAAACCAATGTTTGTCTTTGCTCCATTGGTCCTGGAGCCCTGGGATTTCTTCTGGACTGGCTAGGGCCCCAGGCTCTTCCTCTGTTTATTTTCTTTGGTTGTTTTCCCATAGCTGGTGGATGTAGGAAGCAGTTAGCCCATGGCTGGTTGGCTGGAAAAATGTAGGATACAGCCAATTAGAGCCAACCTGTGGACTGTTGGGCTTTGAGAAGTGCAAAGAGAAGGAAAAACAATTTTCTCATTGGCCCATTTCTGGCACCTAATGTTCCTCCACCTTTAGATTTTCATTCCTTTGGGTTAATTATTGACACTTGCTCATTTCAAATGCAAATACCATTTGAGAGGGTGAACACATTTAATCATTAAGTTTAATGATTTTACCTGCTTGCTGAAAAGTTGAAAACTTCTCAAATAAAGACTGAGATAAACCTCTATTTCAACCAGCCAGAATCATCTCCCCCAAAAGGTCTTGTTCCTCCCCGCTGAAACAGCCTTCTCTCAACCCCAAAATGCCTTTCTGTTTTTACCCACTTAGCCCAATCCTGGCCATCATTCAAAGCCTCCGTCAAGGGTTACCTCCTCCCTTGTGGTCTGCTATGAATTACATGTATCACTTTCTCACTTATCTGCCTTATTGGAATTAAGGATCTGAAGGCTTGTGGGAAATCCTGTCCCACTGTTCAGTGGCCGTGAGGTCTTGGACAAGTCACAATCTGTGTGCACCTTGGTCTCCATATCTGCAAAAGGGAACAGAAATTCCACTTCCCTGGGGGCATTCTATGGGGGTTAACTGAGATGATCCCTGAGAAATAATCCAAGTATTTATTGTCTGTCTCCCCCCTAGAAAGTAAAGTACATACAGTGAGGAATTTTGTCTATTTTGTTTTCTCTTTCTTTCGGCCCAGGAATAATGTCTGGCACACGCTAGGTACTCAATAAAAGTTTTAAAACCAATAAATTAATAACAGACAACATTTATTGAGTGCTTACTAAGTTCAGGAATTCTTCTATGCCTTTTACATGTTTTATTTTATGTAATATAAAAAATAATAATATAATAAAAAAGTAAGATATTTTTGTGCCTGAAGGACAAATACTGTTCTTATGCTCACACCAGGCACTTGAGAGGTCTTAGTTGAAAGACTGACTGAAGGAAAGAATGCTTGAACCAGAATTCATTTGCCAGACTGCCTTCCTGTTATAATATGATGGACAAAGCGGCTGGCAGCATAAGAGCCCTAGGCCCCGGGCTTTGTTTGGAGGAGGGGAGTATAAAAGATTCCCTCTTCACAAATCTGTCCATGCTGAGCCATTATCCTGTGGCCTTGATTTCCCACAGACCCTGGCCCATGCCTGCATACCTGCTTTGGTGGTGCGGTTATGACCCAGCACAGCCAAGATCAGGTCTCCTCAGGAAGCCTAGTTGTCTAATAAAAAATCCGGGAGGGGGATGAGCTAGGGGGACTGGGTCCTAACCTCCAAGGCTAGTCCAGGAATCTGGATCTTGATTTCTTTCATGAGTCAAGAATGAGAAGGCCAACTGCCAGGCCATCAGACAGCTTTTTTGTACTCAGTGGAGAGAAGCTGGATGAATATGTATGGCATTTTTTTCTCCCATGGAATGTGAGGCGAAGGGGTGCATTACTGGTCAGAGGAGGTTAGAATTCACTGAGGGTTAATGGATCTTTTTGCCAAATCGGAAATGCCCAAGGGATGTGTGTGGGTGGCAGTGGGCCGTGCCTTTAGTTGGTAATTCAATTTTTGGATGGAGAGCATGGACCCAGGAATCCAAATGAAAGGAGAAAGAGCAGCTCAGCAGAGTTTCTGCCTGTGCTGGAGGAAGCTTGGCAGTCCTGCTGTGGAACAGACTGTCTCAGCGGCTTCCCAGCCTGGCTGGGGGCAAATCCTCTCTACGGCCCCTCTGAGCTTTCTTAGCAGAGGGTAGAAAGGCTCCAATTTCTGCCCAGAGTTGTTTGAATGAGTGACTTCCTTCCTGCCTTGTTTCTGAGGATTCTGGAGAAGACATGGGAGACCAGGATGTGGAGCCACTGAGCAGAGGTCTGTAGCCAACAAGTATCACTCAGGACCTGAGGCAGTAAAGAGAAATGCATCTGATAAAGATTGAATGAATGAACGAAACCTGGGATAGAAGCCCTTGACCTGTATGCACCTCAACCCTCGTAACCTCATGGTTAGGCACTGAAAACTCTAAAATGGGCTGCTTCTAGGCAACTTCTTGATAGAACTTTCTAGTAGAATAAGCAGGGCTCACCCAATGCCTAGTCTTAAAAGAAAGAGCTTCCTTTTCTAGACCCTGAGATCCAAACATCCCCAAATGAGGACGGTGGAATAATTAACTGAGTTACTAACTAGTTTTGTGATCCCTTTATACCCTTTGCCTGACCCCAACCCTATGTCTAGCAGAGAACCAGATCCTTTACCAGACCTTGCCCTTTAATTTGCAGGGTGGAAAATAGAATAGTTTGGAGTCAGTGGCTTTAAACTAAGAGATTTTACTAGATGTCCTGAGAAGGAGAGAGCAAATAGGGAAGTAGGGAGAAAGTGAGGGTTCCTATGGCCAGGATCCTCACCTGACTCTGGTTGGCTTGCTGACTGTACACATGTGGGCAATATGTTGTTATTGACTCTATATAAACAGCTCTGCCCAGGGCTCTGGGCTGCATGGCTTCAGGAGAGCAGAGACTGGAGGGGTTGCAGTGCTGAGCACAGAGATGAGGAGGCTGTGATGGAGAGGCGCAGAGGCACAGACTGGCTTGCTGCATGCAGACTTGCTCTGAGTGGATTCTAGTGATTGACATGCTACCGTGGGAATAAAATTGCATATACACCCTTTTGCCCCAAAAACGTTCCATTGTCATTTTTTCGGTCCCATTGAATCCATAGTGAACTTATCCGGGACTGAAACCCATTGACAAGACAGGGAGATACCTTCAGAACAGCAAAAAGAGCTTTTCCTGTTCCCCACCCTCCCACTTCCACACTAGAAAGAAGCTAGATCTTCCTCTCCTCCCTCCCAGACAGCACCCTGGGGGCAAAGCCTCAGAAGAAAATGGACTGGCGGTCACAGGTGGGTGGGGCCCAGCTCTGGGCTTCCGGACTTAGCTGGGAGTCCTGTGCCCACGGGGGAATGGAGCAAAGTGCCTCCAACTTCAAGGGACCACGAAGGCCCACATTAGGGGAGCTGCCTGTGGGGACCCTGAAGAGCTGATATTTGTGTTCAGGGCTCGCGCACAAAAGCCTCTTGGCCTCTGCTAGTGAGTAATGCCTGAGACTACTCATCATTCCTGTGGAATGGAGATCTGGAGTTGAATTTTAATTTGATTTAAATAAACCACATGTGGTATTTCTGGCACACCTCTGTTGTAGGCTGAGAGTCACACTAATTATGTAAGGAAATAGCTCCTTGACTTTTTTTTGCCTCTACTTCAGGTGCCATAATTCTAAGGACCTCACAGATTGGCTGTGGGTTAAATGAGGGGATGGAGCAATTGGCTGGGTGAGAACGAGGAGGGAGAGCTCTAAATGGCCCCAGAAAGCCTCTGGAGTGAGCTTTGGGCGTCTGCTTGGCCCAAATCCCCGGCTGCTGGTGCTGTGGACTGGAATTCGCACCACTCTGCATGGCATGTGGTCCCCGCTGGCCCCTTGGTGTGCCCTCCGGGAGCACCTGCCAGGCCGAGTGCTCCGGAACGCCAGGGTGACCAGCTAAGTGGGGAATGGTTGAATAGATGAGGGTCTTTCTCCACCTCCACTGTCACACTCCCAGCAAATCAACAGCCATTGGCTTCTCTCGTTTTCTGTCTTAACCAACAGGCCATTTCAGCACCAGGGACCAACCGGAAGAGAAGACCTGGGCCCTTTTTCGTGGTCTCTGAGTGGGATCTGACAACATCCAGAGCTGCCATTTTAGAGAGAAATCAAGAGGAGGAATCTAACTGGGAGGAACAAGAAGGGGCTGGTTGTGCCTCCAGGGCCCCAACCTGTAAATTTGAGGCTCCCTTGAGAGGGAGGCCCTAGAGAGATTCCCTGCTCACCCCTCAGGCCCCTCAGGTTGCTGCCCCCGCTGCACCTTAATCCCTCCAGGTCTGCCCGGCCTCCCCAGGGGTTCGAGCTTTGCTGAGATCTTGTACGGAATTTTTCCCATTACTTTTTACTTCCACAGCAGCTTGTGAAGTACAGGGAAGTAAAAGTTAATTAAACCACTTAATCCAGAACTGAAAGGAGGTTTAGAATTTCACCTGCAGGAAATTGTTCAGAGGTAGAGATGGAAGGACTACACAGTATAGTTTGCTTTGCTGAAACTCATTCTCCCCTCTTGGTTATACCACAGCATGTTAGCATTTATGCTCTTCACTTGGAATATATATGTGGACATCTATGTGTTTTTTAGGTAAATGCACTTATTAACCTTTACTGCATGTAACTGTGTCAGGCACTAGGCTAGGCATTTCACATAGACAATCTCATTTAATTCTCTGGAAATCCGAGGTAGGTACATTTTTTTTATTAGTCACTTTTGTTTATTTATTGACTATATTTCACTGATGATATTTACTGAGACAAATTCCAATGCTTGGCTCTTGTTTATATTCTGAGGCAAAAGCCATCTGTTTTGAGATATTCCCATCCAGACCATTACCACGTACAAAGGTAGGTAAATTATTATGCTCATTTTAGAGATGGGAAAAATTGATGCTCAGAATCTGTTTTGCCAGCAATTGTGTTGGAGTAAAACTGGAATCTTGATTCTGATCCTAAAGAGTGTCCCTCTCTCTCTCAGAGACATGTATATGCACATGAAAAAATGTCATATGTGTGTCTTGCCACCTAATACCTGGGGGCAAGGACTGTATTGTATATTTCCTTAAAATCTCAGAATGCTATAGATAACATTCTATCAATTTTATAGATTTTTTTAAAAAAACAAGTTGTACTATGTGAGGTGATGGATGTTAACTAATTGTGATTATCATTTCACAGTATAGACATACATATACAAAGCATTATGTTGTACAACTTCAACCAATATAATGTTATATGTCAATTATATATCAATAAAACTGAGAAAAAAGCTCTGAGGCCCAGAGGAGTTGAGTGACTTGCACAGGATCATATAGCAAGTCAATAAAAAAGCACTAGGTATGGAATGGCTGCCTGGAGACCCCAACTTGCGCAGGGCTATGGGATTAGAAGCTAGCATTAGCTCAGGCAATCAAATTAATTAATGAAAGAGTAAGAATGAATGTATCTATTAAGGGTGATTAACTTATAAATTAGCTGGTTTAAGGCCATCACAGTCAGATCTGGCAGCAAAAGATGTCAACTGAGCTTCTAAGTTTTGTAAATTTAACTTCTTGGTTCCCTCTATCCCAAGTCAATTGCCAGAAGGATCCTCCTGACCTTTTGCCATTAACTTGGCCCCTTTTCTCTTGTTGAGGGAATTCTAGGGTGGTACCTTTTCTAAAGGAATCAAAAACAAATAAAAGACACAACAATCTCAAAAGGATAAAGGATTTTTTTTAAGCCTTCCCTCCTGGGCTACCCTCTGCCACCCCCACCCCCCTACCACCTCAAGCACTACTTGGAGAAGGTATTCTATGGCTCAGATTGCCCCGCCACGCCAGGCTTCACAGAGCAAGCATGAGGAGTGTAAAAATGCAGTAGGATGACCTTTGGGGTAGGTGGCAATTCCCTTCCACAGTGATGCGAAGGGATTACCTTTCTGGGAGCTCATAGTGGGTGAGAGCCTCAGGGCGGGGATGGAGGCCACAGGGAGTGGGAAGACTAGAGGCCAAAATCAAGTGCACCCTCCCCACCCTTCCCCATGCCAGCTGTGGTGGCCTGGCTACTCACATCTGCCTCGTTCCAGAGCCCTGGGATGCAGAAGGACTCCAGCAGGTCACTGCCACACAGCAGCAAGATCCGCAGCTCTATGGAGAGGGAACAGAGTTTGCAAAGGGCGTAAGTGGGGACCTGGGAATTGTTCTTCCCCAGTGAACTCCAGAGCCCAGATCTTCCAGGCACTCCGGCACCACAGTGTGTGCGGTGCAGAAACCTTGCTGGCCTCTCCCTCAGGCTCGCCTTCCAACCAGCCTCTTCCCCTGTGAGAAGAATTACTTCAGGGAGTCTTGGTTTGCCTGGTACCGAGGGGTTTCTGGGGACACAGGAATGTCAGTGCTACACCAGGATGGTCGGGCATCCTAACAGAGACCGAGCCGGCTGTGTCTTGTCTAAGGTCTAAAGGCCTCTCTCCCTGTTCTGTATTGAACTCAAGTATCAGCGGAGTTCGGCTTCTCTGTGGCCCTGTGTCACCCCAGATCCGTCTCTAGAATCACAAGCGCTGCCGTGGCGGGGAGAACAAGGGCACACTGAGCACGCCATGCGGCAGCTGAGGCCATCAGATGTCTTCTCTTACATGGCCACTGCCTTCAGCAAAGGGCTTGAGAAGCAAGGCCGAGCCCCAGCTCCCAGGCACACTTCCTGCCTGTCAGTTGTTTTTCTTCCTTCATTAAATCCATGCAGAACTATCCCAGGGAGGCCCATTATCGTTTAGAACAGGCAGGAAACTGACTTGCTCATTAAAACCGAGCAATGGGGATGAAGAATCCTGGGATCCTTGGAAACATTTGGGGAGGGACCTTGCTGGGGGCATGGCTCAGGGTGGTGTGTTTGATTCCCAGGCATCCCCGGCCCTCCTCAAGAGGCCGAGGCTGTGGGCATCTTGTCAGAGAGTAAGACCACCCTGCCGAGTCTTTCAGAGACCACTGCCACCCTGGACCTGAGGCTGAGATGACCGACAGCCCTGCCTGCCTGCCTTAGGCCGCACAGGTAGCTCAGGGACCTGACAGACCTTCAGATGGCGAGCTTGTTCCTGACGCAGGGGTTTCCAGATGGCTCGGTGGCAGGCTGCTGGGCTGATGACAGACCATCCACCTCACCATCCCACCCTGGCAGCCTATCCTCAGGAGCCCCATGGAGCACTGCAGTCTTAACTCTGAAATAGTCCTGCAGCCTCTCCTCTCTTCTCCATGTCCTACTGTAGCCTAGTGATCTGTTTATGCATAGGGACCTTAATTTATCTTTATATCCCCATGGCCTGGCAGAGTGACCTGCACACAGTAGGTGCTCAGGACGTAGTGAATAAGTGAACAACAGACGAGCTAACCACAGAGGCCATGAAGACAGGCTAAGAGCCACGTGGGGCAGGGCGGTGTTGGCTGCTGTGACCCTGCTCTTGCAGCATCGGTGCCCTGGGGGAAATGTCTGTCCTACTTAGTGTGATTGCCTCCTCCATGTCACACCATTGGATTGCTGGCCCAACTCCCCATCTGTGGAAATGAACCAGTCTTGGTATGGCTGAGAGAAGCCAGACGGGCTTCATTCCTGGAATCCTGTTGCTCTCCATCCCCTACTTGGAGCCACCCAGAGTTCCAGGTCAGTTCTCTGTTGAAAGGCTGAGACTCTGTAACTCTGGTTGCCTAACAGTTCAACTAGGCAGCCTTGTCCAGAGGACGTGCTGGCCCTCATCTTTCTCTGTATTGATGGCTTTCACTCATCTTGTCTCCAGAATTTGGCAATGTCTGGAGATATTTCTGGTTATCAGGACTGGAGAGGGGGTTGTGCTATTAGTATCTAGTGCTTAGGTGGCAGGAAAGCTGCTGAACGTCCCGCAGGTCACACGGGACCCCCACAACAGAGAATTATCCACCCCCAGTTGTCAGTAGCCCACAGTTGAGAACCCCTGCTCTGCAGCCACGAAAATGACTTGCTTGTCTATTCCCAGGCCAGAGACTTACTTCCCCTTCAAGTATAATGTTGGATTCCCTTTTTTTAAGGAAAAGAACAGAAGGTTAAAGAGTGGGGTCTCCACTTTTTCTTGCAGGCCAAACAGATGCCTCTGTCCCAGACCAGAGGCCCTAGCAGGGCTTAGGCTCCCATGTGTGGCCACTGGAGGGCAGCAGTGACTTCTCCCGGTTTATTGTACGGGACGGATGCACGCCTCTGGTCTGGGGCAGCCCACCAGGAGCAGTCAGCTGCTTAAGAACGTGGAAAAGGCGCCATAGATGCTAAGCTAGGAGAAAATGGGCTTTTCTTCTTGTAAAGTGTGCAAAGGAATATCAAAAAAGGGGATGCGTGAACCAGAGGGCCCCACAGCTCCACAGTCTGGCAGCGGCAGGCAGCCAGCTTCCAGCTGCACCTCCTCCTCCAGTTCACTCTGATCCCAGCATCCAGGGCTGGGAGCCAGAATCAGCGCTCTGCTGCCACACTCCCCTCCCAGGAATCCTGGCTATGTGAAGCCCAGCCCTGCGGCCTTTTCCAGCTCCCCCTGCACACCGAGGCAGCCGCCACCTGTACCACTGCAGGCCACGCATCCATCCTGACAGCTGTAGCCACCCGGCTTTCCTTTCTCTGAAAGAAGAGTAAGATGGGGCTGAGACCAGCTCTGCCCCCAGCACGAAAATGTTCCTGAGGGCATGGGGCATGCAGCAGTGCTGTGCAAATACCACTGGCCTGGCCTCCCAGCAGGAGGGGGACCTCCCCAGGGCACTCGCCCTGCCTGCTGGGAAGGTAAACAAGGTCACAGCTGAACCTCTTTGGCCACAATACATTGTTTCAGGAACAAAGAGTGAGAGAAATATACAGTGGAATACAGGTAAAAGTTGGCAGACTGCTCTGAGCTCTGCTGCTCCAGACTTCTCCGGGAAGGTAGTTCTGGCCAGGTGTGGGACCGCAGGGAAGTGGGAGTGCGAGGCTTTTGCTCCCATCCTTGCCTTTTGGGGAATTGGGGCTGTGGAGCCTGGAGCCAGATGCTTTGGGGAGCAACCAGGAGGCCAAGTGTCATTTTTTTTGTGATGTGCTGGGGAATAAAGGGTATTAACATTGGTAAAATAACTAGGAAGTGAGGAGTTTTGAGTACTCATTATCTTCATTTGTAATACAATTTATTTATTTTAACTGTTACTTAATATACTTTGATTTTTAGTATGGGCTGCATTTAACAATTGGTTGGCAAAATTCCTAAGAAGCTTTCAAGTGGTTCTAACAAACCAGTATGAGCCAGCTCAGGAACACCACTGCATCTCGGGTCAGAGGACAAGACCCAGAGAAGCCCCTTGAAATGATGTCACATCTGCTGGGCCTCCTGGGAGAACCTGATGCTCAGATACAGCCCCATACCTCCCAGGATCCCAGCAGGAGCCAATGACCTCCAGCCTCAGACAGAGTAATACCAGGAGAGTGGGCCTGGAGTATCTTTGCAGCTGCAAGTATAAGACTGAGATGCCTGCAGGAAACCAGGCTGCCCCTTATCCTAGAGATCCAGGCATTCCAGTTGTCACTGACTCTGCTTGGCACCTGGAATCTGTGCCAGCTCCAGCTCCATTCTGGCATCTGTCTGATGTTTATCAGCTTCAGACATGTGGGTCACCCACTTGTGTCTCTCACCCACTCTAGAACCTTGGGAAGATTTCTGGTTTGCTTCTCAGGGTTACCCAGGACTCCGCCCACTTCCAGTAACTTCCTATCTGACGGCTGTGCGTAACACTCCACCTGCTCTGGCCTTCGGCTTGCATGGCCTCACACAGGCAGTAGATGCCTTCACCTTCACCGAAGGCTGCATGGAGGTTGCGAAGGTAGCATCAGCTTCCTCCTGCTTTTGTTCATGGTGGAGGCACGTGGCTCAAATGCCCCCCCTTTCCCAGCCCCACTCACCAATCTCCTCGTACCGCATCACAGTGCCCAGATTGGCATTCTCATCTAGGGAGAAAAGAGGGAGGGCAGAAGCATTAGGGAACCGGCTTCCCAACACATGGTCCACCCAAGGGTCTCCTTGGGAGGAGTACGTGGGATGGGCTGGGGAGAGTCGGGGAGGGCCGCTTGCCTCCCTGCACAGGGAGCATCTGAGCAGAGTGAATGGAGAGCACAGGCCAGCCTGGAATGGAGAGGGAGCCTCTCCTCATGTGCCAGGGCACGCCTTCACATTTGGAGGACTTTCAGAATCAGACGGCTTCGCTGGAGAGCCAGTGACGAGCACACGCACACTCATGCTGAGCGCCTTCTGTTTCTTTCTGTACATCAGGGAGGCTGGCCACACCTAGGGAGGTCCCCCCACCCTAGGGAGACAGCTTGTAGAGTCAAAAGGAGGTGTCCCTCTCCCCTTAGGGAGAGGTTAAAGAATAAGTAAAACTAAGCATGTTGTGATTTTTCACATGGCAGAATGCAGCAAGGGCCAGAGGAAGACGTGAGAGAGAGCCCTTGACACATGCTCCTGAGTGGGCACAAAACCACAGAGATACCATCTGAGTACCCTGCCTCCTTTCTTCAACCATCTCTCTGAGTCCCTTTCAACATGACTGAAATTGGAAATCTCAGAAATCGTGGAAGTTGGCCCCAAAGAATCAAAAGAATGAGGTCTAGCCCTTCAGCAGTTCTGCAGAGCTGGATCTGGGGCCTCTGAAAGAGCCCCAAGGACTCTGATATTCTCATCCATGCTAAGGCCATGGGGAAGCAGCCAAAATACAAAATTCAAGGAAGAGCATGTACGTTCTTAGTCTATTGGCAAGAGCACAGATACTGCCAGAGCGGGGAGAACCTGAGGGAGTGTTCTGGGTCCCCTGAAAACTCTTAGGCATACAGAACTGTCTGTGGAGGGTGGGAAATGAGCACATGACCACTGAGGTCTCCCAGGTGGCCCCCGGCCCAGTGATCATGCCCTCTGGACTCTCAAAACAGGTTGGCATTGCAGGCCTAGAGACATTCCCGTTCACCTGTTTCCTCTCAATGGTCGCTCTGTAAGTGGCCGCCCCATAGCAGGTGCTGGGGGGTGTTTGCTGGACAAAGGAAGGGAGGGAGGAAAGAGCCGACAGGACGGGGAAAGAGGTTCCCGTGCCCTTACCCACGAAGGTGAAGCGCTCCACGGGCGGGCGGACACAGCAGATCCGGCTTAGGCTTTCTCCCACCTTTCCCAAGATCTTGGCTGTGGGAGAGAGCAAGACAGACGGGGAGAGAGGGAGAGAACGACTCACAACTTACACTTGTGTCAGCCCGGCATTTGGGCCACTGTAAACAACGGGGGTGGGGTGGGTGGTGGGGGTAAAAGGAGGGTAGAGAAAAAGAACAGAAACATGGCAGCAAAATTCCTTCTTCTCATTCATAGTCCAAGGCACAAGCATTTTGAGCCATAGACTGAAATCTGTTTTCTGGTCATATTTATTATACTGTTGAAAAATTGGAAAATAAACGAAGAGGACAACAAAAAGCACTCATAATTCCACCCCTAGAGATAACCACCACTAATATATTGACATACTATTTATTTTCTTCCATTTTTTAAAATGTGTATTATGCAGACATGTCTACATAACAAGTTTGATCATTTTCTACATTTAAAGGGGATATATGCTGTTTGATTTTTTCATTTTTTAATACCACGAGCATTTCCTTAGCCACTCCCATCACTGAACACTAACACCCAGATTCAAGGAGACTTGGCGGGTGGCAAAGAACTTATGTGAAATAATTTCTGCTGGGCAACGGCATTCCTTCCCCTGCACATGGTCTTTAGAACAATCAGACATACTTTGGCTGGGAGGGATATGGTTTTCAATGATCTCTCTGAGCTCTAATCCAGAAAATTTTTCTGAACCCCCACATGTAGCTGTATGCAAACTATGAAATTCTGGTTCTTCTTTGTGAATTACCCTGTTTATAAGAGACTAAAGATATAACAACTTATGATCTCTAGGCTTGAAAAGTAATTCTTTTGGGGGATCGGATCTGTCTCTTGCAACTGCCCTGAATATTAGAAAGAATATAGACCTTGGAATTAGTCCTGAATATGAATTCTGGCTCTTCTACTTTTGAGCTGTGTGACCTTAGACAAATCATTTGCCTTCTCTGAATCTCAGTTTTCCCTTTGTGAACGGGAGCATAATACCTATATCACAGAATTACTGCATTAAATGAGAAACCATGGAAAGCACTGAGCCGTGTTCGGGCATACAGTACTAGTTGTTGGGTAAGTGTTGGGAGCCCCCTGTTCTCTGTCACTGAAGAGGTGGCTCAGAGTGTGTGATTCTGGATGCAGACTGCCTGGTTTGACTCTTGGCCATGCTATTTCCTCACTGGGTGACCTCAGGCGAAATCTTCAATCCTCTTGGAAATGGCAGAGAAAAATGGTCCTTTTTGAATCTTTAATTATCAGTGAAGGCAATTATATTTATATTTAAGTACAGAAGAAAAATGCACACTGTCACCCCCTTCTCTCCTCTCTCTCCTTCTGATGCTCTACAGTAAGGGTCCTCAAAGTCTGGTCCCAGGACCAGAGGAGGAGCATCACCTCATTAAAAATGCAACTTCTCTTCCCCTTCCCAGGCCTACTGAATCAATTTCTGGGGTGGTAGCTGGCCATCTGGATTTTAACGAGCTGTCCGGGTGACTCTGAAGTTTGAGAACCACCACTCTACCCCAGCGTTCCCTTACCTGCAGTAGGCTTGGTGGGCACGTTGCTGTTCTGGTAAACGGGTTGGGGCGTCTCATTTTGGGGCTGTCCAATCACAGGCGTCATGGAGGGTGTGTTGACATTGGAGAGGATACAACCAGTCACCCGCTGGGGAGAGGGAGAAGTAGTCAGTGTCGTTAGCCAAGTGACCAATGAAAAGCGTCCCTGCTTATCTCCAAACACTTATTGTCTGGAGCTGAGGGAGAGCCCTGGGGGTAGGTTTTCTTCCCAGCTGCACCATGTGGCCACACTAGCTGGGCAGGAGGCAGGATAGTTCAATGGGAAAAGGACAGGACGTGGTATTGCACAGTCCTGAGTTTGAATTTGAGCTCTGACCCCTCTGGCTGTGTGACCTTGGATAGCTACTTGACTTCTCTTGAAACTCAAGCTCAAGAGACTAACACAGAGGCAACATAGCTGCCTTGCTGGGTTGTGGTAGGACTACACAAGTGAACATAAGCAAGGTGCCTACAGAGGACCTGGCATGTGGCATGAGCTTTGTACATGGCAGCCAGTGTGGTGACCTTCCATGGAGCATGCATACCAGCCACCTGCCTGCTTCACGGGGTTCAAATGAGGTCACGTCTGCCAAAGGGCCGTGAACGCTTGGGAAAGGTCGTACAAACACCAGGCACTGTCACCACCTGCCGCCTCTCCAGGCCAGAGATGCCAATAACAGGGCCAAGCCAGAGAGCGGTGCCAGGCAGAGCAGGATGTGTTTGTGTTGCAGGAAGAGGGGGCAGGGTTCTGGGTACTCTTGTGCCCTGCTTGCCAGTGTGAACACACATTCCAGAGCCAAATGGAAATCCTACATATATTATCCATTGTCCTCTGTTATCTGGCCTGTTGCTTCTCCTAGTCCTGCAGAAAACAGAGAGCTGATAAGGCAGCATTCTTCCCAGGCGACCCAGAAGCAACCTCCCGGCTCGTGGTGGTGCCGGGGGAGTAGCCACTGGGTCACAGAGAAACAAAGGATGAATTTCCAGTCTGTTCAGCTTCCTAAGGGCCACTGCTGATTCAAGGTCCTGTCCTTGAAAGCCAGCATTCCACTCCCACCCACCACCTTTTCTGGATTGCTGAGTCCTGCTGCCAGGGGACCCTGAGCCCCGGGGCTAGGGTAACGCTCCAAAGGTGCCTCTTCCACAGAGAGCAGCACACGATCCCTGGAAGGGCAGGCATTTGTCTTGGGGGGGGGGCTGTCACTCATGGAATATTCCTGCCCGGACGAGGTCACAGCAGCATCCAGTCACATCGGGGCCAGCTGAGGTGGGGTACCATGGGATCTTCTCAGCCTGCTCTGCAGGACTATCTGCCCAGCTGCGCCTGGTGGAGTCGAAGGGACAGACTGCCCCCAGAAAATGCCAAGTTCCCATTTAATAACTGATCTAGTAACTGAGGAATTTCTTCCTCTTGCCACATGCGTTCATAGTCTCATTCGACTTGTTCAGTGGCAGAGAAGGAGAAAAGGGCTGGCCTTTCTAACAGCCTTGAGTCCCCTCTTCAGCCCTGCATCTGTCTGTCTGGCAGTCCCTACTTCAGGCCAGAAATACTGGCCCAGTGCTGGGATTGGGGATGCCCAGGGTCATCAGGAAGAAGCTCCAGGCTGCCACTCTGAGGAGAGGGCCAGCCTGGCTTACATTCCGGGCTGACCTGTGCCCCCCACTGCATACTGGGGCTCCTGGCCGAGTGCTGTGGGCCAGACCCGCGCCTCTGGGCAGGAGCAATTGAAGGATGGTTTGGGAAGCCCAGGCACTGAGATAGTGAAACAGTAGCCAGGCTTGACGGCTGGTAAAGCCAGGGTTCAGGCATGCCTGCAGGGCCCCGATTCCTCCTTTCCATCCTGGAACCTGAGGCTCCTGTGGAACTAGAAGGAGCACAGACCGTCAGCTGACCCCCCAGCTGACCCCCCCAGCTGACCCCCCAGCTGACGTGTCATGTAGTGTGAGAAATAAACCTGTGTGAAGCCAGAGATATAAGGGTGTTTGTTACCAGTGTGTCTTGACCCATTCTGACAGATATACCCTCATACAGTAAGATGGGATGTCGTTTCTTACTGCCGTTGTTGAGGCCAGCACAGAGAGCCAGTCAGTGCCACCCTATGTCGGAGTCCTTGCAAGGAGACCAGAAATGACTCAGGATGTGTGTGAACGGTTCTGAAAGCAGAGGAAAGGGAGATGGATGTCTTTGCTCCCCACGGGGGAAAATGTGATAGATGAAGGGACAGCCAGCTAGTCCCCTGCTCTTGCTCTTGATTCCTGGATGGGCTGGAGCCCTAAAGCGCCATGTCCATTAAAGGAAAGCACAATTTGAAGGTGGGAGTGTGGGGTGATCGGGGCTGCTGACAGCTCCCCAAGGAGAAGATTCTGCCAGGCCCTCCGGTAGAAAACACAGAGGGGTGGAGGCCCTCCCTGTGTCAGAGCAGGGCCACTCGACAGTTGTCTGGGCAGGGAGAACACCACACAGGTCAGTGGGGGTGAGCGGGGCTGAGTGAGTCTCATCGTGGTGGTTAGGCTTCCTGCTGTCGGTGGTACTGCTTTCATCCTGTCGCTGTGGGACTAAGGCTGATTTTGATCTGCGGAGGGTGCTTTCTTCACCCACTGGCTGATGAGCCCTTCAGTCACTGCAGCCTAGCGGCAAGCCCTGGCACCCATCTGTGTTCACCAAGTAGTCGCTGTGTGTCCTCAGATACATGTGCTCACCTCTCTGTGCTTCCTTCTATCCACTAATAAAACAGGGATCAGAACACTGCCATGGGACTGGTGTGAGGAGGGGCGGGACAATGACTGGCAGGTGTGACATGCCTCAGGCACAGCATCCCATTGTGCAGGAAGTCCTGATGGGTCCCAAATGGGTGGGGCAGGAGGACTGGCTGCTTGTGATTCCTCCCAGAGCTCTTCTCTGCCCCAGCTCCTTCTTCCCTCATTTTCTGAAGTTTTCTGAATCCCACCTTGAATTTGCGGCCAGATGAAAACCACCCCAAGTCATATCTGGCAAGGGGAGCAAAGCAGGGGGCAGCCTCTGGTGCTGCTCTGGGCTCCTAATTCCCTCTCTCCTTCGAGCTGTTCCGGTCCTGCTTTCCCCACAGCTGGCTGAGAAGTAGGAAGGCCAACCAGGTTAGTAGGCCAGCCACCCCTCTCGGTGACCTGCCTGGCTTCTGTGGCCCACCCACCCCTCAGCCACAGCCCCGCTCACCTTCATGAGGTCCCGGTGGTGCTCCAACACGCTGCAGGTCGTCTGCCAGGTGTCCTGGTAGCACTCCCACGGGTCCACCCTGACGTAAGCGGAAAGACATTTCCCTCAGTTTCCATCCTCACACCTACTGGTCCCTCCCAAAGACCCCCAGCTCAGGGAGCTCAGCAGGCCTGGTTAGACCACATACTGAGATCTTGAATCAGATAAAACATGGGCTGGAAATGCCTTCCTGAGCCTCAGTTTCCCCCTGAATAAGACGAGAGAGGTATATTTGGGCTTATTGATGCTGGTACTAGTCTGCCAGGGTTTAATCCCAGCCCCAGAATTTCCCAACTGTGGGGCTTTGGGAAAGTTATGCAATCTTTCAGGGCTCTTTTCCGCCATCTGTAAAATGGGAATAATGACAGTAACTCTCTTACAGGGCTATCAGAAGGGCTCAGTGAGTTTTGTATGTAAAGCGCTTCACAGAGTGTCCTGCTCTTATTCTTACCTGCAAAGTGGGAATTCTCCCCAGATCTTAGAGGATTGTGAGAAGGGTTAAATGAGCCAGGGATTAGAAGAGTGTGATAAGGATTAAATGAACCATCAAGTGGTGGCTTCAGTTATCTGAGCTGGGGATCTGCCCCGTTGGCCTCGCTGTGTGTAGGGCACCTTGGGGGCATGGACGTGGGCATGGCGGTCAGGCTGGAGGGCACAGACCTGCAGGCTGGCCAACCCCTTCTGCACACCGGGGTGTGAGATGAGCGGGGATCCAGCCCCAGCCTGATAAAGCCCTTAGCTTAATCGCCAGCTTCAGGAGCTGCTAAATTGGGATTTTTCCCAAACATTTCCTCAGCAGCTGAGCATTCCCTGCCCACCTCCCACCATGCACACACACCTAAGGTTCCCAGAGATGAGATCTCACTAGCTGAAAACCCTTGGGGAGTCAGCTTTCCTTGAGCCTGGTTCCGCCCTGATCCCAGACCACCCCCAGGCAGAGATGGGCAGACATCTGGCCGCTGAAAGGCTCCCCGAGTCCAGGGCCTGCCATGCCCAGCCCCATCTCTAGAGACAGCTTTGAGCCTCCCTGGTGATCTCAGTCTTGGAGTTCCTGATTTTCCAAGTGCCTAGAGCAGGGCAGGGCGGGCAGTATGTGCCCTGTAAATATTTGTTGAATGGATGAGGGAATTATTTCAGAATCTTCTAATCACATCCAGACAGTAACAACATTCTGCCCAGTGTTTTCCCCACTGGACCCCGTTTTTCCCTGGAGATCATGAGATACAGTGTTGAGAGGCCTCATTTCTTCCTGACTTGACCACAGGTGTGCTGTTAACTCTCAAGCTCTTTGACTTCACTGTGCCTGCTTCTCACCTGAAGAAAGGCAGCTGCCTCTCTCTCTCTAACATCCACCTTCAGAAGTCTACAAAGGGCATGCTTCTCCACCAATCACTGCCCACAAACGGCAGGATCACTATTGAACTACTATTGGTGCTTGTGCCCTGAACCTGAACCCCCTGACCCCCGCCACCCCATCTCATGCCCCCAACTCTGCATCCCTCATTCTGAGGCCAGCTTCCCTTCACTTCCCTCCTTCCATGGAAACCTCTAGGTGCCACTGATTTTTCCATGGGGGGAAATTACAGTACAAATGGTGTGTTATTATTTTTTTTAAATGTCATCTTCTCATGCAAATTATAACTGTAGGAACTTCAGGGAGCATAATTAGCATAATTAGTGGAGGCTTGCTTTAATTACACTGCAAGCTCGGAGGATAACGAGGCATCTACCATCCTAGCAGAGGACTGGGCCGGGACTGTCTGAGGGTAAGGCACGAGCTCCCGCCCAGGGTGCCGGGAGGAAAGCAGAGAGGCATCCCAGGCTTCCTGGCCTTGCTGCACCCCAAGCCCAGTGATGTTTTTGGAAGCCCCAAGAATACTCCTGGATCCAAGGGTACCAGGGAACATGAGGCACTGAAAGCTCCCTCTGTGATTTCATGGCCCCACTGCTTGCTTAAAAATAAAGTCATCACTGGGCCACCCCTGAAGGTCCGTGAAACCATGCCTGCAAGGAGCTGATGTCTCCGCTGGCCCCCCGACCCAGGCAGGAGCCAAAGTGCTGCCAGGACTCCTCCTCTTCCTCCACCACCCCAGTGAGTCCCAGGCCGCCCGCTCTGGCGCCATCAGGCCAGCCCTACCTGATCCAGTCGGAATTCTGCACGGCCAACTGACACATGACGAGACGGTGCCGGCTGGACACTAGGCCCTGGGAAGGAACAGAGCAGTCACTGGCAGGCTCTGCCCGCTCCCTGCAGCCTCCCCGAGACGCCGTCCCAGGCCAGCCCTCGTGCAAGGGCAGCCATTCTTCAGTAGTGACAAGGAGTGAGGGCATGACCCCTCGACTTGTCCATCTACCACACAGACAGGCAGGGAGTGGCACAGGGGAAGGAAAAAGAATGGAGGTCGTGTGGAGTCTACCACCCTCAGCAAGGCAACAGGCCAGTCTCCCCTGATGAAGCAGCCAGTGTGTGCCCCACGTAGAGATGAGACTGACTTGGCAAATGCTGCCTTGTCTCATGGCTCAATCTGGCTGCGTAGCTGGCCCCCTTCCCTCCAGACCACCGACCTGTAGTTGGGGGAGAAAGGGAATGCCTGGGAGAACTCGGTTTTCTGTGGCAGGGAGGGAGGGGCAGGGACACGAATTTTTTATCAGATGATGAAAGGCGGAGGCCTTTTCCTCCTAGAATCCCAGGAAACATGTGCCCAGCGCATAAGCAGACCATGATTTGGCCTCCTTACCCAGTCATACCTGGCCCTCAGTGCAGGCGCAGGCTCCGCTTTCAGTGAGTTCTGATGGGGCCACGGGCAGCTGTCCTCCCAGCTGCTGCCCATCACCCATGTGCTTGGGCCTGACTATGGCCCAGAGATGGGAAGCTGCTACTGGGCATCTGCGTTTCCTTTCCAGAAATCGTGGCAAGGATGGCAGTTGCGGCAGCTTTATGCTAGAGAAGCCATCCAGTCAGGGAGGGAGGATGAGGGAGGATGAGGGACGAGAGGGGCTGGGGAGGGACCCACCTGTTTTCCGTAGGAGTCATGGACAGGAGAGACAATTCCGCCAATCACAATGAATCTTCCACTTTTGTGCAGATAATCTCTGGCTCTTTCTAATTAAGAGAAGAAAACCACACATTATAGAGGAAAGGTATGGATTAAAGGTGATGATTGAAATCAATATGTTCAGCCCTGTAAGGCTTATTTCCCATCTCTTGCCATTTAAACAGAAAGTGCCAACTTCAAAGCAAATTGTGGTGATTCAAAAAATGACTTCAAGCCCCCAAAGCAAAGGATTTAGAACTCAAGGGGATTAATCCAGTTTTAAAGGTCCTCTGCTGAACAAGCTGGTGTAGTTCTGAGGGATTTAAAACAAGCATCTCACTAAAAGCCATTAGAGCCACAGATTGGAAATCACCCGTCTGATCACTTGCAGAAATTCCAAAGTAAAGGAGTAGTTAAACAAAAAAAAGAAA
Organism: Manis javanica; assembly: GCF_040802235.1. Lineage (NCBI taxonomy): Eukaryota > Metazoa > Chordata > Mammalia > Pholidota > Manidae > Manis > Manis javanica. Next base: position 91,186,205 of record NC_133166.1, read on the forward strand.
GCGAAGCCTTCTTAAAATATGAAAGGTGGGCTGATTGCTGCATCTGGTTACTCAGAAAAGAAAAACCACCAAAACAATTTTAAAGGGTCTTCTACCTAATTAGGGAAAATTAACAATCAGACTGAAAAACCTGTCATTATAGTTGCTTGAGCAAAGTGCAGCCAGAGAAAAGCCTTTTTTTCTTTGCAAGGAATTTGTAATGGTGCTTTTTCAAATTTACCAGACAAGCCCAATATCATCTTCATAAGAAACCCCAGGAAATGAGGAAGGGGATGAAAATTTGGGTCGTCTTACTTTCAAGGGGGTTTATTGCACAAGTCCCATAGCGCGTGAGCTTGCACAGCATGTTTTTATCTTATAGGTGAGGGATTCTGTGAGTGAACAGGGGCTTGGACAGCTGTGTCCTTGACAAGCAAGTCTCCAGGGTTACCTTGTTGGCGCTCTTAAAAATAGTTCTCATCACGTTTGCCTTTTTTTTCTTTCAATGTGAAATCTTAGAGTTAAAAAAAAAATCAATAAACCTAATTAAAAATTAATAGACTTAATTTTTTAACCAGAGTTTTAGATTTACAGAATAATTGAACAGAGAGTTAATACATAGAGTTCTATGTAGTCAGCCCTCCACCTTCTTCTCTGTTCCCTCGACACCATTTCCCCTATTATTAGTGTGGTACATTTGTCACACTTGAGTCTATACTGACACACTGTTATTAACTATTGGCCATGGTTTACATTAAGATTCACTCTTTGTTTTGTAAAATTCTATGGGTTTTGGCAGTTGCATGATGATGACATGTATCTACCGTTATAGTTTCATACAGAATTGTTTCTCCACCCTAAAATTCCACTGTTTTCCACCTACTCATCCCTCTCCCTTCCCTTAACCACTGATCTTTTTTGTGATATTTATAGTTTTGCCTTTTCCAAAATGAAAAATGGCTGGACTCATACATTATGTAGCCTCTTCAGACTGGCTTCTTTCACTTAGCAATATGTTTCTAAACTTCCTTCATGTATTTTTGTGGCTTGATAACTCATTTCTTCTCATTGCTGAATAATATTCTGTTGTCTAGATGTACCACTTTTTCATTACCCATTCAGCAATTGAAGGACATCTTAGTTGTTTCAAGTTTTCAAGGATTAAATTAAGTTGAAATAACATTCTTGTGCACGCTTTTATATGAACACAAGTTTTCAACTCAGTTGGGTAAATATCTAGGAGTGTAATTACTGGATTGTATGAAGTGTATATTTAATCTGCAAGAGGCTGCTTAACTGTCTTCAAAGAAGCTGCACCATGCAGCAATGCCTGAGAATTCCTGTGGCTGTACAATCTCACTAGCATTTGGTATTATCAGTACTTTTTTATTTTAGCCACTCTAATAGGTGTGTCATCTTTTTTTTTTTTTTAAGTCATGTTATTTTATTTGTTTTCGAGTCTTATTTTGAGGATGAGGACAAATCGTGTAGGCCTTGTGACAAAATCTTTCCGGTGTTTGAATAAATTCCATAGCCCCTCCTCCCTTCCCGTGGCCCTTCACGTCCGTCTTCCTCACCATCATTTACTTCTGGCTCTTGGCTGTCACGGGTGCTCTGCTGCCATAAGCCAGGCCTTCCTTCCTCTCCCTGCTCTCCAGAAAGTGCCCTCCCTTTACTCTCCACTTACTCGAGCTTTTCCTTTGAAGCCCAGCTCAAGCCCACGTCCCGCATGCTTGCCCCGCCCACCATCCCCTCCCTGCCCTACTAGCTCACAGTCCACCCAGTTCATGGGCCTCGAAATTGTTTCTGAGAGGTTGTGTCTTCACTCCTTTCGTGTGTTGAGTTCTCCAAAGTCAGGAACCTTGCTGTGGATAAGAGGTCCCAAACTCCCAAGCTACGAGGAGATGTCTAGTTAACCCACATGTGAGAAGCAAGCTGGTTTTAAGATGAGTTACATTCAAATAACCTTAACCCATTAAATTGCTGTTTGAGACACTCTGCAGGCTTAGGAAAATGTACTGTGGTCCAGATGCGGTTCAGTCTGTCACCCATGCCGAAGACTTCTTGGGATCTTGAGCATCCGGCAGAGTGACTTGTGTTTGAACAACAAAATCTCAACAAAGGCTCATGTAGCTGCCTTGCCTACTCTCGCCCCTCTAGGGTGTCCTTCCACTGGGTCATCTTCATCCAGAGAGCCACCCACTCCGTTCCTCAGACCACACTCCAGAATTACCAGGGGAAATACACTGCACCAAGGAAACTCATTGCCTTAGAAAATGTTACCCTTTTCTTCTGGCCAAGGTGAGGGGCCGCTTCCCCTTGGCAGTGCTCCAGAGTATACTGTCTCACAAAGAGACAACTTCTGAAAGAAAGGGTCCCTACACCTAAAAAAGGATGCTTGATCTGAAATAGTTAAACCCAGCACAGTCATGACAGTGATCATGCAGCTGATTTAACTCAGCTAGTATTCACTGAGCACAAAACACCATGATGATAGAGGGATAAAAGGGTAAAGATGGCTTTATATATTATCTCCAAAGGGTCACAATAATAGAGAAACAGAAGGCTATCCTGATGGCTCCAATGAGAGACAAATCAAGTGAGTGCTATAGCCGTGGCCTTCAATGTTATTGTTTTACTGCAACTCACAGTAAGAAATACATTTTATATCTTGACACAATACATACAAATGAATGTATACGTTGAAATAACTGAAAAAAAAATATTACAATACTCTTACTACTGCAATGCACACTGGCATTTTCTAGTGGATTCTATTCTAGCAATCATAAATTTAAATAAAAAGCAAGCCACAACCTATTAATGTGTGGCAACCTACCATTTGAACTGTACACAAAGTTGAGATGCTAAAGGCAAGGAGGAAAAGGGACAGGAGAGAGTAACTGTGCATTTCCAAGGAGAGTGAGGAATTTCAGCAAACCCTCAGGCATTGAAGAATGTAAAGCACACTTACCAACTAGTCTTAATCACTGTGATTGGGCTGTAGGAACTGGTAGGGGTCGGGGTAGGGGTGAGGAAGGTACTGTTGGCTAAGTAAGCTGGAATCAAATTTGAAAATCAAACTCCCCCTGGTCCTTGAAGGCCTGGCCAAGGAGTGTGACCTTTATGCCAGAGATCCCTGTTTGGTAGCGTGTATTCTGTGGACCACTTGTGCTAGAATCACTAGGGGAAGGTTATTAAAATGCACATGCCTAGGTCCCAGTCTAGATTTACTGAATCAAAATCCCTGGGCTTGGGACTTAACAGTCTACATTTTTAATTAGTTGCTTCTGGTGATTATTCCGTTCTTGTAAGTTTGAGAACCATAGACATTAGACAACAACCATAAAGTTGAGAAATATAGACAGTTGGGAATCACTGAAGGCTACTGAATGGGGAAGTGATATGCTCTGAGCAGGAAGAAAAATGCACAGAAAGGATAGTGAAGGTGGTGAAAACCCTATCTTAAAGGAGACATCATTCCTGGCAGGAAATTTTGAGCCAGGTGATGAGGGAGAAAGAGGGAGATGGCACATTGAAACTTCCCAGGGAACTATCAGGAACCACAGAATGTAGAATGTCCTTCTCTCTCTGGACATTTTTGTTTGCTTTGCTTCAGGGGCTTTGCAGTTGGCTGTCAATGCCATGTCCCCTGAGCATCAATCTTTTAGGTTGTACCTCTGTGATTATACTAACAGTACTAGGGTTTACACTCTGCAATTCACTAATTGCCTGATTCGCCTCTAACTTGAATGTCAGCAAGAAAGGAACTGGTACCCAGCAAAACAAAAGCGACCAAGAACAGATACAATTATCCTCTTTCCTTGTTTCTTTCCTAGTGATCTAACTCCAGAACTATAATACTGTGGAAATAACACTGAACTTGGAATCAGAAGACTTCTAGATCTTGGCTAAGTCACTTAATATCTCTGAGTCTTATGTTTCCATATCTGTAAAATGTCTTCTTTGCAAGGATGTTATAAGGATCAAATTCTGAATATAAAAGTGCGTAATGCCCATGTGGTTTTACTGGAAAATATCACCAAACATTCAAAGAATTGAAACTAATGCTATGGAAGTATCTAATGTAAAACATGGTGATTATAGTTGATAACTAAAATGATTCCAACACTCAATTCCAATATGTGTGTGTTTCCTATACTACCAAGCCATTCTCAGACATCAGCAAGGTATCGTACAATTCAACTCTGACACCACCTACCAGGAGAGAGCATCAGGTCCCATAGGTTAAGGACTCAGTACTACAAGACTGCCTCCTCCCCTCCAGATACTAATCACAAGCCCAGGTTGTTACCTGTGCCTCTGACTGATGGGCTGTAAATCAGAGGTTCCCACGACCACCTCCTTGGGTTTGATTAATTTGCTAGAGTAGTTTACAGGACTCAGGAAACCTGTTTACACCCTAGATGACTGATTTATTACAAGGGATACTAAAGGATACTAATCAACAGCCAGATGAATAGATACATAGGGTGGGTTCTGGAAAGGAGACTTTCTCCTCATGGAGTTTGGAGTCTGGCACAGTGGTGTGTGGAAGCACTCTGGTTTCCCAACCTAGAAACTCTCCAAACCCCCTCCTTTTTGGGAGTTTTATGGAGGCTTCATTACAAGAGCATGAATGATTACCTCACTGGCCATTGGTGATTGACTTAATCTCTAGCTTATCTCCCCTTCCCAGAAATCAGGGGGCAGGACTGAAAGGTCCAACCCTCTGTTCATAGTTGGTTCCCCTGGCAACCAGCCCCCATCCTTAAATGCTTTGCAAAAATCGACTTATAACATAAACCTACTTGTGCTGCAAAGAGACTTGTTATGAATAACAAGACACCCAATTTCACCTTTATGGATCTGAAACAGTTTTCAGGAATTAAGGATAAATGACCAAATATTATAACAAAAGTAGCTCCCATTGCTTTTATTTCTCAGGAAATTCCAAGGGTTTGGGAGCTGTGAGCTAGGAACTGTGGATGAAGACCAAATATATATGAGAAATATACTTTGGTCATCTGAATGACTAAACATATATTATAAATCACAGTATGGAAATATTACTATAGTATAATTAAAATTGCTAAGAGAGGATAACATAAATGTTCTCACCAAAAAAGAGGTAAATATATGTGATGTGTCATGGGTATATTAATTAACTGGAATCTTTCACAATTCATATGTATATCAAATCACCACAATGTACATGTTAAATGTCTTAAAATTTTATATGCCAATTATACCGCAATAAAGCTCAAGTTAAAAAAAAACAATTCTAGAGTATCTTCTAGAAAATAGAAAAGGAGGAAACATTTCTAATTCATTTTATGATGCCAGTATTACCCAAACCAGGTAGAGTACAAAACATGCAAAAATCAGCAAAATACTAATGTGGAGAAAATGGAACTTTCTGACCAGGATGCCCACCTGGCCTTAATAGCACCCACTGTGTATATAATAAGAGCATGTGTGCACATTCATGGGATGTTTACTGTCAACAGAGCTGCTGGTCAGTTGCAAGAGTACCTGTCCAAGGGAAGGGTAGAAAGGAAACACCATTCTCTCTTCTGCCTGTGTTCTTGGTACTAATCAGGCATCCACCAGTTACCAGGGACCGGCCCAGAGCCTGGGAGCAGGGAGGGAGGAAGAGAGGGAGCCATGGAGCCCCCTTGGTCCTAGAGAGTTAAGCCTGTGTGTGGCAGCAGGGAGTTTAGAGGATGGGGAGCGAGGAGACACTGAGGCTACTGCCTAGAGGATTAAGCCTGTGCTGGGGAGCAGGACCTGTAGCCAGCCTAGGGAGCACATTTGAGCCAGACGCCTGTACCAAGCTGCCTGTGCCTGTAGTGAGAATAAACGTGGTAACCCCCTTTACCCACAACTGTTGCCCTTGCCTTTCTTCAGTCTCACTGATTCATAGAGAACTTGCCCCAGGTGGGGAACACCCTCCTCCTGGAGCTACAGTTAGCAAATAGAATCCAGCTATTTATAGAATTAGATACCATGACCATGTGGCATCCTTGCATTCCAAGGATGCAAGGCTGTTTTTAACATTTGAAAAATCATTCAATGTAATCCCCCATATTAATAAACTAAAGGAGAAAAATCATATGATTATATTAATCCATGCATAAAGCAATTGAAAAAATTCAACGTTATTTCATGATAAAAACTAGGAGTAGAAGAAAAAGCTTCTTCAACATGATAAAGAACATCTACAAAACCTACAGCAAACAACGTACTTAATGGTGAAAGACTGAGTGCTTTCTACGACCAGGAACGAGGCAAGGTGTCTGCTATCACCACTGTCACTCAGCATAGTGCTAGAAGTCCTAGATAGCTCAGTAAAACAAGAAAGGAAAATGAAAGGCATAGAGATCAAAAAAAACCTGTCTCTATTTGGACATGGCATGATTCTCTACTTAAAAATCGTAAGAAATCTACAAGGAAGCTTCTGGAACTAATGAGTAAGTTTAGTAAGGTCATAGGATACAAGAACAACATAAGAAAATTAATTGTATTTCTATAGGCTGAACAAGCATGTGGAAACTGAATTTTAAAAAAAGGTCACTTAAAAAGACTCATAAAAATGAAATACCTAAGTAAAATATAATAAAACATTTATAGAAATTGTACACTAAAAACTACAAAATGCTGATGAAAGAAATCAAAGATCTAAATAAACATAGGGACATACCATGTTTATGGTTTAGAAGACTCAAGAGAATAAAGATATTCTCCAAAACTGATAGATAAATTTAATGTGCTTTGATCAAAACCCCAGCAAGAATTTTTGTGTAAATAATACAGACAAAATAATTCTAAAATTCATATAGAAAGGTAAGGGAACTAGAATAGTTAAAACCTTTTCTAAGAAAGAAGAATAAAGTGGGAAAACTGATCTATCCAAATCTCAAGACTTATATAGCTATGGCAATCAAGACTGTGAGGTATTGGCAGAGAAATAGACACACAGATCAATCAAACAGAATACAAAGTCTAGAAATAATCACACACATAAGTATGGGCAACTGAATTTTGACAAAGATGCATGCACAATTCAATAGAAGAGGATAGTTTTTCCAACAAATGGTTCTGGAGCAACTGGAAGCCATAGACAAAATGAAACAAAAAACAAAAACAAAAACTTCAATCTAAATCTCATACTCTATACAAAAATTAATTCAAAATGGACTGTAGATTTAAATTATGTAAAAGTACCAAACTTTTAGATGAAGATATAGGAGAAAATCTTTGAGCCCAAGGCTTGGTGAAGACTCTTAGACATGACAGCAAAAGTGTGATGCACAAAAGAAAAAAACCAATAAATTAGACTTCGACAAAATTTAATTTTTTCTTTTTTTCTTTTTTTTCAGTGAAAGACTCTATTAAGAGGATTAAAGAACAAGTTACAGACTCGGAGAAAATATTTGCAACACACATATCTGAGGAGTCATATCTAGAATATAGAAAGGACACTGAGAACTCAACAGTAATAAAACTAACAATATAATTAGCAAATGGGCAAAGAGATGAGGAGATATCTCACCAAAGAGGACACATGGATGGCAAATAAACACATCAAATGTTCAATACCATTAAGCATTAGGGAAATGTAAATTTAGACAATGAGGAGATACCACTATTCACCTATAAGAATGACTAAAAGAAAAATAATGACAATACCAAATGCTAGCAAAGTTGTGGGGAAATTGGATCTCTCAGACACTGTGGGTGGAAATATAAAACATTAAGCTACTCTGGAAAATAGTTTGGCAGTTTCTTAAAAACTAAACATATACTTACCATACGAACAAGCAATTTCATTACTGGGTATTTTTCTCCGAGAAATAGAAATATGTCTACACAAAAACCTGTATATGATCATTCATATCAGCTTTATTTATAATATCCAAATAAAGTATCCTACAATAGGTAAATGGTTAGACAAATTATGGTATCTCTATACCATGGAATATTACTTAACAATCAAAAGGAACAAACTAATGATACATGCAAAAATCTCCAGTTTCCCATGTTGACTTAAAAAAATGTCAGTCTCAAAAGGTGCATAAATTATTTCATTTATATACATTCTCAGGAATTATACTGATTAGTGGTGCCAAGGGTTAAGGATGGTGGGGGTGGTGGGGGTGGAGGGTTGGGCAGGGAAGAGAGGTGGTTTTGATTATAAAATTGTAGGTCCAGGGTGATCTTTGTGGTGATGGACTAGTTCTCTATTTTAATTGGATTGGTTACATAAATCTACACATGTGATGAAATGACATATAACTATATTTTATACTAATGTCAATTTCCTCATTTTGATATTGTACTACAGTTACATAAAATGAAACCATTAGGGTAAAGTGTGTGAAGGACACATGGGATCTCTGTGCTATCTTTGTAACTCCCTATGAATCTATAATTATTTCCACATAAAGCCTTTTTAAAAAATTCATGGTAAACTATGAAACACTGTATACTTTTAACACAGTAGTATGCAAATCCAGACAAATGACAAGCAAAGTTGTGGGGTTGGATGCTTCTGGAACTTTATCTCTGCTCATCCCTTTCCATTTTTGCTGCCTTCTGGATTCCAAGATCTTGGGTTGTTACGGCTTGGGAGGTGTGTCCACATGGGTGCTTTTCACACTTTGATGTGCCTGTGCATACTCTGGGGCTCTTGTCAGAATGCTTATTCCTATTCCAACAGTCTGGAAGGGGCCTGAGATTAGGGCCAGGATTAGGGTGAAATAAGAAGGTCAGGATCTTTCAAGTGCATTTAAAATGTATTTTGTTAATCATGGATTTTTTTGCATTAATTTTGATTTTTAAAAATACTCTTTATCTTGATTAGAGATTTTGCGTACCACGTTAAATTTTGCAATGGGGGCAGGGGCATCTCCTTGGCCTCACCCTATTCCCCTGCCCTGCATGAGATTCAGCATTTCTAACAGGTTCCCACAGGAGACCAGTACTGCTGGTCTGTAAACTATATTTTGAATAATAGCAAGGGATTAAGGATAGGTGGGGAAGCCCTTGCAATGTGAAGTTATCCACAAAAGAAGCCCCCCTTCCTCCCTGATTCCCCACTACCTCCATTTTGCATGACAAGAGCATTTCTGGACATTGGCAAGTAGCCCACTGGCGAAGCTATAGCTGGGGCCCTGGAATTTCATTTCATGCCAGGCTTCCCAAGATGTGATCTATTTTTGACCATCAGCTCTGCCCCAGGAACAGAGCCAAATTACTCTAACATTTTATACTCAGGTCCAACCCAACCTCCATTTGGTCTGCCTTTCTTGCTCCCCTTCTCAAGCAGGAGGAGCCCAAGGCCACGGGTGGCATCGTATGTCCTGCCATTGGTACCCTGAGGATCCACTGTGGCTCTGAATTCATTCGAGGTCCCTTGGAAGCCGGTATATCTCCCTTCCTGACAGCCTGTGTTGGACCGGTCAGCCAAGCACAGACATAACACAGATGATTTGTCCATTAATAATAATGCATGAGACAGACATGTCTCATCTGCCTCCTGGTTACTCAGTGAACCTGGCTGACGTGTAATCTACTCTCCTCTTCCAGGGAGTTAATGGAGGAAACACTGTGGTCAGGGCATCAATACTAACTCAATTTTTCCTTTTCAGCTGCAATTAGACGTGACCCCTTCTGAGTTGTTTTCACAGCTGGAGCTGCTTGAATTTTCTTTGTGGATTTTACAAAGGCAGTCTGGATCTGTAAACATTGTAAATCTTAGATAGATCAAGCACTAGAAAATAAGGGAAGAAACCAAGCTATAAGTCTCTCTAGAGAGGGTTATTCCTGCTCAGGGGTCAACAACAAAAAAAATATTTTTAAGTAACCATCCCTGTGGCCTACCAAACTGAGCCTTGGGCATTCCCTAACAACAACTTAACGAGTGTATATTATGTTTAAGGCTCTGTGCCAGGTGCTGCAGGGGACACAGAGAAGTAAAACACACAATCCCCCACCTCCAAGGAGATTAGGTTTTCCATGAGGGGACACAACACATTTTACTTAGATAATCGATACCAAAATGAATGGCAGAGGCATTAAGTGCTGGAGGACTTCTGGGGAGGCTGTGACCTCAGTGGGAGGGGTGGCCTGGGAAACTTTCCTAGAACAAATGAGACTTGAGCTGGGTCCTGCCAGTGGAAAAGAGGGAGGTGTAGTAACCTTATCTTTCTATTTTCTGTTTTCTGAGGCTTTGAGCTTGGACACCAGGGGCCTTGCTGACTCTAGAGGGGCCACCCCTCCCAGGGTTTAGCCAATTCCTTGAGATAGTAAACAACTGGCCCTAGAGCAAACCTTTCAAATGCAAACTAACCAACACAGAGCCCATTCCCCATCCAGCTCCTCTACAGGCTCTCAGACTCAGGGCCACTATTCCCCCGCCCGTCACCCCAGGGCCGGGTACCAGACAACTAGCAACAGCTCCTCTGTCACAAAACCCCCTGAAATTACTCAGTTTAGCCACTCTGGAACCTGTTCATCCTGCCTCCCTGCTGTCCCGCTTCGTTCCTGCAGAAGCCGTAAGAAAAGCTCTTGCCCCTGTTTTCTGCTTTCCCTCTGCCTCCCGACTGAGCCGACTGAGCCGGCTGAGCCAGTGCTCCCCTATCTTTTCAAAGGCAATCATCTCCTGATTTGTTTTTCACACCACTCCTAAACAATAGTAAAATCTACATTTTAAAACAGAAGAAAGACACTCTGCGGGTAAAATTGCAATATTTCCAGAATCTCTAGCCTGGCCTTAGTGCATTTCCATATCAGTAGGTGTTTCCAAGGGGTGGAGGAAAGTAGTCCTTCTCCGTATCAACAGGTGATTACAAGGGCTGGAGGGAGGGCATATCTGGACCACAGAGGTGTGGTGGGGTCCTTTTGCAGCGAGAGACACGGGTGAGCCCAAGTAGATGACTGCTTGTAGGCAATAAACGGATTTCTCCCACTTCATTTCTCCCTTTGACTGATTTCGGCTTCAAAGGTTTTTTGCCCCAAGGTGGGATCATATTTTTCCCCTGGAGTTACGCACTCATCCGGCGGACAGGGTAACTCAAGCCAAGGAACAGAGTCTGGAACAGAGTCTCCAGGTCCTACTGAAGGCTCCAGGGTGTGGCTTTCTTTGTTGAAAAGCAATGATACCGTGTTCATCCTGTCACTAAGGGTGTCTCACGCTCCTCCACACAAGCTGCAGCACCTTTCTAGATCTTCCTCTAGTCCCAGGTCCTCTCCTAATCTGTTTGGGAAGTAAGATGCTAGAAGAGCACACTCCCCAAGGTGGGTGAAACAGTCTGTCATATTAGGCCCTCTCTTTGAGTTGTGCAGCCTAAACCATAAGGCAGTCTTCAAGAAAGATTCCTACTTGATTTCTACATGGGAGCCCACTGTGTCATCCCTTGGACACCATTAACTGAGTGGGTTGAAGGCCCCTATACCAAGTACAGACTAGTTACGGATTTACTCTCCAGGGAAGCTATTAGCTTTGCTCTTCCTGAAGGCAGCCAGCCTTGCCCTGGCCCACCATCCACAAACACTTGCCATCACACCTCAGGGAACCTGGGGGCAGATGTGGACTCACCAGCACAGGGTCCACTCCCTTCCTTCATACCCTTTATCTGTAACTGTAGGAGAAGCAGTGAAATATGGAGCCCTAGAGGTGATGAGAGCACAATACCTTCTTCATAGTGAAGACAGCTTCTTGGTGCTGTCTCTCTGACACAGGAAGGCATGTGATGGAAGCTGTTTTTCCAGAGGGGATGAAAGGGTGTCCAAATTTGGTGCGTTCTTCTGCCCAATCTCTGTGGCTGACCAGCAAAAGATGTGGGCTGAGTTTGGATACACATGGGGGTCAGGCTGAGGTCTCTGAACAGACTCATCCTCACACCAGCCCTGCAAACTATGAGACACTCCACTGGACACACAGTCCTGTGCCCTTGACCATCTGTCAACTCCCACCAGCTGCCCTCACTCCCACTGCATGCTACTCGGCTGTCTGAAGTCATGCAGGAAGTAATAAATGCTTCCCCAAATCCCTTGCATGCCTGGATTTCCTCTAGTTCCTGGATTTTTGTCCTTTTCTGGCTTTTGCAGCCACTACTTCTTGCACCCCTGAACCCCCTGTCAGGGAGGAACGCAGAGTGGCACACTCACTCCCTGATTATAGCTGGTATTTGCTCCACCACAGCTAACTTTGGAGAATCTAAGTCCCTTTGTCTTCACAGCTTGGAAATGATTTATGACCCTCCCTTCCATGACTGTCACTTGTGACAGACCATGCTGGGGTGAACCTCTCACATGTCCCAGCCGCTACATGACACTCACAGTCTGGCCTCCACTCACATCTTTTCCCCTGGAAAAGCACCCCAGATCCCCGCCCCCCCTGTTTCCAAACCAGGCTCCAAATTTCTTGGAATTCACCCATTATTGAAAAAAAGAATTTTTTCTATTTATTTCTTCAGAAATGGGAAGCTAAATATAAACCTAAAAATATGGTATGAACTGGTTTCCCCTTCAGTGAGACTCATAAACACAAGAGAGAATTATTTTAGAAACCCACAGACTGCAATGCTAAATATAACTGGGGGGTGGGTGGCTTGGGGGTAGAGTGGCAGGTGAGGAGAGAGGAATAAAGACAGCAGGAGGGCACATGATATAGAAAACCCACCTCAGCTGCACAGTAAGCATCTCAGTCATTTGCATGGAATCAGGCTCTACTTTTAACTGTAAGTCTATTAACCACTTTATTAACCACTAAACTTTTTGAATAGAAATTCACCATACTGGCTCCTTATTCAGGGAAAATTCAGGCTCTGAAGTATTATCCAGGAGTTGTATTTTTATCAAGTAAAACAAGGGGAGAACACGAGGCATAGATGGTTCCTTTTTGTAAAGATGTGGTCCTGATAAGGATGGAATGCAGGCTGAGAACCTAAGCGTAAAGGTGGCTTTTCTCCTAAAGAATGTTATGGGAACAGTTTCCTTTATAGCTTTCTTGTTTGTGTTTCTTTTCCCTCTCTACTTCCCCAAGAATCAGTAGAATTATCTTCTGGGAACAAGTGCCCCTTACTAAGCGCAACTGACTGTCCAGGTTTGGCTAGAACTTCCCTAGTTTTACCACTAAATATTCGATGACTGCATTTTAGACCCCAGCAAACTGAGATAGATGTCATGCTGGGTAACAGTCCTCCGAAAGTGTCCACACCCTAATCCCTGGGACCTATAAATATGCTACCTTAATATGGGAAAAGGGATTTTGCAGATGTGACTGAAATTAAGGATCTTGAGATGGGGAGATTATTCTGGATTATCCAGGAGGGTCCCATGTAATCACAGAGGGAATACAGGAGGGTCAGACTCAGAGGAGATGTGACAACCAGAGCAGAGAGCAGAGGGAGATCTGAAGGCGAAGGAAGGGACCATGAGAGAAGAATGCAGATGGCCTCTGGGAGCTGGAAAGGCAAGGGAGCAGATCTCTCCTAGAACTTCCAAGAACACACCTTGATTTTAATACTTCCAGAAGTATGAGATAATAAATTTATGTTGCTTTAAGCCAGTGTTTGTGGTAATTGATTATAGCTGCTAGCAACAGGAAACTAATACAGTTGGTTACCCTACCCCATCCTTGACTGGGATACCCAGTGAACATTCTGTCTTGTTCTACAGGCACTGAACCAAAGAACAATTATCAGCTCCCACAGAAGTGGAGAAAGGAAATCATCTCCAGAAAATGTACCATGTGTTGGACTCTTTCAGGGTCACAGAAGGCACATGATTTAAAGTAATTCCATTGTTATTTTGGAATTTTCTCTTTAAAAAACTTATAAGAAATTTACAATAGCCTATAAACATCCAGAAATAATGCCTTTGAAATTCTTTGGGTTAAGACACCAAGCTCACCTAGAAGGCAATAGAGCATAAATGTATAGGTTGTAAGTTCACATCCTGCCCCAGGCATTACTAACTGTGTGGCCTTGGGTTAGTTACTCAACTTCTCTGGTTGTCAACTCATCTCTAAGCTGGAGATGCTAATATTATCCAGCTTGCAGGATTGTCACATAATACACACAAAGAGGTTAGCATAGTTCCAGCACCCAGGAAACACTGGCCATGCTTTCCTTTCTTGGGAAGCTTAACAATTCCTTCAAGGAGGTGCCTTGCCTCAGGGTTTCAGCCCTGTGAAAGTTCACTATGGGGTGAGACCAAGAAATGACAACAGAATGTTCCTGGGGCAAAAGGGTTTATACCCGGCTTTATTGTCACAGTGGTGGTCGAGCACTAGAATCATGTCTGCATCCAGCAGTTTGCAGGTCTGTAATCCACCTCCATGTCTGCTTTTGCCCAGAGCACTGGGTGGAGCTCTTTTTTTTGTTATTAATGTATCACTGATATGCAATCTTATAACGGTTTCAAATATATAGCACAGAGGTTCAACCTGGGTGGAGCTCTTTATATAGTGACTTAGTCAATAATAGCTTATTGCCTAGGGGTGTGGAAACATTAGCCTAGCAGGAGGCCAATTACATCATCAAATAGTTTAGGATCAGGTGAGGATTCTGGCCATAGGAACTTCCATTTTCCCCACAGAAGGAAAGTTTTGAGAAGACAGAAAATATATCAATTGTTGCTGACCCTAGTTTCTGGAACAGAGCTCCTAAAAACCCTTGTAAATTTCAGTGATAAGAACACAAGGTGTGTCTCTTGTCCCAGTGAGGTGACTCTGGGAGGGCCTCTGGATGCCTCCTGGATGAGGCCTGGTCACCAGAAAGATGAAGCCATGATTAGAAGCTTGGTCTTTCATGGCTTCTCTCCACCCCACCCCAGCCCAGCCCCAGAGAGAGGAGAGCAGGCAGGAGTGGATTAATGACCAATCATGCCTCCGTGGGGAAGCCTCCATAAAATCCTGAGTAGGTGGTTCCAGAGAGCTTCCAGGCCAGCAAACCCAGCACTAGGGGGCGACATACCCAACTCTGGGGGCACAGAAGTTCCTAAGCTCAGGACCCTCCCAGACCTCGCCCTATGTATCTCTTCACCTGTTCATTAGTCTCCTTTATCATATCCTTTAATAAACTGGTAGATATAAGTAAATGTTTCCCTGAATTCTGTGAGCTACTCTAGCCAATTAATGGAAACCACCGAAGGGGTCTTTGGAACCTCCGACTTGTAGCCAGTTGGTCAGAAATGCAGGTGTCACCTTGGGCTTGAGACTGGCACCTGCAGTGTGAAGGTGGCAGGAGAGCGGTCTTGTGGGACTGAGCCCTTAGCCTGTGGGTCTGACTCTGTCTCCACGCACATAGTGTCAGAATTGATTTAAATTGCAGGACATCCAGCTGTTGCCCGAGAGAGTTGCTTATTGTAGGGAAAAATCCTCTCCACACTTAGTGACCGGAAGTATCAGAAGTGTGTTTCCAACAAGAAGAGAAGGAGACACCCAGGAAAGAGACTCACGGTAGGGAAGAATGGTGCAGGAAAAACCCCTACACGGGGAGGTAGAAAACTGAGGTTTTTATCTTATTACAAAAGTGAATGTGGGACAAGGAAATTCAAAAACTCTTTTTAAAAAGTATGTTTCCTGCCAGTGTTGGAGTATTACATTTAAGGAGTCTTGGAGTCTTACTTTTGACCTGCAACACTTGCCAGTGCCCCGAGTGAGATGTGTTTTTTGGTGCTTGCTGCCTCTCTTGTCCTGCCCTCCCTTAGAGAGAGCAGATGTGCTCGGCTTGAGAAGCCATCTCTGGAGACTGAGTATCTGACTATTACCAGACCCTGATCTCCTCTTGTCCTTCAGGGAAACCAAACAAAGGGTTCCAAGTGACGCCAGAGAAGCCAAGGTTGAGGGTGCAGTTGGGGGGGGCATGCTCACACAGTCAGATTTCGACTCACTTTGGAGCCTCAGCCAAGCTGCTGGGTGTGTCTGGTTGATGGATGGGAGAGAATGACATGCAGGAAATGTCAGGCTGGCCCACTGCTCCCCAGGTTATTGGCTGAGCCCCACTGGTGGTCAGGACAGAGGAGGTTTCTGCTGGGATGGAAGAGGCCACTCTGAAAGGTTTGGTTTGCCTTATGAAACTCCCAGAGCTCACAGAGGTTTTTGTTGCTTCTCCCCAAAGTGACCTGGAAGCATACATATTCCAGGGGCACTAGCAGAAAGCAATCTTCTGTCAGGATTATGATGTGAAATAACCACTGCTGTATATCCCTTAAGGAAAAAAAAATATTATTTTGAATGATACTAACTAGTGTCAGTGAAGATGAGGAAAAGCTGCACTCTTAACACACTGTTTGTGGGAGTATAAGTTTACGTTTTAGGAAAGCAATAGTACAGTCAGCATCTCTCAAAATGACAAATGGGCATAACCTTTGACCTGGCAAGTCCACTTCCAGGAATCTATACTAAGAAAAAAAAATCTATACTAAATCTATACTTGCACATGTGCACTGAGATGTATTCAAAAGGATATTTTACTTTGGTGTTATTTGTCATAGTAAAAGATCAGGAGTAAATATGGAAACTGTTAGACTATGGTATATACATCTAAAGGAATATTATGAAGCCATTAAAAATAAAGAAATAGGCCTGATTTGTTTGACATGGGAAGGCCTCCAAGGCACACTGCCAGGTAGCAGGAAAAAGATCAAGTCACAGAACAATTATCTATAGTTTGGTAACATTTGAATCAAACTGTATGAGTATAAAATAATTTCAGATTATGATAATGACACAGCTAAGAAAAAACAGGGAGAGAATGTGGAGATTGTGTGGTGTGGGTAGGCTTCCCGGCAGAAGTGACAGGGGCAGAAAATGAATGACAGGGTATCAGCCCACAAAGATCAGGGGGGAAAGTGTGGCAGAGTGGGGAGCAGCTGGTACAAAATCCTGAAGGCAGAAGAGCCAGGCCGGTGCTGAATTTGGGGAGTTTGGAGGGGGACCCATAGGGAAGAGCCTTGTGAGTAGGGAAGAAGTTGGGGATTTTATTCTAAGCCCTTGGCGGGTTGTAACCAAGAGAATGACTGGAGCTGCACTTTGGAAAGCTCACTTAGCTGTTAGGTAGAAAATGAACTGTTGGGGAGCAAGAGCAGAGGCAGTGAGACCAATGAGGAGACAATTACTGGAGCCCAGGGAGAAACATCAGTCGCGAGCAACCGCATCACCAAGCCAGCCATCATTTACCTCGGAAGGAGATATGTTAATCTGCATCTTATGAAATGCTTGGTAACTAAGACGTAATTCTAAAAAGTAAAAAAGCCTACTACATTAAGTGGAGAGTAACATTACAGTAGAATTAAATTTTGTTATAGCTGATTAATCATGCAGATGATTTTGTTATGACCATATCTGATCAGTCAAATCCTTTCCCCAGAACACAGCAGTTGAGTCAACAACCTGATATTGTTAGTTTATGAAATGGGTAGCAGTACTGTTCCCCCAAACCCAAGAGTCAAAAGGAGACCCCAGAAATTATGAAAACGTACAAACTTCCTAAGTAAGGAGGACCTCCCCGATTCTCAAGCTCTTGAGTATACTGTGTGTGTGCTTAGGCCTATGTCTCTGGCTAGGCTGGGCTTTTTTTAGCTGAAGTTACAGTGCCCCCTAGAAGACCAGACTATTTTTTCAGCCTAATTTTAGCCATGACAAATATTTTCTCTTGGATGAACCTCAGCACTTCCCTGAAAATATAGGGTGGACATCTGAAGAATTATGGAAATTCACCCTGGGTGGTCCATGGCCCTGTTCTTGGAATGTAAAAGATGAGTTTTGTGACCTTCCACAGAGAGGGCAATTCTAATTAGAGAGGAAGAAAAAGACAGCCAGGATTAGGTAAGTCTGCAGCCAACCTAGGCGGGGCTCAGATGGCCTATCCCAAACATTCCTAAGATGGTGTATTATTATTATTAATTATTCCCTGACCTGCCTTGGCAATTTGAATTAGAATTTCTAGGTCAGCTTCCCAAACTACCCTGATCCTGAGATTGCTTCAAAAACCCCTTGTGTGAATAGCCAGTGCAGAACATGACATAGTTCTAATGCTCTAGAACCAGCACCCAGAGTGATACAGCAAACTCGGTCTTCCACAATGCCTCAGACAGCCAATCGCAGAGATTTCTCTTCCTTCATTGACCCAAGCTTGAATCAAATGCCTGTAGCCTGCTCTGGTCCCTCTCCTGGCTCTAGTGGCTTCCCAAGAAAACCAGGAAGACCCCTATTCTTCAGGAAGGTCTAGGTCAGTTGTCCAGGGTTGATTTTGCTCCCCAGGAGACGTTTGGCAACATGTGGGGCAGCTTGGTTGTCACAGTTGGAAGGGGGCTGCTACCGGCTTTTAGCTACTACACACCAAGGAAGCTGCTGAACAGCCTGCAATACACAGGACGCCGCGACCAAGAATTATTTGGTCTAATATGTCCAGAGCACCAAGGTTGGGACACCATGCTCTCGATAAATAAAACGAGGCCTCTGTCCAAAAGGTAAAGTGGAAAAGAATAATGCTAACACAGGTGGAAGAGTACGGCCCAGAGAGAAGAATACATAAGAGCACTGGGATTTCAGTGGGCCTTCCCACCGCTCGGAGCACAGGGCCGCTGTTGGAGAAAGTAACCAAGTCAAATACCATTACGGCAAAATGCTGTGCTGCACAAAGGGACTTCCAGGCCTTGGGGGAGGGTTGTGAGAAATTAGTCCTGAGGTTCCTGCTCACTCTAAAGGCTCAACAGGGAGACAGGTCCTTGGTGGGACCAACTCCTGCTCACTTGTTCTCGTGCTCTCTATCCATTCCCTTCCCGTTGCTTTTACAAATTGAATTCCTGTCTAGGGAGTCATGCGTCTGAGCTTCGGAAATCCCCCTGAGCTGACAGAATGAATGGCTGCTGTGCGCAGTAGTTAAAGAGCACAGATTTTGGAACTAGCTGACTGAACCATTTAGGGACTCCCGGGCCAGAGATCAAGGAGACCCCTCATCCTTGAAGGCCCTGATTAATTAACTGGTTCTTTCTGAGAAACTCTGAGGGAATAATTCAGACAAGCAACCGTGAAAGGATTTTTTCAGCAGATTATTTTCTAGGCTTAAAATCGCATTATGTAATAATCAGGTAAAATGAATTTCTCTGGTTTCTTGGCACTCTGCTGGGAAAGTGCCATTTTTTCTTCTGAAGGTTCAAATGGCAGGGATCCCTTTGCACTGTCTTGGCAGAAGTGGACAAAGAGGCTTGTTCCTAGGCAAGCTCCTTGGAAGGAACTGCCTCCCACCTCTCAGGTTGGAGGACAGAAGGGCTTGCTTTGTAACTTGATAATCAACAGCCATGAAATGTACTTACTACTTTTCTTTTTCTCAGGCCGACCTGAAGAAGTGGGCTGCTGCTCAGAACAGAGATAGTTGTGCCATACGGCTCACATTTCTGGTGCCCTGTGCACGCATGCCCCCCACCACCCCCCGGTGTTCTGCCTAATTTAACCAAACAAATTTAGAAATTTATACTATGAAACAGAAAAGGACAGAGAATCTTTTTTGTAGGCACATTAGAGTCAGGTTTTTGGTGTTGTTTTTTGTAATTTTTAAATTTTTAAATAATTTCAGGCTTAGAAACAAGTTGCAGGAATAGCACAAAGAACCCTCACGTACCATTTAGCCAGATTCCCCATTTGTCAGTATCTTACCTAATTTGCTTTATCAGTTTTGCTTTCTGTATATTCATATTATTATTACTTCTTAAACTATTTGATAGTATACTGTTTCTTTGCTTCTAAATTGTTCGGAGTACACTTGTTAGCAGGAAGGACATATGAGTGACAGTTTATTAAGCTCATCCTATATCCAGTTGAAGGAAGGCTAAATACTTGGCAAATGGCTTAAAGGTCTGGGCCTGCAAAATACGATTTCCCATGGATCTCCTTGTATATGTAGGTTCAAATCCTGGCTTTACCACTTTCCAGCAGCGTGATTTTGGATACCCTCTTAAGTCTCAGTTTCTTCATCTATAATATGGGGATAATGCTGATATCTCTTCCATAGGTTGCTGTGAGGATTAAATGAACTAAGTCACTAAATAAGATTATGGGTGAAATGAATGAATAAAGGAGATGCCACACACACACACACACACACACACACACACACACACACAGGAATATTACTCAGCCACAAAAAAGAATGAAACCTAGCCATTTGTGACATGGTTGGACCTAGAGGGTATTATGCTAAGTGAAATAAGTCAGACAGAGAAAGACAAACACCATCTGATTTCACTTAAATATGCAATCTGAAAAACAAAACACAAAATAGAAATAGACTCATGAACACATATTGCATCTGGTGGTTGCCATAGGGGACAGGGGTGGGAGGATGGGTGAAATAGGGGGAAAAAATAGAATGTTTGGTATTTTGATCTGGGTGATGGTTACATGAGTGTGTACACATGTCAAAAAGCATCAAGCTGTACACAAGATTTGTGCATTTTATTGTGCCTCAATTTTTTAAAAAGTAAGTTAAGAAAGCAAAACTAAAGGGACTTACGAAATCCCATATATTTTAGTCACTTCTTCTTTACACTAGATAAATAATAAAACTATGGATGGACCGGTCTGATACACGGATGACATGGGGTTCAATAATAATAATGCTTCAGTATTACCTGCTATTTATCTCCTCTCTTCATGTCTCATTTTCTTGTATTTATTCAGGATTATTATTCTCCAGTACTTCTCCAACCAGTGTCCTTTCCTATGATGCCCCACCCCACAGTTTTTGTTAGTGAAGCTGGCATCGGACATGCAATGTCCCTGATCTTTCTCTCTCCACTGCCACATCCCCTCTCCCTGCCACCCACACTGGTGTTCTGTTCAATTTAATCATGACAACTTTAGAAGTTTATAAGCATATCAAACAAGAACTCCAATCAAAAAGAACAAAAATGCCCTTCCTGTAAGGTTATTATAATACCTGTGCTTTAAAATAGGACAAGCACAAAAAAATCGAGCATGGCTGAGAGCTCATCTCTTAACAAGCAGCAGTCAGTGACTTGAGTAACTCCTGCTGAAAAGAGGGCGATACCTGGGCTTCTGGGCATTTGGGTCAACCAGCTGTCCTTTCTTTTCCTAGATGGGTAACTGGACATTGGCTTAGTAAGGACAAAAGAAAACTAATGTTTACATTTTACTTATTATGCCCCTGGCACTTTCACAGGATGTTTCAATACTTCCATTTTTAAGCATGTCTCTGAGAAACATACCCTTTAAATCCAACAAACAGTGCATGTTAATCAATCACTAACGAATACGGAGGGCAGCTCCAAAGGGGAGCGCTGGAAGGAATGGCTTGAAGCAGAAGCTCTGGTTTGGTTCCAGCTGTGGCTGGGTTTTCTCTCCAGGGACCTGCCAGGTGTGCAGCTACTGGGGATAAGGTGGCTTATGAGGTTTATGAGGCAGGCTCTGCCAACAGCCATTGCAGCTGAAAGTCAGAAGCAGCCTTCAGTGTGTCCCACGTGACGCATTCTGCCACCTCCAGAGGCCCCCATCCACCCTCTTAGGTGCCTTCAAACCTTCCCCAACTGCTTGCTCTAGGATAAGGCCCAAACCCCCAAGACAGTGTACTCAGCCCTTAAATCTGAACACTTTCCGCCCCAGTGTTCCAGCTGCCGACGTCCCCAGTAACGGATCTGTGAACACACTCACTGATGCCTTCACCTCAAGCACCCTCCCCAGCTTGGCAACACCTGACAACTCTTCAAAGCCCTACTCACCACACCACCTCCCCTGACCCTGAGAGGGGGAATCACACAGCCCCTTACATATTTCTGTAATAGATTTGATCACCTTTTCTTTGAAGTGGCTCTAGGACTGTGGTTTACTCTTCTTTGCATCCCCAGTACCTGGCGCCTCCTGATCGACTAGACGTAGGTGACCCTCAGCCAGCACTTGTGATGTCCAAGCTCTGGGCTCAGCAACAGCACCTGCATGTGTGTAAGTGTGGGCACCTTGACAACCAAAATCCCCATTCTGAAGGTGGATTTCTCACATGGAAATGTACAAACTTATTGGCATAAAAATGAAGTTCTGCTTTGTGGATGTTGCTTTGTGAATTTAAATTCCTAATATCACATACAGATTTTAAGAGATAAATAAAATACTAATTAGGCCAAAAGTTTAAATTAACACGTCATCTTAATATCCCAGCCAACTGGATTTTCTCCTATTATCCAGAACATCTGTTTGCCTCCACAAAAAGATACTGATGTCAATTAAAAACAAAAATTAGAAGAGCAGATCCAATGGACTGTCCATCACACCGTGATGGCCATCTGTACCTGTTCTGAAATCGCTTGGAGCAAACAGACAGATAGAAATAAAATACTTTGTACATGCTTTTAAAATGCTCCCTGGAGCATTTCCACAATGGTGAACCCAAGCACACATCACGCATGTTCGGTACCATCTAGTAGCTGGGTCAGCATTCCTGCAGAGGCATCCGGATGCGAAGGACACATGTGGTGTATGTGTGGGTGTGGGGTTAATTCAATTCAAATTAAAGACATCACATTCAAACTGCTTTTAAAATATTAGAGTTGCCCACAACTGAGCAAACCACCAAATTCAGAGTAACCGAAGTCTTTAATCTTTGATTCCTAGAGGTTTCTTCTCCTTCATGACTATTGAAATAAACTGCTTGCCCCCGGGGAGAACCAGCCTGTATTTCTCTTCTGGGGCTCACTTTCTGACATCATCTACAGACTGGGGTGCTAGAGGCAGCTTTGGTGACATCATAGGCCCAGAGTGCCCTCTGACCCCACATGCTCCAGTCCCCAGGGACCTTCCCTACTAGAATCTGGAATTCATTTGACACAGGTCATGGAGAGCCATGTGAACAATGAGGAGAGAGTGGGTGGCAGGCCTGAGGGTCTGTGTCACCTGGTGGGGGGAGGGGTCTGTTTCCCCAACCCCTCCCTGAGATCAATGGCCCTTCTGTGGGATGGGGAGGGGTAGGGGCCAGCCCCTCTCTCCCCTGCAGGCTCACAGGCTTGAAAAGGGGGCAGATTTGTCCCCCCCACACATTCTTTCTGACCTATTTTCTCTTTCACGTCTGTAAAGATCATGTACTGACCCAAAGAGAAGCCCCAGATTTCCTCCCAGGCTGCTGGAACACCCAGCTCCAGACCCAGGGCAGGCCACCCACTGGGTGTCCCGGGCCTCCAAGCTCGCTGAAATGGGTTCCTGGCAGACTGTCTAGGAACGTCCACACTTCATTTTTCTTCTGGAAGGCAGGACCGTATCTCTTTCAGCTTGCTGCCATACCCCCTACCCTACCCTTAGTAGAGCCTCTTAAATATTACTGATACTCAACAGTGAGTGAGGAGGGATTAAAACTGACTTCTCCACTGGGATCTTGCATACTAGGCACAGTTTATTAGAAACTGCTCCTTATCGATTCCCCTTCGTCTCACCTGTGGAAACTGAGGTCTTTCCTAGAGGCACTGAGTCCTACTGCTGGGCCCTGCGCTTTGTGACTCATCCAGCATCCTTGGTATGACCCTGTTTCAGCCCTCAGTGCCTCCCTCCTGCCCTCAGCTAGATGTTACTAACCACTAGACATGGGTTGTTTGTGTTATCTGTTCCATGTCTAACGTACATTTTAACAAGAGTCCACTCTGTCTCCTCAGAGACTCTGAAATGATCATTTCAGCAACCTGGGTCAAGGTGGAGTAGATCCCTCTAGATTGGAGCCCTCAGGCCACAAGGCAAGGTGGCCCTTTTATCACAGGAAGCAGGCCCAGCTTCACCCAGCCATCTCTCAGCCCCACCCCTATCCCCCTCCCCAAGCCGGATACCTGGCTTTCTATGTGTCTCTGATCACCATCCCTCACCACCTGCAGACAAGTCACCTCTTGCCAGGCTCTGGAAGCAAAAAAGCCTTTTGGAGTTGGTTTTGCTTCCTTGTCATTTTATTGATGAGAAGTGAGGGCCCAGAGAGGGCCTAAGATAACTTGTGGAATGGAAAGGATTCATGAACCTCCACCCCGAGGCCACTAACCCTAGGGCTTTTGTCACTGGTCAACGGACAGGCCTTTACCCAGGTTAATGCCAGGAGCTATTTTATTAAATTAGCATCAGCTATGAGCTGGATGGCATGCTTACTAGAGTGACACGGACAGCACAATCAGAGTTGGGGAGAGATACATAGACAGATGAATACAATACAGGGTTATGAGCTGTAATCACAGGCAACATTTCTGAATGTTTCAAGTGCTGGACATTGTGCCATAGGTTTTATAGTTACTCATTATTTTAATGATAGAGGGAAGCTCATGGCCTAGGGAAGCTCTGAGTTCCACTGTCAGAATGGGGAATTCATATGCAACCCCCAGCACTGCCCGCGGCTAACGGGGTCTTTGCCTGTGAGCATTAGTTCCTCTCACGTGGGCTGGGCTTTCCTGGGCCTGCCTGACTACAGCCCTAGCCCAGTGTTAGAGCAGGGCCCCAGCCAGATGTTTCTTCTTGGGGCTGTCTCCTGGCTTAAGAGGAAGAGGCGGGTGCAGACGCGATGGCCCCAGCAAAGGAGGAATTACGTCCTGTGTTTGGAAGCCAGGTCAGCTCTGGAAGATTTATTCTGGTTTTGGAATTCCAAAACCACAGCGAGATCATTTTGTCCTCCCTGAGAAAGGAAATCCCCCAGCAGGGTGGTAGGGGGAGGAATTTCTGAGGGCTGGGGAGGCTTGAATGGGGAAAGGAAGGGCAGTAGCATGCTGCCCAGCCCTCCCCTCCCTGGGAAAGGCCTAAGGCCGGCCTGTCTGGTAAGCCAGAGGCCACGGGCTCCATCTGCTGAAGCCGTGTGGACACACACACCCAACAGGCCTCAAAGTGCACTTCTTGTTTTACCTTTACTGCACTTCCTAAGTCAGAGGCAGGAGCAGAGGGCACTTTTATGGCCCAAGCACATAGCTGGGTGTTCTGGGGCAAGAAAGAGCGAAGAGCTGAGAAGTGTAAGCCCATAAGGACTTTTAAAATCACCTTTCTGTTGTGATTATTTATTTAACATCCCATCAGCCCTACTGGGTGGGGGTGGTATCATTAAGCATAGTTTAGAAATGAAAAGTTAAGGATTTGCTTATAAGTGGCTGGGTCAGGAGTCACACCCGCTCTGGACTCAGGAGCCGGTGACTGGGGTCACATGTGTCTGCATATCCTCACCAAATACTGCCCAGGACGGGCACACTGCAAACTTCACCTAAGTTAGTCTAAATCTGGTTCTGACACCACTGGAAACTGGTTGGTGGCTCTGGACTTTAGTTGACTGACCTAAAAAATTCCACTTTGCTTACTTATTGTTCCACCAACATAGTACCAGTGCATTCTGGAATCCAAGGATTTATCAAATCAAAGTCCCACCCTGGAGTAGTTTATATGCCAGTGGGACAAAAGACTAATAAATCATTTTATTGCAATATCCACAGGCCCAAGTGGCTGCAAAGTTTAAATGAGATGATACATGCAAATGTTGAGCCAATCCAGGGCCACCTCTGATTTCCCTGCTGCTCTCTGAGATGCAGAAGAACCAGGAACAGGGTGGGAAACTCTTCTCTTTCTGGGCGGGTTGATTTCCTCTGCAAAGTAACTCTGGGTTGTTGGTGGAAGAGAAATAAATAAATCCTGAAAATGAAATGAGAAAAGAAGAAGGATGAAAACCCTATGAGCTTAGGGAGAGTTCTTAGGCATGTAGAGAGAAGTGACATTGTTTGAGAGGTAGTTGTATTTGACTGTACATGGGGAGAGAGATTTTTTTTTAAAGCATTGCTCTATTTTGAGAACACCCTTTTAATGTTCTTTGAGAGATTTTAGCAGAGGTTGAGATTTCTTTGTGAAATACTTTTTGGCATCTCACAGTAGTGTCTTTGAGTGTATCACCATGTCAGGCCCGGGTTACAAGACAGCTACGCCTTGTGTGAGTTACATCGACATTCACAAAATGCGATCTGAAGTCATCTGTTCTAGTATCTGCATTATACTCCAGACAAAGCAGACAGTAGCCAGGCAGGTCCCTGTTCCCTGGTTCCCACCGAATTTCCTGACCGAGGGGTGGAACTTCCTTGCTCCTTCTGCTACTGAAAGAAAATGAGGGGAGATGGATGAGCAGAGGAGAAAAAGGAGCAGAGTGGAGAGAGAGAGAGAGAGAAACAATCGCCCTCCACTTCTCTCCTTGATACATTTCACTTCTCAGCTCGCTTCCTGCTGGCATGAAGTTCTAGTCCTCTCTAGGCTTTGGGCAAGTCACGTCATATCTGAGCTTTAGTTCCCTCCTCTATAGAACTGGATTAGTAAGAGCAATTAACCTGCGACGTTGTTGGAAGTTGGAATGAGATCATGGAAATGTAATTCGACCTCTAAGGATGGGTGTGATGAAACCAAAAGGCCCATTCCTTCATCCCACCCAGAGAATCCTTTCATTTCAACTTGCGGCCACAGATTTGTTTCCCCACATTCAAAAGGGGTGCATTCTTTCCTCCTGGGAGATTGGCCAAGTCCTATATAAGTGTAATGCAGAAGAGAGGGAACCCCAGAGGCTGGGGAGGAGGAGAGTTCATTCAGGGGAAGGGGCAGAGGTTTCACTATGAGGGTGCTTCAGTAGCTTTAGTATGTAGATTATGTGACTAGGAAAAGAAATAAGATTTTAATTAATGTTATTGGGACTATATATTTGAGTGCCTTTAATATCCTTGACAGTGAAGATGGAGTTCCTTTTAAATTATGAGTACAATACCCCTCTGAGGCTACGTGGGTTTCTACGTACTGTGTACTACATATGTACCATGCATGATGTGGGTTTCTGCGCTTATAAGGGGCAGCCATAGGAGGGACTAGAGTATCATGTGACTCTGAGACACTCAAGGGAGTGAACACGTTCAGGCCTCTGGTCATAGGCTCTCCCTAGACCTGAGCACAGTGGACCTTAGTTCTGATTCTTCACTGTCTGTGCAGCCCCCACAGCCTTGAGGTTCAAGGAATAATCGCAACCACTTAGCTCCTCTAGAAATCTCCTCTACCCACCCTCTCCAGCCTGCCAGACCTCTCTTCACACTACACCTACACAGGGAGAACTGGTCCCAGCCACTGTCCCCCAGCATCCATGCATCCAGACTAACAAAGTCTGCAGAGTGGGCACAAGCAGCTGTCAGGGGATCAGTGATCCGCCACCTGGGGCCTCAGGTTCCCAGCAGCAGCCGTCTGGAGCCTAAGCTTTTCTTACCCAAACCATGGGGTAAAATGTTCAGGATCACAGAGCAAAGCCTAAGCCCCAGCCCAACACTAGAGACTATTTAAGATGCAGTCCTATAATCTTAAATACCATTTGTCTGCTGACATCTCTTAAATGTATATCACCTTGCCGACCTCTCCTCTGAGAGTGGATCTCAGCAATCCAATTTTCTGCTTGGCATATCTCTTGCATATTTCTCGCAGATGTCTCCAACTTGATGCATATGAAACGAGATTCTCCAAATCCATCCCCAGCTCTGTACCACCGACACTCCTCACCTCAGCCTCCCTGCAACAGTGACACTACCCAGGACCCAGCTGCTGATGCCAGAAACCAGGGAGGTCTTCCTGGTTCCTCCTTCTCCCTTAACTCGCACATCTTATCCATCAACAGGCTGTAAAATCCACCAGTTTCTTTCCATCTCCATTGCTCCCATCACACTCCAAGTGATGCTCATCCCATGTCAGGAGGAGCAGGGGTGGAGCTTAGAGGAGAGTGGGGCTGGAAAGGGAACACACCCAAACTCGAGGATGGAGCCTTGCTCATTGCTGCCTCTACCCTGCATTACTGTTGCATGGGGTCAAAACTGGAAAAGTTTGGGAATCGGAGAATGGAAAGAACTTGGCCCTGTTACCCTCTGTAATGCTGGACAGTGATTTGGCACCAACAAGGGTTGCACTTAATGTTAATGCAGATGAGTGGATTTAGGCAGAGAGAGGGCCCAACATATTACCTTCCCTGCAACCTTTCCCCACCCCACCCTGTCCTCCTTGCTTCCTATAGGATGGGGGATGGATCTGATCAGTGCTCATGTGTCACGGCAGGATAAAAGCTAGCCGAGAACTGACAGCTTGGGAATCCCCTGGCAGAAGCTTCAGGGAGGAGGACCAGATTAGGGACCTAGAGGGGCACAGTGGTGAGAGCTGAGATGAGGGCAAAACTTGGAAGGGGAGATCCCTCAGCTCCCCTTGGGAAATCACTTCACAAATACCAAGGAAATTAAAATGCAGCTGAGAGCAGAAGACCAACCCAGGTCAGACGGCCCTCCTTCAATACCAGGGAGACACATATGCTCCTTAGAATACTGAGCAAATGCAGAGAGAAAAGGAGAAGGAAAAGGAAGGGAAGACTCCTGCAGCTGAGAAGGTACTGAATTCTGAAGCTGCAAGGGTACTCAGACCAGAGTATCAGAACTTACCGTCATCAGCTCTCACCAAGGGGAAAAGGACTCTCTTAACTGAGTTTCATCATAGGAAATAAACAAAATTAACAGTTTGTACACTGGGCTGTTCAAAGTGGAAAATTTCAGTCTGGTGACCTGTAAATCCAATGTTCCTATTTCCCTTAAAATACAATCCAAACCCCTCCGATGATCCAGCGGGCTCTGCCCGGTCTGGTGTCTTCTTCACCATCCTCACCTCAAGCCTCTCTCCCTGGATGGCCAAAGCGGCTCCCCCGACACTCTCCGCCCTTCCCTGCCCTTGGACACACTCTCTGCCTCCCCTCCTCCATTTGCCCTACTTCACACAGACGCCACCTTCTCAGGGAAGTCCTCTCTGGCTACACCCTAGCGTGGTTTTCCTTAGGTCATCCTCTACCCCTGCTTTCAACCCCTCCGCACTTCACATGGTACTTTTTTCTTTCCCTTTGGCTGTCTGTCTCCCAGACTAGACTTAAAACTCCCTGAAGGCAGGGACTGCAAGACTTTCCTCACCGTTACGTACCATTATGTATGTAGTACATGCTTGACAACTATTTCTTGAATGAAGGAATCTCTGAACCCCCAGACCCCATCCAGCAGAATGTCTGTCAAGGTGACTGTGGGTTCAGTGCCTGCGGTCCAGCCAAGTGAAGAACTACAAGTCATGCCAAGGCTTCTCTCTGGCTACAGAGTATATGGTTGGGGCACCTGGCCCAGGATACCCCATTTCTCCATATCCATATCCTGGTCTATGCCCTCAGTAGATCAGGATGCTCACTTAGTACAGCCCCTTGACTCCCCAAGTGAGAAACTTGAGGTCCAGTGAGATGGTTTGACTTGTCAACTACTTAGTGGAAGAACTGCACCCAAGTCCTTGTCAGCACTCATCCCCAACATCAGGCAGCTTCATCCTAAATTCAATTTCTTCCTCTTTTTGGGTGTGAAAAGGATTTTATTCCCTCTCTTTCAAATGAATGCAAACATGGCCAACTAGTAAAAAGGACTAAAATCCATAAATACTCTGGAGAGATACATACATTTATCTGCATGAAAAAGTAGAAAAATGAAAAGTGTCATGTTCTTTAAGAGACTCAGGGCAATCTTTAAAATTTTCTTTTAGCCAATTTATTGCTGGATGGTTTGAGGAAAGTGCATCAGAAACCTCTAGAGAAAATGACTAACCAGACCCAAGGTATTACACCTGGGCTGGAGCATCTTTAAATAAAACCTTCACTCTCCTATTATTTCCCCAGTGCAGCAAAACATTTAAGTCTGCTGCTATTTTTTTTAATGCAATTCTAGTGTGCTTTGGATACAGAAAGAGCTGTCATCACCTTCTCTTCCCTCATATTCAAATAATAGTCCAATCATGGGTTATGACATCAATCCTATATGGGCAGTCTGTTTTGTTTCCTCACTCTTTGCCCAGCACACAGTTTAATTCTTTACACACAGTAAGTGCTCAAAAAAGAAGTGAATAAATATTTGTTGAGCCCCTGCTAAATCCTGGGTACCCAGTCTGGGTGTTGATGCTCAGAAGTGGACCAAAGGGATATGTCCCTGTCCTCACAGAGCTTACAACCTGGATGAGGGATACAGAGGCAGGTGTTTACTTTGAAGTATATACACAAACACACACATCATTGCAAATTGAGCAAAATGGCATGAAGGTAACAGACGGAATGCCACAACCAGTTACACATGAAATGGGGAAGAGAGCTGCCTAGATATGGTTGTCAGGGAAGGTACAGAGGAAAAAATATTCCTTTGAAGCAGGAATGAGGAGGAGGCTCCAGAGGCAGACATTTGGAGGCTTAGCATTCCAAGAGGAGGTAAGAGCATGAGCAGAGACTCTGGACAGGATCAAGTTTTCTGTGTTCTAGAACATGAAGAGTCCAGCATCACTGGAGTGGCTCTGCAGGCAATATATCATGTTGGCATACTCTACAGGACAGGTGAGGTCACTGAGGGGATTTAAGAAAATGAGTGAAATCAATGCACAGAAATCTGTTGCATTCCTATATACTAACAATGAACTAGCAGAAAGAGATATCAGGAAAACAATTCCATTCACAAGTGCATCAAAAAGAATGAAATACCTAGGAATAAACCTAACCAAGCAAGTGAAAGACCTATACCCTGAAGACTACAAGACACTCTTGAGAGAAATCAAAGAAGTTACCAATAAATAGAAATACACCCCATGCTTATGGGTAGGAAGGATTAATATTGTCAAAATGGCCATCCTACCTAAAGCAATTTATAGATTCAATGCAATCGCTATCAAAACACTGACAACATTCTTCAATTAACTAGGACAAATAGTTCTAAATTTCATATGGAACCACAAAAGACCCCAAATAGTCAAAGCAATCCTTAGAAGGAAGAATAAAGTGGGGAGGATTATGCTCCCCGACTTCAAGCTCTACTACAAAGCCACAGTAATCAAGACAATTTGGTACTGGCAAAAGAACAGAGCTATAGATCAATGGAATAAAATAGAGAGTCCAGATATAAATCCACACATATACGGCCAATTAACATATGATAAAGGAGCTATGGACATACAATGGAGAAAGAGCAGCCCCTTCAACAACTGGTGTTGGCAAAACTGGACAGCTACATGTAAGACAATGAAACTGGATTACTGTCTAACTCCATACACAAAAGTAAACTCAAAATGGATCAAATACCTGAATGTAAGTCATGAAGCCAGAAAACTCTTAGAAGAAAAAATATGCAAAACTCTCTTAAATAGAAACATGAGCAATTTTTTCCTGAACACATCTCCTTGAGCAAGGGAAACAAAAGCAAAAATGAACAAGTGGGACTACATCAAACTAAAAAGCTTCTGTATAGCAACGGACACCATCAGTAGAACAAAAAGGCATCCTACAGTATGGGAGAATATATTCATAAATGACATATCTGATGAAGGGTTAACAACCAAAATACATAAAGAGCTCACATGTTTCAACACCCAAAAAGCAAATAACCCAATTAAAAAATGGGCAGTGGATCTGAACAAACACTTCTCCAAAGAAGAAATTCAGATGGCCAACAGGTACATGAAAAGATGCTCCACATCATTAATCATCAGGGAAATGCAAATTAAAACCACAATGAGATATCACCTCACACCAGTAAGGATGGACAACATCCAAAAGAAAGAAAAAATGCAGGTGAGGATGTGGAGAAAGGGGAGCCCTCTTACACTATTGGTGGGAATGTAAATTAGTTCAACCATTGTGGAAAGCAATATGGAGGTTCCTCAAAAAACTAAAAATAGAAATACCATTTGACCCAGGAATTCCACTCCTAGGAATGTACCTGAAGAAAACAAGATCACAGATTCAGAAAGACATATGTACCCCCATGTTGATGGCAACACTATTCACAATAGCCAAGAAATGGAAGCAACCTAAGTGTCCATCAGTAGATGAATGGATAAAGAAGATGTGGTACATATACACAATGGAATATTATTCAGCCATAAGAAGAAAACAAGTCCTACCATTTGCAACAACATGCATGGAACTAGAAGGTATTATACTTAGTGAAATAAGCCAGGTGGCGAAAGACAAGTACCAAATGATTTCACTCATCTGTGGAGTATAACAACAAAGCAAAAACTGAAGGAATGAAACAGCAGCAGACTCACAGAACCCAAGAATGATCTAGTGGTTACCAAAGGGAAACGGGTTGGGGAGGATGTGTGGAAAGGGAGGCATAAAGGGATAAAGGGATATTATGATTAGCACACATAAGGTAGGTGGGGTCACAGGAAAGACAGTGTAGCACAGAGAAGACAAGTAGTAACTCTACAGCATCTTAGTACGCTGATGGACAATGACTGCAATGGGGGTGTGTGTGTGGGACTTGATAATAGCGGGGAATGTAGGAACCACAACGTTGCTCATGTGGAACCTGAGCATAAGATTGTATATCAGTGATACCTTAATAATAATAATAAAAAAAACGAGTGACACAATGCCCTTTGTTGCACCAATGCAACACAATGTTTTAAGAAATGCACTCGGGCTGTGAGGAGAATGGATGGAGAAGCTAGAAGACCGTATTTCACTGGATGAAGTGACAGTTGATTGAGGAGATAGAAAGAGGAGGAGGGATTCAAGACACACATCGGAGGAAGAATTACCAGGTCAGCTGCACATTTGATTCCGGGAGTTAGGGAGAGAAAGACCAAGATCAGGAAGTGGACAGAATTTGTCTCCAAACATGCCTCTTGGGAGCTAAAGAGTTGGGGTGGCTGTCACTGTTCCCATGTCCCAGAAATGTTCATGACTCTATTTTTTTCTTTAATAGGAAAATAGAGACATAAATTTGTGAGGTAACTTCTCTCAGTTCACACCGAAAATTATGTAGATGTGCTAGCTCACGAATCACCAGTCCAACATGCCAGTGGACTAGACTTGCCTGCACCCCCCTTGCCACCTTGACAATTCATATACACCAGTGACTCTTACTGTCTGTGTTTCAACTCTTCCAATTCAGAAATCTGCATGGAAAATACAGAGACAAGTATTTCCCAGAATCTTTTGCCATGGTGGGAGGTGAGGGTGAGTGGCTGGAGAAGAGAGGGAATGTTTATTCGGCAGCACAGAGCTCTCTGTACTCACATATCAGGTGATTTCTCTGCACAAGGTTATTTGTGAGTCACTTGAGCAGAGCTCTTGAGAGTGGTGCCTGGAGAACTGGAAATAGAAATAGTGCTTTCGGCTGCTGGTTTTCTTCTTTTGCCCTGGGAGGCTATTGCTTTCCCTCCCTGCTCCTCTCTGCCCCTGTCTGTTCCTGGGCTCCCCTGGGTTTCAGAGGAGCTGGCACTGAACACTAACCTTTCTCACTAAGCATCCTTTCCAATTTAGCAAGCAGGTCTCTTGCCAAATCTCTAGGTCAGAGGCTCATCAATATCAGCAGCTTTGGGGGCGGGGAGGGAGGTTGCTGCAGCTGGCGCTCAGGGCCAGAGATGAGGAGGTAGGTGTCATGTGAGGGGTTCATCAGCTGGTCCCAGAACGGAAGACAACATGGCACTGCGGCTGGACTCCAGCCCCCGGGTCAGATCACAATGGCAGAGCTCTTAGAAAGGTGGGGCCGGACACCACAGGCCAGAACCCTGGTCTCTGGGCCTCCTCCCCATCCATCCACTCCACCCGGTCTCACCTCCAAGACTGCAGAGGGGCCGCGCTTTCTGTGGACCTAGACAGAGGCTGAGACCAGCAAAATCTGGACCCTCAGAGAGCATTCTGGGAAGAACCTCTGTGGTACTAAAGGTTAATGAGCCTTTGTAGGAGAGGCCTCTTCTGTGAGCTGCCCTCTGTGCCTCTCTGCCACTCCTCAGGTATCTTGGGCAATGGTCTCTCTCCTCCAGTCTTTTCTGATGGAGATTGAGACCAGTGCAAAGCGCTGGGCAACCTCAGGCTGAGCCAGCACGGCCATTGCTTATCTGTCCCCCAGGTTGGCTGTCGGAGTTAGCAATCCTCCCAGCTCTGGCCGAGGTGAGGTGTCTCTGGGTGCCCAGCCTACTGTCCTTCCCAACCCAGTTAGTGCCACTGAAATGATATCCACGGCAGTGAACCTCTGCCTCCTATCAGGAAGGTCTTATGGATTGTCTGCCTAACTCAGAGTCTCCCTATACTGACCTGACAACCCACAGGGACAGGAAGGGCCGTCATTTGCCAATGTGATCCTCTCCCTTCTGTTCACAGTGACTGGACTAGAAGGGCCAGGAGGGATCTTATCCCCAAGGTTAGGATTGGAAGAGAAAGAAACACGGAGACAGTGAGATTCGGTCCTTCTGGGAGGCTGTGGTTGGCCAGTTTGTGCTGTGAATCTTGAGGTGCAGAAGTAGCAAGTCAGCAGAAAGGGTGAACAATAAATCAGATACCCAGAAAGAGGCAGAGATAAGAGATGAATATACCTCAAAGACTCCCCACGGCATTCCAAATTTGAGTTTCAGCCCTCCCTGATGCCTACCTCTGCCCACAGGGATGCAGGATTACTATAGTAAAGTCCCTCTTCTTGCTGAAGTGTCATCTCTCCCCACCACAAACATAGACAACAAAAGCAACAATACTACTACTATATGTCTTTTATTTAACATGCACGTCAATTTTAATAATGCTTGTGTGTGTGTGTGTGTGTCTGTGTGTGTTGGAGGAGAAACACTACATTAAAGACAATATCATTGTATGACTTAGTCCAATTTCAGAAAAGTTCAGCATGAAAGGCATGCACCTTAGCATTGGGAAACAGGATACTTCAATTTTAAACTTTGATCCTGACTCTTAATTAGGTAAAATGATCCATTTAAATCCAATTAAAGTGTACACATCTCCAAATGACTAAGGAGTAACTGAAATCTCTGTTGTCGCCTGCATGGGAAGACACCTCCTTAGATTAGCCTTGGGCTGGTCAGGTATAGCGCTTGGCAGCTTCTTACAGACCCTGCCAAGAGGATCATAACCATCATTGTGGATCATAACCATAAGAGGATCTCCCTGTTAAGATCATCATTTAAGCCCTCATGCCCACCACACGAGGGGCACAGAGCTACATGAAGCTACCTTACAAAGGAGGCCAGCCACCCACTGCCTTTGGGCCAAGTGTGTTCCCTTTCCTCCCTGCCTGCACCTTCCTCTGGTCACCCCTAAGGTGAGGCCCAGGAGCCTGCAGGGATGGCTTGGCCCAAGCAGAGCTGAGTACTCCATGGGGGTCTTGGAAGCACTTAATGTTAGAGTGGGGTAGAGGGCTTCTAAATAAAGATGTGGCCCTGGGGCCCAGAGAGCTTAAGTGAGGTGCACAGGGCCAGTTGGCCAGTTAGTGGCCCAACCCAGCCTAGAGCCAGGTTTATTGATCTCCAGCGCTGGGCTCTGCTCTCTCTCAAACTCCTCTTTCCGGCCAAAGCAGGGAGGCTGGCATCCAGCAGGGAGCCAGAGGAAGCCATCGTGGGATGCGGCCTAACTGGGATCAAGAACAAGGACCCGCAGCCAGAGCGCTCAGGGTCAAACCCCAGCTTCACCACTCCTGGCTGCACTGGCTCCCAGCCGCTTAACAGAGTTATGCCTCAGTTGCCTCATCTGTAAGATGGAGATAAAAACAGCATCCATTGCATAGGATTATTGGAGTACTATTGTAGTTCGTGTGAATAAAGCCTTTTAAACAGGGCCTGGCACAGCCTATGCTCTGTATTTGTGTTTATTAAATAAAATGCAAGCGGCCTCTGGAGATCTGAGGTCTGATGAAGAGTCTGAGGGTAGAGCCATTCTGGGACATTAGGTGGGCAGAGTCCTCAGCTCTAGGCTGTAGGGTGTGTTACAAAGCAGCCAGGCGCAGACCGGAGGGAAGACGGGCAGATGCACGCTGCCTGGGCTGCTTCTCCACGCTGCCATTGCCTTCTGACCCACACTCTCTCCTTGGGAAACCATCACATTTGTCTAAGTGTGCCTTAGCTACTGGTGGCCTTGGGGACACTGTTGGTGGCAGTGGGGCCAGAGGCTGATTGGCCAGTTACCTCCCAAAGCAGGGCCCCAAACCATCTCGGAGGTTCCTGCTGGCAGAGGCTAAGAGCTCCCGGAAGTCTGGGCCCACCTGCTGCAAGCTCTAAAGGCACTGAGCTGGGTCACAAAAGGAACTCCTAAAGAAATGATGTGTTTCTTACTAACCTGAAAACGTGTGTGGTTTTGCTTTTTTGCCAACTTGCATCCTTAATGTTGCAGGAACAGTGAGGAGAACCTGTTCCAGTCTCAGTGCCTCGCCCTTTAGTGTCCTCTCAGAGGTCTAGGGTAATATAGGCAGAGAACAGTTTTCATCTCCTTCAGGGCTCAAGGCTCCCAATCTCTTGTTTAAAGGATCCTAGCATCTCATTCAGATCTTGGTTGAACATCCAGAACTGTGCGAAGAACCTTCTCCATTTCCCTCCTTTGCTCAGCGCTTACCAGTCCCCTTCCACCACCTCCAATCACTCTCTGTGACTCTCTCTCCCCACTTTTTCCTCCTTCCCTCCCTTCCTCACACTTCCCTGGGTGCATTCAAGGCCCAGGATTGATTTTCAGGCAGAGACACAGCCTGACAGTCAGTTGGGGTCGCCTCCAACCTGAGCTCCTCACAGCAATTCCAGTGAAAGGAGGAGGCATGTGAAATTGGTGGGGAAGCAGCAGGCCGAGCAGCCGCACTGCGCCCAGCAGACATCAGTCCCAGCTGCTGTCATAAAACCTGCATGGAAAGCAGGGGAGGGGTTGGGGAGAGGTCTTCAACTCGGAGCTGGGGTCTTGAGGAGGAGGAAGGCCCGATGGGGAAGCATGAGGGGGAAGAGAAGAAGCCGGAGGGAGAGGAACTGACAGAGGAGCCCGCTGGAGAGATGAGATGAAAGGAAAGGAGAAACCAGGGGCTGAGAGGCAGGGAAAGCAGAGGCAGGTTTGGCCCAGGGAGGGGACCAAGGGAACAGGGAGCCTGGAATGCAAACATCTTCTCCCCATACCTGAAAGCCACCAGGCTTTCTTTTCCATCTCCCCCCCTTTCTGGAGGACTCTGCCCTCTCTCTTGGGCTCTCCTGCTGCAGTGTCAGCCTGAGCCAATCAGAGAGCCACTGACGGTAACGTTCCGCTGGTAATTCAAAGCCCCCCACTCACCCAGTCAACTCTCTTGCCAGCAGCACAGCCCACTCTGCACCCCTTTGTAACCCTCCAAACTGAACCTGTGGCCTCTGATAAGAACCCTGTCAAAGTATTGCACACGCCCCTAGCCAGGAGGTCCAGCTTCTGTTAGAAACCTGTTTGTTACCCTGAACAAAGGGCTGGGTGGTGGTGGGGCTTTTCTGGAATTTGTATGCAGGGCCCCGATTCATAAAGTTAAGCCTATTCCTTTCTGTGTTTTCTGATGTTGCCAACATGGGATTTTTGTTTTTTTTCCAGATAACTTTATCTTATTGAATATCTTCTGGGGACGTGATAATCCAGGATGCACTGCACTGTTCAATTGTAAGAGGCAGATGTGATATTAATCACAGAGAATACTCAGTGTAAAAAGCACCAGATGCTGAATAAAATTAAAGCACTCAGTCATGTAGCCCAGAACCAAAGGGAGGGGAAACTGAAGGCTAAGACAATGGAAACGAGACTTGGAATGAGGTTTGGGATACGCATGAGCATGTGGCGTGGAAGCGAGGGGCGGCCAGACATTGTCACCAGCCAGTACAGGGGAAAGAGATTCTAAAAAGTCAAAAAGACACCTGCTTGCCTCTGAGCCTGAACGACAACATGCTAGTTAAGCCCAGGAGGATCACCCCAGAATCTCTTTTAAACTACTCTGGACTAGAGGGAAATCCTATGGTTTCCTTGGAGCTAACTATCTCCCTGGGGATCCAAAATCACCATGGAAAATTCCCAGCCTCACCAGGGTCTGGGTAGTCTGTCCTCCCATCCTCCTAACTGGTTTCAGGGACTTTAAAACTTCCGCACATTTCTCCTTGTTTTTTTTTTTTTCTTTTGCAGCAGCAGCCTGTTGGAAACCACAGGATAACAGCAAATTGGAGATAATGCCTCTGGGCCTCATGGCTGCCCCAGGTTGCAATGTGTCGCCAGGCGATATTGGCACAGAGCCAGCTTCAATCTGGCTTCACAGGACACCCTATAAAGAAGAACTCCACCCAGCTGTGCAAATTCCTTTTGGGGGAAGGAACAAAACCCAGGGGGAGGCCAGTGCCCAGAGAACTGCCCAGGGAATTCTGGAGCTGGTAGAAGTGAGTCCTGAATACCCCAGCGCTCCGAGGTGTGCCTGAACATCAGAGGCACCCAAAGATCGGCCCTTAGACTGAAAGAAACTCAAGCAGGAGATTGATTGAGAAAGTTACCTCTATGATAGAATAATGCCCTCCACCCCAAATGCCTACATCCTAATTCCTGGAACATGTGACTATGTCACCTTGCATGGCAAGAAGGGCTTTGCAGATGTGCTTCAGGCAAGGACCTTGAAGTGGGGAGATTATCCTGGATGAGTTGGTTTAGCCCAGTGTAATGTCGTGTCCTTATAAGAGGGAGTAAGAGGGTCAGAGTCAGAAACGAAGTGATGAGGAAAGCAGAGGTCAGAGTAATGTGAGGCCACGAGCCAGGGAATGCAGCAGTCTCTGGGAGATGGACGGGGCTGGGAAACAGATTCTGCCCTACAGCCTCCGGAACAGAAAGCCGCCCCCCACCCCCCACCCTCCACCCCCAGAGCCTATTTTAGACTTCTGACCTCCAGAACTGTGAGGCAATACGTTTATACTGCATAAAGTCATTAATTTGTGGTAATTTATGCAGTAATTTTTGCAGTGATACTAAACTAAAGCACTAAGCTAGCTGAGTTCCCCATGACCCAAACCGTTTCTGGGAGAGCCTGAAACATGGCTTCCTCGGGGCTTTCTTTACAGATGGTCTGCGGCTGGTGCTTCTCCCTCCTCACTTATTGCCGCGTTAACTCTCTCCTTTTCAGCTGCGAATTTGTTCTCCCAGCTATCTCAGGGAGCCACCAGGTAGTCTAATTATTCCCAGGGAGTAAGAAGTCTGGAGGGAGAAGACAACAAATGCAAGTCTGCGGCTTTGGGAAACATGCAAGATGCCTTTTCCTCACTGAATGAAGAGGACGCTGGGGGGGACCTGGCCAGCAGAAGGGCTTATCGAAGGTGTGCCACTGGCCCCCCAGCCCACTTAGAGAAGCGGGACGCATGAGCCACGCAGACTGTGGTTTGCCTCCACACAGCGCCCCTCCGGGGATGCGCAGGGCCCGGGCTCCCCTAGGGGCGTGCTGGAAGGCAAGCAGGTTATGAGTCCTAGCCTAGCCCACCCTCACCCCCTCCCCAGCTGTCACTTGGGCACTGTGGCAAATATTAAAAGAGACCTTCCTTGTCCTTCTACACAGCCTCCTCAAGGGGAAGGTTGTCTGGCTCTATTCCCCACTGCTCAGGCACAAGCCCACTGCAAGATTCTCTGAGCCCCGGGTGGTGGGAGCCACTCTTTACTCCAGCTCGCCCACCACAGGCGGCAGCTGAAAGGCCGCAGGGCCGCATCCTTGGAGTTGCTTCTTGCTGCATTTCTACACATTCTGTGCTTTCCATGAATGTCTAGTGAGGCTGAAACCACCACACTTCAATATGTTCAAGAGTCTGTCTGTACCTGCTCCTGCCACAGGCCTTGTGGTGCGCAGTCAAGGCGAACACAGGACACTTGGGCTTTAGGTCCCAACTCGGACTCTCATGGACAGCTGAGCACCGGCGTTGGGGAGGTTCCGGTGTGCCCTGGGGGGAGGCTCTGAGCCCACTTCTGGTCTGCCCTGGGCAGTGGGTCAGCAACAGGCCACATGATGCTGTCCTAAGTGGGGAGAACGAAGGAACTAGAGGACAGTTTGGGATCAGGTTATCATCCGACTCAGCCAGGTTTCCCAACTCCTCACTGTGTTGATTAATAATAATTGTCAAATGTAATTGACCAGGCAACTTCACAGATGCCCTCATTTAATCCACCTAACTACCCGTTATTCTCATTTTACTGGGCTTCTGTGAAAAGCCACCACACAACTGCACCCAGAACAACTACTCCCCACACAACAGGTGTCCTCCCCCTTTTTAGATCCCGTCCCTGTTAGCCATCCACTCAGATGTCCAAATTAGAAATGTCCAGTAGAAGCCACATGGTCGTGTCCTACTCTGTACCTCCCCTCTTAACCCAGAAAATCTACAGCTGGCTTGGATGCGGGTGGGAAGGAGACAGCCCTTCATTCATTAGTGTAAACTGTGAATGAACCACCACCACGGCCATCAACTCCGCACCCCTCTCTGTGGTGAGGTTGGGGTGGGGGTGGGGAGCTCCCTTCCTGATCTATGGGTGCTCTTACTGCAGCCAAGCTTGAAGATGTTTCTGCTCATGCTTTCTTCATTTACAGCTTGGCTGTGTCTCCTTGGGATGTATATTTCTCCCATCTAGATGATGCTTTCCCGAAGCTTGGGGGAAAAAATGCAACTTCCCAGAAAGGGGCTCCACACTGGAAGCCTTCCCTTGTGTGGAGCAGAACACATCTTTCTCTGGGTTCCCATGCTAACTTATGCTTATGTCTTTTTGTAGTCATCCTTAGGTACTGTCATTTATTTCATTTTATTATTTGGATGTTTCTCCAACTAGCTCTTAGAATCCAGGACCAGGTTTATTTACCTTTTAATTCCCACCCCAACAAGTGCCTGGCACATTATATACAGATGTTTATCAATGTGTTGAATAAATAATCTGTGAATATAAGAAACTGGCCTATCCTTTGTGCTCAGATGTTCTTAGGAGATGAGGTTTATAAGGAGGTAGGAGGCAGAGACTTTCACAGCAAGAGTGTCTGAACTCTATGAAACTTGCCTCTGGGAAGAACTAACTTAGTCAGAAATTACTCCCTGAATTTATGTGATTTCCTCTATTACAAGCTTAATTCCCTAGCAACAGACTTTAGTGGCTTCCTAAATCAACACAGTAAACTGTAGCTTGTTGGCTTTTAACCGGCACTAGCACCAGCACTGCAGTGTTATTGGAATAGAACTATGATCAAACCTGAATCTAAGCCCATTGGACTAACCAAGAACCAAGTTAGGGGGAACTAGATTAAACATGACCACTATTCATGTGAGCCACTGTCCTCTTCAGTTTCATTCATTCCTTACACCAGACTTCTGTTACATCTGGTAGACTGAATACATGCATTTATTTGCACTCTCCTGAAACTCTACTAAAATAACAGTAAAGGGATACAACAGTAAAAAAATCATGGAAAAAGAAAATGGTAGGGGAGGTAACGCCAGACAAAAGATATCTACACATTTTTGGAAGGTGGGAAATAAATGCAAGGAGTGGTAACTGATATGACAGAGTGGAGGAAATCAAAACTAACTGCCTAAAGCTAATTTGCATCATTGATCTAAGAAAGCCTTAGGATTTGAGACATTGTTAGCTTAGAAAGTGTAAAGGTGAACATAGAACAAGTAAAAATCCCCATACAGGGCTGTTAGATCCCCATCCCCTGTAGGAGACCCCTCCATGTAGTGGGTTTATTATCACTCCCTGATCCTGGCAGGAAATGGGAATACTACTCTCTGGAGCAAATAATCCTAAAAGACTCTAGATTACAAGAATCCAGACAAAGTGAAGGACAGAGAGGAAGCGTGTTCTAGAACGCAAGGAGATGAAATGAAGGTCTCCATGCTTAGCAGTGAGACCCACAGTTCCCTTTCTCATGACGCTCCCAGGACATTAGCAGACTGCTTTATGTTCTCCAAGCAGAAGACTGAGGACTCCTCTGTTCAAAAACAGGGCGG
Source organism: Manis javanica (assembly GCF_040802235.1). NCBI lineage: Eukaryota > Metazoa > Chordata > Mammalia > Pholidota > Manidae > Manis > Manis javanica. The sequence goes on from NC_133166.1 coordinate 91,227,981, forward strand.
CCCAATATTGGTGGAACCACCCAACTTATCTGTAAAACCCACTAGTCAACAAGTTCCATCTATGTCTTAGTGAGGCCCAGCTTATGAATAAAACCGTCAAAGATCACAACTCATTTGAAGAAAGCATCCAATATAAAGGAGGAAAATAAAAATAAATAGGGGGGAGAAAAAGGAACTCAGAGAAACAGAGAAAATGCAGAAATAGAAAAAAATTTCAAAGATATAATATCCTCAGAGAATAAGATCTTGCATTCATGAAATAAGAAAATGCTAAGACAAATAAACAATTATTTGTTAATTCATTCAGTAGATGTTTACTGTGTCTGTTGGTGCACAGGACCAACCTAGGTGCTAGAAACAGCAGTAGCATGTGTGTAGAAAACATACCAACATTCCTGCCCTCACAGAGCTTTCATTCCAGTGGAGAAGGACAGACAAGAAACAGAAAAATGAGTGAAATACAGTATGCCAGATGATGATAAATGCTATGGAGGGGGAAAAATGGCAGGAAAGGAAGTTAGGGAGAATTAGCAGGGAGGCATTATAAAAATTTAAAAGGGATGATCAGGGAAGACCTCACTGAGATGGTGACATTTAAACATAAAAACATAGAAACATTGAACAAAGAAAGTAGCAAATATGAGAACAAGAAAAAGCTCTTGCCAATCAAATATATTACATTCAAAAATTTAAATTCTAAGAAAACCTGGAAGATTTTAGGTTGAAGAAATCATATAAAGTAAACCACAAAGACAAAGAATAAAAGGAGAGGGGAAAAAAGGTAGAAGATCAATACAGGAGGTCCATTCTGACTGCAAGGCTTTCCAGAGCCCTACACATATGTAGTCAACTGATTCACAACAAAAGTAATCAGTGGGGAAAGGAAAGTCTTTTTAACAATTAGTGCTGAGACAACTCGATAAATGTATGGGGGGAAAAAAGAGAACTTCAACTCCTATGCACAGCATTCACTTCTACCTAAACACTGATTTGAGATGGAGCCCAGCATCATTACCTAAATATAAAAACTAAAACCAGAAAGCTTCTATAAGAAAATACAATAAATTTGTGACCTTGGTATAGGCAAAGATTTCTTAGGATAGCCAAGGTATAAACTATAAAAGAAAAAGTGATGAATTAAACTTCAACAGAACTCAAAACTTCTGCCCATCAAAATATATTTTTAAGAAAATGAATAGGAAAGCAAATAACTGGAGAAAATATTTGCAATACATGTAACTAAAGTCTTACATCTAGAATATATAAAGAACTCCTGTTACTCAAAAGTAAGACAAGCAATTAAAGGAAAATATATGAAAACGTGAACAGATATTTCACAAAAGAAGATATATAGGTCACCAATACCCACATGAAAAAGTACTCAACATCATTAGGAACAGAAATGTAAAATCAAACTACAATGAGACAGCACTTCACACCAGTTTTTTTTAAAATAATGTTTTTTTAAACAAAGTTCATTTTCAAAATACAGATCCAAAGGAAGTATGAAGGAATCCCATCTACTTTCATCCAGTTTCCCCCACTAGTTACATTTTACAGTTTGAAGACTTACAATGAAATAGACTGACAGTGCCAACTATGGGTGGTGATGTGGACAAACTGGAACTCCCTACCTACATTTTATAATCCCTACATTGCTGGTGGGATTGTAAAATGGCAATCGCTTTGGAAAATTATTTGGCAGTTCTTTATAAAATTAAACAAACACCATATGACTCAACAATTTTACTCTTAAGTATTTATCAAAGAAAAATGAAAACATGTCAACAAAAATACTTCTATGAGAATGTTTATAGCAGCTGAGTTCACAATAGCCCCAAACTAGAAATAACCCAGATGTTCATCAGCAGATCAGATAAACAAAGTGTGGTAGAGTCATATAATCGAATACTATTTAGCAATAAAAAAGGATAAACCTAAACTAAGCTATTCACAAGAATGCAAATAAATCTCAACAACATTATGTTGAGCAAAGACAAATGCAAAACAAGACATACAGTATAATTCCATTTATGTGAAATTTAAGAATGTAAAAGTATGATGACAGAAATCAGAACAAGAGCACCTGCCTACTGGGGGTAAGGATTGCATGGAAGGGGGCACGAGGGAACTTTCTGGGTGATGGAAATGGTCTACATTTTGACTGGGGAGTAGGTTACACAGGTATATTTACTTATCAAAATTCATTGAGTTGTATGTACATTTAAGATCTGTGCTTGCCACTCAATGTAAACTCTATCCGTTTTCAAAACTGAAAAGAATGGGAGATAAAGACTTCCACAATAAGAGAAAGAATGAGATAATTAATTACAAATTAACTTTTAACACTAAAATCCTCACATCATTTGATATATTATTTAGCGCTATTCTTGTAATGTAGATTTTATAAACAAAAATCTGACACTTAAAGAGGTTAAGTAATTTACGAAAAAAATAAGATCCTGAATCTAGGTTTTCTTACTACCAATAATCATCACCTCCTCTCTGCAGCAAAAATAATATGTAATGGAGAAGCATCTATAATAGAGAATTGCCATCAGTTTGTGGGCTATTATAATTACTCCTTCTAGAGTAATGGACCAAGGACTCAATTGAAGCTCTTCTTTGTTGGCAGCAATCATTTCCTGCTCCATTTAAAAATTCTTAATCACTTAGACACCTTGAGGCATCAATACTCTCTATCCATTTGCACTATTACTCTCATTTTCCAAAGGTTTAATTCTCCAATAGATGACACTAGAAGATGTCACAAAGCAGGCTTCTTTATAGAGAGAGACTGAGCTTTGCTCAGTGGTTTAATTCCCAAGTTAGGGGCTGCTGGAATGTGCACACACTTGTGAGGTTGTTTCTTTGTTTGCTAGTGAAATCTAGGGAATAAGCTGGTAGATCTCTTATTGATTTCAGACAGGTCCCGTGTCTGAAGAGAGAGTATTCCATTGACTGCAACAATGTAAATGGTATAGGACACAGAGAGCAGAGTGGGAATAATCTGAAAGATCATAATCCTGATAGAGGTATCATACCTCTGGGTTCTTCAGGTGAATAAGGGAGCATCAGAAAACTGAAAGACACTCGATTCTATCTGAGAGTTAGAAAGACACTTGAAAATCATTTACTCCAAATGTGCTCACTTTACACATGAAAAATTGAGGTTCATTGTATGTGTCTGTGTGTGAGGGAAAGAGAGGGAGAGAAAGATGGAAATGACAATACGGAAATAACATTGGAATTTCTCCCAAGAATCTTAGGACCATGCGCTGGTTTTCACTTAGAAGAGGAACGACCTTGGTCAAGCTTTTAACTGAACCTGAGGTTCTCTTCTGTAAAGCAGAAGTAAGAGAATCTGTCCTGATGACTCACATGCTCTTAACGATAATGAAATGAGACAAGGTTTGAGAAGCTGTTTTGTCAAGCGTATATGCATGTTTGCTATACCTTTTATCCAAGTTGGTAAATGGAAAAACTAAAACTAGAACTCAGGTCTCTTGAGTACCATCCATCAGTCTGAAAAACTTTCCCCAGATGACTCAGCTGGCAGTCCATTTTTCACTAGTGACTTAGGAAGGAGCATCTGGCTTTAGGAGGCTGTGTAGTTGACTGCTGCAGAGAGAGACTGTGGGTTTGGGAAAGGGCATGGAGAAACTAGAAACTGCCCGATGCTGGGGGATTTGGACAGGCAACCTTCTGGAGATGGCCCCATTTGTCTCAAGCTAAGAGTTGGGGTGCGTTAGGGCGGGGAGGCAGGACTGGGAAGAGAGAAGGAAGTGTCCAAGGGAATCAGAACCAAGAGCTTCGATTTCACTGTTGCCTGAGTTCACAGGGTCCAGCCATTTGCCGCTCCTCCCCCAGTCCCCCCACAAGGATGTCCCTGGGGACAAATGTCCCATTACAGGCAGGCACAGCAGCTCCCTTCCTGAGTTTACAGTTTTAAATCCACAGGTATTGAGGCTCACAGGGTTTGAGGTCCGGAGTACTGCGTTGGTCCCTTTTAGCATTTTTGGAAAGAGCTTAAAAGTTAACAGCTTTTGTGTGGGTGGAAGCCCAGCTCAGAGGAATCTTGGGTTCAAATCCTGAGGTCGTGATTCACAAGCTGAAGGTTACTGGAACAGATTTATTTTCTCTAAGCTCCAGTTTCTTCTTGCTGAAAGTTGGGATGATAGCAATACTTCTTTATAGGTTATTGTGTAAAGGCAATAATAATGTTTAGTATTAACTGAATGCTTACTACCCACTGGGCACTGTTCCAAGCTCTTGCCTTGGATTATCTCAGGCATCACACATGTGTTTTTGGTATCTTCCCTGGCAACTGGGCAGGTACCATGTGCACCAGTGAAATGAGCCTGCTTTGGAGAGAGCACGTTTGTCTCTGCCTTCCATGTGGCCCAGCCAGAGGTTCTGAAGGAGGTGAGTCTGCAGAGATGGTTGGAAGCATTCACTAATGCCTGGAACACACAGGCACCACCTGGGAGGTGGGGCCATTACTATTACTGAGGATCAGGATCCTGAAAACACAAACACATGAAAGAGAAGTGGTCCTCTGACCATCAACAGGGCCATCTGGGTGAATTACCATGATCGCCAAGAGCAGCGAGCCTGGTGCCACCGCCTTCCTTCAGGTCCACCACCAACCAGCCGTGCGAGGGGCCTCAGGCTGGAGTCAGACTTTCTGGCTGCTCCCTTGCTGGCTGCTGACTCCCTCAGAGGGCCAACGTGCCAAAGAGCAGACAGCTGTGCCAGCAAATGCAGCCTCTCACACAGAAGGGACTCCTGCTTCTGCAGAAGATACATCCTCATACACACAGCTGCTTGGTACCCAGGAGGCAAATGGCTGGTACCAGTGGCCATCTGGATCCTGACACTGTTTTCTCTGGTTGGCTACTTCTCATGGACAGCTAGACTGCAAAGTTTTTCCAAATGCTTGCTTGACTTTGGTGTGAAGATACCTGCCTGGATGCTGGGAGCACTTGTCTTCCCAGGCCTGCCAAGCTGGGCTGAGGAGGCACAGCCCAGGGGTGACCTGCCAGGTTATTGGTGTAATTACGGCATCCGGCAGGTGTCCTGATGGCAGGGGAGGGAGCAGAATGATTGTAACCCAGAAGCCCCACCTAACAACCTGGATTTATTCTCAGGGTGGGTAGTGGTTATTAGAATAATATTTTTTAAGTAGGCTAGGCTGTAGTTCACAAATGCGCCACTTGTATTATTTCATTAGACCTGATGACGAGCTGTGAGCTAAAGCAAGACTTGTCCTTATTTTACTGATGAGGAAACAGGTTCTGACAGGTAAGTCACTTCCCCAAATCATGCAGTTAATGGACAGCGGAGCTAGAACTTGAACCCAGCTCTGTTAATTTTGTGTCCTCAAGTTCTTTCCCCTGGCACACTGAACTGCTCAAGTTGGTGGGACAGAATGCTGTGAGTCAGAAGGTAATTCATTGTGGCTTACTTTGAGATTCCAGGAATTCAGTGTCTTTATTATGTACCTACCAGTCAGTTGCAATCCCAATATTATCAAATGGTTTAAGTAAAAACACTTTGACACAACTGGTCACACACCGTAGGCACCTAATCAATGTTGGTTGTTGTTAAATATGATGAACTATTTCTGTCGATTCAGGCTACTTTTCAGACTCATGTGTTTAAGATTAGTTTCTATCAGGAGCACTCAGGAAAAAAGTCATCTCAGAAGCACACGGGAAAGTATATCAAGACACTTCTGTTCCCTCAATTTTATTAAAGTGCTTTTCATCTGGACATGCAATACCAAATTAGCTGTGCAATCTGAGCCCCATTCATTCTGGCGTGATTTGCCCCAAAGACATTTACATGAGGTAGAATCCCATCTCTGAATTATTTGGGGGGTCCTCACAGACTAGTTGCATCCATGTGTGTTTTATCTTCCTTCCTCTCCCCTCTGCCGCCCCTTCCGTTGTCTAGGGGTCCCTGCCAGCTGTCCCCACTGTGGCCCAAACCTGCAGGCAGTGCCTCTGAATTGGGAACCCCCCACACTGCTGGGAAATTCAGGAGCACTGCTCCACCCTTCTCAGGCTTGTACTTTTATAGCCCCTGAAAAGAGCTTCATAAAGTCCCTTTGGAGACAGGCTGGAGGGAAATTGGACCATTGTGAGGAAGTCACAGCACACACCCTTCTTTGTTCACTCTCTGAGGGCAGAGCTTTAAGACTTTTCTGAGAACGAACTAGATGCCCCCTCTTCTTACCCATCAGGTCCCTTAGGGTGACATCCTCTTCTTTTGCTCTATACACTCTTCTTCCTCTTCGTGCCATGATTTCAATGGCCACCTCTGTGCTGGTATTCCAAATCCACGTCCCCAGATAGCTCTCTCTCTCTTGGTATTCAGGCCTACAATTCAACAGTCCCTTGACTTGGCCTCTTAGATATTTGAAATTCATCTTAAATTCTTATTAACTGAAGCATAATGCAAGATCTGTTGTGTTCATGTCTTAACCCCATTTTCCTTCCCATTTCAGTGGATGCCACCACTGGCCACCGAGGCTGGGCATCCTGGACACCTCCATCTCCTAGTCACCATATCCAAACAATCACCATGTCCTGCTGACTCTTCTTTCTGAACCTCTCTAATAAATGTCCTCTCTTCTCCTTCCCCTTGGCTACTATTCATGTTCATGCATTCATGCATTTGTTCTTTTATTTGGTCATTCATTCACTCAACAAATACCCGTTGAACCACAACGTTCTCAAAACAAATCCTACCATTTGCAACAACATGAATGGATCTAGAGGGTATTATGCTCAGTGAAATAAGCCAGGTGGAGAAAGACCAGTATCAAATGATTTCACTCATCTGTGGAGTATAAGAACAAAGAAAAAGTGAAGGAACAAAATTGTGAGCAACTCATTATCTGGTGAGGACCAACTTCTAATTATGACCCTGACATCAAAATAGATATCTCAGTTAAGAAGTAATTCTGTCCTGACCTCCACACCAATTCTAATGAAAATGACATGGATTTAAGTTCCCATACAATTCTATGACTAAATACCATTAATAAAACTAAGACCACTTTCATTTATCCCTCCTGTCACTGAAGGCTGAAGATGGAATTCCTTTAATTGGCTCAGATGCCACCTCCTCCAGGAAGCCTTCCTTGATCTTTCCAGTTGGAGATGACCTGTCCTTCTTACAAACTACTACAGCATGTCCTTTGTAGCCTCTCCTCTGGCACTTTATCACCGTCTCCCATGAGTGCTCTATCCTTATGGTAGAGCATAAACTCCTGAGTCATAATCTGTAAGATGGGGATGATAAGCATCTCTCTCATGGGGCAGTTGAGAGGGTTAAATTAGATTAAATCAATTGTCACATGGAAATGCTGGGGAATTTGCCTGATAGGTAGAAAGCATTCTGAAAACGTTTGCTGTTATTAATAATATCTTTGTGTCTGAAACACTTAGCACTATGCTATGGATGTGGGAATTTTCAAAAATGGTTTTGAACACAGGAATGATTGCAGCAGCCCTCTTCTTTGAAGAGGCAATATAACTGTGCAGCATGTGGCAGGGGTTCACTTGTATTGCAGATCTTTGAATGGAAACTTTTTTAAGTGCTGCCATTCTCATGTTAGACAGGCCCCAATCCATCCTGTTCTTTTAGACCAGCAGTCTTCAATTTTTTTTTCATGCCAGTGTTCTGACAGAAAGCACACACTCTTCTCAGAAACGTGACTCACTTCAACAGCAGCTCCGGCTAAAAGGAATAAATGGGGACATGCACACTGAAAACTGTCCCCGAGAGAATTCCTGATACACCTCCCTCCACCCCGTTTTGAAAGGTGTGTCCTCACTGCCTTCCTTGAAAAGACAGGACCATAAGTAAAATGGTCTGCTCCTTTATTTTCCCAGCATGAGTGATACAGTCTCTCTTTTTTAATTCAGCCAGAGGTCTAGTTAAAAGAGTGGCCACCCAGCAAAGACACCTCTCATGGGGTTTTCAGCCCCTTGAAATTCTGAGCAACACAGTTTGTTTGGTCCTAATCTGTGTGTGTTTGCATGCACATGATAAGTCTTTGAGTGCACACATAGGCAGCAGCATGAATGGAAGTCATTTATTCTGGTGATGCTAAGTGAATTACTGTCAGATCATTTCTATCTACTCTCACCATAAATGTCCATCCATTGCACTCAACCTATATATAAACAGCTGCCTAAGCACAGAAAATATTAGAGTTACAAAGATATATTCTTTGGGGCTAACACCTTTGTACTGTTGTGAAAATATTGGAAACAAAATAAGAGGAGATAGGAGAGGGATAGGAGAGAAAACATAAATGTTTTTGCATAATACACCAGACCAGCCTTGCAGCTCAGTGTCTTCCACGGTCTTCCACGGTGCATGCATTTTTTTTTTATTTTGGCATCATTAATCTACAATTAGATGAGGAACATTGTTTACTAGGCTCCCCCCATCACCAAGTCCCCACCACATACCTCATTACAGTCACTGTCCATCAGTGTAGTAAGATGCTATAGAATCACGACTTCTCTTCTCTGTGTTGTACAGCCCTCCCCATGCCCCCTCCACTACATCATGTCTGCTAATAGTAATGCCTCTTTTTTTTTTCCCCTTTGTCCCTCCCTTCCCATCCACCCTTTCCCTTTGGTAACTGTTAGTCCATTCTTGGGTTCTGTGAATCTGCTGCTGTTTTGTTCCTTCAGTTTTTTCTTTGTTCTTATGCTCCACAGATGAGTAAATCATTTGATACTTGTCTTTCTCTGTCTGGCTTATTTCACTGAGCATAATACCCTCTAGCTCCATCCATGTTGTTGCAAATGGTAGAATTTGTTTTCTTCTTATGGCTGAATAATATTCCATTATGTATATGTAACACATCTTCTTTATTCATTCATCTACTGATGGACACTTAGGTTGCTTCCATTTCTTGGCTATTGTAAATAGTGCCGTGATAAACATAGGGGTGTATATGTCTTTTTCAAACTGGGATGCTGCATTCTTAGGGTAAATTCCTAGAAGTGGAATTCCTGGGTCAAACGGTATTTCTATTTTGACCTTTTTGAGGAACCTCCATACTGCTTTCCACAATGGTTGAACTAGTTTACATTCCCACCAGCAGTGTAGGAGGGCTCCCCTTTCTCCACATCCTCGCCAACATTTGTTGTTGTTTGTCTTCTGGATGGTGGCGATCCTTACTGGTGTGAGATGATAGCTCATTGTGGTTTTAATTTGCACAGTGCATGCATTTTAAGGGGCGTTGGAGCAGACCCTTTTGCTCTAACAAAACAAAACCCCAAATTCCTTTCCTTCACCTGCTTCTGCCATACACTCCAGGTATGAGGATGATACTGTGCTGAGTTCTTGGGCTTTGGTGAGATCCTGATGCCTGACTCATAAATTCACTCTTTGAGTCCTGATCCTTTTATTGGACATTGGGCATAAATTACCTCAAAAAGACCACCTTAACAGAAGATCAGGAAGTGAACCCTTGGAAGTCATTGCAGTTTCTCCTCATGTCATGCTTAGGAGAGCCTATGACACAGGTTAGGTTCTTTCCAGGAGAAAGGAACACCAGTGCAGACACAGCTAGGACTCGTGCTGTCCCCAGTATGTCTGATGCAAAGCCCAAGGCAGGCAGTGAGAGCGCTGCCTCTGAAACTCCTGCCAGGTGGCTGCGGACCCACGGGGTCTGGCTCACCTGCTTCCTCATCTACACTGTCCTGGGCACTGGTTTCTGATGTTCGCAAATAGCCCAAGTGAAACCAGTCATATGAATTATGTTTCCCCCAAAGGACAGAACTCTGCAGTTTTGTGATTCTGAATCATCAGCTTAATAACACCACTCTGCATGGCAGAATTGGAAGCAGGCTTGGAAATGTTTGCTGTCAAGTTTAGGCGCTTCGCTCCTTCAGGTAGCCTGGGAGGAGGCAGGGAGGAGCTGTGCATACTCACAGCCAATTTCCAACTCTTTGCCTGCTCACTAAAACACCAGTCATCTTTAAATGGTCCTGTAGGCTGAGAAGGGGCAGGAACAACTCTCAGGCAGCTCGGAGGGACACTAAGGGCAAGGGAAGAAGAAATGAAAAGACTTTAAGAGCATTATCTTTCCAGCCCCCGCTGAGAATTTCAAATGCGTTCTCTGACATTTTTGAAGTCTGCATTTTATTGTTTGTTTAACTTACCCAGCAAGCCTCCAGGGCAGCTGAGAGCCGTGTCATTGCATGTTTCTGTCTAGTGCTGAGTGTGCTGTTGGCACTCCAAGCTGCAGAAAATAATGTGGCTAAGTCCAGGGCAGCCGCGGGTGGCCTGAGACCAGAATGCAAAAGCCAAAGGAAAAATTTCCCATTTGGGTGGTGTGAGGAGGACAGGAGATTACCAAAGCTGCAAACGTTCATGCTGAAGAAGGAAGGGAACCTGAAATCCTGAAATCCCACATTCCTGGGAATGTGAGTTGGCCTTATATACTGGATGAACTGGGAGGCTTGCCCCTCTAGGCAAGAAGGCTCTGAAACCACCCCATTGCTGACCTTGCTAGAAGATGCATGTCTCGGTCCAAAATAGGAGGTTCCCTTGCTGGGACAGGCAGAGAGCAGTCAGAGGCTCCTGAGCTCAGCAATTTCCCCGACTTGCCTTGTGACCCTGACCCCTAAGGCTGTGATCACACACATTCATGCATTCATTCAGCCTACACTTATTGAATCCCTACTGTGTACCAGGCACTGTGCAAACACTGAGCACGTAAAGGCACAAAAGATACCCACAATCCCACGTAGAACTCACTTTACAAGGGGGACAGCTACAGAGGAGGGGAGTGCCGGGAGTAAACGGAGTAACATGAGGGGCGGAGTCCTCCTCCTTTTCTTCTCTAATACAGAAAGCAAGAGCCGTGACCTGGTGTATCCAGGAGGACAAGGGAGCCTCCCTTCTCATATCAGGGGGCTGTCCTGGTTAGCTTGGGTCAGCTTGGGAGGGAAAATTGAGATATATCTATTCAAACACATCCTGCCGGTGGGAGGTCTTGGTGACAAAGGGAAGAAGGAAAAAGGGGAAAGGAGACAGAAGGCTGGAATGGGACCTCTTTTTTATCACCACAGTTTTATAACTAAAAGTATATAAATCATCTTTGATAAGGCATATGCAGGTCTGACTTTCATAGACCGAGGCTAATTTGTCAAAATTCATTCTTGTTATTAGGCTTGATCACAGTTCAGCTCCTGAAATACCCAAGTGAATGATTTTACATCTAGATCGGACTCTTGGGAGTAGAGTGGCAAGAATTCCTTATGGACACGTTGAAGGGAGCTGCTCCAAGAAATAAAAGGAGAAATAACTATTTCCATTTATTGCATGCCTACTACGTGCCACATATCATGTGCAATTTCACTTCATCTTCACAAACAGTCCTTCTGGGTAGGCATTCTTTATTTTTTTTTAACAACTGACTGAACTAAGATTCAGAGAAATTAAGCACCATACCTAAGACCACAAAGCTATTACATGGCACAGCTGGGATTTGAACCATAAGGTACCTCACTAAGCTTATGGTGAATTTGGAGGGAAAACTCCCCAGGTCCAGAATTGTGTCAGCAAAATTGGCAATGAAATCTCACGATGGAATCTTGTTCTGGGGTTGGGGTGGGGGTGGGGAGCCCGGGGTGGGGGTGGGGAGTCCTTGGGAGCTATGTCCCCACAGCCAACCCATCATCCTTCAAATTTCTACTCTCCGCTTTGGAGCTGTGCCTTATACTCTGGGTCAGTGCTCTGGCAGCTGTGGCCTATTTTCTTGGGGTCTTGCTCTTTACTCAGCCACTTATGTCTTTATCTGTCGCTTATTTCATTAAAATGATTTGCATTATAATAAGAACCTTTTGGAGACAATGCTATAACTAAAAAATAAGGGTCCGAAGTCATGGTGGGATTTCCAGACACTCTGACAAGCCTCACAGGGCCCTAGAAGCAAGCTGTTCCCTCCGCGATAGGCCCAACCCTGCCAGTACAACTCCACATATGGGCCACAGAGTTTGGCTGGTTCCACTGAAATCGGAGCCCTAGATGGCCAAGAGTAGTTCTAGGTGACTGACCAAGCTCCAGGGATGCTGAGGACACAAACTGCCAGGCCTGGGAAGGTCTGAACCTTTCTTCCCTGCGGAACTTGAGAAACAGCCCAGTTGCCCATTCCTGATCTCATGTACTCTTATATCCCCTGCACCTTGAGAAAAAACCTCGTCCACAGGGCAGGTGCTAGATACACAAGGGTATTGATAATATCCTCTAACTGGTTCATCCTTTTCAGCCTAGGTTCTTGGTTGAAAGGACTGGACCCCAGAGGGTGGTGAGCTCCTCACTGCTGGCAGTGTTTAAGCCAGAGTGGGTTGGGATATGACACTGTGAATTCGTGTTCTACAGTGCTGGCCTGGGAGAGCTGCTGGTCCTTCTATAGCCCTGGAGGAGCCTCTTATGGGCTCGCTATAAAAATATAGAAATTGGGTACCCTTGGAAAGAAATTGGGTACCTATTAACAATCAACCCATTCAAAGAGAACATCAGTAAATCAGGAGACTAGGTGACCAGGATGTGATTTGAATGGACATAACTGCAAATGATATTAGCATCAAGATAACTGAAACCCAGTGAAATGTAATGTGTTACCAACAGGGATATGGTCTGAGTGGACCCCACAAGCCCAAAGGAACAGAAGCCATCAGTATTGTCCTTTCCCAAGGCTTTCCTGGGAAGAGAACGGCTAGCTCAGAGGCACGGGAACCTTCTGCTCTAACTCAAAAAAGTGTCTGTTGCTGGGCAGGGGTAGTTCATCAGACGTTTCTGTCCCAGAAAAAGGATCCCTCAAGGTCATCCACTTCCTTTCACTTGGAATCTCTGACTGCTGAGTAAGCTTCTGATTACCAATGCTAGCTCTCAAAAACTCTGACACTGGATAAGAAATGTGAGAATTCTGTTCACTGAAATAGAATATCCCCCTTGTAAAATGTATATATAGACATTTGAGTTTATCTGTCAATTTATTGCAAGCCTGGTTATCAAGAGTCAGTTTGTGAAACCTGGACCTATAAAACTAATGGCTGGTCTTAGGAGCCCAGTCACACACCAAGGTCCTGCACTCCGAGAGGCCTCACCTGAATGAAGTCTTAAGATCCCAGGCAGCTCCGTGCTCACCCCTCTCTGACTGAAGAAGCACTTTCCAGTTCTGATATTCTGAGATTCAAGAGTTCTCTGACTCATCCTGAGATGGAGCATAAGGGTGCCTCCATGCTGTGGGCATGCAATCTGACACGATGAGGAAGGGGCTTAGGGAGGAGGCCCTAGCTGCCTTTTTCTGAACACAACCTCCTAAAGGGACAGAAGAACCAGGGCAGGGCAAAGGTTCTCAGATCTTTCAGGCATAGTCGGAAAGATCTTTTCCACTCACCTTCTCTGTTTGGTATTTTTCAAAATCAGTTAAGTTGGAAAATTCAGTAATACCCTGAAAAAGACTTATGAACTAGTAGAAAATCTCACTCCACTGGAGCCTTAGTGTCCATCATTCTCGGGGATGGTGGAGGGGACAAGAGGAAAGACACACTGTGACATGCTGCTTCCTGGCTTCTATCCTAAGACCACATCCACCATGTGGAAAACCATCTGAAACACCATCAAATGCTCCTGGCCAAGTCATCACAGATCTTTCCAATCTGAGACGTGAAAGTGAAGACATACAACAGGTTTTCAAAACAGCAGTTGACTCACCCTGTATTGCTAGATTGCCAGTCTCCAAAGAGAAGGTATTACCATGGCCAGAGAGCCTCCACTTTGACTCACCAGTAGTCAAACCCCCTGCTGGGAACATCCAGTTCCTGCCCCTAATCACACTGCACGACCTACTGAAACTTGCTTCAGCGAGAGGCCCTGGCGAGACACCTGGGAGCCAGGAAGCCCCAACCCCAACTCTGGGACTGGCTTCATCACCTCTCCGGTAGAGAGCAAGGTGTTTTGCTCCATGGCTCAGTGTTGCCCCAGCGAAATGACATGACAATGTTAAGCTTTCTCTGGTGAATGTTTTTAGAGTTTGACAGATAAAGTGTGAACGGGATACAGATTTGTATATGTGGACAATCCTTTCTCCCCACCATACGTGTTAAATTGGAAACCCAAGCCCAAAGGTCAAACTTGCCAGAGCCTTGTGCTCATCTTCAGAGAGCCTATTGCATAGCAAGTAATCCGAAGAAGTGAGAGATTGGTATAGATTGGTTTGAAGACAAAGAGATGAGAGGGGAAGGGAGAGGAAGGATGAGGGGTGCAGTTAACTAAAGACTGCCAGTGCGCGTGGGCGTGAAGTTCTCACCGCTTTCTCAGGAAGACCATCAGACCTACCCTGCTGCTATAGTTTCATCCTACTTACCTGTAACTGGTCTTAAATTTCTCCTTTCCTCTCTCTTTCCCACATCCAATCCATCACCAACTCCTATCAATTTCACCTCAAACTATATCCAAGATTTACCTACTTCCCTCAATCTCTACAGCCCTGTCTATGTCCAAGCTACCGTTTTCCCGCCGGGACTCCTGTAAAAGCTTTCTAACCACTCTCCCACTACCATTTTTGTTTCTCTTCAATGCATCCTTCACACAGTGGCAGTAAGTTAAATCTTAAAACTATACATCAGGACATGTCATTTGTCTGCTCAGCAAAGGCTTCCCACTACACTTACCATGCAACCCTTCTGCTCATCTCAAGGGCCCTGATGGTCCCTCCAAGCCCTGCCCCTTCGACTTGGCCTGAGCAGCTCTCCCCCTACCCACCATGCTTCAGACACACTGGCCTCCTCCCTCCAACTCACCGCGCTTCCTCCTCCTCGGGGCCTCCACATTCTTCCCCCTACTCTTGCCTACCTGTCACCTTCAGATGGCAGTTTGAATGCCAATGTCCTCTCTGAGGACTTCTACGATTCTTCTAGCCTGAGTTAGGACCTTCTGATATACTTTCCTAGAACCCCCTATTCTTTTTCCTCCAGAGAACCTATCACAGTTTGTTATCATGTATCAGTGGTTCTCTGAGTGTGGTTTGTAGACTAGCAGCATCATCCAGAAACTCACTGGGACACAAGTATACACGTGATTGGGCCCCACTCCAGACCCGCTGAATCTAAACAGAGGGTGGGCCCTCAATCTGTGTTTTAACCATTTTTTTTGGGGATTTTGAGACACACTAAGGCTTGAGAACCAGTGCTGTATTGTTATTCCTGTAGCAAATGATTGACACCTGTCTCCCCTCCTTGGATGAAAACTCCATGAGTTCAGTGCCTGGCACAGGGCAGGCACTTGATACATTTTTGTTGAGTGAATGAATTAATCACATGGGTTGGTTGGGAGACATGCTTAGGAGGCCAAGGTCAGAAATACAGCCCTGCTGGGGGCTCCTGCAGCACGCTCTGCTCCACAGACCTTAACGGCCACTCTCCAGCCAGGGCCCAGCCCAGCTGCTGCTCACGGCAGGTTTCTGGGTCTGAATAGGTTGTGCTGTTGTTCTGGCCCATAGAGTCCCTGCTGGAGAGACAGATCTACTGTCCTTCTCCCAGCCTCCAACATGCAAGGAAAGGTTTTTGACATCCAGAGTTGTACATTATTCTCCCTACCTCTTAAATCTTGCTTTTGGAAATCTCAGAGCCCCTGGGGGTAGAGCAGTTCAGCCTGGTCTTCTGAACGCAGCACTTCCTGCTTAAAAGCTGAGTTGGTGGAGAACTGCTGCCAGAGAGGCTGAGCATCTATTACTAAACACATGGGCGTAGACAACTCACACCAGCTGGCTTGTACTCAGCATTTACTATGTATGTGACACTACTGAGTGATGCACAATTCCATGTAATTCTCAAAACAGTGCCATTTTACAGACTTCTTAAAAATGAGCCTTAAAGAGATTAAATATCTATGTCACTCTGTTAGTAGTGGCAGAGCCAGGACTTTACTCTAGTTCTGACCAAACCCTCTTTGTTCTTAACCATTATGCTGCACTAGTCCCCATTAGTCAGCACCCCAGATTCTTGGAGCCACTTCCGGTGAGCAGCCAGCCTGTCCGGTGCATCTAAGCAGTTGGCTCTGAAGGCTTTCCAATCAGCAATACTAGGGAGTGCCTCAGGGAGCCAGGGCACTGCTCAGCCAGCTGTGTAGAGCAGCGTGCACCTGCTAAATTGAGTGCAAAAATGTGGCAGCAGCATCCTGGGCATCTGTCCTGGATCTCAAATCTTTCATTTGCACTTGTGCTCAGACCTGACTCATTAGACCACTGACCCTGTTAACGCCATGCCAGAGGCAAGACCAGCTGGATAAACCAGGGGCCTGCACCAACTGGTTATGACTATCTGTGTTCACAGCATATAAACAAGCAGAGTTAACTAGAAAGGAAGTGAGAAATGTTCACCTTTGGAGGGTGCTAAAACTCTTTCAGGCTGCCAGGGGCTATTTATGAGAGTAGAAGATGGAGTTTTCTAGATTAAACTGTAGAGATCAGAAAATGAGCCTCTAAAACCCAAACAACTTTTCACTAACAGAATCAGGTCTACGGTTACAAGGCACAGCCAATATGCTATTCAGTGGTAGTGCCCACAGTGGTCTGGGTCTGTGCTATGTGCTATGGGAAATATAAAAATGATAAAGATGCACCCTTGCCCTCAAAAAGCTTATAATTGATGACACGGGACAGCTATGGGGTGGGGGGGTGTGAGTGCGGGCAGAGTGTTGGAGGGTGTTGGTGAACAGTACAAAAGATGTACTAAAATAACTTGCGGCAAAACCTAGGTGCTCCAGCTAAGTGCTTGGGTGGCTCAGGGAGGAAAGACATCAGATTCAGACCATTACAGGGGAGTCCTCACAAAGAACATGATTTCTCTCAGCTGGGCTTGAAGGGTGGGCGGAAAGAGGGAAGGCTCAAAGGTGCAAAGGTGAAAACGATGCAAGCTCATTCTGCAACGTCTTCAGCTGAGTGTCCAGGCTAAGACCAGAGAACTGGAGGGCCTGCCAGAGTGGGAGGGCAGCAGCAGCCACAGGAGAGAACTGCTGGGGAGGCCTGCCCCATCGCCTGCCCCCTCATCCCTTGGTCTCACAGCTTCAGTTGCCTAAACAACACTGGGTCTAAAATGTTTCTGGAATCTTCCAGCATGCCAAGAGTATGCAGCTTTCCCCTTTTTCTTCCCTCTCACATCCTCTCCTTTCTGGATGGCAGCAAATTGAAAGGGACTGGGCACACTCAAAAGCTGTTGTAGGCTTTCTGTGAAACTGCTCCTAATTCTGCATGAATGACTGAAACTGGGGAAGGAAAGTCAGGAGATGTGGCCTCTGGGGTTTCCGCCACTAGTTCTGTGTAACTGTGGGCAAATGACTTAGTCTCTCTGCCCTCAGTTTCCTCAGTTACAAAATAAGAGGGTTAGATAAAGTGATCTGGGAGGTCTTTTCCCATTAGAAGATTTTCTGACTCCTTCCATTTTATCATTTGCCTTCTCTTTTAAAGAGACCAATCCCTTCTTCTTGAAGGGAAGTATCACATAATCAAAACAAGATTTAGTGTTACAGCATTAATAAAATACTGAAGGGTTGGAAACAGAGGGGTGAGCTCGAATTCCTTGCATTTAGAGTGGCAGGTCGGTCCATGACCAAAGGGGAGGAGGAATGTGTTTGCCTTGTAATACACACTATGCAAGTTAATTTGAGTGAAGTTGTGTGAGGCAGAGAACAGCTGGACAGAGATGGAACAATTAAATTATTGTTTATTGAGCTGTTCAAATATACTTACAGAATTTTCTATCTTGATTTTTCTTTTAAAAAGGTATGGCTTTAATACCAGTTACAGAGCTAGGAAACTGATTTCATCACACAGTTGATTTTATCATATAATTTTAATCATTCTACCACATTTCCAAAAATGTCCCCTCCTTGTGCAAGTGGAAGGTAGAGCATATCCCAGGTTTTCGAGTCTCCCCAGTGCCCAGTGTCACACTTACTGACAGATTGTGTTAATAAATTAGAACTTCTTTACAACACATATGTAGTGCTGCTATTAGGATCCTTTCCATAAGCAGATGCAGAACTCTCAGGAAATAGAAATCCCCTCCTTTCTCCATCACCCACCTAGCATACAGGCAAGAGAAGAAAACACAGGGGTATATAAACCACCAGATTTGTCTGTCAGCTGGAATGACACCTCAGCCCATCTGGTACTGTCTGGCTGCTGGATGAGAACAGAAGAAAGGCCCAGAAAAGCAGATGCCAATTGTCTTTGTCTCTTAATTTCCTGGATCATTTACCTTTTGAGCCATGTGAGCTCTGAACTCTGTCCTTCCTCCGGGTGAGGCCGCACTGACCTTGGGCAAATCTTTTCCCCAGCGCTGGAGAACGAGACAGAGGGCATCTGTGTCACGTGCAAGGGATTCGTGAGAGACAGCAGCCCAAGGCTGGTGGGGACACGTTCCCCAGGGCTTCTCCTTCCTGCCCCTGTGCCAAGCTCTGGCTCAGCAATGGGAGGGGAAGGGAGAGATGTGTGAGACAGGGTCCAATAGAGGTGGGATACAGGCGTGGTTTACATGCAGGAAACACTACAAGGCAATTGCTCTGGGAACTTGCACCTAGATATAAACATTTTCTAGTTACTGTTTGTGTTAAGGGACCTCAGCATCATGAGTGCTTTCGCTTACAACATTCTAGCAGCTTTCTTCTTGCGACCCTATTGTCTGCCCCAAGTATATCCTGTCCTTATATAAAGGTAAGTGTAAAACACTGTAGTGTTGCTAGCTTTGGACTCTTTTCTGGTGGGCTGTTGAGTCAAAATGCGAATTCTGTGCCTTCACATTGGATTCCTTCAAACCTGGTGATGAGCCACTCCCGTATTTCCTGTCCTTATTTCTCTACTATTTTGACTTTGCCTCCAGAAACCTATATGATACATTTCGGGCCAAAGCTAACTTGATTTCCCAAAACCCCGTGGAACAGAGGAAAGAAACCTATTTCCTAGATGAGAAAGCTAAATCTCAACCAAGGAAAACCAGTATTGTGGAGCTGGCATGGAGAACTGGAGGCTGGGAGATGGAAGGTGCACAGCCAAGATTCCCTCCCCAGGGTGAGATGGGGGAGATACTTGTTTTTGCACATCCTGAAGGATATCGACTGCTCACCTCTTCCTTTCCTCCCTCTCCTCAGCCCCAGATTGCACCTATGATTGAAATCCTGACTCCCACATCCACAAGTCTCCACCACAGTGGTATCTCCTAGGGGAAGGCCCTGCTTGTAGGCTGCTGTGAGTGTCACCCATCCGGAGGGTACTGAGCAGAGAGGTATCTGAGAGGTGGTGCTCTTGCAGAGCTGGGGTCTAGAAGCACCTGCCAGCTCATCTGTCAAGATCAAATTACAGCAAATTTTCCCATAATGGAAAACAGGCTGAAGGAGTAAGGTAAGTGAATCTGTAAAATTGGCGCTGTGCCCCTCACAGCAAAGACTCTGGGCGGGCATTGCATATAGAAGACTGACTTCTTGGATTTCCCAAGAATTTTACCCAGATGTTCCACGTTTGGCTTGGTTTTTCCCTCAAGTACAAGTGTTCTCGCATAGGTGGAAGCATTATCATCAGCTGTGTTTTCTTGTATTTTAAAAAGTAATGCATGATTGTAAAGTATTTCAAACGTAAAAATAAGGGAGAATGAAATAGCCTTCCTGCTGCTCTACTCTCCCCCCTCCCAATCCCAGTCCCCAGAGATGGCCATTGTTTTGCCTGTAAATCTAAGAGAGACTTTTCTGCCCTTTTAGTGACAGTCCCCAACCTCAGTGCCATGCCCCTTTGCATGTGTGCCAAAGAGACAGGAATAACAAATGCCCTGCACATTGAGTGTTCACTTTGTGCCAAGCCCTGTTGTAAGCACTTTTGCTTCATAACTTACCAGATCTGCACAACACCCCCATTAGATGGCAGAGACTAGATTCAAACCCCGGCCTCTGACTCCAGGGTCCGGCTGGACATCACTCACGCTACCATGGGGCTTGTGCTACTCACTCTCACATGTCTGCAAGCAGCCTGCCTGATCTCAAATCTCCAATCCAACCCTCTGACCCTTAGCTCTAGAGTCAGACACATTTTGGTACAAATTCTGTCTTTACTAGCTGTGTAACTGGGCAATTTTTTAATGTCTACAAGCCTTGGTTTTCTCATCTGTAAAATGGGGAGACTAACACATTATAAGGTGTCTGTGTGGGAAGAAATGTAATAAATTCTAACAGCATTACTTGGCACACTCTAGGGGCTCGATAAATATTTCTTAATGAATGAGCAAATCAAAGTGGCAGTAGTGGATCCTAGCACTAAGATGACCTGTTTTTCTATTATAATATAGATGAAGGTCTGTGTTTCCTATTGACTGTACACTCCTAGCACCTTAATCTCTGTAGGATACATTAATATTACTTGTATTGAGTCATGTTTCCCACACCAGAACCAAAAGAGGTGTTCTTTCTCTTTTGTGGCTATTTGTCAAGAACCTCATTTCTAAGCCTTTCATGTACAGACAGTCCCAGCAAGCATTCTGTCGGTTCATATTATGTTAAATTCTAACTAGATCTTGGTAGCATGTGCCCAGTAGGTTAGGGTTTTTCCTAAGTATGGTTTCCTGACACTCACATAAGCCATCCCTCTGACTTCAGACATATTTTTTAATAACAGCTTTATGGTGATATTATTTACTTATCACAAAATTCAGCCTTAATTTTAAAATGCACAGTCCAGTGTTTTTTGTGTATTGAGAGTCATGTACCCCTCATCACTGTCTAAGTCTAGAACACTTTCATCACCCAGCAAAATAAATCTCATACTTCTTAGCAGTCTTTTACCATTCCTCCTGCCCTCCAACCCCTGACAACCAACAACCTACTTTCTATCTTTGTGGATTTGCCCATTCTGGACATTCATATAAATAGATCATACGATATGTGGCCTTTGTGACTGGCTTCTTTTACTTAGCACAGTGTTTTCCAGGTTCATTCATGTTGGCACATGTATTAGTGCTTCACTTCTTCTATGGCTGAATAGTACTCTGTTGTATGGATATACCACAATTTATGCATTTCTCAGTTGATAGACATTTGGGATTGTTTCCACCTTTTGTCTATTATGAATAATGCTACAATAAATATGCACATACAAGTTTTTGCCCGGACATAGGTTTTTCATTCCCTTGGGCATATCGGTAGGATTGGTATTGTTGGATCATATGGTAACTCTATGCTCAACTTTTTGAAGAATAGACAGACTTTTTTCCATGGTAGCTTTACCATTTTACACTCACCAGCAATGGACAAGGGTTTCAATTTCTCCATGTCTTCAACAACACTTGTGCATGTCAGATATCCTTTTTTATTATAGCCATCCTAGTGGGCACAAAATGGTATACTTTTGTGGTTTTTGCTTTGCATTTTCCCAATGGCTGATGATGTTGAGCATCTTTTTATATGCTTATCTCACATTTGAATGTCTATTTAAACACTTGGCTCATTTTAAAAGTTGGGTTATTTGTTGGCCTCAGATATTTTTGTAACAGCTACTGTATGTATGGTATGTTGGAAGGATCACAGGATTACCTAGATTTGACCTGTAGCTGATTCTGGCTCCATTACTTAGCTCTGTGGCCTCAAGCAAGACTATTTCATTTCTCTGAACCGCAGCTTTATTATCTGTGAAAAAAGGGATCATACCTCTATCCCAGGGCTTTTCTAAGGAACAAATGAGGTATAAAAGCATCAAGTGCAGATTGGGGTACCCAACAGACACTCAAAAATGTGTTAGGCCTTTTCTTCACTCCACCCTCACTTTGAACATGTTTTCTCTCAAGAAGATTTAGACTGATTTCAGCATGGCAGCAGATTGGATTGACTTCTAAAAGGCAGGCCTCCAAATTGAAGAGGTCAGTGAGTTTATTATGAGGTTCCCACTGCCCCAATACAACAATGCCTCTACTTTGGGGTAAGGGGGGACATGGCCAGCTGATCTCTGCATGAGATCATCTGAGCAAATATAAACTATCTCACTTTTCTGAGAAATAAGAGGACAGAGACAGTTATAAAGGAGGGATTATACCCTTTATTCTAGCCCCAGTACTCTGTATAATCTTCATAATTTTGAATAGCAAGACTTTAAGAATGGGTGGCTTGAGAGCATTGGGTGACATGACATTCAGAGTCTGGCTTTCCATAAGAGCAAGTCTGGCTCTTGCTTATTAACAGTCTGGTAATGCACAAGGCTGTCATTTGTTCTCTCTCTAATGAATGGATAGGCTGTTTAATTTCCTAATGGGCAACCTAGTAATTTTAGTCTCAGGCTCCAAGCCTTTGTCTGGCTTGTTCCCTGTGCATAAAAACAACCTTCTTCCTCCTGTTATCATGTGTGTCTTTCCATTAACGCTCAACCATTTCCTCTAAGTACTGTTCTCTATGGAGAGAATAAGCGCTGAGTGAGTGGCCAGATGGATAACTCAGTCATTAATCCATAATCATTTACTGAACACATACTATGTGCAAGACAGTGGGCTATGGACTAGCAACACAAAAGGGAGTATAACAGGGTCCCTGTCTTCAAAGGACTCTTAATGCATTGGGTAAAACGGGTGTGTAAACAGATTATTTACAAATAATATCGTATTTCAATGATGCCCCTAAAGCTATTTTCCTCAGTGGAGCATACGGGGCCCAACCTGCACGAAGAGCAGATGCTGAGGTTTCACCTTTCCTCATGTATCCTAATGGCAATCCCTCCCTTTGCATATAACCTCTAGAAAGGAAGAGAGAAAAATATACACAGCCCTTCATTTTTCTAAGACAAGACATATGCTGGAGAAGAAAACCAGCTGAGAGGAAATAAAATGGAATTTTAAAATATTTTTCTCAATAGAAAAATAAAAGGAGAAATCACGAGAAAGTATTAAAATTAATTTGCAGTATAATTTTGTTCTATATAAGGAAAAGCTGCAGGGAGAAATCTGGACAAGGGGAGAATGATTTCCATCTCCCATGGCCTCAAGAACCTGACAAGGGTTCTCGTCAAAACCATGCCCCATGCACAGGATCCACACCATTTTTTAGAAGTCGTTTGTTGATATTAAAAATGAAGAAGTTGAACCATCAAGTCTTGAAGACTCCTTATAGTTCTGACAGTCTGTGAATTCAAGTGGGCAGTTTATTCATGCGTTTATTTTTAGCTGGGAGAAAGGAAGAAAATAGGAGCAGCAGGAAAAATAAGAGGTAGCTTCGTGTCTGGTTGTGGGCAGCGGGGGAGGGAGAAAGACCCTTTCCACTGCTTTTCTCTTGCAGTGGTGGGGGTAGAAGCACAGAACTGAAGCCCAGAGCCCTGTGGAAACAGAGAAACAGCTCAGGGAGGATTAGAAATCGAGGAAGACAGCAAACGGGTCCAGGCATTTTTCTAGATTAGGAAATGTGCAGCCAATAATTTGTGGTTCCCAGGCCCTAACATAATGGAGGAGAAAAGGGTATCAAGAATGGGTTTTTAAAATAAGAGACAAGGACAGGTGGCCAGCAGCCCCTGAGAGATCTCCAGGACATTGTGCTATATAAATCCCAGGTATGCAGCTCCCTGGGGGATGCTGGTCACGATGTTGTGTAGCAAAGGCTGAACGAGGCAGGATGCCAATATTCCTCTGCAGGCACAGACTGCAGATAAACCACCCCTGACTCACATCTCCAACTGAAATAACACGCTGGACCAGCCAACTTCCCTTCCCCCTCCATCAACAATGTTTTATCCCTTTGTTTCTTTTGGTCACATATATCAGATTTTCATTCTCTCTGATGGACCACTACCCCCTGTTTCAAACTACAACTGCCAAAACAATTAGTGCCTCCTTAAAAAAACCCCCGAGAGACAGCTCCAAATCTCTCAACTAAACACAGGCACACATTATCAGTATACAGCCCAGCGCATCTTTCTGGCCTCACACATTTATTCTCCCAGTCATGTTTTCATTCACTCATTCAACATTGAACTTCTATAAACTGCGAATGCTGGACAAGTCACTTAACCTCTCTGTGCCCCAGTTTTTCATCAGTAAAAGGAAAAACAGCATCTACCTAATAGGGTAGTTGTTGGAATTAAGTGAGTTAGTATATGTGAAGTGCTTAGAGCAGTGCCTGGCACATATTAGGCACCACATAAGCATTAGATACTTTCATTATCATTACCATTATTACTCATTCATGTTAGTATTTGCTGCAAGCTAAGCACTCTGCTAGCTTGGAGTTTCCAGATGAATAAGCCCTTGCCTTCAAAGAGCACACAATGTTCAAGAACTGTAGTCTTATAAGAAAGTATTATTATTATTATTACTATTGAAAGGAAATGCACCTGAAACATGGAAAGGAGGTAAAACTGAACAGATGTTGACCAAAGAGATGTCAGAGGTGACAGAGGGGAGGAGCGTGATGAGGGCACAGGAGTCGATGGCGGTCCCGTGGGTACAGTGAGTGTGAGCTTGCAGGACAGAGTGAGGCAGGTCTATCCGGGTGTTACACTCAGATGAGAGATCTGGAGTAGAGAGGATGAGAGCAAGAGGAGGCTACGAAACAAGAGATGAGAACCCAGGAAGGAACCGTGGGGCAGAGCCTCTGGAGAGACAAGGGGAGCAAGAGAAGCCCGCAGGGGAGCCCCAGGCGGAAACGGAAGGTAGGAGGAGAGCCAGGGGGGCAAAGCCAAAGGACTGGCAGCAGAGGCGAGCTTCCGCAAGAAGCACGTGGTCAGGTCAGGACTTGTTCATGGTGGGACTTAACACCAGCGAGGCGGGAACGCGGAGGGGCAGGTGCCAACCTCAGGGAGGGGTTATGGTGGAGGTGAAATGGCTGCAAAGAGATGAGGATAATATAAAACCTGGAGGCCTGGTGGGGAGGAAAGGCAGCGCATGGCAGGAGAGGGGGCAGCGTGGAGGAATACTGTTACATGTGAAGCCAGGGGGACCACGAGCTCCACTTACCTCTCCTCACAACCTTTGGTGCAGCCACAGTGAATGCAGAAAATGCCATGCTCTGAATACGCTGTGTCAGTGTAACTCTATGCCTTTACTTAAAACTGTGCTAAATTATATGTAACATAAGATTTGCCATTTTAACCATTTTTAAGTGACTCACTGGCATTAAGTACCTTCTTATTGTTGTGCAGCTGTCACCACCATCCACCTCCAGAGCTTGTTCACAAACATTCCAAAATCTTATTACATGACCTGGCACCACATTCATGCTTTTCTCAGCTTACTAAATAAACATAAATAAGGCATAGTTTCTGCCCTCAAAGAATTTATAATTTTTAGGGTCTCTATGTAGGAAATCTTAAATAATAGACACCTGATGCAAGATAAGAAAAGACCCACAGAGGGATACAGATAACTTTGACACGAGGAGTCGGGCAGCAGACTTCAAATATTTTTGGTCACACAACTTTCTCAGTAAAAAAGATTCTGAGGGCAGAGGCTCAAGATGGCAACATGAGTAGGGCGGTGGAAATCTCCTCCCAAAACCACGTATATTTTTGAAAACACAACAAATACAACTATGCCTAAAAGAGAGACCAGAAGATACAGTACAACAGCCAGGCTACATCTACATCTGCAAGAACTCAGCATCTCACAAAAAGGGTAAGATACAAAGCCGCGACCCGGTGGGACCTGAGCGCTCCCCCCACCCCAGCTCACCGGCAGGAGGAAAGGAGTCGGAGTGCGGAGGGAGAGGAAGCACAGGGCTGCTAAATGATCAGCCCTAGGAATCTGCACCGGGAGCACAGACACACATTCCATGGTGTATTGGATATTACAGAAACAAAAAAGTAAAATCCGAGACAGAGACTGTGAGCGGGTCCCCAAAGCCAGATCCCCTGGGACAAAAGAAAAGCAGGTGCTTTTTGAAAGTCTTAAAAGGACAAGGGCTTAACAGCTCAATGGAATCGTCCCAGCACACTCAGCCCAGCAGGCTGGGAATCCTAAGGAACTTCAGGTGCCCCAAACCCCTGGGGGTAAACAAGCCCTGAAGCCCCTCATGGCAATAAGAAGCCTGCCATTCATTCCCACCCCTTCCCCAGCCAGCGCTGCAAGCAACCCGCTAACCTGCCACAGCGGTGGAGCAGCCAGAGAGCGACCCTGCCCACAGCAACCACACAGAATCTCCTCCCAGTGTGCAGCTACCCGGGACAGACACAGAGGCTGCCCCCAGCATGTAGCTGCCCAGCACAGAGAGAGGAAGCCGGAGCCAGGTCCGGAAGGCATGAAGGGGGTGCCATTCTCGCAGAAGAACACATCTGGCATGGCTGCCACTCCTCTGCAGGGCCCTGGGTTATCCCAAGGGCTGCCCCACCCATGGCAGCTCAGCAGATTAACCCAGAGACACCCCCTGTCTGTGGGTGACTGACACAGGCAGTGGAGAAGGGCAAGATGACCAGCAAGCAAGAAAGGACTTTGTTCTCCCAGCTGACACATGCACCACCTACCTATGACCATCTCTATTACCATGAAAGGGCAGAAGAATCTGGTCCAGTCAAGAATCACTCAGACAACCCCAGAGAGAGGGCTGGGGGAGATAACCATGCTGATGGACATGCAGAGAAATATGCAGGAGCTAAGGAATGAAGTCCTGAGGGAGATTACAGAAATGAAACAATCTCTGGAAGGACTTAAGAGCAGACTGGATGAGGTACAAGAGACTGCTAATCAAATAGAAATCAGAGAACAGGAACACAGAGAAGCTGAGGCAGAGAGAGATAAAAGGATCTCCAGGAATGAAACAATATTAAGAGAACTGTGTGACCAATCCAAACAAAACAATATTCACATTATAGGGGTACCAGAAGAAGAAGACAGAGAAAAATGGATAGAAAGTGTCTTTGAAGAAATAATTGCTGTAAACTTCCCCAAGCTGGGGGAGGAAATAGTCTCTCAGACCACGGAAGCCCACAGATCTCCCAACACAAGAGACCCAAGAAAGACAACACCAAGAAACATAATAATTAAAATGGCAAAGATCAAGGAAAAGGACAGAGTATTAAAGGCAGCCAAACAGAGAAAAAAGGTCACCTACAAAGGAAAACCCATCAGGCTATCATCACACTTCTCAACAGAAACTTTACAGGCCAGAAGAGAATGGCATGATATATTTAATTCAATGAAACAGAAGGGCCTTGAACCAAGAATACTGTATCCATCACAATGATCATGTAAATATGAAGGAGGAATTAAACAATTCCCAGACAAGCAAAAGTTGAGGGAATTTTCCCCCCATAAACCACCTCTACAGGATATTTTAAAGGGAATGCTCTAGATGGAAGCACTCCTAAGCCTAAATAGATGTCATCAGAGAAAATAAAATCAAAGCAAAGAAAGCAGACCAACCAAATACTAACCAAAGGTAAAAAATAAAATCAACTATTCATAAAAGCAGTCAAAGGAAACACAAAAGAGTACAGAATAAAACACCTAACATATAAAGAATAGAGGAGGAGGAATAAGACAGGAGAGAAATAAAGAATCATCAGACTGTGTTTATAATAGCTTAATAAGAGAGTTAAGTTAGATGGTTAGATAGTAAAGAAGCTACCCTTGTACCTTTGGTAACCACAAATCCAAAACCTGGATGGCAATAAGTACATATCTATTGATAATCACCCTAAATGTAAATGGACTGAATGCACCAATCAAAAGACACAGAGTAATAGAATGATAAAAAAGCAAGACCCATCTATATGCTGCCTACAAGAGACTCATCTCAAACTCAAAGACATACACAGACTAAAAGTGAAGGGATAGAAAAAGGTATTTCATGCAAACAATAGGGAGAAAAAAACAGGTGTTGCAGTACTTGTATCAGACAAAATAGATATCAAAACAAGGAAAGTAACAAGAGATAAAGAAGGACATTACATAATGATAAAGGGGGCAGTCCAACAAGAGGATATAACCATTATAAATATATATGGACCCAATACAGGAGCACCAACATATCTGAAACAAATACTAAGAGAATTAAAGGAGGAAATAGAATGCAATACATTCATTCTAGGAGACCTCAACATACCACTCACTCCAAATGACAGATCCACCAGACAGAAAATAAGTAAGGACAAAGAAGCACTGAACAACACACTAGAACACATGGACCTAACAGACACCTACAGAACTCTACACCCCAAAGCACCAGGATACACATTCTTCTCAAGTGCACATGGAACATTTTCCAGAATAGACCACATACTATGCCACATAAAGAGCCTCCGTAAATTCCAAAAGATTGAAATTCTACCAACCAACTTCTCAGACCACAAAGGTATAAAACTAGAAATAAATTGTACAAAAAAAGCAAAAAGGCTCATAAACACATGGAGGCTTAACAACATGCTCCTAAATAATCAATGGATCAATGACCAAATTAAAATAGAGATCAAGCAATATATGGAGACAAATGACAACAACAGCACAAAGCCCCAACTTCTGTGGGACACAGCAAAGGCAGTTCTAAGAGGAAAGTATATAGCAATCCAGGCCTATTTAAAGAAGGAAGAACAATCCCAAATGAAGAGTCTAAAGTCACAATTACAGAAATTGGAAAAAGAAGAACAAATGAGGCCCAAAGTCAGCAGGAGGGACATAATAAAGATCAGAGAAGAAATAAATAAAATTGAAAAGAATAAAACAATAGAAAAAAAATCAATGAAACCAAGAGCTGGTTCTTTGAGAAAACAAACAAAAGAGATAAGCCCCTAGCCAGACTTATTAAGAGAAAAAGAGAATCAACACACATCAACAGAATCAGAAATGAGAAAGGAAAAATCATGACAGACCCCACAGAAATATAAAGAATTATTAGAGAATAATACTCTGAAAATCTATATGCTAACAAGCTGGAAAACCTAGAAGAAATAGACAACTTCCTAGAAAAATACAACTTTCCAAGACTGACTACAGAAGAAACAGAAAATCTAAACAGACCAATTACCAGCAACAAAATTGAATCAGTAATCAAAAACTACCCAAGAACAAAATGCCTGGGCCATATGGATTCAATGCTGACTTTTATCAGACATATAGAGAAGACATAATACCCATTCTCTTTAAAGTTTTCCAAAAAATGGAAGAGGAGGGTATACTTCCAAACTCATTCTATAAGCCAGCATCACTCTAATACCAAAACTATGCAAAGACCCCACCAAAAAAGAAAATTACAGACCAATATCCCTGATGAACATAGATGCAAAAATACTTCACAAAATATTAGCAAACCAAATTCAAAAATACATCAAGAGAATCATACACCATGACCAAGTGGGATTCATTCCAGGGATGCAAGGATGGTACAACATTCGAAAATCCATCAACATCATCCCCCACATCAACAAAAAGGAGGACAAAAACCACATGATCATCTCCATAGATGCTGAAAAAGCATTTGACAAAATTCAACATCCATTCATGATAAAACTCTCAACAAAATGGGCATAGAGGGCAAGTACCCCAACATAATAAAGGCCATATATGACAAACCCACAGCCAACATCATACTTAACAGCGAGAAGCTGAAAGCATTTCCTCTGAGATCGGGAACAAGACAGGGATGCCCACTCTCCCCACTGTTATTCAACATAGTACTGGAGGTCCTAGCCACGGCAATTAGACAAAACAAAGAAATACAAGAAATCCAGATTGGTAAAGAAGAAGTCAAACTGTCACTGTTTGCAGATGACATGATATTGTACATAAAAAACCCTAAAGACTCTACTCCAAAACTACTAGAACTAATATCTAAATTCAGCAAATTTGCAGGATACAAAATTAATACACAGAAATCTGTTGCTTCCTATACACTAATGATGACTTAGCAGAAAGAGAAATCAGGAAAACAATTCCATTCACAATTTCATCAAAAAGAATAAAATACCTAGGAATAAACTTAACCAAGGAAATGAAAGACCTATCCATAAACTGAAAAACCACAAGACACTCTTAAGAGAAATTACAGAGGACACTAACAAATGGAAACTCATCCCATGCTCTTGGCTAGGAAGAATTCATATTATCAAAATGGCCATCCTTCCTAAAGCAATCTACAGATTCAATGCAATCCCTATAAAAATACCAACAGCATTCTTCAAAGAACTGGAACAAATTGTTTTAAAATTCATATGGAACCACAAAAGACCCTGAATAGCAAAAACAATCCTAAGAAGGAAGAATAAAGCAGGGGGGATCTTGCTTCCCAACTTCAAGCTCTACTACAAAGCCACAGTAATCAAGACAATTTGATACTGGCACAAGAACAGAGCCACAGACCAGTGGAACAGAATAGAGACCCCAGATATTAACCCAAACATATATGGTCAATTAATATATGATAAAGAAGCCATGGACATACAATGGGGAAATGACAGCCTCTTCAACAGCTGGTGTTGGCAAAACTGGACAGCTACATGTAAGAGAATGAAACTGGATCATTGTCTAACCTCACATACAAAAGTAAATTCGAAATGGATCAAAGACCTGAGTGTAAGTCATGAAACCATAAAACTCTTAGAAAAAAACATAGGCAAAAATCTCTTGGACACAAACATGAGCAACTTCTTCATTAACATATCTCCCTGGGCAAGGGAAACAAAAGCAAAAATGAATGAGTGGGACTATATCAAGCTGAAAAGCTTCTATACAGCAAAGGACACCATCAATAGAACAAAAAGGCATCCTACAGTATGGGAGAATATATTCATAAATGACAGATCCAATAAAGGGTTAACATCCAAAATATATAAAGAACTGATGCACCTCAACAAACAAAAAGCAACTAATCCAATTAAAAAATGGACAGAGGATCTGAACTGACACTTCTCCAAAGAAGAAATTCAGATGGCCAACAGACACATGAAAAGATGCTCCACATCACTAATCATCAGAGAAATGCAAATTAAAACCACAATGAGATATCACCTCACACCAGTCAGGATGGCCAACATCCAAAAGACAAAAACAACAAACGTTGGTGAAGTTGTGGAGAAAGGGGAACCCTCCTACACTGCTGGTGGGAATGTAAATTAGTTCAACCATTGTGGAAAGCAGTATGGAGGTGCCTCAAAAAGCTCAAAATAGAAATACCATTTGACCCAGGAATTCCACTCCTAGGAATTTACCCTAAGGATGCAGAACTCCAGTTTGAAAAAGACAGATGCACCCCTATGTTTATCGCAGCAGTGTTTACAATAGCCAAGAAATGGAAGCAACCTAAGTGTCCATCAGTAGATGTATGGATAAAGAAGATGTGGTACATATACTCAATGGAATTTTATTCAGCCATAAGAAAAAAACAAATCCTACCATTTGCAACAACATGGATGGAGCTAGAGGATATTATGCTCAGTGAAATAAGCCAAGCGGAGAAAGACCAGTACCAAATGATTTCACTCATCTGTGGAGTATAAAAACAAAGATAAACTGAAGGAACAAAACAGCAGCAGACTCACAGACCCCAAGAATAGACTAACAGTTACCAAAGGGAAAGGGACTGGAGGATGGGTGGGAAGGGAGGGATAAGGGTGGAAAAAAAGGGGGCATTACTATTAGCAGACATAATGTAGGGGGTGGGGCATGGGGAGGGATGTACAACACAGAGAAGATAAGTAGTGACTCTATAGCATCTTACTACACTGATGGACAGTGACTGTAATGGGGTATGTGGTGGGGACTTGGTGAAGGGGGGAGTCTAGTAACCATAATGTTCCTCATGTAATTGTAGATTAATGATACCAAAGGAAAAAAAGTGAAAAAAAACATAATGATGATTGATGTTCAAAATGAGGAGTGTAAGATTCTGAAATATCTTCTGAGTCATTAAAAAGAAAATTAAATTCTGAAAAAAAAAGATTCTGAGCATGATTTCACCATTTATTTACTCATAAATTATATGTGTCTTATTTTGCTCTTGTGCTGTGTCCGTTAAAAATATACAGAAAAAATAAAAATTAAAAGCGGATGCAATCAAAATATAAACAAGTGCCAATATTTTCTCCCTGTATCCCAGGATTGCCTTGGGGCATCATTCTCAAGACAGTGATCTACAGCAGTCCCACTCGAAAGGGGTCCTCCCACCAGTGTCGGGGCATAGCCATGTGGTTCCTAGTCTGTCACACAAAAAGCATAGAAGTAGAAAGGAAAGCTTCCAGAAACTTTCGTAGCAGTTTGAGTAAGTTCCTGTCTGCCAGATAAAAGAATTTTTCAAAAATAGCCTTGTATTTTGTACCTCTTTGTTTCTTATTTCATTTTTCTAAACTATTTCTTCATTTATTTTTAAATGAATTTAGTAATTCGTTTTAAGTGTATTTTATAAAAGTACCCCAATGGATGGGGAATTAAAAACAAAGCAAAATAAAAACCTGCCCTTTCACCATAGGGAACTCGGTCAGTGTTAGAATAGATGGTAAGCCTTAGAGACCTGAGCTGAAAGGCCTCGGAGGCCGTTGTGCAGAGCGGCCGGGCCCTCTGGGTCCCCAACTGGGGGAGCACCGCACTGCAGTGAACTCCAGAGGGTCCTCGGAGGCCGGAACAGGGTGGGAGCCTCTTCTCCTGACGGCTCCCTGCCCTGCCTGGGCTGCCTGCAAATTCTGGGCTCTGACACCTCACAATAAACATTATTGATCTGCATTAAATTGAGGTGTCTGGGGAGGCCCACATGCAGGAAGTCGGACGGAACTCCTGCCAACGGAGCCGCGACACACGGGGTGCTCCGCCTCTGCGTGCGTCCGCCTCTGCATAACCGCCGCTTGCTGCTCTCCGGTCTGGTCTGAACTCTTGAGTGCTTCCCACTCTCCCTCTCCCTGTTGACACTCCATAAATGTGGACAAAGCCAACGAAAACATTAGAACACCGTTCCTTTCTCAGACAGACTGTGTTGATGCCATTTAATTGGATGTTTTCCTCAGTGGGTTCATGATTTTTTTGTTCTACCTTAACCACCAAATTCAGCCATTAGTCGGGGCCAGCATCTCATGGAATGAGTCTGTGAAAAATGGGGCAGTTTAGCAAGCAGTGTTCCATTTATAACCGTGGTGCCGAACATGGGCAGGGAGAGCTCTTCCACTAGAAAGCACAGGCACCAGCCCCTGTCCTGACAGCTGCCGAATCCGTGCTCGGAGACCTCCCCTTCCCCCGGCCACCCTGAGCCAAGTGACAGGTGTGCACTAGAAAGCTCTGCCCTTGGCTTTGAGGACCTCCCTGGGAAAGGGCTGGGGCACAGAAGAGCTCTTGTTTATGAAGCATTTACTAGGGGCTTTGTTCTAAATGCTCACCATACATTATCGCACTCACACATCCCCTAAATCATTTGAGGAAGGTACTTTTTTATTATTGTGGTAAAATATACGTAACCCAAAACTTATCATCATAACCACTGTTCAGGTCTGTGGCATTACGTACATTCACGTGTTGTGCAACCATCACCACCACGTTGAGGCCTTCTTCATCATCCGCAACCGAAACTCTGTCCCCATTAAACACTACCTCCTCACTCCCTTCTCCCCCAGCCCCGGCACCCGCTGTTCTACTCCCTGTCTTTATGAACTTGCCTATTTGAATAAAGACAGGCTTCTTATTATTATCCCCTTTGCAGAAGGGGGAACTAAAGCACAGACAGTTTAAGTAACTTGCCCAAAGCAACAGAGCTTGTCAACAGAAAAGCTGGGATTAGAACTTGAGCAGTCTGGCCCTAGAGCCCACCAGGCCATGTGAAAGAGGACAGAAGTCCATCTGAGGAGACAGCCAGAGACCTCATTTCCTCACTGCCACGTCTGTCCAACATACACAGCTGGCAGCCTGACCCTAAGAGTGAAGAGATCCATGAGATCGCTCTTCAGATCCAGGCTACAGGATAGGAGTGAAATAAACTAGGAGGGCTTGTGCTGTTCAGTTTATCCCCTCCCAGCACATCTCAACACAAAGGTGTGCACATATACCCAGAAGCTGTAGTGGCAAGAATCTGATTTTAGGGTTTGGACAGACCTGGGCTCCAGGAGCAGCTCTGTGATATACTAAATGTCTGCTGTTGGACAAGTTGTCTGACCTTTCCTGGGCTTCCGTTTCCTCTTCATTAGGGTGGGAATGATGTTATCTACCTTACAGGCATGCTGAGAATAAGGTTAAATGAAATGAATTTGCAAAACCATCAGGTACAGTGTCTGGCCTGGCATGGAAACTCAGTCATTGCAAGCTCCCCTCCCTGTCCCTTCTCCACCTCACCCTTCCTTGGGAAGAAGCCTGAAAAAAACTCCATGAACATGCTGGAGCCTGGCCAGTCTTTGGTGGCTCAAGCTGCCAAGTGTGCTGGGGAGAGAATGAGGAAGAGAAAGAAGTACAGTTGAGGGCAAGGAGTGGTAGGGACTTGTTGATCCCAGGGGAATGGAAGAAAATCCCCAGAGAAATATGTGCTGCCTCTTGAATTTCTAGTACTGGCAGGAAAACCAGAACAATGGGACGCCAGTGGGCTCACAATAATAATGATGCCAAATCCCTCCCTGAACTTCCGTCTCCTCTGCCAGCAGGCAGGCTAGACAGCTCTGCAGAGCCCAGGCTCCACTGTGCGCCCAGAGCTCCATGCAGTGCCCATATATGGGTGCTCGGCAGATAACTTTAAATCAAAGAATGAGTGAGTGAGGCATGACACTCGACTGCACTGCCTAGAAAGTGATTTTACTTAGGAAGAGCAAACTGCCTGCACGAATATTTCAGGATGTGTTTTCCCATGCCTTCTTCAGAAAAAAGCAGAGGGGAGAGAGAGAGAGAGAGAGAGAGAGAGAGAGAGAGAGAGAGAGAGAGAGAGAGAGAGAGAAAGAGAGAGAGAGAGAGAGATTCTGACTGATACTTTTAGCCACCTGGGGGCATGAGAGAAACTTCCTGAAACTAAATCCTAGAAGTTTAAAAGGCCTGAAACTCAGGGGTGTTCTGAGTTCTGCTGAGGCTGCTGGTGGCTGGAGGGCAAGGAAGAAAAGAGGAGCTGCTGTGTTTGGGAAATTTCCTCTCTCCTGGGCAAGAAACAAAAGTGAATGACGCATGGCATGCCTGCTTCTCTGGCAACAAGGGCGGCTTCAGGAGGCCATCTGAACCAGGGAAGGGGCTCCAGAAACAAAGGCATGCTTCTTTCAAGGAACTGGGCTGCCGGGCAGGGTGGGTGAGAAAAATTAGAGGAGAGATACTTAGCAAACCGGAAAGACAGAGACACAGAAAAGAAAGAAAGAAGGCAGAGGCACAAACAGGGGTGATAGAGGTAGAGAAATAAACTGCATACTACAGAAAGCCAGGGAAGAAAGCCTAAGGAGAGAAGGGAACAGCAAAGCCAGGGGGTGGAGACTGAGCCGGAGGAGAAGAAAGCAAGGGGCCAAGACAGAGCTGGAAGAGCAAGACAGAGAACAAGCCAGGACCTTCAACTATAGAAAATTAAATATCATCTGTGTGTGGCCACCTGTACAGAACAGCAGATGAGACACCAGGATTCAGCGTCCTGTTCCTCAAAATGAACTTTTTAGTGAGACTAAAGTTCAGAACCTACTGCCAAATTGCTTGGTTCCTTGTCTTCTTATTCAAATGCTTTGTTTCTGCAAACAAAACAGCAAAATGTCCCCTCCCTTCTGTTTAGTGGCTAGATAATTTCCAAGGAGATTTTGGAAATGAAAATACAAAAGTGAGGTTCTAGAATATAACTAAGCTGAACAGGTGGGTTTAAAGAGATGCTATGATAAGGATAAGATACTTCATGACATCAAAAAGGAATTCAACCCTGATGCCATCTGAGCAGCTCAGCCTGAGAACTGAGGCAGAAACGAGTATCAGAGGTTAATTTTCCAGGTCCTGGAGGTGGGAGAGACCTTCCATGGATTCTTCTTGTGAAGCAGAGGGTGTAAAAGCCTTTCACCTTTTGGGTTCCATACAGAAGGAACGGCTCCCCCAGGGAGGCAATTGAGTTCAGGTCCAAATGTCCCATCCTGGAACTTAGAGACTCTAAACAGGGCTATTAGGCCAGACTGCCTGGGATGCTTACTGAGGCACTCAGCCCTGGACCTGAAGACAGGGGCCTGGCACATCCTCTCTAGCTGACAGTAGCTTCTCTGCTCACTGACTGCTCTTCTGGGTAATCCCCAAGAGGAGAAGGTCAGGCAACATTGCCAAATGAAATGTCTGGCTCTCTTTAAAAGTCAGTGCTTTCTATGTGAGACGTAGGTACCTAAAGTCTTATCTGTGGGGCCTGATTGCAAAGGACCCTTTACACGGGCTTAATGCACTATCCAATTCTCTCTCCTCCCTCCAGGGACCTAATGGAGAGAGAATGGGCACACATGTAACAGGGTGTGACTGTCATGGGGCAGCCCCAGGTCTGAGAAGGCCTTCTGTGTCTCTTTTACAATAACCTCTGTGGGAGAAGCTTCAGGACAGGCATGAAATGCTGGTCACCAAGGAAAGAACATGTGTCCAGAACAAGGGTCTGCAATTAGTCTAAAGCCTCTGCCTTCTCCTTTAAGACAGTTGAAACTTATCTTTATTAATAATTAAAAAGAACTCCTTTTTGTTAAGTGCTCACTATGTGCCACTTTGCTAAATACATTTCATACATTACTTCATACAACCCTTATGCAAGTCTTCCGTGGGTGTTACTGTGCACACATTACAGGGGTGGAAACTGCAGTTCAGAGAATTTTAGTAACCCTTCCATGGTCACACATTTAGGGATGAGGGTCTGAACCAGTTATCTCTGTCTATACTATCATTAAAGAATTTTTAACAGGGAGCATTAACAAAATTAAAAAGCACCAGTGATGGGTTCATCAGAGGAAAAGACACACTCTCCAGGAGGCTGTTTTCATTGTCCAGGCTCCAGGCAGCCTCCCCTGGGCAATTCCCCATCTGGCAGTCAGTCTGCCCTCAAGAGGCTGAGGCCTCAGCACCTCCTACCCTGTGGAGAACAGCCCCTCTTCCTGCACTTGTGGGGGATCATCTACTTAAAATAGGCCACAGTCATAATCACTCATTCCTAAAGGGGCTGTGATTCATATCTGAGCTTCAGAAAACAGTGCTGGTTTAATTTAAAGGGGAGCAGGGAGAAAGTGAATGCTCAGATGCTAAGGTTTCTCTAGACCTTAATTTGCATTCATTTTGTTTTCAGAGCATTTGATTTGTTTTCTTTTCTTTATTTTCAAACTGTGTTGTACCACATGCAAGGAAAATAGATTTACTTAATCTAGATCCTGTGATTTCATTGTTTATTGTCAATACACAGTAGATGAGCAGGGCTAAAACAGGACTATCAGATTGCTTTCCACCTTCCCTTTAGGAAGTGAGAATGAGGATCATCAAGTCCAGGACTTTGAGAGGCTTCTACAGTCTTCAGGGCTAACAGTCATGCTTTGTGTCACCTCTTCAGATGCTTCCTAGGATCCAGGCTAACCTTAGCACAATGCAGTTAGGAGACCTTAGCACCCCCTCAGGAGCAGGATGTGTGTTTATGTTGCCAGTGTGTGCTTAAACACACTCTGCATTTAACAGCACTGCCAACATCCATTGACCCGAAAATGTTTCAAAAGAGGGAAGCATTCCAGCCTGGCTTTTCACCATGGCAGAGAATCAGACCTTCCAGGACTGGGAGCAGGGAGTCCATTTAGGACGATCCCCATGGTTTCCTAACTCATGTCTCTGCCCATGGTTGGCCTGGTCTTTGTCCTCCACAGAGCTACTATTATAATATGATCATAGCATCAGCCTATTCAAAATTCTTCACCATAAACAACCCAAAGAAATAAACAAAATAACAACAACCCTTGTCTGACGCTGTCATTCACTTATCCATGATGTGACAAATATCTACAAAGTACCTGTTCTGTGACAGCCACAGACTGATTCTGGGCAGCCTCCCCATCATCTTCTAGTCCTTATTCCCTCCACCTACTCTCCACTTTCATTTTATTACTTTCTATTTCCTGATCTGCACTTCCGTTCTGCTATGTCTTTGCCCAGGCTATTTCCTTGTAGCAAATTCCCCTCCTCTACATCCATATACATCCAAGTTCTACCCAGCCTCAAGGACAATTCGAGTGCCGCTGTCTCTGTGAAACCTTCCAAGCTCTCCCCAAGTCAGCATTTACCACTTCTCTGACCACCTGCCACTCCCCCATCCCCAGAAAGTAGTCATTCGCCTCTCTGAGCTTCATGACTACCATGCTCTTTCCACATCCCCCTGTTATTTCTTTACACTTTTATAGTATTATTTCTACCTCCTTTACCACCATCCACTAAAAGCAAAGCTCTTGCTTACTTTCCTCCCTCCACCGTATGTCCAGAACAAAGCAGCCACTTAGAGTATTTATGAGTACATGGGCACTTTCTCCTCTGTTGCCATGACACTTTGTACTCATAATTAGGTCATTGATCACACTCTGCTTAGTATTAAAAATACCTGTGTACATAACAATTATAAACCACTTAAGGACAATACTCTTGTCTTATTTATCCTTTTATCTCCCATAGCATCTAAAAAGAAACTTCTTGCTCAGAGTGGGCTCTCACCAAATACTAGATGAAAGGTAATGAAAGTAAATTCTCATACTTTCATGTAGACTTAGGGAGGCACCAAGAGAGGACCTAAGGAATGCTGGGAAGGGCATGCCAGGAGGCCAGTTCAGTTCAGCTAACATTTCTTAGCAATATGCATACACACATATATAAACAATATTAATGTATTTATATAATAATATAGTATAGTATTAATTACTAATTTAATAATTAATATTAATCATTATTATTAGCTGAAACATATTAAATGAGTTATATTTGAGGATCAAGTTAGAAAAACAAAGATGAATGCACATGATCCTCCTTTCCAGGAGATCACAACACAAATACAGAAGACAGAACTACGTGAAAAGGCCACCAAGCATCTTACTACACTGATGGACAGCGACTGCAATGGGGCACAGTGGGGGCGGGGGGACTTGAAAATATGGGTGAATATAGCAACCAAACTGTTTTTCTTGTGAAACCTTCATAGGAATGTATATCAATGATACCTTAATTTTAAAAAAAGAAAGAAAAGAAAAGGCAGCCAAGTTCTATAACAGACCCATGAGTGCTAGGCTGAGGGCTTGTGTTGGTCCATAACTAAGCATCCATTGATCTATGATGATAAAGATAAAAAATTAAGTTCACCTCACTGAGTTTTTCAAAGGGTTAAATTTATTCTAAGTAAAGGATTACTCACTATTCCAAGGGTATATCCTTCGTATTTTGAGGGAGGAATGTGGAATATTAAGTGTCCTTTGATATCGAAATGATGTGATGGCAAATAGGTGTTTTTTGGTCAGAAAAATCAAAAGATGAGAACCTATACTGATCCTCCCAATTATTTTTTTTTTGTCTTAATTTTACTGTCCTATGAACTCCAAACCTGGGATCCACTATTTCTGTGTGTAGAACTTTATGATCTGGAATATGCATTTGACTGCACGGTGGGGAAAGTGAAGACGAGCCTTCAAAGATATTTTCCAAGAAATATCACAGCCCTGTTTACATGGGATCCAGCTGTCTCCTCCATGCTGAGTTCAAGACCCTCTCTTCTGACCTGAAAACTGTTTAAGAGCCTTAAATTTCATAAGAGGAGTCCAATTCTGCTTGGATGATTGTGAAAAATAAGGCTTTTTTTGCAGGTTTTCCCTCCAGGAACCCCACCAAGGGTTTTCAGGGGACATCAGGAGGAATGCTTTCCTCACGGTGCTGGCCAGGGGAGAACAACAGCCACTGCTGAAATTCCACCTCTCTTCTCTTCCCCAAGGAAAAAAATATTCAGCAGGAAGGGCACCAAAACATTAGTCTGATAGAAATTCACTGAAGCTGGGGTAAGAGAATAGGAAAAAAGAAACAAAACTCTACTTCCTTTGGAGGGGCAGGAATGCATGCTGGTCACAGCACTACACCTGGAGGAGGGGCAAGAGCACTTGAGGAACCACTGAGTCCCAGATTGACAATGCCGGCCCACGGCTGAGGCGTGATTAGCATATCCCCTCCCCACACCTACCTTCTCCACACTAGCAAGCATCGAGTAAAAATAACACTGGAATACAGCTGGGGGAACTAAAAAAGGCAGATTTTCTATGAGAAGCAGTACAAAGGGAAACCAATCCAAACAGGAAGATTTAAAGTCAAGCAGAGAATAGACACTGGCAAACACCCTCTTATAAATTAGTTTACTTCATGAACAGAAGTCATCATTAGAGGAATGTGAAGTCTTTGGTGCACCAAGAGTAACCACAACAACAAATTTCAAACCCAGCCTAACTTCTGACTAGATTAACCTCAATTCCCCAACACTGAAGGTCCACCAAAAGGAAAGGTGTGCTCATCTTCAAGCACAAGAAATGAACTCACTGCATTACCTATTGTACTATATAACACACCTGGCTTTCCACAGAAAATTACAAAGCACACAAAAAAGCAAAGAAAAACATAGCCTGAAGAGAAAAGGTAACCATTGGAACTAGATTCATAAAATGATACAAATGTTGGCACTATCGGATTAGGAATTTAAAATAACTATGATTAATGTGTCAAAAGTTCTGATGGATATAAAGCAAACAATATGGAAGATCAGATAGATAATTTCTTCAGCGAGTTGACAACTGTAAGAAAGAATCTAATAAGAATACCAGAAATCAAATACACAGGAATAGAGATAAAGAATGTTATCAATGGGCTCATGAGTAACTTAACACAGCTGAAAAAAGAATCAATAAATCACTGAACTTGAAAACAGATTAATAGAAATTACCAAAACTGAAACAAAAAGAGAAAGAAGAGCAAAGAAACACACTGGAGAATCCGAGAGCTGTGAGACAATATTAAATACACAGCATTAAATTTGGAATCCAAGAAAGAGGAGAAAAAAGAGAGAATGGACAAAACAAATATTTGAAGAAAGAATGTCCAAGAATTTTCCAAAATTAGGGTGAAATACCAAACCACAAGAGATTCAAGAAGCTCAAGGAGAAAATCTTGAAAGCAACCAGAAAAAGACACATTACCTATAAAGGAACAATGGTAAGAGTTACAGTAGATTTATTGTCAGAAACACTTAAGCAAGGGGACAACATAGTGCTATTTTTAAAGTGCTGAAAGAAAGGAGAAAAAAAACCAACCCTTTAATTCTATACCCGGCAGAAATAGCTTTCAAAAGTGAGGAAGAAATACTTTCTAAGACAAACGAAAAGTTAGAAATTCACTACCAGTGGACCTACTCTACAAGAAACATTAAAAGAAGTTCTTCAGGCAGAAGAAATATAATCCAGGTCAGAAACTTGAAGCTAAATTTAAAAAATG
Organism: Manis javanica; assembly: GCF_040802235.1. Lineage (NCBI taxonomy): Eukaryota > Metazoa > Chordata > Mammalia > Pholidota > Manidae > Manis > Manis javanica. Next base: position 91,269,380 of record NC_133166.1, read on the forward strand.
AAGAAGGAAAAAAATTATTTAAAAGTTTAAATTGTCCTAAAAGATATACCTGCCTAAAGCAAAGAGTAACAACATCTTATATATTTGCAGCATAGGTAAAAGTAAAATATATACAACAAGGACATAAAGGATGGAAAGGAATAGTTGAGAATATACTGTTACAAGCTCTTTCCCTTTCAAGTGGTATATTATCTTCAGGTAGACTCAGATAATTTTAAAACAGGTAATATAAGCCCTAGGGCTAATGTAAATAATAAGTCAATAGAGGAGATAAATATAGTACTGCAAAAAAATTTTAATTAAACCTAGAGAAAGTAGAAGAAGAAATTATAAGCAAAAAACAATTGGATCAAATAGAAATCAAGAAGCAAGTTGATAAGTTTTAATCCAATCATATCAATAATCACTTTGAATGTGAATGATCTAAATACACCAGGTAAAAGACAGGTGTTTTCAGATTGGATTTAAAAAATAAGACCCAATTCTATACTATCTTGAAGAACCCCACTCTTTTTCTTTTTTAATTTTTTTAATTAATTTTATTTTGGTATCATTAATCTACAATTACATGAAGGACATTATGTTTACTAGGTTCCCCCCTTCACCAAGTCCCCCCCACATACCTGTTCACAGTCACTGTCCATCAACAAAGTAAGATCTGTAAAGAACCCCACTCTTAATATGAAAACAAAGATAAATGAAAAGCAAAAGAATGAAGACATACATGTAAACGCCGACCAAAAGAAAGCTGGGTCAATTTCACGCACAGACTTCAGATCAAGGAGTATTATCAGGGTAAAGACAGACAAGACAGAATGACAAAAGGGTCAATTCAGCAAGAAGACATAAAATCGTAAATGTGTATGTACCTAACAACAGATATTCAAACACAAAGCTCCCATTGATTGAGAGAAGTCACCTGCTCTCTAGGACCTGGCCACAGACTCTATCTATAGCCTTAAACTCTTTCAACTATTAATAAAAGATAAATTCATGATAAATTCATGTTAATGCAAAGGATTTCTTAAATGATCAGTAGTCCATCCATTTCTATAGATATTTTAAATGTTATTTGCTAATCTAGTCAAACCATTAGAAAGTTGTGCATTTGAACTGCTAATGCAAAGTAATGTTTAGTTCCTTATGGAACTGTTTTCTTAACTGCACTTTGATGTTTTGCCAGCAACTTGAATTAAGAGATGTTATAAGAAACAGCCCTGAAAACTCCTTATTAGGTTTAACATAGGGCTATTGTTAAGAAAGCTGTCCTTTAGATCACACAGTGAACTTCATAAGAGACCATGAGATCTTGCTCAGGTTTCGTAACTAGGAAAATCTCTATTTCTCTTGTAATAATTCTCTTACTTCCTTTGGCTGCTAGGAAAGTTGCTCAGAGGCAAATTTTTAGCCCATTGAAATGTAGGGCATGCATTTTTTAATATCAAATTTATCCCTGAATTTATTTTATCCTCCCATCCTTATTTTCCCTTTATATCAATTTCCCCATCTGTTTAATTTTTGTCCTGCTGTGCTTTCACTGGATTTTTCTTTTAAAATCAATTTTATTGAGATATAACTTGCGTGTAATAAAAAAACCCATCTTAGGTATGTTGCTCACTGAGTTTTGACAAATATTGCCATGTCATTTTTGTTAGCTATCTAAAAGAAGTTTTGAAAAAATATAAAGGTAAAAAAAAATATCACAAGGCAGTCTGGCTAAGCATTATCATGGAGATACAAACAAATCACTATGGGAGTATGAGAGATAATGAAAAATTCTGACTGCAGAAGTAGATGGGTAGGGCCTGAGGGATGCTAGGGAAAAAGTCTCATTTTTAAAAGTAATATCTCACCTTACATTTTAAAGACGGGAATTCAACAGATGGAGTTAACAGGAAAGGTAATTTGGAAAACAAAATATCTGTGTAAAAGAATGAAGCAAGAGATAGACGTACTGGTTCAGTTGACTGGAGTAGAAAGTGGACAGGAAAGGAAGATGGGGAAATGAGCCTCCACCATGTTGCAGGAGGTCCTGAAAGCCAAGTGGTGTCTTATGTTATTGCGACAGCAATAAGGAGCCATTAAAGGTTTCCAGCAAAGAGACATACTGAGATATGTTGTAGAAAAATCACTCCAGAAGCAGTGTGAGGACCGGAGGGGGATGCTGGGACTAGAAGGAGAGAAGAGAGTGGGGTGGCTTCTACAGCGGTTCAGGACAGACAGGGAGGACCTGGACCATCATTAGGAGAATGAGAGATGAAATGGGGTACCCTGTGGTAGGAAATCTCCAGAAAGGGTGAAAGGGTTAGTGGTGCGGATGAGTGAGCGAGAGACGGACTGCAGAGATGATGGGAGGAATACCACGATTCCTGTTCTGCACAGAAGCCTGACAGGCCCTGGGTCCTTCCTCTCCTGACTCCTGCAAGCAGAGAAAGCATCAGTTACCAACCAAATACTCAGCCTTACTTTTCAAGGGCAAGAATAATCCAGTTTGGACTGGTTATGGCAGTCCGCTCCTTTCTAGTTAACCAGAACAAATATCATATATAATAATAATAGCTACTATTTGACCTCAATAAGAAAAATGGTAATAACTAGTAGTTAAAATAACAGCTACTCTGTGTGATGCACTGTTCTAAGCATACCACGTTACCTCATTACTCCTCACAGAATTCCTATGAGTAGGAACTATTATATAACGATTTAACAGATGAGAGAACTGAGGCACAGATAGAGAAAGAGTTTTGTTCCAGATCCCATAGCTGCTCAACAGCAGAATTAAGATTCAAAACAGGCACCTGATTCCAGAGTCCATGCTCTGTGCCATCATGTCTTAATGTTGATTGTTCAGGACCCTGTCATAATTTCCCAGCTCATGTCCTCACACAGAGAGTGAGTATCTCTCACTGTCTTGAGGTAGGAGGTGCTGAGATTTCTGGCTGAGGGAATAACACACATGTGAAGAAAGGCATTGAAGATGAATGTCTATGTTGTATTTGGAGTCTTTTCAGTCATCAGCTAGGACGGAGCAGAGTACCAGGCAGGATGTCGCATATAAACTGTGACCAAGACCCCTGCAAAATATGGCATTGATGCAACAAAAATACTGTGAAAACCAATACCCATAGGCAGAGGTGCATGGATGTGCTTTTTTTTTTTTTTTTTTTTAGAGGGCATCTCTCATATTTATTGATCAAATGGTTGTTAACAACAATAAAATTCTGTATAGGGGGGTCAATGCTCAATGCACAATCATTAATCCATCTCAAGCCTAATTCTTGTCAGTCTCCAATCTTCTGAAGCATAACGAACAAGTTCTTACATGGTGAACGAATTTATATAGTGAATAAGTTCTTACACATGGTGAACAGTACAAGGGCATTCATCAAGGATGTGCTTTTATAGTAGAAACTGTGAGCTACTGGTAATGGCAGAGGTTGGCTGAACCAATGGCCTGCAACCCACTGACACCAGACATTCCTGGAAAACCATTCATCACTATCTCACAGTCTAAAAATATACCCGTGGAAGACAACCTTGGAAGAAGGCAGGCGAACGTCTAGTTGAGATCAAACAAACTCAAAGCAGATTACTGGTCTACAGACACATGAACTTGTACATGGTCTGTGAAGATAGGGTGTGGCTTGGCATCACCACAAAACCAAAGTTATGTGATATAAACAGAGCCCGAATTCCTTCCTGCCTTCCTCCCTCCCACTATCCCTCCCTCCCTTCCTTTCTCTCTCTGTCTCTTTCTTTTTCTTTTTTTCTCTCCAGCAAGCCTTCACATTTAAGCTGTAGACACTGTCTGTGCTCTTCCCATCACCTCACATATGAGATTTGGCCGCCCATACATTCAGGCAACAGATGGGAACTACCTGAATGTGTGTACCTAGTTGGAATCAACCAACATTATAGTCTGCATATGGCATCATATAAAATGTGTACCAAACTCTAAGATATTGGAATGATGCTTTATCATAGAAGGCTATGTGCTGCTTACTTGTTCATTCGGTCCTTCAGGCATTGTGCCCAGGACTGAGGTAGTGAACAAGACGATCTCTCCCCTCAGGACAGCTGGTGTCTAGTTAGAGAGCCAGACAAGTAAATGGGTCCACATGAGCCCAGCTGACGAGGGTCCCATGGAGGTAAGTCCTGGGTGCCGAGAGCAGGAAGGACAGTGGTGAGCCATCATGTCAGGGAAGCTCCAGAGACAGAGAGACGCACCTGGGGCCCACTGCGAGGACTGTACAAGGGAATCGAAATTTTTTGTGCTTTTTCATTTGTTTGTTTAATGCTGCTATAGCATTTTATTACCTGAATGACTATCTTTAAGGCAAAAAATCGTATTCACTTAGAAAAAATCAAGGCTATTAGGAAAGGGATCCCACAACTAGACCTTCTTGATGGAAAAGACCATGTATGTCCAAACATAAGGTGTTCAAAAATACACCTCCAGGAAAAGCATGCTATTTATCTTATGTACAAATCCTTACCCAGTCTAATATTTTGAGGCACTCTTTCAATTACTTGATTTTGAACAGCATTGTACCATTGGGGGAAGTTATTTCACCTGAAACAACCACAATCTATGCTAAGCTTGATTGCTTACAGAAAACATTTAATGAAATCAGTAAAAAAAAAAAAAAGGCAAAGAAATTTAACACCAATCTAATAATTATTCCTGGGGATATAATTTCACAATAACAAGGGTGGGATATTGTATACAAGCTTTTAGAGATTACTTTTTTAAAGCAGTATAATTGATTGGGATATTTTTTGCATGGCTAAGTTCATAAGATGATCTTAAGATATTGATGTAATTATATATCCTGCCTTTTTCACTTGAGATTATTGTGTCAAAATCTGCACAAAATGAAAAATTATTTACTAATAAAAAAGCAATATTGTATTAGTTATTCTGTGGAAATCATAAGTAGCTTGCTATAGGAAAAATGAAAGATTAAAACCATCCTTATTTTATACAAATGGACACTTATAGCTTAGGATAATTTTTATTATATACAGATGCAAAGAGGGCCTTATAGCAAACTACTTAGAAAAACATGAAGATGTTCTGCCCTGGAAAACCATTAGATGGTTCAAAACTCCACTTGAGTGATGACAAAGGCATTGGTGTTGAAAATGCCTGTGATGAGTATGAATAAAACTGATGAAATGTGCATAAAGAAAAGTGATATTTGTAGATTAATATACTATTCATACAGTATATAATTTTAAGTCTGCAAGAGTAAATACATGAATTAAATGTTATTTTAAATGTCATCTAAAGCCTTAAAAGTTCGTGTATCTGTTTTTTTGTATCTGCTTATTGAGAAAATAAGGAATACTCTTGAATAGATACTGTAGGTAATTAATTCATTTAGGTTCTCTTGACCAATCCTTGTGGAGCACCTAATAGGTACATATCACTAATGAAAAAAAAATTGGATAACTAAAAAAATTACAATAGTTTTGGGTCATTTAACATTGGGATAAACAGACTGTATGTATGTATATATGTATGTGTGTGTGTATATATATATAAAACATCATATATATTGGGGTGTATCTACATATACAAAACCATCACTGTGTGTGTGTGTGTGTGTATATATACATACATATATATATACACATATATACAAATTATGACATTTGCTTTATAAAGTTTGATTGATTGATTATCATGCTCAGAGTCCTGTTCTAGATACTGTAGTATGTGAATTGAGCATGGGTCGTCAAGGAGCATCTGGTTAATAGAGAAGCAGTGACAGGCTTATTAGTAATTTGAAAAGTAACAAAGTACCTAAAATGCTATGAGCCTTCCAATGCAGTGTACTTTGTTCTTCACAGGAACCCCATGAAACAGGTTTAATTATTATCCACAGTTTGCAGGTAAGGAAATTGCAACCCAGTTTAAGTAATTTGCCCAAGTCGGCCCAGCCCTAAGTGACAGAGCTGAGAAACGAGGCACTTCACCACTATGCTTTCGACCTTAGTCAGGACTACCAGAAAAAAGACACCAGCTATGGGCAGGAAGACAGCCTGGTAAAGTGGGCAATACACAGGCACACCCGTTTCGTTAGGTTTAGTTAAAGCCGAACATGAATCAGGCCGGGATACAGCACAGTGAGGGCACAGACTGGAATCCATCTAGGACTCTGTCTTCCCGCTCTGGACCAATTTCAGGATCCACAAAAACACCCTCCAGCCGGTGCTGCAGGCGAGCAGCATGAGAGGGATAACCAGCTGTGAGCCAGAAGACAGCTGTGGGCAGAGATGCCCGCTGGAGATTTGGGAAGGGGCAAAATGCTGTGCTCTGTTCCATAGCCCTCAGAGAAGCATGTCAGGAGCACAACGGAACACACTGCATTGGAAGGCTTGTAGCATTTTAGATACTTTATCACTTTTCAAATTACTAATAAGCCTGCCACCGCTCCCCTATTAACCAGATGCTCCTTGAGGGTCCACGTTCAATTCACTTACTATAGTACCTAGAACAAGACTTGGTGCGTGGTAATCAATCAAACTTTGTTAAACAAATGTCCTTAACCATTAGTCCTCAGTTCAATTGGCTTTTAATAAAGCCAGACACATCTTAAAGATATTTTAGAAAGATTTCTCCAACAATTTAAAAATAATTCTCTTGCCTTTTTTCTTTACAGCACTTCCTTGTTTGTTCTTTTAATGTCTGTCCTCCCAACTAGTTATAAGCTACATAAGGGCAGAGAGTTCATTCTTACTTATCACTCTATTTCTGCACCCAGAACAATGCCTGGCACAGAAAGAACTCAGTAAATATTCATGAAGTGAATATCTGAAAAAGAACGGACTCTGAAAAGGCTCACCAGACCCTTGTGGGCAGCCTTTGTTCTTGCAAACCAACCCCAAGTTCGGGTATCAATACTATTCCATGACCCTCAAAGTAAGGGCATGCCATGAAGCACAAGGAAAAGAAAGGGATTTGCCGGAGGGGGTTGGGAGATGAAGGACAGAAGCAACCTCACACGGAGCACAGCATTTTGCTCCCTCCCAAATCTCCACTGGGCATCTCTGCCCGCACCTAGCTCCTGGCAGCCAGCTGGTCTTCCCCCCACCCGCTCACACTGCTCCACTCCCACACTGTGGGTCCCCACCTGCTTGTCCACCTGGATCCCTATGCTCCCCCTTGGTCCTGGGCAGCGTTAGTGTCCCCAGCTTACCCTCTCATACCTGTGTGTCCTTAGAAGGAAGCATGAGAATTGAAAATAATTTTTCACTTTTACAAATCTCTTTATTTTTTTTCTGTGACACACAAAGACCAAGTTTTTCCAAATTTTAGTTGCATGACCTTGGTCACATTCCATACCTTCTTCACCACCTTGGCCTTCTAACCCTGTAAACATGGGGATAAAATCAATTCTACAGGGCCTTTGCAGGAATTAAATAGAGAAAGGTACCTGATACAGAGTAAGTATTAGAGAAAATGTTCCTTCTTTTTTTTGCCCTTGAAGTAAATTCTCAACTGTTCCAAAGGATCCATCAACCAAGGAGCACTGGAGCATTATAGAGTAATGCCAGTGGAACTCATCACCACTTAGAACATTGTTTCTGTGGTTCCAGGGACTCAGAAGGCATCCACAGCACTGGGCAGTTCCTACGGGCAATAGTGCTGAGAGAAGGTGGGGGACCATTGCTGCTTTCTGTGTGCGTGTTGCTTATAAATCAGAGGTGACCATACAAGGTGAGCAGCATATACGTCATTGTGAAAACAGCTACTCAAAAATGCCCGTGGTACCACCAGCATTGAAAGGGAATTAAAGACATCTTAATGACCAGAAGGACTGTGCTTTAGTGTTTACAGTGAGAAAATGTCACATGCCAAGGTTACTTTCCTGTCACATGCTAAGGTTACCCACCCCTTCGGTCCTCAGTTTCCTTATTATTAGTAGGCTGAGACTGGGAAGGCATCCACCCCACCCTGCCTTTACTGGCATATGGTTAATGCCAAGCATGTAAGAGCCATCACCATACATTATGATTTCCGGGCTGGTACGTCATAGCTGCCTCACAAATACGGTTAGCTGCTTGATTCTCACGGCAGTTATATAAATTATGCTTACCAACACTGGAGACTCTTGGCTGCTGTCTGAAAGGTAGTGATTCAGGGGAAGACTTAGAGTTTTTAGAAAGATAAAAGAACTCAGGCTTGGAATGCCTGGCCAGATAAATAAAAATCATTGTGGCAGGCAGAAATGTCAAGGATAGCACATTTATCCAAAACAAATGAAATAATTCCTCTCCCAGGCCAGGGTTGGCTCTCTAACTAGTAACAGAAAGGAGAAATTACACCCTGCAGTGCTGCGTAAATTTTGGAACATTTTGAAGGTTGGCTTAGGCCAGAGCATAACTTTTTTTCTTTCTCGTGTTTATGAAGTCTATTTTTTAAAAGACCGTGACAATTCTGATGGCTGCCACAACGTGGCATCATTTGGGTGATGCACAGGTGAGTTCTAATTTCAGAGAGTATGCCTAAAAGTCGATAAAAATCTGACCAAGAAATCTTGAAGGAGGGATAGGGACATTTGATATTTTTCAATATCGATCATCACTGAAGTTCTCTCTCCTGAGTGCAGGGCAAAGCCTCTAGAGAAACACCTCCACCACATGTCAGTTAGGTTCTGTCCTGCTCCTTTTGCATATTTCTCTTCTCTTACCAAACCCCAGTACTTCTTCCCCATCCTCACTCTCACCTGATGGCCTTTCTCCACATTCCCCTAAGAAAACAGAAACCCTCAGAAGAGAATTTTCCCACACTTTCAAACATATCTATCCACCCACCTGCCTGTGACTCCATATTCTCTACTTTCTCTTCTACTGCAGTGCAGAATTTTTGGAGCTCCTGGACAAGGCCAACTCCTCCATGTTGCCTTAACTCAACCCTCCTCACCTCCCAATGTCTCAATCAAGGACACCCTGCCAAGATTTCTCTCCTCTTTCTCGCACCATCAGTTTTTCCACATCCGTTGTGTGATTCCCATCAGTATACAAGCATAATGTTATTTCTCCCATCTAAAAAATAATGATACAGAAACAAAGTCCTTCTCTTGACCCATATCCCTTCCAGCCACACACTCTTTGCTCCCTTTAGAGTAACTTTTGGAAGGAGTGTCTCCAATTACACTCCTCTTTCTTATGCTCACTCCACTCTGCCTTCTGCCCCCACCACTCCAGCAATTCTCTCTTATCAAAGTGGCCTTTGCTTTGAGATACCAACATTCAGTTCTTCCTGCTCATCTTAGTTGGCCACTCAAGACATGGTTGGTCTTGACCTCTTGAAGCACCAGCTTCACTTGGCTTCCAGGACCTCACTCTCTCCTGATTTTCCTCTGCCCCTCTGACAGCTCTTTCCTAGGCAACACGGCTGCCTCTTTCCCTGTCCCTGAACACTTCAATGCTGCAGGACTTGGTCCTTTCCATCTGCTCTATCCACACCACTTCCTCAGTCTTCTCAGTCAGTCTCATGGCTTTAAATACCAACTATATGCTGATGACTGAGTTACTGATTTAATTTTTTACTTTGGGCTCATGCTGGCAAATGCTTTCCCCCCATTTCCATATGAATGTCTAACCATCCTTTCAGAAGTAACGGTCCAAGACTGAGCTCCTGATAGTCCCGCCCAAACCTGTTCTTCCCATAGTCACTTCACATCAACAAATGGCAATTCCATTCTTCGAAAGACTCAGGCCAGTAACTTTTGGCTTATCCTTGATTGCTTTTTCTTTTTCACCAGAACATATCCAAGAACAAATCCTATTGGCACTATTCACAAAATATATCTAGAGTCCTATCGCTTCTTTCCACCTCTACCTCCCTGGCCAAACTACCATCATTTCTCCTCTAGATTACGTGCAAGAACTTCCTAAGTGGTTTCCTCATTTCTGTTCTCAGCCTTGATAGTCTATTCTCATCATTGCAGGCAGAATAAGTCAATGGAAATTACATCTTGTAATACTTCTTTTCAAGATCTTCAAATGGCTCCCCTTCCAGGAAAAGCCAAAGTCCTGGCTATGTCCTACACGGCCCTCTACAATCTGGCCATCCACTATCTCCCTGACCTTATCTACCACTCCCCCTTCTCCCTCCACTGGTTTCTTGGGCCTTTTAGGGAAGCTCTCACCTTAGGGCCTTTGCATTTGCTGTTCCCTGGGAGATTGCTCTCCCCCCCAGCATCCGCATGGCTAAATCCCTCATCTCCTTCAAGTCTTTTTTCAAGTGTCACCATCTAGAGAGATGTCTCCTGACTACGCTTTAAAACTACAGCTCCCATCCTTGGTACTCCCTATTCCCCTATCCTGCTTTTTTTCTCTATTGTATTCCTTGGCACTTATAATCCTAACATACTACATAATTATTTATTTTGTTTATGGCGTTTCAGCCTCCTCTCAACTGTAAATGCCATCAAGATAGGGATGTTTGTCTGTTTTATTCTCTGATGTACCTCCAACAACCGGGCTATTGCCTGCACATACAGCATAACTATTGTTGGTTGTGCTGTTGATAAGTAAACTCAAAAAGAGCATCTCTGGAAATCACATGATCCCTAGATGCTCCAAAAACTAATTCTTCTCAAGTGGGAAATAAACTAATTCTCAGGCTAAATATACCTTTGCTATATCAAGATTATACAGTCCCAATCACAATAATAACAGCAGTAACTCTTATATGTATACAGTACTTTCCAATTTACAGAATTCTTTCTGCTGTGTAGCTGTATTTCATTCTCAGGACGATCTTAACTTGAAGAAGGCAGAGAGCGTCAATCCCATCTGACAGATGAGCAAGACAAATTTCAGGGCAGTTAGATACCTAGCTTAAGTGTCACCGAGACAGTGATTACAAAACTGGGATGAATTCAAGTCCTCTGACCCCAGGATTAGGACCATTGCTGCTATACCAGTTGACCTTTAAAAAAGTAATCTGCCCATCTCTGGTGTACTCAGATGAATAATGACAGGATCTGGGACCTCTCTGTCTTAATTTGGCTCTTGATTTATTCAACAAATGTTAATTGAGTACTTCCAGTGTTCTAATATTGTTCTAGACACTGGGCATACAGAAAAGGACAATACAGACCAGGACAAAGTTATGCTCTCATGGAGTCTATATTCTCAGAGAAAAGATGTCAATAAACAAATAAACATCCCCTAGAATACGTCAGGGGTGAGAGTGCTTTGAGGGCGAAAGGATAGAGACTGATGGGGAGAGAGCAGATGAGCTATGTTAGAGATGCCTGGTTACAGCTTATTAACATATTATGCGCAAATTCTTCCTCTGGCAGTGCGAGACACAGTGCTTCCAATTGTTGGGTGAAGGTCTACAAAACGTTATTTATTATACATGTGAATAACAAGATGGTCAAGATTCCCAGTGTAGATGCTAGGGAATGGGGGTGATATTAAAGCTAAATAAAACAAAGCCTAGCTGAGTTTCGGAAGATGGCGCTGGGACAACAAGCCCTACGTTAGAAGAACACAGATTTTGTTCATGACAGAATAGCTTTCTAACAAATGAGGCTGCCCAGCAATGAAACAGACTGGAAATGACCTCCCTGTCATGAAAAGCATCCAATAAGCAACTGAATGACCTCTGAAGTCTCTTCTAACTGCAAATTCAATTATTTTCCATTCTGTGGAGCTTCTCTGTACCCTAAGTCACCATTAGTTCCGGTATGTGATAGGGTGAGGACAGGCCCAAAAATCTGGCCAGAAACCATGTTTCTCTCACCAGCCCTCACAGAGGATGAGCAGTCACCTGACACATGTCCCTGGATCCTTCCAGCAGCAGCAAAGACTGACTCTTCTGCAAGGAGAGTTGGGGGCACAGCTTATTCTAGCCTGACCGTGCAGGACCTATCAGAGGCTCACATCTAAACAAGGTGCTCTGCCCAGGGGCAACAGGCAGGAAGGATGTCTTCACCAGTCATTCTATTCTCACTGACAGTTAGGTCACTAGCAATTATGAGAAGGAGAAGGACAAACTGTCCTGGACAGAAGACTGCCTCTTTGGTGACTTCTGGATTGGCAATGTTCACACTTCTGCAGACCTCCCTGAGACCCCAGCCTGCTCATAACATCCTTCGATGGCAACCACCCCACCTCCTTTGCCTTTCAGCCATTTCCCAAATCCTTCACTTCCATGGGCAAGCAGACCTCAGGGTGACTGTGTGCTGGCCTGGGCAAGACATCGTGGGACAGACACTGGCAACAACTACTATTACCCCCATTTATCTATCACTTACTGTGGGCAAAATAGTTCACTAAAAACTTTAGAAGGCAGGATGGGCTCTACCCTTTATACACATGCTGGGACATGCCTGCACAGTCTGACTAGCAGTGATGGCTTTTGCTTGCTGAGTGGTGTAGGCAGGTCAGCCAAGAGGTTTGAAGAGGTGGGAAAAGTGATGGAAGGGCAGCTGGCCAGGGTGGCTAAGTGCAGGGTGGAGGTGGGGGGTATTTTGTGGGAAGGACATGGAGAGGTGGGGGGCGGTTGATGGAAGAAGAGAGATGAGCCTGCTACCATAAGGGGAGAACCAAATTTCCTCTCCCTAGAGTTGGGTGGGACATTTTGGAAATTTTGGTGATTTATACTGTAGCCCCTGCTCTTTGTAAAATGTTTAGCAAAATCAACACCACTTAATACTTCAGGACTGGATCTGTGATTTTGCAGGGGCTGCAATAATGCACTGAGGCCCACGGTGAGAGCCAGGGAGTCAAAGGAGGTGCATTACAATGTATTCAATTATTTAATCCTCAAAAACCTGATAAGGTAGCTGTTATTATTCTAATTTTACAGTTTTTTGGGAGAGGGAGGTTACTAAAAATTAACTATAGATAGTCTTGCCAACTACAATGTAAAAAGAAGGGAGAGATTTTATACTTGTGAGCTGTCTGCTCTGACCCTGTGCCTTTAAATTAGTGAAAAGATGAATGTGGTTACTTCACTCAGTTCAAGGTCATCACTCAGGACCCTTCTTTGATTTGCTCCCCATCTTCTCCTGTTTCCCCCCAGTATCTCCTGATTCTGGACTTAGTCCTTCTTTTTACTCCTTTCATTGTCCTCTGGACCTGTCCACAGATCTCCTGTGTGGTCTGCAGAGTCCTGGCCTGCCTTGGGCAAGATCCCCAGAGTAATGCCGGCCTCTGCACGCAAACCCTGGCACTGGCCCACTTGGTAGCTGCAAGTGCCAGGTGAAGCCTAGCCCCTGTGTGAGTAAAATTGTAATATTTCCAGAATATCTCGCCTGGCTTTAGTACATATGCATATCAACAGGAGCTCAAGGGTGGAGAGAAGTATGGCTTTAGTGCATTTGCATCATTCCTCAGGGGTGGAGAGAAGTTCATCTCCATATCAGTGGGTAATACCTGGGCAACAGAGGGCTTATCTGTACCTAAGAGGTGAGGGGGAGGGCCAGTTTTGCTTCTGCTGGAGCAGGGGAGAAGGACGGCCCTGGACTGTAGTTTGTAAGCAATAAACGGGTTTTAAACTTTATTTCTCCCTTTGATTGATTTCGGTTTTTAGAGGTATTTTGCCCCGGAATTTCCTGTCCCTGGACTTACACCCTGGTTCTGCTCTGTCACAGCCCCTAACACAGTGCTGAGGGTCCCTTTGTACTCCACAAATTATTCAGTGCTGAGGGTCCCTTTGTACTCCACAAATTATTCGAGGCAGCATTTTGCAGTAGTTAAAACAGTGACCTCTGAAGCCAAAGCATGTGGGTCTGCATTTCTGCCCACCACCCCGTTGCTGTCTGGGTTGACACAAGTCACCCACCCTTTGATCACTAGCTGAGTGGGAATGATTAGAGCATTGCTGTAAGGACTAAATGAGGTAAAGCAAGGAAAGCCTTTAAAACAGCACCTGACACGAAGTAAGTGCTCCATAAGTGCTGGCTCGTGTGTTAGTTTGTAGGGTTTATTGAAGAGGATGAACAGAACCGGTCACAACACAGGCCAGAAAAATGCCCTGGCGTCAGGGACGTCAAGCTACTGCTCCCCCACTGCAGGAAGGGTGTCTATAAATGGTTCCATTTCCCACACAGGCCTTTGGGCAAGTGCCTCTGGAGAGAGTCAAAGCCTGTGGAAGGGAGGCTGAGAGGTCACCTACCTGACAAGTGGGGTTTTCTGTTCTCTTCCACATTCCTTTAATTTCTGAAGTTCAGACTTTACTCCAAAGCGGTTTCATACAATAAAAAAAATCTTCATAAGCAATGTCATTTCTTATTCCATTTTCCCTTTCCAGCTTTATCAAACACAGTGTGTTTCTGCATTTCGTTAAACAAACAAAAAATTGTTTTGAGCACAACAGACTGAACTAAACTAATTTGCATCTGAAAGAACTGTGTATGTGTAAATTACTATGGGTTGTGCTGAGAGGGAGATGGGAGCAAGTGAGGTGTGGTGGGCGGAGGCAAGGCCAGAGAAACAGTATGGAAGCCCCCATGGCAGATTGGCCGTGCTGGGAGGCTCCGCTCTGGAGGCTGTCCTCACCAGCTCCCCATCATCCCTTCTCCATCACTGCTGGAGCTCAATGCAACTACAGATGAAACCCTGAGGAACTAGTCTTAACAAAACAAGTGCAGCCAAGAAGAGCAAATTCTGCATGGAGAAGTCATTCGAGCCTCTTGTATGAATATTCAGAGCCACAGGATTTACAGGGCAAAATGGGACACTGGGCTTAAACATTCCCCAAGGGGTTCAGAGGGGTGTTCTTTATTCACTACATTTAAATGCAAATGACAACAAAACTACATGACAATATACCTTGGAAAGTTGATTTAAAACTGCCCCTAGGGAAGGTAAAGGGACCAAGAAGAGGGATTTTAGTTTAATTTTCTACAGAGGTTAAAGTCAGGCTAAACGGAAACTTAGAACTCAAATGCTACTGCAGGAGCCATCCTTGCCACCAAACAGTGTTTCATTACTTTCCTCCTCCTATGAAGAAATGGACCCAAAAAAATTGCTATTTCTTTTTTCGTTTATCAAAAACATCTATACCCACCAAGCCGGACTCCTGCTGATCATATAAGCTTACCTCACCAAACTGGTAATAATACAAGCATAAGCCCAGAAACTTGAATTTAGCCTATGCTATGTTGAGGGTAAATGAATATGCTTAGAAATACCGGAAATAATTCCCAGATTCTTATGCTGATTTATGAGAAACCCTGGTTGTTCAGAGCCCCCAGGTTGGGAACCACTGATGCGGGAATATCTTCTAACACAGTCAGGGCTTTGAACAACAACGTGGGATAAAGAGCTGAATGTTGCATGCCATAGAAGAATGGCCCATTGTGTCCAGTGGGAGGTCCACACTCAGCCACCAAGGCTCTACATGAAGTGAGAAGGAGGGGCAAGGTCACAATTCCCTTGCTTTAAAGGCCATGATGAGGTTAAAATGTCACCCACTGTTGACCAGGGTAGAGGTATTATTGTATCTGTTCAAAATGGAAATTAGACATTTTCCCCATGCAAGCCCCACCTGCTGCTCAAACTTTCAAGCAAACAAACACGAAATGCGGAGGAGAAAGATCCAGGTCATATAGACAGAGAAGTAATTATGTTCTAGCTGAAAGGATCTCACCTTGAAACAGTAGGATGTCTGGTATTTGCCTCAAAAGGATATAGGGCAGGGGTTGGGGGGTAGGGGGTAGGGGTGACCCTTACCAGCATGACCCCTCCCTTATATCAATCACCCTATTTACAGATGAGAAAAGAAAGGTTAAAGGAGAGTATCAATGAATCAAGATTGGCAATGGACTGATTATTACTGAAGTTGGGTGACAGGGACATGTCTGGGTTCATTATGTCATTCTGCTTGCTTTTGTGTATGTTTGGAAGTTTCCACAAGGAAATGACCTTTTTGTGAATTGTGTTTTTAAAGATTCCACCTGTCCAATTTAAATGTGATACTGTCCACCTTTATTGGGTCAGTCACCATTGCAGGGAACAAGAGCATTTTTGCCACTCTCAGGGGAGCTCTGGTAATAGAGCAATGCCAGTAGCATGACCATGAGGGGAAGAGCCAGACAAGATGGAAAGAAAGTTCAGAGTGCAGTCCCCAAAACAGGACCTTCAGACACGGACAAGAATTAATTTGGAGCACTCAACAGAATCCATTTAACAAACAACAGCCCCTGCAATGAAATATCAAGAAACTTGAAAGTTCAAAGTTCAGAGACTTCTAGTCTCAGCCCTCTCCGGAAACCTGCAAAATTTCTTTCTCATTCTCAGGGCAGCAAGTGAGCTAAACATGTGCATTGGTCTGCAAAGTTCCAGAATTTACCATATCTTGATGAAAAACCAGTCTTTTTTTTTTTTTAACTAGGCAGATTTTTAAATGAATTGGACTACTTTAGCAGCTTAGTCCACCACATTGATTGATTATTCAGAATGTCAGGACATTTTAGCATGCAGGTAGCCTTAGACTGCCTTACCTAATTCAGCGAGGAAGGACCATAATAATGGGAACATCCAATAAGCTAAGCTCATTAATAGATAAGACAGCACACATCAGGCCATATCAGAATGATGCATCATGAGCTGGAAATAATATTAAAAGAGGGATATAGACAATAAAGATATGTTCAAAGAAATTAGCTAGGATATTATGAAGACAAGAAACAGCAATGGATGTCCAGCTGAAGGAACCAGGGCCTGTTAAGCCCAAAGAGAAGACTTGGGTGGAGGACAGAGTTGCTGTCTTTGGCTATTTGAACGTTTTACAAGTAGAAGACAGATTAGACTTGCTCCATGGATCTCAAGGAAAAGAACTAGAGCCAACAAATGAAAGTGTCAGGAAGACCAGTATCAGCTCAGTAGAAGGAACAATCTTGAAAAAAAGTAAAACTGTGCCAACTATTACTTGGCTGCTTTGGAAAACAGTGCATTCCCTGGCCCTGGAAGATCGCAAGCAGAGTTTGGATGAACACTTGTGACGATGCTTTAAGGGGGAATTCAGGACTGTGTGAGCATCTGCATGATTTTTGAAATCTTCAAATGGAGATTCTGTCATTTCTGAAGATGAAACTTAAAACTGACAAACTAAGGTTTTCTGTTCAGTTTGCTTGAAGGCAAGCAAATAACATACAAAGCTTTCCTTTGCCAGGTGCCATGTACATACAACCTTTTTTCAAACTGTGAATACATAAAAATAAAAATAAATTCTGCCACCCTCAAACCTACTTTTGCCCCACTGAGAACCATTCCTAGATGTACCATGCATGTGACTGGAACATCCAGTGGACAGTTCCAGGACTCACCTTCATCCTCCATACATTTCTCATTCCTGCCAACTTAAACATACTCAATAGCTCCCAAACATAACTTGTAGGTTCCCACAGTGCCCACAGCCTCTGAGAAGGCTATCCTCTGGGATAGGCTTCAACTCTAGGATGCAGGAGCCTTCCTATCTGGAGAGAACAATTATCTCAATTTTGAACTCCTTGAGTGTTTGCTATTTGTTCTATACTCTGACTGTCATGAATCTGTTTTCCTGTATTTACTGGTTCCCAAATTCTTCTCTGATTTTTAATCACCTATTTTGCTTAATCTTTGAGATTCTGAATATTCCTAACAGTTCAATCACTCCTTCATTTGCTAAACATTCATGTATCTCATGTGCCTAGAGCACTGTGGTAGGCACCTTAGGAGATATAAAAAGCCATATGACCCTGACAAGGGCCTACATCTGATAGAGAACATAAAACATGGACATAAATAGCTACAACCCACAGCACAATGTGCTAAGTGCTATAAGAGAGGTATAAACCAAGTGTTATTTGAGTTCAGAGGGAGGTGAGATGCTGCAGAAAAATGAGATGTGACTGCAAGAGCAGTGTGCTTTTGCACTGATGCAATTGATGGGCTATTTTTTTTAATCCTTAAATATAAAATATATAAAATATCAGATTTAAAGAAGGAGGTAGCTGTGAATCAGGAAAAGCATGTTCTAGGAAAGCAGATAAACATCCAACATTAGCCAGAGGGGCTAATCAACGTCCAATGTAAACCAAACACTAGAAAATCATCCCCATTGTGAACATGGTCATTTACTCAGTCAGCCAGAAAAATTACAATTATGAAATTGAAACTATATTTGCTACTTAAATGACTCTTTTTAGAGATTCAGTTTGGACTGAAAATTGTTCATTAAAGAGTTCCTCTGGGTAATGAATTTTAACTGCATTTCGTATTTTTAGAACCCTTTAGATTCACTCCCCATTCCAACCCCCAGAAGTAGAGTTGTATCAGTGGGGAAACTTTCTGTAGACACAGACGGTAAATAATTTAGGCTTTGCAGTCCCCACAGTTTCTGTCACAACTGCTCAACTCTGTTGTTGCAGTGTGAAAATAGCCATAGACAATACATACATGAATGTGGTTGTGTGCCAATAAAATTTCAGTTATGAATACTAATTCTGAAATTCATAGATATTCATGAATCATAAAATATTCTTCTTCTTTTACTTTGTTTCAACCATTTAAAAATGTAAAGCCATTCTCAGCTTGCAAGCCATATTCGGCCAGCATGACCCCTCCCTTATATCAATCACCCCATTTACAGATGAGAAAACAAAGGTTAAAGGAGAGTAAGTATATTCCCAAATCAATAGCAATTCAGTTTGTTAATTTCAGTTTACTAATTTTATATAGAGAAATAATGAAACAAAATGAAAAACCAGGACATTTATCCACTCTTTATCAACATTATTTACAGCGTGGGGAAATCATGTATTATCCATAAACTTTGATTTCCTGGGGCATAACAAGTAAATAATTTTCACACTGTGCTTAGCAAGATTGGTTCACGGTAAATGAAGCAATTATGGCTTAAATTTATGTGTACAATATTTTACTGTCTTTCTTAAATGGTTAACAGTTTCTAAGTTTTAAAAAATTGCCTTATTTTAAAGATCCTGTAGTTCATGTGATGAACCACATACTGCTATTTATCAGCATATAAATATTTCAAAAGAAATATCAACAGTTATTGATGTAGTTTAGTCTCTGTGCTCCACAGAATGAGTGTTCCTCCTCTCTGTGGGTACCAAGATGAAGGGTTAGAAAAATGTTGAAGAGTAAAAAATTGGGAAACCAACTCCCCAATGGAATGTCACTTATGTGTGGATATAAAATGATCTAATAGTAGATTTCAACATCATGGAAACCCATAGTTTTACAGGAAGAGCAGAAATATACCGTTTAAGACTTCCAAAGAGGATTAGAGCTTAAAACAAGTGTGGAGGAAAAAGTTATCCATGGTCTTTATTCTTCAGACAATTAAGCCCATGGGAAAAGAGGCAGGCACTTGATCCAAATTCTACAAAATCATGGAAGATCAACTTAGGGTGAAATGAATTCACCAAATCAGAGAATACTTGAGCTACAAGGGGCCATCCCGCTGAGGTACAAAAGGACGTTTAGAACCTAGTGAGAACAACTTGCCATCAGGGAAGTGGTTGGTTGTTCAATTGCTTGCTTGTCTGGGTGTGTTGTACAGCAGTATGAATTTTCACTTATATATTCCTTCAGCAGATATGGCTTGTACAAAGTGCAATGGTTTCCTTTCAGAAAACAAAAATAAATGAACAAATAATATCATGAAAAACAAAAAAAAGAAAGGAAAAGTCCTCCTTATTCCAAAGAATGATGCAGACATAATAGCTTTAAAATAGATAAAATCACCATGGCAGATCCCTCTTAAAGGAAACATTGACATTAGGGTTGCAAGCCAATCTGAAACATACTCCTTTGCCCATCATCCTTCAAGGGCTCTAAAGATCCTGGGGAAAGTCTGAACCTTTGGGCACTGCACTTCCCCCAGGTCCCTGCTGTTTTCTGGCTCCCTCATTTCCCGTCCTTCCCTGTCCCCACCCGCATTCTAGTCATCTAGCAAGCTCCTTGGAGATTCTGTAATGTGCCATGCCATTTGGGGCCTTTATACATACCCTGCTCTTGTCCAGAATGCCATTCTCCATCCTATCCACTGGGCAGCTCCAATTTTCAAGCTCACACTCACTAATAATACCTTCGTTGATGGCCCTCCCACCATATCTAGAGTGATAACTTCTCCCTCCAGAATCCCACTTTACCTCATTCTCGCCTCTTTTATAGCACTTAGGACTTGAACTGCTATGTTTAGTTTGTTTATCCCTTCTACAGATGATGATCAACCTGAGGCTTGGGAAGGAGTGCCTTTAATTTTCATACCCCTGAGGCCTAGCATGGTGCCTGAGCACATTCACAGTTTAATAAACATTTGTTAAGGGAATCCATGGTCACTGAGTCCTTTCATGACTCTACCCTTCCTGACACAGAGAGAATATAGACTCCAGGTAAGGATGGTAGGTAATTCTAATATTTCATTCATTTACTCATTCAACAGACATTTAATGAGCACCTACTATATGACAAGCACTCTTTTAGGAGCCTGAGAAACATTTGTGAGCAGTGTAGGTAAAGGCCCCTGCCCTTGAAGTGCTCACTCTAGCTAGGGAGACAGACATTAAACAATAAACATGACATATAAGGAAATGACCTGCTTTGTTAAATGGTGATGAGAGGTAAGGGGAAAAGATATACAGAGAGGGATAAGGAGGACTGGGGGTATGTGAGCTGTGATTTTAAATTATGTGATCAGGGGAGCAGGACCTGCAAAATGAACAATGAGAAGATTACATTGGAGCAAAGACTCTGGGGAGGATGAGTTAGACATGGGGATGTGTGGGAGAAGGGCATTCCAGGCAGAGGGAACATTCAGTACAAAGACTATAAGGCCCAAGCAGGGAGGTCAGTGGCACTGGCTAAGAATGAGATGAAAGAGGTGTGTTGGGACAAGAGGGTGACAGGGACAGGTGGCAGATCATGGAGGCATTGTAGGTCATTTAATAACTTTAACCCCGAATAAGATAGGGAGCCACTGGAAGATTTTGAGCAAAGGAGCAACATGATCTGACATAGATCTGGTTTACATTTTTAAAAAAGATTGCTTTGGCAATTCTTGAGGCCAAGGGTAGAAGCAGGGACATCATATAAGCAGCCACTGCAATAATTTGGATGAAAGATACCAGCGGCTAGTACCAGGGCTGTAGTTGGGGAAAAAACGGTTGGTCGTAGTCGTATTTCCTAGATCCAAAAACATTTGCTGACACAGATGGGATGTGCAAAGAGCAGGATCAAGCACTAGTGCAAGGTTTTTGACTCAAACAACTGGAGCAAGAGAAGAACTATAAGCATTTAGTCTCACCTAAGGGCTATACTTTACTCATGTTCCTATTGTCCAGTAGATTAAATGAGGTTAATATGTAGCAGCATGGCTACCCATGTGGAGGCAATATAATGCAGGAGAAAAAGAAAAAGAGTGCGATTTAGCTGCCACCACTTCCAGCCCCTGAGTCTTGCTCCTTTTCTACCTCCTCTTCGTATCCCCTTATCCCAACATTACAAGAATGTTCCTGGCTGGCTCACTTGTCCGGAACTAAAGAGAACCATGCAATAGATTTAATGGAAAACAGTGTAATAGTTAAAGAAGCTCAAATAAGGTAGCTCCATTATTAAAATGATAATGGGAAAGGTGATGATGCTGGTAGTGGTTATAACATTCACCTTTGCTGCAGAGTTCATAGATCATGGAGATATTGTGAGATACAAAAGGAGGAGAGAGGTAATGTCAGGAGGATGGCCTTGGTCACACCATGTAAGCCACAGAACACATCTTTTTGGGCTAAAATACTTCTGAGGCTATCTGCCAAACTATACCCAAAAAATGAAAATGTTCCGTGTAATTGAATCCTTAATATTGGAAAACCTCTGGCAATGGAAATCTTGCTTCCTGATAAACTAAAGCTGCATTTACATATATTGAGATATGGAACATATCCATAAGTAAAGTTATGTAATTCTCTACAAAATAAATTCCTATATCCCTGTTCTCGGTCTGTTATATCAATCCTTGAGAATTATTTTAACTGCTTTTGTTTAACCAAAATTTGCATGCTAAATATTGTTTTCAAAAATCTAGTGTTGAAAAAATATTTAATGCATTCCTTTGTGTCCTTAGGATCTTTTTGAGACATTCAGGATGATTTGAAAACTTTTTGAAAATGAATGAGACCTCCATGGGGATGGTAGTATAGCACAGAGAATACAGTTAATGATCCTGTAATATCTTACTATGTTGAGTGATAGTGACTGCACTAGAAGGGGTGAGGATTTAATAATATGGGTAACTGTTGAAACACTGTGTTGTATAATTGAAACCAACATAAGATTGTATATCAATGATACTTCAATTAAAAAAATGAATGGGACCACTATTAGAAACTGTGTATTTTATGGTATCATTAAGCATTGATTAAGCAAGTACTGCATACAGAACACTGTATTGATGGCTGAGAGGACAATGACTTTATAAATTTAGACTTGAATCTTTCTAAAGAAGCATTTTCAAAACTGAGTTTTCATTCTCTTTCCCAGTCACGCATAGACTACTTTCAAAGTTATCACCTATAAATAGATAAATAATGGGAAATATAGATTATCCATCTAGTTTTGCATTTTCTTGTCATGTTGAGGCAATTTCTAACAGAGTTCCAAACTTGAGAGTTGGCAGGTTATGTTTTTTAGTTTGCCTTCAAACTTTAGGCTGGTCACTTGACTTGGTCTAACATTGGAAAACTGTAGAAATGTTACTCTTGAGATTCATAACATTTTTTAAAGGATGTTCCTACTAAGCAATAGCTCAATTATTTCCTAAGAGGCATATGAACTTCCTAATGCTGACAGTTCTAAGCATAAAGACTTAGAAACATAAAGTAAAATCAAATAAAACAAAAAAAAAGAAGAAAACCTGAAATGAACCCTTATTTCAACATTCTTAGAACATCAACCTTCTTGGTTATATCCTGTTGTTTGGTTTGGGATGAATACTAGATGGCAGATCTACCCCTCATAGCTGTGTCCACCTGAGGCTTGATTGATTGTGTCAATCAATTCAGCAGGAGAAAGTAAACCAAGCCACCTGTTCGTGTGAGCAAAAATGTCTAAATTTTCTTTTTCAGTCATTATTCATGTGTTATGAGCAAACACAGCTCCTGCCAATGAAACTGCCATAATTGATACATGAGTTTCCATTAGTGGACCTTTAAATTACCAGTGAGTTAGAATTCCCAAGCAGTCATATTATATAATAATATATAGCCATCCTCATTGTGACAGGCAAATTCTGGAATGGTCTTTTGAACTATATTAACTATTACCAAATTCACAGCCTCAACATTAAAAAAGAGTCTACTTTTGGGCCTTGTTTTTTTTTTCTCCCCATTTTGTACTTCTAAAAAATCCAGCAAACCCTTTTAGATCTTATTTTCATAATGTTAATGAATTTCAATATCTTTCTTGCAGAAAGGATATACTTCATTGTGATCGATTCCCTCAATTCCTTCATGTTTTATGGAGAAACTAATTTGATCAGTTCTTTCTTACTTTTCTATTTAAATTTGTTCTGTGATTTTCCCAGTGGTGGATTTACTGACAGACATAGCAATATAAGTGCAAAGAAAGTTATACTGAAATATAATCTTTACAAATCTAATAACTAAGAAACAAAAAGCTTCTAGCAGACAAGTAATGACTCTATAGTATCTTACTACACGAATAGACAGTGACCTCAGTGGAGGGGCTGAGGACTCGACAATATGCGTGAATGTTGAAAACACTGCGTTGTTTATGTGAAACCATCATAAGATTGTATATTAATGATATTTTAAAAAAATTCTAGCATCACGTGATCTTTTGTAATAAGGAAAACCCAGGAAATAGAACATCATTAGTTCATGTATTCATCCCTGAAAACACTTTAGTTACAGTTAAGTATATAGTTGTCAAATATCTCTATCACAAATATCAATTTTTGATGTTTCTACAGCCACAAATAGGAATAATATTAACTCCCTTTGAAAAGGGAAAAGCTAATTATAAACATTTTACAAATATTGAGAACTCTACAAGTACTACATTACAGAGATGAAGAATTTTTAGTTCAGAAGGCCATTTCTCTTTTTTTTTTATAGTCTTCTCTTTTTTCTTTGGCAAGCAATTGGATTTCAAAATACAAGAGCTTTATTAAAGGTGCCTGATTTGAAAGTTCTGCTTGGGTCTTAAAAAAAAATTTCTATTACAAATTTCAGGGACCTCAAAGAAAGTGCAATATTTTATTGCATTAATCATTTCTGTATTGTTAGGGAGAAAACCTTTAAAGCCATTTAAAAGGAGAAAATAGTTCATGGATAGCCAGTTCCTATAGGGATGGAAGAAAAGCTCTTACGGAAATATTTAGGAGTCTCATTTAGCTGATGGCCATTTTAATTTCAATCTGCTGGTCTATGTCTGAAGGAAATAAGAGTTCATAGAATTATGCAGTCAGAAGATTAGTGAGCACTTCTTCCTGCCTTTGGTATAGTTCAAAGAGCTTTACAGGAGGATTCAGGAATGTGGGGTTCAAGTCTCAGCTCTGCCACCCACTCTCCATTTCACTTAACCCATGTAGGAAAGTTGCTTAGCCTCTGAACATGGGTTTCTCATGTGTAAAATGAAGATAAGGATGCCTTTCATGTAAACTCATAATTAGGAACCAGTGATATAATATATATGACAAGGATTGGTAAACCAGAAACTATTCTACAAAAATAAATTACAAAATTTATCATGAGTTAAGACATTCCCACAAAAGATTCTACAAAAAAATAGTTTAATATGTATTTTGTGTTCTTGTTCTTGTTTCCTTTTCATATGTACATGTGCTAAATTCATCATTAAGTTATAAGCTCCTTAAAGCCACAGGGAGCACACAGGATCCTCTTTCCATACTGCTTTCTGGATTACATGTAACTAATGGACTCAAAAGGCTTTGTTGAAAGATAGTCTTTTTCTTCAGCTCCAATATCAAGCAAGTAGGCCTATTGTCAAACAGTTTCCTTGCACCTATTTCATGTCTAAACCTCCCTGCTATAATCCATGCCTATTTCCATATATGCTATCTCTAAGCTCAGGGAGAACTGGCAGGTCAGCATCAACTTAACAAAAGCCTTTTTTACTGTTACCAAACTTTCTGCAGCTGCAAAATAGACTCCTTGGTTCTCAATCTAAATCTATCCCTCTTTCAATCCAAAACAAGTGGAATTAACTACACCCTTAGTCCCAGAAAGAAAGGAGCAGTACCTGCTGGCTCACTAAAGATTCCCAGAGCCAAGGATTTCCAGAGGAGAGTCCATCCCTGCCTGAGGGGAATAACGTACATCAACATAAAATGGCTAGAGGAAATAAGGGCAGAGAAAAAGGACAGGGATGAAGACAGCAGAATCCAAAGAAAGATGAAAGTAGTGTTCCCAGGGCACAGATACTCCTTTAGAAGACTGATGAGATGCTCTTGTCTGCTTAATGCTTGGACAAAAGTTCTTATTTAATAGGTAAGTTCGCATTAGCTCCTAATAAAATATTTTTAAAAGCTGAACGGAGGGTGAGAAAGGGAAGCATTACCTCTCAGTCTCCCTCTTGTATCCTATAAATGTGTCCTGATGCACCGTCTACTCAAAGTAGTCTATATTCTTTTCGTGAGGTTTTTAATAAGCAGGCCCAGTTTAATGCACCTTTTAGGTTAGGAGGATTATTTTTAGTCTAAGCCATCTCGCGCAGTCGTTACCGATGTGATGTGGCTTTCACCGAACAGCCCTAGTAAGGCTCACGCAATCCTCAGGCTCGGAGTAAACACGTGTGCCCAGAGCGAGTGCCTGTGCGCCCTGCGTTTCAGCACCGCCGCCTCTGGACAGCGCTTGGCTGGCCTGCCGGGTCAAGGCCTCCTACCGGTGTCATCCATCGCCAGCCTACGAGCTCTCCTCCTTGTTTCCCTCAATGCCAGAAAAATACACCCCCAACTTCCAGTCTCTCCTCAATCCTGCTTCTCGAGTGACCTCCGTGTCCCTCCCTCAGTCTAAACGCGCACGCCCCCGCGCCTTTGGGTCCTACAAGAGCGTGAGCGAAGCCGCTTCGCTCACCCACCGGCGGCCCGAGATCTCCGACAGGCATCGATCACCTTTCCCTTTCCCCTGCGGAATCCCAAACCAGCAGCCAGAAGCCCCCACGTTCTCCCTCTCTCTCTCCATGCCCAAACGCCTCCAAGAAACAAACGCGTTGATGTACCTCCGCCGCTCCAACTCACACACACTCACACACACATACTCGCACACCGCAAGCCTTCCGAATGTCATCGCCGCCCTGGGCAGAGAGAGCCTCAGCCAACTTGGGCCGCGATCCATCAACACCAGCTAGCGAAGAGCCTGCAGCGGCCTCCCCGCCCCTCCCCCTCCTGGGCAGCGGGTCCCGGCAGCCAAGCCCAGGCCGGCCAGCGCCCCCCACCCCATTCACTCAGTCGTGCACCTCGAACGTTCGCCCTGAGCCGCCAGGAACCATCAGCCAAACCCTAAATCAATCTCACTGACGCCCCAACCCCTTCACCGGTGTGCATGCAGTGTGTGAATGTGTTTTGTGTCTCCGAGACATGTACACCATTTAACTCCTTTGAGCTTCCAGCCCATCCTAAACAAACAGCACGTTATCTCCACGCCTCGTCTAATCCGCTCCCCAGCCTCTGCCCCCATTGCGATTCTCATCAGCCAAGTAGCCAAACTACCGCACACCTCACCCCAGTTCCAGAACCTCGACCGTCCACCCAGCCCAAACCAGCGCTCACCTCGGACCCCTCCCCTCCCCCACCTCCTGGCCCCTTGCGATCATGGTCTGGCCGGAGCAAGTGACGCCTCTGAAGCGCAGTCTGCGTCCCTTCCCGGGACCCGGGAAGAGAGGGGCTGACCTCCCATCAGCGGGATCAGCTGGCGTACCCTTCCGCAGGGCCACACGCCTCACCGTTGAGTCGCCCTGGTAAACACAGGTGCCAGGGAAAGGAGAAAGGAGGAAGCAGCCACCGGGGGTGGGCGGGAGGACTCACCGAACATCTGAATGTGCCCTTTGGTGATGGGATTAAAGCTGCCGCAGGCAAGCAAAATAACGTGGGTTTTGGTGGTCTCAGTCATGGTGTGGGTGGGTCTCCCGCTCTGGTCCAGGAGTCGCCTCTCTTTTTGTGTCTCGATATGTCTGCAGAGGGAGAAAAGAAGGCGAGGCTCCGGCGGTGGATGCTGTGGACTCCAAGGAGCCGCTCCAGACGCAAACCGCGTCACTCCCCGCCTCTCTTTAACGCTTGCAGCTCCGGCAATATCTGGGGCTGCCTTTGTATGGCTCTGCTCTGCCCTTCTCGTCTCTTTTTAGTTTCTTTCGCGACTCTCGATCTGGTTCCCCACCCTTCCCTTTCTCTCGCCCCCACTCCACCTCACTCCATCACACTCCCTTTCTTAGTGTTGATCTACAAGGCAGAGACATGGTACCCAAGCCCAGAACTATGAATACTTATAAAGCCTGGTGTGAGCGCTCTCTCTTACCTCCTGATTTAGTTTTCCTCCCTCACTCTAACATTTTTCCGTCCACCGCTACTTTATCTAACATTTCCAACAAAAATGTGTGATCTTAAGATTTACTTTCTTTCTCCCTTCCTTAAAATTTTTCTCTTTATGTGATGATTTTGAACAACTGAACTCGGTCCAGATCTTGACCTAGTGTTGCCAAAAAATCTGGAGAACCTGAATCTTTCCCTAGTATACTGGTCCTTTGACCAGCATTGAACGTTGAAGCAATGCTATCAGACTGGGAGAACACGGATGGGGCAGAGTTACTGAAACTGTGTTAGAAAACTATTGTGATTTTACATAAGCTATCAAAGGTGAGACAAAGATTTACCCATTCAATGTGTTTCTTGAGTGCTCACTATGTGTTAGGCTCTGTTATAAATCCTACTGAGAAAGCAAATTCCCTGTCTTCATCAAGTTTTACATTGTGCTGCAGGAAAATAGATTATAAACAGAGAAGGAAAATATTAGATGGCACTTGTGCAGTCCACAAAGATTGAATGCAAATTCACCCTATGTCTGAACAAAGGGTGAGTGAAAGAGAGGGGACTACTATAAATGGGAAAGTTAGGGAGAGCCTTTCTGGGGAGGTGAAATTTAAACTGAGACCTAAATGACAAGGAGTTGCTAGTACAACTATTTTGGGACAGGGAAGGGTTTATTTTCATTGTTTCATAATAATTATTACTATGATTCTTTCACTTTATAAAAGTGAAAGGTGGCCAGTGTAGTGTATAAGTGGGGAAATGCTAGGTGAGAAGAACGGACTAGTCATCAGGACCAAATCAAGTAGGTTTGGAGTCGAGGGTAGGTTTGGATATTTTTCTGATTGGGATAACTTAGAGAAGAATAACAAAAGGAAACCACTGATGCTTTTACAAAGGGGAGTGATAAGTAATTCACATTTTTATAAGCTCACTCTGGCTGCTAGGTGGAAAATGGGAGGGCAAGGAAAACATTTAGGAGATTCTGCTGGTTGCATACTTAGGCAAGTGGAGTTGTCCCAGACTAGGATTTGTGGAAGTGAAGCTGGTGAGCAGCAGATGAGCTCAGGCTACGTTTTGCCGATAGAGATTATGGGCTTTGCAGAAGAGCTGAATGTGGATGAGGGAAAGAGAAATCTAGGAAATTGGCTAGAAATGTGGCTTAAGCAAATGAGGGGACTGACTGAGACTGAGGAAGGTGGGGAGAGGAAGTTGGAGGGATGGCCAAGTGTTCTTTTGTGATGTAGCAGATAAACCTAATAATTCTTTTTTTAAAGACTTTTTAAAAAATTGAGATACAATTGACATATAACATTGTATTAGTTTTAGGTGTACATAATAATTCTGAACTTAGAGATCCACAAGTACAAATATTTACCTTTCTTGCTTCAAGATTCTTGGATAAACCGCTACCCTACATTAGCAGGCTGGTCATTGTTTCTTATTGAAGAGCATGTAGTAGGTATACAGTAAATGTTTGTTAAATTACACTGAATAGCAAATCAACCCTAATGTGCATAAAATTTCTACTTTAATTACACCTAAGAATTGATGTATATTTATAAATGAGGTTTGCATCTACCTTGACATGGGATGCAGATTAGGGGGGTAGAAAGAGCAAGAGATGTTAAAGGGAGGCTGACATGTGTATGAAACTCTGACTCTAACTGGGCAATTAACATAATTACAGTTAAGCAATAAATATTTATTGAGTGTCTGCCATGTTCCAGGTACTTGACTTGGGGGCTATGAACAAAACAACGTCCCTGCTTTAATACAGCTCACATTCAGAGGGGAAAAGAGGCCATAAAAAATGAATAAACATAATGGTAATAGATACCATAATGAAAAATAAAGCAGGATAAGAAGAAAAGGAAGGGGAAATCCTCCCTTATTTTAGGTGGTCAGGGATGGCCTCTCTAATGGTATTTGAGCAGGGACCTGAAGGAAGTGAAAGAATGTATCATTTGAATATCAGGGGAAGAGCACACCTGGCAGAAGAGCAAATGTAAGGTCTTAGGAGCACAAATGCTTGGGAGTGTTCAGCAGAAAAGAAAGGAAGTGGAAAGTGGTGGGGGGCAGATCAGAAAAGTAGGACAAATTTATGGGGCCACAGAGGCCCTGGCTGGGGCTTTGTTTTTTTCACTGAGAGAGACAGGAAGTCACTGGAGGGTTTTGATGGAGAGAAGTGACATGAGTTGCCTGACAATTGAAAAGTACCAGTTTGGCAGGAGAAACAAGTTTTGGAATCATGGGTATAATTTTATATTTAAGACCAGAGGATTAAGTAAGGCCACCTAGGGAGTAGCAGAGATATAAAGAAGAAAAAAGGCGGTGAGATTCAGACCTGGGGTACACAATTAATAATATAGGTAGCATTCATTGGGTAGCACTAGAAGCCCAGGCACTGTAAGCGAGTTACAGGTGCTAATTCATTTAACACTCACAATAACTCTATGACTTCATGTAATTTCATGTAATTTTATTCCATTTTAGAAATGAGCGAAGAACAGAGAAATAAAGTAACCAGTCCAAATTCAGACAGCTGGTATGTATGAAGCCTGATTTTAATCCTAGTAGTTTTGATTGAAGGTCCTGCTCTTGATCCAAGGCTACTATCTCATCTTGTTTCACTGCTATGCTACGCTAACTGCACGTAAAATGAAGACAGCTATACCCACCAGGAGATGTGAAGGTTACCGGTGATTTATGTGAATACCTAACTTATTGTAGATGGCTAATAAGTGATAACTATTTTGTAAATGAGAGAATATGACTTCTTAACAGAGGTTTGAAAAGCAGAGAGAAATGTCTTACCAAGCCTTCAGGTTTTCCCTTCTTTACCCAGGAAAAATGGAAAAGTAGGCAACAAAATTCAGTATAACTTGCTATGGAATGCTGGATACTCACTCAACTCTACAAGTCAATTTTAATAAAAAATACCCAACTCAAAATTCCTACACAGAATAGTGGTCAGTAAATATTTATGGACAGACTAAGTATAAAAATCTGTCACCAGTCCAGTACCCTGAGAGTAGCAATGAAAGATGAATTTGTAATACAATGCAATAAATATGTGTTCAGTCATACGTTTTCAGTCTTCTAGGTTTATATCTTAAATAATGGCTTAAATTTTACAGATTAGATTAATTGGGTATGATTCTAATTATCTATTGTAATTTCTTTATGTTTATATCTAATTTGTGTATCAACAAAGAGCGCTCTGGAATTGGAATACAAAGCATGGAGAGCAAGTCTCTGTTCTGCCACTTGCTAATTGTATGGTTTTGGGCAAGTCATTTATTGCTAAGGCTTTATTTTTCAACTGGAGATACTAAAATATATGTGCCCTGTGTACTTTACAGGGATGTTATATGGATCAAATAAGACCATGTGTGAATAAGTGGCTTTTTCAAAAAAGCACATTGCGGCTTTAGGTCAAACTCCACAGTTGTTACAAAGAAAATACCTCTTGTTTTTAAGTGCTTTGCTGTTTCTATTAATGGATTTGTCAAGGATGTTTCTGGAAGTTCCAGTCTTTGAAGGTAATAGCTCTACGAATGTGCCAATAGTGTATAAATCAACCAATGAGAACAAATAGCCAAAAACATGCTAACAACAAATTTATTTTCAATGAAGATTCCAAGGTTAGCTCATAAGATACAGAAATAGAAATGTCAGCTCTTGCAAAATACATGCACCTTAATATATATAGTGATCTATTGTCAGTGGTGCTTATTTTAACTCAGGTAATATAATTTGGTCTAATATTTCAACTTTCCAACAGCTGGATAATTGGTTTAGGCTGAAAACGAACCAGAGTCATTCTCCCAGAGCCTAAACCTTGCAATCTGCTCCAGCCAGTTCAGTTTCCAAATGGTTTAAGGCAGACAGTCCAGCCCAGAACTTTCCTTGTTTTAAACACCTGTTCTGATAGGCAGGCTTAAATGTCTATTGGGTCCGATTTGAAATGTTCATATGTAAAGTTTAGCAGAGTGGGTCTGTATGCTCACTTACCTCCCTGTGTACTTAGGCCAGACTGATCTTCCATTTGCATCACAAATCAAGGTGAATCCATTGCATGTTTATGAAACTAGGTTGCAAAGTAAATCAGGGATCATCATTTATAGGAAGAGTAAAATGACACATACAAAGATATGGCTCCCTTAGTTCCTGGGATCAAGCCAAATGTTGAATATTTATTTTATGTTTCCTTAGCAAACATTTTATTCTGAGAAAACCATAACTCTTTGGGATTCTCTGTAGTTCTCTACATTTGTGTAGTTCTCTCTCCTTTGCATTCTCCATTTCTCTTCAAGATCAGCATCTTCAGAGACATAGCTAAAATGATTGGCGTCACTCTCCCCAACTTGCCCACCAGTAAGTACTTTTACATCCGTGGAGTGAAAAATGTCCCTAGGTCAAGATTCTCCTTCCTAAATCCCACACATCTCACTCAGACTTATTATTTCTCTAGTTATTCAAATCATATTTCACAAATGAAGGAAGTTTACAAAATTTAAAACCTGATTATCAGTTATAAACTTAGTAATACTGCTGGCACTACAGTGAAAGGAAAAAAGTACAGACATCTTTAAACCAGTAAGTGTCATATACCATTAAAAATAACAAATTTCTTCAGTTAATGCAGATATTTGCTGATTTAATCATCATGGCCTCTAACAGATATTAGGGGGCAGGGGTGTGTACAAATCATTATTTTCATCATGAGACTGAAGATCTCACCACTCATCATAAAGTTTTCCCAAGAGAAGACATAGGAGATAGAAAAAAAAAATCAGTTCTAACGGTTTTAGAAAGAGGTATAATTGATTAAGTATTCTCTGAAATGACATTTGAGAATATCTCTGCCTCCCTCTTTCAAGTCACCCAAATGGAAAA
The DNA here is from genome assembly GCF_040802235.1 of Manis javanica. Classification (NCBI taxonomy): domain Eukaryota; kingdom Metazoa; phylum Chordata; class Mammalia; order Pholidota; family Manidae; genus Manis; species Manis javanica. Next base: position 91,301,820 of record NC_133166.1, read on the forward strand.
CATATTTGGCCCAAGGGAGTGTTAAATAAAGGATAAGGAACTCAAAATACAAAATATGTTTTCCATTACGTCAATACTTCACAATTTGGTTAAGTCAGAGCTAACCTAGAATTTCAATCCCATGACTCCCCAAATTTATGAGATGTAGAAAATAACAGCGGTGCAGCTGAACTGCTCTAATAACTTGCCAGTAATAACTAATTTCAGAGGAAATGGAAGCATGAGAAACATTTGCACCAATTGGACCTGCTAGCTTCAATCTTCACAAGCCATATTCATTCTGTTGCTGGAGTTGAGGTGGCTCAAGGTTGGTAGCTGCACCTATTTTTAGATTTTATAAGTTTCTTGTCTCACTGAGAGCTGTTTCAAAACTCCATGACAGAAACCCTATTCAAAGGAGCTTATGCCAAAGAGAGAATGTGTTGATATATGTGATTGGGGAGTTGCTTTGTATTCTTTTATGAGATGGTCAGCCAGGCCGGGTCACAAGTGAAGATGCAGGAGAGGCTCAGGAAACAAAGTGTATTATCCTCCCAAGTCCTGGAGACAGGAAGGATGACATGCTCTGCACAGCCATGTGGAGAACACCAGGGTGGTCAGAGGCAGAAGGCAGGAGAGGAGAGCTTGAGCCACAGCCTTTACTGGGGTTTCCACAAGAAAGGCAAGGCAGGGCACAGGAAACAGATTAGGATAGGCTAATTTGAGTAGTGTTGGAGGGCTTTTGGCTACAGCGGTGGTCCCTAAGCTGCTCCATACTTGGTCCTAGGGTGACTATGGCAGAGGAATATTGCCCCCTGAAGTTTATGGGCCAGAGGGAGGAGGTCTGGCTCTGGACTAGTTTGCGTATCAAAGGCATGCTCCTCACTGGGCCCTTCGCTCTCTCTAAGAATTGGCTAGCTCAGGGGGGCACAATCTCTCCCTGGCAAGAAAGGTTTTTTAAGATGTCAAAACATTAAGATATGTAGGAAGAAAACACACACACACACACACACACACAAGAAGCTAAAGGATAGACCTAGCTTTAGGCACAGCTGTATTCAAGAGTTCAAATATCATTAAGACCCCATATATTTGTTTCACCATTTCTCTGTTTACTTTCCTTTGTGATTTTTTTTTTTTCTCAGGTGGATGCTTTCTACAGTAAAACAAGGGGTTGCCTGCAGCCTTAAATGACGTTGCCCTTACAAATCATAATCCCATTGAAAGAGGGCACATCTTTCCCAGGAATACCATTAAAAGCCTTAAGAAGACTCTGAAGAGTCCTGCACTGGTCATGTGCCCACCCTCAATCAATCACTAGATTAATTAGAAAGAGGAAGTATTCTAATTGGCCAAAACTAGCTCATTTGCCTATCGTGGACTTGAAGGAGAAGGGAAACAGGAAAGAGGCCAACTCCATTCAAACTACTTGGGTGGGCAGGATTGTTACCCAGCAAAGTGGAGAAGCTTGGCAAAATTATGTCCCCAGTGCTGTTATAAGAAAATATGTTGTGTAGACATCAAGTTCAACAATCTGACTGAACCCAAGAAAACATCTTGTTAATATTCAGAACTCCAGCTCCTTAAAGGAAGTAAGCTGAGGCTTATTGATTTTGGTGGGTGGGTAGAAGCAGGTGAGAAAGGAGCAAATCATTCCAAGGTAAACATAGTCCTAGATGAATCCAGGTCGTTTGTGCTGTAGCTTCCAAGGATGAGGAGACCGTTGGAAACACACTCTTGAGGATCTGACTCTTAAGATGTCCTTGCTTGGCATCTAGGAGCTTCTAAACTTCAGTCTCTCTGCCTCTCCCTGTTCCTTCTCTCTTTCTCTCTTTTCCCTCCACATGATCATGTCTGTGCCATGTGTCAGCATCATCCTTCTCTCTGTATATCATCTTCTCCAAAAGGTTCTTTGTTTCTGCTGCTCTGTAAGAATGGTTTGGATTTTCATGGCCCAAACTGTGGCATAGACCACACATGGCTTCACTTCCCAACACCCACTGACCTCAGTTTCTGTGTCTTGGTACAAACTGTAGAGAGAGAATTCTTTTTGCTCAGCTTGGTCTACCCACAAGGGGCCAAAAAATATGCCTGCCTCTACCTACTCTTTCATTTGGGGCACCGTCTACTTCTAATACCCCAAACACACCCCAAAATTAAACACCATGAAGAACAGGCCCAGGAACTAAAAGATGAATGATGTGACATGATATTTTTAATTACCTCTAAGGTGGGTCTTGGAGAAGTAGCTCAGATCAAAAGATTATCCTAAGAAGGGAAAGGATGGGGATTGCTCAACTACACCGCAGAATTTGAGGGCCACCAAAGCAAGAGCCAAATGCAAATGTAGTCCTGACTTCACGTTTTTCTGCATATGGCTCTAAATTTGCAATAGTAATATCTCTAGTATGTTAGGTAACAAACATGGAGCATATGCTTCTAGAGGTCTCTATTACAGCACTGATCTGTTACCTAATAAGATGAATTTGTTGAAAGATTTTTCTTTCCTAATTAAAATAAAGATAAGGAAGATAGCAGAAAACATGTATAGCTTACTTTCCAATTACTTCCTGCCTATCTTCAGAAGTGTTCCATTTTTATCTTTCTGCTGTTTCCCAGGTTCAGACCACCCTTTTTTCTCTATTTACTGAAGAATTCTGACCAGACTTTTCAGAATCTTTCCCTCCTCTAAGCCGTTTTCCACAGTCCCAACCAAAATGATTTTTTTTCTAGACTATAAATCAGATCACATCACTGTCTGGTTTTGAATTCTTCATTGGCTTCCTGGTACCCTCAGAATAAAATTCAAACTCTTAAAAATCTTACAAGTCTCCTCAACGTCTTGCTCCAAACTACCTCCCAGCCTCATCCTACTGCCTTTATTGCAGCCACCCTGAACTTCTTTTAGTCACCAAATGTGGCATGCTTTCTCCTAGTTGGCAAGTAACAACCCAGAATTTACTTAATTTACTTCCTGAGCCTTATCTGAGTCCCCTACATCTGAGTTAATGCCTCTCCTCACATGTGCTGTTTTTCTTGTTTCACAGCATTTCCACAGTGTCCTGGTATTGTATTTGCCCTCAGATTTGTTTATATCCTCCGCCAACATTTATTCAGACCCTACCGTGTAACCAGGCAGTATGCTTAGCACTCTATATACATTTTCTCACTTATTTTTTACTGTATTCTTAATCAGGTAGGTTATTTGATTATATCTACCTTACCGGTGAGGAAACTGAGACTTAGGGAAGCTAAATAACTTGAGTCATACAGCTAATAAGTGGTGGAGACAGGCTTGGAACCTAGCCAGTTAACCAGACACTTCTAAACCCTACTCTCTCAAAGTTCCATGAGGACAGGAACAGCATCTGTCTTGTTCTCTGTCATATCCCCAATGTCTATCACAGTCTGGCATATAGCAAGGGTTGAAAACTGTTTCTAAATGACTTTTACGTGTTTATGGGTGATTCCACTCTCTATGCATAATTTTTAATTTCTATTCTGAATTAGGTATTTTAAAAACTAAGAAAATGACTGTCCGAAGGAAATCCCTCTCTCTTCATGTGGGGCTCTCTTTTGGACCATGACTGTATTGTTCATTCCTTGAGCATGTTACTGTAAGCTGGAAGTAGGCATCCATTCCCAAGGCCTTCTATGTATGTTCCTGAACTTTAGGGCCTAGAAAGTTAGAAACAACATTTCTCAGACTCACTTGCAGCTCATTTCTGGATATTAATCAAATTCTACCAGGGTGATGCCCTCAAGTGAGACTTGGAAGACACAAGCAAGGCAAAAACCATCTTGCTATTGCTCTTGTTGCTAAGCAACATTGTTGATGTGTGTTTGAAGCTAGGATCCACATTCCAGTAGTCTCCAAATACTAGTTACCAAAGTCCTGGGTGTTGGGAGGCAGTTTGGCAGCTGACCTCTAGACTATAGCTTTCATGGTGTGCCCTTGAAATCTGGACTCCATGGCGGCCCCTAACTTCAGTTTCTTTAGCTCTTCCAGGGAATTTTGTAAGCAGTTAGTTCCTTGTTTTTAATCCCTTTCTGCTTGAAATACCTAGAGTTGTTTGTTGGTTGAATTGAAACCTAACTGACGCACCCCCTTAAATGCTGTTCTATCTGTACCCTCTTTGTGTGCAGGCAAGAGAAAATTGTATGTAAATGCAGTTATTTTGGAGATGTAAATATGTAACGAATAAGAAATTGATTGACAGGAATCAGAATAATGGGTGAAATAATTAGAGATTTTGTGTGTGTTTCACCAGTAGGGGAAGTGAGAAGGTTGAATTGAGTAGAATGATAGATAATGACTTGGAAAAGAAAGATGAGCAGAGAATGCTCAGGTTCTACAAGGGAATAGCAGAGCTGAGTTGGTTAATAAGTTACTACTTTTATTAAGAACTTGATCCAATAATTGTTTGAACTTGATCCATTAATTGTTTACATGTGTAGAGCCATTTAAATCTCTCAGTGTTCTCACATTTGTTACGATTTGATCTTTACAAAGAGAATGGTTCTGTCAGCTAAGCGTTTGCAGGCCCTACTGTGGGTTTTTCATATGACAAGAGAAAGCAAGGCTCAGAAAACTTAAGTGACCTCCTGTACGCTGCAGCCAGTAAGTGGCTGGATCAGAACCTTGAATCCAAATTCCAGAGTTGTACTCCAGGTTGCTAGCCACACAAATTATTTGGCTCAAGAATGAGGGAGAATTGAAGAATTCAGATTATCAAGGATGACAGGCATGCTTTAAAAAGTTGTTTTTAAATGGAAAGCCTGTGGAGCTCAGTCATAAAGAACCTAGCCTTTCTTAAGATTAGTACGTGCCTTTCTTTCTTTTTTCTCAGCCACCAGTCCCTGAAAGGTCTGGCAATGGAGCTGAGGAGCAAAGCAGATTTAGTCTCTACACTGGGTAGGTGAAATTTGGCATTTCATAAATATTCTTGGCTTGATGCTCTCATATTGTAGTAAACTCAGTCTTGTACTTTAAAGTCTATCTGAGTTCTTATTACTCATCACAGAGAAAGGCACTGGGGCAAAGTGAGAGACTGTGAGTTTTGGTTTTAAGAGCACATTAAAGACAGCACACCCTCTGAGTACTCCAGTTGTGAATTATGGCGAATGGGTTGCCTTCTTTGCAGGGGGCACCTGGTATTAGTGTCCACCATCCACATGACCCCTTCTCAGCTTTCAATTTCTATCATCTCAGTCAATCCTACCTTAAACAGGTGAGGGATCTTGCTTGGAGAATAGAGAGCTTCTCTACTGTGGCAGTGTAGTATACAAATGGCTGCTCAGAAGTGGCATGGGAGAGGGAAGGATGAATAAGTAGCTATTTAGGAGAACCCAAAGAAGTTGACTCTAGCATTAATTTCCTTTGCCTGGAGGACACTTTAGTATCTGGTAAGAAGAAAACAGTCCTCTGTCCCTTGGATGACTGGCACCATGATAAACATAGATGCATCTGGCTCTGACCTTGGAATTGTGAGGAAGAGGAAACAATTCCTTAGGGACACTACAGAGCTTCCCCCAGTTTACCAGTTCTGGTGGCGTTTGCCCTAGACTAGCCCCTGTCTCAGTAAGTACAAGCAGAGCCACTCTGTGGTTAGCTGGGCTTAGGGAGAGTTAGCTGCCCTGAGTAGGAGAGAAAATGCCAGAAGAAGGGAGGAGCTCACCTTGCCAGCAACAATGTGTCAGGAAGGATATGAAGGGGACTCGAAAAAGGAGAGTTTGGGAACTGAGCTGCTGTCCATGGATATACGTGTATAGAAAATTTAAAAGTTATGGTATATGCAGTCTAGAAAGAGAACTGCAGGGAACATATAGGATATTTGAAGTCCATAAATATATACTCAGTCTCCTCTCCACCCCCCAGCTTTATTGTGGCATAAATAACAAATCATATTGTATGAAGTGTCAACACAACGATTTGATGTATGTATACACTGTAAAATGATTACCACAGTGAAGTTAATGAACACATCCTGTACACCCCATTTTAAAGCTGACAGACGGCCATGAGCTGAAGGTGAAAAGAGGCACTTAGAGGTCCAAACTCTGGAAGGTCTGAGATTTCATTTTGTAAAGTTGAGGAGGATACATTGCACGACTCATCATTATGGCTGCTTTTGATTAAAGCTGCTCTCTGAAACTGCCGTGTACACAGCAACCTGCCTGCACTGGTCACAAACTTTTCTCCTGCCATCCCCCTGGATAGGAGCTCTTCTCACTCTCCACATCAGTACAGGGAATGTATTTTAAAGAGACAGAAGGAAAGGAAACTCTGAGGTGAGCTTAAAAGTCAGATGTTTTCTGACTTTTTTACTCTAAACCTGAGTGTGCAGAGGGAGTTGGCAGTTGGCAAGGATTATCACAATTTTCTACCAGGGAAAAGGTTCAGAGGAGTCAAATGATTTGCCCAAGATCATTCTGCCACTACACATGGCAGAGCCAGGACCTGAACAAGAGTTGCTGGAGTCCAGGGCCTATTCTTGTTGCAAGGTCTCATGCTGCCTTTTTGAAAGAAGACGTGGATGGCAGTATATGACTTCCTCTGTCAATTGCAGGACTGTGAAGTGCAAGTCTTTGGACTCTCAAACATGATAACTATCCTGGATGAGGACAAGAAGACGCTGTGTCGGCCCATTCTGCAGCCTAGGGACATTTCCACCTGCAGGATGAGCACACCAACACCTCCAGAAGTGACTGCCAGCCGGAGATACTCCAGTGGAATCTTAGTGGTATGTGGGATAAGGTACGGCCGACTTGCTGCTTGGAGTCCCTTTGCTCTGCTTCCTCCTTCACTGTTCTCCTCTTCGGAGGTCTGTCTTCCCTTTGGCTGTGAGAATTTGTAAGTTTGCTGGCTCACTGGCCAAACCGACTACTTTGCATAAAAATGCTTTAAAATATTCCGTTAGGCCCTAAAGGATATCCATGAGTTAAGGTGGTTTCTGAAAAGTCTTGAGCAATTCATCACAGTACAGGAAGCATCATTAATGTACAATGGAGGGGTCGTTTCCTCACATAAATGACAGTGAGCACTTTGAGGTAATCAAAGAATTTTCACTATTAGATATGATGGGTCTTTTGCTTTCTCGGCCTCTCTGGAAAAATGCAGGAGCCATAATATGGATTAAAATGAAATATGCTAACTAAAAGGAGGCAATTTCACAATGCAATGCATAAGTAACTGACTTTATAGCTGATTCTGACATGTTGTTATCTCTTACCATTGTGCCCTTCAGCAAATCCAGACACTGAAGCGAAATACTTTTTACATGAGAATAACCCAGATCAGATTTATCAGTCTTGGGAATGGGATTCATAAAGGGAAGAATGAAGCTTGCTCACATTTTCTCCTAAAACCTCCACTGAGAAAAAAAAGGCAAGTGCAGACAAGATGGGGGTTTTCTGAGCATAAAGTGGGGCTTGGTATATTTGTTCGGGGTGTGTGCGTGAATGTATGAGAAGAGGGAAATGTCTTGCTCAGGAAGCCTAAGACCAAGAGTTTACCCAGAAATTTTTATTATGAGAGGAGGTGTGGATACTATTGAAAATAATACAACTGAGCAAAACCAAGGCAGGAAGCTAAGTATAAACTATATATTAATCAAATTTCATACATGAATGTAAATCCATGTTAAACTTAGGAGATCATTAGGAATTGGTTATTCAATTACTGATGAATTTTTTTGTTTTAGAGAAAGAATCACAAATAGGATTTATTTAAATACCGAGATGCTAATTGGGCATTCATGTTATAAGATTTAGGAAACTAAGTTATTGTTAAAAGAAGAAGCCAATATGGTGCTACTTTGTCCACTTCCTTTAGTTGTTCCCTTGATTAACAACTCCTCCACCCTACACACACAAAAGATACACATTAAACAGGATGGCAGGGGGCACACAGAAAAAAAATGCTTAAGAAGCGTGGTAGATCCATTTGTATACAAAGAATATACTTATCCCAGGTGATTAGTGTTCATTCCTTAAAGCCTCTTCTGAAGTATCAGTTCTTGGCCCAGTCCGTACTGATAAAGTGCAGTTTAAAGTGATAGACATACAAGTTACTAAAATTATTCTTATTTTTTTATATCAAACTCACTCAGATTTATTTTCTTTCCAATCAGTCTGAAGAAGTGTGATAGTATAGGGATTCCAAAGTTATTCAGGAAACAAATTCCAAAGTCAAAGAAAAGGCTGAAATGCTTCCATCTCATGAGATGTGGAGGTTGCCTTTGAGCTAGAAAGTAGCAAAGAGTTTTTTCTTTTATGGCCGTGATAGACATTGTTGGTTGCCAACTTTCTTCTACCCTTTTTAGGCAGTCATTCCAGCTTTCTTTGAAGCCAGGGTAGCTTTGTGACCCATTTCTGGCCAAAGATACCCCAGGGGCAGTGGACTGGGGTGGGAGGATTTACTTCTAGGAATGATTTTTATTCCTCATAAAAAGAGATGGGGTTTCAATACAATTGTATGTAGATGTGATCTTTGTGCTGCAACAGCAATTTTGTTACCATGAGATTACTAGCTGAGGATGAACATTTAACACTTGAGGACATCAGAGTGAAAAGAAAAAAAAAAACAAAAAAAACTTTAATGGCATCAGCAAGCTACTTCCACAACAAGAAACTGTCTCCAGATAAGATAAATGCATTAATTGCTTAAGCCATTCTTTGTCCCATATTCTGTGACTTGCAGCTACATGTATCCTGATACAACAGCCCTGGCAAAGAAAAGGATTCTTTAACTAGAGCTGCCATTATCCCATTCAATACCTCTGTGTAAATTAGAAAAGATGCTTCTTCCTCCACATGATTTCAGGTCCCACTTACTTCTTTTGTCAGGTGACCTGGTGTCAATTACACCAACTTTCCTCTTAATGGTACACAGGAGGGCTGCCTCTGTTCAAAGGACTCAGGTTGAAGCTGCCAATTCCAAATAAGGGGAGAGGGCAATGAGAGTTCTTGCTTTCTGTCACTTGCTGATGTCATTTGACTTTTGAGATTTCCCGGCCAAAGTTTGAGCTGTTGTTACTGTTTTGCTTTTCATTTTAAACATTAACTTGTTTTTAACTCCAAATGCAATATAGACATACTTTGTTTATTGCCCTTCACTTTATTGCACGTTGTAGATAATACATTTTTTTACAAATTGAAGATTTGTGGGAAACCTTCCCCAAGCATCTGTTGGGGCCATTTCCCAGCAGCCTTTGCTTGCTTGGTGTCTCTGTCACATTTTCCAATTCTTGAAATATTTCAATCTTTTTCATTATTATTATTGTTATGGTGATCTATAATGATTATGACTTGCTGAAAACTCAGGTGATGGTTAGTCTTCTTTAGCCAACAACAGATTTTAAAATTAAGATATGTACAGTATTTTTTTAGGCATAATGCACACTCAGTAGACCACAGTATAGCATAAGCATAACTTTTATAAGCACTTGGAAAAAAACCCTAAAATTTATTTGACTAACTTTATTACAATATTTGCTTTACTGCAGTAGTCTGGAACTGAATCCACAAAATCTTTGAGGAGTGTCTGTATGGCATGCCCATTATTCAATACTGCACCCCAAAATATAACTCTGGGAAAAATAGTAGTCGGTACAAAACTCTTTAAGCTTGTACTTCTATACTTCTGCTAATAATCTGTTAAACTGGGGTGACAAAGGCAATATTTAAGCAATATGAAACTGTTATGGTAGAGATTATTTAATTGTCCCACTCCTCTATTTAAACTGCTAGACACTTCTTCTGTATAGCTAACACGACATCATTTAGCCTTCCCTTGTTGCAAATAAAGATTCTACATATTAGGTCAGCTGCTACTCATTAGGTGGCACTATGTCATTTTCATCATGTTTAATAAAATTTCAAGTAATGTAAGCGTAAGTATTTTTCTATGAAAATAACTAATATTATTGCTGTGAAAGTTTTGTCTACATAACTGGTAAAATTAATCAATGTAAGTAGAGCAATATATGCAGGACAATTATTATCATTTGACTTTGAGATACGAGAATTAACAGGAGTCTGACATGGCTTTCCACTCATTAAATATTATATGCTGTTACTTTAGGTATTTATTGACTAGAAACAGACATGGAGACTAACACTGTATGACAAGCTCCACAATAATCTTATATTAGATAATTATAAAATGCAAATGCAACATTAAAAAACAATCCTCTTTGAACTCTCAGATGCATTTGAAAACTGAGATAATGCATTTAAAATGCATCTGGATTGACAGCCTAAATAGGCAGAGCAATCATCATAACTAGACTCAGATTGATACAGATGTCAGAACTAGACAGGGATATACAGATATATATATATATTTATAGATTTAAAAAATATATATATACTATATAAGATATGTTTATATATTAAAATAAAAGTATTATAATTATACTTTTTATATATTAAGTAAATATAATGCTACATATATATATGTGAGAGATAGACAGAGAGAGAGATTTGGAGGAGTCATACTGCTCAATTTTAAAATTTACTATAAAGCTACAGTAATACAGTGTGGAATTGGCAAAAGGATAGACACATAGATCAATAAAACAGAAGACCCTAGAAACAGATTCAGTTTTGACAAGGTACAAAGTCAGTTCAATGGAGAAAGTATAGTCTTTCCAACAAATGGTGCTAAAACTCTTCAAAATATACATGCAAAAAAAAAAAAAACTTTGACAAATACTTCACACCTTATGCAAAAATTAACTCAAACTGGATGATACACTTCAGTGTGAAATGTAGAAATACCAAACTTCTGGAAGAAAAAGAGAGAAATGTGCATCATCTTGGGTTTGGTGGTAAGTTTTTGGATATGTCAGTCCATAAAAGCACAATCCATAAAATGAAAAAAATTGATAAGCTAGACTTATCAAAATAAAAAACTTTGGCTTTGCAAACAAAGAAACAAATGAAAAACATGGTCAAGAGAATTAACAGCTCAAGAGTTAAAGAAAATAGTTGCAAATCACATATCCAATAGAAAATTTGTAGCTGGAATATAAAGAACTCTTATAACTCAATTAGAAAACAAACAACACAATTAAGAAAAATAAAACAGCAGAGACACTTTTCCAAAAAAAAAATGCAAATGAAAAATAAGCATATGAAAAGATGCTCCAATCACTAATTATTAGAGAAACGCAAATGAAAACCACAATAAGATACCTCTACATACCTATTAGAATAGCTAAACATTTTTTTTTAATTGACAGTTCTAAATGCTGGTGAGGATGTGGTCGACAAGCACCCTCAGTCATTGCTGTGGGAATACAAAATGGTACAGCTAGTTTGGCAGTTTCTGAAAGTTAAACACACACTTATCATAAGGCCCAGCCTGCCTAACCCTAGGTAATTTACAAAAGTGAACTGAAAATGTGCATATACAGAAACTTGTAAATGAATGTTTATAGTAGCTTTATTCATAATCACCAAAAACTGGAAATATCTGAGATGTCCTCAAGAAGTGAACAAATTAACAAACTGTAATACAGCCATACAATGGAACTCTACTCAATTTTTAAAAAATGAAGTCTTGATTCACACAGCAACATAGATAAATCTTTTACATGCATTTGGTAGTGAAAGAAGCCAGACCTAAAAGACTACAAATTGTGCGATTCTATTTATATGGAATTCTGCAAAGGGCAAAAACTATGGAGACAGAAAACAGATCAGTGCTGCCAGGAGTAGGGAAGAGCTGACTGCAAAGGGGCAACATGAGGCAAAGTTGAGGTGATAGAAATGTTCTATAGGGTTCCATGGTGATGGATACATGACTGTATTGGTCCACATTCATAGAATGGTACACCTATTCTAACAAAGTATAATTTACTGTAAAACTAAGAGTGGAATTTACTGTATGCAAATTTAAAAAATCAACTGGGATGTGGGTGGATTCCAGGATGGAATGGAGACTACAAATCAAACTGTATTACAAATATATGATATAACCTAACTGAAATGGATGGAGAAAAAGCAGCTGACCTAAGTAACTTTGGAAATGTGTTTTGGCTGGTTACTGTTAGGCTAAATGCAAATACAACTGCGCATAAATGCTTTACTTAGTTGGTAAATTTGTTTCTCACTGGGTATAAGTTAGCAATTCTGAAACTACTCTGCATGTATACTAGGGCTGAGCAAATAAGTAAATAAATTGTAGCTAATGGAAGCTATGTTTATCACTGTCAAAGAAAGAAATTACAAATAAGCAGAGGAGGCTAGGAGGTTCTAAATTCTAGTTCAGATATTAGTAGGAATTCAGTACTTGTGTATGTGTACACAGGTAGAAAGATGCAGAAATAAGTATAAATTTGTGTTTATATATAGGTCAGCAAACATTTCCTTGTCTATCTGGTCAAAGAGCCTAGAAACAATGACACCTCAATAGCAATGAGCATCCAGATGATGCTTTCTAAATACCACTCTCTAAAGAAACCAGGCTCCTTGAAGAAATGGCTGATGCTATGACTGGGCCAAGGAAAATACAAGTCTGGAGCTTCTTGTAATGCCAAAAGTAAGGTAGTGCTAAAAAATAAAGAATAGAGCATGTTTTGGGGGTATCCAGTACCACTCACATTCTGTGCTATACTAGAAGGATTCATGGGACTCAGTATATAGTTGCACAAATGGCTAAAATTTATTAAAATGACAGTAAAGTTATAGAGCAGATCATTAAAGGAGAAAGACACATTGGGCACAGTCTGGAGAAACACACCCACAGAATTTCTATACTTTCCTTCCCAGGCCAGGAGGGTTCACACCAGGTATGGTCCTTTTTCTAGCAGTGCAAATGCGGTGGCACACATGTAATGTTTCTCCAAGGGAAGCTCATTTGAGACACAGAGGTTAGGGTTTTTCCTTGGGGGCTAGTAATGTAGGCATTCTCTGTCTGGCAACTACCAAAATCTCAGGCCCTCGGAAGGAAGTATGTGTTCACCTTAAGTGGGCAAAACAACCTTACCAGTGTAGGGAACTTTTCAAATCAGTGTGGGAAACTTTCACAATACAAGTTTCCAGATGCCAGCCAAGGGCAATCTTGCAAACAGGCCCTTCTAAACATAGCAGCTTCTGGCCTGCAATGTTAACTTTTTCCTGTACAGGGCATACCAAAAGGACACAGGCGCCAACCTAAAAACACTCCCATGATCAAAATTGGAACAATCTTAATGACAAAGAAAATAATTTTAGTATTGTTTTATAATTCAAAGAATAAAGTCAGTAACTAATGCATTATACTGATATAAGTAAGTGACTGAAATAAATTAATTAATTAATCTGTGAGGGGAGCAAATATTTCTTACCAAAGAATTCTAAACAGTAAGTGGAGAAGGAATCAGGGAAATTGAAAATCACTATTAGAGCAACACAGTGATAATAAGCAAGATCCCTTAAAATTAGTAGGTGAAACTAAGGAGAAACAGAATTTGCATAGCTTCAAAGTATCTCACCATTATATTAATTATTATGGAACATATGTCCACAAATTCTTTGGTAATCATCCTTCCAAAAGGTGAAGGCTAATTTTCTTCTCCTGGAATGTGGATTGGATTTAGTGATTTATTCTAACAAACAGAGCACAGAAAGGGAAAAATAGTTAACTTGGCAGTAGAGAAACCTGGCAGAAACCAGCTTAACCAAGTCATCAAAGTTATCATCAGTAATAAGTCATACCTATATCATATATGATGTAATGAGAAGGGCACTTCAGGTTTGTGATATCATTTCCAAAAATCCAGAGTTCAATCAAACCATGACAAAACATCAGAAAAACTCCAATTCAAGTATATTCTACAAAATACCTGGCCAACACTCTTCACAATTATCCAGGTCATGAAAAACATGGAAAACTGAGAAACTATCACAGACTGAAGGGGACTTAAGACACAATGACTAAATGTACCATGGACTGGATCTCAGAACCATAAAATGACATTAATGGAAAAACTGGTGAAATTAGAATGAAGTCTGTAGTTTAGTTAATGGTGTACCAATGTTAATTCCACAGTCAGTCGTACTATTATATAACATGTTAACGTTAGGGGAAGCTGGATGAAGGATATCCACACCTCTCTGTACTATATTTGCACTCTTCTGTAAATCTAAAGTTATTTCAAAACAAACAAAAATGTTAAGCACTTAAGCTGGCACATACTAGTTGTTAGCTGATGTTGGCTTCTCTTAGGCATTTTACCTGATAATCATTCCCAAGGGTGATAGTACTGGGAAATCTATCATTGCCTCTATTCCACATAAAGGTATGTTCCTAGGATGAGTGGTTTTAGAGGCATTTATAAGCTTGGGAAATTTCATTGCCCTTTAAACAAAGAATGTCATGATGGAAAGATAATAGGCAGACAGTTCTAAAAGTTAGTGCTTTTGGTCAATTTTTGGGTTGCTGGGGATACCCTGATTTTACTGTCCTATCAGTAAAGACTGTTTTGCAGAATGCTAACATGGCTGGCAAACTGTCTGGACTGTGATCACTCAGAGGGAAGACACGCTAGCTACGTAAGACTCTATAGCAGGTCCTAACCCTCCCAGCTCGACTCTTCAAGCCTGCGATCTTCAGGCTGTTTTCTAGAAGTTTATGACCCAGGATGCCGGAATCAAACCAACACTGAGGCTTGAAACACCTAAAAATGGGACAGTGTGAAAAGCATGGCAAGTGTGGGCCTTACTGCTGACCCTGAAGGTTCTAGATATTACTAACTTCAATAGTGGTTAAGTGAGAAGTGGCAAAGGGTGAACAGGCAGCTTTGGGATATGGACTTACTGTAAGCTGTGTTGTATTCTTACTTGTGCTCCATCCCACAGTAGAATGTTTGTTTTGCTCTCACTGGGAAAGAGCTTTGCAGTTTTACCCTGGCTAAATGCCTTCTTGCTCAATGGCTTTTGTAAAACTAAGTGAAGTAGCTTTTGCTTATTATTTATGTTCCTACCCTATTCCAAAAAAGAGCTAAGATGGCTTATTCCCTAAACAATTTTGCTAACCCGAGGCCTTCATTCTCCTCCAGGCCATCTGTTCCCCTTCACCGTGAAGTCATAGTACTAAATTTGTGACAGTACAATCATTTCCATGGTAACAGGATGCGGTCTTCACCACTAAATCCTGATTTCACTCTGACCAAGATCAAGAAGAAGGAGGATTGGAGAGTATATTCTGACATTTTTCTATTCGTTTTTCAAGTTTAGTTTCTCTCTGAAGTTCTTCTTTTGATTCTAAAATCTTATATTCAACCTGGATATGCATTTTTGCATAGTTTACATATGAAGCATTTGTCCAGTAGATGATTGGATATGCAAGGCAAAAATAATAAACTTAGAAATATCACATAAATTTACACACACACACACACACACACAAATGATGTACAAACTTGCTTGAAAATGGGGTGATTAGCAGATAAATGCCTTTCTGTTTTGTATAGATAGAAAAGAGAACAGGGGATCTATTTAAAAGACATGAAACTTCCAAGCCTAAGACATTTGCTTTGATGCCTGTGATAAGCAGTGGGAGGCAGCTGACCTAGTTCCTACTCAGTGGTTTCCTTTTCTTGCTTAGCACAAGTAGAACATAAAAAGGTCTTCCCATGTGTGAGCTCAGACTACCTGACCAGAGAAAGATAGGCAGCTTTATTCATATAAATGACCAATACCTGGACATTTTATCCATTTGTTTTAATCTCACACAGCTTAATTATACAATCTTTGGAGAAACTCCTTAGAACACCACTTGCTATACTGTAAAACTGAGTGAAAGACATAAACTTTTAACAAAACTAGTTACTGGAGTATTTTAAAAAAATACCTGGTTGGTGCACTAATCTGGCAGTTTTATAGGACTGACTGTAGCAGGTAAGGACTGTTATAATGAGGCTCTGCTAGATGTAACACATAACATATAATACATAAAGGGTTATATGTTATATACTACATAATACATAGTGCATGAATATATATATATATATATGTATACTACAGAAACAAAGCATAACATATAAGAATTAACTATATTCCCTCTTCTGTTCTCCCACAGCTTCCTTGTTGAGTTGATGGGGTAAGTGGAGGAAGGTAATGGGGGAAAGGGTGATAAAAGATAGATAGAACTGGAGGAGAAGCTAAAGTGGCTTACATTAATTTTTTAAAAGATAAGCAATTATCATAGTGGAGAAATTATGGAAGGAAGAGGACAGAAAAAGTAGGGAAATGATCTATGGTATGGGGCTTTGGGGAATAAATAGGAAAAGAGGATTTTAACCAAGGTCTGTTGTTTGTTAAGTGGTGTGATTCATCACTTTGCTACTTCTTCAGGACTTCAGTGAAAAATTAGCTTTTAAAGACAAAGCATCTTAATGGATTTGTGATTCTTTGAATGAGATAAAGTATTCAGATGGACACTAAGGCTGGAGTGAGCCCTATTTTAGTTTTAGTAATTATATATATATATATTTATATATATTATATATTATTATTATATATATTTATATATATATTATATATATTATATATATATTTATTATATATTATTATATATATTTATATTATATATATATAATATATATATATATATAATCAGATGCTCTTGAGGAACATTATCATTGGTGCTTTCTTGTACCATCTACTGCTTTCTTGTACCCTTGGAGAGTATGTTGGCCAGATGCATCCCACTCTCAAGTCAGACCATGTTTGGTAGCGGGTGTTGGCGGAGTTTGGTGGCATTCTGTGGTCTGGACGTCCTAATGAAATTTAATTGGCCTTAAAGAATTTAGGAATTTTTAGTTGAATCAAATGTGGAGGGTAGAGAAACACTATTATCGCTTTAGGGAGACTTAAAGCCAAGCCCTGATCCAGTTTTTGAGGCCTAAGCGAAGGCAAGACCAGACTACAGACAGTATCATGACACCTGAAGGGCAGGCCTCACTGACAGTGAGATGTTGCTCCTCCATTCTGACCAGGACTGCTCCAATGTCTGACTTCCCTGAGTCCTGTTACAGATTATAATTGCTTCAGAAAATGCAGAGCCTCCTGCTTGTACTCATGCATAGGGATATGGTAACAAGTAATAAGAAAGACCTTGCATGATCAATACTTTCCAAGTATGAACATCATGATGGAGGATATGTAATGATCCAGGGGAGGGTAAGGTGAGACAGGATGAAATTAATCATCAATATAGAATGGGGAGGCCAGGGCAAGAGTAGAAAGGTTCACTTATTTCCAAGTGTCCTACACAACGTTTATCCATAAGATGTGCTGTGGTTTAAAAAAAGGTTCTGTGGGGAGATAAGTTTTGGCATACTGCATGATTTTTTTCCCTTCGAGAAGTACACACTTGCACATTATAGGCTCTAAGGAGTCCCACCAAGAAAAACAATCATGTTTAAACTATTTTTACCCAAACTTATTTCATCATGGAACATATTAGTTTAAGCAATATCTATTAATATCCAAAGAAGCTAGTATTATTTAGAATATACATCGATTAGTATTGGGATAGATGATTTGTATGAAACTATTTTATGACAGGTTTGGGTGCTCTTATGGCTAAAAAAAAAATCCTGAGGGATAAAAGACTATTGTCAACCTATATTCAATTACTATGACTTTTTATATTCCTGTAATTTTGGTGTATGGCTTTGCCCTACAAACTATATAGTCAGGGATTGCTTCATAAAAACCGGGTGGGATTTGTATGGCACTCTCTACAGAGTTGCATGCTTTTCTCTATTTCTCCTAAATGCTTAGTGCCTTCATAATGCCTTACTACCCCGGACTCCTATTTGACACATCTCTAGGATGTAAGCTTCCCTTTGCCAGGGTTGCATGCATCAGAATTTTTAAACTCCCTTCTGCGGTAACCAACTTCATTCCTCAGGAAACTACTTTCTGCTAGAGAACCTATGAATGAACCCATCATAATATTACCAGGTTAGCTAGTTATCTATTTGCAGCATAACAAGGGCTGGCTGAAAATATGCCTTCACCCTGAAAAATGAAGTTCAAGGTACAGTTTTCCTGAATGGGAGGGAGTTAACAGGAGGAAATGTTTTAGGTTAGATAGGTCTTTAAAGATCCACAGACTGCACCACTTGAGAAGTCACTTCTTGTCTTCACTTGAAGGGGACTCCATTTGCAAGGTGTTGCTTCTATTTGAAGAAGCTCTTCTTGACTGTATAGTATATTTCTTTTCAAAGATCCAAGAATTGCTGGTGCAGTGTTTCAGAAGCAACATGAAGTGTGAGGGAGTGTCTGTTTACATTTAATGAATAAATAAATGGCTACCAGCATGGCTATCAATTCTAAAAAGTTTTTTTATTTTTGAATACCTAACACACTTACATGACATCAAATGCAAAAGGCACAGGACATATTATGCAAAGGATGTTTCTTTCCTTCCTCTGTCCCTCTATAATCCTGTTTCCCTCTCCAAAGGCAACCATTTTACTAACTTCTTAAATATCCTTCCATAGGTATTCTATGTATTTACAAATACTTTCTTTTTTTCATATGGATGGTAGCATAGGATACGTACAGCTCTCTACCTTTTTTCTCACTTATGACTATATCTTAGATATCCTTCGTATTAGTATATGAAAAGCAAGTGGTTATTTTAGCAGCTGTGTGACATTCATTAGATGCTTGTGTCATTTTGTTTCACCATTCTGTTGAAGGATTATATTGTTGCCAATGTTTTATACTATTAACAATATTACATTGAATAAACTCACTAAACAAACAACTAGAAATGGAATTTCGTCCATAGGTTTGCACATTTTTATTTTATTTTATTTTTTTTTTTATTTTATTTATTTATTTATTTATTTATTTTTTTTATTTTTTTTATTTTTTTTTTTTTGAGAGGGCATCTCTCATATTTATTGATCAAATGGTTGTTAACAACAATAAAATTCAGTATAGGGGGGTCAATGCTCAATGTACAATCATTAATCCATCTCAAGCCTAATTCTCGTCAGTCTCCAATCTTCTGAAGCATAACCAACAAGTTCTTACATGGTGAACGAATTCTTACAGAGTGAATAAATTCTTACATGGTGAACAGTACAAGGGCAGTCATCACAGAAACTTTCGGTTTTGATCATGCAATATGACCTATAAACCATCAGGTCAAATATGAATATTCATTTGATTTTTGTACTTGATTTATATGTTGATCCCACATTTCTCCTATTATTATTATTATTTTTATTTTTAATAAAATGCTGAAGTGGTAGGTAGATGCAAGATAAAGGTAGAAAACATAGTTTAGTGCTGTAAGAAGGCAAATGTAGATGATCAGATGATCAGGTGTGTGCCTATGGACTAAGTATTAATCCAGGCTAGACAAGGGCAGCAAGACATCCACGGATGCAGAAGATTTCTCTCAAAGCAGGGGGGGTGAGGTTCTGAGCCTCACCTCTGTTGATCCCCAAATTCTCACCTGATGGCCCCCCTGCGACTGTGCCTGTCTTAGGTTGTTCCTCCCTTGAGGAATCTTACCCGTCTCTGGCTAACCAGTCATCTTCCGGGGCCATACAGGGAAATGTAAAGTTGGTAAGTGAGAGAGAAGCCATATTGTTTGCAAAGGTTAGCTTTTTACTTCTTTGCAGATTTATGCCCTGTGGCTTCTATGCCCAGCACTTGTCTCGAGGTATCTTTACCACCTGGAGGAATTATGATACTCGGTAAATTCGATATGAGGCACGAATTCTATTTAAGGTTTGTAATTAGGAAGGAAGAAGAAAAGCTATAGATGTAGCATATGAAGGAAACTTGGGAGGATTGATTATTTCTTTGACATATCTTCTTGTATAGTACCTTAAGTATGTATAGGTTTTAAACTACTAACTAATTTGCACACACATATTGACATAATAGGAATACGGTGACATAAACAAAGCAAATCTATAATTACCAGCCATCTCCAGTGAAGCCAAGAAAACCATTTAGGCACCCTAGGCATTTGTGAAAATTTATCTATGATATGATGGATATTTTCCAACTGTACTTGAACCATCAGACAAATTAAAGCAGCCCATTTCTGGGATCTGTTCACATCCCATATGTTCTTTTAACCATAGATAGTCTATAGTCATGAGATTTTGGGGTGCTACTACTTGCACCCCTCCCAACTCCTGGTTGAGTTCCAACAGTACAGATCCAGTCAAATTCGTTGTCTCACTGTATGCACATGCCAGCCTAGACATCTCCCTCCTCCTTCTTATGGCAAGTCCAGGAGATGGTGGGCTGGATGCAGCCACAACCGCAGCATCGTCCGGATCCCTGTGGAGGCTTTTTGATGATCATCCCCCGGCACGAGTCCTCCAGAGAGTGCTGATGCCGGAAGCTCCTCCTCATATCGTATCTTAGTTCATTTTCTGGGTATCCAAGCTAGGCCTTGATCTTCTGCGTAGAAACAAACAGAACCTTTGCCCACACTTTGACATGCCCTCTATACCACTGTGCAGAACTCATTGGAGGTCAGCACACAGTAACTGCTTTTTTTTTTTTTTTTTTAATTAAGAGAAAGGAATATTATCAGAAAAGAGTACCTCCATAGCTGATCATCTGACACCCTTTAAGTGATCAACATTAAGGATATTTAAAGCATGCGTTGATCTTTGATTTACCAATAGTTTTATCCTGTTAAGGAGTAATCCCCCTTTTCTTTCTTTCTTTCTTTTTTTTTTTTTTTAAATTTTTAATCTACACTTACCTGAAGAATACTATGTTTACTATGCTCTCCCCTATATCAGGTCCCCCCTAACAACCACATTACGGTTACTGTCCATCAGCTTAGCAAAATGTTGTAGAGTCACTACTTGTCCTCTCTGTGTTGTGCAGCCCACCCTCCCCTTTCTCCCTCCCCCCCATGCATGCTAATCTTAATACCCCCCTTCTTCTTCCCCCCCCTTATCCCTCCCTGCCCACCCATCCTCCCCAGTTCCTTTCCCTTTGGTACCTGTTAGTCCATTTTTGGGTTCTGTAATTCTGCTGCTGTTTTGTTCCTTCAGTTTTTCCTTTGTTCCTATACTCCTCAGATGAGTGAAATCATTTGGTATTTCTCTTTCTCCGCTTGGCTTATTTCACTGAGCATAATACTCTCCAGCTCCATCCATGTTGCTGCAAATGGTTGGATTTTTCCACTTCTTATGGCTGAGTAGTATTCCATTGTGTATATGCACCACATCTTCTTTATCCATTCATCTACAGATGGACATTTAGGTTGCTTCCAATTCTTGGCTATTGTAAATAGTGCTGCGATAAACATAGGAGTGCATCTGTCTTTCTCAAACTTGATTGCTGCGTTCTTAGGGTAAATTCCTAGGAGTGGAATTCCTGGGTCAAATGGTAGGTCTGTTTTGAGCATTTTGATGCACCTCCATACTGCTTTCCACAATGGTTGAACTAATTTACATTCCCACCAGCAGTGTAGGAGGGTTCCCCTTTCTCCACAGCCTCGCCAACATTTGTTGTTGTTTGTCTTTTGGATGGCAGCTATCCTTACTGGTGTGAGGTGATACCTCATTGTAGTTTTAATTTGCATTTCTCTGATAATTAGCGATGTGGAGCATCTTTTCATGTGTCTCTTGGCCATCTGTATTTCTTTTTTGGAGAACTGTCTGTTCAGTTCCTCTGCCCATTTTTTAATTGGGTTATTTGTTTTTTGTTTGTTGAGGCGTGTGAGCTCTTTATATATTCTGGACGTCAAGCCTTTATCAGATCTGTCATTTTCAAATATATTCTCCCATACTGTAGGGTTCCTTTTTGTTCTATTGATGGTGTCTTTCGCTGTACAGAAGCTTTTCAGCTTAATGTAGTCCCACTTGCTCATTTTTGCTGTTGTTTTCCTTGCCCGGGGAGATATGTTCAAGAAGAGATCACTCATGTTTATGTCTAAGAGGTTTTTGCCTATGTTTTTTTCCAAGAGTTTAATGGTTTCGTGACTTACATTCAGGTCTTTGATCCATTTTGAGTTTACCTTTGTATATGGGGTTAGACAATGGTCCAGTTTCATTCTCCTACATGTAGCTGTCCAGTTTTGCCAGCACCATCTGTTGAAGAGACTGTCATTTTGCCATTGTATGTCCATGGCTCCTTTATCAAATATTAATTGACCATATATGTTTGGGTTAATTTCTGGGGTCTCTAATCTGTTCCACTGGTCTGTGGCTCTGTTCTTGTGCCAGTACCAAATTGTCTTGATTACTATGGCTTTGTAGTAGAGCTTGAAGTTGGGGAGTGAGATCCCCCCTACTTTATTCTTCTTTTTCAGGATTGCTTTGGCTATTCGGGGTCTTTGGTGTTTCCATATGAATTTTTGAATTATTTGTTCCAATTCATTGAAGAATGTTGCTGGTAATTTGAGAGGGATTGCATCAAATTTGTATATTGCTTTCGGCAGGATGGCCATTTTGACGATATTAATTCTTCCTAGCCATGAGCATGGGATGAGTTTCCATTTATTAGTGTCCCCTTTAATTTCTCTTAAGAGTGACTTGTAGTTTTCAGAGTATAAGTCTTTCACTTCCTTGGTTAGGTTTATTCCTAGGTATTTTATTCTTTTTGATGCAATGGTGAATGGAATTGTTTTCCTGATTTCTCTTTCTATTGATTCGTTGTTAGTGTATAGGAAAGCTACAGATTTCTGTGTGTTGATTTTGTATCCTGCAACTTTGCTGTATTCCGATATCAGTTCTAGTAGTTTTGGAGTGGAGTCTTTAGGGTTTTTTATGTACAGTATCATATCATCTGCAAATAGTGACAGTTTAACTTCTTCTTTACCAATCTGGATTCCTTGTATTTCTTTGTTTTGTCTGATTGCCGTGGCTAGGACCTCCAGTACTATGTTAAATAACAGTGGGGAGAGTGGGCATCCCTGTCTGGTTCCCGATCTCAGTGGAAATGCTTTCAGCTTCTCGCTGTTCAGTATAATGCTGGCTGTGGGTTTATCATATATGGCCTTTATTATGTTGAGGTACTTGCCCTCTATTCCCATTTTGCTGAGAGTTTTTATCATGAATGGATGTTGAATTTTGTCAAATGCTTTTTCAGCATCTATGGAGATGATCATGTGGTTTTTGTCTTTCTTTTTGTTGATGTGGTGGATGATGTTGATGGATTTTCGAATGTTGTACCATCCTTGCATCCCTGGGATGAACCCCACTTGGTCATGGTGTATGATCCTTTTGATATACTGTTGAATTCTGTTTGCTAATATTTTATTGAGTATTTTTGCATCTACGTTCATCAGGGATATTGGTCTGTAATTTTCTTTTTTGGTGGGGTCTTTGCCTGGTTTTGGTATTAGGGTGATGTTGGCTTCATAGAATGAGTTTGGGAGTATTCCCTCTTCTTCTATTTTGTGGAACACTTTAAGGAGAATGGGTATTATGTCTTCTCTGTGTGTCTGATAAAATTCCGAGGTAAATCCGTCCGGCCCCGGGGTTTTGTTCTTGGGTAGTTTTTTGATTACTGTTTCAATTTCTTTGCTTGTAATTGGTTTGTTTAACTTTTGTGTTTCTTCCTTGGTCAGTCTTGGGAGGTTGTATTTTTCTAGGAAGTTGTCCATTTCTTCTAGGTTTTCCAGCTTGTTGGCATATAGGTTTTCATAGTAGTCTTTAATAATTCTTTGTATTTCTGTGGAGTCTGTCGTGATTTTTCCATTCTCATTTCTGATTATGTTGATTTGTGTTGACTCTCTTTTTCTCTTAATAAGTTGGGCTAGAGGCTTATCTATTTTGTTTATTTTCTCAAAGAACCAGCTCTTGGTTTCGTTGATTTTTGCTATTGTTTTATTCTTCTCAATTTTGTTTATTTCTTCTCTGATCTTTATTATGTCCCTCCTTCTGCTGACTTTAGGCCTCATTTGTTCTTCTTTTTCCAGTTTTAATAATTGTGATGTTAGACTATTCATTTGGGATTGTTCTTCCTTCTTCAAGTGTGCCTGGATTGCTATATACTTTCCTCTTAAGACTGCTTTCGCTGCATCCCACAGAAGTTGGGGCTTAGTGTTGTTGTTGTCATTTGTTTCTATATATTCCTTGATCTCTATTTTGATTTGTTCATTGATCCATTGATTATTTAGTAGCATGTTGTTAAGCCTCCATGTGTTTGTGAGCCTTTTTGTTTTCTTTGTAGAATTTATTTCTACTTTCATACCTTTGTGGTCTGAAAAATTGGTTGGTAGAATTTCAATATTGTGGAATTTACTGAGGCTCTTTTTGTGAGCTAGTATGTGGTCTATTCTGGAGAATGTTCCATGTGCACTTGAGAAGAATGTATATCCTGTTGCTTTTGGATGTAAAGTTCTATAGATGTCTATTAGGTCCATCTGTTCTAGTGTGTTGTTCAGTGCCTGTGTGTCTTTACTTATTTTCTGCCCGGTGGATCTATCCTTTGGGGTGAGTGGTGTGTTGAAGTCTCC
Source organism: Manis javanica (assembly GCF_040802235.1). NCBI lineage: Eukaryota > Metazoa > Chordata > Mammalia > Pholidota > Manidae > Manis > Manis javanica. Next base: position 91,326,256 of record NC_133166.1, read on the forward strand.
TACAATGAATGCATTGCAGTCTATTTCCCTCTTTAGTTCTGTTAGTATTTGCTTCACATATGCTGGTGCTCCTGTATTGGGTGCATATATATTTAGAATGGTTATATCCTCTTGTTGGACTAAGCCCTTTATCATTATGTAGTGGCCTTCTTTATCTCTTGTTACTTTCTTTGTTTTGAAGTCTATTTTGTCTGATATTAGTACTGCAACCCCTGCTTTCTTCTCACTGTTGTTTGCCTGAAATATGTTTTTCCATCCCTTGACTTTTAGTCTATGCTTATCTTTGGGTTTAAGGTGAGTTTCTTGTAAGCAGCATATAGATGGGTCTTGCTTTTTTATCCATTCTATTACTCTATGTCTTTTGATTGGTGCATTAAGTCCATTTACATTTAGGGTGACTATTGAAAGATATGTACTTATTGCCATTGCAGGCTTTAGATTCGTGGTTACCAAAGGTTCAAGGTTAGCTTCTTTAGTATCTTACTGCCTAACTTAGCTCGCTTATTGAGCTGTTATATACACTGTCTGGAGAGTCTTTTCTTCTCTCCCTTCTTATTCCTCCTCCTCCCTTCTTCATATGTTGTGTGTTTTGTTCTGTGCTCTTTTTAGGGGTGCTCCCATCTAGAGCAGTCCCTGTAGGATGCCCTGTAGAGGTGGTTTGTGGGAAGCAAATTCCCTCAGCTTTTGCTTGTCTGGGAATTGTTTGATCCCACCATCATATTTAAATGATAGTCGTGCTGGATACAGTATCCTTGGTTCAAGGCCCTTCTGTTTCATTGCATTAAGTATATCATGCCATTCTCTTCTGGCCTGTAGGGTTTCTGTTGAGAAGTCTGATGTTAGCCTGATTGGTTTTCCTTTATAGGTGACCTTTTTCTCTCTAGCTGCCTTTAAAACTCTTTCCTTGTCCTTGATCCTTGCCATTTTAATTATTATGTGTCTTGGTGTTGTCCTCCTTGGATCCTTTCTGTTGGGGGTTCTGTATAATTCCATGGTCTGTTCGATTATTTCCTCCCCCAGTTTGGGGAAGTTTTCAGCAATTATTTCTTCAAAGACACTTTCTATCCCTTTTCCTCTTTCTTCCTCTTCTGGTATCCCTATAATACGAATGTTTTTCCTTTTGTATTGGTCACATATTTCTCTTAGTGTTGTTTCATTCCTGGAGATCCTTTTATCTCTCTCTATGTCAGCTTCTATACGTTCCTGTTCTCTGGCTTCTATTCCTTCAATGGCCTCTTGCATCTTATCCATTCTGCTTATAAATCCTTCCAGGGATTGTTTCACTTCTGTGATCTCTTTCCTGACATCTGTGATCTCCTTCCGGACTTCATCCCACTGCTCTTGCATTTTTCTCTGCATCTCATCCCACTGCTCTTGCATTTTTCTCTGCATCTCATCCCATTGCTCTTGCATTTTTTTCTGCATCTCTGTCAGCATGTTCATGATTTTTATTTTGAATTCTTTTTCAGGAGGACTAGTTAGGTCTGTCTCCTTCTCAGGTGTTGTCTCTGTGATCTTTGTCTGCCTGTAGTTTTGCCTTTTCATGGTGATAGAGATAGTCTGCAGAGCTGGTACAAGTGACCGCTGGAAGAGCTTCCCTTCTTGTTGGTTTGTAGCCTTTTCCTGGGAGAATAGCGACCTCTAGTGGCTTGTGCTGGGCAGCTGTGCGCAGACAGGGCTTCTGCTTCCTGCCCAGTTGCTTTGGGGTTTATCTCCACTGTTGCTGTGGGCTTGGCCTGGCTGGGGCTGTTCCTCCAAAATGGTGGAGCCCCGTTAGAGGGGGAGCAGCCAGGAGACTATTTATCTCCGTAAGGGGCCTCTGTGCTCCCTGCTGCCCAGGGGGTTAGAGTGCCCAGAGATCCCCAGATTCCCTGCTTCTGGTCTAAGTGACCTGTCCTGCCCCTTTAAGATTTCCAAAAAGCACTCTCCAAACCAAAACAACAACAGCAACAATGAGAGAGGGAACAGAAAGGAAAAAAAAAAGAAAAAACACGCGATTTTTTTTTTTTTTCCTCAAGTGCCGGTCCCAGGCACCCGCGCACTGGTCCTGCTGCCCTGTCTCCCTAGCACCAGGGTCCCTGTCCTTTCAAGGCTTCCAAAAAGCACCCACCCACCGGTCCCGCAGGGAAGGAACGCTCAATATTCTTGGTCCTCAGGCACTGGTCCCACGCACCCGCTCACCAGTCCCGCCGCCCTGCCTCCCTAGCACCGGGGTCCCTGTCCCTTCAAGGCTTCCAAAAAGCACTTGGCAAAAAGAGAGAAAAAAAAGGGGAAAAACGCGCGATTTCTTCCGTCCTCAGGTGCTGGTCTCAGGCACCCACCCACCGGTCCCACAGGGAAAAATGCGGGATATTCTTTGTCCTCAGGTGCCGGTCCCAGGCACCCGCTCACCAGTCCCGCCGCCCTGCCTCCCTAGCACCGGGGTCCCTGTCCCTTTTAGGCTTCCAAAAAGCACTCGCAGAAAAGAGAAAAAAAAAAGGGGAAAAACGCGCGATTTCCTCTGTCCTCAAGTGCCGGTCTCAGGCACCCGCCCACCGGTCCCGCAGGGAAAAACGGGGGATATTCTTTGTCCTCAGGCGCCGGTCCCAGCCACCCGCTCACCAGTCCCGCCACCGTGCCTCCCTAGCACTGGGGTCCCCGTCCCTTCAAGGCTTCCAAAAAGCGCTTGCCAAAAAGAGAAAAAAAAAAAAGGGGAAAAACGCGCGACCTCCTCCGTCCTCAGGCACCGGTCTCAGGCACCCGCCCCCAGGTCTCGCAGGGAGAAACGCGGGATATTCTTTGTCCTCCGGCGCCGTTCCCAGGCACCTCCTCACCGGTCCCGCCACCCTGCCTCCCCAGCAACGGGGGCCCGTCCCTCTAAGGCTTCCAAAAAGCGCTCGCCAAAAAAAAAAACTGCTCCGGTTTCTCTCCACCCGCCGGGAGCCGGGGGGAGGGGCGCTCGGGTCCCGCCGGGCTGGGGCTTGTATCTTACCCCCTTCACAAGGCGCTGGGTTCTTGCAGGTGTGGATGTGGTCTGGATGTTGTCCTGTGTCCTGTGGTCTCTATTTTAGGAAGATTTTTCTTTGTTATATTTTCATAGCTCTATGTGTTTTTGGGAGGAGATTTCCACTGCTCTACTCACGCCGCCATCTTGGCTCCCGCCCACATTTTTATTTTTGAAAGATATCTCCCAGTTGTTCTTCATCCCTTACACACACCATCAACTATGTATGAGTGGTTAGTTCCTTAAACCTTTATCAAACCAGTATTTTAATAAATGTTTTGATCTTTGACAGTTTGATAAGGGAAAGTTGTATATATTTTTATAACATGAGAACCAAAGATAATTAGGGAAGTGACAACTGAGGATAAATGGTAAGGGCATTAATCTACCTTTTCCATTGGTAATGTGGGAGAGAACTGTCCATCTTACTGAACTCAAGAACGTGTCCCTAAGTAGAGAGGTATTGAATTAAAATACCAAGTTGATCTTATATCAAAAGTGATTTGTGATTTAAGGAGGTTACCTCAAAAAGTTAAACACTCTGAAGCCAACAGGTTCTGATCCATCATAATTTGGCCTTGATACTTTTAGAAGTCAAGGGGAAAGTCATACCTGTTGAGGGTTTTCTAGCTCTCTGATTTTATGATTCCTATACTTCCATGGCTACGTGAAAATACTGAACAATTAACAGTGTATTTTCATTACTAATCCATCCATGATTACATTTTACAAAATAAAGGGAAAAGAATTCTTTTATACATCACCAAATATAAATTAAGAGAAAAGGAGGGAGACTCCAGTTGTCTACCCTTCTGATTCACTTCATCCTCAATTGCTATGGCCACACCTTAAAATTAGTTGGATTTTAGTCCTGCAAATCACAAACTCATACCTCTTACCATCTGACCACAGCTCTTGGTCTTCCATCACTCTTGCCGTACTTGTCCTGTCCATTTACCAAGCCACCTTCCCTCTCCTCTTCCTTTCCTACCCAAGTGGACGCACTCTTCTTCCCAATGAGAAATGTATCTGTATCACCATCCACCTTTGCTGCTTTCTTTTCTGCCATGATAATTCACGTTTTTGAAAAGCTTTATTTATCTATGAATAAATTCAATGTCCATTACAAAACCTGTCCTGACACTGGCAGAAATATAATCTTGGCCAACTCCCTCTCTTTCTCTGGGCTGTATCTCTATTTCAGAGGTTGGGGATTCCATTATGCCAAGGAGGGTGGACAGGGTTTTGGGGATCCAGACCATTCAGACTGTAGCCATTGTCTATGTGCACCAGCAGCTAGCAGATCATCATCAGCCATCTGACTGTCAGCCTTCGCTGGATGCTGCTGGGTTGCAGCTCCTTCCCCTCCCTTGGGTGCACAGCAAGTCAGTCCATTGCAGATGGGACTAACTTGGGCCCAACCTCCTAGACACTGATCAGTTTTTCTTTGTCTTTTTTTCATGAAAACAATTTTTCGAAAGTACAAACAATATAAACCATCCATGCCCTTATCACCCCAAATGAGCCAGTGTTACTCTTTTCTTATATTTCCTTCAGTAGAGATAAAGGGAAAAGCCCCCATGAGCTCCCCCAGCATCACTGCACTCCCTCCCTTATTCCCTAGGGAAAATCAGTATCATGAATTTGGTGCAAATCTAGTCCACGTTGCTGTGCTTTTGTCTGATATATTTGTAGCCAAAAGCAACAAAAAATATTTTAATTTTCAAAAGTGTCTACAATAGTCTACAAATTCAATGCTACAGAATGTTTTCAAGATTTACCCATGTATTGACATGGAGTCAGTTTAGTTATTTTAACTTCTGAACATTCCATAGTTTGTTCCCTGTTCATTCTTTCTTGGGGTATTTCCAGTGTCTTATTAATACAAACAATATGGTAATGACTACTCTTTAGTACTCCTTTTCACCATCTGCTAGTCCTTCAGTTATTTCTATGTCAGTAAATGGTACCACCAGGCAAAGCCTAGTGCCTGGCCAAAAACCTCAAAGTTGTCTTGAACCCTTCCCTCACACCTCACATCTCCATCACCAAGTTGTCTATTCTTTATCCTGAATCCAACTACTTCTCAATACTTTCAAACAAATGCAGGCTACTAAGATTTCTTCTCACTAAAGTAATAGCTTTCTATCCTACCCCACTCACTAACTCCACTTTACCTCATTGGCTTGCTTTAAAGCTCCCCATGTTTCAAGCTCATTTCTGCCTGAGAGCATTTGTGTTTGTCATGTCTTTTTGCCTGAAATACCCTTTCCTCTGAACTTAAAAAGATCTTGTCTTCTCAAATTCACCTCCTCAGAGAGGCCTTCCCTGTCCATCCTACCTAAAATAGCACCTCCAGCCCCCATCTCTTTACCTGCTAAACATTGCTTCAAGGTACTCTTTACTCCCTGAGGTGACATCTTTATCTATCTATCTAGTATATAGATACTATATCCGTCTATCTATCCATCCATCCATCCATCCATCCATCCATCCATCCATCCATCTATCCATCTATCTACCTCCCTACCTACCTATATATCCACCCAAAGGTCTGTCTCACTTGGTTTCCTGACAGCAGTCTTGTTCATATTTTATTCCCAAGCTCTATTATGATGCTTGGTTCTGGTAGGAACTTGACAAATATTTATGTAATAAATGATTTAAGTAATATTTCTTAAAGCATTTTTCAACATTTCTTCTTAATTTTGTATCTAGAGGTGGAGTTCTGAATCACAAAAGATGGGTACTTTCAACTGGACAAGGTATTTCCAAATTGCTCTCCTAAGTGGTTGTACGAATACACTTCCACCAGCAGTAAGATTTCTTACTTTCATGTAATATCCAACACTTGGTCTTGTCAGATTTAGAAATTTTTGCCAATCTGATGGATGCTTTTACATTTCCCTGATTACTAGGAGGTTGAGTGTATTTTCTTTTACTGATTTTTCTATTAGTTTGTCTTTCTCTCATTTATAAAAAGAATTTACATTGTGTCTGAATATTAATCCTTTGTTTCATATATATGTTACAATTATTTTCTTCCAGACTATGGCTTTCCTTTTAATATTGTTTATGGAATATTTTGTCAAACAGAAGTACATTTGTAATGTTCAAATTTATTAGGCTTTTCCTTTATAATTTGTGCTTTTGATTTCATATTTAAGTAATCCTTCCTTCCTTTGTGATCATAAATGTGTTCATCTGTAATTTCTTAAAATAGTTATTTTTTATATTGTTTCAGGTTTAGATCTTTAATTCATCTAGAGTTTAATTTATAGCAGCTCTCAAACTTGTAGTATGGGGATACCTGGACATACCTATCCAAATTCCTACTGTACAATAAAATAAATAAATGAAGTATAATAAATAAAGTATAATAAAGGGGGTAATGTTTCATGGCACTGTGATTTGGAGTGGTCTGTTACATAGCAATATATAGAGCACATGAAGGATGTATCTAATCAGAAGTTTCAGAAAAAGAGAATAAAAGGAAAGCTGGAAGTAATATTTGGAGAGATGATCCTGGGAATTTTCTAAAGTTCTTGAAATCAAAGCACATACTAAATGAAAAAAAAAATTCATACCAGATTCACTGTAGTGAGATACCTAACACTAATAAAGAGAAAATTTCAAAAGTACTGAAGAGAAAACATAGATTACCCATAAAAGAATGATAATTAGACATGAGAATTCTCATAGCAACAACAGATTCCAGAGATCAATGTGGTAATATCTCCAAAGCACTGAAGGGAAAACAACATGCAACACAGATATCTATACCTAGCTATGCTATAATTCCAGAAGAGTGATGAAATAGAGAACTTTTCTTTTAAATCTGAGTTTACCAACCACAAATCTTTATTGAATTACTAAAAGGATGCTTTGTGGCAAAAAGAAAAGTGAATTCACAGTGAAAATGTGGTATTAAAGAAACAAATGGTAAACACAAAAATTGATAAATTAGATGGATAAATCTAGTCATACATTGACTGTATAGTAACTGATTTATGTTATGTTCTAATAATATGGAACTAGAATTCTAGGTAGCAATAACTGCCCAATATATTTGGTAGTAAAAAGACAGTTTTACTGGGACAGAAGAATAATTGCATTTAAAAAATATTAAAAAAAATTAAATTGTTTGGAAAAATGAATGGTTAAGTATGCATTTGAAAACTTAAAAGTAGCTGCTTATAACATAGAAAGGATATAATCTATAGTTTCCAAATCATCAGTGGTAAAAGAAAGGGAATAAAAAAAGTTATCAACCCAACAAAGGCAGGAAAGCAAACACATTTTGAAAAAACGAGGAGTAAGCATTATTACAAACAGCAAATGAAAAGTACATGGTAGTGATATAGGGATGATTTCAAATACATCACACTTACGTGAACTGAACTTTCCAGTTAAAAAAACAAATTGGCAGGATTAAAAAACAAAAACTCAGCTACATACTATTAATTACATACTATTTATAAAAGATGTGCCAATAATGAAATAGCATTGAAAGGTTGGAAATAAAGGAAAAAGTTATAGCAAGCAAATGCTGAACAAAACAAAAAAGCTGTAGAATATTAGTATCAGACAAAATAGTTCAAAGCAAATACATATTAATGATAAACATTACATGATAGAAAATTATATTAAAGAATGATTTAAAAATCAGTAAACAGGAAGTTCTATCCAGCTAACTGTATTACCATATAATTTAAAAAGTAACAGAATTATAATCAGGGAAATGCAAATTAAAACCACAATGAAATTATCACCTCACACCAGTTAGGATGGACAACATCCAAAAGACAAGCAACAACAAATGCTGGTGAGGATGTGAAGAAAGGGGAAACCTCCTACACTGTTGGTGGAAATATAAATTAGTTCAACCATTGTGGAAAGCAATATGGAGGTTCCTCAAAAAACTCAAAATAGAAATACTATTTGACCCAGGAGTTCCATTCCTAGGAATTTACCCGAAGAAAACAAGATCACAGATTCAAAGAGACATATGCACCCCTATGTTTATTGCAACACTATTCACAATAACCAAGATATGGAAGCAACCTAAGTGTCCATCAATAGATGAATGGATAAAGAAGATGCAGTACATATACACAATGGAATATTATTCAGTCATAAGAAGAAAACAAATCCTACAATTTGCAACAACATGGATGGAGCTAGAGGGTATTATGCTCAGTAAACTAAGCAAAGCAGAGAAAGACAAGTACCAAATGATTTCACTCATTTGTGGAGTGTAACAACAAAGCAAGAACAGAAGGAATGAAACAGCAGCAGACTCACAGAACCCAAGAATGATCTAGTGGTTACCAAAGGGAAAGGGGTTGGGGAGGGTGGGTGGGAAGGGGGGAAGAAGGGAATTGAGGGCATTATGATTAGCACACATAATGTAGGGGGGGGCATGGGGAAGGCAGTATAGTACAGAGAAGACAAGTAGTGACTCATAGCATCTTACTACGCTGATGGACAGTGATTGCAAAGGGGTGTGGTGGGGACTTGATAATGGGGGGAATGTAGTAACCACAATGTTGTTCATGTGAAACCCTCATAGGATTGTATATCAATGATACCTTAATAAAAAAAATAACAGAATACAAGAAAAGTATGTTGGGAATTTTTAATATATCTTTATTAGAAACAGATCAATTAAACAGGAACAAAATTGAAAGGTTAACTAATTTTTTTAGTGTTAATTTAGTTTCTGTGCAAATTGTAGTTTGCAGCTCATCATAAATGGTAACTTTATCTTCCTACCTACTTCACTCCAATTCCTCTTTTAGTACACCCTCTGCATAGGTTCAAAATTCCCTGGTCCAGAACTAGGTGTCTCAGGGCTCCTGTCCCTCAGGGTTATTGGGGAACACAGAAGATCTGTTTACTGAGCCAAAAGACAGATTGGCACAAGTCTTACTGCACTGGTTTCTCTGCTTTCTTCCACTACCACAGATAAGCGGGGTTTGTTTCTTTGCTTGTTTTGTTTGTTAAACTCTAGCTCAGGGTAGAAGTCAGAGCTTTCCCCAGATACCAATTTCACATCCTGACTAAGATGCCATACCTGTATGGGTCCCAGTGATCTCCATTATTCTGGGATTCCGGCTCCTAGCCTACTTCTATCTGCTTCCAGGCCCTGAAGACCATCAGGGCCACAGTTCTAGCTCCAGTAACCCAATTGTGTCACTTTCAGTTCTGAAGCCCAGAAATGATTATCTTGTTAATAAATACCCAGAGATATCTTTTAATTAAAAAGTTTTTATGATTGAAGTTCTTGGAGAAGATGTAGAAATTCAAAGCATGAGCCCACAATACCATTTTGACTATTTTCTGTGCCATTCTAGATGTGAGGAACTCTGTGGTCTTGCTACCTTTTTTGGCTTTACTTGTAATAGTGATTGAGACTTCTTTTATTCTCTAATGCCAGGACTCTATTTAGAATCTCTAGAAATCTCCCCAGGGCTTCTGGCTCCAGGTCCAAGGCATAGTACAAAGTTCTCTGGTTTCCTGCTCTCCTCTCTGATTTTCTGTATATACCAATTAGAGAATTTTAATATACTGTTAAGCTGAAAGCCATACTCTGAAATGATCAGTCATTGTCCTGAATAATTCAGGGTCTTTGCAACTTTGTAAACCTAAGTTTTGAAATCCAAAAGAGCAAGGAATAAAAGAAAATAGGGAGAGAGGAAAACCCCACAATTACAATCTCATTATTACTCTACGAGAAAAGAGATTTTCCACTCTGCAATTGCGCCCTGATAATCTATCTTCTCCCATTTCTCTATTTTTTCCCAGTCTTTTCCCTTAGAAGCCACACTCCTGTCTACTTAGCCTCTCTTACCTACTATTTCTCTATTCCTGGATCCTTTCCCGCTGAAGTTTCTCACCTCTTTATATGACAAAACCTCTCCTAGCTGTCTCATTTTACAGGCAAGCTCTCTGAAACCACTCAAGTATCTTTAATTCCCATCTACATGCTGATGGCTCCTGAATCTACAGCTCTAGCTCAGATTTCTCTCAAGTTCTGCAGATCCATAAGATCTCTCAATCTCCAACGACTGCAGTTCATTTTCTCCACATCCACACATCACTCCAAATGATTTCTTCTCTTGTTTTCTATTTTCTTCCAGTTTCCCAAGCAGAAACCTAGGAGTCTTTTTGATTTCTTCCTCTCCCTCTCTCTCACATCCAATAAATGACCAAGTTTTGTCATATTTTCAGTTAAGGAATTTTTATAGCCAAGCATTTCTTAAGTACCACTATAGCCATGAATTAAAGAGGAGGTTAAGAGAGTAGAAAAAAACCAAATTAAAATGTCATGAATTCAAGATGAAAATAGTTTTGGTAAGGAAAACATTATTATTAATATTGTCTAGTGGAACAGAAAGTTTGAAAGAATAAAAACTTAGAAGATTGTTAGATTTAGTTAGAAGGTTCCCAATGATCTCAAGGTCACCTGGGTGGGGGGTAAAAATAACTTTTTTCAGAGTATATAGTAGTTTAGCAATTGTCTGGACTGCACTGCTTTGTACTGTTTTGTTTTAAATGGTGTTTTCACTCTTACCAAAATGGGTAAGAGCAGGGTGACATTCTACTTTGTACCCACAGACCAAATTCAAATGATACATTTTGTTTGGGAGAATGTCGATCTTTAAAATACAAAGTTTCCCATGGGGTAAACCCGTTTCCTTGAACTGGATCATTAAATGGAAATCATTCCACTGTCACAGATTATAGGCAGAGAGAACCAGGGATGTCCCATTCAGAAGATAGAGATTGTTGAGTCTGGCAGTGTATGTCAGAGATCACCAAGTCTGTTTTTTGTTTTTAAGACAGATTGGGGCTCTAGTCTTCTCTTCTTACTATCTCGCATGGAAGGAAGCTTCTGGTAGATACAGGCTTCTGATGACTATCACTGCCACCAGGCAGGCTGCTGCTTTTTCCTTCTTTACACTCCTTTTATTTTTTCTTTCTTTTTCTCTTTCTCTATTCTGGTTTCTTTCTCAGTTCAGTTTTTCAGCCTCTTTTTTTCATCCATAAATAGAAAAAAGGAAAAAAAGCAAATGTTGAGGTTCTTGACTAGTCACATTCCAGAGAAATGAGGAAATGCAGGTTGTTACATAACTGGGAGGAGTCAGGGGTGTGACCTAAAATTGAGGGACAAGGAGAAGAGCATTGTAAAGGTAAGAGAAGGCAAAAAGGTTAAGCAAAGGCTTCATCTTAGACTTCCATGACTTCAAATTATCCTTTTGTGAATGCCATCTAGGACATTCCATGATTATCAGGCTGTGATGGTTCCCAGCGATTCAAAATTACCAAACAGGCTAGCAATGATGGATTCAAAGATGATAACCCTTGTCAGCTTTTGCTTGTACAAAAGTATCAGTACCTGATACTGCACTACAGCGAGCCTTAGGAAATACCCTAGGACCTGCCTAAAATAAGTTCTTTTTTTTTTCAATCACCAGGATGTGAAAAGAAAGCTACTACATTTAGCTTTAATCTTCCTCCTTTTCAATTTCCACTGTTACTTTCTGGCTCCTGTAAGGTGGCAGATAGTTCAGCATTGCTTCAAAACAATGACAAACAATGAAACTCTTAACAGCAACAGCAAAAACAATGAAATCTACTTTACTTTTTGATTGGTGGGGGATACTGAAAAGTAGAAGCAATAAAAGCTACCCACTGACAGTTCACTTGACAGAAATAACTATTAATAGTTCATTGCATTTCTGACCATTTTCTATGCAATCCTATTTTGAGACAGGGACCATGGGTGTAGTCAGAGTAGGGTGAGGGCCTCCGGGGGGGAAAAGCAGGGTGGAATATTTACAGTCAGAGCAATATAACAATGGGCAAAGAAGTCCCCATTGAAACTCTGTTAAGCATTATGCAAAGTCAAAGTCACACTAATTCTCTAGAGAAAGATACCTAAGAATATAGACATCTTCAGTGAGATCAGTTAAAGGTCAAAAAGGCCAGAAGCAACTTGGCCTGGAATGTTTGAGTGTTCTGCAAGGGTATCAGCATAACCCGTGACTCTGCTGTCAGCCCTAACAATCAGACTTTGACCCAGCCCACCTTGAGGACAGGGCAAGTGATGCAAGTCCACACCCCTAAGTTTTTTCATGTTCTCGAAAAATCCTCAACTGCCTATAAAACCCCCTAGACAACGCACCACTACGGGCTCTCTTGTCCCCTCCTGGCATGAGCCAGGAGCTCTATTCTCTCACTTTATTTCTAAATAAAAGCCTGTACTTTGCTCTCCTACCTTGAGTGTTTGTGAAGCTCATGCTTCGACTTCGTGAACAAGAACCCTGGCATCAATTTCATAGTTATACTTGATATATAGTTTCATGTCTTTTGGGCATATTTTATCCTATAATGCTTTTAGTCAAGGTTTTCCATCACTTTTCTGGCTGGTCGAACTGTACATATTCCTTTTCCTGCTGGGCAACAGAATTTGAAAAAGTACACTCTGCTGCATCTCACACTGAAGGACCTTTGCAGTTGACTGGGACACTTAATGGATTATCTGAGAGCATGCCTACACAGGATCTCAAGGTGGAATGGTTCCAAAGACCTCTAACACAGACTTACCACTCTGTAATATAACTGCCCCATCACTTAATTCCCCTTTAAATTGTAAACTCTGAGAGCAAGACTGTACTGCTCACCACTCACACCCCAGTGACTAGCATATGACCCAATGCATAGAAAATTCCCAGTATATTTTTAAAGATTGAATGAGTGAAAGACTGAATAACTAAATGTTAAAATTCTAGAGGATCCATAACTCATCAAGCTTTCTCCTTAGCATTAGGATACACCAGATTAAGGTTCCCAGAAGTAAAGTATTGGTTTAGATTTAGATTTGTCTTGAAAGAGCAGAGAAAGGTAGGAACTGATCATCAGTTGAACATTCCCTATAGATCCTAAACTCTTAACTCTACCTAAGATTCCTCCTGTGCTTTAATACTAAATTTTGGCTGTCATACAAATACTTAAAGAAAGTTAACTTCGACTTCTTTGTACAGCTAAAAACTTTCTGGAACATCTGTAACATTGCTGCCTATATTTTGGAGGTGTTAGCATTACAGTATTTGGTATGTCATATAGTTTTGGTCCCACCACAAGGACATAGCTAAACAACTAAAACTATGCACATTTTCTTGGATAAAGGATTGGATCGCTAGGAAGACCATAATGGGAAGCTTACAGCCAGTGATTGAGAGAGAGCATGAAAGTGAGAGAGTACCAGAGAGGCATTCCAGAGATGTCAGTTTGAAAGAGGGCAGGGGAAAGCGCAAGCAGCTGTTTTTGTTCCTTAGGAACCTCCTTATCCTCATCTTTGACAGATCTCGGATCTCATCTCATTCAAACATAAAATTGCTAATGAACAGAGAAATCCTCTGTAAGTAGGTGAAAGCTGTTGCTTGTCTTGGCAATTTATACTTGGTCATATGATACAATTCATCATAGGGTTTTGACAGTGTCTTGTGTGCCTCTCTACAAATGCAATTCTGCAACATTTTGTGCTTATGTTTTTTTTTAAACAAGTTTAACCTACATTAATTAGAGTGTTTAGTTGAGTGTATGAAGCTCTGATTCATCCTATATACATAATAAGAGCAGCACCACCTGTTGAGCACCTACTAAGGACCTGGCACTGGATAGTATATTACATGCATTATCTAATGGAGCTTAGAGACCTACCTCCAGAAACACAACTTAAATATTTCATTTGCTTTAGAAGTTACATATGGTGCTTTCCTTAAGAAACTTACATTTAATTTATTTAGCCCTATCTAATTATAGGAGAAAAAAATAACAATATTAATGCCAGAATTTATACTTTTCTGGTGAGAAATACAATGATTAGGGAGCTTTCCATTCTACACTCTGATCCAGTTTCCTTTCTGAATTTTTAAATTTAATTTTTCTATCCTATTTTTTCAATTTGCTGGTAGCGTCTCTTTTCTCTTGCCATCCTCCCCCAGCACTGTGTTTTCCTTTTGCCACATAATAAATGGGTTAGCTACTTCCCCTATTTCCAAATTAGAAAACATAAAACTTAAAGAGAAGTGATTTGGACATTAAAGGCTTTTTTTTTCTACCTTGAAATATGAAGCTTTGCTGTGGAATAATCAATGAGTTATTCGTAATATTTTAAGCGTGCTCTTTACTCATTGCCAAAGCAAATTTCAATTAATTAAAACCTGCATCTTTTCAAATGTAATAGCAGATTTCAATTCCCTGGATGGGTTGAAGGTCTAGTAAAATTCTTTTCCTATTGCTTAGGGATTACTTCTATATTTCATAGTAAGGTGTTCATGAATAGTAAGCATTTATATGAAAGTCATGGTCCAAATTTCTGTTTTTTTCCCCTAAGATGTATTGATTCATTGAACATTTATTGAGTACTCTTTGTACCAGCCATCCTGCTAGGGGAGTGATAATACAGTAGTAAGCAAAGTAGACACAGTATCTGCCCTTACAAAGCTTACCAGCCAACTGGAGACAATGGTCACTGAACAAAGAATTATAATTATGACAAATACCAAGAAGAAGAAGGGCAGGATGCTGTGGGAATACGTAACAGGTGTAGCTAACCTAGCCTGATTGGTTTGGGGGTGCGGGCACAATATTTTTCCAAAGAAATTCAGGTTTAGGCTTGAAGCATAAGGGAGGAGAATGGTCTAGGGAGAAGAGTTGGCTAGATAAGGGGACAAGTTGTGCAAAGGCTCTGAGTAGAAAAGAATAGTGCCTATACTTGAGAGAAGCTTACTATAGCTACAGTGATTGATGCCAGGAAATGTTAGAAAAGGGGCAGACAAGGACCAGATTACATAGGTCATCTGTAGGATTAGGAACTTTATTCTAAGGGCAATGAAAAGCCAATGGAGAATTTAAGCTAGGAAATAAAAATCTTTTAAGAGCTTAATATGTTTAAAATGTGGAATATAAGAAACATTACTATTTAATTTGTTCTGGAGTGTGCTCTTTATGTCTAGCAATCTAATTATATTAATATTTATAAATATGGGAAAACTATTTAGAATTTTTCTGAGAATTGAGAAGACCCTAGGATAGTCAAGCAAAGCAGAACAGTACTTTGGTACACCTACTTATGATGCCTTGAAGGGATGAACATACATCTTGAGTTTATCTGCTTGTCATCCATACTACATTTTAACTTGAACTGCAAACAGAGGTGATAAAATAATAAAGGCAGGGAAAGGAGGAAGATGTGTATGTGTGTACACATGTGGTTTCCCATGGTTTTTAAGAGCAGATTTATGACAATGAGTATTACCATTATATTCTGTGCTCAAAAATAGTAGTCCACCTTATAGAAATTAGGAACATCAGAAACATAAAATTTAAAATACTTTTTCTTTTAGGTGGGTGTTTATAAAGAAAAAAATGGCAGCTTCTGGGTAATACAACAGATGTTGACATGAAATATATTGATTTTAGACTAGGGACCCCAAGATAGCTTCAGTATTACTGTTTGGAGTAAGAAAGAAATCTATGAACACTAAGGCCCTTGGACAATACAGAGTTTAAGAGGCTAAGGTTTTAATTTTCTTTTTAAATACTCTTCAGTCTTCCCTGTGAGCATTTCTTCTTCTTGTCTCCAGATGGTCTGTGTTCATTAAATTAGCAGATTAGATTTTAAGATTAGATTTCCTAGAGGTATTTTCTCACTGGAAGTTGGAAGAAATTCTTGAAGACTAATAAAGTTTCCCTCAGTAAATATTAGGAGAATGGAGGAGGAGAGAGCGAGCTCCAACAACCATTCTCCTACTTTTGCCTCACTGCCTCACAAATCAAAAATTTCTTCTTTTTGGATCTTGGAAGCAATGCTTTCTGTTTTCAGGCTCAGTGACTCCCTCTTAGAAGTACATGAACAAATATATATTTGACCAACTCTCTGAGAAAGGCTGCTGACCCTTGGTCTAAGATATCTTGAGCAATGGGAGCCCAAAGTTTAAATGTCAATTTGTAGCTGACTCATTATTTGAACAGAATGAATCATTCACTTGATTGAATCACTTTGCTCCATGGTCTGAGGTGCGGTACTAAAAAGAGCACAGGCCAGCTTCACATACGTTGTGTACGTGAGTACTGCATCTGATAAATCAGTCTTCTCATCCAAATAGAAACACACTTCTTGGGTACCTAATAGCGCACACAATTTGGAAACATTCAGAATATGTGGGTAAATATTAAAATAAATTAGTGCCTGTTATGGTTTCATGGAACAGGTGAGAGGTCTATTATTATAAAAAGGGAGGAGGCTTACTATGTGTTAATTGTGTCAGGTTGCCAAACGTCAGGTTACCAAATCTTTGCGAAAATTTGGCAGGAATGTTACGAATAGCTTCTCAGAAAGTAATTGGTGTCTGGTTGAAAACTGTCTACTCTGTTTGGTTGGGCAACAATGTGGTTATATTAAACTATTGTTAGTGATAAAAGGATTTTCAAAAGTTTCAACCGTCTAGAATCTGACTCACAATATCTTGATACTATATTTTTTTTCTGTAATCAGAGCCATGGATAAAGGAACCTATTTTCTAGTGCTGAATGAGAATAGATTTGGGCGTGTGGTCAGGCCTGTGAGTATTATAGAGAAAGGCAAGATTAAACTACTATTAAAAAAAATACTTTATGCTACAGGAGTTTTAAATTGTTCATTTTGGTTTGATATAAAAGAACATGAGGGCAAAAAGAAAATTAACATTTATCAAGTGCTTGTGTTGTATGTCAGGCACTCATTTGGTCACATGTACCACCATTAAAGTTCACAGGAAGCCTGCAATAGGTAATAAAGTTTCCATTTTGGTCAAGGAAGAAACTGAAGTTCAGAGACTGACACAGCAGAGTTGGAATGCACACTCAGGTCTACTAGCTTATGATCTTTCCATAAGTCATCTGGACACAAACTGAAAAACTTAGTATCAGGTAATTAGTAAACAGAATGAGAAACATCTTTTTACTTTCTTTGGTTTTAATATAAGCTATATCTACATGGGAAAAAAGTGAATAAAAGCTATTGCAGAAAGATGCTTGTATTCTACAAATATGTTAATGGGGGGAAGTAGAAAGAAAGAGACTGGAAAACATATCAAGCACTATGTAAATTCTGGGTCATAATTTTTCTGAGTCCTACTGACTTTTCAAAGCTATTTTCAAGATGGGTATCAAGGTCTTGTAACCTGTAAAGTGTAATTGTTACTATTTTATCTAATTTGTAGGGACATTGTAAAGCTATTGAAGAATCATAAAATTCTTAGGAACATGGCTATCAAATACAAGTATTATTTATATTTCTGACCTTCATCTGCATACTAAAGTACTTTGTTCTTACCTTAATTACTGCACACATCATACTGCATCCTCATCACTTCTCTACTGTTTGGTGTCTCTTCTAGAAGATGGGTTCCTCTATAGTAGGGACCATGTCTCTTTCATCGTGGTATCTATCCATAGTGCCCTGGACAGGGCCTGAAATACAAGTGCTCAGTAAATATTTATTGAATAAACAGCCCAACAATAGGATTCATCTTTCTGATCCCAGTTTCCTTATTTACAAAATGAGAAGATAGCAGTATTTTCTCAGATCACTCATCAGGAATGTTATATGTGCTAATACACTATTTACTGGAGATATAATCCACAGACATAAAAGGTTGTTATTGATGATTACTAAGTGGGTAATTATGTTACATAATATTTTTATTCTGGCTAAAATCTTTAAAAAAATCTAACCAATAAACTCCAGGAAAGAGATGTAGAGCATTTTAGCTCATATACAGTAGCAATCTCCATCCTTTGGCTCAAGTTTGAAGAGCAGAATCCTACATCAGAAATGAGAGCAATCTCTCACTAGATGGCTCTCTTGTCCGTGAGTGGGTGGCCCGTTTGTGCAGCGAGGGATGCGACGGGGTCTTGCTCCGAGGCAATCACCGCGTCACACCGCGCCACAGTAGGGGCTTGGCAACAGGAGGAGCATAGTTCAGTTTCTATTTCTTTAATGATGATCTGTCTCTGGGAATTTATTTCAAAGTAGCCTGCACTTTCATTTCCTCTAAACTTACACATGATGTTTCAGTAGCATTGGTCCAGTCTATAAATAGGTGTGGTCTGAGGGAAGGATCTTGAAAGTACCTCTTCACCTGGCACGGAAGACAGCAGCAAATGAAGTACCCAAACGGAGCTAAGCCCAAGTAGCCCACTAAGTTCCTGATTTATCCAGTGAGGATTCCTGGAGGGTCTTACACCGTGACACATCCTAAAGTATTTTGGGACAACTGCTTAAATGACTCTACAATACGAACCTATAAAATGTCAAATAATTTCTTCAAGCCATTGACTTTTCCAGCTACTTCTCACACACTCCATAGTATCACTGACCCCATTTATCATCTCTGCTTTTTAGCCCTAGACCTGACACATAATACGTATAATAGATATTCAAAAGGATTTGTTCTGAGAATGAAACCTCTCTTTCTAGACGACTTCTGTCTAGGTTCCTCTTGATAGTATTTTACCCAACGCGTTCCTTTCCGACCCAAAAGATAAAAGAGTGCCAAGTTCTAAAACACCGCAGACCCGTCAGAGAAGGGAGGTCGTTTGCAAAGGGAGGTACTGGGAGGT
Organism: Manis javanica; assembly: GCF_040802235.1. Taxonomy (NCBI): domain Eukaryota; kingdom Metazoa; phylum Chordata; class Mammalia; order Pholidota; family Manidae; genus Manis; species Manis javanica. The sequence goes on from NC_133166.1 coordinate 91,344,914, forward strand.
CTATTGAGAGCCTTCTAAGACGTGCCCCCACTCTTACTCTGGCCTCCTTGCGGCTGCAGGGTGGCTCGGCCGCAGACGGAAACTCCGAGAAGGCTCGGTCGCTCAGGGTGTGAGTGGGATGGGGATTGGGGTATTTCTGTAAGGGCTCAACCTTCCGGAAAAAGTCGATGTCCCTGTGGGTAGGACCGGGATCGCGGCAGTCGGGCGACGTTCTCCTCCCTCAGGGACCCCGTTCTTGGGACCCCGCCTCTCAGCGCCGGAGGCAATGGTGGGGAAACCCCTTGCCCGCGCCGCCGCCCCGCGCCGCGCATTCGCCCTCCCAGCTCCAGGCCGTCGCCGCCAGGCTTCAGGCCCCGAGTTTCCTTCGCAGGCCTGGCCTTTTCCACGCCCAGCACGGAGAGGAAACTATGGAGGTAGTTCCCGCCCGCAGGCTAGAGGAAAAGCCCTAGGTGAACGCCTCGAGGTCTCCCCCAATCGCTGCGGTTAGGGGAAAGGGAGGAGGAAGTGAACTTCCCCGCCCCGATATTATCACCCGGATTCCTAACTTGGGGGAGGCCTTTAGATGGAAGGGAAGCCAAGGGGAACCCTGGGCATTTTCCCGGAAATCATTCGCCAAAGGAGGGTCACCCAGTCCTCCCACACTGGTTACTATGACAGTACAACCACAGCCACTGGTTGCCATGGCAGCTACTTATCCAATCCGGTCGGTTTCCTTTCTTTTCTTCCCTGGGCTCCACCCCATCCCTTCCAACAACCTCCCAACCCGCAAGGGGAGGGGCCGCAGTTAAGAAGAAAGGGTCCTTGGCTTCGCTCTCAAGGGAGCGAGGGAAGAGGAGTCGCGGGACTGGCGGGAGGAACTGTAGGAGGAAGAGGGGGAGTTTCCGGGTGGGAAGAGTGGAGGAGTGGAAAAGGAAGCGAGAAATCGGCTGGAGTGGAAAGACGGCGGAAAACTTTGAGTGTAACTCCCAGCTGATTTGGGCTCGATGTACCTGGAGAGGCTGTGTTTGCCCTCTCGCGCGGGAGGAGAGAAGTGGATTGTCCGGAAGCAGCCAAGCGCCTCCAGCGGGCCGCTCAGGAGCAGCACAAGGGCTCACAGCTAGAGGACCCCAAGAGAGCGCTACAGAAGCGAAAAACACCCAGAGGGACCGGCGCCTCAAGTCTCGCGAGAGGGACCACGACTTCCTTCCTGGGCTTCTCTTTTCCCCGCCCTCTTCTCTTTTCCCTCCCTCTCCTCACCCCTCCCGGGTCGAAGTGTCCCTGCGCCCCACCGGCCGGAGCAGCAGTGAGAGCAGCTTTCCCCGATCCCTCCCCCTCGCCTCACTCACCCCCACCCCCCGCCAAGCGAGGAGGAGCCGGAGGAGAGGAAGATGGCGGCGGCCGCCAGCACCCGCGGGGCCGCGGGGCCGCTTCGAGGAGCCTGAGAGACCCACAGAGGCTTCGCGGGAAGACGCGGCGGCGGAGGATGAGCCTGCAGAGCGCGCAGTATCTCCGGTGAGTGTCGAGGCCGACCCGGTACGAAAGGGGAGCAAGCCGAGGGTTGGGGCTTGGAGCGACAGAGAGGGTATGTCCGGGGCGTCGGGGGAGTTGCTGCGTTCTCTCCCCAGCCGGAGGCGGGGGGCTGCAAGGGGAATCTGCGAGAGGGGGCGGAGCGGGCACACGCACGGGTTCCTAGCCCCCGCGGGCCGTGCCGAGTTTCAACCTAGCCGGCTGGTCACGGTGCGGAGAAGGAGGTTAGGGCAGCATGTTAGGGAGAATGTGGGTGCACGCGCGCCCGGGGTCACCGGCTAGCTGGTGAGGGGGGGGGAGTGAGGCGCCCGGGGAGCCGGCGGGGACCCCGAGTGGAGATGGGTGTGGAGGAGTCTGATGTCCCTAGCTGGGAAAACGCGGTATGGTGTGGGATTGGCTGGGGCGATGCACAGGAAGACCGGCTGAAGTCTGCACACCTGGGGCGGGGTGGGGGCATTCTGGGGAGGGAGGACTTGAGGAGAGGGAGACTGCAGGAAACTGGAGTTTGTTCTTCACGTGCGGATTGGAAGTACTGAGGAATAATGTCATTTGTAGTTAGTTGGCGTGGTGGGAGCATAGAAAGAGGGAATGGATGAGGAAGTGAGGAAAAAGGGAGGTACTGTGGACGGGGTTGGGTTCCCCAGAAGGAACTAGGTTAGAATCAGTGTAGTCGGAATATAGCACTCTGAGAGTCGTGTGCATTCATTAAGAATGATGTAAGTCACTTCTATGTTGGACGTAGAGTGACGCGTGGATACATACTGTGTATATGTGATGTGTGTGTGGGGTGGAGTAAGGAGAGCTATTGATAAACATTTTAAGGTGGGGAAAATGCAGCCACTTTGGAACCAAGTACCTGATGATGAGAGCACATTGAATAAAAGACACCTGCTTTTGTGCAACTAGGAAGGTGTCATGGAAGCAGAGTAAGAGCTTGGAAGTAGAGGTAAAAGAGGGTCAAAATCTTGATGGCAGAGAAAAATAACGTTCTTAGAGCCTGACATTAACTGGGGAGTTGCTACTGCTTAGAAAAGGGGAAGCAAGACCTTAAAACAAGCCCTTTTTTTTCTTTCAAGAGGAGAACTAAGAACAGGCTTATAGGAAGAAGTTTTTAAAAAGTGGTTTCATACCTTGTGGAGGGGGGAATTGGATGAGGTAGAAGTCTGAAATAAGCAGAAACGTCACTTTTGCTATTTCGTTGTTTAGTGAAGTGAAAGTATTGATGCTTTGAGTGGATCCCTATATGTATATTGCAGGAGAAGTTATGTGGTAAGTGATACATGAGGTTGGGTATTCTACTTTTGAAAGTACTATAGTCATATTTTTATTAAGCAGAGTGGAGAGAATTATGAGATCTTTAAAATGTTGAATGCCTGAATTTACAGCAGAGACAGGATCCACACATGTGTTCCAGTGACTATGGGGATAGTTGGAAAGGTACATCGAGGTCCTTTTTGTCTCCTCTGTTATCTCTTTACTGTTTACCATATGAGATAAACTTACTGTGGCAAAGATCTATGGTGGATGAAGTAGAGGGGGGATATAGAAACTATTAGGATAGTCCTTAATTTAAAGGAATTTGCAGTTTAGTATACTATGCAAGTAAGTTAATAACAGCACTGAAGAAAATATGGTAAATATGAGGCGAAGTGTTAAAGCAGCCCAAAGGCAGATTATCTGAGCAGTTGGGGAAAATCAGTAAAAACTTCGTTTGTTCATATGCTCACTCATATTCTTATGGTTCATCAGTCATTTTTTTTGATCACCTAAATGGGTGGCATTGCACCACTGTTAAGAATGAAAAAGAACTCCACTGTGCTCTTACAGAGTTGACAGTTTGTTAGGATTCAAGGAGAAAAAGACACTTACACTGTACCTTAAGGATAAACAATATTCTGATAGTTGTGGACTGAGAAGAGGGGAATCCAGATGAAAGGAAACTGGCAGTTATATAGATAGGGAGGTTGGGAGCTGGGAGAGATGTTCTGCCCCATCTCTCCCAGTTAAAGAAGACTACAGGGTGATGTGCCAGAAAAATTTAAATTGTATATATTAAGTTTGACCCCTTCCTTTTACAGATGGGAAAAGTATAGCCCAAAGAAGTTAAAATTGTTGAGGGTCATGTAGCTGATATGTGGAAGCTCTGTAACTCCAATGTAGGTCTTATAAGTCCTTATCAGCTGTACTGTGCAGCTTGTCTGGGTTCAACCTTTCTTTACACAAATACATATTGAGAGCTCACTATATTCTAGGCACTGAGAATACAGTGGTGAACAGGGGAGGTATATTCTAGTAGAAGGATATAGTCAATAAACATGAATAGGTAAGTATATTTATCAGGTGGTAACAAATATTAGGAAGAAAAATCAACCAAGATAAAGACATGTTGTTTTATATAGACATGGTGATCAAGGAAAGCCAATTTGATAAGTTGTCCATATTTGAGAGGGTCTTGAATCATGATCTTTAAGTTATAGTTAAAAAGGGTGGACAATGGAGAATTTGAGGTGATTCATGAAGAAGGAAATTCTCATGTTCATAGCTATGTATTGGGAAGATGAAGCTGTGTAGTGCAATGGTGGGTAGTAAAGACCAGAAATAATACTGTGAGAGTGGTATTGGTAAGATACGATGAAAAGCAGACTGAGAGAGTGGTAGGCATTTTAGTGGGAAGATCAGTTGGCTTTGAGAGGTTTCTGAGTTACTGTATCTTATACTTTATCATCAACTGGGCAAGAAAGACTTATCCGTAGGTTATGGAATCATTTGTAGACAGCTTGAGATAAATTCAGTTCTTTGAAGAAGAGTGAAAAAGTCAGAATGAACACAGCGTTTAAATAACCTATGTTTTCCAGTTAAAGGTGAACAGGCATTGGACCTCAAGTCCCTTAAAGATTCCTCAAGAAGCCAGTCTTTTCTCAGTCTTGCACATCTGTCTTAGGTAAATAAAGCAAGTTTAAGGGCTGATAGTCTGCTGGGACTGAGGTGGGGAGGGGGTAATAAAAAAAAAGCTTGCACCAGCTTGAATTTCCATCTTTCTGTTTATCATTCCATTTAAAGTTGGCTGTGGGGAGACCAGAGAATGTCTTTGGGAAGGCAGTGGTTCATTTTTCTTTGGTGAAAATGGAACCACTGGATTTTATAGGCAATTTCAGGAGGCTGCTAGATATTGCTGAAGGAGTGTGGTTGGGGGTATAGCAGTTATTCTATGTGACCTTGACTTTGGGAAGAGTTTTGTTGCCTAGCTTTGTGAATGGTGGAAGACCACGACTGGGCTATTTTAAACTGCATAGCTACAGATCTTCCCCCATGTAGATGAAAATTAGTTTTGTATCAGTTGAATTAATTTGTTCAGAGTAAGTGAAATGTAAGGTGTCTGTTACTAAAAGGGTGGGTGTTGGCAAGATGGCAGTTCCAAAAAAGTGAGAAATGAAGATGTGAGGTAAGAAGCATCAGTAAGATGAAGAAAGAGAGGGAATTCCCCACCAAGGGGACTGAGTTAGTCTTGAATTGCATAAATAGAGCAGAGATGAAAGAAAAGCCATCCTTTGTAGGGAAAGAAGGTGATGTTCTGGGCAAGAAAGGATGATGAAAAATTTTGTTGTTAGAAAGGAGGTGTCATTTTTTTTTTTTTTTTGAGAGGGCATCTCTCATATTTATTGATCAAATGGTTGTTAACAACAATGAAATTCTGTATAGGGGACTCAATGCACAGTCATTAATCAACCCCAAGCCTAATTCTCAACAGTCTCCAATCTTCTGAAGCATAACGAACAAGTTCTTACATGGTGAACAAGTTCTTACATAGTGAAAAAGTTCTTACATGGTGAATAGTACAAGGGCAGTCATATCACAGAAACTTTCGGTTTTGATCACGCCTCATGAACTATAAGCAATCAAGTCAGATATGATTATTCATTTGATTTTTATACTTGATTTATATGTGAATCCCACATTTCTCCCTTATTCACTGATTTATTTTTTAATGAAATGCTGAGGTGGTAGGTAGATGCAAGATAAAGGTAGAAAACATAATTTAGTGCTGTAAGAGGGCAAATGTAGATGATCAGGTGTGTGCCTATAGACTAAGTATTAATCCAAGCTAGACAAGGGCAACAAAACATCCACGGATGCAGAAGATTTCTCTCAAAACAGGGGGAATGAGGTTCTAAGCCTCAAGGAGGTGTCATTTTTGAAATAGACTAACAAGATTCTCATCTGAACAAATAAGTTCATAATACTTTCTTACATTTTATAAAAATAAACACTCTTAAGGGGTTCTAGACTGAGAAATTTGTTACTCAAATTGGAGAAAAATTCAGTCTTTCCTTGATTTATGACAAAATGAAGGATTTTAAAAGACTTTGACACCTCTGTTGAGTAAAAAAAAAAGGGTATATTGAATAAGTTCATTTGATATGGGTGGTAGAAGGGTGAGGATAGGCTGTAGATGAGATAGTAGGTGAGGTATAGTATGCTTTACAAGAACAGAAGTATGGAAATTAACATATCAAAGTTGGAAAAACAGAAGTGGGGGAAGTATTAAAGTACCAGACAAGGAAGTCATCATTGAAGTTGTTTTGGAAGCTGAGAAGATAGAATAATCACAGCCTTGGGGAATACCAGTTAGACAGTTCCAATCCTGTTATAAAAGGTGCCACAGGTGCCACTGAATGACATTTGCTGTTGTGGGAGGCAACTTATACTCTGCCCTCCCTCCAACTTTCCTCCTTTCCTTCCTTTTCTGTTCTCCTCTCCTCTTTAATTTCTTTCAGTGCCATAGGTTTTTCAGTGACATCCACTTGAAGTTGATCCTTGGTCTTAGACCTTTCTGTACAAGAAAGGTCTACGAATTGTTTTGTTAGAATTTTTTTGCATGATACTTGTTAGTGAAGAAGCTGCATTCCAGTGGCACACTTGTCAGAAACTTTGTTCCCAGAAGTAGAAATAATGTAATAGCTGCAGTTGTTTTAGAAGACAGCAGAAAAATGGTTGTCATTTAAATACTAATTAAAATTTCCAATATGTTGTCAGATAAAATGTGTCATTGTAAATTTTGGTATGGAGGGAGAGGAAGAGGTAGAATAAAGTAGCAAACAGAGCCTTAGCCTAGCCTGGAGAGAGGAACAGGGAAGGTAGTGGGAGCATGTGGGAGGAATATATATGTATACATACACACACACACTAAATACAGTGATTCCAGGTTCTGGAAGAATCTGATAATTCTGGGCTGAGTATTCACTGTCTCTAAAAGCTTGAAAACATCCTGTAGTACATATTGATATTAATTCACATGGTTGAGAAGTCATCTTCTTGACCCATTCCTTCCCTCACTCCCCACCCCCAAGATTTAAAATAGCCTTGGGGCCAGAGAATCAATCAAACATGGCTGATTTACTAAATATAATATTATTTGGGGAAAAAAAGACTCTCTTGAGGCATGTAAGTCTGTTTTTTGTTATAATGGTGTTAATAGCATTTTACCTATTTTAATGTTGATGGGCTACATTATTTTGACCGTTAAAATTCTGCTTGTGGTTCAGTTTCCCTTGTGGTTTTAGTTGGATTCAGAATGTGTACTTCCTGTCCTAGCCTATGTTTCATTGCTTTTTAACAGCTGCTGTGTTCTACCTTCATGATAGATGAAGCACTTGTTGAGGTTTTGTTTTGTTTTTAAAGATATGTTGTAGTAAGATCTGTACTCCCCTAGTGTAGCATTTCTCATGAGGCAGTTTTGGGGTAGAGGGCAGTTTAGACTTGAGAAGGTCTGAAGTTTGTAATAAGCAGAAAGGTTTAGAGTGGAGAAGTTTGTTTTATAGTGGAGAGAAGTATCCTTTGCTTGTGGTCTCCAGCTACATCTCCAGCCTTGGCTAACCTTTCATATTTTTGTTATTGGTGGCATGAATGTGAGGACCTGAAAGTTAGGTGGATTTGTTTAACTGATTGATCTTGTTTAGAGAACAGATTATTAGGCACAAGTCTTTCGGATAGTGGATTGTTCATCTGTATATGGGTATTTTGGCAGATGGTCATCACATAATCACCATTTAAGTTTTGTAATAAAGCTATATTTTAATTTAGTTGCTGAATTGTTGTGGATAGATTTATCAAAGGTCTAGGTAATTGTAACTAGAAGGGCTAATCAGTTACAGGAAAATACAGGGATGGAGCTTTGGCAAACATGTCACATGGTGAGAACTTGTAACCAGCTCCTTTCTTGTTAACATGTAAGCAGAGCTCCTTAGGAAGGTTGTTTTCACTCTCCTTAGGCCCAATTTTTTGCCAGTAGGAAGAATAGGTGACTTGATCATTGTTTAAGAAAACTTGAAGAGTCTCAGACTAGGTAGCAGTTTTGTTTTTTCTTCTTTGCATCATTTAGAACAGAGTTTCTTAACCTTGGCACTTACTGATGTTTTGGGCCAGATAATTCTTGTAGGGAGCAGCCCTGAGCATCAAAGAGTGTTTAGCCTTTACCCACCAGATGCCAGTATCATTCTCTCCCATTTGTGACAACCAGAATGTTTTCACATCTTGCTGTATGTTCCCTGTGGGTGCAGATTCATTCCCAGTTGAGAACCATTGACTTAGAAAATATATAATGGAAAGATACATATGCACAGCATAGATTAATTTTCTTGTTTTCTCCTCCTTCAAACCACAGGTAACTTCTTAGGTTTCTCTTAATAAGTTTTCTTTTTAAGTAGTAATAGGCTGGTTACCATGTTTAGACTTTAGCCATAAAAACTTGTACATGTTTTAAATGAATTTTTTAAAATCTGTGTTTTACCTTACTGGCAATTATCAAATACTTACTATGTGACACTGGAGAAAGACATTTAAGTAACTTTAATAGCAGATGAACTTGTAACTGCTATGATAGAGAAACAGGGTAAATAAACAACTTTATTCCAACAGAGGTGGAGGTGGAATAAGGAAGTTATTTTAGGGGAGGTGAGATTTAATCTGGGTTTTGAAAGATAGATGGGACTTACGAAAGTGGATATTGGGCAAATTGACATTTCAGGTGTGAGGAACATCTCCTGGCTCCTTTATTCCAAATAAAAATTTAAAAATTTCACTCATTCCCATTTAATGCACGACATTAGGATTCTGGCCAGGCCTTTCTAAGTTTTTCTTAGATAAAATAGGTTATGGACAGAGAAGTAGAGATATGTAGGTGGTAATTCTGAAGACTTGATGACTTGTATAGGTCTTGAAAAGGGAAAAGCAATTTAGTTAAAGTCTTGCAGAATCCCTTCCCTTACGTATACTCTTGATTGTATACAGTTCCTCTAGAACTGTATTTCATTTGTGCTGTCTCTTCTTTAGTCTTTTTAATTATTCCCTTGACTTCTCTTCTGTGAACCAGTCTGTTTTCTCTTAAAAATCCTTTCCTCCTCCTCTATTTTCTCTTTAAGCTCTGTCCTTCCTTACCATTCTTTTATGGCTAACAATTCCAGATTTGCCCTATATGTTTTCCCTTTTATTTGCTGTCTACTTTTCCTTAATCCAGCTGTTTTTCCGAACACTTGATTACAGTTGATATTTCCAAAGGTGCCAAACACCTAATGGCCAAGTTCATCCACTAATTATTTTCCTTTCTGTCTCACACTCACACTTTTGTTTTTCCTTTTCTTTGGCTCTCTCATGTCTATCCCACCTGTAACATTGAGTTTGGGCCATGGTGTGTCCCATGTCCTTGGAGATAAAGACAGTAAACCCTCAAGCAGTTTTACTAGGCCCACAAGTAAGTACATAATTAGCACATAGTTCATAGCTTTTATGATATGTAAGCTGTGATATATATATTTAGCTCATGGGAAGTTCTTGAGCTCTGTTGTATTTAGCACTGAGACTCTATGATTCTGATTATCCTGTCTCTTACTCTCTTTGTTTTCCTGGTCCACCTTACCCCACCAGTGACCAAAAGAAAATCATAGTTCTTTTCCTCTTTTTTTCTCTTATTCAACATTTCTTTTCTTCCAAAATCACACCCCCTTGCAGGACTTCTGCTGTTACCACATCATTATTGTTTAAAATCTGTCAAGCATCTATTCAGTAAAAATCATTGTGCTAGGTCCTGGGGAGATAAGCTGAAAAAAAGATCATTCCAGAGAGTTTATAAGCTATTAAATGAAATAGGCATAAGCATAATACATAACAGTACATTTGATGATAGTGGGTTAGAGCATGATCTGTGTGCCACAACTGCCTGATCCATATCACAGCTCTTACTGTGTTACTGGGCAAGCTACTTAAGCTTTCTGTACCTCAGTTTCCACATCTGAGATAAGGGGATAATAATAGTATCTATCCCACAGGGTTATAAAGATGAAGTGAACTAATGTGTAAAGTGCTTGGAAATGCCTGGCACATGGTAAGCATTATATATAGGGTTTCAGGTATATTTAAAGTCTGAAAAGTGGCAGCTAACACTGACTAATCTGATAGTTTTGTACCTCTGTCTCTGGACATTCCTAATTTTAGAAGTCTTTGTCATTGCAAACTCAACACTCTTAAAGGTAAACTCCTAATCCTTACCCTTCTCTTCTTACCCCATTCCTCATGTTTTCTTATTTTCCTCATTGCTGCCACTCCCCATCTTCCCATCCAGGTTTGAAACCATGCAGTCATCTTTGAGTTTTCGTTTTCCAACCCTCTTCCACACATACACCATTTTGGAAATGTTGCTTTCCTATGTCTCTTCTTTCTCATTTGTAGCACTGTTAACTTTATACCCATATTGTTGAAGGAGTCTTCTAACTGGTATCTTGCCTGTAGTTTGCAGGAGTAGCAAGAAGAAAGCATTGACTTTGGGTTTTTGAATACTGCCTGGTAGTTTGTGTTTTTGAACTAACATTTCTGTGTCTTGATTTCTTTATCCTTAAAATAGAACATTGATCTCATAAAACTGCTGTTCAGTGTTAAACAAAATAACAAAGGCTTATATATGTTTAACAAATTTTGGTCCTCTTTCAGACTTCCCACTACACATCCCCCTGCCAATTTTTTGCATTGCTTCTAAATTAATATTCCTGAAAAGCATTTGTATATGGTTTTCCCTTACTTAAACTCCTTACTCTGGCATTCTTGACCTTCTGTAATATGACCCTCTTTTACCTCTGTCACATACCTCTTTACCTTTTTGATAGGAACCAACTGCTGTAGCCAGGATAATCTATTTATCCTTTAATCATGGTTTATTCATCCCTCTTCCCAGCCTATTTCCCCTGTAGAAATACCATCCTCCACTATCTTAAGCTTCACCTTTTCTATGAAGCCTTCTTGTCCACACCTAGGTGATTTTTTGTATTCTTTGAAATTTGTGGTATTTCCTGCCTCTTAGTCATTTGGTACTTACAATGTCTTAAATTCATAATGTTCTCTTTCTTTATATAAGTGAATTCACTGCAGCTAGGCAGAGTATGTTAGAGACCATGTCTCAACATTTTTAAATGCACACAGTGTGACATAATGGGTGTTGAATAAAATTTTCATGCTTTTGTTTTGTTCTTGCAAAATATTTATGGACTACTTAGGAATGCCAGTGTTAGGCTCTGAGAATAGAAGAACAAATGAACTGGTTTTTTGCTTAGGATAGTGGTCTGGGGGAGACAGATGTTGTATAGATATTTCAATACAATGTGGCAAATACTATGTTCAGTGTTTTCAAGGAATGCCATGAGTATACTGAGGGAAGTGGAACTTTTACTGCCTGGGAGTTCACATAAAGCTTCTGGAGTTGATCTCCCGAGCTCAGTCTTACAGGTGAGTAGGATCAGTTAGGTGAAAAAAGAAGGGAAGAATGTAGTAGACAGAGGAACAAAATGAATAAACGTCTGGGGGCAGCATGTTTGAGGAACTCTAACAAAGTTTAGCATTAGGAATGATTTAAGTTTGGTTAATGTAAACATTGTGATCAGATCAAACTGGCAGTCAGGTTATGTCATATGCATTAAAGAGATATTGATGAGTTGCTGTCTTATTCTGTGTTTCCTTTGGGGGAGTCTAAGGTTCTTTTTCAGCAAATCCGGTTGTTAATCTTATGGGAGAATTTATACTTGAACGGCTGGTGTTTATTGTGCATGTTCCTGTGACAGGGAGACACGAAAGAAAGATTTATGTAATGCCTATAGTACTTCCTTTGAGATACATAAAGAAATCTTAGGCAAACATTTTTTATTGGGAACATTATTAAATAACTATGTAGGAGATGAGAGTTTGAGTGAACACATGTAATTCTGAAAATAAGTTTGGGTTGATAGGACTTATTTTATAGAATCCTTACCTGTTGAGATCAGACATGGAATGGAGGTAGAGATGAGGGAAGGAGTTCAGTAGCTCCAGGGGGAAATCAGAACATTAAGTGAAGTCTCTCTGGATTAAACCTTTTCAAGTCTGTCGTAAAGAAAACAGTTGCAGACCCTTTTTGATGATTAACATTTTGTTCTCACAATTCTTGATAGCATTTTTCGTTCTGTAGTGTCTGTCCCAAGTGAGAACATGATTCTGAAAGCTATTATATTTAAGAACTGCTGTATGGATGCTTTAATAACCTCAGTCTGTTTCCTAAAATTCCATGGGTTCACTGAACACATGAGTTGAAGTCTTTTTTCCTTCCCCTCTCTTGCTAAAGAACTAGTATTTCAGTGTTGCTTAAGTAACACTTATTAGTAAGATAATCAGAGTAAAATGCAACTGAAAGATGGTATTCCAAGAAGAAATGAATTAAAGGTGTGCTTTAACTCTTGAAAGATTTTTTTTATTGCTGGTGAAAAAAATTAAAAGATAGTGTTGAGAGAACCACCACAGGATGAATTCGAATATAGAAAGTATCTCAGGGCATTGGCAAAATTTTTTGCATGTGCACAGTTTGTGTAAAATACTTTACAGTGAATTTTTTGAATTTTAATATAATTCAGTAAAATGCTCATCAAATTTTGCTTTGTTTAGTTTAAATACCCAAAATAATACAATTTGGCTGAAATCTTGTTTTGCTTTGTTGTTTTTTAGTGAAAAAAGTCGGAACATTTTAGGAAGCACACTGACATGTTAAGGCATATTGGTAATAAATTCTGGTTTATAAAAAGGAAATGTTTACAGATTAATCACTGTCTAATTAAAAAACACCTAATACCATTGTCTGTAAGATCTAACAACTGAACTTTTTGGTTTCCTAAGTCTTTATGACTTTCTAAGAAAGCAGCATGGTGTAGTGGGTTGAATGAACAGTCTTTGAATTAAGACTGGCCTAATTTGTATTTAAATTGTCCTGAGTTCAGATCCCAGCTCTGCCATGTATAGCAATGTGAGCCTTTCTAGTTTCAAGTTTTCTGCTCAATTTTCCTATCTGTAAAAAGACAATGACAGAATTAATGGGAAAATTACATGATGAGATGTATATGTAAAACCCAGATATATACGTATAGTTCCAGATGGGTAAAGAGCCTAATTTATACAGTGTTCTTCATTTTCTACATTCTGAATGTATCAATATATAACTAATAAACTTGTTAATGTCATCTGTGAATTGTGTGGGAGAAATTGTGCCTTAAATGGCTACAAGGTTAAGGGGTCTTTACTGTAAAGTGGACTACTTTATTCCTCAGGAGTACCGTACATTTTGGTAGTGTTTTTTATATTTTCCAAAATGTTTTTATATATTTGTCATCTTAAACTCTTGCATACAATAACCTGTATAACTGGATTAGCATTTTATAGATAAGGAAAATGAGACTCAAGGTACCTAATTAGTGGCAGAGTTGGGATTGGTCTTAATCTGCCCCCTTTTTGTCTATTGCACATACTTGGCCAGCACTCTTAAAATGTAAAGTTCCCTTTCCCTTAGCTGCATTTGCTGCTTGTGCCGTCAAGTGGTATAATGTATGTAATTTAGATGGTTCACAGTTAGTGGTTGTAAGTTCATGTATAAAAAGCATATTTCTAGGAAGTTACCTAATTTCAAGTGCTATTGCAGATCTGATTCTTGCCACTTTTGGCATCTAGGAGAGTAATGCATACTTGCTTTTAAATAAAACAGAAGCCACAAAATTGTAAAAGTGAACATAGACGGTGAAAGAGTGCGCTAATCATTGCTGGGACAACAGGCATAAATTTGGACTGTTCCGGGCACGTAGAAACTTACGGTCACCCTACCATCCTGGGTTGTGTAGCCTTCAGTTACATTTCATATGAATATTAACTTCACATACTTGTACATAAATATGTGTGTGTGTATTACTTAGTGACTAGGATGAGACTATCATATGGTTCTGTAGTCTTTTTCTTTTTCCACTTCATATTTTGTCAGACTTGTTCATAATTTTACATCTACAGCATCATTGGAAACATCAGCATACTATTCTATTGTTGGGGGTACTATAATTTTCCAATTTCCTAGTAATGAAAGTTTATGTTTCCAATACTTTATTATTATAAAAAATGCTACAGTGAACATCCTTGTACTCACATACCCTTGTATACACTTTGAGCAACAGGGTATGTGCATTTAAAAATGTTTTATTAGGTGTGGTAGGCAGACTAGTGTACCCCCACCCTCCAAAAGATGTCTATGTTCTGATCACCAGACCCTATGAATATATTATATTACATGGCAAGGGGGAATTAATTAATGCTGCTAATGAGCAGACTTTAAAGAGACCCATTGGGCCCAGCGTAATCACAGTGTGGAAGAGGGAGGCAGAAGAATCAGAACCAGAGAGCATCCTGCTGGAATGGAAGGAAATCACAAGCCAAGGAACACAGGCAGTTTTGGAAACTTGGAAAAAACGGAGTTTCTTCCCAAGAGCCTTCAAAAAGCAACACTCCCATGGCGACACTTTGATTTTAGCTCATTGGGATTCATTTAAGGTTCTGACTTTCAGACCTGTAAGGTGATAAATTTGTATTTTAAACCACTAAGTTTGTGCTAATCTGTTAACAGCAGCAATGGGGAATTTAACACAGTAGAGATTGCCAGAAAGCACCAGAAAGTTTGTACTGTTAATTCTGTCTGTAGTAGTATTTTAAAAGTAGCTGTTCCCTTACTTCCTTACCAGTACTTAAGGTTTCATGCATCTCATTTTTTTGAAGCAGACCCTAATACCTTTATTTGTACTGCACATGGGCAAATCTCTCTAATACTCTAGCTTCCAGAGTGTATGCCACTGAACATCAGTTCTCTAGGAAATTCATAGGTGGTAGGATTGTCAATTTTTCCAAGGCAAAATAAATTTAAGAATACTGTGTTAAGCTGGATTCTTTATTTAGGACTTCTCAGAGCTTGTGTTATGCTAATGGATATTATGAACCTTCAAAAGGGAGATATAATTTAGTGCTTTCCCGAAGTTATGGCACATCTCACGGGATTATGTTTTTTTGGAACAGTCGTTTGAAAATGTGGCTCTCCCTTAATATGTTGACCTTCACATATGCCCATATTATATCTTAGACTTTGTTACTTCTTCTACCTCTAAAATCTTAAATTCAACCATTTTGTTTTGACCATATCATTATCCCCATTAACCCAGTTGCTTCTGTTTATATATTGATTCCTTTTCCTTTTTTCTCTTAGTCACTTCCTAATGATCTCTTTTCTTCCTTTTTCTTTTTTGCTCTCCCCTCCTGCCCATCTTTAGATACCACTTTAGCTACTGTCTTAGTAGTATCCTCAGGCCCCTCTTCCTTCCTACTCACTTATCTGGGAAAATCCAACTCTGAATGATTCTGACAGTCTGCTGCTCTGGGTATTAATGGTAGCCTCACTGGAAAAAAATGTTACAGACTGGGCCAGTCGCTGTTTAAATTCCTGGTGTTCCACTTCAGTATCTGTTGGTCCTTCTTTCTCCCCACCCTGTTTTGCCCAGTTTTTTACAGTAGTTATTTTAAACTTCTACTATTTTCTTGAAGTTTTACTTTTCTTAGCAGATGGCCTTTATAGCAAACATAAAAACAAAACCTTTTTGGTGAGACAGATCTGCTTCCTATTTTCTCTATTAGTCCTTACCTATGTCCCTCATCTAAGGAAGGAAAAGGTTCTCATCCTCCTTATTAAGATTGTTTTCTTTGTGTTTGGTCTGGATCTTAAAGATTTTTTTTATATTTAACCTTTTTTTCTTTATTGAAGCTTTGACATAAACATTTATTTAAACAAGCTCCCTGTCACCTCTCCCTCGCTAGTAATGTCATTTATCTTCTCCAGTTACCACCTTAAAAACAGTCTACACTGACTCTACTTCCTCAACCCTTTGTTCTCTGGTTTCTGCCTCCACTTCTCCACTGAAACTATACTTGCCCAGCTCACCAAAAACTGCTCTGTTTTTAAATCCATAGACTCTATTCATTAAGTAAGTACAGCGAGTGTTTTGTTTATGAATATATCCCTAATGCCTGGCACATAGTGGAATCTTAATATATATTTGTTGAGTATTTATTCAAAGAATTATGAATGTACTTGAGTTTACTGTTGTCTGTTATGACTCTTTGCTTTGGTCTTACATCTTTATTGCCATCCATCCCCCATTTAAATTTGGTACTTTTTCTATTTGTGTTTTTCTTGTTATGTTTAGAATTATTCTTATATGGTAAACTTAACCTCATAGGATTTACTTTATCAATGTATTACTTTCATTTTAAAACTGGAGCTATGTTAGCAGAAAGTTTAGCCAGATAATCCAAATGAGAGCATTGGCCAAATATAAGACTTAAAAGCTTAGTGGTTTAAGAGCAAGGCCTTTACTCTTTCACAGCTCTGGGTTTGAATACTGAGTGTGTGATCTTAGGTAAATTACTTAACATTTTTGATTCAAGTTTCCTCAGGGGCAACATGGAAATTACATGTTTCTAGAGTTTGACAAGGAATAAAAGAGAACAGAGTAAAAGTTCTTAGCATGGTGCCTATACCTAGTAAAAAAAAAGAAAACAATAAATGGAATTAGTGTGATTAATATTAGTAGTAGCTGTATATTATTTGGTATATAAAAGCCTCACATTCTTAGGAAATAGTTGTCTTATGTTATCTTTAATAGATTTTTTTAGATTTTTAAAGATTTATATATATACCAGGTTCTGGGACTGAAAGGGTAATGTATCAGGGACAATCCTGTGAATGAATACAGCCGCATTTGATTTATGGCCATTATACTTTCAATCTCAGAAAACTAGGAGTAGAACTTATTGTAGTTTTTATTTAGTGATTGATTTCAAGGAAATTGGGATATGAATATGTGATGGATGTTACTAGCTCTTTTACGGGAAACAATTCCAACAGCCTTAGAAGACTATTCTATCTATAGCATCATTTCCACGAGAAGGTCGGTTTGTTTTCTGAAAGGCATCATGACCCATGCACTAATGCGAAAGGTGTGTGTATGGGAATGGCAGGACATAGGCTAATGAGGTGGTCAGGTGAAATACCAAGCTCAGTGCAGTTTGATCCTGAAAGCCGTGGCAAGTTATAAAAGTATTTTAAACCGAAAATGATAGACTCAGAAGGTGAAAGACCACACTTGTGAATTGGGAGATTAATGAGGACATTCCAGGTGAGAAATAGTGGGGGCGCCGGACTGAGTAACCAGCAGTAGCTGTTTTCTTCACTCAAGAACCCTGTTGAAGCAGGTGCTTTTCTTGATAAGACTGGAATGACTTTTTTGGTGGTTGAGACTCAGCTCATTTCAGATTCCCAGGTGAGGTAAGATGAAATGACAGAACAATTTAGCATCTAGGAATTAGGGCTGTTTACTGTGAAGTGAGTTTGAAATGGTACAATACAATACCAAGCTAATAAAGTAGCTTAAAGTTTCCTGCTTTCTTGTTACCTCTACTGTTTTTTCATAGCTGAAATGACAATTTGTCTTTTGTCTCCACTATTTTTAGCAGCTGGTGTGAAGCTACAAGTGACGGCAGCACTGAAAAGTGTGTCACCATGAGTAGTAATTCTCTCTCACTTTAAATACTAACAGGGAATTGCTTTCTTTTGTGTGAGGATTTACTTGTTTTTGTGTTGGATTTGGGGAATGTGTGCAGTATATATCCTGATTTTGTGGCCATACCCTTTAGTATAATTCTTGTGAAACTTTGAAAAGGAATCTTGAGTTAATTTAAATTGTTTTGGTTTGTTATGATCTTACTATAAAAAATGTTTTTAGGAGTCATTTTGCCTGTTTGTTGTTTGGCGGGCTGGGCTGGGGCTCCTTAGTTACCATGCTCTAGACCCTCTGTTATGTGGGTCCTGTAATTTGGCAGTGCTGACATGCCTTTTGTTTTTGAGTTCTAATATTGAGGCTTGTGTAGAGTAGCTGTGAGGTATGGTAACTTTATAGAGAAAGGCTACTGGTTTGTGCTTTTGAGATGATTAATAATGGCAAGTGAACAATTTTATTTTGTGTCAGATACTGTTCCAAACACTGTTTAACTCTGAATCCTCACAGCATCCCTATGAGGTAAATACTGTTGGCTTTATTTTATAGAAGAGCAAACAGAAAAGGCAGAATAGTAAGCGCAGCATTATATGTAAAGTACCATGATTTGAACCCCAAGAGTCAGGCTTCAGAATCCATGCTTTTGATCACATATTATATGGACTCTATTTCTCTATAGTTTTATATTCTTATTTGCTTAGGATTATAGGTTTTGTTTTTATTTCATTTTTTTGGTTTCTTTGTGTATTATATTATTTATATAAAACAATGTACATAAATACACATGTATATATAATCTGAGCAAAGTTTTCTCAACAATCTCAATAATGCATTTATTTTTTATAGAATAATAAAGGTGAGAGGGTAGGCTAGTTTTAACAGAAAGCTAATTATGGGAAACAGAGGAGGCAGATTATTTTTCTTTTTTATTTGAAATAAATTAATTTAGACTGCTTTGAACTGTCTTAACTGAGTAGTTGGCCTGCTCCTCCTCTCTCATTATAGCTGTTCTGCAAGTTCTCCCTCAAAGTTGTTACTTAAGTACAGGCTTGCTTCCAGGACTTGGTAGTATTGAGACTTAACTACAATGGGAAAAACAGATCTGACCCACCTGGACTAATAGGAAAAGTGCAGAATGACTTGTCAGTTTTTCTAACTTACCTATAGAAGATTGGAATTGCCTTTTCTTATGGACTTGTAGAGTTGTTTCACAGAGATGATCAGATGCCAGCTTCTACACAAAGAAATACAACGATTGCATGTATGAAATTCAAAGCTTAGATAATAAGTTGCTTCAAAATGAACATTCAGTGTTTTTTTCTAAATATCTTTGTCCATTTTTTAATTGGGTTATTTATTTTTTACTATTAAATTGTATAAGTTCTTTTTTTTTGGTATCATTAATCTACAATTACATGAGGAACATTATGTTTACTAGACTCCCCCCATCATCAAGTCCCCCTACAAACTGTATTACAGTCACTGTCCATCAGCGTAGTAAGATGCTGTAGAATCACTACTTGTCTTCTCTGTGTTGCACAGCCCTCCCTGTGCACCCCCCCCCAACATTATACATGTTAATCATAAGGCCCCCTTTCTTTTTTCCTACCTCTTATCCCTCCCTTCCCACCCATCCTTCCCAGTCCCTTTCCCTTTGGTAACTGTTAGTCTATTCTTGGGTTGTGTGAGTCTGCTGCTGTTTTATTCCTTCAGTTTTTTCTTTGTTCTTATACTCCACATATGAGTGAAATCATTTGGTACTTGTCTTTCTTCACCTGGCTTGTTTCACTGAGCATAATACCCTCTAGTTCCATCTATGTTGTTGCAAATGGTAGGATTTGTTTTCTTCTTATGGCTGAATAATATTCCATTGTGTATATGTACCACATCTTCTTTATCCATTCATCTACTCAGTGTTGAGTTTTTTTTTTTTTTTTGAGAGGGCATCTCTCATATTTATTGATCAAATGGTTGTTAACAACAATAAAATTCGGTATGGGGGGGTCAATGCTCAATGCACAATCATTAATCCATCTCAAGCCTAATTTTCATCAGTCTCTAATCTTCTGAAGCATAACGAACAAGTTCTTACATGGTGAACGAATTCTTACATACTGAATAAATCCTTACATGGTGAACAGTACAAGGGCATTCATCACAGACACTTTCGGTTTTGATCACGCATTATGAACTATAAACAATCAGGTCAAATATGAATATTTGTTTGATTTTTATATTTGATTTATATGTGGATCCCACATTTCTCCCTTTATTATTATTATTTTTTTTATTTTTAATAAAATGCTGAAGTGGTAGGTAGATGCAAGATAAAGGTAGAAAACATAGTTTAGTGCTGTAAGAGGGCAAATGTAGATGATCAGGTGTGTGCCTATGGACTAAGTATTAATCCAGGCTAGACAAGGGCAGCAAAACATCCACGGATGCGGAAGATTTCTCTTAAAACAGGGGGGGTGAGGTTCTGAGCCTCACCTCTGTTGATCCCCAATTTCTCACCTGATGGCCCCCTTGCGACTGTGCCTGTCTTAGGTTGTTCTTCCCTTGAGGAATCTTACCCGTCTCTGGCTTCAGTGTTGAGTTTTTAAAAGTAACAAGTTATGAAAGTTTTTATATGTGGCCTACCATCTTTGAGTTGACTGTTTTCCTTCTTAAAACACAGTCGCCTGAAATTGTGAGAGTAAGACTGTGGTTAATGTAAGAAAAAAAGGGACAACTTCTCTAGTCACCTCATAGTCTTAACTTCTTTTCTCATGACTTCTCTTGAAAAGGTCCTTCTTTCAGAAAATCTTTGAATCATCTTAAGAGTTTTGTCAGGTAAATTACCGGATATTTCTTTTTATGCTTAGTACTCTTTCATTGGTCACATTACTTTTGTTTGTTGGCCCTTTTGTTCCCGTGTTAGCATTTGTGAGAGGAGCTTTCTCTCAGTTATCTTGGTATAACTTCCGAGTAACACTGACACTCAGTAAATGTTGACTAGTATGAGATCATTCTTACTGCAGACATTTTGAATTACATTAATTTCTCAGACTGATTGATGTATCTCAGTCTTCAAGAAATGATAAGCCTGAATAATAGTAGTCTTCATTGTGATATAAGCAAAACTACGCATGCTTTATTTAGGTATTGAAAAGAAGCAAAGGCTGTCATTGTTTTTAAGAAATGCTAATAGAGTGTATAGGTTTAAGGATGGGAGAATAGGTGGGAGTATATCATCAGTTAGGTTCTTAGTTGAGAGGAACAGAAACAACTGGCCCATTTGAGCATGAAAGAGGTAGAGACCTAGGGTCAACAGCTGTATTAGTTTCCTTAGTGCCACTGCAACAAATTACCACAAACTGGGTGACCAAAAAAACAAAAATTTGTTACTTTACAGTTCTGGAGGTCAGAAGTTTAAAATGGGTCCCAAGAAGCTAAAATCTAGATGTTCTTCCCTTTGGAGGTTCTAGGACAGTATCCATCGCCTTTTCTAGCTTTTGAGGCTGCTTGCATTCTTTGACTAATGGCCCTCTTCCATCTTTAAAACCAGTAATTGTATTATGCTACCCTCTGCTTCCTTCATTTCATCTTCTCTCACTCTTCTGCCTCTTCACTCTTTTACTTATAAGGATCGTTGTGATTAACTGGGTACATCCAGTTAATCTAGGATAGTCACCTCTTCCCCAAATCCTTAATTTAATATATCTAACATAACCTAAGTGCCTTATACAGTGTAAGGTAGCATATTCACAGGTTGTGGGAATTAAGATGTGGGCATCTTTGGGAGGCCATTGTTCTTTCTCCCACAACAGTTATATGGCTTGGAACACACAATCTTAAACTTCAGCCTGTGAAGACACTGCTGTGCAGGACCTTGATCCTTTCATAACTTGTATCCCTGACCCACCCCAGCACCACTCATGCTGGACCACTGATAATTGCTGCCAGTGTCCAGGATGGATTTGCCATAGTCCCTTCTTTCTCTCACTAGCTGCCATTTACATGTGGGGTTACTATGTTCATTAATAGAGCCTGATTCATGTGTCTGCACCCCAGCTGCAAGGGAAGCTAGTAAATCTAGAATGGAGTAGGTTCTATCTTTTACGTTGGGGAATTTTTTTAAAATAGGAAAGGTAATTAAGATGCTGGGTTTCAAAAAAGAATACCAACCAGGGAAGGAATGTAAGAATGAACCATTGAGTCATTGGTTTGAGAATTCTGTTCATTTGATAAACTCTGTCAGAAATGAGATATGCATCTGTTTCTGTTCTGGTTTCAGCCAGAGCAGGAGTCAAAAACAATGTTCATGTGCCAACTCCTTAAAAGAAACCAGTGCTATTTTTCTCAAACTCTCACATGAAGCCTCTGTTTTGTGAAGGCTTTTCATTTAGTGTATCTTCACCTGCTTAACTGCTCTTGGCTATACCTTTGCCTTTCAAATGGTGATATGAGGAAGATAGGCAGGTTTTGAGGCTTGCCTCTCTTCACTCTATTAGGTTATCAATAACAGTGGTATTGCTCGGTATATATCTGTGTTGTCCAAATGGTAGCCACTAGCCACATGGTGACTATTCAAAATTTATTTAAATTAAGTAAAGTAAAAAATCCAGTTTCTCAGTCTACTAACCACATTTCAAGTACTTAGGTAGGTAGTGTCTACTAAATTGGACAGCTCAGATCTATACCAGTGGCAATGCATGTTTATTGAATGATGGTCAGTCAGAAAAAATAATGTTTAAGCTTTTTTTTTTAACCTTTATGTATGGTATGTTTTTCCTTTTCATATGGTGCTTTAGAGTTCATAATACTGATTCACATATGTTGTCTATTTTCATTGATACAACAAACCCTTCAAAATAAGCATAATTTACCCTCACTTTTCACATAGGTAATTGAAGTTCAGAGAGACCAACAGTCAAACAGCAGAGCTTGAAGGGATTTGTATTACTAAATTCTACTCAGTGTACATAGGGTACCTAGGGTGCTAAGTACTTTGTTAAATGGTAGAATACTGAAAAGGCTAGCTGCTCTGCCCATGTCTGGGCCTTGATCTTATGTTCTTGCCAAATCTTTCAGCTTGGACTGGGCAAGGAGAGCAAATGGAGCAATATGGGGCTGAGTGTAGTTTTCCTGAGAGCTTGTTACCAGGATACTCTGGCTGTTGTGCATGTAGATCCTGCAGCTTAGGCTGGGACCTCACCCTCCTAAGAATGGATCTAGTTTTTCCCAGGGAGTCTTCCCAGGCTGAAACCTAGCGAATTTCACACTGTGACCCCACTAGATACTATGTAAATTTGCTAGTGGTCTCCTCCCATGACCAGTATTCCAGAATGCAAGTTCTTAGGTAGCAGGAATCTTGTGTACTTTCTTTACTGTTGTATTCTGGGTCCTAGAATTGTGTCTCAGAATATAGTAGGTCCTCAAATATTTGTTGACAGAATTAATGGTGAATTCTGTTCTATAGCTGTTTGTACCAGTAAGCAAAGTGGTTGCTCTGGAGGCCCCCCACCACCACCACCAAAGATCTTCTTGGTTTCAGGAGTTAAAAGTCTTCGTGTAATGTTTTCTCTTTCATATTGTTAAAATAAGTGATCTTCTCATAAATGGTTTATACCTGCACTGTCCAATATAGTAACTACTAGCCACCTATGGTTATTGAGCATTTGAAATGTGACTTAGGAACTGTATTTTAATTATATTTTTAAAAATCACGCATGGCTGAGTTGTAACAATTTGGGTTTGTAAATCTGTCTTTCAGCAGCAAACTATGAAATCTGACTACAGGTCAAATATTTCTGATTAAAAATTAGCTAATTAACAGGAACTGTAATTATAAAATGTATTTCAGATTTTTGGCAACTTAGTGCA
The DNA here is from genome assembly GCF_040802235.1 of Manis javanica. Lineage (NCBI taxonomy): Eukaryota > Metazoa > Chordata > Mammalia > Pholidota > Manidae > Manis > Manis javanica. The sequence goes on from NC_133166.1 coordinate 91,368,202, forward strand.
AAGAAAAAGAATTTGAAATCTTTAATAGTTTTTCTATTGACTACATGTTGTAATGTTAATGTTTTAGCTATGTTAGATTAAATAAAATACATTCACTTCTCTTATTGCTTTTTACTTTTAAGTGAAAAGAAATAGGTTACATATGTTAGTGTATATGACTTGCATTGTATTCTCTCCTATTGGCCAGTAGTACTATGAGCCAATCTGTTTACTACTGTTTTTTAACTATTAAAATTTTTTTACTGTTAAGATTTTTTTCTGTCTGAACCATATTTGTCACCTTGAGGTTTTTATTTAACATATACTTTTAAAATATACAAACAGTATCTTAGTTAACTAATATGCATTAAGCATATTGATTCAGGGAAGATTAGATAATAAAACATTCTTCCAGGTAGTTTTGGGGGTTATAGTATGAATTACACTTTCAGAGATTAATTTGAAGAAATACCATGTTAGGATGTAGTATGTGGAAGGGTTGGAACTTAACAGAAATGCCCAAAAAGATTTTATGAAGGGTGTATCATCTCCCTAAAACTGGAAGAATTTTGGTAACTGAAGAAGGATATCCCAGGCAGAGAAAATATAATTAATTTAAAAAATATGACACAGGCAGAGTCAGAGTGTCTGGAGCATAGTTTATGGAGAGGAAGATATGAGAAGACAGTTGGGGATATGGAGTGGCAGGTTATTTAGTTTGGTTGGGCATTAGCTGAGAATAAATGGAAATTCAGTATTTTTGATCTGGAAATTAATGCGTTTAGAATTGTTTGTATGATAAATCTGGGAGTTCTGTGCAAGTAATCTCATGGAGACCATTTGAGGAAACCACCAAAATCTGAATCAGGATACCGGAAATGTCCATGAGAGGTAATACTGGGGTATAATCGATGAGACTTTAGTAACTGCTTAGATATAAAGGGAGAAGGAGAGTCATTGATGACAATGAAGTTGGCTGTGGCTTTTCTTAGAAATAGGGAAATATCTATGCTGAGATGTCAAATAGGCAGTTGGAATGGGGCCATAGCATGAGCTGGTTTGGAAATAATTGACTTTACAGCCTTCTTCAATAATGGTGAGACTTGAATCCAAAAGCAGGGAAAAAATGGTACAAGTATAAGGATATCAGGGCCAGATCCTGAGGGAACGGGTAACAGATGATAATAAAGGTCAACTTACATTCTTATGACTTACTCTGTATGAGTGAAAGGAGAAAGAAGAAACAATAAGTGCTCTGTTAAAAAGGTAGGAAGTGCAAGGAAAAGCTAAGTGTGCAGGGAGTTTTAATGTAGGAGTTGATCTGACGCCGTAGTTCTCAAGGGGTGGTCCCCAGACCAGCAGCAGCATGTGCATCGCCTGAGAACTTGTTAGAAATACAGTTGTGTCTCATCTCAGACCTGCTGGATTAGAAACTCTGGGGATGAGGACTAGCAATCATTTTCCAAAGCTTTTCCAGTGATTCTGATGTGGGCTAGTTTGAAAAAATGATCATACACTGAAGCATTGAGTACTACTAAGAGTTCAGGTAGTATGAGGACTGAGGAAAAAGCTCTTAGATTAGGCAAGGCCATTGTTAACTCTTGAGAAAATTTGTTACAGTGATAAGGATGGAGACCTAATTACAGGTTTAGAAGTGACTGATCAGAATGTGAACGCAGTAGCCATTTATTATCTTTTTTAGAAGTTTAGAGGCAGTGAGAAGGAGGGATGCTTGAGAATAGCAGAATCAATGGAAACTTTCTTAGATTGGAAGGACTTAACAAAAACAAAGACTTAGTTTTTTGTATGGGGCTTCTGCAGACATAGTGGAAAAGATAATTCATTCATCTTGTAGAAATTACCTCAGTCTGATCTATGAAAGCTTTCTATACAGAAAGCATTCTAACTAAAATATTTTTAAATTGGATTATAGGAGACATTTTTAATAACCCTTAATTGTTATAAATGTATATGTACATTAAATAACATTAGAATGTTAAATTTTGTATTATTGCCACCAGTGCTGTTTACACTTCCCAATCTTTTTTATGAATATAGAATATCATTTTATACATATACAGATAGTGTATTTTACTCAGATTATGATCATATGGCATATTCCATTTTAAATCACATTGAGATAATCATTATAATAATAAAATACATTATTTAAAGTGTAAAATTATGAATTTTTATGAACATGTACCCCTATAACTCCCACCCTATTCAAGATACAGAGTATTTCCAAATCCTCAAAAAGTTCTCAGGCCTCTTTGCAGTCACTTCTAACCCTACTTGTCCCTCTGGCCCCAGGCAACTATTGTTCTGATTTTGTTACATTTGCTTGCATTTGCTTGTTCCGGAACTTCATAAATGGAATAATACAGAATTACTCTTGTGTCAGAATTCTTTTGCTTGACATAATATTTTTTTAGATAAATCCACTTGGTAACTATACCACAATTTGTTTATCATTCCCTTTTGATGAACCTTTGGATCTTTTCTAGCTTTTTGCTATTGTGAAAAGCTAGGAACATTCTGTGAAAGTCTTTATGTGGACATGTTTTCATTTCTCTTGGTAAACACCGAGGAGTGGAATTGCTGGGTTATATAATAACTTTACAAGAAATTGCCAAACTGTTTTCCAAAGTGATTTTAACATTTTATACTCCCACTGGCTAACACTGTATGAAAGTTCTGGTTATTCACACCTCAACTACAGTACTTGGTATTGATAATCCTTTTAATTTCTGCCATTTTGGTGGGTACAAATTGGTATTTCACTGTAGGTCTACATCTTCCAGATGAATATAGATGCTCTTTTCATGTATTTATTGGCCATATGTGTATCTTCTTTTGTAGTGACTCAATCATTAGCCCATTTTAAAAATAAGATATTGTCTTGCTGAGTTCTCTTTGTATGTTTTGAACATAATTCCTGTGTGTGTATGTGTGTGTGTGTGTGTGTGTGTGTGTGTGTGTGTGTGTGTGTGTGTGTGTGTGTGTGTGTCCCAGTATGGCTTGTCTTTTCACTTTCTCAGCGATGTCTTAAGAGGAGCAGAAGTTTTCAATTTTAATGAATCCAATTTATCAGGTTTTTTTCTTTTACCGAGTTCTTTATTTTCACGTGGGGGTTAAAAACTTTCCCTAAATTTTCTTGTAGAGATTTTATAGATTTAAGTCTGTGATCCATTTTGAATTTCTGTGTATGATGTGATGTGTTATATGAGGCTAAATTCTTCCAATTCTTAAATTTTTATCCAGTTGTTCAGCACCACTTGTTGAAAAGATTATTTTCCCCCACTAAATTGCCTTGGCACTTTTGTCAGAAATCACTTGGCTATACACACAAACACACACATTTATGTGCGTATACATACAGATATAAATAGATGAGTCTATTTCTGGACTCTATTCTGTTCCATTGGTCTACCTATTTGTCCTTATACCAATACTATACTGTTCTGATTATCACACCTCTATAATAAGCTTTGACACAGGTAGTGTAAGTTTTCCAGCTTTCAGTGCTTTTAAGCCTTTCTATTTTAATATAAGCATGTAAAGCTATAAATATATCTCTGAGCACTGCCTTTATTACATCCTGCACATTATGTGTTACCATTTTCATTCAGTTTAAAATATTTTCCAACTTCCTTTGTGATTTCTTCTTTAACCATATGATTAATATTTGAGGAATTTTTCATCTCCCTGAATTGATTTGTAGTTCTGTAATTTTAGTTATTTTAAATTTCTGGAGTCTTATTTTGTGGCTCAGCATGTGGTCTGTCTTAGTGAATATTATGTGTATTCTTGAAAGAATGTGCATCAATAGAAAGTGTTCTATAAATGCTAGTTCTGTTCATTGATAGTATTGGCCTAACTTTACAAGTTTTCTGTCTACTTGTTCTATCAGTTACTGAAAGAGGAGTTTTAAAATCTCCAAATATGAATATTTACTTACATATTTATTATTTCTGGCACTCCTTATTTCTTTATATTATTATAGTTTTTCATCTGGTATCATTTTTTCCAGCTTCAAGAACTTACATTTAAATATTCCTTACAGTATTGATCTTCTGGCATCCAATTTCCTCAGCTTTTGTGTTTCTGAAAATGTTTTTATTTCACCATCAGGTTTAATGGATATTTTTGCTGGACATAAAATTTTGGATTAACAGGGCTTTTTTTCTCTCTTTCAGTACTTTAAAGATACTGCATTATCTCTTGGCTTGCATTTTTTCTGATAAGAAATTGGCCATCATTATCATTTTCCCACCTATTACATAGGTCTTTTTTCTCTGCTTGCTCTTAAGGTTTTCCCTTTATCATTACTTTTCAACTGTTTGATTACAATATCTTTATATGGTTTTCTTTGTATTTAAATGCTTAAAGTTTATTGAACTTCTTAGATGTGTGGGTTTATAACTTCCATCAAGTTTTTGAAAACTGTCATTATTTCTTCAAATATTTTTTCTGTAATTGATGTGAGCCTGGTTTGATAAGAACTCTTAACTTCTTGGGATCTGTTGCCCAAGTGAACTAATAATTTGATTTTGTTAAAATGGTATAGAGTTGTAAATGTTAATGCACATTTAATAACTAATGAGGGTTTTTCTTGTTTAGAAAAGAACTTAAAAACTGGAATTTGAGTGATGTTGGAATCACATAGAGACTGGGCTATATCTTTGCTTTTAGAGGAGCAGGATGGGAGAGTATAGTAAAACTTAATTATAATGTTAAATGCTATCTAAGGAAGTTGTATAGCATGAAGATTTGACCACAGAGGTATCTCCTCTCCTTTTTTAAAATTATATATTCAGGAACTTTTCTGTGAATAGCTTTTGCCCTAAACCATAGTGAAAATAACGTGTTGATGACCTACAGTCCATCTAAGGAACATTTCTGCCATTGTCATTGGAGTCTGTGTGTTTATTTCTCCTATGTAATTCATGTAAGAAAATGCAGTAAACCTCTGATCTGGTAATTGTCTTACTAATCGAATATTCTAACAATTAGGATTTTTTGTTTTTCACAGTGATGAGGAGGAAGAGAAAGTAGGAAGAACAACTAGAGAGACCTGGGACAGAACCTATGCTAGAAACTAAAACCAGGAAGATTTTCTGCAGAACTCAGGTTTTTCAGGTTTAATAAGGGAAAAGGTATATGAGTGGATCTTATGCCTTAAAAAGGCAAATTCTGAATAAATCAAAAGCAATGAGATAATTATATTTTAGCTTTAAATAAAAGAGTTGAAAATTGAGGTCTATCATGCATCATGGAATAATGAATAGAATTATTTCAAGCCCCTGAATTTTGGTACACCTGGATTTGAATCCCAGTCATAAACAAGCCCCTGTGGAGCTCATGACACTTTAGTTTTCATCCTTTTTTCTATGTGGGGAATGGGGTGTCTCCATTGAACCTTTCTCGTGTTGTTATTTATCCCATTGCATCTCATAAAGAACATGTTATGCATTTCATCTTAAAAACTCTTTTGACCTTCACACCTCCCTTCAGCTACTGCCTCCCTTCCCTGAATAAAGATGTCTAAACTCATTTTTAGTCTCTGTCCCTCTCCTATTTTCTATTGAAGTCACTCCTTGAGTTTATGCCCTACTTCTCCACCAAAATTGTTCTCAACAAGATCCTCAGTGACTTCCATATTACTAAATCCAATAGTCAGAGTTCTCAGGCCTCATTTTACTTGATGCGTTAGCAGCGTTTTTTAATTTTGTCCTCTTTCTTGAAGTTCTTTGGCTTCCAGGACACCACATTCAAAAAATGTTTCTCCTACCTCTGTGGCCATTAATTCTCGGTGTGTTTACTATTCCCTTTTCATCTCTAGCCTCTATATGCTGATGATTCCCAATCTGTAGTCCAAACCTTTCCTTTAAACTCCAGGCTCTTTAACTGCCAGTTACATTCACTTGGGTGTATAATAATCATCTCAAACTTGTTATCAAAAGTAATAGCAAGTGTTTATGTAACACCATATGCTAAGTACTGTTATCCCAAAATGGACTTTCTCCTATGCCTCATCACTAGCACCTTCCTCTTGTTATTAAATGGTATATCTACTGTATACCATTGCAATTAAATGGTTTATCTACCAGCTGCTTAGGCTGAAAACTGTGAATCATTTTAAATTTTCTCTCTCTCTCTTTTTTTTTTTTTTTAACTCAATATTGCTGTTGGGCTGAGTCTGATCACATCTTACCATCTCCACTGCTGCCTACTGGTCCAAGCCAGTCAATTTTCAACAGAGCAGCCCAGTGGAACCTGTTAAAATCTGGGTTAGATAATGTCATTTCTCTACTCAAAATATCCAAAAGTTTCTCATCTGTAAGACCATCTAGGTCAGTTTGGATGGCTTAGTTATCTGTTGTCTCAGCCTGACCTGAATAATCTAAGAGAGCCTCACTCCTTGTCTGAACTCTCAGCTGGGATGGCTGTGTTAGGCAAGAAAACTGGGACTCCGCTTTCCATGTGGTCTGTCATCCTTGGTTTCACAACATGGTAAGAGTGTTAGAAAAGGGCAAGCCCAAATACACAGTGCTTGCTTATCTCAAGCCTCTTTGTCACATTTGCTCAAGTCCAGTTGACCAAAGTAAGTGAGTTGGCCAACCCTAGGGTCAGTATGTGAAGGGAGTTCACAAGGGGGATGATGCTAGAAGGTATGTGATTCATTAGGGGCCATTAATATAATAATCTTTCACAGGCCTTCTATGGTCTATGTCAGGTTTAATCTGTTAAGTTATTGGAATATAATAGAATACTTGTTTCTTTAATTAGTTAGGAAAATAATAAAAAAGAAACTGACTAGATAAAACTGATGGCTGAAAGTGTGGACTAAATAATGGTTCTTTGGAAAAATCCAATTTGGCTTTCATATATCTTTTCTTCTTTAATTTCAGAGACTACTTAGAGGTAGAGAATACTATATAATACATAAATAATTACAATAAAATAAAAAATTGTAATATGCAATTTAATAATTGCAAATAATTATAAATAATAAATAGTTATAATAAAATTAAATACTATATAATAACATAATGTCTTATCTAAACAGATTCTTTCATTTAGTTAAATCAGACAGTATCTGAAATGTTGCTAGCTATTTGAGTTAACTTGTCCATCTCCCATGTTAGCTCCCTGCTTCAAATTGAGAAGTTGTACTTTATTTTTCCCTAATCTAAATTTGTGTGGTGTTTTACATTAAATAGAGGACTGTTTATTGTTTTATTTTTCCAATTCGATTTTTGTTCCCTGTCACTTGTTAAAGGATCTAGTCATATATACCCTTACTTTTTTCAAATCAACTCTGTTTGGTCATATTATCTGTCAGTTATTTTTCTCTTATTCTTACCATTTCCAGTAATTCTGGTCTTTTATTATTTACATTAACACTCATTTTAATTCTTGTGTCTACTTATATTTTGGCTTTTATTTTCCTATCTTTGTTTGGAATTCTCTTAACCTTCTCTTACCATTATAAGTATGTCCAACTGGTGATTACTTCATTATGTCTTCAAGGGTAGTCTTACCTGACTATATGTTGAGGTACTAATTTTATTAAAAATTGCTTTACTTTTTTATCTTCTCTGTTACCTGTAAGGCATTTATTTATTCATTTTTAATGTGTTAAATACTTCATTTATACTAATCTTAACATTTTATTTCAGGAAACTACAGGGGTTATTGCAAAGAATGCATTTTTTTCCTAAGGTATGGGGCCCAGTAGGGTTGAAAAACCATTGTTCTATCATACCTCATCTAATGTAAATATTGAGAGGGGAAATAGCATTCCTCTTGTTGATGGCTTAAGCTAAATTTCTTGTTTAACTCATTTGGGTTGTTGAACTTACCATGTTCTGTTTGTGGTTTCAGATTCTGTATTTCTGTAGAAATAATGTTACAAGAAACATTTAGGTCTGTAACGACAATATTAGAAATTTACAAAAAAGAATTTTAAATGTATATTCTAGGAAACTAAATGCAAAAAGAGAAAAAGCTTTGATATTTTTCCTATATGTACTGTGTAGATCCCAGTATAAAGAAAACAGAACCTGAATTTCAGAGAGCCAAGTAAATGATCATGGACTTCTCTAATTGACTATATAAAATGGTTTATTTTCTGAACTTAAAAGGAAGTATATTATTAAATGAAAAACCATTCAACTTGCTTTCCTGAAAGACATTTGAAACTTGTCAGTTTTGAGAAACCTTGAATGTTTAGGGTCTTGGTCTTTTGAGAGTGTAATCCAAATTAATGTAAGTTTAGTTGAGCAACTTGTAGTCTGGCAGGCACTGTTAGGCACTGGCTATGTAAGGTTGAAATAAGACAGTCTTTAGTGGAAGAAATGTGTAAACAAATAACCTCATAGTGCTCTGAGTGCTATAGCAGAGATGGCATTAGATGCCCTGGGAGTACTTCAAGGCCCTCTTATAGGAGTTGCTGAGCCTTAAAATAAGAGAATGGACTAACCCAACAAGGAAGGAAGTGGATGGGCATTCCATGTTGAGTGCAAGAACATGAATAAAGATATACTGAGAGAGAAAATAGCAAGGAACTTTAAGTAATTGTTTTATTGGATCATAAAGTGTAAAGTGGGAGCTCTGGGACCTTACATGCTATGCTAAGGAACATGGGTTTTATTGTGAGGTATTTTCTCTCAGCCTTTTCCACTAAAGTACGACTGAAGTTATGGGAGATTGAATACGTTGCAAGTATGAGACAGAGCCCACATAGACCACCTGCATATTTAAAATTTTTCTTAAGACTAGTGTTTTTTGCAGACTAAATGAATAAAACAGAAATAGACTCATGAACGTAGAGAAAAGACTGGTGGTTGCCATGGGGGGTGGGGTAGATGAAATAGGTGGAGGAGATAAAGAGGCACAAACTTCTAATTATAAAAGAATCATAGGGATAAAGGTACAACATAAAGAATATAGTCAATAATATAGTAAAATTTTGTATAATGACAGGTAATAAATACACTTAAAATTGTGAGCAGTTAGTAATGTATATAGTAGTCAAATCACTATGTTGTACAACCAAAACCAACATAATTGTGTATCAATTTATTTTTTTAAAAAGGATGAATGTTCATTATTAAGTAACTTTTTCTTGTATTCTAGAATTGACTAGTATAATGACTAGTAAGGATAATGATAGCATTTACATCTTAGGGTTGTGGGGAGGAATAACTATGGCATTGAGAGTAATGATAATGACAATAACAGCTAACATTTTTGAGGGCTTTACTTACCAAGGAATGGTCCCAAGTATTTTATTTCTGTTACCTCATTTAGTCCTGAAAACATCTCAGTGAGGTAGGTACTTTCATTAATCTCCTTCTAACAAAACTGGGGCATAGAGAAGTGATTTTCCTAAGGCTATACAGCTAGTAAGTGGCAGAGCTTGGTGTGAACCCAGACAGTCTGAAAACAAGGCACTTAACTTACTATATTAAATTCCCATTCTCTGAGATCATGTGTGTAGAACATTTAGCTTAGAATCTGTCACCTAATAATTGAAAGCGTAAGTGGTTATCTGTAGCCAATATTTTCTTAACCTTGTCCACATCTTTGAGTTAAATTAATGTCCCTAAGAAATTGTACTGTTTTTTTCCTTCCTTCCTTCTAGCATGCCATTGAATGTAGACAGTGTGACACATCCAAGCCCATGCTTTTAACCACTACCTTATACTGCCTCCTCCTTCCTTGTTGGTCTGTTTCTACATTAGATTTTAAGTCCATGGCAGGACCATATTTGTTTTCATTGTGTACCAGTCCTTAACACTGTATCTAGCACATAGAAATTGTTCAGTGAGTGAATGAAGATCTAAGAATCTGCCAAATTCAGCTGATCTTACAATTTAATATTATTCATACCACCTATAATTGTGGTTTAATTGTTTACATGTTTCCCTTGGATGCACAGTCCAGTTTTGAGCCACCATCTGCTCCTGTGTGCGCTCTCACCTGGGTACTACAAGGACCCTGCAGGGTAACCGGTATCGGTTTGACCTGTAGACACATCACTCAGCTTTCAGACGGGGAAGATAATTAGGATCACATTTAGGTCTGTAACGACAATATTAGAAATTTACAAAAAAGAATTTTGAATGTATATTCTAGGAAACTAAATGCAAAAAGAGAAAAAGCTTTGATATTTTTCCTTTGCCTTTGACTTTTAAATCATTTCAAATAAACAGAAAATAATTTTCTTCAAGGCGGTTCTCTGTTATTGTGGGTTAACTCATATTTTCCTCCTCTCCTCTATCTAGAATGTCTTAAGCCATTCTACCTTATGAGAAATTGGATGTTCTTGCAGATAGTCATTGTGGGAGAAAACGTTTCATTTAAGTCCCAGATGAGGACCGGAAACTTGAAATCAGAGGAGCATCTGAAATCAAGTAATATTAGGTAGGATAAAAATTACAAGGGATTTCTACGTGTTTGTATTCCTTTTAGAGATGTATGGTTAAAGTATTCCAGTTTTATCAACACTAATTGAAGAGTTAGAGACTTTCTGAAGCATTTGGTATTGGCTTAGATGGGGGGAGGGGAGTGGTAAAATTTTTTTACTGGGACTTCATGAGAATTTAGGCATATGTTTACTTTGTTATGAACATTTATATCTTGTAGTCCAAAGAAAATTTTAAAACATTTACTAAAGTAAATATAAGAAAATTTTATGTTTATGAGGTCTCTGAATATGATAAGCTTAGGGACCTGCAATCCATCTTGTGGGTTAGCTTTTAGAATGAAAATGTTTGTGTTTTGGGTTACTTATAGCAGTTCATTTGAGTGCAGGAAGCATCAGCTCTTAGTTCTCTATGTCAACATGGACACAGTCAAGCCTCCCTAGGCACCTATAGAAATGGTATATGATGACTTGCTAAAGAAGCCCTCTCCACCACATGGTGAGTTAGCTTATATCAGTTATAATGACAGAATATATGAAGCTGTTTGATCTAAAAAATGTGGTTTTTAAATAACAAATGGTAGTTGCCTTTAGAAGTTGATACCATGCCAGTGACATCTATAGCCAGGCCATTCTAAAAGACCTGTTTCACTGCATAGTGCTTATGTGCTCTGAAACTAGACTTGAGGGTGGAACCCAATCTCCATCACTTCCTAGTTGTATGACCTAGGGAAATCATTTAAGTACTTCGTGCCCCTGTTACCTCATCAGCAAAATGGGGATAATATTATTACTTAGCTGATAGATTTGTTGTTCAAATTAAAGATTCAGTAATCTATGAAAGCATTTTAACAGGACCTGATAAATACTAAGTGATCACGCTATTGTAAGGTTGAGTTTAGAGCCTACCATCAGTTATTGTGGCATTTCTGTAATTTGAAGTTGCTTGGTGTGTTATCAGGTCCACTTTTTAAAATATATTCAAGTTATATAATCAAAACTAATGTTTGCAGAGAAGCAGTGAAGGAAATAATATAAGTTATTTTCCAATTTATATATATCGACCTCTGGCTTTATTTTCTGTGCATACTAAGAATGTGGTCATCATGACATTCAGCTTCTCTCTGTCACTTGGTATTATGTGGTGGTAGATGACCTGGGATTTTTGACCTCCACCTTGGAATGTTGTCTTCTTCAACCCAGGGTCCTGCTTCAGAAAGGATCCTGTGTCAGTAAACAGGTTAGCAAAAGTAATTTGATGGTCATGTCACAGTCAGATAACCCCTTCCTCTTTGCGTTACCACTTTGGTTCTTTTATATAACTTTCTTGTCTTATTTGTTCTTCATAACAATTCCGAAAGGAAGTGTGTATCCCTGTTTTGCAGATGAGGAAATGGGAAAAATCTTCCAAGGTAGCACTACTAATATGTAGGAAACCCAGATTCAGACCTTAGTCTTTTTTATTCTCTTATCATTTTCTGTCTTCTGTGTGATGCACATTTTTACCATTCATTAACTCAACAAAATTTTAGCAAACAGCTAGCATGTATCAGGTGCTGTTCTAGGTGTTATGGATAGAGCCCTGAACACTGTCTTCTCCCTCACTCCCAGTGGGTGTCCTCTTCCCCTAGATGTACTCTTAGGCATGTATCTCTATCCTTGTACTCAACGACTTGTATTGAAATTATCTGTATATATCTTTTGTATCTTCTACCCTACTTTAAATTCCTTACATGCAAGTAGTATCTGTCATCATTAAGGATAGCATATGTACCATTAGTTTGATTACTTAGAATAAAAATATTTACTCGTTTTAATTTTCTACTAGTTACTAGTTATGTTTCCTTTTTGGATTATCATTTTGGTCCTCTGCCCATTTATCTGTTAATATCTTAAATCATTTTCATACTAATTTTTCATTGTGTCTAAATGACTGTCATCACTTTTCCTCAATTCTTTCCTGTTCATTTTGTAATTATCCCAGTGGTGACATTCTCCTCAGTTTATTTTCCTCTTTCAGACACTAATACGATCTCCCACTGTATTTCTTTGTGAAATTGAGGCAGTGGAACTGTGAATTCTCTTGACATCTCTCCATCCTGCACTATTCCTAAATTCTCCTACCACATTTTTCCAATGTTGCCTTTGTCTTATCAATGACATTCTTAAATTCTTCCATCTCTTCCAGAACCATACTTTATCAGTTTTGTTCTCACTTTCCTGTATCTTCAACCAATTCCTTTATCCTAGCTTCTCTGCTTCTGTAAACATGCTCCCTTCCCTCCCATTGAAAAAAAAAAGAACTTCTTTTTACCATGGCTCCCTTCTTTTCACTGCCCTGTGTTTGAAGAGTTGATTTAAACTTCTCTCATGTAAGTGTTCCTCAACCCCTTGCATTTTACATCTCTTCTCTGGCAAGGCTCCCAGATCCTTATTTCACCAAATCCAACACACTTTCCAGTTTTCACAGTACTTTCCCACTGCCTTTGATACTGTTCACTGCTCTTGCTTTTTATTCTCTTATTTTCCATATACCATTCTTCTCTTGCCCTCATATACCTGTTTTATGGTTTCTTCATGAACTGTCTTTTTCTTCCCCTTAAAAACTGAAGATGGGAAGCTAGCTCCATCCCTCTGCCTTTGGGGCAGTTACATTTGCTCTCATAGCCTTAACTACGATCAGTGTGCTGGTCACTCCATATGTATCCCTCCCTCTTCTTGATGCTCCCTTATGCTTGACACTCATCTCTTAAGTGCTGCTTACACACCTGCACTTTATCGTAAGTGCACCTGTCCAAACTAACAATCTGGGTATGATTTTAGACTGTTCCCTCTGATTTATCTTCTGCCAGTTTAACTTCTAGATATTTCTTGAATCTAGGTTTTTCTGTCCATCTGTATTATCACTTCCTTTCTTCCAGTCTTGCCCTTTTAAAAATTGTCTTCCATACATCTTGTTATAATCTTTTAGAATAGCAGTTCTGACAATGCTGTGCCCCTTCTTAAAACTCAGCACTAGTTTCCTACTTTCAAAAGACACTTAACACGATTCTCCAGCTCATCTGTGGCTTCCTACCTTGCATTTTATGCTTCAGTCTACTTCTTTACTGGCTTAGCTTTACTTTTATTGTTGTGTTGTTTTCTCAGCCGGGAAGAGTAATCCTTCTCTTCTTTTGATATTCCTGGATAGAGTTGGCCCTTAATAAAATTAGGTACATATTTTCAAATAATATGGATTATTGAGTGAATGTTGTCATATAGAGCATTTGAAGTATCAGGAGATGTGAAAATTCATGACAAATTGTAAAGTGACATACAAAGAAAGCAAATTAGTATTTTTATTATCTCTTACCAAGAAAAGCTCCTTTAGGAACAGCATCTTCTAGGTGTTCCTTTCTTCATGAAATTTTAAGAGTAAAGCACTATGATTTATGTTTTTCTGATTAATACCATGAGATTTGATGATGTCTTTGGGATTCATAGATTGTGAATGTGCCTGTGTGTATATAAGCATACACTTGCCTTGTACTCTCTGGCCTGTTATTTTGTACAAATAATTATGATTGGACTATTATGATTATAGTAGATGAATACTGTTATCCCAAATACTCCTTAGTACTGTACAGAAATAATTAAACAAATTAAGTTGAAATAAACCCTGCTGTGGCTTTTACTTAAATTTCTAAAAGAAGTTACTCTAGCCTCACCTCTCAAAACAAAAGAAACTGATTCACCTTTCCTTAGCAACTGTGAGCTTGCAAGATGTTGACTTACAGTCCCATGTTCTGCTCATAGGAGAAAGGGGTTTGGGGCTCAGGTAGAAGATTTTTCCATTTTATCTGTCCCTGATTTGGGAATATATTTTTAAACCACATTTTGATGTGTGTGCTTAAGAAAGGAGATTACCCTATATTTGTGACCTTGCACTTTTACATAAGTGCTGTGTATAATCAAGATATTTGATCTTACCATTAACTTTAGGTTTTTTTTCCTCTATGATGTTATAAAAAAATTATCATAAAATGTTTACATATTATAAGCCCCAGTTCTGTGGGTGATTACTATCAAGTATTCCAGATTTTCTTTTTCTCACAATCTTAGGAAGGAGAAACTGTTATAATGGTTAAGAGTTAACCTCTGGAAGCAAACTGAGGTCAAATGCTACCTTTACTGCTTACTAACTTGATGACCTTGTACATGTTACATAACCTCTGTCTTCTTGAGTTTCTTTAGCTATAAAGTGGAGGCAATAATAGTACATAATGTGGATTAAATGATAACTTTATATAAAGTCCTTAAAACAGCCTCTGGCAATAGTAAGTGCTATGGTATCAGCTATTTTGGTACCTAGTACATTAGAATTCATTGAGTATTTTTATAGATCTTGATGATCATGTTTTCTCTAAGAGCATTGTTAGCTTTCAAACATTCAAATATCACTAAATGTTTCAGATTTTTATTCAGCCTTTAAATGATTTTTTCTTTTTATTGCTTGCTAGAAGTGTTCAATTTCTCTTTTTATTTAAGAACTGAGACAGTATATTTAGTATATTTGAAAGCTTTGTAACTTTTTGATGGTGCTGTTCTTTAATTGAAGGCATAATACTTAATTCTTAGGTTCTTGGTTCATTCATTCTTTTCATTAATTCCTTCAGCATGAAGCCCAGTTATTCATTTGATTGGAAGTTGGTATCCTTGTTGGCCAAATGGCAGCATAATAAAATTATATTCACCTTTATAAGCAAATCTTTGGAATAAGAAAACAGCTTTTAAAAATAGGATCTGAAGTGTAAGAAATCTTGTATGTACTTTAGTATGAATTTTTTGCCAACATGGAAGCGTAGTAAAATATATCCTTTGTAACTCTACAGTTCAGGGAGAGAATGAATAGGTTATTACAGCCAATAAAGGTGTATAATTAGCACTAGTTTTCTTAGTGTAAGGTTCATAAATTAGTAGTCCAGTAGGATTTTTAAGTAGGGGTGGTTATGTCATTGGTAGTATAGGATTTGTGGTATTCATTAAGCTGTATGATCTTCAGTTTTAAGGGCATAAGCTAACAACCTTGTGAACTTTTTTTTTAAATGGTAAAAGTTTTAACACCCAAAGCAACAGGGAAGCTAGGTTGTTTAGATAATGGAATTTGATGTGATGTTACATTTTAGGACTGTGTGTAACTGTTCATTTATACTGATAGTTCTCATATTGTTAGTGATTACTTGTATAGCACCCTATTGTGATTCTGTTGTTTAGAAGCATAATTTAAAAAACACGTTAATATCTTTTTAAAGGCTAAGAAAATGAAAAGATTTACATTACATTTGATGATCCTAAAAGTTTACCATTGATATTAAATACCTAGTAAATTACATAAAATAACAGTAAAAATTTTAGGATCTGAATATTCTGTAGCTTTTATGTCAAATTGTGTTTTTAAAAATGGGAATCTCTTAAGTTTTTATACTTACCTTCTTAAACAGAATATATGAACATGATTTATCTTTTGTCCTTTCTTCACTTAAAAAAATATTTATTGAATGCTTGCTGTGTGCTAGGCCCTGTGCTAGTAGGCATAGGGTTTATGATGGTGAGCATTCTTAAATCTGTAATGTGTGCTATAAAGAAAAAATACAAATTCTTAGCATAAAAGAAGAACATCCTTCATGTGCGTAGGGTTTAAGGAAGACTTCCTGAGGAAGTTGTATCTCTGACTGAGACACTGAATGAGTAGTAATTAACCAAAGGGAGAGGAGGTATTCCTAGCAGAGGGTCTGTTCTTCACAAAGGCCCTGAGTGTGAAAGGAGCAGAGCACATCAGAGAAACCAGAAGTCCAGTGACAAGCACAGAGATCAGGGAGGGAAGAGACTAATAGTAATACAGTGCAGAGAACTTTGTAGGACACATTAATAAAGCTTTTGTTTTCTATCCTAAGAGCATTAGAAAATCATTAAAGTGTTTTAAATGGGCAGCTGTTAAGATCAGATCTGCATTTTAAAAAGATCCCTCTGACAGCAGTGGGGAGAACAGAATGATGCAGGGTAAGCATGACATGGAGAAAACAGTTTGGAGGTTTTGCAGTAGTCTAGGCACAGGGTGGCTGTCACCTGACCAAGTGTGACTGGAAAGGGAGTGAAGGGGAATCAAAGATTCAGAATATACTTAGTATGTAAAAAAGTCTCTGGAATTGACAGATTAATAAGGATTTGAGAGAAAGGTGTCATGGATGACTTCCAGGTATCTGTTTTTCACAACTGGAAAGCCATGGTACATTTGCTCAGGTAGAAAACGCTAGAGAAGAGAGAGGGCTGGGAGTGTGGATGGGTCATGAGTTCAGTTTTGGACCTCTTGAATACAGGCAATTCTTGAAGGATTTGGGAGAGGGAAAAGCAGCAGCAGCTAGAAGAGAATGTGGGATAGAAGGTTTTAAAATCTGTGAGAGACTTGGGCATGTTTAAGTACTGAAAGAAGGAAGGCTCCAATAAGAGGGAAGTTTGAAAATTGTTGGAAGAGGAAGCAGATAATTAAAGTAGCAGAAGTCCTTGAAGACTAGAAAGAACATACCTAAAGTGGAATTGCAGGTCTTGAATAAGAGGTGCACTGCCTGTAGAGTTTTAACAAGAAAAAGAAAGAGGAGAGCTGTGTGAATGTTGTAAGAATTTAGTAACTGGATGTTGCGTTCCTGAGATACAGGGCTGTCCTTTGCTAAAAGAAGTTGGAGCTGAGGAAGGCAGCAGAAACCAGCAGCTTGAGGAGAATGTAGATTTGAAATAGTTACAGTATGGCTAGTGAATCGAGAAACAGTATTTCCTGGCCTCATTGAGGGAAAGTTTTTTATATAATGAGTATTATTTAATATTATCTTAAATATTGATATCAAATTCAGAGAGAAACAGCAAGAAAGTGAACTCTATTCAGTAGAAGAGTTCATGATGACTCTGTAAACTTTTAAATAATGGCATTAATCTGCCAACACCTAGTGCCACCCAGGATATTAAAGTGGGGTTACTATTTTATTTGCAGTGCCACAAATAGAACTGCTGTACAACCTTATTATAGTCTATGATTTCATTGAACTTTTAACTTACAATGTTACTTATTTTGGGTAGGCCTACTTATGTCTAACTGATGTTCTTCTTTCCCTTTTTTTAGGCAGGCAGAAGTCCTGAAAGCTGACATGACAGGTATTGGATGGCTCCTTTGCTTTTACAGCTTATTTTATGGCATTAAATTAAGAGAAGGACATCATCTTTCCTGTATTGCTTGTAGCACTGTCCTAGTTGCCAAAAGAGACGAGAACTTACTATTTATCTTTAATGTGTATTGTTTCTGTACTGTGAATTCTTACCTTAGATGACCTGTCAAGACTTTATATAATCTGTACTACATTGAATTGAGTATTACCTCATTTATGCACATAATCATTTAATTTTTATCAACTATTGATCACCAATTTAAGACACAGAAGAAAGAATTCATATGCATAAAATATCTTAGGGTATTAGATTTATAATCTATCTTCCTGTTAATAATTCCCGAACTTAAATAGTAAGTAGACCTTCAGAAAAAAATATTTGCAGGAAAACTCTACCGAAAGTCCTTGAAATTGAATGAGCTGCCTTGTCACCTATTTTTCTTTTTCCCCTTTTTTGCTTTGAATAATAACCAAGGTGTTTTTGAAAGAATAAATGGATTTAGTCACTAAAAGGAATATGATTAAAATTAGGTAATATATGTAGTAATGTTTAGTGATCAATATGCTCTCTATAGGAATACATGCTGTCCTAGAATGTAAAAGAGATCATGGATCTTACTCTTATTTTTGAGGAATTTGTTCTGCAGTGAAATCGACAAAGAAGAATTAAACTATTGTGGTAACCAGCATATTTGCCAAAATACAATCAAGAGGCTGTTTAGATACCTTTTTCTTAACTTCTAGAATTACAGGCTAGTGTTTTAAGGATTTGTGGGTGATCTTACTGTCATCTTGTTCAAGGAAGAAAACAACAACAAAAAACCAAGACCAATTTTTATAGGTGTCCTTAGTATAGCATGCCACATGCCAGTTCTTCCCATAACAACGTAACATAACATAATTGTCATCATCTTTCACAACTGCAGATGTCAGTGTCAGTGCTGAGCTAATGTGCTATGCTTTTGTATTTGCACTGTAAGCATAATCTGTATAATGTGACAAAAAGTGTTCATGGAGCAACGTCAAACCATCTATATACCTTCTACTTTTTCTTAAGTATTGAACACCCTCAGTAAATAGGCTTAGTGTTTGACTTTTATAGGGGACATTTGCCCAGAAATATGAACTAAGACATTGTCTATTTGTTTAAATGATAGTCTATTTGGTAGATCAAAGTTAATGATCCCTTCTAGGCCTTTCTCTGCCATCTATGAAGCACTGTTGAATAAATCTATAAATTTATTCATTTAGTCATTAAAAAAAATAAGGGACCAAGAAGCTGATACTGGACTCTGTTTTTAGTAGCCAGCAAACTCTTATGAGGATTAACTCAAATATCTAGGAAATTCTCTTTACGAGTAGGATTATGGTGGCTATACATACTAAAGCAGATGTAAAGAAGAGTGAAGATTATGCTGTTGTGCAGCAGCAAAATACTAAATACAACTAGATAACCTAACTAGCAGTTGGAAATATATAGATGGCAAGTCCATTATTTTTAAGTTCTGTTGAGGCAGCACACTGTCAGTTATTGTAGTCATAGCATAGCAATCAGAAAGGCTAATTTTTCTTACAGGACTCTGGCAGATAATCTGGCCCCAGTTTGATATTATGTATAGTCATAGCTTGACTTCTTGATTTCATTCTCTACCCAGTCTCTCATTTGGTCTCTTGAGCTGTTTAGTCATTGTCTGCTACCAGTCCTCATTTACATTAAATAGCAAGTACATACTGCTTACTAAAGTGTCTTGGCATACAGTCTACCAATTATTAAAATAATGCTCACTGTTGTGGCTTTAATGGGTTGATATATATATATACAGCTGCTGGATTGTGAGCTAACATGAGGATTCTGTAAGAACAATCATAAGAATGATTCAAAAGAAAAGGAAAATTGCTTTGGACAAAGAGATGTAGTTATGAGAGTAAACTGACCAACTTGGCGGTTTGTCACTTCAAAGGGGGACTTAAGAGGTATATGGCTTCCTATGATGTGAATACATAGAAATCTAAGCCAAAAGCAAAGGGTGAACCATTCATTTTTTTTTTAGTCTTTTCTATTTCATGGTGTTATATCAAAGCTAAAAGACAGATAAAAAAACATTTTAAATGAGGTTTGTTACTACCCAAACAGTGAAAGTCATTTGAAATGTAGTAGTACAAAACTTGTGTAACAATCTGCTTAAAAACTTAAAGCAGGTTTCTTCTGCTTTGGGGAATGAAGAGGGAAGGAATCATTGGTGTGGTATAATGGTCTTAACTATCTGTTTATTTGTATCTACTGTTCTGTTTTTGTTTTGTTACTCAGATTCTAAGCTGGGTCCAGCTGAGGTCTGGACATCCAGGCAGGCTCTGCAGGACCTGTACCAGAAAATGCTAGTTACTGATTTGGAATATGCTTTAGACAAGAAAGTAGAACAGGATCTGTAAGTATTATCATTTGGGATGTTCCTGTAAGATCAAGAATCTCACGGAGGCTTTAGAGTAGAAAAGAACAATTGGTGGTTTCTTTTTAATCTATCTCAGAGTAAGCTTTTCAATGGGGGAGAAAAAAGTTCTAAGTCTTGTGATTTTTTTCTAACAAAATATATTTCAATATATTTCAAGTACCAAGAGACAGTGTTTGGATTCTCTGTATTGTATTCAGTCCTACATTGAAGCCATGATTTTTAAAACAGAAATTCAAGAGTAGGCTTTAAATAAATCTTTCTTTGATAAATGTGAAACTATAAATTTCTCCCAAAGGAAAATGTATTTGCATTGTAAGGAATGTTTTCCTCTTAATCAAATAAATAAGTGTTACTCCCCCTACACACTATTAAGACTAAAAAAAGATCTTGTACTACTTAGGCTCTTCCATTTGCTCTTTCTATGAGGGGTGAAATGGCAGATGACCACATTCCCAAGTGAGTAAATAAGTGCCTTTTGTGGAAGGCCTTGCCTTAAAAAACTGCAAGAAGGACATTAGCCTGATGGAAAATTAAAACTTAATTAAGAACATTCTATTTAGTAATGGCTATTATCCTAAGCTGTAGTAAAGATTAGTTTTTCTCAACCTTCCACACCTTTCTTAGATATTATATTTTTAGGAGATCTAATAATAGAGCCTAATTACAACCATTCAAAATTCTTATTTATAATATTAGAGTCAAGGATAAGATGTCATTAGAAATTCTGAGGGAGTGATTGTCCTTATAAATCTTTAAAAACCCGAGGCTCTAGAACCTCAAAAGTTGGTGTTGATGAAGAATTAAGTTCTTTCCAGCTAGGTTGTAAACCCTTTATCTGTGTTTGCTTCTTTTAGATAAGCCAGTAGGTTCTTCCCTACACCCTAGTCTGTATTCTTTGTTTTTTTCCCTTTCTCCTCTTTTATTACCAAATTAGGGAGTGACTGTGTTTCACCATAAGTGAATTTAAAATGATTCTCAAAAAATCTTGATTAATGAAAGCATTTTATAACAGGATTTTGGTATGCCATATTTCATCATTGTTCTGTTTATTGTTTTAAAAAGCCAATATTGAAATGCCAAAAAATGAGCTTACATTTCAAGCTTTAAAGAAAATACTAACCCCAAGAGAAATAAACTATTGCATAGAAGTAGAACTGAGTGCTATGGGAACAATTTTATGGAAATAAGAGATATAGTTTAATTATTTACCCAAAAAAGCCTTCTTTTGCTTTCTATCTATACCTGTCACTTGATAGGGTACACTCAATTATTTTTTTGGCACAGTATAGAAGCTAGTTAATAGCTTACTTTTACTTTGGTCTTGCCCCTGTGGTTGTGATTTTGTCCTGGGATTCCTAAATAGGCTCTAATTCTGTTAGTTCTAAAAGATTAATAGCTGAAGCCACAGTCTGATTATTCGAACATTTGGTAAGTGTTTACTAAGGTCAGTTGGATTCTATTGCATGTCTAGTCTACTCAAAGCGGAGCATGAAGTAACTTAAATAAGTCAATAACTTTAATGCAGGTGTTGTCTAGTGTGTTATAATTATAACAAACAGTTCTTTCTTGTTCTCAGGGGGACCAGTGTCTGCCCAGTGAGTCACTGCTATACCAAATAGAATTACATTTTGTTTTCAGCTGGAATCATGCCTTTAAGAATCAGATCACAACACTACAAGGCCAGGCAAAGAATCGAGCAAACCCGAATCGAAGTGAAGTTCAGGCAAACCTTTCTCTGTTCCTAGAGGCAGCTAGTGGCTTCTATACTCAGGTGAGTTCTGCACTGTATGTCAATTTTTCTAGAATTAGTGGTGAATATTCTCTTTGGACACATCTATTTGTTCATATAAGTACTTTTTGTAACCACTATGTGGGCCATCTAGGAGTTGATCACCTATAATCTCAAGTGAATAAAAATTTCACAAATTAATTACTATAGGACCTTTAAAACAATAAGGACTCTGCTCTTAGAAAGGTTGCTGTTTTGGCTTGAAGGCTGGAGGTACAACTGTGTTAGTAGAAAAAGGATGAGAGCAGTGCCTTAGTGAAACAGTAGTAGTGGTCACAAGTGGTATTAGAGCAAAAGGAAATTTGTGAGTATGGGTTATATCATTCTGAAAGTAATAGCTGTTTTGTGCTAGGTAAGAAATAGTCAAAATTTGTGATGTCAAGTGAGTTTTCTTAATATGTGTACAGTAGAATTTATCTTGAGTTTCAAATGCTTTTAAACTATTTAAGAAAGGGAGTACCTTTTCCTCAGTTTTAATAATAGGATGTTGTTCATCACCTTCAGGGACTTCCCTTGTCGTTAGTTACATCCTGATATAACTTCCAAATCAGGCAAGGTAAAAGAGTAAATAAAGATATACCTCATTTTATTGTTCTTTCCATTATTGTGCTTCACAGATAGTGCATTTTTTTACAAATTTTACAAATTGTGGTAATACTGTCAAGCAAGTCTATCAGTGCCATTTTCCAACAGTATTTCCTCACTTCTTGTCTCTGTGCCCCATTTTGGTAATCCTCACAATATTTCAAACTTTTTATTATTATTCTGTTAGTTAGGGTGATCTGTGGTCTGTGATTTTGGATGTTACTATTGTAGTTGTTTTGGGTGTCACAAGCCACACCTACATAAGATGACGAACTTAGTTGGTGAATGATGTATGTGTTCTGACTGCTCCATGTACCAGCTGTTGCTCTGTCTCTCTGTCCTCGGGCCTCCCTGTTCCCTGAGACACGACGATATTGAAATCAGGCCTACTAAGTACTTCCAGTGGCTTCTAAGTGCTCAAATGAAAGGAATAGTTACACATCACTCACTTCAAATTAAAAGCTAGACATGATTAAGCTCAGTGAGGAAGGTGTGTTGAACGCTGAGGTAAGCTAAAAGCTAGGTCTTCTGGCTCCAAACAGTTAGCCAAGCTGTGAATACAAAGGAAAAGTTCTTGAAGAAAGTTAAAAGTGCTACTCCAGTGAACACATGGATTATAAGAAAGTGAAACAGGTTTGTTGCTGATACGGAAAAGTTTTAGTGATCTGGATGGAAGATAAACCAGCTACAACATTCCCTTAAGCCAAAGCCTAATTTAGAGCAATGTCCTCTTCTCAATTCTATGAAGGCTGAGAGAGGTGAGAAAGCTACAGAAGAAAAGTTTGGAGCTAGCAGAAATTGGTTCTTGAGGTCTAAGAAAAGAAGCCGTCTCCATAATGTAAGAGTGCAGGTGAGGCAGCAGTGCCTGTGAGAAGCTGCAGCAAGTTTTCCAGAAGGTCTAGCTAAGATCATTAATGAAGGTGGCTACATTAAACAACAGATTTTCAGTGTAGATGAAATAGCCTCCTATTGGAAGAAAATGGCATCTAGGACTTTCATAGTTAAGAGAGGAGAAGTCAGTGCCTGGCTTCAAAGCTTCAGAAGCCAGGGTGCCACTTTTGTTAGGGGCTAACGTAGCTGGTGACTTAAGTTAAAGCCAATGCTTATTGACCTAGAATTCCAAAAATCCTATGGCTCTTCAGAATTATGCTGAATCTACTCTGCCTGCGCTCTGTAAATGGAACAACAAAGCCTGATGGCAGCAAATGTATTTACAACATGGTTTACTGAGTATGTTAAGCCCACTGTTGAGACCTACTGCTCAGAAGAAATGATTTCATTTAAATATTACAGCTCAATAACAAGGCACCTGGTCACCCAAGAGTTCTGATGGAGATGTACAACGAGATTAATGTTTTCATGCCTGCTAACACAGCCCATTCTGTGGCCCTTGGATCAAGGAGTCATTTTGACTTTCAAGTCTTATTATTGAGGAAATGCGTTTTGTAAGCCTGTAGCTGCCATAGATCGTGATTTTTCTGATGGATCTGGGCAAAGTTGATTGAAACCTTCTGGAAAGAATTCATTCTAGATGCCATTAAGAACATTCATAATTCATGGGAATAGTTCAAAACATCAGTATTCACAGGAATTTCGAAGAAGTTGATTCCAACCCTTACAGATGACTTCCTGGGGTTCAAGACTTCGTTGGAAGAAGTAACTGCAGATGTGGTGGAAATAGCAACAGAGCTAGATTAGACATGGAACCTAAGGATGTGATGAGTTGCTACATCTCAGGATAAAATTTGAGGGGATGAAGCTTCTTATGGATGAGCAAAGACAGTGGCTTCTTGAGATGGAATCTACTGATAAAGAAGCTGTGAAGTTGTTGAAATGACAAAGAATTTAAAATAGTACATCAATTTAGTTGATAAAGCAGTAGCAGGTTTTGAGAGGATTGACTCCAGTTTTGAAAGAAATTCTAATGTGGGCAAAAGGCAGTCAAGCAGCATCTCATGCTGCAGAGAGATCATCTGTGAAAGGAGGAGTGGATTGATGGGCAAATCTCATTGTTGTCTTATTTTAAGAAATTGCCATAGCCACACCAGCCTTGAGCAGGCATCACTCTAGTCAGCAGCCATGAACATGGAGGCAAGACCTCTACCAGCAAAAGGATTATGCCCCTCTGAGAGTTCAGGTGAGGGTTAACATTTTTTAGCAATGAGGGTTTTTCATTTAAGATATGTACATTGTTTTTTAGACATAATGCTATAGTACTCTTAATAGACACAGTGCAGTGTAAACATGACTTTTATATACCCTGGGAAAATAAAAAATGTCGTCTGACTCACTTTATTACAATACTCATTTTATTGTGGTGGTGTGGCACCAAATCTCTGAGGTATGCCAGTAGTCTTTCTGAACAATGAATTTTCTTTAAGCAGAATCTGTTAAAAATTGCCACTCATCCATTTGTAATAGCATTCATAATTCAATTGACAAAATGTATGTAAATTCCCATCTTACGATGACAGGATGCAGTTTTAAGGATCTTGCACTGGAAGCAATTTTTGGCCCTTTCTCTCTATGCTGCTACTTGACCATTCCTACCTGTACTTTTGCTCCATTTTGGTTTTACTATTTTTTTTTTTGAATGAAGAAAAAAGATTTTCTGTGTTGGAAGTTCTCAAATAATTAGCCATCATCTTGCAGAGTTTGTTTTACTTAGATTAAAACATTTATCACCATTTCTCATTGGAGTAAGTCAAGTATGGTTTTTAATCTCAAAATTTGTTTTCAAATTGATGCCAACTTTTAGCAGAAGTTGATTTTTTGGAAAGAGGGATTGTGTTGTGCCACTAACTAGTCCTTAAATAGTTACTAAAAGATTAATTCATTTTTTAGGTAGCTATTAAAAGCCTACTACTTGTAAGGCACAATGCTAGATAAGTAGAGTATAGAGGGAGAAGAGACAATCTTTACCTTCAAGGGAATATCTAGTCTCAATGAAGAGAAAGATGGATATATTCATTGATAGGTAAATCGTTTTGCTTTCTGATTATGAAAACAATGCATACTAATTTCAGGAAATTTGTAAATTAGGCAAAAATAAAAAAATTGTTATTAGTCCTCCAATCCAAGATAAATACTCTTTGAATATGTATCTCCTTTTGGTATTTTTTATACTTTTATATATACTGTAAATATCCAATCTTGTATCTACTTCAGAAACATAATGTAAGTTTTTCCTTTTATTGTTAAAGTTTGATAAGCATCTTTGTGTACAAGACATCTCTAATGTTCGATTATCTCCTGAGGATCAATTCTTCATTGGATGGTGAATGAAAAATCACTGGATGAGTGAAGTTTTAATACTGTTGATACACATTGTTGTTTTTATAGTTCCACCGGCAGTGTATGCAAGCATCTGTCTTGACACACACTCACCAGTGTTAAGTATTTTCAGTAAAAGTGAATGAATGGTGAAGTGAATCACTTATACTTGATAAGTGAAAGATAATTTTTCATTCAAAATGCAATGTGTGAATTAATAGTTTTGTTGAACTTTCATTTTTTTTAGACATCAACTGTTCATTTCTTTACCCATTCATTATTTGGACCCAGGTTTTTCCATGGTGATTTATCTGAGCTCTTTATACGTAAAGGGTATTGATTTTTTTCCTGTTTTTTTTGGCAGACATCTTTTTCTCCAGTTTCTCATGTTGTTCTTTCATTGAATTTGTAGTTTTTTTTAATTATCAAGGTTTTTTTGTATTTATTTAATACAGTTTTTTTCTTGGTCTACAGATCAGTGAATACTTAATGACAATACTAATTATATTTAAGGGAATAAATACATATTATAATTCAAATCTTAAAATTTCAAAATAGCACCTATATCTTACAATAGAATGATGGTTAAATATGTTATAGTGTATCTATAAAGTAGAAATTTATGAAATTGTAATAAATGATAGGAAGATGTTTTATATAATGAGAAAATTGTTACTAAGTGAAAAATTGTGAAGTAAAATTATATATACAGTTTGACAACATATGTTAATTGAGTAGTCCCTGCTCTCAGGGGTATTAAGAAAAGCAGTATTTTTTTCTCCCTAATGACTACCTTCAGCTATGCTTTGTTGAGTCCCATTCCCTATTATAACATCTTAGACAGATTCCATAACATTCTAATTGCTTTTAAGTTTTTGAAACATAGTCCAGTTTTTAACTCCAGTTCTCATTTCTGATTCAAATCTGTTTTCCTTCCCCTATGCAATAGAGTGGAACTGTGAACACAACTGAAGTAGGGAAAGAAGGAAGGACTCATGACAGCTGGCCCTGGTGGGGAGAGAGGGAGGGCATCCAACATTCTGCAATATATTTTTATAATAACCATTACACAGATTGCTTTGTCATCATGAAAGATGATTTTTAACCTTTTTTCTGATGTGACATACATGTAACACATTTCCAAGGAGTTAATTGGACATTGATCAAAACCGATCTGTAAGGAAGAAAGCAAGAATCATCATTTTTATTGAGGGGGAATGGTATTTGTGAAAACATTTTATAAACAGGTGAATAATAAGACAATTTCAGATGTCTCAGTTTTATAAGGGAAACTATATGGGTAACCTAATTTTGAAATTTATTTTTTGAAATTTTTATAACAAGCATTGATTTTCCCCACCTGTATTCCATAGGCTATGGTTGAGCAAATAAAACTACTGTAGGATGTGCATCAATAAGCTCTTCTTCAGATTTCAGCAGTAATGGTGTTGCTAACAAATTCCATACATCTTCCTTGATTACATGCAGGGCAGATTAAGCTACCAGATTGAGGAAGTAGATCAAGTCCAAATCACTGTATGACCTTACAGGCCAGGATGAATTTTGAATTTCAGTCGCAAGTGTACATGCAGGATGTTTGAGGGCAGACAAGAAAATAATGTGGTAAGAACTGCATTTAAAAAAAATTACCCTGTAAGATTCCTCAAGGGAGGAACAACCTAAAACAGGCACAGTCACAGGGGGGCCATCAGGTGAGAAATTGGGGATCAACAGAGGTGAGGCTTAGAACCCCACCCCCCCTGTTTTGAGAGAAATCTTTTGCATCTGTGGATGTTTTGTTGCCCTTGTCTAGCTTGGATTAATACTTAGTCCATAGGCACACACCTGATCATATACATTTGCCCTCTTACAGCACTAAACTATGTTTTCTACCTTTATCTTGCATCTACCTACCACTTCAGCATTTTATTAAAAAAATAATAATAAAAATAATAATAAGGGAGAAATGTGGGATGCACATATAAATCAAGTATAAAAATCAAACGAATATTCATATTTGACCTGATTGTTTATAGTTCATAATGCGTGATCAAAACCGAAAGTTTCTGTGATGAATGCCCTTGTACTGTTCACCATGTAAGAACTTATTCACTATGTAAGAATTTGTTCACCATGTAAGAACTTGTTAGTTATGCTTCAGAAGATTGGAGACTGTTGAGAATTAGGCTTGGGGTTGATTAATGATTGTGCATTGAGTCCCCTATACCGAACTTTATTGTTGTTAACAACCATTTGATCAATAAATATGAGAGATGCCCTCTCAAAAAAAAAAATTACCCTGGATGTTGTGTGGAGTAGAAATTAAGCAGGGGTCAAGAATGGAAGCTACTTAGAATGCTACTGTAGTAGTAGATGGGTTTTTGAAGGATAGCCAATAGAAATTTCTGGTGGATTGGATTAGATGTGTGGCGTCAGGGTAAGGGAAGAGTCAGAGATGACTTAAGTTATCAGATTAAGCAGCTAGTTGTTGTTACATTTATTGAGGAGAAAGCAGTTTTGTCCCTGTTAAATTAGACAGATGTCTGTTTTACATCTAAGTGGAGATGTCAAGTGGGTAATTGGCTAAATTAGCTTTTGAGCTCAGTGAAAAAGTCAGAGCCAGAGTAAATTTTATGATTACAGTAAAGAATCCTGACTTAGTCAGACATTAGTGTTTGGTATATAAAACCACAGGGCTAGGTAGCACAAAAGGAGCCACCATTGAAATAGAAAGTCAGAGATTGCTGCCTTGGAAACCAAGAGAAAAAGCATTTCAGTAAGGAGAGGGAGTCATCAGCCCTGTTGAGTGCTGCTAATAAGTCAAGTAAGATGTTTAAGAAGTGACCAGTAACACTTGTGGTATGAAAGTCATCAGTGAAATTAGTGAATATATATTTCTTCATTTCTAAAATATTTTTCATTTTTAACATCTCTGAAATAGGGATAAGTTTCAAAAGACAGTAAGTTGCCATTTAATTGGCAGATTTTTTTCCCCCTCAATGTTATATAAAATAATAGTTCATCTTATAATTTTTGGTATCTTGGATTTAATAAAATGTGACTGCAGTAGAGTGGTGGGGATGGAAATCTGATTGGAGTGGATTGAGGAGAGAATGGTACATGTTTAACCTCAGCTACATTTTCTGTGAAGATGATTTTGACTTCCTAGTTATCATTTTGTTAACCATTTAAAGCATGCTGCCTCAAGTGAGAACCAAATTCCTGATAAAAGATGTAACATTCTGCTGTCTTTTTTTTTTAAACATCAAAGAACAAAACAGTACTTACAGGAGCCAAAAAAAACCCCACTAAGTTCCTGTAGTGATTTAAAATGTGATATTCTCTACCTTCATAGTTAGTTCTCCATTCCTAGTAAAGAGCTAAGGAGCAGTGGAATAGTGTACTAGTTTTCACAGAATATTTTCATCAGTTTTATTCAGTTCTATTCATCTTATGAAACATCTGTTTCTCTTCAATTCCACCTTGTTTCTGACTCTGAACCAACTAATGCTCTTCACCCAGAATCCTTGAGGTAGCTTGAACTTTTCTGGTATTCCCACCTACAACTTCTGGGTTCAAGCAAAAATTTTATTCTGACATTGCACTATGAATGTTTGATTTATGTTGTGTGAACATTCTTTTTTCTTGATATATGTTCAGCTTTGCCTAGGTTTTCCTTTTCTTCTTTCAGTACCTACTGAACTCAGTTTTTTATCCTTTTGTCATGTTTCTTATTGCCATCCTCCACAGTCATCTGTTTTTGTTTTTGTTTTCCTTTCTTTGTTCCCTTCCTGTACTTCTTTTTTGCCTTTTACAGTTCCTGATTATAGCCAGTTTAGGCACTAACTTGTTTATCCAGTTTTATGTCAGCAAATTTCTTGTCCATTATAAATTTACAAGTGTAAGTAAATATGAAATAGAAAATCCCTGTGCTTAGTGAGAAAGGGTGCACAGAATTTATGTTCCGTTATGGAGGTGTTTTTTATCTTGGGAAACAGGTGGAATATTTAAAATCCTTGTGAGTTGCGTCTTCAGGGTGTCTATTTTACATTGTGAATTCTGGGCATGTCAAGGAGAATGGTGATAAATCAATATTTCTAATTCTGACTTAAGTCACTTGATATTTCTGTTGCTTTCATATCTGAAAAAAAAGTGGAGCTTTATATGTACATATACTGTATTGTTACTGATTTATCAAAAATATAAAATGAGGCAAATACATCAACCTAGGGAATGAAGTTTATTAAAGTATAGAATATTCTGGTGGCTTACTACAATGTTTAATATATCTCCCTTCCTCCCTCCCCACCCATTCCCTTATCTCCCCCTACTTTTATGTACCTGTCTTGCTCATTTGGCTGTGAGCTCTTTAAGGAGTAGATTTTATTCACCCCTATATCTCTTTTGTATACCATCATGTCTGATACAATAACTAGATACTTGAATGAATATTTTTGTGAGTAAATATTTGAATGAATGAAAATAGAATGTGAATAACTGTCTGTGGAGGGCAGGAATGAAACCCTTGGGGAGCAAGTGGGAGGAGAAAATCCTTCAAATGAAGGAGGCTGAAAAGGAATGACTGATAAAAGAACTAGAAAAGCTCAATGGTCAACTATAGCTCAGCTGCTTTAAATGCAGCAGATAGGTCCAATAAGATGATGACTAGAATTGTCCATTGTATCTGCTTACTAGATAACCAGTTGTCATATTATAGCAGTTTCAGTAGAGAGTTGTAGATTGTGGGATGGGAAGAAGAGTTTGTGTGGAAGCTGGATCATACTGGATTAAGGAGTGAATAGGCATTGAGAAAGCAGGTATTAAACTTGTCAACTCCTCTGAAGGAGTTTGAGAAGAGGCACAGACATCAGAAGGTTGCTAGAGGAAGAATCTAGGGTCAAGGGGAAGTGTTTCAGTTCTGCTTTTTTTTTTTAAATTGTTTTTTTCTGTGGGCAACACTTGATATTTATAGGCCACAGGAAAGATACACGAGAATTTAAAAGTAGATAAAAAAGTGAGAGGATTACAGGTAGGAGGCAAAAGATTGAAATGGGTTTGCTCTGGCCAGGAGGAGGAACCTCTCATCCTGTAAAACTACAGAAGAAAGAAGGAAAGAATGTATGGTCTATATAATGTCAAAAATCCTTTCCAGATCTGTAATGCCATGGGATTTGTTGAGTATACAAAGACATAAAGTGACCTAGGGCTTAAGAAAATAAATCTCAGGAAACTTCTAAAGTCATACAAACACGTTGGCTATAACCAACCAGTCTTTAATAGGTTTTGTATGTTTATAAGAGGAATGATTGATAGGTAGGTAGATGATAGATAGATGATTGATAGAGATAGATAGATAGATAGATAGATAGATAGATAGATAGATAGATAGATAGATAGATAGGTAGGTAGGTGATAGATAATTTCATGGAATTGGCTTGCTGAATGGGACCATACTGTATTCAAGTCCTTTTTTTTTTTTAACTCAGCTGTTCCTTTTAGATGTACATCCTAGATTGCTTTAATATCTTAACAATTCAAAAGATGAATTGTAATAAATGCTAGTAGTTTACTAGTTATACTGGTTATTTTATGATAGGTTACTATATGATTTTCTTGAGTCTTTGCCCAGGTCTCAGCAAAATATGATATTGAGCAATACATTAAAGTATGCAAACTATTGTTACAGCACTTCTGACTGATCAATTCTGACTTAATATTAAATCTTGCTCATGTTTTCCTTTAGTTATTACAAGAACTGTGTACAGTGTTTAATGTAGATTTACCATGCCGTGTGAAGTCTTCCCAGTTGGGAATTATCAGCAATAAACAGACGCATACCAGCGCCATAGTGAAGCCACAGTCTAGCTCCTGTTCCTATATCTGCCAGCACTGCCTCGTCCACCTTGGAGACATTGGTGAGCCTTTGGTGTGAAGGAGTTGATAATACATTCATGCCTTTCTTTGGAGTAGTCATAAAAGGACACTTTTCCTTTAAACTGAGCATTCAGACACAATTTTGATTGTCACCAGAGGAAGCTATAAAATGTAATTTAAGGAAGTTAGATTTTCTCTGTTTTGGGAATGGCAAAGGATCTTGAAGGAAGTAACTTTCATATTAAGATTTAAATTTTATTCAGATTTATGCAGATGTAGGCAAATAATAAACAGCAAAGTATAATCAAAACTCAATTTTTAAAAGTGGTGCCGTAATTTGTAAATTAAAAGTCTGTATTCTTTTGGAACTGCAGGGTTTATAAATTACTCCTGAAGCTAGATTGTCACCTTTTCCTTCCTCCCAGTGCATTAAAGGCTCATTTTTAATTGTTTTCTTTTATGGTTAAATTTGTATTTCCATTTTATATATTTTATCTGGGAATGTCATTTAACTTATTTATTCTTGTTCATTCCTCTAAGTGACCTAAAAAGGTTGTGAAACAAATTAACTACAGGATTATGTTTTAACTGTCCTCAAGTAACAAGGAATGGAGAACATTATTTCTTTAAGTTAAAAGATTTTAGATTTCTTGATGTTGTAAACTCATTATCTCCATGAGGGACACATCAGAGAAGCACCAAATTCTGCAGGGAGATTAAAAAAATAGTGTATTTAGGTTGTTTGGGCTTTCAGTGTTTTCTTTGCACACACATACTTAATATTTCAATAGGTATGAGGCATTATTCAAAATCTCTATAGGATACTGAAAAAATACATAATTTCAAGATCATATTGTATAGTGTTTTTTGTTTTGTTTTGTTTTTAAGTGCCTTATAACTCACCCCTTCTTGTGGGCCGGCTCCAGGTCACCAGCATAGTCCATAGTGGGAGCTGGTGACGATGACACTGGAGGACCTGAAAATGGGGGCTAGGTAAGCTTTAAAATCGGTTACATGCTGAATGTCCCAAGTAGGGAAGGCCAGGTGGACAATTCACACATAATCCTATAGTTAATTTGCTTTAAAGTATTTTCTATTTTTAATGACCTTAAATTAATTTTAATGTGTTTATTATCTTTAGAATTACAACAATAGTTGTTATGGAAATATTCCCCTACTGGTTGTTTTATTTGTTTTTAAACTAAATTTTTTTTTTCTTCCCCTCAGCTCGCTACAGAAACCAGACCAGCCAGGCAGAGTCCTACTATAGGCATGCAGCTCAGCTTGTCCCCTCTAATGGTGAGTGGGCCTCTCGTGTCAACTTAAGGTTGGCCCTGATAGTTTATTCTTTACAGTAAACTGGAAAGTAGCTCAAGGCTCATTTTTCAAGTTTTATAAAAGCGAAAGATGGTGAGTTTTGGTGTTGGTTGTCATATTTTTCCTTTTAACTGTACATTCTGTATAACTGGGAGTGAATTTTTCAAAATAAGATTACTGTTGCCAGTAAAGCAATATAAATAGAATATCCCCTAATGTGATCTAAAATAGTTACTTTGGCTTCCTTTATTACTTGAAGAATAATTATCTCTGTAATACCACTACTTCCCTCCTAGAAAAATGATCTCTTATTGCCTAAAAGATAGTACTTTTGTCTTCTTATGATGGCCCCAAAATAGGCATTATCAGTGATTCTTGAATTAAGGCAATTATAGCAAATATTTGGTGATGTTAGTCATTCCTGTTACACACACTGGAGTATCTTTAGATTATCAAAGACGCCCCTTGAAAGGGTCTCAGGCAGGGCGGCAGTGGGGCCCACTGTTTCATGTTGTCTGTGGCTGCTTCCCCACTACAGTTGCAGAGTTGAGTAGTTGTGACAGAGACACTTTGGCCAACGAAGCCAAAAATATTTGCTCTCTAGCCCTTTGTGAAGTCTTATTTGAGCATAGAGTGCTCTCTGCTCTAATTATATGACTTGTTAACCTAAACCGAGTATGTACTGTCTCTGACATGTGCTGCTTTACATTATGCCAACTGTAATGAGGCAGTCATAAGATGTACTTTATTAAATACTCCCCATTATTAATGTAAAGGTTTAAAAACTGATCATCTGTATACTGATAGCAAGACTTGTTCACCTTGGGTTACTTTGCAATCTTAACTTTCCTCCTCTAGGCCAGCCTTATAATCAGTTGGCTATCTTAGCCTCTTCCAAAGGAGACCATCTGACCACAATTTTCTACTACTGCAGAAGCATTGCTGTGAAGTTCCCTTTCCCAGCTGCCTCCACTAATCTACAAAAGGCACTTTCTAAAGCACTGGAAAGGTAGGGTTGGCTTTTCCAAGACTTGACATAACCTGGTAGCCTTCACCCCTGAACTTTGGGCGCACTAGGAACAGTTACCTATGCATCTCATTAATATCTGCCTCATTTCTAAACATACAGAGATATTGTAATAGCTTTTTGTGTAGTTGTAGCTGAATTTTGACCAGTCGGCATCTGATTTGTCCCTAGTAGAGAAGTACAGCCTGCTGAATACTGATCTGAGTGTGTTGCAGTTAAAAATCTAGTCAGGTGCAGAATTCTCTCCTTGTGTACCAGGTGCTAAAATAATGTGTTTGCAAACCAAAACCTCCTTTAAGAGGTTTTAGCCATTTTGCTGCTTAAGATTCATGAAGTTCTTCTTTCATTTCAGCCGGGATGAGGTGAAAACCAAATGGGGTGTTTCTGACTTCATCAAGGCCTTTATTAAATTCCACGGTCATGTGTACCTGAGTAAGAGCTTGGAAAAGTTGAGCCCTCTTCGAGAGAAATTGGAAGAACAGTTTAAGGTTAGATTTCAAAAACAGAAGATGTTTTATCTTAATCAGGAAGTACAAGATTTGGAGGATGCTACCCGTATCTCGTTTTTATGTCATTACTGTGAACTGTTGGTTAAATTGGAAGCATATAGAATTCTTACAAACAGCATCCCCTCAGTTTAAACCAAGGTGTACTGTCCGTATAAAGAAACAACAGCAATATTTTCACAGACTGGCTGCCATTCGGCAGAAAGTATCAAAGTAGAAAAAAAGCAACTCCTTCCTTCCTTCTCAGACCAAGCACCTTTCTTTCTTTCTTCATTTTGAAAGTATACTTTTGATGGGTACTATATTCTTAGATATGATTCTGTTACCTACTTTATAGATAATTCCATTCTGCAAACTGAGCTCACTGTTCTTACTGTACTTTGATTTTGATTCTTCAGGATTTGAGCTAGCTTAAAGGAAAAGAATTAAGAATTTCATTCAACAAGAATGCATTTTACTAGTTTGTGTAAGTAGATAACATTAAGTAGCCTTTGTTCTATTTATATATATGAAAATGGTTTGGTATTAGTGTATTATGTTTTTTTATAAAAATATATATGACAAATGTATAAAATATAGTAGATATTTATATATGACATAATAAAATATATATATATGACATAAATATATAAAATATACAATGTAATTTATAAAATATTGGAGGAGTCAAAATTAAGTATTAACTATTTTTAATTCATTTATTCAGCAAACCTTTGTTGTTTATCACTGTTTTGGGATCTACAGTAGTAAATAAGATAGTCTCAAAGAACACTTTACATTTCTTCATTACTTTTGGTATTTATATACTTAATTGTTTTACAGTTCTGTAAGTATTATAAAAGTTTCCTATCTAGAGATTGTAGAACTTTGACAATTCAGAGACATAAATTAGCCAAATATAGTCAGTGTGAAATAGTTTTTAACAGATAATCATTTCTCAGTTGATACTTTTTATTGGCAAGAGATTATACTAAATAACTATAGTAGAAATAATTTGTTTTAAAATAAGCTTCTAGAGCCCTGTGCTGTTTTGTTTCTCTTATGATCCATGATTATATATAGAGATGGGTACATGAAAGGAACAGCTAACTTTTTAATGCACAAGGCTGTTCAGCTTGGAAAGAACAAAGAAGTTTATACAATTTAATTATAAGTTTTCAGATATGTGGAGGATTATGATAAAATAATACATCTTTGTCTTTCCTGAGGTCAGAATTAAAATTAAATCTTAAAATTTTAAGTAAAAATCTATTAAGGGGTTGCTGAGGATTCTGTCCTCTCTTTTGAGACCTTAAAAGTGAGATTGACAGCCATCTTTTTTGGATGGTTTAGATGCAGTCCTATTTAATAGCAGGGGCTTGGAACAGGTGACCTCTTGAGATTGCTTCTATCTCTGGTTCTATGAAAGATATACTCCCTAGATGGGGAGGGAAGGGGAACCTGCCCTAATGAGGTCTTCTGTATGTAAATTATTCTAGTCTAGAATTTAGTCAATTTTGCATTTGCTTCAACCTCAGACACTAATGTTCTCTTTAGGTATGTATTTGTGTATGTGAGGTTCTTATTGGGTGTATGTGGACAATTGCTAAAACCACTTTGAAGTACCATTTCAATGCTCTGAAGTTTAAACTTGGTATGAGGCAGATCTATTTTAAAACTTACCCAATAGTGAAACATCAGAAGAACATTGTTGAAGTGAGATTTTAGCATAGTTGAGTAAATAATTCAGAAGTATTTCTAAAGCATATGTAGATAGTTAGTATCGTCTACATGTAATCTTCAGTGTGTCATGTCTAACTAGAAATCTTTAGCTACTAAGCAAAAATATTTACCAAGTTTAGGCTCATTGAAGGATTTAACGCCTGGAATTTAGGCAATGAGATGGAAGGCTTTTTTTATGTTAAATATGTGCTGTTTCCTAATGGTATTTAGTTCAGTATATTCCTCAACTGCTGTTGAAAGTGTCCTTGAGTAACCAAAAAAGTAGCCCTCTACTTACTACCTAAATTTTACAGAATTACAACTGAATAATTAATTGCACATTCTAAAGGTCTGGGTTATTCCTTCTGTAAGTGTTTGTTGAGTATCTTCCTCTGGACCATGTACTTTCTAGGCTCTGGGAGACAACAGGGGAGAATAAGACAAAATCTTTACCTTCATGAACTTTTGCTAGTACTAGGCTGCACTCATACATTAATGCTTCTGTGCATACACTAGAAATCTTCTAAAATAAGACAGTGGATTTATAGATACAAGGGATACATTGCTATATTATACTTATGAAAAATGCTTTTTATAAAACACAAATTAGTATTCTCATTTTATGACAGTATCATGCATTTGTATAAATGGTCAGCTTATCTAGAAGTTGGATGTAGATATAAAAGAAGTAGTTTGGGAGAATTCTGGAGAAAAGATAGGATTTCAGGACATTTTGAAGAAAGAAAAAGCCCTTGGAAAAGGAGTCAGCATTCTAGATGTATATACTGGAATGGCAGATGGCAAGGAGATTGAGAGATATGAGGAAGAGTAAAGTGGAATGGAATTGTGATTTCCTCCAATGATAGTATGAAAGATCTTGGTAACAGAATCATAGAGCTTATTCTGGATATTTCAGATTCTTGATTTAAATAGGAAAAAAAAAAACCTCAATAGACTGGACAAAGGCAGCTCTAAATTTCTAAGATGGTAGGATCTCTTGTCACAGCTGGTAGAACTGGAAGTAAGGTTCTTGCCCACTGT
This sequence comes from Manis javanica, assembly GCF_040802235.1. Taxonomy (NCBI): domain Eukaryota; kingdom Metazoa; phylum Chordata; class Mammalia; order Pholidota; family Manidae; genus Manis; species Manis javanica. The sequence continues at coordinate 91,405,372 of NC_133166.1, forward strand.
AAGGCTAGTGACAGTGAACCCCTTGCTGTTTCCAAAAATGTTCCCTGGGGAGGAAGGGAAGATGGCTATGGCTGATGTGTAGGGTGAAATCAGTGTGTCATCTCTAGTAGCTATCAACTTTGATAGGAACTTGCCTTTGAAAAATATTTTTTGTATGAATAATTTAAAGCTTCTGCAGATATTCAGGTAGAAGGGTGGTTAAGTTGAGGCCACCAGCTGAGAGTCTGTAGGTGAATTTTTCCCTATAGCTGGTTGCTGTGAACACATAGTTATTAGGTAAAAGAAAGTTTGATGATGCATGTACTTAGCTAATAGGGGAAAATGTCAGTGTAATAGTTTGTAGAAGTGTTTTAGTCTATCACCCTGTGTTTCAGAGTGTGTTCTTGATATATACCTTGTTTATAAATAAGTTTCTTTAAATGTGGTAGGCTTTTGAAAGAGTAAATTTTATGACAAATTTGGAAGTCATACTTTAAATAACAAGAGTTGAAAAACATATTTTTCAGTCTTTTTGTTTGAAATTTGCTCTTCACTATGTGCATCTTTCTACTCATTGGCTCAAATTTAATATTTTAATGTGTATGCACCTCTTACAAAACAACTACTAATGGATTAGGATGTATACATTTACTGATGGACTCCCCCCCCAAAACTTTTTTCTCAGGTCATATAAAAAATATATATAGTTTCTCAGGGAAAAAAAAAAATATTGTAAGAAACAGCTTAAACAACTCCATGGTATCTGGGTTAATTCCTTGCAAGGCCAGAGAGTCAGCAGGAGAAACATCAGGCTAGAAATAAGATACTGGGAGTAAGACTGGAACAGTTTACTCATCTGTAACTCTACTGTTAGGCCTGTGGCTCTATATGCAGACTGCCAGTTTCATCTTGAAGATGGTTCCTGTTGTAGATAATGTATGTAGTATTCCTGTCTTCTTTTACAGAGGCTGTTATTCCAAAAAGCTTTCAACTCTCAGCAGTTAGTTCACGTCACTGTCATTAACCTGTTTCAACTTCATCACCTTCGTGACTTTAGCAATGAAACGGAGCAGCATAGTTATAACCAAGATGAACAGTTGTGTTGGACACAGTTACTGGCCCTCTTTAGTGAGTATTAAATCATTTAACTTCCTGTGCCATTTTCTTTGGAAAGCATACTTAGGCATCTTCATCATTGTAACAAATGATTAGTGACATAAAAATGTGTCCTCTGTTTCTTAATATTGACATGGGAGGTCTCAACCCTAGGTCTCTCCTTTTATTTCTCCTTTTATCTGCTGACACCCCCTCATCAACTGTATCTTTAACATTTTAACATGGGAAAGCAAATGCCTTTTTTAGAAAGAAGCTGTAAGCTAAGTAGGATACAGCAGAAAGCTCATGATACTTTTAATTTGGACTGGTTCAAAGTTTCAAGTATCTTATGCTTTCTGAATACACTTTTTCTTTAAGTGTCTTTTCTTGGCATCCTGTGCAAGTGTCCTCTCCAGAACAAGTCTCAGGAGGAGACCTACAGCACCTATCCCCTTCCTGCAGTCAAGGTCTCCATGGACTGGCTGAGACTCAGACCCAGGATCTTTCAGGAGGCAGTGGTAGATGAAAGACAGTAGTAAGTATCTGAGAATTTCTTGTTAGCTTGTATGTTTTGTTTGTTTGATATTCAAAGATATGTATGTAGAAACTGTTTTCTAAAACACAACATTTAAACAATGGAAGACTATATTTTTCCACCTACTCTCTGGAAATTGAACTGAAGACCTCTTTGTATGCTTTGCATTTGTTTGAGTTCTTCATCTGATTACAGTCTTAAGGATTTCTGACTCCTGTGTGCTCCCTCTATTCCTGTTTGCCATCCTGGGGAAAAGATACTTTTATATTTCAAAATGAAATTGAAATGAAACCAGTTTGTTTCTTATCCATTACAGTATGCTCCAATTTTCTGTTTAGGAGTTGAAGGGAAGAGATTTTTGCTTCTTCCATTCTTTATATGAGCTTTTGATGTTTCCTTACAGTAATACCCAATTTAAATTATATTTGTTTGTTTTAAGCATAGATTTCTGTAAGTTACTTTGGCTCTCTCATTTACTCTGTAATCTCTACTCAGAATAATTCTGACAGTTCTAGGAACTACTGATTTTACAAAGACAAATGAAAGCTTTCAGTTTACCTTTGATTATAGGAATAAATACTTCGAATAAGCCGTTGTAGTGAGTAGGAAGTTCCTCCCATGTGTATTTTGATGATGAGTATAAGGAGAATCTCGGAAATTTCTGTTTTGTGTCTCAACATCTACACATTGACCAAGGTCACAACCTAGACAGTCGCCTAGCCACATTTAAGACACCGTGATACCTCTATTGAGTAATTCTCTTTTCTTTTTCCCCTCAAACCAAACCTATAAGCTCCATCAATTTTGACATTGTCATGGGTAGTATTTAGAGCATAGCATGGCATATCACACACATCCTTCCTGTGTCAGTGTCTGTATTACTAAGTAATTCATACTTTGAGACATTGCTTCATTCTACAAGACTCTCATTTCTTGATTTAGAGGCTATACAGTTTTCCTTCTCTTCTATATTTTAGAACCCAAACTTGTGTTGCTTTTTTTTTTGTTGTTGTTCAATAAACTGAATCAGCAATGCTATGAAAAAATAATTCTGTGTTTTGTATTTGCTTATATTTATGGGCAGGGATTGATATTTTTTGTTTTGTTTTGTTTTGTTTTGTTTTGTTTTGTTTTGTTTTGTTTTGTTTTGTTTTGTTTTGTTTTGTTTTGGTTTGGTTTGGTTTGGTTTGGTTTGGTTTGGTTTGTTCCTAAACAGTAACCTTTTTGGCCCGTTCTGTGTGTTCCCATTTCTTGTCATGGATATTCAGCCAAAAGGAATAGTCTAATTTATAAACATTTTTTTCTTCTTTCTTCCCTATCATTTACTCTTCTCCTTCCTGCTATGAGATTGTCAGGATCTTTAGAATTGTGCTCTTGCAGGTATTTCATTCCATCTTAAATTACAATACTATTCATACTAAAGAGTAGTGTGAGGTATTTTAAAATTGGAGGTTTTCCTTATATGTTCGATACATTAAAGTAATAATCTTCATTTATATCTTTGAAGTAATGAAAAAACAATCCCTGTTTGTAAACTCAAAATTTATATATATTCAAATAATCTTCACTTTCTACTTTCAGAATTTTTTCAATCTCTAGAACTTGTGATCTGCCTTCTTTTTCAACTGTCTTGTAATTTTTTATATCATCAAATGCTTATAGCAGACATACATTCTTCAATGCTTCTTTCCTTGTGTGTTTTTTTAATATATGTTCATTTGTTTTTCTTTTTAAGTAGATTATTCCCATATTTCAAAGTGTAGAACTGTCAGTTGTCAAATTCCAGTTTTTTTCCATGGTGAAATTAGTTATATCAAACACATTTCTGTAGCCTGGGCACCTCAACCTAGGCTTTTTTTTTCCCCCTATTTTTTTTTTTCTGAGTTCTCCAGGATTAATTTATTGTATAATTGGAAGTTTATACTTCTTAATCCTATTCACCTGTTTCACTCATTACTTCCCTCAATTGCCCTCCCTTGTGGTAACCATCAGTCTATTCTATTTGTTTTTTTGTTTGTTCATTTGTTTTGTTTTACTACATTCCACATGTAAGTGAAATCATGATATTTGTCTTTCTTTGTCTGACTTATTTCACCTAGCATAATACCCTCCAGATCCATCCATGTTGTCACAGATGGAAATATTTTATTGTTTCATGGCCAAGTAATATTCCATTGTGTATATGTACCACATCTTTTTTATCCATTCATCTATCAGTGGACGCTTGGATTGCTTCCATATCTTGGCTATTGTAAATAATGCTATAATAAACATAGGAGTGCATATATCTTTTTGAATTAGTGATTTTGTTTTCTTTGGGTAGGTTCCCATGAGTAGAATTACTGGGTCATACAGTATTTCCTAGCTTTCTTTTAAAGCACATTTTTCACCAACATTGGTTGTCATATATTCTAAGAAAAGCTTAATATATTACTTTAGGTAGAATATGATTAGTCTTAATATTTTTACTTAAATATTTAAAATAATATTTCACAAACTTTTTCAAAAATTAACTGTGTATAAGGAAACAAAGTTTAGAAGGAAACATGTTGCAATGTGTAGACTTTTTTCTCTCAAAGAAAAAGGCATATTCATTACTTTAAACAGAATGTGATTTGGCTATGGTATATATAAATCATACCCTGTAACAGGTTAAGAACTAGCTGTGGGTTGTACAACTGATAATAATGTATGTGAAAGTTCTGTAAAAGCATATGTTGTTTCTCTAGTCAGAGTTAGTAAATACCAATTTTCAGTGTTTAAAACTGTCAAATTGTTTTCACTAGTTGTTACATTAGGAGCGGGGGAGTGGTCTACACTAGTAGGGCTCTATCATGGAAATATGACCCTACTGGTGTATCTTTTATGTAGATATCTTTGAAAATATGTTTCAGGAAATCGTACAGCCTTTAAAATGCTGAAGCAAGGGAAAAATACATAAAGTTTAGGTCCTATAGAAAACATTTTCATGGCTTATTAATGTTCTGGTTTCTTGTGTGTTAAAATCTGAACTCTCTCTTTAATTTACAGTATTTGGCCCTGGCTAATTTCTCTTCTAAATAGTTTCCATCCCCATGAAGAGGATCTTTCAAGCACTAATGGTAAGGACCGTCTTAATCTTATGTGGCTGACATTGTTCCCCATCACTAATAATAAAAAACACGTTTTTATTGTTAAGTGTTTGACTTTAAATTCAGTGTATCAGAAGTGAGTCTCAACTTTACACTGAGTAAGTGGATAGAAGTAGAGGTAATATTTTTCCAGTTCTTTCAGCAGCTTATTCTGTGTAGGTACATTCGAATCATAGTGCAGAGAATACAATACCTTCAGATTCTTTCCATCATCTTCTCTTCCTCCTCATTTTTATTTGTAAAAGAAGCTAATGTGATTGTGTGCCTCTTTATCCCCACCAAACCTCCGTCGTAATAAAAGTTGGTCATGGGGATGAAGTTCAGCATGGAGAATATATCAGTGATTCTGGAACATCTTTCTATGTTGACAGAAACTGCACTAGTTGGGATGAGGATTTAATAGTGGTGTGTAACTGTTGAATCGCTGTGTTGTATACCTAAAACCAATATAATACTGAATATCAACCATACTTCCATAAAAATAAATAAATAAATAAATAAAAGAAACTAATGTGAACAACATTGCTCTGTGGAAGTAATACCTTTTTATCAGAGCATTTGGGACATACATACATAAAGAATGGAAGTCATCTATAGTTCTTGCATACAGAGATACTTTGTGTTGTTCACATAATAGTGTATTTTCCTTGGGCCTTTTTTTAACGTGTATATACACACACCTGCATTAAATTGGTATCAGATACAGCTTTGTACCTGCTTTTTAAATTTAATGTTATATTGTTAGAACTTTGCTTTGTCATTTTAAACATGTTGAAAAATGATTTTTACCCGTCTGCATAATAGTCTGTCCTGTGGATATACCATTACTTAATCATTGTCCCTTTTAAAATTTTCTCCATTATAAATAATTCTGCACTCAACAATCTGTAGTTGACTCCTTTCTGAATATTTTTCTTTTATTAGATCAGTGCTGCTCAAGTATTAATTTGCAAATGTATCACCTGGGATGTAAAATGCAGTATATGATTTATTAGGTTTGGGATAGTGCCCAAGATTCTGCATTTCTTACAAACTCCCAGTGTTATTATTGACTACTCTGATAACAAGAAGATAATCTTAACATTGGGATTATCTGAGGCTGTAAATCTGTAAGACTGCTGAAGAAAAGTCCATTGTACCCTCCTCCTCAGAACTGAGTAGTAGCTGAGTATTCATTCAGACAGTATCTCTGGCGCTCAGAGATAGTGTGCAAGTATCAGACAGGTAAGTTATTTTATTAGGATTACTCTAAAGAAGAGCAGAGAACTATGTGCATTAGAGGTAGTTTATTTTTGTAAAAAGATACTCATTTTCTCTGATAAGTGAGCAGCAGTATGCTGTATTTTAATTAAAGTATTTACAAATCTTGAATTCTTCCTAGCTACACCACTTCCAGAGGAGTTTGAGTTACAAGGATTCTTGGCTTTGAGACCTTCTTTCAGGTGGGTGGCAGTAGATTTATTTCTTTGTCAGTGAATGTTGTATTTAAATGAATCGGGCTTGGGTGTAGAAGAATCTTGATCTATTCCAGCTATGTTTTATTTTCATAATAACAACAAATATTGAAAGTTTTTTGATGTGAAATGGATTTGTATATGTCATGCCTTTAAATCCTGGGTAATGCTGATACTGAGTGCTTTAAGAAACACGGAGGAAAAGAGAACTGCTTCTCCCAAGTGACACTTTGTCATTGAATTTTACCTTTTATACTTTTCTTGAAATAAAAGGGTAAGTTTCAAAAATGGGAACCAAAAGTAAACCAAAGGATACTTACTGCTTGACATATAAATCAATAATAATAAAGCATTGTTTTTCCAATCATCCTTTTCTCTTCCTCCTCTTTCAGAGGAATAACTTCTATTCCTTTTCAAGTCTAATGCTTTCGTATGTGCCCTTGATCCCATCCCTTCCTGTATCCCCAAGAACCTTGCTCCATTTGTTTTTCTCTCTGCATTGTATTTCCAGTATCTTTTAATTATTTTAACAAAACGAAAATTTCCTTGTAGCCTGGTAACATTCAGATATGCCTTATTGTTTTTGAAAAGTTAAGTTCACAACCCCACCTTTCTCTGTTGTTGCCCTATCTTTCTCTTCATCATCAGACTTCCTAAAATAGTAGTATGGGCTAACCTTACTAAAACTCTACTCCCAGTCATTTCTCAGCCTACTGCAACTAAACTTTCAGGGCTCTCCTAGCTACCAGATTCCATTAGCTTCTTTGTGGTTTCATCCTATCTAATTTTCTGTAGTGTTGAGTGTGTTAATCCCCTTCCGTTGTGAAACCTTCTTTTTCTTAGCTCTGTGACACCACTCTTCTCCTGCCCTCAACACTCAGCCTCTTTTACTCCTTCTTTTATACTACATGCCTCAGAAGATGAGTGGTCTCCAGTCTTTTTCCCTTGCTTTTTTCTTCCCACTTTCTGCATTCTTCCTGGAGATCAAATCCAGCCCTTTGTTATGAGCTTTCATCTCATGGATAGAAGTCCAAAATTTTCACTGCTGACTTCTTTTGGAGTTTGGACTCAGATTTCTAGCAATCGGATCTGCCTTATGCATTCAGACCTTTAACATGACCAAAAATGAGCTTACATTTTCCATTTTGGTCAGCATAAGAACGATCTTCTTTCTGTTTTTGTCTGTGTGCTATTGTGTGGATAATCTAATTAATCTAATTAATATAATCTAAATTAAGTAATCTAAAAATTGCTTATTTCTGTTAAACTTTCTCACTAAGTGTTTGTAATTCTGTGTTTAAAATTTCAGTTCCACCTTCTCCCATTTATTTCCCTATGATTCAGGCTTTTATCTCCATTTACCTGGAATATAAAAAAGCTTTCTAATCAACCTCCCTGCTTCAAGTCTTTCTCCCACAGTCCATTTCTACCCAGCTTTCACAATGGTATTTTAAAGTATAGGCCTGATGATGTCACATTACTAACAGGAAAACTTCAGTTATCCACCCCAGTTGTTTCAGTATCTTTTTTAACTTGATTTTCAAGTGCTTCAGTTTTCCACCCATATTTTTCTATCACTATCTGTTGCTTAATTTTTCAGCCATATTTTCTGCTGCTTGTACCCTCCTTTTCCCTAATGCATATACCTACTGTTTGTTCACTGTGTCCTATTCCTAAGTAACTGTATTTTTATTGCCTCAAGATTTTATTCATGCTATGCCTAGAACATTCCCTTTTCCTCTTCTGCCCTTCCTATACCAACCTGTAAGCACTTAACAATACCTGTTAAGGTCTATCTCAGATATCACTTCATGAAACCTTTCAGAGCTTATCGAAGGAACTAATTACTATACTCTTTTATTCTTTGCATAGTTCTTATCATAATACTCATCACGTTGAATCACAATTATTTGTTCCTTAAGGTAGGGACTATTTCTCATTTATCTTTATGTCTTCAACATCCAGCCTACTACCTGCAATTCTTAGACATTAAAAAAAAAACGTATACTGAGTTTGAATGTTAATACGCTTTTTGCTCTGTATACTTGATGATATTTACATATTTTTCTGATTCAGATTGGGCCACCTTAAAGTGGACAGATTAATATTATTCATTAGAATAGGCATCTCAGAGACCCTTAGCATTGCCATAGTCATTCCAAGCCAGTTACTTAGAATGCAAGGTAAGTGTTAATGAAAATCTTATTCTTACAGTAAACAGTCTTTCCTAATAAAAGGTTGTGATTTATTTGAGATCTCAATTAGTGAAATATAAGTAAAGATATGTTAATGTAATGAATTTGTATATTGTTTTTTCTGCTTTGTTTCATTGTACTTAAAATCTTTGGAAGTAAAAATTCAAACAAATGCAGTTGATTACATCAAACAGTGAGCCTGTGTGGAAAATCTGAAGCCATTGAAGTTAATTAGGGGAACTTAGTTGCCTGGAAAATATCTTTAGCAGTTTAATTTTCTATAATTTGCTTACATCAATTTTAGGAACTTGGATTTTTCCAAAGGCCACCAGGGTATTACTGGAGACAAAGAGGGTCAGCAACGACAAATACGGCAGCAGCGCTTGATCTCTGTAGGCAAGTGGATCGCTGATAATCAACCAAGGTATTCTTCATCAGATACACACACACACACACACACACACGCACGCACGCATGCACACACACCGCTGTTTTTCAGGCTTGGTATGATGCTGTTGATTTTAAACTCTTAAGTAGAGTGTTGGTAACATAACATCAAACTGTGACTCTTGTGATCATAAGTATACTCCTTATTTAATGTCTTCCCATTACACTGCCTGTTGTAGAGAAATTGGCCTTCTCTTCCTTGTTTATCATGAATTTCTGCTCCAGTTTGTGACCATCTTTGTCAGTCTAACTAAATTGTATGTTCACAGTTGTAGTGATTTGTATTGACAGTGACATGGTGGTCAGTTTCCATCTGGACAGACCAGGACGGTGCTGGTGGTTGGTTAAATACCAAGCAAATGTGGTAGTTGGTGTATCAGAAAGGGCACAGGTTTTAGAGTCAGATGGGTTTGACTTCAGTTTCTAGTTGTGCCATTTTCCTGGGAGTGTGTCCGTAGGATCTCCCAAGTTGACTGTAACCTTTGCATAGCAGTAACTATTTCATATTCATTTTTGTATTTAGGTTGCTGTCATACTGCGAGAACTTAAATGTTTGCATGTTAAGGTGAACTTACTATTTCTGAGCTTCAATTTTCACACCTATAATATAGAAATTATAGATAGCTACTTTAAAGACCTAGCCTTGTGCCTTATACTTAAAACATGCTCAGTAAATGTAACTCTAATTATTAGAAAATATTTAAAGGGCATGGAATGTGTTGTGGTATTAAGTGTGGTAAGAATCTGAATATCTCCATAACTACTTTTTTGTTACCTAAATCCACACTGTTATATCTTGCTGTTTCCAAGTTTTTAGGGCTGGGAATGTATTGACTGTTGGATCCATTCACAGGTCAATTATCATTGGTTTTTGGGTTTATGTTTTTCATATATGGATTTATTTTTACTTTTTTAGGCTGATTCAGTGTGAAAATGAGGTAGGGAAATTATTGTTTAATACAGAAATCCCAGAGTTAATACTGGAAGACCCCAGTGAAGCCAAAGAGAACCTCATTCTGCAAGAAACATCCATGATAGAGTCACTGGCTGCAGACGGGAACCCAGGACTGAAATCAGTGCTGTCTACAGGCCGCAATCTAAGCAACAACTGTGACACAGGAGAGAAACCAGTGGTCACCTTCAAAGAGAACATTAAGCCACGAGAAGTGAACAGAGACCAAGGAAGAAGTTTTCCTCCCAAAGAGGTGAGAAGGGACTATAGCAAAGGAATAACTGTAACTAAGAATGATGGAAAGAAGGACAACAACAAGAGGAAAACAGAAACCAAGAAATGCACCTTAGAAAAGTTACAGGAAACAGGAAAGCAGAATGTGGCAGTGCAGGTAAGCTGTATTTGAACTATAAAGAAGGTAGAGGAAGGCTCACACAAAAGGCAAGATTTTTCATTTTGTTCCTAAAGTCTTGAGAACTGGTTATTGTGGAAGCTTGAATGCATTCTTCAAATGCTGCATAGGAAAGGCCTATAAAGAGCTATAGTAGAAGGTTACTTCGTCAGCTCTTGGGAATTAAAATGTGATAAGAATCTTGACCTAAATTGCCATTTTTCCAGTCCTTTCCAATTTAAGTGGTTTGACATGACCAGTTGCAGAGCTGTCAATTCCACAAAGAATTACATTTTCTTTGGAAGGCGTAATTGCCATCTGTTAATGCTATAGTGGGAAATTTAGGGTCTTCTACAGAACCAAGAGTATATTAAGGCTTTTATAGTTGGTTCCTTTTTTTTGCTTTTATTTCCAGATTCATTATCCACAATTAAAGTACATTCTTGGAAAAAGATGAGGCCCTTTTTCTTCACATTTATACCTGTCCCTGCCAGTAGCATTATATCACCTCAGTGTTCTTCTGGCTCATGGGAATTTGTACAGCAAGAACCCAAGTTTCTTGCTGGGAAAAGATGAAACATTGCTCAGTTACTTGTGACTTTGTTCTTTTTTTTTTAAATTTCTTCTCAGTGAGATACAGATAATTTGATTTCAGTAACAGAAAAGGGTCTTCACTCTCTGCTGGTTTTGTTAATACCAACCTTTATGTTTGAATAAATACCAAAGTGGCCATTTGATTTTATTAACACTCTTTGTCAAAAGTGTTTATAGTAGGAATAGGAACCTTCCTTCCATTATTGAAGGCTGCTTACAAATGAACAGACGTTCAATATCTCTTCCTTAAAGCTCTTTTTTTCAGCGGGGTTGGGAGTGTGGAGAAGGGAGAAATAAAAACAATAGTTCAAGTTAAAGATTAATGACAAGGGGAGGCGGGGTTGGGAGTGTGGAGAAGGGAGAAATAAAAACAATAGTTCAAGTTAAAGATTAATGACAAGGGGAGAAACAGGAAAAAACATGGTAGATATTAAGAAAAGGCAAGGCAAGAGAAAGGGGTGCTGGGGAAAGGCAAGGAGAAAAAGCAAATGAGCTATAAAACCAAAGGACCAGTGTTCTAGGGATAAAGAATCCAGCATTTCCTGCCTGCTTTGCCTCCATTCTCTGTAAATGCTTCCCAACAAAGTCCAGACTGGAAATAAAATCTCCTTTCCAGTCTCTTAGCCTTCTTAAATCTGCTTATGATGATTAAAGAAAGTCTGACAGTAGTCATTGTATCACCACCCCCTGCACCTAAATTTTCTGTAAATGCTACCTATTTTCCCTCATTTTACTCATCTGGAGCAGCACATATGGCATCTACTTCCCCTGATGCCATGTGTAGGATCTTGGGTCCTGTTCTTACTGTTGAAAGTATCTATTTATTCTGAAGGGTGGTGCAGTTGCAGGGTGGAGGGTGGATGCCTAACTTGTGCACTTAAGCTGCTCAAATGAAATTAAACTGAGGGACAAAGTATCTCACCTGTGGGATGATGGTCATTATTAATTCATAATTTATGTATGTTATTTAATGAATCAGAGTATAAAGGGCCCTGGGACCCATAACAGGTGGCTTAACATCATAGGCAAATTTTTTAAACTATTGGCGTCAATGTGTCTCATTTGTAAAATGAGTGATCTCAAGCCTTTACCATATTTAGCATTTTTTTGATTTTATGAAAGCAAAATATATAAGTAAAACTAAGCCTTTAATATCTTTTATTGGTAATTAAACTTTTTATTTTTCCCATTTTTAATTTAGGTGAATTTAAATATCTTCAGCATATATTCTTGTTTGACATGCTGGAGTTTTAAGTATTTCCTTAGAGAAGGTTCTTCTTTTTGACACATGTGATGAATTTCTGATTGTTACAGTTTTGTTTCTGTTGATCATAGGTAAAATCTCAGACAGAACTAAGAAAGACTCCAGTGTCTGAAGCCAGAAAAACACCTGTCACTCAAACCCCAAGTCAAGCAAGTAGCTCCCAGTTCATCCCCATTCATCACCCTGGAGCTTTCCCTCCTCTTCCCAGCCGGCCAGGTAAATTTATGTTTTATAGTTTCTTCTACTTAACCCCATCTGTGTAGTAGTTTCTATTCACTGAGTAACTTACACTCTATTGGAGTGACATTACTAAAGCATAATGTTAAAAGGTAAAAGGAAATTCTTTTTTTCCTAATGTTTATGAAATTATGTTTGAGCCATTCCTCTGTAATTTATATATAAGTGTATGTTTGTTGCCATGAACCACTGTCTTACCTCTAAACATGGCATTTAAGGAACCACTTCTTTCCTGATAGAAGTAGTAGCCAGTATTCTGAATTTTAATTCTTCAAATCAAGTTAAAGATGACACTTGATCAGTCTCACTTGATGATTGATCTCTGCATTTTATAATTTATTAGAAGACCTACATCCCACCCCACCTTAAAATGACTTATTTTTGCCTTTCTTTTGCTAAGTTTCTTTAGAACTAAAGCTATGTTCTTCTATTTTGAAGGGTTCCCGCCCCCAACATATGTTATCCCCCCTCCTGTGGCATTTTCTATGGGCTCAGGTTACACCTTCCCAGCTGGTGTTTCTGTCCCAGGAACCTTTCTTCAGCCTACAGCTCACTCTCCAGCAGGAAACCAGGTGCAAGCTGGGAAACAGTCCCACATTCCTTATAGCCAGCAACGGCCCTCTGGACCAGGGCCAATGAACCAGGGACCTCAACAACCACAGCCACCTTCCCAGCAACCCCTCACATCTTTACCAGCTCAGCCAACAGCACAGACAACAAGCCAGTTGCAGGTTCAAGCTCTAGCTCAGCAACAGTCCCCTACGAAAGCTGTGCCGGCTTTGGGGAAAAGCCCTCCTCACCACTCTGGATTCCAGCAGGTAAGTTACAGTTGTATGCGCTGTCCAGCTGAGTCAGGAGAGAGAGGAGGGCTGAAATTATTCTGTGTTTGATTTATTAAAAATACTAATTAAGCTTTCAGATACTTGCATAGATTTGTAATGATTTGGGGAATACAAGAATATTCTTGCTATTGATGAAAGTTCAAATATTTTTACTCTTGTGAAAATGATAGATCTTACTACCATTCTTTGCTGGTACTACTACTCAGCTTTTTATGGAAAAAAGATTTTCTGTGAATAATTCTCTCCTTTTTGAACATAAACTACAGTAAGGAAACAGAATCATAATCTTGATGAGTGTTAAGAGAAATATAACACCAATCTTAAATACTATATCCTTGAAATAAGAAGAGGAAACACACAAACACACATTCATGAAACCTCCTAAGTAATTGAATTGAAAGAGAATATGAAATTCAGTGCACATGATCTGTTCCCAGAAAGCTCCAGGTATTAAACATCCTTGAGGATAAAAGAAACTGCTGCATTGCCTAGAGTTTTCTTGGTTGTAGAGCTTTGTTGATTATAAAATCTCTCAAGTTCATTTTGATCCCTGAGTATTGAGTATAAGCAACATTGCATTTTATCCTCATCTTGATGACAGGCATCTCTTTTTTTAGTATCAACAGGCAGATGCCTCCAAACAACTGTGGAATCCCCCTCAGGTTCAAGGCCCATTAGGGAAAATCATGCCTGTGAAACAGCCCTACTACCTTCAGACCCAAGACCCCATAAAACTGTTTGAGCCGTCATTGCAACCCCCTGTAATGCAGCAGCAGCCGCTAGAGAAAAAAATGAAGCCTTTTCCCATGGAGCCATATAACCATAATCCCTCAGAAGTCAAGGTCCCAGAATTCTACTGGGATTCTTCCTACAGCATGGCCGATAACAGAGCCGTAATGGCACAGCAGGCAAATCCGGACCGCAGGGGCAAACGGCCACCCGGAGTCTTCCGTCCAGAGCAGGATCCTGTGCCCAGAATGCCATTTGAGGTATGTGCTCTTTACTGTCACCAAGCACATTGGAGATAGGTCTGGAGCTCCATATCTTTTGAATTTCTCAAGTAGATGTTTATTATAAAGGTCACTGTCATTCATTCATGCTACAGAATGCTGCCGAGTAATGGGTACAGCTCTGGTTTTCCTCTTCACAATTGCATAGTACGTTTGGTTTGGGGGAAATGAAGAATTCTGTTACTGAATTTGAACTGTGATGGTCTGGCAGAGAAATCATGCAGAAATCTCTCTAACAGCATGTTAGAGAATTCTGAAACAAAGGTTCTCTCAGTTGGGCTGAATCATGTAAGTTTAAAAATAGGTTTACTGCATATTTAAACAAATTGCTTTTTGAGAGGAACAAAGTCAGCCAGTTGTCTGTGATGGTGGGGTTCCCCTTCCTTGCCCTTTATTCATGAGAAACAGGTGTGTGTTTGTAACTTAAAAAGAGCTGTTTCTCTCAGCACACGACATGCTAACCACTTTGCTCTGTCGCATTGTTTTACTCACTAGCCACATTAACCTTTTACATTCTGCTTTGTGTTTGTCAGTACTTTTGCTTCTTTCTGTTGTCTTGATCTTTCTCTACCACTGTCCTTACGTACTTTGCTTTTTTTTCAGAGCCTTTTCCTCTTTGCATAATACTGTCGGGCTGTTAATTACTTCCTTCTTGACTTTCATTGCTTCTGTCCCCTTAATCATGCTACTCACTCCTCTGTGCTTTTGTCGTCCCTTATTGCATCTCATTGTGATCCTTTCTGTCACTAGGACCCCAAAGGCTCCCCTCTGCTTCCTCCGGACCTGTTAAAGAGTCTGGCTGCCTTGGAGGAAGAGGAAGAGCTGATTTTTTCTAACCCTCCTGATCTTTACCCAGCTCTACTGGGGCCTCTCGCCTCTCTTCCTGGACGAAGCCTCTTTGTATGTATTTGACATAATTCTTCCTGCTCTAACCCCAGTTTCTCTTCTGAGTTTTTATAGTACTTGGAGTAGATGATTTTTTCTTTTTGGGGCCTGCCTTCTTTATAGAACTGTAAAACTTTTTTCTTCATTGCCCAAACTGCCTTCAAATGGTAGAACATTCTTGACTCCATAGTTCCCCCCAGATCTCAGAGTTGTAGCTTTGTTGTATGTGTCGTCTAGAAAGCATCCTGTGGGGCTGGTCACACACAGGATGTGGTCATGGCAAATTGACTGACTTTTTAGGTGGCATTTCCTTCTGGACCCAGGACTTTCAGGTGTCATTTAATCTTACTTAAGAGCAGTAAGATTTTTCCTTATATACTCAGAATATGAAATGAGTTATGTCCTAGAATTTTTACTGATGTTACTGAACAGTATATGGCTCTTTTCTGTTTGTTTAACTAAGTGCCCTCATCTAAATTCAGAACTGGATTCAGAAACAGAATGAGTGAAAAAGAGGGTTCCATTTATAAATATTGTTGGAGTGCCATGAATGAGTGAATATAGAGATAAACAACTAGGATGACATAAAATAAAATCTTAAGAATTAGTATCTTTTAAAAAGAATCTTCTAAAACCCAGTCTGCATTTCCAAGTATGTCACTCTGTATTCTTGTCAAAGTTTGTATTTTACTAAGGTGGGGGGTGGGGGTATATAAAAAATATAGGAAGAGAATGTAGCTATCAGGTTTTCCCTCCCTTCATTCCATACTAATAAAACATAAAACAACCCTGAGTTTTATTTTCTTGCTGTTCCTTATAAACACAGAGTAGAAAAACAACAAGATTAAAATGCATTGATTTTAGTATAGGAGAAATAAAAGCTTATTTCTGTCAGGACAGAAGCTGCTGCCCCTGGCAGTTGAAGTTCTCTTAAGAATTTGCCTGGGTAAGTGTACATAGAGACCTCCCACATTTCCCCCCCCAAAAGTTAGCAGAAATAAAAGATGTCCTAGAAACTTAAACAGTAGCAGTGCAGTGACAGCATCTAGGGGCTATGCAAGCCCAGCTGCCAAACTGTCGCCTCTGTGTTTGCCTTTCTTGCTGCTTTTCTGCTGGTGTGGCTTTGAGGGACTGAGCATGCCTCTCTGTCCACTTGTTCCCTGATCCCTTAGCTCCTGTTGGGTTTGCCCCTTCGTTGGAAATGAAACTGATGGTGGAACAATTGGAGGCAGGGGCGGGCAGACTTTTTTACTGTGTGGGGATTTTTGTTCATGTTTAAAAAAAAACCTTGAATGTAATGCTTCCTACATTTAACAGTGTTAATGATATGAATGTGTGTGAGAGTGCCTTGCAAGTAGCAGATGTTTATAAATGCTTTGTTGACCAACTATTCATGACAGTGATCATCAGAGATGTAGCTTTTTTTTTCCTAATAACTTTCTTAGGGGCCAGTATGACTTCAGCAACTATGTTAATATATACCACAGATAAAGCTGCATAGGAACCATGTTAACCAGACCAGTTGTCAAGTACATTTGAAAGGCTTTTTTTTTTAATCACTAATGTCAGTGTTTTAGAAATATGGGGAGAAAACAGTGCCAGGTCAGTTCAACATCTTGTTTTGAGAGTATTTTAACAGCAACTGTTGACCAGGGGGTTTCCGAGGTTTGTGCCTAGTAATTGTTCAGAACTGCCATTTTCCAGGACCTGGTCCCTGCCAGGAGGATCCCTGCCACATTAGAGGTACTGATGAGGGAGGGTTCTGTAGGACTTGCCTGTAGCAGTGGGTGCTTAGCTGCTGTCATGGCAGTAACAGATTTGAATTCACATCTTCTAAGCCTTACATTATACACAGTGGGTAAGTACAGGTTTGCTTAAGTTACAGTCTCTTTCTTTGGTTGTGTAGTATCTTTAAGATTAATATTAAGAAAGTGGAAGACCTAACTTAACTACCTTTTTTTTCGGGACTGTGAAGAAATCCTTGTTGGAGAAGCCCTCAGAGCTCATGTCACATTCATCTTCTTTCCTGTCCCTCACCGGCTTCTCTCTTAATCAGGTGGGTAAACAGTGAAGAGTCCTGCTTTGTGCTTTTATTGTAGGCTAGTATTTTCTTTCCCCTTCTGTTTCAGTGTCTGTTTTTCTTACTCCTTTTCTTCTCTATATATTGGCTGGTATCTTCCAGGTAATTTATTTTACCTTCTGCCTCTGATTGGGGTACACCAGGGACTTGTATAAGGCTGAACCCTTTAACTTCTCATCAATATTGAAATCCTAAGGGCTCTGTTGCTCAACCAAATAAATTATTCATATTTTTAAACCTGGGTGGTATACATAGAGCAAAATAAAGGGTTAAAGAAAATAAAGGGAAAATGATTTAACAGGAAAACTGAAAGAAACAAGTAAAAGCCTTCAAAAGGCTTTTTGTCTTGCTAGGAAAAGCTTAAGGCCTATTAAGCATCCATGAATGTGAACACTGCATTTTCTTAAATCTCTTTCCTTACAGTGAGATTATGACTCGGTTGTCATTGTCTTTCAGGAAAGATACCCAAATAACAGTGTGTTCAATGAGGTATATGGGAAAAACCTAACAACCAGCTCCACGGCAGAACTGAATCCCCCCGTGGCTCCCCAGGAGACGTCACTGTACTCCCTTTTTGAAGGGACTCCGTGGTCTCCATCACTTCCTGCCAGTTCAGGTATTGATAAGTCTTTAAATGGTAAATCTTGCATTTTCTATACACTCAAATTGATGACTTCAGAGTTAGTATGCTTTTGTAATTGTGAATATGTTTGTTTTTTGTTTTGTTTTAGGTAACTTCTGAAAGAAAATAGAAAAAAATCTGATGAGCTGGTTCACATAGTAAATGCCACTAAAAAAGCTTTTTTACATCCTCAGTAACCAGCAGAGTTGTAAGGGAGAAAACTGGTTCTCAAGGTTTCCCAGCTGTTCTTTAGTTTGTAGATACTTTTTAAAATAGAGATTTTTTTTTATCCCTGCCTGATTTAATGGTAACTCTTAAAGTTAGACAATTCTATTTCTGATAGAGAAGACCATTTAGATACTTAATCTGAATCAGGCATGCCAAAATAGTGGATGCACTTGACAAAATTGTGTGTTTATTTTTGCTTTTTTGTCTTCCTTTGTTGGTTTTGTTTTATTTTGTTTTAAGGCAAGGAGTGTGCCTTAGATATATGTGCAATAAGCAGACTAGTGCATCTGGTCATCCCTTTGGGGGTCCTTATTTTGTCTTTCCCCCAAAGGCAAACAACTGTGGTTATTTTTAGTAGATTTAAGTAGTCAGATCTACTGGAGATGTTATTAGTTCTTGGTATGTTTGTGAAACATCTATTTGAAGCCCAATGTTGTTACTATTTAATAGATCATTCAACACCAGCCAGCCAGTCTCCTCATTCCTCTAACCCAAGCAGCCTGCCAAGCTCCCCTCCAACACACAACCATAATTCTGTTCCATTCTCCAATTTTGGACCCATTGGGACTCCAGATAGCAGGGATAGGAGAACTGCAGATCGATGGAAAACTGATAAGCCAGGTGAGAGGCGGACTTCATTGCCCAGCAAAAGTGAAATCACTTACCACATCCTTCCTTGGTTTTTGCCTTTGGCAATGATAGAACATCTTTTTAAATTCTTGTCTCTTCATCCCTTAGCCATGGGTGGGTTTGGCATTGATTATCTCTCGGCAACATCAGCCTCTGAGAGCAGTTGGCATCAGGCCAGCACTCCAAGTGGCACCTGGACAGGCCACGGCCCCTCCATGGAGGATTCCTCTGCTGTTCTCATGGAGAGCCTAAAGGTAAGTGGACTTTAGGAACAAAACCACAAGAGATGTCTCTTTTATTCATAAGAACAGTGAGGCCCTTAGAATTGATTGAGTGGTAGCACATATCTAGCAGTCCTAGAAACATGGTCTAGGATTCTTGAATGGGACTTTTTTTTTTAATTTGTAAATTCACCAGTGACAAAGCAGTTCATAGGGACAGAAAGACAAAGGTTTTAAATTGCATTTCTAAGGTTAAGAAAATCCTGATTCATCTTTGGATGTTTAAACCTTTTTTGAACAAGTAAAAGAAGGGTATCTAATTTTAGAAAAGTTTGTTTGCTTAAAACCCTATAGCAAATACCCTGTGGTCCCACGTGGAGCTGAGTTTCAGTAAAAAGACTTTATATAAAACATACTTTACCTTTTCCCGTTTAAAATAATCTAAATGGGAGCTCAGTGGTCTTGAAGACAGTCTTTTTGACAATGGTCTTGAAGACAATGACTTTTTCTAATAACTGGTTTTTTTTTAAGGGGTTGGGGCTATTAGGACATATATGCCTTTATATTGGACTGGGATTGAAAAACGTATCCCTTTCTGACAGTCAGGCATTTGATCTGAGCTGACAAGCTCTGGGCTGTTTTTCAGTCTATCTGGTCCAGTTCCATGATGCATCCTGGACCTTCCGCTCTGGAGCAGCTGTTAATGCAGCAGAAGCAGAAACAGCAGCGGGGACAAGGCACCATGAATCCTCCACACTGAGGCCAAAGTGGCAACCCTGGGAATGAAGGCTCCATAAACCATGGCATGTTGGGTTTGCAGGACTGGCCCACACAGTCCCCTGCAGGTGGCAGCCCTCTTTTCTGTTTCTTGCTGTCGAGAGGGTGTAAGTGTTCCACCAGCCCACTGAGTGTGCACGAAACGTCCGCAGTGCAACAAAAAGAGAAAACCATCAGAAACTCTCCACCCCCGCAGGGTCTCCTGGAGGGAGAGGGAAACTGCTGTTTGTCTCACTCAGATATCACCACCTCTCACCTTCTCCATTGTGCATGTTCCCAGCCACATGGGAGGTGAAAGCTGAGAAGGGGAGGCAGATGGGAGAAGCCAATGGGAACTTCTCAGTGCTTTTTTTCCTCTTTGGGGAATAAAATGGGGAACCCATTAATGATTGCTTTGCTGACTGAGAATGTAGTTGAAATTTTCCTAAACATCTTTTATTGTTGTTTCGACTCTCAGTAGTAAAATATCACACTGAATTCTTCCATACACAGGTGTGCTGCTTCTAGTCAGTGTGTAGAAAGGAAAGCCCTGTTCCCTGTTCCTGTGAGAGGTTAGTGGCAACAGGATGGAGAAGTCGACCTCTTAAGCCCATGGCGAGTGTTCCATACGGGAGAGTGCAAGTCCTCAACTTGGCACTCAGAAGGTTCTGGTAGGCCCTCCTCTGGCCTGGAGACTCCAGCAGGAAATGCCCTTCACTCTGTAGGTGCTCGAGCCCCAACCGAGGATGCAGTGTGGGTGGTGGTGCTGGGCTGGACTAGTAGATGACTGCTGTAGGATTTTAAATTAACGTTTTGATTCCTGTACATTTTACAGTAGCATAGCAGGCAGTCTCACAGAAGGCAGGCTAGTCCGTTCACGGCCTGACACGTTCTAATAGGTAGAGGCTTTCAGTGTGGTTCATTTTTGTTTGGTTGGTTTTTGTGCCCCCATCCTGCTTACCACCCACCTCCTCCTGTCCCTACCTCCATCCCTTTTCTGTCCTTTGCTGTATGCTAGTAATTGTTTTTATTCCTGTTGTGTACGACATCTCACCAAGAAGCAACGGAATGGGGTCTGGCAGTGGGGCCCAAAGACTGTCTGAGGCGGAAGGAAGCAGCAGCGCCTGCATAGCCCATGGAGGGGCCAGGCCTCCGCCCAGCTGCTGTCCCCCAGCCTCCACTTTCAGAGTGAAATTCAAGGCAACACAGAAGAAATTCCTGCACAGAAGAAAACCAATGAAATCCATTCTGGAAAAGGCGAAAGAAAGGAAAAGAAACTTTTATTTGATATTTATTAGAAGGAAAGAGGACTGAAACTGTCTTGTGTAGAAACAGAAGGACAGCATTTCTGTTAGTCATTTCCTGGAAAAGTAATATTTTAAGGGGAAATTATGGAAACAATCTAAATGTCCAGTTGCTAGTGGGAGGGTTTATTTTCTGGGAGGTCTCTCCTTGTGTGTGTGTGTGTGTCTGAGTGGGAGTGTGGACACACACCCATCTGCTCTCCGCGGGGCGGGTGGTATATGTGTGCTTGGAGTTAGTGTGGGATGTAACGAACTGGAAAACAGCTGCAGAGCAAAGCACATCCAAGAGCCTGGTTGTCACTAGAGTCTGGGCAACCCCAGCAAAGAAAAGGGGTGAGTTCAATGCTCACTGCTCTTTAGAGAGTGGTTGGAGCCTCGTACACTTACATTATTGCTTTTTAATTTGACATGGCATTTGGGGTTTTGTTTTGTTTTGTTTTGTTTTGTTATGAAAGGTCTAAAAGGGTGAAGTCCCCCTGACCCAATGGCAGTATACAACCCTCTGTGCTCCTCTCCAGCCCTTTCCCTCGTCCACGTTTCTCCCACTCCCTCCCTCCCGAGCCTCCTTCCCTGCTGCCTTTACCCTCCACTTCCGGTGTTTGAGCTCTGCATTCAGGCAGCTGCAACATTCCAGTGTTTGAACTGTCACTGATTCTTGCACCCTAGACAAGCTAACCAGGTTCACCATCTCACCCCCAGTAGCACTCAGGTCCTATCTGCAGCCCCGTTTTTGCATGAGAATTTGGTGTTTGGAATGTTTTCTGACTCTCGGGGCGAGGTTCCTCGCCTTACCATCCTCAGTGTGGATAAGGAAGAGGGAGAGGAGGATCTTCATCTGAAGCTGGTTTTGTGTAGTAAGCTTTATTTTGTGTTTGTTTTGTTTTGTTCTGTTTTGGTCTGTCTGTGCAAGACCTGCAGCTGCTGAAATCAGCTTTGCCTTTAATTAAACCATGTTCTCTCCAACCAGATCTGTGTGTATAGATTGTTCCTTTTCTCTCCTAAAAGAAAATCCAGCTTAAAGAACAAGTTTTTAAAGTATTCACAAGTTAGCTAGGGGAAGGCAAAGATGGTCAGAAATCAGATACGCTTCAGGATCATTTTTGCTTCTAGGAGGTATTCCAAACCAATGTGCATTATTATGGTGGAAAGAGATGGGTAGAAGGAAACTGTCAAAATTATTTTATTTGATAACTAAAGCATGGCTTATGCAAAGGAGTTAACAACCCACCATTTTCACCCCTGTTACTGTTAACAAGGCAATTCAGAGGTAGTTTATCTTCTTGGCCTATAGCATTCACTGTCTGATGAGCAGTGACACTAAATAGTGTGCTTAGCTTTGGGGTTACACTTGAAGTATTTTCAGTGGTAACCCGCTGGGCCTTCAGCAGTGTGCTAAAGGCCAGTTCCATAGCTGAGTGGTGGGTATTCACCTTGACCAACCGTCCTTCACCAGGTGTTGATTCCATCTACACTTCATTTCTTAACTCTGCTTTTCACAGGCACCTACATGCTTGAGAAATTGTTAACTAAGTCATACTCTACAGTAAGGAAGGGGGAGGGTAATTAAGACCAGGTCCTAAGGTCTAGTATTTATGGAATCCTTCACCCAAGTAAACCCTGAAAAACCAGGCCACTCAGTTAAATGATAAACAAAATACAACCGTAGCATTCTATCATAAATATTAGTATGTACATTCTATGAAATGTTAACTAACAGTGTATTACTAATGAGCTGGCTTCCTAAACAAGGCTTCTTTTCATCACTTAAGTGTTTGTGGCATATATGCAGTATTGAATTCAACAAATGTTTCTTGGAGAAGACATAAAGGAATGTAGTTTTAGTATTTTAAATCTCTATGGACTTGAAAGCAGTATTCCATGGGTATCTAACTCAGTTGAGAGTCTGTTTAAGCAGTAAGACTTTAAACCAAAAAAGAAACATTAATTTTGAGTGTGTATGCCCTCTGACTTACTTGTATGGTTACTTCAGGTTCTAGAAGTCTGCAACAGTAATGGTACAGGAATAGGGATATTTTTTACACTTAGGCCTTGGGCCTGTACTCCAGGTGTCTTGGTATTTAAGTTTTTTATTAAGGCATCACACATACAGAGAAGTGCACCATTAGTAAATATACAAGTAAGTGAATTTTCACAAAGTGAACACATCTGGACAGCTAGCACTCAGAGCAAGAAACATTATCAGCACCCTAGAAGACCCAACCCCTTCATATCCTTCCATACACTTCCAACCATCCCCCTTACCCAGTCCCACCCCCAGCATAATCATCATCCTAATTCTCACACCATTGTCTGATAGGTTACCTTTTAACAGGAAGATTAGTTCACAGTTCCAAACAATGTCTCCCTACAACAGAGGCATGCTACATCTTTCAAAGGTAGTACCTCCTTTCCTTCACCTTTGTAGTTTGAAACAGCCTAGACTCCTCTAGGATTGCTTTCCAAGGCTGTAGTTGCACGTTGTTCAACAAAAGCTTTGGGGAAAATGCCAATCTTCCCTTTGCACTCCCCTTCCAGCCAGTCTTCATTTACTGATAAAAGGAAAAGTATACGTTAATGTCTAAAACCAGTATAGAAAAATGATACCTGGACATTCCGCACACATCTTTTGTGAGTCCTCCACCCTGCAATTGTGCTAGCAAGGAAAAGTCAGTATTGGAAAGTGATTTTAAGTACGTGTGAGCATAGGACTTCACCACGTTGTTACTGATTTCTGTCTTAGACACAATACTGGAGAAGTAAAGTGGCAAAATGTATTAGGTTTCTTCAAAAAGTTGCCAGAGAAATAAAATGAGAGATATTGAATGGTGAATCATTAGATACATTTTTTTTTAAACAGTTCTATCTGAGCTCTGTTGGGAATCTTTTTGATTACAGGAAAAGGACATGCAGTTGGTTGAATATATTAACATTCACTAGTGAATGATTAAAGAATTGAGACTTGGAGCTAGTGATGGAGTTAATCTATGTAAAAGACAGGGGTTTTCTTAGCTCCTGTTTTGAGCCTTTAGTAAAATGCAGGCAGTGTTCTAGGATGTGTATATACACTCAGACTTCGTAATAACTCAGGTGAGCCCCATTTTACTAAGGAAAAGGAGACCCAGAGAGATTAACGGCTTGTTCCTGGTCATCCTGCCAGTAAATATCGACTTAGGTATGACCTACTCCAGAGCTCATCTACCAGACCGTGCAACCAGTTCTGAAGTGCACCTTTGCCTGTAAGACTACAGAGTACACGTTAGAGCCCTGGAGCTCTGATCCTGTCCCTAGAATCTCTGCTCTGATTAGTGTGGGGTGTGGCTGGTATCTATCTGAATTTCTGAAGTTTCCTCAGGTAGTTTTAATTGCAAACCACTGTCTTGATCCTTCCTATTTCCAATGTAAGTCATGGCCCAGAAGTACTTGTTTGTCCTGGCTCCTGGGAGCATATTAAAAATGCAAACTCTCAGGCCTACCCCCCAGCCTGAGTCAGAATCATTTTTAACAAGATTCCCTGGTGATTCACATTAAAGTTTGAGAAACTTTCTGAATGAAACTGTCTCATGACCACTTAATACAGCTGAACTCACCCCCCTGACCCACCCAATATTTATGCTCAAATTATGTTTTCTATTTAAGTATTAGGATAAAGTTTCAAAATATTACACTGGTGCTTCCTGAATTAACTGGCCTTAGACTTCTCTGTATGTATCACGGTAAGGAGGACACCATGTCTGTCCATATCTACCTAGAGGATTTTTCTGTGTGTTCTCTCATTTTTATCTCATCCTCACCCCCCAGAATAACTGGGTGGTTAGCTGGTTGATTGATACTGACACAGAAAAATGGTTCGGGGAGTTACTAAGCCCAATTCTTAACAAAGAGTTTCCATTCTCCCTTGTTGGAAGATGGGCACTGGCTTTGCAACCCTACTTCTTTATTTCATCATTCCTATTTTGGGTTCTTTGTCACACACGTGTGTTCTCATTCTCTACTCGATTAACTTTAATACCTTCTGCTCTCATTTCATAATCTATTGGATTCTCTGTTAAAACCGATAATAGTATTCTCTTTCCACCACTTTGCATTGCTTATGCACATTTCAGCCATAGGAGCACCGTTCTTGATGGGACTCATTTGTTTCCAGATAGAGAAATACGACTGTGTCAAGCATGCATCTGTACAGTGCTGCTCAGTACGCTCACCAGACCGGTGTCTCCTGAAAGCTTGTTAGAAATGCAAACTTTTAGGCTCCACCCCAGACCTGAATCAGAATTTGGGGGAGATGGGCCAAGAATTTGATTTAGCAAATCGTCCAGAGGATGTTTGGGCATACTGAAGTTTGAGGAGGACTAAAAACTCTACTTACTATTTCAATTTCTAATGGGTTTGATTCCTAACAATCAGGAAAGTCACCAGAGACCACCATTCTGAACAGCTGCTTTTAAAGCAAAATTTATCCCCTTTAAAAAGTAAATCAGTTCAAAGAACAATAGCTTGCAGAAGATAGTGTCATCTAGCTTGGTGCAAAGGCAGCATGGTTCCAGCCACCCTCCAATTCATGGACTCTGGCGATGAGAATCCATGACTTCCAAAAAAGCCATCTTTGGTAACCAAAATACTATCTTAAGTCTGCCATTAGTAGTTTCCCCGCACCTTAGAGCAACCGATAGAAAGGCTGAGCACTCGGGGTTGCTCCCTCCAGCTGAAAGCTCAGGAGGAGATTGAAGCCACTGGCCAAAGTTTGGTTTGCAGGCTGTTGATGTTTTTTCTTCTCTCTTCCATTGAGTATATTTGCCAATGGGTAGATTAGTTTCTATAATCCTGGAGGAGCACTTACCCGTTGATATTACCAGGATTACGTCCCCCTCTAGAAACTCCAGATCTTCTGGTTGGGTAGCCTCAAAACTAAAGAGTGCAACCACTTGGCTCCCTTCCTTAAGCTGCGGTTCTGTTGTCTGGTCATTAGCATCGGATTTTTCACTTCCCTTGGGTTCATCTGGAGAGCCTTGGTCACCCTGAAATAATAAAGGACCTGTTAGTTTTCCTGCATTCCTGGCCAGTGAGCATTGAACATTACTAAAGCCATCAGTGAAGTGTCAGGGGAGCACCTGGGATATAAATTGTGACCAGTGCCAGCATACACCTAACATGGACTTTATGAAGGCTGGGTGGTTGATACATGAAACCAAAAGGTCTGTAAGACCATATATATACTCTTAAAATCTTACTGAAGATTTAGAGTAATCCTGAAAATGGCAGAATAGGTACTACTGATACTTCTTATCAGATGGAGGAACAGGTTGAGTCACAGGTATGTGATAAAACCCGAAGTCAAACCTGGGGTTCAAATTCTGAATAGAACACCCTTTCCCCAGCACCATGCTAGGGACCTTGTTTGAAATGCAAATTTTCATCTGTAGCCCAATTTATTGATGAACTCTATGCAGATGAGGTCCAGCAATCTGTGTTTCAACAAACCCTCTTGGTGATTCTGATACTTGCTGAAGTTTGAGAACCACTACACAATGTCATACTATCTAAAGCCATAAAAATGGCTTTACTATCTTACAGGTGTAACTACACTTTGTAGTCCCCATTATGGTCACTTTGTTCCACAAATGTTGAAAAGAAGAAGAATACGGTTTCTGGAGAGGTGATTCATGGGATTTAGCAAATCAACATTAGAAACCCTGCTAGGCTAAATGTAAAAAAATGGTAAAAGTTTCCAGGGTTCTGATGCTGTTTGTTCCTTGGCAGATCCTCCTTACTAAAAGGCAGTACCGTAAGGTGGAGAGGGCCCCAAGGAGTCCAAAAGCCTACATTTGTATCCCAGCTCCACTGCTTACCAGCTGTGTGTCCCTGAGCAAGCAGTGTAACCTCTCAGAACCTGTGTCCTCACCTAAAACTGAGGCTAGAAGAACAAAATGAGACATAGAGTAATAGTTGACAGTTATTAAACACCTACTCTGTGACCATACTAGTCTAAATATATGTAAATATTCCAGCTTGTTAATGGTAAGTGTTCTTGCATAGGTACTTAAATGTTAGGTTATTTTCCTTCTAGTAAGTGAATGAGAACATCCTGACTTACTGCCTCCAAGAGTAAGAGACAGTGATAAAAAGACTTCAACAATGACCTCTAACACTGAATTGAGTTCCAAAAACACTGTGTTGGGAGTACGGGAGGGTTAGCCCCAGATAGCTGCCAAATAGATCAAAGCTGTCTTACGAGGATGAAGATTAGCAATAATTTAAAGCAGTAAAGACAATCTTTTACATGAAGTAACTCACACTTAAAGCAGAACTCCTAGACAGAATCCTTTTAAGACATAGTGAAGGGATTAGTTTAAACACAGACAGCTGGAAAACGGGGAGTGACCCTTCAAACTCCCAAGCAGCCCTGCCACTAGTACTCTAACCCCACTGTACTGGGGACTCTCCTCTTAGCCGGAGGCACCAGGGAGCCTCTGCTTCCTGAAGGCAACTTGGACTCAGATCCCACTGACCTGGGACTTATTTACTAGAGGTCCTTCCTCCAGGCCCACCCACTTTAATTCTTCCTCTCCCACTTGTCTTTGATTTGAGTAAAAATCTACCAAAGAGACCCTTCCCTATCTTAGCAAGAAGCCCCTGCTCAGCTGTGGGACAAGGGTTTAGAAGAAGGACTACCTCCTATTGGGGACCCAAGCCCTACATGGTCTGGAATAGTCTGTCTGCTGTGGTCATTTCCATGACCTTAAAATCCACTTGTAGGGGGGAAATAGTGGCTCCTTGAAAGATTCACGTAGGATCTACTTAATGTTATAGCCCCTGCAATGATGTAAGTGCAGATGGCACAGACTAAAAGTGCTAAAGCAGGAAACCGCTGAGGAGAGCGAGACTGAGGCTGTCCTGGGGCGTCCAGCCAACACCAGCATGGCCAGTGGAGACGGCAGCCTCACCACCTCTGCGTCAGGAGCCCCCAGCCTCAGGACCACGGGTGGGGAGCGGGAGTCTCAGAGGAAGCCCGCTGGCCAGCCCGGCTGCGCTCCCTGCCCCGCTCATGCTCCTCGTCACTCCAAAGCAGGACCTACCTATTCCTCCCCTGCCCCCGGCATCCTCCTAGTCAGCAGTGTACAGGCCTTCCACGATCTGGCCCTGCTG
Organism: Manis javanica; assembly: GCF_040802235.1. NCBI lineage: Eukaryota > Metazoa > Chordata > Mammalia > Pholidota > Manidae > Manis > Manis javanica. Next base: position 91,433,367 of record NC_133166.1, read on the forward strand.
CCTTTCCAGCCGTGTCCCCCACCCCCTTCCGTTGTGTCCAGCAGCACCAAGCCCCGTCTCCCACTGTGCTGACTTCTACAGTCCAACTTGTTTGCTGCATCCATGCAATGCACCCTAACCTCCTCCTCCTCCTCGCTCCACTGTATTTACCATTTTCAAACTGAGTTTCAAGACAGTTTCAGCATCATTTTCTCTGATTTGTCCCACTGTTGTCTAGCATTTGTCGGTGAGAGATGCTCCCAAGTGCTCATAGCACAGCATTTGTGCATCTCCATCAGTTTACTTAACACATGCTTTGTAATCATTTGTTTGCTCTTACCCTCCCCGCCAGAAGGGCCTGTGTCTTACTAGTTTTTATATCTCCAGTGCCTATCTAGAGAGCAGAAAGTACTCAGCACATGTTTGTTCAAGAATAAATGTTACTAGACAAACACTGGAAATGACCTAAATGTCCACCAACAGGTGGATGAGTAAGCAAATTGTGTCCGTACAATGGAATGACATTTAGCAATCAAAAGAAACAGACTAGTACAAGTGTGTGTGTGTGTGTTGTATACTGTATGATCCACTTAGATGAAATGACATCAAAGGCAAACCCAAAAGTATCTTGGTAGAAAGCATATGGATGGTTTTCAGGGCCCATGATTCAGGGGAGGAACTAACACTGTCAAAAAGAAAGGGCAGCTTGTCCCCTAGAGACTAAGGGACGAAGTTCAAGAGTGTTAACTTGTAGCTACTACTACTAGCTTCTGACTTTGCTTCTGACTCCCTTTATTGCTGGAAAGTCAGTTAACCCTTTTTTAGACCTCAGGGCCTATAGATAACCTACCCTTGAAAAGTCAGGACAGCGAGATTTTCAAGAATAAAAGCAGGTGCTGATGTCAAAATGCCTGCCTGGCTCCACTACTGACCAGCAGGGAAATCCTGGCCAAGCTGACTTCCCTTTGCCTTGTTACCTAAATTGTAAAACAGGCTACCAATACCTGCTTCACATAGTACTGAGGATTATAGCAGTTAATACACAGCATCCACTGAGCACAGTTATCTGGCACATGGGCAGTTCTCGATAGCTATTAGGGGAAGGTGTTATCCAAATTATCTCTTGGGAAATTAACACTCATTTTCTTTCATGCCAAGTGTTCCTCCCCATGGAAACTTAAGGAAGAGTTTCCCACTGCTTCCTTAGCAGTGACTAAGGAAGAGTGACTTTGAGCTCAGCCTCAAGCTGTGACTTCAGCCCGACCTTGCTTGATCCTGATGGGCCTAAAGGTTGGAACAATAAGGTGTGGAGCAGATGGAAGGGACTCCGAGGCTTTCTGTGTTCAGGGCCTGCTCTTCTGTGGGAAACCCTCTCCTGGCTGCAATCTGAGCTAGGCTGCAGAGCTGCGGCTTACTACCATCTGTATCCCCAACTCCAAGCTCAGTGCCAGGCTCAGAAAGTGCTGGATAAATGATGAATTGTTGCTGAGACAGCAGCCCTCTGCCCCTGGGCTCACTGCACTCACCACTGTGTTCTCACACCACAGAGTCAGGCAATAGTTTTTCACTTGGCTCCACGCATCCTTCATGCTCTCTTCTGAAAGCAGTACCAGCTCATTGTTGTCCCGAGGCCGATAGCTGGGTGGGGATAATGAGTTAAAAACCAAGTCAGAGACATCAGTGTAGAGCTGTCCTCCAGGCCAGCGCCAGGTTCCGGTCTGCACCCCTAATTGCCACCTATGTGGACCTCACCTCAGCTTGGTGTGTTCCGGCAGGAGCTCCAGTTTCTTAGCCACCATGTCCCGGACCTGGCCGTAGGGGAGTCCAGTCTGAGCTTCGATGACCACCGTGTACTTGTAGTGCACCTTGAGTGTGTAGGGCATGGGGACAGTGAGCTTCATGTCCTGAGGAGAGAGGAAGCAGTGGGAACTCATGAGCGTCTGAGCTTTCCGCTGTGCAACACCCTGGCTCACAGCACGTGGGCTATGCAGCAGGGAGAGGCCAGTAGGTAATTGGTGTCACAGTAATGTGATGGGCTTTCAGAGGTCCTACAGCCCAAGTCTCGCTTGGATAGGAATTCTGACTGCATGAGATCTGGCCCACTGGCCATGGGCCAGTAGGAAATGTGTGCATGGGAGTGTGGGGGGGTCCCTAGCCCACGGGCTGCGTGTTCAGTGGCAACTGGTCTACTCCTCCTTTGGGACCCTTGCTACAAACCATGGAGACATGCCCATGGCAGGCAGTCTAAGCCCTTGCATTCTCTACCACTTCACATAGTACCAGGAAAAATGTTACCTTGAGCTCTTCTTTTTCCTTCTGACCTAAACAGGGAAGGTAAGAAGTAAAACAAAAGACGATGAATGAACACTCTTGGCCAGTCCCTGCCATACACAGAATGAAGCCTTTTAGCATGGGACACCCAATTTCTTACCCTTCAATCTCAGGGGTGATTATTAACCTTAAGCTGTGGGAGAAATCTCTCTCTGGAGAAATGTGAAGGGCAAAGCCAGGAACACAAACCCAGTCTGTGCTGTTATGGAGCATATAGGTCCTCATCACATCCTCACCAACTCCCGGGGCTAGAGGGAATCCCAAAAGTCAAACCAGTGGGTTCTGAAGCAATGAAAAGCAGGGTGTGTGAGATGACCCAGGACCCACAAGAAAAAATATCCTTTATTTTTGTGTATGTTTTCTAATGTGTATAATATATGAATACAGAAATATGCATATAATTTCTATAAGAGATGTATGCATAAAGATATTCACCCTATAGGGGTACATGATCAAAAAGACCACTGATCTCAAACCTGGCTAATCACTAGACTCACTGGGAAGTTTTCTAGAAATACAGATTCCTAAGCCCAATTCCAATACTAAAATATCAGAATCAAAGGCCTAGGAATCTATATCCTTAAAATCTTCCTAGGTTAATATGTGGCCCTTGAGGGACCCCAGACAAAAAAAGATAGAAACAAAAACAAAAAAGCTATCAAGGATGTTTTGGGGAGACAAGTAGGGAAATTTGAATATGAAATACACATTCTATATTATATGAACTTTAAATGTCCTAGATATAAGAGTTGCATTGTGGTTATGCAGAAAAAAACGTCCTTGTTCTTAGGAGACACATGCTGAAGTGTATTGTGAAGTATCATGAGTCTGTGACTTTTTTCCAAGTGACTCAGCAGGCAAATACATGGTGCAAAATGTTAACAATGGGTGAATTTAGGTAAATGGTATTCTGGCGTTTATTGTAGTGTACGTCCAACTTTTCTGGAGCCTTGACATTTAAAAACAAAACAAAACATGAGGATGGGAAGCACCCCAGTGGTCTAGACACTTGGGTGGGCATGATGATCGCTGATACAGCCTCTCGACAGACCAGCTGTTCAGTACATCTCTACAAGCACATATGCAGACTCCGCTTAACCTGCATTTGTGCCAAAAGCCCACCACTTCCCAAGGAAGCCTTTTCCAGTGCCGGGAGAGTCTCTCTCTTTGACATCTTCGCCTGGGTTCTTTGTCCACCCCTTGGGGTTCTGCAGAGCAATTTCTTTTCCAGATAGAGCTCCTCAGACTTTTGAAAATAGCCACTCCATCTCCCTCTCAGGTAAACACGTGCAATTACTTCAACCTTTCCTCCTGAGACATGGTGTTGGTACTTAAGGGCTGAGGGGTTTGGTGGCCACTTGAGCTGGGACTCTCACTGCCCCCAGAAACCATCTACATTTACTCAAGCCCCACGAATGCCCTCAAACAGGCTGGGAGAAAAGGTGTGTTCCCTATGTTTGGGGTGGGGGTGGTGCAGGCGAGAGGGTGCTCAGGGGCTGTGTGGTCACAAACCCAGTGTTGTGCTGGGAGGAGGAGAAGCCAGAATTTCCTGGAAGACTGGGAGGCAACCCAGTCAGGAAGCAGCCCAGAGCCTTCCGGTGCCCAGGCCCTGGCTGCCGCTCCAGAGACACTCACCTGGCAACAGCTGGGGTCTCCCAGGAGCACTGAAACTGGGAGGAGCTGGGATATCAGACTCCAGGGAGGTTTCCTCCTGGAGGGGACAGGAAGAGGTGGTGAGAACCTCCACGCAAAGTTCGGAGGCAGGGGTGAGGTGGCAGGAGGGAGAGCCCCTGCAGACCCCCACGGAGAGGAGCCAGGCGCAGATGACTCCCTACAAGTGGAGTGGTGGTGGCATGCAGGGGAGATAAAGGGAAGTGTGGGTTCACAGGGGAGGCAGGGCTGGCCTGGCGGGAGCAAATCACAGCAGAAGAGTTGGAAGCCCGCTAAAAGGCCCCTGCTCCCTGGCCACCCCTTCCAGCCATACTGGAAATCCACAGGGGTGGGGTAGGACCCCGAGGCCCCTCTCACGCCACACCTTGCCCCTTCAAAGGAACAGTTCCATTTCTCATTTGTGTAGCATTTAACACTTTTCAGGTCATCTGGATACAGCGACCCTGACAGGGAGGGCCAAACGCACAGAGGACATGGGATTGAGAAACGGGTTCCGCTGCCATCCACATAGCCACTCAGACCCAGCAAGGACCCCTCCCCAGGCCCGGCAGAGGGGCTCCGGAGGGAGTGGTCGCAGCTTCAGAAGCAGGGGCTGGTGAAGCCGACCCTGATCCAGTGCTCTAAAGCAGCCCCCTCTTCTTTTTAAATGGCATTGCACCAGCCAGCTCACTGTTCTTCCAGGTGAAGAGGACATTTCTGGGAAGACCTAGCCTTGATGTACTATAGCCTTTGGGTCCCAAGTCCCTGACCAGGAGGAAACACTGTGGGTGCAGGAGGTCCTGCAGATGCTTCCCCTCACCACACCTGGGTTCTTCCCTTCACTCCCGGGTGCAGCCCAGCGCAAGGCGGGCTCAGGACTGGCACGTCTTCTGCGGTGGTAGTGGTAACACCTTTTCAGCCTGCCGTTCTCCCCTCCGTGGAGAGGTCCGGCAATGGCTGGAAGGACAGGGTGTCAGGCCCTGCATGAAGTTACCTGGGGCTGCTGTTGAGGATGGATCCGCAGTTCAACTGGTTCAAGGTAGTTGCAGGGAACCAGCCCCTTCTGCGATGTAACATCACAGAACCCGAAGGGAGAGAATAAGTCAGTGCCCATCAGTACCCACACCGCAGAGCCCAGGGACAGGGGAGGCACCGGGGGACGGACGAAGGAGCCGGCCTGCAGACAAGGCAGCGGGTGCTGCTCCCCAGCGAGCCCCGCCCCTTGCTGCCGGGATGCCCTGCCCCCAAGAACACTCCTGCCCCTCTGAATACCTGCCCGTTGAACATGACGGTAGCCCAGTTATCGTTGCCCTTCTTCAAGACAAAAACGATGTTTCCGGGCATGACCTGGAGCTCCTCTGCTGTTTCCGGCACAAATCCAAAGAGCACACGGTGAGCTTCCCCTTCCAGGGCCCTGCGGGGAGCAGACGCGAGACCCTGTCACTCTCCAGCCTGGGCCGCCCCGCCGTGGCGCTGGGGGGACAGCCAGCAACGGGCGCGGAGCCCGGAGACGCGCTGGGCACCCTCTAACTCCGCATCTAAGTGCGTGCGTGCCCGAGCAGAGTGCTTGCCTGCCCAGCTGCCCAGAGCACCTGGCAGGAAATGCCTGCGCACGTGCTCCAGAACTGTTGGCGCAGGGGGCTGAGAACAAGACAGCCAGCGAGAGGACGCTGGGTGAGGCCAAGGCCTTGCTTCTTTGCCCTCCCCCGCCCTCCCGAGGAGAAAGTGTCCAGGGTATGTGTGGCCAGCTCCCAGGTCTGCGCTGGGGCGTGTGTGGGAAGAGCAGGCAGATGAGAGCCCGCCCCCCGGGGGTGGGGAGGCAGCAGCCGTCCTGGCCGGGGGGCCGGGCACACAGGGCGGGGGGTGCAGAACAGGAAGGCTGAGCTGCGAGGACCTGGGGGGACACACAGCAGTTCTGAGGCTGCCTTGCTGTGTGTTACGCAATGTCATTTCCCTGCTACCATTTCCTCAAGACTTACTTTGCTCCTCAAGGTTCTAGGGCGTCCAATTGGTGCCACTTTGGAATATGTATGTGAGTGAGAGGTGGGCTCCAGGGCTGCCTGAAGTATTCGGGTTCATGCCTCCTCCCCTCCCCCTGGGGGAAGCTGGCTGCCTCCCTCTCGGTCCCCCTGTTACTTCCCCTCCACCCTTCTTTTTGTTTCCAAACAGCGTCTGCCTGTAGAGGCTACCGACTCCTCCAGGGGACAGAGTTTAGGAAGGAGCTAATCCAGCCCCATCATTTTTCTAGTTGCTTTGCTACTTTTTTAAACCTTCTTTACTGGGGGGGGGCGCTAGTCTTACTTCCTGGTTTAAAGGAAATTGTTGCGAAAGCTGCCGATTATGTCATTCTTGGCTTCTTATCTTATGGAAGAATGACTTCTTTTCTCGATTCCTTCCTCTTATTTCTTCAGAAAGCATGTGCCAACAGGGACAGGAAAGGGTGTTCTGGCTTCCCACTCTGCTCTCCCAACTCCGGAGAGCTCCGGCCTCCCATCTTCTGAAGGGGCTGCGTGAGGCTGCCCTCCAGCCCTGGGTGAGCGTCCTGGCCCGGGGGCGCTATGTCTGGGAGCGGGGGGGGGGGCACTGCTGCACCTCAGCAGCACCCTGCATTGTGTGGGAGACGTGGGGACACAGGACCACCACGCGGCTCAGCCAGGCCCCCACCCACAGTCAGTGCCACCACAGTCGGGACTCCCGTCCTCTCTGTATCACTCCATTCCAACACCCGAAACACAAGGAGCCACCCTGCTGGGCTAAATTCCACGAGACTTAGAGCCTGACCCTGGCTTCTTCACCCCCTTCACTGCCGTCGGCTCAGGCTGGGGGCGTGGCCATGCTGCACGCTGATCTCAGTCTAACTTACCTGAAGATCTCTGGGGTTTTGGGTCTGGGTGGAGGCTCAGCTGCCTATTGAACATTCCGAAGAAATGAAGAAGGACAGACAAGAAGGGAAGGGGGCAGTGGGGAGAACAGATCATTAATGGTAATTTGAGCCTTCCCCCAGACCAGAAAATCAAGGAATGCATTTCTGAATCATCCGAGGACTGTCTAAGGAGAGGGCACAGTGCACCCTGACTAGACACTGGAAAGTCACACCTCCCACCAGCTCCCTGGGCGCAGGTTTACCAGCACAAAAATCCATCTGAGCCAGACCTGGTTTCTGGCAAAGTCTAGCTGCCACAGAGCAGCATGGCGTCACGAGGGTGCTTCTGACCCTGACCTATCCCTTTCCTAGGACAGTTTCCAGGAAACTGCTCTATCACAAGACATTTGTGGGTATTTAAAATCAACTCAAAACTCACTGACCAGGCAAGAATCTACTTTCAATGTGTTTCCTGTTCTATGCTGAATTTCATGGAGTCCAGTTATCTGGGCTTCTACCCCCACTTGGAGGTCCTCTGGAGCCCAGAGGACCTCCAACAGGCTTTCTTCAACTTTATTGTGAAAAAAGAGATCAAAGAATCTTGACTCTCTCTGTCCTCCTTTGCTCATCTCACCCTCAGAGCCCCCGTGTTGGTCACATTCTGGGCCAGCAGTCATCACCCTGACCCTGGAGGGCTGTCAGAGCCACTCTCTGGGGTAACTGGTACATGCAGAACCTCTGCCAGTGTGGCCCAGCTCTCCTGCCCATCATGGTCCTACTGCGGTAGAGCTCAGACTTCCCCAGCCTGCCCAGCCCTCTTCCCTTCACAAGGAAGCTCTGCCTTTGCAGTTCTGGACCCACTCTCATCCAGGCCATCTGGAATCATCTCTTTGAGCCCAGCTTGGGCAGCAAAAGGGGTTGCTCTGGGCACCCAGCAGTGTTCCCAAGGGAATCTCCTGCTCACAGGTGGATGGATGGAGCCAGAAAAGCCCACAGCCTTGGGCTTTGGGCCCCATGGGCATCCCCACTAGCCCCTGTGTCTGAGAGGGGGTATTGTTACAAAGTCTCCGATAACTTGTGTTATAATTTTCTGAGAGAATGGTCAGGGCTTCGGGATAGATGATCAATTGCAGTTCTCTAAGAACCTAGAGAAGTGAAGACTGGCGTTTGGGGTGGAAGCAGAGGACTTGGCAGAAGCAGAGGACTTGAAGGTGGAGCCTACAATCGCCCTACTCTCCTACCAGTCACAACACCTGTGACCAGGACTGGCCAGGCAGACGCCCTCAGCAGCGTGGATTGCTGGTCCATGGAGCCCTTACAATGACACAGCTCAGCACAGATATATCCCCTGCCAGATGCTTCTCAGAGAGCTCTGGAAACCTCCACTCAAGGAGAGGGACCGGCTAGCTCACCTGTGGCTGCAAAGGGGCAAATCCTGAGAAACTGTCTTGGTCCACCACGGAAGCCACGACCTAAAATCGAGGGAGGAGGCTGTGAGCGTCCTGCCAGCGCCATTTCCCCATCCTTCTGTACCTTTCCCCAAGATTCCCACCTCTCTCACATCCTGATTGGATGGGTGACCTCTGGATTGAAGTTCCAGCAACTGGAAAAACTAGTACCCACCCACCCTGTCTTTTTATATTGAGGTGAAATTCACATAGTATAAAATTCACCCTTTTCAAAGTGAACAGTGCAGTGTATTTAGTACATTCACAATGCCATGCACCACCACCTCCATCCACTAAAGAAATATGTTCATTACCCCAAAAAGGGAAAGTCACACACGTTAAGCAGTTATTCCACATCCTTCCACTCCCAGCACCTGGCAATCACCAGCGTGCTTTCTGTTTCTGCGCATACCTATTCTAGATACTTCACATAAATGGGGTATAAAACGCGGCTCTGTGCCTGGCTTCTCTCACATACCGTTGTGTTTTCCAGGCTCATCCGTGTTATAACTTGTATGGGTACCTCATTCCTTTTCATGACTATCACATTTGTGTCTCCATTCGCCCGCTGACGTACGTTGGCTGTTTCCATGGCCCAGCCTCTCTTGAACTCCACTACTGTGCCAGAGCCAGCCACACAGCCAGTGGGCAACGTTAGCCCACCACAGATGTGTCAAAATCAAGTGTGGTGTGGGAAGGGGACTGGGAATGGGTCTGTTGACTCATTCTGGGTCATTTCTGAAAGGATTTAAGACCTGGATCGAGAAGGAGTCCAGGTTAAAAAGAAGACTTATCATGGGGTGTGGCAGTGGGGCTACCGGGGCATCAAGCCAAGAGGGTGCCGTGCTGCCTGGGTTCCCCGAGACTCAGCTTCCTGTGGGTGAGCCTGTGCTCCAGCTCAGGGCCAGGCTGGAAGGGAGGGGTGAGGGTAGCTCGGGCAAAGTGCAGCACAAGGGTTTGCCCACCTTGGAAGGCAGCTATGCCAGCCACACAGCCGGCAGTGCACAGCGCCTTTGCCCATCTGTTGGCAAGATGCCTACACTGTCAACCGGCACTCTCTGGCATCCCAACACAGAACCACAGGGGAGGGGGGGTGCCCCTTTCCGAGAGTCCCTCCACATTGCTCTGCCCAGCCCACACTGCGGGAGACCCGGGGGAAGCCGAGGGAGCCCACTCACCGTCGCCTTGCCCAGGTAGTCCTTCTTGGCCAGCTGGGCCACTTGCCTCTCATTCGGCCGAAAGAGCCGGCCCACAGGGATCACCACCGGCTCATACAGCTTCTCCTTCTACAACACAGAGCATGGGATTTCCTTACCTGGAGAGTGGGGGTAAGGATGCTGTCCCGCGTCCCTCTCTGAATGGATGTAAGGGTCCATGGAGATGGCCACGCGAGAGCACTCTTTCTAAATGTGTCAGAACTGAACCTGTTATTATTTCTGGGTGTCTAAGGTGGGCACAGTTGTTTTCAATATCCCCTTACTTGGAGAGGCTGGCTGGACAGCTGTCGGTGTTATTTGCCCAGCAGCCTCTTTTCCTAGGGGAGCTGCCCCTCTCCACTCTGGGTGGCTTGGGTGGGGCTGTCACTCACAGCACAGGAGGCACCACAACCACACAACCACAGGGGGGCCCAGGACTCAAGCATGGCCCAGGACAGTGCTCCCTTGGGACTCGGTCTGCTGGCGTGGCCAGGCATGTAAAGGCTACCAGAGACCCCTAGCTTCCAGTGCTTTAAATAGCCGGAAACTAGCTTCATCCTAAATGTGCTCAAACTATGGGTAATTTTCACCATTCATTCATATAATCAATGCCTTTTTGTTGAGAGCCAGCGTGTACCTGGCTCTGTGCCAGGCTTCAAGGACTCAATGGTGAACAAGCAGGCACAGCTTCTGCCCTTGCGTGCTTGGCTCCAGCTTCCAGCCTCCAGCTCCCCCATGCGGCCCTGGGAGCCCCACTTGGAGGGTGGTGTGAGGCAGGGGTCTGCTGACCCACACAGCAGGCCTGGGCTACTCAGCACTTCCAGATTCCAGATCCTACATGGAACTATACCCTAGGGTCAGTGTGACTCAGAGCTCAGAGAAAGTAAAAGCCTCCCCCGACTTTTATAGTTCCTCAATCTGCGCGTCCTCTGAAACAAATAGAAGTCTGATGAAATCTCACCATCCTGCTTCACCAATACACTCACCCAAACACATTCCATGGCCTTGTCGATTTTGGAATGTCTTGGCTCAGACTTCATGCTCATAGCCAATGCTAAATGTTCTTCAGCCTTTTTCCATTCCTCCTTCTTGGCGAACATGAAAGCAATATTATATAATACCTAGAAAAGGGCAGGCCACAGCATAAGGTTTGAAGCTGTTCCAAATCTAGGTACCAGGGAAAAGCTTGCCTGTGTATATTCCTGAAATGTTGCCTGGGGACATTTCTCCTATTCCCAGTGCTCCTGGAAAAATCTAAAGTATAATATAATTAAATCTTGCTACCGAGTTACGTCCAGTACAAGAAGTGTTAAGAAAACACGTAATGCATAAATCCAACATCGTGTGGCTTCTTTCACAACCAAGTAGCTCAGGAGGGGATAAAACTGTTGCATTATTTTAGTGTCGAGAATTATGATATGCTCATGGCTTCTTGAAGAGTCAGGACTAAAATACATGCATGTGGCCTCCGTACCAGCTCCTGCCACCCAGCTTAGGTATGAAAGCCTAGCCAGGTGAGGGGTGAGGAGAGATGAGGCGGGAGAGGGTTCCAGAGGCATCATCCCACACCAGCAGCACCAGAACAGCCCAGAACCAAGGAGTACGAGTCTGTGATAGAGTCATGTGCCCATGAGGAAACTAAATGGGCAAATTCCAGTAGAGCAGGAAGGGACTGGGCACAAATCCAGGGCAGTGCCTCACCTGGGGCAGGAGGGAACCGCATGTTCACTAATAGTCATAATTTTCCAGTTCATGACTGTTTGTTTTATTATTGTGCTTTACAACTTATACATAGAATCAAATGATCATTTGGCTGCATCAGCAAAATAAAAAGAACTCCTTGAGTAAATGAAATAGAAAAGACCTAAGCAGAGATGGAAAAGCAACAGAGAGCAGAAGAAAATCAAGACAGCAACTAACACAAAGGGCTGACTTTCCTTTATAACAACAGCACAGCAAGTTCTTAGGGTTCCCCACACTCTGTGTGTGGGGTGAGCTGAAGAGCTGGGAGCTGCTATAAGCGGGCAAAAGTTGCTCTGGGGTGGGGTGAAGGTGGTTCTTCAGGGCCTCAGAGAGGAGACCCAGAGGCCAACTGAGGCCCAGCTAGAGGAGGCGAGTATTGGCCTTCCTAGCTGTAAGGGGGCAAACAATACAGGGGAGGGGTCAAAAACGTGGATGCCCCATGGCTGTTTTCTAGTTTGGCCTCACTCACCTTTATGTAAACCAGCATTTATATGAATCATCATTTATATAAAAAGCACTGAGTTCAATCTCTTGGTACATGGTAAATGCTCAATAAATAGTCATTACTATTACTATTTCTGCTGTACTATCTTGGGAATTTAGGAGGCTGAACAAAGAAGGACAGTCACCCCCACCCCACCCCCAAGTCCTGCATGCCTTCTCAGAGAAGTGACAGTGCCCACATTCTTTGGCAGACGATGGCAGGGTTGAGTTTTGCAGACTAAACCATCTGGAGGCCCTTTGTGTTTATAATCACAAGGGTAAATCTATGAAGAACTTTGAGCTCCTGCAATTCAGTGCTGCCTATTGGAGCAGTGTCATTATTGCTACCATCATCCTCATCTTTCATACCATTTACTGACCACCTACTATGGCCAGGCACTTCCTCTGCATTATCTCTAAGCCTCAGAACCACCATGAGTTAGGGGTCTCACTTCTGTGCTTCCAGAGTCCTGCCATAGCACGTCACTGGTCTAACCCTACCCAACTCACATTACACGTGACCATGAGCTTCTGGGTGCTGACATCGTGTCTTGTGGACCACTAGACCTCCATTGGCTGACACAGCAGGCATTGTAAATGTATGCCAAGTAAATGAATTTATCAGTGAATGTGCGTGTGATAAGTACGTGGTGGTTGTTTACAGGTGAAGAGGAGCCTGACAGTTAGAAGGAATACATAACTTTACGAGGATCATACAACCAGTAAGTGTTGGCCTGGGGTTTGACCTCTACTTAGCTGATTCCAAAGATAGTCAGCTTCCAGGATGGCCCCCGGGTGACCTTACCTCCTGGTACTCACCCTCCTGCATTGTTCCCTCCCACATCCAGCGGAACTGACAATGAAAACATGTAGCCCATAGCATATTATACAAATGAGGGAGTCCGCATTTGAGGCTAAGTCATAAAAGATAGTGACATTCCCTATCATGTTCCCTTAGGTCACTACTTTCCCTGGGGGCAACCAGCTACCATGTCAGGACAAGACTCAGGAGAGGTTCATATGGCAAAGGACCAAGGCCTCCTGCCAACAAGTGTCACTAACTTGCCAGACATGTAAGTCACCTTACAAGTACACCTGTCAGCCCCAGTCAAGCTTTCAGATGATAGCAGCCATGTCGGCCCCTTGACTGCAGCCTTCTAAGAGCCACTGAGCCAGAGCCACTGAGCCAAGCCACTCTGGGTTTCCTGACCCTAGAAACTGAGAAAATAAATGGTATTGTTTTAAGCCACGATGGTGTAAAGTACTTTGGTGTTCAACAATGGATGACTAATAAACTTCTCTATTTCTGTCTGCCACCCACACTGTGATTGGTTCAGAGCCTTAATCAGATAAAAGGAAGTATGGCAAGTATGGATGGGTGGCAGGATTGGTGTTTCTATGGAGTTAGTGGCTGGTGCTGGGTGGTGGGGATTGGAACCAAGACAAGAAGAGGAGATCCAGATTTCTTTCCCAGGCTATTTCTGAGCCTCGGTAAGCTGTTGCCTTCTGCTTACATGCCTGGCTGGCCCAGCCCACCCTGACCACATGTGCAGGAAGAAGGGAGACTAAAGCCATTTAAAACTTCCTCTTTGGTTCTCAGACACCTTCTCTTAAGACCCTTTCCCATGGCAGGTTTTTATGATGCTAAGATTGGAGAAGTCCAAGACTCTTTTCCAAAGGGATAGTGTGATTTCCCAGAAGCCAGGGTTAGACCTCGTTGGGAAGGGAGGGCTGGTCTTATAAGGAGGGCAATGACTGGGGGATCCCATGTGGCACAAGGGCCTTGCACATTGCAAAATCCAACTTCACTTGCAGAGAGGTCCATACAGCCACTATGTCCTGCCCCCAATCATTTCAACTCCAACTACAGGGGGAATGAATATTCTTCCCACGGCATTCTGCTTCGACCTCACTATTTTAGGACGCTTTCACTAGGGCCACTTGATCCCTCAACCCTTTAATCTGTATAGGTGGCTCTCAATGAGGGATGACTGGCAGTGTCTAGAGATATTTAGGTCATCACATAGGGCGTGGAGTGCTCCTGGAATCTGGAGGGTAGAGGGATGCTGCCAAACATCCCACAGTATCCAAGACCATCCCCTACAACTGGTCCAACATAGTAACCAGTGGCACGGTTGAGAACCCTACTCTAGAAGGTGGCCAAATGCCAGCCAGTCCACCACCACACCTCATTTGCCTAGGTTGTGAGAAGTGAAGTACGTCGCTTCCCAGCTGCGGGCCTGGATGGGGCCACATGTCCTCAGGGGCCTGGACAGCTGCAGACACTAATATTAGCCCTGGGTGACCCTGAGAACACTTGGCTTCTCCTGACTGAGAAACCAAAGCAAGGGGACTTTTTCCAGGGATTCTGCTAAATAAAGATCTATGATATTTGCAGGGATTTTTTCATTTTAAAAACTACTGGTGTATATATGTGTGGCTTTGGAGGTGAGTGGGGAGGGTTGGTTGAAAAAATACAGGAGCCTATGAAGGAAAAGCCAGTCATGTCTATTCCCTTTAGTAATACAGAAGATAATTACCCGTCTATGGAAACATTGCCTAGATTTGTGCTTTGAACTATCCTTTGAGCAAGAGGGGACAGATTTGTGCCAAATGATCCTCACTCTGTCTGGGTATCACCCAAGTCCATGAGGCCAGAACCATTAACAGCAAAGAGTGTGGTCTGTAACTTGGGGACAGAGCAAGGTCACGTCAGGTCCTGTATGGATAGCGAGCCCATGATTTCAGATCTTCACATAATGCTGAACAAATGGCTTGTCAACCTGCATTATGCAAATGATTATGAATGCTTTCACAGGTTGACACACGCAGATCCAGCCTCCCATCAGAGAGCCCAGCAGGCTCATTTATGGGGGCTTCTTGAAGCCTCCCATTGGTAAACTGCATGCTCTGAGGTACCTGAAGACTCCACAAAAGGCTGAAGTCTTCTCTTCAGGGAAAATCAGAGTCCCAAGGCACAGGTGGCCAACTGCCTTTTCCAAGCTCCTGGAGGTGTCAGCAGATCGCTGTGCATCTGACCTGTCAGCTCAGCGGGACTGTCAGCTGCCCCTCAGTCACCATCCACTGCCGAGAGCCAGGCCTCCCTCCTTACCTCACAGGCAAACAGCTTGAACTGCAGCCCCAGGATCTTGTAGTCTATCAGCTGGTTCCCCCGAAGCTGTGTCAAGGCCTCTTTAAGGTCTTTAATAGCTGCATCATATCTGCAGGACAGAGACGGGGGAAATAAATCCATCCCAGGTGCAGAGAAATAAATGTAAAATGAAATGCCCATCTGCTTCCCTTTCCCCATCCATCTCACCGGGACAAAAGCCTTTCCAAGTCCTTTGCCCTGCTGACCCCGGTGTCCCCAGGGCTGTACACCATGGCTGCTCTGGGTGTCCCCAGGCTGGGCAGCCACAGGTAATTTTCTTCTCTCTTGTCTGCACATGACTCTGCCTTTCTAACCACCAGCCTGTCACTCTCCCAGAGGGACCCCCCTTTCTCCCCAGAGCTGCAAGCAGAGCCAGCACCTGTGCCCTCATGTCCCTTGGGAGCTGCCTGGGAGCCTGCTCGCTTCTGGCTCCCCACCAGAAGGCCAGGCCAGCCTGACGGCTCCGAGGGGCCCCTTCTCACAGCTGCCGACGTCACCTTTCTGCCCACAGCCTTCCTCAGCTTCTTCTGAAGCCATCTTAGCTCTTGGTTTTGTGGGCTTCTTAGTCTCCTCTTCCTTCCCTCCTCCTCCACACACTTTGGAAAAAAGGATAAAGAAACCACCCCTCCAGCTGGGTAGCATGGCTAAACCCCTGCTGGTGCTGCTCTTGGCTTCACTGCGCCTGACTGCTCAGGGTGGAGTGGGCCACGGTCGCTGGATTCGTGGCAGAGGATGGAGCTGCCCACATGGACAGTGCCCATGCGGGTATGTGCAGGACCGGGTCTCCTTGGCCTGCCGGACCACCACAGGGGGCCTGGGGAGAGGGAACCATTGCTGGGCTGCAAGGCGTAGGAGCAGCACAAAGAAGCTACCGTACCCCCCCAGCCCCCCAGCCCAGAACAAATTTGACTGTCAGGTTGTGGCAACCACCCAGGCAAGTGAAGCGGAAGTCCCTAGGCCACTGTCTTCCCCGGAGCCACCTTGCATGGCTTCTCTTGGAGGCAAGTCTGGAGTTTGGATACAGGCTGGTGGAGCCCTCAAAAGGTGTTACAGTGCAGTGAAGGCACCTTAGGACAAGGGCCAAGAGGCTGGGACCAGATCCATCAGCTCTGCCATTAACTGCAAGATCCCAGCAAATTACTTCCCTGGCCTCAGGTTCCATGTCAATAATACAAGGAGTGCATTGTGCACCAGGAGCATATTATATTCCAGGACCATATAATATGAGGAGCTTGCAGGAATGTGGCCCTGGGTCTAATTCCTGCAGTCAAAGCTGTACTTGAGTCCTGGCTCTGTCACTTACTATCTAGTGACAAAGGGCAAGTTATTTCTCTATTTCCTCATCTTTAGAATTACAGACTAATAATGGCACATGCCTCACTGTATTCTTGTGAGAACTAAATGAAATGAAGTATCCAGGTGCTTAGGGTGGTACCTGGCATGCACAGAAATTTACAACTATTATTATTATTATTATTACTTTTTTCAGCTGTAAAACCCTAGCAATTAAATTCATAGACCAATCATTTATTGTCTGCCTACTTAATACACTATATTGCATTAGGTATTATCAGGAGATAAAAATACATGTTTTTAGGATCTGGAATTCTCATCTCAGGGAAACTTTGAGCTGATGAAGAGGTCGGCTGGCCAAGAGAAACCTAAGGAACATGTACCCAAGGTGGCTGGGGCAGAAGCTAGTTATTCTGTCTCCAGGTGCTTTGAAGTTACTCACACAGCCACAGTGGCTAGAGGAGAAGGAGAGAAGACAGGCGGGGTTTGAAGCCGGAGTATGGCTTTCATGTCGTCAGTAAAGGTGATTGTAAACCTATTAAAAGCGTGCAGGCCATTTGGCAAGAAGCAGGAAGTTGTTCACACAGCCTTCCCAGCCTTCCTGGGAACGGGGAGCGGTAAGCATCCTTGTTCCTTCTTTCTAAGCCAGAAGATTGGGTGCCAGGCTCCGATTCACTGAGCCAGGGAGTGGAAGGGAGCAGGTGGAAACGCAGGTGTCCTGTTCCTGGGCAGATAAAGTTTCCTCTGTGTTCTACTGCCTGTGTGTGAGAAGGTCCTAAGAGGGCACGCCCCGAGCACTGTCAGCATTAACCTGTGAATGTGGCTTCCGCCCAGGCAAGCTGGCTTAGCAGATGGATTTCAGCTGGAAGTAACACTGCTTGTGTCTTCCTAGCATTGAATGAACCCTGTGAGGTCCTTCTCATGACTCTCCTGTCCATCATGATGTGTAAAGATCTGGCTTCAGTGGGAGCAATAAAGAACAAACTGACAAATTATTCAAAGTGCTTTGTGTTAAAAAACGGGGTGGGGGGCCCCACTGCCAAGTGTCTGTTTTTAGATGTGTCTTTGAAAGCATCCCCCTGACTGCGTGCTGCAGGCCTCTCCTCAGCCCCCGACTTGTTTACCCGGAGCTGCACCCCTGGGGCATCTCTGACGCCCAACGCTGTTTCCAGCTGCGCTCTGTCTGAATAAGCTCAGTGTGAAATTCCAAAATCGCATTCAGCCTTGTGTGCCCATGGGCTCTGCCACGGCAGCCCCTGCCTGCCTCCACCCCGACTTCAGTTCTCTTTGGTGCCGCTTGGAATCCACAGGGTCCCCTAGGAGGTCAAGGTGCTGGCAGTTTCCTGCCAGGCTACCCTGGGCTGAGCCTGAGTACTTTCTTCAGGCCCACAGCTGGTGACAGCCTCCAGGAGCCTTGGCTGTGCCAGACCCAGAGCCTCCCACTGCCTCCAGGCAGGAGCCCGCCAGTGCAGTGGCTGTGGCCTTTCACACACTCTGAGCTGCCAGGGTTCTATAGCCCTCATGCTTGTAATACTCCCTGCAAAGGTTTCTCAGGAACCACTGGTGTTCCTGCCCTACCATGCCCCATGCTGTCTAGAATCCTATTTGTCCCAAGGGAAATGTAGTTTTATTTAGCAAGCTGGAAGAAGTAAAAATATTAAACACTTCTAGGACAGGGGTGGTGGGTCGTGTCCTTTCCCTGTTCAAAGACAGTAAGGAAAAGGCTTTCCTGTGTTGTCCCGTTAGGCCACCTTCCCTATATGGTCTTGTTATTGCCACAGCTCCGAGTCTGAGGCCCAGGATTAGAAATGCAACTTGGAGTTCCCTTCCCCTTTCAGCTGATGAGGCTGGGGTCAGAGGTGAGAGTCTGACCACAGTCATCACTGAGATGCCACCTGCCATCTCAGAAACACACTCTAACTTTGTCCTGTGGAACCTTATAATGTCAGGATTGTTACACAACACCACAGGAAATTGGGGGAAACACCTATAACGCCATCACCCTAAAACCAGCATCCTTCTGACCTGAAGGAATTCCTAGCCCACTCATTAAGTACTAACTTTTTGAGGTCTCCAAGGACACTTATTTTACAACATCTCTTAGGGAACTTGCCCCGCTCTGCCTTGCATTATAGTCACTAGTCTTTGTAACCTTTTCCCCCTTTTAATAATTTCCTTAAAGCAGAGGCTCTATTTTGCCCACACTTTCATTTAATTAATTCAATAAGCATGGATTAACTACTCTCCTAGATACTAAAATGTAAGAGTGAATAAGTAAAGATTTCTTCTCTCCAGAAACTCAGAGTAGTGGAGGAGACAAATATAGAAGCAGCTATCAGCCACAGAGCAGACAAATTTATAAAACAAGGCACAAAGGAAATGGGTGCCGCCCCAGTGGTTGAGAGCGGCTGGGCAAACGTGTGGAGGATGAGTGGGTGAGTGGGCAGCGGAGGGGCCGTGCAGGGACAGGTGAGGGAATTTGGCCTGTATCCTGCGGTAATGGAATCCAATGGCAGTTCTTAAGCAGATCACAATTGTTTTTTTAGAAGATTACTCTGGAATATGGGTGGAGAAGACAAGAGTGGTGGCCGGGAAATCAGGGTAGAAGTGATTGCAGTAGTCCTGGTGAAAAATGAGGGTCTAGATCAGGGCATAGCTGGTGGGAATGGAGAGAAGTGGGTGGATTTAAGAGGTCAATTTGACAGGTTTAGGAAAAGAGACATTCTGGGTTGAGCCCATGCTGAGATTTAGCAGCTGGTTAGTGGCCGGCAGAGATGAAGACTTGAGAGAGGGTGTGATCCCTAAGGATTCGCACATGGATTTTCAGGAGACACTGAACCCCCTGAAATTGCACATATTATGTATTTGCTTGTCTGGAAAGATAACCCATAAGTGTTGCCATTTAACAACCGCTGCTATGGGGTCCAAGGGTAGAGGGTCGAGGGCAGAACCTTGGCGGCTGAGGCCAATGACTGAACAAAAGAAAAGGAGGCAGCTCAGGGCCAAGAGGAGTGGCCCACTCGTGATTTCCTCCATAGACAGCTGTTGAATTAAAGATAAAATTTGGTAGTTTTTTCTGTCAGATTTAACAATAATCAATCGCAGAATAATGGAATCCCGGCTCCTATTCTTAGACATTTCTAAGATCTTTCTGACTCACTCAAAATCCAGATTCTGGGACTTCTGGGAATTTTCTAGGAGAAATTTCTTCTGGGAGCTCCCCCCACTCTGCCACTGCCTGTCCTCATTATAGACTGTTAGGGCTGATGGAAGGATGGCCTTAGAGTCTTTGAGATTTAAGATCAACTGGAGGCCTCCCTGCATATTGTGTACTTCTGGAGAAGGTCAGGGATCAGGGAAGGGGGGCTGAGAAGGAGACAGATATTGAGAAGGGAGACAGAAGCATGATAGGCCTGAAAGTTAAGTGCACAGCTGTCCATCTCCTCTCAGTCCCAGGCCTTCTCTGTGCAGATGGCTCCTGTGTGTCTGGGTTTTTCTCTGGGAGGACTTCCCTCTTGCTCTCTCTGGTTCATGGGCTGACTGTATCTCCATCTTGAAAGGCGTCTGAGCTTACTGTTGTCCCTAGCAACTGCTGAGCACAGCGACTTTATAGGCTGTGTTGCTGACTAAATCCAAGGATCTAAGCCTTTCAAGACTTGCACAGGCTCAGAGCTCAGGCCCCTTCCCTGTGCCTGGACTCTCTCTGCAGCCTTCCTGCTGCTCCACCAATACCTTGCCTCACTACACATACATGCACACACACACACACACACACACACACACACACACACACTGACCACACCATGCTCCAACTATTTTTATTGTTTGAGAATTCTTCCTTAGCCTGAGCCGAATTCTTCTTCCCCAGAACTTGTGCACACTAATGGAATACTTTCTACAAAGGGCCAGTTTACCGTCTCTTAAAACATTTTAAATTGATGCTAAGAATACTTTTCCTGTTATTTGTATGGTTGTTGCTGGGTATCTCGAGGGAGGGGAGCAGGCTTTCTTTTCTATTTATATTTTGTATTCATTTTATTGTCATTTTTTATTTATCATTTTTCTATTTGCTCTGGAAACTTTCATTTTTCTATTTAGTTATATTTTTACTAATTATTTCATATTGATTGTAAATGCATCAAAAACTACAGATAGTCTGGTATCAGTAATCTCAAAAGAAAATGAAAACTATAATGTCACCACTGAGAGAGAATTGCTGACAATGTTTGGTTCATGCCCTTACAGACTATTCTGTGAAACAGAATATAGGATTGTGCTATACATATTGTTTTAAAATCTGTGTTTTAAATTTAACATCTACTGTGAATTTTTTTCTGTATTTATATATGTGCTACTTATTTATCTGTATTAATAGATATTCTTATACATATACTATTAATGGTTCATATTCTCATTTTGGTGGCTAAATTATATTCATTGAGTGCATTAAACCAGGCTTTTTCTTTTTGTAATATGGTTGCAGGATAGTCTTTATTGTTTGACAGCTCACTATCCCAGAATAGTAGACCACCACATGCGTTCCCTTGATGGCCCAAATACTGACAACCTATACTGCCTGGAATGTGCCTCATTAGGGACACTGGTGAGGTGCCATTCCTGCTGAATACCAGGCTTGTGGTGGTTAGCAGGCTCATTGTGAGCCATGACACAGTTGATTTACAACCAGGCAGTAGACCAGCCTTCCCTCCCCAGGGAGGGCCTCTGCTTTGTGCTGATTTATTGCATAACTGCCCAGGGAAGGTCCAGTCACACTTCCCAACAGCGGCTGGGAAGATACTTCTCAAACACTAAGTCTAGCAGCACGGAGACCCCTTCTGGGTTTCTCACGAACTTCCCCTGCTTGTGCAACACTGGACCACTTACTTCTCCATCCGGTAGTAGAGCATCCCTCTTTGGAAGTAGGCCACGGCCAAGTGCTTATCTCGGTTAATGCTTTTGGTGAAGGCCTGCAGAGAGAAGCGGGGTCCACACGTGGTCAGAGAGCCAGGCTTGAGGAGGTGTGAGATGAGTCAGAGGATGGAGCAAGGAAGGTCCATCTATTTTAAGCAGGCCAGGGGGTGGATGGCAGCCCCCACCTCCTCTTGGGGGCCTGCCAAGGGGCTGAGCAAATAGCACCACAGATTCCAAGGGCTGCTGGAGACAAAGTGCACATTGTCGGAGAGAGGATGGAGCAAGGAAGGTCTCAGCCCACCAGTGAGAATGGCTGGTGTCTCGAGGGTACAGAAAGCTTAGGGGTCAGAACACCCTGTGTTGTCACTTCCTCATGGCCTGGCATGAGGCAAGTTGTCTAATCTGTTTGAACCTTAGTTTTCTTCTCTGTAAAATGGGGATGTTAATGCCTTTCGAGATTGCTGACAGGCTTAAAATAATACAAGTAATTAAGTATGAAAATAACATAATTAAAATGTTTTATATGGTATTACATTTGTTTTTTATATAAATGTAGTAGAAATACATTATACAATTAAAATAATAACAAATAGAATGCATATAAAAGGACAGCAGCAAGGACTCACGTGGGAACTAAACACAGGCAGTGAGAACGAGAAGCCAGAAGCAGAGGCCAGGAAAAAACAGAGCAGCAGGAGGAAGGCATGGGAATGGGCGAACCTAGAGGTGAGCGGTGGCTGCACTGCCTGGCCAAGGAGCCCCACCAAGGCAGGAGCAAAGAGCCCCGCTGGCATGGCTGTGCCCAGATGGTGGCTGTGCTTTGCAGCCTCCTCCCCCCGACAATGTGCACTTTGTCTCCAGCAGCCCTTGGAATCTGTGGTGCTATTTGCTCAGCCCCTTGGCAGGCCCCCGAGAGAAGATGGGGGCTGCCCTCCCCCCCCTGGCCTGCTCCTGTCCGCCCTCTCCGGGGTCTGAGATGGCCTCAGGCAGTGAGGGTTTTCCAAGTGACTTCTCCCCTCTCTCTTTGCTCACTGCTGGTCATGGTGAGGATGGCTGTGGGAGGACCTGGCTCTCTAAGGTTCTGGGAGTCTGTCATCTGTCCACATGGCCTAGCAAAGACTGGCAGTAAAAGGTTAAAAAAAAAAACTCTCATATTTACACAGTGGTGTGAAATGACACAGCACTTTAATAGTACCTTACTTAATCCTCATGATGTTTAACCTCACAAGAAACTGAGGCAGAAGCCTGCATGACTTGGTGAAAAGAACCCATCCAGGAGAGGCGGAGCTGGCATTTGATCCCAGACATTCTGCTTCCAAACCCTCCCTCTCCAGCCTACCATGACCAGTTCAAAAAGGAATTCTGGAGAATGCTGGGCCCTGAACTAGGGGATACGAGAAAAATATTTGAAAAGGATGCTGAGACACCCCACATGGTGCCCTTGGCAGACCTCATTAATCAATCACAGTACGATTTCCTTCCACAAGCCTCAGAATCCTTAAAAAGTCCTTAAAAGCCCCTCATAATTGATAAGAATTGTCACTTGAGATGAAACCTTTTTTTTTTAAAGTGCCTCTTCTTGACCTGCTGGGCAGACAAATCTCACACACGTGAAATTCTTAGACAGCAAAAGAATTTATAATCAGGTGTGAAGCAGTGAACAAGAGATCATGTGGTCAGTAGGCAATCATGAAGCAAAACGTAACTAGGGGAGTTGTCATAAACGTGTCAAAGAATGATTCCAGAATGATTTGAATTTAATAATGGAGAAGAAAGGAGAGCGTGACTCCAAGCTAGAGGTTCCTGAGCAGGCCACCCTTTGTAACCACTGGGGAGCTTTTAAAAACCCTGGCTGCTCAGGCCCCTCCCCAGGCCAATTAAATCAGGATCTCTGGGGTAGGGCCTGGGCAGCTTTTGTTCTTTTAAAGCTCCCGAGGGCTTCTAAAGTGCGGGCTGGGTTGAGAACCACCAATTAGAAGAGCCCGGGGCGGGGGGAGTCTTGTCTAGGAGAGGCGCCTCCACTCACCTTCTCCGCCTCTGGCATGTTGCCCAGGATCATGTGCATGCAGCCAATGTTGAAGCAAATCCTGGAGTGGGGGTCCTGGACTGTGTCAAAAGCGTGTAGGGCTCCCTTCCAGTCCTTCTTGTCGGCGGCCAGCACCCCTTCATTCCAGAGGCTGATGGCCTCAGCCAGGGACATGGTCAGGTGCAAAGCAGGCGACTGTGAGGGCTGCCAGGACACAGGAACTGGTGAGCAGGTGTCTCTCCCAGGAGGGCTGTCCCAGACTTCCACTTGCCTGACCCGGTGCTCAGAATGTGGTCTGGCCTCCCTTAAGACAACTTCTCAGTGTTGCAAAGGCATCAGGAAATGTCCCCACCTTCTGGCAACTGACGCAGAACGCTACCCTGAGAGAGAAAAGGAAAGAGACAGAGAGAGAGAGGACAATTGGGGGCGGACTGTGGAGGAGAGAGGAAGTACCTCAGATACTGTCTGTGAGAGATCACTTCCCCAAAATGCTTCTGCTAGGCACCCAGCTCATCCTCTCTGTCTTCTGTGGCAGTTTCTGCTCAGGGCTATGCCCAAGGCTCAGGGCAACCTGCACAGGTCTACCCACCTCCCCCGGCCTCAGTTTATACATACTTGTTAAAGGAGGGTGTTGGGTGAGAGGGTAGTTCTTTCCAGTCTTAAATGAATTATTTGCTCACTTTCTCATAACTTTATAGAGCATCTTAGTGATTTGTTTATCTTGAGCTAAATTAGCAATAAACAGCTGAGACAGGATGGGTGTACATCTGGATCTGAGATAACTTTTATGAACACTTAGGAAGCTCAGAAGGGATCAATTTCCAGAAAATGCCAAAATTAGGAGCCAGATATGAGAGTGACTTATGACTTTTCTCTCCTGTGGAAAACTGGAAGGGAAAGGGGTCTCAATGATGACTAATACATTTACTAGTTCCAATAGATAAAATGCAGGTTTATGAGGGTGAACCACTTAGATGCCAACTCTTGTTCTGTAACGACTGGAAAAACTCAGCAGTTACCACCCAGCTTCCCTAAGAGACCCCAAATAAAACTTAAAAACGTCCATTCTATAGGACCGATAGGATGGAATGTGTGAGGACCAGGAAGACCTGCGTGTGTCTCTTTGCACAGAGCATTCCCCGTGTTTGGAAAGCCTCCCCACCTTACACCTTTGCCTGGCAAACTCCTGCTTGTCCGTTAAGGCCCAGTTAAATGTCACCACCTCTCTGAATTCTAGCCCCACGTTCTGGGTCGCAGAGAGAATCTGCCCCTCCTTTGTACTACCTCTTACATATTTGTTGCAGTTTATCTCTTCATCTACTGAAGTCCTAGACTGGCCCACTGCCTTTCATTCTAGGATCCCGGCACCAATATTCAATAAATGATGAAGGGATATATTCTAAGAAGTTAGAAATCACTCCAAATGACCTGCAGGTAGCAGTGGTGCCAGGAAGAGATCTCATGAATAAAGAGTCAAAACTTGATTAGCACATTGATCATTCCCAGGAAAACCAAGGGGTTCGGTAGCTAAGCTAGACTTTATTTTAATACCCCTCCCCCCTGTTTTCATTTTATTCTCCCAGCCGGCCACATGGACCTCTTCTCAATTGGATCCCCATGACTTTTCTGGCCTTATTTCCCGGAACATCCCTTCACAAAGCCTCACCCTACTACTTGCTCCTCGCCCTCTGGGCCTTCATTTCCTGCCCCTCTACTTTGGCCCACACTGGTTCCTCTCCCTGGGCTGCCTTCCCATGCCAGCACCTTCAGACCCACCTTGCACAGCCTTCTGCCCTACTAATATCACCTTCCTGCAGAAGCCACCCTGAAGTCAGGCGCATCCTCAAGCCCCCAAACCCGTGGTCTTGCATTCCTCGGAACTTCCTCGTGGCACTTAGTTGCTCTCCACCAACGTAGAGTTAGGTGTGTGCGCGCACGTCTTAGCCCCTTGAATAGACTGTACACTCCGGGAGAAGTCCTGGACCTCTCCATCCTTGAACCCCCGCAATGCTAGCAATGCCGTGCATTCTCAGTTCTGTCCACCCTCTCGCCATCCCTCCTGTCTCCAAACCACCATCACTAGTGGATGAGAATAGTTTCCTACCATCTTGCCTTCCACACACTCCACATAGCAGCAAGACAGATCACACCCTGCCCCGTCTGAAAAGCTTCAGTGCCTTTGCCCTGCTATTAGGATGCAATGCAAACTCCTTCCCAGGTGCAGGAAGGACCCTGCCTGCGGCCCCACACTCAGGCCATTTCTCCTCCTCCCTCCCTCCTTCCTGGTGCCGCTGCTCTGGGCTCTGAACTTTCATGTTCTCCTGTGAGCCAGACCTGTTCCGTCTGCCTGGAATGTTCAAGCCCCTGCCCGGCTGGTTCCTGCTCATCTTTCACTTTCTTGGAGTGGCCTTTCTTGATCCATGACCTCTCTATGGTCACCCTGTTATCTCTCCCACAGCACACAGATCTCTCCAGCCACCACATTTGTCATAGTTTGTAACTGTATATCATCTGTGAGATTATTCTGTCCCCCAATGCAGAGGTAGTCATTACTGCTGTCTTTAATTACCGCAGTCATTGATACTGTTAGTCGATGGCCTTTTCAGCATCACCTCACTCCCCACCCTTCTTTTGGTAGAACCCCAGTTCTGTTCAAATCTCTACTTTTCCTGAGGCCATGTGCTTAGGAGAAAAGCCCCCAACACTGCCCCAGGGAGTGCGGTTCTGACTGGTTTAGGTACAAGCATGAGCTATAATTCATGTTAATAAGATGTTAGAAATCTGCTGAGGGCTTCTAGGAAACATTTTTTCCTTTCTGATAAAAAAAGTATGGTTGGGGTATAGGATGCATGTATCCATCCCTTAATCAAAATGAGGGCATGTACAATGCCTATTCTTTTAAGAGACCCTCACCTTAAGCACACTAGAGACCAGGATCATTTTTATCTCCGTACCCTTTATACCCACAGTATCTAGCACCACAGAGGTGGGCACTCAGTACAAGTTTGGTGAATGAATTAATGAATGAACACATACTGA
Organism: Manis javanica; assembly: GCF_040802235.1. Lineage (NCBI taxonomy): Eukaryota > Metazoa > Chordata > Mammalia > Pholidota > Manidae > Manis > Manis javanica. Next base: position 91,459,480 of record NC_133166.1, read on the forward strand.
TTGAAGCTCTGAATCCTGGGTAGGACAGGGATCTTCTCTATAAAATGGTTCTTTGACTTTTTTCTGCACATATGCACCCTGCTCATCCTTGAAAGCCAGGTTTAGACTCATCTCCTACATTAACCTTTCCTGACCTCAGCAATTGTCATTTTTCTGAATTCTTCTAGCATTTATAATCTAGACTCCAAAACACAAGTACTCTATGTCACATTACCTATTTTCTACCTTACCTATTCAGCTAGCTGCAAGCTCTTTGAGGGCATGGAGTATGCTTTCTCATTCTTTACTTTTCCGTGGGACTTAGCACTTCCCATCTAGATAGAAAAATTAATAAATATGTCCTGGTTTAAAAATTACTTTAAATTAATTGGATTCTAGTCCTGCACATCTTCTAACTTCCTCCTTTCGGATGCAATTTACCTTTTCAGTCAGGTGTCTTCTCTTCATACTACACACCCACTAAATGTGATTTAGCCACAGAGCCTGGGATGCAGTTTGCATTTCCTTAGACACACTTGGTACCCCATGGGTCTTTCTCTCTAGGTCAGTTGGGTCTCTGGATAATTTTATTCATGTGTTGCTTCAGTACATTTCCATCCGGCAAGCAGAATCCCATGTCAGTGGGTATCTAAGGGGAAATGCTGCATTACATAGGACAGTAACTGATATAGAAGGAGTAGAAACTGACCATGTCAAATACAAAAAAGGGGGCAAAAAAGTGCAGAGGAGTTAGAAATTAACCTTACATTTAGCAAAATAGAATTTTTCGATTCTCTATTGCTTCCCCTATAGTGTTCCTAACAACAATTAAAACAGTGTCTGGACATCTAAGTATTTTTTGAGTGAATGAATGAGTAAGTGAATAAAGAATAGACACCCATGAGGTTGCGTTCCTCTCCCTCCTTCTCTAGGAACTGCCTGTCCCCATAGCTGGAGAGTAGGCCCTGTGGCCACATTTGCACTGCATGATTCCTGGCTGGTTGGGCCACAGTGGGCATCTGATAAGCTGGACTGATTAGGATCCGTCCTCTGTGAACTGGAATTTAGGACTGAGAGACAGCAGGCTCATCTCTTTGGGAGCTGGAGCCACGACATGTAAATCTAGGAGCGGTGGTTCTACCATGTTCTTCCACGAGGTCCAGGAAAGCAGAAAAAGCCAGCCTGCAATGAAAGAGAATAAAGCCGTTGCCTGGTGAGAATCAGAGACAAGAGACAGAGATGGTGAAAACCAATGACTTTTTAGCCCCCCTTTCCAGCTTTTCCTGAGGCCTGCCCAAATTCCTGCCATTAGCCTCTGACAGACACATGTAGGACCTTATCATGAATTTTGGTGTTTGCCCAAGTCTACTGTTAGTTTTGCTGTATGCCAAAAAACAGAAAGAGAGAGAGAGAGAGAGAGAGACCTCGCTAATAAAAAATGAAAAATAGATGTGCACTCCTGGCCCAAGACTCTAAAAAAAAAAAGAGAGATTGCTAAAGAGAGATGAGAAATTCTCAGAAACAAACATAACCATATAGAGTATGTAGGGATTCCAGAAATGAAGGAAATGGAGAGGCAGTGGGGCCCTGTAAACTCTCTCTGGAACCAGACATGTGCAAATGATAGAGGACATGGTTCCTGACCAAGGAAACTTCCAGATGCTGGGCAGATCACAGGCAGGGCACAGGGAAAGCTGAAGTCCAGAGTGAGCTGAGGTTGCAAAAACATACCAAGGGTAACACAAAGAGCTGCTTGGTACCAAGGAAGAGCAGGGAGGGTCACTGCTTGGTACAGATGGTGTCACTTTAACAGACGTCACGAGAAAGCAGGACTTCTCAGCTCCCACTTTGTTCCCGAGTTACCCAGGGAATGAAGACATAGAGGATGGGGAGAAAGCTGAGAGGTGCTTCAAGGACATGCCAGCTATCAAATCCAGATTAGTTGAATCCCAGGAACCCAAAGATTTTGCAGGTATGCTCCCTAAAATCTTGTCAGTAATGGACGCACTGTGAAGACTGGGATAGATGCTTGAAAGCTAGGATGGATGGATAAATGTGTTCTTAGTTTTCTAAAAGGCATGAATTCTAAAAATGACCTCAAAGATTTAACAGGTGATCCATGGAAACAATTCTAAAATACAGATTGTTAAACAATGCGCTTAAAAACAAAAAGGAAGCTGGGACCTTTAGCAACTAGCCTGCATTTACCAAGAACAGGTCAGGTCAAAGCAAACTCTTTTCCTTTCTTGTGAAGACTTTACTGATAGGTGGACTGGGAAGATGCCATAAGCAAATATTGAAAGATACTCGGCCAAGATATTACTTAGACAGGACAATTTAGATGATTTAGTTGGTTAAATATTATGTCCACAGAGTCTTCTTGATGTATCAATGTCAACTTGTGCTTTTAACCTTTTTATAACAACTTCAATCAGATTTGCAGATGACTCAAAGCTTGGAGAAAGAGTAACAAGTATAGTAACAGAATCAGAATTAAAATATTGCCTGACTCATATTGATTCACCAGAACTCCCAGTCAAGATCTGATAGGGATAAATGTAGAGATTTACTCCTAGGTCTAAAATCTCAACTGCCCAAACATAGGAAGAAGACAACTTTTTAAGAGCAATATGTCAGAAGAAGCCTAATTCTTTGGGTTGCCCACAACCTCAGTATGAGTCAACAGAATCATGTGGTTGCTGAAGCAGCTAATGCAATCGTAGGCTACATTAACAGAAGTGCAACCCACTCTGTGTCAGATGGTTCCTGACTCAACTACCCACCCAAAGACCTGAGTGATCTCTCTGTTGACCAGCTCAGGAGACTGGCACCAACTCTCTGACTTGGAATAAACTTGCACACATCCTTTTCCATCTGCAGTACTTGCTGTCTGTCACAGGGCTCCCATCCTGATCTGGCTGGTGTGCACATTTCTTTCCCTAGAACCCTTCACTGAAATTAGAAGACATTGTCTGGAAGGTGCCTGCTTCAGCCCTTTTTTCTCATCTAGTCACAGTTCAACTGGCAGAGCAAACATAGCTCATGAATTCTTCCCAAAGGAACACAGCCCCTTCTCTCTGGGGCTCACTCAGAGTCTTTTCTGGGCTTCAGGCAGTCAGCAGCATGGACTTCATCGGTGGTACCATGACTGAAGAGCCCTTTCTAATGATGGGGCTCTTCCACTTGCTTCTCAGCACTAGGGTTGGTTCCCCTTGTCTAGAACTTTCACCTGCTTGACAGCGCACTCCAAGGCTGTCACCCCTTCACATGAGCTCTTGGGCAGAGAGTTGAACCCATGAAAGTAGTGTTTGTCCAAGTAGAGACACATGCCATCGATGACTCACAAGATGCTTTTAGGCAGTAAGTGGATAAGCATTTCCATCATAATAATTTTTGCTATTTTAATTCATTTTAATTTTGGGGGGGACAAATAATACATTCATGTGGTTGGTTCACAATGAACAAATATGGAAAATTTTCTTTCCATCACTTCAAACTCTTCCCACCCAACAGGAGCTACTTGTATTAGGTTATTGTCATTCTTCTCACAGGAAAGATTTTAAGCATATACCAATGCATATTTTCATTTATCTTCCTCCCCTTTTCTACACATACCATTGGATACACAGTTCTGCACCTGGTTCTTTTCTCTTAACAATAGTTCCTTATCAGAACATAGGGAGCTTCCTCCTTTTTTGTTTATGTCTGTGTAGTTTTTCTTCTTCTAACCAGTTGAAGGGCAGTCAGGTTGCTTCCAAGTATATGCTACCATTACAATGTTGCAGTGAATGTTACTGTACATATGTCATTTCATACATCTATGAACATTATTTATAGGATAAATTAACAGAAGTATAATGGGTGAGGCAGAGTGTTTTCTTTATTTTAATGTGTATTAGGAAAAATGTTAGCACACCAAACTCACAAGTTTCATAGTTACTATATTTTATAATGAGGCTAAAGTTTTTAAAAGGTGAATTAATGAAAGAAAGATACTAAGTAAACCACAGCATAGGTAAATTGAAAATATGGCTTAAACTTATGAAAGTGCCATATAAAGGGCTGGAGTTTGAGAAGCTCCAGCCTAGCTTTCCTGCCAGAAGCTATGAAATCCCCATTGCTTTCAGGGCTCAAAGGAAATGCACAGAAAAGGGGTGAGCTTTGGAGTTCAAAGACTTGGGTTCAAATCTTGATATTCTTCCTGTTGGCTGTGGGTCTTACAGCATCATACAAACTTGCTTTTCTTATGTGGAAAGGTAGGAGTGATGATATAGTCAAGTGCTTGGAACATAGTGCCTCCTGGATAAACGGTGCTATTATAATTCAGCTTTTGAAAGACTTGGGGAAGAAAGAGAAGTCAGATTCTTTGTTCTGCTTAGCACCTCTTCCTTTCAAAAAAATTCTAATGGCAGCTAGAAGTGAAGCCAGACACAATATGTAATAGGGTCTGTGATCCATGCAGTCACGTGGGGCCCCAGGCTTATGAGGTCCCCAAGCTTGGTTTAATTCTCTGCTGTCACCATCTTCAAGTTCTTCATAATTCTGAACAAGAAGCCCCTGAAAATTCTGTGACCAGCCCTGCATGTAATGTCAGACACACCTGATCTCCTCTTACCACCACCCCTCTGCCATGTCAGATCATATCCTGTTGCTCCTGAAAGTTGCTGGGTGGAGTGCATCCGCTTGGGACCATCTATGGAGGCTAAAACCAGGCCACTTCTTTTGTGGCTTAGGGTCCCTCTGCTGACACCTGCATTCCTAGCATCCCTCCAGGGGAGAGCCTGGTTTCAATTCCCCCAGGTTTTCCAGGGAGCCTTAACTGGTCAGAGAAGGATTTGGATGCACTTCAGTGACTTCTGTCCCATCCATGCCCCTGAGCTCCATGGCACTGCCTAATCCCCTATGGCCCTTTCTCATCCTGTGTTTTAACCAAGAAAGCATTGTGGGTTCAGAAATCTGGGATTCAAATCCTGGCTCTGTCGTGTTCAGCAAACGAACCATCATAAGTTATTCCACTTCTCAAGATTCCGAGTTTTCTCATCTGTGAAATTGTTGTAAACACAGCGTGTAACTTGCTGGTTTGTCCTGAGACTGAAAGAAGATGTCATATAAAGTGTCGAGGAGCCGTTTACATGTGGTGGCTTTTGGATTTCCAAATTTATGACAGAAAAATGAACAGATGGTCTTTGTCGGCTCTTGGGGTGCTGATCCGCTGCTCTGACATTCCCACCCTCCTACTCCAGGCTGATCTGAGCAGAAGTCTCTTAGGGTGCTGGACACCACCTCCTCATCTGGACCTTTGGGTGCTCAATTCCACTTCTGTCCAAAGTCCAAGCAATTATCTCTGGCTTCTGGTTTGCCTGCTCTTAGCTCTGTAGCCATTTCATCCTTAACATTCCTAGCACACCAAGCTTTGCAGACTGGCTTATACAATAAGGTACAATTAAAGCCGTAAAGTCCATGGCACTCTGTCCAGGGTTATTAAATGCCAGAGAAGTTCCCTTTTACACAGAATACTGGACTTCCTGCTTTAGAATCTATCAGAGTTTTTCACACTTCCCTCCCTCCCTCTTTGGGTTGTCTGATTACAGGCGACATAGTGAGGCATCTATTTCTTATGGCCATGATTCTTCCAGACCGTCTCTTGCTCTGTTTTTCTATCCTGTCCATTGGAATATAGAATCCTGGAAGAAATAAGGAGGCATGAAGTGTTCTGAAGCCTGGAGAAGTGGTTCATAGTGGTGCAAGGAATCATATTAAGAAGCGATTGTAATATTCCAGGCAAGAAATAATAATGCTAAGGCCACAAGAGCAAAGGAAGGGTGGAAATAAATGCCAAAGACAAGGAGGTCTTGCCTGTGGAGATCAAGGAGAGGAGGAACAAAAGGGGTCAGTCCCTGGCGTTTCCAGCTGGAGGGACGGGGTGGCTGGTGACACCAGTGGCTGCTGCAGGAAATGGAGGCAATGGAGTGGTGATCCCATGCACTTCCACAGCTTTATACAAATAACTCTCAAATTATGTTTCTGGCCATGTTGTCTCTTGAGAGCATACATCTGAGATTGACTGACACGGCCTTAAGAAAGTGAGGAGGGAATTTTAGGGAATTCCTAATTAGGGCAGGTGGAGCTGGTGAAGGACAGTGTAGAGAAAATGAAGGCTCCTACGGCCAGGATTCTCACCTGACCCTGGTCGGCTCGCTCACTGCACACATGTGGGCAATACATTGTTACTAACTCTATGTAAGAGCTCCGCCCAGTGCTTGGGGCTGCAGGAGAGCAGAGGTTGGAGTGCTGGCAGCACCGAGGACAGAGACTGAGACGGCTTTGGGGGCAGAGAACCCAGAGGCAGAGACTGGCTTGCTGCAAGCAGACTTGCTCTGAGGTAGACAGAACTCTGCCACCTGAGGAATTAAGCTGGGCATGAACCCTTTCGCCCCAAGAACATTCCATTGTCATTCCTCGGTCTCACTGACTCTACAGTGAACTTGCCTGGGGCTGAAACCCACTGGCAAGACAGACAGTAAGGAAGTGTGTAGAGAGATGAGAGAAGAGTAAGGGTTTGGCAGCCACATGTACCAGGAGATTAGAGTTTTCCAGGAGCAAGGTGAACAGTGTGGAGTGCCGCAGGGGAAGGAGAGGGCTGGAGGCCAAGGTGGGCGCAGTGGCAGAACTGGCGCAGTGCACCATGGAGGCAGGAGTCACGTCGTGAGGAGCTGAGGACACAACGGGAGGTAAGGAGACAAAACGGTGGCTGCTTTCTTGTGCACTTTGGGAATGAAGAGGCCTGAAGCCCCAAACCTGCGGGAGTGGCACAGGGACAGAGAGGTGGCCCTTGGACTGCGGCCCGCACCCTTTGTCCTCTGTGCCTTCCTTGCACTGGCTAGAACCCCACGCAGCTTCAAGAGTCTTTCTGAAACCTTGGTCAGTCTGTAGTAACACCTTCTCACTGATGAAATGTGTTTTTCTTCTCCTTTTCACATAAACTCTAGCTGCCTTCTTCCTGAACAGAACTGAGCAGCTAAATGAGGCTAACCCCTCACTCATTTCTACAAAGCACACCAGATAAGCCAAGAAACATCTGGGGTCCCAGAGTAGAGGTCAGTGTCAAGTAGGAGGGACTCTGCGGTCTTCAGAGCCTGACTTCAAGGGGTTGAGGCCTGAGACAAATGGTTTCCAGACATTTTCCATATGTACTTCCTCACCTCTGGACACAAAGTTTGTAGGGGACATGCCACAAAGGCAGTGTGGACGTGGAAGAGAAGTAAAGACTGTAACAAACCAGAAAAAGCCCTCCTCTTGTAGGTGGGTGGAAGTGGGTAGGACACGGGTCCACGTAGGTCTCCACGTTATCTTGGAGAAGGTTAGGGAGCTGAGGGCTTAAGCCAATGACCAGCTGGAAGCATAGAGGTCCCAGACCTTTGTTGAAAATGAGCAGGACCCTCCCAGCCCCTTCTCCCACAATCTCTCCTTCCCAGAGTTTTTACCTGTTTGCCGTTGTGACCCTCCAAAATGAGCCTGAGTCGGTATTTGCAAGCCTCACCCCTGAGGACAATTATGTATCTAATTGCTGTAGGGGCAGAGGCTGGGAATCCTTCAGGGAATGGAGGGGCAGGGGCAACTAACTGTAACAATAACAGTTACTCTCCATGGAGTTCTTACTGTGCACCAAGAAAGCTTTAACCCTCGATGTGCATCATTTCATTTACTCCTTACGAAAACCCACTGACAGTAAAAGAAGCTGAGCCTTAGCATAAGTGACTTGTTCAGGGTTACAGAGCTCATAAAAGACCAGGATTAAACTCAGTCCGTCTGATTCCAAAGTCACTTTGTGCTCAGTAAAGAAGACGAAAGAGAAATGCCACCTCCCAAGCATTTCACTTCTGCTGGATACACTTTGGCAATTTTTTTGTCTTTCTCAGAATCCGAAGGAGGTCAAAGATATCTTAGCTCTAAACTTGTTATTTCCCCCTAATTAAAAAGCAAGCAAACAAAAAACAGGGAACTTTTCTTTCAGGAATGGTGAGAGCCTGCCTTTGAGGCAGGGAATCATTTGACCTTTAGAGGTCTCCTAAAATGCTTCAGATGTACAAAAGCTGTCACCACCTGCTTTATAGTCACTGGTCTGGGACCTGCCAGTCAATCAAAAATGGAGTCTCCCGGATAGGAAACTGAACCTGGGAGAAGCAAGCCTGGGAAGAAACAGCTGAGGGCAGAGGGGAATAGGGCGGGGCCTCAGCAGTGCTGGGGTAGGGGTGGGGGGAGATGGAGAAGTGGGGTCTTCCATCAGCACGAGGGCTGGCCAGAGCTGTCTGCATGTTGCCCTCCTAACTTTTAAAAGATTAAATGAACTGTTAATGCTTCCCCACCCTGTGACCCCAGTCAAGTTTCTATAAAGGTAAATAAATACCAAAATAATTACAGAACTAGCCAGAACTTTGCAAAATGTCAGAGATGTTTGGAACTCGCAAACCCTGGCATGTCTGTACTCTTCCTTTGTCAGCTATGGTGCTTTAGCTTCCCAAGGTGCTGGCCCATGGGGCCACCTCCACCTATCCCCTTAGCCATCACCCTGGTCCCGAGTACCTTCTCAGGTCTGAAGGGGCTGCCCAGGCAGTCCCTGAATTCTTCTCTGGCTCAGGCTGGAGCATCTTTTGCAGAAATGCAGGCAGCAGGGAGCAGAATGTCCCCTCTGGTGGCACTGGGAATTTGGCACCTCCTAGTTTTCCTGAGATGATCTGTGAAAGTACAAATACAGTACAGTCAAGGTCATTTGCCAAAGTCAAACGGAGGCAAACTCTTAACTAGATTTTCTCTGCCTGGGGAAGAAGCAGGTGAATCCTTGCTCCCTGAGGCTTTCGTTTTAACTCTGGGAAAAATCTGTGTTATCTGCTGATGCTCCCACTGAGCTGCATGCAGACCCCACGTGGAGACACCTCAGACAACTGCTCGCTCTGGATTCCACTCCTGGGATCTCTATAGCAACCTGGGTACCAGCTGGAAGACACAGCAACTCAGCAGGGCTCCGCCTGTGAAGCCTGAGGAAAAGCACTGAACTGTTCACAAACAGGAAGGGTCATTTGCAAAGGGATTTGTTTTTTCTTCAAGATAAAACTCTGAGGAATAAAGATTGTGTTTAGTTGACCATGTGGTAGCTTTAAGAATCAGATGCTTTCTGCTCAGTTTTAAGAAACTGATTAATTGGCTCTGTTACATTTTTATGTCAAATGTTCGCATTTTAAATTTAGCAATTTAAAGTCCAGGAATTCCCTTTCATTTTGTTCAAGCCAAAGTCACCATGTTGTATCTCTGAACTAACCGTCTTCTAAACTACATTACAGTCATTTTCTTATCAATCTTTATACTTGTTTTAACTGAGAAAAGGAAGACGAGAACTGGAATCCAGGATCGGCATCAAGCGTAGTTAAGTCCTCAAGTAATTGAGTCCCAGTGCGCATAGGTCTAGGGGCTTAAGAAGCAAAGGATGGATCAAAGTCCTTTACCTCAAAAACCTACATGTGGTTGGAGATAGGAAGAGCTTGAACAAAGAGGGACGAAACCAGCCTGTACAAAAATCAGCTCCACATTGTGTGGGCTGGCCAGCATTTTCAGAAGATGAAAATGGTTTATGCTTAAATTCTCAGGACTTTGAACAAATATATTCAAATGAATTCTGCCTTCTTCCAGAATTAAAGTGTTTCAGCAGATTGGCTGCTTCAATGTGCCATCTTCAGTGAACCAAATGGATTGCTTTTTCTTTTTTGGTTGTCCTGCAGCCACATGGCTTGCAATCCGATGTTCTGTGCCTCTTACAATGTGTGAAACCGCAACACCTGTCTAGACCTTGGGTGACATTTTTAGGTCCAATTGGCTAAATCTAGAGCTAGCATTTGACTGGTTATCATTAGTGTTCTTGTTTTAGAAACTATTTCCCAATCATTTAAGCACCCCAATTGGGGTTTCTGCATGTCAGCTGATTACTCCATGCTTCCGTTTATCAAGCACCCATTTGGTGAGGTAAAACCATAGAATATTAGGTTCATTTGCTTCCCTTGAACTTGAAAAGAAAAAAAACCCCACCTGTTACCTTTGGCCAGTTGATCCCCCAGTTCAGCTTTTAGAACCATTCATGCTCAGGGTGAGTAAGGGGGACATTTCCACTTCTGGGGATGGCTGAGGTCAGGCTGGGCGTGGGCAGGGGAGGGAGGAGCCGGGTCAGGTGTCTGGATGTGGAACCAGGCTTGGGGAAGCGCTTGTCCATAGTCTGTCCCTTTGCTTGTGCCACAGCACGCCATCAGGTGGCGCTTGGTAAGCAAGCTGGACCCTCTCCCCCTTCTCAGTACCTGGGTGTCCCCTGAGTCACATTAAGGGTGAGGAAGCGAAAGGGCTGTAAAATAAGGCTGGTTGTCATGTGGCTTTTTTTGCCTCATTTGGTCCGGCAGGCCTGGGCACAGGGGCCTGGGAAACAGATCTTTCTTGGCAAGGGTAGAGGAGAAATCTAGTGCCTTCTGTTTTCTCATGCAGTGTCTGATCTGACACTCTTGATAAAAATCTCCAGAGGATAAGAACTGAACCATAACTATCCTTCTTTTTCTTTTCTTTTCTTTTCTTTTCTGAACTGTTCCAGTTAGGAGCATACGTGATTTCTAGTCTTGGAAAATGCATCTTTATGATAATGGTGATGCGAGATGCAAGCAAAAACATCCACTTGAGAGAACTGTACCTTTGTGGCAAATATGAATTTTCTTACTGATACAGATATGCAAAAAAAAAAAAAAAAGTCTGTATTTTTCCAAACTCTCTATTTTTAGTTCTTGTTTTCTTCTGGTTTCAGGAAACAATCCTTTTCAGTTCCAGGCATACTCAGGCACTTCAGGTTTAAACCTATTCAAGTTTCTAGACTCTGAATCCCCAAACTTTTCTAGCGGGGGGTCTATCACTTTCTCCCTCTGAAGCTAGCTGCTTCTGGGCGATGACGGCCTACAGTACCTCTCCCATAGACGGGCCTGCATCTAGCTGCTCTCTCTCCCTTTATCTTCTGGGGGTTGGTGGGTGGGAGTAGGGGAGAGGGTGCTTGAAAGCAGAGGATGGTGGTGCATGGAGGAGACTGGCTCAGCAGACATTCTCCATCCTCTCTTTCAGTGTTACGCAAGGATGACTGCTTTTGTACTTAAAAGCCAACGATTTGCTGTCTTTCTTCTCTGGCTCCACCAGGACTATTCTCCTATGGGACAAGTGGCAGCCTCCTGTTTCTCTGCAGAAATGGGGGAAAGGTCACAAAATTAAAAGGTGAGTGAGAGGGACGCTCATCCATTAATTCTTCACACTATTACCTCACCACATGCTGTTATTGTGTAGATGCTCTTCTTGTATTACTCCATCCCTTGTATCATTGACTGTCAGCAACGGATGCACCACTGTTGGGCAAAGGGCCCAGGGCCAGTGCTGGCAGCTCACGTGGTAAAGACTGGAACTCAGGACTAAAGGTCCTCTGGTCCTTTGTTTCCTCAGTGCCCTGAAAAGCAGTATGCTGGGGCGGGGTGGACAGGACCCTTCTCTTCCCCCTTTCCTTTCTGTTTTATGTCCCCTCCTTTCTCTCCTTTCAAGTAAAATTTACATATAGTAAAATGTACACATATGTAAATGTGCAGCTCAGTGTACTGTTACCTGTGTATATACCCGTGTCATCACTTCCAGAGCACTCTCTTATTAAGGGGGATTGTGAGTATAGTCTTGTAACTGTGACAAATCTAGCCTGATTGTGTACACAAAATGGTCTGACGGGGTGCCAGCTGTTTACAGGGGTTTCTGGCTTTTGAATTCCTCAGCTCTTCCCACCCTGGCTCCAATTCCTGCACAGGAAAGTCTCCACCAAGGAAACTTCCCAGCCCAGAGGCCCAGAGGTGTCCCCTCTACCTGCTTGGGGAGAGGCCTGATCACTGTGAACCCCTGGGAAGTCCTGGGTGGGAGTATGGGTGGGTCTGTTCTGGAATCACCAGTCACTCGCCCGCCTCAGCTGAGGAAGGGCGTGATGTGGGGGCAGCTCCATGTCTTCCTGCACAGCGTGAGCTATGTGGGTGGGCCACAGCTTCATTTCCTGGTCAAGGACCAGCATACCTCCTTTTATTACGTTTCTCTTTATCGAACTTCATGGATATTACGTTTTTTATAAATTGAAGATTTGTCACAAACCCTGTGTCGAGCAAGACTCTTAGCACCATTTTTTTCCAACAGCATTTGCTCACTTTGTGTCTCTGCGGTATTTTGGTGATTCTCACAATATTTCAAACTTTTTCATTATTCCATTTGTTCTGGTGATCCATGATTGGTGATCTTGGATGTTACCATTGTACTTCTTCAGTGGCAACACAGCCCTCATGCCTATTAGACAGTGAACTTAGTAGATGCTGTGTGGTGTGCTCTGACCGCTCCACCAACTGGCTGTTCCCCCGTCTCTCTCCCTCTCCTCCAGCCTCCCTATTCCCTGAGACACAACAGTATTGGAATTAGGCCAGTTAACCCTTTGATGGCCTCTAAGTGTTAAACTAAAAGGAAGAGTCGCGTATCTCTCACTTTAAGTCAAAAGTTAGACACGATTAAGCTCAGTGAAGAAGGCATGTCAGAAGTCAAGACAGGCTGGAAGCCAAGCCTCTTGGCACCAAACAGTTAGCTAAGCCGTGAATGCAAAGGAAAAATTCTTGAAGGAAATTAAAAGTGTTATTCCAGTGAACACATGGGTTATATTTTCCTTATTGCTGGTAAGGAAAAGTTTTAGTGGTCTGGTTAGAAGATACAACCAGCTACAACATTCCCTTAAGCCAAAGCCTAAATCCAGAGCAAGGCCCTAACTCTCTTCAATTCTATGAAGGCTAAGAGGTGAGCAAGCTGCAGAAGAACAGTTTGAAGCCAGCAGAAACTGGTTCACGAGGTCTAAAAAAAGAAGGCACCTTCATAATGTAAGAGTGCAGGTGAGGCAGCAGTGCCTGTGGAGAAGCTGAATATATTAAGCCTGCTGTTGAGACTTATGCTCAGAAAAAAAGATTCCTTTCAAAATACTGCTGCTCATTGAGAATGCGCCTGTCACCCAAGAGCTCTGATAGAGACATATAATGAGATTAATGCTGTTTTCATGCCTGCTAACACATCCTTTCTGCAGCCCATAGATTAAAGAGTCATTTTGATTTTCAAGTCTTATGATTGAAGAAATGCATTTTGTAGGGCTACAGCAGGCACAGATTCCTCTGATGGATCTGGGGAAAGCCTATCAGAAACCTTCTGGAAAGGATTCATCATCCTAGATGTCATTAAGAACATTTGTGATTCATGGGAATAGTGCAGAATATCAACATTAAGAGGAATTGGGAAGAAGCTGATTCTAACCCTCATGGGTGACTTTGTGGGGTTCCAGACTTCAGGGGAGGAACTAACTGCAGATGTGGTGGAAATAGCAACAGCTAGATTAGAAGTGGAGCCTGAAGATGGGATGAATGGCTGGCATCTCAGGATAAAACTTGAACTGATGAGGAGTTGCTTCTATGGATGAACAAAGAGAGTGGTTTCTTGAGATGGAATCTACTCCTGGTGAAGGTGCTGTGAAGAGTGTTGAAATGGCCACAAAGGATTTAGAGTATCACATCAACTTAGCTGATAAAGCAGCAGCAGGTTTTGGGAGGATTGACTCCAGTGTGGAAAGAAATTCTACCTGCCTCAGAGAGATCACTCTTGAAAGGAAGAGTCAGTTGATGTGGTAAACCTCATTGTTGTTTTATTTTAAGAAATTGCCATGCTAGCCTTCAGCAGCCATCACTCTGCTCGGTCGGCAGTCATCCCCAGCGAGGCAGGACCCTCCACCAGCAGAAAGATTGACTCACTGAAAGCTGGGCTAGCATTTTTTAGCAATAAAGTATTTTTAAATCAAGGCATGTACATTGTTTTTTAGACCTAATGCTCTTGCACTTAATAGTCTATATAAGTTTATATGCACCACAATGAAACCAAAAATTCATTTGACTCACTTCATTGCAATATTCCTTTATTGCAGTGGTTTCAAAAGAAAACCCACAATATCTCCAAGGTGTGCCCTATGCCAGTATAGAGACAAGAAGCAAAGCAGAATTAGGATCAGCCGAGAGTAAATCTGAAGTTTGATTGCAGCCATGGCCTTTGACAGAGAAATTTTTTTCTATTGTTTTTGGATGTCCCACAATTAAAGAGTTGTGGGTCCCCTGAATAGGCAGCAGACCATTTCATTCAGGGATGTTCCTCTAAAAATGCTCACTGTCGGCTTTGAAATTTTGAAATTGGTACAACCTTTCCAGAGAACATCTTTCAATACACTTGAAATAGGCTTTGATTCAGCATCCACTTCTGGAAGCATGTTCTGCTGAAAAACACAATTGTTCAAATACACCCCCCACCCATATACACATATACACATTACAGTCATGTTTATAATAGGTAAGAATTTTGAAAAAAATCTAAGTGACCACCAATACGGGAATGATAAAACAAATTGTACCTGTGGACAGGAATAGAACAAGGTAGATCTTATATCAAAAGATGGGAAAGCTACCGTGTTAAGTAAAACAACACAACACAAAACAAAACAAAACCCCAAAGAAGGGTTTGCACCTTTCTGGTAAACTAATAAGAATATGATATTATCATATGTATTAGAAAAAGGGATAGAAGTATATGCTGCAGTATTGGCATTTTTTTTTTCTTCCTGGGATATGGGAGGAATGCTAGGAGATGTTTATTTGTAGTTTTTATATTTTGGTATGGTTTGAATTTCCAGTGAGGCCTGTATTGCTTTTGAAATCATTTGAAACTATGGAGTTTTTGTTTGTTCTTTTAAGAAAAAGGAAGAAGTCTTGAAACCGGTGAGTGCACAGAGAATTTTTCCCATGACTGCTTCCAGAAACTTCAGGTTAGGCTATCCATAACATTGGTCCCAAAGGGGAAGGAAATAGTAAAATGGGGCTGGAAGGTTGAAATGGAAGCTTCTGCTAAGCAGAGAGATGCTCCTTAAGTCAGGAAAGTGAGTGGGCCTGGTAGGCAGCCGATGGCCCCCAGTAATCCCAGCCTCCTGGTATTCACATCCTTCTGTGATCACATCCCCTTTCCTTGAATGTGGAACACACCTCCTGCCTTTCTTCCAATGATAGTTATGGCAAATGAAATGAGAAAAAAAATAACTAAAATGAAACAAAAGAAAAAATCAAAAATTAAAAAAAAACTGATATGACATGAAAAGAAAAAAAAGAATACAGCAAAAGTGACAGGATATCACTCTGAAGATGAGGTAACGAAGCTGTGATTTCCTTCTTGCTGGCGCTCTCTCACACTTGCTCACTTTGTTGAAATCAGCTGCCATGTTTGAGCTACGCTATTGGGAGGCCCACGTGGCCAAGAGGATAGGCTCTGGGCAACTGCCAGTAAGAAACGGAGGCCCTTAGTCCAATCACCTGTGCAAAACTGGTCCTGCCTTACTTGAACTTTGAGATGAGTGTGGCTCCTGGCCCCGCACCTTGATGTAGTCTTGAGAGAGACCCTGAGTCACAGAACCCCTAAGTTGTGCCTGAATTCTTGACCCACAGTAACTGTAAGGTGATAAATACATGTTGCTTTAAGTCTTTACATATTGTGGCAATTTGTTATGAAGCAGTAAGTAGTTAAGTAATATAGTAGGAAAGCTAAGGTGGCCGTTTAGTCCCTTATATGGGGCAGAGGCTTTGAGGGGCTGTAACTTAGTTAATTCTGTATGAGATGGCCACCTTTTAAGACTTTCACCAGAGTTCCTGAATTTTGAAACCAAGGATAGTTCTAGAGGAGGGAGAGAAGACTCAGGGAATGATTGCCTTACCTCCTTTGTTCAAATGTTTCATCCACCGGGGGTCTTCAAGTTGAACAGAAGTATTGTGTCAGCCAGCGTCTAAGATAGCTTCCCGCCATCCATGCCTCCAGGTATGTGTGTCCCTGCCTAGTCCTACAAAGAATCAGAGCTGACTGATGTCACCAGTAGGATACCGTAGACCTGACTGTCTGTGACTTCCAGTGTTACATCACAAGCTCCTGCCTTGTCCACTTGGATAGTTTTCTCTGGTAGAAGCCATAGGTCGTGAGAATATCCAAGAAGAAAGGGCGCACATAGAGAAGAACTGAGGCTTCTTGCCAAGAGCCAGCAAAAAGCTGCCAGCCTTGCAAGGGAGCCACCTTGGAAGCCTATCTCTAGCGTCAGACAAGCCTTGGTATGATTGTAGTTTGTTCTGACATCCGGCTAGAACCTCATGAAAGATTCAAAGCGAAAAACACTATCTAAACTACTACCAAATTCCTGATCCACAGAAACTGTGAGAGGTAATAAATTATTATTTTTGTTTTAGGTTACTGTATGTTAGGATAATTTGTGCTGTTGCAATAAATAATACATTTTTGCTCATTTTTTTGTGGAATGTTTATTTAAATATTTTCTGCACATCTGCTATATATTGAGTCACTGCTAGACATGAGAAAACATGGTGAGCGAAAACAGACACAGTGTCTTCAGTGGACCATTTAGTTGTGATACAGATAATAAAATAATTATATAAATAAATGTAAGTTATAATAGTGCCAAGTGCTACATAGGAAAAGGGCTGTAGTGATTCAGGGCTATGAGGGGGACCCAATTTAGATCAGATGGGGTTAGGAAAGATTTTCCTGAGGAACTAAACTGAGCAAGGAGTTAGGTGATGGGAAGGGGAGGAGAAGAGCATTCCAGGCAGAGGAAGAAGGATGTGCAAAGGCCCTGTGGTAGAGGCAGCATGGCAGAGGGACTGGTGGGAGGCCAGTGTGACTGAGGAGTACCAACTAGGCTGGGATACAGAGGCCAATCCACAGAGTTTTGTGGCCGTACTCAAGAGTTTGGATTTTATATTGAGAATAATGGGAAGCCTTTGAAGCTACTTTCAAGAAGTAGAGAAATGTAATATGGTTGGGATTTTAAAATCTTTCATTTAAAAACATCTCACTGTGTACAGAATGTATTTGGAGAAATCTGTGCAGAGACCAGGGAGAAAGTTGTTTCTAGGCATTGTTCCCATCAAGTAGCAGGTTTTCATTTCTCAAGAACAGTCAGCCTTCTTTTTAGTATTATTTAAAAAGAGCAAGTTATATATAGACAAAAATTTTGGCCTCTCAGAGTCTATGTTCTAAAAAAAAATCAATAATGGCAGGATCTAATAGGATGACATGCAGATATGCAGGATAGCTGGGAAAATCAGAAACAACTCCAGCTAAGACCCAAATCAGTCAGTTAGTATGTAAAGGAAACATAAATAACATTTCTTTAAATCAAATAGTTATGCAAGACATTTGACACTTCTTATTGATTTATGCCCTATAACAACTTATGCTATAAATGACATTGTATTCTCTTTCCAGGTAAATACACAGGCTCAGAAAGGTTAAGTGACTTGAAAGAGGCCACATAGTTTGCAAGGTCTGTTTTTTTTTTCAAAGCAAAAGCTTGTTTTATTATACTAATCACCTAATTTCTTATAAGATGTCATTTATAGTCTGTGTTGTAGAAAGTCTTTTTTATAACTAGACATGTAAATTCTAATTGATCACTGTAATGTACATATTTCTCCAGGCAATATGATTCTCCAAACTAACCTCATTAAAATGGGTACAGTAATACCTAAATTCATTCACTCATCATTCAACAAAAGATAACTGGTTCTTCAATACAATATATGCAGGACCCCAATTATATGCAAGTTGTATGAAATGACCAAAGATAAGTCTTCCATGGACCCTGCTCTAAAAAATTTTATATATGAAATACACATCTATTATTTTGTGAAATAAGAACCCCCTGTTTCTGAGAATTTTTCTCCCTTTATGTTCTATCCACAGTTACAATGAAAGTTTTCATATTAGTGAAGTGTGATCCAGCCTATTCTTCACAGTTGATTTGGTCCAGATACTGATTTTAGACTCAGGCCGGGCCAATCAGAATACTTCCCTGAGACTTTGGAAGTAGAATTGAGAAAGAGATGTCAGTTTTGGTCTGAGTGCCTGAACACCAAGATGGAGAACTTAGGGGGCTTCTGCTGGACATGTTGGTCATTCACTGGTGAAGGGGAGGAAGCGGGTTGGTAATATAAACAAGAACAGAGAAGACATGTAGAGAAATGTAGGCATGAGTTTTAGGTGGTTGACATGTGAAGTTAAGCAGAGTTTTGGTTAATCCTATGTTGTACAGTATCAGGGAGAATCATTTACACTGATTTCCTGTGAGCAGCACTTCCTAGAACATGACAGTGTGACATGAGTGGGGTCCCCTGGGGTTGTGCTATGGGACAGTCCTACTTTGAGTTGGGGAATGGGCCTGCAGACGAAGGCCAGGGCCAGTAAGTCAGGTACTGAGTATAATTGAATGGCATGTGTGCTGCCATTCCAGCCCTCCAGACTCTGCCAGCGTCACTCACTATCCCGGCCCGCCTTCCTGCTGATCCCCAACAGGTCCTACTCAGTGCAGCACTCCAGAGTTACCATCGTGCAGCACATGCCTCACGCGTGTGCTTCCTGGGCCAACAGCTGTAGCCTGTCATGCATAAGTTGCTTTGTCTCGGCCGCAGATGCTTTCCCTCTGGCTAAGCACTGGAATTGCATCCAAATTAAGGAGATCTTTGGCTTTTTATCTGAGGACCGAGAAAACTTGGAACCAGTGTTGCATCACTTAGTGGTACCGTGGTATCAGGTAATTAACTTGCTTTAATTCCAATAGTGAACAGGTTCTAGAATACTAATTGTGTGATTTCTGATCTTAGATAGCCTTCAAGACCACTGAAATGGTTATATTCTTAGAGCTTTTCCCTAACATTCACTCTTGGAGATGTCACTGCTCTCCATCTGATATTGTACTTGACTTTATTCCTTTCTCTGTTCCTTGTTTTCTAAGGAATTGCAAATGTTACTTGTGTGTGTGTCTCTTCCCTGGCATCTAGGTCCTGAAAGATAAGGATTGTATCTTACATACTCTGAGTAGCCCCTAGCACGTAGATAATTTGTTTGAATGACAGTGGAATTATACCTTAACATGTGAAATACTTTGGGTAGCTTTAGCTGTATAACTTAAGAAACATACCCTTAAGTCCTGAGAAAGGCAACCAGTCAATTAGGAGCCATGTGGGTCTTTTGCATGAGGAAAAACTAATCAGTAGGATCCTTAAATTTGGAACAGCAATTGTTAAGAAGAAAAAAACTAAAATGTTCTAAACTTAAAAACAAAAAATATAAAATTTAAGATCATGAAAACAACAAAGGATAAAGGAATTTTTTTTTTTAACTTTAGAGCTGGGAAAACCTTTCCAAGTATGGCTTGAACCCAAAAGCTATAAAAGAAAAGATCAATAAACTCAATTATATTATATATAAAAAACCTTCTTTCTTCATAATAAAAACTAACATAAAGTCAAAAGACAAGTTGTGAGAAAATATTTGACATCCCTATTACACACAGGAGGCTTATATTCTTATATAAATAAAAACATAAAAAGAGCTCCTACAAACCAATAAGAAAGAGACCATTAAATGGGTAAAGGAAATATAGGAAAAACAGAAAATGCAACTGGCTCTTAAACATGGAAAGATCCTCAACCAAACTTAGATGAACAGAAATGTAAATATATGATACCATCTTTTTTTAACCTATAGATTTGCAAAGATAAAAATGTTTCATGACAAACACAAAAGGAGAGTCTTAAGGGATGGGAACAAGGATTCTCCTACATTGCCAGAGGAATTATCACTGACATGACTTCTAGGGAATACACTCTAGCCTCCAATAACTATCAAAATCATAAATGCTCACCCGTTGACCTAAAATACAACTTTTAGGAATTTTTCTATAAATAGGTTTAACATATATGGATCATGCAGCATCACACAGTGTCATTCACTGTAGCATTGTTTGCAATTGTATAACATAAAACACCTAACTCAATAGGAAAATGGCCAGGTAAATACTGGTACATTTATTTACACAACAGAATATTATGCAGTCATAAAAACGACTAAGGAAGTTCTTTGTGTACTGATAGGAAACTATTGCCAAAATACACTGCAATGATAAAAGAAGACACAGAACACTATGCATAGGATGTTAGTATTTATGTAAACAAAGGGGGAAATATATTTGCTTATAAATGCATATGCTATATCTGAAAGGATGCCAATAATTTACTAATATCAGTTGATTGTAAAAAGGGGAACTGGGAGGCACCATGACCATAGAACATCTTTTTTTTGCCTTTTAAATACTAAAACATATGAACAAATTACTTATCTGAAAGTATATGAATAAAAATTAAAATGAACCAAATTGTAAAATCATGGGGCAATGAATAACTAACCTTGTACCTCAGTCATCAAATTGCAAAAAATCTTAATTCAGAGGTACTTGTGGAAACTTGATTCAATTTTGGGATAAACAAAAGGAAACACAATGTTATTCACTGGCACTGTCTGTTTATGGGGTTCATCACCCTAAGAGTCGACATGATTAGAAAATTCTAAGTATAGAGTCAAGAAAGGTGACATAAGTTCATGGATATCATTTAATGAGTTTTACCTTTAAAGGAAGCAGAGTATCAAGACACATCTTTGATCTTAGGGGATGCCACAGAATAACGAAAACTGTTCTGTAAAAATTCCCATCAGCCCGATGTGGGCTGGAAGTCTGTCCCTCAGCCACTTTCTCCGGTGACTTGCAGGGTCACACACTACAAAGGCTGCACCTGCTACCCAGCAGGGCTCTACTGGCCACCTCAGGCTGATAAATTCTCTAGGTCTCCACATGGAAGTGAATTGGATTTGTTTGTGACTGAACTTGACTGGATTTAGGCTATTTGATTCCGAGGAGGATTATTTTACTCTTTGCATAGTTCTTAAATTGTGCTTCTAAAATGTTCTCCCATTCTAGCACCCTAGGACATATGCATATAACTTCAGGGTGTCTTTAGCCTGGTGACTTGACTCAATTAATATTATGCAACCAATAGACATTTGTTAAACATCAACCATGTCAGGGGGTTGTGGAGAGTAAGACATAGTTCCTGTGACTTCAGGAAGGCCATCTAGTCTAGTAGACAGGTCAAGAGAAGGTATCCTGGAGAATGTCAGCTAAATGCTGGGCTGGAAATGACAGGAGTCCTAGAATGTGAGATTGTGGAATTCAGGGGAGTCATGCACTCATCACTTTGAGTTTTATGTATATGGCCTCTAGAAAACTGTTTCATAAAGAAATAAGAGGCGTGAACATAGGTAATTTACATTAATCTTTTATCATCTTTAAACATCCAAGTAACATAAATGATGAAGGAAAACAGAAACGGCACAACGAACGCTGTCCCGTTGCTTGCCATTGGCTCATCATGAACGTGGGGAAGTAGCACCATCTAGAGGCCAGTGAGATGCTGTACCTCTGTGGCCCAGGCCTCGGGAGCTTGATGAGCACTCGAGCGAGGCACCTGTATTTCAGCACCCAGAATGTTCTTACATCGGGCTGAGGTGGAGGTGGGGTGGGGGAAAGGTGCAGGGCAGGAGTATGGACAGAAGCAGCCTTGTTTTAGAGCTCCCTTTCTAAAATGTCCAGAGCCCAACTGATTTGCCTTCTCATTGGGCTTAGCTTCCCATTTCCAATTACTTTGGTGCTCTTTTGTTCTTTTCCATCTGTAAAATGAAGTTATCTGTAAATCTAAAGTGGTCATAAAATCTAAAGGGAAAATAATGTGTTTAAGAAAGGACCTTAGATTTTGGGTTATCTGCTCATTTGTTGGCCAAGGCAACCTAAGGAAGTTTTAAAAACCAGCAATTTCACAGTTTAGAAATAAGCAATTGAAACATTTTGAGTCAGTTGGAGAATTGGGTGGGTGGAAGTCATAACCCAATTTGCCTAAGAACCATGTTATTTAATTAGTAAAGTGACTGTGAGGGCCACGGCATGAGCTCAAGATAAACCAGTAGGAGGCAGGAGTCGGGAGGAAAGAGAAAGAAGGCAGGCAGCAAATGCAGGGGCAGAAGACAGAAAAGATAGAGATGAAAAAACTAGGGAAAGGCAAGACTACAAGGCAAACGAAAACAAGAAATGGAAAGGACAGAGGCGGGCGACAGTGAGTCAGAACTCAACCTGAATCCACACAAATCCAACCAAAGGCCGGCTGGCACTTGACGGTGCCCCGTACAGGAGCAGTCGAGTATTTATCATCGGGCTGCTGCCTGGTGAATGCTACCTTGGCTCTTTATCCAAGCAGGTTTATGATTTTGATCCCAGTTTCCTCAATCCCAGAGTTATCGCAGGAGTCTCCCATTTCCCAGGATTTTCCACAGCAAAAACTGGCTTTGAAACCAGAATGTGAGGGCACTCCAAAAGTGTGGACAGAGAAAAAGCTTCCAATCTGGGGTGCCTCCAAATGGGAGCCCTATGCACTTACAATGAAGGTGGCCAAAGTGATTCTTAGGAATTTCATTAAGCAAAAAATTTATGGCCAATAATCTGTGGAGCTTGGTTAATCCAATGAGATTGCAGCCCTGGTTCTTGCAAAATGGAATTACTACAAAACAAATGAAAGTAGAAGTTTATTAGTTAAAATACATCATGTATGAAAACATGGAGAACAGGTAATCTATTAAAAATATTAAACTGTGTGCTAAGAGAAGCCCCATCTTAGCCCCTTTTTTCTAGCAGCGCTACATATGTTATGGGTATTGACCTCTAACCTCACAATTTAAAAATCATCAAAAGGCAAGTAAAACTCCCAGTGGAAAAATAGCTATGTTCTGTGTGCTGCTGAGGATGCCTTCAGTTGTACCACCTCTACAAGTCTTCCGACTGCTCCGTCTGTCAACTTTTGCCTCTGGGGGGCTCCTGAGTGGATTTTACCACTCAAAAGTAACCCCCAAGCATCAAGCTTTGAGATTTCTAGAGAAAGTTCCAATACTCATCTGTCCTGGAAATTCTGTATTCCTCAGGCATCAGATTTGGTAAGAAATGTGGTATTACCTTGAAGTCAGTCAGATGCGAGTTGGAATTCTGGCCTGGCACCTACAAACTGTGTGGTCTTTCATATACTCTAAGCTTCAGTTCTGAAGATAAAATACATGAGGGGACTGACATATTAAGAACTCAGGAAAAGGTTGGCTTTTGGGTTTCAGTCCTTCTGTTCACTAAGAATCTCACTTTGGAAATAAAAAGCCTTATCACTACCACATGCTTGGGGTACTATTTGGTTTCCTGCTATTTGTGTTCTGTTATAGTTCATATATTTCTTAAACTTGTGTAACTCTGAGCCACATGGACCTAGGCAGGAATACTGATGTTTCAACGCTAACAAGCAACTTTTAATGAATTCATTCTCTAAACACAACTGATATTTAGGCAATTGCCAAAAATATTTAAAGCACAAATCTTTTATTTTTATTTTTAATTTTATTTCGGTATTGTTAATGTACAATTACTTGAACATTATGGTTGCTAGACTCCTATTATCAAGTCCCCCCCACATACCCCATTAGTCACTGTCCATCAGCATAGTAAGATGCTATAGGATCATTGCCTTGTCTTCTCTGTATATACTGCCTTTCCCATGTCCCCCCCCCGCTACATTATATGTACTAACCATAATGCCCCTTTTCCCCCCCTTATCCCTCCCTTCCCACCCATCCTCCCCAGTCCCTTTTCCCTTGGTAACTGTTAGTCCATTCTTGGGTTCTGTGAGTCTGCTGCTGTTTTGTTCCTTCAGTTTTTGCTTTGTTCTTATGCTGCACAGATGAGTGAATCATTTGGCACTTGTCTTTCTCCGCCTGGCTTATTTCACTGAGCATAATACCCTCTAGCTCCATCCATGTTGTTGCAAATGGTAGGATTTGTTTTCTTCTTATGGCTGAATCATATTTCATTGAAAGCACAAAATGTTTAACACCTGCTTTTTAAGTGAAGCTTTATGACTAACTTACGATGCTTTCCCTCTTAAAAATTTTAATTTTCCCACTTTTTTACTATTACAAAAAGGATAAGACTAAGTGACCATCAATGTCTATTTCAGCTAAAAAAAGAATGATTTTCTGTAATCTCATGACTTTCTTGAATCTCCCATGGACATACATGTTATCAAAGCCTAATCCTCTTAATAACTGTCTAGAACTTTGCTAAAAACATTAAAACTGTTAAGAACAGCAACAACTTAAAGCTACTTCAACTTTCTTTTCTTTCAGCTCTGTCCATGTCAGTTGGACTAGTCCATTCTGCCCCTCGCAAGGTCTAGTTCAGATTGATCAGTTTCTTTTGACTCCACCCACTAGGATTTTGCTGTTATCCCAACACTAACTGCATTTACAGTCACATACAATACTATAGGAATTAATTTTTAAAGTACTTAAATCTTTTCAATTAGGCTGAAAGCAACTTGTGAACAAGGTCCAGACACTTCTCTTCTACTATCTCCTTCATCATTCTGAGGAAACACAGTAAATGTTTAAAAAGTAAATATTTGGTTAACTTACACCATCCACAGATTGATTTCACCCGTGTTGATGCATTTCCTTAAGATATCGTCATACTAAGTACGACTGTTACTTAAATGGTGCTGTTACCTAATGACCAAAAAAAGGGCATGTGTACCACTTTAAAGTGGCAAAAACATTACTAAAATGGCTAACACGAAACGAACAATAAAACCACTAAGATTCAAGTAGAAGGGAAAGGGTGGTAAAGAACCACTTTTGTATCAAAAGTGCCCCTTAGTATCAATATCCTTTTTCCCCAACTCATCCTATCACCCCCCCCTTTCCACAGACAATATTATTTCATGGTCAGTTCCACAGACACCCTGGGGTGCCATTTAGCCAAAATGCAATCATCAGTTGAACCAGTTGTTTCCAGCTGGCATCTATTCTCTGTCCCTATGCTGCACTAATTCTTAAAATATTTTATTCTCCCCTCAGTAAAGCTGATAGACTTGACAGATTTTGAACACACCTATTCTTGACTATAAAATATGAAGTCCAGATTTTTCCCAGCGTGACAGTTGTGAAAGTGATGTTAAAGATTTTATGAGAAAGTACTGGAGAATCACTTTTGTTTTCATCTTAAAGTTTCTAAGTGCTTATTCTCTAACTACATGACTGACTACTTCTATTACCTATTGCTTAGATTCTCTAATTCACAGCCCTCTGAACTGCCTCTAAGTTTCTAAAGCCAGGAATCTGGTCAGGTGCAGTGGGAAAGCAAACAGAGGCTACTGTGAGTAGGTAAGGGAAAGAGATTTGAGTGTAAGAAAGTGTTTAGAAGCTGGAATAAATGACCATAGCTGCCAGGCTAATTTGCACATTCTAGTCTAGGTTTCTGGGCAGTGATTCTAGAAGAGTTCAGTTGGGATCCTGAGGGCTACGGATGACTCCAAAGGCTTCATGCTCTAACATCATTAATGACTCTATTCTTCACTACTTTTTATTTAAATAGTTTTATAAACCCTTTGCACCAAATTAGTAAAACAGGAACTCTTTCCTCTTAATTAACTACACATTCGTAAATATTA
The DNA here is from genome assembly GCF_040802235.1 of Manis javanica. Classification (NCBI taxonomy): domain Eukaryota; kingdom Metazoa; phylum Chordata; class Mammalia; order Pholidota; family Manidae; genus Manis; species Manis javanica. Next base: position 91,485,039 of record NC_133166.1, read on the forward strand.
AAAGAAGGGTTACACAAATGAATTATTCAACACTGACATTTTATTTTCTGAACATTGTTTTTACAAAACAAAAAGCAGGTATCAAAAACAGCAGAGTTTATAGAATTTTTGCACCAGTGTTCACATAAGTCAGTGATATGAAACTGGTGTCCAATGCAAATACTAAGCAGGCTGGTTTCCCTCTTGGTCATATGCATTCAGGTGGTTTGTTTTGGAGCTAATGAATAGCTACTTTTTATAAGCACCGCTCGATTTTTGAGAACCGATTTGGTTTGTCCAACGAAGTAAACACTTTATGCTGTGTGGCATTTTCTTTTTTTAAAAAAAACACTGAGCTAAAATACAGGACATGTAATGTGTTTGGATCTGAACCAAATCTTTTGAGATCCCAATTACCCTGAAGAACACTGGAGACATTTATAGGGCATATTCAATACTAGTTACACACCTCATAATGGCTAAGGCAGTGGCCGTATTTCTCAAGAAAATAGCATTTCATTAAGAGGCTGCCCAGAGTTTGAACAACATCATCATTTCTACATCTTTTCTGATTTGGAGTAGTTTCCCCAAATGGGGCCATATTATTGGAACAAGAGTTTTATGCTAATACCAAACAGGCTCTGGTAATTTTGTAGATACACTTGTGTAGAGCAAGACTCCTTGCTCTGGACCCTGGGTGACCACATAGAAATCAAGAGGCCATGATTACTGGATGCTGAATAAAAGAAGCATACTTAAATGCACATCATCTGGAGGCAAGCAGAAACAAAGCTGGAATGTGGTAGTGGTGTTCACTCACCACTTGTTTCAGAAACATATTTTACTTAAATAAGGGAAGTTGGTCCAGTTTTGCAATGTTAATAGCTGCCAGTCTCTCATACATATTTTTTATAAAGATCACTTCCTGGCTAGCAAAGTTAGGAAACTGGCCTCAAATCTCTCACGGTTAGTCAAAAATGAAACAACAAAAACTTGAAACAGAAAACAAAACACCTGAAAAAATAAAACAAACAATGGCCAATAGGGGTTAAAAATTGCACAATTACATTTGAACGTAAATTATACTATATACAGATTGGTATACACGTGACTGATATAGTTTTTGAAAGCATGAAAACGCTCCTCCTGAAACATGTCCTCTACATTATCCCAATTTTCATTACAGGAAAACTGATATGCAATTTTCTTTAGTTACGAAAAAGGAAGCGAGAAGGCAAAGCTGAGAGAAATGGATGCTACCCAAAGGGCAGCGGGAGCATTTGGTTGTTTTGGTCTTTGTACCAGCAACTCCTACACCCGCAGGAGGTATCCAGTTCCTGCTGGGCTACACGGTTTTCCTTGCAGTCAAGACTCTAACAATGGACCCCACTCCTCCAGCAGCAAGTGCCTAAAAACAAACCAAAATGTAAATGCTGACAGAATCATAAAGGGCCAATTCATTTTTCTTCAGGAAGGAACGTGTGCAACTATCGATCCTGAATTCACTAATTTTCATACATATTTCTTGAGCACCTATTATATATGACCCAGGCACTGTTCCTGGCACTGGGGATACAGTAATAAACAAAACCTTCAGAGTCCCTACCCTCATGTGCTTACAGATCTGTAGCACAACGTTCTTAGAAAAGGTGCTCAAATATAAATTCAGGACATCCATTCTGTGCTCTTATTCTCAGCACTGCCAAGAAGAAATTCAAACTGGGATCAACCATCCCAATTCCATTTACATTAGTCAGAGTTGGTCAAATTTTCTTTCCTCAAAGCTAAGAATGTTTTATTTAATAGTTAAGGACTTAGAAACTTTAACTCTGACGTCACCTTGAAGAATTGGAAGTCATGATTCAGTATTAGGAATTTGGAGCTTTGTGTTGGAAAAACCTGTGTAAGGGGTACCATGCTAAATCCTGGGGATACAAAGGGAACAAATACAGCATCTTCTGGTCTACAGGGAAGAGACAGACTTATACACAGATCACTCCAATATACCATAATGAAATGACAGAGCAATGCTCTGAGTGATATAAAAGCACAAAAGATGGACACATACCCAACCTGAAAGCATAGAGGAATGTGGAATGGTCAGGAAAGACTTCCTGGAGAAAATGACACATTAAATGGACAAGCAGGTGACAGACTGACATAAAAAGGTAAAGAGGCACTCAGGCAGAGAAATCCTGAGCAACAGTATAGAGTATACCGGGAAACATGGTGTATTCAGGGAAAACACATTATTATGCTCACTGCTGGAGTATAAGACCAACATGGAAGATGAAGCGGGACTTGGGAAATGGACTTCTGATAACAGCAGTTTTGGATTTTAGAGAGAACATTCGGGTGATGGGGTGGGGAACAAATTTGAGGGAGACACAACTGGTAGCCAGGAGACCAGTTTAGGAAGTTATAGCAACAGACTGGGAGAGATACTAATAACAGCTGCATTAGAGATGAAGCTCAGTGGATGATCTGGGAATTGTTCAGGAGGTAAGACTGGCAAAAATCGGTGAGTGATGTTAGGAAGAAATGAAGACAACATGTGCCTCAGTTTCCCTGGCACTGGGGATACAGTAATAAACAAAACCTTCAGGCAATAACAGCAAGTTTTCTACTAGTTTTATGAGGATTGAGTTAATATTTATAAAGTGCTTGGAATATAGTAAGTGCCCAATCAGTGTTTACTGTGATCCTGAGGCTATTCTGGAAGTCGGTCGCTTAGGTTTTAAAGCTGGCACTTCATCTGTCAATTGAGGATGATTAAGATGTTTATATCCTTTGTAGGGTTGCTATAAGGATTAAATGAAACATAAACTATAGTAGAGCGACTGGTAAACAGAAAGTGTTCCATGAATAGAATAACCATGCAAATTATTCTCCAAATTGGTACACTCTAGAGCAAAAGGGAACTGCTCATAATTATGTTGGGACAACAGGCATAAACTGGGGCTGTTTTAGGAAACTGGGCAGTATGGTGACCCTATCCACAAATGTTAGCTCTTTTTATTTAAAAGCGTAAGAGGGATAAAGTGGCCTGACGAAGGCTAAACCGAATTTTACTACCTATTCTTTTCTGAGTCTGTATTTTCACTCAGATACACACACAATTGCTTCTGAAACACTGAATTTTGGGAATTATTAAGACGTCAGAGAACACACCCCTTACCTATGGTTGGGTCTATTTTAAGACTAGATTAAGTTTATACCAGAATAATACGAGAGTTGGATATTAAAGAATACTTTACCAAGTTTTTACCTAAAGCTAAGAATTTCCCTTAGCCATCTTTTTTTTGGATGGATAGTGTACTGGCATCTGCTTATGTTGCAAAATAAAATGCATGAAAACAGAAAAAAAATTTAATTCTGGAGCTCACCTCAATTTCTTGTTTTAAATTGTGGTTAAACATGTAACGTGAAATTTGCCATTTTAACCATCACTAAATGTACAGTTAAGTGGCATTAATTACATTCACAATATTGTACAGCCATCACCACTATCTATTTCCAATACATTTCCATCACCTCCAACAGAAACTCTGTACCCATTAAGCAATAACTCTTCTCTCTTCTCCCTCGCCCCTGAAACCTAATCTCTATCTTTATGCATTTGCCTATTGTAGGTATTTTATATAAGTGGAATCACACAGTATTTGTCATTGGTGGCTGGCTTATTTTACTTTGCATAGTGTTTTCAAGGCTCATTCATGCTGTAGCATGTATCAGAACTTCCTTTTTTTGGTTGAGTAATATTCCATTGTGTGTATGTACCACTTTTACCTGTTCACCAGTCAATAGGCATTTGGGTTGTTTACACCTTTTGGCCATCATCAAAGTTTTGATTTAGTTCAAAGTTCATGATTATGTTAAATGAACAATAATCATTACAGAATCAGTGTTATATGTGTTGTAAATCAGAATCTCTTTAGACCCAGGTGAGTGAGCATATATCTAAACTTTGACTTGCATGCATTTGATTTGTAGTAACAATGACGTATAACCAAGAAGTCAAACTAGTTATTTAGGTAAGAGAGGATGTCATTGTTATAAAGGAATCAGTCATACAGATTTATAATTCATAACTTACCTTTTCATGCCACTGCAATAACACAGCACTGCTATTGTCAGAGGGGCTCTCAAAGCCTTTATAAATATACTTCATGAGGAGATCCACACCATTCTTGTCCAGGGATTGAACTGCCTTTTCAATGTCATTAGCTTTAAAAGAGATGAGCACCTTCAAGACAATGCTGCCTGCTCGGTCCTAAGGGTAAATACATAACAGAACAGGTGTGTGGGGTTACAGTTTTAGGAAGGCCACACTGCGAGGGTGACATCTGAGTAAAGACCCAAAGGACCTCAAAGAGGAAACCTTGGGGGTAGCTGAGGTTATTCTGACAGAGGAATGAACAAGTGATGTCACTGTGAGTTCAAGGAACAGCAAAAAGACCCAAGGCGGCCGAAGCAGAGTGTACATTAGCAGGGCAGACGTCGCAGAGGGAGCAGGAAGACAGGGCACGTGCGCCACGCAGGCCACGGTGAGAGCTCTGGCTGGCGCTCAGAGAAAGGGAAGATGTTGAAACATTCTGGGAACACTGAGAAAAATCTAACTTAGACTTTAACAGGATCACTTTGGCGGCCAATGATGAGAATAAACTGGGGGTTTGGGGGCAGGGGACAAGGGAGAAGCAGGTAGACCAGTTAGGAAGTTATTGCAATAATATGTAGGTTGGTTTTGGCTAGCTTGGTGGCGGTCAGCAGTGGACAGATTTTTTATTTGAAGGCAGAGCTGGAAGGATCTGCTTACAAATAGATGTGATAATTTACCAATTTAATAAATCAGTATTTAAATTTTACTTCTTGACCTTGAAAATACCCCAACAAGGAAAACTGAATTACAGTCCTACATTGAACCACCTGTCAGAAATACTAATGAATAAAAATTTAAGTTTTTCAAGAAAACTTACTTTTATATCTATACTCAAGTGATTACAGATCTAAGATACTGTGATCTTCATTTGTAATCTTTTTTCTTTGATAAAAGGCTGCTCCAATAGCAGAGTTATTTTTTTACCCGTCAACACTTAATTTACCCTTCTGACAATTTGGTTCTCCTTCTGTTCAAGACAAAGTGACACCTTTGGCATTCCTACTGGTCAGGAACTTATGGAATGTTTTTACCACCTGTTGTTATCTCTATTTTAAAGACCATGCAATTACCCAATTTAGAAAATAACCTTGTATCTAGAGCTATATAATCTTCCACCCACAAACTGTGATAAAAAACCACCTATGTAAAAACAGAAGGTGGTAAAATTGAAATTTCAATGACGTTCCTCAGAACTTTTAAAAACCAAAGAAATTTTTCCTCTTGTAAAAAGTTATGTTGCCTAGAGAGTTATTATGCATTTACTTACGTTATTTCTACTACTCATTTACAGCGATTCTTGGGGCTCCTAGGATATCTGAATAGCTACGTTGCGACCAATGCTCTGGGCTTCATTTTAAACAGTAAGTAAATAGGCTCTTAAGAATTACTGAAAGACTGCTGCAGGGCACAGAAATCACAGAACCTTTCTGAAGGGCAAATGGCAGTATCACGTGTATTAAATGCCTTAAAAATGTGCTTTCTAATGATTCACTTCTAGGAATTTATTCAAAGGAAATAATATAAGAGTTTATCAGAAACTGTTCATTTTAGTGCTGTTTACATGAATACAAGGACAATAATCTAAATATATGACAAAAGCATTTTGGTATGTATAAACTGCAGTACATGTATATGCAGCCATTAGAAAAGATGTTTTTAGAAAAATAACCTTACTGCCAAGGACAGACATTCATGTAAACTGCTGAAAAAGTAGGCTATAAAATTCCATTTTTATTAAAAAAGTAAACCACTCACAGAAAAATCGTAAGCATATATAACACCAGAAATAATTATTCTCTGGGTGATGGGATTATGGATGATTAGCTTTTTATCCCCTAACATCTCTGAGTTCTCTGCAATAAATATTTAATACTTGTTTAATTTTAAAAGACCTTTAGCAAGTATAATCTGTTTATTTTGTATAAGTTTTACTTACTCTTCAAGCCTCTGCTCAAATTCAACCTAAGTGGCCTCCTCTAAAAACACAAAAATGATCTGTTATTTGAACTTAGTGTCTCCACACAGCACTATGACTGCTCAGTGTTAAAGTGCTACTTTTCATATGTAAATCTTTACCTAACTACACTGTAAGCTCTTCCATGTCAAAGAGAGTAAATAGTTAAAATACTTGTTGATTTGGTGACACTACAGAAGATTTCGGTATGCATGTTAAGACAGCAGAGACTGGTGTTCTCTGTGACTCACCTTCACCGCCTGACTCTTGGTGTTGATAGGGGGGTTTTTCAGAGCTGCCTGTAGGGCAGCTGTCATGTTTCCTGTGATAGAGGTTAAGGAGATACCAGCAAAAGGCAGCCCTCAGGAAAAATGGTAACTGCCAGGAACCATTAGTTCTTAAGACATGACTTCATGCACAGAATGAAAAATTACTATGGTCCCTATGTTCAATATTGAAAAAATTCAACACGTTGGTTTCAAGGGTGTCAATCAAGGTAAAATACTGAAAACAGAACATAATAAAGCAAAGATGGTTTCATCGTTGGTCCTAATTATTAAATGAAGAACTTGATAACCTTTCATTTTCCCATAAGATACCTGCAAATATTATCCAGAGTGGTATTTTAAAAACTCTAAAATACAGTATTAGAATTCTCATACCCCAGGTGAAACAGCTTATCCTCAACCAAAATGTTTATCCAACTGGAAAAATAAAGACCAAACTTTTACTTCAATTATATTCTACATTAATTGAAACACTGGTAGATTACTCTAGCCATCTGAATAATATAGTCATCTCTCAATACTGATGAAAAGAGGCATTTTAAAAGATATAATAATGACCCTTAGGTGGCAGCTTCATTTTTGTGTTTTGGGTTAGTTCCTCTCCTGTTTGAATGAAGGTTATTCAAATTGTCTTACGCCATATCTATTATCTGTAGTCCATTTGAAAGCACCAGTTAGTTAGCAAATAGAGACAAGGAAAGCCAATCAGACTGTCAGAATGTAGTCATTCCCCTAAAAGGAAAACCACACAGAATTTACTTGTTCCTCCATCTGCAGCGCCTGAGCAGGAAGGGCTTCTCTCTTCTGGTGGTAACAAGAGTAAGGAGACGATTATCTTACATTTTCAGATGAACTGATTAAATATCAGATCTATTATATGGATACAGAAGCACCATTTTAAGAGTCATCACACATTACCTAATATGTTAGTTTTACAAAACACTGATCCATCACAATGAATGCTTTTAGACAGAATAATGTTCACCACGGGTCATGAAGAAAAAAGGTTTGACAGAAGAAAACGTATGGTTGGTGCTAAGCTGTTATTTTTAGGCCTTAGTGGACTTCTAGAGAAGCTTGTCTTTTGTAGACTGGCTCATTTTTAAGATGCAAAAAGTTTACATATTTATGTAATGCAAAAGAGTAACAGCTCATTTTGAAAATGCAGAAATCAAAGAAACAGCTGTATGTTGATAAATGTTTGACGCTGTATTTTAGGTGCCTTTAAGACCAAATATAGTTGCTACCAAATATTTTCACTCATATACTTTCCCATTATAACTTAATAGGACGTTGACGAAGAACGAGTTTAAAGCACCTAATCTTATAAATACGCCCAAGATTATAAATGAGTGAATCTGTTATTGCAACATTTACATCGTTTTAAAAAAAAGATCTGATGCAAATGATGTTATGAATATTCAAATATGCAAAAATCAAACTCAAACTGACAACCACATTTAAATTAAAATGGAAACGATTTGTGGATTACAAAAATGATTCTGCTTTGTACAAGTGACTCATCTTCTATTTTATTCATTGGGGTTTATTTTAAATATTTCCAGGGATTCTCCTTATGAATTCCCCGTCTTCTTTCTAGTGTCCTTTGCTTAGCAGGTGAAAGGTTTCAAGCTTCCCTTTCTGGAGTTTCGGTTGTTTTGTACTCACTCCCCTTCACCCGATTAACAAATGCTGTGTGCAACCTATATTTTGCCAAGCCCTTTTCTCGGGGGAAGCCCACGGGCTGAAAGGACAGAGGGCCTCAACTCTGCAAAGTGTGTCCGTCTCTCCCGGCAAGGAATAAACTATCTTAAAGCTACCAAACACAACCAAAACAAAATCACTAAAGAAAATCGTCCAATCCTCCCAAGCACATATTTCTGGAGTTAATGGGACCCTAGTATAGATACCGTTCTGGGGAGGAAACCTTAAACGCCCTGCACCAGATGCCTCCCCCAGCGCCGCGAGGGCGCGGTCGGCACAGCCAGTTCCTGGGAGGCAGAACTCCGGGCGCAACCTGAGGAATCGGGGGCGTGGAGGGCGCGCTAGGAAGGGCAAGTTCCCGAGGGCGCAACCCTGAGGCCTCAGGGAGACGGGGTCGGAAATCGGGGAGCCCCCTGCCCTCTCAGGAAGCGGCACCCCGCAGAGACGGGTTCGAGCCGAGGGCTGCTGGGGGCAGCTCCGCGCCGGCCCCGGGAGTAGCCCGTTCCGCCCGGTCAACCCAGAGGCGGCGGCGGCCAGAATCCAAGGATATTGCCGCAGGCAGGAGTCCACCTCGCCCTCATCGGGCCCGGCCTGCCCATCGCCCGTGTCCTCCTCGTCCACGAACTTGTTCTCGTCGTACTCATCCACGTCCACCTTCCGGAACCGGGCCGACGACACCGTGTTCTTCGACATCCCGGATCCGGACCGGCAGCGAAGGCCTCCTCTGGGTGCGCCTCTTCCTCAGTACAGCCCAGCCCGGCAGGAGCCCGCAGCCCGGGGCCCTCACTTCCCTCTTCCGCTCTGGGGCGTCGCCTGCAATCGGGGCTCGGGCTGTTCTGGGCGTGCGCGCTCGCCGCGCTCCTCCTTCCGCGAGCCAGCTCAGCTCCAGCCACCCACACCGCCCCGTCGCTTCCCCCGGGAGCGCGAACGAGCGAGAGCGCGCGCCGGACGCAGTGCGCATGCGCAAACTCTCCGCAGAGGGGCGGGGCGGAGCGAAGAAGGCGGGGGCGGGAGGAGGCGGGGCAGAAGGGAGGGCGGAAAGGGGTGCCGCGGCAGAGGTAAGACGCAATTGGTTGTCCGGGCGCCTCACGTGGTCCCCGGGGTTTCCATAGAAACGCTTCTCTGCGGTCCGGTCTACGGGGGTCTTAGGTTGGCGGCGATGGGCACTGGGGGCGGGTGGCCGTGCCTTTTGCTGCCGCCACCAGCGACCTGTCATCGAGGACCTGTATGAGGTCCGGCTGACCCGGACTTACCTGTGGGGTGCGATGGACTGGTCGCCGGACCAAGTGCCCTGCAGTCGGCAGGAGTATGGGGCGGAGTGATGCACGCGGGCGTCTAGCGTCTTTCTACTTGTCAGAGAATCACTTCGGACAGTGCGCCGGTGGCTTGCTTTCTCGAGCCCAGAACCCTTTCCAGGGTTGGAACTACCCCGCGTGGCCAGTGGGAGGTCCCCAAGGACGGAGTCGAAAGGTCATATCTATCAGTGCTGTGTGACAGCATAGCGACCGCAGCTGCAGAACCTGAACTAGGTATTAAATCCACTGGGAGGGGCGGGAGGTGTCTGGGCAGGGACTGGGGTCGGGTGGCAAAACTAGGGTGAACCTGTGGAATTTGGGGTAGGGTCAATCATTAACATCTTAAAATAAGTGTTGTTTGGAACAAGAATGCTGGAAAAGGTAAGGGCGAGTTCTGCTCTCTGGTGCTAAGGGGAAGCACAATGTGTGAGGATTAATAGAAACCAGACCTTAAAGATTTATATTTGTGATTTAAGATTTATATGATTATCCGAGGCCAGCTTTTTGCTGTATCTGACATCTACATGTCTGAGAGCAAAGCTCTTATTGAGGAGGCAAAGGCATTAAGCCTAAGGAAATGGGAGCTGTGCTGTGTGTATAACACTGAGCTATACCTATTTGCAGAATAAAATTAACCTGGGCATTGACTGGATATTGCTTAGATGGCTGTATGGTTTCCTGACATCCTAGTAGGTCTAGTTTGATTCCACCTCTAGAATAAGGCCGTTTGTTGCCCTGTTAAGTACCCCAATCCTTGGTTTCTGGTACTATATTAAAAAGAGCTTTGGACTTAGAATCAGAAATCCTGGCTTGAGGCTTGACTCTTCCACTCATAATCTGTTTGATTGAGGCATGCCACTTAAAATTCTGAATCTGAGGCTCCTCATTGCTAAAGTGGGACCAATAATGTGTACTTCACAAGATTGTTCTGAGGATTAAATACAGGAAAGTGCTTGGAAGACCAAAATTCAATGTAAACGTAAAAAGCATGTTACCTGTACTGTCAATTTTGGCACTAGTTTATAAATTGCTTAAAGATACACAGTGTCTTATCTTGCCCCTGGAAGAGATGGAATGATTCTAGAGGGCAAAAACTATCTTATAATTCTTTTGAATGTTTCTTTACATCTGACATAAAGCTAAGCATGTGGAAGGTACTCAATGCATTCAGGTACTCGGTTATTCATTGATGAATTGATAAAATGTGGAAGCCAATACAGTGTGAGAGTTACACTGAGAAGAAGAAATCAGTAAGAAGAGGGAGGTCTCAAAAACAAACCTTTGTTGGACTTACATGTATACATATATGTGCACATATATATATATAGAGAGAGACAAAGTTCCCTCATAAATGAAACGCATTCTTTTTTCTTGGGAGGAAGAAGCATTTATGGCATTTTTCTTTTCCTAATTGAATTACCCTTCTAGAAGATACATCATTTAGGTGATAGCAGTGGTAGTTATTTATTTTAAAAAGTCATATACTGAAGTATTAGGTCATTACTATGGTGAATGGCATTATATAACAGAATAAAGATTTGTTTCAACTTTTTTTCTCAGTTTCAATCTTTAGCTGACTTTAATAAGAGCTAAACAATATACATGTTTAGGTACTAATGATGATTGTACTTTTTGTTCTTCTAAATAAAGATTTTCTTTGAAGAGAAAATTGAGCATTAGAAACAAACACTATTGAGAACAGTGGAAACAAGGATTCAGAGCTAATACACCCTGCTTTTACATCTCTATTGTTTCACATTAGGTCTTATTTAGGAAATTTTTTTTTCTCCTGTTTTAGAACTGAAAAAAATCTCAGGGTAGAGATGAACTTAAGGGAATAGTGAGGGGAATTTAAAAAATTGAGTTGCTCAAGGGTATAATTGTTCTGATTGCTTAGAATTTTGCTCTGTATATTAAATGTGTTAAATATAATTCTCAGTGGCATAATGCATATTACATTTGAGATGTAATAATGTGAAAAATGTCCTTTCCAATGCTGCATTTTTTATCGTCTCACAAGGCTTAGCACCTAGTATATAGTAGGTACTCAACACGTTTCTATGCAATGAATTAATAATTAGATAAATTAATTTTGGAATCATATTTAGAGATGAGTATTTTTTAATGACACATTAACTACACCCCTACTCCCTTTAATTAATAGGTAAATCTTTATAAAACTTTAGGGAAATGTGTGTGTGTGTGAAACCTGTCCTCAATTATCTTTTGATTAGAAAACATACATTATTCCATTTTCTTGCAAACTACAAATTTTTTATGTTAATCATGGTATTTAATTTAGGTAATACTGTTCTCCCTATTTTAATTTTCATAATGAGTGCTTATCCCTGAAATAAGGGCTCCATAAGGTTTTAATACATTTTGTTTATTGTGCAAATAACCTGGTTTGGTTCAGTATTAAAGTTAGACTGAATCGAATTTTCTCAAGGTTAATGCTGCATAATAGTATGTAGCGCCTTCATATTTTCTGTGGTGATACAGAGAGTGAAGGATCTTTTAGTTAGAAAGGATTTTGATAAAACTACCTATAGTAGGTCTTCCTTTTCAGTCAAGTATTCTAGTTATTATATACATCTTTTCTCCAGACTTGCCACTAAATACTTAACAAACACATTGACTCCAGCAGTATGGCACTATTGTTTTTATTATTTGAAGTGGAAGTGAATTTAGTGTTAATCAAATATGCCAAGCATGTATTATAAATATAAAACAAATAAGAAAATTTCATTTATGGAAAATTCATGGTAATGATGCCTTAATAGCACTGTTCTCTAGTAAAGTAATTACTACAATATAAAAAGATTTTTTTAGCATTTACTCATAGACTATGTTACAGTTTAATGCTTGCACTTAATACCCAAATGATCTGGTTCTGTGTTGAAACCACCAGACTTCAAGACCTCAAGTTTTTTCTTGTGATTAATTTTACATAACTTTATGATTATACACTGAAGTAGATAGGGTGAACAGTTTTACAATGGGATCTTTATTTACTTATATGTTAGTACTTCAAAGATTAAAACATTTAATCTGTACTCTTGTCTCAGGAAAAACATTTAGTGCTTAATGAAAGAATAAACTTTGTGTGTTAAACACTATGGTGAATGGGACTCCTTTTCTATTTAATTTTTTTTACCTATAGTTTCATAGATAATAAGAAAACTGTGGGTTTTTAAATTTATTTATTCTGTATTCTTTCTCATTACTGTAACCTTTTTAATGCTAGCTGTTTTTTAAGGTTACTTTTTTTGTCACAGTATACATTCATAATATTTGAGATAATAATCTTCATCTTCTCTGCCAATATTTATATCACCTTTTATTTACTTACTGCACTATCTAGACTCTTTAAAACAGTGTTGAAAAATTGGGTGATAGGCTTCTCTTCTTTGTTTCTATTTTAATGGAAATCTCTTTGCTATTTTATCAGTTTATATTGCCTATTGCTTTTTGATTGTTAGGAGTAACTACTGAAATAATCAAATGCTTTTTGGGGGATCTAATGATAAAAAGCTTTTAATTTTTGTTTTCTTAATTTATGAATATAGTGAATTATATGTATTTTTCTGTGCTGAACCATTCCCACATTTCTAGAGTAAACTCTGGTTACAGTTTTAATTAGTTGCTACATTTGATTAGTTTATATTTTGTTTACATGATTTCAGAATCTATATGTATAAGTAAGATAGGTCCATAGTTTTATTTCTTTGTGCTATCTCTGTCTGGTTTTGATATTATAGTTAGTCTAGCTTTGTAGGAAGAATTGAGAAAATTCTCTTCCTTTTTTCTGTGCTCTGGAATTGGTTTGAATAATAGAAAATACCATGCTATTTTTTCTTTGAAAATTATGGAATGTGCCTCCAGAATTATCTGGACATGCTCCCATTTATAGAAGCAGATCTTTAATCATTTTTATCTTCTGTGGTTATTGACTTATTTGGTTTTCTTTATCTTTTGAGTCAATTTTAGAATTTGCATTTTCCTAGTATATCATGCGTTTTATCTAGATTGACACTTTATGGGCAAGAAGTTGCACAAAACATTTTCTTACAATTATTTCAGTGTCTTTCATGACCATGGACATACTTTTTTCAATACTATTATTAGTTATTTAAATACAATATTAACATCAACATACTTTTCTCCCCATAAACTGATTGTCATGAATTCTAACAACATATCTTTACTTCTTATAGAAAATAGCCATCTCAGACTTACAGTTTTGATAAAATTTGAAAGGTCCTCTAATTCCCATCTTTTCTACTGTCTATCTTTATTTTGTTAATATTTTACTAATAATAGCAAGCACTTCATGAATGTTTATTGTGCATTAGACACTTGGTAGATAAGCTCTTTACTTATATTATTTTATTCTCAGAGTAGCTCTAGATTCCTTCCTACTTTATGAATGTAACTCAGCCCACGTACTCACCTAGCAAGCAGCAGACTTATGGGAATTACACCTGTCACATTTCAAATTTGTGCTTTTAATTAACACTCTCTACTTTCAATACATCTTTCTCATTATTCCTCAGTATACTACTTACCTTGTGCTAAAAATAAGGATAGAACTAAGTATCAGGCTCTAAATAACCCTCACAATAGCTTGTAATGAACTGTCAATTGTGAACTTAAAAAAATCTTGTTATTGTAATGATTTTTTAAAAAGATATTTGTTTTTCAGATATTCCTATGTGCTTTCCTCACCTTATCTCAGTATTTTCAGACTAGACATACAGCCTGTTACCTAATATTTAGCCTACCATAAAAGATGTCACTCTTTTTGGTATATAAGGAAATCTGTAGGTTTTGATTAATAATTCATTAATTTTTAAAAATTGTGGCAAAATACACATAACATGAAATTTACCACCTTAAAAATTTATAAATGTACAGGTAAGTAGTGTTAAGTATGTTCACATTGTTGTAAGCCATCAACTTCCCGACCTCTTTTTATCTTGCAAAACTGAGACTCTTCACCCCTTAAACAATAACTCGTCAGGCTTTGACAACCAACATTTTACTTTCTGTTTCTGTTAATTTCACATCTCTAGGTACTTTATGTAGTATTTGTCTTTTTTTCCCATATATATATATATATTTCTTAAGGTATCATTGATATACGATATTAGTAAGGTTTTGCGTGAGCAAAATTGTGGTTTCAACATTCACCCACATTATCAAGTCCTCTCCCCACACCCCACTGCAGTCACTGTCCATTAGCAGAGTAAGATGCTGTGGAGTCACTACTTGTCTTCTCTGTGCTATTCTGCCTTCCCTGTGCCCCGCTATGTTATGTATGTTAATAATAGTGCCCCTTAATCCCCTTCTCCCTCCCTCCCCACCCGCCTTTCCCACCCTCTTCCCTTTGGTAACTGCTAGTCCCTTCTTGGAGTGAGTCTGCTGCTGTTTTTTTCCTTTAGTTTTGCTTTGTTGTTAACAATATTTGTCTTTTTGTGACTGGCTTATTTCACTTAGTTTGAGGTCCTTAAGATTCATCCATGTGGTAGCATGAATGAGAATTTCCTTCCTTTTTCAATGGAGAATAATATTCCTGTGTGTGCATGTATACATACATATATATACAATATATACATATATATACACACCCACACACATATGAATAATTATGCTATGAATATGGGTGTACAAATATCTCTTTGAGACCCAATTTTCAATTCTTTTGGGTATTTAGCCAGAAGTGGGAATGCTGGATCATATGGTAATTCTCTTGTAAATTTTTTGAGGAACCAATTCCACTTGATTAACTGAATAGGGTAATAAAACAATATTCCATTGCCTTAGGTCTTTGATTTGGTACATCTCTGAGAGTCAGGGACATCAAGATAAGATAATATCAGGACTTATGTTTGGTAAAAAGTCCAAATAACAAGGAATGGGGGTGGAGAGGGTACTCAAACTCTGGGATCTAGACTTAAGTTCTCCACCCTAGCACACCCTAGCACAGCCTCCCTAACTCCCACAGGGAGGATACTGATCGGTACAATGGTTTGAGTAGAATTACAGGAAAGGTGCAGGACCGGTAGTAAATGGATATTGATTTTGCCAGGCTTTGTAGTGAGTCCACATTGTTATTTGAGATGCATTAAAGCATAGCGATTAAGAACATGGATTGTGGAGCTCGACCTCTGGGTTTGACTCTCAGCTCAGCCTTTACACTTGAGCAGTTACTTAAGCTCTCTGTGTCACAGTTTCCTTATTTGTAAAATAGGTATTATAATAATACCTACCTCATAGGATTATTGGGAGGATTAAATGAGTTAATACACAGAAGTGCTTATAAAAGTGCCAGACATAGAGCTCTCATTAAATGCTAGGTGGTAATAATAATATTTTTTAATTAGTGTAGGTTACCATGCAGCTTTCCTTAAACCCTTGGAAATAAGATGAATAACATTCTGTTCTGTGAGTTAAACCTTTTGGATTACATACACTATGAATCAAAAAAGGTATGTGATGGCAGTTTAAAGAGGTAAGATTTGCTCCCAGGCCAGCTGGATTAAGTAACTTGATGAAACATTAATCTACAGAAACTCTATACTGGTCATCACAGGAATTGGTTATTGAGGCTTATCTTGTCTCTTACTGTCTTGGCCAAAACACTGTCCAGGGCACAGGTGACCTTGTGCTTGTCCCACCATTTCATTCCAAGTGGCAGGTGTCTTTCCCTGGCAAGCAGAGTGAATCATATAATGAACTCCTCTAGTCCCCAAAGCAACCTTGTGATGGCACCTTGGCTTCTCATCTGGCTCATCTACATGGAGAGACTGCTTAGGTTGGACAACTTGAATATCTGATTGCATATCCAGCTGTCAGTCTCACTGGAAATCAGTTATTTAGTTTTCTGCTTTTACATGTCGGTCTTGGGAACTTTGCTAATCCATATCTACCAGCAGTTAAAAAAAACATTTCTCTGTGTTGACTCAGTAGGTAGTTGAGCTTACAAAGTGGAGAGTCAAATCCTGGACCATCGTAGATTCACCAGGAAATCACTCCCTTCTCCCTCCCTCTTCATTTTCTTGGGATATCCCTGCCTTGCTTTTTTTTAGATTATCACACCACTAGCTGCTTTAATTTATTGGCTTATGTTTCCTTTATTGGGATTTCCATGTGTGTGGTAGTAGTCACCTGGCCAGTTAGCTGCAGAGAGCTGGAACATTCTAACTTCTCTCCTTCCCTAAATCCCTGGGTTAGCCCGGCATGACCAAGGACTTTTTGTGAGGTAAGCAAGAAGAGAAAACAGAGACTACTTGCCTCGAGCCATGTATCTTTATGGTCTCTTAATAGTTTCTCGTCAAAGGCTTGACTATATTGGCCTGGACTGGAGACTTGTCAGAAACATTCTTCTTCTTAACCCCAGTCTCACCCAACCAGTACAAAAACTAATGCCAAAAGTACATTTTTTTCCCACTGTGGTTCTGGCAACATTTCTCCCTTCGCTATATACCATTGATATCCAAGTTTACATTTGAAATATGAATTCATTATAGATTTCAGACTATGTTTCTAGCTGGATCCTTTGTGCTTGATAATTACGGTCTTCTTGACCACTTTGGAGACAGATTTCATGACAACTAATTGGATCTATTTTTTTTTTGTTTGAGGAATCCTCAAAGTGGGCAGGTCTCTCCTGTTGTGGGGTGTCATTAGCGAACCTGGTAAGAAGCGTCAGATTGGATCCTAAAGCCCCTGAGACTCGCCAGTGCCATTAGCCAACTTGTCCACCTGGATATACTTTTGTAATGATCAGAGATGCTGAATTGTCATATTGGGGTGTTTTAAACTCTACATTCCAAATTATAAACATATGATTTCATGGTCTAATAAACTTTAATAGTGTCTCTTTGAAGAGTAATTACTATATACCAAAAATACAATTTTACATGTCAATAATTTGATAAAAATTTTCAGGTTAACAATAGAAATTTCTTTAAAAGTTTTATTCATATTTCTTTTAATCACAATAGAAATTTATATTCTAACATTTTTCTTTTCTTTCTTTCCTCCTCTCCTTCTTCTTCTGCATGGCTAATTCTGTGCTTTAAGTTTTTTTCTTCTAATGGCAGAACTATCTTATCTTTGCATTCCTTTTTACATATATTTAGAAAAAAACAGTTGTAAGTTAGAAATGAATGTACATTTTTCTTGTAATGCATCTTCACATATTTCTGAGAGGGGAGTGAGGCAGCAAATGTAAATTAGTTAAACATAGCAAAATGCTTTAATATACACACTTAGAGGGTTAGTCAAGTAGCACTTCCTAGAAGTGTGTTTTGAACAAGATTTTAAGAGGTATCAATATGCACTGGTAAAAAAAAGGGGGTCAGAAAGAAGGGAAGTAAAATAAACTGTGCATTGGGAGCTATATCAGAAGAAGGTGGAATGGATGCTAAGCAGGCAGTTGGCTGAAATGCAGAAGGAATGTGTTGGGGAGTAGTGACTGGTGAAGTTACTGAGGTGTAGATTCACAGCCTTGCTACTACATGTTGCCTGGATTCTGTGAAAGATGGATTGGAAGGGAAAACCAAGTGGAGAGAAGGATGGTGCTTGACTTATAGCAACTTACAATTTTGCTAGTGAGACAGGGCATCAGAAAGGTGGAGGAGGAGCCTTGAAACCCAAGTAGAGTGGCTTGGGTTTTCCATGGTGTGTGATGGAAGGAGCCTTTGGAGATTCTCATGTACCATTCTTCTCAGGAGGGAGAGGTCTGAGCTGGGAAAGACTGAACTCAGCAGTTGGCTAGGTTTCAAAAATCAATTTCTGTAGCTATGTCTAATCAATTAGCAAAGGGGCTTTTCGCTCACACAAAACTATTTTGAATCACTGTAGGAAAAAAATGCCGTGCCTAAAATCTGTCCACGGTTTACAATTAATGGAAAATCACTGGTTTGCTTTTGCAAACAAACAGGACTCAATGTCAGTAACTTCAGACTGTTTTCCAATTTTACAGTGCATTTTCATACTGAAACCAATTTAGGAAGCTATTTAGTCCATGGGCTTTTTAGTGGAAAGATGATGTGGGTAGACTTCAATAATGACATTTCCTTTTCCACACCAAAATATTAGCAAGGTTCTAATGGCTCCATTTTGATACTGTCACTTTTAAAATAAAGGAGAGAGATTAAGTTGCTTATAGAAACACTTTGGATGATGTTAAAAATAGTGTATTTTTATGATGAGATGGTAAATAATTCAGATTTTGCATTTCATATATCAATTTATTTCCATCTTGGGTCACATCTAAGAAAGAAAGTCCCCAGATTTTTGTTGAGTAATAGGTCCTCTGGTAGTTATTTGATCTTGTGTTGCAGTAATGTAGATTTTATTTTTTCCCTTTCTTCTTCTTCTCAGCCACCTCTTTGCTATTTGCAAATTGTTCTGTGATCTCCTGTCTCTCCACTGGCATCTGAATGGAAGGCCTCCCAAGGTCCTTGGTTTCCTGGAATGATACTTGAGGCATATTTAAATGTCTTACGATGTTCCTGGGTTTATGTGGGGTTTGATCCACATGGATTGGTGGTAAGTCTGTGAAAGGCACCAGCACAGAAATGACAGGAACTCTGAGGTCTGGGGTCAGATTGAGTTGCGGTTGTCCATTTGTCACTTGAAAAGATTGTCCGGGAAAGGCATTGTTTAAAGGGTAGCTCTGTAAAATTCCCTTAACCTTCATGCTGTGATTCTCTTTTGTCTGGGGAAGAACATCAGTGAAATAAGGTTTCACTCCTGTTATGGCACTGATTTCATATGCATTGTGCCTGTCAGCCAGTGCTCTCCCAGTTAAAATGGGATGGAAACCAGTTGAACCCAAGACATCATTCACAAAGTTGTGGAGGAGAGAATGCCAAATCTCACCGCTTATTGGGCTCAAAGTGACCTGTGGCCATAAACTGGCCAGGCTCCGGAGAGCTTCGCGGTTCCATGCCGAGGCAGGAAATTCCGTCTCAGTATGATAGAGCTGAGAAAAGTAAATACTAAGGGTGACATCTGGATACATTGTCAGGAAATTGTACATTTTGCTGATGCAGCCGTGGTTAGCTTCATTACAAGGGGAGCTGCTGGAATACAGAATGATATGCCTGATGCGGTCATTATTGTGCACGGCCGAGTCAAGATAACCATTCATCTCGAATAGCATTGACTCTGGATGAGCATTATTCCCTGTGCAACTGGTAGCATGGCCCTTTTGCACCAGACTTCCAGAAGAAGTTTTTAGTTCATAAAATGTGAGGTGTTTTGTTTGAGGATACATTGGCCCATAAGGGAATCCAAAAATCGGATAAAATTCTGTGTAGGAAACTCTTGCTTCTTCACCTGTGCGAATGTGGTAAGGACAGTAGGAGCAATCTAGAGAGAAGCTTAGCCAGTAATAAGGCTTTACTATTGTTCCATGATTTGCTAGGTATTCTTCATATAAGGGCTCCATTGCTAGTTTTGTTGTCTTCTAGCTACAACCCTAAACAAAGAAATTATATATATAACCAGTTAGTTTTATATATAAAAACTGAAGTTAGTGCATTACTTTTAGAGCCATACTTTTCTTTAAAGGAGGTAGAACAATAACTATAGTAGCATCTTTGATTCTAAAAGATAGGGATAAGTATCCATAGATTAGAAGTCTTTCTTTATTGATACTCCCGGGTAGTGGGGAGGAGACTAAAGAGAAAGGCATAATACACCTTTACCTGTTTCATAGATTCTGCGGCAGTAAAGCAAATGGGTTATCAGTGCAAGTTCTAGAAACTTGCACTGTTTCAGTCAACATTGCCTTGTTTCAGATCTGGGCTCTGCCACTTACTGGCTTTGTGACTTTTGGCAAGTCATCTAACATCTGGGCTTCCTTGTGTGTACAGTGAGGAGAAGAGCAGTACCTACCTCATGAGATTACCTTGAGGGCTGAATGATGAAATAAGTATAAGATGCTTTGTCATGTGCCTGACACATATTAAGGACTCAATAAGTATTAGCTCTTACTGGTGAATGTACAAATCCAGGGTTATGTAGATGGTTCTTGCTTATGAAAGGACAGAGAATAAGCAGGGGTTTTGCATTTTCTCCCTAATGTTCTTCTTGTGTCTTTTTCTGCATATGTAGTATTTGTATGTATGGTGCGGAGGTTTGGAGTGTGCTTGCATGTAAAATCAGCTCTTTCTTCAAATTGCTGCCTGTAGGTTGGAGGTGGCTATTCTTTGGGGAATAGGATCATGGGGTCTCTTTTGCTTAATCGTAGAAGTGTCACGTAAGTATTCTTTGGGTTGTGGGTACTCATTCATTGACATTTGAGAGTTTTATTTCCAGTGGGTACCTCTTGTTATAGCATTGTGAAAACTTTGCCATTCTGGAAAGCAAGTATTTCTAATAAATAGTTCCTCTCATATTAAACCCCAAAAGTTGAGAACTTTAATGATTTTTCCTTTAAAAAATATTCCATCAGTTATTATTGTTCCCAAGCAGCAATTTAAGCATTATAATACAGTTTTTAAAGCATTTAAAAATATCTTATTATACAAATATTACATATTTCTTATAGAATAAACAATATTTTTATGTAAATGAAAAAATAAATACTCAAACCGGTTTGTATCAGTTTACTTTTCCATCGATGTTATGCTCTCCAATCTTTCTGCTATATATGTATGGATAACATAAAATTGTGTTTTATACTTTGTTTTTTCACTTAATATTGCGTCATGAGCATTTTCCCATGTTGTGAAAGATTCTTCAAAAAACACAATATTCATGGCTAATTAGAACTTCATCATATAACTGACATTTGGGTTCTTGCCTCTTTCTATGATAAATAATACTGATGAACATTTCTGTAAATTAATTGTTCATATCTCTGATTATTTTCTTTAATGTTGACTGCCAGAAGTCAGATTATTATTAGATCAAGCTTTGTCAGATTGCTTCCTAGCAATGTGTGCCAATTATATCACATTCTCTCCTGGTGTTATTTATCACCCCCTTTGCCAGTTTGAGAAGTGAGCATCAGTATCTTTTCATGATTATAATTTGTACCTTTTTAATTCTGAGTAAGATTGAACACTTTCTCCTATGTTATTGGTCTGTAATACTTATTCTTCTGTGAAACAAATGTGATCCCTTACCATTTTTTAGGATTTTCTTTATTGATTTGCAAGAACTTTTTATGTATCAAGAATTCTAGCTGTCATATTGGTTGCAAATATTTTACCTGATTTGCAGTCTTTTAATTACGGTGATTTTTAATTGCACCACACTTTACATTTTTATGTGGCTAATCTTTACCCTTATGACTTGTTTTTTTAAGATTGTATCTAGAAAGGACTTCCCCTTCAAAGAGGAGTTGATTATTTTCTGCATTTTCTTCTAGTATGTATGGTTTCATTCTTTACAGTTGACTCTTTGTCTAGGTAGCAAAACTGATAAAACACAAAATTTAGAAAGACATAAACTGACCATTCCAATAAAATGTTTTTCACTTCTCTAAATCTAATTTATAATTTCAGAAGTGTTTATTACAGCCTCTCATATGGAAGCACTTTGATCAACTTCTGTCTTTCTCAGCCCGGATCATCTCAGTCATTGTTGTATTTGATATAGCCTGATCTCTAGGCTGAAATCTACAGAGTCCCTTTGTTAATTCTGACCTGAGCAAAAAATATCTTAGGAGCTTCAATCCAGCTGTAGATGGAATGTGACTTTACTCCTGTCACCATTATCCTAACGCTAATATCTCCGCAGTAAGTCTGGACATCACATACTTGTTGAATTCCAGATTTCTCCTTCCCTTTGTCACATCAGCTGACTGCACAGGGCTGGGTGTTTGCCTCAGTTTCCTTCTTAGGGCTATATTTTCCTGATGCAACTGAATTCCTGCCCTGAGGCTTCCTAGACCTTG
Source organism: Manis javanica (assembly GCF_040802235.1). NCBI lineage: Eukaryota > Metazoa > Chordata > Mammalia > Pholidota > Manidae > Manis > Manis javanica. The sequence goes on from NC_133166.1 coordinate 91,507,339, forward strand.
CCTAGCTTTTCCTTGGGGCCCTGGACTCTTTCCCTGCTTAACCCTTGGCAATAGACTCATCAACTGGAACCTGATATCAGCCCCTGTTTGACACTGAGCACTCTTTTCTCCCTGTATCTCCTCCTCTGTCAGGCTTACTAATCACACTGGATCCCCCTGAATATTAAAGCCTGCTGAAATCAAGCCAGAAGTCTTACTCCCTTTTGAATATTGTGCCCTGGGTGTGGTCTGCCCTTGGGTGGTGTATCTAGTGTCCAGGTTACTACTCAAATTACAAGTTCCAGTTCATGCATAGAAAATTTACAGATTGATTTGGCTAAAATGTTATAGAGGCAGCACCAAGAGGCTCTTTCCTGTCTTTATTTGGGGGTGGGGGATTAACTATATGCAATAGTCTCAGAATCCCTCCTTTGGGGAGTAGGAGTCTGTGCCTTTCACGGGGAAGGCAGTATGGCGCTCTGGGTTGCTTTTCTAAGCGTTCTTCCCTTTGTCCTCCTGTCCTATGGCTATTGTGGCCTTGGCTGGTGCATTATTACCATCTCTAAGGACATCTCGAGGCCTAGTGGCCTTCCCATGTGATGGGGGGAGCTCTGAAGTGTCATTCTTGCTGATGGCTTTTCAGTGTCAACTGACTGATTTCCTATTGGCTAAGTCTTCACTGTTTTAGAGGGTTTTTCTGGGATTGTTCTTTATGATCACCCTCATCTGAAAGGGAAGCAAGAAATAACTCCTGCCCCTGTGAACTCTTAAAAGAATTGGTGGTTTATATAATCAGGTTACTATTGATCACAGGCCATTTTTTATTGTTAGCTTTTGGGATCTTTTCTTTCATCCTCCCCCAACCAGGTGGGGACATGCCCCATTTAGCCCAGGGTCTACTTGAGGGAACTTGACTGGCTCACAGGCCAGGTTGGCAAAGACTTTTTCCCCAGCATCCTGTGTCCCTACCACCAAGTCCTTTTCCTTCTGCTTTTTCTGTTGTTGGGAAATGTGTGTTGCCTTCAGTAGAGCAGAGCTAGCGGCAGGAAGAAGTAGAGATCTGCAGAACCCAGCTGCTTGCATCCGTTTGTGAGTGGCCCCTGGACTGCAGCCATCAGAGGACAGACTTCTTTAGTTTAATGTAAATGAACCAAACAGGACAATCTGCTCTCTTTTCACCCAGCTAGGTTTTAGTGAGTCCTGGTAAAGCACAGTTTGCACTAGAGGAACTGGAGAAAGGGAGTTTGCCCTTCTCCATCTGTGCACGATCTGTTAACAGCTAAAACCAAACGTTAGCAGTTTTAATTACCTTCATTTTGTCTCCAGGCTTGTGTCACATTCCAGGTGTTCTAGGAGATGGTCCATTTCTCTTTTTTCCTCCCTCTAAGTCCCGTGCCCTATTTCAAGCAGCTTGACACGGCAGTTGGGCTGTAAAGATTCACCTTCTATATCGGCTCAGGAGTCTTTTACAGTTTGTGGCTCTTAGTTCCTTTGAACTTGGCTGTCCCAAGTTAGAAAGAACTTGCTGAGGTGTGGCTGCCTCTCAGAACACTGTTGAATTGGTGCCATGGCAACGTTTGCAAAGTAGCCACTGCTAGGATACGGCTCTGACATGTATTGCTTTATTTGCATTTCAAACCACCTGTTCCGAAGATGAAAATATACATGAATGCTACTCCAGTCTAGATAAAAGTATAACATCTGACTGTTTCAGTGACTGTGCTGGGGTTTTTTCTCCCTCTGGCTGTAAGAATTAAGCTCTGAGGTCAGGTTCCTCAGCGCCCCTTTCCTGATCTAGAATAGGGGCCAGGCTTGGTGTGTGGACAACATTTGTTGGTCCTGTTGCCTGTGGAGGCGCCAAGGCCTCTCCTTGGGAGGTTTGCCCTTCTGCCAGGAGGAGGTACCTGTGAGTGGGAGCAGAGACTTGCCTTGAGAGACACTTTTCACTAATAGGTCCACAGGCCCTGCAGGGGGAGCTCTTTATTTTGTTCAAACCTGGATTATTATGTGCTGGCAATTTTCCTCTTCCAAATTCCCTGGGAGGCTTTTGCTATTGCTGTGTATGTGGTTCCCTCCAGTTTAAGACAAGCTTTGACCCTTGACCAGTGGCGGCCCTTTCTCTGTGGCTGATGGAAGAGCCACTGGTCCTTCTACATTCTTTTCCCCTGCTGCCTGCAGCTCCACACCATCTCCTAGGACTCTAGCCATGTGGACAGTCATGCATTGTTGTGTTCACTTTTGTTTTCCCCTCTGTCCTCTTCCTCAGGCTATTTGAAGGAGTGGTGGTGATCACTATTGTGCATTCCCATCAGTCACCTCCATAAAGTTCTTATCTCCTACTCCACAAGTTAACCCATCAGGGAAAATGGAAACAGCTGGAGGCATCCTGCAGCCGTGTCCCCACTCTTAATTAGTTTCCTGTAGTCAAACCTCCAGTATCCACAACAGCAGCAGTTCTTTCTCCCCCGGGGAGCTCCTTCCAGCTTAGATATTTCATGTTGATCTCTGTGCCTTTGAAGGGTCCCACATGCACTCGTTAACTCCTCAGCTAGTTACTTTCAGTTACATTTTCCTTCATCCTGTCTTCGGTGCATGCGCCCTCTGTTGCATCCCATTCCTTCCCCACCATCTGCCCCTGATCATGCCTTTGCTGTTCCCACTTCTTGACCCATTTTCAGAGCATGTCCTAAATCAGTGAACTTGGAAGTATGAAACCAAAAGTTGATCCCCAAAGTTTACCTTTTATTGAAACTTAGTAAATGATACTCCATTTAAAAATATTACCTTAAACATGAGCCTCTATTCGCTAGTATATTTACCAATTGCATTTTAGGGTGATTTGATGGATAGGCAATCCCCAGTAGTCACTATTTTTTAAAACTTTATTGAGGTATAATTGACAATAAAAAAAATGTATATGTTTAGGATGTACAATTTGATCTTTTGATATACATTGTGAAATGATAATAGCAATCAAGCTTATTAGTGTATCAATCACCTCATATAGTTAGGTTGTTCTGGAGGGGTGTGAGTACACTTAAGATCTACCATCTTAGCAAATTTCAAGTGTGCAATATAGTATTGTTAGCTGTAATCACCATGCTGTACATTAGATCTTCATAACTTACTCATCTTGCATACCTGAAACTGTACCCTTCGACCAACATCACTCCATTGTCCTCTCTTCCAGCTGCTGACAATCACCATTCTAGTCCATGAGTGACTATTTTAGGTTCCACATATAAATGAGATCATGCAGTATTTGTCTTTTTGTGTCTGGTTTAACATAGCAAAATGTCCTACAGGTTCATCCATGTTGTTACAAATGGCAAGATTTCCTTTTTCAAGGATGAATAATATTCCATAGTGTGTACATATCACATCTTCTTTATCCATTCATCTGTTACTGGATATTTAGGTTGTTTCCATATCTCAACTCTCGTGAATAGTGCTGTAGTGAATACTGAGTGTACATATCTCTCTGAGATTCCAAATCTTTTGGGATTGCTGGATAATATGGTAGTTCTATTTTTAATTTTTTGAGGAACTGCTATACTGTTTTCCACAATGATTGCACCAATTTACATTCCCACCAACAGTACACAAGCATTCCCTTTTCCACATCATCTCCAGCACTTCTTATCTTTTGGCTTTTTGATAATAGCCATCCTATGAGTGTGAGGTGAGATCTCATTGTGGTTTTGACTTGGATTTCCCTGATGATTAGTGGTGTTTGAGCATCTTTTCATATGCCTGTTGGCCATTTGTTTATCTTCTTTTGAGACCTCTTTACTCAGGTCTTTTGCCTTTTAAAAAATCAGATTATTTGGGGTTTTTGTTTCTTGCCATTGAGTTGTATGAGTTCCTTACATGTTTTGGATATTAACCCCTTACGAGAAATGATGTTTGCAAATCTTTTCTGCCCTTTTGTAGGTTGCCTTTTCACTTTGTTGATTAAATTTCTTTTGCTGGGCAGAAGCTTTTTAGTTGGATTTAACCCCCCTTGTCTGTTTTTGCTTTTGATGCCTGCACTTTTGGTGTCACATCCAAAAAGTCATCAACAAGACTAATGTCAGGAAGCTTTCACCCTCTGTTCCCTTCTAGCAGTCTTGCAGTTTCAGCTTTTACATTTATGTCTTTAATCTGTTTTGAGCTAACTTTTGTATATGGTGTGAAAGTGGGGTCCAATTTCAATCTTTTGCATGGGCAACCATTGTAAAGCCACCATTTTTTACATCTGTTAGGTGTAGGAAAACTCCAAAGGATGGGTAACTTTGCGAAGCTCCATTTAGGTGGCATGAGTGACTTTTAAAACTGAATTTAGCCTCAAGGAAGTGAAAGTCTTTGACATTGGGTCTCTGCTCACTATTCTTACTGCTAAGGTGACATTTCAGGAAGGAAGGTGCTTTGAAGAAACATCTCACTTCCTAAGCAGACATTTTCTTCTGTCTTCCTTGATTAACTTTCCATGTTTCATCTTCATTAAGATGAGTTATAATGTATATTACCTAAAAAAATACCATGCAACTATAACGAAAAAGCTTTACAAAGGCCAAACTCTCCTACACTGATATATATTTTTAAAAGACCTTTGCTCAATTTAACACTCCAAAATTTCTTCTAATCTCTGTTCTGCCATCCTAATTTAGGATATATCCAAGATGGCTTGTGTGTTGCTAATTGCTGCATAGTAGGTGACATTTTCTTTGGGTGGCAAGAAGTAAAATAATTTACGTTTTACTGCTAAAAGTTTTTATTTTTATTTGAATGGTATTGTGCCCAATGAATTACATAATTCCCTGTTTTTGCAGCAGTTTGGCTGACACTGAATAATAAAGCTCACATTCATGTAGTAGTTGCAAATTACCTAAAAAAACAGAAACTGAAGAAAAAAAAAGAATGAATAAAAAAAAATAAAGAAGAGCAGAGAATTCAGTAGATTTCATGGAGCTTTACAGCAAGTTAGGAAAGATAGGATAAGTGTTAGGGTTAAGCCTAGAGGGAGACAAAAAAAAAAAAAAAGCCGAGGATGGATTTCCCAGCTTGGGGTCATAAGCAGAATAGCCACAAGGTGGCAGCACAGCCTTAATAGTGGGTAACTTTCCGTTGGAACACCCGTAGTTTGCTAAAACCAGACTTCCAGAATTCGCTTTGGTTTTTCCCATTATATTAAGGAAATGAAATGCTAACAAATATTTGGAATCAAAGGTAGCTCCTCAAACTTAAGCTGAGGGAAAGTTCAGGATGAAGGCACTATCTTTGCTCCCAGAGTCTGTATAGATGCTCAAGAAAGGTTTTAAACTATCCATGGGGAAGGACCAATTTAGTTTCTAAACCATAATACACTAGTAATTTTATAAAAGTAAATGAAAATTATTTTATAGAAAATGAACAAAAAGACATAGACAAGCCCATTTTAAAAATGATTAGTTCAATAGACATAAACAGATACATAGTTTAAATTACGTTTTAATAAATATAAACAGAACGATTGTCTATTTTTGCTTTTGTTGCTTGTGTTTTGATGTCATATCCCAGAAATTATTGCCAAGACCAATGTTATGAGTTTTTCCTTATATTTTCTTCTATGACTTTTATAGTTCAAGTCTTATGTTTAAGTCTTTATTCCATTTTGAGATTTTTGTGTGGGTATGGTCTAAGATAGGAGTCCAATTTCATTCTTTTACATGTGGGTGTCTAGTTTTCCTAACACTCCTGGGTGAAGAGATTATCCTTTCCCCATTGTATAGTTGGCACCCTTGTCAAAGGTCATTTGATCATATATGTGTGGGTTTTTTTCTTGGCCTTCTTGTCCATCCCATTGGTCTATATGTCTGTCTTTATGTAAATATAAACAGAACAAACAACAAAAAAAGTGAAAATACCAAAACAATACATGTCATTTATTGAAAGTGATTTACTGATAGATGATTAATACAGAGACTCATTATTATTATTATATTCTGCAATTATATTAAACAAACAATTTATGAAGATACAGGAAAACTATGTTCAATGTCATACATACACGTTTTTCAACATCCATTTAAAATATTTTTATTGTGAACAACTGACTTCTTGCTTGACAGTTCATCTGTTCTACATAGAATTGATGATAATACTGTTTGTAGGTTATAATGTATATCCAAACTGTTTCTATGTTTGTTTTAATAGCATCATAATAAGAAAAGCCAGTTTTAACAGTATGTTAATAAGAATAGAGGAAAAGATTTTAAAGCAATTTCACAAGCTCAAGATATTATTTTTTAATATTTTTTTAAAATGGAGCAAGTGATATTTTATTTTCAAAATTCATCAGGGTTTCTTCAGTGGCTAGTTCCAATATTTATCCTATAAATATATTAATATATTATATTTTATATTATATAATTAAATATAAATATATTATATTATTATAATATAAATATTAAATTATATATATTACAATAATATAAATATTAAAATAATAAAATATAAATATAAAAATAAAATATATTAAATTTAAATTACCTATTAATGAAAGGAATGGTTTATGGTTCCATGATTTTTGGTCTTCTCTTGATGGAGAATGAAATTTAAACATTCTGTCAGGTATTTGGTAATCACTTTTTGCAGATCTGCAATATCAAAATTACTTGTTGCATTGAGAATAGTTGTTAAATTATGAAATATGACATAACAATCTGTGGAAACTCTGTTCTTCCACACTTCTAATATTTATTTTGACTTTTCAGTCATTTGCTGCTGAAAAATATGCACATTTCTTCTTTGTTTAGAAATATTAAGATTATTACCATATGGAAGATTTCAGATAAATAGGCAAGTCTGGCTGTTTGATATATATCTTTAAAAAGTTGGGACCAAACTGTTTTCTTGTCCAACAGTAACTCTATGAGTTTATTCAACAGCTCAAACATTTTCTAGGGAACTTCTTTCCTAGATCACCATTGAACCTATCCTATACTAACAGTTGTTTATGATCAGCCTCCATATTATTACAGAGAATAATCCCAAATGTAATGCATCAACCTTTATGTAATTCATAGTTTTTATTATGTCACTAAGCATGTTATTTAGTTCAGCTGACTTTTTTTTCATAGTAAGATTTTCTTGATGAAGAAAGCAGTGTGTTGCTTTGTATTCTGGCTCAAACTCCTTAATCTGAGCTATACTCTAGAACCTTCTCTTATGCAAGATTTAAACTCGAAGTCACTTTTCTGATATAGATCATACGGATTCATATCAAATGTCTATTAAAGTTTCTAAATACTCTCAATTTCTATATTTGTTCATGCTGGTAAATTTATGGGCAGGCCCCGTTTCACAGGCTCAGGTTTGAGCGACACTGCTTTCAGGCACTGTTTCCATCCCACAGAAGTCACTATTAGGAAGTGATTCTACTTGACTAAGTTCACTTAATTTTAATATAAATGATGAAGAATTTTAATGAAATTATCATTTGTTGAACATTTACTGAGTGCCTACTCTGTGCCAAAAGTCTTACAGGCCGTACATCCCTACAGGTTGCCTATTATTACAATTTCCATTTTAGAGATGAGGAAACTGAGGCCCAGAGTGTTTAACTAATGCTTAGATAATATTTTTGGGAATTGGTAGAGTTGGGATTTGAACCCAGAGCACTCTTTTCTTTATACCATTATCCTTCCATAACATTTTTTTCAAGCAAAAGAAAATAATTTCAAATTTACCATGTAGGCTTAAGATAAATGTGAAAAATCATATTTCAAAAGTGATAAAGTCAAGAAGAAAAGAAAATGTAGGAAAAAGTGTGTCATGATAAGATGATAAGTATGTATGGGAAAACAGCTGAAAATGTTGCTGGCAAGAGGAAAGACATTTAAAAAAATCAACTTTACTGAGGTATAGTTTACATATAAAATGCACACATTTTAAGTGTGCAATTTTATGAGTTTTGACAAATGTATATACTCATCTTATCACCATTACAATAAAAACATAGAACACTTCCATTATCCCAAAATTTTCCCTGTGTCCCTTCCTACCCTGTCAATCAACCTTTCCCATAGTTCTAGGGAGAACAAAATATCTATTTGCTGTTATTATGAATTAGATTTTTTCCCCACAAAGTTTCATATAAATGGAATCATAAGGTATGAACTGTGGTACCTTTGGCTTATTGCTCAGCATATTGCTTTTGAGATTCATCTATGTGATTCTGTATAATAGTGGTTTTCCTTTTTAATATAGAATAATATTCCATTATATAGACATATTTTAATTTATCTATCTGTTTATGGACATTTGTTTTGTTTTTAGTTTTTGGCTATTATGAAAAAAGCTGCTCTGAACATTGATGTCCAAGTCTTTGTGTGGGCATATGTTTCTATTCCTCTTGGACAGATACTTAAGAGTGGAACTGCTAGGCTTTATGGTAAAGCCATCTCAAATTTCTAAGAACTGCAAAACTTTTTTCCGAAGTGGTGTACTTATTTTATATTCCCACTAGCAAAGTGTGAGCATTCCAGTTACTCCACATCCTTGTCAACACTTGCCTTTATCAGTGAAAAGAAGTATTAATCTATTAATTTAGAAAGACAGGTTTATTTTAAGCTTGTCATTTGACAGGAAGTAAATGAAAGTGTATGGGATTCTGTAGTACTTCTGTTTCTTCGTTTGGGTAGCTAATTCCTAATAACTTTACAAGGGCACCATGCTTACTAAGAAATTTGATATGTAGCTTATCACAGCTTTCAGCCCCTCTGGCTCCAATGTCTTCCAAATGAAGTCACTGATAGTGCTGAGCTGAGCTCAGTTCAAGCTCATTGCTCAATTATGGCAGAGTATGTGAAAGCTGAGAGAAAATATTAGAGCTGTAGACTCAGTTAAGGACATAGTGAGCTCTGAAAATCCTCCAAGTGCTTGCTGTTGGGAAGAGTGTCACTCTAATTGTTTTTTCTTTACAGATAGTTTATTTTCTGTCTGATGACTTTTAAGACACTTTCTTTGCCTTTCATGTCCTAGAGTTTCAATGTGATGTGTTTAGGTATGGATTTAGTTTTATTTATCCTACTTGAAACCCAAATTTGGTGATTCTTATTTTTCACTGATTTTGGAAAACACCAGCCATTATCTCTTGAAATATTCCAGTCCTTCATTCTTTTTTCTTTTCTTTGGAACATTGAATAGGCGTATGTTGAATATTCTCATTTATCCTACATGACTTTTTGATTCCTCTACAGTAATTCCTATTATTCATCTTCCAGAACTGCATTCTGGGTATTTCTTCCAGATAAATCACCTAGTTTCCACTTTTCACTAAAGCTAAATTAATCTGCTGTTTAACCCATTTATTGAATTTTTAAAATCAGTGAATATGGTTATCATTTCTAGAAGTTTTATCCGTGCCTGTATTTTCTTCCATTTAAAAAAATCTAATCATTTAAAATATTCTAATATAGTCTGTAACAAATAATTCTGTTATCTAAAGTTCTTGGGCCTTTAACTCCAACTTCTTTTTACTCTGGCTTATGGTGGATTGTTCCTTTGGGTGTTGTAAAATTTTGTTTTTTAAGTCATGCTTGGTGAAGATTCTGTGTGGCTTGTGCCGAAGGCATGTCTCTCTAAAGCAGTGGCTCTCAATCTTTGCTGTACTATTAGAATCACCTAGTAAGCCTTTAAAAATCAGGATGGCAGGTTGAACTCTAGACCAGTTAACTCAGATATTCTAGGTGTGAGACTGAGGCATTAGTGTTTTTAAAGTTCCACAGTCAACTTTGAGAACCACTGCTCTAGAGAGAATTTACCTTTGATTTTTACAGGTACCATGAATGTATTTCCAGACCTGGATCACTTTAATATCAATTTCTCAGCTCTGGGTATTGAACTACATAGTTAATACAATTTTTTTAACAGTAGAAAGACATTTTTAATAGAGAATATCAACAAAGTCATTGATTCTTTTGTTTGTTTTTCCAACTTTATTGAGGAATAATTGGCAAACAATTGTATATATTTAAAGTATAAAACATGATGATTTTATATACATATATATTGTGGAATGATTAGCAGGATTAAGGTAATTAACACATCCATCACCTCATATAGTTAACTCTTTCTTTTTGTAGTGAGAATGCTTAATGTCTACTCTCATCAACTTTCAAGTATATAACAAGTGTTCCATACCATATTATTAATTGTAGCCACCAAGCTGTACATTAAATCCTCAGAACTACTCATCTTATAACTGAAAGTTTATACTCATTGACTTACATCTCCCCTTCCCCCACCTCTTGGTTTCTATGAAACCAGCCTTTTCCTTTCCTTTCCTTTTCTTTTCAGTTTCAACATATAAGTAATACCAGACAGTATTTGTCTCTCTGTCTGGCTTATTTCACTTAGCATAATGACCTTAAGGTCCATCCATGTTGTCACGAATGGCAGGATTTCCTTCTTTTTTATGCCTGCACCATATTCCATTATGTATATACACACCACATTTCATTTTATATCCATTCATCTGTTAATGGATATTTAGGTTGTTTCCATATCCTGGCTGTTGTGAATAATACTGCAATGAACTTGGACACACAGATACCTCTGATTTCATTTCCTCTGGATTCATAGCCATGAGTGGGATTGCTGGATCACATGATAGTTTTATTTTATAATTTTTTTCAGGAACTGCTGTACTGTTTTCCATAATGGCTATGCCAGTGAACATTTCCACCAACAGTGTATATGGTTTCCCTTTTCTCTACATCCTTGCCAGCATTTGCTATCTTTTATTTTTTTGTTAATAGCTGTTTTGACAGGTGTTTGTTAATATCTGTTTTAACAGGTGTCATTTCTCATTGTTATTGTGATTTGCTCCTTCCCTGCTGATTTTGAACACCTTTTCATGCATTTATTGGCCGTTTATTTGTCTTCCTTGGAAAAATGACTATTCAGATCCTTTGCCCATTTTAAAAATTGCTTTTTTGCTATTGAGTTGTATGAGTTCCTTATATATTTTGGGTATTAACCCCTTATCAGATATACGGTTTGCAAATATTTTCTCTTATTCTGTAGGTTGCTTTTTAAATTTATTGATTGTTACTTTTGCTGTGCAGAAGCATTTTAGTTTGATGTAGTCCCACTATTTCTGCTTTTGTTGCCTCTGCTTTTTCAAAAAATGATTGCTAAGACCAGTGTCAAGGAGCTTCTTCTCTATGTTTTCTTCTGAGAGTTTTATTGTTCAGGTTTTACATTTATGTCTTTAATTCATTTTGAGTTAACTTTTATGGATGGTATAAGATAGGGGGTCTAGTTTCATTTTTTTGCACGTGTATATGCTGTTTTCCTAACACCATTTGTTGAAGAGATTATCCTTCCCCATTGTGTGTTCTTGGCACCCTTGTCAAAGAAAGATTAGTTGACTCTTTATGCATAGGTTTGTTTTTGGGCTTTCTATTCTGTTCCATTGGTCTATGTGCAATACCACACTCTTTTGATTACTATAGCTTTGTAATATAGTTTGAAATCAGGAAGTGTAATGCCTCCAGTTTTATTCTTTTACAAGATTGCTTTGGCTATTCTGGTCTTTTGTGGTTCCATACAAATCTTAGGATAGTTTTTTCTATTTCTGTGAAAAATGAAATTTTTCATTGGAATTTTGATATGGTGATAGTTGTAGATTACTTTGGGCAATGTAGACATTTAACAATATTAATTCTTCCAATCTAAAGGCATGGGATATTTTTCCATTATTTGTGTTTTCTTTAATTTCTTTCAACATTTTATAGTTTTCAGTGTACAGGTCTTTCATCTCCTTGGTTAAACTTTATTCCTAAGTATTTTATTGTTTTTGATGCAATTATAGAGGGGATTACTTTCTTAATTTCTTTCAGATAGCTTATTGTTAGTGTATAGAAAGGCAAATGATTTTTTGTTTGTTGATTTTGTTCTGCAATTTACTGAACTCATTTATTATAACAGTTTTTTTTTGTGGAGTCTTTATTTAGGGTTTTCTGTATGTAAGATTATGTTGTCTGCAAACAGAAACAATTTTACTTCTTCATTTCCTCTTTGGATGCTTTTTTTTCTTTTTCTTACCTAATTGCTCTGGCTAGGACTTCCTACATTGTGTTGAATAGAAGTCGTGAGAGTGGGCATGCTTGTCTTGTTTCTGATCTCAAAGGAAAGGCTTTTTAACTTTCACCAATAAGTATGATGTTAGCTGTGGACTAATTATATACAGTCTTTATTATGCTGAGATGCATTCCTTCTGTACCTAATTCGTTGAGAGTTTTATCATGAAAAGGTATTGAATTTTGTCAAATGTTCTTTCTGCATCTATTGAAATTATCCTTTATTCTGTTAATAGAATGTATCAGATTTATTGATCTGTGTATATTGAAGCACCTAGCACCCCAGGGATAAATCCCAATCATGGTGTATGACCATTTTAATGTTCTCTTAAATTAAATTTGGTAGCATTTTGTTGAGAATTTTCAAATCTGTTTTCATCAGGGATATTGGCCTATAATTATCTTTTCTTGAAGTGTTTTTGTCTGACTTCAGTGTCAGGGTAATGCTGGGATTGTAAAATGAGTTTGAAAGTGTTCCTTCTTCATTTAGGTGGTACATATTTGATCCTTGGGTCTGGGGAGGGCTCCCTCCCCCATCCCCCTCCCCCTCCCCCCCCCACCCCCAACGAAGAATCTATACTGAGATAGACAGGTTCCTTGTTATTTCTTTTTACTGAGACAGTAACCCTTTCATGGCTTATGGGGGCAGAGAGGGACTTTGTTCCACTTCTGCACATTGAGCAGATGCAAGGCTTCAACATCTACTTCCATACTGCTGTAAAAACCTAACCTTCTTGCTTACCGGTATCAACAAATACTCTCTGGCCAATCAGCATCAGTGAAACACAGCTATGTCTATGTACTTCTCTGACTTCGGTTCTGGAATTTCCCTAACTTCCCTGTGACTCAGCAATCATTTAGAATTTTTGTTGTATTTTATCCACTGATTCTAGTTTTTTATGTGTATTTAGATCACAATATTGCTGGAAATAGAAGTCTTGCAATGACTGTGAGTCTCTGCATGCATGGCCATTCCCTGCCCTTGAATTCATCCTCCTATTCCCAGTGTCTACCTGAATCAAGCACAAACTTGCTGTGTCTTTGGACATGGCACATTGAGTTTGCAGCTGTCCACCTGGCAGACATACCTCTGGAGCTTGTATATGTTTCCCTAGACTGTGCCTAGCCTTGTTCTGGCATCATCTTACTCTAGCTGGTCTATATTGCCAAGGTCCCAGCATGTTTTGAATTCCTGCTTACCTGAATTATGTCAACCTCTATTCTTTTTCTTCTCTTTCCAAGTCTCTGATTTCACTGACTTGCCAAACTGAAGTCTGGTTTCAGTTTATTTCCTGGACTCATCTTTCCAGAGCAGACTCTATCCCTGATTTGAGAGATCATAGTGTGATTTATAGCAATGTGGGATTGGGTCCAACTCAGGATTCAGATTTCTAGGATGCCCAGGTGGTCTTAATGAAAAGCTTCTAATTTTCCACTTCATTTTAAAAACACAGCTTATCGAGTATGTAGATTCTGAAGACCTTCTATTACATGTTGATGATATGTGTAGCACTAATCGAGGATAAATGCTGAATTACTCATTTTGTCAGGAGTTTACAGTTGAGGATATACACTCTGGTTTACTTTCATTTGCTTACTTTATGAGTAGCCGTCTCCCTGTATACCAAATACAGTCAGCTGTGTCTGGATTGTGGCTGTTCTAGTTCATGCACCCTTTTGCTCTGAGACCTTGTAAGGAAATTGAGTTCAGGGAAAAGCATCCAGTGAACTGTTGGCAGAATTGGATGGATCATTTACCCCAGCTTGGAGTCTCTTTTTTCTTTTAGTGAGCCCTCTTGAGATTACCACTGAAACATCAGTTTTACTCAGAGAGCAACCCCTAGCACCGAGCCAGTGGTGTTAGCATTTGATTGTGAGCATAGCTCTGAAGATTAAACAAGAATCTGGTAGCAAGAGAGCAGTATGTGCTCATAATGAGCTCACAGAAATGTGCATGGAATGGTTGGTCAGTAGTCTGATAGAATCTTTAATTTTTTCAGTTGCATCCTTTGGGGTTCAACTTAGTGTCCTCCTTTCCATCATTTTGTCCTTATTTAGATTTCTCTTCTTTATTCCTTTTCTTGGCAGTATCTTCAAAAGGTGTTAGGAGACTCTTCTAGAAGTTGCCTTTGAAGATTCTTGCAATGTGTATACCTGTCAAAAAAGATGGACCAAATCCTGTTGAAAGGCTATTTTACACATCAAGTCCTGAACCAGTCTCAGCTCTTCAGTTTTGATTTGATCATCCAGAGTGATATAAAGGAAAACCATCAGAGATCATTATAGAGCCCAGAGTGATTTTCAGATGCCATTTTTCCCTTCTTTTTTTCATACCGGGAACTCGGGGATCTTGTACTCTGGATGAACCCAAGTTACATTTTTGCTGGTATTGGGAAAGTAGCATTTTGAACTTTATTTTGAAGACAAAGCTCTTTAATTTACTTAGGAAACACATTCTATAAGGCTTTATTTCCCCTTTCTCTCTGTTTTATTTTTCTTTCCTTACTCTTGCTCCTTCCCCCCTTCTCTCATCTTCTTCTTTTCCTCCTTCCTCTCGTCCTTGCCTGCCTTCCTTCCTTCCTTCCTTCTTCCCTTATGCCATGGTAGCTTGGGACATACCTAAATATTTTGGAAAAAGGACATTGTTGAAGGGAAAGTATTATTTCTATTACAAAATGTAATAATGAGATCTTGCGATTGGAAAGAAAACTTAATGCTCCTCTATTTCAGCCATTTAACTAATACTTGAATCTCTTCTATTCTGTCCACAGGCTATGATGGGATATCCATGTCACCTGCAGTGATGGGACACTCTCTCAGTCTTCAGCTAGTCCATTGCAACTTCGAATAGCGCTGACAGTTACTTAATTATTGTCTGTGTTGAGTGAAAGTATACTTTGCTGTAGTGTCTATCCACTGCTCCTTAATTTCTCTCCTTGGGACCACATAGAGCGGTATTTTTCAAATTTTAGACTGAAATCCAAAGTTGTGAAGTAATTTGAGTTGGATATGACTAGCATTAAAAGAGAAGAAAGAGAAGAAGAAATAGAGTAGAATAGAATAGAAAGTATCACGTCACAAGTAGTAAGGTTTTCATGAAAGCTTTGTTTTGATTGCATAGTTAAGTTATTATCTAATTAACTACATATGTGAAGTGGATTTCATTGGTTGAAGTGTTACAGCTACTGAATAGAGTGACTTTTCTTCCCTATGGCCAGCCATATAGCTGAGCCATTCTCATGCTCTACTACTAACGTCTTTTCTTCTCTAAGATAAATACTTCCTTCCATTCAACCATGTGTATCATGGTCTCACATCTCCTGGCCATCCTTCATATTTCCGACTTCTTTGTCAGCTGTGAAAGAAGAAAATGGTGTTCAAGTGAACTCACCTTTAGTGGTAGCCCCAGAGCTTTCTTTACGTGACCACATACTGTAATCTATTCTGGGGTGTGGTCTAGCAGTTTGCAAAACTTGCTTTGTCTATCATTTCAAAAATTGGGACTTTCTTCATTTTTTGCCAGCTTTTTCTCTTCTATGCTAAGTTTCCTTAAAGATACCCTCTTTTGGCTCAGTGATGCTCATTTGCCAAGTTCTTTCGATATACTAGAATATAGATTGGCTAGGCCAGGAAAGTTCAGCTTCTTTAGAGAAGAGGCTCTCCTAAAATCCTGATGCTCTCTAAAAATCTAGATGCTCTCTTAAAATCTTACTCATCTGCTTTCAGTTCTCTCTTGTGAATATATTAATGGAACTGTTCACTGAAGTTTGGACATTGTAACAGTCGCTCTTTATCCAGCCCTCACTCTGTGCAAAGCACTGTTGTCAGCATTTTACATACCGATCTTCCTTGGTCATGTTGTGTCACCGTGACACGGGTATCATCTCCATTTAGAGGTGAGGAGAGCATGTCACGCCGGTAGTGAGGTGTGGATCAGGGCCTCGAGCCCAGTCGATGATGTTAGGATGATGAGAGAATGGGGTACCCTCAGGACTCAATTTTCAATAGAGGCTCTAGATAAAATCACCTTCTAAGATGGAAAACTTTCTTTCACTGTGATAAAATTAAGTCTGTATTTGTAATTTAACATTTTGTTGGTGACTTCTAGTCCTTTTTAAAAATACTATTTTACTTCCAATAAAGATGAAGTTATTAAAGCAGATATAGAAGAGGTGGGACTTTGGGGGAAAAGGAGTAATAATTTGAGGAAAACTGTCCAATTTGTTTTCTTGTACAGCATCCACAATGTCTGTTTGCTTTTCTTTGTAAAAATGAAGTAAAGAATACGTGCAGTGTTGTGTGAGCTCATAGGCAGTGAAACACAGTTTGCTTTGGGTGAAATTGTTGGTGCACCAAATACCAGTGACTTCATTTAAATTATTTTCTCACTTTCCATAGATTCTCTTCTTTTCTGCCATGATAACATGATCAGTGAGTTATAGCAGGCTTATTCCAAAAAGGATTTGAAGCGATATTACTGTCTGCTAACTTGTTATCAACACTAAAAAATATTGTATTGCTAACTACCTATTACTAAACAGCAGGTCCTATAAAGACAGGGATCCACATCGCCTCTGCCCATTGTTGCGTTATTAGCTCCAAGCACCATTTATGGCGCATTGCCACATTAATTAAGGAAATGAATGAATTGATGAATGGCCATCTCCATTGTAGCTTTAAGGAATTTTGTATTTCACATTTCCTTTGTTGGTGGTGAGTTGAGAAGCTACTTTGTATCTCTTTTTTTTTTTTTTTTTGAGAGGGCATCTCTCATATTTATTGATCAAATGGTTGTTAACAACAATAAAATTCAGTATAGGGGGGTCAATGCTCAATGTACAATCATTAATCCATCTCAAGTCTAATTCTCGTCAGTCTCCAATCTTCTGAAGCATAACGAACAAGTTCTTACATGGTGAACGAATTCTTACATAGTGAGTAAATTCTTACATGGTGAACAGTACAAGGGCATTCATCACAGAAACTTTCGGTTTTGATCACGCATTATGACCTATAAACAATCAGGTCAAATATGAATATTCGTTTGATTTTTGTACTTGATTTATATGTTGATCCCACATTTCTCCCTTTATTATTATTATTATTTTTATTTTTAATAAAATGCTGAAGTGGTAGGTAGATGCAAGATAAAGGTAGAAAACATAGTTTAGTGCTGTAAGAGGGCAAATGTAGATGATCAGATCAGGTGTGTGCCTATGGACTAAGTATTAATCCAGGCTAGACAAGGGCAGCAAAACATCCACGGATGCAGAAGATTTCTCTCAAAGCAGGGGGGGTGAGGTTCTGAGCCTCACCTCTGTTGATCGCCAAATTCTCACCTGATAGCCCCCCTGCGACTGTGCCTGTCTTAGGTTGTTCCTCCCTTGAGGAATCTTACCCGTCTCTGGCTAACCAGTCATCTTTCGGGGCCATACAGGGAAATGTAAAGTTGGTAAGTGAGAGAGAAGCCATATTGTTTGAAAAGGTTAGCTTTTTACTTCTTTGCAGATTTATGCCCTGTGGCTTCTATGCCCAGCACTTGTCTCGAGGTATCTTTACCACCTGGAGGAATTATGATACTCGGTAAATTCGATATGAGGCACGAATTCTATTTGAGGGTTGTAATTAGGAAGAAAGAAGAAAAGCTACAGATGTAGCATATGGAAGGAAACATGGGAGGATTGATTATTTCTTTGACGTATCTTCTTGTAGAGTACCTTAAGCAAGTATAGGTTTTAAACTACTAACTAATTTGCACACACATATTAACATAATAGGAATTCGGTGACATAAACAAAGCAAATCTATAATTACCATCCATCTCCAGTGAAGCCAAGAAAACCATTTAGGCACCCTAGGCATTTGTGAAAATTTGTCTATGATATGATGGATATTGTCCAACTGTACTTGAACAGTCTGAGAGAAATCAGACAAATTAAAGCAGCCCATTTCTGGGATCTGTTCACATCCCATATGTTCTTTTAACCGTAGATAGTCTATAGTCATAAGATTTTGGAGTGCTACACCTTGCACCCCTCCCAACTCCTGGTTGAGTTCCAACAGTACAGATCCGGTCAAATTCGTTGTCTCGCTGTATGCACATGCCAGCCTAGACATCTCCCTCCTCATTCCAATGGCAAGTCCAGGAGACGGTGGGCTGGATGCAGCCACAACCGCAGCATCGTCCGGATCCCTGTGGAGGCTTTTTGATGATCATCCCCCGGCACGAGTCCTCCAGAGAGTGCTGATGCCAGAAGCTCCTCCTCATATCGTATCTTAGTTCATTTTCTGGGTATCCAAGCTAGGCCTTGATCTTCTGCATAGAAACAAACAGACCCTTTGCCCACACTTTGACATGCCCTCTAGACCACTGTGCAGAACTCATTGGAGGTCAGCACACAGTAACTGCTTTTTTTTTTTTTTATTAAGAGAAAGGAATATTATCAGAAAAGAATACCTCCATAGCTGATCATCGGACACCCTTTAAGTGATCAACATTAAGGATATTTAAAGCATGCGTTGATCTTTGATTTACCAATAGTTTTATCCTATCAAGGAGTAATCCCCCTTTTCTTTCTTTCTTTCTTTCTTTTTTTTTTTTTTAATTTTTAATCTATACTTACATGAAGAATATGCTCTCCCCTATATCAGGTCCCCCCTAACAACCACATTACGGTTACTGTCCATCAGCTTAGCAAAATGTTGTAGAGTCACTACTTGTCCTTTCTGTGTTGTGCAGCCCACCCTCCCCTTTCTCCCTCCCCCCCATACATGCTAATCTTAATAGTCCCCTTCTTCTTCCCCCCGACCTTATCCCTCCCTGCCCACCCATCCTCCCCAGTTCCTTTCCCTTTGGTACCTGTTAGTCCATTTTTGGGTTCTGTAATTCTGCTGCTGTTTTGTTCCTTCAGTTTTTCCTTTGTTCCTATACTCCTCAGATGAGTGAAATCATTTGGTATTTTTCTTTCTCCGCTTGGCTTATTTCACTGTGCATAACACTCTCCAGCTCCATCCATGTTGCTGCAAATGGTTGGATTTTTCCACTTCTTATGGCTGAGTAGTATTCCATTGTGTATATGTACCACATCTTCTTTATCCATTCATCTACCGATGGACATTTAGGTTGCTTCCAATTCTTGGCTATTGTAAATAGTGCTGCGATAAACATAGGGGTGCATCTGTCTTTCTCAAACTTGATTGCTGCGTTCTTAGGGTAAATTCCTAGGAGTGGAATTCCTGGGTCAAATGGTAGGTCTGTTTTGAGCATTTTGATGAACCTCCATACTGCTTTCCACAATGGTTGAACTAATTTACATTCCCACCAGCAGTGTTGGAGGGTTCCCCTTTCTCCACAGCCTTGCCAACATTTGTTGTTGTTTGTCTTTTGGATGGCAGCTATCCTTACTGGTGTGAGGTGATACCTCATTGTAGTTTTAATTTGCATTTCTCTGATAATTAGCGATGTGGAGCATCTTTTCATGTGTCTCTTGGCCATCTGTATTTCTTTTTTGGAGAACTGTCTGTTCAGTTCCTCTGCCCATTTTTTAATTGGGTTATTTGTTTTTTGTTTGTTGAGGCGTGTGAGCTCTTTATATATTCTGGACGTCAAGCCTTTATCGGATCTGTCATTTTCAAATATATTCTCCCATACTGTAGGGTTCCTTTTTGTTCTATTGATGGTGTCTTTCGCCGTACAGAAGCTTTTCAGCTTAATGTAGTCCCACTTGCTCATTTTTGCTGTTGTTTTCCTTGCCCGGGGAGATATGTTCAAGAAGAGATCACTCATGTTTATGTCTAAGAGGTTTTTGCCTATGTTTTTTTCCAAGAGTTTAATGGTTTCATGACTTACATTTAGGTCTTTGATCCATTTTGAGTTTACCTTTGTATATGGGGTTAGACAATGGTCCAGTTTCATTCTCCTACATGTAGCTGTCCAGTTTTGCCAGCACCATCTGTTGAAGAGACTGTCATTTTGCCATTGTATGTCCATGGCTCCTTTATCAAATATTAATTGACCATGTATGTTTGGGTTAATGTCTGGAGTCTCTAATCTGTTCCACTGGTCTGTGGCTCTGTTCTTGTGCCAGTACCACATTGTCTTGATTACTATGGCTTTGTAGTAGAGCTTGAAGTTGGGGAGTGAGATCCCCCCTACTTTATTCTTCTTTTTCAGGATTGCTTTGGCTATTCAGGGTCTTTGGTGTTTCCATATGAATTTTTGAATTATTTGTTCCAATTCATTGAAGAATGTTGCTGGTAATTTGAGAGGGATTCATCAAATCTGTATATTGCTTTGGGCAGGATGGCCATTTTGATGATATTAATTCTTCCTAGCCATGAGCATGGGATGAGTTTCCATTTATTAGTGTCCCCTTTAATTTCTCTTAAGAGTGACTTGTAATTTTCAGAGTATAAGTCTTTCACTTCTTTGGTTAGGTTTATTCCTAGGTATTTTATTCTTTTTGATGCAATGGTGAATGGAATTGTTTTCCTGATTTCTCTTTCTATTGATTCATTGTTAGTGTATAGGAAAGCTACAGATTTCTGTGTGTTAATTTTGTATCCTGCAACTTTGCTGTATTTCGATATCAGTTCTAGTAGTTTTGGAGTGGAGCCTTTAGGGTTTTTTATGTACAGTATCACATCATCTGCAAATAGTGACAGTTTAACTTCTTCTTTACCAATCTGGATTCCTTGTATTTCTTTGTTTTGTTTGATTGCTGTGGCTAGGACCTCCAGTACTATGTTAAATAAAAGTGGGGAGAGTGGGCATCCCTGTCTGGTTCCCGATCTCAGAGGAAATGCTTTCAGCTTCTCGCTGTTCAGTATAATGCTGGCTGTGGGTTTATCATATATGGCCTTTATTATGTTGAGGTACTTGCCCTCTATTCCCATTTTGCTGAGAGTTTTTATCATGAATGGATGTTGAATTTTTTCAAATGCTTTTTCAGCATCTATGGAGATGATCATGTGGTTTTTGTCTTTCTTTTTGTTGATGTGGTGGATGATGTTGATGGATTTTCGAATGTTGTACCATCCTTGCATCCCGGGGGTGAATCCCACTTGGTCATGGTGTATGATCCTTTTGATATACTGTTGAATTCTGTTTGCTAATATTTTATTGAGTATTTTTGCATCTACATTCATCAGGGATATTGGTCTGTAATTTTCTTTTTTGTTGGGGTCTTTGCCTGGTTTTGGTATTAGGGTGATGTTGGCTTCATAGAATGAGTTTGGGAGTATTCCCTCTTCTTCTATTTTTTGGAACACTTTAAGGAGAATGGGTATTATGTCTTCTCTGTGTGTCTGATAAAATTCCAAGGTAAATCTGTCCGGCCCCGGGGTTTTGTTCTTGGGTAGTTTTTTGATTACCGTTTCAATTTCTTTGCTCGTAATTGGTTTGTTTAACTTTTGTGTTTCTTCCTTGGTCAGTCTTGGGAGGTTGTATTTTTCTAGGAAGTTGTCCATTTCTTCTAGGTTTTCCAGCTTGTTGGCATATAGGTTTTCATAGTAGTCTTTAATAATTCTTTGTATTTCTGTGGAGTCTGTCGTGATTTTTCCATTCTCATTTCTGATTATGTTGATTTGTGTTGATTCTCTTTTTCTCTTAATAAGTTGGGCTAGAGGCTTATCTATTTTGTTTATTTTCTCAAAGAACCAGCTCTTGGTTTCGTTGATTTTTGCTATTGTTTTATTCTTCTCAATTTTGTTTATTTCTTCTCTGATCTTTATTATGTCCCTCCTTCTGCTGACTTTAGGCCTAATTTGTTCTTCTTTTTCCAGTTTTGATAGTTGTGATGTTAGACTATTCATTTGGGATTGTTCTTCCTTCTTCAAGTGTGCCTGGATTGCTATATACTTTCCTCTTAAGACTGCTTTCGCTGCATCCCACAGAAGTTGGGGCTTAGTGTTGTTGTTGTCATTTGTTTCTATATATTCCTTGATCTCTATTTTGATTTGTTCATTGATCCATTGATTATTTAGTAGCATGTTGTTAAGCCTCCATGTGTTTGTGAGCCTTTTTGTTTTCTTTGTAGAATTTATTTCTACATTTATACCTTTGTGGTCTGGAAAATTGGTTGGTCGAATTTCAATATTTTGGAGTTTATTGAGGCTCTTTTTGTGAGCTAGTATGTGGTCTATTCTGGAGAATGTTCCATATGCATTTGAGAAGAATGTATATCCTGTTGCTTTTGGATGTAGAGTTCTATAGATGTCTATTAGGTCCATCTGTTCTAGGGTGTTGTTCAGTGCCTCTGTGTCCTTACTTATTTTCTGCCTGGTGGATCTATCCTTCGGGGTGAGTGGTGTGTTGAAGTCTCCGAAAATGAATGCATTGCAGTCTATTTCCCTCTTTAGTTCTGTTAGTATTTGCTTCACATATGCTGGTGCTCCTGTATTGGGTGCATATATATTTAGAATGGTTATATCCTCTTGTTGGACTGAGCCCTTTATCATTATGTAGTGTCCTTCTTTATCTCTTGTTACTTTCTTTGTTTTGAAGTCTATTTTGTCTGATATTAGTACTGCAACCCCTGCTTTCTTCTCACTGTTGTTTGCCTGAAGTATGTTTTTCCATCCCTTGACTTTTAGTCTATGCTTATCTTTGGGTTTAAGGTGAGTTTCTTGTAAGCAGCATATAGATGGGTCTTGCTTTTTTATCCATTCTATTACTCTGTGTCTTTTGATTGGTGCATTAAGTCCATTTACATTTAGGGTGACTATTGAGAGATATGTACTTATTGCCATTGCAGGCTTTAGATTGGTGGTTACCAAAGGTTCAAGGTTAGCTTCTTTAGTATCTTACTGCCTAACTTAGCTTACTTATTGAGCTGTTATATACACTGTCTGAGATTCTTTTCTTCTCTCCCTTCTTATTCCTCCTCCTCCATTCTTCATATGTTGTGTGTTTTGTTCTGTGCTCTTTTTAGGGGTGCTCCCATTTAGAGCAGTCCCTGTAGGATCCCCTGTAGAGGTGGTTTGTGGGAAGCAAATTCCCTCAGCTTTTGCTTGTCTGGGAATTGTTTAATCCCGCCATCATATTTAAATGATAGTCGTGCTGGATACAGTATCCTTGGTTCAAGGCCCTTCTGTTTCATTGCATTAAGTATATCATGCCATTCTCTTCTGGCCTGTAGGGTTTCTGTTGAGAAGTCTGATGTTAGCCTGATGGGTTTTCCTTTATAGGTGACCTTTTTCTCTCTAGCTGCCTTTAAAAGTCTTTCCTTGTCCTTGATCCTTGCCATTTTAATTACTATGTGTCTTGGTGTTGTTCTCCTTGGATCCTTTCTGTTGGGGGTTCTGTGTAATTCCATGGTCTGTTCGATTATTTCCTCCCCCAGTTTGGGGAAGTTTTCAGCAATTATTTCTTCAAAGAGACTTTCTATCCCTTTTCCTCTTTCTTCTTCTTCTGGTATCCCTATAATATGAATATTATTCCTTCTGGCTTGGTCACATAGTTCTCTTAGTGTTGTTTCATTCCTGGAGATCCTTTTATCTCTCTCTATGTCAGCTTCTATACATTCCTGTTCTCTGGCTTCTATTCCTTCAATGGCCTCTTGCATCTTATCCATTCTGCTTATAAATCCTTCCAGGGATTGTTTCACTCCTGTGATCTCCTTCCTGACATCTGTGATCTCCCTCCGGACTTCATCCCACTGCTCTTGCATTTTTCTCTGCATCTCATCCCATTGCTCTTGCATTTTTCTCTGCATCTCTGTCAGCATGTTCATGATTTTTATTTTGAATTCTTTTTCAGGAGAACTGGTTAGGTCTGTCTCCTTCTCAGGTGTTGTCTCTGTGATCTTTGTCTGCCTGTAGTTTTGTCTTTTCATGGTGATAGAGATAGTGTGCAGAGCTGGTACAAGTGGCCGCTGGAAGAGCTTCCCTTCTTGTTGGTTTGTGGCCTTCCTCACCTGGGAGAATAGCGACCTCTAGTGGCTTGTGCTGTGCAGCTGTGTGCAGACAGGGCTTCTGCTTCCTGCCCGGTTGCTATGGGGTTTATCTCTGCTGTTGCTGTGGGCGTGGCCTGGCTGGGGCTGCTCCTCTAAAATGGTGGAGCCCCGTTGGAGGGGGAGCAGCTGGGAGGCTATTTATCTCCATAAGGGGCCTCTGTGTTCCCTGCTGCCCAGGGGGTTAGAGTGCCCAGAGATCCCCAGATTCCCTGCCTCTGGTCTAAGTGACCTGTCCTGCCCCTTTAAGACTTCCAAAAAGCACTCTCCAAACCAAAACAACAACAGCAACAATGAGAGAGGGAACAGAAAGAAAAAAAAAAGGAAAAAACACTTGATTTTTTTTTTATGTCCTCAGGCGCCGGTCCCAGGCACCCACTCACTGGTCCTGCTGCCCTGCCTCCCTAGCATCAGGGTCCCTGTCCCTTCAAGGCTTCCAAAAAGCACCCACCCACTGGTCCCGCAGGGAAAAACGCGCGATATTCTTTGTCCTCAGGCGCCGGTCCCAGGCACCCGCTCACCAGTCCCGCCGCCCTGCCTTCCTAGCACCAGGGTCCCTGTCCCTTTAAGGCTTCCAAAAAGCACTCGCCAAAAAGAGGGAAAAAAAAGGGGAAAAACGCACGATTTCCTCCGTCCTCAAGTGCCGGTCCCAGGCACCCGCTCACTGGTCCCGCAGGGAAAAATGCGGGATATTCTTTGTCCTCAGGCGCCGGTCCCAGGCACCCTCTCACCAGTCCCACCGCCCTGCCTCCTTAGCACCGGGGTCCCTGTCCCTTGAAGGCTTCCAAAAAGCACTTGCCACAAAGAGGAAAAAAAAGGGGAAAAACGCGTGATTTCCTCCGTCCTCAAGTGCCGGTCCCAGGCACCCGCTCACTGGTCCCGCAGGGAAAAACGTGCGATATTCTTTGTCCTCAGGCACCTGTCCCAGGCAGCCGCTCACCAGTCCCGCCACCCTGCCTCCCTAGCACCGGGGTCCCTGTTCCTTTAAGGCTTCCAAAAAGCACTCGCCAAAAAGAGAAAAAAAAAGGGGAAAAACGCGCGATTTCCTCCGTCCTCAGGTGCCGGTCTCAGGCATCCGCCCACCCGCTCACCAGTCCCGCTGCCCTGCCTCCCTAGCACCAGGGTCCCTGTCCCTTTAAGGCTTCCAAAAAGCACTCGCCAAAAAGAGGAAAAAAAAGGGGAGAAACACACGATTTCCTCCGTCCTCAAGTGCCGGTCCTAGGCACCCGCTCACCGGTCCCGCCACCCTGCCTCCCTAGCAACGGGGTCCCTGTCCCTTTAAGGCTTCCAAAAAGCACTCGCCAAAAAAAAAAATAAACCGCTCCAGTTTCTTTCCACCCACCGGGAGCCGGGGGGAGGGGCGCTCGGGTCCCGCCGGGCCGGGGCTTGTATCTTACCCCCTTCGCAAGGCACTGGGTTCTTGCAGGTGTGGATGTGGTCTGGATGTTGTCCTGTGTCCTGTGGTCTCTATTTTAGGAAGATTTTTCTTTGTTATATTTTCATAGCTCTATGTGTTTTTGGGAGGAGATTTCCACTGCTCTACTCACGCCACCATCTTGGGGAACTACATCTTTGTATCTCTTTTTAAAAGAGCAAGATTCTTTAAAGGAAAAAAAAAGTTATGATGTTTGAAAGGGCAAGATTACTTCCCAAAACTTTAGATTTTCAAGTTTTGTTGGGTTAGTGAAGATCCAGTCCCTGCACTAGTTGTGTGTCTGAACAGCAGGAGCAGAGAAGAGTGTTTGCAAGGGCAAAGCAAGAGACCCCTTGCTGTCATTGTCAGTCCCCCTTTACAAGCCCAAAATAGTGACAGGAGCTGCTGGGGTTGGGTAGTTGCCATATTGACACTTCTGGTTTTTAGGTGGAAAGACCAGGAGCCTTCAGTCCCAACGTGGACAGGAGAGCCTTTGTATGTAGGTCCTAAGCACATCACAGAGGGGCAAGGCTAACCCCATAATTTTCTCCCTGCCCCTTCAGTGGGCAAGTTGCTTTAGCAGAGCTGGAAGACTGTGTTTTCCTTTGGAGAACCTTATTTCTTTCCACTTAAATTATAATTATCACCTGAAAGTACACCAATGTTTTATTTAAATATTTTCATATTTACATTTATTTTTATATTTATACATAGGTATAAAAATTCATCTAAAGAATTTGATTTAGAGTAATAGCAATTGAGGAAATCTATATAATGAGGTAGAAAGCACCTTAAATTGGCTCAAGAGGTTTTTTTCCTGTTTGAAATGTTTAAAATTTCTTTAATTCCTCAAGAACTTTAACTTGTTAGTAACAAAGATTTTAAGTATAGCATAAGACCTAGAAAATAAATGAACAGCAATACCACCTAGCTGTTCATTTATACTTGAATTATAACTGGAGTGCCAGTAAGAGACATCGGAGATTAAGAAATTCTACTTTATGTCCAGTGACTTACATAGTGTAAGAAATATTTCTCACCACATTAAGACTCTAGGTGTATATAATTAGAAGTCTTCCTTTTAGTTCAAACATGGCAAAAACTATAGTTTTATCCAAGTCTGCCTTTATGTTGAATTTTTAAAATCATATAGTAACATTGAAAATAGTGGTTATAATTTCATAAAGATTACATGAAATATTTTCTGTAGCAGTAGTTTTCTGCATGTTCTAATAAAAGCTAGGATTATAGCTTAAATTGCATAAATCTATGACATAAATAGGGTAACCAGATATAAATAAGCAAAAGCATGGCAAGAATATGATCAGATAATAATCTTGCTTCCTCCATACTTATTGTATGGTAATACATTAATTTTGTGATCCTTAATTTGACCTCCTCTTTTAAAAATTCTTTCTAACAGTTAACAAATGTTGGTGGATACAGTCAGAGAAAAAGTCTATTTACTCATTAGTTGGTATGTTCTAATAGGTAAATGCATGGGATCTTTGACATTCCTAGAATAATTATATTTTAAACCTCAACTCTTATAAGAATATTCATTTAATTATTATTTTACTTTTTATTTTACCAATGCACACTAGTTTAGAATTTAGCAAGAACCATCTTCTAGACCAGGTTTATCAGTCCTGTGGTAATTCCTAGTCTCACACTGAGCTTCTTGAAAATCATTCATGAATTGCTATTTTTCCCCCAGTAGTTATATATGTCATGCCAAATCAACATTATATTTAGAAATCATAATTCTTTATTATATTACCCTTATATGTAGCTTTCTTTTCTAATTATTGAAGTAATATATGTTTGTGATAAGATATCAAGTATTAATCATTCTTTATTAACTCAGCCCCTGGAATATTCACTGTTAATAGCTTGGCATACCATTTTCAGTTGCTGCATTTGTTAATGAAAATCTTTTCTCTCTTCAGTGGATCAGAGGTAAGGGGCACCCTTCATTTTTATCCTGAATGATACGTTCTTGCAAGGAATTTGCTGACAATCTTTTTGCTCCTCTGCCAAACTAACTGGTAATTGTCAGGAAATTTGCACTTTCTTTCCTGGTTTTACTGTTGCTATCTTTCTGTGGTGTTTAATTTCATTTGACAACAACATGTAGTTGTGCTATGCACATTTCCTAGCATGCTCAGATATATTTTAACCCTACATAGAAAGGTTGTGGAAAGGTTAAAGACTTTGCCCAAGTTAGCTAATAAGTGGCAAAGCTGTGATTTGAACCCCTTCTGGTTACTCATAGCCTGAGGTGAACTCATTTGGTCCCATGAATTTTAAATACAATCTGAATTCTGATGATTCTCAAATTTCTAGCCTGATTTCTTTTCTGAGCTTCAGACTTGTATATCCAATTGTATATATTTTTAAAATGGCATCTCCACTTCAATGGCATCTCAAACTTGACTTAGCAATAAAGAGGATTCCTGATGTCCCTACCTCTCTCCCGGTTCCTCTCAAGGTCTTTTCCGTCTTAGCTAGTAGCATCATGAGCCACTCATTTGCTCAGGCAAAAATGCTGGAATAACCCTCAATTTCTCTCTTCCTCAAGCTTGACATCAAATCCATCAGCAAGTGCTAAATCTATTTTTTCCCAACCAACTTACATCTCTCACCTGGGCTACCATAACTACTTGCCAACTAGTTTTTTTGCTTCCACTGTTCCCCATTACCTCGTTTTATTTTTTCATTACACCTAACAATATATACTATTATTTGTTTATGGGCTTGTTGCCTGCCTTTCTCCCTCTAGGATGTAAGTTCTGCAAAGCAGAAACTTGTCTTGTTACCCCTGAATCCCTGGGCCTAGAACACTGCTGTCAATATGAGTTTCATGTTGAATGAATGAATGAAAGAAATGAAGAAATTTGGTGCTCTTTTAGTAGCTGGGGATTCAAAGAAACTACTCCTTTGCTAGTTTTCATAGGACTGTTTTTTTAAAGGATTGAACAGGTTGAAAGACATTTATTTAACAATATGTTCTTGAAGTTGATATCAGTCTTATAATCTTAAATATATGGCACCATTTGGGCCTTGTTGCATGCGTCTTGTGCTTCCTGGGATCTTTCTGAGAGGTTTTCTGTGAATTCCTGTAAAGGAAGCCGATTACCATGTTTTCTGGGAGAGGCTTTACCCAATAAGTGAAAGGGGAAAAACATTTGCTAGTTGAGAGAAGCATTCAGTATGCACAGTGATAATAAAAGAGAAAAAAAAGAGAAGTAAATGCAAAACATCTTAATTTATTTTGGACTGCTCTTCTTCCAGTAAAGGTTAACTGTGAATAAGGAGGAAATTGATATTGGGCTAATTAATAAATTTTTAAAATTAGAAACTTAAAATGAAGGTCTAAGGATCCTGAAATACTATGTTTTAAAAAAAATCAATGACTCTATTAAGCAATGCAAAACAAAATGAGGGAAAGGTGGGGAGAGAGGTTGATTCGTCATTCTATTTCTGGGGTAATGGAAACAAGGGTTTTGTACCAGCAGGATCTGAGCTTTATCCTAGGCTTGCCAGTAGCCGGCTTCATGTCCTTGGGCTCCATTGCTTCTGAAATCTAGGTTTATTATCTCTATTGGAGCCCTGGAATGATTACAGGAGGTGAATCTCAGGAAAGAATTCTTACACATGATACAAATGGAATGCATTATCCTGATTATCATAATCTCATCCTTCTAGTAGGAGGATCTGGGTCTTTATTCTCTTGCTGTTTTCAACTCTGGGGTCCAAGAACTTCCATGGCTTTGAAGAAGCCAACCATGATCAGAGCTCAGTTTCATGGAACACCTGAAAATAGTTTTAAATGACTTTGCTGGGAAATTTTTGCTTGCTTGTTTAATTGATTGTTCATGTGTGTGTATCTGAGATGAACAACAATAAAAACACCTTTTATGTAGTGCAATCAGTGAGGCTTTATGTCTTTGATACAGATTTGTGAGCATCCTCTAGGATCTCAGATATGAAGTCTTCTTTGGGTATATTGTGGAAGAGAGAATGAAGACTCTCATGTCTTTAAAGGCAGCTACGGGCTCAGGTCTCTGAAAAAGTACTGAGTGCCAGAAATGGCACCTCTGTAACCATTTGTTCCTGACTTTTTTTTTCAACTTTTTTTTAAGCCAGACTCTTAATGCATTTTAATACCATTAGCATTTCTTAAATACTATTAGTTTAGCAGTGTTATTAGTTTTTCTTCTTAAAATACCAGGCAGGAAAATGAGCTTGAAGCAGTATTACTGCATGTGTTTAAATGAGTGCCATTTCCAGGTATTAGGAGGCATGTTTTTAAGTGTTCTGGAGAAATGTAATTTTTTTAAGTCCAAGCAGATTGTTGTATTTTAGAAATACTGAAGAAGCAATATGTGAATCATATTTGGATTTTAAAGCAGGATATGAAACTTCAGAGTAAAAGTGATTCCATGGTTGTTAAAGCCCAAAGAGAGGTTTATAAAGCCAGCAGATAGAGAAGAGAAAACTCACTTGGAGAAGTAAATGATACAAGAATGGAAAAACTGAATAAGTAACTTTAAAACCATTTTTTTCTTGATGTTATTTTATACCTTGAAGGCATTAAAATTAAAATTACATTAAAAATCTTCTCTAAAAACATGCAACCTAATAAAATATATGTTGAGTAAGTCACATGTATTTCTTTCCAAATCCATAGCTTGGATTTGTAATGGATTTCAAAATTCAGAGCACTGAATTTACTTAGTATTTTGAAATTCATGTTTACTAGGCAATACACCTTAGTCAATCTTTAAAAAGAAATCCTTATGACTTAGTGCAAATAAATAATCCTGAAGGTGAGGTGAGTTGGCCTTATTTAAATGGAGACTTCTCCAGGGACTGACTAGGCAAAATGATGAGGGGATAAAGAGACATGGTATTTCCATGAGTTTTGGGCTTTTGCATTTGCTGTCCCTCTCCTGGGAGGCCTTGCCCACCCTACCTCATCCAGGAAATCCATACTAATTCTTCAACATTCATTTCAAGCATCCTATGCTCAGGGATGACTTTACTAACATCTCTGGATAAATAGTTGCTCACTACTTTCCTACTGCTGCTTTATGTGTACCTCTGTTATTGCATACCGTACATCACAAATCAGTTGCTTACATTTCTGTCATTTTTGTATGCACATAGTAGGGACTTAATACATTTTTGCTAAATAATGAACAAAATACTGAGTGATAGCCCCTGAACTCTGCATAACCTCTATTCTGCTCAAAAAGATGTGGTTTGTGGCTTCATCCTTCTCCTTGGGTAAAGTGGCAGTGGTTGGACAGAAGCTACAGGAAGATAAGCAGACGGGGGGTTGATTATTCAGTAAATATTCATTGGGTTTCTGGCAGTAGTGCTGTGGGGGCAGCTATAGGGGTGTGAGATACATGGCATCTGGTTTCAGGATATAACCAGTTCAATTCAGAGGTATAACTTACCTCTATGAATCATTTAAAGGGAAATTGAATGCTAAATTATGAGACTTGATTACGTGTACCAGGAATCCAGAAGAAGTAGAAAGTCATTAGAACTGATGGGTTTGGAGGAGGCTTCACAGGGGAGAGATTAGTTAATTTGGGCTAAAGTACTGACTGAAGGAGTGGCCGAGGAGGTAGCAAGCCTTGGGCCAGGGGAGAGTTGAATGGCTGGCTGTGTGGGTATCAGCTTGTGGAGCAGTTTCCTCTGAGGACTACAAGCCCTTTGTACATCCATGATTAGACTTGAGAGGGGCTTTAAACTCCTGGAATTATTTGTAAAATGTTGTTTGTATATAGGCAGATTTCCAGGGACAAACTTCAGCTTCTGAAGATATAGATGTAGAATTTTAAAAGAATGCTTAATTTTGTAATTTTAATGAAGAATAGGTAGCATTTTAACCATTTGTCTTTTCATGAGGTCTTAAAGAGAGGGGCAAAGGAAGAATTCAGGGACGGGGGGGGGATGGGAAGAGAGAGAGAAAGGAGATTCATGGTACTGCTTGCAGATGCAAAATAACAATATAGATATTAATATTTATTAATGATATTTCCCTGATAGTGTAACAGTAACCATCAGGCATCTTTAGCTAATTATTAAAAGAGATCATCTAAACAATGACAGCCAGAATTCTTGGCCAACACTGCCTATTTGAGAGAAACCAAATACTAAACTAGAAGTGACTGAAAATTTATTCCATTGTTGCCCAAATGACAATGTACTAGGTTCAAAGGCAGACAATTCTATAGACTTGGCTGGGATTTTTTTCTTTGTCAGTGTCTTTGATCAACTAACTTTGAAAAGGATTATTCTATTTAACCTTTTGAATTTAAGAATTTACCCCTTAATGAAAAATCTGTATTTAATCATAAAAACTGAACATATTGAACTTAGTTTGGTTATTTGCCATAGATGCAGATTCTTTTAATATTGGATGCTCAAAATACATAGAAAACACTCAGATTGGAGCCATTTTTCAGCCGCTGCCAACTGGAGCTTAACATACTAATGTTTCAAGGACAGGAATGATGGGCTTATGTTCTCTGATTTAGTGAGTGTTTGCTATCACAAACATGCTTTAGAGTCATGCAAGCTCTCTCGTGTCACAAGTGTGAGGTCATGAGAAGGAAATAGACACATGAAAAAATAAGTCTGTTCATTTGTTCTTTGGCTTGTTCCAAAAGGGACTGTAATGTAAGAAGTGTTTCATATTATTGGTTTATGGGATTGTAAGAGTTCAGTAATTGAGGAGCAAAGAAGTTGTAAGTTTATGCAAAGAAATAATGCAACAGTGGGGTACTTTTCTTTAATTTCTTTATAAAATTAACTAATTGATCATGGTTAAAGAAGATAGTAGTGTTGAGAGAGGGAATAAACTTATAAACCTCAATTATATCTCAAACATCAGTAAGACACTTTTTAAAATTAAATTTAACGGGAAGAGCTGAGCAATTTGATGATGATGGAAACTGTTGATTTAAAAAATGTACAACTAATGTTAATTTAGTGTTGAATTTTAATAGTCTTAAAATCAAGTATTATGAAAGATATTAGGTAAATTATCAGCTCGTTTAATTTTATAAGAAATAGACTGTTCAAATCATAAAGATTCAACATAAAGGGCCACTTCAGTGCATGTTCAAAATGCATTATAATGTCTGTGGTGGTCCAATCCCATTTTTTGAAACTGATAAATATAAAGATATATGTATGCATGCATATACACACACACCATATATGTATACATAGAATGTTAGAATCATATATGTTATCTATAGTAATATATAGTGCACTTTTTGATTTCTTACTATCTTGTACTTTTTTTTAGAAGTCATATACATGGCAGATGATTGCACTGCAAGCTGGGGAATGTAGTATCTTCAGAAGTTGCCCCTTGCTCCGGGACAAGAAGGTGTTTTGGCCTAATGGGCCACTCCCAGGGTTTGGGGCTTTAGGTGAGATGACTAGAGAATCTGGAGGTGCATCATGCACAGGAATGAGGGCAGTCCACGTCCAAGGGGGAGTAGCAGGTCAGAACTCGAGAAATCACATGCATCATCAGTTCCATCTAAGGCTCATGAGAGGCCATTCAAGAGCAGGGTGAATGAGGTTCACAGGGGAATGAGAGGAGGTGTGGCCTTCTTGTGCAGGGTTGGGTTTTCTGGGCTCTCTGGTCCCAGGTTGACATTGGCTGGAATTAAAGGGTGCAGTTTCAGATGGTTCATGTTCTATGATTTCATGAGTATTGACTTAAATCTACTTTTTATTTGTATGAATTTTGATATGATTTAAAATAGCAGGCATAATCGGATACTTATCTTCCCAGCTATAAACAATAGCGTTTCTCATTGTTTGGGAATGTGCAACAAAGAAACTATGTATTAAGGATCTATTTATGAAGAATAGATGAGTGATTGCTGTAGTTAAGAGTTGGGGGAGGCTGTTATTGCAAAGTGGTAGCACCAGGAAGCATTTGGGGCCATCGGTTCTGTATCCTAAGGGTGGTGGTAGCTACACAAGTCTACATATGTTAAAATTCACAGAACAGTACACCAAAAAAGTCCATTTTACTATATGATAATTTAAAAAAAACACAAAATAAAGCAAACAATGCTAACAGGAAAATAAAAAGATCTTTTTAATATTTGAGAGGCAAATGATGGAGCAAAGTACAGCAGAACAGTCCTAGAAGCCATGGGAAAGCAGGGTTCCTAAGGGTGCGTGGTCCACATGTTTCTTAGCTCTTTAGGTTGGTAGAGGGCACACTTCAAAGATGTTACATAGAAACTGAAAATTACTTGGTTATTCAGCTTTTCTTTGATTTCTCTCTCTCTTTTTTTTAAAAATAGACCTCCCTTCCTCTTTCCCTTCTCTCCTTACTTCCTCTCTTTCTTTCCTGAGTTAAGCTGATGCTCTGTGACATGATGAAGTGGCACCCTAGATTACGTGGAAGGAACACGAAGTGAAGGGCGATGAGAAGCTGGTCTAGTCCTCCAGTCCTGAGGGTGGACATCTGAGCCAGAATAAAACCAAAACTAGAAGCCCTGCGCTTAAGAGAACCACCTGTGGAATCCAGCCTGACCTGGGGGCCTCCCCAGTTGTTGGAGCTGAGCGTGTGTTCTGAGTTAGAACTAAGCCAAGCTCCAGAAATTGGATGCAGTCCAGAACTGACCAGAGGGCCTTTAGAGGAGCCCTTGAGTTGATCTTGACCTTTTAGTATCCTTTGGGTCAGACCTCCCAGGGTGTCTCTAATCCAAAGTTAGCTTCCTGTCCCTTTGAAAGAATAAACTTGTGTCTTGAGCCTGGACCAAATTTAAACTAGTCTTCTAGAGATTTCAAGGAGCTGTAAGGCAAGGCACAGGGCAATATAACCTCTTCCGTCAATATTGTCTTTTAACTTCTTATTTTTTTGGCAACCTGGTTTCTGATTTTCTTAGTGGGTGTCCATCTGGTCATTTGCCCAGGAAATAGATGAGGGACCATAGGAGAGAGTTTATATCTCTTGGAAAAGGAAAGGTTAACTTTTCTTTCCAAGAGCACTGGCTGCATGAACTCTTGGATGCAGCAGCCCCCAGGAGAGGGTGGTGTGCTGAGCTGCAGCTAGCACATATAGCTAGCTCCGTGCAGGCAGGCGTGGCTATGCAGCGCTGGTTACAACAGCTTTCTGAGTCTGCTAATATCAGACTGAGTGTACCCAAGATTAGTTTGAAGTCCATCATTCACATTCTTTGCATTAAACATTGGTAACCACATTTCTTTCAAACTTTCTTTAGGTTTTCCTGGATTGTGAAACTCTGGCTATGAGATAACACCAACTGAAATCCTTGACATTTGCCAACCAGCCACAACCCTCACTTAAGATCACTTCTTGCACATTTGTCTTTAGCAAGTCTGAAAATATATTGCAGTATGTTGCTGGAAAAGGATTTCTTGGTTGAATCTTTGGGTATAGAAGTTGTGATTTGAGTTCACCATCTGATTTATATATCCTATGGTTGTATCATAACTCAGTTTTACAAATCCGGGTACTCCTGGGACTGTGGGGCTATTGTGCCTGACTTAATTGCATGTTTAAATGTAAGGCTAGAGCTCAAACTAAAAAAGCAGATGGATTTGGAAAGGGAGATTGTCTTGTTTTGAGGTCATGTGTAAAGCCAAGAAACTGCTGGAGGAGCTCCGACAGGGATTTCAGGAAAATAGGCTTGTAATATTTCCACTTCTCTCAGCTTGCAGTCTGGCTGAAAATGTAGTAAGATCAACCTTTTTCCAAAGGTCTTGGTATTTCTGCAGCTGTTTTCAGAAAACCTTGAAAATGAAAAGCAAAGTAGTCCACATAACCTGAAATACTCATACCCCAATCACCAAAGCTTTTGGGTGATCTAAGTGGTAAAGAGTTGAAGCCACATTAAGTGAACGTGTGCATGATATAGTACGTGAGTGGAGGCTGCTCTTTCAGATGTGACATAATGCTGATGGCACCTGAAGGCTGTAGGGAGAGTGCCAGCTCTATAGCAAGCACACCAAAAGGTGCTTTGTGGGAGCTCTGCCTAATATATTTTTACTTGCTATTATTTTGGCTCCTTTTTGTTTCATTCACTTGAGTCATCTGGATCATCTATGTAGGTCAGTAAACATCTCAGACTTTCCAGTAGTCCTGTGTTAATATGTCAATTACCATCATTACTAAGAAACTGTATTCGCTAGTGGTTTAAACCATCTTTAATGAATCCTTCCAGTACTACTATTCTTGGTTTATAGAAAAAGAAACTATGTCTCAGAGAACTTATGTAACTGGTGCAAATCATTTTAACAGACCACTGGATCTGAATTATACAATAGTATATTTTATATTGTTAGCTGCCAACTTCAAAGTGGTTGAATCTCTCCATATATGCAACATGTATAGGGAAGTTTAAATCAATAGGAATGATTGGATTGTATCAGTGATTTTTAAATATTTTTGGCAAATGAAACTTATGTAAAAGCCCAAAATATATTAAGCTATAGGTTCTACTTTTTAGCATGAATTAATTTTGTAAGTTTAGTTTTCTAATGATTACTTATCTTAAAGTTAACCAGTAATACTAACAGAGTATTTATGATGAACATAAATTTTTGAAATCTTGATTTATGTAGTCAGTTGGAGCCTCAATATCTGATACATTTTTAAGTTTTGCTGGTTTCCCAGCATTAAAAAAAATTCTGATCAAGAGATAAATTTTGGAAATGGGTATACTTTTCCTAACAGCTAAGCCTGCCCAAAATAATCTTCAATCAGATTGAGCCAGAGCTTGAAAAATGATTAATAGGAAGTTTTTGATCATTTTGAATCATAATATAATTGTAATCAAAACAGGCTCAATCTTCCCATTCCCTCTTAAATCCAATCTAATCCCATCTACTGAAATTGCACTTGTCAAGATCCCCAGACCTCCATGCAGCCGTCTGTCCCTGAGTTCTCCGTGCTCACCTCATGGGACCTGCCAGCTGCACTGGCCACCCTCGATCACTCTTCTTCACCTACTTCCCACAAAGCCACTCTCTCCTGGCCTTCTTTCTACTTCTCTGGCCACTTCTTGATTCTCTTGTGGTCCCTCCTTGTAGTCCTGACTGGAGTCCCCTCATTAGCCTTTCCCTACCATGATTTCTCATCTGAATCACACAACACAGAAAACAATTTGAAAGACTGTTTTCTCAGTTTTTCTGAGGTAAGTAACTGTTCTAGGTGCTCAGGAGGGAAATTAATTACATGCAAATTAACATATTACTTAAGGAACTGTCTTAAGTTTTGCACAGAACTTCCCTTGAGAAGGGTTACCAGGATCAGTCCACAGACATTAAGGAATCAAATCGAATTTCATGGCCTTAAATTCCATTTATGTATGTGTTGACGACTTCCAAATTTGTATCTCCAGCTCAGACCTCTACCTGAATACAAGGTGGAGTGTTCCATGCAACACCTTTTCAATTCCTTGTCTTAAATCTAACTGCTATCCCAAACTTAGCATGTTCAAACACAAAATCCTGATCTTTTTCCTCAAAGCTGGTCTGCTCACAGTTGTCAACTATCAGGCCCCCAATTTTTGAATCATCCTTGTACTTCTTTCTTTTTCTCATATCCAAACCTTATGCAAATCATGCTGTATCTACTTTCCAAATGCACCCCAAATGGGACATTTTATTTCTCTGTCCTGCTCTAAGCCACACCATCTCTTGAGAGCTTGAACTAGTTTGGTAGTCTCCTAACTGTCCTTCCTGCTTTAACTGCTGGACCAACACAATTTATTCTAAACCCAACAGCCAGATACTCATGATGTCAGTCCTCCTCTCAGAATCCTGCAGTGGCTCCGCATTTCAGTCATGGCAAAATCCAAAGGCCTTGCAATGGCATTCATGATAAATTCATGGTCTGTGTTGTCTCTTGCTCCAATTCTGCCCCAGTCTTTTTGCTGTCCTACAAAAGTTAGGCCTTCCCTCTGCCTGGAAGGTTCTTCTCACCCCATCCTATGCCCATGACTTACTCCCTTAATTCTTTTGAGTCTTTGCTCAGATGACACCTCAGTGAGGCCTTTCCTGACCAATCTTTTCAAAATTACGAACCCCTGCCTTGTCACTCTCTAACCTATTCCATTGCTTCTTTCTCTCCATTGTGTTCATCACTTTCTAATATTCTATATGGTTTGCTTGTTTATTTGTATTGTCTAACTCCCCAACTAGTGTGTAGGTTCCTTGAGGACAGGGTTTTGTCTGTTGTGTCCACTGCTGTATGTCAAATGTCTGGAACAGCATCTGCACAGAGTGGATGCTCGGGAAATGGTTGCTGAATGAAGGACAGTAAGGGTTCCATGTGAACATGTGTGATGAATGGAATTTTAATCAATTTAAACTCTCCTTGTATTGCACAAAATATCACTTAAGTGTATCCTATAATATTATGAGATGTTGCATAGTGTCATTAAAAAAATCTCAAATACCTCTGTGCCCATCTCTTAAGTATTTACTCAAAGATTCAAAATTGTCATTAGTTTTGCATGTTGAGGCCAAATTTTAACTTTTAATTGCATGCTGATACTTCATCTGAAGTTCTAAGCACCATGCATTTCCACCCTGCATTTCAAGGTTAATCTTTCTGAGCATATGAAAAATATCAGCAAGATTACAAGTGTCTCAGGACCATTCTGTACCATCCCCATTCTGCTCTGTGTTGTAGGGGGCCTATTTGGGCACCCTTATGTCTGGGTTGGGCCAATAGGAGGCCCTAGTCATTGACGGGGAGGTGAGGGAGAAAGAGCCCCAGTGTTTCCCCTTCCCTCTCTGTTTCCTCAAGTCCACTGCCACGGCTACGGCTTCCATCAAGTGACTCTAGCCTAGTGTCGTGCTGGAGCCAGGTCATACCAGCTCAGGAGGGACAATTCTGTTCACTTTTTCCCAGCTCCATCTTTAGTGATATCATATTGATGATTTAAAATAAGCCATAGTGGGCTGTTTTTGTTTGTTTGTTTGTTTGTTTTTGCAATTCTCAGAAATTGCAAACTTTACATATCAGGGCCTTCCTCCAACAGAGAGCCACTGTTAACCACAGCCCACTTCCATGGGCCCGGCCTCTGGGTTCTGGTAACAGCTCCTTCCCTTTCTACCTGTCCAGTGTAGGAGCCATAGTGCCCTCCAGCTGTCACTCATCTCCAGATGATTCTCCTGTGTAGTGGACTGTTGAGGACTCAGTTCCTTGATCACTTTCGTCAGGCATTCCCTGCACTAAATTCCTTCCCTTGTAGAAACAGGAAATGATTTCTGCTTTCCTATACCCCGGCTGATAACAATACAAATTGGAGCAACCGTGCTATGTTTGAGCAAACTGAGGAAGGCTCTTTAGCAGCATACAGACAAAAATTTGTCTCATATGAAATATTTGTACCATTACCTTGCTTTGGAGTAGGAAGAAATATGACTTCCATACTCTCACTTAATTGCATTGTGAAGAGTTTAGTCTTCTTATTCATCACATATGTTGTGTGCCCATTTTGGATGCCACAAACTACGATAAACGGCTAATGGTACCAGTATTTCTGAGGCAAGGCAGCCGGTCATCTAATATGCTCACTGCAAAGTCAGTAGCTCAGAATCTAATAGGGTTCATTGAGTATGTTTCCCCTCAACATGTGTTGATGTGATTTGCCCTGAATGATGTTTCAAAATTTATTTTCACTATTTGAATGCTACTGCTCCAGATTTATTAAGCATCCTTGAAATTGTATTTTACCCCCATTTTTGGTACTGCATTAGGGCCTGTTCTGTTCTGAAATTGCTTCAGGTCATGAATTTGGACTATAATTCCATCTTTTATCTCTATGTCCACCTTACAAAGTTCACCAAGGA
This sequence comes from Manis javanica, assembly GCF_040802235.1. Taxonomy (NCBI): domain Eukaryota; kingdom Metazoa; phylum Chordata; class Mammalia; order Pholidota; family Manidae; genus Manis; species Manis javanica. Next base: position 91,546,671 of record NC_133166.1, read on the forward strand.
GTATTCTGGGGAACACATCTTTCTGTATAGGCCAACATATTTTATTCTGAGTGGGGCAAGTGAGGGTATATAACGTGAAAGATTCCTCAATTTTAATATTACCCTGATGTCTGCAGATTCTGCTCCAGTTTCACACAAATTGCATTAGGCCCAACCTGGCCTTTCCTCTCCAGACTTCCTTCTCTCCCCAGCTTGAGCCCCTGGATCTTTTGTGCAGGCTTCCCCTGCCTCATTTCCCTCACTGCGAATGGTCTGCCTCTGCACTTTAGCCCTGGTTGAATGTTTGAAAGTTTGCTTTGTTCTCATATGCAATCCCTACTATACCGTATTTTTGTTTTTTTAGAACTGGCCTTTTGACTGTTTGGTTCCTCCATCATGGTTCTAATTATCCTGCCTATTCATCTGTTCCTTCCTTGTTCTTACTTATCCTTTCCCTGGGGCCTAAAGATCTGCCCCCAATTCCAACCTGAAGTCTGGGTTCTACCATCTGTTAACAGACAGACTTGAAGCTCATAGTCTGCATTCCAGGCCTTCTCTGGAGTGTCTGCCTTGCCAGTCTCTGATGTTGTGTTATGCCCACTGTTGAGACAGTGTCATCTCATCTGATTTGCCTTTGCCATTGCTGTCTGGACTGTTATATATTGGATGTGGTGCTTTGCCTGCCGACTGAACCTCCTCTGATTACATGGGACTGTACCAGTTCTCCCAGGGGTTGTAGCCATACTAATTCTACATTCTGACACCTCTTCCCACTCTCACCCCCAACCCACTTAGATATGAACAAAATAATAGGAAGTTTCTCACCCAGTAAGTTCCATGATAAACCTGACTGGCTACTGGGGCCAGCGCCCAAGAAAAGCATTAGGGCCAGATTTCTACTTTGTAGTATTACATTGGGACCATTTGTATAATACTATTAACACAGATCTCATATGAAGACTTTCCATGTTCAGGGAAGATGGACAGAAAGCAGGTTTCAAGAATCTTTGGCACCAGGTGAGACTTAGATTAATCAAGTGTTGTCCCTGGAATCACCTGGGGATTTGTTTCTACACAGATTCTGGGATTTGGTTTTGTGGACTACCAATCGGCCAGACCAGGGGCTGTCCACCTTTGATGAGGAAAGGGTGGTTTTCCATTCTCTGAAGCCTTCAAGTAATTTACTGTTAGAGCTGGCCTGGAACTGACCTTGGGGATCACCTGGTTATTAGTGTGGACCCTGATTTCTGAGGTGCTGACAACGAAGTTCCTAAGAGAATGGAAGGTTCACTCTATTTCGCTTCCCTGCTTCTTTATCCCATCACTTGCTTCATCGAAAAATCACATGGTCAGAAGAAATGGAGTGGCTGAGCAGAATGGGGTATGATCTATGAGAAAGGCCTCAAGCTCTATCTTAATCTGTTGTGCAGATAAATGGACACAAGTCAATGAGAGCTGAGATAGGAGACAGTTTCTTGCCCCCTCCCTCCCATTGCCTTCAATGACATGATGCTCTTGCTCCTCATTTTTCCATATCTTTATATTTTTGGTGTCTTTTCTGGGATCAATGGTAGAGATTGGCAACTAAAAGGAGAGGGACACAATTGTTTTGTTTATCTGTCCTGCTTACCCAGCTCCCTCTTGGTCCTTGACCTCTCCACGTGTGACATGCTTACCTGTCTTCTCTCCTGCGGGCTGCTCTTCTGGGCTCTTCTGAGGCCTTTCCTGGGGGATCTCTGCTTCATTGTTCTTTGACTCCCACCCTGAGCTCCTGGGCCTGGAGATTGACCCCGCAGCCTGTTACTGAGTCAGCCCTTTTAGATGGAGGTCCCCTCAGAATGCCTCAAGCCTGGCTAGCCTTGCAGTGTCCACCTGGATCCTAGGAAGCTCAAACATATTCATGTCAAGCATATAGCCTGCCGTTCTCACTGTGTGCCCAGCTTTTGCACACTGGCTCCAGTCAACCTCTTCAGAGGGAAGCAGGCCCAGGCTCTGTGTCCACAGACACCCAGGTGACAGGGACCACCATCAGTTTCTCCCATGAACTGTCTCTGGATGCAGTTCATTGAACATTGGCAGTGGAGTCTGAAGTCACTCCCAGCTTCAGCGAGAGCTTTTCCAGGAGCCCTGCAACCACCCTGCACCCTCCTGCACTTAATGGGTATGTAGGGGTTGTGTGCAGGAATGCCAGAAGAGCAGCACGGACAGGAGTGAAATATTATAGCCCTCTCTTACTGGGTTATCGTTACTAAGGCTGAATGACCAAATTCTAGGCATTCCTTGGGCTTCCCCTTCGCAAGCCTTGGAAGGGAACCCATTCCACATTCTGTTATAATTACCTGGAGAATCCTGCTGTACATTCAGCTGAACCTGTGGTGCTCAGTGGATTCAATAACCCTCTGGGGCTTTGCCCGGGGGTGGTATCTCAGTAAGTTGCTCACTAAGTATCTCTCAAGTAACCACAATGTTCCCAGAACCCTGGAAATGGGTGAGGTGGGGAGGAGGCAGAGAAGAAACAGAAGGCATTCAGAGTTGACAACTCTGATAGCAAATAGGTACTAGAACAAGTCACGTTATCTACCCGAGGACTACACAGTTAGTCACAGATGCAAACTGCTGTGTGGTCTCAGGTGAGTCTCTCCATTTTCCCATCTATACAACCAGAATAGCAATGCAGATTTACTAGGCAGGGCTTTTCCCAGGCTTTAAGTACCCTAAGTCATGTAATTAAAATAATCATGAAGCATTTTCCAAATTTGAAGAGTTGTGGAAATGGGAAAAATATTGACAAAGAAACCCAGTAAGGGGCTATGCTTGAACTGTCAGCCATTCCTTGGGCAGTGGTAATTTCCTGGCAGGAACTGGCTTGGGAGGGGCCTGGACAGACATTGCACAGAGCTAGTTTAAGAAGGCCTGATTGACACATAGTAGTTACTTCATCTTTGTAAAGCTGCAGTGTGAGGCCTGGGACAGTAGGAGGAGGCCATGAGGTATTCACTTGACAGCCTGTCATTGTCAACTCTTATGGGAGGGAGATGTCCGTGTCTAGAAGGACAGCCCAGGTTGTAAATGGTTCATTTTTTGTTCAGCTGCTAACTCCTGCTGGTGATTTGATCCTGTGATTTTGGAACTCTCCACGTGTGCTTGAATGAGTGTGTTTATATGCACATACCTCCATGTGAACAATGCCTAGTCACTTACTTTGTGATTACCAGAGGGCTACATTCTTTGGAGGTTTCAAGTCTTAGTCTTAAACAAATTTTACTAGGATGACCTGTTTTTTTGGACAAAGAAGCTAACACAGTAAGTCATATAATAATTTAGCTTGTCTCACTGTTGGGAGTGTTGGCTAATAGCAAGGACCATAGAGAATGGCAGTCTGATATAGACCTTAGTCCCAATTCTTAGAGTGGAGTGGAGTATGGAAATCAAATTTTCTGGGACTACAATAAAGAAATCTTTTGTGACATTCTTATGAAGGGAATAAACTGGGAAGTCTCTGTTGACCCTTAATTTTGCCACTGCACCTTCTGAAAGATCCCAGGTTCCAAGCCTTACCTCTGCCAGCCCACCTGGGAGGAGGTAATTCTCTTCAGGTGGCAGCGAGCAGTCTGCAGCACAGCCGTGACCCACTGGCCTTCCCATGCCTTTGGTGGCTGGATGCCAACGGGATGGATGGAGGCTTCTGGAGAAGCTCTGTTTTATTTTAATTTAGAAGTATAGCACTCTATTCTTAACTGACCCCTTTGAGTGAAATTATCTTAAAAAATTCTAGGACAAGACATAAATTAGCTACTAGAATATGATGTCCAACAATGCAGGTATTTTGCATATTTTGTTTACCACTGTAGCACAGGAACCGCACCTGGTGTATAGAAGGTGCTCAATAAATATTTGTTTAATGAATGAAGCAATTAACAAAAGGGGTATGGCCTACCATTGGGGGTGACCTCTGGGTCTCAGTTAGTTCTTACTCTTTGGGGTTGCCTGTGTGGGTGTCGTAAGTGCTAAAATCTTAAGCCACAAGAAATATAGGGACGCTTTCACCACAGTGATTTTCTGTGAAAACTCTACCAAAGTTTTCCCCGAACTCCTTCCTGTAAGTATTTCTTGAATGAGTGTGTATCATGGGTGGGTGATTGTTTCTCTTTTTGGACAGACATTCATTTATTTTCTTGCTTTGTTGATCATTTCATAGAGATGTCTCTGTGATGTTTAACTTAACCTAACTACTTTAATTTTTTTGCATCTGAGTTGCACACAACACTGTGCCAGAGAACGATGCAATTCAGCCTCCTGTTGGCAATGTGCAATTTTTGAAAGGTGCTTTATCTTACTCTTTGTAAACTGAGGACCACTTTAAAAGATCAGAGAGAGAACCTATTCTATCTAGATCTGCTTTGCCAGCATACACAGAAAGAATGCCACAAAATCACAGAAACAAGTACACTCTAGAATTAAGGGAAGATGATACTTTCTATAAGATATCAATGAACAAATATAATTTGAGAATCAGTACTAATCTTGGCCTGATTATGTAATTTAAACCCCTTGGTTTACACGCCAGGAAGCCAAGGCCCAAAGAGGCGCAGAGCAAAGAGGTTCAGGAACTGGAGCTAAGACTTAAGTCCTCCTACTCAATACATTTTTTCCACAATACTGCAACAGCAAGCCACAGAGAGCCAATGCCTTTTTATTTTTTTTTAAGTAACTGTATATCAAATGGTTAAAGCCAGAAACAAGAGTAGAGATGTGAACCATTTTTATATTTGCACGATGCAGCCCCCAGGCCACCTGGAAGAGCTTCCTGGGCCATGATCAGTGAGTCTGAGGAAGTACTTGAGGTACTGCCGGGAGGCTGGGGATTGGGAATTGGAGGCAGTGTGGTGGGGATGGGGTGAGACTGACCTGGGGTCGGGTGGAGCAGCTAAGGTTCTGACTCCCATTTTGTTGCAGGAAAGAAGCCAACACTTACTGGGCACTGGGATGCTGTATGCTTTTTATCTTGCTTAATCCTAATTACCGTCTTTGCTAGGTGGTAAGGTTATTCTTATTTTAAGAACGAGAAGACTTGAGGTTTAGAAAGGTTAGGAAATCTACTGAAATTAAGGTCGTACTGCTAATAATTGGCAGAGGTGTATTTGAACCCTGGTCTGTATAATACTACCTGAAAGTTACTGCTCAGTTTCCCCTTCTGGGCCTCACAGTGAAGAGGAAGTGCTTGGATGATCTCCGAGATTCCTTCTTGGTCCCAAATTCTGGTGAGTCTATTTTATCCTGTTCTTTTTACTGATTTTAGCTTTGGAGATTTAATTTACACTCCTCCTACCCACCGCTCACCCTGTACTCCCCTAGATTGTGAACTGATATGTAGATTCTACAGGTCATCTCCCAGGACAGTGTGGTAAAAGGACCACTGTAGACTGTAGAACCCTGTTTCTTTCAGGTGTAAGCCTTGTTTCTCAGGGTACTGGGATGTCACTAGCACCTTCAGTTTATGACAATGGGTGCTGTTGGCCCTTATTTACCCATTACAACATCAAAGTGCTAAGAGTTGCTGACATTTAATGAATTAATCTAAACAACCTTTAGCCCATGGACCAAACTATTATATCCATAGACTAGAACTATTACCTTTTCACATTTCAAGAGGGATTGAAGTGCCTCAACAGGCCGAAGGAAAGGAAGGGTGGTATGCTGTATAAACCTTGTGTGCTCTGACCGTTGTAACAGACTCCAAAATGTATAATGGCTCAAGCATAACGGAAGTTTATTTCTTGCTCCTAAGAAAGTAGCGGGCGAGTTCACAAATCAGCAGGGACCCCAGCTGAAAGAGGAGCTTTCACCTTCAGTCTTCAGTTTCTTAGGTCACCCTAGGAGGCATCCCCATTGCAATGGGTTGGAAGGTAAAGGAGCATGCAGGGGAGGACTGCAGGGGCCGGGAGCCAGGTGAGGAATGGCACCCATCATTTTTATCAAATTCCTCTGCATGGAGCTCAGTCACGTGGTGGCACCTAACTGCTAGAGGCCTGGGAAATGTAGTCCTTGGCAGGACAGCCCACTTTCCAGCCACTGACCCTACACAGTGGTTGGAGGAACATAAATTTTCAGAGGATAGCTAGCCTTCCGTCACACTCTGGACCGAGTCAGGTCTATATTCTTGTAATGGCTTTTCTATTAATTGGCTGATAATCTTTTCTTATCTGTAAAAGGAGAGGTTTAAACATTTGATATCCAAGATAAGTTTTGCTTTAGAATATAGGATTCTAAAGGCTTTGTATTTCTCTTAAAAAATCTTACTCCATATGAAGGCAACTAGTTCTTTTTTCTGGATGCAGTGAAAGTCCTGGGTTAATGATGCAGCAAACCTTCTCTCCTGCTGAACTTCATCCTGGCAAAGCTGGGAGCCAAGTTTAGGGGCTCCTTTACTGGCTAAGTTGTTACTCCTTGATCTTCACAGGCCTTGACTGTGGGAGGCAGTTCGCTTCTAACTGGGGTGTGTGTGCCCCCGACATACATGAAGATTTTCCAAGGGGTAACGTGTTACAGTTTTAAGAGGATGTTATCTCTAACTTTTACATGTTTGTATGTTTCCTATATCAGATCAAAGAACATCTCCAGTTAAGGAGTTTTGTCATTTCTTACTTCTCCCCCTTTACAAAGAAAGGTCCACTGGTTACTCATCCTGACTCATACATAATTCATTGTTCTAAGTGTAAAAACCTCTAGGGTACCAAACAGAACGATTTTTTGGAAATAATTGGCATCACTTATATTCAAGATACTAAATATACTTCCCCTATCCATCTCATTGAGAGATACATTTCCATTCAAATTCTATTTTACATGCTCAATAATTATTTATGAAAATGTGTTCGTATTTATGTTGTTTTGATCAATTATGAACTACTACTAACTGAAAATATAACAGCTAAAATATTATTTAACTGATACCTTATAGCCACAGAAATTATATAAATTATTTTTGATTTATATACAAAATAGTTTTAACTTTAAAACAATTTTACATTAAGATAAAACTCTATAGCAAAGGTGGAGCGGAAACACAATTTCAAGGAACTAAAAGAAAAATTACATGCTTGGGATGTAGTGATGATTGAAACAGACTCTACATTTATGGATGATTGTACTAGTGGGTGAGACAGAATATAAACTGATACATGAGTAAATGTGCAAGACAGTTTCAGATTATGATAGATGCTATGAAGAAAATAAGCACAGTGGTCAAGAGAAGCCTCTCAGAGGTGGTGACATTTGATACAGGTACTGAAGAGCTGGTCTTTCCTTTCAAACATATATATCCTTCCAGTTGGGGGTCAAGGATAGAGGGGAAAGGGGAACAGTGTTTATTTCTGTTAAAGATCTTGTGCATATATATTTTAAATGGATGCTGATTGGTATCAAATTGCTGTGGTGTTTAAATTCCACTGGACACATTTGAAAGAGTGACCTAAATTTTATTTTTAAATATTTTAAATATTTCTATACTTACCACATACAGATATTATGTCATTTTCTAACTATTTAAACTCTCAATGAGAAATTTCTAATATCAATCTAAAATGTTTGAGTGGCAAATTGCTTATAAAAATTCCCTAAAGGATATGTGAGCAAAGAACTTTCAAGACCTTGTGTAGAGGCTTTGAATACGGGCTTTGAGTTTAGGCCACTGGGGGTGGAATCCTGGGTCCATGATTACCTGTTGTGTAATGAAGAGTCAGTTCTGTGAGCTACAGTGTGTGCATCTATTAAACAGGACCTAACACAGAGGAAAATTTAAAGCTTAATGAGATAATGCATACAAAGTGCTTAGCTCAGGATAAGGACTCGATAAATTTTATCTGTATTAGCAGCATTATAGGCTTACTCTCAACTATGCGGGGCTGATTCAACTCTGTCACCTCATTGGCTGCAGAGCAAGCTGAAAGGTACATTGTCAAACTGGGGTAGCACCTTGAGGCAAACCACACTATTGATGTAATTCTTTCCTGATTGCTTCCTGTGTCACCACAATCTGATGCAAGTTGTTATTTTCCCTGTTTTACTGACAGGGAGGTGGATGTTCGGAGGGTTGCATAACATATCCAGAATCACTCAACTAGAGAAGGTACAACTTGTAATTGATGGAGCTGCAATTATAACTCAGGTCTTTAACATCTGAAACTGACTAGTTTATCAGTATATGCTGTACTGCCTCTCCTTATTACTTGGGCTTCTCTTCTCCACTCCAAGTGCCAAGGTCAAAGACTGCATTGTATTTCTGCTCTAAATGCTAGTTCTGCTGGCCCAGGAGTTAGTGCTCATCGTTTGACAGTGTAGGCAGAGCGTTTGCTGAGACCCTTGGCCAGAAGACCTGCGCCTCTGCTGCTCTTGCTCTGACTACATGTTGTCTCTTCTCCTTATAGATGAGGACAGTCTTGCCAAGGAAATCAGAGATCTTTCCTTTCTTCTTTTTCTCCAGTGCACACGCAGCCCTTTCTGGAGGAGAGCGGCCTTCCTCGGAGGAGAAGCTGAGGGCTTTATCTCCTGACGAGCTGATGAGGCTTTGTCTTTTGTTTTTTGTTTTTTTTTAAGGCCATGGGTTTTTAGGGATGAAGCAAATATCGCAAAGGAAAGGAGACCTTAGAAGCAAGCTCGCATGGTCTGGCAGGCTGAAGGGAAGAGAAGCTGAATGAAGATGGCATTAGAAGAAGAGAGGATTTAGAATTACCTGAGGGAATGAGTGAGAAAAGAAACCAGAAGATAAATGTAAGGTGTGGTAGAAAAATTAGCCTTGAGAAGGCTTTTGCCTAAAGCAAAGGGAAGGATTCACTAAGGTATATGGCAGGAGGAAAATGTGAAATGAAGTAAGGGAAAAAATACAGCTGATAATTCACAGGGAGATATATAGTAAGGCCCTTCAAAGTCATTAATGGAAAGGGTAATGCCAAAACATCAGGAGAAAAATGCTTGCAAGTACAGAGCTTGCCTAATGTGTGGTTCATAAAAAATGCCACAGAAGAGCCACTCCTTTGCCTCTGGCAGCCATGCAAGCATGTGCGCCCTGAAATGAAATCTTTATGCCACTCCTGTGCTCTCACTTCAGACATAAGCTTTGTCGACATTCTTTTATTTCATTCCCACTGGCCCCAAACCATATATGCACCTGTAAGAATTGACCCATAGGAGCTGCTGACATACATGCCAGGATCTGCGACCTTGGACTGCCCCATCTGTCAAAGGACTGATTTACTTCAGTGCCCGTTTGCCTTGTCATACTCATCCATATCACAAGTGTTTAATCGGCAGTCTCCCTCAATTCATTTAAAGCCCTTCAAGTCTGAGACTGTTTCGCTCATGGTGTAGTCCCAGTACCTGGTGTGTGGGATGGGGAGTAGGAGCTTATGTAGGGATGCCAGGTGAGAAGCAGTTTTGGTGAGAATTAAAGGTGACCTGGTTAGGGAGCTGGAGGCTGCAGCAGATCAAATGTCTGAGACTTTGAGGAGATATGTTATGATGTCAGAACAGGACTCGTGATTGATTGGATATGGATACTGAGCAAGGCGGAGGTGTCAAGGATGATCCCGACAGAGCTCTGGATGGCTGGTAGGTTAATTGGCTGTAACAGAGGACACTGGAGCAGCTGAGAAGGGAGATAAAAAACCTGAGATGCCCAAGTAGAGAGGATGACAGATGTAGGGAGCTCAGATTAATGTCCCCGTCTCCCCAATTCTCTAGACCTGACCTCTTTCCTGACTCCAGACCTGTATTGCCAGCTGCTTACTGAAGGAACACTTGCACCTGGAGGAACCACAGGTTGTTCACACTCGGCGTGTCTAAATTAAATTTACCATCTTCCTCCAAAGCTTGGTTCTCTTCCTTCAGCCCAGTCATTCAGTGGGAATTATCGTTTCCTGCTTCCTCTGTCTCCCCACAACATGCAAATCCAGTCCACTCATCTTGTGTCCATCTTTTCAATTTGTTACATTTCTTAACTCTGTTCTCTTATTTCCATATCCATAGCATGTGTTTTGCACATGCTAATTTTACCCCTGCCTACTTTAATAGCTTCAGACTTGTCTCTGTGACACTGTTGTTCCTCAATTTCAATTGAACTTTCTCGCTGCCACCAGATGAAATCTTTAAAAAACTCTTCATCAACAATAAGCATCAATTCTCTTTTGAGAGTTTGTAATTTCACTTGAAAGGATAGTCGATGTTGGGAGTTCTACCTGTGAAAAGCCCAGCTTGGGTTTAGCAAGCTAACCCTGTGATTAACAACACAGTTTTGGCTGTGATACAAACCTGGGTTTGAATTTTGGCTCTACTGTTATAATCTCTCACATGACCTTGGGCCCTGTACATAACCTTTCTAAGGTTTACTTTCCTTATCTGGAAAGTGGGAATAAAAGTACCTGCTTTGCAGATTTGTGAGGACTACATGAGGTGACACATGTTCAGTACTCAATAATGAGAGTTTTGAGTTAGAAATTTGAGAAGGGTTTTTCTTCCCCCCATGACACCAATTATTCTGGCATGGAATTTCTTTTAAGCTTCGGACACAGCAGTGCAGTATGTAACCTGTGCATCCTCAGAGCAATCAGTTGCTAAGCACCTGAGAGCCTTCAGCACTGAGCTGGTTCGTGGAGTATGGCAGGGTGGTTGAGCAGAATCAATGGACAAGTTAGCTTATGCTTTTGCCCTTCAGCCAATTTAGGGAACAATTGGCTAGCGATTTACTGAGATGCCACTTTTAATCTAACCCTTTGTACCAAGGCCAGGACTACTCCAGTCTTTGCTCTTGAGGCATCACCTAAATACTTGTGGGAAACAGAAGATAGGTAGACTCCAGAGTCATGAAGTTGCGCTGAGAACATGCTTAGCTATATTCTTTCTTAAAAAAGATCTCTGCATTGGCCTGGATCCTGTACACAATCTCTGACATATAACACAGCATCTCAAAAAGCCTCTAATATGAAATGTGTTCCAAGTTCTACGTAACCAGTGTTGTAAAAAAGAGTTTGTAAGCTAACCTGTATGTAAGCTGGGACTAGTTGTGTAGTAGTGGTGGTAATGGTCTTATTGAAGGAATGTGGGGATAGAGGATTGAGAAAAACCTCCATCTCCAATAAAAATAAAGACATAGGATTAAACATTTTTTCCTGATTATTATGAGTCTCGAAGTTTGGAGGAGTGTTTATTTTCTAGAGAAACATCCAGTGCCATAGGGAATCTTCTGTTTAATACTCTAATATGAAAACCATCTTTACATTTCAGAGAAGTGGAAACAGCCAAAAAGAGAGGAGGCTATTACAAGGAGGAGTGAGCAGGATTAATGATGAAATATTAGAAAAATTCTGACTAATGGTCAGGATAGTTTTCCAAGAGCCAAAAACATTAGGGAACTGAATGTTATCAGATGAATTGCTGAAAAAAAAACTACTTATTTCCTTAAAACCAGTTATTATATTATTCATACTTGAATGATTCTTAGATTGTTTGACAGGCTTTCATTACATTTTGGGGAAAAGTACTTATTCCTCATTTATTACATATTCAAAAATATTTTACAATTTCTTCATATATTAGGTGATTTATATCATTCTTCCTTTGATTTACAGGTTGGCCATTGTATTTTTAGAACTGTCTTATGCTATATGGAGTTGCTATACAAATACTAGATATTTACTATAGTAATATGCAAATATATTTACTATGTAAAATATAGGTTTCTTTTTTTAAGTAAAAACAACTACATAGACTTCTACTTCCAGCCATGGGGAGAAGAGGGTTACCATTTACCTTGTCACTAAAACAACTAGAAAATTGGGCAAAATATATATTTGGAGACATCAGACAATAGGCAGCACAGGACTATGATTTCTAAGAAGGGAAACAAACGACATGAATCCAGTAATTTTCTTGGCCTTCTCTATCCAGGCAGTTTCTGAGCCGTGGTACAATGAGTAGGAATCAAACAGAACCCTGGATTTTGCTGAATTAAGAAGAGAAAGATTGGGGCCAAGGTTGCTATAATTTATGAGTCAGAATACTGGAAGGGAGAGAGCTATACTGAGAAAGAGCTTCAGGTATCTCCATATGGGTCCCCTTGAGTCTTTTGCTGAAAGGAAATCTTCACAAGTGTAGGATGAAACTTCTGGAATAATTTGAGTTTTACCAGTCAGAGTTAGAGAGGCCTCATTCCACATATAGAACATTTTGCAGAGACTATGTAAGACTTGAGTGTCAGTGGTGGGCCTAAAATAGCTCTAGAGTAAAGAATAATTTAGACACACTAAAAATCTTGAAAATAAGCATTAAAAGAATCGAACTAAGCCACAAGAGACTTACTTTCCTCTCAGAGCAATGTCCAACATTTTTAAAAGAATTAAACATAAATCTAGCACTTAAAATGCAAAATTCACAATGTTTGACATCTACTAAAAAATATAAAACATGCAAAAAAGCAGGAAAATATGACCCAAAGCCAGGAGAAAAATCAGTCAATATCAACAAACCCCAAAATGACACAGATAATAAAGCTGGGAGGCAAAGACACAAAAACAGTTATTATAAATATACTCAATATGATTAATTATTATTAAGTGGAAAATATGGACATAATGAGGAGAGAAGAGGGTAACAAAAATGAACAAGGGGACTTCTATCTGAAATGAAAATTTCACTTGATGAAGGTGTTAATAGAATAGACATGACATAAAACAAAAGATATATTGAAGTTAAATCAATAGAACCTCTTGAAGAAATAGCAGTAGGCATTATCCAAAACAAAGCTTACACACAGAGATTAATAAAGATGAAGGAAAAAAATAAACAGACATGTGGTGAAACACCAAATTGATTAACATATAAACTGGAGCCTCCAGAAAAAGAAGAAAAGAAAAAAAGAGAACAGAATGTTATTTGAAGAAATATGACCAAATATATCCCAAATTTTATGAAAAATCTAAACTCACAGATGTAAGGAGCTCGATGAACATACAGAAGCAGGATACATACCACAAACACCACACCAAGAACCTCATAATCGAACCATACAAGCTGCTGATTCTGAGAAAAACCTTAACTGTAGATAGAGGGGAGAAGACACATTATAAGTAGAGGAACAAAAGATAAGAATTACAACAGACTTTTTCCTAGAAAGTATGCAAAATCAGAAGATAGTAGCATATTTTTGAAGTGCTGGGAAGTACTTTGTCAACCTAGAATTCTAGACCCAGTGAAGATACCTTTCAAACATGAAAAGTGGCAGGAGTTTGTGGCCAGCAGACCTGCACTACAGGATAGGTTTAGCAAACCAATAATGAAATACAGAAAAAGCATAATACACCATAACCAGGTGGTGTTTATCCCAAGAACACATGATTAACTAACACTGAAAATCAGTTAATGTAGTTCACCTTATTATCAAAGTGGAGATAATAAGAGTTCATCTTATTATCACAGTACATATGGTCATTTCAACAGATGCAAGAAAAGCATTTGAAAAAATTCAACATCCATTCATAATAATAATCTCCCAGCAAATTAAGAATAGAAGGGAACCTCCTCAATCTGATAAAAGACTGAAGACTGCACATCTCAAAGAATATACTAACGCCACTGGATTGTGTACTTTAAATGGTTGGATTTTGTCATGTGAATTATATCTCAATAAAGGAGCCAATAAAAACTATTGCTAACAAATCATTAAGTGGTGAAACTTGGTTTTGTGCTAAGATCAAGAACAAGATAAGGAAGGTGACTCTCTCCACTTCTGTTCAACATTCTAGTGGACATTCTTGCCAGTGTAATGAGACAAGGAAAAGAAAAAGCACACAAATTAGAAAGCTACAAGTAAAGCCATTTTTATTTACAGATCACATGATCAAGCAAAGTGCAAATCTTCACGAATCTACAAAACACTACTTAGAACTAACAAGGAATTTTAGTAAAATTTCAGATACAAAATATATATGCAAAAATCAGTTGCATTTCTGTATATAATTTCTATGTTGAAATAGAATAAAAAATATGACAATATCATTGGCAATATCATCCCAAAACATGAAATATATGATACCTCTACCCTGAAGACTAGAAACATTAATCTGAGAAATTAAAGAAGACCCAAGTGAGTTGATTTACCATGTTTATAGCTTGGAGGTCTCAATATTATTATGATTTCTCTCCAAATTGATTTATAGATATAGTGAAGTCCAAATAAAATCAATATTATTACTGAGTCAGTATTATTAAAATGTCACTTCTCTTCAAGTTGATTTATAGATTCAATGAAATTCCAATAAAAATCTTTGCAGGATTTCTTGTAGAAACTTCCACGCTGATTCCAAAGTTTATTTGGAAATCTAAGTGCCTAGAATAGCCAAAACAATTTTGAAAAAGAATAAAGTTAGGAGACTTATATTTACTGATTTTAACACTTACTATACAGCTACAGTAATCAAGTAAATATGCTATTCGTGTAAGTTTAGACACATGGATCAATGAAATACAATACAGAGTCCAAAAATAGACCCACATATGTATGGTCAATTGATTTTCAACAAAGATGCCAAGGTGATTCAGTATGGAAAGGATTACTTTTCAACAAATGGTCTGGAACAAGTTATTATCTACATAGAAAAAAATGAACCTCAACCCTTACTTTATCATGCACAAAAATTAACTTGAATGGATTATAGCCCTAAATGTAAATGTGAAAACTATAAGATTTCTGGAGGAATCTTTGTGAACTTCAGGTAGGCAAAGATTTCTTAGACAGGACACAAAAACCATGAATATAAAATGTTTGAAATGGGGTACATCAAATTTGAAAACTTCTCCTCATAAGACACCAAAAAGAAAATGGAAATGAAAAGGCAAGCCACAGACTGGGAGAAAATATTATTAATATATATGTCTGACAAAGGACTGCTTTTCAAAATATATACAAACTCTTACAACTCATTAATAGAAACAATGGAAAGTCCATAGAAATGGACATATTTACATAAACTCTTCACCAAAGAAGATACACAGACAGCCAGTATATCCATGGAAAGATGCTCACATCGTTTGTTATTAGGGAAATGAAAATTAAAACCACAATGTGATATCACTACACATCTATTAGAACATTAGAGTGGGTAAAATTAAAATGACTGACAATACCAATTGTTGGTAAGGATATGATGTAACTGGAACTCTCATACACTCCTAATGGAAATAAAAATTTTTACAACCATTTTGGAAAAGAGTTTTGGCAGTTTCTCATAAAGTTAGACATCTATTATTTACTGCATAATCAAGCAATTCCATGCTTAGATATTTATCTAAGAGAAATGATGGTATATAAAGAGTTGCACACAAATGTTCTTCTCACCTTTATTTAGAGTTACCCAAATTAGAACAGCACAAATGTCCGTCAATAAGTGAATGTATAAATAAAATATTTAACAATGGAATACTACTCAGCAGCAAAAATGAGTGAATTACCTAGGCATGCAACAGCATGGATCAAACTCCAAGTATGGGAAGAGAAAGGAGTCAAAGAAGTATAAATGCTGTGTGATATTTGATGACATGAAACTCCAGAAAAATGTACCATGTTACAGACAGCAGGTCTGTGGTTGCCTGAGCGCAGTGATAGAGTGAGATCAACTGGGAAGACCTTTTGGGGTGCTAGATAGATACTTTGATTTTAGTTTTGATAACATGGTTGTATACATTAGTCAAAAATCACAGAATATACTCTGAACATGAGATATGTAAATTATACCTCATTAAAATTGTCTTTGTACATAGTAGTTGCTCTGTTTTTTAGGACAACAGTGGGAGTCAGTGCAGAGAAACTATGTCAAGGTTGACAGTTTCTCAATTGTCACCATAAAGCTTTTTTTCTGTATTGGGCACTCTATAAGACATTCCTGTGACTTCTGCATCTTTATTCAAGCTGTGATGGGGCATAGTGGGTTGAGCGAAACTAGCAAGTAATGAATAGGGACAGAAATGTGTAAGTTGACTTATTCAACAAATATTTATCGAGCACCTTATAGATATATATGTGCCAGCATGTACTAGGTACCCAACTTATAAAGGTGAGTATGAATATTCCTTGACCTCCAAGAGTCCTTGACCTCACAGTCTACTAGAGCGCAAACTAAAATACAGTATTATAAATGCAGCCATAGAAGTATGAACAACTTACACAGGGAGCAATTAACTCTCCCCAGTGGTTTGGGACTGATGAGATATTTGCATTTGCATTAAATTTAATTACCAGTGGTTAAAATTATATGCTTTTGGGGCCAGGCAGATATAGATTGGAATCCTGGCTCTGCTGCTTACTTTCTATGTCAAATGAGACTTAAAATAAGCTTCCATGAATAGTATAGCACAGTTATCAGGCATGTAAATGCTGAGTAAATGAAAGCTGTTTTATTTGGGGGGGGACATAGGCTAAGCTGCTCTAACAAAAACATGAGAAGGGGAGGGAAAGGAGTATTTTGAGTAGAAGTAGCCACATAAACGAAGGCATTAAAGGGCACTGTTTGAAGGCTAGTGAGAAATTCAGCGATATGAGAGAGTAGGGCAATGGAGGAGGGCAGAGGGGAAGATACGATTTGAAGGTCAGGATACAGCCAGACCACGGCAAACTTTCTTAAGAACCTTACACTCTATCCTGCGCTGGTTCATTCCTGTTGCAGGTTCCTAAGCAGGGCAGTTTCCTAGGAAAAGATTTTTAGGAAATTGGCTCTGGTGGCAGTATGAAGAGCAGCTAGAAAGGGCCAGGAGGCAAAGTGTAGTAATATGGCTATTGCAGTAGAGATAATGAGAGCCCCTATCAAGGTGGTGGTTGGAATACAGAGAAGGCTTCTATCTGCAATGCTTCAAAGAAGTAATCAGCAGGACTTGGTGACCCGTTGGATAGGGGCTTAGTGACAGGGAGCAGTTAAGGGTGGTGCTGAGATTGCGAGCTTGGATACTTGGGTGGATGGTATTGCCATTGGCACTCAGGAAGTTCATGAGGAGGGAAGGGTTTCCATGGTGAGTTGAACGTATGGAAGTGGATGGGCTTGGTGTGTGGAAGGCAGTATTTTGGTGCAGTACTCCTCTCAGTACAATTTTTTGAGTAACCTTCAATATATACACAATTATTTATAAATGATATGCATGTGCTATTATTCTAACATTTACATGCATTATAAAACACAAACAAAATAGAAAAAGAAGATGAGACAAACACATAATTAAAAACCGTATTTTTTGTCTGCACCGCAGTACATAGTCTGTTTGGGTACCAAGAAGGGTGTGTGCAAGCCCTTCGGACTCACTGGGATGCGACATCTGCCAGGCCTGCGTGCAGCATTGCGGAGCAGAGAGGTGGTAGAGCTGCTTCACCCTGGGGAAATCTCACTGACCCTGCCTTTCGCCTCCTTTTTTTTCTGGGTCTTTTTTGTTGTTCCTGAAATAGGTATACAACTCATTACTCACTATGACCAACATTTATGAAACTTTCTTTGAATCTGTGGTACTTTGCCCTAGCAGTTCATTATAATTCAAGTGAAGCAAGATTTAACTATTTTGGCACAAACTTTGGCTGTGAAATAACACAACATCCCCCTCAACTTAGATAAAAAGACTGGGTTCTTTGCTAGAAGTCGCAGTCTGGACCCTGAGGAAGGTGCCACATGGGATGGTCCAGCAGGGAGGATCCCAAAAGAGGTTGGTTTACTTCATTCACTACTTCTTCTCCCTAAGATAATGATGCGGAAGAAGAGTAAGAGTGTTAGGTGGGCTCAGTGGCTCACCTACAGTGCCGGGGACGCTTACATGTAAATTGATGTTCTGCTAATGTGACGCTCAGGTGTGTCCAAAGTCTTGCATTTCTGTTTCAATTTTTTTTGTTGTTGTTGTTATTTGAGACCAGCTATGACAGGCTGTTATACATGGAAGGCTAGTGTTGCCAGATATTAATTTGGAGAATACAGAACCTATTTTTGATGAATTGGTCCAGTAGGAACTAGAGTTCTACTGGAGTAGAGTCTAAACAACTCTGGAGGTCTGTGGCAAGGAAACAGAGAAAGAGAAATTTAATCAACCTTCATCCAAGAGAACCTATTGACAGATTTCTAGGCTGACTTATCAATGCACTTATTTCTCAGGTAAGGCCTCAAAATTATTAGGACCTGTTTTCACTACACTTCATCTTTTTCATGATGTTATACTTATAAGGTCTTTAGCTCGAAATTCTTTTTTAGGGCACACAGAAGGAATATATTTACTTTTTGTTCAGACTGAAATGGAGAAATGGAGTGAGTACACGGAAGTTGTGATTCTGAGCCCACTTTAAGCTTCACTAGTATGTAAATCATCTTTCAGTCCACAATCAAGTTAACAGTTAAAGTCTTTCTAGTATCCAAAATCAAAGCCAACCACAATCAAATTGGAGCAGTGAACCCAAGAACTGCATTCACTTGAGCGGTAAGTCATACACCCATCACCTTCCAGAGCAGAAGCAAAAGCGAAGAAGTCACTGAGTGTATAACAGTGTCCATATGTTGTTTTAAAGAAAGCCTTAAAAACTGATTAGATTTACAGATTACCATATTTTTGCAGCAAAAATTTACACATGTGAACAAAGTGAAATAACTGACCATGTTAATTTTTGCTTCTGTTTTCTGCCACTCTTTAAAAATCATGGCATATTTGTTTATTTTGCTCTGGAAGGGCAGGGCTGGGGAAGTGGGGTAGGTACCAGAGAATGTAGAGGAACCCGCAGAGTGGAACATGAGGGAGGTGGGAAGAAGCTGACTCTCAGCTTTGGCAGGTAAAGAAGCACAAATTTCAGATAACCCTTTAGGCCTTCCCTTTGCTACTTGAGTGCAAAGAGTTAGTATTTCTTTTAAGCATTAAAGTTACAAAGCCCCAAATTACAATGGCTACAGTTCTGTGAAAATTTTGAAAGGCTATGACAGAATGGAAAGAGAGGTTTTGTTCTGAGTCAGTAGATCTGTTTTTCAAATTTGCATTCTGCTGTGTGACTTGAAACAATTCGCTTAAGTTCTCTGAGCATCAGTGCCATCTGAATCAATATCCATCATTTTGAAGTATATCTGTGAAATGTATCCTATCATTTTGAAATGTATCTCTTTCTCTTCATGTGACTGGGGACTTCCCAGTGATTTGGACTAAGAACTCCCAGCATGTAGGCCAATTAAGGGAGGATGCTTACTTATCTTTATTTCTCCCTGAATTATTCACAACTGGCGCAATGATTGGGCTACAGCTAAGGAGAATGGTAGGGACTTCCCCTTCCCTCCTGTATATGAATGAGGTTTAAGCAACCCAACCTCCAGCCCCTGGAAGTTTACCATCTTGTTGCAGTAAGTCAGATTGGCCCACTGACTCCCTCAGCTAGGAAGTCAGTGATGCTAAATTGTATATTTGCACAAGTGCTATTGTGCTAAGAGGTCTGCATCCAAGACATGGTATCATTCAGTTTCCACTTTGGTTTATTGGAAATAGCAAGGTCAAGGTGTGGCAATGAAAAAAATGGAGAAAGTGGAAATTCCTGTAAATGTTTAAGGAGGGGAAAATTAAAGAAAGAGAATAGAAACTGCAACCCAGCTGGAAGGAAATAGTGCCACAAAATGAAATGATCCTATTTCCCCTCTGACAGATGCTGCAGTGGATTTCATACTGACTCTGAAACTAAAACCGACACCTAACCTAGTACTCAAGCCCCACATTCCATCCATCCCTCATTTGTTGGTATTCAAATTGAGACATTTCACAAATTTGGCTATCAAATACTGTGTGTGTGTGGAAAAGGGTGGATAAAATGCCAACTAGACCACAGCCACAACTGTCAAAACTTCAACCCTTAACCTTTGTGAAAACATAATCTAGGATCAAACACAGACACCCTGCAGATGTACATGAAAGTCATTTAATGCAGCCTTTGAAAAAACTGATGGCTGGCTGGTGCTACTCTGAAGGTTTGATGAGAAATCCAGGCTTGGCCCTGCTAGGAACATTTGCAATTTTAAAGAAAAAGTAGGTTCTAATTCAGTAACTAATGTACCTCAACAAGTTCCTCCCATAGGCTGAGCTGAAAACACTCCTGACTCTTGCTATGCAAAGCAGTTTTCAAATATGTTTTGTAATCCTATATGGGACTTAAGAATAAGATTTGGTTTTCAAAGGCCTCATTTGGGCTTAAGATCTTTTGGTTCACTCCAAAATATTGAGGGTTCTATCCTTAATGGACTGTGGAGGGTAAATTTAATAGCTGCCTTTCAGTCAATATACACAAGAATGCAGGACTATTTCTCTGTGGTTACACCCTTACAGAGTTTGACATGAAAGGAAAACAAATGGAAGAAATAAAAGACTAAAAGAAGTGTCTTTATAGAGTTCACTAAAAGACTATTTGAAAACTAGAAAATATTGGAAATCATGATTGCATCTTTTCCAATATGCGTGGAACATGGCCAACATAACTGCCTTTACTGATGAAAACGTCATTATGCTGTGGTAAGCTCAAGCTTTCAGAGGGAGTCTTAGAATTCTCTGAGATACAGCTTTGACTTCTGTTGTGTTCATGTGGTGATAAGCCTACAAAATCTATGCAAAAGCCAGGGTCAGGAAGCAGAATCTCTAGTGGGTTCTCCCTCTTGATTTCATTGTCTCCTAGTGTTCCTGTGTTCATCTGGGTCATTGAGCTTTTGACCCCGCATGGGATAAGTTTGCCATGTCATATCACAGGTGCAGACCAAGAAAGCTGAGAAGAAAGTAAAAAAAAAAGGGAGCCAGTGGTAGAACTCATTGTAGCACGAGGCACTCAGATCCCTCACTTCCCTATGCTGCATGAATTTTGGACCCCCTCTTTGGCCTTAGCACCACTTATGGGCATTTACTCCTGTTTCAGAGGTCAAGGTCAGGGAAGGAACAATATAATTAGATGGAAACAAAGATTCTGCTCTGAATATAAAGCTTCCTACACCTGGTTAGTGCAGCAAATTGTCATCTGGGGTTTTAGTAATACCAACTAGATTTAATCATTACTGTGTAAAACCAGAGTCCTCTGTGTGGGGCAAGATGTTATCCGATCTAATGAAAGAGGAATTATAATAAATAATATATGGTATATGTAAAAATCCTGGTGTCCTTGCTGCTTAGAGAGGATAAGGATTGGCTTAGAGCCAGCTCACTGCACATGCCTCTCCCGGAAGTGTTTTCTTGAAAGAGATTTCTCCCCATTGGGACCTGCCATTACTCTATGGCCTGGTAAAGGACTGTAATTAAATAGGTTAGACTTCTGCTTCTGATAAAGTAAAAGATTGAGAACAGACTGCTCTTTAACCTGAGATGTGGAAAGACCAATCTTTGAAAGTCAGTTAATGTGATTTTGTGTATTAACTGATAAACTCAATAGATTTCCTTCCCTGAACCTAACATTTTTAGATTTTTGCATTCCTCCCATGAGAAATCCACCTCTAAATCCTTTCAAGAGCTCAGATTCCTGGGAATTCAGGCTTTTCAGCATTTACATGATGCTGTTTTGTTAGTGGAACATTGACAAAGTGTAGCAGTGTCATGTAGTGAAACAGGGCGCAGCTCTGGGGTCAGGACAGCTTGAAATTGTAGGGCTTGTTCCTTCATTTCCCTTGATCTGAGCTTTTCCTGAGGCTGTTCTGAGGATGAACTGATGCCGGGCCTGGCATTCACTGTGGTGGGCAGTTGGGGGAGGCATGTTACCAATGTTGCTGTTGTTATTGTTTGGGACCTAAAGGGCGGCACTGGACTCAATCAGCTTGACTTCCTTCAACCTGAAGATAAAATTAGCCAGTGACCAGTCAAGTGCATGATGTTCCCCTAATGGTTTTTGCATTTTGCCCTCATTCAGCTAGTTAAAGCTGGAGTCCACAGAATTGTGCAACATTTAAGCTTGGGACAGTCATGTGATTTACGGTTTCATCTCCCTTCAAGCTTTCAGGCAACTTAACTGCTGACTTCTTATCATAATAAAAAGCAGTCTTAAGAAATTCAGTCCCTTAGAATTCTCTCTCTCTTACAGTGCTGCAGGATTCTTTGTAATCTCAGCCTCTGTACTGTGCAGGTCCCCTCTCCCACCCCCACGCTGTCTTTGCAGATTTGTTTCCAGGATGCACTGAACGCTGCGCGGAGACCAGGAAGGGAGCCCAGCTGCTCTCCGTGTGCTGGCTCTCTGTGCTGAGCAGGAATTGCTGAGCAAAGAGCAGCCATTTCTCCAGGGAGGTTCACAAGGGTAGTACAAACTCAGTCTGGGTTTTTCTTTTATTGAATTATTATTAAAAACTTCTGCCAAGTACTATCAGTTGGGCGGGGAGGTTGGGTGGAATGGGGAGAGTACACAAAGTCTTCAGTGCAGTTGGACCAGCCCTTAAAAAATATCAACTTGAATGAAGCAGGAATGCCTTGCACTTCTTTAATTTTCTACATTTAACAGGAGACAGTTGCTCTCAGAGAAAGCCACTTCTGACTCCACAGACTCTATTGTGCAACCTTGCTCACTGTTCACTGAAGACAGTACATAATTAAAATTCCTTTGAAAATGGTTGCCCAATGATTGACATTTGTTCCAAAACACATCATAATGGTGACTACTTAATCTCTTATTCCTGTGAAGTGTTTTTTAATGCAAAGAAAATAAAATGAAGTTTTTAAAAAGAGGGTGACAGATCTTTTTTAAAAAATTAAAGAAATATTATAAAATTATGTCCAGTCTTGCTCTCAAAAAGCTGGCAGTCCAGTAGAGGAGTTAAGGAAAACCTAAGTTAAGGAAAGCAAAAGAAAGCAATGCAGAACATAAGAGGATTGCCTTATATAGACTAGAATTCCTTTAGATTCCGAAGAGGAAACCATAATGAGGATCCATTTACTCCTGGTATATTGACATACATTGTCACTTCAAACACAACCAACTTTTAGTATTGCTGTGAAATGATTTGATGTGCCTCCTTTCCTGGGATAAATGCTGCCCCCCACTACAAATCTCTTTTTATGCCATGGCTTCCTGGAGTCCTTCCCGTCTGATGTCTCTCTGTGGCCCCGTCTCCATTTCTGCACAGGAATCCTTGATTCCAGACAGCTGCTTCTGTCTTTGTTTTCAGAAGAAATAGACTGGTGAGGCCATTCTGATGTACTCCCACGACTAGGGAGGCTGTATCTTAAGATCTTCCTGGATCTCGCAGTTTGTAAATACCACAAAAGCAGTCATGCTTAGGGAAGTCTACCCTCGAACCAGGATTTGGATACTAAGGGTTGGCAAGATCGTCCAAACACTTGCTTTACAAAGCCTCAGCAAACATGCAGTTGACTACCTGTCAGAGAATTTGGGGTTGTTCCTGAATAGTCAAAACTCAGATGTGATATCCATGAATGCCAAAAGGCATAATATCGTACCATTTGTTTGTCTTCTGCATGCATGCATAATGTGGGAATAAGTACAATATGTGAGTGACCTACAGAAATCACAACCTTTCACTCTTGTTTAGTAGTGTAAATCACTCGGCTCTTCTGGAAAAGAATTCAGTGCATCTTGGTTTTGCTTTCTACATTTGGAGGAAGGTGAGAGCTTTATTTTATATAAGTGAATAAAATAAATAAATCTGTAAGGGGTGTCAGCAGTCTTATAGTCTATCTGTTCATATTAAACATGAGGAAACAGGCTGAGAACTGTGAAATGGTTTCCCCAAGGGTTACATCTAAAATATACCATAGCCTAATGATTTGAACCTAGGTCTCCTGGCTGGAATGCAGTGCTTTTTGCACTATGCCATCCCAAACCTTTGAGTAAAACCAAAGTGCAAAGACTGTTCTTGATAGACTTTTAGATGGAAGAGTTGAATGGGAGATAAAGATAAACAAACCTCTTATCTTGACAGGACCTCAACTCATTAGGAAGAAGAATGAAGATGAGAGAAGGTAGGAGGTAAGAATGGCAGCAAGACAAATAATCACGGAAAGAGCATGGAACAGGGCAAATGCCAGACATTTTCAAGATTAGAAGAAATCTGAATTGACTTAAAAAAAATCAAAAAATTTTGTCAGGCAGAAGCAAGAGTTTAGGTGCATAAGGGAATAAGGCAGGAATACTGTATTATTAGTGCATATCTGCAGGGGCACAAGAAAAGCGTGGCCCTAATAGATAAAGACAACAAATATCCAACTGTTCCAGTAAGGTTCTGAATATTAAAATTTCTTTCCTTCCAAAAATGTGTAAAGAGGAGAGGAAGGAGAAAAAAAGGTAATGATTTAGAGGGATGTCTCATGTATTATTTACTATTATAGGAAGGAAAGTCAAATTCAATAAAGTACAGATTGACTTATCAAACAAAATCCAGCAATAAAATTAATACAGATGTCAGTGAAGTTGTGCCCTAGCACTTATTTTTAAAGCCATGTTTCAAAAAGGTTATTCATGGGATTTATGGATAATTTTTATCAAGTAGTTAAGAGCAGGCACTAATAATGACAAATATTTGTGTTCTTAGAGTGTCATTCAATACTTATGTTTTTAAGATTAGCCCCTAAGAAACTGCTTATTTACTTTTGGTACTTAATGATTGTTTAGGATGTGAAGCCATTAACATGGGTCTCCATAGACCATAGAGAATGTTATGACCTCCAGCCACTGATTATTTTTGAAGGAATGGGAGAAATATTATGTATTATGTATTTTATATCATATGCATAGTATAGCAAATATTTTGCAAAGAAAACACAGACCTTAAAAGCACATTTATTTTAAATAAATTTAAGAAAGTACATACTTATTCATACTTTCTCATTGATAATAATCACATAATAATTTTTATTATTGATATAATCATAATAAGTGATTATTTTCACCAATTTCTAACTGCTACCAATTCCTTATAAGACAGCTAGGATTTATAAATATTGATTAGAATAGTCTTTGGATTTTAATCTAACTTTAAAAAGCTAAAAAACCTTTCAGCTTTGATGGGAAGAGTAGGGCTCTAGAATTTGAAAGAAGAATAACCTCAAAAACCCCTACATGGCTTTTCTCATCTGCAAATTGTTTCTCAGTGTCAGGTGAAAGCATCTTTCTTCCATATTTTTATTTTACTTCTCTTGTTTCACGCAGTAGAGACAGTGTCTAATCATGACCCTTTAACGATTAGGAAAAAACAGTTTTCAGGCAATTTTCCTTTTAAAAGTTTCAGCAAAATTTTGCTTCTCAGTTTCCCAGATCATTGCCTTTATACACATATAGCTTCCTTTCTCTACCCTACCTCCACTTTAAGGATGATCTCAACATCTAGTGATTTTTAAAAAATTCTGTTTGGGGTACCAGGTGTTTTAGGATGACAGCTCTTCAAAAGTCATTTTCAAGAGTGCTTGTAAGATTTATGATAGTTTAGACCAATTCTTAAGTAGAATTGAATATTCTGCCTTTCAGGTTTATATAGTTTTTTCCTTTGGTCTGTTAAATGGCCTCATTTTAGTAGTATTTGTGTTTAAGTTGGCTTGTAATTCTCGACTGTGTGCATTGTAAGACACGCAGTTTATCAGAAGAGGTCTATGAATTCTAACAAAAGGTGGCTCCACTATACAGACTGCCAGGTCACTTTTGAGAGATAGGAAACCTATAACACGTCGTATTATTTAAAGAAGGTATGGAGTGTAACTTTAGATTTGAGGAGGAAAAAAGTGGGTCAGCAGCAGTATTAATTATATAATTTGGGGGATCAGTGCAAAATGAGAATGAAGGGACCCTTATTCAAAAATGAAGAATTTTGAGACAGTGCTAGCAGAGCATTCAACCGAGCATGGGGCCCTGTGTGCCTGCGCAGGTCACAGCCTGGCCAGAAGTTGAGATGGGAGTAAGGAAAAAGAATGAGTTATTTTCTCATGGTATTTCCCTCTGTGTATCTTATCCCACTCTTACCTATGTACTTGTCAGATTGGACCCTCTCTTAAAGGGGCACTGTTGTGCCAGTAGCTAAGACACTGACTTAACTCCAGCCCATGGGGGCAGGGGCATGAGAGGGAGGTTGGATTCCACCAGTGATGGGGTGGGGAGTGGGCTTTGGGGGTCTTTGGAACCTACTGAGGAGAGAGAGCATGATCTTGGGAACTCGACAACTTCCTAGCAGTGTATTAAAGTTACTTAACCTCTCTGAATCTAATTTTTCATTATTGTAAAATGGTGATATCCACGTTGCAGGGTTATTGAATGGATTAGAGATACTGTGGAAAATACCTACCACAGTGGATGGTCTGCAATGGGAGCTCATTAGGCACTAAATATGGTCATTTTTTTGCGAATGATGAGATGTTCTGAGGATGGGTGAAAAGGTGTCAGGTCTTAATTAAGGTGGAGGATCTCAAAATGCTGAACATAACTCCTAAGAGCTGTTGTCTCTCTGCATCCAGTTCCCAAGTGTCTTTGAATGGCTTCAAACTCAGAATTGCATCTTCTTCCCAAACTCGGTAAGGAACAATCTGTGGGAAGTTAGTACACAGTACAGTTTAGTCTCTAGCACTGAAAATTTGCCAACTTTCACCCACACTGCAGAGATGAGAAAGCAGCTGTGGGCAGATGGTGGAGTAAGAGCCACGGGGTCACTAGGATGCATTATGCTTACAGATGTTCCATTGTTCACCCTGAGATTTTGTAGTTTTGTCTATTTTATGCAGTTACAGTTCCATAGTAATCAAGGATACAGCCAAAACCATTTTGTGTAGTTTTCCACTTTGTTTTAATTTACTATTTGTTGTTTACAATATTATCTCCAATACCAACAATGGAATTTCCTTCCCTACTCATCTGGCCTGTTTCCATTTTGCCTGTTTATTTGAATTTCCTTTTTTTTTTGGACTGAAACTTCCATCTGACTCTCCTTTGTTTATTTCCTTGTCAGCATCATTTATTAGCATGTCCACGCAGAAGAACTTTGTTCATTAATTATAAAGGTTCTGTTTGCTGGTTCCTAGCGGGTGTGTATTAAGTGCTCTGTGTTTCCAAGTTCCACCCAGCGGCTTTGGTTAGCCGTCCCCTCATCATGACTCTGCGAGCAGGTGGCATCTCTCTGTGGAGCATGTGAGGCAGAGAAGCAACTCTGCTTTGCAAGATGCTTGTCTCGGGTCCTCTGACCAGCACTCCTGCCTGGCTTCTCAGGGCTGTTTCCCATTTGCTTTTATTTGGGTGATAGGTTATGTGAGCATCAGACCTGCTTTTGGCAAACACGCTCAGTTCCTTGAAGACATCTCCTTGAAAACTAGTCTGTTGTTACCTAATGAGCAATTGCTACCTGCATTCTTAGCTGCCTGGGGGGGCGTGTGATGAATATTGGAGTTGGCCCTTCCTTATGAAGAGATTAGAGCCCACTAATGCCATAACAAAGTTGAAGAGAAGAGGTAATTTGACTTTTACATCTGTTATTTGATTATATACTGCTGCCTCATTTTTACTGGATTCCCGTGATTTACTGAAGCAACCAATTCATCAAACATTTCTTTAGTGCTTACTTTGTATTTGATACTATCTCTAGTTTTGAGATCCCTAAAAGACCAGAAGGTGGAAATAGTATCGGAAGAAAGTAAATATAATGAAGTGTTACAGGTGGCATGATAGAAATCTGTCCAGAGTATATATAGAAAGTACCAGGGGAAGAGAGGTCTGTTTTCTTGGAGTTGAGGGTGGAGGAGAAGTGTCACAAACAAATGCAAAAGACACTGACTATATTTGGGCGCCGTCACTACTTGCAAATGGATGAGACAGAGTGGCTGAGGAGAGGACAGGGCGTGGTGGGAGGAGGGAGGGGGAGGAAACAGACATCAACGGCCTTGGATGCCTCTTAGGACTTAGGGTTTTATTCTCTAGGAAAAATTTTAGGTGAATGGAAAAACATGATCACATTTGCCTTTTCAAAATTACCCTGAAGAGGATAGATTCAGGGTGACTTGACTGTAGGCAAGGAAATTCCTTTGGACAGTATGGTGCCCAGCAGGCATGATGTGATTCTGAACAAGACAGTGGCAGATGGAAAGATGTCAAGGAAATAGATACTTTATAGAATGGGTATCAGTTTTTAAATATTGCCTTTACAGCAACTACTGAATGAAACTGAGGCTCAGGAAGGTAACAGAGTCAATAAATATTGAAAACAATCTTCCTCTGTGCTTCCGTTGTCATTTGGAAACATGATTATGGCAGCATTTCACTCACTATATTGTAGTACAGAATGTTGTGGTTACTCTTTATATAACCTCTTCTGCCCTGAGGTGCTAAGCTTCTTAAGATTAAGAAACAAACTACAGAGTTATTTGTGTATGCCTAGCATGCAGCCTCGTATGAGCCAGTGCTCCATGGATGTTTGAAGAGCAAGACTCCTGAGACCACAGCCATACTTCTCCACGTGCACTAAGTGGCGTGGCAATAGGAAAACACCCCTTGGCCTTGTCTTACACCCACCTATTTCTGTCTATCCTCCTGAGGGTGCCAGAGCAAAGCGACAAGCAGATACACAGGCTGCTAACGCTTTTTACTTTGCTTTAAAGTTTGTATCTCTTCTTCTTTTATCAAAATGCATCCCTACCTCTGGAAGCCTGCATTGAAATACCAATAATGAATATTTAACATAGAAAAAGTGGCCCTAAAAGTTGATGGCTATTGTGATATTGTCTTCAGTGGTCTCATTAACCTCACATAAGCATGATAATTTGCTTTCACATTGCTTTTTATGTTACTTAATGTTTTAACCCAGATCTCACATTTTTCTTCCACACAGATCCGTGATGCCTCCTGCTTGGCTCTTTCAAGATGGAGGGGAAACCTTTGGGCGATCCTTCTCAATTGGTGTCTAAACTCAAACTTTCCACCAAGGTAGAAAGCACAGGACACTGGCTCGTGGAAGATCATGCTCGAATATGGGAAGTATTAAAGACAGAAGAGGTAAGATAACTGTAAATGACACAAATGGTTCAGTAATGGCTTTTCTTAAAATGTGAGACTCTAATTCCTGGTATAGCCAGCACCACAGGCTAGCTTGGCAAATTTTTATTATAGGCCTAACATGACTGGAGAACAGTTAAGTCAGGAGTGTGTCCCTTGGACCTTAATTAACTCCCCAGTGATTCAGCCAGGGGAGGTTGCACTGCCAGCAGTGGCTTAAGATATGCAAGTAGACATTCTGCTCATAGGATCCTCCCAAACCTAAATGGGAAATCAAACCATGATAAAAGAAAGTTAATTCCTCAGGCTCAGTAACAACAGATGGAATAAATATGTAAGTTCACTGTTTGACAGCAAGAGGCTAAGCATATTAGAATTCTTTGGTTGCATGCAACATAAATGGATTCTGATTAATTTAAAGAAAATGGGAAATTTCAGGAGGATTTGGGAGGCTTACCAAATTGCTGAGAAGTTTAGAAAACTGGGCTTGGAAATTGCACAGGAATCGAGGCAGCAGGAACTGCTCAGGGAGCTACCCTTGGTATAAATCTCAAACTGGTCCCACCCTCTCTTTATTCTCACATTTCTCTGCTCAAGATGCAAAAGCCAGGGGAGAGAGGGGCTCTCTGCCAAGCTTAGTTGCGTTTCTTTCTCTTGGTTATTCTGCAAAGAGAAAACGAATCTTCCACGAGAAATCATTATACCAAGTCCTCACAGCACTTGCACTGGGAGTCCAAAGCTCTATTCTCCACATGTTGTGATGATTCCAGTTCAAGAAAGTAACATAACAACTAATGTCCTAAACATGTGAAATTCAGTCAAAGCAAATGTAAACCCTCTCTACAGGGATACTTGCACAACAGACTTTTTTTTAAAGGAATAAAACTCCACAGAGAATAGTTGAGCTCTTTGTATAGTCTACCTAACAAGGCCAAAAGTAGGGCCAGATAAGTGAGGTGTTGAGGGCACAAAATTTAAGGAAACACTCACTCTTAGGTTTGTGTCCTGTGCTTGCCCAAACTTGAGATTTAATGCGCCCTTATGCTTTGCACCCTAGGTGCCTTGCTTGCTTTGCCCTAGTCCTGCCAGTGCCACCCAGTTCTGTTCCCTTCCCTCCTTCCCCAAAGGTCATCGCTATCCTGCATTTGGCATTTATCATTCTTATGCCATTTCAGTGTCTATGCTACATATGTGTTATCTACATATCCAATAAACAGCATTGGTTTATATTTTTTAAAATTTTGTATAAGCTTTACACTGTATAGCTACTTCTACAACTTGCTTTTTTTTAACTTACCATTTTTCTCTCTATTCTGTTTTTCATGTTGATACATATAGCTCTGGTTTTTCATTTTAACCACTCCTTATATTCCATTGATTAATAGAGTCAAATGTATTTATCTCTTATCTTATTGATTTATTTTTCATTTTTTCAATACCAGGCAGTGAAATGTGTAACACATTTCTTTAGCACAGACACCTAGAAGTGGCATGCTGGATGATAAAATATGAAAACCTTCCATTTTACTAGTTATTACTAGATTGGTCTCCCCCATGAGGATATACATTTATATCGCCACTAGTGGCATATGAGAATTCTCTCTGCTGTACATCCTCACCAGTTACTGATATTGCCACACCTTTAAATACTGGCCAATCTGATTGTTTTGGATCAATCAAAACAATTGATTTTGAGCCCTGTTGTTTTAACATGAATTTTTCCATATGGAAATGCAATTATCCTTGTACTATTTCTAAGTGTCCACCATTTCTTGTTTAGTTTATAATGCTCTCTCTCAGTATCATGTTTCTTTATGTACTCTCTTTGCTGATGGGAGGCACCCTTCACTATTCCAGCTTTAAATATCTGGGATGTGTCTTTGGATATCTGATAGAGCATCACCCACCACTTCATTACTGCTCTTCAGAATTGTCTTGACTATTTTTGGAACTTAGATTTTCAATATGAATTTAGGACGAGCTTGTTAAACTCTGCAAATATGAAGAAAAAAGACTGCTGGGAATTTAATTGGGATTGCAGTAAGTTTGTTAATTAATTTTAGGAGTATCAAAATCTTTGTGATATTTAGCAAATATCTTGTCAAATTCTTGACTTTACATCATGCTTCCACATTTCACCCTCAATATTTCACCAATATTTAATCCTATACCCTTTTGCTGTAAGATTTTCCTGCTAAGGTTAAGGAAGTCCCTTTGAGTCTTTTTCTTTTTTTTTTTGCTGAGTGTGAATTTCTTTATATTATAATAGTTAATGCCTACAAAATAATACACATGTATGTTATAAATCATAATATTAAAACAAACACTTGTGAGTTCACAACCAACTTAAAAACTAGAACTTTTCCAGTTGGTTGAATCCATATGTGGACTCTTCCACATTCTATCCCCTTGATTTCTTTCACTGCAAAAGTAACTACTTTCTTGAAAAAAACTGTTTAATCATTCTTTGTCTTTCTAGAAGTTTAATTGCATATATATGTATCCCCCACCAATATTTTTTAGTTATATAAACTAGTGATAGAGTCTTACATACAGGATACATAGCTGATTTCCTTGGCAACCTGCTTCTTTCACTCAACATGTTTCTAAGATTTTTAAGATTCATCCACTTTAATATACATAGTAGCAATTCATTAATTTTCATGTTGAATAATATGCCATTATGTGATTTATTTATTCATGGTTATGTTGATGGACATTTCAATTATTTACAGTTTTTAACCATTCCAAACAATGCTACTATGGACATACTTATACATGCCTTGTGCTCCTGTGTACAAACGCCCCATGCGTTAGAGTCTTTTTTGACTAATACCTGTTAGGTGAATTTTTGAGGTAGGTATGTTCAAGTTCTCTCTCGCAAGTTACTGTCATACTGTGTCCAAAGTGGTATCAGTTTATGCTCCTATCAGCAGTGCATAAAGTTTCCCATGTTCCACGTCCTTGCCAAATTTTGGATTTGTCATGTTTCTTAACTTCTCCAATCTAATTGGTATAAAATAGAATATCATTCTTTGCTCATCAATTCTTTTTATATCTCACCTCCATCTTAGATAATTTTTCTTTGCCCTTTAGAATTTACTTCTCTGAGGGTTTAAATGTAGCAAAAGTCTCTTTTCTTCTTTTCTTTTTTTGGTCTAAAGGTGCCTTTATTTTGAGTTCACTCTTAGAATAATAGTTTAGATGGCTATAGATTTTAGATTACTGTTTCTCAGTGCATTGAAAATATTCCATGTCCTCTGCCTGCTATTGTTTCTATTGTAAACTAGTTGAAAGTCTAATTTTTTCCCCTCTGAATATGAAGTCTTTTCTCTGTAGCAATTTAGATCTTCTCTACACTTTTGCTGTTTTACAGGTTCATTCCTCCATGCTCCATGTGTAGGTGTGGTCTTCTTTTTATTTAACCTCTTAGAATTCATAGGGCTTCCCAAATATGTGGGTTAATGTTTTGCATCAGTCTGGAAAGATCTCCATAATTTTCTTTACAAATAATTGCCTTTGCTTCATTTTCCTTCTGTAACTCCAACAATATCTATGTTCGTTTTTCTTGTTTTTTGTTCATGTCCCTTAACCTCTTTTTAAGATTTACTATCTTTTTCCCCCTCTCTGTGTGTTGTATTCTGTTTAATTTTAGATCTATCTTCCAATTCATTAATTCTCTCTTCAATTGTATCCAGTCTGTCCTTTAACTCAACCTCTGAGTTTTAAATTACTGTACTTTATGCTTCTAGAAGCTGTGTTTTGTTCTTTTAAAATCTTCTAGTCATTTTTCAGTTCCTTGCCTCCTAGTCATATTTTTATTTTTTAAGACTATTTGTCAAGAACTGTGAAGGTTATGAGATTTTATGCTATCTGAAAGTTAGCTTGCCACAACTGTGTAGATGCTGAAAGAAGACATGAGGCTTTGTCTCAGAGACAACAGACTTTATTATTCACAGAAGAAGCAGTAGCCAGAGTGTCAACATGCTTGTTTTGGCTCCCTATGTCCTGGTTCCTATAGGAGTTACACAGATGGGCCTAGACAGCTACCTATACAGGAGAGGAGCATTGATCTTGGCAAACATGACAATTTATAGTGGACAGTAAGTAAGCCTGGACTTTCTCCTAGTGGGAGACATTACCTTACCCTTTAAGGTTATCTGCTGCAAACAGAAGCCTGAAAAACTGGGTAAAGATCAGCCAGGGCCTTGATCTTTAGGGATACAAAGCAAGATGTGCAAGAACAAGAGACTCATGGAGGAGGGTTTCTCAACAATATTGAATATAATTAAATATAATGGTTTTATATTCTGAGTTGGCAATTCTAATAGCTACGAGTCTTATTCTACTATCTATTATTTCTGTTGGCTCTTACACATGGTATTTTTTTTCTTTGTGAATGTTATGATTTTTGACTGTGGGTTCATTTTTCTTGGAGTAAAGGGGGTTTTCTCCAGGGAGAATTTATATTTACTTTTGGCAGTACTACCAGCTGAAAGTCACTTTAAAGTATATTCTTAACTTGAGGTTTTTTGGACCACTCAATGTGAATAAAGGCTGGAAACCTATGGATGGGTATGCTTGTGGTAATTAATTCTAAGTGGGAAATGACTCCCCCTCCTTCCTCTTTTATTCAGCACCACATTAAATATAAACAACTTCCTTGTATTGTCATGGAGGGCATTTCATTCATAGTTCACCTTAATGCTAAGGGAATAACATTTTGGGGTTCCAGTTTTGTGCAGCAGGGATTCCCTGTAGATTCTGTTTCTTGAGCCAGCCCTGGACTTTATCTATTCCCTGTACCCTCTAAAGTAATAAAAACTATAGAGTAGCACTAATGCTGTAACAACCATAGCCAAAAACTTAAGTGGCTTAACATAATACAGGTTTATTTCCCAATCACATAATAGTCTAATTTAGGTGTTTCTGATGAGAATGCAGCTTTTTCCCATGTGGTGATTCAGGGACTCAGACTGCTTCCTTCTTGTAGCTCTGCCATCCTCTGGGACCTGGGAATCTTCTGTGTTCAGCTTGCAATTAGTAAAAAGAAGAGGTTGAAGAAGACACACCCAGTTCTTAGCCCTCTTGGACCAGAAGTAGCATGTGTCATATCCCTACATTCTATCACTGAAAACTAGTCCCATTTCCCCACACAGATGTGAGGAAGGTGAGGGGGGGAAATGTAATCTCTGGCTGGGCAGCCACTCACTAGTGACAACTCAATGCTATGGAAGGGGAAGCTCAAATAGAATTTTGGTAGGCAGTTTTGGCATCACAAAAAGCAAAGCTTATGACTCCCTGTTTTGACAATGCCCTCTAAATGAAGCTGATGTCGGTGCTTATCTCTGTGGGCTCTGCTTTCATACTGGTTTTGGCTTTTTGCGAGTTCTTAATTTCTTGTCAGCCTATCAATTTTAAAAGTATTTTAGTTTATTTTATCAAGCATTTTTTAATTGCTCTTACTGGGAGAGTTAGGGTATTCAGTCTATCCTATTGCTAGAAATATAAGCCTTACACTCTGTGAGTTATTTAAATAAGTGTCTTAAAAATGTGCTTTTAAAACTTATTTTTAAAAATCCTTTCACTTGTCAGAAAGTGTCATCCAGATAATATTGAATCTTTATTATTATTTTTGGCCCCATTTAATTAAATACCTTCTTACATATGAATAGTTAGAACTTACTTCTTATAATCATTTACAACTTTTGCACAGGCACAAATCAGTCTGTCAAATATATTTGAAGTTAAAATGTTATTTTATCTTCAGGGTCATGATTAGTTTTTAATTATTCTAAATATTTAAGATGTAACTATTCAATTTTTAAAATTATAAATAATACCTGTATATACTAGAAAATAATGAAACCTTTATAGAATGGTCAAATATGAGAAGTAAATGTCTATAATATCTCAGTATCTCTTAGTTTTAAAAATGAGCAAAGGAGCAGTGATGATATTGGACGTGTTTTTATGGTGATGAAAATGTTCTGTCCTTTGACTGTCCCGGTAGTTACATGGGTGTTCATATTTGTCAAAACTAATTGAACTGTACATTTAAAATGGGCATTTTGTTATATGCAATCATGCCTTAATAAAGTTGGTCTTTAAAAATGGGCAATTTGGTGAGGGAACAGAGTTAAATAAATCAATAATTGCAATACACTGTGGTAAGTGCTGCAATAAATATTTCCACAGGTATTTGAGAGCTTAGAGCATGAGCCATAGCCTGGCATGAGGATGATATGCTTACATAGGTGTGGGTGTTAGGGTCAGAAAGCTTCCCGGTGAGGTAATACTTAAGTTCATTCTTAAAGGGAAAGTAGAAGTTAACCCAGCAAATGGAATTCTAGAGGGAAAGTCAGAGAGATATTCCTGGAAGGGGGAAAACTGTGAAGAGAAGTGTTAGAGAGGACATCCTGCAGTTTGGAGCTTCTGCAACAGAAGAGGAATGACAAGAGTTAAAGCTGAGAGGGGCCAAACAATGAAAAGTCTTATGTGCCTCACTCAGAAACGCAGAGCTTGTCCTGTGGGCCTTGGGGAGTCAGTGAAGGGTTTCAGGTGGGGGTAGTGATACAGTCAGGTTTGCTTTTTAGAAATGCTGTGCTGTCAGACATGAGAAGGATGGCCTAGAACACTTCAAAATCACTCTAGCCCACTTCGATCTCTTCCTCTCTCTACTCTGCGTCATCACTGCTGGGCATTCTTCGGGCTGGTCCTTTTTCATGATGGGAATCCTCTCTCTCAAGCTAGACTTGACATGTCCATTCGTTTTAACTCTACTTCACTTGTAGACCCCAAAGCTCTAGCACACTGCTGGACTCAGTTTGAAAAAAATAGCTGATTATTGACTGAAGAATCATTTTCATAGTAATTATATGATTATGATTTCATAGTAATATGCTGTTTCTCTAAATTATAATATAAATAAAAATTTTGCCATCTCTGGTAACCTTAATCGCAAAGGTGATTGATTTCATTCACCACTGGATAAGCACTAAGTGGTGAATTTTTTTTGTCATCGTTGATTGAATTTGCATTGAGTCATCCACCATGCACTGAACTTATCCACTCAATGTTTTAACATTTGATAGAAGCCTGCCAGGATAAGCAATGTTCTCTGTGTCTATGAAACAGAGATGTTCTCTGTGTGAAATTAAACTAGTGAATGCCTGTAAGAAGACTGAGCATATGACCTCTTCCTCTCTATCCAGCTCAGAAATGGGGCCCCACATTTCAACATTACATTTTTGGAGGAGGAAATCGTAATGTGTTCATCACTCATGCTTTCAGGATTAAGTCATACTGAGGGACAGGGAGACAGAGAATGTTTTTAAAACTGGATGACAATTTGGACAAGCAGTGGGAGTGCATTGTACTACTCTTTGAAGAGCCAGTTCCCTGCTGGACCTAAAGACTGTGGTTTGATGACAGAGCTAAGTTTCTTCTTTGTGATTCTGAATGAATTTCTTTTTCTCTGTGCCGCAAATTTTAATATGAGGCAAATGGATAGAAATGTCCTGCCTAGGAAGTTATTAATATATAAAAGTGCTTTGATGTATTTTTACTCATGACTAAAGTAGACATATCGTCAGTAGTGAGAAATAGAATTTTGAGACTGAATAATGTTCAGTTCAGATCTATCTCTAAGGGAGGGAAAATATTGTTTACTGAACACAACTCTGTGTCAAGAGCTGTATATACTTGGCACTTTCATATTCATCAATATATTTGTTACAGCCATAGGTACATTCTTCATACAGATTTTGAAGATTAGGGGTTAAGACATGTGCTCAAAAGATACATAGCTGGTAAGTGGCAGAGTAAGATTCATACTCAGGATTGTGTTTCTTCATTTTATACTCTTAACTCCTTATGAAGCTGTCTACCAACATTGTTTAAATCAGTCTGATTCTACATCTGGTTTCTGTGCCTAGACTTCAACTAATCCTGGCCAGGACAGCAATCACAGCTTAACAAATGGTACCAATCTTGCTCTCCTAGAGCTTGGCTCTGCAACGTCTGTTGTGAACAAACATTGTTCACAACAGACAAACAGTGTTCACTGGGTCCCAACTTGCTTCCATCCCTCATAGTGTTGTATGACTGGGCTTCCTAATCAGTTCTCCCACATAGTATTGCAGTGTCTCATGGAGAACTGCACCCGCCCTGACCTCCATCTTACTGAAATGGAGCCCTAAAATGCTATTAAGTTCTTTGAGCTCTCTTTTCTGTACAACTGAGCTCCGCTGCACATACCCCAAGCTATTGACTGAATAATCTGGTTGCTTGGAACCTGGATACGTTTGCCTATTCCCTGAACTCCTGTTACTTCCTTGGATGTTAAAGCCTGCCAGCATCACATCCGAGTTTTCCTATGCCTTTGAAACACTGCTTCCCAAAGTCTGCTGTCACCATGGGGCACACACATGTTATCAGGGAAGTCTCTCCAGCTCCAGGCTACTCAGTTTATATCTTCTTACTTTTATCCTTCAGCTCTTATTGCCAGAGGCCCAGGTTGCCCAGTGTGAGACCATTTGAGTTATGCCATGACATTTTCAATAGGTTGTATAGTCTAGACAAAAGGCAGATACTCTGGATGTCAAAACTTTCATTATTTTTACATTTCAGTGTTGGTGTTAGAAGGTGCTCAAGTATCATCTCTTCAAGGAGGACATCCTAGACCCTTCTGGTCAGGGTTAGTGATCCTACTGTGTGGTTCTAATAACTCCACTTATCTATGTCATAAGATACCACGTGAATGGTGCTTGTATGTTCATATACTGGTGTCTTCCAAACTAGACTATAAGCTCCTCAAGGGCGAGGCCTCTGTCATATTCATCTGCATATGTTCAATATTATTTGCAGTGTTTGGAACATAGTATGTACTTAATAAATATTTATTGAATACAGAAAATATACAGATGGATTAAGAGTGTGACTCTGGAGCCAGATTTGCTGTGTGACCTTATCAATTTCTTAACGTTTCTGTTCTTCCATTTCCTTCTCTGTAAGAAGAGTATACTAATAGGGTTGTTGTAAGAGCTGATTAGTTATCATATATAAAGCGCTTAGAACTGTGCCTCCTACATGGTAAGCAATAGATGTAGACTTTATTCTAATTGAATGTATTGTGAGCAGGGAAGGGTACAAAATGTTACAGCATATTGGCCCAACAGCATATCAGTTGCTTTTGATCCATGCTGTCTGTATTCAAGACTTCCCTCACATTCTGGAAGTCCCCACACGCTGGGATTCTTTCTGTATTTTTAAATGACTGGAATTTGAACTAGTAGACACACCTGCCTGACTCCAGTGAGACTGTCCTCACTAAGGTTCCGACAGGTGATCTTCCAAGGAGGAAGATAATTAGCCCTGATGAAACTGCATTGTGTTATATATATATATATACACGCATGATTTTGGGGACTGGCCAGATGGGGTGTTTCAAAAACTACTTAGTGCTACAACTTCTCTCCCCTGTGTGTGAGGAGGGGTGACACTTCAATCAGCAGTGTGCTCTTCAGGGACAGTATTCATGAACCAGAGCAGACAGGCTGGTTCCAGACCTTGTGTTATCCTGGCTGCTGATTCAGATTGCTTAGGGGACCATTTGAATGGGAAAAGGTGGACGCCTCCAAGAGGGTAAAATAAGACAGAATTCTTATGTAGAGAACTTCTCCTGTAAAAATCTTAGACATTTACAGCCAATTTAGTCTGCTTTGTTTGGCTTCCAGACCTAGCATGAAGCCTGCCTTCACCATATTAGAAGTGAACATTTCTTTGCAGTTTGGTACAGAGAATAAAGGTAACTCAGGTTAATTAGGAAAAGGGAAGAAGGAAGGAAGGGAGGGAGGGAGGGAAGAAAGGAAGGAGGGAGGGAAACACCTGAAAGTCACTCATTCATGGGCTTGCATTCATGGGGTCTTAGGTCTCCAAGAAAATGTTTGCAAAGCAGATCTGTTTCAGCCCAATGTGTCTGTTTTCCAAACACATTCACTGTAAACCCTAAGTATCTCTCTCTTTTAATTTATTGATGTATAATTGACATACAGTTTTATATTAATTTCAGGTGTACAACATAGCAACTTCATCTTTGTACACATTGTGAAATAGTCACCACAGTAATTTTAGTTACCATCTGTTGCCAAGTTAATACAATATTATTGATTATATTCCTATGCTGTACATTACATCCCCATGTCATGTTTATTTTATAACTGGAAGTTTGTACTTCTTAATCCCCTTCAACCATTTTGTCTCTCCCAACCACCCCTGACCCTGTTGGCAACCACCAATCTTTTTTCTATACCTATGAGTCTGGGTTTTGTTTTGCTTGTTTTGTTTTTAAAATGCCATGTATAAGTGAAATCATATGGTACTTGTCTTTTTCTGACTTATTTCAATTAGCATGATACCTTCAAGATCCATCCATGTTGTTAGAAATGGTAGTGCTTCCTTCTTTTTTATGGCTGAATAGTATTCCATTTAATATATATTATATAATATATATATGTGTATATACGTGTGTGTGTGTGTGTGTGTGTGTGTACACACACACACATACATACACCACATCATCTTTATCCATTCATCCATCAGTGGACACTTAGGTTGTTTCAATATCTTGGCTATTGTAAGTAACGTTGCAGTGAACATAGAGGGTGTGTAGCTTTCCAAATTAGTGTTTTCATTTTCTTTGGGTAGATACCCAGTAGTGGAATTGCTGGATCATAGGGTAGCTATATTTTTAATTTTAGCCTTCATACTGTTTTCCACAGTGACTGCACCCGTTTATATGCCCACCAGTGGTGTCTGATGGTTCCCTTTTCTCCACCTTGCCAACACTTGTTTCTAATCTTTTTCATAATAGGCATTTTGACAGTTGTAAGGTGATATCTCATTGTGCTTTTGATTTAAATTTCTCTGATAATAAATTATATTGAATGAATGTCTTTTCATGTGCTTGTTGGCCATCAGTATGTGTCTTCTTTGGAAAAGTATTTATTCAGATCGTCTGCCCATTTTTTAATCAGATTGTGTTTTGGTAACTAGGTTGTATGAGTTTCTAAATGTATTTTTGATATTAACCCTTTATTGGATATAGGATCTGCAAATATCTTCTCCCATTCAGTTCATTGCCTTTTCATTTTGTTTAGTTTCCATCGTTGTACAGATGCTCTTTAGTTTGATGTAGTGCCATTTATTTTTGCTTTTGTTGCCCTTGCCACTGGAGTTAGATCCAAGAAAACATTGCAAAGATCAGATGTCAAGGAGCTTACCACCTATGTTTTCTTCTAGGAGTTTATAGTTTCAGGTCTTACATTCAAGTCTTTAATTCATTTTCATTTAACTTTTGTGTATGGTAAGAGATAGTGGTTCAGTTTCATTCTTTTACATGTAGCTGTCCAGTTTTCCCAACACTATTAAAGAAACTGTCTTTTCCCCATTGTATATTCTTGCCTTCTTTGTTGTAAATCAGTTGACTTTCTATGTGTGGGCTTATTTCTAGGCTCTCTAACCTGTTCAATTGATCTATGTGTTTCTTTTTATGCCAGTGCTATACTGTTTGATTACTATAGCTTTGTAGTATAGTCTGAAACCAGGAAGCATGGTACCTCTAGCTTTGTTCATTTTTCTCAAGATTGTTTTGGCTATTCAGGGTCTTTCATGGTTCCATACACATTTTAGAATTATTTGTTCTAGTTCTGTGAAAATTGGAAAATGTGTTGATTGCATTGAATCTGTATATTGCTTTGGGTAGTAAAGACATTTTTATAATATTAATTCTTCGAGTCCATCAGCATAGAGTATCAGCATCTGTTTTTATTCCTTTGAAAGTGCTGTTATGTCAGGATAAGCTTGGCATGAGGCAATAAAGAGGCAGAGAATGTGGGGAGAAGCTCTTATAGCTGGAATAGTCCTCATGAAAGGGAAAGGAAGTGGACTTCCTTCAGAGTTATCTCTCCTTTAAGGGGGCAAATGTGAGGAACAGATGACATTATTTACATTTATCCTTGGATTACAAATGGAGAGTCCTTGGGAGAAGTTGTGCCTCTCCCCACTATAAACTCTTCCTCTATGACCTGGCATCTGAGAAATTCACCTGCTTTGCTTGATGAGAAACTCAGGTCTAGGAATCTCAGGAAACTTCAGACATGTAGAGATTTGGGGGAGGGAGCATCACAGATAGGAAAGGATTAGCATTCTTTAAAACATTACACTTCAGTATAGGTAGCCCAGTGCCTTTGCACATCATGCTGTACTCTGTTTAGAATGCCCTTCCCTCCCTGTTACCAAACTCCTCCTTATCCTTTAGACTTCAGGAATTTTCTGTGATCTTTGCAGACCATGTTGTGTGGCCTTGTCATTTTTTTATTTTAGAACTCTGCATTTCTTTTATGTACATTTATCACATTACATAGGAATCACTTATTTCATATTCTTTCTAGTATACGTTAAGCTCCTAGCATGAGGAACTGCATCTGTCTTATTCAAAGTTACATCTACACTATTGAGATATGCTTGTTGAGTGAATTAATGAACAAAGGAATGGGACAGATAAACAATTATCTCACATGTTGATGCTCACCCTAAGAAAAGCACCCAAGTGACAGAATTTCTGGGGGTCAGGGGTGTTTGTCTGATATCGTAAAAGGGCAGACCTTAGGCCCAGAATCATATGTTTCATTTTGGGGCTTATACTTGTCAGTAATAGGAACCATTACAATTTTGCTGGATTTCTGCGAGCTCAACAATATGTGTATATAGCAAAAACACAGTGACAATAATAGCCTGATGGAAAGAGTTCACAGTAAGCAAAATACCCTCTCCACCTACTCTTGTTTACCCTTATGGTCAAATCATGCTTATAAATGAACTCCTTTTTGCTTCAAAAATGTTCATTTTAAGTAGGATGGATCCAGTGCAAGAACAATTCTGAATTGTTTCAAAGTAAAAATGTTGATCAAGGAAGCTAAAAATGGCAAAGAGACTTGAAACATTGTGATGGAACAATCATGCTCTATCAGAGTGGGAGGAGAAGTTATTTTAAAGGAATAATTGAGGGCAATAGATCTGGGAAAGCAAGACAGTGGATTCTAATGGGAGTCCGGAAGTAGTATAACTTAATAAAAGAAGTCCAAAATGCTGACAATACTGTCCAAAGAAAGTGAGTGATTCCCAGACACTCAGGACTTATTGGAAGCAATGTAGCAAACCCCTCGATACAAAGCAGGCATGCAAGGACAAGTAACCCCTCTGGGACAGGGAACAAGGTGTCATCTACTCTGAAGGGAGGCAGGGACCCCCAGAAAAGATGCAGAGGCATAAGTGTACCAGAACTGCACTGTACAACCCGAGGTGCCGACCTTTATCCAACCGTAAAAATTTGAACCGAGAGCTGAGAAGATATTCAGAGAAAGGAGCCAAATTATTCATCTCTGTGTTTCTCTTTTTTAAATTGTGAAAAGAAAAATAGAGGACACTGTAGAAATCCTAAGTGACAGCCAATTTTTAAATAGGTCTCTGAAATATCTGGTCCCCTCAGAATGTCTTGTCACCCCATAACCATGACATTATAGTTATTGTAGGACTGGGAGAAACTTTCATGGACCATGTAGTCTGCATGTGGCTTGCCGTTTGTCATCCTTAACCAATGGGGAGCCTATTCAGCCTTTTAATGCTATTTTCTCACTGCCTTAATGGTTGCACGTTTCTTTTGCAGTGGAGAAACTTCCATGACATTATTTGACCACTTAATTTCTTATTTGTTAGCTGAATTAACCAGAATGCTTGTGAATGTAGTACCCTGGTTAACTTAATTTTCTGTACTTTTATGAGATAATAGCACACGATCTATAGTAGGCATTTAATTGATTTCTTAAATGAATG
The DNA here is from genome assembly GCF_040802235.1 of Manis javanica. Classification (NCBI taxonomy): domain Eukaryota; kingdom Metazoa; phylum Chordata; class Mammalia; order Pholidota; family Manidae; genus Manis; species Manis javanica. The sequence continues at coordinate 91,589,515 of NC_133166.1, forward strand.
GATGAATAATATATGTGATAGTACATTCTCTGGCTCAAAAAGAGCAAGTTCCTTTCAGACATGATAGGATTTGAGGATCTGGACAACAAAGGGGAAAACCCTATAGATTTTGGATAGATAGAATTTGGTTTGAACATGGTAGTGATATTTACTTGATGTATTACCTTTGGTGGTAATCATCTAAACCTGTTTCTTCATGTATAAAGTGTAGATAATATTCTTTTGGGAAGGTTGAATATACACTGTATATGAACCATCTAGGATAATGATTGGCACGTAGCAAGTGCTTAATAATATTGTTTTCATTTTCCTCTCTAAGTTAACTCAGGATTGGTCAAAAAATCATTTGAATTTTGATCCTTTGAAAATAGTCTTGAGTAGATGAAGTAATATGCAAAACTGTTAACATTTGTCAGTTGCAAATGGTGGTAATATGCACATGGTTATATATGGGTTTCTCTGCATTTTTTGTAATTCTAAAAATTAAACCTGTCAGAACAGAAGAGTTAAATATAATTAATGACAGGTATCATGAAATGAATAAAACATCTAAAATAAATTAATTCCTACCTTAGTAAATACAGAAAAGTGAATTGAGGTCATTTACTTGATAAATATTTGTTGAGTAACTATTATGAACAGAACTGATCTAACGCCTGCCTGTGGAGCTTACACACCAGTGGGGAATACAGATATGTATTTTTCAAAGGCATCTGTAGCTCTAGGGGGAAGGGTGTTCCTGCCCCAGGGTGAGTTCGCGGTGAGTTCGCTATGAATTCGCAGAAACCGAAGAACAAGGGGAAGGGCAGGTTGGGAGAAGGAGTTTTTATTGCTCACAGCTTGCTGTAGTTTGCTAGCCAAGCCCGGCTCTGGCTCCGTCCATCTTCTCCTGCCGAGGATCACTCTCTCCCCCGCCCATGCCCGCCCCTTCTGGCAGGAACTCCATGGCAGGGCTGTGGTGACTGACTGGCACCAGACCAATTAGTACCAGGAATGGAGGGGAGGAGAGAATGGCAGTTTTCTTTCCACCCCTTGCCCCAGATCAATCAGAGGCTCTGCTGTGGTAAACACCTATTGGAATATAAATGGACTAAGGTCAGGTGGGAAATTCTGGACATTCTGGGTGAAAACTTCCATTTACCCCACAGCATCATACATGTGATCAGGGCAATTAAAAGGAAATACAAGGTTGTCAGAAAAAAACATATATAATCATGTATGAGGTACATTTTACTTCAACTTGGGAAGTTAAGAAAAGCAAAGAGTAATTAATAATGTGTGAGAGTAAGTGATGTATAAAATGCAATGTGGAGAATGGAGGTTCACACCCAAGAGACGGGAGTGGGGAGGGCAGTCCTGTGCACAGCAGAGGGAAAGCATGTGCAAAGGCATAGAGGCTCATGGGGATGGGAATGAAGAGTAGCTGAATGTGGATGAAAAACAGTGTCCAAAGTAGATAGTGTAGATGGAGAAAAGCCTTGAAATTGGGCAGGGGTCTGGTCATGAAGGGCCATGTAAGCTTTGTGCCTCCTGATGAGAGTTTGTCCACCAAAACATCAAGACCCCTGTCGACCACTGTTGCTGGGGTCTCCATTTTTGTACCAATGTGGTTGGTGCCCAGGAGCTGATAATTCAGTGCTTGGAGTTTGATGGGATGCTGGGTTTTCTGGGGAGCCTGAAGTAAAGTCTCCGCTATTTTTAGTGGACAGAAACTCACTCTAACTACTTCAAGTGAATAAAGTAAGTACAGAAGTTCTGTCTCCTACACATTTTCAACTTACAAACTTTCATAGATGGATTGAAGCTGTTTCAGTCCAAAGGACACCATTGTTGCCTGCCATCAACAGGAAATTCTTAGCCATGGCTTGTTAAATGTCCTCCTGGACTTACAGAGAAATGGACTTGAAGCTCATCTTTGGGAGCCTAACTTGTAAAGAGATGAGCTTTGTAATAGAAAGTAATTTCATCATATTTTTCTTAGACTGCTGATGTACTTTTGCATCAGATGAATCATGTTTGTATCTCTGATCTTGAGGTTAGCCAGAGTCTTTGAAACTAATAAATAATTTTACAATCTGGGAGACTCTTCTTTTAACAAAACCAATGGCGTTTGTCCATTATGGAGCTAGGGTGAATGGAGCTTGGTCTTTAGAAGGTGGAACACGGTCGCTCTGGGGCAGAGTTGAAGAAGGATGATTACATCCTAGTGACAGTCATTCACAAATCTGATCAGGTTTAAACGCAGGACCATTACACATGGTTTCCTAATGGAAAATAAGTGGGCCAGACAATTCAGTGTACACAAACCATCTGGCGACCTTGCTAGTGACTCCTCAGGGAGGGAGTCGATAGGAAAACTGATGATCTAAGGTTGTGATTTGCCCAAAGTTGTAGAATAACATCATTATACTGTAATTCTTAACTGTTGCTCCATGCATTAGTTTTTTACAATTTTGTAAGATTCTCAAATACTCTAAGCTTTGCAAACTCTCGTTGCATGATAAAGTTCCTGGCTGCGCTCTTTTAACATGGGAGTTTACTTTTTATTGTCACTTGAGTTCTTCATGACGACAGTCTTCCCTTTGTTCACTCCCTGCCCTGCCTGCCTCTTTCTCCCATTAATAGTGACAAAATTAATAATATATTTGGAAGTGGGATGTTTGAAGGGGCATATTATCCTTATAGTTTGTTGTATGTGACCAAGAAAATCTTTAAGCTACAACTCTGGGTAGTATTTTTCTTTCCTACTGGGGGGGAGTGGTGGTGGTGGTGGTGGTGGTGGTGGTGGTGGTGGTGGTGGTGGTGGTGGTGGTGGTGGTGGTGGTGTGTGTGTGTGTGTGTGTGTGTGTGTGTGTGTGTGTGTGTTTAATGTGTTCAGTAGTTCAAAGCAAGATCTATTCATTCTTGGCTCAGTTTCCACCCCACTGGTTATGACTTTTAGATGTCTGTGTGGAATCTTATTCTCAGAGGAAGATCTAAGGAGACCCTGTTATAAGTGCAGGTTAACCACCATAAGGCACAGCTGGTGCAAATCAGCGTGCTGCAGAGTGGCTCAGGGTTATTGGCAGAGGCTTTGTTTAGAATTAGACAGTAAAGAAGAAAAGGGGCTCTGAACTATAGGATAGAGAAGAAGGGAAAAGCCAGGGAGGGAGAAGGGGGAATCAAAGATAAATAGGGGAAGGAAGACATTAAAATAGTAGGGGTTTTCCTAGTGACCTCATAAACAAGGAGTAAGGGGGAAACTATATATTATGTACAGTTTTGTTATGTAAAATGATATTCATATATAATCCTTCATGGTTTGGAGGGATTTGGGGGAACTTTATTTTATATACTATGTATCCCATAAAGGGGATAAACAGAGGAAAGGTCGGGTAGCTGACAGCCCATGGAGAACTGGGAGAGGTTCTTGAGAGAAGTTCGAAAGAACAGAAAACATAGGATGGAAAAAGAGCATGGATTCCACATCTCAGAGTCTCTGTCCTCAGCCTGACTTGATCTAAGTCATCCATGGTTCAACCACACCTGGCAGTTTTTGGATCAAGATATACATAGGCAGCATACGTCTTGCCGAGTAGAGACGTTCTTTCTCAGATCATTACCCAAACAGGTTCAACCTCCGGAGAATGAGATGTCTCCCTGATCTAGCTGCAGGGCTCCTCTGCAGACAAATGAGCAGTGATGGGTGGGGCAGTGTCCATAACCGAAGGTCCTGTCCCAGCATGCAGGGAGAATTGTGCACCTGACACTGGTGGATCCGGCAGCCTCCCATAGACTCTTTTCTCAGTCTTTAAGGAGACAGCTGTAGGTGGCTAGAAGGAACAAAGAAAACGAGACTCCCTTCTCCCCCAGAGGACAGGTGCATACCAATAAGGGAAAAGTGTAGCTGCCCATTTTCTGGGATCAGGGATTAAAAATTGTGATTCTTGTTTGTAGTATTGCAAACTTTCATTATCTCAAGATCAGAGAATCTATAGTTGCAGATGTGCTCAGATTTTAAGCTTTGTAAGTTGGCCCGCAAGGCAATTCTAAGTCAAGGTGAGTGGGCTAGATAGCCCCCAAAATTAAATGGACTAAAGTGAGTGTGTGAGATAGTCCCTAAGGGTAACTCTAGGTCTTTATATGTGCTTCAGATACTGGTGCATGTGATGTTTCAGATATTGATTATGTTTGCAGGTTTTGTTAGAAACTTCAAAAACCAGGAGATAGACGAAGTGTGAGGCAAGACGGTCTGTAAATTTGTTTCTTGTTATGAATGGTGGGAAAGCATCAGTGTTGGGATATGTGACCCAACTGAAAAAAGAGGAGGTACGTTATGCAGTATGTGGATAAAGGACATGCTTGTGAGGGAAGAACTGGGGAAATTTGAAGAACTATCAGTTTGCAGAAGCAAAAGTATCTAATCAGCATGAAAAATGTTTAGATCAAATAGTGACTAAAATGTTCATTCAGTTGAATTTTTGTATAAAAATACTTAGTGAGATATAAAGAGCATGGAATTTGATAGGACTCATCTTGATTCCAGTCTTCTCCCTTGGGGAATATCTATAAACAGCATGTAGAGCCTTGTTTATATGCTAAATGAAATAATTTTCTCTGAAGAATTATTTTGGTGGAAAAATGGATTCATACTTAGTATGAACAGCCTTCTTCTTAAGAAGAAATGAGCTGTCTCTGAACATATAGCTGCTTTCTGTCTGAAGACCCGTCTAGCAGTTGTACAGATCTTTTAGATCTGTTTAGATCATTGTCTTTTAGATCTTTTAGATCTGTTTGATTTCATTACTCCTGAACTCATTGGAACCCTTACCACACTTGTAATTTTAATATTTTTAATGTACTTTGTGTCATTTTTGCAGGAGCATTTGAACTAATACATCTGTTTTACTTTGGACCAGTCCCCTAGTCATCAAGGGCATCCATTTTTCAAACAGCTGTTTGGGTTGAGGCATGTAAGGTGTGGCCATGGAGCAGATCAAAGCTAATTGTCCCTTCGGGTAAATAAGCTCATGACCTTGGCCTCATTATCCCTGTGCTATAACTAGCCGAAGTAACCTATGCTAGGGGAAAGTCCACTTCCTGAAGAAGCTTCAGCATTTAGAAATTATCCAACAAGGCTTACAATGTTGCTAACCTGCCCTCTTCTGCCCTGACCGTGAGTGATTGGATGGTGAGTGACGAGAGGAAAATTCTGTGCGTACCCCAAGACTGGTAATCTGGGAATCACTATCAGGTAGAAAGTATTGTTAAAGCCATGCTTATTACAGGATTTGTATCTAGGTCAATACCAGTAGATATTTTACTCAGATAAATGTTGACAACCTTGTTTCATAATGAAAACCATTGAGGTGGGTTTTGGCCAATAGAAAGCCTTCATGTGTATTATAAACAAAAGTTATGTGACAGGTGACACTTTACTTTGCAGTGGACTTTTTTGAGTCTCACTCTTGCCTTTAATCTCTTCATGCCGTCTAGATAAACAATTGTATATGCCACATCAGTCCTGACCAAGAAATGGGTTAATGAAGTTGCAGTTGAAGACTATAAGCAAAAGCACAAGGTTTTTTTTCTTTCCCAGTCCCAAGAAAACATAGGAGACATGCTGTTCAGTAGAAACGGAGCCCCCAGCAGCTCCTGAAGGTCTGTTCTTTAAGGCTAGTGTATATTCTTCATTCTTCAAGGCCTATTGCTAAGTAGGTTTGTCAACATACCCCACCCCCACACCGACACTCTGGTTAGCCTTCTGATTGGCCGCTAGGGTGGGGAAGGGATAAGGATGTTCCTTCTTTCTGGATAATTGGGACAACATTTTGGTCCCTCATATTTTTAGGTAAGAGCTAGCTCTTCTTATCAAAGTCCCTTTTGCTCAGTAAAATTAATTTTTCTATTTTTGCAAAATAGAAAAAATTAAATTCAATGAATTATTACCTTTCTTCCCACTTCCTCCTCCACCCTAACACACAGTAAACATTTTTTGCAGAGGCCAACTTCTTCCTCTCTGTGGAGTGGAATACTTCCTCTTTAGCTCAGCTGGCTGAGAATATTCTATCAATCTCTCTTCCAAAGAATCTCTTTTCTTCCCTCTTTGACCACACAACCAATTGCTCTTGAAGACACTAACTTAGCAACCCTTTAAAGTAATAATAGATTATTTATTAGTATTTTTAATAATGGGGAATACAAATAACAAGCCTTAATTGATCCAGGATCTCTCTCCCAAATGCCTCCCCACCCTGTTACACTGTTTCTTCACCCCATTTCAAGTCCTTTACTCAGAGGTAACCACTTCTAGCCATTTCTTGAGATTCTTGCATGCATATACCTGCATGTCATTATGTGCATATATGTGTGGATCTTAACACATAAAGGGTCACACTATATACACTGTTTTGTACCTGGCTTTTTGTCCTCTAATGGTGTGTCTTTGAGATCTTTCCATAGTGGCACACACAGATCAATCTCATTCTTGTAACCAACCAATAGTGACCTATTAAATGGATGTGTCATTTTTATTTAAACAGTCCCTGTACTGACATTTTGATGTGATTTTGAAACTATGACAAATAATGCTTCAGTGCACATAGGTTTTGTTGAAATATTCCATGCATACCCATAGAGTAAATTCCTAGCAGTGACATTACTTGTTCAAAGGAGATGTGTGTTTTTAAAACAGACAGATACTGCTAAACTGTGCTCTAAAAAGGTTGTGCCCACTGTCATAAAAGATTTACACTGCCGAGATTATAAAAATAATGTTTTCTCAGAGTTGTATGGTTGGTTTCTGTTTTTATTCTTAAAGTGCCCTCTGGGTTTTAGCTTCTGGACATCTGACACATATATAATTGATGCTCACAGCATCTTGCCCCTCCCCACTCTCTTACAGGATCTATCCAGCTCTGAAGCCAATCAATAGGGTAATTCTTGTCCCACACCTTAACATTTGATTTTCAAACTGTACTGCACCAGAAAAAGATGTGGGTTCTAATTCTGAGAACTGTTCACTGATGGCATTCTGTCCCCAGGTACCTGCTGTGAGGATACCAGGGTTCCAGTTCAAGGTAAAGGATCTGGAAGACAGGGCTTGACCATTTCATCTCAACCTAGACACATGGGATTTTGAGAGGTTATCACCAACTCTGCTGCCCCATCAAATCTGTGACAGAGAAAGCATTTTCTTTGATTCTTCTAAAAGAAACTCAATGCTTACAGCTTCATCAGGGAAATTGAGCTCGTAGTCTAGAGAGGGATGCAGGGAGAAATGACTAACCACTTGAAAGCACTTTGAAGCATGTTTAATCACACTTAAATGGTTCTTCATAAAACTTGGTATTTTGATTTCTGTCTAGCATCAAAGGACTCCTGGCCACTGGGCCTTCAGACCTCGTGACCTAGGATTTGGCACTGTGTGTGTGTGTGTGTATATATATATATATATATATATATATATATATATATACACATACCCCATTGCAGTCACTTTCTATCAACATAGTAAGATGCTATAGAATCACTACTTGTCTTCTCTGTGCTATACTGGCACTGTGTATTTTTATAGTTGAGCAGGCTTAGATATCTAGTATTACAGAATAATGCAGGTAGAACAGACACTGTGGTGGGCAGATCACAATTATTTTAGTTTTGTTTGGGCATGTGTGCTAGTTACCATACAGAGATTGGTAAGATTGTTATCATATTTCCTAAGGTATCTGGAGCTCCTAATAGGAAAGCTGGAAACTAAGTACAAAATAATGATGCACAATCTTAACTCTCTCCATCATACTGCAGCATAGACATCAGCAAAATAAGAGGGCAGCAGGATCTCCATGTCTAGATGGCCTGCTGTGCAGGGAACAAGAGGCTGAGTGTATTGTATACCAGGTGCCAGATTTAGCTGTGCCCACCTTAACTGTAAATGAAAACACCCACTCATCAGTCTGGTTTTCCTACTTGGGCCTTTTCCACTACCACTGAACGTTTAAAAGATAGTCAGGGGAGGGCACAGCCGCATGCTGTGGGGCCTTGTGTTTCCTCCTACATCATTGCGGAAAGCTGCTGTGCCCCCTTTCATCACACCTGTGGACCCAGTAGGTGGTGAAAGGAAGTGTCGAAGAGATCTGAACTGGGTGACTGAATTTGTTCCAGCTCAGTTATGGGGAGCCAGCAACCTTGGGGTGGGCAACGTGGGCTTCTAGATGTACTCACAGCTTGGGGTCCAGGGAGGGAGGGGAGATGCAAAGAGGAAAGTTCAAACAGAGAGGCAAAAGGGAAGAAAATAAGGAATATATAGAGAGAATAATATTACCTAAGGGATGCTCAGTGAATTTCTTTACAGTCCATAGGGACAGGGGCCCTTATGCCCTGTTTCAGTAATGATTTGATTACGGATGTTAGGTGGATGCTTGACAGCGTGAGCTTGTTCAGTTCTGTTCCTTGATGGACAATTACTCATTTTGCAACTGAACCAAGTCTCTCTTTCCCTCTCCCCTAGCTATTTTGCTTTGCTAAGTTATCAGACATAGGTCTTATTTCCAAGACGTTTATCTATATTCTCAGGGAGATATGACATTTAAAATAAGGAAGAATGCAATGAAGTCTGTAATGGAAGGCCAGATGAGGGGGCACGGGAGTTCAGTGGAGGGAGATATAATTTCCAGGCAAGATAGGGAGGAGATTATGGATTTTCCTACGTTGGGGCTAATATTTATAAAGAATTTCTCAGTCAACGGGGATGGAGTGGGAGAAAGCCCTTTCCATGCTAAGCGGTTTTGGCAGGAATAAATCAGGGAGGTCTAGCATGAGGCATGAATAGTGAATGACAGATTATTTTGACTGAAGTAAAGAGTACACAAACATAAAAAGGAAGAAGTTTCAGTAGTAGGGTGGAGCTTTAATCTGCAGGGCCTTGGATGTCTGCAGTTATAGCTCAAGATGTTATTAAGAAATGGACTGATTCACTGCAAAAGACAGGGCAAACTGGCAGAGGCTGGACTGCCCCTGGGGCTGGGGCAGGAGCTGCGAGGAAGTCTAGGCAGGGAGACAATGCATTGGAAGGGATATGTGGAGAAATATGGCAGCAGATAACAGGCGGCCACCTGGGCAAGCAGAGTTGGTATTGGGAAGTGGGTAACAAGCCCCAAGGCTGGGAGGTGCTGGTTCTGGGGAATCTAGGAACAGGTGGCACTGAGAAATACAACCAGGAATAAGGAAATAAAAAAGTCTGTCAGCAGTTAGAATGCTCCAGATGCTAAACTCAGAATTATAGGCAGACTTCCAAGCTCTGGAAGAAGGAAAGAGTGGAATGGAAAGCAAGAAGCAAAGCCCCCGCCCCACAGGGACCGGGTAGATTTCCAAGCCCGGCGTCAGGCCTGGAACACGGACCTGACTAGCAGGAGGAATGGTGGGACGCTCCATTCCAGAATGCTGAGGTGAGGTCTTTTCATTCCTTCTGCGTAAGGTTCTGGCTGGTGTTAGACGCTGGGTCCCCATGCGGAGCCCAGGCCCAGCTGTGGGGAGGAGAGGAGACAGATGCTGGAGAAAAGGAATCCACTGCTGGCTAGAGTTTGGGCTTTGTTTGGTAGGCAAATGGCAAAAAATGGAAAAATTCAAACAAGGGAGTATCTTAATTAGAGGTGTATTTCAGGAAGATAGTTTAACCTTTGTATGTAAAATTAAGTCAAGTGAGTCCTCAACTGTAACAAATTTCTACTAGTCTCCCTGAATACTTGTCCAACATGTTCACTTTTCCCCACACCTCCTTTAATACTGTGGGTTAAATAAGCTATATTGTTAAAATTAGTTAATTAATAAATATTAATTTCACCTATTTCCTTTTACTTTTTTAATGTGGCTTCTAGGAAAGTTAAATTTGCATCAGTGGCTCACATTATATTTCTTTGGGGGCAGGGCTGCTCTAATTCTAAATATGCAGTCAGATATTTTTTAAATGCAAGAATTCTCATGTAACTCTATTGCACGAAGCCTTTCCATGGTCTCCATTATCCCAAGATAAAGCCCAGATTCCTTAACATGCTCCCAAGTTCTTTGTAATCTGCCCCTTATACCTCATCTCTCAACAGCCCCTTTCTGTTGCCCTCATCCTTCAGGCATATCAAACCATGTTCAGTTCTACCTGTGAAATCGCTTTGTTCTCTTGGGCACCGATGCCTTCAGCATGCCACTCCTTTTCCTGAACTGAGCATTTCTTCTCTTTTCATCTGCTAATTTTTGTTTCCCAGTGAAGCCTCAGTTTTAGGTATCCCTGACTCCTTGTCCCCTTGATGCTAGGGGCCCCGCCATGTGTTTGCTCCATTATCGCCTTCTCACATCCTTTGTAAGGTCCTGTTTTCTTTTCTCTCACCTCCCTAGACTGTGCATTCTTTGAAAGCAGGGATTCTGTATTGATCCCCACAGCATGCCCAGCACCCAGCACAGTGCCTGGAGCAGAACGGCTGCCTGCCTGGTGGTTTGAATGGGCCACCGGGCCAGACCGTACGAACCTAGACCTGATGGCAGCACTGGCAGTCACAAGGACAAGACCCTGGTGACAGAGCCAGTAAGGACAAAATTCTTAAGTGCTGGCCACTGTTTGGTGCACCTACAGTTACTAATGGGGATGAGGAACTAATATACTTCATAAGGTGCCATAAGTCTTAAATAATATAAGCAAAAGCAAAGATACAAACAAATGTTCTCAGAACAAAAATCGATTTTTTTTTTAAGTAGCAGGATATTTGGAATCAGAAGACTTTGGTTTAAGACCTGGGCCCAGCATTTGTATTATCTTTGCGATCTTAATAAAATGGAGATAGTAACACCTCTGTTTTGGGGAGTTCTTGTGAGGACTGAGGGGACTAAACTAGGTAGGATCAGTTCGTAAACTGCACAGTGACAGAAAGCATTGGTGATCACCAATACAAAACTGTGTATATCTGCAAATAGATAATAATCACGCTGTGGTGACTAAATTGTACATAAACCTAACCTATCCCTGAAAATTACAGGGATGTTAATTTCAAGCAAACCATTCTACCACAGAGGAGCTTGGATGAACTACACTGGGTGAGGTTACATATTTCCATCACTGTGACCCCTGGAATGCTCTGATGAGAGTGAGCAAGAGGTACAGTGGGCACAGGTGTGGCAGGGCTGGGCTCTCCTTCCCTCTGCCCCGTCTCCAGTGGCCTCATGTGCACGCTTGGGCTCACACTGTCTGGTCTTTTCTCCCATTCCTTGATCAAGGATAACACTAACACTGAGGATTTCCAAGGTGGGATTTGGAAAAGGCCCTTCCATCCAGCCTATATACTTGCCCCGAGGTATGTGCCAGACTCTCGGGGATGTGCTAGAATGACTCTTCTACATGGAGTTCTAATTTGGAATTTAGAGTCTGGATGGTTCCATAGAAGCCCACAGTCATGCCCTTCCTTCTTGCCTGTTTGCTTTCTTCATTCCCTTATCTGCCTCCCTGACTTTAGATCCAGGACTGGTATGTACACTTCAGCACTTCACACACAGGATATGCTCTGTTAAAGTCCCTGAAATCGTTACTTTTTTACCTGATCCTTCACAGAGGATTATTTGAGGGATTATGGGATTGTATAAAATAAATAAAAACATACTTCATGTCTCCAGGGGACATACATCCAGTTAGTATATTGTGCTATCAAGATGAATTAGTGCTCATTTCCTACTGGCCATTGTGAACTAGTGGGCCATGCCTAGGGTTTTATTTGATCTGTGATCCTCCTTAAATCCTGGGCTTTCCTCTCCTGTTCCCTCTGTCTGGATTGCTCTCTCCCCATCCCCTGCCCTCTTCCTCTACTTCTGATTCCATCACATCTTTCAGATCTCACCTTAGAGATCATTTGCTCTGGGAAGCATTCCTTCCTTCCTACAGGATAAGCCACAGTCTACTCTCTAAAGTGGTAAAATTCACTTTTCTTTTTTTTGTGTGTGTGTATCTATGTGAGTAGTTTTTGCATATTTGCAAGATTTGCAGCATTTTGATAATTACTGTTAAAGGTATATTTCTATTATATATATTTTTCTTTTCTTTCCACCTTCTCAAAAGTCCTCTTTAAGGCAGAAACTTTCCATTCTCGGTTTCCTGCAAAAGACAAATATTTCTGTGAGAACACTGTTTAAGCTACTCGGCAGTTCTGGGGTTATGTAACAACAAGGAGGATCATCCTACAGCCAGCGACCTTTCTCTTGGCATTTGTCGAATTGTCATGTCCATGCTTTGCCTGTTTCTCCCTCTAATCCATTCCCACCATGAGGCAGGTAACACAACTATCTTGTCAAAAGTCATTTCTTCAATGCCTAGCACAGCACCTGATACATGGTTGACTTTCAGTAGATGTTTGTTGTATGATTGAGTTAATAAATAGGTAAAGGAATCCCGCTCAGAACCCAGAACCATTTCAGAATCAGAGTGTATCAGAGTAAATCTTACAATATTATGTTCTGGCCTTTGACTAAGTGACTCTCTTACCGCTACTGATTTCTGTTCTGTTTAGTCATGTTAATTTGGATATAGCTTTGGCTGTAAATTGTAAAGCCAAGTTTACAGCAACTTAAACAAGAAAGATTTCTATTTCTCTCTCACAAAATAGTCCAGAGATAAGCAGTCCAGGCCTGGTATGGCAGCTGGTCTGTGAGGTGAGAGAGGCAGCTTTTCCTATCTGCCTCCACCTGGAATAAGGCCCTGCTACAGGGTAGCTGTCATGGCAAATTCTTAGAAAATCTGATTTTGTCCTGGAACCCTCTGGAACCTACACCCAAAGTGAACTTAATTTCTTTTTGGTACCTGGAACTGATTTTTCTGGACCCTCTGAGGGCAGCTTGAGTCTGGTATGGATTTATATAACTAATCAAATTGAGGGATTTCTCACTGCTGGTCTAATCTCCACTTTACCCCACGTCTTCCTAGGTGGGGAAACCAAAAACTTAGCTCTAGTTGGGCATGTACACCAAGAATGCCAGCTGGTTCTCGTGCTAAGGTCATGCAACTTTCAATCAAGGGTGGTGTGACTTCCTGAAGCACAGGATGCAATAATTTATAGCACAACATCCTGGCAAGTTACAGGAGAGAAATTCCTTTGAATCATATAAAGTATATTACCAATTTGACTATAAGAAAAAGTGTATTACTTATTTCATTATAAGGTGTCACATAACTTATGATTGGACATTCATTTCTTTACAGTGCCTTTCTGTTGGGTTTATGTTATTCTGGGGAGAAGTCATTAAATTTTATGATTAAGGTTCAAGATGAAGACCAATGTGTACACACACACACACACACACACATACATACATACATACATACATACATACATACATACATTATCCCTGGAGGAACAGGAGAGAAAATCAAGGCAGGAATGGGAACTGTGTGCAGCTTTCCAAAGCAGCATCTGTTTGCCTACGTAGAAGCTGATATACTAAGCAAATGACTTCTCCCTTTCTCCTACCCCAAACTAAACATATTTTCATTTTGCAAACCTCACTTCACTTCATGTCTTAGACAAAATAGAATCAGTTTGGGTTAGTATGAGTTGATTCTGCCAGTTAAACAGGAAAATAACAGGAACCAAATATCTCTCTAAATTTGTTCCTGGCACAGGCAATATATGAGATATTTTCTGTGTTTCAAAAGACATTATCTAACTGATATACAATCCACAATCAACTCTCTAAAGTGGCAACATTCACTTTTCTTTGTGTTTTTGTGTGTATCTGTGTGAGTAGTTACCACATTTGCAGGATTTTGGTTAATTACTATTAAAATTATACTTCCATTATATGTATTTTTCTTTTCTTTCCACCTTCTCAGAAGTTCTCCTTTAAGGCAGAAACTTTCCATTCTTGGTTTCCTCCGAAAGACAAATATTTCTGGGAAAACACTGTGTTTAAGCTATTCAGCAATTCTGGCATTACATAACTGACCACACTAAGACTTTCAATTAACTTTGGTTACATTTTATTGAAGATTGTCATAGAACAGAATAACTAGTGCTAATTTTTGAAACTGTTCTGTTTTAAACAGGGAAAATCCTCTTAAAGTATGTGTAGTGTCTTGTGATAAGGACAGAAGGTAAATCTCTTGTCATTTGAAGTAGTCTAAAGTCCACTAACTGTATTACAAGACTGATTCAGTGTGTCTGAGTGTGTCAAATGCAGTAAGCTTTCCTGTCAGCATTCATCTCTGCAAGTCCAGCTTTCCTTCCTCTTTTTTCCCTCTTGCCCTTTTCTCTGGGTATTTCTATTTGCTCTTCTTCAGTTGTGGGTACATTATGATACTGTTTAGATTCTGCTTCTCTTCCACTATGGAGGAATCCTGAGAATTCATGGTTTCCAACAACCTGTCTACATGCTAACTTGTAACTCACTTTCTTCATTCCCAGTCTCGTCTTTTCTTGCTGTTGCTCTCCAGTTCCTTTATTTTCTTTCTTCCCAGATTTGAGCTGATCATATATTTTTCCAAAGTCCTTCCCATTTTCTTCATATTTTCATGTCCCCACCACATTCCCAGCATCCCAGTCTTAAAATCTTGTAGTGTTTTTTTCTTTCCCTTCATTTACCTTCAATACGCTGTCCATCATCGAGTGGCAACATACATTTTTTCTAAAACTTCACTCAAATTCATTTCTTTAATTAAAAACCCTTATCTTGTCTCAGCCTGCATGTTAACTGTTTGGCATATACCTTACTGTAAAAGCTTCCTATCAGATGGCTCTATCTCTGTGCTTTCAAAGCTAACCTCTGAACAAATAGTAGAGTAATCTTGTTCCTACTGTTTCATCAGCTCCATTTCCTCTGAAGAAAAGTTCAAGAATCTCTATCAACGGGCTACTTTACTCAAGCCTCACTTCCCTGGACTATATGAGCCATTTCTCCAACCAAGTATCATCCTTTGAACCCTGCCATCCTCTCTACCAGAGGACCTCCCTCTCTTCCTCCCAGTCCACATTTCCCCTTTTCTTCAAAGGTAGTGGTTCACACAGGCTTAATAAAGACTGTAATTATCTGCAAATCCTTTGGTGTGTGTGCCTTCCGACCGATTTTCTCAGTGTTCTCTCAGTGACACATTGCTCGGTCTGCCTTGCTCTCTTAATCTGTACTTGCTAATTTGTGGCTTTATAAAGTCATTTGACAGTTATTCCCTTCATGTCCCTTCTCTGCTTTCAGATTATAAGCAGCTTTAAGGTAGAGACAATATCTAATATTTATTTATGTCACTCAATAATAATTACAAAGCACTTACTGAATTTATAGCATGGCATTTATCTATGTTATCTGTCAATCACTTGTAGTTATTTGTTGAGCATCTACTATGTGCTAGACACTGTGAGGTGCTAGAATATGATGAAGAGAAAAACTGGCATTACCTTTGCCTTCATAGAGTTTGGGGAAAACAGACATTTATCAAATAATTATACAATTAAATGTAAAATTACGACTGTGATAGAGCCACAAAGAGAGGAACTTGGTGCCATGCGAGCAAATAATAGGAAGATTTAACCTAGGTTGGGGGAGAAGAGAGGGACCCAAAAGGAAAGGGCTCTGTGATGGGGGAAGCCATATATGTTCAAGACAATGAAAGAAAAACTGTCAAAGTCAGAAGAGTGTACTTAGAGTGGGAGGAAGCTGGAGAGGTAGGCAGGGCCAGCCTGGGCAAGGCCCTGTGGGGTATGGGAAGGATTTAGGTTTTTATCCTTAGCATTTGGGAACCACTGGAGGGATTTAAGAAGAGGATGGGATGGGATGGTGATTTGAAAAGATCACTCTGATCACTGTGTGGAGGTGTGCTGAGGGGGGCAAGAATACTGAGCACACTATTTTTCTGTGCCACGTAGCAACTCAGTCAATGTTGTTCACTGACTGAACAGTTTGTGGGGCTTATGATTCTTCTGGGGTTCTCTGTATCATGATGTTTGGGCTTTAAGATGCAAATCTTGAGTTACTTGATATCTGGCTCTAACTTTGAGTATAGTCAGCCTCCCGTAGCTTTTGTAATTCACTGACCTGACATATAAGAATAATAATAAGAACAATAAAAACAACAACATACTACATTAACTGAGTATTTACAGTGGTGCCAGTAGTTATGCTAGAGGCTCAATGTGGCTATCTTATTTAATTTTCATTATAAGCCAATGAAGAGAAGGTATTTGTATCCCTATTTTTTTAAAATAGGTTTACACATGTTAAAGACCTTGCTTCAGAGAGAAGTGGTGTATCTGGGATTCAAATTTGGTGTTTGACAGCAGAGCTATCATTCTTCTCCACTGACTTATAACAGTTCTAGTTTATTTGGGTTTTCAGTACCACTTCAATACCATTATTATAGAAAAAGGATATTCCTTTAGCCCTGAAAGAAGATATTATTTGGCTAATTGCCTAGTAACTCCTTCCAGAATCTTGGTCAAAGCCCTCATGGCATCAGGTCACCCATTTCCCACTTGGCAGGATGTTTTATTATACATCACACAGATTGTTATGTCTGAGCTGATTATTGTATGTTTTGCTCTTCTCAATCATGTGAATGAATTTCTGGCTTTCTGTCCTTTTTTCTTTTACAGAAATCTATAATTAGATGAGGTAATAATGCTCATAAGCTCAAGTCGCAAATAGCATTCTAGTAACCAACTTCCTCCTCAGGAAAGCATCACCAATAATTAAGAGTTACCACCAACATTTGGTGAACTATTAGTTCAAAAATGTTTGCCATCATGGCCAGAGGAGTCATCTGCTTTTGGCCTGCCACTCGTCAAATGCTATCGTCTAAGTTTCTTCCGTCTCTATTTTCTACCACCTAGGGCAGCCTCTTCTTGAGTTGTAGTAGGTCCATCTAAAATTGGTTTGTAATTTGCCATAACAAAGCATTGAGAATTTTTAACTTTTAGTATCTCATGATGATTAATAAAAATCACTTTGGGGCCTTAGACCATGGAAGCAAATCATCTTTAACCAAGCATGACTCGTTATTTACTCTTTGCAAAGCAATGTGGAAAGATCAAGCAAAGAGGAGGTGAAGGGGGCAATCCCAGTTAGCGTAGGTACAAACAAGCATAGGAAGATGCTCAGCTGAGAGTGGGGAGTGAACACGCAAAGGTACTGGTGGGCAACACAGCACGCAAGCCTGAGGAATAGGGAGAAGCATTTCACAGCAGTGCTGAAAGGACTGAGTCGTTTGTATTTTGACAATACTTTGTTATTGTTGGAGGAAGGATCAAGAATTAGTAGATTTATTTGTTTATGTCCTCCACCAAAAGTGGTTTAGGGAACTACAGAAGATACAGTTTATAAATAAAATATTGCAAAATGGCTATTATTAATTTCACGCAAAAGTGGGAAAGGTTTTCAGACTCATCTATTCAGGTAAGGGCTGTAGGCAACTTAGAGGCAATGTGCACTCAGCAGTCCTAAGGTGTAGAAGGAGAATTCTAACCTCTTGCTTATTTAGCTTTCTTCACATAGTTACTGTAGTTTTTATTATTTCTCCTGGGGGACTGTTTTTCCTCTAACCTTTGACTGGATATAGTCCAGCATTGAATTTGAGGAAGAAACAAAGGCTTTCCTACCTCCTACTATCTTATGCGGATACTGACATCTTCAAGATGTACTTTTAAGTACTTAATTTCCATTATACTTGCACTCCCCTTATTTTTCTGTCACACAATATTTTTCTGTCACACATGTAAAGAGCACGTTGATTGCAGACAAAAGAGTAAATGAATATGGAATTACACTAAAGGGAAAGAATATAGAGGTAGGGAGGGAAAGAGATACATTTTTATCCAAGGTTTCCTATGTTCCAAGCATTCTACTTGATGCTTCATACAGGACATTTTAATCTATTAGGTGCTTTATATAGTATGGTTTATTTAACACTCATGATAAGCTTGAAAGGAAACAGATGAGTACACTAAGGCTACAAGAAGCGAGGGTCAGAGTCTTGGTTGGAGGGCATCTAGAGTGGGATTCAAACTGGCTTTCAGATGCCAAATGTCCCATCATTTCCCCAGACACGTAAGTATTAGTCCATGTTACTCAACATATATAAATACACTCTATCATAATTTTTGTATTTTTCACTTTTCCTTGCAACCAGAGAGTAGAATAAAATCTAGGATAGTGATGTCATAGAAGCCTGTGAAAAAATAAATGGATGAATGAAGCGTGTAAATGACGTTATTTCTACCTGTAGATAGATTTTCTTAAAGAATTTGCATAGCAGCTGCTTATGTTTGCTCTTACTAGCTCTCTATTTATTTGCTCTGGTGAAGGTATGAAGCAATTTGAGGTTCCTCAGTACCTCTTTCCTTATTGCTACTGACTTGTCAGTGACTGCCAAATATGCACCATAAGACAATTCCTAGCAACATCCTAATGCTTTAAGTATAGATCTATTCTGATCTCCCCTCCCTGCAACAGACTTTTAATGTACAGTACAGTATTGTTAACTGTAAGCACCAAGTTGTACAGCAGATATCTAGAACTTTTCCATCTTGTATAATTGAAACTTTATACACATAGAACAGCAACTTCCTACATCCCCTTCTCCCCAACACCTGGCAACCACCATTCTACTTTCTGCTTCTATGAGTTTGACTACTTTCTTCTTTTTTTGAAATATTTTTCACTGAAATATAGTTGAAATACAATATTATATTGGTTTCAAGTATACAACATAGTGATTCAACAGTTATACTATCAGTAGCTACTGTCAACGTAGAAAGATGTTACAGCACTATTGACTATATTCTTTATGTGGTATTTTCATCCCTGTGACTAATTTATATTATGAGTGAGATTTTGTGCTTCTTTATCCCCTTTACCTATTGCACCTACCCACCCCAACCCTTAGCCCATGGTAACCACTAGTCACTGTCAGTGTCTATATGTCTATTGCTGTTTTGTTTTGTTTTTAGATTCCACATATAAATAGAATCATATGGTATTTGTCCTTCTATGAGTTTGACTACTTAGGTACCTCATATAAATGGAATCATGCAGCATTTGTCCTGTGACTGGCTAATTTCACTTAGCATAGTGCCCTCAAGGTTTATCATGTTGTGGCATATGACATGATTTCCTTTTTAAGGCTGAATAATATTCCATCTTATGTATGTACATACCATAGTTCCTCTATACATTCATCCACTGATGTACAGTTAGGTTGTTTCCACCTCTCAGCTATTAGGAAGAGTGCTGTAGTGAACACTGGAGTGCAACTATATCTTTTGAGATCCTGATCTCAAAATCTTTGGGTATCATATAGTAGTTCCATTTTTAACATACTGATCAACCTCCATACTGTTTTCCATAACGGTTGTACTAATTTACATTCATAGCAACAGTGTACAAGGATTCCCTTTTCTCCACATCCTTGCCAATATTTATTTTTTTGTTCCTTTAATAATGGCCATCCCAGCAGGTATTAGGTGACATCTTATTGTGGTTTTGATTTGCAATCCCCTGATGATTAGTAATGTTGAGCATCTTTTCATATACCAGTTGACCATTTGTACGTCTTGTTTGGTGAAATGTTTATTCAAGTCCTTAGCCCATTTTAAAGTTAGGTTATTATAATTAATTTTGCTATTGAGTTGTAGGAGTTCCTTACATATTAGGGATATTATAATTCCTTGTTAGATATGTTGTTTGCAGATATTGCCTTTTCACTCTGTTGACTGTTTTCTTTGCTATGCAGAAACTTTTTAGTTTGATGTAGTCTAACTAATTTATTTTCTATTTTGTTGTCTATGCTTTTGGTATCAGTGAAACCAATGTGCCATGCAGCTTCTCCTCTATGTATCCTAGGAATTTGGGGGATGTCCAGTTTCCCCAATACCATTTGTTGAAGAGACTATCCTTTTCTCATTGCACATTGTTGTACCCTTGTCAAAGATCAGTGGACTGTGTATGTGTGGGTTAACTTCTGGGCCTTCTATTAGGTTCCCTTGGTCAATATGTCTGTCTTTATGCGAGTTCCGTACTGTTTTGATTACTGTAGCTTTGTAATATGTTCTGAAATCATAAAGTACAGGACCTCCATCTTTGCTCTTCTTCTTCAAGATTGCTTTGGCCATTTGGTATTCTTTGTGGTTCCATATGAATTTTAGGACTGCTTATTCTAATTCTGTAAAAAATGTTATTACAATTTTGTTAGGAATTGCATTGAATCTATACATTGCTTTGGGTAGTATGGACATTTTAACAATATTAAAGACTTCCAACCCATGAAACATGGGATATCTTCCCATTTATTTTTGTCCATAAATAAACTGAAAAATGGATTCAGTAAAGCTGTACAACACAAAATCAATATATAAAAATTGGTTACATTTCTATATGCTAACAATGAACAATATAAACATGAAGTTAAGAACACAATCCCATTTACAATAACGTCAAAAAGAATAAAATACTTAGGAGTAAACTAAACCAAGGAGATGAAAGACTTTTACACTGAAAATTATAATACATTGCTGATCTCCTTTTAAAAAAAACTGACCTATCCTCTTAGGACCATGCTAGGTCATGCATAAGCTAATCTGATAAATAAATTCAAATTTAGTTATAAATGGCTTGCTAGTTCAGACTTCTCACATATTGACCAGGAGTGCACTAACCCAAAGGTATGTGTGATAACGTAATACTGTCCGAACTGCCTGCAGGTGAAATATTTTAACATTTAAAAATTATAAACTTCAACACTTGATTGCTGTATGTAGTATAAAACCAGCCTTTTCTGTGTCTCAGCATTTGGACAAGAGCACATACATTATCAGGTATAAATACAAATTGTTTCTCTTGGAAAACCACTCTGAAATTTTAATGTAATTTGGTGAGGACACATCATTTCAGGTTTCCCCACATTGCATACATACAGAACTTTTCAGTGAGTTTGGGAAAATACAGTTTAGAAGGAGGTGCAATAAGGAAAGAATGGAATATTTTTGGATCACTTACCATGTGCTAGATGATTGGCATGCATATTTCATTTAATCTTTGGCCCAACTCTATGAGGTAGATGTCCCATTTTACAGATAAGGAAATTAAGGCTCAGGTAAGTAGTGTCCAAGTTCACTCTTGTAAGTGAGGATTTGTAAGTGTGGATTTGAAGCTGAGTCTGCTTGTCTCAAAGCCTGTTCTTTCCCCTTTACATACCAGGTGGCTGCCAGCGAACTGGTGGGGTAGAGAGGTGGGTGATGAGGTCTGCAACCTGAGGGGGCCTTATGAGTTACAAGTGCCCTGTCCAGGAAGGCTTCCTGGGAGGGGCAAGTTTGAAGAAACTGCTTGCTATCCCTGAAGTGGCAACTTTTCAGTAATCTCCAATTTTATGGCCAAAAATCAGGTTACAGAAGTGGTGAAATCAATCTTGCGGGTTGCTTAACTGTTCTCAGGTGCATTTTGTGGTCTTTATCATCACTGGATAGTTAGGTCCACTAGGAGTGGGCCTGCGAACCTGAGGAGGCAGGGAGGTAGGGCTCCACATAATTTTCCTCCAGACACTGGGCACAATTGTCCTGGAGATCACAGAAGATCTAATCTATGTGCTTTTTAAAAAAATTATAAAACAATCACTTCAGTTTCATAAAAGGATCATCCCCTCTCTCCACCATTATTGAAAGTGGCAGGTTCTGGTTGAATGAGAGGAACTTGGTTGAGTGACTTCAAGATGTTCTCAAGTATCCAAAGATCCTTTTACTTCTCCTTGATGGGTCCTCATTGTCATTTATTCTGCCCTCCTGGGAATATCAGTGCACTTGATTCTCTAGTTTTTCAGCTCATGATATATTTACTATTAACCAAAACTTAGCTTTATGCCTTAGCATGGCAATTAGTGAGAGGCCTTTAAAAAAAGTTTAAAGTAGATTAAATTCATTAAAGGGTGAATAATAGAAGACAAGACCCCTAGAGGTTTTTCATAATTAGGATGAAATTCTGTCATGTGCCAAAATTTGATTACATCATCATTTGATATCTCCTTGTTGACTTATTAAAACTGGATCTAAAAAATGTCATAATCTCTTGTCCTGATAGTAGATCTTTCTGTTATGATGCCACTCCGTCTGGCAGCCTCCTCATCCCGTGGTTATTATTCTCACTGGGTCTCTACAGCACCTACGACTCAACGGATGGTGGCTGCTCACAGACTCACAGAACTTCCAGGGCCACTGACAGCCTACTGGCCACACTGTCAATCCCAGCAAGGCTCTTTCCTGCTTCGTCCCCTTCCCACCCGCAATGGCAGTTACTGCTGCATGAGCTTTATCCTCATGGGTGTTAGAAATCCAGAGCGATTTCCTGCTGGTAGTACGTGGATGTCGGGCACGCTACAGCCCGTGGGCATGGGTTTCGGAATGTCCTCTCACAATTCTTTCCGTGTACTGATGAAAAACTTCCCGGCTTCTGGCACCGCCACTCTCACTGGGGGGGTCACCGATTTAATCTAAATTTAATGGATAACACTCAGATAATGGTAGTTTTTCTGATTTGCCCCTCCCAGGCTTTCTGCACCCCTCTTCCCCCCTTACCCTTTAACGAAGGAAGGAGAAGACACGCACTAACATCCCCGTACCACCCCAGGTTCTTTTTTGGCACGTGGGGACCATCGGGAAGAACTGATCAACTTCAAAGAGCTGTTTCCGGACACCTTCAGAGCTAAAGAATTGTTTCATGCCCACTTTACCCACGGATGTCAGAGAGGGGGAGAGGGCTCCGAGCCCGAACAGGAAAGCCTGACATCACGGAGCGGCGTGGGGAGGAGTCCGGGCCCTGGCCCGCCCGCCCGCGCGCTGCGCTGCCTTTGTGGCCGAGTCGCGCGCACTGGCGGCGGGGCAGCGCGGCGCGTGTCTGAGCTCGGGCGCGGCGGCCGCGCGGGGTGCGGGCGGCGGGCGCCGCGGGCTGAGCGGGGCCGGGGCTGCGTGGGCCTCGGAGCAGAGCGCATCATGCCGCGTCCACGTACCGAAGAGAAAACTGAGAATGAAATTGCTTTGGCAAGCTAAAATGGTAACGAGAACCCCCCCGGCTTCTCCCGAGGCTGCTCTGCTGGGGAATCTTCTCCCGCTTTCTCTGGGCGTGTTTGGACTGCGTCGGAGGGAACGGAGCAATCCGATCCCAGGCTTGGGAGCTGAAGCTTTCTCACTCTGCTTTGTGTGCCTTCTTGTCTGGGTGTCTTCTCCCTTTAACGATGCCTACTTTCTCAGCCATTGCCTGTGGTGTATCTGGGGCAGATGGATGTCAGGACAGGAAAACTTTTAAGGAAAGAACTGTTCATCCGGGTGAACGGCGGAGCGCTTCTGCGTCCCAGCGGCTCTTTCACACAAAGTTTACCAGGGACGCGGAGTTCCAGGGAGTCGCTGCACGCGTTTTGCTTGAAACTGCGTGATGATGTGTTGCATTTTCTGCACTTGCCAGATATTTTACGGAACTAAAAACTTTTTACCTCCCCTCTCCTCCCACCTCGCTAACTTTTGGGGTCCTAAAACAGTGAGAGCAGAAAAAGACATGGGAAGCATTTCACATCCAAGGGACTGAGGACTCTTGGCATTTGAAATACTTGTGTTTGCGTTTAAAACGTAGTTTGTTCAACTAACTGGCCAATGATAAAAGTGCAAACTTTTTTTTACAAATGAATTATTTTCATTTCACTTAAGGAAGAAAAAATTTAACCACAGTTTCTTTAGGAAAGAAAAAAAGAAGACTTAAAAAATCTACTTAAAATACGTGAGCAAGTCTAGGAAAAATAACTAGATGGAAAAGTTTGGGGATCCTGATACCACAAGGAAAGGGCTGAGGGCCAAGAAAATCTCAGCATTCCCTCTATCGCAATGTGTCTTGTGTTGCTCTGATTGTAATATTTATTTTGAACAGACCATCTTGTGCTGGGAGTGCTGATGTAAGCAGCAAAGCAGCTGGGATAGATTGTGGCTAGCAGAAAGGAAAAAAAAATACTCTTTTTCTTTCTCTTTATCCCATCCCCCTGGCAGAGCTCGATTCAGGACTGGGGTGAAGAGGTAGAGGAAGGAGCTGTTTACCATGTCACCCTCAAAAGAGTCCAGATTCAACAGGCTGCCAATAAAGGAGCAAGATGGCTAGGGGTGAGTAAAGCTGGAGAGACTGCGGACTTTGGAGTTGCAGTGTCTGGTCTGTGAATATCATTATTATTTAGCAGGGGTAGGCTTTTTTTTTTTTTTCCTTTCTCTTTTGGCCTTAAAAAGGAAACTGCCAAGTGTTTGCACTAGCTGTAGAGGTCTGTTTTTGTACTTAATGTTTTCCAAAGCATCTTCCCTAGGTTTGTCAATAATTCAGAGCCTCTTCGAAACTTCTTGAGGTATTTGGCAAATAGAGAGGGGATGGAGCAGCAGAAAGTGACACAGAGTAACAGGATCAGAAAAATTGGCACTGTTACACAAGAGCCATAAGCAGTTTTGTTCCCGTGGTCCTCCTCTTTCCTGTCCTTGCCTGTTGATGCTGACCGCTCCTCTCCTACTCCTGTAGCTTGATCAAGTACCCAGAATGTTTGGGCAACCGTTCCAAATCTGCTTCCTGGATGTGTGTGCGGTGGTGGCGGGTGGCAGGTTCCCCCTGTTGCCCACTCTCTGCAGCCTGTGAGGAGGCAAATGCGTGCGTGCGGAGAGCCCACGACCTCTTTGCAGAGTACATAGAGGGCCGAGTCTTTGGAGAAGCACTGAGAACCGAAAATACTGGGTGGGATCATGTGAGTTATCTGGTCTCACCCAATGGGTCCTTAAGCACATCCCCAAAAAAGGGGTGTGAGGAATGGAAAGCTGGTGAAGGACTAGTACTTGGGCAAACATGACATGTGGAAGAACGAAGGAATTCTTGATCTGGAAATCCTCAGAGAGCAGTGCGAAGTAACACAAAAAGCCTTGAGAAAGAAAATCACATAGGCTGACTAGAGGGTATGGAGCATGGTTTCAGCTGGCCTTCACTCCAGCCCTGCTTAGGCTTCCCAGGTGAGGGGCTTGAGTGCACTGAGGGTTATGCACTTGCATCCATTCTATGCTGGCTCTGGGTTTCAGAAAATTCAGAGTATGTTGAGCCGTATTCAGAGGTGGGTATGAAGGAGGACAGGAAACAAAACTGCCTAGGGCTGCACGTTAAACCAGAGGCAATGACACGTGACTTGTAACTTGGAAGTTGAAGGCAGGATGGCCAGCAGCAGTGATTTCCTCTGCCATGGGACTGCTGACCAGGCAGTCACGGCTCTGGGCTTCCCCAGCTGCTGCAACTCAGGCCTTTCCTGCTCTGCACTTTAAGCAGAGGTACCACCAGCTCGGGCTATATATAAACTGTGACACCTGCAGGTGTGGCCTGGAAAGGTAGCAAGTTTTCCTTTGAAAACCTGAGGTTCTCACTAATCAAGCAGGTACCTTACTCCGATGATGATTTTAAAATTAATTGGCTGCATTGCCAGCAAGAAAGCAGAAGTAGAGCTCTGACAAGTCATCACTTTGTTTTTGGTGGTTGTGTATATGCATATTATTTAAATGTGGTGGTGATGTGGTTTGGCCTGTCTGGATATTTCAAAATGATTCACAAATTCTGAACCAGCTGCCTTCAAAAGGGTCATTACATTTCCTGAAGCCGGCTGGCTCCCCTCTTTCTAATGACACTGATGTTGCTTGGGTGACAGTTTTAGTTTTTAGCTAAACACAATAGCAGCGAATGAGCAAGTCATGGGGAAACGGCGAGGTTAACTCTGTAGGCCCCAAACACACAGAGTACGGATCACTGAGCGGTTCACGGTTACTCAGTAGTTCTCACCGACTGTTGTGTTCACTGGTCTCCATTTCTCTCCCCCTCTCCCAGTGTTCTCAAATTTACACATGGTTCAGAGCTGGTTCACCCGGATTTAGCAGTAGGGCTGAGATATTGAGACAGGATAATGTACAAAGATTGCTTCTAGTTGATGGAGGAATCTCTCCCTTCCCCCCATTTCCACACAGTGTGATTTGCTACTACCAACCCGGTCCCCGAGAGCAAGTTCGCAGGCGCTCACCTACTCTTAACTCCATTTGTTTTCTTGTCTTAGGTGTCCTGTTGGGAAGCTCTGTTCTTGTTCTTGGAAATTCCAGGCTTAATTAAATGTGATTCAACCAACTGAGCTATAGCAATAACAAAACCTTCCTCTTCAGGACTGAGAGGCTTCTCCATATTTGTTTCCTAAATTCTAGTAACCCTTTCAAAATTCTTCAGAGCAGCTAGTTTTAGAGTGAACTAGAGATTGAGGTGAGGTGACGGTATTGTTGAAATATGACAACCTTATGGGGAAGGTGGTATCATGGTTATCCTTTTTCCCCGCATGAGCAAACTAATAATCAGAGAGGTTAAATCGCTCCAGGATAGCACAGCTAGGATGCAGCAGAGGCTGGATTCGAACCCAGATGGTTAGTTCCTGCCCTCAAGAACTGTGTGTGACCTTACGGCTGATCCCATAGTAGTGGAAGAGAACCCTGGCTTGGAAGAGCAAGAATGCTTGTGGTGTATTTTTCTCCTAGAGAATCGCACCTGGGGCAGGACTTGTGTGATGTGGCTTTCTTTTCTTTATGTTTCAAATGATACTTTGAGCTACAAATTGAGACATTTATTGTGAAGGCATATATCTTATTGACCAGCTCCTCATTTTGGATGTGTAAAGTATGGTGCCACAAAGATAGTGTGAGCTTCTACAGCACAGGAGAGGTGGGCATAGCTCTCATGCCATGTCTGTAAAGCTTACTCAAAAAACCTAAAAGACTGAGTACAATTTTTATATTTTCTAGTACTCAGATCCCAAAACATAATTAAGGCTCAGGTTCAGAAGGATAGCAAAATAGTTTACACATCCTTAGATGTGAAGTATCAGACAATCCAAAACATTTAGGGTAGTCTTTTTTGCTTTGTTTGTTAAAACTCTCTGTCCTTGACTGTAAAATATGCCACTGAGTGTGGCCCAGGCTGGGCTTACTTACCCAGGCAGCTGTAGCTTTGCCCATTGACAGTGAGGTTTTTAAAATTATTTTATTTTATTTATATTTTTTATTAAGGTATCATTGATAGACACTCTTATGAAGGTTTCACAAGAAAAACAATGTGGTTACTACACCCTTATTACTGAGTCCCCTGCATACCCCATTGCAGTCACTGACAGCAAGGTTTTGTGGGGCAACTTTCAAAAGCCAAATATTATTGAAAAATGACCCAATTTTTCCTTTGTAGTAACCAGTCAGATTGGGATAATTTTACTCGGCTATAGCCCTCAAAGAAAATTGGCTCTGATTAGGTCACAGAATTATCTTAACATTTTAGGATTGGATCACGTTAAAAAGTAATTTCACCCAACAGTTCAGTTAGCTTGTGGGATGTACAGTGATGTTTGGAAGAGCAAATGGTCAGAACTCTTCATCTTCCTCGGCCTCAGTGTTGTGATGATATAGACAGTGATATGTAGAAATGAGTTAAGAAAATATTGATATTCTCTGGAAGTAGGAAATGTACCATTTTAGGAAAAATACTCAGAGACCAGAGGAAAAGGATCCAACTGTAGGAGAGGGGCTTTGGTGTCAAGAATATGTCACTGGAATATGACAGATGCAGCGTCCAGGAAAATGTAACAAACCTATGATGAGCTCAAAGTAAGGGTATTTGTTTCACAATTGGGTTGGTAGCGCCAGGTCCCCTCTGCAAGGTTTGTGGGGAGTGGAGTGGTCAGGAGAAAGTCGCATGGCTTTTCCCAGTTCTACACTTCTGTGGTTATGTGGTCCTTGTGGTGGGGCCCTGGTGCCCGCCTCCCGTACCTCTTGTATTATCACATTACCTCCCACATAGGACCTTGTTGGGTTGAATTGAAATGCTTGGTGGCTGGAAGCTTGGTAAAGACACTGAAATAGGACAGGAGAAGGCAGAGTATATTTAGAATTAAAAGGAACTGGAAATCTGTTAGAGAACCTGGTGTTCACGGTGAACTGTGGCCAGCCGGGGGTTACATGGTGCGTTGGAAAGACAGCCACTTGTCACATGTGGATCAAGAAGGTGACTCTCGTTTAGATAGACTATTTGGATGGATCTCCCTGGTGTTTCGGTGTTGTTGCTATCCAGGTTGCCTTCCCATGGCATACAGTTCCCCAAATTTCAGTCACTTCATTTCTGGAAGCTTCCCTGCTCTGCCAGATCTGGAAGTTCCAGAAGCATTCACTCTCTCTTGTCATGCATTTACCTCACTCTGTTATAATTGCCTGTTTATATCCCCCACTAGACTGTAAGCTTGGTAAGTGGGAAATGCGGCCAATTGGTTGTCAGAAACTCAATGAATGTTTGTTGAATGAATGCATCAAGCTTCATGCCCTTTTGGGAAACTAATAGTGTCTTGATAAATATGAAGGTGTGGTAGTTCCTTTATTGAAAACAAAATCAACATGAAGATGTTACTTATTCAGAAGAGGAGGAGTGTGTGGGAGTGAGAAAAAGCCATTAGGTAATGATTATAGCTATCTTATATCTTTTCTGGAACAATGCAGGGCACAAGCAAAAGTAGAGGCTGTTCATTTTACTAAAAAACTAATTTTTTAAAAATTCAGTAGTGAATTAATGAGACAGTTCCCCAGTACCTTTTAAAAAGCAAGGGGGCCAGTTGTACTTGCCTTATTGCTGAATATTGGAGAAAGAGGCAATGCATGGGTTAAAAAATGTTGGCAAGCATTACAGTTCTGTGTGGTTGGGAAGCTCAGGGGCGGGATTTTGGAACTGTAAGGAGATAAGCCCTGGAGGAGCCCTTAGTTTACAGTAGGTCATCCTTGTTTTCATCTGGGAAAACAGGCCCTTGGGTTGCATTATTCTTGTCTATTGGAATGTTTAATTTAGGCTTTGGAAGTAAGTTTCAAACTTGAGCAGCCATCTGTAAATGAAGCAACTGGTGTTTTTTGTGTTGACCTTGCGAACGTGTTTCTAAAATGATCCAATAATATGGTAGCCTACACCAATCATGAAAATATGGTAATTGCCTGAGATACCATTATTACATTGGCTTTGTTCACTGTTTTCAAAATCTCTTGGGATCTGTGTAAGAAATATTTCTCTTGTAATCAAGAGTATTTATTTCAGTTCAGCAATCCATGAGACCCTCATTCAAGCTCAGAATACATGTCTACATAACAGCATAAACTTAAGAGGCACATTCACACCTTATGCTTCAAGTAAACATTCTGTTAAGTCCATATTGTAAATATCTTTCATTCTTATTTCCATGAAATTATAGAGAAAAAGTTTCTTGGAGCTTTCAATTTAGAAAGAGGAGAACAATATGGCAAATACTGTGCCTTTCCCCTTTGGCACTTAGCAGGATCAGTCACTGCTCTATCCCACTTAGTTTAATTCCCTTTGTCTGTGACATACAGATCCTTTTACACTTCCCCATTCTAAATAACCAGAACATCTCACACATCTGATGTTAAATATGCAACAATCTGAAAGAAGTAAAACATTTAAATTTCTACCATGATACACTTCTTACAGGGAAGAGAAAGATTCTGTAAGCAGAACAAGGAAAGTATGTGTTAAATGGGAGAAAGAGGCTAAGTGTTGCCTCGTTCCTCTCGAGCGCGGCCAGCTTGTGTCTGGCTTCCTGATGGGTGTGGCCATCTTCACCACATTGATGTGGGATCTGGAGTTCTGCGCAGTTTCTTGGTCGCTTGGTAGTAAGTACATCCCGGGTGGGCTCCCTCAGTGCTGTTGGCGCGTCTCTTTGTGATTCTGTCGTGTGATTTGAGTCTGCTCACCTAGCCTTCGATGGCTTTCATTTATTCATCAGAAGCCTACTTTATGCCAGACATCACGTTAAATCTTAGGAATCCAAAGTAGAGTGTGGCACCCTTTGCCCTTCAGGAACTCACAGTCGTAGGAGAGACGGGAACTTACACTGGTTGCAGCATATTCTGCTGAGTGTCCTGCTGTGGGAGAGATCTGCACTGTGGGTTAGGGGAGCCCCTGAGCGGGCAAGCACATCAGATGGCACTGGGGGTGGGCACTTTAGGAAGGCTGTGCAGAGGACAGGCCCCGTCATGGGGACTTGAGGAGTTATTTGAGGGTTGCGTGGGACACAGGAGAGAGGCAGCCAGTGGGAGCACAGTGTGGGGTCAGCACAAGGCCAAGGAGGTGACGCTGTGTGAGGCCCACAATGGGGAGGAGGGAGGGTGTGTGGTGGGAAAGCCACAGGAAACAGGCTAGAGAGAAAGTCTCAGGCATGTCGCTGAGAACCTGCAATGTGGGGTCTGCTTTGCCCTGAATGCTGGGGGAGTCATCCAAGGGCTTTAAGCAGAGTGGTAGGGTCAGATTTGCATTGCAGGAGAGGACTGACAGCTGAGGGGTAGGCGTGTTGGCAAGGAGCTGACTGGGCCATGGAGAGGAGAGGGAGTTATGTAGTGAGCGAGGAAGGCAGTGGGGACCAGAATGGACACCATGGCAGCAAGAACCCAGCGGGGGGGTGGAGAAATGCAGTGGAGGGCGTGTGGTGGGAGTGGAGGGCAAGGAGTCCTGGCCGGCATGGGTGCTAGGGTCCCTGGGTTCAAAGAGCAGTGAAAAGCCTCAGGCTTTCTGGGGTCACCATCATCCTCTTCTCTTTGGGTGAAACGTCTGGGGACTCAAGTCAGCCATCGTCCGTACATTTGCTAGCAATGCCTTCTTCCCTGTCAGGAGGCCCTGCAGATGAACAGAGCCGGCGCACCTGGTGTGTCTCATGCCAAGACTAGACCTCAGTTCTGGATTCCAGAGAAGTGAGAGAGCTGGTGATTTTTGTTCCTTCTTCCCCTCCTTCCCCTCCTTCTCCTCCCTCCCTTCCCTTTCTTTCTTCCCTTCTTTCTTTCTTTTTTTTCTTTTTCAGGTCTTCTACTTGCCTACAAACTAAACAGATTGAATCTGTGGGCCATGCAGAGAGGATGAATATGGAACCCACAGGACTGATTACAGAGTTAGATTTTAGACAGCAGCAGTTAAACTTAACAGTCATGTTGTTAGAGACACAAGAAATTTTATGGTTAGCTGTCCTGGTATTTTTCTGTTTCTCTGTTCAGTGTTTTTAACTGAACTGGACTCCCTGGTCCTGCTTGTCCTGGCTGCTGGCATTTCTGCTCCTGGAAGCTCTACGCTGACTGCTAACTCCATTTGTGTGTAAAAGAAAAAAATTTGGTAAAATCTAGCACTTCCCTAGTTTATTTACTACTACTACAATCTTAATCTCTTTCTCTCTTACACACACACACGCACACACACACACACACACACACACACACACACCCTAAATTAAAATGTCTTTTCACATCTTATTCTTTAGGATTTAGCACATCTGTATCATGGTCTCTTTTATATAGTTGATCAAAGACTGACTGTCATGTTTTGCTTGGTCTCCCTGAATTGTGTCAGTATCGTGATTAACTTTTCTCTGGAGCTGTCTTCAGTTTAAAAAATAAAAATAGAGGCAGGAATGAAGGAATAAAGATAAGCTTTTCAATTAGGTACAAGACTCTGTCTTGGTGGAAGCTCAGTCAGTCTTATGCAAAGGGAGAGTCATGGCATTTATCATCGATAAGGACATTAGCCCTTTGGCTCGACATTGTAGAAACACCTGTGCCTTGTCACGAACGTAGCTATGTATTATATTCCGATAACTGGGGTTCTGCCTGGCTTGGTCCTTCAAAGCTGTCTCCTCCTCTGTGTCAAGCAGTGCATGACTTCTGTGGGTAATAGTGGTAGTGGCTGGGGTGGGACAGTGTATTCATGGTGGCTGTATTTTTTTTACCCTCAGCGACTCATTGCCCTACATTTTCTAGCCGTTAATTGCTTGTGCCATCTGTGGCCCATTCATTCGAATTCCTTTCCACACAGTTAATCTTATCCCATGTAAACTCCCCCAGACATGTTCTGTTTGTTTGCTCTTTTCAGCAAAGAACTGAGCAATTCAACTTTATTCTTTATTTTGATTCCTGCTGATTTAAATACCCATTTTCATCTTTTATAAAAGCAAAGCCAAGGCTGAGTCCTTCCAGTGTCGTAATTCGAAAGATAATTTGAAGGCCTGGAACGAACCTTTTCTGCTAAAACTAGTCTCTTTGGTGGGTAATATGAACCAAGGCTCTTTGAAACGCTCTTACTAGGAACTCTTCTCTGGGTATGTGTCATTCTCATGCCTGTTTCTTTTGTCACCACTGGTGATGGCGCTAGAATCCAGGGAAGATTTTTATGTAACAAAAGAACATTTAATGGATATAGGCAAAAATAATTGAAACTGGATTAAACATTGGCCAGAAATACAGTGCTTTATAGTCATGACTTTTCCAGTTAAAAGGGCAACACTTGAAATTGTGTTTTGAGGTAACTGATACTCCTAAACACAAAATTCAGGAAATTGGAAGCATTTGGTTAGTTCGTGAAGCATAGAAAAAATTGCTATTTTCTATCCAAATGTTGACCCCCCTCTTAATGACACTACACAATGAGCATATCTATTTAAAAAATGTCTTAACCAAGTATTAACAGGGCCCAGAGCCGTGAAGGGCTGGCCTGGTTCTTTCTCCCCGGTTGGAGCCTTCTCAGGAGCTGGCGCCTCCTGTGCCCTTCCGTTTCAGGGTGTTTCTAGCAGGAACTCCAGCTGAGGGGGGAAACCTAGAGCACTGGTCAGCCAGACAGACCTGAATTCAGAGCTCACCTCTGCTGCACAGGGGGGTAGGTGGGCCAAGCTGTGCAGGCCTCTCTCTGAACTCAAGTTCCTCACCTGTAAAGGGGGGTGATGGCAGTACCTTCCTGGCAGAATTGTCATGAGGAGCGAATGAGTTATGGGTGTGAGGGGCTTGGCACAGTGCCTAGGGTATAGTATGCACTCACTCCTGGGGAGGAGGGCTCTCACTAGGCCCCTGTTCTCAGGGTCCTCTTTTTGAACCCTGCCGTGGAACCTTGTAGAAGCTGGTGCCTTTCTTGCATGGGCTCCCATGAAGCTTGGGGTGGTGTGTAAAATGATCACTTGATTAAGAAATAGTATTAGCAAGGCTTTAAGGCATGGTCTTGGCATCACTCTCTCATTTTGCACGTCTGGGAGGAAGGGCCATGGCAGGGCTTAGAAAGCCTTGTTGTTAGAAGTAACATCTATTGTGTTTCCTCTGGCTGGCTGCCTGGACAGTAAAAGACAGTGCAGGGACTCTAGTATTTTGAATTTCAAATCCCCTCCCTGTTTTCCTATACATTAATTAGTTGGTGTTCTTAATTTTATGCTTTAAAAATATTTTACTGCTTAACAATGGGCTATATTCTGTCTTCTGTATTTGCTATTTCTGACTGAAAAATGGAAGGGTAGGAAATAATTTGTCTAAAAATTGGTTGGTAAGCATTATGCTAATCATTCTTCACTGGGCATGATCAAGGATGTTAGCCAATTGTGTTTGCACCATACATTCCAAGTACTGGGTTAATTTCTTACTCTGCCACGTGTTGATTAGCTAATGAAATACTTCATCTCCAAACCAGGAGTGAGCTGAATTGCTCCTGAGGTGGTGACTTTTAGCCTGTCACATGGCATTTTAAATCATCTTCAGTTTCCATATCTGGGAATGGGGACAATACCTGCTTTTCCTTCTGCCTGTGGGTCCTTTGTGAGGATCATACGAGTTAACATATATCAAAGTACTTTTTAACATGTAAATAATTATTGTACAAATGTAAGGATCTTCTTCTTATTTGACCTAAAGGTTTTTCTTCTTTTTTCTCTCTCTCCTCACCACCTAAGGGCTTGAGGGGCGTATGGTCTGTTCATTAGTCCTGCCTGTCTTCCCTCATCCCAGAGGGAGTCTTCTCTGTATTTGTTTCTTCCCACTTGCTGACGACCTAATGACATCTTCATGGCCACCAGGCAGTGGTGTTTCCTCTGTCATCGCCACTGTCACTGCTGAGATTCTAGGTGCACTGGCAATGCGGGCAAGTGTTCACTCTATAAATCGGATTTGGGGAAAAAAACACCCCGTACTACAGGATTCTGAAGACAGATGCAGTGAATATCTTGCATGTGAAAACTTTCCTTTCTTTTTCTTTTTCTATTATCCCCAGTATAAGGTTTTTGTTTTTGTTTTTAGAATAATGGCTGTTGCTTCTTTTGGATTCTCCTTTTCTTTCTAGTACTTTTAATTTGTTGCCAAGAGGGGTGGTAAAGTTCATGCACCAAAGAATGGGAAGTGCTGCCGGCCTTCTAGAGCTGCTGGAAAATCAAAGCCTGGTTGGAGGCCAAGTTCTGATGTGGGACTTGAACTCATGACCTAATGCCAGAGGCAGGAATGTTACCCACCGACCCACACTGACCCTCATAAGATGTAGGCATTTAAAAATACTTCCTCTGAGTAGTCCTATTGTTGCTTTCTGTGTTTTTCCTCTCAGCCTTTTCCTACAGCGTTCCTGGCTTCCCTGTTAGGAATCCAACTTTAGTTTTAATATCTATTTTTCTCACTGTTTTTCCATTTGCTAATTGCAGTTGCTTCTTTCTTGCTTTCCTTTTCTCCTGTGTGAGTCTCTTTTTTTGTTCCTCTTCCTTCCTGTCCTTCTTCTGGATTAAAAATAGTCTCCAGGGTCTCTGGCTGCTTGCCCATGAATCTGACCTTCCTTCTATTCATGTAGGGTCCCTCCTAAGCATCTTAAGATCCTTTCCTACTCCCTCAAGATACTAGAACCCCTGCGTCCATGCCCTATTATTTGTGCCTGTTCTCAGCTGACTTGTGAGGCTAACTGACCCTTGTACTCAGAGTTGTTACTGAAAATTAAATCTCTTGTACAAAGATGCTGAATAAGTGATTTGCTCATCTTAAGTGTTACTGACAAACACTGAATTCTCTCTGCTTTTGCTGACTCTGTGTGTCGTGCTAAAGGAGAAGGGATCCTTATACACTGACTGAAAGAACATGTTAACATTTATTATGTACAAAGTAGCAATCCTGTGATCAGCTAAGCCCAGAAACCAGCTCTCATCCAACATACTGCTATGGGTACCCTGGAGGGACATGCTGCCATTTTGTACCCGCAGAAGTGTTTCTCAGGGAGCTGAAATTGTTTTAAGTTTTCTTCATGAACATTCTTTGGCTAGAGTTGGAGGATTATGATATTCCTTCTATCCAATGTTGACCTAGACGGTCCACAAATGAGTGTCTGCTGGAGGGGTAAAGACTTGTAAAACTTTAGATGACTGGGCTGGAAAGTGCTGATGGCAGCAGCCGAGTC
This sequence comes from Manis javanica, assembly GCF_040802235.1. Taxonomy (NCBI): domain Eukaryota; kingdom Metazoa; phylum Chordata; class Mammalia; order Pholidota; family Manidae; genus Manis; species Manis javanica. The sequence goes on from NC_133166.1 coordinate 91,624,777, forward strand.
TGAACTCCTAACAGTTACAGCAACAGGGTTTCGATGGTATTCGTCGATGTGGCAGAAGAAGGTTTAAAAGGTTTCCTTCCTTCTGTCCCTCCAGGTCCCTATGTGGTTCTGTCTCTGGGAAAAGAACTAGCCCTATTCTGAGTTGAGAATCCAGTTGAAGATTTCACTATCTGGTGCAAAGTCCACATTTACACACAGCTCTGTCTTTCTCATGTCACTGCTTTTGCCATTGTATCAGCCTGCAGTGCTTCTCTGTGCTCTGAGTGACTGATGAACTCTACTTACCTGTTACGTCTCAGCTCAAATGTCTTCTTTACTCTTCTACTTTTCCCCTCTTCTGGAATAATTACCTTTTTATCTGGGTCTCCTTAGCACTTTGCCCAAACCTCGATTACAGCACTTAATCATACCATATCCTTTTTTAATGTTTTTCTTTGCCCTATTCATTGGAGTGCCTCAAGGGCAGAGACCATATTTAATTAATCTTCATCTTTCCTGGGATTATGTCTGAGCCACAGGGACCGTCACTTGGGACCATGTTTGAGCCACAGTCTGTACTCAGTAAGCATTTTACAAATTGGTTGATCATATATATCTCTTATTATAAAAAATGCACCCGTATGACATTTTTTGGCCATTTGGTAGTGTTGTAAATCCCATTTTTTGGAACAAAAAGGAAAATATTGGATAAGTAAGCTAGATCTAACTTACATTTTATATTTCAGTTAATGGCACAATAAAAAAAAGGAAAATGCTGCTTTTGTCTCATTTTGGTCATTGTTACTTGATCTACACATTTCATGATCTTATGAAAACTAACTTACCTATGATGGTGACCTTTATTTACGGGATGACATGGTATTTAGAGTTAATCCATAAGCTTCTTAGTGACATAGAGGTTTGAGTCATGGGTCAAGAATAGATGTCTGGGAATCTAATTTCCACTTTGAACTCCAGAGTTATTTTACTTAGGGTTTTCACATATTTTATTATATCTTATATCTGAGGGCTACAATTTGCTTAAAGCATGTATTGACTTAGTATTAAGACACTGGCTGAGCTCCATGCCAACACATTTTTGTGAAGGATCTGCCATCCTCTGGGCACATACCTACAAGGTTATGCACGTAATGATGAAGCTTCTCTGCAATTTTTGTGGCAGCCTTGTGTAGGGCACTTTCTGGGGTGTGCTCCCCCGGACTCATTGGCAAAAGGGACTTAAAAATGAGCAATGTAAATTATGTATTATTATGTAACATACTATCTGTATACTTTTCAATTTTAATTAGTAAAACTCACTTCATTCCCTTTGCTGTCTCACCCTCCCGAGCTTTGCTCTGCTCTGTGGTCTTAACCCTTAACTTTCTTAACCCTTAAATTTCTGCTTCAGGCATCATGTAAAGCCTATGCTGGGAGTTTTGAGAATTCTAGCTGTTGTTAGATTTTTTCATTCGTACTGTCCCAACGTAATTGGCTCTGTCAAAATGAGAAGTTTTCGGACTGCTTCTGATCCTTCTTGCCTTTTGTTAGAGCATGTTTTCCTTATTGTACAGGGATTCAATGGCATATATATTTGCTTTGGAAAAGAAGAACCTCTTTTAAGTAATGTTATTCTTAAAAGAGCGATGCAACATTATATGTATTTTTTTAAAAGAAGAGAAACCTATTTCTACTGCTACAACTCATTTGTTTAACCTTTGGCTATCCACCCTCCAGTGTTTGTCCATGGGCATGCATTTTAATATAGCTGCAATCACGTTATTTATTCACTTTTGCAATCAGCAAGATACATTTCTCAGGACAAATTCTCTAAAAGTTACTTTCTAGTTCGAATCTTTCTGTGACATTTGTTAAATTTCTGATGTCACAGACAAAAGAATGCTTTTGGACTTTGTGTTTGAGGAGGTTCAAGATGATAGTGCCTGTTCTTGGTTCACAAGCTTCATTTCTGTTCTTTTTCCTTGTGAAACCTCCCATTCTTTATCAGGACAGAGGAGCTATCATGCGGAGCCTGCCAGAACACGAGCAGAGGGCATGTGAGTGAATGTGCAGCCCAGCTCAACATGAGCGGTGGTTGAGTTTCCACTGCTGAGCCCCAGTGTGGGTCCTGTGGCCCTTGGGATGTGGGACCAGAACTCTCTAGGGCTGTGCTGCTCAGTGTGGCAGCTACCAGCCACATGTGCCTGTTGAGCGCTTGAAATGTGGCTAGTCCAGATTGAAATATTCTGTACATATAAAATCCACACCAGATTTCAAAGACTTCCTCTGAAGAAAATAACGTAAACTAGCTCAGTAGTTTTCTATAGTGATCACGTGTTGAAATGATAATAGTTTGATATAATGGATTAAGTAAAATATATTGTTAAAATTAATTTCACTTGTTTTCTTCTCAGTTTTTTTTTTACTGTGACTACTAGCAAATTTAAAATTACATATCACAGCTGACATTATATTTCTATTAGACTGTGTTGCTCTAGGGCCTTGTGTTTCAAAATGCAAAGTGTAGTTTGTTAATGGGTTCTGAAATCAGTTTAATGGGTCAAAAATTGGTATTTTAAAGTTGGAACCGCATGGAATAGAAAATATCAGAATGGCATTATTGTGAAACTTTTTAAGTATGAGCATGTATATACTGAGTCATGTACGTATCTTCTTTTTAATATGAATCATGGTTAAAAAGTTTGAGAATCACTGTTCCAGGGTGGTCCAGCTTAACCTAAAGCATTACTGGGAAGCCTGTTTGCTTTGTAAGGAGGGTGCTGGTACCTTGAACTTCATACAGATTTAGGTCTGGTTGGCAGAACCAGACCTATGTGATGCTAACCCTAATCAGTCGTGCTCAGCCTAAAGGCAGTAGCTGCTCAGGAGGCTCCCAGAGTGAAGGGTGCCCTGTTGACTGAAGTTTGGACCTATGTGCTCAGCTCTCAAGTGTCTCTTGAGCCCAGGAATGACTTTTGTCTGATTAGTTGCCTCTTAAAGATTTCTTCAAAGTATTATCATCTCAACATGTGATCACTATAGGAAAGTACTGGGCGGTGATGCTTTGTAAGAAGCATGGAGGTTTCTGAATGACCTTGGATCCAGGCTGGGTTGCACAAGGGTTTGACCCTTAGATCTTCCGCTCACCACCGCCTGTTGAAATCAGAAGGGGCTGTACACTAATGTAGGATCACAGTCAGTCCTCTTCCCTCCTGATGGAAAACATGTCCTTACAGGACACGAGAAGTGAGGGCAGTCCCCAGGGCTCTGCCTTTGGCTGGCTTCTAAGTAAAGGACACGTAAAGCCACAGAGAAGGGGGGGAAAGCAGCTCCAAAATGAAGTTTATGGTGTTGTATGGGCCTTGCGTTTATTCTGACAGTTGTAAAAATTCTTTCAGGCTGACCCATTTTTCCTTTCTTAATTAAAAAAAAAAATTCTGGCAGGCAAGAGTAAGAAATGTGAAACATGTGACTAATGCCTCAGCTTTTTCTCCTGGAGCCAGATTCTTTAAAATTATACCTTAGGCAGGCTTGGTGTTTTTAAAGCAATAGCCCACAAAAGCCACCAAACGTTTGTTTCTGAAACTTAGAGACTCAGATGGCATACGTATTCAGGAAAGTGTTCCAAAGCACAATATTTAGAAATTACTGAGCTGAAATCTTTGGCGATTCTGACCTAGTGAATTAGATTCCCCTAGGACCTGGCAGAGGGCCAGGCAGCCTTTCTCCTCTCTTTGAGTATTTCCAGTCCTGTTGGTAGTCACCCAGAATTTTTGAGGGAGTTAGGCTAAATAATCTTCAAGATCCCTTGTAGATGAAACATACTGTGATTCTAATGGTGGACTGAGTTGGCAATCAGGAGCTGTGTTTATGTCAACCTCTTGTTCTATACTTACCACCAATCATTTATTCACCTAGTCATGTGAGCCCTGCTCTGTGCCAGATATTGTTTTTGGCCTTTATAGGAAAAGGCATTGAATTTTAGAGCACTTACCACCCTGGAGAAGAGGGCCTCCAAAGCCTGGTTTCAGTCTCCCTGTCTAGTGCCGTTGCCCGTGTCTCACCTTCACACACTCCACACCTTCACTTAGTGAGGCTACTTTCTTATCCTAGAGTCTTTTTCCCACTGTTGTTTCTGTCTGAAATGTCCTGCTTTCCCCAAATCTCCTTCTGTTTAAATCCCGACCACCGCTTAAGAGTCCATTTCCCATTCCTCTTCTTTGAATCCACTCTGGTTTCCCAAATGGTAAATTACCCTTTTCTGAACTCCAGAGTACTTTGTACTTCTCGTGTGCCACCACCTGTAATCTTCCACTAGGGTAGACTGTGAGATTGCCATACTTGCAAGTTAAAAATGATTGACTACTGGCAACTGTGCATGGTTAGGAATGTCTGTATGGAACTTGGGTCTCTTTGCAGATAAATGTATCATGCCCCTGGTGTATGTGCAGGAAAGATGCCTTGGTCTTTTCAGTTTTAAGACTATTAATTGTTTTTACCTTAAGTCTCATTTAACGAGTACTTGGAGAGTTCATTTAAAAAAATCTAAATGTAGAAATATTTATTTTTTTTATCAAATTTAATTTTGTTAATCTTAGCAAATTTTTTTTCCCAGTTTTTCAAAATCTCCTTAAATTCTGATTTGTTTAGCCAGCATGTCAGCTCTAACTTCCAATTCATTTTAATGAAGTTCTGTATAATTGTCCACTTCACTTATTAAAATGATTTCATCAGTGTGGCCAAAGGGAAGGATAAGACTTTGTGTTACATTGCTAGAGACATTCCCCACCCCTGGCCCTACTCACCCCTGGTCAACACAGCTTCACCATTCCGCATTCCTTGACTATCTGATTTGGTACAAATCTAGCCAAGTCTTCAACTCTTCAACTCATAGCACTCCATTTTATCTATAAAGATCTAAGGATGGTTAGTGGAGTTGGTAGAATGGTTTTTTGAATCTATGGATGTCAGGTCTGCCACATTCCATGTTACTTGCTTAGGGTCAGAATTAGTTGGAAAGTTAATTTTTGATATGATCTTGTTTCCCCAGTGATGTTATGTTAGCTTCTAATGATCATTGCTTGCAGCCACCCGGGATATTTGCGGCAGCAGTTGGCAGGCAGAGCTGTGCATTGTTTCTGGTCTCCCTTAATGTCTGTCTGAAAATTGGCACAGTTTTCTTCTTGCCAGCCTTTAAACCCTTCTACAAGTCTATGCTTCTGTGAAGATCCCATTCATCAATATTATCATCACATCTGCTGGTTCTTTCAGTGCCATTTCAGGTAGTTTATCTGGCTCTGGAGATGTGAAGTCACTTAAAAGGCTAAGTGCTTTCTTATTATCGCCTTCTCTGTGTTGAGCTCTAGTTTCATCTTCACCATGTTTGGTCTTCCTCTTTCCGGTTTGGAGATCATATTACTTGATAATGAAGATGGAAGCATCAGTGGAACGAAGTAGTTCTCTTCCCTCTTCCCTCTCATTATCAGTTAACATCCCCCACCCATCAGCTAACATAGCTGAAAAAAGCTTTTCCCTTGACCATTCACATTTTCACAAGACAGTTCATCATGACGACTAACTTTCACGTTACCATGTTTATGGATATGTGCTACCCTAAGTATACAGCCTTACTCTGAGGCCTTCTTTCTGGCTCTAGTAATCTGGAAAATCTGTACACCCCCAACTTGATTGCTTTAGATGCTTTCTTTCTCTTATTTCACATTTTAAATATTTGTCCTACCTTTCTTGAATCTAATTTTAAAATCATCGCCTTTCTAATGTTTGGGGTGAGTGCCACAGGTAGAAGGGCATACTCACATCCTCCGAAGGTTTCTATAAACCCTGCAGCAGTCACTTTTCAATAGTGATCACAGTTATGTCTGCAGCAATGGCTGTTTTCATTTCCGCTATGAGCAGAGTGGACAAAAACCTGGAAGAAAGTATCTGTGGTTGTTGGTAACTGTTTCTACACTGAGAGGCAGGAGTCAAAGATGACTGTGGAACTTTTGGTGTAGTGGCACTATGGGAAGAGTGGTGTCATTAGTAGAAACAGGGATTCTGGGGAGGAGAGCTTCTTTGTGGAGCTGGGTGACCTCCTGAGCTGTGAAGGAATGGTCCAATCATGCCCAGGCTATTTCTACTTCCAAAGGTAGAAAAATAACATATTTCAGAAACATTTCTATCAAGTAAATAAAACTTCGAATGTTGGTATTTGAAAAGTCCCTCAGTGGAAAAGCCACCACTCTGGTGTTGAACATTGAATTTCCCCATGAAGGATCATGGTCATGTGACTTGAGTGTACCAGTTTTCTAAAAATCTGAGTGTTTTTGACCTCAACTCACACCCTGAACAACTTCCTTCCAGATCTGCTGGAGGGAAATGTTAAAGGCATTAACCTCCTTTTTTCTTAGTCTCAGGCCTTTGACCAGAAGGTATGGAGTTAGGGTGATGTTGGGGCCACAGAGAAGTATGTGGTGGCCAAACTTATAGGTGACCAAACTAGAAACTCTCACTGGTTTGCTTCCACACTGACTGCAGCTTTATTATGGGACACCAGCAGTCTGCTCGTACCTCTCATGCCTTTTTGGCAAAGGAATATGTGCTTCTAACTAACTACTAGGTGCCCATCATATCACATAAGTAGATTTGAAAAATGCTTCATTTTCTCCCCAATTAAAGCATCGAAGTAGAGCATCGCTCCTCAGTTCACTTCTAGCCAGACTGCCCTCTACACATTCTAATTTCTTCCACAGTTGCCTTCTTGTCTTTAAAGAAGCATGCTCCTCTTTCCTTATTTACTTTGGGTGCAATAGCTGCATACACAATTTCCCTGGCACAATGTACTTTAAGTTTTTTATTTTTTTTAATTTTTAATTTTGCTATCATCAATCTACAATTACATGAAGAACTACTCTAAGTTTTTTAACCTTACAAGCTACAGCAGTGACTTCCAGTGTGAAGAGGGCCCTCCCCCTCTTAGAGTGATAAGTGTGTGTGGAGTTATGTGATGGGTATTCATGCAGCTCAGTTCGTTACATAACGTAATGGTCACTCACTGCCGGATACTTAACCCATCTCACATTGTGTCCACTTGCAAAGACAGTGCATTCTTTGTTTGCACCAAATAAGCAGCTAGGGATTCTTAGCTTAGCTATTAAGTTAAATCACATTCCTGGAAAGGGAAATGTTGCAGCTTTCTTTTTTTAATTGGAGAGGAGAATGCATTTTTGAAAATCCAAACACAGTTACTACAGGCAGCATGACCACTGCAGCCTTTTAACAAGAGAAGCTTATGTTTTGTTTGATTAAGACACTTACAATTTTCCATAGTCCCGTGGCCTTTCTTCTGTTCATATGAAATCTAAATAGTTGCCTTCACATAGTTTTGGTGGCCTGTAACAGCTATGTCTAATTTGCCTACAAGGGTGTCTTTTTTCTCCCAATACCCCATAGAGGGAATTTTCAATTGCCACTGCGTATAGGACCTGAGCGTTTTCTGATTCATTCACCCTGATGTGGAGTAGGCTGTCACTATTTGCCACAGGTGGAATGAAGGGTAGGACATGGGGACCTCTGAGAAGCAAATGGTGGTGCTCCATCAGGGTGTCTTTGGAGTCTAGGGTCTGGGCTTGACGCTGGCCTCTGTCAGTTACTAGTAGTGTGACCAGGTAAGTTACTCAGCCCCTTGAGCTTCTGTGTCCTCATCTGTAAATTGGGATTATTGTGAGGAGCAAATGAGATTGTGTGTACAGAAGAGCTCTGAATATTAGAAAGGGACACACAGATAGAAGATAAAGGTAGTCTGAATTGTTCTGGTCAGAACTGAACTTGTACAGTAATACCGATGAACTTACACACATGTTCACTTCCTCTACTTTGCTTCAGTCAGGAACAGGTCCAAGTGAAGTGTATGCTTCTACTCTGAATAAAACTAATATCAATTGATGACTATGGAAAAATAATAAAATTGGTCCCTTGCTACAAGTAAGGGAAGAGAGGTTGTTGGAGAGGAGAGTGCTAACACCAAAATTTTAGAAGGGGGAGCTCATGCTCAAGTAAAAGCAGATTATTTTACTTCAGTCATTTTTTATTTCATTTAATGATCATTGGAATCCCTGTGCTGCTGTCATGTGCTTCTGAATCACTAATGTTTATTATAATAACCTAGGGCCAAGTGTAGATTCCCTAATTACAAGGATTTGCATTTGGTACATTGGAGGTTGGACCTCAATCTGCTAGAGTCCTCCCTGGTGATCTGATACAAGTAGATCATGGTCCACATTTTGAGAAACTCTTGTCTTCTCTAGTAGTCTTCTAACTGTATCCTTTTGTACTTTCATACAGTTTTTCAAGTAGAACCATGCTATATTTGATCATGGCATACTTGCCTACTTAAAATTATTTTATTTTAACGGCTTCTCATTGATATTAGGTGAAAGACCAGAATTCTTCTCTTGGCTAAGTTCACCTGCTGTCACCTTCCTCAGGCTCACTCTCCTGTGGCCATATAAGCTTCTCTTTGTCCTTCCATTTGCCACTCTCTTCGTGCTTCAGGGCATTTGCACATGCAGTTACCTCTCCTGAAATCTTCTCTCTTTTACCCTTTACTTGGTGAGCACTTATTGATTGATTTGATCTCTGTTTGCTCAGGGAAATTTTCCCTGGTCCCCAAGACAACAGCTGATTCCCTTATGTTCTTCTAGTACCTTTTTATGGCAGTCTCTACTGCCATTAGATTATTTGTCTTTTCTGCTTGAATGTTGGCTTCATGAGGATAGGGACCATGTATATGTGCACTTTTGTATCTGTGATATCTTATAATAGTACCTTGAACATAGTAAAAGCCCAATACATATTTCTAAGTATTGAAATGAATGAAGGTAGGATTTGTGGTAAAGAAGCATTTCTCTCAGCCTTCATTTAGGAAGTGGCAAGAGGACCTTGTTATGAAATGTAACACGTAGCATTCTAGAATAAGCTGTAGAGCACTTGGTTGTCCCAGTAATAAAAATTTATTATAAATTCAGAGACTTCAGTGTTCTTCGTGTTCAAGGCCTAGAACCTGGCATGGGAGAAAGGGGAAGTTAAAAGGCTTCAAATTAAATCCTTACTTTATATGATGTCATTCATGCAAAAAAGTATTGGAAGCTTCTTGGCAGTCCAATGCCTCACAAGTCATCTTCTTGCAATGTATTTGCCCTTCTGTCACCTAGCTGGTTGATTAGTTTGTATATTCATTTCCTCTGATACTCTCACTTGGAGTTGTAAGAAGTCAAAACAAGTGCATATTCCCACTCTCTGTTTTCAGGACAAGTAATTGGCTCAATGGCGTTTACATCTGATAGAACAATGAGGCCAATGTCAGTCTCAGAGAATGAGAGGTCCTTGTTGTGTGTAGTTTGATTCAGCATCTCAATCTTGATGGGAAAAGAGTTCTGGAGGAAAAAACCCATGACTTCAGTAATTTTTTAAATCATGACCAGCAAGTATGAAATTAATTGAGATTCAGAAAAAGCTCAAAACAGTCATTTTGATAAATTCACTTCAGTTTTCCACTACTGTGAAGAGATTGAATCAGTTAACTTTGCCTACCTAAGCTTTTTAGGTAACTCAGAGGACAGTTTTGTATTTTTCAGTAGATTTATGGATTTAGTAATCCTTTAATTCAGATTTTAAAATAACTTGCAATTTAATTACAGCATTAATTTCTTTTCACTCATTATTCACAAACATCTGTTGTCTACACTTTGTGTGTTAGATGTTATTCTGTACCTCAGGGATACAGTTAGTGAACAAGACAGACGAGGGCTCTGCTTCTGGGGGTTGACCTATAGCAAGTAAACAAGTGTGTGCCATAAAGAAATTAATGTGATAATGTGATCTGGGCCGTTGGGGAAACCATGGGTAGCGTGATACCAAAGGGATGGTCCGGGGTTTATCTGAGGAGAGACCACCTAATCAAAAGAAGTGAATGAGGGGGAAGATCCATCATGAGATAATCAGTCTGAGCACATTTTAGGAAAAGGTGCTAATGCAAAGATCATTAAGTGTCAATGAGCATGATGTGTGTTAACTGAAAGAAGACTGGTATGGCTGGGGCTGGAGAGGGGAGGAGGTGGTTTTAGTGGTAGGAGTCAGAGATCGGCAGGAGGGGCTTTGTGGGCCATGGAAGAAGTTTGGTGTATTATTCCAAGTGTTATGGGAAGCCAGAGAGAAGTTTTAAGCAGGGGAGTGACATGATTGGATTTGTGTTTTTGAAAGATCATTGTGGCTGCCATAGAGCAATTTAAAGAGGAATTTACTTTAGCAGTCCAACCAAGAGGCGATGATCAAGCATTGTATGTTTTCATTGTGTACATACAATGTAACTTTTCTTGTTTATATGCACAGATTTTCTATTTGAAGAATCAAATAAAGCTTATTTAGGGAACATAATGTCAGATTTGTTAAATTAAAAAATGTATTTTTATCTTAAAAACATTTAATTAATATTCATGAAGCCCTTATCAGTGTCGTTATAGGCTACTTTCTGGGGATAAAAATATGAGTAGTCTTTACCTTTTAAAGTGTCCACAGTCTGATGGAGGATGCCTGTAAATAAACAAATTCTTATACTGTGAAAATGTGTGGCTATTATGAATAAAACTGCTATAAAGGTTTCTGTCCATATCTTTTGGTGGCCATAGGCACTCCTTTCTTTGGAAATGTATCTAGGAATTGTTGAGTCATAGGTATGTTTGGCTTTAGTAGATGCTTGGACTTTATTCTAAATGTAAAATGTGTGCTTTAGAAAGAACATTTTTGGCAAGAGTAGAGGCAATAAGACTAGTGAAGTGCCTGTTACACATACCCAGTTAAGAAATGAGACTGAAATTAAGGGAAGACAGTGGGGATGGGAAGAAATACAGAATGGAGATTTATTTAGGGAATGGGACAGTTGGATTTTGGAGAGGAGGGGGAGATAAGGTGGGAATAAAGATGACTGGGAGGTTGATGACGTGAACCATTAAGTAAGAGACTAGAGAAGGAAGGGGTGAGCTTTTAGAGGAAAAAATGAGTTTCTTTTTGTACATGTTGAAATAGAGTTCTTTATGGACTTTCCAGTTGGATGTGTGGTAATTGGAAATTAAGGTCTAGAATCTAGAAGAAAAGCAAGAGTTGGAGATAAAATTGGCAAGTTAATATAATATTTGTGTTAGGTGAAGCTGTGGGGATATATGTGTGGGATGGACGGGGAAAGAGTATAGACTAAGAAGAAAAGAGGCCTAAGGTTAGAAATGCTTCCATATGGATGGTAAGTGAAGGATGACGAGGAATCAGTGACCAACCTGTAGTGTTGCAGGAGAGCCTTGAGGGAGATGGGGTAGAGTTCTGGTTAAGTGGGACTCTAGAGCCAGACCACTTGGGTTATATCCTGGCTTCAGCTACTTTTTAGCTATGTGCCCTCAGAGAAGTTACTAGCTTTTCTTGGCCTCAGTTTTCTGTAAAATATCTATAAAATGGGAATAATAAATGTATCTGCTCTATAAGGTTATTATGGGTTACACACAAAATGCTCAGAATTACTAGTTGCTGAGAAAGTGATGCGCGTAACTAAAAGGGAAAGAGAATTCCAATAGGGAATCAACATGCTAATTCTACGGAGCTACCACGGGATCTAAGTGCTGAAACATTTCCGTAGGACTGACAGCCAGGTGGAGGAGCCATGAAGGCAGAAGTGGACTCTATAGGCTCGTCTTAATACCGTCCCTTCTTGTTGGAAAACTCATTGAATTTTGTAGGATAAATACATAAGAAAGATCATATGGCTTGCTTGAAAGCCCTCAGGTCATTGACATATTTATAGTACCTTGGTTTATTATATAGTTCTTTTATCTCTAGCAGTTCAAAGCATAGCTCACATTTTTTGAAATCATGCTTACAACATCTAGGTGAGGTAAGGAAGGGAAAGGTTATATTACTCCCAGTTTACAGATGAGGAAACTAAGATGGAGAGAGGTCACATGGCTTTGTCTAAGCTTATTTTGGTTAATCAGCTTCTCCTTTATGCCATCAGTAAACCTTACTCATTTGTTTTCACATTGTCAAGCACAGTATTTTACAAAGGGTAATCAATGGATCTTCTGCATTTAGAATCACTTGGGATGCTGGCTAAAATGCAGATACCTTGGCTTTATTTAGGTCTAGTGATCAGAATCTCTGGAACATAGGCTCAGGAACCAGTGATTTTTATCCAGCATCCCAAGTGATTCTCTTGGAAGTGGTTTAGTATGTTCAAGGAAGCAGAAATATAAATCTCCAAGTGTACATTGTTTTCAGTGACATTTTTCACAAAAAAAATTTGAAATATTTTATTTTCAGAAACTCAAACTACTGTAACCAAAACTTTGAACCTTTTCTAAACATATTTTCTGATTCCATTGTTGTGGAGTTGAGGAGTGGTTTTGGTTAAAAGTAAAGCGTATCTGACCTATCCAAGTGAATGACAAAAGAGTCCAATGGTCTGTTACAATAACATTGCTGAAGGTGTGAGAGCGAGGCCGTGGCTGAGGAGTATATATGTACTTCAGTTTGGTCCGTGGTTCCATTTGCAGTTACTATTTATAGTTATATAGTATTGGTTAGAAAGATTTGCCCTCTATTCATAGCTTCTATCAGTTTGCATGTGATGATGAAATCAGCCATATCTCTTGATGGTATTTACAGCAGAGCAGCATAAAATGCTCAGGATCAGATAACTTGAAGACTCTGACTCTAAAGGGCGGGTTCCACAGAGCAAGCTGAGGCCCAGCAGTGATGGCTCATGAATCTGCTTTCTTCCTGGTTAGTTGTAGAGGAAGTCATCTCTGTGAGTTGGCATCTTGTCCGCTTGGTTCTCTGTTGTTACCACTGGCTTCTAGTAGTCACACAGTAGCGACCCAACAAATATTTGTTGAATGAATGAATCCACTTAAGTGTATTTAGAAACTAACAAAAACAACCAAATTAAAAAGTTACTCTAGCCCACTGATGGGATAAATAGAAGGCACTAACGAGTACCTGAAGATGAATTGAACTGGGACTAGAAACAAATCTAGTTCCGTGCAGTATTTTCCTGCCTGCCTCCTTACCATCAAATCTCAGGGCTGCAAGAGATCTTTATCCATATCAGTTTTGAAATTCTCTCTGCAAGGCCCCAACTTATTTGCCTGGCATTTATTTAAATTATTAAATATAAGCTGGTATGAAGCTCTATACATCCCTTTCATTCCATGCCATTCGGTGAAAAAAAGAAATCACATTCATACTCTAGTCTCTGCTGGTAGGTTTTTAAAGAACACAGTCCTTCATTTCCTTTATAGATTCCCTTGGTTCCTCATTTGGCTTCTTTGCACAGTGGAAGCTCTTTTAATACTGTTTTTACTGACTGACATCAAGAGTGGGTCATGAGCCATGGGGATGATGAGCATATTATTAAAAGGATAAATATTTTCTTTACAACGAACATGCCTATCTTTTTGGATATTAGCTGTACATGCTATCTTTTTACATTTATTTTGGGCTGTTAAATCAAGTGAGCAGAATGGGTGATTTTTCAGTATTTGTTCAGTTGGAGAATTGGATCAGTGTTTTTGCCAGTTATCCATCCTTTCTCTACCTTTTCCTTTGTTTATTTTTGTTGACTGTCAGCTCAACAAACCTGGCACTTTGGCCATATCCTATAATCAATCGTATTATCACTCTGTTTTCTAAAAATAAAAGGAAATTTCCTTTTTATAAAAGGAGATTTATAAACTGAGAAGGTAGGAAAATTAATTAATAATCTGGAAATCAGAGCAGAGCATGGGTGCTCTCCATAGGTTTCTGCACTGTATTATTCAGTAGCCTATCATATAGCTTACTGACATTGTTCTCTTGGCTTCTTTGGAGCCTCTGGGTGAAATCATTCATCTTTATGAGACTTAATTTACTCATTTACGAGACTGTAATAGTGAGGGGGATTTTAATTTTCCTCTAAAGAGGATGTTTAGCAGCAAAGCAATATTTTTTCACCCTTAGGTGTTTAAGACTTCAGTCAGTGTTAAAAGGTAAGAGGGATAATATCAGGAAGCATTTGATATAATAAGATTAACTTTTGGGGTAGGTGGAAGAAAGTGAAGCAAGAAGGATTTTAGTATTAGCATACAATATTTTCTTTTATGGGTAGAATCCTGAATAATTTTGTAACCACCCAACATGCCTTCAGCTCTTTTATCTAATATTCTCTCTTTCCTACAGCAATCCTATGGAGTATGGAGATTCTGGGCTACAGAGTTCTGCTAGTCTTGGGTGTACACATGTGGAGCTCAGGTCCCCAGTCCTGTGTCACTTTGTGTTCTAATGCAGGACACCGTAATGGAAAGACAGGGCTAGTTTCATATCCTGACTCTGTCAGTTATGCTAACAGGCTGGTTGACTTTGGGAGACAACTTGCCTCTCCAAGCCTCAGTTTCCTCAAGTAAAGTGAGAATATTTCTTGTATAAGAGAATTATAAGGATTGAGCACCTGGCCCCTAAGTGCTCAATAAATATCTGTTAGCTTTCTGTTCTTTTTCATGTAGGGTATAAGAATAGTTTTCTAAGAATTAATTATAGCTTATGGAGAGGAAGCCTATTAAGAGAAAAAGCCAAAAGTGTGCTCTTCAGAGAGATGGATTCGAGAAAAATTGTTCTTCATACCTTGCCCTAGATTCGGTCACCTGGTAGTATGCTGGAAGATACCTGCTTGCTCTGTAGGTAGCTGTTCTGCAAGCCCATGATCTAGGAAGATCACCTGTGCCGCGTGCAGTGCTGAGAGATGGAGTCCTTGCCAGAGGTTCTGTGTCCCAGAGCTTTGTGGGAGCTGTAAAGGCAAATTTACATTTGAATTTATAAGTCCACATAGACTTTAAAGGTCTCATTTGGAGGAGCAAAGGAGCAGGCTGGGCAGTCATTGCTTGGATTCTGAAATCCACAGGAGTAAAGATTTTACGGCATTTTGATAATGGGGCTTTGATTTTTAAGCTTTATCGTTGTAATAGGTGATAATAGTAGTGGGAACTAAATGTTTAGTTTGTTTAAAATGAAACTAATCCCATAGGAAAGTGGGGAGGGTAAGAGATTCCTTAATGTGGAATGCAGAATAAGAATCAAAATTATGACTAAGTTTGGAAACATCAGCCAGTCACCACCCTCTGCTCCTCTCCCCACCCGCAAGGGTTGGTTGGAGGAACAGTTTAAATCTGACAAGGAGATAAAGCCCCATGGAGCTGTCTGTGGCCTTTATGGAGGGCTGGGAAAGCTTCTGGCCTGTGGAGAAGCCTTTCCATTCAGCGCAGGCTTCATTCATGGAGAGTATTAGGTCACGCAGAAGCTCACTACCCTCTGCTGACCTTTTCAGGCAGAGGTTGGCTGGGCTGCACAAAAACAGAATGGGTTCCAGGAAACCAGGGCACCTGGTAATATGTGACCTCAGGATATGAAGACCTTGAGCCTTTGAAGCTCTGAAAGAGAGGAAAAGGAGGGAGTTGTGAATTTTGCATGTTCACTCCGGTTTTTAAAATGTATGTGCCTGTTTGTGATGCTGTTTGGTAAATGCAAAAGTGACTGTTTTAGCTCAGACCTCCTTTGCCCCATGCAGCTCCAAATCCTTGAACTTCTCAAAATAGTGTGTGATTTCTCCATTTTATTTAAGAAGATAACCAAGACTTTAAGTTACTGCTCTAGGGCCCATAATAAACTGGCCTCAGAAATAGAAATGGAACCCAGGCGAATGCATAACATCTTAATCATCAGCATTGTGAGTTTCAAGCAGAAAGGTGACATATAAAAGTGAAATCATTTTATTTGAAAAATGTAGTCAGCAAACTCCCTGAAATCCACTTAATTTTTAAATCTGGTTCCTTAAAGACTTTGGAATCCTTAAAGGAGGGCCAGAATGTCAGAAACAGGGATTTGTGGCAGAGAAGACCAAGTCTGTTATGGATCAACACTGGGTGAAGCAGATTCACAGCTGGGAGGACCATTCTTTTTTTAGGCAATGGAAAACACAACTTCCTGCTTCCTCCAGGAGAGTTCCTGGACTCTGTGGGGGTGATCTAGGAAACCCTGCTGAGACAGGATGGCGGAGGGGGCTGGGATTTCTGTGTGATAAAACCTGGCCTTGCTTGTTACTAGAGTCCCTTAGCATTTTCCTGAGGATGAAGGGTACCCATCACAGAAACCTGACCACATTCGAACATGTGGCTTCAAGCAAAGGCAACCCTTGAGGATCTTGCAATTTTTTTTAGAGCACATTAATTTGTTAGGCGCATGCTTCTCTACCTCTTATTCCTTCACATGCCTACTTTTCCTTAGTTCAGAGGCATATTTTTTTAATGCATTCAGCGAAGTCAAAGATCCTAGTGATGACACAACTGCCTTAACTGGAGTAGACACAGAAAGAGGAAAATGTTTAATCCATACAAAAGTCTCTCTTGAATTTACCATTAACATAATGTGAGAAGCTCTTCTGGGCAGTGGTGCACTATTAAATCAGCTCTGCAGCACGAATGCCCTGATTTGTAACCAATTTGCCAATTTCCATAGTGTTAATATTTCCATCGGGGTTGAGTTCACACTACCAACACAATGTCATTGAACACAGAACTGAGGAGTACGTGCAGTTGGCTCCTGCAAGCAGTACAAGCTGGCTCCAGCACACCGCTTGCTAGTCCTGATATGTTTGCATAATTAGATGGAAGCTATGTATGTTCGCATATATATGAATCTGAAAGTGAATATTTAGGGTTCTCTGCCCAGAAATGCTACCCCAGATCAGGCGACGTATAAATTTGCCCCGTGTGCAGGTGCTTCTCGTGTTTGATGTCTCTGCTCTTGGAACCCTCTTAATCTGATATCCTTCCAAATGCCATCCTTAGCCCTCTATTCCTGTTCTGCACACTGTCTGGAGGAGTGAAGGCGTCTTAATTGATGTAAGTTCAACACATTTCCGTCTTAGACCCTTCTCCCTGACTTCGATGCTAGTCCAGCTGCCTGTTGGACTGAACTATTGGAATGTCCTAAAGATAGGGTTTACACTTCTAAAGTGGAACTCCGTGTCTCTGCCCCATAGAAATCTGGCTTCCCCGTCTCTATTTTCTTTCATCTTAGTGGCACCATTATCTTTGCAGTCATCCACAGTAGAATTCAGGTAAAGTTTCCTGGTTCTTTCTTTTCCTTTGTCTTCATCCTCTACATTCAGTTAATCACTAAGTCTTGACAATTTCTGAATATTCCTTAACTCTGGCTCTCCACCCACCACTTTCTCTACCCCCATTATTGTTGGTTAAGCTAAGGCCCTTACAGTTGCTCATCTAGAATATCAACACCTTTCCCAATGATTTTAGCAACTTTAAACCTTCCCATCAAATCTGTCTTCCATGATGTGATTTCTCTGACTATGCTTAAACCTATAGGAAATGCAATCTAAGTTCCTTAGGATTTGATCCGAGTTTTCCATAATCAGGTAGTTTCCTGGTGACTCTCTCACCAAGCTGTTCATTCCCATTGTCATATTACTCCTGCAACTGCATGTTTCCTTCCACATCAGTTTTCTTCTTAATATCTTCATTGGTGCTGGTCTCTTTACCTGCTATGTCTTCCCCAACATTCAGAGCAAGCATCACCTATTTAAGAGGCCTTTTCTGATGCCACATCTATGCTGGGTCTCTCCTGGGTCTTCCATGGTATCTGCCAGTCTCTGCACCACTTTACTTATATTGCGTTATGGTGAATTCTTTGTGTCTATTTCCTCCACCAGACAGAACAACCTGGGTGTCAGAACTGCATGCTATTTACCTTTATATCTCTACTACCTTGCATAGTGCCTGGTTTAGTTAATGTGTGTTAGTAATAAGGTAGTAGTATTTTATGTATGGCTGAATAAGTAGGCGAATAAATGAGAGATCCAGTCTGTGCCCTTTGTATGCACTTAGCATAGGGTTGCCAGGCTTACCAAATAAAAATACAGGATGCCAAGTTAAATTTGAAATTCAGATAAGCAACAAATACTTTTTCAGTATGAGTACATCCTGCATGGGACATACTTAAGCCCCAGCATTTTTCAGTTATTCATCATTTACCTGAATTAATTAATTAAAATTTAACTGGCATCCTGGCAGCCCTAACCTAGCAAAAATGTGAGTTCATATCTAAAGTAGAAGTTTACATGTTGCAGGAGCTCACACTGAGCTTGGCATACATGCCCAAGGGTTTTGTATAGACTGTCTCACATCTCTGAATGCCCCATGTGTAAATAGTTCACACTACTCAGACGCCCTAGCTTCACCACGGTGCTCTGCTGTTGTACTATGACGTTCACGTATTTTTTCTATGCATGTCAGGGAAATTTAGTGTATATGTATTTGGACAATATGGACAGATGACCAGAGCTTATTTGTGAGTAATCTCATGGCATTTCCTGTAGTAGGATGGTTTCTTACTGCTGGATGGTGGTTGCATGGATATTCTAGGATGAATGCGGACAGAGCAACGTGCATCATCTTCTGGTCTCTGAAACTGGGATTTAGATTTTCTCAAGGCAGTTATGCCTGAAATAGTACTCATTATTTACTTTTCTGCTCAAGCCAGGATGCCCGAGAACTCATGTACTGCAGGTTGAGCATGGCTTGGAGACGCACTTCATACTGCCTTCAGTCTCCTGAGGTTGTTGACTTAAACACATTCCCTGTCAAAGTATCAGATGACTGAAATTTTATTTTGATTGAAGGAATTTTTTTTTTCAAATGAGAAACACCCAAGTTGTTAACAGTTCATATTTTAGAAGGGGCAAGAGTCTATTTCTCCATGACCAGAGACAGAATTGAAATATGGCACATTTCATCTCTCACATTCTCTTTCTCCTGTCCCCTCAAGCCAAAATTGATAAGTATGGGAATTTCATGGCTGGGATGGCTGGGCAGACTTTAGATTTCCCCCATAGGAGTCAGACATGTTCTCTTAGGAAAAGCTGAGTCCTAATGGTGGAAATATTGGCCAGAAAAACAATCATGAAACATTTTTGTGGCCTCAGTATCATGATCTTGTCAGGAAAGCGATGGTCTCTGATTAAATCCAGATTGAGCTGTTTCCTGTTAGCGTGCTAGCCCGGAGGGCAGGCTCAGCCCTGCATGTCTTGCTCTTTAAGTCTGGGTTATTAAACACGTGTCTGCCAAGACTCTCCCTCCCACTGACCCCCTGCCGCCTCCCTCCAGTCCTCTTTTAAATTAGAATTCAAAGGTATTGAGATATTACAAACAAAAACAGATCCTATGGTCTCTTCAAAGGGTTATGTAGCTTTTGGATATTCTGCAGCAAAAATGAAACTAAAATGTTAGCTTCTCCAGTCTGACCATAAGGCCCAGTTTGTTTCTTGTATTTCACTTTTGCATAATTTTATTTCAACATAGTTCCAGTAATAAGCAGTTGATTAAAACCTTTTTGTTTGATTAAAAAATGCTCTATGTGAGCATTGGTACATTAGAGCTCACCTCAAAACCCTGGTCTTCTCCCTGATATAACAAGTAGTCATTAGTGCTCTGACACCTGAACATACGTTGTTCATTTTTATGAGACTGATTTTAGGCGCCAGAGCAAATCCTGTACTTCATTTTCTGATATTGTCATTGATGCTCATTTATTGCACTTAGAGAATGACTTTTAAAATCTAAATATTCAAAATACTTTTATTAGCCATTCTGTTAGCACAAACATGGTCCTTCCTGATGTACAGATGCAAACAGAGTTAAAGGGACAAATGGGGATCAGGCATGCATATTGAGATTTTTTTTCAGAACAGGGGGACAACTGAAAGGGAGAGATGGGGTTAATGGGTGACCTGATTCCATTCCCATGAGAGAACCTTGGCTTCCTGCCAGATCTGTTCTCTGGCAGGAAAAGGGACCCACTTCATCAGGTCCTTTGACAAACATTTTTCTCTGTATTTGAATTTTGGGCCATATCAGTGCTTAAGGAAAAAACTAGTTCTTTTAAATAGTTATTACTTTCAATAAGAAAGATTTCGTTTGCAAGTGAAATTTGCATTGTGAGTAAAATGAGAATCAGCAAATTAAAACGTTGCTTAGTAAGGGAACTCTGACATTGTCATAAGGTAAGGAAGCTTGATTTAGAGTTAGAGCTTGAATATGCCTGGAGACTGAGAAACCAATCCTTTTGTTATTTGTTGAGAAGCCAATCCTAACAGTTGACCTTGAAGTGTATTTTTTAACTACTACTTCTAATGTTATCAGGCTGATAATGATTTTGACCAGTGACAAAGTTAAACACACAAAACATCCCTAAAGTCTGGTATTAAAGAGATCAAAAGAATGTAGATGTTTGAAGATAACATTATATTTTATAATGTCTTGATTTTTTCTTTTTAAGTGAAAAGTGGCAAATGCAAATTAAATTTTAAGTGCATCACAGTGACTTAGCTAACGTTTTCCAAAGTATGTTCATTCTAATGTTCTGCAAGATGCTCTTTAAATAAAGGGAAATCCATTTGGAAGCATCATATGCCATATCCTTCTCTTAGAATTTCATAAGTTAGCATATTAAAGACTTCAAGAAATTCTGTAGTCAAGAAATGTATTGGACTTTATGTTCCCAAAGTTGATGACGAGACCTTTTGTCTTGGAACTGGCATTTTACGGCTCATACTTAGGACAACACTATAATTAAAAACTTTATTAGACTTTGAAACTGTATATCTTTTTCATTTATTGTTTCTGATTAAAGTTAATGGGAACTAGTGGGAGACAGCTGGGTACTACGAGGTCCATTCTAAAACTACATATAGACCGATAAAGAACAAGTATTAGCCACCTCAGAATCAACAGGCCTAAGTGGCCTAAAGAAACATTTGGTATTTTGCATGAACCAGATCTCTCCTTACTAAGCTAAAAGTATCTTTCAAGAATGTAATAAAGAAATAAAGTCATCTGTCACATAAGCCGGGGTCTTAATATGAATTCCTGTCAGCAGCTAGACATGGTGACATTCAGCTATTCTAACCCCCTCCTAAAAGTGATCGCCCCCACTGAGGTCTTACTGAAAGCAATCTCACCAGCTGATTTTCTTCCCTTGGCTTAACTTCTGACAGGCCAGGTGAAGGAAAAGCAAACATACTACTTAGTAAGCACAGTGCCATCATGCAGAGATTCAGTTCTCCCTTCTCTGCCCCTCTTCTTTAATTTTCACATGCCTAATTATTTCAATTTAGGAAAATCTGCTGAAAAGCAATTCAGATTTACAATTCAGAGAAATTGCCTGGCGATTATTTGCCTCACTTAGAATGATCATTTGCTTTAGGAAAAGAACCTCTCGGTAGGTCATCTTCCCTAGTCCTATGAAGGCCATGTTAAACTTTGAAAACTGCATCTCTGGATCATTTGTTAGGCACGGATTCATTGTAGAATGTCAGGCACACCCATATTTTTTGCAATTTAATTCTCTTCCCTCATACTCAGTTTTTAAGCTATATGAATTTTGTCACTAATCAGTTCTTATGTTTTATGTCTGCCAAGGTGCAATTATACCTGCTTATATTATTCAGGTTCATTCTCAGGTGATAACTACTTGGCTTGTACACTGTAAGTCCGTGCAAGGCAGGGGGCACACACCCTTTCCATTATTGCCCAGAGATTCGCCCAGTGCTTCTTGGGTACAGCCATTTCTCAGTCAACTCCATCAAATGCTGATGATACCAAATCAGAAAACATATCTCGGTAGATTTCCATAGAGAACATACTCCTATCATGGCTGACTTTTCAAGCTATCAACGTGATGTCAGCTGGTTCGCACAAACCCTAAAAACTTAGCAGTCAGCTCTCCACAGCCAGTGTGAGTCAGCTCCAGCACACCACTGTAGGAACTGTCTTTCAGAATGAGTTTGAGAACCTACTATGGAACAGTAAGAAGGGAGTGACTGATAACACACGCTAAACTTGATCCTGAGGTCATAGAAAACATCCTTGATAAAATATGCCACAATGGTTCTCGTTAGGGTGGTAAGCAGCAAACGTGTCCACTGTGAAGGTACTGACAGGAACCCAGCCCCCACTACCAGCACCGACTCTACTGCACTCACAGGTGAGAGGACCGCCTCACGTGATTTGTAGGGAAATTAAATAAGAACAAGAGAGAACATGCCAGGCTATGATTCAACTCTTTTAGTGTTTTCAGTTTCGCTTTAGGCAGTCATTTCTGATCATAATCATGAATTTATTGTACAGGTTGAAGGGGACCAGCTGCCTCCAGGACATACAGTCAGTCAGTATGAGACCTGTAAGATCAGGACCATAAAAGCTGGCACCTTGGAGAAGCTTGTGGAGAACCTGCTGACAGCTTTTGGGGACAATGACTTTACCTATATCAGCATCTTCCTGTCAACGTACAGAGGCTTTGCCTCCACTAAAGAAGTGCTGGAACTGCTGCTGGACAGGTAAGACTGAAGGTGATGGGGACTTGGTGGGAATGTAAGGTGCTTCCCAGTGCAGGCATGAGGTTCAGAATCATCTGTGCTCAGTGTGCTGGGGGAGATGGACGGGGAAGGGTGAACTGGAGGGAAGGACCATTGGAACAAATGGCATGAAGATTACTCTATTTTTATGTAATCTATTTTATGGTCATTTTATGGTCTATTTCTGATAAAAATATTAAATAATAATTCTATAAAATAGTTAGGAATACATACCATAAATATAGACTTAGTCGTTTGTAGTTTCAGTTACTATTTGCTACTCTAAAATTTTCTCTATATTTTTATAATTTTATATAATTCCAGTAAAAAAAATATCAGGAATTTTATTGGGTGGTTGTGAGAATTAAATATGCTGATATGTGTGAAACATGGAGCTCAGTGGTAGATCCATAGAAAGGAGCTAATGAATGGTGGCTAAAATGATGGTGACACTAATAACAGTCACCATGTATGTGCATATGGATGATGCACATGGATGTGCACATCTGTATCACCCGGATCTGTTGTTGCGTCACATGTTCCATAGAGTGGAGCAGTATGCATTATAATTCACACGCTGATATTATATTTTCTGCCTTATTTTTATTTATAATTAAACTTGGCCTTTTAAAAATTATTACTAAATTGACTTAATATTGGGAGGAACACTGTCAGCCAGTTCTTTTAGAATCACAAAAGTCCTCCAAATTCTCCTATTCTGGGGTTTCCTGGCATAAGAAAGTAAGTGAGATGGGATGTTTTTGTTGGAGTTACTGGATATTGTTTTCTAACTAGATTTCTTTAAAATTTAAAAGTAATGTGTGTTCATGTTAAAAATTCTTATATTAGAGAAGGATTTATATAGGTATAAGGACTAAAAATAGATACTTTTTATGTATACTATAAAAAACTATTAATGTTTTCTCATATTGCTGCCTTTTCCCTAAATAACTTTCATTAGGTTTTAAAAAATATATAGAAGAGAAACAGACCATAATCTAATTAGGCAGACCATAATCTAATTAGGCAGATAACATGTATTAACATTTTTAAAATGGAAGTAATTCATGTATATAGTGAAAAGTTCAAAGAAATCAGAAAATTATAAAAATAAAAAGTAAAACCAGAAAGTGAAAATTTCCATTCCTTCAAGTCCCATTTCCCAGTCCCATTCCTCCTAGGAAAGCCCTGTAAACCATGCCTTTGTATTCTTCCCAAATTTTTCTGGTTGTAAACACATATATGTATATGTACATATATATACATTTACATAGATATTTATCTCATATATTTGTTCATGTATGTATGATATTGATCATCTAATGTGTATTTATATATGGTATAAATAAAATCATAATACATGGTCTGTTATGTAACTTTATATATTTTTTTACTTATCTATGTATCTTAGAGATTTTTTACTCATAAAGGAAATTAACACTTGTAAAGGGCTTAGAAATATTGAAAGTTGAAGAAATATGAGTTACTGTTATCAAAGTCAGCACATATAGATAGATTTATCATATTCTTTTTAGTGACTTTATAGTATTTATTGAATTGAATTGATTCTATGAATGGACAGTTAAGCTCTCCAGTTTTCTTAATTTGTTTTTTGAAATTTTAAACAATGCTGCAAAAAGTGCCTTTGAATATATATGCATTTATCTCCTGAGTACTTGTTTGAAAATTCTATAGGATAATTTCAAAGAAGAGTGATTGATGGGTCAGAACATATAAGCATTTTATGTTCTTTTAAAAAAATTTTTGTTGAAGTATAGTTGACATAATATTGTATTAGTTTCAGGTGTCCAGCATGGTGGTTCGACATTTATATACATTATAAAACGCTTACCACGATAAGTATAGTTGCCATCTGTCAACACACAGTTATTATAATATTACTGGCTGCTTTCTCTACTCTGTACTTTTCATCCCCATGACTTACTTATTTTAAAATAGGAAGTTTGTACAAACTTCACCTATTTCCCCTCTCCTCCCCAGCTCCAGCAACCATCAGTTTGTTCCCTGGATTTATGAGCCTGTTTCTGATTTGTTTTGTTTTTGTCTGTTTGTTTTGTGTTTCAGAGTCCACATATATAAGTGAAATCATATGTATTTGTCTCTCTCTGTCTGACTTGTTTCACTTAGCGTAGTATCTCTAGGTCTATTTATGTTGTCGCAAATAGCAGATTACATTATCTTTAATGGTTGATTAATATTCCATTGTGTATATGTACCACATCTTCTTTATCCATTCATCTATTGATGGACACTTAGGTTGCTTCCATATCTTGGTTATTGTATATGTAAGCACTTTAAAATGTGAAAAATATTGCTAGATTGCCCTCTAGAAAGTTGCACCAACCACACTCCTCCCTAGAGGATAGAGTCACTGTTGCTTCACTTGTCCACTGTGGATATTTTCATCTCTACTATGGAAACCATCTCTACCATGATTTCCCATTGAAAAATGGCTGATTATTTTAATATTTGTGTTTTTACATTTATTAGTGAGATATAGCATCTTTTAAAATACTTGTTGGGCTTTTGTGATTTCTGTGGACTGTTTTTTCATCCTTAATTTTTTTACTTTGGATTATTGTCATCTAATTATTGATCATCTAATTATAACTCCTTGTATATTAATGAAATTAGTTTTTTGCTTATATACTAGAAATACTTTTTCCTGATTTATACTTCAGTTTTAAAAGTTTTTTATTCATCTTTTTTATGAAGACATTCAAAAAATTTTTATGCAGTCTTATAATCAAGTTCTATTCAAATGCAAAAATGGTTATTGATAACAGATTTTTTCTCAAGATATTTTCCTCATGGATACATGTAGAGTGAAATTGTTGGTTCAATAGTTACTCATATGTTGATATTTAGGAACATTCATAAAATGTCTATCCTTTAATTATATACTGATCTGATGATAACTCTGGACTTCACTCTAGGTAGGAAGTTCTATAGTTTTTTGCATAGCACTATTTAAAATATGAACATATATCTGTGGGATTAGTGAGTCATTTCTTTCAGTGTTTGCTTGTATAGTATCTCTCACCTATAAATGGAACCTGAGGAATTATATAAATTATCTTTTTGTTATTTAATAGTTATAAAAAGGATGCAGTATGCTTGCTACCTGTTAGCAGGGAGTATGAGGAAATAGGTTAACACATCAAAAAATTGTACGAGTTGTCTTTGGAATTAGTAACCTCTTAACTTCTCGGGTGACTCCATTAATACTAGGCCCAGATGCCCACATTCTGGAAAGGAGTGCACATGAATTCCAGCTGTTCATGAGCCACAAGTAGTGGACCTACACCCAGGAATTAGTGTTCAGTCAATGGCTTGTGTACATCCAGCTTTTATTTGATGATTTTTAAAATAACTTTTGTTCTACTAGAACAATATTTTTGTTCTCATAGTGGATAGACATTTTTGGATTTTTAAAGTATTAGCTAGATGATCATTATTAAATAACAGAATCAACATGAATTCAAATTACGTTTAATTCTCCCTATCATTTAACGTATAACTGAATGAAGAGTTAAGATTTATCTGGAACCATTTGGATGGGCCAAGGCTTGACCTTGAGTTTGGTCTCACAGTCGTACCCTTTGCTTGCTTCTGAAATGAGTGGACCCAACATGTACTAATGCCTGTAAAGTACCTAGTGCTTTGCAAGATATTATATGGATGAGACTTAGTTGGTTCCCACTCTTATGGTGAATTTCCTCGGAAGCTGCTGGTACTTAACCTCCAGGGCCCCTCACTTGCAAAACCCTCTACATAATTTTATTCATAATTTTGTGTTCTTTTTCTTAGAGAGGACCCCTCAAATTACATATGCTGGCTCTGCAAAACCTGGATCCACCCCTGAGAACTTAATATTTCACAGCAGAAGAGAAGGCTTACATTCATAAAACAAGTAGACAAATGCTTAAGATGGTGTAAAAATGAATCTCTAACATGGTCTCAGACACTTAGACAAATAAACCCCATTTATTTTGCTTCCTCTACAGAAATGTGGATTTGTTCATATATGTACAAATTTCAACATGAATATTCGTCACCCCATTTCCTACTCACACTTAGATCTCATGACCACATATTACTCTTTGTTAGATTTTAACCAAAATAGAGATTTTGTGAAACACTGGGCTCTTAAATTGGTTGTTGAGGGTCTTAATGCCTGTAACTGGGAGGTAAGCAGTTAAATTGCATGAACTTACCATTTTTGAAAATAGGCTTGATATGCTGTTTTCTTGTTATTAAATTGTGGTAGATGTGTTTGCCTCTGATGTAATTTTTTAAATTATTCTTCTTGGTTTCTTAATAGTAGATTGCTTATCTTTTGTGAAATTAACACTGATAAGTTATTATAGGGTGTGCTAATTCTAACCAGTAAAGACTGGGCCGAAGGTAGATGCTGTAGTATTTTTCTCCTGCCAGAGGAAAGCTTATTTGAAGTCAAGCTTCGATTTTCCTTAAGACTTCCAATCCTGTGACTTTCCTCATTTGGAACTGTTTGCTTTCTGTGATTAAAAAAAAAAATCTTTCAATATTTTTTTCATTGTGCTAATAATATGAGCTTTTGTGATTGACCAGTAGATATTGGTTTGAAGTTGCATATGGCTAATTCCATGTGTTTGCTTTATCCCTTAGTTGGTATGATCAGCAATTCACAAGGAATCCTCTTTTCTGAACTTCTTACCATGGCTCAGAGTTAATTCTAGGGCTCATTGGCTTCCTTTTAACCTAAGAAGAAAGTTTTTGAATTGTGGTTTAGCTGTGTGTGCCGGGGCTTTGAGATTTTATTTTCTCTAACTTCAAACATGCATTCCACTTAAAAATACATTCCTCCCACCAATGGAAAGTAAGGGAGTTACATACCACTGAAAACAGCCCACCTCAAATGTGGGGAGAAGCGTAACTCAGTTCGTGATCTTCTCTAAGAACCATGAAATGTTTATGCAGATACCTAGATTTTTCTTCAGATACTGATCACATCAGCTGCTTTTTGGGCTGTTTCTTAGTCTTTCTGTCTCTGATCTGCTTCTCTGATATCAGAGGTAAGCAGAATGTGAAGGACAAGCAGAAAAGGGGTGAACTAGGTGTTCAGAAACTTTTGCTAAGCAGCTAATGGCCCTAAGGTCACAGTTTCAAAAGGACTGAGCAATAATCTGAATTACCGCTTCATTCCAAGTGAATAGTCCCAGAGGAGGACCTTTGGAGAGGATAAAGGTTGGAGCCATCCATAGGCCTTATGCTTTAAGACCAATTTGACTTGAATTTGCTTGCTTAGATCACAGAGAGGAGGCTAGTTCAGTGGGTCTTTGAACTTACTTCTTCCCATATTTGCTTGCCATACATTTTCACAGACTTTATCCCATTTAGTTCATTTATCATTATATTACCCCCATATTTACAGGTGAGAAAATTGAGGTTCAATCAATCAGTAAGTGGTGGAGCTGGAATTAAAACCTAACCTCTTTCTGACCTGGAAGTTCTTTTCAAGTGTATCATATCACCTCCTATGATTTGTTAATGCCATTTTTAAATGTCATTTTTAAAGGAGAGGGTGCTTTGGGAATCCCCTCTACTATCCTTTTCTCTACTCCCTCAGTTGATTTTCCTTGAAAACTGCATCTTCTGAGGGATACACAGTTGTGAGCAATTCACATGAACCTCAAGGATCTTACTCATTCATTTAATCAAATGATATTAACCAGATGTTTAATATGTACCATATACTATAGAAGGTGCAGTGTTTATAATGGTGGGCAAACTGGTCATGATCCGTGCACTATCCTCCCTTAATGGCTAGTGGGGTACAGTAAGATTAAATCATAAGATTAAATCAGTGTACAAATAAATGTATATAATTAAAATTGATAGAATCCTTGGGATAGAAGAAGCTAGGTTCTGTGACAGAGACAGGAAGAGAAGATTTGGGGTGGGAGGCATTGCCCAAACAAAACTGAATGTTGGCCAATGATCCTAGGTGGTCAGATAGTTCCTGGGCTACCAAGGTCATTGTTGAGTCTGTGTGTCTGGAGTGTTCCTGTTTATTTGATGTGCTCAGGCCCAGTCCCCTGACTGAATCCACTGCTCCTCTAAGAGTATTCTTCTTGGAGGACAGGATTATAGAAAATGAGAAAGCTTGGAAGATGTATGCAAATATATTACTACTGTGTGGGCAGGAATTTCAAATCTATACTTCCTATGATACCTTGAATAGTAACACCTTCATATGTAAAAGGTACACAAATTACCAACAAGAATGGAAATGCTTTTGCTAGTGAGACTAATTTCTCTATAGCATAGAGAAGAGTTGATCAAATCTAAAGTTTGAAAACATTTCATTTGTTTCTGTAGACTTTGTCATAAATGCCATATATCCTTCCTTTTCCTTTCAGAGGTTTAGGATACTTCATGGGAAAAGCAGTTTCTCTGTCTTTTAATCATGAGATTCGTGCATAAAGCATGGTGAGAATGGTTAAGGCTTGAGAGTCAGAAAATGAATTTGATTGCAGTTTTGTACCCCTTACTTGCTCTGTCACATTGGGCAAGTTACTTTATATTACTATCTTTGGTTTCCCATAAAATGAGAATGAAAAGTAACCCTAACTTATAAGGGTAATACGAGGTTTAAGCTTGATAATGTAAAGTTCTTAGTATAGTGGCTGGTGAATATTAAGTGCTTAAGAGAGTACCATTAGTTTCTCTATTTTCATGACACCACTATTTGAAATTATCTTTCTTATCTTATTTCCTGACTGTCTCCCCTACTCAGACACCATCTCTCTCTTGTTCACTACTGTACAAGTGTACTCTGGAAAGGAATGGTTATGTGGAGATAGGAGCTGAGGAAGCGCTTGCCTAACAAATAAATAATGGTTTTTAATATGCATGCACACTATGAGCACTTGTGTTAGAAGGTACAACAGTGTACATTACGCAGCCTCTGCCTGCATTTAGTGTGAGACAAATAAAGCCATAGGCTTGTACCATTGCTTTCAAGTCAGTCAGGGATCAATGTATACTTTTTTAAAAAAATTCACTTCATTTTTTAGAGAAGTTTGAGATTCACAGAAAAATGAGTGGAAAGTACAAGAAAGTTCCCATATACCTCCTGCCCCCACACATGTGCTCATTATCAATATACCCATCAGAGTGGTACATTTATTACAATCACTCACACATCATTAACCCCCAAAATCCATAGTTTACATTAGGTTTCGCTCTTGGTGTTGTACATTCCGTGGGTTTGGACAAATGTATGGTGACATGTATTCATCATTAGAGTGTCATACAGAGTAGTGTCACTGCCCTAAAAATCCTCTGTGCACTGCCTGTTCATCTCTCCCTTCCCAAACTCCAATCCTTGGCAGCCACTGACCTTTTTACTGCCTCCATAGTTTTGCTCTTTCCGGAACGTCATGTAGTTGAAACCATACAGTATCATGTAGCCTTTACAGATTGACTTCTTTCACCTAGTAACATGCAATTAAGCTTCCTCCATGTCTTTTCATGGATTTATAGCTCATGTTTCTTCCCTTTCTGAATGTACCAGTTTGTTATTTATCCAGTCATCTACTGAAGGACAATTTGACTGCTCCAAGTTTTGGCAATTATAAATAAAGGTGCTGTAAGCATCCAAGTGCAGGTTTTTATGTGGGCATACATTTTCAGCTCCTTTGAGGAAATACCAAGGAGTGAGCATGCTGGATCATATGGAAAGAAATACGTTTATTTTATAAGAAACTGGTAAACTGTCTTCCAAAGTGACTGTACCATGCTTCACATCTTTGTCGGCATTTGGTACTGTCAGTATTTTGGATCTGGGCTCTTCTGATAGGTGTGTAGTGGTATCTCATTATATTTTTAATTTTCAGCTCCTAATGACATGATAGGGAATGTCTTTTCATAAGCTTACTTGCCATCTGTGTATCTGATTTGGTGAGTATCTTTCAGGCCTTTTGCCCATTTTTTTGATGGTACTTTTTTTTTATTGTTGCCTTTTAAGAGTTCTTTGTTTATTTTGGATAATGGTCTTTTGCAGTGTGTCTTTTGCAAATATTTTCTCCACATATGTGGCTTGTCCTCTTATTCTCTTGACATTGTATTTTGCACAACAGACTTTTTAAAATAATTCACATTTTTTTAATTGGAATATAGTTGATATAGTTGATACAATATTATATTGGTTTCAGATTTACAGCATAGTGATTCAATAATTATATACACTACTCAAAGCTCCCAAGAAGTTTTTAATTTTGATGAGATCCAGCTTATCAATTTTTTTCTTTCATGATTCATGCCTTTGGTGTTATATCTAAAAGGTTACTGTCATACTAAGGTCATCTAGGTTTTCTCCTATGTTATCTTCTAGAGGTATAATAGTTTTGTGTTTTATATTTAGATCTGTATCCATTTTGAGTTAATTTTTCTGAAGGGTGTAAAATCTGTTTTCTAGATTCATTTTTTTGCATGTGGGCGCTTAGAGTTCTATCACTCATCATTTGTTGAAAAGACTATCTCTCTTCCATTATATTGCTTTGGCTCCTTTGCCAAAGATCACTTAACTGTATTTACATAGGTCTGTTTCTAGATTCTGTTCTATTCCATTGATCTATTTGTGTTTTTGCCAATACCATACCATCTTGATTACTATAGCTTTATAGTAAGTTTTGAAGTCAGGCAGAATCAGTTCTCTAGCTTTGTTCTCTTTCAGTGTTGAGTTTGGCTATTCCGGGTCATTTGCCTCTTCATACAAGCTTTAGAATTCATGTTTCAGTATCCACAACATAATTTTCCTGGATTTTGATTGGGATTTCATTGAATTTGTAGATGAAATTCGGAAGAACTGACATCTTGATACTATTGCGTCTTCTTATCCATGAATATGGACTATCTCTTGCTTTATTTAGTTCTTCTTTGAACCTTGAAACTTCAGAGTTTTGTAGTTTTCCTCATATAGATCTTATACATTTTTTTAGATTTGTACCTAAATATTTCATTTTGCAGGGGTGCTGATATAAAGGTACTGTGTTTTTAATTTCATATTCTACTTTTTGATTGCTGGTATATAGGAAAGTGATTGATATTTATATGTTAACCTTGTATCCTGCAATCTTGCTATAATCACTAATTACAAGAGGTGTTGGTTGATGTTTCAGATTTCCTACATAGACAATCATGTCATTTGCAAAGACAGTTTTTATTTCTTCCTTCCCATTCTGTATATCCTTTAGTTCCTTTTCTTGTCTTTTTGCAATAGCTAAAACTTACTGTACAATGTTTAAAACAAGCAGTGAGAGGGATATCCTTACCTTGTTCCTGATCCTTGTGGGAAAGCTTTGAGTTTCTCACTGTCAAGTATAAATTAGTTGTAGGTTTTTGAGCAAATTTCTGCCTATTCCTAGTCTGCTGAGTGTTTTATCATGAATGGTTGTTGGGTTTTGTCATATTCTTTTTCTGCATCTATTGACACGATCATGTGATTTTCTTCTTTACAGACTGTTGATGTGATGATTACATTAACTGGTTTTCAAATGTTGAACCAGCTTTGCCTACTTGGAGTAAATCCTACTTGGTTGCAGAGTATAATTCTTTTATTGTTGGATTCAACTTGCTAATTTTTTTGAGGATCTGTGCATCTATGTTCATGAGAGATATTGATCTGTAGTTTTCTTTTCTTATAATGTCTTTGTCTGGGTTTGGTATTAGGGTAATGCTGACCTCTTGGAATGGGTTAGAAAGTAGTACCTCTGATCCTGTCTTCTGTCAGAGATTGTAGAGAATTGGTGTAATATCTTCCTTAAATGTTTGGTAGAATTCACCAGTGAAAACATCTGTGTCTGGTACTTTTAGTTTTGCAGGGTTATTGACTATTGGTTCAGTTTCTTTAATAAATGTAGTCCAATTCAAATAATCCATTTCTTCTTGTGTGAGTTTCATTTAGCTATGCATTTCTGACCTACATCATTTTTCTTCTCTCTGAAGAACTTCTCTTAACGTTTCTTGCAAGGCACGTCTACTGGCAACAAATTCCTTCAGTTTTTGTTTGTCTGAGAAAGTCTTTATTTCTTCTTGACTTTGGAAGGGTAATTTTGCATAGTACAGAATTTTCAGTTGGTGTTTTTTTCTCTCAACACTTTAAATATTTCACTTCACCATCTTCTTGCTTGCACAATTTCTGAAAAGTTGGGTATAATTCTAATCTTTGCTCCTCTATAGGTAAAGCTCCCTTCAAGATTTTTTTCTTTATCTTTGATTTTCTGAAGTTTGAATATGATAACATTTAGGTGTAGTGTTTCTGGCATTTATCCTGCTGGGTGTTTTCTGAGCTTTTCAGGATCTGTGGTTTTGTGTCTGACATTAATATGGTAGAAATTCTCAGTCATTCCTTCAACTATTGCTTCTATTCTTTTCTCTCATTTTTCTCTTTCTGTTATTTACATTACACATATATTTTACCTTTTGTATTTGTCCTATAGTCGTTTGTATTGTGTTCCTTTTTGTTTTTCAGTTTGGAGGTGCTTTTCAGGTTTTCATATGGTCAAGTTCAGGGATCCTTTCTTTAGCCATGTTCATTCTACTAATGAGCCCGTAAAAGGCATTCTTCATTTCTGTTACACTGTTTTCGATCTTTAGCATTTCTTTCTTATTCTTTCTTAGAATATCCATCTCTGTGCTTGTATTATCCATCTGTTCTTGTATGTTGTCTATCCTACCATTTCTGCTATGTCTGACTCTGCTTCTGATGCTTGTTCAGTCTCTTCAAAATCTCTTGTAAGTTTTTAATGAAAGGTGAATATGATGTACCAGGTAAAAGGAAATTGGCCTTTAGTAATGTAGTTGTAATATAGCAGGGAGGGGAAGCATTTTGCTGTCCTACAGGTTGGTTTTAATCTTACAGTGAGCCTGTGCCTCTGGACTGTGAACTTTACCAGTGCTTCTTTGTTGTTTTTGTTCTTTTTTTTCTCCCTTGGGTAAAGGATATCTTGGGAATGGGTGGGTGGATGGAGATGGGTATTTTCCTTTTCCTGTATGGAAGTCTAGATAAGGGTGGAGTTGGGTATTTTTCTTCCTTTAGGTAGGTTAGGCTCTGCTAAAACCCCAGGAG
This sequence comes from Manis javanica, assembly GCF_040802235.1. Taxonomy (NCBI): domain Eukaryota; kingdom Metazoa; phylum Chordata; class Mammalia; order Pholidota; family Manidae; genus Manis; species Manis javanica. The sequence goes on from NC_133166.1 coordinate 91,658,391, forward strand.
ATTAGATTCTGGTAAAGTAGTTTATTGTGCAGGTAGGTGTTGTTAAGAAGAGATGTTCTGGTGTATTTCAAAAATGGTTCCTTCCCCCTCCCTTTGCTGGAAACACAAGGGAATTTTTTCTGATACTCACTGTGAGAACCTGATCAAACTCATAGAGATAAAACTCAATAGTGTGATGGTCTGTCTACGACTGGATCCTCCTGCAGTTTTTATCTCTCAGACTTGTCCGCACTGAGCCTCCAGCAGTTCTATTACAGTTCAAATTTTCCTACCCCGACACTGGTTCCTGTGGAGATTTCTGCTCTGAAAAGTTATGATTTCCTATATCTACCTCCTGTATCTTCAGTTTTGGGGGGAAGCAGTTTTCCTTGTGACCTCGCTTCCCTGATGTATCTAAGTAGAATTGTTGATTTTTCAGTCTGCTCAGCTTTTTACTTGTTAGGATGGAATGGCAACTTCTAAGTTCCTGACATGCAAGATTGGAACCTGAAGTCCTCATTTGCTCATTTTTCAATTGGGTTATTCATTTTCTTGTTGAGTTTTGGGGAGTTTTTGTATATTTCAGATAACAGTTCTGTATCAGGTTTGTCTTTTGTAAATATTTTCTCCTTTTGCTTATCTTCTCCTTTTCTTGACTGACTGCGCACTTTTAAGAAAAAGCTTTTTCTTTCCTCTGGGAGCTGTGAGGTTGTCCTAGTAAACCTCCTTGCAAAAGTTCATAACACAAATCCATTCAGTTCTCAAATGCTTTCTTAGCATAAGAAGCTTGATAAGCATTTTTGAGATGCATACAATATGTTCCAAATTATTTTTTGTTAGCTCTCACTTAAAAATAATTGTTTGTTTATTTAGTTCTGGAATTAGACTAGACACTTGGCAAATATTCCTAGATTCATACTGGCATGCATTGCTCATGAGATTTCCTTACTTCTTTCTTTTTCAGTAGGAGATAAAGTTTCTGATACCCTCCCTTTACTCTTCCAGGTCCAAGGAGAGGGGATTATAGCAGAGAGCACTCTAGGGAACAGGTACTGGAATCTCACCTCCTTTGAGGGCCTCATAGCATCTTACACTTGTGACTGTAAGTCACCTCCAGGTGCTGGTGTCTTACAGCAGTAACACTCATTAAATGCTTTTTTTCCCCAATGTTTTAAATTTTATTTTGGTATCATTAATGTGTAATTACATGATCAACATTATGGTTACTAGACTCCTCCCATTATCAAGTCCCCACCACATAACCCATTACAGTCACTGTCATTCAGTGTAGTAAGATGCTATAGAATCACTACTTGTCTTCTCTGTGTTATACTGCCTTCCTCATGCCCACCCCACCTACATTATGTGTGCTAATCATAACGTCCCCTTTTCCCTCTCATCCCTCCCTTCCCACTCATCCTCCCCAGTCCCTTTCCCTTTGGTAACTGTTAGTCCATTCTTCGGTTCTGTGATTCTGCTGCTGTTTTGTTTTCTCTTTGTTTTTATACTCCACAGATAAGTGAAATCATTTGATACTTGTCTTTTTCCGCCTGGCTTATTTCACTGAGCATAATACCCTCTAGCTCCATCCATGTTGTTGCAAATGGTAGGATTTCTTTTCTTCTTATGGCTGAATAATATTCCATTGTGTATATGTACCACAGATTCTTTATCCATTCATCTACTGATGGACACTTAGGTTCCATTTCTTGGCTATTATAAATAGTGCTGTGATAAACGTAGGGCTGCATCTGTCTTTTTGAAACTGGGCTCCTGCATTCTTAGGGTAAATTCCTAGGAGTGGAATTCCTGGGTCAAATGGTATTTCTATTCTGAGCTTTTTGAGGAACCTCCATACTGCTTTCCACAATAGTTGAACTAACTAATTTACATTCCCACCAGCAGTGTGGGAGGTTTCCTCTTTCTCCACATTCTCACCAACATTTGTTGTTGTTTGTCTTTTGGATGTTGGCGATCCTTACTGGTGTGAGGTGATACCTCATTGTGGTTTTAATTTGCATTTCTCTGGTGACTAGCGATGTGGAGCATCTTTTCATGTGCCTGTTGGCCATCTGAATTTATTTTTTGGAGTACTGTCTGTTCAGCTCCTCTGTCCATGTTTTAATTGGCTTATTTGCTTTTGTTTGTTGAGGTGCGTGAGCTCTTTGTATAATTTGGATGTCAACCCCTTATTGAATATGTCATTTATGAATATATTCTCCCATACTGTAGGATGTCTTTTTGTTCTACGGATGGTGTCCTTTCTCATTAAGTGTTACTATTAAACTCATACCATGACTTTTGTTTCTTAGAGTTATTTATGTCTAGCTTCTATCACTTGGGTAGAAAAGATTTTCAAAATAATGTCACAACACTCTCTTCACTTATTTTAGTAACTCCCTTCCCAACTCTCCACAAAATCAAGTGGAAACAAATAGAGTGGTTCAGCCATTGAGTCTTTTCTCCCACTGTGCATGAAAAAGCTGAGATTTATTGGTCAGTTGGCTCCAGGGTACTCATCCCATTTATGTAGTGGGAAATCTTTCAGGAAATACTAACATTGCCTTATTCCCTTTTATAGTTTAAAGTACAGACATACTGATATTCTACTAGGGTGAGAATTCCCATTTCTTGAGATTTTTGTTACAGCGGATGAGTCTAAATACATATTCTCTAGGTTTGAGTGTCGATGACCCCATGGGCAAGACAGCCCTTGGATGGTTGCATATATTGAGCGGTTTGACCAAAAAAAGGCAGATTGCAGAAAGATAAATTGTACTCAGATCTTATTTTCTGTGACTATTAGGAAGATAAAAGTATTTGCTACTTAAAGAGAAAAGGGTTATAACAGAGCTGTGAGAATCTTTGACTATTGAAATGCTTCCAATATTGAAAATAGCATTGAAAACTTTTGTAGGGCGTGTTCCTCATGAAAGGTCCATGCTCTTGCTGGTTCATGCTTTATCAGATAGAGAAAAACTGTTTAGTTCATAAAATGTTAAAAGATATAACATTTATGATAATAATTTACGACCTCTTCTGTGACAAGCAAAATAATGGCTCCCAAAGATATTCAGTCTTAATCCCTGGAACGTATGAATATGTTGAGTTACAAGCAAAGCAGTATTAAGGTTGCAGGTAGAATTAAGGCTGCTAAGCAGCTGACCTTCAAATAGAAGATAATTTTGGATTATCTGGGTGGGCCCAGTGTAATCATAAGGGTCCTTTAAAGTGAAAGGCGGAGGCCGAAGATGAGAGTCAGAGAAAGAGATGTGAGACTGAAAACAAGATCAGAGAGATGCTGTGTTTTTGGCTTTGCAGATGGAGGAAAGGGGGCCTTGAGCCAAGGAATATAGGCTGCCTCTAGAAGTTAGGGGCAATTAAGTAGATTATTTCCTGAAGCCTCTAGAAAGGAACACAGTCCTGCTGAGCCCTTGATTTTAGCCCAGTGAGACTTGTGTTGGACTTCTGACCTACACAACTCTCAAATAACAAATTTGTGTTGGTTAAGCCACTAAGTGTTTGGTAATTTGTTGTGGCAGCACTAGAAACCTAATACACTAATACAATTTTTAGTCTGTTAAAAAAGTTGTTCACAATTTGGTGAGAAAAAAGGAATTCTTGGCAGGAGATTGCCTCCAAAAATCCAGAGCTCACGGGCTGCTCAAGGAAGCTGCTGGTCAGGCGATCACGCACCTTCACCGCTGTCGAGTTCAGGCTGTGGTGCCCTGCTAGGCCTTGGCTCGCACACTGAGCTTTCAGAAGCATGGGCAGCAACAGAAACAGGGCTTAGTCTCAGCATGACCAAGCCCTGTTACTCTTTTCTTGCTCTAACTATGCCACTGCTTTGGGTTAACCAAAGAAGCTTCATTTGGTACTCTTTCAAAATTACATCCAACCGTAATCACATGAGGAAAAATGGAAATAAATTCTCCTGCATGCTGGGTCAGTAAATAATTATTTTTGCCAAATGGGCCCAACTCTCACCCAGAAGCAGTGTGGGAATTCTCTATGGGAACATGTGGTGACTGTAGAACCTTGGCAGTGCGGGCTGGTAGCGAAGGTTCTGTGAAGGAGCTTTAAAGGGATGCTATCAGAGACCTCGCCTCAGCTCATAACCAGGCTGCCTTTCTTTTCTTGAAATGAGGTAAAAATGTTTCTATGAAGTAGTTTCTTTTAATTCACTTGGCAAAGGGATAGAGGACATGTAATCATCATTATTTTTCAGAAAAGAATACCAAATTGCCTAGTAGATATTTTTTAAATGAGCTTTTGTTTAGAAACCACAAAACAAACCTGACAAAAAACTGAAAGGCAAGGTGCGTGTATTCTGAGTGGGAACTGGAAAGTTCTAGATTCAGGTTTGATCATCTAAAGCAGTGGTTGTGATCATTTTCCAGCAGTTGGTCGGTGGGGGTTGATCATAAGCCACTTAAGGAATCTACTAAAACTATGGAGCCTCTCTATAGAAAAAAGCACACCACCAAATTTTGCATACCAGATAGGGAGTCCCAGACTTCCATAAGTTCATCCAGGGAACCTGGTTATGACCCCTTCCACCCTGCAAGCAAAGGCTCCCTAGTGTGGGTGATGGGGGCACATAGGTGGCCATTATGAGTCAGAGGAGGGTACCGCTCCTGCCTTGTATTATGGAGCAAATAAGTATGGTTGTGAAAATTAAGTTCATTTATTTTGTTAAAGTAAATTTAATGGTTTCATTAAAATAAGTGTAATGGTTTCATTAAAGTAAATTTAATGATGTTTTTAAAAAGATATCTTTGAATCTTTAAAAGGAAAATGGGCTGGCCGTCTTTTAATTTTTTCTTGTCACTTCTCTCTTATTTGACATTTCTTTTTTTTTTTTTTACATTTGTGTGTGTGTGTGTGTGTGTGTGTATATGAACCTAGCACTTGAGAATAACATCAGGCCTCCCTAATCCTGGAAAATGTAATTCTTATGCTTTGGTCTCAACTAAAGTTGCTAGCACCAGTTTAGATGAGTTAGTGCTATATTAACTTTGAGGAAGCATGGGAAAGAAAAGTAGTCCTAGAAAGGAGGAGATACCATGATCCTAACCTCATATACATTGTACATGGTTTTTTTTTTACATTGCATGTTTCATAAATGTGAGCTCTCAATAGCAGCTTATTGTGGTTGGGGAATCCCGAGCCACAGTCTCGCACTGATTTGTTAAATAGCATATTAATTCATCTTAAACCTAAGACCTCGACTTGTCACTCGGCTCTGGTGGTCAGAGAGCTGCCTGCTCCCTACCCAAGTCCGGGTCGTGTTTCTTCCATCCTCTCTCATTGCAGCCACAGCCGGCTTACATGCTAACAAGACTTATCTGCAGCTGCTTGGTTAAAACTGTTATGAACCAGAAGTGGAAGGATGAGCCACCAAGCTCTGGTGGCAGAAATGGGTCAGAGAAGAGAAAGGGATGCCAAGGGCTTAGAACAGAGACTAGAAGGAGCCTCGCAGCACGGCCATGAGAGCCGTCACACTTAAGAGATGACTTCAAATTTGTATGAGGAACAAGTTATAGCAAAGACAGCTTTTGATTTTCTTTTTCTGGATGAATAATGATTGTACAATTTTCTTGGTTTTCTCTTCAGACAGTTGTGGGTTGGGACTGGGTTTAAGGCATTGTTTTCAAGGAAAACTTTATAGCAATTTGTAGCTGTCAAGTTGAACAGAAATACCAGATAGTTTTTTGCTGTTCATGTTGCCTTAACTGTCAGGCAGTAACTACAGAGATAAAGTGGAGAATGGAAGGGAGGGAAGGTGGAGGGCCCTTCAGAGCAAAGGCCTAGAGGGGAGGGTGGCAGCTCTTCCAGCGTCTTCTAGCTTTTTCTAACCCCGAGAGGACTTTGCCGAGAGAACCAGCCCTTGGGAGTGAAACATTCTGCCAGCTCCTCTCTCAGCACCACTGGCCGCTTCCTTTCTTGCAAGAGAACAAGGAGCTTTCGCCTTGTCTTTGACCTTTTCCTTCTCTCTTTGAATAACCGACTCCACGGTGGTAACAAGACCTTTCCAAGGTAGGCTTGGTGGCCATGACCCAGTTCTCAGGTCAGACTTGGGCGGACAGGTTCCCGCCATGGGGGACATTATTCAGAGTGATTACAAACAGCCCTCTTGCTGATCTGTGGGACCCAGTCCAGTCTTCGTGAAGCCTTCCCGTGGTGTTCCAGGCATTTGCAGGCTCTTTCACCCGTGTCAGCCTCCTGAGTCGAGGTCAGCTTCTGAACATTTTTCTCATACCTGACCTGTCTTTGCGGGTCAGTTAAAGGAAAATCGCTTCAGATGTTCATGGGCTGGGGTTTATTGAAGAGCTCCGACTCCCAGAGGTCCTGGAGTCAGCTTCATGTGAGGTCTCTCTCACTGGCTTCCCCCGCTCTGTCCTTTCATCGTCCCCGGTAAGGAGCTTCTTCCCTTCTCTTCCTTGCCCAGCCTTTCTTTTATTTGTGGTAGTAAAGTGTTAATTAATTCATTTAGCAGATGTGTTTTGAATGTCTGCTAAGAGCAGGCTCTATTGCTGGCTCAGAGGATATAGCACTAAGCAAGATAAAAGAATAAAACCAAAGTCCTTACTGTGGCCTGCCAGGCCCTCTGATCTGCGCCGCGCTCCTGCCTCATCTCTCCATTCACTTTCTCAGCTCTGCTTCTTCACTTACTTCTGGATGTTTCTCAAGAGCACTGTCCTGCCACTGCTCCGAGGCCTTTGCACCAGCTCTTCCCTTGCTTGGAAGGCTCTTCCCCTAGAGATCAATACAGCCCACTCCTTCACCTTCCGGAGGACTTTATTTCATTGTCACATTCATACCCAAACACCTCGTCCAGAGTATGATGTAGCTGAGGTATGCGGCCGGAGTATGTGAGACCTCCGGTCATGTCTGATCACCCTTACCTGCTTTATTGTTCTCCGTTGCGTTTCCGCTGTCTGACTTAGTATACATTAGCTAGTTAGTTTATGGTCTCTCCCCCAAAGTACAGTGTCCACTCCATGAAAACAGGGACTCTGCTTTGTTCATTGCTGTATCCTCAATGCCACATATAGTACCTGGACGTGGGCCTTAATAAATATTCATTAAATGAGAACTCAGTGAGTGAAAGAATGAATGAAAAACTCAAGGTTTCTAACTTCATAGAATTTATAAACTGCTGGAGGGAGACATAGAATAAACAAACTGGATAACTACTTCATGTGATAGGGTAGTGACTCAGCGGTTGAGCCCTAGAGTCTGACTGTCAGGGTTCAAATCCCTTTTTCTTTTATTAGCAAATGCCCTGTGTCTTTGAGGGCAAATTACTTAAGCTCTCTGGGTACCATTTTCTTATCCATTAAATAATAATACCCCCACATAGGATTATTATAAGAATGAAATGAAACAACCCCTGTAAAGCACTTAGCACAGTACCTGGCATGTAGTAAGCTCTCAATAATTATTAACAGCTATTATTATTGGATCCCACTTGCCATAGTCAAGTGGAGCCTGAAGAGTTTTTCTGGCTTACCCCCATCCTGGTCTGGTGCTACTGAGACTTTTCTGTTAGGGAGCAAAGGTTAGAAGGCCCCCACCAGAAAGACTGTCTCTGGGAACAACTTTATCTGAAGATTTCTTTAAACCACAAATATCCCAGTCCTCCCTTTAAACATATATTGAACATTTCATCTGCCCAGATAGTCTCCAAACAATACATCCATTCCTTCTGGAAATAACTGTTTCCTGTTTACATATCAGCAACCAGTTAAAGATTGTGTTGATATTTTTTTACTTTTGATAGTAATTTTTAGAGTGCAAAATAATTGCTTAAGGCTGTACTTTAGAAGACATTCATAAATCTTTCTTTTGCCTTGTGATACAGAGAAAAACCATGTCAAAAGTCATTCTAACAATTTGTATTTTAATTTATGTTCTATGAGTTACCATTTAAAGAAGGGTAGTTTCTCATTGGTAAGCCTTCTTAAGAGGCTAGAGCTTTGATCTTAAATCCTGGGGAGGCTTTGCAGAAATTGGAGGTGACATTGTTGACAGGTTTGTCTGTAGCTATTCTACTGCCATTAATTAAACATACACACATGCACACATATACATACACCCTTTATTTACTCAACCCTGGATAAATGAATTGAACTTGACTTTCAGTTTTGATAGGAAGCTATGAGGGGGCCCAGGAAACATCAAAGAAACACTCTTAATCGAGTAAAACTAACTCTCAAATGACCTGGCTTGCACATTAAAGAGTTCCTGATTCCAATGCTGGTCTAGTTTGATTAACACAAAGTGTTAATTCTCCTTATGATAAGAGAAGTGCAGGGACAAATAATTTCATCCCCTCCTCACTAAGATCCAGAGAACCACAGGCTTTTTAATTTTATCCAGCTTCTAAAGTTCTCCTTTGTAAACCTGTATATGCATGTTTTCATTTCATACTGCCTACACCTTCAAGATCTCATCTTTAATATTTTAAAACTTAAATGCTCTTGCATTTTAATTTTAGATTTTTGGAATGCTCTCAGCTATCCCAAAGCTTTCTTATGTTCTTAAATCTTTAGAAATGGAGGTACAGACAGGTTAACACGTTTGATTAATCAAAAGCCAAATGATGCCCTTGCAGAGACAAATCTGAGCCTCATAGTAGGGAAGTCCATTTTCATGTCTGCTTGTGGAAGCCCACTAGACCACTCATTTGCTCCCAACAGAAATAGCCATCATGTGGCTTTTTCTGTTTATATTCTAATAGACAATAAACATAATAACTAATTAATTAGACAATATATTAGAAGGTGTTGAAGGCCATGGAGAATAAAAAAGCAATTGTGTCAGGGTTGTTTTTACATTGGGTGGTCAGGGAAGGCCTTACTGAGAAAGTGACCTGCAGAAGCTGAAGGATGAAGGTGGCACCACTGGCACAGGTGCGGGAAGAGGCAGCAATGAGTGTAAAGATTCTGAGGCAGGAGGACACCAGATGTGGGCGGAGCAGCAAGGAGGTCAGTGAGGCTGAAGGAGAGTGAGTGAGTGTAGGAAACATGGTCAGAGATTTGGGGCAGGTCATCTAGGGCCTCCTGAGACAGGTGAGACGTTGGCCTTTTCTCAGAGTGACATGGAGCATTGAGAGGGTTTTGAGCTGAGCAGTGACAGATTCAATTTACACTGACCAGGACTCTTGTGTGGCTGCTGCTAGAAGCTGGGAGACTAGTTAAGTATTGCAGTGATCGAGGCCAAAGATGGTTGTAGTTTAAGCCAGGGTGGTAGTGGCGAGAAGTGTTTGGATTCAGGATATGTCATAAAGGCAGAGCCAAAGGATTTCCTGGTGGACTGGGTGGAGAGGAGTTAGGGGTGACTGCAGACCTCGAGCCTGGACAGCTGGGCCACGGGCGCAGCCCACATGTCTCGTCTTACTGTGGGTGGTTCACACTGGTCTCCAGATTATCGGCTATCAGCCTGGTCCTGGCTATGAACCTGTAGACACTCTGGTGGCCAGAAGAAGTCCCTGTATGGTCTTTGGAGCCCTCCTTCTGAACAGATGCTACCAGTTCATTAATGAGAGAGGGCTCTGCTCACCACGTAGGCTGCTGAGTCCTTCACGACACCTTCCGACTGCCCCGGTGGCCCCAGCTTCTGGGAGAGGAACTGCAGTAGGAGTGAGTGCCATCCCAGCCTGTATCTGAGCTCTGAGTCCGACACATGTAACGGAAGAGCAGCAGAGCATGAGAAGCTAAAATTAAAGACAAAGAATAGGAAGATCAGGAAAGTTTTGGTACAAACTTCTGTGAAAAGAAAAATTTCAGAAATAGTAACATGGTATCCTTTCTTTGTAAAGCCTTCTCCCTTTTGTTTCTCTCTCAGCTTCTAGTTGGAAGAAAAAGGGTCCAATATTCCCAGAATAACCGGAGAGATTTAATGAACACACAATGTGACAAAAACAGAGATTAAGTCCCACATTTAGACCTTGAGGGCTGGCAGAAGAGGAGTGTATGGGTCACTGCAGTCAGGTCCTGGAAGGTGCTGTGGCCGTCCTAGGGGTCTCCACCACCCCACCCTAATCCTTCCTGTGCAAATAAACCAACAAGCCTATTGTGAGAGAACATGAGGACATGGTTCACTATGATGGTGGCCAAGGAGAGAGCCAAAAAAAATCCTTCTCTGTTTATTTATAGCAATCTCACTTCCCATCCTTGCCTTGTTCACATGGGGCTGAGTAAATCTTAATCTGAGTTGTTATCTCAGGAAAAGCAAAGGGTAGCTCGGGAAGCCCTCTAAACAGCAGGTGCAAGCCAGAAAGAAGAGGTGAATGGGGAGGGCGGAGGCAGTGGAAACTATCTTCGGGAGGCCAAGAAGTCCATAAGGCTGATTAGCTTGAGGAAGGCGCAGGTGGATTGGTAAGCATGTGTGCCGGGGGTGGGAGGGTGGGGCTAATGCCTAAGGGGCAAACTGGATCCCACTGGGATAGGGTGATGGGGAGCCCAGATGGACTGGCATTCAGTCAAACCAGATGGTGGGCTTTTATTTTTAAAAGGATTTGTAAATCCTAGGAACAAGGAACCATAAGGGTACTGGAGCCTTTAATGCCATTAGTAAAAGACAAAAGCATGCTCTTTAAAAATGTGAGCCCACCAATTATAGAATTTCTGTTACAAGTACCAGGACAGGCTACCAGCTTGTGAAACTCCAAGGTCTCTCTGGATTCTTCATTGACGGGGAAGGAAACTGCAGAAATTGTCAAGGCATTCTAATAGAAAGACTCTTCCTTCAGAGTTTAATGTGAATTTACTAAATGGATGTTCGGAACCAAACCAAACATGATGTGTGTACATGAAAGAGCCTTATGTATGGAGTTAGAAGAATAGCTAACAGTAGAATTAGGGATTGATCAATTACTTGGTAAGTTTTGAGTTTGTATGAGACAAATTTCAAATTTAAGCATCTATTGCTTTCCCAAGAATTGTCCCCCTGTGTCCCCCTCCCCGATTGCTGGAGAAGTCTGGATGAGTCTGGCCTCAGTGTGCCCACAGCTGCTGTCCTGGTGGCTGACACGTATGAATTCTGCTCTTCGGTCCTCCTCTCTTTGTTAGCCATAACGTGAGGGTCCAGAATTATTTCCATAACCCTTCTCCAATAGGACTTAATCCTCAAGGAGTGCAATGTGGAGTCATCACTCTGTGCTGTGTGTGGCACAGCTGTGATCTGTGCGAGCGGAGCCACGCCTTCCTTCAGTAGGGACAGCCAAGCGTGGGCGTGTCGGGTGGTGCGCTCAGGAGTCCACGAGGAATCTGCTGCCTTTGTAGCTTGTCATACCTGATTCTTCTGCTAAGAGGAGAAGCCTAATTTCATCTAAGAAATTGCAAAGAAATGTTAAAAATAAAGAGAAAGTTTTAATCAGAGTGATTCATTGTTAAATCACTCTTCTGTTTAGAATATACATAGCCCCATTTAGTAAATATCAGCAGTTCAGTATCACTTTTTGGCACTGTTTCATAAATACTTCTTTCTAAAGGGTAACTCTGTTAATCTTGTGGTTGAAAAGGAATAGAGTTGCTTTCCCGCACCATTAACTGGACGTTTTTGTGTTTGGTTTTATTTTTATCTGTGAAGGTATGGAAACCTGACAAGCCCAGACTGTGAAGAAGGGGGAAGCCAGAGCTCATCAGCGTCTAAGACGGTGATCCGGAAGTGAGTGCACCTTTTCTCTGCATCACACACTCTCAGTCAACACCTATTATCTTAAAAAAATGTAATTTAGTAGAGTGTTTTTTATTCCTTTGGAACATTGCCCTGTTTTTCCCATAATATATAAATTCGTGGAATTATTTGTTAACTATCTGACAATATTCATTTATTCATCCAGTAAAAACGTACTGAGCACCTACTGTTTGCCAGACCCTGTGCTAAAGTAAGTCAGCCCCAGCTTTTATGAAGTTTATATTTTTGTAGAGAGAGACAAAAATCTGCAGAAAAAAAAAGGAGAATGAAGTAAGGCAGCGGGGCTAGGTCCTGATGGGGAGTTCAGTCCCCCTGGGGTGCCAGGAGGGGGGCTTTTTGAGCTGGTGATGTTGGAGCAGAGACTTGTGTGTGGTGCAGGGAAGGCCTTGTGAATATCCGGGCAGAGAGAATACGGAAAAGGCCCCTGAAGCAGGAACAGTGTTTGCGAACTAGTAGGCAGGTGAATGAGTCCAGAGCAGAGCGAATGAAGTGGCAGGTGCTAGGGAGGAGGTCTGTCAGGTAGTAGGGACGCCAGATCACATGGGGACCCACAGACTTTGGGGAGGATCTTGAATTTTGCTCTGGGGAAGATTTGTACCTAGAAGGTTTTGAAGAGAACCTCTGTGGCCTGATTTATATTTTTAAATGGCTCTGTTTGGAAAACAAGCCCTGACAGTGGGGGTAGGAGCAGGGGTGGAAGCCTGCTTAGAACCCTTATGAGGGTCCAGAGGAGGGAGATGGTCACATGGACTTGAATAGTAATGGTAGTGGGAGTACCATCTTCTGCAGAAATCTGGAAGGTGTTGCCAACAGGATGTGCTGATGGAGTGGCTGGGCCATATGAGAGGAAAAAGGAGGAAATGCTTCCTCTCATGGCTGTGATGGAAGCAACTGATAGAATAGAATGTCAGCTCTATGGGGCAGCAAAGACTGGGGGTGGGGAGCATGTGTCAGTAACTTCATCTGTGACACCGTACTTTTGAGGTATTCGGATGAGGATAGATTTCAGGGAGAAGTATGGTTGGAGGTATAAGTTTGGGCATCCTTAATTTGCACAAGGTATTTAAAGCTCTGGGACTGAATATGACCTCCTGGAGACAAAGGGGTTGAGGAAGAAGAGAAAGGTGCCAAGACTGAGCCTTGATTCCCTTTCAGTGTTCAGAGTTAGGGAAGTCGAGGGTCCGGCAGAGACTGGAACAGAGCAGCCAGGGGGCAGGGGAATGAGAAAGAAGATGTGTTCCAGATACAAGCACAGAAAGGGTTTCAGAGGGGAGGGACCCGCTCTGTCAGGTGCTGCCCACGCTTTGAACAGGAGGAGTCTGCAGTGTGACTGGTGCCTTTGTGATGCTTCGGCCTTTGGTTCCCTCAACAGGCACAGTTTTGATGAATGGAGGTGTTGGCCCAGAGAGGATGGAAGGAGAGGAAGTATGGATGGTGGGTTTAGCAACTCTGGGGGAATTTTGTATAAAGGGGGACAGAAAAATGGGAGTAAGGATGATCTAGGAGTAAGGGAGCATTTTTTCCTTGTGTATGTGGGTTTTTTTTTTCAACTTTTTGATAGTTTATGATGCTGATGGGATGCAGGAGACCCTGAAGAAAGGTCTGTGACACAAGGCAGCTGCCGTAGGAGTGATGCTCTGGAGTTGGGGTGCTGTACACCAGGGTGCCTGAAACCACTCGTGGTAAATCTTCATCTGGGGCCAGAAGTTCTGGGGTCTAATGCTGTGGAATTTTTAACTCCTCAGAGGCTTGACTGATAGACTCCTTTCCTCAGGAGTTGGGGATGTGAAGATTAGAAAACTGAGTATCTTTTTAACTCCTGAGTTAGGCTCCAGGTAGTTTTATAATTTCATGGGATGGGCCATAACTTTCCAGACGACCGGACACACCAGTGTATATATTTGAATACTCAGCACAAGGTGGAGTGAGTGGAGAATGTGGGGAGGCTTCTTGGAGAAGATAACTGTTGAGGTTAGCCTTGAAGGGGGTGAGGATTAAGGCGGTAGAGCCATCCGGGCAGAGGGAACAGTGGGACCAAATCAAGGAACTGTAGTGTACGTGATATTTTGGGGAACAGCACAGAACTGGTGTGGCTGCTTGACAGGGTACAGCTGGGTAAGGGGAGTCGCTGGAGCCGAGGCCTGTCATGAAGAAGCATTGTAATTTCTCACAGAAAATTTGGACTTTCCCTGGAAGGCAGTGGGTAGTCAGCTCTAAAAAGGTTTTACAGGAGGGAAACAGTGCCGTCGGGTGGGTGATTTGGGGGAATGGGTTACACTTACCGTCTTCTCATTCCAAGCGTGGTCCACGGACCAGGAGCATCAGCATCGTGTGGGAGCTTGTCAGAGATGCGGAATCTTAGGTCCCACCCCAGGCCCAGACTAGAATCTGCATTTTAACAAGATCCTCAGATGATTCTTATGTACTTTCAAGTTGGAGAATTGTAGGATTAGAGGAGTTTTGTTGTTGCTAATTTTGTTCATCCCTGGAAAACTTACTGAAATGATACATTTAAAAAAAGAACTTGATAATGAGTATTTTTAAGCATATAAAAAAGAAGAGGTACTGTAAGAACTGAGTGTCCAGCTTGTCAAATGTAACCTCGACCTGTGACCTTTTCAGAAATAAGCAAGTTGTGCTCCACATAGTCTGGATTTGAGTCAAATCTAGAGCTCCCCATCAACTAGCAGCGAACACTCTGAGGAGGGCAACAGTCTGGAAAAAAAAATACCCGGAGTTTTTCTGTTTCCCCGGGGGGTATTTTGTGGCAGTTAAAGAAAATTGATTTGTGCTCTGGATGTGAAAAATCATGCTCATTATTTTAAAGGCCTGCTGAAAAACCTCATTCAGATTTATTGTATACCAGGAACAGTAACGTGGGTGAAACTCCAGGAGAAGCTGTTTTAAAGGGCTTTACAGTTTTAAGCACATTATGAAGCCTTAACAAAGAGCTTCACATAGAACTTCCCCGAGGGGTCCATCATCTGGGGTTGATGGTCCTTTCCCAGAGCCTCACAATTAATTGGAAGAAAGTTCTTGACCCTTTTCCTCAGACTGAGTTGCCTTTAAAATTATGCCTGATGAAAAATATGCCACTTTATCTTATAATGGGTCACTCTGTCCCACCACTGCTAGAATGCCCAAATCTCCTCTCTCCGCTGACCTCTTCCTCCTTCCCATTTTCCTTTCTTCTGTCTTACTTGTCCTTTTATTATTTTTCATTTCATCTCACCGTTGTCTTTCTGCTCTCTTTTTCTAAAGTCACCCCTCTTCTGGGTCATCTCTGTGACTAGAGAGGGTCACTGCTTTGTATTTCTGAGAGGAAATCTGGGAAACACCTTTTTCATTTCATATGTAACATATTGAAAGTTCCTTGATTATCCCAGAGCTCAGGCATTTGACTTGTGGCAACAATTGGAGGCTTCCTGACGGCTAATGGGTACATAGGAGATGGCCATACAATACGACCCTCCTCAAGGGGTGACTCTCCCCAGAGAACCTTTGGCAATATCTGGAGGGGTTTTGGTGTCTCAACTTGGTTGGAGGATTCTGTGGACATATAGTGGGTAGAGGGTAGAATTGCTGTAAAACATTCCACAGTGCACAGACAGCCCCCTTCCACCCCACCCACAAAGGACTAGGTGACCCTCAATGTCAATAGGGCCTAGAGGCACCCTGCTATATGATGAGGCCACTGTCCTCAAGTGAAAACTATATTTATGAATACCAAATATATGTAAAAATAGGACCATGCTTATTTAGAAGTTTATTTATTCATGTCTCTTATAATTAGGTGAACCAAATGCTGAGGTGGCCCAAGAGCCAGCCTCATGGGAGGTAATGGGCTCTGGGTCAGGAACCTGGAGAACTCGAATTTGACCTCCTCCTCCTCGATCACGCTGTCACTCACCAGTCAGATGTCCTAGTCACTTTACCCTCTCTGTTTCAGTTTCTTTACCTGAAAAATGAGTCCTTGGATACATGATCTCTGAGGCTCTTTGAAGTTTAATGATGTCCAGGAAAGAATTTATTTAGCCTTCTCTTCATCTTTTGAAAGATAAAAACGAGTAGCAGAAACAGAGATATGGTTCAAATATCACATTGAATTTTTGAGAGGTACCCTCGACTGCCTTTCCTCTGTTGGAAAGACTTTGTAACCAGTTTTGATAAAATAAGAATTAAAAATAGACTTGGTTGATTTGCTTATTAATCAGGATGTCACAATTACTCATTATGATCTTAAATAAAAAGATGAGCAAAAGCCCTGAGCTGTGGGGCAAGGAGGCAAGGAGTGCAAATGCCCATTGTTTTCCTTCACTGCGAATCTGCTCTTCTTGTGATTTCAGGTGGGAAACAGATGGCAGAAATTCAATGACATTCTAAGAAGTAAACATCCTGTTTTAGGGCAGATGCCTTCTTCACTTTTGCAGACTGGGGGTGGGGTGGAGGTGGGGAACCGCTGTTGGGTTTAACCATGAACCAAAAAAGCTCAAGTATTGTTTGGTTTTTCAATTTTTGATGTAAAGCATAGAGCAAGACTTACATCTCGTGTAGGCTCCCAAGTTCCAAGATAACAGTCTTCCTGTATTTCTCAATATGGATCTAATCAACCTTTCAGAGATTAAAAGAACATAAAAGAAGGAAAATAGAAATACAGATGAAACAGTCAAGATGAAAGATTGGTTTCTGGTGTGTTGGACCACAACTGACTAATGTTTTCCATGAATATAAAAGAGCAGATTATGCCATGACTCCCATTTGTAATCCCATTCCAGTAGTGGTGGGACAGAGTGACCCATTATAATTTGTAACAGCCTGAGTATGCCCATTTCAGGTGTTGTGCGGTATCAGGAACCTATAAAGCTACCTGGCTAAAAGAGGAATTCCTTCAATTGCAAAGAATTCAGCTTCCAAGGCTCCTAGATGTTGGAATATTTGCACAGTGATTTCTGATGTTAGTGCTAAATTGATGTATATAATAAGGTGCACCATGTTTATTTCTATAATCGCTAAACTTGTTATTACTTGGAAATCAGGAACCTCACTTCCTATGGCAGAAAAAAACATCTCTGCCCACATTCATTCTACCTATGCCCTTTTGCTCCTTCTGCTGACATTTTTACATGAGAAAATGCTGTTTAGAATCATGAAATCTGAACCAGATGGACAAAGGAAGCTTTCTAGTACAGATTTGCTACAGTCCTGAATTGAGGAGTAAAGAGAACATAAAGAAGGGACCGAGAGCCTTTACACCACGAATTTTCATCCTCTGAAGTGGATCTGAGATTAGAATATCTATCTATAAGTTTATTTAAGGAGGTTTAAACTCCAGAAATGATACTTTTCCTTTTTCTTTAATGACTATTACAATGTAGAAATGGTTTCTATTTCCTCTTCTTTCATCACTGTTTCTTTAATCACGTGTTTTCTCATCACTTCCTTCTGTAATGCCATGTTTTGTTCTCTCGAATTCTTTACCACAGCAATGACTTCAAGTGTGGGACCTACTCTGCTTTCATCTCCACACATTCATGGGGTATGAATGTCATTCCTGTAATCTTTTCCCAGAAGTTGTAAATAGTGATACCAGATCTTAGTAAAGAGTCGTATAAATTGTAGTAATCCAGGATGTTTTTTAAAAAACACTTAAGAGAAAAGGGAGATGAGTTAATGAAAGTTGGTTGTGATTCTTTAATGCCTGGGGAACTTTACAGTGAAAAATATTAAAAAATCTTCCCAGAGAGTTTGCAGTCGATATTTATTCCAGCAAATTCAAATACCCTAAGAGGGCGATTGAAATTAATCTGAGTATTATCATAAAAATGTGGAAAAGAAAGAGGGTTAAAGTACAGAGCAAAAATAAGATTTAAAGCTCCAAATTTAGAGAATTAAAGGCTATAATTGAAAGGACTATTTTTAAAAAGTAAAATCAAAATGAAAGAAGAAATGGACTAATAATATGCTATAGAGGAGAGCCTTGTATTGTCTAAAGAAAATTAGAAATTAGATTTTCAAAAGCCATTGAAATCTTGAATCAAAACTGTACATTTAAAGGAGAAGTTTAGGCTCCCAAGCAGAAGTTACTTTCTAATGATTAAGAAATTAGCATGGACACGCAGCAACTGAGAACGAAGAGAAATCAGTCCCCTGAGACTCTCTCGGGTTTTCTGTGTGTTAGAGAAAAGCAGATTGACATCCTAGCCAGACTCTGGCATGTGATTCATCCTGTGGTCTCACAGAGAATGAAAATGATAACACCACCATCACCATCCCAGCAGCCACTGGGCACAGTCTGCAGTGTGCGTATTGGAGGGATGCATCCCGTTTCTTTTACCATCACAGATATACTGTGAGATATTGTCCTCCTCTAATAGGTGTGTGAACTGAGGCTTCAGAAAAGTTGTGTAGCTTTTACTAAGATCAGTTAGCTGGTTAAGTTAGAGGTCTGGTATTTGACCTCAGGTCCAACTGATACCAAGACTTGGGCTTCTCACCATTTTGCTCTTGGACCTGCCGTTTCAAAGAGAGCGTTGGGAGCTCGGGTGCTCCTGACCCCCGTGACTCTGTTTGCCTGAACCGCCCCAGTAGGGCTGCAGGCAGACATATGTGAAGAACGAGACTATTATCACTGTTGCCCTAATGTTTTAGCAGGATATTGTTAGCATTCTGAGATCCTTTAATTTGGGATTATTTCCTTTATTCCGTGTTATTTTGCCTTGCTTTCTTACTGAAAGCACACCCTAAGCAAGGTTCCCGAACAGCTGTTTGGAATGTGGAAGTTATTCTTGTTTCCTGGAGAAGGAGACCAGATTGGCCAGGCCCATTGATCTGTGGGCTGCTTCCTGCTCTTGGGGCCTTGGAGCATCTGTCACTGCCAACAGAAACTCCCCTCGAATGGAGAAAACTGTAGAGGGCTTCAGCAACGATTCCATCAGAAGCCTATGTATAACATAAAAACCCTCTCAGACTGTGAGGAATGAGAGAAGAAAAGTTGCTGAGGTCCCTGAAGAATAGTTTCAGTGAGGGGCAGTGTCCCTTTCTAGTAATAAGAGCTGGAATTTATTGACTGCTTAGCAGAACTATATATAGCTCCTGTGTTAAGTACCCTGTATCCTTTTAATTTTCTCATAATAACTCTATGTGTTATTATTCCTGTTTTAGAGATGAGGAGTCTAAGACAGATCAAGGAGCACGTCCTAGGCCATGCAGTGAATAAGTGGAGAGCTGGGGTTTACCGCAGGCCTTGACCGCTGTGCTCGGTGGCCTCTACTTCTCTCCCCGTGATAATGGGGATAATATTCCTCTTAAGGACTTAGGCTGGACCCTCTTGTTCATCCTTTTTTTTTTTATAATTAAGATTTTTTTGTACAACAGTTTTAGATTTCTATAAAAATGGAGCAGATAGTACAAAGAGTTCCCAATACCTCCCTCACAGTTTCCCCTATTATTAACTTCTTATATTAGCATAGTACACGTTATAATTAATGAACCAGTATCAATCCATTATTAACTAAAACCCATAGTTTATTCAGATTTCCTTACTTTTACCTCATGTCCTTTCTCTGTCCTGGTATCCCCTGCAGGAGGCCACATACCTTTAGGTGTCATGTCACCCTAGGCTCCTTTTAGCTGTGACAATTTCTCAAACTTTTCTTGTTTTTGCCTTTAGTCCTTAATCTTATAGACTACAATTCTTGTTTTTTTTAAATAACGCAAGTTAGCTTTTTTTTTTTTTTTTGGAAACCACTAATGTGCAAGGGATTATTTTAAATTCTTTATATATATTATTTCTTTTAAGCCTCACAACTCTATGAGGAGAGAATCTCTTATTCTACCCATTTTACAGATGAGGAGCTGGGGCATAGCAAGGGTAGGTTGCAGCTAGGAAGTCGAAAACTGGGAACCCAGTTAGCCTGACTCCAGAGACTGTTTAGCCACGTTGGTTATGCTGTTTATGAAAAATGGGCATTCAGGAACCCTCTTCCTTTTCTTCCTTTTCTAATGGAATGCAGTCACTGACTTAGTGAGTGAGGTTTGCTGATATGGTGTTAAGTCTGTGCACAATAATTCTCTTCAGTTTCTGCTAATTGACCTTCCGACTCCAGGGCCTGTATACATCTGGTCTGGGAATGAAAGACAGGTGTGACAACACTCTCGGCTTTGGGCTCATCTCCCCCTCCTCTCGGCCCCTTCCCACCCCCACTGACCCTGTACCTCTGTGTGTCCTTCCTATCACAGTCTTTTCCTTCCTCTTCCTGCCTTGGCGTTTTCTCTTCTTTAACTGCCCTGTGGCCCCTCCCTGGCTCCTGTGCCCTGTGCTTGCTTCTGGGGCTCAGCTCTGACTCTGGCTTTGTTTGCATTAATTTCTTGGACCTCTTTTACTCTTTCATATTCCCTCTCTGTGTTCATTGCTGGTACCAAAATGTACAATGTACAAGAAAGTATTGCAAGATGACCTTGACAAGCCCACAGAATAATGTTTCCATCCTTTCCTGGCTTTTTTCAGAAAAAATAGGGGAAAAAAAGTCTCTGTACCTTCCTTTGTTCTTTCTCGTCAGGAAAACCATCTATCCGGAGGCCTCATAGGCAGTCTCTATCTGGTAACCTTCTGTGGCAGAGAGGAAACCCTGTCTGTGACCAGGGGAACCAGGTGCAGGGCCCGGGCCAGAGCCGGTGCCTCTCTCCCTGCGGGCAAAGTGCTTTGGCCCCCAGCCTCAGGGCTTGGCAGGCCCGCATGCCATGTGGCTTCAAAGGCCCCCCCCTCCGCAGAGACCTTCTTACCTTTCCATTATTTACATTAGGAAAAGATCCAGTTCCTGGAGAATATCCTAGAATAGAAAAACATTTTCTGCTTTTGAAAAATGGTTTCATGTCTTATCTTCTTCTGATGAATAAGGAATAGTAAATTATCTCGAATAGATATCCGGAGAGAGGAAATAATTCAAAATGTACAGAATTACTCTTTTTGTCATAGTAATCCCTTCTTGGCTTGGAGGCTACACACCATGGGAGAGATGACTTCATACCTCAAAAACTTTGCATTAAACCTTTTACCGATTCTAGAATATTTTACTACCTCTGGGATTTTAATATGATTTAATACATTTACCTTAAAATCCCTGAATGTATTAAAAAGCTGTGGCTTGAGCATAATAGCAGGCTAAATGCTCGCCTCAGTCAGCCCTTTCTTTGTACTGCATGCCTGAAGGTCCCCAAGGGTGATGAGAAGTTGTGTATTATCTCCTTGTACCTCTCTGCTAAGGCACCTGTCTAATATCTCCCAACCAGATATTATTAAGTGTGATTTCTGTTTGGCTGAGAAATTAAATGAGTACAGCAAATCTCACCATGCCCCAGTCCTCCCCTCTCTTCCTGTTCTTTAACAGGTCTTCTTTTCATCCCTCGGAAATGTTTTGTTCTCTCACTTTAGGGCCTTTGCTTACACTGTTGCCCCAGAGCCAACTCTTCCATAGCCGGAAGATCTCATCTGTGACATGATTTCCGCAGGGAGACCCTTCCTGAAGCCCTGACCAGATTTGCTCTTTCTGAAGGCAGATGCTTCTGTTAAGACCCTACACTCCCCTGTTGTGGCTTTCACATCACATAAATAGTTTTTACGAATGTGGAAAATAAAGGGCACTCAACAAATATTTGTTTAATTAGTGAATTAATTCTCGCAGGGGTCTTTTTTCTTAGAAGGAAAAGTCTTAGGAGCTGCATCAGTGAGTTCCAAGCCCTGACATTTGATCATATGCCTTCCTTCCCCTACCGTCCATTGCAGTAGGTTGGAAAAGGTTCATGTACTACAAAGTTTTGCACATGGCCAAGAATGCCTGAGGTAGAAAAGCAATCCTTGTTGTCTCCTCCGCTATCAAGTTTGGGCCCCTGCCCCCTGGCCACCCAACATACTTACTCAGGGACTGAGGAGTTTTCCTCTGTAACCCACCAATGATTACTTTGGAAGAGCAGGTCATGTACTGGTTTCTCTCCATGCTAAGTTTAGGTTATAACCTCACCATCTTAATCTTCCCATTTGGTTTCACAAATTACTTCTTTGGTCTTCACAAGTCTTCAGCAAGCTTGTCTTGCAGTTTGTATTACAATTTGGTGTCCCTGAATTGATACGTCCTGAGGACGACACCTCATGGGTGTGTGTGGTTTGTTCACAGGGCTGTCTTCCTCCTGCAGGCCTGGAGGCACACGTGCTGTAGCTCAGTTTGTGTTCTTGGCCATTCTTTCTAATATAGGTGGCAAATTTGAGCTAATTTCTGAAGTGCAGATTGATTTTCACTGAGCTATTTTACCTTTTCCAATCCCTTTCTTTTATGACTTAGAATTTATCTTTAAGACTGCTTACAGTTGTTTTTCTTTTCAGAGATCTCGAAATGTCCTTATTGAGTTTATGTCCTTTGAAATCACAACTGGCCAGTATCAGGTAGCTGAAGGCAGATATTACTATGCCTGTGCTCCAGATGGGGTTCAGTGGAGTTAGGTGACCTCTCCACTGCCTTAAGCCATAGGGTGTAGCTCAATGGGAATCAGGCTTTCTGGCTCCAGCCTCCTTTCTTGTTCGGTGCACAGAGCCAAGTAGCTTCTCTAGTTTAACAGTCACATCTTTCCTGTACGTTTGTGACTTTAAACCAGGATTTCACTTCAGTATTAAAGTTTGTTATATCCCCCCAGTTAACCAGTTCTGGCTAGTGTGTAAGTCAGATCTCAGGAGTGGAGCCAGGAAGGGTAAGATGGAAAAGCCCCTGGCCGGGTAATCCTGTTGCCTGTGTCATGTTTGTGATATTGCTTTCCTTGTTGAAATCTTAAAAGTTTCACAAGACAAAAGTCTATCAAGCGCGGAAAGTTTCTTCCCAGGACTGGCAAACTTACAACTATTATGATCTTTGGGCACCTGTCCAGGCCCTTCCAGAAAGCCTCCCTCCCTGGCATGCTGGAAACACTGAGGCCAGGAGGACAGGGGTTGGCCCGTGTTGTATTGTTCTGTGTGTGTATGTCTTTCTCTTCTTCTCTTCTTCTCCTTCCTCTCCCTTCTTTCCTCTTTGGTGTGAAAATGATTTTCCTAGCTAATTCAGTGTCTGGGTTTGTAGTGAACCTTTAAAGCCCTCTTAGTTAGCCTAAGCTGCAGGAAGGGCCCTGTCATGAAGGATAAAATGAGAAGTGACCAGTGCTGGTTAAAAAAATCAGACTGAGGACAGAACGCACGCCTAAAAGTAAGACCAATCTGGCCTGAGGTCCCTCCTCAGAACTCCTCCTGACCTCCAAAGCTCGAACTTCCCATGAAAGCAAGTTCTGTATAATACGCCCTATAGAAATACACAAGTACACAAGAGATGTAAACAAGGATGCACATTTTGCAATTGTTTGTAATTGTGAGAACCTGAAAATAACCGAGATTCTTCTACACTAGTAAGAATACTTATATTGATTGTGGAGTGTCCATGCAATGGAAAACTGTCACCATGAGAAATGGTGAGGTGGACCTACAGGTAGTGGATGGAAAGGTGTCTAAACATATTCTTCAGTGGGTAAAAAATCCATGTTGGTTTATTATATACATATCTATTTACATATATATATATATATATATACACATATCCATAAAAAAGTCTAGAAGGATATACTCCAAAGTGTTAACAGAAGGTTATTAGATAGAATGGGATTAGAAGGAATAACAGGGGGAGTAGATATTTTGCTGTTTTAGATTATACACATTTGTAATACCTACTTTATTTTGCAATAAATAATCAGTTTTATAATTTTAAAACTAATAATTATGGGGCATAGAGGAGTAAATGTTATATTAATATCTTTTAATATCTGTAATTTGGAATTTCTGCCTGGGTTTTCTTTCACATTATGAAACTCAGGGGCCATCAGAGCCTTTGGGTTGCTGGTCTTGTTGTTAGATAGATGCTTTTTTGGATTTTTATTGTATGATATGAATTATCATCCCTCCATATGTATTTTCTATCAGTATCATTAGAAGAGTATTCTCTCCCTGAAATGTTAAGAAATATTAAATATGTAGTAGCATTAAATTAATTCAACATTCATTTGAGAAGTGCAAAACTATATGCAAATGTCAGGTTTTCCTGTGTTCTAGCTTGTTGCCCCACCTGTGTGCCTGCACCAGTTCTAGGCTCCATGCTGGCCACAGAAGGAGAGAAATTATTCGTAGAAAAAGTCATATTCCTTATACAAATGAAATCTTAGAATACTGCTTCATCATTTTCTTCTTCAATTCATGATACTTGTTTTTGGTGCAGAAAGGAGAAATAATGAATGTAAATGTGGGCTCCAAAAAAGTAGTAGAAGTCCATCAGTTTGGAGAGGCGGGGTGTTAGAGTTTCAACATATGAATTGGGGTGGGGAGCACAAGCATTCATACATAACAGGTGATGTAACAAATGAATAATGAAAGTCCACTAGAAAGAAGTCAGTAATTTCATTTTACTTATGTTTTCAATTAATCTCAGAGCCCAGATTAATATCTTCTAGCTTTCTGGAAGGGAAAGAAATTTTTGTTTAAATCTTTAGTCCAGATTAAACAAAAAGATAGAGAATATTGAATTATGTCTGTGGTTTTAAATTCCAGCTTTTATTTGATGGTGT
Organism: Manis javanica; assembly: GCF_040802235.1. Lineage (NCBI taxonomy): Eukaryota > Metazoa > Chordata > Mammalia > Pholidota > Manidae > Manis > Manis javanica. Next base: position 91,682,700 of record NC_133166.1, read on the forward strand.
TATATCATCTGCTTCCGGGGTAGATAAGTGGATATTATACTTCCAAATGCCTTCATGTCACATTAGTGAAGCAATGGTATCCACAGCAGTGAAAACAGTTAATACATTTATTTTCCTTCTGTTTGTATTTCAATTCCCAAAGTTGTATTAAATTGCCTTTACTTGTATTTATGCCTGGACCATAGCCCAGCTTCCTGGTGAGAAATTGGAGCATGTGAAATTTCATGCCCAGCCTGCAGTTTCACCTGTATAGATTATATCTTTTAATCTCTTTACAGTTTGTTAACTAAGTAAACAATTTGAAGTATAATTAGATGATAATTTAAAAATTTGCTCAAAATTTTTTTCAGATTAAAAATTTTGGTCAGTGAGGTCTTTAGCTAAAATGAAGTATCACGTTGCTGTCAATAAAATATGGATTGATGAATTTTATTTATAGTCCTTGTCATCTTCCCCAGCCATCATCAGGCATACCCCTTAGCTCTGGACATGGCTGGGCATTAAAGAGGAAAATGCCATCTTTTCCGTGGGACACAGTCCAGCCTGTCTTCTCTGAATAGCCTAAAGACAGCATGCTTATGGTATTAGTATGTCTGTCTGTCTGTGCCCTGGACCTGTTTCACCTGAAGTGGGCTCTGCTGAATATCAGAGGAAGTCACCTTCACACTGGCTTTGCCTATGAAATTTTTCTCCTTTAGCTTTCAAAGACCTAGCTTCTCTACCCATACTGTTTCTCTCACTTGAAACATATTTCCCTCTAGTAATCTGAGAGAAAAAGGATAGTTTGGTAAGGACATTTTTGGTGTTTAATGCTAAAACCCCCATGATCTTTGGAAAATTATGAATTTATATTTTCCAAACCTAGACACCTCCTTTCATCAGTTTCTATCAGAAACTAACTGGACTACTGTCAGTTATTTCCTAAAATGTTAGTATAGTAGATTTTTTGGTCTTTGATATGAATGAATACAGAATTAGAAACATACAATCTCTTTGTGTGCAGATTGCTTTGAAGTTGCTTCAAGATAGTATTACTAAGTCTTGCCTGCATGTCTTTTTCTTCCCTGAATGGGTTTTTCCCAAGTTTGTGATTTTTTTTTTTTTTTAACTTACCGGTCTTTCTCCTGCTCCCCAGCCACCACGTAAAATAATAAAATGTAGTCAGCTTGTTTTCAAGTGTTTTAACTTCACTGATGTTGCCAGGAACTGTTGGATGAGTGACCTATTGACCACCGGCCCAAATTGTCCCAGGGCTGGGGTAGGCCTCAGTGTCCAGGTTTGCCTTGAGTCCCCACAGCAGTTGGGTGCACTGACTCTCCATGTCTCCCTGTTAGTGCGATTGCCTCCATCCTGAGGGCCTGGCTTGACCAGTGCGCGGAGGACTTCCGGGAGCCCCCTCACTTCCCTTGCTTACAAAAACTGCTGGATTATCTCAAACGGATGATGCCTGGCTCTGACCCAGAGAGAAGAGCACAAAATCTTCTTGAGCAGTTTCACAAGCAGGAAGTGGAAACTGACAGTAAGTATTCGTCTGATTCCAGGGCAAATGTGAGATTCTGGTTCCTCAAAACCCCTGTTGAGGAAATGTTCCCCCTCTCCTTGATGAATGACCTGGATTTCCCTCAGAAAGGCAGCTCCTTGGAGGATGGGTGGTGGGTGTAAAATTCTAAAGGTTATTGAAGTGCTGGTTACAGAGCTTAGAGTTTTAGAGCAAAGAAGGGACTTCGAAGCCCACCTAGTTTGGCTCCCTCGTTTTATAAATGAAGAATCTGTGGCTCAGAGAAGTAAAACAATTTCTGAGGGTTTCTTCTACCATTTGCCTTCCCTCGTCAAAATACCTTCAGCCAGAAAATAGCACTGTCATTTTGCATCTTTGATGAGCTCAGCAAAGGAAGTTTCTGTGGCTGTTTTTTCCTATTGGAGGAATTTTTTTCCCACCCATTTTGGAGACAAAGGAAGAACCTCCACTGCCGGCTGTGGGCTGCTTGGAGCTATCAGGCTTTAGCCTAAGTCAGAGAGAGGTGAGGATGGGCTTTCAGCGTGACGTTTCAGCCCTTCCCTGGCGTGCTGGGTGATGGTTGTCATGGTGGCTGACCCACTTGGAGCTTTTGACAGGCATTTCCCAGAAGTGACGCCCAATTTCCTCAGAGAGGGACAGGAAATGGTTCCTCAGCACTGATAAGGGAAGCTGCATCAGCGCCAAAGGAAATAACCCTACATTCCAAACAGTACCTGTTGACTTTTTTTATGCATGGGGGACCAGAGAAGGGGAAATGCAATCGCATCACTAGAAGCTGACTGCCAAGGACTCTCAGATGACTTCATCCGCTGGGAATGCTTGAATGTCAGGGGCGCTGCTCCAGCGGCTGGACCTCAGCTCCCTTCAGGGCCTCCCCGCCTGCCTTTGTGCTGCAATGGAAGGCAGCTGTGTTGGAGCCTGGCTCTCCCCACCGGGGCTGCCCCTGGCTCCAGGCCTAATTAGGGAACCGGTGCGACCAGTCGTCCATTGTTCCCAGCCCAGGGACGGGACGCAGAGCTTATTGGCAGGCTGTAGCAGGAAGAGGGAGATTGCCTGACTTTGGAAAGATTTTTAGGCAATATCTAAGAATGAATTTGTTGTGAGTTTGGAAAACTTTAATCAAAAGAGCTCTAAACTCTTGTTTTTAGGTACAGGAATTGTTACTGAAAAGGATTTTTAGGAGCCTGGTTCACATGTGCTTATTTTACCCAATTTCTACTGACAAAAGCAACAAGCTTTTTCATGTTTTTCAAAAGTGTAATTTTGCTTCAAGTTTTTACTGGAAGAGAGTCAAAGTGGAAACAGTGAAGGCACGGACTGGGCCCCAGAGAGAAAAGACCATGTCATCTTCATGCACAGCAACGTCCGAGGCACATGATGAGCTGCTGGAAGTGGTTGTTGAGTGCATGAAAAGGTCAGGCCGCACTGCATGCTCTCCTTGGCTGAAGTGGCTCAGCCTCTGCACTGCAGACCAACAGGGATAGATTTACATAGCGGCCAGAAAGAGGATGGGAGGCCCATTCAGAACCTTTGTTTGGGATTTCAGTTTTCTTATTCCTGCACTACATGAGAGAGTACCGGGAGCCGTTGCAGGAGAAGCGGCGAAGGCATGGGGCTTAGCTTTCTCCAGCCGGCGCCTGTGTGTTCCCTGACCGTGAGGCAGGCTGGCCTCCCCTCCTGCCTTCTCGGGTCATAACCCAACCCAGTTCACATCAGACCTTATCCTTAAGTCCCGTACCTGTCAGCAGAGCACGTTCCCCCTTGGTGCCCCCACAGGGGTGAAGTGGGCCCACCCTCCACACCCCCTTTCCCTTAGAAAGCTAAGAAAAGGTACTACATCCAAGATGCCTAAGAGCCTTTTATTCTACAAAGAAAGAAAAGCCTTAAAACATAAACATTCTGGGGGAGTAGGAACACACCGATTCAAATTCCTGCTAAGATATAAATGAATTCAACTCGGTCTCTTCCTGGAGAACAGATTTAACAGACAGGAGAGCAAGAAGTGTGAAGGGGATGAGGCTGGGAAACAACCTAAGAATTGGGGGAGGTTTCCAGGGCTGAGGCAGGGCAGCTAAGTCAAAGTTCACCCAATTCCACATCTTTCCAAGTGGAGTCAGAGGCCCTGTCCTTGTGCAGAGCCCTCAGCTTTTGGTTTGAGTGTAGTGGTTTTTTTCTCACTTCTTCCATCTCTGTCTTGTGTCACTTGCTAGTTGATGATCTTATGCATTTGAGGCTCATTTGAGTTCGGCTTAAGGCTCTTCTGTTTCATACACATGTCACAATAGGTGGAAGCTGGGAGCTGCTCCAAACATTTTGAGGATTCTAAGGACTTTCTGCGAGTTCTGAGAATTTTATCAGTATTTATGGTACCCAAACGGCCCATTCTACTCCACAAAGCCTGGCCTGCCTTGATGCCCAGTCCTTCCAGCTTCTGGTTATAAATAGTTAGAAATTAAGAATTGCCTAGTTGGGGTTTAGGAAGTAGATTACTCCTTGAGCTGACAGGATTTGAGGCTCCCTGAATGTAGCCCCGCTTTGCTTCTCTGGACTTTGCCTACCCTGGCTTTGTCCTAGGCCAAGGGGCCAGTGGTTTGTCAAGGTGACGACATGAGACCTCTGAACTTCTAAAAGAGTCTACGAGTAAGCAGAGATTGGGAAGACCTCCATTTCAGTCAGATTTATTGGGCTTCCTCTTCTCTCCCATTGGTTTCCTGAAGGATCAGCCCTCTTCTTAAATAAAAGAAGTTCAATCTGACTCTAGAAGCAAGGTCATATACAGTGGCATCAAATTACCAATTTGCTTCTATCTGTGAACAGATGGGTTTCCCAGCAACATCTCCTTCAGCCTGGAAGAGGAAGAGGAGGAGGAGGGTGGGGAGTCTGTGGAGTTCACGTGCTTCTCGGAAGATCTCGTGGCAGAGCAGCTGACCTACATGGACGCGGTACGTCTTCTCCTCCGGCCCCAGATGAGCTTCTGCTTAAAATGTGGGGACTGACCGTGCTGGTGGTCTGGGGAGGGCAGTGGGGTAATGGGATTTAAGTCTTCTCGAATCCTTGAGAGAGGCTGTGCCTGTAAATGCAGAGTGAAGGTGTAACTTGGAGCAATCATCTGAATAATTCGGGCCTAAACTCTTCTCGCAAATTCTCAGTGAATACTTGGTGCTCAATATACCAAGGGAAATAAGAATTCTAATCATAGTGAAACAAAATCTACCCTGTTGGCGGCTATTTCTCTCCTTTTAGACTCATAAATATTTCAAGATCTGAACAGTTGATTTGGAGGATTATAAAGGGGGTCAAAGTATAAATTAAGGTAAAAGAAATTCACTGAATCCACAGGTGGCTGTATCTGGCAGCTCATTTCCATGTGTGCTTCCTGTACTTCTGAAGTTTGAGTATTTTTGTTAGCTGTGCATATTTGATTATGTCAGTCACATTCGATAGCTCAGTATTAGCTGGTAAATACCAACTAAAGAAAAGGGGGCTATTATTAATGATCACAATGATTTTGACCCTTAGCACTTGCCACTTTGGAGAAAGCGACATAACAAGTAACAGAGTTTCCATCTAGTGAGTCAGCAAATAAACTACCAAGAAGTAAATCAAATAGTCTATGTACAGTAAGCCCTGGCGTTATGTTTTACCCAAACCTTTACATCTTTTGTTTGAATTATTGTACAAATGAGAATTGGGTTTGTTCAATGAATTTATTGTTGTTGCATGGATGATAGCATAACAGAAAGATGGAAAATGTCACTCATTGACTTTAGGCTTTAAATTCCTGAAAACCAGGCTTTAAATTTACCCTTTCTTCCTTTTACTGTTCAACATTGAATAGTTTTTGCCTTTTATATGCTTCTTAGTTTGTTCATTTTAAAATAATGTGAGAGCATGACATAGATGACCATAGCATATACTCCTGTGAACCGCCAAGCATTCATACACATTACACACAATTCATGACCGTGAGTGCCCAGAATGTACCCTGCATATGATTTTGATGTCAAAATAATCAGAATCACTTCTTTTTGATTAGTAGTGTAGATTTTTTACCTGTCCTTCCCTCCAAGACAGAAAAGTCAAAATGTTTTTGGCCACTGAAGTTTTCTTCTGGTCATTGTGTACCATTTGTTCAGTTGAGCAGATTTAGAAAGAACACGTGGGCTCTTCTGATCAGTTAGTACATTAATTAATTATTTGCTTTTGTCTGTGGAAATGGACACCAGGAGGCAAATCAAGTAGCAAAGGGTTACTTATCCATAAAATACCAGTTTACAGATGACCCAGATGACGTGCTTTGCCGTATGGAATGTCTGTGTTGTGCTTAAAGTCAATTCCTCTTTTGTTCTAGCAACTCTTCAAGAGAGTAGTGCCTCACCACTGCCTGGGCTGCATTTGGTCTCAAAGGGATAAGAAAGAAAACAAACATTTGGCTCCTACGATCCGTGCTACCATCTCTCAGTTTAACACCCTCACCAAATGCGTTGTCAGCACCATCCTGGGGGGCAAAGAACTCAAAACTCAGCAGAGAGCCAAAGTCATCGAGAAGTGGATTAACATTGCTCATGTAATTGTCTTTTAAAAAATATTCTTTATGTTCAGTAGATACTGGAGGCTACACCATCACTCTAATGGTTGAAGACTGTATACGAGTGCCCATTGGGTTTCTCTTGCTGTTAACTGTTTTTCCAAAGTAAAGAAAAATGTTAGCCTTCCTAACTTGGGAGCTTTTTAAATTTTTTTCCTCTTTAAAAACAATTGGTCCCTCATTCACTTCTTTCTGCTTGTGGGCTCCCACACCACTTCTTCTTCAGGGTGAGACATTCCGTCTGCTTTTTTCTTTGTAGTCATAGGCCGACTCTTGGTTCTGCCCCTTGTACAGTAAATACGAACTGATGGGCTAGGTGACAGACAGACTGCTCTTTGACTCGGTCCGGCTATCCATGTGCCCTTCCAGTACCTGGAAGCATTATATCTTCTGCTGATTTGAAGAGCCAGTATCTTCTCAGAATCCTGAATCTCTTTTCTAGGGTACAGAGATAATAGATTTCACATTAATCTGGGGTTTTTCTGAGGGCCTTCTATCTAAAGTTTGAGGGACAGAGGCTATCCTAAGCCTGAATTGCATTCTGCTGAGTGTCAGTCTAGTCTCTGGCATCCGGTGCTTACAGGCCATGTGACCTTCATTTATCAGCGTATTATTGCATGACTGAGAAAAGGTGAACAGTATTCAGGCAGTAGGTCACCGATATTTCATGAGCTCCTAAATGCCTCTGTAAGCTCCAATTTTATGTACTTTGAGGGTATAGATAGGATGAACACAGTTAATTTGGTTCTGCAGGAGCCTGTAGTCAAACAAGGAAGCTAAGATAACGTACGGGAATTATCTCAGCCTAGGCAGAGGAAGAGCCCAGCGCGTGAGGTGAGCGCTGTAGAAGTGGATGAGAGAGCGACGCCTCTGGCTGTGCTCATCAGCGAAGGTTTCACGGGTAGGATGACACTGGAATTTAGCTTTGAATAACAGATAGGTGCTTTGGTATTTGAAGATTGGGCAAGATTTTTTTTTCCTAGGCAGAAGAAGTTATATCAGCAAAAGCTATGTGATTAATGATTTTGAAAAATAATTATTACATAAATATCCTATGAGTCCACGTTCTGGACTATATGAGTCAACCCTCAACCATGACACATTTTGCCTTTCTATCCCAATATTTCTTTTTTCACTAAGCCTCTATCTGTAGGCCCTAATGCTTAAACTTAAACATTCTTTGTTTCACATTCTCTTTTGTTGTCTTTGATTAGAAAGCAAGGCCAAAATCATGCCAAAGAATTTGCCATATTTTGAGTTTTTAGGTGGTCTGTTGCTACAGACTTTTTAGTGCATGAAAAATGTAAGAAACAAAGAATATCATATACATCTTAGATTTCTCCTATCCCGAATTGAGCCTTTCTCTCAAATGAGAGCTACAAAGTAGAACCTAATAGTGTATGATAGAGCATGGAACTTCTCTGTCTTTTTAGAATGATGAAATATTTTTTTGCTAAAAGTACCATAGCCTTTTGTCCATTCAACTATTTAGAAAATCTATAACAAGAATACAGCAACTGTATGTTATGATGGTGTAGCTCAAACAATGACTTTTGGTCCAAATTAAATATAATTTGTGCATTTATGTGATTATAAGAAATATAAGTTGAATGATTAGAAGAATATTCCAAATCTCACAGCGGGTACTTAAAAGCCAAGGGTCCTTTCTCTTGGTGATGTAGTTTCCTAATGTTGAGCATGTTGTGCCCCTTGAAATTGTATAGAGTAACATAATAAAATAATGAAACTCACAGGTGCTTTCCTGCCAAGATTTATTTTATTTTTCCTCCATTAATCACAGTCAATTTCTAGTGAGAGGATGTTTGAAAAATGATAATTTACATACAGAAAATATTTCTGACCTAATATGACAGTATTTTCTTGGACTGGCCTTTCTGCTACATTTTTACTTGCTTCACATCTCCTGGAAGATGCCTCCCTTTCTAGAAATGAGGCCAGATGCCTTTTGTCCTCCTTTAAACTCTTAGCTTAAGCCTCTTTCTGAGTGATGTGTTCCATATGTTTATTACAATTTGCATGACATATCTTTGCCCGACTTCCTTTATGTATTGCAAGTTTCCTGATTTTAAAAGATGACTTTTGGATTCTGAACCTTTGTTGAACCATGCTGTCTCTCATGTGCTTGTGCTTCCAAACTGTCATTCAGAGCTAGCTAGCTCATGCTCTCTTTCCTCCTTTATTTTTAAGTAAGGGGAGGGCATTGAGATCTTTAAAGAGTGGGCAAGACTTTTGAAACATATTTTGGCATTTATTCTAAGAAAAAAACGTTTGCAGGTTTGTTTGGCATAGTTTTAAGCAACCAGATTTTGGCATGCTAAGGCAGAGAATGCTGTTTTTCCTACCTACTCAGGATTAGCATTACTTCGTAAAATGATCTTTTAAGCAATGCATGTTTGTGCCTAACTCTGGGACCTCTTGCCCCAAATATTCTGTACGAAGCCAAGCCCATGCTCACACAGTGTCCTCAATTGTCAACAGTGGATGGATTATACTCCCAAATGCCTGTATTTGAAGCATCTTCTTTGATGTAAGTCATAGTCCACTCCCCCCATGTTGCCAAGAGCGGGACCCTCTCCCTGACTATTTTTCTGTCCTTGCCATCCATTCAGCAGGACATTGACTCCTAGGTCACTGGCTGCTGGTCTTGTAGACTCTATATGGTAGCTTAAGTTTCAGAATCAGAGAGCCTTTCTTCTTACCCAGAAAAGGACATCCAGAATGCTTCCTGTTCTATTTTGCTTTAAAATGCTGCCAAAATGAATTTCATTTTAAAAGCCCAAGTTATTTTGGAAACACTGAAGCACCAAGGTGTTGCTGAGTGTTTATGATTGAGGCACAAGCCAATTTGAAACTAAATAAATGTGTATAAAAATATTCCCTCTTGGCTAAAAGCGTAAAAAAAGGTTCAACTTGTGGTGAATTTTTGTTGCCAAGTTATATACACCTATCTGGACAAGGGTTGGTCGTGAGACGTTCAATGCCATCTGACCTCAAAGTGGCTGCGGCTGGGTTCACTTTGTGGGTCTAAGGACTCAGTGATCTCTTGTGTGTATTTTTAGGGCATCTGTGTGTTTTCCACAGAGGAAAGTTTGCTTTCTCTAGCATAGCTCTGCAGACTCACCTCCATTCCTGTTTTTACTAGGAAAGCTGGAAACTATAAAACTGTAACAACAACGCAGAAAATATATTAAAGGGAGAAAAACAAGCATACGCTGCCAAAGTCTATAAAGTGTTTTGGTGACTGGGGTGGGAGTAAGGAGCCACTTTTTGATGTTCAGTATTTATACAGCTGTCTATTTAGTGGTAAGAATTCATAGCAGCTGTGATACCTCTAAAACAGGAAACCACCAACTCACTGTATTATTGATATTTAAATGCCTTTTATATGTGTTTTAATCACTCTCCATACAGGAATGTAGGATCCTGAAGAATTTTTCCTCCTTGAGGGCCATCATTTCGGCACTGCAGTCCAATTCCATCTATAGGTTAAAAAAGACTTGGGCTGCGGTCCCAAAGTAAGTTCCCAAGTGTCTGCTCTGCTTTCTTTGGCTGGGGTGATTAGTTGCTAAATAAATGGTGTGGGTCCTCATCTTCAAAGCTCATATTATATAACCAGAGAAACATCTCTGAAAGCTCTGTGTGTTCCAGTCAGGGTGCATTTCACACATAATCATTAATGAGTTTTGAGGCGGGGTGGCTGCAGAAATCAAACTCATTCTCAAAGTAAGCCAAAGCCAAGATTATTGGCTTTGGGGATAACTTTAAGGATGTGCTTATTATCTGGGTTTTGAGGATAAGATTGTGGAGTGATAAAGTTACAGCAATTTGCCATGACTTCAGGTTGTTTTTCAGCCTCATTCCAAAATCCTAAGCGATTCCAAGAGTGAGGGATAATGTGTGCAGATAGAACATTAGTTCTTTCTGTTCAACAAGAATCCATTTAGTTTCTGCTTCAACATTTTCAAAGCTATCTTAGTGATGTTAAATCCTGTAAGTGTTCCTTACCTAGGTGCCTGATTAAAATTATTAACTAGCTACATTCTGTATTGTTTTTGCCATATTTCTTGGTGTGACCTTTGAATCAATGGACAATTTAATGGCACTGTTTTACCATCATTCTCTCCCTCCATTTCCGGAAGTTCAGTTGTAGACCAGAGAGTTTTTCGCAAAGGAGGAAAGGGGGAATGAGGTGACAGTTCGGGTCCCTATCAGTGTAGATTTAGAGGCTGGGGAATGTGTCATGGCTACAAACTAGGCCAGCTAAATCACAAGTCTACCTAGGTTTCATCTAATCAAGAAGTCTGGCTGTATCCGGGAAGAATGTGTAAACTGTTTATAGTCTATACTGCATGTCAGGAGAGAGGCCAGCTGGCTCCCCAGGCAGGCCTGCCCTTGTGGAATTAGGGGGTTCACTCCTTAGAGTGGAGTATCTAGCTGCTCCTTTTGATCAATTCACTCAGAGCTGATTAAGCCCTAAGGGACTGACACTCTCCAAACTTGCAAGAGATCCAGACTGATCAATCAGAGTTTCATAAAGTTATGCTGAAAAATGAGTGGCAGAGTACTCAAGCTTACCAACGAGCTCATAGCCACAATCAGAGGAAAGTCTACTTGGCGGAAGTCATATTATTTATTATGTAATTCTTCAAATGATAAAGAGGAAAAATTGAACTAGATGATCAAATCACAGCTATAGAAGCACAGCCACTATAGCTCCAGATCTCACACTCTGTGTACAATGCCATTATCTACCAGTAGCACACATGACAGATAGACTTTTCAAAGGCCAGTGCAATTTTCTTGATTACCACTCTTCCCTCAGGTTCTTTCATCTCTTCATTAGTTTGAATAACCAAGGCGATTCTCTGTGTGAAAAAGAGATTAGTTGTTTGATTTTGCTCTGCATATAAATCTTACAAAAGAGATAAATCATATACAATCGCTAGACAGGCCCTGTGATGCAGTGGGAAAGCCAGGTGCATGCACACAGATTCCTCATCCTCAATAGCCAGCCCCTTATTCTTCCCCTCATCCCTGTTCCCCAAAGGGTAGCAAAAACAAAGGGATGGTCAGGTGTTAAAATGCAGCCTCACCCAATTAATTGCAGCCTTCCCTGATTGCAGTGAAAGGTAATCCTATCTTTCTTTGGTGGTTGATGAATAGAATACTATGGAAAATCACTTTGGCAGCCAAAGATTTCTTCCACAGCAAATTTGAAGCTAAAACACAAGTGAAGAAACTAGTAGACTTGTATCTTAATCTCTTGGTTAACACACAAGAAGGGCCATTCTTCCAGCTGGCTTTTTTAACAATAAACCCAAAACAAACCTCAGAGCTGCATTCTGTGCAATGTGGGTGCCTGGTTTTTTTCTTAGGTGGCTGGTTGATTGACGTTTCAGCAGGGATGCTACAAAAGTATCACAGTTCCTTAGAGAAGACACTTCCATATCAGCTTTGCGTATTTGCCCCTGCTAAATTCAAGGGGCATGGTTAGGATACCTTATTTGGTTCTCACTTCCTTTATAATCCTTTACACTAATAACTTCCAGACAACAGAGTAGACATCCATCATCCATTTATTTCTCTTTATTTAGGCCCACATGTAATTAAGTTCTTAATTATTTTTTTCCAAAATAGAAACAGCTTTAATGGTTTTCTTTATTATAAGAGTAATACTACATGCAGTGTAAAACAGGTAAGTTCTTAATAATGGCTTTCTCATGATAATGAAAATGCTGCAATATTAAATAATGGTATTGCCCCTGTTAATTCTTTGCCTGCAGGATCATCCACTCAGTGGCCCTGGAGGTGGAGTGTACTATGTACTAGACAGGGTCCAGGGCAGAGTAGGGCTCTGATATGTGAACCTCCTGACCATCATAGCCATTCTACAAAGGCATGATTAGTATTTTCATTGCACAGATAATACATTTGAAGCTCAGGAAAGTTAAAGAACTTGTCCAGGACCACTGGGGGAGTGAGCGGCAGGGTTGGGATGTGAGCCCAGCCCCCTGACTCCAGAGTCTGTCCTGATTCCACCATCTACTGTGACTCTGAGAGTGAGAACACTGGCCTGGGAGTCAGGAAATTCAGGTCCTTATACTCACAACTCTGAGCAGTCAGTACTGGAGACTCGGGCAAATCCCTGACCCTGGCATCTCCATCTCTAAAATGAGGGGGCTGGCCAGGATGATTTCTCAGGTCCCAAGGGGGCTGTGTGTATGTTGCTAAGATAGATTTTTTTTTAATTGTTGAAGGGAACATATCCCAACTGAACAACTTAATTCCCCAATTTAACAGTCCTTATTTTATGATTATAACATACATGGTTAGAAAGTAGCCCTCTCTTCATACAAATGACCGTGTCAACCTTAAAAAAAGAAGCCACCCTGCCTAGAAAAAGTCAGTGTCTTCATCATTGCACCCCCTGATCCTGAGATCAGTACCATCCTGTAGCCTAAAGTACTGAGGACAGCTGGGCCCAAGGTGTTGGGTTTTTACCAACTCTTCATTTGTTAATATTTTCTTAACCCCCTTTATAGGGACCGAATGCTGATGTTTGAAGAACTTTCAGATATTTTCTCAGACCATAATAACCATTTGACCAGCCGGGAGCTGCTGATGAAGGTGAGATGCTGGGTAGCTTGGGAGTCCATGCAAGGCCATGGAGGGCTCCTTAATTTCCTACAGTCCCATGGGAAAGCCTGCAGTGACCAGGAAGGAGAATTTTTGTTTTTTATACTGAATCGAAGAAGCTTGAGGTTGAGCATATTCAAAGTCCAGCTCCTCAGCTTCACTATTGTGCAACTGGGTTGGGAAAGTTGTGCTCACGTGTGTATTTCTTTAACAAGCTGCTCTGCAGATGCCAAGTACCAGCCCTTAGGTGGATGAGAGGCCCTGGAATCTTCCTTCTCAGCAAAACAGCTTCCAGAACAACAGAGGCCAAACCTGTATTTACATAGCCTGTATTTGGACTTAATTGTGCCATCTGTCAGTCAGCAATATTTATTGAACACCAAGTGAGTGCTGACTTCTGAACTAAAGGATAGGTAAAGGCATAGCATTAGTGTGGTTCATTTTATTTCTGCAGACATTTGCTGATTGCCTAATATTTGTAAAGTATTAAACTGACCCCTAGAAATATGAAGACGACTAATACCAGCCCTGTTTTCAAGAATTCACCTTCTAGTTGGTGGCTATAGACACTAAACAAGAATAAGAAGTAGACAAATACAAAAGAGTATATTTGCTACCATTGAGGGAAGCTCTGAACTGGGCAATTAGAAGATATGATCCTTGTCTTTAGTCTCTTTTTCTGTAAATTGGAGAAAATAATAGTATTTAGTCTACTGACCTTACAGAATTGTTTTGAAGATTGACTGAGATAAAATATTTAAAAGCACTGTGCAAATGTGAGTTGTTTTTAATATTTGGCAAAGCTATATGCATATGAAACCAAAGTATGCATAACAAATGAAAATGAATAAAGTATAAGCTGCATTTGCAAGCTTAAGGCAGACCCTTGGAGTAGGAATGAAAGTTAAATGGAGGTAAAGTTACTAAGAAAAGCCATCCAGTTGATAACTATTAGATTAGTCTTCCCTGTAGAAGCAACTGCTGTTGTCTTTCTGACTTTTCTCCTCCAAAGTCCTGCTCTTCTGTCAGGTCTCAGTGCAGAGTCCCCTTCATTTGGAGGCCTTCCTTGACACTCTCAGGTCTGACTGACTGCCTTCCCATGTGCTCCGGGAGAAGCCTAACATTGCCCTGTCCCAGCTCTGAGCATATGTTCTAGGAATTGCTGGGTACTTAAACCATCTCCCTACTGGCTTGTAAGCCTCCTGCAGGCAGACTGCGTTTATCTTTTACACTGATACTTCCCTAATGCCTGGCATGTAGCAAGTGTTCAGAAATTATGTTTGACTGCATGAATTGAGGGACATTATAATTTACATGCCTTTAACAGCTTGCCCACTATTAGTCCTTTTTGGAGTAAATGATATGAACAGTCCAGTTTATGCTGATGTCTGACTTCAGTTTTGGCCTACCCGATTAACTATACACGAAACAGTGCTGCTGAGATCACCTTACTCCCTCTTCACATCCCCCTGAATTTGCAGACTTTAAATGAAAACTCATCTGGCTGGAAGGAGATGGCTTAGTGGTCTCCCTGTCAGTAATACAAAACTAGACTAACTGGAGCCATATATTCAAATCCCAATAGCTCTGAGTCATCCTTCCAAAGTAGATAAATTGAATACTGTGCAGCTCATTGCCTCATGGCAGTCTTCCGACTGAAACCTTAGAAGCAAAGCTGTATCTAGATATTAAAGGCCCCATAAACCTTTCTTAAATATAGAAGTTTACCCTGCTTCTCTAAATCCAATTTCTTAAGTCTGGCTCAAATCCCAAAGAAATGAAAAACCTGGCTATGATTTCATGTGGTCTGTGAATTATCATTGATGACAGTGGAATGTGTTGGGCGGTCCATATGTATATGTAGGTTCCTTCCAGTCATCTCTGTTGATCATTCTTCATACAAAGTGTATAATTCTGGGGGTAGTTCTCTCAGCACAGTTGTAAAAAAATGAAATCAAGGTACTTAGGTCCTCAAAAGAACCACTGAGAAAAGCTGCTGACCTCTGTTTCTGATATGCCACTCCTGGACTTCTACTGATTTATGGTTTGGGGTAATCTTACTTTTGAAGACCTCTCTTCTCTTCTACTTCTGGGTAGATATGAGTCCTACCTCTATAATATTATGGCTGAGGCAACATAATAATTAGCAGAAATATAGGGTTTTCCTTTTAATTGTTGGGAAAAGTTTTTATTTTTCTCAGAAACTATCTTAAAACTGTTACTGCCTTATGATTTCTGAAATTTAGATAACTCTAAGCAGGTGAGTTGTGGAGTACACAAATTTCAGAAGAACAGCAAAGCAGAATATTCCCAGCTCTTCTCAGTTCTTGGGACTTTTGGGGAAAATTCTCCCTGGTTGAACTGATGTAAACAAGTGCTAGAAAGCCCCTAGAATTGGGCTCTGTTGGAGATGAATGTTAGTGAAGCTCCGAAACACTCAGAAGTCAGAGTTGGAGCAGAATGCTGTTAGGACTGTAAAGACCTATTCAAATAACTACCATTCCCTTGAGCTCTAATTTAAGCAACATTCACTGAGAAGAGTCCAGTGGCTGTGTAACACCCTAGTAGGAGAGGCTTCTCTGAGGCCTGGAACAGGGTGAATGAGGGCCTCTGAATCCTGCCAGGGATGGAGACAGAAGGTGAGACTCAGGTGAGAAATTTTGCACAAGAAAGAGAGAGAGAGAGAGAGGACAGAAGAGGGGAGAGACCAGAGGAGAGTGGAAGGTTGTAGAAGGAGAGGGAGAGATTTGGGATTCATCCAAACATAGGTGATAATTAAGGTCACAGGCCAGATAGTATTTCCAAAGACATGAATATAGCAAAAAACGAGAAGATGACTTTGACAGCAAGAGAAAGAGCCACTGAGGGAGCCTGGCAGTGCAGGGGGCAGGAGGACAGGGCAGAGGGACGCAGTCACAAGGCCTGTGACATCTCTGAGCAAGTTTCAAGGGATTGGTGGCGTGAGACCTTGCGGAGCAAAGGACTTCAGGCTGAGGATGGAAAATAGTGACACTACTGGATGCAGTAAATAGTGGGTTTTCAGTTGACACCTCATTAGTCAGTCGTTTTTAGTTTTCCAGGAATGGACTCTTCCGCTCAGGAAGTCGTGACCCCAGCAAATCAGCGGGCGTTTAACTCCCTGCCTCAAATCTTCCTCTCTCCTCCCCATGGAGGGTTCGTGCTCTGTGCTCTTTTCAGATCCCTCCCAGGTCTGCTACCTGTGACTCGTAGCAGCCTTTAAACTTTTTTGGGAATCCTTCCTGAGAGTTGTAGGTGTATCTGCAGTCATGTCCATAAAGTATCCCCCTGCCAATGACTGAGAAACTGAAGGGAACCAGCGGGCCCTACACGGTGGGAAGAGGTGGGCGCTGGTTTCCAAGTCAGGCAGAATTGGTTCCTCACTCCCAGCAAATCCTCGAGACTTTGGAAGGACTCCGGGCACCTGCCACAGGAAATGGCACATTTTAGGCCACTTTCACTCATCCCTAGGAGGAAGTAGACCTGGAAGGTCATTAAACAATACCTCTCTTTATTATCATTTTTAATTAGGAGAATTAATATAAGTGAGTCACTGTGGGCTCTGGACCCCATTTAAAGCTGGCGAACAATAGACAGTCTCACCTTTCTGTCACTGAAAAGGTTTGTGCAGTCGTACAGTACTGAATGGTCCCGTGCTATGGTAATATAATAAGCCCAGCAAAATCTGACTAAGGAAAGGACTGCACGAGTTCTACACTGCTGACTGTGCAGTTGGCCTCCCATTCATACGGTTCCTGGAAAACGAGAACTTAGTAAGACCCTGAAACCACAGAACCGAAAGCACTATGTTCAGTCAGCAAACCCGAGCTCACTCACGACGTAGAAGCATTTGTTAGAACAACAGACGGGAGGAGAGAATGGGCAGCCACCTGTCGTCAGGAGCCAGGACAAAGGCGTGATTTGTAAGAGGCCCAGCACCTGAGAGGCAACCCGGGAGACTGATTGGGGGAGAAAAGGGAAAGGATGAAGTTCTGGCTTTCATAGCTGAGCGCTGTGCTGTGCACGATACTGGACTTCCTCAGAAAGCTTCCGGTACACAAGGCTCATTTAGCTAAGAAATACCACAGAAATAGTCCCTTTTCTTTCACAGAATGCTGGCATATGCATTTCAGGCGAAGATCAAGAAATCACAAAATGTCCAGAGGAAAAGATCTTCATTTCCAGGACATGTGACTACTTCGAGTGGTATTTGGGATGTGTAGAAATTGTCCCCAGTCCCGGGAATGGCCTGCCTGTGTTTTGACGATTGATTTTATCACCAAGTCAGAGCCTGTTCTTATAAAGTAAGGGGAAAACAGGCTAATTCAAGGCCGCCAGACTTTACTACAAAGACCACTCGCAACAAGCTGGCCAAATATTTGCAGAACTCAGCCGGGAGCTGCTGGAGGCCTCTTCGCTCTCCAGCACCCAGACAGCTGGGCCGAGGTTCTGTACCAGACACTGCATGCCTCCCTCGCTCCTCTCTAGCTCATTCCCATCACTGTCCTCTGTGAATGCTTCTGTTTCTTAGGAAGGAACCTCAAAATTTGCAAACCTGGACAGCAGCGTGAAGGAAAACCAGAAGCGGACTCAGAGGCGGCTTCAGCTCCAGAAGGACATGGTATGTAGGGCCCTCGGGCTTCCCCGACAGCCCACCAGAAGGTGGCCCTGTGTGGGTGGCCGGGCCCCACAGGGCACCAGCAATCCACAGGGTGCCCATGCTTTCAAAAAAGTTCTCTCCCTCTGCCTCCTTTGCTCTCAACACCCTGGGAGGTCTGTAGGAATATCCCGTCACCCTCCTGTAACCCAGTAGGAAATAGTGAGAATTGCAAAATGGTGTCCTCTGAAACAGTGTTTTTCTAGAGGGAAGGGAAGGTCTGTGCAGGTAGACTTCTGTCCCTTTTGCCCTGATCCTCTGTCCCCTCCTGCACTTAGAAGCAGCTGCTACCTTGGCCTTGAGACCTCTGGAGTTTGGTTCCCCTCCAGGAATACCTACCGTCATCAGCTCTGGACACACGGTAGCCCAGGGCCAAGGTGCCCAGGAAAAAGAGTGTCTGCTCCCAGGGGCACTTGGTCCGTGTACTCAGAGACCTTTCCATTCATTCCAAAGCCTGTGTTCATTTCCCAGCTTTCCTTACTAACCCCACATCATTCTAGTTTTTCAGTACCCAAAGGAGTATCATGCCTCCCTCCTGAAGACTGAAAGATAGCCATTGTCATCTTTAGCTTTATTTTAAAAACTCTCCTAGCTTTTAGCACCAAAGGAGGAAAACCAGTGAGAGGCAATTAGAGGCTGACAAACTCTAAATGCCCTTGTCCCTGCTTTAGAGGACTTGCTCCTGCTTTGGAAAGCTGGACGTGAATCAGAAACATCGTTTTTGAATGATAGGACTCCTCTGTGGGACACAGCCTATAAAACATTCATAGCATTTAAAACTTTTTCACTTGTTCAAAGACAAATTAAAAATAGCTATTAAAAAGACTGTTTTGGTTCAGGATGAGACCTTGTGCACATGATGGGGGAGGACAAACCACAGCTGACAGTGAGCCCTGAAGGACAGATGCCCCTAGGAGTGAACCTCGCAAAGCAGTTCTGGCCGAGGAAACGGCCGGCCTCACGTCAAGCAGCCTGGAGCTTCGTCTTGCCCTGATGAGACTGTTTTCTTGGCAGAACTTCCATAAGAGCCTGAGTGGAGTTGAAGATAAGCCTGTGGAAGCCCCTTTATATTTTCTTTTCAGAATGGTCTGTACCTTGGTGACCTTAGGGAGATAGAGATGATTTCAGAGGAGATTTGGTGAAATTAAAAAAGAGTATACCTGCAGTTGAAGTGATTCTACTCTATTTCCTAGGGCCAATTAAAAAAAAAAAACTATTTCGGAATTTGCAGATATGTTCCAGATAGTACATAGAGTTTCTGTGAACCCTTCACCCAGTTTCCCCATTGTCATCATCTTCTCTGACCATGGCGCATCTCTCAGTGCTAAAACATTGGCACTCTGGCACGCTGCTTTTAACTAAAATCCGGACTTTCTGTGGATCCCACCGCTTTTCCGTTATATCCTCCTTCTCTTCTGGGATGCAGTCCAGTGTACCAGCTGTGCCAGGCTATCGCGTCTCCCCGGCCTCCTCCACTCTGTGACAGTACCCGAGGTGAACTTGTTGTGCATTACCTTGACTATCTTAAGGGGTATTTTCCTGGTAGTCAACAGCCAGGGTACATCCGTTGTTTTCCCAGTGAATAGACTGAGGTTACAGGTTTGGGGTAAGAATATCGCAGAGGTGCAAAGCCCCTCTCACTGCATCGTATCAAGAAGTGAGTGCCATCTGGTGTCACTGCTGATGTTAGCCCTCATCACTTGGTTAAGGTAGAGTTTGTCCGTTTCAGCTTTAAACTTAACTACTGTTCCCTTTCCTGCCTCTCTTCTTTGACACTGAGTCACAGAGTCTCACAAGGGGCAATTTACTAGTGGCACCCTGTCCTCTTGGGGTGTGCACTCTCCTCCTTTTCCAGTGGCAAGGCCGCCCCCTTCCGGGGCCATTCCAAACCACTGAGTATGTCCACATGCTCTGAAAGAGAACAGATGCCCCTCTGACTTGAGCCTAAGAAAGCGGTAAGCCCCTCTGGGAACACTCTTAAACATATTTTGTGACCTCCTGGCTTTGAGGAATGGTTTTCATAACTTTGAAAGTCAGTCATTAAGTGATGGCATTCCTGTCCTATTTGTGCAGAAATGTTAAACATTTCATTCATGGAAGTTAGCATGAATGGCTCCAAATGAAGCCTTAAGTGGTCCTGAGTTCTCCTCCAAGTGTGGTTGAGGCTTACCTGGTCATTCAGAGATCCCTGCTTCCGTCTGCCAGGAGACATGCTAAATTTGGCCGACAAGTCCACCTGCTCCACTGTGGAGCTGATTGAAGTCCCTACACTGTTCAGTAACAACCAAGACCGTTTTCCTGTGCTTGCTCTTCAGGGAGTGATGCAAGGCACGGTGCCCTACTTGGGCACCTTCCTGACTGACCTGACCATGCTTGACACGGCTCTGCAGGACTACATCGAGGTGAGTTCTGCACAGGTGGGGAGGTTGGCCTGAAGCCTTCTCACTGGGTAGCCAGGAGAAAAGTCACCTTTATTAGTAGCGAGAGGCCATTCTGTACATGGCATTGTGCTAGATGCCGTGAGTAATACCAAAATGAGTAACACTGCAAGTGGCGTACAGTCTAGGAAGGTGTATGTCAAAGCAGGCAGTGATTGCCAGAAATATTAAGAATTCAAATAGAAACGCAGTGAGGGAAGAGGGGAAGCCACAATCAGTTCCGTATGAGGGAATGTGACAGCCTTAGGAAGGAGCAGGTTTGAGCAAGACCTTGACACTGAGCAGGACTTTGTCAGGTGGAGCTGAGGGGATAATGTGCCCTAACTTGGCTTCCTGGTGAGGTACCAGCCAAATTCATGGATTTCTAAGTATCTCTTTTTTTCCCCATATTATTACCTGCTCTGAGGTGCACTTTTGTTGGGTAAGTGGGAGAAGAGGTAAAACTTGGTCAGACAAGCTATTTGTTAATAGCTGTAATAAAATCCTAAGTGGAGAAGAAACTTGACATGAGATTTAAGGATTGCTTGTATATTTAAGTTTATCTGCCTCCCTGGTAACCAGATGCAGTCAGTCTGCTTCTCCACTCTCCTGAGTAGGAGTAGCAGTTACTGTACCTATGTCTGCCTCTGGGTTTGTCCTCAGTGTTGTGGACGTGTTCATTCATCTTGCGTTTCCTGCACGCTGTGTCCCTCCACATCCTCTGCCTTAGCTTATCTCAGGAAACACTCATTAGCGTTGGGATCCGTGGGGGGTGACCAATGACTGAGACATTAAATCCAGCCTACTGAGAATAGGAGCTGGGGGGATAAAGAATGGAAACTTAACTATTCATGACGCTGTGTAGAAGTGACTTCCTTTTGATAAACCATTGACAATTTGGTTTCCAGTATGAGAAAGTGAGCATTGTTTTTGTGGCTTTTGGTCAGGAAAAAAAGTATAATGAAACATTTACTCAAGCTTTGGCCTTTACTGGCTCTGCAAATGTGTTCTGGATTCTGAATTGTGACTCCTGTTTATCGCTACTATTTTAATTGGTTTTAGATTTTTAAGAGAAAGCCGTCTGCCTATCGTCTGCCTGTTAGAATTGAAAGAATGTATTTCTTGAAGCAAATGATGCTTCTCTTCCTCCATAGTAGCCATAAATATAGTGTTGGTAATAACTGTGATTTTATCATACCTTTGATCTGTTTTAAAAAAGACTTAGAACAACATAGGGCTGCATTTCAAAGTAGCTTGGTTTGTCACTCTTTTTTTTTTTTTTTTTAAATTTCCCTCAGGGTGGGCTGATAAACTTTGAGAAAAGAAGAAGGGTAAGTAGAGGACTTGGCTGCGACTTTCCATTTCACTTCATCTGGGCATGGAAAAATGAAAAGTGGAGGCTTAAGTTTCTTTAGAGGCAGAAAAAAATTAGCATTTATTGAACATTTACCAGATACTATTGTGCTTGACAAGTTCCTGCATCTTATTCCCCAAGAGCCCTGTGGGGACCAAAGGTGAGGACTCGGAGAGATGATGTAACTTCATCAGGAGTCAGCCGGTGGCACAGACAGGCTTCAGATCCTGTCTTGCTGCTCCAGAGCCCACATTTATTGCCTCGCCTGCCCTCATCTGATTCTTTACAATTAGCCTCAGCAGTAACAGTCCATCCTCTTAAGGAGAAAAGGTTCATACGGCTAAGTGACATAGAAGAGTCCATAAAAATGGCTCCCTCTTGTGAGTCTCTTTGCGGGAGGGAAGGAAAGGGTCTCCACGGTTACATGTGGATAGTTACTCTTTTCCTTTCCTGTCAGCGTAGGAAGGGGATTTTCACCATCAATTAGAACTCTGTGGATAGTAAGGAGTGGATAGCTTTGTACGGTGCCAAAAAGGACAAACAGAGTTTTGAAATGTGTGGTGGTTGTAGTGTTACAATGATGTATTTAAATAGTTATTCAAATAATTCAAAGGCAGATGAGTGAGCAAAATAATGACTTCACCCCATAGTACCCATTGTTCTTTAGTCATTCGTTCATTCTTTCATCCCACAAATACTAATTGCATACCTGACATGGGTCAAACACTGTGATGGGTTTGGGGATTGGACAGGGAAAAAACCAGGGTTCTCTGCCCTCATAAAGTTCCCAAACCAGGAGGAAGGTAGGCACACGAGTAGGCGATTACAATACAATAATAAAGACCTATGATCAGAAGTAGTGGGCATTACAGGAGCACATAGGAGGGCTATCTGTCTCCCACTTGCAGGGTCAGAGAAACTTCCAAGAGGAAATGCCAGCGTTGAAGTTAAAACCAAAACTTCGGGAGCTGGCCAGGCTGAGCTCATTAGTAACAAGATATACTAACCTAGACAATGTGAGTCTTCAGTCCCTGGTAGACTACACTCTCATCTTTAGCATGATGGCAAATGTTCCTTGAGGGTACTGATGAAGGGCTGAGGTCACCGGATAGGAAGTTGATTCCCTTGGAATCTGCTCGACCTACTCTTGTCATGTCCTGTAATGCTAAAACGAAGTCAGTTCTCACTTCCATAGATACCAATCTTTGTCCCTTAGCTTCGGAATAATCGTAGACGGTAATCTCTTTCCTTTCAAGACTAGCATGTTAAACTTTTGGTAAGTTTGATTATAAAACCTAAAGGTAAAGTTTACACCCATTGCTGACTTTTAAAAAATGTCTTTTATTGAAGTATCTAAAGAAGTATAAATAATTTTGGACATAATTATGTGCTTCTTTCTCTTGTAAGCTTTAAAAGACTTAGTAAATGATTTATTGGAGTAGTAAAAACCTAAGGATTCGGGAAATCTAAACATTCAAGTTTATGAGGTCCTGTTGTTTAGATACCAAAACTTACTTACTGAGGGGTAAGGGTGAAGAGGATGGGAGTGGGGGATTGGGAGCTTCCTGATGGAAGTAATTGTTTTCTTTATCACTTAGGAAATAGAAATAAAAATCTTAAATACATTTTAGAAGTACTCAATTAAAAAAAAATAACTTTCCTATCCCGAGAATGAAAATGGAAGGAGTGAAAGAATTGACTGTGGCCTTCGGTGGTAGAAACTAGTTTGGGTTGCTCTGGTAACTTGTTTTATTCACATAAACTGATTTTTCAAGAAGAAAGGAGGATCGACAGTTGAAGCATAAAGACTTCAGAGATTCCGAGAAGTTTTATGAGTTACTCAGCCACTTTACTGCTGAGGAAGGCATTACGTCAGATGCCTCCTATATGGTCTTCTCCATTGTTTACCCTAATGTGGCAGGTTTTCATGTTGGAAGATGTGTATTTGGTTGACTTTGTTATTCACTCTCCCTTTGGTGTTCTCTGTCTGCTTTAGGAATTTGAAGTGATCGCCCAAATAAAGCTCTTACAGTCTGCCTGCAATAGCTATTGTATGACTCCAGACCGAAACTTCATCCAGTGGTTCCAGAGACAGCAGCTGCTAACAGAGGAGGAGAGGTAGGCAGACATTCCGCCCGTCGGGGGACTGCGGTGTTGGCGGGACGAATACTGCATCTGGTGCCTTCACATTTTCGAGGCTGTTGTTACTCAACAACTGTTCAACAGCTAGTGAGCAGCTACTAGGCTCTAGGTCTTCAGTTTGCAAAAGATAATGGTATGGCAGGAAAAACTGAGTTGATGGCATGCAAAGATATGCTTTCAGATTCTCGTTCCACCATTTATTTATCTTTGGAACCTTGAACAAGTCACTGGTTCTTCCTGATCTTTTTTATGCTCATCTATGCAGTGAGGACTAAGTGAAATCATATTTGGGGAAGGATTGGTGACGCGCTCATGGTCAGCATTCCTCACCGCCATCATCATCATTTTGGCATTGTTATTCTTGGACTCTTGGGAAGCTTTCAGTTGGGAGGAGAGAAAGACTCATGAAGAACTGAGGTTTGATGGGTGACTGCAGTGTGACAGGACCTCCTAGCAGAAACAATTCATTTGGCCAAGGATGGGGGAAATAGGGAAGATAATCATAAAGGCATTAACCTTTGGGCTAGGCTGCAATGGAGAGATATTTCACCAGGGCAACTGGAGAAGAAGAGGAGCAAAGGCCCAGGGGTCCTGACGTGCTTGGCATTTGGAGGAATAGTAAGAACTCTAGAGTGGCCGGGACACAAGGGACAGGTTTCAAAAGAAGGCTGACAAGCCTGAAGAGATACGTAACTCCAGTGCCCAGAACGTTGGCTCAGCCAGGGTGTAGTCTTGACCCTGTAGTCCAACGGAGGAGAACCTGCAGACCATACCTAGCCCACTGTGCATTTTATGCTTCTGAATTGTTGGGAAAAAAAGGAACAACACTGTGACACGGGCCAGTTATTTAAAGCTCAAGTGTTAGTGTCCACAGATGAGGTTTTATTGGGACATAACCCCTTCATTTTCATCTTGCTTATGGCTGCTTGCATGCCTTCAAAGCAGAGTTGAATAGTTAAAATAGACCATAGACAATACCTCTGGCTGGTGCTTTACAGAAAACATTTGCTGAGCCCTGCCACAGACCAGGGGATTTCCTTGAGAGCTGATCAGCTGGGAGAGCAAACTTGGCGGCAAAATAAGTAATTTCGCCAAGGAGGCAATCTTTCGGGAAGTACCAAAACTAGTTGTAGTACTAGTGATAGAGTTTGGATTCAAACTCAGGCCTGCCTGGCTGTATGACCTAAGCCCTGGAAGTGGTTTATAACATGGGGCAAATCATGTAACCTCTCCAGGCCTCGCCTTGGTTTCCCCATTTGAAAGATAGATGACTCCTGAGGTCCTTTTCATTCCCCGAGTAGACTGGTCCTGTTCCAGTAGGGCTTTGATTCAGAGCCCTTACCAGCTGGTAAAGACTTTTTCTTTGCCATATAGAAAATAAAGCAGCTAATGCCTGTCTTCACATTTTCTGGTCTGATGATCAGTTTGTGTGAATTAACATTCTGTGTGTATGTCCTTCTCACACGTGGGACATACATACCATGGCTGGTGGTTTGGATCAGAAGGCCCAGGCCCAAAATATCAGCTGTGTTAGTTGACTTTTTAATGATTAAAGCTATCTTGTTAAACATATCCCCTTTTTTCTCTCTATTTATAAAAACTCCTGCAGCTTGAATTATTTTTGGAATAATTCCCATGTCAGTGAGTACTTCTACTTGAACAAATGCCCGGATAAATCTTTAGGTTTAAAAAAGTACACATAACTAGCAACCTAACCCACCAAGCTTACCCTTCCTCATCTACCCAGAGGCAAATACATCTCCTACCTAGAGCTGCAGGTTTTCCTAAAACACATTTCAAGTCGGATAATAAATTCCTCCTGTGCTTATGGAGGTTATATTCACCTGGCACAGAGATGTCTGAATCTGGAGCATTTTAAGTTTAGGATGTTTTGGCAATTAAAAAATCATGTCAATATATCTTTATCAAGAATATAATTGCCTACATCTATTCGCTGAAGATTAGTTTATGAAAGTCTCTTCTTTCATTTTCCTTAGATAGGAAGTACGTTGAGTACAGGCACACATACAGTCAAGGTAATAGGAGGGAGATAGTAGAGAAGAAATGATTCTTCCCCAGCCTAGCAGTGGGAGAGAGGGATCGGGAAACAGGGTAGAGTCGGGCTCTGATGCTGCCCAAGCGCACGAATCCATGTTTTGGAGGCAGGCAGAACACAACAGCCTCAGTCCATCTGCCAGTGGAGGGCTTCGGGCAGAAGCCACATCTGTAAATCTGTAAGTCTGGTCATGAAGTCAGTACCCTCTGCCACTTGTGATAGAACCACATGGCACATACGTGTTCTCTGCGGAGTTGGCCTCTTCTGAGACAAACCAGTAAGTCGTGTGAATTTAAGCCTGCTCTTAATTCTCCAGCCCTGACCTCACGAGCTCCTTTCTCTCCCCCAGCTATGCCCTCTCCTGTGACATAGAAGCAGCAGCCGATGCCAGCGCCACCTCACCCAAGCCTCGGAAGAGCATGGTGAAGAGGCTCAGCCTGTGAGTGTCACCCTGGAGCCCCAAAAGGGTCCCATTAGTGTGGGGGAGGCAGGGCCTTTGACCACCCAGGCTTCCGGAGCCAGAGCAAAAGTGACATCCAGCCCCCTCACTATTGTGGTTTATAACATGCCATGAGCGCAGCCCATTTCCAAATCCATCCATCCTTCCCCACTGCTATCTCTGGCATGAACCACTACCATCTCCTACCTGGGCCACTCCAACAGCACCCCGACTGGCTTCTGGCCCCACCCCTGCCCCAACAATCCATTCTCCACCAGGTAGTCTGGCAGCCTCTTCAAATGCACACCAATAATTATATACTTCCTATGTTATTAGTACATCATGCTCACTGTCCGCCTGATCTTGCAAGTCATACTAGCTGTTTCCTCCAGTGGTGTGCAAGCCACTGAGAGCAGGAACTTTGTCCATCTTACACATGGCTGTATGCCGTGCTCAGAGCCAGGCGTTTGGGAGGCCGCCCATGGCTGATGTCATAATACCCACCTTCCTTTGCATAAAATCCAAAGTCCTTACCGTAGCCCTCAAGACTTCAGGATCTGCGGTGTCACCCCAGCCATGCACACCCATCCTACACCTGTCTGGCCTCATCTGTCCTGCTCACTGTGCTCTGCACTCCAGCCACCAGACCTCTCTGAACGCAGGAGGCATGTGCTCATTTTGTGCATGTGTATGTGCCTTTTCTCCTGCTTGGAACACTGGATCCCAGTTAGCCAAATGGCTCACTCCTTTTCTTCCTCCAGATCTCGGCTGAAATGTCACCTTCTCAGTGAGTCTTTCTTGACCACCCTACTCAGTACGATAACCGACCTGCCCAACCTGTCCTTAACACCTTACCTTCACCTGTTCTGACTTTCGTCATTGCATTTAACTCCAACTGACATATGTTGCATGTGTCTGTTTATTACCTGGAATGTAAACTCTGTGAAGGCAGGCATTTATGTCTGTGTTTATTCATTGCTGTATCTCCAGAGTCTAGAATGGTGCCTGGCATGTTGTAGATGTTTAACAAATAATTATTGAATGAATAAATTGGTTCATGTGCCAACACTCTTCTAGAACAATACGTGTACTTCTCATCCAGTCCCCAAAATAACCTAAGTGGCAGGTACTACTATTATACTGACTTTATAAACCAGGGAAGTAAGGCACAGACAGGGTAAATAATATGCTGGTTATTGGAGAATCTAGATTCAAACCCAAGATTTGGCTCTGGAGCCAAGGTTATAACCCTTTACCTGTTGCACAAATACTGCCTCTTGGAAAAATATTTTCTGAAGAAAGAGGATGGACAGATGGAATGGGAGATAAAAAGTGGAGGAAGGGAGATGAGGGAGGGAAGGAAGGAGGAGAAAGAAAAGGTGAGCAGGGAGGGAAGAAAGCAAGCGAGGCTGTTAGTTCAGTTGACCCTGTGCTTTGAATGGAGTGTTGTCTGTGGAAGAGCCTTAACCTGGTCTCCATCGTGAAGCTGATCTCTTAGACCTTAGATTCTAGAAGACCTGAGACTAATGAGCTTAGTCCAGGGAACCAGGATTATCATTTGATTAATACAGTTGTGCTTCTCTTTTGAAGGCATATACCTGTGTCTGATCTTTTGGGTGACACAGTCTACACTGGCCAGGAACGAGCACGAGCAGTGAGGGAAGGGAGACTGGAGTTTCCGTGGCTGAGAGGCTTGGGACCGTGCTGGCCTGACAGATCCCAGCTCCAATGGTTACCTGCCATTTGGGAGGCGAGGATACTGAAGTCCCCCTCACTGGGGTGTTGTCAGAACTCGTGGGATGTAGCACTCGAAACAGTGTTTTGCTCCCAACAGATGCCTGAAAAGCTACCGCTATGTTTTTGTGCAAAAAACTTTCTGATACTATCTTTTTGAGTCTGGCTTCTTGTTTTTGCTTTCCGTGGTCAGGATTCTGTTTCTATGCTGTTTTGTTATTTCCCAGCACTGTCTCTCCATCTATCTGAGTCACACCGAGACATGGAGGCAGGAATGGCACATGAATCTGGACATGGTCATATTCCCAGTATGGCATATAGAGGCCCTTTTGGGGTGCGCATGGCATGGTCTCCTGGTAGGAGCAGCTGCTCAGGCTTCTGCCTGCTGTCAGGTGATAGGAGAAAGTTAAGGATTAGGTTGGAGCATGTGATTTCATAGAAAGAATTTGGAAGGTAATCCTGATGTCTTGACATCCCTCTTTGTTCAGATGGTGCTCTTTGTAAAGGCTGATTCTAGCTCAGTGCTGGGCATCTCTGACCTGGAAGCAAGGTACTCCTTCCCTGAGTACCTTCTGAAATACACTCCATTCTCTTGGATAATGGCCTCATCAGCCCAGGCCTTCCTGAACACTAGGTTTATGGGATTTTCTGTAGTGTCTTGCTATCTTTTCATCGCTGCACTTACAGGGGAAATGAACTCTGGAGATAACCCAAGGGCCTGACCAAGGCCCGTCAGCTGGTAAATCGACACCTGCTCTGCAAATCAGGCTTCCAGTTGGTGAGCAGAGGAACGTAGGGCACCTTGTTTGTCCTCTCAGCATCAGAAGGATTGGAACGTTCTGGACCTGCTGTGGCAGTGGGAGGTCCGACAGGCAGATGCGACCCTAAGTGCGCTGCGCTTGCCCTCTTGCTCTTCCGCCCCTGCCCTCAGTGGCCATGGCTTACTCTGCTTGTCTGCTACTCTCTCCAGCCCAGGTGTCCATATTTATGTGCTGGGTGCTCTAGCATCCCTGGGTCCTCTCTCTGCACCAGCTCTGGCAAGTGCACAGCCTCTGTGAGGTCACTGACGTGGAATCCAGGTGAGGCAGGCCTGTCGGCGGGTGGCACCCTGCACCAAGTGTGGTGGGCACCCAACGCTTGCCTCTCTTTACTGAAATCCTGCTGAGGTGCTTGAGTTTAACCCTGGGTATCTATAGAGTTTGAACATTTATTATTAATAAAACAAGTTATATTGTTCCCCATCTTAAGTCTTGTACTCCTAAGGCTGTTTTATATATCATTTATTTTCAAAAGATTTTATGATATTAACATTTTTACAAATGTGGAAAATGTACTTCTTGCTCTCCCCACTTTTAATGACCCACTCTCCAAAGAGGTTGGAGAGAATTTTGAAGCCTTAGGAGAAGGAGTACCTTGTTTCCAGGTCAGAGATGCCCCCAGCATGGAGCTAGAATCAACCTTTACAAAGCAGAATGGCCACATTGAATTGTACAGATGGAAGAACCTTCATTTTTTGGACAATTTAGTTTTCAGTCGGAGACTCTCAGCTAATGGGCTGAGCACCACCAGTTCACAGCCTTGACCCATCTACCTTGGAATCCATGGAGAAGCCAGCCAGTGGTGCTGTGTTCTTCTCTGCGAATTGTGAGCAGAGTTTAGCTCTCCTCCTATAGCCTTTCCAGTGTTGGAGGTTCAAAAAAGGTAGTGACAGGGAAGGCGTGTCAAGAGGTGATTTGATGGAGTGGGAGGAGCTAGAGCAGAGATTGACTTCGGGTCTTGGAATTCGAGCTTGTAATTCCTAAAATATTTAATTAAAAAATATCAAGCCCTTCCTCATTGTTTCTACCACTGTTATTTTATACAGTCAAAACCCATTGGGATTTCACCCATTTGCTAGTTTCCTTATATGCCACGCCTTCTGCCGTCTCACCCCTTCTTTCTTTCACTGCCCCTTTTGGGGTCGTCTGTCAATGGTAAACCCTCCCAGTCTTTGTCTAAGAAAGTCGTTATGTTCCCTAGCTCGTGGGATTATATTAGATGGTTATCGACTTCAAGGATGACTGTTCTTTCCAGGCAGCACTGTGCTCCACGTCTTCTGACTCCTGCTTTTGAGATGTCTGCCATCTAATTCCCGTTCCTCTGTATCGTACCTCCCTCACTGTTGCTTGTAAGAACTTCTTTTGTCTTTGGAACACCATTATGCAGTTCAAGTGGGGACTTAGTCTTGTTTATCCTGTTCGGCATGTGGTTCCTGATCTGAGGATTCACGTGGTTCATTCTGGAATCTTCGCAGCCACCATCTCTGTGATATGGTCCCTCTTCTCCTCTCAGTTTTTTTCTGGAACTCTTCCTACACACAGATGTTTCATACCCCCCTCTTGTTTTTCACATTTTTCTGTATTGATACCTATTTCTGAGAAACTCAGATCTGTCATCTAGTTCATAGTTTTTCTCTTCAACAGTTATTCAATCCTTCTGTTGAGTTTTTAATTTAAATCACTGCATCTTTCACTCTAGAAGTGAATTTTTTTTCAAATTATCTTTCCTTCTTTTGTCATAATATCTTTCCCTTAACTCCTGTTTTCAATTTCTTATGTCTTTAATATTTTTAAATGTATTTATTGTATAGCTCGGCCCATTGTAGACACTCAAATATTTCTTAAATGAATGAAATCGGTTTCTTTCCGACAGTTCTTGTATCTAAAATTCTCAGGAGTCTAAGTCTGCAGTTTGTTATGCCTGTTGGTCTCTCTTTGGGTGGGATAGTTCACTGTGTTTATTTTGTCATTTTGTATTGTGAGTCCATAGTTATCAAGGAATTCTAGGCAGCCTGGGTTGAAGGCATATTTCCCCACAAAGATTTTTCTTTTAAATTCTAGTTTCTCCAGGAATATCACTGACCTGAGAGTTTCTAGTTCTCAGACCACATAGGCAGCAAATCAAAGTGAGGTGCTAGCCAAGACCACACATGATTTCAGGGGAGACATTTTTCTTTTACCCAAGCTCAGGCCAAGACAGATAAGTGTGCCTCTTTTCTTCCTGTGCCAGTAGGAGGACATTTTTCTAGCCCATCTTCTTACAAAGGGTACAGCCGTTGGAGGGTCCTGGCTCTCGCTAAGGGGTTTCGGTTCCAACTCCCCACCTTATATAAACGGAAAGCCCTCACCGCTACAGGCTGGGTACATGCTGAAAACCGTGTCCCTGGTTTACCAGTGTTAGTGCCTCCCACTCCCCACCCAGAGCAGCTGCAGAATTAGCTCACATGTTTCTGATTTTCAGTTCCCTTTTCATTTCTGGCCTGTAGGGATTTTCCTTATCATCTTGCAGGCACCACTTTAAAAAGAACTTTTAATGTTTCTTATCTAGTTGTTTTACAGTGCAGGGGGTTAGGTTTTTCACTTCATCAGATTGTTGGAAACAAGTTTTGCTCTTCGATTTCTTACCCAAAGCAATGCTGGCCTTTGCCTCACAGAGTCCATCTTATGGTGGGAAGTGACAGGGACATGGCAGTGGTATTCTGATCCTGCCAAAGAGGTCTATAAGCTTACAGAATGGAGACCCATTGACCTAGAAAGACCTCAGATTAGTGTGGCCCCTCATTCAGCTAAGTAACCTCTGTGTTCTTTGAGGCTGGACAAGATGCTCACTGTGGTCTGCTAGACACTTTATAGCCAATGTTTTCTTAAAATAATAGTGACAAGGCATGCAAGATTGAGAAAACATCAAGGAGTTAATTCACATAAAACATTTGCTTAATCGTGGGTTCCAGATTTGTGAGAGCCCCAATGCCTGGTGTCATGTTCCCTGCAGACTGTTTCTGGGGTCGGACCTTATCGCCAGTAGTACTCCCACCAAGGAGCAGCCCAAGTCCACCGCCAGCGGGAGCTCTGGCGAGAGCATGGACTCGGTCAGTGTGTCATCCTGCGAATCCAACCACTCCGAGGCTGAGGAGGGCTCCCTCACTCCCATGGACACACCTGATGAGCCTCAAAAGAAGGTATATACTTAATCCTGGTCCATAATCCTAATGCAGGCATCTGACATAGTGTTTGCCACACAAGGAATGTCTGCTTTCAAGTTTATCACTCCGGAGTATTTTGAAAGTCATGTTTTTAAGATGCGTCAAAAGCACAGTCCAATCTGGTGACCCATTTCTTACAGATCTAAAGGCAATGAATGTGTTGTTTCTTTAGCTTAGACTTTGAAATACTGTTCTGTACCCACATCCAAAGGCAACCGGAGCATTGTGACTTCTAACATGAGCTCTGTTTAGGAGATGTAGGATTTTTTTAGAAGGAGCAAGAAGCAAGAAACAGAGATGTGCCTGCTTCTTGGTGTCATATCTTGTCTTAGCCATACTTTTACCATAATAATGTTACATAGCAAACCACTCTAAAACCTACTGACTTAAAACAACAACCCTTTATTCTCTCTCATGAATCTGCAAGTTGGTTTATTTTGGTTACATTTGGCTCTGGGCCTGGATTTGGTCTGGGTGGGCTCTACCTGCCTCTCACTCTTTTTGGAGTAATGGGCTACTCAGGGTATGCTCTTAGCATGCTAAGACAAATGGGCAAGAGGTCAAGCCCACCCCCACAAGCACATACCAAGCCTTTAATTGGATCATATCTACCAACATTTTATTGGCCAAAGCAAATCATGTGGCCGAATCCCACATAACTAAGTAAGGAAACCACACTTCTAGTGGGAGGGGCTCCATGTTTCCTAAAGCAAGGCGATAATCTCATTCTCCGTGACCTGACACACAGTCACAGGACAGAGGGCATGCATGTAGAGGGGGAGGGTAAGGAATCGGTAACAGTACCACATACCATGTCCAAAACAATGAAAGTGGTTGAGAGATGAATGAAGGCACTCCCTTAGGGAGTTTCCATTTTCCATGACTGCATAAATCAATAAAAAAGAAAACAAAAGATCCTTCTTAATCTGCACACAGATCTGCTTCAATCTGTTGGTCAAGGAACATGGATCAAAGACATGACCTTGGACGTGACTAGCACAGGTCATTTACAACATTTGGGAGAGGTTTTAGGCTGGCTAAACTTGCTGTGTAAATGACTTCTGGCCCCTTAGCTTATGTTTAGGCCAGTGAGGAAGATGTGGGCTAAGTCCTCTGTTTGCTTTGTGTCTGCTGTTCTGCAAGGGATTTATGAGCCGTTTCACATTGTGTTACAAACAGCAGCGGCAATCCAGGAATCCTCGCATGACCTTGACACAAAGTAGCCAACCAGGGAGGGACATCGACTCAGGACCCATCAGACTGAGATGACTCAGCTGCTGCCCCAGCTGAATTTCTCACTTTTCTACTTTGACATGCAGGGGAACATCCTCCAAATGTTGAAGGAAAAGCCCTATGAACCCCTACAGACTAGCAGTCCTCGCAGGCATGTTTCCTGAATCAAGGCCATAATCTCATTCTCCATGACCTGACACACAGCATTGAACTTGTCAAAATCTGGAGTGAAGTCTCATTAGGCACCTTTTGACAGGTTCTTAGGCTTTGAGTCCCTTTCCTGATGATGGATATTGTACAACAGTAACAAATAAGGCCTTGCCCACATCTTTCTGGGATTTCTCTCTGCCCAGGAAGAGAGGGACTCACTCCACCCGTCATCACCTGGCTAGTGCACTGGACATGTGCACAGAACACAGACCATCCCTGTCAAAACTACACAGAAGCCCGGTGTGTGTCGTCTGCACAACCTTTGTTTCATCCTTTCTGCCTCCTCCCTTTTTTGCACCCGTGCTTTAATTTTTTGCATAATAATGAATTTTTATTCTTTGGATGAACTTTTCTCAGCATCACGAATTTCTATCAGTTTAAAAAGGAGAAATTGACTTGGGTGCCAGTAGTATCTGGGATATCAAATCCCCAGATTTCACGTGGAAGGGCCTCGGTTCCCCAGCCCAGTAGCATAGCTGGACCTGGATGGCCTCCATAGTCCCTTCCTGCTCTGAGATCACGTGGCCCTCCAGACGGACACCCTGCCTTTCCCAGTGGCTCTACCGGGAGGTTGCTCTTTTTTTAGAGAAGTGTAATTTGCATTCTTTTTTCTTCGTTCCCCTGATCATGATTTCTACATTTATTTTCACACTTGCTGCCCATAGTAAATTCCCAATAAGAATTTGGAGGCTCATCAGCTAGTCTGTTTAGAGGTGCTATAGTCCAGGCTTTGCCAAGGCTTTATCTTCATTATAAATGTTACTAAAATTATGGAAAATCTAACAGAGGAAAAAGGATTTATATGGAGAAAAAAGAGGGTAAAAACCTGAAGCAGTAATTGGAAAATGGGCCCCCTTGGCTATTTATGGCACACCTGCAAACAAAGGTGACACAGTTGTGATTTGTCACCATCAGGTAGCCATCATGTTGGGCTACAAGATTGATTCACTTTGAAACATAAGAAAAAAAAAATAAGCCGTATTATAATAGACCCACAGTTAGAGTCCTACATATGAGAGATGTCATCTCAGCTTGCTGGCTCTAATTAAACTAATCACGCAGCAGACTTTATAGTTATGTCAAAGAAGGAAGCTCATAGGAAATAAAATAGAGTAGACTTCATTTTACTTGGAAGCCAGCTAATCTGGAAGCTGAATTTCTGCACTCGGTTTCCATAAGGTAGACAGGTATGAAAGAAATGAATATGTTGTTTATTTTTGAAGTGACTTCAAGAATATTTTATAGTATTATGTGGTATAATTTAGCTTATCTTATTCTTAGAAATTTCTTGTCATTTTCTATGGCAAGAATTGATATTGAAAATTATGCAATTTAATGATTTTTTGGGGAACACCACCTAGTGAGTTTAGGGCAGCCACTTTCTTCAGCAATTGGGACTGCACGTATGGTAACTATGTTGTTAATCAGAAAAGCATATTATAGCGCCTCATTCCTTAATTATGCTTGATGTATAACATGAAAAATACAACATACAGTTGGTTCTAGAAGCAAATCTAGAAAGGCAGAGCTGCTCAAAGATTGTTCCCTTCGGCAAGTTACTCATTTCCTCTGCATCTTATTTCTCTCATCTTTATACTGCTCTACATTTGTTCACAAGATAGCTACAAGACCAAAATGAGCTAAGATACATAAAAGCTCATCACAAACATCACAATGCTAAACATTGCTGAGGTAATGGTATACTATGTTCATTTACCACCTTAGCATCAACTGCAGACTTTGCCCTGCATGTAGTGCTTGCTCTGTAAACCTGGCCGCGGGAGTCAGGAGACTTGGGAAGGCGTCCTGGTGTCACTGCCAACAGTTTTCCCTCTGGCCTCAGGCTCCTCAGCAATAGAAAGGGAAAGGGCCAGTGTTCCCTCCCAGCCTTTTTCCAGAATGAATATTCCATGCAAAACTCTCTAATCCCTGGTCATAATCTTAGAAACTTCTAAAGTACAGACATTTCTCTCCTGCTACAAAATATGTGGGTGAAGTAGTCAGGATAGACATGACCTTTATGGGCATATTAAGAAACATTTCCACTCGAGGCAGTAAGACTGGATAAACCGGTGGTTAAGACTTCCCTGTAGCCCTGTAAGCATGTGACTGCATTCAGTCCATATTGCCTCTAATTGTGGTATCTGCTGCCATCTGCTGGTTAAGATCCTTCAAAGCAGCTAAAACTAGGGAAATGAGAACTGTGTGTCCATCATCACGTGGGTGTAGAGTAGATCAAGTTCTGAGTCAGTGATAGGCCTCTGCTGTCAGGGTGTTTACCCCAGTGACAAGGTAAGTGTGTGCTTTAAGCTGTTTTGGAGGAAATGGCTGAAGTTTATGAGTCTCAACACCTATTTCTGCTGTTGGAAATTATGAAGTGCACCATTGGTCAAGGTTCTCTTTAACAGTTCCATTTTCTTCGGGGGTGTTTCCTCTTCCAGCTCTCCGAGTCCTCCTCGTCATGTTCCTCTGTCCATTCTATGGACACAACTTCCTCAGGGATGTCATCTTTGCTCAATCCTCTCTCCTCCCCTCCATCCTGCAACAACCCTAAAGTCCACAAGCGCTCCATCTCTGTGACGTCCATTACCTCGACAGTGCTGCCTCCCGTTTACAACCAACAGAACGAAGACACCTGCATAATCCGCATCAGCATAGAGGACAACAACGGGAACATGTACAAGAGCATCATGGTAAGGCACGCAGACTGACGCCCCGGGACACGCACAGTGTCAGCATATCCATATGCAGGCACACAGAAGGGGGTACCAAATGAATAAATACCAAACTCTCCCTGGGTATAGACCATAGCATATTTCTATAAAAATCTTCCTACCAGCAGTGCCAAGAGGGTGTAATTTTTACATCTTGGAAATTTCTAGAACATAATCATCCAGGTCAGTGTCTCCCTTTCCAAAACTGTCAATTTGGATGACTATATAAATGTACCATGCCACTGATGCATACCTTCTCGGAAGTCTTGCTGTGGAAGTAGATGTCTGGATTTATAATTGAACTGCTGTGCATTCTTAGCAATGTCCTCCATGATGGCAAAATTTTCTCCTTTAGTCAATTGGAATCAAATTTAGTAAAATGGATGATCAAGCTGGAAATACAGTTTGAGTCCGCAAGGACCTATGTTTATAAATAAATGAGACTGACCTTTTTGAGCTTCTTGTAAAAGCTGTTTTTTTTTCTGAGCACAGTTTCAGAAATGTTTTGCATAAAGGCAGTCACTTTGGAATACATACAGCACCTGTCCTGGTAATAACCTTGGGTGTGTAAGGTCTGGTGTGCTTATTACAAGAATAGACTCCTTAGTTTATAGGACATTTCATGCACCGGAAAGCAGATTCTCCTTTGCAGTAAAATCCCACAGCTACTTCTACGTTTCTTCTCATCTTCATCACCCACCTTCTTTGAGGGCACACTGACTGCTTTCAAGCTGGGCACCGAACAGGACATGTGCAGTACGGAGGCACCGTCTTTGGCATTCCAAGGAAAAGCTTTACTGAAGAGCTCATTGAATCTATAAGCCCCTCCTTGAGCATTAGTTGGGTCCTAGTCATTGGGCCAGGCTTTGGGAATAGGGAGCCCCAAGAGACATTTCCCTCTTTGAGGAACTTATAATCAAAAGAGAGTTTATAAAGTGTTACTCAAAATGTACTAAATACTCTAATGAGCTCACATCAGATTGAAGGAGTTTGTGTCAGTCCAACAGGCAACAGGGTCTTGTTGAGGCTTTTAAGTTAGGATCAGATTTGTTCATTAGAAAAATAATTGGCATTGTGAAGACTTGAAACTGGGGTACAGGGGGTGGGGGATGGGGAAGCAAGTTAGGATCTGTTGTCATCCTCCACGTAGGAGACGACAGGGTCGTGTGGTCTGGAGACAATGTGGATTTTTGGAAGATGTTTATAAGGTAGAATTGTAGAATTCTTTCATTAGCTATTAAAAGAAAAAGAAGGGATGTGAACTCAACAGTCTAAGCAGGTTTATTGCTAAACCTGAGAGGGACCTCTCTGTTCTGGCAAGTAGGACAAAGAAGGTGTCTCTTACAGGCTAAGAGGCTTTTCATGGCCAGATTTTTTGGCAGGTTTTTCAGGGGATGGGTCAGGGGAAAGGTGGGCTTGTGGCCTGCTGCCGTGTACTCCAGAAAATGCTTGTAGCCTAAACAAAATGAAACCTAGGTCTCTCTGAGATGGCAGGTGGGCTTATTCAAAAAGGGGGGACTCCTGTCCAGCTCTATCAGCTATCAGCTCTGTGGGGATGTGGAAGAGAGGACTAAAGGCTGTCCAGGCAGCCTGGTGGGTGATTCTCCTATCAAGTGAAATCTGAACCACGGGAGGAGGAGGTACGGGGGGTATTTAAATTGCAAGTACCAGTAGGACATCCCAATGGCATTGCCTAACATGGGTTCGTGCAGGGCTGGTGCTGGGCTCCAGTATTGGGAGTCACCCAGCCCCACTGGGTGGATGTGGTCGTGCAGGCAGTGAGTGTGGGCCGAGACAGAACTAACTGGCGGTGACTGAGCCGCTGATACTGGCGTGTTGGAGCGGTGGGAGTCGCAGGGAGCCAGGGTCATGACTGTTCCGTGTTTTCAGCCTCGTTCCTCCATGGCTGCTCTGACACAGTGGCCCAGGAGGTAAGCTCCTCGGTGGGACTCTCCCTTGTCTCTGGACTAAAATGAACTAAGTCCTGATGCATGCGACAGTGTGCATGCATCTGTAAAACAGCTGAGCCAAGAAACCGGACACAGAAGATTCCAGGCTACAGGAGAGGAGTCTGTTCTTTCAAAAACAGGCCAAGCTAGGCTGTGGCATTAGAAAACCAGTGTCAGGGAAGGGGCGCAGGGGTCTTTGGCATTCCCACTTTACATAGTGCATGAAGGTGACTCCCAGTGTCAGTATCATGCCATTTGCTATAATAGCCACTAGCCACACGTGGTGATTGAGCATTTGAAAGGAGAATCTTCTAATTGAGATGTGCTGGGAGTATAAAATGTACACCAAATTTTGACAAGTTAGTAAAAAAAAAAGAAAGGGTGTAATATATCTCATTAACAATTTTTGTATTGACTATATGCTGCAATAATATTTTGGATGTGTGGAATAAATAAAATATAGTAGTAAAATTAATTTCCCTTTTTAAATGTGGCCACAAGATATTTAAAATTCCAAAGTAGGCTCCCTGTATATATACGTACTGGACGGTGCTGGCTCAGAACGTCAGCCGAAGGCTGCGTGATTCAGCTGTTAATGCTAGTCATGATCATCAGTTGCCCTCAGAAGCTTTTGTGGTACAAAGTAAGGAACACTCAGGGGAAGCCCTTCCTCCTGCCTTTGTTTGACAAGCTGTCAACTTAACCTACCCTAAACCACCCTCACCCAACACTGTCCTCCAAGTAGGGTGCTTTCTCCTCGGCCCTGTGCTCTAGGTCCAGTTCGAGCCAGCCGTGGGGCTGTACCCTGTAGACTTCTCAAAACACACGTTTTCCTCCTCTGGAATTCTGTGTACATCTATTTCTTCCTTATAAATGGATATGCCAGCTGTTCGGGTAATGGACGAGCGAGCAAGGTGTAAGCACTCCGTCGCAGTGCCTGTTGTTTATTGAATCACAAATACCAGCTGCTGCCCCAGATCAGAGGGAGACGGCGAGGCCCTGCCACCCTCAGGCTCACAGTGACAGTCGCTTGGAGGAAATTAGACTTCTCTTTCGGCAGTCTCTCCTCTTACCTCCAGGTGAGAGCTGCCTTTATCTTTAAGTAAGAATAATGTGTGTTTTCTTTCAACTTTAAATAAATCACCCAAGGGATGGTACATAAATCAGCCTTTCTTTCCTGTTGCCCTGGGCACCCACAAATAGTTAGCTGATAGGCAGAGATAAAGGGAAGAAAGTCAGAATTGGGGGTGAAGGGAACCTTTACTTATGTTTTTATTAAAAAGTTATACTTTAAAATTTTTTTTATTGTTTTTAAACACTTAGAAGCTGCTCTTTGTTGAAGTAAAATTTACATGTAACTATAAAGCCAGATCTTAAGTGTTGAGTTCTTTGAGTTTTAATAACTACGTATCTGTGTAACCACCCCCCCAAATCTAGATAAAAAATGCTTTCGTGCTCTCAAAATTGCCTTTTGTCCCTTATCCCCCCTTACCCTGGAAGGGTAGTTAAAGTTACTTTTCTAATGCCACAGGTTAGCATGGCCCATTTTGGAAAGAATAGATGCCTACAGCATGTAATCTTTTGTGTCTGGTTTCTTTTGCTCCACATGGTGTTTGTAAGATTCATCCATGTGTCTCTTGCATGAGTCCGACTTTAGTTCCTTTTAGCTGCTGAGTTAGTTCTATTGTGCATATACTACAGTTCATCCCTTCCCTTTGCCACATTGGCAGAGATTCAGGTTAATTCCAGCTTTTGGCTATTTTGCATAAGTCTGCTACAAACATTTGTATACAAGTCCTTTGATGGACATATGTTTTCATTTCTCTTGGCAAATACCCAAGAGTAGGATTGCTGATCACTTGTGCTTTTTGAAATGATCCACGTGCAGAACTGTGGCCATTACTGACCCACAGGTTGTAACCAGTGTCACTAACAGCAGCTAAAGAGGTAAGGACCATTTTGGACAGGATTGAAACTGCTGTAGATTTCTCACAATACCCTCATATTTATTTTTTCATCAGCACCTCAATCAGTGTAGGGAAGATAGGCAAGACAAGCCTTCTGTCAACTTAACCTACCCTAAACCACGCCACGTTGTGGCTCTGATAGAGGAGGTGACCGAGACGTAGGCTAACCGTGATCTTTGGGCGACTAAGGGTGGGGTCAGGACTAGAACGCAGGAGTCCTGGCTCGTGGTCCTGTTCTCATTCCCTGGCCATTTCTCCCAGAAAGGCACTAGTAACAGTAAGAAGGTCAAGAGACCTCTTTCAGGACACATGAAGCTAAACACTTTATTAACCCATGCATTGTCTTCCCAGCTGACAAGCCAGGATAAAACTCCCGCTGTGATCCAGAGAGCAATGCTGAAGCACAACCTGGACTCGGACCCAGCGGAGGAGTACGAGCTGGTGCAGGTCATCTCGGAGGACAAAGGTGGGCACCTGCTCCTGCTTGCTGCAGGTTGCCCCCATCTTAGAAGAAAATGGATACAATGTCTTTTTTAAAATACAACCCCTTGGGTGCTGGTGGGGGATTATCGTACCTGGTGGGGAAGCATGCCACCCCCTCACTTGTAGAAGTAAGCATGGCAAGCTGCCCCCCAGAGCAACACCTGTTTTTCCCACACTTCTGCTGAGCATTCCTCCTGCCCATTCTTTGTAAACTTCTCCTCAAGCACTCTTCTAGAAGGAGGTGTCCCTCCGTGTCAGGAGGTGCAGGGTAGACGGGAGGGCCAATTGGGTCTCTGCAGGTGGTCACACACCTTCTTTATCCAATCCTGTGTGTGAACCTAAAATGTAGCAGTTCTGCAATAATTTCTCATTGTTTCAGTTACTCATTTATAGGAAGCTTATACAAATTTATCTTCCAATTTGTCTGTATTCGTGGTTGATCTCCAAGTAGCAAAAGTTTCTAACACTGGAATCTGAATGTTCTTTACCTCACATTTACTTGTGCAAGAACTGATAATCTGTGAAATGCTTCAACATGCCGAGGAACCCATTATTTAAAGAAATCCCTTTTATGGAAACTCGGAGCGAATAACCACCCTGAATGTAACTATTTGCTAATTTGAATTGGGGTTGTATTTGTTGAGAGGAGGAGATGATCTGGTAGCTTGTCTATACCCTGTCCCATCGTAGGAAGAGACTCAGCACAATAAGCCGCTTTTCTAAGTACAGAAGGAGCAGCAAATACCATTGACCAAGGCCAGGCCCGTCGGCTGACAGACCAGCACTGTTGCAGCACGAGTGTCTTAATGCAGGGCTGTTCACCAACAAGCAGCCCCATATAAAGAAAAAGAAGAACTACACAAGCTGAGGGTTTGGGGCTTCATCGTCCACCTGGCCACCATATCATCCAGGCCTTCTCTTGGACCCAGTGGAGAACAGCTGAAATTAGAGCAGCACCTTTTCCTAGAGTTGAAAAGCTCTGAGAAAATTGTTTTTCAGTGACTTCTTAGAAGTTTCTCCTTCAGTCAGCTGAGCCCTAGATGTGGGGCAAACGTTTCTCAGCTGTAGGACGTCCTTCCCTGCAGTTACAGGGAAAACGCTAAGCCTGAGAAGTGGTTTCGTGAGCCTCACCATGTTGCCCACAAAACAGTGTCAAGGTGAGGCCAGGGGGGCTGCAGACCCCTGAGGCCAGAGGGGCAGCCTGGGTCCACCAGCAGCGTGGTCCTAGGGGGGCTGCTTGACCCCTTCAGGCCTCAGTCCTTAATTAGTTAAATGGAGACACACAGGGTGACTGTGAAGATAATAGGAGAAAACGGGCCCAAAAGTGCTTTAGAGATCTGCTAAGTGACATGTAGCTGTGAGGTAGACTATTACTTACCCGGGAATATGTGAAGAGGAGACGACGGGGGTCACTTTAAGGGAGTTATTCTTTGTGGAAAATTTGTGCAAAATGTGCTGGAGTCACTTAGAACCGGACCACGTCAGTCTCGCTTTAGAATTACAGTATTTGAAGTGAGCTAAGCCCGACTTGATCCAGTTCTGCCATCAGATGTCTCTCCTGGTTGCCTCCCCGACTGCACTGCCACAAAGCTAGACTTGCACATTTTACCATTTCTTTTTCCAGTTTGATTTTTTAGATAATATCACCTTTGAGTGCTAAATAGTATACACCTTCTTTGAAAAATAAAAATGAATAAAAGTAACTTTGCTTAGTATTTAAAATTATACTTGAAATAGTCCTTGTTCACAAATTGCCACTATCTAGTTGGGATCATTGAAGTAAACAATAGTTCAAATGTTAACATACACCCTATCTTATATGGAGGCTGTTTACTATTAAATGCAAGCTCTTGATGAAGCGAGGCCTCAAATGGAATAAAATACCAAAAATTTGACTTGGGAGTGCATCAAAAACTATTCCAATATTCCAAGAAAAGACATCTAGAAAATGTTGTGGATTTTCTAACTTTTTCCCATGTTGTTGGCTTCTCTAGTCTCTGAGAAAAGCCGCCTGCTGTACTAGGGGACAGAGAAAAGCTGGGCTCTCAGCCCAGTGCTGCCATTTTCTGGCTGTGATCTTGGGAAGGTCATTTAACTTCTAGCCTGTTTCCTCCTGTACTTTCTTTCAGCTAAAATATTCTGCATTTGAACATTTAGTTTATTGATTGAAGTTCTGAGATCATATCGCACTTGGTGTTTTAAAGTTGGGATTGAGAAACAATTTTATTGGAACCAGCTTTGGTCGTTGTCTAGTTCGTTTCTCATTCCAGGGACAGAGGGCCACCCCAGCCTCGTGCCTAAGCAAAATTCCTACCCACCACTGTCGGTGCTGGGCTGACCTACACAGTTGACTGCCTTCTCTTTCCTTATCTTTTTTAGAACTCGTGATCCCGGACTCAGCAAATGTCTTTTATGCCATGAACAGCCAAGTGAACTTTGACTTCATTTTACGCAAAAAGAACTCCCTGGAAGAGCAAGTGAAACTGCGTAGCCGGGCCAGCTTGACATTACCCAGGACGGCTAAACGGGGCTGCTGGAGCAACCGACACAGCAAAACTACCCTCTGAAGGGAGGGGCCGGCGGTGCTCGCCGAGATGGGGGCACCAAGAACAGGCCATGGTGAGTGCAGCTACCACCCAGTGGTAGAGGGTCATCAGTGAAGTCAGCAGATACTTACTGAGTACCTCTGGTGTGCAAGGCTCTATGATGGGCGTTGCGGGGAGGTCAGAGGTGAATTTGCCATGAAAGGGATGAAGGATTCACTGATTCTCTTTGAGCTGTTTGAGACTGAAATGCAAAATTACCCACATGTGTAAATAATATATGTACACATATTTGGTATGTATGTGTATATATATAAATATATGAGGGACTTATGGGATATTCTGGACTATGGAAAAACAAATTTGCACAATGGCCTGGGAAGTTGAGGTCACTTTTTACAGGGAAATAGAACTGAGAACCTAATTCCATACCCTCCGAGTAATTGGAAGCAGCCCTGGGAATACAGAGTGTGCTTTGCGCCAGTATTACAAGAAGTCCAAACTATTTTTATAAAGAGAGAGGGTTACTCTCTCAATCAAGTGCCACCAGAGAAGAACAACTGTAGAGGCTGGAACTGCCACTGGCGGAATGAAAGGCCACTTTGGAAAGGGTTTGGATGAGCCAGTGGCTTTCAACTTCTGCCTGCATCTGCATTTCTGCCATCCCAGGGAGGGCAAGGACGACCTTCAGAGGGCCACCAGTTGGTCTGGCCCACTGGCCCAGCCGTCGTGACATCACTGGCATCAACCCAAGCCCACTTTGATTTCTGGCGACCACATTGTGTTTCTGTTCCCCCTGCCGCAAAGAACACATCACACACATTATTGCATAGATGGCCATGTTCTTTGGTTATTTATCAGCCCAGAAGAGAAAACGCAAAAGAGTGGTGACTCATTTGGACCCTGTTTGTGTTGTAGTGCCACGACTTCATTGCCTTTTCGGACTGCCTTCTTTTGCATGTAAAACTCTCTGTCTCGAGTCTTTTGCCATCGGGATCGTAGTACCTCTATACTATGTGCAATTTGTTCCTCAGGTGTAGAAATTCCTACTGCAATTGACTACGTTTGATCATTTCGAGCCTGTGAAAGATCTCTGGACAGCAATTGCTCTGGTGATTGTTCCTTAGAAGATGTTCCATGCTGATGAGAGCATCCCTTTTTACTTATTAACTTTTATAGCATTACTATGCCTAGTCATGGGCAAAGAAATGGGTCTGCATATATTATCCAAACTGTTTCTGAGGAGGTACTTCCTTCCACATGGAATCAAGATTTCTTTTTTTCAGGTCCCCAACTTGCTATCACAGTGTCACTTGTTAAGTGACATTCTTTTCTCTAGTAACACCATCACCCACTCCCTTTCAAATCTATGCTGTGCTGGGGTTGGAACTAAAAAGCCATATTTGGGATGTTGACATATGTAAGAAAGCACTTTCAGAATGTTGTCCTTCTTAAGAAAAAATTCTCAAAATACCAGTTTTTTGTTCCAAAAAATAAAGAGAACGAGCCCAGATACGAAGTGCAGATTGCAATATGGAGCTTTTTTTTTTCTAACCCTGCAAGACAGTTCCCAAAGGTTATGTAAGATTTATGGTATGTAAATAGCTGTGCGACATCCACAAGAAATACCAGGGAGTTCAGCGTTTTGGAGCAGTGGACCGAAGCATGAGGCAGGAAGGCCGCAGATTTCCTTTAGGTCTTTCTAGGAGATCAGACTGGGTTTCAACTAGTCTAAAAGCACTTTTCTTTTGTTTGTGAGGCTGATGTGATCTGT
Organism: Manis javanica; assembly: GCF_040802235.1. Classification (NCBI taxonomy): domain Eukaryota; kingdom Metazoa; phylum Chordata; class Mammalia; order Pholidota; family Manidae; genus Manis; species Manis javanica. The sequence goes on from NC_133166.1 coordinate 91,727,175, forward strand.
GCTTGGAGGAGATAGCCAAGGTGCTAGCCATCATGGAGATGGAGTAAATGTAGCCTCAGCCTGAATTTTTTGGCTTGAAGATCAAAAAGAAAACAGAGAACTGTTGGATTGATTTAGAGTGTGGCGACCAAGATATATTGTGCCCATGTACTCCACCTGTTTGTACTGGACATACAGAGTCTAGATTTATATACTGCAATGTAAAAATATATATATTTTTTCCTTTTGTAAAGACAATGGAAATTCCAAGTAGATAAAATATAGCCTCATTTATTTAATGACACTTTAAATGTCTTAAATGTGTTTCTCGGTAGACAGCTGGGTAATGCTTCTAGCTGCTCGCATGCTTGTCTTTCTGCATCTCTACCGTCTGTTTACCTTTTGGTTAAACTAATAAACTGGTTCGGGACTTGGCTGGCACATGCTACCAGACCCAAAGGGATTGTATCTGGAGTATTCATCAGATGGGTTCTGGGTTCTGGATTTGCCAGTAAGGCCACTTTTTTGGAAGGCCACTCTGGCTGACTTGGAGGGAGCAGAGGGAAAGCCAGTGTCAGAGTTAGGAGGGGGTCCTCTCCATTGGCAAGTGTCAAGGGCACTTGGTAGGAGAGAATGACATCCTTAGGAAACTGCAGTCCGGTGGGATGCCTTGCTAGGCTGCACTCCCTAGGAGTCACGTGGTGGGGGACACCTTCTATAAAGTCAGACTTAGAGTTAGGATCCAAGTATTACTTTGTCTTCTTTCCAACAGTCTCTCCCCTAGTGTGCAGTTGCCACCATCTGTGTAGTTCTGGAAACCACCCATGGGTGCTCTGGAAGCCCGGAGGGCCTCTGTGGAGGGAGAAAAGGTCTTCCCAAAAGGCAATCCAACTGAGGCCTACGTGTTTCCCTCAACACAGGCACATTATTGTCATTTCATCATATTGTTTCCAAAACGTTACCAGAATTATTTTCTAGTGGATTCCTAAATGGATCCAAATGATCAAATTTTCTGGTCGCTCATGGGATTTTGGAGAGAGCTAAGTAAGTGTCCCAGTAACTGATAATATGGAGTGGGACAGGAACAAAAGGTATTTCTGCTTCTGGCACAAGGTAACTATTTTTTCAAGATTGTTCTAGAAAACTGGTTCCCTTGTTTGCCTAGAAACTGGGCTTGGTAACTTTTCCCTAGGGAGAATAATGTCTTAATACTTCCTTCTTTGGAGCCTTTTCAGATTCACCATGCAGCACAGGGCCAGTAGGAGGCACAGAGCTCCCACTGCAGTGGCACTGAGAAGGTTCCCTGATGCCGATCCTCTTTTCCTACAGATGCTGCTTAAGTGGCACTGGTACCAACTGTATTCACAGTTCCACTGTAAGTGGTTATTGTATTGATATTATATTGCTGTATCCACCCACTATAAGTGGTCATTTGGTTATTTCCATTGTGTTTTGCATTGCTCTTTCCTCTAGAATCTCTCTTAAAATGAAATACTTCTGGAGGGGATGGATTAGGCTAGATTAGCTGAAGCAACAAACTATGAAATCTCAGTACCTTAAGACAGAGAGTTTTATTTTTCATCATGTCGTAGGCACATCAGGCAGCCCTTCTTACTTCCCTCTATTGTAAGACCCAAGGATTCAGGCAGCTTCCATCTTGCAACTCTGCCGTCTCTGGGTTTTCCTTCAAGTCACAATAAGGGTGGAGAGAACTCGTAACTGTTCCTAAGTGCCTCAGACCGGAGCGACAGTGTCACTTCCACTCACAGTCCATGGCCCCAGCCTCAGTGCAGGGGAGCTGGGGCAATGGGGGGGACACCTGGGGTGGTGCGCGAGCATCAGCGTCTCTGCCACAGATGGTGAGTGCCGCCTTCTTGCGGGGGTGCACAGGTTGGTTTATCATCCCAGTCACCAGAAAAAGTGTGTGGGAGGTGGGGCCTTGATAAGGGGGCCACGCAGAGCAAAGGAGGGGTTGAGGAAAGAGAGGATCTCAAAGGAGTGGCGAATACCAGAAAGAATAATTTAATTTTGTCCAGAATTGGTCTTGTAGAATTTAATTTTTAGCATGCACTCACCACCAATTCACATGCTTCTAATGTGGTCCCTATTTTGACTAAACTAGGAGCTGCGTGACAGATGTAGGTAGCTGCATGTCAAGTCAGAAAAAAAAATCCAGGAAATTTAAAGTGTTTACACATAAACCACAAGATGAAATAGAAGCCAGGCAAATTTAATGGTTTTAGACTCAGAATTTAAAAAACACTATTTGGTGTGGTTTCTTGACATATGTACCCAGAGAACTGTGGAAGCAATTCACTTATTTAACAGTTTGAGGAATCCAGTGTATTTAACATTTTCTTAAGAGCTGGAAGGCATCTTACCAATCATGCGGTCAACCCCCTCATATTACAGATCCAGGGACTGAAGCTCAGAGCCCCTGAGTCAGCTGCCCAGGGTTAGGGGCAGAGCTGTGAGTGACGGAACCCCACTCTGTGTGTGTCGCACAGGGCTGGGCACTCAGGCCAGGAGGCTTTCCTCATCGATGCTCCTCTCCAGCCGCATGGACTGGAGAGAATGCCTGGGCTCTGTCGGCTCATCCCCAGCCTTCTAACCATGTGAATTCACACAGGCTGTCTTGGGTAGGAGGACATCTGGTTGGTTCTTAAAGTCTCCAGGGAATGTCCTGCTTCTGGTGGGAGCACTGCTGCCTTTTATCCTGAGCACTGTTCCAGCTCGCAGCCGAGGAAGCTGGGCCCCGAGGGTCAGGGTTGCACTGAGTCAGCCCCCCAGCTAGGACGGAATCCACTTCCGATCCGTGCACCCGGCAAGCCCAGCGGGCTGGGAGGGGCGTGCAGGGGAAAAGTCTCCTGGGCAGAGCACCCGATGCATGAGGATTCCAAGGAGGAGAGGGCGTGGGGGTGCTAGAGTGCCACCCAGGAGGGCTAGGGCCCTCCCAGCTTAGCATCACGGTAAACCAGTTATCAGTATCCACATGCTTTATCGTACGTTTCTGGGAAGAAATTTTTGTTTCCATGACTGTTTAATCCCAAGGCAATATTGTGTGCTGCAGTTCTAGTTTCTTAGACAAAGGGTACCAGTAAGTCAAGTTTTTTTTAAAAAAAAAGACTGAATGATTTAAACAGTTTCTGGATTGCTCCGGCCATTAAAAAAAGAAAAAGCACCAATTTCAAAATGGGAGAAGCATTCTAAATGAGACTGGTAACTTAACCGCAGACATCTATTTCTGATCCTCATTTATAAAATACCTGACATCCAAGCCTCCAGCAAAATGTCATCAGAAAATCGGTCTGATCAACCGAACAATCAATATATGAGATTTCACAGGGGGGAAGTCAACAGGGGTTAGGGCTGCAAGCTCCTTTATATATTAGACTGTGAGTGTGTGTATGAGAGAGAGGGATGGAAACTTTAGATATTAGTGAGAAAACAGAAATGAGACACTGTCCCCCAGAAGCTTTGGATGGGTGTGATTCAGTGTGGGTGGGATCTGACTACCTAGGTCCAACTCCCAGGCCATCACCACCTTAGGCTGCTCACTTCACTAAGCTCTTGCTTCATCTGAAAAGTAGGGATTGATAATAGTTCCTGTCGCTTGAGGCTCACGAAGCATTAAAGTGCGCAGCCCAGGAGAGAACACACTTCTCACCTTGCCTCACACTTGAAGGGCTGGCTGCTGTTACTGCGGGGAAGCTGCCGGCCCAAGGGGAGGTGTGTCTTCGCAGACGCCCTCCACCTCCTTCCCCGGCTGAGTGGTTGCAGGGTGCAGATGTGAGACCCTCAGAACCCTGGGAAAGTCTAGCCTGCTGTTGCTTTGGAGAAAGACTGACTCAGAGTGCTGGAGGGCAGCCAGGCCCTGTAGCTTGTTCTGCAGCTGCAGGCCGCGGAGGCTCCCCGAGAGAGGAGTGGGCCAGCGGGGCCCTGACCAGTCGCCTCCAGCAGGGCTGCAGGCCACAAGCTGGTGGGAAGCTGCCCTGACCCTGGAGTGTGTCCTCTGGAGCCCGAACCTCGTAGGGCTGTGGAGATTCCCAGAGGGCCCCACCTTCCTGGATGCCCTCCTAGAAGGGACGGACACCCTCCTAGAAGCCATGCTCCCCACCTGGGTCCTCCCTCCCGTGGCCACCTGGACTCTGTAACTTTTCCAGCAGGAAGGGGCTTTCTGCCCCAGTGAGGATGATTCAGATGCATGACCCACTGGAGCTGCTACTGGTCCACAGGCCCTGGGGCACTGGGCCAGTTCCCTTGCAGGCTGTTCAGCCAGCAGCACCTCGGTCCCTCCCATCATGGCAGGTTTGCAAGGATAAAACAGGCCCTTTCAGGACTAAGCACTGCCACTTCCATTCTACGCCTCCCTCCTACCTCTAGTCTACGCCTCCCTCCTACTTCTATTTTCTCTGCTGGTTCCCTCCCTTCTTTTCTGGCCTGTGCAGTAGCCTAACTTTATCCACTAACAGCCCTGTGTTTGTCTCTTAGCCCCCTGTCCCTGCACTTCTCTCCTGGGCCCTGTGTGCTGGGCCTCAGAGGCCACCTCTTCCCTCTGTCTTCAAATTCCCGAAGGCTGCAGCCCTTGTGGGTCCCCTCACACCCCGCTCTGCCCGTGGCTACCTCCCTTCACCCTGTCTGAACATTAACACTCCCTTCAAGTCTTCACAACCCATGCTGGCAGTTTCCAAAGCAGTGAAAGTCGGGAGAGAGCCCTTCATTGTGGATGATTCTCCAGCTTCTCTGAAGAATGGAGAGAGAGGGCTGTCGCTACACTCTGTAAATCAAGCTCCCCATGAGCAAGAACCTGTGCGCCTGTCCACCCTCCCCCAGAACAGGAAATGCCCAGAGGAGCCCCCTTTGCACATGTGGGGGCTGAGAAGCTGGCCCTCTGCAAGCCCCGGAATTGCTTAGATGTGAAGATTTTATTAAAACACCCATTCCAGAGGCACCCAGGCTGAAGTAACTATAGGGAGGGGCATACAAATAAACACAGTAAATTGAAAATAAAGAGAAACCAATGCTCAGAGGTGATTCTCCACTCGTTCCACCCATTTTGAGGGCAGGTGAGAGGATGGCTTTGGGCTGCGAGCAGCCCAGCTGCTGTCATACGAGTGACAGGAGCAAAGATCATCTCAACTTTTAATACAACCATGCATAGAAGCAAAAAGAGGCCATTTTAGGTGAATTCACAGAACCGGAGCAAGGCATTCTCCTGCCCCACGAGAAAACGTAATGCACCAATTCCACCACTTGCCCTGGAATCCCACTCCGTGTTCATTATTGCCAGTAACTTCTTCCTGGAAGCTACCTAAACTCTAATCCAAGCCACATCCTCTTGTTCTGCATATGCAAATGGCGGGGGCCGAGTCCCCTCTGTCATCTATGGCGATACGATGCGCTAAACCCGCCGCCGTCATTTCTCTTTCCCAAGCAGGCACAGAAGGACTTACTGGCCGCCACTGGGCAGATATTTTGTCCTTGTCTTAGTGGTCCAGCACTGAATTGGGGCTGCCACCAGCCTCCTCACAGAGAGACCCCCTCACGGGGAGAAGCCACCCCTCTCTCCTCCTGGCCCTCCTCCTTCTGCCACGTTTAATCAGAACGGCCTGCGGAGCAAGGTCCTCTTTGAAACAATACACATCACCACAAATCACAATAGATAAGGGTATAATCATTATTTCCAAGGCTGTTGCTCTTAGTTTACCGGCTGTGTCCCCCATGACACGCTCTCTGCGCATCAGATGACCAGCCTCACCTTAACTGTCCCTTTGTCTTCAGTTACCTCCATCCAGTCATGGGATCACTCATGGATCATTTCTCTCCACTCTGTTTACTTGGAGAGAACATCTCAAAAGCACATTGTAGAAGCCCCCTGGGAAGACTCCAAATTATTTGACAGTTATTAGTTAGAGGGCCTTTTTCCAATTCTAAGTGAAAAGATTTCCAAGTTTGTAGCTGAATGGGAACTTGTTTTTGACACCGACATTTTCCTGGAAACCTCTACATTGTCTGTCAGGAAGGTTACCCAACCCTGAATTCCCCCAGAGGCAATGGCCTCTGCGTTCATGCTGAGACAGCCCAGAGAGGGAGTTGCTTCCTGGCTTGAACCCAACAGGCACCTCACAGCTCCTGTCCCTTGCAGCCCACCCAGCCACAGTCCCAGGCCTTCGTGGGGCCTAGGAAGCCTTCCCATTCACCACCACCCCCCCCATCCCTCTTCTAAACTCCCATTCACATCCTTAAAACCAACATAACTGTTGCCTACCCTGCAAGCTGCCTGACAGTCCTCCTCAGAAGAACCAGGTTTCCTGGGGCCCTGCAGCCTTCCTGTTTTTATGGCTGCTCCACTGGACCCAGACCCCACAGCAGCAGGGAGCCTCTCGTAGCCTTGGGAGCATCTTGGTGCCCAGCACAGGGCCCGAAACAAGGCAATGTTCACACCTGGCTTTTGAGGTTCTGGGGAAGCCTGATATGATATTCAAGGGGTCACTGAGGTCAACATGGACTCTCCCCTCTTTCTTCCCCTCCTTACCTCAGACAAGCATCTCAGCATCTTCTGATGACTGGATAGACCGACCGTATCACACAAATATTCAAGAGGCACCCTCCCTCCCACCCCTCTCACCCGGGACTCATCTGTCTGTAGCCTAGACTCCTTTTCAGCTTGTCCACCTCCAGCCAGCAGTCTGAAGCAGCCCCTTGGACAGGATGGTCAGGGGCCACCCTCTCCTGTTTGCCACAGAGATCACGTAGCAGGCATGGTTCTCTCTGGCCTCCAACATCCTTGGTCAGCGCAGACCCGGAAGTCACAGCTGTGTTGGCCATGGACCACTGTTGCACGAAACAATGAATGACATTCATAGAGTTGAGCTAGTTTTTTTTTTAATTTTTCACGAAGAGCTCTAGAAGGCAAGTAGTTTACCACTTCCCCTCCCTAAAACAACATGGCATGACAGACAGTGTAGAATGCTGGAGGCCGGCCCTTATTTTCTGAGGTTCCTGCAGTAGGTCCCGGTGAACCCAAAGCAAGCAGCATGCCCTCTGCAAACAGAGATGCTCAGTCCACCCTCAGCAGCACCAGCACTGCTGAAGTCAGGGTCATCTGTCCGGAAGACCCCACCTTGGAGCCCAAGATCCAGAGAGGGATCCAGATGGGATTTAGCTTCCAGAGGCAGAGAGCAGGTGCCATAGCCCGAGGTGAAGGCCTCTGACACTGCGAAGGTCCCATGTCCTGACTTCGGACCAGAGGGGAGGCAGGAAGGAAAATGAGGTCGGGGAACCCCTGCATGGCTGAAGACATGACTTGCAAAGAAATGCGGGTCTGTAGTTCACCATGCTCACAATAGAACACAGCTTGGGATTCTGGACCTCAGGAGGGAGAAGCAAAGGCCACGCTTAGAACTTGATTCACAGTAGAATAGTCCTAATAAAAAATTCTAGAATTTAAGACCAATGTCTTTAAAGAATGAGAATTCATAAACCCGTCAGACCAGCTGATAGGGAAAAAGGCAAAAAATGTTCTCTACTCAACAAAACCACACAAAAATCGACTCAATCTTCCTATATTCCCAACACCTTCAGCCACCTCCCACCCTGTTAAAAAAAAGTGAAAGCCATGCACACTTGCACACATTCATATATGCAAACAAAATACAAAAGACCCAAACAAACTTAGGTATCACCTAAGGGATTTTCATTAGCTCCCCTGATGCTTTCTGTTTTTCTAGAAAAAGAGTCACGCTCTGACAGGTATGTGCAAGAAGTAAAATCTGAAGTTGGCTGAGACCCTTTCCCCAGTCTCCTTGCTTACTAGGCGGTATAGAAGACCATCAACAGTAAGTCAAGAAGGAAGGCTGACGCCGGTGTTCTGAGGAAGGCAACAGCCCTGCTGTGCTGTGGCTTGGAGCCCTCCTGGGGGTGCACTAAGCTTGGTACCAGCAGCGACCCCACCTGTGGGTGCTGCTCCAAAACGTGAAGCTCCCGAAGGCATGTGTGTGTATGGTCGTGGCAGGGGAGATATTTCTGGAGGCGATGTTTCACTGCTTGTGGACATGAGAACGTGAACCTGAGGCAAGCCATCACGAGATGTCTCAGGATCCCAATTGTGCAGTGGGAAGAGATGATGTAGCCCAACTCTGCATTTCATAGAAAATCAATCCATGAAGAAAGCGGAGAGGTTGTCTGCTCAGCATCCTGACTCAGAGCTGCCCTGCGTGTCGGCCTCAGTCAGTCGATCAGCCCGCTGTTTCTGACCAAAGCCTCTCACCTGAAATGGAGAATCGTTCGTTTCCAGGCGGTTCAAATCGCCCGCTCAACAGGTCTCCCTGTGAGAGTCAGGCTGGGAAATGCAGGCGACCCAGGTCACTGAGCTCATGTGCCCATGCTGTCCACTCCTCAAGGGGCAGTGAGAGCCTGAGAAACATTTCTCTGCCTCACTCCACAGATGTTTTCCTTACTATTGCTAAAATAAATAATTCAAAATAGAATGAAAAACCCAGACAAGGATGGTTGCTGGCCTGAAAATGTGCTCTGCCTCTCCACAGCGACTCGCAGCTCACGCCTGCAGTTCATTCCTAAGCTCGGGGGTGCGGGGGAGCATCTCATGCCGCAGCAGAAATGCACCCCAGGACATAAACACCAACCCTAATCCCTTATATATTACATTCACCTTCATAAATACAGCACCCTCTCTCAAGTGACCAGAATAAAAGTGGCCAAAACGTGAGTTCCTTTCTCCTCAAAGAGCTACACAAACCCTCAGGTACCCCCTATACCACACCCACGTGGCCAACTGACTACTCTTTATACGAGTCCCCGTTGCCACGATGGTCAGAAGCCAAGTCTCAGACGAACTCAAATACCTATCCCGAAAAAAAAAGGAAAACACCCATCCTGAGTGGATGAGGACTGAGACGAAAACCTCAACCTTGCTATATGGCTCATGATGGAATCCTTTCAACCAAACACCCCAATTAATTTGATTTTAAATGATTTGGTTTTTTCAAACTATAACTACACAAGTTTCCAGGTCACATCTGTGACATAAAATGGGCCTACAAGGCCAATAGATACAGTCCATTTGGCTTGGCTGCCTTGTCCACCCATTTATTGGGGCGACTGCCTTTCCCCTGGATGCCTCGCTGAGCCATATTGTTCAGCTTTACCTGGGAAGCCATACCAGCTGGGTAGTAGACTGAAGAACTGGGTCTGGATTGAAGTTTACCTTGATAGTCGCCATAAATCCCATCTTCTAGCCACGCTAGGAAATTCAGGTTTAGTTTGCCTATTTTCCTCCCCATCAAGAATATATTAATTTTGATCCATCACATTAGACCACTTGGGCTAGCGACTGTGACCACTAAAAGGAACTGGAGGAAAAGATGAACAGCCTGTCAGAAAAGCCAAGGAGTGGTGGGCTCCCCCTGGGGCCTTCATAGCTCATCCCGTGAAGGCAGAGTATCCAAGGAGGTTGGCGGCGGCAGGGCCTCTGTGTTCTTGGCATTGCGGTGGATATGGCCTTGCTTCCGGGACTTCCAGGAATGTGTCCTGTCCCAGTCAGTGGACACTGTCTCGTTGTCCCAGATGGTCGAGGTCTCGGTGTCACTCAGGTAGCCCGGCTGGCCTGTGTAGTGTGTGGGATAGATGAGCAAAGGTTCTGCGGAGAAGGCTTTCAAGTCCCTGGATTCGTAATACTCCTTGTACGCAGCTCTGAAAACAACAGGTGTACAGGCACGTGAGTGGGGTGCGCAGGGGATAAGAGCAGTTGGGCCCTGCTTGCTGTCTCTTAAACTATCATGGATTTTAATTATTTTTTAAGTTGTGTCTTTTGGGGAAAGCTTTAGCTTACAAATATAGTGAAAGAATTTATTTTAAAGCTTTCAGGTGATCTAAACAAATACATGAGGAAGGTCATGGTATTTCTGTTGTACTGGGATAGACTGGTTTCAGAGATTAATTTCAGGTCTTCCTCCCAAAGTTAAGATTAAATTCTGTTGGACCGTAATGATCACCTTGTTGAAAATGCATGTGATCCCTTTGTAGAAAACACCCTGTTCCTGGATTAATAAATAAGACAGTTGAGATGTGGATGGCAATGAAGGTGTAAGTGAAACGGTGGAGGCTTCAAGGCATGCCAGCTTGGCTTGGCATTCCAGCTCCCTGTGAATACAAAACAGAGGAAGGCCTTGGCCTCCCTCCCAGGGCTCCAGATTATATGAGGCAACATCTGCTCAGCTCCTAGGTCCCTGAGCGCACCATAGGTGTTAATTTCCTTTCTGTTAAGGGGCTGATGGTTGGCCTCCATGTGCCTGCCAGGATGCAGATATCAAGTCATTGTCTGACATGTTGCATAAAATAGGGCGAGGAGCTCTTGCACACTTAAGTACTTACTGAGCACAGGACACACAATGAGTAAGATGCAGGACAGGAACTCTCAACTGCTAAAATGATGACCATCTAGTGAGGAGATAGACCCTCTCAGCAACTGAGAGAAGGAGTTGAAGTTAGAACCTGGTCTCCTGCTCCATTAATGCATTTAGGAATGATTGATTAAGCAACTATTTTTAACATAGAGTTTGGACTAGGCTCTAAGGACATAGAGATGTAAGACTGTTTCTGTCTCAGGATTCACAGGTTACTGGAGAGACTGACAGGTAAGCCATCAGTTACCATAGTCTTTGATAGGTGCTATGTCAGTGCAAGCCCTGAGGTATGGGAACCTGAGCATCACGCTGCTTTCTCCCATGGATGCCTTGCTCAGGGGCCACCTCTGCTCTCCCTGTGATCACAGGCATCACTGCATTACGATTACTGTTCATGTGTCTGAGTTTCTGACCTGACTGTGAGCTCTGCAAGACTGGGGACAACTGGCGCACACAGTGGACTAAGAAAGAAACAAAACTTTGAGGTACGTAGGACAATGACCTTCACCTTGAGGTGTATGAGTTTATGGAAATAAGGTCGAAGACAAGGAGAAGACTGAGCAGAAAAAGCCTAGTTAAATTATGCCCTGGGTTTAAAGAGGACCCCCATGCAAGACTTGCCATTTCTGCCTCATCTTTCACATCTGTAAAATGGCATAGTCACTCAAGTCAGCCTCTCTGGGTCTGAATTATGGAAAGATCATTTAGGAAAGCAGTACATCTTTAGAAAGGTCAAGTACTACCCAGAAACAAAGTAGTGTAATTCACAAAGAAGCTCTGCCCAGGGGATAGGTGGGCAGTGCAGCACGACTCACACAGGATGTTTGTTGTACATGATTGGCAGAAACTCGTCCACTGGCAGCATCTTCCCAAAAGGATCCGCTCCCACCAGCTTCTGCGCTCCTTCTAGGGAGATGACGTAGCCCAGCGTCCAGTAGGAATAGTCAGCTTCTACCAGATTCACCACACTGGGCACTGCTTTCTCTGGCTCCTTTACTTGCATCCTCTTCCTACCAATATAACTAAAAGGAAATGGGTGGAGGAGAAAAGTTTCAGTTTGAATATTGGACATCCGTGAGAATGGAGCACAGCTTTGCAGACACTCGCAAAAGCTGGGACCAAGCCTTACATTAAATGTGTCACATCGCAGAGTGCATCACTTCACCAACCATGACTGTCACCTGCCATCTACGGGGCTCCCTGGCCCCACTTATCAATATCTCAGCTATTTGCTTGCCTAGCAAACTGTTCCAGCTGGAAAGTTAATATGTAGAGAGATTATAAGATCTTTCTGATCATTTCCCAAAGATAGTATGGGATTTCTAGCTGTGTGTTTTCAGAGGCTGGAAGGGGATAAAAAAGGCCAGACGTGAGAATCCTGTTTGTGGCTTTCAAGTCCCCAGAGTTTCAGCCTCCAGTGTTTTCTGCACAGCTCTCCAAATGCTGGTGGTAAAACCAGGACAGAAAAGAAACAGTCTGTGGTAAAAGACCCAGGAATCCAAGGGAGTCTTCATGCACCCGCCTGGCTCTCTCCCCTCCCACTCACCCAGCTCTGCCCACTTGTCCTCCTGAGTCCTCTGCTCTGGGAGGGGCACCCAGGCATGCCCTGTCCTCCATGAGCAATTTCTGCAACGCAAGACGTGCCCTCAGCCATTCCCGCATCCCCATAGTCTGCTCTCAGACTTGTGTTGTCTCCATCACTGCTGCCTGAAACCTGTTTTCCCTCTTGCCTAGAGCACGCTGAGGAGACGCCTGCTAGGTAAACCTTACTTCCTCTATTTCGCCCTAAAACTCTCTCTTCCAACATTCAAAAAATTCCTCTTGTCAAAAGTCCCAGGATTTGTGGACCAAGTCTACATTCACTTTCAGTTCTTCTGAGGACATGAAACATACATCCTCCCAGCCACTGTCTCTTCAGATGAAAGAGCCTCTTATGTATCTAATTTCTCTCATGCAGCAAGTGGAAGGGAAACTCCTACTGAGCACTTGAGATGTGTCTAGGGCAACTGACAAACTGAGTTTGTACTCAATTTGTTAATTCTACTTAATTTTAATTTTAACTTAAGAATTGAAGATGTGTAAAATATTTTTTTCCATTAAACAAAATGTATTGTTTTGGTAGAACTACAGTTTCACCTCAGCATTGAAAATTCAGTGTGGATTTAGATGTGTTAACAGTATAAAATACACACTGGATTTTGAAGACTGTACAAAAAAAGAATGTAGATTACTATCATTAATAGTTTTCAAATACTGGTTACATGTTGAAATAATATTTGGATATGTCAGGTTAAATGTAGTATTGAAATTAAGTTCACCTAATTTAATTTTTTATTTTTATTAAAGTACCGTTGATCCACAATCTTATGATGGTTTCAGTACACAACACAGTGGTTCAACATTCACCTGTATTATCAAGCCCGCACCCCCTCCAGCACAGTCACTGTCTATCAACTTAGTAAAATGTTACAGAATCATTAACTGTATTCTCTGTACTGTACTACCATCCTGTGACCAACCTATGACCTAATTTATTTTTACCATTTTAATATAATCACTGGAAAATTTTAAATGATATATGGCTCATGTTATTGGACAGCAAAGCCCTGGATGATTCTAATGGCTTGTTCTACTCTTCCCCTTTACATTTTCCTTTTTCTGGGGAACATTAATGTAGTAGTCCTTGACAGCTATCAGCCTTCATGTTTTGAGTTTAAGTAACATTTGTTTCTTCTTCATTTTAGAAAGTGAGAGGTGAAGAATTTGAAGCCACTGTAATTCTTGAAGATTATATAATAGATTCTGGTGGAAGAGTTTGACTTGCTCAGTCTGTGAATTTTAGAAAACATCTTCTTTTCCCTGTATCTTTCTCAGGACAATCGCTCTTTCTTGGATCTGTTGGTACTTTGTCCTGAGAAACGCACCAGCCAGACTGCAAGGGGACCAGGGATGTGTCCCAATCTAAGCCTTAGACACTCTCAGTCATGTCCTCTGTGATTCTGAGCCTTAAGTGAAAGTTGCCTTGCACATGTCATATGAGCATCAAGTGGCTTCCAGCCTCCACGCCTGTGGGGCCTTAACCCCAGGCTGCAGGGCAATAGATTCAGAAAGGCTGCCGTGTGGTGACTTCTGGGGGATTATAGGAACAATGAGATGAAGGAACGGCGAAGCGTCTAATCACATGACTGATATCTGAGAGGGAGCCCCTCTCTTTTTAAAACATAGTACTGATTCCTGGGTCTGTTTCTCCTGGGTGAGTTGGGCCCTTGCTAGGTTTCTTTGGAGCTCAGAATGGTACATCTGAGGAAACTAGTACTCCAGCAGGGCCCACAGGTAAATCTCCCTGTGTGGCTGGGAGGAGCAGGGACAGTTTGTCTGCTGTGGCCGCTCCAAAGGAACAGGCTCTGATTTGATGAAATTGCCTTTGACACACAGCTGGGGAGTGAATGATGCTTGGAAACTTTCTCATTGGAGAGAAGTAAAAAGTGTTATTTTGGCTTAAAAAGAAAGAGAGAGACAGAACTCAGCTTCCAGAGGTAGCAGACAACAGGCATTAACCGCATGTCAGTGCCGAGCAGCTGTCCCTTGGTGGCTGGAAATGCCAACAGCCTATGGCCCTGCACCAAGCCTACCTGTCAGGGTTCTCCCTGTGCTGGCAGCTTCCCCTCCCCACAGAGGAGCTCTTCTGCCGACCTCCAGCATCCTCAATGGCAGGAGCGTGCACAGGGGAACCTGCTCTCCTGGGAGCTGAGGTTCTAGTGTGACACAGGACCTGCCCTTGAATGAATGCCTTCTTCTCCCTCTTCACACTCCCTCCCTGGACCTCGCTGCTTCTTGCGTGCGATTTTGGCCATGCTCAGAATGGAGTGCTTAGTCTGCAGGCCACGTGAAGGCCTCACAAGAGTCGCCCATGGTGTCTTTCTCACCTTGCAGAGTTTATATGTGCAAAAACTAGGGGCTAGCCTCTAGCCTCTGTTCACTTCTTGTTTTGGGGAATGTTTATGGAGAGAAAACCAGGCAAGTGGAAGCTTGAGCTGCATCTCCTCCTATATGGTGCTGACTGCCCCTGGAAAGGACTGCGTGCCTGTGTGCTCTCTGATAAGCTTGTCTTGTCACTCACATCAGTTCCCAATCCAGCTGAGCCCGGTCAATGTCATCCATCAGCTTCATCAGCTTCTTCTTAAACTGATGTTCAAAACGCACATCATCCTCAATGACAAGGGTCTTCTCCAGCTCTTGGTCAATTACCTGTAAAGGTCATCAATGGGAAGTTTGATACCTCTTTTTTTAATTAGATAAATAAGTATTAAAAAACCTAGAGTATAGTAGCACAATATGTAATAGCTCATAACGAATCTAAGCAAATGCCAATCAACAGTGGAGTGGATAAACTGTGGTATATTTATGGCAATGAAAATATGCATACTACAATTTGATGCAGCATTATAGATGAATCTCACAAACGTGATGTTGAGCAATTATACATACTACATGGTTACATTCATATAAAAAAAAAGTACAAAAGTAGACAAGACCATTCTGTGCTGTTGGAGTTCAGGACGTTGATTACCCCTGGGGACTGGGGACTAGAAGGAAATGCAGAGGAGGTGCTTCTGGGGGGCTGGGAATCTGCTTCTTGATCTAGGTTCTGGAGAACATAGGCTTATTGTACAGTTTGTGGAATTTCAGTGGCCCATATTTTATGATCTACATACTTTTATACATATCTGTTTCATTTCATTTAAAATTTAAAGAAAATAAAAAAATAGGCATAGACTCGATTATTCAGAGAGAAGGCATTCCAGGGGGCTCTTCTTTAGGGACTTTTTCTTTTGTGGGGACTGACCCTTTATCAGAACCCCACACTGCAATGCCACCTCTGTCAATGCCTTGTCTGTAAAATGGGTTTAAGTCCTTTCTCTGCATCTTCTTACCTAGACAAAATATTGAATTACTTCCTCTTGGCTAAAATGGTTCCATCCATCCTGACCCCCCCACATAACTTGTGTGTGACTTCCTGTAGGGAATCACTTAATAAATGATGACATGTTAGATACATATAAGGCATTTCTACCAAGGACAAGAATGTATCAGCAGGAGTGTGGCCTCCAGAACCTGGGTATTTCCTCCAGTCGTCATCCTAAGTGGCACCAACCCTCCTTGTTTGTTCCTGGCTTGTGTCAGAGGGAGAAACAAGGCAGCAACAATTTCCAAGCATACTTCCAGACAGTTACCAATTCATCTGCAAAGTCCCACTCTCCTTCCTCCTCATTACAAAGCTGCACATCTCAATAAAGCATTATTTACCTCTTTCCATACAGAGTAGTGGCTAAGAAAGCAGCCGATTTCACCCCTGGTCAGAGGCCTGGAGGAGTAGGGATCTCGATATCCAGGCAACATTTCAATATTCAGGGCCTTCAGCTGGCTTGTATTGAGTGCCCTGCATGACAGAGAACATGTCTGAAAATGAACAAGGTGGGATGCCCTCCCAAAGAAGCACAGAGAGAGAGTTCTGCGTCCCCTAGAACTTTTATGCACACTGAGAAAGTTTTAGGTTTCCCATCATTCCTTAGGAGTTCCTCAGGGCTAATGTGTCGTGTAGCATTATGAGCATTGTGAAGACAAGAGGCTGTGTTATACACTGTGTATCCCACACAATGCCCAACATAGTTCTAAGTATCATAAGTTTTTGACAACTTTGAAAAAGTAGTTTCCTAATGAAGGATAGTGGCTAATAGGAACTTGAACTACTAGAAGGGATGAGAACAGAAATCAATGAGGAGAGGAATATGTGCATATGTGTGTCTTTTCTTTGGACCTAAATTTAAAAAAAAGGGGTTAAAAACAAAAATAGCAGAGAGAATCTTGTAAGCAGCAAGAAAGAAGTGACTTACTCCATAGAAAATACTTTCAATAAGATTAATAGTTGATTTTAATCAGAAACCATGGAGGCCACAGAGCAGCAGGTTGACATATTCAAAGTGGCGGAAAAAGACTGTCAACCAAGAACTCTATATCTAGTCAAACTATCCATTAAAAATGAAGAACTTAAGATTTTCCCAGATAAAAACAGAGCTTTTCACTAGCAGATCTGCTCCACAAGAAATGCTAAAGGGAATCCTCAGGCTGACATGAAAGGAAACTAGAGAGTAACTCAAATTCACATAAAGAAATAAGGGGCACAAGTAAACATAAATGACAGTATAAATGATTGTGTTTTTCTGTTTAAACTCTTCTTTTCTTATCTGACTTAACCTATAGCTGCATAAAGCAATAATTATAAGTGTTAAAGGGCATATAATGTAGAAAGATGTAATTTGTATGACAAAAATAGAACAAAAGATGTGGAAAAGATCTATAGAGGAGCTAAGTTGTATATTCTATTGGTATTTCTTTTATTGAGATAAAATTGATATAACATTATATTTATGTACCATATAAAGATTTATTTAGTATTTGTGTATATTGTGAAATGATCACTGCAATAAGTCTAGTTAACACCTACCACCACACAGTTACAATTTTTTCATGATGAGAACTTTTAAGATTTACTATTTTAGCAACTTTCAAATATACAATACAAATATTATTAACTATAGTCACCATGTTTTACATTATAGCCCATAATGTATTTATTTTATAACTGGAAGTTTTTACCTTTTCAACTACTTTACTTTTTTCACCCACCCTCCAACTCCCACCTCTGGCAACCACCAGTCTGTTCTCTGTATCTGAGTTTGGTTTTTTCTTTTTCTTTAAATTTCACATGTAAGTGAGATCATTTGGTAGTTTTCCTTCTCTGACTTATTTCACTTAGTATAATGCCCTCAAAGTCCATCTATGTTGCCACAGATGTCAAGATTTCCTTCTTTTTTATGGCTGAATAATATTCCATTGTGTATCTATACACCACATTTTCTTTATCTATTTATCTTTTAATGGACACTAGATTGCTTTCATGTCTTGGCTATTGTAAATATTGCTAAAATGAACTTGGGAATGCATCTCTTTTCAAATTAGCTTTTTAATTTTCTTCAGATAAACACCCAGGAGTGGAATTGCTGGACTATATCATAGTTCTATTTTTAATATTTTGAAGAAATTCCATCTCTTTTCCATAGTGGCTACACCAATTTACTTTTCTAGCAACAATATACAAGGGTTTCCTCTTCTCCACTTCCTCAGCAACACTTATTATCTCTTGTCATTTTGGTAATAGCCTTTCTGACAGATGTGAGGTGATACCTCATTGTGGCTTTGATTTGCATTATTTTTGATGTTGAGTGCCTTTCCATGTATCTGTTGACCACAAAATATTTCCTGAACTTTTTTCAGAAAATGTCTATTCAGATCCTCTGCCCATTTTTTAAGTTGGATTGTTTGGGGATTTGTTGCTACTGAGTTGTATGAGTCCTTTACATATTTTGGAAATTAACATCTTGTCAGATATAGAATTTGCAAATATATTCTCCCATTCAGTAGGTTGCCTTTTCATTCTGTTGATGGTTTTCTTTGCTGTGCAGAAGACTTTTAGTTTATTTTCTTATTGCCTTGGCTTTTGGTATCAAGTACAAAAAAATCATCACCAAGAATGATGTCAAGGATCTTACCCATTATGTTTTCTTCTAGGAAGTTAGTATTAATATGAACTAGAACATTATAAATTAGGATCTTTATTGTAATTGCCAGGGCAATCACTGAGGAAATAACTAAAAACATATATAGTAAAAGAAGCAACAAACGATTTTAAATAGTAGAGTAAAAAATATTTTTTTAACACAAGAAGACAATATTGGAGGAACAAAGGAACAAAAAAGACCTAAGACATACAGAAAATAAATTAAAAAGGGCAAGCATAAATCCTACCTTATCAGTAATTACATTAAATGTGAATGGATTAAACCCTGCCATCAAAGGCAGAGCTTAGCAGAATGAGTTTTTGGAAACATGATCCAACTATTTGCTGTTCATAAGAGACAGATTTTAGATTCAAAGATACAAATAAGTCTAAAATAAAGGGATAGAAATAATATACCATGGAACCAGCAACCAAAAAAGAACTAGAGGAGCTATACAGTTGAGCCTGTATTTGAACTGAGTGGGTCCACTTACATACAGATTTTTTTCAATAAGGACATTAGAAAAATTTTTGGAGATTTGCTACAATTGGAAAAAACATTTTCTTTTCTTTAACTTACTTTATTGTAAGAATACAGTATATAATACATATAGCACACAAAATATTTGTTAATTGACTAGATTATCAGTAAGACTTCCAGTCAACACTAGGCTATTAGTAGGCAAGTTCTGGGGAGAGTCAAAAGTTATAGTTAGATTTTAAAGATTATGTGTGGGAGTCAGCACCTCTACTCCCCACACTGTTAAAGGGTCAACTGCACTGATATGTAACAAATAAACTTTTAGACAAAATTAATTACTAGAGAGAAAGACAAACATTTTAAAATGATGAAAAGTCAATCTTTTGGAAGACATAATTGTAAATATATATGCACCTTATAACAGAGCAAAAACATGAAGCAAAAATGGACAGAACTGAAAGGAGAAATAGACAATTCAACAATAACCATGGGATACTTTCAATAATGGATAGAACAACTTTGCAGGAAAACAACAAGAAAACAGAACACTTGAACAATACTGCAAACCAACTAGACCTAACAAATATCTATAGAACATTCCACCAATAGCAGCAAAATATACATTCTTAAGTGCACATGCAAAATTCTCTAAGACCATATGTTAGACCATAAACACCAAATGCCATAATCAAGCTTAATCAACACTTAAAAGGATTGAAATCATACAAGGTATGTTCTCCAATCACAACAGAATGAATTGAAAAATCAACAGCTGTAAGAAATTTGGAAAATTTGCAAATATGTGAAATTAAGCAATACTCTCCTAAATAGCCATGGGTCAAAGAAGAAATCACAAAATAAATTAGAAAATATTTTGCGATAAGTGAAAATGAAAACACAGCATACTAAAACTTACAGGATGCACTTTATGGCATACTTAGATGGAGAGTTACAGCTTTGAGTGCCTATATTAAAAAAAAGACCATCTCAAATAAATCTGATTTTTTACATTTTAAGAAACTAAAAGAAGAACAAGTTAAACTCAAAGCAAGCAGAAGGAAGGAACTAGTAAAGACTATATTGGAAATACATGAAATAGGGAATAGAAAAACAATAGAAAAAATCAATAAATCTGAAAGTTGGTTATTTGAAAAGATTAACAAAATTGATAAACTGATAATTAAACTGACCAAAGAAAAAAGAAAATGGACTCCAATTATTAAAATGAGGAATGTAAGAGGAGGTGCTCCTTACTGACTTTATGGAAATAAAAAGCATTAAGAAAAGTGCAATGAACAGTGCACACCAACAAATTAGATAATCTAGATAAAAGGGACAAATTGCTAGAAAGATAGAAACCACAGACTCATGAAGAAATAGAAATTCCGAAAACACATACAGCAAGTAAAGTGGTTGAATTAGTGGTTAAAAAAAAATTTCCCACAAAAAAGGTCCAGGACCAGATTGCTTCACTGGGGAAGTGTGCCAAACATTTAAAGAATTTACAGCAATCTTTCACAAACTCTTCCAAAAAAATAGAAGAGGAGAGAACACTACCCAATTTATTTCTATGAAGCCAGTTTTATCCTGATACCAAAACCAGAAAAAGACATCACAAGAAAATGAAAGACCAATATTCCTCAATAATATCGACTCAGAAATTCTCAAAAAGATATTAGAAAACAAAGCACAGCAACATATAAAAGGGATTCTACACTGTGACCAGATGGGATTTATTCTGGGATTGCAAGGTTGGTTTAACATGTGAAATCCATCAATGTAATACACCATATTAACAGACAAAAATCATATGGTCATCTCAGAAGATACCAAAAAAGCATTTGACAAAATCCAATTGTATATAGATTGAATAATTATAGGCCCCCAAGTTTACATGTTGATGGTCTTAGGAGGTGGGGTTGTAGGTCATGAGGGTGGCACCCTTGTAAATGAGATTGGTGCCCTTACAAGAAGAGCCATGGGAGAGCTTGCTTCCTCTCTCCTCCTCCTCTCTGCTCCGCGAGGGCACAGCAGAAAGAGAGCAATCTGCAAAGCAGGGAGGTCTCTCCCAAGAACCCAGACATGCTGGCACCCTGCTCTTGGGCTTCTTAGGCTCCAGAACGGTGAGAAATAATGTTGGTTAAGCCACCTAGTCTAGGGTAATGTGTCAGAGCAGCCCAGGCTGCATAAGATGACATACTCTTTTGCAATAAAAACATTCAACCAAATAGGAAGAAAAGGGAACCTTTTCAGCTTCCTCCAATAAAGGCCATCTGTGAAAACCCCATGGCTAATATAATACTTAATGGTAAGAGGCTGACTACTTGCCTCTAATATCAGGAATAAGACAAGGATGTCCACTCGCATCACTTATATTCGACATGGTACTTGAGAATCTGGCCAAATCTAGGGTAATTAGGCAAACAAAATAAATAAATGATATTCAGATTGTAAGATAAAGTGACACTATCTACATTTTCAGATGACAGTCTTGTATATAGAAAATCCTAAGGAACACACACACACCTTATTAGAACTGATAAATGAGTTCAGCATGGTTTCAGTATACAAGGTCAAAACACAAAAATCAGTTGTTTTCCTATACAATTAACAATGAGCAATCTAAAGCAACTCCATTTATCATGGCATCAAAAAGAGTAAAATACTTAGGAATAAATTTAACAAAATAAATACAAGATTTGTACACTGAAAACTATAAAACATCATTCAAAGAATTAAAGAAGATCTAACTAAATGGAAAGATAACCCATTATCATGAGTCAGAAAAAAAATTGTTAAGATAGAAATACTCCCTCCCAGTTGATCTACAGATAGAAATACTCCCCCCAGTTGATCTCCCCCCACTTGCAATTTCTATCAAAATCCCAGCCATCTTTCTTTCTGTGGAAAATGTCAAGCTGGTGCAAAAATTCATATGGAAATGCAAGATATCTAGACTAGCCTAAACAATAACAAAGTTAAGGGATTCATACTTCCTTATATACAAATCTGTAGTCATCAAGACAGTGTGGTACTAGAATAAGGACTGACATACACATTACAGAACAGAATTGAGAGTCCAAAATAAACCCTGACATTTATGGCCAACTGATTTTTTATGAGGGTGCCAAGACAATTCAAAGGAAGAAAGAATAGTTTTCTTAAACAAATGGTGCAGAGACAACTAGATAACCACATGCAAAAGAATGAATTTGTACACCTATTTCACACCACATAAAAACTAACTCCAAATGGGTCAAAAATCTAATGTGGAAGAGATATATATGAGAGAAATCTATAAAACCCTCATAAGAAAACATAGAAATAAGTCTTTGTGGCCTTGGATTTGGCAATGGATTCTTAGATATGACACCAAAAGCACAAGCAACAATAAAAATATCAATTAGACTTCATCAAAATTAAAAACTTTAATTGTTTCAGTGGACACCGTCATGAAAGTGAAAAGACAGCCCATAGGGTGGCAGAAAAAACTGTAAATTACATATCAAGAAACTTGTATCCAGATTATGTAAAGAACTCTCACAGCTCACCTACTGTCCGCTGGTTTATATGGCCTAAGAATGGGATTGTATATAGAAAATCCTAAGCAGTGTTTCCCAAACTCTAATGCACCCAAGAATAGGGTTGCCAGATTTAGCAAGTAAAACATAGAATGTCCACTCAAATTTAAAATTCAGGTAAACAACTAATAATTTTTTTAGGATCAATATGCTCCATGCAATTACTGGGACAAATTTGACTGGGTGTTTTATGTGTCAACCTTACCTAAAACTCACCTAAGTGCTTCCTAAATGCAGATTCCTTGCCCCAGCCCTATAGATCATGATTCAGTAGTTCTAGGATGGGACTCAGGAAGCTGCTCTCTTTACCAGCAGCCCCTAGGACTCTCACGTGGGTGTCCAGGCCACTTTGAGAAAACAGGTAAGGTTCTCTAAAGAAGTTACAAGAACTTCTACAATGGCTTCCAGTCATGTTCCTTACAACCATTCATATTCCAGACTAACATTTAACATGGAACTGCAGGTTTTACAAAAATCTATACCTTGAAATAGAGAATCAAATAAAAAGGCAATTCAAAGCAAAGCAAAACAAAACAAAACGAAATGAAAACAACAGTAACAAAAACTCTTGAAGGAATCTAGCCAAGTACCTTGGGTGACTTTCCTGCCCTATTCCCGGGAAAAGTGATCAGCCCAGGCAGCCTGTGGCAAGCCTTTCATGCAACAGGAGACACAGACCATTATGCATTTTTTCCGTTTATTTTCTTCAGGTCACCCAAGTTTAGAAGCTTTGCTCTAAATCAGGCTCTGAATGCAACTCTGAATGCATTCTTTCCAAAACACTAGAGAAAACTGGAAACCATCAAAGCCTTGCAAAAATCCCAGAGACAGGGGAAACTCACTCACTTCCAGGGTGACCTTCAGAGAATGAGGACCAGACGTCACTGGGCGGTGAGTGGATTTCCCTGCTCCGCATGGTGAAATTAACTTACATGCTACTATAATTCATACAGTTCTTCCCAAAAGAGGCTGCAGGTGGCCATTCCATAAATGTGTCTGTCTATCACCTAGTGACTTCAGATTCCTCCCACTAAGGACTCAACCCATCAGAGAGGGCAGATCCCCACTCCAACCACACTTGCAAAGGTTCAATGAAAAACCAAACTCACTTTCCATCCACAGCCTCAACAATCTTGACCTCAATCTCTTGCTCGTACAGAGTGCGTAACATCCGGTCCCTCCTGTCCTTTCTGCGCTTGAGGTTTATCATGAAAATCTAATGGGGGAAGAAAAGAGATTATCAAATCTTATATTATCAGGGTGTTTGAAAAGCAAAGTAAATGTACAGACCAAAGTTTTAGTTAGAATAAGGAGTGGAAAAGATAGGAAAAATCATGGTGAAGATTTTTATCTTTTTATATTTCATAACAGGTCCCATGACATTAATCCAGAATTACTTTCAAAACTGAGTCATTGGCAGTGACTTCCCCCATTCTTTGTTACTCTGATGACTGTTGATAGACATATTTGCCCTGCTCTTGAGTTAGGAAATTTCAAAAAGTTACTCTTCAGGAGGCCAGAGGTGAATTAATCCCCAAACATACCAGACTAAGGGGTAGGAGGTGGCTTGGCAACTGAGTCAGATTTATCAGCTGACCTAAATTTTTGTCTTTTATTTACTGAGTTGTTTGCCTTGGGCCAGTTCCATGCCTCAGTTTCCTTATCTGTAAAATCGGGATAGTACTGGTCTTATTTCATGGGTACTAAGTACTAGCCATTATTATTAAATTTAAAGCCATTCAAAGAATCAGAAAAATCTAGTCCTAATACAGTCCTTTTGTTTCCAAAGGTTCCAAACTGAACTATCAAGGTTTCAATTTTAGGAGCTTCTTTGCCAGGATTCTTCACTTCCTTTACAGATGAGATTTTTTTCTGAAAGAAGATGGGAGTAGCCCTTTGAAGAGGCAAGAAATAGAAAGATGTAATTTCCACATCATGTGCATCTGAAGGAGACATTAAAGAGAGGACACCTACTGGTCTACAAAGCCCCCCACAAATGTGCCTTCAGATTTCCTCCTGAAATGAGGGTGGAGTCTGCCTGCAGTCTCTCACTCAGGCCCCTCGTTGCTGCTGGCTGCACTCAACATGTGCAGATAATGAGGAGTCACAGATAATGAGGCTGTCCTCCACTTTTCCAGATTTAAGGAGCCCCACTAGTATCTAATCTCATGAATGCTATTACAGGTAAATATGTGTTTTAATAAGGCCTTTTTGCTACAAGCAGGAATAAATTCTTTTTGAATATTAAACTAGTCCTCCAGACAGAGAGACTTTGGCTGCCAGCAAGAAATACGGATGACAGGAAGCGTGGAAAAGGAGAAACTTATAGGATTAAGTCAGATGATATTGGCTTCCTCCTGACTAACTGTCTAGATGACTTTGAGGAAGATATTAAACGTTCCAGAGTCCATTTCCCTCGTTTGGAGAAAGAAGAAGTTGAACCACCTCATCTCTCAAGTACAGTACAGATGAAAACGCCTGTGATCCATGGTTTATGATAAAGTTAGCTTTGTGCTATGTCCACAATAAAGAAGACACTACATCTTATAAACAGCCTGGGAATTTACTAGGGCCTAAGCTTTGGTTCACATGTCATTCTGAGTGTAATCATCAATATGTTATGTGTTTTATTGGATCTAAAGCACTCCTACCTAAAATTTCAACTCTTCCTTACAGAATATTCTCATTGTCATCCATTTATAAAGCTCTGGGCAAAGAAACATGCCTGGGATGAAGGGTGATGTGTGTGTCCCAAGATGTCCTCTTTGAAGAAATCACCCACCTGATTTAGAGCAAAGTGGATCAGGTGCATCATGATTTCATTACCTCCTTTGTTTACCTAACTGAGTAATTACTTTTTTTAAAAAGCACCATTTCTGTGGTGACTCTGTTTGTTTTGTTACTTGGGACTTTATAACTTCATGGGTTCTTTTATATTTCACTTCCCTCCCATCCAGAAGCTGTGATGGGCCATGCTCCCGCCCCATTTTACACATCTGGAAAGGAAGGTGCATTTCCTCATGTGCACACAGGGAACTATCTGAAGTCACTCCAGGACAGCAAAAACAAAACAGGACAATCAATCAACAGAAATAACAACAACAAGTCCCTTCAAGCCAGAGACCTCTAGTCTGGAAGAATTTTAGTAAATAATAATCCAGTCCCAGTGCAACAAAACTGTAGCCATTGCAGGGAAAACACAGACAGCTTGCTCATATTTGGTGAAGAGCAGACCGAGAAAGAGTCACACCACCAAATGTACCCAGACACCAGCAATCAGGTCACCGAGTAGTGGGAAGGCTGAAAAGGCCTCTGAACATCCCTTTTCTTACCATCCTATCTCTGCTCCAGACAGAGAAATGGTTCCCAGGGCTTAGGAAAGTAGAGTCCCTGTGCCTCAGGCATTTCCTAAAGTTGGCATTTTCCAGAAGGCTTCTAGGAGGGACCCAGTCCTTAGTCCTACATTCAAAGGGAGCCCACAGCTGGAAGATCCTGGGTCTGCCCCATTTTACTTGCTCTGCTTTCGTCCTCACCGCAATGCGTTTATAAAAGGAGCAATGAAAATGCGTAAAGACACTTGGGTTTTCTGACCTGGAGAACTGATTGCTGAAGCAGGAAAGCTGTAGTGGTATGTGGAAGCTGGTCCAGTGTGGTCCAGGGCTTTTCTGCAGCCCGGATTGCTTTTAAGGCTACTTACACTCTTGTCTAGTTCCTCTCTACCACACTGAAAATCATCTCTTCTTCAGCCCTCTGTGGAAATGATGTAATAGCTGCTAATTGTTTTCCACTTAATATTCACAAAATACTCCTTCCTGTTCCTGGAGTCCAACTCCACATCATTTCTATAGAAGAAATGCCAATTCCCAGTGCCAGCACTTCTTGATGACGGTCAAACTGTAGGACATGTATTATATGGTACAGACGGATAAGCACAACATTCAGTGAAATTTCAGTGAAGCAGTGGCAGTGAGCCCAGAACCACAAGCCTTGGCATACAACACGTAGAACCATGGAAAAACTCCATCTCAGTGTGTGGAGTCCTGATGTATTGTCCTAACTGCCAGATGACCAAGCTCCTGAATACTGATCAGAAGCTACATGACTCAGGGGGACCCATAAAAGATTTTGGAGTCACAATACTCTGCCAAGTATCTGTTGTGCCTATTACCAAGAAAGGCCTTTCTTTATATTTCTGTTTCATTCTTTATGTAAGTAATGCTTTTTAATTATGGCCCTGAGAGCACTATCACCAAGCTCTGCCCTGCTGAAAGGCAGGTTTCAGAGCAAGTTCTTTTTCAACCCTGCCCTCCACCTCTTTCCATGGAAGAACAGCAAGAGAAAATAAAGCACAGAGTGTGCCAGAAAGGTTCCCATTCATTCAGGAAAAAGTTGAAGTCTTCCAATACCTAAAACATACATCCCCTGCCCTACCTTGAATCTTGATTAAAAGGTTGATAAAATAGGGTAATATCTGCACCTAGAAAATATCAAATTCACTTTCATGACAAAAATAGTAACTTCTTTCTGACTCAATGATTAATTCAGTTTTACATGAGGCTCCTTTTTTAAAATAAGAAAACAGAGCCACCACAAACCCCAAGTATTTTTCCCAGGCTCTTAGTGGCTTTTCAGCAGCCAAGCCAGTCTCGCTGGCTCTCAGATGTATGCTCAGGCTTGCATGTGTCTACATAACACATAAGCATATAATATATGCTTCCAGTATAAACACATAAGCATGCTGCGCCCATGTGCATGTGTGCACGTGCACACACACCATTCCTACCTCATCAAATCCCATCTTGTCTGGATACTTAGGCACAACTGAGACAAACTGGGAAGGTTCCATCGGAGGATGGTCAACTGGAAGACACAAGAAACATGCACGTACTTTGTCAGTAAAAGGCTGGGTGAACAGAATCCTATTTGTACACCTGATCCCTAGGAACACAACCTGGATGTCCAGGACTCGGTGGTTCTCCAGAACTGAGTCGCTATGCAAAAACCCTGATGTTCAGGGTTTGTTTATACGCAGATTGCAATATTTGCTACATTTTCCTTAAGGCTTATTTTAAGAGGATTCGGAAGGCTGTTTAGGGTATTGGTTAAGAGTGAGGGGGCTGGAGTCAGATAATCTTTGTCCAAACCTTGGTCTGTGAATGTCTGGAACAGTTGGGTGGCCTCTCCAAGCCTGTTTCTTCCTATGTAAACTCAGGAAAACAAGTACCTCTTTGGATGTTATGAAATTTAAATAAGACCTGTGGGCTAAGACTCACCAAAGCAAATTAACATAGTAAATACCAAATAACTTTTAAGTTATTACTTACTGTGGCTGGTGTTGAAAAAGCTCAGAAATAGGCCAGTCCTTTTCTGAATAATGCTTTTTCTATAAAATATGGTCAAAGTCTGGGGCTATTTTTATCCCATCCAGGCCAATTTAGCTACAGGTGTGCAAAAGGTCCTTTATATTTAACATGAACTCACCTCTGAGGCCCAGTCCACATCCCAGAACTTGGTACAGGGTTAGTAGGAAGTTTTCAGATGGAAGGGACACTGCACATTCATTAAGTAATAAAAGTTTTATTTGATCCCCCAAAAAAGCTTACTTTAAAAACTATGTATTTTAAAGGTTAGAAGCAATGTTGATTAAAGAACCTGAAAAGATCTTCAAGATTTTTGGTATTGCACACATTGAAAGTACATATTTGGTTCTCCTTAAAGGGATAATACAAAGAAAAGTTAAAATGATGGCTAGTAACTGAGTTGTTTGCAGAATTATTGGATATGGCCAATACTACTAATCAACAATATCCACTCTCCTTCATTCCAGGCACTGGAGAGGAATCCCTTCCTCACAAGTGAAATTCGTAATGACCATGTGAATTCCTGCTGCTCAGCTTGCCAAAAGCTCCTCCCACCTTTGTCCCAGCCCCACCTCAGTGA
This sequence comes from Manis javanica, assembly GCF_040802235.1. NCBI lineage: Eukaryota > Metazoa > Chordata > Mammalia > Pholidota > Manidae > Manis > Manis javanica. The sequence continues at coordinate 91,755,198 of NC_133166.1, forward strand.
TCACAGCAGCATATGTTGAACTGGAGAAGCCATAAATTCAATGCACGCTAGAATGATGTGCAACACATGGAGGGCAGCTGCCCAGGGAAGACACTGCGGCCACTGCCTTTTGTGCAGCAAGAAATAAGTTGTATTAAACCAATGAGGACTGGTACTGTTTGATATCACAGCAAAACTTCACCCATCCTAACTGAGATACTGCCCAGAGGACATTATTTATTTAACTTACCCTGCACCAGGATATTAAAGAGAAACCATGACATCCAGTTTTATTTATGATCAAATGATGTGGCATTCTAGAAGGCAGTGAGACAGGTTTCCTAATATAAACACAGAATCGGTCTCATTACTTCAGCACCGACCCCATTTCTGTGAGTACACAGTGCGTGGGCTTCTAGTCCCATGAGCAGCCCAGAATGTTTTGGACCTTTCAGCTCCACCCTACCTACTCTTCATTAATTTCTCTTAAGGTTACCAAATACTGATTGAGGGTCCACCCTGTACAGAGAGAAACTTGACATACAAACTCCTCCCTGCTCATCACGTTGTTGGAGGAGCTGCCTAGCTCTCCCTCCTTGGGTCTTGGACTTGGGAAGGGATAGTTTGAGTTGCCCTTTCCACACTGCTGGCCTCTCTGGCTTTCATGTGGCCTGCATGGTTTTGATGTTTCAGCCTAAGACACAGCTTTCAGCTACTTTGCTCCCATCAAACACAGCAGTCATGTTCACAAGACAGTCCCAAAAAAGCCACAAGTGGCTGGCTCTTGAAAGCTACCATGGGGCAAAAATATGCGAACAATACTCAGTTTTGTCAATGAAGGCAGAGCTAAGCCATAGGGAGAAACAGATATGATACCAGTTAGACCTTCCTTCTTCTCTTACTATGTGAGGAGAAGGGATGTGTCTTTGCTGACGTCAGACTTGAAGGTAGTTATAGCCCAGCTTCTGCTTGTGGTCGCTTCTGACTCTGTTGTTCACGATTTATCCAGTCCGTCTGGATTAGATCCCTCCCTACACATATTCCTGCACTCCATCACCAGTCGGGACAATGTGCTTCACTGGCTCCAGGATACTTTCTAAATCTAGAAATAATAATAATAGCTATTGTTCTGGAGATCTTATTAAACTCTGGGCTATACTCTTGATGTATGTAATCTCATTATTTAATCTTCCCACAATGAACCATGGGGTAGGGCTGAGTGTCCTCATTTCTACAGGTAAAGAAACAAAGGTTTAACCAACTTGTCCAAAGTCATACAGCTGACAAGACTGGTATGTGAATGTGTTAACCCGACTCCTGCACCCAAACTCTTAACTCCCATGCTACCCTGCCCCCAAACCTAGTCTCTGGTAGCCTTTGGCATCACGCTGGCCTTAGGCAACTTGGCTGGGTTCACAGTAGTTGAGTTCCTGAAGTCTTTGCTCCTGCGTAACTGTCATTTGTTGCACATTCTGTAGTCTGCACTGGCACACACACCATCGAGTGTACAATACACCCACCTGAACATGGCCAGGAAGGCATTTGAGAGATTGTGCTTGGACCAGTCCTAACTGGTCTTGATAGTTTCTTCTGAACTTCTTCCATTGCTGCAGCCACCGCATGAGCTCAGGTCCTCACCAGGTTTGGGCTGTTTTAGTATTTTTAAACATTCACGTCTTTTAGTCTTGCCACATTTTAATTCATGATGTACATTGTTGTTAAAATAATCTTCCTGAAACACAGGTCTGTTCTCCACAATAATAGTCACATTAGGCATGTAAATGCTTTACAATTTGTTCAATGCTTTCATATTCGGCAAATTGCTGGATCTTCACTTTTTTGTTGTTGTTATTGTTTGTTTTTATAGATGAAGAAGTTGAGACCAACTCTGATGCAGACTTGCCTGAGATCAAACAGTGAGTGACTGTCAGAGCTGGAACTCAGTTGTAGGCTTTCTGACTTCAGATCTGTAATCTTAATAATCTTTAAATGACATTCTGCTGCCTCACTATGTCATCACTGGGAATGGGCACCGGGGATTTCCCGTCACATCATGTTCTGATTTGCAAGACCAATCTCCTCAGGCCTCAGAACCCACTTGCTTCACACCTTTGTAAGATCTGGCCTCCTGCCACTCATCCCCAAGGTTTCTGTACAGCTTCTATCGCACTAAACGAGCAAGTACATGCAGAGTGATGGGCACGCTGCTTTTATTGTTAGCTGTTGTTGTTATAGCCCGTCTCCCACTCTACCCAAGGTCTCCCGCTCTGTCTCTGAAACTCCAGTCTGCAATCCATCAACTCCCTGACATTTTCAGGCCCTTCACTTTTTCTAAATGCCTCTTTGTGTTTTTGTTAACTAAAACTTGGCTTTCTTTTGAGGACACGGCTTTCCTTTCAGCTGTCAGAGTGGAAGCTGGTTTTTCTCATATCCCCCAGCCCACTCCAAAGTGTTTTCCTCTTATCCCTCAAAACCCACAGCTTTTCTGAAGCCTATTTCAGCACTCTCTACCTCCTAGTCATGCCCCCTCAGCCACTTATGACTCCAGCCACTTGTTCATGATCTCGCTGTCCCTGACATCATGCTTAGAAACGGCGTTAACGTGCTGATCCATTCAGCAACCTGGCCGCTGGGTCCCTGACCTTACTACCAGCACTCACTCCTTCAGTGACCCGCTCTCTCGTTTGTACCCATCACACCCTTCCTGCCCTTCCTTCCATTGGTGCCCAACCTAGATTTCATGGTCTAGCTCCCTCACCAACTTTTGTAAAGACTCTTGATTCCCTTCCATTGATTTGCTTGGTAAAACCTCAATTCTGGTTAAACCTAATTGTCTACTGAGCACCAAGGACACTGCAAGAGAAATTCACACAATTGTGTTGACTGAGTCACTTCCAAATTACCACCACAGATGTCAAATTGGCACTTAACACTGCCAAATGATGCAACTATACTTCCCTAGTAAATTAACTTTCCCACACCCTGAAAAATCTATTTTCCTTCCTAAAATCTTGAACATCTCTCTTGAGTGGATGACTGAACTACATATGTCATAAAGAAAATATTCAAAGTCAAATCAGACCAATCTTTTTCTTCCACTTCAAGTCCCCAAACGCAGTTGCGTCTGAACCTACACAGTCTGCATTCCCATCTCCTGGAGTGGACAAAGCATCCATTCCTGTCTAGGACAACCCCTCCTATGTTGTCATGGATTACAACACCGCTTGTTTTATCAAGAATTTCAGCCTTACAATTATCTTCTCTTCTACATCATCAAGTTCTCCTTATATACATATTACTTGATCCCTCTCATTGGATGCAAACACGCTAAAATCCTATCTTAAGAAGACAAACAACACACAAAAAATAAAGCAAAACAACCTCTCCCTTGAGCTCTTACTCTCTTACGGCCACCATCCCATTCCTCTACTCCCCACCACAACAAAATTCCACTTTCTTGTCTCCTCACTGTCCTCTCTTCTGGCAATCCAGTGGGCTAGTGTCCCCATCACGGCACTGAAGTGGCTTTTATCAAGGTTATCACAGATCTCAATCTTGTCAGGACCAAGGACCAATTCTCTACCTTCATTTTATTTGACTTCTCAGCAAACAGCTGGCTCTTTCTTAAAACACTTCTCAATTTTTCCTTCCAGCTTTCTGGCTCTTCGCCTCCTCCAGGGATCTGCCCTCCTCCCTTCTCCTGTCTTTGTTCTTTTACTAGACAAGTTCACACTGTCCCATGGCTTCAACTATCCTTTTAGTCCTGATGAGACTCAAATGCCTGTCTCCAGCTGGAGTCTTTTCCCTGAACTCCAGGCTTATATATCCAAGTATCTACTAACGTTTCCATTCAGATGTCTAATAAATATCTTAAAACACCTGATGGAAACTTCCTCCCCAGATATTTTTCACAAAGTCTTTCCCATTTCACTGACTGGTATAGCAAGACAAAATCCTATGTAAATATAGCAGAAAAGCTTACTATCTAAATAAATCTTCTGATGAATCATTTTAAATTTTGTCTTTCTTACCTTTGATCCCAACCATGTTTTCTTAAAGGAAAAATGCCTGCTTTCTTTCTGTTTCCTTGCTTCTGAATTACTTCTCAAACACTTTGAATTCTGATTCAGCCTTGTCTGAAATCATTCTTGTTACTGGCATTCACTGAAAATATTCACTGGACTTTTTCAGTCCTTATCTTATTTGAACTTCCATATCTCCTACTCCTATTTCCTTGAAATTCTGTGATATCACATTATCTTGTTGATGAATCCAAATCAACATCTTTAGTCTTGATGGCACTTAAATAAAAGGTTTATTCTCCATCTACTCACTGGGCATCTCCACTGAACTCATTCATTCAGTCATTTAACTATTCAACAAATATTTACTAGGTGTATACAATGACAGGCAATGGGCTACATCTTGACTCTCTTTTTCTCTTAATAAGTCTGACTAGAGGCTTATCTATTTTGTTTATTTTCTTGAAGAACCAGCTCTTGGTTTCATTGATTTTTTCTATTGTTTTATTCTTCTCAATTTTATTTATTTCTTCTCTGATCTTTATTATGTCCCTCCATCTGCTGACCTTAGGCCTCATTTGTTCTTCTTTTTCCAATTTTGATAATTGTGACATTAGACTATTCATTTTCCTTCTTTAAATATGCCTGGATTGCTATATACTTTCCTCTTAAGACTGCTTATGCTGCGTCCCACAGAAGTTGGGGCTTTGTGTTGTTGTTGTCATTTGTTTCCATATATTGCTGGATCTCCATTTTAATTTGGTCATTGATCCATTGATTATTTAGGAGCATGTTGTTAAGCCTCCATGTGTTTGTGGGCCTTTTTGCTTTCTTTGTACAATTTATTTCTAGTTTTATCCCTTTGTGGTCTGAAAAGTTGGCTGGTAGGATTTCAATCTTTTGGAATTTACTAAGGTTCTTTTTGTGGCCTAGTATGTGGTCTATTCTGGGGAATGTTCCATGTGCACTTGAGAAGAATGTGTATCCTGTTGCTTTTGGGTGTAGAGTTCTATAGATGTCTATTAGGTCCATCTGTTCTAGTGTGTTGTTCAGTGCCTCGGTGTCCTTACTTATTTTCTGTCTGGTAGATCTGTCCTTTGGAGTGAGTGGTGTGTTAAAGTCTCCCAAAATGAATGCATTGCATTCTATTTCCCCCTTTAGTTCTGTTAGTATTTGTTTCACATATATTGGTGCTCCTGTATTGGGTGCATATATGTTTATAATGGTTATATCCTCTTGTCGGACTGAGCCCTTTATCATTATGTAATGTCCTTCTTTATCTCTTGTTACTTTCTTTATTTTGAAGTCTATTTTGTCTGATACTAGTATTGCGATACCTGCTTTTTTCTCTCTGTTGTTTGCATGAAATATCTTTCTCCATCCCTTGACTTTTAATCTGTGCATGTCTTTGGGTTTGAGGTGAGTCTCTTGTAAGCAGCATATAGATGGGTCTTGCTTTTTTATCCATTCTATTTCTCTGTGTCTTTTGATTGGTGCATTCAGTCCATTTAAATTTTGGGTGATTACTGAAAGATATGTACTTATTGCCACTGCAGGCTTTAGATTTGTGGTTACCAAAGGTTCAAGGTTAGCTTATTTACTACCTTATTGTCTGAACTCACTTGCTTATTGAGCTGTTATAAACACAATCTGATTACTATTTCTTTCCCTTCTTATTCCTCCTCCTCCCTTCTTCATATGTTGTGTGTTTTGTTCTGTGCTCTTTTTAGGAGTGCTCCCATCTAGAGCAGTCCCTGTAAGATACCCTGTAGAGGTGGTTTGTGGGAGGCAAATTCCCTCAACTTTTGCTTGTCTGGGAATTGTTTAATCCCTCCTTCATATTTAAATGATAATTGTGCTGGATACAGTATCCTTGGTTCAAGGCCCTTCTGTTTCATTGCATTAAATATATCATGTGATTCTCTTCTGGCCTGTAAGGTTTCTGTAAGTCTGATGATAGCCTGATGGGTTTTCCTTTGTAGGTGACCTTTTTTCTCTCTCTGGCTGCCTTTAATACTCTGTCCTTATCCTTGATCTTTGCCATTTTAATTATTATGTGTCTTGTTGTTGTCCTCTTTGGATCCCATCTCTCGGGAGTTCTGTGTGCTTCTGCAGTCTGAGCAACTATTTCCTCCCCCAGTTTGGGGAAGTTCTCAGCAATTATTTCTTCAAAGACAGTTTCTATCCCTTTTTCTCTCTCTTCTTCCTCTGGTACCCCTATAAAGCGGATATTGTTCCTTTTGGATTGGTCACACAGTTCTCTTAATATTGTTTCATTCCTGGAGATCCTTTTATCTCTCTCTGCATCAGCTTCTATGCATTCCTGTTCTCTGATTTCTATTCCATCAATGGCCTCTTGCATCTTATCCATTCTGCTTATAAATCCTTCCAGAGTTTGTTTCACTTCTGTAATCTCCCTCCAGACATCTGTGATCTCCCTCCGGACTTCATCCCTTAGCTCTTGCATATTTCTCTGCAGCTCTGTCAGCATTTTTATGATTTTTATTTTGAAATATTTTTCAGGGAGACTGGTTAGGTCTGCCTCTGCAGATCCTTTCTCAGGTCTAACTATCTTGGACTGGACCAGATTTTTTTGCCTTTTCATGGTGATAGCAGTGGCTGTAGGCAGGTTGCGGGTGTGTCAGCTGGGAGAAGAAAGTCCTTTCCTGCTTGCTGGATGCCTTGCCCTTCTCCACTGCCTGTGATGGTTACCCGCACTCCTGGAGCAGCCACCGGGTTAGTCCCCTAAGCTGCTGTGGGCGAGGTGTCTGTCAGAGCAGCGCGGAGCCCTGCGGGGAGTGGCATGCCAGGTGTGCTCCTCCATGCTAGCGGCCACCCTGCCGGGCAGCTGTGTAGCAGCAGCAGCCTTTGGGTCTGGCCTGGGTGGCTGTGCATTGGACTGGGATTCCAGTCGGCTGCTAGGAGCATGCCTGCTCCCTCTGGCTCCGTTGCAGGTGCGCACGGGGCTCTTCCACGCAGGCTTCTACTGGGCTCCTCTGGCTTCACTGCCGCTGGTGTGCGCAAGCCGTGCCCGGGCTGTTCGGTTGCGCCACTGCAGGCTAGCACAAGCCTCCCCTGCAGCACACGGATCTGCTCTCGGTCCCTTCCAGCGCTGCTATCCCTGGCGCGTGCTGCTACTCTTCTGCTCCTGGGCCAGTGTGTTGGGGTCTGCGCCAGTTGGAGGAATGACTGGCAGGCTGCTTATTGCCATGAGGGGCTTCAGAGCTGCACTGCTTCCCTGGGGTTTAGGGCGCCTAAGTTTCCCCAGTATTCCCAGCTGCTGGGACAACTTCGTCCAGCTATGGGGTCCCTGTCTCTTTAAGACTTGCAGAAAGCACTTGCTTTTCTTTTGTCTCAGGGGCGCCGATTGCGGGGACCTGCCCACAGGTTTTGCTTATCCATTTCTCTAACATCCAGCACCCCGTGCACCTTGTGTCTGTGTTCCGGGTGCAGATTTCTAGAGCTGGTTGTTTAGCAGTCCTGGGCTTTCACTCCCTCCCCGTTCCAACTCCTTTCTTCCCGCCGGGTTTTGGGGTGGGGAAGCGTTTGGGTCCTGCCTGGCCGTGGCTTGTATCTTACCCCCTTTGTGTGATGTTGAGTTCTCACAGATGTAGATGTATCCTGGCTGTTGTACTGCATCCACTGGTGTCTCTTAGGAATAGTTGCATTTATTGTATTTTCATAAATATTTATGTTTTGGGGAGGAGATTTCCTCTGAACTACTCACGCTGCCATCTTCCCGTGATCCTCCAATGGGCTGCATCTTGAGACCAACATGATGAACAAGGAATTTATTATCTGGGAGTGGGGAACAGGAAGTAGATGTTCACAGGCAACTCAATAAGCTTAAAAATGAACTCATGATTTTTCTTTGTAAATGTCTCCTTTACATACTTTCACCATTCAAACTTCCTAGAGTCATCCCAGACATGAAGTCAGAACTTAGACATTTTTCTCTGCCTCCCTTTTGCTCATCCACAAACTCTTGGCTAAGTCTTTTTGAGTCTTTATCATAAGTTTCTTTTAATCTGTTCCTTCTCCTTTCCTGCTGTTCTTGCTCTAGCTCTGATCCTTGCTGTCTTTTGCTAGTTTATTGTGTAATGTCCAAAATGGTCTCTTCTCCTCTGACATACAACCAGCATCCACTGCCCCACCCTGCTCTGGCCATACTTCTCTTATCACAAGAGTGATCTTTATAAATCCAAATTCAACCTCATATTTCTCTGCTAAAATCCCTTTAAATGCTCCCTTCAGTTCAGGAAAAATCCAAACACCTTGTTATACATCACAGGCCCTTCTGGCTGGGTTCCTGCCCACTTTCCAGCCTCACTTCCTACTGTGCCTCCCCAGCCACCACCAGCAGCCGCAAATGCACATCCTTCACTCCAGTAACGAGTAACAGAATTTCTCAGAGGTTGCATGAAAATTCAGTGCAAATATTCCCTCCTTTGGGAAGGCATCTAACATGGTCTCCAGGCAGGGTGGACTCATTATTTTTTTCTTTTAGCCACCACTGCACATTACACATAATAATTAATATAGCTACTGATTATCAAGCATTTGCCAATTCTGACATCATGCTACACACAGAACCAATAACAATACAGCGCTTAAGGATATGAGCTTTGGAGATAGTAAGATGGGCTCAAATCCCAATCTGTCATGTGTTGTTTAGCAGAACGATCTAGGGCAAGTTACTGAAACTCACTATAGCTCCATTTCTTTACCTTTAATATGGGGCTAATAAAAGCCTTTTCATTCAAAATTATTTATAAGGATTAATGAGGCAACCTACATGCTAATAACTTAGCATGGTATCTGATACATCTTAAGCTATTATTAAGTTGAAGTCATATTGTTATTATTATTAGACTTTTTATACATCATGGAGAATTTGCCCAAAAACCCTAGAGTTTTCATCTCCATTTCACAACTAAGGAGGTAAGGTTATTTGCCCCAAGACATATAATTAGAAGGCAGCAAACTGAGAGTTTAAATACATACCACAGAACACCCTTATAGGCCTCATGGCATTGTGTGAAATGCATTTCCTGGGTACTATCTCTCCACCTGGCTGGGAACTCCCCAAGGGCAAAGACTTAGTCATAGTTATATTTCACACAGGAGAATTTAAGGATAGCTATAATGCATCAAAGCTTTGATGCAGCCAACACAGACTGATGACTGCGAGGTTCCAGTCCCTGGAGAGGGGAGAAGTGGCTGGTGCAGGCACGGTGGCAATGGAACCAGAGCCACCACCCCAGGTTCCTGAGTCACTCACTCATCGCTTCTATCTGCACATGGATGAGGTTCTCGATGTCCTCCTGCAGGGTCTGATGGGGCTTCAGGGGGATGGGCAGGTAGCCGTAGTGCTCTCTGTTGCAGAGGTACATCTGGACACCTGAAGACCCAAGAGAGGGACAAATCAGAAAACACACTTCTTCATTCTATAGTGACAGCTAAGGATAAAGAGACTGGACTGGCTGAGTTTGAGTTTGGCCCTGAAATCAAACGAGTAGTTGTTGCTCCAGACACTGTAGATCTAAAAAATGCTCCTTTATTTAAAAAAATAGGCTAAAAAAACCCTAAGCCGTTCTTAACTCAGAGGAAATGATTTCTCTTCTCTGAAGAAAAAGCATACTCATGGCCGGAAATGCACATGAAAGGCATGAAGGGATCAGAAAAAGAGGGATTCCCATTCCTTTCCATTCCAAAGAACAAAATGGAACACTGTAATCCACCTACAGGAAATAACAAGAAAATGAGGAATAAAATCCACATGCGATATGAAAGCAAACAGGAAAATCCTGCAAGGCTAACAGATTATTAAGTTAAATCTAGCTATGTGTAGAAAAAACAACAACAAAAGAAACAAAGGAAATTCAGAATTCTCCTTGACTCTCCTTGGTTTTATGTCTTCTCTTGGCAGACATGGATTTGGAACCCAACAATAGACAGGAAAATTGTATAATAGACTCATAAAGAGTCGAACACAAGTCTGCATTTCAAGTCCTGTTAAGAACTGGCAGTGTGGCAATACCAGAAACATGCCACAGCCCTCCAGTACACAACACTGGCCTTCATGGCTCCCAGGAGTTATTCGGCATCTGTGTCCACCTAGGTAGCTAGGAATATAGGAATCAGGAAGGTCTCAGAGGTCCAGCAGCTGACAGCTCTGACTAATGAAAAGACTGCTTAGTTAAAGGATGAGTCTGCCAACCTCCCAACCTCTGGTCCCTGTGTCCAAGCTTCTGATTTGTTAATTACTATAATCTTCTATGCTTTCCTGAGAGAGATGTATCTGCATAGTGGCTTCTTTATTTTGTGCAGATGAAATTTCCTCCAGTCAACTGCATCCCCTATCAAGTCAGGTAAAGCCATCTCACAGCATTAACAGAGAAGAACGGCAAAAGAAAAGCGCTTTTATCCTCTTCTCAACTGAATCTGGCTCTGATCAGGGCTGGCCCAGTGGCACTGTCACTTCTCTGGCCTTCACTGAGTGAACTGTCGAGCTCTGCTGCTGGCCATGTGGACACCTCCGAGGAACTTCAGACTAAAAGGTACCCTCTTGCAGAGTTGTGACGACTTTGGAAAGCACAAGGAAAATGATTTAATATTTAGGTTGCCTCCCTACCCTAGTTAGGCAAGTCATCTTGCCATTCAACTTTCCAAAGCTTCAGGAACAAGGGGAGGTGAAACCCAGCCAGGCTGTCCATCAAGTGTGGGGACAAGAAAAGCATTTTCAGCCACGCGAGGTCAAAAATATTTACTTCCCATCACACCTTCTTGGAAAGGTACTGGATGATGTGGAAGGAGGAGAAAGAAGAGGAGGATGGGGGAGGACAGAGGAGGAGGAGAAGGGTTACAAAAAAAACACAAGGAAGACTTGAGGCATGTTATAAACAGGAGAGTCAGCACAGAAAAGAGGAGTCCCGTGTTGATAGCTGGGACACCACCCGGGTTAGAGTGATAGCAGAAGGCGAGACATCCTCATAAACATGCAGAAAGAACATCTGACGAAGTCTGACCGTCCTCAGAGGAGTTTAGGACAATTAGGGATTTGTTCTGGGTTGTATTAGTAACAGTAAAACTAACTTTTCAAAGGTGATTTTTGTTAATTTAGATAAGAAAGGAAAATTAACCGTAGTCTATAAATGGTAGGACTTTCTCAGCTCTGCCTTTTTTCTGACCACCAATCTACCTTAAATTACAGGGAGACCCTAACTCCTCATGTCTGCAGTGCAGAGTCAATAGATGATGCCTAAAGTAAAGCCAGGAAATCAGGAAGGAGCAATTCAAATATGTTATGTAGAAACATGGAGGTAAATATTATACTTGTACTATCATCTGGAAGAGTTAAAAGTGTCTGTCTTCTCAAAGAAGGAAATGGTAGGGGGACAGGTGCTTGCAGGGGACTTCAATTTTGTAATAAACCCTGGGAAGCTATTTGAATTCTTCCAACTATGTGCATAGATAATTTGATAAAAATATAAAAATTATAAAAGGAGATGTGTTGATGCTTACATAAAGTCTATGAAGGAATCTGGCACTCTCAGTGAAAACTGCTTCTGGAGAAAACAATATTCTCTTTGAAAAAAGATGATGACTGATACTCTAACATGAGGAACTGTATTTCTCTTATGAAGAAATCAGATGTTTTCTTGTACTCACATAGGACCTTAATATTGCAGCTTGATATGCTCACCATTATCCTTCGTAATGAAAAATCAGACTTAGAGAGGCTATGACTTGTCCAAAGTCATATAATGAGTCCTTAGTGCCATTGCCAGATGTCATCCTACCCTCTGAGTCTCAGAACTAGTAATCATTCTGGATTGCAAACCGTGTCCACGGGAGCCCCAGTGATGTGCAGATCACTTGCCTCTTTTGACCCACCACAGACATTTGGAAGATGACTGACTGGCACCAGAGGAGATTTCTGTGGCCATAACACAGAGTTCAAATCACTGGCCACAGTGGGACATGGATTCCTAACCCTGGCCTGATTGTAGCCACAGAGACCTGCTCCTGACCCCTGTGCTCTCTTCTCGGGCTACACGAGCAGCCTTGCCCCAGCACACCTGGATCTCCCTTCTCACTCATCACCCGTGTGTGGCAATGACTGGAGTCAGAGGTGAGAGATTAAGGATCAAGGTGTGTGGTTAGATGGCCTGATGGGGACATGCAGACCATTTATTTCCTTTGGGGTATTTAAAAAATGTTGCTCCAACAGATATTCACAAGAGTGAGAACAAAAGAATACAAACCATCGTTCATAAAGACTCTCAAGGGAGCAGGCAAGTGGTTTGCTTCGAATCTCAGGATGCAAGAGCGTGGAGACACCTCATGAGCTGTGTAGGACACCCAGGCTCACTCATGTCCCTCCTGAAAATGCTTCAAGATAAGTTCAAGTGCTATCTCAGAACCACATGACTGTCAGCAAAGCTCCTTCGTTCCCTGAAATGACAGTGATTCTTTTCTGCTTGACTCCTGCCTCAGCTGTCCCACTGATCTAGCCCTCAGCTTTCATGGTTTCATAACTGTTACTTATGTTTCCACATGTAAGAATCTTACCTCCTCAGCAAACACAGAGCCTGACACCATGTTAGGCACAAAAGTAAAGCCTAGAGTATCAATCCTCTCTCCTTCCTTTCCTGCTTCTCCTCTTCCCAGCTGAATCGCCAAACAGCTTTGGGCCTCTGCACCTGTTTTCAATGTCCTGGGAAGTCTGACCATAAAGAATGAAGTCCAAGTGAACAGGCCAAGCAAAAGGCAGAACTGAAAAACCCCTACCCACTCGTGCCACTCTTCTTGCTCCAAATCCAATCCTTGATTTAAAAAATACACCATAATAATTTAGTGCATGGGCCACAATAATGCCTTGTGCAATGGCTATTAAGGAGGACTCTGTTAGGCAAGGATCATTATTGTAATTGCTAATGGTTCACTTTCTTGGAACATCCTTACTTCAAGCTCTGAAGCAAAATAACTGGCACAATGCAAAGGAAGGGGAAGGCCCTGGGTCGGCTTCCGGTCCTGGAGAAGTCAGAGCACATCACAGACCAAAGGGAAAGAAGCAGTTTCCATTAACACCGACACAAGAACCTTCATGAAAACTTCCATCCACATGAGGATTCTTGCTTCTGCCCTGACCCAGGCATAAAAAATGCCTACATGTGGCTGAAGGATCTGAAAGGCTCCAGCAGCCAAGGGGAAAATCAGCCTTCCACATTTCCACCAAATATTCTCATTCCTACCAAATCTACCACTGATGAGTGGGACACCTAAGGCTTTAAAGATGACCCGGTGGGAGAGTTGTAGCTTGAACTGGTATTAACATTCCCACTGCTGGCAACCTGCCTCAGCTGACTGGGGTGTTGGCATGATCCCATCCACCCTAACTTACATGGCCATGTGAGTGTATTCACCATCTGCCAGGTTTCTAAACTCACTGTTGCTAGTGGTTAAGGGGCACATTACTGGTTTATTGATAAGGGGCTTGACTTCTGTCAGCAAGGCGTGAATGACCCTGAGAATGAAGGTTTGCTTTAGGAATGTCATGTATCTTCTGGATGAACTGCTTCGGCGAATTACATCCTCCCAACTGCAGGTGACAGAAGAGAAATACAATTCAGTTGGCTTCCTTAAAAAGTCTACAGATCTGTGGATAAAGTGAAGGTTCCTGTGGCCAGGATTCTCACCTGGCCCTGGTTGGCTGGCTCACTACACAGGTGTGGGCAATACGTTGTTATTGACTCTATATAAAGAGCTCCACCCAGTGCTCTGGGCAACACAGTGGCATGGCTGCAAGGCTGCAGGAGAGCAGAACAGACAGCTAAGGGGGCATAGAGGCCAAGACCAGCTTGCTGCATGCAGACTTGCTCTGAGTGTACGGATTCTAGTGACTGACCTGCCACCGTGGAAATGAAGTTGAATGTAACCCTTTCACCCCAAGAACATTCTACTCTCATTTCTTTGGTCACATTGAATCCATAGTGAACTTGCCTGGGGCTGAAACCCTATTTTCAGGAGGGACATGAGTGAGCCTGGAAATCCTACACAGCCCATGGGGTGTCTCCAGGCTCTTGCATTCTGAGATTCAACAGGCTGCCCTCAAGAAGGAGTGTTTCAGTGGGCTGCACCTATGGACAGGGAGACACATTCGAGTGTCCCCCAGTGGACATGTGTTACTGGGAAGGGGTGGAGGACTGGGCTCCACCCCAAGAGAAAGAAAATTTGTTGGTGACTGAAATGGCGTCACTACGAAGTGCTGTGGAAATGGTAAAGGATGTCGTGGGAGCCCAAGAGGAAGCAGCCCGAGAAGGAGCAGCAGCCTGAGAAGAGCAGCACAAGAGCGTAGGCTGCCCGGTGCCGGGGGGCGGGTCAAGGATGTAGTGGAGCTGTCAGCCCAGGAAAAGGAGGAGCAGAGGTCTGACTAACAGGTGGGGGTGGAGGCCCCTCCTCGGTGGAGACCCCACCTGGTTGAAAGCTGGTAGAGAGCGTGAAGGACTCGGCAACTGGGGGTTCTTCCAGGAGAGGTGCAGCCCCCTTGTCAGGTCGTGGAGCACTCCACGCTCTGCTTCTGTCCTCAGGTTCAAGCACAAAAGGAAATACAGTCTGCTTCTTGAACGAATTTAAAGGGCCCCGTGAAGGTTACAAGGACCCAGATGTGGGTTGGTTTGAGAAGGCAGGAGCAGACAGAAGGAAACTGGACTGGAGCCATGGCAATAACTGAAACCAGAGCAGCGGTTCCGGCTGCTGAGGATGAAGCAGAAGGCAGAGATAAAGCAACAAGATCGGCCTGTGTGTCTGCAAGACTCTGCTGGGGAGGCTGGAGAAGGTGGGTATTGTAAGGCCCACCCATGGTTCTTTTACAGTGTTCCAGCTTCCTTGGACAGGGACCATTGCAGAAGATTGAGGGCACATAGATTGAGAGGAGAGAATCCTGGAGGGGTGGAGTGTGGATAAAGTGAAGATTCCTGTGGCCAGGATTCTCACCTGGCCCTGGTTGGCTAGCTCACTACACAGGTGTGGGCAATGTGTCATTGACTCTATATAAAGAGCTCCGCCCAGTGCTCTGGGGGACACAGTGTTAGAGCTGCAAGGCTGCAGGGGGCAGAGATAAGACTGGAGTGGTGGCAGTGCCGAGGTCAGAGACTGAGACGGCTGCAGGGGCAGAGAGGCCCAGAGGCAGAAACCTGCCTGCTGCATGCAGACTCACTGAGTGGACGGGATTCTAGTGACCTGCCACCGTGGGAATAAAGTTGGGTATAACTCTTTCCCCCCAAGAACATTCCACTGTCATTTTTTGGCCACATTGAATCCATAGTGAACTTGCCCAGGGCTGAAACCCATCAGCAAAACAAGACCCAGTGGAAATGCCACCCCAGTGGTTCATGAGAGACGTTAAGTCTGGCTTTGCCTTTCCTGCCATGGGGCCTCTGGTGGAGGCTGTTGGTTGCCTCCGCTGATCTGTCCTCTCCTTCTTCCAGAGTGACAGTGTCTTGCCAGTGGGTTTCAGCCCTGGGCAAGTTCACTATGGATTCAGTGCGACCAAAAGAATGACAGTAGAACATTCTTGCGGTGAAAGGGTTATACCCAACTTTACTCCCACAACGAACGGCAGGTCAGTCACTAGAATCCTGTCCACTCAGAGCGAGTCCGTCTCCACCTCCTGGCCGCAGCCCGCACAGCTGTCCCCATCTCTGTCTTGGTGCTGCCACCACTCCAGCCTCTGCAGCCTTGCAGCTGTGCCACCATGTCACCCAGGGCACTGGGTGGAAATCTTTATATAGTCAGTAGCAACGTATTGCCCACACGTGTGTAGTGAGCTAGTCAACCAGGGCCAGGTGAGAATCCGGGCCATAGGAACCTTCACTTTACCCACAGACAGGACTGGGGCTCTAGACTGCGTAGAGTAAAGACAACACTCTGACCCTCCCTTTGTGCTGGGTGTTATCCTGTGACTAAGCTCCGGCTAAAGATTTCATGGAAGTGATATGTCCAACCTCTGGGTTGTACTCTCAGAGGGAAGGAGAGTGCCCTCCCCTCTCTGGTTTCCACTAGAAGGCTGGAATGCATCCGTAGTGATGAGACATCTGGGTGATAGAATGAAGGGTGATACCTCATGGAAGGTGGCGAAGCAGTAGAGGAGCCAGGGTCTCTGGAAACTTTGTGAACTAGAGCCGCCATCCCAGCTCAGACTTTTTTGAGAAGAAATAAGCTTCCATTTTTTAAGTCTAGGGTCTTTGCCTCTGTTGTTTTGGGCCTTTGCCATGGTTTCTAAATTGATTAAAGGACTCTTATAATGAACAGAACAATGCAGTAGCGCCATAGAACCAGTCACCTGCCCACCGCCACCATCAGTGCCCCTTCACTCAAAAAAAGGAGAGGATTCCTGGGGGAGGGGCCAGTCCTGGCTGTGGGTCATGGCTGCTCCCAGGAGCAGCTGGTATGGTTACTGCAGACAATTGCCTCTAACACTACTTGACAGGGAAGCCCATTTGCTTATTCAGGAGTGTTTTTGAGTAATATGCACAAAACAAAGGAACCGGTGATTTGCGGTGTTTCCATGGCGGCAGCACAACTACCTAAAACACTACCTGCTTGCCTGCTGGAGAAAGCGAACACCATGATGTCATCAAAGGTCCAGGCGTAGTCCTGGTGCGGGGGATGGAACACCAGCTTGTCAGAGGCGGCCTTCCTGAGGTTGATGAGGAACGTGGAGTGCACCATGGGGACGGGGAAGCAGCCTGTCTTCTTCCATTCTCTGATCTGAAGGTAGTCCGGAGTCCGCTTATAGAATCCCTGAAAAAGGGCCAATGGGTGCGTTATAGTCTCTGATCTGAGGGCTTCATCTTTCCCAGTCTTCTGCTGGGCTGACTCCTTCTAAGTCACCATCAGCTAAGTAGAAGTCCCCAGGGAAAGTCACCTTTGCTCTTCCTGTTTTGGCCAGAGAATTTCCACTGGAGTTCAAGAAATGCTACTTACATATAAAACAACACTAAAACGGTCTGGTTATCAGAAATAATTTTGGTTTCAGCATATGTCTTGATTTAATAATTGCATAAAGGTATGTTTTATGTTGGCTTATGATTGACTATTGAGTATGTGTCTTAAGAGGTGGTAGGGCAGAGCCGTTAAGAGCACAGGTTCTGCTATCTGGCTGCCTGAGTTCAAATCCCACCTCAGCTACTTACTGTCTCAGGGTTACTCAACCTTGCTGTGTCTATTTTCTCATCTGTAAAACAGGTATAATGGCATTATCTACTCTTAAGGAGTTGTCTGTAAAAATTAAGGTAAAATTTGAGAAGTGTGTAGATTAGTGCCTAGCACCAAGCAAGCTCAATAAATATTAGCTATTAAAATTATTTCACTACACTGGCTAATATTTTTAAGTACATACAAATAGGGCCCCCTTTCAATGCAATTACGTGTTCAGTATTCTGGTGGAGATGCCATTGCTTCACACGTTTTGGGGATTCCCTTCTTGAAAATTCCTTTCAGACAAGCACACAGGACAATGAAACAACCCAGCTTGTTTCCCACCAACTCAACTGTTCAGACAACATTTACTGAGTGCTTCTGTAATCCAGGTATGATGTTAGATGCTGGAGACTTAGCAGTAAGTAGGCAACCCCAATCTCAGCCCTTGTGGAGAATCCACTGGAGTTTAAGTGGCACCAATTATAACTTCCCTGTTGCCAAAGCTCAAATGTATTCCTGAAAAGATGAGATGCATCTCAACAAAACGTACTTAAAAGTATGTGGAAGCTTGGGAAGGCATTTCCCAAAATGTTCTAGGTAACAGCAGGCTCGTGGAAGGAGGGCAAAGGTTCATGTGGCACAATTTTTGGTGGATGATAAGTCCTTGTTATTTACTAATCAGTCACGTTACTGTAGGGTCACGTTTGTGTAGTGATGTCTATACACACACAATAGACACTGCAGCCTCTTCTACTTTCCTGTCATTACCTTCAGAGTCGAGATGTGTGTTCTTACTAGGCTAACCCTAACACTGACCACGTGAAAAGATAGACTCACAAAGTAAGACTTAGAAGATGTGAGTCTTAGGTTCATCTTAAGCATCTTCTAGCTGTTTGATCTTGGCCCATGCTTAACCTCTTTGAGCTTGAGTTTCTTCTGGAACGTGGGATTAACAGCTGGTTTGTCTGTTTCTCACAGGGCTGCAGAATGCATCCCATGTGATAAGGTCTATGAAGATACTTTGAAAACTGTAATTCATTTCATGTGGTGTTATTATTACTACAATTTTTAATTAGCCTTTGTAACTTAAGGATCGCTTAACATGCTTTGATTTATGAGCATTCTTCCAACAGATAAAAGAAACACTGTTTCTCTAAAGGACTGCCCAAGATAAAATTCTAGACTACTTAGAACAATATTCTCATAAGGAGAAGCTTGGAAAATTCATGTGATTAATGAATCACTGAATATTCTGGAGGTAGGGAGAAAAGAAGCAGAGAAAGAGAGTGAAAGAATTAATATGCCTCCTGCAGACAGGTGGGGCAATAGATGTGGCCCTTTGTCCACATAAATTGGATGTTTTTGGTAGTAATTCCTGTTGATTGGCTGAAACACCAGGGTCATTTTGTTTTGGATGTGTTTAAAGGCTCTGGAAACCAGGACCTGTCTTAAGCATATGAAGTCACTGGCTGCTTCTTTTCCTGCCCCAGCCTTGGCCTGACCGGGGAGGGTTGAAAGCCAAAAACGAAGAGACAAATTAGAATTGCCCCTATGTTGCTCAGATTACACTTTTACTGTGCAAAATAAAGGAGTTCATTTCTCTTATTTGCTTTTAATGACTAAAGCAAACAAAGAGGTGACAGGAACCTAGAGGCCGTGGTTTCTAGGATAATCCACCGTTGTTGCTGGTGTCCACGATCATTAACTTCACAGCCCTCAAGTGATTCTGCCATGGGAAACTGCAGATTATTAACTGAGAATGTATGAATTTAAATGAATTTACTATACTGTTTTCTCCCCAAGGAACTGAGCGGCTTTTATTTATATGAGTTTAATGCTTCCCTAAAAAAAAGATAGGATAACATGCATTCAAAATCTCTTGTAACGGCAGGAAATAATTGTAACAGAAGAGGAACACCTCATCCAGTAGTGTGCTTGAGCCACTGGTTGTTAAATTCTCGGGAATTTTGCAAACTTGTTGACATGTAGCTCAAAATCTGCAGAAATAAAAATCATGTCAATTCCTACCTGTCCACCACCACCACAGACAGCAGCCTTGCATATTTTTCATAATTACGTTGTCAAGTGGTTATACAACAATTTACTTAATCTTTCCCTTAGTTTAAACATTTAAGTTGTTTGCATAGTGGGAGTACTTGCACCATGAAAACTAGCAAATGCTACCAATCAGGGTTATTTCTCCCTATGGGCAGCCAATTATTAAACATTTATCAGCACACCACTGGCCTCTTTCTTTATCTAAATCTAAACAAAAGAGGGACTCAAAAGTTAGCTCTTGAGCATGAGAACACATTTAACATACATTTTTTTCCCTTAGCATATCTTTATTCTACATTGATGGATACTATATTGGTCAGTTTAATTTCTCTCTCTAAATCATTAATTAAGAATACAAAATATCAGTCATAAGCATTCACTTTAACAGATCTATTGTATAATGGGAAAGACAGATGATGGAGATTTTGAATTTTGTTAAAACAAGATACTAGCATAGCACAGAGAAGACAAATATTGACTCCAGCATGTTACTACACTGACAGACAGTGATTGCAATGGGGTGTGGGAGGCTTGATAATATGGGTGAATGTTGAAACCACAATGTTGCTCATGTGAAGCCTTCATAAAATTGTATATCGATGATGTCTTAATTTTAAAAAATACACATAAAAAAACAAGATATATAGCAGTTCTAATTATTAGATCTCTTTGGAAATAAATTTGGCAACATAAAGGTCACCAAAATATTTATACTCTGACCCAGTAATTTCATTTCTAAGAAGCTATCCTAAGAAAATAATAGTAAATACAGAAAAATTTATATTAATCATGATGATCTTATAACAGTTAAAATTTGCAGACAACCTAAATGTTTTTAATTTAGAGAAAGGTCAAGTAAATTGCATTATAGCTACTTGATTTAGTTATTCAAATCATGCAAGCTGTTATCTATGATGTTAAAGTAGTGAGAATTAACAAGGTGTTTTTTTTTTATATTTCCCTATTTTTCTATAGTGTACTTATGTTAAATTTAATGACAAAAAAATAATTTAATTTTTAAAAATCTCTTAATCAGGGAGGAAAAAAGTACAAATCCCAGAAAACTTCCTTAGCTAATTTAAAGCTTCCAAGGCTAAACTCATTAAGATATTTTCTTCATAATTCATTAATACACAGGAGCTCATTGGACACTGCATTGGACCTGGATTTACCTCCTTTCCTGAAAATGCTTGCTGTAGGAACACAATGACATGCATATTTCAAGGTAGGAAATAAGACAAAGAAGAATGGGACTACTGGTGACATATGGCTCCCTGTTGAAACTTATAGCCTGAATACATAGGCCAAAAGACTTGCCTGAGGTGTGATTCCGCACCAGAAATTAGAGTACAGACCCCGGGACTCCAGCATGGGGGCCACAATGGTTTTGTTTTCTGCAATCATTAGACTGAGGGTCTGTGGATTAGTCAGGAAGTTGTCAACATCTATGAACTGGGGAAAAAAAAGGGCAATGTCAAGCGAAGAGAGACTTTTCAGTAATGGGTTCAAGAGCAAGCCTGCACTTCCAAACGGTCACAGAGACTTGCTTGTGAACATGGAACCAGTTATCTACGTGCTCCTTACTGAAACTCCTCACAGCTGGATGGCTTTCATTCAGGCAAAACTCGTTTAGTCTCACTTCCACATCTAGCTGTGCGTAAGGTACCAAGCAATGAATCAGTGTTACTGCACTGGGTACATGCTCAACCAGGACCCAACCTTCACCTTGGTGAGTGGTTGTTAATCACCACCAGCTCCCACCAGCTCCAAAAGACTCATGCAAAAACAGTGATTGAGTACCCATTCTAGGTACAGATGGACAGACTTATTTAGGTTGTCTACATACCAGAATGACTCAAAACAGATCCATCAATGCCATTTTAATGCTACAGGTAAAATTTTTGTTGAGAGTACATTATATCCATGTTTATCAATGATGCTATTTCCCGTTCTTAGCAGAAGTCCCTGTTAACACTGATTCATTACAGGGATGTGATCACAACAGATTCTATCATAAAATAAGTCATTACACTGAGCTGTACATTTAAAAATGATTAAAATGGTAGATTTTATGTTATGTGTATTTCATTACACACACAAAATAATCTGAAGCGTTCATTCCTATAATAGTCAATCTGTTTACCCAAAACTGGTTCCGAATTTTTGTACACTTCAATGACATCTAAACAGCTCTACAATATTAAATATCATCAGCACAGTTTGAAAACATCTATGAAATTATTTGCAGTGAAAGTATGTGCGTGTGATAAA
This sequence comes from Manis javanica, assembly GCF_040802235.1. Classification (NCBI taxonomy): domain Eukaryota; kingdom Metazoa; phylum Chordata; class Mammalia; order Pholidota; family Manidae; genus Manis; species Manis javanica. Next base: position 91,776,734 of record NC_133166.1, read on the forward strand.
TGAGTGAGCTGATTTCTGTTGTGCTTGAGGGGCCTGGATAGACATAGGACAAGTATTTCCTTTATGAATCAGAGCCTAGTGACAGAGAGCTAGTGTGGACAAGTTTAATGCAACAACATTGGTTCTGTTTCATTGGCGTTATTTCTATTGTTGGACTAGAAAACATTTGCCAAAAGATTTAATGCTTGTAGGGGAACTACAGATGAAGAATCTGGTTCCCATTAACATGTGGGGACAAAAGTATCTGTCAGTTTTCAAAAGGGAAGTGGGGACTGGCTCATTGCTATACAGGCAGCTGTCCTGCTTGCCCACTGAGAGGTTCCTGAAAGACAGGGACGGAATATAACACTGCTTCCTAATCATCAGGCCCAGCATTTTCTGGACCACTCTGGAAGTTCTAAGGGAAGTGATGGAACCTCTTCACAGGGACATATTCTCCATGAGAGCCCAGTATAATCAGGAGCAACCAGAAACCAAGCAAGAGATATTTCCAAAATGACTCAGGAGCAAAAAGGAATGGCGTTTTGGAGGGATTAATTTAAATCTCTTCTTATATAATTAATGCCTCATGTCTGAAGAATTCTCCTAGAAGGTTATTAGGACAATTTGCATGGCTTTGCCTGCAACATACCTATTCCATGAAAGAGATCAAATAATTCAGGAGCTTATTCACTTATGAAAATGCATGTCAGGAGTGAGTCTGAGATGGAATCCAGGTATCCCAACAATTTCTTTCAATTTTTTCTAATGTTTCCCTTGTCCTTTTCTGTAAATGTGGGGAGGCAATGCCTAAGTGAAAGATTGTTTTAATTGCTCTCACAGGCCTAGGTTTTGGACAATTGATTTGGACACATTCTAGATAACAGTTGTCAAGAAATCAAATATCTGTTTTACCAGAATGTAGTCTGACCATTTTTCCCTCGCCGTTCGGAGGGCTGCCTGTCGGAGCTTCATCACGTGGGCAAACCGGGAGCTTGGCCAGTGCTTTGGTCCAATTTCATCAGGATAAGACCTAAAAGAGTAATAGTAATAATAGCTTATGATGAATATATATTGAATGTATTACAATTAACATGTATATAAAATACAATCATAGCTCATAATAAATATGAGTGCCTATATATTCCAGGCCTCTCCTAAAGGTTTATATGTACTAACTCACTTCATCTTCCATCATCCCTAGGAAGGAAATACTATTATTGTTATCATTATCCCCATATTACAGATAAGGAAACTAGAGCCAGGAGAGATTCAGTAACTTGTTGCTTATCATACACAAGAATCCCTCAATGAAATAGTTCAGTGCATTCCAACAAGAGCCTACTGAGTGTTTATAAGGCAAGTACTACCATTCTACCCATTTCACAGATGAGAAAACCAGTATAGAGTGGTTAAGGCATTTACCTGATTGACACAGTTAATAAAGAGCACAGTCAGGATTTGAATCCAGGCATAACCCCAAAGCCCATGTTCCTAGACATTTTTTTAATACATTCTTCCATCAAATAAATCTGGAAATGTCTCAGCATAAAAATATGAGTTTTCCAAGGGAAAAAAAAAAGGTTCCATTTGTTTGATCAAGTATCAGCAAGGGATTCCGCAGACCTTAACACATGCATCTGTTCCAGGTAGAGTGAGGTCATGGAGCAGATGCGTAATCATGGGGATTTCTGTCAGCAGCCACAACACAGCTGGGCCAGGCCTCTTACATGGCCACATAGACAAGGGGGTTGGCATCCCCTCAAGAATCCTTTTGAAAGCTCCCAACTGGTATGGACATCGATACTGTCACAGGGGCCCCAAACTGGCCACCACTTCAAGTTCCTGTAACTGTGCTGGCAGTATATTTGCCTTAGTGAATGAAAAACCACAAAAACAATGAGACTGTAACTATACAAACATGATAAATAAAATTATATTTTGCACAGGAATTCTCTGGGATGCCTTCCCCAATTATTTCTTCAATGACAATCTGTAGAAGTTCTGCTTTTCTGAATATGCTGTGCAAAAAAATGCCTTCCCTACTATTTTTCACACTGCATACAATATATTTAGTTGAAATCTGAGTACAGAGAAAGTTATCAGATGCAATGTGGGTATATGACATCTTTCTGGGTCATTCAATTTAGGCCAAATTCCATTATTAGAAACTCCAGAACAGTGTTCAAATCTCTTATAATGTTCAAATTTCATTGTTAAATTTTATATAATATATGGACTTGAGATATATGTGTGTATGTATATGTATACATACATATATATATAATACTATAGAGAGAGAAACTAAAAAAAACAAAACTTTTCTCTGGAATGGCACTTATTGTTATTATAATACAAATTTGGCTTTCAATAAATGATTTCTCGGGGCACAAATGCAGACAATTCATTCTACTACAATTCCTTAAGTTAGAATTGTAGTATCCTTGGTAACATAATAGTTTAAATATGTTTATTCATATTGTCACTCATTTTTCCATCCAATATTGACTTAATGTCCACCGAGAGCATAGCATTAGGGGGAAAATATAAAGTATTTGTATACTCTAGTCCCTGCCCAAGAACCCAAACATTGCTTAGAAAAAAAATGCATAAATTACAAACTTAACAAAGTTAGTTCAGTGCATTGTAATAAAAAGGAAAATGTAGAAAATAAGGGTTGAGAGAAAGAAAGATCGTTGGAATGATTAGCAACAGCTTTCTGTAGCAGATGTACTTTGGGATAAGATGGATGCAAGTAGGAAATTGTTTATGGTTAAGATGGAAAATAACCTAAATGTTCATCAGTAGGGGACTGATTAAATAATTATGGTATGGCCATACAATGGCTACTATGCAGTCATAAAAAATGAAGAAACTTCTGAATTATAACCATGGAATGATTACCAAGATATGATAAGTGAAAAAGCTAAGTGAATGTTGAAAGTATACAAACTTTTCATTTTGATCCTTCAAGTATAAAATGTATATACTCAAAATATGAACAAATAATATCAATATTTTAAAACATATACTGCATGGTAGTTTATTTGTGAACTAAGGAGAATCTGAACAAAGGAAGAAAGGGCAGATCTTTGTAACTTACTTGATACAGAGATGATAGGCAGGAAAAGTCACCTGTATCTCCAAGGCTGGAAGCCTGAATGGCTGGAAAACTGGTTAAGGAAGGAAGGAAAAATAGAACCAACACAATGTTTTCTTGCTACTCACTCTGGTTCATCCAAAGGCCTCCACTCCACATAGTGATAGGCTTTCTGTACATTTTTCAACCACTCCCTGAGTATTGCTGTTGTATTATCCACATTGTGATCGGTGGCTGCCCTGCATGGGAAAGCACAATATAGTTCAGTTGTCATCCAAAGAAGGAGGGGCCCGTCCAAAAGACCCCAGATTAGTTGAATATGGCCTGTTCTAAAAAAAATTATATATATGAACATGATTCTGTTATGGTCTGAACTAGACAATGAATTTCTGAAATAAGAGATACTGCTTAAAGTCATCTTTGTGTCCTCAGATCCATAAAAAGGGCTTGGCCAATAGCAGAATCAGTAAGTGGTTGTATGAAGACAGTATAAGCCTAAAACGAATTAAACAGGAGTAAATTAATCTAGGAAATTTTCCTATTTGATTTAATTGTTAGTTATTCAAGGTGAAAACTCTGCCTTTAGCTTCACTAACAACTACCATCAATTTAAGCAATAATTCAGTTGCATGTTCATTTCAAGTTTGTTTTCAGATCACAAAAAAAATTTCCAGACACTGGTGTGGAGGGGAAAGCCACAGTCAATTCTCAATATAAAACTCAAAACCTAAGATATCTTCACCTACCTATATGACGCAAAAATCCTAGATAAAGTATTAGCAAACAGAATTCAACATCTTATTAAAAAATATTATATAGCATGGCCTAAGATTGTTCAATATAAAGGAAATCCATTAGTGTAATTTACTATATCAATAGACCTGAAGAAAAATCATGATTATCTCTGTAAATGGTAAAAAGATTTTCAACACAACTCAATACCTATTCCTGAGTTTTTAAAACCACAGTGAATAAAATTATGAAGGAAGGAGGGAAGGGCAAACAGAAAAGACTCATGGGAAGAGAGAGGTGTCTGAGACTCTTAAAAGGTGGTAAAAATATTTAGGTTTTACTGGCAATTCTGCAGTTCCTTCTGGGAGGGAAAACTATAGGCATTATCAGCAGTAGTGGTTCGCTAGGAGCATAGTCTTGATACGAGCCAATGAAGACATGGAAACAATGGTTACTTTTTCCATATATGGCAATTTCAATAAATAGGATTTTGTTAAACCCAATCTATAATGGCTTTTGCTCTTCCTACTTGAGATTTTGTAGGTCACTGCTGCTCCATCAGTAACAAATGAAATCTTTACCAGAATACTCAGGAATGTTCCAGAGAACAAAAAGTACAGCAAAGCATAGTGGAACCTCACTCTCCAAAGGAAATAAATTTCTGTGAAGCACTGAGTAACTTAAAGCTATGTAATTTCAGTCATAAGGTATAGAAAAATGGGGGCTAGAGGTTTATGACTGATATTTGAAAATCTTATTTTGTAAAATGGATATTTGAATTAAAACTAGCCTTATGAAAAAAAATAGAGGACCTGGAGGTGATGCCATGGATCTGTTTTCCAGCCTCTTCTGGAAGTCAATTAGAACAAGCTCTTCCCTTCAGAACAAAGTCTAGGCGGGAGGAAGACATACATGCCCACCTGGACATTCCACCACCTAAATGGGGAGGTGATGTGTGCAGCTGACTGAGGGAACCAGGTGAGCACCTTGGCACAGTGACAGGATGGTACGAGAGGTGGGAAAGTGGACCAGAAGCATCGTACAAGAGGGACATGGGCTCCATCTACCTTGTGTGAAGAAGAGCAGCATGCCAGTAAGAATCACATCCACTGTGACACACGGCCGCAAGCTACCAACAGGCAGTGACATAGCCATGCAGGGCACACTCCTCCCACAGTGAAGCATGTGGGAGCAATTCCCAAGGCCAGGAATCAGGCCTAATGCACATTATTCTTTGCTCAAAATATTAAGAGTAAGAGTAAGTTTAAAAAAAATTTATCGACTACCATGATAGCCAAAAGTTCTGCGAATTCTGTATTATTCCCAAGTTCCTTACAAATAGTATAGAAGAATTTATAGAACATTTCTTTCTTTCCTTGGTTATTGTTTATTACACAGGACTTAAATTCTCTTAGCCCTCCCTACACACTGATGCATTTCCTAATCATTTTAACAAAGTTTAACAAAATTTCATTGTATGAAATTTATTTTCATGGCATGCAGACTAACCAACTGAAAGCTCTGCCTGAGTGTCCACCACTGACAAACATCCTTAGAAACGAGCTGCCGGGAGTACGCAAACACAGAGGTGTCTAATGAACAGCGGAAGCATAGATTTTAAACACTCTCCCTATGAGTTACATTTTTTTCCTATACAGTCACTGCTCCAAATTGTTAAGATTCTCTTTGTTCTCAGGCTTCCAGGGAAATGAACAAATCCCCCAGCTGTGGCCGGAGGTCCATGGACACTTTGATGTGCAGGGCCAATCTCCTGCTCTGTCCCAGAGGAAGAGCGCCGCGGACCACACCAGCCCACTGGGGAAGGCTCGCATCCACTCCCCGAGTGAAGGCAAATAAACAGAAATGCAGCAGACACTTCTAACTGCGGCCTTTTAATCCCACTGTCAAAAACATGTTTCCATTTGAATACATAATCATGAAAGCATGCAGGCTCTGGTCTATTCAGGGGGCTGGCGAGAGAGATAGCAAAGGCCCAGAGCAAGTTCTCTGGAGGAAACACGAGGCTTGAGTTACCAGTGAAGTTTTCAGAGTCCCGTGGAACAACGCAACAGTGTGGTGCCTGTCCTGCTGTGAGCCTCCACAAGCAACCTCACTCAAAACGCTCTGCAGAGATGGATTTTTCCATCTGAATTATGGATTTTTCTGGGAAGCTGAGGACACAGGATGTGTGAGTCCCTTCAGGAGAAGCCAAAGCATCTCTCCCAGCCTGAAAGCTCCTTTCCATCCTGGAGAGAACCAGGGCTTCCCAGGGTCAGCTGCCCTTCCCCCAGTCAGACCGGGAAAGGCCACAGACATCATTAAAGAATGCCTTGAAGAAAACAAATGATGTGAAGAGACATCTGGAGAGGTGATCTGAAGATGATTACAGTCTCTAATCAAGCTGGAAAAGCATTCTCGTGAAAGTACATGCTGTCTGGAAGACCAAGATGCTAGGAGGCTAAGACTGTTCCCTCTTTGCCTCAACTCTCCCTACCACCGTGAAGTCATTCTTAAATCAACAACTTCTGTCTTCCCTGGGTCTCTCTGGCTCAAGATAAGAGCAAGGAGAGCTCAGCTCTTGAGCTGTGCTGGTCCTTAGACAATTCATCTTCTTCGAAGGCCATGTTGGGATAGTGACTTCTCTTCATCTCTCAGAAACACCACGCCCTGCCAGCCACTAAGGGGTCTCCCTCTCTAGGTGTAGGAGAGCTGTGGCCCGACACAGCTGCGGTGTGGTGGTCAGTCCCCTCTCTACCCATCAGTTCTCGCTGGCTTCCTTTGGAGCTCGTACCTGAAATAGAAGAGCTGGTAGAAACAGGTGCAACACCCACTTGGCCTTGGAGGGAAGTTAAGGCCATTTCACCCCATAATGCTGCCCATCCACTGTCTCTCCGATTCTGGTTCTAGTTCCTATTTCCTGTTTGCCTCCCTCGTCTCTCGCTGTGCATGTAGCAGGGCCCCATGCGTCTCAGAGTCAAAGTCAAATGAGAACAAAAGTAAACATAGTGCAAATACAATCAACAACATGGGCAGGGATTTCCTCGGCTAATGAAGCTTCAGGGCCAGCAGGTGCATTGTCACCATGAAGGAAAAAAGTGGAGTTCATTGAGCAGACCAGCGAATAAACACGTCTGCAGGACAACATAACTTTAGTACTTGGCCGTGGCCAAAAAAAAGAAATTGAGATTTCTCTGGCAATGTCTAATCACACTGACATTTCAGAAGGTCTGTTTTCATTCCCCAGTCTTGGCTCTCAAACTAATAGCCAACTTGAAATAATTAGAGCTGACTCATTTATTTTGACCACAAGTCCTACTGAGTTTGTGCAGGCTGAATTCACACCGGCAGGGGTGGGGCCACTGGAGCTGTGGTAAAGATGTAGATTGCAGGTCTCAGCAGGTGGAATGCGCACTGAGGACAGCGTACTGCTGATCACTTCCATCTGCCTTGACCCTCGGGGAATGTTCTCCACTTCCCTGCCGCTCCAGAACGTCTAGAACAACAGGACTGCGATCGCTGGAGCGGGATGACGGCAACACTGTGCAGCCGTCGATCTTTGTTGCTGAGGAACCTGTAAAATTCATCCCCCAGAGGCTCGAGGGAACGGTGGTGGAATGAGCAATAAAGTTAAGTCACCACCTGGACTCTCCGCACCATGACGAGTGTGTTGGCAAAAATGAATTTTCCAATTTAAGACTTCAAAACCTGAAGTTCCCTCCTAAACTGCCTCTTGTTTTCATCCAGCAAAGAAGACTCATGGGTGTAGGAAATAAAGAGCTCCACCTAAAAATAAAATCCCACTTTGGGAAGCAACTGGTGAAATTTATTTTCAAGAAAGGTCACGTCATCGAGTCCCACCACCCCTGCCTATGTTCTCAGCAGTTCTGCGAAGGGGAAGAGATGCTTGGTCACATGGCAAAAGGTGATGATGGATTCTGGCTGCTTGGTTACTGTGGAGAGCTGTTTAAAGATCTGGAATTGTCTGCGGGGGAGAAACTAGATGTGAATATGGTTAAGGATATAGATATATGAACTGGGTGCTGGGGATTTCTTCCAACAAAAGCTTTTTCTTATGTCCTACCATGTCAACAGCAGCAATTTTACCTAATGAACTAAAAATCAGGAAAACTCACTTCTCATGGAACTCTCCTCACCAACAAAATTAATGTTTATATTCCTGCAACATCCCTCCTCAGTATATCTCATTTAATTTCAGAAACAAGCATAGACATTGTACACTGAAGCCTGGGTAAAAGTAATGTAAAAAGAAATGTTTGATTCTGGAAATGTGATCAACCAACGTATCGATTTCATTCCTTCAGGGCAGGAATGAGAAAGAGTAAAATTTGCCAATTGACCAGTTAATAGTTAATTCAAAAGCCCAATACCATTTTAATGAAATCAATATGAACTTAAACATATTACAAATGAGCCATTCCTTGATACATTCAACTCTGAGCTATAGTTTTCCTCTCTTGGTGTTAACCCCTCACCCGTACGTCATGCATTACCCCACTGGGAGCCTTCTGGCTGCCTAGGTTAGGCATTGCTGTCATCTCCCGCGTTATAGCAGAGAAGTCTGAGGATGAGCCGTTCTGACTTGCTCAAAAGTCATACAAATGGTGGGTGTTAGAGTTTGGACTTTTCCTTCAGGCCTTCTGAAGCCCCTTCCCCACCCCAGCTCAAACTGCACCCCTCACTCCACTGCACTTGCCTACAGAGAGCAGATGCCCACCCATCCAATTGGAAGGAATCCTCTGCCTTGTCAAAGACATTAATGAACCCTACCAGTATCACCACCTCAGAATGAAAGGATGGACATGCTCCTGCAGGAAATGAAACAAGAAAAATGGGGAGATTTATCAATTTGCTATAAGCTTCATTGAATTCACTTCAGTATAATTTTCCTTGGAGCCAAAACCCTTGGGATTCTATGCAAATATCAGCAGCTATGTCCATAATGAGATAAATGTGTTTCTCGTTTGTCTAAGAGCTTTTTTCCTGTTTTTTTCTCCTTTGGCCTTGGTTGTTTCTTCTTCCCACTCATTTTCACCCAGTCCTCATTTCCTCTTCTCTCTTCCTTGCTGGATTTCCCAAACTCAAGTTTTTATTTTTTTGGATGTTCCCTGAAGAAATGGAATTACTAGCAAAGTGTTCCTGCGTAGTCAACAACTAGAGCACTGATCCTAAAATAGAGGACACAACGGACCAGGAGCCCCGAACCTCTCTACCCACCAACACCTCAGACTAGACCTGATGCCCCATATCTGTAATGGCACCAATTCCCAGCCCACACTCCCAGCATTACACTTGGCTCTTGTATTAAAATTAACTGGTTCTATCTTCCTCTGTTACCCGATGCTCTTCCCCCTGGTAATTGTCCTGGTGCCTAACAAAGTTTGCTGTGTAAAATAGGCACTAATCATGGGCTTGATGGATAAATGAATGAACAATTGGAGGGGAAGTCCCCAATCCCACCCAAAGGCCTAAGACTGAGCACAGAAAACATAAAGGAGGGAGCTGAGAGTGTGGGAGGAAGATTATTAAGAGGAGACACATGCCCGCTTCAGCTGATTGGTGCCATGCTAGGATGTGTGCCCAGAAATGCTAGATTGTCCAGTTGTTTTGAGAGAATTCAGATATTGAGGTTTTAGAGATAAAAGTCTATTTGTAACCTACAAGAACTTTTAAGCTGAAATGTCATGAACGTATTCCAGTACGACAGGGGCTCTCTGGAAACCAGGAACACAACACAACGACCACATTATTTCAGCTCTTAATGGTCCTGGTACATCCATCTGTACATGCTCAGGGCACATAGTTCAGTAATTAAATATTTCCATTATGGCTGGGAGGATAGCAATAAGGCCACTTCACTGCTTTCACAAACACAGAAAGCGTTTTCACTGAAAAAGGGAAGGCAGATATGCACTGATTGAACAAGGTCTAATTAAGTCAGTCTAATAGAAGTAGAACTGGAAAAAGCAATAATGCAGGCACCATGGGGTGAGCATGAGGTTACATGTCCCACAAACACCACATACAACCTCATTTTGCATAGCAGCTAAAGCATATTTATTGCGCCAATTTTCTAAACACCTTTTTTGAGATATAATTCACATACCGAATATTGACTCTCCTAAAGTGTACGATTCAGTGGTTTTCCGTATGCTCATTAAGTTGTACAGCCATTGCCATTATCTAATTTCAGAACATTTTTGTCACCCTGAGAAGAAACCCTGACCCCCATAGCAATCACTTCTTATTCTCCCTTCTCTCCAGTTCCTGGTAACAACTATAAGCACTATTTTACTTTCTGTCTCTATGGATTTGCCTTTTCTGGACATTGTGTGCAAAGGGAATTATATGACTGTGCTTTTTGTGTCTGACTTTTTTTACTTCACACAATGTTTTCCAGGTTCATGCAGGTTGCGTACTTTATATATTTATGTCTGAATAGTATTTCATAGTATGGATATACCACATTTTGTTTATCCATTGATCAGTGAATGGACATTTGGGTTGTTTTCACTTTTTAGTTATTACAAATACTGCTGTGATGAACATTCATGTATGAGTTTTTGTGTGAACATATATTTCCATTTCCCTTGGGATTACTGCCCAAATTTTAAGTATTATGGGAAGTGAAGAAAACATATTTTTTAATTCTCTTTCATTTGTGGAGAACCCACTCTATTACTGGCACTAAGCTGGGCATTTGTATATGTATGTATATATATATATATATATATATATATATATATATATATATATATATAACTCTAATCCTTATAGGAATTCTCAAGGTAGGTTTTATTATCCTCATCTTACAGATGATGAATCTGAAATTTACAAACTCTCTCTCAAAGTTTGTTCTCTTTTCACTTACACTTCATCTCTGATGTGTGTGTGTGTTTTTTTAATTTCTGAAGAGCTCAGTTTTCTGTTTGAACACAGCAAGGAGGGATCCTCTGGTCTGCGATCTGAATATCTTAAGGCTATGACATGCACAGATGCAATCTGGGAATGTGGGGGCAGTTACAAGCATGCAAGAAGTGTTGGGTCTCAGCAGAGGAGCTGGGCAAATGTCACCGATGTCAACAGTCAGTCCTCAGGGCTAGCGGGGCAATGCCCCAGCCAAACACCTGAAGGACCCTTGAAACATGAGGTCGTGATGAAGCGGGGCCAGCATGAGCACAGGGAAGCCACAGCCCAAGGACTGGCTTTGCTAAATGAAGCCCGATGGGAGGACCCGCCACCAGGAGCCACTCTTCTGATGCAAAGGAAAACTGGCTGGCCTGGGCTAAAACTGTAAAGGCCAAGTGGTCATTTGGGGGCAGATCAGGAGAAAGCTGAAAGTGTCCGTGTTCTGTATAGGAAGGTTTACTTTGATTCATTCATTTCTGGAGACAACTGCAGCTGAAAATAACAGTAAATATTTTAGTTACCCTTTCAGCCTGGGTTATTGGCACTATTATTGAACTAACCACATCCTTAATCAAATAGAAAAGCATGAAGTCAGGAGACATGGCTCTTCTGCTAAAGATTAAGCTCTATAATCTTTATGAATTTGTTTGAACTCTTAGTGCCTCGCTTTTCATCAGTGACATGGAGTAGGAACACCTGCTGTTTGCACCTAGTCAGTGGGGTACTTGGAAGTGCCAACAGCCTGGGAAGGAACCTGCTAGAACACTTTGGAAGCTGGCATCTCTCTAGCTGTTCCCAATACACACACACACACACACACACCCTCAAATAAAAATAAGCCTGTTAAATAGGCTCTTAAGATGCATGCAACAAAGTTCAACACACTCTTTTAAGACAAACCAGAATTATCACAGTCTACATTTTTTAAAGAATAAATGCACATGTCCATTTAAAAAACAGAGAAGATGAAATACTGTGGCAAAGACTGCTAATGGTCTCCGTATCAGTTTCCTCTTCTCCCCTGGGAACATGTCTAACTGTACCTGTGACCATCCAGCTGAAGGAGTGGATTGTAAGCTCCATGTCAGTGGGGATGTTTGTTCTGTTTGCTGTTCTATCCCTAGTAGTTAAAATTTTAGTGCCTGAAACATAGTATGTGCTCAACAAATATTTGTTGAATGTTCCTTTCTCACCACCCTTCTAACCTAGTAAGAACTGTAAAAACACCTGTACGGTTCTCTCAGTCCAATAGATGCCTGGGCCTCTCCTCTGGACCAGGTGCAGGAAAACACCACTGTCCTTGGTGTCAAGGTGCTCCCAGTTTAATGAGAAATGCAGGTATAGAAATAAATAAGTGTAATTTGGTGAGACGTTTGCCACAATGGATATATAACAAGGTGTCCGGGTGCCAGAGAGGACAGAGGGGCCAGAAAGGTGGGAAGGGTCACAGGATGAGATGTCTGAACTGGAATTTGAAGAATAGCAGATATTTAGGAGGAGGTAGAGGTAGAATATTCCAGAAGGAAGAATGATATGTGTGGAGGCAGAGAGGTGTGAAGTAGTATGTTGTGTTCGCAGAACTATGTGTAATTTGTTGGTCTAGGGCTTCTACATCAAGAGAGTGAAGTGGCTGCTGGTTAGGGGTGACGCAGCTGTCCTTGGGAATGGGAAACGTGTGGGAAGCAATGAAGACGTTTGCCTCACTTTCCTGGTTCCCCAGAATCTTGCCCCTTCAGAAAAAATAAACTGGTGCATCATTCTCTGAATATATATATTTTGCCAGGTTGTGACAGGTATTGCCTTCACCATGATCCATTCTTTGAATTCCTTAAAGGAAATGCTCGAAAGACATAAGAAGTGCTGCCCCCCTTTATTCCATTTCCATACACAGGTTCAGCTGCCACAGATGATGGGTTTTCTGGGAAAAGTGTGATTTCTAACATGTTGAAACATTTTCTTCACAACTTCATTTATACTTCTCAGACCACGTGTCCATATTTCTCCCTCAAAAACTATGCCTGGGTCTTAGCAAACATCTAGCAGGTGCCTGTTGTAGGACCTAGTGAATAAATAAATGCCTGCATAAATTGATGACAAAATTTATGGCCTCCGTATTTACTAAGGGTCTCCCACTTATGCCAAAGAGGCAGTATATTTAACAGAATAATGCTCAACCTGTATAAAGTCTTTCGACTTTTTTAAGTCATGAAACTTCTTCCAGACTATGGGACTTGTTTCCCCATTCAAACAGTTGGGCTGAGAACACGAACGGAGACAGAACGTATCCAATTTGAAAACAGAATACAAGGCCATTTTCCCTCAGTCGCCAAAAATATACAAATTGGTTCCAGCCAAGAAATTTCTGTCCAGTCCATCACTGTTACCCAACACCTGTTGACTTGCTTCCAGGAATAACACTCCCAGCCAGCCCAGGAGGGAAAGAGAAAAGTGTATGCTTTGGATTTATCTGCTTGGAAAAGTTTTAAGTCTGTCTTCCCACATCATTTCCTTTGAGGTTTCTTGTCAGGGGGCGCGGTGGGGGGACTCCTGTATGGCAGGTGTGAGGCCTACATCCACACTCTATTCTCACACTCACATGCAAACTGAAGAGTACCAAGAAATGTTTTTGAGGAGTTCTGAGTTATTTTACTCTTATTCGTGGTGTCAGAGGCAAACAGGAGGCTATTTTGACGGTATTTTTTCCCATCTCTATTTTGGAAAACTACCACTGGAGAGAAGGAACGCTGTGCTCCTTACCTTTCCAGGGTCCCTGTGGCTTTGTGACACACTGCTGAGCAGGGAGGCACGCACAGATACACAGCACACAGATGCTTCCCTGCTACCTTCATTACCCACTCCACTTCTGCACAGAGGGGAATAGCAGGAGAAAGCCTCAGCTGAGGGTTCCCTCCCCATCAGACAATGACCTAGAGCCCTTTAATTTGAACATTTAATCCTATGATGTAGTACTCTTATTAACCCATTGTAAAGATGGGGAAAATCATATCCCGGAAGGTGACACATCATGCCCCAGGTCCCAGAAGGTAGTAAGGGGGAGAGCTGAACTTGAAGTCAGACAGCAGGGCACAGACGATTATCTCGTTTAGCCACTACTCTGAGTCTCATTTTGAAACTGCACTTTTGGAGTGAAGTTTAAAGCAGAGGAAATACTTTAAAGAAGATAGAGAGTACATCACACTTTTTGTCTTATAAGTGCTGGATCTTTCGACAGGCTTTATGTTATTAGTAAAACTGCCACGCCACAGGAAGTTTATGTTACTTTAGAGCCCCCAGGGGTCACTGGCCCTCTTCTCTGCATGCCTCGGGAACAAACTGACCCAGCCAGTGCTCATAATTTTTAGCAATATCTTGATGAACAAATAACAAATTTGTATTTAACAATAACTGATTGATTTTTCTCTTTAATGTTTCTTGTAACTTAATTTTAACTTGGTTATCTCTTGCCTATTAGAAAAGTTTAAGGACCGTTTTTGCCCTTGCTGTGTAATGGAGAAACGGGATTTAGGGGAAGGATGACTAGCTTTTTAAAAGCCTGCTCCAAATTTCATCTGATGACTTTGGAAGATAGGACAAGGATCCTGGATCTTAGACTTCCAAAGTCCTGAAGTGTTCCCCGACCTCCCCATGTAGGTCAAATCCCCTGGTTATATGTTCTTTAGGAACCATGCACCTCTTCTTTCTAGTACTTACCAGAATTGTAACTTTATACTTATTTCTAGGGAACTGAGTGATTTATTTCTCTCCTTGTGGTCTGTACATGGTGTGAGGGCAGGGATTCATTTGTCTTTTGTCATCACAGTGCAGTGCCTGGCATTGGCATTGAGTCAAGTGCTGCTAAATGAACTGAATCCGAGATTGCTGTCTTCACCCTTCTTTTTAATCACTAAATAGTTAAAATGTGGATGCTTCTGTGGTCAAAATGAAACACATAATCAGACAAGATGGGAGAAATATCTTTTGAGCACTCCCTGTCTGTTTCATAATCTGTATCTGGAAAGTCTGACTTTCAAGTAGGCCTGGGTACAGGTAGGGGCAGACACTGAATGGCACTGAGCTGTTGGAAGGCTCTGGGGGAGCCCAGTAACTCATGCTGGGTGAAGCAGGGAATGTGATCAGTTGCTCTAGAGGCAGCACCCAGCAGACATTTGGGCAGGGATGAGTTCAGGCAAGTGTAATTGTGGTCAATGGCCAGTATGGCAGCAGGTGAGTCATTCTCCCCTGTTTCCATTAGGGTGTGTCATTCGAGCCAAATTAAAAATCCAGCAAAAGGACTTGGCACTTATCATAATAAACAGTCTAATTCTAGCCAATTCAGGGAGAAGGCTGTGACCTCTCTTTCAGACCTAAAAGAGCATGTGATGGCTTCCCTAGGAGCAGGCAGCCCAAAGACAGCTCTTCCTTCCCCAGCCTCAGGTCAGGCCATATCTAAGGCATGCTGCAGTCTTCAGCTACTGCCATGTTCTCCGGAGGCACCATGGGAAGGAAGTCAATGATCCACTGTTCAAGGTTCATTTCCCCAGAATCTCCTGACCGTTTTTTCAGTTGCCTCTATAAAGTATCTCATGACATGCCCTTGGGAAAATCCTCATTTTCTTTCAACATAGCTGATGTTTAGAAAGGGAGTTAGATGTTACTAGAGTAAGAACTCACTGACCCCAGGTTTCTTCAGAGAGGATCAGAGCAAAGCTTCAGAGGAATCAGTTTTCATTAGGACGGCTATTTAGACGAAGACTTGACAGAAGCTCTTCAGGCAATGTAACACACAAGATGAGGGTCTGGTAAAATGATCACATATATTGTATTGTTTAATCCTCACATGCTAGGAAGTAGGTATTCTCCCCATCTTAGAGATGAGAGAACAGGTGCAAAGCTAGTAAGGGACGGACCCAGAATTCAAGCCTACATAATTACCTTGCAAATTAAAGGTAAGTTTTCAAGAGCAATGGATGAAGAGATTTCCTTTTGGAAGGAATAACAAAATACCTGCCATGAAGTCAAGAATTTAAATTTAGTCAGATTTCTTAAAAATAGAACATAAAGGTAAGTGTACCTGACTATACTGTCTATAGACAGAATTCACTCTGTCCAGAAGACTGTGTATTGAAGTGGCTTCCAGAATCCTTTAGCGATTCAATCCTGGCTAAATTACTTAACATCTGTAAGATGTCCTCATCTGCATGTAAAGACTAAAAAGCAACATGGAAAGAATAAACTTAACAGAAAGAAACAAAAGGGAGAGAAATAGCAACAATTATACACAACATCAAGAGTCATTCTTTTGAATATATAAAATTTCCAAACTTACATAGTAAGAAATTGTAACTAGAAGTAGTTCGTCAATAAAGAAAAATATACTGTAATCCAATAAAATGCATTTGGCTCTGATTCAGTGGAAAAATCTTCTGAGTAGCCAGTCATTCTTTAAAATTCTAATTTATTTGCAAAAAAATGATTTTTGGACCCCATATCTATGAAGAACAGTTTCAAATACATATATTCATGCATGAACATAAGGGAATAAAATCTCAAATAAAACTGTAGCAAAATACAATACAAAAAAATGTGTTGAAAATGAAGTACTCATTTGAGCTAGCTGGGGTGGGGGAGCAGGGAGGGACAGGGGAAAGCCCCAGGCACCCTCATCAGGCCAAATGAAGGCCCTCAGCTTTGGGAGCCAGAGAACATTAGGCCAAAGAATCTCAGTCTTCTTGTATTACCAGCTGTTTTTCCAGCTCCTCCGTGTTTTTTCCTCTCTCTCTCTCCTTCTTTCAGTTTTTCTGCCTTTTTCTCTTTTTGACAATTTGTTTTTCTAAAGAAACCTTTTGGGTTTTCTTCACAGTTCTTAAATGTAGCATCTTCATTTATATTGTTTTATTGTACTTTTATGGGGTATTGTAATTTACCACCTTTCCCTGATCTCTTTATGATTCTTAAATTTTTCTTTAAAAAAATTCAATACCTTCTGTTACTTTTTTTACTCCTAACTTTTTACTCCTTATTTCTTATCCTTAATCTTCATCCTGACTACAATAGATGCTATATTTTTAATTTTTCAAACTTACTGGATTTTGGTTTTTTAACTGTTTATCTTTCAGTTATCTCATTAGGTAAATCTATGGGTCTTTTATTTTATATCTTACAGTATTCTTTTTCAGTCCTGTCCCAACTAAGTGTCTAATACAATACCAAGCCTATGAAAAACACACATAATCCCTTTGGAATAACAAAAGAAATCTTGAAATGGGGAAAGAAATGCAGAAAGTTCAGGTTGATAATGTTCAGAAGCTACTAGAAGCTGAATGCATCCACCTAATGAGAAGATGATTTAAGGGTATAGACAGTGATTAAGTTTTAGTGTTCGATAAAGATCAGGACCCAAAAATCAGTACCAATGAGACAAGTGGAAAGAAAACTCTATGAAAGATGCAATGAAGACTCCTAGCTCAAAACACTGGACTATGGAGCTCTGTCTGAAAAGGAAAGGCTATTTCCTGTTCTTGCTCCTTAGACAAAAGTAAATGTTTTGACATTCCTGCAGGCTCAGGGAATTCTCCACCTTGTGAACCAAGGCCGGCCTGCCTAGAGGCGCGGACTGTCAGCTAACATGCTGCTTATCTGCCTAAAAGCTCAGCATGTTGGCCTTCTGGAAACATAGGCAAAGTTGTCAATTGGAGAGCGTTGCAGTTCCTTTCACGTGAGAAACACCAGCTGAGATAAACTGAAGAATGGGTTTGGACACACAGGAGGTGTCTGAGATCCTGAAGAAAACAAATATCAGGCAGGCTGAAGGAGATGACCTATTGGGATTAGGGTCAACTAATCAACATTAATTACATATTTTACATTCTTGAGCCTTAGCCCCTTGAAAAAAAATTCAGTGATACAATACATATTAAATGAATGAATGGCTGGAGAAGTAAATACACAAATGAATTCATGGGATAATTACAAATGGTAGAAATGGACAGGACAAGGGGTCTAGCCCATGCCAACCTATTGTGGAACTTCAAGCAAAGAAATTTACATCTCAAATTTATTTTCTGTAAAACAAAACTACCTTTGGCTTAACAGAGGTGCTATGAAGATAAATATAAAATAAAAAGGTATGTTGGGCAGCATTATGTAAAGATAAGAAATTTAAAATGGTCATATTTCTTACTGTAAATAATACAAGAGTGCAACATATATTTAAAAGAAATGGTAAATGTACCCATGTACCTCCACCATCTTAAGAAGTAGAACATTATCAATATCTTTGAAGTCCACTGTGTGCCTTTCTTAGACACCCCTCCTCCCTCTCAGCCAGTAATCTCTAGCCTGAAATTTTTGTTATTAATTCCTTTGCTTTATATATATATATTTTTTCACCATATGTGTATATAACCCTCACCACAGAATAGTTTGAGCTGTTTTTGAACTTTCTATAAAAAAATTCATACTGTATGTGTTTTCCATGGCCTTAACAGTGACTTTAAAATTCACCCACGTTGATGTTTATACCTGTAGCTAATCACTGTCAGTGCAGTAATCCGGCGATCTATTTGACTGTCAATGCACACTTAGAGTGTTTCTAGAGTTTTGCTGTTTGAACAAGTCTGCTACAACTTCTGTTGTATGTATCCTCCAATGCGTGGACCAAAGTGTACTTAGGAGTGACATTCCTGGGCCAGAAGTCTGAGAATGTTCAGCTTTACTAGGGAAGGCCAAATCCCTAGTGTCTCAAAGTAGTTGCACTGACCTGTGCACCCATCAGCAGTATACATGAGCTCCTGTTGTATCTTCCCATTAATATTCACTGTTGTCAGGCTTTAAAATTTTGGCTAAGCTGGCCGATCAGAAATGATACTTCATTGTGGTGTGTTTTTTTCATTTCTTTTAGGATCCATCAGGTAGCACAATGTTTCATGTATTTTTGGTCATTCATGCTTTCTTTTTTGTGAATGCCCGTTCATGTGTTTCATTCATTATTCTTTTGGATTCTGTGATTTTTCTTATTTATTCATAGGCATTCTTTGTCTATTCTCAATTCTATTCCTCTGACAGTTGCAAAAAAAACTTCCTCACTGTCTCTGTGGTGTCTTCTGATAAAAAAGCACCCCCCACCCCAATCTAGCTCTTTTGCTTTAGGAATGACTTAGGCATACTTGGCCCTTTGTTCTTTCAAATAAATCTTATAATCAGTTTCTTAAAATTCATGAAAAAATGCTCTTGGGATTTTGCTTGGAATTGCATTAAATCTATAGATCAGCGTAGAGAGAATTCATATCTTTATTGAGTTTTCCTGTCCATGAACATCTATGTCTCTACATTTATTTAGGTCTTCTTTAATGTTTTTAATAAGGTTGTAAGATTTTCTTCATGAAGGTGTTACCTATTTTTGTTTGATTTGTTTCTCTGCATCTTACACTTTTAGTTGCTTCTATAAATAGTATATTTTCTTTGATGATTTTGTTACTTGGTGGTAAAGAGAAACTTTATATGTTGAGTTTGCTAAGGTTTTCTATAAATTTTCGTAATTTATCTGCAAATTCTATTGTGTTTTCTACGCAGCCATGTAGTCTGGGAATGATGATGCTTTATTTCATCCTTTTTCATCCTTAACCATTCATTTTTTCTTTTACTGATATTGTTGAGGCTAGAATCTCTAGAGTAATGCTAACAGAAAGTAATGGTAGTGGGACCATCATTTCTAACCTTAAAAGAAATGTTTTAGTATTTCACCATCAATATCATGTTTGCTACAATCTGCTTTGGTGTTTAGTTTTTCTTGGTGTTGTTTTATTTTGGTTTGTGGGTAGCATTTACAGAGTTGAGAAATTTTTCC
The DNA here is from genome assembly GCF_040802235.1 of Manis javanica. NCBI lineage: Eukaryota > Metazoa > Chordata > Mammalia > Pholidota > Manidae > Manis > Manis javanica. The sequence continues at coordinate 91,796,317 of NC_133166.1, forward strand.
CCTTTTCCTAGACTGCTAAAATACAAAAAGTTTTTTTGCATCTAGTGAAATGAACATATGGCTTTTCTTCAATAATGTGTTCATGTGACAAAATGCGCTTACAGATTTTCTAATGTTGAACCAATTTCCATTCCTGGTGTAAACCCAACTTAGACATGATAAAATATCTTTTTGACATGTTGCTGGATTAAGTTTCCTAGTACTTTGCCTAGGATTTTTAAATTACATACATGGGTAAGATTTGCCAGGATTTTCCTGTCTTTTATTGCCCTTCTAGCATGTTAGTACGGTCATGTGAACCTCATGAAATAAGATGGAAAGTATTTGCTCTTTTTCTGATCACTCAGAGAATACACAGAATGTTGGAGTTATCTGTTCATTAAATAGTTGGCAGAACTAATCTGTAAAAATCTTCTGGGCCTGATGGTTTCTTTGAGGGAAGGTTTTGAACTATCGACTCAATTTCTTTACTGGTTATGGGAATGTACAGGATTTCACTTTGTTCACAAATTAGGTTGTTATTTTTTTCTAAGAAATTTTAATATTTTACCCAATTTCTCAAACTTATTAGTATAAGCTTGTTTATAATATTTTTATGTCCTTAACATTAGTTGCATTGTTATGCAGATATATTTTTCATTTCTTATACTGCTTGTATGATCAATCTTATCAGATTTTTTTGATTTTATTCATCTCAGAGAATCATATGTTGAATTAATTGATACTCTATTATATTTTCAATTTCAATTTTATTAATTTCAGTGTTTATATGTATTACTTTCTTCCTTCCTCTCTTGTTGGGTTTATTGTTTGGTTTTGTTTTTTTCCCCCAGTGTCTCAAAATCACCAATTAGCTTATTTAGTGGTATTCATTCCTCAATGTCTTCTAAATTTCTATTATTATTTACTCCTTCTAAATTTCTACTGCTAATAAATATTATTATTTGTAATTGTGGTTTTTATTTTCAAAATAGATGGCAATTTTTGAATTATCTTTTTGTTGCTGATATTTGCCTTGTTGTACTATAACCTGAGAATGTAATCTGTATATCAATTATTTTAAATTTTTGGAGGCTTACTTTTTAGCCTACATATGTTCATTATAAAAATTATTCCCTGTGTATCTGAGGAAGAACGTGTTCTGCAGCTATGGTAGTGTTTTGTTTTATCAGTTTCTTCACTCTTGTCTTATTTTAGACTAAGATAATTCCTCTCGTTTCATTACTTTCCCCTCCAATAGTTAGTGGTTATTACAGGAATTAGAATACAAGTATCTAACTTACAAAGTTTTAATTTAATAAACATTTTTACTCTTTGAAAACCAAGACAAAGACCTTAGAATGATTTAACTCCAGTCACTCCCCATCCCAAACTAAATGTTATTATGCCATATTTAATTCTATCTTGGATTTTTTAATCCTTTAAATTAGACATTTTTGTTATCATTTTATAAAGACAATAATTTGTTAAGAGTCACTCACAAGTTTAACATTTTCCTTGCTCAGCATTACTTCCTGCAACCTGAATCTTCTTTCTTGTTAGCATTTTCCTTCTTCCTGAAGTCCTGAAGTACATGCATTTAGGTGCTTCCTTTAAGTGTCTGCCTGCAGTAAATTCTCTCAAGTTCTGTTTGTTTGAAAATGTCTCCATTGACCCTCCTTATTGAAAGGCAGTTTTGCTAGGTATAGAACTCTACAGTAGCAGTTTTATTTCAGCACTTTAAAGATGTTATTCTGGCTTTGATTCTCACTCTTGAAAAGTCAGCTGTACTATGTTGTCCTTTTTCCATAATCTATCTTTTCTCTCTTCTTTTTTTAAGGTCTCATCTTTTTAAAAAATATATTTTACAGTCTAACTGTGATATATCAAGTTGTTGGTATTTTTTTATTTAGCCTGCTTGGGATTCATTGGAATTCTGGATGTGAAGATTGGTGTCTTTTACAGTTCTGGAAAATTCTCAGCCATGTTCTATCCAAATATTGCCTTTTCCCTGTTCTCTTTAAAATCTACTGCTAAAATTTCAACAAGTATATATTCAATCTTATCCTTTCCACCATATATCTAAACTTCTCTTTCATAATTTCTATCTCTTTGATTTTCTGTAATAAATTCAGGATAACTCTTCAATTCTATTTTCCAGTTTATAAATATGTTCTTGTACTGTATTCAGTCTGCTTTTCTAACATAAAGCATCATATTTTTTTCATTTCTAGGAATGACTAATCCATCCCTATTTCACATTTTCAAATATGTAGAGAATCACATTTTTCCAAAGCATTTTCATTGAAGGCCAGTTCAACTTTCATATTTTTAAAAATATTATTAAACTTAGCATATGAGTCTCTTCATTATTAGGAAAATCAGCTGGTATCACATTCTGTCTCATTTACAAAACCTTATGAAATGTCCTGTCCCAGAGCTTTCTTATCCCTGAATCTCAAAGTTATTACAATCTTCTTGAGTCAAGTCAGAAGTCCAGACCTTAGATATAGTTGGGAATATCTCAGAAGTCTGCAGGTTTGGGTCTTATGCATCTCTGGCCCAAAATTCCTTTTCTTTATAAGGGTCTTCCTCTACTAGAGTTTTGGAACAACAAAATTTAAACCTTCTAGCTATGCTACTCCATGCTCCTCTTTTCTTTCCTCACTCTATTTTAGAGGCCTTTCCCCCCCACCATTTTACTGCTACAGAAAGCAAACACTAGTCTACCAGGAGTTTGGGATGGAAGCCCAATGCTCACTGCATGCCTGTCCTGGGCTCCACAGGTGGTGCACCTACCAGCAGTGTTTGAAAGCCTGAACCAGACAGCAGACAGGGTCTACTCGGCCTGGAGTGGACGGCTGTCAGGTGACTGCTGCTGCAGGCTGTGAGAAGAAACCTAGGTTGAACTCCAGGTCTGCAAATAAACTTGTGGCCATCTGCATTCCCTCTCATGACTCAGCTGTTCTTTATGAAAGGATTCACTGTGTGAAGAGCAAAAGGCTGGAAGATCTGGAAGAAGAAACAGCAGAGGAAATCTGTGGAGATTTTTAAGTCATTGAAATCAAGGTGGAAAAGCAACTGGTCTAGGCTGTTGCCGCTTTGTGGCAGCAGGAAGAGAATTTTCCACTTTAAAGAATAATCATCATGGGAAAGTTGACCTTCATGTACACAGTGCGAACACCACAAAAACAAAACAGAATCAAAACAGGATCTTATTGGGATCTCAGAGAAGAGCAATAATATTTTAGGACAGGCCAAGTAAATGCTGAGTTTGTAATGGGAAGTTCTATTCTACTTTGGTATAGTTAAAAAAGGACTTAGGTCTGAATTTTTGTTCCACCCTTTCTATCTTTTGAACCATGTGCAAGCTCCTTATCATTTCTGAGCTTCAGTACCCGCATCTGAAAAATGGACATAATAGTAAGTAAATCTTTGTGAGAATCAGAGATGAAACATAAAGAAATGATACAGAATTTGTTAGATGCCTCCTGGTATTCATTCTCTGCTTCTTTCCAAGTAATAAGAACTATGATTTCATCTGGGCACATCACCACTCAGATAGAAGGATATATTCCCCCAAATCACACACCTATGTATGTATAAGTTTGGGCTAATGAAATATAAGAGATGTTGAACATGATTTTCAGGAAGTACCCTTAAAGGAAGGAGAGTCATTGGCCTTCCTTGCTCCTTTTTTCCATGTTGTTGCCTGGAACTTAGGTGAGAGGGTGAGTAGCCATTTAGGATTCAAATTTAAAGGGCATACTTGTTTCAATTCAAATCAAAGTGAAGATTCAGAATGGAGAGTTGGAAGAATACTGGGTACCTAATGATACCAGGGAATCACCATATTGGCCTTGGGCTCTTCAACTCCATATTTCTTTATGGGGGAAAAAGGTATCTTGTGTGCTTAATTTTATTAATTATATTATGAAATATTATTTTGAAATATTTTTTTGTTTAATCAACTCAACCAAACTTAATACTGATGCAAAGAATAGGCTTAGTATTCACCAAATTTAGAATTTCATATTTTTTTGATCCAGCAATCCACTTCTAAACTATATCCTATAAAGGTACAGGAATATTTGCATAAAAGATACAGTCAAAAGTATGTATTGCATCATTGTTTGTGATATCAAAAGACTGGAAACAAACTAAATGTTCAATAGTAGGTGACTGGTCAAGTAAATGATTTGTACTCAAACAGTATATTACTATGCAGCTGTTAGCCTGAGAGGTGTGTATGGAATAATCTCCAAGTGGAGTAAATTCCCATTTGATGGGGAGAAGATTATATGCTGTGGTTTTCAGAGATAACTGCAACAATTTATCCCATCCCACACAGCGACTTGACATTCATCTCATCAAGAGATGGGTTACGTCTCCTTCTCTGGCATCTGGGCTACAGAAGGGACACTGCATGACTTCCAAGACTAAGTCAGAAAGATGAGGCAGCTTTCTCCTTGTGGACCAGTGAACTCAAGCCTAGACCCTGAAGTCCCTATGTAAGAGGCTGCCATGCGGTGAGGAAGCCACGCCCCATGGGGAGGTCATGTGAAAGCGCTCGGCTCAGCACAATTTGTAAATTACGGATGATTTACAAACATCCAAAGGGATAGACTGGCCCTTTATGGACAACATTATAGAGAACATCAGTGTTCTGGGAGTATTTGCAGAAAGTCATTTTACTTTGCTATAATACAGAACGGTCTCAGTACAGAGCAACAGGAAGTCATCATATAGGGAAAGGGGTAGGTATGGGACATTGCTTACAGTGGTTGGTCATGGAGTTGATCCTAAATATCATTACAAGACTTCCTCATTTCATGAGGCTCATGAAAATTACTAGAAATAATTAATAGTTTATACCCAAAGGGAGTTGCTTTTTCTACTAACAAGAAAACAATTTCCACATTGAGGGCAGGAGGCACCTGAAAACAGAAGCCCCGTGGGATGCTGGAGCAAAGTTCCAGCAGGGGCTCAGCTGCCTGTGATCGGAGCACACCAACGGCATCATGCAGAGCAGCCCAGGGTCGGCGCTCCAGGGACATGTGCTGACTAAATGAATGAATAGCAAGAAAGCCCCAAACTTCTCTAGGCCTCCCCAGCCTGTGGACACAAACCCATCAAAAGTGCCAAGTCCCCTTCACCCTCTCACACAGGTCCTGCAGTCCCCGCGGAACTCCCTACCACCCTGTAAGCACTGACTGCCTTAATCTCTCCTAGCTGCTATCACTCCCCCGGGCTGAGCGCCTCTCTCTTGGTGGCAGGATGACTGAGAAGGGGCGCATCCCTGGTCAGGCAGTGAACGGGGCTGCTTCTGCTCCAGTGTGTCTCCGAGGCTCAGACAACTGTCTGGGATCTGCGCTGGCTACACATTTGAAAAAGAGCCACCTGCTGATACTCAGAGTTTCTACCCCAGAGCCCTTCTTGTCTAGAACTAGCCTGATGGGCTGGGCTAACTCCTGGAAGCTTTCTCAGCCCCGTGTGCAGCCTTCCCACCCTCTGCCTCTCCGTCTCAACTGCACCCAGGCCCTGCGTGCCATGCAGATCTGGTGCCTGGTGCCTGATGCTGGTGCTCATTCATATCACTTGAATTCCTTCCCAGGAGCTCCTCAGCCCCGGTGTGAATCATCAGACCTCTCCTCCACCAGACCTATTGTTGTGGACAAAATGTTTGTGACCCCCCAAATTCACTGTTGACATCCTGACCCTCAATGTGATAGCATTAGGAGATGGGGCCCTTGGGAGGGAATCAGGTCATGAGGGTGGGTGCTTCGTGAATGGGGTAAGTGCCCTTGTAGGAAGAGACATGAGAGCTTGCCCCCACTTTCTGCTCCCCACCATGTGAGGACACAGAGAGAAGTCGGCCATCTATAGGCCAGGAAGCGAGTCCTCACCAGACACAAGATCTCCTGGAGCCTCCATCTTGGGCTTTCAGCCCCCAGAACTGTGAACAGCGAAATAAATGTTTGTTATTTAAGCCAGCCAGCCTGTGGTCATACATCATGGCTGTTCAGACTTACTAAGACGACTCTCTCACAGGCCCTTCGGGTGAGTCTGTGTCTGCGTCCCCAGCGTGTGACAGTAGGAGGCCATGGTTCACGTGCAGCTATTTGATGAATGAGAAAGCCGGTGCCTCATGAAGGTCACAAGGACCCAGGGGCAGCTGTGTGGCTGCTCTCACGGGAAACTGGGGAAGGCGGTGGGCGAAGAAGCAAGGAAAAGGCCCTCCCACACTGTTTGAAGAGAGTTATTGGAAAGAAACCATATCAGTACCAGTTTCTTTCCCCAACCTGCTCTATTTCTCTCCCCTTTCTTGTATATGGTTAAACAATATTGGAACATATTATATATGCAGTTTTGTATCCTCCAGGGGACATTTGTTCACATTATTAAATATTCTCTAAACACATTATTTTTATTCCACTCCCATATGTTGAACATTTGTTTCTAATTTTCCATTTTAAAAAAATTAATGATGGGATGGATATTTGGCTCATAAATCTTTAACTGCATCTCTGGCTATTTTCTTAGAATAGAGATTGAAAATTAGATCATGAGGGAGGGTAAAGGACACTAACACAAGTAAGGCTGTTTATATACATTATTAAGCTATTTTCCAGGGAGTAAAAATTTACACTGTTAGGAGAAAAGTGCAAGATTCCACATCTTCACCACCTTGCATAATACTATTTTTTTAATTTTGCAAATTACTTTTAAACTTACCAAAGACAAATTGCACTTCATTGAATCTAAAGACCTATTTTTTCCCCCTGAATTTAACGTCTCTGAAGTCAATGGCATCTTACACATAGCTGGAATCTTCCAGCTATTCTATCACTTAAGACCAGGAAGCAGTCACAACTTAGTATCTATGACAAGTGAACTTGGCTGTTCATTCTGATTTTATGATTAGACAACTATCTCCCTCAACATTTTAGTCAAAAAGCACTTAAGAACCATTTGAAGAAGGAACATAAGACATGGTTGTTAATTCATTTTGGTAAGATCAAGACAGAGGCAGCATTAAATAAGCAATACAGGTAAATGTGGCTTGGAAGGAAAGCCTGGAACCAAAACAGAGCAAACTTTAAGCAACCTTGCAACCCCACACTCATGATGGCACAGAGAATAATAGTGTGCATAAAACACAGACCTTGTTAACTCAGAAAAAAGCGATTCTCTGATATTTTTAGGTATTTCTCATATTTTCCTTATATTTTTATTTCTCATATTTTATGTATTCACATGAGTTAAACACATGTATAAATAAATCTAAAAGAATCTTTTAAAGCATAGAATGAAATTTCTAAGTGATAAGGAAAAATTATAGTTTGCAGCTTTTCTTTCTCTGTAATGCATGAAGTTATGATGTATCTTAGATTTGATGAAATACCATATTTTAAAATATCAGCATACTTTCAATAATAATAGAAACTGAAGCCAGTTTTACATGTATTAGACTTGCAGCAAATCACATCTTTCCTTTCTAATATGTTGTCTTTCCTTCTTTATATGTCATCACTTTTTGAAGAAGTTAGAACAGGAACATGTCTCCTTGGGGATGTGGCTACTCTGAGCATCAAGACGACAGCTCCGTTTGGCATGGAGTTCCATGAAACTGGTCACAGTGGCCAGACTCCCAGGGTCCTCAAACAAATATTTTGGAAAAAGCCCCACTAGCTATTCCTCTTTAGTTTTTCTTTTACCAAAGTTATCTCATCTATCTTTTTACAAATCTCTGAGAACTACCAATGTAGAATATAAGGCCATATTGTTTTTTTCCAGCAAATGCACTATTGCCAGGTCTCATGCTCAGCACTGGTAATACACCGAGGAACACACAATGCTTCCTGCTAACTAGGGACTGAAGAGCAAATGAGACAGATTACTAATTAATTTAGAAAGGAAAACATGACCATTCAATGGAGAAATTTGAAACATATCAAGCAAGTGATCAAAATTAACATCAGTAGAAAGGAGTAAACAGTCAGTCTCCAGGTGGTTACTGAAGATACATGACATATGCACTATTCTAGCTCCAAATGCATAAACAGAAGGAGCTAATCTTGAGGGGACATCAGGGATAACAAACTGAGGGACATTTAATAAAAGACTGGCCATATTTTTTTAAATGACCATGACATGAAAGTGAAAGAAAGGCTGAAATTAAGTATGTATTAAAATTAAAGGTGACTAAAGAGACAGAAGGTCTTAATGCAGTAAATGATTCTGGGCTGGATCTTGTTCTGAAAAAGAGAAAGAAAAGAAAGAAAAAAATACTATAAAAGATATCAGTAGAACAATTCATGAAATTGATATGTAGATTGCAGATTAAAGTACTATATCAATGTTAAATTTCCTGAATTTGAATACTGAACTGCAGGTATGTAAGAAAATATTTTCATTCTAAGGAAAAATACACTGAAGTACTTTGAGGAAAATGAAGTGTGCAGTCTCAAATGGTATAGACAATCATAATATGTATATACACATACATAAAGAATGATAAAGCAAATATAACAAAATGTTGGTATGTGAGAGTTCTTCATATTACTGCAAATTTTATCTAATGTTTTAAACTACTTCAAAATAAAAAGTAAAAGGCAATTCACATGAAAGTCTTTTGTATATACTTGTATGAGTAGATCACCTTGGGGATTGTATTCTCATTGTTGACAGAAGACTATACCACTTTTTCCAAATCACTGAACCTCCAGAACACTGGTAGTTACAGTCCAAGGAGTCAACTGAGACAGAGCGACTTAGAAAACACAAAAGATTTGGGTTTACATTTAACATTGTGATTAGTATAATATTTTTAAATATGACTTCTCTCCCTACTTTATGGACCTAATTTATATTCATTCATTCTTGCTCAAGTTCCTTGGTCCATAACAGTGGTTACTGTAAGGACAGAAAGGAAAATGCCAAAGCAACTAAAAATCTGAGCCTAGAGTCACCAAACACCCTGCTTTTTACCTACTCCTGGAGAAAAGAACCTCAAGGTGCCTTTGGACTTGGGCCAGCCTTTGCTCCAAAGGCACCACCAGAGCTCCTGGCCAGATTTTGAGCAGCTGAAACAGATGAGCAGAAGCTCCCTGGCAAGCCTGGGAAGGGGCATGTTGAGCAGAGAACCGCCCTTTAGTGCAGCAAAGCAGCCGTACAGAATGTTCAAAGCGTTTTATTGTGGGAAATGAGTGTGGGTGTTAAAATACTGCTTGTAACTACAAATTTGGGGATGCTGGGGTTTTTTTCAATGGTGAGATTTCAGTGTTAAATAAGGATAAACTCCATTAATTCAGAATGGGCTAACATGAAACTTTAATTGCAAGAACAGCTGGCGTGTGAGACAATCAAAAGTAAAAACAAAGTTTTAAATAGACTATTGATACCACTTGATGGCATCATTACTGGTGGTACAGAAGAGCCAGGAGCTGGGTTTGAAATCTAAGCACTTGGGAATGTTTGAATCAAGGTTTTATGGGGCTTGAAGCTTCTGTGACTTGGGGAAACTCAACTTAAAAATGGAATACAAGATTCTAAATGTAAAATTAAGCATGAAAATGAAGGTTTGTCATATAAATAATTATACTAATAAATTTGTTTTATAATTAATTTTACTGAATGAATTATAACAAATTTTCAAAGGCTGAGAAATGCCACCAACATCCAAAATCCAGAAAGATATTTTATTAATTAATCACCTGACATACTTTTGCAACTGACTTTCTTAGACTTTTACTTACATACTTTCGGTTTCATTTGAAAATTATTTTATATCTGTGTATAGAGGGAAAGCAATATACTTTTATTTTTCCTCAACCAAGGTCAATTGAAATTTGCTTTTTATTTTAAATAGTTCAGAAAACTTACAAGTCATTTCACAGTGTCAGGACAGTTTTGCACATCATTTCAAATAGAACTTGCAGATGTTGTCGGGCCAAGATGCACTCAGTCTGCTAGAAGGCGACCTGAGTTGCTGCAGTGCAGAAAGCATGCGTTGTACACAGACACACTGCCACAGGTCCGTGCTTGTCAGGCACAGCAATTCTGATGTATTCCATTTCATGTGATACTCATAGGAAAAAGGAAAGTGTCCAATAGGTTTATAATTATATTCAAGTATATTCGCTGCATTAGCAAGTATGTTTCTGATAGAAGTTTTGTTTGGGCCAGAAATCAGTAAGAATGAAGTCATTCACTTAAAACTGTTCATGTCTGATGTTGGAAGTAGTTTCCAGAGAGGGGTTGCAGTCATCGGTTCTCCTCTACACCTCACTTACTTCGGATGCCAGCACACGACAGAGTGCGTGATCCCTCCCCTGAGTGTCAAGCAGATCAGAAGAGTAATAAACTATACATGGAAGTGCGCATGAACCCCATTATTCCATTAGCCCCAAATGAAATGCATCCCCAAGTCAGCTTTCCCTCAACCAGATTCCAGATAGACTCCTTTCATTCTAATAACACTCAAGATAAGCAGGCTGGGAAGGGGAAGTTGGTTAAGTGATCTTCGCCAACTGCTGATAATTTATTTTTTTACCAAAATAGATGTGCCTTTGCAGCAGTGGATCCCCTAGCAGGTGAATGAAGCTCAAGCTTCATTCGTTCCACAGTCAGTCTGCCTCTGGTCTGTGCTCTGCCACAAAGCATGTGGCTTTGGAAAAATCTGAATTTCTCTCAACTTCAGATTCCCCTTCGTCAGATGAAGCTACTAACAACGATATGCATTTTGTGGGGCTGCTGTGAGCTCTGAACAAGTTAATTCATGGAAACTGCTGTCATAAAGCTCATATTTGTTGTCATGAACACAGTAAGTGTTCAATAAATATTAGCTCTTGTGATTAAATGAAGGGTATTATATTGCAGAGCATTATGTAATAAGCTGTTTAAAAAATAATTTACATGCCAACACTAAAGACAGACACAATTGTCATATACCAGTGAAAAATGATTCTCTAAGGATAGCAATAGCATTACAGTAAATTGCCAGATGTATTCAAAAACAATGAGACTACTTTTTAAAATTGCATTTTGAGAGATTTAACTCATACAAATTAAACACCCTTCTTTCCATCTCACCATGTTTAAATTGAGGTATGGGTACTTTGCCACACTACAGTCTTAAAGGGGGTAGAAGGATATTTCTTTTTAGTATTAACTATTCTAAACAGTATATTTCTTTTCCTAGAAAGTATATAAAGAACTCCATTCTCAGAAACAAATATCTTGAGTCAAAGTAAACAAAATGGAAAACAAATCTTAACAATGATTTCATTTATAGGAAACTTCTCATTGCTCATAAAATCAAAAAACAGTGTAAACCTCTTTCAGATGATGCACATTCCTTACTTCACCTTAAAATCTAGATATTTAATGAAATTACTACACAACATATCTAAGTGAAAAGGCATAAGATATTTTAGAACCAAATTTGACACAGAGGTCCTTGCAAGAAAGACTATATGATCTTTCAAAGTCAGAAATTAATATGCTGGGAGATGCTTTAGAAACCAAGGATCAGAATAAATTGAGAAGGAAGAATTGTTGAAGGAACAATAAATTGAGAAGGAAGCAGCAAGAACGACAAATGTAGGGGAGTAGGAAAAGCTTTTAAAAAATAGAGATCATTGTGGAACCAGGTATCTGCTAAAAGCAAACCAGATTATAACTATTACTTTATTAGAGATGAGATTTTGAAACATCTTGAACTGCAACAGTTAACTTTGAACAGCAAATGTCTTTTCTCACAGTCCCTATAAATCTGTTTCTACCTTTTGAAACAAATGAATCATTGCTTTCTATTCTGACTTCTGGCTTCTCACTATCAACTCACTTCTTGGTTGTGCTATATGGAAGGCAGAGGAAATGTTACTGACCTAAAGAATCTAAATCTTAAGGGGTGACAAGCAGCACTTGTGAGGGCTTATGAGGTATGAGACAGAAAAATCCTGGCAGTTATCTTATTTTTTCATGAAGAAACCAGAGCTGAGCTTTGCCAAGCAGACAGCTATGAGCTCACTGGTCTGAAATAATTACTCATTGATGCTTTTCCCCAGGACACAACTACTGGGTTTAAGCAGGAAACACAATTTGAGTATTGATTTACAGGATTTTTCTTTCTAAATCAGTAATGAGTACCCTTTGCCCGTACTTGGGCCTGATGAAATTCTTGGTTACATTAATTGGCAAAGTAGGAAATGAAAAAGAAAACAAATATTCAACCAAAGCAGATTGTTTTCAGTTTACATTTTTTATGTTTGTGGGTCTCATTCTTGTTTTGGGGATAATGAAAGCCTCACATAACTGAAACTGAGAGAAGAGTTTTTAAGGGGTAAAATACTCCACAGCTGAAACTCAGACATTAAGCACAAACTGAAGCAAACCCAAAGCAAAGTGCCCTGTTTATCCCACAGCCGATTCTGAGAAATGTTCTTTTTAATCCAGATGAGATGCGCTGAGATGTCAACCAAGGGACCAGGGACATCAAAAGTGGACTGGGTTCAAATAATTTCTGTAGGAAGATGCAGAGCAGGATCTAAAACTCTGATTGTTCCTTTTGCAAAATGTTGCTTTATGCCTAAAGAAAACAAATAAAAGTATAGCAAATCATTCACCTAAAACTCAGGGATGCAGGCTGTAAGTTTAGCAGGTCTTTTCAGTACTCCTAAGCGGTGCTTTAAGTAGGAGATATATGCAGATTGGATGATGGCCAACACTTGCTTGTTTCTTAGACTCTTTGGATGACTGTGTAGAATGTCTGCATTTACTGTTGGGATTTTTATGTTTTGTTTAGCTTTATTTTGTTATTTTCAAATTGAGCACTTTAATTTTTTATACATACTGCCCTCTGAAACCTTTCTGCCATTAACGACAATGGAGAAAAAAGTCTTTTGAGAGCATTCCACTGCAAAATCAGGACACATAGGATGCTAACATGGGGAATTTGCTGGCATTTGAATTCATTGACCTTTAGCAATATTCAAGGTATTCATTCAGGCCTTAGCTCAAATATCACCTCAAAAAGCTCTTCTCTGACCACCTTATATACAAAGTATTCTCCCTTCAAAGTATTTCAGACATACTCTGAGAGAAGTTTATCCCGTTTTACTTTCTCCTCCACATGTATCTTGTTAAATTATCTTGTTTATTTATTTATGTATCACGACTTTCTCCCAGTACAACATAACATGGGAGCAGGGTCTATATCTGTGTACCCAGCACCCCCAACAGTGACATTTATTATGTTCTTAGATTGTGTAGGGCAGGTGTTTATGTCATTCATACTTGGAGACTCTCATGAGCTTGTATTTCAATGTTATCTGAAAGCTGAATAGGGCTGGAAGACCTATTCCCAGTGGATCACTCAATAGCAGCGAGTTGGTGCTGGCTTTTGATTGGGGACCTTAGTTACCTTCCACCTGGCCATCTCGTTGGAACTGTTTCCATGTCCTCATGACATGGGGGCCGCCCTCCAGGGCAAGCAATCCACGAGGCCACAGCAGAAAATGCAATGCCTTTTATGATCTGACCTTGCTGAGTCACACACTCTCACTTCCAGCTATTTCACTGACCACGTGATTCAGCACATGGGGTGGGAAGGAGTAGAGGAGGGCCAGCAGGGAGGTTGGGTACCACACTGCTGTGCACAGTTTACGATTTAAAGAGCAGGCAATTAAGGGAAGGCAAGAAGCTATCCAGACAACCTTATATTTTTACATATTATTTCAACACTTCAAACACTTAAAGAAATCATCAAATTTTTCTACTTTCCTATGGAGCCTGACATACGAATTTCTCCTTAGTGACAGAATTAAATGAGAAGAAAAAAAACGTAAAATGACTACTGTTGTCCCTTTCACTTTTCCTTAACAATGGGTGACTGGTTTTTGTTTTGCCATCTGCTTAGTTGGGAATGTGAAGCACTCGGGCTCTTTGAAATGCGTAAGTAAGATTAAGGCCAAATTCCACCTAAGCAGGAGTTAGGAGAAATATTTGGAAGCAGGACCCTGGGCAGGATCTGCAGCCCCTGTCTCTTTTGAGACAATGACATATGCAATTCTTCTACCTAAAAAAGACCTCCCTTGTTCAAAGTTGATGTTTCAGAAGTCTGGAAATGATTGTGTATTATTTACCACCCAGAGTGAAATTAACTACAGACTGTAGCCATGTGTAAGCTGGGTCTTCTCAGGAATCAAAGGCCAAGGAAGACAAATATGTTTTGTAAGTTGCTGAAAACAAGAATTACCTGTCTGGATTTTTTTTTTTAAGTCATACTCATATGTTACAAGGTGATGAGAAAATCAGAGTCTGCTAATTATTTCAGATAAGGCACTTGAGTTTCTAGTACTGCCGATTCTATCGATAAGTAAACAATAAATTAAAACAAACCTACCTAGAAAAAGGCCTCTTTGAAAAAATTAAGAGGAAAGAATTGGAAAAGAAATATGGAACCACATCCACGATGTTAGGAAGTGTAGTGAGAAAAGCAGTGAGATTTAATTAGGGTGAGACTCCAAGTATCTACTACAGAGAAATGATTTGGGAGGTGTGACACAGACTGTGGTTTATTTGTCCTCCGTTCTTTTAAGTGTTCCTTTTCGGGAAACTATTTGCTTTCTACCTCAAAACTTCAGAATGTCCGTGCAATTTATAACCTAAAGCTTAACAGCTGCTGTATACCGATTAGGAGAAGCAACACCAAATTTCATAAATCTCGTTACATAAAAAGAAAGGAAGAACTTCAAAAGCCGCTTTACTTCAGGACAGGAATTGTTTGACCCTCTGTCATGTAAGTCACACTTCCTGTTATATCAGAAGAAAACTCTGGGCATTTGATGCTACCACACCTGAGCCTCAGGGGTACTAAGGCACGTGGAAGCGTCTATTTCAGGAACTCAGAACAGCTGGTGCTAAAGTGGGGCGGCGGGCAGCCAGCTCACAGCCGACAGAATCCACAGAGAAGCCGGAGCAGAGACAGACAGCCAAAGAGCAGCGCTTTCTCAAGGCAGTTCGGACCCAGCTGAAGGTTTGTTTTTTGACTTACTGGTTATAGCTCAGAAAAGGAGTTTTAGAGACTGTACCACAGTAATGTAAGCCACCGACAGGAACTCACTGAAAAAGAAAATTGATTCCTTCTTGATTTTCTCCCTGTAGCATATAAATTCAAAATGAAGAGATAAGTCATCCTGTCTCCCCATCTCCACTGCCCCATCCACCCCATTGCCCCCCACTCCCCCACCCTCTATTTCCCCCCTCAGCCCCACCCCCTGCTTTTTCTTCCGCTCCTACACTAAGGCATCAGTAAGGAAGGGCATGGCCCTGCCCAGCTGCATGTTACAAGGACCTTTCCCAGGCACCCGAGCCCCTGGTCTCTGAAGCACAGACCAATATTCGGCATTTCTGCCACATGATGACACCACGGTGAAGGAATGCTGCTCCCTGCGGAGGAGTCATCACTTCAGTGCAATAACCCATCAGCCTGGTGAAACCTAACTTCCAGCTGCCAGGCTCTCCTAACTGCCAACACGGGCAGGCAAGCTACTGCCCCTCACACGGTGGACCAATCAAAATATGTAGGCCAGCACACTGGCTGCAGCTTTTGCAAAGAGCAAACATATATATTCTTACCCATCACAGTGGCAAAGTAAACTCTTAATTTTGCCTTTTCAAAAAATGGGGGACTCTCTAACGAAGACTTGTACTTCCTTATTTTACATGAATGAGAAAAGTCAAATCTAACAAAACCCCTGCCATGGGTACACTCATGCTGCAGATTTTCCATGCCAAGTGCCAACGGCAATGATTTGCCCAGCTTCCAGATCTGGAACTATCACTTCCAACATAATTCTCTGGGTGCTTTTTCTTCTCATCAGAGACTTCTTTTGGCTGTTGTTCATAAAGAGATGATATTTTCTTTCAGATTAGAGTTTATATTAGGGTTCTCCAGAGAAACAGAACCAATGGGATATGTATATACATACACACAGAGAGAATATATATTATATATCTTTCTATACTATATATTATGTATTATTTACCTATATATATATATATGCATGTATATATACATTGTTTAAAGTATCTCCCATATATATGAGACACCTGAGATACACACACACACGTGAGAGAGCAAGAGAGAGATTTAAAGGAATTGGCTCACACAATTATGGAGGTTGGCAAGTTCAAAGTTTGTGGGGTGGGCTGGCAGGCCAGAGGCTCAGGGAAAAGCTGATGTTGCAGTTCGAGTCTAAAGACAATTTGATGGTACAATTCCTTCTTGCTCAAGGTCGTCGGTCTTTTGTCCTATTCAGACCTTTCAAGTGATTAGATGAGGCCCACCCACATTATGGAAGGCAAAGGGAAAGCAAGTTTTACCCAATCCACTGATTTGAATGTAAATCTCATCAAAAAACAGTCTTAGGAACATCCAGAATAATATCCGACCATATGTCTGGGCACCAGGGCCCAACCAATCTGACATATAAAATTAACCATCACAAAGGACAAAAATTTTTTAATGTTTTAATTATATATAGATAGGAACCGTCAGTCTAGTCACCAAGGAGAAGTCAAAACTACTGATGAAGTCAAACCTAAATACAAATAAAGAAATGAAGGCCCAAATGCCATCTTAAACAATGCGGCAAGAGAATAAGTTGTGTCATTTCTCATGATTGGTGGTGGAACTGCAAATACATAGCATGCTGTGGCTAAAAAAAATCTTTAAAGATCAGTCTATCCAGCAGTCATTGTATGGATGAAGAAACAAAAGCAATCAAAGAATTCAAGAAAATCTGAAAATGCAGTGGTGCATGGCATAGACAATGCACGAGAGCAAACAGCTAAGAAGCCAGATAAAGCTGGTCCTGGAATGTACTGTATGGAATGCTGCTGAATACCCAACAGCTTTTTTTCTGAGCTAAGAACTACTCTCTGTTGTTTAAATACACAACCGTTGGGCAGCACAGAGACATAGCTCAAGGGTGTACTGAATGACTGGACCAAAGTGACCTGTTATCAAAAACTGGCCTCTGTTTATCCAAAATACAGACAATCCATGCTTGGCTAAGTGAGAGCTCAATTACTGCCTTTGTTTTGTTAAGACACATGGGAAAACGAGGGTTTGGCTCTCACCATGCCAATATCAGCAAAGACGGGCCTGTGGGCCTGGACCTGCCTTGCTTTCCAGAGAGACCCTTAATAATCTGCCTCTCATGGGATGGGGGGAATTCAGTAAATATTAGTGAGTTACTGTCCTTCCTTCTTAAGACATATGCCAGCAGTGTCCCTTGAGTTCACAGTATCTGCACAGTCTTTAGGAAAAGCTATTAAGATTCAGCACCATTATCAAAGGGGACTTGGCAGAATCTAATTTTCTTTGGAAGACAGAAAACTGGCTCAGAAGTGGCTCTGTAACTGTCCGTCACCTGCTGGAGTTCCTGCAATCTGATGTCTAAGAAATGAGGATCTAAGGTGTCTTTGATGCCCAGTCAAGGCTTTGAAGCTGTGACAAGACCACAGGACAAAGGCAGCACTGTTTATGCAAACCTAGAAACAAAAGAAGCTAAAATCCAAAGCCATTCTATACCCTGAGATGATTAAAGGCACAGTACCAGTATGAAACAGAACAATCTAAAAGCAAGGCTGGGCAACACACCAAAACACATACTGTGGAAAGGAATCCTACGCGGCTGGAGCTTGGCTAGATGTGCCTGGAAGGCTTGATAGATGCAGGTCCCTTAGCCAAGGCACAGCATCTCTGTGCCGCAGGAATGAAGCCGGGGCTGCCTCTGCTCCCACACCTGGTGTGCACGACCCCTTCGTGAGCAGCTCCAATCTGCACCTCTGGAAGGCCAGCTTTCTTGTTGCCACATCCCTGGCAATCGTGATCATGTAGCAAAGTCTTCCATGGGAGGCTACACTCTTAGCAAACCCCTTTGGGCGCCATATACAACAGGATGAAATACAAAGAGCTTCCAAGAAAACACAGATTTTTTTTTTTTTAGGCCTCTCCAAAAAACTAAAGTTGGGGCTGAGGGTCCAGGAAACATCAAACATGCAGATTATGATTCATAAAAATTCTCCAGATATGTCACTCCCATGAAGGGGTACTAGTGCCAAGGCACAAAGAAACCAAGATCAGGGAGTAGGAGGACTGACATCGGTCAAGTGACTACTATTTATAAGAAGGAAATTTCCCTCCACTCTATTAGGAGATGTTCATCAATATATATCTTTTCTTCTATAAAACTAAATGCTTAATGAGCTCATGATGTAAGATTCACTGAGAAAAGGAATGCACTTGAGGAAGTGTCATCTGAAATGGAGGCCCAGTGCAAGGCACTTCATGCAGTAGTCAGTTTGGGGCACTGCCTTAAAAAATGTTGTTTTTATTATTAGCCACTGTTGAAAAGAGGAAGAACACATGTGTTTGATTCAATAAAAAAACAGAAATGATGCATGCCTGGAAGAGCCTGTCCTTTGTAATCTTGTACCTTACTCCTTTTAATAAGAAAACCCCTTGGCCTTCTTGATTGCTTAAGCATCTGAAACGTGGAGTTGAGAAGATTCCACAGTATGCCAAATTTCCAAGCTCTGAAAACCCCCTGGCCTGTACTTCAGATGCACACACTGCCTTCAGTCCTTCCATGAGGCCCCCCATTCCTCACAGGGTCTTCTGAGGGCTCTTCTCTTACAGTTCTCATACCGAGTGATGCATCCAAACCCTTGTGTTCATGTTTAAGATATAGATTTCTGGGCCTCTCCCATTGACCATCTGATTGAATGTAACTGATTATGGGGCTCAGAAATCTATGTAACCAATAAATGTCCTAGGCATTGTGAAGCTGGCCCCTGAACAGTATTTAGGAACCACTAGTTGGAGCCCAGCCAGCCTCAAGTCAGAAGGCTGGCAGCACAGTGGTGGCCATGTCCACTCATGGCCAATGAACTTGATCAACGCAGATGAGTCACTTTTAGACCACCTCAACTACTAATTTCACCATGCTTACCTGGATTTATCCACAGAGACAATCTGTGATGAATAAGTAAAAGGAGGTACATAACTTTTTTTAGTTCATTGCTTTAGAAATTCACAGCTTATCTCACAGAAAAGAATTTTCTAGGATAGACATTAATGTGCCCAGTAAAATCTTGGATGAAGGGAAGGCAGAAAGGAGATTTCTATTTTTAAAAATATTTTAGTATGCTGGCTGTTTCAAGCCTTATGCACCAACTCCACAAAATCTATTTGAAAACAAGACACGGTCTGACTGTCTGAATGCCCTTCCATCCACCCCGCTTCTAGCAGAGGGACTGCAGTAACGAGGGAGCTGCATATCAGGTTATTGCTCAGTGAGGTGGTGATGACAAGAAAAATCCTGATTCTACTTGGCAGCAACTTTCCTCTATCTTGGCAGGTCTAAACCATAATCACTGTGGTGTATGGGGCTGGGACAGATTAGGGGACTGGCTGGAAACCAAGAAACTAAAAAGCAGTCCAGCAGTCCAGCAAGTGACTCCACATTGGGAATGCCACAGTCCCATGTCCACAACCACATTTCTCAAAGGTTGTCCAGGAATTTAAGTTCCCCTGTTAGTCTCCAGCAAATTCTGCCTTTCCCAAGACCCTGAAAAGCAGCAATTTCTCTCTTAATATGACTTTTAGCAAGAATGTAAATCAACATACAACCTTAGACTCTGTTTTCTAGAATAATCTCTTGTCTTGTGAGAATAGGAAGCTTGGATAGCCCATTGCCCTCCCCACCTCCAAAATATATAGGATTATTCTCTAAAAGAAAAGGGGTGAGCAAGAAAGAGTCCTACTTTCCTATTGACTAAAATGTAGGCACTTGTAGCTACCTCCATGGTTTTCTGCAGCTGGACAGCTGTCTTAGTCTGTTCAGGCCGCCATAACAAAGAACCACAGACTGCGTAGCTTATAAACAACAGAAATTCACTTCTCACAGCTCTGGATGCTAGAACTATAAGGTCAGAGTGCCAGCATGCTCAGGGTCTGGGGAGGGAGCTCTTTCAGATTGTAGACTTCTTGCTGTATCTTCACACAGAGGTAAAGGTGAGCTCTCTGGAGCCTCTCTCTGTATGGCACTAATCCATTCATGAGAGCACCACCCTCATGACTTAAGGGCCTCTCAAAGGCCCCACCACCGTGTACCATCACCTTTGAGAGTTGGGATTTCAACATATGAATTTGGGAGGTGATATAAATATTCAAACCCCAGCAACAGCCAAAATGGGGAAAGCTTTATTTCAAGAACCTCCTCTTTGCAACCTGACATGTCTATGAAGTGATTCAGCCTAGAAGGTAAAGAATTTTTCCAGTACAGCCAATTTATCATTTCAAGTAGGTACTCAGGAGAAGGCTTCATCAGCAGTGGTCTGGCCCCAAACTCAGGCTTCTGCCACATTCTTAGGGACATACAGCCCAGGGTCATTATTTAACATTATTTTTTATGTTTCTGAAATGCACATGTTCAAAGAGGTCTTGAAATATTAATCAGACAATGCTGGGGTGGGGAGTTATTTTGCACAATGTTTGCAGAGGAACAAAATCTCATCAACTAAACCGGCAAGTCAAGGACAGGGCTCAGCTTGCAGAAGTTGATAAACAACTAAAATAATAACAATTGTTGCCTCAAATAAATGTAACGTGTTACAAAGTTATGTTTAGCCATGGCAGGATGTCATGAAGCTATTACTGGAAGCCTAAGCCTGAAATGATTTCTGTAAAGTGGTCTTAGAGAAAAAGAAATGCCCTCTAGGCAAATCTAAAGGTTTAATTCATGCAGTCTTGGCTAATACCACCAACTCCAAGCACTGCATTTTCATGGATCTGAATGGCAGTGAATTAATTACAGCCCTTCTATTTATATTCTGCGTGACTTTTCAGTTATTACCTATAAGGAGATTCTTTTTCACTTTTATGGATGTTAACAGAGCTTTCCTACCAGAGGAATGGAGTGCTGAGGGGGAAGTAATACGATCTGATCCTTTTACTACTAGGTCACTCGCTGGCAGTTTGCCAAGCCTGCTGGTTCTAGAAAGCAGTTACTGCTTGAGCCCTGGGGCTCCTGAGGAGGGAGTAAGGATCACCACGGGAATGCCTACAGGGCCAGCAAACCACCTCAAAGAGTCAGCCAGGAGCACACAGGTGGGTCTGATGGGATGTGACTGCCTGGACAAAGTCCAGGGCACAGCCATACTCAGCCCCAACATCCGTGGCTGTATGCAAATGCAGACCTCGCAGGACAGGTGCTGTTTACAAAGGTGTGTTCAGTTTGTCAAAAGTCACCCAGTTATACATTCGGATATATGCACTTTGGGGATGTATATTAGACTTCATAAAAAAATTATTTTAAATGGACTTAGGGCCAGATTCTCTAGGGACCAGAGACACAAGGACAAGACAGCAAGATGTTGTAATCAGGGAGGGGTTCAGAGTCACCACTTGAACAGGTATTCTGTGAAACTGGGTTTTACTGTGCCACCAGTGCTCGGGTACAGGTGGGCTGGTAGAGTTAAAAACCTGGGATAGAGAGATTGCCTTGGAAACATGACATTACACAAAGTAGGTATATAAACACTCATATTTGTATTAATACTAAAAGGATGTATGTATATTCCCAGAAAATTTCTAAAAGAATACATAAGAAACTGTTAACACTGTTTGCCTCTAGCAGGTGGTGTGGAATAGAAGGGAGATTTACTTTTTATCTTATTCCTACTCGTGATGCTTACATTTTTATTATGGGAGTATATTGCTGTTTCAGTTAAAAAAGTCAGAAGAGCAAATTCTTAAAATAATTAAATCACTATTAAATAAATCTACAAGACCTCTGCAGGATTTAAAATTTTTTAATTTTTCAGCAATTTTTGATATGCTTACAACCTAAGTGCCATGAAATGAACAAGTCACTCCTGTGAGAACAAAAATGTCAAGACATAGACAATACACGCATTTTGTGATTTCTGATGAATAATAGCTATGATTGAAACACATATAGTGAAACCTCTTCATAATATGGTAATAGGGGAGTAGGATTAACAACTAAACCATCAGCTAATCATTTTCCCGCAGACTTGAGCTCTACTGAATATTGTTACGTATTTGAAGAAATGTACAGAAACAAGCCTTATAATAGTCCTACTCTAGGCCCCATGTAAGTCTTATAATGGTCCTACTATACTGTGCCGTAGACTTGAAGACAGTTCCACACAGTGATATGACCCATGTGTCCATGTAAGTGCTGGAAAAAGGACCCAGGCCCAACCAGCAGCCTTTTTGGTTACAAAGCTTTCATTGTCCATTCCCATGACTGCTAGAGACAGTCCAGTGGGGAGAGAGTTGATAGTTCTCTCCCACCATTTGGAAGAAAATTGAGTTTAAGGGCCAACCAAATCTAAGATCACTAATTAAAAAGGCTAAATGCTTTTTAATTCATTAAAAACATGCTCTGTTTTACCAGTAGGAACCCAAAATGCCACCATGCCTATGAGTAGCAGTGCCTTATTCATTTGCCACTAACAATACTTGCTAAATATCTTTCTGTTGCTATGTGGCTGTGATCATAGTAAACAATCTGCATATTTATGCATGTTTTACCAGTAGGAACCCAAAATGCCACCATGCCTATGAGTAGCAGTGCCTTATTCATTTGCCACTAACAATACTTGCTAAATATCTTTCTGTTGCTATGTGTCTGTGATCATAGTAAACAATCTGCATATTTATGCATAACCCACATATGTAGTCTCATTCTGTTCCTATAAAATCTATCATAGAGTTCAGTAACCAGAAAGTGCCTAAGCTAAGTGATGAAATTGCCAAGACAGCGGAAGGGAACCCCTGAGTCTCCTGTCATTCAGGCAGAAGGGACTATTCTTGTTTGAAAGAAACACTGGCACTCTTATCTTCCTAAGCTGGGTCAACCGACAAAAGCAAAAACTAGAACTAAGCAGTCCTTTCTTGATCTTATACAAATTGTCTGATTCAGTGTGCGACGTTAGCTGCCTGGGTCACTGGGTCACATCCTGGCTGCACCACAAGCAGGCCTTGTGACCTCAGGTGAGCTAGTTAAATTCTCTGTGCTTCAGTTTCTTCCTGTGTAAAGTTAAAAGAGTAATGGCACCTGTAGCCTAGGGCTATTATCGGGGGTAAATCAGTTACCACACCAGTGTTTAGGACAGTACCTCCAAAATGTTAGTTTTCATTGTACTGGTAATTTTTTGTTGGAAGAAAGGAGATAAACAGACTTCATTGGGGACATACTTCTTAAATCTTCATTTAAGTAAAGAAAGGTAAAGGAGATGGAACAAAAAGGAAAAGATGGATATGGAAATAGCATTTATTGTCTATTTAGCAACATTTATGTAAAAGATATTGTCCATTCATTATCTCAGTTGCTTGTTAAAATAACTCTTTAAGGTAGTGCTATGATTAGTCATTTGTAGATGAAGAAGCTAGGTTTAGAGGCTTAGAGGTCCACAATCACACAGGAGACCTGAACCCTCACATATCTGACTGTCAGCTTGCATACTCACTTCTAGTACCAAAGCACCAGGCTGGGAAAAAATAAGGAAAAGAAGGTGGAACAGTGAGGAAAACAGACTAACTGAAAGAAGAGGACCAATGAATCATCTACCTCCTATCAATCAGGAGCTGAAACTTCTATGCATAGGGGTAATGTAAACATTTAGTGTCAAGATTGCAATGATAAAATGTGACATCATTCACCACAAGGGCTGAAAACTGTCATTAATAGTAGTTGGAAACATTTTATAAACCCACTAATATTAGAGAATCTAGTTAAACCATTCACCAAAATGCTACTGGCTGAGCATCAAGAGGTGGAGAGAAATCCAAGCTAATCCCCAAATGCTGCGCAGATAAACTAGTGTACAAAATGTCAGGATCAGCATCCTAGAACAGGCAGAAGCTCAACATGGTTTATGTTTACATCAACAGAAACCCATCTCTTTACTTAGAAAGCCATACAGCAGCAACCAGCACAGTATATTACTTTCCAAAATCCTACCGAATGAAGTGCCCGAATCATTCTGTAATAACACAGCAGTCCCTACCTTGGGACTGATGCACAGACTCTGAATTCCAGCTGTCTTTGCACAGGCAACAGCAGGCTCTCCAAAAGGCAAACTTAATGTATCTTTTGGGTCAAATGTTTTCCTTTTGCCCTCCTCCATTTTTCATTATCACAGTACTTGGCACTGCTCCCCTTAACCATAGGTTTGAGAAGGGGAATGAGGCAGCCTTCCCTCTCTGCTAAGGCCACTGTTCGCAGCTCTGCTGAAGTGCACCGTCACCACGTCACAATGCCAAACAGTTCCCTTCAGCACAGCACAGCAAATCCCCTTAACTCGGTGCAGGTTTTAATTAGAACACCTGAGTATCTTATTTCCTTATCAGAGAGTTGTATTATTTGAAGGCAAACAATTCCTTTTGAGATCAGATAGGTAAAGGAGCAAGTTTTCATTTTTGCTGGGACAAAGTATCTTTCTTTAATTCAGTGAATGCAAATACACTTGCTGACTGTTGGACTGCACTCATTCTCCACAGGCAAAAGTTTCTAGGATGATTTGTTGGTGGTACTCGGTGCAGATCTGGTGCTGCAATTTTGGTGAGAAAAAAAATCACATCCCTAGGAAGTCTGAAGGTGATCAATGAGCCAAGCCTCTCATTTACTCATTGAGGAAGAAGTCTTAGCAGATGCTCCTCCAGCCATTGTTGGAGGTAAGCGGATGAACAAGGAGAGTGAGCCTGCAGAGTTACGGAAATAGAATTCAGTGGAAGCTTGCAGCCCAGACTCTATGCTCGACGCAGTTCTGTTTTGTAAAGTTCTGGGTAGCTCGTGGCCATTTTAAACATCAGCGTGTGCTGGCTTTGCTGAGGGGATACTAGTCAGCTTTCCATCTCAGGATGTTGAGTAGTGTTTGAGAGTAATGAACCAGAGGTAGACAATAGGCAGAAGTCCTTCAAAGCTGTAGCAATCCTAAATAAATGTACTGTTGAGTAAGTCAGTTACTTTAGACACAATGTCTTCTACAAAATGGAGAAAATTTAAATTCTTTACAGAATGGTAGTAAGGGTCAAATGACATAAACATAATTGATGAAAGAACGTTGAAAGCTTTTAAGGACTATTTAAAAACTGACATTTTGATTACTATTACCTAATAAGTGATATGAGATTTCTAAGCCAAAACTCAAAAAAGAGTCTTTAGTAACCAATTCAGGTCTTACCCAAGGCCTTACCCAAACCTTAGGGTTTGTTTGTTTGTTTTTTTGTTTGTTTGTTTCTAACACTAGCCATAAAGGGCAAGGTAAGGTTACAAGGACCATGAGCAAGGGTAAGGGGAAATAGATCTCAAAGGTCTGTGCAAAACTGGACTATTACCCACATAAATAGAACAGCAACATCCATAGACTCTGAAACATCCAAGGGACTTAGGATATACAATCATTGCTGGTTGATTCTGATAATATCACAATATCTATGGAATTCAAAAGCCAGAAATAATTTTTGAAATTGTTTATTCCAATTCCCTCATTTTACTTATGAGAAAACTGATGTCTAGGATCCTAAGCAACTGGCCCCAAACCACACAAACAACTCAAGTCTCCTAACTTGTAGCTGATGAGTTTATGCGTTTAGCTTCCATGTGTTCCCATCACTACGTTTTTGGAGTAGTCCTTAGGGACAAACTTGGGTTCAAATTCCAGTTTTGCTATGTATTAATTCTGTGACTTTACGTGAACTGTTTAACTGATCCAAGTCTCAGTTTCTTGTTTATAAGATAAGGATCATCTCTCTTTAGAAAGTTTACTACGATAAAAGAGGTAATGTCTGTACACCATGGAGCAAACCCCTGTGCCTGGTATGTGCTTTACCCCTCCTGTCCCATAGTAACTTTTGCAATGTTCATTAAAACTAAACAGTGCATAAAGACCAAGCCCATATCCTAAAACTGGGAACTGCCATTTGTGAAATTTTCTTTTGGTATTGAAGTGGTTAAACAAATCCTTCCTTCTGGTTGAAAACCTGGCTGCACCAACATTCTCACTTCCCACATAGCATGCCCTTCTCCGTGGCCGCCATCACGTATAGCAGGGCATATAGTAAAGCAGTGTATAGCACAGTGGGGCACTATATCTTCTCATGTTTGCTTTCTCACCTCAGCGCCTTTCCCACCAGGTATTAGGCTGCCAATTCCAGCCACTGCTTTATCCTTCCTTCTCTCTTATTGCCCAACCGCAGCTCTAAGGATGTGTCTGGTCCGCGGACAACTTTAACAACCTAGGATAGAAACTGTTCCAGAGTGACCTGGGCTCTGTCTCCCTCGGGGAAGCGAGGTACCTGGCTGCCCATCTCCCCTGGCCAGCAGTGCCTGCCTCCTCCTACACAGGCCCCTCGGCTGCTCACCTGGCCTGCTGATATCTGCATTTTTTTTAAGGTGCAGGACTGGACCGAGTTCTAAAGTTAGGGTGGGCAGCCACCCCCACTGATGTCCTGGCCCTCCCTGCAGCAAACACAAGGACCAGGCCTGGGTTTCTATCCTAAGGGCAACAAAACTTGGCTGTTTGCCTTCTCGTCTGAGTCCCTAGCACGCAGTACCTCGGGGCGCCCCGCGCGGTTTTCATCTTAGGCGAGGAAGGCGCGCCAGGATGGTGCACATTCAGGGATAGCCTGGAGCGCTCGAGAGGGGCAGCGCCCACCGCGGTGGCTTAGTTGGGAAGCCTCAAACTCTGGGTCCGGGTCCCCTCTTCCTCCGTCCCCCGGGAGGACCAGGAGCCACTTTTCTAACCTCTGACGCGGGAGCAGGAGCGGATACTGGGAAGGAAGGCGGCGCGCTCTCGGCCACCCCAGCCGTTCCCGAGCCCCCTTGCCGGCCGCAGCCGCAGTTACGTTCCCTGTCGCGTCTGGAGCAATGAGCGGCGACAACCCTGTTCCCTCACTGCAGGGCTAGAGGGATGAGGAGGGAAAAGAGGACCCCTCGAGAGCTGAAAGAGGGGGACGCTAGCACTCTTGAGAGGGTGCCCCAGGCCCTGGTCGGGGAGGGGGACGAGCCACCCGACGGGCGCTCAGGGCAGGCTGGTATCCCCATCGGCCCCGGCGGGCGCCCTCACCCCGCGCTTCCTCCCCCGCCCGACCGCCCCACCGGCCCTGGGGCAGCGCGGGCGGCCTGAGGGCGTGCGCGCCCCGCGTTCCCCGAGGGGTGCCCGCGCCCGGAGCCGCAGCCTCCGGGGCTCGGGGCGCCGGCGGCGGAGGGACGCCCCCGCCCGGGACCCGCGCCGGCAGCCAGGGCAGTGCGCGCTGCGGGTCGCCCCTCGGCAGGCCCCCGCCCGCTCCCGCCCCTGCCCGCTCACCAGATGGCCATCCTGGGCTTGGGGTAGTCCAGCCGCTCCAGGCAGCCGAGGAAGTGGGGCAGCGAGTGCGCGGCGTTGCGGGCGAGCACCGCCACGAGCACCGTGGGTCTCTGCAGGGGCGACTCGGGGAAAAGCAGCGCCTCCGCCTCGGCGCCCTCCGTGTCCGGCTCGGCGGCAAAGCGCGCCCGGCAGCCGCCGCGCAGCAGAGCCCAGGACAGGAGCAGCAGCGGCCAGGCGAAGGTGGCGGCGCGGCGCGCAGCCATGTTCAAGGCCGTGGCGGGCGGCGGGAGGACCTGCCCGAGGGCGTCCGGGGCCGCCGCGAGGGGTGGGCAGGCGTCGCGGCTCGCCCGGGCTGCTGGCGCGCGCACGCTGGCACCGACTGGGGCCGCCCGAGACCCTCCCGCCGCCGCTGCACCGCCCGGGCCCGGGCGCGGGAGCGCACCGCGTACCTGCCGCCGCCGGGGCTCGGCTCGCAGACAGTCGTGTCTGTGGGGCTGTTTGTCCTGTCCAGCGGAAAGTTCCTC
Organism: Manis javanica; assembly: GCF_040802235.1. Classification (NCBI taxonomy): domain Eukaryota; kingdom Metazoa; phylum Chordata; class Mammalia; order Pholidota; family Manidae; genus Manis; species Manis javanica. The sequence goes on from NC_133166.1 coordinate 91,824,234, forward strand.
TAGTCCAGGCTCAGCTTGTACAGCTGAGGTCTGTGGCTTTCCCCAGAGCTGTGAGGTGTGGCCCTGTCTGCCAATGGGCGTGTGAGCGTATGTGTGTGTGTGTACATAACGGTACAACTCCAAAATTCATTCTGCTTTTGCAAACCGCAGCGTAAGGTCCTTCACTGTGACGCAATGTACCCAGTTTTTCATAATGTAACTATTGACTAAATGGGTAGACTTTTAAAATGGAAGTCACCCAACTATTCATTATTATGCTAAACGATTTTTTAACTTCCACAAAGGCAGAATGCTTACATTTCCTTAAGCACTCAATTTCTTCTGAGGTCCATTCTTGACCAGTGGGCAGACCCCCAATAACACCACTTTGGAAGACTCAGAGAATTTTAGAGCCAGATAAACCTTGGAGATGAAAGGAAAGTCCCTTGTGGGACACTGCTCTGAAGCCTCATTCTACCCTCCATCCCAGGGCCCTGACAAATGGGTGTAAAAGAGATTCTCTTGATGGTTTTCTCTTTTCTTAGTGACCCAAACAAAGGACAATAGAGAGAAGGAAAACCAATTCATGTTGGAGGAGATGAGATGTAAGGAATAAGAGAAGGGGTGAAGGGCAACACAATTAGTAGGTACAATGGAATTGCTAGAGTACTGCCAAAGGAATTTACTCTTGAACATTACATGGGAAAGCTAGTAATGAAATCTGGAGTTTCCTTTTTGTGGAATTGCATAGTCTGTTGATCTATCTATGCATGGGATGGATTGGTACAACTGCCCATTCATGACCACTAACCCCAACTTGCCCTCAGCCCTATTCCACAGTCTTTTCACTTCTTGTATCTATCCTTCTCTGCAACTGTTAGAAGCCTTCATCACTCTTTTTCTACCCCCTCACTTTCTCAGAGTATCACCTCGCTATTGAACTCCCTCAACATCGCTGTCTCCAATTACTACCCCTACCAATGCATTCCTTATTTGCAGGTGCTAATTCATAACGAAGCCTTTGATCCCATCCTCTCCCTTTTAGTCCATGAGTTTTTCCATCATTTATCTTCACTCTACCAAATCTTCAACTGGTTCCTCTCTATCAGCTCCTTTCCCTCAAGCTAAAAACTTGGTCAGTCTTCTCCTATCCTTAAAAAAAAAAAAAGTTTTTTAATGCTGTGCCTCTTTCTAGCAATCTCACCCTCTCCCACCCTTGGCCAGGCTCCTTGAAAGAGGAGTCTAAATTTGCATTCTCCATTTCTTCACTTCCCATCCCTCCTACTACAGTGAGAGTTTTCCTATTTCTTTACTGAGACTGATCTGGCAAATCCACAGATGACCTCCATACTGGAAGATTCAGTGAACTTGAGTTCTCACCTTCCTGGAGCTCTGTTACCTAATCTATCCTCTGATACTACTTGTGTGTGAGCCCCTTCATGGCGTGCTACTATTCTAGCTCCATGTGATCTCCTGGGATGACTGCAACCTCCAAATCTATTTTTCCTGCACTAACTTCTTCTCTAATATTCATACGTTCACATACAAAACGCTGCAGACATTTCTTTCTCTCCCATCCTCCTTCAAAAACTGCCCTCACTCTTAAGGGCCTCACAGTTATGTAGGGAAGGCTGAGAGTTAAACATCTGTGAGAGGTGTCATGACAGAAATACATACCAGCTACAGTGGAGGCACAGAGAAAGATAGGATCACTAAGCAGAGAACATGTTGATGGAGGGATGCTTAGAAAGGTTTTGTAGAGATAATATCCATGTTGTTCTGTCTTTTTTCCCTTTCTTGGCTTATATTCCACTCATCTATCAAGGCTAGGATCCCCATTCCTCAGCAAAACTTAATTTAGTATTTATCATTTTATTACCTTTCTGCAAACAGAGGGCATTAAAAGCTAGGGAATAATGTTGCTGTCTTATTATCCTTCTGCTACGTAAGTCAACAGCTTAACAGAGACTATGTGTTTTCAAAGAATGAAGAGGCACCCCAAATTACCCTGGTGCTGGGCCTTGTATGGCTTTTAATGAATGAAATCAGTTACACAGAGTTCTCCAAAAATAACCACAACCTAATCTGTGGATGAAATCAGATGTTTCGCAGCCATATAACTGAAAAACACCTATTTGAAAATTTCTGTCAACTTAGAGTGATCATTTAGTCACTGAGGATATGGGAGCCGTGACAGGGTTCATTAACAGCAGAAAATCGTTTTAAAGATGGGGGTTGAGGATGGGGAGTGCAAAGGTGCAGCTTAGGAAAAGCTGAATCCCCATCTAACTAACAGATTTGTCCATTAAGTTCTTTAGAAATTAGTAATGCAAATCTTGGATGGTTTTCTTTCCTCATGGAATCAATGTTATGAGACTGTTAATTCATGAAAACTAATTTAAAAATAAAAGCCAATTACTTTTTTAAATTATTCATTGCTTATAATGCTCTTCCATGGAAAATTGGTTGAATTGAAAACTAGGGCTGTGCATATACATCTCTTGTCTCCACTGCTAACAGACTGTCCGCGGTAGTTTTGTATGAGTGTTGAAAGTAAGCACTCTCCCTCACATCTGCTCCCCACACTGATCTGGCACAGGGGACTTACATCTGGGACAACAAAATCTATTTCACCATCACCCCCAGTGCAGCTAGATGTGGAAGGACCACTGAGGTGGGCAGAGGGCTTCTTGAAGAAAAGAGTCTCAAGGTGTCCATGGTTTCAGCAGCCAAGAAGAGGGGGTAATAAATGCCTTTGGGGAAACTGTGACATGCTAGAAAGAGCAATGGACATAAGGAGTTGGGGCTAAGTCTTTGTCCCACCTGTGTCACTTATTCTTTGGGTGACCATGGAGACTTAACCTCTCTGGATATCAATTTCTTCCGATGTAAAAACATTTTTAAATGCCTTTCTCATTTTTTCATTCAACAGACATTTATAAAATTGCTAAATGTCAGTCATTTGCATATTGAGTATTTGAATCCACCTCCCCTAGAAAAAGGGAGAGCAGGTGGCCTGCCCCACTGTCCTGCTGAGCTAGAGTTAGAGGGCGAGCGAGTCTCTTGGCTGAATCCTCAGGGCTCATTTCCCCTGCACCAAAATATTTTTTTTCACTACCTGGTTTGTTTTACTCCTTTTTCTTATCCAGCCTAAACTCCTACAATGTAAACATTCATTTGAATTAACAAGAATGCCAATTGTAACATGAAATAATTGAAAGAAGAATATTAGGCAGTATCTTCTGTCATCCCTACATTTGTGTGAATTAATTAAATCATATCTTTCTTCATCTAAATGTCTAAATTGAGGTACATTATAAGAAGATTTGATGAAAGGAACTGTGATCCTCATTTGGAGCATGGAACCCTGTGAGGACAAAGCAAATTCTGTGGATTTCTTACATGTTGGCTTGAGGACTCTGGGTCTTAGCAAGGAAAAGGATATGGGGGGCAGAGGGGGAGACCAGGAACTGAGGTCAGAAGAGCTAAAATTAAACTGTCCCAATTTCAAAGTTTGCTCTAGGCTCTGGCCTGCATCCAAGAGCTGTATAATAGTTATGATAGAAAAATGTTTTCCAATTCCAAACACGTTTATACAAATTTAAAATATAATTCTGTGCTCATTAGGAAGGCTAGATGTGTCACTTAATTGTAGTCACTCATTCATTCCAACACTTACTCAGTGTCTACTGTGCCCAGGCACAGGTGGTGGAAATGCATGGATAATTAAGATGTATGGTATGAATGAATTAATATCATCAATTGGTATATGTATTATGGTGGAAAAGGAGGTTAAGGAAGGGAGTAGAGATGGTTAGGGGATGCTTCATTGAAGAAATGTCTTTGAACTGATACTGAACAGTATATACTAGGAAAAGGACAGTGGGCAGAAAGGGAAGGCGAGGTTGGAATTTTAGATAGATGGGGCCATAAAAGCAAAAGAATGAAAGAACATGGCACATGAGAAATTGTGATGAGTAGAGCATGACCGGAGGGTAGAATAGGAAAGGGGAAGAGAGAAATCTGGAAAATTATGTGATTTTATATAATTTTATATATAATCATTTCTAGAAAAGTCAAAAATTTGGTTAAAAACTGAAAAAAATGAGCTAAATATCTGATACATAGTTGGCCTACATCATGTTTTCAAATTTTCATCTGTTTTTAAAGATAATGAATGGTTACAATCATGTGGCAGAGTTGTAATTTGATGGTGATCAAATCCTCAAACTCAAAATTTTGTTAAGTATACAATTTTAAAAACTCAGTAGTTTTTACTTTGTATTCGGTTAAATATTTTATTTTAAACATACTTAAAAACTTTTATAAGAACATATAGTTCTTCATTTTGTTAAATAAAATAGCAGTTGTTAATACTTTTTAGAATGAGGACTTTTTTTTAAATAAAAAAACGATCTTGTGCATGATAGTTGCATTTTTAGTAGCCACCTAAAGTACAAAATGGCGCACTCTGTTCTGGCCTCAGCCACTCCATGCAAGGACGCTTTTATACTACCCTGTATATAGGCCGCAGGGACTAGTAGGTACTGCCTTTTTCTTGGGATGAGATGGTATTGTGGGCAGTTGCTGGTGTTCCTAGAGCCTAGTATTGCAGGGTGTATTTAGTTTTCTGAATGATCTCCTTACTGATTTCTAAAAAGAAGTTGTTAATTAATTATGGCCTGGCAAAGAAGAGTGGTATTTTCCCTGATCTTAGCAGATTCTTAAAACACATATTAATAGAAAATATTTTATTAATCCTAACTGCATACATAAGATATGAAAAAAGTAGTTCATGTGTATGAGACATAATGCAGATTTAATTAGCCTCCAGAGAAAGCTTGGTGTAGTAGATCCCACAATAGATTTCATAATCTTTGCAAAATTCTATTACCCAATGGGGTAACTAATAAACATTCGGTAAAGTTGCAGGATACAAAATCAATATGCAAAAATAAGTTGCCTTTCTATACCATAGCAACAAACTATCTGAAAAAGAAAGATAATAGTCCAATAGCATCAAAAACAATAAAATATTCAGGAATAAATCTAACCAAGGAAATGAAAGATCTGTAGTCTGAGAACTGTAAGACATTGATGAAGAAATTGAGGAAGACACAAATAAATGAAAATATATCCCATGTTCATGGACTGGAAACCTTAGTATTGTTAAAATGTCCATTTTACTCAAAGCCATCTACAGACTTAATGCAATACCTATTAAGATTCCAATGGCATTTTTTACACAAATGGAAAAAAACAAACCTAAAATTCATATGGAACCGCAAAAGATCCCAATAACCAAAGCAATCCTGAAGAACAAAACTGCAGGCATCTCACTTCCTGATCTCAGACTATACAACAAAACTATACTAGTTGAAACAGTAAGGCACTGCCATAAAACAGACACATAGACTAATAGAGCAAAATTGAGAACCCAGAAATAAACCTATACATATATATGGTCAACTAATATTTAACAAGGGAGCCACAAATACTCAATGGGGATAAGATAGTCTCTTCAAGAAATGGTGTTGAGAAAACTAGATATTCACATGCAAAGTAATGAAATTGGACCTTTATCTTACACCACTCAAAAAATTAACTTGAAATGGACCAAAGACTTAAATGTAAGACACAAACTATAAAACTCCTACACAAAGACATAGTGGAAAAGCTCCTGGATATTGGCCTTGGCAATGATGTTTTTAGATAAAACAAAAAGCACAGGAAATAAAAGAAAAAACAAACAAGTAGGACTACATCAAACCAAAGAGCTTCTACCCAGCAAAAGTTAACAATCAACAAAATGAAAAGGCAGCCTATGAAATGGAGAGAATATTTACAAACCATATATATATGAAAAGTGGTCAATACCCAAAATATATAAAGAACTCATGCAACTCAATACCAAAACACATACACACAATATTCCTATTAAAAAATGAGCAAAAGACCTGAATAGACATTTTCCCAAAGAAGATATACAAATGGCCCACAAATACATGAAAAGGTGCTCAACATCTCTAATCATCAGAGAAATGTAAATCAAAACCACAGTGAGATATCACCTCACACCTATTAGAATGACTATTATCAAAAAGACGACAAGTGCTGACAAGAATGTGGAAAAAAGAGAACACTTGTATACTGTTTATGGGAAGGTCAGTTTGTAAAGCCACTATGGACAACAGTATGGAGGTTTCTGAAAAAAATTAAAAATAGAACTACCATAAGATCAAGCAATTCCACTTCTGGCTACAGACTGGAAGGAAGTTAAATCATTATCTTGAAGCCATATCAGCACCTCCGTGTTCATTGCAGCATTGTCTAGAGTAGCCAAGACATGGAAACCTAAGTGTCTGTTGATGGATAAATGGATAAAGAAAATGTGACATGTGTGTGTGTGTAAACATTATTTAGCCATGTAAAAGAAGGAAATCTTTCCATTTGTGACAACATGGATGAACCTTGAGGGGATTATGCTAATTGAAATAAATCAGACAGAGAAAGACAAATGCTATATGACCTCTTATATGTGGCATCTAAAAAAGCCACACTCATAGAAACAGAAAGTAGATTAGTGATTGCAAGGTTGCGGATGAGAGAAATAGGTGAAGATGATAAAAGGGTACAACCTTCTACTTCTAAGGTGAATAAGTTATGGGGATGTAATGTACAGTGTGGTGACTATGATTGGCAATAGACAGTTCCCAAGAGATTAGCTCTTAAAAGATCTCACCACAAAAAAGAAGAAAAAAAAGGTGGTATGTGAGATAATAGATGTGTTAACTAACCTTATTGTGGTAATCATTTCACAATACATATATATCAAATTATCACATTGTTCATTTAAAAACTTCCACAATGTTATATGTCAATTCTATCTCAGTAAGGCTGGAAAAAAATACAAGCATTTAAATATGTTCTTTAATCTCAATGGAATTGCTTTAGAAATCAATAATAGAAATACCTCTGAAGAAAATCCCCCAAATATTTAGAAATGAAGCTATACGTGTGTAAGTAACATATCCTGTGGGTCTGACAAAAAAATAAAAGAGAAAGATAAGAAAGTATAATGAACTGAATGAAAATGAAAACACAACATATCTAAGCAGTACTTAGGGGAAATTTATAGTATTCAGTTCCTGTACATGAAAAGCAGAAAAGTCTCTAATCAATGACATCAGTTTATACCAAAACCAACCAACCAACCAACCCCAAAACAAAACAAAAAACCAAAAACCCTAAAAAAAGAAAATAAAATACATCTTAAATGAGTAGAAGAAAGAACATAATAAAAATCAGAGCAGAGATGAATGAAAGAGAAAATAGAAACAACAGAAAAAAATCAACAAAAATAAAGGCTAGTTCTTTGGGAAGATATGAAAATCTGCAAGCCTCAATCCATACTTAATCCACAGAAATAAGAGAAAAGACACAAATTGTCAATATCAGGAATGGTATCATAACAGAGTTTACAGACATTAAAAGAATAATAAGGAAATATTATGAACAACTTTATGCCTATACATTTGATAAGCTAAATGAAATGGACAGATTCTTTGAAAGGCAAAAATTACCAAAGTTCATTTAACATGATATAGGTAACCTGAATAGTTCTATATCTATTTAAAAACCTAAACTATAGTTAAAAATCTATCCACAAAGAAAATCTATGTCCAGATGACATCACTGGTGAATTCTATCAAACGTTTAAGGAAGAAATGTTACCAATTCTACATAAAACGTTCTGAAAAATTGAAAAGGAAATACTACTTCTCAATTTATCACCTGAGGCCAGCATCATCCTGGTATTAGAGCCACACCTTGCAAGAAAAGTAAATTGCGTATCCATACCCCTCCATATCCCTTGAGTTGTTACTTTGTTCCAGACGTAAGCAGTGTTTTAGGAAGTTAAATACACTGTATCCTGATTTTGTAAATGGAGAATTTAGATTGCACTCTTATATTGTAAGGAATTGGAGAGAATGTATTTTGGATTATTCTAAATTCTTTTCTATATGATAGAGATCCCTCATATACTCATAAACAGAAAAATACCATTTGACCTATTTCCCTTGAAACACAGAGAATGGGAAATTGTATGCATTGTGTACAAAAGAAGGAACAAGATATATATGAACATTCTTACAATCAATGAATTAAAAGCTAACCCAGTATACTAGCTTTCAGCTTAAGATCATTATCTTATACAATACTGTGTATAAACCTTTTCCTTTTAAAACACTAGAAAATCATACCACAATTCAAAGTTCTTCTTTCCTCTTGAGACTCTAACTGAATTAGTAAGTCTCTGCCTAGACATTTCAGATTTTTTTCTTTTGTAGAAATAAAATGGACTAGCTCAGATATCAGGATGGGAAATCAGTAGAGCAAGTGCCAGATTACACTGAATTTGATTACATCCAGTACACTTGGGGAATTGTATTTGTTATTACTTACCTAGCTTTTTTAACCACTTCAGTTCTCTAATATAGGAAACTACTGAAGCATTCATAAAAGGAGAAATTCTTCAGTCTATCAGAAGCTGAAACTCTAACCTTTTCTCTAGTGGATTTCACTTTAGGTATTTTAATTCTATATTTTACACACTAGGTTCTTTAAGTGTCCCCAAGTTCTTTATTTTATTTCTTAGCCATTCCCAATCACCAAGACTTATTTATAAGTTTCATTGCTTAATATGGAAGTCAAGAGACACTCTTTTCATTCTTCACCTCTTTGTAATAGTCGGTGACATTAAAAGTCAGAAGCATTTAATATTCATGCTTAAATGTATCATGCTCTTTTTAAGCAACAGAACTTTGTCTATTTGCCAAAAGATAGCATCAACCAGTTGCTTTTTCAGTTTATGGTTCTTTCTGCATCCTTCTGGGATTTCCTAACCTTTTTCTTTTCCTGAAGCTTAAGCTGAGAATTTTCCCCTGAAAATGTTTGACCCTTGTTCACATAGTACCTGATTCTATCTGCTCTCCTAACTGATTTATGAAATTTCCCCTCTACTGGTATTAGGAACAAAAATACTGTAATGCTTCTATAAATAACCATCATCTGAACTGATTGGTATCTTTAGAGCTCAGAGAGAAAGATTTATGCACTTCTAATTACTTGAATTAATGTCAATGTTCAGTTCTTCAAGGAGTCTATTAATTTCAATGTCATTTGCTTCTTTGGGGCTTAACAGCTGCTTGGTGGAAGCAAAGGTCAATGATTTCATTCAAATGCAATACATTCTAGGGCAATTTATGAATGTGTGGTTTTACATCACATCAGGAATAGATACACTTCTCCCAGTATGCATTACTTTTTATTTTATTTTTGATGCATTCAAGCTTTTTAGCCTGATTTCAACAGTTTGACTTCCGTGTAGAATTCATTGTGTTTATTTTAGTTGGTATTCATTTGACATTTTGTGCCTGCAAATTTCTGTCTTTCATCCATTTGGGGGAAATTTTTATTTCATCAGTTTTTTTCTGCCCCATTCTCTTTCTGGCATTCCATTTACATGTATGTTAGATTATATGGCATCGTGTAGTAGGTCTCTGAGGCTCTGCTTGTTTTTTAAAAATAGTTTTTCTCTTTATTGTTCATCTTGGGTGATTTCTTAGATGATTATTCTATTTTCAAGTTCACTGAATTTTTCCTCTGTAATTTCCATTTAGTTGTTAAATCCATCCAGTGAAATCTTTTATTTGTGAAATTTTAATTTTCAGTTCCAGAATTGCCATTTAGCTTTTTTCCTTGTTCTTGGCTGAGATTTTTTTTTTTTTTGCCTCCTGAGAGTTTCATTCACTGAAAACATGTTTTGTTTTATTTCATTGAAGATAGTTATAACACTTTAAAATCTTTTTCTGTCGTTTTCAACGTTTGATCATCTCAGGGCTAGCCTCTAGAAAATGGGATTCATTTTCTTGATTTTCATGTCAGTAATCTGAATGATATCCTGGACATTATGAATGACAAGTTCTAGAGGTTCTGAGTTCCATTATTTTTTTATGATGAATGCTATCTCCTTTGTATTAGTAGGTAATTTTCTTGGCTGGATTTGAACTGCAAACTCTACATCCTGTGGGAGAGTCCTAGTCTCAGTTCAGATCTTTTGTTTTTAAACCGAACTGCTGTGATTCTGCTTCAAGTGGCTGAGGATCTGTCAGAGATGTGAGCAGGGAGGGGCTCATTTCCTTCTGGAATTTTTAATCTCTTCAGTGTTCAAAGCTTCCTGGCTTCACTTTTCTGGTTCCCCAGGGAAGAACAATTGAGAGATTTTCCACAAACATCCATGGTGCTGCCGAGCATATCTCCAGCACTGCACTTACCTTCAAGCTAAATGCCAAGGACAGGGGACTTTTTGTACAGTTCCTCTTATGCCCTTCTCCAAGCAAGCTTGCTCTTTGCATTCTGGTATATTCAGGTAGTTGCTTTTTATATTGTATACCTGTTTTATATAGAAGTGGGGTTTTTTTGTTTGTTCGTTTTGTTTTGCTGGGAAATAGTCCAGTAGGGTATTAGTCTGTCATACTTGGAAGCAGTTCTGTCCCTGTCAGGACTTCAAATCCTGAGAGAGTCATTTCTTGCCATAGTTAACTAATAGCCTAACCAGCCTCTGCTTCTACTATCGCCCCTTAGGGTCTATTCTCAACACATCAGTCAAAGGGCTTCACACATAAGAGGAATTTCCAGTGTTTCCCCGTTTCACTCATAGTAAATTTGTAAATGCTTAAAATGTTCTCCTCTGCCTGGCCAAAACTCCACATCCTTGGCTTCCAGGTCACATGCTCACGCTGGTTTGCATCCTACTTTCTGATCACTCATTCAGCAACTCTGTTCACACTTGCTCCTCTTCTCTTGAAAGGTGGGCCCACCCTAAAAATACAGTTCCTTTCAGTCCTGTCTTTTTTCTTTCTAATTTCTTCTATAGAGCTCTCCTCCGCTTTCACAGTTCAAATTTATATGACAGGGCACTGACTGAGGATTTTCCTGTTCCCAGTAATTGGAGACCTGGACACAGTACTGAAGGCAGAGGTCCTAGTATTCCCACTCTCTCAACAGAGTTGCATGTAACAGTACTGATGTAACAAGAGTTAAGGCTTCTGGGCTCTGGGTACTCTTGAGCCCTCTTCCCGCTGGCGTCTGCCCAGATCTCAACAGGCACAGAGCGGAACCAGAGTGCGTTGGCACAGGTTGCGGCTTGGTCTGCCGTAAGGAGGGGCGCATTTTATTCTCCCCGCATTATCAGGGCCCCTGGCGCGCAGGCAGCGGGCGGCGAGGAAGCGGAACGGAGACGCGCGCGCCCCTGCTTCCGGCCGGGCGTAGGACGCGGTGCACCACCGGCGCGCCGCTCCGGCCAGCATGGAGGAGCGCGGCGATTCCGAGCCCACTGCCGGCTGCAGTGGCCTGGGCCCGGGCGACGTCAGCAGCGGCGGCGGCGCCCACTCATGGGCCCCCGAGGACGCCTGGATGGGCACCCACCCTAAGGTCAGGAGGCGCGAGAGGCGCAGGGCGCTGGCCGGACCCCCGGGGCCGAACTCCCCGCCGCCTTCGGCCCTGGACTCCTTGCAGGGCCGGATCGCCGAGATGGCGCGCGAGCCTCTAGGAGGAGGACCGGTGTGCTCACCGCCTGCTGCAGACAACATTGCTTTTGTTTGTTTAAATTAGCTGAACTTTAGCTCTGAGCCCCTCCGCCCCCCGCCAGCCACGCTTAACCGGAAGGCAAGACTTTAAACCCAGCGCCTCACAAGCCAGAGTCCAATAACCACTCCACTCGTACCTGAGTTTTGCTGTCTGGACCTCGTTCTGGGGATGGTGTCATTTTACCTCACAATAACCACGCAAAAACAGTTTGTGGGCCAGGGATGAGATCTCTGTCTCAATCTCTGTGTGGATAAGGTCTGTAATGCTAAAGGTTTAGGCACAGTCACGTTAACACTTAGCCACGGGCCCTGAGTGTGTGTCTGATTTTGCCAAAGCGCAGACTAATGTGCTTTCACGTTTCTTGAAAAGCTTGAATAGGGTCTACCCTAAAGCAGAAATAACTCACATTGTGGGTGTGTTTTGCTGTATGGACAGCAAGGGAGATAAAGAGAGTTGATTGCTTGCTCGTGCCTGGCAAATTGTTGCCTTGTACCAACAAAGTTCCAAGTAATAATTGGATAGTGAATAAAAATAGGGGTTCTGTAGCAGTCTCGGACTGGTCTAGTAATCTTCAGTAGAATTGCAGTCTTCTGTGGGAGAGCAATATTTCACAGTTAATCCTCTAAAAACAGTCAAGAAAAGAAAAATTTTGAAGATACAAGTCTGAAAAAAAAGCATGATTAGAAAAGTTAGGACTCTGCACTTTTGCAAAATCAAGATGCACACTGTGGGCCCAGAGCTAAGTGTAAACCTTTGTCATTATCTTTTCAGGCTTTTATCATCTTCTCTTACTTGATTTTATCCTCCTGCTCTGTCCTGTTATTCCCCTTCCAGTTGTGGAAAACAAACAATAACATGGAGGTGTTAGTACCCCACAAAGCAGAACCATAACATGGAGAGGCAGCATTGTGGTTTAGGACCCTGAACTCAAAGTCAGGCTGCCTGAGTTTGAATCCTGTCACCAGCTTTGTGATTTTATTTATTTTGCAAGTTGTTTAACCGCAGTTATTCCTTAGTTTCCTCACTATAAAATGGGAATAATGAAAGTACCTTATATGATTGTTACAGGATTAAATTAGTTAATATTTGTAAAGCACTTGATATATGTAAGCACTAAATGAAGTATTTAAAAAGTGAAATACCAGTAACAAGTTTTTAAAACGTCATCTAGATTTGGTGGTACTATTCAGTTTTCATACTTGTAGGTTTTTCTCTTTGAAGTTAATGGCGGTATAGGCCCTGACCAAGTCCTTTTCATTTTTCTTCTTGTAGGATGCAATTCATCAAAAGCAAAGCAAAGAAAAGATACTGAGTGTTTGACTTTCCGGTTCTGCATTTTTATTATTCAATGTGAAAATTTCTTAGGTCCCTCCAGTAACATGGTATTAGGTTTATCTTCAAACAACACTTTGATTATATTATTCTCATGCTTAGAAATCCTCAGTGTTTCCTCATGGGTAAAATTCACACTTGGCCATCAAGACCTTGCAACCTGATCTCCAATTACCTTTCCAGTGCTATTTTCAAACACATTTGTGGTTTGAGGAGGACAACTAATAACACCCCTGTTCTCCTGCACCTGTACATATACATCACCAACATGAAGGGCTTTGATGAATGTCTCTTTTTTTCCAGTTCACTGTGAATTCGTAGTGATTTAGTAGAAAAGCACTGGACTAAAACCATGAAACTTGGGTTCTCTTCTTAGCTCTGACACTTAGGACGAAGCTGATGTAGGATGTGATTTTAGATTTGCACCCAGGCAGCTCTGCTGATGCCTCACCTCTGCGTTAGCCCTGCTCACCCACCCAGTCACTCATATAGCTAGAATACCTCTGGCTTCCCCTGCAGGGGTAGGCCCTTGAAAAATGTTCCCCCAATGCTGAACAGCAAGTCTTGAAAGCAGCAGAAGTTTGTTTGGCCCTTTCTTTAAAATCCAGCAATTGGATATTCCCTACTATTGAGTGAGAAGGGGTAAGGACAGAGGCCGGGAGTGGTGGTCTAGCAAACTTCACAGGCAAGTAAGAGACCAGAGCAATAAAGGCCCTCACTAACATGCCCCAACAAAAATCCTGTTAAAAAATCTCTCTATTCCTGGCAGATAGGTTTCCTTAGTCCCTTGATTATGTGTGGCTTATCCCACCTTTGTGTGAATACTCTCACTGTTACTCTACTTTCCCTGTTTACTTAAATCATACATGTCCTTCAGGGTCCATCTTGTATCCCATTACTGCCAATGAAACATTCACCAGCTAACCCACCTGCGTAGAGCTTCTCTCATCTATTATGTCATGTGATTAAAAACCTGTCATATACTGTGATTTGCCTAACAGTTGCAAGTGCGCATGTGTTTACCCTAACAATTCCAAGTTTTTTAGGAACAGGGATCAAGTGTTGATTGACTTGGAACTCCCATTATATGTAGAACTGTGTCTTATACATAATACATATTTAATGAATAGTTGTTGATTAAAAGAAAATATGAAGAGATTGTTCTTTCTCTATTTGACAATTACATTTTGATTTTCAGTATTTAGAAATGATGGAATTAGATGTAGGAGATGCCACCCAAGTTTATATAGCATTCTTGGTTTACCTGGATCTCATAGAGAGTAAGTTATTTGTTTTATTATTGTCTTGTTATTGGGACTGTGGTGGGAAGAGGGAAGTTGGATTGGGATATAACATTTATACAGTTGCTGTTAATAGTCAGTTTTATAATTTCTTCATTCATTACATTTGGAATTAGTTGGTAACAGAAAATACTAGAATAGTAAAGAGAAATAGTATCGTGAGTGATGTTTGTTCAGCAAAGTATTTGGTAAAGCTTGGAATTTTTACTTTTATTTTTGGTAAATATTATTGTCCATTCAATGATGCACTTTCAGGTAAAAGTTGGCATGAAGTAAACTGCGTGGGCTTACCAGACCTCCAGCTCATCTGCCTTGTTGGTACTGAGATAGAAGGAGAAGGGTTACAGACTGTGGTGCCTGCACCCGTCAGTGCTTCCCTCAGCCATAACAGGTGGGCAGGTGATTTTGGTCTTTTTTAACAGGTTAGTTCCTTCCCTGAATAAGCACAAGGAATCATTTAATAGAGGTAGTCATATATTTTTAAAGGAATTTAGGATGCAGGAATCATAGCTTTACCCTTAGTTATTTGAAGAATAACTTAAATATGAGTGTTTAACAAGTAGTTATGTAGCACTTACTATACAGTCAGTATTTTTTCAGAGAAGGAAAATATGTCAAAAAAATACTGTTCTTAAGCTAACAAAATATTTATGTTCTTGAAAAGGAGACAAGACTATTACTATTGAAACAACAGATACAAGATGCACCGTAATAAGTGATACAAATCATACTTGCTAGAGGAGTTGGTGAAGATTGTGATTAAATGTGCATGTTGAAGTTCAAGCTGAAGTCAAAGAAAGCATTGTGCAGCTCTTGCAACCTGTGTAAAAAATCTTAGCTACACAGAATTGGATTAAACATTTCTCTGTTTGATGACACATTCTCTGAATCAGCATCCCAAACCAAAACTAGATTCTTAATAGTAATTTATAGCTAACTTTTTGAGTCCCCTCCTTTTCTTCTTTCTACTGACCTGAAGTAATTATCATCCTAAATCCCATGCTCATTGGGAATTATTTTATTTTAGATCTTTTTAACTTTATCAAAAGGCATATAATCATTTGAGGCCCACTTTATACACTTCATGTTATATTGCCAAAATGCATACATATGTCTTGGCTGCCATATAATATTTCCTTGTAATTGTACCACAGTTTTTTTATCTACTCTTTTCATGATGGAGTATTGCTCATGTTCAAGTTCAGGGGATACTTTTAAACTGTTTTCCAAAGTGGTTGCCCCCCTTTACTTTCCACCTGCAATGTAAACAAGATCTTCTGGCTGTATTGTCTCTGACATTTAGTATTGTCAGACTTCTACATTTTTGCCAGTTTAATAGGTTTTCTCACTGTGGCCTTAATTTGCATTTCTCTGATCACTGATAATATTGAATATTTCTTTATGTATTTATTGAGAAGTGCCCATTCATATCCTTTGCCTATTGAATTGTTTGTGGTTTTCTCATTGACTTGTAGGAGTTCTTTATATATTCTTGACAATAATCTTTTTGGTTGTGTTTCCCAGTTTTTAAATCTTTCAGGTATCTTTTGATGAATAATAGTTCTTAATTTGAATATATTTATCCCATCTTTTTAAATCAACATATTTGTGTCTAGTTTAAGAAGTATTTCCTATCTAAAGTTCTAAATCTAAAAAAAGGCCACCTGTATTTTCACTAAGAATTTTAAAGGTTTTTTTTCCTTAAGGGTATAAGAGGAAGGTTAGGGACCTAGTTTTCATATGGACAACAATTTTTTTCTCCCTCCTTTCCCTGTTGTCTGACATAGTACCCTCTGTCTTTTTCTAAATCTCCATCTATGCATTGATTTTTTTTCTGGGCTCTCTTTATATTCTGTTAGTCAATGTATCTATCCTTGTGCCAATACTACATTTTCTTAACCGCTTGCTTCATAAGAAGCCCTAGTGTCTGGTCACCTAGACTCCCTTTCTGTTTTTCTTCCTCAGAAGCTTGGCAGGGAGCCTCTAAGATGGCATCTTGTAATCCAGCCTTCTGGTAGTCACACCCTGTGTAATTAATTTCCTTTCCTTGAATGTGGTCTGGACCTAGTGACTTGGTTTTAATAAATAAAATTTGGCAGAAATGATGGGATATTACTTCTAAGATTAGATTACAGAAGACGATGACTTCTGTCTCGGACCCTCTCTCTCGCTTGTTCTGAGGGAAGTCAGCTGCCCTGTGGACCGTCCTACAGAAAGGCTGAAAACAGGGGCGTGAGGGTGACTGTTGATGATGCAAGGTTCTAGAGAGATGGGGAGGGATGGATTCAAGGGAACTGCTGACGAGGTTGAGCTAGAGAAGGAGCACCTCAGCCTCTCAGAGTGTGGGGCCGGAAGAAAGGACAGATGAAAACACAGCCAAATCTGGGTGGGTAGGTAAGTAGGAAAGATGGCCAAGGACCTTAAATTCCAACATGAATGCTTTGATGAATACCTTTATTTTTCTAGTTCACTATAATTAAATGTAGAGGCTTTAATAGAAAAGCACTGGACTGAAGCCATAAGACCTGGGTTCTGGTCTTAGCCCTAAAACTTAATATTTTGTTTGATGATTGGCGACATACCCAATTTCTCTGGGTTTCAGTTTCTTTGTCTTTAATTGAGGGATTTAGATTATCAGTAGATGATATGTAAAATCTCTTCCAAATCAAAGCCACCATGATTGGTTATTTTCACTGGTATACTCCATAAAACTAAATTAAACTAATTTTTAGATCTCTATTAAATATTTTTTTGTGTGTGTGAGATTCATTATGAGGTTGGGTTTTGATATGTCAGGCTATTCATACCCTCCTTTGAGAGCCTCCTTACTGTGACATTTTTCTGTGTATTAGAGAATCACAAATAGTTTGATCAAGTTGGCATCAAATTTGGTTACTGATACTGTTTTTTACCAACATGATATCCAAGCCTTCGTATTTCTAAAACTCTTAATAATTCAGTCTTCAAAATGCTCCCTTTGTGCTTTAATAATTACTGTAATAACTATCATCCCAGCTGGTACTTGTTATATTATTGTTGACAGGAATTGCCATTTGGAATTAAACTGAACATAACCTTAATAAAATGAAATCAATAGTCTGTTTGAATCAAAACCATTTCATAAGTCTTGAAGTACAAATCTGTGTCCTTATACTAACTTCTAGTTTGTTCCAATTGTGATTATTGCTTTTCTAACTAGATTACATTAAGCTTGTTTTCTACTCTAAATAGTATGAGTTGGAAGGATAACTTAGCAATTTTACACCCTTGCATGTAATAACTCAGAGGGCTAAAGTCTTTGTGTCTTGTTTTTATACAAATATTCATAATTGTATTATGCTATGGAACAATAATATAGAAAATAATACAAATGAGGCCCAATATACACTAGATTTTTTATGCCTTTTATGGCATGAAATTTTCTAAACTCAAAAGTATACAAATAACCTTAACAAAGATTTGTGTCTGTACTTGATTTCACTCCTCAGTCTTCAACAGGAGTGATGTTTTTTAGTAGGCATACTTCTATCTATTTTTAATTCCATATGTACTTTATATATAAAATGTCATATATCAGTAATGTTGCTAGTTCAGATGTTTGTGGTTAATGTAGCAATTTTCCTTCATTGGTGACACAGAGAAGAAAATTATTGACTGAATCTTTGGCAGCCTTGTGTAGGGAAAAATTTATTCAGACATGTCCCAGAAATATTTTGGTAGGAACTTGTGAGGGTAGTTGACCATAAAAATATATATGTTTTTTAATTTAATAGAGCAAACAGCTCTTGGTTTATTCAATAATAAATCATCTACAAAAATAAATCACTCTGTTCACTTTTAAATATCATTATTTGTCAGATATATTGCTTGGGCTCTTAATCTTAACAAATATTTATCGAGTGACTATTATATATCAGGCAGTGATCTAAGTGCTGGGGATATCATGTTAATTCAGGAAAACCTTATTTTTTTTTGAGTTATTGTTGACAGACATCATTATGTTAGTTTTAGGTCTACAACATATGTATACTTAGTGAAATGATCACCACACACAGTAAGTCTAGTTAACATCTATCACCACATAGTCACAGAATTTTTTTACTTGTGATGTGAACTTTTAAAATCAACTCTCTTGGCCACTTTCATTTATGCAATACAGTATTGTTAACTGTAGTTGCCATGCTGTACATTACATCCCATGACTTATTCATTTTATAACTGGAAGCTTTTAACTGTCTTCAGCTGTTTGCCCACTCACTACCCACTGCCTCTGGCAACTACCACCTTCCTACATTATTGGTTTCTCCCACAGACTGGGAGAAAATATTTTCAGAAAAGATAGTTGATAAAGGAATGGTATCCCAGAACACATAAAGAACTCATAATTTATTAATAAGAATGCACACAACACAATTTCTAAAATACAGGCAATAGATTTGACCTGATACTGGATCCAAGAAGAGGTATGGGTGGTAAATAAGTGCATGAAAAGATGGTCAGCATCACTAGAGAGTTGCTTTTTCAAAAAATCTTTTGTTGTAAAATAAAACCAGGTACCTTAAACCATACAATACATTTGCACAGATTGAGTTATAAGGCAAACATCTTGAACCCTCAAAACCACTGCCAAGTCAAGAACCTTTCCAGCCATCTCAGAACCTCTTCCATGTGTCCTGTCCCAAGTATAACCCTCTCCTTCCCCACAAAAGTAACCACTATTCTTACTTTTAGAGTAAGAGTTTTCTTGTATTTCTCTATAGGTTAGTTGTGTCCATAAAAAAAGGCTTATTGAGATAAAGTTTATAAATAGTAGAAATC
The DNA here is from genome assembly GCF_040802235.1 of Manis javanica. Taxonomy (NCBI): domain Eukaryota; kingdom Metazoa; phylum Chordata; class Mammalia; order Pholidota; family Manidae; genus Manis; species Manis javanica. The sequence goes on from NC_133166.1 coordinate 91,843,316, forward strand.
TCTCATTTTAGGTATACATTTCTGTGAGTTTTCAATATATATAGTCATATAACTAATACCACAGTTCCCCATAAACTTCCCTCCTGCTCATTTGTCATCAATTCCTATAGTTTTGTCTTTTCCAGAGTATCATATAAAAGAATCATAGCCTTTGTGTTGTGTTATGCTTCCATCAGTTGGAATAATGCTTTGGAGATTCTTCCATGTTGTTGCATGTATCAGTAGCGTGTCCCTTTTTATTGCTGAGTAGTATTCCACTGTGTGGATGTGACAGGATTTTTATCTAGTCACCAGTTGTTAGACATTTGGGTTGTTTCTAGTTTTTTGGCTTTTATAAGTGAATCTGCTGTAAATATTCTCATGTAGGTCTTTGTGTAGACATATGCTTTCATTTTTGTGGATAAATATCTAGGCATTGAATTATTAGTTTATATGATAAGTGTATTTTTAACTTTATTAAAAAAACTGCTAAACTATTTTCTAAAGTGGCTGTGCTATTTTCTCTCCCCCCGCCCCCCAGCAGTGTATGAGAATTTCAGTTGTTCTTCAGTATCAGCAACATTTTGGATTATCAGTTTATTTAATTTTAGTCCTTCAATTTGGTATGTAGATACAGTGGTACCTTGTTGTGGTTTTAAATTTGCATTTCCATAGTGATGTTGACCATCTTTTCTTTTTTTTTTTTTTTTTTTTTTTTTTTTTTTCCATGAAAGAATTTCTTTTAATGATGTTTTTTTTTTTTTTTTTTATTTTTTATTTTTTATTTTTTTTGAGAGGGCATCTCTCATATTTATTGATCAAATGGTTGTTAACAACAATAAAATTCAGTATAGGGGGGGTCAATGCTCAATGTACAATCATTAATCCATCTCAAGCCTAATTCTCGTCAGTCTCCAATCTTCTGAAGCATAACGAACAAGTTCTTACATGGTGAACGAATTCTTACAGAGTGAATAAATTCTTACATGGTGAACAGTACAAGGGCATTCATCACAGAAACTTTCGGTTTTGATCATGCAATATGACCTATAAACCATCAGGTCAAATATGAATATTCATTTGATTTTTGTACTTGATTTATATGTTGATCCCACATTTCTCCTATTATTATTATTATTTTTATTTTTAATAAAATGTTGAAGTGGTAGGTAGATGCAAGATAAAGGTAGAAAACATAGTTTAGTGCTGTAAGAAGGCAAATGTAGATGATCAGATGATCAGGTGTGTGCCTATGGACTAAGTATTAATCCAGGCTAGACAAGGGCAGCAAGACATCCACGGATGCAGAAGATTTCTCTCAAAGCAGGGGGGGTGAGGTTCTGAGCCTCACCTCTGTTGATCCCCAAATTCTCACCTGATGGCCCCCCTGCGACTGTGCCTGTCTTAGGTTGTTCCTCCCTTGAGGAATCTTACCCGTCTCTGGCTAACCAGTCATCTTCCGGGGCCATACAGGGAAATGTAAAGTTGGTAAGTGAGAGAGAAGCCATATTGTTTGCAAAGGTTAGCTTTTAACTTCTTTGCAGATTTATGCCCTGTGGCTTCTATGCCCAGCACTTGTCTCGAGGTATCTTTACCACCTGGAGGAATTATGATACTCGGTAAATTCGATATGAGGCACGAATTCTATTTAAGGTTTGTAATTAGGAAGGAAGAAGAAAAGCTATAGATGTAGCATATGAAGGAAACTTGGGAGGATTGATTATTTCTTTGACATATCTTCTTGTATAGTACCTTAAGTATGTACAGGTTTTAAACTACTAACTAATTTGCACACACATATTAACATAATAGGAATACGGTGACATAAACAAAGCAAATCTATAATTACCAGCCATCTCCAGTGAAGCCAAGAAAACCATTTAGGCACCCTAGGCATTTGTGAAAATTTATCTATGATATGATGGATATTTTCGAACTGTACTTGAACCATCAGACAAATTAAAGCAGCCCATTTCTGGGATCTGTTCACATCCCATATGTTCTTTTAACCATAGATAGTCTATAGTCATGAGATTTTGGGGTGCTACAACTTGCACCCCTCCCAACTCCTGGTTGAGTTCCAACAGTACAGATCCAGTCAAATTCGTTGTCTCACTGTATGCACATGCCAGCCTAGACATCTCCCTCCTCCTTCTTATGGCAAGTCCAGGAGACGGTGGGCTGGATGCAGCCACAACCGCAGCATCGTCCGGATCCCTGTGGAGGCTTTTTGATGATCATCCCCCGGCACGAGTCCTCCAGAGAGTGCTGATGCCGGAAGCTCCTCCTCATATCGTATCTTAGTTCATTTTCTGGGTATCCAAGCTAGGCCTTGATCTTCTGCCTAGAAACAAACAGACCCTTTGCCCACACTTTGACATGCCCTCTATACCACTGTGCAGAACTCATTGGAGGTCAGCACACAGTAACTGCTTTTTTTTTTTTTTTTTTTAATTAAGAGAAAGGAATATTATCAGAAAAGAGTACCTCCATAGCTGATCATCTGACACCCTTTAAGTGATCAACATTAAGGATATTTAAAGCATGCGTTGATCTTTGATTTACCAATAGTTTTATCCTGTTAAGGAGTAATCCCCCTTTTCTTTCTTTCTTTCTTTTTTTTTTTTTAAATTTTTAATCTACACTTACCTGAAGAATACTATGTTTACTATGCTCTCCCCTATATCAGGTCCCCCCTAACAACCACATTACGGTTACTGTCCATCAGCTTAGCAAAATGTGGTAGAGTCACTACTTGTCCTCTCTGTGTTGTGCAGCCCACCCTCCCCTTTCTCCCTCCCCCCCATGCATGCTAATCTTAATACCCCCCTTCTTCTTCCCCCCCCTTATCCCTCCCTGCCCACCCATCCTCCCCAGTTCCTTTCCCTTTGGTACCTGTTAGTCCATTTTTGGGTTCTGTAATTCTGCTGCTGTTTTGTTCCTTCAGTTTTTCCTTTGTTCCTATACTCCTCAGATGAGTGAAATCATTTGGTATTTCTCTTTCTCCGCTTGGCTTATTTCACTGAGCATAATACTCTCCAGCTCCATCCATGTTGCTGCAAATGGTTGGATTTTTCCACTTCTTATGGCTGAGTAGTATTCCATTGTGTATATGTACCACATCTTCTTTATCCATTCATCTACAGATGGACATTTAGGTTGCTTCCAATTCTTGGCTATTGTAAATAGTGCTGCGATAAACATAGGAGTGCATCTGTCTTTCTCAAACTTGATTGCTGCGTTCTTAGGGTAAATTCCTAGGAGTGGAATTCCTGGGTCAAATGGTAGGTCTGTTTTGAGCATTTTGATGCACCTCCATACTGCTTTCCACAATGGTTGAACTAATTTACATTCCCACCAGCAGTGTAGGAGGGTTCCCCTTTCTCCACAGCCTCGCCAACATTTGTTGTTGTTTGTCTTTTGGATGGCAGCTATCCTTACTGGTGTGAGGTGATACCTCATTGTAGTTTTAATTTGCATTTCTCTGATAATTAGCGATGTGGAGCATCTTTTCATGTGTCTCTTGGCCATCTGTATTTCTTTTTTGGAGAACTGTCTGTTCAGTTCCTCTGCCCATTTTTTAATTGGGTTATTTGTTTTTTGTTTGTTGAGGCGTGTGAGCTCTTTATATATTCTGGACGTCAAGCCTTTATCAGATCTGTCATTTTCAAATATATTCTCCCATACTGTAGGGTTCCTTTTTGTTCTATTGATGGTGTCTTTCGCTGTACAGAAGCTTTTCAGCTTAATGTAGTCCCACTTGCTCATTTTTGCTGTTGTTTTCCTTGCCCGGGGAGATATGTTCAAGAAGAGATCACTCATGTTTATGTCTAAGAGGTTTTTGCCTATGTTTTTTTCCAAGAGTTTAATGGTTTCGTGACTTACATTCAGGTCTTTGATCCATTTTGAGTTTACCTTTGTATATGGGGTTAGACAATGGTCCAGTTTCATTCTCCTACATGTAGCTGTCCAGTTTTGCCAGCACCATCTGTTGAAGAGACTGTCATTTTGCCATTGTATGTCCATGGCTCCTTTATCAAATATTAATTGACCATATATGTTTGGGTTAATTTCTGGGGTCTCTAATCTGTTCCACTGGTCTGTGGCTCTGTTCTTGTGCCAGTACCAAATTGTCTTGATTACTATGGCTTTGTAGTAGAGCTTGAAGTTGGGGAGTGAGATCCCCCCTACTTTATTCTTCTTTTTCAGGATTGCTTTGGCTATTCGGGGTCTTTGGTGTTTCCATATGAATTTTTGAATTATTTGTTCCAATTCATTGAAGAATGTTGCTGGTAATTTGAGAGGGATTGCATCAAATTTGTATATTGCTTTCGGCAGGATGGCCATTTTGACGATATTAATTCTTCCTAGCCATGAGCATGGGATGAGTTTCCATTTATTAGTGTCCCCTTTAATTTCTCTTAAGAGTGACTTGTAGTTTTCAGAGTATAAGTCTTTCACTTCCTTGGTTAGGTTTATTCCTAGGTATTTTATTCTTTTTGATGCAATGGTGAATGGAATTGTTTTCCTGATTTCTCTTTCTATTGATTCGTTGTTAGTGTATAGGAAAGCTACAGATTTCTGTGTGTTGATTTTGTATCCTGCAACTTTGCTGTATTCCGATATCAGTTCTAGTAGTTTTGGAGTGGAGTCTTTAGGGTTTTTTATGTACAGTATCATATCATCTGCAAATAGTGACAGTTTAACTTCTTCTTTACCAATCTGGATTCCTTGTATTTCTTTGTTTTGTCTGATTGCCGTGGCTAGGACCTCCAGTACTATGTTAAATAACAGTGGGGAGAGTGGGCATCCCTGTCTGGTTCCCGATCTCAGTGGAAATGCTTTCAGCTTCTCGCTGTTCAGTATAATGCTGGCTGTGGGTTTATCATATATGGCCTTTATTATGTTGAGGTACTTGCCCTCTATTCCCATTTTGCTGAGAGTTTTTATCATGAATGGATGTTGAATTTTGTCAAATGCTTTTTCAGCATCTATGGAGATGATCATGTGGTTTTTGTCTTTCTTTTTGTTGATGTGGTGGATGATGTTGATGGATTTTCGAATGTTGTACCATCCTTGCATCCCTGGGATGAACCCCACTTGGTCATGGTGTATGATCCTTTTGATATACTGTTGAATTCTGTTTGCTAATATTTTATTGAGTATTTTTGCATCTACATTCATCAGGGATATTGGTCTGTAATTTTCTTTTTTGGTGGGGTCTTTTCCTGGTTTTGGTATTAGGGTGATGTTGGCTTCATAGAATGAGTTTGGGAGTATTCCCTCTTCTTCTATTTTGTGGAACACTTTAAGGAGAATGGGTATTATGTCTTCTCTGTGTGTCTGATAAAATTCCGAGGTAAATCCGTCCGGCCCCGGGGTTTTGTTCTTGGGTAGTTTTTTGATTACTGTTTCAATTTCTTTGCTTGTAATTGGTTTGTTTAACTTTTGTGTTTCTTCCTTGGTCAGTCTTGGAAGGTTGTATTTTTCTAGGAAGTTGTCCATTTCTTCTAGGTTTTCCAGCTTGTTGGCATATAGGTTTTCATAGTAGTCTTTAATAATTCTTTGTATTTCTGTGGAGTCTGTCGTGATTTTTCCATTCTCATTTCTGATTATGTTGATTTGTGTTGACTCTCTTTTTCTCTTAATAAGTTGGGCTAGAGGCTTATCTATTTTGTTTATTTTCTCAAAGAACCAGCTCTTGGTTTCGTTGATTTTTGCTATTGTTTTATTCTTCTCAATTTTGTTTATTTCTTCTCTGATCTTTATTATGTCCCTCCTTCTGCTGACTTTAGGCCTCATTTGTTCTTCTTTTTCCAGTTTTAATAATTGTGATGTTAGACTATTCATTTGGGATTGTTCTTCCTTCTTCAAGTGTGCCTGGATTGCTATATACTTTCCTCTTAAGACTGCTTTCGCTGCATCCCACAGAAGTTGGGGCTTAGTGTTGTTGTTGTCATTTGTTTCTATATATTCCTTGATCTCTATTTTGATTTGTTCATTGATCCATTGATTATTTAGTAGCATGTTGTTAAGCCTCCATGTGTTTGTGAGCCTTTTTGTTTTCTTTGTAGAATTTATTTCTACTTTCATACCTTTGTGGTCTGAAAAATTGGTTGGTAGAATTTCAATATTGTGGAATTTACTGAGGCTCTTTTTGTGAGCTAGTATGTAGTCTATTCTGGAGAATGTTCCATGTGCACTTGAGAAGAATGTATATCCTGTTGCTTTTGGATGTAAAGTTCTATAGATGTCTATTAGGTCCATCTGTTCTAGTGTGTTGTTCAGTGCCTGTGTGTCTTTACTTATTTTCTGCCCGGTGGATCTATCCTTTGGGGTGAGTGGTGTGTTGAAGTCTCCTACAATGAATGCATTGCAGTCTATTTCCCTCTTTAGTTCTGTTAGTATTTGCTTCACATATGCTGGTGCTCCTGTATTGGGTGCATATATATTTAGAATGGTTATATCCTCTTGTTGGACTAAGCCCTTTATCATTATGTAGTGGCCTTCTTTATCTCTTGTTACTTTCTTTGTTTTGAAGTCTATTTTGTCTGATATTAGTACTGCAACCCCTGCTTTCTTCTCACTGTTGTTTGCCTGAAATATGTTTTTCCATCCCTTGACTTTTAGTCTATGCTTATCTTTGGGTTTAAGGTGAGTTTCTTGTAAGCAGCATATAGATGGGTCTTGCTTTTTTATCCATTCTATTACTCTATGTCTTTTGATTGGTGCATTAAGTCCATTTACATTTAGGGTGACTATTGAAAGATATGTACTTATTGCCATTGCAGGCTTTAGATTCGTGGTTACCAAAGGTTCAAGGTTAGCTTCTTTAGTATCTTACTGCCTAACTTAGCTCGTTTATTGAGCTGTTATATACACTGTCTGGAGAGTCTTTTCTTCTCTCCCTTCTTATTCCTCCTCCTCCATTCTTCATATGTTGTGTGTTTTGTTCTGTGCTCTTTTTAGGGGTGCTCCCATCTAGAGCAGTCCCTGTAGGATGCCCTGTAGAGGTGGTTTGTGGGAAGCAAATTCCCTCAGCTTTTGCTTGTCTGGGAATTGTTTGATCCCACCATCATATTTAAATGATAGTCGTGCTGGATACAGTATCCTTGGTTCAAGGCCCTTCTGTTTCATTGCATTAAGTATATCATGCCATTCTCTTCTGGCCTGTAGGGTTTCTGTTGAGAAGTCTGATGTTAGCCTGATTGGTTTTCCTTTATAGGTGACCTTTTTCTCTCTAGCTGCCTTTAAAACTCTTTCCTTGTCCTTGATCTTTGCCATTTTAATTATTATGTGTCTTGGTGTTGTCCTCCTTGGATCCTTTCTGTTGGGGGTTCTGTATAATTCCATGGTCTGTTCGATTATTTCCTCCCCCAGTTTGGGGAAGTTTTCAGCAATTATTTCTTCAAAGACACTTTCTATCCCTTTTCCTCTTTCTTCCTCTTCTGGTATCCCTATAATACGAATGTTTTTCCTTTTGTATTGGTCACATATTTCTCTTAGTGTTGTTTCATTCCTGGAGATCCTTTTATCTCTCTCTATGTCAGCTTCTATACGTTCCTGTTCTCTGGCTTCTATTCCTTCAATGGCCTCTTGCATCTTATCCATTCTGCTTATAAATCCTTCCAGGGATTGTTTCACTTCTGTGATCTCTTTCCTGACATCTGTGATCTCCTTCCGGACTTCATCCCACTGCTCTTGCATTTTTCTCTGCATCTCATCCCACTGCTCTTGCATTTTTCTCTGCATCTCATCCCATTGCTCTTGCATTTTTCTCTGCATCTCTGTCAGCATGTTCATGATTTTTATTTTGAATTCTTTTTCAGGAAGACTAGTTAGGTCTGTCTCCTTCTCAGGTGTTGTCTCTGTGATCTTTGTCTGCCTGTAGTTTTGCCTTTTCATGGTGATAGAGATAGTTTGCAGAGCTGGTACAAGTGACCGCTGGAAGAGCTTCCCTTCTTGTTGGTTTGTAGCCTTTTCCTGGGAGAATAGCGACCTCTAGTGGCTTGTGCTGGGCAGCTGCGCGCAGACAGGGCTTCTGCTTCCTGCCCAGTTGCTTTGGGGTTTATCTCCGCTGTTGCTGTGGGCTTGGCCTGGCTGGGGCTGTTCCTCCAAAATGGTGGAGCCCCGTTGGAGGGGGAGCAGCCAGGAGACTATTTATCTCCGTAAGGGGCCTCTGTGCTCCCTGTTGCCCAGGGGGTTAGAGTGCCCAGAGATCCCCAGATTCCCTGCTTCTGGTCTAAGTGACCTGTCCTGCCCCTTTAAGATTTCCAAAAAGCACTCTCCAAACCAAAACAACAGCAGCAACAATGAGAGAGGGAACAGAAAGAAAGAGAAAAAAAAAGGAAAAAAAGGGGAAAAACAAGCGATTTTTTTTTTTTTTTTTTTTTTTTGTCCTCAGGTGCCGGTCCCAGGCACCGGCTCTCTGGTCCTGCTGCCCTGTCTCCCTAGCACCAGGGTCCCTGTCCTTTCAAGGCTTCCAAAAAGCACCCACCCACCGGTCCCGCAGGGAAGGAACGCTCAATATTCTTTGTCCTCAGGCACTGGTCCCACGCACCCGCTCACCAGTCCCGCCGCCCTGCCTCCCTAGCACCGGGGTCCCTGTCCCTTCAAGGCTTCCAAAAAGCACTCGGCAAAAAGAGAGAAAAAAAAGGGGAAAAACGCGCGATTTCTTCCGTCCTCAGGTGCTGGTCTCAGGCACCCACCCACCGGTCCCACAGGGAAAAATGCGGGATATTCTTTGTCCTCAGGTGCCGGTCCCAGGCACCCGCTCACCAGTCCCGCCGCCCTGCCTCCCTAGCACCGGGGTCCCTGTCCCTTTTAGGCTTCCAAAAAGCACTCACAGAAAAGAGAAAAAAAAAAGGGGAAAAACGCGCGATTTCCTCTGTCCTCAAGTGCCGGTCTCAGGCACCCGCCCACCGGTCCCGCAGGGAAAAACGGGGGATATTCTTTGTCCTCAGGCGCCGGTCCCAGCCACCCGCTCACCAGTCCCGCCACCGTGCCTCCCTAGCACTGGGGTCCCTGTCCCTTCAAGGCTTCCAAAAAGCGCTCGCCAAAAAGAGAAAAAAAAAAAAGGGGAAAAACGCGCGACCTCCTCCGTCCTCAGGCACCGGTCTCAGGCACCCGCCCCCAGGTCTCGCAGGGAGAAACGCAGGATATTCTTTGTCCTCCGGCGCCGTTCCCAGGCACCTCCTCACCGGTCCCACCACCCTGCCTCCCCAGCAACGGGGGCCCGTCCCTCTAAGGCTTCCAAAAAGCGCTCGCCAAAAAAAAAAAAAAACCGCTCCGGTTTCTCTCCACCCGCCGGGAGCCGGGGGGAGGGGCGCTCGGGTCCCGCCGGGCTGGGGCTTGTATCTTACCCCCTTCACAAGGCGCTGGGTTCTTGCAGGTGTGGATGTAGTCTGGATGTTGTCCTGTGTCCTGTGGTCTCTATTTTAGGAAGATTTTTCTTTGTTATATTTTCATAGCTCTATGTGTTTTTGGGAGGAGATTTCCACTGCTCTACTCACGCCGCCATCTTGGCTCCGCCCCTGACCATCTTTTCATGTACTAATTTACCACCCATACCTCTTCTTGGGTCCAGTATCAGGTCAAATCTATTGCCTATATTTTAGAAATTTTGTTGTTTGCATTCTTATTTATAAATTACGAGTTCTTTATGTGTTCTGGATGCAATTCCTTTATCAACTATCTTTTTTGAAAATATTTTCTCCCAGTCTGTAAGTTATTTTTCATTTTCTTAATTTCCTTAGAAGAACACAAGTTTTTAATTTTGACTGATAATCCATTTTATCTATTTTTTTCTTTTACAGTTTGTAGTTTTTGTCTTCAGTTAAGGAAGGTTGCTTAACCCAAAGTCATAAAATTTTCTCCTATGTTTTCTTTTGGAAGTTTTGTCGATTCACTTTTTATTTTTAGGTAATGTGATTAATTTTGAGTTGAATTTTATATATAGTGAAGCAAAGGTCAAGATTCTTTTTGCAAATGAATGTCCAATTGTCCCAGCACCATTTATTAAAAAGACTGTCCATTTAATTACTGTAACTTTTCTATGGAAAATCAGTTGACGATGTTGTGGGGTCTATTTCTGGACTCTACTCTATACTATTAATCTATATTCTGTCCTTAAGTCAGTGCCACACCATCTTGACTATTATACCTTCATAGAAAGATTTCAGATCAGGTTGTATAAGTACTTGTCCTCCAGCTTTGTTGTTTTTCAGTTTTTCTACAACTCTATAGATATTAAGTATTTTTGATTTTGCAGACTATTTGGTCTCTGTCACAACTTCTCAGCTCTGCAATGTCAGTATGAAAGAAGAAATAGACAATACATGAACCAGTGAGCCTGGCTGTGCTCTTAAAACTTTATTTAGAAAAATAGAGTACAGTCTAGCCTTGACATAGAGACCAGTAGTTCACTAACGCCTGATGTATGTGTTCTGCATCTGTCCCCTGCTTTTCCTTACAGTTTTTCTGTTAAAGAATCTGGGGCATTTGACCTGCATATTCTCCCATACTTTAGATTTGCCAATTGTTCACTCATGGTACATTTCAACATGAGGGAAACAGCAGGAATAGTAGTGTAACTCCGTTCAGGTTCCTGGTCCCGATTCCAATGTGTGTGTATATGTGGGAAGGGGTCTTTCTTCCTATGCATAACATGAAGCAATTCTCGAACACCAGCAGAGGGGTCGTGAACTCAACTCAATTGTGATGCTATCTGCCCAGAGACAGCACCAGATTCCCCAGGTTAAGGGCTCCCTGTCCTATAAGACTGCCCTCCATCCCCCACTGGAGACGCTGGTTGCAAGCCCCAGGCTGTTCCCTGTGTTTCTTACCTACCAGCTGCAGATTGGAGGTTCCAGTGACCTCCCTCCTAGGTTCGATTAATTTGCTAGAGGGCCTCACAGAGCTCAGGAAAATGCTTATGATACCATCAAGAATACACGTTAACAGCCAGATGAAGAGATACACAGGGCAAGATCCCAAATAAAGGAGCTTGTATCCTCATAGAGCACGGAGCCTGGCTCGGTGGCAGGTGGGGGCATTCTTCTTCCCCAAGCCTGGAATCTCTCTCCCACAGAGAAGCAGCATCCAAGAGAGGGATAAGCTCTTCTCGGGGTTTTGTGAAGGCTTCATTTCATAGTCATGATTGACTAAACTACTGGCCATTGGCTGATTTAACCTCCAGCCCCTGCCCAAAACACCCATTTCACCTTTAAGATCTGCAGTATTTTCAGGAACTGTGAATGAAGACCAAATATACCTGGGAAATATATATATTTGGTATTTCTTATGACTCATTATATTACACCCTGTCTTCTGTATCTTCTGTAGATTAGGTAGCTGGAACCAGGGCTTGGTAAGATTCAAGTTCATCATATTAGTAAGACTGTAGCTGGTCATCTGGTCTTTCATCAGGAGACAATGTAATACCTTGTTACCTCTCTTTGTATGATCTTAGTGGCTATTGATAATTAGGGCCTAGCTTTTTCTGGTGGTTTTAACCTTTATTATTGTTGTTGTTAGTGTTCTAACTCATGATTCTTGTCTACTTCCCTTGGGCTACAGCATAGATGGAATAGGCTTTCATTCATGTATTGTTCCCAGGACCTCTTAGTGCTGACTTCCCCCTTCGACTCTTGCTCAAGAATGCGTGGCAGAATCTGAGTGGATGAGAATGATGATATATTATAGGAAATACTAATTTTATATTAAAATATAACCTGCCAACTTTGATATCTTATTAAAAACAGATTTCTTGCCACCTGCTACATAACCACCCCAAGCACACTAGTCGTAAATCACTGTGCTAGACTGTGCTCTTTAGTGACTTGACTGTAGTGTTTTGTTTTGTGAACGCTCTGTGTTCCTCACAAACTTTAAATAACACTGTTATTACCAGGGAATCTGGGCAGTACACACAGCCTGAGAGCCAGAGGAGCTGGAGTTTGCTGGAGTTGTAATTTCATGTTCTTTACCAAGGCATTAAGCATGTATAACATTACAGTTATTTCCTTTATCGAAATCCCAAGTTTTAGTCTGTTGTTTGTAAAACTGGACCAAACTTTATCATTTATATAATTATCTGCAACTTAATTATAAAATATTTTCCCAGTGATGGCAATAATCTCACTATGTCCCTTAAACTTATTTTAGTTGCTACTTGATTGCTGAGTGGCAGAGTGGCATATGTATTTTCATGATTTACTCTTTTATTATTTACTTTATGGTGCATATGTATTTGCTGACTCCTTAAAAAGTAACAATCGTAAGCAGTATTTAATGTTATGTCTTGGAAATGAATTTCTGAGTGAATTTCTAAGAATGCCTAAACAGTTTTTATATCTGTTTCCTACTTATTTTCCTAGGCTTTGAACCTGGTGATTTTATTCACATAGTTTCTTGCAAGAGTGTAAGATTCCATTACACAATGAATGTGTATTTGCATGGCAGTGAGTGAGTGCATTACTCTGAGCACAACTAGTTTGTGACTGGTGTTTTCTGTGAAGCAGTTATACATAATATATGCTCATACTTAAAACACTTTGCGTATTTTTCAAGTCTTGGAAGGTCTTGTATATACTAATCCCTTGTGAAAATACTGATTTAATACTAACTGCTCATCTATAGTGGGAGAATTGAATTGGCCAAGTGCTCATATCTGATTATCTGGTGGGAAAATTATACTGAAGTATGAGGTCTTAGAACTAATGTAAAATATTTTTTAACTTACATTTTAAAATACTATATTTAATTATATATTTGGATGGTATATGCATATGGAAAGTATTCTAGATTGTTTCTTACTGAAGTGAACTTTAAGAGTCCATGTAGCAAGTTTGGTAAATGACTGGAGAGCTTATGAGTACAGATTTCCCAGACCCAGCAATGGTATAAAATCACATTAATAAGTTCATAGAGGTTAAAGAGATCTGATGAACTTAAAGATGAGACAACCAGAGAAATCCTGATGAAAGCCAGGGGCCTTTTTCAGTGCTGAGGTAGCAAATGAAATCAAATGTAGATTCAGGTAGCTTGAATAGCTTCTCTCTGGGCCACCTTGCCATTGATATTTGTTGGGTGTCTCTAATGGGAGAATTGTATTGAAACAAAATTGAATAATAGTAGTACAGGTTTCTGTAATGGTATTAGTAGTATAGGTAGTTGTAAATGGGAAAATATCTTAAGTTACTTAGACAAGGACCTATAACAAATTATGAAGAAAAAAAAGGGTTTTCCATTTTTTTAACCATTAGGTTTTTTTTTTCTTGGCAGAACCTATGTTGTCCCCCAATTTCAATGTCAGTTTAGCTTCTTTAGTAAAATATGAGAGATATGCTGAAAACTAAAACTACGTTTGCCATATTTTAAGCTTATCTGTGCTTATACATGTTATAAGTTCAATAAAAAATTGAGTGAAGTGTTTTGTACACCATGAAATACAGGAACAGTTAAGATACTGTTGTTTGAAATGATCTATAAATCTCCTTAGTTATAAAGGTTTGTAGTTTCTTCCTTAGTGATATCAATGAAGGTCCCAGAGACAGATGGTGGTGGACCACTTATGTGAGGATGGAGCCACTCCATGACCATTTTATCCTCTTCCTCCTAGAAATCAGTGGCGTTTCTTTGGATTTATGGTTATTGATAACCCCTCTAATATGGGTATCCTCAGCCATTTTATCTGAGAGAAAATTTTTCCAGTTGTTCTCTTTCCTAGCATCTTCCATTCTGAGTACTACTCTAAAAATTTGAGAAAGTCTTCAATACTCCATACATCGAAATGGCCATCTGCTAGTTTACTATCCATAAGGCTCAAAGAAGAACTGTTGTTGTTAAGTTTGAACAAGACTCTTTTTCGAAGGTTCTTGTACAAATAAGGGAATTTATACCTTAAGAGAAGTGAAAACTCATTACACATAGAATGAGTGCTACTACCAAAGTTAGGATTCCTAGCCTATGATTTTTTAAATCTGATGCTTAGTTTACTTACGCTATATCAATGTGTTTCCTACAATGTTTCAAAAAAACATGCTTTCCCTTCCTACATTGAATCAGATGGGCTACAGTTCTTTTTTCTTTGTGAATTAATGTATCTTTTAAATATAGTTTTAAAGACTGTCAATAGTAATTTTTCTTTTTTTAAAAGACATTCTTTAAAAATATTTTATTAGCTGTTTATGTGTTATCACAGCAATAGACCCAGATAATAAAAGTGAATAGACTTATTTTTTTAAATCTGTTATATTAGGGTTTTCACAGGGGGAAGAAAGAGACCCCTATTTTAAAACACATTGAAATGTGTAGGGAAAATTAAAATCTTACTTATCGTTCACACTAAATTAATATACCTCTCAGTAAAATGTATAAATGTATATAATTATACCTTTTCTTAAAGCATTAAATTAAATGAATATAAACATAATTGTAGGCTATTTAGAGGCAAACAGAAGCATGTCTTGGTTTGGGGGAAGGATAAAAAGGTCAGTTGCAGATTCCCCCAATATTTTCTAGATTACTCATTCATTTATTGGGTGCCTGTTGTGTACTGGACTCAGGGGTACAAAACATCATAGACTTGCCCCTAAGATGCTCACAGTCTAGAGCTGAGATGGACAGACATTTATATCCCATGTGGTAAATGTAAGGAGAGATGTGTACAGGCTCCTGAGGAAGACTACAGAGAGGAGGTCCAACCTTGGCTGGTGGTATAGGAGGTGGGGGAGTCTGAGAAAGCGTCCTGCAGGGCAAGTTGTTTGACATATGTGTGGGCATTCCTATGGGGTGGGGATGGATGTTCCGCACAGAAGTAATAACGTGAACAAGAGGTGAAGCCTGAGAGAGCCTGAAAGTTGCAAATGTTCTGTTTGGATGTTAGTGGTAGGCAGGTGGAGGGGGTCTGCCTGCAATTGGTCAGAAAGCCCTGCACAGGCGTGTGCATGTATGTGATGTGAGAGATGGAAATGGGAGGAGGAGAAAAAGAGGGAAGGAGAAAGAGAGAGAGAAAGAATATTGAAAAGTAACCTTCCTCTGGTAAGCAGTACATCAGGAGAGGATGAGCAGATTAAAGTGTTCAAAAATAAGAGAAAGAGGTCTTTGGGAGACTCTGACATATCCTAAAACACAGGTGGGAAAATTACTTGAATCAGAATATTAGGAATTGTAATGCTTGCTTCCATTTTCTTTAATGATACCAATTAAAGTATACAAACCTGTGAGAAAGAGGAAATGATCGGTTACTAGTGCAAGAGCATGACTTGGGGATTTGAGGAGGGTAAGTAACACTCTCCATCACTTGCCATTTCATAGCCTTCTTTGCTGAACTGCTTCAGGTTTCTGGCCATAAATGTTGAAGTGCCGTAGGGTTCAGGCCTCAGAGCTTTTCTTTGTGCTCACTCCCTAGGCAGCCTCATACGGTTCCGTAGTTTTAAGTATCATCAGTGTATTGATGACTCCAAAATGTATAACTGCACCTCAACTTCCTCCATAAACCTAAGACTCACATTTAACTGCCTAACTGGCATCTCTGCTGAGATCTAAAAGGCATCTCAAATTAATACGTACAGAAAGAACTCTTGACTTGCCCCATACATTCCTCCTGTAGTTTTTCTCCTGTCAGTAAATGGCAACTCTTCATTGTGAAGCTCAAGCTAAACCCTTAGAGTGAGTTTTTGTTAATATATAGACTTTATTTTTTTAGAACACTTTTAGATTTATAGAAAAATTAAGCAGATAGTACAGGGGTTTCCCACATAAGCCCCAGTGCAACACAGTGTTTATTGATGTTACTACAAACATCTTGTATTAATAGGGTACATTTGCTACAATTAATGAACCAATATTGGTAACATTATTATTAACTAAAGTCCATAGTCACATTAAGGTTCACTCTTTTTATCGTACACTTCTATCAGTTTTGATGAATGCATAATGTCATGTATTCACCATTACAGGCAGAACAGTTCCTGTCTGCCCTAAAAATCTCCTGTGTTCCATATATTCATCCCTTTGCCCCTACTCTGAACCATAGGCAGCCACTGCACTTCTAATATTCTCTATAGTTTTACATTTCTAGACTGCTACACAGTTGAAATAATGCATTATGTAGCTTTTTCAAGTTGACTTCTTTCACTTAGCAAAATGCATCTTCACCACCATGGTATTGTTAGTTTTTTGAGTTGTAGCTATACTTACGGGTGCATAGTAGTAGCTCGTTATTGTTTTTTTTTAATTTGCAATTTCCCCATGATGTGTGATGTTGAGCATCTTTTCATATATTTATGTGCCATCTGTATATCTTCCTTGGTGAGGTGTCTGCTTGGATCTTTTGCCCATTTTTTATGTAGGCTATGTATTGTGTTTTAAGAGCGCTTTATGTGTTTTGAATACAAGTTCTTTACCCAATATGTGTTTTGCAAATCTTTTCTCCTACTCTTTGGTTGGATTTGTCTTTTCATTCTTTTAACAGTACTTCTGCAGTACAGAAGTTTTTCATTTTAATAATGTGCACCTTAACAATTTTTTCTTTCATGCATCATGCTTTTGTTGTCTTATCATCACCAAAGCCAACGTCACCTAGATTATTCCCTGTGTTGTCTTCTCAAAGTTTTGTAGCTTTCTGTTTGACATAAAGGTCTGTGATCTATTTCGAGGTAATTTTTGTGAGAGGTGGTGAGGTATGTGTCTAGATTTTTATTTTTTGCATGTTGATATCTAGGTGTTTCAGCACCATTTGTTGACTGAACCACTTATTCAGGACCTTTTCCCATTGAATTGTTTTTGTTCCTTTGCCAAAGATCAGTTGGCTATATTTATGTGGGTCAGTTCTGGGCTACCTATTCTAGTCCATTAACTTGTTTGTCTGTTCCTTCACCAGTACCACATGGTCTTAATGGCTATAGCTTTATAGTAAGTCTTGAAAGTCAGGTAATGTCAGTCCTCTCACTTATTTCATCTTCAGTATTTTTTTTGTTGTTAATGTAAATGGTGTTGTGTTCCTTGTTTCAAATTCCAATTGTTCAGTGGTGGCAAATAGGAAAGCAATTTTGTGTATTGACTTTGTATCCTCTAACCTTGCCATAATCTCTTATTAGTTTTATTTTAGTAGAATGGCTTCACACTGGAGTGGATAGCCACACAGGCACTTCATTGTTCAATAACACTCCCCACCCCCACCCCTGCACTGGGATTGAAGCTGCCTTCATGTTTTACTAGGAAGGCATTGGCATGATTTCCAGTGAGGTGGTCTGTTATCCTATTAGTTTTAGTCCCTTCAGTTTTCATGCCTCAAAATTAATATACCAACAAATCCTTTCAGTTCTCCCTTACAAATATATCCAAAGTCTGTCCATTTCTCACCACTTCTGCTATACTACAGCCACTTGTGGAAGCCATTATCCTCTCTCCTCCTGTACTATTGCAGTCTGCAAAGTGGTCCACGTTTATTGCTACTCAATATATTATATATTTGGTTGTCATTGATTGTTTACTGCCTTCCTTCCCCACTAGAAAATGACCCCCATCAAAACAGGAACTTTGTCTATTTATTGCTATTTCCCCAGGGTCTAATCTTGTACCTAGAACTTAGTGTTAAATAGGTTTTTGTTGAGTGAATGAATGAACTGTCTTAGGCTACTCAGTTCCTGCAGCAGAAACTTGCTAAATAGTATCTTAAAGAATGTGAAGATATGCCACAAGCAACCTTCCAAGAGTTTCTGAAAAATTGGAATGTCTGCAAAATCCATCCTCTCATAAGATATGTCACTATTTCCCATACTTTACACTGTACCTGTCATATGCAACTAAGAATAGAGAACAATCACACTTCTGTAAGAAGCACTCTACCAATGCTATAAATAGCCTCCTTACCTTATACTTAAATTATTTTTCCTCCATATTCACCCACCTTTCAAGCCTTTTTTTCCTTAATGTCTTGGAAACAAGACTTATATTAATGGTGGAGTAAAGGGTTACTAGATCTAATTGAATTCCTTCTTTAGGACATTTTTAAAGATCTTCTTTGTTGCCATACTTAATCATGAAATGCTACATATTTTTGGAAGGATAGTCCATTATTATTTCCCTATAATTGAAAAATATTTCCTCTCTCCAAAAGTATATTCTTTATTGCAAGTACATTTAATGATCATTATTTTATTTGACGCCTGAAGTTGAATAATTGGTAAAATGATTTCTGTCCTTTGACTTCCCTGTATATCAGAATGTGTGTCCTCATAGCACCTCTTTTGGTATTTTGCTTCTGGTGAAACCCTTAGTTCTGGCAGCTTCTTTCAACTGACACAGCATTTTTTTCTCCACCTCACAAAAAAAATGCTTGCAGTTTATTTTAGTAGAATGGCTTCACACTAGAGTGGATAGCCACACAGGCACTTAATTGTTCAATAACACCCCTCATCTCCACCCCCGCATGGGGATTGAAGCTGCCTTCATGTTTTACTAGGAAGCCACTGGCATGATTTCCAGTGAGGTGGTCTATTTTCCTTGAGACTTTTCTTCAGGATTGAGCCTGGGAGTGAATAAGGCTTCTTTGGAAAGCCCTGGGGCACCAGTTTGATTTTGCATTGTGTTTCCGAATTGCATTATCATGTGTCATTCCATTACATCATAATGAGGCAGACCCAGGAGTTAATGTCTTTTATGGATAAGGCTACAGCATGTACCAGTTTGGCCACATTAAAGAGGGCAGAAGGAGATAGGGAATGCTTTCTGTGGGTCGAAATTAATAAGAATTTTAACCTATGATGAAGTTTTCAACAACATTTGAAGTCAAAAGTAATGTTGTCTTCAACTTTCTTGTTCTCTGTGCATATCTGCGGAGATGACTTCGTCTGTTGAAGGATTGCTACAGAAAATTGAGTGCTAAGATTTATGAAAGGCATTTAAATAGCTTGGAGGCAGGGCAGTAGTCAAATAATACCTGCACATTTTCCTCAGGCTTGTTTTTACCTTAGCGTCATTAAACTTCGGAAGCACTCTGCAGTATGCTAAGCTCTTCTCTGTTATATACATCAAATTATGTTACTTTTCATCAACAGCTATGATTACTACTGATCTATCTCTTTTTTTTAGGTGGGACTTTTTTCTTGAAATATAATGAACTTAAGAACCGGAAATTCTTATTATTAATACACAAGTTATGTTTTTCATACATGGATTTCTATCAGGTATCAACTATAAAGAATTTTATTACTTAAAATATTATTTTAGATTTGCGTGATGAAATACCTGTACAATATTTTTCAAAAGAACTGAGCTTTTAGAAAGTATACATATAAGGAAACTTAATTCTATGGTTTCTAAATTAAGATTTCAGATTGTAAGCTTGTTAGAAGTTAAGTGAGATGATAGTGTTTTAGCAGTGCTTCATTGTTCTCAGCATCTTTACAGTTGTGTGTGACTGAAAGTAGAACTTTGGAACCTTTTGTAGGTATTGTCAGAGTGAGAAAGTATGGTCTGTTGACTTAAAGGCAAAGTAGAGTTTTTACAAGATTATCAGTATCCCTTAAAGGAAACAAACAAGAAGGAGCTCCAGTGGAGAAAGACGATGGCATTACTTTAAACATGTTAAAAACAGTCTGAAAGCGATCCTGAACAAGACTATTTGTAAGACTTCCCAAGTAACAGAGACAGATAAACTATTTCATCCTCTTATTACTGAGAAGATTCATTGGTAGTTTTCCACAACATACCACCAAGTAGGGCAAACAGAGCTCTGAGGTGGGAACTTCCATTCACTGTTGACAGCAGTTTCTCTCAATTCTGAAGACAAAAGCCCCTTTACAACTCTGAGTTAATTTTCAAATGTTAGGGTTTCCCACATGGGTGTTTTGATTAAGTCTGAAAATGTTTTGCTGTTTATATTGAGGAACTCTAGAAACAAATACCAGTGAGATGGAAATTTCTATCCTAAATTTCAATATAGAGCTAGAATGCCCAGAGTTTACCTTAGGAAAAACCACATACATACACGTCTGATTTAAACAATATCATGTCTAGAGAAATAGAGATGATGTAAAGTTGTCTTAACAGTTTTTTCCCTTCCATCTGCTTCCCATCCTTGTCATACTCTTACCAGTTAGAGATGGTTTTAAAGAGACTTATTTTTAAATTGTGTGTATTGCAGTGGCTTCAGTGTGTCACTTACCATCAGTGCTGAATAGTGAGGTTTCTGCTTAATATCTATGGTTGCTTCATCTAAATATCTCTAAAATAAATCTCTGATATGAACAAGAATCTAGCTAATTGCTGTGCAATTCAACATAACTGGAAGTTATTTTTTAAGGGGAGGGGATGGATATAAACAGTACGTCCCCAATATGCAAGGTAGCAAAGCTGATACAGGAGCTGTATAATACTTGTATTCATTGATGAGTTGACATTTTGCAAAGCTTTTATATGTGCCACCTCATTAATCTTTATAGTAATAAGTAATATTATGTGTAGACATTGAGATACACTGTCTTCATATTACCACACCATTTGTTGAAAAGACTTTCTCCATTGAATTGCCTTTTGTACTATTATCAAAAACCAACTACCAGGCTTATAGCATATTAAGAAGTAACATGTGTAACAATGTTGATGTGAAGGATGGGAGAGGGAATGGGACCTCAAAGAGTAATGAACGAATGAAAAGTACCAGAAATATTAAATATGTAGGTTAATATATTTTTTATCATTTTTTCTGTTAACTTTTTAAAAGAACAAGAACAAATAAGACAATATAGGACTACATTATTGAGTTTATAATTTGCAGATGTAATATATATGACAATAATAGAACAAAGAGGGATAGAGGAGCAATGCTATATTGGAGCAGTTTCTATATTTTGTTAGAATTGAGTTACTATTACTCTCAGGTTAATTGTGATAAATTAAGATGCATATTGTAATCTGAAGAACCACCACTAAGAAACTAAAAAAGGTATAGCAAAAAAAAATAAAATAAAATGGTATACTAGAACATATCTGTTTAATACAAATGAGGTGGCAAAGAAACAGGAACACGAAAAGGCACATGATATATAGAACACAGATAGCAAAATGGCAGATATAAATCTAACAATATTAAAATTAATTAATTAATTAAATCTAAATTAATTAAAATTTCTGTTGTTATAAGTTACCTAGTTTGTGATAGCAGCCTGAATGGCCTAAGACATGCACCATTCTCTCTTTCCTTTCCTTCTGTAGTTACTTGTACACGTATGTTAGACTGATGCTGTACCAAATTCCATTTATTTTTTTTCTCTTTGTATTTCAGTTGAGTTTCTTGTGACCTGTTTTCAAATTTACTAAATCCTTTCTTATGCTGTCTAGTTTACCATTAAGTCTAGCCAATACTTAGGAAATGCATGTATTTTTAAGTCTAGAATGTATGTTTTCTTTAGTATTCCCAGTTTTCTACTTTAATTTTTCATCTTGCCACCATTTCTCTTTTATTTCTCTCAATACTCTATTTATAATGGTATTTTAGGTCCTTAGCTGTTGATCCCAGCATCTGAGTCCTTCAACAACCTTGGCTTTCCGAAGATCTTCTTATACTGACATTTTGTTCTTGATGATTAGATACATTTTGCTGGTTCTTTACATAGCTTAGAATATTTCACTATATGCAGACATTGTGAATAAATAAGAGACTGATGTTTATGCCCCTTCCTTCCCCCAAAGAGCTCATCTTTTCCTCTACCTGGCAAGTAGGGTCAGGACCTAATTTAATCAATCTAACCAGAAGTCAAGACGGTTCACAGCTGAATTGCAACTTCAGTTATTTCAATTCTCTTCTGGTTTCACATGTTTTCAGAGTAGGATCAGACCTCTCTCTTTGAGCTGAGAGCCTGTATGCTTGGTTTCCAGTCCCTTGTCCACTTAAATGCAGCAAAAGTCCTGTGAGGGAGAATTGGTGAGCTGGAGGGGTCCGTGTTCCTCCAGATCCAATCCAACATGCCCGTTCATGTGTGGCTATTACAAGAATAGATGGTTTCTTTTTGTCCCAGTGAAGTTGCTTGCCCATGACTACCTCATTCCTTTAGCCACTCTGCCAGGCTTAGCAATTGCCCTCCGAGATGGAAATGGCTTTGTCTTGGTCTCTACTTACCTGAGAAGGGCTCATTTCCCACTGGAATTTAATTATTTTAAACTTATTTTTGTGTACATCTCTTATGGCTTTAAAGAGAAATGTAATATTTTTGAGTAAATCAAGTGTTTTCTCTGTTATAGTAGGAGTGGTGGTCTTTTGAGATCTTCTACGTCCTAGTTAGAAGTAGAATGTCCTCCTACTCTTACTTTTAAATAGATAATACTGAAATAAAGTACACTGCCTTGTTGATCATGTCTTACGATTCTTATTCTTACTCACATTCTTGGTGTAGAGTAGGGGCCAGCAAACCTTTTTTTAAGGAGCCAGATAATAAGTATTTAAGGCTTTGTGGACAAAGTGGCAAAGTTGAAGTTATTACATAGATACTTCTGTGACCATTTAAAATGTACCATTTAAAGATGTAAAGACTGTTAGCTCATGGGCATAAAAAAAAACAAGTGACCGTAGTTCGCTGCTCCCTAGTATAGAGACGTGATAAAACAATTTGAATGTTTTGACGAACAAAAAGCACGCAAATATCAGATACTTCAAATAAATTAAATTCTAGAGTGTATCATCTACCACTGTATGTACAATAATAAATACCAAAAATGATGATCTTGAGCTGTCAAGACAGGTTGAACTTTTATTCAGTATAATAGCATTGCATAATAAATTTCAGAAAAATGTTTGTCAGAAATATATTTTAAAATTTATACTGGTTTCCCCTGCCATCCAAAAGTAGAAAACCCTTTGTAAGTAAAATGGCATAAAGCAAAGAGTATTCCCTGCTTTCTGAAAGTTCACATGATACCACTTTGCTTTTAGGGAGGACCTACATTGGTACCTGTTTTCGCTAACTGGAAGAAATCTAGAAAGGATTTTCGCTTTTATGAAAAAAAGTGAAGCAAAAATAGCACTCAGCATCTGTTTTGCAGTGAGCTATTAGAGAGGCAGCTTGCACCCCAAGCAGCGAGAGCGGCCTCGCCAAGTTTCTTTGCTGGAAACTACACTCAGCATCTCAGGATCAAGCTGCTGTAGCTTTGCATTGTTTGTGAGCATCTGTACTTAATTTTCTCCATTCATTTGTGCATCCATTAGCAAGATGTGTCCTAAGGTATCAAACAAGGGATACTTAATAACCTAAGAGGTTATTCTTTGGGTCTGGGAATGCTAAAAAAATTGTCCACGCAAATGGTCATTTCTTTATGCTATTTACTTTATGCTATTTTTGGCTTACAAAAGATTTCATAGGAACACCCTACTTTCAGATAGCAGGGGAAACCTGTATAACCACCACTCAAAAAGACTCATTCTCAGAAAGAAATCAAGATTTTGTCAGGTAAACAGGTTTTATCCAGTAAATGTTGCCTGACAGTTAGGCTACATTCTTACAAACTCATTCTGTTCTAGTATTATCACATGCTGTGCAAATTGAAATGATCGTGGGTAAGCAGGCTTTTGTGACTATCTGTGCAGTTATCACTCTGCAACATATTACACAGTGATTAAGTGCTATTTTAGCAAGAGCAGTTTAGTTTCAGCATTTCTAGAAGTTCATTGCTGTTTTAAATCACTTTAAAATTTCCACTGTCTACTACAGATTTTAAAAAG
The DNA here is from genome assembly GCF_040802235.1 of Manis javanica. NCBI lineage: Eukaryota > Metazoa > Chordata > Mammalia > Pholidota > Manidae > Manis > Manis javanica. The sequence continues at coordinate 91,867,017 of NC_133166.1, forward strand.
CATCATAATTATAACAAGAATATTTTAAAGCAGAGACTTTTCTTTTTAGATTCTTTATACATTCAATAACTAATAGAACAGATAAAGAGTAACCATAAGAATTTTTAGGGATAGGAAGGTAGTACTTACGGGGAAAATTATACTTTTGCTAAAGAGAGTATAGTATTGAGTTATTAGTGTATTCTGTTGTATCATGTTAATACTCTAGCAAATCTTTTTCCAATTTCTGGAGAATTGGTTAGTTTAATGAAAAAACAACTGATCATTTTTTATTTGCCTTTTTAAGAGAGCTCCGCTGGAGGTTACATTTTATGAAATTATTGAGCACATGCTTTACTGAGTAGGTATAAGAATTTTCAGTTTGTGGTAAACAAGTTAATAGTGCTTTGAAAACCTAGATACTAGATTTGCCAGATTATTTTCCACAGACAGCAAACTGAAATCCTTTATAATATTGATGCTTGATATATAATTTTACTGTTTTATTTCTCTCTGTATTTTTGTCTTAGCTTTTATTAAGTATCAATACATACTGAGAACCATAAAAATAATTCTGATATATTTATATCTAATAACTCTGCTATTTGGAAAGACCAAACAGAAATATTTAAAAAGAAACAACTACTTGCCAAAAAGATCATCATCGCAGCTCATCTTTATTAATGCTCTTTCCCCCAAAAAACCTGAAAGAACTTGATGGCAATAAAGGAATGGTTGGGTAAATTATGAGTCTGTAGGATATTATATAGCCATTTAAAGGTAGTAATTACAAACACCGTGTAGAAACATGGGGGAAATGTTTATTATGGTCTAATTTTTTTTTTTTAAAGCAAGCCTGAATACCAAATTGTTCCACTCTTAAGACACTAAATTGGAAAATGAATGCCCAGGACTCTTAGCTGATTGAGTTGCACTAACCACTATTAGTGTCTGATTATGTAGGTTCCTAAGTACAGTTTGATTTTCTCAGGTATGGTAATGAGGAGAGATGGGTGATATAAAAGAAAAGGACTGAGAGTCAGTAGGTAGACCTTGTCTGCAGGATTTTCTGGACAACTTTAAATGTTTATTTTATATTTGAGCCTTCAGACATTTCCTTAGTTAGCCTTAAGATGTAATGTTATTGCCTACCTCTTCCCCAAGATTTTACAGTATTTGATCTTATTATTAACTGAGTGACTGTAAATCCTAAATGTACTGTGACTTTATTTTCAGCATAAGGGAGATCCTGAAAGCATCTCAAAAATTGCAAGGTGATCCAGACTTGCCAATGTCTTTTACTCTGGCCATAGTGGAGTCCGATTCTACAATAGTCTACTATAAGCTTACTGATGGATTCATGCTGCCGGACCCTCAGGTCAGTTTTGAGGCAACTATCAGTAAACAGTGAGAGAAGAGGAAAACCATGATACAATTTTAAATGTGGATCAAACCATTCATAGAACTGCTGCTTCCTTTGCGATACAGAAATTCAAGAAAAAAATGACTTGATTTTCATACTTTAGAAAACTGGCTGTATTTTGTTCAAACTAATATGTTCCTAGTTGTTTTCACAAAAATAATTTGGTTTCTTTTCTCTGTGAAGAATTGCATATTTCTGCAGAGTATTTCTTGACGTATGAGGAGGCATCTAATTATTTGACAGGTGACTGAGATGGAATGTAAAGGCTTACAATGGTTTTAACCAAATGAACACTTCTCTAGGAAATGTTACAATGGTTGACATTTATATAGAAACATTCTAACAAAAAAATGTGTTATGTATGATTTCTTTACCAACTTTGTTGGCATAACTGGGGTAATTACATTAAATACCTTTCTAGTTTTGTTTTTAGATTGTATTATTTACTGGAGAAAGGGTCCGTCCTGACCTTTTTTTCCTTTTGTATTGCAGAATATTTCCCTTGGAAGATGACACCTGCCCATCCTGATGCTCACGTTATTCACACAAACTTTGATTTGAGACCCGACAGCCTGGTTCATCTTTTCTCTCAGAGATAGTCAGAGTTGACTTAGCTGGTCCCATTCCGTAAGTTTTCTCTTTGAAAAATAAAACTTTCCCACATAGAAGAATTTAATTTGTTCAAAAATACAGAGTAGTAGCTCTAGAACTTTCTTATCTAGAGACAACAGCTCAATTACAGTTGTGTACAAGTTTATGCCTAGGATGTATTCAGAGTTGGGGACCTCATGGGTTTCTTCTGTTGTCCCCCACTCCTAGCTATCTCGTTGTTCATTGCTGACACTGCTAGCTTATTGTTGAGACTGCCACCTCTTTTACTAACTCAGCCCTCTTAGTGCCTTTTGGCCACTACAGCTAGCCTCGAATGGCATTTCACATACAGTTTGACACATGAAAAGTTTTCTTCAGTCTGCTGTGTCATCCCCAGTAGAAGTAAAAGTTTTCTTTCACTTGGTTTTCACATTGCAATTACTGCTACTTTCCTCTTGGTTGACTTTAAAGCTAACCAAAAATGTGCTTATCCTGAGTATAGAATTATATGTTTAGATTAATAGGGACCAGAACCTGCAAGAGTCCTGGACCTTCCTTTCCATTCTTATTACAACCACCCTTATATGGAAGCTAGAATAATAAAAGAGAGAGAGTGAAAGACAGTATCTGCCTTAAAAGCATCTCAAGTAACCCCAGTTATTCTACTTTTGTTAACACCTCCTAATTAAGTTGCCTAAAGTATAAAAAATTATATGTACAAGTATGTTCCAAGTGGCATTACTTATAATATAACCCAAATTATAAAACACTTAAAAGCTTAAGGCAGAGGTCAGCAAACTTTTTCTGTAAGGGGCCACAAAATAAATACATTTGGCTTTGGCAGGCCATACAATCTCTCTAACAACTTCTCAACTCTGCTCTTTGTAACATAAAAACAACCAAAGACAATATGGAAACAAACAGCAGTGTTCCAATAAAACATTTACAAATTCAGGACCTTAGTTTGCCAACCCTGGTCTGTGGAAATAGTCAGTAAACATATACAGCCAATTGATGGTACTTATGTGCTCACTAGCAATTAATAATGAATATAATGAAAAACAAAATATTTAGTTAAAAAAAAGCAAAATGTTAAAACATATGAATGGGTCTGACCATGGCTGTAAGTAACACATCAAGCATGTAAAAAAACATGGAAAAATTAGTAACTATGGTTATAATAGGATAGAAGGACAGTAAGTAGATGATTCTATTTTTTAATATTTCAGTTTTTCTTTATAATGTTTGTAATGAAAAAAATGTTTTTTTAAAATGTCTTGAAATCTATATTAGTTACCTGTCATAGCAAAATAATATAAGAAACTTAGCAAGTTAAAACCGCACACACAACATCTAAAAGTTGGGTCCTTTGTAAGGATGCAGTGAAGGACTAAGCCAGGGCTTCAGTCTCATCTGAAACTTGACTGGGGAGGGGTCTGCTTCCTCACTCATGTGGCTGTTGACAGCTTTCAGTTCCCTGGGGGATGTGGGACTGAGGACCTCAGTTCCTAGCGGGCCGTTGGCAAGAGGCCGCCCTCCACTCTTTGCCACGTGGGCCTTGCCAGCACAACTGGTTGTTTCCTCAAAGCCAGCTCCCAAGGGAGACCTCATTTCAGCAAGATGGACCTCATAATCTTATGTAGTGTAAAAAATGTACATCCTTTCACCTTTGCCATATTCTGTGGTAAGAGGCAAGCCATGGCTAAGTACTTGAGAAAACAAAAATGACAATGGAGAAATGGCAAGAAGTAGGAACATTACAAAATGGTATAAAGCATTATTCTTGGTCTGTAGTAGTTCCTGACTCCTTTCCTTTGATGATACTTGAATTTCACTTGGCAACTCTGCAGACTCCCCCAACTTCCCCTGAAGGTTTGAAGATGCACTGATTCAGAACAATGGGTGTTTGTGTGACTTTAGTTGGCAATTTGCAGAACTAAGGATCCTAAAACATTTTGTGATCAATTTTTAGAGTCTGCTATTTGATTCCTTTTGAGGCTTTTCATAACAGTGCTGGAAAAATCAGTCTGCATTTTCAGAAAGAAATGTAAACCTTACTGAATGTTAGATTTGTGTCAGATCTTGTGACCAGTGGGCCCCATGGTAACTGCAGGACCAGAAGTGTCTTAGTGGGTTGACTGTGAAAGGAACTTTCTCACAGAAATCTTTAAAACTTGGTCTCAAACTCACTGTGTCCTGGAATGTTTACTCTATTTCAGAATGTTCCCTGTGTACTTGAGCAGATTTATTCTGTCCAAAGCCAGCCAGATACCTGCTAATGTGAATAATGGTCCAGAACAGTTTGGAAAGGTAGCCAACCCAGCTGTGTCTGGCTTGTTTTAGTGAACAGCTCTGTGAAGTGACTTGTGTGATTGAGTAACTTTGTAATTACATTTACATTGTCTCATTTGTTAGACTATGGACTGCTTAAGAGCAGAACAGTAACCTTTTTATTTAATATATCTATGTATCCCACCATCTTCCACAAACTGGCGTGTTCCAGGCTCTAAACGAATGTTTAGTGAATGAGTGAGTGCTGATTGTAGGCTTGTTCACTTTTTGCCTCAAGGCAAACTAAAAATCGTTTTGGACGCTAGAGGGCACTGCTAAATAAGCACAAAATTTTCATATTCGGGGTAGATAAGCTTGAGAAGTAGTGCTCTTGAAAATTTATTTTCAGTCTTGGAAATAGCGTAAATAAAAATAAAAAGTTTTATGTGCTCACACTCCCCCTTTTCTTCCTGGCATGCCTCTAAAATTACACTCTACCAACATTAAATATGTGACTTGATCCATGCCTCACTCAAAATGTACATCTATACTTAAAAATAAAACTTTGGGGCATGGGTGGGTGCTTCTTCTAGGCTATAGTTTTGTTCATATCCACATGAAATGATGCATTTCATGTTTCCCTTTCTTAGGCCTAATTTATTACACAAATTTCAGGATCAGATCACATGGCAAGAGACCCCAGCTCTGAAACACTCACTGAACTAGCTAATTACTGGTGGGGAAAGACGAAAGTCACTGCTGTCATACAGACAAACTTTTCCGTAGGAGAAGCCCTGTGTAGATGAGAGCAGGAAAGGGAGACAAGGCGTGGGATGATTTCTCTCCAGGGCTGTCTTGGTCGTTTTGGGAGTCCCTAGTCAGTGTGTTCTCTGCACTGGGGTGGCTCAGTGGAATATGAGGTGATCTGGGTCCAATGACAACAGACTAATTTATTTTGCTTCCCTTGCCTGGCCCTCTGTAGAAGAATATGTTCCTGAACACCCTAGATCTCTTGTGAAGACATGAGGACAGGGGCACTTTGAAATTTTAAGCTGTCATTCAAACAGAAAGTAACCTCAAAGTTCATGTAATCTGCATTTTCTTTTAATTGAAACAGCTTTGCCCTTTTATGTACCTGGAACCAAATGACCTAACCAGAACCTCACGGTGTGTCATCTTCCTGAGCAGTCCCATTCTGAATTCCTCTCTGAGGTCCCTTTTCCCATTGCAGCCCCCAGGAGGCCTTGCACCGCCACGGCACAGTGGTTCCTGCCAGTGCATACTTCTATACAGAAGCTCCTTATATAAAAAACATGGTGCGTATTTTACCTTGACTGTTTAGTATGCACAATAACATATCCTCTGAGCAATTCTTGCAATTTTCCCTTTTTTCCAACCAACAGCTGTTCCATACCACCACAGCTCCTGAAGCCTAATCCTCTTAATGATCTTTGAATAAGAACTGTTTGGGCTCACTAAGGAAAGAGGATAAAAAAATCACATGACTTAATAGGTGGGTGTGCTTTTAAAATGTTTAGATGATTCTGGAAAATTAAAGGCCAGTTTAACCAAAATCAAAAAGACAATGGCGTTTTAGGTTTCAGGGGATGGTGGAGATAATATTAGGGAATATTTAATTAAAGCCCGTTGATTTATTGATTTATCATCAGACATTAACTGGACTCCTTCCATGTGCTTAGATGACTATAGCAAGTACTGGGGATACAAAGATTAATGAGACACGAGCCTCGTTCTCAAGAACTCAGATAGCCAGTTACCCATATGTGACCCAACAAAGTTCCCTGGGCTGAAGTTAGACCAAGGATGTAGTCCCATAGCTCTGCCATGGCTCTGCCCTGCCCTTGTAAGATGGGCAAATAATACCTACTGTACCTTCCCAGGGTGATTATAAAGCTCAGATTCATCCAGGCACTCATCATTCACCCATCCATCCATTCATTCAATAACTCCAGTAAGTGTCAGGCATGGTGCTTGTTGCAGGGGTATGACCGTGGTTAACGCATGCACAGCCCCTACTCCTGGGGAACTTGGAGAGTTATGAAACAGACAGACAGTGAAACATTGTTAAACTGCTGTGAGTTATGGCCAAGAGGTATAAAGTCTAATAGGAATGAATGAAATAAATGGGGAACAATTCTCTTTGGGTTCCCCAGGATTGCCCTCTGCTCAAGGCGTAGTACTAGGTGCCAATGACATGGTGTCTCATGTTCTCTCATGGTTACAGGTTCCTGGCACCTTAACCCTGCTAACTCCCTGCCCTTCCGTGCCAGGGACTGACATTATTGCCCTTCAAGGCAGGGAAGGGCTTTGACCAGTAAGGACTTAATATTGTAAGGCTCAAAGGCCCCTACCAGTCGCTTGTATGTAGAGCCAACTTTAAGGTAGTTCAACGTGTCTGGAAAGAGAAGGTGGATGGCCCAGCAATCCCTCACTACCTGTCCAAGATGTGTGCTGCCCTGGCTCCGTGCTTCTCTCTCGTGTACTCTTCAGGAAGCTGTGGCTCTGTGCTTCCCTCTCTTGTACTCTTCTGGGGGTTCTGGACATGCCGCTTGAGTGGGGAGAGAGGGAGGAGGCTAAAGCTCCACTCTAGAGCTAGACAGTCTGAGTTTGAATCCTCGTTACCCTCTTTTCTTGCTGGGTGACCTTGGACAAGTTACCTAACCTCTCTGAGCCTGAGCTTCTTATTTGTCTTATGAACACTATGGGATTATTGTAAGATTATATGACTTAATATATATATGTAAAGCACTTAAATAGTAATGGCACAAAAACAGACAGTGACTGCACATAGGAACTCAAGTGTCCCTCAGTGTATTCACAATACTGGATAACCATCACCACTAACTAGTTCCAGAATTTTTCATCCCCCTGAAAGGAAATCCTGTACCTATTAAGCAGTCATCCCCCATTCTGCCCTCCCTCTAGTCCTAGGCAAACACCAGTCTCGTGTCTGTCTCTATGGATTTGCCTCCGTTGTGTATGTCATATAAGTGGTATCGTACAATATGTGGCTTTTTGTATCTGACTTCTTTCACTCAGCATAATGTTTTCAAGATTCATACATTTTACAGCATGTGTCAGTACTTTGTTTCTTTTTATGGCTGGGTAACATTGTACTGTGTGAATAGAGCCCATTTTGTTTATCCATCCATCTGTGAATGGACAGGTGTGTGTATTTTCACAGCAAGATAGCCTTTATCGTCAAGGAATGAATCTCTAAGGTGGGATTTCAGGCATAACATCAAACTGGAAGGTGAGGGAGTTGAGAGCAGAAGTCTTTCTCAGATCTATCAAGTAACAAATTAGAAATCACGTGTTCTCTGACTAGCTCTATAGGACAGCAGTAAGGACCCCAAAGGTGTCAAGGTTTCCAAACCACTTCTGCTGGGGGGCATTTGGCAGGCTTCTGGAATGGAAGCTTACAGCTCACGTTTATTTCCTCCCCACCTCATTTCAGTGGGGGAGGAGGGACGAATATGGAGGGGTCTTAAAAGAATACATAGGTTTCCATACACAGGCTGATGAAAGGAGAAACTGAGATGACTCCCCAGATAATTTAGCCCACAATTCCTATGGGCCACTGTCTGAAGCGGTCGTCCTGGATTCTCTTCATAACTTACATATGCATATCGCATTATACAACTTGTGATAATGCAACTGATTAGATCTTCTTCAAGGTAGTTAAATCAGTCCAGTTTGGAAACATTTGGATGGCCTGGGCTTTCTCGGTAAGCAAAGTACTACAGCGGTTCAGAACAAAGGCTTTAGACCTGCACTCAAATACTGCCTCCACTACCACCACCACCACTGTGAATTTAGGCAACGGATACAACCTCAGTTTCTTCACCTATAACATGGGATGGTAGCTACAATATCAAACACAGTGGATTCTCATGATCATATGTGAAGAACATAACACAGCACCTCAGGAAAGCAATTTGTAACGTATTACTAAATAAAGGTCAATATCATCGTTTTCTGAGATTTTTTGAAAGGACTGGCTAAGGACCAAGACTGGGTGGTTTGATGGTTCCATTCTAACCCATCATCTTACATGACTATGGATTTTTGTCCATTTGCTTTTCTTTTTCATTTGGGGCAGGAACAGAAAGCATCCACACAATTTTCCCTGTTGAAGACATTTTTACCTCGGTACCCACCTCAGGACATGGCAGGATGGGCCTGTCCTCTGTGGGGCAGCGGGATGTTTGGGAGGAGGATGGCGGCCCTGCTCTGAGGGCTCAGCTGAGGGGTGGGAACAAAGGGGTTTGTGACAGTGACAGGTCATACCCTGAGGTGGGTATGGCAAGATGGGCCTGTCCTCTGTGGGGCAGGGGAATGTTTGGGGGTGGGGATGGCAGCCCCGCCCTGAGGGCTTGGCTGAGGGGTGGGAACAAAGGGGTTTGTGACAGTGACAGGTCATACCCTGAGGTGGGCATGGCAGGATGGGCGTGTCCTCTGTGGGGCAGGGGGATGTTTGGGGGTGGGGATGGCGGCCCCGCCCTGAGGGCTTGACTGAGGGGCGGGAACAAAGGGGCTTGTGACAGTGACAGGTCATAAAGGGCAGCAGAGTATAAATAGGGCTGCGCAGGGGGGTTAGGCGAGGAGTTACTTCTCTCAGCTGGACTGTAGCTCACAGCATCTGCGATTTGTCAGACGCAGAGGTGAGGTACAGCAGAGCGCGAGCGCAGTGTACATCTGTACACATTGAAGAGATTCCGGCTGGCATCCAGCACCTGCTAGCATTCCCACGGCCATCACCTGACCCCCGCCCCCACCTCTGCCTCCAGGAGGCTCTGAGGCCGGGGGAGGTGGGTACTGCAGGGTGGGGTGCTGTTGAGAGACGTGCCGGGGAGCCACCTGTGCCCAGGAGCACCGCTGTTCCCTCTTGTGTCAGGGAAGGGAAAACCCAGGGACCTGCCTGCCTTGCCAGCGCTGCTTCCTGTGGTAACGGAGTCATGAACAGTGAGTCTCTGTTTCCCTCTTACACGGCCCCGAGGAGCCCCAGGCTGGGCATATTCAACACCGCCATGGGGCAACTGCAGCGACAACTGCGCCAGGGAGAATTTGACATATTCAAGTCTGTCCCCATGTTTGAGAGCGACTTTGTACAGATCAGTAAACGGGGAACACTGAGCAACATGCACGGCTGCCCCCAGATCATGACCGTGGGCATAGCAAACACCAACCCCTTTGACCCAATACCAAACGTCATGCTGGTGGCACAGCTGGTCGGTGATTGCGAAAAGCATGTGGGGTGTGACCAGGACACCGAGGGAGAAGGGGACAGAGATACAAAGGAGTTAGAGCTCACCAGGCTCCTCCCCTTAAAGCTGGTGAAGATCTCCATTCACAATCGTGACAAACTGCAGCTGCGCGTGAAGCTTATTACTGGCCGCTCCTTCTACCTGCAGCTGTGGGCCCCTCCGGACAAGCAGGAAGAGCTCTTTGGCTACTGGGAAGAGCTAATTTACCTCCTGAGGCCCCCGGTGGAAGCTTACAGTAGTACCCATGCCGTTCCAGCCGGGGACCTGTTCATGTCGGTGTTTGAGGAAATGGACAGGAGTCCCAAGGTAGCATATTTCCAAATAAGGGAAGGTCAGGAGGAGGTCAGCATTGGGAGCATCCATGCCCTGGAGGCGACTGCAGCCCTCTCTGCAGCTTCTGCCCGGGGGAAGCAGGCCCAACAGGACTTCCACAAAGGCATGACAGTCACCAAGTCTGCCTCGGAACAGCTGACCACAGCCCTAGCAGGGGCAGCCACTGAGTGGCCTGGAGGACGCAAAACCAACGCGGTTATTGCCGGTGCTGCCAACACGTGCCCTCCAGAGTGCACTGCCAGTGGGTCCGCTGTCCTCTCCCCGGAGGACAGTGTGAGGATGGCGACTGCAGGAGCAGCACCGGCCAGCAAGATCGGTGGAGGAGAAGAAACTGGAGTGTCAGCTTCTCCGACTTCCGCTCCTACCTTGCGGAGGGAGGAGGCTGGGAGGCAAGTGCACCTGCCTCCAGCCTGCACTGAGGTCCCCAACGGGTTCAGCTCTCCGGCCGGCATGGTAGCTGACAGCCACCAGAGGGCAGGCGGGGACAAGATACCCCACCAACCAGGGGACAGCACCTCAGACAGCCTGAGAGCCCTCGGAGAGGAGGAGGAAGGCTGCTGCAGCTCCGCGCACAGCAGGCATGACACCACCTGCAAGGAGGTCAGCCCTGCCCACGCCCCCACCGCTGAGGAGTCCAGAGCCTCTCACAAACCAGGTGGGACAAAAAGTGCACGTTCCTGGCCTGAGATACGCAGCAGGATCGGCTCGCTGTGGCACAACATCAAAGCCAGAGTGAGCGGCTGCGCCAAGCCACACAGAGGTGGACACTCTAGACAGGACCTGCTGGGAGACCATCACAAAGGGGACGGCCAGGGACTGGAGGCGGCTGGGAGCAGACCCTGGGCCAGAAGCCACAAGAGAGACCAGGGCTTGGGAGGGGACCAGGGCTCAGGACATACCCCTACATTTTAAATAAAAAATAAATGAGAAATACACTGAGAATGTGGCATGCTGCCTTCTGTCTGAATTTCCAGGTCAGTAGCTGTGACCTCACAGTGGATCCCCTGAGGTCATCCGGGCTGCAGCCTGAGAGCCCAGTGCCAGCCAGGGCAGCCCCCCACCTCACACCCCGCTCACCAGAGCCCACAGGACGGCTCCATCTCACCTCAACCCCTTTCGGGCTTTGTTCCTCAAGGCCTTGGCTGAGAGTCAGATTATGGCCTGGGAAGCTCCACTCCTCCACACACCATCTCCCTATTTTTAAAAACATTTCTTCCCTTGAAGGCCCATAAGTAAAGCAGGAACAGGACTCCATCCCCTTGGGCACCAGTGGGGAGGTGGAGGGGAGCAGCATCTGCTGGGAGGCAGAACTGGGAGGACTCTCATCTTGACTTAGCACTTGTGGAGATCCAGGTATACACCCCGGAGAAACACGAGAATGCTTACAGTAAAAATAATAGCAAAACACTGGTAATTGGAGGTATTTTGCCCCAGGATTTCCTTTCCCCAAACTTACAGAAGCACAGTAACTGACCCAAGGTCCCACAAGTGGTGGCAGCACTGAGATGCGAACCCGGTTTGGCTCTGGGCTCTGAACTGCTCACCACGCAGCCTCTCCGTCTGCCCACACGCTACAGAGTTACACTGCTCCTGAGGTTGAAGCCCCAGATTTTGCCCTCAAAATGAGTCTGATCCCCATTCTGGTCTGTGCTGTTTGATGGCTGCCATCAGCACCTTACACTCTGTCCAGCCATTCACTGAGGTTGCACATTGCAAAGAAAACCCATGGCTTGAGGGAGTGAGGAGGCTCGAGGCAGGCCTTCCTCACGGTGGAAACGCAGCAGGCGAGCTGGATGGGCAGGACGGCAGCATGGTTAGATCACAGTTCCATCTAATCAACAGTAATAATTACTGGGCGGATGCTGTTTAGAATGAGATGTTATAGGCATTTTTCTGTTCATGATTGCCTTTAATCCTTCAAGCAACTGAACAGGCAGCTATTAGCCTTCACTATATGGGGGAAACAGACCTAGAAAGGGTAAATAACTCCCCAGAGGGCACAGCGGGTTCACCTCTTCCTTCTGTCAGGCCCTAGCACCTCTGCTCTAGTCTGCTTGGTCACCACCCTCCTAGCCCCTAAGCCCACCTGCACAGAAATTCCTTCGTTTGCATTCTCAGGATTTTTCTTTGCTTCTGCTCCTGCCTCAGACCGTCAGTTCCTCAAAAGCCAGGGCTGCGTTTACTAGTTCCCTTTCTGGCCTCCCTTCTCCAATGCTGAGGGCCCCATGTGAAGTTCTTCATGAGGTGGGCCCTTGTCAGTTGCTCCAAGTTCATGGTTGTGGTTGCATGAGCAACTGGTGTTGCTGGAGGAAATGCAGAAATGAGGGAACAGCCAGAATCCAAACCTAAAGGAGAGATCCTCTATCACTCTCCCAAACTCCTTGCTTACATAAATATGCATAACGCATGACCTTCCTAAACACCCCAGGAAAATGCCTGCCTGTGAGTATTTAAGGCCCAAGTGAGCTATCTGGGGTGGCTTGACAAAAGCTTGTGGACTGGTGGGAAGGAAGTGCAAGCTGGGACTCTCTGCACTAGACCAGGTGAACTGCAGGAATGTGTGGCCTCGGGGAGAGAAGGTCCAAGAGGACAAAGCAATGAATATAATGAAAAACAAAATATTTAGTTAAAAAAAGCAAAATATTAAAGCATATGAATGGGTCTGACCATGGCTGTAAGTAACACATCAAGCATGTAATAAAAACATGGAAAAATTAGTAACTATGGTTATAATAGGATAGAAGGACAGTAAGTAGATGATTCTATTTTTTAATATTTCAGTTTTTCTTTATAATGTTTGTAATAAAAAAAATGTTTTTTTAAAATGTCTTGAAATCTATATTAGTTACCTGTCATAGCAAAATAATATAAGAAACTTAGCAAGTTAAAACCGCACACACAACATCTAAAAGTTGGGTCCTTTGTAAGGATGCAGTGAAGGACTAAGCCAGGGCTTCAGTCTCATCTGAAACTTGACTGGGGAGGGGTCTGCTTCCTCACTCATGTGGCTGTTGACAGCTTTCAGTTCCCTGGGGGATGTGGGACTGAGGACCTCAGTTCCTAGCGGGCCGTTGGCAAGAGGCCGCCCTCCACTCTTTGCCACGTGGGCCTTGCCAGCACAACTGGTTGTTTCCTCAAAGCCAGCTCCCAAGGGAGACCTCATTTCAGCAAGATGGACCTCATAATCTTATGTAGTGTAAAAAATGTACATCCTTTCACCTTTGCCATATTCTGTGGTAAGAGGCAAGCCATGGCTAAGTACTTGAGAAAACAAAAATGACAATGGAGAAATGGCAAGAAGTAGGAACATTACAAAATGGTCTAAAGCATTATTCTTGGTCTGTAGTAGTTCCTGACTCCTTTCCTTTGATGATACTTGAATTTCACTTGGCAACTCTGCAGACTCCCCCAACTTCCCCTGAAGGTTTGAAGATGCACTGATTCAGAACAATGGGTGTTTGTGTGACTTTAGTTGGCAATTTGCAGAACTAAGGATCCTGAAACATTTTGTGATCAATTTTTAGAGTCTGCTATTTGATTCCTTTTGAGGCTTTTCATAACAGTGCTGGAAAATCAGTCTGCATTTTCAGAAAGAAATGTAAACCTTACTGAATGTTAGATTTGTGTCAGATCTTGTGACCAGTGGGCCCCATGGTAACTGCAGGACCAGAAGTGTCTTAGTGGGTTGACTGTGAAAGGAACTTTCTCACAGAAATCTAAAACTTGGTCTCAAACTCACTGTGTCCTGGAATGTTTACTCTATTTCAGAATGTTCCCTGTGTACTTGAGCAGATTTATTCTGTCCAAAGCCAGCCAGATACCTGCTAATGTGAATAATGGTCCAGAACAGTTTGGAAAGGTAGCCAACCCAGCTGTGTCTGGCTTGTTTTAGTGAACAGCTCTGTGAAGTGACTTGTGTGATTGAGTAACTTTGTAATTACATTTACATTGTCTCATTTGTTAGACTATGGACTGCTTAAGAGCAGAACAGTAACCTTTTTATTTAATATATCTATGTATCCCACCATCTTCCACAAACTGGCGTGTTCCAGGCTCTAAACGAATGTTTAGTGAATGAGTGAGTGCTCATTGTAGGCTTGTTCACTTTTTGCCTCAAGGCAAACTAAAAATCGTTTTGGACGCTAGAGGGCACTGCTAAATAAGCACAAAATTTTCATATTCGGGGTAGATAAGCTTGAGAAGTAGTGCTCTTGAAAATTTATTTTCAGTCTTGGAAATAGCGTAAATAAAAATAAAAAGTTTTATGTGCTCACACTCCCCCTTTTCTTCCTGGCATGCCTCTAAAATTACACTCTACCAACATTAAATATGTGACTTGATCCATGCCTCACCCAAAATGTACATCTATACTTAAAAATAAAACTTTGGGGCATGGGTGGGTGCTTCTTCTAGGCTATAGTTTTGTTCATATCCACATGAAATGATGCATTTCATGTTTCCCTTTCTTAGGCCTAATTTATTACACAAATTTCAGGATCAGATCACATGGCAAGAGACCCCAGCTCTGAAACACTCACTGAACTAGCTAATTACTGGTGGGGAAAGACGAAAGTCACTGCTGTCATACAGACAAACTTTTCCGTAGGAGAAGCCCTGTGTAGATGAGAGCAGGAAAGGGAGACAAGGCGTGGGATGATTTCTCTCCAGGGCTGTCTTGGTCGTTTTGGGAGTCCCTAGTCAGTGTGTTCTCTGCACTGGGGTGGCTCAGTGGAATATGAGGTGATCTGGGTCCAATGACAACAGACTAATTTATTTTGCTTCCCTTGCCTGGCCCTCTGTAGAAGAATATGTTCCTGAACACCCTAGATCTCTTGTGAAGACATGAGGACAGGGGCACTTTGAAATTTTAAGCTGTCATTCAAACAGAAAGTAACCTCAAAGTTCATGTAATCTGCATTTTCTTTTAATTGAAACAGCTTTGCCCTTTTATGTACCTGGAACCAAATGACCTAACCAGAACCTCACGGTGTGTCATCTTCCTGAGCAGTCCCATTCTGAATTCCTCTCTGAGGTCCCTTTTCCCATTGCAGCCCCCAGGAGGCCTTGCACCGCCACGGCACAGTGGTTCCTGCCAGTGCATACTTCTATACAGAAGCTCCTTATATAAAAAACATGGTGCGTATTTTACCTTGACTGTTTAGTATGCACAATAACATATCCTCTGAGCAATTCTTGCAATTTTCCCTTTTTTCCAACCAACAGCTGTTCCATACCACCACAGCTCCTGAAGCCTAATCCTCTTAATGATCTTTGAATAAGAACTGTTTGGGCTCACTAAGGAAAGAGGATAAAAAAATCACATGACTTAATAGGTGGGTGTGCTTTTAAAATGTTTAGATGATTCTGGAAAATTAAAGGCCAGTTTAACCAAAATCAAAAAGACAATGGCGTTTCAGGTTTCAGGGGATGGTGGAGATAATATTAGGGAATATTTAATTAAAGCCCGTTGATTTATTGATTTATCATCAGACATTAACTGGACTCCTTCCATGTGCTTAGATGACTATAGCAAGTACTGGGGATACAAAGATTAATGAGACACGAGCCTCGTTCTCAAGAACTCAGATAGCCAGTTACCCATATGTGACCCAACAAAGTTCCCTGGGCTGAAGTTAGACCAAGGATGTAGTCCCATAGCTCTGCCATGGCTCTGCCCTGCCCTTGTAAGATGGGCAAATAATACCTACTGTACCTTCCCAGGGTGATTATAAAGCTCAGATTCATCCAGGCACTCATCATTCACCCATCCATCCATTCATTCAATAACTCCAGTAAGTGTCAGGCATGGTGCTTGTTGCAGGGGTATGACCGTGGTTAACGCATGCACAGCCCCTACTCCTGGGGAACTTGGAGAGTTATGAAACAGACAGACAGTGAAACATTGTTAAACTGCTGTGAGTTATGGCCAAGAGGTATAAAGTCTAATAGGAATGAATGAAATAAATGGGGAACAATTCTCTTTGGGTTCCCCAGGATTGCCCTCTGCTCAAGGCGTAGTACTAGGTGCCAATGACATGGTGTCTCATGTTCTCTCATGGTTACAGGTTCCTGGCACCTTAACCCTGCTAACTCCCTGCCCTTCCGTGCCAGGGACTGACATTATTGCCCTTCAAGGCAGGGAAGGGCTTTGACCAGTAAGGACTTAATATTGTAAGGCTCAAAGGCCCCTACCAGTCGCTTGTATGTAGAGCCAACTTTAAGGTAGTTCAACGTGTCTGGAAAGAGAAGGTGGATGGCCCAGCAATCCCTCACTACCTGTCCAAGATGTGTGCTGCCCTGGCTCCGTGCTTCTCTCTCGTGTACTCTTCAGGAAGCTGTGGCTCTGTGCTTCCCTCTCTTGTACTCTTCTGGGGGTTCTGGACATGCCGCTTGAGTGGGGAGAGAGGGAGGAGGCTAAAGCTCCACTCTAGAGCTAGACAGTCTGAGTTTGAATCCTCGTTACCCTCTTTTCTTGCTGGGTGACCTTGGACAAGTTACCTAACCTCTCTGAGCCTGAGCTTCTTATTTGTCTTATGAACACTATGGGATTATTGTAAGATTATATGACTTAATATATATATGTAAAGCACTTAAATAGTAATGGCACAAAAACAGACAGTGACTGCACATAGGAACTCAAGTGTCCCTCAGTGTATTCACAATACTGGATAACCATCACCACTAACTAGTTCCAGAATTTTTCATCCCCCTGAAAGGAAATCCTGTACCTATTAAGCAGTCATCCCCCATTCTGCCCTCCCTCTAGTCCTAGGCAAACACCAGTCTCGTGTCTGTCTCTATGGATTTGCCTCCGTTGTGTATGTCATATAAGTGGTATCGTACAATATGTGGCTTTTTGTATCTGACTTCTTTCACTCAGCATAATGTTTTCAAGATTCATACATTTTACAGCATGTGTCAGTACTTTGTTTCTTTTTATGGCTGGGTAACATTGTACTGTGTGAATAGAGCCCATTTTGTTTATCCATCCATCTGTGAATGGACAGGTGTGTGTATTTTCACAGCAAGATAGCCTTTATCGTCAAGGAATGAATCTCTAAGGTGGGATTTCAGGCATAACATCAAACTGGAAGGTGAGGGAGTTGAGAGCAGAAGTCTTTCTCAGATCTATCAAGTAACAAATTAGAAATCACGTGTTCTCTGACTAGCTCTATAGGACAGCAGTAAGGACCCCAAAGGTGTCAAGGTTTCCAAACCACTTCTGCTGGGGGGCATTTGGCAGGCTTCTGGAATGGAAGCTTACAGCTCACGTTTATTTCCTCCCCACCTCATTTCAGTGGGGGAGGAGGGACGAATATGGAGGGGTCTTAAAAGAATACATAGGTTTCCATACACAGGCTGATGAAAGGAGAAACTGAGATGACTCCCCAGATAATTTAGCCCACAATTCCTATGGGCCACTGTCTGAAGCGGTCGTCCTGGATTCTCTTCATAACTTACATATGCATATCGCATTATACAACTTGTGATAATGCAACTGATTAGATCTTCTTCAAGGTAGTTAAATCAGTCCAGTTTGGAAACATTTGGATGGCCTGGGCTTTCTCGGTAAGCAAAGTACTACAGCGGTTCAGAACAAAGGCTTTAGACCTGCACTCAAATACTGCCTCCACTACCACCACCACCACTGTGAATTTAGGCAACGGATACAACCTCAGTTTCTTCACCTATAACATGGGATGGTAGCTACAATATCAAACACAGTGGATTCTCATGATCATATGTGAAGAACATAACACAGCACCTCAGGAAAGCAATTTGTAACGTATTACTAAATAAAGGTCAATATCATCGTTTTCTGAGATTTTTTGAAAGGACTGGCTAAGGACCAAGACTGGGTGGTTTGATGGTTCCATTCTAACCCATCATCTTACATGACTATGGATTTTTGTCCATTTGCTTTTCTTTTTCATTTGGGGCAGGAACAGAAAGCATCCACACAATTTTCCCTGTTGAAGACATTTTTACCTCGGTACCCACCTCAGGACATGGCAGGATGGGCCTGTCCTCTGTGGGGCAGCGGGATGTTTGGGAGGAGGATGGCGGCCCTGCTCTGAGGGCTCAGCTGAGGGGTGGGAACAAAGGGGTTTGTGACAGTGACAGGTCATACCCTGAGGTGGGTATGGCAAGATGGGCCTGTCCTCTGTGGGGCAGGGGAATGTTTGGGGGTGGGGATGGCAGCCCCGCCCTGAGGGCTTGGCTGAGGGGTGGGAACAAAGGGGTTTGTGACAGTGACAGGTCATACCCTGAGGTGGGCATGGCAGGATGGGCGTGTCCTCTGTGGGGCAGGGGGATGTTTGGGGGTGGGGATGGCGGCCCCGCCCTGAGGGCTTGACTGAGGGGCGGGAACAAAGGGGCTTGTGACAGTGACAGGTCATAAAGGGCAGCAGAGTATAAATAGGGCTGCGCAGGGGGGTTAGGCGAGGAGTTACTTCTCTCAGCTGGACTGTAGCTCACAGCATCTGCGATTTGTCAGACGCAGAGGTGAGGTACAGCAGAGCGCGAGCACAGTGTACATCTGTACACATTGAAGAGATTCCGGCTGGCATCCAGCACCTGCTAGCATTCCCACGGCCATCACCTGACCCCCGCCCCCACCTCTGCCTCCAGGAGGCTCTGAGGCCGGGGGAGGTGGGTACTGCAGGGTGGGGTGCTGTTGAGAGACGTGCCGGGGAGCCACCTGTGCCCAGGAGCACCGCTGTTCCCTCTTGTGTCAGGGAAGGGAAAACCCAGGGACCTGCCTGCCTTGCCAGCGCTGCTTCCTGTGGTAACGGAGTCATGAACAGTGAGTCTCTGTTTCCCTCTTACACGGCCCCGAGGAGCCCCAGGCTGGGCATATTCAACACCGCCATGGGGCAACTGCAGCGACAACTGCGCCAGGGAGAATTTGACATATTCAAGTCTGTCCCCATGTTTGAGAGCGACTTTGTACAGATCAGTAAACGGGGAACACTGAGCAACATGCACGGCTGCCCCCAGATCATGACCGTGGGCATAGCAAACACCAACCCCTTTGACCCAATACCAAACGTCATGCTGGTGGCACAGCTGGTCGGTGATTGCGAAAAGCATGTGGGGTGTGACCAGGACACCGAGGGAGAAGGGGACAGAGATACAAAGGAGTTAGAGCTCACCAGGCTCCTCCCCTTAAAGCTGGTGAAGATCTCCATTCACAATCGTGACAAACTGCAGCTGCGCGTGAAGCTTATTACTGGCCGCTCCTTCTACCTGCAGCTGTGGGCCCCTCCGGACAAGCAGGAAGAGCTCTTTGGCTACTGGGAAGAGCTAATTTACCTCCTGAGGCCCCCGGTGGAAGCTTACAGTAGTACCCATGCCGTTCCAGCCGGGGACCTGTTCATGTCGGTGTTTGAGGAAATGGACAGGAGTCCCAAGGTAGCATATTTCCAAATAAGGGAAGGTCAGGAGGAGGTCAGCATTGGGAGCATCCATGCCCTGGAGGCGACTGCAGCCCTCTCTGCAGCTTCTGCCCGGGGGAAGCAGGCCCAACAGGACTTCCACAAAGGCATGACAGTCACCAAGTCTGCCTCGGAACAGCTGACCACAGCCCTAGCAGGGGCAGCCACTGAGTGGCCTGGAGGACGCAAAACCAACGCGGTTATTGCCGGTGCTGCCAACACGTGCCCTCCAGAGTGCACTGCCAGTGGGTCCGCTGTCCTCTCCCCGGAGGACAGTGTGAGGATGGCGACTGCAGGAGCAGCACCGGCCAGCAAGATCGGTGGAGGAGAAGAAACTGGAGTGTCAGCTTCTCCGACTTCCGCTCCTACCTTGCGGAGGGAGGAGGCTGGGAGGCAAGTGCACCTGCCTCCAGCCTGCACTGAGGTCCCCAACGGGTTCAGCTCTCCGGCCGGCATGGTAGCTGACAGCCACCAGAGGGCAGGCGGGGACAAGATACCCCACCAACCAGGGGACAGCACCTCAGACAGCCTGAGAGCCCTCGGAGAGGAGGAGGAAGGCTGCTGCAGCTCCGCGCACAGCAGGCATGACACCACCTGCAAGGAGGTCAGCCCTGCCCACGCCCCCACCGCTGAGGAGTCCAGAGCCTCTCACAAACCAGGTGGGACAAAAAGTGCACGTTCCTGGCCTGAGATACGCAGCAGGATCGGCTCGCTGTGGCACAACATCAAAGCCAGAGTGAGCGGCTGCGCCAAGCCACACAGAGGTGGACACTCTAGACAGGACCTGCTGGGAGACCATCACAAAGGGGACGGCCAGGGACTGGAGGCGGCTGGGAGCAGACCCTGGGCCAGAAGCCACAAGAGAGACCAGGGCTTGGGAGGGGACCAGGGCTCAGGACATACCCCTACATTTTAAATAAAAAATAAATGAGAAATACACTGAGAATGTGGCATGCTGCCTTCTGTCTGAATTTCCAGGTCAGTAGCTGTGACCTCACAGTGGATCCCCTGAGGTCATCCGGGCTGCAGCCTGAGAGCCCAGTGCCAGCCAGGGCAGCCCCCCACCTCACACCCCGCTCACCAGAGCCCACAGGACGGCTCCATCTCACCTCAACCCCTTTCGGGCTTTGTTCCTCAAGGCCTTGGCTGAGAGTCAGATTATGGCCTGGGAAGCTCCACTCCTCCACACACCATCTCCCTATTTTTAAAAACATTTCTTCCCTTGAAGGCCCATAAGTAAAGCAGGAACAGGACTCCATCCCCTTGGGCACCAGTGGGGAGGTGGAGGGGAGCAGCATCTGCTGGGAGGCAGAACTGGGAGGACTCTCATCTTGACTTAGCACTTGTGGAGATCCAGGTATACACCCCGGAGAAACACGAGAATGCTTACAGTAAAAATAATAGCAAAACACTGGTAATTGGAGGTATTTTGCCCCAGGATTTCCTTTCCCCAAACTTACAGAAGCACAGTAACTGACCCAAGGTCCCACAAGTGGTGGCAGCACTGAGATGCGAACCCGGTTTGGCTCTGGGCTCTGAACTGCTCACCACGCAGCCTCTCCGTCTGCCCACACGCTACAGAGTTACACTGCTCCTGAGGTTGAAGCCCCAGATTTTGCCCTCAAAATGAGTCTGATCCCCATTCTGGTCTGTGCTGTTTGATGGCTGCCATCAGCACCTTACACTCTGTCCAGCCATTCACTGAGGTTGCACATTGCAAAGAAAACCCATGGCTTGAGGGAGTGAGGAGGCTCGAGGCAGGCCTTCCTCACGGTGGAAACGCAGCAGGCGAGCTGGATGGGCAGGACGGCAGCATGGTTAGATCACAGTTCCATCTAATCAACAGTAATAATTACTGGGCGGATGCTGTTTAGAATGAGATGTTATAGGCATTTTTCTGTTCATGATTGCCTTTAATCCTTCAAGCAACTGAACAGGCAGCTATTAGCCTTCACTATATGGGGGAAACAGACCTAGAAAGGGTAAATAACTCCCCAGAGGGCACAGCGGGTTCACCTCTTCCTTCTGTCAGGCCCTAGCACCTCTGCTCTAGTCTGCTTGGTCACCACCCTCCTAGCCCCTAAGCCCACCTGCACAGAAATTCCTTCGTTTGCATTCTCAGGATTTTTCTTTGCTTCTGCTCCTGCCTCAGACCGTCAGTTCCTCAAAAGCCAGGGCTGCGTTTACTAGTTCCCTTTCTGGCCTCCCTTCTCCAATGCTGAGGGCCCCATGTGAAGTTCTTCATGAGGTGGGCCCTTGTCAGTTGCTCCAAGTTCATGGTTGTGGTTGCATGAGCAACTGGTGTTGCTGGAGGAAATGCAGAAATGAGGGAACAGCCAGAATCCAAACCTAAAGGAGAGATCCTCTATCACTCTCCCAAACTCCTTGCTTACATAAATATGCATAACGCATGACCTTCCTAAACACCCCAGGAAAATGCCTGCCTGTGAGTATTTAAGGCCCAAGTGAGCTATCTGGGGTGGCTTGACAAAAGCTTGTGGACTGGTGGGAAGGAAGTGCAAGCTGGGACTCTCTGCACTAGACCAGGTGAACTGCAGGAATGTGTGGCCTCGGGGAGAGAAGGTCCAAGAGGACAAAGCAATGAATATAATGAAAAACAAAATATTTAGTTAAAAAAAGCAAAATATTAAAGCATATGAATGGGTCTGACCATGGCTGTAAGTAACACATCAAGCATGTAATAAAAACATGGAAAAATTAGTAACTATGGTTATAATAGGATAGAAGGACAGTAAGTAGATGATTCTATTTTTTAATATTTCAGTTTTTCTTTATAATGTTTGTAATAAAAAAAATGTTTTTTTAAAATGTCTTGAAATCTATATTAGTTACCTGTCATAGCAAAATAATATAAGAAACTTAGCAAGTTAAAACCGCACACACAACATCTAAAAGTTGGGTCCTTTGTAAGGATGCAGTGAAGGACTAAGCCAGGGCTTCAGTCTCATCTGAAACTTGACTGGGGAGGGGTCTGCTTCCTCACTCATGTGGCTGTTGACAGCTTTCAGTTCCCTGGGGGATGTGGGACTGAGGACCTCAGTTCCTAGCGGGCCGTTGGCAAGAGGCCGCCCTCCACTCTTTGCCACGTGGGCCTTGCCAGCACAACTGGTTGTTTCCTCAAAGCCAGCTCCCAAGGGAGACCTCATTTCAGCAAGATGGACCTCATAATCTTATGTAGTGTAAAAAATGTACATCCTTTCACCTTTGCCATATTCTGTGGTAAGAGGCAAGCCATGGCTAAGTACTTGAGAAAACAAAAATGACAATGGAGAAATGGCAAGAAGTAGGAACATTACAAAATGTTATAAAGCATTATTCTTGGTCTGTAGTAGTTCCTGACTCCTTTCCTTTGATGATACTTGAATTTCACTTGGCAACTCTGCAGACTCCCCCAACTTCCCCTGAAGGTTTGAAGATGCACTGATTCAGAACAATGGGTGTTTGTGTGACTTTAGTTGGCAATTTGCAGAACTAAGGATCCTAAAACATTTTGTGATCAATTTTTAGAGTCTGCTATTTGATTCCTTTTGAGGCTTTTCATAACAGTGCTGGAAAATCAGTCTGCATTTTCAGAAAGAAATGTAAACCTTACTGAATGTTAGATTTGTGTCAGATCTTGTGACCAGTGGGCCCCATGGTAACTGCAGGACCAGAAGTGTCTTAGTGGGTTGACTGTGAAAGGAACTTTCTCACAGAAATCTAAAACTTGGTCTCAAACTCACTGTGTCCTGGAATGTTTACTCTATTTCAGAATGTTCCCTGTGTACTTGAGCAGATTTATTCTGTCCAAAGCCAGCCAGATACCTGCTAATGTGAATAATGGTCCAGAACAGTTTGGAAAGGTAGCCAACCCAGCTGTGTCTGGCTTGTTTTAGTGAACAGCTCTGTGAAGTGACTTGTGTGATTGAGTAACTTTGTAATTACATTTACATTGTCTCATTTGTTAGACTATGGACTGCTTAAGAGCAGAACAGTAACCTTTTTATTTAATATATCTATGTATCCCACCATCTTCCACAAACTGGCGTGTTCCAGGCTCTAAACGAATGTTTAGTGAATGAGTGAGTGCTCATTGTAGGCTTGTTCACTTTTTGCCTCAAGGCAAACTAAAAATCGTTTTGGACGCTAGAGGGCACTGCTAAATAAGCACAAAATTTTCATATTCGGGGTAGATAAGCTTGAGAAGTAGTGCTCTTGAAAATTTATTTTCAGTCTTGGAAATAGCGTAAATAAAAATAAAAAGTTTTATGTGCTCACACTCCCCCTTTTCTTCCTGGCATGCCTCTAAAATTACACTCTACCAACATTAAATATGTGACTTGATCCATGCCTCACCCAAAATGTACATCTATACTTAAAAATAAAACTTTGGGGCATGGGTGGGTGCTTCTTCTAGGCTATAGTTTTGTTCATATCCACATGAAATGATGCATTTCATGTTTCCCTTTCTTAGGCCTAATTTATTACACAAATTTCAGGATCAGATCACATGGCAAGAGACCCCAGCTCTGAAACACTCACTGAACTAGCTAATTACTGGTGGGGAAAGACGAAAGTCACTGCTGTCATACAGACAAACTTTTCCGTAGGAGAAGCCCTGTGTAGATGAGAGCAGGAAAGGGAGACAAGGCGTGGGATGATTTCTCTCCAGGGCTGTCTTGGTCGTTTTGGGAGTCCCTAGTCAGTGTGTTCTCTGCACTGGGGTGGCTCAGTGGAATATGAGGTGATCTGGGTCCAATGACAACAGACTAATTTATTTTGCTTCCCTTGCCTGGCCCTCTGTAGAAGAATATGTTCCTGAACACCCTAGATCTCTTGTGAAGACATGAGGACAGGGGCACTTTGAAATTTTAAGCTGTCATTCAAACAGAAAGTAACCTCAAAGTTCATGTAATCTGCATTTTCTTTTAATTGAAACAGCTTTGCCCTTTTATGTACCTGGAACCAAATGACCTAACCAGAACCTCACGGTGTGTCATCTTCCTGAGCAGTCCCATTCTGAATTCCTCTCTGAGGTCCCTTTTCCCATTGCAGCCCCCAGGAGGCCTTGCACCGCCACGGCACAGTGGTTCCTGCCAGTGCATACTTCTATACAGAAGCTCCTTATATAAAAAACATGGTGCGTATTTTACCTTGACTGTTTAGTATGCACAATAACATATCCTCTGAGCAATTCTTGCAATTTTCCCTTTTTTCCAACCAACAGCTGTTCCATACCACCACAGCTCCTGAAGCCTAATCCTCTTAATGATCTTTGAATAAGAACTGTTTGGGCTCACTAAGGAAAGAGGATAAAAAAATCACATGACTTAATAGGTGGGTGTGCTTTTAAAATGTTTAGATGATTCTGGAAAATTAAAGGCCAGTTTAACCAAAATCAAAGACAATGGCGTTTTAGGTTTCAGGGAATGGTGGAGATAATGTTAGGGAATATTTAATTAAAGCCCGTTGATTTATTGATTTATCATCTGACGTTAACTGGACTCCTTCCATGTGCTTAGATGACTATAGCAAGTACTGGGGATACAAAGATTAATGAGACACGAGCCTCATTCTCAAGAACTCATAGCCAATTACAACTCTCCTTAGTCATAACTGTCAGTGAGGAATACCTGTCTTGTGGCATATCAAGCTTATACAATTTACACGGTGTACTCAATAGTGAAGGGGTTCAATAGCTGTTTTTACATTAAACAGTTTTCAAACACACAATCATTTCATGTGTATTATTTGTCCCAAGGGACTGAACATTTGTCCCAAGGGATAGGATACAAAGAAATATTATACAATGCATCTCAAAGGCATTGTCTGGCTAGAGAGGAGAATACCTATGTAATGAGATAATTATAATAATTGTGTAGTACTTTATTCACTACAAGTGCTTCAGTACTCTTTATTTTGACTCTCACAACAGAGCTGATGTTACTTGTTATTATTAAGTATCCTCTTTTAATAGATGGAGAAATTAGGGCATCAGGTGGTTAGGCAATGGCTTCATGTGGTATCAAGTGAGTGGAAAATGAGGACTAAAACTCAGTCTCCTAACACCTGGCCCACAGTTCTTTCCAGAATGCCGTGCTGCTTCTTTCTTACACGGTGCAGAGAAGTATGTTGATGTATGTCACGGAGCCTTTGGGAACACAAAAAATATCTACTTAGTCCTAGAGGAGGTAGGAAGTGATATAGGGACCAGTTATCCTCTTGTGCTCTTGAACAGTGTATCAAAAGGCCAAGATGTTTGTGGATAATTTGGAAAGCCATATTCATAGGCAATATGGCAATATATTTATAAAGTTTTATTCCAAAGAATAAGTACATTCATGTCCATGCTGTTATGGAAGCAAACCGAAAAGAATATTTAATGTTAAATGAGAAAGAGCTCTGTTTGTTGGAGCTTAATCTTGTGCTGGCACAAAAGGAACTTTCAAATGATGATTCACTGTCAGTGAGGAAGGGTCGTGCACCCTAAATATCACTTAGATCTGCTTTCTATTGCTTGAAATCCTATTGTAATTCTGCTTAATCATGAAGCATTGGTCCAGTTTAATTTCGCAAGCATTTTTGTAGCACCCCATGGGCAAGCCACAGTGGAAAGATTTGGGGAGACTGTCAGCTTAGATATTTTATCACTAGATTCAACAGATAAAATTAATCAGTTAAATTGTTATAAGCATTTCTAAATGTTTAGTCTTAATTTCTATACTTACCTCTTTGCAGGCCAATGAAATTTTGTAGACTGACATCTGTGTGCAGGTCACACTTTGAGTAGAATGTCTCAGAGCTCAGATGAGAGGTGATGAGAGCCTAACCCCACCAGTAGCTCAGGTATGTAAGTCAGGGTGGGCTAGGTTATGATGCTGCTCATTGATAAACTCAGGAATTTCCCAGGTGAAATCTGAAACTGGCCTGCAAACACAGAGGGCAAGAGAAAACCGAAGTTTTCTTGAAGTTTCCTTCAACCTGAAGGCCACTCCAGGTTCGTAGGTGGCAGTTTAAATAATTTTTAACAAGGCAACTTATATATAAGGCTTTTCTGGGGCAGCCATGGGAAGAGTAGATCTCTGCACATGCCAGCCAGAATCTTAAAAGTTTATATGGAAGCCTTAACTGGGTTTAGTCACATATACAGTCCAGATGATCTCAACAGCACATTGCTCTCTCAAGGTGGCATCCTCGAAATGGTTCCCACTGTGGGAACGATGGGCAGAGCATACGTTCCAAGGACAGGGGAAGGAGTGAGAAGCTTCCGATTGCTGGGCTCCAGCTTATGGGTCAACCAGTAGCCACATCCTCTCAACAACTTCCTCCATCAGAGGCAGTAACAACCAGTGGGTTAGTTTAAAAAGAGTTTATTTCTTGCTCACATTAGAAGGTACATGGAGTACTTACTCTGGGCATCAGGTCCACAGAGCATGGAATGTTGTTAGTTCCAGTGACAGGTTGAAGAAAGTACTGTAGTGTTACATACTGCACAATCAGATGTTTCCACCAGAGGCAGCATGTGTCAGCCATGCCCACATTTTATTGGCCAAAGTAAGTTACATGGGTTTGTGAAGAGCATGGGCGCTTCTTTTCTGGGATGAATAATTTTTTTCTGGGATGAACCTGGAGTATTTGTGTAGATCTAGAGGGCATCATGTACTTTAGGGATGCATTAGTATGGGGTGGGGAGAGGAAGTTGGGAGGTAGACACCAGTCCTGATGGTTTCTCATAAGTCCACAATGGCACCGGCTGGACTGAGAGCCACGCTGCAGTACCTGTGTTCTGCACAAGTCCCTGCTTTGTCCTAATCCCTGGCTGCCAGGTATTTTAGTTCTGAGTCTCTCTCAGCTATTCCTTTTGAATACTTGGAGAATATTTGGCTGAACTCCACGGGCATGTGGGGGAACCCTCAGGCTATCTTAGGTCCTCTCCATCTAGATATACTTGCAAGTCAAGGTTTTCTGCTGTCTTCACAAAACCCTGGGCCAATGCCCCTAAAGGCCTGGGGTCTGCGAGGGTTTACCTGAGCCTGGTGGCAGCATCGGAAGTTGGGGTGTGGTGCTGGCCACAGGATCCCCTCATGTGGATGAGGGCATTTACCCAGTTTCTCCTGGCGTGTCTGTTGTCTCTCCTGTGCACCAGGAACAGTCAGATGTGGTCAGGGCAGAGGGACAGACGTCAGCCTCTGCTTAGAGACCCACTCAAACATCCAGCTCTTCTGCTTTTGTTCTCATCTCTCCTTGCCGATTCCTACCTAGTTTTATCTTATCTTAGGGGTAGAAAAAAACTATAACCAGTTCCAGTACTATTTTTCTTCCAAATATATTGTTTTCACCAAGATTTCAGGTTTTGGAATTCAAAAAGCAAGAGTTTGTCTCTTTTGTTCTGTAGTATAATCCCATCTCTGAGGCAGTGTGCCAAGAAAGCCTCTATGGGGAAAAGTTCACAGATAACAAGAATTACTGAGAAGAGAAACATATCATTTAGTATATCTAAATATTATCCTACTATGTTCGCAAACAGAAGGTGTTAATTATCATTAAGATGCATATTTATACTCAACAGAACTATTTAGTTTTCTGAATGTACATATTATTTTACTCATCAGATTGCATCCTACCTACTGGTAATACAGGACTTGGTGGAGAGTAGGAGCTCAATGAATGTTTGATCACACTTAGATGTTCATAAACAGGAAATCCTCCTCCAGTCCTATCCCTGCCATTCTAAGGGAAGTGCAAGGGTCAGCTGCCTCTGCCCTGTCAACCCTGGGCAGGGAGAGGAGCCCCGTGTTTCTCTATCCATGAGAATGATTCATCCCTTGCTGTATGCTCGTGTAAACATGCTGATGCTATGAGATCTGTTACATTTTGATGCTTTGCCTTAGTGATAACAAGACAGGGATTTCTAAACAAATATGTCTGCCTGGAAAGCTTAATGAATATTTTATTACACATTCTTTTCTGTGCTAGACCTGTGGATTTTTATTTATCCAACAGTTTTTAGAGGGAAATATAGACACTGCTAATGTTAGAAACAGTAATTTCCTACTCATAATTATAAAATTAGATGATGACTTCTATTGACGACTGCAGATGAGGATACTGTGGTTTTATGAATGGGTAAAAAATTGGTCACCTCTTCTGTCATCCCAAGTAAGGCCATTAGAAAATTTAGTTCCTGTAAATATAATCATGTACATGTGCTTTTCCTGGACTAGAGGTTCTCATCTTAATCCTTTAGGTGTAGATGAGTATCATTTACCCAGTTCGGGCCTTACTGTTTCACTTCTGCAGAATGACGGAGTTGGCGCAGACACGGTGAGATTCACTGTGGCATGCCTATAATGGAAAGAGCTGGCTGCATAGACCCTCCCTTTTCCTCAGCATGTTCTTCACTCTCTTCCCACCTCCATCCCTTTTTAAAGCAAAAAAAATCCTTACAATCATGGGCTTTTGTAATCCACCTTTAGAAACATGCTCCTTTGAATTTTTGAGGTTCAAAAGACTTGAAAGCAGAGCTTTGACGTCAGACCATCCAGGGTAACATGGGAGAGTTACGTGATCTCCTTCAGCCTCAGTTTCTCATTTGTAAAGTACCAGACAAAATACATCCTGCTGTTGTATTTTCCACATATGATGAAGTGTCTGTGTGGGGATCCATGAGTCTGGCACAGAACAAGCTGGCAGTGTTCCCTGTCCTTTGCCATCTCTAAGCACCTCCCACTGACGTGCAGGTTGCCACTTTGGGGGAATACATGGTAACCAGCTGAGAGTCAGGCCTCCAAGGAATGGGACCTCAATGTGCAGTAGGGTAGGAAGAGGGTGCCAGAAGAAGTGGGAGGACACCAAAGAGAAACTTTGCCCCTTAAAAATTATGTGAAGCCTAATCCTCCTGCTGCTGGTTACGCTGGTGAGGATGAGGGTAAGGGTGAGGATGAGGGTGAGAATGGCAGCAACATTTTTGGTCCCCATGTTGGGAAACACTTTGAACTCAGATGAATTGCACAGGACAACTACCAGCTTTGTAGTTGGAGGCTTACACCAACTAAGGGAAATTTCCATTGCAGAGAAGCTGTATTGGAACAATTCACTGGGACTGAAAACAACCGAGTTAAACTTAGTTCAGTACAGCACAAAAGTACATTGAAGAATGCCCTCTAAATAGAAGCTGGACTGTTTGTGGGGTTAAGTCATGGGACCTGGCATGGAGCCTTCTGTCGATGGTGGGGATTGAACCTCTTCTTGAAGGAATGAATTAGTAAAGAAACATGAAATAAATAACAACTTATATCTGAATAGCATGCTTCCTTTAAAGTAAGAGACATAGGAACTTTGTTCTGTTTTCTTCTGTATCCCCAAGGCTTAGGACAGCGTCTGATGCATGGTGGGTGTTCCATAAATATTTGCAGAAAGAAACAAATGAATACACATAAAATAATGTCAAGTGGTGATAATGCTATGAAGAAAGTACAGAAGGATAGGGGAATAGAGTGTAACAGGAAGGCAACTTCAGTCAAGGTGGTCAGAAATGGCTTTTCTCTGCAGATGACAGTGGAGCAGAGATCAGAATGCAATGAAGAAGTGAGTCATGCAAATAACTGGAGGGTTAGCCTTGCAGGCAAATGGAACGGCTAGTGCAAGTGTCCTCAGGTAAGAGAATGATGGGATATAAGATTCTACATTTCTAATCAGCTCTCAGATGATGCCAGTGCAGCTGGTCCATGAACCGCCTTTCACCAGCAAGAATTTGGACTAGAATTTGGCCATGGAGAAAGTAGCTGAAGTAACAAAATCAAGGACCTGAGAGACAAAGTCATTGCATGAGAAAAAGAGGATGAAAAATTGCATTTGCAAAATTGTCTTATCTATATAAAAAATATATGCAAACATGGGTATTAAAAATACCAGTGTTTTCCTCAAAGAAAGGTCCCATTTCAGGTGATTTAAATTCTCTTCTTTTTAGACTGTTCCAAAATTTCTACCAACTGTATTTGTCACTTACAGGCAGAAAAAAATTTTATTTTTAAAAAGTTAATTTTAAAATAGGAAATATGCTTTTAGTTAAGACACTGAGTTCAAAATATACAAAAATAATTTCTAAATTTAAAAAAATGTATATATATGGAAATTGACAGGTTTGTTAGGAAAGTCTTCACAGAGGGGATGATTTTGAACTAAATCTTGACATCTAAGTAGATGAAATATAAGCTTGAGCTCTTCTCTTTTCTTGTCTTCGGGTATAAGTAGGGAAGGTATGTAGGGCATGGATGCCGTATTAGTTATTACACTACAGCATATGTTAAAGGGACTGCTGTATACATAAAGTCAGTCAAGGGCTACACAAAAAGTGCAGAGTATAATATTCAATATTTAAAGTGTGGTGGAAGAAGAAGAAAAATACTTTTAGATTGTGTTTGAAATCGAGCCATCATCCTCTTAATATACAGCAGGCATCAACTTACATAGTCAAGAAGCTATCCTTGAACCTTAGAGAAACCACAAACCTAAACCCTGTAAGAGATACATAAAAAATTAAAAAGGAGGAATCCAATCACAACACTAAAGAAAGCCATCAAATAATAAGAGTATAAGAGAGGATGAAAGGAACAGAGAGGAGCAATAAAAACAACCAGAAAGCAATGAATAAAATGGCAATAAGTACATACCTATCAATTACTTTAAATGTAAATGGACCGAATGCACCAATCAAAAGACATAGAGTAGCAGAATGGATAAAGAAACAAGACCCATCTGTACACTGCCTACAAGAGACTAATTTCAGACCCAAAAGTGAAGGGATGGCAAAAGATTTCATGCAAATAATAGGGAGAAAAAAAGCAGGAGTAGCAGTACTTATATCAGACTAAATAGATTTGAAAACAAAACAGTACCAAGAGACAATGAAGAACATCACAAAATGATAAAGGGGTCAGTCCCACACGAGGATATAACCATTGTAAATACATATGCACCCAACATAGGTGCACCTAAATATGTAAAATAAGTAGTAACAGAATTAGAGGAGGAGATAGAATGCAACACCTTCATTTTAGGAGACTTTAACACACCACTCACATCAATGGGTACATCAGTTAGACAGAGAAAAGTAAGGAAACAGAGACACTGAACAATATATTATATCAGATGAACTTAACAGAAATCTACAGAACACTCCACCTAAAAGCAGCAGGACACACAATTTTCTCAAGTGTACATGGAACATTCTCCAGAATAGATCACATACTAGGCCACAAAAAGAGTCTCAATAAATTCAAAAATATTAAAATTGTATCAAGTAGCTTCTCAGACCACAATGGTATAAACTAGAAATAAATTACACAAAGAATAAAGAAAGCCTACACACACATGGAGGCTAAACAACATGCTTCTAAATAATCAATCGATCATTGAAGAAATTAATACAGAAATCAAACAATACATGGAGGCAAATAAAAACAAAAATTCAACAGTCCAAAATTTGTGGGATACCACGAAAGCAGTACTAAGAGGGGAGTACATAGCAATACAGGCCTACCTCAAGAAACAAGAACAATTACAAATATACAGTCTAAATTCACAATTAAAGAAACTAGAAAAAGAACAAATGAAACCCTAAGTTAGTAAAAGGTGGAAAATCATAAAGAATAAAGCAGAAGTAAATAAAAAAGAATGAAACAATAGAAGAAATCAATGAAACAAAGAGCTGTTTCTTCAAAAAAATAAACAAAATAGATAAACCCTTAACCAGACTTAGAAAGAGAGAGAGTACACAAATAAACAAAATCAGAAATGAAAAAGGAATACCCCCAACAGATACCACAAGACTACAAAGACTCTGCACTGAGGACAGGGATCCAGCTTCAGCTGAGATGGGACACTTAATTTGCTTTGCTTTACCATTGTTCTGTAGGTCTGTCACTCCCTCAGTGACATTTTGGAGAGGGGTAGCTGAAGTTTAGGACATGATTTACGTACTTCTAGGATCCTTGGGTAAATACCATCTAAACATCATAATTATTTCTAAGTTAAGTCTTCCATAGACATGCCATGCTCATTCAGGCCTCAGGGTCTTTGCACATATTGTTTCAACTAGGAATGTCATTCTCCGCCTAATACCTCTTTGGCTGGTCAGATACTTACTTTCAAAATCCAGCTTAAGTCATTGTCCCCAATTCTTTCCACCCACCATCTCAAAGCAGATCTGTGTATTTCTTGCTACACAGTATAAACGAAGAGAAAGGTGCTTGAGTGTCATACACACACACATCCCAACCTGCCACTTACTATGTGACTTATTATGTGACTATCCTCTCTCTAACTATATATACATTATATACATTTAGAGATTAATCTAATACATATTAAAAAAATTTTAAACACTGATGATAATTCCTATTTTTTAGGGTCATTAAATTATCTCATTATTATATGAGATAACACATTAACACATACTGCATTGCCTCAGCAGTAGGATGGTGGGCTCAGACACTGATAGGGAAGGCTGGAACAATGGAGACATGTGGAAGTGTTGGCAAAGCTTGGTAAATCTGTTGCTGGTGAGAACTTGAAAGGCAGGCCAAATACCTGACAAGATTTTATCTCCAGGGAAGAGGTTAGTTGTCACTTGTTGTGTTTAGCAAGGTATAGCAAGCAGAGATATGTTCAATCGAGAATTGTTTTCTTTTGTGAACAGAAATGAAAGGGACTAGATAAGAGTCCAGAAATTTGATGCTTCACAGGACTGGAAAAGAAAACTAGTTATTGACCAACCAGTAGAAGGTACCCCTGAGAAGACTTTGAGCAACAGAGATCTATTTAAACATCTCAGTTTAGTAGATGTTATGCTAGCTCCCATACAGAATATAAAACAACTCGGGACTCTTCTCTACATCGTTTGTAATTTACTAAAAAAGATAAGGCTTGTACAAATAACTAAAGTGGAAGACAGTGATCAAAGCATGTTGCTATAAATAATGGAAAAATTACAGCCAATTGAGTGAGCCCAGAGTAAAGGTTCTCAAGGGGAAAGAGGGGTGTGGGCCTTGGCTACCCACCAAGCCCTCAACCCCTTGAATGAATGAACCTCAGTTGTCTTTCAAACTCAGTGTTTATCTTTTTTAAATACCAGGGTTCCAATTTGGTCTGTGGAATAGTAGCATTGTGGGGATCCCTCAGGCCAGCCAATATCTTTCTTATTGACATCCTTCCCTGACTTTACAAGTAGTTCAGGCTGAGACCAGCATAGATTCCCCATTGAAAGCCTCATTTCGATAGAGGTAGAAAAGGACACTTCTCTCCCTATCTTTCTTCCACCTCCTTGAGAGTATGAGATGCCCCAGACCTTAAAGCACAGTGCAGTTATTTGCAGAGATTTCTCATTTGTATTGTCTCCTGTTTTTAAAAATACTCATTCTTGGGCAAAGAATGGGAACTTGCAGCTTCTTATTGTTTCCTGGCATGAGCTTAGTACTTTTTAGCTTGTTTTTATTGCCTTTTTGGCTGCAAAGAGCATTTGTCTAAATATAGAACGGTACAACACTATGGACAGGACTGAAATATAGTAACATTTTCTTTCCAATCAATTCCCTTGCATTTTCTAGTGAACACTAGGTGCTGTTCTTTTCTCAGAGTGGCAAGAGTGGGCAGCAGAAAGAAAAGATATTGAATTTTGGAGCTTTCCAAAGCGGAAGGCCGTCCCTGCAAGGCCTTCTGAGGTAGCAAGTCTGGGGCAGTCAGTGCTCTGAACACCAGCCCTCCTGTGACCTTGGGCGAACCACACAACTAGAGGTAGGGCAGTGTAGTGGAAGGGCACAGCCTTCGGCAGACCCAGACTGGACCTCCTGCCTTGCCACTTATTTCAGGGTTACTCAAACTCACATGCAGAATGAGTGGTACTAATAAAACCTATTTTAGGGTTCTTACATGGGTTACATGAGATAAATACATGTAAATTATACAGCACATTTTCAAGAAATTGTAGTTAATATTTCTTGAAGGCTGGTATTTTACAAGCATTAATGTTTCAAATGTGAACATTTCTTTAATTTTGTTTCTAGGAGAAATCTTTTACGTAAATTTACTTATGATATTAATAAAAAGTAGCTCTCACCTA
Source organism: Manis javanica (assembly GCF_040802235.1). NCBI lineage: Eukaryota > Metazoa > Chordata > Mammalia > Pholidota > Manidae > Manis > Manis javanica. The sequence continues at coordinate 91,901,457 of NC_133166.1, forward strand.
CCTTATGAATCAGGTGCAAGGTCCTTTTTATCTTCATTCACTCTCATAAGAGGGTTTCTTTCCGGAGGAAGTGCTGTGTAGTGGTTACAGCAACGGCTCTGTTGCTTGTCTATGAAGCTTGAATTCTGCTGTTTGATCTTGACCAAGTTGCTTAACTTTTCTGTGACACAATACTTTATCTACATTTCCAAAATGAGACTTTTCATGAGCTTTATCCCACTTAGTATAAATCTTGCAATTTTTGGTGGAGAAATACTCCACCAATAACTTTGACAGGACTCCCTGACAGGTTTCTGCAATATATGCTACATGCACTTTGCTATCTTCATTAAATCTAAGCTCTGAATTCCAAAACTCATCTGATTTCAAGGGTTTTGGGTAAGAAAGCTGTGATGCACTGTTACTGAGTTATGTTGACTGACTTTACCTTCACATAACCTTCTTGAAACCTTAAGCTATTTTGGTCATCCTTGGTGTAACCCCTTGAGGGAGCAGTTATTATCCCATTTTACAGATAAAGACAGTAAGGCACAGACAAGTTATATAGCTCATAGTTCATATGTGGTAAAGTGGGAATCCAGACAAGGCATTTCTAATTCCAAATCCCATGCATTCCACTGAAACAGATTAATTCCAGGGCCCTGTACATGCCCCTGCAGAATCAACCCAATTAAAATTCTAATCAGAGACATTTGGGTCTATAGTTAAGGAGACACCCTCAGTGGGAGCTGCTGTGTCCAGACATCTCCACAAGCAGACCAACTCTGGTCTGGTGTGGGCTCTTTACCCTCTTTCCTTGGCCAAGCAGAGGAGGGGTGGGGTGCTGGTAGGGCACCCCTCAGGGGGCTTCCACCCATATGGCAAGATGAGAGAGTCAGTCCTACACACTGTCCACCTGTACTCCTCTGCCCATTTCTCCGATTGCAACCCGGTTTCAGTTTGGGCCTCTCCAGAAGCTAGACACTGAGAAAAGGATTTTAGTGCAAGTTGTTGAGTTGCAAAACACAGAAAACACCGTTTGCCATTTGGCAGTGGAGAAGTAACCCAGGGAAGGGAAGGGAATGTAGCCAATAATAGATGTGTTATTATGTGATTTTCCACAGTGAGTGACTGAAACCTCATGTGGTAATGTGAGGTCATAGGGTAAAACATAGGCCTCAGAATAATCCCACCCAGGGGATGAGATTGCTGGGGTATTTGTACCCCATCTCTGGAGAGTCATTGGTTGAAAGCTACTTCCAGGGATGTCCTTGGCAGTAATCAGAAGCAGCATGGCCTTCCTCATTCTGCAATGTGAGGTCTAAGGTATATGAGTGAAGCATTGACAGGGTCTGTTACATACCCTTTAGCGCAGTTCTGTGTAGTTAATAGCAGCAGCTTTATTTGTGAAAAGCCCGGTATGGATGATGTCTCACTCACCATGAGTTTAATGTCCATTGACAGACCTGCCTCTTCTCAAAAAATTCCCACCATGCAGCCTGCCATGATGCCTGAAATTTGTGCCAAAAGTCATCAGTCTCCAGAGGCCACCAATAAAATGTCAGTATATTACCCAGGAGAAGTAACAAATGAGCTATGACCTTCCTTCCCTAGCTGAGACACGTGTCTCAAGGGAATGGGACTTGGAACAAAGATATTTTAATGAAAGAAATATCAAGAAAGTTCTGGACAAGGCTGAGGGTAAAGGAAGGATAAAAAGGGGTGAGTCACCACTCATGGAGATGCTAGGTAACTTGACATACTAGCTGCCCATTGGAAATGTACATGAAGGAGGTGGCTTCAGAGAAGGAGGGACCCAAAGGGACATCTTGTTTCACAATTTTATCCAGATCAGGGATAAAGGAAGGATTACTTCATTTGCCACAGCTGAGACTGGGAGCTCCTAGAAAACAGTGACCCTGTCTTCTTGTCTTTTTTCTGTTAATAACCTGACATTTATACCAGTGAGCTCTCTTAGTCTCTACTTCTTCTATTGAGAAAAAAAGTAACACCACCTCCAACTACTTACATATTGGCAGTGAGACTTCGGGCACATTACTCAACACTCAGTTTACTCAGCAATTAAAAAGTAGATTATGCACCTGACTTCCTGAGCTTTTAGCGAGGACTCAGGTTGTTATGAACTGAATGTCTCGCCCCCAAATTCATATGTTGAATCTCTAACCACCAGTGTGACTGTATTTAGAGTTAAGGCCATTATGAGGTCATCAAGTTAGAGTGAGGTCACAGCGCAGAGTCTTAGTCTGACATAGGACAAGATCTCTCTGTCTTCTCATGTGCACAGAGGAAAAGCTGTGTGAAGACATAGGGAGAAAGTGGACATCTGCAGGCCAGGACAAAGGCCTCTCCAGAAGACAAGCTTTCTGGCACCTTGCTCTTGGTCTTCTAGCCTCTAAAATTGTGATAAAATTAATTTCTGTTGTTTAAGCCACCCAAGCTGTGGATTTTGTTATGGAAACCCTAGCAGACTAATACAAAGCTCTTCAGATAAAGGGCTTATACAACTGACCCAAGGTAGAAATTCAAAAGTGTAGCTATTGCCATTATTATTGCTTTTAATAAAATACCTGCCTTTCTAGGAGAGAAAGAGAATTCTGGAAACCCTGGTACCAAACAGTCTGAAAATCCACTTGAAGTTTCTGACAAGAACTTGAGGACATCAGAAAGAAAGCACACCACACTCACTGAAATTTTCCAGTCCTATTTCTGTATACAAGTCCTAATGATTTGTGTCAAATAATATGACTGCAGCTTTCCTCGGAGGAACTTAATGTCCTCATGCCAACTACATAACCATTAGACAAATGTTTGCATCCAAGGATGAGCAAGAGAATATCTGAGGTGGCTGAGTGCCTGAGGCCAGGGCCATGCAAAGAGGGGCACTAATAAAATACAGTAATTGTATTTGTACCACTCTCTCTGTAGTCTAGGCTGTGAAGTCTGGAAGTAGACCAGACTGGTCAGTTTTAGGAATAACAGGGTTGAACTTAGAGTACAAGACAGAATTTTACTTCAAGGTGGCCTTAAGTAATGGCTGTTCCATCTCTTTCAGACGTACGGCTTACTCTGACTCATGGGCACATCAGGAAGAGGGGCCTCCCGAAATTCCATTCGTTCACCAAAACCCTGAGGTCTGATTTCATGCTGTTTACATCCCTCGGGACACCTCCCCGTCAGGCCCCTCCAGGTGCACTGCTGGGCCGCAATCCACCCACGGACAGATGGAGGAGATGGCAGAAGAGGCCTATCAAGCAATTCCGGTTATTTTTGTCTTCATTTTCAATCCAAGTGAGTGCATTGGAGATGGGACGAAAATCTGTTTGGGAAAACAGAACCATCTGGGATCACTGGTCAGCGTTCTGAATAGTATACAAAGAAGAAAAGAAAATGTGCTGACTTCGGATAAATGGGAAAATGGTTACTTGGCTTAATTGCAACCAGTTGAGAGGGTTCTTTTGTCTGCTTTTTTCCCTCAAGTTTTTCTTCAAATCAGTGTTATGCAACTGTCCCCAGAGACTCCAGAAAGCTCAGCTGAAATGTCTGTTGTCCTTTGCTGCTACTGCCTCTCCACCCACCCTGGCTTCACAGAGCAGGGTGTTGTAGCCAGTAGGGTTCCTATGCATTTATTTCTGTTACAGGTAGATGAGGTGCTCAAAGGTGAATCATTAAACCCACTTCTTTTTGTATTTCTCAGATGCTAAGTATTTGTTCTCTGATTCAACATATTCATTAAATCCAAATGTTTACTCAACACCCACCATGTGCCAGGCCCTCTTGAAGGCGCTGGGAATGCTAAGGCAAATGAGACACAGATCTGCCTTCAAAGAGCTCCAGTTTATTGGGAGAGCAGAGAAATATTACTAACACATGGCTGCAGAGGAGGACAGAGCATGGAGAAAGGCTTTGAAGAGAGTACCAAACGATATGGAGGTGACCTTCCATGAGGGAGAACAAGAGAGAGGAGCATGAGTGAGAGGGAACATGTAATGGAGAAAAAGCAGCAGCCAGCTGGGTGTTTGTTTGAAAGAAATCAGTCTCTTTGATGTACGGCTGGCTGACGGCTCCTGGTGTGTTGGTGTAAATCGCAGACAACTTTATCTTGGAAGTAACCAACTTTACCAGGAAGTAACCTCAGTAGGTGGAAGCCTGAATCAGAAGAACCGTTCTAACCTTGAGAGATGTGAGAAAGGTAATCATTTGGCCAAGCAAAGAAGGAAGAAAGAAAAGAGGGAGGGAATCACCTGTAGACTAAAGAAATTATCATGCATGAATCCATCTGCCTCCATTCCATAAGCCCAACCCCTCTTCCCATAAGGAGTTGAGAAACTGGTCCACCTGAGATTCTCTTTAACATGAGCAATTGTTATTATATATCTTTATACACTCTCTTTGGCATAAGAGATGCATTATTATACATCTAATAAATATCAAATTCAGTGTTTCCCTTCTTTCTCAGAAGACTGAGGAATGGACTGACTTTACACTAAACCAATGAGAAGTGCACTGACTTAGGAAAAGTGATGACAATATAACATCTTTTATTACATAGGGTGATATTATGATGGATAAAATTAAATATATATTATTATGTGGTTTTAGCATAATAGTTAATTAGCATGTAGCTTTGGAATTATAATATTGGTAGCTAAAATCTGTTATAAATAAGTCAGAATGCTACTCAGATTGTATCACTCTAACGATAGGTTTCTAGAAAGGTGTCCTAGCATATGCCTAGACAAATGTAGTACCTCTCCTGAGGAGCAGGGAGGTGAGGGGTAGGAGAAAAATCTAGTAGCAACTAAGAGCTCAACTTAAGGATTGCTGTAAGATTTTCAACATGAATTGGAGCCAGTAGTAAAGCTTGTGTAATGGCCAACATTTAAGGAGGAAGAAGGTGCAGCAGGAAAGGAAACTTTGCAAGCACTGTCAACCCCTCCAGAGCTGCATTCCCCTGATTTTCTCTCTTTTTTTCCCCATTAGTTCATTGAGTTTAACTAATGAGATTTAGTGTTTTTTTTATTATCTGCATAGCTATTTTGTACTTATCTGGAGACCCAGATAGTGGTGGTAAAGAAGTTCTCCCAAATTTGATTAGTCCAGAAATCACATGGCTGAAATCAGGTTTTACCACCTCAGAATTTCAACATAAATCTTTGCATCCTAAGTACCCAGAGTAGATGCTCAACATGTTCATTGTTGCATAAACAGGCTTCCTTGCTATGCCTAGTTTTATCACTAAAAAACCTATTTCTTGAACAAACATTTTTTAATTGCCTACCCCATGCAGGTGGTGTGTCAGGCACTAGGCAAGAGACACATGACCTTGTCTTCCTGGAGCATGTTGCCCAAAAGGAGAGAGAGCAATTAAATAAAAAATTATAAGAAATTATGATAACATTACAATATGGTGAGAGGGGTGCTGATGGAGTCAATACCAGGGGGACCACATCTGCTGGCGAGGTGGATCAAGTGATGTTTCCCGGGATAAGTTAGAGTTCTCAGCTCTAATGGGATTTATAATCCATTTGGAGAAAACGTCACACATGCAAGATTAAAAAACAGCATGATGTAAGATACTCTAGGTTCAGTATTAGATCATTAATTATAGATGGTAGAAAGGGTGAAATCAGAAGGCAGAAGTAGGCACAGAAATTTTTCAGGAGAAAGGGGCCGTGATTGTCCTAGAAAAATGGGTAAAACAGTAGCATAGAATAAAGGTAGAAAAACAGGAGATTGGCACACATTGGGGGAGTGATTCCTGCCTAGATGCATGGTGGCAGGAAATAGAGAAGCTGAATTATGTTAGACCTGCAGAGACAGGAGAAATAAAAATGTAAGCATAGTCATCGTTAGTTATTATTTTTAATAATGTGATCAAAGCTACTGCCTGTCAAGTCCCAGTCTGGGTTTGGTGCTGGGCAAGAAATGTGTGGCAATCTGCCTGCAATCCGTCTTCTCACTTGACCAGGGGGAAGCCCATGGGAAAGAAAGAATGATAACTCAATCAATCTTCCTGTAAATATGCTAACATGGGACCTCCAGGTGAACACACTATGATATTTGCTAGCACAGGGTCCTTATCTATGAAGAGCTCTTATAAGGAGGTACCTGGTCTGCCTGAATTGCCTATCTGTAAAAAATCTGGAATCCATAGATGTACTGAGCATGGGTCCCCAGGAAAACGTGAGGTAAGCTATGTAACCATCTGAGTATAATATGATGATACCCCATGATGACTCTTCTGTGTAGGTGGTGTGGCCACAGATACGGCTCAAAGGATTTTCTGTGTTAATCCGGGCAAGAGAACAGCGTGATGTGGCATGGAAGGACCTGGCGGGCTGCACCAGTCCCAGGCCACGCACTGCCTTACCTGAGCCTTGTGATTGCTTGTTTCATTGAAGTTAGTAGGAAAGCTTGATCCTGTGTAGGATCTCTATTCTTATGAGTCTGCTTTAATAACCTGGTCCTTCGTGTTTTCTTAGGTACTTTATACATAATGTCTGACATCAACCCTATAAGGCAGGTGCTCAGAAACATTACTTTGTCCGATATCTCACAGTAAGGAAGCAGCAGGCTCCAACTTTAAACCCAGATCTGACTCCACAGCTTGAGCTCTTCCCACTGGTCTATGTTGTTTGAGTTCTTATTAAACTTGAGCAAAACAAAACACGTCACAGGGCCCTAGGAAGGTCCTCAAGGACCTCAGGAAGCCCCACAAGCCCCTTGAGAGCCATTTCCCCAAAGTAAAGGCTTAATGGGAAAAGTCTTTCTGGTCTAAAACCTGATTCACTTGAGACCCAAAAGGTAATGTTTGTGTCACATTTTCCATGGAAATTCATTTTCACCAGAGGCCAACACTTGTATTTGCACTGGGGCTCTGCAGCTCATGGAGGGTTTGTGTGCTGTCAGGGGACTAATGCTGCATTCTTGGAGTGCTGAGAGAATAGCCAGAGGACTCTGCCCTTGGTCAGATTCAGAGGATATGAAAGGAAGGTCCTAATTCCATTTTTAGCCCTGAAGCAAACTGGGCCTTGTGGGACAGCTCGCTAATCCCTGATGGGTTGGATCAGCTATAGTTCACATGGACTTCAGTTTCTGAGGACGTTTGCATGCATTCATTCACAATTCTAGTTTGTGGTATTTGGGTTTATTTATTTATTTATTTATTTGGTCCTTTGCCAAACATTTGGATCTGCTTCTTATTCCTTTTTTTAAAAAACTAGTTTGTGAACGTGGGAAAGGGGGTGGGCCATTCCATTTCTTCTTTTTTGGAAAAGTAAGTGGGTTGATTCTAGTGGCCTCAGGTGGAGTCCCATTCTTAGGGGACAGCTGCGTAGGGCAGCAGCACCTTGGTTCCTGTTAAAAGCACCACAGGACTCTCATAGCTGGGATGTGACAGATTGCCCCATGCCTGGACCTTTCTCTCAGAGCTGCCAGCACTGTTAGTGGACATACGGAGCTGTCTTCTCTTCTTTGGCTTTGTCTCTTTAATCACTTTGGTGGTAGCTATCAAACCACAATCTAACAAAAGTGCTTAATAAATATAATAAATAAATTGCAATACCCCCAGAAAAAAAATGTTCACTTTTATAGATAGAAGAGCACCAGCATCTTTATTTCAATAATCAAGGCAGACCTACACAGACCTGGTATCTGTCGATGGCAATATGTTGAAGGAAACTTTGCCTTGGGTCTTTCCAAGAAAAGCAAAGGCTTGGTTGAGGATTACTGAAGCCCATAATGCTGAGCTGAGGGAAAGCACATAGCACACCACAGTGCTATGGTGTAGACTGTAGGGTTCTCTTTTTCTGGATTCCACGGGTCCTCTTAGCCTACACTATTAGTTTCCCACTCTGGTCTCTACTGGGTTATTACTTTTGTTTCTGGACCCTTAACCATCTTTAGAGCCCTTAGTCTTTGTTTATGCTCTTATCCAGTGTTCCCTTTACAAACAACTTTCTTAATTACAAAGGAGAATTTGATTGTTTCCAATGCATAGTTATTTACATTATTTGCCGCTTATGCTAATGGCCCTGTGTCTTTCCAAACCCAGCACTAGATGTTCTTTTTATCTTGGTGCCCTGCTCTTTATACCCTTTCTTTTGCCTGCTATGTAATGAAAACTGATGAACACCCTTTCTTTTTAAGAGAAGAGGAAACTTCAGCTGAATATGGATTCCCTGCCATGTGCCCTAGGGCTGTCTTTTTAACACCATAGTCCATTGGAATCATCTTGGCTATAAGTAAACCGACTAGTGAGCTAATAGTGGCTTATAAAAGAAGGTATCTCCCTTCTGAAGGTGATTCATACAGTAACAAGATGGTCAGGATCCAGATTGACCTGCCTGTCATTCTTTAGTCTTTCCCCTATGGATGCAAGATAGCCATACCAACCTGGAACATTATGTCTTCACTCACATCTAAAGGAAGACAGAAGAAGTTCATTCCATTAGAGTTTGCTCCCTCTTTTTTTAAATAGAGAGGGAAACTTTCCCAAAAATATACCTTCTAGCAGATTTCCCCTTAGTACAATGGGCCAGGTTAGGGGCACATGCATATCCTCCATCTACAGTGAAGTTGAAAAAGTGAATACCTGGTAGTGGAAGTGAACTTTTATGCAAGAGAAAGGGCAACACCTGTTGGGTAGCCAACCAGTGTTACGACTAATGCTTGTGTTCCCCCAAAAATTCATATGTTCAAACCCTACCCACCAATGTAATGGTATTAGGAGATAGGACTCTGGGAAGGGATTAGTAATGGACGAGGCCATGAGGATGGAGCCCTCGTGAATGGGATTTTGCCCTTAGGAAAGTCATGAGAAAGCTTCATTCCTCTCTCTGCTCTTTTCACCACGTGAGGCTACAAGGAGAAGCCCGCATCCCGGCAGAGGACCTGACCGTGCTGGCACGCTGGCCTCAGACTTCTCCTCCAGAGCTGTGAGAAATACATTTCTGTTGTTCTTAAGCCAAGCAGGCTGTGATATTCTGTTATAGCAACCCCAACAAACTAAGAAAACCACAGCCATTAAATATGCTTCCTGAGTGCAGCAGCCCTGGGATGGGTTATATTTAATCACTCACACTGCTGCTGCGTGAGCCACACATTGTCATTAAAGTAGAGACCTCAAAAGTTCAATGTAAACCCATTCTTTCTCCTCTAGGAACACAATGCTGCCTACTTCAGTTTTTTTTAAACTGTGGTAAAATATGCATACCTGAAATTTACCATTTTAACCATTGTAAGTGTATAGCTTAGTGGCATTAAGTGCATTCACCTTCGTATCACTGCCATCCTTCTCCAGAACAATTTCATCTCCCATGCCCATTTGAGAATGAATTGCCATTTCCCCACCCTCGAGGTAACCTGCATTCTACTTTCTGTCTCTTTGAATCTGGCTCCTGTAGGCACCTCATGTAAGTAGAATCATATATTTGTCCTTCAAGCTTATTTTCAAGATATTTCATAGCCCCTGTTGCAATGCCTTTCCTGCCCCTCCTGTACTCTCTTCCTCTCAAACCCCTTTCATCCTTCAAGGCTCAACAAGATTTTCTATTTCAGTCCCTGGGGTCTCTCCCTGTTCTGGACTCAGCATGCTCAGAGTACTGGACTCCCACACTCACTTGGTCCTTACATAAACTGTCTCAGCTCAGATCTTGAGTTATTTTCCTGTATTAACTATCATTCCATGAGCAATCATCTTGTCTCTTCAACTAAATCACCATGGAGTGCAGAGACTGTGTGTACCTCACTTCTCTCTCTAATCTCCACAACCCAAGCCTTCTAAACAATACTCACTCTGCGAGTACTTGTCAAATTCCCTACTCCCTTTAGGAAAGCTGTAGAAACCAGCTGTGTGATCAAGAAGTTCTGCCTTAAGTCTGATCATGTTCTCTTGAGTTGAAACTTAAGCAGGATCAAGGACATTTGTTTTATTTATGTATTATTTATTTTGATTTTTTAAATTGAAATATAGTTGATACACAATATTGAAGTCCTTTTTTTTTTAAATTTGATCTTCCCTGAGATGCAGAACAAATGTCTGATGTCATCTTTAAACCTTTATCTACACTTGAGGAAAGCTAATATAGCACCCTTATCTTCTGCTTTTCCAGGCTAAGCCAAGATGGTGAAGCTGACCACTGTGTTTATACAACACCTTGTCCTGAGAAACCCATAACATTTCTCTCCCATTAAGATCAGTTCTTTTTAGTAACTAAAAGTCAACAAAAGTTTTGCAGTTTGGGAAAGAATTCTTCATGTATAGAAGATGTCATAGTTGGGAAGTCCTGAACCTCTGGTAAGCCTTTATTTTTTATAAAAAATCCATTACCTGGCCATGGTTTAATATTTACTAAAACCCTGAGGCTATCACACACATGCACACCTGACACCCTTTATGTGGGCTTGATCACACTATGCACATTATTAGATCATCTCTAAAATCAGCACAGGAGCTTACCAGAAGACAATCTAAAATATTCAAGGATTGTAATAAAATATTAGACATAACAACATCTGGATGTGGCTTAGTCTCTTGAGTATTACAATTCAATGACTAAAAAGGTTTTAGCAACCAGGATTTTCTAATGATGAAAACTGCTCTTATGTAATTTATATTAGCAAATTTAACTGAAGTAGTTCTATTCTAACTGAATCCTATTCTAACGAGAACAATGGTGATTATAGATTGACTCCAACCCAATTTTTCTTCCCCAGCTTATAATGAAAAACATGGGAATCAAAACACTGTGGGGAGCATGAAGGACCTGGAGCTGTGTAATTTTGGTAAAAGCATCCACTTCCCTTCTCAGAAGATTGGTCTGCAGTCATTCGGGCACAGATGTGAGGGAGATTAATCTTAAATATCCTGGAATATCAAGGAAATCTATCTGAGTCTCAGAAAGTTTGTGAGCTGGTTCTATGGGTTAATTAATATTTGGTTTGCTGCGCTGGCTTGTTGTGGGGCTTAAGAGGAACCTGTTCTTCCTCTGAAGAACCATGGATGTAACAAACTGGTTGGCAGAATGGAAAGTCACACCAGGGCACCTGGGCGGTTGGGGGAAACCTGTGTGGAACTATTTCATGAGCTTTCTCTTTGGTTTGATTGTGTTTCTAAAGGTTTGGGAAAAGTCAGGAAATGTTAGGCCTGCTTCAGATTGGTTTATAAAACACTCACATAGTGGCATAAAATGTTTAATGGAGAAATCTTATATAATTTTATGTACAATAGTTTTGACACCAGTCCTAAACATGAAAGTTGGAAAGAGCTAGAAAGTAACACAGCAGAGGCCTTTCCCAAGTCAGAAGAAAGAGCATGCTGGGACACATGGCATTTAGAAATGAATTATTTGATCCTTGAGTTTTGGTTAACCACAAAGGAAAGTTTGTGGGAATGAAAAAGAAAAAAACCTCTTCTCTTTTAAAAAAGGGGCAGCAGGGACATTTAGAGGAGGTTGAAAATAAGAATGTTAAGAAAAATAACATTTTATTTTTTGATAAAAGCAAGTAGACTGTTGTTTTTTAGTCCATTTAGAAGTTCTAGAAGCAATGCAGTCTCCCTGGGGAACTGCAGACAGGCCAGGGACTTTCATAACATTCATATATTTAGTCACTCATTTATTCATTAATGATCTGTCCATAATCATTTATTAGAAACCTGTTATCTCTCAGGCACTGGAGGTACAATGATGAATGAGAAGTTCTTCATGTGGAGGAATTCCAGTGTGCTGGAGGGAGGTATGCATAAATAGATGGTTAGGGTAAACATAGTAAGTGTTAAATTAGACTTTATAACAGGTAGCTGTGGGCACACAGAAAAAAACCCTGAGTTGTCCACATTTGCTGGGAAAGGTTTCACAGAAAGTGATATTTGCAGAGAGTTTTGAAGAATGAATGAGAGTTCATCAGTTTAAGAGGTTAAGAAAGAAAATCCCACTGAGGGAAGGACCTGGGCAAAAGCACTGAGGTATGACCAGGTGTGCAGACACCTGGGAACAGCAGTAAGGTGTTGTGATAGAATGCCAGCAGAAGGTGCAGGAGAGGTGAGGAGGAAGAGCAGAAGCTGAAACCGTGGTGGGTGAACAGGCTGCCTGCCCTCCACTGAGCCTGTGAGACCCAAGTGGGGGCCAGGCCAGGGCCAGAAGGCCCCCATGCAAGCCATGGCTCCAGGCCCTCCTGCCAGCACACATGACAATTTGTGGCAGTTATGTGTGCTGTGTTAAAGTGATTAGAATTTGTGGAGGAGGGTGCATAAGCTATTTTAGCGATTGGTCAGGGAAATCCCCTCTGAGAGGTGACAAGCTGAGAGTTGGATGATGAGAAGTTATGTGGATTAAGAAAAACAAAAACAAAACCTAAAATAAAAACTAGAACAATCATTGATGAAGGAAAGCAATATAATCCATAATGAAGACACTTAGAGCAAGAAGAGACCTGCACCATTGGGACCTGCAGATACACTGCATGGTATTTTTGTGGAAAAAAAATGAGCCCCTCATTTCCTCTTTCTAGGAAGGAAGCTGGAACCCAGAGAGGTAAAGACACTTACTTAAGGCAACACAGCTACTTAATCATATAATTGGGAACAGACTCAATTTCCTAACTCCCAGCTCCACTCCCTACTGGATAAATCTGTCTTAGCATCATGAACCTCATTTTCCTTTTGGCAAAAAGGGTTACTGTGACAAATGAAAAATGTAAATAGACTATTTAAAAATGGTAGCTATTTTTATTATATGTTTTGTTTTAATCTTACAGTGTAATTTATAGTCAATTATGTTATTCATAATAATTGTTATGATTTTAGTAATATGATTTTAGTATAATATTTAGTAACTTAATAATACAAAAAACATGAGAAAGGCAGTGAGCATTCAACTCCTAATTGTTTTAAGTAACTGTCTGGGGTGAATCTCAGCCGCGGTCCAATGCAGTCAGTATCAGGTGTCACCGACCATTTGCCTAGAGGTGGCTGTCAGAATTACAGACGCTGTCAGGGAAGAAGCAACGGGCCTCTACGCTGCTGGCCTTGCAACCCCACCTTGAGAAGTGGTGCCAAGTATCACAGTGCTAAGAGAGAAAAAGGAGACTGTGATTTTCCCCATAGAAACAGCTGTCATTAAGCTCTTAGTGGGATGCTTTGTAGACAGGACAGGGGCTGGAAAGAAGATGAAGGCTTTACCAGGATGTGAAAGTTGAAATGATGAAAAGGGAGCACGGAAAGCATATGGCTCAGGAAAGGGTTTTCTGCCTTCTGAACAAGGCCTTCCTCTGGGTGCTTACCTATTTACATCATATTCCCTCCCCTACCACACCACCTCTGCTCTTTAAGCTTATATTTTTGTAAATATTCAAGTAGGACAAACAATATGATAAATAAGGTCATAATCATAAATAAGGCCATATCATAAGTTCCCAGAGTGATAGTGTTGAAATATGCATGTTGGCTTTCCTTGACTTCAGGTCATTTGACTTACTTGACCTCACCTTTGGGGTTCAGCCAAGACCTAGCCCATGCTTTCTCCCTTATGTTGCCTTGCATCTGAGTTCAGTGACTGTGAAACCACTGTGCAATTACCATTAACCCGCAGTTTGATATGACTGTTGCATGATCGTCTGAATAACACTGGCAATGAGGCATTAAGCAAGTGCAGGTTGCATGTGAAGTAGTGACTGAGAGCCATGCCTGAGGCTCACTGCCCACTGCCTCGGTGCTCCAGTCCACCTGGTCAGCACCAGGACCCTGCCCCCATCATTCCTGAGCAGGAGAGGCCCATCAGGGTAATAAATTAATGCCTCTGCATCTTCCACCCCTCCAGCGCCCTCAGCGTGCCTTACAGGGGACACAGCGCCCTATTAGGATCCACAGAGGAAGAGGGGCCACATTCTTAGCCTGAATCTAGCAGGCCTGGATTCGAGACCTCTCTATACCACTTAGTTCAGCTTGGGCCAATTATTTAATTTTTCTGAACTCCATTTCTTCAAATGTGAAACAAATCATGTCTATGTTTATGCACCCTTTTCATCATTTCAACTTTCACATCGTGGTAAAGCCTTCATCATCTTTTCAGCTGCTAAGAATAAAAAAGTTTATTATTGTATATGAAAACGTTTTGATAAATAGCACTGCTCAAATGAGCACAAGGTATTATTCAATAGTCTACATGGAATTTTTGTGGGAAAAAAATAAAACCTAGTAAGAACTCAATTATATTCACATTACTTCATTCATCCACCCAACTTCATTCACTCAACAAAGTTTTATGAGACAACCAGTCTAGGCCAAGCCTGTGTAGATATACAATCATGAACAGACCAGGTATCATTTCTCATGGAACTTACAGTCTATTTAGGGGAGAGGGACACTGCAAATTAATAATCATGCAAATACACTGATAATTACCAGGGTGCTAGGTGCCATGAAGGAAAAAGTGCATGCTGCCATGAGTGACCATAACAGAGGCAGGTCATACACTTCGTCGTGCTGACTGGTGGCATGAGCCTTCCAGGCAGCAGGAAGTGGACAGGGGAAGGTCTTGAGATAGGAGAGAACTTGGCACGTTCAAGGATCCGAGAAGCTAGTACAGCTGAACGCAGGAAAGAGGCGGATTGTGTCGCCACATTTGGGCAGGCACAGTCAGAGTCACAGACAACTGCAAGGCTGGGAGAGCTGGGAGGTGTGGGGCTAGTGGAGGAAGTATAACTAGAAGCTGCAGAACTGAGAGGATGGGCCTGCTAGGAGATGTGGTAATAAGTGTTCCAGTTCAGTTGAGATAAGACAAATTCACAAAGATTCTAATCTCTTAGGCTCGGAGGGTTTTTTTATAGCAGTGTTCAGCATTTAGATACAGACATATGAATTAATTTTGACCCTGTTAGTTGTGAGTTTCCACTTTGTATTGTTCTATATAAACATTTCTACATGTTTGTAGTGCATGAACTTATTTTTATTAACTGCCTAGTATTCCATCGTGATCTCCATTATGATATTTTTGACCCTTCTACACACTGGTGTGGTTTTAATTCTTTATAGTTTTTTCCTTAAAAATAGTGCTGCTGGGAATATTTTTGTTTTCCTCTGAGTTACTTCCTTGGGTCGCATTCCCCTCCTGGGTCACTTCTGTGCATGTCAGATGGCCTCTGTGCTGCTCACAGTCTGCTGTTGTGCCATGCTTTATTTATCAGGATGTGAGCAAATTCCCATGGTGCCAGCTGCCTCAGTGGGGTTGGAGCAGGAGGAGCAGTGGAAGCAGGAAGAGGGTCATCCCCGTTAGAAGTCCAGAGAATGCAGGCTGTTGTGTCAGCCCTTTAGAAGGTTACCTCTGTCACAGGTTTGTTTCGCACTCCCAAACTGCCTGGCCCTTAGCCTGACAGGTAGCTCATTCCCCTCCCTCACTCTGTGATCTCCCCCAAGGGACTTCCTGCTGAGTGTTATATGTGGAACCAAAAAGAGTAAGGTAGTGGCAAGAATTGAATTGTTGGGGAAGGGATGTGAGAAGAGGCATAAAATCTCTCTGGCTGTTATGAACTAAAAGTTATAATTATGTCATCTAAGGAAAATAGTTCCCTGAGTGTCAACATTTTTATTTATTCTTTTATTTAATATTTCTTTCTGAATTTCTAGATGTTGTTTAGAAATTGGTTAGGGACCGACTCACCAAATCCAGCAGATGTCAGGGAAATTCATCCAACAAATATCTTTTCCTTGCCTGGTCATAGTTCACCCACTTATCTGATCCATTGTATCTCTTAAGCATTTATTTTTAACACTGACCAAAAAGTTAATGGAACAAAGCAGAGGAATTGAACTCATTTGATCTGGAACAATGGTAGACTTTAAGTTCAGTTCTCTAGGGAAAAATTCTATTCCCTCTATGAAACATTATCTCATAACAATAATTAGTCTAAAGTTCTTAAAAACTGGCAAGTCCCAAGGGGTTTCTCTATTTTATCAAAGCAAAAAAAAAAAAAATGAGGAACATAATAACCATTTTGTCCTCTTACCCAAAGAGGGTATGTAAGGAGAGAAAACAGAATCTCAGGCATTTTGATGTGAACCGTCATTGCTGACTGTCAACAATGCCTAGAGTTAGTTAACAATCATGGCAGTGATAGGGAAAGTAACCCCATGGAGTGGTCACTGTATGCCAGGCACAGTGCTTGACATTTTATCCTATCTCACTCCCATGAGGTGAGGTTTCTCAAGGTCACATAGCTAGTAGGCGATGGACTCAAGATTCAAAGCGTGATCCCAAAGCTAGTGCTCTTCACCTCCTCTGTACCCTGGAGCTATAGCGGCAGGAGGCAGTGTCGGGTAGCAGGACAAGCACATGCCAAAGGTCGGAGCATGGAGAAGCTCTGGGCGTGGTAGCCTCTAATCTGTTAGGTGAATTTAGGTAAGTCACACAACCGCCTTCAAGTTCCTTTTCCTGTAAAGAAGAAAGGACTTCTGTTTTTCTAACTCCTATTGTGCAGGCATGCTACATAACAGCTGTGAAAGCTCTTTGACAACCAACCATAAAGTCTTATAGGAATAGAAGGACTTACTATTTTGTATTGGGATTGCTATTAGTATGTGGCAAGATTCTCATACTTAAAATACAAGATGTGCAATAGCTGCTCTGGAATAAGATTGCCCAGAGGGGTCAAATTTGAATGTCACATTCAGTGGGGTTGTGGTTCAAAATGAATACTCTGATACATTGACATGCCAGAGAATCAGTTAATTCACAGTCAGAAGGCAGCAGGAATCATGTATGTTGTGTATATGACTTGATTGATGTGGTGACAGATTTATTCAAAGCACTACCAGGCTCCCTAAACAGAGCTCCTTCTAGGAAAACTGATGGGTGTAGGAGGCTCCCTCCAGTGATGCAGGCTGGGAACTGAGCATAACATCATGTGGGAGATTTCTAGAAAAAGTCTGAGGGGTGGTACAGGAATCAGGTATTCTTCAGGGGGATTTTGTTGATACTGTCCTGACCCAGGCCCCACCATGCCTTGAGCAATCAGCACATCTCAGGTCTTGGGTTTCTAGATGATGGAATACATTTTATAGCTGATCCAGACAGCAGGACATGGAATTCAAGGCAGAAATTTCATCCTTACTTCATATAAACCCAATGGACTAGTAGATCTTAAAGTCCAGGGAGACTAAAATCTCTTAGAAAATTTATTCAAAAGTAGATGTTTGGACTCCATTCTCAGAAGTCACTATTCCATTGGTCTAGGGTGGGACCCAGGACTTTGCATTCAACCAAACTCTTAAGTGACTTTGATGCAGATAATGAACAATTTCCATTTCACAGGGAAAAAATATAGGAGGTGACATATGGCCTCAGAGTGGAAAGATAAGAAGGAGCCTCTCAAGGGGGGCGCTCTGCCCATTCAGAGATAGCAGAAGTTGCCCATGTGCACACCCTGAGTGAGAGGTACCATGATAAAAATTTTAAACCTAACATTTATTGAACACTTACAATGAACCACTCTTCCATACATAAATTATTATAATATAAAATAATGTATATAAATTAACTTATTTAATCTTCACCATGATCCCAAGAGACATAGAAAATATTTTCTCTTCTTTACAAATAGGGTAACAGAGATACAGATTACCTAAGATGCTGGCACCTGTGATACCATGTCCTGGTTTCATAGTCAAATGTAAAAATGTTAACATCCCAGAAGAACTCTCTAGGAAAGGGACGGAGTGCTCAAATTCCATCCAGAGGGAGAGCCATTGCTCCCACAACTCTAGCAATATAGCTGGATTCTAATACTAAAAATTCATGCTAGCCTTGTAACTTAGGGCAGGGATGGAGCTTGGGGGAAGTTGCCCACCCTAGAATCCATTTCGCAGGGTTCAGACATTGAGATGGGACAATGAAGCTCCAATAGTTCATAAGGCCCAGCCTCTAATGCAGAAGTTCCCCTTGTGCACACCAAGCAATTCAGTGACATCTGCTGGGTGTTCTACAATTCAACTCAAGCCTGACGCTGCCCATTCAGAGATAGCATCAGATTCCAAAGGGTAAGGTCTCAGTCCCACAAGACTACCCTATACTTTGGAGACCAATTGCAAAGGCATGTTGTCAGCTATTCTGACTGGTGGGCTTATAAATGAGAGATTCCCATGACTCCCTCCTTGGGTTTGATTAATTTGCTAGAGCAGCTCACAGGACTCTGGAAACCAGTTTACTCACTAAGTTACTGGTTTATTTCAAACAATAAATATTAACTAAGGTCCTATTCTTTTTCAGACATTGAGCAAACAAATATGACATCTCTTATTAGAGACACTAGGTACTGCTTACTGTTAGATACAGACAAGTGAACAAATGTATCAACTAAACAATTACAAACTGTGAAACATGTTATGACTTGAACTTCTGAGATTTATGATCTCAGGAGTTATCTTGGCAAGAAGGAGCACTACTTGTAGATATTGGGGTCAGAGAAGGTTTTTTTGAGGAGGTGACATATGGCCTCAGAGTGGAAAGATAAGAAGGAGCTAGTGCTGCAGAGGGGAGTGGGAAGAGCATTCCAGCAGAATCTCTGGGCGAGACTGGGGTTGTTGTTGCCCTGTTTTCTGGGTGCTTCTAATGAAGGAGCTGTGGTCTTGATGATGTCCTTGTCAAATGAGAAAACTAAAACAATTTGATGTCCTTTATCCAAGGGGAACAACCCGTGGATGGGGGAGTGAACAGCCTCTCAAGGGGGGCGCTCTGCCCAAGGGATTGTGGGTAAGTGCCAGTTGCACAAGGCGTCAGAGGAGGTAATGGGGAAGCAGGGTGTGACTGGCCAGGAGGGCAGGGATTTCCTTACAAGGCCGGCCGGACGTGTTTTCTAGGATAAAGGAAGCTGGCTAACACTGAATTACAGGATTCTGACTGGTGTTAGGTGTCCTCGACAGCGAGGTATTTCTGTACGTGCGGCTGCCTTACGCTTAGATCTGTGACATGGGCCAGGCCACTGGAGAGGCCTCCCTCTTTTGGGTCCCGATACACAAATCAACTTTATTGTCCTCAAACACAATTCAAATCCTTGTGTTTCCATGGCTTCGTTCGTACCGCTCCCTCCTTCACAAATTCCTCCTCCTCTGCCTCCCTTTCCCTATTTCTCAAAACCTTACCCATCCCCCAAAAGGCCCAGTTCAAATGTCTCCTCCAAGCCACTGGCCACCCCAGCTGAGGAGACCTTGTGATCCTCCCAAGCCCCAGCTCACCTAGGTGTGTCTCATCTGCTGTGCTCTATGTTTTTCTCTCTCTTCTCTCTACTACTTAAAGAGAAATTACTGGAAGGCAAAGACTTTGATATCTTAGCCATTCATTCCTTGGAAGCAACCTCTGCAGTGACCTTCACATACATATTAGTAATTTAGCAAAAATTTTCTAAATGCATATAAAAATATATATATATACACACACACATAATGAATGTATGTCTTAACACTGTATCCCTGCAATCTTTCCCTTATTTCCTCTTGCAGGCCAGAACAGCTATGACCGCAGCTGGGACACGACACTGGTGATAAAACCTTGAATATTTAAAAGGAGACTGAGAGAGGAGGAGAATGATGAATGAGCTCAGAAAGACACGATGGCTTCTGCAATGGCACTAATAAATGGAATGTAGACTCCAACTCCAGAATTTGAAATGGAAACTTAACTACAAGTGAACAAACAAGAAAAATGAATGTATGTGTGTTGGTAGGGGGTAGTATGTGCAATAAATGAAAAGATAAAAATCTATATGCTGCTGATGGGACAGAAATGTAGGTATTTTACATTAGGATTGTTCTGCTTTTCTTTTTTTTGCCTCACCCACGCCCTTCTCTAAAAATTTAATGAGAAATCAGTCTCCATGTATTTTACAGTCTGGGAGTCCTTGGATAAGACAAAGAGCTTGACATTGCAGGTGGTCCCCCGGCAGTCAGGGACCTAAACCAGGGCCTTTCCAGTGAACTGGCAGGTTGGGTGCAGCTGCGGGAACAGGGTGAAGGAATGCAGTGAAATACAGAGACAAGAAAACCATTTTCCCACTAAAGCACATGTGTTAAAAATGTGTTTGTCATGCTTCTGGTTCCTGGCTTCTTAGAAGATGGCAGGTGAGAGACACTCTGTTCTATCAGTCAGATATGCAAAAATACAGTTAGCAATTCTAAAGATAGTTTAAAAAATGCCATCAGATTAGCAGGAGCTGAGTGAATGATGTGAGTCCCAGGAGGCATTTTCGACCAACTTGTTTTAAGATTGAGCTTTAACAAGTTGTTAAGATGGAAAGGGGTAAAGTGAAAAATTTGCCTGGTGTCCAAAAGATCAGAGTCAGTTATTGAAACACGCTGGCATGAGTTGTGGTGCAGTATTGCTAAGGGGGTGAAAAGTGGGGCGGGCGGGGTTGTGTGAGCAGCGCTTCCTGGGTTCAGGAAATTGTTTAGGTAAAGGTCCCCTAGGGCAACATGCTGAGTGCCCTGGCTTAAGCTCTAGGCACGCACCAGTTGCTTTTCTGTCTCCTGGTTATCAACCGTTCATTGGCTCAACAAAGATGTATTGATGGCCTAGTAAGTGACAGACACTGTCACAGACAGCTGTGAATATACCAGGAGAAAAGCTGCCCTCCGGGAACTTATATTCTAAACAGTCAAGAATATAAGAATGTATTCTTATATCCTAAATATTCTAAAGACAGTCTTTAGACAGATTGCCAGTTAAAGGTAGACAATAAAAAATATAAAGAAAAATATTCATAGTATGTCATGGTGATATATAGTTTGGAGAAAATAATACAGGTAAGGGAGATTAGAGGAATTAAGGGGTACAGTTTTATTTTATTTTATTAAATTTTATTTATTTATTTATTAAGGTATCATTGCTATACAATCTTATGCTCAAATTTCACATGAGCAACATTGTGGCTACTACATTCCCACTATTATCAAGTCTCCCCCACATACCCCATTAGAGTCACTGTCCATCAGCAGAGTAAGATGCTATAGAATCACTACTTGTCTTCTCTGTGCTACACTGCCTTCCCCATGCCCCCCCCCCATATTATGTGTGCTCATCATAATGCCCCTTAATCCCCTTATCCCTTCCTCCCCACCCACCCTCCCCAGCCCCTTTCCCTTTGGTAACTGTTAGTTCATTCTGGGGTTCTGTGAGTCTGCTGCTGTTTTGTTCCTTCAGTTTTTGCTTTGTTGTTATACTCCACAGAAGAGTGAAATCATTTGGTACTTGTCTTTCTCTGCCTGGCTTATTTCACTGAGCATAATACCCATTAACTCTGTCCATGTTGTTGCAAATGGTAGGATTTGTTTTCTTCTTATGGCTGAATAATACTCCATTGTGTATAAGTACCACATCTTCTTTATCCATTCATCTACTGATGGACACTTAGGTTGCTTCCATATCTTGGCTATTGTAAATAGTGCTGAAATAAACATAGGGGTGCATATGTCTTTTTGAATCTGTGATCCTGTTTTCTTAGGGTAGGAGTACAATTTTAAATAAGGTGACCAGAAAAGGGCTCACTGAAATGATGATTTTTGAGTAAAAGCCTGGAAAAGTGAAAGAGCACATAGATTTTTAGGGGAAGAACATTACAAGAAGGGGAAACAGCCAGTGCAAATGCCCTGAGTCAGGACACACCTGGCAGATTTTACCAAGGAGAAGGATGTGGCTGGAACAGTGAGGTTGGAGGGGAGTGTTCAGAGATGAGGTCAGAGAGGTCATGGGGGACAAATCACGTAGGGTCACCTATAAGGACTTCGGCTGTGAATGAGATGCCTTTGGGCAGACTGAGTTACCGTGTAATGACTTATGAAAAGTAGCATATCTTTCTTTACTCCCTTTTCAGGAGACTCCAGAGTCCTGCAAACACTGCTTCACACCCTTCACCTAGAGGCATCTTCTGGACTTCAGGCCAAGAGGCTGATACTACACTCTAAGGAAAATTGACTGCATTTCAAGTAATAGCTTACTTGGGTACAGGTCTGAGCACCTCAGCAATAGAGCTGGGGGCTTTTATGCCAAGGATCTTCAGGGCATATGAAGGCAAATACTTTCCATGTATTTTCCCATGATTTCCTAAGAAACAGAGATCTGCTGGAATAGTCCATGGTGGAAAATGAAGCACAGGTATTGTTTTTTTTAATCAATATATTGATTGATCTATTAAGTGACAACAGCGGTTAATTTTACATCAGCTTGACTGGGCTAAGGGATGCCACATTGCTTGCAAAATTCTATTCCTGTGTGTCTGTGAGGGTGTTTCCAGAAGAGATTAGCAATTGAATTGGTAGACACAGTAAAGAAGATTGCCTTCACCAGTGTGTGTGGGCATCATCCATTCCAGTGAGGGTCTGAATAAAACAAAAAAGCTGAAGAGTGGGCAAATTTGCTCACTTTACTTGAGCTTGGCCAACTCTCTTCTGTCCTCAGACATCTATTCTCCTGGCCTTTGGACTTAGACCAGGACTTACACTACCACCTCCCCTGGTTCTCAGACCTTTGGACTTGGATTGAATTATGCTAAGACCTTTCCTTCTCCTGCTTGAGATGGCAGATTGTGGGATTTGTCCTTCACAATTGCATGAGCCAATTCCTATAACACATTTCCTTTGAAATATACCAATACATACCCTATTTTTTCTGTTTCTCTGGAGAAAAAATTAATACAGTGATCATTGTTTGAGGCTCTTATACCTCCATTTTACTGGCCCATTTGTGTAATGTTGTCTCCCACTGTCTGTTGATGTCACTTCTCACCGCTTAACCTCTGAAGTCCCATGGTCAAGCCACCATCACCTCCTTTTTTAAAAAAGAGCTTTGTTGGGGTATAATGCACATACTATAAATTCATCTATTAAAAGTATACATTCAGTAATTTCTAAGAAATGTACAGAATTATGTAATCATTAGCACAGTTTTGGAATATCTCCATCACCCCAAAACATTTCTTTGTGCCTATTTGCAGTCAGTTCTGTTCCCACTTTCAATCCCAGGCAACTACTGCTCTGTTTTCTGTGTCTATAGATTTGCCTTTTCTGGGTATTTCATTTAAATCAGTACATAGTGTTTCATGTGTGGCTTCTTTCACTGAGCATGACACTTCTGAGGCTGGGCTATGCTGCAGCGTGAGTTGGTAGTTGGCTCCTTCTCATTGCTGATAGGATTTCACTGCACGGACATAACACATTGGTCTATCCTTTCACTAGTCAGTGGACATTTGGATTGTTCCCAATTTGGGGCTATTATGAACCTTAATGTATAAAGTTGTGAACCTTAATATATAAGTCTTTCTATGCATATATGTTGGAATTTCTCTTATGTAGATATCTAGATGTGGAATTGCTGGATTGTAAGTGTATATTTATAGGAAGCCATCAAACTGTTTTCCAAAGTGGCTGTGCTGTTCTCCATTCCCACAGGTATGAGGATTCTTATTTCTCCACATTTTCAACACCACTTATTGTCTGTCTTTTTTTTTCTAGCCATTGTAGTGGGGGTGGTAGTACCTCATTGTGGTTTTAAATTACATCTCCCTAATGATTTAATGATGTTGAGCATCTTTTCATGCGTGTATTATCTCTTCCTATATTTTCTTTGGTGAAAATGTCTTTTCAAGTCTTTTGGTCATTTATTTTTAAATTGGATTGTCTTCTTGTTCTTGAGTTATATGAGTTATTTATATAGTCTGGATATGAGTCCTTTATCAAAAGATAATAATTTATGAAACTTTCCTCCCAATTTGTGCCTTGCCTTTTCATTTTCTTGATCATACCTTTTAGAAGAGCAAAAGTTTTGATTTTGATAAAGCCCAATTATCAATGTTTTCTTTCATACATCATGCTTTTTCTGTCTTGTACCAGAAATCTATGCCTTATCCAATGTCCCTAAATTTTTTTATGTTTTCTTCTAAAAGTTTTTAATTACACTTCTACATTGTCTGTGATCCATTCTGAGTTAATTTTTGTGTATGGTAGAAAGTTATTGTCTATGTACTTTTTATTTTTATATATTTTTTGCATATGAATACCAACTGTCTCAGCACTATTATTTGGAAAGTCTGTCCTCTCCCCCACTGAACTGCCTTGACACATTTGTCAAAACTCATTTGACCATACATGTAAGAGCTTACATCTGGACTCTCATTTCTGTTTCATTGATCTATGTGATTATCCTACGCCAATACCACATTGTCTTGATTACTGTAGCTTTATGGCAAATTTGAAATTGGGTAATATAAGGATTCTTCTTTTTCAAGATTGTTTCAGCTATTCTATGTTTTTTGCATTTTCTTACGCATTTTAGAATAAACTTGTCAATTTCTACAGAACAGCCTGATGGCAATTTTATAGAGATTGAATTAAATCTATAGATCATTCTGGAGAAAATTGTCATCATAACAATATTGAGTCATTCATGAACATGGAATATTCTCCATTTATTCAGTGGTGTTTTGCAGTTTTTATGTACAAGTCCAACCTTACACATTTTTGTTAAATTGATTCCTAAATATTTTATTATTTTTGATGCTACTGTGAATAGAATTCATTTTTTAATCCCATTTTTGGATCATTCCTTGCTAATATATAGAAATACAATTGATTTTTGTACATTGATCCTGTATGCTGTTTATTCCTTGCTAAACTTGTTTATTAGTTCTAATAGATGTTTTTACATGTGGATTTCTTAGGATTTTCTACATACAAGATCATGTTGTTAGTAAATAAAAGTAGTTTTACTTTTTCCGTTCCAATTGGTATGCCTTTAATTTTTTTTCTTAACTTAATAAACTAATTGGAATTTCAGTACAATGTTGAATAGAAGGAGTAAGAGTGAATGTTCTTCCCTTATTCCCAATGTTAGTGGGAAAACATTCAGTCTTTCATTATACCATATGATACTAGTTACGCATTAGTTGTAGATTACTTTTATCAGGTTAAAGAACTTCCCTTGTATTCCTAGCTTGTTGATAGTTTTTAATCATGAGTGGTTGCTGGTTTTTGTTAAATGCTTTTTCTGTGTCTATTAAGATAATCATATGGGGTTTATCTTTCATTCTATTAATATTGTGCATGCATTAATTGAATTTTGAGCACTAAACCAGCCTTATATAACTCTTCAACAACACTTACTGCCTTTCTTTTTTATTATAGCCATTCTAGTAGGGAGTAGTAGTACTTCATTTTAGTTTTAAATTATATCTCTCTAATGATTTAATGATGTTGAACATCTTTTCATGTGCTTATTATCTCTTGGTGTGGCATGTAATTCTTTCTATATATTTTTGGATTCAGTTTGTTAAAATTTTAAGGACTTTTGCATATATTTTCATGGGAGATAGTGATCTATAGTTTTCTTGAGAAATCTTTGTCTAACTTTTGTATCAGGGCTCTACTGGGCTCACAGCATGTGTTTGGAAGTGTTTCCTTATCCTTTATTTTTGGTAAGTAAAGAATTAGAATTCTTCTTTTCTAAATATTTGGTAGAATTTACCAGTGAATCTGTCTGGGACTGAATTTTTTGCTAGATAATTTCTATCAATTATTGAGAGTGGATATTAAAAATCTCCACTCACTGTGGGAAGATTTTAAATTACTAACTCAAATTCCTTATTTATTTTTATTTTATTTTTATTTTATTTTTTATTTTTTTTTAGGAGAGCAAGGTACAGGCTTTTATTTAGAGATAAAGTGAAAGGACAGAGCTCCTGGCTCATGCCAGGAGGGGACAAGAGAGTCCCAAATTCCTTATTTATTAATGGTCTATTCAGATTTTCTGTTTCTTCTTGAGTCAGTTTCAGTAGTTTGTCTCTTTCTACAAATATGTCTATTTCTCATAAGTTGTCTAATATGATACAAAGTAGTCCATAATATTCACTTATAATTCTTAATTTTTGTAAGGATGTTAAGAATTGCCCCTTTTTTACTGATTTTGATAATTTGTGTCTTCCTTTTTCAATTTTCTGGTCAGTCTAGCCAAAGATTTATCAATTGTGTTGATCTTTTCAAGCGACTGACTTTGATTTTTCTCTATTGTTTTCTGTTTTCTATTCTAATCGTTATTATTTCCTTTCTTTTGCTTGTTTTGGATTTATCAGCTTCTCTATTTCTATTTTCTTATGGTAGATGTTTAAATTATTGATTTAAGATTTTTCTTCTGTTCTAAGGTAGGTATTTATAGCTATATATTTCCCTCTAATCACTACTTTGGCTGTAACCCATAAATTTTGATATGTTGAATTTTCCTTTCATTCAACCCAAAATATTTTAAAACTTCCCTCTGGTGTTTTTCTTTGACAAATAGATTATTTAGAGTGTTTTGTTTAATTTCCAAGTATTTGGTAATTCCAAATTTCCTTCTGTTGTTGTCTAATTTAATTAATTATAGTTAGAGAATATGCTTTGTATGATTTTAAACCTTTTAAATTAACTAAAACTTGTTTTGTGACCTAATATATGGTCTCTTCTGGAAAATGTTCCATGTATTTGAAAAGAATGCCTATTCTTCTCTCATTGGATGAAATGTTTTATAAATATCAGTGAGGTCAAGTGTTATTTAAGTTTTCTGTATGCTTGCTGATTTTCTGTCTAGTTTTTCTATCAATTTTTGTGAGTAGAGTATTAAAATCTCCAACTGTCATGTCCGAGCACTACTATCGCCTCTTGTTTAGGCTATTATAAGGGCTTAGCACTCTGCTTTATTTACCTCCACAGGACTTATCCTTATCTGACTCAGTATATATTTTACTTACACACTAGAATATACAGCTCCCATGATGGCAGGGATTTCTGCCACTTTTCATCACTGCGATATGCCTAGCATGTAACAGTGCCTGACACATATCGGTCACTCACAAATATTTGTTGCATGGATAAATGTATCACCAAACAGATGACACTCACTATTTTCTTGGGTGAGTACAAAACTCTTCATTCCCACCACGTGGTGATCTGAAAAGAGTCAAGACCTTTGGAATACTGAGATGGATTAAAGGCAAAAGGTGGGAAATATAAGGGGTACCTATGCATTGGGCCATATGCAGAAACTATCCCTTTTCCTTCATGTTTTCCTTTTGAGTTTATCTCTCCTTGCATTTCATAGTCATCAAAGCAGTAGACACCTGAGGACCAAGACTGGATGTAGGTGTTAAGGAACAAGGCCATTGTTCTTGATTTTGATCCAGGCTATTTGGGTGCCTTCTCCAGGCAAAGGAATCCCTCTGGCATCTGGTGGCCTGTGTAGTTCAGTGGGGGTTAATTCCCAAGCAGAGAGGGTAAGGAGGGGCTAAAACTTCAAAGTAATAAGCAGAGCGGTTTTCCCTTCCATATATATATATATATATACTTTTCTCTCCTGACCTTTGGGAGGTAGCCTTAGTTGGCTGGTCCAAGATTGGGTGTTTATGATCCCTACTACATATAATTCTCTTAGCAGGACTGACACTGTCTACTCAGGAGTATATCCTGAGGTAGCTTTGAAATGTTATGTTTATCCTGGTTTGGAAGGCTGTTTTATACAACATCAGGGAAAAAAAGCCAGCATGTGCTGTTTGTTCAGTGCTTGGCATATTATATCAAGATATTTTACATGTATTTAGCAATTATATGTTTTATATATCTATATGCTTAATCAGTAAAAAATAAAATATTAACTGATATTTTTCTTTTACTCATTAAAGTTAGGCCTAAGTTTTGTAAACTGTTCTTATAGGGTCTTTAAAATCAGCTGGAGCTCATAGGAGAGGTCTGGACTGAAGACAGGAATTTGGGCACCATATATGAATATAAAAATGTAATAATTAAAGGTGTTAGGATCGATCTGATCCTCTAACGAGTGAGGAAGGGAGAGAACCTAGGATGAAACCTTGAGAATTTAACTTTTAGTAGTCGGTTAGAGGATGATAAGCCAGAAAAGGCAGGGAAGGCACGTTTGGAGAGGCCGGAGGGCCTTGTACCCCGGCAGGTGTGTGTACACTTCCTGAAAACATGCAGTTCCCGTGGCACACCTTGCTTTGGAGGTGTCTGACTCCTAGTAAATTGCCTGTCATTTAATTACAAATTTTCATTAAGTGGATTATCCTGAAATTGTTCTTGACCCTGGATAAATAGTTCTCAGTCAGAGGTACCTAGAACCCTGGGTGATGGAGAGTCTTGTTTACTAAGATGCTGCATTTTCATCAAAATTATTTTATTCCAATTCTGGGTCCCCTTTTAAGAGTGATGTATCCTTTTCTAATAACCCTATTATCCTTCCACATCTTTTTGGCATTCTAGTAACAATCTGAATATTTGATGTCAGTAAAACATACCAAACATTGTACAAATAAAGTCGAATTATTATTGCAGCTTCCCTGGAAATGAAATTATTTCTTGTTTTTGTGTTTAATGTTTGTGGCAGTAAAATCCCCAATGAATTTTTACTTTATTACTTTAGAGTCAGTAACAAATTTATTTGTAAAAGTACTATTTTATTTGGTTCACCCACTCATTCATCTATCCAATATATATTAAGTGTCTATTATTTTCCAGACACTGGGAGTGTTAGGACAACAGGAATGGTTCTCAAGCTTCAGTGTGCATTGGAACCACCTGGAAAACTTATTAAATATACATGTGCTCCAGTGCCACCCCTCATATTCAGTAGGTCCCAGGTAGTGTCCAAGAATCTATGTTTAGTAAGCTCTCTATGTGATTCTGTTGCACAAAAAGTTTTAGAACTATTGGTCTTTGTAAAAACATTCATTGAAAAACTTAAATGTAATACAATATAAGAGGTGTCAGATAGACGCACATACAGGGTAGGGTGTATATTAAATTTTACTATATTCATATCTTACCATAACAGTAGAGTGTATACTCAATAATATCATTGTAATTTTCAACTGTAATGGAATTTTTTGGTAGGGCTTTACAGCACTAGCGGTATGATTTATTTTCATTAATATTACAGAAATGTTTAATGTCCTTATAAATGATCATAAAGGTAAGAGAATACTGTAAACACACAAATATCATTATACTCATGCATATAACTCTCTTTAATGGGAATGGGGAAAGCATCTGGCAGTTCTCATTTAAATACTAGGGAGCCTATTCTGTGTTCATTATAGGACTGTCCTCTCGTAATTGAAAATGTTCTTTCCTTTTCTTTTTTTTCCTTTTTCTGCTTGGGTCCTTTTCCAGCCTATTGATTCAACAGTTTCAAACACTGAAAGATATTTACAGAAGTTTCTGCTAAAACTGTAGCAATGACACAAAGTACAAAACTCTTGAGTCTTACATTGGGGAAAACAGCTTTCTTTTAAAGACTAATTCGTCTTTTCTTTTTAAAAAGAGGTGCTTATTCACCGTGCTGTTCACAAGGAAACTTAGGTTGGAAGGAGCAGATCAGCTCCATTTTTATTGTAAGAAAGCTGCAATATTCTTTGATTATAGGACTTAATAGGGAGAGATGTTGATTAAAAGCAACTATTTAACAAATCTAATTTAAAAATTGAGTGAAAATAACACAATTTGAAAAAAACTCAAGAATTTTTTCAAAATGTTGCTTCAAAATGTTTCTCAGTCTCTTGAATTTGTTTCAAGAAGTGCATTTGCCGATCACCAAGATTCCTGACTTTCTCTCCTTCCGGGGCACACAGGTAAGGTGTACTTCCCAACCCCCTTTGCATCATCAAGGGTTCATCTGACTAAGTTCTGGCCAATGGAATGTGACTGGAAGTGATGTGATAGACACCTCTTCCAGGCTCGGCCCATGAAAATCTCCCACTGTGGTTCTCCATGCACCTTCTCTGTCTGCTGGACGATAACACTCAGGCAACCTTGAAGGCTGCAAGCTGAAAACTGTGGGGACTCTGTCAGCCTAGATGCTTGAGTAACTGTACAGGGCAGAGGCACCCCACCCCCATCCTCTCCATCCCAATGCCAGTGGACTTAGCTTGAGAGAGAAACAAACTTTCACTCTGCTAAGCCTCCAAAGTGTTGGATTTGGTTTGTAACTGCAGTTAGCTTGCTTTAACCAATACAGGATGTAAGGATATAGGCAAGTCTGTACCATGAGACTGTGCACTGGCCTACTATTTCTGGAGCCAAAGTCATGTAATTCTCCTGCCAAGGCTGCCTTTAACACAATCCGCCACTGAGAAAATTCTCCAGAAAAGACTCCTCTGCTCCAGAGGTGCAGTACTTAGGCTGTCAGGAGTATTCTAGTCTTGCAAGGGTAATTCAAAAGCCCCCATTCCTCTTAGCTTATGGGACATAGTCCTAGAAGCACACAGAATATAAAACACTCAGAAATTCTAACCCCAAAATTGAGAGAGAACAAAATTAGATACAAGGAAACCAGAAGCATAGCCACAATGGAGAGGACATGCAGTGGAGACAGGATCGGAACACAGTACCGCCTCTAAGCCTTAATTGTACATGCTATTAACTGGTGGGTGCTGTCATTAAATTTTCAAGAAAATCCTCCTAAAATAAAAAAATATTTTACTGTGTGGAAGTCAGATAGCAGATTTCACAGTGTCCAAAGTCATAGTCCTTATCACTTATGAAGAGACATGTTTGCCTTCCCTTTCAAGATGACGACTGAGCCCCTCCAAAATGTCTCCTCCCTCCCATGGAAGTCAGCCTCTCACACGCCAGCGCCCTACCCTCTGAGCGATCACTCTCAACTGGGGAGCTGTTTTGGTATTGCCCACTCCAAATGCAATCTCCGTGGATATAGAAACCATTTAAGAATTTGCAAACTGACCTCATTTTTAATTTCAGTTTTTTAAAATATTCCTCTGTTAAGAAGAGGCAACAGGCCCAAAATGGAGTCATTTATGCCAAGTCCCATGTCACCATACTGAGACTTAAAACCCAGCTTAATTACAGTTCCAGTCTCTTCCAGGAATGGAACCTTAAGCAGTCAGTCCCGGACTGCCTGGTCCTCACTAGTGAGGTGCTCCGCGTGGTGGAGACTTGCCCTCAGGGAAGGTGACCTTGCCGCAACCAGTTTGCTTTTTGCCAGTCTAACTTCCTTCTCCTTCTCCCTGCTGCCTGTCCTCTACTTTGTACAGCTCCTCAGAGCTCCTTTCTATCCACTAGATGGGATGCTGCCTGACTCATGAATCACTGAATAAGGCCAATAAGATCTTTAAATATACTCCATTGAATTTTGTTTTTTAACACCTTCAAGCATTAAAAACCCTTCAGCCATTATAGATGCCTCTGTCTGCTTCCTAGTCCATTACATAAAATAGCTACCATCCAAGCAGCAGTTATTCTGTTCCAGGCAGGGTGCATGGTCTTGGCATACATTATCTTATTTAATCTTCATGAGATAGGTACTATTGTCCCATTGTGCAGATGGAAAAACTGAGGCACCAAAGGTTAAGCAACTTGAACAAGTTCATACAGCTAGTAAGGAGCAAAACCAGCATTCAAACCTGAGCACTCTGAATGCCCAAACCTCCACTCTTGACCACCGTACTATACTGCCTCTACTTCCACTCGGCAAATTTTTGTTCATGGAAGACACCTCTTGGGAGAGTAGCTAGTGCTTCAGAAGGATCAATAAATTGCTGTCGGTCAGAGCTTCATAGCTTTACCTGTTTTCATTCTGGCACTTTTGGAATTTGGGAACCTCTCACCGTGGTCCTAGTGTCCATCCACAGAGGTACCTCCCTTCTGTAAATCTTGGCAGCTCTCTGGCATGGTGAAATCTCGGGGCTGTTGCCACAATCTTCTAGAAAATAGGAGCTTCTCAGCTCCAGAACATTCTTAACGCTCGGGAGAAGAGCTGTGCTGCGGGCCAGTCTGTCGGAGTGTCTATATTTAGCACCATCTGCCAGGAATATTCCAAACTGCCTATTTCAGCACATGCCATTTTGTGCAAACGGGACTGCTCCACCACTAGCTCGTGGGAGACCAAGGGCACAAAGTGGATTTTCCGGTTTTGATGTCATTAAATGTTGCAAGTTGGCCCTTCGGCCAACCTGCAGATGAGATATGGGAGAGGATCGAGGCTGGCTTTTCCCAGGGCGTCTGTCCCTGAGTCCCACACTTCTAGTGGCTCAATAGCAATCCAGGGTGTTCTGGTGGAGAAAAGGGACATCCCGAGCCTGCACTCCCACACAACATTTCTGAGGCACTGGGGTGGCCCTGCCCGTTTCACGGCTCCCTTCTTCCACCCCACAAATCCCTGTACAGACTCCTGCAGCCTTAACCACCCCCACCACACCCCATATAGCCTTGACCTGTCTCAGTGAAAGACCAGGGCCCCCACGTACTGAGGGCTTTCCCTGTACCCATTTTCAGTTCTGCCTTCTACATGCACCAGTTCATTGAATCCTCCGAAGGAGGCACTATTCTTAGTTCCACTTTACAACTAAGGAAACATGCTTACAGAGGCCCAGGGACTTGCCGCGTCAAAATTCAAGCCAAATCTCATGATCTTACCCACTGACAGCATACTGACCCATTCTATACACACCCAGCCAATCTCCCTGTTTTCTTCCCCTCACTCCGGACTCTGTGTTTTTTGCATGTTCAGGCACACCAGGAGATGTTGCTGATTTGGTTCCACACTACCACAGTAAAGCAAATACTGCAATAAAGTGAGTCAAATGAATTTTTTGGTTTCCCAGTGCATAAAAAAAGGTATACACTATACTGTAGTTTATTGAACGTACAATAGCATTAGCATCTATAAAATAATGTACGCACCTTAATTGAAAAATACTTTATTGCTAAAAAATGCTAACCCTGCTCTATGCTTTCAGTGAGTCGTAATCACTGGTCACAGATCACCATGACAAATATACTAATAATGAAAAGCTTGAAATACTGTGAGAATGACCAAAATGTGACACAGAGACACAAAATAAGCAGATAGTGTTGGAAAAGTGGCACCAATAGACTGGCTCGATGCAGGGTTGCCACAGACTTTCAATTTGTGAAAAATGTAACATCTGCAAAGCACAAAAAAAACAAGGTGCACCTGTGTTTCCATCTCCAGCTTATTTTCCAGACTCAGTGCTTAACTGCATCTGAGGGGTTCTTGACCATGGGTTCATCATCCACCCCACTGGGACTATGTTGACTCCCCTAAATCCTCCTCCCAGACTGGGCCCAGCAACAGCCCAGAGAGGGAGTGGGGCCCCTGGGTTTTTCTCTGCCCGAGTAAGAACTGGTTGGTGGAAGCAATTGAGCAGCCTCATGAAAGTTTGCCCCAAATACAGTGGTGAGTTTGACTAGGGCTGTACAGAATATGGCTTTATAGGTGACAAGGGCTGCTGGGAAAGGAACTGCCACCAGGGACTGGCATGGATCTGGAGCTGAGAGACTGAGAAGCTGAGAAGGAGAAGTTGATTAATCCAGCTATTCTGGGTGACACTAATCTTTGGAGTGGCTGAATCTAGGCAAATTCTGAATTGTGGTAACAGTAAAACCTCAACATCTACATGTACAATTTCTAAGCACAATTCCTGGGGATGATCAATTTTCATTAACTCACCTTAGGACGGTGGTTAAAAGAGATGGCTACATGCTTGCTGTGGTTTAGTAGATTGGTAACTGGGTGCTTGGGGAGCAGAGGGACTGACAGATGTGAGCGGCACAGAATAAAGGTTAGAAATCAGATCTGTTACTAGATAACTCCATAACCCATCTACTTCAATGATTTATTCCTACACAACAAGCCGTCCTTAAACGTAGTGGCTTAAAACAAGAATAATCACTTTTTTACTCTCTCCCATGGATTTGGGAGGCTGACCAACCAGATGGTTCAGACAATAGTTGGGGCTGGAGTCGCCTCAAAGGCTTCCTTGCATATCCAGAAGTTGGTGCCGACTGTCAGCCGGGACCTTACTGTCTGCCAAGACATCTACACGTGGACTTTCCAGGTGACTTGAGCTCCCCCACAGGAAGCTTGGACTCTTGGCTCTCCACTGCCATGCCAGCCTGCTGGCACTCAAACCCCGACTGCCCTACCTTGCCCAATTTCTTCCAAATCCTAGCTCTTCCTCTAGTCCAGTATAACTGGTATGGGAGATGGTACTTCAAAGATGGTCACCACTAGACATATCTCATCTCACAAGCCCCTCGTACTAACCACTCCTCCCTCTGAGGAGTGTGTCAATGTTGTCTCCTCTTGAATCTAGGCTGGTCTGTGATACGGTGGGACTATGCTGTGACACTCTGTGACCTCTAGGGCTAGGTCACAAAAGGTCATACAGTGTTTCCCTCATTTTCTTGGGTCAGAAATATAGTCTTCCTCTTTTTTAAATGTAAATGACCATGTTTCCATTTGGGACAGAACTGACTGAATACAAATCTCAGAAAATGTTTCTTGACATGAATGTAGAAGCATTTGGCCACCCTCAGGGTACCTTCCCACCGCTTAGCACAGCCAGTCTGGTCTTTGTCAGGACATCTTTCTTTTCAGAGAGTAACTATGACAACAGAGCATGAAGCTATGGGTCTGCAGCAGCCCTGTATTTACATACAACATGTGATGCTATAAGAACACAGAATTATGAATCAGGGTAGCATTGGCCTCTCCTTTGGTAGTGAGCAAGTTATCTGCTATTTGATTCAATTGATTTTATTAATTGGTT
Organism: Manis javanica; assembly: GCF_040802235.1. Classification (NCBI taxonomy): domain Eukaryota; kingdom Metazoa; phylum Chordata; class Mammalia; order Pholidota; family Manidae; genus Manis; species Manis javanica. The sequence continues at coordinate 91,936,065 of NC_133166.1, forward strand.
TTGGTTTTATTATGACTCTCTCTTAACAAGATGATTAATGTTCTGTAATCTATAGCATCATTTTCCAAACTTACTTAAACAAAATCCCTGTATTAGTTTCCTATTGCTGCTATAACAAATTACCCCCAAACTTAAGGGTTTGAACAGCCCAAATATATTATTTTACAGTCTTTAGATGAGAAGTCTGGTGTAGGTCTCACCAGGCTAAAACTGAGCTGTCAGCAGGGCTGTGTTCCTTCCTTGAGTTTCAAGGGGAGGAGCCACTTCCTTGGTCATTCTGGTTTTTGGCAGAATCGAGTTCCTTGTGTTACAGGACTAAGGTCCCCACTGCATGCCGGCTGAGAGACATTCCCAGCTTCCAGAGGCTGCCCGCCTTCCTCGGCTCAGGGCCGCTTGCTCTATCTGCAGAGCCAGTCTGGGTGGGTCAAATCCCTTTCATGCTCTGACTCTCTCCTTCTTCCTCTGTCTCATCGCTCTCTAGCCACAACTTGGGCAGATTTTCAACTATTAAGGGCTCATGTGATTATCCAAGATAATCTCTCATCTCAAGGTCCATGCGCTCAGTCAAATGGGAAGAGTGCCCACTTATTATGTAAGACAACACAGTCCAGAGCTTAGGATGCGGACATCTTTGGGAGAGACATTATTCTGCCTCCCACAACCTTCATCCCCAGCCCCCACTAAACTAGAGTTTAATGGAATGGAGTTTAGGCAGCACTGCTCTAACGGTATCAAAAGGGCTGAATTTTAAACAGGAAAGAAACTCACTCTTCAGGAGCAATGACAACACCCAAAGCAATGGGTGAGCACAAGACGAGGGACAGGTTGGACCCACCCCGTGGCTGGGGTGGGGGTGCAGAGGAATAAGAGTTCAGTGATGGACCATCTTGTCTAGCCAGAGTATGAATCGGGTAGATTTCCTATTGGACTGGTTTGTCAAGAACTTGTATTTTGAATGCCTGAGGGAGAAGGGACAGTCATCACACCAGGTGCTTTCCATAATCCATAATGGTGACCTGTGAAGGTGGACCCGGTATTTGAACCTGTGTGAGGTGGATTTATTTGGGGTCCCCTCATGTCCCCTTAATTGGGCTGGTGTACCCGTGCCACAGAGGCAGAAAACCAGCATCTCGATTCCCTTTCTCTAGAAATTACCTTTACAGATAATGTAAGCTCAGCTTCACATTATGCCCCTGGCCACTCTGTCCCCCAACACACACACACACACACACACATGCACACTCTCCCATCCCACAGGCTTCAGAGGTCCTCTATGGATCCAATCTGGACTTTTTCTAAGATCACGTATTTGCTCTACTCTTCCCTTCACTTTTCTGTTTCCCTTTCTCCTGTACAAGTTTTCCTGATTAGTAAATTATGTGTATCCAAAACCCTGCCTCAGGCTCTGCTTCCAAAGAACCCAACCTAAGACGTGAGAAAGTGAATTCATTGATCAGGATGTACAAAATGGAGGCCTCCCCAGTGGTCTGGCCCATGCCCCTAATCTAAGCCTGCGTGAGCCTGCGCTATGGAAGCACCTCACTGTCAAGGACACCTGACACCAACTTTCCCCAACTTTCTCTAATTCAGCATTCAGCTTGCCTTACCCTAGAAAACAGGACCTGCCTGCCTTACCAGAAATCCCCTGCTGTCTGGGCAATCATGACCTGCTTCCAGACTGTCTCTTCTATCACTCTATAAAACTCCCTCTTGCCCAAATCCCTTGGACAGAGAGCTCCACCGCTTCTGACACACTGTCACAAGCCTGTAACCCCCAACTGCAGCTCCCTATTTCCAAAGTCCTTGCTTTTTGCAGATTCCTGGCCTAGAGTCACACAGTACCAAGAAAACGCCTGGAGGAAATGTCCCTGAGGCACACGGTACCTGCCTCCTTCTAGGTACGTAGTTGCATAAATCAAAGGAAGCTGGATTGTTTATTTGGGGGTGGGAGTTCTGTGCCTGATTCTAAAAGACTTAGTCTGTAGGAAAGGACAAGAGGTGAGAATTAAAGTCCAAATACAATGGTCCATTCCAGTGTCAGCTCCTTGGGGACAGGGACGGTGTCCATCGTGATCACACACAGTGGCTGACCCACAACGGATCTGCAACTTGGTGAGAAGGTGAATGAAACAGAGAAGCAACAGGAGGTGAGAGCTCTGTGGGTAAGTGGAAGAAAGTTGGGGAAAGATGGTCTGTGCCAGGTAAGACATGTTCCTTTGCAAGCTGCTTTGTTGCTCTTCAAGCTCATCTATGATGACCGTACTTTTCCTGGAACCTACTCACAGTGCCCAGGGATCTGTGGACTCAGGCTCTCATTTGGAAAAGTGACATTCCAGAGTACCCTTCCTCCTACATGCAGGATGGAGATCCAGCAGCCCGCGCCTAAACCTGGAACGTGCTCTGCTTCGAAAAGACCTACTGGACCTCAAGGTTAGACATGAATTATTTGTATTAATATATTATTTCAATTTGTACAATAAAAAACAGGTATAACTCATTTTATTTCAGTGCTCACATAAGACTAAAGCAAATTTATGATTTACACATCAAAAAAGTCAGAAAACTAGTAAAATTAGAATTGATAATATTAATAAGACATGACATAATACTGCTTTACTAAAACCAAATCTCTATTTATAACACAACATGGCACTGATCATCCAAGCCCACGCCCTTTTCAAATTGGCCCATCCAAGTAACCAAGGGGCATGGCCAACTTTTCTCTATTCAAATGACTTCTAAAATGCACCCTGCTGTTTTCTAGCTTTCAGCAGATACAGGCACATTAATATATTCAGTCCACCTCTATTTTCCCTCATTAGAGTAAAATAAAGTAGCTTTCCGTGCATTACCTGTAATTACAAATATAAATATGCAGCTAAAATCATGCAGTAACTGGACATTCATATAATAGAAAATATATTTATTATATAGACATTATGCATAATATTGTCAAAATGGCCATCCTGCCTAAAGCAATCTACAAATTCAATGCAATCCCTATAAAATACCAACAGTATTCTTCCTTCAACAAACGAGAACAAATAGTTCTAAAATTCATATGGAACCACAAAAGACCCTGAATAGCCAAAGCAATCCTGAGAAGGAGGAATAAAGCTAGGGGGATTACACTCCCTGACTTCAAGCTCTACTACAAAGCCACAGTAATCAAGTCAATTTGGTACTGGCACCAGAACAGACCTGTAGATCAATGGAACAGAATAGAGAGCCCAGATATAAACCCAAGCATATATGGTCAATTAATATATGATAAAGAAACCATGGATATACAATTGGGAAATGACAGCCTCTTCGACAACTGGTGTTGGCAAAACTGGACAGCTACATATAAGAGAATGAAACTGGATTATTGTCTAACTCCTTACACAAAAATAAACTCAAATGAATCAAAGATCTAAATGTAAGTGATGAAACCATAAAACTCTTAGAAGAAAACATAGGCAAAAATCTCTTGAATATAAACATTGGAGCAACTTTTTCTGAACACATCCGCTTGGGCAAGGGAAACAAAGAAAAAATGAACAAATGGGACTACATCAAACTAAAAAGCCTCTGTACAGCAAAGGACACCATCAGTAGAACTTGTATCCCTTGTATCCAACAGTATAGGAGAATGTATTTGTAAATGACATATCCGACAAGGGGTTAACATCCAAAATATATAAAGAACTCACATGCCTTAACACCCAAAAAGCAAATAACCTGATTAAAAAATGGCCAGAGGATATGAACAGACAATTCTCCAAAGAAGAAATTAGGATGGTCAACAGGCACATGAAAAGATACTCCACATTGCTAATTATCAGGGAAATGCAAATTGAAACCACAATGAGATATCACCTCACACCTGTTAGGATGGCCAACATTGAAAAGACTAGGAACAACAAATACTGGCGAAGATGCGGAGAAAGGGGAACCCTCCTACACTGCTCGTGGGAATGTAAATTAGTTCAAACATTGTGGAAAGCAATATGGAGGTTCCTCAAAAAACTAAGAAGAAATATTATTTGACTGAGGAATTCCACTCCTAGGAATTTACTCAAAGGAAACAAGATCTCAGATTCAAAAAGACATGCACCCCTATGTTTATTGCAGTACTATTTACAATAGCCAAGATATGAAAGCAACCTAAGTGTCCATCAGTAGATGAATGGATAAAGAAGATGTGGTACTTATACACAATGGAATACTATTCAGCCATAAGAAACAAATCCTACCATTTGCAACAACATGGATGAAGCTAGAGGGTATTATACTCAGTGAAATAAGCCAGGCAGAGAAAGACAGGTACCAAATTATTTTCCTCATTTGTGGCATACAATAATGAAGCAAAACTGAAGGAACAAAACACCAGCAGACTCACAGACTACAGGAAGGGACTAGTGGTTACCAAAGGGGAGGGATGGGGGAGGGTGGGTGGGGAGGGAGGGAGAAGGGGATTGAGGGGTATTATGTTTGGTATACATGGTGTGTAGGGGGGTCATGGGGAAGACAGTGTAGCACAGAGAAGACAAGTAGTGACTGTGGCATCTTACTAAACTGATGGACAATGACTTCAATGGAGTATGGGGGGGACTTGATAATATGTGTGAATGTAGTAACCACAGTGTTTTTCGTGTGAAACCTTTGTAAGAGTGTTTATCAATGATACCTTAAGAAATAAAAAAAATGCATCTAAAATCATGCAGTAACTGGAAATTCAGATAACAGAATATATATTTATTATATATACATTATACATATGTATTCTTGCATAAGCATATATGTATATGAAGTGATCATGAGGTTTTAATTTTAAAATAAAAAATAAAAACTTTCTTTAGAAAATTTGTGGGCCTTTGAGGAGCACTGCTTCAGGTATAACCAGGTCCAGAATGCTGCTTCTCGGTGTAACACTTTATTTCTCCCTCTGGCATGCCCGTCACGTCCAGAAGGAACTGAAATGAATTTTCTTTACCTCCCCCACTTGCATATCCAACTGTCATATTTATTCATTTATCTATTCTAGAAAAACCCATATGCAACATTTCTTGAGCATCTATCTTAACTACTTCTTAAGAACTCTGCAGAATAGATGTTTTAATATTATTGTGTAATTGCAATATTAATATTATTTTTATGATTCTATTTTTAAAATGGGAAATCAGGGGCTCAGTGAGTTTGAGACTTGTCCCAAACTTTATGCATTGGAGGCACTGTTATGATTTAGTTCTGTCTGACCTCAGCTCCCACATTCTTGGTCCTCGCTGTATCTCCAAGGTATTGGAAAGTGCACGGTACATGATAGGTACCCAATAAATATCTTTTGAATGGATACAAGAACAATGAGTATTTCTAGTATGCCAGTCTTCCTCTTCTCACAGCCTGTAGGAGTTGGTCTCCCCTAGTGACCCCGTATAAGCTTTATATTGCTCCCCTAGAGGCAGCAAGATCCTGGAGAAGAGTAACTTCACTTTGGAATACCCCATTGTGCCTGGCACATATTAGGTGCCCAAATAGGTATTAACCCCAATTGACTTGACCGTTAAGAAGGCATGGCCTGGCCTGGAATCTTTTTCCAAGACTAATTTAGAATTAGTAAAGAGACCTTAGGAAGAGTGTGACAGCATGGGTTGCCTGCCAGCTAGCCTTGGTAAAGGAGCAGGAAGCTTGGGCACCCCCTTAGACTCCCCCTGGGGCTGGACTCCAAGCCTGGCTATGGAATGCAGGCAGAAGCACGTGCTGCAGGGAGCAGCACAGCCACGGAGCAGCAGACAGCTTCAGAGTCACTGGAGCAAGTGGTGTGAATGATGACATGGAAAGGACAGAGACCGTGTTAGAAAAATCCAGGGTGTGCAGAAGTGACAGCCCTGAAAGTTGGGTTGGGTGGAAATGACGAGCCTTCCCCCATCCCCCTTGCAGGAGGGCCTTGGAGAGTGGCTTTTCAGATGCCCTTTTAAGTCCCTGAAATTGCTGCTGGATGGATCAGCTAAGGCTGGGGAGCCCCTTGTGATCGTTTGCAGGATGATTGAGGCTCCCACATTCTTTCTGCCGAAGCTGCTCTTTGGGTCAGACAAAATGCACTGGGAGCTTCGCGGTTCGTTTGTGTTTACATTCTCCCTCTTTACTGCTCTTGTTCTTCTGCTCTTCCAAATACCAGGCTCTTGCTCACCCTCCATTTAACAGAAAACTTGCTTTCCTCCCAGACTGTTTATCATCCTCCCTATGCTGTTTTCCAGCCAGTGAAGGACCCAGCCTGTTATGTTGGCAGTGGGCACCGAGCAGCAGGCAGCTGGACTTGCCCCATATTCTTTCCCCACCCACTTGCCTGGCAGGGGGACGGGGCCTTGCTGTCCTTCTGAAGGAGTTCCCAGATGTCTGATAACTTGCAAGGTGTTTTACCTGGACACCTTTCTGAAGCTTTCCATGCATCACTGAGATGGAGCAGAGGGAGGAAGTCAGTGATGTTTACGCACACCCCAGCCATGACAGACGCTGGATGAGGTGCCCAGTGGGCATCAGCTGGAAATCTCCCAGCCACCTGGCAAGCTCAGTACCATCCTCGCTTTGCAGACCAGGGAACCCAGATCTGCCTGAGACAGTTCGGATGATGAAGAGCAAGAACAATGTCTCCATTCCAGGTCCCTGGCCCCAGCATCCAAGTCCTGTTCACTCAAACACACTGGAGGGGCCTTAGCTTCTCCCCCAGTACCCTACTCTGCAGAAGAGAGCTGGTTCTCCCCTTTCCACTCCTGCAACCAGAGATTCATGAATAAATTAATAAATTCTTGATTTTAAAGAGTTTTGATCCACCATTCTTCTCAGATATGCTTCAGTTCAAAACAGTGTTGATTTATACCAGATTTTCCAGGGCACTTCCAATTTCATGCCATGTTATAATTGTTAATAAATTAATTCTGTCACATCTGTGACTAAGTATGATTTTATTTTATACCATTTTAAGGCATTTCATGTACACAGATTCAGAAACCAGAAAAAAATGTTTTATGATGTCAGATGCCATGCCCCGATTGTTGAATCACAAAATGCATTCCCTCTCTGACGCACACTCAAGTCTAGAACACGATCATGGTGGCCACTGTGCCTTAGTTCTTCTTTTAGGGGCATTTTTTGACAAGAGAAAGTTCTCTATTCTGGGCATGGGAAGAGCTGTTGGGTGTCCCTCATTGCACGCATAAGCCCAGAATATTCCATCCCCTTCTCTAAACAGACTCTTGACCTCAGGGTATCAGCCTCCCCTCCCATACTGAGAGTCAAAATGCTTTTCTCAATCTTGCAGCAGATGGAACAGCTATTCCTGCCCTGAGGATCTCCTCCCCAATCCCTGTTCCAGGGAAATGTGGGGGAAACCTGGGTGGAGGATGAGGCTGGTTGCTATGCCTGGTGCCAAAGAAAAGCCCTGCCCTTTCCAGTCGCCCCCTCCAGCTGGCTCCCCTCCATCCCCATGGATGGGGCTACACATGTTGCCTCCAGCCCTGCTAGAGCCCACTCTTTCCAAATCATTAAGTCATTTCCTCTCTGAGACTTTCTCACTAAAACCTTCCTGTTTGCTTTCACTCTGGAGCTCCCCTCTGAGTTAACGTTTCCTTCCCCATCCCCACTGAGCTGTAATTAATGGCCCAGCACCTTCCAGCTCTCCCTGCCATTGAAGTTTCCCTTCCTACTCTCATCTCTTGGCTGGAGTCTCCACACTATGTACACAGTTGTCCAAAGCCCAGGAATTCCTAAAGCTGTGAGGGAAATGGATTCCTCTCCTGTCCTGCAAAGGATTGCTTGCAGGCTAACTTGGGAAGATGAGTGTCTGCACACAGGCACCAGGGAGAAAACCTTCTGACCAAGGGCTTGTCCTGGGCTCTCCTGACACAGCCAGCAGAGCAGCTTGGAATAATAAATAATCTTTGATGAATGCACTCTGGGCTGCTCGACCTTGAGCAGCTGCTGAGTCCCCCAGAAGATGGCTGTGGCCTCCAGAAAGCCCATTTGGAGGGTGGCATGCACATCTGATACCTGCTGACTTGGGAACAGTTTGCTGTGTAGTCCGGCAGCAACAAGGCAGGACTCTGTGGGGTAGAAGAGGCAGAAGATTTGGGGGCCTTTTGATTCAGTGATGAGATGATGAGCAGAGAGCAGAGAGAGAGCAGAAATGATCACAGTGAACACTGCACCATAGTTGCTCTTCTATCAGGCTTAATTTTTTTAGGGATCCTGTTCTCTATCCCAGGCACACAGAAGTGCGGTATATTTCTCATTACAGGCACAGCCCCAGAATATTCCATCTCCTTCTCCAAACAGATTCTTGATAAAATGGAATGTTATGGGCTGTACTGAGAATGGTGCCCTTTTTGCCCTGTGGGTATTTGGTAAATGTTCATTGAAGCAAGTCAAGCTGAAGTTCAAGAAGTTTATGTGACAGCCAGAAAAAAGATGGCAGTGTGCAATGTGAGGCAGAAATCTCCTCCCCAAATCACATAAAACATGAAAATACAACAAATACAACTAATCCTGAAAAAGTAACCTGAAGACTGCAGAAGAGACTGCCTACATTTGGGGAAGAAGAAAAGACCTCACAGAAAAAGGCAAAGTGGCAAAGCTGTGATCTAGCAGGACCCAAGCCCCCAGCCCACAGGTGGGAGGAAGAGGAATGGAACAGGGAGGGAGTAGAAGCCTAGGGCTGCTGAACACCAGGCCCTGGAGATCTGCTCTAGGAGCACGAACCCACATTACGTGGTGCCCTGGAGATTAGTGGGGTTGGAAAGCAAAGACAGTCAGAACACTCAGAGAGGCTGAGATTCCAGCTGCTTGTGGAGAACAGGTATGCACAACCAGCCCCCAGAACAAAAGAAAGGCAGGCAGTTTGAAGGACTTCCCAGCAGCAAGAGGGGTGGTAAAGGGGCAAAGATTACACAGAGGTCTCTGTTCAGGAGAAAGGGCAAGTGGACAAGACCTTCCCAGCATGCTCAGCCCAGCAGGTTGGAAACTCTCAGGAGCTTCACATGCTCCATCCCACTGGCTGGAAACACAGCCCTCAGACCCCCCACAGTGGTACACAGCCTGTTGCCCATTTTTCCCGGCAGGGGCTGGTCCTGCACAGCTGCTGACCTTCCAAGGTGCCAGGCCTGCCTGAGGGTGGCCCTTCCCATGGCAACTAGAAGGGCAAAGCACAGAGGCTCCTCCCTGTACGCTTGGCCCATGGGACCTGACAGTGAAGTCAGGTGTTACCGCGGGAAGGCAGGAAACCCTCCCAGCTGAACTCTTTCCTCCCAGCAGGTTCCGCTCACCAGCAAAGACTGTTATTACTGTAGGTGCAGGGCAGCCCCAGAGAGTATTTTCCCTGCTCACCCAATCAGTTGATGGCCCACACAACTCACTAAAAAGAAGGCAGAAAGACATATACCATCGCTTGCCAACAGCTGGGGCTCCCGCACAGGAAATTGAGCTTCTGGACACTAGAGGGTGCCATGCACACAAAGTTATTATTCCATAGGAAACACTAAAAAAATTAAGTAGCAAAGGAATTTGGTCCAAACAAAATTACCAGAAGAAACACCAGAAAGAGGGCTTAGTGAAACTGAAATCACCAATCTTCCTGGTATTATTTCAAAATAAAAGTCATAAACATGTTTACAGAGATACAGAAAAATATTCAAGATCTTGGGGAGGACTTCAACAAAGAGAAATTTTGACAAATACAGTATTTGAAATGAGACATATACTGGAGGGATTTAAAAGTAGATTAAATGAGGTAGAGGAGCTGGAAATGAAATAAAAATTAGAGAACAGGAAAACAAAGAAGCTGAGGCACAGAGAGGAAAAAGGATCTCTGGGAATGAAAGAATAATAAGAGAGCTGTACAACTAATTCAAATGGAACAATATTCACATAATAGGGGCACCAGGATGATGAGAGAGAGACAAAGGGATAGAAATTCTCTGAGGAAAAAATTGTTGAAAACTTCCCCAATGTGGGGAAGGAAATAGTCACTCAGATCATGGAAGAGCAAAGATCTCCCAATGCAAGGAACCCTAGGAAGGCAAAACAAGAAACATAATAATTAACATGGCAAAGATCAAGGACAAGGAGAGAGTATTGAAAGCAACCAGGGAGAAAAGAAAATACTTACAAAGGAAACCCCATTGGGCTATCAGCAGACTTCTCAGCAGAAACCTTATAGGCCAGAATGGAGTGGCATGATATATTTAATGCAATGAAACAGAAGGGCCTCCAAGTAATAATACCTGGTAAGATTATCATATAAATTTGAAGCAGGGATTAAAGAATTTCCAGATAAGGAAAATTTTAAGAAATTTACCTCCCACAAACCATTTCTACAGAGTATTTTAAAGGTACTGCTGTAGATCAAAGTGCTCCTAAGGCTAAATAGCTGTCACCATACAAAATAAAACCACAGTAAAGGAAGTAGACCAATTAATTACTAAGTAAATGCAAAATTAAATAAACTGTGCAAAAAGTTAGTCAAGGGATATGACATCTAATATATAAAGAGTGGAGGAAGAGGAAGATGAAGGGAAGGAAAAAACCCTTTAGATTGTGTTTGAAATAGCATAATAAGTGAGTTAAGACAGACTGTTAGATAGTAAGGAAGCTATCCTTGAATGTTTAGTAACCACAAACCTAAAGCCTACAATGGCAATAAGTACATATCACCCTAAATGTAAATGGATTGAATGCACTAATCAAAAGGCATAGACTTACAGAATGGATAAAAATTGCAAGACCTATCTACATATGCTGCCTACAAGAGACTCATTTTAAACCCAAAGACATGCACAGACTAAAAGTCAAGGGATGGAAAAACATATTTCAGGCAAACAACAGTGAGAAGAAAGCAGGAGTTGCAGTACTAATATCAGACAAAATAGACTTCAAAACAAAGAAAGTAACAAGAGATAAAGAAGGACAGTACATAATGATAAAGGGCTCAGTCCAACAAGAGGATATAACCATTCTAAATATATATGCACCCAATACAGGAGCACCAGCATACGTGAAGCAAATACTAACAGAACTAAAGAGGGAAATAGACTGCAATGCATTCATTTTAGGAGACTTCAACACACCACTCACCCCAAAGGATAGATCCACCAGGCAGAAAATAAGTAAGGACACAGAGGCACTGAACAACATACTAGAACAGATGGACCTAATAGACATCTATAGAACTCTACATCCAATAGCAACAGGATATACATTCTTCTCAAGTGCACATGGAACATTCTCCAGAATAGACCACATACTAGCCCACAAAAAGAGCCTCAGTAAATTCCAAAATATTGAAATTCTACCAACCAATTTTTCAGACCACAAAGGTATAAAACTAGAAATAAATCCTACAAAGAAAACAAAAAGGCTCACAAACACATGGAGGCTTAACAACATGCTTCTAAATAATCAATGGATCAATGAACAAATCAAAATAGAGATCAAGGAATATATAGAAACAAATAACAACAACACAAAGCCCCAACATCTGTGGGACACAACGAAAGCAGTCTTAAGAGGAAAGTATATAGCAATCCAGGCACACTTGAAGAAGGAAGAACAATCCCAAATGAATAGTCTAACATCACAATTATCGAAACTGGAAAAAGAAGAACAAATGAGGCCTAAAGTCAGCAGAAGGAGGGACATAATAAAGATCAGAGAAGAAATAAACAAAATTGAGAAGAATAAAACTATAACAAAAATCAGCGAAACCAGGGGCTGGTTCTTTGAGAAAATAAACAAAATAGATAAGCCTCTAGCCAAACTTATTAAGAGAAAAAGAGAATCAACACAAATCAACATAATCAGAAATGAGAATGGAAAAATCACGACAGACTCCACAGAAATACAAAGAATTATTAAAGACTACTATGAAAACCTATATGCCAACAAGCTGGAAAACCTAGAAGAAATGGAGAACTTCCTAGAAAAATACAACCTCCCAAGACTGACCAAGGAAGAAACACAAAAGTTAAACAAACCAATTACGAGCTAAGAAATTGAAACGGTAATCAAAAAACTACCCAAGAACAAAACCCCGGGGCCGGACGGATTTACCTCGGAATTTTATCAGACACACAGAGAAGACATAATACCCATTCTCCTTAAAGTTTTCCAAAAAATAGAAGAGGAGGGAATACTCCCAAACTCATTCTATGAAGCCAATATCACCCTAATACCAAAACCAGGCAAAGACTCCATCAAAAAAGAAAATTACAGACCAATATCCCTGATGAATGTAGATGCAAAAAAACTCAATAAAATATTAGCAAACAGAATTCAACAGGATATCAAAAGGATCATACACCATGACCAAGTGGGATTCATCCTAGGGATGCAAGGATGGTACAACATTCGAAAATCCATCAACATCATCCACCACATCAACAAAAAGAAAGACAAAAACCGCATGATCATCTCCATAGATGCTGAAAAAGCATTTGACAAAATTCAACATCCATTCATGATAAAAACTCTCAGCAAAATGGGAATAGAGGGCAAGTACCTCAACATAATAAATGCCATATATGATAAATCCACAGCCAACATTATACTGAACAGCGAGAAGCTGAAAGCTTTTCCTCTGAGATCGGGAACTAGACAGGGATGCCCCACTCTCCCCACTGTTATTTAACATAGTACTGGAGGTCCTAGCCACGGCAATCAGACAAAACAAAGAAATACAAGGAATCCAGATTGGTAAAGAAGAAGTTAAACTCTCACTATTTGCAGATGACATGATATTATACATAAAAAACCCTAAAGACTCCACTCCAAAACTACTAGAACTGATATCGGAATACAGCAAAGTTGCAGGATACAAAATTAACACACAGAAATCTGTAGCTTTCCTATACACTAACAATGAACCAATAGAAAGAGAAATCAGGAAAACAATTCCATTCACAATTGCATCAAAAAGAATAAAATACCTAGGAATAAACCTAACCAAAGAAGTGAAAGACCTATACCCTGAAAACTACAAGTCACTCTTAAGAGAAATTAAAGGGGACACTAACAAATGGAAACTCATCCCATGCTCATGGCTAGGAAGAATTAATATCGTCAAAATGGCCATCCTGTCCAAAGCAATATACAGATTTTATGCAATCCCTATCAAATTACAAGCAACATTCTTCAATGAACTGAAACAAATAAATCAAAAATTCAAATGGAAACACCAAAGACCCCAAATAGCCAAAGCAATCCTGAGAAAGAAGAATAAAGTACCAAAGGGAAAGGGACTGGGGAGGATGGGTGGTAGGGAGGGATAAGGGGGGGAAAAGAAGGGGGGTATTAAGATTAGCATGCATAGAGGTGGGGAGGGAGAAAGCGGAGGGCTGTACAACACAGAGAAGACAAGTAGTGATTCTACAACATTTTGCTATGCTGATGGACAGTGACTGTAAAGTGGTTTATATGGGGGACCTGGTATAGGGGAGAGCCTAGTAAACATAATATTCTTCATGTAAGTTTAGATTAATGATAACAAAAAAAAAACTAAAGAAAGAAAAGGGGGATTACTCCCTGATAGGGTAAAACTAACTGTAAATCAACGATTAATGCATGCTTTAAATATCCTTTATTTTGATCACTTAAAGGGTGTCAGATGATTGGCTATGGAGGTACATTTTTCTGATAATATTCCTTTCTCTTAAAAAAAAAAAGCAGTTCCTGTATGATGACCTCCAATGAGTTCTACGCAATGGTATAAAGGGCATATCAAAGTGTGGGCAAAGGGTCTGTTTGTGTTCATACAGAGGATAAAGCCTAATTCAGCTACCCAGAAAATGAACTAAGATATGATATGAAGAAAAACTTCCAACATCACCACTCTCTGGAAGAGTCATACCAGAAGATGATCACCAGAAAACCTCAACAAAGATCCAGGCGATGCTGCAGTTGTAGCTGCATTCATCCCACCGGTTCCTGGACTTGCCATTGGAATGAAGAAGGAGATATCTAGGCTGGCCTGTGCACACAGTAAAACAACAAATTTGACTGGATCTATACTGGAACTCAACCAAGAATTAGGAGAAGTGCAAGTTGTAGTGCTCCAAAATCTTACGACTACAGACTATCTACTGTTAAAAGAACATATGGGATGTGAACAGTCCCCAGGAATGGGTTGTTTTAATTTGTCTAATTTCTCTCAGACTGTTCAAGTTCTGTTGGACAATATCCACCATATCATAGATGAGTTTTCACAAATGCCTAGGGTGCCTAACTGGTTTTCTTGGTTTCACTGGAGATGGCTGGTAATTATAGGTCTGCTTTGGTTATGTAACTGTATTCCTATTATGTTAATGTGTGCACACAATTTAATTAGTAGTTTAAAACCTATACATGCTTAAGTTACTCTACAAGAAGATATGTCAAAGAAATAATCAATCTTCCCATGTTATCTTCTGTCTGCTACTCGTATAGCTTTTCTTTTTCCTTCCTAATTACAACCCTTAAATAGAATTCGTGCCTCATATCGAATTTACTGAGTATCATAATTCCTCCAGGTGGTAAAGATACCTCGAGACAAGTGCTGGGCATAGAAGCCACAGGGCATAAATCTGCAAAGAAGTAAAAAGCTAACCTTTGCAAACAATATGGCTTCTCTCTCACTTACCAACTTTACATTTCCCTGTATGGCCCCAGAAGATGACTGGTTAGCCAGAGACGGGTAAGATTCCTCAAGGGAGGAACAACCTAAGACAGGCACAGTCGCAGGGGGGCCATCAGGTGAGAAATTGGGGATCAACAGAGGTGAGGCTCAGAACCTCACCCCCCCTGTTTTGAGAGAAATCTTCGGCATCCGTGGATGTCTTGCTGCCCTTGTCTAGCCTGGATTAATACTTAGTCCATAGGCACACACCTGGTCATCTGATCATCTACATTTGCCCTCTTACAGCACTAAACTATGTTTTCTACCTTTATCTTGCATCTACCTACCACTTCAGCATTTTATTAAAAAGAAGAAGAAGAAGAAGAAGAAGAAGAAGAAGAAGAAGAAGAAGAAGAAGAAGAAGAAGAAGAAGAGGAAGAGGAAGAGGAAGAGGAAGAGGAAGAGAAGAAGAAGAAGAAGAAGAAGAAGAAGAAGAAGAAGAAGAAGAGGAGGAGGAGGAGGAGGAGGAGGAGGAGGAGAGAGAGAGAAATGTGGGATTCACATATAAATCAAGTATAAAAATCAAATTAATATTCATATTTGACCTGATTGTTTATAGTTCATAATGTGTGATCAAAACTGAAAGTTTCTGTGATGAATGCCCTTGTACTGTTCACCATGTAAGAACTTGTTCACCATGTAAGAGCTTGTTCATTATGCTTCAGAAGATTGGAGACTGATGAGAATTAGGCTTGGGGTGGATTAACGATTGTGCATTGAACATTGAGTCCCCTATACAGAATTTTATTGTTGTTAACAACCATTTGACCAATTAATATGAGAGATGCCCTCTCAAAGAAAAAAAAATACTCAACAAAATATTCTCAAACTGAATTCAAAAATATATCAAAAAGATCATCCATCATGATCAAGTAGGATTTATTCCATAGACGCAAGGATGGTACAATATTAAAAAATGCATCAACATCATCCAGCATGTCAACAAAGAAAAGGACAAAGTCACATGATCATCTCAATAGATGCTGAAAAAGCATTAGACAAAATTCAACATCCACTCATGACAAAAGCTCTCAACAAAATGGGTATAGAGGACAACTACCTCAACATAATAAAGGCCATATATGACAAGCCCACAGCCAGCATTATACTGAACAGCGAGAAGCTGAAAGCTTTTCCTTGAAGATCAGGAACAACACAAGGATGCTCACTCTCCCCACTTCTATTCAACATAGTTCTGGAGGTCCTCGCCACAGCAATCAGACAACACAAAGAAATAAAAGGCATCCAGATTAGCAAGAAAGAAGTTAAACTCTCCCTGTTTGCAGGTGACATGATATTGTACATAAAAAGCCCTAAAGAATCCACTCCAAAACTACTAGATCTAATATCTGAATTCAGCAAACTTGCAGGATACAAAATTAATACACAGAAATCTGTGGCATTCCTATACACTAACGATGAACTAGCAGAGAGAGAAATCAGGAGAACAATTCCATTCACAATTGCATCAAAAAGAATAAAATACCTAGGAATAAACCTAACCAAGGAAGTGAAAGAAAGACCTATACTCTGAAAACTACAAGACACTTATGAGAGAAATTAAAGAAGACACCAATAAATGGAAACTCATCCCATGGTCTTGGCTAGGAAGAATTAATATTGTCAAAATGGCCATTCTGCCTAAAGCAATCTACAAACTCAATGCAATCCCTATAAAAATACCAACAGCATTCTTTGGCAAACTAGAACAAATAGTTCTAAAATTCATATAAAACCACAAAAGACCCTGAAAATCCAAAGCAATCCTAAGAAGGAAGAACAAAGGTGGGGGAATTACTCTCCCTAACTTCAAGCTCTACTACAAAGCCACAGTAATGAAAACAGTTTGGTACTGGCACAAGAACAGACCCATAGACCAATGCAACAGAATAGAGAGCCCAGATATAAACCCACACATATATGGCCAATTAATCTCTTGAATATAAACATGAGAAACTGTTTCCTGAACACATCTCCTCAGCTTGAGAAACAAAATAAAAAATGAACAAGTGGGACTACTTCAAACTAAAAAGCTTCTATACAGCAAAGGACACCATCAGCAGAACAAAAGGCATCCTACATTGTGGGAGAATATATTCGTAAATGACATATCTGATAAGGGGTTAACATCCAAAACATATAAAGAACTCACATACCCAACAACCAAAAGGCAAATAACCTGATTAAAAAATGGATGGAGGATCTGAACAGACACTTCTCCAAAGAAGAAATCCAGAGGGCCAACAGACACATGAAAAGATGTTCCATATTGCTAATTATCAGAGAAATGCAAATTAAAACCACAATGAGATATCACTTCACTCTAGTTAGGATGGACAACATCCAAAAGACAAGGAACAACAACTGCTGGTGAAGCTGTGGAGAAAGAGGAACCCTTCTACATGTTGGTGGGAATGTAAACTAGTTCAACCATTGTGGAAAGCAATATGGAGATTCCTCAAAAAACTAAAAATAGAAATACCATATGACCCAAAAGTCCACTCCTAGGAATTACCTGAAGAAAAGAAGGTCCCTGATTCAAAAACAACATATGCAGCACCCCTATGTTTATTGCAGCACTGTTTACAATAGCTAAGATATGGAAGCAACCCAAGTGTGTACATTAGTAGATGAATTGATAAAGAAGAGATGGTACATATACACAATGGAATATTATTTAGCCATAAGAAGAAAACAAATCCTACTATTTGCAACAACATGGGTGGAGCTAGAGTGTATTACACTCAGTGAAATAAGCCAGGCGGAGAAAGACAAATACCAAATGATTTCACTCATTTGTGGAGTATAACAACAAAGCAAAACTGAAGGAACAAAACAGCATCAGACTTACAGACTCCAAGGGGGGCTTAGCAGTTACCAAAGGGGAGGTGTTGAGGAGCATGGGTAGCAAGGGAGAAGGGGAGTAAGAGGCACTATAATTCCCAATCACAATATAGGTAGGTCATGGGGAAGGCAGTACAACATGGAGAAGACAAGTAATGACTCTCTAGCATCACACTCATGGACAGTGACTGCAATGGGGGGTGAGGGGTGAGGACTTGATAATATGGGTGAATGTTGAAACCACAGTGTTCATGTGAAACCTTCACTAGATTGAATATCAATGATACTTTAATAAAAAAATTAATAAATATTTTTTAAAAAGTATACATGACAGAAGTGATGGACCTAAACTCATCTGTTGACTCAAAACCTTGTGCTGTCTGTTCACTTCATCACACCGCCTGTCATTATGACAAGCCCTTGGGAGAAATTTCCAGGGTGATGGGTCTTTGGCCAGGCCTCACATTCCTCATGTGGGTGGTCCCCTACTCCAGTAATGTGTGAGGCCCACACCATCTAGAGACTGTTATTGTGTCTTTGCAGGACTCTAAAACCAGCACACTACCACGTGGAAAAACTGCCCTCCAAGTATTTTTATAACGCTAGTCATCAACCAGTGTGGTGACTCCAACAGAAGGCAAGAATTGCACGGGTCCAGGCCAGGCTCCTTCCCTCTGACTCAGTCTCACCTGAGGGGGATCGCCCCTGGGCAAGGTTACTCTGGATTCAGTGAGACCTAATACCAGCAATGGAACATTAGGGGTAAAAGAGTGTTATACCAAGCTTTATTCTCATGGTGGCAGATTGATTGCTGGAATCACATCTACATCTGGAAAGTTAGCAATCTGTCTCTGTCTCTGCCTCTACACAGGGCACTGGGTGGAGCTCTGTGTCAGTCTGGCTCCAATCAAGAGGCAGAAACCACACTGACCTAAATAAGGGATGTTTTAAAATTTTTGATAAAAGAGCAATTATAAGAGAACTGTATGTAGTACCCTAAAAAATGCTGAGGGAGGATCCCCAAGGAGAGACAAATGTAAAAGGAGACCCCCTGAGAGATTTGCTGATCTGCCCAGGACAGAGTTGGTCTGCAATCTCTCTTTGGGGCATAGGAAAACTGTAGCCCGTGGCCTGGTACATGGGCAGGCATGGGCAGGGTGGGAGGGATGCCACTACAGAAGGGACATCTGGAACATATGATGTCAATGTCAAGAAGGCCACAGGAAGGTGTCATTAAGCCAGGCTGGGGCTGCAAGGTCACCATGGGACCATGAACTCTGGGTCAGAGCACCACCAGCTAACGTTGAAGCTGCCAGAAACAGCAGGGGGACCCCTGCCTCTTGCATTGTCCCTGCAACGCCCTCTCCTACAAAGCTCAACAGGTGCTCTTGTGAAGGAGAAATCCTTAAAGGAATTCTGTCTGCTATTGCACAGCATGTATTGCAGGGTGCATCTGAGTGACAATAAATTGCTAAGTGGTACAGTCAGTACCCTTGTGAGAATGATTTATTCTCAGAATAGTCAGATTCCTAGAGAAGGAACGTAGAAGGGTTGGTGCCAGGAGCTGTGGGCAGAGGGAAGCAGAGTTGTTGTTTAATGGGTACAGAGTTTCAGGTTGGGAAAATGAAGAAGTTCTGGAGAAGGCTGGTGGTGATGGTTTTTTACAATGACATGACCTTATGCCAGTGGCATGACCTTATGCCACTGAATTGTACATTCAAAAGGGTTAAAATGGTAAATTTATGTTATATATATTCTACCACAATTTTAAAAAAGATCAATTCGTGGTCACCACATTCATCTCTCATCTCTGCTCCTCTGTATATCTACTTTCTTCTTCCTTTCTGTTTTTCAATCCACATTCTAAAAACTATGACCACCAATAGTGCCTGACCTAAAACATCTCTCCTTTTTTCAAGAAACCAGCCAGACTGAGTGTGGATTCTCACAGTTCCCTCTTGCAGATTCTTCTAAAATTTCCCAATTTTCCTGGAAGTGTGGTCCAATGCTCCCATTGACCATTTGCACCAGTATCATCTGGTATAGACCTATTTTCAGAACCTTCTTTGTGTGGTTTTAAGGATGGGATGGAAGGGGAGGACGCTGTACTGACAAAACAAAAGAATCTAATCATTTAAGGACTCCCCTTCCCTCCCTACCAGTTTTAATCAAATAGGGAAGCCAGTCATAAATAAATATTAAGAAATTCACATTAAGCATGAAACCAATTCATAAAATGATGCCAGATTAGTCAAATATGTTTTCTCCTTTCCACCTGTGCTAGTAGTCTGAATTAATAATAAAGGCATATGGCAGAATAATCAGAATTATTTATCAAGCTACTTAACTATATATAGTTTCCTAAGTGGCCACAAAATGGCAGAAATATTTATATACACAGTGAGATTTAAAAATTAATTGTGGTTATTACAGTTATTATCTTTTTTTTCTTTATTTTTGCAGGTATAATTCTTTGAAATGACATATATTCCCATTAGGTGCTTCAGAGAAGCACTGGCCTTTTTCTTGACAGGCAGTGTGCATATTGGCACCAGATTATTGGATGGAAAAATACAGGCATTTTCCAAGCCTCAAACACAGGAGTGTGCCATCTATTAATTTGGATTTCTTCCTTAACTATCGTCATACCAATATGTGGTGGTTTTTCTAAGAAGAAATCAATCCAAATACGTCTTTGGACTCAGAATCCAGGAAGCCTGGGTTTTATCACTGACTTGGTCACAGATGCAGTGAAAATGGGTAAGTCACTTCCATCTTTGTCTGAATTTCGCCATCTGGCAAATGTAGATTCTGACACTCACCATCAGACAATGTTTGCAAAATGTTTGATGGTCCATGCTGTTAGATGGTATATAATTGCAAGCTCTTGGATCATTTTCTCTAATCCTAAAAATTCTTCTCTTTTCTAGAAACTATTTTTAAATTAAAAATATCTCTTTTAAAGTATGAGCACATGGCAATCAAAATTCAGTTGATGCTGGAGAATAATTTTCTTCTTAAGGAAAGGTCTTTCTCTAAAGCATTTTCTAGAGGTAACAGCTTAAATTTTTTCTCTTTGAATCCTTCTGAGGCCAACCTCCACACAATAATTTATTACCTTCTTATTTTCAATGTATCACCTTCAAAGTATATCTGATGGGCCCCTTATGAAAAATGAGGATCCTGGTTTATTTACACTTTTCTACAGTAACCACTGCCAGATACATTTCATTTTTTATTCTTTTATTAGATACTTCTATAGCTTTACATAATATAGTTGACCTTCCATTTCTTGATCTATCAGTTTTGGACAGTCTCTCTTGACTTCCTCTAAGATGATCCAGGTGGCAGTTTCCTGAGTGTATACACATATCAAAATTCATCAAGATGTACGCTGCTCTTGTACATTTTATTGTATGTACCTCAGTATTTAAAAACTGTTTTAAAAAGGTCAATCCATTTTCTATGTACCAGCAAAGGAGAATTGGGAATTTCAAATTGAAAACAATACCATTTGCATTAGCACAATTTAAAAAATTAATGTTTTGGTTTAAATCTAACAAAAACTGCACAAGATCCTTAAGAGGAAAACTACAAAACTCTGAGAATGAAATCAAAGAAGAACTGAATAAACTAGTTTATAAATGAAGTAATTGGAGAGAGATTCAGTATTGTCAGTTCTTCTAAACTTCATGTATAGAAATGCAACCCAAATCAATATCCCAGCAAGTTATCTTGTGGATATTGATAAACTGATTCTAAAATTTATATAGAGGAGAAAAAACTCAGAATAGCCAATACAACACTGAAGGAGAAGAATAAAGTTGGAAGACTGACACCGCCCAACTTCAGGACCTACTAAAAAGCTATGGTAATCAAGACAGTGTTATATTGGTGAAAGAGTTGTGAAATAAATCAATATAACAGAATAGAGAGCCCATAAATACATCCAAATAAATACAGTTAACTGATCTTGGACAAAGGAGTAAAAGCAGTGTAGTAAAAGGTAGTCTTATCAGCAAATACTATGGGAACAACTGGACACCCACATGCCAAAAAAGAAAAAATGAGCCTATATGTAGACCTTACACCCTTCACAAAAATTAACTCAAAATAGACCACAGATGTAAAAGTAAAACACAGAACTGTAAAACTAGAAGATGACATGGGAGAAAGTCTAGAAGATTTGGATATGGCAAAGACTTCTTAGATACACCACCAAAGGCATGATCCATGAAGGAAATCATTGATAAACTGGATTTCATTTTTAAAAAATCTGCCATGTGAAAGACAATGTCAAGAGACTGAGATGACAAGCCACAGACTGGGAGAAAATATTTGCAAAAGACACATCTAATAGAGGATTGACACATCTGTTAAAGAACAGTGGAGGCCGAAGGCTCCCACTGCCTCCTCCGCAGCAGTGCTCACCTCACCGACTGTGTGACTTGGCAAAGAGACGGCTTCCTGCTGCCATCTCTGCCTCCAGGAGGGAAGACAGACCAGACTCAACAAGAGACCAATTCACTGTCACCTTCTCTTGGCCCTTTCTTTTCGTCTGTGTTTTATCAATCCCGGTCCCATGTCCCTGAAGCCTCTCCCTCAAATCTGAAAAACAGAGGATGAAAGAAAGCAAGAAATTAACTTTAAACATTTCTATCTTGATGCTGCACCTGAGGTCCCATATGCACTGCAGACAAGGGTTGGATATGTTATCATGTACAAAAGCCAGCCTAGGATGAATTACTTCACTGGATGTGGAAATTACAAGGAGTACTTAGATGCTAGCTGACTTTGGCACAGACCAAGTGGATTAATCACTATGGTGTAAAACAAAGTCCAGATGAAACAAAGTAAGCCCAGCAATTTGAGCTGGAGAGGGCAGTGTAAACACTTCAGAAACACCAGGCAAAAGATATAAACTATGGATAGCAGCCATTTCCAAAGCCACAGCAAATTCAGGGACCAGCTTCTAAGAAAATATTTTATCCAGGGCAAGCGGATCTAAGATTAAACTCCTAAGATCGTATAGCGTGTTGTATCTACCAATCCATGGTTATCAAAAAAGTAAAAATGCTTTTCCACGGGAAAAGCATTCCCAACTCCTTTTTTTTTTCTTTAATCTGTTTACCCTGATCTAAAATTGGCTCCTACCAAGAAGACAACAAGGAAGACATGACTAATATTTGGAGAGGAAGCAAATCCACCTTACCTTGGCAATACAACATTAGAAGTAGCCATCAGGGGTGACTGGGTCTTAGCAAGATGATAATAATGTCATAAAATTAATAAGATTTCCAAGCTAAATGGAAAATAAAAATATAAAACATGGTGATGATAATACAATAATTACAGCAATATTTAAACTTACTATGTCCAGGAAGTATTCCAAATACCTTGCATGTTTTAACTCATTGACTCCCAACCATAACCCTATAAGGTAGTTACAATCAATATTCCCATTATTCAGAAGAGAAAACTGAGGATAGAGACCAAGTCTCTCATTTGACACTTTCCAATCCTGGGGCTAAGGTTGGTGAGGAATCTTGCATATAGTTACCGAAGTTTGTTTTATTTGCCTTCAGACTTCCTTCTCCGTAAACTCTTCCTCTTCATTCCATTTCAGGTGCTTGATTGCCTTTTTCTTTTTAAATAAAGAGACCTATTTCCAGGAAAAGATCCCATATCAACCATTTACCCCAAATGTTGTTGACACCAAATCCAATGTTCAATTCTCCATCTTTCCCTCACTTGTTCCATCAACAGCCTTTGATATAATTGATCACTGTTTCCCATCCTCCTTGGAAATCCTTTCTTCCTTTGGCTCCTGGTACATGTTCTCCCTTGAATGTCCTTCTGCTTCAGTGGCTGTTATTTCTGTCTCTTTTACTGATTACTTTCTTTGCCCTGATTGTAAGCCTGGGACTAAGTCATTGGGCCTTTTCTCTTCCGTAAGTACACTCATTCCCTCCGTGCTTCCTTCTAGTCACATGGCTGTAAATATGAATTCTGAGCATATATTTCCAGTTAGCACTTTGTCCCAGAAACCCAGACACATATATTCAGTAGCCCACTTGGATGACTAAGACATCTCAAACCTACTATGACCAAAACCAAAGGTGTGATTCTCCTACCAAACCTGCTTCTCTCACAGTCCTCCTCACACCAGGAAATGGTTACTCAAGCCTCCCAGTCACTTATATTAAGAATTTTGAAGTCATCCTTGACTCCTCCCTTAATCCTGTATTCATATGAACAAATCCTGTGGCTCTACTATCAGCGTATATCTACAATTCAGTGCCTCTCACCGTCTCTGCAACTGTTGCACCGGTCTGACCGAAGCCTCCACTCTCCTGTCTGGGTTGTTATAATAGCATCTTAATGCTCTGCTCTTCTACCCCTGGCCCACCACAACAGCTAGAGGGATACGTTAAAAGTGTATGTCAAAATCCTCCAATGGCTTCATATGTCACTCAGAGCAATGACCAAATCCCTTCAGTGTTTCACAGCCATATGTGCTTGGCAAGTGCCCTAACCTCACCTAAATCTAATAAAGACCTCTCTCCTGTAACTTCTCTTAGTTCCCTTGTTCTTGGTCTCTTTTTCTGGTCTAGAATGATGAGTCATGCCCTTATACCTCAGGGTCCTTCCCCATGCTCTCTCTCATTCTGGAATACTCTTTCACAGACATATGCACATCTGGTATTCACTCTTACTTTGCTTATTTTTTTATTGTACTCAAAAGTCACCTTATCAGAGAAGCCACCTACTATAAATAACAACCCAGCATTTCTGCACCTCTGATACCCTTTATCAGGGTAAGCAGTTAGCAATTACATGGAAGCCTTAGCAATTACGAACAGTTGGTTATTATGTTTAACCTTTTATTGTTGGTCTCTCCCAATTAAATATAAGCCACAAGAAGGCAGAGACTTTGGTTATTCTGTTCACTATAATATCCCCAGTACCTAAAACAGTACCTGACATATGGAGTGAACGAATGAAGGAAGGAAGTTAAATCAGACTGTGACCTACTGCAGGACTACTTATAATTAAGACTTATCCCTCATTGCATAAATAAAGGCATCTCTCCTATCTAGGAACTTCAGGGTATGGTGAGAGTAAATTAAATTATTTTTATGGGGTCCTGACTCTGCCTTCATATGGATCCACCCTGAGTACTGTTTCTCAAAAGAATTCACTTTGAAAATAAAATTAATGATAAAATGGTGGTTATATTGCTTTAGGTTGGGCAGGATTCTTTCAGGCATCAAAATAAGTTGATCATTTTGGCCACTGGTTGGACTAGAGTCTTTGTGTGCTGTATGCTATGGGAAGCCTTCCCCCTCAACCCTTCACATCCCTGGGAGAAAAACCTGAACAACTGAAAGTACGATGGCCACAACTATTCTCTGGGAACTGGGGCTGAGTCCCCTCATTAAGAAAGCACAACGCACAAACCCACTCCTCAGTAGCCATGAGCGTGCCTGCCGTGGAGACCCACCTGCATCACAGACCTCATGGCAGATGATCACAGGGTCCCAGGAAGACAGCCGCTGAAGAGGCCAAGAGTTTGGTTTCCTTAAAGGCTATGTTTGTTTGTTTGTTTTTAACCTTGGCCCATTCAGCAACTGTTAGTAACTGTTCTGTCTCTCTCCTCAGCCACAGTGTTGTGCAGGGCCGAGCTTCTTTTAGTGAGCACCTGACTTACAGTACCTTTCCTCTCCCTTTATGTTGATGGGCTTGGTGTGATCGCACTTGATTAGGGTAAACAGAAAAGGAGATTTCAATGAGTTCTTGTTTCTAAGGAAAGGAAACCCTGGTGATGCCCCACCCATATCCCTTCCACCTACCCTGGAGAGCACCTGCCTACAGTCCCCGCACAGCGGTGGATGCCGGGACTCTCCTGTCCTGAGGGTGTTGTCTGGGTACAGGACTAAAATCAGCCATGCTCCCTTCCGCTCTCAGGAGTGGAGCAGGCCGGGAGCCAGCGCTTCCGAAGCAGCCCTCAACCAGTGAGGGGTGGAGGTATGTGGGTAAAGAGTTTAGTTTTCTGTTCCCTCAGAGCAACCATTCTCAGATGTGTTCCGTCCATTTTCTTAGAATGTCCCCAGAAGTATTAAACCCAAGTCACCCACAATTCATTAACTCATAATTTATTGGTTGTACCCCCTTTATATCTCATTTTTCTACCCCTTCAGTGTCCTTCCTAGAATTCTACCCCAAATAAATTATTTGTACTGAAATTCTTTTCTCAGAGTCTGATTTTGGGGAATCCGAACTGAGATACAGGCATATTTTGCTACCTGAAATGCCCTGGGCCTAAGCTTGCTCTTGAGGAAAGAAAGGACTTGGAGCCACAGAATATCTGATCCTGCCATTGCTGCTACCACTTAGGAATTATCAATGAGCTGCATCGAGTGATAAGGCAAGGCCGAGAATGGTGATGTATTTTAATCACTTGGATAATAATAATAACACAGTTACTTGTTGGTTAGTAAGTATCAAAGCAATGATACTCATTTCTTCAGTTATGTTATTGACTTAAGTATACAGATAATACAGATAGAAGTTATCAATATGAATAATAGTAACACATGTTATCATTTGGATGATAATCAGATTAGTTGTATGTTATTGGGTAGTTTTAAGAAATAATGCTCACTTATGAATTTAATTTATTGAATTTTAGAACATATGTTCAGGAAGTTCTAGATATGAGGAAGCTTTAAAAATTTCTAGAAATCCGTAAGAAGGTCCCTTTGAATCTTTGCTAAGTATTGGGAGGCACAAAGAGTGAAATTGTACAAAACTGTTCTAAGAATGGTGAGGAGTTTTTGGCTTGCATAGGAATGAAAGTGTTCAAATTCTAATCATCCATAGTGGAGAATCTTTGGAAATCACTGGAGCATTTCATGGGTATTCCTGAGAGGTCACACCTTAGAAGTGGGACTAAACTATTTCTGAAGTAAAACCACTTTAGCACTATCTAGAAAAGCTTAATAACAGTCCTTAAGAAGATTGCTTTGATTTGAAAGTGATTTAAGTATCTACGAATACAAAACCCAGTCCTCTTTAAAAGAATACAACAAAAATCCGAACACTCAGTGTAAGATTTACAGTGTCCAGAGCCAGTTTTTTCTTATAGTAGATACGACAAGAAGGAAAATGTGACCAGGAGAAAGGCAATCAATAGAAATAGATCCAAAAATTACAGAGATACTCGAAATAACAGGATGATAATTATTAATATAATGTTCAAAGTATATAAAGAAGGACATGAACCTAGTGAGGAGATGGATGGAAGATATAAAAAAGAATAAATTAGCATGAACTTCAGGAGTTGAGAAATATAATATTTGAAATGAAACAGTTCACCGGATGGGATCAACAGCATTTCCCACTGCAGAAGAAAAGACTAGTGACTTTGAAGACATAGCAATAGAATCTATCCAAAATGAAGCAGAGAGAAAAGTGACTTTTTAAATGAACACAGCCTCAGTGACCTGTGAGACAATATTGAGAAGTCTGCGATATGCGTAATTGGAATCCCAGAATAAGGAGGGGGCGGGGGAGAAGGCAAACAACTGGAAGAATCAGTGGCTGAAACATCTCCAAGTTTGATGAAAACTATAAATGCACAGAAAAGAGCCTCAAACAAGATATCAGACACACATCCAAATGCCCACAAATGGAGTGACGTGAGGCACAGCGTAAAGCGCTGAACACCAGTGATAAGAATGTCTTAAATAGTCTATACAGAGAAACAAAGATAAGAATTATTGTATAACCCTGGTCAGAACTATGTAAACCTGACTATGGACTGACATCTTTAAAATAACAAAAGGGGAAAATATTATTGTCTACCTAGAAATCCATGTGCAGCTGAAAGGGTCTTCAAATTTATGATAAAAAAATTTTTTCCAGACCAACAAAACTGTGACAACTCAATATCAGGGGACATACATTCCAAAAAGAATTTTTTTTTAAGTTGCTCAGACAGGAGATAACGACAAAGGACAAGTGTGGATTTATATAAAGGAATTAAGAGCATCAGGAATGGTAAATATGTAGGCAAATATAAAAGGTTATTTTCTCATTTTTGAATTTCTTTAAAATAGAATTAATTATAGCAATAATAATAATAATAACAATGATGGTAATAATGTATTCTGGGATTTAAACAGACATAGAAGTAAAACTAATGACAAACATGGCATAAAAGAAAGGAGGAGGGAAGTAGAAACATAATGTAAGGCTCTTATATGTCAATTGATATATTATTATTTGAAGGTAGTTTTGATAAGTTGCAAACCTAGAGCAATCATTTTTTTTTAAAAAAAAAGGAGATACAGGTAATAAAATAGCAAATAAACAGAAAAAATTGATATGTTAAAATTGATAATAAAGATCAATTTGAATGCTAAAATAGTGAATTAGTCCAGGAAAAGCAGAGAGAAAATAAATAAGTAAGTAAATAAATAAACAAATAGTGGCAGATAGGGTAAATAGAAAAAATAGCAAATTGGTAATTTTAAACCCAAACATATTGAGCACTGCATTAAATGTAAATAGCCCAAATGGTCCAATTAAAAGACAGACTCTCAGATTGAATATAAAATCAAGATCTAACCATATATTATCTATAAGAAACCCATAGTACATGTAAGGTTACAGTTGGGTAAAAGGAAAATGGAATATTTGACACAAGCAATGAAAGAAAGCATAGATAAATTGGACATCATCAAAATCACAGCACTTCTTTCAAAAGACACCAGCAAGAATATGAGAAGACAAACCACAGCATGGGACAAATATTTACAAATTATATGTCTTATAGGGGACTTGTTTTTAGAATGTATGAAGAACTGTTACAACTCAGTAAGAAGATTACAAATAACTCAATTTAAAAATGGGCAAAGGATCTGGACAGGTATTTCTCCAGAAAGATACACAAATGGATGATAAGCACATGAAAAGATGCTCAATATAATTAGCATCATTATGCAAATAAAAACCACAGTGAGATATCACTTCATACCCATTAACATGGATAGGATAAAAAAGAAAGGTAATAACAAGTGTTGATGAGAATGTGGAGAACTTAGAAGCCTTATACACTGCTGGGAATGTAAAATAGGGACTTTTCAGTGAATGGATGGATGGATGCGTAGATAGATGAATGACAGAATATGTTGTGCATTTATACTATTTTTTCTGATACTACCAATTAAATTCAGAAATACAGGATTTTTATCTAACCTCTTTTATATTACATCTCTATCCCCTTTCTTCCACCTTGAGAGTCCTGGTTCTCAAAGTACAGAGGAATAAACAATCAGAACATCCTACAGTTATTCATTTGCTTTATCTCATATGACACACATAACAGTCACAAAAGAGCAATATTAATGCTGCTACTACTGATTATGGTTATTAAAAAACAGATTAATACTTCTGCATATGTAATCCCTGTTTTTTCTAAAATTTTTTATTTACATATACTATCTAGGTTTATACATATCCTGAAGCCATTATGTGGTCTCAATGTAAAAATGACCACTATTCACCTTAGCTCTCTTACAATCCCTCCTCTTCAAAAACCACATGTGGTTAGGATCTACTTTCCTGGTGTAGTCCCATTTGGATCTCTTTTTCTTTATTATTATGCATCATTTATTAAGTATAACATCTTTTGCCCAATGTCTGCAATGCTACATCTAATATATATTTGCTTTCCATAATGTAAACATCTGTTTCTTAGCTATATTTGTTTATTCCTGTGCCAACACCACACAGTCTTAATTACTATAGCTTTTTAATAAGGATTGTATCCAACAGGACAAGTGCCCTCCCTGTCTAGTAGAAACAAACAGATCCTTTCTGGAGGAGCAAACTTCACAACCAAGTCTCAAAGAAACCCCATTGTTAAGTTACCATGTTCCATAATTCACCAATGTATCACTGACTACACACACACATAGGAAACACACAATTAAAAAAAATGAAATTCAACAAAAACTGCAAACCACAGAATCAGACCTGTAAAGAACTGATGACATTAGAATTATCAGAGACCAAATATATAATAAAAAATAAATTAAAAAATAAATAAAAAATTTTTTTAAAAAGCATAATACACTACCTGGAAGCCAAATTAACATATATAAAGAAATAGACCATTCTGGGAAAAGTCTTCAGAAATGAAAATTATAATATTTGAAAGTAGAATCTGAATGATTGACTTAGCATTATATTAAACACTGTTAAGGAAGCAATTAGTGATTTGGAAGGTAAAGTTGAGCAAGTTTACACATGAGACACAGACATAGCAAAGAGAAATATGAAAAAGAGATTAAGAAACATGGAGAGAAGAGTTATGTCCAACATACATTTAATCTGAATCCTAAGAAGAAATAATAATAAGGGAGACAAAATATTAAAAGACATAATGACTGTTTTCCAGAGGTTATTAAGAACACTAAACCTCAAACTCAGGAAGTTTCCCAAAGTGTGAAATACCATAAACCCAAGACAGTTTACTACCAACACATCTTTACAAAAAGAATTTCTAATAAAGGTATTTCATGTCAGAAAGAAGATTTGTGATACATGAAAATGGAAGCATAAATATTGACTGTGTACAATGGTAAAATTCTTGAGCATGAACAGCACATAACTAAGGGAGGGTGATGATTGGCCTGCAGTATTCTAAGACTCTTACATGGTCCAGAAGAAGAATAAAACTATTAATAGTAAACTGTTACTTATGTTAAAATTTCTAGGATAATCCTTAGAGGAAAAATAGCTATAAATGTTACTATTATCATTATTATTATATTTCAAGGACCTTGTAGAAGGAAAGGAAGAAAGAAAAAGACAGAGACAAGGTTTCTCTTAATTAACTCAGTTTTGCTTAACCAAATTAAATATATTTCCTGCTTCATTTCTCAAAGTTTTTTCTTGCTAATGTGCATTACAAGTCTCCAAGTAGGAACGTTAGAGGATTTTCAGCATTTCATTTGTTTACCTGACTTCAGAAACTATATCTCATTGAGTGTATATTAACATCTTGAGAAACTTGACAGGGTTGGTAGTACTTTTTAAGTTGAATTGGCATCTTCTAGAGCTTGATTTACCTGTTAAGGGAATAATATAACCATGCGGGCTCAAAGAGAATAACAGACTAGAATAACAAGGTCAATCTTAGAAAGACCTCAGGTTTGGGAAAATATGACATTAAGGGAGAGTTGAAAATACTATTGTCCAATGGTTCCAAGAAAGATGGGACATACTGCAAGCTATTCAAGTGGAAGAAAAAATAAAAGCACCACCTAGCAAATAGGTTGGAGATCTTCTGTGGCAAGGCTGTTGGAACATCTGGGAACAGTGCCAAGCAATCCTGGGGAACAGACTTGGCAATGTTTGTGGCGTTGTGTTCTTTATGAAGGAAAAAATATTTTATAAGGCATAATACACTACCTGGAAGCCAAATTGCCAGTTAAAATTCTATTTGCAAGCAGATGTAGGGTTTACTTTCACCCAACACCATAGAATGCTGCCTCTTTGTAATCAAATATGATGCAATCTATCTTTTCAGCTTCATTTTCAGTATTTCAAATGTTCATAAAATGGCAGGTTAGGAATGTCTGTAATTATAGTAGACTCTTAACATGTCTGCTCTAAATGTAGCTGTTTGGTTTATACAGTTTAGAGGCAATAAATCACCACATATAGAAAGGCACTTTCACTCTCATCAATCCAAGTAGTTAATTCCTCTAGAAAATTAACATTTTAAATGTGCCCAGAGAGACATCTGAACAAATAGAGGGGGAAAGGTTTTTGGTGGTTAGCTTTTCTAATTCCATGCTGTTTAGAATATAGGATGTTACCCTTCTGTGTGTGTGTGTGTCTGTAATACTTTAATTGCAATTGATGTAATGTAATCCCATTGCTGCTTTATGTAACTCGTGCATATTCTTTCTCTGAAGACTCAAAGAAATCTGCAGCCATTAATCTTCACAGTCCTCATGGTGGAAGACTGAAAGGGCAAGCCAGATCTGAGCTGGCCTGAAAAGAGTTGGTAAGTGGAAGGAGGTAATGCCTCTCACCCTCTTCTCCACCACTGCAGTGCCCTCAGCACTTTTTTTTTTCTTGCTCTCCGAATTCTAGTAAGTTCCAGGTCTGCCTCCTTCGTGAGGCTTCCCTTGATACCTCTGGTGTACCTTTACCTTTTTCCCCTTTCTGGAGGAAACCCGTATCTTTAGTTCTCTTCAAGGTAGCACTCAAATCCTGTTGCCTTGCATTGTCCCCTAAGTATTAGTCTGGCCTTTTCCTCTAAACAGCGAGTCTCTTGAAGGCACATCATCCATCCAGCTCTTGTATTTCCGAATCTTGTTCAATTCAGTGATGGGTTCACAGATGGCAGGCTATAAATACTTGTTAATAAAATGACTAATGAGAGAACCAGACAGCTCCGTTGTTTAGGAGCCAACTACCCAAGCTGCTCCCTGACAGGAGGGAGGTTCCGGGATTTCTGCGGGTGGGGGTTTCTCGGGAGTCATGGTTCTTGGCATCCATTTTCAAGGAGCTTAAGGAACCGTACTTAGTGCCCTGGAGAGCGGTTGTTCCGTACCTGTGCTTATAATCACATTAGACCATAGGCAAAATAAGGGCCTTTCCAGGGATCCAAAGCTCTTTCTGGGACAAGGAGCTCTGTGAAGGGGTGATAGGGGAGATGGGCAGGGCAGGAAGTGGAGTGGGAGACACACTTCTATTGTCACTTCTCCCTGGTCTTCAGCTACCTTGCTTTCACTGTTTGTTTTTCCATTTTGCCACACAATGCCCTGGAGTTTTATATCTCAAAGCACAGCTTCCAAGATGAGGATTTGGAAACGTGGTTACCACTTGTGAACTCTTCCTCCAAGGCTTGCAAAGTCAACAGGAGGCATTTGGATTATAGCTGTTTGCTCTCAACACAGCAAGTTCGCAGAAAATTAGAGGTCAGACCGTGCCTCTTTGCTGCTCAGGAGAACTGGTGCAGCTAGGCCAGATGGGGCAGGGCTGGGTGCTCAGGCATGCTGGAACGGGACTGGGTGGAGCCTGGGAAACCCAGCCCGGAGCCCTACTGGCTTGAGGACTCCGTAAGCCCTGTACACATGGCCTCATCTGCAGTGTGGGTGCAGCAGGGGCTATCTGTAGAAGGCCCAGCAGGCTCCTGAAACACATGGTGCCTAAACAGGGGACTGTCACGGCACTGACAGCTGTCTGATTTGTTTCAGTGGTAGTGTTTCCACGGAAATGGAAAATTATTTAGTCTTAGACCCTTAGCTGGTTTCCTTTTACATCATTTCCGTCTGTCAAAGAGTTGCCCATTTGGGGAGCTGTAAGGGTCCACCTAGACCATACAGGTGTGTAATTTTGATAAAACACAATTTATTAAACTCTGAGGTTACAAAATTGGTAAATTATGGGGATGGATTATTTTCACCATAAAAGAATTTTGTGACCAAATTCATGGCCCCTTTTATTAATCTGTAATTCTGCTAGTGTATATAAGATTACATTTGTGGGTTCTTTGTCCTGACTTCAGAAGTAATCTGTGTTCCTGGCTATAGCACACCCATGGTGGTTACAACCATGTTCTTTGACTTCAACACCTAGATTTGAGACCAGGTTCTGTCACTTACTTGCTAGGTGTTTGGATAAGTTTCTTATCTTAAAAATACAAATAAAAAATTTTGCAAGTATTAGATGAGGAAGCATACCTCGGTCGCTTAACATATAGTAAGGGCTCAATATGTTAATGACTCACTCTTCTTGTTACTGGGTTATTTATATGTAATAGTTGGTTCACCTGCATCTGATTTAAATGCAGCATTTTTGTTTTTTGGTTTAAGTGTGAGATCCGTACTTACTGCTGTAACTTTTCTCCATAACCATTCTTCCTATTGTTCCTCCTGCCCATTGGTTTTGGGTCTAAGCCTCCGGGACTTCCCCAAGAGCCAAAGTCTTCTCTGGCCCACCCATCACAGAATGAAGCCAAGAAGGGCTTCTCCTAAATCATAATGGCCGGCTATAGACTCAGAGTCTGAAGCTAGATGGAATTCCTCTTTAAAACATGCTTCTTAATGTCGCCTGTGGACCCCACCATCAGAATCAGTTATGAGTATTTACTAGATTGCAGATCCCTAGGGGTCTGCCTCAGGGCTTTCATAGTAGAATCTTTTGTGGGGGTTGGAGGCAGAGTAGTTAAGAAACTGCATTGTAATAAATACCCAGATTATTCTGATGCAACTAAATAAAATTATAGAACTACTCCAGTGCACTTCTAGTCTTGTGCCTGGCAAATATTCAAAAAGCAGTTCCTACACTTAACACTTCCACACAATGAGTTTGCCCAAGTATAGGATGGCCTGATATGTAATAAAAATAGAATTTTGGGGCCCCACACCAGAATTTCCAGTGGAGGAACCTGAGGATGTATATTCTTAATAAATATCCCAAGATGACTCTGATGATCTGGAAGTATAGAAAATGCTGCTCTAGAATGACTGGCCAGTGATGTGGTTGGTGGTGGTGGTAGTGGTAGCAGCAATGGGTTAGGGAGAGGACGGAAGTTTGAATGATCCAGAGAGTAACTTGGGACAACAGCTGAGGCCCCATTGTGAGGACTCGTCTTTGGCCTTTTAGCATCTCCTTCAGGTGTGAAAGTCTGTGTCAGCTGTCTCCACAATGTTTGGGCAAGCAAAGCAGAGCCAGTTTGGAAAGACAGAGCAAATCCAAGAGAGAGCAGGGAAGCTTTTGGGCAAAGTCAGCAATCCCAGAGGACCGATCATGGGAAACTAGAAAGAACAACATTATTATACAGCTCCTCCTGGTTCTTTTTTAGAGCCTGCCTGAAATACCTCCCAACATCTTTTCTACAGATTACCTCCTTTCCTTAAGACAGCCTGGGTAGGTTTGTAACGCAAGTGGCTTTAATCAAAATAATGCCTAGCAACCAGTATTGGCCATTTAGTGACTGGTGATTGAGTTTGCACCTCACCTACTCTCCTTCTGGGCCTCTGGGCCAGCCTCTGCAGCCAGATTAGCTCTCAGAACCTATTCTGCCTTCTTAAGGGGCTCGTGTTGGGTCCCAGCTTCTCAGCAGCACCAGTCCAGTGATGACAAGCTCTCATGCTTCGTGCACAAGTCTTTATCTGTGGCAAGTAGAACAATAATACTTCAACCTCATAGTTTATTGACAGACATGGCTATAGGTAGAAAAATCTGGTTGTTGTAAAGCTGCTCTCTTGGTAGCTCATCCTCCTCCACGGAGGGCTACTTCCTCCCAGGAAAGCTAGACAATATGTTTCTTAGTCTCTGATGCCTCCCCAGTGGTGGGAAGGCAGCCTACAATCAGAGCAGAATCTGCCCTTTCTCCATCTTCCAACTGCTGGCTACACGGTGTCTCTTCTATAGTTTTGCCCCCAACTACTTGGGGCCTGGGTCCACCCAATCATGACAATATCACTTTTGGCTCTGCCTTTTTGTAGGTATTCACTGTGGTCCCAGAGGATGATAGAGCTTTGCAACAGCAGGATTCTGATGCCACTATAGTCCTTCAACTAGCATGTTGGTACATCACATTCCAGCCAGCTAACATTTAATGATGAGGGCTTCTTCCTGGTGAGATATTGCAGTAGACTTAGAGGGGAATTCAAAGATAAATAAGATAAAGTCCAAGCCAGAAAGAAATTCAATGGTTCTGGTGGATGACATGTACAAGGGTCAGCCATGCTATGAAAGTATGGGTCAGGATATTAAGCACGGAAATAATGTGGGAATTTTTTTAGTTGTGATATATGTGTGTATCTTATCTTTAGCAGAAAATTGAAATGTTATCAGGAAAAAGCATTGATAATGTGCATTGTATTAAGTGCTGTGATATCAACTAAACCAGTTTAGTTGTTCACAACTCTTGGGTTCCTTAGCAAATAATAGTGGCCTCCAATGATTGTACATAGAGGAAGGGTCTAGGTTTCATTCCCAACACACTTGCTACTCAGTGGTACATTACAAGGAAAGCAAATCTCAGACCAAACCCTGCGAGACACACACACATCTGTTAGCACACAAACACAGTGCCATATGATATGCTTGTACTGGCTCCCTCCCTTGGTTCCTCTGCCAGGCCCCTTTCATGGCAGCTTCACCAGTGACAGACAGAGCAATGCAAGAGGATCAGCCAGCCAGCCGTTGAGTCAAAAGCAGACACTAAATCCTCTGGTAAGAGATTGGACCCGGGACCAAACAGGACCTCTAGGCTGGGGCATCACACTGTGCGGGTGTAGGCTGCCCAGGGGGACACTTCTGTGCACCGGTGGAGATGTCTCTCCCTTGCTAGTCAGTTCACATATATTGAATGTTATTCAAATTGCCATTGAAAAATTATTTCTAACTCCATTTATGCTAATGAAGAACCCCTTAACTACAGATGGAGATAGAGATGAAGAACTCATAGTACTCTGGAGTGGGCTCCTGAATGGCACCTTTAAGATTCTAACTAAGCACCTCTGGACAGTGTATTTCAGATTAGGAATGTTAATCAGGTACCAGCTAGCATGTAGATTAAAATCAACGCACAGGCACACATGCTGAAATGTTTTAAAGTAAATTAGACATTAGACACAACAAGTGGACAATATAAAAAATCATCAATTTAGTTGTCATAATAGTGTCAACAAGGTGATTAAATTAGAACAACTCAATATGAAAAAATAAATACAGCTAGTAAATAAGTAAATTGAATGAGCTTGTCCTGGACAGAAGAACAGATACTAGACAATTGTTTTTCTGACATTCAAACTCCAATCCCAGTAAGGAATATCACATTGGACCAAGGGGAAATTACTCTGCCTTGGTGCTGTCCAGAACCTCATCCTTCCTCATCCAGGTTTGCTTATTTGTTCATTTTCTTCAGTTAACCAACATTTACTGAGCCTCTGGCCCATGCACAGACCAGGATTACAAAGATGAATGCAAACAGTCACTGTTCCCCAGGGGCCTCAGCCCAGTGGACGAAGCTAGCTTTGAAGAAGATGCTACAAGTTGGAGTCCTAGGCCACAAACGCAGGATGCAAGAATTGTCAACTGTTTTCTCTATAATCACATTCAGTTTCTATCTTGATCTCTCATTACATCAATTAAGAAGTTTACTCTTAGCAATTTCACAGGAATAGACCACTCAAGGTTTCCGCCTTGCCCTTCTCCCTGGGGCTGCATTTAGACCACCGGTGCTATGACATCACTTCCTGCTCCGTCATTACCCTTGTTCATGCTCCCCCAGCCCCTTCATTCCCCCTCCTGCATATAGCGAGGAAAACCCAGTGCTCTCCTGCCCTCCAGGCGTCTCTCTGGCAGCCTGTCCTTGCCTTCCCTCGCCCATCCTCAGTCACCCGTCAGTGTGTTACTCTCTCTTGCCTCTGCTTCTCTTTTCTCTGGGTCCTGTCCATACGACCTTCCAAATCAGTTGTTCAGGGCAAAAACGTTGTGCTCTAAAGCATTCAGGATCTAGGCTTTTTGCCCCTTAAAATATCTTCTTTAAACAATGAACTGCCAACTTGGGTCTATTTGGGGAAACTCAAAACGCTAATGTTAACTCACTTCCTGCTCTCTGAATTTTTTATTAAAGAACCTTATTCTGGAGTGTAGTGTTATAAATGGGGAAAGGATACAGGTATCTGAAAAAAGGGACAGAAGTGTAGGTTTTTTCCTAAATGTTTTCTCTCCATATGGGCAAGTCCAGTAGAGTGTGAAGGCCTGTGATAGAGCAGACCAGGGCGGAGGGGAGCAGTTAGTGCCTGCTGGGAGGTTCGGGAGTCAGCTCAGCGGACACGGGACTTCCGGAGGCAGAGGAAGTAGCGTGACAAAGGCTGTAGGCATGATAGAGGACATGTCATATTTGGGACCAGCAAGCAGTTTGCAGCAGCCAGAATATAATTTCTGGTGGATGGGAGCTTAGCAAAATACGAAGTTAAACTGGTAAACTGGGTTCAGATCGTGTGTCTTAAAAGCAACAGAAAGCTCCAGAGGATTTTTTGACAAGGACAGTAACATTATTAAATCTATAGTGTAAAGAGGTTCATCAGCTATCAGTGAGAATTGCCTAAAAAGGCAGTGGACAGCAGGCAGGGAAACCAGGGAAAATGAGCTTTCTGGACCAAGAGAGATTAGGAGGATCTGATCTAACATAATGGCAAGTGGAGGTGAAGAGAAAGGGAGACATTGGAGACATAATTAGGAGGTAGGATAAATGAGATTCAGCAATGGATTGAATGTGGCTGTGCACGAGAAAGATCTGAGATTGATTCCCAGGTTTTTAGGGATGATGGTGTCATTCTCCAGGACTAAGGATGTAAGGGGAAGGACTGGTCTGTGGGATGAGGTGTGAGGGGAAGTAAAAATATTCCTTTATGCAAGACATCCAGACAGAGCTGCCCCATTGTTTTGGGAACTAAGGTAAAAAATCTTGGCTGGAAATGGGAAATGGGATTCAGTTCCATAGAGAAAGTGACCGAAGTCCAGGGAGTGAATTAAAATCATAGAAAGAGAGGGAATACACAATCAGAAGAGGAATAATTCCAGGTTCTTAAAAATCACCAACCTTTGACGGTCAGTCCCTTTTGTTTGCGTATTCTCATCTGATTCCAATCTGGTTTGTATCAGAATGGTAATTCTCTTGTTTCAGGATTTTAATGTCAACTGCAGAAAATTGTTTTTCTGCTTACAGTTGTTTAGAGTTCTAATTTTGAGAACCACATCTTCCACAAGTATTTTCAAGCACTTCAGAGAGCTGGCTGAACATACCTTTTCTCTTATTAAACCTATTGTCTGTGCAATGTGGCAGTTTTTCCTGGTAACTAGCATGTGATACCTCCTTCCGTGGTCTTCTCTGTGATGAGAGTTGGGCAGGAATGTTTTTCTGGTTCCCACACTGAAAAGAGAGATGATGTCCAGGTTTTGTGCTGCTGAGAAAATCGTTATCTCTCCTCAAAAGTCCTCAACTCAGTATTTTCATATTACATGATAAAGTGTCTCCTGGTGTGTAACAGAGCATTTCTTAATGCTCCGATATCACAAAACACCAACTGATAATATTTTTATGCATAGAGACTTAAAAAATGTTTCTTTAAAAACTCTTTATTTTTTTATGATAACAAAACCCCCAAAGTAATACATGGGTAAAAACAAAGTGATTTGATCTTGAAAGGTAAGGAAATAAAATTGCTTCAATATTTTTCACTAACATGATAAAATAGGTATCATAGGACTTGCAAGGATGCTGCCATTTACTCAAGCACATCTGTAGGTTATTCACCAACACCAGGACTCCATGGCACATAGTTTGAGAAACAGCATTATGGTGGTTTGATTGTGATGCTCTAAAATTCTGTGCTCACTCTGGGGGACACCCCCATCTGTCAGTCTGAGAAGTCATTACAGAAGAGAAGAGGAATGGCCGCAGAAAT
The DNA here is from genome assembly GCF_040802235.1 of Manis javanica. Taxonomy (NCBI): domain Eukaryota; kingdom Metazoa; phylum Chordata; class Mammalia; order Pholidota; family Manidae; genus Manis; species Manis javanica. Next base: position 91,975,101 of record NC_133166.1, read on the forward strand.
CCGATTAGTTCTGTTTCAGTCTCTGCTATCCTTGACCTTAGTGTCCTTGGAGAGAGCAGCGCTCTGGAAGGCCACAGGGAGACCCCCAGCAGAGGACCTGCAAAGGAGGAAGTGGTGGCTGATGCTCTCACAGCACCTGCAGCACCTGCAGCAGTGAGAGGCGCAGGAGCAGCCCTTAGGCCACCTGGAGGGCAGAACGGCCAAGTCACTGACAGCCATCAGCTTCCTTAGCAACAGACCCCATCACCTCTTCACAGCAGGGATGGAATAGGCTGCAGGGTGCCTAGGCGTACCTCCCGCCGTGCTCGCAGACACCAGGAGCAGCAGCTGTGGTGCAGAGCTGTACTGCTCTCTGGAACCATAGGAGTGTGTGTACTATCTTGTGAGGGAATATTTTAAAAAAAAAGGTAAAATCATGGCTGTCCTGCAAATACAAAAGGAACACACGTGAAATACTGTGTTGAAGTCCATAGTGAGGGAACCAATAAGACAGTACAACTGGTTTAAAGAATTCCAAGAACCTCACAGAAATAGGGGTGGTCTCCTAATTCAGAAACAAATTTACTCAGAGATGCAAGACACGCCCACCCACAGGTCAGTAATCAATTAATTTGCATTTCTATAGATAAGACTCCATGTTCTACAATTTATAGGGTTGTAAATAGCTCAAAGACAATGAAAGATGGAGATTATCCAAATGCGTGAGTTCAATGCAAATTCAGTGTAAGTTTTAGCTTTTATTGTTACAATAATATTATATTTGGAATCACACAGGCTGGCGTTTGAATCTTATCTCAGCCACTCACTACTTGGGTTTCCTTGGGCAAGGAAATTCATCTTTCTCAGGACAGTTTTCTTATCAGTGTGCCCTTACTTGGGAACTAATGGGGGATAACTAGAATAAAGTTTGCAAAACATTCTATAGAGGAGTTAGCTCAGAGTTCACTTTCAATAGTGATAGTATTATTTTTATTATTAAAATTGGCAATTTTGCCAATGCTGAAACTTCTATTTATATAACCAGCTGTTGCTGTTTTCATTACTGGTGTAATCAACTAAAATTCCTTTTAGATATAAAGTTTTAAATTATAAACAAATAAATGTACCTCAAATATTGAGTCTGGCAAAATGGTATTTGTTTCCAAAGCTAATTATTGAGTAGGTCTATGTTTTTGCTTTTTCTTTTTAAAAAGAGAAAGTTAAGTATGTCAGCTGCATATAGTGGGTTTTTATCCTAACAGATTAGAAATAAATGATAATTTTTTTTAAGTTAGGCATAAGTATATCCTTATCCCTAGACAAGAGAGGAGGTTGTCAATATTCCCTAAAAACAAAGCACACCACACAGAAACTTTTATCAATAATTATTTATGAAATGGATCACTCAGTATCATGAGTCATTGTCACTTCAAGAAACCCACTATTCATAAAACCATAAAACTGACAGGAAACTTTAAGACTTCCAATCTGTCCATTCCTTTATTTTAGAGAAAGAAAACTATTATCCAATGAGGTTAAGTACACTGTCCAAGCCACACAGCCAGCCATTAGCAGAGTTGGGACCAGATACCAAATTTCCTGACTCCTAAATTAATTTTCTCTGAATCTCCCTACATTATATCCATCGATTTGGCAATAGCTCAAAACAGAACTGCTAGTCCTCCTCTGTGTATACCGAACTAAGAAATCAAGGCGCACAGAAATGACATGCAAGCTTCCCTGCAGCCCACAGGACAGGCTGGACGTGCCAGAGAAGGCGGTTCCCTTTGACTAGAGTTCAGCCACCAGCATCCAGGCTGGAATGAGTGACCCACTTGACTGAAGCGCCTCATGATTTATTAACTGCTACTGGTGTTCATGAAATATTCATCCACTTTTTCCTACAGTTATTGCTCCAGGGCATCAATAAACCATTGCTGCCCCATCTGCTTAGATGTGCAGCTTGGAGAAGAAAAGCTTCACACAAAATGGAAGAGGCCTCTTTTCATATTTAGCTAAGAAGCAGACCAACAAGGCTCTTCTTGGTTTCTGGTCCTTTTCCCACAACACAGTTAGGGTTGTGTCCCTAGGTGCCCGGGCAGGGAGACACCCTGACGCCTAGGTACGGAGGGGCTTTAGCTGGAGAGAAGAGGGAAAGACTTGGTGTGGTTGGCTCGCTCGTGGTGGTGCTCCCAGTTCCCCCACGCTTGCTTTCCCCTGGAAGTGATAAAGCAGCCCCCTGGGAGCCAAGGTGGGCTGACACGGAGGCTTGCCTGATGCCGAGGCAAGCTCAGTATGAAACATCGCATCTGGGGGCCCCATGCAGCCTCCCCGTTGTGATCAGAAGAGCTGCTCACCAGGAGCAGAAAGAGTGAACTTACTGTCCCTTTTCCCTACTCCTCCTCTTTCTGAGGTTCATCATAGACTTGTTTCTTCATACCCCTTACCTGCAATTCTTCCCCAGAGCCCTCTTCACTTCTCACTGTGCACATCTCACTGGGTGTTTGTGCCCATGATCATGCATTCTCCCTCCATCAGTAACAGTTTGTGACTCTCTAGCACCAGTCCAGATCTCTGTCTTTGGCTTCAGATCCAAATGTCCAACTACACCATCTGTCTCTACCAGGATAGACCACTGCCCCTCAAACTCAGTAGCAGGTCCCAAACTGAACCTATTCTTTCTCTCCAGTGCCCCCCTCTCCTCACTTGACTCACCAAACCCACTCTACTGCTAAATCATTTTCATGAGAAAATAATCTCCTCATGCTCCTTAAGCCAGGAGACCTGGAGGACATTGATTCTCCCCGCTTTCTTACTGCCATGCTTCAGTTATCTATTCTGCTAGTTACTGATGCAAAACTTAGTGACTTAAAACAACAGCAATCATTTGTTTTGTTTATGAATTTGTACTTTGGACAGGACTCAGAGGGGATGGGTCATCTCTGCTCCATGTGAAGTCAGCTGGGATGTCTTGACTGAGGATCTGCTTCCAAGATGACCCATTCCCATGGCTGGCAGGATGGTGCCCGTTGTTGGCAAGAGCTTACCCAGGGCATCTGACCAGGGAGCCTCAGTTCCTCTCCTTTTGGCCTCATCCTGGGGTTTCTCGGACTTCCTCACAGCCTGATGGCTGGGTGCCAAGAATGTCCAAGAGGCAGGAAGTGGAATATACAGGCCTCTTAAGGCCTGGGCCTGAAAGCAGGCACGGTGTTACCTCTGCTGTATTCTATTGGTCAGGCAGGCACAGAGGCCGCCAGATTCAATCATACACCTCAGCTGTTAATGGGCAGTGCGAAGGAACTTAGGACTGTCTTTCATCTACTGCCCTCCACCTATAAGCAGTCTCTTGTTGTCCACTTTGGTCTTGAATGCCTTTCTCACCCTGTCCTTTTTTTCAAGATTCTGTTCTTGAAGCTTTCTGGAAGATACTGTTCAAGAGTTATCTCCCCAAATCTTTCTTAGCCCTACTACCCTCTCCAGGGTATAACGTAAGGTCACACAGCCAGGAAGATAATTCAGTATAGTCAGTAGGAGTTCAGTTTCCGAAAGTAAGTTGAAATCTTACATCTAGACAAGGCTGGGAAGGCTAAGAAAAGGCCCCACGATGAATGGACACAGCTGTTTCACAGAAAATGCCTCTGAGGTCACTCATTCTACTCTGTTTACTGGGGGAACACCAGTGACATTCTGTCCACTAAAAACTAAAAACTAAAAACACCAAAAGACACGGTAGGTAGTCTGATAGGATCTGTTAAAAAAAGACAGTGGACACAGTGCAGTGCTTTGTACAAACAGGAAAGGTGGATCCAATATAGACTCTCAAAATGACAATGGGAGAGTGAGAGTTTGCTAGAATTCTCAAGTGACTCTTTAGAGCAGAGACACAGCTATTATCAGAAGGAGAGGCTGTGCCCACAGGCCCCAGTGTTAGGGTCAATTGGGCAATTCATTGGAGTTAAAACCTCAGTTAAGATAAAACATCCCTCAAGGACATCTGACTTTCTGTGCTCTGATTTCATGCTTAACACATCCCTTCTGTTCACTAATTTGGTTTCTTACACAATTTTTTTTTTTAGAAAAATATTCTCTGGATAGTGGATATGGGTATTCTAGCCACTAGGAAGAAACCTTCCTCCCTGTAAGTTCATCCATTGGTATTACAGCTTTTAAGCCAGGTTCTTTTAAATTTGGTTATTTTGAAAAAAATCCTCCTATAAAGAGTCGAATGGATTTTTTATTTGCGTTTTGATTGCCTTAGATCTTCTAAATCACACAAATAATTTGTATATATTTTCTTATTGTAAGGGATTCAAACAATTGAAATACATTGAAATAAAGTACACATGAAAGCCCCTTTCACCGCCAGTGCCTCATTCCACTCCTGGTCTCAAAGATAAGCATTGTCCAATAAGCAACCCTCAGTCCCTTTTCCATGCTCTGTGTAGAGATGTGTTTTCATATACTTATAAATGTCCCTTTCAATTTTTATACAAGTCAGATCATGCTGAACATTTCCCTTTTCCATGTAAATCTATCCCTTGAAAATCTTTAGACATTATCCACAAAGCTCTGCCTTCTTGTTTCTTACGGGTGCATATTTTTTTCATAGGATGTATTTAGTCAGGGTTCTCCAGAGAAACAGAACCACTAAGATGTATATATTCGAAAGAGTGAGAGAGATTTGTTATAAAGAATTGGTTTATGTGATTATGGAGGCTGGCAAGTCCCAAGACTTTCTGAAAGAGTCAGCAAGCTAGAGGCCCAGGAGAGCCAGCCGTTCAGTTCCAGTCTCAAGAACTGCAGATTTCAGACCTGGAAGAGCTGATGTTTCAGTTTGAGTCAAGAGGCAGCAAAAAACCTATGTCCCAGTTAGCAGGCCCTCAGGCAAGAAGAATTCACTTTTAGCAGGGGGAAGGTTAGCCATTTCTTTTTTTTCAGTTGTGTTTAGATTTTTTTTTTTTTGGTATCATTAATCTACAATTACATGAGCAACATTATGTTCACTAGACACCCCCCATCATCAAGTCCCCACCACATACGCTACCTATTAGAGTCACTGTCCATCAGCGTAGTAAGATGCTATAGAATCACTACTTGTCTTCTCTGTGTTGTGCATCCCTCCCCGTGCCGCCCCCTTCATTATGTCTGCTAATCGTAATGCCCCGTTTTTTCCCTTTATCCCTCCCTTCCCACCTATCCTACCCAGTCCCTTTCCCTTGGGGAACTGTTAGTCCATTCTTGGGTTCTGTGAGTCTGCTGCTGTTTTGTTCCTTCACTTTTTTTTCTTTGTTCTTATACTCCACAGATGACTGCAATCATTTGATACTTGTCTTTTTCCGCCTGGCTTATTTCACTGAGCATAATACCCTCTAGCTCCATCCATGTTATTGCAAATGGTAGGATTTGTTTTCTTCTTATGGCTGAATAATATTCCATTGTGTATATGTATCACATCTTCTTTATCCATTCACCTACTGATGGACACTTAGGTTGCTTCCATTTCTTGTCTATTGTAAATAGTGCTGTGATAAACATAGGGGTGCATATGTCATTTTCAAACTGGGCTGCCACGTTCTTAGGGTAAATTCCTAGGAGTGGAATTTCTGTGTAAAATCATTTTTCTATTTTGAGTTTTTTGAGGAACCTCCATAACGCTTTCCACATGGTTGAACTAATTTACATTCCCACCAATAGTGTAGGAGGGTTCCCCTTTCTCCACATCCACACCAACATTTGTTGTTGTTTGTCTTTTGGATGGTGACCATCCTTACTGCTGTGAAGTGAATATCTCACTGTTGTTTTAATTTGCATTTCTCTGATAATTAGTGATGTGGAACATCTTTTCATGTGCCTATTGGCCCTCTGAATTTCTTCTTTGGAGAAGTGTCCTTTCAGATCCTCTGCCCATTTTTTAATTGGACTATTTGTTTTTTGTTTGTTGAGGTGTGTGAGCTCTTTATATATTTTAGATGTCAACCCCTTATTGGATATGTCATTTATGAATATGTTCTCCCATACTGTAGGATGCTTTTTTGTTCTACTGATGGTGTCCTTGGCTGTACAGAAGCTTTTTAGTTTGATACAATTCCACTTGTTCATTTTTGCTTTTGTTTCCCTTGCCCAGGGAAATATGTTCATGAAGAAGTTGCTCATATTTATGTCCAAGAGATTTTGCCTATGTTTTTTCTAAGAGTTTTATGGTTTCATAACTCACATTCAGGTCTTTGATCCATTTTGAATTTACTTTTGTGTATGGGGTTAGACAATGATCTAGTTTCATTCTCTTGCATGTAGCTGTCCAGTTTTGCCAACACCAGCTGTTGAAGAGGCTGTCATTTCCCTATTGTACGTCCATGGCTCCTTTATCATATATTAATTGGCCATATATGTTTGGTTGAATATCTGGAGTCTCTATTCTGTTCCACTGGTCTGTGGCTATCTTCTTGTGCCAGTACCAAACTGTCTTAATTACTGTGGTTTTGTAGTAGAGCTTGAAGTTGGGAAGCGACATCCCCCCTGCTTTATTCTTCCTTCTCAGGATTGCTTTGGTATTCAGGGTCTTTTGTCATTCCATATGAATTTTAGAACTATTTGTTCCAGTTCATTGAAGAATGCTGCTGGTATTTTGATAGGGATTGCATTGAATCTGTAGATTGCTTTAGGCAGGATGGCCATTTTGACAATATTAATTCTTCCTAGCCAAGACCATGGGATGAGTTTCCATTTGTTAGCATCCTCTTTAATTTCTCTTAAGAGTGTCTTGTAGTTTTCAGGGTATAGGTCTTTCACTTCCTTGATTAGGTTTATTCCTAGGTATTTTATTCTTTTTAATGCAATTGTGAATGGAATTGTTTACCTGATTTCTCTTTCTGCTAGTTCATCATTAGTGTATAGGAAAACAACAGATTTCTGTGTATTAATTTTGTATTCTGAAACTTTGCTGAATTCAGATATTAGTTCTAGTAGTTTTGGAGTGTTCTTTAGGGTATTTTATGTACAATATCATGTCATCTGAAAATAGTGACAGTTTGACTTCTTCTTTACCAATATGGATGCCTTTTATTTCTTTGTTTTGTCTGATTGCTGTGGCTAGGACCTCCAGTACTATGTTGAATAACAGTGGGGAGAGTGGGCATCCCTGTCTTGTTCCCAATCTTTGGTGAAAAGATTTCAGCTTCTCTCTGTTAAGTATGAAATTGGCTGTGGGTTTATCATATATGGCCTTTATTATGTTGAGGTATTGGATGTTGAATTTTGTCAAATGCTTTTTCAGCATCTATGGAGATGACCGTGTGGTTTTTGTCCTTCTTTTTGTTGATGTGGTGGATGATGTTGATGGATTTTCAAATGTTGTACCATCCTTGCATCCCTGAGATGAATCCCACTTGATCATGGTGTATGATCCTCTTGATGTATTTTTGAATTTGGTTTGCAAATATTTTGTTGAGAATTTTCGCATCTATGTTCATCAGGGATATTCACTAGGGATATTGGTCTAATTTTCTTTTTTGGTGGAGTCTTTGCCTGGTTTTGGTATTAGAGTGATGCTGGCTTATAGAATGGGTTTGGAAGTATTCCCTCTTCTATTTTTTGGAAAACTTTAAAGAGTATTATGTCTTCTCTGTATGTCTGATAAATTTCAGCAGTGAATCCATCTGGCCTGGGGTTTTGTTCTTGGATAGTTTTTTGATTACCAATTCAATTTTGTTGCTGGTAATTGGTCTGTTTAGATTTTCTGTTTCTTCCATGGTTAGTCTTGGAAGGTTGTATTTTTCTAGGAAGTTGTCCATTTCTTCTAGGTTTTTCAGCTTATTAGCATATAGATTCTCATAGTATTCTCTAATAATTCTTTGTATTTCTGTGGGGTCCATCATGATTTTTCCTTTCTCATTTCTGATTCTGTTGATGTGTGTAGACTCTCTTTTTCTCTTAATAAGTCTGGGTAGGGGTTTATCTATTTTTTTTATTTTCTCAAAGAACCAGCTCTTGGTTTCATTGATTTTTTTCTATTGTTTTATTCTTCTCAATTTTATTTCTTCTCTGATCTTTATTATGTCCCTCCTTCTGCTGACTTTGGGCCTCATTTGTTCTTCTTTTTCCAGTTTCAATAATTGTGACTTTAGACTATTCATTTGGGATTGTTCTTCCTTCTTTAAATAGGCCTGGATTGCTATATACTTTCCTCTTAGAACTGCCTTTGCTGCATCCCACAGAAGTTGGGACTCTGTGCTGGTGTTGTCATTTGCCTCTCTTTTAATTTGGTCATTGATCCATTGATTATTTAGGAACATGTTGTTAAGCCTGCATGTGTTTGTGAGACTTTTTATTTTTTTGTACAATTTATATCTAGTTTTATAAGTTTGTGATATGAGAAGTTGGTTGGTAGAATTTCAATCTTTTTTAATTTACTGAGGCTCTTTTTGTGGCCTAGCATGTAGTCTATTCTGGAAAATGTTCCATGTGCACTTGAGAAGAAGGTGTATCCTGCTGTTTTTGGGTGTCGACTTCTGTAGATGTCTGTTAAGTCCATCTGTTCTAGTGCGTTGTTCAGTGCCTCTGTGTCCTTACTTATTTTCTGTCTGGTTGATTTATCCTTTGGAGTGAGTGGTGTGTTGAAGTCTCCTAAAATGAATGCATTGCATTCTATTTCCTCCTTTAATTCTGTTAGTGTTTGTTTCACATATGTCTGTGCTCCTGTGTTGGGTCCATATATATTTGTAATGGTTATATCCTCTTGTTGGACTGACCCCTTTATCATTATATAATGACCTTCCTTATCTCTTGTGACTTTCTTTGTTTTGAAGTCTATTTTGTCTGATACTAGTACTGCAACACCTGCTTTTTTCTCCCTGTTGTTTACATGAAATATCTTTTTCCATCCCTTGACTTTTAGTCTGTGCATGTCTTTGGGTTTGAGGTGAGTCTTTTGTAAGCAGCATATAGATGGGTCTTGCTTTTTTATCCATTCTATTACTCTGTATCTTTTGATTGGTGCATTCAGTCCATTTACATTTAGGGTGATTATCGATAGATATGTACTTATTGCCATTGCAGGCTTTGGATTCGTGGTTACCAAAGGTTCAAGGGTAGCTTCTTTACTATCTAACCATCTAATTTAAATCTCTTATTAAGCTATTATAAACACAGTCTGATGGTTCTTTATTTCTCTCCCTTCTTATTCTTCCTCCTCCATTCTTTATATGTTAAGTGTTTTATTCTATACTCTTTTGTGTTTCCTTTTACTGCTTTTGTGGATAGTTGATTTAATTTTTTGCCTTTAGTTAGTATTTGGTTGGTCTGCTTTCTTTGCTGTGATTTTATTTTCTCTGGTGACATCTATTTAGCCTTAGGAATGTTTCCACCTGGCACAGTCCCTTTAAAATACCCTGTAGAGGTGGTTTGTGGGAGGCAAATTCCCTCAACTTTTGTTGTCTGAAAGTTGTTTCATCCCTCCTTCAAATTTAAATGATAGTCGTGCGGGATACAGTATTCTTGGTTCAAGGCCCTTCTTTTTCATTGCATTAAATATATCATACCATTCTCTTCTGGCCTGCAAGGTTTCTGTTGAGAAATCCGATGATAGCCTGATGGATTTTCCTTTGTAGGTGACCTTTTTTCTCTCTTTGGCTGCCATTAATACTCTGTCCTTGTCTTTCATCTTTGCCATTTTAAGTATTATATGTCTTGCTGTTGTCTTCCTTGGGTCCCTTGTGTTGGGAGATCTGTGGGCTTCCATGGTCTGAGAGACTATTTCCTCCCCTATCTTGGAGAAGTCTTCAGCAATTATTTCTTCAAAGACATTTTCAATCCCTTTTTCTCTCTCTTCTTCTGCATACCCCTGTAATACGAATCTTATTCCATTTGGATTGGTCATACAGTTCTCTTAATATTCTTTCATTCCTAGAGATCCTTCTATCTCTCTCTGCCTCAGCTTCTCTGTATTCCTGTTTTCTCATTTCTATTGATTGTTTCATTTCTGTTATCTCCCTCCAGACTTCATCCCTTAGCTCTTGCATATTTCTCTGCAGGTCCATCAGCATGGTTATGACTTTCATTTTGAATTGTTTTTCAGGAAGATTGGTTATATCTATCTCACCAAGCCCTCTCTCTGGGGTTGTCTGAGTGATTTTTGACTGGTCCAGATTCTTCTGCCTTTTCATGGTGATAGAAGTGGTCGCAGGCAGGTGGCACATGTGTCTGCTGGGAGAACAAAGTCCCTTCCTGCTTGTTGGTCGCCTTGCCCTTCTCCACTGCCTGTGCCATCTACCTGTACACCAGATGCAGTCTCTGGGATAATCTCCTGACCTGCTATGGGTGGGGCAGCCCCCAGGATAGCCTAGCACACTGTGGGGGGTTACGGATGCACTGGGTGTGTTCTCCTGTGAGAACGGCACCCCTTCGTGCCTTCTGCACCTTGCTCTGGCTTCTGCTGCCTGTGCTGTCTACCCACACACTAAGAGGCAGTCTCTGGGATAATATCCTGAACTGCCGTGGGCAGGGTGGCCCTCGGGATAGCCTAGCACACTGCGGGGGTTGGCAGGTGCACTGGGTGTGTTCTCCTGTGAGAATGGCACCCCTTAATGCCTTCTGGACCTTGCTCTGGCTTCCTCTGTCTGTCCTGGTTAGCTGCGTGCTGGGAGGAGACTCTGTGTGGTTGCTGTGGACGAGGCTGTTCTCTGGCTACTCCACAGCTGTGGCAGGTCAGTGGGTTTGCTTGCAGCGCCAGCCAGGGGGAATGAATAGCAGGCTGCTTATTGCTGTGGGGGCTTCAGGGCTGCCTTAACCCCCAGGGGGTTAGGGAGCCTGAAGTTCCTCAAGATTCCCAGCCTGCTGGGCTGAGTGTGCTGGGACCATTTTGTCCAGCTGTTGAGCCCTTGTCCCTTTAGGACTTTGAAAAAGCACCTGCTTTTCTTTTGTCCCAGGGGAGCCGGCTGTGGGAACCAGCTCACAGTCTTTGTCTCGGATTTTACTTTTCCCTGTCTCTAATATCCAGCACACCATGCAATATGTGTCTGTGCTTCCTGTGCAGATTACTAGGGCTGATTATTTAGCAGCCCTGTGCTTCAACTCCCTCCGCACTCGGATTCTTTTCCTCCCGCCGGGTCATGGCTTTGTATCTTACCCTTTTTGTGAGGTGCTGAGTTCTCACAGATGTAGATGTAGCCTGGCTGTTGTACTGTATCTTCTGGTCTCTCTTTTAGGAATAGTTGTATTTGTTGTATTTTCAAAAACATATATGGTTTTGGGAGATTTCCGCCACCCTACTCACGACGTCATCTTGAGCCCCTCAGGTTAGCCTTTTTGCTCCATTCAGGCCTTCAGATGATTGAGGCCCACCTACATTAGGGAGAGCAACCTGCTTTACTCAGTCTACCAATTTAAATGCCAACTGCATCGAAAAACACCCTCACAGAGAGACATACAATGATGTTTGACCTAATGTCTGGGTATCGCCATGGAGCAATCAAATTGACACAGAAAATTAGCCATCATATGGAATTATGTTATTCTACTTTTGATACGTAATGTTTTTTCTCTTTCTTTTTACTATTTACTTATCTTTTTACTAAAAAGATAAGTTTTTTTCTTTTCTTCTTTTTTTACTATTAGAAACAATACTACAATAAAAATACATTTTGGGGCATGTGTATTTCTGTATGGTATATTCCTAGAAGTGGAATTTCTGGGAATTGTAGGTAGAATAACGTCCTCTCCACCCTAAAATGTCTCTGTCCTAATCCCTGGGACCTATGAATATGTTAGGTTACATGGTAAAGTGAAACTAATGTTGCAGTTGGAATTAAGACTCATAACCAGCTGACCTTACTATGGAAGATTATACCAGATTTTCCATGTGGGATTAACATAATTATGAGTCCTTAAAAGTGCAAGAGGGGATCAAAGGACAGAACCAGAGAGACTGCAGTATGAGAAGGTCTATGCCTGTAGCTGCTGGCTTTGAAGATGAAGAAAGAAGTCAAGGACTGTGGGTGCTCTCTAGAAGTTGGAAAGAATAAGGAAACATTCTCCCCTAGATATTCCGAAAAGGAACATAATCCTGCCAATACCTTGATTTTCAATCAGTGAGAACCATTTCATTCTTCTAAACCACAGAACTATAAGGTAATAAGTTTGTGTTGTTTTAAGCCACCAAATTGGTAGTAATTTGAAGTAGCAGACATAGGAAACTAGCATACTGAGTCCTGGGGAATACATATTTAAAATTTGAAGGATATTTAAAATGGATTTCACACACAAAAAAGCATTTTCAATTTATAATTCTATCACCAGTGTAAGAGAAAGCCCATTTCCTAATACATTCACCATGACTGGATTTTATCAATCTTTTTCATTTTCAGTAATTTAATTGGGTGAAAAATTATTATTGCTTTGTTGTTGAGATTGAGGACCTTTTGATGTACTTACTTCCTTATTTACAAATGGGATGTTGGGATGTTTATCTTTCCTTATTTTTATAAAATGATGGTTTTTTTTATTGACTTATAAGTGTTTTTTAGATATAATGGCTCTTAATCCCTGGCTATTATATATGTTGCAAATATTTTCTCCCAATCTATCACATCTTTATTAAGTCCAATTATAGTATCATTTGTCATGGAGTCAAACATTTCTTCATAACTATAGGTTTTGTGTCTTGTTTACAAAGAAAGATTTAGTATCTTAAGTAGAAAACTTCTGATGCCTGTCTGACCCAAGTAATAAACAGCTTTAGTGATCTGAGTAAGCCTAACACTCCTTTGAGCATTAGTTGTCTTATTAAAGTAATGAATTTATTCATTCTAAAATGATTTACTATGAACCACCTTATGCCAGGCCTAGATGCTGGGCAGACATAAGTGAATAAAACATTCAAGGAATATACAGTCTATTGGGAGATATGGACAATGAAGAAGCCATAATAATAACAGCAGAGAACAATATGTGCTGTGATAGAGAGTTGTGCAGAATCCCATGAGAATTTGTGGGAGGATCCCCACCTCCAGACCACGAGGTTTCATGGCTTAGGTGGGGAAACAGGAAGGGCACACCTGGCAGACTGAGCTGCAGAAACAGAGGCTGGAGGGCAAGAACGAGAAACTGCAAATGGTTCACAGAGGTGGGGATGGTGGTCTTGAGCTGTAAGTCCAGAGAGGTAGTGTGGGTAAAATTGCAATATTTCCAGAATCTCTTGCCTGGCCTTAGTACATCTCCATATCAATAGGTATTTCCAAGGGATGGAGAGAAGCAGTCCATCTCCGTATCAATAGGGGATTACAAGGGAGAGCAGGGCATATCTGGATCAGAGAGGTTGGGCGGGGCCCCTTTTTTGCAGCCAGGTCGTGAAAGACACAGGCTAGCAGAAGTAGACGACGGCTTGTCTGCAATAAATGGGTTTCTTCCACTTTATTTCTCCCTTTGCCTGATTTTGGTTTCAAAGGTATTTGCCATGGGCTGGGAGACAGATTTTTCCCCCATAGTTACAGGTAGGTAGGGACTGTTGCAGCCATTGAAGTCAGCTTTTTACCTGAGGACACTTGGGAAGTTTGAGGCAGGGGAATGAGATGTGGTCTAGCCATTAAAAGTAGCCACTTTGATGTTCTGTGAAGAAGGGGCTAAAAAGGAGCACGATCAGAGTCAAGGAGGCTGGTGAGGAAGAAGGCCATCGTACTAACCTAGGAAGGAGGTGGCGAGAGTGGAGGTAAAGCAGTGGCAGGAGACGGACACACTGGACAGACTGGGAGATCTGTGCCTGCCTCCCCACCACTCATGTTTGTTGTGAGTCAGAAACAATATGTGGTGTTTTTCCAAGTGCAAGTTCTTTGTAGGCTAAAAATTTCAACTTAATAATGGAATGGTAGGCAGTGTGACAGGCCAGTAGAGATATTTCTGAACAAAGACTTTCTAGAGAAGAGTAAAAGTCACTGTATTTAAAGTAAAAAATCATTATATATTCAGACCATGCTCATTTGTCCTTCATATTTTGATTTTCTTTATATGACTATGAATGTATAACCCAACCATCGGCCCATCTGTCTTCCCCTTTCCCCTTGTCAGTTCCTTATCTTTGTGTTGGTTATCTTCCCAGGTATGTGTTGGGAATCAAGAGGGTTTCTCTGTCGTTCCTGAGATTTCTAACTGCCACTCTCAGCCCTGCTAATGGCCACCATTCACCACACTGCCATCCTGGGCCAGTGGTTAAGAGTTAGCTTCCCCTACCAATGGGCCAGTGAAGGTGTGAACCAGGGAGAAGAAAACTCTTTTATTTTTCCATCCCTTTATTCATGATACCACTTCTCAAAGTGACAACGGCACATGTCACACATTATTGAAGCCTTAAATTACCCAAAGAGAATTACAATATAGAATAACAAATCTTTAAAACTATAACTTAGGATTTTTCCCTTACTCCAAGGGACAGATGGTCCCTCTACTCCCCGCTCTTCCCCCTCTTCCCTAGCTCCGTGTCTGTTTTCTGTACTGAGCAAGTGACCAAACAACATGGAGGGAAGGACAAGCCCTTTGCCAGGGGCAAAACTTTCCTTTCTGTGGTGCTTTTCTCTCAGTGATGTTTCACTGTGAAATGGAGAAAATATTGAGCAGCGTTTTCCAGACCTGCTGCTGGCTAATAGCATCAGCTGCTAATGTTTTATGAAGTCCATCCCAGCCAATATGGTACATTACGTAGAACCTACCTGGTCAACATTTGCCCCCTTTCCTGCTCTCTCCACGTTTGGGGGCCTGTCCTAGGATGTGAAGAGGCACTGCAGGACCTAAAGCTCTGTGTCTGCCCGCAAGAGTGTCAGGAGATGAATGCTATTGGATGCTGCTCTTTGGGCTGATGTGTGGTGGCTTCCCAAAGAAAGCTGAGTTTGCTGACACTGTGAGTTTGGTTATCACTTACTTTTCCAGGACAAAGGCCTAAGGCAGCCTCTAGCACCATTTGGCTAACATTAATCGATTTCTATTCTTCATGGTTAAAAACAGATGCTGAATCACTGGTGCTTTGGCATAAAGATGCCCAGTCTCATCCATGTGACATCTATCCTTAAAAGGCAACACATAGAAGGCAGGGAGGAAGACAACAGAAATCCATTCAGAAAGTTGTACACATAATCATAATAAATTTACCTGTGCTGTCTTATCTGATCCTTACATGAGGTAGGTATTTTTTATCCTTGTTTTAAAGATGGGAAAACTAGAGTTCAAAGACTTCAGAAATTTGCCCAAAGTCATACATGTTAGTGGGAGGGGGGTATGGATTTACATGATTCTAGATCTAAATGTTCTACTATCTTAGGCTGGATCCCATTGTGTCCCTCTGCCCCTGGCCAAGGGATACCATTACCCAGGCAAGTCAGAGACCAGGTCCAGGTGAGTTTCAAGTTTGGTTTTGAAGAAAGGGAGAAATGAGATCTTGAAAACAGGAAACAACATTGGTTTCTGGGGTAAGGGTGGGGATGTATTAAGTCCTGGAGAAACGCATCTGACTGGGGGGTGGCATTAACACTGAGGATCCCATCAAGTGGGATCCTACAGCCACCAGCATCCTCAGGGAACTCTTGGTGTTTGCCCTGCGATCAGTTTAGCCTTGTGGACTGTTACCCTGAGGGTCTGTACGTGGTCACAGCCTCCAGTACAATGGTCTCCAGTTCCATTAGGAATTGGGAGCTGAGGAAAGGCAGGACTGAAATGAGCTTGATGATGAAAACCTGACTCTCTCAGCGCTTGAAAGAGTAGCTAATGTCGCAACCATGAGCATCAGCTGGGCAACATGGGGCTATTTGCAGCTCGACAGCCTCTGCTGAATTATTGACGCCCCTCACTACCTCAGGACCAACCCCTTGTTAACAAATTGCACTACAGATTAAAATTTAAAGAGGCAGATGAGTGCAATCTCTCTCCCTATTATTCCTCTCTTCTTTTGCCATCTGAGCTCTAATTTTTAAGTCAGTTAGCCCGAAAGGCTTCTCTTGGGAGGTGGCACCGCTCAGAGAGCCAAGTTCAGGGCAGGAAAACCAAAGGCCATGAATGAGATGGTGACCTGAGTCCTGAGTCAATTAACAGAGCCTGAGTGACTGGGCTGGGTGAGCACTGATACTTGCTGAGTCGCTGAAACACATCAGAAAAAAATCTATTCATCCCCTTATTGGGACAGCAATGCCCATGACCAGTTTGCAACATTGCTAAAATTTCCTTAAAACAGAGAATGAAAACTTTTAACTTGTCGTCCAAATTTGGATTTTGGATGTTTTGTGTAGCCTAAAAAGCTGTGTTATTTTTTTTCTTAATGAATATAGTTGCAAAAATTTTGAAAATTAGGTTTTACATAAATATCCCATTTTCTAACTTCTCTTGAGAAATCAGGGGGCTGGGGCTTTCATGTGCACATTGTACCACTTCCTGGAGCTGAGAGTGGCTGCTCCTTTAAATGAGGTCTGGCCTCTTTGCCACAATTCCTCCCACTTCCTATTAGTGGTTGAATATGTGAGAGTTGGTCTCAAGAAAGATGGCAAGCAAGTTTTCCTATGTGTTAACTTAAGTCTGTTAGTAGGGCTGCCCAAAGTGCCATAATGGATCTGATCAGTGATGTTACATTGCACCACAGTCTGCAATTACTCACCTTCTCTTCCTTGTAAGAGGGTTATGCATCTCCAACCATTGCCCTGTGACGGTGTGTGGATCATTCCAGCAGAAGCCTTAAGAGGTGCTGTGGCCATCTCTGGCTCTCTGGCTCTTTCCCTCTGCTGTGGGACTGGCACACCCCATGATCCTTCAGCCCCCTAGATCCCAGAAGGAAAGGACGCATGGTGCACCCCAGCAGCTGACTTACAGCTTGGAGCTGAGGCATGTCTGGGAGCAGAGCTACAGCAAACCCCCAGCCTTCAGTGAGGTGAGTGAGCAGTAACTGATTCTGTAAGCCACTGAGAACTGGGGGCATTTGTTACTCTAGTGGAGCTGACCAGTACAGCAAGACAAGGTTCACTAGGAAAGGGTACTATAATGAAAAAGCAATGTTTTCCTGTTTCTTAAGAGAATAACTAAGGAATTCTTCAACATCAATTTTAATTGTCCTTAATTTTAAAAAATTGCTTTAGAGGATTCTGGAAAGATCCTGGCAGTGGAATAAGAAGAACTAATTTGAGTTCCTGAGCCCCTGTTTAATGACCTTATTATAAAATTCTGAATAATTTTCCTTTAATTATGGAGAATTCTTTTAAGTCTTATGTATGTGGAAATTGTGTTTTCAGTTAATTTCATTTTTTAATGGTGAAGAAGATGACATTACAAACTACATGTTATATAAAGTGTGCCTAGCATCTGATAAGTCTTAAGCATTGCCTGATTGTGAGAATCAAATGGCCTAAACTGTACGAAAATGTTTTGTCAACGTGCATTACAAATTCTAGTGTTACTAGGCTTATAGTGACGCAACTCTTTTTTTCTTTAATTTTCTCATTAGGAGAGAGGTCAGGCATTACTATCTCCATTTAACAGATGTAGAGACTGAGGCAGCAAGCAGGGGAGGGACTTATCTGCTGATTGCGGGGAGGACTGAGGGCATCAGTTTATCGCCCAGTCTCCAGATCACCAATGACCTGTCCATCATCTTACATAAAAAGAGGGCCAATGAGAGACTTTTGAATAATTTTGCAGCTACAGAACACAGATTTCTGGTCTAATGTTTTCAGTTAAGAGATTTGGCTTGTGCTGGTTCCTTGGCAATAGTCAAAAACCCAATTAACCTTGATATCTGCTTCCACATCTACCTTCTGCCTCCTTTGGCCTAAGGCATTGCTTCTTATTTACATGTTCAGTTTGTAATGTCAACATTCACCAGTCCTTTTCAATCCTTGATTAACCTCGTTGTCCTCAGAACCATCTGGTGGTAGGTATGGTAGTTATCGTTATTTAAGATAGTCAAGATTCAATCTTCCCGTGGATCATATTAGTTTGAAAATATCTGTGGCATACAAAGTTAAATTCCCAGAGCTGGGGTTTTTATAGTCTTGTATCATTCAGTAATTTTGGACAATGTCATCTGTTACAACTCCAGGTCATCCCTTTGGACATCAAGGGCATTTTTACCCATCTGGGAGGTATCTCCATGTTACGTTCTGTGCGTGAACTTTACGGACAGGGGAATAAACTGAATGTCTGGTGCTAGCTGGCACATCTCCCCTTTAGGAGATGCTGGTTTGGGGCAGAAGCCGGGTCACTGGTTAGATTTCTTCTGCTCTCAGGACCCCATGAGTCTGCTGCTGTTCGTCTCCTCTGGAATCCTCAAGGATTTGGGAATGTGGTGCAGGGGCTCACGATTTGCAGCTAGGCAGCGGTGTGGAATGGCCCTTGCTGTGCAATCACTGTGCATTTATAATCGTACCTGTCACTCCCTGTGTTCCTCACTGACTTCAAACTGCTTTATGGAAAGTAGGCTGATTGATGCTGCCCCATTAGACAGTAGACATCCTTTCCATTGACTTAAAATTTATTTATTTGACTTTTTAAAAAAGAGTGTACGGGATCAGAATGAAGCAGAACCGCGGCCATCAGGTGGCAGAGGTTTTTCCCAGAGGTCAGGGAGAGTTAGGACGAGCTGTGTGGGGGGAAGCAGAGAGGCTGGGGCTTGTCGGGTCTGAGCGGAGTCTGCGCCTGGGGGCGTCACGCACTGTGGTAGCCCTTCCCCCACCAGCCTGCTGCCCCAGCCTTGCCCTGGATATTACCACCTCTCCCCAGAGTCTTAAAGCCCCAAGTCTTTGGTAAATTTTTCTCAGGGTCAAGCGGGAGGACCAGGGGCTGCTCAAAGCACCACATTCAGTCGGCTGCCCCACCCCAACCATCAACTATCGTCAGACCCACACCCCCCTCCTCTCCTGGTTCAGGACATTCCCCACCTCCTATCCACATGGAACAGAAGCTCCGCCTTTTGGAGAGGTTCCTGCCCCAAAACCTCCACATAGCCCTGGGGTCACCTTTTCCCAAGAAGCCTTGCCATTCCAGCAAGAGGAACCAAGGTGGGGCGCCCCGACGCTCCCTCAGCACACAGCATGTCGCACCTTGTCCCCAAAGCCCCACAATGAAAACAATTAATACGCATTTTTAATGTTCCAAACACACCCGGAGCTTATGGAGTGATTGCACACGCATGGTCTCATGTCTCTCTGTCGGCCGCTCCAGCCGGGAGAGACGGCCCACCCCTTAGGGCTGCACTGCCAGGAAAAGGCAGGGCCAGGGGAGTCAGGTCAGGCCGTTCAGCCTTGAGCCTGTCTTTGTGACCACATAACCAGGCAGGGAGAGGGCTAATGGGGAACTTTAGAGGGAGAGTTAGCGTTGTCTGCTAAGTTGTTTTGCAGAACAAGATGCTTCAAAAGACCTAACTGGTTACTTGCAGGATCTCCCTGCCTCCCTCCTGGAGGCCTCTCTCTGTTGCCAAGGACTGAGAGTTCTGGCCAGTCGCTGCCCCTCTGTTCATGCCCTGAGCTGTCACCTTATTCACATAGAGAAGCAACATGAGAATAGAGAGCTGCCCTGTGCTTGTTCAGAGACACACTGCCGGGGAGCCACCCCCAGTGATCTCCTTACTTGCTGCATGTAACGAACGTGCTCTTCTTACAATCGGGCTCTTTGAGTTGAGCCTTACGAGCCGGCACTCCGAGAGAGCTGACGCTCACCAAGAGGCGCAGACCCCTTGTGAGGTGACACTCACCAATATGTGAACCATCTGCGTTCGATTATTTCTTGGGCCTGGAAAGTCAGGTGTTTTCCTGTGCTACAAGGACAGTCCCTTCTGTTTGCCTCCAGCTCCCATTTTCCCTCTTCCCACAGCAGCCCTTCCACCTCAGATTAGCATCAGACACATCAAGAAACCTTCCATAGCTGTATCTATTCCTTTTTCACTCTGGACTCTTTCAAGGTATATGTTTTTAAACTTTCTGTTGCAGTCTTCCTCTGATGGTGGCTAAGGGAAATAATGGCTTTCTCTCTTCCCCAGTCCCTCAGAAAAAGCCCTGAACTGTGTGACTTCTCTTCCTGAAGATCTTCCAGGGAGTCCTTATGACCTACCTGGTGAGCACATACTCTTTAAGAGAGAGCATGCAAGCCCTCTCTCCTAACTTATTTTGTTTTTTGGTTTTTTTTGTTTTATTGAGAGGGCATCTCTCATATTTATTGATCAAATGGTTGTTAACAACAATAACATTCTGTATAGGGGGGTCAATGCTCAATGCACAATCATTAATCCATCTCAAGCCTAATTCTCGTCAGTCTCCAATCTTCTGAAGCATAACGAACAAGTTCTTACATGGTGAACGAATTCTTCCATAGTGAATAAATTCTTACATGGTGAACAGTACAAGGGCATTCATCACAGAAACTTTTGGTTTTGATCATGCATTATGAACTATAAACAATCAGGTCAAATATGAATATTCGTTTGATTTTTATACTTGATTTATATGTGGATCCCACATTTCTCCCTTTATTATTATTATTATTTTTATTTTTAATAAAATGCTGAAGTGGTAGGTAGATGCAAGATAAAGGTAGAAAACATAGTTTAGTGCTCTAAGAGGCAAATGTAGATGATCAGGTGTGTGCCTATAGACTAAGTATTAATCCAAGCTAGACAAGGGCAGCAAAACATCCACGGATGCCGAAGATTTCTCTCAAAACAGGGGAGGTGAGGTTCTAAGCCTCACCTCTGTTGATCCCCAATTTCTCACCTGATGGCCCCCCTGCGACTGTGCCTGTCTTAGGTTGTTCCTCCCTTGAGGAATCTTACCCGTCTCTGGCTAACCAGTCATCTTCCGGGGCCATACAGGGAAATGTAAAGTTGGTAAGTGAGAGAGAAGCCATATTGTTTGCAAAGGTTAGCTTTTTACTTCTTTGCAGATTTATGCCCTGTGGCTTCTATGCCCAGCACTTGTCTCGAGGTATCTTTACCACCTGGAGGAATTGTGATACTCGGTAAATTCGATATGAGGCACAAATTCTATTTAAGGGTTGTAATTAGGAAAGAAGAAGAAAAGCTATAGAGGTAGCATATGGGAGGACTGATTGTTTCTTTGACATATCTTCTTGTAGAGTACCTTAAGCATGTATAGGTTTTAAACTACTAACTAACTTGCGCTCATATATTAACATAATAGGAATACAGTGACATAAACAAAGCAAATCTATAATTACCATCCATCTCCAGTGAAGCCAAGAAAACCATTTAGGCACCCTAGGCATTTGTGAAAATTTGTCTATGATATGGTGGATATTGTCCAACTGTACTTGAACAGTCTGAGAGAAATCAGACAAATTAAAGCAACCCATTTCTGGGTTCTGTTCACATCCCATATGTTCTTTTAACCGTAGATAGTCTATAGTCATAAGATTTTGGAGTGCTACAACTTGCACCCCTCCCAACTCCTGGTTGAGTTCCAACAGTACAGATCCGGTCAAATTCATTGTCTCACTGTATGCACATGCCAGCCTAGACATCTCCCTCCTCATTCCAATGGCAAGTCCAGGAAACAGTGGGGTGGATGCAGCCACAACCGCAGCATCGTCCAGATCCCTGTGGAGGCTTTTTGATGATCGTCCCCCAGCACAAGTCCTCCAGAGAGTGCTGATGCCGGAAGCTCCTCCTCATATCGTATCTTAGTTCATTTTCTGGGTAGCCAAGCTAGGCCTTGATCTTCTGCATAGAAACAAACAGACCCTTTGCCCACACTTTGACATACCCTCTATACCACTGTGCAGAACTCATTGGAGGTCAGCACACAGGAACTGCTTTTTTTTTTTTTTAATTAAGAGAAAGGAATATTATCAGAAAAGAGTACCTCCATAGCTGATCATCTGACACCCTTTAAGTGATCAACATTAAGGATGTTTAAAGCATGCGTTGATCTTTGATTTACCAATAGTTTTATCCTATCAAGGAGTAATCCCCCTTTTCTTTCTTTCTTTCTTTTTTTTTTTAATCTTTAATCTACACTTACATGAAGAATACTATGTTTACTATGCTCTCCCTATATCAGGTCCCCCCTAAAAACCACATTACAGTTACTGTCCATCAGCTTAACAAAATGTTGTAGAATCACTACTTGTCCTCTCTGTGTTGTGCAGCCCACCCTCCCCTTTCTCCCTCCCCCCCATGCATGCTAATCTTAATACCACCCTTCTTCCCCCCCTTATCCCTCCCTGCCCACCCATCCTCCCCAGTTCCTTTCCCTTTGGTACCTGTTAGTCCATTTTTGGGTTCTGTAATTCCGCTGCTGTTTCTTATACTCCACAGATGAGTGAAATCATTTGGTATTTCTCTTTCTCCGCTTGGCTTATTTCACTGAGCATAATACTCTCCAGCTCCATCCATGTTGTTGCAAATGGTTGGATTTTTCCACTTCTTATGGCTGAGTAGTATTTCATTGTGTATATGTACCACTTCTTCTTTATGCATTCATCTACCGATGGACATTTAGGTTGCTTCCAATTCTTGGCTATTGTAAATAGTGCTGCGATAAACATAGGGGTGCATCTGTCTTTCTCAAACTTGATTGCTGCGTTCTTAGGGTAAATTCCTAGGAGTAGAATTCCTGGGTCAAATGGTAGGTCTGTTTTGAGCATTTTGATGTACCTCCATACTGCTTTCCACAATGGTTGAACTAATTTACATTCCCACCAGCAGTGTAGGAGGGTTCCCCTTTCTCCACAGCCTCACCAACATTTGTTGTTGTTTGTCTTTTGGATGGCAGCTATCCTTACTGCTGTGAGGTGATACCTCATTGTAGTTTTAATTTGCATTTCTCTGATAATTAGCGATGTGGAGCATCTTTTCATGTGTCTGTTGGCCATCTGTATTTCTTTTTTAGAGAACTGTCTGTTCAGTTCCTCTGCCCATTTTTTAATTAGGTTATTTGTTTTTTGTTTGTTGAGGCGTGTGAGCTCTTTATATATTCTGGACGTCAAGCCTTTATCGGATCTGTCATTTTCAAATATATTCTCCCATACTGTAGGGTTCCTTTTTGTTCTATTGATGGTGTCTTTCGCTGTACAGAAGCTTTTCAGCTTAATGTAGTCCCACTTGCTCATTTTTGCTGTTGTTTTCCTTGCCCGGGGAGATATGTTCAAGAAGAGGTCACTCATGTTTATGCCTAAGAGGTTTTTGCCTATGTTTTTTTCCAAGAGTTTAATGATTTCATGACTTACATTCAGGTCTTTGATCCATTTTGAATTTACTTTTGTGTATGGGGTTAGAAAATGGTCCAGTTTCATTCTCCTACATGTAGCTGTCCAGTTTTGCCAGCACCATCTGTTGAAGAGACTGTCATTTTGCCATTGTATGTCCATGGCTCCTTTATCAAATATTAATTGACCATATATGCTTGGGTTAATTTCTGGTGTCTCTAATCTGTTCCACTGGTCTGTGGCTCTGTTCTTGTGCCAGTACCAAATTGTCTTGATTACTATGGCTTTGTAGTAGAGCTTGAAGTTGGGGAGTGAGATCCCCCTACTTTATTCTTCTTTTTCAGGATTGCTTTGGCTATTCGGGGTCTTTGGTGTTTCCATATGAATTTTTGAATTATTTGTTCCAATTCATTGAAGAATGTTGCTGGTAATTTGAGAGGGTTTGCATCAAATCTATATATTGCTTTGGGCAGGATGGCCATTTTGATGATATTAATTGTTCCTAGCCATGAGCATGGGATGAGTTTCCATTTATTAGTGTCCCCTTTAATTTCTCTTAACAGTGACTTGTAGTTTTCAGAGTATAAGTCTATCACCTCTTTGGTTAGGTTTATTCCTAGGTATTTTATTCTTTTTGATGCAATGGTGAATGGAATTGTTTTCCTGATTTCTCTTTCTATTGGTTCATTGTTAGTGTATAGGAAAGCTACAGATTTCTGTGTGTTAATTTTGTATCCTGCAACTTTGCTATATTCTGATATCAGTTCTAGTAGTTTTGGAGTGGAGTCTTTAGGCTTTTTTATGTACAGTATCATATCATCTGCAAATAGTGACAGTTTAACTTCTTCTTTACCAATCTGGATTCCTTGTATTTCTTTGTTTTGTGTGATTGCCGTGGCTAGGACCTCCAGTACTATGTTAAATAACAGTGGGGAGAGTGGGGCATCCCTGTCTAGTTCCCGATCTCAGAGGAAATGCTTTCAGCTTCTCGCTGTTCAGTATAATGCTGGCTGTGGGTTTATCATATATGGCCTTTATTATGTTGAGGTATTTGCCCTCTATTCCCATTTTGCTGAGAGTTTTTATCATGAATGGATGTTGAATTTTGTCAAATGCTTTTTCAGCATCTATGGAGATGATTATGTGGTTTTTGTCTTTCTTTTTGTTGATGTGGTGGATGATGTTGATGGATTTTCGAATGTTTTACCATCCTTGCATCCCTGGGATGAATCCCACTTGGTCATGGTGTATGATCCTTTTGATATACTGTTGAATTCTGTTTGCTAATATTTTATTGAGTATTTTTGCATCAACATTCATCAGGGATATTGGTCTGTAATTTTCTTTTTTGGTGGGGTCTTTGCCTGGTTTTGGTATTAGGGTGATGTTGGCTTCATAGAATGAGTTTGGGAGTATTCCCTCCTCTTCTATTTTTTGGAAAACTTTAAGGAGAATGGGTATTATGTCTTCTCTGTGTGTCTGATAAAATTCTGAGGTAAATCCGTCTGGTCTGGGGGTTTTGTTCTTGGGTAGTTTTTTGATTACCATTTCAATTTCTTAGCTCGTAATTGGTTTGTTTAACTTTTGTGTTTCTTCCTTGGTCAGTCTTGGGAGGTTGTATTTTTCTAGGAAGTTCTCCATTCCTTCTAGGTTTTCCAGCTTGTTGGCATATAAGTTTTCATAGTAGTCTTTAATAATTCTTTGTATTTCTGTGGAGTCTGTTGTGATTTTTCCATTCTCATTTCTGATTATGTTGATTTTTGTTGATTCTTTTTTTCTCTTAATAAGTTTGGCTAGAGGCTTATCTCTTTTGTTTATTTTCTCAAAGAACCAGCTCTTGGTTTCATTGATTTTTGCTATTGTTTTATTCTTCTCAATTTTGTTTATTTCTTCTCTGATCTTTATTATGTCCCTCCTTCTGCTGACTTTAAGCCTCATTTGTTCTTCTTTTTCCAGTTTCGATAATTGTGATATTAGACTATTCGTTTGGGATTGTTCTTCCTTCTTCAAGTGTGCCTGGATCGCTATATACTTTCCTCTTAAGACTGCTTTCGCTGCGTCCCACAGAGGTTGGGGCTTTGTATTGTTGTTGTCATTTGTTTCTATATATTCCTTGATCTCTATTTTAATTTGTTCATGGATCCATTGATTATTTAGAATCATGTTGTTAAGCCTCCATGTGTTTGTGAGCCTTTTTGTTTTCTTTGTAGGATTTATTTCTAGTTTTATACATTTGTGGTCTGAGAAATTGGTTGGTAGAATTTCAGTATTTTAGAATTTACTGAGGCCCTTTTTGTGGGCTAGTATGTGGTCTATTCTGGAGAATGTTCCATGTGCACTTGAGAAGAATGTATATCCTGTTGCTTTTGGATGTAGAGTTCTATAGATGTCTATTAGGTCCATCTGTTCTAGTATGTTGTTCAGTGCCTCTGTGTCCTTACTTATTTTCTGCCTGGTGGATCTATCCTTTGGGGTGAGTGGTGTGTTGAAGTCTCCTAAAATGAATGCATTGCAGTTTATTTCCCTCTTTAGTTCTGTTAGTATTTGTTTCACATATGCTGGTGCTCCTGTGTTGGGTGCATATATATTTAGAATGGTTATATCCTCTTGTTGGACTGAGCCCTTTATCATTATGTAGTGTCCTTCTTTATCTCTTGTTACTTTCTTTGTTTTGAAGTCTATTTTGTCTGATACCAGAATTGCAACACCTGCTTTCTTCTCTCTGTTGTTTGCATGAAATATCTTTTTCCATCCCTTGACTTTAAGTGTGTGCATGTCTTTGGGTTTGAGGTGAGTCTCTTGTAAGTAGCATATGGGTGGATCTTGCTTTTTTATCCGTTCTATTACTCTGTGTCTTTTGATTGGTGCATTCAGTCCATTTACATTTAGGGTGATTATTGAAAGGTACGTACTTATTGCCATTGCAGGCTTTAAGTTTGTGGTTACCAAAGGTTCAGGGTTAGCTTCTTTACTATCTTACTGTCTAACTTAAGTCACTTGTTGAGCTAGTATAAACACGGTCTGATGATTCTTTATTTCTCTCCCTCCTTCTTCCTCCTCCTCCCTTCTTCATATGTTGGGTGTTTTGTGCTGTGCTCTTTTTAGGAGTGCTCCCATCTAGAGCAGTCCCTGTAAGATGTCCTATAGAGGTGATTTGTGGGAAGCACATCCCCTCAGCTTTTGCTTGTCTGGGAATTGTTTAATCCCACCATCATATTTAAATGATAGTCATGCTGGATATAGTATCCTTGGTTCAAGGCCCTTCTGTTTCATTGTATTAAATATGTCATGCCATTCTCTTCTGGCCTGTAGGGTTTCTGTCGAGACGTCTGATGATAGCCTGATGGGTTTTCCTTTATAGGTGATCTTTTTCTCTCTAGCTACCTTTAAAACTCTTTCCTTGTCCTTGATCCTTGCCATTTTAATTATTATGTGTCTTGGTGTTGTCCTCCTTGGATCCTTTCTGTTGGGGGTTCTGTGTATTTCTGTGGTCTGTTCAATTATTTCCTCCCCCAGTTTGGGGAAGTTTTCAGCAATTATTTCTTTAAAGACACTTTCTATCCCTTTTCCTCTCTCTTCTTTTTCTGGTACCCCTATAATGCAGATATTGTTCCTTTTGGATTGGTCACATAGTTCTCTTAGTATTGTTTAGTTCCTGGAGATCCTTTATCTCCCTCTATGTCAGCTTCTATACGTTCCTGTTTTCTGGTTTCAATTCTATCAATGGCCTCTTGCATCTTATCCATTCTGCTTATAAATCTTTCCAGGGATTGTTTTACTTCTGTGATCTCCGTCCTGACATCTGTGATCTCCCTCCGGACTTCATCCCATTGCTCTTGCGTTTTTCTCTGCATCTCTGTCAGCATGTTCATGATTTTTATTTTGATTTCTTTTTCAGGAGGACTGGTTAGGTCTGTCTCCTTCTCAGGTGTTGACTCTGTGATCTTTGTCTGCCTGTAGTTTTGCCTTTTCATGGTGATAGAGATAGTTTGCAGAGCTGGTACAAGTGACAGCTGGAAGAGCTTTCCTTCTTGTTGGTTTGTGGCCTTCCTCTCCTGGGAGAATAGCGACCTCTAGTTGCTTGTTCTGGGCAGCTGTGCGCAGACAGGGCTTCTGCTTCCTGCCCAGTTGCTTTGGGGTTTATCTCTGCTGTTGCTGTGGGCGTGGCCTAGCTGGGGCTGCTCCTCCAAAATGGTGGAGCCCCGTTGGAGGGGGAGCGGCCGGGAGGCTATTTATCTCCGTAAGGGGTCTCTGTGCTCCCAGTTGCCCAGGGGGTTAGAGTGCCCAGATATCCCCAGATTCCCTACCTCTGGTCTAAGTGTCCTGTCCTGCCCCTTTAAGACTTCCAAAAAGCACTCTCCAAACCAAAACAACAACAGCAACAACGAAAGAGGAAAAAGAAAAAAAAAAAGGAAAAAACACATGATTTTCTTTGACCTCAGGTGTCAGTCCCAGGCACCCGCTCACCGGCCCTGCTGCCCTGCCTCCCTAGCACCGGGGTCCCTGTCCCTTCAAGGCTTCCAAAAAGCACCCGCCAAAAAAAAAAAGTGAAAAACGCGCGATTTTATTTGTCCTCAGGCATCGGTCCTAGGCACCCGCTCACCGGTCCTTCCACCCTGCCTCCCTAGTACTGGGGTCCCCGTCCCTCCAAGGCCTCCAAAAAGCCCTCGCCAAAAAGAAAAAAAAAGGGAAAAATGCGTGACCCTCTCCGTCCCCAGGCGCCAGTCCCAGGCACCTGCTCACTGGCCCTGCCGCCCTGCCTCCCTGTCACTGGGGTCCCTGTCCCCCTAAGGCCTCCAAAAAGCACTCGCCAAAAAGAAAAAAAAAGGGAAAAACGCGTGACCCTCTCCGTCCCCAGGCGCCGGTCCCAGGCACCTGCCCACCGGTCTTGCTGCCCTGCCTCCCTGGTATTGGGGTCCCCGTCCCTCCAAGGCTTCCAAAAAGCACTCGCCAAAAAAAAAAAGGGAAAAATATGCGATTTTCTTTGTCCTCAGGCGCCAGCCCCAGGCCCCCGCCCACCAGTCCCACCTCCCTGCCTCCCTAGTATTGGGAAAAACGCGTAATTTTCTTTGTCCCTAGGCGCCAGTCTCAGTCACCCGTTCACCAGTCTTGCTGCCCTGTTTCACTGGTATTGGGGTCCCTCCTTTAAGGCTTCCAGAAAGCACTCGCCAAAAAAAAAAAAGGGAGGAAAACGCGCGATTTTCTACGTCCTCAGGCACCGGTCTCAGGCACCCGCCCACCGGTCCCGCCGCCCTGGCTCCGTGGCATCCGTGTCCCTGTCCCTTTAAGGCTTCCAAAAAGCACTCGCCAAAAAAAAAAAAAGGGAAAAACTCACAATATTCTTTGTCCTAAGGCGCCAGTCCCAGGCACCTGCTCACCGGTCCTGCTGCCCTGCCTCCCTAGCAACGGGGGCCCACCAAAAAAAAAAAAAACCGCTCCAGTTTCTTTCCACCCGCTGTGAGCTGGGGGGAGGGGCGCTTGGGTCCCACTGGGCGGGGGCTTGTATCTTACCCCTTTCGCAAGGTGCTGGGTTCTTGCAGGTGTGGATGTGGTCTGGATGTTGTCCTGTGTCCTCTGGTCTCTATTTTAGGAAGAGTTTTCTTTGTTATATTTTCATAAATCTATGTGTTTTGGGAAGGAGATTTCCACTGCTCTACTCATGCCGCCATCCTGGCTCCGCCCCCTTATTTCTGTTTTTACCTCCATTCCTAATAAAACCTGGATTCCAATCATCTTTCTTTGGTTTGTGTCCTTTACTTTCAACTCTGAATCTTCCCTCTTCAGGATTAAAGCTCCTCTGTCCTACAGGTAACTGTCCCTGATCACCCCCGCTGCAGGCCCAGAGCACCTGGTTCATGCTACTAAGACATCACATTATAGGGTGTCTGGTTACTTTTAGGCCCGTGTGCACACACCTTTGTGTGTGTGTGTGTGTGTGTGTGTGATCTCCACTATCAATGAGATAAGTCCTGGAGGGAAGGGATCCCATCCAGTACATCTTCTGTCTTGCCTTACAATGCTCTTCACATACAGCTAATGCTAAACAGCTCCTGACTGGATGACTGAATCATATTCGTGACCTTGGCTCTGACTGTTGTTTCTTTAGTAACCTGTCATGTGGCCACAGTTCCCACTGTGTGCAGAGCTCCAAGAACACCAACCCAATGCCTAGTGCCCAGGAGGACTTCCCATCTGCCTACTGGGTGTGATCCTGGTAACAGAGCCCATAGGCCTAGGTGGTTGCACTTGCTCATAGATTTTCCAGAAGAGCAAGGTGTGTGTAAGAACAGTTTAAAGCTTTGTTTGAATATTATCTGAGATCTGAGTAGCTACTCAGGAACTACAATAAATAGTGGCTGCTATTATGGTGATTAAGACTATAAATATTATGACCAGAGATAAAGTCAGAAATTAAAGGCAAAATTGAAGAAAGGAAAGTCTTTTTCCTTCCCCCCCTTCCTTTCCACTCCCCACTGCAGGGGAAGTGAGAGCAAAGGGAGCACACTGCTTGGAGAAGGAATGCAGAGAGGCAGAGAATAAGGCACCAGTGCACAGACATGCCCAGTAATTGTCTCATTAATACCAGAACCAGTAGGAAACAGGCTCATTCCAGAGGGCAGGACTGGGTCAGGCTCTTGCCTGGGGTCTCCATCCAGCATTGCAATTCCTCTGAGTGTGGGGCTGGTTTACAAACTTTTCCCAGGCCTGCAGCTGTGGAAGAGGAGCCACGGTCACCTGAGAGCCCCATCCCCCATCTAATACCACGTCCAGGGCCCACTTCCTCGGGTCACTGCATGTTCTGACTTAATAGTACTTCACGTGGCCTTCACATCTGTTGCCCCCATTTTGGGGCTGGCAGTACTATCATCCTGCTTTAGAGACGGCCTGATGTGTGGGGAAATTGCATCATTCACCAGAGCTCTTTTGCAGTACAAGACAATGAAAGGAAAAACGAGAGATGGAGCTCTCAGGCTTACCAACTGTCCTGGAAGGAGTCCAGAGTCCACTCCGTGGGTTCAGTGACTCTCCTCCGCAGGCCTCCTCACCTCCTCATTTCCAGCCTTCAGGAAGGTGAGCTGTCTCCCAGCTCCCTAGCAGGGTGCGAGCCGGCTACCAGGCTTGCTCTTTCTCCCAGGCCACACCGTACGCCCTTGCCTTAGTGAAAATTGCCGCGGGTCTCCCTTCACAAGGGAACAGAGCCATCCAGGCTGCCTGCAGGGACTTGCTCAGGCCCTGAGTACACGGGTGGCCGAGGCAAAGTTTATATTGAAAGCTGCTGGTGACAGGGTCTGTCCTCCAACCGCCAGCCTGAGTCGGCGAGTCTCTCTTTACAACATGCTTTTCCTTTGGGCTCCCTTGACAGCTCCTAACCAATGTTTTCTTACTGAATTACTTTCCATGTAATCTGCCACTACAGACTTGCCCTCACTATTGCCAGCATTCACAGCTTCATGCATTTCCTTGAAAATGTGCGTGCTCTGTCCTTTGGTAAGCACTGTGGTAGGTAGGAGAGATCTCTGTTCCAATCTCCACTCCCATATCACTACTGGTTTTTCAAAATGAAGTTAAAGTGCTACTAAGTAGCCCAGAAACTAAGTAGCTGGAGAAGCCTTTTCATCTTTAGAATTGATTTCCACTTCCTAGTGCAATGGGCCATTGACGGCTAAGGAGCGTTCAGTGGAGACCAGGGCTTCACTGGGGCCCCTCAGTTGTGCATTCCAGTTGTCTGACCTGGAAGGACACAGTGGCAAGGGATGGTGGGCAGGGATGGGGGTGCGAGTAGAAGGAGGGGTTTTCACACAGGGGAGGTCAAGGGACTTAAGATCCGTCCTGCAGTGGACATTGTATAGGACAGTAGAAAATCATGTACCTTATCTTTAGTTTCTTCTTGGGTAAACAGAGGACACTAATTTTAATTTGCTTACCTTGTCAGTAAGTGCAAACTATCTTTTAAACTTTTGAATGTCCAGGCAAGCCCTGGCATATGATTAGAATAGGTTTAAGCAGGCATGCCCTGGATATGGCTCATAGTGACCTGGGACCTTGGCAAAATTACTTATCTTCACATTCCCCAGTCCCTTCAACTAGAACAAGGGAATAATACTTAGTACCTACCTCACAGGGTTGTCGGGAGGTTTAAATGAGTCAATGTATATAAAACCTTTAGCATGTCTGGCATGTCTTTAGTACTCAGTACAGTAACGGCTGTCAGAGCAGAGACGAACCAGCTCAGACGTCTAAGGGTGTGGGTCTCTTCTCTTCACTGCCTGGTGACCTTTGACAAGCTGATCTTAAAATTTATACAGAAGAGCGAAGGACACATGAAAAAGAGCAGCAGTTCTGAAAAAGATCAGACCAGGAAAGTTGCCTCACCAAATACCAAAACTTCTCACAGTGTTGTAGCTGTTAAGGAAGATGGTACTGGTGCAGGAAGAGGAAAATAGCCCCACGGGCTAGAGAACGACAACAAAACCACACGTAAGAGAAGATTTAATACGGCAAAGCATGGAAGAGAGGGGCAATTGGTTATCCACATTGAGGAAAGTGGAAACACACCACACATACAAACAAATCGAGTCCAAATGCATTAAAAGGCTCTAAACAAAAATGTAATGTTTATAAGGAAATATAGGAAAGTATTTTTGACTTAAGGGCTAGGGGATGGTCCCTTACACAGTACATAAAAAAGAAAAGCCATAAGCAAAAACAGTGACAAATCTGACAATATTAAAGTTCAATTTAAAACTTCTTTTTAATAAATGACACAATAAACAAAGGTTAAAGGTAAGCTTGAGACTAGGAGAAAATATCAGAAACGTAGATAATTGACACAGGTGTAGTATCCACAACCTAAAAACAACTCAATAAGAGGGGAAAAAAAATTAAAAAAACAGGGAAAACATAGGATGATAATCACTGGTTGCCAATCAACACATGAAAAGTTGCTCAAGGTCCCTAGGAACTAATAAACTACAAATTAAAAAAGCAATGTAATAACCATTCTTCATTCATCATGTTAACCAAAATTTTTAAAGTCTGGTCACAAGACTTTAAAGCAAGGATATGGACAGATGAAAATTTCTCCCCACCCCCACTATCTTGTTCCTTATTTACAATCACTTGAGCCAGAGATTCCACTTCGAGGCACATATTCTGATGAAAATGTGTCACATCTGCATGGGAGATTTATAGAAGAATGTTGTTTGCAACATTGTTAGCAATAAAGAAGTAGGAGACTACCTAAATGGCCACCAAGAATGGGTAAATAAGTTATGGTAGAGTCATACAATGGAATATTATGTAGGAATCAAAATGAATGAACTAGAATTACATGTATTAATCAACATGGATAAATCTCAAAAATGTAATATTGAATGACAAAAAGAAAATTACAGAAGATTAGATGTAATAGGATACCACATGCATAAAGTTTAAAAGCATAGAAAACAACATATAAAAACCTACTTATTTATGGACTCACACATAATACACACATATGAAGAGTAGTATAAAACATGAATGGAATGATAAACCTCCAATTTAGGACAATGGCTACCTATATGGTGGGTTAGACGGAACACATAGAAGTCTTCAATATAGTTGTAATATTTCATTGTTTTAAAAAATTTAAGTAAATAGATCAAAATGTTAAGATTTGATAAAGTTAGATGGTGGGTAGACAAGTGTTCAGTATGTTATTTTCTCTTACTTTGTACACCATTTACAGGATGTTGTAATCCATTCAGAGATGTTAAATTGGCTTTTACTTCCAACACAAAGAAAGATGAGGTATAACTATTTGTTCTTAAAGTGCTGATGTATTACCTGCCACCTCTTTCCAACAACCCAGGACAACTGTCCCTAGTACCTAGCACAGTGCCTGGCTGCATAAAAGCATGCAATAAATGAAGATGGAGAGAATGAATGCTTGAATGGGTCTGTCCTTGGAACTAGAGACGTGGTCATGTGTACACTCTGCCCTTGCTATCATTAAATCACCCCTTGAAGTCATTTCCCTCCCATCCATCTCACTCAGCCTGAATTGCTGTCTAGTATAATAATTCAGGGGAATTGCATTTAGGAACCATTGCTTGCAGGAGCTGCAATTCAGTCCTGGCTGTGCTCTGAATTTATTAGTGTTTTTCCAGCAGCGTTTGGTATTCCAAAAAATGGTCCTTTTGCAAGGCAAGGCATTGCTGTCTTTCTTGTGTTATATTTGATAATAACAATAAAATACAAACCCAAGGAAGTAAAATCACCAGGGCAGCCTTCCTCTTTAATTAAGGAGCTCTAATGACTCACAGTCCCACCATGCATGGGACTTAATTCTCTTTTATAAATAGGGGGCTGTGAATGTGAGGTATGTTTTCTTTTGCAGTTTCTCCTTTGTTTCTCTCTCCTGGCACTGCAGTTTCTCTCTGTACATGCATGAAATATGTGACATAAAGAGGCCCCAGACCTCTTTATTCACCTGGCCACCTTGAAGTGCTAAGATTCTTTGGGTGTCATCCAAGAAAATGTAATATGAGCCAGTAGTTTAATTGGCTGGCAGTGATGCTAGAAGGTAAAGTCTGAGGTCCCATCCATTCAAAGCCAGAATGATTTCCTATGTTCCAATATGGAGAGCATCTCAAATCTTGGCCAATGTATCCTTGTTTATATGGGGGGTGGTCAGACAAGGCAGTGTGGCATGCCTCGTGCACCACCACCGCTGGAACTCAGAATTGTCCCCACCCTGTGATTTCTTTAGTGAGTCTGTGGATTCTTTTTGTGAGGAAAGAGTGTATCTTGTATGTTGAAAAGACTTAGCAATGTCCCAGCTCACCTACAAACATGGAACTGAGACTATGGACTGGGCTGATTCTCATCTTTATTGCTGTAGAGAAACTTGGTCATTCTCACTGTCATTTTGTGGTTTTTCTGAATCTGAGGGTAATATAATGAGGAAAAATGGCAAACTCAAGCAAAGAGAATTTGGGTTGAATCTCTGAGGAAAAAATAATTGTGGTGAAATCCATTAGACTATGTAATAGTTTCCCAAGGGGAATGACATTACAGCTCAGAGATGCAGTCATTTAAATTTAGACTGAACCATACATTTACTGGCAGACCCCAGGGAACCACCCTGCATTGAAGAGAAGACTGGGAAGGTGAGGGACCAGATGACCTAATAGTTCCTTTCTAACTTAATTTCTAGGATTGTGGGATCCTAATTAAAATGAACTATATTGCCAATTATGAGCCCATTACATTAATAGTCTGTAAAGCCTCCAGGCAAGCCAATAGGGGGTCAGCTTTTCTTACTTCTGTATAGCCAGACTCCACCTTTAGCCACAAAGTGGCTGCCTATACACTGACTTCTTCACCAATAATGCTTGATTTAAAGTCTTTAAAAGAAACCAGAACACTTATTATGAACTAACATTTTATTCAAAATAATCCGGTATGAGAAGCGTGCTTTGATATGTGACAATAAAAATTCTCCTGGCTAATAACATAATGGTGACTTGGCTCTGCAACAGTGGCAGCTGTCACTGTGTGACACTCGGGACTAAAATCTGCTTCCTCACATACAGCCCTGACTTCTCCTTTCAGCTTCCACTGCTGTTTGAAAGGGAATGTTGAAAACCGGAGAAATCTTAGCAGGAGTCATGCCATCATGGAGCGGCCCAGTTCTTCCCTGGTGTTCGCCCTCTTCCTTGGCCGACCTCTAGAATGGACTCCAGTGAGGAGGCTCAGACAAGGCCACCGGTGGGCTGGCCAGGGCTGGTCTGAGAGCCACCAGCCAAAACTAAGGGAGATTTCTGAGATGTTCAGACTTGATTCTTTCTCAGACAGCCATGAAATAAACTTGGAGAAAGAATAAATAAGTCTCATCAGTGATGATACAAATGAATACTGAAAGGTGACCCTGTGCGTGGATCACCAGAATTTCACCTTTGTTGTCCCAGAGTACCTCCAGGCCTTCCCTGAAAACTCCCCTAGAGGTATCTTAACTCTTCGTCATTGCTTTATTTCTAAAAAATAAAAAGTGCCTATAGAGTGACTTGTAAAGGAGGTTTATGCAGTCAGAACACACTGGAATGCCATGCTGGGTTTGCAGGGCCATCTTGGGACTGATTGGCAGGAAGTAGCACATAGCAAATTCTGCTTCCAATCAAAGCCAGGTGTCTACTTTCCCGCCAGCTCTGCGTTCACCTCTTTATGTGCACTCCCAGCACTGCGTGTCTCCCAGCTCTGCCTTCACCTCTCCTTGGAGCGCGAAATTCTGCTCTGTTGCCCCAGCTGCTCTCTGCTGGCCATCAGTGGGAACTGCTGTCAACCCTTTGTCACCCAGAGCATGTAACAGGAGCTGCTTCTCTGCTCTTTGCTGGTGCTCATGCTTTCTTTTTAAAAAATTTTGTTGCACTGTCTCAGCTCTCCAAGCAACACTGAAACCCCACGGCCTTCCATGCCCCTAGTGACCAGCTCACGGCTCTGCCATAGGGCGTCTCCCCCAGCACCAGGCCCTGAACAGGCACTTGGTGAGGCTGATCCTTGGTGCCTGAAATGGGACATGCTCACGTGGTTGTGGAGCACCATCTGGTGCTTGTAGGCATGGGTTTATGAGCCGGTGGCTTTACGTTAGAGCAGGCTTCTGAAACGGCACTACCGACATTCTGGGCCAGATAATTCTCTGTTGTGCGGGTCTCTCCCGTGCCCTGAAGGACGTGGACAGCGTTCCTGGCCTCTCCCCTCCAGACGTCAGCAGCACCTCCCCCCAAGCTGGTTGTCCCCCCACACAACCAAAAGTGTCTCCTCCAGACACCGTCAAACGTCCCCGGGGGCAAAATACTCACGCTGAGAACCGCTCTGTGAGAGTGAGGGAGTAGAAGGCCCACTTTCCACAGAAGGACCCCTAAATGCCATGAGGTGCAGGTCTGTTTTCTGGGTCCCTTGAGTGCTTTGAAGGACACCCTAATTTAATTGGAGATTGACACACAGCTGCTGGATACCCGAGAGGGGTGTGAGATGACCTCGTGGGGCCCTCTGTGAGGCCTCCCAGACTCACCCTGGTTCTGCCGCCTCTCATCCTCTCACGCTGCCGTCTATCAGGCCTGAGCTCTGGCTCTGAGCCCTTTGGCACCCCCCTCTTGGCTATAGGACATCTTACAGGGACTGCTCTAGATGGGAGCACTCCTAAAAAGAGCACAGCACAAAACACCCATCTCCCCTCCATCTGCTTGCTTTCTTCCATTGATCTGTTAAAAAGTCTCTTATCTGAAGGCACCTGTCGCCTTCCCTATGTCATTGTTGAAATTTTACTCCATTATAGTCATAGGTTGTAGTCAATTCTGTGTCGGGTCTCAGGGGAGAGAACAAAGCCAACCATGTGGAGCTGGTTAGTCATCTTCGACTGGAAATTGTTCCCCCCGCCACATTCAGGGGCCCGGGCCTTATCTCTCCTTAGGGCCACGCTGTCCTAAGATTGTCCATCTAGTGAAATAGGTGATGGGGATTAAGAGGTACAAACTTCCAGTTATACAATAAATAAGTAACTGGGATGAAAAGTTCAGCCTAGGGAATAAGGAATAAAGTCAATACTATTGTAATAACTTTTTATGGTGACAGATGGTGACTACACTTATGTGGTAAGCATTTCGTTACATATATAATTGTTGAATCACTATGTTGTACACCTGGCGCTAATATATGTCAACTATACTTCAATAAAAATGTTATAAAGATCCTCCTGACCAGACCGTAAGCTCCTTGAATTCAGGCATTTTGTCTTTTTCACTTTTCACGTCTCCAGTGCTGAGGAGAGAAGTACTCACAGTGCATAGGATGTGCTCAATAACAGATTATTGAATGCATGAATAACTTCAGCCCTGGAGAAAATTGAATTTAAATTCAGCAGCAGTAGACTATTTTGAAGTTTAAGAAAACTGGGGACAAAAGGCTTTGAACTTCTTGTACATGTTTTTCAAGGAGCACCATACCCCTGCTTCAGTTTGCCGGGACCTGCATTCAGCCTCTGAGGGTTACTAGAATCTTGGATTCGGGCGCTCCTGGTCTGTGACCCACTGCATTCCGCAATAGGGTGGCGCTCGTTCCTCTGACATGCCAACTTGTGTGCCATGCTGCCACTGCCCTAACATCAGTGCTGCAGAATTGTGATGTACCCTGACGCAGAGACACCTTCATCCCAGCCATGATTAATGGGTATTGATGGCATGCCCTTAGATAGCCATCTAAATATAAATCAAGCAGGATAAGCTAAGAGAAAAAAGTGGCAAATATCAGACTCTTTGTGTAATAGTTGGAAAATATTATTTGGGAGCCAGCCCAACTTTCTGGACATCATTCAGAAGAATCAGACAAGCTTTTTACTTAGAGCACTTTTATACCTGCAAAACCACCATCATTGTCAGGTTCAATTAATATTTATTGGTGTGTATCACAAATCACTTTATGAACTCTTCCTAGGACTATTAACAAACTTCAGAGCTATTTTTTTTACTATCGAGGAAGCAGAGGTATAGAGAGGTTTGGAAACATGCTCAAGGCTGCAGGATAAATTCAGCATCATTCTGAGACCAGAGGGCACAGATCTTTAATATCCATTTACCTCACTGAGAAGGG
The DNA here is from genome assembly GCF_040802235.1 of Manis javanica. NCBI lineage: Eukaryota > Metazoa > Chordata > Mammalia > Pholidota > Manidae > Manis > Manis javanica. The sequence continues at coordinate 92,012,877 of NC_133166.1, forward strand.
CTGCTGCTCTGGGGTCAGCTTTGAGGGTCTGTCTCACCTTTGTACACCCAGGAGACAGAAAGAGTCACGTGGTAGTGATCCCGGACACTCAGCAAGAAGCATGTTTTGAAATGAGGAGGCATCCAGCTCATTTTCCTGACACATGTCGCATGTCTCACTGAAGGGAGATACCCACAGCTGCCTGGATTGTCCACTGGGGCATGTCACAGTCAAGATGGCATATGAAAGACAAAAAGCTCGCTGTCATTGCCTATCACTCTATGGAGAGACAGCCCTGAAACTGCAGTTGTCGTAGCTGTGAGACACCATGTCACATATTAATTAGAAGGAGCATATGTGTAGCATTTCTAAGCCAGGGGCCATGTGCGGCTCTGGCAGCCACACAGGAGGGAGTGAAGACAGTAGCGAAAGGAGATTTGGTTGAGGTTTAGGAGGCAGTTTCTTGACTCACTGAGACCAAATCAATAAGATCATCATACCTGCCTCCGTGCAGCCCTCCTGGCCCACCTGCTCCTTGGCCCTGCCCTTTGCAGCCCTGCCAGGCTCTTGCCCCATCAGAAGCTTCCTGGGCTATGGCTCACCTTCCCATCCTCTCTTCTGTAGCCCTGAGACCAGCAGGCAAAGAGCTGTGCCCAGTACCTGGAGAGCAGAGACATCCCAGGTCAATGCACACACCTGGGTATGCTGCCGAATGATGAGACAAATGTACCCCAATCCCCACCCCATTCCCTGCCTCCTCCTCCCCTCTGTGGACATGGCTTGCTGTCAGTGTTCATCAGAGGAAAACTTACCCAAAGTCAGGGGCAGAAGTTGAAAGCCTGGATTGCTGCCTGCCCCTTACTAGCTATGTGATCTTAGGAAAGTTTCTTAACCTCTCTGAGCTTCTGAGTCCTCATCAAAATGAGAATGGTAAGACCCATCTCATTTATGGCACAGGGTCCAATGATACATTGAGTATTGTACAGAAAGCATGCTCCATAAATATGAACCATGGTGAGGATGCTTTTATATCGGGCTGAGCCCTTAAGTCTCAAGCTGATGTTAAGAGGCACAGAACCCACTGGGTACCCAGGTACTATGATATCCGTATGGACCATAACTGTAAGCACCTGCTGCCCTTCTTGTGTCATTATGACCTTTTGGGTAGAGGGAGTGGGATGCACCAATCCGTGTTACCCTTTTCCGTGAGGTCTGCCCTTTTCTCTAGGTGTATGCAGTCTGGCAAAGTCCTCTTTCCTGGTGCTCTTTCAGGATTAGTTGTATTAATTATATTTTTGTATTATGTGCAGTTTTAGGAGGAAGTCTCTGTCTCACCTCTCATGCTGCCATCTTTAATCCTTTGTAACACTAGTGCGGTAGTTTTCAACCTCTCAGAAACGCCATGTCCGCTTGGGCAGCTCAATGCCCAGAAAGCACAGTTTATATTGATCCACAGTGCTGTGTCCTAAATATCGCTCTTTAACAAAGGCTCTCTCTTTTTCTTACAGAGGGGAGGAACACCCACTTGCTTCAGATTTCTTTTAACTCAAGGGAAATCCCACGCTCTTGCTTAAGACTCTCTCTCTGGATCCTACTTCTTTGCATCTTGAGGTTGAATAGAACAGGTCCCCTTTTCCCCTGGGCCAATCAGCTGGAAGCCTCTGCTGCTCACTGGCCTGGGCTCTGGCATTTCCTCACCCGGCTCCTGTTCCCAGTTCCTTAAGCCAGCGCCCTGCAACCCATGGGATACCTTCTCCATTCTGCTTCGAAGGTAGCCTCGTTGTTCTCTAACCCTTTTACCAGCTTTTGGCCTGCAAAAGCTAAAATCAGCACAAGCTTTACAAAGCAGTTCAAATGTCACAAGGCGGCCTGTGATTAATTGCCAAGTGAACTGCACAGACAGCCTGGTTGCCACAGGAGCGGAGCCTCCGTGGTCAGTTTGGAAGGAAGTGGAGCGTGCATTACGAGCAAGCATAATTGAACAAGCTGGCCCAGAGTGGGTCTAAGGAACTTGCCTCTGAATGGCCCGTGACCCACAGTACCATCCAGGAAATTGTGGTCCATGAAAAGATGCTGCCATTTTAATAAGTCAAAAAAAGCTGGATATTTATCAGTCTATATGGTTTGACTTAAACATCTAGGGATTTGGTCAGTATTTTTATATTTACCTGAGAAGTTAATGTGGCTTTTTCTGTAATTACAAGATAAGTTGGAAGCATAGCTTTGATACCTTATTTGGCTATTAGTACTGATAGCTAACATTTGTGGCATCCTGCCTATGTACTTTAGTCACCACATAAACTGTCTCATTTCAAACTCGTGAAACCTGGGAATCAGGTAGTTTGGATTCTTACTGCATATAGGAGACTGAAGATCAGAAAGGCTAAGGAACTCGCTCACAGTTACCCAGGTGGTCCTAGCACTTGAACACAGTGTCCATCTGGGCCCAGAGCCCACACCTTTAATGCAGTCATGCTTCACAAGTCTGCATCATGCATGCTCTGTCACTCAAACCTTAGCCACTTGGTCAACTTTCCTATTTATAGCTGATGTTCAATAAACATGCACTGAATCACACTAAATACACACATTCAAAGGTCCAGTCACTGCAGCTTCTTCCAAAAGATGTGATTCTCATATACATACATGTATCTCCACTCATGGCATCCACCATTTCTCCTTGTCCCTTACCAGTTACTGGATGTCTCTGAACCTCATTTTCTCTTCCAAAAAGCAAAGTTTTCCTGAGCACATACTCTGTGAAAGGTCCTGTTGTGGGTGTTCTTTACATTTCTCATGTCCTTAATTTTCTCAGTTAAAAATTGTTATATGCACACACACACACACACACACACACACACACACACACACACACATATATATATATATATCGACATCCACTGTGTATTGGCTTCTATTGTCTGAAGACACACAGATCAATGAACGACATCTCTTGCTTTCCATCAACTCAATCAAGGAGAGGAAATAATCCAAAATCCTAAGCAAGTCCTTGTCCAACTATGTGGGTTGAAGCAAAATAATAGAGGGCTGTATGGGACACACAAGTGAGAATATAGGGGAAATGATCACCTTGAGGGTGTCAAGGGGACATCACAGACAGAGGTAAGCTTGACAGTGCCAGCACCCCAGGACACGGTGCCAGTCACAGGGCAGACATCCAGTACAGTTTTATAAAAAGAACCAATAAATTTGGAGGGGGACATGACATGGAAAGTAGCTGGAGAGTTTATAAGGCTCAGCGGATTTTTCTCTGCTAGGCAGTGGGGAGTCCTGCAGAAGTTTAAGCTGAAGAGCACAGGATCAGATTTGCTGGATGTGAGATAGACAGTGTGGGTGACATAGACAAAAGAGGTGAGGAGACAACAGTCCTGAATGAGAATATTCCTCTCCAGTCTACAGCTGGGGCCAGGGCAGCCGGAAGCAGAAACGCATGCCGTGCAGAGGAATAAGAAAGAGGAGTTTTCCAGGGCCACCAGCCTGACCTGCCATGCTTGGTTTTCTTTCAGGACTTCCTAACTTCATTTTTTGTTCAAGTATTTATGTTTATATCCTACTTTCTAAATCTGAGATGGTTTGCACCATCTCATTTATGGTAATTTATTAAAATAGAAACATTATGTATATATTAGAAAGATAATTGAATTATTAATATTAAAAGTATACCATATAAATATAAAATATGTATATGAAATATATATTCAAATATAAAATGTGTATTAAAATATATACAGAGAGAGATACTAAAACCTTAGCCTCAGGCAGTATTACTACTATTGCTGAGCTTTAGGTTTGATCCTAAGCTACCAAACAACGAAAGTCAAAAGCACAGCACCGTTATTTAGTCCTCACTGGTTTTTGAGAGTGACATTTTTCTGGGCCCTAAATCCTGAAAGGAATTTCTCAAACTGGGCCTTGCTAGACGGGTGCCACCTCCACACGTCATTCGGGTCTGTCCCCCGACAGTGCATCCTCTGAGCGTCCCTGTCCGCTGTGCCACCCCAAACTGCAGCCTGTGCTCAGGCGCTGCAGGAAACACGGGCTTTGATTCTGCCCTGCCTGGGGGCCTGCCTGCCCTGAGCTACAGCCTGAGATTATATCCTCAATTCCTGTTGCTCAGATTCAATAGCACATGAAGAATCTTTCCCTATTTGCTGGAAAACTGGGACTGAAGGCATTTTCCACTGTCGGTTTAACCAGCACTTCCTGAGAACCCGCTCTCAGCAAGACGGTGTGTTAGGCAAAGATCATGGCACAGGAAACCGAACGGATCAAGTGCTGGCCCTGGGGCGGCCCTGTTTTTGTGGGAGGACAGATGACACATAAACAAATAAACATGTTATGTCAGGTAGTGATGGGCCCTGGGAAGGAAGCAGAGCGAAGGGCCGCCGTGTGCTCTTCCCGCCACAGCCTGGTCGGGAAGCCTCCCGCGCGGCTCCGCTTTCATCTCATGCCCTTGTATCTGACTACCTCACCTTTTCCTTAGCAGCAGAACACAGAATAAACATAACAGAACCAAATACCTTTCACCAAGTTGACCGCTAAGGGTGGCAGGAAAATGTTCTGCTACTATTTGAGGCAGAGGCTTTTGTGAAATTGTTTGTAACAAAAATAACAGTCCATACCAGCCGGGCCTTTCCAATAGTAAATCTGATCTGAACCTAAGCTATGAAATCCAAGCTTTTGCTGAATTCCCTTCCACGGTACCAGAACAGTGCCATTTATGCAGCACTTACATGCGCCATGCCCTCAATATGTGTCAGTTCCTTGAGTGAAGTCCCTGATAATGTTGAAAGGAAAGCAGCCACGGACCAGATGGCTAGGAAGGTGGGCTTTGGAGCCAGACCGCCCAGCTGTACATCTGGACCCCAGGAATTCCTAGCTGGGTGACCTTAGGCAAGTCATTTCACCTGTCTGAGTGGGTCTCCTTCCTTGTCTGTAAAAGGACTGTAATAATAGTAAACACCTCATAGTGTTGTTGTAAAGATTAAAGAAGTTAATGTGTATAAACACTTAGAACCCTATCTGGCATATAACAATCAGTAAGTGTGTATTATTATTGTATTTCCATTTTACTGATGAGGATTTGAGGCCCTAAGAGGTTAAGCAACTTACCCAAGGTCATACAGGTAATGGGTTGTGTACCTGATTCTGATTTATATGTAGGTTTTTTTGCCTCCGAACTCATGCTCATCCTGCTCTCACAGCCTCCATCACCTTTAATAGCAATTAAAATAACGTTTCCTCTAAGAGATCTAGATCCAAATAGCCATAGCCAAGCAGTCGAGAGCACTCAGGAGCAACTGGGATCATAAATTACACCAGCTTGTACTCCGTCAGCAGTGTTTACCAAGTGTTATGGGGCCCAACTGTCTTCCACTCAATAACCAGTGGTAACCCGAAGCAAGTGGATTTTCCCTTTGCCTTTTCCCTCACTTCATTCCTTCCTGTGTATGTATAACATTTACTGAGCTATGCGGGATTCACAGAAACAGGTGAAATGATCTTGCTCACAGGCTGGGGAAAGAAAGGCCAAAAACGTATTCAAATGACAAACCAGTAGCGAGTATGATCAGAAGGAGAAACAAGAGTGTAGTTGGTCTGGGGGGCGGGTCACAGAAAGTTCGGTCTAGGTACTGCAGGAAGTGACCAACATAAATTAGCCGAGAGTTCTAGGAACAATGATGTCAAATGTAAGACCTAGAGGGTGAAAGTCTGTAAACCTTAGTGTGCACCTCTAAAATAAAGTCACCTTCAAAATCATTACAAATTTAGTGCATGTTTTGGGGGCAAACTTTTTGTGGTGTCTCCATGTTTGTAAAATATTTTTTAATCCACCAATATTTTGAGGGGAAGAAATCTGAATTAGACACCCTCATGCTAAAGCATTCCTTTGGTTCAGCAACTGTATCAGGATAAGATCAGAAAATGAAAGCCACACCAGTCATCTTAACACAGTAAGTTTAAAATAAAGAATCGTTAACCAGATACAATTGTTAGGTAGGCAAAAAGAAGTATAAAAACAGAGCTCTACAGTATCATGGAGGTAGAAACAGCAGGTAGTAACTCCACCTCCAAGCCTGGGAGAACAGGGCAAGAAGTTGGAATTATTAAAACATAGAAGCTCAGGGGAAAGTCACAGGCCCCTGTGGATAGGGTGCTGACCGATGCTGGTGTCTCTTAGAGGGACACAACAAGGCTGGTTCTGCTAGGGATGGAGAAATGGCAAATTGGGTTCAGTTACTACTGCAGGGAGGCAAACAATCATTGCTGGAGGGCTGCACACGAAACAGGAAGAAGACAAGAAGCCAAAAAGCAGCGGATGGGCAGAGTACGTCCCTTCTTCCTCCTCCAGTCTTGCAACTTCTTTCCAGTGCCACCTTTGGCAGAGTCTTAGCCCGGAACCAATTGACAAATCACATGTGAATACAACACAGGGATGAAGATAGCATCATCACCCCTGTGTTCAGCCTGAAAGGGAAGACTGACATGGAACCCAGAAACACAATAGGAATATGTAATACCAAGAGACTGTACATGTTTGAGGGGAGCACTGGTTAGACATGATTCTCCTTAAGGGAATGAACAGAAAAGACTTCATAGATAATTCTAGAGCTGAACCATCAAAGGTGAGCTTTGTTGGCTAAGGAGACATGGTCACTGAAGGGGACATTCCACACAAGAGCAACCTGGACAAAGAAGAAGTGGGGTGCCTTCAGAAGTCATGAAAATAATCCAGCCTGGATGGAATGTGGGCTTAGAATATGGGGGATGTGTTGAGAAATAAAATTCATGGAGTAGACAGGGGTCAGGTCCTGAAGATTTTTCGATACCAGCTGAATTGTTTGCACCCAATCCTAGAAGCAGTTCAAGATTTAAACTTGGGAAGTAACATGAGCAAAATTGTGTTTTTGAATGAGAACTCCTGATTGATTGTGGAGAATAGGTCACAGAAGCACAAAAGAGGCCATTTAGGGGACTGTTTGACATTCCAGTTGCACAATGGTGAGAATCTGATCAATGGTGGTCGTGGTAGGGATGGGGTGGAGGAACAGATGGGAGAAATGCTAGGGGAGAAGAAATGAGAGAGAAGCAGGAGTTGCAATGAAGAAGAAACATCGCCTGGGTTACTGGTTTACGTCACTGGATAAATGCTGGTGCCATTCTCCAAGACAGGAGGTTAGCAGAGGCTGCCCTGTGGGTGAGGGAAGATAAAATAATAAGTTCATGACTTAAGCTTTGTGCCCATGGCTTGAATATTTCGAATGATGGGAAGATTATTACCTTACAAGGCAGTTGTGTTGACACTGAACTCTTCTTTAATAGAATTCTACAGTGCAGATGACATCAACTACTGCCTTCCTGAAGTGTTGCTCATTAAGAAGATGGAACCCATTGAGCAGTTCCAGGAAAGATCTCTGGGCTCTTTGACATGTACAGAAGATGTAGTCATCATTTGCCATATTATAATTGTTCCCTCTGTCCACATGATGACATTGAGGACTGTGTTGCAATTGGCAGATGAGCACAAAGATTGACATGTGGATGGATTTGCCCTGGTGCTTAATGACAATTCCTCACTGTAACTTCTGACCTGAAATCTCCCCCTAAAGAGATAGCCAGAAAATTCTTTTAAAAATATTTTATGTTGTGCCTGAAGTGAATTCAAAGCCCAGATGATGCTGTTACTGCTATTGTTGAATTCTTGGGAAGGACTGCCATTGCATCTTAGTCAGCCACTATCACGATTAGTGCCTACATTTTCCATTTTTTCGTATCTCCCCAATGACACAGCAAATATACATATAGAAGTAACAGAAAGCCAATACTATAATAGAACTGTTCTTTTTAAGGATTTCTAGAAGCTTCCCTTGGCACTTAGTCAAATCATCTTCTTTTACACACAATGTTGTTGCTTGAAATGGAAAGATGAGGGAATAATTTGTGGGCACCCAGGGGGTCCATTGGTGTCCCAGCATCAACAGGGGCTACCTCTTCTATCTTTTTCATCTACCTCTCTGACTTTCACATATATTTCCTCCCACCAACCATTCAGAACTACTTCTTTTTGCAAAGCCCAGCTCAAAACCACCTCTTTCTCCCCAAGTACCCAAGCCCACAGCAATCCTCTGAGCTCTTGCAACATCAGGACTGTGCCTGCTTTAGCCCTTGAGGGTCTATATTGGCCAGGCTATAGCATATTTCTATGCGTCATATGTGTAGAAAACAGTACAAATCTCAGGAGGGCAGAGACTCTCTCCTTTACTTCTTTATGTACCTTGTGCATAACTTACGCAAACAATAGCCTTGACTCATGTTCTCTTGGGCTAAGTCCTAGAGGTCACCAGATATTTACTTGGTGGCTAACCTCTGCCCTTTCTGCTTACACTCATGTCTCCTTATAACTCTAGAGGATCTCGCCACAGCACACAGGTATTGGGTAAAATGCTTCCTTTCTTCAGTCACCCTGTTCGTCTCATTTATTCCTTCCCATAAATGAGCCACCCTTTTTAATTTGCACTGTATTTATTAACTCTCTGTCTCCCAGTAACAACACACACACCTCAAGGCTGCACACAGTCTTGATAAATGGGATACACTACTGCTCTCAGCAGGAAATCAGCTTCCATAAAAGTTAATGCATTTAATTAATAAGGAAAAAATTCCCCCATACACAATGGCAGTTTGGAAATTGGTATATTCACTGTATGACCTCATTTATTAACCGGGATGATGGCTCGTTTGATCTCTGAAATGTGTTTAGGATCATTAGGAAAGGGCCCCGGGGTGCCGCTCACTGAGAACTTACACGCTGGCTTGCACAGAAACCCTGGAAGTAAAGACTAAAATACAGTTTTTATTTCTTCTGGCATGTAATTCCTTCTCTCTACCCAGTTGGTACTTGAGCACATCTCCAGTAGTGTATATCTACAGATTTTCTGAGCATCTCAGCAAGAGTGTGTTTGTTCGCTATCCCCTCTTTGGAGAAGGGAGCACAGTTCCCACAGTAGAAAAAGACTATTTGGAGATACAATGGTTCCATAGAAAACTCAGTATCAGAACTGAGCTCTAGAATTTTGCTATCGCCTATTATTTTCCCTTTTAGGCATTTCCCTCCACCCTGAAAAATTAGAAGAAAAGTATATTATCTTTCCCCTCTTGTGAACTGCTGATTATCAGAAATAGAAAGAATTTGAAAGAGCAGCTGAGAAAACCTGTTTACCGGTCACTGTTCCTACCTCCTCAGGTGCTTTATCTCTGTCGCAGAAGGTGAATGGGAGAAACATACCCCATAGGAGTTCCACTTTGACTCCTCCTTACCTCTCCTGCCCCCCAACCCCACCGCCACGACCACTCCGCTAACACAAGCATTCAGCATCTTACGTTTGCTTCTAGCCTTGGGTTTCAGCAACAACACGTGTTGGGTGAAGTGAGATTTTTTTCTCCAATATATATGTTAATTGGGTGTTGTCTCTGTGCAAGAGATGTGGCAGGAAACTATTTTCTAATAAGGAAGTGAAATGTGTACTATTATCCATGTTAATGATGCTTTCTGCACCATTAATTGTGCTAGCGATGCCTTGACGATGCTAGTTAATAATAATATTAACACCATTATCAATTCTTGATATTGAATGATGAGGTTGGATTTGTTAAATGAAGAGACCTGTTTGAACTTCAAAGGAAGTTGATACAGTGGCTTAATGTTGTCCTCCATGACCCAATTTTTCTGCCTTCCATGAGTGCCGTCATAAGGCTGTCTTCCCTCACGGGGTCAACATGGCTGCAGCAGTTCCAACCCTCAGATCCATGGAGGAGAGAGTACTTTTCTTTCTAAGCATTTCAATAAAGGTCACATGACCATCTCTGTACCAAGAGACTGTGATGAGCTGTGTGGATGGGATAAAGCAAACAAAAGATCCTCCCTGGAGCTGTGGGTCAGATCATCTTCTCCTGAGGTATTTCACCTGTCCATTGGACTCTACTTTTTTATCATAACCTTTACCCTAGGCCAGGCCTGATCACATCATACCTGGTTACTTGAGAATTTCTTAAATAAACTCAGAGATGTCTCCTCTGCAATCTGTATCCACTTATCTGTGTGTGGCTAACATTTATCTCCTATACTGTTACCTACTTCTCACCTTTACTGACTTTTCTTTGACATATTGTGGGATTTTGTTTATGTTCCAATACTCTTTGCAGTACAGATTAGACCTTCTCTCCACTACTGGCGGGATTATTTCTCTATTCCTTTTATTTTTTTAGCAAGCTTTTCAAATCACCTGCTAATTCCACCTTCTCTAGTACCCCAAACACATCTTCTATCCCTGTTCATGCATCAAGATGTAATCCAGAAATAATATCTCATGCCAGAACACATACAAAGGGCACTAAGAGTGGATATGCCATATTTTAGAGTTGAATGTAATCTAACTAGTGTTTACACTTCAAAAATGGCCTTGTTTCTTCTTCATTATCTTTGCACCAAAAATTTGACCAGTGCTGTTCAGCATCTCCTATCAAGATAAACAAATCAACAAGAGCCCGCCCGATGCTTGAGTCTTGAATTCAGGGATGTGACCAGAACCACAAATCTCATGGTGAAATCTTGTCAATAAAAATGGAATTGCAACTTGGGGCATGTAAATTATCTTGGTATTCCCGTGGACCTCAGGGGTTGAGATGCTTATCTGATTCTAAAGATTGGAAGTATTCTTCTTAGGGTCTTAAACCCCATTGATCTCTGTGGCAATTGTGAAATCGATTTTGGACATTTTTAAAAACTACTATTATTATCTAGGAAAAGCTCTGTCCACATACTCCGGTGGTTTTAGGTCACTTCAGTGAAATTTTCCTAAAAACTCTTCCCCCATCATTGCAAAGGCTGTTCTCTGAAAGTATTTCAGGGACATAGTTAGAAATGATGGGAGTCAAGGAATCCATCAGAAAGAACAGCTGGCTACTTTCTGTAAGAAACAAATGGCTTAGAACTTCTCTTCAAATCGTTAACCAAGAGAGACTGCGCCAGCCCCCAGTTGTTGCTGAGATCTCTGTCTGTTGGTCCTTTGTTAACATTAATATATGAAAGATTCAGGTTCATTGTGAAAAATCTTTTTATCCATTAATATATAATGTTGTCAGGCAGGGCCTTGAGTGAACACATGAATGGACAGACAGAAAGGCAGGTATGCCATAAGGCAAATACAGCAGTCCCCTTTTCTGTGGTTTTGTTTCCTGAGGTTTCAGTTAGATCATCATAAGGTCGGTAGTAGCCTAACAGTACTTCACCATGCCTACGTCACTCACTTCACTTCATCTCCTCACATTGGCATTTTGTCATCTCACATCATCACAAGGAGAAGAATGAATATAGAACAATTTTGAGAGAGAGAGAGAGACCACATTCATAGACTTGCAGTATATTGCTGTAATTGTTCTATTACATTGGTGGCTATTGCTGTTAATCTCTTACTGTGCCTAATTTACACATTAAACTTTATTATAGTTGTGTGTGTAGGAAAAAAGACTACACAGGGCTCAGGACTATCTGTGGTTTCAGGCATCCACTGGGGGGTCCTGAAACATATACCCAAGGGATAAGGGGGGATTGCTATAACCTTAAATATTAATGGTAGAATCTAGGCAGTGGGTTTCTGGGTGTTCACTGTCTATTTGAAAATTTTCTCTATGTTTTCTATATTTTCTTTATGTTTGAAATTTTTCAAAATGAAACATTGGAGGGAAAACAAGATCTTGAACAACAAGATGAACCAGATGAGGGAGAGTTAATGAATGGACAGACTGTTGGAAGAAGCCTGTAGGCAATGGGTAGGGGGGGACATCTATATAAGTATGGGTACTATGGGGTAGCATTGGCAGTCACTGGGCAAAGTAAACATCAAATGGCTTCTTGAGACACTAATAGAAAGTAGACAATAGCTCTAACTAGTGAGGGATAAATTCCCCCCAGTACCGTTTATCTCACTGCCACGGAACTCTTTTCTGTGTGCTCTGCAGAGGGGAAGAGAAAGCTCTGACTCCTGTGTCGTGCTTTGCCTAAATTATCTCCTTTATTTTTTGCACTATGCATGAAAGCAGGTTTATAGTGCTTGTGTTTTACCTTCATAGAATTTCTTACCATTTTTTTTTTCAGGTAAAATCACACTGATTTTCCTGGGGAGGCTAACCCTCCCTCACTGAACGCAGACTTGGTGCTCTGTCCTACCTGGGTAAGGGTGTGGACGAGTAACATGAGTGACGCCAGGGAATTTGAGTCTTGAGCAGTCAACCATGGGTGGAAAATGGTTGGAGCTGAATGGAAAGGCTTAAAGAATGCCTTCTTTAGTTGCTGCTACCTGGATCCTTAGGATCTCTCTGGATTACTGTCATTTTGATTAGAAAGTGTTGTTTCTCTTGTTTGCAAACAAAGCACTCTAACCAGCAGAGCCAATGCAGTTCATTTCAGAAATAAGGAAACCTGAGCTCAGAGGGATTCAGTGTTTTGGCTCAGGTTGCCATTTGATATTTGTAGCCAAGCCTCTGACTTTAAAACTGTTTCTATACTTATTCTATTATGCTTCCTCAAATGTGCAAACTGGTTGCAAATCTTGTCTCAGCCACTTACCAGCTGGGTTAGTTTGGGAAAGCTACGTGCCGATTTGTAAATGTCAATTTCCTGATCTCTACCATGGAGTGACAATAGGCATATATCTATAGACTTATGGTAAAGATAAAATAAGCTAATGCATGTGAGGTGTTTGGGACGCAGTGGGTGGAACATAATAAGTGCTTGATAAATGTTAATTGCTATTATGGTGATGACAACAGTGCCAGTGACAGTATCAAAGTTCAGGCAAGAAAAAAGGGGTGTTAGAAGAGAGCTTACTGGAAGGACTACTTAGAAAAGTGAGAGCCAAGTTAAAGGAAACTAAAAATGGTCAGGTGAAGGATCCCAGGGCCAAAAATAGCAGCAAGCTGTAGACAGGAGCTGCCCAACACACACTGGGCTCTCTAGCCATCCCTAAAATAGTGGCTGTGGCAGACCACAAGAAGTGAGCCAGGGAAAAAAATACCCTGCCCTTTCTCTCTCAGCTTACCCTCTAATCTCCTGCCAGGGCTTTGAAGGTCAACTAGCTGGAAGCCAGAGGACAAGGAAGCCTGGTTGATGTGGTGCACAGAGGTCATAAAGGTCAGTTTCTCTGGGCACAAAAAGGGGTGGAAGAAGGTGGAGACACCCTCTGATTCGTAGGCACACTGCACCCCAGCATTCTTTATCTGGGTTAAAAAAAACGTGTTCCCGACCACAGCTACCATTCTTTGAGAGTGATATACTTTAGTCAAAGTCCCACCTAAATCTAAAATGTTAACCAGTACCACTGCCATTTACATAAGGTACCAGGAAAATAAAGTCGAAAAAAGACACGATTAACATAAAACATAGCTGCGCAGTCCTGCCTTGGAAGCCGATCCTGAGGAGAGTTCACAGTGTAGCTTCTTCTCTAGCACCAATCCAATGTTCTCCACCTCCTTCTAGATCGTGGTGCTCATAGGCAAAAAAGGTTTTAAGAGAATTTTGGGATTGTAAGTTTCCAGCCTTGTCTGTGTGCCCGAACATTCCCAGCCTCTGTCTCCGGGTCCCACTGCCCCCTCTGCTCCTTAGCAAGTCAGATACTGATGTTGCAGCTCTCTCACACTCGCGACTGATCTTCATTCATATCAAACATGGCTAAAGTGGGTAAGCAACATTTTTAAAGCTGTCAGAGAGATTTTCTAATTTTCTATTTGTGCCCTGACTGGCCTTTCAAAGCTTTTAATTTGTACTTTAATCTGTGTACATTATTTAGGACTGACAGACATAACCAACCCACACCACTGTCTTGATAATTACTATTGTCCCCATAGCACCTAAGGACCATAACTAATGGGATTTTCAACACCTTGGCCTCCACCCACACTGCATCCCAGTGTCTGCTACCAGTAATAATTTGAATAATGTATCATGAATTTTAAATATCCCATTTTTCTACATTAAGAAGGTTCTGGGTGTTCATCAAATATGTTAGTAGCCTCTATCAGTTTCCTTTTGCTGCTATAACAAATTCCCACAGACTTACTGGCTTAAAACAACACACGTTTATTATTTTACAGCTTTGTAGGTCGAAAGTCTGGTATGGGTCTCACTGGGATACAATCAAAGTGCCAGTAGGGCTGCATTCTTACTGGAGATTCTAGGGGAGAGTCTATTTCCTTGACTTTCCCATCTCTAGAGGTTGCCTGCATTCTGTGGCTCACGGTCCTCTCCCACTTTTGAAGTCAGAAATGGCTAGTCTTTCTCACATCACATCACTCTGACATGGATTCTTCTGGCTTCCTCTTCCACTTTGAAGAACCATTGTGATTACATTGGGCCCAATCAGATAATCCAGGACAATCTCCTTATCTTTAGGTCAGATGATGAACAACCCTAATTCCATCTGCAACCTGAATTCCCCTTTGCCACATAACATATTCACATATTCCAGGGATTAATATGTGACATCTTTGGGAGGCCATTATTCTGCCTACTACACAATACAATCCCAATATACAATTTTGGAGGTCTGTTTCCTGAGGTCATAGCAGTATTACTGCCTCTGTCTTGAGTCCCGTCCTAAAACAAATGCCGCATTTCAAAAGGGGTGATTGGAGAATATTTAATGAAGGGACAGTTTACAAAGTTGGGGGCAAATCAACAAGGGACAATAAAGCAACCTAAAGACAATAACAGCAGAAAGGAGCAACGAATGGGGGAAGCAGTTATCAGAACCAGGACACGGTTGTGGCCTTAAGTAGAGAAACACAGCCAGTGCCAAACCATGGCCCAGCAGTTAAGGAACTGGGAGAGTAGATAACCCGACCTCTCTCTCCTTCCACCGTTTGCTTTTCTCCCAGCAGTGCCAATTGGCCAAACCTGCCCAAGCCAGAAGGCAAGAGAACCAGGTTGATGTGGCCAATAAAAGTGAAAATCCCAGGATACAAAGCAGATGGAGGAAGGTGAATACCTGGTCTGTAGGGCAGACCAACTATATGCACATATTATTTAGTTAAATAATTCTTACTAAAGGATAAATGGGACCTACTGCCCAGTAGGGCACCTGTATTTTAAAATAGCCAGCGTAGCCCAAATTAATCTATAAGTAGCATTTATGGAGAAATATTTTTGAGCTGAAAGGCCTAAAGAAAGTCTTATCTACTAAATGACATTATGTGTAATTCATTCTCTGTGTAATGCATGCATCTATGACTAATAAAAGTAAAGAGGTATACCATATATGCACAGGAATATATAGACTAGGAAGTATTTCATTCTGTCACAGCGACGACAGCACTGGTGCGAAGGGTGTAGCCATGAAGAACCACAGTTTTCCTATGATGTACCAGGACTTCATAAGTGAACAGTGATGGTCAAAATGCTAGTTTGGCAGTACCTGCAGGTTATATAACACTTCCGTCTCGCCAGGGGTTACCACATACACATCGCGCCATATTTTCCAATAACTATGATGCATATATAGGTCCAAAAAGTAGGGAAAACAAGCGAATGAATATGTGTGTGTTGGTCATTCACATGCCATGTGCATGAAAAAATTACAGACCAAACAAACAAAAACTACCAGCTTGGCTAAATCCTGGCATGTGGAAAAGAGTTTTCTTCACTGTGGAGAAGTTTCCAGTGAGAGACAGACACAGTTGTAGAGGAAAGAGAATTGCAGTAGAAGAGAAAGCCTTCCAGGGAAAACTCAGTATAGAAGAAATTCTTTTTCCTTCCTCAAATCACAAAGGCCTATAAATTTGTACCTCCAGAATGTCCTCAAAAAGTGCTCTTATATTCATAATGAAGCTCAGGAAAGAATTGCACTTCCCAAGGCTCTTCATTGCATGTATCTATATCATGGGTAAAGAACTAATGAGAGCATTTATTCATAAAATGACTGAACTCTGTGTAACTGAGGCCAAAATCATCTTCTGCACCTGATTAAGAGCATTATATGCTTATAATTCTACAACATTTAAGCAACAAAGAGTAGTATGAAATGCAGAAGACTTCTGCTTTTCTTTCTCTTTCCTTTCCTCCTTCTCTCCCTTTCTCTCTCTCTCAATATATCTATCTCTTTCTACCTATCCATATCTGTCTATCTATCTATCTATCTATCTATCTATCTATCTATCTATCTATCTATCTATCTATCATCTATCTATCATCTATCTGTATTTCCAGCCACTTACACATACATTTTGGGAGACAACTAGCAATCTGCCAACAAACAAAGAAGGAACTTAACAGGAGGGTATTGGGCAGCTTATAAGATGATTAGGAGGAGGTGAGAGCCAGGAATAGAAATCGGGCAATGCCTAAAGGTTCCCAGACAGACGGCGCTGCTGGGGCCCCGCCTGGATACCTTTTGCAAATATGTCTGAAAGTGTCACAACTGGACACTTAGTGCTCTCACGGCATTTTATACTCCACTACTGGTGTACAAATAGCCACTACTCTTGCTGCACCTTTACATCTCAACCTTCATATCTGAAGTTTTGGGTAGGAGAGTCAGACTGACAAGATTCAGTCTGATTGGCTGAGTCACAGCTTACAGAGGCTAAGGAGAGAGAATGTTTGGTTACTAGAGTTTGTGGCACAACCCTGCCTCCTGCCAAGAGTCACACACAATAGAGATCTCCAGCTGAAGAAAGTTTGCCCAGAAAGAGACAAACACCTTTATACAGATTCTGTCCTTTTGGTGGACAAGGTGTGTGTCAAGAGATCCAGCTCATATCTTCCCATTGGCAACTACAACAAAAAGGGAAGTTCTCTCTAACAATATCATTTTGCTAAGTTCAGGAAAGATTCTGATTATGTTCTTTGAGCACCCATCCTTGCACCAATCACTGAGGTCATTAGCAAGGAGTATTCTGATTAGCCCAGCCTGGGCAAGCATGCCTGTATTTGTGATGGGAAGTGGTTGGGCAGACACTGCAATCTAAACCCATTAATAACCCAGGAGCAAGGGGAGAGGGTGATGTTGCAAGGAAGATACACTGGAAGACAAAAACATAATGTACATTTTAGGAGGTCTGGTGAGTGTCTGGTTCATATTTTGACTCACATTTATTTTTTTTAATTTTGTTATTATACTCTCCTTTCTTGGTCAGCTGTATATTACCATAAACCCTCAGATGTCACTGCTAATGCATGTCAGATTGCATTAGGTAGCTCTTTAAAGCTGATAAGACTTCAGCCATGATAGTCTAACTGGTATGAAATTAGCCATCCTTCCATAAACAACTATAAAACTACACAAAATGTATGAGGCAACTGTTTTCAGGCATTGGACAATAAGCAGCCCAAGATCACAATGTGATCCCCATTATTACTACCTGAGGACAACTTCAGAATTGGAGATGCTGAACTGCTTAGAATCTTTAGGGTAAAGTGGGGCACTAGAGAGGAAGGAGTTGCACAGTAATGGGGACTCAAAAGTCTGGGGGAGGGCTCTGTGCGAGACCACGGGGCTGTGCATGTTCTGGGTAACACCATGCTTGCTTTGCCAGAGATGGGCTGCTCTGGGATTGAAAGGAAGAAGGACAGGGACATTAGAGATCAAGCAAGGCAAGGATATATTAGGATGCTGGCCCAGCTGGAGTAGAGAAACCTCATTTTTACCTGGCATCCAGCTGAGACGCCAGGAAGGCTATGCATTAGGTATAAGGACCACACTATAGCAAAGCATGCAATAGATCCTCCCTAATGAAATCTAAACACAAAACTTAAGATCTGTGGGAGCATCAGAGTTTGGAAGTTGACTCTACCCAGGTTCTAAAGTCCTAATAAACACCTAGCACTTTCCACATATCCCCCATAACAAAGCATAAAATAAATCTATATAAGTTCAAGGTGCCAAGCTAGTAATTGAACTGCCTCCTGAAGAAAAATCAACACTTTTCAGAGGAAGATTATAGAATCCAAAAAACCTGTAACATCCACCTTTCTATTATACAATAAAAAATTATGAAAAATGCAAAGAAACAGAAAAATGTAAACTGTAGTCAAGGAAAAAAGTAGTCAATAGAAATTGACTATAAGATGATCCAAATATTTGATTTGCAGACAAAGACAAAGCAGCAATCACAAATATTTTCAAAGATTTTAAATAAAATAGGATCTTAATGAGTGATCAGAGAAGGAATCTCAGTAGAAGAGAGAAAATTATTTTTTATTTTTTACAAAAAACAGATAAAAATTCTAGAACTAAAATATGCAATAACTGAAACCCAAAGTGTACTGTAAAGGATTCACAGCTGAGCAGAGATGACAGAAGAAATAATCAGTGAATTTGAAGGCAGATTATTGAAATTTACAAATATTAAGCTCAGTAAGTAAAAATATTACAGAAAATTGCATAGACTAATGTAAGGCAGTCTGATAAATGTGTAACTAAAATGCCTGAAGGAGAAAGTGGAAAAGATTAATATTGACCAAGAGCATAGTAAATTCCAAGCGGGATGTTGAAAACAAAGTAGGACATTGATACTAAGCAGGTAGAGAAAACCACACATAGACACATTATTAACTACTGGGTGTGACGTGCGAAAAGACAAATCCAGTGAACAGTGCTAGAAAACAGACAAGGGTCTCCCGGAGCTGGGAATGGTGGGAGAAGATCGGCTGGAAAGGACCACTAAGAACTTTTGGAATGGTAGAAATGGTCTAGGCATGGACTGTGAGGATGGTTAAATGGCTGTGTATATTTGTCAGAACTCATCATACCATATGCTTAAAGTGTGTATGTTTTATTTTATGAAAATTATTTCTAAATAAAGCTGACTTTCAAAACTAGAGGTAATACTTAGTTGAACTAACACTAAAACATCCTAACTTATTTTCTGTCTTATTTTCATGCCTTTAATCTTTATATTTTTATTCATATAAACCTGATTTTTGTCACATATTACTCATCTTTTCCTCCCTATTAAAAAGCAGACCTCAGCCTAGTCAAATTCACTCACACAAAATACATCCAACTACACATTATGTCCTACCACTGAACATTTAATCTCTTAATAGAATGCCTCAGGTTCTGCAACTATTCAGATACTATGTATTATTGTCACTATACGTTAAAATGTAGATTATATAAGATTCCACCTTCTAAATATTCACACATCATATATGAACATGAAAGTAATATAAAAACAACACATTGTGTTTATAATATGCCATTTTGTTTCTTGCCTCATTATATATTGTCTTTTCAATTTTTTTTGTTATCATTAATCTACAATTACATGAGGAACATTATGTTTACTAGATTCCCCCCATCACCAAGTCCCCCCCACATACCCCATTACAGTCACTGTCCATCAGCATAGTAAAATGTTGTAGACATTTTATAATCACTACTTGTCTTCTCTGTATTGTACTGCCCCCCACATTATACATGCTAATCATAATGCCCCCTTTCTTTCCCCCCTTATCCCTCCCTTCCCACCCATCCTCCCCAGTCCCTTTCCCTTTGGTAACTGTTAGTCCATTCTTGGGTTCTGTGAGTCTGCTCCTGTTTTGATCCTTCAGTTTTTTCTTTGTTCTTATACTCCACAGATGAGTGAAATTATTTGGTACTTGTCTTTCTCCCTGGCTTATTTCACTGAGCATAATACCCTCTAGCTCCATCCATGTTGTTGCAAATGGTAGGATTTGTTTTCTTCTTATGGCTGAATAATATTCCATTGTGTATATGTACGACATCTTCTTTATCCATTCATCTACTGATGGATGCTTAGGTTGCTTCCATTTCTTGGCTATTGTAAATAGTGCTGCGATAAATATAGGGGTGCATATGTCTTTTTCAATCTGGGCTGCTGCATTCTTAGGGTAAATTCCTAGGAGTGGAATTCCTGGGTCAAATGGTATTTCTATTTGAGTTTTTTGAGGAACCTCCATACTGCTGTCCACAATGGTTGAACTAATTTATATTCCCATCAGCAGTGTAGGAGGGTCCCCCTTTCTCCACATCCTTGCCAACATTTGTTGTTGTTTGTCTTCTGGATGGTGGCGACCCTTACTGGTGTGAGGTGATATCTCATTGTGGTTTTAATTTACATTTCTCTGATGACTAGTGATGTGGAGCATCTTTTCATGTGTCTGTTGGCCATCTGAATTTCTTCTTTGGAGAACTGTCTGTTCCGCTCCTCTGACCATTTTTTTGATTGGATTATTTGCTTTTTGTTTGTTGAGGTGCGTGAGCTTTTTATATATTTTGGATTGCCTCATTATATTTTAAAAATTAAAACCGATCCTCCCCAGTCCCTTTCATCTTATTTTTTAGAAGTGTGCTGAGACTTTAATCCAATACAGACATATTTAAAGGTCATTCATGTGGCAGTAAAATGCTTTAAATTACTTCATAGCTAAGATTGTTTGGAATTACTTCTCCACTTCTAAAGAAATGCTTTAGCTGTAGATGAAGGCAGATTTTAATTGAGATTTTGTGATGTAAAATTGATGATTAGTAAGATGCTAGAAAAAGAGGAGAGAAAGCCTCAATGCACAAAACAATGCTAGCAGCCAACCCTGCAAAGTGACTGTGGTCAGTTTTATTTTTTTTAAAAATGTGAAGGATGAGCCTGTAGGACCAAAATAAGATGATATAAACAGGGAAAAATAGTATGTTTGATGAAGTATCTACTAAGTTTAAGATCTTTTTTATTAAATAATATAAAGCAGGACAAGAATGGTGATGAACTTAAACAATAAAGCTTACTGCTGACTGAAGGGTCTTTTCAGTGCCAGGATCTGGAACCAGGCAGATAGGTTTTTAAATGCCAGTTTCATTTGCTTAATACTTATTTGACTTCTCTAAGTCTCAGTTTCATGATTGAAAAACAGCTCTAATAATAGCCCTTGCTTCCTAGGATCATTGTGAAAATAAATGAGAAAATACATGCAACTTGTCTAACATCATGCAGGGCATGTGGTCACATCCCTCAATAGCAGATTGAAAGAAAATGACCGGTATCCTTTATTACATTAAATATTGGTATGGAGTGTGGCAAAGGATTTCCCTTCTGGCTTTTACAAACTTGTCAGACTCAAGATGTACGGGAAGAATGTCAGTCATTGTGCTCATTATGCTTCAAGTGGCCTGAATGTCCCAGAGGGAAACTCATGCTCTAGATGTTCGGGGATCCAACCATTTCCGCTGTAGAAGGAAGCTGGGAGCAAGGCCAGCTTCTTCCAAATTAACAGAGAAGCTGTCCTTCTGTGCTGCGAGGATGATGTTAACAATGGCAGCTCTTTCCCTAACCAAGTTGATTATTGACCCAAAAGGGAGATAAAGAAACTGCACTGGTTTTCCTCTGAGCTCTGAAAGCTTTAAGAGAGGACTAGGAACGGAACGGGCTCAGAGCCTGGATGAGGTCCAGGTTGGTGGCTATAGAATACTCTTCTCACTGTTACGTCACTACAAACTTAATGCTCACAATACGCAAATGTCTGCACATTCTTATTTTATATAATAATAATTTAATTATGACAGGCAATTAAAAATGGAGACTACTGTATTTTTGTCTCAAGAAATATGCCAGTTTTCTTGTTCATTCTGTCAGTGTGTGTGTTTGTGTGTGTATATGTGTGAGAGAGTGTTTGGGGTGGGGTGTGCAGTACAAGAAGAATTGAACGTATGAGTTACACAATATTCTGCCCCACTGAAGGTACAGAGAACCTGAAAGGATTTAAAATCTACTCTTCTAGGATGTACATGTTATAAATTGTTATGGCAATTTAGACAATATAAGTTTCAAGGAACTTCATTTGTTTTTAATTTCAACTTTTATCAGATCAATTATTGTTCTTGGTAAAAATCAAATAATGCAGAAGAAAAAGGTCACAAATTATGTAATATCACAAAACCTAATATTTTCCCAGCCAGCTCCTGATACATTTTCACTTTTTAATTGTTTCTGTATTTAGTTATCTGGCTAGTGATTTCCAGAAGTATAGTTGCCTTAATTATAACTCTATATCCTGATTATTATTTATAGTCATATCCATTAACTCATCAGAAATGAAAATTTATCTCACATTAAACTCTTCTTTCTCATCCTCTTCCCAATATTTAGTTTTTATGTTCTTTTGAGTTCTTCCATTAGTTATTTTTGGAACATTAAATAACACTATTTTGTGACATTAAATAATACTATTTATATTTATCAAGTTCTTTTCATCAACTTTCTACTGTATCATTCCAGTTTGGAAAATGGCCTTACCCTGCCTGTACATATCTTCCTCCATCCCACAATCCATCTGTCAGCTATGTATTATTTTACATTGTTAAATATTTATTAACAATTACATTTTGTCCTGAAATTTCACCAATATTCCTGCTTCGTCCATAGATTGACTCTGAAATTTGAAAATGAATAGTGTTTACATTAGTTTAACAATGTAAATATTGTTTACTGCTTGGCCAAGGAGTTAAAAAAAGAGTAGATTACTTTTCATTTTCTGTAGGTTCTTGAGTGCCAGAGTTGAGCCAGTTTGGGGACATAATGTGTCAACATAGACCACTTGCTCTCTTACAGAATCCCATCTCCTAATTTACTGGAGCTCCTCTTCATGGCCCCAGGAATTAACCAAATCACTGACCTCTTTTGGGAGTAATTTATGAGTCAGTTTTCTTTATTAAGGAAAGGTTTTTAGAAAAAGAAAATGTCATTGGTCCAGAGACAGAATAAGTAAGTTTACACAGAAAACGAACACAGATTCACAGCATCTTTTGTGATCTCTTTTGCCCCAATGTTCAGAAACATGAACTTTGATAACAACAAACACCAGCCTTTTTGTTCTCAGAATTCCTTCGTGCATTGCACATAGCTCCTCCAGGATTGCTTATCATGAGTTACACTTTGCATTCAGCTATTTATTAGAAGCTTAGGATTTGCCCCAAAATTGAATATGCGACTTATTCCTCTCCCTTTCGTGGGAATATATTGTTATTTGAAGGCAAAATTCCCTTTGTTTTTCCTCTGAATTTTTCTACCACCAGTCCAGAATGCCACAGCATGCGGACTTGCCTACCCTAACTCATGCCTTCAAAATGACCAGAGATTAAAAGTGAGACCCCAGAATATAAGGTGGTGATCCTAGTCTTTAGAATTGAGCTGTCACCTGCACAAGGGACTGGTATACAAAGACTGTTTGGAAACTAAGGCTAGTACCCAGCTACCATTACAGTTGATGGCCAACCTAAGGGTCTGTGGAAAACACATAAGCTGATGCTCTCTTAACTCCAGGTGCTAATTTTTAGCTTGTCTATTTGAAAAATGTCACAGGCCCTAATCCAGAACCAATCAAGGGGCTTGCTTTTTCTCAAACATGAGTTAATGCATGTAAGACTTTAAAATGTTTACACATTTTTATGGAAGATGGAATGGATCTGAAGTACAAGGAGATAGTTGCCTAATGATCTGAAATTCACTCATTCTACAAATATTTATCAATTACTACCTTTAAGTCCCTGGGCTGGATGCCAAAGATATGAGGGAATCAGAGAACACGGCCCCTCCCATCATGGAGAAATGGCAGACACATCAGCGTATAAATACATATGAATTAGTGTTACCGTGGGTCTTACAGAGGCAAGGTCCGGGGGGGCTGTGAGAATGAGGAACAGAAGGAAGCCATATCTCTTAGAGAAGCTGAGGAACTCTTCTCTGAGAAGGTGGCATTTAGCCTGAGGTGAGCAGGAGATAGCCAAGGAAGAGCCCAGCCTGTGTGAAAGCCTAGAGGTGAGAAGGAGCCAGAGAGCGAGTGTGTCTTCAGGGCAGAGTCTGAAGTTCTTCTGGGGCCCCCAGTAATCTCTGAAGACCAGAGACTTACGACCATGAAGAGCTACATCTCAGTCATGAAACAGCTGCAATCCACAGCATACTAAGGCATGCAGTAAACACGCGGCCAGTTCCCAGGTGCTGTCACCTAGCATGGTGGGGAAACGTGGGCTCTCTCCTCAGACACGCCTGCACTCCTATTAACAATGTGCACACACAGCGATTCACTGCAGCATTGTCTGTCCTAGCAAAAGACCAGAAACAGCCCAGTGTCTCTCAGTAAGGGACTGGTTAAAAAAGTCAAGATATAGCCACACAATGGAATAACATACAGCTGAAAAAAGTGATATATTGTTTTTCTAATCGAATGAAAAGATCTGTGACTTATAATAAGATCCAAAAAATTGAATATCAAGTGCTACCACTTACATTTAAAAAGGTATAAAAGTAAAAAATATTCAACAAAATAAGAAGCCACAGACTGGAGGAAAATATCACAGAAGATATATCTGATAAAGGACTGTTGTCCAAAATACACTAAGAACTTTAAAAACTCAACTTTAAGAAAATGAGCAATCCAGTTTTTAAAATGGGCAAAAGATCTGGGCAAACACATTACCAGCAAAGTTATACAGATGGCAAGTAAACATATGAAAAGATTTTCAGTGTCTTATATCATTAGGGAATTGCAAATTAAAACAGTAATTAACAAAATCATAGAACACAAGATGCTTAACATACAAGTATATTTCCACAAAGATTTGGGAACAAGATTTTATACTAAACACTCTATTTTTAAATGAGATATGCTGCGAATTCATTTCCTTTAGGAATCCTTTCCCTTTGCTGTTCTCCCTCAATGTCTGGCTAGTAATAAATAACTAAGTAAGTCAGTCATGATATACTTCTTAGAATGGGCAAAACCCAAAACACTGGCAGCACCAAATGCTGGCAAGGATATGAAGTAGGAAATTTCATTCATTGCTGATGGGAATGTAAGATGGAACAGCTACTTTGGAAGACAGCCTGACAGTTTCTTACAAAACTAAACACACTCTTACCATATGATCCAGCAATTTCTCTCCCTGGCATATACTCAAATGCAAGCAAGTTGAAAACTTATGTCCACACAAAAACCTGCACGCAGATGTTTATAGCAGTTTAATTTATAATCAACAAAATTTAGAAGCCATGAAGATGTCTTTCAGTAAGTGAATATGTAAATAAATTGTGGCACA
Organism: Manis javanica; assembly: GCF_040802235.1. Taxonomy (NCBI): domain Eukaryota; kingdom Metazoa; phylum Chordata; class Mammalia; order Pholidota; family Manidae; genus Manis; species Manis javanica. The sequence goes on from NC_133166.1 coordinate 92,037,974, forward strand.
TCCAGACTATGGAATATTATTTAGCACTAAAAATAAATGAGCCAACAAACTATGAAAAGACATGGAGGAAACTTAATGCATATGGCTAAGTGAAAGAAACCAATCTGAAAAGACTGCATACCGTGATTCCACTTTATGACAGTCTAGAAAGAGGCAACTATGGAAACAGTAAAAAGCTCAATGATTGCCAGGGCTTTGGGGGCAGGAGGAACAAATAGGTGCAGCAGCAGTGATGTGAAGGTAGTGAAGCTATTTTGTAGGATTCTATAATGTGAACACACGTCATCATAACTTTATTCAAACCCCTAGAATGTTCAACAGCGAGAGTGAACTGTAATGTAAACTGTGTACTTTGGGTGATTTGATGTGTCAGTGTAGGTTCATCAATTATAACAAAAGTACCGCTCAGGTGAGGGATGTTGACAAGGTGGGAGGCTGTGCATGTGGTAGGGGGAGGGGAGCCAGATATGTATAGAAACTGTTTGTTTATATATAAACTCTCTACTTCATTTTTCCATGAACCTAAAACTGCCCTAAAAATGACAGTCTGTTTTTTTTAAAAAAGCAAAACAAAAATAAAGAATACATTTATATTTAGTTGTATTTACATAAGAAGCTTTTGAAGGGTACCACAATAAAGAATAAAGTGGTTACCTATGACCACTTTAATTGGGTTCAAGAGGCAGATGGGTCACAGGTGGGAATAAGACCTTTCATTATATACAGTTTTACACTGTTTTGATTTGTGAAACATATGAATATATCAGTTATTCTAAAATGAAATTATTTGATGTGGTTGCCCTAGAGTTAAACAACCTAGTTTTGATTCCTGACTCCAACACTTAATAGGTGGAAGTGTTGTAAAGTCACCTAAACTCAGTGTCTGAGTTTCCTCATGTGCAAAATGGAGTAAATAATAGTTCCTACTTTACAAGAGTGTTTTGAGAACTAAATGAACTAATTATATGTAAAGCCATTAAATCAGCATCAAACACATAGTAAATGTTCAATAAATCGTGATGATCATCATGACAATGCTACTCTCTAGAAGTATATAATTTTTTAAATAGTATCTGTTGTTCTCTTTAGTGGTTGTAACTATTGGTAGAATTGTAGATAATTTTTTTTTTGAGAGGGCATCTCTCATATTTATTGATCAAATGGTTGTTAACAACAATAAAATTCTGTATAGGGGAGTCAATGCTCAATGCACAATCATTAATCCACCCCCAGCCTAATTCTCGTCAGTCTCCAATCTTCTGAAGCATAACGGACAAGCTCTTACATGGTGAACAAATTCTTACATAGTGAATAAGTTCTTACATGGTGAGAATTGTAGATAATTTTAATCTTCTTTGTTGTGCTCAAAATAATTTCCAAATTTTCTCTAGAGAACATCTTCCCATATTTTGTTATAACAAAATCAGTAACTTTTTTTATAGTGGTAAGAACAGCTAATGTGATTTTATCCTCTTTGCAAATTTTTTAATGTATAGTACAGTAAACTAATAAGCACAATGTTGTACAGAAGATCTCTAGAAATAATTGGTTTTAGAACTGAAACTTATACTAATTGAATAGCAGCCCCCCTTTTCCTCCCTTTCCCCAAGTGCTGGCAACCACCACTCTACTCTGGGGTTCTATATATTTGACCACATTAGATCTCTCATTGAAGTAGAATCATGCAGTATTTGTCCTTCTGTGATTGGCTTATTTCACTTATCCTAATGTCCTTAAAGTCCATCCATGTTGTCACATATGGCAGGATTTCCTTTGTTAAAGCTGAGTAACATTCTATTGTGTCTATATACCGCATCTTCTTTATCCATTCATCTATCAATGGACACTTAGGCTATTTCCACATCTTGGTTATTGTGAATAATGCTTCAATAAACCTGGGAGTGCAAGTATCTCTTCAAGATTCTGATTTCAGCTCTTTTGGATAAATACTGGGAATTAAATAAGTGGGATTGCTGTATCATATGGTATTTCGATTTTAATATTTTTAGAGACCTCTATACTGCTTTCCATAGTGGTTGCAGCATTTCACATTCTCCCCAACAGCAATGTGCAAGGGTTCCCTTTTCCCTACATCATCATCAAGACTTATCTTTCATTTTTTATTTGATAATAGCTACCCTGGCTAGTGTGACATATTATCTCATTGTGGTGTTGGTTTGCAATTCCTTGATGATTAGTGGTGTTGAACATCTTTCCGTATACCTATTGGCCATCTGCATGTCTTCTTTGGAAAACTGTCTATTCAAATCCTGTGCTTATTTTTTAATTGGGTTATTTGCTTTTATGTTTTTGAATCAAAGGAGTTTCATATATATTTTGGATATTAACCCCTTATGAGATAAATGGCTTGCAAATATTTTCCTGATTCCACAGGTTGGCTTTTTTACATAATGTTAATTGTTTCCTTTGCTGTACAGACACTTTTTAGTTTGATGTAGTCCCACTTGTTTGCTGTTATTGTCTAAGCTTTTGGTGTCGTAGCCAAGAAATCATTGCCAAGACTGATGATGTCTTGAAGTTTTTCTATTACATTTTTCTCCTAAGAGTTTTACAGTTTCAGGTCTTATGTTTAAGTCTTCGGTCTTTTTTTTTTATGGTGTTCAATAAGTTTTTTTAAAAAATAAAAGTAAAAACTATCCATTCTCAGTCTTAAACCCTGCCCGGTGGGTTTTTCTTTCACCTCTGCCCTACTTCTGGCCATCTGAGATAGCCTGCCTCACTTATTACCTTTCACCTTCTCTAAGTTTTGAGATAACTACTCATCGGGACCACACCCTTTGTCCTTGTTTCATTGTTGTTCCCCATAAGTCTGGCTCCTGGCTTTGGGATTCTGACTTCAACCCTGCCTCTGATCTCTAGGACTAATGTTTGCATTTGTTTACCATTTGAACCTTGATTATATTTAATCTCGGGTATGAATCCCACCCCAGGAAACCACCTCTGACGAAACACAGGGCTCTCACCGTGGCTATACCCTCCCTGGCTATCTCCTAAGTTGGAGGAGGGGTTGGAGGGTAGGAAGTTTAGGTAATTTACATTTTATGCAGAAGGTATATTTATTGGCACAGTAAAAAGAGTTGGCATATGGACTTGATTTCCACCCAGAGAAATACAGATTTTTAAAAAGCCATTCAACTGTCTAATGTGGCACGATAAGCATGCCTTCTCATAAAAGCATCTTACAGAACAACAGTGGCCCAACACCAGGCTGACAGTAAAGACAATTCCGTCAGCAACTACTGGAGCTGTTCCATGCAGCATTCAAGGATTGTGTGATTTGGCAAAACAAATGATAAGAAGTAAGCTATATGCAAGTGTAAGGATGAGAGAGCCATACACTGATGCTTGGAGTTTTTATGAAAAGCAATGGGGGTGCATTTCCAGCCTAAGATGAACTTCGGATTTGACATCCAGAGGTAACTCATCCTGATAGCTGGTCCTACCCAAGACCCCTGCCTTTCCAAGAGGCAGGGGGCAATGAGGAGTCATTACTGTAGTTTATGTTAACTATCAGCCTGAAGAATTTGCTTACTCTTAACCAGCACATGCTTAATATTTGAAATAACTCCCCTCACCCTGACATAGGAAAGGGAAGAGGTAAAACAAAAAGAGAATATTTCTGCTGGCTTGAAAACATCTATAGCCTAATATTTCCAGTCACTGACACAGAAATATCTACCTTTGTATTCCTCAATATCATTTTATGTTTATAGAAGTTTCTAGGGAATGCTTTAAACCAGTAATGTAGTTTTCTTTTCCTATAGGTATATGTCCTCCTGGTATATATGTAAACTCAGAAAGCAAAAATGTATATTTTTATTTTTTCTTCTCCACCCTGCCCTGCTCCATCTCCTTGTCCTCCTGCTTTTACCACCTCTTTTTCTTGATGAGCTGGAGAAAAAAAGCAGCAAAAAGTATAATTATAGAGAGTCATGATCAAGACACTGCAGTCACATAAATTCAATTTTGATACTCAGCTAATAGTAGTAGTAATAATCAACAGTTCTAAGGTACTGTATGAGTGACTCTACATAACACTTACACAGACTGGGGAGTTGGTTTTACTTTACAACCATATCCCTGTGGACCACAAAGAGAAGTGGAGAGAAAATAACATTTACTAAACATTCATGTGTACCAGCCCTGTGCCAGATACATTATAAACCTTAACTCTTATGTTCTCATCTGGGCCCTATAAAAGGTGTACCAATGACCCAGTGATGATGGTGACAATATGACCAGGATGGAGTGCCCATGCTGTGTGCCAGGCACTGGAGATACATCAATGCACAAGACAGATGAGAATCCAGGTCCCTGTGAAGCTGTATGTGGAAGTGAGAGTGGCTCTGGAGACTCCCGGGCAATTCACATGTGCCGGGGGAAGCAGAGAAGATGCTAGAAGGACAGATCAGAGTACAATGCATCAGGATCGTGGACATGGGGTGCAGCCTGCAGTTTTAAATTGGGTGTTGGTGGTGGTGCTGGGCCTTCCCAAGGAGGTGACATTTAAGGCAGTTGAAGAGGTTGACCACATGGGTGTCTTGAAGAAGATGCTCCATGTAGGGGATCAGCTACTCACCCTAAGTCAGCGGCAGCCTGGAGTGTTCAGTGAACAGCAAGGAGACCCACATGGCTGGGCAGAGGAGCTCAGTACCTGGAGGCCAGATCCCGTGGGCTTTGCAAGCCAATGGGAGGCGTTTGACTTTTACTCTGAGCACAATGTTAAATCACTGGGGAGATTTGAGCACACAGGTGACATGGTCTAATGTGGGCTGCTGTATTGAGAAAAATACTCCATTTTGCAATAGTTCTCTGAGGTTCCTAGAATTCATTTCACAAAAGCGAAGAAATCAAGTAAGCTTTACATGAGAGGCAGAGCTAGGAATCCAACTGAGAACTGAGTGGCTTCCAAGCCTAGGCTCATTTCATGACCACTTGAAAGAAGAACTTCTAGGTTCACATCAGTTCAAGTTCACAGTGACTGAAATACAGATTTCAGGTATAAGAAGAAACACTATGTTCTATTTGGCTTGGTAGATGGAAGGCAAAAATAAAAATCAGTGGATTAATTCAGCAAATGACTACTGAGTTCCTAAGTTTGTAGGAAGGAAGTGAAGGATTGGAGGTCAAAATCGCCTCTTATAACTTACAGTCTAAAAGGTGAGAGATGGATATTAACAAATATGTATAGTAAAGCATTGTAAGGACAATTCAAAAGAATCTATGAGCTCCAGTGGGGGAATAAGGGCAAAGTGGAGAGATGTGGTATACGGCTCTCTGCAGCTGGCAAAATTCTGTCTCATAGCTAATATTTTATATTTTCGAATTCTTCACTGGCTCTCAGTTTGATTTAAATGGTTTAAAAAGAAAGATTTCTTTTTCTCTTGAGGCACTTTTCAGGAAAAAGCAAAGATTTTCTTATTTGAAGCTTCCTCTCTGGGTCTTGCCCCTGATTTCAGTTTTGCAGTTTCAGTCTGTTCAATTCTTCTGTCTGAGACACATTGCAGATTGTTGGAAATCCAGAAAACAGAAGGGCAAAAAAGTCTGTCTCTGCTTATGATATCAGTGAACTCTGTTTCCTGCTGTGTGTGTGTGGCGGGTGGGGTGGGGGGTGCACGTGCACATGTAACTCAAATTCCTGGAGAGCCTGCCAGGGCCACGCACCCCATCCATGGGCTTCCTCAAAGAAATTCTTTTGTTTAAAAACCTAATTGGTATCACATCACTGTCTTGGAGCTGGAGCCTCTGTTGAATAAAGCATTCACGTTACCCTTCTAGTTTTCCCTGTGTGAACTCTTGACTGTGCTACTTTTCCATCCTGCTGCCTTGGTGATTGTTTTAGACCCAATCCTCCCAAGGCGCCCTTGCCCATCATCAGAAGGGCAGTGCCATGAAATGGAAGCATGATGGTCTATAGACACCTAGTCTATGCTGGCTGAGAATTCCCGACTGCAGTTTGCTAAACTGTGTGACCCTCCCCATCTGTAACTTGGACATAAAAGTGCCTACTTTGTAGGGTTGTATTAAATAAGATAACCTGTGCAATGAGCCTAGTTCATAAAAATTCTTGATGAGTGTTAGCTAGGCATAGGATTTTTTTAGCAATGTTATCTTCTCACATATGAAATTGCGGCAGTTCTGAGCATGGGGGCCCGTCATGCTTTGGCCAACAATAACAGCTGTCCATCTCTTTAAGGAGGAACTCCAGAGGGCTGGCCACTGGCTTTACTTATACTCCTGCTGGAAGGAAGGGGACAGGAGGCTGGGGAATCACAAACCCCTGCTGAGATTTCCCCTCCTTGGCTGCTTCTTCAGTAGCTTTGCTCCAGGATTATAAAAATATTTTGTGTTCCCAGAACCTTTCTCTGGGCACCATCCCAAGAGAGCTCAGTGTTTAGAATGCTATGTCGGGTCCCCTCCCTGCCTCTGACCCACAGATGAGGGAAGAGACGCAATTGTTCGTCGAAGATCTTAAGGACCAGCCAGGGGACTCAAGGCGTGACAGCACAAGAATGGTGCCGAGAAGGCATCTCTCATATTTATTGATAAAATGGTTGTTAACAACAATATTGGGGTTTCCATGCACAATCATTAATTAAGTTCAACTCTCAACAGTTTCACTTTCTGAAGGATAACGAACAAATCCTCATGGTGAACGAACACAGAAACTCTTTCTGTCTTGGCTACTGTTTCTGTCTTGACTACAATCATGAACCATAAACAAACCATCAAGGCAAAAGTGCTTATACATATGATTTTCATACTTTATGTATAAATTCCATATAATTCCCACATTTCCCCCTTTTTGTTTTTAAAAGGCTTCAAGATAATGACTGTTGTAACTCAAGCGAAAGATCCGTTCTTAATTTTTCTAAATACCAACTTAGCTGGACAACAGCAGAGAATGCCTCATATAAATGGGGGGACAAGGTTCTAAGCCTCACCTCAGTTGGCCCCCACCTCTTCACCTGTTGACCCTTTATGACTGTGCCTGTCTTAGGTTGTTCCTCCATGAGGAATCTTACTCGTCTCTGGCTAACCAGCCATCTCCTGGGGCCACACAGGGAGAGAACGTGTGGAAAAGGGAGGCATTAGGAGTAGACTGATGTTTGTTTTCATATTCTCACTCTTATGTCCAGCCTTAATCATAGAAATCACAAAGTACAAGATTTAGTGCACGGACTTTCATGAGTAGCAATGCAAACAAAGGACAATCATTTTTTAGACATCACTTCCAGGAAAGTAGCATAAGCATGCATTGGTTTCAACAAACTGGTGACTGTATGACGCATCCAGACTATCAAGACTGGAAGGCAAATACACAAAAGAAGCAGGCCTACAATTACTGGCCATATCCAGTGAAACCAAGAAAACCATTTAGGTAATTCAGGCATTTGAGAAAACTTATCAACAATATAATGAATATTGTCTATTTGATTGTGACTAGTTTGAGAAAAGTCAGACAGATTAAAACAACACATGCCTGGAAACTGTTCACATCCCATAGCACGGTCTTGAAGTACTGCAACTCGTACTTCTCCCAGTTCTTGGTTGAGTTCAGATAATACAGAAGCAGTCGGATTTGTTGTTTTACTGTATGCGCAGGCCATCTTGGATATTTCATTCTGCATTCCTACAACGAGTCCTGGAACTGGTAAGATGAATACAGCAGTGACAGCTACAGCAACAGGATCTAACAACTTCAAGTTGTCATCACAATCAGGTGACAGGGCTCGAGAAATCTGTCTGTGCTTATATCCAGGATGGTCTATAAGAGCAGGAAGAATTCGTCCTACTCCACAAACACCTTGATAATGTGAAGAAAAGGCTTGATATGTTTTGTTATTGCATAAAAATACCCAGCCATTTGGAAGTCTATATCCAAAAGGCCATTTTACGCAAATAGTAGAATTACAGTAAGAAGGAATATGAGTGCAATTAATGCATATGCATTCAGAAACTATAGTAGTACTGACAGGTAAGTTCAATTGAACTTCACGAGTAAGAACTTTAGGAGAGTGAGTAATGTTTATTCCTGAAATATTAGTGAAAACAGAAAAAGGGAGTCCTATACCTATTCAATTCTTCTTTAATAATCCACTAATAGAGGAATCTCCTGCTACACAAAAAGATAACTTGTTCAGTCCTCAACTTGCACGTTGTAGCTACATATTAGGTGAAGAAAATTCCCGCTCTGGAGAGAGTGATATGTCTAAGTAGACATAAGTACTTTTATATAATATATCAGGAGATCCTTTTTGATATTTCTCGCAAGAATAATTGCCAATATCATTTCGGGTCAAAACTGTTTTGTAATGTCATAGCGAGTATTATCTCTTTTAGACTGATCAGTTGCATTATTCCATCCAAGCTTTCCTCCATACTTTTGTCTATATACCTCTTCACCATCTTTTTTCCATACTGTAGGACCTACAGGAGTAGAACAGGTGGATACACACTGAAGGACTACTCCTCGGCCTAAATATGGAGGACTGCTCACACTAGCTGTAATAGTGCAAGCTTGTGCAGTGTGTGTATGTATGAATGTTACGACCAAAATTAGAAGTAGAAACTTCACTATCCAGGAAGCTTCATTCCAGGGATGAAGTTTGTTGGTGGCCATCCTCTGGAGCAGCTCTTTCTGAGGATGTTAATATTGGGAGTTCTTCTTCATATCGTATCTTAACTCTTTTTCTGGGCAGCCAAGTCAAGCGTTGATCCTCTGTAATGACACAAACAAACCCTTTGCCCCACACTTTGATATGACCTTTATACCACTGTGAAGAACCTATTGGAGACCACCATACAGGAACTGCTGTTGTTTCAGGAAAAGAAACATTGTCAGAAAAATGTATTTCCATAGCTGATCGTCCATCACTTTTGAAAAGATCAAAATTAAGAACATGTAAAGCATGCATTAAGCGTTGATTTGCTGTTAATTTTATCATATCTGGGAGTAATCCCCCTTTTTGTTTTAACAAATAATGCTTAAGAGTAAGATGATGATGTTCAATTAGAGCTTGACCTGTAGAATTGTAAGGAATGCCTGTTTTGTGATTAATATTATACAGCTGAAAAAATCTCTTTAGTGTAGAGGAGAGGTAAAATGGAGCGTTGTCAGTTTTTATGGTGGTAGGAATGCTTAGTATTGCAAATGCTTGTAAAAGATGAGTGATAACATGATGAGATCGTTCTCCTGGTAAAAGCTGTTGCCCACGAAGCAGAAGAATAAGTATCAATAGAAACATGAACATGCTTAAGAGTTCCAAATTCAGGAACAATAGTAACATCCATTTGCTATAGGGCGTTAGGACGCGTTCCCCTGGGAACAGTTCCTGCTTGCAAACGAGGAGAATTAATTTGAGAACAGGTTGGAAAAGAATTCAAGATATTTTGAGCTTCAGATGCAGAAAGAGAAAAATGCTTCTGTAAGGTGAAAGAAGGAGCATGAGTCAGGTCGTGATTTCATTGAGCTGATGAGTAAGTAATTAAAGAAACAAGCTTGTCTACTTTATCGTTAAAATATGATAAAGGACCTGGTAAATTAGAATGTGATCGTATATGAGTAATGAAGAAGGGATGTAGATGTTGACGGATACATACCTGTAATTGAGAAAATAAAGTGTTAATAGGAGATTGTACGGTGCCCAATGTTGCAGTTTCTAATAGAGGAACAGAAAAGGCAGCATAAGCAGAGTCAGTAACAATATTGACAGGACCTGGAAAATCTTGCAAAGCTTGCAACACAGCATATAACTCCTTTTGTTGTGCAGAAGTAAAAGATGTTCGAAAAATTTTTGACAAACCAGAACAAGTTATATAGGCTGCTTTAAAAGATTTTGTACCATCTGTAAAACAGGTAACAGTATTTAATAATGGATTAGGAGAAGTTTTTTGAGGAAGGATCCATTGATGGTGCTGAAAAAATGAAAATAACTTATTTTTAGGGTAATGACAGTCAATATTTCCTAAATAATCTGAAAGTGCAATTTGCCAATGAGTATTTTCTTGAAATGATTGCATGATATTTTGTTTGGATAAAGGAACAATAATAGAGTGAGGGTCTTGACCAATCATCTGTCTTAGTCTCTGTCATCCTTTAAGGATAATGGAGGCTACTTTGTCAATGTAAGGTTGTAAGGAGGGTTTAGTTTGATACTGCAGAAATATCCATTCTAAACAACCATCACATTGACAGAGCAATCCTGTAGGAGAATGAGGAGTAAAATAGATTAATAAAAATAAGGGTTTGTGTAAGTCAGTTTTTGATAATTGAGCTTTTTGAATGTGTTGTTCTATCCACTTGAGTTCTTCCTCAGCTTTTGAGGTTAAGTCTCTAGGACTATTAAGATCTGAGGGTCCTTTTAAAATATTAAAAAGATGTTGTAATTTATAAGTAGGAATTCTTAATAATGGTCGGATCCAATTAATATCTCCTAAGAGCTTTTGAAAATCATTTAAAGTTTTAAGATGATCTCTCCTAATTTGAATTTTCTGAGGAATTATTGAATTTGCTTGAATTTTATTTCCCAAATAATTCATTGGGTATTGTATTTGTATTTTATCTGGTGCTATTTGTAATCCCCATTGTTTTAACTCAGTTTCAGTCTCATTGAGAATATCGGTAAGAGATAAACGCCTAGGCAGGGCTATGAGAATATCATCCATATAATGAATGTTATAAGCTGAAGACCATTTTTCACATATAGGCTGAAGAGCACTATGCACATAATTTTGACAAATTGTAGGGCTATTTGACATTCCTTGAGGAAGTACTTTCCATTGGAATCTTTCTGAAGGTGCCTGCAAATTTAAAGAAGGGACAGTAAAAGCAAACTTCTCCCTGTCCATTATAGCTAAAGGAATTGTAAAAAAACAATCTTAAAGATCAATTATAGCCATGTTCCAGTCTTTTGGAACCATAGTTGGAGAAGGGAGGCCTTGTTGCAAAGGTCCCATAGGTTTAAGAACTGCATTAATTTGTCTTAAATCTTGTAAAAGTCTCTAATTTCCTGATTTCTTTTTTATAACAAATACAGGAGAATTCCATGGACTCGTGGAAAATTATAACCTATCTAGCTGAAGTTGTTCTTGAACTAATGTGTGTAAGGCTGCCAATTTTTCTTTATTGAGGGGCCATTGATCCACCCAAACAGGCATTTGAGTGGTCTACTGTAATGGTATAGGAGCTGGCAGCCGTTTATCAATGACCCCTAAGAAAAAGACTGAACTGATGAAGGCTCATTAAAAGACAATGTAGTATGCCATTGTTGCATTAAATCTCGTCCCCAGAGATTAATGGCTACTTCAATAATTAAAGGTTTTAACAAAGCTAATTGTTTTTCAGGACCGAGACAATGCAAGGTAGCTGAATGCATTGGTACATACTTGAGAAGCTGTACCAATACCTGAAACTTGAATATGCTTCTCTTGTTTGGGCCAATTTTTTGGCCAATATTTAAGAGCAATTACAGATACATCAGCTCCTGTATCCAACAATCCTGTAAAAGACTTGCCTTGAATACTGATCTTGCATTGAGGTCTACCAGATGTAATTTTTGTATTAAGCCATATTTGTTTATCTGTACTTCCAAATCCACCTTGTCCTCTCTCATAAGGTGTTGTTGAAGGTGGGAGATAGGGAAGTAAAAGTAATTGAGCAATTCTTTCTCCTTGAGGTATATATAATTCCTTATCAGATGACACCATTATTTTAATCTCACCCATATAATCTTGATCAATAACTCCAGGTCTTACTATTAATCCTTTTAAAGTCCAGCTACTACGGCCTAAAAGTAATCCTACAGAATTAGCTGGTAAAGGACCAAAAATTCCTGTACTAAGTAATTGACCTTCTTGTGATGGGTGTAAATATACAGACTGAGAAGAGGCAAGATCTACAGCAGCACTTCCTTTAGTTGCAGCTTGTAAATCATGACATGTTCTTTTACTTGGAGAGGATGCCTCTGTATTATTTTCTAGGGCCTCAGAGGCTGGCCAGATTGGAGGTTTAAAGGCTGAGATTCATTGATAGGATTACCATCTTTATCAAATTTTGAATGACATTCATTAGACCAATGTCTCCCTTTTTTACATTTTGGGCAAACAGATGGCAGTTTATTTTTAAAATTTGACTCTTTTGTTCTCTTCTGCAATCGGCAGTCTTTTTTCATATGCCCTTGTCTGTCACAACCAAAACACTTTAGATTTCCTGCATTTCTCATTGACTTTCCTTTCATAGCAGTTGCTAGTAAATTAGCTTGATATGTAGGAGAACCTATATCAGCACAGGCTTCGATATAATCTTCCATCCTAGCTCCTGTGGCTTTTAAAGGTCTAAGAACTCTCTGACACTCTGTATTTGCATTCTCATAGGCTAGCACCTGTAACAACAGATCTCTCAACTCTGGATGTGCTACTGTCTTTCTCAAATTATCTTGCAATCTCGCAACAAAGTCAACATAGGACTCATTAAGCCCTTGTTTAAGTTTACTAAATGGCAAGACAGGCTTTCCAGCTGCTTGTATTTTCTCCCAGGCTTTTAAGCAACACAAACGTACTTGTGTTACTGCTATGTCTTCATATCTAACTTGTCTCTCTATCTGCAGCCAGTCTCCTTGTCCTGCTAGTTGTTCAGCAGTTATAATTGGAGGATTGGCACGCTGATTTCTCAAAGCTTGTGGGTTTGCTTCCTCATACCACCAGGTTTTAAATTGTAAAAACTCAGAAGAGTCCAGACAAGTACGAGCCAACAAATCCCGATCATGAGGAATCATCCTTTCCTGTTCTGCCAACCCCCTCAAGAGACCCACAACATATGGAGAATTAGTACCATAGGAAGAAATGGCCTGTTTAAAATCTTTTAATGTCTTGTAAGGAATAGGTGTATAAAGTGCTTTGACTCTTCCTTGTGGAAAATCAGGATCCTCACCTGGCCCAAAAGGAGTTAAACTAACTGGTGCTATTAAGGGTGTCAGATAAGCATCTATATCACCCTCCCTCTGAGCTTTACGCATTCCTGCCATGAAGGCAGACGTTGCAGGAACAGAGACTGGGGATTTTTTATGATGAGAGGAGCGAACAGAGCTCTCATCATCGCTCTCTGAAGAAGAGGAAGAGGAGGATGAAGAGGAGGTAGGTAGATGTGGGGATGGAGATCGCCCACTTGATTTTTCCACGTCATCTAAGGGTTCTCTCTCACCCTCTTGTGTATCTGACTTAGCTTCAGACAGTGGGGGAGTTTGCAAAGGCTGCAAGGCAGAGAGTGATCAAATTACATAAAGACCAAACAGGCACAGGGATGACATTTCCCTGCCTGTGGGCCCTTTTAAAATCTCTTAAAACATTATCCCAATCAGCTTGTATAAGTGTCCCTTGTGGTGGTAGCCAATAACAATGTTTTTTTTTTAATTTTTTTATTTTATTTTATTTTTTTATTTTTAATGTTCAGAGCAGCTTTATTCATAATAGCCAAAAAGTGAAAGCAAACTGTGGTACATACATAACATGGAATGGATTCCACTCAACAATAAAAATGAGAAAACTGTATAGAGATACATGCAACAACCTGGATGAAACTCCAGGGACTTTTGCTGAATGAAAAGGAAAAAAGCCAATCCCAAAAGGTTATATATTGTATGATTGCATTTACATAACGTTTTTTATTTTTTAACATGGTGAACAAATTCTTACATAGTGAATAAGTTCTTACATGGTGAACAGTGCAAGGGTACTCATCACAGAAACTTTCGGTTTTGATCACACATTATGAACTATAAACAATCAGGTCAAATATGAATATTCGTTTGATTTTTATACTTGATTTATATGTGAATCCCACATTTCTCCCTTTATTATTATTATTATTTTTATTTTTAATAAAATGCTGAAGTGGTAGGTAGATGCAAGATAAAGGTAGAAAACAGTTTAGTGCTGTAAGAGAGCAAATTTAGATGATCAGGTGTGTGCCTGTAGACTAAGTGTTAATCCAAGCTAGACAAGGGCATTAAAACATCCACGGATGCAGAAGATTTCTCTCAAAACAGGGGGGGTGAGGTTCTAAGCCTCACCACTGTTGATCCCCAATTTCTCACCTGATGGCCCCCCTGCGACTGTGCCTGTCTTAGGTTGTTCCTCCCTTGAGGAATCTTACCCATCTCTGGCTAACCAGTCATCTTCCGGGGCCATACAGGGAAATGTAAAGTTGGTAAGTGAGAGAGAATTTGAAAAGGTTAGCTTTTTACTTCTTTGCAGATTTATGCCCTGTGGCTTCTATGCCCAGCATTTGTCTCGAGGTATCTTTACCACTTGGAGGAATTACGATACTCGGTAAATTCGATATGAGGCACGAATTCTATTTAAGGGTTGTAATTAGGAAGGAAGAAGAAAAGCTATAGAGGTAGCAGACAGAAGAAAACATGGGAGGATTGATTATTTCTTTGACATATCTTCTGTAGAGTAACTTAAGCATGTATAGGTTTTAAACTACTAATTAAATTGCGCACACACATTAACATAATAGGAATACAGTTACATAACCAAAGCAGATCTATAATTACTGGCCATCTCCAGTCAAGCCAAGAAAACCAGTTAGGCACCCTAGGCATTTGTGAAAATCTGTCTATGATATGATGGATATTGTCCAACTGTACTTGAACAATCTGAGAGAAATCAGACAAGTTAAAACAACCCATTCCTGGGCACTGTTCACATCCCATATGTTCTTTTAACAGTAGATAGTCTGTAGTTGTAAGATTTTGGAGCACTACAACTTGCACTTCACCTAATTCTTGGTTGAGTTCCAACAGTATAGATCCAGTCCAATTTGTTGTTTTACTGAAAACACAGGCCAGCTTAGATACCTCCTTTTTCATTCCAATGGTAAATCCAGGAACCGGTGGGATGGATGCAGCTACAACTGCAGCATCGCCTGGATCTTTGTTGAGGTTTTTTGATGATCATCTTCTGGTATGACTCTTCCAGAGAGTGCTGATGTTGGAAGTTCTTCTTCATATCATATCTTAGTTCATTTTCTGGGTAGCCAAATTAGGCTTTGATCCTCTGTATAAACACAAACATACCCTTTGCCCACACTTTGATATGCCCTTTATACCATTGTGTAAAACTCATTGGAGGTCACCACACAGGAACTGTTTTTTTTGTTGTTTTTTTTTTAAGAGAAAGGAATATTATCAGAAAAGTGTACCTCCATAGCTGATCATCTGACACCCTTTAAGTGATCAAAATTAAGGATATTTAAAGCATGCATTAATCGTTGATTTACAGTTACTTTTATCCTATTAGGGAGTAATCCCCCTTCTCTTTCTATCTTTCTTTTTTTTTGGTTATCATTAATCTACACTTACAGGAAGAATATTATGTTTACTAGGCTCTCCCCTATACCAGGTCCACCCTATAAAAAAGTTTACAGTCACTGTCCATCAGCATAGCAAAATGTTGTATAATCACTACTTGTCTTCTCTGTGTTATACAGCCCTCCCCTTTCTCCCTCCCCTCATGCATGCTAATCTTAATACCCCCTTTCTTCTTCGCCCCCAATCCCTCCCTACCCACCCATCCTCCCCAGTCCCTTTCCCTTTGGTACCTGTTAGTCCATTTTTGGGTTCAGTAATTCCGCTGCTGTTTTGTTTCTTCAGTTTTTCCTTTGTTCTTATACTCCACAGATGAGTGAAATCATTTGGTATTTCTCTTTCACTGCTTGGCTTATTTCACTGAGCATAAAACCCTCCAGCTCCATCCATGTTGCTGCAAATGGTAGGATTTGCCCTCTTCTTATGGCTGAGTAGTATTCCATTGTGTATATGTACCACATCTTCTTTATCCATTCTTCTACCGATGGACATTTAGGTTGCTTCCAATTCTTGGCTATTGTAAATAGTGCTGCGATAAACATAGGCGTGCATCTGTCTTTCTCAAACTTGATTGCTGCATTCCTAGGGTAAATTCCTAGGAGTGGAATTCCTGGGTCAAATGGTAAGTCTGTTTTGAGCATTTTGATGAACCTCCATACTGCTTTCCACAATAGTTGAACTAATTTACATTCCCACCAGCAGTGTAGGAGGGTTACCCTTTCTCCACAGCCTCGCCAACATTTGTTGTTGTTTGTCTTTTGGATGGCAGCTATCCTTACTGGTGTGAGGTGATATCTCATTGTAGTTTTAATTTGCATTTCTCTGATAATTAGCGATGTAGAGCATCTTTTCATGTGTCTGTTGGCCATCTGTATTTCTTTTTTGGAGAACTGTCTGGTCAGTTCTTGTGCCCATTTTTTAATTGGATTATTTGTTTTTTGTTTGGTGAAGCATGTGAGCTCTTTATATATTTTGGACATCAAGCCTTTATCAGATCTGTCATTTACGAATATATTCTCCCATACTGTAGGGTTCCTTTTTGTTCTATTGATGGTGTCTTTTGCTGTACAGCACCTTTTCAGCTTAATATAGTCCCACTTGTTCATTTTTGCTGTTGTTTTCCTTGCCCGGGGAGATATGTTCAAGAAGAGGTCACTCATGTTTATGTCTAAAAGGTTTTTCCCAATGTTTTTTTCTAAGAGTTTTATGGTTTCATGACTTACATTCAGGTCTTTGATTCATTTTGAATTTACTTTTGTGTATGGGGTTAGACAATGGTCCAGTTTCATTCTCCTACATGTAGCTGTCCAGTTTTGCCAGCACCATCTGTTGAAGAGACTGTCATTTCACCATTGTATGTCCATGGCTCCTTTATCAAATATTAATTGACCATATATGTTTGGGTTAATGTCTGGAGTCTCTAATCTGTTCCACTGGTCTGTGGCTCTGTTCTTGTGCCAGTACCAAATTGTCTTGATTACTATGGCTTTGTAGTAGAGCTTGAAGTTGGGGAGTGAGATCCCCCCTACTTTATTCTTCTTTCTCAGGATTGCTTTGGCTATTCGGGGTCTTTGGTGTTTCCATATGAATTTTTGAATTATTTGTTCCAGTTCATTGAAGAATGTTGCTGGTAATTTGATAGGGATTGCATCAAATCTGTATATTGCCTTGGGCAGGATGGCCATTTTGATGATATTAAGTCTTCCTAGCCATGAGCATGGGATGAGTTTCCATTTGTTAGTGTCCCCTTTAATTTCTCTTAAGAGTGGCTTGTAGTTTTCAGGGTATAGGTCTTTCACTTCTTTGGTTAGGTTTATTCCTAGGTATTTTATTCTTTTTGATGCAATTGTGAATGGAATTGTTTTCCTGATTTCTCTTTCTATTGGTTCATTGTTAGTGTATAGGAAAGCCACGGATTTCTGTGTGTTAATTTTGTATCCTGCAATTTTGCTGTATTCCAATATCAGTTCTAGTAGTTTTGGAGTGGAGTCTTTAGGGTTTTTTATGTACAATATCATATAATCTGCAAATAGTGACAGTTTAACTTCTTCTTTACCAATTTGAATTCCTTCTATTTCTTTGTTTTGTCTGATTGCTGTGGCTAGGACCTCTAGTACTATGTTAAATAACAGTGGGGAGAGTGGGCATCCCTGTCTAGTTCCCAATCTTAGAGGAAATGCTTTCAGCTTCTCACTGTTCAGTATAATGTTGGCTGTGGGTTTATCATATATGGCCTTTATTATGTTGAGGTACTTGCCCTCTATTCCCATTTTGCTGAGAGTTTTTATCATGAATGGATGTTGAATTTTGTCAAATGCTTTTTCAGCATCTATGGAGATGATCATGTGGTTTTTGTCTTTCTTTTTGTTGATGTGGTAGATGATGTTGATGGATTTTCAAATGTTGTACCATCCTTGCATCCCTGGGATGAATCCCACTTGGTCATGGTGTGTGATACTTTTGATATACTGTTGAATTCTGTTTGCTAATATTTTATTGAGTATTTTTGCATCTACATTCATCAGGGATATTGGTCTGTAATTTTCTTTTTTGTTGGGGTCTTTGCCTGGTTTTGGTATTAGGGTGATGTTGGCTTCATAGAATGAGTTTGGGAGTATTCCCTCCTCTTCTATTTTTTGGAAAACTTTAAGGAGAATGGGTATTATGTCTTCTCTGTGTGTCTAATAAAATTCTGAGGTAAATCCATCTGCCCCGGGGGTTTTGTTCTTATGTAGTTTTTTTATTACCATTTCAATTTCTTTGCTTATAATTGGTTTGTTTAAATTTTGTGTTTCTTCCTTGGTCAGTCCTAGGAGGTTTTATTTTTTCTAGGAAGTTCTCCATTTCTTCTAGGTTTTCCAGCTTGTTGGCATATAGGTTTTCATAGTAGTCTTTAATAATTCTTTGTATTTTTGTGGAGTCTGTTGTGATTTTTCCATTCTCATTTCTGATTCTGTTTATTTGTGTTGATTCTCTTATTCTCTTAATAAGTTTGGCTAGAGGCTTATCTATTTTGTTTATTTTCTCAAAGAACCAGCTCTTGGTTTTGTTGATTTTTGCTATTGTTTTATTCTTCTCAATTTTGTTTATTTCTTCTCTGATCTTTATTATGTCCCTCCTTCTGCTGACTTTAGGCCTCATTTGTTCTTCTTTTTCCAGTTTCGATAATTGTGATGTTAGACTATTCATTTGGGATTGTTCTTCCTTCTTCAAGTGTGCCTGGATTGCTATATACTTTCCTCTTAAGACTGCTTTCGTTGTGTCCCACAGATGTTGGGGCTTTGTGTTGTTGTTGTCATTTGTTTCTATATATTCCTTGATCTCTATTTTGATTTGTTCATTGATCCATTGATTATTTAGAAGCATGTTGTTAAGCCTCCATGTGTTTGTGAGCCTTTTTGTTTTCTTTGTAGGATTTATTTCTAGTTTTATACCTTTGTGGTCTGAAAAATTGGTTGGTAGAATTTCAATATTTTGGAATTTACTGAGGCTCTTTTTGTGGGCTAGTATGTGGTCTATTCTGGAGAATGTTCCATGTGCACTTGAGAAGAATGTATATCCTGTTGCTTTTGGATGTAGAGTTCTATAGATGTCTGTTAGGTCCATCTGTTTTAGTGTGTTGTTCAGTGCCTGTGTGTCCTTACTTATTTTCTGCCTGGTGGATCTATCCTTTGGGGTGAGTGGTGTGTTGAAGTCTCCTAAAATGAATGCATTGCAGTTTATTTCCCTCTTTAGTTCTGTTAGTATTTGTTTCACATATGCTGGTGCTCCTGTGTTGGGTGCATATATATTTAGAATGGTTATATCCTCTTGTTGGACTGAGCCCTTTATCATTATGTAGTGTCCTTCTTTATCTCTTGTTACTTTCTTTGTTTTGAAGTCTATTTTGTCTGATACCAGAATTGCAACACCTGCTTTCTTCTCTCTGTTGTTTGCGTGAAATATCTTTTTCCATCCCTTGACTTTAAGTCTGTGTATGTCTTTGGGTTTGAGGTGAGTCTCTTGTAAGTAGCATAGGGTGGATCTTGCTTTTTCATCCATTCTATTACTCTGTGTCTTTTGATTGGTGCATTCAGTCCATTTACATTTAGGGTGATTATTGAAAGGTACGTACTTATTGCCATTGCAGGCTTTAAGTTTTTGGTTACCAAAGGTTCAGGGTTAGCTTCTTTACTATCTTACTGTCTAACTTAAGTCACTTGTTGAGCTAGTATAAACACGGTCTGATGTTTCTTTATTTCTCTCCCTTCTTCTTCCTCCTCCTCCCTTCTTCATATGTTGGGTGTTTTGTGCTGTGCTCTTTTTAGGAGTGCTCCCATCTAGAGCAGTCCCTGTAAGATGTCCTATAGAGGTGGTTTGTGGGAAGCACATCCCCTCAGCTTTTGCTTGTCTGGGAATTGTTTAATCCCACCATCATATTTAAATGATAGTCATGCTGGATACAGTATCCTTGGTTCAAGGCCCTTCTGTTTCATTGTATTAAATATGTCATGCCATTCTCTTCTGGCCTGTAGGGTTTCTGTCGAGACGTCTGATGATAGCCTGATGGGTTTTCCTTTATAGGTGATGTTTTTCTCTCTAGCTGCCTTTAAAACTCTTTCCTTGTCCTTGATCCTTGCCATTTTAATTATTATGTGTCTTGGTGTTGTCCTCCTTGGATCCTTTCTGTTGGGGGTTCTGTGTATTTCTGTGGTCTGTTCAATTATTTCCTCCCCCAGTTTGGGGAAGTTTTCAGCAATTATTTATTTAAAGACACTTTCTATCCCTTTTCCTCTCTCTTCTTTTTCTGGTACCCCTATAATGCAGATATTGTTCCTTTTGGATTGGTCACATAGTTCTCTTAGTATTGTTTAGTTCCTGGAGATCCTTTTATCTCCCTCTATGTCAGCTTCTATACGTTCCTGTTCTCTGGTTTCAATTCCATCAATGGCCTCTTGCATCTTATCCATTCTGCTTATAAATCCTTCCAGGGTTTGTTTCCCTTCTGTGATCTCCTTCCTGACATCTGTGATCTCCCTCCGGACTTCATCCCATTGCTCTTGCATTTTTCTCTGCATCTCCGTCAGCATGTTCATGATTTTTATTTTGAATTCTTTTTCAGGAAGACTGGTTAGGTCTGTCTCCTTCTCAGGTGTTGACTCTGTGATCTTTGTCTGCCTGTAGTTTTGCCTTTTCATGGTGATAGAGATAGTTTGCAGAGCTGGTACAAGTGACCGCTGGAAGAGCTTTCCTTCTTGTTGGTTTGTGGCCTTCCTCTCCTCGGAGAATAGTGACCTCTAGTGGCTTGTGCTGGGCAGCTGTGCGCAGACAGGGCTTCTGCTTCCTGCCCGGCTGCTATGGAGTTTATCTCTGCTGTTGCATTGGGCATGGCCTGGCTCTGCCTGCTGCTCCAGAATGGTGGAGCCCCGTTGGAGGGAGAGCGGCCGGGAGGCTATTTATCTCCGTAAGGGGCCTCTGTGCTCCCTGCTGCCCAGGGGGTTAGAGTGCCCAGAGATCCACAGATTCCCTGCCTCTGGACTAAGTGTCCTGCCCTGCCCCTTTAAGACTTCCAGAAAGCACTTTCCAAACCAAAACAACAACAGCAACAAACAAAAAAAAAGAAAAAGGAAAATGCACGATTTTCTTTGTCATAAGGCGTCGGTCTCAGGCACCCGCACACCGGTCTTGCTGCCCTGTTTTCCTAGTATTGGAGTCCCTGTCCCTTTAAGACTTCCAAAAAGCACTCACCAAAAAAAAAAAACAAAAAAAAAACAGCTGCTCCTGTTTGTTTGTTCTCCGGCGTCGGCCTCAGGCACCCACTCACCGGTCCTGCCTCCCTGTTTCCCTAGTATCCAGGACCCCACACGTGCACTGTATCTGCACTCTAGTCTGGATGGCTGGGGCTGGGTGTTCAGCAGCCCTGGGCTCCCTTTCCCTCCCTGCTGACTCCTCTCCTCCCGCTGAGAGCTGGGGGGAGGGGCGCTCGGGTCCCGCCGGCTGGGGCTTGTATCTTACCCCCTTCCCGAGGTGCTGGGTTCTCGCAGGTGTGGATGTGGTGTGGATGTGGTGTGGATGTTGTCCTGTGTCCTCTGGTCTGTATTTTAGGAAGAGTTGTCTTTGTTATATTTTCATAGATATGTGTGGTTTTGGGAGGAGATTTCTGCTGCTCTACTCACGCTGCCATCTTGGCTCCGCCTCTCAACAATGTTTTTTAATATACTTATAGAGTTGGGCAAAATCTTTTTTAGAAGTTTTCACTCCTGATGTTTTTAGGAGGGCACGGAGTAATTTTAAATAATCCTGCAGTTTAGTTGCTTTAGTTTCTGTTAAGCCCAATTTAGTGTCCCTGACATCTCGATCCTGTTCCCTACGTACGCTTTCCCGGGAATCTTACCGGATCGACGATCTTTCGAGCTTTCCCCACCTTAGAATTGCAAGTGCCGCCGAGCGGAGGATGTTCTCCACCCTTAGTTTTGACCGTCTTTCAAGTCCTTGTTCAGGCGCCACTTGTCGGGTCCCCTCCCTGCCTCTGACCCGCAGATGAGGGAAGAGACGGGATTGTTCATCAAAGATCTTTAGGACCAGCCAGGGGATTCAAGGCGTGACAGCGCAAGAGTGGTGCTGAGAAGGCATCTCTCATATTTATTGATAAAATGGTTGTTAACAACAATATTGGGGTTTCCATGCACAATCATTAATTAAGTTCAACTCTCAACAGTTTCACTTTCTGAAGGATAACGAACAAATCCTCATGGTGAATGAACACAGAAACTCTTTCTGTCTTGGCTACTGTTTCTGTCTTGACTACAATCATGAACCATAAACAAACCATCAAGGCAAAAGTGCTTATACATATGATTTTCATACTTTGTATATAAATTCCATATAATTCCCACAATGCTGCATCTTCATCAGTCAGGCTGTGTGAGGCAAGGGAAACTGCAGAAAACAGGAGCCTTCTTTGGGTGGGTTCGGGGGAGGTAATGAGGATACCATGGTCATGGTCATCCCCAAGCATGACTGAACATGTCCCTCCCCAAGGCAGTTTGCTGGGTGCCAAAATCATCCAATCCTCAGATCAGCTTAGCACCAACTTACTGCATCGTGTGATCACAGTTGCTTAATAAGCCATGTCATGGCCCTTTGATGTGAGACCACGCGGACAGGCATCGGCCCTAAATGTTGGAGATGACTGCTCCTAGGAAGAGTCGACCACTGATTCACAGGCTTGAGAATGAAGCAGAATCCAAACTCCTCAGTGGAATTAGCAAGCTCCACACACGGAGTGTTTTTCTGCTTTTCTGGGACACACCAGGAAAACAGAGCCTTGGAACCCAAAGGTAGGGGTGGGGGCCTGCAGGGGGTGCTTCTTTGAGCATGCACCCCATTCTGTCACATGCATGAGCCACCCCTGTACACATACCTGGTGTGGAGCCCGGGCCTGATACCTGGAATGGGGAGCAGGAGGGCAGGTGAGATAGGTGAGTAAGCATAGGACAATGGTTGGGCAGTGACAGAAAATAACGTACCAGATGATCAGGGAGCCTACTGGAGGTGGCAGTTTATCTGGACCTCACCTGAAAGGGACTACAATCCCTGATTATAGGAATGTAGCTTGGTGGCTTCTAGAAAAGAAACAGAACCCCTGATAATTTAACAATTGCTGAATGGTAAAGTCCTGCAAAGGTGAAGATTCAGCATCTCTGATTTGCTTTGTATCCTATCTGCCATGGAGCTGAAAGCAGGTGAACACTGAATATGGCAGAAGTGCTACAAGAGTAAAGAAAGAGGTTTGCTGGTGGTTGTGGGTGGGAAGTTTGGGGGGTTAGGCAGGTTGCCCTAAGTATGGACTAATTGGCTCAGTGCTAACTAGGCATAAAGTCATCTTTCTGCTTTCCAGAATAATTTTCATCCACCTTCATAGGTGATTCAGGCTAAACCAATTAAACTTTAGGCTTCAGTCTGTCTGTTCACAAAGTTGAAATTTGGCAGCCTACCCTCCCTTGCAGATGCAGACAGGGTGGAAGGCTGGTAGTCTTTCAAAGGTACTTTGTGATTCCAGAAAGAAAGATGTTTTGAACATCTGAGGTTTTGTCATTTTCCGGGTGTGTGACTCAATAAAGGTATCATTACCCTTGGGGAAGAAAACCAGCCCTGAGACATGTGAGAGGGGAGAATGTGTCCAAGCCTGTCAGAAATAGACCTGAGGGTCATCGTCAGAAATAAACCCCTGGAGCAAGCGTGGTATTGGAATACATAGCTGGAATGTAGGAACACTAAAGCAATCTTCTCTTTACACTCAGATAAAATGAGACCCTCTGGGGTCATGTGTCTAATTCCAGGAGCTTCAGCTGAGAAGAGCAGTAGATTTTGGACAGGTTTCAGAGGAAAGTTGTCAAGAAGATCAAGAAGATTGAAGGGCTGGAAAATAATACTACCAGAGAAGGTTAAAGGGGACAGGTCTGGCACCAACTAGCTGTGCGGCTCGAGATGGGTCACTTCACTTCTGAGGAGCTCCGTTCCCTTGTCTGTGAAGTGAGGATGGTGGGTAAGCACTTGGATCCTCGCAGGTCTCAGAGTATTTTTATAGACCGAAAAGAGAAGAAGGTAGACAGTGACATGTCATTCTTTTAATTATACGCTTATATGTTACAAACTCTGTCTTCTGTAGGGAGACAGAATAAGAGAAAGGCTGAGACGGTAGATGAAGCTATTTTGCTGAAACCACAGCAGTAGAAAGAAGGCTTTTCCCAAACAGACGCAGCGTTATTCAGAAAAATAAATGGAGCTAACATGAAAGATTTTTGTTTAAAATGACATTTCAGGTTTCATGTCCTCAGGATTTCTGAGCTGACTCTCCCACCAGGAGCCCTTTCCCCTACCCTGTCCGTGCTGTTGTGAGACCTTCCTGCTTGGCCCACTGGCTTAGATAAAATGAGAATGATAATTTATCTGCTCCCAAATCCACACCAGTCATCTGTGGCGCACGCACTGACTACAAGTCGCCTTAGGGCACAGAGTCCATGTAAAGATGGGAGGGGAGAAGCCCCTGCGGAAAGGCCCCACCCTCCCCGTAATGCAGATTCCATACTGAGAGGTGGCCTGCCAGCTGCCATCAGAGCATCTCCAGGCCCTCCAGAACGTGACTTGCCTTTGGCAGAACTAGCCTCGGGGTTGTGCCTACAATCTCTCTGTCCTCTGCCTCCTCTTTGGGGAAGCCATGGATTGAGAACAAGAGTAGGAGAAACATGGAACAGCCTGAGACAATATTTG
Source organism: Manis javanica (assembly GCF_040802235.1). Lineage (NCBI taxonomy): Eukaryota > Metazoa > Chordata > Mammalia > Pholidota > Manidae > Manis > Manis javanica. The sequence goes on from NC_133166.1 coordinate 92,062,618, forward strand.
GAAAACAGGACTCTAAAGCCTATGAACATCCCCGCCAGGGGCATGAGTGACTCAGCCTGGTTCAAAGCCCAGGGTCGGGTCGCACAAAGTGTGGGAGCCCAGGACTGTGGCCATGTTGATCTCACCTGTGGGGCTCACCCCTGAGGTTCACAGCTCCACCTTCTAGTAGTACTGCTCTTGGTCAGAACCAGCTCTCAGCATTGGCTGCACTTTGCAATCAGCTGTGGAGCTTTTAAAAAAATACTGATGTGCAGGCCTCATCTGAGAAGAACTAAGTTAGAATATCTGGGATTCCAGGAGCAATTTCCTTACACTGTATCGACTAAACCATGAACCACCATATGCTTCCAGTGGCAAATGAACTTAAGAAAACCACACAAAGTGTCAGAAGAATCACAAAGGAGTAGAAAAACTCCAGTGTGCAACACCGTGACCCTAAACATATACAACACTCCTCAAAAAGTCCTTTTCTTGTGGAGATGCTGTTTGTTCACGCCTATGATAAGCATGCTTCTATGCAATAACCCTTCGTTGGCTTTGATTATCTGGCATGCTTGAGGAACATCTGCCCTCAGTAGTCTTCAGAAACACTGGCTGCAGATCGGCCTTGATATCCAGTTACTCTTGCTGTTTCTCCCAACCCATCTGATTTGATCACAGCATTTGGTAAGAGCTCAGTATTTTTTTTTTTCTGTAATTCTGGGCAACCCTTGATCTCACCCCTGAACATTTCAGCCCACCTGATGCTTAGATGGTTTTAAGGTAATTTACATAGAACTTAGAATGGTGGTAGCACTGAACCAATATTTCATATACACAGGGGTCTACTGAGTATAGTACAAATTCACAGAATTTCATTTCCATGAATTGCATTTATTTATTACAGTCTCCCAGCCCTACCTCATCTGGCAGAAAAACAAAGGGCTTGCGTTTGTATTCTTGCTACAGAATGTTTTCACCTTGTCTACATGTGTATCATTAAATAGTTCAAGATCAAGCGCAGAAGAGATAAACAGCGTCTCAGTGTTTATGGCAAATTCCAGAGCTGGATTCTTCAGTTCCACTTCAACCTGGGCTGTTGCAGCTGTTGTGGAACATTCCTCTGCAGTCCTGCCATGGGTGCGAGATGATGGGAGGGGCAGGAGTGCTATCTATCCAAGCATCATTCAGACATTCAGATTGCGAACCCTATTATGGCAATCATCAGGGCCCACTTAAAACCCCTGTTTCGCAGCCCTATCTATCTTCAAGCTTCTGTCTCTACCTGAATGGCTTTATTCAAAACCATCCTCTTTGCCTTTATTCCAAACTGGTCCTTCTTCAAGGCACCTCCTTCAGAAAGCCTTCCTTAGAACCTGGTGGCCTGATAATATCCACTGTTCCTCCCTATGACCACAAGAATTTAAATTCCTGAGGACAGAAATTGTGCTTATTCACTTGTGAATCACAGCTCTTAGCAGATTATAGACATGTGATAGGTTTTTGATCAGTATGTACAGTTAATACATGTGTCCAGCCATCATGGAAAAATATTATGTTCTGAGAAAAAGCGTTTTCTCCTTCCTTCGAAAGGAAAAACAATTCACTATTTGGTACAGAAGTTCCTAGGCTGGGACAGCGGTTCCCCCTGCCTCCCCACTCCTCCTAGGCTGAGCCCTTCTTCCTTCTGAATGCCTTGCAGTTGTCTCAGTTCTGTGCATGGTCTCCTGCCACCCTAGGCCTTAACGGCCTCGCCTCCCTCCTACAACAGTCTGGCCCCTCACCTGCCTCCCTTTTGGTGGTCTCTCTCACCTCCAACCAATTTTGCAGTCACCTTCCACTGTACTCTTCACAAAGGCAAAGGCTTGCTTTTGTCTTGCACTCACTTGAGAACCTCTAATGGCCCCCTGTTTATATTTGTTTTTCCCTAAAATGTTCCTTATATTCATTGTCTTACCTCATCCAAACTACTGATCCTAAATCTCTTTGCTGCCCTCCTTCGTGCTCAACATCCCCAACACAGTTCGTCCACTCCATTGTGCCTGTACCCAACCACCAACATGCCCGCACGCCTCCGACTCGCACCCGCTGGGTGGCTCGGTGGAGTTCCTCGCTCCGCTGTCACCCTCTCTGTTGTGTGCCTGGTAACCTCTTATCCTCAAGGCTCACCCCAATCCCATCTTTCCAGTCCACCCCTTCCCCCCCACTCCAGGCCCCACTCATTTCTTCTTACCACAACTACTTAGTGTTCCCCAAATATTCCATACGTTTTAGCATCTTTTCCCCAACTTGACTGTAAGTTTCTGAGGCAATGTATGATATTTCTTTTGGATTCCTCACTTGGCCTATCCCAGTACATCCGGCAAACTTGTTGGTGCTTATCATCTCTTAAGAAGGAAGATATACCTTATTCACTGTGACTGACAGGAATGTTCTGAAAGCTCAGGTTGAAAGGGCACAAAACACCAAGAAACAAGTTCTGAAATTCATGTAAGGAAAACAAAATCAGTCCATGTAGGAGGATCGTGTATATGATTGTTTTTGATATAGTTAGGATGCTTAGAACAGTTATTTTGATGATGCCAATAATAATAATAATAGGAGTAGTAGTAATAATAATAGTAAACTGTAACTATTATTTCAATTCAGTTCAGCACACGTGACAGCATTTAATGAGCAGTTTCCATGTGTCAACCTTGCATGGGGTAGAGCTAGAGGATCTCAAAAGTGACTAAACTGTCAGCAGATAACAACACCAGGTAGACTGTTGGGTAATACTATAATAGCGGTACAACTTTTTAAATGTGTTTTGGCTTGTGGTTTACAGATGGACTCACAGAATCAGGGGTTTGATACAGGACACAGGAATTTTTGACAGAAAAGGGGAGAATCTTGCAGGGTTTGGGGTGATGAGAGGAAGAGTAGAGGAATAGTGCTAAGAGAAGCAAATTGCATGGAATTTGAAAACATAGGATGTTTTTAGAGAATAATCAGTTATATGCCACTTAGTCAAAGCATAAGGTATTGGGGAAAGGAAGGGAGTGGTAGAAAATCTGGAAAGGTGGAAAGGTTCATGAGTACCAGCTTGTGTAGGCCTCAAAGGCTTAGACTTTTTGTTGTAAGAATAAAGAAACCATTAAAAGCTTTTGAGCAAAGTCCTGATAGCAAATTCTTGCAGAATTCTGGGCTTAATTCCCTTTAGGATGTTAGAGAAGTCAGTTTGGCCTAAGGCAACTAATTTCCTTTTTGCTTGAAATGATAGACTTGAAAGAAATATGTCCAATAAAACTGAAAACTGTCAAATGTCTCAGACAGCCAGGAGTTTGCTCTCTAACATGTGGGATTTTGCTAAGTGTATAATATTTGCATGTTTCCAGCGTTGTCATAGAAGCAAATGGCATGTTTTTGAGAATGTAGATCTTTGGTATTTCCTGGCTAGTACAGGATGTACTTTCTCGTGGGGAGTTGGGTGTCTAGAACCCTAACTAGGGTACACCTCTACCTTCCAGAGCTGAAATGACTGGAGGTGACAGGTGGCCATCGTCTCCAGCATGAACAGTTCTTTCCACCATCAGCAACGGTACCCGCTGAAGTAACAGTAAATCAGGGAAGCTGAAATCAAAAGGAACTCACTTTTGCCAACAGTTCCATTTGCGTTTATTTATTGAGAATTAATATTTACTGGAAGTGGCGACTTGTGTTCATTTCTTTGGATCATTAAAATGTGTGCTCATCTGAGCCATAAACAAAACCACGCCCAGATAGTAACTACAACAACTCGATTAGCAATAATTGCATCACAGTTCTGCTGGAGCGCTTCCCAGGGGCTCATTGGATCAAAGTTACTAAAGACAATCCTGGCAGGTGGAGGGAATTAGACAAGTTGTTCTTAGAGGTTTCCACCCTCAGACTGATTTGATGGGTAACGGATGTTGCCGTACAACTGCTATCCCTCCAAGAATAGCAATACTTCAGCTAAACTGGTGGGGAGAGGAGTAATATTACAATAGCGGTAAAAAATGTTTTTAATTAATTTTAATAAATTAAAAAAAATTTTTTTAATTAATTAATGTATGGAGGAACTCCTGGAATCAGGGTCTTGATACAAGCTACAGATTTTTTGACAGGAAGAGGTGAGACCTAGCAGAGTTTTGGGGAATGAGGAAAAAAGGTGGAGTAATAATGCTAAAAGAAGCAAACTGTATGGGATTTGAAAGCCTAGAAGAAAATAAGCAATTGTATTGTCAAGAAAATGTATTGTTGATGTCCGATTTCAAGCATGAATACTTTAAACTTTAAGGAACTAGTCTTACCAATTGGAGCCCCCTGAATTCTATTTTGAGAGCCATTTCTTACATAATTGATAAATGAAAACAAAATTGAAGGATTCTAATAAAGCAAGGAGAGGTGAAAGAATGGGTAAGAAATGGTTCCAGTGCATGATTTAGAGAGGGCCAGCCAAAAAGTGTGGGTGCACAGTGTCGGAATGGAGCAATATTGTATCTTGAATTCCAGATTCTTTGCTGGAATGCCTCATTTTAGAGTCAAGTTCAGATCTGACCTGAGACACATGCTCTCTGTGTGCAATCGCTGAACCCTTCAGCGCTGTGCGCGAAATCGGTGCTTGAAGTTAGTTCGCTGAACAAATTTTCACAGATATTTCAACTTGATGCCTTTAGTGAATCTGAACCTGAATGAAGAGATCCCCATGTCTCCATAGGGTACTTGCCTGGTTTCCAAAAGGGACAACGCTGAACCCTGGCAGAGATCCTTTGTTGACCTGTCCATAGTTATCTGGTGTTTGTAATGTTAGTTGGTTTTCCCGTGTTTTTAATAAAGCTGAATTGATTGCAAAGATAAAGAAAGAATTTCCTTTCCCCAGAGCTATGTTCCTTCTCCCAAATGCTGTTATTAGTTCCAGCAACATTTGAAAGAACTTATCCCTCATATATTGCTTTTCGGGGACACTAGGAAATTCTTCAGCCTGAGTAACAATATGAAAAATCCAGGAAGAATCAAGAATAATGAAAATGTCTGAAGAAATTGATTCTCTTAAAAAAACTGGCCCATCAAAAGAACTAATATCTTAGACATATTTTGAATAACCATTTTGGAGCAGTTATTCCATCTCTCAGTGCCTGAGTTTTTGTATCTGTATAACCTGGGATAATAAAGAGTATTGTGAAGATTCACTGAGTTATACCAAGTAAATGCTTATGTGAGAGCCTGGCATAGAGTAAGTTCTCAATTAATTCTAGCTTTCATTATTTTTATATTTTTATTGACTTTATTTTTTCTGAACTCATAACCTGAATTTGTACAATAGCGATCTTCTCTTCCTGGGGATTTAGAAACTATTACCCACTATTTATTGAGCATTTATTATGTTCGTGTTATTTGGTCCATATCTAATTTGATCCTTACAACAATCCTACAAGAAAGGGCCTAGAAACTGAGGATCAGAGAAATTAAGTAACTTGGCCACATCTAAGAAGGGGTGGAGCAGGGATTTGAACTCAGAGCAGCATGACTCTAAAGCCTGTTCTCCCACCTTATTGTGCTACTTCACCAGGACACTAAGGAAACTGCTTTGTATCCCAACATGAAACTGAAGTCAGTTTAAAATAAACACAGAGGCCAAAGATGATCTCTCTCGGGATAGGTCACTTGGTGCCTCTCAGAGAATTTCAGCTTAGCACACTGAGATTAGTTAGCCTTGCATGTCTGATCCGTGGAGGTCTTTAATGCGGGTCACATGTGGGCATTTTCACTCTAATTATAACATCGGTTCTAAATCTGTTGGTATGTCAGAGAGGCACAAGTTAAAACCCAGGAAAAAACTTGCACGGTTACTGTTCACAAGCAGAAACATCCTTGGAAGCTTATCGGAACAGAAGGCCCATCTGAAACCTTGGAGGTTTGCCCAGCCCTGGTTTCCTGTCCTACTGAAAGCGAAGAGGCCCAGCCATGGAGCCAGGAGGTTCACACTTGTGGGATCAGCAACCCAACTGGGAGGATTAGACCAGTAAGGCCAGGTGCAGCCCACAGCCAGGGCCCGGTGGCCGTCCTCGCTCCAATGGGCCCAAGGGTGCAAAGAGCAGAAAGAAGACACGTGGAATCAATGTAGTAAAAGACAAAGTGCAAACCAACTTCCTAATGGCAGAGAAGGGGAGACTAGATGATGTCTAGATGATTCTGCTATCCTTGGCATCCAGGAAGGATCATTTGCCATTTGTGATGATACTGGTCGCTAACATGCACTGAGCACTTGCCATGTTTGTGATACTGTACTAAGCACCTTACACATAGTATTTCAATGCTGAGTGACTATAATGAAAGTGGCTGAAAAGGCTGGTGTGCAGCTTCGGGATTTCCATTCAGGGTGTCATTTCGGCATGTTCTGTGCTAACAAGGAGCCGCTTCCATTTTTAGAGCTGCACCGCCTCACCTGCCTACAGCATGTTCCAACCCTCAGCACAGGCCACGGGAGTCACTGTGCTTCATTGTCACTGTGCCATGGCTATGACCGCAGGAATGACCCCATCACCTGCCTGGGGAGACCGCCCCTCATGCGTCTGAGGCCCTTCCGCAGAGGCTTCTGGCCACCTCCCAGGGATGCGTCCTGCTCTGGCCACACTTGAGCCCCTCAATCAATCCGTGTCCCTCCCTGCTGAAAGCCCTCCCTTCATTTAGAGGAGGCAGGGCCACAGCTGTGGGATGAAAGGGGACAGTCTCTTCGTGTCTGTTTCCCAAGGTGAGAGGAGGCTTTCCTAGGTAAGCCCCAGGAGAATTCGTGTCTCATTGGCCAGAATTTGCTCATGTGCCCTTTTCCATATCCACCCTGCACAGTAATGTGGCTGCCATGATTATTGTGGACTCCCTAGGGTCTGCCCTAGAGCTGGGGATGGGGTCACCTTCCTAGAACTATGTAAGCAGAGGTAGACCCCTGAATACATGGAAGTTAGGAAAGTGAGCTGGGGGGAACTGGTCAGCAGCCACCAGTGTCCTAGGCAGGCCTCCTTACCTCCCATGGAGTCACCTCTGCCCCAGACAGAGACTTACTTGCCCTCTGGTACCACCACTCCAGGGCCAGGCCCTGCTGTTCCCAAGGAGAAGAAATCCTTCCGTCTTAATGTTTGCAAACCATTCTGTACCTACCTCTATTACAGCATTTATGTCATCTTTTTTTTAACAGATCTCTTCTTTTTTACACATATCTCTTCCTGCTAGACTGTGAGTTCTCTGATCTTAGAGGCCATATATTATTCACCTTTGTATTTCCAGCACCTAGCATAATTCCTGGAATAAAATAGGTGTCAATCAATGTTGGCTTGAAAAGACTTATTAATTTCTTTTGTGAAAGTCTTTTTCATCATTACTGTTTTGGTCTAAAAAGGAGGAGAGAAAGGAGGTTGAATCTGTTGTTGTTTTTATTTTTAAGTTAATTTCTAACCTGCCTAATTCAGAAAAAGGATGTAAGGGAGCAGATGTTCAATGTCACTATTCCTGTACTACCCGGAGCACACAGGAGACAGTGGGATGCAGCAATTCAGGCCTCATTCATCTGTGCTTGAGCTCAAAGGACATATTTCCCAATTTGCCTAAGGCTCTGGCAGGGAAAACTCACATGCCCAACTCAGGTCATGCTAGCGCAGCAATAACCAGCTGGGTTTTCAGCAAATTGGTTGGAACCATCTGTTTTTCTAGCCCACATAAAAATATGTACAGGAAGGGTGCAAATCAGCAAATCTACAGCTTCCAGAGGACCCAGCTGGGATGCGCCCTCCCTTTGGTGACCACTGAAAGAAAGGTAAATCCAGCACTGGAAGACGGAGGCCCGACGGCAAGGTTAAGGGTCTGAGCAAAGCCAGATTCTGTCATTCCTTTCCTGCCTTTGCCTAGAATAGACCCCATCTGGACGCCCAGCCACATGGCCATTGTGCTTGTGCAGGAGCCCTGCAGGGCAGGCTGAATGCCCAGAAAACTACCAGTGGCCTCACACAGCTCCCACCAGGCCACCAGGAACCGGCCACATAGGGGCTCCCTTCTCTGGCTCTCCTGGGTCCTCTGACTGCCTGGTCAACCCTCACGTTCTCACATAACGGGCCTGGTGAGCCCAGGTGGTGGGGAACAGAAGGGCTTTTTGTGTCCTGGTCTTGGAGAAGAGAGCCCCTTCGCTTTTCCCACATGCCCCTCCCTGCTGCGGCTGCGGCCTCTCCTCGCCTGGCACTCCACATCACAGAAGGGAATTGAGAGCTGCCTTGGCTCTCCAGCCAAGCCAGAAGATGGTGGACTCCACATGCAAAATGGAATAAAATGGGGGTGCTGTTAGCCAGCCACCCAGGTGCAGACAGCTTTTGGCAGCCTAGGACCCAGCAGGGATTTAGAAGGGTCTGTCTCAAAGTCATTACAGTTAATTGTCAGAGAGTTACAGATTCATTGGCAGGCAAAGGGCCAGCTCAAAATCCCTAGGGCATTTCAGACGGATTAATAAATGAAGTGACATGCATGTAAGGCAGCTGATTCTCTATAAAGAAATGATTTCATTATTTCTTTATTCCTCACTCCTGGATACAGTCATTAAATTATATATATTATTTATCAGTTATATAGAATGTCATATATATTATACACTCTTCACATCTTGGAAGGCATCTGTCTAATAGGGCTCTGGGTCAGGGGAAATTATGTCCCTTGTTTTTAATCTAGCAGCACAAACACGTTCATCCCAGGACTGGTGCATTGTTCACAACTCCTGACTCATCTCAGAAAGATGCATTTCAACCTGGTTGTATGCTTGACTCAGTCTCATCTGCTATAAAAATAAAACTCTTCATAGAGTCACTGGTGCCGTCTTTAGGACAATAGCATGAAAGGCATCGCCACCGTCTATGTATAGAAAGCCCATGTGCAATTGGGAGCTGGAGCAGTAGCCTAATTAACATCATACACAGAAACAGGGAATCTCTTTATTAGAGTTGGTGCTGAGGAAGAAAGAAACGCAATTCTGAGCTTTGAACATAACTTCCTCTCTCTGTTTCTTTTTTGCAAAAGTCTCTGTCATTACTCCTGAGAAGCAGTGTTTATCTCAGAAAGCATACTGCTCTTTGGTGTAAACCCCTCATGGCTCCCCTGCCCCACAAACCCTGATAGTTCAGTGTAGGGGAAGAAGGCTCTGTACCTGCTAAAATCCACTCCAGCCCAAATGATCTGTGCCTGGCTTCATCTTTCCTTGATGCTTTCCATTGCCTCCTCTACTTTACAGCCCCAAGAAGTACAGGTTAATGAAAACACCAAGGCCTTGACTTTATAAATGAAGAGGAAATGCATATCTGAAAAAGCAAAGGCTAAGTGAACGAATAGCTGTAGGAAAAGAAAACAATGTCTGAGCTGTTGAAGGATAATGATTTAATTACCACATTACTACTTGAAGATATTCTCATTTTGCTCCTTAGTGCTATTTCCTGTTTCAATTTCTCAGGGTGACTGAAGAATCTGTCATACTGAGTCTAGGTTCTAGGATTTAATACTGAATGAAAATAATGCAGAAAGGAATTGGGTAGTGTTGACTTGTTCCCAGCACGTAAACTGGTCAGGCAAGACCTGTGAGGAATAATACTTCATAGCAGGGGTTGGCAAACTTTTATTGTAGGCTGTGTGAGCCATGTAGACTCTATTTCAGCTATTCAACTCTGTCCTTGTAACAGAAAGCAGCCATATATGCACACAGATGAGTGTGTCTGTGTTTCAACAAAGCTTTATTTATAAAAACAAGCTGCAGACCAGATTTGGCCCATGGGTCATTGTTTGTTGCCCTATGCTTTTGCAGTAAAGTCCTAATGAATTTTCTTCTTTGGCTAAACAGTGAATGGGAACTTGCAAGACCAAAATCATCCTAAGGGGAGGACACATCCCATAACTAACAATTTAACAGCTCTTTCCGGCTTACAGAGTACATGTTATCTCTGGGAACTGCACATTCTGTGAGATAATATTGTCATAATGCCAGACTTTTTATTCTCTTGGATTTCCAGTTTCTGGGAATAGCAAGTAAGGTATCCAGACCAACTGCCCTGCTGAAAGCAACTGAAAGTGTTGAATATGGTAAAAAACAAACAAACAAACAAAAAACATCTACCTAAAAGCACCCAAGACCTAAGAAGTTAAAAAAGAACTACCAGACCTCAATGGAGGGAACATATTAAGCAAGCATGGAAGCAAATTTTTCCCTGGTAATATTTGCTGATCCTGGAAAAAATGAATGTTCATTTTCGTGACTTAATGGGCTGATCAGGCCAGAAATCGAGGCCTAGGGCCTATATAAACTAGAAAGTCTACTAAGAAATCATCCCTATGATAAAGTGGAAACTCAAAGGAATAAATTTACCCTGGGGTAGAAGACAGTCAGAAGTGAAGAAGCCTTCCTGCAAATAAGCAGGTGAATTTCATAGCCCCAGGTGGGTCCAGGATCCTCAAGCCCTGGAACTTAGTTTAAGGTGGTGGTTCCTCCAGACATCTTTCAGAAGTAAATATAAATCCTCTCCAGAAGCAGGTATACATTGCCCATCCTGGACCTCAAATTATGCCAACATGATTTTCCAAGCAGGACTGAGCATATAGTCAAGACAATTAGGTACACAATTAAACAAAGCACCCTGATGTCAACTGAAACATATTTGCAAATACTTTAGCTATTAGAATGATGAGATACAGGTTATAGAACAAGAGTGTTTGCTATGCTTAAAGGGAAAAAAAAGAACAGGCTTGATGGCAGAAAACCATAAAAAATGACAGTCTACATTTTCTTTAAAGAACCAATAGACCTTCTAAAAAGGGAAAATGAAACAACCAAAAACTGAAAACACAATAGTGGTTTTTTTTTGGTATCATTAATCTACAATTACATGAAGAACATTATGTTTACTAGACTCCCTCCATCAACAAGTCCCCCCCACAAACCCCATTACAGTCACTGTCCAGCAGCATAGTAAGATGCTGTAGAATCACTACTTGTCTTCTCTGGAAAACACAATAGTTTTTAATAGCAGATTGGATACACCAGAAAAGAGAATCAGATACTGGCAGCCTTATTTTGGAGAACAGGTGCCCAATATCTCACATGAGCGAGTGCCTTAAAATGATTGACATTTCATTGGACCTAAAGTGCCACAGACTTTTCAACACATGGCCAGCTTTGTGGAGATGTGTCTTTATATTGCTAAGGAAGAGAGGAAAAACCTAACTTCTTCTCCCCATAGATCCATATGTTCAGTCCTGTTTTGATGCCATATTCTGCCTCCCGACAGTAAATTCCCCATCAGGCCACCAGCACACTGCTGCCGTTGTCCTGTCTAGGAATTTTGGTCTTATGAACAAATTCATCCGATCTGCCACAGTGGATTCAAGTTCTTCCCTTCAGTTTCAGTTTTTTCTAAATGATGAAATGAATAAAAGCCCAGCCTGCTACCAATCAAAGGGCCTTGGTAGTTAGTAACCAAACATGAACAAAGTTGAGAATATGAGAAACAGTGAAAGAAGTGTTAATAAAGATTTCTTCATCTAAAATTATTGAAAAAATCTATACATGAGAATGTTAGTCCTACTAGTAGACCCACTGCTCAGAGTATGTAATCATGACCTTCAAACAACCCTATATATTGATTGCCCTTAACCTGAAGTCTTTTTATAGCTCCTAATGTCTCCAAACCCTTTGTAACCAACATCACTGTGACTAAACTCTGCCCAGATGCCTTCACAAAGACGCTGTAGACTTGACTAATTCAATAGGATTTTTTTGGCTTCCTGTAATTGATTGCAGTACAATGGATACCCACCTCCTAATTTTGTTATGATTTTCATGAATTTTAATTCTTTCTATAGCTTAAGCCCCACAAGGTTATCAATATGATTAGTATTAGATTTACCATTTACTCTTTCTATTCTCTTTATTCCTTCTTGGATTTCCGTGATAACTTTCCTCCTGTCTGAAGAATTCCCTTTTCACATTTCTCTTGGTGCATGTCTCCTGGTGATGAATTCTCTGTTTTTGTTTGTTGAGAAAAAATGTTTAGTACCCTTTCTCTGGATAAACAGTTCCACATTGACACTTTTGTTTCTCATTTTTCTTCTTTTGGCTCTTTGAAGATGTCATTGCCTTGTCTTCTGGTTTTTGTTTCTCATTTGGTCAGTCTGATTGATGCTCCTTTAGAGGCAGGTGTGTCTATCTTCTCCAGATGCTTTTAAGATTTTCATTTGCAGAAATTTTACAATCGTGAGCCTGATTGTGGTTTCCTTTACATTAATCCCAGTGGAGTTTGTCACACTTCTTTGATACTTTTTATCAGTTTTGGAAAAAATTTCAGCTATTATTTTTTCAAATATTGCTCTCTCCACCCTTTCTGTGCCTACAATGATGTGTGTGTTGGGACTTTTCTCCATGTTCTGTGTATCTCTATGTGAATTCCTTTCTTCATTCTTATACTCTCTGTACTTCAATTCGGAATATTTTAATTGACGTATCATCCAGTTAACACATCCTCTTTTTGTTATATCCAATATGAGATTAAGCCCTCTAATTTCAGTGATTTGATTCTTCACATAGAGATGTTCCATTTGGTGCTTTTATAGACTTCAGTTCTCTGGTGACATTTTCCCTCTTGACACTTATTCTTCTTAAACATATTAATCAGTGTTTTAAAAATCTATGTCTCATAATCTTAATGTCTAGTTTAACTATAGATCTCTTGTTATTGTCAGTTTTTGTTTTTAATTCTGTTTCTTGGCTTGTCTGGTAGTATTTTACTGAATGCACAACAATGGTCAGGAAAACCTGAATGTTGAAGATGATGTTACTGTTCTGCAGAGGGAATTTGACAAGCAACTATAGTAAACCAGAGACTGGACAGATTCCAGCAACTTGTAATCTTTCTAAGGCTTTGTGTACCTCTGACACACCAACTAAGAGCCTAAGGGCATTTACTAGAGCTCCTTCTGCTGGGCTGATCCTGAGCTCCAGTCTTTATCTCCTCACCCACACAATACTGCTGCAAAATCCTTTTTGCTTTTCACCTGCTTTTTGCTTGATTTTTTAGCCTCTTGCCTGTATACCTTAAGAATTTAAACAAAGGCCTTGAAGTAAAAACCAGCGCATCTTCTATACTTTTCTTCTCTCAGAGATCTTGGCTCCTGGGGCCCTGTCTTCCTGGGCGGTCCTAAACTCCATGGTTTGTCTCTCTGGTTGTGGGAGTGCTGAAAGCTCTGCTGGGTTCTCTACCTCTTAGCACCCACCTTCTGCCCAATTCTCGGCCTTTCCTTCCATGCCAAAGATCACCAATTCCCTGAATATGGCACAGAAATTATTGGACTCACCTTAATGAGTTTTTCTCCTGGGATCTTGAACCCTCAAGTCCTGGATACTTTGGTTGCTCGTTGATGGCTTCTAAAAATGTGCATTTTATGTTTTAGATGGATTTCTCTGGGTGTTTTCAACAAGAGACTTGTCTGCTTTGAGATACTCCATTATAGCCAGAAGTAGGATAAGCTTCCTATAATAGAAACATAACAAAATTTTTCTCTCTCTGCTTCCATCTTTCTTATTTTGTCAGGTACAAGAAAATTTGGCTCTAGATCCCTCCTTAGACACTTGAGACTCTTCTTCCAAAATACTACTTAGATGTCTTATGGCTTCATTACTTTAGGGCTTAGCCTACCTAATTCATACTTCTGAATATACCCAGACCTTCGAGAAAGAGAATGTGGCTATCGCAGGTTTCCTGAGCTGTGGGCTTCAAGTCCAGTATCTGAGAAGATGTATGTCCTTCAATCTGTGATTTCAGGCTTCAAGTTAATCTGTTAATTTCTAAATTTCTCTTATTTAGTGTGGCTCTCCCTGTTGTTCAGAGATAAAGTTTCCTCATTTATTCTGCAAACATTTATTTGACCCCCTAATAATTTCTTGGTCTTTTCCTTTTGGAGCCTATACTGTTGTTGCAAAATGCCTCAAAATGAGGAAAATATGAGAAAAGTATATGCAAATCTCTTCCTATGCCCATATCCATCCTTTCCCCCTCCCCCCTTTTTTTTGAGACTTCTTAAAAAAAGACCTTTTCTCTATATTTAGAATCCATTCAATGAGGCCCATTTATTGCAGTCCCATTAGGCATTATTAAATCAATTAAAATATATCCTTCAGTAGACAGTGTATTGAGCCTAATTTAAATTGCACATGCTGGAGCTATAATGGATCATTGTGTTGTCAGATATGGTGGTTTTCATCTGTTGCTGATAAAGATGAAACTGTTCTTTGAAAAGTAAAAGCCATCTGCAGATGCTTTGAAAGCCAATTGACATTTTGTTAATTAGCATTTATTTACAGTAGTTGAATAACAATATCAAACTACAATAAGGAATGAGCAGTTAACATTAAAAAAATAAGCTGGTGACATTAAGTTTCATCATTTGGCGTCTAGTTGAAAACACAAGTTCTTTCAGAGATGTTAAAGAGGATTCACTGAAGTCTGTTGAAATGTAAAAAAGTAGAGAAGAGAATGAGAGATCCTAGAGAGGTGAAGGTGGGGCTCTTGAGTCTTAGAATGGAGCACATGAGCCAGCCACTAGCTGAGGAGCCAGTTAAGCAAAAGGGGAGGATAAAATGTAGCTGAAATTATTTTCGTATTTAGTGGCTCTGTAACACATGCCAAGTCATCACTGGAATGTGCAGTCAGCAGATTCCAAGTGACTTGGACGATCAAATTAAGATGTCATGTTAAACTCAGGTCCTGAACTGTTACCCTCAACCCCTGGGCATGAAGCAGGCAGGCAGTGAGGGGAAAAGAGAGGCAGCTGATTTTATCAGGAACAGTTTGACTGAGATTAGACATCAGGAAATTAAAATGCCTACAGTTTTGATTCCTTGCTTTCTTTCTTCCCTATGACCCCTAGGAAGTATGAATGTCAAAACTGAAAGTGACTAAGATACTTTCATAAAAAATCGTCGGTGATAATGTTACCAAATTTCCATTTAACCTGAAGTGCTGTTATCAATAAACAAATCACAATTTCACCAAAACCCATAGAGAAGCACATTGACCACCTCTGTAATCATCTTCTGTGATTGGCACCAATGCTAAACATTCATTCTTCTGGATGTTTAGGAATTAATTAACAAAATTAATTCTTCTGGTATTTTGTCTTTTAGGAGTGTTAACATACTCTCTAACCCCGAGGTCTCATGGGCCTAAATTTTCATATTAAAAAGTAGGGTCCGGTACTGCTGCTTCTTAAAAATAATGGCAAGCTGCCTTTGCCTCAAACATACAATACACTGTAGCGTTACTTTCTTCCAGGAGGGCAATAAAACAAAACATATTGCCAGTAAACTGCTAACAGTTTCCATAATTATAAGCATACAAACAGCTATGCATTTATGGAACTAGATATCCATTCTCTCCTATCTAACAGGTTTGGTGTGATTTTCTGTAAGGTAGAATGGATAACTGGTGATCTGCAAGACTGCCTGTCGGTACTGGATGGAATCTGCAATTCTGCCTATCTTGATGCTCATGTACAAATTAGGAATAGGGAGAAAGAACATTTTAACAGGAAAAAAGAATGCATCAGATTTTCCGTTTTCCAGCTCATTCCAGCCAAGTGGCTCTGACTGGCCGGCTCTACCCAGGAGTTCAAAACTCTCTTTTTAAACTACCCCCATTTACTGAAAAACAACTGATGAAAGGCTATAAAGGACAGTTGCTCAGAGAATTTTCACTCCACTGAAGCCAATAATTATAGCTGAAAAGGAAGTGGTGGCTCTATATTTTAATTAATCTCACTTTAACAGATGTGTTCTGAATCTCCCCAGGTACTCATTGGTTCAAGTCTAGTGAACAATTTCCTTGCTATGCATGTGGAATGCTAGTAAATAAAATATTTGTAATACAAAGTATTTCTTTTATAAATATGGTCAGCTAAAACCCATCAGTTTCTCTAGGGATTTAAGTTGGGGAGATTTTTTAAATAACCAGCTCCCAATTGCAGTATGACAACAGGGCACCATCTTATTTTGTTCGTCAGATTGCCATTTGTTAATATTCTTCCAGTTACCCTTTTGCTTCAAAGAATGGAAAGGTTTAATTTTTTTTCTATTAAACATTTCCCTTCCTTACCGGTAACTTTATGAGAGATCTAGATAGGCCTGAACTTGCTTTACTCTCATTCTGACACAGAGCAGACCAGTTAATTGAGAACTAAATTATCTTTCTCATGCTGAATTATCAACCATTTCATATTAAATCAAAGCATGGCAAGCATGCTAACATATCATCTTCCTTAGTGTAATTCAATCCTTCAACACCTTGTAAATTAGGCATTACTATTCCCATTTTGTGTGTTAGGAAAAGGAACCTCACAAAGTTTAAGACAGGAGTTCAAAGTGACACAATTAGGAAGCACCCAACGACAGGTCAAACCTCACCCTATGATTCTAGCGCCAGAGTTTTTTCTATCACAGAACAACTTATTCATTTCTTTAAGACAATCAGGATGATCCTTGATATTGCTAAGCTGATGCCCTTATCCCTAAGTTTTTTGTTCAGCTTTGAGCTATGCTATCTTTTATTTGAATTGTTCCTCTTTTCTCTCTAAAATCAAACCTAATGCCAAACCCTCCATTATCATCAGAACATCCAGAACAGGCCGGCTTCGTCTCCTGTTTCACCTCTTGCCAGCTTAGGAATAAAGTAGGCACAGCTGCTCTTCAGCTTTCAAATTCCAAGTCAAAGGAGGTGAGCAACCCCAGATGATCTCTAGAAGTCAGCAGGGGCTTTCGTATCATGCCGTAGACTCTCCATCTCTTGTTTTGTTAGGGATCATTTTTTCCAGTCTCTTCCTACAACTGAGCAATATTTGCATTTTCTTAAATGCTTCTACATGTGGAGTTTTGATCTTCAGCATTTCAAACTTAGTGAAAACTAGCCCTTTAAAGAAAGTGCAGTGTAGAGGGAGTGTGGGCTCTGTCACAGACAGACTTGACATTAAATTCCTTATGTGACCCGCCCCCACACTGTAAAAACAGGCAAGCTCGTAACCTCTGAGCCTCGGTTTCCTGATATTTGCCTTACAGAGAGTTTTTGCTGAATGAGATAATATTAACATAATGTGTAAGATAGAAGGAACCTTTTACAGTAAAAATTATTCCCTTTCTCTCCACTTCCCTAAGTTAGTTCAGCTTATTTTCTAGAAATCAGTTTTCTACATTTCTTCTCTTCCTTGCCCAGACAGGCATTATTATTGTTATTGTTGTTAGTAGTAGTAGTAATATGTGAAACACATATAACATACAATTTACTATTTTAACCATTTTTAAGTGTACAGTTCTGTGACATTAAGTACCCTCACATTATTAAATAGCCAACTCCACCATCGATCTCCAGAACTTTTTCATCTCGCCAAACTGAACCTGTGTCCCTATTAAACAATGACTCCCCATTTCCTCCTTACCTCAGCCTCTGGCAACCACCATTCTACTCTCTGCCTCTGTGAGTTTGCCTATTTCAGGCACCTCACATAAGTGCATAATCATACAATATTCGTCCATTTGTGGCTGGCTAATCTCCCTCAGCATCGAGTCCTCAAGGTTTATCGATGTTGTAGCATGTGTCAGAATGTCTTTCCTTTTCAAGGCTGAATAATATTCCATTGTATGGATGTACCAACTATTACTTACCCACTCATCTGGACAGATAATTTTGATTGTATGGGATGCTTGGGCAAAAATGTAACTGAGGCCATCTTTCTTCAGAAGGACTTCTGTAGGTTACTTTGGGGGCTAGGAGGATGAGGGACAGAGGAGCCCCCCAGGAAAACAGCAGTGGGTGGACAAAGCTTTGTTGTATCAGCAATGCCCCTCCTCACCTTTTCCTCTCTAGGATCCAGCACTTTTTACTTCTTGTCATTTCCTTCCTTCTGCACTGGGACATCACTTAAACAGCAATGGCCTAACTCTTCTTGAAGTTTACATTCTGACATGAAGTTAGGCAGTCATCCAGTGTGAGGGGAAAGTAAAATTTACTGTGAGGTTAAAAATCTTCTGTTAGCAAAGCTTGGGTTTTGGTGGTTTGGGATTTTATGCCTGTGAGATTCAGAAAGAATCCGTTTTCATTCATCTGTTCCTCCCACCTCCCTCGTGCTCTGCCTCTCCCTGGACCCTTTTCATTCCCCACCTCAAACTTTTTTGCTGTCATGGTATATACTTGACTTTTTGTTCTTTCCCTGAAATGCATGCAAAGAAACATAGTTTTAACCTACCTGACTAGTTTCCTACTTCAATAATATTCCTAAGGAAGTCTCACTTTTTTGTTCATTTTATTTTACATCTTTCTCCAAATCTTAGGAGGAAAAGGACAGTGAAGCATTAAATAATATAGTACAGTATTCTGTAGTTTAGTGGAAACTTGAAATAATCGAAAATCTGCTACAAATACAATCCAATTACACCAGACTTCCAGGTTTGTTCTCAAGACATCTATCTTTCTGAAGAATTGTTTCAACCCTAAGCCTGCTGAAGGTGAAAAGAGCACAAGGAAAATCCATCCTTCTGTTTGGAAAATGAAGAAATTTAATCAATCTTAGTTTCTCACCTTTAGAACAATGTGAAAAATCAGTATCAGAAATGTGTGTTCTTCCCAACGTAGGCAGCTTTCTAATTCTCTCTTAGGAAAACAGAATGAGTGATTTTGATCAGAAGCTGTTTAAAGCCCAAGTCCCAAAGCAAACATTTTAAACATTTTTATCACCAAATTGTCCCTGTAAACTCTTCTACCATGAACACTGGAAGATTTGGTACCATCAAAAAGACATGTAGAATTTTAGAGACAGAAAGATCTTGGTCCAAATGTCTAAATAGATGTTTCTCTTCTAGTTCATAACATGGAAGATGTAGCCCCCAAAGTGCAGGGACTGTGGCTTCTGTGACCCATGACCACTGTAGGATGCTGGCAGTAAGATCAATGCATTTGGGCAGCGGGAAGGTGGGAGAAGGTGAGGGAGAGAGAGGGAGGAGGGACGCAGAAGGACAGGATGGGGGAAACGAGGGAGGGAGGAGGCCGGAGGAGGGAAAGGAAAAGTATGTGTATATAGTAGGTAGTATATATACAGCAAATAGCTTTTACTATTAGGTTAGCTAATTAGACTGTCTCAGCAAACCGCTAATAAAGATATCAATATCCCATATTCAAAGTTTAGGAAGTGAAGCTCAAAGAATGTAATCCCGTATGTTTTTAGCACCTTGGAGAAAGGAGGCCTTGATGGGAGAGACAGAATCCCTCTGGAACCCTTTCACCCAAGGGTGGGAGGAGGGCAGAAAGGGCGTGTATGGTGGGCTCACCCTTCAACACTGCTGGCTCCCACTGACTTCCGACTATAAAGAAAAGGTCATGGTTATGCCCATGAGTCATTAAGACCTGGATCGATATTGACTGAAGTTAATTTCTTCCTTATTATCAAATATGACAAAAGAAAAGGTGATGGTAGGATTTGTAACATTTTCCTTTTTAGGAGTTCTGTTATCCCATTGGTGTCTCCTTAACCCTTTGTCAACCGCAGGACAAAGTCACTTACAGAAGCATAGTAAGAAATGGCTTAATACCTTTTTACCATTATACATTTATTACATTAACACCTTAATATCATTTTAGTGTAAAATGCTAAAAAGGAAGAAAACAGCACTTGAACCCAAAGCAGTGTTTGTATCCCAAGATGTGTTTTGCTTATTTTGACTTCAGCTCCTAAAACAATCAGGGTTTTGACTGATTGAGCTAATAACTGATTTCAGGAGAGGAGAAGAGACCCCTCAAATACATTGTGTCTGATTTGTAATTCAGTATCTCTTGCCTCAAGGCACACAAGTCTCTTTCAGAGTCTCAAATATAATATCCTGAGGCTTCATGCAGGCTTCTTTGGCACATCATTTAACTTCTGTGTATCTCTGTTTCCTCCACACTAAAATAAGAAAGCTGGACTGGTCTTTAAGGGGCCTACCATCTCCAGCCTTCTGGGCTTCTGTGATGGCCTAAAAGGTCCACGTATGGAGTGCTGCATTCACTCTTGATTTTTCTACCCAGTGCAATGGTATATACACAAATTTTCATCATCACTGTCCCAGTAACTTACACAGAGTATGTATTGTATAGTAAGAACCACACTTAATGTTATCTCTATTTCTCACTGTAATTCTTAGGATAAGTACTATCATCTCCAATACACTGATGAAAACACTGTGCTAGCCTGAGAGTTATTTAATATTGGCAATCAATTTGGGGCTGAGCACTATAGGATATTTTTGAAACTAATTGAAAAGTTTTTATTTGTTAGTTTGTTTTCTTCTTCTATTTTTTTTTTTTTTTTAGGATTACTTCCTTAAGACAGATTCATAAGAGAATCATTGTCTTTTGAAAGATAGGAAAGTGAACTCTTTTTTAAGGCAGCAGAATTCTCACTCCATCTATCAAGCAGTTCCTGAACTTATCTTCCTACAAACAGAATGAACCACTCCTCTCTTGGTATCCTTTTTGGACCCTGAACATATTTCTGTCACAGCACCGATATACCACTGATTGAATTTAATCATTACATGCCTGTCTCTCCGTACCAGATTCTACCTGTGAATCCCTAAGACAATCACTTTTATCTTTATTGGAAGAGTATTTTTTCATCTTTATTGTTCCATCAGTTCAACAGTGCCTGATATATAGGCGACACATAAACAATCTCGAGTGAATGAAATGGTGATAAACAGCTTTCACTGTATTGTGTAAATTTAACCTACAGGCATTCAAGTTCGTGGGCGGTTTTATCTTTTCTACTTCCATGTCACCTGGTGGGCTGGCAAAGAACATGCCCTCAAGCCCTCCTTTCCTAGGCCCACACTCCCTGTAAAAGGTTTCTGTTAAGTGCTCACCCTTTTAGTTTAGGAAATTCTGTCGATCCTACTTGATCTCAAGCCGTCTAACCCTGCTCTGATTTCCAAAGCTCTGGCTCATCCCTGTCCTATGTGTGCCTTCCTATCTACCTGCCCACTACTGGCAGCCAGTTAGATGGTTAACCATTGTTCTTTAGTTTCCGTTGACGAGATCATGAACATCAGAGAGGGGGATGCGCACCGTGATCTCTGTTTATACCATTATTTCTTGATCGATCAACATGAGCATTAGATTGTTCTTGACAATTCTGCTGAAGTAGGCCTATAATTTACTGCTTTCCCCTCCTGTTCCCTATACGCTTGTGGCAGTTTTTTGTGTCAGTTTGCCTGGAACATGGGAGATCCAGATATCTGATTAAATGTTATTTCTGGGTAGGTCCTATGGTGTTTCTGGAAGAGATTAGCATCTGAACTGGTAGAGTGAGTAAAGCAGACGGCCTTGCCCAGGGTGGGTGGGCATCGTCCAATTCGCTGAGGTCCTGAATAGAGTGAAACGGCAGAGGAAGGATGGATTCGCCCTCTGTGCCGGGCTGTTGAAATGCGACACCCACCCCGCCCTCAGTGCTACACGTTCTCAGGCCTTCCGGCTACACCCCTGGCCTTCCTAGGTGTCCAGTGTGCAGACAGGGGGGCTTCTCAGCCTCCTTACCTGTATGAGCCAATGCCTTATAACAAATCTCTTTCCACATATACAGATATATCCTGTGGGTTCTGTGTCTCTGGAAAACCCTGACTTAAAACACGTTTATTTTCTCCATTGGATACACCCAGACTTATTGTTTCTCTTTCTTAGTTTACACCCTCACTTTGTCAAGAACATCTTCAAGGGTGCAGGGGAGGAACATGTTCAATGTGCTGGTGCATCTGACTCTGTTGTTTTGTTGGATCGGTCATGTGGCTGAGCATTAGGTTCTAGACTGAAAACATTCTCTCTCATAATTCAAAGGCATTGATCCATTTTCTGTTAGCATTCACTGTTGCTGTTGAAAAATTTAATACCCATCTGGATGTCATCCATGTACAGGTGACCTGCCCCCCTACCCCCTCCAGTTCTGCTTCCACTGATGGAAACTCTATGGTATCTCGTGCAAACACCACACAGGTCTACCCAGGTGTGTGTAACCATTCTCTAAGCCTTCTTGCCATCCATTCAGCTCCTCCTTATAGGAACTTTGTGATTCTCTAGTGTCTTTGCACAAATGTCACTGTCTGAGTGAGGCCTCCTTGACTCCCCAACCAAAGTTGCAGACCTACCCCAACCATCAGCCTCTCTGTTCTCTACCTTCTATTTGTCCATAGAACACATCAATCTCTCAAATACTGAATAATTCACTTACTCTTTTTCCCTCTTCCACCATTAGAATGTAAGCCCCAAGAGGGCAAGAGTTTTAGCCTGTTTTTGCTCACTCTTATATGCTAGGAATTAGTTTCTGGCACCTAGCTGGTATTTAATATATACTTGTTAAATAGATCTTTGTTTTGTATTCAAGAATGAAGAAATAAAAGCCCCGTCTACATGTGTAGGGCTTGTCTACTGTCAGACTTCACTTTAGCTGTCATGGGGAGAACTGGCCATCACACCAGGAGGCACAGATGAGAGACTGGAGAAGAATTTACCCTGTGGTGCAGATACCAAGTTCTTTCCAGAGAGTTCCATCTGAAGACAATTGAGAGGCAAAATTTTATTTAGAGTTACGAGGGAATAATGTTAAAAATAAACTGTGTGTGGGGAGAATATGGAGAGAGAGAGAGAGTGGGAGAGAGAACGTGAGAGATCAAAAGTAACCCCACTTAAATGGATGGTAGGGTTATCGGTAATGATATTTTATCTTTGTAAATACAAAGATATCTTTCAATGTTTTTTTAAATTTATTGTAGAAATTAACAAAAATTTACAAATTAACAAAATGTTTTCAAAGTGTTTGTTGTCTAATGTGAACTGCTCGTGTAAATACCTATTCAGCACTTCCTCTTCTGGGTCTCCTCCTCAGCTTTCTTCATGTCCTTTTAACTTGTTAACAATTTGGAAATACCACTTTAATTTAGGCATAGGTTTATTTAGAAATCTTATATTTGATAGAGTTGTTAGCATTTCTGCTACCTAGGCAACAAAGTATGGTTCTGTTGCTAACATCTTTTCATTTTTAGTAAAGTGAAATCTTAAAATCTTTTAATAAACATGTAAAAATAAAAACCAAAATTAAATATATTCCTTCCTCTTACAGAAAAAAAAGGGTGGGAATAAGTACAAAGGGCTACATATGTATGACCATGTTTCTTGGAGAAAGTGAAACAAGTTTGGAGCGAGAGAGAAGGGTACATATTTCAAAAAACAAGAGACATCCTGAAATCCACTTCTAATTTTCAGAGTTTGATTAGTTCCCTGAAGAACATGCTGACTGATTAGACATACTGCATCTTAAATACACATAGACTCACATACATTATTTTTTTTATTATGGAAACAGTACATCTTATTATAGATTATATGCAAGTATTAAAAATGCAAATGAAGTTTCCAACTAAAACACCCTACCTAAATTCAAGAGATCACTTCTCTAGGATGCAGTTTATATTCTGCACTTTTACTTAAGCATTATATTGTGGACGTTTATCATATCATTAAAGTTCTTCAAAATGAGGATTTTTCTGCATCATTAATGTACCATAGTACATTGAACCATTCCAATAGCATTTTTTGTTTAATTTCTTTCCAGTCTTTGATGTTATAAACAGAATGTAAGGAACATGCCTGTGCAAAAAGTGTTATCCACATTTCTTTTTTACTTAAATTAAAATTCTGGAAGAATCCCTGGGTCAAATGACCAGAGGATTTCAGTCTCCTGAAAACACACAGCCAAATACCACTCCAGAAAGAGGGCAACACCTGACCCTCCCCAACACCCCCCCTTACCTGATCTCTCTAACCCTAAGTTGACAATTAAATGGGTTAAAGGGGATGTTAGATTTGTGAGATTAGTAGGAGAAAGTTGAGCTTTCCCCCATCTTTACCTACCACTTGTAATGCCTCCATAAATTGCCCATGTCTTCTTACCCATTTTTTCTGCAGACTTATACTTCCTAGACATTATACAACTCTAAGCACAAATGCTGCCAACTCTTCGCCTATTGTCAGTGGCAAACATTTTTCAAGACTTGTCATTTTAATGTTTTTCATATTTTCTCTTTAGTTGAAGAAACAACAGTTTTGATATCCAGGGTTGAAAACGTTATGTCATCAAATCAGGTGATCTTGTCCTCATTCAAAAAGTCCTTCTGAAAGTCGTTACTTTCTTCTGATATTTGTGCTGTTTTATTTGCTACATGCATTAGGTTATGTGGACATCACACTGTGTGTGACCTATAAGACAATGGAAGGATCCAGCTTGATACCTTCTATATTCCATTTATTGAGCAGTTTACCCCTTCTTTTCTTTGTAAGGTCACCTTTACAGTATCTCAAGCCATTGTACATAAGGTACTTTCTTTTTTGAAGGTTATTCCCTTTTATTGATCCATTCTTGTACCAGTACCAATTTTGCCTGAGGTTTTGCTGAATATCTTCTGATTGAACAACTTCACCCCTCTCCTCATTAGCTTTCCTTTTCCAGTTTCTTTAGCCCTTCTTATGTATTTGTTCTTCCAGCCAACTCCCAAGAAAAAATCCCATTGAAACTGTATTGGATTATATTAAGCCTAAAAATTAATGCGGGTAAACTTGGTATTTTTATAATAGCTCACACAGACACATACAGTTTGCCTTTTTAAGCCTTATTTTATGGTTCTTGGTATAGTTCTATGGTATTTTTCACAAAGGTCTGACACATTTCTTATTAAGGTTATATTTCTAGGTGTTTTATATTTCTGCTACTATTGTGAAAGATTTTTCCCTCATTATATTTTCTGATTGTGGCTGGTATGTTTGAAAGCCATTGATCTTTATGTTCATTCATCTTGCTCAACTCACTTCTAATTATTTTTTTAGCTGATTCTCTGGGGCTTTTCTCAGTATATGATCATATCATCTACAAATAATGATAACTCTGTTTCCTCTTTTTCAGTATCACACATCCTATTTCTGTTTTCTGCAGTGACCAAATCTTACAAAATAATATTAAACATTAGGAAGGATAGTAGACATCTTGTTTTGCTCCTGCTGTTAATAGAAATGTCACTATTGCTATTTTTGCAGTAAATAATGATATGAGCTGTAGGTGTAAAATATCCTTTAACATGTTAAGGAATTGTTCTTCTATTCATAGGTAACACAAAGTTTCTTCTCATTAGAAATGATTACAATACTTCATCAATGCCTTCCAAAATTTAATGATCATAGGCTTTTTCTTATTTGATCTGTCAATATGATATTATAACTATAGATTGCCTATTATTAAACCAAACTGATATTTTCTACTTGGTTGTGGTGGAATGAATATTCTTTTCAAATATTTTTTTCTTTCAGTTGGCCGTTAAATTATTTAGAATTTTTAAATATACTAGTTCTCTTCTTGTTATCCTATTTTTGTTAGGTTTTATTGTTGAAAATAATAACGGCAGTTGTGATAATATTGCAAGCTCATACCATGTCCCAAATACTGCATTTTGTCGTGCAATTCTTACAACAATTACAAATCAGATATATCATCATCTATAAGGAAGAGGGGTCCAGACAGGTTTTTAATTGAGGCTAAGATCATTCAGCTTGAGAGGAGAGCCAGTCTACAACCTGGGCTACATAGTTTTGGAGAGTTTAATATGAGTTGGGTGGCTTTCCATGCTCTGGAGTAGAATATATACAATAGAAAAAATCTGTTCCTTTAAAGAATGAAAAGACTAATACACAGATGTTTAGGAGGCAAAATGATGTGTGTGAAAGGGCATGAGCTTTGAAATCAGACAAATGCTGGTCAGAATTCCAGCTCTGTCCATTACTTAGTAGCAGTCCATAAATAGAAACTATGGCCATTATAAAAACATCTCATCCCAGTGCCTTCTTTGACATGCTCCATTTGTGCCTGAGTCTTTTTCTAAAAAATGCTTCCATAACACCCTGTGGTCCTAGGAAATCATGTATTTCATCTAGATAATGAAATGTATTATTTCACAGTCATATGTATTAATCTCTACTAGTCTTATTGTTATATTCCCCTTGTCTCATCTAGGTTTTCTAAATACTTGTCTGTTGTTTTTTTAAATAAACTTTTCATTTTAGAATAGTGTGGTCAGCTGAATAATGCCGCCCAAATACATCCATATCCTAAGCACCGGAAGTTGTGAATGTTATCTTATATGGTGACAGGTACTTTGCAGACATGATTAAAGATTTTATGATGGAGAGATTATTCTGGGTTATTCAAGTAGCCCTGTGAGACCACAGGGTCCTTACAGGATGGATGTAGGAAGGTCAGACAGAAGAGAAGGCGATGTGACAACAGAAGAGATTGGAGGCATGAGGCCACAAGCCCAAGCAGGCTGGCAGCTCCTCTGGACCCTCCAGAAGGAACCAGTCCTACCAGCACCTTGTTTTTAGCCCCAAATTCATTTTGGACTTCTGACCTCCAGACCTGCAAGAGAATAAATACGTGTTAAGTACATAAATCTGTGATAATTTGTTACAACAGCGACAGGAAGCCAACACAAGTAGTTTTAGATTAGCAGAAAATTTGCAAAGATGGCACAGAATTTACATGTGCCCCATATTCAGTTTCCCGATTGTTACTCTTCCATTTGTATGTATGTTGGTCACAATTAATGAACTCATATGAATACATTATTATTAATTAAAGTCCATCCTTTATTCAGATTTCATTAGTTTTTTACCTGACATCCTTTTCCTCTTAGAGGATCACACCCAGGATACCACATCACATTTAATTGTCGTGTCTCCTGAGGCCCCTCTTGCCTTTGACCATCCATGTTTTTGATGACCTTGGCAGTTTGAATAATACTGGTCAGGTATTTTTTAGAATGCCCCTCGATTGAGATTTCTCTGATGTTATCTTCATGGCCAGACTAGGAGCATGGGTTTGGGTGGTGAGAACCACAGAGATAAAGGGCCATTCTCATCACATCATATCAAGGCTACGTACTGTCAACATAATTGCACACTGTTTATATTGACCTTGATCATCTGGCTGAGGTCGTGTTTGTCAGTTTTTCCACTATGAAGTCACTGTTTCCCCTTCCTTTATCTAGTGACTTTCCAACAAGGAGCTTTTAAAAATGTTTTGTCAGTTACACCGTTTTCTTGATTTATAAATAATTAATGTTTGCTTTTATGTTAATTCCTTTTGTCATGCTTGTGGTCCTTTTAAAATTTGTTTTCTAACTTCTTGAGTTAAATCCTAGGTTTATTTATTTTTATTCTTTTAAAAAATGCATAAAGCATTTAAGGACACACGATCTCTGGTTGGCAAGGAGTTGCTTGTTTATTTGTTTAAGCATTTATTATTATTTTCCATGGGCTACTGGTAAAAGTGTATTTCCTGTAATTTCTGCCTTTTGGAACTATTTTATTTTGTTCTCTTACATATTTTGGTTTATTAGATGATACTTTCTGTACATTCTGCAATGCCATGAATAATTTGAACGAAGTTATGTTTTCTTTTTGAAAGGTATAAGCTAGATTCTAAATCTTGCAGTGGACAAGATTTATGTTGGTTATCATTAAATTCCCAACTTCTCTGACAGACCCTGATACACAGTAAGATTTTAGTAAACAATTACTGAGTAAATGGTAACAAAATATTGACACCCCAGTTATCAAGACCAAAAATGTCTCCAGGCATGCTCAACTCTTCCCTTGTGACAGAATCACCTCCAGAAATGGACCACTGCTCTAAGATGATATGATTGTCCACATAAAAAATCCAAGAGAATCTTCTCGAAAACTATCAGAACTAATACCTGAATTCAGCAAAGGTAGTTGGTAGATATAAAATCAATATTTAAAAAAGATTGCATTTCTATATAGCAGAAATAAATGTTTAGCGTAGTTTTAAATTAAATGTAATTTTAAATAAGTAACAATAATAGCAATAAAAATTATCAAGAATAAACCTAATAAAAGATGTGCAAAGACTTTACGAAGAAAATTATAAAAATGAAAGATAATAAAGGAGGCCTAAAAATAGAGAAATTTACCATAGTTCTACAGGAGACCCATTATCACTGAGATATCATTTCTTCCCAAATTGATCTATAAATGCAATGCAATTCCAATCAAAACCCCGTAGGAAGTTTTTGTGGGATTTGATAAACTGAATCTAAAAATTACCTTGAGGAACGTGGAAAAAGGATAGTTAAGCCACTTCTGTGGAAGAATTATTTGGGAGCCTTGCTATATCATACATCAGATTTTGCTCTGAAGCTGTCATAATCAAGAATGTAGGCAGAGACAGGCAAACAGACCAGGAAACAGAGTAGATATTTCATTCGTAGATACGTATATGGAAACGTCACGTATGACAGAGGAAGCTTTCCAAACCTGTTTCTTCTCACTGCAGGGTAAGCTCCAGGAGGGCAGGGATTGATCTTTTCTTTCAGTGACATCTAAATGTCACCTTGGATAATTACTGTTCATTTATAATTCGTCCACATAAATAATTTGCTTTTGTGTTTGAGGGTTTGTGGCTTCTTTTCTCAGGTATTCCCCTAGCATGGTGGGAATCCTGAAGAACAAAGTGGCCGCATTGAGTTCTCCTCTGCTGCTTTCCGGCTGAGTAGACTGGGATCTCCTGATCGCAGGAGGGGTGGTACGCAGTGCTCCTGAGGGGCGGCTGCCCCCACGTGTGGGTCCTTCAGCCAAGCTGGATAAGCAAGGCCCGCATGGGATCTGGGGCCTGCGCCAGGGGGAGCCCATGAATGGGCCCTTCACTTCGCACAGA
Source organism: Manis javanica (assembly GCF_040802235.1). Taxonomy (NCBI): domain Eukaryota; kingdom Metazoa; phylum Chordata; class Mammalia; order Pholidota; family Manidae; genus Manis; species Manis javanica. The sequence goes on from NC_133166.1 coordinate 92,091,457, forward strand.
GGAAGAACATTCACAGTCACCAGAGGTACCCCGAACCTGGGCTCATCTCTCGTAGGTAGGTGTCAAAATGAGTTAACCTAAGAAAACTCAGTGATATTAGGTAGCTCAGGGCAAATCCATTACCCCTCCTGGAAAGCCAAGTAAATCGGCATGCCTTTCAGACATTATTCATTTACTCACCACGAAATTGTGAATTCTTATTACTTGCACTACCGAATCATTAATATTTCTGAATCCAAGAGTTATCTTTTCTATAACAGGATCTGAGCACCTCCGCCAGCTGTTTTATCAGGCTAAATATCTGAATTGGTAAAGAGTGGCACGGTGATTTGCCAAAGTCTTGAAATAGCTCTCTAAGCTTTTCCAGTTGAGTACAAACATCTAGTATTCAAGGTCCTCCTTCATCTCGACCCGCAGGGCACGGCAGGCATTTTCCCGCTGCAGCTGCTGCACCTTCCCCTGAAGGCAAACAGGCTAGCCTGCTCCTGGCTCCGGCTCTGTGCTTCTGCTCTCGCTGCTCTCGACCCGGGACACCCTCCACGTCCTCTGTGCACGTCCAGGTCCCACCTCCCTTCCGGGCCCAGCCGCTCGGGCTGTGTGGGCCCCACTGACTGCAGGACACTGTGATGGCCCTGCCTCGGGGTGAGGAGGCTGGTGGCCCCTCCCACACATCCCATCTGGTACTGGGTTAGTCTGAAGACAATAAATAGGATGAATGTCAGATCAGAACCCTCTTCATTTTATAGTCTAAAAACTAATATATGGAAGGATCGATTGACTTGTGTTGGGCAACAACATGGTGCACTGGAAATAGGTTGTGCTTGGATAGAGTGACGCACTTGGTTCTCTAAAGTTAGAAACATCTGAGCGTGCATCCTGGTCTGGTAACTTACTAGCCGGGTGACCTCAGGCAAGTGACTTCACCTTCCTGAACCGCTTTTCCTTACTTAGAAATTGGGAGGGATAATATCTTCTTTGCAAGATTGCTATGAGTTAAAGTATATAAAATGTCTGACGTACTAAATTTGACTGTAGGCTTTCTGTTCTTCCTTAATTTGAATCTTGAAGGTAGGGTCTATGTGGTCTCAGCCTCCTATATATAACCCAGTACAGAGCATACTGTGGGAGCTTCAGAAATACATTTTTAACTTAAAAAAGGTTATTTTCTGAAAGGACAACATTCAAATAAATACACAATGAATTTGAATCTACTCCCTTGTTCTTTTCATTCTTACTGTTCTATTATGTTCTTATCTTTTACATATATTCCCATATGTGACAAAATATCATGTAAACAAATAAAATGTTAGTAATGAATGACATTTCTAGCCTATAAGAGTGTAGTGTTCCTAACAAGATTTAGAGAATCATGTAGTTTCAATCCATGGAAAATAATTAAGCTACTCCCAATGTTAATTTATATTTTAGTATAAAACCCAGATATGAGAACTGAAAAGATTTCCAGAATCATGCCAGCAGGTAGCTTCTAAGTTTACTCTGGCACAATACCATGTACAGGGTGAGAAAAAGTTCATGATTTCCCATTGTATGAAGTCACATGTACAAAGTCCTTTTGTCCGAGTGGCCTTGTCATGTGACACCACTCAATATTTTTCACTTGGCCTTCCAATCACATCCAAAGTGTCATACCGCTAGAAGCAGTTTGATGCATGAATAATAGGAGCTTGAAGACAGGCCAGTAAGAATTGTACTGTGGCTCGTGAACCAAATGCAGACATCCCTAAATTTGCTTAGAACATGTGCAAGGTGAGGAAAATTAAAGCACTGGCCAGGTTATGGGAGGACAAAGAGTGAACGAGTTTATTTTGTTTGAGAGCAGAGTTGGGATGAGTAGAGTTCGTAGCTTTTGGGACCTGTTCATTTTACCAAAAAGAAGCAAAACAAACATTACTTATAAGAGTAGAAGGCAAAAGAACTGGGATTTAATTTCTCACATGGCATGAATAAAAACATGCAATGTTTTCCCTGTTTTGAAAAATAATCAAAGGGTTATTTGGCTGGAATATTATTTTTAAATTTCTGCCTTAAGCTACTCATTTTTACCTTCTTAAGCAGTCTTTGCCTCTTATACCAGACCCATTACCCTATAGCTGTTTAATCACACGCACCCACAAAGGCTGTGTCTGCTTGTTTTATTCTGCAGATTCTCAATCAGCCCTCATGAATGCGTGTTGTGACACCATTTGTCAGCAATGCTGGGTGTGCTGTCCAAGCTCCTCCCTTCCTCCGCAACAAATCTTCATTAGACTTCAGCTTTTCAGCCATTTAAACCCTTACTACACATTTTAGAATAGTATCTAGCTCATCTGTTTGCCAAAACTCAATAGTAACTTTCTCAACAAAAGATACAATTGTTGTGATACATCTCTACATTTGTATGTGTTAAAACAATATTCTTTTAAGGACACTATTAACATGCATTTATGTAATTGTTGGGCTGGGGGAGTGTTATTTTCTTTGAGGATTTCTGGAGAAGGGGCCATGTGTCAAGTCTTTATGACACTCTCTAGTAGAAATAAATGAGATAAAAAGAAGTTGTAAGCAGATGAGGTATTCTACTAGCAGTGTTAATCGTTAAATATGGAAATGATTTCTGGAGGCCCTGATGAAATCTGTCCTTTTTCACTGCTTTCCTGGCTAATAGTGTGAATAGATCTAAGGCTATTGAAAGAGCTGAACAGAGAAAACATAACACAGGTCTTCCACAAATCTCTAGAAGAGCTCCCAACATTCTTAATCCTCTAGCTCTTTGCCATTACGCAGGAGGTCTTAGGGAACCCAAGTCCTCATTTCATGGTGCACTTGTGTAAATATTGGTCTCACTTGATTTAAAAATAATGACACTGGAATTTCAAAAAAGAGTGGTGATCTGGATAGGGAAAGTGATGTTTTTTGAAGCTGCACATAGAGTACTATGAAAACAGCAATTGGTCATTTCAAAGAATAATGTTTAAGAGGTTTATGGAGATTATGGGAGGACGGGAGACCCTGTTATCTCCCACACTCACATACACTAGCTTTTATTTCTCTTTGTATATTTCTTTGATAATAAGCCTCCCACATCCTTGAAAATCAGTCAGACTGAAGAAACTGGCACCACACTTTGAAGAACAGGTCATCATCTATTAATGAAAGGTAGATTCTAGGAATCATGTATTTTTCTAGAGTTCTGCTTTGTCTAATTTTTTTTAGTGACTTTTTTTCCCTCCATAGATTCACCATGTGGAGCTAAGATCAAGGTGATGCTTTCGATATTTGATATTTGAATCTAATAATATGAGTTTTCATTGCCCACTATAGTTTACAATATGCTTTCTTTTATATAATGTTTCTCAAACTGAGATAATCAGACATGTGACAAGGGGTATATAAGATCAAAAAATAAAAGTACCAATTTATTGTTCCTACTGGTGGGACATTTAAAATGTTATTCTGTATTAAAACAAACACACATCTATTATTCAATATAATGCATAATTCACATGAATTTCTCAGATAAAACATGGCACTTCAAAGAAATGTCGCACCTAAAATTTGCAGCTATGAGCTGTGCCTGTAGTCTGCTAGGAGCATTAAGGGTGTTTGGTGGAAATTTAAGTAGCAGAGGCAAGCATTTTTCTTTTTTTATTTTCTCAGCAAGATGTCAGTAGATAAAATGTTTATCTCTTTAGAAAACAGAAAATGAATGCTTGGGAGGCTAGACAATTCTCCAAGTCATGTCGCCACTTTCTACCCAACAAGGGCCCTCTCTGGCTGCTTCGCCTTGAGTCAGACCATAGTCTACAATGGTTTCTTTGGCGTAGTAGCTGAAAAACAGCCTTCCAAAGATGTCCACCTCCAAATCCCCAGAACCTATGAATGTTATCTTAGATGGCAAAAGGGATTTTGTGGATGTGATAAGTTAGAGACTTTGAGATAGGAAAATTACCCCAAATGGTCCATGTGAGCCTAAGGTAACCACAGGGTCCTTATAAGAGGGAGGGAGGAGGATCAGAGTCAGAGAGAGATGAAGAATGGAAACACATCAGGGAGAAGAAAGGAGGCCACATTGCTGGCTTCAAAATACAGGAGGGGGCCGCAAGTCTACAATGCTGACAATCTCTAGAAGCTAAAGACAACAGAGTCAAGAAAATGAATTCTCCCCAGAGCCTCCAGAAAGGAACACAACCTTAGCAGCTTGATTTTAGCCCAGTGTGACCCATTTGGACTTCAGATCTTCAGAGAATGAATTGCTATTGGTTTAAGCCATTAAGTTTGTGGTAATTTGTTACAACAGCAATAGGAAATGAGTATTTTTGATAAGGCTCTGCAAGTCTCCCAATTTTTCTCTCATCCTTACGTCTGTTATTAATGGTATCACCTATGTTTTATTTTAATAATTTTGATTTATCACAGTGCTATATAAACGTTGTTTTTAGTGCTATTAAGAGTTCCATGAATTTTTAGTCCCATTATAAGACAAATGGATAAGTACAGGCAAGGATATAGAGAAGTTAGAACCCCTGTACATTGCTGGTTGGAGTGTCAAATGGTGCAGCCACTGCAGAAAAGGGTTTGCTGGGTTGTAAGTTAAATATGGGATAATGAAATGACCCAGGAATTCCACTCCTGGGCATATGCCCAAAAGAACTGAAAACAGGTGTTTGAACAAAAACTTGTACACAAATGTTCATACCAGCATTATTTACAATACCTAAAAGGTAGAAACAGTCCAAATGTCCATCAACTGATGAATGAATAAACAAAATATGGTAAATCCACACAATGAAATATTACTGAGTCATAAAATGAAACGAAGTACTAACATATGCTACAAGGCAGATGAACCTTGAAAACAGGCTACGTGAAAGAAGCCACTTACAAATGGCCATATATTGTTCAAATCCATTAATAAAAAATATCCAGAGTCAGTAAACCTGTAGAGACAGAAAGCAGATTGGTGATTGCCAGGGGCTAGTAAGAGTGAGGAATAAGGAATGACTACTTAATGGGTACAAGGTTTTCTTTTGGATTGATGAAAAATTCTGGGAATGAGATAGTGTTGATGGCTGTACAATGGTGTGAATGTACTAAATGTTGTTAATGGTATGTTTTATGTTAAATGGCTTTTACCACCACCACAACAGAAAACATTTTAGAGACAAATGGAACTAAACATTTTTAAAGTCAAAGTGTAATAAATTTCAGACCCCTGCCCCAAAGTGTAATAACATATAACATATCGGAGCCCTGCTCCACTGATCCCTAACTCCCCGCTTTGCAGTCCAGGGGCTTCCAGTTAGAATGATTCTGAGTTTTGGGTAATTCAGTATTTGGATATTTGCTGCATATTTCCAAATGCCAAGTTTATAGTGCACTGTCATTTATTGATTTATAAATGCTGACATTATTCATTGACTTCCAATAGAGTTTAGCTCTATTTTCAGCAATTAATTTTTTTAATATCCAAGCGCTCTTTCTTGTGCTCTGACTTGAGTTTTCGCAGTATACTCTTCTTTTAAACTGATGCCCTTTCTTCTGTCTCTGAGAATGTGTAATTATTTTAAACTTTATTCTGGTCCCTGCCTTGCCTGTTTCATCAAGTTCTTTCTTCTGGTTTGTGTTCTTCTCTGTCCTTCATGTGGAAGACTTTCCTCAAATGCCTATGATCCTTGACGGATCGATGCACTAACAAGTTGGCTGGCAGTTCACATCATTCAGAGTAATAGTGCCAGTTGGAAATTTTATAAGGGAAATCCATGTGCTAGTATCATAAAATCTTTTCTCTGCAAACACGTGGTCGAAATTCTTTACATTCCAGCCTGGTTTGTATCCCTGTATGTGGAAGGAGCGGGGTTAATACACCTGGCTGCTGGCCCTCCGGGTGTTCCACCATTAATTATTTCCTTTGCCCTCCACTGTGCACCACTCTGGTTCAGTTTCTCCCGGTAATAAACTACTGGTCTCCTGCAGTCACCTGGCTGCTCCCAAACCAGAGAAGTGTGGAAGTTCAACAGAATTTCTACCAGTCCGCTATTTCCAGCCTGGGGCTTTACCACGCCTACCACAGCCTGTGCCTCTCAGCCTTCCCCTTCCCAGAGGTCTGCCAGGCAAAGAGTGCATTTCTCAGGGGCATTCCCTCTGCCAGGACTGAGGTCAACCCTGTATTGTCTCCTTTGTCCTCTATCTACTAACAGTTTGCTGGCTTTTTTTTTTCGCTCACATTCTTATTTCTTTACTTCGTTGGGATTCCCATGGGGAGTATAATGACTTTGTGTATTTAATTATACCACATTCACTGGAAATCAGATTGGTTTGCTTTAGGTGGAATACACAGCATTCTCACTTATTCTGTCCTATATATTCCTCACAAAATCTCTATAAAGATGCCTGATACTATTGTCTAAAATTTCACAGTGAGGGAAATAGAATTTCATAAAGGAAGCCTACTTGCCCAGCACCACACAGCTAGTTACGTGGAGAAGCCAGAATTTGAATGTAAGTCAACTGAACTTTAAAGACCTTTGCTAGTACTGCTAGGATTAATAATAATAATAATAATGGCAATCAAACCTAATACTTACATAACACTTACTCTGTATGGTATGCAGAATAATGTCCCTCAGAGATGCCCATGTCCTAAGCCCTGGAACCTATGACTATGTTATGGTACATGGTGAAGAAGAGTTAAGTTCGCAGATGGAATTAAGTGTGCTAATCAGCTAATCAGCCAGGGAGATTATCATGGATTATTTGGGTATTTCCTTAAACGTGGAAGAGGGAGGTAGACAAAGGAAAAGATTCAAAAGGAAATGTGGTTACAGCAGAGAGACACAGAAAGGTGTTTTGACAATGGAGGAAGGAGGCCCAGGAGCCGAGAAATGGGAATGCCCTCTGGAAGCTAGGGTAGGCAAGGAGACAGGTCCCCCATCCAGAGACTCCAGAAAAGAACCCAGCCTGTTCACAAATCAGTTTCACCCCAGTGGCACCTGTGACAAACATCTGACCTACGGAACTGTAAGACAGTAAATCTGTGTTGTTTATGCCACTAAATTTCTGGAAATTTGTTACAGTTGCAATAGTAAACTAATACGCTACATGCTAGGAATTGTTCTAGCTGCTTATAAATACATTAACTTATTTAATCCTTATAAACATGCTATGAGGTATATACAATTATCTCATTTTCTGATGAGCAAACTGAGGCATGGAAAACAAAAACATCCAAAATATTTGAGCAGACCCTTTACAGAAGATGATATAAAAGCCAATGGGCAAATGAAAGATCCTCAGCATCAGTGGTCATCAGGGAGATGTAACTTAAAATAATAATGATGTACCTACAAATGCATGAGAATGGCTAAACTTAAAAAGACAATATTAAGTGTTATCAAGGCTGTTGAGCAACTGGTGCTCTCATATATTATTGGTATGAGGTGTAATATGATAAAAATCACTATGAAAACATTTTCACAGTTTCTTTCAAAATAAACATATGCTTATTGTGATACCCAGCATTGCATTCCTACTCCTCGATATTTACCAAAGAGAAATAAAAATATACGTCTACACAAAGACTTATACACAAAAGTTTCTAGCAGCTTTTATTGTAATAGCCTATGCTGGAAATAACTCAAAAGTCTATCAACAGATAAATGGACAAATTTTAACATACCCATATAATGGAATACTTCTGTACAAAAAAGAGGAATAGTGAAACATGAAAAAAAATGGATGAATCTCAAAAGAGTACATACTGTATGATTCCATTTACATAAATCTAGAAGAGGAAAATCTAGTCTACACTGATAGAAAAGCAGATCATAGGTTGCTTGGGTCGGAGGTTTCTAGATTAACTGGAAAGGAGTGCAAAAGAGCATTTTAGGGTGATGGAAATGTTCTTTATCTCTTCATCCAACAAGAGGGGGAGTGTGGAGCTCAGCTTTCCTTCCTGTGCATTTGGGCTGGCCAGAGAACACTTTGACCAATTAACTTAAGCAGAAATGGCATGCTTCCATTTCTGGGATAGCCTTTAAGAAGCTGGTTGCTTCTACATTGGACTCTTGGTCTCTGCAATGACTTTATAAAAGTCAAACTACACTGTTTAAAAGACTGCATTGGGAGGCCCTGAGACATCACAGAGTAGGAAAAAGGACGTTTTCTCCTCTTTATCCTGTACTGGTTGTATACAGGTACATAGACCTGTCAAAATTCCTAGAAATGAACACTTAAAATGAATACATTTCACTGCATGTAAATTACATCTCAATAAAACTGTCATAAAATTTTTTACAAAGTCAGACAGCTCAAGTCATAAGGCTTGTATTTGAAACCTGACAGTCCAGCTCCAGAATCTGTCCTCTCACCACTGGATGGTGCTGCCTTTCAGTGCGACTTGGGCACTATAACTATAAATCATCACCTCTAATGATGTGAGTTATAATTCTTTGACACACCTCCTAACAAGAGGTAGAACTTAGCTCTCCTTCCTGTGCATTTGGGCTGGCCTGAAACCTCTGTGCCCAATAGAGTAAAGCAGAAATGCTACTCTTCCAGTTTTGGGGTAGCCTTTAAGAGGCTGGCAGCTTCTATGTTGGTCTCTTAGTCTGTGATGGCTTATAAAGTCAAATTACACTACCTGAGAGACCACATGGAGAGGCCCTGAGATGTCAAGGAGTAGGAGAGGGGTCCCACTGAACCAGCTTCCTGCCGTTCTCCAAAAGACCAAGTATGTAAGTAAAAATGTCTTGGCCCCTCCAGCAGATGGCCACTGGATGAGCACTGAATGCCCTCACAACATCTTGCGATGCAGTAGACCTGCCCAGCTGAGCCCTGCCTAAACTCCTAAACTCCTGACTCATAAAAGCTTGAGATATAAGAAGAAGGTTGCCTTAAAACACTGGTCTTGGGGTAGTTTGTTACGCAGCTGTGTTTAACTGGAAAATTGATCAAAGGGCATCCCCATTTCTGTTGCTGCTGGGATTTTTCAATGCTTTATGGAAGCATTTCTCTCTGGTATTCCAGGTATGATACTGTAACTATACCACTGGTGGGCATAATAAAAGATGAATAGCTGAATGAATTATGGAGGCCCATCATCACTTGTTACATCAAGTCTATAAATAAAGAGAAATGTGAAATCAGAACCACCAGGGTCCCCTGCTCAGCTACTGCATCTGGGCTGCTGATCCATAGTATACCTCATCCCAAAACTAAACAAACTCCAAGTTTTTATGTAGTAATGATATTGACATAGTTCTTCTATGAAAGGTCACATTTTCTGAAACATTGAATCATCTACTGGATACAGATAAGCCACTGGATGCATTGGAATGAAGATATTTTCTGAAATGTTGGACAGTGTCTGACTTCAGCATCTGTGTTAATGCAGTGTGATACTGCTGCTTCACTTCCCGGCCCTGGAACTGTGCTTAGTTACAAAATGCCAGCTGTCCTGAAGCTCTAATTGCTTACTCCTCAAGAACAGTCAACATGCAAAACAGAACAATGCACAGACTGGCCAAGAAGCCCGTAACAATACTGCAGATTTAAGAGTTGTCAGGACAATCCCAATGTCTTTCAGATCTGAATGCCTCTGTTTGTTATCACTTCTAAGTAGATTCTCATAGAATCAAAGTTCTCTGTGTATTTGCTTGGTTTGTGTGGGTCTGTGTGTGTGTGTGTTTATGACAACCCAAACTGTTTATCTATGGCCTGTAAAAACAATATCAAATGCTAATACTTAAATGATCTGCCAGTACAATCTGTAATGGCAGGTCACGTCATTCGCTGCATAAAAGCCCCTAATAGCCACTTACTGAAAACTGTTTACAATGGCCTAAAAATTCTGACCTTATCTCCCCACTGCCAGCCTCTGTGACCTGATGTTTTCTTTTCCTTCACTATTCTCCAGGCACAAAGGCTTTTATTAAGCACTTATTGTGTGCCAGTCTCTGTGCCAAGTTCCTTAGATGCATTATCTGATTTAATATTCATAGCAGCCCTAGAAAGAGATAATACCATTGCTGTGTTATAGATAAATAAATTAAGACTCATAAATTACATGACTTGGCCAGGATGACATAAAAACTGAGTGCTGGAGCCAGATATTTAGCTTTCGTTATACTGATTCAACTCCCAGAGGTGTATCTTCCCTGAAGCACACATCATATATCCATATTCCCAAATGTATTACATGTTATGTATCCAAATGCCTCATTGACATCTCCACTTGGCATCTCTAAGAGGCATCTCAACCTTCACATGCTAAATAATCCAGTCAGATGTTGTGACTTCTTCTCTGTCCCCCATCTACCCAATCTCAGGCAATGGCACCACCACTCACTGAAGACAAAAGCTCAGATATCACTTTCATTTCTCTTCTTTCCTCAACACCGGTATTCAGTTTCTCAGCAGCTCCTGTCTGCTTTCTCTCCAAAATATAACGTGAATATGCCCACTTCCCTCATCTCCACTGCTGCTGGCCTGATCCGAGCTGTGGTCAGTCTCCCAGCTGAGCCAGGAGTCTCCTCACTGGCCTGCCTGCTTCCTCCCAGCCGGTCCTCAGTGGCCGTGATGTTCTTTAGGAAGAGTTACCACTCACTCCTTAGAACCCGCCGGTGATTTCCTCCCACTACACTTAGAATGACAGCCAATGTCCCGACCGCAGCCTGCAAAAGTATGCTTGACCCGGCATCCCTGACAGTTTTCACTGTTATTTTCTATTTTTACGTCACTGCTGTTGTTCGGGAAGGGGAACTCCAAAGCAGAGGGTTGTGTTGACCCTACTCCTGAGGTCAGGGTGCATTACCGTCTTCGATCCACATACGATCTGCAACTTGTTTGTAAGTTGATTGGTTTATTGCTTTTAACTGCCCACCTGCAGGTCTTCTCCCTAATATAAGTAACCCTTCTAATGTGTTTTGTTTGTGTGTGTTATTATAAATTGTGTATTGATGGTTTACATACATGTATTTTTGATTCATGTAGATGATACCATGGAATAGGTCACATTCTGTTTCTTTCTAAATGAAAGTGATACCTGTTTTTTTCCGCTCTGTATCATGTCTTAAAGATCTGTCTGTGCCGCGTGCTGCGTGCTGCCTCTCTGTCCATGTTTTCTAACTGCTGTGTCGGACTCTGGTGCATTCACCACCTTTAGCCTGCCCATCGCCTGAGAGATGGACCCCACGGTTATATGGGCTCCTGCTCCCACCAGCACAAATTATAACTATCCCATTATCCAGGATTTGTGTGAGAATCACTTTGCAGTATATGTCAGGGTGGAATTGCTGGGTAATCTTGTATATTTAATTTGAAAATATACTGCCAAATTGCTCTCCAGAATGCCCACAGCCTATGTTTCCCCAGACAATGCATAATGGGGCTGATATCTCCCCCCACCCATGTCCCTGCCAACATTAGACATTATCCAGCTTCCTGAATTTTGTCACTCAAATAGCTGGAAAGTTTATGAAACCAAATGAAGCTGAGCATCTTTGACATGCCTTTCAGGTTTCTTTTCAGTAAATTGCCTGCTCATGGCCTGTGCCTATTTTCTCCACTAAGATTGTTGGTTTTTCTTGCTGATTTTGGAAGAGCACCTTCCAAATGCTGTTGGGTATAGCTAGACAGTGAAAATATTTTCTCCAAGCTGTCATCTGTCTGTTCACTTTATCAGTGTCATTCCTTATTGAATAGCAATTCTTTACTTTGATAAAGCTGCATTGATTTGTGTAAATGATAACATGGAATAGGTCCCTTTTTTTCCTTTATGGTTTGACCTGGCATCCCTGACAGTTTTCACTGTTATTTTCTATTTTTATGTCACTGCTGTTGTTCGGGAAGGGGAACTCTTTTTTTTCCTTTATGGTTTTGCTTCTGAATTTTTTTAAGGCAGTACTTTCTCACTACCAAGTAGCAAATATAAGGGCTTTTCGTTTTTTCCTTCCAATGCTCGCATCTCCTTTCTCCCTTTTCTTATAGTTATGTTAAAGGTTATGTTACAAGGTAGCCATGACAGTGAGTGTCCTTTTCTTGTTCTAGATCTTGAAGGGACTGGGTCTTGAGTTTTCCCATAAGTATAGTTTTTGTTGTGGGTCTCCAGTTCAAGAGTCACTTCAGCTACTGGTTTCCTAATAGGCTTACCATAAATAGGTCCTGACTTATTTGTTTTATCAAATATTTTTCTGCATCAATTGAGGTTAATATTTTAGTAAGTATTTAATAAACATTTAAATAATATTTTATGTTAGTTTACTAATGTGGAGAATTCCATCAATAGATTTTCTGATGTTTAATTAAACTTTTTATATATTAAATTCATTCCCAGTGATAAAAAAAATCATTAATCTTTCATTTAGGATTTTTGTATCTATGATCATATTTGAAACAGAGCTATCATTTTCTATTGTGCATTTTTTGTGGGTGTTATCCCTATCTACTTATGAAGTCAGGATTACACTAGCCTCACAGAATGATCTGGGCAATTAATTTCCTATGTTCGGTAAGTACTTGTATAGGATAGAAGTTGACTATTCCCTGAAATGTTAGTTAGTTACATTAATGTATAAAACCATCTGTGTCCAAGATTTGAGGGTATGGCTTGTCTTTTAGATACCATTTCAGCTAGTAATTATTTGTATTTCCTGATTATTTAAGTTCACCATTTTTCCTTGTTCCAATTTTGATATCTGGTAATTTCTTTACATTTCTCTATTGCATATAAGTTTTCAAGTGTTATACTCTTTATTTTTTAAAATCTTTGTTGAGACTGACATTATTTCTGCTTCTTAATTTTGTTTTCTATTGCATTCTCTTTTATCAAATAATATATTATTGAAGTGTATCATACACACAGGAAAGTATATCTCATAAGTGTATAACTCTATGAATTTTTGTGAGGTACATAGCTAGGAATAGACATGGTGGATCAAGCATACCTATGCACACAGAAACACATACAAAAATTATCACAGCAACATTAGAATTGCCAAAAGTGAAAATAACCTAGAGATTAATCAACAAAGGATAAAGAACATTAGTATGTTCATACCATGGAATGCTATACAGCAATCAAAGAGGATAAGCTACTACTACACAACAAAAACATGGAAAAAATGCACAGACATAATGGGCCAAAGAAACAGACACAAAGGAGTACATACTACATGACCCCATTGTATAAAATCCACAAAAAGCAAAACAAAATTATGATGATGGAAATCAGAATGATGGTTAACTTTAGGGGTAGCAGACACCAGGAAGGTTAAGAGGAAAGGTTCTGGGGTGCTGGTGATATCATATATCTTGACCTGGGTAGTGGTTACAGAGATGCATTCACTGTGTAGAAGTTCAGTAAACTGTATGTACTTAGGATTTGTGGACTTTTCTATGTGTATAACATACTTCAATAAAATATTTACAGAACACAACAGCACCCATTCCAGTGGCATAACTAAAAGTCTGAGAAGCATCTCACATATGGCAAAAACATGTCAAATACAGTGATTTCAAGAGATGGAAAATAAAGACACTGCTAGAGTTATAAAACAAATACAAACAAATAAGCAAAAGGAGTGGCAATTTTTAAATTAGGCAATGTGGAAATTAAAGTACGGAGCACTGTGACATAATCTGATGATTTAGAAAGCACAATATTTATGAAGAAGTTATAATAGTCATGTTGCTTGCACCAAATAGCAAAGGAGCTAAGTACATAAAGTATACTTATTAGAACTTATTTAAAATGCAATCAGGGTGAGAGATACCCATACATTTTCAGAATCAGGGAATCTGTTACTAAATAAAAATAAGGACAAGGAGAGAATAAATAGTACATCAAAAAATCCAAATTAATACATTTTTAGGATAATTTTAGAATGATTATTTTATAATAATTAAAAAAAATTTTTTAGTGGAAAAGATTCAATTTTAGTAAACTATAAAATATTTACAGAAATCAATAATATACATGTCCAGAAAGAAAATTATAAACTAAGGTTATAAATAACCTAATAAAATTAGAACAAATAATAAAATGTTGACCAAAAGTAAAAAACTTAACTCCTTGTAAGTTAAGAAACATTTCTGAATAGCCATGAGATAAGATCTCAAAGCTACAATTAAAACTCTATAGAAAGTAATGAAAAGGAGAATACTTCATACTTGAACCTACAGCACCCAACCAAAGATGTACTCCAAGCTTGAAAAAAATAGTCATAGTGCCTTTATTATTTTAAGTAAGAAAGAAAAACAATGAAGAAACTTGGTTATCTACCCAGGGAATTAGAAAAAGAATAGGAAAACTTCCTCATTTTTTTGCTATTTAGGAAGATAGAATTTTTATAGAGATAAAAATTAAACCTAATCAAATGAGAAACAAAATCTGGTAGAACAATAAATGAATCCAAATGCTGGTATTTCAAAAGAACAAATAAAATACATAGCATATTGCAAACTTGCTTAAGGAAATAGGAAAGTAAAAATATAAAAAATTAGGAATGAGAAAAAAAGACAAAACTACACTGTGGGAGATTTTTTAAAATTATAAAATGAAATTACAACTTTGTAGCAACAAATTTGTGAATCTAGAGGAAATGGACAATTTCTCAGTAAAACAAGACATGATCAAAATTAACCAAAGATGACAAGAAAAACTTTGAATAGACCAGTTGCCACAGAAGACACTGGAAAGGTCAAAAAGATCTTTCACTAAAAATACTACCTACTGGTTTCATAGCTGAAATCCTCCTAACCTTTAAAGAACAGCAAGTTCTATGTTATTTAAGTGATTCTAGGCCACAGAAAAAAAACATAGACTTTCCTGATTCATTTTACAAAGGCTGAACAACTTTACTACCAAAACTTTGTAAAGAAGCTGCAAAAACAAGTAACTGTAATCTCACTTATGTACATAAGGCAAAATTATTTTTAAAAAGTAAATCGTATCTAACAGTGTAACAAAAGAATAAAACAGCATGAATGACTAGGATTTATTCAAACAATGCAAAGGTGGTTGTATATTAGGAAGTCTATTCAAGTAATTCATTAGAGCAACATGGGCAAAATGTAATCATAACAAAGATGCTAAAAAGGCATTTAAAAAACACAACAATCATTGCTATGACATTCCAGGTAGGGGATGGGACTTCCAGAAAGGCTGAATGAAATCTCAACAAATACTGTCCCCAAAAAGCAATAATAAAACTGTACAAAATTGTCAAAAACAATCATTTCAAATTCTAGAAATTAATCAAAGCTTACAACAAACTGAAAAGCATTTACTTCTGGTTGCATTCCTTGTTCTGAAATCTCTTTTGTCTGCTAGTAATACAGCCACTTCGACATCCTTTAGATCAGTGCTTTGATGCTTATACTTCTAACCTATTCATTGTCTTTATTTATAAGGTGGATTTCTCCTAGAAACCTTTTATGTCATTTAAATGTAATGCAAATGTAATATAAGGTTTAAACATACATTTTGCTTTGTTTTCTACTTTCCCATCTATCTTTTGCTACTCTTTTCCCCTTTTTCCTGGTAGCCTACTGCTGACCAGAATACTTACAAATAACATAAAATCTATTAACACATATTTTTTACATTATATGCATTATATGTTGTGTTCTTAAAGTAAACTAGAGAAAAGAAAATATTTTTTCAAATTGTCACAGATCTCCCCCAAATTTTCCAATGTATTTACTAAAAATAAATTTGCTTGTAAGTGGATCTGCACAGTTCAAACTCGTGTTGTTCAAGGGTCAACTATAACAACATTTAACATAATGAGCATTTAGTAATTTTTTAAATTATCAAGTCACTATGTTGTAATCTGAAACCAATATATATAATATTGTGTACTATCTATATTCCAATAAAAAATAAAATATTTTTAGAGTCAGTTGTATTTCATTTTATCCACTACTGCCTTATTAGACACACTTTTTTATGTAGTTGCACTATAGTTTATAATATATATTTTATCTTATCACAGTCTACCTTCAAATAAATGATTTTACAACACTTCCCATATATTTTAAGAGTCTTACAACAGTTCTCCAAACTTCTCCCCTCAAACAAATACATCATATATTTGAATTCTGTGTGTTATAAACCTCACAATTTGTGAATAGGGAAAAACCCAGTTCTCCTGTGTTTTCCCTTTATTCTTACATACTTTTACACCAGATTTGGGGGCTTTCTTTCCCACATAAAGCAATTCTGTGCCACCAGCTGATGTCCTACAATTTAACTCAATTGTAACACTGTCTCCCTGGGGAGAGCATCAGGCTGCAGGTTAAGGGCTCAGTCCCCCCAGACTGCCCCTGCCTCTCCCCATTCCCTACCACTTCAGATGCTAATTGCAAATCCAGGATGTCACCTGTGCTTCTAACTGATTGGCTCAAAGTTGCAGGTTCTCACTACACCCTCCTTGGGTTCAATTAATTTGCTGGAGCAGCTCACAGGCCTCAAGAAAGAGGTTTACTTACTGTTTACCACTTCATCATAAAAGGACATGATAAAGGGTGCAGATAAACATCCAGATGAAGGAGATGCACAGGGCAAGGTACGGGGTGAAGGGTCATGGGGCTTCCTTGCCCTCTCCAGAGAGCCATTCTCCATTACCTCCACATGTTCACCAGACTGGAAGCTCTCTGATCCCTGTGCTTTGGGGATTTCTATGGAGGCTTCATCACATAGGCATGATCAGTCAACGACTCCATTTCTAGCCCCTCTCCCCTCTCTGGAGAATGGAAGGTGGAGCTGAAAATTCCAAGCTTATAATCATGATTTTGTATTTCTGGTGACTAGTCCTCACCCAACAGCCCACCAAGAATCACCTCCTTTAGAACAAAAGAAACTGTTATCACCCAGGAAATTCCAAGGGATTTAAGAACTGCAGTCAAAGATCAAATATTAGAACAATAGGTGCTCCTACTGCTTTTATCACTTAGGAAATCACAAGGGTTTTAGGATCTCTGGGCCAGGAACCAGGGACAGAGATCAATATATATATTTTTCTATCATCTCACAACACACATTATTTTTCTTTAAGCAGAAATTTTAAAATAAGAAAAATGTATCTTATGTTTAACCACATAGTTACCATTTTTAGTATTATTTATTCTTTTGTGTTGGTCTACATTTTTTGTAGCACTATATTCTTCTGCCTGAAGAACATATTTTTAACTCTCTTTGTAGCATAGGTCTGCTGGCAATAATTTCTCTCAGTTTTTATTCACCTTTTTAAAAAGTCTATATTTAACTTTCATTTTTGAAAGAGAAGTTTGTAGATGATTGAACTGTAGGTTGACATTTTCTTCTTTCAGTCCTTGAAAGAAGTCACTTCATCGTCTTCTCACTCTGACAAGAAGTCGGCTGTCTTCCTGATTTCTGGTCTTCTCTGTATATTGTGTGTCCTCCCACCCAACCTGCTTTTAAAATTTTTATCACTAGTGTTCATCAGTTTGATCGTGATGTGTCTTGGCCTGATTTTCTTCCATATTTCATTTGTGGTTCGTTGGACTTCTGAGATTTGTAAGTTTAGAGTACTCAGCAAATGTAGACATTTTTCAGCCATTATTTCTTCAAATATTTATTCTGTCCCCTCCCCCCTCTAGGATCCACTTACACGTATGTTAGACGGCTTGATGTCATCTCACAA
The DNA here is from genome assembly GCF_040802235.1 of Manis javanica. Taxonomy (NCBI): domain Eukaryota; kingdom Metazoa; phylum Chordata; class Mammalia; order Pholidota; family Manidae; genus Manis; species Manis javanica. Next base: position 92,109,120 of record NC_133166.1, read on the forward strand.
CACTGATGTTCGGTTTCTTTTCCTCCCAGGCTTTTCCCCATGTTTCATTTTAGATAAGTTTCTAATGATATGTCTTCAAAGATCATGGATTCTTTTTCTGTGGGTTCTAAGCTGCTGTTAATTTCATTCAATATGATTTTCATTTCAGCATAACATTGAGGAAAATAAAATAGAGAAGGAAGATAGACTCCAGGTGGATATTTTATATATGGCCATTAGGGGAAAACCTTATTGATTTAGGTGGGATTTGAGCAAAGACATGACAAAGGTGAGGTGAGAAGATTCAAGTCTTTATCATTCTCCAAGTCTTTTTCTATTATACCTTTAGCAGTTTTTTCTCTTTAATCAGTTCTTCTAAGATAGCAAGGATAGCTTTCCACTGTCTTCTGTATGTTCCTTGTCTCAGAATCTCCTTAATTGTGTTCTTCGACATCTATTTTTCTATTTGTCTCCCTCCTGTCTTCCTTTTCCTTATCATTAATTCCTTTTATTGCTTTTCTTGTGGCTTCTGCATCGACAATGATTTTATTCTTTCACTATTTTCACAGCTTGGACGGCTCACTCTATCCCCTTTTACCTTATCGTTGAACACTTCCATCCCATCTTTAATTTCTTATTTCTAGAGACCACCTTTCATTTAGTTGATATCAAGAAGAAACATATTCTGTTGCGTAAGTCTTCAGCTGGTGAATATTTTTTAACTGATTTTGCTTGTCATGGCCATTTTTCTTTGTGCCTGCTTTGTGATTATTACTCAACTTTGAATGGGACAAATTGCCTACAAAATATTGTGTGGGAAGAGTTCATGAACTGAGTGGAGACAGAAGGTAGCTTTGTTTGGGACTTCCTCATACTTTCCTACCACAAACATGACTCTCAGATTCTAATGTTTTGGACTCACCTTTGGGGTAAGCAGGAAGTTCACACGTCTCTTGTACATAGTGTTTTTTTTTAATGGTGATTCCGTGATTATTGTTCCTGATTATTTTCTTTATTATCAGCAGAAGCTGAGCTGATTGTCACTTACATTCACTCATCTACCCCATCAAACCAACAGCCCCGTCTTATAAAAATGGCATTTCTGCAGAGATTACCATTCAGGCCCTCACCTTCCGCTTCTTTATGATGTTAAGCCAGGTTTGAGATGCTCCCACAACTCTGCCTCCCCTCTGCTGGGCCTGCTGATACATGAAGGTGAGTAATGGTTTGGCCTTCAGCATGCTGACTGCTTTGAAGAAATCCATGTGCTCCTCAAGGTGTCAAGGTCTGTAAGTACCATTCCTGCTGAGCTCCCTATGTTTGATGCACATATTACTATACTTGATAGCCATTCCTCTAGACCATTTTTCCATGGTGTTGCTCCTTCCTTTTTACATATTCTTTGTGGTTTGTCGTTATTGGTTTCACAGAGAAGAGTGAAGTAGAAAAGCATCCATTCCAATCTTTAATTGGATGTCTCTACTACTTACTTATCTAATTGGGTTCAACTCAATAAATATTTACTGAATGCCTGTAAAGAATAAGGTGCTGTGTTTAGTGCTGAGGAGAGTAAAAAGACTATAGGTAGAAAATCACAGCAAGTATTTGGAGAACACAATTAATTCTATCGTAACACAGTCTAAGGAAAGAAATCCACACCCATCACTATGGTGGCAATAGATGGGTTGGTTCAGCAGAAACAGCTTTGCAACTTTGCCTGAAATGAAATAATCCTATTTATGTTTTGGGAACCCTCAGGACAATCCTTAAAATAGCAATGCTTGGAAGTATTACTAAGTGATGCTAAGCCATCCAAATTATGGCGACTAATGTTCAGTATGTTTTTCTTTGGTTAATACTTTCATCCTGAAACGTATTGGCTACTCAACAAAATAGAATTCCAATTTAAAGAAATAAAAGACCAGATGTAAGATAAGCAGTTCTCTGGAGCAGCTCCTTGCCTGACTGAGACTGTGGCTGTACCCTGCAGACTGCAAGTAATTGTTCTGTGGTAATTAAAAAAAAAAAAATACTGTTTCTCTCCAGGAGGCCAGGTAAAGAACAAAAAATAAATGGGATCAAGGGCTTTGGGACCCTGCTAATGCTTTAGATGAGGAAGTAGTTTTAAATACAACTAAGCCGGAGCAGAAGTGCTGGCCTATTTTTACTCTCTTCAAGTCGGGGATATATTGGAACCTGAAGTTAAAGTGCAAGATTTCATAGGGTTAAATTTCTTCTCCATTCAGCCCCAAACCATGACAGAAAGTCTTCACCTCAAAGAAATAGTAATCATTTGCTCAGCCATTTGCCTCTGATGTTCTGTCCCCTTCCAACCCCTTTCTCTGACTCCTCTGTATTCCCCAACACCCGTACTTTGTTCAGTCTCTGGGTTCTGGGCAGAAGCCAATGGAACTCTGATCTGCTTTTTGAAAAACAGAGTTTACAAGGTGAACAGTGGGGTATCCTACAGACAGACTAGCTATGGGAGCCCTAGAACGGGGGAGGGACCTGGGGTGAAAATGCTTAAGCACTGCTGGCCTAATATCAGACCTGGCTTTCAAAACCATCACCATATGCCCGTGTCAGATTGGAGGTACATGGCAATGGATTGGAAATAACTACATATAAGCAGATCCTATAAAATGTATTTTATTACATTAGCAATAATAATCAGACAGATCTTCCTGGGAGAGAGAGAGAAGAGAGAGGATGGATAATTATGGAGCTAAGACCTCTGGGGCAGTGGTTCTCCGAAATGTGGTCCCTAGGTTAGTGGCATCAGTGTCACCTGAGAACTTGGCAGAGATGCACATTCTCAGGTTTCTCTCCTGTTGAATCTGAGTTTCCTGCTGTCCACATGTGAGAGTGGTAGGAAAGTAGTAGAAAGAGTCAGCAGTCCAGAAAGGGCCAGGCAGACAATCTTCAAAGCGGCCTGTGACCAACCGTGGAGACGACATGTCAGTCGATACCTGCACAAAGAGATGAGTTCATAGAGGAGGGCCCTTCCTCGTTCCCTGAAAAGTGAGCACCTCAGAAGCCCCCAGAACTTGCCTGTGAACTGAGGAGAAGTGGTGACATTTCCAAAAGCACTGGGGTTATTTTCATCACCAGGTGGGAATAAGGCCAAGGCCACCACCGATAGGGTGAAGGATCTGAGGGGATACAATCCAGATTGTACATTTGAGAGGGTCCATGCAGTTAGCACCTTTCATAGGCTCTTTGGGATGTTGTTCAAGACAAAATATTTGAAATTTAATTTCATTGTTGCTAAGGAAACGTGGGGAAGGTACTGCATCGATGATAAACCTTTCAAGCTTGAACCTCAGTTTATCCTCCCAAGGCACCAGCGTGATGGGGCAACAAAATAGAAATTAAGTTGAGTTACAAAATATGAAATGATTATTTAGAAAATCATTGGTAACATTCACATTGAGGGACATTCTACCATATAACTGGCCTGTGCCTTCAAATATATACTGCACAGTAAATTATGAGATTGTATCAATATTTTCCTAAATATGAACATAAATGAACATGACTTTGCCTGTGGATTGAGATTTGTACCTGCTACATCTACACCCATATCTTCATGCTTGATGTTTTCTCCAGAATTGCAACAACCTGAATAGGGAGATTCATAATTCAGCACAAAGAACTTAGACGTTGAGAATGGAAATTGTGTGCTTTTTGATTTTGAATTATTTTAAAACATTCAAGAGTCCACAGCTGATTTCCTTCTCTGTGTGGTTAGTAGACTGTTCTCGGAGTGGAATGTGCTGGGATTGTCCAGGGAGGGTGTGGAATATCACACAGTCTTGATTTCAACCTTTCCCAAGGGTGATAAGAGCCACAGTTTACTCCTGACACCTGAGACAGGAAGAATAGCTTCTTACAATCCCTTTCCAAGTGACTGACTGCTCTTTGATTTCTCTTCTTGCACAATCTGTCTTGTCTCTCAATTGCTATAGTGCTTGCAGTCTGAACCACACATGTAACATTTGATTTTATGCAGCCTGGTGTTTTTCTCCACTTGTCTCACCTGCATCATTCATCCCCCAACCCTCCTCAGAGGCAGGACGTGTGTCTCCTATTACTTGGGCATCCTGAGTAGCATTGCACTCTGCTCAACCCCTGTAAGCACAAAGAAACATTTGCCATTTTATTCATATAATGCAGTGAATGGTGAATGAGGGGGTGGTAGTAACCATTTCTCCTAATATGCCAATTAAAATCCTCTCAGAAGCATGTCTATCGGATTTAAGAGAAGTTGAATAACAAAATTATTTGCTAATAATAAGTAATTTATTTATTGAATACTAGATATATTTAATTTATAATTAAATGTTAATAAAATTTTAAGAATTCTCCATCTGCATATGACAGGTTGTTATGAGTGACAGTAATGGATGCCAGTACATTCCTTTCAACTCCTTGTTAGAGAATGACTGAAAGTCTCATTATTTGGGTCAATAATGACGTATCAATAAACTTACTCATTGCTCAGCTCAGGTGAGCTGTTGAACTAAGCTAGGCAAGACTGTGAAATAAGCAAAATCTAGCTCTGCCATCCCTCTTTCTTCTGGCTATTCAGATTCCCCTAACATTTCCCCCGCCCTCCAACACCCCACTCTCCAATCACTTTCTTAAGACTAGCAGTGAGCCAATTAATTAGCTGGTGTTACAGTATTACACCTCGATTGTCTTAATAAAGGAGTCAATAAGGCTTCTTTTAGAATCTAATGAAATGAATCTCTAATTGTAAACTTTTATATGTTGAAAAGCCAATGGGAGAGAGGTTTAGGGACCTGAATTTTAGATTAAAATTAGAGATGTCACCTTCCTGAAATCCATCCTTCTACGAAGAAGCCCATTTTACATACTCAGAAAGTCAGTGCTAGTAAGATTTATGAAATAGATCCATTTCTATGTGAAGTTTAGAAACCCAATTTTTTTCATTTCACATAGATATGCTCATGTTTGAGGAATGGACTGGGGGCTAATGAAACTTACAAATTACTAGTTTATAAGTCAGAAAGTCATTTATTAACTCATTTATGCTTTCTTGTTATTAGAATACTCATGTAGTCTATTTAGGGCATAGATGTCAAATACCTGGTAGAAGTGCCAGCGGTCTCTCCTGCCATGTTCAGAGCACACGGGACTGAGCATGGCCCTCCTTTCCTTAAAACAAAGCGCTCCAGGCAACCATTGCCATCAGTAAGTGCTGGCAAGCGAGAGAAAACCTTTCCTGCCATTGCGGTTCTTCCTAGGTATCTAGGAACTAATCATTTATTAGAACAGTATTTGGAAAGAATGGAATCAGATCAAGTGACCTACCACCAAAAAATACAATTAGGAAATAAAGTAACGCAGGTGAAAATAAACTAGAACTAAGGAATTATAAAGAGGAATAGGAAGTGAACAAGGGGGGAGGGGCATGGCTGTAGGGAGTTGAAGTCATTAGAACTTAATATAAATTAATTGAATTCAGAAGTTAAAAAAATAGAAGATGAAAGGAGGGAGGAAGGAAAGAAGGGAGGGAGGAAAAGTTTTGGATGGAATATCCCTGGAAGTATGTCATTTGTTAGACAATGTCCTTATTTCTTGGACAAAGGCAGCAATGAACTTCCCAAGGCTATCCTTCAGTAAATGCCAGGAGCATAAGCCTTAGGCATAACTCAAGAAGGCAGTTCCATAGTGGGACAAGATAATGTGTGCTAATTTGATACCAGAAAAAGAACCTAGACTACTGAGAAGTGTGGGTGGATAATCCCAAAGAGAATTTGATAGTTTTGCAAAATATTTTCTATATCTGGGATATTACTGTCAACTCACTACATAATATAACTTTCTAATGACTGTAAGACCAACAAATAGCATCATCCTTGGGTAAGCCCTGATAAAATAGTACTCTGCCCTTTTCTTCCTCTTAAGTATTTTTTAGAGTTTGCCAGAAACTTTTGTCACTGCATTTCTTCATAACATTACTATGTCCTATAAGAAGGCATTTCTGAATCAGTTATATTGTAGAATGGTTTCTTGCAAACATATGAAACATATTAAACTGACAATGATTTTCTACTATACAGTGTGGTACATACTGGTGCTGCACCCTCTAACCCCGTAATTATAATTCCAATTGCTTCCCAATGAAGAACAGTTCCCAGTACACCTAGATGCTCAATGAATATGCATTGAATAAATTAATATCAAGGGCCATCTTATATTATTTTCTCCCACATGCTCCAGGTTTTGAAGGTTTATCTAATAAACAAGTTCCATTTGAATAGTAATGAATTTGCATTTTCAGATCAGTATAACTTTGGCCTTGTTAATTCTGATTTTTTGTGGTGTTTGATTCTCACTGAATTTCATTTACAGAGAATGAAAGCTAACATGCTGGTTTTGCAATATTGCCTTCTTATGGGATCTTTCAATGATATGTGCATGATCCATGGCACATATCATAAACTAAATTTCAGAGAGATTTAAGAGGTAAATGTAGAAAGTGAAATGATATTTTTAAGAACTAAAAGAAAATTTAGATGAATATCTTCCCCATATTTAAGAAAGGAATCTAAGTATAAATCATTATGAAAATATTCTAGATTTTATTACATGAAAGTTGAACTTCTCAACATAAAAATATCTAAAGGCAAACAGAAGAATATTTTTCATTAATGTGTAAAGATTTAGTAGCCCTCATTTATAAAGTGTTCATGCAATAAATAAAGTAATTTCTCAATAGAAAGATTGACAAAGGCCACTGACAATTTCAAGAAAAAAATGAAAAATAACCATTAAAAACATTTTTAAATGGTCAGCACTAATAGTAATAAATGGAAATTAAAATGAGATAGCTTGATCCATCACATCAGTACATATTTCAAAAGTAATAATATTTAATACTGGCAAAAATGTAAATGTTCTGGAAAGCATTTTGGCAATATATGCCAAAAACCTTGAAATTCCCAGACAAACTAGGGCAAGGTTGTATGCATCCCATTATTTTCATCATATTATTTATAATAGCCAGAAACTGGAAAAAATAAAAATATCTAAAGAGAAAGAGAATGATTAAAATCATTAAACCTTGTAATGGAAAAAAATTTTGGTGAAATTGTGAAATCCTGGCAAACTTCATATGAAATAGACTAAATGACAAAAAAACTACAGTGTAGTTTTAGTACCTAAAACCTGTTTATCTCTTTATACATCGAAAAAGTTTAGAAGCAAATATACCAAAATATTAACTCTGTGTTGTACTTGACTTTTTTCTTCTTTGTACATTTCCCTTATTTTCCAAATTTTTCTACAATGATCATATATTATTTTCCCAAGTTTTAAAAAGTAGCATATGAAATAAAAAATGGAATGCCTTATCTAAATGGAAAATGCTAGACTGCTTCCATAAAACATTCAGCTTTTTCTAGATGAGTTAACTCCCAGTACATTCTCTGGGTTCTGCATTCAGGTGTTTCATACCCTTAAGCTGTTCTCAACTTTTCTCCTCAGGGCAGGTGCACTTCAATGATGGATGATACAAATTCTCCTAAGATGTACCCAGGTTACTAAAAACCAGGTCACACCTGATGGGTCAGGTGCATGACTTGAAGTAAGAAAAAGAGAGACTGTCACAAAGAAATAGTCAAATGGATCCCCATCAGACTTTGGGAGTAGGCTTTCTGCTCTGTACAATCTCACCTGGAGCCTTCCTTGAATCCCTGGAGGGTTAGGGGTTCCTCATATGGCTTCTTGTGTTGTCCTGACTTGACCTCAGCATTCATTGCAATGTACTGAGATAATCTGTTCATGTGCTTTTCTCCCTTCCCTGCCCAGGCGGCGAATCCCTTGGGCACACGTCCTGTTTTAATCATCTCAGCAGCCTCAGAACACAGTATTGGTCAATCAGAAAAGTATGTCTTGCCAGCAGTTTTATCTGCATCTCAATCCAAAAACAGATTCAAATGAAAAGCAAAAAGATTACTCTCAAAATTAAGATCAGGGAATAATACTGAATCTCGCCTGCTTCTTCAGCTCAGCATGGCAAATTACACACATATAAAATTGGTGGTTTCAGATTATTTTGGCCAAAAGTGGTTATCTGAAACCCAACCCTTGTATCATTATCACATGCTTGCTTAGAACTCTCCTCATCCATTAACAGACTAATCATTAATTGAGATAAGCCCTTATTTTAATAACTTTACTTGACTGTCTAAAACCATGACATAGAATTGAAAATTTCTCATTTTACTGAAATGGGACCAACACTCAGTCACACACTAACTGTTGTGGTCACCAGCTCTTCCTAGCCTCTCCTCTGTTAGTTGCCTGGTTATCTCCTGTACAGCCAGAAGCTAGGGCTACAGGGAGTTCTGTGGGCTTCTGGAATCCTGAGAGACTGCAAGCTAGCAAAATCCTTCCATGTGGGATTTGCCTAAACTGTACTGGATTGCCAATGCCGTTTGCTCTGCTAGGAAACCCTCCTGAATCTTGTTGGTCTGGAGGACTTAGAGCGCCTGTGCTCTGTGAAGCCTTGACTGGCCCTCCCCAGACTGTATGGGTTGCATCCCAGGTCTGTTTCTCTCAATAGGCATTAAATACCTTGACAGAAGGGATAATACGTCATGTATTTTTGTAGCACAGTGCCTGAAAAACAATCAGTCCATAATGAATTGAACTGAGCCACTGGGAAAAAAAAATTTTTTTAATGCCTACTATATTTTGAGACCCACTCTGGTGTTAGAGCCCCTTCTAAACAGATTATAAGCTTTTTCTAGGATGTACTGTGATTGGTAGAAATCTTTAAATCACAGTTCTATCACTTACTAGCTTTTTATCCTAGTAAGTTAATGTCTCTTGAGCCTCAATTTCCAAATCTAGAAAGTGGGACTGATAGTGGTAGTAGTATTGTCAGGATAAATGAAATTATGCCATTGTCCTGGCACATAGTATGGAATCAGTCACCTTTCAGCTATGTTTAGTTTCCTCCTTACCTCCCAGAACAAGTTTTCCTGCCAAAGTTTTTGTGTTGTCCTTTAGTATTAGTTAGTATTCTCTTTTCTGTTAGACTTCATGATACTCTAGAGTAACAGGCACCAAAAATTTTCTGTAAAAGGCCAGGTATTGGATATTTTCAGCTTTGCAGTCCCTGTTGCATATTCTTTTTTGTTATTATTTTGTTTTTATTTCTTTACAGCACTTTAAAAATGTGAAACCATTCTTAGGTCATGGGCTACTCAGAACAGGCCGGATTGACCCCAGGACTATATAGGTTTATGGGTCTGCTGAGCCCTGTGCTACGGTGGGAGTTGCATACGTGTGCCTCCTATCCACCTCGAGCAGCATCGGTTCCTCCCGGGAATTAGTTAATGCAAATTATTGGGTTTCAGACCTGAATCAGGAACTCTCAAGAAGGCCACAGGAATCTGTGTTTTAATAAATCCGCCAGTTGACTTTGATGCAGACATTCGACCTCGGCTGCACATTAGAATCACTTGAAAACAGGTGATTTAAAACATTCCAATACCCAGGGTTAGCTCTACACCAAATCAGAGGCTCCGCGGGCGGGACCAGGTCACGGGTGTGGAAAGCCCTGCGGATGATTCAGTGAGCAGCCAGTCGGGAACTGTCCGTGTGAACCTGGCGGGAGCCTTTGGATCTGCAGATTTAGCGCTGATAACGTAGCCAAGGTGTCAGTACCTGCGAGTCTCTTAGATTGTTGTGATAATTTCTTGAAGGGATTTCACACAATCAATCAATCAAAAGTTAGCTATTTAATACTACATACAAAGCATGATGTTAGGTACACTGGGGATATTTTTTAAAATATATTAATATAGTCCCTTCTACCTTTGAATATTTTGCACATAAAAGGCAGCCTTCTTCATTCAAAGAAACTCATAATTTCAGTTTTACAAGGAAAGACCAACTTCAGAAGCGCGGCCTATATTTCCTTTGTCACTTTGAGTTTAAACCTGAAGGACATCTGCATGTGTCACTATATCCTTACTCCCCTTACCCTTAGTACCATGGGCTGGGTTTGTGACTCCATTATTCCACGGGGAGTAAGCTGTAGGGTATTTCACTATTGTTTCAAAAACATATTTTCCTACAATACTCTGTGGAAAAGCTTTTGTATGATTTTTATATTGGTAAGATAATTGTAGAGTGCCACACTTGACAAATGACATCAGCTAGCCTGCCCTAACCATAAACCGTTTTAGAACTCTTATGCATAATTTGGCTTCAGGTCAAGGTGGTGTAATATGAACCAGCAGAATATGCAGCACAGTGTGTCCTTAGCAGCTATCCTGAAGATCAGCAAAACTCATTCCCATAGGAGAAACTCATCTGTGAAGCAAGGTCATGCCCGCTGGTCATTAGAGAAGGTGCCCTTAGCGGAACTGGGCCTTGCCTGGGGGTTCTTCTGCTTTGTAACTCTGCTGCGGTGGTCCCTCTGGTTGCCTACTCAATACCCATTCCCTCCTGTTACCAACTGCTGCCTGTCTTCTTTGGTATAGATATTCCCATTTTGTTCAGGAATCAGATAACCATATTCTTTAGGACAGGCTTGTCTCTTCTCCAGCTGCCAAAGTGGAATCTTGATGGTTTAGATAAATCACATAAGTTCCATTTCCTTTGCCAGTGGTTGGTTTACGAATAAGCATGTGACTCATAATTCTGAGAAATGAGACCTGAGCACAAGTCTGCAGAGGGAGCGTCTGGAAAGTTCTCCTTGCTGCTCCTAAGGAATGCAAAGGAAGATCTTTCTTCTTAGGCCAGTGGACATAGTTTGCATGAGCTCTAACGCTTAAAGCTGCCGTATGATCTTGCGTGGCAGATACCACGTGACCTCCAGATTTATTGTCATGTGAGAAATATCTTTATTATCTAAGCCACTTTGGTTGGATTGTCTGTTCTTGCAGCCAAAAGCATCCTAACTAATGCATCTGTTGCCATGTAATCAGATGTAAAGAATCTTGTGTTATCCTTAGTGTCTGCTTACTCCAAAAACATACAATTTGTACTGGGGATTTTTCTGTTCAGAGAAAGATTTTTTTACTCATTCCTTTCTTAGTTTTCTCCCTTCCTGCCATAATTTGTTTCCAACACAAAACTACGTCTCACTGAATACTTTGTATCTACCACCTTTATTCATGAAGACCTGAGTGAGCCATTAACTTTGACATAGCCTCCACGTAAAACACAGTGGTAATCCCATCCACAGCAGACAGACACAGGGAAGGAAAGGCCTTACCCGGCAACTGCTGTCTTTTTTATCTGTTATTGTGGACACTGACAGTGGCAGTACCATGATCAATCAGTCGGAGCTCCTCAGAACTTTCCTTACATGCTCAGTGCTTGACATACAATAAGCATTCAGTAACTATTTACTGGATAAATTTTTGGGTAAGTGCTAATTATTTGCAAATAGTACATCAAAAAGGATTTAGTGGCTTGGAAATATTTGAGGCTTTCTATTTGAGGTAGAAACCCAAGTACTAAATAATCCTTTTCTGCCACCTGATGTTAAAACCAGAGTGAAAAGCACTAGAGCTCCTTTATTAAGAAGGAAGTGCTCCTGCCTCACCTTGCTCTGATTCTTAGGCTTGCTCTGTCTGGGTGTTTCAGAATCTAACTGATCTGATCCTGTGAATGTTTTTTAAACAGATATTTTCATGTTGGCAAGATCTTTCTTTGAAGCCCAAAGAATCCCATCATTCTCATTAACAATCTCTGACCCATTAGTGCGCGTGTGTGTGCGTTTTGAGAGGGATCCGCCGTTGTGCCTGTTCTAAAGCGATCAGTTTATTGGATGACTTCAAAGGCACGGTCCTGTATATAGCACTGCTTTGAAGAAGGGCCTTTGTTGGAAATATTTCATCCATCAGACTGACTCTTGTAGCTGAGGTGAAGAAAAGACTGGCTTCTTTCAACCTCCTGTGTACTTTCCTCCAGGGAAAGTCAGATTTGTGACATCCAGGATGAACCTGGGCAAGGAGGAGAAGGCCGTCCTCTTTTCTTGTGGAAACTTCATCACCTGTCTCAAAGAAGGGAGGCTGCTTCATACTGAGATTAAATGTCTCAAGAACCAGATCCTTTTCACTGAGAGACTGAATGACCTCAACAGAAAGGTGCATCACGCTGACCCAGACTTCTCGGATGCTAATTCTGCTTCAGAAATTATCGCCTCAGTGGATGACACTTCTCCAATAGTCCGATGAAGGAGGAGAGTGTGTTACAGCAAATACGTGTGAATTAAATGTGCTTCCCGCAGTCCTTTGTCACCTCTGCGAGGATATGAAAATCACGGGCTGAATCACACTGATTAGTGTTAATCCCTCCATAGCAGAGTTGCTTGAATCTCTACCAAACACTGAATATTTCCTTATGCTGCTTGTATGTCTGTCTCCTCCATTAAAATTTAAGTGCCTTGAAATCTAGTTCACATTTCAATTCATCTTTGAACCCAGAGCCTGAAACACTTTACAGTATTAGGTACTCAGTAAATATTTTGAAATGGAACTAAATCATTATGAAAAGGACCAGACTCAGTAAGCTGACAGGTATTTTCTAAGCCTAGAAGAAATAAGGCAGAGACTATAAATAAAGGTATTTTGCTTATATAATAAGAAGAGGCTGAGCTTGTATCTACCACTTTAATTCATGAAGACCTGAGTGAGCCATTAACTTTGACATTGCCTCCGTGTTAAACACAGGGGACTGTTTTTCAAATCTGGGCTTTGCAAATCACTGGTTGTTCTACTTTGAGTTAGTGGCTTAAACTCACTGAACCTCAGTTGCATCCTCTGTGAAATGAGGATAACAAAAAATTTCTCAATAGGTTTTTCGAAAGTTTAACTGAGGTTCTGTGGATTGAATCATGGCCCAACGAAATTCATTTGTTGGAGTCCTAACCCCTAGTTCTCCAATGTGACATAATTCGGAAATAGGATCATTGCAGATATAATTAGTTAATATTAGGTCATATGGAGTAAGGGGGCTCCTAATCCAATGTGACTGGTGTCCTTATGACAAGGGGCAATTTGCAGACAGACACACACACACTCGAGGAGAACATCATGTGAAGATGAAGGCAGAGGTCAGCGTGAGGTCTCTAGAGGCTGAGAACACCAAAGATTGCTAGCGATCCACCAGGTGCCAGAGGAAAGGCCTGAAACAGATTCTTTCGTGCCGCCCTCAAAAGGAGACAGCCCTGCCAACACCGTAATCTCAGACTTCAAGCCTCCAGAACTGTGAGACAGTAAACGTTGGTTGTTTAAGCTGCTCTGTTGGCAGTACCCTGCTACAGAAGTCATGACAAACCAACACAGGTGGCATAAACAGTGTAGAGAGGACCTTGTCAGGCGTAATTGGTATTCAGAACCCATCCTTTTTATTCTCTCTTTGTGTACTAGACTTTCATGGAAGTTTATGTTTAAAAATTACTTTGGCTGCAGGTAGGCATTTGATTTTGGTAAGGACAACTGAAATTAGTAGTGAGCGAGGAGATCATGCTTTATGGCTAAGAAGGCAGAGATTGACTAATACAAGTCAGAAGAGGAACTGGGAAGCAATGGCATTAGGTAAGGGTATGTTACATGGCTTGGGCAAAACACCCCTCTTTAGAGAACTACATTTTCTGGAAGATTAAAAGTTTTTTTTTTTATGTGTGTGTGTGTGTTGGGGGGTATGTTCCTAGTATTTTTCTTCTTCTAAAAGCTAGAAGTGATGACAACTTCCAGTTTTCAGGTATATCCTTAGAGCTACAGAGAAGCAATGAAGCAAAACTAAAATCAAGCAATGCGTGGAGCTCTTAAAGAATGTACTTTCTTGCAAGTGAGAGATAAGACTTCCTATGGCTTTAATGGGGAAAATACAGTAAGTTCTTCCTCTCTTTTGCTAGCCCAAATGTTAAAGAAGTGGGCTTGAGATATAGCCATTCATGGACACTAATTCATCAGCAAGGGGTTCTGAGCGGGTCTTTTATTCTATTATGCGGCTTGTGTGTTGAGGTGCTCTGGTCTCCTCCTCTGAGAAGCTCTCAAGCAAATGAGAGAGACAGAGGGGTGGACTGATAATTGCCATGCAAAGGAAAAGAGCATTGAGAGATTCTGAACACAATGCCAGAAGCAGCAGCCCTGTCTGAGAAAGGCAAGGAGAACTTCCTGGAGGGGTGGCAACGAAACTCCATCCTGCAAGGTGTCTGTTAAATGACTATGGGAAGTGTAGATGAGGGGTGCTGAGGTTAGCATGAGGCATCAAGGGGAGGGGGGCACTCTGGAGGAGGGTGTACGGGCTGAGATTTGAAGGAAGGAGGGGATACAGAAGCCCACAGTGAAAGGGGATAGTTCAGCTGTCTTATCGTATAGGCAAGGTGACGTGTGCAAGATAACTTGGAAATATTGGCAGAGGTGAGTTCATAGAAAGTTCTCATTAACCATGCTGAGGAGCCAGGGCTTCATCCTGCTGATAGTAAATAACTGTTTTATTGCGGTCAAATATAGATAACATAAAATTTACCATTTTAACCATTTTTTAAGTATGCAATTCAGTGGCTGTAAGTACATCCACAATGTTTTATATCACCACTCTCTATTTATAGAACTTCATCATCCCAGAAACTATACTCATTTAACATTAATTCCCCATTTCCTCCAGTCCCCCAGCCCCTATTCTACTTTCATCCACTATTATACTTTCTATGTCTATGAATTTGTTTATTCTAGGTACTTTGTCTAAGTGGAATCATACAAGATTCATCCTTTTGTGTCAGATCACTTAGCATAATGTTTTCAAAGTTCCTCCATTTGTAGCATGTGTCAGAATTTCATTTATAAAGGCTGAATTATGATATATATATTTATCCATTCATCTGTGGATGGACATTTGGGTTGTTTCTATCTTTTGCCTATTATGAATAATGCTGCTATGAACATTGGTGTACAAGTATCTCTTTGGGTCCTTGTTTTTAATTTTTTGGGGTGTTTACCTAGAAGTGAAATGGCTGGATCATACAGTAATTCTATGTTTAATCTTTGGAGAACCACCATACTGTTTTCCACAAATGGCTGTATCATTGTACATTTCCACCAATAATACATAAGAGTTCCAGTTTCTCCACATTTTCTGTTTTTTTGATAGTAGCCATCCTACTGGGTATGAAGTGGTATCTTGTTGTGGTTTTGATTTTCCTTCCCCTATCAACAAGTGATGTTGAGCATTTTTTTAAATTAAGGTGTCATTGTAAAATCTTATGAAGGTTTCACATGAGCAACAGTGTGGTTTCAACATTCACCCATATTATCAAGTCCCCCCCATTGCAGTTACTGTCTGTCAGCACAGTAAGGTGCAATAGAGTCCTCTTCTTTGGAGAGATGTCTATGCAAATTGTTTTGTCTACTTTTTAACTGAGTTGTTTGCTTTTTGTTGTAGAATTATAGGAGTTCTTTATGTACTCTGGATATTAATTACTTATCAGATGTATGACTGGCAGATATTTTCTTCCATTTCTTGGGCTGCCTTTTCATTTTTCTGGTAGTGCCCTCTGGTACACAAAAGGGCAGTAAATAATTTTAAGACAAGGAAGACTTGTTTAGGAGGTAAAAGCAAAAGGGTTCTGATGACCGTGTAGAGAAAAAAGGAATAGAGGGAGAAGACGAGTCGGGAAACGACTTCGATATTCAGCAACAGGTAACGGCCTGCCCTGGGGCAGCAGCAGTGAGGGCGGAGCAGAGGGGGAGATTTGAGGAGATGAAGTTCTAACTGATTGGACAGGGATGGGAAAGGAAGAAGTGATGGATGGGCAGCCCAGTAAAATATCACCTTAATTTAGAGTTAACCACCTAAACTGAATTAGTCTTTGACACAGCCTAGCCTAGATATGCCAACTCCCATAGCAGCGTGGTTCAGTCGGACTTGCCCTGGACCTCTCTCCCACCTCACTTTCCACTCAAATTACTTCTCCTGACTCAAAAAGACATATGCACCCTCATGTTTATTGCTGAATTATTTACAATAGCCAAGATGCAAAAGCAACCTAAGTGTCCATCAGTGGACGAACAGATAAAGAAGATGTGGTACATATACACAGTGGAATATTATTCAGACATAAAAAGAAAAAGAAATCCTGCCATTTGCGATGACATGGATGGATCTAGAGGGTATTTTGCTCGGTGAAATAAGCCAAAGACAAATACCATATGATTTCCTTTATTTGCGGGATATAAAAACCAAGCAAAACAGAAGGAACAAAAACAGCAGTAGACTCATAGACCCTGAGAAGTGACTAATGGTTACCAAGGAGGAGAGGTTGGGGTGGGTGAGTGGGGAGGGAGAGAGGGATAAAGGGGCAAAAAAATTGTCAGTCATAATATAAGTTGGTCGCAGAGATGGTAGTACCACATGGAGAATATAGTCAATGATTCCGTAATATCTCTCTATATTGATAGATAGGAACCACACTGGAAGGAGTGAGGATTTAAGAATATGGGTAACTGTTGCACCACTGTGTTGTACATCTGAAACCAATATAAGGTTGTATATCAATGATACTTCAATTAAAAAAAAAGAAAGTATATTCTGTGATTTATCATTGAAGACAATACCAACTTCAAATTCTTTTTGAAAGGGTATAGAATAATAAATAAATGTAAAAAAATAAACCCAGATTATAACCTGGATCTCCATTTACTAGCTTTGTGACTTTAAATAAGTGACCTAAACTTGGTGTCCTTCCATGTCTGTTCACTGGTATAATAATAGCACCCTCCTCATGTAGGTGTTGTGAGGATCAAATAGCATTGATTCAGGGCAAGCATTTACCACTCTGCCTGGACACAGAGAGCCTTGATACATAGAAGCTATTGTAGGTGTTGCTATTCTACCTCTATATCCAATGGCCAAGTCCAGTGGGATCTGAAAGAGCTCAAAGGCTGCAAGGAAACAGGGTGGCCCAGCAGTGAGCAGTGAGGGCAATAGGTGAGGATGCTCACGAACTCATGCGCATCGTGGAGAATCATAGCCCTGGAATCAGAACACCCTCAGTTTAAATCCTGAACTATTCTGTTGACTAGCTTTATAGCTCCTTCCCCTGAAGACCAGAGAGGGCATGACAGTGGGTCAGTCCCAAGGTGAAGGGAAGGAACACTGGTCCCCACCCTTCTCACAGAAGTTTCTGTCTTTAGAGGCATTACATCTAGCAGGAATGGCAGCTCCACACACTCGGGGCCCAGACCTGCAGAATCAGCCTTGAGTCCGCCCCTCCCCACCCCCACAGGAATGTGGCCATCACCCTGGATGACTCACAGGGCTGCCTCCAGAACCCTGATGGTACAGGGTAATAGGACGAGCACATATCCCATATCAGAGCCACTGGTTGCTCTAGCGGGGGGTGTCTCCTGCTTTGTGCTCCTTCCTCAGCCCTACTAGAGGTGACACAGTGGACGGCTGGGTCCTCAGCTTGGTGGCTACTCTGAACCTCAGGCAAATTCTGGGGAGTGCAGGTCACAGCTGTCATGCTGTCACACTGCCTCACAAGGTGACTTCCTAACTGGTTCTCTCTGCCAACAAAAGGTCACAGCTCTTTTGTAGCTGAGAGTGGGAAGGACTTTGACATTGTCATATTTAAATAAGCATTTTCTGCCCCGTGGGTTCAGTTAGCATTGGTGATGTCAAAGCATTTAAAGGTGTTGTGCCCCGTTTGGCTATATTTCTACAGGGAGATGTTAAAGATCTATCTGTATATACACACATAGAGAAATTAAAAAACCATATTCTGAAGCCACAGGATTTTAATATTTCTGAAGCAGGCTAACCCAAGCTTTGAAGAACATGACCCTCCTCCCTCACCCCTCTGCAAAGGACAATATAGCAGTTCTTAAGATTTTGTTTTCTTTCTAATGCTAACTAACTTGTCACTGTATTTTTGTCTGCCTTTAAAGGAGTTACATATAGTGGAGAGTACTAGTCACAAACATGTGTGTTCCACAAGCTATCACTGACTTATATACATTTTAAATTGGAATTAATTGCTGACATTAAAAAACTGGAAGATTTCACATAAAAATCCAGATTTCTGGTCCCTCTTGATAGACAAGGGGCTCACCTCCACAGATGTCAGTAACCACCTGGAAGTGAGAGGCACCCTATGCACCTCAGTCCCCACCCAGTCAAGGTACTCAGTCCCATTAATCAAGGTACTTCAGGGGCCTTATAGCCATGTGAGTAAGAGACCCTTACATCACACATATTCCAACACATTTCATGTAAGAATAACCAACTGACAAATATTATAAAGCACCTACTAACTGCCCATTAGAGTTCTGGTTGCCATCCTAATCCAAAAATAGGAAAAAACACTTCACTGTTATGTTCGAGGCATTTTGAATCTAGTTCTGCATCACCCAATATAGCCTCGAGTCATGTGGGACTACTGAGCATTTGAAATGTCATTAGCCTGAATCAAGATGTGCTGCAAATATAAAACACACAGTGGATTTCAAAGACATGCTACAAGAAAAGGCAAAATATATCATTAATAATTTTTAGATAGATTGCATGATGAAATGATAATATTTTGATATATTGGGTTAAATACAATCTATTATTAAAGGTAATCTTACCTGTTTGTAGTTTCTAATGTAGCTACTAGAAAATTTTAAATTACTATGTGGTGCACATTATATTGCTTATTGGACAACAGTGGCCTTGTTGATGAAAGTTGAGCGGAACTTTATCCAAATTCCAAGAACCTGGGAAGAAATACACATTTCAAATGGATATAGAATGTGGATCTTCTAGGAGAAATGTGACTAGATCTGTGTCTATTGCCCCATAGACCCTGGACCTGCGATGGGTTGTCTGGCCGCTAATCCCATTCTGACCCTTTGTTTCTGCCTCCCTGACATGCATTGGTGATGAGGATGGCTGAGGACTGCAACATTTTGGGTTTGGCAGCCGTGGGCAGTGGGGCTTAGGATTTCAAACTTTCAAACTGCTCGGAAGTAATCTTTGCTTGGGTCCTCTGACCTGAGAAAGCAAACATCAAGATGGGATTGACTATGCACAGATTTTATCAGGGAAAATGCTATTTGAGAAAAACTGAAGAGGGACTCAGACAAGGCTGGAGAGCTGGTCTGCTCAGCAGTGAAGGAGAGGAGAGAAGGTTGACTGGAATTCCCTGGGCTGCTGTGCAGTCTGAGGACAGTTCGACAAAGAGTCCTGGGGGCCAAGACAGCTGTCCAAGTAATCCTGTGTCTCCCAGGAAAGCACCTGCCATTGTGTCCTGCCGCACTCAGTCACTGGCTTGGAGCAGCCACTGGATAGTGTGGCCCTTGCGGAAACCCAGCCCTGGGTCTCCAAGCACAGCAGCTGGGGCCTTGGTCCCTGTGTTCTCCCTCTGTGAGAGCTCTGCTGGAGCATGCTGACAGCTGACACAGAAGCCAGTTCTACTGTCTCACAGGCTGTTAGTCAACCAACAGAAAACATGCCAGAATATTCCCTGCAAGACAGCAGACTTAAAGGAGCCCCACCTTTTCTCATCCTTAGGACTGCATCTTTACCTGTCCAAATAGATCTTGTGGTCTGATCCTTGAATTGTTTGTATGACTCCCCTCTAAAAATGCTATACAAACAAATATATATGTACTTAAATAAAGAAGAACAATCTCAGAATACATTAACTACAGTATAAGTTGAAGTGTTGAAGAGTTTGTGGTGAGCCAGATGAGTCTAAACTGAAAATCATAAAGGTCACTTCCAGTCCTAATAACTGAACTTTTCTAATTGTTCTCAGAGAAAGACTTGAAGGAGTGGACTCCTTTTTCAGTAACCTTTTTCTCTAACTGTAAATGTGAAATGCTTTTTTTGAAAAATGGAGAAAACATATTTTAAAGAGTAATCACCCCAAATTCCACCACTGAAACTGCCATTAACATTTTAATTTTTTCAAAGCACATGTCGTATAACTTTTTTATGATCGAGCTGTATGTATAATTTGATATCCTGTTTTGTAGTTGAAGGTATCATAAACACTTCCCACATCATTAAAAACTCCTTACTATGGTATATATTAGTGCACATCTCTCTGTATTCCATTACATTAAATTCCTAGAAAACTGGCAATTGCTAGGGCATACAAACCTCTAATGCTTTTGAAAATATATACATATTACTTTATCAGTGGCATATGAGAGTGCCTGTTTCCCTAAACTTTCCTCAATTCTAGAGATATTAATTTAAAAAAATATCTTTGTAAAGAAGAAACTGGCATCATATTTTCAATTTATTTTCTTTAAGTACTAGTAACATTGAAGTTTTAAATTTTATTAATAATTTATATTTCCTTTTTTTGAATTATTTCTTCATATCCTTTACCAGTTTTCTATTGAATTATGTATTTTTCTTGTTTATAGAACTCTTTACATATTAATGACCTAGCCATTTATCTATCAAATATATTGCAAATATTACCTCAGTGTGTCATTTACTTTTCAATTTTGTTAATAATGTTTTTCTGACACATAATTGTTTTATGTTAAGAACAATAAGTATTTTCATTTATAATATATGTTGATAAGATGTGTGTATTTCAGGATTATATAATATTTACCTGTGTTTTCTCTTTTACTAAAAAGAAAATTGGCTTTACTTCTCACATTCAAATATGTCGTTTATCTGGGATTTATTTTTACTTACTACTCAAGGTAGGTGTCTAATTTTGATATTTTATAAATTGTTACAGTTTGTTCTAACACTATGGAATAATCTATTTTTTCCCTTTTATATGAATTTTCACCTTTATTATACACGAGGATAGTATTTCCAAATTTTCTGTGGGTTTTAAAAATCTCTTTGTTATTCATTTCCAGTTTTATTGCATTATCATTTGAAATGTGGCTTGCATATTTTTCTATTTGGGAAATGTATGGACATTTCTCTCTTGCCAAATACAGTGGGTCCCAGCCACTGCACACTACTGTGTGTTTAAAGTAAATTTTTACTACTAATAAAATGTTTAAACTTATGTACATATGAATTAGAATCCATTTGCTATCTCACCAATAATAATATCATTCTCATTCACTGGCATTATAATTCTTTTCTCCCCCAGTTTTACTGAGAGATAATTAACATACAGCATGGTAGAAGTTTAAGGTACATAACATCATGACTTGACCCTATATATTATTGAGTGATTACCACAATAAGTTTAATTAATATCCATCATCTCATATAGATAATGAAAAAAAATTTTTTTTTGTTTCCTTGTGATAAGAACTGTTAGGAGGCATTACAGTTCTTTACAGTGGAACAGACCATCAGGAGCTATCACACCTGTGCTGGGTTATGAGGGCTGGGTTCCTTACAGTGGTGTCCGTGAGGTCTGGTCATGCTAGGATTCCTGTTCTTGAATTTCCAGAAGGGCTTTACTTCACATGATACTTTGAGTCTTACAGTAAGTCTTCCTGGTCCTCCCAACTCAAGCTAGTATGTTTAAATGTGTATTCCTTACAAGGAACAATGCCTAACTAAACACCATGCACATTCTGCAGGGCTGGCAGGAAAGACCACTTCAAATCAGATAGTAGCCTGATAAGAGGGACATGAAACTCAAATATGGAGCAGGAAGGGAGGCAGGCAGCCCTGGACACTGGGAGCCTCTACTGAGTGGCTGAGTTTGCTGGCTGTGGGGTTGGCTGGACTAGGCCCTCTGTCCAACAGTCCCCGTTAGCAGCTGGGCCTGGCTCTGCAGTGGGACCTGATCTTGTGTTTTGCTGTTTGGTAAACTTCTGGGAGGTTCTATAGGGATGGATTTGCTCCTCTATGGCTGCTCTAGCTCCAGCCTCTCTAGCATGGGTGACAGTGACATTCCACTGAAACTCCTTTATCTTGCACTTTGGGGTTTGCTTTTGCTTTTAGTGAATTGAGAGTTGTCTTTTTTTTTTCTTTCAAATGAATGTTCATTTAAAGAAAATAACTAACAAATATTTTTTTAGATTTTTCTGGAATGCAGTAGCACCTTAATTGGATATCTGGAATGGTTACTGATTTCTTCTATTTAAAAAATTCCTTTGAAAGAGCATGAAGGAGTGAAGTCCTTGTGCTTCAATTAACATCATGAATTGAAATTGACATTTTCCATTTTTTTAATTCTTTTTTTCTCTTTTAAAACTAAAACGTCTTAATTTTTATATAATACCTCCTTATTGAATCTGCCCAAGTAATCAAAGGAGAAAAATGCAGTGGAAGCAGATCAGCTGATAGAAATACCAACGCATCTTTAAGAGCTGTAAGGCATTGCCCAACATATAATTTAGATACTTTCTGGATAACAAGCACCAAATTCTTTGATATTTTGCTCTATTCATTTCTCCATACTTTGTTCTTGCTTTTCTCTCTGATAGTCAGTTCACATCAGGATACCCAGTGGGTGATATCAGGAATAAATAACTCAGTCAATAAACACATTTGAGCCTCATGATTTATTAAGCTTTGAGCAAAGGGTTATAGGAAATATGAAGGGTAACTAAGTTCTGGCTATAGCAACTGCCATCATAAAATTATAAGCAAACTTCAACAAGAGAACACATGAAAAAATATTCAACATGATTAGTCATTACGGAAATGCAAATCAAAACTATGAGATATCACTTCACACCCACTAGGACAGTTAGAACGAAGAAGACAGACAATAACAAGAGTCTTTGAAAATGTGAAGAAATTAGAACCTATTCTTTGAAGTGATGAAAATGTTCCAGAATGAGATAGTGGTGGTAGCTGCACACTCACGTGATTATATGAAAAATAACGGACTTATACAATTTACAAAACATTTACCTGCCATGTCTTCATCAGAATTGGTTAACTACTACAACAAATAAACCAAATCTTGAAGGCTTTTTAAAAAAAATTCAAAACTTCAAGAGGAGTTGGGGAGAGGAAGAGCTGCATCCCAGGGAGATTTGGGAAACTTTTCAGAACAAATGACATTTAATCAGACCACAAAAAAACAAGTGACGATATGATAATAGCTATTTACAAAGCAACTACATCTGCTCTCTAAATGTGCCGAATGCCCAGCCTTTATTTCAAATTCTCTGTACACTTTTTTGTTGTTGCAGAACCAGAGGCTCACAGGGATCAAGATGATTTGCCCCTGACTTCAGGGCTAGTGAGTGGCAGAGAAAGAGTGGAGTCAGCCGAGAGGCAAGCTCCTGAAATGTGCAGGGATTGAGGGAACATGTGCAAGGGTACAGGCTTAGAGAACGGTAGAATCCGGATGGGAACCAGCAAATCAGCCAGGTAGCTATACTATCTGTCCAGTTAGCGGTTGGAACTGGGAATTAATCCATAAAGGTAGGCAGGGGCCAAATTATGGAAGGTTTTGTGTGTGTGATGGAGAAGTTTAGACCTCTTTCTGGACTCATTAGAGAGCTGGAGGCTTGTAAGCCTGAGCAGGACATCTGTGCTTTAGAGAAAGGACTCAACCATGAGGATGGTGGGCAGCCAGATAGCTGGGAGTCAAGGTAACTGGCCAATGAGAATCCAGCCTAGGGAGACGGAGCCTGGATGGAGGTTGCAGAACTAAACAAGGGTGAATGGAGGAAATGGATAAAACCACCATTTCAAGCTGATGAAAGCATTTAAAATATTTACACTAATGCTGACCTTAGATTGATGCTGGGTATTTTGCATAAGGCAAAATGTCTGTACTTTCTGGACAGAGTTATGTTGGACCAAGGGCTCGTTGAATTAAACCAAGTGCTGAAGCTTTTTTGCTTTGCAATCTCCTACCTCAGTCATCGTCTTCTGGCACCCACAGGAAGCTTCTGATCAGCCAGCAGGTGCCACGCATGTTCTGACAGGGCTAATCCTTTGTCTGCGTGCTGGCCCCTTGCAGGTGATAATGGCCAAACTGGAGAAGATGAAAAGTGTCCTTAGACTACCTACCGTTCAGTGGATCCAGAAGATAAAATTGTTGTTTTCTGGGCCTGGGGGCCACCATCAGTGTGGTGTAGCATAGGCACCAGGTGGAAGGGCAAATCCCAGCGCTGTCACTTATTCGTTGGGTAACCTTGGCTTAGGCCTAATTACTTAACCATACTGTTCTCAGATTTCGCATCTAGAAAATGGAGATATTCATAACAACAATACCTTCACAGCATTGTAGAGGGGCTTAAATCAGTTAAAACATGTGGGGGAGTTTAGAACACTGCCTGATAGATGCTAGCACCTAGCATATATGTGAAACACTTGTTTTCAAGTTTCCAATTCCTTCCTTTCTCCCATTTAGAATATGACCTGAAAAAGAGCAGATCGTTTATATCTCTTTGGCAGCAATATTTTCCAAGTAGGTCTTAAAAAGTTTAATTCTCAATAATTCCATCTGAAATCAGCCAATGACATCAGAACAGTACAGCTTTTGAAACTGTAGGGTAAGGACTTTGAGTTGTTTTAGGGGTTCTTGCTTAATTATGGTGAAGGAAGCCACAAATTTACTTTTTATCTCCTCAAAATTGTTTCACTTTCTGAAAGGGAGTAGGGGAAGGAGAGGGCATTTTCAAAGAGGTAAAGTTGAAATAGAGATGAAAATGATGTGGCATTTCTGTTCTCTCTCTCTCTCTCTCTCTCACACACACACACACACACACACACACACACATATCATACACAATCTCTTCCTTTTTTTCCTTTAACCATGTTCCTCTGGCTGTGTCCCATTTGCCAAAATTTCTGGATATCAGTACTTTTTTTCCCAGCACCTCTGACAGGAGCCCTTGTAGCAACTTAATAACAATTTAGTTAAGAGCAACCCTTACCTCTAAGGGTGTATGGAACCCCTGCTGTCTGGTCTGAGCACTCTGGGAGGCCCCCTGTTCTCAAAAAGGGTACCGTTGATAAGAGAGAAAGACCAATGTGTGAATAACAATGCCATAATAACAATGCCATTAGCACACAAAAGCTGGAAGCAGGACAATAAGCAGGTGGTGGAGCTGCTGTGTGACCTGGGAAAAAAGGGCTCCACTCTAGACAGCTAACTACCAATCTGAGCAAGGCCATGAAATGACAAGAGGAAGCAGATGGCCTGGGGGGCTTAGCTGACCCCTCTGGATGGCTGTAGTTCCCCTCCCTCTGCTTCCTTCTCTCTTTTTCTGTGGCTGCATCTCACTCCTCGGTCGTGGGTTCTAAATGCTCCTTGCTTCAAGTGCCCATGTTTCATGTTTTCATCTTCTATCTCCCCAACTTTTGAAAATGAAATAAAAGATAATACACACCCTAAGAAGAAACCCAAGAAAGAAATAAAAAGATGTTAAGTAAGAGTCATAATTTTTAGATCTAGAAGAGCAGGTTACTCAGAGAAATTCACACATCATTGAGAGACCAATTAGAACCGTTAGCAAGTTGTTAGCACTGACTTTAAACTACCTGCTCTGGTTGAGCCCCAACCATTCAGAAGGAGCTGTGTGGTGTCACTAGAATTGTAAACAAAATACACTACACAAATAGCCCTCAATCCACCACTGCCTATTGGGTGCTTCACCTGTGTGTGTACATTATAGTACCCCCCAAAGTAAGATTTAAACACACACACACACACACACACACACACACACACACACACACACACACACACACACACAACTATCTAGTCTCTAACCGTTAGCTATGGAGCTTGATGGCAGAGTTAACAAAAAAGATGCGGCAGACCCCCAAATGTGTTAAGGCTGTAACATTTCAGCAAGTGGTGAAGACTATGGTACTCCAAAAGTTCAGAAACTCAGAGGCTGCGATTGCTCAGATAGGCCTCCTTTTAGGAGATAGAGTTTTAGCCTGGCCTTAAAGAATGAATACAACTGGGGCAAAAAATAATTGGAGGTGATTGAAGAGAAAATATATTGGCTCTACCACTTGGCCTTGCATTACTGACTCCTCCCTGTGTGCTTCCATGTCCACCTCTGCATGGGAATGAGGATAACAGCAATGCTGGTCTGAATGTATTGGGAAGATGACTAAGTTCACATACATTACGAATTATATATAATATGAAGCTTAACACACAGCAACCAGTGTTAGCTGTCATTGCAAGGAGCAAATACAAGGAGAGCACATTTCAGAGTAGTACTAAGTTTAGGATCACCTGCTTTGTAATAAGCCTGCCAAAGTTTGCTACTTTTAACTTGATTGTTTAGAAAAATTAACCTGATTGGAATCTTTTAAAAATAAGCCACATAAGATGAATTTATTTAGATTTCTATGAGAAGTTATGGGAGGCAGGGTATAGCTTTTACTATCCTTTCTTTCGATCAGCCTGTATTTTCCCTGGTTTCCTTTTTGTAGTCAGTGGTAAAGGGAACCTATATATCTTAGCTCAGGCTGCTATGAGAAAAATACCAGACTGGGTGACTTAAACAAGAGATTCTTATTTCTCACAGTTCTGGAGGCTGGAAGTCTGAGGTCAGTCTTTTCCTGGCTTGTGGATGGTGTCTGGGTAGGGTGGGAAGGGCTGGGGAGAGCTCTCTGGTCTCACCTTTAAGGGACCCAGTCTCTCCCTAACCCCGCCCAGTGACCTCATCTCCCAAAGGACTCGTACCATCAGTATGGGGGGAATTAGGGCTTCAGCATATGAATTTGGGGGACACAAACATTGAATCCATAACACTGTACTTTAAAGAAAGAAAAATAAGAAATAAAAAATTCACACTTACTACAGGGCCAAGAATTTATAAGTTAAAGCTCTAGGAATGTAATAAATTTTGATAGTAGTGACTTTGAAAGTTAAAAGTTAACTTTCCTGTGCAAAAAAGAAACATTTAAAAAAGTTATATGTAGAGTGTTGATATGGAATTCAGGGTTTCTGGTGGAGTAGAAGAGCAAAGAAGAGATGGTTTTATTACTTGCAACTGGGGGGGAAAACATGTTTTTCATTCTTCTTACATAACTATATGGATAGTCATCTTAGTAATTATGAAGAGCTAGAGAGATTGTTCTGTGACACAGTGTCCAGTAGATTTTAGCTTGTGTTGACCGAACAGAGTGGCCTGGTTCGGTGCACCCCTGCACCTGAGCCTCTAGCGCCTCAGTGCCCCACCGGTGAGCCCCCTCCCCTCCCATTGCGTACTTCCAGCTCTCTCTCTCCTACAGCCCTTGCTGAAGTCCCCACAGTTCCGCTGCCCTTACTATGGCCGCATGCAAGAAGTGCACGTGTGTGTGTGTGTGTGGTGATGCGAGTTTTCACTTCCACCTCTTACACATCTCGGGGGGAGAGAGGTGTCTGAAGGATCCTAGGTGAAATGAAGAATGAGTTTTCACATTAAAACAATGTTTATCAAAATTGTTATTTTCTACAGAAATCCCAAAACCAAAGATAGTCTTCCTGAGAGGTTAAGGAGCTTCAAGTTTCATGACCCCTCATTTACATGAGCCCTTTCAAGGGATTTTTGCACTATTGTCTTCTCGATCTTGAAGAGGGCTCACCAAACTGTAAGTGCTTCAAGCCCTACAAAATCTAGATTGTTTCTGCTCAACACTATTTCTTGAGTATAGGATTCCTCTCATGGTCTTTTTGTAGATTATCCCAATACCCTCACTACCGTATAAAATGCTGCCTCTAAAGAGTAGTTTCTCCTGAGAAACAAACATTTACTTACAACATACAAGCTGTTCTCTGTCCTGGGAAAGTTGTCCAGTCCCCAACTAGGTACTTAATAAATGTTTGCCAATTGCGTAGTAAGGAAATAAATGACGGGAACGTGGACATATGTGCAGCACTTGTTGACTGCTTCTCTCTAGATAGTATGATGATGATTTTTATTTCCTTCATATTTGGCTGAATTTCTGAAATTTCTAAATTTTCTACAATGAACATGTATTACTTTGAATAAGTAAAAACTTGCCTTTAAAGATCATAGTATGGATGCTCTTTAATTTACAATGTATGAAGTGCCTGGTCTATGGCCTTCTATTAGTTCTGAGGATATGAAGTCAAGGAGATAAAAGGTTGTCTTGCCCTCAAGAAATCTACAGTGCCAGTCACTCACTGTTCAGAGTCCTGAAGGAATAAAATACAACACAGATCAACATTCATAGAGTTGATCTAATCAGGCCTGTCTATGTAGATGAGGGAAGGACAGAGGTGGGGAAAGACAAAAGCTTGTTTGTTATCCTTTGACACATGGTCACATCTATATATACATACATAGATAAATACAAGCACATCTTAGTTATATACTTCTTCCAATTTACCATAGAAGGTTTCAGGCATGGCTGAAAAATAACCCCAGAGGAGGATTGACGACATTTGGATAAACACAAGCAGATAGATTTTTCTCCCCCAACTTCAAGAAGGAATGCAGAGAAAAAAAGTCTGTCAAATTTGGGGTTAAACTACGTATCTGAATAATAGGTCTTATTTGTTAGGTTCTTACCATGTGTCAGGCATTATGCACAGTGTTTTACATGGACTGCCCCGATTCTATGTGCCTTTTCCTTTCACACTAAGACTATGTGGTAGGAGCTCATATTATCAATCCCATTTTGCAGATGAGAAAGGAAGTCTGAAAGAAATGTCACAAGTCTCCTAAGGTAAGAGATGGTGGAGGGCAGCACGTGGTAGGAATCATAATTTGCCTATCCTCCCTAAATTGTCCTAATCACTCCTCTTCAGGGGGCTAGACTACGAAGAGTTCTGTTCCAAAGTGATAAATGAACTAGAATTTGGGTAATTTAAAAAATGGATCACAAGTTGAAAACAATATGATACCAGCCTTTTAAACAGAAAGAGGGAGAGCACTGGAAGGCCATTTTTTTCAAAAAGACCGACTTCCTAGCCCTTGTGGGTGGGTTATTAACTCATTAAACTAAATCATGAATTTGCTTTTCAATTATCATCGCTACAGCGCTGATGTGTCCTTTTCCACATTCCAACTTTGGCGTGGCCGGAAGTGAGAAATGATTCCGTTCGTGTGCAATCCGTGGGACCAGGAGGATCTTTTGCCCCTATTGTTTTCTTGAGTGTCCTCGCCCTGGAGGCCTGGCATTCCTCGCGCGTCTAGGGCAATGCAGAAGCAGCGAAGCGCGGGCAAGCGGCACAAAAGACATCCAACCGCTATCGATGTTTAAAGATCAATTCAGTGAGCACTCGAAGCACCTAATATGACCGGGAAGAGGAGAAAATACCTTTTCCCAGAAGGTGGGAAATTGGTTGATCTCTTGTCAGTGTTCAGAAAAAACTGAACAGACAAGGTGGCGGACGGCGACCTTTCCAGACCCGGACCGTCCCAGACGCCCCCAGCAAGCGCGGCCTCCGCCCTTCGGTCCCGAGAAGCGGGGAAGGGAGGGGAGGGGCGCCGGCGGCACTCTTGTCTCTTTCCCCACCAGTGCAGCTTCTGCGAGTCGCCAACGCGCGTGCATCTTGCGGACCGCCCGGCTCCCAGGCAGGGTGGCGGCGGTTTGGTGGCGAGGCCCGGGCCGCTGGGCTGCGCCCGCCCGTCTGGGAAGGGGAGGGCCGTGCGGCAAGCCAAGGATGCCCGGCCTTCCTTGTGTTTTCCTCCAGCGGGCGCAGCCCCGCCGCTGGGCCCACCGATCGCCTCTCCCGGAGAGGTGGGCCCTTGCGGCCTCCGAGTTGCCCCGCGGCTCCTAAGCCATCCCCCGGGGGTGACAAGCCCAGGTCGCAGCCTCCCCGCTGGAGTCTCCCCTCCTGCTGGACCACCAGCGCGGGGAGCGCGCGCGCACGCACACACACACACACACACACACACACACACAGACTCACGCCCATCGTCGCCCTCCGTGCCTCCCCACAGCCCTGGCAGCCCCGCTCGCCCGCACGCCGGGGCCCTTGCTCCCGGCGGCCTCCGCAGGCCCGTCCCCGGGGAGAGGGGCTGGCCGCGCGCGGAGCGGGCGCGGGGAGGGGCCGGCGGCGGGGGCGTGTCTGGCTGCCCCCGCCCCTCGAGTGAGTGACTGGGCGAGCAGGCCCCCTCCCTCCCGGCCGCCCTCCTCCCCGCGGCCCCTCCCTCGCTCGCTCCCCGCCGGCTCCCGCCTGCTCCCTGCCCACTCCCCGGGGGACGTTCGGTGCCGCGGCCCCGCGGCCGCCGCTTCTTTCACACTTTAGTTGGAGCCGCGCGCCGCGCTCAGTTACTGGAGAGCGGGCCGCGCGCCGCCGCCTCCCGCACGCACGCACGCGAGCCGGCGTCGGGGTTTTCGGCTTTTACTCCCAACCGCGGGGAGGAGGGGAGCCCCGGACACACCGTGGGGAGGAGGAGGGTGGAAGAAAAAAGGCGAGAAGGAAGGGCGGGGGGCGGGAGGCTGGCCACCTTCAGCCCCCCAGCGAGCGCCAAGGTAAGCGGGAGGCGGGGGAGTCGGCAGCGCGGCCCGCCCCGGCCCCGCTCTCCGGCCTGCCGGGTGGGCTGGGAGGAGGCCTGCGGGGTGTCTGCCGCGCGGAGGGGCTGGGAGCCGCGGAGGTGGTGCTGCGGGCGCGCGGCCCGGCCGGGCTGCTGGTGCGGGGCTCATGGGGCTGCAAGGCACGAACGCTGCGGAGGGGGGCGGGGGGAGGGGGGAGCTTCAGGGGGCGTCTGCTCGCCGGGGCGGAGGGGCTGGGATGCGGTTGGGGTTGCTGACGACTTTCGTCACACTGAGGCCTGGGTGGCTGGTGTTAGACACCCCTCCCTTCCCACCCGCACCCCCCGCCGCCCTCAGCCTTCCTGCTCCTCTCCTAGCTTTGCGTGTAGCCACCGTACTTTGCAAGCTAGAGCTTGAAAGGAAAACAAAATTCAGAATCCTTTGCTAAGTCTGTAAGTCCCTTCTCCCTCTTCGACTGATCGATGTGTTTGCGTGGGTGCTGCGATCCCCGGGATTTCTGAAGTTTTGACCTTTTTGGGGTGGCTTGTTCTCGGTGCATCTGTTTGCCAACCTTGATGTATTTATTATTCGTGCCCATGCAGGGCAGCCAGAGAGTGCTCGGTTATTGTACACGAAAAGACTTCAATCCCCTCTGCAGGCAGTTCGCGAAGTGCGGCCGTGGCTGCTGCCTTTGGTCTGCTGCTCAGAGTCCTTGCCCTATCCATTCACCCTGTCCCCTCCCTCTACGGAGGAAAAAAAATTTTTTCCCCCACTTACTGTTTGTGTGAGAGAAGTCCCTTAAGGGCCCTCATCTCCCATTCATTCCTCTTCTAAAGCTCTGAATTGGCTCAGGCACGTTGGTAGGTTTGGGGTGGCTCTCTTTGCTGTAGGAGTTAACATGGTCAAAGATAAAAATTTATACACAGAAACACGCATTAATCCGGAGAGATGACAAGCACCGTTTGAGGTGAAAGTGATTTGTTTCCAGTAGGGAGTTAACGACCTATGTATGCGGTGTCTTCCAGGGCATGTGCGTTCGGAAAATTGTTTTAAAATAGAGCTTATGTTGTGCATGGCTGGGAGACAACCACAAGCTCAGCTATTGGAGCGACTCTGAAAGGGATACACCCCCCCTGATCACCCAACCTCATGGAAGACACACAGAAGCTCTGACTCAGAGGTTGTGAGGGGGGCTGACACACCATAGATTCATGTAGTCCTTTTTTTTTTTTAAGGAAACAGTATGGACTGTTTGGGGGAAGTGACACGTTCGTTACACAGATAGATGCTATGAACACCTCCCTACTTAAGGGGGTGAACTCACTTTTTACCTAACGAGAATAACCTTTCAGTTTGGTAGAGTTGGGATGGACCAGGGTAGAAAAAAATCATGGGTAGAGTAGACCCGAGCTACTTTCATTCTGTGAGGGTGAGTTTGAAGATGGTGTTTCTGAAGGGTCCTTAAGTCCAAGATGGGCAATTGGGGTCTTTTCTACCATTTTTTGTACTTCTGGAGCTGGACTGTAGGATCATAGAACATGTTCTGTGTTAGCTGTTTGAAATACAGTTGAGCAGATATGGGAATTAATTTAGACCTCATCAGTTATTTTTGTTTTGCTTCTTATGAAGTAGGAAGCACCAGTGATAAGGCAACTCTGTATTTATCTGCATTAAACTAATGCTGGGGCTAGCAGTTCACCATCAGAAATGCGGCATTGACATGTAACCGCCCCTAATGTTTTCGGGCTTTGCAAACCGGTTCAGATACCAGCTCTGGAGGACTACTAGGAAAAGCCACAAAGAGAAGCGAACTCAGAACTTGGATGGGTAGATGCTTGCTAGGAGTGGGGAGCTTCTATTGGCAAGCTTATCTCCATTTGGGTGTATTTCCAAGGAAAAATGGCCTTGGTTGGTCTTATATCCAGTGTTAAAAGTTCATCCTAGAAGGACCATGTGGTTTTGGCTTCCTTCTTCAGCACAGATACAGTTTCACTGGTTGAGAGAACTGATGATTTTGTTTTCTTGGCTGGTAATTTATCCTTCACCCCCTTGCCTCCCCTCCCATCTCACTTTATCGTCTAACATGGACTTCCGGGAATTAATAGGCCACTGTCTGAAGTGGTTTGAGCTTTTTGAAGATTCACAATGTGTAAATCAAGAGCTTGGTCATTAATTGGTACTATTTACCGTGACTGATTCAAAAACTCTGCCAAGGAGGAAGGTGCTTTGCCCTATTATGAGTATCATTTCCCGGCGGATGGTGCCTCAGCCCTGGGGTGGGTTTTTCACCAGGCAAGCCCTGACTGACATCCTGAGCAGCTTGCTCCAGGCTCCTGTGGCCCCTTTCTACTAGATATTTTCTGCCAAAGAATGAGACACTCCATTCTGGAAGAGGTAGTGTCATGACACCACCCACTGATCTGGAGCAGGTAGAGATGCCTTCACATAGGGTCCTAAGTGTGATAAGTATCACCAGCTTCACTTGAACTCATCAGTACAACTTAGAGACATATGAGGCACAAATAAGTGTGTTTTGGGCCATTTTATGGTCCTTCTTTGGCATTTTGGAAGTTCCACAGCATATGAGATGGTGAAAGTTGTGATTAATTAGGTTCTTGTTAAAACGTGAAAGCAGATTGCCATAGATCAGTATAAAATACTGCAGAGAGAACTGAGAAGACAAGGATAGGGCCTGTGTGCAGAGAGAATTGCAACACAAACTGTATTTTAAAAAGTGGTGACAGTTGTGACTTTAAGAGATCATAATTCAAGAGCTTATCTGAAGTGGCATGTAAGTTACATATATATATGTATTTTTTTTCTTTTTTAAGAAGGCAATTATGTAGCTTGACTGTCTCCATTCTGAAGTTTAATTTTACAACTTACTGTTGCAACAAGAAACAACTTGACATGCTGTGGTTATGCAATTATGACAAGAGGGGTTGGCCCTAAGTGGGCTGGGCTGAACACAGAAATGAACACACCAGAGTGTCTGCAGTCACCAGGTGTTAAGAAGTCCCTTGGGGTTTTTTTTGTTCCTGGAAAATGTCTTTCCTAGGTTGTAGGCTAGTTATGTAATATAAAGATTGCCTTCTCTCTACATTGTGAAGGGAGATGTAGCTTCCCCAATTTGAATTGGACCCTGAGCAGATTAATTAGCCCAGCTGCTGGAGAGCAGGCTGTTTTCACTCATCCCTGCAGCCCCTGCCTCCGAGCAGCCGGCACGCTACCTTGACTTGGAAGTTACTCCGTGAGCGGTTGAATTGAAAACCTAATTAAGATTTGAAATGTGTCAAAAAAACCCTTAGAAATACATTAGATGTGGACTTCCATTTTAATAAATCACTATGATAGTATATTAAGAGCTCCACATTGTGCCCCCATATTGCAGGTTTGAATGATGAAGACAGTTTGACAGGAAAGTAAACAGCCAGCATATCGCCCTTTCCTATTACTGGTATTTCTAGTTAGGGGCATCTTGATTTGAAATATAGTTATGATTCATATTTGGCAAATATTTCTTCATTCCTGATTGTGACTGGGGTCTTTATCTTTTTTGTCCTAAGGGTTTGGTGAATAACAGTGCCTCACACAGACAGGGTGCTTTATGGTTTTCTGAGTCCTCTCATGCACCCCGCCTTCCTTGACGGGTGCTGCAGTCATAACCCTCAGGGCTCTCCATGATGGGAGCCTTCCCAGAATGTGCCCGGATGGATGAGTGGGGAGGGTGGGGGTGGGAGGGAGGCCTTAGTGGGGAAGCTCAGGTAGCCCCTCCTCTTGGTTTACTGGATTTTCCCAAGGGTGGTAGTGCTCAATAATCACAGCTGCTCCCTCTAAAATAACTTGAAACAGGCAAAGTGAATACCTATCCTGTGGTCCTGCCCCTATGTCGCCCTCCCTCTTTGTTGTTGTCTTCTACCTTAGTCCTTTGCCAAATGTCCCTTTCACCTTCCTATCCTTTTTGGAGCTTTTCCATGGTTTTCTGTCCCTCAAATTTTCATCCATACGCCCTTCTGCTTCTCATCCCCCCAGCTTAACTTTTGCCTGCAAGGCTTGGGGTTTCTGTCTGAATGATGTTTTCCTGTATTTTAACCATATCTCCAGGCCCAGGTTCTCCCTGAGTCCTCTAGACTTACTGCACAAGTGGAGACTTCCTGCTTCCAGTCAAGCTTCTCCTGCCCCCGGGGCCCTTTCTACCTTGTCCTGCTTTGCCCCGCACCAATCTCTTTACTGCCACCCACTTCTCCCCATCAGGCCTTTAGATCTTGCAGCACATACCTGCCTCTGCCTGTTTCACAGACTCACCCATCTCAGCAGATGTGTTTATTGCATTCATGAGTTGAGGTCCCACATGCTTTGTACCTTGTAGAAACATGGAATAAGAGCATCCCCATGTTTAGGGATTTTCTGCCTTTGTTTTCACTTTTGATTCTACCTTATTTTTGACTTTTAAGCCTTTTAATAATAGCTGAAGCACTTTGCTCCTTCACTTCATTTAGCTGTGACGTCCTATATTGGATAATAAATAAAGGGATATCTCAAAAATTATTGTTACTTTTAAAGATTTGGACAACCAATCTTGAAAAGCATTTCAGAGATTTTCATCATTGCATCATTGGAAGGCTTTATACGAAAATGTACTTCTAATGACAGAAGTAGAATGATTTATTTAGTTTCATCCTCTTTTTTTTTTCTCCTTTGGTTAAATAAATGCTGGTCAAACAAGTATTACTGTAACTTGAACCAAATTTTTTCTCATTTGTTGTGGTTTTACTGCTTTCCATGAAGATTTTATGAGCTCGGGAGAGACATTTATGCCAAGCAAGGACCCTTTACTAAGACCTGACATTGTTGGTTTCCCCAATAAATGTGTAGCCTGTGTGGGCCCCATCAGCAGGAATAGTGGCAGAAAATGTATTAAACTGATGACTATTACTGGAAAAACATATTGTATTGACTCCTTACATATGAACTTGAGTTGGTCTTTTTATAAAACTGTACATCAAAAGTAGATCCAACACTTGTTATGCAATATCCTGAGTGCTCCAGGGCTTTTGGAAGAAGATGCTGTAAAGCGGAGCAGGGAGAATGGTTTTTAAGTAAGCATTCTCTTTCACTGATGGGTCTGTGTTTTCTTTGAGTACAGTGAATATTGCAGTAGTTCCAGTTCATTGTTAAACCAACCCATGTTAGGACATATTCCACCTCGCTTGATGATTTATGGTTTCTCCTGCCTGAGCTGGGTAGGGAAAGGGGAATGGAAGCTGGCAGTCTTTTCTGGGGTGTGGGGCCATTTTTCATTGCCATCAGCACAGATGTTATTGTATAGGCCAGACACGCTCCACAGCTCAAAAGATACAGTGTGAGGATCAGAGCCACTCCTGAAAGCTTTTCCCTAAACCCCAGAGTTGACCAGGAGGTCTACACATGATTGTTCACAGTGCAGTGGAACCCCTATATTAACACTATGATTTCTTTCATGGGTAGGTTGAAAGGCTGGGTGTGGAGAGTAAAGATGATGCAGTCTGCCGCGCCGTCGTTGGCAGAGAACTCATGAAAGACACAGATTGCTAGTACATGCTGGCAGGGGTGGCTTCTCCAGTTTTCTCTGAAAGTTCCACCAAAGCAATTTTCCTAAAATAATATTGTTAACAATTCTTAAAAGGTTCTAAAGGAATAAGCAACATGGATCTCATTATTTATGTCAGGCAGATACTATTCCTATTCTGATGAAGGAGATGAGAATCAAGGAATCTCTTTATGTTGCTTAATAGTTGCTAAAAATTCATATGTTCTGGTTTCTGTGCCAAGAATCCATGACAGTCTAGATATGGCTCCCAAAATAAATATTCTGCTTACCCTTGGTGGCCTCCCCAACACCCCACCCCCATCTGGTCTCAGGATCCCTTCCCTTCTGCTGCTTCTCTTGGGGTATGAGCCATTTCTCAAGTGTTAGTTCAAATCCCATTGTTTCCAGGGAGCCCCTTCTTTCTGACTATTAAGAGTGTTTCCTCTCTTGCCTTCCTTGAATTCCTCTAACACTTGTTTGATGTTTATTTTATTTAATTAGTAGTTTTGATTTATAACTATGTATTTTTTGTCACCCTACCAAATTATAAGCTCTGTCATCATGCCCACTGGGCCTTAAGAGTCTATTATGCTGAATATGTAGTTGTTGGTAGATTGACAGCTGGTCAGTGGTCTGAGGCTTAGACTTTATCTCTGTGAAGATCTTGCTCTCATTTAAAAGTCTCTTCAACCACATGAGGAAGTGAAGTATGGGATGAGAAAAGATAACGGGAATTTTTCAGTTCCTTTGTTGGCCTAAGTTAAGGCATCTAATCTTTCTTACTCATTTGGATAATTTATTAAGCAAACATTTACTTTTGTTGATGACACTTCGTGCCATCTCTGTGCCTGGCACTGGAAAGATATTGGAAATACAGATAAAAAGTCCAGGCCCTTGTCTTTGTGGAATTCTCAGACAAGCGTGGGAATTGATGTGCAACCACATGATGTGTGGTGAATAGACAAAAGGTGCTTTGCAAGTTGAGGGAAGAAAGAGCCGACTCTGGCCAAAGGAAGGCTGACTGTTGGTCCCTGGTTTCCTTGGGGCAGTCTTCATTTATGTCTGTATTCAACATACTTATTAATAGTGCCCCCCTTTGCCTGCAAGAGTCTCCCAGTTTCAACAAAATTTATATGACTTTCTGACATAGAGAAGTCCTAGAAGGCTTCGCAGATAAGTATTTGACACTTGGAAGACTACCTGAGTCCTCTAGGATATTGTTTATATTTCCAAAAGTATTGGGGGACTAATATTGGTTTGCTGACTTTGTTTTTCTCACTTTTCTATGGATTCATAAACTAACCCACAGACTGGCATTTGGCATTTGGAGATAAAGGGGTTTGGGGGGCAGTTGGAAGATGAAGTAGCATTTCAGACAGGAGACATGCAGTGATGTGGAGACACGTGGATACGGGTTATTGTGGCTAGAATTTCCACGTGTGATGGGGCATGCCAGGAAATGACACTGAGAAGCTCTGCCAGGCTTCACAGTGGAGAGTTGGGGCTTACTGCCCAGAGTATAAGCAGCGAGAGGCACTAAATGATTGTAAACAGGTGAGGCATGATTTGCATGGTATATAGTTCCTTCTGTGAGTGTGAGTGTGGATAAAAGATTGGAGGGGGACAGAGACTGGGGTCAGAGCAAGAGAGGTCTGGTACTAACTTGGTAAGAGATGATGGGAACTGAATTAATACCTGAAAATGGAGAAGACAGATAGGAGAGGTATTTAGGAAGCAAAATTGTTGGGACTTGGTGACAAATTGGGAATGGAGAGCCATGACGTAGGTAGAGGAAAAGGTAATTGCAGAATTTCTGGATGGATCATACTGCCTTTTGCTGAGATGTGGAATCCAGGCATTGAGAGGAAAGATAACTCAGGTTGGAATATGTTGAGTCTTAGGTGTTTATAATCTTTTTGATACAGATACACAGAAATTCTGGTCTAGAATTCAGAAGAGAGGTTTGGGACAGAATTACGGGTTTCATCCCAGTCCAGTCATCATTTTCTCAGGGAATCCTCCCTTAATCTTCAATGGTGAGATTCGAATCCTCTATTTCATCTTCTTAGTGCACCATGTACCTTGCCTGCATGCATTTACCACTAATGTAATTGCACATTTATTTTTGTGATTCTTCAAATACTAATACCCACCCCAGCCCTACAAGGTCCATGAGGGCAAGGCTCTGCCTGGTTTTGATTCTCTTGTATCCCCAGGACACCTATCACATAGTTGGTGCCCAGCACATATTAGTTAAATGAAAGAATGAATGAATGCATGAATGTGTTTTGTAAATGTGGCAATTGAAGCTGTGTGGTTTGGCATAGATTGCCCAGAAGTAAGTATAAGAATGAACCGTGAGTCCAGGGAGCACCAACCTTTAAGGGCTGTGGATGGAAGAAGACAGTGAAAGAGAATTAAAAAATGCAGACCCTCAAAGAGGCAGGGAACCAGGCCAGCATGTTGTCAAGGAGAAAAGAGGGCCATCAGGAATCAGCATGTGGCAGAATTGTCACATGAAGAAGTAAAATAGTATTGAAGGGGTTTTCTCAGAATTTGTAATTCTGGTATCCAGTAGAAGTAGAAATACTTACTTTCTGGGAAATATCAACATACGGATACTTAGCATTATTGTACTATTATATTATATTACTGTATTAGCTTGTGCTGCATGCAAAGTTTGATGTTTTATCACTTTGTTCATTTATATGTTGGGATTCTGAGGCTTGCCGTACATAATTTATGCCAGCACCTGATGTAGTAAAAACTTGAGGCCATGTTCTGGGAGGATGATGGAATAGAACAACGTTTAATCATTGTGAATTTATGAGGGTGCCTATTGATTTACAAGGGGGTTACAATATGTACTTGAGGGTTTACACTCTACCAAATGAGGAACCATCAGCAGTAAGGACACATTAAGTTACAGCATTGTAACCAAGGATGGCTGATGGTCTGACTGTAGAAGCCAGGCTGAGTCACAATGTCCCTGAAGGTTTGTAGTATAAAATAGAGATTTTTCTTGCAGAGTATAATTGTTACATGTTCTCAGTCTCCACTGGGAGACATAGGGTAGATAGAGGTTGGGGCTGGGGTCATCATAATGAATTGGAATGATTGTGGGCACTGGGTTCAGCAGATTCTACTTCCACCTCGTCCTGACTCTAGCTTTGTGATCTCAAATAACAATGATAATAATTGACAATAGTAGTAATAAAAGCTGACTTGAATTACGTGCTTAGTCTGTGCCTGGGTACTGTGCTAAGTATATTACATACATTGTGTTTTTGATGCTTGAAAACAACCTAATGAGGAGCCTACTGCTGTGACCTCTGCTTTAAGAAAAGGAAGAACTGAGGCTCAGGGTCTTTAGGACCTTGACCAAGGTCTTGTAGCCAATAGGTGGTGGTACTGAGACTGGAATTCAGGTTCCCTGACAATAAAAACCAGCTTTTGTCAACTCCTGGTCAGTTCTGTGTTCTCCATACCTCCCCTTTCTCACACACACACACACACACACACTTCCCTTCCTACTGGTTCTTTTTGAAGCAGATCACAGACATTATGTCATCTTGTCTGTACATACTAGATTATGTTTCTAAATGATTAGAGTATAACCACAATGTCATTATCATGCCTAAAAAAATTTAACAATAATTCCTGAAAATCAAATGTCCAGACAGAAAGCAAATTTTCTTGATGGGCCCATAATAATTTTTTTAGTGATATTTAGGATTCAGACAAATTTCACACCTGAAAGATGCATCTATTTTTACTTATAGGCTTCTTTTCTGAAATTTTCCCTCTTCTATTTCTTCTCTAGTGGTTTTTTTTTTTTTCTTAGTCATTGAAGAAGCAGGAATTTTTGACCTATAGGATTTGTCCTACGTGATTCCCTGCATTCCGTTGTTTGCTGATTTCCCCTTCTTTCTTGGTGTTCTTCACTATATTCTTGTGTTCCTTAAATTTCCTGTAAACTGGAAATTTGATCTAGACTGGAAGCTCGATCAGATAGTTTGGCAAGAGTATATATGATGGTGTTATGTTCTTCCCACTGCACCACATAGGGAGGCACATGTACTTTCTTGTTTCTTCGTTTGTGTGACTGAAATTGATCCCTGGATTTAGGTAGTGTCAGCCTGATCTTCCCGTTATAAAGTTCCCCCAGTCCCTTCGAAAACCACTGATGGTCATTGTTTAGATGTAATTATTTCAGGAAGGGTTGTAAAATGATACTCTGTCATCCCTTCTGGTTATCTGGAGTTTTTCTATCCAGAAGAAATGGAGCACATTAGTTACTTGTGTGCCTCAGGGGGTATAGTTTATATAGGAAAATTAATGCTTGGTTTTATTCCCTCTATTTTAAATAATATTCAGAATAATGAGGTGATTTTCTGCTGCTTCTTAAGAAGACCAGTGAAGTTGTTCTTTTTAAGTATCCTACAAATTCATGGATTTTAATACAATTGATATATTTCAGTCCCTTCTGAAGCTCAAATTATTTTTGGTCTGTGGGAGAATCTTTAAACTGTCCCCTGAATCCTTTTGACATGACTATATGGTCTTTGATGATGTCTTTACTCTCTGGTATAACAAGATATTTCAGATTTATCTGGTGCTTTTCCTGCCCCAGCTTTTTTTAGTGGTAAACAGTATTCAGAGACCACAGTCCAGGTGTTCAGTGTTGCTGACTCTGGGCTGGTGGTCATTGTTTTTTTGGTCTGTTAAATTGGACAGAATTAGGAAAATAGAAAAGTATGTGTATCTAGCTTCTGAGATGTGGATATATACATATGCATGTGTATAGGCATGTTTTTTTGTGTGTATGTGTATATATGACATGTATATGTGTATGTAATTTATGCACACATATATCGTTCCTATTTAATGTTTGCAAACATACCTTTATTTTTCTCTCTTTAAAGAAAGCTAGCATGCTATAGTTCTACATGTTGCACTTAACAGTATATTTCAGAGATCACTCTGCAGTTAAATATAAAGTTTCTCATTGTATTTTACAATTGCAGAGACTCTGTTGTATAGATATACAAAACTGTGTTTGTTTGGATATATGGCTGTTTCCAGGCTTTTGCTCTTACATTATAATAGGAATGATTTTTTTTGTTTTGTATGTGTTTATTTGAAGGTTTATTTGCAAATCAAATATAAAGCCTGAACTGAACCATTTTTCTCTAAATGGACAGCTGAATGAACATTGCTGCATTGAATAGCCTTGTGAATATTTATGTTTGTATTCTGGCCAGTTTATCTTTGAGATAGGTTCCTAGAAGTGGCATTGCTGGGTCAAATGATAAATATATTTGCATTTTGCTTAGACTTTGCCAAAGTCCCTTCTGTGGGTGCTGTGTAATCTTGCATTCCCACCAACAGTGTATGGGAGTGCCTTCTTACTCCACAGTCTCACCAGTAGATATGCTGTAAAAAACCTTTGGGTCTTTGCCATCTAAAGGGTGAGAAATGATACTCAAGTGTAATTTTAATTTGCATCGCTTTAATTATGAGCTAGCTTGAGATCCTTTTCATGTTTAGGGACCAGTTACATTTCTTTTACTGTGGACTGTCTCCTCATATTTTTTTGCCTATTGTTATAGGCCTTTAAGTCTTTTTTTCCCTTTATTTTATGAAATTTCTTATATACTGTGGATATTGCGTATTAGGGATATTGTCCCTAATGTTTGACAGTTCCCCTCCCCAAGTTTATCATTTTTCTTTTTTCTCTTATGATAGTTTTTTAAATGGAAATTTTTTTCTTTGATGTAGTCAGTTTTATCAGTCTTCTTCTTTATTGCCTATTGATTTTGAATCACAAGGAAAATATTTCCTTCTAGACTGTAAAACAGCACTATTTGGTAGAAACATAATGCAAACCACATATGTAAATTTTTAGTATCCACATTAAAAAAGTAAAGAGAAATAGGTGAGAGTAATTTAATAATATATTTTATTTAACCCAGTTTATCAAGAATATTATTTCAGTTAGTAATGAGTATTTTTAAATTATTAATGAGATATTTTATATTTTTTTATGCTAAATTTTCAAGAACTGATACATGTTTTACACTAACACATCTCAATTTGGTCACTAAATTTTCATCATAAATATTTGATCTGTATTAAGACTTAATAAAATTTACAGCTGAAAAAGTAAATTTGCAAAACAAGTTGTTCCAGGTGTACCTAAAAGTTTTCCAATAATTTAGAGTATTGGTTTTTAAAATATCAATTTAAGTTAATTAAAATAAATTAACATTGCAAATGAAGTTCTTCAGTCCCACCACCTTTCAAGGGCTTAGTAGCCGCAGGTGGATATTGACTACCTTAGACCTGGTGGCCTTAATGAATTGATTGACTGGGCTGCTGGAGACCTGCCAGGGTTTTGTTTTGTTTTGTTTTTTAAACCTTTCCTAGTTTTCCATCCTCAAGATTAGCTGAACCCCAAAACCTCTCCTGACTATGCTTGTGCAAAATCGTTACAGCCCATTTTCCCATCTGGCATGAAGAGTATATGTGTCTATTTCTCCGACTTGTCAAAATGTTAATTTTTTGACAGTAATGTTTTGGCGTGTCCATTACTTTAATCATAACTTTTTTTGGGGGGATGAGTTCTTCAAGAACTACCTTCTGTATCCCGAATTGTGGTATCACTAAATGAAACTTATTCCCTGGTCTTGTATGTGAGTGGTTATTTGGTATGTTATTATCAGACCAGCACTAAGAATTATCATTGTGCTTTGGAGTTACCTCATGCTTGTCTTCAAAATTCCCCCATTCCTAACTACCCTTTGTTTCCACCAGTATTTTCATGAGAGAACACAGGTGATGAAAGGGATAGGATGGAAGGGAACATTCAAACGAGTATTTGGTTGCTAGGGAACCTAGCTTACTCAGGAATTGTGACTTCCCAAGGTTATTTGGAAATCATGGCAGAGACACTTGGAATCTCTGTCCAGTAGCACATTCCTCTTTAGGTCAGTGCACCATCAGTTTTAGACCTGACTGATGCTCCTAAAACTACTCAGCCTCTTTCTCTGGGGACTCTTAGACTTGCTACAGGGAATGTATGTGGCAAAAAAACTCTTTTTCTAATCAAATGAGAATGTCCGTAGAAGTAAAGATGGTGAATCTCCAGCTCCTCTTGTGACCTGGAAGTGTAGGTCCCTTTCTAAGCTCTAAGAGGGTATTTTTTAGAATCGCACTGAAGCCATCTTTATATCTTTCTTCTGTTTTCATTGTATTTGAGTCTCTACCAAGTTTGCTTCAGTGTCTAATGTCAAGAAAAATACTTTCCCTTCATTTAATCTCAAATGAGAGCTTTATGTGCTCTGTGTAAAGATAGAATCCCTTGCAAGTGTTTTGATTTTTCACCTCTTTATAAATCATAAACATCTAAGACTAACCAAGTTAAAAAGAAACTAATTAGAACTAAATAAACTCATGTGATTAGGAAGGAAATAAGTAAATCCAGAGTTGAAATGCGTGTGAGATTCTGTTTCTCTACTACTTGGTCAGATGCTGTAATTTTGGGCTCTTATTTGGCGTGTCCATTACTTTAATCATAAGCATGTTTGCCTTAAATATTTTCACCACAAAAGTAATTGGCACTGATTTTGCTGTAAAAGAGAAAATCACAAAAACTAAAAGAAATTCATTAAAAAGGCCCTAATGAAACACAAGAAAATGAAGAACAAAATTAAAAAGACTATTGGGAAATACAAACTCTCCAAATACATTCAAAATGTATGTGTAGATTCATGGCCATACTTCACGAGGAGCCGGTTTTATTTTGTGGATTGTACCTAAACACTTGTCTTCAGGTCTTCTATTCATACTGTTATACATTCATTTTTGCTTGTTCATTCATCTCCTTGCTCTCTCTTCTCCTTATTTGGCATTGCATTTCTCCTTTTTTCTCTAAAATTTCTTCATTAAGAGAGGTATCAGTTTCCAAATACTAGGATGCCTATTTGCAACTGAGCTTTGTATTGCACTGTGAGAGCCTCTCTCTACGGTGTTGTTTGTTCTTGGCATATAGTCACGTGGCCATTGATAGATGTTCCAAAGTTCTTTGAGGTTCAAAACTCTCAGCCACTGTATAGACCATGATGAGGGCTAAGATTTGTATCATAGAAAAACGGGGGGACTGTGTCCATGGAGAAAGGCAACCAAACCATCAACTAGCTGATGAAACCAACACACTGTCAAACCTAACTGCCACCCAGCTATATTATCTTTGGCAGCAGCATTGCCTGGCAGCCAATTAGTTATGTGGCTAAAATGTTGGTAGTGAAAGCGCTTGCAGCAAAGATGCTCACAGCAAAACAACCTAGAACCTTTTTTTGGATCTTAGATGTGGTGGGTTGCGAAGGTGAGAGTAGCATGAGAATGAGGGATGATGACCTTGGAGAAGAAAAAGAAGCGTTGGTATTGATGATCAGGTGTTGCTGTTTGGAAAATAACATGTTAGGACTTGTGGCAGGGGATTTGTTAAGTG
Source organism: Manis javanica (assembly GCF_040802235.1). Classification (NCBI taxonomy): domain Eukaryota; kingdom Metazoa; phylum Chordata; class Mammalia; order Pholidota; family Manidae; genus Manis; species Manis javanica. Next base: position 92,153,525 of record NC_133166.1, read on the forward strand.
GCATGGAGGATCAGAGTTTGGGGAATTCAGTGCAGTTAGCCCTTCTTCTCTTCTCCACACAGCCTGAAGATAACCGTGTAATTTACAGAAATGCATTCGGACTGTATTTTCCTGAATTCAGGAAAGACGTGAGGCTCACTGTGTTGCATTGTGCTTTCACGGGCCAGCTGCCTATGTGTGAAAGAGTAAGGGAAACTTGTGGAGGCCTTGCTCTAAATTTGGATGCCTTCGAGAGATTAAGTGGGTTTTTCCCTCTTTTCTACACTGCCCCACCACCCCCTGCATTTCCTTGTGAAATTGGGTTTTGATGTGGAACTAACTGTGGCTATAACATTTTACATGCCTAAAATGCATGGGAAAAATCAAATAGGTACCTAAGTAGTATTTCCCATAATTGAATGAATATGCAACTACATTTGGTAACATTTAATATGAAAAACTCAGAAAATCTCCCAGGCAAGATTTACTTTCTAACCTAAACGAAACTTTCCCCATGGGTTACATCCTGCGCTCTGCCACCTCCACTGATTGCAGTGTATGCATCTATTAAATGTGCACACACAGGGTTGTTCAGAAGTCCACAAACACCATTTTCTCTATGAAGTAAACAAAACACATCATCCTTGGTTATTTTAATAGCTCTAGTAAACCTCTTACCTGCTTAGATTCAACACATATTGCCTTTTTGACTGTGGGGGGGAGGTGCCTTTTGACAGGGGCTGGAGAGGGAAGCTGGGACATTTAAGAAAATGTACCAGGTCTCTAGCAAGTCATTCATGCTATCGGAATGCAAATGAACATTATATCTGACATGGCTGTTTATCTTTCTTATCAAGTGTAAAGTCTAAAAAAAGACAAAGCTTCATTGCACAGATAGTTGTGATAAGGCCATGTTGATGTCATGATGCCTAGGATCCAGGGTCTGGTCTTTGCACTGTATGGGCACATGGATTCTGACATAGATGTTCTGAGTGGCTGTCAGGTGCAGAAGGGAGCCACACCTTCCACTATGGGGGTATAGAAACCATCAGGTGGGCCGCTGAGAGTCTGGGTTCTCATTTCACATTTTACCAACCTGGCTTTAACTTTGAGATGATCAATCAATACAAGAAAGAGCAGTTGCAGAGGTAATAACTCAGTGATGATAATACTGAGATTGAGCAGATAAGAATGAGAAAGTTTCCTAAATAGAAATTGTAGTAATTCAGTATTTTCTTGCTGAATAGGTAGATGATTCAATACACTTGGTAATATATGAAAATTGCTCTATTAAAACAGGAAAGCGTGTATTAATATTGTAACACCGCAGTGGGGAAATGGTTTATTTTTGTTGGTGGTAGTTTATTTGCAAATCAAACATAAAGCCTGAACTAAAACATTACTTTTCATTAACTAGACAGACAGCTGAGTGAACAGAAAAGATGAGTGAATTTACTCTGCAGCAGCCCTGGGTACCAGAGGGTCTGTGCTTTTTGGCAAAGCCTGCCTGCAAAGAGATTTCTGTGTCTCAATGGTGGGGCCCATTCCACCAATGAGAAAACCCTGCTCTAACTGGACCTTCCATTGCCTTTTTTTTTTGTTTTTTACATTCATCATTCATTATTTTGAATCTATATCAACAAAGGGTTATTATCAGGGTCATTTGCTGAGGCCTGGAATTTGGCTCAACTGAGCTATAAGTTAAAATGTTTATTGTCAAGGAGGCATTTTTATCTGTGTTAGGTATTCCTGAGGAATGAGGAATCCCTGATAAGCACTTAGAAACACGAACAGTCACTGAGCCGCTAAATAGATAGAATGTGAAGGCCTATCCCCCTGAAGGCTTTACCATCCTTTGGAGATAGACTGACCTTTGAAAATCCTGTGGTAAGCCTGGTCAGGTTTCACTGTCTTTTCTCTTGCATTGTAATCTGATGAAGTCTCATGCATAATAAAAAAAGGCAAATTAGAGACCTTTTATTTAACTCTGACAATGCTCTATCAAAGTTTTAGAAGGAAGTCCGTGCCATAGTCACACAGCTGTTCTCATAGTGCTGAATGGGTTTGTACGATGCATTCTTTCTATAAAGACAACCAAGAGTTGCTTCAGCTGAGAAGGTGAAATGCGGATAGTCTCCAACATTTCCACGTCCCATCCAGACCTGCTCGTCATTCTCACACAATTTTCAAGAAAGTTTCTTTAGGTGTGTTTTGTGGTGTTGAGACGACCTCAGGACAGCAGTTAGCTCAACTGCTTCCTGTAGTTTGCTCTTGGTCTAGGTGGGCCAGAAATCTGCTCTGCTTGTACTTTTCAGCGAGTAGGCTCTTGTCTTAGAACTGATTCTGACCGTCAACCTTTGTAGGAAGAAATCTCCTCACATTGTTAGGGAGGACATAAATGAAATGAGGTGGCAATGGAGTGTCTGGGGGCATGAGATGAGGAATGGGAAAACTGCAGGAAATGACCTGCCTGTGGATTTTTAACACAACCCCCTTTATCAGGTGTCCTGTTGGAATAAAAGAATTCATCGTGGACCTTGGCGAATTGAACAAAAAGCACAAGAAGTATTCTTTATTTCACATTACTTTAAAGTAACATAACTTTCTTGGTCGAGAAGTAATAGCTCTTCATGGATCACCAAGTAATAACTCCTTGGAGAATGAGGACTTGGGTTCACATACTGCCTGGTTTATGGCAGGCTTGACGAATACGTGCAGAATTGAATTAAATGTTGTGGTGACTCCAGGGGCTCTGGGTCTTCATAGTTTCATTTTCCTTCTCTGCGGGTTATTGAGTAATATCTTACTGTTCTAAGCTATCCTTTCAGGTGACTTTGCTCTTATTTATGCCCTTTATCAAGCAGCACTGCAGAGTAGCTACCAACAGAAGACAATCGAAACATTTATATAAATTTGTATAATGGCAGGGAAAGACATACAGCAGAATAGGGATAAAGTAGGAAAAATTGGAAAACTTATGAGAAATAAAAGCTATAAATTATGGAGAAGAAAAAGTGTAAGGATAGTAGGAAATTTCTGTTTTCAACATAATAGATATAAAGTGGCTGCTCTTAAATTTTCAAACAATATCTAATAAATATGATGCAAGATTCTTCTTTTTAAACAGTGTATTGTTCTGGCCAGCAGAAGCAAAGAAAAAGAACTGTAATAGATAAAAGGTCTGTGAATAGTTTATTGATCAAGGAAATACAGTCAGTGTCCTGCTCACTATACCTGTGTTTAGATAGGTAAAGACATTTCAGGAAGTTAGAGTTTGTCATGGGAGGAAACGTTATGCTGAGATCAAGGATGTTTTTTTAGGTTGATATCTTGTATTTCATACATTCATCATAACTTTTGAACCTGTCGAGTGATTTTGACCAAGTTTGTAATAGCACAAGAAATATCTTGGATTCAACCTGCAGTTTGCTGTGCAATGTTGAAACAGCAATGAAAGTCAGTCCATCTCCAAATGGACATATTTCTGTAAATTGAAATGAATTACAGTGAGTAGTATGTGGATGAGGTGGCTAATCATATAGGGCAGTATTGAAAGAATACTTGTGGTCAGCTCACAAATTCCCTTCTAATACATACTTTGTATTAATTTTATCTGACATAATGAAATGAAGTATTTGCCCAAAAAAATTTTTTCCTTATATCTCTGCATCAACTACAGTTGTTTCTAAAGTCAGGCAATTCACATAATCCTACAGATATAATATAAATGAAATACTTCCAATTTGGAGAAAATGCCCTGTTGATTCCCTATTTTATTGCCAATGTTTTTGTTTGCTTCTTTGTTTAAATACATATGGAGGCTAAATCATGACTATATATGGTTGATGGGAAAGCTTATGATCAAATGCAAGAATCAGTGAGGTTCCATCTAGTTTGTGGGTTTTAGAACCAAGCAAGGTTGGAAAAACTGATGGCTTCTCTAGGCTCTGGAGGCACTTAACCAGTTGGACTAGGGATTGCAAAATAATTAAGAATAATTACCTGTTTTTTTGCAGTGAAGTGTGGCTACTGGGCAGCTTTCCATGTGGCTTTCAAATTAGGGCATGGAGAGTTCAATGCTTTCTTTTTGTTTTTTAAAATTTTTATTAAGCTATAATTGATATACACTCTTATGAAGGTTTCACATGAAAAAACAATGTGGTTACTACATTTACCCATATTATCAAGTACCCCCCATACCCTAATGCAGTCACTGTCCATCAGTATAGTAAGATGCCACAGATTCACTGTTTGCCTTCTCTGTGCTACACTGTTTTCCCTGTGACCCTGCACACCATGTGTACTAAATGTAATACCCCTCAATCCCTCCCGACCCGCCCTCTCACACCCCTCCCCTTTGGTAACCACTAGTCCCTTCTTGGAGTCTGTGAGTCTGCTGCTGTTTTGTTCCTTCAGTTTTGCTTCATTGTTATACTCCACAAATGAGGGAAATCATTTGGCACTTGTCTTTCTCCGCCTGGCTTATTTCACTGACCATAATATCCTGCAGCTCCATCCGTGTTGTTGCAAATGGTAGGATTTGTTTCTTACGGCTGAATAATATTCCATTGTGTATATGTACCACACACATCTTTATCCATTCATCTACTGATGGACACTTAGGTTGCATCCATATCTTCGCTATTGTAAATAGTGCTGCAGTAAAGATAGGAGTGCATATGTCTTTTTGAGTCTGAGAAGTTCTATTCTTGGGGTAAATTCCTAAGAGTGGGATTCCCGGGTCAAATGTTATTTCTATTTTTAGTTTTTTGAGGAACCTCCATATTGCTTTCCACAATGGTTGAACTAGCTTACATTCCCACCAGCAGTGTAGGAGGGTTCTCCTTTCTTCACATCCTCGCCAGCATTTATTGTTCTTAGTCTTTTTGATACTGGCCATCCTAACTGGTGTGAGGTGATATCTCATTGTGGTTTTTATTTCCATTTCGCTGATGATTAGTGATGTGGAGCATCTTTTCATGGGCCTGTTGGCCATCTGAATTTCTTCTTTGGAGAACTGTCTCTTCATATTCTCTGCCCATTTGTTAACTGGGTTATTTGCTTTTTGGTGTTGAGGCGTGTAAGTTCTTTATACATTTTGGATGTTAACCCCTTGTTGGATATGTCATTTACAAATATATTCTCCCATACTGTAGGATGCCTTTTTGTTCTGTTGATGGTGTCCTTTGCCATACAGGAACTTTTTTGTTTGATGTAGTCCCATGAGTTCATTTTTGCTTTTGTTTCCCTTTCTCGAGGAGATGCATTCAGGAAGAAGTTGCTCGTGCTTTTATATTCAGGAGATGTTTGCCTGTGTTGTCTTCTAAGAGTTTTATGGTTTCATGAGTTACATTCAAGTCTTTAATCCATTTTGAGTTTACTTTTGTGTATGGGGTTAAACAATAATCCAGTTTCATACTCTTGCATGTAGCTGTCCAGTTTGCCAACACCAGCTGTTGAAGAGGCTGTCATTTCCCCATTGTATGTCCATGGCTCCTTTCTTATATATTAATTGACCATATATGGTTGGGTTTATATCAGGGTTCTCTAGTGTGTTCCATTGGTCTATGGGTCTGTTCTTGTGCCAGTACAAAATTGTCTTGATTACTGTGGTGGTGCAGTAGAGCTTGAAGTTGGGGAGTGTAATTCCCCCTGCTTTATTCTTCCTTCTCAGGATTGCTTTGGCTATTTGGGGTCTTTTGTGGTTCCACATGAATTTTAGAACAATTTTGTCTAGTTCGTTGAAGAATGCTATTGGTATTTTGATAGGAATTGCATTGAATCTGTAGAGTGCTTTAGGCAGGATGGCGATTTTGACAATATTAATTCTTCCTATCCATGAGCACCAGATGTGTTTCCATTTATTGGTATCTTCTTTAATTTCTCTCATGAGTGTCTTGTAGTTTTCAGAGTATAGGTCTTTCACTTCCTTGATTAGGTTTATTCCTATGTATTTTATTCTTTTTGATGCAACTGTGAATGGAATTGTTTTCCTTATTTCTCTTTCTGCTAGTTCATCATTAGTGTATAGGAATGCCACAGATTTCTGTGTATTAATTTTGTATCCTGCAACTTTGCTGAATTCAGATATTAGATCTACTAGTTTTGGAGTGTATTTTTTAGGGTTTTTTATGTACAATATCATGTCATCTGCAAATAGGGACATTTTAACTTCTTCCTTGCCAGTCTGGATGCCTTGTATTTCTTTGTGTTGTCTGATTGCTGTGGCGAGGACCTCCAGTACTATATTGAATAGAAGTGGGGAGAGTGGGCATCCCTGTCTTGTTCCCAATCTTAAAGGAAAAGCTCTCTGCTTCTCGCTGTTAAGTATACTATTTTCTTTGGGTTTGTCATATTTGGCCTTTATTATGTTGAGTACTTGCCCTCTATACCCATTTTGTTGAGAGTTTTTATCATGAATGGATGTTGAATTTTGTCAAATGCTTTTTCAGCATCTATGGAGATGATCATGTGGTTTTTGTCTTTATTTTTGTTGATGTGGTGGATGATGTTGATGGATTTTCGAATGTTGTACCATCCTTGCATCCCTGGAATAAATCCTACTTGATCATGATGGATGATCTTCTTGTTGTTATTTTGAATTTGGTTTGCTAATATTTTGTTGAATATTTTTGCATCTGTGTTCATCATGGATATTGGTCTGTAATAATCTTTTTTTGTGGTGTCTTTGTCTGGTTTTGGTATTAGAGTGATGCTGGCCTCATAGAATGATTTTGGAAGTATTCCCTCTTCTTCTACTCTTTGGAAAACTTTAAGGAGGATGGGTATTAGGTCTTCACTAAATGTTTGATAAAATTCAGCAGTGAAGCCATCTGGTCCTCAATGCTTTTGTAAAGCCAATATGACTAAAAGTTATTTGTTATATGAATTTCTTTTTAAAAGCCTCATTCTGAGTTAATTATGAGAGGTTGCCAGGGTTTTATGTTATTTCTGTCATAGGCTAAAATTTGTCTTCAGTCCACCAAGCTTGCCTCACTGTTCCAGACCTGGATGCGAGATTCAAACTTACTTGTTTACCCTCCTGGTGCTAATCATATAGGTGGGACACCTAAAATTATGCAGAGATGATTGACTCTTTAGAAACTATTTGATGTGGCTGCGCATCACTGAATAAATTTCAGAGACCTGGAATGTGCAGGCTTTACCATCTACTCTATGTTCCTTTATTACAATAGTACAGATGGCTTTAGGATGGATTCTGCGGCAGAGATGGTATTGTTGGGTGCTTTTTATATTTCTGTGTTTTTAGTTCATTTTCCTTCCCTAACCCCCAGTTTTTAGTATTCCTGTCTGCTAAAACAAGGATTTTCATAGGAAACAATGAAGCAACATTTTAATTACCATTCAAAAGAAGATAGCACTACCAGCCATTGTTGGGGTGAGAGGGTGTGTCACTCCTTGGGACTGTCAGCTGGCCAGCAGTAGGTTTTCTTGTGTAAGGAATGTGTGCTTGAAGATGTAAATCATAGACTAGGCTAATGGGAACGTGACTCCATGCTTGGGAATGTCCTTACAGGTGGTGAATGCTTAAGGGAAGCCTCATACTGGAGAAATAATGCTTCTAGATATTTGTCTGTTAAATACATTAATAAAGACAAAGAAACCAGAACAAAAATGGCATGCAAATCAAACAGATGAAACCACAAGAGTGTTAAAATCTAGAAATCCATTCTCTGCTTATTTACATTAAAGGTTGCCTGCAAGCCTTGTTTCCCTGTAGCCAGGAGAGGAAGAAACATCAGTTAGGATTCAGTTATAAGATAAAACATGCTTCGCCCAAGTGCAAATGTTACTGCTACTCATACAGAGACAAATTCCTCCTTGTGAAAGGTCACTGTCATTAACTTTGGGGAATATCCAGATTTCTTCCTGGGCTTTTCTAGAAATAATTCTGCTGATTACTGCAGGCAGGGAGCACTGGAAGACATCATGTTTTGCACATCTAGGCAGATTAACTCTCAGGATACAGCCACCCTAAAACCCTGAGTGCGAGTGAAAGAAAGCAAATCTGTTCTTTCTTTAGCCCTTGGGTGGACTTACATTACCAGGGTGATCCCACAGTTTCCTCCACGAGTTGTTTTTTAGGTTCTTCAAGCAAAGAGCTGATTGGAGCTTCATGTATGTTGTGATGTACGTGTACGACAGTATGTGGGAGAAATTCTTAAAACACTAATATTTGTCATCAGACTCTATGGGTGAAGCTCATCCTCAGATCATGATAAAAAGTATACAGTGCATTTGTAGTCAACTGTCGAATTTATTTGAACTAAATCTCACAGGATTAGTAATGACCAGAGTAAGGGAGTAGCTCTTTTGCCTCAGGATAGCCATCTTCTATTAATATTTTAATGATGCCGGAGTTGATGTTCTTTTTAGGTTCATAAAAGTGTTTGAAATGTGCAGACTGTTTCTCTCTTGATCTGAGCCCTGCAGAGCTTGGCAGTAAATGTCTGAAGTAGGTATGGTCAGACCTGAGTTACTAGAGGAGCATGTTTCTGAGAAAAAGTACGGTAACACAGGGCATCAAGTCTGTCCATGCTTGGCTGTTGACAGAGACCTTGCAGGGAGTCCCGGGGAGGGATGTAGGAAAGGAAGTGAGAGGGTGAGCCGACTTTGCTCCAGAGGAAGTGTCTTGCCCTTGAAAATACGGCCGGTGTTCAGGAATGTATGTGTGCTGGGGCATCTTCAAGCCTCTCTCCCCACCTGTGCTTTGCCAGAGGAGACAAAAGGACAAGGAAAGAAGGAGTCTCACTCCCTGAAAAAAAGTCCCCTTGTACCCATTGTAGTTGCCTGCTCCTTCCTCCCAGGGAAACGCATGGGCCGTTGTGTGCCTGCTTGTATGATTATTAATAATAAACTTATACTTGTGCACACACTGAGAGACTTTTGCAGTGGAACTTGTGACTTGAGCACCACAGAGTCTAGCTGTCTCTTCGCACACTCCTAAGCCTAACACTGGACCCAGATGTATGGTAGTTGCTCAGTAAATGCAAATTGAATTAATTTGATTTTAGAACATGGGAAAGCCATCCTTGTGCTGCTTCTGGGAGAGAGGGCAAACGTCACTCCGTGGAATCCTCATAGAGCACTGGTCATGCCATGTGGGTTACTGTGGCCGTCGACATGAAAGCTTGGTGACATAAACTTGAAGTAATTGGAAGAGCCCTTCAGACGGGAAGGTTGGTATTAGAAAGGCAGAATCAGAAAGCCTAAGCGGACCTTGGATTTGGCAGTAAATGTTCCAATTCCATGGTTTATTTTTGTTCTTGTACATACAGCTTTATTTGGTACCTCGACTGAGTTGTTTTTTGTTGATATTGTTCCTTTGTTAATATCTGAGAAAACTATTTGTAAATTTAAGATGTAAGAACTAAAACTGATGCTTCTCATTGCTAGTTTATTGGTTCTTTTGGCCACCTTTGGATCGTTTTTGTAATGTTTTCTACTTACCTGTAGAGAGGGAAAGCAGATCACCTTTTCCTCCATTAAATCATTATTAAGATGATTTGTTTTGTTAAGTCAGAGGTGCAACTGATGGAGATCCGTACTCATTAAAGAAGCCGCTGGTTGTTGGATTGGCTGTATGTGTGATTTGCACTCCTGTTTTATTGGAACTTTAATTTTCAAAATGATACAACATATATTTCTGTGGTTCTTCCAGACTCCCACCCAGACATGGCTTGATTCTAAGCATTGGAAGTACAGCAGTGAGCACGACCATTGGGTGAAGCTGTGTGATACTGGACCAGAGATGGGCAGGAGTGGTGTTCTTTATGTGTTTAAAGAACAGTACCCAGGACTACAAAAGGCAAAGATCCCCAGTGTTAGCTTTGCTGCTAATTAGCAGTGTGACCTTGAAAAATTATGTAGCCTCTTTGAACTTATTTTCCTTTTGACTCATGATTGATAAAGGTCTAGATGAGCTTCCAATTTTCAGTGCACGTGAAAATCACCTAGGAAGCTTATTGAAGCCACAGTTCCTGGACTTTACCAAAAGATCATCTTTTGCAGCAGGTCTGGGATGGAGCCCAAGAATTTTCTTTTCTCTGGGCATGTTCTATTCTGATGGAAGTAGTCCATGGGCTACATTGTCAAAAACACCTGGCATAGGTCAGTGTTTTCTAAATCGTGAGTGGTGACCCACTAGTGAGTCACGAAATCAATTTAGTAGATTATGGAAAGATTTAAAAAATGAAAAAGAAGAGAAAATATCAGAGATATTATGAAGCAAAGATAAGTGAAATAAGGAAGACACCATCTACATTTCTGGGATAGCAGCACCCCACTCCTGGGAATCTAGAAGACTATTGTGCCTACTCTCTGACAGTTGACTTGAATGTCTGAATGGGACATGTGGGATTAATCTTTTTCCTGGAGCACTGATTATTTCAAGAAGGTGAATTTATTTGGGGTAGGAACTGTCAGTGCCACCCAAACTGCCCCAGGGTAGAAGTGTTGAGCCTGCCATTGCAGGGGAAACTTTCTCAGCTTCATAACATAGAGTAAGAAGATACTTTCTAAGTCTTTTCTGCAGGAATATTAATAGGAAATCCTATTCCCTTCCACTTACTGAAAACAACTTCGATAGCATAGAAGTAACAGTCCCAGGCCAAAAAAATTTGCCAGGGATGAACTGTATCTTCATAGTAGCAAGATCATCTTCCTAAAGAGATAATCTATTGAAAGGCGATCTAGATGGCTGCTCCTGATGTACTGCATATCTCTTTCTCTTTGCTAGTATTTGCTCAATAAATATCTTTTGGATGAATTTTCTCTAAAGCCACTTAAATTCTGAGATGCTAAATAAGAATTTTCTTTCAGTCATTCAATCATTTGTTCCTTGAGAGAATCATATGTTTTACTATTTTTTTCCATACAGTGAATGATTTTATCTTATGAGATTGGTAATGGGAAAATAATGAAGTTTTGTGGAAATTAATCAAAATGTTAGATTAGGAGGCAGTTGGCCGAAATCATTAATTTAATTTATAATATACACTCGTGTGTGTGTCCAAATGGGAACAATTGTCTTCAAGCAAGAATGTCTATCACCAAACTGATGGAAGTAGTCCGTGGGCTACACTGTCAAAAACACCTGGCGTAGGTCAGTGTTTTCTAAATCATGAGTGGTGACCCACTAGTGAGGGTCTTTTTGAACTCTTTTGTTTGAATTTACCTTCAGAGTCTAATTATGATCCTCATCAGAAAACCAGTTCCATTACTTTCATGGCCACACCTCATTTTTATGGAACCCAGTGTTACGCAACAGGATTACCTACCTTATGTGGCAAGCTTGCCTTCTGAATGTCTGTTGGTTGCTTCTCAGAATCAAATACATCTTCAGAGAACGACTATTTACTGTCACTGGGCTACTGGAATGGAACAGTCTCTGAAGGCAGTTCAGAAAGAGGAGTTCCCACCATCAAGTGATGGGCCTCTACACTATGTTGTGGAAGAAGTACTAGCTCCTTAAGGTGGCCAGTCTGAAAAGCCAAAACTTGAAAACATAATATTTCTGAAGCGTTTGTTTTGAAACTAAAGTTGTCACACTTGCCCAGTTTTAGTTGACAAGTTGCCCAGTGCAGGTGCCGGAAAAGTGAGATTGGACTTAGGCCTGTGCAACCAGTGACAAGAAATGGACTGGGCCTTGTCTGTGATTCCTTTTCCAGGAAGACATGATTGCATAGAGAAAGCCACCTTTTTGTTTTTTTGGTGCATGCTGATATTCTGGTTGATCTACACTCTACCTTCATGTTTGTGGCTCAGCTGAAAGAAATGGTGCTTGACAATAAGAAGGAGGGGTGACCGCTAAGGCAGGGCAGAGCATGCTAGAAACTAGGGTGGATTACTGTCTTTGCTAGCATAAGGAAAAGCAGTCAAAATTTAGAGCTGCTTCCATAGCGACAATGCTATTTTTCAAGTACAGTTAGATCCTAAGTACACCCCTCCCCCAAAAACATCCATGTGTCAAGACAGCTCTCAGAGTGGTTATGGAATACAAGTGAAGGCTTTTAACTAAATTTTTCCCCCTAGGGGTAGCCTGCTTATTTTACATTATTAATAAAGATTTCTGCAAATAATAGACCTAATAATTAAGACTTTAGGATTGTTATCTTGATTCAAGCAGTTGAAGCAGGGGTTTTCAATTTGGGGTCCTCAGCAATTATCACAAAAAGAATTCTTGGCATGTATTTGTAATCTAATTTTAGATGTTTGAACTCACAGTTTAGAATCATGAAGTAAAAGAAGAATTTCAGTTATTCATGTGATACTCTGAAGTTTCAGACATTTCATCTGAATGAGGAAATTTTCAACGTAAACATGCTAGATTCTCCTTTTACCTCTGTTCCTAGTCACTGAGGTTGCCACCTTCCATCTTGGAAAAGTAAAAGCAAATATTTTCTTATGCAGTGCCTGGTTGAGAAACCGCCAGGTAAGTTTGGATAGAAGGTCTAATGTTAGAATAAGGCCAAGTCTGATTGGGTACAAAACGTTGTGCTGTGTATAAATCGGCAGAATCCTCAATTGGTCTTTCTTTCCCTTTCCTTCCCGTGTCTATGGCTCAGGAGTTGGTGAGGGGTTGCAGTGGCCTCTGGGTGGGCATCCCAGCCTTACCCATCCTATTTTGAGCCATAGATGTGGGTAACTGGTTTGGACTTTTTCAGCGTCCACCTGAAGAGAAATGGACCTTTCCAGAAACTTTTGCTCATGGACCCTGTATCCTCTGTGGCTTGGAGGCAACTAAGACTTTGATCCACCACTGAGATGATCCAGAGAAAAGAGCCTCCAATAGAGTCATCCTTCTTTTCTGCCACTCTCTGGGGATGGCTGACTCAGTGTGCGAGCTGACTTAGGTATTGCTCTGTTGGGCTGTGGACTGGCTCTCATGTTGCTCCTACAACCTCAGAAATTGTGATTAGGAGAGAATTGAATTTACTGAGTGCCTTTCTTCTGTAAATTCATTAATTTTGCAGATAGACTCTACTCCCCATTTAGCCTCAAAATCAGCAGGCAATGCATAAGCGACATAATGCCAGTTTGCTGAGGCCTGGTAAAGGGGACAGGGCTGTCCTGGTCACACAGCCAGTCTTTACTGAACTCAGTAGACCCTGCCCATCCCCCTTTCATGTTGTTATTGTTGGTGGCTTATAATAGTATCAGAATGATTTTATAAGAATGACTCTGTTTTGTTATAAAAATACAGTTGCTTTTACGGAATTTTATTGCATTTATTTTTTTAGCCCAGATTTTGTCTGCATAATTAACTGCACTCTGGAGGCTTTCCACAACATGTGCATGGTCTCTCTGTTGTGTGATGCTGTTGAACAGGTGAATCAGTTTTGCAGTGAAGGAAACAGAATGGGGAGTCAGCCCTGGACCTGCAGAAAGTGCTGTGCTGGCAGTCATAGCCCTACAGTCTTGGGTTTTTAGTCTGTCTGAGCCTAAATTTCCTTAGGCTTCTTAAGATATTAGGGAGGAATGTAATGTCTTTCTAACAGGCTTTTGGTGAAGCTTAAATAAGAAACCATGTAAAACACGGTACTTGACACATAGTAAATTCTCAATAAATGGTGGCAATTAACGCAATGGTTTTGGACTTTATTAACGTGGTTTCTTGGGTTGGTTTCTGTGGGGTACCAAGCAGGAAGTACTAGATATTTAATGAAATCATAAGGAGTTAGAGCAACAAAACATCTTATTCATTCATTCTCAAATATTTATGGAACATCTGCTAGATAGCAGGCACATGTGATACTTCAGTGAACAACACAGGCAAATCCCTGCTCTCAGGAAGTGCTCACTCTATCTGAGGGAAACAGACCAATCAGAAACTCAGTAAGTTAGTCAATTATGTCATTTGTTGGAAAGTAGTAAGTACCATGGAAAAAAGAAAAAAAAATGCAGCTTAAAGGACACGTAATTTTAAATGAATCTAATTAGAAAGGAACATTTATTCAAATGAAGGTGACACAGTTAGCCATACAGATATTCGGGGAAAGAGCATTCCAGGCAGGCAGTAGCCAGTACAGAGAGGCTGGTGTGGCAGGAGGGGGCAGGCAAAGGGAAGAGATGAGGGCACAGGGGCAGAACACGTAGGCAGCCAAGAGGCTATTCATTTAGAGCTTTGGTTTTAACTCTGCTAGGGAAGGTGAATGGGAATTTTTGAGCAGAGAAATGGTATGATGTCAGTTTTAATAGGATCACTGGCTGCTGGTCAGAAGGCAGTGGAGATGAAGAGGGGTCACCCTTAACCCCTTCATGTTAGAATAGAATTTGGACTTAGGGTTCAAATCCTGGGTCTGCTGCTGTACCACGGTGATAGACAGAGGTCCAAAAGTGAAGATCTTCAAAATACCTTACTGCTCACAGAGAGCCAAGACTTCGGTGTGCAAGAAGGAAAAAATGCTGATTCCATTTCTTTTACTAACAATGTATCTCTGGGAGATGAAAGCTGAGGTGTTTTTGTAGCCTAAAATTACTTCTGGGGTGTTTGTCCACATAGCTTTGGGTTTATATATTGTACGCTTCAGGTAAGAGATGAGATTTCATTAGATATGCTACTTCAATAGCTGTGATCTTTTATCAGACTTAAATTCTCTAGGTCTAGTTAGCTGTGAAGTTAGCTGTCAAGCAGTTTTAAAAACAAAATACTCAGTGGTGTTAAAAAGAGAGGTTTGTGATAATAATATGGTTTTTACCTACAGAAAGAGAGCATTGCTAAGGTATCTTATTTTAGGCTGTTAGGAGGAAAAAATAACTTAATATCATAGGCTTGCCTTCCCATTAGACCTTGTCATTTTTAACCATAATTAATACTCAAGCCCCCTGTCTCTCTGTTTTGGAGAAGCCTCCAAAGTCTTATTTGGTATCAAAAAGTACTTTTATCCTCCCTGTTGCTTAATCTGAAGTTGGTAAAAATAGTTAATGCCTAAGAGAACACCTCAAAAAGCCAAAAAATAATTCTTCATGCTAATTTTCTAAGTATTTTTTAAGCCCATGGTTTTTTTTCTTAAATAAAACCTGTAATAACTGAAGATGAATCAGTACTCAGAGGCCAAGTTAGTTTTTTCAGGGAAGGATGATCAAGTTTTGGATCTTCTCAATCTTTCTGCTCCTTTTATGTTAGTTTGCCTTCATTGTGACCACAGATCTGCCTACCCATCTATAACTGGGCTGATAGAGGGAAAAGAGATCGAGTTCAAACTCATCCATTTCATCGATTAATTTCACAGTCTCACCATCTTTTGTTGCATTTTCCCCCTGACCTGCTTTTGCACTTTGCTTTGATTGCATTCTTGAAGTATTTGATCAAAAATTGGCCTTTAGAAAAATAAAATTCCTTCAGTCTTTACAATATTTGACACAGGCTGCCATTGGGAGATTTTTATTATGTTTCTAATAACTTTTAATATAAAATTCCTCCCCACTTTCTTCCACTCTGGTTTATGAGGAAGCCAAGAAAGCAAATGTGGTAGTCTCAGATGAATATATGTTTGGGAGGGTAGAGGTTCCTTTTGTCTGAAGTTCTCCTTGTCCATGTATTTTTTTAAACAACTTAGATGGGGTCATAATTTTAAATAATCACAGTTTACCTCCCCCATTGGTGAGAAATTCAAGATGATGACTTAGGATGAGTAGGAAATCCTGTTTATAGTGGAACTGTCTGCAGTTTGGGGATGGTTTCTAATTTCAGCTTTGGAATGGTAATTAGTATAACAAATATCTCTGAACTTGAGCTGGTGATCATCGTGTGGCTTTTTATAAAGTCCCTGCTCCAATGAGTGTGAGGGCTTCTGGAAGCTGTGTGGATTTCTGTTCATGTGCCTGCATGTGTGTACATACTTACATACATGAATATGTGTAAAGACCAACTGTGTACACAAGACTAACCTCGACCAGAGAGGTTATTAACCAAGTACATGGGAGAGAGATCAGGGGCAATTTTTGGAAGAATGTGATGGCTGATGGATAGGATCTCAGTGCGTCAGGACTGCTGGAGGGGAATGTCAGGCAGAGAAAAGAATGAGCTGCATTGCATCACGAGAGTGGATGCATGATGGCTGCTCCCATTGTAAGCATACCCTCCCTTGCCTTCATCCCGGCAGTAACCTTTCAGAGCTCAGGCCAAGCATTACCTTGTCCCAGGTGTATTCTTGAGGAAGGCTTTATGTGAAATGGGTATGGATACTGGAATCAGACAGTTACTTGCTATGCTCTTGGTTAAGGTAATAATAAGTGAAATTTACATAACACTATATATACCAGGCAGCATTTTCAGTGCCTTGCATGCATTTATTCTTTTAACTGCTGTAACAGCCCTATGAGGTAGGAACTACTATTATTCCCATTTTATGGACAGGGAAACTAAGGCGCAAGAAGAGTAAGTAATTTGCCCAGAGGCACAAAGCTAGAAAGTAGCCATACCGAGAGTAGAACAGTGGCAGTTTGCCTTCAGAAATGGTCAGTCATCTCAACCACTGGCCACACTATAACCTTGCTATCCAGGACTTTAAGGCCTGCAGTTCCAGTGGTGAACCCAGCTCCTACCAACCTGTTGGCTTAGTATCTTGTGCAAATTATTTATCTTCCCATAAACCTTCATTCCCTGTTTTATTTAGTGCTGATAATAGAGTTGTTATGAAGTTCCAAGCAGATACTGTGTATCAGGAATTTAACAGAATGCATGCTTTATAATAAATAATAAATAATGCCTATTATTATTATTCAATAAGTGCTGAAAGTCAAGTACTCTGCTACTTGTTGGGAGGTGTGGAGATAAAGCCTTTTTCTTCAATCAGGACCTCACAGTCTCATAGAACAGAAGAATGTCCACCAAATGCATTATAATTCTGTGCAATAATATGCAACTACAACAGACAGTTCAGATACACTGTTGGGGAAAAGGCGAAGTGTGTTCATCTTCTTGATGGGAATATATCCAAGTTGGGTTTTGAAAAATGAATAAAAGTCCTTAAGGCAGAGCTGGAATGAAGCCCTCAGATATCAAGAATGCAGACTTAATTGAGTAGGCAATGGGGAACCATTGAAATTTTTTGAGTAGGAGGGTGCCAGCAACAGAGCTGTCCTTTAGGAAGAGTGATGTGACAAAAATATGTAGGATGAATTAGTGGGGAGAGGAATGAGGAAATAAATATCACATAGACCTTCAGTGCAACCTCCTACATGGGGGAGAAATCCGTTCTGGAGCGCGCCTTCCAGACGGTCCTCCAGCTGATGCCTGAACACACCCAGCAGAGGGAAATTCACTACTTCCTGAGCCAGCGCCCTCTTTCCTTCGTCCCTCCTTCTCCCCATCCATTCACCCACCTACCCATCCATCTATCCAGCCTTTCTTAAGTTACCTGTGTATTGCTTGCCAGGTTAGGTGCTGGGAGTATAAAGGTTCCTGCAATACTGTCCTGTCCTGGAGGATTTCACGACCTTGAATGATCACGTGACCATTACTGAATAATTTTTAGTGTTGAGACGTCCTTAGCCAAAGTCTAAAGCTGCTTCCTTTTGAGCCTCTCTCCTACTTTTCTAGTTATTTTAAAGTTTTACTCTCCTAGTTATTTCTTGTGAGACACAGTAAGAATTCTCTATTCTTACGTGACTGGACTGCTTTTATGACTTTAAAAAGTGTATCATGGAGCTTTTCAGTCATCTCTTGTTTTGGAGATTCCATTTACCTTAAAAGGTCCTCATAAGGCAAGATTCCTAAAACTTGACTTTTGTTGCCGAATGGGACTTTAGAAGTCATTTAGAATTCATATCTCAACCCTCATCACTTTACAGGTAGGATATGAGTCACGAATAAGTTGTGACTTGCCTAAGATCGCAGAGCTAGTTGGTGACAAAATTAGGGCAAGAACTCAGACTTTTAGGTGTCCGGACTTGTAGGACTAGTGCTTTCTCGAACCTTCCCCCTGATAATCCTTCCCAAACGTTCTATAAATCTTCACTATCTCTCATAAAATGTGGAAGCAGAAGTTGAGTGTGATGTCTCAGCCACGTTCTAACCTTGAAGGAAGGCTGCCACTGACAGAGGGTGCCAGGCTCCATGCCCGCCTCACTGCCTGCCTTTCCTCATTCAGGCTTCCGACAACCCTTGTAGGTTGGGTTTAGCACTCTAATTTTCAGATGGCAAATGACACTTAGGAGTGAAGTCATTTCCAGTCCACAGCCTACAGCTAGGAAGTGGAAGTGCTAGAAATCAAATTGAGGGCTCTCTGACTTCAAGGCTGCAGGAGTGCCGTAATCGGCCACAATTCTGACTGTGTTTTCATGAAGATGATGTTAGCTGAAGCATAGTATTGGGGAGCATGTGTTGACTTTGTGGTCATCCTGCACTTATGGAAAATGTTTAAACCTAAGTGATGGTCTTTATTTTTCCTTCTAGTAAATGTCATATGTTCATTTTGTCTGGTCTCACTGGTTACGAGTGCAGCAAGGCTCATGAAAGGGTCCTGAACACTTGAGTATGACTGCCGGCTCTATCCCCGTGTGATTGGGTGGGCGAGATGGTCAGTGTTCTTAGATGTCAGTCAAGATCAGTTTTACCAACTTCTCTGTGAATGTGAGATTAAGTGGGATGGGATGTGCAGAAGGGCAGGGTAAATGGGCAAGTAGCTGCTAATCCTGATGGTTTAAAATGTGGATTGAGACTTGCCTTGCCCCTGGGCTCCTGCTGACTCGCTCCTCTCTGTTCTTGCCCTATTCAGGTTTTCCCTGCTCCCAGGAAAGCCCCTCCCTCCCCTCTTCAGCCCCTCAAAATGTTGTTCAGCCTGAGTTAGGCCAAGGTCAGAGGCCAATTTTGAAAAAAACTTCCCCTGCTTCCCCACCAGAATTCACTTTTCTTGCTAGAGCACGTTCATACAACTTTTGTTTATAGCACTGTGATAACCCTTATCTCAGTCTGCCTTGTATTAGTATTTATTATGCCCAGTCTTCCCTGCTAGCCTGAGAGTTCCTTGAGAAAGAAACCATATAGTTTTCATCTTTATGAACCTGCTCTTTCCCTGAGCCTATAAAAGAGTCAAGTGGTGGCAGAGCTTAGCTCTTTGATATTGGCTATCCCTCCCAGATTTATGTAGTAGCTGTTTGCTAGTTTCCCTTCTGGCCTCATCCCCATCAAGATAAAAATGTTGGAAAGGGCAGGGACCAAGGGCAGAGGCAAGGAGAAGTGGTGGCCCTGTGTGATTGAAGCCCTTCCTCCAAATCGTCACCCAAGCATAAGTGAGCCTGTGGGTTACTGTTAGGTAAGGGTGACTCCTGAGAACAGTGTGCTCAGCAATTTGTGGGATTATGGCAGGAGCCTCCAGACTGGTCTTGCACCTTCCCATTCTGGTTAGTTCTGCCCACACAACCAGAGTGGTCTTTTAAAAGCACATCACCCACTGCTGGAAGCCCCTCCATAATGCAGCCCTTGCCCTCTGGGCAGGAATCCTCTGACCTGTCCCACTCATGCCTGGCCCTCTTGCTAGCTGACCCTGCGCCCCCTGCCTTGGGGATGTTACTAGGCTCTTTATTCTCCTAGAAATGGTCTTCCCCGGCTGCCTTTGCCTTTGCTAACTCCTGTCTTGATTCTTGGCTTCACTGCCATTTCCTCAGAGAATTCTTCCCAAGTGCCTCCTCTTGTAGCATCTGGTACTTCCCCTTCATAACTCTGATAATTATTTGCATAATTATTTGCTCTATGCCTGTACCTCCCCTAGGTTCCCTGAGGGCAGGGATCATGTCTGTCTTGTTAAGCAAGGCATACTGGGTGCTTAGCACAAGGCCCGACACATCACTAGATAATGGCTGTATAAACACAATATGAATTCATTCATTCGATCAGTACTACCGAGATCCTCCCGTATTCAGTGGCGTGGGACCCATCAGCTCTGGGTCCACTTAGGGGACTCAACCAGGTAAACAAGCCACAGGAACATGTCACCTTTGCTATCGCTATCAGAACGAGCATGCAGTCTTCTAGGAAAGGAGAGGATGGGGTTCCCAGGGTTGCTGTGGGGCTGGTGAAGATGTCTGAAGAAGGATACGGTTGAGCTGAAACTAGCTCTTATTTTTCCATTTTCATCTCCAGTGATCAGACTGCGACCTATCCTGCCTAAGTCTTGATGCCCTAAGAGGACCAGACTTTTCCTGCTCACCAAGAACTCTTGTCAAAAGCAGGATATGAAGTTAACTTGACATGATATTCATAGAAATTCTTGTTAGTACCTATTGCTTACAAAAATATGCTAAAGCCTCCTTTTATAAAGCTTGGATAGAAATCTGTCTACTTGTACCTTCCTGAAACTGCCCCATTTGGAAAAAAAAAAAAAGTAAAGAAAAACTCTGATCTGTCTCCTTTCCTTTGTAGGAACTCTCTTACTCATAGTGGATCCCAAAGATTTCTCAGAGAGGCTTTGAGCTCAGAATTGCCTTATGTGTCCTGGATTGCCTTGTTTAAAATCTGTTTTACCTTTTAGTCCTCATTGTACCTTTCACTCTTTATAGCAGGCCCCCTGGGAGGTAGCGAGGGGGACAGGACCTCTAGCGTTGAGTCTGGAGTTCTGGAATATGCTTTAGCTGGGTGATCTTGGGCAAGCTGTTTAACCTTTCTTGGCTTCGGTGCCCCTGTTAAATGAGGTGGTGGAAATGAATGAACTTGATGCCTCCCTTCATCCCCTCCAGCTCCTGGTGTTAGAAAGCCCCACTTCCTAATATAGTGACTCTCCTGCTCCCAGATGTAGGCTGAGTAGCTCTGCCTTCTGTTTGAGGAGTGTGTATTTTACCTCTTCCATCTCCCATCGTCCTTGCTTAGAAAAATTTGTTTGGTTGTCTGTCTTCTCCCTCCCTCCCATGGCTTCTCCCCGAGACTTAGCTCATTTGGGGCATGGTCATCCTAACATTTTACAGGTTTGAACCTTTCCTGGGCCAAGGACCCTTTGTGCATTTGACCCCAGGGCTGGAGCAGTCAACTGCTTACGTGAAGCAGGATCAGCGTCTAGGTTCAAGTCCTGGGTCACTTGTGGAACCTCTCAGTCTCAGTTTAACCTCTCCGGGTCTCAGTTTCCTTGCCTGTAAAATGAGGATGATGATACCCAGTCCCACTTCAGCAGTTGCTGTGAAGGTCAGTACCTCACTGAGCACAATTTATACACAGTGAGCATTCTTTAAAAGCCATTTTTAGTGTTTGTGCCTATTTTCATCCTTCAGCCATTAGAACTTTACCAGCAGACCTATACTGAATTCTTTAGTTGTCTTAATACTGGTCATCACTGTGTAGGAGACTGTGTATAAAACCTCACAGGTAAACAAATTTGTGCATGAAGAAGCATTTAAAATCAGGGCCACATAGCAACTTGAGGAGGAAGAGGAGAAGAGGAAAGGAGGGACCAGAAGAAACTACTCTTTCTAAGCATGGGAAATGTGATCTGCCAGCTCATTTACATTCGAACAGCTTTGGATGGAAGGGAGAAAGGAACGGGGCCAAGGCTGGTGGTCATTCCCCACATGGTATCAGAATTAATCAAATAAATGTGGTCTATATTTAATGATGTGAGCATAGAGTTGCATTTGATTGTTGACTTAAAATAATATTTTGTAGATACTTAAACAAATAGTTACTAATTTTGATAGTTCTGGTTTCTTTTTGTATTCTATTGCCAGCTGGTTTTCCTTGGGGTCATGGCTGTTTCGGTGGGTCTGTGGGAGCCTGTGAGCCTGGGCCTGTACCTCTGCCCCTGGAGGGTAAAATGGCCCTAGAGAAGGCAAGGGGCCAGGCCTGAGCTGACCCTGGGCTGAGATCTGTTTGGTTTCCTGAGGACCCCAATGTAGGGAGTGGTGACATCTTCGCATCATTTTTGGAGATTGGATTTTGGAAGGTTAGGAAGAGGGACTGAGGTAAGGGTCTGTGGTTAAATGCCTTCCTCTGTCACCCTGCGCTCTCTGGCTTCCCCTCTTGTATACTTGCCGAAAGCACTCTCTCCCCATCCAACACATATGGTTTCGTGACTCTAGACTGCACACCCATCGTCCATTCATGAGACATTCACTGGGGGTGCACAGATGAAATCCATACCCATTTGGTCCTCCAGGAGCTCACAGTTCCTTTCTTCGCT
Organism: Manis javanica; assembly: GCF_040802235.1. Taxonomy (NCBI): domain Eukaryota; kingdom Metazoa; phylum Chordata; class Mammalia; order Pholidota; family Manidae; genus Manis; species Manis javanica. The sequence goes on from NC_133166.1 coordinate 92,175,634, forward strand.
ATTTATATCACCACTTGTGAAAAGAGCCCTTTACAATTTGCTGACATTGGAAAAATAAATAAATTCTGGGGCTGGAGAGGCACTGGCATCTTCTTGGCTCTGCTGTGGTTACATGTGGTACCCAGGTCACTCTCTTTACTCCCACTTTGGTACCTGGTTGTAGGAAAGTTCTTTGTGCTTGGGAATGACATAATTTTTTTTTTTAAGGAATCTGTGCAAGTTTCCAGTTCTAAAGTTACATGATTGTATGATCTGAATTAATTTTGGAAAGCAGGCAGACAGTTTTTGAATGTGTCTCCATGGACACTATGGATGTTGTGTTGACGTGTCTGTTTAGTCACATTCGGTGCCATCTGGCATAAAAGAATTACTGGATTTTGGTCTGAGGGCAATTCAAGGTACTTAGAGGGATCTGCTATTCTAATATTCGGTTGAAGTGTTCCAGCATCTTAGCAAACCACCAGTTAGTATTAAGTGTGACAGAAAAAATACCATATACTAGTTTTCTTTTTAATATAAGCACATAGAAGCACAACCCTTGTGATATACTTTCGGACATACTTACACTAAAAAGTTATGTGTTGTTTATCTGAAATTCAAATTGAACTACAACCCTTTTTTTTTGTTTTTTTCCCTAAACCTGGTAACCCTAGGCAGCAAACACTTATAATCTGTGATCTTGGGAACCTATTGCTAAAGGTAATACCACACAAAATGTCTTATCAGATGGTAAGAAACTTTCTGGTCAGTCAACCCTGCTTTATTGTCCACCAAGTGTTCTCCACCCTAAGTCCCTGTTCACATATGAGGAGTTGCTATTTCAAATGTAATACATTTTACTGTTTCTAGGACTTTGATTAATAGTTCTCTTCCCCCCCTACTGTTAATGAAGTGACAACCATTCTATTAGAATCCTTAAAATGTCCATACATATAATGTATATCTTAATTCGAAGTCAGTTACTTACATTTTGAAAAATAGGCTTTTTAGATTAAATAATATTTTGTGACATTTGAATTTACAGTAATGTATGGGTGCTTTTTGGCTTTGTTCTTATCTGTTAAAATGCTATGGAATTTATATGGGGTCAGGGCCCCTTGTTCACTCAAGCACACCCCAAGAGCTATGCCCCCAAACCAGATTTTTCTATAAGTACATCTTTGGTCTCATTAGCCTTGGAATATTTATAACTACACCCATTCATCATTCCTCTTTTAAGATCTGGTGCCTCTGTGAGGAAGATGGGGAAATACAGCCCCACATCCTTGCAAAATTTATAGGCATTTGGAGACTTAAGATAATTTGCTGAAGAACTAAATGAAGAACATGAGAAGTTTTGCAGAGTCCTAAAGATTACTAGGAACTTCTCTGCTTGCTTTCTTGTTTTTAGTGGTGAAAAGAGAATGTGAAGCAAGAATGTGCTGTGTTTTTTTTTATTGCATTTAATATCAGAAGACAGGTCTCAGACTCTTTTTTTTTTTAAACCTTAATTCAGTCATGGAATTTTAGCCCTTAAGTCAAGGCTCTGTGGTCAGAGCCAAGAGTTGGCCACTTTTGTTCTCTCAACTTGGTATGTGGCCCACTTTTCTGAGCTGTGCCAGACACAGGTGGGTGAACTCTTGTCAGGGCCCTGATTTGCCCCCACCGTGGGCATTCCTTAGGCACATCGGTGTCTGTTGCAACCCAAGGCAGCAATGCATGGCCGTCTCTTCTTGTCCCTGGTGGCAGAGCAGACTGGCGGCCATTCCCCTGGGTGTGGGGACAGGGGTGTGCATGGTGGCCATGATACCCAGGGGTCTCCCCTGCTGTGGTCCACAGCCATAGCTAAGGGAAATCCCTTTGCCCTCTGCTCAGAGCTGCCTGCTGGGCCAGCAGAGAGAAGGTGGGTGTGCAGAAGGCTTTCTTCCCAATCCCTTCTTTGCAGGGGACTGAAAAAGGACTGATGTAAAATACACAATGCCAGTGTGATGTCACTCATATGCTTATATCTGTAAAGTGCAGATCTGAACACACTACTTGCCTACGTAGATGCTTCCAATGGTTTCCATTATGTATGGGAAAAATTATAAAATTCTGTGAATGGCAGCATGGTGGGGACCAAGGCCCTCTGGAGAAGAAAATAGGATGTGAGAATGAAATGATCCATCAGAATGGGAATACCTGCTGAAGAGAAGGCCTTGGTAGGTGAGAAGGGGTGGGGAAGTTGGCCTTAGCAGAACAACACTAGAGTAGATGTAGCTAATTGGTGGCATTATCGTCGGGAGGACAGAATAGACTTCGTTTCGTGGCACCTATTTTCTTTATGATGTGGGTAATGATATCAGCTAAGAGTAAGGGGTGAAGTCTGAGATTTGAGGTGTTGGAAGTGTCCAACATGGAGAGCTGGGAAGTGCACATACAGAGGGGCCATGGGGGTTTGTGGCCAAGCTGAGTGCCCCTTAGAAATGATCAGCATGAAGAGAAGGCAGATTGGCATTGGAACCCAGTTCTGCCCACTTCTCAGGGGCCCGTAACTTAGTAACATGCTTCCCTAAAGGTCAGAGGATCAAACTGACCTTGCCATACTGCTTTGTTCTCCACTGCATTGACTAGGTGTTAGAACACGTCCTACCTTTTCCTCCCCTTTGCCCTCCCTGGAACATCTCCCACTGTCCTACCCCTCTACCTCTCCCTTATTCATTCATTGAACTCGTCACGACGGTGGGCCTTTTCCTCTGGGCTGAGCATTCAGCTGTGAACAGGCAGACCGGGGCCCTGGTCTCAGGGGACATTTATTCTAAGGGGGTGGCAGCCATCACCAAGTAAGGAAGTTACTGTGCACAGTCATTTCAGATCCAGTAAGTGCTATAAAGCCAATAATGGAGGCAGTGGGATCGAGTGCCTGGATTGTTCCCGGGAGGGGAGAGTACTTTAGAAGGTCCCTCTGAGGACATGACCTTTGAGTTGAGACCTGAGAGATGGGAAAAAGCCACTCTGGGGACTCTTTGCTAGTCGGGAGCCTCTTCTGTCCCGTGTGGAGAAGAGGATGCTACAAGAAAGAGAAATCCTGTGGGGAGGTGGGTGAAAAAGTATCTTGAAATTTTTGTTCAAAACATTAAGATGTAAACATGTTTCAGTCTCATATCTCTCTCTCGCTGTCTCTGTCTCTGTCTCTCTGTCTGTCTCTCTGTCTGTCTCTCTGTCTCTCTCTCTGTCTCTCTGTCTCTCTCTCTCTCTCTCTCTCTCTCTCTCTCTACCTCCCCTGTAGTTTAACACCTATTCAGTTCAGGAAACAAAATCATCCTGGAAGCACAAGAAGGGGTTTGATCTTTGGATCAGGCCGCATCCAAAATGAACTCAAAAAATTGCCCTGAGCCACCAAATCAAGGCTCTTGTTTCAGGAGCGCAAGCAAACAATGATAAATAAGGAAATCTTTCTCTATTAAGAGGTTCTGCCTGGACCTTCCCTTGACTCTTGTTTTTACTCCTATCTTAAATCTATGTTTGGTTCCTATCTCACCTGAGAACCTGTTTTATTTTTTCCTGGTGTCACTCCCTGAGTGTGGGGTGAAGGTGGGCTGGAAGGCTTGGCAGTGTCAGGTTGGCCCTGTGCTTGCTGGGTGGGGCCCAGAGGAATTTGCAGGTACTCTGCAGCCTCAACAGCACTTTAAGGACTTTACCCAGGGGCTGAAAAAGGAGGAGAGCTTAAGAGTCACATTTTCAGGTGCTCCCAGAAAGCCACCCTTCTCCTCATCCCTGATGACTGTCATTTAGAACTTAGCTCAGTTCTTACCTGTGCTGCCCATGGAGTCCTGGGCAGGTACCATTCTGAGTCAGAAGGTTTCATTTGGCAATTATACATCCCTTTCAGGAATCTGAGATCCAGAGGGATCTTGGAGCTTGTCTAGGTCACCCAGGGAGGCCCCTTGGTTCTCCGTGAATGGCAGTTCTTTGTTTGGGTGACTCAGTGCCAGAAGAGCAGACTGGCCCTCCCACTGTGCAGCCCCCTCCAGTGCCATGGTGTGGTGCTTCCGAACCTTTCTTGACTTCACAGTATGGGTAGAAGATGATCCTCTTGGCAAGGCACACGGGGGTTAATAGACAGGGTTGCTCATAGCCAGAGGTGACTGGCTGAGGGCCTGGGTTGGGGGATGTATGCAGCAGAGGAGATAACATCTCAGGGCAGGTGGCCGTCTGGTTAGGAAGCACTGCTGGTAGATTGTACTCCTTTACTAGATTGCATGCCCCTTGAGGGTAGGGACTGTGTAGGTCCTTCTTGAATACCTTAGGCCTTTGGAAATTCTTTACAATGGATAGCCCATGAATACGGTTGCCTTAAATGTAACAAGGATATCTTCAGTGAGAAATAACTAGGGAATTCTTTCTAAGCTTCATTGATAACTAAAGATACATGACTGGACTGCCTGGACCACACTGCTTGGGGTTTGAGTTCTGGTTCTACCACTTAGTGGCAGTTTTATCTTAATCAGGTTGCTTCATCTTCTGAGGCCACAGTTTCTTCACCTGTAATGTGAGGATAATAACATTATCAAGTATGGGACAGAATCCAGATCCTACACTAAGCTATCTTACTCCAAAGCCCCGACTCATATATCACTCCATCAAAATCCCTACAGAGAAGCCTCTTGTTAATCACATTTATAAGGAGAGGTCAGGGGTTGCATTTTTGGGGGAAAAGATTTTGTGGTTTAGTTCAGATAGATAATGGTCCACAATGCCTAGATTTGTAAAGCATTTTAGATCATTCACTCAACATATATTACTGGGCGTTACCTTATGCTTTGCTGTTACAATGATAGTCAAAATGAAGATGGTACGAAAAAAGTGGGATTAAAAGTGAGCCCAGTGATTTCTTAAGGTTTTGGTGGTTCTTAACTAGTAAAAATTAAAGTGATGTAAGGATTCAGCTTGGTAACAAATTCATTTCTTTTAAGAAACCAAACCCTGAGAAATACTAGTCTCATTTCTTGCTTCTACTTCCCCATTTCTGATTGGAAATGAGTCTCTTGAAAGTGAGGAGCCACTGAGCTGCATTTTAAAACGGTTGTTGGGAGGGGACAGTAGGAAGTGGTATTTGATTTCTTCACAATAGATATTGATGACTTCAGTAGAAATTACCATGATCAAGACTTGCTTTAAGATGAATAGCAGCAGGAGATATATTGATTTCCTTATTTTCTGTTTTTTTAATATTAGAGGAAACTATATAAATATTTGCCTTGAAAAAAATCTGATGATTCTGAAAACTTTGAAAGAAGGGTACCAAGAAGTTGAACAACATATTCTAATATATTAAGTTAGGAAAAATATCTCTGGCACTTTAAAGGCCATAATATGAAAATCAAATATATATGTATATATATAGTGGGGGAATGGAGGAAGGAGGGAGGGGAGAGGAATGTTCTGTAAAGTTTGAAGTGTATGTGACTTAAAAACATATATTAAGTTATGCAATAAGCATTATTAAAACAATTATTAGGAGACGTGATTTACCTTTTCCAATTAAAGGAACCAGGCAGGTTCTACATTTTTCAAGAAAATCAAATCCTAGAAAGGTGCGTTTCCTGTAAGAATGTTGGTGCCAGAGATTTATCAAAAATACAGAGGGAAAATCTTACCAAGGTCTCTCTATAATTTGAATCAAGGGGTCTTATTTGATGTTTCTTTGTTGAACCCAGTGTTGTAGGATAAACTGAAATTCCACCTATTCCCTTTGGACAAAGGCATCAGGGGAGAAGTACCTCCTTAAAATTCTAAATCTTCCGATAGAAGAAAGCTTCCTCTTTCAGTCAGTGGAAATTTCCATTCCTGGGATACATATGAATTTTTACCTTAGTGCCACTTCCTCTTGGTTTTGTGATCAAGTTATTTTTAGCAAGTTACCATGTTTCTCCTCATTCTCTATTTAACTATGCTGTACCTTTTACTTCTCTTTCTCCATTAATTAAGTCCCATAGCTCTTTTCTTAAACCTTTCCTACACTGAGAGGGATTTTAATTTTTTTATTATGTTCCTCTTAAAAAGAAAAGGGAATCATCTGGTTTTTCTAGAAATCAGGTAATCAGACCTGCCCCAAAGTCAGATGTTTGATTCCAGGCTTGTATTTTTATGTCTTATAACACAATTAAAATTCATTCATTAGTTTCTTAGTTCTTTAACTCTTATTCCACCTGAAAGACCCAGTTCTAAAACAAGAGGGCAACAGCAGTGTTGTATGATTATTATGTGCACAGGGCTGTGCACATTCAGGACTTCATTTAAATTTCACACCACAGTCTTCAGATGAGTGACACCACCCTCATTTTATAGATGAGTAGGCAGAGCTGGTAATCTTAATTGTGTGTTTACATTGCCTGGTAATACTGCCTGGTAAATGTACAAATCTGAGCTAATTGGAAATTTATTAGTGAATTCAAAGCTGCTATAAACCCAAGATAATTAAATGGATTATTTTACCCAGTTTAGAAGCATGTCAAAGAATTTGACAAAAAAAGTAAAAGAAATATAGGCCCATTTTGCAGTGGTTCGTGTGCAGCAGGTATTGATTACAGAGATTGGTATTCATTAGTAATATTATGAGTAGATAGATGTCAGTGAATGTCACAGCCAAACTGTTGGACTCCATTCAGCTATGCTGTGTTCAGTGGATCAAACAGGCCTATAGTTGAGTATACAATACATGGATTTTCAGGTCACATGGAACTTGATTCAAATCCTGTTTTTTTTCCCTCTGCTCTTGGGTGACCTGGCAAGCTACTTAACTCTTGCAACTTCAGTGTATTCCTCTGCAAAATAGGAATAGTAATATCTCATATTCCTGTGGCAATGATTACAATAAATGGGAAAGTATATAAATTGCTTAGAGCCTTACACATAGTAAATAGTTGGTAAAATGATGGTTGTTCATAACAGTTGCCGTAATCATAGAACCGGAGTTGGGAAGGATCTTATGGTCAAATAGACTTCATCCAAGTTGGATTCTGTTAGCATTAACCTTGGCCAAGCCGCTTGTCTCTCTGAATTTCTGTTTCCTCATCTGCACAGTGGAGATAATATTTAACACAGGATTATGATAAAGATTATGTGAAATGTGACATCGGCAAAGTGTATACCACTGATTGACCCTCATAAATGGTGATGATCCCCTCCCTTTGGGTGATAACTCTAGGGGCAGGGCGGCTCAGGGAGCCAGGATTGCCAGAGCTTTAGTTACACCAAACATGAGTTTCCCGGTGACATTAACCAGTTTGGCTCTAATCCCATGAGCTGAGTGATTGAGAAAGTTATTTTTGCCCTCTGGATCATGGTTTTGATTAGATCTAGCAGTACTATCAGGACTTTACCCACTTACTTGATTGTTAAGATTAAAGGTCTTATTCTTCTACAGTTGATCTTTATCTCCATTTTCCTGGATACATTCTGTGCTGAACAAAAATATTTGTGTATGTGAAAAAAAAAAGTTCTAAATCAAAGGAAAATGACAGGCAGTGTATCGGTTTACATTGACATGCTGATTGGATAGTTTATGGCTCTGTACAGTTGTAGCCAGTGATTCAGAATTTAATGTTGGGATCATCAGATTTTTAAATAATTTAATGCTAAGTGTGATATGTTAATTTATTTTACCTCTGCTCCATTTCTCCCTTTCTGTCTAACTTCCTGTGAAGCACTATAGTTTGAAGTCTTGAAGTCAGTAATAACAATAGTAACATGCTGGGTTTTGAATGTGAAAAAATGAACAAAGCAGCTAAATAAAGACTATTACTGTGCATTTTCCTGAAGGGAGTTCCCCTGCTTGCAAGATCTTCCCTGAGGTTTAGGTGCAAAATCCCTTAATCATACACTTAGCATTTCTACTCCTTATGTGCAAATTACTTTTATTTCTGTGGGCTGTTCCTGTGTGCCCTGCATAAATAGCTCTTGGTGGGATTATTATGTGTAATGTTAGATCTTACCTAACCTGTTTTTCAGTGTTGTGGAACTGGGAGTGCAGTAGCTGTTCGGATGTGAATAGTTATCTGGATTTCAAATCCAACATTTTGTTTGTTGGTGGATGCCAGATTTTATATTCCACCAGCTAACAAGTCTATAAATACCACATTAACTTTCCACCTTCTCTCTCAGAAGAAGATCTCATTTCCAGTAGCACTGGTTATGCCCGTATGCCCTGTGGGGGGCTTCTAGGGCCCTCAGATTTCCTTTGTGAACACAGTAACCATGAAAGACAGTTTGCTTCCTTGGTGTTATTTAAGGGGCATTGGAGAATTCTTCACCCCAAGCTATTGTCCTAATTAATTACACAGTTTGTGACTTATTTTTCTGGGGTCCCCTTCCCTTCTCGCCAGGCCCCCATGTTTCCCGTGAGGCACAGCACTTACATCCCTAGTGCTTGATTATTCCCTCACTTCCCTTTAACTAGCTCTGTTTTCAAGAGCTGCAGAAGGGATGGCAGGGTACAGGTGCATGTCCATTGGCCTGGACTCCCTGAAATGGGGAGGGGTCAGACACAGAAATCCCAGCAAAGCCTGAAGTGCACTGGGTCCCACTGCATTTAGAGCCTGGTGTCCTGCGTGGGCAGATGAAAAGGCCCAAGCCCTAGGGTGAGGCTGTATATGGGTAGCATTTTCTATAGTGATTGGAAGTAGACCTACAACATTTCAGAATGAGCTGGTGATCGAAAATTCTTTCAATTAAGAAATCTTGCTTTGGGGTGGGTGTGGAAGAGTCCAGCCTCCTGAAATGCCTTTCATCCCAGTTTGTTTAACCTGTACCTCCTTGGAGGGCTCTGCGCCTAAGTGATGACAGTCCTGGAAAGACATCCCAGGACCTATTCATCAGAGTCTGTGCAGAGGAGGATTTTGAATCCTTTACCGCGGTCTGTTGGCCTTCTCACTTGTCTGTGCACAAAATGGACTGGGTTCCAGGGGGCCTGCTTAATAGCTGTGAGACTCTGAAGTAGTCAGTTCACATTTGAACCTGATTTCCTTATGTAAAAACAAATATATAGTCTATGTCCTTCCCAAATATATAATCTACACCTTCCCGTCTACCTCACAAGGCTGTTGTGAGAATAATGAGGAGCGCTTCCTCCAAGCACTGGGCAAATGCACCTTGTGCACCAGGCAGGGGTTTGTGCCGAGTGTGCAGGCATGGCACGACCCTTATCCAGGGAGGTGTAGAGTGTGCTTTTTCCAGCAAGAAGAGTCCCTCTCACCTGTTGTACCCTCTATGTGTAAACACCTAGTGTGAATATATAGTGTTTGTTGAATGGTCATGTGTAGCATGATTGGTGCTGTAATACTGCATATGACCTAATATGAGACAATAGCGAGATGGCAGGTTCATATGTCGTGGATGTAGAAAGACCTTCCAGCAGAGGTAATGTTTGACTTGGGCCTTGATGGATAAAGTTCTATGAAACATTTAATATGTTGCCCTTATTTTTTGCACTTCACAGTGGCTTATCACTGATCTCTGGATTGGCCTCTGGGAAGCCCTTCTTGACTTTGACCTTGTCCATTCATCCTCATAAAAATCACTTGACTGATGAAGAAGTGCATTAAAAACAGGCTTGTTTTCAAATGAAAGTTTTTAGAATATAAAATTTTATAATGCAAAACCTAGCCAAGTCCCTTTTTTACCTGATACTATTGCGCTCTAAATTAAAATGTGGTTCATTTTTAAACTTGGCGTTGTTTCTGGTGGCAGGGTAATTACAGTGCACGGGAACACCCAGTGAATTGGAACATACTTGCTATAGATGTGAAATAGAATTTATTCTTTTGAGGCAGGGACAGGAGAAAAGTCACAGACAATGAGACAGGCTTTCCAACAGGGCAGGTTGATGGAATGAATGTGCCCCTTAGGGGGCATCAGTTAATGGAGCCTTGTGGGTTTTTTTTAAGTGCATTTTGTAAAATGAAAGTTTTGGTCCCTGGGAAAATGTCATGTGAGGATATGATGAAAATTAACTGAAAAGGTATATATAACTTGGATCTCTCTTATTTCTGTATTTCTGTAATAGTTACACCAATGTTAGGTTATTGGCTAAATATTTCCCTTGCAGAGTGGAGGGATGTGATTATATGGACTCTGTGTTTACAGGACAGAATGGTTACTCATATGACTAATGTGGGAAATACCCCTTTTCAGTGGATTATCTTGGGAAATAAACTCTTGAAGCACGGAATCTTCAAATTTTGAGAGTTTTAATGATTGACTCTTTAACATTCAGGAAATGTTTCACACTCTTGGTTGAAGTAAATGTGAAATTTTTCTTCTTGAAGCCTTTTAGGATTGTGACAGGAGGTGCCCGTTACAATCTTGCATGCTATGGAGAGATGCTTAGGGCTGCTTGAAGTGGTTCCAGAGTATTGTGCTTTGAGTAGAGTACGAAGTTGCTTTTTATACTTCCTCTGTTTCTTTTCTCACCATCCACTTACTTGCCTTGTATACTATGCTTTTTCCTGTTCTTCAGCCTCACCTTTTCACTGGCTTCTTTCCCATAGCAGATAAGCATGATTTGTCAGCCTCATCTTTAAAAAAAAATCCTACTTGTATATCTCCTGATGGAGCTCAACACCCCCTAGGAAGTATTCTCGCCAATATATTGAACTGGAATTTAATCAAACCTCTATATCCAAGTATTAGTTTAAACAGAGGAATCAAATGACTGTTAAATATTACTTCAATGATGCCATCAGCAAAATAAAAAAAATAACTTTACAGAATAAATGACCAAATGGGTAAAAAATACAGACCTGTAGGGGAACCTATAGATTAAGAGACGAAAGAGACTTATCAGTCAGTTACAATGTATGGACCTTATTTGAATCCTGATTTAAATAAATGAAACAGAATGAAAAAATAGGTGATTGTGGGGAGCTGAACACAAACTGGATGTTTAATGAGGTTAAGGAGTCATTGTTAATTTCTAAAGATGTGATAGTGGCAACGTTGTTTTTTTTCCGTGTGGTCCTTTTAGAGATAAATACTGATATTTAGGGATCAAATTATATGAATTGATAATCGTTGAAGTTCAGACAGAGGTATAAGGGGCTACATCAGACTGCCCTCTCTACTTTGAATATGTTTGAAATCTTCCGTAAGAAAAAGATTTTGATGAATAACAACAAACCAAAACTCTGCTTTCGTATCCAGCCCAGTCTATAAAGCCCATTATTTCATAGATATTTCTGGAAAGAGTGGCTGCAGTCACTGTGTCAGCTCTAATTCTTCTTGGAAGCTCTTGCAGTTCCTTCTCTACCCTGTTTCTTGACTGTCTTCTTCCTACGCCCTCTTCTTTTCTTGCTTTATACCTGTTTTTAGCCTGCTACTTCGTAGTTACACTTCAGGGGAATCTATAATTCCTCTAAAATAGAGTGACTTTTCTCTCTTTGCAAATGTGCATGTTTTGGGGGGAGTTAGGTTCATGACTTTTATCGGACTTTTAAGGGTCCGTGACTTAAGAAGGCTAAGAAATGCCTCGCTGCACGCTGTCCTGCACGCTCATGGCTTTTCCTCCTACCTGCATCTTTGGGATCTCATATCTGATCTCTGGTCCACAGCTGTCTAGTGTGGTGGCCCTGTCCATTCAGTTGTCTTCTCTTTATCTCTGCTACTACCTCAAAGGTAATGTGTTTGGAGTGATGGTTTTACTATTGACCCAATTGCTCTTTATGCCAAGCAACTCTGAATTAGTCTAGATTTCACTCTGTTCCTTACCTGAACATGTGCATTTCCATAGTCATCCAACTCTCACCATTTTACCTCCTCAATGGTAACTTTGTGTCCTTTTCTTTGGTACAGTGTTTTATTTTGCACACTCACTGTCTCTCACCTGGTGACTGGACTACCACCATAAACCTCTTACCTATATTCTTGCCCTTCTGTTCCCAGAAAAGATGTCAGTAATGCAAAAACCTGGTCATTTTGCTTCTCCACCGACATCTGTGGCTTACAGGGTCTTAGCAAGGCCCTGGGTTACCTAGCCTGCCTACCTAAGCAGTCCTGCTTCCTGGTGCTCCCTCCTCAGACCTATTTAAAGCACGACATATTTGTCAGCTCTCCAAGCCCGTGCTTGTATGTCACTCTACCTGGAAGTCACCATCCCTCTCCACCCCCTGTCTACCCATTTTGACAACATGAGAAACAACCCTTTTATCCTTTCATCCTTAAAGATGACCCTGCTCTCAGAGGCTCCCCTGGCGGGTCCCTAGAGCACTTGGGCGCTTGCTCGGCCACTTGCACATGCTGCCAGTAAGTGTTGTTGTTAGTTGCCTTGTAATTGTTTTCAGGGCCACAAGCTGGCCTGTTAGTGCCCTCACAGCATCTTTGAGACTCTCCAGCTTCTGCCCGACACTGCGGGCATGCGTGTTCAGTGAGTGGCTGCTGGATGCACGCTGCCCTGGGCTGCCAGACTCTTCCTTGCCTAGATGTGGGTGCCACTTTGAGCTCCTGTGGGGAGAGAGTGGCGAGGGCACCACAAAGCTCCTTTTCCTTTGTGGATCCCATTTCCAGAAGAGAGGAGAGGTGTCCTGCCTTGGCCACTGGGAGGGGTGTGGCAGAGACTGTTTTCAAGTCCTTCTTTGGTGACTAGGTCATTTCCCTCCCTATCTAGGTTCCTCCATTATCTCCCATTTCTTAGTGACCCCTTTAAAATATATGAGTAGAGGGTTTGAATAAAATCACTCTCTCCCTAAACTTCCTGTCTAAATAAATGTATTTTTTGAAATGAGCGAAGGTGATTGAATTTTATTTTAATTAATTAATTAATTTTTTTTCATAACATTTTTAGCAATGCAAAAATGGGTTTTAACTAGATTTTTACTCCCCAGGGGCCACCAAACTCAATATTAGTGGACCCGTTTTCCCAGAAAATTATTGTTCATATTTGAGAACCGTCTTAGTCAGAAAAGGCTTTGTCAGTGATCTCACCATGATACCAAAGGGAAGATCTCTCTCCCTAATATATCTATAAACCCGCAGATGAGCAGCTGTGAGTTCATGTCTAACTATGGGATCGTGCATCTCCATACAGTTTTCCTCGGGTGTTCAGTAACCTCCTCCCGCCAGGTCTGTCGTGGAGAGGGCAGGGTATGAAAATAGTCCTGGAAACAGGAAAGGAAGGCTTGCACTGGATTTTGGAAACCACAGAAATGCCTCCTGGTGTGCGGGATCTGGGTAACAAAACACAGGATGCAGGGAATGTTTTTATGTCATGATTGCGTGGCGGTGTCTTCAGTTCCAGGCGTGTGAGTCACTTGTTTAGAAGACAGCACAGTGAGGTCGCAGGTGGTTGCCAGGTACCGTCATGGAGGGGACGGCGTGTGGGCCACCTTGCAGAGAGGTTGCATGAAGGGTTTTCACTCAGGCTCCATGAGAGAAGTGCCCCTCTACTGGGTGCAGTGGGGTCAGCGAATGGAGAGAATGACCACTGCGTTGTGTGCAGCTGTGCAGTCCTCGCAGGCGCCCTCCCAGCCCAGTGCCCCCTTCAGGCCGGGTCCTAATTGCTATCCTTTCCTGGACTGCCCTTTCCCCCAGTTAGAACCTTCTGGTTGTCTAAACAGCTAACTTGTAACACTAAATCAGGGAAGAGTGTTAATGGTAGATATACTGTCTACCCAATCCTATATGCATTTTAATGGATGTCAACCATGCCTTAATACAGAGAATGAGAAATCTGTGAATTCTATGGTGACAAGCAGCAGAGGTGATTGTCCCAGGGCAGCGCCTACCTTGTAGGTTGCAGCATGCCCAGAGGATGTACACAGGCGCACACGTACACACACAGCTTGATAAAGGTCATCAAAATAAACATTTGGCCCAATTGCCTGTCCTTTTTGCTTTAACTTTCCTGCCCTCTGCTATGTCTATATCAACATTAAACTTAATTAAATTTCATCTGCCTGGAAGGATTTATAAAGGTCAGAGAAAAAACCTAACTCATATTTTTGGGCTAATGAGTTCTTTGATTCTTTAACATCAGAAATGAGGATAGAGAAAAAAGAAGGTACAGGTGACCTCTGAGATTCACCAGTGTAGAAATTGCCTATTAAAGCTTTGATTTCAAAAAGCGAATCACATGAAAATAATTGCCCTGCCTGTTCTTTTAAAATTTTTATATTTTTACCCAATTTTGGAACATCCATTTTAATCTTAATCATAAAGTTTTGTGGAAGGCTCCTTAGAGGGAGCTCACTTCTTGTTGAGATAGAAGGTTTTGTTGGCACGAGTGAGGGCACCACCACCATGGCTCTGTGTCCGTCAACAGCTGTAATGCACTTTGTGGCTGTGAAGAATGCTGTACACACACGTACTCACTCACTCACTTACTCACTCACTCACTCACTCACTCACTCACTCACTCACTCACTCTTCTCTAAAGACTTCAGCAGGGTTGCTCAGCATGCTGCAAAACAAATGATTAGGTTAGCAGCAGAATTTCCTCCCAAATGAGTATCTTGTACACTGGAGGCTCCTCTGCTCCAAGTTCACAAAAAGGACATTAGCAAACTATAAGCATCTGAAAGCTGAAGTTTTCCATGTTTATAAATTTAATGAGCAAATACTCCTTTGCGTGATTATATCCTTTATAAATAGTTTTGCTTTTAGAAACAAATATTAATGTTAGTTTGTTGGAGGTGAAGAGAAGCATGAATCAATCCCCAAGGGATCTTTTGCTTTCCCTGGAAGGCAAAATATTTTGCCACATTGAAATCTAAAATCAAAGCGAACTACTTACATGAAATTTCCCCCTGGGTAGTGCACACATTGCTCCTGAAACTCCTAGACACATAGGTGTGCAATGTAGAAGCATTCCTGATGGAAATTTTGTGGAGCGCTTCTTAGAGGAAGCAAGCTTCTTGTTAACAAGGCAGAAGGTTTGATTAGCAGGAGCGATGGTCCCACCACCACGGCTCCTAAGGAGGGGTTATTCCCTTTAAAAAGCTTTTGGATTCTAGAGTCCCCAGAGTCAGGTGCAGGGCAGAATCCCCTTCTTTGCAAGTGTGGGTGGGTGACCAGCTTTCTTACCTGCCACTTCTCACCTCCTTGTTGGGGTCACCGTTGGGCATGGGTCACTGGACAATGTCTTTCTTTGTCAGAAACAGCAGAATTAAGGGTTACCCCAAAGGAGGCTTTGTGTTCAGCTTGTGAAATAAGGTTGTATTTGCCTCATCTAATATCAGCCTGACCCCAGCTGAAAGAATACATACAGAGAGTGAATTTCTTTAATTTTATTTGCTTTTGGAAAGGAATTTTGTATGTGTGAAACTTAATCCTTACCCAGTAATTGAAGCTGAGAATCAAAGGAAAAAATGGAAACATGTCAAGTTTTGATATATTTGATACACTTCAGTATGATGGGGTTGAATAGATTAGAAACTTTCAATACTGTTTTGAGAGACGAGGAGAGGGGGTAACCACTGCATAAGTCTGTTTGCACCTTTGATTTGTATACGTTTCACAATATGTCTCTGGAACTGATGGCTCAGAACAAACTGTGGGTGGCTCTTTTGTAGCTAAATAACGCAGAGGTTCTGTGAACCACTGTATTTGTGGTGTCACACAGGATCGATGAGACAGGTCAGGTTATATGGGGTAGGAACAAAATCTGTCTCCTGCTTGTTTAGTCTCTCTGCCTGTCTGGCCACTCTTGAGCTCTCTGTCTTTCTTGTGACCCAGCACAGTTTTGTTATAAACTGCTCTATCTGATGAATAATTTTCAAGGCCTTTAAAAAATTTAGTAGCTTTGCCTCACTTCTATTGGTTGTGCCTTAAAAGCTTTTCCTGGCCTCATGAGTGGAAAACTTTCAGTCAGAAGGAAGCGTAAAGCCTTTTGCTGGGAGGATTGCTCTGTTCCAGAGGCCACTGGTCTCTGTTCAACCAGGATCATTTGCCTAGTTCACAAACTGGCTGATGAGGAGCCCCAGCCTGTTTCTAGAAAAATCTTAGAGCTGAGAAGCACACTATGAAATGTCTCCACCTGGTGAAGAGCACAGCCCCACATCACTTCGGGGAGAGGAAGCCAGAGTTGTGTTATAGCCAAGCTTATTTTGAAGAACTGAGCCCCATTTCCTTCCCGGGCAAAGGTGAGAAGTCAGTATTCAGTGACTTTCTTGTGCCATTCCAGCTTTTGTGCCCATGAAGCCTCAGGTGAATGCAGCGCTGCCTGGGGGCAGGCAGAGCAGAAAGCAGTGCTTCTGACTTTGTTGTGCAATTCTTTCTTTGCTTCCCACAAAATGGTAAAGTACTGGCTAATATAGAGTTTAATGACACATTTTTACTAGACCCACCTTTCTCAGGAAGCTGGTATTCATTTTCCGAAAGGAAATACCCAGTGTAAACATTCGTCTGTGTTTCAGTGTTTTATCTTTTCATTAGTTTGCTGAACCTGTGATGTTACTATCCCCTCTCATGTTCCAAAACTTGACTTCGCTTGACACTACCTCCTGTTTTAGTTTTCTCCAAAGAAATCTCAACCAAGATGGGTTTTTTATTAGGTTATCTGTTTATAACTGTTGTGCTTGTCTTGTTCTTCAAGAAATAACTTAGTTCTCATGAGTGAAACATCAGGTATTAAGGGATAAGAGCCAGATATTTCATAGCTTTTGTCTAAGTTGGAGTTTAAGGTAGAATGAAGCGGTCCTGCTTTTCCCAGAATGCCTTTAATTACAATTTTGAAAAATCAACTCTGAAAGAGAAGAGAGAGTATTGAAATTTGTTTCCAAACTTGAAAACTGGAAAGAAAACATTGCATGGATAGAAGGATAACAGGCTTCACATGGGGATTCTGAGTGCTATGCTAAACACATACCACTGGCAGCAGGTCGAGGAGGAAAACTGAAAAAATACATAGAGAATGAATTTCTTTTGTTTTATTTACTTTTGAAAGGGCAGTGAGTGGGGAATTTTGTATGTTTAAAACTTAATCATTACCCAGTAATTGAAGCTGAGAATCAAAGGAAAGGATGGGAATATGTCAAGTTTTGATGTATTTGTTACACTTGGGCATGATGTGGTTGAGTAGATTAGAAACTTTTGATTGTGTATAAGGTAATCTATTATCGGAATGGGTGTAAATAGGATCAGTAATTACAGTCACAGATACTTAGAGATAAATTTAATGGTAGGCCCAAGAGCAATGGGCAATATAACCCACTCATCAATAGCAAATGGAAGAGACAGGATCTCTCCAAGGTATTCAGTACCACCCTGTAGTTTCCCCTCAGTTCTTTACCAATTATAAGTCATTGATCCTGAGCAAGTGTAAACTGTTCTCAGACACCTGTGAGCATACTTTGGAGGAACTAGAGGGCAATGACTGTATTTCTTTTATTGAGGCAATTTTAAATCAGTTAAGTATGTCCTTGTTTCGAGATCATCCAGATTCTGACGGTGGGAATTAGAGTTGAATGGAGTGTGACGTGTCATGTTTGTCTTATGGAACTATTCTGTCATCTGAATTTTGAAGTACTCAAAGTTCCTCTGTTAAGGATAACAAAGATGTTTGTAGGTTTGTCCTGAACCTTACAACCTGGCATTTTAAAAGGGCAAATGAGCCCTCTCTAGACTTTCAGTGCCACCATCCATGTACCGGAAGGAGCCTTAGAGGGCCTCCTTCAGCCATATGTGTCAGGTGACCTGTCTTAAAGTTAAAACCTCCTGGAACAGTGCTTCTGAAACTTCATGCAAAACTGAACCCTGGGGATCTCGTTAGAAATGCAGATTCTGGGTCTGGGGTGGAGGCTGAGATTCTGCCTTCCTAAGAAGATCCTGGGTGGATCCCAATCCTTTTGGTCCCTAGATCACACTTGGAGAAACAAAGCCTTAGAAAATAGCCATCAGAGAGCCAAGAGATAAACAACAACTCCCACCCCAAATCAGGAACTCTCCTTTTATATATTCAACCCCACAGGTGTTAGGTTGACCCCAACATTTCCTCCTTCAGTAATGAAAACATGACCATTAAACGGTTACCTTCCCGGGACTGTCAGTATTTATGTTTTACTGTAAAACTCTTACAAAATGACCATTTCAAGCTCCTTGTCCATTTTGTTCCCACCATATCTTTGCATCTAGAATGGCTCTTGGGACATGCTGGTCCCTGAATAAATAAATAACCGCTGAATGAGGTCATGAGTGCATGAATATATAACATTCAGATTTGAGGATATGAGTACTAATCGTTTTGGATTTTCACTGTCAGATTTTTAGTAGTCTCAGGGAACATGTCAAGAAACTATCTATCGTGTGTCTGTGTAGAGTATGTATACACTGGAACCTGGTTCTTTCTTGCTGTGGGTGGTCAGGTTGACACCTGATCTCTCATCATTGCTTCCTGCTTAAATTAAACTTCTTAAATGCACCAGGTTAGGTGATCTCGGCCTTATAGTGAACAGCTTCAAGGCAATGTGAAGAATTTGCTTCTGAGATAGAAACTTGATGATCTTTAGAAAGGTCATCGTACTTTCACACTGAAGGTATTCCCACCCTTCCTCTCTACAAGCAGTTATGATAGCATGAGTCCTAGGTTTGATATTTTTCATATTAAACTTCTCTACATGTCAACCCAGACCCTACCTCCTGCAGTCTTCCTTGAATCCGTGCAGGCGTACTCTGTGCCTTTAGCTCCTCTGCTTGGCTTTATGCCCGCTTTGTCAGTCGCCCTCCTGGACTGCTGCTTTTTCCCTGAGCATCTTTTACTCCAGCAGTCACTCCACTCGAGACCAACACTTCCGTCCGTATGTTTGTGTATGTCCAGGTGTGCCGAGTGCCGGCCCTCAGAAACAGTAGATGTTGACTGAAAAAAATGATGAAAGGTGTGAGCCTTTGGGGGAGAGAAAGAAGACCAAACTGGGCAGAAGTTACCTGGGGCAGCTTCCTGGAAAAGACGATGGTGATTATTTGATTTGACACGATCTTCTGCCTTCTAATTGTAACATTGCTGCCAGTATTTTAGAGTTGTAAATAGATGCTCCATAAGAGAAGATAGTGTCGCTATGTAAAGTAGTAAACTGAAGGTATGTACAGAGTATTCTGTACTTAATTCTTGCTCATAAAAAGGACTTTTTGGGAACATAGAAGTGAGTAGAATTTCATCTGCAGTCTTGAAAGGAAAATTGGCATATTTAACAGATACTTATTGAGCAAAGATGAATGAAACTGGTTACCTGCTTTCAAGCTTACATTCTGTTTTCAGGCTTACATTCTACCAACGCATAGACTAGCACCAAATAGACTTTTAGGAACTCTGTTGTGGAGAAGCAAGCAAAAATGTTGTGAGAACCCCAAAGGGAAAAGACATGGATTCCAGCTGGAGGTAATAGAGATAGTAGAGGTGGGCTAGCTGGATAGAAATATTTTGCACAGACTTTATTTTTCTTACTTTCTGCAGTGGAATCAATCTGCTCTGGATAGTTTGACCTCTTTGTGATCATTCACATGAACACTGGATTTGGGGCTCAGCCAGCTGAAGGCTACTGTCCTGATACTGCGTTGCCCAGACTCTTCTGGACTCTTGCATCTGCTCATGGTTCTTTTGTGCCTCTTTGATAGGCACCTTGGCAGCTGTCTGTATGCTTGCTTCTCCCACTTTCAGTCTGGTTTCTTGTGGGCTTTAACACAGATAAAGGGAAAGTGAGATTGCATCAGTTTTGAGTTTTCTGAGATGCTTTTTTATGGGAGTGAAGCTTAGATTAAAGACCATTTAGGCAATACTTATTTAACAGCATGTATACTTCCTGATGCATATTCAGTTATTTATAATGGTAACTATTTTCTACTAAGTATCTACTAAATGCTTGGTATCACAGCAGTTGCTTTGTGGACATTGCTTCAGATGCTCAGGACTATCCTACAGGGTAGGTGATGTTTATATCCATTTTATAGAAGAGGAGACAGGGATAAGAGATGAATAATTCCTGGGTCTCATAGATGGTACATAGTAGAGCCTGATTCTTTCCAAGTCTGTCTGTCCCCAAAGTTCAAGTCCTTTTAACTGCCCCTTTGTATCGCTGTATGTGGAGCCGAGTGCCCTGTGCTAGATGTGAGGGATGCATGGCCCAAGGGGACTCTTTTCCTGCCCTCATGGAGCTTTGACTGGGGACCAGGTGTTCAGAGATTGGATCCCAGGAGAGAAAGTATTACTATTTTGGGGTGTAGGTACATGTTATTCCAGTGATGTTTGCCCTTTTGTCTGTTTTCTGTTAATACTTGCTTTTCTTGGGGAGTTTAACCAAAGGTTGATAGGGGGAAAGGATTGCCACAATCTCCTAGTTGTTCATTCATCTTTACTGGTCTCACTGGGGAGGCAGATAAAAGGAATCTTTTTTAAAGGAGTTAACAGATACGCACGCTGGTAGATCTAGACTATTTCAGGCAATGCAGAACTATGTATTATGTTTGCACACATGTACTGAATAGTAAATGGTATGGTTTTGAATCTGCTGTAATGTTAAGCAACTCCAAAAGTATTTCACTTCAACATATTCATTTATTTACACCAACTCGGCTTTTACAACAACGTGGCTTGTTGCCAGTTATCACAAGAGATCGGAAATTTTCTAATAAAATTAATGTAAATCATCTATAAATATATGCCATAAAAAGGATTTTAAAAGAATCAAATTTAGACTAACTAAGGGGCATTAAAGTTTGTGTCAGGAAATGCTGGAACTTTGCAAAGCTTGAGAAATGAACTTGTATAAACAAGTTTGCAGGAAATAAAGTAAATTTATTTTTATTATGTTTCTCTGCCTTAGAGGTAATTCTGTCAATGGTTTTCCCATTCCTTGGATAAAGTATGTTCGAAAAAAAACCCAGAATATCTAATCGTAATCATATTTCTTAAACATTATTTAGCTGCCTTCTATGTACTTTTGTTCCCACATCTTGATCCTGTTCTGGGGAACTTTGATATTATAGAGACTTTTCCAGTGTCCTAAATTTTAAGTATCAGTTTCTACCATCTTCACTAGAAGGGCAGATTAGGAAGTGGTCTAGGGAATAATTTATTTAGTAAATATCCTGATGTTCAAGAAGTTGATCACTTTAACAGAATGAGCTATATTTTTCTAACATATAAGTTGTTCCTGGAGAAGATGAAGGGTAAATCAAGACTCTTTTGAGGTTTGCCTTAACACCTTTAGGTCAAAGTTAAACTGTTAAGTCTGTACCTGTAAGGAATTGATGCCAGTTATAAAAATGCCTAATTTGGCCTTGTGGAATATTGAAGGAAATTGCACGTAGCTGTCCTTGTTTATTTCCCAGTGACTGACTGACTTTCTTTCCTCATAAAAGGATTTTATTACTGTTTGTTGTACTGTATATTGGTTTAAGATCCCAGAGCTGCCCTAGGATTTTTTTGGCTGGTATCCATTTACAAACGCCTTCTCCATGTTTCAGATTCATGTTATTTGGCAAACTTCTGTTGAACACCTTCAATGCATTGATCACTGTGTTAGGAGTAGGGCATAGGTTTTTTTAAAGTATCTGGCAGAATGCCTGCATCTGTCACTCTCGTCTTCTGAGCAGGACAGAAGCAGGGAGGGTGCAGTGTGGGGAGTGCAAGGGATGCTGAGATGTGGCCGGGCGGGGGTCACGGAAGGCTTCCTGGAAACCAGGTGCTTTGAGCCACATGGCAGGGAAAGCCTCCATTAATGCTTTTACATCCATACCTTCCTCTTTCCTTTGTCTTTCTTACCATTTCCCTCGGGCTCCTTCCAGTTTCCTCAGCCTCCACGGCTGTGCAGAGTCTTTTCCTGACACCTCTCTTCTGTCCAGTTCTTTGTGTTTTTCTTCAGGACTTTTCTGCACCCAGCTCTACACACAGCTCATCCACAACAAAGGAAGCAGAGCCAGCACCCTGGGAGAAGAACATTCATTCCTCCTGTGATGCACTGGAAACCATCACTGCTTTTCTCTAGACATCTTAGCCACAGATTTCATTCCAAATCACATTGGTAGGCGGTGATAACAATAGATTAGGGGCAGGGGACCTGCAGGCGATGGGAGGAATTCATTTAGTGAGTCCCCAAATTCCAGCCTTCACTCTGCTCATTGGAGCAACTATTACCATTATCAGGAGAAGGAGGATCCCTTTATGGATTTTACATCCCAAATAAAATGCAGTTCAATAGACATTCAATAGAAATTGAGTTGTGGATGGGCCAGCCAGAGGTACTGTGGTCAGGGATGTTACAGATACCACTGAATATGCTCTGATACCCTGACGGATTTTTTTGTTCACTAAAACCCTGTTGCTCTCAACAGAGGAATCCAAATGGGGCAGCTACCCCTTTTTTTAAAGATGGCACCTCCCCAGGAGCACCCTGGACCTGGATTAACTTTACTGGCATCTAGAACTGTGCTTCACTGTCTTCTAAGGCATCTCATGAAGACTGTCAGATGGGCAGAGTCACTTTGCAGCAAAGGCTCTGCCACAGTGACACGGTGTATGAAAACCAGTTGCTTTTGTATCTGTGATGCCAGCAGGTGCCCTGAATTCCGTGGCTCTCCCTCACTGTTTGACACTGAGCACAGGGATCTTTCTGATCTCCATTTTCTCCACAGAAGACTCTGATGCTCACAAGCGTCCGTCATCCGAGCGTCCTGCTAGAGGTTTCATTTTTCAATCTCAGCACCTCGTGACCCAGGAGCACCCGCACCATCCATTCCTTTGATCAGGCCTCTTGCTTAGGACCTCAGCATCCTCAGCAAGCCAGGGTCTGAACTGGTTCATTCCCTGAATGCAGTATTAGGACTAGCCTAGTGCCAGTGGCCAGGGCTCCCCTGTGCCTTACACACTCTGTCTTTAGTCTTCTTGATAGAATGTTGTTGGTATACAGTTTCTAATGAGGGGTGGTTAAGTTGGAGAGGAGAGGTGTACTTCTGGGTACTTCTCACTGGATTCAGTGAGTCCAGGAGTTTCAGTCTTTGGCACACCTCAGAGGCAGCCACCTGCTCTGGGTGCACTGGTAGGTTTGGGTCTCCCTGTCCCGAGGACACTACTACCCATAAATCCCGATCATCCCAAAGACGTGTCATTTTGGTCTTAACTGGTGAGCCCATTTCCTGCACAGCAGAGCCAGAGCCACCAGCCAGGAGTCAGCTAATGTTTAAAAAGGTTGCAAGTCTGGCTGCTGCGTTTCCTGTCTTTTAGATGGATGATCTCTGGCTCTTTTGCTGATGTCATTGTACATCTGGTTTTTCGGATTGAGTGTGACAAGGAAGGAGAATGGCTAATCTAGCAAGAACTCATTACACCGTGAATGATGAAGGGTAGGCTCCTGTTTTATTCCCGTTTGATTTGTTTGCTTCATTGGGGAAAACAAATTATCGTGTCACCCTAAAGAGAATTTCACTTTCTCTTTGACATACAAATAAACAGCCTCCCACATTTCATTTATTTTTGCCACTGCTGGAATGGTTGATTAAAAAAACACATTGTTATGCTGCTTCCCTATATTATAACCTTCTCTAGTGGGTAAGGAAAGGAAACCAATAAAATATGTACGTTCTTTAAGAAATAAAGGCCCCTTCGCTATGCATGCCTGGAAACCGAGGTCCGTTTAAGCAGATGGATGAGGTGATGATGAAGCCTAACTGAACAATAGGGAGGGGGGCATGAACCTTCATTTTATTTCTTATAATGTGTCTTGGAGATGAAGCTGTAACTTTCATTACTTCATTAAAACAAAACATTAAATTGTCCCCTTCTCTCATCACCTTCATCTGGCAGAAGGTTCCTGGGAATGAGTACATTTGTGTTTAGCCCTTGATATATAAAACATATTTGAGATGTTGGTTGTTAGAGGGTAATTGATGCTGGCTAATTTGGATTTTTCCAGGGACAAGTGCTAGTTGGAAACTTTGTAGCATCTAGTCCCTAGTAATGTGGTACACTTCCTATTTATATTTCTTGACATTCGGACTCAGGAACCCAACAAATAAGCTCCTGTGTTTTGTGATATTTCCATTGCTGGCCAATATTGATTAGTGATTAACCAAACCTGATTGGAGCATTTGAGCTTGCAAGCCCATATCTTGGGGGTATGAGGATTTTGGCAGTTGAGAATATGGATTGGGGTTTTGACATGCTGTTGCTAGGTTACTGAACCCTGAAATTACTGAACCCTGAACACAGCATTTGTGTTCTGAAGTTGTTATTTATGGTTGAAAGCAGCTGCTGTACATATTTTTGGTGGGGGAGTATGGTGAGAAATAAAACCAAATAGACACAGTACATCAAAAAATAATTATAAGGAAATGTTTGATGGCAAATCTCGAAAAAGGATTAACTCTCCTAAGCCATGCCCCTGCAACATTGGGAGAATTATTTTGTTCATGTTCAGGGAATTGTCGGGCAAGCCTTTGTAGAGCCACAGGACTAACTCAGTTGTGAACTAGACCTTGTAATAAAAGTCTCCTGCTGCTTGTGGATGCTGCGACCAGCCCTCCCGATCTAGGGGTAGGGTGGGGGGGTGTCTATCTTATGTATATGTTTCTTTTTTTTCTTTCCCCTTTTATTCCTTTTCTACTAAATTTTCTCTTCTATTCATTATTTTTTTTATCCTATGGACAAGAGTTTCTATTTAAAAATAACCTTTATTCAGAGAGTAATTTTACCAAATTATTGTGTAATGAAACTATCAACATTTGGCCTTTTTAAGCAACCTCTAATAACCAGAAATTTTCAACTGCACTTCTGGCCAAAGTTATTTTTTTATAATTTCCATGGTTCTCTCATCCTGCACACTTTGGCTTTCTAGCCAACATGGCAGGTAACAAATATTTATTAATCTCCTACTTTGTGCAAAGAATTGCACAGGATTAAAGACATTGGGAGCATGACTCACTTTGAAAATTTAAAAATGAGATAGAACACCAAGACAAAAAAAATGCACTGAAGCTCACAGTATAGAAAAACAGTACAGGAGATGTCCCAGGGCTGTGTGTATAATTATTTCCTAAATGAGAGTTACATGCTATCTTCAGAGGGAGGGGGCCTCCCACAGGCCAAGTTAGCCTGAGATGGGAAGATAACTGTGGGCATGTAGCTACATGGATAGATGATGAATAGGCCTGTGGACACATGCTGATGAATTTAGAGAAGGGGAAGATTTGTGTGGCCGGGAGCAAGATTTCTTAGAGGTGATAAGACTTGTTCTGGACCTTGAGGGAACAATTTGAATAACAGGCAGAGATTAGTGGGGAGAGCTTTCTATTTATGGTGAGACTGTGAGCAGAGGCAGTTGGGTTAGAATATGAAAATATGTTCAGGGTCAGTAGCTAGAGACTAGACTGGCTTACAGCCAGGTACCTGTAGAAAGCTAGAAGGGACTGGAGATGCAGATGGAAACCCTTGGCCTCCATGAGAAGGAGTTTAAACTGTCTTCAGGAGGCATTCGTTTACTGTTTATTTATTGAGCACCTAGTCTGAGCAAAGACTGTTAGAAGCTGGGGATACAATAAGAAGCAAGAAACATATAGTGTGTGCCTCTCATGGAGTTATACACTAGACTTATAGAAGGAATAAGAATTAGGAATTTTAAATATCCTGCACTATGATAAGGGTTTTGAAAGGGAATTATCAGGTACACCGGGACCTTTTGGGAGGGAGAGTTCACGCAGAGCAGAAGTTAACCAGGCAAAGGTGAGGAGGAGAGCCTCCTAGGCAGAGGTGTGGCAGGTGCAGAGGTGGGAAGACAAAAACAGCCTGCTGCTTGCCATTTTGAAGAGGGTTTATTGAGTTCCTACTTTGCCTCACAGAGCACCCAACATAGCCAGGGAGAGACAAAGACAGGAAATAGTTTCTGCCCCTGAAAGCACTTAGTGTCTATTTAGAGAGGGATAGCTAGAAAATGCCAAGTGTCTATTTAGAGAGGGATAGCTAGAAAATGCCAAGTAATTGACTCTGTAAGAGTTTAGGAAAGAGAGAAAATTGAAGGAGGGTGTGGAGTGGTGTGAAGCCTTCTTCCTGGAAAAGTAAAGTCTTACGCAAAAGTAAAGAGGTGGGCATATGAAGAGAATGGAGAGGGAAAGGTGAGCTGGGAGGTCACCTGCGTGACGAGGAGGTTGCCAGTAACCTTGGGGCCCTAGGAAGAGACCGCAGTGGGTCCACAGGGCTGGGTCCTCGGGAACCGTGAATAGGTTGTCTAAACTTCTAGGCCTTGTTTTCCCATTTGTAAACTGAGGAACCTTGACCCCACTGACTCCAGAGGGCATATCTAGCTTAAAAGTCCAGGTGTCTCTGGCTTTACGCTGGAGGCATTAATGAGTCCTAGAAGATTTTGGACTGGGGGAAGGACTCGATGGAATCGGTGCATTCAGAATCGTATTTGTCTTTGTTTTGGAAAATTAATAGGATAATCACTAATTTAGGAGAAGTACAATTTTTCTTACTAAAATTTTTAATCATGTCCTGATAACTTTCAAAACTGCCAGTAGGACCATCCTGATATCCCACTGGACATTGCCTTGTGAGTTTTTTCCTTTCTCAAAAAAACAAAACACAAATTAAAAATATGGCCTGGAAAAGCCTGATGAGTAAGAGAGATTTAGAGGCTTGGGTCCAGAAAGTGATCTACAAACACAAATTTTAATTTGGATCCTAAAATTTAAAAAAAAATTTTTTTTAATTAGAAAATTTACATCTCTTACAGCACTGTTCCAGGGTGGTAATGGCAGTGATGTAATAGAGGCGATGCAGGGGTGACTCTCCTCCCTGAGTTAGGAACGCTAAGCAGCTTGCCAGATGTTTCTGTCCAGACCCAGGACCAAAACCACCCCAGCCTGGCCGCCCGCTGGAGGTCCCACGGAGATGGCAGCTAGGCAAGAGTCTTGATGGAAGAGAATGTGTGGTCAAATCCTAAATGTAACCTATTTCTGCTATACCTTTCTCCAATAAAAAAGTTTATCATCAAGCCATGCATTTAGTTCTCTGTTCAGATGAAGACTTGAAATTTTCCTTTCCCAACTGGAGCTGAATGTGGGTCTGTGGCAGAGTGTGACTGCCGAGTGCGTCTGCACGCCAAACGGTCCCCGAACGGTCCTCTGCCGTTGCTGCGCCCCACCTGATGACCCCTGCTCTCGGTGCCCAGTCCTCCTGAGGCTGTCATTCTGGTCTCTTTCTCTAAGTACATTTTACTGGAGCTGGAGAAAAGAACACTATGTCGTTCTCTAGTTATGCAAGTTCAAATGGGGAACATGGGGCTGATTTAAAATAATTAGTTTAGAATAGAGTGCAAATTCTGGTAACATTTATAAGGTCGTAATAGCTCATCACCTGGAACCGTTGATGTTCTTTCATAGCTTCATAGTGACTGAGGATGAGCATCACAGCCAGTGGAGAGCTTCTTGCTCCTCTGTGTTCCTGGCGTCTCAGACCCCACTGCACATCACAGAAATGCTGGTGCGGTGGGAAGACGCTTCAGTGCTGAGTCGCGAGAGGTCTCAGCGGGGCAGGAGGGGAGCATGTGCTGGTTCGTTAGGAGGGAGTGGCTGTCACTCCACTGCCCTTGCTTTGTCCCCTTGGGTCTGTTCTCTCAGCCTCTTACTTTTTGTTTTCTCTAAGTAGATGATTCACTGAATGTGTTTTTGGCTAAGGTCTACAAAATCGATGAAGTTCCCAAAAGTCTTGTGCATTTCTTGAGAAGAGTATGAGAACTGAAGTGCCTTTAGTTTTTCTTTTTTTAAACTCAGGAGGTTAAAGGGGCATTGATTTGTGTTACCTGAAAATGATATTTTTAATTTCACTTTGGCCTTCTAAGCACATCCTCCTTAAATAGTTCTTTTGTCATGGAAAGCTAATCAAAGATTTATAATTTAGCAAAAAACAAAAACACCTTGGTATTTTCAGATGGGTGAGTTTTAGAAGCACTGCTAAACGTCTCTGGATGCTAATTGGAAGTCAGAAAATGCTGGGCGAGGTCTGACAGACTTATCTACTTTGGCATCTGGTTCCTAGTGGAATGTTGAGAACTAAACAAGTTCCCAAACAGTGATTGTTGAAATAAATAAATAGCACAATTTTCTGAAGCAGATTAGGGCCAACCATACAAGGGCCAAAAGCTTGCAAAATTCCCTTATACCAGTAGAATATTATTATTACTACCTTTCTATCTTTTTAGGGAATATAAACTGAACATAATTTAAAATTGCCTCTGCTGACTCATATCAACATTTTTAACTGTACTTATTGGTGATGAACTAAAGAGGTCACTGTCCATCCATGCAGGTGACCCAGGGCAGGGGACTGGGGAGAACTCCCCTCCTTAAAAGCCCCTGACATCTCTTTGTGAACAGAGGTTTCTAAGAGAATTAATTGTTCATCATCTGTTACAGACCTGCTGTGTGTCTGACCTGTGCCAGAGGGAATATAGAGAGGAATAATTAGGACATGGTCATGACCTTGGAAAACTGCCTGGTGAAGGAGACAGACATAAACCCTAATATCAGAGGATGTGAGCTGCATGATCCCCGAGCCTGTGCAGAACTAGGGAGAGCTCCCTGACATCTTGTCCACACCCAGCAGCTGTGGCCTTCAGAGCCCCTGGAGGTGCTGCACCCCGGCTAGCTCCCCACCCCAGCACTGCAGAAACACAGCACTACCCAGGGATTCTTGTGCAGGTGTGGTGTTCGGACCAGGAGCTTCAGCCGCAGAACTGCTGTGTCTAGGCTACTATGTTCAGTCCGCCGGCTTGGCTTTGGTGCAGTTCCTAAGAACCACCAAGCCTCCACAATTAACCTCTTATCTCATTTTCTGCCTCTTTCTTGTTTCTTTTGCCTCTGCCCCTTTCTTCTTAAAGTTCATCACCACCCCATTAAGTAGTGATGATGGTGATGATGACAGTGTCTATCCTATACTGACTTGACATATATCATCTCATCCACTCCTTGCAAAGGCCCTGGGGTCTTATCCAGTCTTATAAATGAGCACCCAAGGCACAGGGAAGTTGGTAACTTGCCCGAAGCCACACAACTCCCTGCCTTTGCAAAATCACAAAATATTGGGTATAATTTTTGCATCTCTAGAACTTTCATGGTGTGTGTGTGTGTGTGTGTGTGTGTGTGTGTATGAGGAAGGGAGAGAGTGATGAAGTCCTTCACCTTATGTTTGCTTTTCCTACATTTTCAGGACACTTCCAGATCTTGAGCTGTTCTGGATGGAACTTGAAGGTTCTAGAAGGCAAAATTTCAGATAACCAAGGCTTTCCCTTAAGAATGCTTAGTTCAATCAGCAGCTCTGTGCCCCGCAGAAGAAGGGTGGGTTTACTCAACCACTGGGTCATGGCTGACTTCTAAAACCGGGGATAGTGTGGTCTGAGGCAGAGCATAGAGAGGGAGAGAGATCTTAGGCCAGAGTTTGCACCAGTCTCTCGTGGATGATTTCATTTATTTTAGTAGGAAGGGGGGAAAAAGTGAGCAAAGAGGTTATTTTGGGAGGGAAGAAGGATGTATGTTTAGATTTTGAGGGAAACACTGTGTTTCATTTTCTAGGACTCAGATCTTTTCAAAGTGTTACTACATTACTTTGTTAAAAGTACTTATAATTCTCAGGATATTAAATTATCTTTACTCAAATATTAGTACCAAAGTCCTTGAAATACAAGCAGGCTTTTTATTTTTAAGTGATTCTCACATTTGCTCCTGGTGATTAGATAATTCATATCTTTTGTTTCTGTTGGTCATCTGTTGTTTATCTACCACAGTAACCAGCTTAAGGCAGAGATAGAGGCTGTGTTGGCATTAGGTTTCGAGCTCAAATTGAATGAAGAATGAGGAACCCAGTAGTCCGGGGTATAAGTTAGGCTTTCCGAGTCAGTGACGAAAGCCTCATACGTGCTTTCCCCAGTGTGCGCATTGGAGGGGGATCAGTGGCGTTTAACTCTTGTCCTTGGCACTGTGAAAGCACCATTCAGATTTCCGAGGGGTTAATCCAGCTGCAGTTCTGTAATAGTTTATGGTGTTAAAGAGGATCAGCAGCTCAAAACTGACATGACATCTGTTTCACTGTCCTCATCAGCAAAGGCTTCCTGAGTGTCTGTTAAGAGCAGCATATTATGCTGGTTATTTCTGTATCTTTTGTTCCATAAAATAAAGCTACGACAAGCACTAATTTAATTAGCTAGACCTGTCCTGTGGTGTTGAAGAACATCTCTGATTCTTTCTTTCCCTGAAGTGTACATTAGGCATTGGCACTTTGTTTTATTTTGTTGTGTTCAGGATCTTATAAGATCCTATCAGAATGCCGGCCCTTCAAGGGCAGGAATCATGTCTGTTCCTTACAGTTTATTTCAGTGAGCAGCAAAGATGTTCTTCATTGGTCATTCAGGAAGGATCATGACTTACTTGCTTATATCAAAATCAAATTGGGCTTTTTTCATAATTTGTACTACTCTACTTTCACTTTGTAGCCATTTCTTGATTTTTATCTTCCCCTTTCCATGTGTTTTCTCTCATTGTCTTTGAGGGTGCCTGTAGGAGCCCTCTGGGCAAACTGATTCTACTCAGTGTTTATGAAGAGCCACAGGTAATGTCATGGGTAAGAGCCATGAAGACTATGAACGATAATGTTGTACTCCTGCAATAGCAAAGTATGCACAGAAGAATGCTACTTTGCATTTACACATGCTTTTTTAAAGCATTTCATTACCTAGATTTTTTAAATATTCCAAAGAAAGAGGGAAAAACTGCTATTTTTATTAGGATGCTGACAAGGAAATCACGTAAGTTTCTCTCAGGTGACATGGTGAACCAGGGCACAGCTGTCAGGAGGTCCCAGTCATGGGTGTCTCGGTACAGAAGGGTCCCTACTGACAAGAATGATGACTTCCTGCAAACACCCTTTGTAATGTGAATCTTGGAAGTGGAAAGAAGAAAGGGAACTCAAAGTCCTGGATTATCTGCTGTTGTCCTTGATCATGGAGGAGCAAATCTAGAAATGGCATAATTCTTCTGCCTAGGTGGGTGCCCTGCTTGGGTGGGTGACTTTCATCAGTATCTGGTGTTGATCCCTCTTGCCTTCCCAGACAGTGTCAGCCATGCACGAACTGTGTGAACATCTGCAGGTAAAACAAGAGCAGAGTTCTTAGGTGCAGGATAAAGGCACCAAACCCTTAAATCCTTAGCTGAAGAACAGTTATTCCACAAGCTTTTTAACCAGC
Source organism: Manis javanica (assembly GCF_040802235.1). Classification (NCBI taxonomy): domain Eukaryota; kingdom Metazoa; phylum Chordata; class Mammalia; order Pholidota; family Manidae; genus Manis; species Manis javanica. Next base: position 92,206,800 of record NC_133166.1, read on the forward strand.
TCCTTACAAGAAACATTTTAAAGTTCATTTTATTTTATGCATGAACAGCAGGATAGAGAAGAGCAAATAGGAGAGCTAAGCTCTGTTCATTTTTTTCCACTTTTTGTACAATTGAAATGAACACCTTTAGGCCGAAACATCATGGGTAATAATCTTTAGACTTCTTAGGGCTTCCTGAAATTTTGGGGGTTTCAGACTTGCAAGCGTGCCCTAATTGGGTAAGTGTTGAAAACAAAGTTTATAAATAAATTGAATCTAGGTAAGAAATGGCCTTTTTGTACATGGTTCATTCTTATCTCACTCGGACATATGTTCAGGTAGACTATAGACTCAAAGAGAGATGAAGCCCAGCCTTGGTATGGAGGCAGGCAGGTGACGCCAGAGACCGGAGCTCGGCCTTCTCCCCCCACCTCCAGTGCTCTTTCCATGGGCCACCTTGCCGCCTCCTTCCCACACCTCACTGCGGAATCCAGTAGGAACGTATCCTCTTGCATAGGACTTATTATTGTTATGTTTCTGAGACACCTCTGTATTATTATTATTTGTAGAAGTGATAGTTTTCCCCTAAAGAAAGCAGAAGGCAAAATCCCTGCTTCTTTGGAGTGAACAGCATATTGTCAATTGTCACGACACCAAATGGGTGTGAGCGAGGAATGAATATCTTTTGTGATGCCAGCAATTGCTGGTAACAGAAAGGTCTGACTTTTCCAGATTATCCTCATGTCAAATGTGACATCTCTTCATGTGTTATTTTTAACATTCACAGTGAAATGTGAAATGGTGTCAACAGTAGCCCAAGGATACCACAGCTTCAAGATTAGAAATCACTTTTAGGCTGCTTGTCTTCACCCCCCAGTGGGCCCTGTATTAACACTCATTATAGCGAAGCATAGCAGATGGGCAAACAGAATGATTAGTTATTTATATGTATTTTTTTTTCTTTATGTGCCTAGACGTTGGCTCTTTCTTCAATAAAAGAAAGGAGTTTTTAGATGTTGCCTTGTCTTGATTTTCCTTTTTAATTAAAGGAAGAAAAGGGGCACTTTGCTCCTGATCTATTAATAAAGTAGCTGCATCCTTTTGTGAACTGCTGACTTCATAGCTCTCTATGTAACCGGTTCCATCAGAATTTTATTTCTCTCCAGTCCTCTAAGCCACATGTAGTGTATTCATGTTCTTTCTGACCTAAGATTTCCTTATGGAGTTTATCACTTCCAATTCATTTTTTAGAAGTGTTTTTCTTGACAAAGAAACTGTTTACAGCATTTTTGGCTTTTCCATCCAATGTGAAAAAGTCCAGGACTAATTAATGGAAAGTAAATGTATCCATAAGACTATGTAAATAGAAATATTTTCCCGTAGTGTTTTTAAAGAAAAGTTCAGATATCTCTGATTTTTCTCAAAATATTTTGCATATTTTTTTTCCTTCCCCATTTTATAAAAGTAGGTTTCTTGATGAAGCTATGCTTCTAGTTCAGAAAATTAAGGTGAAGAGAAAGGCCATCGGCAAGGCCAATTCTGGCTATATATTAAAAGGAAATAAAAATCACTATCTCAAAAATTTTGGGATATACAGCATTATTCACAGCATCATTCACAGAATAATGTTCCCATATTCAACATAGCATTATTCACAGAACTCAAGGTAGGGAAATCACCTAAGTGTCCATCAGCACATAAATTAATCAAGAAAATTTGATATACCAGCTGGCCCTTAAACAATATGGGGGTTAGGGGTGCTGAACCTCATGCAGTCAAAAATCTGAGTATAAGTTTTTACTCCCCAAAACCTAACTACTAAGAGCCTACTGTTGACCAGAAGCCTTACTGATAAACAGTCAGTGAACACATACTGTGGATATGTATTATATACTGTATTCTTACAATATAATAAGCTAGAAAAAAGAAAACATTATTGAGAAAATCATAGGAAAGAGAAAAGATACAGTACTGTATTTAATTGAAAAAAAATCCACATATAAGTGGACTTGAACAGTTCAGACCCTTGTTGTTCAAGGGTCAACTTTCTATATCTATGTATGTATATATTAAATACACACATACAGTAGAACATTATTCAGCCTTAAAAAAGAAGAAAATCCTACAACAGTGGATGAACTTGGAGGGCATTATGCTAAGTGAAATAAACCATACAGGAAATAATTGCATGCACTTATATGTGGAATGTTAAAATAAAAGTCAGACTCATAGAAACACAGAGTTGGTTGTTTGCCAGGGACTGGGGGCTGTGGAAAATAGGGAAAGACAGGTAAGAGCTAAAAACTTTCTTTATAAGTTGAATGAGGTCTGAGGAACTAATGTATAACATGGTGACTATAGTTGGTAGTGTATTGTGGAATTGAAAGCTGCTGAGAATAGAAGTTAAATGTTCTCACCAAAAAAAAAAAAAAAAGTAACCATACAAGATGATGGGTATGTTTACTAAACTGAATGGTAGAAATCATTCCATAATGTGTATGTATATCAAATCGTCCCTTTGAACGCTTTCAACATATTGCAGCTCTGTCAGTTATACCTAATAAAGCTGAAAAAAATAAAGAGAAGCCATCAGCTTTGAAAAAAGAAAAGAAGCCATCATAATCCATAGTCTTTCCTTATAAAGGGGCAAATGTAACACACAGAGGTGTTATCTATTCATAGAGAAGTAACAGACTTACTTCTGTATAGGAAAGAACTTTCTCATGTTATAATGTGGAATGTTAGGGAACACTCATTCTCCTAGTGATAGATATTTAAAGCATTACCTAAGGGGGCTGAAGCATAGTATAAGAAGAGAAGGAATAAACATGTATGGTTATATATTTTTAGTCCTCCTTTAAAATTTTTAATTTTATTTACAGATATGCTAGAATATTTTTTATCAAAAGCAAGAAAAAAAATCCTACAAAGATGCAACTAAATCAGTTAGCTCATAGCTTTGTGGATAGGGATTACAACCTCTAATTTCATGGTACAGAATAATGTAGCCATACAACCATTTGGGGAGGCTTTTACACAAAGCAATGGGCAATTAATTGGATCCCATATTTTTAGAGGTGCTTGATGATCCTATCATATGGGTTATTTCATTTAAAAAAATCATCCTCAATGGAACTTAGCATCAGAAGTTTCCATCAAACATCAAAGAGATGCTTCAATTTGAGTCTTACACTGTGATCTGTACCTTCAGAAATAGCATGCTGTGAATAACAGTCTGTGCAAACGGGACTTTCCGATGTGCAGTGTTGCAGTCTCTGCATGCTCATTTGCACCGTCAGGCTGACTTCTCTAAATGGTGTGGTTTCAGGGCAGCAAATGAACAGAGGGTGTGGGGATCGGCAGAGAAAAGCTGAGCAAAGCTAATGGGAAAATGGAAGCTAAAATATGCTAAGGTTTAAAACACGAAAGATAAAATGAAGGGAAACTTTTGGAGCGGGTTATGAGGGCAGTCATTAGGAACACATTTCTGAAAGTCTGCTTAATTTAAGGTCTCAGTTGGGTTGAGGTCAAATGAGAATTTTCCATAGGAATGAAACCTTGACATTACATCAGGCTATAAAAGATGCAGTTCAGGGGTGTTGTGATGATATTTCTTTAGCTGAGGTCAGGTCTCACACGTGCCGTCTCTTGACATTCCCTCTCTCGAGGCTGAATGAGGTACCTGTGGCGTGAGCTCCCCTGTCATCCTATGTTTAACCTGCAGTAACTACCTCATTGCTGTGATACTGTGTCATTCTAATGAGCTCCTTTATCTGAACGTTCATATTCCATGGGGATAGGGAGGAAAACCATATCTTGTCTTGTTTCCTTCTGTATACCCAGTGCTAACCAAACACGTCTGTCTCTTAGTAGTTTTCAGTAAATTATCTGTTGATTAAATGAATGAGTGAACAGTCATTTATGTGCAGAATCTAAACCACATAGTACAAAGCTTTCCCCAGTGATCCGTGGTTAACTTTATGAATTGACAATCTTCTACCTCTGCAATGACTCCACAATTCTCACCTTGAAAATGGACAAAATATTAAAATATATTTCTGAAGAAGTTGTAAAACTTGGAAACATCACTATTAGAATTAAAGTACTGCTGTATGTTTCAGAAACAACAATCAACAGCTACTTATGATTTGAAGAGAACTTGTATGGAGCAATAGCGCTTTTTAAATGTAAAATTACATGGAAACTTCCCAAGTCATCGTTTGAATTGGTGTAAATAATTTCTGTCATGCTTGTTAACATGATCCTTACTCAATGCCTGAATAACAGAAATCCTCTGAAAAGTTCTCCTTATATCTTCTATTTTTGTTAGCCTGCTGCAGTTTATCTGATTTTTATGTGATTTCAACTGTAAGATATTCTGAGACAAACACAACTTTAAACCCCAGAAGAAACACCACCCAGTGCTTTTCAGAGGTAGCAAAGTGTAGTTCAAAGCTCAGAATTTTTATATTTACTTCTTAGATAGCAGATGAAGCCGTAAATACAAAATCGGAATGAGGAACCGAAAAGCAAGATGATTGTAAATTGTCTCTGGACGACCACTGTCCTTGGGGATTTTGTTGGGCTCTCCCACTCTCCTTCCTGTTTTTACTTTGTTTACATTGAAGAGGTGGCAGCAGACAGGGAGGTGGGCTGAGGCTTCCCCTGTCACATCGGGGTGCTCTCCCGCGTATGTGCGAGGTGGTTTTCCCACATCCCTTTTAGAAAGTGAGGAATTCGTTCCCGGAGCCTGCACCTGTCACCTAATGTGGTGATGCTGGAGATGAGGAATCGGGGTGATGCCCGAGACAGTGCTAGCTGGGATGCAGATCCCGCGCAGCCCCCCTTGGCAGCCAGCTAGTTGGCGAGGTGGTTTCCCCTTCCCCTGCCTTTAGGACTGAATCCTGCCTCCATTCTTTGTGTTCGTATTTCTGTGATGTTTCTTCAAAAACAGTGCTAGGTTGACAGAATGGATTTCTTCACTACTAATTTAATTCTTCTGAAAGTGTGCTCAAATTTGGGTCAGAAAGGCACCCAGAATCTTAGGACATTTAATCGTTTATTAAGTTGGATGAGGTAAGCAAGGCCTGCTGAAGCTCCACAAAGCCTCAGCAACACCGCCCTCCTCCCTGCCCGCCCCACGTGACCCTTCTGAATGTGCGCACGCGCGGCCACACATGGCGCATGCGCACACGCTGTTCTCTTTCACATTCGGGTGTCTTAGCTTAGGCAGTTCCTTACACCCGGATGATGCTCCTACCCTTCGGGGCTGGCAAATTTCTACCAAACTTTTCAGACCGTACAAAGTACAACTTCATCTTTTCATTCCTGCTTCTGCCCAGTCATTTTGAATGTGCTTTTTTGAATTCTGCATTGTCATAGATTCCTGTGTAAAAACTCAGTCATAGCACTTACTACACTGTCTTGTGTGGATTTTTATAAAAGTTCTCCCCTACAGCGTATCTCCCCCATCAAGCCCCTGAGCCCTGTAGACCAGCATGAATAGGCTATCAAACTGAAATACCCTAGCTTTAACAGCATTACTCCTGAATGTCATCAGAATAATTGTGTGTATGCATAGTCCCTACAGCTTTAAAAGGATGAAAATTGGTTAGCATAGGGTTACCAATTAGTGTAGAGAAACTATATAAGCATGCACTGTCTAGGGGGAAAAAAGCCTTTCAATGTCAAACTTCAACTAAACCTATACTTCTTGTAATGATTTAATATAACTGGGTGATAGAAAATAGTCTGAAGAACTATACAAAGACAGGGCTAGTGATACAGCCATAGAGTCAATATGGAAATTTGTATTCGCTTGGCTTAATTTAGACTATTACCTTTGTATCTAAGTTCATTTAGTAGACTGATTTAGAATTACCTTTTAGTGTTAGGCTAATCTGAAAAATTCCCTTTGCTGAGGTTTTATGGTTTAAATGATGGGATTTCTACATGCCTAGATGTCATTAATGCTTTAGGAAAGAGAGATGAGGGCAGCAGCCTTCTCGGAGGAGAAAGCCTGCACTTGGTGGCACTGTTCTTGAGGTTGAGAAACAGCAGCCGTTGGTAAAGTGGGAAGGACCGGGGTGGGATGTGGCTGCTAAGGGAAATGAAGAGCGGGCTGGGTACTTCTCTCACTCTGCCTCAGGTGTGAAGAGGTGAGGGCCTGTGTTACAGTGGGAGGGATGGAGATGAAGGAATGCATAGCCGTTTCAAAACACTGGAAGTCTGGAATGGCTGGATAAGGATGGTGAAAGAATAAATAATGAGCAAGTTGTGTATAGCAAACTGAGAATTTGGGCAGCAACCTTGAGTGGGGCGGGGGAAGGTAAATTGACTTCATAGGGGATAGCTCCTTTGTGTTTTATCCATAAGTACTCATTCAGCCCTTTTTAGGAGTTTATGATACAGGCACAAAGGCTCTGATAAGAGGCAGGCAACTGCCTTGTCTTCTTCATATTCCTACCTCTGCTCAATCTTTAAAACATTCAAGTAGCTGAACTGAAAATGGACAAAAGTAAGTTTAAATCCTTGTCCCCATGTCCTTCCTTTGTCCCCCAAAACAGTGTCATTTCTGTGACAATAAATAAAATGTTGAATTATTTGCAGATCCCACTGGAAATGAATAAACTAGCCCAGGTTTCAGCCTGAGAAGAAAGACTACCTCCTGGCAAAATTTGAGGAGCTGGGAAGGGCTGGCCTGCAGGGCAGGATCAGGGGGCTGGAGAACTTTCCCAGCTTCCTGACCTGGCTGGATCTCGTGAATGTGCATTCCATACTGTGAAGGTGTTTGAGATTCCAGAACATTAGCAAACATATGTGCTTAAGTATGTGTGTGACACATATTTGTGCTCAAATATTTATTTGAATAAATATTGTTATTGCCTCAAAAAGTGCAGCCATGTGTTGTGGAGTGGGCATGCCTCCTGGTGTTGCTTTCTGAGTGAGAGTCAGATGAGAAGGGGCCATGCCTCCTTTCGGTCTTCAGTGTCCATTTGCTCCCCGGTGCAGGGGCTCAGGTGGGAATTCCAATGCGTTCCCGGCCGCACAGCTCTGGCAGACGCTGAGACGCGAGTTCTGTTTCACACACTCTGACCTGACTTTCTGTTCTTGCAGGTGCGCACATTTTAACCGACTCAGCAGAAGGATTTTCTCTGCATGTAAAGAAAAAAAAAATGTCCCTGTGTCTGTAGAGATGATTTGCAGTTCAGCCCGGCTGAAGCTGACCGAATGAGACTATGGGCTGTGCCTCCGCCAAGCATGTTGCCACTGTTCAAAATGAAGAGGAAGCCCAGAAAGGGAAAAACTACCAGAACGGAGATGTGTTTGGCGGTGAGTGCCCTTGACCTGTCGATCCAGGCCTTTCCCTTTCTCGGGAGTTAATATTTGTAGGCTTATTGGTGTTACCTGTTTGGGGGCTGCTGGGAAAGGGCTGATGAAAGATGTGATAACAATCAGTGCAAATCTTTTGCACTGGACAGTTTTCATCATAATTTATACATAGAGGACTTCAGGAAGATGATGGAGGTTTATGCAAAAACTGGCATTTAAATCAAGTTTTATATAACTAGCAGCACTTAGATGTGTAGGACAGTAGGCACAGGGTGTCTTGGTAGAGAACTTAAGACAGAAAACACAGAGGTCCAACAGTGGCATGAGTGAGGATTTATTAATAAATGAGAGTGAGCTGGTTTTTTTAAGACTAATAGTTACTTTTTATGTGAATTATTTTTGGATTCAAAAATACAAATTCAATGAATTTAATCATCTTTTAAGCTTTCTGTGAGGATTCAGAGTGACATTAGAATATCTGGTGCAAAAGGTCACAAACTGCCAACCCCTGGCCACATCTGACCTTCCAGTATATTTTGTTTTGGCTCCCAGAGAATTTTAAAACAAAAATCAAAACAGCCTTTAAACATCAGGATGTTTCACATCAAACCCTAAATTTCTTGAGAAGTTCCGGCAGCACTGGGTCCTCACTCCCTGAGGTAACAACCATCACTGGGGTGAGGTAGCCATTGCCCTGTTCATCAGGCTGTGACCTCCAGTGAACCTCCTGCGAAAGCATGTCAAGCCCACTTCACTCCTTGATGTTACCTGCCCGGCCAGTTACAGGCTTTTCTGTTTGCCTAATTTTGAGTTTGTTCCGTGGGTGATTGATTACTGTTCTGATGAGGCATGGCTGTGTGTTGGTACAAAATTCCAGTGACTACCCAGCAGATGAAGCAGGTTTGCTGAATCATTTCAACAGTAATAACTTACTACTTGACATTTGCATGGCACTTGTCTTCATAAAAGCGCCTCTTCATCTCTCACTCAATAAAGAACCACATTGAAATAATGTTTGTGTGTAAACAACTGAAGTCGTGTTATTCATTCCCTGACAAGTAAGTCTATTGCATGTAGAATCTCTAGCTTTTGATCTGCTAACAGCCATTGCAGTCCCCTGGTGAAGAATTAGGAATGCTGTGGAAAGGGCAAAGCCTTAGTGAAAAAGCACAGTGTATGTGGGGAGGAGGCTTTTGTTGTGTTTTGTTTTTTAAGGAGATGCATTTATTGCCTGGAACAAATTAGCTGCTAGTGATGGCTACCTGTGCATTTACAACTGGGGAGAAGAGTAATGTGAGTATCTTACTAAAACTAGAACCAGATCATTGAAATCAGTTTCTGGAAAAACAGCTTATCAGAACTAGAGTCATGACTGATACCCTCAGATACTTAACTTCTAAAAGAGAAAATAATCTCATAGGGATTTGTTTAAACTAACTTCTATATGATATTGTGTGTCATTATCATTTTTTGTAATAAGAGCTACCATTTTTGGAGCCACCACCATATGTCAAACACAGAGAAGCATTTACATTCATGTTCATGCTGAATTTTCACAACCATCCTGTGAAAGATGAGCCATCCCAATTTTACAGATTTGGAAGCTGCAGCACAGACGGACTGGTCTAAAGTTGCCCAGCTACTAAGTGGTGGATTCAGAGCTCTCACACGCCAGAGTCCGTGTGTTAGTGCCCGATGCCCTGCTGCCTCCCCTTGGTTACTCATGCTTTAATGCAAAAAAGTATGGATTGGCCTGTACACTTCTGTGTAAGACCTCTTGCTAGATGTCAGGGAGGATACAGAGGTAATTGATTTGTAAACCTGCCTTTCTAGGACTTTTATAAGAGGATAAGGAAGTGTTATGAAGCAGAATAAACCAAATACCAGAAGAGGAAAAGATGTACATCAAGAGTGAGAGGATGAAGAGACTGCTTTAAAGGGCAGGATCAGAGCAGGTTTCTGAGAAGAAAACATCTGAACTTGGCCTTAAAAGATTGGTGAATCTAACCTTGTAGGAAAAAGGGTCTAGGAAGAAACTGAATGAGGGGAGGCTTGAAGTCAGTGAGACACCTGGACTTAAGTAGTCCAGTGTGAATGGAATATAAAGTAAAAGTGGAGAGAACTGGCTGGGAAACTAAGACAGGGTTAAGTTATAGAGAACTTCTTTATATATAGAACTACAATCTTTAGAAAGATAAACTTAGACTTGCAAGAGCAAAAACCATTGATATTCAATACATCGTGCTTTTATATTGTACTTGGCAAGGAGGCTGCCTAACCACCTATTTGCTGATTTAGTTACAAATTTTATAACTGAAAAGACTTTATTGTTGTAAAGTACTTTGCAAATAAAGGAGCGTTGTATTAGTCAATCATTGCTGGGCATTAGACAACCTCACCCTCTCAGTGACATTCAACAATTAGCCTGTCTTTCTTGATCACGAGTGGGTGGGGCAGCTGGAGTGACTCTACTCTCTGTCTCTCATCTTCCCTGTGGGGCCAGTGAGGCAAGGGCGGCGTGTTCTCCTTTGGCAGGATGAGAGTGCAGGCGATCCGCATGCTGCCTCTTCCGCGGGGGCTTGCAGCTGGCACACTGTCCCTTGCACCCATGTTTTACTAGCCAAAGCAAATTCCAGAACAGGCTCAGAGGTGAGAGGCAGAGAAGTACGTCTGAACACAGTGAGTTCATGACAAGGGTATGGATGTCAAGAAGAGCCAAGAATCAGGGCTAATAATTCAGTTTCCTTCCCCCTGCACCCAACCCCCCAGGCCTGCCCAGGAATGTCTTACCCAGAAATCGATGTCTGTGTGGCTCCATGCAGCCCATGCCAGAAAGCACAGTTATAGTCTCTGCTAACTTCTCTTCATCTTTCCCAGTGCTCCTATTGAAATTTTATTCTTCCCAGCATTCATCTTGTTAACTCTTTCTAACATGCGACGAGATTTGTGGCCTGGTGTTAGATACAGCAGGCCTACTAGGAGGGAGCAAGCTTCGTGGACCAGTCAAGGGGTATAGTTTTCCCGCAGGGCTCTGGGGGTGGAGTTGTCAGAATCCAGTGTGAACATCCTTGCCAGTCCTAGATATTACTGAGTGCTGGAGTTTGAATGTGACAAGAGAAGGTCCTATCTGGTTCCCCAGTTTACATTGGTTTATAAGCAGAAGTGCACACAATCCCAACACAATCACAGATGAACCATTCGCTATCGTTTGTCACCCACTGTTTCATTCATCTATTACTGCATAACAAAGGACCCCAAACATAGTGGCTTGAAACAAACACTGATATATTATTTGTCATGATTGGGGTCTGGGTGGAAGGGCTCTGGGATTCATTTGGTGTTTTTGCCTGGGCGCAAGTGGCCAAGGTGGTTTCAGGCCTCTGTCCACTGGGCCTTCCTTTCCAGCCGGGTAGTCAAACGTTCCACGTGGTGGCTGGCTGCCAACACAGGAAGCAGGAGTTGCCCCAGCTCTTAAGGGCAGGCTCTGAATGTCACTTTGGGCTGCATTCTGTTGGCCGAACCCTAAGACCAGCCCAGAGTCAAGGGGGAGCACAAAGGCTCTCCCTCTCTCCGGTCCGAGCCTGTGAGAAGGGCAGGAATGCTCAGGGGCCATCGTCGGAGACTGGTCACTACACCCATAGAAGGAGGCAGAGAGGGGCCCGTGACCGGATCACAGTCCAGCCTGGACGGCCATATTCCCCTTCCAAGTCACTCCTCTATTTTTCATTGAATAAAGTGGCCCCATTCACTTTTTAAAAGCTCGATGTTTTTCAGTGTTTAAAAAATGTTATTACCACGTGTTGTTGAAGAGTTGACAGAGTCTGTGAAGCGCGGCATATTGGGGACAGCTCAGAAGTATGTGTCTCTATGTGTACTCACACACATTCGATCCTTTCCCGAAAGGTGTTAATTTAATTTCATAGCTTCCAAGGACATGCTGGGAAGCGTTGATAAGCAGTGTGTTTTTACAAATGGTAATTTCCTTTTTTATGAAGCAGTTGGGTCTCTGTCATCTTTTGGTTATTTAGGGGACCCAACCACTGCAAATGCATGTGACAGAATTTCTGTTGACTGTTTCCACCAGTGAGGACTGAATGACGAACAGGCATCTTGACATCTAGATTTCCTAGAATTCAGGAGCGCACTGATAAGGAACTTCACCACTGACATTTACCTACAGACTTTCTTTGCCTTTAAATATCGAAGCATAAAAAGTTTCAAATCTGAAGTTGTGCCTCACATACTGTAGCCCTCTCAGAAGTGAAATCCAGGCCAGAAAGCTCCATCTCCAGATTGGAATGTTCCTTCCCTCAGGGTCAGGTCATGTGTGAACAGCGGTCAGCGGACTGCTGAGGTCATTCAAAGGATGGCTGAACAGACAGCCAAGGCCGGCTTGCATCAAATAAGTGACCAGTAGGTTCAAGTTATCATGTGCTAGTTAAGGAAGTTCTAAGGAAAGTCAAAGGCTTACTGGATTTCTTTGAACAGTCTTTCACTCTTAAAGCAGGTGCATAGAACAGATTCAGGCCTTATTAGGGAAATTAACATGTCAAACCCGAGATCATTATCTCTTCTGCAACCCACCCCCAGGGAGGGAGGAAGGGGGGAATCTCTTTAGTTATTTGAATTGGCTTTGCTGTTTGCCTGAAGGTCACTACCACTCTTCCTGTAATGTAGGCTGCAATCTTGAAAAGGCTTTCAGCCGAGGCCTTTGTCTCTTACAATTGGCAGATCTGTGACCCTTGTGCTCACGACCACCATTCGGGCTGTGATAATCCATCATAAGGCAGATACCACAGTGTTTGCTGACCTCATGTCATCAGGCTGCCTTTGTTGTTTGTTTGCCTCTTTGACTGCTTGTTTGTTTTTAATTATCCAGTTTTTGCACCATTGCCAGAGTGTGTCAGAGTTTTCAAAAGTTCTTCTCTGTCCATGTTAATTCTCCTGCTTTAGTATTTTATGTGGCACCCAATTCTTAGCCAGTAAAATCCTAAATCCTTAGCGAGCATTCAAGACCCCTGAATACGGCTCATACCCATCTTTGCAGCTTGTGTCTTTCTTACCCTGTCCTTTACGTTCTCCGTTCTTCACCAGACTGGACAGTGCACCCTGTGGCCTCGCCCTTGCCTTCTGTCTTCCAGGCCCCCCGGTACACCATGGCCTCTGCTTGGCATGGGCCCTTTCTCCTGCCTTCACCTCTAAATCCTGCACTTTTCCCAGACTTCCCCCAAACTGGCATGAAGGTATCCTGATACCTTCGAAAGCACCTCTTTCTTGCCATGCCAGAATACTTCTTCATATACTTACACATTGGGTTTCTTTGTACATCTAATCTCATTGTTTATGCGTGTGTGTGTCATCTCTCTTCTGAGCTGGTAAACCCCCTGAAGGCAGGGCCTGTATGGTCTTGAGAGGAATTCCCAGGAATGCCAGGAGCTGGGACCAGACAGATTGTTCAAGGATTAGGCTGCACCCTGACCGTGCCAGCTGCCCCTCTGTTACCACGTGGCCTTGATTCATGCCAAGTTTGGCTTAAGGATCACAAGAGTCTGATGCTTATAAATATTCCCTTAAGTGGAAGTGCTTAGATATTACAGTAAATTCCTCTGGCTTGGTGGTGTGAGACTGAGTATAAAACAAGAATTTGGCTACTTTCACTTGGGCTCTATGGTGCTTTGTGGCTACAGTTAAGTTCTGATTCCCGACTGTAAATTGTGAACATTGGAAACAGGTGTTTGTGTGCTTGTACGTGTGTGATGTTGTTATGCCAATCTATTACCCATCTAAAATACTACAGGGACTGACTTCACAGGCCATGGGGAAGATTAAATGAGAAAATGTGCCGATTTCATTTAGAAATTCAAAGCCATTGGAGACAAAGTAATAATCCACTGTTTTTTCCTTTCACAACTTCTGATCATGTAAAGATTAACAGAGACCTAATTATTCTGTGCTACCTAATATGTTAACCACTGGCCACATGTGACTATTAAGCATGTAAATATGGCTAGTACTAATTGAGATGTGCTGTAAGTGTGAAGTACACACAGGATTTTGAGGACTTAGTTTGGAATAAAGAAAGGAAAATAGCTCATTAATAATTTTCTTGTTGATTACATGTTGAAGTGGTATTTTGGATATATTAGGATATCAGGTTAAATAAAATTTATGAAGTTTCTTTTTACTTATTTAATGTGTCTATTAGAAATATTGAAAGTACATATATAACTCATACTGTATCTGTTGGAAAGTGCTCACATAACTCAGTGAAAGGTAGGATTGGTGTTTAGAATTTCCTTCCCTTTCAAGTTTCAGTTTTGAAGTTTACTTATTGAATCTAAGAAAAGAGGAGTGAGGCTGAGGCGGCCTCCCTCTTGTTCTGCTTTGATTCTGCATAGGTGGGTGCTGCCCTCGGAGGGAGGAGGGGGTCTTGGGGTACACAGGACAGGTAGAGAGGCAGAGATTGGAAGGCAGCTTAGCAGATGAGGAAGAACAAACAAACTGGCTCATCTCTCTACTAATTAGTGGTAATCTTTAGCTGCCTCTAATGAACTCTTTGGTGGCCTACAGAAGCTTCTTTTGACTTCCGAAGTTGTTACTTTCCATAGATCAGAGAGGATTATCTCCCCCCCCCACTCTTTTGTTTTTTTGCGAGTTGGTAACAGATGTTAAGGGCAGGAGAAGTGCTTGATGGGTTTGTGATAGAGTGGGGTCGGAGCCTAGAAGCGGGAAACATTTAAGTCAGGAGGAGAGAGGAGGCAGGCGTTGGCTTAGTGTTTGAAGACTCCGTGATGTCTTGATCTGAGCTTCAGGAACGTCTTAATGGCTCACAGTGCACATGGGGCTCATGAAATTACAGAAATCAGCCCACCCTGACTAGGAGTTTCACTGCACATGTCCAAAGTAAAAGTGTTTAGAGCCCAGTGTCTGACTCAAGAGAAGGTGCTCAGAATACTTTAGTTTCATTTCCTTTTTCTTTCAGTAGTTCTTAGGCCCCTCTGATAGGTGCTTAAGACTTTGACAGGAGAAAGGAACCAAGTCCTTACTGTAAGCACGAGGTGGAGTGACGGAGTTCTCTCCCCCTAGCTGGGCTCTGCTCCAGCCTCCCCATTTCTTGTGCTTTGACCAGTAATGGCCTCCCGAGTGCCTGGGTTTCCCCGTCTGTAATGTGGCGATAACGACGGTATCCACCACGTGGAGTCCTGTGGAGGATCAAATGGATTAACTGGAAAGCACCTGGGACAGTGCCTGGGTGCGTGACCAGCACTGGCGTGCTGCTGGTTGTAGATATGAGTAGCTTGGCTCAGCCTCCCCACTCCTTCCCGTCACCCACCTCAAAATATACCCTGCTGGAATGCGTGATGCAGAATTTAATCTGGCTGAGGTAGAGTCAGGCTGAATTCCTATTTGGAAAAGTTTCCCATGACACAAAGTCAAGAAATGTGCTATCCTTTCTACATTTTAAAAAAGAAAAATCCAAGTGCTCTTTTTCCTTCCCATGCCAGTCAGTATCACGAGCTATTCTTTTAATGTTAGATACAGAGATCAGTGGAGAAGCAGGACCCCTGGCCACTTCCGGCCTCAAGGCAGCCGACTGCAGGATGAAGAGCCTCTGCGTTCCCGGTCACTGTTGGCAGGGATGCGCTGGCCGGGCCCTTGGTGCATCCCTCGGTTTTTAGGTCCTGAGGGTTTCCTTCAGCTGGTCTCGTGCCCTTCCAGGTGCCTGGTCTTCTCTGTAGCTGCCTGGAGCCCTTCCTCCGGCAGAAAATAAGAATGAACTTGGCTCTGGAGAAGGCCCCAGAGGTGCTACTAGGTGCCTCCCGGCCTTCTGCTACCATCCGGTGAAAGACACAGAGGTCTGGAGCTGCAGGGAAGGCCTTTCTCTGGAGGGATGGGGAGAAGTTCTCAAACAGTGACTCAGCAACAAGAGAGAAGGTGGGAGGTGTTGTTACCCATAGTACCTCTCCTTGGGGTGGTTTTCTCCTGAGTGACATCATGGAATCAGATTCCATTCAAAACATTGGCTTCTTCCTGGAATCCTGGCTGAAATGGCAGAAAGCACCTGCTGGTAGTGCCCACCTGTCAGTACCTGTCTGGTGCTTGGACCCCATTTAGGCCCTGGCTCTCCTGCAGAGACCAGCACAGCCTGTCTTCTGCACCTGGAGCCTTTAATATGGAGGTTTCTTTTGAATGGTTACATCAAAAGCACAGCTTTTTTACTCTATTTTACAATATATAAGGGTTTTTTTACATGCCATTATTATTATCTCCACTTGCTGTAAAAGGAAACTGAAGCTAAGAGCTATGCTGGATCACTTAACTAAAGAATGGGACCATGGCTATCACTGAGGATGCTGAATTTAATAGGATTCTGGGCTATGGGAGGGTCCCCTCTCAAGAATGGGGTATCTGTCTGTGCCATTAAATCTAAACCAGCCTCTGCTGCTTAGGAGTCTCTGGAATGTAATTGTTAACTGGCTGCTAGAGCTCAGCCTCCGCTTTTAAATAGGAATGTCTAGAGACTCAATTGTGATAGTTAGGGCTATTTTCAGTGGACCTGAAATTCACCATCATGGTGAATGGCAGACCTGAAAATCTGGCAAATTGGTTTCAAATCCTTGCTCAGCTACTCACTAACATGTAGTCTTATAAGTTCCTGAGGTGCTCTTTGCCTAAGTTTCCCCATCTGTGTACTATGAGGAATACTAGTACTTATTGCCTTCAGAGGATCGTCGTGAGACTTAAATGCATCAATGTGTGAAAAGCCTTTAGAATAGGACTTGCCCCATGATAGGCACTGAGTAAATGTAATTCATTAATATCGTCATCATATTACCAGCCTTAGTTTCCTTTGATTATAGTCGGGGGGTAAGCATAACCCACTTATCGCAGATGTGTAGTTCTCCAAACTTTAAAAGGTTGTCAGTTATCCACATAATAACTCTATTCTGCTTTAAAATATTTGTGTTCCTATGATTTGTTCTTTCTCTGTTTTGACCTAGACCAGCTTCTGTTCTGCGTAAAGGTTATGTGCTTGTGTGTGGCTTTAAATCCAAAGATAAAACACATGACTTAAGAGTGATAAATATACCTTATTTCTATGGAAATGTAGTGTCAAAAAAAAATCCCACCATAGAAGTTAACAAATGTATTTTCATGTATCAAACATAAATCAGTATTGTGGGGCAGTGTGTGATACGATCCAACATTTTCCTACTCTTGGGTTTATTATGTACAATCAGGATGCTTATAGAAATAAGGATGTTTCTTTGTGAAGCGTGGAGAGGCCTGGAGGTAAAAGATGCAGATGATGCCCTCAGGTAATTATAATTGGGTAGATGCATCCAAACTGAAATAAAAAGATGTACAAATTGGATGCTATTTCAATTCATATTTTATTCTTTAGAAGTATTTTGTTATTCGTATGAGTTACTTGAAAAATAGAATTCCCTAACTCATTTCTTTATCCTAGAGTTTTTCAGATATGCTGTGTAAAACCCCTTTACTCTTTTCATTTAATAACATGTTGTAGACCTCTTCCCATCTCAATAAATGCAGAGCACCTTGAACTGTAAAATATGAAACCATAGAAGTACTATAAAAAAAGATAGGTGAGGTTCTTTGTAATCTTCCCATACCGTGAAAGAAAAAGTCGATAAATTTGATTATATAAAACTTTAGAATCTCTGTATGGCAACCAGCCAACCAACCACCATAAACTAAGTTAAAAGGCAAATGTCAAACTGAGTGAAAATAATATTTGCAACACAAATAAGGTTAATATGACTAGTATAAAAAGATTCTTAAGATCTGTGAGGCAAGAACAAACAGTCCAGTTGAAAAAAGGACAAAGTTTGTGACCGGGCAGTTGAAAAAGAGTAACTAGAAAAGGTCATAACCTGACAGGAAGATATTTGACTTCTTAGCAATCACATACACCACACACATGCACAAAAACAAAGTGAAAGAGTTTTCTTTTTGCCACTCAAATTGGCAAGAACAGGTATCTGTCTCGTACTGCAGCTGGAAATGTTAAACCAGAACAGTTTCCATTTTCCTGGAGCACCAAATAGTAATATATATACATAAAATTTAAATGAGCATGCCCTTCGCCCTAGTAGTCCTACTTCCAGGAATTTATCACAAGGAGATAATTGGACAAGCGTGCAAACCTGTATGCTCAAGGGTCTTTCTTATTGATGAACCACACATCAAATACTGCCATCAAAGATTAAGATGCTCTGCATTTATTGAGATGGGAAGAGGTCTACAACATGTTATTAAATGAAAAGAGTAAATGGGTTTTACACAGCATATCTTGTGTCTTAATTTTATTTACTTTAAACATATGTAAAATTCTGTGTAAGTGCATAAAAGGAATATCTGGAAGGCTGTTCGCCGAAACATTGACAATGTCAAACTCTCTATTGCAGAGTTTCAGGTGATTCCTAATTTCTTTTTTGGATCTTTCTTTGTGATTTAAATATTTTACAGTTGGATTTATCACTCACTACAACTACTTATTTTGTTAAATATAATTTTATATTTACCATCCTCCCAAGGCCTGCAGTGTGAAATCTGTCCCAGAGGAGAAAGCTCTGTCCATCACTGGAAATAGCCCCAGGGCAACAAGGACTCAGGGAAACAGAGTCTGGTTGGTGGCACTTGTTGGTTTCATTTAAAACCTAGCAGTTCATTCAGTCTGCTAAACACTTAATGACTCTCTCGCATGGCTTAGGCTCTGTTCTAGCTACTGAGGCTATAAAGATGGGTTATCTACCTTGCTTTTTTAGGAACTGATAATGATGCAACAGATAAGCATCTCAAGGGAAAATGTCATCGTATGGTGACAATGCAGAAGAGTCTTATCCCAGGAGTAGGAGAAGACTCATAAAGAGGGTGATTAGGGTCTCAGCTGAGTTTTAAAAGATGAAAACAGACAAAGGAACAGAGGTGGGGCAGGAATTTCAGGCTGAGAAATAGTGAAAACCCTCAGCAGGGCATTGTGTATCAGGTATGTCAGGGGGAGACTGGGAAGCCTTACCAAACCAGTGGGGAAATAACTTTTAAAATAAAATCTCACGTCAGGGCAAGTGTTTTAAGTATTTGGAAATTTTACCCAGTAGTATTTTTCAAAACACTGAAAAGCTCACATAGACAACACGGGAACCATAATTATGTTAGGAATCTGGAAATTGGCTGAGCATTCAAAAAAACACCGGATGGAGAGACTAGAAGAAGTGATCTAATTCCCTAAACTATCAAAGTGGTCATCCTCACATGGGTTTAACTAATTATAGACCCCAAAATACTAATGCCGGAACACCACCGTGCATACTGTATTATTGAGACTGTCTTATCACTAAAGCTTCATAGAACCAGCAGAGACAGCATGGTGGCATGGTGTTTGTCCCAGGTGTGAATCAGAGCATGACTTGGTATTGACCACTACTCACTGGTGGTGTTACCCCAGGAGGTTCTATATGCATAATAGAGCGCGTGTAGGTTCTTCATGTGTGGTGAAATACGAAAGTGTGGCGATAGTACTGCCTCGAGTGGCATGTAGGGCCTTGGTGATGCAGGTAAGCCCTGAGTCTTTGCCCCAGTTTTCAGAGGGGAGGATTAGGACACAGTGGGAGGCAGCAGTGGCTGCCCGTCCGCATTGGGAAAATGGTGGTAGAACTACCATTCATTCACTCACCATCCCTTCTAAGTGTTCAGCTTTTAAATATTTCCAGTTGAGTAGTTGGTGACCATAAATTGGTGTCACAGAGTTTAATTGTGTTTCTCATACAGCATTCTAAACGGGGGGGAAAATTGCTTCACCCAATTAAGTACTCCTGAAGTAATGATCCTCATTTAGTGGTTGTTGATCGTCCTGATAAAAGGTTAGAATGGTTCCAATGTAATCAGTGTTTGTGAACAGACCTTGTGTGCTCTTGGATGGTGGATGCAAAAGAAACAAAGTCAGTTGACTTGCCCACAAAGTGTTTACTATTTTAGAAAAAGCACCACTGGCACAGGAAATAGTTCAGCAAGAAACAGGCTTGAAAACGTGGAACAAAGTGCTACATTTAGTGTCTGTGGAACAAATGTTCATGAGTACCAGGGACCATGGGAAAGATCAATGTAGGTGTGCTTTCAAGGCAGTGAAAAGAGTAAAAGGTGATAGGAAAATAAGGACTTTTTTCCTTTTTAGAGAATAATCTAGCCTCTTTTTGACTGAGCCCCTTGAAGATAATTCTTATAGTTTAGTTACACACCACCCTTGCCTAACAGCACAGCGCCCAATGTAGAAGTTGTTTGATAATAATAAACTGATATTAATAAAAATGATAGCTATTATTTACAGGGCTGTCACACCCACTTACAGGTAAGGCAGTGAAGACTGAGAAGTTAGGTCCTATGCCCAAATTTACACGGGTACTATGTTAACCTAGAGTCTGGTCCAGAACTCAACTGTGTCTGAATTCAAATCTTCAGTCAACAAATACGTGCTTTTGAAAGAAGAAACAAACAAGGCCGTTATGCATAGTAAGAGTTTTTTTTTTAATGTACAAGATACAGTTCCTCTGTTCCAGGAACTTACAATGTAATGGAAGAACAAAGCCTTGGCCCGCCTACCTCTTCCTCTCCCAGCTGGGTGTGCATTCATCAGGCACTGCTGTATCGCGCCCTGTTGTTTGTGAGGCCTTTTGGCCCTGGCACTGATGGCAGGCCTCTGCCCTACGCCTCTCAGCACCGACCTCACTACCACGGATCATCCCATGGCAGTGAACTTCAGGATGCTGAAGAAAGAGCACACAGATATTATGGGCCATGTTTTACATAGAATTTTTTTGTTGTCGTTGGCAAACAGTCACCGAATTCTGGTAGGAAAATACCCCCTCATATTGTACCTGGCTCCTGAGCCAGCTCCTGTTGACCAGGGTCTGAGCCAGAGGAAAGTCAAGGGCACTTCTGTTTTAGAGGCTGGGAGCTCTTCTGCGTGTCTGGCTCTGTCTGGCTCTGTAGTTCCTTGGACGAAATGAAAATTTCACTGAATCAAATAATCCCAAACACTGTAGACTTTTGGGGAAAGAGGACAGCAGCGTTTACTACAGTTGAAGCTTCATTTCCTTGTTTTAGTATTTCTACTTTATTGAATTAAAATGCTCTGTGCCATGGAAAAAACTATATGCATGAAACTCATACACATAGAATGACTGCTTTTATCAAATGACAATATATATTCAATGTCTATGTGCATGGACTGAAAACAAAGCCTCTAGGTGCTTCCAGGAAAGGCGATGCATGTTTATCTCTGGATGGTGCAGATCACCATTGAGGCTTTGTGCTTCTGCTGTATTTTCCAAATATTCTACAACTCTTTTTCTAAAGCAGATTTTTAAAAAATTAAGTGAACGGTTTTCTCAAAACACACTGTAATGCATGTCAACATAAAGATGAATGTGCTGTTTATGAAAGAATAATCAGGAAAGCTTATTAAAAGTTTATTTATTGAGTACATCTTATGTGCCAGGCATATTTCAAGTGTTCTGTCATTCATTCATTCATTTAATCCTTCTAATACCTTAGGAAGTATAGGCTCTCATAGGAACCTATCCATTTGGTCCCCAAATCCGTACATTTAACTACTAGGGCATGCTGCCTTATCTTCAAGTACTTCCCTAAAAGTCAGCACCTGCCATGGGTTATAAAATATGAAAAGCAATGTGCTCAAGACACTGGATTATAAAGAGAAAATTCTGTGTTTTCATATACCTGTTGCGACTGAAGCAATGGCACGCGTAGTGCTTTCTCTCGGTTTTGGAAGTAGCCATTAGGTATGCTTACGGACAGCGAAGCTCCACCCCACCCCTGCCTCTCAGTGCTAACCTCACCGCCATGAATCATCACAGTGAACTTCAGGGCTTTGAAGAAAGAGCTGACTTTGCTAACTCATGGTACACTGGTTAAAGGGTTCAGTTTCATTTCTGCCTGTTTTTCAGCCCTGCACCCAGAGATTGCCTAAGATCTGAGAATAAATTGGAAGGAAGGAAATAGCTATAATTCCTTATCTTATGTTTATTTTTAGCTAATAGGCCTTGTCTTACTCTTCATTTCAAAGCCCAGAGAGGAGAGATCACCAGGTTGATGTGGGCTGTTGATGAATTACTAACTCGAAGTTGAGCCATCCTCATCCCCTAGACTTGAGTCTCAGTCTCTCTGTTCTTCTCAGATGTTGTAACTAATTCTTTGCAGAAGTAACTTCTTGTCAGCAGAGTGGGCTGTATATTAAGGAAGATTTTATTCAAACGAACAAACCGAATGGCTGTAGCCTAGTTAAGCTCAGTTTATGGAGAAGCCGTTGACTTAGTGGCTGGAGATAATGAGGGCATTTGGATTCTCTGTGGAGTAATTACTGTAAGGTGACTTTTGTGAGCTTCAGTTTCTACATCTGGGGAGTGAGTGAGTTGAATTTAGGTGACTCCTAAGGGAGTGTCAGGTGTTAATGTTAAAAGCATTACCTGCTCCCCAGACTGGACAGTTCATACAACTCTGTGGTCTCAGCTTCTCTCAAGCCATGGGGTCACTGAAAAGATTATATGTGATAATGTCTTGATGATTTTTTAAGAAAAATGGTGGTGGTGGTAGCATTCAGCAGCTAACAGCTTATGGTTCAGAGTTGGCTGAGGTGTTGACAGCTTCGTGATACAACTTTTTTCTCCTAAAAAATTAGAAGTATGACCAGTATCTTCTGTATCTTCTAAGCATGAGCTAGAAGGTGAGAAGCTGGAAGCGTGTGGGGTGCTATCCCTATTTCCATCTCGGTTGCTTGAGTTTTCATTTCTCTCACCCAGTGACACTTAAATTGGTGGTGTGCAAGCTGTGAGTCAGTGTGAGATCCTGGCTGCTGACTTCCTCTGTAAAGTTTTATGAGAAGTAGTGGTGGGTTATAATGGCTTTGTTATTTGAAAGGGGTAATGAAATGTATGATAGAAGATGGTTTGAAACAAAATTCAGACAGGACATTTAGCTTCCCAGGTTGCTGGCTTTGTAAAGAACTACTGTACTATCACCTGGTCACTTTCAGAGTGTGATTTTGTTTATTAATTTCTATAGCTATACTGTGTTGGTCCAGCCAGACTAAGAAAGGGCAAGAGAAAGTCAAAACTTACAGAAAATCAAATTCTAAAGGAGAACAAAGAGATAAATCTCATGGCCTATATATGCATAAATAATATATTGCTAACATATAATTAACAGTCCATTTTTAAACAATAAAATGGTGTTTGACGATTTTTAAAGGGTTGCATAATTAATTTCTTAGAAAAGGCCATCATTGACGAAGGGAATTGGTACTGCTAGGAGGAAGCCTGGGGGGGACACAGTGTATACAGTCCACTTCCTTAAAAATAACAGTCCCGTGATGGGGGTTGTCTAGTAAACATAATGTTCCTCATGTAATTGTAGGTTAATGATACCAAAAAAAATAACAGTCCATGGTTAAGTTGTAGTGTGAGTGTATTTTTCATTAAAAATATTTTTTCAAAGGCTATGTGCATGGCTGTTAGGAATTGAATAAAAGATAGGGTGAAGTGAAAAGGCATGGTGCTAAAATAGCAATCTGTGAAACTAATGAATTTTTTCATATTGCAAAACAAAGCCAAACTGGTACAAGTCTCTAGATTTTGTTTCCTTTGCATTTTGAAAACTACTTTCAAGACAATCTAAAAGGCATCTAAATTCCCTTCTAGCTACGGGCATCCATGCTTCACTACATAAATATCACTCTCAATTTTGATCTATGACCAAAGCAGAAATTATTGGATTACGATTGAAATGGGATTTTATTTTTAATGTTGCATCCAGCATTTTGGCACTTACCTTGTCAGCTTTTTAACACAACATTTTTCATGAATCGTTTACTTCTCATTGATAGAATCCTTTACTACTTGTTGCCTTCTTTCGCTCGAGAAGTGTCTATTTAAAAGTCTTTAGATCTTGAGTTTTAACCCTGGCTTTCCTCCTCTGTTACTTTCTTTGTTTCCCCTACTGCAGCTGTTAAACAGCCAAGTGTTAAAATGAAAACCAATAAGCATTTAGCTCTGATAGATCTCTGAAAATCACAAGAAATATTTATTGAGCAATTGCTAAACACCAGCATTTTCTAGGAGATGTATTGTGTAGCAAGGGAATGACTGCTCTCATTTTGCTCACATCCTAGGGAGTGACTCCAGCAATAAACAAAGAGAGTAAATAACTGGCATGTGAAGATGGGTGTGGTGAGAAAAATAAGGGGAGAGAGAGTGATGGGGTGTCTATTTCAGATTTATTAAGCAGAAAGGTAGTGTGAGTTGTTAATCATTTTGAGCGGAGACCTGGAGTAAGGGAGCAAGTCTTGAGAATACTCAGGAACAGTGCTTCAGGCAGTTGAACAACAGGGACAAATCCCTAAGTGGGATACAGCTATAATTCCAGGAAACAGCCTGAGGCGCTGAGTATGGAAGTGGTGGGTGAGGAACTCAGAGAGGCAGCCTGGGGTTAGGCTGTATGGCCCTGGAGTGCAGATGTGGATTCTGGATTCTGTTCTAAATTTAATAGAAACCAGGAGATGGATGGTCTTGGGAGCAAGAGAGTGATGCAGTCTGAGTTTGGTTTTTAATTTAAAGGCTTCCTCTGTCTGCTGTCGGCAATAGACTGTAAGAGGCTGGAGTGGAAGCAGGTGACTGCTTGGCTGCTGGTTCGGGTGGGCCCTGGACCAGGGAGACATCAATGGAGATAGTGAGATGTACTCAGGTTCGGGATACATTTGGGGAGTGATTAAAAATAAGCTTCATGCCAGCCCATCTTGTCCTTGGGTTTCTCTGTGTGGGAGTGGGAGGAATAGGTGGAACTTGCTGCTGATAGGGTCTCCTCCTCTTTAGTGGTTCCCAGGATGTGAAGGTTGAAAGTTCTGCAGCAATGACCGTGCTCTGAGGCTGAGCAGCATGGGCTATAAAAGGAAACCCCAGTATTGTGCAAATGAAGACTATTTCAAGATGGGGCTATAGGAATAATAAGGTCAAAATCCTTAAGTCATATTTTTTTTTCTTTTTTTTCTTTAACTTCTTGAGGCAGATTTATCTGATGCGGTCTGGGCCTCCGAGAGCAGCGAGCTTCCTTCCTTGCTTTCGCTCCCTTGGCTCGGCTGTACAAAGGTGCAGGGCTGGGCAGGTGAGGAGAGTCACGTCAGGACCCCAGAACCTCCTGGGATGAGGAGTGTCTGCTCAGTATTTTATCTGATGTAGTAGAAACCACTGTGTTTTATTTTGCTCTACCTGAGTGTGAAGGGACCTTTGGACGTGACTTGTTTTGACATTTTTAGCGAGTTAGTGGTAGGCCAGAGGCGCCTGGAGATGCATGTTTCTGGTCTCCCGTCCCTTCCCCTGATGGCCGTTTCTCCCTGTGCCTCGGCTCCTCTCTTTCCCCATCACGGACTCTGATTCCTGCACTTTGCTGCTGATGGAACTCTGAGCTCCACTTGCTTCTTTCCCTGACTTGCTCTGAGCTTTGATCCCTGTTGCTGTTTCCTTTGCTTCAAATATGCCCCCCATCCCAATTCAGTTACCTTTTACATCTTTATAGAAACAGCATCCTATGAGATGAGAAACAGATGCACACATAAAAGGGATTTCTGTGGAGGCAAACCAAGCCCCCCAGATAATGTCCCATTGTGATTCTCTTTTCCAGTTTGCACTGTTGCCTTTCAAGGAAAGAATTACACCAGTGCACTTACTGGTCTTCCTGCCCCAACCCCCACCCACCCAACCTCCCCAGCTGTAACAGCGTCAGAATCCCGGTGCTCCACAGAAAGACACTCTTTGGTGCTCATGAGAATTTTACAGAAGAAGACCACTGCTTTTGAGAAGATAATAGTTATCTTGTGACTTCTTGTTAGATACCTTCACTTTTTGTAGAAATGTGGGTTTTTGATGGTTTGATTTGCCTGCGCAGATTGTGGGGAGAAGAGAGGCTGACAGAAAACTGGAAGGTGAGATTACAAAGAGAGTCAAACGGCCAACTGGGAGGGGAAGGAAAGGCAGCAGGCTCCCTAAGCCAAGGCAAGGTCTGCCCACAGAGCATCGCTGAGGAGGCAGAAGGCCGTTCCCAGACCCTCCCCACTTAGTTAGGGGCTCTGAAGTCCCAGCACAGGAAGGATTGCAAGGCCTGAAGCCCACACCTTACAGTGTGCCGTGGCCCCCTGCACAGGGAGCAGTTGCCTCCAGTGGTAATGGAGAGTCTTCTGGAAGCTGACCTGGTGTGAAATGCAGTGAGCCTGTAATTCTTGCTTTTCTGGTCTGGCATATGTTGCATTGGGTATGCGCTGCTAAGACCCCCAGACTTGGGGTCCATCTCTGTCAGATCCCACAGGAGCAGTGGGAAACCATTATCACACCTTGGCCTTGATCAGTTGAAAGGCCTCTTTGCACTATGTATCTGCTGCTTCAGATGGAACCCAAGGTAAAAAAAACTTGGGGCCACGTCCAGTTATGCATTACACTTGAACATCTTTGAACTCTGAGATTGTGCCTCACTCAGGCCTTTGGGTACAAGCAGCATCTCATTAAAGCAGCAGAAAGAAAGCAGTGTAGATGTGTTAGGGAACTATGTGCTGCGCCTCCATATGCGCCCTCCTCCCCAATTCTCCTTTGGCGTGTTTGTGCAGAATTGTATGGGGGCCTTTGGTGCTTTGTGACATATACATTGACACTGTCTGATTTAAATCATCCAAAGTCTTAGAAATTGCAGCAGTTCTTTTTTTTTTAAAATATTTTTCCAGCTTTATTTATATGTAATGACACGTAGCGTCGTATAAATTTAAAGTATACAGCGATGATTTGATACACACACATATTGCAAAATGATTGCCACTAGAAAGTTAACACTTCCCTCACCTCACGTAATTACATTTTTTTGATGGGGTGAGAACCTTTATGAGTTACTCTCTTGGCAACTTTTGAAGTATATAATACAGTATTATTAATGACAGTCACCATGCTGTACATCACATCCCCAGGACTAACTCATAACTGGAAGTTTGCACCCTTGGATGTACATGTCTCAATTTCCCGTACTGCCCCCAGTTGCTGGAGACCACCATTCTCCTCTCCATTTCTGTGAGTTCCACTGTTTCAGATATCACATGTAAGTGAGATCATACAGTGTTTGTCTTTCTCTGACTTATTTCACTTAGCATAATGCCCTCAAGGTCCGTCCATGTTGTCACAAATGGCAGGATTTCCTTTTTTCTCGTGACTGACGTTTAGGTTGTTTCCACAACGCCGCAGTGAACATGGGGGTGCAGATCTCTCTTCAAGAACCCGATTTCATTTTCTTCAGATAACCCAGAAGTGGAGTGACTGGGTCATGTGGTAATTCTATTTTTAATTTTTTGAGGAGCCTCCGTTCTGTTTTCTGTAATGGCTGCACCAATTTGCACAATGCACAAGGGTTCTCTTTTCTCCACATCCTCACCAGCACATGTCACCTCTTGTCTTTTTGTTAATAGCCATTCTAACAGGTATAAGATGATACACCAGTTTTCCTTTGCTGTTCTACATTCCCCCTTGAGGAGGCAGAACGGCACATTAGCTTTGAGAACTTTCTAGATTGTGATCTATATTGGAGTGGCTTCCATCTAGATGGCGGGCAGACGTCCCTGAGGACCACCTCAGCTCTGTCCTCAGGCTCTCATTGCTGCCTCACAATTTAGGTGATTTGAATTTAATTGGACCTCTCAGATGCCCTTATGAATGAATTGTCATCTCTCTCCCCAAAAGATAAGTATTCAAAATGACTATTATTTACAAACAAACTGAGCAGAATGTGTTGCTAAAACAGGCTGTCAGGTCGTGGAAGATAGTGTGTCCTTACTCACCGTGCCACCCACCTCGAGCCATCCCGGAACATGCTGTTCCCTCACCCAGACACATTATTCCTAAAGAGCTACTCTTTGTTGCTGTCAGAACACACTTGAGTCTCAGAGGGGAGAATAACTTGCCCATTCATAGCAACTGGAAATCATCTTCTGTTTTATGTGAATGAAGCTCTTGTGAGAAGAGGTACAGACTTGTGCCTCCAAAGGAGAAAAAAGAGCAAGAGCCCTCATCTTCCTCCCCTCCAGGAGGGGTGAGGGCTCTTCCTGGTGGTCCAGGACCTTTCTTCGTGAATATAAGCATTTCTTTCATAAGATCGGCTGTGAAAGTAAGTCATGAATACTTTTCATAAGTAGAGAAGCTGTACTGTTTTATCCCAAATTGTATCTTAGCTGTGTTTTTCCATTTTAAAGATTAAGTGCCAGTGCTTGTAACATTGGAAATTTCTTTACCTGAAAATTACCCTATCCATTGTCTTCCTATTCTTGTTGATGATGTTGCCGCCCCTGAATTATTTCTAATGGCTGTAGAACTCAGAAGCCAGCTTCACTCCAGGGGCATATTCAAAGAAACACTAAAGATCACTGAAAAACAATTTAAACTTTTACTGAATAATCTCAAAGAATCCCAAAGAGGCATCCCATTCCTAAACCAGCACGATATAACTGCAATGCTCCTATGAATCTCTAGTTCTCTGCCACTCTAGTGCCTTTTTTTTTGACTACTTCAAAAATCTCCCCTTTGTCCAATCTTCTGCCAAACGTTCCTCTGCAGCCCAGCCGCTGTGGGGTTTTCTGTTTCTGGCTGTCTCTATTATTTTCTTCTTGTTAGCTCTTTCCTGGGTAAGTACAGACCACAGCTGCTGTCATACTAACCTCCTCACCCCACCACCAGACTGCATCACAAAAGCTCACAAGCCCATCTGGCCTCACACAGCTCTCATCAGTGAGTTGCCTTGGCATTTGGGTGCTAGAGTACTCGAGTGTAAATACTCTTCTCTGTCCTAGTTATTATCTGAGAATCTTTCCCTTAACAGAAATCCACTTCAGTCAGAACCCAATTAAAAGCATTAAGTCAGATGACTTAATTAAAATGGACTTAACACACACACACACACACACACACACACACTTTGGCCAAATTGTTCAGTGTTTGGGATGACTCTGTGGCATCCCTGAATGGAGAAGGGCTTCTGGAATGGTTTTTCTAATTTCTTAATGCTGGCTTGCTATCCTGCAAATCATGACCTTTGATCTTGGATGGTAGTGAAAATCTGACTGCACATGAATCAGCAGAAATTTATTTCCACGTCAAGAAAAACAAGTCAGGTTTCAGGCCGTCTTGATGACGGTGGAATTTTATTAACTTTGCACGCAAAGGAGGGCATGTGAGCCACTCTTTTAGTATCTTTTCCTATTTGCTGTTAATGCCTTACAGTTTACCAGCAAGAATATTACTGTTTGTGTTTATTTTAGATCTTATTTTATGACAGTGCATTTTTAAAATGCCTGATCTGAAAGGTTTACCTTAAGGGTGACTTCCATTCAAGGAAAGGATACACGTTGTGATAACATGTTGTTATAGTTCTGTAATGGCATCAATAGACAAAGAGAATTTACCTTTTCATCAGATATTCACTGTACTCTGCCTTTGTGGGAAAGTTGAATAAGAACATGAGGTCTGAGGCAGACTGTCTGTGTTCAAGGCTGGCCTTGGTCCCACCAAGCATTGGATGGTGCAGCTAGAGGAATGAACTTTCTGTGCCTCAGTTCCCTTATCTATACAGTGGCAATATTAGCGGTTCTACTTCAGAGAGCCATTGCTAGTATTAAATGGGTTGGCGTCTATCAAGTGTTCAGAACTGTATCCAGAACATTAAGGAGCTTTATGACTGACAGCTCTTCTTTCTATCCCTTCTCCTCCTCCTCACTTCTCCTGTGAAATAAGGGGTCCTTGATCTATTGCTTGGTCTTATGCTAAGGTAATATAATAAAATTGTAGTAATATAGCAGAGGCCTTTACAAAGTAACACATTTTTGTAAAGGCATTGCAGTAATTACTATATGTTGGAGAAAAACTTTAGTTTTCTTCTGTTAGATGCAGCAATGGTCAAATCACCATTTTCATGAAAGGGTTCGTAGCACCGACTCTGATGGCATATTAATTCCTGACTCCAGAGTCACAGGGCTGGTGTCCTCCACTGATAAGACTCCAGAGGCATGGAACGGAGGGTCCAGTAGTTTCCCTGATGATACGTGTGAAGATTAGGTGTCTTTATAACTTTTATTCGTATCTCTGTGATTTACAGATTTGTCCCCTTTCTGAATCCATTCATACTTGATGCCTGTATCATCTCCCAACATAATTATTTCCTGTGCTTTGTAGTTTTAAAAAAAAACTGAGTTGGTGGTTAAGAGACTGGCCCTGGACTCAGACCAGTCTGGGTTTGAACCAGCACTGCCACTGGTCAGCCTAATTTCTGCAGCTGTGGGAAGGGGGTTATAATACCAGCCTTACAGGGCTGACAGGATTAAATCAAAACAGTGGGAAGGACAGAAGACAGGGCAGGCTTTTATCTAGAATGGTTATCAAGGATAACGGAAACCCCACTAAGAGTAGCAGAGAAGACTTAGACGGCCTCCAACTTGACAAGCAGGTCAGCAGGTCTGCGGCGCGTAGAGAATCAGCCAGCGTGGGGCTCCGGAGAAACTTTGATAAATTGCTCTTGGAGCAGCCACTCACGGCCTCCCTCTCTGGGAGCAGCTCTGAGTCCTCCTCAGCCACTCATTCCGCTTCCGGGTCGGGAATTATTACTGTATGGTCCAGAAATTAAGCCCCAGTCCCCATGTGAAAGCCTCAGTTTGCGGGTGGGCTCCTCAAGGAATCCAGGCTGTATGTGGATCTGGTTGTGTGTTTGGCCAGAGCTTGTCAGAAGATGAATGTCTGGGGGCCTTTCATGAGCAGATAGCATTATCCTCTGGTCACAGAATAACAAATCCCGAATGAATGAAGGACACGTGTTGTCTGGCCTCTGAAATGATTAAGTTGGGAATGGGGCCTGCAGGTTCCGTCTTAATTATTGAAGCTGCTATAGTGAGAGAAGCTTTATCACTCTCATCCTTGCTGCCAAGGGCGCTGCTCATCTTGTCATCTAGAAGACATGGACAAGATCCTAAGGATGCTAAGGGACAGAGCAGCCTCTGTGCACACAACCCTCGGCTCACTCAGATGCAGCCTCCATGGCCCCCAGCTGGGACGTCACACAGGCAGGTCCGTAAGAGAAAGGCTTTTGAAACCAGTGCTCCGTCCCTTGTGCCCGCCATTGTCCCACCCCAGGAGAGGAGCTGGGATCAGGTTCAGTGGCATCCTGACATCCTCTTTAGCTCCTAGGATAGGTCGCCTACACCCCCCACCTGACCGTGTCACCCGCTGCCCTACCCCCACCCCCAGTAGAAGGCACACCTTTGGGGGAGGCAGGAAGCAGGTTCTGGCAGATGTTGCATGTTACGCCCCCTCCCCACCAGCACCCCACCTGCTGACTCCAGCACAGACTCCGGCTGCTTGAGCCTCTGTGGCTTCCCCCTCTGGCTCTTTCCCCTCTTTTTCATGTATTCTTCCTCACTTCTCTCAACTGGCTGGCCCGTCTCAGGATGTATGTCCCACCTTTGCTGCACTTTCAGAGAGAGGCAGAGAACCTTGGATTAAGGTGAGTGGGGGACTCACCAGAGGAGATGATTGAGGACAGTCCAGAGGACAGATGCTCAGCCTGTAATGGTGGCTTCAGTGCCGGGCACTGGTGGGGGCGTCCTCAGCACCTCAGAAAGGAGCCGGACTCCTTAGTGGGCCTTGCACACCAGGTCTGCCTGGGCTCACTGGCCCTATCAGTCTCTTCTCTTTACATCTCTCTGTGCTCCTTGGAATTCAGGGTGTCAGCCATGTGGACCCACTGGCACTTGCCCCTGTTTGCCACGCTCTCTCTGACCCCTGAGTCCATTGTTCCCTTGCCTGAATCTGACCTTCCCACACACACTAGTGTTTCTCAGGACTCTGCTGAAATATGTCACCTCCTCCAAGACTCCTCAGCCTTGCTTAGAGGTTCCTGCCTTTCCGTTTGAGCACTGCCCCACCTCATGTGTGCTTCTCACGGCTGTGGATGCTGCACCTCCTAATTTTCCTATATCCCTGACTGGCTGTGAGCGCCGTCAGAGCAGGGACTTCTTTCTCCTCCTAGACATCACCCCAGGGCTGAGTACTTCATTCTCTGACATGTAGTGGGTGCTCAAGAAATAGTGCTGAAGTTGAGAAGGAAACAGACAGGACAGAAGGGGATACCCAGCACTCGATGCAAAGACAGAAATCAGGTAGTTCCATCCACTTCCTCATGCCTGAACTAAAATCAAGAGGTGTGTTTGCCCAGATCCTTTTGGGTCAAAAGCGTGTCTGTAAATTGATGTAGTTTATAGAGAGCCTGTAGCAGAGTCAATAAGAAAAACACCACAACTCCAATAAGGAAAAAAGGGTAAAGGATATGAAGAGATATTTCTTCAAATGTGATCAACACATGGAAAAAGTATTCAGTATCACCAGTCAATTTGGAAACATCAAACTAAAATAAAAATTAGATACCATGTTCACCCTTCAGTTCATAGAATAGTTTTTTAAAGTATGATACCCTGGAATAGTGAGGGTGTGCTGAAGTGGGTTTTTTACATCTGAAGCAAGACTAAATGGAGCCGGCACCACACAAAGCCACTGATCTTTGGTTTTCAAATATACACCAGTGTCAGGTTTCAGCAGTGAATAAGAATGCAATAGCCCATGAGAATTTCTGCTCTTAGTTGGTGCCACTGACATGTTTAGATTATGAAATATCGTAACTGGGGACATGTACATATATGTCTGTCTTCATATTTACCGTAGTAGAAGCCCAGTGGCCAGAGACCTTCCTGTCTAATTGCCACAAATATAATGTCTAAAAATATAAATTGCCTGCTCGTTACTTTTGAACTACTTATGTTTTTAGAGCATTAGAATTGAATGGATCAATCTTATTTTGAAATTAGTTTTCCTTTATTAGGTTGATTTGATACACTCTGAAAAGTACTAGAATATTTTATATTAAATGCACCAAAGCCTTGTTTTAGAGGTGTTCAAAACATTTAGAATGGGCAGTTCATAATTATCCTAGAAATTGCTTAATAATAACTATTACACTGGAAGGGGAGAAATCACTTTCTACAAAATAAGGACACAGTAATTATCATTAAGGGAATGCCTGACTCAGAGAATTGATAATGGTACATGTGGTCCTTCAACTGAGTCTCTGCTTTGTGCATGAGGCTATTCCAGATTTAGAGGCGGCCCTGGTGAGCTGTGGCCAAGCGGAATGTGGTCAGTCCACGTGTGCTGAGAAATGTGCTCCAGGTATCAGAGGGTTTCTCAGAGTGTGAGCCTTCCCCTCAAGACAGCTGGTTTTCCCTTGGGCCCTCTTTTCTGGTTGCCTCTATCTCATACCCTCCACATTGCTGGTCACAGAGTCCAGCACATAGTAGGTTCTCACTCTGTACTGAATAAACGCTTTCCAGATGAGGAGTTTAGACATGAACTTCAGGGTTAGATATACTGAAGTCATCAACGCCTTCACTATTCTGTACTCTTTTAATGCCTCTGCAACAAAATTCTGTTCAAGAGGTATTAGGTGCTGACCTATTGCTGCAGAATAAGAAACACAGAACCATATTTTGGGATGAGTATGGTAGGAGAGGGGAAACAAGTTCAAAAGTGATAGGAATCAAGTGATAGGGTAGTTACCAACTTGGGCCCTGAAGCCAAACTGCCCCACCATTTACAAGCCATATAGAGGAAAGGAGGGAGGGAGAAATACTAGCTAAAGTTTTTCCAAATTTGATCAACAATGGCAACCCACAAATGCAGAAGCTTAGCAGCCTGCAAAGGATAAAGGCCAGGTGAGACTGGCTTATCTGTCAGTGGCTTTCCTGCCCGGTACGTATGGCCCCCTCTTCCCGCTCCCAGCCATCACACACATCATCCAGCCTGTTTTTCCCCCTTTAGGTTGTATTCCTTGGAAGTGTACCAATCAGAGATTCCTAATTTGACACAGAATTTGTCTGGGGACCCAAAAATGTCTGAGAAGATGTAAGTTTGAAAAATGACCTTTGAGATAGGCCTTAGTGGAATGCTACAGTAGAGGCTGGGGGTTAGAAAAGCTGCGGAATGCAGTGGAAGCCTGGGGGAGAGGGTCTCACGGATATAGAAGATGGGTTTAGATGTTTAGAAGAGGAGGTACTTTGATATCAAAGGCAGACTTTATCTGTTTAAAACATTGACCCAGTTCAGGCCTTACATGGAAGAAAAGAGAAGGAAATGTTCCTTTCTCTTTTCTCTGTCTTCCTAAATCACATGACTGCCTCTTCCCAAGACTTTGTAGCAAGATTGTTGATGATTCTAATGAATGGTTCAGCTTCGTTAAATTAAATGGATTTCCATGGAGTGGCATGGAAATGAAACTGTCTCTTATGTAGTTTCTGTGCAAAATGTACTCTGAAGTGCAAACTTTTCAAACACTGGTGTTTGTTGGGGTTTTTGTTTTGTTCTATTTTGTTTTACTTTGAACTATACTCATTGTTAGAAAACACCAGTAACTTAGTTCCTAAGCTGACCTTTGGCTTTTCCACATCCCCAATTCCAAATGGATGAGAGTCATTAGTGGGACATGAAAAGATTGGTCTTCTTTGCCATCCCAGCATATTTCATCAATGAAAGTGCCTGATTCTGTAGGCTCTGAGGGTTGGGGAGACGATTGAGGGGAGGTGCTGTGGTGTGAGAAGATACTACATCCTCCCCGACAGGTATTCAAGATGTTCTTAAAGTACAAAGCCGCTGGGCCTAGAAAGTCAGATTGATATTCTGTGATTAAGGGGCTTTTGATAAATCCTGAACCAAGCTACAAAAATAAAAATATCTGTATTATGTATTATCTGTGGTATACCTAACCATATAAATATTGCTGCAATCCATTTTATAATTACTTAGAGGCTTGCAGTTTATATAAGCCTTCACTAGAGTAAAGCAGAAACAAAATGTATGTTGTGTCAGGAACTCTAGTTATAAAAACTTTGTCCTGCCACTTAATCCAGGTCTCTCCCTAACACAGAGACCTGCTTTCTGCAACTCAGCCATCTTTGAATTCAGGGATGGCCCAAAAATGTTCTGTGTCAGCGTCCAAACGAATAAGAATTTTTTTGGAAGATTCAGCTCTACTGTGAGCTTGAAGCAGTTTGCAATTAGTGTAAGTCGCCTCACATATGAAGGAAAGAAATCTAAGGGACTTTTTGGTGAGTTTTAGAAGAAACCAGTGAGAACTTGAGAAATGTGGAGGCAGAAGAGGGATTTAAACAGATCTCATAAGGAGATGTGAGCTAGGTGGTCTTTGAATCAATGGAGAGAATGGGAAAGAAATGGCAGATGGAGGAATAACATGAATTTTGGCTCAGAAGCCTAAGGATTTCACATTGAGGATAGCCACAGACCAGAGGTACACTTGAAAGAGCAGGTTCACACCCATTGCGCGTGTATGCAAAATGCAAAGAATGGTATTGGAATTTTTCCCTTTTCATTAGAATATCTTTTCTTCCTTGGAGAATCTAGCAGTGAAAATAAATAAATGAACCCCTGAGACAAACAGGACCAAAGCACCGATGAGGGGAAATGTCTCTTCATGTGTGAACTGAGGCCAGCTCCCTGGTCTCTCTCCTTCTCAAGAAAGGCTTTATGAAATACCTTCTGTATACCAGACACTGTGAGTGAGAAAACGGCCACACAGACACCAAGCACAGTGGACTGCGTGTGATGAGTCCCTAAGAAAGACTGGGACCTTGCACATAGCAGACGGTTAATGAATGTTTGTTGAATGACTAAACCAATGGAGGTACAAGAGTGGCTGATGAGGTGGGGTCCTCCCAAGTGAAAGGCCACATTTTCCCAGGGCAGCTGACCCATCTATCGATCCTCGATCTGCAGTGTCAGTGTTCTGCCTTCTCTCTGCCTTTCCAGGAAAGGGTTTTCCGCCCACAGTTGTTTTCTTTAGAGCAGCTTCTACGCTTCTTGCTCAAAAACAATCATTCTGCCTGTTCTAAGCTGAACCTCACCTGTTCTGTGCCCTGAAGGTAGGCTGAAACTGGGAGCTGTGCCAATGGCAGTAACCGAGTACAGATGTAAAGGGAGAGAGGAGCATTATCTTGTTATACCACTGGTTTCACTTAAATAATGATCTCTTTTCTTTTTCCAGTCATAATAGTCATTTATTATCCTAAAATTATTTTATATTATAACTAAAATATATGCACATAGTTTATGGGCATATGGAAGATAAACTCCCTTGTCACTTCCCTTCCTCATTTGTTTACATGATTAAGTCACAATTTTTGGTTAAATTATTGATGTTTACATTATGATTTTTGTTTTTATACCTTGGTAGGTTTTATGCATTAGGAATAGTGTTTCCTTTAGAACCAACAGTTTTTTAAAGCAGCACCTAACATCTATTGATCATTCACTATAGACTCGGCACTGTGTTCATATATTAGTTTATATGACTCCGTGTGTTAGAGTTGATAACATAAATATTCCCATTTTATGGCTGAAGAAATCAAGGCACAGAAAGGATAAGTAACTTACCCAAGGCCATATGGCTAGGCATTCTAACTCTACAGGCCAACCTCTTAGCCACTGTGAATATTCGTCTCTTGAAAAATCTTACCAAGTAAGGAAATAAAGATCCTAGGCAAGAATCTGAAGTTGTACCAGGATATTAGAACCTGAACTTAGTTGGCTTGGGGATAGGATGTTCAATGGTAGTAACTCAAGCGGAATATGTTTATGCTATTAGGTAGACTATTTTTATTTTAGTTTTTGGTAAAATAGGTTTATTTTTGTAAATATTTCTTGTACGTCCTTTCCCAAGCACTTGTATTTTCTTGAGCATCGAATAATAATTAGTTTATCAGATAATCTTAATGCAAATTCTGGACAAACAGGCAATCCAAAGTCCACTTGAGATGCCCAGATGTTGGGCTATTTTAATATGAGGACATTAGCACAGGACTTTTGAAATTCAAACAACCCTGGAAGAGATAGGATTTCTTATCATATATGTTTCTTTGATCAAAAGAGGGCTGGGTATGAAAAAGAAGGAAGGTACGAAAGTAGATGCCAGTTTCACCCTTTTAGAAAACAACTGTAAGATGCCTTCTTACCTCAGAAAGTAGCGTACATACGGGTCTTCTGCCTTTCTTTCTCCTTCCCCATCTAAATGTACATTTATGAAAATTCTTAGCTTTTTAATAATGCTGGCAGTATAAGCTCACTGTAGCACCATCTCCATCTGACTGACTCATTTTAAAGTCCGTTTCATTGGTTATAAATGTTACCTTGTAGCAGATCTTCTATCTGCAAAGCTTGGAAGAACTGGGATAGGGCCAGTGAGTTGTTTGGCAAGCATTGACAGGACCTAGAAAATAGGGATGATTCCATACTGCCTAGAGCAAGTCCAGCCAATTGATCCCTTCCTAGATCTAAAAAACCTTAACATTATATCCATATATATACTTTATGTCACAAGTGAGGTACAGAGGTTTGGCGGGAAACTGTGTCTTCTACATAATGGAGCTGTCACAAAACAATGCGTCCCCTCTCTGATGTATTCTGAGAAATAAAATGCTAAAATTATCACTAGCATTGCTTTTACCCCAGATCTGTTTTGACTAGCACAGCCTGAGACTGTTTACATAGAGAGAATGGGGAGCATGTTCTGAACAGGGCGTCAGCCTACTTGTTCCTGACGTGCATGTTAATAAGCCACCTGACAAGATTAGCAAGAAGAAAAGAAAAGTAGTGAACAGGTGTGAGGGAGCCCAGGGAAGACAGTCCTACTTCTCCCTCCTCTTAATCCGGTTGGCACACAGCTCTGCTGCCATGGTTGTCTGGCTGGTACCAGGGGCCATGCTAATTGCCTCCAACGTGGGATCAGATTCAGGGGGCCTAAAGTCCTGCCTTGATTCCCCTGTGCTTTAAACAAAAGGAAAACTGGATTTCTGTAGTGGTTATTTCACTGTTAAAACCCCAAATGCTCCATTCATCCATGCAGGGGCCTGTTGGTGAGTTCCCACTGGCTGCATCGCCATGGAAATGTGTGACACATTCGTTGCTGAGTTGTCTGTTTCCAGATGGACGTCCTCATTCCCAGCTCCAGCCTTTGAGAAAGTTGACAGACCATTTTGAAGTATTTGCTTTGTATAAATTGCGGTTTATCTAAGGATCTTGCTGGCTGTTTTGTTTGATACCACGCTGGGTTTTGTGCAGCGTGTTGTGTAAGTCATAATGATAGGTCTGGCTTTGTGGTGTGGCTGTTTGTTTTTTCTTCCTTTGTATCCATTCATAGTGTGTCCTTCGAACAGTGTTGGCTGGCCAGTCGTGGTTGTTAATGATACGCTAAAACTTACCCTCTTTCTAAATGGTTGATGATTACGTCTTGATATTTAAAAAAGAAAAAAGAAAAGCCTGCATTTGGGAAAACGTTGCTTTGAAAGAAGCTTTTCTGTTCATTGAGGAAAAATACTGTTTGTCTCCTACTTTCAATTCAGTTGTGTTCCCTGGAGGGATAAAAAGAAAATGAAGACTGAGTATTGCTAAGCTGCTCAGAGAGCGTCTGCCATGGGCTGTGGCTTGGCGGATGGGAGGCAGTGTGGCAAGGCTGATCCTCTCCAGGACAGACCTTTTGCAGTGGGCGAAGGGCCATCGTTCAGCAGGCTCTGCGTAGGTCCTAAAATGTTGCTTTCTCCATCCCATCATGTGAGGGTTTGGGTTCTATAGACAAAATCATAGAATCCACTGAAATTGTGTTAAAAACATCTGTGTGTGTCTATATAATTTATATTTAAATAATTAGGATTTACCATAAGTAATAAAGATCACAGTTTAGTTCAGTTAAATGTTAGTAATTATGCAAGCACACCCTGCTTTATTAATATTAATATATGTCCCACACTGAGGTTAAGGAGGCCCATCTTTAACTTTCATTTCTTACCTTTATTTTTATCTCTGTGTAATTGTATTAGAGGCAAAATGTGTCAGTGTCTCTTTTTTTTTAAACTAACAAGTGCTTTCCCAACTTCTGAGTAAATGATCCTTAATCAAATGTGCTTTTGTTAATTTACTTTCATTTTTTTCTCTTCTGAATACCAAATAGGAATGGCAAGTTCTTTTGTGTTGTAACTGTGGATCAAGATCCACTGATTACCTTGTTAGCACATTTATGACTTGGCATTCCTAAGGGTTTGTTGCTGTGACCTCCTAACAGTCTTTCTAATTTCTTGAGAAGGAAGCAGAATCCATAAGTGCTTTGAATTGTCAGGTAGAAAAAACAACTGGTTTAGCCACAAACAGGGGTCTTTGTTCAGATATATAAAAATGCATTACTTTCATAAGGATGATAATTTTGAGAAGCATTTGGACAGCATAATTATTTAGAGAAATGTGACTTTAACAAATGTCCTTAGGGGTAGTGTGTATTAAGGGATAGAATGAGAAAGCCTGAAACTATATAGGAAATGTTATTATAACTAATAAGGCAAAAAATTAAATAAGAATATAGTCATTGTACTAAATTAATCATAGGCAATAAAAAAAATATACTGCAGACTCCCTGAACTGAAATACACGCCTTCTTGGTGATAGACATCTGTCTCTCAGGTAGCCTATCATAGACATTATTCCATGCCATAGGCCAGGCAATCATCAGTTTGCTGGTTGATGAAATTTTCTGATTCCGTAATTCCTGTGATTTTTCCAACAAATTGGATTAAAGATGAACTCACTCATTTTTTACCTTAGTGTGCCCAAGTCATTTCCTGTTGACAGGAAACTGGTGAACATGTCATAACCACCATCGGCAAACCTCTACCCTGGAGAAGAGCTTTAGCTGCAGGTTTTCCTGAGTTTATCCGATGGTGTATATACTGGGATCTGTTGTGAAGCCAAGGTCCCATCCATGCACCACTGTACTCCACATCCATTGAGTAATATACCTGTTAGAACCGTTGGGTACTATGGTTCTTCATGCATGAGACTTTACAGAGTTTGAAGTGTGTGTGCGTAGCATATGAAGTAATTGCAAATTGCTCTATGTTTAATATGGGGATCACAAATAGGAAATTTTCAATTCCCGATGGTTTATATTTATTTACCGATCAATGAGCCTCTTTAGGAGTACTTTGTTTCTCCAAAAGAGAGAAATTGAGGTATGAACATACTACTGAAAGTTGCCACCACAGACATTTTGAACTGTGAGCCTAAAATTTCCATAATATTCTCATGGAAAAAAATCTTCCTTAGATCATTATGTGATATGCCCTAATATGTACAAATTCCAAACAGTCTTTAGAGCTGGAATTACCTGTGTTTCCTCTATGAAAAGACCAGGCAGTGTCACATTCATCAGCTGGCCTTGTGGTGCTAAGCTTTTCCCAGTAGACAGAGGAAAGCACCTCATTCAAAGAGGCTGGTGAAGCTTTTTCCAGATTGTTCAAATGGACCACAAATAAAGGCCACAGGGAAAAGAAAGGGTCTAACAAATATGCTCTTGGGCTTTTCTCTCTGACACTTTTCTACCATTGCAAAAAAGTTATAAAATATATTTTCTTCTTTTGATACTTAGATGAGTATAGGATCAAACCAGTGGAAGAGGTCAAATACATGAAAAATGGGGCAGAAGAGGAGCAGAAAGTAGCAGCCAGGAACCAAGAAAACTTGGTAAGAATTGAATTTCTCATATAACAATGAATTTTGGTGACACCATTGTAATAAAATCTGCACTGCATGTTTAAGCTGCAGCTTACACACTGGCACAAGATTTCTTGAAAATGTTCTCGCTATTTATAGCTTGCCTGGAAGCTGCACCATTATTCCTGTATCCTGTTTGCTTCTGAATAAGCCTTTCTTTAATCTTGATAGAGAGTGCTCCAGGGGAAATATAGCAAAATTAGTAATGTTTTAAGATGGCTAAATTTAAAGGAAAAATCATGAAGTAGGCTTGAAATTTATGGGAGGAGGACTTTTTTTTTTTTGTCTTTTTTTCCACTTCCTTTAACTCTTATCCAGGTCAGGATGAATGGCTAAATTTCATTATTCTGAACATACAGTGTTATGTAGTATTGTTGAGGAAGTTGCCTTTCAGAGGAAAATAATGTGCTTTCAAGAAAGGTCTCCTGTCAAACTAGTCAGTACTTCACATTCACAGTGTTAAAGGTATGTTGGGTTTTGAGTTAATGTTTTATAGTGATCGGAAACAGAAAGTTGGGAGCCTCTTTCTTTAAGATGAATCAATATGCACATACCACCTTAATATTCCACCTCTGTAAAAATATTTAGTTGTCATATTAGCTGATTACTTAAAAGAGGTTACAAATTATTAAAAATTTGTATTCAGTTGTATAGGACAGATTGTTTTTATATTTTATTTGGGGATTAATTATTTGCTATTTTTTGTGTGTGTTCAGGTGAATGTATTTTTAAGAAGTTGGCAGTGTCATATA
Organism: Manis javanica; assembly: GCF_040802235.1. Taxonomy (NCBI): domain Eukaryota; kingdom Metazoa; phylum Chordata; class Mammalia; order Pholidota; family Manidae; genus Manis; species Manis javanica. The sequence continues at coordinate 92,247,622 of NC_133166.1, forward strand.
ATATTTTCACTTGACTTAAACTTCTTTTGCCATTATTTGCTTTTTGTTTTGATGATTTCTGAAACGGCAGAGGGAGTTTATAGACTATTAACCAGTGTTCATGAGTATTTAAGGCTATCATTTTCCGTGATACAAAAATGGACATACGGGCTAATTCTCTTCCCCTTATTCTTTTCTGAACATATGATATGCAACTCATAATACTGATGTATTACCAACTGAATATTTTAGATCATTTTAAAGGAGTGAAAATACTCTATAATAAAATTTTGCTTCGTAAATGGGATTTGGACTTTAAAGTATTGCTTAGCACAGAATCATCATGCCTATGGTATATTTTAACATTTACACTTAAATCCAGGAAAAGGTAGCTATGAAGAAATAATGGAAGTGAATATTATCAGACTTCTTACATGAAAATTTTGTTTTGGTTTGAGGCATCAGTTGTCATTTTTCTACTTTATTTTACTGAAAATCAGGGTTTTCTTTGCTTGACAAAATTTCAGCTTGAGTTATAAATCTCATCTTTAATAATAATATTGCCACTGAAACCTAGAGACATTGGTGACCAGTCTGGCAGGGGCTATTTCTTGGCTGTAACTACTAGTGTCCATCTGTTCTTCACATACTTGTATTTCTGAATCTTAATGACTTTTGTCTTAGAACTTGAGAGTATTTCCTCAGTGTGTTCTCATCATATTTAGGGCCAAGACAACTTTTTTCCTTCTTTTTCTATATTATAATCTGTCAGCTCCTTGGTGCTAGTACATTCTTTTACAGCACTGTGACCAGAATTGGCACTAACGCTTTTCTGTGCAGACTAAAGACTAAGTGGAGACCCAAAAAGAGAAATTTCTCGTCTGTCTTACTTGTGGATTAGCTGTGACAGCCTCACATCCCTTTACTCGGCCAGCCAATCAGAGTCCAGTCTACCAACAGAAGCTTTCAAGTGTGTAGAGACTTGCGTTGAAACTGGGGAATGAATGGTTATCTTTGGCTCTGAGATTTCTAGACTACTTTTCAAGATTAAATGATTGTCACTTACCTGGTAGTCTGTTATCTTTCTCACCTGCTCCATCCTTTCAAATGTATTGACCGTGGGTGTTGTTTGAGAAAACTAATAGCCTCCTAAAGTTGAAGCTTACATTGGAAGACGGATGAAATGTATTTAACAACTGTTTATTTTTACATCCATTAAAATAATCTAACAGTCAAAACTTTTTATGTTTCAAAGAATGATTTTGAGATATAAGCCAAAGTATTTTTTAAAAGATGCTTTTTTTTTTTTAAACCATTGAAGTTAAAGGGCTCAGCAACATAATCTGGAGGCAGAAACTGCCTTGGGTTCAAATCTCAGCTCTGCCACTTGTTCATGGCAGGATCAAGTTATGTCATTTCTCTAACCCTGCCCATCGGGTGGGGGACAAGACAGTGCCTCATGGTGCTGTTGTGAGGATTATATGACATGAGCACTGTAAGACTTTGAGTGCAGTGCTTGGTATATGATAAGCACCTAATACAAGTGAGGCATTACCATTTAACAAAAGGAAGGAATAAAGAATGTTAGGGCCAATATTTCTTTCCTGCTCCTTTCTCTGTTAATTGGTGAGCAATTTCTAAATGAATACTTTCAGGTTAATGCCAGTGTTATGTGTACTTTGAAAAATCTTGCTCTGGAACTCTGAAATTATTTAAGCAAATACAGTTTGAGTACCCATTACATACAAGGTCATTACTTGTATTGAGAGACACAAAGTCACTGTCCTCAAGGAGCTTATAGCAGTTCAGTTCCACAAATATTATTGATTACCTCTGTGTACAAGGCTCTATACTAGACTCTGCAGAAAAACACAAAAATAAGGAAAATAACGCAAAAATAAGGAAACCATGGCCCTCACCTCAGGGCACTTGTATTGCAGTAAATAAGGGACATGCTAAATAACCATAAATTAAACAGGGGTAAATAAATAAATAACAAGCCCAATTCCAAGAAGGCAATACAAAGTGTTGCTGATGTCAAAGGAGGCAGAGAACTTGTCCACTGGGGTCTGAGGACCTACTTCATGAAAGAGCTGCTGTTTACAGTGGGCCTCCAAGGACGGAACAAAGAAGAGAACCCCAGGCAGAAGCAGAAGTAACGGAGATGGAAAATGCAAGACAGATGAATAAAATGCATGTAGTAGTCCTGTTTGATTGGGGAATAGGAGGAAAGAGGAGAAGGTGTCAGTTGAATAGTGGTGGGAAATTAGAATCAAAATGTAGATGGAGTGTGATACAGAACCTTGATGTCCAGCTGAGACGTCTGAAATTAATTCAGTGGACTACAGACAACCTTTGGAGGGTTTAGGCAAGGGATTGACAGGATGAGATTGATTATGATTCAGAAAAGTTTATATTGCAATAACAGGTATAATATGATTGGTGTGGGGAGCACCAAGGTAGGATATCATTCCTTGTAGTTTTTACAAGAGATAGTGAAACCAAAGTGTGGCAGGGAGAATAGAAAAGATTTGGTCAGGGTTGCAATAGAAGCAACAAGATTTGACTGTTCATTATAGATATTAAGCGAAAACAGATGAGTCATGAGATAATGGTAATACCAAGATTGTGACCTCCTGGGAAGACGACTGGTCATAGTGAGAATTAATAGTGACCTCAGTGAAACAGTAAAATCACTAGAAAGATTGTGTCTGATGAGAATACGAGGCGTTCATTCATTCACTCATTATTCGTTACTCATTTTGCCCACTCTTAAATAGATCACAGTGTAGTTTCCAAGAGAGGCAGTGTGGCCATCATTGACCTGACAGTGTAGTAAGTGAACCCTACCAGTGACACAATAACACAGCAGTAACAGAACACTACTAGTGTCTTAGGCTGTGTGCTTTGGAGGACACAGAGGTGCATCAGACATAAATCTTACCCTACAGAGCTCACTTTCTGATGTCAGAAAGCATGTGACCTAAATGACCACAATTCAAGGTAGATTGTGATGTGTAGCAGTTGGCTTTGGGCAAGCAAAGCTTTAGGAACTTGCATAACATCCAGGCAGAGAAGTGTAGCAAAGGGCAGAAGTGAGAGTGTGCAGCTCAGGAAGCATTGCTTGGGACAGATTAGGTGTTCAGTATATTTTTGTTTACTTGCGTGGGTGGATTAATGAATGAATTAGAGTAGAATGAATCAATCTCAGTAGTTGACACCTAGTAGTTGGTCAGTGGCATTTAGATCTCCAGTCACTTGGGTCCTTTGTCTGCAGTTTCTGTGTGTGGAAGGGGTTTTCTGAGGCTGATGATGAAGCATTTATATGTCAGTCATTTAGGTACTGTTAGTACAAAGATGTGCATTTATTCCCCATTTTCATTACTCATGGCATCCATATAGTCCACTTTTCAGACTTTTAATTCTTTCTTTGGGAAGATTATGTGAAGCTGTAACACTGGCTTTGGGGATTATATATAGATTATATATCAATATGGATCCTAGCTTCATCATTTCTAGTATTAGAATTTTGGCCAAGTATCTGAAACTTATGAACTTCCAGTTCCTCATCTGGAATGTGGTAATAACAAAATTTTTGAAGTATTATGAGAACACATAGGAGAATGTGTAGAATCTTAGCAAAGGGAGGCTTTCTTAAACAAGACATAGAAAGCAAAAGCTATAAAAAAAATGAAAAGTAATATGCTTCATTAGATCAAAATTAAGTAATTCTGTAAAACAGAATAACTACAAAAAAATATGTCAATAGATAGCAACAGACTAAGAGAAGATATTTATGACATACAAAAAGGCAAGGATTAAATATCTTAGATTTATTAAGAACACTTGTAAATAATTAGAAAAATAAGTAAGTGAACAGATGGTTCGCAGTAGAGGATATTGGACAATAAGTATATGAAAAGATGTTCCACATTCCTGGTATAGTGAATACTCTGTTACCCAACTTGTTGCATTAGAAAACTCTCACAAATGCCTCTCCCACAGATACTTAACTACAGCCCAAAGGCCACTTACCCTAGTGGCCGCTGCACTGATCTCTGGAACACGTCTGTGTCTTTGCTCCCACAGTTAATTGGGTGTTTTCCAAGAGTCAGTGTGATGGTTCCCAAACCTGTTTATACCAGTTGAATGTCAGTGTAACAATGTAATTTGGTTAAATAATATATAAACCAATGAAACACAAGGGTGGAAAGAGAGCCCTTTCAGTGAAAATTAAATTAAATGCTTTAGAAAGTCGTGATGAAGAAGGCACACTGCTAAAAGCTCACTGTTAAATTAAAGTCTGCTCTCAGATTATTTCACAAGGTCCTTCCATTCTCACTGCACTTAAGAATCCGGACCAGGCAATCGTAGATGTGCATGTAAGGGGTGGTAAATACAGGAAGTGTATGCCAAACGCCAGCCAGTGGTTCCTTAAGGAAGAAGCCTCGTTCCTACATCAAAAGACCAGAAAGGAAATGCACATTTGTGTGTTTTAAAATAAAATTATGTGCTGAATGTATGTATATATTTTTATGTTGCCCTTCTTTAACTCACTTTTTTGTTTAATTACCAGTCCAGATGGTGTTGCCTAATATAATCTTGACTGTGATCAGGGAAATGCAAATTAAAACATGATTCCTTAGATTGGCAAAAATTTGAAGTTTGATAGTATCGGATTTTGGCACGGTTGCCAGACAAATATGTACTCACATACTTGTGGTAAGCAACTTGGAAGACAGTGTAGCTGTATCCATCAAAATGTAAACATGCGCACCCCGACCTGGCACGTCCACCAAGCTGCTGGCCATGTGCATGAGGAGGCTTACACAAGACCATCCTCTACTGCATCATTTCTATTAGTGTGAGGTTGAAAATAATATTTGTGCTTGTAAATAAGAGAGTGATGTAGCTATAGTATACTAGACAGCAATTTAAAAAGAATGAGTTGAGAGCTTTATGAACTCAAGGAGAAATTGTAAAATGGATATGTTTATCATGATGTCATTTAAGATTTTCTAATAAAACAAAACAGCAAAATTCTGCATGATCTGTGAGCACTCATATATGTATAGGAATACATGGAAAAACCTTGATGAATGTGTCCCAAACAACTAGCAGTGGGAACCTGAGCCAATCGGCAAGCTCATTCTGAGGCTCAGTTTCCTTCTCTGCAAAGTGGGGATAACAGTTGAACCCACTTTAGCAGGAAGTTGCAAAAATTATCTAAGATAATAAAGGCTATAGACTCTTCACACAGTTTATGACATTGAAAATGCCATTTGGCTATTGTCAACAATGGGGTTAGACTGGGTGGGAAGGATGAGAAACAGTTTTATGTTGTGATGAAAGGAGATTTTTATCCTTGAGCTTAATGTTTTTAATTATTTTTTTAAATTATGGGTATATTTGTGTGATTTAAAATTGATTTTTTAAAGGAGAATAATAACAAAACTTCAATTTTGACTACTTGGGAGTCTGTAACATAAGTAGGATCATTTTCTCATTATTTAAAATATTCGCAGCTTTTCATGATTCGATAGCTGGTTAACAGAAGGCAGAGGGAAGCTCAAGGATCATCCAGCTTCACTTTTTGCAGGTTAACAGTTTTTGCATACAAATAATTTAGAGGTAAATGACTTCAGACTTGGCAGTGTTTAGTTTGCTTCCCTCTCCGCGGTGAGCATCCTGACAAATAGAAGACATCCAACTCTTAGTTTTGAAGTGCTCCCTTTTAAGACATGCTAAAACGTTTGTTTTCCTCGATTAACATTTGTTATTCTTAAGCTGTCCTCCCTGGGGACTTAATAAGTCATTTGATGGTGGATTTTTGTTTTTGTTTTTGTTTTTTGGTGTGTGTGTGTGTGTATCTCCTAGATACACATGCATTTACAATGGTTTTTGGTTCACAATTTCTCGGTATCTTTGTATGAATGAGAGGACTCTTCCCTATCAGATGACATGTATCATGGTTGGGTGAACTTTTGGTTTCATCCTTAGCCATAGAGTTGAAGACTTACTTGAAACATGCTTGTCTAAGTCACCAATCCTGAGTACAAGCAAATGACAAAATAAAACACAGTGTCCTAATGTGCGTTAGCAGGAAAGAAGAGTGTAACCAAGCTTTAGGTGTGACTACATCCTCCTCCTGCCCACTGTGCTTGTGAGAGTTTCCATACCAATCTCCACTGCATTACATTTCCAGTAAATAGAACATCCCATTGCAGAAATGAAGACTTGGAGATTAGGAGACATCTTAGATAGGAGGAAATGCTCCAGAAACCCGTAAGAGCTGTCTTTGGAGCAGTGGTATGTAGCTGGCAAAAACTGGGAAGTGGCTCTGACCCACAGTTGAAGCACCACCCTGCAGGGGAAAGCACTGGATTGATGGACATGAAACAGATCAGAGAATAGTCTGCATTCCATTCGCAACTGTTGGTCAATAGGAAAAGCTAAGTTCTCCAGATCACAGTCACCGTATCACCAAATACTCCTGTAAGGAACAATACACATATGAATGAATAAAACACATGAGTAAACTTTGAAGCAGTAATGTTCATTACACTAAGCTATATATACATCCCCATAAAGATGTTCTCATAATTAGGAATCCTCTGAGAGTCTGTTTAAATTCTTATTTGTAAAAAGTAGCCCATGTTTGCTTAGCCTGTGACTCCATAAAGCAGCTATTATAACAGCAAACTGACTTTGCTATTTAAAGGAATGACTGGCTATCTTTGTTTATCATCCTCAAATGAAGGGTCAAGTAAATATTTTTAGAAACCAAATAATGCAAAAGACCATGACTTTTAAATGTCCCAGTTTCCCAAGTCATTTAAACATTTCTAGCACTCCAGAGAATAAGGTAAAATAAACAGACCAGAGTGCAGCTGGTCTTCCTGACAGAGGGTCAGGCCACAGGATGCATCTCTTCTCCCCGCTCTCCCTCCAGGTACAGGTTGGCTTTGAGCTCAGGCTGGGTGTGGAACACGGGGTGTGGGGAGAAATCTGGACTCGAGGGAGATAATGCCTGGTTTGTGAAAATTTTAGAGGCCTAAAGTTTCCCCAACCCAAAATGAAGATAGAGAATGGTCCTGAGAGTATCTAATTTAGACGAGAGAAACTTCTTCCAAGAGCAGCTTCCTAAACTTTAGCACAATACTCATCCCCCAAGATCTGCTTCTAACTCCATGGTCCCATTCCCATTCCCTGTTCTTTCATGCGTACAATGTTGATATGAGCCTCGACTTCTCCCAGATAACTAGAGGAACAGCATCAGGATCCCAGTCACAGTCTACTGGAACCTTTTAGTTTCTTAAAGGAGTATCAGCTCATGTGAGCAGAGGATTTGGGCGATATTATTCTCTTTTATTACACTTCTGGTGTAGAAGGAATAGGAAGAGAAGAATGCTACCTCTTCATCGATCTTGGAAGATGTCCTTTGTTCACCTAGCATTTTTGTGTGACTGGAGCCAGGCACATTCAAGGTCTTACCGATTCTTCTGGCACTGCGGTCATTTGCTTTAGAGTAGAACAGGAGTAGAGTTTAATTCTCTAAGGGTTATAAGGACTTGTCGAATCAGCCTTCTAAGTTTCGAGTGTTGAGCAGAAGCAAAGTTCCTGATTCAGGAACAGAATGTTAAGAGAATAATACAGTGCCCACAACAGGGCTTTATAAACATAAAAGCCAACACAAATCCCAGTCATCATTTTTTTGGTTACTAGTTGGAAGGACACCTGGCTCCTTGCTTTGTTTCTGAGGTTAGGTGCTCCTCCGTGGTGGAAACAAAGCTGAGGCACAGCATTCTTCTGATTCTCAGAGCTAATATCTATTTCCCTTGAAGAAAGACTTCTGTCAGCGTAGCACACTTCATTCTCCTATGAAAAAAGGGCAATATTAAAATATATACTCAACAGATACAGAAATCAATGAAGTGAGGGTGGTTTGGGGAGCAACTACTCTACTCATCTAAAAAGTGAAGCATAGCAGAACATGACTGAAAACCTTATTCATATGGCTTTTTCTCTTTTCTGTACTGATGCACTGAACTGACCATGTGCAGCTGAACACTGTGCCAAGGTCCTGGTACAGCATATATCTTGAATAAAACCCTATTTCAAGGGACTTAATTCCTACCACCAGCTGAACATTGTCTGAGCACTGAAGGAATATAAGGATTGACAAGACACAGTTTTAATTTACAGGTAACTCCAGGGCAGACAGCTTATAGACACCGCATGCCTCTACTAGATGCCCTAATGAAATCTTTTGGGAGACTGAGAATGGAATGATGGACCTTCTTGGGGAGATCTGAGAGGGTTCACAGAAAGCTGGCATCACAGTAGGGCTTTGAACAAAAGCAAGTTTTCACTGGCAGATGAGGTCAGGAAAGGGATTTCAAGCAGAAAGAATAGTGTGAGCCAAGCACCAAGACATGGCATGAATAGTGAGTGGCTTGGAAGGCTGGTGGAGCACATTGTGAAGTGTTTATATGGTGAGTTGATGTATTTTAGCTGTTGTTTTAAGTCATCATGTTAACTTCTGGTTACAGATGGCCACATTCTTTAGCCAGGTTGTAGCATTTGTAACTACAGAATAAACAGAACAGACCTCTGCTTCTCTAATTTAAAGATTGTGGGTGTTGATTATGACTTCCCTTTTCCCAGCATTGTTGCAAAATGTGATTGCTTTTAAATGTGCTTTCTTTGGCTGCAAGGTACTGTCTAAAAGTTGTTGGCCATAGTTACTCCTGACCTTTTCCTGATCAGTAAAAAGATAGCTTCTGGTTTATCCTCTGAAACATTCCCTGGTTAACTTTGGGAAGTACGGCAAACACAGGCAATACCTCAGATTGAGAATTTTTGGCCTCTTCCCCAAGAGCAGTGCCCGATACTCAAGCAGAAAGAATAAAGAATCCCTCTTCAAAGCTTGATTCTGTTGGAGTCACATAGTCATTTTAGATACTGTGTTTGTTTATCTCGCTAAAACATGGGCATTTCCCCCCAAGTTGCCCAGTTCCAACAGGGAGTCAGGGGAGATGAGTGACATCTGCTATGGTCCCCTGCAGCTCCCCCACCGTTACTAGAGGATCTAGAACAAAAACGCAGTGGGCTGCATGGTCTGCAGGCTGTTCATATTTCTCACTTTCTCCTATGTGATGCTAAAATAAAACCAAAGCATACAAGTTCCCTTATGACTTGGCAGAGTCAGTGACGTAGCTTCACCCAACTTAATCATTTAAGCTCTGGAGGTAAGAGTACCAAAAGGGAATTGTAATGTTTCTAAGAGTCTGGGCTTTAAGAAGTGACCCTTCTCATGGACTTTATTTATGAGCAGATAATAACCTGGTATTAACAGAGATACAGGATTTACAGCCTCATGGTCTGTTTTTAAAAGGTGCTTGGTAGCTCTGATGATGAATTCTATGCCTGTCATTCAGAAACGATAGAAATAAATAACCAGGCATAAAAAATTCATACATCTTCTTTGGCAGGAGGGCGACATATTGTGTAGCTTGTCGACATTATAATAGATATACTAGGATGCTGTTGTAAGTGCCTACTTTGTGTTCATAATAAGTCTAATTTATTTACTTCGTACTCTGATAATAGATGTCAAATTTCTTCCTTCTCTGAAAATTAAAACAATTGATAATGACATGACATTTTCCAAAACTCAGTGAACTCTAGTTCCACATTTTGTTCATGTCAGAGTGTGATAGTATACTACAGGTTTCCATTCACCGACAGACTTCTGCTCATAACTACATCTCTTGAGGTCTTGACTGATGAGAGGCAAACCTTTTTTATGTACTTTATAGATTTATGGTGGAGGGCACTTAGACCAGAAACTAGGCAGGAACCTGATGATTGGAACTGGAAGATGAGGTAAACGCTGGTCTCAGAAACAAAGTGGAGGCTTATTCATAGAGGCGGATGTGGCAGCACCAATGTGGATCCGGGCCCCCAGATGCTAACTACAGTTCCTTCACTTCTGTTGAGTCTGAGACATGCAGAGCTTGAAAGGAATGTCAGGGAAAGAACACCAGCGGTAGGGAAAGAACAGAGAATCTCATTAGAGTGAAACGCTTCATCATCTGTGTGAATCCTTAGCACTTAACAATATGTAAGTGCATATCAAAGAATCTGTGCTGGCCAGGAGCTGGAGATCTAGTGAACTAAAATAAATTCAACAACATGCAGCTATTGGATTTGGTTCACTCCTGTTACTCTCTTATTTAATTTAGTTTTTAAATTAACTTTTCCCTGATTGTAAATGTGTTACTTGCTTGAGTTATTTCAAAATATCCTTGGGAAATACAGAAATGAATAAAAATAAATAAAATTGGTCATAAATCCCATAACAGCTATTTATGTTTTTATGCCTAGTGATATCTAGAAACAATAGTTTCTTTCTAAGCAAAAATGGACCTGAATTTCTTATAAAGCTACACATAGTCTTACCATGTGTCCAGTAATCACATTCCTAGGATATTATCCCAAGCAGTCTGAAAAATTATGATAACATAAAAACCTTCAGGTGAAGACTTAGAGTAACTTAATTCATAATGACCAAAAAAACTGGAACCAATCAAAATGTCCTTCAGTGGGTGAATGATTGAACTGTGGTACGTCCATACGATGGGATATATTATCCAGGGATTAAAAGAATGAGCTGCCAAGCCATGAAAGAAATGGTTGAATCTTCAGTGCATGTTGCTAAGTGACAGTATCCAGTCTGAAAAGGTACATACAGTATGATTCTACTTGTATGACATTCTGAAAAAGGTACAACCATAGAGATTGTAAAGAGATCAGTGGTTTCCAGGGGTTTGAGGAAAAAGGAGGGCTAAATAGGGGAATCAGAGGGATTTTTTTAAGTTAGTGAAACATTCTCTATGATACTGTAATGGTTGATATATGACACTATGCATATGTCAAAAGTCTGAACCTTAGAACAGAGTGAACTTTGCAAATGTTTGCAAATTTTAAAGATTATTTAGGAGGTCAGGAGACCCCAGGGTAGAATATAGACTGAAAAAAGACTCTTAACAGTATTACATATATATGAAATAACCTCACTGAAGAGGGAAGGGGGGAAATTGCTGAGCCAAATGACTTTGGAAATGAATGGAAACTGCAAGGCTGAAAAAAAGCTACAAAAGTGCTATACTCTTTTTATTATGAAGCTAAGAATTAGCAATTTCAAAAACACTACAATTAATTAATGGAAGCTGTATGGTGGAGACATGTTTCCCACTGTTGGAGTGGGAGGTTACAGGCACATGAGAGGTGGCTAGAAGCATCCTGTGGCAGTGGATTAAAGTTAAGTGACAATAGACTAGTATACACAGATGGTTACACATAGAAAATTGATAGATCAGTGTACACATATGTGTGAACATATGCGTACATGTGTGGGCATTCATGTATTTGTATTTATATGCATTTACATGAGTAGTTGCATGTATTTATATATGTATGCATGTAACATGTACACACACATATTTTCTTGCTCTGTAAGCTGAGAGGACATAGAGGCATTGCCACCCCAGTAGCAGCAAGTATGCCCAGCACCCAGATACTGTTTCTAATACCATTATCCAGAAAAAAAGAAAAAAAGACTCCTTGGATAAATGGCTAATTATATGGCTAAAGAATATATATATGATGATCCTGGAGTATTTTATAGTGCCAAAAAAGCACACATACACACACACACACACATACAGACACACACACACACAATGAGGGGTATGTCAAAAGAACACAGAAGCTAACTGGAAGAGCTCACAAAAGCCAAAGCTGGAGCAATTTAAGCAGCAATATTAACCATATAGTATTAGCTTGCAATGTAAGTCTAATGTAGTATACAATGCATTTACTTTCTACAAATTATAAAGTAAACATCCATGAGTCTCTACTGATAGAAATAAATGACTGAATAAATGAATGGAGGAGAATTAATAACTCTCCCCTGCAGAATAATTCCAAATCATTTAGGCATTACTCTGCCCTCATGAGGGACAACTGAATATTCCACTTCTTGAGCAAGGAATGTGCATGGTGACTTTCTTAGAAAGAGCACGTGATGGATATGGGGGGAGTGGGAATAACTTTGCAATGGAGAAACCTAACAATACCTCTGCCAGGTGATCAAAATTAAGTGATAAGTGGTGTTGAAAGCAAGTACCATTGGTACCTTGGGATGAGAATGGCATTCTGTCTCTGTGCTCCTGTCCAAAAGCCCATCACCTCAATATGATCATGAGAAAAATGTCAGACAAGTCCCAGTTGAGGGACCTACTACAAAATACCTGGCTGGTACCCCTCAGTATTGTCAGGGCCATCAAAACCAAGGAAACCTAAGCAACGGTCTCAGGCAAGAAGTGCCCAACTAAATGTAGTGTGGTATATTGAGGGGCATCCTGGAACAGAAAAAGGACACTAGGTAAAAGCTAAGGGGTATGAATATAATATCAGTGTTGGTTCATTAACTGTGACAGATGTACCATCCCAATGTATGATATTAATGACAGAGGAACCTGGGTGTGGGGGAACTCCCCAAACTACCCTCACAACTTGTCTGTGAGTGTAAAACTATTTTAGATTACAAAACATATTGAAATGTAAAAACATGGACCTGTCCCATGCACACTGCGAATATACCATTCGAATATACAATAATTTAATTAATACTTTAGTGAACAATTTTCCGTAGTAAAGTTGAACCTTGAACAACATGGGTTTGAACTGCCCGGTCCACTTATATACAGATTTCTTTCAATAAATATATTGGAAAAAATTTTGGAGATTTGCAACAATTTGAAGCATCACTTTCTTTTCTCTAGCTTACTTTATTATAATAATTCAATGTATAATACATATAACATACAAAATAGGCATTGACTGTTTATGTCATTGGTAAGGCTTCTTCTGGTCGGCTGTTAGTAGTTAAGTTTTGGGGGGGCCAGAAGTTATATGTGGATTTTTGAGGGCGTGGGGAGTCAGTGCCCCTCACCCCTGTGTTGTTCAAGGGTGAACTGTACTTTGTGTCTCCAATCATTCCCTTAGGATAAATCTCTCTTCATAGGATTTTTGAGAGATAGAGGGTTTTTTTGATACATACTCTGTCTCCAAAAAAGAAATCTTGTATCAACTTGTCTTCCTACCACCAAAATACACACACCCATTTCTCTTGACCCTTTACTATGTGGGGATTTTTACAATTTTTAGCTTTACTACCTTGTATGTTTTTGTTTTGATTTGTATTTCTTTGATTACAAATGAGTTTGCAATTTTAAAAGTTGTAACTTAGAATTTAAGGTCCACAAAGATGAGATCCTTGTCTGTTTTATTCAGGACCAGGCATAGAGCAAGTACTAGTAGGTATTTAATGAATAAATGAATAAGTTGTATTTCTTAAGGTTTCACTTTTGCCAGAATCTGGTATTTTTCTTTCCTTGTACTCCAGGGGAAAAAAAGGCAAGACAAAAGAATTTAATTCTATTTTCCTACATGAATGTAAAACTGTAAAAATGAATATCTACATGAGGAATTCCTAAGTAATCACCTCATTGGAGGTCTAATTCAGATAAGTTGGCCTATCCTCTATTTTGCTGCATTTGAATTTAACTCAAGATATTGCTCCACAAGAACACTTCATAAGATTGGGAGTGATCATGACATTCGCTGAAATTATCCCAAATTAAAATATTCCTCTAGAATCTGTCATCCATATGTCCTTCCATTAAATTAGGATACAGAACTGGGATTATAGTATTTTTAAATGATTTGAAATATTCATCAGTTATTCCAAAACTATTGAATTAAACATAAATACAACTGGACAGTATCCCTTCATTGGCTGCTAGGAGATTTGAGTCATTCAGTAGGTTTCAAACTCCTGAAGAAAAACACCCTTATCCAGTGGTGTAGACAGGGAGCATCAAGACTTGTAAGGTTCCTGCTTTAACCTCAGGGCAGCTTGTAACCCTGAAAATGAAGAGATAATTGAACTGAGACGAAAACTTTGAACTGGGTATTACAGGTCTCACTCACTTTATTGTAGAGAATATTATCCAGTTACTTCCTAAGTATCCATCAGTTTGGGGAATACATTGAGATTACCTATTAAAAATAACAGTATTTTGTGGGTTGGAGCAATAATGAATTTTTTAATCCCTAAATTGTTAAAGAATTCACCTTCCAAGTTTTTGCGATTTGGTGATACTTTAGTTTGTTTTAAGGTGAAGATAAACATACCTTCAGAGATGAATAGAAAAAAAAAGACTTTGTTTTAAACTTAACATTAGCTATTAAAGCCGCCTTTGTTTTACTTTTATATAAATTTTGGTTATTCTAATAATTACTTCATACCATTGGTTCCCGTGGAAAATTAACTTCCAGTTGTAACATCTTGTTTTGCCATCAAATGATCATGAAATTTACACTGTGTATTCTTCCTACTATATTTCAATGTGATTGGACCATAAGCTTCCAATTTCATCTTCATTTTAATTTTGTATTTGTTTCATGACATCTTTAACATTGTTTATTTTTTATATATATTTTTTTAAACCCAGAAATCATATCATCCTTAAGGTGATCAGCTTAGGGTCCTGATTGTGACCGCAGAAGCCATGTCAGTGTTGTGATATACACCAGAATTTTGTGGCTGGATCATGAAATGCACCTAAAGAATAAAGTCCAAGAGAAGTTGGCTGGTGATAATTGACCTAAAGAGGATGGGGGCTTACCTTTGGGTAGCAGAGTTGTGCAGTAGTCTTCTTTTAAAAAAAAAATCCATTCTGCATTTAAAATGTTTTCCTCCTTCGTGAACAGTTATGACTTTTAAAACTCAGGAAAAGGAAGTTATACAGAAAGAGTTTAAGACACAAGGATTCCCTGCTGAGCAGAACAGCAGCATTCATTCACATTACCTCAAATGGTGTTTGTTTTTTTCCCTGTAATGGACACCTCTGCAAGTGGGGGGGACGAGGGCCATCCATCCGCCTTCCGTGTCAGCTGAGAGCCCATGGAAACTTCATTCTCCTGTAGGGGTGGTAAATGAGTGAAGGTAGCCGTGTAACTTTTTCAGGGCTTTGTAAACTAGGAAGGTAACTACATTCACCACGCGGACAAATTGCTTTATCTTTTTAGTTCTCTGAAAGATACAGTGAAAATACTGTTGTGAAACTATTCCCATTATTTAGCAAAATGGCAATGATTCTCAAATTGTGTTATTAGAGCTGATGACAGAAAACTTGAGGTAACCAGATTGCACAGGGAATGGGGTAATGCTGATCAGGCACCACAGTTCCTTTATTCTTGCTTTGTTATTCAAAGTTTTTTGAAATATACTGTCCTTTCTTTGTTAGTAAGTGCAGGATTTTGAATATTAGTAAATTTTTCTTTCATGATTCAATGTCTTGCCTGACTTTAAGGTCATTGTTAAAAACAGCAAAAACTGAACAAAAAAAAAAAGGTGAGGAGACTTGACTAAATCTGTGTTAGCCTTCTGATATCCTCTAGAAAAGAGTTTCTTTTTAATCTCAACATTATTGTCTCTTACATTTAACCTTCAGGTATTTCTGGAGCATCCTTCTGTTCCCAGCGTTTTATGTTTTTACTTCAGATCATTAGTGCCGAATTCTCTCATCAGCTCAGGTGGAATTTGGCAGGTCATATAAACAAAACATATTTCAGGTTAACAGCATTCTGACACTATTCACAGGCTAAATCATGTTGGTTATTGCTTTAAAAAATGAGAATTGTTTGACAGCCTTATGGTAAACTAACTCCAAATATATCTAATCATTTTGCTGAGAACCTACTCTCTTTTCTGGATAAAGATAAAAAACGTCAGTTTTGAAACATAAGCAATCTCTATAGCCTATTCATTGAGAAGTAGGCCAAAATGTAAGAATGTTTATATAGGTGCATTTTCATAGTCCTTCAGTTCGTTAGAGGAATAACCCTCAAAACAAGAGAATTTGCTTAGCCACCACTTCAAGTATGTATGGTATTTTAATATTATCTCCCTCCAATATCTACTCCCGATTTCTTAAAAGGAGCAATTGCTTCACTCTAAAAGAAAACCTACATCACTGTTCTGGTTATTGTTGCACAGCAAACCACTACAAAATGTAGTGCCTTAAAATAACAAGTTCTTGTTATCTCATGGTTCTGTGGATTGACTGAGCCGGATGCTTCCTGCTTGGGTCTCTCACACGCTGGCGTTTAACTCTTGGCTGGGGATATAGTCATCCTGACACACAGCTGGGCTGGATACTCAAGCTGGCCCCTTCCCAGGGCTTGCAATGGATGTTGGCTGCGAGCTCAACTGGGACTATCAGCATGTGCCACCATGTGACATTTCCACACGGCATGGACTTCTCACAGCACGGTAATCTGAGGGAAGTCACGCTTCTCACCGGTCAACTGGCTTCCTAGCAGCAGCATCAGTTCTTCCAAATCAGCTTACCGCAGTCACAGATCCTGCCCACATTCAAAGGGGTGGGAAACAGCCTCCATCCCCTGACAGAGGAAGGGCAAGATTGCATTGCTGAAGAGCACCGGGAATGGGAGACATGATAGCAGCCGTATTTGGAAACTACAGTCTGCCTCAACCAACAACCTGTTCAGATGTCAGGGTGGGTAGGGACCGGACCGCTTTATATGAAAGCACTGTGGGGAATCCCGCCTGCTTCAGAAACCTGGTGTGTGTCCTTGGATCTAATTTCTCTTCTAAAAGAAAAGCTGACAGAGAAACACATCTACCTTATGCTTGTGTCCTGAGGAAAACACCTTTGTACATACCAGGTACCCAAAAGGCTAAATACTTCTAATCCAGGGAAATACAAACAATTATGTTCATAAATTCTCGGGTATAGGCTGACAGCCATAATGAGCCCACGAAAAGCTGTCTTTGACATCAAACCAGCCAAACTCTTTTCTAACTGGATGATGACCTTACTCAAGCTCCATGAGCCTTCATCTCTCATCTGTACAACAGGAAGAATGATTTCTACTCGTCTGGGTTGTTTTGAGGGAAAAAAATTAGGTGATATTTGTAACACAGCAAGTATACTGCAACATACAGTGAGGACTTAATGAAAGATAGCTATTTTCCTCTTATCTCTATTTTCCTGATTTCTCTGTGTAACATATACTCTCAAAACCTACCAGTTACTAGAGGGTTCCAGAAATTTATGCTTGTTAACTTAGGTTTTCCTGTTCTGTGGAACATCATCCATAGCACCTTTTAGTAGAGTCTTCTGATTTTTTTCAGTTTCATGTCTTTGAAATTATAGTATCATAATCAATATTAATAATTTTTTACTTTCCTGAAACTTCCCGAAGTGGTGGTTGAAGTCAGATCATTGTGCTTAAAGTGGAAGATTTCCATATTAATCATATGCTGATTTTCAAGTAAAAATTCATGTTACTGAAATTTGAGAAAGAACAAATAAAGTGAACTTATAGGATGAGTAAAGATGAGGGTTTTAACTATAATTTGTTAATACTCCTTAATGAGCAAAAACTGTGTCTATCTCTTGGTGGCCCTCTTGTCTCAAGAGCTAGCTAATTAGCTGGATGTTTGGCATATCTCAGTAACCCTAGAAGCATGTGTAATTAAAATTAGCTTTGAGCACATAGGATCCCACATCTTATCTTCCTTTCTGAAGGCCTCTTCGATGAAGAACTTTCTAGTAATAGTTCCTCGGCACTTAACTGACCTCAGGATAAAGAGAGGTGCCTACCAAATGAATCTCTTTATTTTGTGTGTTTTTAAAGAATGTTTAGTGGGAAACATTTTTATTTTCTCAGAAGGTCCTATTCCTCTTTAGAGGGAAAATAAATCCTTTATAGGGTTTGAGCTCCCAGTAATTTCCCAATTATCGAAGAGGGTACAGAGATTCAACCTAGCATAGGCAAGCTGATTAACATTTTAAGTTGTTCAGTTAATTTTTACACAACATTCTAGGAGTTTCATAAAATTGAAAGGTACAATATTTCGTACCTCTAGCACTGGCATAGTAGAGTGTGCTACAAGTTGAAATGTTTTCTGAAGAACCTAGGAAAGGAAATTGTCTCGAATCCATTCATTCAGTCAGTCACTCAATAACTATTTCATAATCATCGGTTACATGCCAGTTATTGTCCTTGGGTTTAGGGATTATAAGAAATACCTACAGTCCTATCTGGAAGGAGAAGGCAAGCCAGTGAGCAGGCAGTTTCCCTGGAGTAAGCTAATAAGCCTAACAAGGAAACATATGATATTATGCACACTTAGCCCAAACTCAGTACATCAGGGAAGTCTTCTTGGTAGAGGGGGCCCCATTATGTTCCCATTTAGCCAAACTACCTTCAGTATCAGAGCCCTGTGAAAAACTATTTAGAGAAATATGAACTCCTCATGCTCCGCTGTTTGTA
This sequence comes from Manis javanica, assembly GCF_040802235.1. Classification (NCBI taxonomy): domain Eukaryota; kingdom Metazoa; phylum Chordata; class Mammalia; order Pholidota; family Manidae; genus Manis; species Manis javanica. Next base: position 92,266,039 of record NC_133166.1, read on the forward strand.
CCTAGAAAACGATGCTCCGATGTTGACCGGTGATTCTTGGGAGCACCCTCCACGCTGGAAATGTTTGTTCACATGGCCTGTAGTTGTTGGGTCCTTATCATGTACTGGAACCTGTGCAGACAGCCAGGAATACAACACTGGGTATACAAAGCTGGGTAAAACATGGGTCTTTGCTTTTGTGAAACTCATAGTATGGGAGAAACAGGCTGGGAAAGGACCATAGAAACAATATGACACATGCTGACTTAAAGCACAAATCACTATTTAAAAGAGCAGCAGATAAGGGAACAATTAATGATGCCTCTGGAGGTACAGGAAGGTGGAGCCTTGAGGGTCAAAGAGGAGTTTTGAGGAAGACCAGGTGTGGAACAGCAGGATCAGAGGCCAGGGACTGAAAAGGTCATGGTGCCAACTCAGAACTCTCCCAGATCTAGAATGAGGAGAGTGTGGACAAGGTTCAGGCTCTGAAAGGTCGTGAAACACCATCCCAACAAAATTAGACACACCCACCATCATGTAGTGATGGAGCGCATAGCTCTGAACTCAGACCCAAATTCAAATATTGGCGCTCTTGCTCCCTAGCATGTTGTATAACTTCTCTGAGCCTGAATATCCTGACAACACAGTTATATACCCGCCTAATGGATTGTTATGAGGTTTACATGAGATCATTTTACAAGGAAAGGACTTAGCACAATACTTGGCCATGTTAGCAGACCCTCCATAAACATTAGCAGTTGGTGTTCCTTCTACAGTTGATCCCAGGCCGTTGAAAAGCTGTTGAAAGTTATTGTATTGTCTTGCTGTTGTCACTGTAGATTACTGAACCTCTGTGCATCATCTTACAAAGGTGTTTTGATAATTAAACAGGGTATTATTTGTGAAGTGCTTAGAACAGTGCAGGGGGTGTCGTAAGTGCTGTACACATGTTTATCACATAATTTAATTGAACTTCATCTGCTAAGGGATAGAAAGATAGTTGGTCCTTGAACAATGAGTTTACACTATGCAGGTCTTCTTATACATGTATTTTTTCAATAAAAATATTGGACAACTTTTTGGAGATTTGCAACAGTCTGAGAAAACATTTTCTTTTTTCTAGCTTTATTGTAATAACATAGCATATAATACATGTAACATACAAAATGCATTAATCAACTGTTCATGTTGTTGGTAAGGCTTCCAGTCAACTGTAGGCAATTAGTAGTTATGCTTTTGGGGAGTCAAAAGTTATACATGAATTTTGGGTTGTGCAGGAGGTCACTGCCCCTAACCACTGCATTGTGCAAGGGTCAACTGTGTAGTTTTCTCATTTTATAGATGAGTAAGCTAAGTTCAGAGAAGTTAAGCAACAAGCTAGTACAGCTATTTAAGTGTGGAAGCTGTGTTTTCATTTCATATTATAGCAGCTGAATCTTAAATTTTGATTTAAAAGATATACAAAGTCCAATCACAACACATTCTTAATTTTCGTTAATTCCTGCCAGATGCTCTGTCTTTGCTCAGGTACAAGTAATAGTTTTTACAGGGCGGCAGTCACAGCCAGCATGTAATATTGCATTCTAGTGTTTTCTTACCATTATATCGTTTTCTATTTTCCTTCATAGTCATCATGTTAAATTTTAATGGGTGTATAAAAGTACCTCAAATCAACTTACTTAGCTTTTATCCTGCTGCTAAATATTAGTCTGTTTCCTGTTTTTCATTGTTATATAGTGCATAATGCTTCTGTAAGCATATCCCCAAATACAGCCATTTTCTCCTGATGATTTATTTCCTTAGGTAAGTTTTCAAGACTGGGATCACTGGGTGGACCGTTATGAAGAGTTTTATTGTTTGTGATATACATTGCCTAGCGCCTTCCTCAAGTGGTGTATGGAGACCATCAATTTCAACACCAAGATAAAGAGGCAGAATTGACAGCCTCTTCAGCAACGAGTGTTTTATTTTTTCCAAACTTGCTAATTTAATTAAGAATAAAAATGACACCCAAGGCCATTTCATTTTTTGCATGTTCTGATTACTTTTTCATTCTGTAGGATGGATTGCCACCTAATGTGATCCCTCTTTTATGCTTGCTTTCTACTCTTGTTCTTATTATTCAATTAATAAACATTTCTTGAGTATCTGTGCCAGACCTGTACAGATTTGGAAACAGAAGGGAAGTGTAAGATAAAGGACTTTACATTCGGATGGGAGGGAAAAATGAGACAATAGACAGTTTCAGCATCGTATGGTGAGGACTATGATAGGCACCCACACGTGATAAAAACAACGAGATATTGAAGGCAAGAAAGAACAAACTTCTTGAATGGCATGGCTTTTAAAAGCCATTTGGAAGGGATATAGGTGCTGCATATACATATGTTTGTGTGAGTGTATTTAGCAGGTAAATACAGATATGTGTGTGTGCGCACGCACGTGTGTACGTGTATCCGGAGAGAATCTGGAGATGTGTAATATCTGGTCATCATTATCATAGGATGTCAAGAGTGACGCTTGCCCACAGCCAGGAGACTGACAAGTAAGGAGATGAGCAAAGACAGAGCAGCTCCGGAAGGGCGAATGGAAAGGACAGGGCAGTCAGGTGGGAGGCGGACCGGAGGACAGCCGTGGGAGCAGGGAATGTAAAGAAGGGAGGAGTGGTCGGCTCAGCCACATGACTGAGCCGGGCAGGCGTCCATTGACTTGAGCTGTTAGGTCATTGGTAACCTTGACGGAAGCAGTCACTGACTTTTCAAAAAATGAAGGCAGCCTGATATCCTTTTACCTCTTAATGCCATTCAGAATGTAAACATCCTGTCCCCGAATGGGGTGCAGCACAGTGGAGAAGGTCTATCCGGGTCAGGTAGGCCCTGGCTGAAATCATGGCTTTGCAACTTGGTGGCTGGGTGACCTTGGGCAAGAATCTCAATACCTTTACGGCTTTTACGGTATCTTTACCTTTATGTAAAGTCTTTACTTGGATAGTATTTTGCAGGGCTTTTAGGATTAAATGAACAGATGTCTGTGAAATGTTTAATGCAATGCGTGGCAGTAATAGGTCCTCTGCAAATAGTAGTTGTTATAATGATTATTACTACTTTCAATGATCATTTAAAAACATATCCTGTACATGCCTTATTCTTCTAGTCATAACTAGTCATAGCCAGGCAGCAGAGTGAAGTGCTTAAGCATGGGATTAGAATCCTACTTATGTAGCTCTGGGCCTTGGGCAAGTTTCTTTATCACTCTGGTCAGTTTCCTCATCTGTGAAATGGAGACAATAGTAGCACCCATCCACATAGATTGATTTTAAAGATTAAATACTTAAGTGCTATGCGGTAAGTGCTAGCTTGTGATAGCTTTGATGAGGAGGAGGAGGAGGAAGCTACCCCTTCCGGCACAGTTACACTGTTTTAAGAATATGAGTAATTGTATGTTTTGAATTTTTCTTTTTACTCTCTCCCTTTCCTGTTCTTCACTAATTTATTCTGAGGCTCTTAAACTTCTCTTTTTTCTTTCTCTGGAGGTTACAGTTGGAGTTCTCTTCTGTCTCTTTTGTTTCAATCATCTTATCAGTTACTAAGTTTTGTCAAGATCAGTAGTTACAACTTTTTTTCTAATGGCTCTTTTTTTAGTCAGCAACTCTCCTCCCCTCAATTGGTGATCTTGTTTACTTATTGCTGAATAAAAAATTGATTCCATGGTCATCCAAACCCTTTTGAATGTTGATGTCCCCCATTAAGAGATTTCCCCATTTACTCTATCCCTGGTATTTGGGGCAGCAATCTCTCATTTTTGTAGAAATAGTATTGAGGGCATATGGCCTTTCTAGCATGCAGAAGCCGTTTAAATAGTCTGTCAATTTCACGTGCATGCGTGCACACACACGCCCACCCCAGCCTCCAGTCCCTGTGCTCACATTCTCCTGATCAGCTAAACCTATATTAATTTTCACGTGTTTTGAGAGTGATCTGGTTTTAGACTTCAGAATGCTTTCTTTGTAGCTTAAATCAATATGCTTATTGTACTTTTCTACTTACAAATATAATATAGAACACAGTGAGCATTTCCAGTCTCCAATCTGTAGGTTTTTTGCATTTGGCTTTGGTGTGAAGTTCTGGAAAAACTGACTGTTTTTCTTTGGTGGTGCTCACCATAGAGATTGCCCTTGCTTGCACATTACATCTGCAAACACTCTGTTTTTCTATGCCTGCCACCTTCTTTCACCATCTCTTTTTCTACAGTTTTTTCAACCCCCCCTATATGTCTCTTGTGTCTATTCCTGATACACTAACCCAATTGTAGCAGTGTTGATTTTAATATTTACTGTATGCAGTGGTGATCTTATTTCTTCTGTCATGGAGCGCGTGCATTCTCCTCTGTTCTTCATCAGGGATGTTTCTTTGATCTCCCTGAGGAAGAATAGCAGCTGCTCCTAGAAAATTTCTTGCACTGTGTGCAAGGTTTATTTCAGGGGTATTATAACTGCTTCTGAGATCTTCCTAGCTTTTCACTTTTCTTTCAGGCTATATGACTTTCCCATTGGGCCCCATTTTTTTTTCTGTTTTCTTATACTTTTCTCTAACTTTTGGAGTGTTTACTAAATGGAAGTTTACTTTAATTCCCATTTCTGCCTGTTGGGGGTTTGGGATCAAATCTATCAGAAATGGTCTTTTTTCTCCATAGTCCCACCCTTGCAATCATTAGCAGTGTGATTCCTTCTGTTGTAGGTCAGACCATTTTAAGGGGACATTTTCCTCTCGTCCCAGCCATGTGGTTACTGCCAGTATTTATCTCCTGAAAACAAGTTGGTGGAGCATTTAAAAAATTTTCTGCCATTAGTGGGGTAGAGTTAAAAGTTTCTTTGAAAATTTCTCGATTCTTATCATTCCTTATAGCTATATATATTTGATTTATTTATGTGTTTAGTTAGCTAATTAACTAATTTCAGAAAATTTCACATAGGTTTTTCTTTTTTAACTTAGAGAAAACTTTCCCTTCCTCTTCTGATTTTTCCCAGAACACCAGAATTTGACATTTGATGACGATAAAACTAGAGTCAGTATGGCATGATAGCAAGGTTTGGAACCAGACAGAAACTACCTGTGTGACCTTGGGCAATTTAAAAAGTGTTTCGGAGCCTCAGTTTTTTCAACTGTGAAACAGTAAAAATGGTGCCTACCTTACAAGATGGCTGTGAGCATTAGATATGGAAGGCACCTCACAAGTTGCCTGGCACAGAAGCAGGTTCCCAGTACGTGGTTGCTGCTATTATTAATAGCGTTGTTAAGTTCAAAGGGGCGAGAAAGCAAAGTCAGCTCTATGATCCTGTAGATGTGAGTCAGAGTGAGAAAGCTATGACTCCAAGTTCAAGTTACAGGCCGGAAGATGCTGTTACACGAGAAAGACACACTGGACCAAAGTCAGAAAGAGGAGACACTGCCAGTCTCTGTCTATGTGCTCTTGGCCAAGTGACTTCACTTTAAGGTCCAGTGTCTACACGGCTCACATGAATGGGTCGTGCAGCCGGAGTGGCTCCCACAGGACCCCTCCAGCCCTCCGTGCTTCCCGCTGCTCTCCTGGGCATTGAAGTCACCTTTCGGTTTTGCTTTTCACTGCTTACCTGTCGTGTCACTCCCCTCTTGACAGCCCATCCTACAAAGGCTTCGTGCTGCTCTCGGGTTCTAACCTGAGTGGGGGTGACACCACGTCGCCTCTCTCCTCACCCCTCCTGGCTCCCGCGCTGGCCATGCTCCTTCCCACCAAGAGCCTGCCCTCTCGCTTTTCCCACCCTGAGCGCTTCTCTCTCTTCCGTGCCCTGGCCAGCTGCACCCAACCTGGCTCAGCCCTCCTGTCCTTGCCCCAGGAAAGCTTTCTCTCCTGCCTCCACTGTCCCTCCTTCCCCCCAACAGTTTTCACTGTAGCGGGGAACCCTGTACTTCTACTTCACCTTTGCAACCCTTACCACAATTGCAATTAAAGTTACTAATGTAACTGTTTGCCATAAGCCACCTCTGGTTGTTGAGGGCTTATTTCCCCCAATACCTTGACTGCTGTCTAGCATGTCAAGCGCTGAATAAAAATTTGGAGGATGGATGGATGAATGAATAAATGAATGAATGAATGAATGAATGAGATCTTTCACATAATTGTAGAGGCATCATATATGATTTCAATATTCACTATACAAGACTTCACCAGGCTGGATGCTAAGGAATAATGAATGCTTCCTGAACAATTCCAAAAATAAATGTTCTAACATCATTTGTAGCTATTGGCTCTTACACATATGAAAAAAAGTAAAATGAAATTACATTGCAGTCCTCATCTCCAGTAGGAAGTGACCAGCTCTGCCAAACCCTGTCAAGTCAGAGTGGGGATGGGGCTGGCCGGGGCACATCCTCTTCGTGTGTGTCTTGGCCTCAGAAGACCTCTGTTCCAGCTGCATGCAGGCTTGATACTCAGACCCACGGGGCTGGAGGTGGCAGCAGAGAGAGTCCACCAGAGTAGGTGGGGTGTATCTGGGGGAGCACCTGCCAGGGCCACCCTGAGTCCCCAGGTTTCCTCGGAATCCCTAATCCCCACCGCCTTGCGGGTGCACAGTAACCACTCTGAGGAGGGTTACTGAGTGCGGGCACTTTCCTGTTCTTTCCCTCCTTTGGGGATATACCTTCATTTCCAAGGGGCTCTTCAGTTCCCAGAGCCCCTTCCCAGCCGCCAGCTCACTGGAACCTCACACACTGTGAGGAAGGTACCCCACATATTCTCATCTCCACTTTAAATTATTTTGAAAAAGAGAAAGAAAATCTAGAGCGGTATTCCTCCCCAACCATCACCTGAGATTTCCTTTGGGATGAGGTGGGATTTATATTCTAATTTTATACATGTAAATGGCCCAGAGCTGAGGAGGCAGAAAGCTCCAGGTTGAAACTCAGAGCTCAGCCACCTGATTCCTAGTGTAGAGACATCAGTAGCCTCGCCTCCAACCGTTCTCCACCGTAGTTGCTTGCTTCTTTCTATCCCAATGTAAAAGATGGAACAGAAAAACACTATTATAAATTATGATTTCTTTCACACTTTCAGTAATTTTTTTTCATTTTAATGAGTTAGACAGCATAGTCTATGATCCTTTCTTTTTCTTTATCCCCCCAGTGATTCAGCAAGTATATATTGAACATGTTCTGTGTGCCAAGAACTATCCCAGCTGTTGCGAATGAAATTAGAATATGATCCCTCTCTTGGAGGTGTTCACAACTTAGCAGGAGTTAAACAAGTAAGTTAAACAAGTGATGTTGTAGAGATAAGGAAGGTCCAAGGAATGATCTTTACTACGTGGGAGCAGGAGAGAGGGCAAACAACAGGAACCCTTCATGGAGAATAAGTAGAGAAGGGGGCCACGGGGGGCACTCCAGGCAGAGTACGGAAGACGTGGTGAGAAAGTCACAGAAGTGGAGAATAGTCCAAGATAGTTGTAGCAAAGAGGAGCAATGGGGAAGCAAGACGTTGGGAGGCAGAATGGATAGATTTGAAGGTCTTAGGATGTTAAAGCCCAGACATCCTCTGAGCAACAGAGAGCCCTTGATATATTTTAAAGTAGCTGTGTGACGTCAGATTTTTAAAAATTACTGGCATTAATGTGTTGCCTTTTAGCAATTCTGAGTTCCAAACTGAAGAGTGTAAGAGCTAGAAGTGGAGCAGAGAACAGCAGTTGTAGGAAGGTGAGCCCCAGTCACAGAAGCTGTCACTTGGGCTGATAGGTGCTGGTAGCGCAGCTGGGTAAGAACTCAGGAAGAGAGGTACATGAAATTGAACCACATGGTTTGCATTCTGATGGCTGGTCTGCTGAGGCTTTCGTTGTCTCTGATTCTGTGTGGATGGAACTCGGTATCGGCCCTCTAAACACAAGGACACTAAGTAGAATCTGAAAGAAATGCTTCCCAGGTATATTCCGAAGAGGAGAAAGAATTCTGGTTTTCTATAAACTAAATCCAAAACTTAAACCAACAAGGTCAGATGTTTTCACTCTCTGAAATAGTTCCCAGCCATTTCACAACTTCATGTAGCATCAGATGCATAAACTGTGTCAAGCAACAAAATTTCTGTTGAATGTCATTTTAAAACAGCAAATGACAATATCAAGGAAGTGGTGAATCGAGAACCTTTTCTCCCTCCTTTACAATGAAAATGTTAACTAAAAGCAAATGTGCTTCAATGGGTGGACTTCATTTAGCTCATTAAGCTTGTGGTTTCTTGTATGTGTGCTTAAAGCTGGGTGCTTACACTAGAGCCAAATTCCAATCACATCTGAAGGCTTACTGTTCCTTCTCAGAGAGAAGTACAATACAGTAGAGCCTGCTGACCATCGTCCTGTGGACTTGGGGAAGTGTACTTTGAGAATATCTTCCAGCAAGTTTGGCAATGATGACCTCAGTCAAAACCTAGAGAATTTCCCATCAGCTCTGCGCCCTGGCAACCTATGTTGAATTAAGTAATTTCTGTTAAAAGGATGTGCTGATCATCCTTGGAAACTTGAAATGGTGTAGTCCTTAGAATTCAGTTCTGTCATTCCCCCCTGTTGAGTATGACATTAAATCAATAAAGAAAGGAATTGTAAGAAATTTCCCTTTCATGGCCATTAACATGAGAGATGAGTAATTTTCCATCATTTTAATGTACAGACTGCAGATAGGACAGCTGTAAGACCATGGACACATCTTTCAGTTTCTTCATCTGAAAATGAGACATGAGGATAGTTAACACTTTATTATAAACATGTACTTCTTGTACATATAGTCCCAGCATACACATTCCAGGGCTGTTATGGAAGCTTCATAGTTCTGAGACCTGGATTCCTTCTGTCTTGTTACTCTGCCATGCTGAATGCATAGCTTCCATCATGTGCTTAAAATGCCACCCCAGCCCCTGTCATCACATCCAAATTACCAGCCAATGAGAAGAAGGAAAGGGCCAAGGGGAGGACGCACTGTTCCTAGAAAGGCATGATCTAAAAGTGATGCACAACTTCCACTCATACCCTTTTGGCTAGAACATAGTCATATGGTCACACTTAGCTGTGAGATGGGTGTGAGGTGACATGAAGTCATATGGTCACACTTAGCTGTGAGATGGGTGTGAGGTGACTGTCATGTCACAGAGCTGTCCTGCATACTGCTTCATACAGAAGGAGGGAAGGGGGTATCTACAACATCTGAGATCCTTCCCAGATTTAAAATAAATGATAGTAACTGCAAGTTTCAGGTCTAATTACCCATCAACCTGTGAAAAAAATTCAGACCATATGCCTGTCCTGCAGGTGCATGTTTGAAGGTCCTGATGGCTGAGGAAGCAGGCAGAGAAAAACCTCGTAGAGGGTGACATGGTAAAGCCCAGAGAGTAGCCTCCTGGAGTGCATCCTTTAGGTGGAAAAACTGATTACTTTCCCTCAAAAGGAGAAAATGAGAAACTGATTTGTTCCTCTTTATACTACCCTTATAGCTCAACAAGAAACAAATGAACTGGGACCTTCATTTCTTAGTACTTTTCCTATCACAGTTTTGTTTTGCTTCAAAATCAAAATCAAGTTAGTTCCTCTTGAATACAAGTTGCTAATTCCCTCCCTTGCATAGCCCAGGATACAGCCGTAGCAAGGGGGCATTGTAAACATAGACATACGTTAGATCTGATGTTTGAATTAGGTAGAGCTCATGTTTTTTTTTCATGTGGAAGAATCCTGTGAAGTTCCTTTGAACAGTGTGGTTGTCACCGGGGATGTTCACCAAATCTACTCCTGCTGAGTTGATGGGACACTGCTTTGCCCCAGGTGACTACATGACTTGCTTTTCCTAATGGAATGTGAGTGGAGATGATACGTGTCACATGTAAGGGAAAACCTTAAGAGCCAGTGCAGAATTCTACATATTGCATCCTGCCTACCATGGTAACCAGCAAAGTTCTTGGTTGCTTGTCTCTTTGAGTCCACATTCCTGAGTGAGGACATGAGATAGTGACATGAAACAGCCCCCCTGCTGACCTGTGATGGGCATGTAGCATGCATGAGAAGTAAATCTTTGTTGTTTTAAGCCACCAAGTTTAAGGGATGTTTGTTACTATAACATAACTCCCTGGCTGATACAAACAGTAACTAAAAAATACACCACTATGGGTGACAAACGATAGGGGGGCAGTTATTACTCCATTTGTGAAAGTGAATCACTCAACAAAAACCCATCATTGTTAATAAATGCCAAACAAATCCAGTGTTTAATGTCTGCATCTTTTTGTTCCTTCCAAGAGCTATAATCCAAGTACTAATAACTAGTGCTTAGTTACTAGCTTTATTTAGTTGTTGTTTTTCAGATAATTAGTAGCAATATTTTAAGTAAGCACCAATCCCTAAACATCTGGAGGTAAAACTGATATGATGGCATTTATGTTGTTTGTGGCAATACCTCTCATAGCTTACCAGAAAGTCACCATTTCTGCTCCAAATTGTAGGACATTAGAACTTTATTGCATAATAAACTTTTTTCAGAACTAGATTACAAGTTTCTGTAATGCATTTTGCTAAAGCCCATGTAGTTGGGAGTAAAGGAATTGGGGCTTGAACCCACATTGTGTGGCCCCTCGAGCCTCCGTTGGTATCCATGGTGCCATCTTGCCTCCTGGTGGAGGGGGCACCCTCAGAAATACATCCATTGTTGGTTTTGCCCAACTGTGTAAATAGTAGTGTGGATGAAATATAGATTATACTTGTTTCCTCATTTTCTGATAAAGCCAGTGTATAACCCCCCACCACCAAGAACAAATGCTAGTTTTATTTGTTTGGTTTTGCTTGTTTATTTTATGTAAGTGTCTTTAAAAGATACCTTGAAGCATCATCCTAAGTGAATAAGCTTCCTGTCGTCTTTAGAAGGAGCAGCCTTGAACGTTGATCTGCTGTGCGTCTGGCCCAGTCTTTCCATCCCAGCAGACAGATGCATGACGTCACTGCTTTAAGGCCCAGACTAGGACTGGTTTCAGGTGGCCTGTCTGGAATCCTTAGGGTGATGGAGTAAGGATATAACTCTTATGCTCAGTCCTAAACAGAAATGACAGAGAGAAAGTACCAGATCCTTAAATATTTACTAAGAGATCTTGCCATGGTCCTTGGATGATGCTGGCAACCCACAGAACCTGAACTGTTCATAGCATTCTCTAGTTGAAACTTGAAAAGCAGTGGCCTGGCTGTCTTCTTTTACATGACAGCAGAGTGGACCTGGCAGTCCAGATGGGACACTCGCGGTCTTGGTCGGCTTTCTGAGGAAGGTGCGCCAAGGAGTGCATCTCCATTTCATAATCCAGGGACCAGAGCGCATGACAGACTGGGGTGGAGAGTTGCTGATTCCGAACTGTCTGGAGGGGGAAGGTGACAACATCCCACGTGGCTTCCGGCTGGTGTGGCATGTCAGCATGGCCAAGCTGTCCTTTTATGATTTCTTAAGGGCAGAAATCCCCAAATTTGCTGAAGTCGAATGTTCTGGAAAAGGAGGGATGAGGGTGATTAATCACCTGAACTGTGCTCTTGTTCTTGCTTTCAGGCAAATTCCTCCTCCATACGGGGTGCCGTCATCTTTAGCTTGTCAGCATATTATTGTCACAACATGTTGGGAGGCTCATCCGTCGAGCCACTTACAGCGAGGTAACTGATTGAGTGAAACCCCCAGCCCTTCTGCAGGATCCCACCCACAGATCTCAGCAGATGGAGATACTGAGGTACAGGAGAGGCGATGCATAGGGTGCTGACAGCAAGCACTGTGTGCCAGGCACAGTTCTAAGCCCTGTACATGCATTAAGTCATTTAATACTAGTAACAACCAATAGAGAAGATACTTTTTAATATCTTTACAGATAAAGAACTTTGGGGGAAAAAAAACAAAACTTGAGGGAACTGGCCTAGGGTTTATGCAAGCAGAAGACGGATCTGGATTCTAACCCAGGCAGTCCAGCTTCCATGGAGGGAGTAACCCAATCAGTACTAATCACTGGAGGATGGTAGATTATAGGATTGATAAGGATTCAAGGAAGGAAATGCATATTTTAGCAAGACATTGACGTGAGGAGGTTATAGATGAGTACCTGACGGGCAGGTCAGAATTCTAGAGCTACCGTAACAGATACTGCTGACTCACAGAGGTGACATTCCAGATCTCTGGGGAGCACTGCCGTGTGCGGAGCATGCTGCAGTGACAGGATGGGGGTGGTTATCCCTGTTTGCCTGAGGACCCAGCAGACTGCTGGGGAGAAAGAGTCCAGTGCACTGTGATGTGGGCTCCTGGCAGAGCTCAGGGTCTGCCCGTGTCCCAGGGCCCTTGGTTCCATGGCCTTATCCTACACTCTCTTCAGCTGCAAACGGGGATGACACTGTGTAGTATGACTAAAATGAGAACTGAGAGCATGGCATGCACCTCACTGTGGGAGCCAGTTCAGAGGGTGAGGGTCTCTGAAAGAGCAGGGTGACATGGGTGGGTGGTCCAGACGCAGCCCCGCTATGGAGGGAGCTCGCCCTCACCTGGGAAGAAGAGGCTGTGAGCTCACGGGGGTGCTCTGTGCTCTGTGGGGACAGGTGGCCTGTCACAAGAGCCCACACCATGGGCAGGAACAACAAGGCCAAGCCCAGGCCAGGACAGGTGGGGGATAGCCTGCCTGTTGCTGGTGTCCCTGGGGCAGGGCAGGGCAGGGCAGCAGGAAGACTTTAGTAACCTGACGCCTGCTCTGGATTTTCCTGCCAGGAAAACTGAGGGTGAGGGCAGTCGAGGAAGACATAGGGGTCCCAGCAAGTGTCCTAAGAGGAGGCCATGTTTTTACCCACACCTGTCACTTATCCTTCCTTGGACTAGTATATCCTGGGGAAAGCAACAATTAATAATTATATTATACTGTCACTTGCCCTGTACTAACTGAGAAGTCAACTACTTAGTTTAATAACCACACAAGGCTTTCCGAGTTGCTCATTTCTGTGATTAAAGTGATCATTTGATACCATCTGCAACCAGCTTGTCTTGGTTTCAGCCCTAGATACCTGGATGTAGGAATGCTTTCTAGAATTTCCTTGGTGTGATATGTCCACTCTATGGTTACAAGTAGATTTTAGTGTTCTAAAAATGTTTTTAATGACTTCTAGCAGTAGAAACAGATGTTTTTAATAATTCAGTGCAATGTCATCAAGAATAATGTTTACCGCTGTAAAATAACTGTACATTTGTCTTTATTATTATGGAACTTGGGAGGTGCTGACAGTGGGAGACCTGTGAAGATTTCACATGTTTTCTCCAGGGAGGAGTATTATTTTTGCTTCCCTCAGATATCACGGAGATCCAATCCTCTTTAAGAGCTTTCTGTAAAAGACAAAATATTTTTTCCACAATTATTTATTCCAACCAGGAACTAAAACCAAATAAAGACTCAGTTGAGTTCATATTTGATTTGAGACTGTTATAATGTTTCATTTAAGTAGTATTGGAAAATACAAACATTTACTTCCCATTTGATCCCATCACTCATTCTGTTTTTAAACTTGTGTTTCAGACACACTGAAGGGAATTAATATTTAGATTTAGGTCACTTCTCATTTAGGGTTCATGGCTTGAGGTTCAAGGTCATGCCTCTTATTAAAATCACTCAATGTTCTGTATGTCTTCAGAAAGCAATTAAAACTAGATGTCTACTTCTACTTCAACTCAAATGGTTATTACTTTTATAAAATTAGTTATTTAATAGAAATTTTAAATAAGATAGTGGCTTAGAGATCGAGGCACAGTGGCCCACAGTCTCATATTTTAAGAAATTATTTGGAATGCTCTAAGGCATCTTTTCCATTGTTCTGATGATCCATGGTATGTGTGCAAAAGAACTTTTGGAATAAGCACAAATCAAAGCAAACAGACACTGTTTTTCAGCCATCAGTTTAGCAAAATCACTCAAGTTTGAGGATATCTGGTGCTGGTGAGGTTTTGGGAAAACCAACACTCTTGCACTTTGCTGGTGTGATTATAAATTGCTGCCAATTTATTTATTTGTCTTTGGTAGACGGGCATATCTTTCATAAGTTTTAAGGCATATACCTTTGATCTAGGTGGATCACTGCTAGGACTTTACTGTAGGTGGTGTACTATTCATCAATTACAGTGTAACAAATCACCACACAACGTAGCAGCTTACTAACACAAGTACTTATTATCTCTCTCACACACACACACACAATCTGAGTTCAGGACCTGAGGACAGTTTCCTGGGTGGTTCTGGCTCATGGTCTTTGATGAGGTCCCTTTGATGAGGTCCAGCTGTCTGCAGGAGTGGCAGTCATCTCAAGGGCTGCCTGGGGCTGGAGAGTTCTTTTCCAGGTTTACTCTCACAGTTGTTAAATGACCTCAGTTCCTCACTCCATCACCCTACCCATAGGCTTCCTGACTGTCTTCAGAACATGGCTGTTGGCCTCACCCAGAGCATATGCCCCGAGAGAGTGAGCAAGCCAGGGCACACCCACAAGGAAGCCACACTCTCCTATAAACTAATCTTAGAAGTGGCATACCATCATTTCTGCCATGGACTCTCTGGGTGACATCCTGGCACAGTGTGGAATGGGACAACACAAGATGTAAAAACCAGGAGGCAGGGATTCTTGGGGGCTCTGTTGAAGGCTGCCAACCACATATGGCTACTTTAAAACACACCAAAACCTGAACTGTATCACCAACGTGAATGTCTGTTGCTGTGATAAATCAATCACAATACATCATACTGTGGCATGTGTTGCGACTGTTTAAAAAAAAGCAAGATCTATATGTGCAGATATGAAGAAAACTCTACAACAGACTGTTAAGGAGAGGAAGAATTATGGTAGAGAAAGTTGCAAGGATGATATGTTTTCTATAAAATTTTTAAAGTATTTATGTAATCTAGTGTAATATACTTGTTTTGTTCAAGAATGAAAAACTTATCAGTGATGACCTTTCGTCTTTTTCCATCCCTCCGTCTCCTTAATGAGTAATTTTTTTTACATTTAGTATTATGTAAAAAATGTCTGCACAAACACTCCCGTTGCCCCGCCCCGCCCGGGACCTCCGCCCTGCACGGCATGGATCTTTCTTTCCCAAGTCCCTGAGGACTGCAGGAGAAGCTGGGCTCTCACTGTCCTATCCTGGCCTCAGCTGGTCCTTCCCCTGGCCCATTTCCCTGTTGTGCTGTGCACTGAGTGAGTGACGCATGGAGGCTTCCTGCCTCAGCACCTTCAGCCAACTGAAGACAAGAATTTTTGTTTCAACAAGTTTTTCAAGTTCTAAGATGCCTGGTCTACCTGGAATCTCATGAATCATTAGATTTTTGTCTCCCTTAGGTTTCCTCTCAGCTCTGTGTCCTGTCTCAAGTTCCTTTATTCTGAAATAGGCTCTTGAGGCGCTCGGGGCCTGACTCTGCTGCCTTCTAGAAGCAGCATGCTTCTTTCTAGCCCTAGGGTGGAGAGTTGAAGGAAGATTCTGCTTTGAATTGTGAAGTTACGGAGTCTGTCTTTTATTCTGCCAACTTCGCTGCTTATTCCCTGTTGAATCCTCACCTACTCAGTGTAAGTAAACCTGTGGATACCTCCATCCTTCCTAAGTCTGGCTCTTTCTTTCATTATAGCATCTCCATGGCTCTCCTTTTTGTTAATTTATTCCACAAATATTCATCGAGCCCCTGCTCTATGCCAGACACTGTATTAGGGGCTGGAGGCCAAATCATGAGCAGAAATCCACACTGCCTGCCCTAACGGATCGGTCTGGTTGGAGAGACACATACTCTGATCAAGCAGACAAATCAAAAAGTCAGACTCTGATAGGTGCCATGAATGAGAGGTGCAGTTGCATATGTAAAGCAGGGAGACTTACAGAGCCTCCGATAGGATACACAATGCCTATGTGCAAATTAGGAAAAGCCTTCCCTTCTAGATGGATATATTAAAAAGCAGCCCCTTCAGGTATATGCAAACCTGTAGGTGCATAGTTTTGCAAGCTGATGGGACCTTTTCCTAACTCTCACAAAGACTTTCTTTCCAGGCCAGCAGGTACAGCCCAGTACCAGGGCATGTGATTGGACCAGTGGAGTGGCCTTCCCCTGCCTCCACCTTGACCAAAGTTCTTAATTTAGAGCACCATCTGCCCGACCAAACCCCCGGGCTCTGATTTTGAGGATCAGAGAAGGCCTGGTATAAAACCTGAAGGGTGGGTAGTGAAATGATAGAGGGGCGATGGAGAAGACCATCAGGAATCGTCCAGACAGAGAAAACTGCATGCTAAGGGTCCCAAAGTAGGAGGGAGAGAGCCTAGGATATTCAAGGCTCTGTGACTAGAGGAGTGTGAGGCAAGGGTAGGTTGAGATGAAGCCAGAGCAGCTGGAAGAGAACAGACCACACAGGGCAGAACCTCCTCAGACCAGTCAGTAGGGCCAGACTGAGGATGGCCTTGAATGCCAAGCTAAGGAATGTGAACTGGAGGACCGTTCTCTTACTTATATAGGATCTGAATTATTCTCCCTCCTGTTTTATCTTTAAGTATAATCGTTCTTTGCTTATTTAAGTTTGTGTTTATGATCCTACTTCCTTGATAGTTAAAGAACTCAAAAAACTGCAAAGTGCATGCGTGATCAAGGCAAGTTCTTGGACTTGCTGCCGGGAACATGTTTTTTGAGATCCACAAGGAGAAAATCTAGGAAATCGTAAGGAAGCTCTCTTCCCTTCCGCCATGATCAGCGTGTATGTGCACACAAACACATACACACACGCACACAACCACAGGAATATTCTCTCCCACACAGAAAGTCAAGAAAATAAAACCAAATGTATTGGCCTATTTTGTTTGGGCAACATTTCAGGTATTTAAAATCTAGCTAACATCTTAAGTTAATTTTAAAACTTGACAGGTTAAGTGAACATATTCCATCATTTATAAGACAGCAGTCCAAATGAATATGCTGTTCTCTCAGAAGGTGGTGTGGGGTGACTATCAGACCAGAACCTCAGTAAGGATTGGTTGACATTCCAAACACTCAAAAATGACGACCCGGGGTATCAGAATGTGCAGCCACAAGGCAAATGAGTCGTGTGATTGGAAACAGAAACCTGCCCCCTCCTCGCCTCTGCTGGAGGTTGCTACAGCCTTGTGAAGGCCCTTATTCTCTGTAGAGCCTCCCCTTCTTCCTCCTCTGCCTCCTCCAGGGTGTCTGTTTCCCAAAGACTGGCTGACGCCCCCTGGTGGTACCTAGGGCTGCATGCTCTGAGGAGAGAGGGTCAGGTACCAGGTACTGGGCAGGCAGTTTAATACAGGTGACTTTCAGAAATGTATTCATTCCCCTGTCCCACCTCCAGCAGGCACATAGATGCACACACACATGTACAAACCCACTAGTTAGGGAAAGAGGGCTAGTTAAATTGTCCCTGAAAGAAGAGGTAAGCCATCATCAACCTCTATGCCTGACCCAGCTCGGTGTGTTATGGGAACTTTGACTTACTCATTCATTTGACCCACACTAATCACAGATCAGTTATAGGAGCCTACATGGTGTGTACATGGAATCTGCTTTGAGTACTTAGTTCCTGAGGGGACTATGGACAGGATTCTATGAACCTGAGTAGGAAAAAAAAAGGACATCTTTATTTTCACTAACCTCTGACTAGAATGTAGGCTTCTGATTAGAACAGCTGTGTAGGGTGCCTTCCCTTGGATGAGGAAATCAGGCGCTGGGAAACAACACACTGGTTATGAATGTAGGCAGCAACCAGGAGCAATAGAGTACCTGGGACTCCTCAACATTAGAAAGCACAGATGTTTTCAAATTGCATTACAGATATTGTAGACATTGTTATCCACTAATGACGTGGAAATATGAATGCTTATTATTGCATCAAAAATACCACAGTTAACTGACCCACTGGTACATCCTAGTTAGTACATTAAAAATGAGCATGTACTGTGACCTCACGCATTTTTTCCTAAAAGTATTTTGATGACTCTGTTTCATTATGGTCTTTGTCCCTTGTAACTGTGTATACTTTAAGAATTTAAGAACACGATTCTGATACATAGACTCTCCAAGACTTCCAGAAGCACCCGTGGCACAAAAAAGGTTCAGAACCCCTGTTGTGGTGGAACGTTCTTGAGGTCCAGGTTCAAATCCTGCTCAGCCAGTTACCTAGCTGTGTAACCTTAGAGCAGCAACCTCTGAGCCTCAATTTCGTTATCTGCAAAATGGTTTACTGAGGTAAAGTAGATATAAATCTCAATTAAGGAAAGGACTTATTCTTTTCCTTCTACTTATACTAAATAGCACTAAGCCTGGTTCACAGTACTTTGGTTTTAAATTGGTAAAGTAGAATCACTAAGAAATTACTTAAAACCCTCCAGTCTGTTTCTTTGCATTTTGGTCTCACTGTTCACAGCAGTATTTTTAAATATAATAAATCTATATTTAAATATATGAGTTAACTATGTAAAGGGAGGGAAGTAAATATACACTAATATTTTTACCTTTGCAATTGTTGCATTTTAAATATTTTAGTCTCTACTCTCCTGTTAAGGAAACCCTGCATTCCTCACCTGTTCTCTGCCTGGGAGATACTATGTGGGCTTTTTTCTTTTTGTTTGATTGCTTTTGAGACATGTGAAAAATCAGGTGTTGAGCAACAGGGAAGATACTGCCAACCTGGCAGTTCTGGGACATTCCTGGCAGGTTTTTTTTCCCTTACTGATCATCACCTTTCTTTTTAATGAAAAATGTATCAGTGAAGTACCAAATTTTCCTATTTCTTTTTATGTGTTCATAAGGGCTCATTTTAGATAACTATGTATGTCACCAAAAAGACCTAATCATACAGAAACCTTTAGAAATATAGTTACAAGACAAGGTGTACTAGTTGGGAGATGTTAATGGGTGTTTTTCCTTAAGGTACCAGTAACTGTTGTATGTTGTGTAAAAACAGAATAGTATAAATAAATGTCTAAACTTTTTAAAGATGTAAATGTCAAGGAAAGCATATTGTGCTAGATCAGATTGTAAAACCTGATGATGTCTATTTTAAAAAACTTTCTGGAAGGAAAGAAAATTGATTTGTTTTAATTTTGTGGACTACCTAATTTCTTAACCCAATTAAAAAGGGGGCAGGCCAAATATAATGCTGCCTACAGCATATTTGCTGAATTTCTCTTAGCTTCCTTCCTAATTTAATCTGGCAGGGCTGATGACTAGGAACTGTAACAAAATATCTAATCATTCAAAATTCTTCTAGTTTTGTCAAGATGTCCTTACTGGCCATGGTTAAACTATAACTGGCTGTCGAGAACTTGAGGTGGTCCAGTTAATGGCATGATGAATTAAGAAAGATACCTATTTTTTAAATAGATTTTTTCCAGCTTTATTGAAGGGTAATTGACAAAATTTGTATATACTTAGGATGTGTGATTTAATGTGCAGATGCATTGTGAATTAATTACCACAATCAAGTTAATTAACACAAACATTATCTCACATCGTTACGTTTCTTGTGTATGTGGTGAGAACACTTCAGACCTACTGTCTCAACAAACCTGAAGTATACAAAACAGTATCTGTGGTCCATGCTGTACATTAGATCTCCAGAACTTACTCATCTTATAGCTAAGAGTTTGTACTCTTTGACCAAAATCTCCCCATTTGCCCTACCCACTAGTCCCACCAAAAATACATTCTTACAAGAAAATGGTTTTGGACAGAGTAGCTATGAAAAACTTTAAAAGAATAATAAAAAAGAACTTGCTGTCTCAAATATTAAAATATATAATACAGCTATAATAATTACAACACTGTGTTGTAGGCAAAGGAATCAATGGGACAGAATAAATAGCCCTAAAATACATACAAAAACACACACAGACACATACCACACAAGTTTATGATCACTGAAACATAGCAACCCCAATGGAGGATGAAGTGGATTATTCAGCAAACCACATACAAAAATAAACCGGAGAACTAGAGAATTAGGTGGGGGTTTTAAAAATATTTTTTCAAATCTAGGAGAAAAAAATAGATGCAATATTGGGATGGGGAAAGTTTTTGAAATAGAACAGTAGTGAAAGAAACAGCAAGGGAAATAATTATTTTATTTTGTCATATTTTATAAAGGTAGTTACAAGTGGGAGGAAACAACCAACTCAAAATACCCCCAAGTAAATGGAGGGTTTGCTGGAGAGGGACCTCGAATTAACCCAAGGTCAAGGACTGTGCTTGGCAGGGCCTTCCTGAGCCTAAGATAGACACGCAGCTCCAGATGCTGGAAGACCAGGAATCTGAGCGCTGGATCTGAGCTCAGGTACGCAGCCTGTGTCTACTTCTTTCTGCTTAGCTGGCCCAGCCTGGACCAGTCAGCCTTGGCTGGCAAGAAGACCCATCGCCTCCTCCAGGGGCAAATCCTCAGAAAAGGAAGCAAAGTGGACGGAAAGGTGCTCTGGGCAGGGCAGGGATGAATCATGTCTCATACATGCCGATTTGAAACCCCTTAGGTCAAAAACTCCAGTAAACATTTACAAGATAAATACCACCCAGGAAAAAAAAATAAGTGCAACAAATATTATAGAAAAAAGACTTGATATCTTTAACATGTAAATGTTTTTTTGTCGGACAATAAGGAGATACCTAATAATCCAGTTTTTTAAATGGGCAAAGGACATGAATAGACAGTTCGCAAAAAAAAAAAAAGAAAGAAAACTATACATGAAAGGCAGGAGAAGATTAACCTTATTTAGTAGCCCCCCACCCCAAAAAAAAGCAGATTAAAGAAAACAGTAAGGTATTTTTTTTAATCTAGGAAATTGACAACATATTTTGCACCATTTTTTGTGTTTTCAAAATGTTGGCAAAGATAGAGTGGGTCAGACACTCATATCCTGTTGAGGGTGTAAACATAACAACCTTTCTGGGTGGAAATATTTCAAACCATGAAAATGCTCATGATCAAATTGACCAAATCTTCTTCCAAGAAGACAGTAGTCAAAGATATGTACAAATATAGGTAGTACAGCATTATTTGTAATGGTGGAAGTCTGGAAATAACCTGAATCCCCAGTATTATCATACTGGTTGCTTAATTCTTATCCAAAAAAAAAAAATAGTGTAAACCATTAAAAATCATTTGTTCAAAGAATGTTTAATGACATAGTTCCAATTTTGTAGATAAACAGCAAAGAGAAAAGAGAAGCAAAGAAGAAATACTCCAAATTGTTAATGGCACTCAGTAGGATAACAAGTGATTTATTTTCTACAATGATAATACTAGTTTGGTTAATCAGAAAAACAGTAATGACATACTTGGTATTTATATCAGAGTAAACTAAACATTATTATTTGACCTAGAGAAGGGACATAATCTACTCAGGACATACCTGCCCTGACATATTTATGAAAAAGAATTAAAATAGAGAATCCATTTTTTCTGAAGGTCTTGGTCCATGCCTGGTACTCATAATAGGTGTTTAGTAAATGTCCATTGTCCATTCAAATCCCAAATTTCTACATGTACAGAGGGCCCTGAAGCCTGCTGAATGTATCTCCTTGTTTCTTAATGCAATCTGGGTGTGGCTTTGCACAGATAACCAGGATGAGAAGAGATACATTTTATTGTTTTAGGATAGGAAAAAACATTTAGCTGTAAATTCTATTAATAAATCCAAAAGAAACAAACTAATTCCTTTTTTTTTTTTTGAGAATGACTGGAGGATTTCCATTGATATTAATGATCCTAGGCCTCAGAAGTTATTCCAGAGGCTGTCTTTAAATAATTTTTATTTTTTAAAAATTGCTTAGAATTCACATAAATTACATCTTACATTTATTATTAAATTTTAAGAAGTCAGTGCTTACTTAGTATTTGCCCAACTGTGCAACACACTTTAAACGCACTATCTTATTTTTGCAATCCTGTGGTTACAGTTTTTATTCTCATTTTACAGAAATAGAAGTGTAAGTCCAGGGAGAGGGAATCTTTGGGCAAAATACCTCTAAAAACCAAAATCAGTCAAAGGGAGAAATAAAGTTTAAACCCGTTTATTGCTCACAAACTGCAGTCTCAGGCCATCTTTCTTCTCTGTTCAAGCAGCAACCACACCGGCCCTTCCCCTCACCTCTCAGGTACAGATAAGCCCTCTGTTGCCCAGGTAATTACCCATTGATATGGAAAAGCTTCAAAATCAAGTAATAAGTGATAGTTTGAACATATCTGTTATCCAGGCTATCATGCCTCATTCATTCATTCATTCATTCACTGAATAAAAAGCATTAATTCAAGGATGTCTGCATGTAACAAAGATTTGTAAACTTTATGGCCCACTTCCTTTGTACCATAATTTATAAAATAAAATATAAGTAAAATAAAACTTAGAAACAGTTCCTTAAAAACTTCTTGTAACTTAAATTGGTCTATAGAAGGATTCTTTTAATTTGATGGTTGGAAGATTCTTGAAAATGAAACAAAAACAAAAATTGAAGCATTTTTATTGTTTACTGTAAAGTTCAAAAGTGTATGTATGAATGTGCATGTTTGCATGTGTGTCTAACAAAAATATAAACATTTCCCCAATTCCAGAGACCTTGACCTCCCTGACTAGAGAGTGGTCTCCTCCGTGAGCCTCACTCTTCCTTATCCTGTTGTGTTTTCTTATTATTACTTATTTATGTTTGTTCATTTTTTTATTGCCCCTGGCCTTCACTAGAACGAAGGTTCTATCAGGGTATGGGTTTTCTGTCTTTTTTTTCCCCTGCTCAGCACCTAGAACAATGCCGGCATATGGGTATTCCTCAATTCCGTTTATGTGGAATAAATCTATGAACAAATGCATGAATCAATTTCTCTATCCCTATTTGCTATGTTGAGCAGACCTCCTCCTCTTCAATTTTTAGATCCCCAAGCTATTCCTGGGATTTCCAGGAAGTATCTGATGGGTGACTTTGAACAGTCCTGTGGCACACGTGCACACACACACACCTGCAGACACCTGTTACCTTCCATCCCAGGATTCTGCACCCAGAGCTCCCTTGTGCTCCCAAATTCTTCTCAGGTGCTAGTGAAACCTTTCCATTTTTACTCCTAGGTCAGGGTAGGGAGCTGGGGGGGAGAGTGTTGTGGGGTGGGGTGCAAGGATTGACTAAATTAGAAGTCCTGAGCAAGGCAAAATTCATCGCAGCTCCCCTCCAACGCAGGCATTCTTCTGATTTAGCTAACAAGCCTCTGGCAGGAAAAATAATTTCCCTGGAGGCAACTTGGTGTCTCAGGCAAATTGTCACTGTGTGGGACAGCCCACTGGCCCTCCGGCCATCTGGACACAATGGGCCGCAGAGGTGAACTCACTGCAGCCCCAGGCTAGGACAGCTGCTAAGGGGAGATAAAGCTTTGCTGCTTCCTTTCTGCTTTGTTTTGCACCTATTCTAGAAAGATACATAAAAAATACTATCCTAATTAGTAGTTGCTCCCCCTCCTCTCCTTCTCCCCTCCCACCAAGTGCACGCAGCACACGCACACCCCACAGACATGCACACTGATTGGCATTCACAGCGTTCACCCCAGTGCATTCTCACGGGATTTTGCTTAGCTCCTTAAAACAAACCAAGGCAGGTGAAAGTTGGATAAAGCCTTGGGGCACGTCAGCAGCAGTGGTAGGTCGAAGCTCCAACCTGAGAAAAGGAACCTGTGGTGCCCGTTGACATACAAGGTCTGGTACAGCGCATGCTCCATGCAGTTAACAAAGCGTCCCCCAGACCTGTTCTTGCTTCCTGTGCACGGAGTCACGGAGCTTCTGCTGGTAAAGGAGGCTTTGTTCTATGACAGTCGGCGCCTCCCATGGATCTGGGCAGAGGAGAGCTGCAAGGGGCCCGTGCCAAGCCAAAGAAAGGGAACTGGGGGACAGCCCCGTATGTATTTAACAGAGCAGGAAGGAAGGAACCCTCCTGACCATCAATCCCACTGTGACCCCTGCTTGTTATTCATTCAGGTTTGTGTACTGTATAGTGCAGTTCTTCTAACCGGGAAAGGCTGTTAGGTTTTATTCGGGAATAATTCAGTATGTTGGAGAGGAGGGAAGGGAGGGAACACAGAACCAGCTTCTGCAGGTGCGTAAAGGTGATGCCTGCCTAGTGACAGGACCCGGCAGCACCAGGCATAGGGGAAAACTGCCCATGCTTTGTAACACGATCCTTACTGTTAAGGAGGATGGCTATAATTTTAGAAAGGAAAACATAAATGGAAGACTGTCTTGGCTTAGAAAGTCCATTTTTATTTTTTTGTCCAGCTGAGTCATTCTGTGACAAAAGTGGCCCAGTCATTACAAACTTACTAACCTTTATGTAATTTCCCCTCTTAGGCTGTTTCTGAAAATGCTACTCTTCTTTTCCATCGGTTTTTATCTTGCTTCGGACAGTAAAGAGTTTCTCCTCAGTGGCAAACGTTGCATCAGCTTGTGAATTACAGCTGCTCTGTTTGCACTCGAGTGAGCTGCGCGCTCCGGCCCCCTTGACACCATCGGTGGGAATCCACCACGTGCCTTAGCCTCCCGACTCTCACGGGTGTCGGTGTGGGGGTCGTGAGCAGATCCATTATCGTTCTTAGAATTTGGAGTTAGCCTGAGACGCCCAGAAAACATCATTCCTTTCGAGTTTTAATTTCCACTTTGGAAATAACGTAGATTGATTTTGGTGCTCTTTGATGACATAGTAGTTTGCCTTTTTAAGTAATTTCATTTTCACTTCAAAAATGACCACCTATAGCTTGGAGGCACTGCCACCGAATGCAGCTGATGGAATCTTGCATCCTAGATAACACCACCATAATTTGGCCCAGGTATTCAGATGTGACGTGGGGTGTTCTGGTGGAATTCCACCAGGGTGCCCTTGTCCTAAAAGGATGTTGGGCTAACCCTGTGTTTTTATGAATTCGGACACAAAATGTAGCACATCCTGCTTTAACCCACTTAGGATTGGAAATGCTAAGTGCAAAGGGCTGCTGGCTCCAGTGACCAGGGCCAGCTCTCTAAGGACCAGTTCTAGCCCATTTCCTGTCTCCCCTTCCTCCCCACTTCCCACTAATTCATTAGCAGCCCTGGCCGGGGAAGCTTAGCTTATTCTTTTCACCTCAGCTTTCTGTGTTCCCCTTTAGCTATCTCTTCACATTTCCCCAAGCACTCACCAATAACAAGCTATTAACATTTGTGGCACAGAACACACAGTCTTTAATGTCCATTAATAAATTACCCTTATGATTCCTAGGGCCCCAATTTGTGTGAAGACGGCTAATTTCACTCAGGCTCTCAGAATATTTGACCTTGGCAAGGTGACAAATTGCACATTTTTTCTTTTATTTCCCAGGGTGGTTGCTAGGACTTATTTTAGACACCCATTTTTGTATGCCAGGAATTCCAATGCCAACATAAGTATAAACCATTAGGTAGTGAACAAAAGCATCTAGTAATCTTTAGCTGGAAGAAGGTTGGAGGCCAAGTGCAAACATCTACCCACTGCCAAGACCCTTCTCCAGCACCCCCAACACAGGTCCGTTGGCCGCTGACTGCCACCCCTGGTAAGAGGAGGCAATTGGGGGGTCGCCAGACTGCCTGCTCTGGTCGTTGGGCACCTGGAGTGGATGTTCTGTGTAAGCTGGGGTCAGGTATTCAGGCTCTCTTCCTCCATCTGAAATGGTGACTGTAATTATAGTACTTCCTCATAGAATTGTGGTGTGTTAAATCAGTTATTACACATAAAACCTTTGGACAAGTGCCTGGCAAGAGCTAAGTGCCCAGTCATGGCTAGTTGGTGAGGCCGCCTGTGTCCGGGGAATCGTGGAGTAGGAGAGGAGAGGTGTGTCAGGATGAGTGGGTAGACTTCAGACTCTGCCCATAGCTAGCCCCGTGAACATGAAAATTACATTGCTTAATGTTTTCTGAGCTTGAATTTCCTTATCTATAACATGTGGAGAGGGAGCCCCCAGTGTGTACTTGCTGTACCCGGCAGTTAGTTAAATGCCAAGTGATTTAAAGGGTTAGTGAGGAGTCATATAAGGTGCTGCATGAAGAGTAGACGTGGATTCAACAGTCATGACTAGTCACAATTTTTGCTTAGTTGAAGAAGCAAAAAAAAAAAGTTATGTTTGCTTTGTCTTAAGAAACAAGTCAGCACTATGTCTGTCACATTACTAAATATTATACTTAATAGATGTTGGATTATTCTACTCAAAGGAGAGTAAGAGATGAAATTGCAGAGTAATTCATATTTGGAGCTTCTAAGAACCAGAGAAAGGACACGAGATTTTTGCAAGCCTTTCACATTAATCTACTAACGTGTAAGATTCTCTGATGTGTATAAACTCAGAATTTCTAGTCATGTTTCTCTTTGATAGCAAAACTTCTTTGGTTCACATGAACCAAAATGAAAGGCAGATCAGAATATTTTTAAGGAAATTCAGACTTTTTCCTTTCAATTACACAGTAACCCCTCTTCATAATTAAGCTGGAAGAGTCATTATTAGATGTCTTACACAGGTACAGGATTATCTAGCTGAGGAACCAGCCTCTTGCCCACTATCAACTCCACACACCCAGAAGACCAGCAAGTCCTGAGCCCCCAGGAGCAGGCTCCCTGTTACATTGCAAATGATCCCTGGCTCCCCACCTCTGTAAGGAGCCACTCCCTGGCAAAAATGCCCCTATGAAATTAATGATTGATTCTTTGATCCTACATTAGTGAGATGGTGACTAAAAGGCAGCTCTTAAATTGCCTGTTTTAATGATTAGATAGGAATTATTTTTAATTAGTGCTTCAGTTGTCTGTATGTAAACGATGCTCTCTGATGTGCTTAAGGGCCTTTTGAAAACAGTTTACTTTCCTAACTCTGTTAAGCATTACCTAAATGCTCTCATTTGCAGTGCTATTTGTTTTCTCTATGAGAAATCTTTTGCAATGGAGAGATCATTTCCAGCCTTTGTGGACCAATCCCGTTTTAGTGGAGGCCCTCTCGACAAGGGCATTGGCCATATTTGGAATGAACTGCAGGGCAGTGGGTTTGCCCTGCCCAAGGGGGGTCTCCCAGGGCCTGGGCAAGAAGGCATTTTCACGTATTTCAGAGCTGGCTCCCTCACCCAGCCCTCTGCCCACCCCCAAACACAGGAGTGTGCCCCCTAGTTTCCAGGGCTGCAGGGGTGGGCATGGGGAGTGGTGAGGGTGCCTGCTAACCTTGCCAAACCATGCTGAGGAGGCTACAGGCCCTGGACCTGGGGTAATCAGCCAGGTGTCACTTGAAGACAGCATACATCCTGGGACAAGATGAAGCCAAAATTTGGCATTTGGGGATCAATAGATGTGAGTTTGTTAAAGGACAGAATTAGATCACTTGCCTCAGTCCCACACCACACTCAACGTGTTTTCTCTCCTAAATCAACGTGTTTTCTCTCGTAAATCCTTGAACTTGCTCCCTGAAGAGTAACTTTGGTTCCAAAAGTCTGACTTCATCTATTGAATAGATAATATTTTTAGGATTTCTTTACATCTGATACTTTGGGGTTTTTTTCTCCTTTGTTTCTTTTTTTAAACAATCATCTAAGAATCCTTCTTCACCCACCAAGGCTTTCAGGATTTTCTTTTTTTAGTCTATATTCCAGAATAGTAGTTTTTCAGAGTTGCCAACTGAAAAATGACCTATCTGTATGTATGCTGCAGAAAGCTATTTCCAAGCACAAACTGAATGGTTTTAGAAACCTCGTGCACAGAGTTTCCCGTGTGGTTTCGTGTGGAGCAGGGAACACCATATTGCTTCCGTACTCCAAAAGCTGTCAAATCTTCTAATCATAAGCAATAATTATTGTGGACTTGAGAACTGAGAGGGAAAAAAAAATGTCTGACTTACTCATTTTCAAGAGGGTAAATGGTTCTTTTAACAAAATGGTGTTAGGCTGTTCACCTGTGCCTTTGCCCATAGTTACAACACAATAGTTCTCCCTGAACTGTAGGATGCGCCCGTAAACTTGGATCACCTCCATAGAATTAGCTCCCATTTCTGTCTACAATTTATCTATCAAGTGTTCACTGAATTCCTTTTGCCTTTAGCAGTGACATAAAATGTCAGAGCAACATGTACCAGGCCTTGCCTCCTGCTTCGCGCCAGTCACTCCATGTGGGAGAAACCATGTATGAAGCAGTGAGGGAACATCAAGGGAACATAGCGGTATCTTGGTAAATTGCATTCATCACACTGTGACTTTGAGAGTACGCAAATGACTCTTCGTTTCCTTTTAAGGAGGAAGTTTTAAAGTGTTGCAAACTGGGAAGTGCTGGAATTAATAGGTAACCTTTATGTATTCAAAAAAAGTAAACATCTACTAAAATTAATTTGTGTCTAGAATGAGGTACAACTCTAGAACACAATTATTTAGAATTCTAGATAATTTTTTAGATCACTAGTGAAAATTCAGAGAAAGATACACAGGGGTTTATTTCCTAATTGTATGGCCTTTGGGAGTGGCCTCTGCATGTTGTTTGGCCTTGTATGTGTTTAACCATGTCACATTTTCTATTTTAGACTGTACTTTTGTGGCCAAAATTTTATCAGTTCACTGAAAGCCCTGCTTTCCTTTCTTACCTTTCAAATCCTATGCATTTCCTGCATCATGATTTATTAACAAGTACTTAGGTAATTTAGTTTAATTGTAGAGCAAGGGAATTAGAACTAAGATTTCGTGATTGCTAATGCTTCGTTTCCATTAATTTGATTTTGTGCTTCCTTTGGCTCACAGATTCTATTAAGTACACTGAGATACAAGTCTTTACACCATCAATAATGCTGTGGAGACAGTGCCACCTTCTTTGGGT
Organism: Manis javanica; assembly: GCF_040802235.1. NCBI lineage: Eukaryota > Metazoa > Chordata > Mammalia > Pholidota > Manidae > Manis > Manis javanica. The sequence goes on from NC_133166.1 coordinate 92,294,908, forward strand.
TTAACACCTACATTTCATTAGCTTTTAATTGAGTTCTTGGACATGCAAGTAAAAAAAGAAAATAATGGGTCATTAATGCTTCCGCGTGAGTAAAAACTAACTGTACATACAACAATCATATCTTACTTTAAAATTTTTTCTGCAGTAAAATATTGTGTTAGTTAACAGCAGACTGAGGTTGAACAGACTTTAATTAAAAATTACAAGCTCACCCTAGCCCATAGCACTAGCGCATGTTAATCTAAGAATGCCAAATGGTCAAAACCCTTAAAATTGTTCAACAGCACCCCCTCGCATACATAATTTTAGGCTGTCAGAGTAGAAAGCAAGTTCTAAAAGTGTATTTTTTACATGTCTAATTATGTTGGCACACTCTTCACATTATTCCTAAATTAAGTGTCAGAAGGTAACTATAATATACAGAGGATAGCATAATCTAGTAATTTCTTGTGCAAATATCTTCAAAATGATTCTGCTTTAACTCTGGCTGTCTTCTATTCCTTGTCTCTGCTTCAGTTGGCTGATTTAAGGAGATTGTGTTTTCTTTTGGAGTAAATTATCTAGGAAAGAGAAAAAGCATACCTGGGGGAGGTTCCTAAAGTAGACTGTGTAAATCCACAAGGTAGACCTAGTATATTTAACTGTGTTCAACGAGTGTTAAGAACACAGCCTCTGGAGCCAGGTTCTCTGAGCTTTGTGAAGACCCCTTAACCACGTTGTGACTTAGTTTCCTCCTCTGTAAAATGGGTTAATAGTAATAGAACGTGTCTCATGAGCTGTTGCAGTCAATATGCAGAAAGCACTTCAGAAGCCTGGCACATAGTGAATGCTCAATAACGATCGGCCGTTGTTATCATTATTTTCCTGTAGTTGTTTGGAAGTGGTCATGATCAGCAGCTTGGGCTCTGACATAAGAAAGACCTTGGTTCAAACCTTCTGAGAGATCTTGGCCAAGTTGCTGAAACTCGGTCTCCTCACCTCTAGATAAGGAGAGCAACCACTACTGCATATGGTTGTAGAATTAGACACTGTGTGCATAGTGCCTAGATGAGACTAAGTAAAACAGGTAGAACATAGCTGTCACCCTTTATTTCCTTGTGAAATCCCAATAAAACAACAGGTAAAGGACTCTACAGAATCATAATTATCCTCAGTAAGTAAGAGAACAGAAGACAACAATATCAACCTTCTGAAGATGGAAAGCAGAGTGGAAACTGACAGCAAACTCAAGAAAGCCAGTTAACACTCCAGCATGAAGAAAGGTTCAGGAATTGCCCCTCTGGAGATAGAGATGAAATAAGTCTAAAAGCAAGATGATTCATTGAAAGTTGGTATAAAAAGCAGCTCCAGGTCCCCTTCTTCATTCCTTGCAGACAGGCATTACTAAGGGCGAGGATACCAAACAAATCAGGGTCAAAGATCAAATGCCAGGATCCCTGGTTGCCTTCTCCTGTCTGGCTCCCAGTATGTTGGTAAGGAGGTTTAGACTCTCCAAGACGAGATGAAATGCACCTTCTCTGGGATCTCTACCAGCTCGAGTAAATAGACCTGAGTGCATAGCCCTTGGAGGTTTTGTCATTGTCAAGCCCTGAAGCCCACAGTCCACATGCCAGCCTGCGAGCAGAGAGCTTCCAGTCAACTTGCAGTCTGATGACAGAGAGGACAGAGAGCCAGGGATCCCCGACCAAGGTCTCCTGAAGGTAGATCATGGTGGTGTGTATAAGCTGCCATGTTATCTGATCGTGCTGCATAGGCCTCCTGATAGGTTTGTTTGTGCTTTAGGATTTATTTGATGCTTCTCTCCTAGAATGTTCCAAACACACTGCTGGATTTCTCCTCTGGTATACCTAGCACGTAGCTAGCACTCTGTAAATGTCAGCTGCTGTCATTACTCACTCAGTCATCACAGGACAGAGAAAGTCACCTTCTGTGTGTTTCACCTACTACTTACAGGGTACACGGTCTAGAATTGAGAAGTGAGTTTAAACATTCAGCTGCTTTTATAACTCTGCCACCTGTGGAAGTTCACAGAGAGAGGAAGAGGCCCTGGATTAAAGAACAGGCTTTGAATTCTACCACTAGTAAGGCCTTCAAACCCTTTAATCCCTCTGGATAGTACTTACCATCAATATAAAAGGAAGGGGATAGACTGGACCATCTTTCAGGGTGCCTTCCTTGCTCCCAAATACCCCATGATATCCAGACAAAAGGTGTTTCAGGACAAGTCTCTGCCTTTGACCTTATTATTTTTCAGAAGTGTATATACATAATAAACTTAATAGTAGTAATAAATAACAGTAATACATCATGAAGATAAATAATAATATCTAAAATTCTTGAATATCCACCGTCTTCCAGATACTTGCATTATCTTAGTCTCATGTAGTGGGATACTAATGCTTTATAAGGAGATCCTCTCATCCCCGTTTTGCAGAGAAAGTAACTGAGGCTCTGAGAACTTAAGTTACATGCAAAATTTACAGACAGTAAGTGACAGAGTTTGGTTTGCTAAATCTGGCCACCTCCAGAGAGCTGGTTCCCTAGACCACACCGTGTACCTCTTTTCTGAACTCTGTTAGATAGTTCCCCAGAAAGATCAGTACATTCATTCTCGTTCCTCAGCTGCTTTTGGTTTTTAGTCTGGCTTCATTGCCTGTCCCTGGAAGATTGTATTTTTCCCCTGTAAAGTGGATTGGAGTCATAAAAGAACCAAGACCCATATTCCTCTCCAAAGTTACTTTGCTCTGAGTTCTCAAAGACCCAAAGTATTTAAAAGGTTCTGCATGTGTGAAATTATACATTGTTAAAATTCCTGCATATCTAAGCCTTTATAAGATGTGTAGTTTTAACCAATGCAGCCGAACCTGCAGATGACTGTTGGTGAATGGATTGTGTGACATACCAACTGTTCTTTTAGTTTGCAGACTACGTAAGTTTACCAGTAAATATTTTAATGGATCTTTGTACATAAATCTGTTTTCTATTTAATGTTGATTTTGAAATAAGGAGAGGACATAAATAAAACAGATTTGATGAAGCAAACAAGGGTATCTTTTAAAAGAAGCTTGGGGGTAGCTAGAGGTAAGATCTGCTTTTTAACCTTTGCTATGCAATTTTAAAAATCGGGTAAAGTATATATAACATAAAACTTACCGTTTAACCATTTTTAAGTGGTCAGTTTATCAGCATTAAATACATTCACCACCATCCATCTCTAAAACTTTTCTCATCTTGTAAACCTGAAACTGTATCCATTCAGGCTAACTCCCCATCCTCCCCTCCCCCAGCTCCTGGCAGTGACATTCTACCTTCTCTCTCCATGAATTTGCCTTCTCTTGGTTGCTGTGCATTTTATAGAAGGTCTTACATGACATGATCAGTATTATAATTAAGACAGTAACTGTTGACATGTATGAATTACTGTTATTACCCACAACGTTTATGGTGAGAATATTTCAAAGATATTTAAATTGAAATGGCATATGTTAAGCTCTTTTATTTTTTTATTATTTTTTATATTGAGGAACATAAAATAAAATGCACACATCTTAGTGCACAGTTTGATGAATTTTGACATGTGGATACGCTCATGTAACCATTGCCCTGATCAGTATATCAAACATTCTTACTAATTTTCTCTTCCCTCCGTCAATTTCCTATTTCACCCATCCCCCTACCCCCTTTACTTTCTTTGAAATAAGTAAAAACCAATTGTTTTTTTTTTAAATCATGAGGTTCTTATAACTCAGCTTCTTAAAAGTGATGGTGCCCTGTGCTTGGACAGGTGTCATTCCCTGCTGCTCTCTGCCATTGGCACCCCCGTGGCAGAAAAATCTTCACATTTTCTTAGCACAATTTTAGTAAAGCTTGCTATAAAAGCACCATTCCTTCTGCCCTTTGGTCCCGGCACTCCCATGCCCCAGCTCCAAAATTCATTCCTAAATCCTCCTCCCTTTCATTGCCCGGCTTCTTATTCTTGAGTGGGATTAGCGTTAAGCAACAGTGTAACACACAAGAAAAGGACGACCAATGTTCATTCATTCTTTCCCAAACCAGCCTTTATTGAGTGCCTACCACTGGCTCCCGCTGCATACAGAGAGAGGTAAGACACTATCACTGTCACTAAGGGGTTTGCAGTCTGTTACGCTGAAGCATTTACAACAACCTGTAGTAAGAAGAGAGATGTGGGAACAGACAAGCCAAGGCGCCCTGACAGTAGCTGTGCCCAGAACAGGAAGGAGAGAGAGGTTCTGCCCCGGAGCGGAAGGTGCCATGGTGGAGTTCGCTTTTGCCTTTCTTCAAAGGCGGGTGCGGGGTACCGTGCTGCCTCGCTTTGCCCCTGTGGCTCCCAGTCGCGGCCTCTGGATGCCTTTGGCGTGGTCTCGGTGATCCACAAGTGTGGAGCTGGAGGTGGCTCATCAGTTTGGATGGAAGCAGCAGGTCCCGTGGCACTTTGTCTCTTATTTCCACCCTCAGTGATTATTCAGTGACAGTGGGGAATATTCTAGAGCAGGGCTGATAAAGCCCTGTTGTACATGCATTAGCTAAATTCTGTTACTTGCCTCACACTTTTTTGCGGGCTGACCTTTTCTTTGGAAGGTTAAACAAAGAAACAGTAATTCATTCCCAGATTACAGTGTTCTTTCAAAGAAGATTCCTAAACAGACACCTGATGATTTGGAGGAGAAAAAATAGAGCTTTCAATGAAACATAATTACAGAAACTGCTCGTGGCCAGGTGGTGCTTTTGGGGAGATTGGGACACCCTGTGAAAAGCAGTGAGCTAGGGCTGGGGAAGGATCCTGCCGTCCCTGCAGGAGGGGATTGCTGTGCCTCGGGAAGGACCACGTGTGGCCGTGTGCTTTAGGACCTGACCCCCAGGAAGCCAAGAACTGTAGCCCCCTTAACCCAGCCTTTACAAGCGGCATGATAACACTCCAATCGATCCAAATCCTTCCACTTGATTGTAATTCCCTGTTGACCACAAAGGGTATTTATTTGAGGAAAAAGCTGTCAATTATGTAAAACCCCCTGAAGCCTGATCATAATACATGCTTGCTGTCTCAAGCATAAAACCCGGACTCAGGTAGAGTTGGCAAAGAAAGTAAAATCGCATGTGTATATGTATGATCACACACACACACACACACACACACACACACACACACACTGGGCTGGTAAACCAGCTTTCTGGGGGGAAAAAATGTCCTGATTCATACTGTTCACCAATTTCTATAATGTAAATACTCCCACAAAGGCTGATTTCAAAGTACCAGCAGTTGGCTTACAAAATTCTGAATATTTAGCAATTGCTATCCATATACATGCCAGCTGCAGTGTACCACCAGACATATGTGTTATTTGGCCAGCACCTTTTTAAACAATTTAAATTTGAGTGGTTGCTAGAGGTGGAGGGTGAGGAAAATGGATGAAGGGGGTCAAAAGGTACAAACTTCCAGTTATAAAATAAGTCATGGAATATAATGTACAGCATGGTGACTGTAGTTAGTAATACTGTATTACATATTTGAAAGTTGCTAAGAGAGTAGATCTTAAAAGTTCTCACCCCAAGGAAAAATGTGTTTTAACTACGTATGGTGATAGATATTAATAGACTTCTGGTGGTGATTATTCCACAGTATATACAAATATCCAAACATTGTGTTGTACAACTGAAACTAATAATGTTATATGTCAATTATATCTCAATAAAAAATATATTAATTTGAATGCCTTTGGAGAACCACTCCCTGATGACTGTTCTGACCAGCTGTCCCTGGTTCTTCTACCCAGGCTGTTCACTCCCGGGATTTCATCTATGCACGTGCCTTGCCTGGCCTTGACTTACTTTGGGCTTGGAGGTGCTAATGCTCTTTTTCAGCAGTGGCCCTGGGGCGATTTCCAGGGCTCTTGCCTGTGTCTTTAAAACCGTGTGCTCCTTCCAGGTATCTGGACTAATTTTTAGTATTAAAAGTTTGAAGGAGGAATCAGAAAATTGCATCCATTACTCTTAACTCTCACCATCTTTATAAAGTTTTGAATTTTTAAGAATGCAAAATATATTTATTGAAAGAGATGCCCATGCAGAGTTCCTATCCCCTCTTGTCCAATAACTCTCTGACCCTGGGCAACTTATAAAATATTTGAGAACCTCTGTTCCCTTAATGTTCTCTGTGAATGATTGCTTCATACAGTTGTGAGGATCAAATGATAAAAGCTAACAATAACAGCAGCAATAATAATAACTGCTGACATCTCTTGGGCTCTTAGCACCTGGCAGAGCTAAGAACTCCATGGTTGGGGTTTCTCCTATACTAAAATGTAGTTAGTGCCCACAGACCCTGGGATGGTGTCCACACCTGAGAGGGGTATCATCAATGATAGCTTTTATTTTTATCGTTGTTACTATTTCTGCAAATATAAGAGACCATAACTGATAAAGAATCAAAAGCTATGTTTCTCCATTATCAGACCGTCACAGGATCATCAATTAAATACAGGCATATGGCCTCATGTAAGAAACAGGGTAAGCATAATTATATCTGTATTCTAGGAGTTTACTTTCGATAACAGTAATACTTTGAGAAGGATGGTGGGGGGAGAGGGAGAGAGAAACGTACAAGCCCGCAAATGTATCAGCATCCATGCACGTTGTTCAGTTTTGGTGTGATGTCCTCAGCATGTTTTCTATTCAAACAATAGATGTAACGCTCACCTGTGTGAGATTTCATTTAAGTCTCTAATGTTTCTAATAAGTTTTATCAGGAAACCTTGGATTTTGGTAAAAGATAACCTTTAAATCATCTCCTTGTGGTAAGAGTTTCCACTATGTTATGGTGTGTGCCAGAATACAAGCAGGGCTGAAAAAAACACTAACCTTCAGAAAAGTGGATGCCTCCTTGTATTTGAGTAACATGGTACAGGGCTCTCATCATTTTAAACATAAAGTTTAGGGGAAACATATTGGCCTCAAATACTGTTCTCACAGAGATGTTCTGACAGAATCAGTTTTATTTCTAAATGAGAAAAAAAAACTTCTAATTTAGTCATCATGTCACTATGTTACCATAAACAACCTTTTGACAGTCACTTTGAAAGAACGATACAGTAAGTGGTGAGCAGAGTGAAAATCACCATTACCAAATGGGTGTTTATGGCTTGGAATTAAATTTCCAAGACAGTAACATGCAAAAATTCAAACTGCATTTCATTTCAACAAATCAGAAGTGAAGATGTTATGCCTTGGAAATAGGAGAAGACTCAAAATGTTAGTGACTCTGATTGAGAAAACACTGGTGTCAGATGCACCCGAAAAGTTTTGGTTCATGAGATGTAAATGTGGAAAAAGCAATATTTCTAAATCAATACGACTTTCTACACAATATGTGATTTTAAATATATATGTAGCTGAATTCATACACTCTATGTTTTAAGGAGTCACCGAAGGCTTCCACCACATCCCCAGGGGATTATATGTGCCAGCTTGCCAAGACACACATCTGAGGGTCAGCTCTCTGGGGCAGTGAGGGTCACCTTTGGTGAGGCCTATATGGTTCATGAAAGCTCTTATGCATGTACTTCTGCATAGTTTCTCTCATTGACAGTTCCACCTTTTTTTCCCCTTTTACTCAGCTAGGAAAATATTTTCACTTAAGTTGAGAGCAAAGAACAAGGGAACAAGTAGAGTGGCTCCTGAGATGCCCTTGCCCGGGAGGATTTAAGGAGAGAAGAACGCGAACGTGAGGTCAGGCATTCAGACACTATTTTCCACGAGGTGGGCTTGCAAACGAAGGCCTGCTGTCCCATCCCATAGCCCCTAATTGGCCAGTTTCCTTATAAAAGGACCTCAGGGAGATGAGAGATTGACAGTGGCAGGGGACGCAGATCATTGGCTCGTAACTTTTCTCCCCAGTTTGGTGTCAGGCTGCCCAAGGGCGCCCAGTCCCATGATTGTCCCATGTCAACAGTCAGTGCTCAGCTCAGAGTCATAAGGGAATGTACAGCACATTTGGGCACAAATGTGGAGAAAGATCAGTATTGGGAGCTTTCCTAGAAAGCTTCTAAAAGACTGAGAAGATAAGCAATAAAAATAGTCATGGTCAACACCCTTTTATTGCATTTCAGGATCAGGTCTGTTTGCAAAGTTTAGAATGAAGGTATTTCTAGCAACACATTTCTCCAAAAGGAGAAAAAAAAAAAAAAGAATGGTGCTTACTCTTTATTGCCTATATACTGTATTTCAATTTTAAAGAGCTTTTTCAACCCAAATGCTAGCTACAACGAACCAGTCTTTTCCTGGCCTTGGGCTAAAAGCACATCAATAATGGAACAACGCCAGATGTGATTATTGACTGTCAAAATGTTGTACAGAAACCTAGTGACTGACTCCACATTGTAAAATAGTCATACCATGACGGAATTGGCGCTTGTACTAGCTGGGAAGCCTGGGGGCACTATTAAACCATTGACTTCCCCTCATTTACTCTGACTTCTGATGGGCGAGGTTGCAGAAGACTATGGAAAAGAGTGTATAGGTAGGGAGCTAAATTTAGAATTTGCCAGGACTAATCATAGAAGTAATGGAAGAAAGAATAAATGAAAGAAGAAATCATCAACTTGAAACTCTTATAGGTAAAAACATAGATTTTTTTTAAAAACACACTTTTGAAAGATCATGATACATTTAACAGAGAATTTACATGTTTTATAATTAATAGAAAGTAATAGAAAAAAAACATTTTGTGCACAGAGTTCATAGACAGAAGAATAAAAACATGTTCACTATTGCTTCTCTGACCCTGATGAAACAAAAGCCCCTCTTACCCTTTGGGTCACAAAGTTGGGGTTGCCACAGTGTCATGAAAAAATTAAACTAAAGTAACAAGCAAAAATGAGAGCCAGGGAGTAAAACGACATTGCTGACCACCTAGATCCAGTTGGACCTGAGATGAGATCCACTCGTAAGAGGTAAACCAATAAATTCCAGGCCTTTAGACAGGTGTTCTCTATCCACAGTTCTTTTTGGCCGTCCCACCAGCGCATTATACGGGTCTCACCCAGATCATCAGAATAAGCTCTCCAGGTCAAGATATTTAATGTTAGTTACATCTGCAAAGTCACATGTAAGGTGACCTAGTCACAGGTTCTGGGGGATTAGGATGTGGACATCTTGCGGGGCAGGAGCGGTCATTATTCGTAATATCACATCTGCAAAACCCAGCCCCTCGGGCCAAACGAGAATCAGAACCAGATCCATGGATCACAGTGAAAAGTCATACAGGGACAGAAACATGGATTAAAAGTACTAGTGGAAAACTGTAACAACCCATTCTTCACTAAGTCGTTGTTTGGTGAACGGTGGCTGGACCTGGCTCTCACTTGCCTTGCTCCTACGTGAATATTGGTTGGGCTCCACATGATTAAGTAAAGGATATTGTCTCAAAAATAATTACAATACTTGCCCCTGTACATTCAGTTGACCTCACATCTTATCCATGCCTATACTTATGTAAGTACATATGTAAATGACATATTTTTATATGTTTATGCTATTGATTATATGATATGTATTTATTTGTGTTTATTTATGTACATGCTGTCATTTAGCGTTTGGATTTTTTCCTAACATTTGCAGTTGTGCCACAAGGGCAGGGACCTCATTTGTCCTTTCCTTGTTTCCCACAAAGAAAAGCAAGGTGCCTAGCACGTAGTGGGCTGTGAGTATTTTTTGTGACAGCTCTCAAGTCCATTCCCTCACCTCTATTCTTAAGGCATCAAACTGTCTTACCATTCATTGGGCGCTTCCTGGACAACAGGCACCTCAGTGACTAGGTACTGCTTCTCTCGCCGTTTCACCATGGAGCGGACTGAAGCATGGAGGACGTGATCTGCCAAAGCCACACAAGTAGACCGCAGAGAGGCAGTGTACCCCAGAGCCCATGCTCTGGCTGTCTCCTGTGCTGTGGCCCTTGTTTCGTGACTTTTTATAGGATCTCGTCTGATTTACTGGCACAGCTTCCTGACTGGCTCCTTGCTTCCATTTCTGACACACAAGTCTGACATTTTGCCAGAAGCTTTATAAACTCCTTTAGTGGTTCCCCTTCTTTCAAAGGAAAATCCAAGTGCCCAAGCCCTCCATGGCCCAGCTCCTGCCCGTCCCGCCGACCACCTCATCTCTCCTATACTCTCCTGGCACCCCATGCTCTCTCCGGCCCTCCCAGGCTCTGTCTGGTTCTCAGCCATACCATGTTCTCTTCTTCCCCTGCCCGGGCATACACCCTTCCTCATAAGACTCATCCCTTTCTGGTTCCCTCTCCAAGAAGCTTTTCCCACCTCCTCCTCTGAGTTAAGTGTCATTGCAGGTGCTTTCACAACACAAACATCTATAATTTTCAAACATCTGGCCATTTCTTTGTTCTCAGTGGGTGAGGATCATATCTGTGATTCCCTAGCTCAGTTTAGCACATAAGTACCATTAAACAATGATTTAGTAAAGAATGGGTCATTATAGTTTTCCACTAGTACTTTTAATCCATGTTTCTGTCCTGTATGACTTTTCATTGTGATCCATGGATCTGGTTTTGATGATCTTTTGACCCGAGGGGACTGGGTTTGGCAGATATGATATTAAGAATAATGACTGCTCCTGCCCCCCAAGATGCTCACATCCTAATCCCCCAGAACCTGTGACTGTGCTACCTTACGTGGGACTTGGCAGATGTCATTACATTAAAGATCTTGGCCTGGGGAGTTTATCTTGGATTATTCACTGGGCCCAATACAATGACAAGGATTATTTAAGCAATGCAGAAGGATCAGAGTTAGAGAGAGAAGATGGCAGAGGATATGGTCATGAAAGGCACCACTGGTGAGGGTTCAGAAGGAAATGAGAAACATGTTATTTGAAACTGGAGGAAAGGTGACCCTTATCATGTAGTGGCAAAAAGCTTAGTTGAATTGTGTCCTACAGCAATGTGGGAAGCAGAACTTTAAACAGTGAACTTGAATATTTAGCTGAGAAGATTTCTAAGTAGAGTATTGAAGTTATAGCCTAGTTTCTTCTTGCTGCTTATAATAAATGTGAGAGGAAAGAGTTTACTTGAGAGAATTGCTCATCAAAAGAAACCAAGACTTGATTTGGGTACTTCTCACCTATCCAGATTGCAAAAAACTTTGATTTAAGTTCTGAGTATTAAATCACAGAGATGGCTCTTTCCATAAATTAGGCATGTCGTTAAGGCATGAATTACCTCAACCATCTCAGCAGGAGCCAGGAATAGAGATGGGATTTCCCAGGCATTATCTGTGGAGAAGCCTGCTGTGTAATGAAGTAATTCCCCATGACATACACAAGAGACCCACAGAGTTCTTAAGGATGTTATACCAGCAAAATACTGCCACTTTGAACTGAAGGGGACAGAGAGAGGGTGAAAGGAAAGAAATATGTCTCACTCCCAAAATCCTGTGAACAGGAAACAAGCTGATAATACAGCTCAGCTGCAAACATATGTTACACTTCCAGAAAAAGGAAGAATGACTGCAAGGATAGAGCTTCAGGCCCAAAAGACAGATCCACAGAAGATTGTTCCCAGGCCTTGAGACCAAATGGAATTTTCCTAGTTAGATTTTGGAATTGCTTGGGACCCATGACCCCTTTTTTCCTTCCATTTTTCTCCCTTTTTAATGGAAATGACTATAACTATTATTTTATGCCTGCCCCACCATTGCATTTTGTGAGCAGATAACTTGTTTTTTAGTTCCACAGGTTCACAGATGGAGAAGAACTTTTTTGTTCCCCCCAGAGCCTCATCCTTATCTAATTTAGATGATTTGGGATTTTCAGACTGATAAGATTTAGATGAGACTTGAGACTTGAGTTGCTGCTATAATAGGTTGAGACTTTGGGGGACTTTGGGATGGAGTGAACATATTTTGCATGTGGATTTGGGTATCAATCTGTGGGGGCCATGAGGAACATTGTGGTAGACTAAATAATACCCTCCCCGCAAAGATGTCCACATCCTAATCCACAGAATTTGTAGATATGTTACCTGACATGGAAAAAGGGATTCTGCAGGTATGGTTGCATTAAGGATCTTGACATGGAGAGATTATGTTGATTAATTTGAGTAGGCCCAAGGATCCTTAGATGAGGAAGGCAGGAGAGTCAGAGGCAGAAATAGAAGATTTAAGGATAGAAGCAGAAGTCAGAGAGAAGAGAAGAGAACTGTTCTAACTTTGAATATAGAGGAAGGGACCATGAGCCAAGTGTAGGTGGCATATAGAAGCTGGAAAAGGTGGAAGAAACAGATTATTGACTAGAGCCTCCAGAAGGAGGCCACCCTGCAAACTGTTTTTCGATTTCTGACCTCCAGAAGTGTAAGACAATAACTTTGTGTTGTTTTAGGCCTCCGAATTTGTGTTAATTTCCTACAGCAGCATTAGGAAATGAATGCAACAGATTTTCTGGGCACTAATACATTGAAATTAAAGAGAATTGTGGGTGTGTCCAGCTAGTTCAGGAAGGCTGGAATCTGATTTTTGGCTGGGTTACAAAGCACAATGAGTGTGAGGGAAAAAAAAGTCATGCCTGTAAGAAAAACTGGATCATTTAACTTTTTGTTTTTAGCTTTGACATTTGCAGTGTCTCAACTTAGTGAGGTAAATCTGTGAAGATTTTGGTTCATCCCAGGAAAAGTTGAGCAGTTCTGCACAAACGGTGGCTTTCGATTTGTTAAAATGTTAAACATATATGATGGATGGTACATTTCTTTGTTCTAATATTTCATTACTTTGATCAAATATACTTTGATTTTTCTATTTTTACTCACCAGAAAAATCTAGCATAAAGGGTGTTTATTTTGTGCCAGAACACTCTTAAATGCCATCTTTTAGGGAACATAGTCCATTGATAGTGGAATTCCTAAAATCTTTGATCTTGTTGTAGATAACAGTAGATATGATTCACCTTCCTTATTTGGTGGTTGGAGAGGAAAAGTGAGAAATGGAAAAAACAATGGGTATGTGGGTGCGTGTGGGTGTGGGTGGGTGTGGATGGAGGTGGAAATGCAGTCTTCTGGGGTGTAACCACAGATGTTGCCTTTCTTCCACCTTACTGTGTCCGGGTGGCATTTAGCATAATTTATTAATGCTTTCCCACTACAGTCAGCTGACCATGTAGTTTCAACTTTGTTTTGAAGTCTAAACTCTAAATGGCATTTTAGCCCAATTTAATCTTTCAGTAATTAAGTTTTTTCCCTGTTCCTGTGAATCACACATAATTTAATACAAATAAGATACTTGATGCAATCACACATCAGACTGTTCAGAAAGAAAGATCACTAGATTAGGTAGTTTTGTTATCAAGGAAACATACATTTTTTAAAAATTAGCATTATGGTAGTCATTAGAGCTATTCATAAATATACCAGTTTTGTCCCACCCAACCAGGTAGTAGGATCGTACTTTCTTCACTCTCTTGAATTTAGGTGTGGTCCTCTGACGTGCTTCAGCCAAGTAAATACGAGCACTTAACCTTTGCTGAACTCTGGTCTTCCCTACCCTGCCGTGGTGGGGTGTGAGAGCACACACTGACGTGGGGATTCCAACAGTCTGAGTGCCTGAGTGATTAGAATGAGCAAAATCCTCCTGCCAGCCTGTACCAGACATGTAACATGTGCAGGACATAAACTTGTATTGTATTAAACTACTGATACTGGGGGTTGTTTTTTACTGCAGCATAACCTGTCCTATCCTATATAAACATCTTAAGCAAAAATGTAATATGGTTCTTCAAAATTAGTTGATTATCTGGGTGTGTATGTAATACTCCTCTGAAAAACTTGGAGATAACATCATCTTATTGAGAACAAACATCCTTATGATTTGTGGTGTAATTTATAACAACATTATAGCTTGGTTCTTTAACATTTGCTTGATATAGAATGAGTTACATGGCTGTATTTTAATTTATAGAAAAAGAACTTCCATGAAGCTGTGACTTCCTATACCAATTTCATCACCACTAAATAATTCCAACAAAATACTGATAATTGTGATACTCTCCTTGGACAGGAATGACAATGGAAGTGTTGACTTCGCATGTTATAATGATGCTGTGGACCAAGTCAGCAGTTACAACCTTTGCTACTGGTAGCTTGTGATTGCCATGCATGAACATCTAGAAATACTGGTGGAGTGAATGTGGCTCAGCTAACATTCCTTTGTATTTGAAGGGGGCGGTGTCCCCATCTCATGTTAATACCCCATGAGGAATCATTAATAAAACATCAAATGAGGTTGTTTTCTTCAAGAGTGCATCATATGGGTTACTCCCCCAAAACTGAAATGATTACTCATTTCCTTTATAGCTGAGTATGTTCCTATTTTAGACACATGTGTATGTGTGTACCCCCCAAAATAATCTCCTAATTCTAGTTGATTAAGGTAATTTACCTTTTCTAGTTTTTATGTACTTCTGAAATGCAGTGGTTCAAATGTACACACACACACACACAGTCTGCGTGTAGGGGGATCCCTTTGAGATCCCATTTAGTGCCTTTGCTTCTGTTCTCTGTATGGTCCCTCATTGGCAGCCCTAGGAGCTATTTCTCCCATTGCTTTTCTCTAGGCCTCCAGCTTCCTGCATCCATCTGGTCCCTGGGGTTTCTTTATGAGACAGAACTTCCTACTGCTGGGCCCTGAAAAAGAAAATGATCTTCCTCCTCACATTTCTAACCCAGCATCAGCTCAGGGAGCTTCACAGGACTGCAGCTGCCTGCATTCTCTCGGACTCAGTGGGAGAACAAAGGCTAAGTGATACGAAAAAGGGAGTTCCATCTCTCACCAGTAGGGGCAGTGGGGAGCTTTTAGGCAGCTTCCTGACCACACTGTGTTGCTCCCTTCGAAACTAAGGAGCTGATTTTTGAGGCAATCCTCAAAGAAGCTGTTAGTTTCTCTTGGTATTCCGGACTCTCCAGTTGAGAGATGCCACCCAGGGCCTGGGGAGCAGCAGCGTAAACACAGCTGGTTTGACTGTCTCCAGCCTCAGAGAAACTAAGAGAGGAGAGTGTAAGTTCACTCTAGACACTGACAAGCATGTTCTGTTGTTAAAGAACTAAAATTATTCCAGGCAAAGGAGAAAGTTGTTTGATTTGCCATTTAAATAATCCTCTCACTTTCTGACATTAGTTTGCAAACATTTTTTGAGAAATGGATGCTTTTTTTCAAAAGAAGGAGCCCCCAAGTGTAGAACAGTTGAAGGGGTTGCTGCTCTGCTTGGCCTCTCATTGAGCTCCGAGGCAGCTCTTCAGAACCCCGGGGCTCAGTTTGAACACTGCAACTGGGGGAACCCTAAACAGGAAGTATCTTTTCTCTGAAATAGACATTCTCAAACTTTTTTAGAGTTAAGTCATCCAGGACTCCTGTTTAAAATGCAGGTTCCTGGGCCTCGATCCCAGAGGCTCACACTCAGGACATCTTGAGTGGGGCCCAGGGATCTGTATTCTAACAAGCATCCCAAATGATTCTGATACAAGTATGGATGGATCATGAAAAACTCAGCTTTACAAACTACCTGCTATTGACACTTTCAATGTCTTCATCTTGTTTCCACTTAGTCCCAGTTTATTACAGCTTATTATTATATTATTGAGTTCACAAATGTAAGGTACCATTAAAATTGTTTGTTTGTTTTTTCCAAGGAAAACAATATCTTAGTTACCTCTTGTGTCGCCTCCAATTTAATTATCTGTTTCTGTTCCTGAAGCACCCCAGACGTATGGCGCTCCGCACTCTCTGTTGGCTCTGCCCCACTGAGACCCCCATCGACCTTGTCCTTCCTTCATCCCTTCTTGGTTTGGTTTTTGTTTGATGCTTTTCATTTTTAAAGCAGATCTCTTTCAAGCTCCCCTTCCCCAACAAACAAACCCAGAGTAGAAATTAAATGATGTTCATAAGCAAGTATAACTTCTTGACACAAGTACAAAATGCTTCCATGTGCCAAGGTGCTGATGTCCTTAGGGATGCAAAGAATTAGAAGAACAACTCCAAGTAGTCCCGTTTTTAAAATAATAAAGCCCACAATGAGATGCCCACTGGAATGGCAGCAATCAAAGACAATAAATATCAAGTGTCTTTATCTCAAGGAAAAGCCCTTCTGCCATTGATTGAGTCGCAAACTGAACTAGCAGTTTTTTTTATGGAACACTGTCTTTAATGTTGGCAAAAAATGACTGACAGACAAATTGAGGATATGCAGACATAAGGATATGGCAGACGTTTTCTTCAAAATGAATGGAGAGAACCCATCACTTCAGAAAAAACAATTGGCAGTGTTTGTTGACAGTGTCTGAACCAAACTTTGAACCAAAACCAGAATTTTGGAAAACTTTATACCACCATGGTGTTTGACAACTTCTGTCAAGATTTTTCTGATGAGATTGCTGGTGATTTTAACAAATGTGATTTGTTACACTAAGCATAAGAACTGCTGGCCTAGAGGCCAGTGGCATGGACTCTGGGGCCATTCTTCTTGGGGTCAAATCCCCAAACTATCACTTATCACTTACATGAGGTCACATATGTGCTTCGCCTCTCAATGCCACAACTTCCTCGTCTATAAAATGGGGATAATACTGGGACCATCAGAGAGGTATCATGGGCATAAAAATAAGTGATGTATGTAAATATTTGTGTACATTAAAGTGAGTTACAGTATGTAAACCACTTAGAATAGTGCCTGAGGTTGTGCTCAGCAAGTTGTTATTATTGATCTTAGGGATTGGTAATTTATAAAACCAAATACATTATCAATACATAATAGATTGCTATGTAATTATATATATATATATATAGTATGTATAAAAAAAATTCTATATACATAAAGTGTGTGTATATATATATATAATTGTGACCGGGAAAGCTGCAGCTGCTACCCTTTTGGTGCACTCGCTTCCGGAGTGGGATCACTCACCAATGACTCTTCCCTCCCATGGGCAAGGCTGCCCTGCCCATCCATCGAATCTCTGTTGTTCTGGGGGTTCCTTCTTTTCTTAGCAACAACACAACGTGTTTAAAGGAAGATTTGGTGAAGCAATATAATTATGAAGGGTACAGTTTAGTAAGTACAATTGTACGTATGACACAATTGTATGTATGTAAACAGCATACAATTGTATGTCCCCTATAGTCTTAGAAGCTGCTTTCCTGCCTCAGCAATGTTTAAAGTTACTGCCTATCATTTAAGCTCAAAAAGTTTGGGAAATTATGGGAATAGAGAAAATGGAATAAGGCCCTGTCACATCAGATATGTCCATTTGCGATGCTTACTCTAAGAGGACAGACAGTGTAGGGAAAATTGTTTCTGATTTGGGAACCTAGCTCTTCAGTCCTGATATTTTGAGCTATTTTTATCTCTGTTATATGAGCTCATTTTATCTCTGACTGTTCAAAAGCAGCTCATCACTTGTTGACATTGTTCTCTCATGCTGCCGATGTTTGATGAGCACCTTTTATGCAGCACCAAGCACGTGGGCAGGCGCTTTGGCCCCAGTGGTAAAGGGAGGATGTTGTCCCTGCCCTCCTATGTTGGTGCACTAGAGGTTTCTAATTTCTCCCATCTGCTTTGCAAAAATGAAGGTAGCTCACCTGTTGTTCCCGGACAACATCAGTGGAGGAAGCAGTATATAATTTATACATTGTAAATGTTCATGAAAATATTCTGAAGTTTAACATGAGATAAAGAAGTTGCAAAAGACAGACTGCAAAAGAATTGTAATGATTGTTTTGTTTCCCAGAAATCACAAACAAAATCACCGTATATTTTGATGTACTAACATTAATACAGATAATTTTGTTTGATGGTAAAAAAAAAACAACTACAGCAAAAGTCATTGGAGTTTCACTGACTTAAATGGCTTCTGTTGTCCTAGGAGAAATAGGAACTCTTGAAAGAGTTCATTTTGGGGCTCTGTTTTATGTGCCATCCCGCATGCATATGCTGAGATGGTGGGTGGGCCCGCAGGAGCCTTCATTCTGGCCGTTGACCTTTGAACAATGAAGGGATGAAGGATGCTGACACCCTGCTCAATTGGAAGTCCCTGTATAACTTTTGACTCCCCAGAACTTAACCACTAATAGCCTGATGTTGACTGGAAGACTTACTGTTAACAAAAAGTCGATTAACACCTATTTTGTATGTTATATGTATTATGTGTTGTATTCTTACAATAAAGTAAGCTAGAGAAAAGTTTTTTTAAGTTTGTTGCAAATCTCCAAAAAACTTCCATTATATTTGAAAAAAATCTACGTATTAATGGACCCACACCGTTTGAATCCATGTTGTTCAAGGGTCAACTGCTTATAGTCACCTGTTAAATAGAGTATAATAACATTTCCTTTCGGGGATATGTTTTGAGAGTGCATTATAATGCACTTTGAATATTTTTAAGAATCATTTAAAATTTCAGAGCAGTAGTTTTACTAAGATAGTGTGTCTACTGATAGATGTATATTTTACAATTTGAGAGTGTTTCTTTTCTATGTGGTTGAAATGATATGCAATCAGTCCAAAGGACTAAGTGCTTCTTGAATACAGCCCAATATTGAATTTTGTTAATTGAATTAAATTCAATCCCACTATTTGTTGTGGGTGGAAACTCTTAGTTTTTTTTGGTCATATTTTTGTCCCTGCCACTGCTGGGACCTTTTGCAAACTTCATGTCTTGGAAATTGCCGTTATCTTTTACAAATAAAATGCATGGAAGTCAGCTCACCTGGGCAAGTAAACAATGGCTATGGTTGTCCTGCTGTTGTTCTTTTTTGCCCTAGAATCTTCTGTTCTCTGACTCTCTTCCTATTTCCAATCCTAAAAACACCTAAAATAAACATCAAGTATTAATTGTACTTACCTTTCTAAAAAAAAAGTCACAGCTGTTGTGAAACTTATTCTTCTTTTCGTAGCGATGTGCACTGTGAAACGGTTTGGCAGGTCTACCTGTACTGTGGAACATTTTTGCAAGTACTTCTGTTCTCGTGAAAGGGCCACTTGTGCAGGGTCCCAAACAAATCTACATCTCTTGTAATGAAAATTCATGCTATAGTCTAATTGCTGATTCTCATCTTGTCTTCTATATGTGTGTGTTTATGTGTTTCAGGAAAAAAGTGCCAGTTCAAATGTGAGACTTAAAACTAATAAAGAGATTCCAGGATTAGTTCATCAACCCAGAGCAAAGTAAGTTCTAGTTCCTATTTTCATTATATTGTTTCTAAAGCTAAAAATATTTTCAGAGGGAGCTCTGTTTGGCCTGCCAGATGATCAAGGCTTATTATGAAGCTTCAATAACTGAGACAGTGTGGCTTGGTCTAGTGGAACAGAATAGAGAGCATAACAGACCCATAATATAAGACAGAGCTGACATTTCAGATCCAATGTCTTTATAACTGTAGGGTAGGGAAGAATTTTGAAAAAGTCACAAAAGATGCAAATGATTAATTAATGTGACTGCATTAAAATTAAGAACATCTGTTCATCAAAACACATCATAGGAGAGTAAATGGCTACAAAATAGTGAAATATATTGACAATGCACATAATGGACAATAGTTGGGGTTCCAGAATATAGAAAGTAATTCTATGAATCAACAAGTAAAAGAGAGTTCATAGAAAAACAGACTAAGGACATCAACAACCATTTGAGGTAAGATCAAGAGCTAGTCTATATGGGGAAAAAAAGTCGTACCTCAAGATTAGCAAAAATTTAGAAAGTATAAAATGTTGACCAGGATATGGAATAACAGGCACACTTAACCCCTGCTGGAGGGAATATAAACTGGTACAATTACTTTGGAAAACAATTTGGATTTATCTAATAAAATTGGGCCTAGGCATACCTTATCCCACAGCAGCTCTCAGATATATATCCTAGAGAAACTCTTGGACATGTGTGGCTACAGACACATTTTGAAATGTCCGTAGCAGCACTGTTTATGTGAGTTCTTAAAGCTCCTGAAGGGAAAACCCAAATGTCCATCAAAAATATAACAGGTAACAAAAATGTGGTATATTCTTATGGTGAGAATATACTACGTGTCAGTGAAAATGAATGACGTGTAGCTGCACATATCAAGATGGAATAATGTCTTGAATGTAAGGTTGGGGCAGGAAAGTAGTTTCATATAGTTTCATTCATATAAAGTCCAAAAACAGTGAGAACTAAGCAATATGTTATATATATGTGTATGGTAAAACAATAAAGGAACTGAAAGGCATTAAATGCAGAATGTGGTTTTTGCCAACTAGATGAAACATAATGGAACCACAGGTTCTATTTCTTAATCTGAGTGGTGATTACCTGAGTGTTCCTTTAACTATTATTATTGTAGAATATACAAGTAACATTATATATTTTCTTCTCTGTGTTATATATTTCACAATTAAAAAGTTTAAGAGAATAATGAGTGTCTAGAATGTTCTAGAATGGAATCTTTGGTGATAAAATGCACTGTATGTGACTTGAGGCTGCAGCCCCTTTCTTCAGAGGGGCTGTGATCCCAGAGGCTACAGATCTCATCTTGTCACCTAAACACGAACAAATTCCCTAAGCATGCTGATAATGCTAGTAAATTTGATAAAATCATCCCTACCTCCCAATAAATTTGATTATAACATGTATGTAATAGTAGCTCCATAAATTAAAATCATATGCAGAAGACGCTGTATGATTTCTGGTTCTTCTCAGGAAATTGAGACAAAAGTAACCTAGCTCATGATCCCCTTAACCTGGCTCAGTGTAGACTTGCTGCCGCATGGCCACCACCATACAGCCGCTAGGGCTCTTCGTGGGGTGGTGAATGAGCTCAGGGATGTACTTGTTTTACTTTCAAAGAAAACTGGACATTTAAAAAATCCACTTCTCCTTTGCATTGTCAGTGTCAGTGTAAGAGCACAACCAATCTTTGTACCCTGGGTCAATGTGATCCTATAATCACAGTTTCCCTAGTCCACTTTACTGGTCATCACATTTATCTACACTAAGTTTACTTGCCTTTGGGAATAAGATACCTGATGACACAACCAAGTCATCCTTTGATCCAGGTCATTTGATATATGCTATTTTTAAGTGCTTTCCTCTCCCTGAGTTCTAAAAAAAGATCATATTAAGAACTTCTTTTCTCTTTTAGAGCAAATACTTATTAACTTTGACACTGAAATAGCATGCTTTGTAGACTGGCATGTGCCAAAGCATTTAAAGAAATTGATTTAACTGGCTCATGTGTTTACATTTAAATTATGTTTTCCACACAGCAACATGCTCGTGTGTGTGTGTGTGTGTGTGTGTGTGTGTGTGTTTTAAACTGTGAGTCAGAGCATTGAATTCCTGGAATTCAACTAAAATCTTTCTGGAGGGCAAGAGAAGAGCTTTACTTTCCCTACTTACTGAAATGTAGAATCAAGGAAACTATATTATTGCAGTTGTATAAAATAATAGGTTTTTTTCCCCTGTGGGTGAAAGGACGATCCTATACCAGATTTATTACCCATAATAAATCCAGATTTATTAGTGGTAAAGGGAGAGAACTCACAACTCCTTTTGCTACAACACGTACAGTACATTCTTACTGACTTGATGTCACGCAAGTAACCTAATGTCTCTGGGCTTCTCAGAGTTTTCTCAGAGAAAAATGGAGGTAAAAAAATCCTGCTTTATAGGGCTGAGGATTCAATGAAATAATGTATGCCCAGTGCTAATCACAGGGTCTGCTGCTTGGTAAGAACGCCTTAACAATTACAAGCAACCCAAATGCCCTGCAACGGAAATCGGTTAAATGAACTGTACGATATTCACACAGCGCTTTAAGGTTGGGTGGACCCTAGCAATATAATGCTGGAAAGAAAGAATGTCCTGGAAGTTTACAGAAAGCATGGTGCACTTTTTGTAGGGTGAAAAACAACTAAAATAAATCAATTGCTTTTTAAGTATGGAAAGGGATGTAGTGTCTCTATATGAAGAAAATGAGGGCATGGTGGTTCCCTTGCTCTGGAGAAACACACTTGGGGGAGGTAAGCTAGCTCTTAGCTGTTGTGGTCCTCACTTTCGGTTTTTGTGGATGCTTCTTATACTATTTAAAAAACAAATAACTAAATAAAAGTGATTCACGCATGGCTGTGTCTCGATGTGAAGGTGAGGATTTACCCACCCTGAGGTCAAGTTGAAAAACAATAATGATGATCATGAAGAAGTAACTGCCTGCAGGCTAAGATTTTCCAGGAACCCACTGAGTAATTAAATTCATTTTTGCAGGTGAAAAACTAGGGTATTAGGACCTTGCCTTTTCATGTTTTTGTGGCTTAGGTTTTTATTATTTGGAAAATTTTTCTTTAATCACTAAAAATGAAAGCCATATGTCTTTCATCTCTAAAGTGCATTTTGCCCAGGCTTTCATTCATTTGATTATTTGTCAATAAGATTTCACAGTGTTGCCTTCCCAAGTCTCATGAAGCTGAGAGGTCACAGAAAGAAGAGTCTTTGATGGCTCAGGCTTAACTTAGAAGAGCTTCACCAGCACCAACTGGGGGCCCCATAAATGCTCCAGGCCGGCACTGGGTTCTCCAAGGCTGAGTTTTCTTTACTAGACAGAAATAGGAGTTACTAAAATTGTGAAGTTGTATCAGTTCAGTCAAGTAGCAACATACAGGCTTTCATAAAAGATTTTTAGATCTAATTAATCTTAGCACCAAGTATTCCTACTTTACCAACTAAATCATCAACAATTCAAACATCCCTTTCTGGTATCTGGAGGAACGATGGAAAAGCTGGTGTGTTTCTCCTCCTCCTCCCTCCCTCCCCGCTCACAGTCATCAGATTGTGTGTCAGAAAGGATTTAAAACTGGAGTTGTTACCTACAGACTGTTTCTCAGTGTGCTTTGTACTTTTGAAGGTAAAAATTAGTATTAATGCCACTGCGCTGATAGAGTTCCCACAGGAAGAAAGGGCACCCGTGTTTATCCAGGCAGGAGTCAGTTGATAATGGGGTCATTTATTCCATCAGAGCAAAAATTCTGTCTCTGCCCCTGTTGAAGAGGGTTAAGGGTTTGGCTTCTCTCTGAAATGAACACGTGGAGATCAGCCGAGTCAGCCTTGGGCTCTGAGGTCACGCATACCGAAGTCGATGCGCAGGTAACCAGGACCTCATGCGGGTGTCTGCTCCACCTGGCGGCACCTGCCACTCTTACGGGCACAGTGGAGTGCATCTGAAAGAACTCATTTGGAGCATCAGGACTTGATAATCAATAAATCACCCTTCCATTCAGTCTTCTCTGTCTAGCACAGTCCACATACTGTATTTCAAGCTGGCAGGTAGTGACTCAGTCTGGGGGTTGAGTCTTGAAGTGAGGTGGAGGCCGGCAGGGATGTTCTGACACTCAGACACAGAAAGCAGGCCGCAGCATTTCTCTGTCAGCGGAGTGCGATGGTAGTGATGCCCACGGGGAAGGCCTGATGCCTGCATTTAGTTAGAATTGTTTCTCAAAAGGCACGTATGAAAATGGTCATTTACTTCCTGACCATTGTACCCCCTACCCCAGACAGGGTAAGGCTAATACTTGGTTCAGGATTCCAGGGAGGGTGAAAATATACTGTCTTGTCTAATTAATTCTGGGTTGGGTGACTTTTGTTCATTTTGCTTTAAACAGGGGACATTTTCCTTTTTTTTAGTGGTTAGAAAGTATGTAGTTAACCTGCACACAACTGAAACCACTGACGTTTTTGTGCCTCCTTTAACGCATGTGCACCTTAAGCCCTCACCGTCACCTCTGGTCTCAAGCTCCCGGATGGGGACCCCCCATGCTCTGCATCCTTGATCAGAGGGATGACAGATACATTTGCAGGGTCATTGTTACTTCTTCCCCTCCTGTCCATCTGTTATGCATATGTACGAGTACTAATCACACATCCTGTTTTCAGGCTGTGGTATTTTAGTAAAGGAGATAATGGAAGTTAGTAACAACCATAGAATGTTAGTGCCAGAAGGGACCTGCTGGTTTTATAGATGAAGAATTGGAGACCAGCTGTACTGCCTCTGTGAGGGGTCAGGAATCACAAACATTTAAATAGAGACCACTTGGTCAATTAAATATTTATTGCCCTCCTGTAACATGCAGGGCAATATATGCTAATAAAAACTCTAACCCAAAAGTTTCCGCCATGAACACCAAATCCTGAAAATGGCATTTTTATGAGGTTTCTTGGAATTTCTTAGGAAAACTAATACATAGGTCCATGCAGTATATAGTTATTTATATCCATGCCTTTCCTATCTGAGACCCAGCAACCTCATCTATGCAGAGCTTGGCCACCAACTGGAAGGATGCCCAAAACATGTCTGAGCAGCACCATGGGTGCCAGAATATTCACGTTACCCATTCAGGAGAAATCTCCCAGGCTCTCCCTGGGAGCCAATCATGCTTACTTCAGACACAACTCCAACAGACTTGGCTGTGTTGTTTCCAAGCGCAGAGTAGAAAAAGCAACTGGGAAGAAATCAGAAAGGACTGATACCTCCTCAGACAAGGAGACATGCGAGAAAAAGCTCAAAAGCAGACAAAGAACAAAAACCTGGAGTTTAAGGCCATTTTGCTAAAACAGAGCCTGCTCTACCCATCATAGAGGCAGGGGCCAGGGGGTATCTCAGTATTATAGGAGAGCTTTGCAGTTTAAGATCACCCGAATGGCCACCAGTCATTAAGTGAAAGTGAAGTAATGTTTGTTATAGATCTTCTGTTAAAAAATATATAGTTTAGAACATTTGCATCCAAGGTGGCTCAACTAAAAAATTTCTTGGCTCTCAAAGAAGTAAAACCATGAGGAATTTGGGAGAACTCACCTATGCAAAATGGCTCTTCTGCCCTTCCTTTCTGACCTGCAGTGAGCAAGAGCCTCCTTTTGAAACAGGACATTTACCTAATTTTAATGATCTTATAAAGGGCAGCAGTAATTACACAACATCCATGAAGGTGCTTACTTCGTGACTGTGGAAGTTGATTGCGGGTGTCAGATGTTTTCAGTGTTTTCCTTTTATGTCAGAGCTACTGTCATTGAACTCCCAGATGTTAAGTGTTGACTTTGCAGTCAGAAACACCCCCTTTGAGCTCCATCATCTGTCCCGGGAGACTGGAAGGGTTGTGGGTCACTGGTACACTCTCTGTGGCCCCTACATGGTGAGGCGTGCTACTGAGGGGCATGTCAGGTGGGCTGTGCACCGTGCATAGACGTGAAGGGCGGAAGTTGTTCCAGAGCCCCAGTTGCTGTAACCAGTGAACATTACCTGCTTTCGATAAAAAGAAACACTGTGCCATGTGTCCCTTACCCTGGCCTCCTGAACCTCCCTGGAAATCCACAACTGTTTGCTTGGCAGGAATCATTGTCATTAAGACCATGTCCCTACGGAGGCCCTTTCCTTCCTGAGCCCTTTGCATCAGTGACTTTTCTCTGCTCTCCTTGCCATCTGTTTTGTCCCCATGCGCATGTCCATCTCACCAAGTATGCTGTTAAATAGTATGAGACAAACAGGACAGGTGCCACTCAGATGTGGGCCCCGACTTACTCCCATCTCCCAGTGGAATTTCAGTTCCAGAGAGGTGCATTTGCTGTCCCCATGTTCAGGGACATGTCAGGTTCTCAGCTTGTTCACCCATACCTATGCAGTCAACTGATGCTGACAACTTCTGCAAAATAACACATTTCAGTGTAATAACTAGGATATATTTTCTTTTTACAGTTGCACACAGAAATGAATATGTCATGTGCTGTGCACCTATTCCTTTTTTCTTAAAATCATAAATGTGTCTCATAAATGTGACACATATATGTGTCCTGGTCACATTGCTATAAATGATGTGTACATTGAAAGGAAATTGTGTTCCTTAAATCATAGGAACTAATAGACTATTATGAAACATGTTTGTGTGATTACTATAATGACATTTATCCTTAATGTGACTTCAGAGTATTCCAGTGGAGAAGTCTGCAGGAAAATAACTGTCTGCCCCAAAGTTTAAGGACTCAGCATTTTTTTATTTGAGGGAACTAGGTTTTAGAAAACATTGAAATATACACTTAACTACTCTTTGCTTTGCAGCATGCACATCTCTGAAAGCCAACAAGAATTCTTCAGAATGCTGGATGAAAAAATTGAAAAGGTAAGAAACAAAATAAATGAACTGCATTTTTCAAGGGAGATAGGCTAGTTGCCTCATGAGATAGGGTAACAGTGTTGTAGTTCCTGTGTCACTCAGCTACTCTTGTAAGGGAATGGGTGGATGGTTAAAACGAAAGTCCCCCCCCAAAAAAATAATGTGGCTGTCGGAAGGTTTGGTGTATGATGGAGCTTCCCAGGATCCTAGGCTACTGTTGATCATTAATTAAAGTGGGTAAAGCCAGATAGAGACTAGTAAGAGCCTTTGCCTAGAGACATACTGCCATCACTGCACATTGTGTGTACCCTATGCCCTGCTCTGACCTCAGTCTGCAAGCAAGTAGGTGCTTAGTTCCTACCAAATATATTGGGTGCTACTCCATGACTGACAGTGCTCTGACTTCTTTACAGACATCACATTCATGCTGCAGTCAATACCTACCACAGGGAAGTGGGTGTGAGACAGGTTTTATCTGTATTTTACAAACAAGGAAACTGAGGCTAAGGATGCTTGAATACAAGGTTTGCAAGGCTAATAATGGTTGAGCTGGAATTCCAGCCCACATCTGTCTGACTCCAAAGCAGAGTCTCCAAGTTGCTTCTGGAGGAATGTGTGGATTTTACATTGACAGTAAGATGCAAAGTTGATCTGTGTGGAAATTGAACCCATCCTTACGATGTCAGAGTACCCTATGCTCATCAACAACCAAGTAGAGATATGGTAATAATTCAAGGTTTACATGCCTGTAGAACTTAAATTCATCACTGCAGAGGGGTGACTTTTAAATACAAAAGTTAGAAATCTGAGTACTGTAATTTGAAAACTGTATTCTGAAGAAGAGTGAAATGCTAAATTCAGAACATATCACAACTGTAGTTAAGGTATCATGGGTCCATTTTACTTTTGAAACTTTTCCCATTTTATTTTTTATTTCTTTTCTACTTCTTGTGGTGCTTTTATCTGAGCATGTCTTCATGTATTCCTAAGTTATGATATATACTACTCAGTGGAAGGTAACGAAGGAGATCTTAAATTCATCAGTATTTCAGCAGCAGACCCAGGTTCTGAGGAAGACACCCCTGCCACACCCAAAGAATAACTGTAAAATCTTTTAATGCACCATTCAAAGACCAGCATATGTTACCAATGGAAAAATAGAGATGGGCAATGAATTTAAATGGTAGTTTAATGTATAATGTTCCTTGGCTGTGCATAAAAACTCGTTTTATGTAGTTTTTCTTTATTTTTAGTGAAAATTTGGCTTATACATACATTTTAGGTTGAAAACTTCATGTAGGAATAATTACCAAGTTTCGCATATTGATTCAAAGCTGCTAACTTGCTGGTAACATTTTGTTTTAGTAAAAAGAAGTATAGAAGATATATTTTGTTCCTGTTGTAATGGTGAAGATCTTCTCTTTCTCAGTTTCTTTGGAATTTTTTTTCTTCCACTAACTTTTCAGCAATAAAAAGACCTGTCTAGTAGTCAGAGGTAGTCTGTAAAAAATGAAACCTGAATTTTAAGTTACCTTTTTTAAACAACATTTGCAAACCCTGACAGAGCATTTGGATGCTCTGACTCCTTTCCAGTGCATTTCCATAATTGAAATTCTACCTGTTTTTACTCAAAACTGAAATTCATTGTTCCCATCTGAAATCTGATGGCCCTTTTTCCTTTTGCCTCCAGGGTGTAGAGTGTGATGTGTTTAGGCCAAAAAAAGTTAAGTTCATAATGTGATCATTTATTGGATGGAATCTTCCCTGGACAAAGGAGGATTTGTAGATTCAACATAGTGTTTCCACTATTGAAGACATTTATATTCAAAGAAGAGCTGTTATGCAACCTATGACATGCACCCAGTTACAATTGCCAGGGGAATTTTCTGTCCTCTCTGAACCCAGCTTTGATGTGCCTCCTCTGTTGTCTAAAGTTCATCCTCTTGAATACTGTGGATATGATATCCTCTATGTTAGTTAAACAGTAAGCCTCCAAAAGTTAAAATGTTCCTTCTTAATATATTATTTGGCTTAATGTGATCTTTACTATAGTTTATATTATTGAAATTTGAAGTGAGATTCTTGGAAACTATTTTCCTGGCTTTTCCCCATTGCAAAGTAGTTCTCTGGTCCAATCTAGCATGAGGATCACCGTAGATGAAACTCAGGTGTGTTCTTTAGGTTTTATAGGGCAGATTTTTTTAAAAACAATTGAAATTCAGAGCTTCATGCTAAAACTTGGAGTCATTCTGAGAGGCCATGAGTTTTGAGATTTAATCTCTCTCAGAGATACACTTTCTACTGTATATTTGAATTTACTCTTAAGAAGCAAGCAAGGGAAAATACGCTTTTAAGTATCTGTGATAATAGTGTCTAGTCCAGACAAAAACAGGGATTTGTATTTTACTTTAGGAGGACGTGGGAAAAACTGACGTTGAAGTCTTTTGCTGTCTTTCAGAGACAACTCTGAATATTAAATAATGTCTCGGGACAATGCCATTTCCGTCTGGTTGGTTTTCTCATGCAGGACTTCTTAAGTTTTGGAATCTTGTAAAAGTTATAAAGACTCTCCCTATAAAAAGGCACATGATCTCATATACACAATTCTTAAGCAAAATGTCAGAATTCTTAAGCAAAATAATTCCCAGGAGCCTGTCCTTGGGCCCCAGGCAAAGAACCTGTGGGTCTCCTTATGATGCATTTCATTCATGTGCTTCTCTGGACTCAGGGCCCAGCCGCAACCACAGCCTCGCACGACCTCATCCGTCTCTCTGACTTCAGAGAGGAATAGGGAACAGCGCGGTTAACGCCACCTAAGCCCATTCTCCTTCCTTCCCTTCTTACTTCCCCTGCTTCTCAAAAATAGCTCACAGTCCTTCACCTCCTGCGGGTGAGCTGTCCGCATGGCTGTACCATATCATCTTGCATATTCCTCTCTGATTTTGAGATTCTGCCTCTGACTGGAATCATTCAATGTGACATTTTGAGAAAATGTCTGAGAAAGAGCAGTCTGTGAATTTAAAATCAGCTGATGTTAAAAGGTGTTTATCTGTAGACCTCCACATCTAGCGAAAAATCCTTTACACTTAGGAAATACTTGGGTTCCTAAAGTGGCTCAATAGCACCCCAGAACTAACTAGAAGTTGGTAAGAAAAGTCATGGGAAGTCTGTATTGATAAATTTATCTCAAGGGCTCCTTCTCTTAATATTGCATCGGATCAGTCGGACCCACATCACACGTCAGTGTGCCACAGACCAGAAGGTGTTTGTTTGCCATCTGGTGAGGAGAGTGACTTGAGTGTAATTATGAACTATGATCGTTAGTTCTGCATATGAACTCTTGCTGGAGGGATGGAGCTGATGAGAGCTTTTACTTTCTAGTGGTGTGTTTCAAGGTGTCCTCAGTGCCTGCTAGTGATAAGAAAATACGGGACTGTTGTATCAAATCCTGAAAAAGGTTACACAGCTTGTCCCCTGTGGTCAGAGGAGGTCACAGCATTTCCCTCCCACTGAGGTGTCATTGTCAGGAGCCACCGAGATCCTCCACCCTGGCGGAGAGATGCTCTTGCTGGCATGTCTATTTGAAAATGGGCCAGGCTGCCCATTTCATCCCATTAAATAATGTATTGCTTCATGCTGTAGTATGGCCTTGCTTTTGCTAATAACCAAGCCCTTCCTGTGTCTCCTTTCTCTTCATTCCTCGGCCTTGCCTTCTTTCTCTCCCGCGTGTACCTTTCTTCGTTCATCAGCCAAGTTAAAGCTGTAATTACAAGAGTCAGAGGTGACTGGGTCCTGTTTTGTTTTTCTCCCAACTACATAGCTATAAGCAAATGCCTTTTAATCATCATCATGATAACATTGGGGTAGAAACCACAGGTGAAGTGTGTGCATATTCTAGGCTGTAAGGAGCCTAGCATTCCCGTGTGGCTAATAGTAATAGGTGATGCAGCCAAGGAAAATAAAGCAAGCAACAAGCCTGAAAGAAACGCACCACACCCAGTCTCTCCGCATTTCCTTTTTGCTGGAGGGCTTGATTTACAAAGAATTCTTGAGGTTCTATCAGCCGGGCTCTCTGTGGAGCATCAGAGGAGTTCAGATTCCAGGAACAGTGTAGGACATAAAAGTACATAAGAACCAGGCCGTTTTTATGCATGGCCGGCAGTGCTCTGAACTGAACAGCAGTGTGGGGTGTGATCAATGAATGGTTATTTAGCTGTGGATGCAGTACTTGGCGTGTAAGACCGTAACCCAACATGTCACTCAGAGCAGGGACAGTGATGCTGGCATGTGTCATTCCCTCGTCATGTCCCCATTCAGCTTCCCTTCCTCTTCTTGGGCTGTCTGTCTCTCTTCATCCCCATGGCCTTTTCCATTCTGCATCTGGCAACCGAGGGCTGTGTTTTAGCCCTTCCTTCAGAGAGCATTCTGGGATAGAGAGGGTGCCAGCCTCTGTAACTGCTGCCTTATTATATAAGAATCTCTGAAAGGGCTGGGAGCATTAAATAAGCTCCCTAAAGAGAATAATTGGGTCTCACTTGTCTTTGTCTTCCCAGAACCTAGCACAGGGCCTGAGACAGAACGGATGCTTAATAAACTTGTTGAATGAGGGAGTGGTGCAGACAAGATCACTGGAATCACCAGGCTAGCAGAAGGAAAAGCATGCAGGGGGAGGAGCCGTAGTCAGGCAGACTCCTAGTACAGGGCCCAGCGTGAGCAGAGGTGCCCTAACAAAGGAGAGCCCAGCAGGTATACGGCAGGTGCAGTGCCACGGAACTGGCTTGAGGGGGGTCAGGGAAGGACGCAACAGCAAAGGAGAGAACAAGCCTGTGCTTCAAACCCGGGCCGGAACTGAGGACCAGCTCCGGTCCTAGCTGTGTGTGTAGCTGATTGTTCAGTATGTCTGATCCTTGGTTTCTTCACCAAAAAAACTTGGATAATAATACAAACTTGTCTGGAAAATGAAAAAAATTTGCTATACAGTGGTTAGCAGAATGATTGATATGTTGGCCACGCTACAACTGGTAGCATGTTTTATTTTGGGTGGAGTTGCTCCTCTCCATATCATCAAGGCTATTTGTAGAGATTTTGGTGGAGGGTAAGGGGTTAAGGGGCTAGGACCAAAACTGAAAATGTGCAGTGTATCAGCTTGATTCATGCTGAGCGTGCCTCCCGGAGGTGTAGATTTTCCTCGCGGGTACCGTATTAGAACAGGATACTTCTCTGCTCATTGACCTGCGTCCTGCCTATGTGGTTTAAACGTGTTAAGGAATTAGATTCATGTGAACATTTATGGAGCCGTTAAACGACCTGTGCCAGCTTTTGAGCTGTGATTGCAGAATGAGGCAGTGAGTCAGCAGCCTGGGTACAGCTCAATCCCTATCAACATTTTTCCTGTTTGAAGGACTCATTCTTTTTTAATTCTTGCAGGTTTTTAAAAACCTGTTTTACAAATATTCATTAATACCAGCCTCAAAATGCTTGTAACAACAACAGAAAGTTAGGAAAGGGGATTCTTCCCCCAAAATCATTAAAATGATAAGACTCACTTCTTTGATGCATTTAACAAGCTTAACTGGGATGTGTTCTCTGGACCCAGAAACGAGCCAGGGGCCATGGGAGGTAGGTACCTAATGAGGAATTAGGAAATTGAGTCCTTGCCTTTAGGGAGCTTCTCATCTCTAAGCATGAAGTTCTGTGTTGGAAAGAACTTTAGAGGGTATCTTACACAGTTTACCTCCAACTTTTTAGATTTTACTAAAGGGGACCCTGTGTAGCAAAGAATGAGACATGCTCATTTATATCAACTGGGAAGGAATTAGGAAGCGTATTATATTCTATACATTTCTTGATAATTTTATTCTGAGATAGCTTGTTATTTGGGATCCTTATTCCTCTCTTTGAAATTCTGTTGAGTGGAGACATATTCTTTCTCCATTCCAAGAGCAAACATTCTCAGAACAGACTCTTCTAGACTGCCTTCACTTTAATCCCATTTTTCTAAATATATGCAAAAGAGGAATACCAAAATACTGTATAAACTCATAGTCCCCAAGTCGGTGGTTGGAGGGTTTGAGATGTTTGATCATATCCTGCCTCTCGTTGGGTTCTTAACAAATTGAAAAAAATAGATACAAGGAGCCAGGTGAGTATCGTGGGTCAGTGTCCACCTTATTAATAAGCCTTGTATTTCCAAAATACAGAGCTTCTAATTTGGAAGGTATTTGCAACACCTAAAATATTAAAAGGATCTGTAGTCAGAATATATAAAGAACTATTCATATAAACCAATAAAAACCATCAATTAAATTTCTGGGTCAATGTCTTTGAATTTCTCTTACATATGTACAAAGTTCACTATAGCATTCTGTGTTCACTAGCACCAAAAAAAAAAAGAAGAAGTGAAAGCAAACTAAGTATCTGCCACTAGAGGAATGGATACATAAAATCCTCTCTATTCCTACAGTGCAATTAAAAGAAATGAACCAGGCACATAGATAGCCACAATTATAGATCTCAAGTCATACTATTAAATGAATAGAAGAATATGCATAATGCCTGAAATTGTATGGTACCATACAAATTTAAAAACACAAAACACCATGCATTCATTATTCACAGGTAGACATTCAACACATTTATTAAGCACCAACTGTATATCAGGCACTAATAGACACACATAATGTGGGCACACACCCCTACACCCTCATGTGCAAGCACATATTAGTATGTTATGGTTTTGTTTTTTTTTTGAGAGGGCATCTCTCATATTTATTGATCATATGGTTGTTAACAACAACAGAATTCTGTATAGGGGACTCAATGCACAGTCATTAATCAACCCCAAGCCTAATTCTCAACAGTCTCCAATCTTCTGAAGCATAACGAACAAGTTTTTACATGGTCAACAAGTTCTTACATAGTGAATAAGTTCTTACATGGTGAACAGTGCAAGGGCAGTCATCACAGAAACTTTCGGTTTTGATTACGCATCATGAACTATAAACAATCAGGTCAATTATGATTCTTTGTTTGATTTTTATACTTGATTTATATGTGAATCCCACATTTCTCCCTTATTATTATTTTTTTTTAAATAAAATGCTGAAGTGGTAGGTAGATACAAGATAAAGGTAGAAAACATAGTTTAGTGCTGTAAGAGGGCAAATGTAGATGATCAGGTCTGTGCCTATAGACTAAGTATTAATCCGAGCTAGACAAGGGCAACAAAACATCCACGGATACAGAAGATTTCTCTCAAACCAGTGGGGGTGAGATTCTAAGCCTCATCTCTGTTGATCCCCAATTTGTCACCTGATGGCCCCCTGCGACTGTGCCTGTCTTAGGTTGTTCCTTCCTTGAGGAATCTTACCCGTCTCTGGCTAACCAGTCATCTTCCGGGGCCATACAGGGAAATGTAAAGTTGGTAAGTGAGAGAGAAGCAATATTGTTTGAAAAGGTTAGCTTTTTACTCTTTTGCAGATTTATGCCCTGTTGCTTCTATGCCCAGCATTTGTCTTGAGGTATCTTTACCACTGGAAGAATTATGATACTCGGTAATTTTGATATGAGGCACGAATTCTACTTAGGGGTTGTAATTATGAAGGAAGAAGAGAAGCTATAGAAGTAGCAGACAGAAGAAAACATGGGAAGACTGATTATTTCTTTGACATATCTTCTTGTAGTGTAACATAAGCGTGTATAGGTTTTAAATTACTAATTAAATTGCCTGCACACATTAACATAATAGGAATACAGCTACATAACCAAAGCAGACCTACAATTACCAGCCATATCCAGTGAAACCAAGAAAACCAGTTAGGCACCCTAGGCATTTGTGAAAATTTGTCTATGATATGATAGATATTGTCCAACTGTACTTGAACAGTCTGAGAGAAATCAGACAAATTAAAACAACCCATTCCTGGGAACTGTTCACTTCCCATATGTTCTTTTAACAGTAGATAGTCTGTAGTTGTAAGATTTTGGAGTGCTGCAACTTACACTTCTCCTAATTCTTGGTTGAGTTCTGACATTATAGATCCAGTCAAATTTGTTGTTTTACTGTATGCACAGGCCGGCTTAGATATCTCCTTCTTCATTCCAATGGCAAGTCCAGGAACCAATAGGATGAATGCAGCTACAACTGCAACAGTGCCAGGATCTTTGTTGAAGTTTTTTGATGATCATCTTCTGGAATGACTCTTCCAGAGAACGTTGATGTTGGAAGTTCTTCTTCATATTGTATCTTAATTCATTTTCTGGGTAACCAAATTAGGCTTTGATCCTCTGTATAAACACAAACAAACCCTTTGCCCACACTTTGATATGCCCTTTATAGCATTGTGCAGAACTTACTGGAGATCACCACACAGGAACTGCCTTTTTTTTTTTTTAAGAGAAAAGAATATTATCAGAAAAATGTACTTCCATAGCTGATCATCTGACACCCTTTAAATGATAAAAATTGGATATTTAAAGCACGCATTAATCGCTGATTTGCAGTTAGTTTTATCCTATCAGGGAGTAATCCCCCTTTTCTTTCTTTTTTTTTTCTTATCATTAATCTACAATTACATGAAGAACATTATGTTTACTAGGCTCTCCCCTATACCAGGTCCCCCCCCACAAAACCTCTTACACTCACTGTCCATCAGCATAGCAAAATGTTGTATAGTCACTACTCGTCTTCTCTGTGTTGCACAGCCCTCCCCTTTCCCCCACCCCCTGATTATGTATGCTAATCATAATACCCCCTTTCATCTCCCTCCCCCCCCCCCCCCGCTTATCCCTCCCTACCCACCCATCCTCCCCAGTCCCTTTCCCTTTGGTACCTGTTAGTCCATTCTTGGGTTCTGTGATTCTGCTGCTGTTTTGTTCCTTCAGTTTTTCCTTTGTTCTTATACTCCACAGATGAGTGAAATCATTTGGTACTTCTCTTTCTCCGCTTGGTTTATTTCACTGAGCATAATACCCTCTAGCTCCATCCATGTTGTTGCAAATTCTAGGATTTATTTTCTTCTTATGGCTGAATAATATTCCATTGTGTATATGTATCACATCTTCTTTATCCATTCATCTACTGATGGACACTTAGGTTGCTTCCATTTCTTGGCTATTGTAAATAGTGCTGCGATAAACATAGGGGTGCATCTGTCTTTTTCAAACTTGAGTGCTGCATTCTTAGGGTAAATTCCTAGGATGGAATTCCTGGGTCAAATGGTAAGTCTATTTTGAACATTTTGAGGAACCTCCATACTGCTTTCCACAATGGTTGAACTAATTTACATTCCCACCAGCACTGTAGGAGGGTTCCCCTTTCTCCACAACCTCGCCAACATTTGTTGTTGTTTGTCTTTTGGATGGCAGCCATCCTTACTGGTGTGAGATGATACCTCTTTGTGGTTTTAATTTGCATTTCTCTGATAATTAGCGATGTGGAGCATCTTTTCATGTGTCTGTTAGCCATCTGTATTTCTTTTTGGAGAACTGTCTGTTCAGTTCCTCTGCCCATTTTTTAATTGGATTATTTGTTTTTTGTTTATTGAGGTGGGTGAGCTCTTTATATATTTTGGACGTCAAGCCTTTATCGGATCTGTCATTTACAAATATATTCTCCCATGCTATAGGGTTCCTTTTTGTTCTATTGATAGTGTCTTTTGCTGTACAGAAGCTTTTCAGCTTAATATAGTCCCACTTGTTCATTTTTGCTGTTGTTTTCCTTGCCCAGGGAGATATGTTCAAGAAGAAGTCACTCATGTTTATGTCTAAGAGGTTTTTGCCTATGTTTTTTTCTAAGAGTTTTATGGTTTTGTGACTTACATTCAGGTCTTTGATCCATTTTGAATTTACTTTTCTGTATGGGGTTAGACAATGGTCAAGTTTCATTCTCCTACATGTAGCTGTCCAGTTTTGCCAGCACCATCTGTTGAAGAGACTGTCATTTTGCCATTGTATGTCCATGGCTCCTTTATCAAATATTAATTGACCATATATATTTGAGTTAATTTCTGGAGTCTCTAATCTGTTCCACTGGTCTGTGGCTCTGTTCTTGTGCCAGTACGAAATTGTCTTGATTACTATGGCTTTCTAGTAGAGCCTGAAGTTGGGGAGTGAGATCCCCCCTACTTTACTCTTCTTTCTCAGGATTGCTTTGGCTATTCGGGGTCTTTGGTGTTTCCATGTGAATTTTTGAATTATTTGTTCCAGTTCATTGAAGAATGTTGCTGGTAATTTGACAGGGATTGCATCAAATCTGTATATTGCTTTGGGCAGGATGGCCATTTTGACGATATTAATTCTTCCTAGCCCCAAGCATGGGATGAGTTTCCATTTGTTAGTGTCCTCTTTAATTTCTCTTAAGAGTAACTTGTAGTTTTCAGGGTATAGGGTCTTTCACTTCTTTGGTTAGGTTTATTCCTAGGTATTTTATTCTTTTTAATGCTATTGTGAATGGAATTATTTTCCTGCTTTCTCTTTCTGTTAGTTCATTGTTAGTGTATAGGAAAGCTACAGATTTCTGTGTGTTAATTTTGTATCCTGCAACTTTGCTATATTCCAATATCAGTTCTAGTAGCTTTGGAGTGGAGTCTTTAGGGTTTTTTATGTACAATATCATATCATCTGCAAATAGTGACAGTTTAACTTCTTCTTTACCAATCTGGATTCCTTGTATTTCTTTGTTTTGTCTGATTGCCGTGGCTAGGACCTCCAGTACTATGTTAAATAACAGTGGGGAGAGTGGGCATCCCTGTCTTGTTCCCGAACTCAGAGGAAAAGTTTTCAGCTTCTCACTGTTCAGTATAATGTTGGCTGTGGGTTTATCACATATGGCCTTTATTATGTTGAGGAACTTGCCCTTTATACCCATTTTGCTGAGAGTTTTTATCATGAATGGCTGTTGAATTTTGTCAAATGCTTTTTCAGCATCTATGGAGATGATCATGTGGTTTTTGTCTTTCTTTTTGTTGATGTGGTGGATGATGTTGATGGATTTTCGAATGTTGTACCATCCTTGCATCCCTGGGATGAATCCCACTTGGTCATGGTGTATGATCCTTTTGATATATTTTTTAATTCGGTTTGCTAATATTTTTATTAAGTATTTTTGCATCTACATTCATCAGGGATATTGGTCTGTAATTTTCTCTTTTGGTGGGGTCTTTGCCTGATTTTGGTATTAGGGTGATGTTGGCTTCATAGAATGAGTTTGGGAGTATTCCCTCCTTCTCTATTTTTTTGGAAAACTTTAAGGAAAATAGGTATTATGTCTTCTCCGTACGTCTGATAAAATTCCGGGGTAAATCCATCTGGCCCGGGGGTTTTGTTCTTGGGTAGTTTTTTGATTACCATTTCAATTTCTTTGCTAGTAATTGGTTTGTTTAACTTTTGTGTTTCTTCCTTCATCAGTCTTGGGAGGTTGTATTTTTCTAGGAAGTTGTCCATTTCTTCTAGGTTTTCCAGCTTGTTGGCATATAGGTTTTCATAGTAGTCTTTAATAATTCTTTGTATTTCTGTGGAGTCTGTCGTGATTTTTCCATTCTCATTTCTGCTTCTGTTGATGTGTGTTGATTCTCTTTTTCTCTTAATAAGTTTGGCTAGAGGCTTATCTATTTTGTTTATTTTCTCAAAGAACCAGCTCTTGGTTTCGTTGATTTTTGCTATTGTTTTATTCTTCTCAATTTTGTTTATTTCTTCTCTGATCTTTATTATGTCCCTCCTTCTGCTGACTTTAGGCCTCATTTGTTCTTCTTTTTCCAGTTTCGATAATTGTGATGTTAGACTATACATTTGGGATTGTTCTTCCTTCTTCAAGTGTGCCTGGATCGCTATATACTTTCCTCTTAAGACTGCTTTCGCTGCGTCCCACAGAAGTTGGGGCTTTGTGTCGTTGTTTTCCTTTGTTTCCATATATTCCTTGATCTCTGTTTTAATTTGTACATTAATCCATTGATTATTTAGGAGCATGTTCTTAAGCCTCCATGTGTTTGTGAGCCTTTTTGTTTTCTGTGTAGAATTTATTTCTAGTTTTATACTTTTGTGGTCTGAAAAGTTGATTGGTAGAATTTCAATATTTTGGAATTTACTGAGGTTCTTTTTGTGAGCTAGTATGTGGTCTATTCTGGAGAATGTTCCATGTGCACTTGAGAAGAATGTGTATCCTGTTGCTTTTGGATGTAGAGTTCTATAGATGTCTATTAGGTCCATCTGTTCTAGTCTGTTGTTCAGTGCCTGTGTGTCCTTACTTATTTTCTGCCCGGTGGATCTATCCTTTGGGGTGAGTGGTGTGTTGAAGTCTCCTAGAATGAATGTATTGCAGTCTATTTCCCTCTTTAGTTCTGTTAGTATTTGCTTCACATATGCTGGTGCTCCTGTATTGGGTGCATATATATTTAGAATGGTTATATCCTCTTGTTGGACTGAGCCCTTTATCATTATGTAGTGTCCTTCTTTATCTCTTGTTACTTTCTTTGTTTTGAAGTCTATTTTGTCTGATATTAGTACTGCAACTCCTGCTTTCTTCTCACTGTTGTTTGCCTGAAATATGTTTTTCCATCCCTTGACTTTTAGTCTATGCTTGTCTTTGGGTTTAAGGTGAGTTTCTTGTAAGCAGCATATAGATGGGTCTTGTTTTTTAATCCATTCTATTACTCTGTGTCTTTTGATTGGTGCATTAAGTCCATTTACATTTAGGGTGACTATTGAGAGATACGTACTTATTGCCATTGCAGGCTTTAGATTCGTGGTTACCAAAGGTTCAAAGTTAGCTTCTTTAGTATCTTACTGCCTAACTTAGCTCGCTTATTGAGCTGTTATATACACTGTCTGGAGATTCTTTTCTCCTCTCCCTTCTTATTCCTCCTCCTCCATTCTTCATATGTTGTGTGTTTTGTTCTGTGCTCTTTTTAGGAGTGCTCCCATCTAGAGCAGTCCCTGTAGGATGCCCTGTAGAGGTGGTTTGTGGGAAGCAAATTCCCTCCACTTTTGCTTGTCTGGGAATTGTTGAATCCCACCATCATATTTAAATGATAGTCGTGCTGGATACAGTATCCTTGGTTCAAGGCCCTTCTGTTTCATTGCATTAAGTATATCATGCCATTCTCTTCTGGCCTGTAGGATTTCTTTCGAGAAGTCTGATGTTAGCCTGATGGGTTTTCCTTTATAGGTGACCTTTTTCTCTCTAGCTGCCTTTAAAACTCTTTCCTTGTCCTTGATCCTTACCATTTTAATTATTATGTGTCTTGGTATTGTCCTCCTTCAATCTTTTCTGTTGGGGGTTCTGTGTAATTCCGTGGTCTGTTCGATTATTTCCTCCCCCAGTTTGGGGAAGTTTTCAGCAATTATTTCTTCAAAGAGACTTTCTGTCCCTTTTCCTCCATTCTTTATATGTTGGTTGTTTTATTCTGTGCTCTTTCGTGTTTCCTTTGACTGCTTTTAGTGGGTAGTTGATTTTATTTTTTTGCCTTTAGTTAGTATTTGGTCGGTCTGCTTTCTTTGCTGTGATTTTATTTTCTCTGGTGACATTTGTTTAGTTTTAGGAGTGCTCCCGTCTAGAACAGTCCCTCTAAAATACCCTGTATAGGTGGTTTGTGGGAAGCAAATTCCCTCAACTTTTGCTTGTCTGGGAATTGTTTAATCCCTCCATCATATTTAAATGCTAATCATGCTGGATACAGTATCCTTGGTTCAAGGCCCTTCTGTTTCATTGCATTAAATATATCATGCCATTCTCTTCTGGCCTGTAAAGTCTCTGTCGAGAAGTCTGATGATAGCCTGATGGGTTTTCCCTTATAGGTGACCTTTTTCTCTCTAGCTGCCTTTAAAACTCTTTCCTTGTCCTTGATCTTTGCCATTTTAATTATGTGTCTTGGTGTTGTCCTCCTTGGGTGCTTTCTTTTGGGAGTTCTGTGTATTTCTGTGGTCTGTTCGATTTTTTCCTCCCCCAGTTTGGGGAAGTTTTCAGCAATTATTTCTTCAAAGACACTTTCTATCCCTTTTTCTCTCTCTTCTTCTTCTGGTACCCCTATAATACAGATATTGTTCCTTTTGGATTGGTCACACAGTTCTGTTAATATTGTTTCATTCCTGGAGATCCTTTTATCTCCCTCTATGTCAGCTTCTATACGTTCCTGTTCTCTGGTTTCAATTCCATCAATGGCCTCTTGCATCTTATCCATTCTGCTTATAAATTCTTCCAGAGTTTGTTTCACTTCTATAATCTCCTTCCTGGCATCTGTGATCTCCCTCCGGACTTCATCCCTTAGCTCTTGCATATTTCTCTGCATCTCCATCAGCATGTTTATGATTTTTATTTTGAATTCTTTTTCAGGAAGACTGGTTAGGTCTGTGTCCTTCTCTGGTGTCTCTGTGATCTTGGTTTGCCTGTAATTTTGTCTTTTCATGGTGATAGAAATAGTTTGCAGAGCTGGGGCGAGTGACAGCTGGAAGAACTTTCCTTCTTGGTTTGTGGCCTTCCTCTCCTGGGAGAACAGCGACCTCTAGTGGCTTGTGCTGGGTAGCTGCACGCAGACAGGGCTTCTGATTCCTGCCTGGCAGCTATGGAGTTTATCTCCGCTGTTGCTGTGGGCGTGGCTTGCCTCAGGCTGCTGCTCCAAAATGGTGGAGCTGCGTTGGAGGGGGAGCGGCCGGGAGGCTATTTATCTCCATAAGGGGCCTCTGTGCTCCCTGCTGCCCAGGGTGTTAGAGAGCCCAGAGATCCCCAAATTCTCTGCTGCTGGACTAAGTGTCCCAGGACGTTTCCATCTGGTTTTGGGGTCCCTGTCCCTTTCAGACTTCCAAAAAGCACTCGCAAAAAAAAAAAAAAAAGCCGCTCGCTTTTCTTTGTCCCAGGTCGCCGGCCTTAGGAACTCACTCACTGGTCCTGCCGCCCTGTTTCCCTAGTATCCAGGACCCCATGCATGCACTGTGTCTGCGCTCTGGTCTGGACGGCTGGGGCTGGGTTTTCAGTAGTCCTGGGCTCCTTCTCCATCCCACTCTGACTCCTCTCCACCTGCCGGGAGCTGGGGGGAGGGGTGCTTGGGTCCTGTGGGGCCGGGGCTTTTATCTTACCCCCTTCGTGAGGCGCTGGGTTCTCGCACGTGTGGATGTGGTCTGGATGTTGTCCTGTGTCCTCTCGTCTCTATTTTAGGAAGAGTTGTCTTTGTTATATTTTCATAAATAGATGTGGTTTTGGGAGGAGATTTCCGCTGCTCTACTCACGCCGCCATCTTGGCTGCACCCCCTGTATGTTACGGTTTTATATGATGTATTTATACATGGCTTGTATTTATGTGTTATATACTTAAACATTCACACACACACATGAAATATAGTTCATTTGCTATAGTAGGAATATGATATGAATGTTAAGTATTCCAGATGAGCTGGAAGGACACTTAACCAACCCTTGACCATCATTGCACCTGGGGGTGGGACAGGGGAACGGGACCGGGACCGTGGTTTCATTTCTTAGAAGAGAGGATGGCGGCAAGAAGCAAATGTTACAAAGTATTACCAGTTCCTGTATGTGAGTGTTGGAAGCCTAGTGTTTGTTACATTCTTTATAGTTTTCTATATTTTTTAAGTTTCTCCAAATATAAACAAGTCTATGAAAACAGGAAGGTGTTTATGACAAAACTATCCAGCGGTCACTGGTCTTGCCCACATCTTCCACTGCATCCCAGCACTTGCAGTTGGATGGAAGAAAACCTTCATGAAGCTCTAACACCCCGGCACTGACCATGCTCCAAGTCACCTGAAATGCACCTGCTTGAGATCTCATTTGAAATCACTCCTGTTTCCGAGGCACCAAGGCCATGCCACAGGGGCGGTTGGCCTCCATGCATGCTGTTCTGTTGGCCCATCTGCTAGATGTGGGGTAACCCTTCATTTGATCACAGCCTCATAACCCACCAGGCTAAGCAGTCCCCAGGAACCCAGTCAGTTCTGCTTGCCCCAGCCTCTCGTGTCCTCTGGGTCTCGCTCGGGTGTCGTCCTCCCCAGGTACCCATTTCCGGGAACTGTGTTAGATTCTTCAGGGCAGTGGACATCTCAGGATCCCTAACGAAGTCTCACGGACCCTGCTTTTCTTCCTCTTCTGGAAGCTTGGCCACCTTAGCGTGGCTCAGAAGAGGAAGGAAGCCAAACAGACCCTGGGCTCAGGGCACACTCCTCGCTGCCCTCTGGCTGGTTCACCGTCCTCTGCCTTCTGCGGGCAGGGGCCGCCCATCAGTAGCTGTGGTCCTTACTGGCCCAACGCATGTGCTTCCTGTTCTGAAAGCAAAGAGAAGGTGAGCACTGAGATCCGGCAGGCAGGGTCGCCCTTCTCTGTGTAGAGAGAGGAGGGGGAAACAGCTTTTCACACTCTCCTCTCCGGGTGGCTGGCCTGTGGAGCAGTCAGAGGGCCAAACCTGACATCCCCTCTCCGCCTGTGATGGGGTGGGTCAGTCGCCATGCACAGGCCCTCAGCAGTGGGCAGGGATGGGATGGGGAGGGCCTGCTGGGTTCTCGAATCCAGCAAGAAGAACTGACTAGCGTCCGACTCCTTCTGACTGTTCTGAGTTAAAACCTCTAAGGAAAGGAAGTGTGAGCTTTGAGCTTAGTCTCCCCCAAACCTCCAACTGTGTTCAATATAAATTCTCGGGTAGAAGCAATTAGTCAAGAACAAAGAGCTCTGAAGAGTTTGTCTGAAAGGATATCCTTGTTAAGAGGCACAAGGATTGAAATCGCAGACTTGCTGAGGCCTTGTCCTAAAGGCAGCGAACCCTAGAGGGGACGCAGAAGCTCCAGACTACCCAGGGGGTTGTCCTGTCTTGGAGGGAGGAGGGTGGCATCTGAATCTTAACACCTTAGAACAGGCTCATTAAGACATCCCTTTGAATTAGGTCCATCAATGGCCTGGAATCTTCCACAACGAATGGCACAAAAATGTATGATATAACTATTATCATTATAAGGAATCAGTTATAATAGGGAAAAATTTTATATGATAACATTAAGAAAAGCAAAATTACAAAAATTGTGTATCAAAGGATTGAAACTATGTAAAAATAACATACATATGGACAGAGATTTAAATGAAACTTGAAAACTCTGATATATTAGCTGGGGTTATAGGAAAATTTTTTTATTTAATTTTGATTTTGATGGATGGTTTTCTTGTTTGTACAATAAGAACAATTTTATAAAATGAAATTTGGAGCAGAACTCTGGCCCTGTCGTGAGAGAAATTTCTCTCCAGATAGAAATTACCTCTGCTACTGAAGCTCTTAGGAAGAGGGCCAAACCCTTGATAGTATTAGCCTCTGACCCACTCACGGCAATTCTATTTTCAGCAACAGAGGAAAGGCAAACTATAGCCTGTGGGCAAATCCA
This sequence comes from Manis javanica, assembly GCF_040802235.1. Taxonomy (NCBI): domain Eukaryota; kingdom Metazoa; phylum Chordata; class Mammalia; order Pholidota; family Manidae; genus Manis; species Manis javanica. The sequence goes on from NC_133166.1 coordinate 92,338,468, forward strand.
GCCAACCAGACGAGAATGGTTTTTACATGTTTAAATGGTTGAATGGTTGGGGAAAACCAAACAGAGTAATATTTTCTGACATGTGAAAAATTTTGTAAAATTCCAATTTCAGTGTCCACAAATAAAGTTTTATTGGAACACCCACATTCATTCTACTTTTCTCTGTGACTACTTCTAAGCTTCCAACAGCAAGAGTTGAATAGCAACAGAGGCCGTATGGAATGCAAAGCCTAATAAAATATTTGCTGTTTGACCCTTCACAGAGAAAGTTGCCGGCCCCTGCTCTAGAATATCAGCTCAGTGTGACCTTATGCTCACTCCTGCTGGCCTTCTCAAGGGGCAGGAGGTCACTGATGTCATCTGGAACTAACGTCAGGTAGCTTGAGAAGTGTGCCTTAAGCCTTCCAAAATACCCCCCTTCTTGTCAGTAGAATTTGGATTTGGGTATATAAACACTTTGTGGGTGGTCTAAAGCCCTTTGGTTAATACTTAATTTTCTCTGGGAAGTAAAAAGCCCAGTGCCCTGGGATTGTTGTTAATGCTGTTGTTTTTGTGGTGATCATTCCTATATATAGTCAAAGAAACAGCCAGAGACTGTCACACTCCTACTGCTTATAACAAATGAGACCTTTTTCTAACTGAAATAATAACGTGTGCTTCTAATTAGAATGAAGCTCATTAGAAACGGAGATGGCCATTAATGCCGCGATTGATTTTTCTAATGAACTAAGCGGGGGGAGGAGGCTTTAACGGCACAGCCAATTATTTTTGCTTTTCTTCAGCATTTCCTCAAACTGTTGTAAACTGTTGTTTGGGCTGTAAATGAACGCGCTGCTGGAACGCTCCCTGACTGAAGAGGCTCTGACGCTTCCAGCCCTGAGGAAGGGGTGTAGGGCGCCTGTTTCTGGCCCACAGCCCCACAGGGGGAGGATTAAACAGCAGCCCCAGGGGGTGCCCTTCATTCCACTTTTCCAGTCTTTTCCTGCCTCCTCCCTACCATGTTTGTTCTGTGTTCTAGCTTGTCATTCACAGATGCTTAAGCCAAGAAATTCAGCTCTCCTGCCCCTGTATTCCTGGTTCAGGGACAGAGCTTCAGTGTCCAGGTTCTCAGAGAAAATTAGATCTGAGGTCTCCTCCGGACGGGGATACATGGAGGAGAAAGTTGGGGAAAAAAGGTATTAGGTGGGCTGAGAAGGGAGACGGCTCATTAAATTTCTGCACCAAAATACAATTTGGGGCAATTGCGTTTCATCAATAAAAGATGTTCTTTGGTGCCCAGAAAGCCTATCAGCCCCACAGTGCAGGGCAGAGGGCTATCAAAATGGCATGACTAAGTCAAAAAGGTAAGACTCAGAAAGAAAAAAGAAGATGAATTGTGGACAGGAAGCAGACAGGAGGTGGGAGAATCAAAGTAATGCACAGGCCAAAAACCAGCAAGAGAGGTAAAGGAGAAAAGGGTGATTCTTCAGTCAGTCAGTCAAGTCAATAAACAAACAAGAGCCTGCTTTATGACCAATATAGCTACTCAAACTTCCAGGCAGAAAAAAGCTTCATCAAGACAAACTTCTATAATGAACCTTTATTACAAACCTTCATGTTTGCTTTCTCCAAAACTGAGAATCTTCACTGAAGTATTTAGTTATCTTCCACCCCTGCAGTGCCTGTGAAGTTCTCTAATCAGAACACATGATAACAGAAGACTGAGTTAAGAGGCCTGACTGGTGATTATGGAGGGAGAACTGGATGCGATTCCCTTTGTGGTCCACCTAGGTATTATTTATATAAATAAAAGTGATGAATAATGAACGGTGGGATTCTGATGCCAACTTTTATTCCCCCTCCTTGCGGTCCTGCTGTGCCTCTCCTAAGTTCCAGGCTGTTCTTACAACCAGGCTGTACCCCAGTCTCTGCTCACCCTTTTGTTCAAAACGGATTTCTTATCAGTTGTATTGTTAAAAGAGGGCTGCTCTTTCCAGCGTGATCTGCAAAATGTTGACAACTTGCTTCATAATAATAAAGTCCCAGGACACTTCCCATAGAACATCTCTCAACAGCCCCCATCCCTTCTCTCTCTGACACACACACACGCACACACACACACACACACACACACACACACACACACACACACACACACAGCCCTGCCTCCCTCCAAATACCTGTGTGTACTCATAACCACTGTGATATGGGCCACACAAGGTATGAAAAAAGACAAGGATGAATAAGAGACCTGTCCTACGCCCTGGAGTGAGAGAGAGAGGCAAACATTTTGGGTGAAATTACCACAGCACATGGTGGTGGGACGGAAGGAGGACGGGAAGAGTCCTCTTCAGAGCAAGAGGGAGATACTTCACTGGAAGATAATGATGTTGGGACCAGAGGTAAAGACTAAGTAGCCACATCAAGAAGGCTGGGGAGGAGGTAAAAGAGGAGAGAACAAAATGGGTGTGACCACACAGTGGTGGACAAGAGGGGCCTGTGGGCACACGCAGGTGACTGGTCCTGTTGTTTGTTTGCTTGGCAGCCAAGAGTGCACAAACCAGACCTAGGAACCATTTTTACTTTGAGATATTTGATTGAAATGTTTTTCATGGCTAAGAAAAGTGCTACAGTGGAAATATTTGTATCTATTTACACTCTTAACAACTTTATGAGAGTATAATTTACATGCCATGAAGTTCACTTTGTATGTACGATTTAGTGATTTTTTTATATGTACAATTTAGTAAACTTTTCAGTAAATTTACCAAATTGTGCAGGCATCACCGTGTTTCAGTTCCAGAACATTTCCATCACCTAAGATGCCTCCTGCCTGCTCATAGGCAATCCCCATTCCCACCTGTAGTCCCAGGGAACCAATGCATGTACTTTTTAAAAACAGATATTTGGAGGTTTATCTCTGATACAGATTTCTATGATTGCTTAGTAAAGGGCATGAACAGTTGTTGTGATTCATAGTGCACATTACCAAATTACTTTTCAAAGCAGCCATACCGTTTTACCTGGCTGCCAGCAATATATGAAACTTGCATTTCATTGTACACTTTCAGAATTGGGTATTGCTGTCTTCAAGTAATATCTAATTATTTTAATTTTATTTTGGGGACTCAAGCAGACCATTGAATGACTTTCCACCTTGTGCATTTTCCTCTTACTGAGATCCTTTTACTGTTCATTTTTTTTACTGGTATGAGCTTCTTGTATAACATGATTTATACCATCGTTTGCTGCAGGTATTTTTCACATGTTGAGGTTTGCCTTTTTATTTTGTCCTGTTATCTTTTTGACACACACGGGTTCATTTTCACATGATCAAACACATATTTTTGTTTTCCTTCAAGATCCTTTTCTACTCCTGTGAAGCCAAGAGTTATTTCCCTCTCCAGAGCTTCCACAGAAGTTCAGTTTTATTATTAAGATATAACACATTGGATTTCTTAGAATCTGTGGCTTCTGGTGATTTCCTTTGTCAGACACATAATTCTTAGATATCTTAGGCTGTATTTCTGGGATATCTTATTCTGTGCTGGTGATTTTTTAATGGGTCCAATTTTAAAAATTATGTGGAAAAGCCTACACACTGCAAGGGAGGGAGACCAGCTGGGAACCACATCGGTCACCGGTAATAAGACCGAGAGATGCTGTTTTCTGGGAAGACCTATCTCTTGGCCCAAAGGCCCAGACTGAGCCATTCTGTGGGAGTTGCAGAGAGGCAGGATTTGGGCTTAACTGTTGAACAGGTAACACGCCCAGCTTGGGAAAGGACCTGCCATGTTTCAGCTGAAAAAGAAGGCTTCCTATCTGGAATGTGGTAGATGGAGGCCTGTCCCCTCATTAGACGCAAGGTCAGAGAGGAAGACCGTGAGGTCCCCTTTCAACTCCAATGTTCCAGAACTCTCTAGGTATTTTTCATTCTTTCATTTTTTTCAACAAATATTAATTGAACATCTAACAAGTCGCCGATGCTGGTCTAAGTGCTGGGTTTGCAGCGGTGCGTAAAACAGTTTGCACCCACTTGATGCTTCTATTCAAAAGGAAAGATAGTCCATAAAGAAGTGAATTAATATATTGATAATGCCTAGCAAGTAATACAAATAAAAACGAAGCAGATTAAGAAGTGCTCTTGTATGTATGGTGTTTGGAGAAGACAATGAGGGGACATTTGATCAGAGGTCTAGCAGATGAGAATAATGGACAGGCCTGAGGGCTGGACATGGGAAGACCAGCCAGGTAGGAGGAGGAAGGTCAAGCCTCCAGGCCTGGGTGCCTGGCCTGTTTGAGGACCTGAATGTAACTGATTGACCCAGCTATGGGCCCAACTTCTTACCTAGGCAGTGTATTGACTGCTAGATCTATCGATCTCACTTTTTACTGTCATCCTAAGAGCTATCATTTATTAAGACCTACCATGTGCCAATCGTTGCTAAACACATTATGTGTATTACTTCTAATTCCCTCAACCACACTGCAAATTACGTCTTATCGTCCCCATTTTACAGATGGCAAAATTGGGACTCACTGCTTTCTCTCAGTCATTTCATCTAGTTCTAATCTACTCCAAGGGGCAAATACTTAGTTCACAGCTGACTGTTACATGCTTGAAGTGTATGTATTAGGCCAAATGCACACACATCTACAGAAATATACTAAAGACTTCCATGATGAGATAACATCTGAAATGGGGTGGCCACCCCAAACTATTTGTTTATTAAAACTTAAGGAGAAAAATTACTGTAGGCCCTATGGAGGAATAAAATCAGGACAATGTCCTTCCTTTTCTAATCAACATTTCTAATTCTTAGCCTAGACATTTCAACAAACAAAGGAGCCTTACCCTTACCTCAGAAATGTGTGTTCTGAGTTGATATAAACTTCTTAAGTTTCCTAGAAAATTACTTAGACAACTGAAGAGGACCTGGAAACCTAAACAGGGTCGGGGCATGGCCAGGGACATTTTCTTAGGCAAAAAGCTCCTTGAGGTTTTTTGAGTCTGCACCAAAATGCCCTGTGGTTCTTTAAACAACCCCTCCTTGTCAGCATCATTGCGAGTTTCTGTTCTTACAGCTCGCAGAGGCCTTGTAAGGCATCTTGTTCTCTGTAGCTTTCAGTGTTGTCCTTTGCACAAAGGTTGAATTGTATCTACCAGCCCCCCAAGTCTGACTGTGTAAAGTATCTTTACAAAGCCTTCCGTTCTGTAGTCCCTCTAAGGGGAAGGGCACGCTTCAGCTCAGAGAACTGCTGTGAATCTCCCCAGCCAGCTCACTCCTGCTTCCTGCCTTCTGACAGCTGTGGTTTTCAGGTTCTTTTTAGCACAGTTCTCTAAAAATGTGAATGAGACATGAAGTCATGTTGTAGAAGGCGTTGCCTGGTGGGGCCATGGGCAGGTGGGGCCCCTCCAGAAAAAATTCTCCCAGGCTCCCTTTTCTCGAAATGGCACTGGCCACATAGGAGTGCTTACTCTCCTTGTTTTTTAATTTCAACTTTTCTCATCATATTTGGTTCTCAGACCTGATAATAGCAAGTGATAATAACAAACATGAAACCGATTTGAATTTGAATTTAGTTATGAACTCACTACTGTCGTAACGGAATAGGCAGGGGTTAGCCCTGGGGTCCTGGGCTACTCCGAGGTCTCCCTACAAGTAACAGAGTCCCACTCCTGCCCTGCAGGCTTGGTGTGAACAGTCAATGGAATGAGGTCTGCACAGCAACTAGTGCAGTTGTCTTCGTCCTTCTCACAGTAATTATAGTCATTTCAGAGGAGCAAATACTTGGGAAATGAATGTCACAGTCTGGGTTTACCCAGAGGGTTTGCACAGATTTGGACCCGCAAAAGGGGGTGCTTCCTTGTCATAACAGGAAATTTGAGGGACTGAAATGCTCCTTCAGCTGCCTAATCCAGCAGCTCATTTCCAGAGCTGGAGACACTGCTTTATCCGTGAGCACACGAGTGTCTGTACGTGTACATCTGTCTGTCTGCCGTGGCATCCAAGTTCCTCCTTGTGGATGTGGTGCCCTCTAAACCCCACATGGACTAGCTAAGACTTTGCTTTGATAGGAGGCCTCATTTAGATGCAAAAAGGGAAGGGACTTAGGGGTCTGCCATAGAAGTTTTATCCAAGTACACGGGGTTCTGAACTGTCTGGGGAGCAGGGCTGAGGTGGGAGGAAGGGCTGCCTGACACCTGTCAGACCACAGTCCTCACCTGACTGCCAGAAGGAAGGAGGTCCCTACTCCCCTGCCAGGGGACTGAACAAAAGGGGGTTTGTAATAACAGTGATTACAATAATAGCAGTAATGTAGTAATAGCTGCAGCTGACATTTATTGACTACCTGCCAGACACTGAATTTTTCCCATTTAATCCTGATAATGATAACCACCCTGAGCAGAGACCATGATTATCCCCAGGAAACCAAATCCGGGTAATTTGCCCACTGTCACACAACAGTGTGCAGGTCCATGTATACACTGGAAATGTCCTCTTTCCTGGCCTCAGAAAACCTTCACGAGAACTCCATGAGCCGTGCCTCCTTCCAGCCAAACACCCAGGGGCCGTTTGCAAGTCTGCTCTGTGAGCCTCCTGCACTGAGGATATGTGAGAGCGTCATCGCGTATGTCTCTAGCATTGTGTGGATATGTTTGGATGTGCCCTGTTTCCCACCTTGGAGAATAAACTCCCAATGGTCAGGGTCCATGAGCTCTCTATCATGTGGCTCCGAGAGTGTCACCTGAGTGGTCCGGGCTAAAGTGAAGGATGGTGTCTGCTTGCATAGTGTCACTGAGGAGGCTGTTGATATATGGTGACTGCTGGGTGCATGCTTTTCTTCTCAGCAAGACTGGTTACCCAGTTTCTCTGCCCAGGAGACACTTTATGCAGCAAGTAAAACAAGCCTGGAGATGACACTGGGCTCCGACACTCTGCAAGTAGCAGGGGTGAGACTTTGCAGAGGAGGAGACCAAAGCATGCTAATTAGTGAATCACATTCAAAGAGAAAAGCCATCTGGGCCATTGGATATGGGAACAGGTAACCACTCACCCTGCCACTGGCCCTGAAGACTTTACTGTGTAGCAGTATTTTTTTTTATTTATCATGCACACATACATGTACGACATGTATGAAATTATGTGCCAGGTACTATTTAATCACTTTTCTATTAACTCATTTAATCTTCAGCAACCATGTTAGCTAGGTTCTGTTGTTATCTTCATTTTACAGGTGGGGAAACTGAGACACAGAGACATAACTTGATCCAGATCCGAGAGCTAGTAAATCACAGAGCCAGGATGACCACCCAGGCCAGATGGTATAATAATTCATTATGATGATGCCTAAACATTAGGAGAATGCAAAATATTTCTAGCACACAGATATTGTAACAAGGAAACATGTAGTACATTTGAGAAATACTTTTATGCAAAATTATTTTCTTCAAGTTTTACATACTCTAGGAATAAGTTCTAGTTTTTCTGAAAGTTCTGTTTTTAAGGGAATTTCCTCCCAAAAAAAGTTGAAGCATGTAGCATGATTTAAAAAGAAAAAGGTCAGCAATGCAAATAGCATTCATATGTGATTTTTGACAAAGCCTTATCTGTGACATTGTGACACAGATATTTTTTTGTTCCTGTGCTAGTCTGTGAGCAAATAAAGACCGAGAAGCCATGTGCTTTGATCCAGACAACCCAGCTAGGTCAGATGTGGAGCTTCAATCCCAGTCCTAACCGTATCTTCCTAGAGTATATAACCTCCTAGACAGAGACTAAAAGGTGTCCCGAAGTAACAATTGTATGCTGTCTTTGTTAGCGAATACAGCAAAAGCATTTTTGCCCTTCTTATACATCCCACACATACCCAACATAGCCCTAGATATGTTATACATATTCAGTGAATCCCTGTTTGATTTTTTTATCTGTATTTTAATTTAGGGTGGATTAAAACTAAGACATCCCTGGCTTATACCACTCCCACCCTAAAATTGTAAGTCCTGGGCGTGGAGATGGGGCTATGGAATGTGAGCCATTCTGGAGGCAGCTCAAAAAACTTGTTCATTGTTCATTTCAGTTCCTCTTGTTCATGAGAAATTGGTCTCCTGAGTGGATCATCCATTTGGTAATCTCTTGGTGAAAGGCTGCGTCTTGTTTTGTGTGCCTAGTAAAAGTTCTCACCAATGTAATGTAAGGGTTTATTGGGGCTTGGTGAAATCCTGTGCTTTGAGGTATGTATGTTTATGAATCACCGACACATGCTGATGACTTCTCTACCTCGTGCCCAATAGTCACTGATAAAGCCTGGGTTCTGTTGCAAGGAGACATATACTGAGAGAAAGTTGATTGTGAGTACCTGTCTCAGGCTCTGCTTCGAATGTCTCATTCACATGCTATTCTTTTCCTTTCCCCTCAAGGGTCGAGATTACTGTTCGGAAGAAGAGGATATCACATAGCACCAATTCCACCACTCAAACCAGGAGCTACTACTGTGTAAATAGGTTACACCCCAATTGAAATCTTTGCAAAGGTCGGTTCTCTTCAGCGAACAGCACTATAGCAAAAGAAGATCGTTCCGTATCGTACGCCCCATTAAATTACAGTGTTTCTTAATGAACTTGCAAAGGAATATTGCTAAAAACAAACAAAAAACTGTTATCGAACTTTCTTTGTTGCTGCTAGTTAAAACTTGTTGCAACTTTTCACTTCTCTTGTGTCCAGGTATGCAGCAAAATTCTGCAGTTTCACCTTAAAGATACTGTTGGTTTTACAGATGCTCTCCAACCTATTTTCTATAAGATGAGGTAGTGGTGAACTCAGATATCAAACTTCTGTTCTAGACTGGTTCTGCTTCTAAGACAAGCATCTCCTCCCCCCTCTCCTTCCTCCCTGTCTCTCCCAAGTGGTCCAGAGCCTTGCTTCTCACTGGCAATCTTATGCTTTGGAGATGGGGTGGTTGCTATGGCAACTTGTTTTTCTGCTCAGAAGAAGTAGAGAAGCTATTACCAATTAAACATGTTGTGACATGACTCCTGGAAGTGACACAGGAGCAAGCAGCAGGTTGTTTGATTTACTAGGAATTTGAATCGAGGATTAAGCTTGCGACATTGGCTTTGCTCAGATGCAGACGAAAGTGTGATCACAATCATTTTGAATCCCTCCTCCCCACTCCCCACTTTTTTTTTTCTAAGAAAATAAACATTTTACTGTTTTTATGTATCCTCGTCTTCTCCCATTCATCCAGTTCCCTGCTTCACGTTGATCCTGGGTGCGGAAGATGTACCCTCCTTTGCAATGACATGGATAATTGGCCTTAGCGGCTCCCTACCCTCCAGTTAATAACTGCCACCCGTTAGCAGGGCTGTAAGTGGTCATAAGAGGTGAGGGGACATCCCACAACTTTTAGGAGGGCCTGGACCACCCCGTTATCTTTCATTTTGTTAGCAAAGAAACCATCCTACTTCCTCATTCTGTCCCTTCACAATGTTACACGAACCTTGCCACTTCCTGTTCCTCTCGCTTGCACCCCTGAATGGGACCGTGAAAAGCCTTTGCCTCCTGGGAAATGCAGGGCATTTACACTGGTGATGACGTTTGGAGATGCCAAAGCCAAAGCCCCAGGGCAGGAGTGGGGAATGTTAACTGTGGGATTGGTAGAGTTTATTTTTCCATATTATATGAAGAGAATGATCTCTTCTCAAAGACAGAAATAATATTTTTAACAAATGTTGTCGCAAGTAAATAACGATCAAAAGGAGAAAAATAACTTTTGTATTTTTTTTAACGCGTTTGATAGCTTTGACCAGGGTCGTCTTCACTGCTTTCATGGGAGGGCCAGAAGCCCGGGTCTGGTTTTGTCCCACGAAAACACGCAAGGAGCCCTGTGTGTTTCTCAGCGCGGGGCTGGGATGTGAAGGGCGAGATCAGCCACACGACCCGAGGCAGGTAGTTACTATGTTCTGGGTAGTCAGGAGATCACCAGCCGCAGAAAAGAGTAAGAGGCTGAATTTGTTTTGCTGAGAAAAGGAGGCTTGACTTTGAAATCCATTCACGTAATCGATGGCACCATCGATGTGCTAATGGTGAGACTCCTCACCGCCCTTTAGACCCCAAACACAAAAGTGAGGGGAAGGAAGGCAACTCAGTCAAGCACTAGAGAAAATGAACTCAAATGTTAGCAACAAAAGCCCTCAAGTCTTTCAGCCAGCAGCAGCTATTTCAGGGAACAGCTGTGGTTGTTACATAAATAGAGAGGCAGCCAAAATTTAAGGCTTTTTATCTTGCTTCAAGCAGAGAAATGCACGGAGAGTCAAGTGGCCCAGGCTTTTAAGTTCCCTCCCCTTTGTATGGTTTTGGCCAAGTGACCAAAATAGTTTCCCTCAACTGTAAATGAACTGCTAAGCCCCACCTCAAACTTGTTCCCTGGGGACTGACTTTCTGTTCACTGTTATGTGGATGACCTTTTCCCGGGATTTCTTGTTCTTATTAAGCAAGAATGATGCAAATGCTCAATATCTTCCATTTGCCTCCCCTCCGTGGTGTCTCCCACAGGGTCGTCCCAGAAAATCACCACCTTCTGCCCGAAGACAAGCATGCACCTATCATTTTTCTTAGAGTCACATTTAACATGCTGTTGATACGCATGTACGCAGAACCGAGTGGTTCTTGGGAACATGACTTTTGAGTGTTTCATAAAACCAGAAACTGGTTCCCCTGAACAAGTTGGTGGCTTTCACCTGGAGTTCTCTCCCCCAGGTTTAACTCTTTGATGTACGAAAGTGATTCCATCCGCAGACGCGTTTGATAACATCTAGAAATAGATTTGAGAAATGGGATGGTTGAGCGGGTTGGCATGAAATGCTAAATTATGTTAGCAACACTCAAAATTGTTTTCCATTTGTTGGTTTTAATCATAAAATTGTCAAGTGATTTGTGTTTGTACTGTTTTTTTATGCCTTCTGAAAGGGTCTAATGCAAAAATATTTTGCGTTTTTCCCTCCTGTGTATCTGAACAGTAATCAGATACAATGAAGAGAATAATCCAGAAATTAGTGCTTCTGCTGGCTCTTATCTCTGCGGACTCAGGGAGCTGGAAGGAGTGAGGGAAGGAAGTGGCCCCGGGGGTGGAAGCAGAAAAAGGATGAGAACTGAGCAGAGAGTTGATTGAATGGCTGTGTGCTGGGCACTATTCAAAATCCAGCTGCAAGTGGCCCGTGGGTGGGGCAGACTGTCAACAAGATTTACGGCCGCGTTCCGCACGCCTGATGTGCCCGGAGTTGTGGAGCTGTAAAAGTTCAGCAGTGTGTGCACGGCTTTCTTCGGTGGGCTGAGACTCAGGATCACAGAGCACTGATTGTACCATAATTGACTACGTGTTTGTTACTCACAGGGAACCTCAAAAGAGGCTTTTACCTCCGTGATGCCTCCCAGTCCCAGGCTGGAGTGTAGAATGGTGTTTGGTCTATTTAGGGACAAAGAAGGTATGAAGCCCAGAGAGGAGAAAACTAGGACAGTCTCAGAAACAGCAGGGGCCACCCACGGGCCTGCTGAGCAGCGGGTCTCTCCAGTCTGCAGAGCCCTGGGTCTGAGACAGCACTTTGGTGACTTGAATAAAAGGGGGCCTGACAGAGGAGGAGACGCCATTCTTAGCACTCTGCACAGGCGCCAGCTTCCTCCACGCTGCAAGGTGAGGGCGCACCCCTGTGTCCAGGGCCCACCCAGGTCAGAAGTGGGCATGCCTGAACCTGATAGCCCCCAGGAACAGGTCGAGAGAGGATGGTGCCCACTTTCTGGTGCCATTTGATGCCATCCCACTTTGAGTTGCCACCTTTTCCTCCTCCCAGCATCACCAAGACTTTTTTCAGGTCAGACTCCTTTATAAGGGGGCAAAGAGCAGAATTATACCTCTCAGGAATTTTACCTCGGTGACCTATGATGCAGGCTGGGCTCTCAGTTACAAGTCCTGCTCAGACACTGAGCAAGAATTTAATTAAGAGTGTTCCATCTCTTCCGGTCATAGATAGAAACTTGGTTAAATATGTTGGTTTCACAGGAAGAAAATTTATCAAATTCTTAATCCAGGAAAATACTGACCCAGTCTTGGACTCAGGATCTGATGTGCTCTTCATGAAAAGCGAACTTTTGGTGTTTGAGGCTCTCTCCTTCCTCCTCCCAATTCCATCACATTAAAAAAAAAAAAAGTATTAGATCACACTTTGTAATTTTACATAAAATCTGTTTTCCATGCTTTTCCCCTGGAAGGCAGTTTCAGAGCTTTATTTCTTTCTTTGTACTTCTCAGAAAATAAACTTTTTGTTAAGTTGCTTAAAACCCCAGTAGAAAAAGAAGGCGTAATTGGAGAGAGGGAACATGTACTTAAGGGCATAATGAAAAAGTGACGTGAAACAGGAACTCTGGCTTCTCGATGTCCCGGTGGACCCCCGGACCCCCACGCGTGTCTGTAAAGCCGGGTGAGGCAGTTGGCTTTCACACTGCACATGTCCCTATAATAAACCTCTGGAATTTCACAAATGAGGTCTATGAGTTGCCTTTTGCCAATGAATGAACGTGTATTAACAAGGGGGAAAAAATGTTCTTGGCTTCAGTCACCTTTTTGAATGTCTCTGGAAAGGGGTCAACAAGGTATGGTGGAAAATGAGGGTTGTGAGTGAATATATTTCTTTCATGACAACCCTTAGGGCTCTCTAGCAAGGCCGTGTTTTTCAGCAGACTCTTGTACCTTCTCTGGGATCAAATGTGATCTTGGGGGAAGAGGAAAGGGATGTAATATTGATGATCTGTGCTCACTCTGCGCAGATACTGTACTAGGCATTTTATAATTGTCTTGGGTAATCCTCAGGGAAATCCTGTGGAGTCGCTCCGCTGCCCCATGCTCTAGGTAGTGTATCTTGCATAGAATGCATCTTTCCAACAGAATGCCCATGGTGAAGGAAGGAAAGATGTCATTCAAGTATGTTCCTAATGTGTTTATTATTACTATGCCAAATTTGTTTATTATTACTATTTGCAACACTGTGAAAATAACCCCGTGGGGGCATCTGCTTGCTGGAATCTCTCTTTGGCTCATCACCAGCCCGGTTTCCCCATGGGGAGTGTTTTCCTTGGCCTTCCCATAGCTGGTGAGCTGCACACAAACCAGGAGAGGCTGCTGGCTAATAGGACTTGAGTGTCTGGAAGGAAAAGACTTGGAGAATTTACGCATGTATCTCTCCCCCGGAGTTCTTTCAGCATCAGAAAAGGAGCCTGGTACTTCTTCAGTTAGTTACTAGGAGTGCTCTGATTTCTTCTTAGGCTCATTGCGTAGCAGGCTGCCTCCTTGTAAGGTGACCTTAATCTTGCAAAGCCTAACCTTGCAGAGCAGGTTGGGAGAACCTGACTTGAAATCCTTTCTTAGAAAGTAGGATGTGATGCCTTTTGTGATCTTTGAGCTGGAGGTCTATATTCCCAGGTTAGTTTAAGAACCAAAGCTAGATGTGAATCTCTTTTGAGACCTTAAATGTTTTTGAGAGTCAGGTGGTGACTTGAATAGTCATTTAAATAATGTGTTCCAAGGTCAGAAGAGCCCAAGAATTCCCTAGCGTTCCTCTCCTTGCTTCAGAAGGAACATTCTATGAAGAAGATAACTCATGTCTCCATAGCAACTGGTAGAGGTGCTGCCTAGAGGGGACCCACCCCCCACCCCCACTTACTGGGCTTGAAAGAATCAGAATAGTTTCCTTGTATAGAGAGGGTGCTGTGTCCAGTGAAAACTACCCCAAGATCCTGCCTTTTTCTAACCTGGAATCTATCAAATTCCTTCAAGATAATGTGGAAGTGACTCTTGTCTCTTGGAAGCCAAAAGAATTGCTTTAATTCAGCAAGATTCACCCCAATCCAGTGGCTCCATTCTAATAGTGCCTTCCCTCTCTCCCCAGAATTCTCCCTTCTTCCCTTTCCAGGGGTTATTTTTTAGCCCAAGGCTTTGAACTTGAGTAAGACTTAGAGGCAGTAAAAAGAACACCATAAACTCAGCCAAAGATTCCTCGGGGTCTGTAGGGTTGAAAATAGCTCTAGAACCTTGGGGCCCATGAGGCCTAGACTCAGAAGGAATCAAGAGACCCTGTTTCCTGGCATTTCGGTCCAGACCTTCAGGGGCTGGCTGTTCTCTCTTGACAGTCAAGTGAGTGAGGGAAGTTTCTCAGTAGATTCCAAGCCAGCTTTTCCATTCAAAGCAAGATGCAAATTCATTTTAAAAAATCTGTATCTATTTTCCTGGAGCAGAACCCGGCAGCTGCCTTATTAGAACTCTGAATTTGAATTAACACACACACATACAGAAGACACAAGAGAAAGAAAATACAACAATATAGTCACTGAAATTCTTCAAGAAGGAGCTGTGTTTTGCTCTTTGTAATCTCTAAGATAACAGTAGGCAAGTATTAGTGTAGCTATAATAATACCAAACCAGGAAAAGCTAGTGATCACTCTGGGGGAAGTTTGAACAGGAGGATGGAGATCTGGTGGTGGTCTCTCCTCGTGCCCCCTGTTCCAGGATGCTCTGCCACTCGCATGTGTGACTTGGCTGAGCCTCTGGCCTAGATACTGTGGCTGGCACCCTTTCCCATCCCCAGGTGCCTAAAGGACACATCCCTTAGGACGTGTGCCCGGTGCAGCCACATACACCCACGGGGTTTCTCACACACTCTCCCACTCATCCAACGTGGCCTTTCCCGTGGCATTTCAGCAGCTCCACTAAGATGCTCTGACACTGGTGTGGATTTGGGGCCCTTACGTCTAGGTTGTCCCAGACACAGCACTTTTCATTTGCCTTCCCCAGTGTCAAGGACTCATTCATTCAATGATTATTTATAGAGAATCTCCTATACTCCAGGCACTGAGCTGATGGCCAGCAATCACAGCTGAACCAAACACAGCTCCCGCCCTGCAGGAGCTTACTGGGCGTCAGAGAGACTGAGTGGGAGGTGAGCCTGTAGCAGTAAGTATTGGGTGCTGTGGAGGGGCAGCTGCCCAGCTTTGGGAATAAGGGGCTTCCTGAAAAAGGTGACATCAAAGCCGAGGTTTGTCAGAGGATGGACAGAGCATTGCAGAGGGCCTCCAGGCCGAGGGGGGAGCATGGGCCTCAGCCCAAAGGAGGGACAGTGTGCAGGTCGGCGGCTGCCTCCACTAGCGGAGCCGAGGAGGGAGGAGTGGAGAAGGGGTGGGCCAGGCAATCAGCTGGCTGTGCCAGAGGGCCTGGGCTTTGCTATGGATTCAGGGCCCCTAAGGAAGGGCACAGGTCCCTGCTGAGGCCTCCCTGAGAGGTAAGTGTGGTCAGCCTAGGGGCCCAGGCTGCCCTCTTCGCTGTGGGGCGCACGGTTGCTTGATGCGATGACTTGTTCCTACATGCCCCCGCCCCCGCCCCCACGCCAGCTTCTCTTGCCAAAAGCTGTTTGAATTCAAGTGCTTAGACTTGGCCTGGATATAGTTTAGAGACACACAGGGGACAGCTCTGGGTCATCCTGACCTATCTGTAGAGCCACAAAAGCCTAAAAACCCCTCTTGGGGGCAGGCTGGCCTGGGCCCCGAGGTGAGGGTGTGCCCCAAGGGGGATCCAGGAAGCAGCAGCGGGCTTCCCAGGCTCCGTGTGGCACCTGCATCCGCCCTGTCACGGGCCGCAGGCCGCGCACAGCTGTTCCCTGCGTTCGGTCATGCCTGGTGGCCAGGCCTCCACCGTGTCCAGGATGCACACCCGAGTCCTGCCAAACAAAGGGGATGGTTAACACACACCCGCACATGAAAAATACCTATGAGTCTAGGCAGCAGCCATAGACCCTGGGGGACGGGGGCGTCACCAGCACTTAGATCTCTACGCTCTTTGGGGGGGAGGCAGGAAGGCTCAGAGACAGGCAGGATCTCTCTGTGGAGACAACTCCCAGTGCCTTTTAGGTTTCCCAAAGAACCTAGAACCTTCCAAAATCCCTAGCACCTTCAGAGCATCGGGGTTATTTTCCTCCACCCCAGGCCCCAGACAAATAATTAGAAACTTCATAAAGGGAAGGAAGAAAGTGAGATGAACCAAAATACGAGCTGTGAGGCAACACGGTTTCTAGAAACTCAAAGGCCCAAACAAGTGATGTAATTGCCCTTAGAGGTTGGAGGAATTTAGGGATGAAGGCAGTTTTTCCTAGCTGAGTGTCTTGGGGATCCCCAGATATCCTTGGGGCTGACCTCTTTTGCAAGACCTGCCCCACTGGGTGCAGCCTGGCGTATTCCAACAGCAGCACCAGCCTCCCAGACCGCTGGAAAGATTTTAGCTCAATTGAACACTCACTCTTTTCCCAGTTGCTCCCTCTGGCTCTTTGCTGAGGCGTTTCTAGTTCTGAGTCCTGTGATGGTTGCTCGAATGTCCCATGTTCTAAGCGGTTTGATTAGAATTTGGCCTGTGCTGGATGCTGGCAGTGCATTTGACCTCGATGCTGGAAACTGGCAGAGCATTTGACCTCACACACACACACTTTAAAACTAAGGCCTGGGAAGGTCCCCTTATGGGCACAGGGAGTCATGGAATATGGTCAGGTTTGCCTTAGGGCACCCTCCGCATTGTTTGCCCTGGTCCCAATCCTACTTCATCACCAGGAAAAGATCAAAATTCCTAGCTACCAGCTGTCAATGATTGTGTATTTGCTCTTCCCAAGGGCATTTGTGTTTTGTTTAGGAATAAGACCTTATAGTCAAAGGAAATCTAGCAGCAGGAGAGGAGGCATCAGCTCAGTCAGGTCTGAGGTAACTCAGGGCTTTGCTCTTCTGCGGGTCAGCAGACACTTCCTCAGGCAGGTGTGGGCGGCCAGCAGGGCAGCCTCCCCGGGGCTGCACCCACACATGAATTCTGTAAAGCAGTGGGACCCTGTCCGTCGCAACCACACTTGCCTAACAGCAAAAACTTTGTGAACTGCAACCCCTCTGTTTGTCTGTTAATTAATTTGAAGTGTATATTCGTAGACTCCTGTACTATTAGGCACATTTTTATAAAAAATACACAACATAGGAATTTTAAAAGAATAAGATACAAATATTATACACAGAGGTTCTCCCTGAACTCTTGAGGGGGACCTTGAATACCCCCTGGTATGTGTGCACCCAATTTAGACACCACTGTTTTAAGAGCAAATTAGCACACCTTGATGGTGTCCAGCCCCACCTCTGTGCTGACCCTTGGCCTGTGGAATAAGGTCTTAAGGCAAAATCCCTAGGAGCTTCTAGTCTGGGAGACAGGGCAAGCAAATTCTCAAAAACAAATTTAAATATTGAAAACCCTGTTGGACAGGAGAGCTTCCCCCCAGGTGGTAGTGGCTCCAGGTGCTAAGGGAAGATCAGGTACCTGTACAGACCTGTGGGGCTGTTCCTCTTTTCTCCTTGGATCTCTAGGCAAGGGCATTTGGCAATATCCCCAGCTGTCTCACGACTGGAATTCTTTGAACCCTCAGAGCTTCAGCAGCGCTGTTCCCCACATCACCCGTGGGGCCACATCGCTTAAGTATGTTTGATTTGGCCACCAAGATGTAATGATGATTCTGTTCCATTTTGGAAAGGGTCTGAGAGAGTGTACAGGTCTAATTATATATACATATTTATACATGTGTATTTTTGTTTATTGTTACATTTTGACATTGGACTTTCTATTAAAAAATTTTTAACAGTTGACCTGGCTTGCTTCTTCTGTATGCCTTTCTTCTTTCCTGGGTCCCGGCGAGTGGGCTGCCTCAGATGTCTGCAAAGATGTGCGTCCTCCTCACCTCCCCACTCTTCTCTCTTCTTCCCTATTCTCTCTCTTCTACTTCCCATGCTTTCAAGTTCTTGTGTTTTTACAGGTACGGAATGCATCCAGCACCCATTTGGAAAGCCCTTAACCTTGTCGTTCCCTCCTACTTCCGGACAGCCCACTCGGTCCCATCAGCTTCTGCAAATTTGGATTTAATGAAATGGCAAGAATGACCATGAGAAAAAATGATGCCACAAGGCTTTTAAATCCCTTGAGCATCCCCCTCCCTCTACGTGTGCAAGTCCTGGCTGTAAGGCCTTGGACAAGTTACTTAACCTTCCTGAGCTTACTTACTGTACCTTATCAGTAAAATGATGCTTTCTCATAGGTTTGATTTGAAGCGATGCCATAGTAAGTGCTCGATAAACAACCTCCTCTTCACAAGGCACTCGTTCAGCCAGCCCACATTTGTTAATCACACAGATATGCCAGGCCTTGGGTCTCCCAAACAGGGTCTGGGAGGTGAGGATTTCAGGAATTCCCCTCTCCAAAGTAGATGCAAAGGAGCATTATGAAAAATAAGGCATGTACCTTATAGTCTCTCTCATGCCCAACTCTCAAAGTCGGTGACTACCTGACACATTTTGGAGGCTGAAAACAGTTGAATCTCCTACTGCGCTGGTCTTAAAAGATCTAGTGATGAGAAATACACACGCATGCATGCAGTCTCAAAGCACTTCATCAAAGTGCTGTTTGCCTTGCTCTGTCCTCCCTGTCACATCACCTGGTCACCTCTGGCAAGTGTTGGTCCCACCAGCTGCCCAGCCAGCCTTCTGCCCTCCACCTTTGCTCTTGAGAACAGATTTTCTTACTGATTTCCTAACAGTGTGGCCGTAAGAGTGAGGGTGCATATGGTGGTGGGAAAGGGAGGGAGGGTCAGCCAGCCAGAGAGAAGTTGGTAACGATTCCCAGGCTTTTTCTTGTAAGCAGTAGGGCTGGCCATTCAGGTTTGCTGCTGAGTTTTATGGGCTATCAAATGAAGCAAGAGCTATTACAAAGCCAGCCACGCTTGAGGAGCTCCCCACTACACTGCACCCCATGCTCACGTGCTGGCCTCCTGTGCCCCTGATGGGCTCCTTGGGAACATCACGCCAATGAGGAGTCAGTCTGAGAGGAAAGGCTGCATTGCCCCCTTGGTGCCCCCATGGTGAGCTCTTGTTAGCAACGTCAGCTTCCAGCTCTCTGGTCATGGCTGGACTGAAGTCTGGGTGTGGTTTCCTGGAGTTCTCTAGCTTGGGAGCAAGAGTGGTGGGACGTGGATGGAGACGGAGGAAGGCCGAGCTTACAGGGCCTCCGTGCTCAGTGGGTCGGAGGGAATGAGGCTGCAGACCACAGCTGCTGCTCAGGGATCTCCCGGCCACTGGCAGCGCCCATCCACCATTTCTTACCAGAAAGCTCAGTGCAGGTCACCTCGTGGTAGACACAAAGCTGTAATGTCCTCAGCTCTCCCAATGTTACCGATCCAGCAGCCTGCTCCCCAACAGAGCCCCACCTCCATCGGCCAGCCTGCTCTGTGCCTGGTCCTCATCCCTACTCCATTCTGCCTTGCTCATTTTCCTACTCTGCCTCCCACTGTCCCCTCACCAGGAAGACTTACATTTCTCCTCATCACCATAAACTGAAGTTCCTTTGAGGTCTGGTTGAAATCGCACACTTGCAAGGAACCTCATCTGACGGCCCCAAGACTCACCGATCTTTCCAGCCAAAGCACACTCCCTTACAGGAGGGGCCGGATGAGGGTGGGGGTGACACAGAAATCTTAAGAGTCTTAACCACAGAGAGTTCTGGTCTAAGACTAGGTCTCCAAGTGCCATGTGGGGCCTCAAAACCAAAACCCTTCCAGAGCCTGTATGGGAACCCAGGGCAAGTGGGTAGCAGGTTTTGAAGCCGAGCTGGTCAGGGAGAGAGGCATTCAGGGAGAGACTGAGACATCTGTGTACAAGGAGATGTGTGTCAAAATGCACATTGTAAGTAATGTTGTAGCATCATTTCTAAAGGAAGAATTGGATGCCGTCCTACTGCCCCTCAGAAAGAGAATGGACAAATCAGTAGTGTAGCCGGTCTTGAATCACCATGAGCAAACATCAAAACCAGAACAGTAAATCAAACACATGCCGAGGATACCATATGATGCCATTGATATGAAATCTGGAAATTGCAAAACCATCTCATATATTGTCTATGGACACCTACATGGATAGGAACATGCGTGGGAAAGACAAATACCAATTTGAGAAAGTGGGGAGAGAGGGAGAGATGACCATGGCCAGGTTAATGTTTTAGGCCTTTAAACAATTACTGGTGCAGATACGGGGAAATAGGGTGTTTGTGTGTTTGCACAGTACTGTCTATACTCTGTGTGTGTGAAATATTTTTCCATGTTTTGAAAGAACACAAGAGTGCTTTTGGAAAGAGAAACCTCATGCCAGTGACTCAGGTAAAAGCATTAAAGATGTGACAAGAGAATGGACCACCCTCCCCTCAGTGCTCTGGTAGCATCAAAAATCAGTTCCTTTTCTCACCTTTCTATGTCCTTTTCTCCAGTTTTCCCAGACGGTGGATCCCCTGGACTGTGCCTTCCCTTGAAACCCCACAGTCTCTAGCAGTGAGCTGGGCATGGAACTGGACCGCAATAAATGCTTTGTAATCCAATTTCGCTAATCATTTTCGCCATGGGTGAGAGTCTACCCGATTTCCTTGGGGTGTTCCCACGTGACCTGTGCTCTGTCCATGGCTGCTCGGCCTGGGACCTCACACAGCTGCTCAGACTTGCCCGCAACCACTTCCCACAAGTCTCAGAAATAATGGTCTGCAGTCTAGAAAATGTTCAGGAAGAAGCTTAGTAGGTGTGGAGGGAACCTGGAAGACAGGTGAGAGAATCCTGTGGTGGAGGCAGGAATTTCATAAGACTTAGTGATTTTTTCAGTGCAGTTCTAAGCATCAAAGGAGAAATGGATGCCAGTAGTTTTCCTTCCAGTACTTGGTTCCCTGAGAGTTTTATGACTCCAACAAATGGTGTTGACAGTGGGTAAACACTAAAGGTGGGGAGGGGCTGAGAATCCAACTGCCCCCCAAATAAAAGAGAAGGTGCCACTTGGGCAAAGCTGCCTCATTGGCTCATTCTAAGACGCGCTTTCATTAATGAAACTCTCAGGGATTCTCCACCATGGCTGCACGTTAGAACCAGCTGGGGAGCTTTTCAGACTTGCGACGTCCAGACCTCACGTCAGTTAGCACAGACTCTCTGGGAGTGGAGCTAGGCATTTTTAAGTATCTCCCCAGGTGACTGTGAGGGACAGAGAGGGTTCCAGACCCTCTGTCTGCCCTGCATGCCACTGAGTTGGGCACCTCAAAGCTGAACAGAACAACCCTGCCCCTGGGGAGATACACACAGTCCGGCGGGAAGAGGAAACACTCCGCTCGGCCAGCGTTCCTGGTGGAGAGGGTGAGCAGGGAGAGAAATGAGAAATGGTCAGAAAGAGGTGGGGGAAGGAGTAGGCACTTCCCCACGACAGAAGAGCTGCCCCTCTTGATGTGGGGCAAGAGAGGGGTCAGACCCTGGAGACGAAGAGCTTGGGCTAAGGGGGGGCCTCCAGGGTTCGCAGCTGCCTAGGCACGATTTTGCTCAGGCCATTCTGAAGAAAGTGAATTTCATGAACCTGCTCCTGCATTCCCCTGATCCCGAAGCAGCTGCCCCCCAGCCCTCAGGACACCCCTAGCTGTGGGAGACACATTCAGGCTAGAATCAGCACCCAGGAAATGAGCCGCACTCCCCCCCAAATTGGCAAAACCTTTCCTGATCCCTATTTCCAGGAAAGCCTTTGCATGAAATGGGTCCCTGGTTTCCAGGGACTGAGGACAGTGGCTGCTAGTCCTCTCTGCGTAGTCCCTCAGCTGAATAAACAGAGAAGTAAGATTTACACACCCAGTACCTTCTATGGGGCAAGGGGCTAAAGGCGGTGTTATAATTATTATAACGGGAGCTGCAGTGGTCGAATTCCTGGCGAGTTTGGAAATTGCCAGCTGGGATGTTACCCAAGACAGATGCATCTCCCCACGTGGAGCAGCGAAGCTCACGGCTGGAATTTCAAGCACTTGCTCCAATTGTTCATGTTGTTCCAGTCATTGGTATGCTCAGCACTCGGTCATGGACCTGACATCAGCTCCTGTGGTTTGCTGTCTGATCAGGGACTGAGAGCCTTGAACAAACCAACCCAGAGAGGACCCGACGAAAAGCATTTATTTGTAAAGACTGATCCGCCATCACCCTGCTCGCCCGGGTCCCAGCAGATGGTGAGGATGCTGGCTGGTTTCCCTGTAGCCTTTGTATGTCCGCCGAAGGCTCCCTGGGACCTTCTTGGCAGCTACGAACCAAGGCAGAGATACAAGTCTCCCATGGTCAGACTGGAATACAAATGGGGTTTTAGATGTAAAGACCAGGCTCGATGGCACAGGATGGGAGGGGCGCATGAAGGAGAGATCTCTTTCTAAAGCGCTGTCATTCCACAAGAGAAAATTCAGGTCACTAACAAGGCTCTGTCTGTTTTCAGTTCCCACTCTCAACTGCCAGGCCTTTGCCCAAATACTGGAAAAAGGAAGCTTTAAATCGTCGTCCTAAAACCTCTTTTATCCTTGAAATAATCTGTCTGGTATTCGCAGCTCTGCTGATGCAGTGGGATTCTGGTGCCCCAGCCCCCCAGCTCCTACCAGGGGCTGCAGAGGTGGCCTATAATATCTCTCCCTCTTTGTCTCTCCCCCCCCCACCCCCTACACACACACAATTGGAAGGGAAGAGCTTGAGGATTCTGTAAAGTCTAAGTATATAGGGTCAGTGGGATAAACAGGGAGACTCCCAGGAAAACTGAAGCCTCTCACCCACTGCAACTTGGTCATGACCACTGCTGAGCTTTGCCTTCAAGTCCCAGGTGACATGGGCTTCCTGGGAGGAACCAGGTTTGCCAAGCACAGAGTCCACATCATTCAAGGGCAAGTGTGGCATCAAAGCCATCATTTGGTCCCCAACGGGTGCATCCTCGTAACAGTCACTGCCACTTATTGAGCAGAGGCTAAATGTTCCCTCCCCAAATCCTCCTGAGAACCCCTATAAAGTATGTGCTGATGCCTCATGTCAAGTTGGGGAAACTGAGCCCCAGAGACATTGAGGCACTTGCCCGAGATCACATGGCAGCGAGTGCAGAGCCAGGATCAGATCATCTGACCAAAGACCAGCTTGTAACCGTGCGGCCGTAGTGCTGTCCACTGTGTGTCTTGCTCAGGGTACCATCATCACCTCGGTTCATTACGTTTGCTGGCTGGGCCACCACCGAGTCACCGTCTCCAGCTTCCTTCTAGGGCTCCCTAGCTTCCCTGCCCTTCAACCCCTCGTGGAGGAGCGTGACTGGGAGTCAGGGGAATGGATGCAGCCAGGCCATGCCCCCTGCCACCAGGGACTCTGGCAGCTCTTCCCCCGCAGCAACTGCCTACCTTGCTCCCCTCCTTTCCCCCACCGCCTTCCCGAGCTTGCAGCTTGCTCTCTGGGCTCTTCCGCACGTCAGCTAGATGACCTGGTGACCAGGGCATCTGCATTGGTCACTCAGACAATCTTGTAAGTTCTGTCCTCTTCCCCCCGACCGATGACGGGGTGATACGGGGTCACTCTATCACCCCAAGGGTCCTAATCAGCCCAGAGCAAACCACAGCTCTCCCTGCCTCTTGCCAAAGGAGCTCTGGGGAGGATCTGTCAAGTGTTGGCACTGGATTTGGGGATATTTGCCTTGTGTCTTATTGAACTACAATAAAGGTGGGCACCCCACTGGCCAGGCAGCCACCTGTGCCCTGCACCTCGGGAACACTCAGGTCTCAATGCTGACTGGCCGAGAGAGCTGCCACTGAGAGCACGTGACAACTCGTAGCCCATCAGTACTCCCCACACCTTTATTTATTTTTGTTTAGATTCATATATGTTTGATGTGTATAAAGCCAAGAAAAAGAAAGTCCCGAATTCAGTAACAATATTCACATGCTGGGTTTGAGAGGGAAGTGGATGAGGTCATACAACCTATGCAGATCACATACAGAAATAACTTACATGGCAGCCCCCACCTCGAGGATGCTGTAGTGTTCTCCCCAGCAGCCAGGGCTGGGGGCCACACTCCAGGCACAGCATGGTGGGAGCCAACCTGCATGGGCCCAAGATGCTGGTGGGGGTGAAGCAGAGCACGAGTCCTGAGGGGAAGGGGGCCTTCGAGGGGGCCCTGAGTGGTTGGTGGCTTATCATGAGCTCAGCTCGTCCGTCACCGGGCAGGCGGAGCGCAGCCAGCTGGCCAGCTCCTGGCAGCCACGGTGCTCCTCTAGGAGGCTCAAGCGGTACCTGCCGAGTCCTGCTTCTGGTGGATTGGTGGGCACAGATGAGTCCGGCACACAGCCCTTACTGAGGAGCAGGGTGACTGAGCTGCACGGGCCTAACCAGGTCCGCAGGTGGGGTAGTGCGGCTCGCTCAGCACCTCCCTGAGTGACTCTGGCACCCCCTTCAGCAGGTGTTTGCTTGTGCAGCTCAGAAACCTGAAGGAGGGGCATGGAAACTCTTCATCCGAGAGTCAGGATGGGAATGTACCACAGGCTGTCGCTGTCCCTGCCGAAGATGAGGCTTGTCAAGTAATTAAAGTTCACCCCCACAGTCAAGTAATTAAAGTTCACCCCCACACTGTTGTCACACAGCTGACACTGGAGGCAGTACTAGTCCAAATAGCATCCCCACTTGCTGGCCCAGAAGATGGGATGCAGGCCATCCCCTCAGCCTCCTCTTGCCTCACCTGCGCCCCCTGCAGGCCTGGAGGTGATTCAGCGCAGCAGCCAGCATGTGGCAAGGTGGCCAGTGACCGTCTCCCTGGTTGGCTGGATCCCTGGTTTCTCTTTTTCTGACGCCGCTCTGGCGTGGGCTCCTCCGTGCCTTTCTTGAGGACTGGGAGAGGCTCCTAGGCCGGGGTCCAGCCTGCCAGAGTGATTGGGACCCCAGGGGGCAGGGTGAGGCCATGATGGGGAGAAGGGCGGGCACATGCCCAGAGGTAAAGCCTTGGGCGAGAAGCAGCTCAGGGATAGTGGGGTGGCAGAGGGATCTGGATAAAGCAGCCATGGGGTTGATGCTCTTGGGAATACTGTATCCATTCTTCTTGATCTGGAGCTAGGTCTCTTCTAGGTAAGGAGCCTCACAAGGTGGTTTGCCCACTAACAAGGTACACATGGTGCACCCAGTGGACCCCACAGCCTTGTGGAAACTGCTTTCTTGCTCACCACCTCGGAAGCTGGGTAATCTGCAGTCCTGCACAAGGTCTTCTGATCTGGGTCAGATCTGACTTTGGTTGCCAATCAACACCCCCTATTTTCATCACTGGGTCCTCACGTAGAAACAGCCTGCCCATCCCAAGGTCCCAGTGAATAAATAGCTTGGACACAGGACATGGCAGCCCAGGACTCTCTGCCACAGGTGAGCACCCACCTGGGCTCAGGTAGCACTTTTTGCTTGTGCAGGTCTGCAACACCAAGAACATGAAGTCGCTGTCCTTGAAAAAGCTGTGGAAGCCCAGGACCTGCTGGCAGGCAAGGCCCTGTGAATGGTTATCTCCATGGACATCTTCTGGTGCGATTCGAGCAGCAATGACATATGCACGACTTTACCCACCATCACCCTCTTAGTGTCTTCAGCTGAGATTTCAAAGCACTTGATGAAGCCCCCAACCCCTTCTCAGAAAGTAGCCCAGCAGACAGCACCACTGGCTGCACTGATCCACTGAGACCTCCGGATTTCTTTCACCCACAGGGAGGCCGCAACTCCTGGGACCCAGGCTTTTCCCTGGTTGGTGGGTGCCCACACATTTCCCCACCCTCCCCACTGCACTTGTGTTCCAGGAGTTGTTCAGCAGACCTAGTACGGTCTGGGCAGAGGCTTGGCACTGCTTCATTGCTCCCCAAATTCAAACACGGAGCCAGGAAGCTTACAAAAGCCTTTTTATTTGGCAATAAGGGAGTCAAGAGTTGGGCAAGGAGTGGCTCAAATTATCCAGATGCCCCTGGATGCTTTGCCCTGGGACTGAGTTTATTTCCTGGGGCAGAGGGGAAGTGGAGGCAGGCACTGGAAGGCAGGGTGGTTTTATCAGATTAACTTCAGTAAAAATGCTTAGTGTCCCAGCCTGTGTGAGCAGGGCGACCCAGCCTTCAGTGTACCCCAGGGTTTCCAGGCTGCTGGGTGGCTGTTTATCCTCCAGACCCTTGGCCAGCCTTGTGCACCCCGGAGAAGGAGAGGAGGGTTCCCCCAAAGGAAGAGATGCTGGGTAAAACCAAACCACACGTCACCCTACATCAGCCTTACAGGTGCCCAGGTAGCCAGGTGCCACTGTGGATACGCTATAGTCATATCCTGGTTCAGCACAGGAGAAAGTAAACTTCGAATGTGCATTGTTTTATGTCTTACTGTGACTTCTTCTCTGGGACTTAGTTTCTTCATCTGTAAAGTGAGCATGCTGGGCTAAATTCATCTTTAAAAGTTCTTCCCAAACATACCATTCTAGTATTTCTGAAATGTTTACATTTAAAGTCTTGCTGACTTATCTGAGATAGTGACAGTGTCTGTTTTCTTGCTTGATTAATTCATGAGACCAGACTGAGTCTTATATCTCTGTTGTTCCCAGTCATTTCAAAAACACTTAATCTATTGTTCAGTCATGGAATGTAACCTTTTTCCTCAAGGAGGTTTTTTGATCTCATTCAGAATCTCAATTAATTTGGATCATCATCTTTGGAAGAATGAGATATTTGGTAGTGAGGTATTTTACATTGATCCTAATTTTTAATTCTTGGCCCCCAAACTTTCATTATTTCTAATTGACCTTGGGACCTGCAGGATGGGAAATCATTTCTCCTTCAGGTTTTTCAGGGCTCACTTGATCTTGGGAGGGACTATTCTGGACTGGGGACTCTGAACCTAGAACTGCTGCTGCTGTTTTATAGTTGTTGAACACCATAATGAGGTGGAGGGAAATCAAAATCAGTGACACATTGGCCCTTCACAGTGGCAAGGGACTCTGCCTTTCCAAGCACACCCATCTGCCCCACCCCACCTTCAACAATTCTGGGCCAGAGCAGGACAGGTGCAGAAAAGTGGGCACAAAGGAGGAAAATGTACTGACGGTCAACTGTTAATAGGTAGAACTTGAATTTAAAATCCAAGACTTTGACTTCTGACTTCTGGTCTTCAAGTTCTCCTTCAACCAGATCATCCTCTGTCTCCTCTTTACCTGCAGCTACATTCACAAGCTCCTTCCGAAGGTTTAGGCCTTCCTCACCCCCAGCCCCCAAGGCCTGCCGGGTAGCACTGTGACCCTGACTGCCAGCCATGCTGGACCTTGCAATCTCGCCTCCCAGAGGCATCTTGAATTGGCACTGTGACTCCCGAGCACCTGTTCTTTTTGCAGAGGACGCCTTTTCCTTAACCCAAGACTCATAATCTGAATGTCTGACTCCCTGAGGGATCCTCTAATGTAGCCAAGCCTTTGTTTGGTTGTGGAGCCTGCCTCCCCTTACATGTGTCTAAGCTCTGTGTGCGGCCCCCGCCAGCAGCCCCACTCGCCTGAACACAGTGAAGACCTGTGTGTTTCTTTCACAACCGTGAGGATGGGACAGCAGATGCAGGGCCTGCCTGCCAGCCCTTGGGGCTGCGGAAGCTTTCGCAGGCTAGCTGGTGTGACAGGGTCAGCAGCGCACCATTCTTGGGCCACTGGGGCTGCCACCTGCTTGGTGTTTCCTAGATCACTGGCTCAGGGAAGGCATGCCCTGACTGCCCCCTTGAACCCCTCCTCACATCCAGCAGAACCCTATTCCTCAGAGATCACAGCTTTATGCAATGGTCCTCAGTGGCCGAAGCCAGATACAGCAACCAAAAACTTCCTAATTTGAGAAGAACCCCCAACTTTCCACTCACTCATTTTTCCAGAGTCTAGTACAAACCATAGCCATCCATCCATTCTTAATCTAGTCTTTCATTCATAAAAATATTTATCAGACACTTACTGTACCCCTGGAAAATTAATGAAGCTGACCTGCTTTTCTAGAATATTCATTTGCCCCATGCCTCAAAGCCCCCTCATAAATGCTCCCTCATCCTGGAAGCTTCTCCTAGAATTTCTGTTTTAATTCAGTTTGTAGTACAAAGAACCACACAGGCTGGCTGTTCACTGCTGTCTCCTCCACTCAGGTCTGGCCTGGGGGACTGTATGCAGCTACGTCTGTCAGCACTCGACTGGATTGGGACTGGAAACCCCTGATCGGAGCTCCCTGTTCTCCCCTCCACCCCAATCCCATGGCCCATCAGCCTTTCTAAGCCACCCCTTCCCTTGGGACACCTCAGCCCTCACTCACAGGGTGGTTCACAAGCAACCCGGTCTGTCTCTGTCTTGCTTACTCTGAACATGATAACCTGAAGTCCTGAACCTCACTCTGGACTCCAGCCTTCTGAACATGGTAACCAGATTAATCTTCCTAACAACATGCCATGGTTGGTGTCTTGCACTGACTCAGAAGCATGCATTCATTCCCTACGGCTCATCGGATTTTTTTCAGTCATTCATCAAGTATTGGTTAAACACCTCCTGTATACCAATTACTCTGCAAGACCCTGGGGATACAACAGTGAGCAAAATATAATTGCAGTCTAGATGGGAAGACAAAATAGGCAAGGAAAATCATGTGGCTGGCATGGCATTGGGAATGTATAACCACAGGAGCAGCTAGGCTGGCCTGGGAAGGAGTGTCAGGAAAGAGTTCCTGGAGGTGGGATAGGTACCCGAATAAAACCTGCCTTGCCTGCCTTCAAGATCTACGTCCCCCTCATCCTCCTAAGAGCGTTTGCTTCAGTATGCCACTCTTCCAGCAGCTTCAACACCCGGCCACATCTTCTTCCTCCATCCTCTGTTCTGAACTTTCCCCATGTGTGGAACATAAATCTCCAAGGACTGGCAACCTTGAGGCCAAGTCCAGCTCCACAGTCTGCTTAGGATTGGTCCACATGATGTACTTGAAATGTCTGACTTAGGTACCCTGGCCAAAACTCTCACTGTTAGAGCTGGACAATGGTCAGCTCAAGACTGTATTTCCCTACCCATCAGAGAACCTGCACAAATGGACCTACAGTGGGCCACCTCTGAGCCTAGGCCTTCAATCTGGATGCTCTCTCCCGCATACCTTCTTCCCCCAACTCCTGGCTGACACGCAGGTGAGGCTGTGGTCCTGCTTGGTCGTGACCTGCAGAAGAAACCCACATCCCTGTCCCTCCACCCATTGCTGACCCATTGCTGGTTCTCTTAGTTGGAGCAGCCTGTCTTGCTCCCAACCAATATAGCTGCTGCCAATGCTTCAGCTTTCCAGCTTCCACGAGAACAATGGAAAACCTGGCAACGCTGTGCCTGCAATTCAGCAGGACAACCAGCAGGCCCTGAGTCCCAGTTTACCATAGACCTTGTGGTGCCCCAGCAGACTAGAAGCCAGCCTCCCTGCCAGGGCCTCTCACCCTTGGTTTTCTGACCCTTCAGTCTTTCCCGTGAACAGTCCGATTCTTTCGGGCTGTTGTGTTTTCAGAAGCATTTGGATCTCAGAGTAGAACCTGACTCAGGGAGTCCAGTTGCTGATGATCCGCTTGCCTGGCTCTTCTCTCAGGAGTCTGTGATGCTGTAAATCCTAAATCAGCTCCTTCAACCCTGGCTAAAGACGTGGATCCAACCCAATGCCTCACTCCCCAACAGATATTCTATAATGTTTATGTTCCTGAAATTAAATTAACATTATCCACTTACACATGATTCAATGCCCTAATGGAAATATAAAGAAGAAATAAAATAAAAGTCACTTATGATAACAACATAAAGGTTTGGTGCAACTGCATTAGGAGTCTGGATGGAATAGACAGATGCTCCTGTGTATCTGGACTTGGAGAGGACAGAATAGAAGCACCGCAAATCTGCAGACTGGTGCAGGTGTGTGATTTTGGTAACTCAGATACCACAAGTGGCATTGCCATCAGGGACCTCATTTTCCCAAAAGCTAAAGACCCCAACAAAACAAAACGCAGGCTTTCCCTGATTTCCAGAACAGTTGCGTTCCTGGAAAACTTTGTGCATTTGAAAACATGCCACAAATACTTTCCGAGGAAAATGGCATTTCAATTTTATGCTCAGATCTTTCCAAATACATCCTCCACTCAAGAATGCAGAGTGGACACCCACCAGTCACGTAGGACTGGGGACAGTTCTTGGTGAGGGGACACCGTCCAGAGCACTTCTGGCACATCTCTGCCCTTTCCCCATTAACTGCTGAGGCTTCCCAACCGATCGTTAAGACAACCAAAGATGCCCACACATTCCCCAAGGCCCCTTCTGGCAGATGCTTCCCCCAGGGGAACAGCTGCCTCGGCCCAGGAAGACCCCTAGACAAGAGAAGGCACCCGCGGGGCTTTCCCCGATCACGCCTTGGGTTTCCTTCCCAGCTTGCGGAAGCTGAGGCGTGAGCTCTTCGTTTTCTGTAAATATTTGGACTCGTTAAGTGTCTGTTCAGCAAAGGAATGGGCGGGGCTCAGAAGAGATGGTGGTGGGCCTGCCGGGTCAGCGTGCTGGCTCTCCCTCCTCCCCCTCTGGGAGAGGAGGAGGTGGGGGTCCTTCTCTCCCCGCCCCACGCCAAGCCCCAGCAAGACGGGCTCTACCTCTCGGTTCCCATTTTTAAAAGGAGGCATAAATAAAGCAAGAGGCTGAAGCTGAATGGAGTTCTGTTCCCCATCCCTCTCATCCCTGCCTATTTATAACCTCTTGGAACGAGCCACATGGAGGCATTTATTCACTGCCCCTGGGTGCACAGACTTAAAATAGTTCCCGAGCCATTTTTCTCTGGTGCTCTAAGGCTGGGCAGCCAAGACGGACACTGTTTCTCAGAGAAACATGCCTGTAAGTCAGGTCTCACTTGGGCTGGGGTGAACCCAGAGTCAAAATACTAATGAGACCCCAAAACTTAGAAAACTGAGGGGCATGAGCGCTTCACCCTCGGGCTCCTTCCCCAGAGAGCAGCCCTCTTGGCATCTTCTCACCAAAGAAGCCCCCCACTCTCTCTGAACTTTCATATGGCCCCTAAGTGGCCTTTGGACAAGGGCTGATATGCATACAGACGTGTGTGATGAAGGGCCAGGAGCAGAGAAACTGAGCAAGATGCTCTTCCCATCAGGACCCTAGGCCAGGGCCTCCTTTCAGCGCTCAGAGCTCCATCCTCTCCAGGCACACACCTCCCTTCCCTCGTTTCAGGCTGCCCCACCACCTCCTTTCCTCCATCACCAGCCATTTTTAACTGTCTGACTGGGAAGGATCTGACCTGACAGGACAATTAAATATTAACACCATGATTGAAGAGTCTGTGCGCAAATCAATTAAAAATAGGCCGTGTGGAGCTGAGATGGTTTCAGTCTATTTTTCCTTTCCATCAGGACAACTCTGGCCCTGTAGCCCAGACGCCAGTGCCCTGGGGTTCACGCTGGTCGCAGACGCGTCCCTGCCTTCTGCTGGCTGGCTAGCCAGTCACCACCCTCTTCAGGTGGGGGCAGGAGAAGGGGCTACAGGGGCCTTTCCCTTGCCATGCGGACAGGCAGGGACCCCAAATTCAGACCCCTTCTGCTGTCAAAGCCTTCCCCAGGATGAGCTGCCCCGGGGTCAGGCTCCCATCCTGGGCCAGCTCTCATCAGACATTTGTCATTATTTGCTTGTTTTGTTTGCACTGCATCCTAGAGGGTGGGGGCAAGAACACAGCCTTTCCATCTTTCCACGCAAGTTCCCACCCAGTCCCTGAAACCTGGCGCGCAATTAATAATGTTTGTGCAATGAATCAACAGGGCCCTGCGATCTGCTGCTTTGGAACTACTTCCTTGTTTTTCCAACAGGAATCTGCTGAATGACAATTAAAAGCTTAATTCCTCTACCCCTTTTCCAAGTCGACTTAAGGTGGATGTGGGTGGCTATATAGTATCCCCACAGGGAAGTCCAGGGCAAATGAAAAACTTATTTTTCTATAAAGCAGCAGACTGGGCAGCTGAATGAACCAGTTGGCCACCCTGGGTAGACACAGAATTTACCTCTGAGCTTTCTGGGAGCCCAGGCCAAAAGGGAGGCATTGTAGTTTACATGGTTTCTATTTTCTCACTGAAATGAACACAAATTAGTCTGTAGAGACAAATTTTTCCTGAAACTGCAGGAAATTTGTTAGGGGGAGATTTGTTTTGAGTCTTTACAAAGAAATCTTAGTGTAATTTTGCTGTTTCTCAAAGAAGCCACACTTGCTCCTGCCACAGGTCTCATCGCAGTGTCTGGAATGTTCCGCAAACTTCTTAACATGTGCCTCTGCTCACATGACCCCTCAGAGCCACCATCCCTGCTTCTTCTCTCAGCGCCCCCTGCAGGGCACTGCTCTTTCCCTCCCTTCATTTCTCTCCATGGCACATACCCCCCTAAATCACCTAGCTTATCTGCTTGCTGTTTGTCTGTCATCCTCACTAGATTTCAGCTTCCCGAAGGCAGGGAGTTTGCCAGCTTTGTTCACTGCTGCATCTCCAGCCCTAGAGAAGCTCCTGGTATTTAGCAAGCACATAGTACCTGTTAGCTGAATTGTGAATCAAGGACATATTCTCAGCCAGGATCTTTGGGAAGCACAGGAACACTGTCTTAAAAGACAGCTCTTATACTTACGAGACCCTCTGGTGAGTATGAGATAACATGTTCAGGTATTTTGCTCTTTATAATAGAATTTCATATGGGGATAGAACACAGAGGTCCTATAAATGGATTACGGTAATAACTTTCTGGGTCTGTCATCTGCCTCAAACATCAGGGGGTCTAGGTGAGCATTACAAATCTTCACTCGAGGCCATATACATATATATGTATTTTAAAGGTAGGGTCTCACTGTGTTGCCCAAGCTGGAATGCAGCAGCGATTCAGAGATCTGGTCTCGCAACTGATTAGCACAGGAGTTTCACCTGCACCACTTCCTACCTGGGCCATTTCACCCTTCCCTAGGCAACCTGGTTGGTGGTCCCCTGCTGCCAGGAGGTCACTGTAGTGATGCTGAATTAGTAGGGACACCCAGTCAGCATAGCCCACAACTCCTGGGCTCAGGCAATCCTCCTGCCTCAGTCCCCGGAGTAGCTGGGACTACAGGTGCCCAGCGCTGTGCTCAGGGTCAGTTCTTAATTGACTTCCCAGCAGGTACTCTAATACTGCTCTCAAGGTTGCCTGAAGTGAGAGCCTTCTGGGTTAGCTACCTCACAACAAGGCCAAGTCCCGTTTACTTACAAATGTTTAAGAACTGGACTTAGAGTCTCATCCACAGAAAAGCCAACCAACCTGAGCAGAAACATGGGCTGTCAGAGTAGCTATAGGCAGAGGCAGCATATCCTGTAGAAGAGAACTGTCAACATTGCCAGGGGCTCACATAGGTCCTAGGGCAAGGCCCTCCAATTCTAGATCATCTGCATCAGCTATTTGTTGCAATGTAACAAATTAATTATCCCCACAACTTAGCAACTTACAATGACAAACATTTATTATCTTGCAGTTTCTATGGGTCAGGAATTTGGGAGCAGCTTAGCTGGGTGGTTCTGGTTCAAGGTCTCCAAAGAAGTTGCAGGAAAGATATTGTCTAGAGCTGACATCATCTGAAGGCTTGACTGGGGATGGAGACTCTGCTTTTAAGGTCGCTCACTCACAGGGCTGTTGACGGTTTCTCACAGGTTACTAGCAGGAGGCCTCAGTTCTCCACCACCAGAGTCTCTCCAGAAGGCCGCTTCAGGGTCTTTGTGACATGGTAGCTGGCTTCCCCAAGCAAGTGATCCAAGGGGTAGAACAACAAGGAAGCCCCAACTCCTTCTATAACCTGGTCTTGGAAGTCACACACTGTTACTTCCATCATGTTCTATTTGTTGGAGGTGAGTCACTAATATCAACCCATACTCAAGTGAAGAGGGGGGAAAATCAAAGAGTTTGCAGACATATTTTAAAACCACTATACCACCTTATGTGGATAAAATGCCTCCACAGGAGAAACCTGTACAACAGCCATTACCAACCAGAGAAATCTTGGTTGTGTGAAAAGTGGCACAATGAACTGAGAAGACAATAGACTAAAGAATGAGACATTCCAGGACTCAAATCTCAAACCCATCCTTTGCCAGCTGGATGAATTTGAGGGAGACATTCACCTTCTCAAGGCTTTAATTTTTCTTGGTTTAAAGTGGAGATAATATTATCCAACTTGCTGACAGGCTGTGAGAAACAGGGAAAATGCATGTAAATCTTTCTGGACACACCGTAAGGCCTCAAGAGATGGCAGGTATTATTAAATTTTGCTGAGACACTTCTGTAAATCCTTAAGTTTTAAAGATATATAAATTGGTATACTGTACAGTATAGAAAGTGGATAAACTGATTGCTTAAAGAGGATTATGTAAGAACGCCACATAAATGGTAATAAATGTTTTTTCAATACTGTGATTTTGGTCTGATGCTCAGCTCATCCTTCTGGAGTATTTATGCGCGCGCGTGCGCGCGCGCATGTGTGTGTGTGTGTGTGTGTGTGTGTGTGTGTGTGTGTGTGTGTGTGTGTACTCTACCTAATTCTCCAAAGACTTTCAAGTGGCTTACAGAAATATCCATTATAAAATAAAAACTTTAAAAACAAAATATTAAAAATGGAAGAAGAAACAGAGAGGCACCCAGGAGTGTGTACAAATCAAAACAGAAAAGAAGGCTGATAAAATAAGGGGGGGTTGGGGAATAAGAATAGTTTGAGGCAGATTTGGCCCTAAGCCAAAGCAAGTGGAGAACCCTCATCAGAGTCATGAGGAGATACAGACACCTTTCCTAGAACTTGATTCTGAAAGGAACGTCTCCCGAGGAACCCACCATCCAGCACACAGGCATGGAGGACCACCCCTATGAAAGCCCACCTTTTATAAAGCTGATAGTAACCCTATGAGCAAACGGAGAGCATGATCTCAAAGCACCACTCAGTACCAGGAATTCTGCAGAGGTTGAAACTGCTTGGCGTGTCTGGAGGAATGAATGGAAGACTGGCCTCCATGTCTTCTGGCAATACTAACTGAGTGTCCAAATCAAGATCATAACTACAATGTGAGTTTTTGAACATATAGTAAGGGATCAGGCAATCATCTGAGTGTTTTGCATGTATGATCTGATTTATCTTTAGAAGACCCTATGGAATACATACTCTATTCACCCCATTTTGCAGTTGGGGAAACTGACAGAGACCCTGGATAACTAAGATAATGAGCAGGAGAGTCAGGGTCAAAACCTGGGCAATACTGAGCCTGACCAGCACACATCTCCCCATGGAGCCTGGAATACTTGGGACTGAGCTGAGAACAGATGTGGGTACGGGAATGGGAGCTGGGAAGGCCCTGGGACGCCCTCCAGCTGGGACACTGAGAGGTGACCTGTGGAGAACAGCTCATACGGTATTGATTGAGGCTTGCTGGGATGACAAGCAGCACGACTCAAGGACCAGAGGGAGCACCCCAGCTCTTCCTAGTTTCCTCTACACCCCCAGTGTGGCCCTAGTCCTGCCAGCTCTGTGACTCACACAAAACACCACCCAGGGGTCTCAGCAGCCTGGGGGCCAAGAATGTGGCTCTTAGGTAGATGGGTCCCTAAAAAAATCTATAACCAAAAAAGATCAGAAAAACATAATAAAGGCTTTGAGGCATTCTGTGGACAAGAAATCAATTTGATGTCCTGTAATCTGGCATTCCCAAGTTTTGTTGCATTGAAACATGCTGATATCCTGTAAAACTAGGCAAATACTGATCCAGCAGATCCCTAAGGTCCTTCCACCTCAAGGATTCCATGGCTTCAGGTCTTCTTTAAAAAGGCAACAGTCAATCAAGGAATTGGAAGTCAGAACACCTGAACTTGATTTCAAGCTTTGCCTCTCATTAACTGGAAAACCTGGGAAAAATCCATCTCTCAGAGCCTCAGTCTTCTTATCTGTAAAATGGGGATGCTGACCATAGCTGCATCATTATGCTTCCATGAGGATCACATCAGGTAATTAAAGCATGCTAAAACAATCCATAAACTGGGCATACATACTCATACTAGCTGGTACTGCTATAAGTCCAAAGCAAAGCAAAGCCAAACTAGAAGTCAGATCTGAACAATTTCTTATCACCTAGTTATCTGTTGGGGACTGGCTTCCCATAGCTCTGCCTGCTATTAACACCTCAGAGTAAAAACACATATGTTTAAAATGAGCAAATCCCTTGAATTCTCTCTTCCTCTTCTCAGATTGATACTTTCAACATCTCTTAATTTTAGTATTTGGGCTGAGAAGGGAAATAAATTAAAAAACAAACAAATGGTTTGTTCTTCTAGGCAGCAAACCTCTGGTTGAATGAGTTCGGGGTTTTTCATTCCGTGCCAAAGGCTGGTGATCAAATTAAGAACAGAGCACAAAACCAAGGGAAACTCTTAGAGAGAAGAAATTCACTGGAGAGAGCTGATTCTGCTACAGCAATCCAACACCTTCAGTCCTAAGAACACAGTTCTTCAGGGAGGGAAAATTGTCCTGGGGCATCCAGACCAGGTCTCTCCCCAGGTAAAAAGAAAGCTGCTTTTTCACACCTCAGGCCGGTCATCCTGACCCACACAACACTTTCCTGTCTTCTGCACATGATAAATAATATAAATTTACATTACGAAAGAAGTCACACACCAAATTCTTCCATCTGTTTGTTGATTTTTCTCCTTGGTCTTTACCCAAACCAGGACTCTCAGCCAGTTCAAAATAAACCTTCTATTTGCGTGGTGTTTTCATTTTTAAAGAATTGTATCTTTAAGGACACAGTGAAGCTGAACACCCAGCGTTGAGTCTGCATGAGGCAACTTTCTAATCCATCTTTTTCTGTGAGAATATTTCAGATGCTGATTGAATCACCGACTTACCGTTCAAAGATGTCCTCAGACAGGCTGGGTGACTGCAGTAACAGGGACTCCTCAGAAAAAGCGCTATAATCCTTAAGAAATGAAGTAGTTCTTCCCCTAGGGCAAGCTGTGGGCCTGCAGGTACAAAAGAATGGCAGCATGAGTCAAAAAGATGGACTCCTGCATTTTGTGTGATGTATGGTGTAAATTCAGAAGTCCAGGAGCTGTATTTCTAAAACGTCTTGCTTGATGAAATTCCTCTCGCACCTTTTTATTACCTTTAGTTTTACGGAAAATGTGGTGCATTAGCACAGGGGAGAAAAAGTACTAACTGTGGAAATAAACAAAGGAAACCAAATTTACCATGGAGTCGGGAAGCCCTGCAGGGGGCGCTCTCATGCGCGACCCACTTGGCGGGCCGCATAACCAGAAGGGAGGTAAGACTAGGTTACGTACTCCAACAAGACATTTTTCACGGAAGAATTTTATCTCCTGGATGGACTTGCACAAGCCTTTCCAAAATAGAAAAGCTCCACCGGGAAACTGTTCGGAAATGAACTCTGAAACCCTTGCGAAGATATTCTGCTCCTTCATCACTGGCTGATTTTGTCCCATTGAATTTCATATCCTATTATTAAAGAGTTTCACCTTAAAATGACAAAGCAGCCCTTTGTAAATGATGCAGAGTCCATTATTTTAATTTGTTCATTACAAAATAATTTGTCTCTTAATTAGTATTTAATCTGAAAAAAAAAATTCTGCGGTGTGCATATGCCCAGTGCTTTATGTTTGTGCAGAATCCTTACACTTCTGTAATGTAATTGTCATTTCCCCATTTTTCAAGTGAGGGGCTTTATTATGAAACAGTTTAACTCTGTAGCCCAGAGATGTGCAGTAACAACAAGCTCAGTGCTGTTTGACCCTAAAACCTGTCTGTCTTCTGCCTCCCGTACATGCTGACTCTCTGACAGCTAACAGCACAGCACAGGACACCGACTTCAGGAACAGGAAGGAACCTCAGAGATCATCTACGGAAAATTCCATTTCATGGGAGGAATTGGAGCCCAGAGAAGTGAAATGACCTGTTCCAGTGCCCGTAGGACTTCAGGTGATCAGAGCCATTCCTTGACTTGTAGTCCAGAACTCTCTGGCACAGTGACCACTCAGTGTGAGATTTTGTTCGGATCCTCCTTGCCCCGTGGGCCAAAAGAGACTAGGTTTATTGTATTTTCTTTGTATATAAAGGAATACATGATAAAACCAGCATTCACTCTCCTATGATCTGTTTCTACACATAACTCTTCTAAATGTGTGGCTTTTCCACACCAAGCAATTCTCCAGTTCTCCGAGGACACTAACTGAGTATCCTACAATTAATTAAATTCTGACACTACTCAGAGTTAGTGTAGACCCCACAGGTTAAGGGCTCAGTCCCAAAAGACTGCCTCCCCCACACTTCAGAGCCGATCATAGTTCCTGGATTGCAGGTTGCCCACACTTCTGTCCAACTTGGATACAGACTGGGAGATCCCCATTTGCTATTAATGGCTCACAGAACTCAGGGGAACACTTTACTTACTATCAGTTATTATAAGTAATATTATAAAGGATACAAATGAAGAACCAGAGGAGGAAGTGCGTAAGGTAAGGTCCAGAAGGGTCCTGAGCAGAGGAGCTTCTGTCCCTCTGGAGTTAGGGCTGTGCCACCCTCACGGCCTATCAATGTGTCACCAACCCAGAAGCTTATTCTGACCCCCTTTATTTAGTATTTCTATGGAGGTTTCATTAGTTAGGCATAATTGATTAAATCATCAGCAATTGGTGATTGACTCAACCCCCCAGTGAACTGAAAGTTCCAGCCCTCTAATCATGAGGTTGGTTCTTCTGGCAAATAGCTCCCGTCCTGAAGCTCCGTAGGGCTCATCAAGATTCACCTCAGCAACATCAGCTCAGGCAAAGTTGAAAGAGGTTTATTATGAGCGAGGAAGAGGCTCCTCTCCCCCTAGTCACTCAGGAACTCCAGGGCTTTTAGAGGTTCTTGTTCCAGGAACTCAAGAAGGGGTCATTGCCAACTACGTATTTCTTATCACAATATCACACAGACCATTTACACAAAATTGCCAATATGCCTAAAAAGATGCATCAAATACGATCTTTAAAACACTAAACAGTGATGATCCCCAGATGGTGGGATTTCAGATCATTCCCATGCTCTTCCTACACTTCTTTGTGTTTGAATTTATTATAAATATATGTATATAACCAGAACATGCAATAAAGGCAGTCATGAGTGTCATCTTTCCAATGTTCTCATATTCATAAAACAGTACACAAACACATAACATGTACATAGGAGTTGTCAATATTGCATTCCAAAAATGGTCCCCCCATACATTCTCTGAAGTTTGCTTTTACCACTTAAAAGCACATCATGAAATGTTTCCAAGTCAGTGGGCAAAGCTCAAAGTCATTCTATTTAAAGACTGCATAATACTGCAAGGTTGGGAATATATCATAATTTTACTCAGTCCTTCACCTTTTTGATACATTCTCATTTTTTTTCCTGCTGTTTGTCATTACAAAGAAGGCTGCAGTGAGTATCTTCGCACTGGTGGCTTTATTTCTGCAGGAGAGACTCCCTCCCAGGAGTTGAATTGTTGAGTCAAAGGGTATATGGATTTAAAATGTAAGAGATTTTGTCAGAATGCACTCCAAAAATGATTATGACATTCCATGTTTCCACTAGCAATGAACTCTTTTCCATGAAAATTCACACCAGCAGTGTAGTCTCTCTGTTAATGCCTGCTGACTTGATGGTGAGGAGAGCTATTGCTCTGTCGCTCTAATTTCCATTTCCCAAATTATAACATTAGCCTATACTTACATAATGCTTTACTCTGTGCTGGGCTTACTATAGGCCAGGCACTGTAAGGAGCATGTTACAATTAGCAGCTCTTAATCCTTAACAACAATCCCGTGAGACAAACACGAGTATCCTTGTGTGTAAGATGATGTAACTGAGGTACAGGGAAGTTCACTATCTTGGCCAAGGTCGGGCCATAGCCGGTCTGTCTCTAGGAGAGCTTACCCACTCCAATCACCACACTAGGTTCCAGTGTTTCATGTGTTTATGGATACTTGGAATTTCTTTTCTATAAACTATTTTTATCTCTTACCCACTTTTCTATTGGACTGACTTGATTCTTAATTTGAAGAGTGCTTTGATATAGATTTTAACTATAGGTCCTTTATCTAGAATCTTTCCTACAAATACTTTTTCCTAAACTTATCATTTGTCTTCTGATTTTTTTCATGGTATTTTTTATCCTGCAAAAGTTTAAAAATTTTGTGTTGTCCAATGACAAGACTGAAACAATGTATTAACGAGTTTGATGTCCTTTAGTCAAGGAAAAC
This sequence comes from Manis javanica, assembly GCF_040802235.1. Classification (NCBI taxonomy): domain Eukaryota; kingdom Metazoa; phylum Chordata; class Mammalia; order Pholidota; family Manidae; genus Manis; species Manis javanica. The sequence continues at coordinate 92,378,697 of NC_133166.1, forward strand.
AGTCCGTGGGTTGGGGGAGCGCATTCTGCCAAAGGGATTTTGGACAAGAGCAAATTTTATGAAGCATTGGAACAGGCAACATGGAAACAGGGTGTGATTGGCTAGGAGGTGGGGTATCTCCTTATAAGGCTGGCAGGTCCTGTTTTCTAGGGTAAGGAGGCCAGGGAACGTGGAGTAGGAAGATGGTGATTAGGACAACCGTGACAGTTGTTTCCCCTAAGTGTGGGCTGACTCAGGTTTAGATCTGTGATGTGGGCTGGGACATGGGTGGCCTCCATTTTGTGGATCCTGATAGGTGCCTTTCCTTTATCAGTGTCAATTATATATTTATACACTTGCCTTTATCAGTGTCAATTATATATCTATACATAGCTGCTGGTTTACCCATCTCAATGAAAATATTCAGCCCAACATGCAGGTTGTAATATGCACACTTAAATTTCTTTCTAAATTTTATTTTTTATTATTTGAGGGCTTTAATCAATGAGAATTTTATTTTTTAATATGGTGTTTGATAGGGATCCAACTTCACTTTCTTCCATATCCATAGCACATGGTAACAGCACCATTTATTACAATATGTCAGCCATCCTTTCCCTAATGGGTTAAAGTATTATCTTTTTCATACACTATTTTATATTACTATATGCACTGAGATCTATTTCTGGGCTCTTTATGTCATTCCAAGGATTTTATTGGTTTTTTACAATTCCTATGCCACAATGTACTGTTTATATTACAGTGGCATTAGATAATGATTTATTTTCTGGCAGATAAGTCCTCCTTCACTATCCTTTACTCATTATTTTATGGCTATTCTTGGACATTTCATCTTTCACAGGATTTTTAATATTATGTATCCAGTTAAGTAAAAACTCTGCTTAGATTCTAATTAGAGTTCTATTAATTATATATGTAACTATCAAGGAAAATGACATTTTTACCATACTAACTTTTCCCTTCCATTCTACATCTCTTGTTTTTCTTATCTTGCTTTAGATCATTTGATAAAATATTATAATTCACTTCTTATCGCCATTCTTGTTTATGTTTATGCCCTACAAAATTTTCTTATTAGTTCTAATAGTTTTAATGATATGTCTTGGATTCTCTAGGTATAAAATTTTAATACTAAAACTTTTTTATCTCCTTTTCCAAAACTTAGACAAAATATTTTGATCTATTGTCTTCCTGCATTTACTAAAACTTCAAAATAATGAATTATAATGGTGATAATGAGCATATCTTTTCTGTTCCTGATTTTAATAAAAATAGTATTGCAATTTCACTATTTATAATGATGTTTGTTATTGCTATTTGCATTTACATACTTTCCTTCTATTTATATTTTTCTTAGAGGTTTTTTTTTCCTAAAAATGTGCTTTAATATATTGACATAATAAATTATGTTGACAGATTTATTGACAATCATCATTCTTATATTCTTAGAATAAGATGTACTTGTTCAAACAATATTATCCTTGTGATAAGTTGTTCTATTTCTCTTCCCCTTCAACATTTTCCAATAATACTTATTGGTATGATGGGATTATAGTTTTCTTCTGTCTTAAACTTTTTAAAGCCTTCTATTACAACATTTTCTCACTTCATCCACAGCTTTATTTCTTCTTATTAAAGTTGTTTGGATCTCTAGTAGCATCCAGTAGCTAGAATTTGCTCCCTAATTATTATTTTTTAGAATCTGGTGACCAAAAGCTCAGGAAAACAGTGATTTTAAAATTGCGAACTACTTTTTCCTAGAGACAAAAGCTCATATTCATCTTTGGCAGACCATTGTTTTGTTCTGGGGAGCCCCACGAATAGACCCTTTGGTCTCACAAAGCTCACACTCAGAGACAACTGTGAAATAGATCGTACCTCAAATGTAAATATTTTTTTACCAAGAAACTAGGTGTTCTGCAGGGAGATGCCAAGGTGTGTCTGCAGGCTCTGGGGCTCAGATTTCCACAGTCTTGGTTATGTTTTCTTCTATCTGGGTCATTTTGTGTTTGCTTTATTGTGAGAAGAGAGGAAAGAAAAAAAATAGGAGGAACATTTCTCTTCTGAATGTGTCCTGTCACAAACCGAAGGGGTTTTTTTTCTTTTCATTGAGGTATTATTGACATATGACATTATATTATGTCCAGGTGTACAACACGATGATTCGATATTTGCGTATACTGCAAAATGATCAGTCAGTCGGTCTAGCTACCATCCACGAAGGGGATTTTAAAAAAACATTGTTTGCAAGACAGTGATAGGAGGGAGAGGTGTGTGGAAGATCAGATTGCAGGTAAAACTGCAGACAGTAAACAAGAAATGAATGGGACTAGGGCAGCTCAACCTAGACTATTTCATAAGATTAAACAACCCAGACATGGTTGATGAGAAACTGTGAGGTGGATCTCTCCCATCCCCACCTCCATCCCAAGGGTCTAACATGGTGCTCCCCATGAAAGATGAGATCCTTCCACTTTGAATAATGGTGGGAAGGGATAGATCCTAGGATGAGAAATGGAGCCTCAGAAGCCTGGGCTAAGGCACAGAGAATTTTCTGCTCTCCTGGCCTCAGGCAGCTGGGCTTGGACAGACGGTGTCACACAGAGCTGAGCAGGCCAGGCCAGCGGAGCCAGGCTTCAGGGCTGTCTGTGAGTCAGGCCCACGCAGACCTGTGGGCTCCAACTGGGGTCACCTCTCATGTGACATATTCTCTACTGGGACCTACTTCCCTTTGGATGCCCCCAGCCCTTCAGAAAGTTCCTCTTAAGAGCAGCAATGCTCTTAAGGGGAATGAAGGGGTCTGCTCCCTGGTGGGGATGGAGCAGGAGAGACTTGTGCCCCCAGGCCCTGCAGTTGGCCCCAGCCTCTAGGACTGGCGCCTGCAGAGGGAACCTCCTTGATTGGTTTCCCTTCCTGAGCAGCTCTCATCCAGGGCCTGAGTGTAGCAGTTTATAAAAACCTGGCCAAAGTGGCACAGGACACTTAAACAGCAAAACTCTGCAGAGATTTGCCACACGGCTGGCGAGCCCTTACTGGGCACTGTCCTCCGCTCTCCTGCCTTTCACAGGTGCTGCCCTTGAATAACCAGCTTGAAGCCCAAACCCTGTCCTCCTCCTGCTGCCGGAGAACACAGAGCGAAAGGCCGGAGGGCCAGGGGCGCAGAAGCAGGGGTGCACGGACAGAGCAAAGAGGTGGGAGGGGAAGACACCGCCGGTCCCTAAGCACCTGGGAGGGGGGCTCGCAGAGCATGCTTCCCAGAATGAGGCAGTAGGGGGCTGAGGGTCTTCTTAATTTAAATATTAACAAATAGATATAACTGGGTAAACATAGGTGCTATATCTAATCATAAGTTGTGCTATATCTAATCGTAAGTTGATTTCTCACTAATATCTAAAAACCACATTTTCCTCTTTCTCCTCCTGGGCTTTCTTCCTTCTTTCCATGGTGCACATTTTACCATGTCCCCCCACCTCCTCCATTTCTGTAAGGGCAATGGACAGAGTGTTCACTGTCACCCCCAAATTCCTCACGCCTTCCACCCTGTGAGGACACAGCAGGAGGACTGCCATCTAGGAACCAAGGTGTGGGCCACACCGCATACCAAATCTGTTGGTGCCTTGATCTTGGACTTCCCAGCCCCCTAGAACTGGGAGAAATATATGTCTGCTGTTTATCAGCCACACAGTCTGTGGTATCCTGTCATAACAGCCCAAACGGACTGAGTCATACAGAGTCTTTCTACTTCTGCTTATCTGCTTGCAGCCCTTTAAACTCCATCCATATTTCTGTGACTACGGGTGTATGGTAAAGGACATAAATAAATAGGCAGAGGGCAGCTCAGGAAAGAACCTTCAGCTGGGTGGGAGTCCAGTGCCCTTGATTCTGGACTTGGGGGAAGTTCCTTCCCAGCTCTGGGCCCCACTACCTTATCTGTCAGATGAAGAAGGTGGACCAGCGATCTTCTAATCCTTCAGCAGAAAGACTGGGTGCCTCTGGTCCTGGCCACCTGGCTCTTGGTGGTAGGCTGGAAGAGAGCTTTCTGTGGGCATCTGCTCTTCAACCCCTTCCCACAGGCAAGAATGTCTCTCCAGCCCTGAGCTTCCTATCCGTTCACACTGAGAGGTCCTTGTCACTCCAGATGACAAGTCTCCCCATCTCATGCCTTCTCATCCTCTAAACCTGTTATTTCTGTTTTAGGAGCATAAACAAAACCTCCTCTGGTTTGCCCTTTCAGGTTCCCAATGCTTATGCTTCCTTCTTCCTTCCCCTAAATCAAGAGCAATCAGACCAGGATTTCAGCTCATGTTTACCACATACCATCTTTACAAGCTCGACTCATGCTACCCAAGCCTTCAGCAGCATTTCCTGCAGGGCTCCACTGCTTTCACAAGAACAGCCTGTGTCTGGCTTGTCCCTACCCCAGACGTGTTGGTAAAGGACATAAATAAATAGCCCTGATTTGTAGCATTTGCTGATTCCCAGTTTCTATGGCGTAAACACTCCCACTATGACAGATTTCAAACTACCAGTAGTTTCACAACCTTTAACAACCAGCTTGCAAAGTCCCTGAGTATTTAACAACTGGTTTTTGAGAGCCTGGAGCTGCTGGCTCCAGCCCAACACCGGAACCCAGCTCTCCAGGGTGCCCCGAGTCACACCCGTTTTGTCACTGCATCTTCCTTGACTGACACACTCTGTCCTTACTGAGCACTCATTGTGGCCCACACTCTCCTAGGGACATTGCAGACCCGATCTCACTTAATTCTCACAAAATCAACTATCCCCATCTTGGCTTCGTAGGTCATGGTTACTCCTGGGGGACGATCTATGTGGCCTGAGAACTAAGACACTCGTTCTCTGTGAGGACAGGTCCTGGCTCCTGTGTCAGGCTCTCACACAAAGCATCCTTTTCTGGCGGCTAATGGTTCAGAGCACGGACTTCCGTGAAGCAGAATCAAGTTCCAGGCGGGCACTCATCACTCATACTCTCTGAGTTTGTCTCCATGGACAAAGAGTGGAACTAAGCTTCCATTTCTTCTAAAATAAAGATTAGAAGATAATTTCCCTTAAAGGGTAGCTATGAGCATTAAATGATATCAGAGCTCGAAACGCCTTCGCACAAGGCCCAGTACCGGTCACGCAGCGCCAGCCGTGGAGCCGCATCTGAGAGCAGCCTCGCTCCGAAGTCCTCCCCTGCTCCGCGATGCAAAACCTCCCTCGTCGAGGCTCTTCTCCGTGAGGGGCTGCACTGTCCAGACGGGGAACCTTGCCTTACTTGGAGCACAACGCCCCCAGCAGTCACCAGGCCCCGCTGATATTTTGTCCTTGTGAGGTGAGGCCTTGCTGGGGGGTGGGGAGCCGCTTCCTCCTCGGACCTGTTGTCCCCCAGGAAGCTGGGGGATCAGGCTCCCCGGGGCCTGGCAGGTGGATGGAGAACAGGAAGACGTCTCCTCCTTATTGAGCAAGCACCAAGCAGCTGGACGTCGGCTGTGCCCCTTCCTCCTGGGGTCACCTCTGCCACGCTGGTGGCATAAACAAAACACCTCTCCCTGTTCACCCTCTCCCTGTAACACCTTGCCAGCAGGTGGCCTCGCCAGCCGCAGAAAATGTCAGAGCCCAGGCTGGGAACACAGCCCTCCCCCTGGCGCACAGGCAGCTGGGTGCTCCTTGGTACTGGGGAGCAGCACTGCCAGCTGGCTGGCATTCTGCCCACGTGCGCAGGACTAAAAGGGAAGCAGGCAGGGCTTAAGCAAAATTGGACAATGGGCTCCCAGAACACCAAGGGGGCAGGGGCAGGGCTGTTCTCGGTCCCTGGGTGGAGTCTGGGGGTGGGGCTGGAGAGGGAGGGCCTGTGAGGGGCGGGGGCAAGCCGAGCACTTGGTGCAGGAGGTTCCTCCTCTGTGGTCCAGGTGCAGCTCAAAGGGGCAGCCCCGGGGAAGGGGGCAGGCAGGGCCCGGCTGTGGGCCCGGATCGCTGCGGTGCTAGCACTCACACCTGCGCCCGGACTCGTTCCTGTTCCTTCAGGGGGGATGCCTTTAGGTTAGGGCTGCGGCTTTCCTCCTTGGGAGTCCTTGTGTCCTGGGAGTTCCGCCTTTGTGTCCTGCCTTGTCCCCAACGCCAATGCCACTCAGCCGCGTGGATGGGCTGCTGGAGGGCAGGACATGCAGTGGCTGAGGAGCAGGAGCGCTAGAGAGAGGCAGAGGTGGGTCCTTGGCCCCCGTCCCTTTCTCGCGCACTCCACAGCCTCATCTGCCTGAGTCCTCAGGCAAGGTTTCCTCCTCCGAGAAGCAGGGAGAGTAGCTGTGTCCAGCTCTCCGGCTTGCTGGAGGATGAATGGAATGCAATGCCTGGACGCCCAGCATGTAGAAAGCACCCAGATACTTTGGCCATTATTACTTGCAGAATCCCTATGGCAACTGCCTGTGGAATCACTGGACTCTCTTCTGAAACGAAGAAAAAGTTAAGCCTTACAAAGGTAATATTTATCTCTGAGGTGAACTAGCGGGCCAGAAGGTCAGAAGGCCAGAAGGTCAGAAGGCAAAGATAAACAGGCAAAGGTAACGGACATTTCTCAGTGGCTTCCCAGGTGCCGCACGTGTGCCCTCTCATTTTACACTGCAGGTAACGTTTCTGAACGATCAGGCAGCCAGAAGTCAGACAGCTTGCTGGCACGTTAAAGAAACAAAAGAAACGCTCAAGACTGGAATGCCTACTGTGTCAAGACACCTACTTAGGAAACAACGTCACAGTGAATGAGTAGAGCAAGTCTCCAGTTCTGCCAGCAAAGTTAAAATAAACGTGCCAACAGGGGAATTGCAAAGCCGAGCCGATTATTGTCCTGGTGATTCCGCGGATGGCACACGCAGACTCAGAGTTTTGACAGAATTGGGCATGTGTTATGCCTTAATGTCATGCTAAACGGTGGTGCTTTCAGGCACACCTGTCATATCACCTGGAGAATCCTATTCCAATCAGAGATCTTCCTGTCAATTGAATTGGTCTAGTTATCACGAGGAAACATCCAGGTAAACTCAAGCTACCAAAAAAAAACCACGTAGACAATGACTAAGCAATGACACGGTGTTGGATTTATGTAAAGATTCTTTTTTTCTACTTGAGATATTTCACAAAGGGTGGGAGATGATCATCACACCAATTGTCTTCAACTTCACACTGGGATTCAGAAATCTCTTGTTACGAAGACAGTCAGTTTTCGTGTCATTCATTTATTCCAACTCTCACTTATTTTTCCATTCATTCAGCCACATGAGTTGATGATGTGCCATATCATAATGGGCAGAGGTGACATTAAAATGCCAAGTAGGAAATGGTACATTCCTTTATGGGACAATGTCTGTTAGGAAATAATATAGTGGCAAAGACTGGCGGTTATGTAAAAACCTGTAACTAGATTTGGGCGAGGATGGGGTGCCTGTGCTAAGAAGTTTGCAGATGACAGCTGCTGTGTAGAAGACAATGGTGCTGTCAAAGGACGCTGAGCCTGGGGACGTGCATTCCAGGAGCAAGTGATATGCAGGATGGAGTAAAGCTAGGAAGCCAGCTAGGAGGAGAGTGCGACTGCACTTCACGGGGTCCACTCTGACCCCCCGGGCAGCTTCATCACCCACTTCCTCCTCCCCCCACAGTGCTGCCACATTTCCTCCGCCTCCACCTTCTTGCTTGAAACTATTCTTGCTTAAGCCGTGAATGAACTTCCACCAGTCAGAGCCTAAAAAACACTCTCTAAGTCTTAGCTTATCAGAGCAGTTCTGTTCCGTTTGCATGGTCGGCCACTGACTCGAGCTGGAAACTTCTTCTCTGAAACACAGCCTCTTACTGGTTTATCTCTTACTCCTCTGGCGGCGGCTGCTCTGATTCAGGCTTTTCATGACCTGCCCTGGTGTTCTTAAGGCGCATCTGCAGCCCAGTTCTAATCTGAAACCTCCCTGGGAAATGTCATGCTTATTTGCAACTTCTACAGCTAAAATCCCTCCTCCATAGAAAATATGTTAATAAAAACTGAGAGTGGGGACTTTCTGGGGGGAGTTTTATCACTACAGTCGATGTCAGCGTTACAGTATAATGAGTCCTCTTCTACTCATCTCTACTGATCTGGGTTAAGATGAAGGCCTTGGGTCAGATAAACAATGTCCCCTCCTCTTTGCCCTTGTTGGAGCTGTGCTGGGGCCTCTTTGCATCCACAGTGGGACTACTGGATTGGTGGTTAAGAACGAGATGCAGGAAAAAAACGATGCAGGTGTCTAATCTTCTAGATGACTTGTTGCCAAGTGAAGATGTTTTAAAACAAAGACTCTGGTTTTGAACCACGTCTGGTTTTTCGAGAGGCGTGCTGGTCCTCTCTAGGCTCCTGCAGGGAGTTCTGGACGGCTCCATGGAAGTTGGAACTTTACTTTGTTCACTTCTGTTTCCCAGGACTTAGAAAAGTGCCTGGCACAGACCAGAGACTCATAAACAGGTGTTGAGTGAATGAGCAGTTCTATCTGACTGGGGTCTGGGTGGGTATCCCCATATGTTCTTGGCTTATCAAGTCAGGGAAATAACAGGAACAAAAACTTTGGCTCAACTGCTGCGACCATGGATTCATAGAGTTTGGAAGAGATCTCTTTAGGATTTATCAGCTTCAAGTCATGTATAAACTTTTCACTGCATCTAAAAGACTCTAATCCTTTTGGGAGACCCAGGATTTGAAAGTTTTAACTATGAATGAGGTAAGATTGGGGAACATAATCAAGCAGGCATGGCCTGGCTGACTGTGAATACAGAAGCTCAGATCCAGACTGACACCTTTCTTTTCTCAGCTCTTCAGCTTCAGCACAAAAGTCTTAAAATCCAGAGCTCACAGGCTCCTCTCTGACTGGATTTTGGCCATGACTTCTCACTGAGTTTCATTTAGCTTAAAAGCTCCAAAAATGTTAAATCATCTAATAAAGACATTTTCCTTTGAACGATCTGTTTGTAGTCTGCTCTGACTGGTAGATCCAATGTAACCCCACTAAAATGCACAACGGATGTAGTCTAAGCCCTTAGAATTATTGCCCTATCCACTTACTAAACGTCCTACCTAAATGCTGTGCTGCTGCCCCTCCTGGTGAGTGAGGGCCAGCCTGGCATTTCCAGGCCCCCAGCTCACTGAGAGCTTCTTTATCAATATGTGCAGGGGCAGCTCATGAACAACAGCTACAATTATCTGCTGTCCTTATGTTGAGCTTTTCTCAACTTTTCATTCTGTGGATTGAAACCAGTTTGGGGATTTAGCTGCTTATACTCAAAATAGATCCTTGTAATGGACCAGCCCCTTATACTGCCTTCAAAGTTAAGTCCGTCAGTACAGTTTTTCGAAAACACACACAATTTTCTTTCTTTAGTCAGAGAGCTGTGCCAAATGGAACGTTTTTACACCCTTTGTTTAAAATATATGCTGATTTATGGCCCTTTCTGATCCTTGCAAAGCATGCCTGCACTCTCACCGACTCACCCTTCCTCCTGCAGTGAACAGACCGGGCAGTGCTTGCTCTCCTGCAAGGGGTGAGCTCAGGTGACCGGGGAGCAGGTGCGGGGCATTTACCTCTCTACCTTCAGACACAACGCCTTGCAATCAATTATTCCTAAGCTCAGATCCTTTTGGCATATGCTGTTGAAAATGTAATTTATCTTAAAAAATGCAATTTATCTATTTATAATCTAGATAGCAGGTGAGCTCATTCAATTTCTCAGAGGTTCATTTCACAACCAGTTTTTACGGGAGGGTCAAAGGAAACAGTGCTGTTTAAAAAGACATGTGTCACAGATGTGTTGGGATTTTTCTGCAGATAACGTAAGTGTTTGCCAACTATTACTCTGGATTTTTCTTCATTGTGCTCTCTGGTGGGAATCTTTAGTGCTGTTTAAAATGACATGTGTCACAGATGTGTTGGGATTTTTCTGCAGATAACATAAGTGTTTGCCAACTATTACTCTGGATTTTTCTTCATTGTGCTCTCTGGTGGGAATCTTTAGGGTTACCCTTGTGTATTTCTTTTCTGGAAAAGTCTTAGAACTATTTTGTAAAGAGACTCTTGGCCCTGCCCACACACTGGGTGCCCCTCAGTACCTTTTATTCTTTTTCCCTTTATCAAATATTTTTAAACATCTACCATGCACTAGGCACTGAGCTTGGCACAAGGATACAATGGAGAACAAAAGTGGCACTGTTTCCTTCCCTTCATTAACCTTACTCATTGGAGAAAGAGTCTTAGGTTAGGCTCAGTTTTTATTAGAAGATTCAAGCCTTATTATCCTACTTGTCTGGTTTTGGATTCATGAGGACCCGCCTTTTACAACATAGAATCCACATCTAACCTCATTCCATATGGCCCTGCTGCTCCAAAGGGTATTTCAGATCTGTCCCTCTAACCCTGAGACCTTAAGGTCTAAACATTATCAGTGGTTTCTAAACTTTCTTTAAGAGACCCCTTTATTTTTTTCAAAAGAAAATTGACTTTGAAACCAAGTATGTTAAATAGACTATTATGAAGCTACTCATTTGCTATCTAAAAAATAAGGTGGGCTGTTCACTGCCTCCCTGACTCTCCTACTTTCTGCAGAGCCCTGGGGGTTGCTGGGAAACCGCTGCCCGTGACAAGCTGCTTTACCTTGTGAAGTTGCCCTGGAGCTCTGCCTCCTGGGATGGCAGTACCAGGCTGAGAACCAATTTGGCCCTCAAGCTTGTCCCGGGAGTTTTTCTGTATATTTTTAAATGGGTTGCTTACCATTCTCAGAATCAATGGGCAAAATCACACATGCTCACGTCCATCTGGCGGTCTGTATCGTGTCCCAGGCTAATGCAAAGTGATAGAAATTGGGACTCAACTTAGGAAGGACAGGCATGCAGGGTGGCGCTGTCGCAACAGGCTTTCCAGCTCTTAAGAGTTCTCAACTTCTTTTCTGTGCTTGTGCGAGGGATGTCCATTTAGCAGAACTGACGGGTTCTTACTCTGCAGTCAAGGGAAAAGAAAACACTAGATAAGCATGTGAATTCTCTGGTATTTGCAAAGAGGGATGCAAAGAGAGTGTCCTGGGAACATGTTGCAGAGAATAAAAATGAGGTGTCTGGTCCAGTGTGAGTATTTCAGGAGAGAGAAGAGTAGGGACGGGGAGGAGTAGGGGGAGAGAGAGACCAAGGGAGAGGCAAAGAATATGAGACAGGTTTCTAATTCAGACCTGCAGAATAACTTTACCATCTGCCGAAAGAGTCCGCATGACGCAAAATTCTGCCATTTCGCTACCTTTTCACACCCCCACACTGTTGCCATTTCATTGCCGGGAAAGGGTTTCTAGAACTGGAAGGTTTTGAAAAGCTGTTGGTGAAAGAATTGCTTTATATACCACCACCTATGCCCCAAATCCTTCTTGGAATTTGGAGGGGGAGAGGGCAGGCAGTTTTGCTTTTGTCTGTTTTTTAAGAATATTCTTCTTCTGAATAAAAAGCAATGTATCTGACAATACCAAATGGCAGTAGGGATACAGATACCTAGATGTCTTACACACTGCTGGTGGGAATATATATTGATTTGTGCAAACTCTTTGGAAAAATAGTTTGACACTATCTTTTGAAGTTAAACTTTCACAAACCCTATGACAGACCTTTCCACTCCAAGGTTTATATCCAAGATAAATTGCTATATTACAGGGAAGTGCATGGGAAGACACATAGAAGAATGCTCACAGTAGCACTGTTCATAACAGGGAAAGTCTGGACATCGGTTAAATACAGAATAAACAGTAATATATTCACATGGTGGAATGTTTTATATAGCCATCAAAATAAAAGAGCTCCAGTGGCATGCATCAGTATGGCTGAATCTTAGCAATAAAATATTAACTGCAAAAAGTCCTAGAAGAAAATATATAGGATGCTACCCTCTTTACAAAGTTAAAGCCACAAAATAAAAAATGTATGCTGTTTTAGGGTTATATGTCAACTAGATATAATGCTATTAATAGAAAAGCAAGGGAATTATGAGATTTGGGAAGGTGGTTATCTTGGGTAGAGAAAAGTGGTGAATGGGATAGGAGAGGATTCATACCTATATGTAAGTTTCTGTTCGAGTCCTAGCTTTTATACTGAGCATTGGGTTTATGTGTACTTAATGCGTTATAATAAATAAATCAGTAAAAATGACTATGCATAGACCAATAAGGAGAGTATTTACTGAACTGAGGATCATGATGAACCCAAATTCAGAGTGTGTCTGGGCTCCACAGAGAAAACTGAAAGCAAAAATTATGCATTCATTGTGAACAAGAAAATAAAATAAAACAATCCTGACACAGAAATTATTACCAAAATATTAGTGAGTTAAATTCAGCAATATATAAAAAGATTAATACATCATTACCATGTGCATTTTATCCCAGGAATATAAGTTTGGTTTAATACTTAAAAATCAATCAATGTAATTCACAATAACAGTATATAGGAGAAAAACCACACAAGCATTTTAACAGATGCATAAAAAACATTTGACAAAATTCAGTAGCTATTCATAGTAAAATTCTCAGCAAATTAGGATGGAAGGAGGTTACTCAATCTGAAAAAGGACATCTCTGAAAAACATACAGCTAACATCACACATAATAATGTAATATGAATACTTTCTCATTTAATGAATAAGGCAAGAATGTCTACTTTCACTTTCTGCATTCAACATTATACCAGAGGACCTAGGTACTTATAAGTGGCCAAAAAGTGAAATAAAGGGGTTGATATTGAAAAAGAAAAGTAAAATTGTTATTTTCTCACAGACAGCACGATTGTTTACACAGAAAATCCTTTGGAATCTATAAAAAGTTTACTAGGACAAATATGTGACTCTGACAAGGTTGTAGAACATAACGTTAATATATAAAAATAAATTATTTATCTACATATTAGCACCAAAAAATAAAATTTAAAGTAGAAAATTATAATAAAAATTTTAAACAATTCCATATTATCATAAATACAGAATACTTAAGAATAAATTTAACAAAAGCAAAAAAGTCTACATTGAAAAACCAGAAAATATTGGTGAGAGAAATTTAAGACTTAATTAAATGGATGGACATACCATATTCACAGAGTGGTGGCTCAACATTGTTAAAAATGTCCATTCACCCCAATTTTGATCTCTAGATTCAATGCAATCTCAATCCAAACTCATCAGACTCTTTTGAAGTATTTGCCAAGCTATTCTAAAATTAAAGGCGAAATGCAAAGGACCTAGAATAGTCAGAACAATCTTCGAAAATAACAAAATTGGACGACCCACACTACCTGATTTTAACACTTACCAGAAAGCTACAGCCAAAAAGAGGAAGTGAAATTTGCATAATTGCCGTGAGAACCTACTAATATGATGTAGCTGTATAAATATTGTTTAAGACCTTTTCAATGCAGTTGATCATTTCTTACCTCAGGATAAGAACAAGCTATCTCCAGAGGTAATAGCACAATACAGCATTTTCCAAAGTGAAACTCAGATACCACTGGTGTGAAGATGATTTACACAGACAAATATGTTTATATTTTTTAATAATTGTTATTTAAAGATTATCACATGCTTAAAGTTACAAAGAACCTGTTTGTCTATTAAAGATGGTCATAGAAAGTTTCCTTTTGAAATAAGTTGAAGTTTTAAAAATGCAATAGACATGTGGACTAGAGTAGGAATGCCAGCACCTCGTTACAGAATTAGGTAGACTTAACCCACCCAGAACTGGCGGAGCCAGAGAACTCAGGCTTCCCACATTCATATACCCTGTCCACTCGTAGATTCAGAGTCCTTTTACTACACAGTAGAAAGCAGATCACGAAGCATGTTCTCTGCAGACAGGTTGGGTCCCAACTCACCAATCTGGTAACTAAGAACTGGAAAGGCAGACCAGGGTGTTCCTTAGGGAGGACCTTCCCCATGGAAACACGAGGAATAGGAAACAAGTGTGTCCTTCCCCATCACATGCGTGTACACACACACACACACACACACACACACACACACACACACACACACATCCTCAGTGTCATAGCCCTCCCCATGTCACCACCTCCCCCAGCATTCCCAGATTCAGATGTTGTCACTGTGTCTATAGAGACTGAATGTAGCGGCTGCCACCACTCTCCTGCAAACAGATCCCAAGTGATCTTTCCTTGAATTCAAAGCTCCAGTTCATAGAATTTAATCTAGGATCTTGCCTCATGGCTGCAAGAGAGGCTGCCAAACAAGAGTGTATCTGATAGCTTTTATTTCTACAGTGGCAGCCCCCTGGTCAGTGTGGTGGGGCCCACTCAAGAGAAAATGGAGAAACCCTGTTGGGCAGGTGAAACCAGTGCTCTGTAGAGGAGAAAACGAAGTCTCTGAGAAGTCAGGTAACTTGCCACAGTCACAGAACAAGCAAGGGGTTCTGCATTTACAAGATCAAATAGTTACTAAGCAAATTCTGGGAACTAGGGGCCTTAGGAAGGCATTTTGGTTCTTGTATGTGATAGAGAAAATTCTTAAAAAACAAAACAAAACAAAAATGACTCAGCCTGTAAGAAGCAAGAAAGAATGAAGTTCTAACCTGAATCTTTAAGGCTCTGTTTCGGCCCGAGGCTACAGCAGAGAGACGCTTCTCCCTACTTTTACTAGGGAGTTAAATTGTGCAATGTGCTTTTTTGCCAGTGAGTTTAGAATTCCCAGGAAAGTAGGTTTGGGATTTTCTTTCCTTGTAAAGGAAATTGCCTTTAATTAATCAGAGTAATTGCCTGTTCTGTTTCTTTTCTTTTCTCTTTTTTAGAGTCCCTTCCACCATGCCAGAGGGCTCTTTGACAACTTTAGACTCTTTCTCTGAGTTAGCGATTGTGCAAAGACCCAGGCCTGCAGCCCAGCCTCCGGCAGGGGGCCACCACCCTCTGCTCTCTCTAACACACCTTTCACATCGTGCATGTTCTTCCCTGTAATACAGCTGCTTGGGCTGTCACCTTGCCTGTTTCTGCCAGGGTTGGTAGGAAGCAGCTTTAGGGACTGTGTTGGACACCCATGAGCATCCCCATGCGGCAGCCCTGCTCCTGCGGATTCTGGATAGAAACTACACTGGGGAACAAAAGTCCACTGCCTCAGGACTGTATCCACCTCCTTTCATTCAGAGATTCAGCTTATTACTCTGGTCTCCAATCACATGAGATCTATATAAACAATGCAGGCTGTTCCTTTATTGTTTCTTCCCCAAATACCTGGCTTTTGAAAGCTTATTGTTTCAAGAGGTCTTTTCTGCTCTCGTTTGAGAGATTGACATGATCAGATCTATTTCCGCTGGGGGGCGTTCTCTCTTTGCATTTGGACCCATCAGCAGTCAAAAGACGTATGACTCAACCAGAGCCGCCACTGGTGATGACAGAGAATTGTTTAACACAGTTGGAATTTGTAGATGAAGCTCAAGGATGGAAACAGTGGCGGGGCAGGGGGTGGTGGCAGAAGTGAGAGGACACACGGGTGGCGGGGGACTTGAAAGCATATTTACATAGCACTTTTTTTGTGAGTGTGGCTCTGAGTCAACTGCTTTGAACACAGCCATCCTTTGAGATAGGTTCTATAATGAGCCCCCACTTTACAGATGAGGAAGCTGAGAGACCCCATTCAAGGCCACACAGAGCAAGGGGTCTAGCTGGGATTCTAATCTCAGCAGTCTGGCTCCAAAGTCTGTACTCTCAACTTCCACACTGTACACAATAAAGGTCGAGAAAAATCCAGCCTCCCCCAGCTGCCCTTGGTGCCACCCCTAGAATCCTCCAAGAGACTTCTCTCTTGCTGTCCAGTATCTCCCAGCCCCTGCTTTATTTAGCCAGAGTGTGTTTCTTTGAATTATGAGCCTCAACTCCTAAGTTTTCTCATCAGTAAAATAGGAATGATAATGGTACCAGTCTTATCTAGTTTTGTAAGTTCTAAGCATATGGTAAACATCCAATAAGTGATCATTATTTTTACAAGCTATTAGAGAATTGAATAGAGGTTTATAAAAGGCTTAAAATGAGATGTCTCTAGCTTCATTAGTCCAGAAATCTCCATACTGCCTTAACAATAGAGGTAAACAGGGAGTTTATCATTGCAGCTCTGTATTCTGCAACCCAGAATTTCAAATTTAGAAAGTTCAGATTCACTGATTCAGCTCTGAAGAGAGCCATTTCTTCCAACACCACAAAGCATACTTGGGAACCCTCGGGTATGAGACCCACAGGAGCACCCACCCAGCAAAGGATCTGGGTCTTGGTCTCCCCATTTGAGCTCTGCCCACACATGTTAATTCAGATGAATCACAGGACAAAAGAAAGTACACAGTGTATTCTTTCATTAATGGGTTTATTCATCAGGAAAGGAAGAGAAGAATAAATGTTGCCAATGAGAATAGCCAGTTTTCAGGAAATTCAAAGACATTTTTGCTTGAATGTGCTAGAAGTTTAAATAACGAACAGTAAATTATCTAAGTCAGTAATTTTTAAACTGTGTTCAGCGGAGCCCTGCAGTTTTGCAAAGGCGCCTCAGGGGCAGCTCTAAAGTTAGTAATTATCTCTCTGGCTGAATGTTAACTTGCCAAGTACTGGATGTACAGATGCTATAAAGCATAGGAAGGCCTTTGAAACAGATGCACCAGAACCTTCATGCTTCCTAAAGGCATAATCAGTCCTGGCTATGTTTGATCTTGGTCAAGTCACTTCCCACCTCTGGCCTCTGTTTTCTTTTCTGTCCAATGAGGAGAGTCAGTGATGTTATGACCACCAAAATCTTTTGGCTCTAAGACTCCGAGACCACTCCATGATCTGTGTTCTTTTCAATGTCTATATACAACAAAAATATATATTTTTAGGATTATCATCATACAACAGTGTTTAACAAAGATATGTCAGTTCTGATATTTCTCAGTGATTGCAAATCCTAGTTCTTTCAGGATAAATGTGATTTTTTTTTTGGAAAGTGACAAAAAACCGTTTGCTTGCTCAGAGCCAGCTATTTCACTCAGTTCACTCCTGTACTGTTTAGTGAGAACTTTTCAAGGACCGGATCCTATTGTATGTGAGACTAAGACGAATAGGCCAAACTTCTGTTTTCTCAAGGAGCTCCCAGGCTGGTGATGAGTTGGAGAAACTCACTTGTGTGCGTCGCTTGTGTGGTTTGTAGGTGTCTCCTGGGTCTGGATGTTCCGACTAGGGATGATAAAATGTTTGAGCCAAAGATCAGAGGAACTGGTCACTGCCTTGGAAAGAGGGAGACCTGTCCCTCCTGTCTACCTCTTCAGAGGGGTTCTGATAAACATCCTCTGGCCAGAGACCACAAGGCTTGGCTCTGTGAGCAGTCCGTTCTCCTATTCTCACCCCTTTGGCCAGGGCTAGGTAGCTTCCGTTCCCAGATCTCTTCGGTGACTAGCTGGTTGGCAGTAGCATGATGTTCATGAGGTTCTGAAAATCAGCCTTGCTCGGCAGCCATTATACACTTGGTTCAAAAGGGGATTGTGCAGTTAGAAAGGGCAGCCTAGTGGAAATCAGATTGAGGCTTAAATCCCAGGTCCATCTTCCTGGCCCCATGGCTTTGGGCAAACCACTTAACTTTGCTGAATCTTATTTATCCTTATCTGTAAAATGAAATTACAGACATCTCACAAGGTTGCCATATAGTTAAGGACTCACCTGTACAGAGCCCCGTGGTGGTTCTTTTTATTATGAGGTCTGTGATGAGGGTAATAGTCGTCACACCACCTGCATAAGGAGCGATGCCTGCCTCAGTCCTCTCAGAGCCTTGCTGAACTTGATATTCACTGGTGAGCTGAGTAGAGGCTTACACACGTATCCTAAGCAGTTGTGTTGCTCTGACGGGGCTCCTGGAGGCAGGGAACCCCCAGGAACCAAGGAAGAAGAAGCTGGGGTGTCAGCAGTCTGGCCAGACTAAGTGACAGAGGCAAGGTTTGAACAGGATTTTGGAGAGGAACTTCCATGGCCTCTGGTCAAAGAAGGTTTCAGGGGCTAACAGTAGACTTGCAGGAAAGTGAGTAGATGAGGCATGTGTTTTCCACTGGACTACTTGATTAAACCAATAATCTATATTTGGAGAGCCGCATAATCACCACTGGGGGTGTTAAGCTATCAGAAAATCTCAACAGCTGGAGGAGGCCTCTGGTGCACACACTAAAGCTGGAACCGGAGATCTGCGATCTCTTGAAAATGAAGAAGCCGTCTCTCCACATGAGCGCATGAACGCAAAGTCTGCCAGCTCAGAGGCCGTGAGCCGGAGGACTTCATTGTCCCCTTGAGTTTGATACAAATAGTGTTTGAAATGAAATTTCACCTGGATTTCTGAGGCTTTTCCCAAATATTAAAAGATGGACTCACTGAACCTAGAAGAGCTCGCTGGCACCAACTCTGGGGGTTTCAGGTTACTTGCCACTCCTTCCTTACAATGATCTCTTTTTTGGCTTTTATAACATATCTCTGTCCTCATTTCCCACCTCCCACTCCAATTGCTCTTTTTCATTCCATTTCAAGCCCTTCCTCCTCTGCCAGTCCTTCAATGACAGCAATCTCAGAGCTCTGTTGTAGATCCTCTTCTCTTTTCCCTATTCCACACACTTTTCCTGATAAACCTCATCTCCTCGCAAAGTTTTGAATCCCAGCTATATGCCACCGGATGGGCAGAAAACTTTTCCCTTCTTCCCTTGTAGGTTCCTCGGTGCGTCTGACAATTAAATTGACATCAGACAGATGAACAGGAGAAAAACAAATTGTATTTTGTACATTTGGGAACCCATACAAAGGGGTCTCAAAGCAGTGGCCAAAGCAGGCAGTTTTATGCCTTTTAGAAAAGGAAACACTACATTTGTGAAGAATTGACAAGGCAAAGGGGTTTGGGCTGGGGGTAGAAAAATGAGTGAAGAAGTCACAAGGTTTGTTCATACAGTCTCCTCAGCTCTGAATTCCCCGTCTCTGGTGATAAGGATGCCATCTACCCTCCTGGCATGGGGTGGAGACCTTTCACATGGGAGATTTGTTTCCTGATTTCAGAGGACAGAGGAGGGTCTGAGTGTTGTTCTTACAACCAGCTGTTTCCTAAGTAACTTTAATTTAAAATAATCAGTAGGGCAAAACGTGGCATATTTTGGGGTGGCATATTCTGCTTCCCCTTCACCACTTATGTCCATGGTGGTTATGTGGCACATAGGGGACTTGTTGAATTGTACAAAAGCACAAAATGGGAGGGTTCTGGTGTAGTATTTTCCTTTTTCCCTTTTATCCTGTAACTGAGTTAGTCTATATACTTTTTTAATCATAGAGCTCACTTTGGGAGCTTATGAAAACAGAGAAAGTTTACAATAAGTAAATAGAAATGGGCTATAAGCCACAGATAACCCCTTTTCATATTTTGGTAAGAACAGAATGTCATGCTGATTTCCATACAACCGTAAGTTCTTGTTCTTCATAAACGCATTATCATACATTTATTTACTTTATTTTCTATCTTCTTTATTATGTTTTGCCCACTGCTACAACCCTCAGACCCTGTAATAATCTGACACACAGGAAGTGCTAGTAGTGTTGAATAAATGAATCTCTCTATATAGAACAGAGCTGAGATCATACTTTAATATACAGTTCAAAATTTTTCTCCATCCTTCATTCAGGATGATACTTCATCATGTCACTGACTTGTTTAAAACCCTTCAGTGATTTCTCATTATCCTTTGAACAAAGCCCAAAATCTTACTGTAGCTCACGAGCTGTTAGTCTCTGTAAAGACACACAATCTCATCTTTGGAGCTGAAGCACTCCTAATCCTCAGGGCCCATCGGAGCCCAACTCCAGGCTTCTCTCCCCATTTTTTACCCTAGAGCCACACTAGGCTCCTTGCAATTTGCACCAACACACATGGCTTCTCTTGTCTTAGGGTGCATCTGTTTTCTAGTGCTGCTATAAAAAAGTTCCACAGATTGGGTGGCTTAACAGAAATTAATTTTCTTAGCGTTCTAAAGGCTGTAAGTCCAAGATCAAGTTGTTGGCAGGGTTGATTTCTTCCCAGACCACTCTTCTTGGCTTACAGATGTCTTCTTTGTGTCTTTACATGGTCTTTCCTCTGTGCAGGTCTACGTCCTAATCTCATTTTGCAAAGGTACCAACCAGTACACCAGATTAGGTCCCACCTTAGTTACCTCATTTAACCTTAATTACTTCCTTACAGACCCTGTCTCCAAATAGTCACAGTCTGAGGCATTAATGGTTAAAAATTCAATATGTGAATTGTGGGGGACACAATTCAGCCCCTGATGCAAGGCCTTTGAACTAGTTGTTTCCTCTGTCTCACCTCCTCTTACTTGAGATCTCATTAAATTTCACTCTGCAGACAAGCTTTTCCCGACTTCCCCCAGGTTAGGCCCCCATGTTATGTGCTTCTATAGGATCAGTATCATCCCCTTTCAAAACCCTCACCACACCTGTAATTACTTATTCAATGTCCGTCTTCTGCATCTGACTGTAAAATCCATGAGAACAAGATCTAGAACTATGTTGAACATTACCATATTTCCAGAGTTTATAGTTCAGTGCACTGTGAACAGGAAAGGCAGTAAATCCTTGCTCAATCTCAAAGAGTATGCTCTTATATATTAGACACTTTGCATAAACATTTTTATGAATGTACATTATTTTTTGATGTGCCATACTCTTAGCCATTATCCCACGGATATTTAGATTATATCCAATTTTTCTTATTCACAAAATAGTAAATCTTTGTCTATACCTCTAGCCATTTCCTAAGGAGTAGTTGACTGCGTTAAAAGGAAATAAATTATTTTAAGGTTTTGATGTGTAGCGACAAACTGATTACTAGACTCTACCAACTTATACTTTTACTAGCTGTAAAAACAAAAATAAACAAAAACATAGAAAGTATAAGAAAAAGAGCTTGTTACATAGAATTTTGGTGAATATCTGATTGTCTGATTTCTCTGTAAGGAAGGAGCTGTTTAAATCAGAGTATCTGCTGAGTTTGGAGGACACCTAGCCCACTGGCTCTTGGATGAGGCATCCCTGTGTATGTACCCAGTACCATAAAAAGAAAGTAAATTTTTTACAACTCCTAGTGATGGAGATCATTTGATGCTCCCTCCAATTTTAGAAGCATACATACCTGGGAAGGAATAGTTAGTGAGATGGGGTGAGAATTCCTTCACTTTTGTGGTCGAGTTGAGTCCAGAAGCCTGATTCTCGCATTTCTCAGTCCATCTGGTTTGAGATTGCAGGTTCCAGTCTAATATCACGGTAGAAAGAGTAGAGGATTGTCCTAGAATATGTGCAGGGAAATTTCTATCATACTAAGTGCAGATACAAGTCATGTGGATTCAGTAGGCAGACTGGTTGGTGGAAGCTGAGGTCATTCTCATCTGCATCTATTTTTTTCAGTGAAATATATGGTGAGGTCATCAGGAGAGTGATGGGGGAGGAGTACGCACATTTGAAAAGAAAGGTGGTGTGAAACCTTTCTGAGAGTGGGAAAATAAATTGGCTAGAGAACTGTGGTTGGAGTTTGGGGAAGTAATGAATCTCATTTGAGATTTGTGGTCATGACTTAACATGAGGTCAGCCAGCAGTGGGGTTGTGATTTTATCCAGTTCCAACAGCTACTTAAGTTTAGGTGAAGAATGAGTGCGTAGTTGAGATTAGTAAGATACAACGTTTTGCCAAGTTAGTTCAACAGAGGAAGAGAGGTTACATGGGTTAGTCGGGAAGTGAGGCCGTGAGGAGGGTGATGGATTCTGAGAAACTAGGAAGATCAAAGGGTTCGAGATCCTGAAGCATCCCCAGTGGACAAGGTTCCGTTGAAAGAGCAAGTAATGATTAGAGGCTCGGATCATGGGGCTTTAAAAATGCTTTTGACTGCAGTGAACTGAAATTCACTTTGCTTATTAATACCTGAGGTGAAGTGGAGTGGCTGAGTGAGATCAGCTTCCTGAAGGCAGCAGGGGTCTGGGACTGACCTGAGAACTTCATCTGCTCTACAAATGCAGGAAGCTGGACGGGGGAGTGGGGAGAGCGAGCATAAGACAGGCCAGGTTCCAGTGCTGGACAGGCTGCCTCTTGGGCCCTATGGCCAATGGCTTTTCTTAGAGGTTCAGAAAAGAGAAAGGGGGGGGTTCTTGTGGATGATGTGCTCCAGGTAGCTTGAAACTGCAGCACCGGGGTGGTGGCGGTAGGGGGGCAGGGAGCAGCCAGTCCTTGGGGTTAAGTTCCCCTCTCTCTGACTCATCTATTTAGGGACTTGGGTTCTTTCCTCAACCACGTGAAAGGTTTTCATTCTTTTTATTTTAAGAAACCCCATCCTACTAATCCTACTATTATATGCAGAGTATTTTATCAACATTACCTGCTGCTATTTTTAGTATCACCGAGACTGACCCGAGGGTAGAGATGTGCTGTGTCACACACCACAGGACGTCTGAACGGATGCCTTTCTCCCGCTGTCATCTTGGGATGATGGCTACATTCTTTTATGGATGACGAGAATCCCAAGGGCCTATGAGTGGTCTCCCATTTACTACTTCATTGAAGAGCATAGATGGAAACTTAGGCCTCCCAACTTCATTGCATAAATCAAGAGCAAGGCTTTGAGAAACACCAGCTTACTAGCAGGCAGATGCTGACACATACTATTTCCAATTAACACTTACACTTAGCTTCTCTTAGTAGATAGACCAGGAGGAGGTGTGAGAGGAGGGAGAGGGCAGGACGCTGGCGGGAGCACGGGCTCTGGAAACAGGCTCCCATTCCATCGCCCAGTCACCAAAAGAGGGATTTGAGTAGGATGCTGAGAACTTCTTCAAGTCCCAGGGTGCTCATCCTTAAAGAAAGTAATTATCAATACATAACAGTGCTTATTATTAGGTCTTTCAAGATCTCTGCACATGGAAACCCGGGAGTATCAGAGATGAGAAGCATCGCATCACAGTATGTGACAGCAGCTGCTATGAGGAAATGGCCTCACTGGAGGTAAGGGGAGAGCTTACAGGTACTTCTGACGACAATATTGAAAGGACCCCTGACTTTACTAAACAGAAGTAACTCCAAAGATAGACATGTTCCCAATCGGCTCTGTGTATTACTAAACTCTACTCGAAGGGTCTTTGACACTAACTGAACTGTGGAAATACTCAATGTGCGTTTGTGTTTCTATACCCTAAGATGTCTCCTAAACTTACTCCACTGGGGTAAAATGAAAATTAAAGAGAAGACAGAGTAGTGAAAAAAATTCAAACATGTCAAAGTACAAAGATATGCTAAGTAATGTTAAAAATTCAAATTAAAACTAGATGAGAATATTTACATATTTTATTAAATCTTTACAATCAGTAATTATAATCAAATACATAATTATATACAAGAATTATATACATTTTGCCCAGACTTTTACATCACAGTACATAGTTTCCCTTAGAAATATTGTATACATTTATCACCAAACAATAAAATCCAACAACAGTAGTGTTACAGCACCTGTTAGTACAGACATCTTTTTCATAAATTACATCATAAGAAAATATACGGCTGTAAATTGGGCTTTTAAAAATGTCTTTTATAAAATCTGAACATACAATATTTCATTCACAGAATGTTTTTTTTTTTCTATGTTCTGACTGAAGCCTTGTGCATTAAACGACCCATTGGAATATCTACCCCCACCCACCCAAAAAATTGTAAGCACTATTTGAATTACTTACGCTGAGCTTTCCTTATGATGAATTTGGCATGGGGTTTGGTGAGAGACCAAATGCTGGTTTTACTAGAAAAGGGCTGTGTGATGTTAATTTAAAAAAAAAATCGACAGAGTAATTATATAGATAAGTTAAATTAGAGAGTGCACATTTTTTCATTTTACTCTCTAATACTGTGAAGAAAAAGGAAAAGGTTTAATGTCAAAAAGTAATTTGTTCTGAAACAACAATTGTGTTCTTGTTGGAAGCCTACTAAAGGTTAAAAAGAAAAAAATAAAACCTATTCAACAAAATATCCCACCCCAAACATATCCAGTAAATTACAACTCTTTCACACCTAAACTTGATGGGAAAAGTATTGCAAATTAGGGTATATCATTTCAGTGGACTTTCACAAGCAGAAAAAACTACAGCTATTTTTAGTAGGTAAACAAGTTTTAAAATGTGAAAACACCTGAATTAAATATTTGCTCTAATATCTACTTTTAATTTTCAGAAAAAATCCTTACTTGATTCCAGGTTTGTAAACATTGTATAAGTCCTTCTTAGTCACACAATTTTATGGCTGTGGTGATCACTTCAGCTCTATTTCTATATAGTCAACATAAAACTGAGGTAGACCAGATGTTTCTAAAATTCAGGGTCTTATAGAATCCCCTGAATCTTTAGGAAGTAAATAAAATGTCTATATAAAGTTATTTTAAAAACAAAACATAAAAAAAAAACCTAATGCTGTTGGAATTTTTTAATGAGCTTACAACGTTGTGCAGTATGTCAGATAAGAATGCAGAATTAATGGCAATGTTGGAGTTTTGAAGTTGAGCATTTTACCTTCCTAACTAGGGAAAAATCGATATAATTCTGGGTTTAGTAAAGATTTTTTTTTAAGGATTCACTTTCTAAACAAGTGAACAATTTGCTTCTAGAACTCAATGAATGGCAACAGCTCCCTCTAATGGCCAAAGGAAGAGTGAGTGGCAGTAAGCCGGCTTTTCTTTGTATGCTACAAGATCTTGGAAAAAATGTTTTGATAACTTAGAAAAGTTAGACTTAGACAACAATGGCTCTTAGCTACAAATACAAAATCAAATCAGTGTATATAAGGCTTCTGTAATCAAAGTCTTAGAGGAACATCTGCTCCTTTTCTCCATGCTCCAGTCCTATAAATCAAGGCAAGTAAAGTAATTAAGCTTCAGCTATTTTGGCAGCTTTGCAATGAAGAAGAACAAAGCACTATGTCTATCCTTCCATTTACTATATATTATAGTTCTATCTCCTTACACCAAATTGCACATGCAGAGAGACTAAAAATATCCATTCTGGTGACAGTTTAATTCAGAGCCAAAAAAGTTCTTGTATACACTACTTCCCCAACCCCACAATGTGAATTCTCTAAAAGATTTATTACTCACTGACCCAATTAAGTTTAGCTGGAATTTTTAAAAGCATCTATTTATCCCTTTATAAAAGAATATATTTCCCTGGGATCTAAGACATACTGTACATGAATATACATAACTACAATACAGCACTGCTGTTCTGTTAACAGCTCCATATACAGTTTAAGTTCATCAGTACCTCAAAACTGTTTTAAGTAAAGGTTATTCTGTAATGTCATGGTAAAGAGAAAGGAAATTAAGTTTCACAAATACTCGTTTAGAACCAATTTAAAAGTTTAAGAAAATAAATAAAATGAGTAAATCCATGATTTCAACTACAAGGCTGTTTACAGATATCAACGGCAAGATTTTTAAAACTTAACGTGGCCAGCACCAGACTGCCATAAAAAAAAATTTAAAAAAAGGAAAAAATTCTCATTAAGCTGTATGGCTGTATGTTAAGTTGCTACTGTGTAAGCTGTTACACAGCTTACCATAAAATAATTTTCAAGTCCATTATCAGAAGGAATATTTGTTTAAAATAAAAAGAGAGAAGCAAACTTTACAACCATGATTCAACAGAAAATATGACAGACTCCTTAGGTGCAACTTTAAATAACCAGTTTCAGAGGAGAAAACAGTAGTTACCCCAGGATTTTTAGATTACTACCACAGTTTTATCATGGCTCCCTAAGATAGAAAAATGGAACAGAATGTATTTGGCTATTGGCGATATGGGCCTTGTGGCTCAAACTGCATACAAAACATGGGATGGAGTAAGGCTGATGGCTAACGGTAACCACCAAGAGAAATGAACTGAAAAGATTTATAATTTATTCCAAAAGGACATAAGGTTAAGTTCCATTTCAGAGTAGTCACAGCTTCCCCTATGGAAGGCCCAATGGCAAATTCATATTGCAACTTTATAGTTTCTCCTTGTTCCATTTTTCAAAAGCATTAAGTAGCCAATTTCCAAAATGTATTATATGACCTTTTTACCTGGTCCCAATGATTAGTCTTTATGCAGAGAACTCACTAAGAAAGTACACTGGCTTCACCTTTGGTTTAAATGAAAAGGACATTATTAAGAGGGAAAAATCAAGTCATCTCCATCATTTATAACACGATGAAGCAAGTGAAAGTGATGAGCCAAGCCTGTTTTCCCCACGAATGCATTTGCTTCCCGACCACTTAGGTCACTCTGAGTGATTCTGTGGAGGCAGCGTAACCAGAACACAGTACTCATCTGTTTCCCAGAAGAGCCTCTAGCCCCGAAACCAAGAAAGCTGAGCTTTCTTTAATTAGAAATCTGTACAGATTCCTATTCCCCCACCCCACTCTTAAGTGGATTTGCTTCTTGTCTACCCAGAAACTGCAGAAATCTGGCTCCTAGGAATGCCCAGTCATCTTCCTAGCCTGAGGTGCTGCAGGGTGGTATAATATTGTCATTTGAGGGGGGAATTGCAAGTGTCCATTTTTGATGGGACAGTTTTAAACAAGGTCAATTCGAACATGGCATGCTCATGATTCTTCTGACACCTAACCATCCCAGTCAGAACGTGGTTGCTCATCACCACACTTAAAGCCTCCCACTGGAGAGCCTGCTTAGTATTAAGGTGTCTATTATCCTCTGTTTACTTTTTCTTTTTAAATACCTACCACCAGTCTTTAGTGAGTCATAGTTCATCCTTGTCCATCATTTCAAATGCTTCTATATCTTCATTCCAGTCTGCTAATATGGAGTCTATAGGCTGGACCTTTTTACCCCAGCTAACATTAGGATTAGAATCTTCCTCAGTTTCTGATTGTTCTTGAAGTTGGTTATCTAAATCTGTACATTCACCATCAAGACTCAGAGTCTCGTAGTTTTCTAAAGGATCAGAATTCTGTTCGGAAGGAGAAATGCTTGCAGCATTGTCTGTATCTGTTGGAGATAATGATTCTGGGTGAGAGTGTAGAGAACTCTCCTCAGAAGACTCTTGGTCAACCAAATCAACCTCCTGAGAATTTGATGTAATCTGTTCAGTACTCTGATCCTGAGAATCAGTTTCAGAGGATGGCTGTTCTTCATTTTCCATTTCAGGATCTGTATGTGAAAGAAACAGACTTCATGCTACTTTCCCCCTCAAAAACTTACTATCACACTTTGAAAAGCATACTGATTTCTGCAGTAAAATGAAGAAATAAAAGTTCAAGAAAATTTTGTAAATGTAGAACAATAAACATTAACATTGAAGAGTGGAAGACTCCTTATAGTAATGCAATCACATTTTTCACTTTGTTTACATATGTTCACTTTGCAAAACGTGACATTAGAAAGTAGATGTTCTCCCAAACCAAAAAGAACAACTCTGATAAGACTGCCCTTCAATGGGTATTAGTAAATGCTAAAAAATACACTAAGCAGTACTATTAAAATGTATATAAATTCACACTCTTAAGTTTAAAATTTATTAAATATTTAAATTCAGCAAAGTTTGTATTTGAAAACATAAGCAGAAAATTTTTACACAGCACACATTGCTATGCTCTACAGTAATATTCTTTTAAAAAGTAAAGTTTCTACTAAGTCATGAGCAGGTAATATAAAATTTTGGAAGATTTCATGTTATTAATGTGATTGAGTAAATAAAATATTTTCAGAAAGATGACATTATTTTCAAAACTTCTATTTCATTATTGTAGGTCTGTGAGTTATAAGATATAACCATTCTAAAATCCACGGGAAGATGGAATAGGTTAATCCTCTTGTAGTGAATACGCAATGAAACCACTAGAGGCGCTCTGTTTAGGGTTCCTACAAGGAAGTGCTTAAATGGCATGGACGCCCGCATGCTGCACCTCCTCAGTCTCTGTAGGCAGTCAGCAAATAGTTCCTGAACGTCCACTGTGTGGCAGGCACTGTGCAAGGTGCTAAGGTTAAACAAGGCAAAAACAAACACCAAATCTGCCCTATAGATTTTACAGTCCAGGGGAAAATGACATTTACAAATAACCACACAAAATAAATAGAAAAACTCGGTGGTATTTGTTATGGTGTTAGGAAAGAATAAGGAGATTTGAGGGTTTCCCTCAGAGAATGACACTTGGGCTGAGATTTAAAAAAGTAAGTGGAGTTAATTAAAGAACGGAGTGAAGAGGGACCTATTATAAAACCAGCATGCAGGAAGGCACAGGTGGGTGCGTGTACACATATACACCCTCATTAGGTAGGATTATCTGCCCAGGAAAGTTTAGTTCTTAGGGTGAAGGCTGGGGGAAGTGCAGAGTGCAAGGAGAAGCAGGAGACCCTACACATTCTTTCTTCTAAGCTGAGGAAAAGGTACACTTTAATTTGACAAAGGAAACCATGGTGAGGCCCAAAGAAGAGAAAGCAAGGAGACAGCTACTTGAAGCTCCTTTATGCTTGGCTACCCTAAGTTCAGGGGAGACTAAAAAGAAAAACCTTCAAATTTCTTTCTGGAGTGTATTAGTCTAGTTTCAAATGATAGGAAAAGGTATCGGGCTGTTTATTCAGTAATAAAGATAGTGCTTTTAGCAAAATTACCCTAGGGTTACATATTATACAATACTATTTTGGAAATCTAGCTAGTGTAATAGGATAAGAAAAAAGAACAGTCAGTGTAAAAATAGGAAAAGAAAAGATAAATTGTATTTTCAGACTGTGTTGAATCCTTGTACTCCAAGCAACTATTAATTTAAAAAATACTATTAAAATAATGTATTTTAATATATTATTTGATGAGGATAAAAATATGATAAAGAGGCAAATATTGACAACCCCTCTGTAGTAGCAGTAACTGGTTAGAAATAAATTAAGTATCCTTTTCATAATAAAAATAAACGATATAAAACACAGAATTAAAGTTATTATGAAAGGACCCCATTGCTTAACACTATAAAATCTTGATGAGCAAATGAGATCTGATTAAATTTATAGATAAGTGTATGTTACTGGATGGAAAGTTTTCACTTTTAATAACAAAATTTTTTACTGATATGTAAAACATGCAATTCCAAAATTCCAAAATGAAGCCCACTTCTACTTCTTGTTTTCTTTTGGGACTAGAAAAATGTTTTAATTCATATGGAAGACTATTATCCATCAAAGAGAAGTCAAGAAATTCTGAAAAGAATTAGTGAGAGTTACCTTATCAGAGATTAAAGCTATTCAGAACAGCAAGTTATTTTATGATTGGCACAAGAATAAACAGATTAGCAGAAATGAAGAGTAAGTCCAGAAATAAATCAAATACATAAGAACATCTGATATACAGCAAAGAGGCAGCAATCAGAAAAGTAAAAATGGCAGCTAGGGGAGTCCAAAAAGGAAGAAAAGAATTGAGTGTCTGCCACGCTGCTATAAATCTCCATTCTAAGTTGCCTGTTATCATCACTACACAGTGTCAAAGGCCTAAGAGCCTAATTACTACAAATTAAATTCAGGAATGCTGTTATCAGAAACAGAGGAAGATGGAAAAAAATGAAGAAAAGCTCAAGATACAGAGAAAAGAAAATTATTAAGTTTTAATAATAAAAGGACAAGGAACCTTGGCAAAGACTTAGAGATGGGGTGTTCTACAATCATTCATTCGTCTGTACAACCAGCATTTACTGAAAGCAAGGAATACAGAGATGCAGGTAAAGAAGTATAATGTAATATAAATGCCAGAGTAGAACTATATGAAAAAGATGCCCTTCAATTTCATCTGAGACTAAGAAAATTTCATAAATAAGGTGACATTTGAAGTGGGTATTTAGGATGGCTAACTGTTCTCAAAGAGGATAAGGGCCATGAGAGCAGGGATAGAGATTGATAAAGAAAGAGGTTTCCAGAAAGAGGGAAGAGATGTGCAAATGCATGGGAAACATGGCATAGTTGGAGAAAGGGGGTGGTAGCTATGTATCAATTCTTGTAACGAGAATGTTTTGGATGCTCCTTTCCAGGCAAAAAGGCCATCTGCATACATACTAGATTTTTCTCTTCAGAATCAAATCCTTTCAAACAGCAGCCTAACTCCTACAGTTCGACTTCAGAACACATTCACTCCAATCAAGTTCAGTGGGGAAAAATCTCAGGAAAAGTAACACTGCCAGACTTAAATTCTGAGCAGTTGAACCCATGAAACCTTTCTTTTCTTTCCCCCATTTTCTCTGTCTGCCTTTCTACCAGGTACACAAATACAGGAGTTGCTGTGAAAACATCTGTCCATAGTTCTTAAGGCACTATCGGCCTACACAGTAAATTGCAAACATGATAATGTATTAAAACTTTAAAATGCTAATTTTTTTTCCCTTGAGGAATACTATTGTGAAAAGGAAATTGATTCTTAACTGATTTGTATCAATTTGGATCTAAAGGAAACAACACAGTGTCTTTTGTTTGTGGGCATAGGGTTGGAATTATTTTTAAGTACCTCTATAAACTCTTAAATTTTGGAAGGGAACACATGAGAGATATGATATTAAAACTTCTTAGATAACTCAACTTTTAGGAATATGACTGATCTGACCTAGGAAACAACATTTCCGCTTAATAAATTACTAAAGCTTCACAATCTACAGATTCAATGCAATCCCTATCAAAATACCAACAACATTCTTCAATGAACTAGACCAAATAGTTCTAAAATTCATATGGAAGCACAAAAGAACCCGAATAGCCAAAGCAATCCTGAGAAGGAAAAATAAAGCTGTGGGGATTACACTCCCCGATTTCAAGCTATACTACACAGTCACAGTAATCAAGACAATTTGGTACTGGCATAAGAACAGACCAGACCCACAGACCAATGGAACTACTAGAGAGCCCAGATATAAACCCAAGCATATATGGTCAATTAATATACAATAAACGAGTCATGGACATACAATGGGGAAATGGCAGCCCCTTCAACAACTGGTGTTGGCAAAACTGGACAACTACATGCAGGAGAATAAAAGTGATTATTGTCTAAGTAAACTTGAAATGGATCAAAGACCTGAATGTAAGTCATGAAACCATAAAACTCTTAGAAGACAACATAGGCAAAAATCTCCTAAATATAAACATGAATAACTTTTTCATGAATGCAACTCCTCCAGCAAGGGAAACAAAAGCAAAAATGAACACATGGGACTGTACCAAACTAAAAAGCTTTTGTACAGCAAAGGACACCATCAACAGAACAAAAAGGCATCCTACAGTGTGGGAGAATATATTTGTAAACAACATATCCGGCAAGGGGTTAACATCCAAAATATATAAAAACTGACATGCCTCAACAGCCAAAATGCAAATAACCCAATTAAAAAATGGGCAGAGAATATGAACAGACAATTCTCCAAAGAAGAAATTCAGATGGCCAACAGGCCCATGAAAACATACTCCACATCACTAATCATCAGGGAAATGCAAATAAAAACCACAATGAGATATCACCTCACATCAGTTAGGATGGCCAGTATCAAAAAGACTAAGAACAACAAATGCTGGCGAGGATGTAGAGAAAGGGGAACCCTCCTACACTGCTGGTGGGAATGTAAGCTAGTTCAACCATTGTGGAAAGCAATATGGAGGTTCCTCAAAAAACTAAAAATAGAAATACCATTTGACCTGGGAATCCCACTTCTAGGCACTTACTCAAAGAATATAATTTCTCAGATTCAAAAAGACATATGCACCCCTGTTTATTTCAGCACTATTTACAATAGTCAAGATAATGGAAGCAACCTAAGTGTCCATCAGTAGATGAATGGATAAAGAAGATGTGGTACATATACACAATGGAATACTATTCAGCCATAAGAAGAAAACAAATCCTACCATTTGCAACAACATGGATGGAGCTGGAGGATATTACACTCAGTGAAATAAACCAGGCAGAGAAAGACAAGTATCAAATGATTTCTCTCACTTGTGGAGTACAACAATGAAGCAAAACTGAAGGAACAAAACAGCAGCAGACTCACAGACTCCAAGAAAGGACTAGTGGTTACCAAAGGGGAGGGGTGGGGAAGGGCAGGTGGAGGGGGAGAGAGAAGGGGATTGAGGGGTATTATGATTGGCACACATGGTGTGGGGGGGACCATGGGGAAGATAGGGTAGCACAGAGAAGGCAAATAGTGACTCTGTGCCATCTTACTACACTGATGGACAGTGACTGCAATGGGGTATGGCAGGGGGGACACAATAATATGGGTGAATATAGTACCCACATTGTTTTTTCATGTGAAACCTTCATAAGAGTGTATATCAATAATACCTTAATAAAAAAAATTACTAAAGTTTTACTTCTGAAGAAGAATGTGTAATAAGATATCCGAACATTTTTGCTCATACATAGGACTGTTGCAGATTTTTCTATACCAATTGCTGGGACTTACCAGAATAAGAAGGAGGGAGTGGAAGTGGGGTTTTTTTCTGGGGTTTCTATTTTTTGTATTAGTATGTGGGAAGATTTGCTCAATCAGAACTGTGTGACTTTATAAGGGAGATATATATTTGTGGAATGAGATTTTTAGAAAGGGCAATCTAGAGGACATTTTTTTTTTGAGAGAGCATCTCTCATATTTATTGATTAAATGGTTGTTAACAACAATAAAATTCTGTATAGGGGAGTCAATGCTCAATGCACGATCATTAGTCCACCCCCAGCCTAATTCTCGTCAGTCTCCAATCTTCTGAAGCATAATGAACAAGTTCTTACATGAACAAATTCTTACATAGTGAATAAGTTCTTACATGGTGAACAGTACAAGGGCAGTCATCACAGAAACTTTCGGTTTTGATCACGCATTATGAACTATAAACAATCAAGTCAAATATGAATATTCATTTGATTTTTATACTTGATTTATATGTGAGTCCCACATTTCTCCCTTTATTATTATTGTTATTATTTTTTTAAATAAAATGCTGAAGTGGTAGGTAGATGCAAGATAAAGGTAGAAAACATAGTTTAGTGTTGTAAGAGAGCAAATGTAGATGATCAGGTGTGTCCCTGTAGACTATGTGTTAATCCAAGCTAGACAAGGGCAATAAAACATCCACGGATGCAGAAGATTTCTCTCAAAACAGGGGGGGTGAGGTTCTAAGCCTCACCTCTGTTGATCCCTAATTTCTCACCTGATGGCCCCCCTGTGACTGTGCCTGTCTTAGGTTGTTCCTCCCTTGAGGAATCATACCCATCTCTGGCTAACCAGTCATCTTTCGGGGCCATACAGGGAAATGTAAAGTTGGTAAGTGAGAGAGAAGCCATATTGTTTGAAAAGGTTAGCTTTTTACTTCTTTGCAGATTTATGCCCTGTGGCTTCTATGCCCAGCATTTGTCTTGAGGTATCTTTACCACCTGGAGGAGTTATGATACTTGGTGAATTCGATATGAGGCACAAATTCTATTTAAGGGTTGTAATTAGGAAGGAAGAAGAAAAGCTATAGAGGTAGCAGATGGAAGAAAACATGGGAAGATTGATTAGTTCTTTGACATATCTTCTTGTAGAGTAACTTAAGCATGTATAGGTTTTAAACTACGAATTGTGCACACACATTGACATAATAGGAATACAGTTACATAACCAAAGCAGATCTATAATTACCAGCCATCTCCAGTGAAGCCAAGAAAACCAGTTAGGCACCCTAGGCATTTGTGAAAATTTGTCTGTGATATAATGGATATTGTCCAACTGTACTTGAACAGTCTGAGAAAAATCAGACAAATTAAAACAACCCATCCCTGGGAACTGTTCACATCCCATATGTTCTTTTAACAGTAGATAGTCTATAGTTGTAAGATTTTGGTGGAGGACATTTTATTGTTCAGATTTTAAGGATACTATTATTTGGTGTATTTATTAATCCTACCTAATATTCTTGACGGTAAAATATGACGAGATGTGTAACTGGGAGATAAAAAAGGCATGCAGGCCTTTATGGTTGTGTTCAGTGTTTGTCTCAAAGTGTAGCCCAGGGAAATTACCTGGGATGCTTGTTAACATTTCAGATTTCCATCCCTTGCCTTCAGAGTCTGATTTGATATTCTGAAGCAGGATCCAGGATTTTACAGTTTTAACAAGTACATCAGTTGATTCTGATGCAGAAGAGAAACATGGAAGCATGCAGTAACAGCACAGGATTAGTGATAACCATTACAGACATTAACTTCTTAGGATGTTTTCCTAAGTGAATAAAGTGATTGGTTTAATAAAACTATTATTAATTTTTGCTACATTAATAATGATTATAACTTGTTGCTGATTTTGTTAATACAGCTATATAGTTCTTGAAAGATCTCAACAAAAAGAGGGGTTTTTCAACCTAAAGACTCCACTCCAAAACTACTAGAACTAATATCTGAATTCAGCAAAGTTGCAGAATACAAAATTAATACACAGAAATCTGTTGCTTTCCTATACACTTAACGATGAACTAACAGAAAGAGAAATAGGAAAACAATTCCATTCACAATTGCATCAAAAAGAATAAAATACCTAGAAATAAACTTAACCAAGGAAGTGAAAGACCTATACCCTGAAAACTACAAGACACTCTTAAGAGAAATTAAACAGGATGCTAACAAATGGAACCTCATTCCATGCTCTTGGCTAGGAAGAATTAATATTTTCAAAATGGCCATCCTGCCTAAAGCAATCTACAGATTCAATGCAATGCCTATCAAAATACCAACAACATTCTTCGACGACTGGAACAAATAGTTTTAAAATTCATATGGAACCACAAAAGACCAGGAATAGCCAAAGCAATCCTGAGAAGAAAGAATAAAGCAGGGGGCATCTTGCTTCCCAACTTCAAGCTGTACTACAAAGCCACAGTAATCAAGACAATTTGGTACTGGCACAAGAACAGACCCACAGACCAGTGGAACAGAATAGAGAGTCCAGATATTAACCCAAACATATATGGTCAATTAATATATGATAAAGGAATCATGGACATATAATGGGGAAATGACAGTCTCTTCAACAGATGGTGTTGGCAAAACTGCACAGCTACATGTAAGAGAATGGAACTGGATCACTGTCTAACCCCACACACAAAAGTAAATTTGAAATGGATCAAAGACCTGAATGTAAGCCATGAAACCATAAAACTCTTAGAAAAAAACATAGGCAAAAATCTCCTGGACATAAACATGAGCAACTTCTTCATGAACATATCTTCCCAGGCAAGGGAAACAAAAGCAAAAGTGAACACCTGGGACTACATCAAACTGAAAAGCTTCTGTACAGCAAAGGACACCACCAATAGAACAACAAAAAGGCATCCTACAGTATGGGAGAATATATTCATAAATGACAAATCTGATAAAGGGTTGACATCCAAAATATATAAAGAGCTCACACACCTCAACAAACAAAAAGCAAATAATCCAATCAAAACATGGTCAGAGGAGCTGAACAGACAGTTCTCCAAAGAAGAAATTCAGATGGCCAACAGATACATGTAAAGATGCTCCACACTGCTAGTCATGAGAGAAATGCAAATTAAAACCACAATGAGATATCACCTCACACCAGTAAGGATCACCACCATCCAAAGACAAACAACAACAAATGTTGGCGAGGACGTGGAGAAAGGGGAGCCCTCCTACACTGCTGGTGGGAATGTAAATTAGTTCAACCATTGTGGAAAGCAGTATGGAGATTCCTCAAAAAACTCAAAATAGAAATACCATTTGACCCAGGAATTCCACTCCTAGGAATTTACCCTAAGAATGCAGCAACCTAGTTTGAAAAAGACATATGCACCCCTATGTTTATCGCAGCACTGTTTACAACAGCCAAGAAATGGAAGCAACCTAAGTGTCCATCAGTAAATGAATGGCTAAAGAAGATGTGGTACATATACACAATGGAATATAAGAAGAAAACAAATCCTACATTTGCAACAACATGGATGGAGCTAGAGGGTATTATGCTCAGTGAAATAAGCCAGGCCAAGAAAGACAAGTACCAAATGATTTCACTCATCTTTGTTGTATAAGAACAAAGAAAAAACTGAAGGAGCAAAACAGCAGCAGACTCACAGAACACAAGAATGGACTAACAGTTACCAAAGGGAAAGGGACAGGGGACGATGGATGTGAAGGGAGGGATAAGGAGGGGAAAAAAGAGAAGGGGCCTTACAATCAGCATGCATAATGTGTGTGGGGGCACGGGGAGGGCTGTACAGCATGGAGAGGACAGGTAGTGATTCTACAGCATCTTACTACGCTGATGGACAGTGACTGCAATGGGGTATGTGGGGGGAACTTGGTGATGGGGGGAATCTAGTAAACATAATGTTCCTCAGGTAATTGTAGATGATACCAAAATAAATAAATAAATAAATAAATAAAAGGGGGTTTTGTAGACTTTTTGTCAAAATACCACTCTATAACAGAATCATAGTTCAAAAAATTTACAGACTATCAAAACTTAAAAAAAATCCAATTTAAATAAGTCCTTGTACTGCAAGAGCCTTAACGGAATACTGTTCAGAGGATTTTTAGTTTGTAGTGAATTTATCTTTTCTTATCCTTTCTCTGGTATGGGAAGCACATGCTCTACCATAACCTCAAGAGTCCTAACCCCCCACATCCCTACACACACGTGAGTTTTTAATATAAGTCGATTATTTAAAATGTTTTACATTTTATTCAAATAAGTTATCAAAAGTAATATGTTCCAAAATAATGCCTTTGTTAGAGTGACTCTTGCATGGCCATGGACTAGTGAATTCATCTATTATATGAGATACTTAATTCATAGGATTTGTCATGACAGGATCAATAAAGAATTATTATGGGACAGCTGACTAGACATGAAAATTATTTAATTACATTATACCAGACATCATCATGATATCCACTGAAACAAAATGATACATATTTATATACATATATATGTACGGCACATGTGTGTGTGTATATGTGTATGTACATATACACATACACACATACATACATATATATATATATATAATTTAAGGCTTATTAATGCAAGATACTTACTACTATTAATAATGTAGCTTGGAATCATTTTACCTTTTAATATTGCTGCTGAAATTCCAATGGTAGCACAAAGTAGGGGGAAGAAAAGCAAAGGCATTAAAGAGTTATATGAAATAATAATCTGCCTGTGTTTGATGCTCCTAAATACATATAAGAAAGAAAGAAAGATCCAAGTTTAGAAAAGGACTCAGTACAAAAATCAGGTACAGAGAAGGACTTAAGATTAGAAATTCTTTCTATTCCATTGTTTCTGTCTATGTATCCTCACATGCACACATCCTACTTACTCCACTGCTCTTAAATAGTTGACATTTGAAAGACTCTCAAAGAAGAATAAAGCAATAATACAAGAGGACAAGACAAAACACTGATCTGGCTAGCACTAGATTGTTGCTAACCTTTTTTTTTCTGTTACACTTGAAAGTTATACTGAATTGAATCAATTTCCCACATGTCTACCCAATATCCCAGAGGATTCAACAACCCTGGACAAATTATATGACTTTATCCACTTAAGGGAGATAAGAGGGGTAATAGCTCTCTGTGTGTCTCCAGTTGGTAGGAAAGACTGATCATTTGATTGGAGGTGGCCTGGTGAAACCCAACCACTGTTATACTGGATACATATACAATCTCTTTTTGTTCCTTATAGAAGACATGTAAGATATGATTATCAGTGAAACTGAATGGTGAACATCTGTGGATATAAAACTGACTCTCTTGATGTAATCTCTTGTATTTTTTTCACTGGACAGAATCATAGCAAAATTATAATCACATATAAAAATATAATTCTAAAACATCTTAATCAGCAAAGTTAAATAAATGTTTTACAACTCTTAGTTCCAAAGAAAAATGTATTTTGAAATCATCTTCTAAAAATTTTATCTTTTTTTACCAGTGAACCTAAAGTAATTTTTGTAACTCATTTTTGTTATGAAATTAGTAAAATTCATACAAAACTGCATAAAAATCAAATAATTTTGTATCCTTACCTCGATCTTTTGCTTTGTCAGATAGGAGCACTTCCACCTCCTCATATTCCCGGATGGCGTCCAGTATGATACTGCCTTCTTTACTGAATAAGAATAGCATGGGGATCTTGATGTCATCTGTGTCCTTCCCGTCACCCGCCATCTGGAACAGAGGGGCAGTATCACTGCTGCTCCCCTCATTGTCATCTAGCCAGAAAATGAACACAGCAAACAGAAACATTTGTCCATTAGCAAGGCCTATCTACTTATCTTTACTGTTTTTTACCTGTTGGCAGTATTAATTTATGCAGCCAGAACCATAAAAACTACCAGACTTTTTGGGCCCACTAATTCTACCTCCCAGAAATTTATCTGAAGGAAATAATTCAAAAGAAGGAAAATGATCTATGCCCAAAGAAGTTTACTGGTGTGCTATTTATAACTGCAAACTACTGCAAAGTATTATAAGTAAATTTTAATTAATTGGTGGAACACACAGAAAATCAGGATATTATTATTACATGAAAAAGTTAACATGAAATTCTATGGTTATGACTGTAACAAATTTCATTGCTTATGAAAAAGCCTAAAGATGGGGAAATTCAAAGACCTGGATTATAATGATAGAACTATGAATGAAATCTTATTAAGATTTCCTCTAATGGCATTATATTGTTTTACCAAACTACAAATTGGTAGTTCTCTTTCATATACAGTTCACAAAGAAAATTATGACTATAGTGGTTTTTCCTCTGTAAGTTGAGTTAAACACTATTTTTAGTTTATGCTGGTTAAATAATGGTAGCAGGACTTCTAAACACTGTTTCACTGGTGATGTCACTCACGTCTGCCTCCAGTCTCACACGCCAGTCTCCCTGGAGAACCTGCCTGTCTCAGAAAGCTTGCTCGGATAGGCCCTGCTAGTATAGAATGCCCACCCCTTTAGTGACAACTGATTAGACAAAGAATGGCTACCTGACCCTCAACCTCTCTGGGGTTCTGGAAATGGCACACAGATAGATTATCAGTTAGCAGTGAGCAGTGGTCCAGTCAAGTGACAGACTCAAGGCTGAGGCTGCAATTTTAAAATGGCCATTTTGGAACTGATGAGCAAAGAGGGAGCAGGCTGGTGGGAAGCTGGAGAATGGAGCACAGCTGCAAAGAGATGCAGAGAAGGGAATCCAGGAGGACCCAGAGTTAGAGACGGGGGTAAAATATGCCAGTGATCATGGCCCCTGATGAGTTTTAGTTTCCACTTCTACTTCTTTACAGAACTCCACTGTATTTCCTATTCTAGGGTTCAATGAAAATAACCCTTTCCAAATAGTAAACAAATCTCTTTTCTTAAAGCAACTTCAATAAATTATTGTCTCTTGGAGCCAAAAGATTTCTAAGATAATTTGTACTGTTAATTCTTGCAATAAAAAACTAAGTCCTAATTTGCTCATTTGTATACAATTAAAGCCAGTGAAAACCAAACAAAATGCTTAATCAGAAACAAAAAAACTTAGGGGAAAGAAGTTACAACACAAGAAAGTTCCCCTTTAAAAATTAAATTTTCTATGAATAAGGATCATTACCTCTTATTTACCCACAGAACTCAGTATGGGATTCTGTAATTAGTAGCTACCAAAGAAAACATTTAAATACAGAATACCATAAGAATTCTATATATCCACCAAAATATAGGGAATATCTAAAAATCATTTTATATTTCTAAAAGTCTCAGTAAGAGATGTTCAAAATGATAGTGATGGCAAGCTATTAAATTCTTCAATAAAAATAATTTCAGTGTGGAACATAACCAAGGATGAAAAGACACATTTAAGTCAGGCATCAGCAAACTTTTTCTGTAATTGGCCAGATAGGGAATATTTTTAGCTTTGTAATTCTCTGTTGAAACCCCTCAACTCTGCCACTGTAGCTCAAAAGCAGTCATAGACAATATGTAAACAATCTGGCATGGCTGTGTTTCAATAAAACTTTCACTTATAAGAACAGGCAATGAGTTGAACTTAGCCTATAGGGTGTAGTTTGCCAACTGCTGATTTAAGTTATTAAGTAGATTTCTCTGAATGCTTATTTAACTAATGAAATTTATGCATTCACTAAATCAATACTGGAGTGCTCATATGGAATAAGCAAAAGGAACAGTTAATACTTTTTCACTGAAATAAATACTGATGTTTTATTTTAAATGTCTTAGTTTTTATTTACCCTGAATTCAAAAAGGAAATCTATCCTAAGTAGAAAAATTAAAAATGGATTTCCCCTATGAGAGAAGCTATACAGAACTAACTTCACAATTAGGAAGTGACTGCAGGTCTCCCAATTTGTTCTGAATATAAACTCCCTATTTACTTTAAGCATAAAAAATTTATATTTTCCCTGATAATCATGTAGTTTTCATGACATAAATGATTTTCCATAAAAACTGAAAAGCAGAACACTAATTGAAATACATGGGCAAAATGATTTGAAGTGTATCATTTCAGTGGCAGAAGACCCAAGGAGATAAAAATTTGCTTATACCTATGATATATCAGCTTTTATACCAGGAAATTTTGCACATATTGTCTTCAAGCATTACAACCACCTAAGATATTTGAGGTGGAGCTCAGAAATTATTCTACTGAATAAACAGATAAAGAGACTAAAGCTGGGCCAAGGTTACACCATGATTTTGTGGCAGAGCCAGGAATTGCACTGCCATGTGTTTGACTCCAAAGCCTGCATCTTGAGGAGGAATGGATGTTTTCAACAGCCCTCTGTTGGAGGTGGCAATGGGCAATTCTTGCCCTTCATGGGCTTTGGATCTCATGACTATATTTCCTTATCCTGTATTGCGTGTTTTTTCCATTCACTCCTATCCTACCTTCACACCAGAGTACTTTTACTGGCACCAATATACAGAAACCCAAATCTAGACTTGCAAAAAAAAAAAAAAGAGAGAGAGATATGTAAATTATTACGAGGTAATAATGATTACCTATCCATTATGCTACCAAGTGTAGTAAAAATAATATGACAAACTCTATGATAATATTGTGGAAAAGGAAAAATCCTAAAAATTATCTACTAGTCAACAGATGATGTGGAGGATTACGTACCAATAACAATGCCCCCGATGGCCCCAGCATTCTGGATGTTGCGTGCCTTTTCTGCAAACATGCACTGTCCTCTTTGTATTAAAGCAATTTTTCCCATCACTGCCTCGGGGTTAGTAAGCTCTGAACAACCATTGTATGGTTTACTGCTTGCAACAAATCCTCTTGTCTGTCAGAAATAAAAGTAACTTAAATATGCTTTTATCTTCTCAAAGCACTATCTAGTTATTAAAATTCAGTATCTGGAGCTTTAAGTAGACCTCATTTCTTTTCTAATGATAATATATCCAATACATACTTAGTGTAAATTTTTGTTTTAAACATTGTTTTGAACATAGTACCTAACCAACATTTCTATTGTGCTTTGCAGTTTATAAGGCATTTTTACATAAATTATTAAATCTGATCTTTATTAATGACTGTGAGGGATGTAAAACAGATGATCATAAAACAGAAATATCATTTCCATTCTAAATATGGGGAAACTGAGACTCAGGTTACATAATTTGCTCAAAGATACAAGGTTAGTAAGTGGTAAAGTTGAAACCTGTAGGCAGATAGATGCACTACATATCCACAGACACACTTCCAACAGCTCCTAAACATTTTTAAACTCATAAGTAACGAGAAAAATTTTGGAAGAGGAAATAAATGGATTTAGTCTACATGAATCTGCAAGTAGTTCTTCTTCCCAGAAAATTCAGATCCACCAGAGAATTCATTTTAAAGATGTTAATGTAAAGCTGTTTCAATATCCCTCCCTATCCTCGAATTAGAACTCCAAAAGAGCATAGATCTTCACTGGTTCTATAAACCTGATAGACAGCAAACATCTTCAATAGTGCCTAGAATATTGTAGAGACTCAATAAAGAGTTGTTGAGTAGATGAATCAATCTATAAACTTACAAAGCTTTAAAATAAATGCTAGAAAGAAAAAGACAAACAAGGGACAATAAAGTTCAAAGAGCCCTGGCTTTAGATTATCAGGGTACTTGGGTTCAGGTCCCAGCTCGGCAACCAGTTAGTTAGATGAACTTGTGAGGGTTCAGCTGGGCAGGGCTCTGTTTCCTATATTAAGACTAAAAGGATGGGCTAGCTCAGTGGTCCTCCAGGTTTGCTCCGTGGAACCTTGGCCTCTATGCTCTCCAAGGCCACTTGAGCTAGAGCACCTCGACTTTCACCTGTTCTCTACATGATACCTCTGAGTTCGATTTTTGTTTAAAGAAAGGTTCTAACAGTAGTTTAAAACTCTGAAAACCATTTTTAGATAAATTAAAGATATTAAGTTAGAGAACAGACTAAGAAATTAGTATCTGAACAATATTTAAAGTAAAATTCTATAAGCATATTTATTTTATACATAAATAATGGCTCAAATTTTTCAGAATATGCTTTTAACTTTAATCCATTTCAGTCTGGGAGACTGAATATTTAGGTTCTGAAAATAAAACTACTAAATTAGAAAAGAGACTAAGAAATCAGACAATGTTAATACTTTAAATTAAATTTCAACAAGCATATTTTAAGTATACACACCTCTTTATGTTTAGACAGATCGAGGCCAAACTGAGCTGGCCCAGCAGTCAATACTACTCTGCCAAAAAATGGGTGGGAAACAATTTGTACAGCTCGTGGAGGTAGTTGCTGTTCTTTTTGCTGCTGACTTGACAATTCAATCATCTCCTGCATGAACCTCAACCCATCTTCAGCGTCAATAGAGCTAGCAGCCTAGGAAAGAAACAGATTAGTTTTATCCTTTCTTTCTGGAAACTTGCCAATTTAAAAATTTTTGAATATTATTATTGCACTATAGTCTTCTCCTCTAAAATTTCTCCTTTAAGTTTTGGTCCTTATCAAATATAAATGGCTTTAAGTGTCCTAAAAAATATTACTTCTGGAAGTATCTTCTGAGAATAAGATCTGCAATTTTTATCAGTGTGTTTTTCACTGCTCTATAAACCATTTTTGATACAAACTGAGAATCAGATTTCCA
The DNA here is from genome assembly GCF_040802235.1 of Manis javanica. Lineage (NCBI taxonomy): Eukaryota > Metazoa > Chordata > Mammalia > Pholidota > Manidae > Manis > Manis javanica. Next base: position 92,421,904 of record NC_133166.1, read on the forward strand.
CCAAATCTAAGGTAGTCTAAGGTGGGGTCAGGAAGAGATAATTCAGGTTTCAACAGATTGAGATTAATGTGCAGAAATGTATGACAGGTAGGTTAAAGTTGGGTTTAAGAGTAAAGATAAGAATCAAGAATAGCATATGTGTAACTCAGAAATCATGTACAAAGATGACAGCTGTGCTTATTGAAATAGATGAGACTGTTGAAGGACGGTATATAGAGAAAAAGGGTATGATCCAGATTATTTGGCAGCGTCTATACTAAGTGGTTGTGCCAGGAAAGTAGAGCTATAAGGGACCCTACAAAGCAGTGAAAAGGGAAGTGGGAAAGATGCATGTTGCTGGAATGCCCTGGAAACCAAGAAAGCAATATGCTTTAAAAAGGGTTCAGTCAATCGTTACAGAGAAGTTCAAGCATATGAAGATTAAGAAGCCCCAAATGGCAATTATGTCATGGGTGGCCTAGGTGAATGTGATGTCATTAGAGATGCTGTTCCCACTACTGGAGAGTGAGGGCATGCGGCACAGAAGTAGGCAGAATGCTCTTTAAGGAAGGGTGGCTCTGTTGAGAATAGAGAGGAGACAGAAATCTCAGGGGGAGGGGGAGTTTTGGAAAGGTTGAATGTGAGATTAAGGGTATCTGATATTGTTTCTAGGTTGAAATTATTTAGCAAACTATGTCGTTTTCTCAGAATGAATGTACTAATAAGGTGAATAATTTAATCTCATATTACAAAAAGCAAAAAAATTTTAAAGCAAAAATCAATAAAATCTTCCCAAAAGACCAAGTTGCCTTTTATAGGCACAGACAGCAAGACGTGAACTTTTAGTTCTATAATGAATAAAGTACTTCAGATTCAGTGGGTCTCTGGAAACTAAAATAATGTAAACTATAGAGACATAAATACTAAAACTACCACAGTTTAACATTATGCTTTAAATAAACCAGTGGAAGGACAAGGGACTGAGAAACAGAAAATTTAGATTTGAGTCCTACATTTGACTATATTAACTTAAGCAAACCATCCATCAACCGATTTGTGATATAATTGATTTATACCATGAAGGAGTTGAATTAGATGACATTTCAAGATACTTCCAAATCCTAAAATTCTGATGCTCTAATTTTAAACTATATATTGAAAGTTTTAAAAAAGCCAAATGTCATTATCTTCTTAAAGCTAGTAAGACAAAAAAGGGCAGAGGTGTTATCTAATTAGTAGAGCAATGGCTTACTTGGATTGCATGTTGAACCAACTGGACTCTCCCATCTTTGAGGTGAATCAAACTCACCCCCATCTTCTTCAAGATTTCTAAGTGTTCAGGGTTGGTGGCCATGAAATCTCTGGCTCTCAAAGGGGGTTTGGCTCCACTCCTGAAACTCTCCTCTCTGCTAAAAGTAATTATAGACGAGGCTTAAAAAATTATAAATCAGAACTGGGGAAAAACATAAAGCAAATAAAAATAATATCAGATATTTGTAAAATTGCTAGTTTTAGAACTAATGAAGCTGGACTAAATGAAAAGTTATTTTCCTACATATAACTTAGGTTATAAGTAAGTAGTATAGCTTTCAAATATATTTTACATTTACAAAAGCATGTGAAGGTAAAGAGCTTTGCTTAGAGATTTGTTACTATTGTTTCTTTCTCAAAAAAAAGACTTTCCTCCCATATTTTAAAAGTAAAACAATACTTTTATCAGTGAATGATAATACTAAAAAAATGTTTTCATTTCCTACTAATGGCCTAGAATGTGTTTGAAAGAAAATGAAGTCATTAAGCCAAAAAATTTTATTTAGCAACTAAGAAGAGTAAGTACCTCATGAAAAAAATCACACAAAACAAAAAGCTGTATTTTTCCTACACAGTAACTATACATAAAAGGAAAAATGTGTTCTGTGCAAAAATGAGCTACAGAAGGTAAATTATATGCTGCTCACTGACTCTTAGTCTTAGGTCATTAAACAAAAGAGACATAGAAAATATCCATAATAATAAAAATATTATTACAGAATAAACTTTGCTATCTAACTTAACAATTTTAATTTTAATCAGTAATAACTACATACCTCAGTATTTTTGGTCTAAGTGAATGTCTTCTTGGCTGTTATATTCCTTACATTCTCTGCCATTTCCTAAGAATTAACTTTGATATTAGCAAATATAAAATAATACATCTTACACTCTGATGATGCCTCTAGGACAGCTCTTATCCACCACATTTTTCAAGGGTTCACGAATGCTCTGAGCATACAGTGGGTCATTAGGGAAGAGAATCTGAGTATTTGGACAAGTCCAGTCAAAATTACTGTCATCCAGTTCTATATATTCTGTAGTCTACAATATAAAACAATGTTACATAAAAAAAATTATTATACTTAATATTATAGTTTATTCAAAGGAAAAATTACTGTCATTCAGTTCTATATATTCTGAAGCCTATTATATAAAAAAAATTACATAAAAATAATTATTTTACTTAACACTACAGCTTACTCAAAGGAAATACTAAATGAAACGTAAGTGTATGTAGTAGGATATAATAAAAGAAAACATCAAGTGTACTTTTCCTCCTATCACACATTTATTTACTGAAATCTAGTCATGGATTTCTATTCACTTAGGAAAAAAAGCAAAGTAAAAGGAGAACAAGACATTTAATTCAAAAACATAACCTACTGTGTTCTTCTTAGAGATGCTTTGATTTGTAGTAGAGAGCCAAAGTGGTAACAGATGAGCTTCTGTTGTGAAGATGTAATCTTCTATATCAAAAATAATATCTTCTTTATCCGCAAATAACAGGTAGAGATATTTAAACATCTCAGCCAGGAAGAAAGAATCCATTCTAAAATAAAAGTTTACAAATAAATCTAAGAACATAAAAATATCCAAATGCCAACTACATGAAAGCCATTGAGTCAAGGTCAATAAACCTGTCTACACCAATTTTGATGTCGAAGGAACTATAGAATGTATTTGTCCGTTGGTGGTAACAGCCTTGATGCCAAGCATATTCCAAGGAAGTGAGAAATACCAGAGGGCAGCCTGTCACACAGGTGCACTAAATCTTGTCAAGAGTTTCCTATTGGCCTTCCAGTGAGGAAGAGTTTTCCATTTCTTCTATAGAGAACCAACAGCAGGGAGGTAATACACATGAACTTTACTACTGAGAACCAGACATGAATTTTCAATTCATATTAATCAAAGTGGGTATGGTAATACAATTTTAATGGAGCTTACAATACAGCCACTTAGGTGATAAACAAGCCTTTAATGGGAAAGGAAATTATTTACAAAAAGTTCCATGAAAAAAGCACAACACAAAATTAGTCTTTGTAAATATTTAAATATCTGTCAAGAAAGGAATATAAAAGGAATAAAATGTACACAACTTTACAAGTGATTTAACGTTGAAATGCCTTAACAAATATTTTAAAGAAAAGCTTTAATAAAATTAAAGTGGCAGAAAAAGAGCTTAGCTCTTAGTAATATGAAATTGGATTAGATTTACTACCTCTCAAAGCATCCTAGGTTTTTTCAGCAGTAAGTTGTAGTTTACTGTACAGACTGCATAGTTTTGCACGTCTGGCACAATTCCTGGCACATAGTAGGCCCTCAATACACTTGGACTGAATTAAATGCAAGTTTAAACAGCATTACTAAAGAATGAACTGCAGAAGCAGTGGAACACGGTGATGAAGAACATGGGTATTAGAAATAGAAAAGACCTTCCATTGACTAGCCAGCTGTGTTGACCATGGGATATCATATAAGGACTGTGAGCTTCAGTTTATGCTTCTGTAAAGGCCATAATAATACACCCTAATATTGGGGTAAATACTAAGTGAGACACTACATGTCCATTGCTTAGCAAAGCACCTGGCATACGTATGAGTTCAAAAATAGAGCTACTGATACTTTTCCTATACATAAATGCTGTTTCATTCTGTAACAACAACTCATCTGTAATGTCTCAACATTTTGGTTGTTACATTTTAGATGTTAATCTTGTTAGAATAGATAAAACTCTTCCCTGTGTACCTGTTAACCTGCAGTACACTTATGATAATTCAACTTTTTCTGGAAGACAGTTACTATCATGAGCAACTGCTAGCTTGAGAACTGTAGACTGAGGAACAGGATTCTGATTTTTGAGAAATTCTAGAGTTGATTATGAACAGATGATTTGTAAACACTTAGAATAGAATAGAGAGATGTGGTTAAGAACAGTATGAGTTAGGTAAAGCTAGCAAGTTGGGTATCATATCACAAAATCTAAGTTGCATTTAAAAATCATAAAAATATATATAAATGCAAACACACAGGTGTTAAAAATGTCTGGAAGACAGAGATCACCTTAGGGTAAGCAAGCAGGGAGTTTCTCAGGGAAGATTTTTACATTCTTTCTATCTTTAAATTCTTTCCAGTGATCATCTGTTACTAGGAAAATACAGATATTTCCATTTTGATAAAAGTGTGTGTGTATGTGTGCGGATACAGGTTGAGTCATGTGACAGCATTAGTAGATCCGTAGGGGAATAAGCAACCAAATGTACAAAGCCTGTAACTAAAACCTCTCAAGTGTCATGCCATGAGGCACTGGTGATCCTGTCCAGAATTCTTCCCAAGAATTCAGATGGAAATTTTTCAGACATGCTTATCACTGAAAATAGTTAATTTAGCTAATATATGAGATAAAATTCAAGCTCTCTTTCTAGTCTAGAAAAAAGCAGCAAAAAACCCAACAAAATGACATTTTGCTGGATTAAGTATAAAGTTCTAATTTTACAACCAAAAAAAACCAAAAATCAGTTGCTCAAAAGCAAGGCAGGAACAGTCATTTGTCAGTAAGCCATTGTTAAGTATCTGTGATCAACTAGCCACAAATTCACTGTGAGCTGAATTACAGTAAAGCTGCTAAAAACCCTAAAACACATAACACAGTATGATGAAAATTAGTACTTTTCAACCTTTTGTTGAGTCTAATGCACCTGAGAGGTATGATGCTGCCACAGGGAACAGTGAGCTGAGGAGGGAGTGATCCTCAGTTAGATAGAGGGCATAAGCCCATCAGGCCCTCAGAAAATTAGCGATCTTGTACCTGAATCTAGATGGTAACAGTGCTCTTTTGCTGGGCACATCCTGAGTATGCTTAACTCTGAGTAGGTATTTTAAGACACTCTATATATTGGAATACAGTCAGAAGGGGGCAAAGACAGTGGTAAAAGGTCTAGAAACAATGTCATATAAGGAACATTCAGTGGGGGGGGCGTGTTAAATTAGAAAACTGGAACTGTGCATAAAGCAAATCATGTCTTCTTTGTATTTCTTCAACCTACTGCTCCTCTTCCCTCTACAGCAGCACATATCACATGGTTGTGACGATTTCTTTATATACCCTTCTTCTTCATCAACTCTAAGTCATGGGAGGGCAGGGACTGGTTCTAATTTCTCTTTCCACCCTCACAACTAAGTACAGTGACTGGAATACAGTTGGTGCTTAATTATTGTACCTTGAATAACTTGCCAGTATAACATAACGTCAGGGGCCAATCTGCATTGATTAGAATTCTGACTTAACCTTACTAATTGTATGAACTTTGGCAAGTTCCCTAACCTCTCTGTGCCTCAATTTCTTCATTTGTAAAATGAACATTTTAATAGAAATTACATTCCAAAGGCCTGTTGTCAAAATAAATGAATTTTACACAAAAAGTGTTTGATTAGAAGAGTGCCCGGTATGTAGGAAGCAGTCAATAAATGGTACAGATCATACTGATCACTTCTTGCTATTAACTGCATGCCCATTTCCCGAAGCCTACCCACTTCTCCTCAGATTTGGTCATGGAAGGAGGTTCCAGGCCTAACGAACTTTATGAGAACACACTGAGTGAAGGATGAACGGAGGGTCTATGAGTAGGAGAGTGTCGTGTTTCACCCACCCCCAGTCCATCTGCCTCTAACCCCTTTTACTACTTTCTAATTCTTGTACATCTCTCAGTAGAAAGGATCCTTCAGAAACATTTCAGTGACTATCTCAGCCCAATTTTTCTTTCATGTTCTCACAGCACTTATACAATGCTATAAAGTCTGCTTAGCTGCCTGTCTTCAGTGACTCAATCATGGAAAAGATGTTTTCATCTTTAATCCTTACAGTATAACTCTGGCACATAAGACACCTCATAAATATTTGTGAAATGAGTACTTGCAAACCGAATAAGCAAACATGCTTTAATGTTCACTTAGAGATGTGTTGATATGCAGTGAAAATAACCAGATAAGTGATCTTGCAATACCTGGAATGTTAATGAATATCACATTCACCAAAATATGCTTTTCATAACTTGATTATTTCATGCTATCTACATTTAGCAAGTATCTAATGAAATAGAAACTGCCAATGATCTTCCCCAGCCCTCCAAATCATCAGCAGAATAAGAACACACACATTAAGCAAGATACTGCCGTGAGGAATTCCTAATTGAACACAAATCATAATCTAGACCGTGCAACACTTAATAATTTCTAATCTTTTACATAATATAAAAAATATTAACAAAGAAGAAAACCCCAACATTCTTAATGGTAACACCAAGGTTCTGGAATTTAACAATGATTTATTCATCTATTTAAAAACCATTTGAGTACCTACTATATGCCAGGCACTATGATAAAAATAACTCTTCAAGTAATTTTAAATAAGCCTTATTCAAGAGAGTTTTAAACATAAACACAATCAACTAATGCTTGCAGCTTCAAATACCTCTGGTCAAAGTATTAAGCTTACTGGAATTCTGCTAGTCATGCTTTGTGTGGTTTCAGAGTTACTCTGAGGAAAAGGGATGTCAGGAATTGCTTTACCTGTCCTCATGACTCCCAGTGCGAACATCCTTCATGGCAGCAAATCCACAAGGCACTCTAGCATATTTATTTAAATTTTCAATAAGTGTTTTCCCTACTTCAAGGTAGTAGGGATCTCCTGTAGCCTATTAAAAAGGAGAATATATGTATACATATATATATATAGCTTATATATTACTATATTCATTCATTTATCAAATATTTATCGAGTACCTACTAGGTGCCAGGCATTGTTGTATCAGGCACTAGAACATGTCACATGGAACCTGGCTTTGAAAAGAAGCCATGCATCTCTGCTTTATAGAATTTCTTAAATATACAATTAGAAAGCTGTCCAACTGTATATCTTAGCCCTTAAATTTCTAATACCCAGAAGGCTTGCCTGATTGAAAGAAGGGAAGAGACATACTTTAGAAACCAGCTCTAGAATACAAAATTTCTCTTTAAAGAAATATTTACATAAATATTTTGGAAAAACATAAAACTTAGATGACAATTCTTGTGACTTTCAGTAACTATGGACTAGATGGGTAAGAACTGTTATATATCCAATCATTACAGCATTAAATAAGAACTTTTAAAGCCCAATTACTAAAATAAGATATCCAACAGAGAATGGGATCTAAGCAACAAAAGAGAGGTAAATTAGCTTACTTTATACAAGAAGTAGGTACTTTCTGCAAATTCTGGCCTTAAAGGATGTTGAGCCCAATGTACCCTGAAATCTGTGGTAAATGCCTGCACAAAACAAATAGACACAAAAATGTGATTTAAAAAATTAACAAGTAGTTCTAGAATATATGATAGTACAGAAATTAGATCATAAACAAGTAAAACTAATTAAAATCGGTAACAATTTTCATCATCTATAAAATGAAATTTTCACTGCTTAAAATAACAATTCATTTTTGCTAAGGCTACTAGTTTTAACAATTAAACAGATTTTTTTAAATGATGATTTTGGTTATTAGAAAGCTTAGGAAAATCTATTAAACTCAATATTGCCACAATTAACACATAATTGTGTTTTCTTTTTTCATCTCCACTTTTTCTCTTAAATTCCTTGTTCTCATATTTCTATTTTCACAAATGCTCACTTTCATATCAACCTCAAATCCTATGTGAAACAAACAGGGCATTATTGATTAAAAAAAAACCTAAAATAAAAACAAAAAATTTTATGGGAATCAAATAAAACCTCATTTGTGATAAGGTATAGTTATTAAAAACCTTATTTTCCACCATGCACTCACCTGAAAGCTGAAAAAACTCTACTTCCTAAAATAAACATTTTAGAAAGCATTCTAAATTGGTGAAATGCTTCAAAATCTCACAGAGGGTAGTGAATGAATAAGCAGGGATAGAACTATGCCATCTACAAATTTGGAAAATTTTAATGTTTCTGGAAAACCAAAGAGTATGCTATTGAAATCTTGCCTTATCAAGCTAGCAAGACTATTTATTACTAATATAATGTACAAAAAAAAACAGAGAGAATAATTTCCAATCAGCACGAGGAAGAGCTGGATTTTCCAATTTCAAGGAGCATGTGTGATCAGCAGGAATATATTCAATATAAATCATTTTCATAAAATAAGCTTTAGAAAATAAAAAGTAAAAACGTCTTCCTAACTGATACATACGTGAAAATTAGAATGAGGCAATAGGAAATGGCATGGATTAGAAAAGGTCAAACAAAAACTAATTTGTTTTTTAACATAAATTTAATAAAATGTCAGCATTACCCTTAACCTGACTTCTCTTAATACATGAGGAAAATACATACAAAACTGTATAAATGAAAAATAATTAAATTAACCAGGAAAAAAATAAATGAAAAAGCACAAACCAATCTTGAAGATGACTTTTTCTACCTTTAATTATTAATTTATAGTACATTAAATTAGAATTCCAAAGATTATTTGCTTACCTCTGGTAGAAAATTATGTTTTTTAATCACCTGATACAACATTTCATGTGTTTCAATAGCAGGTCTAATATCCCCCTTTAAGACCTAGAAGTCAACAATAACAAAATTACCCAATAACATAAGCCGATTTTATCTATCATCATTCTATAAACAGAAAAATGTAGATTATAACAATTTTGAAATGTGACTCCATTTTGGTAACTCAATTTTAGAGGTCACAAATGCATGTAATTACAATAATTTTACTTCAATATTAAGAAAATAGGAGGTTTTTTTTTACCTGCAAACCTGGAAAAAAGGCAAGCAAAGCATCCATCCAAGTCCGAGCATTCAGCATGGGCTTGTGGATGTGCACATCAAGCAGAAGAGGTGGCTGGCTGATGTACCTCATTATGGCATCGTAGTGCTGAAAGACCACAACATGTGTTCATGAAAACAGATGAAAAAAAGATGTGATATTCTAAAAACAGCACTTCATTAAATAGCATCATGAAGAAATTAAACCTGAATTTATATACAAATAAACTTACTAATTATTAACTACATAAGGATTTAGATTGTTTTAGATGGAAATCTATATTATATGTATATATATAAAATATATACTCCTTCGTGTTCTTTAACTCTGTTGTAGAATATTAAAGACTATAATCAATGTGGAATCTTCTGGGGGGAGTAGATCTGAACATTGCTGTTTAAGATTAGCCCACAGCTAGTATGCCCTTGTGACTCAAGGATGCTCTTATGTACTCTTGAAATACAGCTACAGTTATCTGTATTAAGAATTAGTTTCATCTTCTGTGCTTAATGTTTGGTCTCTTCCCAGCTAACATAATATTCTGGTACTCACACTACCTAAACTAATGTTATCTTATCACTGGTGCCACTTATGGTCAGCTACCTCTGCCTTTTGTGCCCTCAAGAACACTTTTTTTCCCCTTCTTTTATCTTCTTTTTGCAGGTATTTCTCAACTTTGACAACAACAGGTTAAGCTGTTAGAGTTAATGAATGATAATGAACCAGCAAAAATAGTATCTGTTCTCATTCACCTTAAGAAAATCTTGTTATAAACTAATAAACAATTTTTGTGATAGTGTTTCTTAAAGTATTCAATTGATGATTTATTAGGATTCTTACTTTTTTTTCCCAACTCTTTTATTATTTAATAACTGTTACTGAGTACTGCTGGATGTTAAGGCACTGTTCTAACACTTCATATGCTTTATCTCATTTAATCCTCCCAAAAACTCTCTATATATTGCTGGTATTCCCATTTTGTGGATGAGGAATGGAGGCAAGTAGTGTAAGGTAACTTGCCAAAACCACAAAACCAGTTTTACTCCAAGATTTAAATTCCAGTAGAACTACTCCCATACTTTTGATCACTATATCATATGGTCTCACAGCAGTGCAGGTGAACTGACAGGTGGGCAAATTTACCTTTTGGAAAGGTAAATTATTTCAAAGAGTACAGTGATACAAATGATGAGTCTGCTGTATTAATTTCACTGTGCTTCACCTGCAGACAAAGGCAATCCAATCAGGTTCAATAATCCACTACCTGTCCCCTAAAAATATGCCTTACCCAGACTTAAAACTTACAGACCTACTTTGGAAATGAATACTCAATAGTTTCTCCAAGTTTTCAAAGCCCTGCATATTTGGTACGATTAAGGAGTAGGCCAAACTTCCAAGATTTCAAAAAGAATTAGAGTTCAAAAGAGAAAGCTAACCAGTAATTAACTCCAATAAATTTTCTTCCTTGTATAAAAGTAGATTAGGTAAAACTCAAAACCATGTATTTTATTCCTTACTGGCAGATCTTAAAAATTTCTGATAAGCCTTGAAAATAAAACTACTTAATAGTAAACTAATTTTTGGAATGTATATAGCCTTTACCCTGTCCCCGTCCAACATCATAGGGGAATACCGACAAAAAAATGACTATACATGTAAAACTAAAGTATTTCTCAGAATATCACTCAGATAAGTTTCTATCAAAATCTGGCCCCCAAATTAAATTGGTTCTAAAGTTAATACAAAGCTGGATCAACTTACTGTATTAAATCTTTCCAGAAAACTGTCATCTCCAAGCAAAACATAGGCTTTCAATAGATATTCATAATATGAATCAATCCCTGCTCCAACTCCACTATCTAGGAAAAAATACATACAAATGTGGTTCTTTAATAAATAAGTCTTAAAATTCTTTACAGAGTACAAATGAGGGTACTAGTAAACTGACAATGAAAAATAAGTCTAAATGTGAAACTATTTAAAGTAAAAATTACACATTTACAGAACATAAGTCCTATCATATGAATAGTTCCTGTGCTGATAGTAGTTTGTATGTTAAAAAAAATCTTACTTTGCAAAATTGGTTACTCGAGGTCTTATTTCAAATCAGGATATAATACTTTTAAGAATTTTTTTAAAGCTCATTTTCTCAGTGAGGAACTCCAAAACGCTAGAAGAGGCTACCTTTGTGCATTTTTAAGTAAGACCCTTAATTAGTGAGGTAATGCTCTTTAAAGTTATAATAGATTATGAAAACAAGGCTGCTGCTCTTTGGAGATACAGTTCCAATTGCTGAAACTAGCGTGATTGCTGGCTTCTTCCTGTAAGATCATCATAGAGGGCCAAAGAAAGAAAAGAACACTGTAAGAAACCTGGTAGCAGAAGAGGTTGGAGGGAAGCAGGTACTTTGGCAGGGAGCAGAAGGCAGTCAGGCATGGCTGTGGAAGGATCAAATAGGGGGGAAACTGCTGGAGCTTCACTCTTGCTTCTCTCCTGCCACTGCCTTAAGACACAATGCTTCCTCCCATGCCTGTTACAGCTCCACTCAGATCTATGCTCCAACATCTTCAAGAGTAAAATCAGGGCAGCACAGAAGCCCTGCTTAAGGAACTAAGCAAAAGATGGGAACTAACTTTAGGCATTCTCTTCCCTCCCTTTCCTCTCCAGACTCCTAAGGCTGGTGAATTGCAATCTAAATTATAATTACAGTTTCAATCTTGGAAATCCCTATACCCAGGGCACACTCCAGGACAATTAAATCAGAATTTCTAGGGGGTCCAGGAATAGGTATTTAAAAAAACTTCTTAGAAGTCATCCCTAAAATCATTGGAGCTTATAGGGAATGGAATCTGATGCTGCCACAAAGTAGGTAGCAAGGGAATATAAACTTATAGGCCAAGAACATTTAAGAAGCAAGACATTTTAAAAAGAAAAAGCAAGTACTGGAATAAGAATTTATTAGAAAAAGAAATACTAGAACAGGCAAACCAAGAATTTAAAATTAGCCTAACAAACATTCTAAAGAGATAGAGAAGATATTAGCAATACAAAGTAAGAAGTTTTTAAAAAATCAGCAGTATGTAAGATAAAAATAGTAATAAAGTAACAAAATAGATGGGATTTATAGCAGAAAGGAAACAACTGAGGAACACATTAGCAAGTTGGAAGATCACAGGTAATAATCTTCCAGAAGAAAGGCAGGGGAAAAAAAAGAAAAAATGAAAGCTAAGATATATGGAGGACAGAAACAGAAGTAATTTAGATAATAGGAACTGCATAGAGATAAATGAAAATGAAAAGGATAAAAACATCTAAAATAAAAAGAAAGATTTTATGTTCAAAAAACAAGGATTTTAACTAGAAAGAACCCACAGGATCCTAAAAGGAAACAGAAAGAAAATTCTACACCTAGTGATTCTTTTAGAAATTTCTCTTTGCCTCTGATATTCTTAATCTTTCATAGAAAAAGTATAGATCACACATAAGAGCATAAAAATCCAAATAATATGAGTTTTTTTAAAGCAGGATGTAGGAAGACAATAGAGTTGTATTTTCAAAGGCTTGAAAGGAAAGAACTTGCACAGGAAATTATATACAGTCAAACTGTTACTCAAACATGAAAGCATAATAAAGTTATTGTTAGGCATATAAGGTATCGGAAGCTATTAAAATCTACTGAAAACAGTTTGGGATAAGAAGAGAGACAAATCTAGAGATGCTGCAAGCAATAAAGTTCAAATGACCAAATACCTTGATAAACTTTGTTATTTTTAAAGAAACAGGGAGAAGGGTGGTACTAAGACCAAAAGAAAAAACAGAAAACATACTCATAATGAATAAGAATCAAGTATCTATATGGTATCAACATAACAATGGATGAGAGTTGGGGTGGGAGGGAGACAAGGGATGGGAGGGCATGCTTAAGTTCATATTTTACTAAGAGGTAACTATAGGTTTCAATTAAAAACAAAAGGATTAAAAAATAAACACAGGAAAGGTGGGACATACTGAAATAATTAAGATAGTATAAATAAATCTAAATATATTAAAAATAGCAATAAATGTAAATGAACTAAACTCACCAATTAAAGGATAAAGACTGACAAATGGCTTTTTAAAAATCTATAAATTTTACAGGAGTCACAACCTGCAAAGACTTGAAGTGAAAGGGCAGAAAATACTTAAGTAAATATTAAGCAACATAAAGCTGATGTTAAGGAACTAAGCATTCTAAATTGGTGAAATTACTACCAGATTAAATAAACTTTAAGACAAAGAGTACCATTAGAGATGATGATTATATAATGATGAAAGGTTCAGCTAGGAAAAGATAATGATTTTAAATGAATGCACCTAATAACATAATAAAGCAAAAAACAGAACTACCGGGAGCTATTAAGAAGTCTGCTATCATTATCAAAAATTTTATCCACCTTTCTTTCTTAATTCATGATAGGTCAAACAAACAGAAAATCAGTAAGGATCTGTATATTAACTGAGCAAACTGACATATATAGAAATATAAACCCAACAATTAGAAAAAATATTTTTTAAAGCACATGTGGAATGATTTCAAAAACTTGACCATGTTTTAGGCCAAAAAAATTTCAATAAATTTCAAAGAATAGTTATCACATAGATTGTAAGTATCACATAGGTATCAATATATTTTTAAAGCATAAGAAACCCAATAGAAAATAGAAAAAATACAAAAACATTCATAACAAAAAAGGGAAACATATGCCCAGTAAACATAAAGAGGTTTTCAACATCATTAGTGATCAAAGAAATAAAAATCGAACCACAAGGGGAAATCCTTTGTGCACCCATTTGGCAAACTCTTTGAGTCTGTCAACAAATGGAGAGGATGTTGATCTATAGCATCTCTTTTATGTCACTGGTGAAAGTTTAAAGAGGTGAAACTTCTTCAAAAGACAATTTTGAAAACAAATTTGACAATTTGATATAATCTCCTTAAGTTGAACATTAACTTACCCATGATATAAAAGTTCCAATCATAGATATATAGCCCAGAGAAATCACTATACAACAGGAGAAACATAAAAAATATTCATGGGACTACTGTTCACAATAGTAAAATCCTGGAAACAATCTAAATGCCCATAGATAATGGTTAACTCATTCAATAGAATATTATATACCAGTCAAAAAGAGTAAGCTACACGTTCATGCAACAATATGCATGAATCTTAGCAACACCTTATTAAGTGTAAAAAGTTTCAAAAGGGTACATATGACATATTTTTATAAAGTTTAAACAAAAAATATACCTTTCAAAATATCTAAGATGTACTAAAACTTTTCTAAAAGGAAAGCAAGGGAATGACAAATACAAGATAAGAACGATGGTTATCCAATTGGAGAAGGTAGAGGTGTGGGATTGCAAAGGTAGGGAAAGTCAAGAACCATAAGCAGAAGTAATATATTGTCAAATAAGTTGATTTTGTGATGGATGGTCCATTTATGAGTGCTTATTACATCGTTCAAAATGACCAAGCAAAACAGGTCACAAATGGACCAATGACGACAATGTCACAGACCAAGGATTATGATTAAACTTAATTATGATTAATTAATTTGCCCCTGAGTTTCAAAGCAGGTTAAAAAAAAGAAACTGCAGAATTCAGAAACCAGGATTTAGATTACTTTCAGGAACCATGTAGATAAAACATGGAAAAACTATACAATACTAACTAGAGGCAGTACTTTTATTTCAGTAAATTCAATTAATAATGATATCATTTTAATTTATTTAAAAATAGGCAGTTATTTTTAATTTTATACATAACAACATAAGATTTTTGGAATATAGAGGAAGTATAAAAAAGATAATCTTATTAGGAATATTTTAGTATAGTTGTATGTCTATGCTTGTTTCTATAGGGGTATCTTATAAAGATGAAACCATTTTCTTTATACAATCCTATATCCTGTTTGTTCATATAACATTTGTCTCCTGATTCCAATTCATCTTAATAAGGACTGGTGATAATATTATTAAATACAGATTTCCACGTAACTATATCTTGATATGAGATGGTTGAAGTATTCTGATCCTCTAGTCCTGAAAGAAATTAGCTCTAGTATTTCTTCTATGCCTATATCTATGATATACTCATTAAGGTATGAAATGGAACACAAAGTCATCTAGAATAAGTGTGCTACTATTTGGCACCAAAGAAGAAAACCAGGCTAGATTAGTTGAAATTCCAGCAATCTTGGAGAAACTATGCTTTATGCTATCCCAGAGATCATTTTAACAAATGAAAATCCTTTATTTCCCAACCATTCTGAGGATGTGAAGGCTTGACTTAAAAGGCCCAACTCAACATACCTTTTCGTACCCAGTCTCCAGTATGAATATTTATAGTCACGCCCACTAAATTGCTACTTCGCTGTCTTTTTTCCCAGAGAAAATCAAGAGCTTTTCTTGCATATTCCTATAATTACAAAAAGAAGAGCACAATTGAAGAACTATAAGTCTCTGACAAATAGGAAAGAAACCAAAATCACAGGCTCACAGCATATTTTAAAGATTAAGTAAAATTCCTTAATAAATAAATAAGATAAATTTAATAATAAATTTAGATAAATAAAATTATATAATTTAGATAATAATAAATTTAGATAATAATAAAATTAGATAAATAAAATTAGAAAAAATAAATTAAAGATAAATAAATAAGAAAATAAAATAAGATAATATTTATGATATATATTAAATTTTTTACAAGTTAAATCTTGGCTCTTTCTCAGCCAATCAAGTCTAGTTAAAAAGGACTCTAAAACTGCTATTTAGTGGCAGTGATCTCACTTTGAGACTATCCATGTTCATCTACTTTTGCAGTACACATTCACAAACATGTACTATTAAATTATATTAATTGCTGCCATAATTAAATGCACTTATTAAAATAATATCTATCATCTAAGTGCAAAGTAAAAATCTCCTTATATATACTTATTTAGAAAATTAATATAGGATTTCAAAGGTGGGAAGCTATATCTGAACCACAAACAGGCATTTCAAATCCCACTTTTTAAATAGCATGTAACTATCTCTCTTTGTGAAGAGTTGCTTTACTTAAATCAACTAGTATTCATTTAACAATATCAGATTTATAACCTTATGACATTTTTTTCTTCTTTTCATTTATTTTTATCCATTGGACACCAAATTAAAATTGCTTTTAATCAAATTCTTGGCTTTGGATGAAAAGATCTTTACAAAACATGAAAGCTAAGGACATGTACAACAGAGTTTCTAAATTAAAATTAATTTCAGAGCATGAATCTATTCAGCATTGCAGAAGTACTTCTATGAAAGAAAAAAAATCATTAAGCCAATTTGTCACTGCAGATTTAAGAATAGAGTATAAAATAATTTTAATTCTTGATTCTACCTGTTTACACTGATTTTTTTAAAACAGAGCATATTACAACATTAATTAAATGCTGTAATTTCAGTGATGGAAAGTTTCATAAGGACTTTTATTTCCCTATACCTAATTAACCGCTAAGAAAACAGGCCCAGCGAAATCAAAGATTTAATGAAGGTTTAAACTAAAATATAAGACAGTTAATATGAGAATTCAGATCTCTTTATATGTTAAACCACAAGTCAACACTTTTTCTGACAAGGGCCTGACAGTAAATATTTTAGGCATTCTGGTACATATAGTCACTGACATAATTATGCAATTCTGCTGGCGTAGCACAAATGCAGCCAGAGAAACAGAAAAATACATAAATGAGCATGGTTATGTTCCAATAAAAATTTATTTACAAAAACATTGTAGATGTTGGCCCACAGACACTAGTTTGCCAACCCTGTATAAAGTGATCCTTTGTCAACTGCATCAGGTTGCTTCTCTTACACTACATTGAAGTAGTCTACATTCATACTTCTCTTACTGTACATTCAAAAAGTTAAAAAAAAAATTTTCCATAGATTTACTCACAAATACAAAATAGTGATTGGAAAAAGTATGGACTTCGCATTCAGAAAGGCATGCATCTAACTCCAGTTCCACCCATTCACCCACTAGCTGTGCATCTTATCCTCTTTGAGCCTCACTTTATTCACCTATAAATTCACTGGTATCTGAGAGAGTTTGTAGTTCAAATTAGGCAGTATCCACAAGTGACTACACTTTCTAATGAATAAAAAATATTAGTCAACAAGGTACAGAATTAAAATGAAACCAAACATGATAAATCCATCCTTAAGAAACTTTGAACATCATACACAAAAAGGCCACCTGAGTTCGTTTGCTTTAAGTGTACAATATGTTGAGTTAAAAAAAAGAAATTCTCCAAAGTCACATTTGAAAAAGAGTGTTCTGTGTTACTACTGACACATTTGAACAGATACAATAAAAAGCATTTTCACTGTTTTAGAAGATTAGTGAGGTTTTCAGAAATGCAATAGACCATCTAGAAGTCTAACAAATAAAACAGAGACACAGTATTTCATCTAGACAATTGTTATATGAATTCATGTAAGTAATATGGCTAAAAAATCTGCTAAGAATAAATCTAAAACTTTATAGTTTTTGAAAAAAATGCAAAGCCATATGTAACATAGCTACCTCAAAGTGACTTCTATGTTTTTGACAAAGACTATGTGATGGAATTTAGGCAAATGTTCATTAAAATAATAGAAATCCTCCAAATGATAATGCTAATATTTGACCAATGAAGAAAACATAGAGTTAGTTATGCCCAGTACCCAGGAGATCAAAGACTATGAAAGCAAACCTCAAATATTGTTGCTCCTGTGAATCGACTTAAAGCAGCAAACTCAAGGATCAAGGTACCTGCACAAGCTGTACAGGTATCTGTCTCCGTTCCTGTCCGAGCTTCTGGTTTTCTGATACCAAACTTTAAATTAATCTAAATAAAATGAGAAGATTATCATTAGCAATTATGAAGAGATTATGATTTCTGGATAAGAAAGTATTTTTCAATGAAGGCTTTTTATCAAATCATGAAAATAATTCAAAAAATAAGCATTGAAATTAAATCTGATTATCTTTGTGACTTTCCAATTAATATCCAGAGAAGTACACTCTACACACATAATGTTCACGTGGTAAATAAGTTTTCATTTAGTTCCTTCCTTGATAATATCAAAATTCAATATTGCTATGAGAATTACATAAAGAGAATACCTTTAAGAACAATTTTGTTCTCTGGACAGTTTGAACTAGTTAGTACAAGAGTAGGGAACTAGACCAGCCCTAAAAAAATTAGGTTTGAGAATTTGTGAAAAAACAGTAATATATTAAATAGTCCTTCATAGAGAAAAAAACTGATTAAGTTAATATACATATTTAAAAGATTAAAATTTTGTTTGGATTTTGAAAAGTTTTGAACTAAAGAGTATACTGTCTTGATAGCAGACTAACAAATAACATAAAGAAAATTTTTTAAGGAATTACTTTTTCTAATTCAAATATAGCCAAGTAATACTATAGTATAAACCTGTATTAACCAGACAAACCTGCCTAGAAGGTGATTAGAAGTAGAATGTTTTTCTGCAGTCAAATAAACGACAAAAGAACAAGCATATGCCAAGGACTCAGCATAAAAACAACAACAAAAAAAATCAAACACAAAGCATCACAGTATGTTCCCAATCAATTATTATTCAAACCCTTATAAAGAGAAGTTCAAAAAAATTTGTATTTCAACTTATCTGCAGAAGTCAATTTCTGGGTATGCCCATTACTTTAACAGTAGCCAATCAACAGATTCTAGGAAAGTCTAGGCAAGGAGATAGGGAAAATACCCACTCAACAACTAACAAACAATAAAAGTGACATACAGGTGAGACATGGGAAGGGGATAACTATGCTGGCTTTGGTACTGCCACTTGTCTCACTTCCTAGAATGTCACATGAAGCATTTACACTACATTCTATGTGCCAGGCACCACCTCTGAAAACCCACTAAAATTCATATTATCTCTACCATTTGTAATTCTGGAAAAATAAACAGCTTTATGTAGCTCTGCACCAAGAACTAGACTGGAAACTATCCT
This sequence comes from Manis javanica, assembly GCF_040802235.1. Lineage (NCBI taxonomy): Eukaryota > Metazoa > Chordata > Mammalia > Pholidota > Manidae > Manis > Manis javanica. The sequence continues at coordinate 92,441,056 of NC_133166.1, forward strand.
GTCTTCTTACGCTGTCCATATCTCTGTCTACATAACTAAATTTTATGTTAAGAATAATGAACTTAAAATGAAGCAATCTTCAATAATAAAATATTTCATTCCATAAATTACACTAAGTATAATAATTCTAAGAAATATTTACAGTTAAAAGTCAACAATGAAAAGGATTTTCTGGTTACCTCTATTCATTACTATAATCAACAGATCAATATTTAACAATTGTCTGCTATGTGGTGTGTTTTATGTTAAGATACAAAGAAACTGAAGAGATCTCTGCCTTCAAGGAGCTTAAGATCCAGACAGAGCAAATAAGACCTATGTGTAAACAGAGATGATAACTAATAATGGAAAGTCATAAGTAAGTGCCAAACAAATGGAACTGACAACAAATGCTAATATCTAAAAATCAGAAAAAATATCACTGAATTGGGAGTAGTCAAGACCTAAGAATGACAAAGTCCAGGAAGCAGTTGTGAGAAAGCAAAGGCAAGACAGAAAAGAACAAACATTTGTATCCCATTTTTAGTATCTTTTCTCTTAAAAAAAAGGAATACTTTGAATCATTAGTTTCATACATTGAAATATCTAAGTTACTTGGTATATTAATCTTTACTGTCCCAAGATGATTGCTACAAAATGCTGCAAAAGGACTATTTCTTAACACATCTAGAGTCTCTTATCACTTCAATCTTGTATGCCGAAGATAATGGTTATCAACTGCCAGATGCAAAGCCTAGGTACATTTCTGCCTCCAGAGGGCACTGCCATTTCCACAAGGCAAGGAAGAAGGGTTCAGTGCCTTTTTTTTGCTTATGGGCATCCTCTTGTCTTTTGATTTCAAGGCTGATAGATAGGCTTCTGTCCTCCCTGAAAGGCCTCAAATGATGGTTGTACAGATAGTACCATTTATTTACTCATAGAAGTCGGAAACAAGGAGCTTACTGCTTGCTCTGTTTACCTGAAAGGCTTAAAACAAAAAAGGATAAAAGTATGACAAAGGTTTTGTACTTGGAAGGAATCAGGAAGGAACCTAGTTCCTACTGTCCTGTGTTCCTGAGAGTCACAAAGTAGTTCTTAAAAAGGACCCTATTTTACTGAAAGTTTAAATTATCTACGCTAAATTTATCTACATTAGGTATTTGCTACAATGGCAAATCCATAAAATATGCATTAAATCATAACAGAATTCCTATTAATCCTATATTTTATTAATCTAATCATCTACTCAACCTTAGAAATGAGGTATTAGGTATTAACTGAAAAGCTGGCAAAGTGCTTTTAATTAGCTTTGAGAAAATGATGTACAAAATGTGGACTGGCTCTAAGGTTGATATGTAGGTTTTAAAAATGACCATCACTAAGACCCCGAATAGCCAAAGCAATCCTGAGAAGGAAGAATAAAGTGGGGGGGATCTCACTCCCCAACTTCAAGCTCTACTACAAAGTCACAGTAATCAAGACAATTTGGTACTTGCACAAGAACAGACCCACAGACCAGTGGAACAGAAAAGAGTCTCCAGACATTAACCCAAACATATATGGTCAATTAATATTCGATAAAGGAGCCATGGACATACAATGGGAAAATGACAGTCTCTTCAACAGCTGGTGTTGGCAAAACTGGACAGCTATATGTAAGAGAATGAAACTGGATCATTGTCTAACCCCATACACAAAAGTAAATTTGAAATGGATCAAAGACCTGAATGTAAGCCATGAAACCACAAAACTCTTAGAAAAAAACATAGGCAAAAATCTCTTGGACATAAACATGAGCGACTTCTTCATGAACATATCTCCCCAGGCAAGGGAAACAAAAGCAAAAATGAACAAGTGGGACTATATCAAGCTGAAAAGCTTCTGTACAGCAAAGGACACCATCAATAGAACAAAAAGGCATCCTACAGTATGGGAGAATATATTCATAAATGACAGATCCGATAAAGGGTTGACATCCAAAATATATAAAGAGTTCACACACCTCAACAAACAAAAAGTGAACAATCCAATTAAAAAATGGGCAGAGGAGCTGAACAGACAGTTCTCCAAAGAAGAAATTCAGATGACCAACAGACACATGAAAAGATGCTCCACATCGTTAATCATCAGAGAAATGCAAATTAAAACCACAATGAGGTATCACCTCATACCAGTAAGGATCGCCACCATCCAAAAGACAAACAACAACAAATGTTGAAGAGGCTGTGGAGAAAGGGGAGCCCTCCTACACTGCCGGTGGGAATGTAAATTAGTTCAACCATTGTGGAAAGCAGAATGGAGATTACTCAAAAAGCTCAAAATAGAAATACCATTTGACCCAGGAATCCCACTTCTAGGAATTTACCCTAAGAATGCAGCAGCCCAATTTGAAAAAGACAGATGCACCCCTATGTTTATCACAGCACTATTTACAATAGCCAAGAAATGGAAGCAACCCAAGTGTTCCATCAGTAGATGAATGGATAAAGAAGATGTGGTATACACACACAATGGAATATTATTTAGCCATAAGAAGAAAACAAATCCTACCATTTGCAACAACATGGATGGAGCAGAGGGTATTATGCTCAGTGAAATAAGCCAGGTGGAGAAAGACAAGTACCAAATGATTTCACTCATATGTGGAATATAAGAACAAAGGAAAAACTGAAGGAACAAAACAGCAGCAGAATCACAGAACCCAAGAAAGGACTAACAGTTACCAAAGGGAAAGGGATCAGCGAGGATGGGTGGGAAGGGAGGGAGAAGGAGGGGGAAGAAGAAAGGGGGCCTTATGATTAGCATGTATAATGTGGGGGTGGACATGGGGAGGGCTGTGCAACACAGAGAAGACAAGTAGTGATTTTACAGCATCTTACTACGCTGATGGATAGTGACTAATGGGATATGTGGGGGGGACTTGGTGAAGGGGGGAGTCTAGTAAACATAATGTTCCTCATGTAATTGTAGATTAATGATACCAAAATAAAAATAGAAATAAAAAAATTAAAAAATAAATGACCACTAACTGTTACAATGGCATTTCTGTCCAGCAAATTCTTCTGAGTTAAAGCCACTAATGCAAATACTATCTATCATTTATGCATATCAAACAAATGTTAACTGTACAAATTTTCATGAGCAAAAGTAGTATTTACTAAGCATGTATAAGGAAGAATGGGAAGGCAGTTATTTTCTTCCTGCAGTCTTCTTCTGAAATATAATTTAAAAAATTTTCTTGACACTTGAGAGGATAAGAAAATAATACAATTTTCTTTGTTTTACTATAATGCTCACAGCAGTTTCTGTTTCAATTGCTTGCCTACTTCTCATGTTATGGCATAAGTGAAAAATGCTCGATTCCTCAAAATTCAGCAGCTCTATTTACAACAAAAACTAAAGATATTTACTAAAAGTTAATTCAATTAAATAAACATCTAGATTGTTAAAAACAACTGCTTTTAATTTTAATATGCTAAGAAAATAAAAAAATCACAAAAAAGTTTAATCATACCAATAAGCAAAGAAATTCAAATTGAAACAGGACTCCCTGTTTTTTCCACTAAATCGGCAAGATAATGATAACAGTGTTGGCAAGAGGACAATGACCCATGTGCTTCTATACAACACAGAGGAACTGTGGAAGTAGACCATTCTGGAGAACAACTGGACAGTAAGTACCCAAAGCCTTAAAAAGCATTCCCTATTTCTGTGACTTATTATTTCCCCTTCTAGTAATTTATCTGAGGGAAGAAATTAAGTAAGATGTATATAAGGATGTTCACAGAAGAGCTATGTCAAATATCAAAACCTAGAAATTTAAGTAAGAGATTTAATAGTAGTCTGTTTCATTAAAAAAAAAGAAGTGTTGGTCACAATCTACTAAACCAATGGCTAAGTCAATGGCTGTGAGATGCACTCCTTTGTATTAGGCTCTACCTGCAGTCAGATTTCTTGATGATGAAGTGAATCTGATTTGATTCACAAAGGTAGAGAAGTTATTCCAGGTAATAGAAATGGCAGGCCTAAAGGTGTGGAAATAAGTAACAAACAAACTGAAAAACCCTAGGTGTTGAGGGAGACACAAACCGATTATTTTGGCTGAGAGGGAGCACTCATTTCATTGGGGTGTGGGGCGTAAGGCAACATCAGAAAGAAAGTCTCCTGCCAAACCATACAGAATTCTTGAGTTAAAGGACACTCAGTACAATAGGAAGAGTCAGAACTTTTGCGGGTCATTTGATAAATATGTTTTAGTAAGATTAATATAAGTCTCTGAAGCATAAACCAGAGAGAAAAAAGTAAGATAGTTATTTTCAGTAGTTTAGGAATAACGTATTGGTTTCAACTAGCATGGCAATAGTAAAAAAAGAAAAAAATTAATAGAACTTGATCATGGCCAAGGTGTCTGACTTGGACTAAGAGGAAGAGAGTACAGTGTTAACAAAGAAATGTTAGGAGAGTTCTTTCCATTGCAATGGCTTCTTTCCCTTCGCTTTAAGTATGACATTTTCTTGGCAGAAAAGAACACAAAATTCCCTTAACTGACTCTGCTGCCAACTCTCTTTAACTTCCAACACAGAAGAAATCTCAAATGAATGGTCCTATACTTGGACCTATTTTGAATCCTTCTTTCCCCTTTCTTCTACCACACCACATTCCTCAAAGCGCTGTTTACACCTAATTCTCCTAATGTTATCTAGAACATCTCCTTTTCAGTAGCTCCCTTTTTATGGTATTATAACACCGAGCACTACTTGTGGCTCTCCTCCTAAGTCGGTCGGTCAACACTCTCCTTTTCACCATTTTATTTCCTTCTTAGCCTCCCTCTGGACTGTGTTCTCTCTCTGTCCTCTCCCCGGGAGAAAAAACACCTACTCTCTCTGCTACGATTATGTCTTCTGCACAAGTAATTCTGTGCCCAAATTCTAGTCCGGCATCTGTTTCTTCCTTCCATAGCATAATCTAATCTGTTACACAGTGACACATAAAAAGCTTAAACTAATCTAAATTCTCATACTGCTCAAATGCAAATTAATTGAAATGTCAATATAAATTGGTTATACAGCTATGAAGCATTTTTTTCCAGCCTCAAGCAGATGAGGAACAATGGCTCCAATCACAAACATTAGTTTCTTTTAAAAACAGCAAAGGAAGTATATAAAGATTGCCATATTTTTTCAGAGTTACTTACTCTTGGGTAAGGAAGGCCACTGGTAGTATTGAAAGCTGGTAAAAGTTTGTAACCCAATTGCTTTGCCATTTGGAGAAGTTCATCATTGTACCACTGCATGTACTCGCCTTTTTCTTTCAGCATGATTGCCAATGAGTGTCCACCCAAAAGACCCCTATAATCACAAAGATGGACATTACCCACACCTTACAGATAGAAACACAGAAGAACTTAATTTTTTACCTAACTTTGGCTACTCATTTTATGGCAAACTATTATAATTACACAGCCAGTACAAAAAAAATTCAGATGTTCTATCTGTTGTAAAGTGTTTAGTATTCTTAAATACTTTAAGTTTTCTTAAATAAAGAACACCCTAGAAATCACTTAACAAATTTGACTTGATTTGAATAAATCTTGAATTTAACTGACTTAATTATATCATGAAATCTTTCTCTTAGCATAACATTTAAAAAATGTTTAAAAACTCTATATTAAATGTAACATTAGTAAACTGTGAAAAGCTGCATAATGATTTAAATTTAACTGAAGAACAGATTCACTTGGACAAAAGGAAATGACTTACAATAACATGAAAGTAACCAATAAATACAAAAATTTAATGATGTTGAAACTTCAATTAATAAATCCTGTAATTCCTTCTTTTTAAACATTTCAAGAGCATTTCAAACTAGTTGAGAGATAATCCTGTATGTTTACTTCCATTTGGCTTGAAGAGGTGTTGGCTAAGGTTAGCAAACTATGTAAGCTAATGAAAAACCTGTGATGTAGCTAATGTGCCAATGTTTAACCTACTTTTTATTTATTTTATCAAAGTATCATTAACATACAATCTCATGATGGTTTCAAATGCGTAAAACAGTGGTTCAACATTCACCCATATTGTCAAGTCCTTACCCCTCCACTGCGGTCGCTGTCTATCAAGGTAGTAAGATGTTAGAGTCATTAATTGCATTCCTCATGCTGTACTACTGTCCTCATGACCTACCTATAGTGTGACTACAAATTATTGTGTCCCTTAATCCCCTTTACCCTCTCCCGCCTTTGGTAACCACTAGTCCCTTCTCAGTGTCTCGAGTCTACTACTATTTTGTTCCTTCTGTTTTGCTGTTTTTATACTCCACAAATGAGTGAAGTCATTTGGTTATTTGTCTTTCTGTGCCTGTCTTATTTCACTGAGCATCATACCCTCTAGATCCATCCATGTTATTGCAAATGGCAGGATTTCTTTTCTTTTTATGGCTGAATAATATTCCATTGTGTGTATGTACATTTTCTTTATCCACTCATCTACTGATGGACACTTAGGCAGATGTGCAACCTACTTTTTAACACAACCTAAAAGGAATACCCTTGATTTTACTTTGCAACTATTTCCAAAGCTTGCTGCTATCTGTACTGGATATAATAATGAAAGATCATCCCACAGCCTCTGTGATTCATAATATCTTAATTTTTATCCTTTAAACACATGAAATTTCTTCATCTTTTAAACATAATAAATTTTCTGTTATTAAAATTATAGTTTCAGTTTCTTATTTACTTACCCAAGAACTCTGATGTTTGTTTCAAAGACTGATACAACTACATCATTATCTAAATTAACATCTCTTAAAACTTTTCTCACTGCATCTTCAAATTCTTTAGTTTTATTTAATACCTAGAAGAAGAAATTATGAAAATAAAGTTCTTTTCTACCAAGTCAAGGAGAAATAACCTCAGAATGAGCTACTAAAAATGACATGTAAAATATTTCCCTTAAGCACATTATAAAAATGTGTTAATATTGAAAACTGAAAAAAATTAAACATCTAATTATATTATAAGGAATCTTTATATACTTCTTCTTTAGACACACTGAAATACCATTAGTACTTTAAAACAAATCAGCATCAGAATTTTTAACCAGTTTCTTAATATATAACCTGTGACCTAGAGTTACATAAGGTGAGCTGTATTGGGATTTGGCGTGCAAGTCAACACACATACACACACAAATATCCTATTCAACAAACACCATTTTAAAGGTTGCTTACTCTCAGAGGAAACACATCCTTCAGGGGATGACTGACCCAAACCACATACCACCTGCCATCTTCACCCAGTAGATGCCCGAGCCCCTAACTAAGGAGACAGTACCATGTTGCAGTCAAGAGCAAGCCCTGATTTGAATTTTGGTTTTTTCATTCACTACCTGTGTAGTCTCAGCTGTTATTTCCACCTTTCAGCCTGTTACTTCATCTACAAAAAGAGCAAATATCTACTTTCACAGAATTGTTTTCTTACATAAGGTAAAGTGTGTACTTTTAATAAAGTGCCTGACATAAATAAGAACTTAATAATAATAATTATTATTATTATTATTATTATTATTACTATGCATGTCTAGAATCCTAAGTTAGTAACACTGGATTCTTGCTATGAGCTCCATGAAAGGGTCATTACATAGGTTGATTTCATTTTTCAGTCTAAATTAAGGCCACACTATTAGATGTTATTTTAGATCCAGGTCCATTAAAAGTAGTTTTCCTTTAGTACACTGTTCAATCTTTCTGTTTGACAACATGTTGTAGTGCTTTTACAGTTTATTTGATACTTGCACTAAAAATTCTAATGTAGATATAAAACATTCCTGACTAAAATTCAAGTCAAATTTAGGGCAAGTCCTGAGTAAAATATAATATGAAGTTTTACCTAACTTTGGCTACTCATTTTATGGCAAACTATTATAATTACACAGCCAGTACAAAAAAAATTCAGATGTTCTATCTGTTGTAAGTTGACTGCTTTCCTTCCTCAATCTCAAAGTCCATGTAAATTCTGCAGCAACAAATGCAGATACTTCCAGCCTTCTATTACTTTTGGAATGAGACACAACTGTCCTATTCCGCACTCACACACACATATCCTTTTTAATGTCATTTTGTTAATCTTCTTCTTCCTAGGTCTATATCCTGAGAATTACTCCCAAGAATTATATCAATGCTATTTGTTTAAAAAAAAGAATAAAAGTAGGAAAGAGTTCTCTTTGTTGATAATTAGCTAGAAAATTCATTCTAACAGTTTCATTAGATAAGAAGTTTCTAAAGCTCCTAGCTTATAACAAAGGATTAATTCAGCTCTCTTCCTTTCCCCCAATTATCTTTTATTTGTTTCAGTATCTTGCTTTCTATAGATTCATAGTAATGTGGAATTTAAAGGTAAATTTAAAGTTTCTATGCTTGACTTCACCACAATCAATAGAAATTAGATGTCTAGGATTAGGAATAGGAGTTTAAATTTAAAGATCAAATATAACAACAGAAATTCTAGCTAATATATATTGTGGTAAGGCCACAATAAAAACAGTAGGATTGTGTGTATTATCACAAGTAATATATTCTGTTAATATTTTCATATAAATTAATCACAAATGAAAAAATAATCCCAAAGGAGAGGCAAAGTAAATTAGAAATATCAATATTTATATTGGTAAAATGTACAAGATAGCATTCCTTTTAAATATAGGAAAAAGCTTTCAAACTACTTTCACTTCTTTTAACTCCTCTGTTTAAATATTTTTTAATGTTTAGAGAGAAATTCAAAACGAACTTGTACATTTCAAAATTATTATGATATGTAATAGATTAGGTTATTTCCACTTGAAAAGACCGAAATTTAAAGAGTTTATGAAGTATAATTTTTTTAATGTTTAGAAGACTTATCAATCTTTCTTCCTGACTCTTCTTGAGGATACCTTCAACAAACAGAGGTTACAAACCTGAATCTGAATGAAAGATCACTAGAAATAGTATCTTATGGTTAATAGGGACCTTAAGTATCTAGTCAAGACCCTTCTGAAATGAAAACAGGAGCCCAGAGAAGTTAAGTAATTTGGCCAAGGTCATGCACAGTATTGTGTGATCCCTCCTTGTGACTCCCTGCCACAAGGAGCCAGAACTCAGTTTACACCAGACGTTACGGAAAGGCCGTCTGCGGACCAGCAGCAGTACACTACCACATGGTAGCTTATTAGGAACACAGATTCCTGGGCCCACCTTGTCTTCAGAATCAGAATCTGCGTACTAACAACATCCGAGATGACCTATAGTACATTAAAACTTAAACAGTTCTGCATCAGTGTACAGTGATTCTCAAACTTTAGTATACATCAGAATCATCTGGTCACTTGTTAAAAAAATAAACTGCTGGGCTTTACTCCCAAACTTTCTGATTTAGTATGTCTGGGATGAGACTCCAGAATTTTTATTCCTAACAAGTTGCCAGGTGATAGATACTGAAGCTGCTCCTTCTGGGATCATACGTTGAGAATCAATGGCAAAGTATATAATTCGTGTAACTTGAATGATATAAACTTTACAATAATTAATGGCTGTGCAAGTAGAATCTAATACATTTCTATAGGACAGTTATGAAGCCTATGATCACCTTTTACTCCTTCATTTCTAGCAAAATTTTTAAAAACATAAATGATATCTGAGGTCCATGTTCAAGAAAATCAACAAAGAGCTTATAGCGAGATGATGGGGAACCTGCTACATGGAAGGAGAGAGCTAAGATAACAGAATGGGAAAGTTCATCTAGTCTTTCCAAACCCACAGTTGCTGTTCCTCATCAGCTACAGTTACAAATAAATAATAACACTTTTCTCCCAAGATGGGAATCTGTGGCTCCCAGGACACTTTACCTTTTTCTTGTATAATTGAGAAAGGCCTACTATAGCAGAACCAACCTAGGACCACTCAATCAAAACTATGGCATACAATATTCTCTCTCATTCTCATAGTCATTGTAATGGAGCTCACACTTTCCTTTAATCTTTGAAAAATGAAGTCACAACTTTTGAAACCCTGACTCAGCTAAAAGGTCTGAACAACTATGGTCTCCTCAACAAAAAGGTCTTCTCAACCATGGCTGCATTTTATAAACAAAGAGAAGCTTTTGAGGAATAAATAATAATGCCCAGCCTCACTCCAGAATGATTAAGTCTGAAAAACTTGCGAGAGGGGAAATTTTTTTAAATTTCACAGACAATCCTCTTAAAATGCTGGTGTAGTTGAGAATCTCTGGACATCTGTAACTCAATCTTTCCCCTCTGTCATCACAAACTGACCTAAACCAGAATTAATTACAGTGATCTTGCATCCTGTGAGGTTGAAAAGGAATATCAAGAAGTGATATGATCACTTGCTGCTAAAATCACTGCTGGGAAAAATTATTTTTTTAAGTGAATATAACATAAATTATACTAATTAAAAAATTTCATAATCATTGCGGCATGCCATTCTGGAACAAGAATATCAATGGTATTTTCTAGAACTACTCTCTTCCAACAGATTTAACCTCTTTGTCCAAAAGCAAACAACTTTCCTAATTAAAGTGCCATTGCATAAGTTGACATATCTATAAATTGTGTATCTCCATGATTACATCACATAGTTTGTCATGACATTTTCAACTCAATAATGTGAAAGATTTAGAAGCAAAGATCAGAGCATCTTAAATTCTGAAGGCCTCTATTTTACTTATCATATAATGATATATTCATAATACTTGCGTATGCATGTTATAAAATATATAAAATAAGTAAATTCAAGAAGAATCAAACCTACCACAAGAGTGTCCAAGGAATCAATCAGTGTCAAGGAAAATCTAAGGAACAAGTATAACAAGACAAAGAACATTAGAATTATCAGTATTTTATACATGAATATGTAAATAGATATATTTGGGTCCTACTGACTGGAGTTTCTATCAAGTAGTATTTCCATGCATCTGTTGTACAATGTGACCTAGAAGTAGTGAGGGAGCCTGAAAAGCCTTATTATTATATTTATATTTATGTTCAGCATGTCTACATCTTTCATAAACAGCAATAGTCTTTAGCTCTTTTTAAAGCAAATATATATATATATATATTCAGGCATCCTCCTTCATGGATGAAAAAGTGGCCGTAAGAAAAGTAACTAAGAACTTCTTTTCTGCCTTATAAGATCACAAAGTTGAAATGCTGTGTTTACTGTTCACATATACCTACTTTTGGTGATAAGTGTAGGCATGCTTTAAGAAGGTAGGAAAGTTTTACTTTTCATATGCCAAATTTAAATTCTAAACTTACTCGGATTAAAGAATTCAGTAGACAGTTACATAGGGGCATGTTATTCAGTGTTACCTCCTCTAGTACAAAGAATTCCTAGAATTCTGATTTGCTCATGTGTGAGCTATTTTATTGGACTATCCCACTCTAGTGTAAAGCAGCATGGATTTAGTGCAAAGACCTTCAAACTTGTTTTAACATGTGCTTTCTTTTGAGAATCAAAATGTGCATCCTCTAGTATTCTTTGAAATTTTAAAATATACCAACTGTCACAGCTAAAAAAAAAAAATTCAAGCATCAACACCTTATAATGTGTCAATCACTTATCTACATTCTAAAAGTTGCATAATCTTAACAACTCAACTTTTCACTGGTCTAAGGTAAAATGATTAATTTTTTACAAGAGATAAAAGAAGGGACTAAAGGAACTTAATGTTGTAATTAAAGCAGTCTTTGAAATTAAACCAAGCTCCAGAAATAAAATTGTAAAGTGCCTCTAACAAGTCTGAGACTTGAGATGCCATGCCATCCATTGGGTGAACACTTACTTTCCCAAGGCATCATCAACATCTCCCCGACTTGGTTCCTGGCCTCTAACGCGACCTCTGCAGGTTAAAGGCATGAGTTCATCAGCGGGGTAAGCATGTTCCTGAAAGGAAGATCTTAGTGAGTCACTAAGGAAAATAAGAGAAAGCACATATCATTTAGAGAACACAACCTTTCCAGTTATTAAAAAAAGTAAAATAAAGGTTAGATGAAGTTTCTACTATCCTTATGGTCCATGGAATCTATAAAAGAAACTTTAGTTATAAATGTAATACATGCCTGAAAAAAACCATACCAGAAAATATTTCTTAAAAAATTTGATAATCTGCTTCCTCTCCACCCAATCTACTCCCCAGAGGTGGCTGTTAATTTTAAGACTGGCATCTATCCTTCCAGACTTATCTACATACATTAAAATGACATGCATATACATCATTTAAAAATTTTACTTACAAGCAGGTGCTCATGTCACATGCACACATTGCTCTAAAATTTGTTTACTTAAATCATGGGGTTTTTCAATGCTAGAGTTTGACAGATGTATTTTCTTTTTAAGAAGTGATAATATTAGATAATTTCATCAAGTATTTATGTTCTAAGCACTGCTGTGTACACTTTAGTTCATTTAGTTAACACAAACCTCTGAATCAGACTCAATTACAGGCATATCTCAGAGATACTGCAGGTTGGTTTCAGACTAGTACAATAAGTTGAATATTACAATAAGGCAAGTCAAATGAATCTTTTTTTCCCCAGTATGTAAAGTTTTGTTCATACTATACTGTAGCCCATTAAGGGTACAATAGCATTGTCTAAAAACACAATGTATGTGTCTTAATTAAAACATACCTTTTTGCAAAAAAAATGCTGTCATTTGAGCTTTCAGTGAGTCTTAATCACTGATCGCAGATCACCATAATATAGGAATAATGAAAAAGTTTAACACATTGCAAGAATTACCAAAATGCAGCACAGAGGCATCAAGTGAGCAAATGCTTCTGGAAAAATGGCACCAACAGACTTATTGCAGGGTTGCCACAAGCCTTCAATTTGTGAAAACCGCAGTATCTGTGAAGTACAGTAACATGAAGCACAGTGAAACGAGGCAGGCCTGTATCTCCATTTTATAGATGAGAAAACTGAGGCCCAGAGACACTAAGCAAGCCTATGTCATGCAGCCAGTAAATGATGGATCTAGAATCCAAACCTGGCAAACTAACTTCAGAGCCTAAACCCTTCATAGTACTTGGTCCTCACAGTATCCCGAAGGATGGATATGCTAAAATGTATTCATTCCTCTACTGATGAACATGTAGGTTGAACTCAATTTTTCACTGTATAAGCAAAGCTATGGGGAAACACCTATATGCATGTAACTTTCATACATGTGCTTCTATGTCTATAGACTACAACCCTAGAAACCAGATCCAATGGGTCAAAATTTGGATATTTAATTTTTGATAGCTACTATCAAACTGAACATACCAATTTATACTCTTATAATACTCTAAATAGGACATAATCAATGATGTACATTTTGCTAATCTTTTGGATAAAAAATGGTATCTCAAGTTTCACTATTAATGTGGCTAAACCTCTTTTTGTATTAGCTACTGCTATTTCTTTTTTGCAATGTCTGTTCATACCTTTTGTCCATTTTCTATTGGTTGTCTTACTGGCCAAGAGATCCCCTATAAGTTGTTTGTTATATACAATAAATACTTTTCTGTCTTTTGTTTGGTTTTCAACTTCGTTTATAGTGCTTTTTAACTTCAAGCTTTAACTACATAGTTAAAACTATCAGTCTGTGGTCTCTAAATTTCAGCCATGGTTAATTAGATTATTTCGAGCATCTGAAAACAGTACTCTTATAATTTTATCTTTTTATGTCTAGATATTCTATCTGGAATCTAATTTTGTTTATGGTGTGAGATAAGGATGTAACTGTGTTTATTCCCCTAAATAGCCAATTTTCTAAAAAACGTTTTTTAAACTCCATCTTTTCCCTGCTTGAAACACAGCTTTATTCAAAGCAGGTATAGTTCCATATTCTCTACACCCACACACACATTTCTGTAGCCTCTATTTTGTTCTACAGACCTATCTGCTCCACAGACCTATTTCCTACTTCTACCACCCTACAAGTCCATTTGTTCTACAGACCTGTTTCCTGCTCCAAAATCATTAATTATCCTATCTTTGCAACATGCTTTGCTTCTTGGCAGAGCAATTCACTCTCCCCCATTATTTTTCTTCAAATTTTCTTAACTTCTTTCTCTAATTTACTCTTTTGGATAACTTTAGCATTTCCTTAAAATTCCACTGAAATTTTAATTGGAAGAGCCTAATTTGGGAAGAATTATTATCTTTACCAATTGAGCCTCCCCATCTAGGAATATATCACTATTTTAATTCAGATTTTCTTTTATGAATTCAGTTTCCTCCTACAAGTCTCACATTTTTCTTAATATTTATTAATAGGTGTTTTATACTTTGGGATAGTGTTATGAGTGGAGTTTTCTCTTTAAAGAATGACAATGATAGAGTATTTCTAGCTCAGATAATAATGAGGCACATTAAAGGATATTCCCTCCTATTCACTACAAAAACACTGAAATGCTGTATAAATTTTTAAAAAATTATTTTTAATACATAGCTGAGCTTGAAAATAAGAAATTTTCAAGTGCCAAAAGTGAATAGCATACTGTAGAAAATGAAGCTGCACTGCACAGCATGGGCACCAGGAATAAAGACAGGCTTTAGTGGGAATTATGTTACTACCCCAAGGGTATGAGAGTTGATGCTGTTGGCCCTACATATATGGCCACAAGCCAGAGGACTAGGTGAAGTTGGGTAGTTGTTTCAGTGAAAATGGACTAGAACATGTCTTTCACTGGATATGGGTCTTAATAGAAAGGGAGAAAAACAAGGAAGACCTACCAAACTTTACATTTTCTTCACAAGGGAAGAGTCCCTAAAAGACTCCTCTATAATTAGTAAAATATGATTATGAGAAACATTTAGAGGTTAGAATCACTGTTTACATATTTCAATTTTAGACAATATATATTGTCTGCCAAGAATAACAGGATTAATATACTCATTTCCCTGCCAATAATAACAGGATAAATATACTCATATTTTGGCCCATTTAACTAAGGGGGTTTTTGGTTAATTATGTTATTATAGGCAGTCTTCACTTTGCATAGCTCTGTTTCCACAGTTTCATTAAAAAAAAACCAGTGACATGGTTCAAATTTCAGTTACCATTGTATATTAGCTGCAAGTAACTGCATAAAATACAAACTTTGGTATTAGTCCTTCATTCCTCAGATCACTACATAAACAGACGCTCATCATGATCAGCAGTCACATCACTTCTTTCAAAGTCTGTCAGTTATTGGTCACAGTGTGTCTATTTCTTAGCTCACACACAGACAGCAAGCATTTGGTTGTGTTGCCTCCTTGTCACTCAGTGATAATCCTACAAGACAGTTTGACATTTTATAAAAATGAATAATCAAAAGAGGAAATTAGTCAACAAGGATGAAAGTTCAGCAAAAACAAAAGTGATCACCACTTCTGAAAGTGAAATTTGAATTGAACATAAATGAAGCTATAGAAGAAATAGCGGATAATGGAATACTGAGACTGGTGCCACTTGAGAGACTCCAGATATGCAGCCAGAAGAACTTAGTGAATATCAAATTATCTACACAGATACAGAAAGTGGCTGTCACATAAAGGATGAAGATGTCCCAGAGGAAATGATGCCTGCACAAAACTTCCCATTAAAGGAATTCTCAGAAACTACTATACACAGAGTGCAAAGGATAAAATATTTCAAGCTGATGCAAACTTTGAAAGGAGTGGAACAACTCACCAAAGTATAGAAAAGGTACATGCTCATCTCTTAACTTATACAATGAGATAAAAGCAAGCAAAGCAAGCACTGTTCACATTTCTATTAATGAGATTTTGCAGAGAAAGAACACTGTAATTTTCAAAAATCTCTAATATTTTGAATTATAATATACTAAGTATCTTTGCTATTTTAAAAAATTTATCTGTCCATTTACAACTATCAGAAGCATAATATTTACTGTTTTGACAAAGATTTTAAAACATTCATGGCATTTGTATTCTGGCCTGGAACCATTAATTATCGTAGTTGCTGGTGTTAGAATCTACTTAGGTGAAGTCAGTGCACACAATTTTTCTAAAGCTTTTCCATTCTTGAGTTTTTATTTTGATTTATCTCTTGGTTGCCTGGACAAAGTCAAAGTCTTCAAGTAATTTTTTGTTTTTTTTTTAAGAGTATCATCAGTATTGTTACTTCTCTGGTATTCTTGGGTTAGTCTGTGTCTTGCCTTACATTTGAAAAACAATCTGAATGGTTATACAATGCTCCAAACGTATTTTCTTTTCTTCAGAAATCTGAAAATATGGTTCCACTCTTCTTGCCTTCATTAAGTATTGCTAAGACAAAGTTTCTAAGTCTAATCTGGAATTCCATACTTTAAATATGACTTGCTCTTCCTATACTTGTATGATTCTTAATTCTTGAAGTTCGGCAAAACACTTCCCAATTCCACACGTAACTCCATCCTACCACCTCTCACTAAACCCAGTTATCTAGACTCCAAACTCACAGCACATTAGCAGCAGAAAAACAGAGGCCAGGAACACTGAACGCATAGTCAACAAAAAGGGAAAGATCAAAAAAAAATTAAAATTAAAGTTGGCTAAAGAATACAAAAAGCGATGAATATTGCAACTGTTAGGTATTTTTAAAAGTTCAGGGCTCTATAATGATTCACTCATTTCCTGAGGAAAGGACTCCAGGCAACAAATGTTTTGATATAATTAGAATCCACATGCAGCTGCTAAATTCAGAATTCAATACTTTCTAGTACTTATATTATAAATAATTTTTAGTTTAAACTCCTAGTAACATTTACATGTCAAGTTCTGACTTTTTCAGTGTTAATTCCAATTCCAGAATGTACATTACTTTTATTGCTTCATAGTTTCATATTTAAAACATATGAACATTTAGGAGTAACTCAAGAAAAGTGTGATTTTTTTTCAAAACTTGCTGAAAGAGGTATTTTGAAAGACATTTTGTAAGAGATCATTCAAATGTTAATTTGATGGTGAAGAGTTCCTTACTATTTAAACCACTAAGGAAGCTTCATACTATATTTAGGGTTTTGTAAAATACACACACATACACAAACACCTTTGTCTGAAATTAAATATGAAACTCCAACCCTAAGCTTATCTAGATAAGAAAAATAATAATAGCAATTGCAAACCAGAATAATCAAATCAGGGAGTTTTGAACCAGGTGTAAAAATACTTTATGTTCCCGTTTCAAGATTAAGGATAAAAACAAAACCACAGCCTTTTCTCTGGGCTAACCACAAAGTAAACTACAGTTGTTCTGCACAAGTCCCAGGCCATGCATACGTGGCAAATAAACAGTCATTTTATGCTTCAAGTATCCTGACTATCTGAACTACAGTAATATTTTCTCTTTGCAATGTATTGCCACAACCAGTGATAAATAATTCATATTGCTATGACTCAGAGCCCCAAAAAACTCTTAATAATTATCAGTCAGAAGTAAAACTCAGGTGATAAACGAATCCTATATAAATTAAATAGAACATGGGCCTAGCTAAAAGCAAGAGAAAAAACTTGAAATAAAACAAAACACAGTGGACTCTTCACATCAGATTCTAAAATTACTAGTGCTCTAAAACACTTAAGTTAAAGCAGCATCCAAAACTATTTAGTAAAACCAATTTCAAAAACAAGGCAAAGGGAAAAGACTTATCCTACTAAAAATAATAAAACAAAAGCATCACTTATAAAAGTGAGCTGTTGAAAATACCAAATATATTTAATTTCTAATAAAGTTATATACATTTTTAAATGTTCTATTCCAGATCCTTATTGGTAAACACCTCCCTCCTTGAGGCAGATTTCCTTCCTAAACTAAAAACCAAATGATATTTAGTAAACTGTGTATCATACACTAATAACATATGCTAATTACTGGCTTAACTTGCATAGTTTATTAGTTCTTTCTCACCCCAAGTCAAATTTTCCTTTTCCCTTTGTTCGCTATATTCACTTATCAATTCATCTTTCTGCTGTTAGGATTCCATTTATCTAAACTATTAGACTCACTTTCTACACTGAACATTCATTGTCCTTTTTGGTAGCACACTTTATGGAATGTTTTTCAGCTCTGAGGAAAAACAGTAACACAACTGCAGTGGTCTCATAAGATTTTCAGTTACTCACTACAGAGTAGAAATTAAATAAGGAAAAGTTTCCAAATTCTTCAATATATTTTAATTTGGTTTTGATCAATAATAAGATAAACTTAGGTTACAAACATTAATAAATAATGTCATAATGAAACAAAGCCCTGCTACTAACAGATCTTTTTTTAAGGAAGACTATATCAATAGATGCAGAAAATGCACTTGACAAAATTTATTACCCTGTAACAATGAAGTCTCAGTAAACTAGAAATAGGAAGGAACTTACTCAACCTAATATAGAGCATCTGTGAAAAACTAACAGCAAACACCACAGTTAACAGTGAAAGGCTAGCTGCTTTCTCCCTAAGATTAGGAGCAAGGCAAGGACCTCAGCACTTCTCTTCAATTTCTTTTCAGAAGTCCTATACATAGCAATAAGAAGAAATAAAAGGCAGGTAGATTGGAAAGGGAAGAGAAGTCCTCTTTGTTTGCAGATGACATGATCGACCATGTGGAAAATTCTAAAGAACCTGCCCAAAGAATTTACTAGAAATAATAAGTTTAGTAGGTTGTAAGATGTTAGGTTAACAGACAAAAAGTTATTATATTTCTATATAACATCAGTTGACAATTGGAAATTAAAATTAGAAAAACTACCACTTATAATACCATCAAAAGCATGAATTATTTACGAATGGATTTAACAAAAGATGTAAAGGCCTATACACTGAAAACTGTAAAACACTGCTGACATTAAATATGATCTAAATAAATGGGCAGAAATACCATGTTTATGAAGACTTAATATTGTTAAGAAGTCAATCTCCCCAACCTAATCTTCAGATTCAACACAATCTCAACAGGCTTTTTTGTAGAAATGATTCTCCAATACAATATGTGACAGTATGATTCTAAAATTTACATAGAAATACAAAGAATCTAGAATTTCCAAAACAATTCTAAAATTTACATAGAAATACAAAGAATCTAGAATTTCCAAAACAATTTTGAAGATGAACACAGCTTAAAGTCTTACACTGCCTAATTTCAGGACTTAATACTAAATCAAGACAGTGTGATATTGGTACATGGATATTTAGATTACTAGAAAAAAAACAGTCTAGAAACAAACCCATGCAATGTGATTAACTGATTTTACACAGGTGTCAAAATAATTCAGTGGGGAAAAGATATTCTTTTCAACAGTAGTGCCAGAATAATAATATTCACATAGGAAAGAAATATAAATCAACCTTTATCTCGTGCAAACACTAACTCAAAACAGGTGATACACTTAAATGAACAAGCCAAAATTACAAAATACCTAGAAGAAAACAAGAATATCTTTGTGACCCTGAGCTAGGCAAATTTTTTTAGGTAAGATATGAGTGACATGAATCATAAAAGAAAAAAGGATAAATTGAACTTGATCACTATTTAAAACACATTGTAAAGAAAATTAAAAGACAAAGCACGGACTAGGAGAAAATATCTACAAAACATATGTGATAAATGACTGATATGCAGAATGTTTAATTCATACAATTTAGTAACAGGACAAATGACCAAAATGGGCAAGAGGGCTGAACAGATGAGTCACCAAAAAAGATAAACTAAGCACACAGTCATCAGGATAGATCAAATTAAAATCCCAAGATACCACTACACACTCACTAGAATGGCTGAAGTTAAAAAGACTGAAAATATTAGGTGTTGGAGATGTGCACTAACTCTTATGTGAAACTCTTATACATTGCAGATGGGTAATGCAAAAAGTTATAGCCACTTTAGAAAAGTTTGGCAGTTTCTTATAAAGTTAAACTTACCCTTCCCATATGACTCAGAAATCCTATTCCCAGGTGGGAAATACACAAAATGTATGTCCACATAAAAACTTGCATTCACAGGTTTATAGCACTTATTTAAACAATGCCAAAGACCAGAAACAAGCCAAGTATTTATCAACCAGTGAATAAATAAACTGTATTCAATCAAATCAATTGAATACTACTGAGCAATAAATAGGAACTATAATATATCCAACATGGATAAATCTCAAAAACATCATGCTAAATGAATGAACCCAAATCAGAAGACTACATATTGTATGATGGCATTTATATGAAATCTTAGAAAAGGAAAAACTATTGTGACAAAAGCACCACAACAGTGGCTATAAGTCAGAGGTAGGGAAAAGGAACTAATTGCAAAGGAGCATAAGGAAGCTTTTTGGGGTGATGGAAATGTTCTGTATCATGATTGTGCTGGTAGTTAAACAAAGGTATACAATTGCAAAATTCGTGCACTTAAAATTGGAAATTTTTTCTAGAAATTATACCTGATTAAGCAAAGATACCTGGTCCTACTGAGTTAAAACCCTATGTAGAGTAAAAGAGTGTGATAAAACTTTATGAGATGATATTACAGAATTTCTTATGCCATTCTGGCAAAATTTTAGGATGTTCTAAAAACAGGCCAAGGAATAATCAGTAACCAAAGGTAGCCACAGAACCATCTACATACAAAAAAGATGTATATAAATTTCTATCTTCCCTTCTCCTAGCCATTAGTACCACTTCTGAATTTGATAGACAAACTGAGTTTCAAATGGGAAATATGAAAAAGTTCTGGAGATGTGATGGTTGAACAACAATGTATATGCCACAGAACTGTATGCTTAAAAATGGTGAAATTTGGTAAATTTTATGTTATGTATATTTAGCCACAATAAAAAATGTTTAAAGAAAGAAATATTAGGGAAAACAAGTAATTCTAAGAAAGCTTATATAAATCTAGAAATCCACAGTGGTTACATTTTTTAACAATTCCTTTGGTTTGAATGATAGAATAATCTACTTTTCTTTGAACTGTGCTCTCACACAATGTATCTATCTCAAAGGTGGTTGTGACATACGATTCTACTAGTGAAAGGAAACTGTGCCTACCAGTTCTTTTAAAGTTTTTTTTGTAATGTTTAAGGCTCTACCAAAGTATAGGTTTTGCTTATAACAGTTTCAGTTTGTAGCCAGGAAAGACATTGGAAGACAAACATCAGAGAGCTCACATCCAAAATGGTTTTCATTTACTGTCCTAAATGCATGTCATTTTGCCATATAAATTAATCTGCACAAATACTAAAAACATGCTAATAGAAGCCCTAAAGTATGGGGTTAAATAAGATTACACAGTAACTGCCAAAACACCAAATTTCACGTTATTGGCAGAAAAGAGAAAACCATCTGTGTAACTCCCTGCAGATAAACTGCACTCTGGGCAAAAGATTCATTAAACATAGTTGTTATAATGTTAATATTTATGCCAATAATGGATAAAATCATAAAAAGTAACCACCAGGGATGGCAGAGATGTAGTGATCTACCTAAAACTGGCAAGGCCCACTTATTGAAAAACAGCGTTAACAGAACCTGGGAAATCAAAAGAAGGAAAGGAAAAAAACAAGCTCAAAGGGCACATGCCTAGACAGGAAAGAATGTGTGTGCTTTAAAGAACTTCCCTTGTAATCTGGGAAACGAGTTCTGCGTTAATGCCTAGGTGAATTTTAGAGGGCACTTTGAATCTCAGGCAGAGAATGAAAAACGACAGTAGTGGTGACAGCAGTAGCAGTTTGTAGCAGTTACACAGTGCTTCCTATTTGCTGGACGCTAGTTCTGAGCACTTTAATTATATGAGCATGTTTAATCCTTACAACGCTATGAGGCAGGCAAACCATTTTAGAGAGATGAGGACATAGGCTCAGGGAGATTAGGTAACTTTCCCAATGTAACCCAGCTGACAGGTGGCAAAACTGCCTCAGGGTATCCTGCTCCATTGCCAGAGTCCCTGCTCTTAATCATATTATATTGCCTTGTTTGGATAATACCATCGTTTTCCAGAGAACCAAGAAATTTAAAAGGAATTGCTCTCGTTTTAGACTAGCCTGAAGAGCAACAGCAAATAGAACTAGTGAGACATGAAAAGCTCTCCAACATTTATTAAAAGCCCACCACGTGCCATGAATTTTACATTTTAGCACAGTAGGCAACTGGCTACAACAAAGCAGTTACAGATCCCCAAATTCAGTATAAACCTACATTTTTAATGAAGTTCATTAAATTATTTATGTGACTTTAAAAGGCAAAGATGAATCACAATAATCAAATGCAAGTAATTAACACTACTTGATTATATTTTCACAAGAATTCAATTCAATTCAAAAAAAACATTGCAAAAGCATTTATGTGTGAGGCATGATGCTAGGTATGGGATATATAAAAGATGAATTCATTAAAAATTAAGGAAAATGGTCCCTATTCTCCAAAGCGTTACAGTCTATAACAACACTTTGCAATTATCCCCATTTTACATAGGAAGACACTGTTCAAAGAGGTTAAATGATCCATTTAAGGTCCAAGTCATTAAATAGCTGAGAGGATTTGAATTCAAACCCATCTAACTCCAAAGCCCATATACTTTTAATTCAGCAAGCTTATAGTGTTTCTGAGTATAGGAACTAAAAAAATTTTCAACTGACTGCAAATAACAAATACAGCACACTTACTCTCTCTTTAATGTTTTAGAACTGCTTCATGTTAGTTGACTACCTGAAAAGAGGAAGTATGTATTTTAGACTAACCTCACACAAATTGAGCATGGCACAGGTACACTGCAAGAGTCACTTACGCTGTAAAACAGTTGTACATTGAACATTTTGAAAGTATATATTGCAAGAGACTGTCAGATGAGTGTGGATCCATTGGAGAAATGGAGGAGGTGTTAGTTTTAGGAGTTCCCAGTCTTTGGAGATGAAATCCCTTTTCTTTAGATCTTGTACATAAGCATAACGAAGTTACCCAGCTAGGGCCCAATAAATAGGAATTGGACCAGGGGGTCCTCTGAGGGCTGCCCTTCCATACCTGCTCTGTCACAAATTTATTAAGTGCATTCTACAGTAGGAAAAAAGTGTATTGATATAACTTTGTGTTGTTAACCTAATAGGGACAAGATATTAAAAATACTGTGCTTTAGGAAGAGAGGACCCTATTCACAGTGAGTGGTACTGAACTAATCTAACTATATATCATTTATTCAACTGTGGAACCAAAAGTAGGCATTTATGAAATGGCTTAAAATTTGAGGGTACAGCAGGGATCCATTTGGCAACACCAAAACTATCAGCTTATGTTTGTTAAACTATGCTTTGCCCACACTGAATTACCCAGGGATAAATGACTTTGAAAGAAGTGTAAGGGAATGGCTGCAGTCTTGAAAAATATATTTAAAACTGTGTTTTCAATGATTAAAAAATACCCAAAACTTTGTTGCTATCATATTCTGAAAACATTTATTAAGAATTCAATACATACTCTTAAAAAAAGTACAATATAAAAGGGAACAAAGATTATCAAATATAAAACATTTAAAAAAATATAAGAATGCATAAAGAATACGTACTTAGATGTTCATAAAGATAGTGTTAATATATAAAGATATCTAGGTAACATACAGTTGACCATTGAACAACGCAGGTTTGAACTTGTGCAAGTCCACTTATATAGGGACTTTTTACAATAAATATACTGGAAAATTTTTTAGATTTGTGACAATTTGAAAAAACATTCTTTTCTCTAGCTTACTTTATTCTAAAAGAACAGTATAATATGACATATGCATAACATACAAAATATGTGTTAATTAACTGCCATCTGTAAGGCTTCCAGTCAACGGAAGGCTATTAGTAGTTAAGTTTTGGGGGATCAAAAGTTAAGTGTACATTTTCAACTACATGGGGGGTTGGTTCCCCAACCACCACACTGTTCAAGGGTCAACTGTGCAATGAAAAATGGATTCACAGAATACGTTAAAAAAAAATTTTAAACAGAATCAAAGTTAGTTCTCTGCCAAACTTTTTCCAACTACATTTTATAGGCCTTAATCATAAAAGAAAATCTGCTGACATATTTTAAAATGTAAACAAGGTCATCGGAATTCTCAGAATAATTTAACTTTTTCAAAATCATAAAAATTTACATGTAACATTTTATTTTGAACTCAAAAATGTGATTTTACCTTTTTAGAAATCAAAAAAAGGTTAAGAAGTTTAAGATCATTTTACTGAGGGACACAGCAGGGAAAGGTGGGTGCAGGGCAGCTACAGCCCCTTGCAGCTCCAGCTTGGGGAAAAGACACCATCACCCCTGGCCTGACCTCCTGCCCCCTAAAGAGCTCCTCTCATGCTATAGAGGGATAAAATTTTTTATTGTGGTAAGTATCACGTAACAGAAAATTTACCATTTTTATAAGTAAGTTCAGCAGGAACAAGTATATTCACCATTCTGACCTTTTCATCTTGCAAAACTGAAACTGCTTTTTCATCTCAAGTGAACACTAAAACAATACAGATAGGCATAACTAGAAGGCAAAATATATGCAAATCAAAGCCCACCATGAGGACATAATTTGGACAGAAACTAGGTGATAGTTCATCTCTTTTAAGCAATGGTTTTCTTTATAGAGTATAGAGGGTAATACCGTAAATAGGTTTTTTTAAATTGAGAATAATTTCCTTTAAGGCCAGAGATAACATCTTATTCATCTACAATACCTAGCTATATAAGGCACTCAATGAACATGTTGATACCATGTTCAAAAATAAGGTTTCATAATCTAATTCAATTCATTCTTACTATTCAATACATTGGTTCCCTAAGAACCAATACCAGGAATACTCTGTTTGCACTGTTTTGTTTAAAAACTTCCTTTTAAAAAAATGTGTTATTAACTCAGGTTTCAAAACTTCCAGTTGACTGTGCTCACATAATAATCAGCTCACATAAATGGTATGTAAAGATAAGCTTTCTACTTACCATATAGTTACCATAAGCATGATCAAACATTTCCAGTACTTGAATCCTAATTTTAAAAAAGCAGAAATGGAAAAAAATTTAGTATATTCTATTTATTATCTATCAAAAAGTTAATGCTCCTTCATAAACATATACCAATAAAAAAAAAAAGAAACATTTAGTTAGAAGGGGACATTAACACAGTCAGTAAACACACCCCAGTGTTAGGAGACAAGCTTGCATGAATCACACAGAGCTGGGGCAAACTTTCGATATTTCCAGCAATTTATGTAAAATTCATCTTGTAATTTTTTCTAAGAAAATGGATGAATGATGCATGCCATGCAGACAGAAGGAAACCTGATGCTGAAAAATAATTACCTCTTAACAAAATTATTTGACAATAGCTGTCTTGAAAGGGGGAATATTGCTGGAGAGCCCAAAAAGAAATGTGTGATTATTTCCACTATTTATTGTTTATACTACATATTCTACCAAAAGAGAGGGGTGGATATGTGCATGTACTGATATGAACTAATACTCTGTCGACCCTCTGCCTTCCCCCTTAAACTGAATAAAATCACTAATGACTAGTTTAATACACAATTACTAATAGAAGTTTGTCACATTTTCAAAAGAATTTATGATTTTATGATGTACTCTCTGCCTCTTTAAAAAACTGTCAAAAGTTAAATAAACTGTTTCTCTAAAATGGGAAAACTAATCAAAAAAGAGATCTGTGTGTTTTGGTTAACCCTGTTTCTCAAAATCCCCAGTATGACTTTTAAAATGGAGATGTCTCTGTATGTTGACAGATGGAAACCACACTTATCATGATGAGCATTTAGTAATGTACGTAATTGTTGAATCACTACGCTGTACATCTGAAACCAATATAATATTGCATATCAACTGTATTTCAATTAAAAAGTTAAAGAAATTTTTAAAAAATGGAGATTTCTGATTCCCACACCAGATGTACTAAGGTTAGGACAAAGGAATCAATCAGTCTTTCAGTTAAGCATAGGGGCTATTGGAAAAACTTAAGACAAGGCCAAATCTCTCAATAATTAGCAAAGGAAAAATAGTTTAATAATCTTTTATTAACTCTTACTATTGTTCCCAAAGTTACAATCACTTATGGCAAGAATTGACGATAGTGTTAAAGAAAATGGCTGCATACATTTTTATTTTATCTCATGTTATATTGCAATTATCATTTACAAAATTGTAATCATGGATGATTAAATACTGGCAATAATAAAGCTGGCAGACAGAAAAGGACTAACTTCCAGATCCTGGCCTATAATGACCAGCGAAATCAAGTAATTAAGTACACTTAAACCTGTGAACAGAAAAATTACGTCTGAACAACTTTTTATGAATAATAATCATTTAAAAACATTTAAACATTAAAAAAAAGATCTTATCACTTTGCTAAAACATTAATTCTTTAAGGGTTTACAAGTAGAATAGAATATGGATCAAGTTATCTCAGGAAAGTACGGGTATCTTAAGGAATCCTAGACATTAATTATATTGCAGATGAAAAAGGTCTCTCAAATTAGCTAATAAAAAAAGAGGGAAAATTTCTCTTTCAAGCATTGATATTAAGAAATGTAATATTGAAATTCTTCTTTTCCCTTCCCCTGAAATGCAATTAGTACAAGATTATTGCCAAGAAGTAGAAATTCATGTAACTGGTAATTGTAGTATACTACAGATGTGTGTACTACAGATAACATAAGCTTAACTTTTGACCCATGTTTGCAAGCATTCAGTTTTAAAGATTATTGCATAGGACATGATTGCATATGAGGACACATTATTTTCCAATCCTTACATTTCTGCAGCATATGATCTAAAACTGAGATATTTAATATCCAGTTGAGTGCCTCTCGTTCTCACTTCAACCATCTAAGTCCTAACAAAGTCATATTCAAATAGAGCGTGGTAGAATGATTATTAGATTGAACAGGAAAAATGTTTCTATTGGGTTTTAACAACTGGATAAAATGTATTGGAATTCAGATCCACAGTTCAAAAGTTATGTCACTTTTTAAAGATAATTTGTTAAGTTTTTTCTAATGTTACAGGCCTATATCATGCTACAGAAACTGGATTGTTTTATACTTCATTTTTTTAAATTAAAAAATAACAGTAACATCTGCTTTAACATTTAAAACAAAAAACCCAACATATTCTAGGGAGGATAAGACTACATATAACCAGGTAGATAATCCCATAAACTACAAACTGCAATCACGTGAGCATTTGCTTACTATTTGTGACAATTCCAGTCTTCTTATTAGTTTGTTTGGGGCATTTTATGTTTATCACAAATCATTATTTGGGCTTTTAAACATCTGTGCGGGTAAACATCACAAATCGGGTTTACTTTCCTAAAAATTCCCAGAGGGGAAAGCAGTCAGGCAACTGTGTGTGGATTATAGGTCTAGACTCTTATTCTACTTTTATTGTACAGCAAAGTAATCTAAAGCCTAATAAACTGTAATTTCATCTAAGTGATCTCAAAAGTTGAGCTTAAATCACAAGCCAATTTGGTTGGACTTTTCCAGATAAAAATTAATTTTGGTCAAAAATGAGTTACACAATGACTTTTCTTCAAATAATACTTTTAAATAGCAAGGGAGAAAGAGAAATAGTGGTCAAATTAGATACTTGGTATCCTTAACAGATTTAACAGTCTCAGAAACCAAGTCTTACGAAAGTGCAGCATAGTGGAGAGAACATGGGTTCTGAAGTCATATAGACCTGGGTTTGAATAGTGGCTTCACCATTTACTAGCTCTGTGGCTTTGAAGAAGTCATCCTTGAGTCTCAGTCTTCTCATTTACAAAATGCAGATCAACATCCACCTCAGTAAGAAATAGGGAGGATTACAGTATATGTAAAATGCCTGGCACAGAGTAAAAGAGTTATCACTGATACATTAAATCCCTAGAGAGAAAACTTAAGATACTTCCTAGAGTTTACTGGTAATTTTGTTTTGATAGATGATACTTTATCTTTTTTCCATCAGCTTTTTAATGATATACAAAAAAACTAATACAACACTTTTGCAAAAAATTTAAATAAGGGAGTATATAAAATAAACCTGATGGTTCCACCTCAGCTCCATCCTAATCCCAGGTAATCATCTTTCCATATAATCTTGAGCTTAGACAATTTCTTTTCTGTCTTTAAAAAAACATGGATAATACTATACATATTATTCTACAACTTGCATTTTTTTGTGTCTGGGGAATATATTCTGGATAGTCTTCCAATGATCTACTTCCTCCTCAATGTCTGAATATTATTCCACAATATAGATGCTCCAAGTAACAATTCCATTCTTTCAAAAGGCACATCTTGTATACCTACCTCGACATTAATAGTGCTTTTATTTCTGTAGGATTCCGAGACGGGATTAATGAATCAAAGAGTATATCCTATTTAAATTTTAGGATATACTGTAAATTACAGTAATTTACATTCACACTAAATTTATTCTCACACCTCAACTATCCATCACGTTATCCATGTGTTTTATAAATATAAATCTGATGACAAAAGCCAACTAGTTCATTGTTTTAATCTGAATCTCACACTTATGAGGTCAACTTTTCATGTTTATTGGCCATTTGCATTTACTCTTTGGTGAATTAACTCTTCTTGCCCATTGCCCATTTCTATTGGTTCTTGGCTTTTTTCCTATTCTTTTGGGGGACCTAGCATATATTAGAAATATTGACTCTGAATTAAATGCTGTGAATATAACTAATTTTATGACACTTTCGACACTGATAAAAGTACTCTTAGCAAAGTGAATTGGTACATACTTAATTGGGGCTTTTCTTGCACTATTATGAAAAGCAATGCAAGAAAACACTGCAAGGAAATGGTAAAACGTGTAAAGTTCAAGTTCCAATGAACGCCCCCTTTTCCGTAACAGGTGTAAACACTATTTCCTTAACTACTGTGAGATCAGCAACATTTTCCCAGCTGGGAGCTTACTCGTGCGAGAAACCTGTATCACCAACGAAAGACAACCGCAGGACCCTCGCACCCAGCGATGCGGACGGCAGCCCCCTTCACGGGCCACTGACATGGGAGCCGAGCTGACACACCGCGGCTGGCCTCAAGGAAGGAGCTTGCACATGTCACACACGTCCTGCGCGGCACCCCGACAGCCCCCGAGGTCGCATCGCGGGCGGCGGCCCCCACCCTCCCGGACCCTGTTCACCCCTCCAGGGTCCTCGCGAGGCAACAGCCGTCCCAATCCTGACAGGAGAGGCCCCTGCGCGCCCAGGTCGCAATGACAGGCACCACGCCGGAGGTCCGCCTCACGAGGAAGCCATCCCGGCTGCCAAGCACCCTTACCCAAGCTTCTGTTTCTCTTCCCGACTCATGGGCGCGGCCCCCGCCGTCCACACGGACGTGGCTGACACCAGGCAGAGCGCGGCCGTGGCCGCAACCAGGCTCCATGGCGCTCGCTGGGGGACCGGGGACGCACAGCCCCGGCAGCCGCCGGCTTCGCTCATGGCCCCACGGTTCCGCGCACGCGCAGCTGCTACGCCCGGCCAGTGGGACACATAGCCGGACGGCGGAGGCAAGCGGGCTGCGAGCCGTGCCGAGGACGGGATGCGAACTAACGCGAGTGGCCGCCGTCGCCGAACTGTTTCCTGAAGCCACCGAGCCGGTCCCCAGCGCCAGCGCTGCCACCGCCCTCAGCCCTCGGCAGCCGGGCGTCTCCCCCCGTTTTCCGGTGTCGTAGTCTAGGAAACCTCCTCCTCCAACGCTCTTTCCGGGTAGGGACCACGGCGCTGAGGCTCACGACCAATGGGGATCGGAGAGGCGCAGGCTCCGGGCACCGGAGAGGGCATTGGCCGGGAGAAGTGAGTCGTGGACAAAAGGCGGGACTAGGGCGGTACCGCTCTCTCCCCGGCCCTTCTCCAACCCGTGAACTTGAGACCTGAAGACTACCAGTCCCGGCGTGCACTGCTTCCTCCGGGAGGTCCCGCAATCCGATCAGCCGGGCCCAACTTTCACCCTGGGTGGGCGCGCTGCACCCTGGGATGTGTGGTCCCCCGGGGTGGGGTGGGAGGAAGGGGCGCCTGAGGTCCTGCTGACCCGGTTGCCCAGCAGCCAGCCCTCCCTCCGACTCCCCGGGGACCTGTCAGCTGTTTATCCCTCTTCCTGCAAATGCCATTTCCCCGAGAGCTGGCAAAGTGAGGCTCACAAATACCCAGGTCGGTGCTACACGCCTTAGGGAATAGTATTGGAGTAGACCTCCGCCTTCAGGGAGATTGCAAAACAGTAACAGCAAAAATTGATTGAGCCTTTGACGGCAAAGTGCTGGGGGTTTCACTTGCATTCTCTCCTGCAGGCTTCTCAACTGTCGTAGGTTAAGTACCACCATCCCCACTTTGCTAACGAGGCAAGAGAGGCCAGAGAAGTTAGGTAACAAACCCTCTTCCCTGCTGGATTAGATTCCTAACAGCCCCTGTGACTCAGAAGCTGTTGCATATAACCACTGATCAATCCCACAGGATGAAGGAGGGCACATGAGGCTTTGTTCTTGATTAATAATAGTTATCTGAAGAGCTCAAGTGTAAGGAGAGTAGTGTGAGTTGCAAAGAAAGTTTAATAAAGGAGATTGGAACTTGCAATTTATTTTGATAACTGAGTCCCTGGCTAACCATTGGTGAAAGTTGTAGGTTCCTCTTAAAAAACCACACTGTTTTTCTTGTGGAGTTTCCGAGCTTGGATGTGACCTTTACAATCACAGGAAATCGCAAACTCCATCCTCAGCAGCATTCACCTCTCCTTCTGGAAACTTTTTTTCCTTGATTTCTATCAGTTGACAGTATCCACTTTTCTCTCAGACCAACCATTTAGGTGACCAATGACTTCCTTTTCTCCCCCTCTCTACTTTTTCTTAAAAATGCAGGTGTTCTAACATGGATGGAGCTAGAGGGTGTTATGCTCAGTGAAATAAGCCAGGTGGAGAAAGAAAAAGTAACAAGTGATTTCACTCATCTGTGGAGTATAAGAACAAAGCAAAAACTGAAGGAGCAAAACAGCAGCAGACTCACAAAACCCAAGAATGGACTAACAGTTACCAAAGGGAAAGGAACTGGGGAGGATGGGTGGAAAGGGAGGGATAAGGGGGGAAAAGGGGCATTAAGATTAGCACACATAATGTAGTGGGGGATGGGGGAAACACAGGAAAGGCAGTATATACAGAGAAGACAAGTAGTGATTCTATAGCATTTTACTATGCTGATAAGACAGTGACTGTAATGGGGTATGCAGGGGTGACTTGATAATAAGAGGAGTCTAGTAACCATAATGTTTAAGTAATTGTACATTAACAATATCAAAATTTTAAAAATAAATAAATAAATAATAAAATGCAGGTGTTCTTTGCATTTTAAGGTTGTTGTTTTTTTTTTTCATTTGTTTTCTATTGCTTGGTGATTTCCTCCACACACATGAATTCCACTGCCATATCCCTGTGATTGATTTCTAGATCAACATCTGTCCTGATCTCTAGACCCATATTTCTGAAACCTCCCTAATAAAAATCCCCTTCTCTCTAGTCCAGGCATAGCAATATGTCCAAACGTGTCAGAATCAACTTCAACTTGTCCTCCCCCTCCATGGTCCACATGCAATCCGTTGCCAGATTATCTAGATTCCATTGCTGCTATCACTACCTTTCTTTCCACTGCTTCTGCTCGGTCTGAGCCTCTTTTACCTCTTTTCGGCCTTTAGCCCTGCCCTGCCCTCAAATCTTGTGTGACAAATAACAGATTCTCATGTTATATCCTTTCTATGCCTTTGCTTTTATTGTCTCCTCTGCCATCCCACCGTCTATGTCTGTAGAACAGTCGATATCCATTAAGTCTTGGCTCAGATTCCATCTCCACAAAACCTTTCAGTCATTAGAAGTGGTCCTCTCACCTGTTCTTCCTTTGTATTCTGTGTCTTTATTGTTTTTATAGTCAGCCATGGTCACTAGATTGTGACTGCCTGGAGGATGTTACTGACTTTAGCTGATTGATATGCATGTTCCGAAACTAAATGCTGTGCCTTTCCTGTTATAGATACTCGGTAAATGTTGAAAATACTTGTTTCTGGATTCCTTCGGTTTTCTTACCTATGAAGTGGGAATAATGTAGTCTTTTATTTACTTACATGAAGGCTGGGAAAACCCATACGGTCATTTCTGTACAAGATTTAATTTTATTGTTTGTGCAGACCTGCAACCCTACCTTAGTTCCATCCTGGATCCTCTACAGCAGCTTTAATGGTGAAGTTGGTTAAATAAATAATACCAATGAATTGTTCTTGGCGCTGGCATAGAGAACACGACAAGCTAAAGGTCAACATCAACCATCCAATATTTGAAAACTAGGAACAAAGAAAAAAATAGTCAGTGACCTTCAGTTATATTGAAGTGTAGTTAAGTCAATTATTTGTAGTGGATTATTGGCAACAACTCAATTTTCTTTACCTTTCTGATGTTCTAAGCCTTTTAAAAAAGTCAAAATTGGTAACTATCATTAAGAAACAACATTCTCAAGAAGGAGAAATACTACTGGCTTTTAATGTTTAGCATTTTCTAGGTTTTTTTTTTCTTGGCTTATCTGCTTGTTTTGAAACTAACACTGCATTTTTAAAGTGTATAATGAGAACATGTTCTTTGTTTACTTGCTAAATAATGAACATGTTTTTCTCCCTTACTGAAATTCAATTTCTAACCAATGGTTGAGTCTACTTTTCACTATTCTGTACACAATAAGTACAAAAGCTTGTGTGGCCTAAAAAGCATTGCAATTTATCATATCTAAGGTGGAATACATGGAAGTGAAAGAAAAATACATTCACAATGTGCATTTCAAAAGAGAACCCATTTGAATCCCTTCATGGAAATAATAGAAATTCTTAGCTAATTGGCAGTTTATGGATACTAGGAAATATTGACATTCATTATTTAAAAACCTACACAAATTATTTTAGAACCTATTACACTTAGTGATAAAAAGGATGTAGGAATAAACAAGACCTTACTGTGTCATACAAAGCAAAAAACACTGGTGGAAAGCATTAAAGAGAATGAGGATAAGAAATTTTAAAAAATATGGAAGAGATTTTAGATGTGTGAAGCCCATTAAAAGTGGTAGGAAGTAAGAGCCATGTATAAAGTGCCCTTTAACCAGTTCAGAGGATGTTTACCCAGCCCTGTAGCTTATGTAAATATGTATGCTCACCTGGTGTTCCCTTTACTTTCTTGCTAGGTGGATTAGGTCTTAGGGACGGGTAGGAGCCCTGGATAGAATCATACGGATTCACAAACATAAGGGAGAGTCTCCACTTTAATATTATGGCTCAGAAATAGTCCCAGGAGGCTGTGACCAGTTGGGTGAGACTGACCATAATGCAGCAATTGCCCCTAAATGAATTGAATTCTTTAGTATGACAGGTCCAATTTCTTATAAAACTCTAGTGTAGAATTTGGGAGTAGTGACTTTTGTCCTTCAAATTGTTTTACCTATTATTTGATAGTGTATGGAATGTATAGAATACTTTCCTTCTTGAGAATCCAATCTTGCAAACATTAAATACAGACAGTACTTATTCTATGTTCACAGTGAGGGACTTGACTGCCCTAGAAAGAGTACTTCATAAAAAAGGTACTCAGTGAATGTCATGGACTGATCCATGCTTGGCTGGCTGACTGACTCATCCAAAGTCCAAGAAAAGAGAATGGGAAATTAAGTTAACTCACTACCCCCAGGGCTCTTTCCACCTCTCGATCATGATTCCAGATCTTGGAAATCACTTCAAGTTCAGATGATCTCATTTCTTGCAATGACATCTGCACTGGCCGGCTCGCTAAGGCAAGAGATTTCCTCCCGTGTCATGTTTAATGTTAAGCTCACTCTTGTGGTTGGGTCTCTCATTGAGCAGCTCTTGTCCATTTACTTCATGTGTCAGAAACAAAGCCAAGTCCCATGATTCTTCACAGGCAACTGCATCTTGCCCCCGGACCTCTTTTCTAAATCCCCATTTTGCACCACCAATATGGTTTCCACTTTGCATTTTGGTCTGGCCACAAGGTTTTAAGTCAATGACTTCAACAGTTTCTGCACAGGTAGCATGGTGGCCAAGAACAACGGCTCTGAGCCACTCTGCCACTTATTAGCCATTCGCAAATTACTCAATTTCTTTGTGCCTTAGTTTCTTCATTTGTAAAACAGGAATAAGAATAGCATCTACCTCACAGTGGTTTTTAGGAAGACTAAGCAGGTTAAGTGCTGTAATACCTTCCTTCTAAGGGTGCTGTGAAGATGATGAGATGATGTGTGTAAAATATTTAACACAGTTTGAAAGAACTCAATAAATAGTACCTATAGATATGCTCCTTATTATGGGATAGAAAGGAAAAGTTGCCATTGTTGAGAGTAAGATTCAAGGGTAAATGCAGCAGGCTTACAGCCCTGGGCCTCGGACTCTGCTCAGCCCCCGAATCTTGTCTGTGTCCTTGGCTTGCTGACCACATGCAGCTCCTACAGGCTCCCTGTCCAAAAGTGTAGCCTGTCTGGACCTGCAACTCAAGAGACCATTGAATTCAGGCTGTTCCTGCCTTGGGGACCTTGTATAAGCTGCAGAGCCTCATCCATGTATTAGAATAAACATACATGCTAACACAGGTACTTTTAACCCCTCTTAAAATTAAAAGTGGCCTCATCTGTAAGCCCCTTAAAGTTGTACAGGTTGTGGAATAGAGTTGTCAGAAAATCTCTTCGGTTTTTGTGACTTTCCTCAGTGTTACTTTGTTTTTACAAAAGCACATCTTACAACTTCCACAGGGTTTAGAAAGGTACTCAATTTTACAACCTATTTTAATTATATATGAAATTGAGGAGGCCAGTGAAATTTGCCCAGCTGATCAAGTTAAAAAACACTAGGTAGAGCAATCTCATTATTCTGACTCTTTTTGTAGTGATGCAAATATTACTCATTATCCAAATCTGCCATTCTTACTTTGGGGAAACTGCCTTTCTAGAAACTCCCCTAACAAAGTATACAGAAATATAATTTGTACACACCTAATACTATCCTCTCAGGCTTTCTTCCTCTTATCCCCTGGTCCTCCAACAAACTAATCCAATTTATCAAACCCTGTCATTTGTTATCCTCAGAGGTGGGCTTTCCATTGATATAAATGCTGACAGTCCTTAAATATTTGAAATCAACTATTTCCTGGCTTTTCTACAGTGTAAAGTTGTATGAAAATTGTACTTTGTTTCTGTTCCTTCTCCAAATGTATTAAAAAGTTTTTATGCTCTTTGTTTGTGGTGGTTTTTGTTTATTGGGTACATGTGTTTTTTTTGTTGTTGTTGTTTGTTTTTTACAAGCAGAGCTTTTTGTATTTTCGGTGTTAAGCCAGGGGGAGGGAAAATTTGTCATGGGAGAAAAATAGAATAAATAGTTCTTAGTTTCTTTGCAGATCGATCTCCCTGAGATGTTTTAAAATCAATATACAATTTCCAGTACACATGATTATACTCAAAACTTTGAGAGATGTGGCTCTAGATACCACTGCTCTCTTGACCACAGAAGCACCAGGTAATGAAGCAGCAGTTATGCTGTGCATGGAAATGTGCTATTGTTAGTTCACTGCTAAAGATCAATAATAGGCTTTATTATTATTTCTAGAACTAGCTCTTAAGCAAATACTATCTTCGGAGCCTTTCTAGCCCTTCTTGAGGGCCTTGTTCTCAGTATTAGCATTCTCTTTGTGTTCCCAGGGCACCCAACTCTAGTGTCTAATATTTTCTTTTCTGTTTTGCCCCCATGTCACCTCCCATCACTTCCCTTTCCTTCCGAATCCTCTTCATCTGGCACAAACATGCTCACATGTATGCATGCCACCCCACCACACACACACACACACAAACACATACAGACATACACAATTATTTGCTTTGTACCCACTTCTGAGCATTGGATTTCAAGTCACATGATTTGAGTTCTAGACCTGGATCTGCCATTTACCATTCCATGCAAGTTGGTTTCTCTAGGACTTGGTTTTTTGTTTTATTTTGTTTTTTCATTCCAGATGGCCAACAGAGGGGGGCAGAAGTTCCAGATGTAGAATCACATGAGTGGTTAAAAAGAGGGAAATAACTTGCATATATTTTAAACATGCAAAATGATTGGCTTATTTTTGGCAGAGAGATGGCAGCCAAATTATAGGAATTGGGATGAAAATTATTCTCCAGCAACCTCATAACCAGTTTATAATTAAGCCAAGTCTCAAGCCAATTCCTGTCATACGTACAGACATTTATGAAACAAACATTTGTTATCAAGCAGAGATAGGCAGCACATGCCACGTGTACTGTGAGTTTAATGAAGTGTTTATGAAGTCTATTTCCTTGTAGGTTTTGCAATTATGACCTCACATGAAAGATTCACTGGAGGCAGATTAGTAATATACCAGAACCAGGATTGTGTCAGTCTTACAGGCAGCAGAAAACTGGAAGGCCTCATTTCCACACACTACCCATGATGGTCCAGCTTCTTATAACTGGAGAGCTTCCCCTTTAAGCGTCCCATCTCCATTTTAAATGAGGTTTCCTTTAACCACGAATTTAGTCATTCAACAAACAGTTTTTCAGAAATTGTAACCTGGGCCGATGCTTTTACTTCTTTATAACTTGAGCAATTTATTGGTTGGTGGTGCCACTCACCACAATGAAACTGTAAGATGAGGGGCAGTTACGGAGAGGGCGACAGATGGTGAGTTCAGTTGGGACATGATGAATTTGAGTTTAAGATACCTTTTTGACATCCAAGTGAGGAATACAATAAGCAGCTTGATGTTTGAGTCTGGAGATCAACAGAGAGAGAGATCCAGGCCAAATATAAAAGACTGGAGAGTCATCAAATACCATACATGGGAATTCACGCTGTGGAAAAGTTCCTAACCTGAGGGGTAAGGACCCTTAGGGAGTCTACTAGTTGCTTCAGGATGTCCTTGCAATCCTAAAATTATCTGCAGCAATCTCAGAATGTATTTCATCACAATTTCAAGAGGTTCATGACCAAAAAGGCTAAGAATGAAGGGTGAAACAAAAGGTTCAGGAAGGAGCAGTGAGGATCTCCGGCATTTAAGAAGCAGGAGAAGCGTAGCAAAGAAAAAAGAGCCAGAAAACTTGGAAGCAAGCCCGAGCAGTCACAGAAGTGAAAGGAGGAGAAAATCTCGAGGAGGGAGTGGCCATCAGTCACCCACACTGCAGAAAGGTCAAGTGAGATCAGGACTGAAGCTCCTTATCTTAAGTTGCAGATTCCTCCAGGCTGGGTTCTACATGCAGTGTATACTCAGTAAATGTTGACAGAAAAAGTACATCCCCTAAATAATTTGAGAGGGGTGAAGTAAAATTAATAAAATGATAGGCTGATGGCAGACTTAATTAACTTTGCCTTTACATTAACAAACGAAACATATGAAATGAGATAATAGCACTTAAGTCATTTTATAAAATCTCTTGTAAGTGTCGAGCTGAATCAGTCTCGCAAATCACTAGAGCCAGCTTTATCCCACAGGTAAAATGAGCAGCCACTTCCATGGACTAACAGAGAAGGTTTAGGTCTCAGATATTTCAGTATCCCTCCTACTGCTATGTCAGAATGCCTGGAAAAAACATTTACTCTAGAAGCGTGTGCATGTTGACTGGATTATATTATCTGGGAGGTGGACCACATTAGCTGGCCAAAATGTTTGCCGAAAGACCATTAACCCACTACACTCATGGACTGTTAGCTTGAGTTAACATAGTGACTCTTTGTTTGCAACCTTTTAAGTTTACAAAGATTTCATCAATATTGTATCACTGAATACTAACAATCCCCTCAAGCAAGTAGTCATAGAAGTCTTCTTTCTGAGTTAAAACAAAGCAACAAAAACAAGTCCCTGTGTCTATGGATATAATCTCATATGTAAAGATGATTAAAAATAATAGGCAAAAGTTTGAACATAGTACAAATGCTACTGATGATGATACGAAACCCTTTTATAAGTTATGGCAAAAGCCAAGGTGCTGCAAGAAAGAGCCCCCAAATACAGTGATTTATATGAGGTGGTTGTTTCTCACCCATGTAATATCCAGAAGGAGGTGCTGATGGGCAGTTCTACACCACAGACTCATCCTGGAGCTCAAGTTTCTCTTCTGTCCACTGGGAGGCATCTGTATAGTAGATGCCGGTTAATCAGCATCACATAAACCTTCCACGTGGCCGGAAAGGGAACAAAAGAGAGGAGAGTAATCAGTTTCCTTTACAAAGGATGTGCCTGGGAAGGTGCACACAATCTCTGATGCTCACATCTCATTGGAAAGGGGTTATTCAGGTGGTTATACCTATCTACAGGGAAGGCTGAGATTTTTAGCCTCTAACTGTGGAGCCATGTGCCCAATTTAAACTCGGGAGATTCTATAACAAGCCAGGAAAAGATAACAAACATTGGGAGACACCTGTGCTAACCTCTTGCTTTGGTGTTTTTACAGTCATGATTATACTTGGGGTGAAGATGCAAATAATGAGTTTTTTATACATTCATGGATCCCTAAAATGGGTTAACTGTGAAAAATCTGTCTCATTCTGCTTTCAATTTTGCTTATTATATATAGTTTATCAAATTCCTAAATACTGTAAATAAAGTATAGGAACTCTGTGAAGAGGTGTTTAAAAAACATCATTATTTTGACTGAGTCTTGGAGAAATTTTATGGTAATAGGGGTAGCCCAGCTTATCTTTGTAACTTTCTCTATCCTTTCTCCTCTAAGATGCATAGAGATAATCTGTTACTGGAAATAGTGTGAGGGACCTTCCCTTGAGAGTACTTAAATCCCATGGTGTTAAGAGACACAGCTAGTAAACAGTAAAAGTTATAATACAGTAAGTTCCATGGGGCATATGTTCCAAGACCCCCACTGGATGTCTGATACCACAGAGGGTAGCAAACCCTATATATACTATGTTTTTTCCTGTATGTACATATCTATGATTAAGTTTAATTTATAAACAGCACGGTCAGAGATTAACAATAATTAATAAA
The DNA here is from genome assembly GCF_040802235.1 of Manis javanica. NCBI lineage: Eukaryota > Metazoa > Chordata > Mammalia > Pholidota > Manidae > Manis > Manis javanica. The sequence continues at coordinate 92,480,128 of NC_133166.1, forward strand.
ATAGAACAATTATAACAATATGCTGTTACAAAAGTTATATAAATGTGGTCTCTCAAGATACCTTACTGCCCTGTACTTACCACTTCTTGCAATGAGGTGATATGATAAAATGCCTGTGCGATGAAGTGAGGTGAATAGCAGGCCACGGGTAACTGAAACCACAGAATAAAGTGAAACTACTGTATCATTAATTGCAGTTGCTCCTGGAATAAGAGAATTAAATATAATGGGATTATTATAAAAGTACTAGAGGGTTGTTATTCACAGTTCCACTTTTGGAGAAGTTAACTTATAACCTGTTAAAAGTTGATAAGAAAACTTAGTGACTTGCAAAGTTGTTTAGTTTCTATAATATTAGCTGTTGGTAAGAAAGCAGGGAAATCAGAGGTCACCCACGAAGTGTAACTGTACACCAGTCTAACAGAAGTGTTTCTCCATCACTTCCATTCCTCTGGTATACGGGGGAACCTGGATTTTAAAAACCATTTTTGTGCAATCGTGAAGTGGTGTTTTCTACTCCCAGAAATCTAATTCACTATTTCCTTAATGGCATATTCCAGAATGGGACTGTTCAGTGTGGTTATATATACTGGATTTCAAAGACATGTTATGAGAAAATAATATAGAATATCTGATTATTTTTAACACTGGTTGCATGTTTATGTGAAAATATAGTTAAATAAAATATATTATGAATGAAGTCACCTGCTTCTTTTCACTTTTTTAATGTGACTACTAGAAAATTTTAAATTACATCGTGACTCATATCATATTCCAATTGGACAATGCTGATTTAGAAGCTACGTAAGAGAGAGAATAGATGATCTCTTTTTTCAGGTTTGAATTGGCCTATTCTGTGGCACATTGTCCTAATCCAAAGGTTATAGAGTTCTCAACTAACAGCCTCTCTCTCTACACCCTCTCATACCCCAGAGCAATGTAAGGACACTGATAACGTATCCCAGAGCTGTTGGCCTTGGGATGAAAACTTTCTAATGGTGAATGTTATTACCTCTCTGCATGAAGATCCTTTCCACTTATGCACAATTCTATCAGAAGCCCTTTCTTTACAGCAGGAAGAAATTTGGCTCTCTGTACTTTCAACTTTTATGACCTTTTCCTGTAGCATAATTAAGGTAAATCTAATCTTTCTGGCCATATGAGTCTTACCATGCAATTCAATTTTAAAATGGCAAGGTCCTATACAAGGAACTATAAACTACTATCATGTCCATTCCATCTTCCCCAGCTCAAGTCAGCTCCTTCCCCAGACAAACAGAACTCCTGTTCTTCTTCATTGTCTGAAACCTTCTCATTTGTCAATAGAAGTTCTTTTATCAGAATATTCAGTCTCAAAAACTCTGCAAATAGAGATCTGTAGACAAAGCAAGGGTTATGATAAGGTGAAAATATTCCCTATTGAACTGACCTCTAAAAATGTTCATCTGCGTTCAAGCATCATTTTCAGTTTAAACACCAGTGTCTCTAGGACACAATACATTCTTCCAAAAGGAGTGATTTAAATACCAAAGGATTGAAGAGCATCAGGAGGAAATTGATGAAGCCTTTCAAGGAATGAATGGCTTTCATGATGATGTACCAAATTCCATATGATGTGAATTGTCTCTTACACTATCAAACAATTTTTCTGTCAGGAAATGTTCTTTGCAAACAAAAAAAATCACCATCATCCTTATGTGGCAGGTTGAAAAACAGGGACCAAATTTTAGATGAGTGCATGAATGAAGGAATATCTAAGAGTGTAAAGTTTACATTCTGGAGGACAGAATACTATGTTTTCTTGAAATGCTAACTTTCTCTCTCAATTCTACATGATTCATTTTTGAGAAATTCATTGCTTATTCATCTCATCTCTCTTGCCACTTTCTTGATGTTTTAAGTATCTTATGATACCTCAGAAGGCCTTTATAGTGGTGGTTCCCCAAAAGATATGTCCATGTCCTCATCCTTGTAACCTGTGAATGTGATCTTATTTGAATAAAGGGTCTTTGCAAATATAATTAAGTTAAGGATCTCAAGAAGGGTTCTGGGTTATCTGGGTGAACCCTAAAGCCAATAACAAGTGTCCTGTTAAAAAACAGAGGAGAAGACAAGGAGGAGAAGGCCATATGCAGAGGGGGCAGGGGTTGGAGTTATGCAGCTATGAGCCGAAGAACACCTGGAGCCACCAGCAGCTGGAAGAGGCAAGGGAGGGTTTGCCCCTCGAGCCTTCACGGGGAGCACGGCCATGCTGACACCTTGATGGCAAACTTCTGTCTTCCAGGACTGTGAGAAAATATAATTTTGTTGCTGTAAGCCACCAAGTTGTGGCACCTTTGTTATGTCACCCTTAGGAAATGAATTCAGCCTTTCTTGTGATTAAAAAAAAAGCCTTAATTTATAAACTAGGTGAGAAAAAGGGAAGAAACTAGTGAACTTTCATTCTTTACCTTTGGCCCAGGTAGACATTCTACTTTTCTTTGGTATTCAAGTTGGAGTGAAGGTATAACACATCAAGTTTCTCAGCCCTACATCAGAACCCCTACTCTGCCACTGTCTTGATAATAGAAGTAAGTTATTTTGTCTCTTTGGGTCTAAGTTTTCCCATTTTTAAAATTAAAATAGTAAATTAGATCAGAACATCCCAAACTGCCATCTTGAGGAATTCTACTTTGAAGGATATAAATGGGTGTACCTACCGTGCCCTTCTCCAAAGCCAGAGCCTGGGGTGGGTAATGTTCTGTGTTCAAATACATTTAGGAATCTCTGGACCAGATATGTGCTATGTTACTCACCCCTGGATATAGCTAATTTGGATGAGGCGTAGACATCTGACCCAAACTGGGCCACACAGAGTCTCTCTCCCGAGAATTTGGAATTGAGTCTTTGTTGGTGCCTAGAAATAGGGATAAATTAACTCAGGAGCTCTGATTTGGTCACAGCCCTCCCTAGGTATAGAAAAGCAGAAGGCTACACTGCAGAGAGATGAGAATGGAGCAGATGTGCAGAAAGAAGCAAAAATAGAAGCCAGTAACCTCAAAGAGAGAGAAAGATGGAGCAATTATCTCCTCACAGATTCTGGGTTCTTCAGTTTCCATGAGATGCTTATGTGACTGTAAAATAAACTCTTCTCTTTTTTTGCCTAAGCTAATTTGAGTAGGGCTTTGTTCCTCCAAAATAGCATTGCCTGAGACAGGAAGATTAGCCCTTGGAAACTAAAATCTTAGTGATGCATCTAAAATACTACACAGAGAAAAATACTGTCAGACAAATCCCTGTTAATCCCTCCGAGGGATGGGAGTTAAAGGTCAGAAAAGTAATAGAGGAAAGTAAATTTTACACACTTCACAATTAACTTCATCATTCATGTTTTAGCACTAGTTTAGTTAGCAAGAAGTAAGTATAATATTTAATGCATAATTGCCTGTTCTCAAGGATTTTACTATAGTACTGCTCTCCCGAACTAGTATTTTTTTCAAAATAGATTCTTGATGGCAGCTGTGTATAATTTATAAAGGGTCATCAGTTTTAATTAAGTGGAACAAAATTACTGTTTCCATGATAACTATTATGCAAGTAGGAGTGAAAAAATACTTCATTTAAAGGAGTGTGCCCAATTTTTATGGGTTTACTAAACTTCAAATAGTAATTATGAGATTGTCTGGTTCTTGGAAATGTATTTAAAATGCTTCCTGTCCATGTGTCTAATCTCATCCCCTTAACAGAGTCTAGGAATTTTATCTTCAGGTGATTTGTACCCACCCACAGAAAGTTTCCATCTGTGGTTTTGATCTAGAAACCACTATTTTTCGAGGAATCAAAAAGGACACATTTATACATCAAAGGATATTCAGATGAAAAATTTTAAACGCAGGCATTTCAGACTTCAAATAACCATATGCTGTGTTTTTCACAGCATGTCATGCTGTCCTCTAATGAGCGTGATCTCTTTAGTATTCATAATTTCTTAAGGCATATCAAGCAAGCACCAATGGTCTTAAACAGTCTTTCATGTTAGACCTCTTGGGGGATTCCTCAGCAATACGTGCCTGTAAACAGAACCCAGGAGTTCCTAACTCCCCGCTGGGCAGTCCGTCAGATCTTGCCAGGCACAGGTGCCTGGATCTCCATGGTTGGAAGAAAATGCTGGTGAGCCAGGCCATCACCATAGGAATTCTGGTGAAGAAGATTTGAATGTCAAGGCAGCAGCAGAGCCCTTCAGAACAGTACTCATCAAATGGTTATTTTATGAATATGAGCCAACTTCACTTTGGCCAAGGTTTCTATTGACTTTTTCTCTTTTGCTTATATATCACTCCCCCTTATACACTGTTGCTAATGGCCTAAAGACAGGAGGAAATGCACCCAAAGAATTCCTTAACTTACAGGAGTCTAGGAAGACAGAGGATCTTTTTGTCAAATTTAAGTTCAAATTTGAAATATTTTAAACAATGTTTTTCTGATTTTGACAGTTAACACATCTTCATTGTGGAACGCAGTGGGCAGGATTGGGGCAGAGTGGAAGATAGGAAGACAATAATAACCATTTAAAATGTCACTACCCCAAGCCACTGTTTTCCATTTCAGCAAATTTTCTTCCAGGCTCTTTTGCCCATGCATATATATTTAATCTTCTTGAGACTTTTTTAAAACTCAAAACCATGGCTAAGCCTTTCCCAAAATATTGCAAACAATATTTGTAAGCAATCCTTTTCAAGGTTGTTGGTACACCCACATATTTGGGAATAAACTAGCTCAGCGGAAAGTTTTAAATGCCTCTTCTTAGGATTAGGATTAGGATTAGGGTTACGGTTGGGTGAGTGTTAGGGTTGGGTTAGGATTAGTAAGCTCAGTGCAGCTCCACTGAGTTTGGAGACCCACAGTTGGAGAAGACAGGTTTCCTCTCCTTCCCACAGTATGAATGGTTGCTCTGAATCTACTTCATTCGGTGAGTGATGTATGCCGTACCTTGTAGAGCTTCTTGCTTGGGATGATGGCATTCTCCATCATGTGCTCATGATGTGGAAATCATTGCCAGACACAAATCACACTTCTCAATGGTTGTCAAAGCCACCATATTTATTATGTAGTCTTAGCTCATGTTGGTAAGGATCTGGTCATAAACATAATTTTTAATGACTGTTTTATCAGTCCAAAGTTTTGCCAGCACCAGTCCGGCTACTTCATTAATTTCAAATTTTAATGAATGTTAATATGTTCATCTCTTGGAGGGCCCAAGGACCAAGCTTGAGGAATACACAGCCCAAATTACAGCACAAGGATGCTTTAGGAACTTAACTGCACCAGTGGTCTGTGAGGTGGGACATTGCTGCTGGAATGCTGGAGACGGGATCCTCCGTCACCACTTCCGTAAGAGCTCGGTGTTGCTCTGCTACAGTCCACCACCCTTAGTAGAATGGATTTTTCATAGACACCTCCTTCTTCCCACCACTCTTTTGAATTGAAATTTTATGAAAGCAAAGTCTCCAGGAAGTCTCACTGGGGGAGCGTGCATCACATATCCATGCTCTACCTGTAAGGGGAAGTGGGAAAACAAGTTGGTGATTCTAATTTAGGAAAAAGAAAAATTCTGCACATATCCAAAGGCTAGTCAGGTTGCTGGGCAGAGAAAAAGGGTAACAAAATCCAAAACAATTGGGTAATGCTTTATTGTATAAACATTTCATAATAAATTTAATGAGGTCCTTATTGTTAAAAATTGGGGCCATTTAAGAAAACACATATTTTTACAGAGACTCCAAGAAGGGTCTAGTGGTTACCAAAAGGGAGGGATATGGGAGAGTGGGTGGGGAGGGAGGGAGAAGGGGATGGAGGGACATTATGTTTAGTACACATGGTGTGGGGGATCATGGGGAAAACAGTATAGCACAGAGAAGGCAAACAGTGAATCTGTGGCGTCTTACTACACTGATGGACAGTGGCTGCACTGGGGTATGGGGGGGACTTGATAATATGGGTAATGTAGTGACCACATTATTTTTTCATGTGAAACCTTCATAAGAGTGTATATCAATAATACCTTAATAAAAATTTAAAATAAAGAAAATAAAGAAAAAATATATTTTTAGTCATGTTTGTTGAGGTGTAATTAACTGAGATTCACTCTTTTCAGGTGACACTTTCATGAACACCAACAAAGGCGGAGTCCTGGAGCGGCCCCCATACTCAGAATGTACAGCAGTTCCGTCCCCCAAAATCCCCTCACATGCCACCTCCTAGCCAGTGCTCCCAACTCCCCTCAATGGCAGCTGATGATGGACTTCCATCCTGATAGTTTTTCCTTTCCTAGAATGTCATATAAAAGGAACAACATACTACGTACCCTTTTTTGTCTGGCTTTTTTCACTCTGATTATTTGATACTCATGCAGGTTATTATGTGTCTGTTGATCATCTTTTTTTATTGCTGAGTAGCAGTTCACCACACGGATGTACCATTCTTTGTTTCTCCAGTCTCAGCCGAAGGATGTTTGCTTTGTTTTCTAGTTTCTAACAATTATTAATACAGCTACCATAGACATTGGCATACAGGTGTTTGTGTGAACAAAAGTTCATTTGTCTACAGTAAACCCTTAGGACTGGTTTTACTGGATCATATGATAAGGGCATTTAACTTGGTAAGAAACTGCCAAACCGTTTTCTAAAGTAGGCATCACAATTTGCATTCCTACCAGCAGCATATGAGTCCTACTTGCACCCTAACCAGCACTCAGTTTTGTTTTCACTTAGCCATGCTAATATGTGTTAAAAACAATATTGATGCTGGTCCTCAATGAAACTCCAGGAGAGAGAAGAAATATCACATGGGAACCCCAGTGAAAATTCACTCTCCTCCTTTCTCCCTTTGCTCCTCTATTCCTCCCCCCTCCACAAACTTTCCTTATAAAATATCATATAAACTGAGGACATAAAGAGACATATAAAGTGGATGCAAGTGGAGTTTGATGAATTAGTAGTTGGTTACCTGGCCAACCCCAAAAAAGTTCCATGTAGAAGAAGGTCCTTAGGAAAGAGCTAAAAGACCTGTCTCGTAACACATTTTTATTTATCAAAAGCCCTTGCAATTTTATTTATTTATTTATTTATATTTTGTTATCATTAATATACAATCACATGAGCAAGCAACATTGTGGTTACTAGATTCTCCCCATTATCAAGTCCCCACCACATACCCCATTACAGTCACTGTCCATGAGCGTAGTAACATGCTATAGAGTCACTACTTGTCTTCTCTGTGCTATACTGCCTTCCCCGTGCCCCCCCCTACATTATGTCTGCTAATCGTAATGTCCTTATTCCCCTCATCCCTCCCTCCCTTCCCACCCACCCTCCCCAGTCCCTTTCTCTTTGGTAACTGTTAGTCCATTCTTCGGGTTCGTGCTTCTGCTGCTGTTTTGTTCCTTCAGTTTTTGCTTTGTTCTTATGCTCCACTGATGAGTGAAATCATTTGGTACTTGTCTTTCTCTGCTTAAGCCCTTGGAATTTTGAAGGACAGGTACCCTTGCATATGGAGCTAAAAGACCCCTGGAAGTCCAAAAGTTAGTTATCGATATGTGCACTTCCTCCACTGGGTGTGTTGTGACTTTGGAGGTTCCCTTAATTTCTCTGTCTTCTAAATTTGCCCTTTGTATTGAACCTGCTCATTAAGGTTGTTGTTTGGCTCTGTTCCTGGCTTCGGCGCTGCTCCTTATCCACTGCCCTTCCCCGCAAACACCTGGTATCAAATTCACTTACTCCCCTGTCTTTGGACCTGCTAGTGACAGCATTTAGACACCTGTTCTTGGCTTCCCACCAATACCTCAACTGCGTAAGCACAGGATGGGAAATCATGAATTACTCCTGCTACCTATGGAAATGACAAAAGGTTTCATATGAGTCACTGGAGTAGTACAATAAGTGGGAGTACTAAAAAATAGTCATGTGTCCTGAAGCTATATTAATAGACACAGAGAGGGTTAGTCAACAACGGAGATGTCCCCTCTTTACTCCATCAGACCACATTTAGAACATCAGCTTCAGTTTAGGGTAACACACTTCAAGGTCAACAAAGACCAAAGGGGTGTATCCATCTTCACCTCCCACCCTCATCTGGTTTCTGTCATACCAAGGTATTGGTGGCTTTTTTGTGAGCCAGTGGACACGCTTTGTGTCTTACCATATCTGACCTCACTATAGCCTTTCACGTATCGGCCACTTCTTTCTTCATCTACTTTGGTTTCTTTTACTTTTTCAATTACTTATCTGACCATGATTTTTTCTCCTCCAACTCCACAAACACAGATGTTCCCTAAGTTTCCAGTTTCCAAGCCCACTTTTCTTGTAAAACCTCTGAAAGGGAGATCCTATCCATTGCTGTAGCTTCAAATGCCGAATATATGCCATTGACTCCCAAGCCCTTATTTCTAGCCTTGACCTTTCTGAGCTCTTCCATATATCCTCTTTTTTTTCCTTTTTGTTTTTGTGTATGTGTGAAAATATTTGATCAAAAATGCCCAGAAGACAGCAAAGTCTCTATAGGGAATGACAAAATGTCAAAAGGAGATAGATCTTCCTAGGTAAGACAAATCCAGTGGACATTGCTTGCAATCTGGAAGCCCTTCCAGATAACACTTAACCATTGAAACACTTATTTTGCCTGAATTGCATTCTGGGAAGAGGTGCCTTCATGAAGGAATGGGCTCCTTATGGCCTCTCCAAGCTAGGATCAGCTCTGGAGAGGGAACGTTGCTGAGCCTCCCCTTCAGAAATGGTGGGCTGCCAGCCAACCACACTTCCTCTTACCTTCTCAAGAGGAGTCTCAAGTGATAGACCTGAAAACTTAAATCTAAGGGCTTTATTTTTTTGTAATTTTTAGTTATTATTTTTACATCATTTACCTTCTGACAGCAGCTGAAAGCAAAAGTTTGGCCATCAAAAACACCCTGCTCTTGGCTTTCCTTGGTAGCTAAAAAGAAAGGGAGGAAGTAACAAGAAGGTGCCTGACTCAGGGCTGGGATCGGGAAGAGAAGGTTTTGGAGAGAAAGGGTGCTAGACTCTGAGATAGGGGACAGTGAGGGAGAGAAGGGGAGTTTTGAGAAAGCTGCTTCAAGGAAGAGAGGAAATACAAGGAATTTGTTTGCAACTGTGTTATAAAGACTCAACAGAAGAACTCAAAGCCATGTCACATTAAAAAAAATAATTTGGGTATATTTTGTCTGGAGAAAGGGTCTCAGTTTGAATCTGTGAAGGAAAGAATTTAGCATGTTGTAGACAGCCCTGATGGATAGAATTGGACCCATGGGATGGACATTATATTTGAGGATGGTGGTGGTGGAGGAAAAGTGGAGTATGAGACAATCTTTTTGCTCTCTAATGGTCAGAGCTGTCTGAAAACGGAATGGTCTCCTTTGGCAGATAGTGACTTTTCCATCCCTGGTGGATGACCACTTAGCAGGAAGGCTTTAAAAGGGAAATGTCAAAGCTATGGATGCATTTGCCCTGAATGAACATTAGGGTATCTTCCAAACTAAGAGTCTATGCTTCTATAAATATATTGAGTACGTAGATGTGCAAAGAAAACTCCCTGTCTTCCAAAATGTATGAGTCAAGACACGTAGGAAATCATTAGAAATTTCTTGGTGGTACATAGCTAAGTGCCAAAATCAACGTTGTCAGCACAACAGCCAGAAGAATTCATAGAAAGAAGCCTTGAAATGATCCTGGGGGCAGCATGTAAGTTCTCATGTGCCCTATGTGTTGGATAAACAGAAAAGGAACGTCCTTGGTGAGAGACGGCATACTAGACGATGTGGAGTAAAGTGGTTGTAAGCCCAAGACCTTTTATTCAGCCTTCATTAAAAATCTAAAAGACACTCACAGGTCACCAAGCACAGCAATATTCTAGCAAGAAAACTAGAAGGGCAAAAATCTGATACAAGTGCTTTTAAAAATATGATGTCCTGGGGATCGTATTTTAACAGGAAAAGGAGAGGGTTTAGGCCTATTTACAAATCAGTCACCTTGCACTTACAAAGAATAACTAACACTGACCAAGTAGGTTGTTTTAGGTAAGACTTATTCTTATTTTGGTGGCAAGAAATAGAATTTCTAGCTGGTTTAGAATTTTTGTTTTCTTTTGTTCTTTTAAGAAGGGAAAAGAGCTTGCCCTCAAAAAATGGGTGTGTGTTTAGTTATTCCCCAAGCACTGAGCCTTATCTAAAGACTACAATTCTGTGCTCTAGAAAACCACATCTGTCCTTGGCATATTTGTTGTAGGGAATTGTGCTTGTTTATCTGAAGTTATACACTATGTTCACAGGTCAAATTTCCTCACTTACCTTGAGATAACTAACATGTTGTTCATTGTTATAATTAGTCTAAGTGGTACATAAACAGTATGAATCTTATTGCTGAGATAGGGAGAAAAAAACCTTTTAGATTTTTCTTCTTACATGGTTAGTAAGTTTTAAAAATATTTTAAGAAATTTTCAAAACCAATACAAAAAATCAAGACTGATAGACTGGACTGGAGTTGGGAATGATCACGTTTTGTTCACCTAATGATGAGTGGGGCTAGGGCAGCACAGAGGCATTGGGAAGTATGTGAGAGGAACCAATGTCTGTTTATAGTCTAGTAAAGAGACAAGAGTTTGAGTTTTAGACTCAAACAGGAGTCATTTGAATCCTGGTGAGGCAGGCTTATTGCATTGATGGCCCTCGTTAATGGCCTCCCTGGACTCATGCCCAGTGCGACCTGACTTTGCACCTCTTCCCATCCCTTGGATCTCGGCCAGCCTGTGACTTGTTTTGGTCAACAGGATATGGCGGAAGGGATGTCCCACCAGTTCTGAGCCTGGGTCTCAAGAAGCTTTGGCTGCTATGTTTTTTTCCTCTCCCTTCCTCTCTCTGAACCTGGCTTCTGACACAAGAACAAGACTGAGTCAGCCTGCTGGAGAATGGGGAAATACCTTTCTTTTTCCCCACTTACGTTTCTCAAACCAATGTACAGAAAAGCTGCCCCCAATGTGATCCAGGCAGCAAGCAGAGAAGGGGTTGTGGTTTGAGGTATTTCCAGGAGAGACTACCCCTATAGTCAAAATCAACTCAGTATCTCGTAGGAATTCCTCATGACATAAACCCACTTTCCTACCCCAACATTCCACTTGGAATTGCCTCACCATATGCATACTCCTTTGTGTAGAGACCAGAGGCAGAAAAACACAACTGTGTCTGCAGGTCTAGGCCAGCATCCACAAGGGACTCAAGATTCCTGGAAAGACTGTGTAGGGGCTGGCGTGATGGGATCCTGATAAAAATTTTCTTCAGGGTATCTCTCTTTAGGCAGTTGGATTTTGGATTTTAGTTCATGATGGAGAAGAAATAAAAAGAGGGAAGAAATAAAGAGCAGGCTTAGAAGGTTCGATATAGAGCAACAGCCACTCACCTTTTCATCTCGAAGTGCTGTTTCTCCCAGTTCAGGAATGACACTCGCTCAAAAGATGAAACCAGCCCCATTCCAAATAAATAGGATATCTGGACACCTTTTCAAGGATGAAAATTTTATTGGAATATAGGCACTTGGCAGAGTTAATATGTGGTTACAAAGTGTTTTATTTGCTTTGTATAGTGACCAGAAATATCAATCCGCAGTGTAGATTTTTTTCTTGAAGTTACAGACTTCAGAAGGCAAATCCCCAAACCCCATCTGTGAATGGTAAAGAAGGCACATGTAGCCAACGTTTTTACCTAGTGAAACTCTATTATTGTCTTAGTCAGTGGTGTCCTTCCCTTCCCCATATTAACATTGCTATGAAGCACATATCATTTAGCACTTTTTATAAAGAAATAAAATCATCTTTCTGAAGAATTGTGAATCCCTTTGAAATCACTGGCTCCGATTGGGAGGGTTACAAAACCAGATTTGAACATCTTTGAAGTAAAATGTAGGTTGGGCCTAAAGACCTGCGGTTCTTCACGCTCAGCCTTTTTATAAAGCTTCTGGACAAAACCTGGAATCTTATCCTAGTGTTCTCCAAGAGACTTTTCTTGAAAATTCAGAGTGTTAACTCTGCATAATGCAAGGCACTACTGTCTCTGCTCTAAGCTGCAGAGGAAAAAAAATGCCATGCTAATTTTTTTCAAGGAAAAAATTCTTTCTTTGTGAAATGCCAATAGCAACATAACTAGTTTAATGTAGTGGAAATTTTGCCAAATACCATGTCTTGAGATTTTATGCATTTCTAATGTATTTGCCTTGAGGAGCAATCCCCAGAGCAGTAGGCAGAGGCTTTTCATGTTTCTGATTTAAATCACAATAACCTTGCTCCAAGCTGGAAACCACGGAAACCACACATGTAAGTGTAATAAAAGCAAGACAAATCCATGGTATGAAGTTACTCCATTCACCAAGTTAAATGAATAAGGAATATTTCTAATGCACTTAAGTCTCCTGTTCCATCTCCAAGCGGAACAATCATCCCACCTTGTCTAGTGAACTTCTGAGAAATATGTATAGAAAACTTCTTTGTTTTAAGTACACCCGTCCACTTAGTGCACCTTCCCTTGATGTTCATCCATCCAGTGCACTGAAAATGTACTCTGGAAAAATCTCTTAGCTTTGGAGGCCTCAAGAAGACCTGAGATGAGCAAAGGCAGGAAGCTAGGGAGCTAGGGCTCAGCCTGGCCCGGGACTGCCTTGCTTGCTACGATTTTCTGGGAGAGAAAGGCAGTCCTTGGTGGGGCTGGGCGCTGCTCCTGTGGCTCCTGGCATTGCTGGGCAGCGCATCTGACTATCTGACTGTCTGTTGTTTGGACTCTGGACTTGATTTAAGGCAAGACTCCCTATAGGTAGAAGCCCAAATAAAAGCATCTCCCTGCCTGACAGCAAGCCCCAAGTAGCCCCAGTTACAGCGTGTGGCACACTCAGTTCTCACATTTCCTGAGCAGCTGGCCACAGGTAATTTCCCATGCTAGGTGCTAGGAGTTTGAAAGCGACTGGAGAAGACAGGGAACCCTTATTTAAGGCTTTGTTTCTGGCAGGAAGCACAAACTAGGACTAAAGCCTAGTATCTGTCCTGGAAGACTCAGGAAGTAAACATCATTTTAATATTGTGTGCTAATGTGAGTATGCAACGAGGGACTACTGCAGGGACGAGGCGTGGGGGCGGGTTGGGGTGGGGGGGGTTGGTGGCAGGTGGCCTCTACCTTCCTAACCTGTAAGGAGGTCCTTCAGAGATGTGAGGGCCTAAACACTAAGAAGAGTTGAAACAATTCAATGTGAGAGAGTATCCTCATACTGATTCTTTTTCATCATTTTTACATGGAAATCTGAGAGATTCTTCATGGGAAGGAGAAGAGAGAGGTACTTTAATTCATGGTTAAATAGTTAAACTGCAGGACACTTTCTTTACAGAACTGATATAAACTTGTTCATCTGATCAAAACAAGCTTTAGGACAATAAGCTGTTTAACGTTAACCATTGTAGGTCATAAAACATTTAGAAGATGTATTGGTGTCGATTTCCATGAAAATGTAAGTTCTGGGAAGAAGGAGCAGCATTTTTCCTCCAAAGTATCTCCCGCGCCTGGGACATGATAGGGTCAGTTTACCTGCTGAATGATGACGGAACAAACGATTTCCAATTTGGGTGATGATATCTTTGGACCTTGGGGTTACACATCCTGGCTTTGCTCTTTCTCTCTCTCTCCCTTTTCTTTCCTTCCTCCTTTTTCTTTTTTTTCCTTCATTTTATTCACTTACTTTATTCCCTTCTGGGAAGGGGCCAGGACTGTTTCAATGGAAAGACAGAAAGCCGTCATGGTTTGAAAATTGGCATTTTTTTTCCTTTTAGATTAAATTCTCCTGGGCTTTTTAACATACTAGACAAAGTACCTTATCTTTTCTTTTTTGACACAATGCCTAACAAAGCATGTGGCACAGAGGAGTCGGTTCCATAATATTTGTTTACTTGGCGGGCTTTACCCTCCGTGATTCAGCGAAGCTTTCTCTGCCGGGTCTAAGGCTAATCTGGAATGCTTCCAGGCTGAAACATGCCAAGGAAATTTTCTTGCCTCATCTTGATTTTCCCAAAAGGTGATGCATTAATAAGAATCAACAAGATTAATTAAAAAGAGGTTGATAGAATTAGCAACAGGCTCAGACAGTCCCGTAGACCACAACCTTCCTCCATTTCTGCTCTCTTCCCCTGGGATCTCTGAGGCATAATCTCTCAGGCTCTGGGGGGCTGCACACAGCACAGGTAACAGGTGAGCACCACCTACCCTTTCTTACAGCCTGACTGTGGGTGAATGCTGAGTCCTTAAGAGATGGTGATGTTGGTACAGTAGATGGTGAGGCTGGGTTTACACTATATGTTTGCATTCTTACAAAAAAACTAAAAATCCTTAAAGTGCATTAGAAGAAAATGTGCAGAATATATTAAAAACCGTGCTCCTACTGCTTTCTTGGTCTTCATTGTGACACCGTTCCCTCCCTCGGACACCCAAACACACCATTACCTTTGTAAATCCTACTAAAATGCTAAAGCAGTAATTCGTGGTAGAACAATTCAGTTCCACAAAGATTTGCCTCGGTGCTCGCGGCCGAATTTTCCTCTGCTTTCGTTACACAAATTAAGGAAATACCTAATACCTTTCTTTTTTGGGAAACAACTCTCATGCGACCCCCTAAGCGTACCCATAATCATAACCCTTTGTCTGAGTCTGTTTTGCCAGATTGTCGCTCACTCCTCTGAGGGCTGCTCTGGGGCGCTCTCACTAGCATCCTCTTTCTGTGCATCTAGGACATCGGTGTTTGGAGCGTTCTCGACCACCCACTCACACCCGTGAACGTGGGCAGCCTTAAACTCCTCGGCACCCCCGCCGGCAGCAGCCTGGGCCGGGCTGGGGTTCCCTTCTGCCACTGCTTCTTCCACAGAGACCTGACTCTCATTGGAGTAGATAGGGTCAGAACTTGAGGTGCAATCTTGTGGCACAGCCTCACCCTCTACAGGGCGCTCAGCCCCTTCTCCATGGGCTTCTGGGCTGGATGCCTGACCTGCAAGCTCCCTGTCAGAGGGCTCCCCGGCCTCTGCTTTCTCCTCTGTGGGGCCCGGGCCTCCGGTGCTCTCTGCGAGCACTCCACAGGCCAGCTGAGCCTCCAGAGATGCCCCTGACTCCACCCCGCCAGCCTCGGCCTCCGGAGAGGGAGAACCGGCCTCCTTCTCACTGACTTCATTTTCTTCATAGTTGTCTTGACTGCAGGCAGCTTCTTGATTGGCTTTTGTGTAGATCTGGGCCATTTCCTCTTCTTTTCCAATTTCTTGGGCAACAGGGATCTCCTTATTTGTATCTTTTTCAATCTCAAGGGCAGAGGACTCCACTGGTACTTCAAGGGTCACCGTCAACAAATTTCTGATCTCCTTCAAGGAGCCAGAGGTGGAGGAGCTGGGCTCTGGCATTTCGCCAGGGGGCCTTTCACCCTCGGGAGTCCCTCCAGCCTCCAGCTGCGACGACAGTGTGCCCGGGGCTCCTGCCGTGGCCTCTGCAGCCACGTGATTCACAATGGGGTCATCCATGCTCGAAATGATCACCTGCCCATCCCCACCTGGGGGAGGGCTGGGTGCAAGGAAAGAAAGGCCTTCTCCTTTGGCCGGTGGACCAGGGACCCCAGGCTGCCTGCTTTCCTCTGACTCCTGGAACACTTCGTTACTCGGGATCTCAGTGTCCAGAGCGCCTGGTAGAACGGCTGAGGCTCTCCGGGCAGGGCTGGCCTGGTTTGACCCTGCAGGGGTTTTTAGATCCGTTAAGCTGGAAACGCTTTCACTGGGCAAGGCCACGTTGTCTTCAAATAAATTGTGTTTTTTCAGGATAGCAGCTTCCTTTATCACTGGGAGACACCAGAAAACAAAGCATGCCATTAACATTCTGCCCTGGCCCAAATGGATTTTCTGCTTTTTTCCAGAAGCCAAAGTCTTATCTTCGCTTTTCTGGCTATCCTAATTTCTCAATTTCAAGTTCCAGTTCATAGCCACCCTCTTCCAGGTAGCCCTCCCGGGTGACCAAAGCCAGCAAACTTATTCTAAACTCCAGACCTCTGTAGTGTTCATTCATTCATTCCTCCACTCATTTATTCAAATAGTGAACATTTACTGGGTATGAACTATGGGACATGCTTTGAGAATCCAAAGATGTATGAAATATGGTAAAAGGACCTCACAATCTAACAGTATTATCTGTATCACTCATGGAGGCTCTCATCACATTTAATTAACTACTAAAATTGTGGTTTCTGTTTGTCTACCTCATCTGAAACTCCTCCAGGGCAGCAGCAGGCCTTAGAAGGCAGTATTTCCCTGCTTTTCTCATAGTTCAGTCCTGAATGTGAACGGGTACTCAGTGCTGAGCCTGTAGAGAATGCCATTGACTTATAGTGTCCAAAATTAAAAACCCATGGACAACCAGCTCAGTCTTAGAGACCATGAGAAGAGTAAAAACAATAGTAAGGACAGCAACTGACATTCTTGGCCACAGGCCTCCACTTATGGCTGTGCAGGTTGTTTATGCCCCAAGATATCACACCCAGTGGGGTGCCGTTCACACCAGAGACCAGGTAGCTCTGTGCATTCAGCTGAATCATCTTCCAGCAACAGGCAGCAGAGTCCTACTCGGTATCACTCTGCTGTGGCTGTTTTACAGAGAACAGTCATGTATATGGAGAGAGGGAGCCTCTTTTATTTTGCCCAAAGGCACCGTGGTGGACTGGCATGGCCTTAGGCCCTCTCTCTGAGGTGCAGACACCATGCTAACATCTTCACATTCCTTATCTCATTGGATTAGCTACTGTGACCTGGGCTACTCCAAGACTGGGCTCACGCTTGGCCAGTCTTTGTGGAGTGTTTTTTTGTGATATTCAACCCCTACCCCAGGGAGACCCAATATGTTTCAGGCTTATGGTTTTAGGGATGGCCCTCTCCAGCATATTTCTATCAAAGGTTTCCAAGCCAGACTCCTGTCCCAGGCAAGGCCAGATTCCACAGGACAGTGGGTGCCGGAGTGCTAACGAGACACAGAGTACTGTGTCATCACACTGTGTCTGCTCTGTCCAGCGAGAGCAGGCGAGGAATGTGCTGCGGGCGCAGCTGGCAGGCCCTGCTCCCAGAATCACCTGCTCCCAGCTCTGGGAGGGGTTGTGAGCGTGCAGATATGAAGAGCCCTGCATTTCTTTGCTGTCTCAAACATGACACACTCCAGGTTTAATCTCTCTAAACCTCAGTTTTCCCACCTGAAAAATGAAGCCTAAAATTCCCATCTCCCAGAGTTCTTTGTATGGAAAGAGAAATAATATCAAATGGGCCGAAACAGTGTGTGCCAAGTCATGGCTGCCCGGTCAAGGTGAAATCCCTCCCTCTCTTCCCCTTTTCTCTCGGTGTCCTCAACACACCAAGGTCACTCTCCTGCTCCCCTTTCACACCTGTGGAGAAAACCTAGCTGGCCTAGCTGGGTCCCATCCCAGGCATGCTTCCCTCGGTGTAGAGTTCCCTCCGGCACCAGGCGGACCTTTCTTACCTTTCAGAGTCTCATCAAGGAGGATCTGATGCAGAATTTCCTCATAGACATTTTCAACATGGATCATATTGGTGTGATCTGCGAAGATGAACTGCTCGTATTTCTGAAGCTCCTGGAGAGTGAGAGAGAAGAAGATAAAGATAAAGAAGACAAGGCATGAGATGTCAGTTCACAGAGGGGATATGGAAAGGCTGACCCCATCCTGATGCCCTCCTTGGAGTAAGGAGTGCTTAGCCGTTAGTCATTCTCTTCCCTCCACCCAGGCACCATTCCTTGTACTGGGCACATGCTCTGTGGACCTTAGGAGACAGATACCAGAGATTCCGACCATCTCACACCTTGGTCTGTGGGTCTGGGGCTCTCCTTTATTAAATTTTTTTATTATAACCAAAATATTTTTCTTTTTTTTAAAATATCAACAGTACTTTACCAAGGTATAAGTTACATACAGTAAAACCCCTACATTTTAAAAGTACAGCTCAAATGGTTTTAAACATATAAATATATCATGTAACCATAACCCAGATCAAGACAGAGACTATTTCCAGCTCCCCATCGCTTTTTTGTCTACAACTTCCCAAGAGATAATAAGCACTGATTTGATATCTATCACAACAGATCCGTTTTTCTGGTTCTTGAACTTAATATAAATTGAATCATACATTTGTATTTTGTATTTGTTCTTGAGATTCATCCACATAGCTCATTCCTTTTTATTGATAAAAGGCATTCATTATGTGGATAAAATAAAGTTGTTTATACATACTCCTGGTTTTTCCATTTTAGACTGTTATGAATATAAGTGCTATGAACATTCCTGTGCATTACTTTTATGGATTTAAGGATTTTGAGTCTATACCTGTGTGTGAGGTTGCTGGGTCCTAGACTAGCTGTATGTCTGACTATTAGAATGGGACCCCTTTTCAGGTGCGGAGCATCCCTTGTCCAGGACTCTTCAGGCACATTCTCCTCTTTCCCCCCTGCTGGTCCTGGCACTCACTGATTTCCCTTTAAGACAACCAAGGCACAATGTAAAATCCCTCCACCCTTCCTGCTTTCCAGGGGTTTCCAATAGGCTTGCCTGTTATCAGCATGAGGGCAGGACAGGAATTAAAATGTACCAAATCATATCCTAGTGATTAGCTGAGTCATCTTTGTACCCGAGGGTGCTCAAGGAGGGTCCCCCATACCTGGCTCGTAGAGAGCCAGGGACTGAGCAGTGGGATTTGATGCCTTTTGCCTAGAGGGTCAGAAGCCACCACATTCAGACAACTCTCAGTACTAGGACTCGGGGCTCTGTAGCCCTGAACCAGATCACAGCAGGCAATAGTGGGGTCCCTTTATACCCACGCCGGAGCAAAGCCAAAGGACCGGAGGGACATGAGCCTCCATGACCCCAGAGAGTCTGTGAGACAGAACTGACACACTCTCTTCCTCTGCAAAATGAGGGGCCCAGGCTCATGTCTGCAATACCCTTTAATCTCCCTAAGTGGTCTTCCTCTCCTTACTCCCCTGACTGTTGTTTCTCCCTCAGGACTGGGTGCCAACATGACTCCAGCAAGTCCTCTCTGACCCGTAAGCAGAGCTGGGCACCCTCCTCAGAGCCCAAACCATTGCTCTTCCCCATAAGGCTACTGCTGTGCTCATCAAGGAGCATACTGGATGCGATCTGCTGCCCCTAGGCCGTGAATCTGGGACAGCAGGGACATTGGCCTGGCACAGTGCCTGGATCAGATGGGATACATATTTTTAATACGTGTTTGCTGATAAATAAGTAGACCTTTAAAATTTCAACCAACTAAATAATTGTGTGGAAAGGAGTAATTTCTGGGGATGCTCATGCTGTTGTGACATGTCCGGATTTATAAATCAGGTCTTGTACAGGGACTGATCGAACTGTGACATATGTTTAATTCCCTGGAGCCCTGAAACTAGAACTCCTGAGGGTGGGTCTTGGGGAATCAGAATTTTTTTAAAAGCTCCCCAGGCAATTCTGATGTGCAGCTTGGATTGAGTAGCACAGGTCAGGGAAGCTGTGATTGAAAGAACCATGGGCAACACACCTTAGTAAAATAAAGACTTCTATGACGGAGATAATCCCCTTATTTATCCATTGTGTAACTCCAGATATTTAAGAATCTCCTGACACGGAAACAATATCCTTCATTACTGAAAACTCTGAGTGTCAGTCCCTTTCGAAACCAGTCTCTCCTGATTAAAAATCACAAGAGCCTTTTACAGCTTGGGTACAACTGATGCTTAAAAAGAGGGGAACAGACGAGAAGGGAAACTTTCTTTACCTTTCCCTTCTTCTCAGGGGAGGTGGCGCCAAGGGCCCAAACTGCCTTTGAGATAGAAAAAGAAAACCACCCTGAGCAGAACGCCTGCCTGTGGACACATCCAGAGGTGACCTGAACCTTCCTTCGGGGGTGGCTGAGCTTTTCTGTCCACATCACGCCAAGGGACCATCGTATCGACAGATTCTGTCCTCCCTTGACTCGATCAAACCCTTTTCTATGAAATAAATACACCCCAGAAGTAAATGCCAGGTACTAGACATGCCAACGAGGCTGAAGAAAAACAGCATTTACAGAATCTAAAAATGACCAAAGAAATTTCCACACTAAAATAACTTATGCAAAGGATTTTAGTATTCCAATGTTTGGAGACTCTCTAAGCTGCCAAAAAGCCCTTTTTAAATTCTGAAAAGCTCTTTATCATTTGCTCCAAGAGGGGGCAGGCCTTGGAAATGCCCAGGCTCATGATCATTCCTGAAATGTACAAGTAGTAACAGTAGCAATTTATACCATTTACTGAGCACGTGCCATGCATTTGGTGAGAGTGAGTTGGGAGCAGGCAATGGTGGCCACCCACAGCGGGTCCATTACTTAATCTCCTAGGTTTCCTCACTTGGACATGAGGATATAAATAGTTACACTTTACAGAGGTGTCGGGAGAATTACTGAGATGATCCACACAGAGTGTTTAACGTAGTACCTGGCATATGGTAGGCACTCATGAAATGTTAATTGGCTCACCCTAGTCTCCTCAGTCTTAAGAAAGACATTACAAAATATATTGCATCCCTTTTCTAGAAAGTGGAATCTAGTCCAAGAAAGAGGAAATGACTTGCTCGAGGCCCCAGACTGGATATATGGAGGAGCCAGGACTCGAACCTGAGCCTTGAACCAGCCTCCACTGTCAGTGTGCCCATTACTCTGCTCTCAGACTAAGTCACACCTTCCTAATGATGGCTTCACTGGTGCCTGGTGTTCACAGCAGCTTTAAATGGTTTCAGTTTCATTGACTTCACTAATTAATTGACTTACTGGATTGAACAAATACTCTTTGATAATCTTGTTAAATGTAAGGTCTTTCTTGGATGTAGTGGTTAAATTTCAGAAGGAGGCGTGTTGGACCTACGCATCATACAGTGAGGGACACCTGGTATTCTCAGGTGTTCTATGGCAACCCTGAGCTTGGCCAAAAACCAGATCATTATCTTTTGAAATTTTGTCTAGTCTACCTGCTTGTCTTTGTACATAAAGTTTTACTGGAACACAGACGTGCCCGTTTGCTAATGTATTACTGTCTGTGACTGCTTTTGTACCACCATAGCAGAGCTGAGTAGTTGCAACAGACATAGTATGCCCTGTGGAGCCTAAAATTTTACTTTCTGACCATTTACAGAAAAAGTTTGCTAACCCCTCCCTGGTCTAGCAAGCACATCACGGCAAAGGAACTTGACTGCACTTCACAGACAGTCAGAGTAGGCTCTCTGGAATAACCATCCCCTTACGGGTTTGCACGTGGACGCCAGTGCCTTCTGCACAGTGGGAAGTGTGATCTGAACCAGGGCCTCTTGAAATATCCTCTTCCGGGTGGTGCTGCTGTCATAGTCATATTGCTGTCAACACAGAGATAGAAACATGTGCTAAATAGCAACACTGCAATCTGTCCACTTCTGCTTAAACTAAAGCTCAGGCACTCACTCCATTTCCCTCTCCTAACTACTGAGGTCCCTCCTGGTGTGCCCAAGGTCTCACGGATCTTTTAATGCAGTTAGGCAGATGTTACATCTCACAATAACTCATCCTACCCCCTCAACCCCCAACACACACAGAGATATAGAAACTGAGGCAAGATCTGAACAGCAACTTTTGAGTCGTGTAGAACCGGGAGGTGGTTGTGTACTTCCTCACCCCTGTCCTGCGTGTGCCCACAGGAGGCATGATCACTTACTTCAGTCACTCTACTCACTGAAAGTAGGATTAGTGGGTTGTAATGATTTCCACAAGAGAAGTGAGAGCCTGGCTCCTGGCTCCCTCAACACATGGCATGTTTACCAAAGAAGTTTAATATCTAGAACAAGAAAGATGATGCTTCCCTCTGTTCTGCATGGAGCACCCAAACCTAGAGACTGGAGTTTGGTTTTAGGTGTCACTTTAAGGGGATCTCAGATAAACTGGGGCACATTTATAGGCATGTGAGCAGAATGGTCAGGCCAAATAAAGCATGATTAAAGAGATGAAGCATTTATAAAGGAGACAGTACCATGAGGCAGAATTATAGCTCTTTTCAAACTACCGAAGGAAGTTGAAAATGTGGAAGAAGGATATGAACAAAGAGGGTAGAACTAGAATTACCCAAGGTGAGAACTTGGGCTTAACATTAGAAAGCATATTCTTGCAGCTGAAAGAGTCCAGAGAAGAAATGGACTGTCCCGAGAGGTATAAAGTGTCCTGACGCTGGAGGTGATATGGGCATTCATACTCTCTTTTCTTTCTCAATGGCAAGTTCCATATTATTGCTGTTACCATGTTAAATACTACTTTTAAATACAATGGTTTTGTTGCTAGAGTTTTCTCCTGTTTGTAAGACATCAAGTCTGAAATTCAGGGACCACCTCCTAGGCTCTGTGGAACTTTCATCTTCTGCTCCAAAGCGCTGGTAGGGGAAGTAGGAGGTTAAAAAATGAGTGGATTAGGTTTTAGGATAGTTTTAGCTCTAGGCTCAGCACTGACAGCCTGTTGAGCTTATGTAAATTATGTTAGCTCTTAATTTACTCATCACTGCAAAGGGGACATATTCCAATTATCTCATTATCTCACAGGCTTTTCATGAGTATCAAATGAAAAAGGATAAGTTTCAAAATAAGCTTTAGAAATATACCATATATGTACAAGCTTCTATTATTAAAACCACTTTGATATGTACTTAAGTCTTAAGCACATTAAAAAAATCAAAACAATTTCATATGGCAGGTGTCTTTTGCTTCAAGTATTGTTTCCTTTGCCATGAGATTTAAATTTTTCTAAAGAATGTTGGCCAATCTATATGAATTTTACTATAATGTAAATAAACTCTTTGAAGAAAGAGGTTGTGCCTTGTCTATTTTTACATTCCATACAATACCTAACACAGTGCTTGGCTTATAGTGGGCTGCAAATTAACGAGTCCAATTGCTGTGAAAGCAAGCTGGTGGACCATGTTAAGGACCTGTGGTCCCTCAAGCAGCCACTAGGTGGCAGAACAGGCCTGAAAGTCGTGCTGGGGGACAAGCGGCTCCCCCGGGGCGGGGAGATGAAGACAAGGTGAAAGAAGAGAGAGTGACTGACTTGGTATTTTCCACCTAAGAGAAGAAACGGGGTCACATTCTTGTCTCATGCATGCCACAAACGAGGAAACGGTTTTACCTTTAAGACTCGGAGCTTCACCTTCTCAATGGCCACTGCGGTTTTGGAGGCCTCTCCTTGGAGATGAGGCGACAGCAACTGCTCCAAAGTGAACACCGCGTTCTCCATCAGCTAGACACCAACATGACACAGAAACAGCCCCGTCAGGGCCCGGACGGAAGGGCGGCCATCGGGGACGAGGCACCTCGGGCGCCCCTCTGCAGGTGGCCCAGGGCAAGAGGCCCTCATCCCCACAGGGGGGCCCCCTATTGTTTTGTTCTGCGGATTGTGAAATAAATAGGCACGTGGCCACAGTGGGCTCAGTAAGAGGCACGGAGAGACACACGGACGCACGCGTGTATGTGTGAATGCGCATTTTCTTTTCTCTTTCTGCTCTAACTGGAAAGGACACCATCACCTTCCACGGTCGTCCCACAGCCAGGGCTGGACAAGACGAGGTGAGCCTTCCCCAGCGACTCTGGCTGCTTTAGTCCTTCCTCTCCACTTTCAGGGGGATGTAAACCACCTTCATCTACCACTTCTCTTCCTTTCTCTGCCAGGCGGCAAGGGAGGCGGGGGCGGGCTCCGTGGAGGCGGTGGCTGACATGCTCCCCGGGTCAGGAAACGGAAGTAGCTCAGATTTCTTACTCTCTGCATTGCCTGGGGTCAGTTTCACCACGGTTCAGTATTTCAAAGGGGCATCTCTTAACCTGTTGCCCGGTTTTCCCCCTCGTCTGTGTTTAAATCTCACATCTCAGAAGTTAGCTAATGAGATGACATCACTTAAAACTGCCCATAACTTTGGAGAAAAAAAATGTTCCTTTCTTCCCCAGGCATCCCGCAGGTTGGTCTCTCACTGCCTGCTCACCCAACGCCTGAGTGAACCTAGCTAAGAATCTGTCCCCCAGGCAGCTCCCTGAGGTGGATCTGGCAGTGTCCAGCCCCACAGAAGGGTTCCCCGGAATATCTGTGAAAGAGAACCATGCCCTTTTGGCTTCAATGACTACATTCATCTTCATCTGGAAAGCACTATTAATATGAGAAGAGACTGTACTTTTCATCCCTGTTCCAAAAGAAAAGTTGTTTTGGGGGAAAAAAAGGGAACCTATCAAGCAGACTCAAGACATCCAAATAGGAAGGTGTGATTGATTTACTCTTAACTAGGTTAGGGAATTAATGAAGCCCAGTGATTCCCATCCTGGCTGCATATTAGAAGCAGTGGGAATGGGAATGGGGAAGTTTTTTTTAATGACCGAAAAAAAAAATCATAGTCACTGGAAATGGAGTCTAGACATCAGTATTTCTTAAAAGCTCCCCAGATGATTCTAGTGTGCAGTCAAGGTTAAAAGCACTGATTTGACCCATATGGTAATTATCAGTGAATGCTACTCTATTTCTCTGAGATATTTCTTCTCTGTGATGGTCATGGAAGAAGGACAAAGCCAGCTGGAAGGACAAAACCTGTCCTCGGCTCCGTGTGACAGCTGAGGAAACAGGTCCCGCTTCCCTGAGTGGCACGCACACCAGCCTCGTGAGCCAGCACTTGCTTCTCTGCTCTCTCCGTCCTCACCCACCGTGACGCCCCCGCGGCTCCCACCTCTTGCATGTCGTTCTGTGTCCTCTGAACCACAAGATCGACGTGGGGGAACCTGAAGCGGCTCTTGAGGTCCTGCAAGCGTTCCTGAAGCAGGTTGACTTTAACGTAACAAGGCTCCATCTTCACAGAATCCAGTGGCAGATTCATAAGCTGGTCTAGATGCTGCGTTTTGGTGAAGAGAAAAATGAAATGCATTAAATACTCATACTCAGGAGCACTACTACATACATGTTTATCACACAAATTTTAAACAATCCAGTGTATGTTATTAGAGTGAATCACTTCTTGGTTCAGTACATCTGTGACATCTACAACTGTTGTATTTCCCTCCTTCCGTAGGTCTCTGGGGGCAGACTGGTAGAACAAACTGGATCACAGGAGCATGCATTTAGGGGCATTCAGTCTTTTTAAGCTCTTGATGGACTCCACACTTCCACTTCCAAAGCTCAGGAACTAGGCAAGCAGGCTCTTGGGCACAGGGAATTGCTGCTGGGTCCATGAACCTCCAAAGCCTTCTTGAATAAGTGGCACCCTCTTAGACACCTGAGGGGATTCAGGATGTTCCTGGACTCCCCACAGTTCTCTGGGGCTCTGCCCATGTCCATGGGCTTCCCTCTCTGGGGTTCTCTGTGGTGCTGGTGGGTGGGGAGGCGGGTGATAGGAAGAGGCCTGGCCTGGGAGAGGCATTCAGTGTTAAAAACTGGGGACCCCCTCCTCCAGTCTGCACAAGTGGTAACTTGACTGATGAGGCCAGGGAGCTTCCAGCAAGAGGACAGAGACAGACCTTGTCTGCTAAAGGCCTGAAGTATTAGCAGCATACTCTTACACTGTATTATTGCCAACAGAACACATTCTATTTTCCAAGCTTATTTAAAAATAAGTTTTAAAATTCAATGTTGGACATCTGGAATAGACAGGAGAATTTGGTGGCAAAAACAAAGATAGAAAGGTACGTTCTGAAATGGATGCCTGACGGAGAATTGGGGATCAACATAGGGTGAGTGTGATTAATCTAGTGTGCACTGTTGGACTTTCAAGTCACAGAAATGAAAAATCTAGATTCCTCGGTTTCTCTAAATAGGAATTTTTAAAGGGACCATTCCCAAGCTTGTAAAGAGAAAAACATTACTCATGATGAGGATTTATGAAGCCCTCCACTGAAGTGGAACTAATGGTCACAAGCATTCCCTCAAACCTGCCCCTCATCACACAATCTGTAATGTGTCTGTTTTAAAGGAATAACAATTAAGCAGAGAGGGGAGGTAAAATGGGTTACCACTTTGTGCCTATCAGATTGGCAAACATGTAAACAATTGATAATACATATAGCTGATGGGAATAGGGGGAAAACAGGACTCTGCCATACACAATGGGTAGAAATGAAGAATTTAAATCCTCTTTTTGGAATGCACATGGCAACATCTGTTGACAGGAGAAATAAGCCTACCTTTCCACCTAGCAATCCCTGTCCTAGTAATGTATCCCATATAAATGAGGACATCAAAGTATATGAATATATGTAACAACAAGGTTATTTACTGCAGCTTTGCTCATGGTGCCAGAAACATCTGGATTGTTGAATAAATCATGGTGTATCTCTACATGAAATGTTACGCAGCCATTATAGAGAAGGATTTAGAGCTAGAACAGTTAACTTAGAAACAGCTTCATGAGATATTTTAAAATGCAAACACTGATGAGCATAGTAGCATATATAACATAATCCCGTTTTTTCTAAGAGCAAACAATCTAAAAATAACCTATAAATGGACGTGTTTTATATGCTCTCTCAGCAGGAAGAAAAGTGCAGAATGGCATATGTCAAGTTGGTAACACTAGTTAACAACAGGAGGAGTGGGTGGCTTTGGGGGGAGGAGGGAAAGTAAAAGCAAGTTAAAAGGAAAACTGAAATAAGAGGCCCCCAAATGTATATGAAATGATCTTGTTTATGTACAATCATGTGCATGTACATTATATGCATAAACAAATCAGAAAAGGAACGAGGAAGGGTCTTATCCACTGACTTGCAGGGATGCCCTTGATGATATGTCAAGAGTAAAACCAAGGTGCCAGGTTATGTCTGTCAGTCATTCTCAAACTTCAGGGGCATCAACCCTTCTGGTGGTTCTGTTAAAACTGCGGGGCCAGAGCCCCGGAGCTTCTGATTCAGTAGGTCATTAGCGGGAACCTGAAAACTTGCTTTTTTTTAACAGCCTGGTGATGATGATGATGCTGGTGGTTCAGAAGCAATACTTTGAGAAACACTGGTTTTTATTATGAGTCTATATTTTTAGAAACCAGTCAAACAACAAACAAGACTTACAGAAATGAGCATACATGCTCATATGTTTGTATGAACAAGGAAAATTATGTGAAAACACATCCCGGGCTATTTATGTTAGTTAATTCAGGGAGTTGGGAGTGGAGGCGGCCTAGGAGCTGGGTGTGGACTAGGATTAGGTGCACATGGGTGAATGGTTTTGCCTTTATATATGTATTTGAACACACTGCTTCACTTGTACAAGCATGTTATTATTTTGACAACTTGGAAACCATTAGTAATAGAAATCAGGTGGATAGATAAATGGACAGATGAAGCCTAGATGGGCAGACGGAAGGGCAGACCAGTGGGAGGAAGGAAGCAAGGGAAGAATGGCTGAGTGCCCACAGGCTCAGGGAAAGGCAGCCCCAGGCGCCTGTTCACATTCACCTCCCCTGCGTCAGATCCTACCTCCTTGAGCCGTGCACTGTCTTTGGTGGTCTGGAAGTTCTGGCTGAGTTCATCCACTTCTTTTTCAAAGAGTGAGCGTACTTCACTGAATCCCGAGCTCACAGGTCCCATGAGCTCCTCCAGAATGGACGCCAAGAACGGTTGCACATTCTCCGCACAGTTGCTCTCTGCTGGCTGCATCACCATCGCTGAGGTAGGAAAGAGCCAGAAAACCATGACTTGCGGCAAAGTTGGGTTCCAAGGCACTGGAGCCACAGCCAGGGCAAGCTCAAATGGGCAAGACAGACCAGCACGGTGAACCCTGCACCAGCAGCCACCAGAATGGGGAACTACTAGCTGCTTTCAGAAGCCCAGCAAGCAGAATCTGTCCTCTACCCAAGCTTTCCTCTGCCCTGGGATGAAGTGCATTTTTCTGCTTGGTCCCTATGAACATGGAATTCCTAACACAAAAAAAGAAAATGCCAGTGACCCACCTCTTTACCATCAATCATCATCATTTTAGAAGCACAATTTGTCTTCTAAAAACACAATGTATTGGTTTTGTTATTAAGGTAAACTTGATATACATTAGTTTCAGGTGTACAACATATACAAAAATGGAATATAACAATTTATTGAGTTTTATTCATTTCCCTAAGAACATGCAGCGACGAAATGTAGAGTACAGGAAATCCTAAAAAGGGATGTGAAAAATGTAACCATACTCCCACTTCCCAGAGGCAAATAGTGCCCTTTGGTTTAGAAGAGGAGGGCACAGGAGGGAGGCTGACTCAGCAAGCCTGGACTGCACCTGGAAAGCTCTATTTTTTAACGTGCATTATTCTCATGCACTCCAGAGATTCTCATGATGCGCCACGTTTGGAAGCAGCCACCCAGGGAGGGAAGCCCGAGAGCGGAACCCGAGCTCCTTCCATGGACTGGAAAGCTAGCTTCATGGAGCGAGGTGAGCCACATAGCCTTGACGTATAACTGAGAAGAGACCTTCAAAGTCAGCTGGGTGCCCAGTTTCTCCATTTCACAAATGGAAAACTAGAGGCCTGCAGGTGTTAGATGGCTTGACCAAGATTGCACCCTAATGTGCAGATCCAGGACTACAGTTGAAATGTATTTCTTAAGTTTTTATTGGCAAATGTTGCTTACAGTGAAATGAACGGCCACATTATTATTCCAATTTGTAGAAATATTTCAGTTATGGAGGATCAAACCGCCTCTTATTCTGATAATCTGAGATGATCAATACTATTAATATTATGAATAATTCATAAATTATCTGGGATTAAAATATGAAACAGGTCATAGAATTACTAGGGGGAAAAAACCCTTTCAATTGTATGTTTCAGATACAAAACAATCTATGACTTCTAAACATGACTCATCTGATACCAAAATGCAGATTTGTTTGCCAGGAGAATAAAAACATTATTTATCGATTAACTGTAAGAGAAGAACTATTTGAAGAGCATTGAATTGAAGTTTCAGAGTAAGCGTGGACATGGGTATTATACAGTAAAGATTCAGCTGCCCGATTTCACCTGCTGGGTGGGGCGAGAGAGGCCCAGCGAAGGGGCCATGGAGGGGGCGGGCGGGTTCCCTTCTGCCTGACCCTCCTGATGCCTGTGTACCACCCTGTGCTCCAGCCCCCTCTCCGTGCCTGTATTCAATGCTCCTTTTACCTGTGCCTTCCGTCCTCCACCTTTGCCTGTGAACATCCCACTCCCCCCTGCAGGACCCAGTTCAAACCTCACCCACAGGGGACAGCCTAATGCCCTGGGCCCACCACACGGCTTCCTGAGCAGTGCTCTGCGGTGTTCCCTTATGGATGAGTAAATTTCACATCCCACGTGGGTCTCCTTGGCTACTTTGCAAGGCTGTGGAGATGCTGCTGTGAAGAACGCTGTGCTGTGACACATTAATTCATAAGCCACACGAAATTCAGGCCTCCGTGAGGGAGCAGGGGTGCAGAGTCAGTAAGAGTGAAAGTATAGGAATTAGAGGGGAAAGCGGGACTCTGCCACACTCTGGTTTTGGAGTCTGGGGTGAGTTACTTAATTTCTGCCTCAGTTTTCCTATCTGTAAAATGGAGATCATAAGAGTAATCACACCTTAGGGTTACAGTGAGGATTAAGTGTGTTTACCATGTCCAAACTGCTTAGAACCCTGTGACCCTCAGGAAGTGCTCAGTGACTGTCCCCTCTTACTGTGTCTGTTGGCATTATCACGTCTTCTAAGCCACTGACACTACAACGGGACTCTTGTAATGAGGAGCCCCACGCAATTTTTTGAAGTTGAAATGGTTCCTGGTTGGGAACCACTGTGCTCTCTGTTCCTGCCTCTCCTGTGGTATTTATTATAAACTTCCTTCTGTTTCCGTGTCTGTGACATGATTCTTGTCTTCTACTTGTAAAATGTTGTCTTCTTTGAATCCTCATAGTCCTTGTACTCAGCAGGAGCAGAAAAATGCTAATTACTGGATTAGTAACTGTGGATCGGAACTAAGGCGGTGGTTACTTTATCCTCCAGAGCTCATGGGAGGAAAAGGAAAGACTCCTAGTTAATACTCCCAAAGATATTTCTGAAATCCAAGCCCTTTCTCCATGGAGGCTGAAGTATACTTCGTTGTTTTGCAGCTGGAGGCTGGGTTAAAATGTGCTTTTGACACTCATTTTAAAGAGACCTGATCAAGACTTCCTTTCAAGGCCTCCTTTATTTTATTTTATTTATTTATTTATTTGTTTGTTTATTATTTATTTATTTATTTGGTCAAATATTTGTTTATTTATTCCTGGTTATTTATTTATTTACTTATTTTTCTTTTGGTGTCATTAATATACAATTACATGAGCAACACTGTGATGACTAAATTCCTCCCATCATCAAGTCCCCACCACACACCCCATTACAGTCACTGTCTGTCAGCGCAGTAAGAAGCTATGGAATCACTACTTGTCTTCTCCGTGCTGTACTGCCTTCCAAGTGCCCACCCCCCACGTTATGTGTGCTGATCATAATGCCCCTTTTCCCCCTTCTCCCTCCCTTTCCACCCATCCTCCCCAGTCCCTTTCCCTTTGGTAACTGTTAGTCCATTCTTGGGGTCTGTGAGTCTGCTGCTGTTTTGTTCCTTCAGTTTTTGCTTTGTTTTTATGCTCCACAGATGAGTGAAATCATTTGATACTTGTCTTTCTCCACCTGGCTTATTTCACTGAGCATAATACCCTCTAGCTCCATCCATGTTGTTGCAAATGGTAGGATTTGTTTTCTTCTTATGGCTGAATAATGCTCCATTGTGTATATGTATCACATCTTCTGCATCCATTCATCTACTGATGGACACTTAGGTTGCTTCCATTTCTTGGCTATTGTAAATAGTGCTGTGGTAAACATAGGGGTGCAGATGTCTTTTTGAGACTGGGCTCCTGCATTCTCAGGGTAAATTCCTAGGAGTGGAATTACTGGGTCAAATGATATTTCTCAAGGCCTCTTTTAGGAAATGAACACTAGCCCAGGGCAGAAACTTTTTCCTTCCTATGTGGGATATACTGGAGCCACAGAGATTCAGGTAAGACAGAGAGGACTGGTTTAGTGCAGGCCCTTAGAACGGTCAGAGTTAGGCCAGTTCAGCCCCAGATAATAGCAATGTGGGCACAGGAGTTGTGTGTTGGCAGTTTTAAGCTGTATAAGGTTCTTCAATATATGGTCCACTTTAGACCAGCCATGCTTGTGGAGCAGGAAGGGACATGGGTAACAGTGAACTCAAAACACTCTGAAACTGGTTTATATCTGGCTTTTGGAAGGAATCCTGTGAACAGACACCCGGATTGAGACACACACACTCCTTGCTCTAGGTGGGCCTCCTCCAGTCTCTTCTCAGCAGGGCCCATTAGAAAAGCCCTGAAGTCAGCTGGGCTGCATTACAAACAGGGTGTGAAGGGTAGAGGATACTGAGCCACAGTCCCCTGTGAGACTCTAGACTCTTGGAGAGGAACTGCTAAAGCTCCATGGCCTTGCTCGGAAAGCCCTGAGCAAATATTCTTTGAATGAGTGAATAATCTGAAGAGTGACAGCGTAGGAGGATTGCAGGCAAACAGCGGCACACCACAGAGGAGCTCGCAGAGAGGACCGCGCGTTTGTCCTCTGAAGTGACATTCAGTGCAGCATGTTTGTGGGGAGGGAGGAAAGTAGAACCACAGGATCTCATCCTGTCGGATTCCTTAAGAGGCCGTCTCACGCCTCTCCTGAGGAAACAGGCAGCCTTTTTTCTGCCGAGGGACAAATAGTGAGTATTTGTCACTTGGTCGTCCATAAAGGAAGAGGCACGGCTGTGTTCCAATAAAATGTTATTTACAAAAACAGGTGGCAGGCTGGATGTGGCCCAGGGGCCACAATTTGCCAACACCACTCTCATGGGCCTTCCTGATTTCCAAGGACACTGAGGCAGACAGAAGTCAAGCGGCCTCCCCAAGGACACATGACTGGCCCATGTTGGAGTTGGTACTAGAATCCAAACCTATCAACTCTGAGCCAAAAACTTCTTTTCTGTTAAAAGAAAATCCGTTTATTCATTCATCCAAATACTCACAGAGAGTCTGTATGTGCCAGGCATGGTAGTAGGCATGGGATATACTTGAGTGAACTAGGACAACATAGTCCTGCTCTTAGAGAGCTTACGGCAGAGAGGGGGATGGGGTAGAAGCCGTTACAATCCAGTGTCAGAAATGCTACAATGGCAGGGCGTGGGGGGCGGTGTGCAGGCAGCATCACAGTGCACATGCACAGCACCACCACCAGGCCCGTGGCATTTCCCCCACTTCGTGTTGCTGAAGTTTCCCTGGGAAGGTCCAGACCCTTATTAGCATTTCCAACTCCAATTACAACTCTTATCATCTTTTCCCAATTCCCTCAATTTAATACACCTCTGAAATCATGAATTCCAACTATATGGTAGAGCCTTAAATGTACAGCTTATTTAGTTAGTAAGAGCATGGATTATCGCCACTGACCTTTGATCTTCCCGATTAAAAAGTTCTTTGAGTTCACAATCTGGTCCATGTCTGAACGGATGGTTCCTTCCAGGCCCTTCATCAGATTTCTGCATTCCTCCTTCAGAGCACTGAATCCTTCTGCAACTTGATGCTGAACCAGGTTGTAGGCCTCCTCGAGGAGCTGTGACAGAGAACAGCACACAGATCGGGGCTTGGTCGTGTGTACGTGCCTGACAGAGTCAAGCAGGGGGACGAGGGTGAATCCCAGACCATCAAAGCATAAACAAAACTGCAAACACATTCTAACCTTTCTTTCAAAGTCTGAGCCTGTTTGGATTAGTCCTCATGTAAGTGAGACTGAGCAGACCTGAGGTAGGCAGTTCTCCACCCAGGGGAGGAATTATTTAACAAAAAAAAAACTGCTCTAAAAGAGAAGGGAAGGGAGCGCTCATTTGGCATAGCACAGTGGCAGAGCAAAGTTAGCACTTACACCAAGCCAGGCCCTCTTTCTGTCGTTCTTCTTCCCCTTCATTTTAGGCAGAAGGTCTGTCTGAAGGGTGGGCATCAGCTCCTCCATCACCAGGCTGCTCAGGATCTGCACGAGGAAGAGAGGAAGGAGCCAGTGAGTTGGTGATGGCATAGATCGAGCATCGGGCCACCTGGAGATGTCACGACGGGCTGTCCCTCTCCTGGCTACATAAGACTTTCTTGAGCTATATGAAATGACAGGCTAATGGTTTAATTCTGCTTCTGAGGCTAAAGAAATCTCAATAGAGATGCTACGAGCGGGTAAACATTCTTAAATTAAACATCCACAGGGAACAATAATGTCTACTGATGTTTTCCCACCGCAAAGGACAAATCCCTCCAATTCGAATTTCTCATATTCAAACTGGAACAGTCTAGTACATTTATGATAAGAGGAAAAACTTCAATTATGGATAAAGACATCCTTAGCAAAATTATGAAGGGGGTCAGGCTCGGCCTCAGTGGCTTAAATCCGGGTCTGTGTCTTCTGAGACCATCATTCCTCCTGCAGCTTCCTTCATATTTCAGTGTCATTAGGTTCTTTGTGCCTATTGTCTCCTGAACCCCACATCTATTCTCTCAAAAATTAAGGAAAATAAGGGAAGTAACAAATACTTTGAACAACTAGACACTTGTGGATAATATGGATGAGGGGGAGGTTCTAAAATTTTCAGTATTTTTTTAAAAACTTTGTTCCCAAATCACTCCCAAAATTTTGCTTGGCTCCACGAGAGTGTTTCTTTTGAATCTGAGCCGTGTTCTACATGTCCGAGTATTACAGAGCTCCATGTAATACCGGCCCCTCCTTCTTTGGACCCCACTCACCCCACCCCCAAGTTGGAACAGCTTTTACCATGAGTCTTTTGGGGCTCACAGCTCAATATTCAGTATCAGGCTGTAGACCAAGATTTATAAAGAGGAAGCGCAATTATGGGAATGGAGGCAGGCAGAAAAGTAGAGAATCATTTGACATCTGTTCTATGAATTTAAAATAGATTTTGTCCAGAGTAATTGACCTCCTCATAAAAATTCAAATTAAGCTTTGGGAATTAAGGAAGATTTTCTTGGAGGTTAGTGCTCAGCTGCATGCTAGTGGAAACACTCAGGAGCTCACTAGGTTCTGCCCTTCACCAGGGCTCTGCTGGGGCAGCACGTGACCATTGAGCTGAGCTGAGCAGGGACACTGCCAGCTCCCAGCCCCGCTGTGCTTCTGGGATCCTGAGGGGGAAGGCTGCTCGGGTCGGCGCAGCCAGTGGGTCTCCCGTCGTCTGCAGCGTGGAACCTCCTGGTGTGACAAAACTTACAATGGGGATAGGGTTTCCATCAGTCCTGCTAATTCAATGGTGCGGAAGTTTGTACCTTTCTTAACCATTCTCCGAGGGCAGTCAAAAGGTGAACCAGCATTTTTGAGGAGAATATGAGGAACTTGGTCTTTGTGATCCCATGGAAATCAGCTGGTCCAACAATTAGACTCAAGTAGGTAATTGAAAATTCATGGACCGTCCCCATCCTGCTCAGTGGAGCAAGTTCTTGTTTGCAACACATCTGCCCAAGAGTGATGTAAGTGTGGCATGGACAGGGTGAGCTTAGAGCATGAGGAGGTTGAAGCCAGAACTTAAAATCAACAGGAAATACTATCTTAGTTGAAAAGTGTTAAATTCAAGAATCATAGACATTGCTCTAATTCATCTTTTTTGCAGGAATTAGTTTGAATAGGAGCGTTGAGTGTGAAAGGGGTTTGAAAAGATGAAAATGTTACAAAGGCCAAAGAAAATGAATGTTCCCCTTGGGTGGACTTATACTTTTCTTCTAGTCTTTCCCATATAATGTTCCAAGAGATTTGGTTCTACTTTATAACTTAGGGAATTGAAAAGGAATTATGTCTGGAAAAAAAAGGAGGGGGACAGAAATGGGCTGCAAGGGAAGGGGGCTCAGAGAAGAGCCACAGGGCAGGCAGAGCCTCTGGGTGCTGAGGCCCAGCTGTGTCTCATCCCAACACTCTGTCACCCTCCTCTAACCCTCAGCCCCACCCTGCCCTGACCTTGTGCTGCCCCATACCTGCCCAGGGCCCCATCTGGGCTTCCCTAACTTGACCAGCTCTCCATAAGCAGCGCCCAAAGCCTGAGGGCCATTCTAGGGAAAGTAGCTAGTCTAATATATAAATCAGACTTCTGAAAGCATTCTCCAAACTTCTCTCCTCAGCACAGGATCCACTGAGTTTTAGCATAAGGGACCTGAAAAATAATCACTTCTGAATTTGAAAAGGATGTGTGTTCGTGTGTAAATTTAACTGCTGGGATGTGGACATTTTTAAATTCCATTGCACATATCAGAAACCAAACATACCATTAGGGTGATCAAAATCAGCAAACCCAGGCTCATTCCCTGAGGACCACACCACACATTACCTTCCAGGCGCTGAAGCTGTGAGGAAGGCTTGAGGTCCAGAGAGATGGCCTCCTTCTTGAGGCTGGTCTTAAGGGTCTAACCAGGCTGTGGCCTCATGCCCTTTGTCTTACTGAGTTACTGTGGGTCAAAGAATCCATTTGAAGTGGCCACATTCAAGGTCACTGAACAAAAAATAACTTTGGAACATAGAGACAAGGCCTAAAATGTGGATAGTTTTTTGTCTTGAAACCACTCTGTTCTGTGGGAACTATGAACTGCTTTCTTGGCCCATAGGGTTAATTCAAAGACAAATAATCAATATACCAAATAATTGTAAGATTTTACATTTTGCAAAATGCTTTCTTTTGCAACCTCATTTATACATTTTTATTGACATTTTTACTCATGTTTTTATCAATATATAAATATTTTCTTTCACCTTAATAGTCCACCAGGCAAGTCATTCTAAGGTATTTGCTTTGCGTGGACAGTTGCCTAAAATATCCATCGCCATGAGGTCGTGCCATTCTTGCTGTGTGAGTCATTACTATGAAGATAATAATGGAATAATGCTGAAAATCTTCTAACTATAGGCCCCGAGGGTAGAGTGGGTTAGGACAATGTTATGATTAAGTTCTTAGCAGACATGAAAAAAATGTAAATCAACCCAGTGCTCTAATCAAAAGATGTCATATTCTCAAGCCCAGTTATCCCATGCCATTTTAATGACTTGGTAGCTTCTCTCCAGCCCTGACCTCTGTTCCTGTGAGTCTAGGGAGGTAGTGCTTCAGCCCCGTGTATAAGAGGCCACAGTAGAGATCACCCTCACTGACTCCTGCACAGGAGAGTTTGGGGAGCCTTTTCCTTTTGCCGGCTTCGCCAAAGTGAGCCTGACATGACTCAAAATAAGCCCTTCTGTCACAGACTGCCTTTGTGACTTCCAACTTCCCCGAACAACCTCTTCTCACCCAGAGGGTGCTGCGCAAATAATCCTGAAATGCTTTTCATCACACGTTTTACGAGTCTGTGATTTCACCAAGGCTACTCACATTCCTAGGGGAGCAAAACATCTCACTGGGTCGCTTGATGACTCCACGGTTTTTACTGATCCCTTCCTTGGTTCTTTATTTTGAGGTATCAGGTTTTCCCACTTATGGTATTTCTCATCCTGCCCAGTTAGCGCCCTCCTGCTACTGTTGCGTCCAGTGCTTCCTGATGCCTGTGTATGCGCAGAACCACGTCTGCACTCACACACACAACTCTAATGCTGCCTTGTTCTCTGGATGTTGGTAGGTATGTCTTGCCTCACCACGATGGCAAAGGATGAGTCAGTTAGTTCTCTTGTACCTTACAGCACCTCACAGGTGTCAGCCCAAAGCAAAAAGCAAAACATCAACAGAAGAAAACAAACTCAATACTCAAGCCCCCAAAAATATATGCTATGTACCTGCTTTCAAGGGTATCGTGAAGGAAGGTGAGTCGACAGGAGATTTCAAATGAAAGAAAGAATTAAGCAAGCAGCATAGTTACATGGAAGGAGCTAAATAAATGTTTAACTTGGTGTGGTCCTGTGGTTGGTGTTGATCTTTCACTGGACCAAGGGTCCCAGGCCATCACTTCCCTTGCCATTTGTCACTTAGCATGTTACTCTGCAACTGTCAGCTCCACAGGACAGCCACTATCCTGTCTTGCCTGTCTGTGGATGGCCAGCACCCAGCGGAGTGCCTGGCATATAGTGGCTCCATAAATAATTGTTCAGTGAGTAAAACTGGGCAGGCCACTTCACTGCTATTTGCCTACCTCAGTCTTCTCATTTACAGAATGGAAATAACACTCACAGCTCCATGCACTTGAGTGTGCTAAAATGCCCACACGAAACTGGGATTTGAATGTTAAAAAGTGTCACACAGAGGCATTTTAATACTGGTATATCTACTAAATATATGTGTTTCTATGACAGGCCCATCAGCGTGAAATGCTTCAGCTGCCCCTTCTGCTTTCATTTTTCTTTTTGGCATAAGTACAGTTAGTTCTTAGTCCTCTATAAATGGATGCACTTCCCCAAAATATCAGAAACCAAGAATTGGTTAAAGTTCCGGAATAATTCTCAGGCTGGGAAATAAATGAGTTTAGAATCCACCAAAAAAATAGCTTCAGAGTCATATGATGGAGCAACAAAGAAGAGCCCCCTCATCATGAGAAAATGTCTTTGGCTCTCGATGTTTAATGGCCATGTAAAATCAAGGCACCATCTGGCATCTTCCAAATATTCTTTCCTAATAACAAATCTCACTGGCCCCCAGAAGAGGCACTCTGGGAGATGAGGGGAAATAGAAGAATAGCTTTCTTGGACCCTGTGTGCCTCTAATTAAATAATGCCCATATCCAGTCTCCTCTTCCTGGCTGAATCAGCTGTGTGATTGGTGTCCTCATGGAGATGGGGGTCACATCATGAGACACCGTTTCCTTGGAGATTTGCAACAATGCCCCTGGTACCAAGCCAACCGAGGTACTTAGCCCATGACTGGCATTTAGTGAAGGTCATGGGAAATTACACTGGATCTCAGAGGATAAACAAAACAAAACAAAACAGAAAATGTAAATGAAATGCATAGAAAACAGTCCTTTTAAAAATTGTTTCCTTCAATTACTTCATTTATGAATCACTCAATAGATAAAGAAAACTATGTGCCAAACACTTTTCTAACAATACAGGATTCAGTTCTCAAACTCTGCAAGGCAAATCTCGTTGTTCCTATTTTTATTTTTATTTTTAAGAGGAGTAACCTGAGACTAAAAGAGGTTAATTTGGTAAGATTCAATCCAAGTCTGCTGACCTCAAGCCCCACCACACACTTTGCACTGGGCCACACTGCCCACATTTGTTTCTAGTCTAGAAGCATGAGGTCATTTGAAAAAATAACACTTTTATAGAAGACAGTGGAAGCAATCCTTGCTATTGCAGTTGCCGTGGTCTCAGCCACTCTCCCTAGTGCCCTGTCTGGAGGTCTTGGAGGGGGTGCCCAATAGCTTAAATGCTTCCGGACAATGAGAGCAAGGGCCTTTGGAACATCTTCCATTCTTGCAACATTTTTTGTTTGACTTTTCATTATGACCTTGACCTCCTACCTCCCAGCAGAGAAAAAGATCCAAAATTCTGAGCCCCATGTTACCTGGATTTCATCCCCAGTGAGCATTTCCCAAGAGCCATAGTGTCCCTTCTCCTGTCGGAAGAACTGCACAGCATCTAAAAAGGCTTGGGCTTCAAACGCTGTCTGCTTCATATAATCTAGAAGAAAGAGGCAAGGACACTTAGCAAAGAAAAATACCTTATTTTACATTTTCCCATAGTTCTTCAAGGGTAGTTCTTCAGAGACCCCATCCAATATTACAAGGATAGAATTATGAGATACAGAAAAATTAAGCAAGTACTGAATTCAAGTTTCATTTCATTGCTTGCTCACCATAGTAGCTTATTAATTCTATCAGTTACTGGGCATACTGGTTAGGACTAGAAAAAGATCTACCCCCATCTCTGTCTCTTGTATATGCTTCCTTTGGGCCCCAAGGCACCTACTGACTTCATGCTACTAACTGTAACACTGAGGCAGACCATTTCTTAACTCTGCCATGTCAGTCCATCCAAAGCATCCCCTCCCAGTCTCTTGAACAAAACTCTAGTTTCTTTGAGACCTCTGTCAACTTTCTGTCAAACGACATCAATAAATATGCTGATTTATGCAAATGAACAATGATAATCACTAGAGGTAATATCAAATGGTAGTATTTTCAGTGTCGTTGAGTAAGCAGGGGCTGAATGGCCTTCCCAGAATTCTACACATCACATCATGCCTTTAAATGTCTTCATTTCTGATATGGACAGAATATTTGCGTCCCCCAAAATTTGTATGTTGAAACCTTAATCCCCAGAGTGTTGCTATCTGGAGATGGAGCCCCTGGTAGGTAGTGATGTCAAGAAGGCAGAGCCCTCATGATGGGATTAGTGCCTTTATAAGAAGAGACACAGGACTCACTCTCTGCCCCCTCTCTCTCACCAGATACCAGATCTGCCAGGGCCTTGATCTTAGGACTTGCAACACTATGATAATTTTTCCTATAGGAGCCCAAACTAACCTAGACAAGTTTCAACATATAAAACTAGTTCTTGGAGTATACAATGATAACAGGATTATAGAAATGATAGCACAGAAATGAATTTTAGAAAGAACCTAATCTAATAACAAAGAAATCAAATCTTAGAAAGGGGAAAGTGGACAAAGTGAAGTGATTGAAAACCACCTGCTTCCCACCCCCCATTAGGACACAAAGTTCTCTTGCCAATAGCATATGATCTCCATTTGTAGGGCAGTATTAGATTGGTTAGTTGAAGGCAGGGGATCACTGGGGGCGGGAGGGGGGCCTTCAAGCTTTAGACAGCAAGACCGCTCAGGAAAGGACTGAATGACTGACTGGGGGACTGAGCAGAATGAAAAGAGGATCAATCTGCTCTGCAAGGTGACCATCAATTAATAGGTTGTAGGCAACTCTTATGATATTATCTTGGGCACTTGGAAAAGAGAAAATACAGTTCAAGGCATATGAGAATTCAAGCAAAATTCTTCACAGTGAAGGTATCATGAAGCCTGGAAGTTACATCTTCAAAAATGTAACACAGTAACTGACATTTCTGGTACCAACATAGAGATTTGGTCAAAATCTAAATCAGCGAAAGGGCTTGTCCCAAGAATCAACTTTTTAAATTGAAGTATTTTTTTCCTCGTTATTTTTTTCTGGTTTGGCAATTGATTTGGGGTTTAATCTTAGAAGTTTGGAAACAAAACTAAAGTCTTAGCATAAAACTGACAGCAAGGGGCTGTGATAAAGGGCTCAGTACACTGGGAGGAACTTTACCAACTGAGATGGAAACTATAATTACTACATTGAGATTTGAGATGGACTCATGTGCTCTTACTTTTTACAGCTGTTTTCACTTCCAGCCTGAAGAAACAAAGAGAGATGGAAGAAAATGTGGTACTTGGATGAAGTTAGTATTGCCAGACCCACGAGCCTGGGAATGAAGTTTTAAATCCTTCGTGTCCTTACAGAAAGCATAAATTTACTTATTTCTTCCCTGCTGACCTCAGTAACTAGAGGAGGTGTTTGAAATCCTGCCCATTCCTTCTATATCTTTATCGGAGCAAACCATGACACTCCCACTGATGGCTGCATTTTCAAAGATCTTTGGAAAAACTAAAGAAATGGGATTCGGAGACGATGATGTGGGTGTCAGAGAGGAATCAAAGAGCAATAGAAGGGCTAACATGTAGTAGTGGCAAAGGATGAGGCACCTTTACAGGCAGAAAAGTATTAGTAATCAAATGGACCATAGAGGAAATTATAGTCATTGGGCATCTGCAGTGAAGCCTAAGAGAATGAGAACGGGATGGATCTGAGTTCTCAACTCTTCACTATTAAGACAGATTTAAACTGGATTTTAACTACTCCTTTTCCATAGAGAAAAAGGATCTAATCTACTGATACATCATTAGACTTTCAGTATGTCAACTGATTAAGTAAATTAATTTATATAAAACTTTCACAACAGTATCTGCCACACAGTAAGTTGCTTTATGGATATTGTTTATGATTATAAGCAAAGCACCACAGTAACTGCCAGATCCTTAAGGAAATAAAGAACAATGTTTGCTTTGTAAAAGAAGAGCTATATTATTTTTTTATTAAGGTATCATTGACATGCAATCTTGTGAAGGTTTCACATGGACAACATTGTGGTTACAACATTCACTCATATTATCAAGTCCCCTCACCCCCATCCCATTGCAGTCACTGTCCATCGGCGTAGTAAGATGCTATAGAGTCACTACTTGTCTTCTCTGTGCTATACTGCCCTCCCGTGACCCACCTACATTATGTGTACTAATCATAATGCCCCTTAATCCCCTTGTCCCTCCCTCCCCACCCACCCTCCCGCACCCCTCCCCTTTGGTAACGGCTAGTCCCTTCTTGGAGTCTGTGACTCTGCTGCTATTTTGTTCCTTCAGTGCTGCTTTGTTGTTATACAAGATAGAGCTATATTGAAATGGTAATATGATCTTCATTTCCTCTAAACTGTTTGCAAAGGCATTGCTGAACTCAGCCAGATTATACAGGTGTTTGAGAGAAACCAGATTATCAGTTATTTGATCAACTTCCTGCCACAGATCTGGGAACAAATTCCAGGATCACAAGCACCTACCCTCCTGCCAACAAGCAATTGAGAGTTTAGTTCAAAAGCCCCCAGAATCAACAATGGTGTTTGGTCTTTAGGCCTTCTCCCTACAAGCCAACTTGGAAAACTGGCAGGTATTAGCCCAAACTCTCCTCTTCCAACATGCTGTCATTATGAGGATGCTCAAGTAGACAGACGGGCTGGGGAAACTCAGACATCATTGAATCCAAGTCTCCTTATTTTATGGATGAGGAAACTGAAACAAGAAATGGTTAATATCTTAGCTGAAGGTCATACAGCTGGTCAGAATCAGAGCCAAGAGTTGAAAAAATGGTTCTGGCATGTCACAAGTGGCCATGGCATTCACACTTACTTGAATCATAGACTATGGAAGTTGGAAGTGATTGTAAAGGTCACCTGCCCCAGGCTCTTGTTCAATGCTGGGAGCCTTCAGAATCTCAGACAGATTCTCATTTGGCCTAAGCTTGAATATTTCCAGGGACAAGAAGCTCCCAGTTTAGTGAAGTGGTTCTTTTTGTCACTGAACTGCTCTAATTATTTGAAAAATTTTCCTTCTATTGAGCCAGAATCTGCTTCCATGAATGCTCTCATTAATCTCATTTCTGTCTTTCAGAGCAAAATACGTAAGTTTACTTCTCTTTCATATGATAACTCTAAAAGATAACTAAATCTCCTTATTTAACCATTCTTTAAATTATGTTTTTGTGATCTTTTATATCTGATCCCTCTTTTTTCCTTCCTTCCTTTAGTGACCAATTCTGATTTATCTTTCTTAAATTTGGCCCCTAGACTGAGTACAACACACTGAGTATTACCTAACTAGTGCAAATTACATAAAGTGGAAAGATTACTTTCCTTTTTCTGCTCCCTAACCTCTTTTTTAATACACCCACATCCTATTGTTGACTCCTACCTTTCTTGTGGCCAAATAAAATCCCTACACCTTTTCATAAAAAACCATGGCTAATATAAGCCTTTCCTAACCTCTGCTACTGCTTTTGATTTTGAAGTACATGTTTCAACATTACCTCTATTAAATTACAACTTACTGTGATCAGCTCAGTGCCCCCAGAACCTGCCAAAACATTTACAAATTATCATTATGTCCCCAAACTCTCTTTCACTTCAGTATTATTGGAAAATTTGGTGGGCTTGCCATCTGTGTGTCTATCCACCTCACTGCTAAAACCATTCATCAGACCAGGGGCAAGGATAGAGCCCTGAGAAACTCTAAAACATTTTACGGGACATGTGGGAGATGTGCTCTTGGCCGTTCACTTGACAAGTACATCCTTAGGACCAAGACATGTTTATTCTCCTCAATCTCTCTCTATTTCTCATCTGTGTGGTTGTATGGAAAACTCATACTGGGGAGACATGATTAAGGATTTTGCAAGGGAAGGAAAGCTTCTCAAGGCCCCTTGGGGACAGTTATTCAGGGGGCCAGTCAGAGAGAGATCGCTTTTTTCCCCCCACTTATGCAGATTTACAGCATGTCTGAGTCAACTTGAAATGTCAGAGCTCCAAGGCCTATGTAGTTATTCTTGATTTTTGACTTTGGCTGCTGGGTCGGGACTCCCTGACTCGAAGTGGGTTTGGAAGCTGCCTTGTTATATTATTTTATTTCATCGGTAAACAGCGCCAAGCCATGTTAGCGGATCTGCCTAGTGATTTGTGGAAGTTATGTAACAGCATTACTCACTATACCACTAAGGGGTTCTTCTCACTAACGCAGTCTTCTCAACTGTCTTCAGCTTCAGGTCAATTTCTCTTCTAGGAGATGGGCAGCAAGGCTGTTTGCTCTAGTTTCTTCTTCAGAAAAGAGGAAAGAGGCACAGGGAAAACTAACCACCATTTATTGAATATTTATCATGGAGTATGAACCATATGAGATGTTTACCCATACTGTTTCATATAATCCTTCCAACAACCCCATTAGGTAGGAATTAATATTCCTACTTTAAGGCTAACAAAGGAACTGGGTTTCAGAAAGGTTAAGGGACTTGTTTAAGTTAATATGTGGTCAGGCAAGGTCTCCTGACTTCCAAAGTTCTGTTATAACACTCTATGCTTTAATTTGTTAAATGTTTTATTTTGAGATAGTTGTAGATTCACATATTTTATAAGAAATAATACAGAGATATCCAACATACCCTTCACCCACTTGCCCCCATTGGGAATATCTTCCAAAACTGTAAGTGCAATATCACAAGCAGAAATTGATATTGATGCAATCTAACCACCTTGGATTTCATCAGTTTCACATGCATGTACATGTGTATGCATGCACATGAATATATGTGTTATGGTTTAATTTT
Source organism: Manis javanica (assembly GCF_040802235.1). Taxonomy (NCBI): domain Eukaryota; kingdom Metazoa; phylum Chordata; class Mammalia; order Pholidota; family Manidae; genus Manis; species Manis javanica. Next base: position 92,524,158 of record NC_133166.1, read on the forward strand.
TAAATTATCTTAAATTTCCTTTTCTTCTTAAGGTTCAAAATCATATAATTCTAGAGTTTGAATATACCATAGGGATCATCGAGTCAAAAGCACTCACTTAATGGGTGAGGAGACTGAGGACCAGGCGAATGTGACATGACATCATTAAAACACAAAACAAAAGAAAACCTCCTCATTGGAATTAAAAATAAATGGTGTCTGTTCTAATGAAATGGTAATAAAGTTTTGATTTTTATGAAAGAACTCATTTTTTCATGACAAACCTAAGCAAATATTTATCCCCAAAATGCAAATGCTAACTCTTATGAGAACTATCCCCAGGACTACTTAGAAGTTCCTGAATTGTATTTTGTGAACTAACAGACTACAATATTCATGTATGAACCAAACCGTATCTATAAGGAATAAGCCAAATATATTGTATACTTCATGGAGATCCAGAGACCCAAAGAGGAGTTATAATGGTGTTGTTCTAAGTGAAAATACAAAGATACATGAACTCACTCAGAGGATATAAAAGACTTCTTAAAAAGATGGGATAAAGGTGCTTCTAGTGAAGATATTGTTTTGATAGGAATTTAACCATGCAGAAAAACGCTGCATGCCTCAGACAGCTAAAAGCTGTGCATCTCATGAATTCTTGAGTTGCCGATAAATATTAAAAGACTGTCAACAGAGAAAAGGAAGTGGTGATAACTACCAGTGGAGACACACTAACTTCGTTTCCTTTAGGTAGGCATAGCAGATTGATAGATTAGTAGACTGTTGGAAACTTACTGTATCTGTATTTTATAGCAAGGCAGTTATTAAATGATGATTTGGACTGACCCACCGAAGAAATTTGGACTGGTCGATAATGCAAATAAACATAAACACTTAACCTCAGTAGCAGGTGCTAGTTAAAGGTTACTGACATCCTAGAGGCCAATCTCTGTGGCACTGCTCTTAAAACATTTTCAGTTCCTTGGAAAAGGTAATATATAGACAGATAAGTCAATAGGTAGGTAGATAAATAGATAAGCCCACGGTTTCACTTAACTGTGAGCCCAGTGCAAGTCAGTGATGTGACAGAGCTGTACATAAAGCAGTTGCAGTTGGCCTCAGGAGCGTGGAGTATGTTTATAACAAGGACAAGGGCGGTCATAGATGGATTCTGAGATACGCTCCTCTGAGTTTATCATTATATACTTCCAACACATATATTCCAACAGCAGCAGAATAGTTTGTAAAAAGTTCAAAAATAAAGAAAAAAAGGTGGAGTACTTCTGAAGAAGACCAAGTCAGTGAGGAATCTCACAGCCTTGGGAAGAAAAAAAAACCTAAAGGGAAGAAATCATCTATGTAAGATCTGTAATGTATAAGACGACTGGATTAGTTCCAAGTTGACTCAGAGACTAGAGTCAGGATGGCATGGGCCAGAACAGAGTACGGCAGATTTTGATTCAATATAGAGAACACATTTCTAAGATGTCGATTTATTTTAGAGTGAAACAGGCTCCAACAGGATGTCAAAAGTTCCTCTTAAGAGGAAGTGCTCCATCAGAGGTGTGTTTCCTTGCAGAAGGTATACAGACTTGCTCAAATCCCTCTATTATACACTCTCATGACATCATGTGCCTCCTCACTATAGCACTTAAAATAATTATATCATAGTTTTTAGTGTAATCATTTGAAATATGCCTGGACTGTAAACTCCAAGAGGGCAGGGAATTGCTGTTTGCATTCACCATTGCATCCTCTATCCCTAGGCCCAGTGCCTGGGTGAGAGAGAGAGAGAGAGAGAGAGAGAGAGAGAGAGAGAGAGAGAGAGAGAGAGAGAGAGAGAGAAAGGGAGGGGAGGGAGGGGGAGAGACAGGGATAAAGGGAGGAAGGGAAGGAGAGATTCAAACACTAGAGGGAGGGCTGGATTAAATCTCTTTTCAAAGTTTCTTCTGAACTGAGATTTCTGGGTTAAAAAACAAAACCTAAATGTTGCAAATTAATGAGGTTCTCTTAATAAATCCCTTCCCTACTGCTGTAAAGAGCTACTGAAGGGAATGGATAAACTCTACCCGGGTGCTTCTCAGGCTTTGGTGAGCTAGAGGGCTTGCTAAACAGACTGCTGGGCTCCCACCCACCCAACCAGAGTTTCTGATTCAGTAGGTTTGGGGTTGAGCCCAAGTATTTGCATTTCTAATAAGCTACCAGGAGAGCTGATGCTGTGGGTCCAGGGACACACTTTGAGCATGATTCCTCTCCCCCAAATTAGGGGAGTGGTTCTCAAACATCAGAATCACCTACAGTGCTTATTAAAAATGCAATTCTTCACCTTACCCCAGAGATGCAGCTCAGCAGGTCTGGGGTTGGACCCAGGAATCTTCATTTAAAAAGCTATTCAGGTGATTCTGTCTCTAGTGGTTTACAGACCCAATTTTGAGGGAAAAAAATTACACAGAAGAAAGAGATACAGTAGAAGACTTGGTCTTGATGATCTTGTTCCCTCATAATCAGGTTAAGAAACATCCCCTCTGTCAACTAACTGGTCACACACACAATTCAAATGAACCCTCGTACTTACTCAAAGTGATGTATAAAAACAGTATTATGATGAAGCTTTATCAAAAGGTACGTGGATAAGGAAATATTTTGCACAGGCTCATAAGGAAATTATCTTGAATAACTAGAGCTCTACCATGGAGGGAAACCCTACCCGCTTTAGAAGCGATTGTCATTGTCTGGGCATAAATTTGGGTGTGACCCTAGTTGAATCTCATTTTCCCTTTTTTGGTACTCAATGGATATGTGTCAGCCTCCTTTTCTTTTGTATAAATGGTCTCCTTGTCTTTACCTTAAGTTTTTTTCAAAGCCTAAAAAAATAAAAATAAAAATGACCCATGCTCCTGGTCTCTTCTAACAAGTGAGGATGGCTGTCCTCAGTCTCCTGATAAGGGGAGGAGAGAATGCTTCTTTTGAATACCATGAAGATACTCTGTGCCCCGGAGCTGTGTTCATTGAACATGTGCCCCAGGGGCCTGAAGGAGTTCATCTATCATCCTATATGACTTAGGAACCTGGGCAGAGTCAGGCCAAGAGAACAACGACACAATCAATTATTTTCTGTCTGCCCAGGACAAATATTTATATCTTTCAATGGGTCAGATTTGTTCTCTGAAATAGTATAGAACTGTTTTCCAATCCCCTACAACCTGTGGAGACGGTGCTGAAATAACCTCAGGAGGAAAAAATTATTACACCCTAAAGCCTCAGCAAAACAAATGAGAACTATCCAATTTCCTCTTTAAAACATGCATTTTAAAAAGAGTTCACTATATAATGTTTACAGGCACTGTGGCAGGGCACACGTTCAGGGGATCGTTCAGCTCCGACCACGGAAACTAGGTCATGTGGCTCTTGCTGACGTTGCAGGGAGTTGTGTGGCTTACTCCTTGCAGGCAAAAGTTTGCCACACAACCTGGGCACAATTTAAAGCAAGCTTGAGTTTTCGAATAAATAGGGAAGGTGTTCCTCTAGCTGTTGACTTGTTCTTCACTTCTGATGACACTTGCTCATATTCTTGAAAATGAATGGGTCTTGGTATGATTTGTCACGACAGCACAAAAAAATTTTGGAGACAGCCTTCCTGACCAATTCTATGGCTGACCTTCATCTTGTGAGCTCAGAACCCTTTGCCTAGTCTAATCCACACCCCACAGGAGCATGTTTTCTACAAGTAAAGGCAGGCAGCAGAATGACTCGGCCAGGTTTATGTTAGAGAAAAAAATCACTGTGGTTAACTGGCATGGTTTCATCCTCTCCTAGCCTGACACACCCACAGTGAAGAATCGTCTGATGATGCTATCTGGAGACGTTCCACTCTTCATCATTACCAATCATTAATAATAGGATCCACCTTGCACTTGTCAGAAGATTTTACAGTTTACATCTCATTTGATTCTCACAGCAATCTCATGAGATGGGTAAGCCAGATATAAGCATTTCCAGATGAAAAAAGAACAGAAAATGCTGAAAATCAAAGAAATTTAAGTCAGTGCCTAAGATCATATGAATATGTAACTCATTTTATCAAGTCATCTAATCAGAATGAAAAATAATGGGCAAAAAAAAAGTTTCTTGTCTCCTGCAGACTCACCTTCAAACAGGACCTAACCTCATTTAAAACATCTAACTATAGCAGGAGTTGTAACTACCTCGGATAAAAGATCTCAGTTCCCTTGTTTGTAGCCTTTACCCAAAGACCTACAAAAATTAAACTGACCCATGCTCCATTCCTTTCCTAAGCAGGGCCGGCAGCCACAGACTCCTGGAAACCCATTTCTTTACCCTGCATTGGTTGGCAAGGTGAGATCGGTTGATTTTATGGCCCCCTCCAGGTTTGGAGGGCAGTATACAACTTAGTCCTCAGATTCCTAGGGGCCAGATTCTTTTCTAAAAACTGGGAGCCTCAGCAGTCATGTGCCAATAAAAATAGTGTCTGCATTCCTGATGCATTACAAGATGGGGCCACGCTGCCAACAGAGTTCTTTTTAATTTCTGGGTTAGCTGAACCCACAATGTACCGATTTTGCATGATTGCTTTAAGCCACAGACACACGGAGACCATCCTGCTGTTCGGGTGCTTGAGCGCCTGACTGCAGCAGCCGATGGCAAGTCACCAAGGGAGCTTAGAGGCTGACTTTACAGGTAGAGTAAATACATGGTTTTACCATGAAAAGAAGCTCTAAGCATTCACCATTATTTCCAGTAAAGTGCATGGAAGATCCTGTTTTATAACTTGGCTAATAACAAGTTTAATCAACATCTGATGGGATTACTGAAAGGGATATCATGCAGTCACTAACAATTAGGATGACTTAGAGGTGTCATGGAAAAGTAGTTTGGGTATCATTTTAATTGCAAAAACCAGATCATAAAATTACACATAGCTCCTGATTAAGCAATGTAACATATTCACCCATGTGAGTGATGATCGAAAAGGAATGTGTAAGAAATGAAAGTGAGTTGGGGCAGGGTTTGTATTTGTGCCTCAAATATCGTGAAATGTTATGCTATTATCCTTAGGCAGGTTCACGCTGATCTGACGCCTTTTTTTTTTTTTTAAAAACCAGTCCTCTCATGACCATGAGCCATGTTTGCTCTTCCAGAGTCAAAACAGTCCCGTGGCAGCTCACCTCTTAAAACCTCAGGCAGCTGCCGAATCACGGCACGTTCCATGGTCCAGACATTCAGGGTCCACACTGCGGTGTTTGTAAAGTAAATTACCTGATGTGAGAGAAACAGCCTTTCTCTCCCTCAGGACGGGGGGCAGCCTGGCTTTTCACTGAGGCCACCAAGCAGTTTCCAGTGTGATTTCAACTGAAGAGATCGTTCCTTTTTTTTTCTCTCCTTAAACATACTGTTGAATGTGGTTTACTCAGAATAGGTCTCCGCTGCCTCCTTCAAGGGTTTTCATTAATGAAGGGAAAACTCATCCATCTTGGAGCATGCTGGGCTTGTCACAAATGAACTTTGAAGTATTTTTACTCTCCCCTGCTGGCCATGAAAACGAAGGAGGTCATGGACGACACAGCGACATGCATCAGAAGCCAGGGTTCACCTGCCACACAGCTGGATGAACTTGTGTTCCCTTAAGCTATCATGTCCTTGAACAAAGAGTCATATTCATCACTGGATCCTAAGGCCAGAGCCCCATGCCTGGCACCGAGTGCCCTTTAGAATAGATCAATGAACAAAGAAATCACTGACTCAATAATAGGGATGCAGCATGGAACAGTGGAGACCACCATACAGTGGGAATCAGAGCGGTGCTATTTCTACTTTTGTCACTTAAGCTTCACACCTCAAGTGAGTTACTTTGTTTCTCTGGACCTAATTTATCTCATTGGAGAAGACAGGCTGACTGTCAGGTCTCATTTTTCGGCTATGACATATGTAATTCTATGACAAACTGTAAGTACAGTTAGTTTATGAACATTTAGATAGGACTTCCCAGGACAGGGCTCCAACTTGGGGATATCAAGTGTCAGCTGCAGGACCACAGTATCCTTTCCTTCCCGCTAACCATTTTCCCTCTCTCAAGTACATATCCTTCTCTGGGCTGCAGAAAGTAATCAGTGTGGCTATTAGAAAATATTAAATTACATATGTGGCTTTCATTATATTTCTGTTAGACAGCACCGAACTGAGTATCTTTGTCCACTTCCCCTTCCATTAACCTGAATAACAGTTCAGTTTGTGGTTATTTCCACTAGGCTCACCATAGAGGCCATTTCATTAACTGAGCTAATAAAATAGTGAAAATATGAAGTTTGCTGTTTCATGGTCTATGACAAGATTATGCTAAATCAATTGTCTTTTATAAAACACTAAATCATTAACTGAGAATGTCATGTGGGCTTGGTTTCTGAAATACCCTTTTTCCTTTTTCTTGAAAAATTAGAAGCTATGTGATATCTCTTAATATCTTCCTATTCTCCAGAAAAACTGCCATTTTAGTTTGGGTATTTACTTGAATCCAAACTGTAAGGCCATTAAATGATTCTATCTCAGCTGGAAATTTCTTTCTTATGAAATGCTGCAGAACAAATTACATTATACCCTTTGTCCAAATCAGAACTATCAGTCAGGATACAGGTCTGCTCTTGATTATCTCTGTTAACTAACGAAAGCGATGACAATGACAATTCTTAAAACTTCATGTTTGCTTCTGTAGTAAAGCTACAGAGCTTTGTGTATATTTACATTTGAATTCAGATGAGTCTGATGTTTCATGATTCAGCCTATCTTAAAACCAAGAGCAAAGTTGCCTTGGGATAAACTAACTTGCACTCAGCTATTTACCCTTCCCTTATGGGAGAGTGGATGGCCTCTCAGACCAATGCTGGTCAAAATTGTTCACTTCTCTTCCTCTCCTTTTACTCCTTATCTTTCCCACTGAACATGCTACCACTTCCATGCGCGCCCTCACACATGTGCACGCATGCACGTACACACAAGCAGAAATAAATCTCTCCTTGGCCTGCAGACAGTAATTATATTGGTTTTAAAGGCTCCACCAGGGTAATGAAAGGGGGTATGGGAGGGTAAAGAGACCCTAAACCAGCACTCCCCAATAGAAATATAATGAAAGCCACATATGCAATTTAAAATTTTATAGTAGCAGCATCATAAAAGTGAAGAGAAACAGTTAAGAGGGATTTTAATAATATATTTTATGTAAGCCAACATATCCAAAATATGTCAGCGATATAAAAATTATTAAAGAGACAGTTTATGTTCTCTTTTGAGAACTAAGCTTTTGAAATCTGGTGTGTAGTTTACACTAGCACATTTCATTTCAGACTAGCCATATTTCAAGTAGCCAGTAACCACATGTAGCTAGTGGCTACCATATTAGACAGCACAGCTCTAAATGCGCATGGTTTAAGAGTTATATTGTTTATCTGAACGGAGACAGGAGGGCAGCAATAAAAGAGAGCAAGTAATAACACACCTGAACTGTATTCAAGCAGCAGCATTACAGAGGAGGTCTGTTCACACATATTCCTACTTTAACTCAATAAAGAAGGAAGAAACCTGACTTTAACTCATCATTACACACAGCACAGAGCACAGTTCGTAAGGATCAGAAAAATGCACAAAAAATAATAAGATGATTCATCATAATTCTCCGCAGGGATTAAGATTAGAGTTGATAACTATATCTCACTCATAAGCCCTGTCTTAGGGGCAGCGAGGAATCCTTGTGGCTTTAACTTTGAGGGTTGTCCAACGACAATGCCCTATCATAATAGCCCTGCTCAATGTGGCAGAAAACTGCTAACCACCAACAGACGTATTAGATGAGATCATTTCTAAACAGGATACAGCCGTACAACAATCTGCTATATTTATAGCAACAAATTGTTCACCCCTCTCTTACTCTTTGCCAAAATGAGAAAACAGCTGAAATGTTTGGTGAATTTAGGTGCCTTCTGTTCCTATTGTAGGTCACCTTCATAGTTGCTACAAACTTGAATTACATGATGTAATAAACTGATTTTATTTGGAAAACTGGTCCAATGATCTAATTCCCTTCCAGTAAAACAGAGAAAGAGGAAATGAAGACAAAACCTCAGTTCCTGTGTTGGAAGTGTTTAAGCTTCTGAATGTATGAGAGCGAGAGAGAGAGAGGGAATAAATGTGTGTGCACACCTCTTGTGATGATATGTGGGTTATAAGTGAATGCCTCTTGAGTGTTCAAAGTTTGTAAGGTATTTTTACTGTGAAGGAGCATTGATGGGATCGCAGAACTTGAATATACTTTTAATGTCTAGTTCATTTCTCTGCTAACACGACAGCAATTATTTATGAAGTAACTGAAACAGCCTATAAGTTATTCCAGGCCTATAATCATTATTAATAACAGAAAAAGCTATTATTTATTAAGTAGTGCATTTTATGAGGGTCTACAAATAAAAATTAATAAAGTTTAGGTAATTCAGAAGACATTCCACAATTTTCCCACGTGTCACATTTTAGAATACAGGAGTTCTCTTTATCAGGCAGTTCTCTCTACATTTCTCCTGTTACAATTGGGAACATTTTTGCAGGTGGCAACTTCACTGGAGTTAGAAATACCACTGGAAAGTCATTATTGTGTCTTCCCAGGGCTTTTCTTTCAAGCTGGATGATACAAGTGTCTCTAATGTTCCCTATAGCATTCATTGCTTAACCTCGTACTTAAAGTTCTGGATTCCCTCTGATAGCACTCTGTAATTCCACACTTCTTAATTTTTAGGTGGGGCATAGTTCTCCCTGTTTAATTCTGTGCACATTTAATATAACCTTCTGTTAGACAGCAGGCTGCCCTCACTCCTGTGTTGCTAGAACTCTTGAGCCCCCTTAATCTCCTCCACTGTTTTTCCATAGCACTTACTACTACCTTCTGTCATATTATATAATTTACTTACTTATTACATTTAGGGCTTATTTTCTGTGTCCACATTGGTACCTAACTAGAATATCAGTGTCATAGGAACAGGGATCTTTGCTTTGCTCATTGCTGTATCCAAGAGTGCCTAGAACATAGTATGAGCTCAATAAGTATTTGTTGACTAGTGAATGTAGATTGGACCAGTGTAAATCCACATGGTTTTTAATTAAATTAATATGTAAGTATTCATCTAGACCCATATTTCTAGTTGACCGATAGTATATTGGGCAACACAAATTAAATGTCCAAATTAAATGTTTATTTGATTATAAAGCAGAAGAAAACTGGGTTATATTGGTAGTATACTAGTTAGTATATCATATTGATAAGATTCATTCTTTAAAAACTTTATTTTTCTTCAAAGATCAAGGATTGAGAGTGCTGATTATTTCTGATTTATTCCCATATTTTTCTAATTATAAATACTGAGTCCACAATCTAGAATGTTCAGAACTATGCTTATTCATTTCTCAATTTAAATTTAATTATTATATCTGTATTAAATATTAGATCTATGTTAATCTCCTGACTGATATCTTTATCTGTTTTGTAAGTTAGATATCATGTTTTTAGATTAAAAATTATGAGCCTACATACCATGTGGAGAAAACTGAACCAACCTTCGTTTTTTAAAATGGAAGTTCTATTGATGTGGGCTTATTTTTTATCCCTATTTTATCACCAGGGCTTATCATGGTGTCAAAACATAGTAAGAGCTCTTACCATATTTATTTATTTATTTAATGAAAAATAGATCTGGCTAAGTTGGAAAAATCTGACCAAAGACGTTTAGGGAGAAAGCAATAATACAGTATATTTGAAAAATTTTACAAGCTAGGAACAACATGGTAATTGACTGATGTAGAACTGAGAAAATCATATTTCAACCAGAATTACTGTCTCCATGGCCTAATCCCTATCATATATTCACCCACTCACCACACGCTGGTTGAACATATTCTATGTATGAGTCACGTTGAAGAATTCTCTGAATACAAGGGAACAAGACTTGGCTCACGGGCATGAATCTTGCATGGGAAATAATGATAAACTCCACATGTGTTCACCATTGTATGCACAGTGCCCCAAGCAACCACATGGCAGATGCTCAATTTGGTCAAAGTTTGGTAAAAAGAATGCATGACAATTCATAATACAAGGGTGTAATAGACGCTATTGGAGACAGTAAAGGCCCTGGGAGCTCCGATGATGAGGACGGGTCGTCTGGCTGGGGGTGGGGACGTGTTCCTGGAGCAGGGAGCTAATGGGCCAACATAGGTGGGAGGGTGCCAGGCGGCAGGTGCTCAAGGCAAAAGGAAGAGCACAATCTAAAGCACAGAGGCAAACCACACAGCAAACACAACCCGTCCTCATCACACAGCACTTCCTGTTTCTAACCACCCAGGCAATGAAATCTTCAAACCAACCTGCAGCAAGAGTTTTGAATTTATATTAGGTATAGATATAAAATTATGTAGTTATGAGGGTTTCCAACGAAGTGTTAGGCAGTGGCCTCTGGAGCCCAAAAGGCCTACGGGCTATATGAGACTCCATGAGCAAAGGACTGGGCACGCAGCCTGGCACCCAGTGGGTTGTCGTTGGTGGCTAGTGACTTTCCCTCCCCTCCTTCACTTGGTGTCCTAACTGCGGCCTTGAGCTTAGTACTCACAGGCAAAACAGACATTACATTTCTAACTCCATCAGTGTGAGTTTGGTCTTCAAAAATGAATTTTTTAAATCCTTCATTGAGTATGACATATAGCAAGTTAATAATAGTTTCTAAAGTAATTTATAAATTAATGTGATAGCAATTAGAATCCCAGCAGGCATTAGGGGATAATTAGCTACTATGAATGAATTCGCAAATTAGAATAGATGGCTAAAAGTAGACAAGAAAAGTATAATATGAATGAGTTGTAAGGGAAAATCTCTCTTACCAGATACAAGAACATATGACAAAAATCTACTGTAATAGAATCAAGTTGTGTTAACATGGGACTAAACAGATCGGTGGGAAAAAAAAGAGAATCCCTAGACATTTTATATGGCAAATATTGTAGCTTAATTCAGGAGGGAAGATTAGATTTAATAAGTGGTGCTAACACAATTTGTTGTCCATTTAAAGGGAAACTTTTAATCTTTTTAGACATACTTTTCTGTATTTTGTTTTTCTCACTCAACAGGCCCTCATGGATAAGTATATATATATATACACATGATTTTCAGATAGACTAGAGACTCAAGTGTTAAAAATAAAGCAACAGAAAGACTTCAAGAAAAATCAAGGAAATTACATGTACAATCTAGAGGAAGGGGAAATCTTCTCAACATAGGCAGGAAATCCAAAAGCCACAGAAGATGGACATATTTGACTATATAAAAATGAGACATCTTTGCATGGCAAAATACATCATAATTAAAGGTTAATGAGAATGTGAATAGTTAATGATAACAGGTAAATAATGAATTTGCAAAAAGTGTGTTTAGTGGAGATAGAAAAGAATTAATATGTAAATTTTCACAGAGCTCTTATGAAGAAAATAACCAAAAGGAGGGGGTGGGGACAAGAAGATGATTAAATGGATGAAAATGAAAATGGAACAGAGCCTTAATGGGAAGGTCACATAAAAGTAAGTCAAATGGCTAATAAAGTCCAGATAAGATGCTTGGACTCCCTGGTAGTCAGGGAAGGGCACTCAAAGTAACAGGGGGATTCACTTCTCCCTATCAGCTTCTCAAAAAACAGAAAAAGAGGAAAAAGGCCTACTGGTGACAGAGATGCAGGAAAAAGAGCTCTCTCATACAGAGTAGATGTGTGAAATTTTACAGTCCCACTGAAAATTAATCAGGCAACATCTACTAAGTTATAAATACATCACCTTTAAGCCTAGCAGTCCCACTTCCTGGGCCCTGCCTCACAGGAAGAAGAACATGAGGATGTGTGCACAAGGATACTTATTTCCCTGTGAATTAGGGCAGCAAAGCTGGAAACAAAGTTCAGGCCATCCATAAGAGAATGGCTAAATAATGTAGGATAGTGACCACGGAACAGTACGTACGTACTAATAAATGAATTCTGTCAGTTGACTTAGATTTCCAGGAAGCCCTGTTCAGTGAGAAAAATAAAGTGTAAAAACATATGTACCATATAGTTCTACTTTTTTAAAGTGAGCCCCACACCATAACGCATGTATGTACATGGAGAAAAACATGGAAAGATGCATACAGAGTTTTTAATACTGTTTATGGAAGAATGAAGAGAAGGAGAGGAGAGAGCAAGCACTAAAAAAAAAAAGCCTTGCATTTATAATACAACTAAATTTATATGTCATTATGTGTATGTTTTATATGTAAATATCAATAAATGAATAAGTGGATGGATGGATGGATGGATGATAGATGATGGATAGATGAGAGGATTTTGAAATGGGGAAACAACATTTGTCTCAAAAAATCACCTGGCTCATTAAAACCCTCGGCTGCCTGCAAATTTGTCCTCAGCCCACCCACATTTCTCAGCGCTGCTCTCCATGTGATTCTGGGTAAGGTGCTCAACCTGCCCCTGTCCTTGTGTATCAAATGATGTTGGTGGAGCGCATGGTCTCTAAGGTTCCTTCCAGCCTCGCACCTTCATTTGATGCCTCTGCCTCCCACGTCACTGAGTGCGTAGAACAGAAGTCTGTGTTTGTATTTCCCCAGTAACCATGTAACCTATGCAAGCCAACCAAGAAGGGTCAGAAAGCAGAAGCAGAGTACATCCCCTTACTGATTTCTGGGTTACCCTTTCTGTTTTTTTTCTTGACGATGCCATCAGGCCAATGTTTATTTTCACAGCGCTGTGAGGCCAGAACCACAGTGTGTATGCACGCTCACTTGCCGTGTACCCTTGCTGTGCTTCGCAATGCTCACCACATTTCTGTTGGGTGACTGCCGGCCACCAAACAGGCATTTTAAGGGAAGGGCTGAGTGCCAATTTCATGAACAACCCAGTGAGAACCCCTTGTTTAGCAGGGAACTGAGGTCTGGAAGAGGAAAGGGGAGAGCGGAGTGGATGTGAGCAAGGCCATCAGCTTTCACCCTTGCCACCCCTCGGCTGCACAGCTTTCCAGATGATAAGCAGTCAGCACCCATGCACTTCTGCACATCAGAAACATAAGAAACTGGGACCAAAGCCAGAATCTCAGAGCAGGATGAGCTGGGGTGAGCTAGGACGAGGTGGAGTCGGGCAGTGGTTGGAGCAGGACAAGGACTGTGGGAGACACAGAGAGAGAAAAAATAAGGAAAGGTTGGATGAATAAGCCCTCTTGTAAACAGCTGAAAATGGACCAAACACTGTGGTGTTGGGTAGAGATGGAATTAAAGCTGCAGGATCACCAGAGGCCAGGGTTGTAGCCTGAGGGAGCAGCGAGGAGGAACATGTACCACCTACCACCTTGGGCACTTGGACATGTGCAGAGCTGCAGGCTGTGTGAGCTAGCAGGGAGTTAAGGATACACCCCCCAAGTATAAGCACTGGGGGAGGGAGACTGAAGACACGGCAGACAAATCCCTCAAATTTCCAAAGTAAAAGCAATTTAAATTTTTCAGCATGCTAAAAATTTCAAAATATTATAAAATTGACTTCAAAACACTGTAAAATTGTGACTTAGATGTCACCACACTTACTTATCCTCAGAGATCATGAATAAATGTGTTTTATTAGAATAAAAAACAAAAGCTATGAACATTTTGGGATGACATTACAAAAACTGATGGGCTAGTTTATGAAAATAGTTCTGTATATTTAAAAACATATGGTATGTATTAAGCATTTACTGTCATTCATTGTACTAAGTACTCTTGCATTATCTCGTAATTTTCACAATAACTATAAAGGGTAGGCACAGTGAGTACCTCTGCCTTACTGAGGAGGAAACAGCTCCTAATGGTAGAGCCAGGATTTCAATCCAAAGTCATCTGATTCCAATCATAAAGCTTATGAATGCATTGCCATAACTCTCTCCACAAACAGAATACAGCAGAAAATTCACTTGAAATATGCCATGTCAAGTTTTGGAGAAAGCTTCTTGTCTGCTGAAAGCCTTCTTGAAGAGACATATACTATCCTGTACAAACAGTTTGTGCCCACACGTTTCTATCAGTGAAGGTCTAGGGCCCACATTGCCTGAAAATGCATAGGTCAAACTAAATTCCGTAGCTCTTATTTTCAAGTATGTTCTACACTAGCAGTCAGCAGGCTCTTTCTGTAAAAGGCAAAATAGTAAATATTTTAGGCTTTGCAGACCATACGGTCTCTGTTATAACTATTCAGCTCTGCCACTGGATCACAAAAACAGCTCTAGAAAACCCAGGTGAATGGTGTGGCTGTGTTCCCCACAAAAACAGGTGGTGGCCAGATTTGGCTTTCATAGATTACATATATATACACACACACACATACACTCAGAGACTGAGAGCAAGGGCTATGCAGACCATGGTGTGCCAACTCGTGCTCTAGACCATACATTCTTCAGAGCTAATTCACCATGTTACTCCTTCACAGAAACCTTCCCTTGAACCAACCTAAATCAAGTCCTTGTGTTATAATTTTGTGGTGCATCTTTTACACACAGATCTCAATATTTGTCATTAATTTTTTCTTTATTATTACTAGTTTGTAAGTTCTAGGTAGGCAGGGATCCTATTGGCTTTGTATTTCACTGGATTCCTAGCACCTAGCCCATGCTTGACACACCAAAGGGCTCAGTGAGTATTTGTTGGCTATAAGGAAGGAAGGAAGGAAGGAAGGAAGGAAGGAAGGAAGGAAGGAAGGAAGGAAGGAAGGAAGGACGGACGGACGATGGCAGTCCAATATACTTAACCTGGCTCTGTGTTCTGGACTGGAATTTGTGTGCCCTGCAAAGATACCTTCCCTGGCACCTCTGTGACAAGTACTGCGCAGTCTTCCGGTACCATTACAAACCAAGTGCCCCAATGTCCTTTCATGTGGTAGAAAAATAAATTTTCCACCCTTTTCTCCCCAGGTCCAAGGGCACCCCCAGTTAGTCCACCATTCAAGGAGAGTTAAGAATGACAAGGGTCACCTGGTCTTTTCTTGCACCAAGTCATCAGACCATACCACAGTCCAAATTAGAAAATCGCCTGCACACCTTTGTGCTGCCTGTTTAACCTTAAATGCCCCCCCTGCCCAGTTAACCTCAGCCACAGGACTGTAATGGGAAGCGATGAGCCAGCCGTCGGGCTAGCTAATCATGGGTCTCTTAATCCCCCTCACATCACTTCCTAATCAGGCTCAATCTCTCGCCAGATTTTATTAATTTAACATTTACATGACTCCTCTAAGGAACTCCAACAACTTTTTGTTTATAGATGTTTACAGATGACTCCCTCACTCCATCACCACAGAGTGTGGCTGGTCTTATGAGTTGACTTGTCCTATATCCTCTGCTTTATGAAGGCTTTGAACACGAAGGCAATTCCCCTCTCCCATCCGATCAGTTGACTTTATCTTCCTTTGGACATACTGACACTTTATTCTTAGAAGGACAGAAATAAAAAGATGAGATCATTTTTGTTTTCATTCTGCCATATAGGGAGCAGATTGGAGGAGTTTGTCCTTCTAACACAACAAAATGTGATGGCATATTGAGATGGTGCATGTAATAGATGTCACTCAGGGGCTTTAAGTGAGCGCAAATTTAGTTTTAGCAATTTTGAATTATAGATTCAATTTCTACTTTTCATTAAATAAAACTTCCAGAAGCAAGTAACTGCAATTGCAGTTTCAGGATCTGAACTGCCTGCATTTACAAAGAACACTTTTGCTTTTTGGAGCAAAACAAAACATGCCTGATCCTTCTTCTTTGTGACAGAAAATATTTAAGATGTTTCCTCTCCTCAATCATTGTGAGACTACACAAACCCAGCTTTCTCTGTATACAACCTGGTTTCCTAACCTCATTCTACTCAACACCCCTCTGAATGCACTCTAATATTGAGGCAGCAAAAACAGATCTACATACAAATTGGACTTAGCTTGCTTTTTCCAATAGTTTTGTGGTCTTAAATTTCTTAAGTTGCCTAAGTCTCTGGTTCTTCACCTGCAAAATGGGGCTAAAAATTAATTCTCCTCAGTATTGTCATGGGGGTTGGAAGGGTATATACCAAGCACCCAGGACATTATCTGGAATAGTAGACAATCAATAGTTGGTTACCAATTTTATTGCTTTATAAAATCCCTCTTGAAATGTGGAAGACTGAATATAATCCTTCAGGTCCTGAGCTCTTAACTTCATAGCAGTTAAAAGCATGAGTTCCAGAGTTAAATATTCAGGATTGAATTCTGAGTCCACCACTTGATAACTGGTCTACCTCTTGGCAGTCTCCTTGACTGGTCCAGGCCCCAGTGTCCTCCGGAAAATAATACAAACCCATACAACTGCTGTCAGCCTCGACACAGTGCTTGACACAGAGTAAGTGCTCAATAAATATTAGCAATTAGAGCTAATGTTTTACCATTACAATTGGCAATCATATCTGACAAGCTGTAATGTATAAAACATTTCATTTCCATTTTCTTCTTCTATGAGCTCTATTATAATAAACACTTTATATATGCATTATTTTAGTTAGTGAACATGTGTGAGTTGCATGTTTGAATAGGGTAGGGCTGGTAGGAGCTGTTGTCTCCCCTGGCTACTTCAACGTAGAGGAAAAGTCTGCAGACAGGAAGAATTGTTTGTGTTCTTCTTTTGTTAAGTTACTTATTCAAAAGTGACAGTAAAGTTACAGTTAAACCAATGTGACTCTAAAGAATTATATGTAAATGAAAACAGATGTATTAAAAATACTAAAGAATTTTTTAAACAAAGTAAAGTATGTTTAATGGGGCACAGCCAGCAAAACAATTAATTAAAATAATAGTGCAATGCAACAAATTGACTTTGATTGGCTAGTCTTACTAGTCAGCCTGACTAGTAAGATTGATTTTCCTGATTTATCAAATAATAAGCCAAATGTACTGTTTCATATCAGAAAGAAACACTAAGCAGGAATGATAGGAAGCAATAAAGAGCAGGAAAAAAAGCTACAAAGTTGATGCACTTTTGGAGTAAAGGAAAATCATCAGCCAGTAACTGACCGCATAACTGACCGCATGGATTGTCAGGGAAGCAAGCTGAGTCTTCCAAGGAAATTGACTTTGCTGGTAATTCCAGTACAATGGGCCCTCTTCTGAAACACTCTGGATGGCTTTATGAGCTATTCTTATCCTTTCCAGACACAATTTCAAATAGTGGCCTCCTCCCTATGCTCATGCACTCAGTTAAAGAAAAGAAAATGTGCACATGCTCACTGTGTTCTGTCTGGTGCCAGGGCCTGCAAGGCAGCAGTAGGTGGGCACGGGTCCCGCCTCCAGGAGCTTCTGGTTTTAGGAGTCAGGTAAGTCAATCACCAGTGATGATATAATGTGGCTCGTACTGTGATGGAACTAAGAACAGGGAGAAGAGAAGGAAGGACAGACCGGAAGGAAGGAAATCAGAGGAGTTTTTGTCTGGTGGCCTTGATAAATTAAGGGAGGCTGTCTAGGGGAAGGACATCTAAGCTAAGGTCTTCAGAAGATCAAACTAGAGTCCCAAGTAAGCTGCCCCTGGCACAGGATTTATTTCTAGGGTAGAAAGAAGCAAAAGGCTTTGAAAATCGCACTCTAGAATGCATTCTCTGGAGGAAAATTAAGAAGATAAATATAATTTCAAGATTATAATGTAAAACAGCCCATTTTACCCCAATTGTTAGCTGCCTATTATAATATTTCCATTTTAAATCTGCTCCCTCTTCTTCTGTTTGGAAATTTACATTTCCATGAACATCTTAACTAGACCGTAAGCAACTTCGATTCCTCAACTGGTAAAAGGATAAATGGTATGAACAGAGTGATATCGTGTTCATTTAAAACCACCAAATATGGAACACTGAAAAATATGGAACTAGAAATCAGAAGAGAAACCAGAGATGGAAAAAATTTTAGACCACCTTCTCGGTCCCATGGCAACCTACTCACCTACGCTGGGAATTTCCCTTTACTTCATCACAACCAAACCCAACTGTCAATGTCAATCAATCTATCTTAAAATTAATGATATTATTGCGATTTAGAACTTCCCAGCCATCCTAAGAAGCTTTTGTTTGCAAAGTATCTGTATTAGAAATAATGAAAGATTTGCAGTTGTTTCAATCAACCATAATTCAATATTTCTTTTTTGCTATATTGTTGCTCATTCAACAGAACACATGTGGGTAAACTGGGTCAGTTTAAAGTCACTAACTAACCAGGATCTGCACAAAAGAGCCAAAGTGTAGGACCTGTACTAAGGCGGGAACGTCAGTGAGGCCAGCCAGGGAGCTCTTAATAAACAGCCTTGTTGCAAAATCCTGTGGCTGTGACTAGGGCACATAGTGCCAGGAAGTACAGCTCACTGTGTATGTTAAGCTGCTTCTGACAATGGGTGCTAGACGAATGCAAACTGCCTACATTCTCAGCAAGAATGACTCATCACTATTGCCAGGAGCAGCCTACAACCTTGTGGACAGGCTTTTGGTTCTCAAAACTTGTAAAGATCAAATTTGATGTTTTAAAAAGTGGAGAAGAAAGAAAGAGGGGAGGCCTTCAGCTATTATCTCTTCACCAGGAACCGAAGAAGGAAGGACAAGGTTAGCATGTGTTACAGGAATGCATTTGGCCTGAATGGCCATATTCTCTAGAACAGAACCACCTACGGCTGGGAAAGAGTTGACTTAATGTGAGATGGAATGAAGTAAGAAATGATGCTCCTGGTCTACTTTCCTGTTCTGTGATTCTCTCTCTCCTTGAAAATCAGCAGAAAATAATTGCCGAAGCTCTCCATGACCAATCAAACAGGCTAGTCTTACAATTGAGTCTTCTTTTCCAGCAGCAAGTGGCTCTATGTTCTTTGTTTGTGTCTCCCTACCCAGCATCTAAGATAGTGTTCTGGAGATGGTAGATACTTAATAAAGGTTATTTTATTCCAATTCTTGCCTACCTTGTAACTTAAGGTGTCATTTATCCCTGACATATGTGCACAAAACTAGAAGAAAAATGATTACCAATGACCTAGGCATTTGCCATTCTGGGCAGCCCTCTACTTTCTATGGAAAGCCGGGGAAGGAACAGGGAAGTAACAGATGAAGAGAAGTCTCAGTTCTTTTCTTAGCTGGTACTTGCACAGACCATGCCCTGATCTCCTGCAGGAAAGGGAACTTGGTAGGGAGTAGCTTAGTCTGAAAGTGGGTGTTATGATGTCATTGCTCCCCCCAACTTCCTTCTCGTTTACCTCCCTTTCTAAGCCCCTTAAAATAGAAACATCCTACTAACAACCAGATGGTGGTCACATGAAGCATAATTTGTTCAGTCCACAAGAAAACACCAAAAAAAAATCAGGTCAAGTCAGGACTTAACCCCCAGCAATAAAGAATAGAAATCCAGCTAGCATAAGAAAATGTTGAAAGGGTGGCGGGGGCAAGGCTAAATACTTAAAACATCAGAAGATGGTAATATATAAGTACAATGAATTTTCAATCCCACGCCTGCAACATGTCCCACAAAATTATTCTCAGCTGTATATTTGCACAAGCCAAGAAAATTCTGACTTTGGAGAGCACTTTTACAGTAAACGATTTACCACAGGAACACCCATCTGGGTTAAGGCTCAACTTCATGTTTGAAAGCAGAGAAAAGACAACTTCTGTATTTCAATTGCCACCTGAATTTCAACAAACGTACAGCAGCTCACTTCCCTCTCAGACAGATATCATGAAATTAACCATACTGGTATCAAGTTCAGTAAGAAGTGAGTAGCCTCAAATCATCTAGGCCCGATTAAGGAATTGGATTAGATTTTTTTTTAAAGACCAGGTAATCAAATAATGGGCACACACTAGATTCTTAATGAGCACTTGCTGACGGAGAAGCCACCTGGTACGGGGGGTTAGACAGAGAGCATGGGCTTTGCGGTGTCAGACTGCCTCGGTTTAAAGTCTTGTGCTCATCACCAGTGTGATCTTCCCAGCTGCCTCAGAATCCTCATCTGTAAAGTGGGGATGATGAGGGTAACGGTGCCCACCTCACAGGAGGTGGTTTTCCACGTAGGATCCCCAGAGCAGGGGGATAAGGAACAGCATCACTGGAGAATATGTTAGAAATACACATTCTTAGGACCCAACCTAGACCGCTGATTCAGAAACTCTGGGGATAAGGCCCAGCCATCTGCATTCTACAAGGCCCTCCAGGAGATTCTGATGCTTACTGAAGTTGGAGCATCATTGAGTCGATCCCTGTAAAGCAAACAGCATCGTTCCTTTTGTTCCCGCACTCAGGAGAGCGCTCACTGACTGCTAAGTGCTGTTACCGATCTATGTAACCCTGAAAGGCAGCACAAGGTTCCTACTTATTAAGCACAGCTTCCAAGACAGCTGTCTGCAGGGGGATCACACTCAATAACTGTTAGAAGCATTGTTTCCCTCTGGGATTTTACAGCCTCTCTAAGTTAGAGGTGGAAGACAGGAATGTTCAGAACACGGTACCCCAAAATGTGGCACCTTGGCATATTGAGCACTTTAAGCTTGAAGGTGTTTGAGCTGAGCAGAAGTAAGAAAGTCTCTGTGACCTTCCCCCTGAGGCAGGTCATCAGACCTCTGTGAGAGGTGCCCTCCCTACACCTGGAAGAGAGGGGCAGCCCTGTTTCCAAGACAGGGGGACCCTGAGAGGATCCAAACAGGCCTTGCTGAGCTTCTCCAGTTCACTACACTTAGCTCAAACTCGGTGGCCTATTTATCTGTCCACGGCTTATCCTTCTTCATCAAATCCAGCCTAAAAACACTCAGGTTTAATCGTTTCTTTGTTTCCTTACGAAGGCTCCCATGTCACACAAAACTAACATCAGGTGAACGTGGTTGATTTTCTGTTAATCCATCTGTGTCAGTCTAATTTTCAGACCCAGCCAGGGACCCTAAGAGACTTGAGCAAAACCTTTTTCCTCCCCTACAATAGTCAGAAGGGAAGGACACAGGCACAAGGGTTGAGAAGTATTTCATCTTACTAGAGGAGATCACCCATACACATATACTCGAGGTAGAGCTTGTCAGAATGAGCTTTGATGTACAGTTAGATAATACAGTAGAAAAGAAAAAGGCTACACTGGAAATGCAAAACTCAGTCAATAGATAAAATATAGCTTAGTTGAATTTGCTATTATATTTAAGATTATTTTCAAAAAAAGAAATTCTGTTTAGTTGTGGTGCCCTAACTAAAATAGTATCGATGGTTCAATTTTATCATATAATTGCTAAGCGTATTGCGACCATTTTCTACCTTTTAACTATTTTATTGACTATCGCTTCAAACACTTATTTCATATTACAAAAATCCAAACTACCAGGAATGTAATTTAAGAAAAATAAAAACTAAGTTTCTTAAAGCAATGAAAAAATTACAAGGTACACAAGTTAATAAGATACCATGCAAGAATCAGCAAAAATAATAACAGGATACAACCCACAAGGATTTTGGATATTGGAACTAGCAACACAGAATATAAAACATATTAAGCTTAACATGTTTAGAAAATAAAGGAAGGAATTAAAAATGAGAGTAAAAAGCATGAGATTGTTTTAAATGGCTATTCAGATTAGAAAAAGAACCAAAATAATGACTAGAAGTGATAAATGTAAGAAAATTAAAACTCAGTGGATGAGTTTAAAAGCAGGTCAAATACAGCTGAGAATAGAGATCTGTAGAAACAGTTCAGAAAGAAAAAAAAAGATGAAAATATAAAATAAGACATTAAAGGATGCAGAAGGTAGACTAAGAATATATAATAAACATCTAATCAGATTTCCCAAAGATGAGATAGAGAATGAGGGAGAAGAAGAGATAACGGCTAAGAATGTTCTGAAATTGATTAAACAATAACCCACAGACTCTGGAAGACCAACAAATCTCAAGCAGTATAAATAAATAGGAAATCCACAGCTAAGACACATTCTTATGAAACTACAGAGTACCAAAGACTAAGAGATTAAAAAAAAAAAAAGAATGAGAAAGAAATCAAATTACTTTCAAAAGAACAACAATTATAGGTCGATAGTAAATTTCTCAACTTTAATGTGGAAGCCAGAAGATAGTGGAATAAAATACTCAATGTAGTGATAGAAAAATAACTGCTACCCCAGAATTTCATATGCCGTAAAATATCTTTTAAGAAGAAAAATAAGATACAGACATTTTCTCATAAACAAAAACTGAGAAAGTGGGAATACAAACTAAAGAAAATTCTACAGGATATACCTCAGGAAGTAAGAAAATGCTCCCAGATGTAAAATCTGAATGCAAGAAAAATTAACAAGCACAGAGAGTGGTAAAGATTTGGTAAACATTGCAATGGTATAAAACAGCAAAAATAATATATTGGAGTTAAAATAAAAAGATATCATTAAAAGTCAAGTCAACAAGAGCCTATGGGTGAGAGGGGTGGTGTTAAAGTTAAATGTTCTAAGTTATCTGTATTTTTTTAAGAGAAAGTTAAGGGCGTTGGCTAATTTTTTACTTTGAGAAGTTGTTATGCAGGCTAACAAAAGAGAAATAGCACATACGTATTTAGCAAAAGCAATAATAAATGCTTAAATTAGAGCAAAAGAAAGGCCAATGGAGTCTATTAGTTTTCTATTCCAACAAAATAAATTATCCCAAAAGGTAAAGGTTTAAAACAGCAATAAATATTTATCTTCTCTCCTAGTTTTTGTGGATCAGGAATTCAAAAGCCTCACGGCTGGGTGGTTCTGGCTCAAGGTGTTTCACAGGGTTGCAGTCCCACGTTGCTGGCCAAATCTATAATCATTTGAAGCCTCCACTGGAACAGGGGCATCCACTCCCAAAGAAATTCACCCACATGACTAGCAAGTTGGTGCTGGCTGTTGGCAGGAGGCCCCAGTTTCTCTCCACAGGGTCCTCCGCAGAGGGCTGCTGTGGGTTCCCACTAGACAGTGCCTAGGTTCTCTGAAGTGACTGACCTAAAAGAGAGAAGGCAGGCAGAAGGTTCTTTTTTTTGTGACCTATCCTTGAAAGTCACATACCATCACTTCTGCCACTCTCTACCCGTAAGAAATGAGTCATGAAGTCTGGCCTACTTCAAGAGGAGGAAAATTAGGCTCCATTTTTCTGAAGGAAAGAGGGTCAAAGAATTTGCAAGCATTTTAAAACAATCACAAGGAGCTAAGCATGTACTTGAAGAGGTGAGAAAAAAGAGAAAACGGCAAAATAAAGCCTAAGGAAATAGAAGAAAGGCAATTAAAAAGATAACTTCAGAAATTAGCAGATGAAAACAAATAGGCAATGATCTGTAAAGGGCGTGTTTTCTGAAAAGGTTGACAAAATCAACAGTAAGACTGACCAAGAAAAATAAAGGGGAGGTAAAAACAATATTAGAAATAAATAGGGAACAACTACAGATGCGATAGAAAATAATGAGTATCATAATTGTGCTCTTAAAAAATAAGAGGATATTATGCATAACTTTATGCCACTAAATTTTTTTTTTTTTGAGAGGGCATCTCTCATATTTATTGATCAAATGGTTGTTAACAACAATAAAATTCTGTACAGGGGATTCAATGCACAATCATTAATCGACCCCAAGCCTAATTCTCAACAGTCTCCAATCTTCTGAAGCATAATGAACAAGTTCTTACACGGTGAACAGTTCTTAGATAGTGAATAAGTTCTTACATGGTGAACAGTGCAAGGGCAGTCATCACAGAAACTTTCAGTTTTGATCACACATCATGAACTATAAACAATCAAGTCAGATATGATTATTCATTTGATTTTTATACTTGATTTATATGTGAATCCCACATTTCTCCCTTATTATTATTATTATTGTTTTTTAATAAAATGCTGAAGTGGTAGGTCGATGCAAGATAAAGGTAGAAAACATAATTTAGTGCTGTAAGAGGGCAAATGATCGTCAATACAAAATCGGGAAATTACAGGGCAAATACCCTCAACACAGATGTGACCATTCCCTAAGATATTAGCAAACCAAAACAAACTTAAATATCTACGGAAGAGCAACAACAGCAAGTGTCCAGAGTAACACTGTTAGTAATAAATAATGGAAACAACCCAAATGCTTTCCAACAGGAAAATGGGTATTAGAAATTCGGGGATATTTATTTAACACTCTATGTTCAGTAATGAAAGTCAATGAAATATAACCACAAGCCATAACATGGGTGAATCACTGGAGTATAAATAATATTGAAAAAGGAAGCCATGAAAGAAGACATGGGATAAAATTCCAAAGGGTAAAGTGTAAAAACATGAAAAATGATTAAACGTACATGATAAAGCTATGAAGAAAAGCAAAATACAAAATTCAGGTTGGTACTCTCTCAAAAGGAGAAGCCAGAAGGATCACGGAAGGGCAGATAAGAGAGGTAATGGTAAGATTCTCTACACCTTCTACGTCCATCATAAGCTTTCTTTTATAGCAACTCAATATTTAATTTTAAAAACCCCAAACAATTCACACAATGCACAACAGACAGCTCCCAGCACAGTTCTATTTCACATGCTCTAAATTTGTTCACAGTGTAAGAAGGACTGTGGCTCACCTCGTAACAATTGGTGAGAATTTTCTCCAAACTCTCCTGACTGTTGATTTTTGGAAGAAGTCCAGGAATATATGCCAAATAGAGTTCTTTTGTAATTTTGATGATCTAGCCACATTTTAATGCAGCCATCCCATGTGCTCTGTTATTTTAATAAGTATGTTTCAATCTACCTGTATTCCATCCACAAGAAAAAAACTTTATTCAAGGTTTGCCAAAGTCAGTCATAATAACATCAAAAACTGTCCAGAATTTGCCCAACAGAAAATGCACAAAAAAATTTGCTTGCATTAACTTCAACTCCTTGCTTGTTAAATCTTTTTTATTATTGTTCCGATTTGTTTCCCTTGACTGCCATAATGGCACAACTTTAAGACCTTCATACCAAAAGAGCTACTTGGTTCACTGGACGTGATGGTAGGAGTGGGGGTGCAGTGCTGGTACGCAGGAATCAGTGGTTTCACTGAAATGGTAATGCGTGTTTGACAGGTCTAAAGAAGTATTCAGAAGTAGTTTAGTGCCAACATAGCTTTAGGCAACAAATGAACCTAAGAATATATATGTATGTTAATATTCTGCTGATAAAGGCTAAATGGCTGAGAGACAGGAGTTCTATTTATTCTAGTCTCTGGCCTGGTCTCTCAGTTCTAACTCTTAGATTGTTGTGAAAGCTTCAAGTAATTTAAGTAAATTTGTAATTATAAATAATATGAACATCTTTAGACCTGTTATTTCAGCTTTTCATTTCAGTTTTATTGAGGTATAATTAACCAATAAAATTATAGGATATTTAAAGTGAACATCATGGTGATATGCATATACATTTTGAAGGGACTCCCCCCATTAGTTAATTAACATACTTGTCACCTCACATATTTATCTTTTTTGGGAGGGTGAGATCTTCTAAGTTTTACTCTTTTAGCAAATTTCAATTATACAATGTTATTAACTATAGTCACCATGTTTTACATTATATCCTCAGACCTTAACTCATCTTATAGCTGAAGCACTATACCTTTTACCAATCTCTCCCTAGTTCCCCTTTTCCGCCAGCCTTAGCAACCACTTTTCTACTCTGTTTCTATGAGTTTGACTTTTGTTGTTTTAAGATTCTACGTATAAGTGATACCAAGCAGTATTTGTCTTTCTCTGTATGGCTCATTTTAGATCTATTCTTTTTAAAGTATTCTAACTCATGTCTTCAAAGCAGTATAAACTTCCTTTACAAATTGTTCATAATTTAAACTGTGTAAAACCATTTATGGTTTGCATTTTATACTACACAAATTTAACCAATAGACAAACTACATTATCAATTATTTTAGCATATCTAAACTAAAAGATACAGTCCTGTTTAGCTGGTGGACAGAATATCAAGTTAAACTCAGACAAGTACTACCTATCAAGAAACCAGAAAAATCTCAGATCTCAGATGACCTCAAGTGAATTACTCTGGGTTTAACTCTCTTTGGATCATGCAAATGTATCTTGAGAGTACTTTGATTTAATATAAGTGTGTTTTAAATGACCAGGAGATGAACGAGTCTTTTAAAAAGTACTGCTGAAAAGATAATAGGTATGTTTAACTGAAGCAGACGATACTGAGTGTCAGGACAACTGGTCCTCTACCACTAATGAGCCGTGATCTTGGACAAGTCACTATGCTAGTCTTGTCACAAACAAATGCTGAGGGGTTGGAATAGGTGACTGCTAATGTCCCTTCCAAAGTTAGAATTTTACAAACAGTACACAAGGATCAGAGAGGGGAATGTGAGTGATAACATCTTAAGAGAAAATGACTTATTCACAAAGGGACAGAGAGAAATACTTATAACTTGTAGTATTAACTATATGAGACTGAAAGCACAGATTCAACTTGAGGAGACAATGTAATCTCCAAGCAGAAAGAATTCTGTTAAAGAATGGAGTTTGGGACACTCCTATGAAAACTGGAAATTGATAGCTACTTGTTTATTAAACAGTAATTTAGCAAGCATTTTTGTTTACAATGCATAGAAGCTTTTATGCATTACAACAAAAGTAAGGACAGAATACTTTTGAATAAGGAAAAGCATACAAAATGATGTTATACTTTTATTTATCTAGTCCAGTCAACATTATTCATTTGTAGTAAAGTAGCCAGAAGATACCACAGTTGGAATTCTCTAACTCATAGATTTGTGCATCTATAAATACAAGCAGGTGCCACAAATTCAGAAGTACATTTTCATATATAACAAAATAAAATTCATTGTATAATTTAGGTAAAATCAATTGATGTTCACATTAGACACCTAGTCCCTCAAGTAATGAACTTGCTTCCAGGTGATAATGTGCTGAGGAGATACTGC
Source organism: Manis javanica (assembly GCF_040802235.1). Taxonomy (NCBI): domain Eukaryota; kingdom Metazoa; phylum Chordata; class Mammalia; order Pholidota; family Manidae; genus Manis; species Manis javanica. Next base: position 92,551,164 of record NC_133166.1, read on the forward strand.
TCCCAGTAGAAGATGAGTGAAAATAGATCTGAGATCTGCTGTTGAGTAGTGGAGAGGATAAAACATGTTCACATAAACACACCAAAAAAAGGATATGCTCAATTGACTCTGATTCATTAGATTCTTTCCCATTTCAAAATTCAGTTTAATACATTTATTGAATACCTAAAATGTGCAGGTATCAAAACCAAATCCAAAAAAGGCATTTGATTTTGTACGGGTTTTCTGGAAGAAGAGCTCATGGTATACAGCCCTGACAGCAACCAATTTCAAAGTTTAATTACCGTTACAGCTCCACATTCAGCCTAAGTCACCACCACCAGCACCAGCGGCTGTCTGAGTTGTCAGAGGGGATGAAACTGTTGTACTGAAGCAGAGGCTTGCAGGATCTTTAGAGCATCGTGTTCTTTTCATCAAAATCCCTTAGGCTCTTTTATACTATCTTTTTCAACCCACATGCCCTCAGGCTTCCCAGATATTCTACTGTCCCCACTTCCTCAGTGATCCTGATAATGGGGACAACTGGCACTTGTTCGGTGGCAGTCCTGGCTGTCCTTCAAGCTAGCGTAGCACAGCTGTGCCAGCATTCCACCTCTTTTCCAGAATCACCATCCGCCCAGCGACGGCTGCCCACTAACATCCAACTCCTTTGTTCCCCCAAACCCTTTGGGCTTTATAGTGACAAATTCCTTTACTCACTCATGTCAATTTGTTTAACACATTAGGCCAAAGCACGTTTATAATTGTCATCTCTGAAATTGCACTTAAACTCTGAAATCAGCTTTCCTTGAGTATTGCTATTAATTCATTAGTGTCTTTGAGCCATTTTATGAAACACCAGACACTCGTGTGAGCACCACAGGGGGACACAAAGGAGAACACGAGATTTCCCTCGAGGAACTTGAGATAGAGTTAGAGCAGCAGGACAACTAGATATGAACATGAATCGTGTAAGGCAGAACGCGGTGAGAATCCAATCAGTGGGACAGACGACAGGCCCTAGTGAAGTTACCCTGTAGTCTTCGTGGCGGAGGTCAGATGGATGCTTGTCTTCAAGAAGCAAGAGAGAATTTGAATAGGTGGAAAGGGGGAGTAGGTGTTGCAGGCATGTGCAAAGGCCAAAGGTGTCCAGGTAAAATTCCCACTCAGAGAAGGCAGGAGGGATAGGGCAGCAAGGTCGGGGGAAAGAGGTCTGTGCTCAAGAACAGTAAGAAAGCAGACACAGCTGGTCTCCTTGGAATGAAGTGTTTCATTTTCAGCAATGGCAGTGCTGCTGAAGGATTTTAATCAAAAACTGTTTAAAGGTGATTTATCTGACTGTTACATGTAGAAGGAGAGGACAATAGTTGGAAAAAGTAAGATCTACCATAAGCCTCTGGGAATGCTTTTATGTGAGTCTCAAAGCAGGTTGGTAACAGTGAACTTGTAATAAAATACAGAAGAGACACTGGCAGTTGAGTAGCTATCTGTATGGAGAGGGTGGGTCAGAGAGCCTAACAGTCACTCAATTTCACAAGGGATTTATAGTCTTGATGAACATGTTGCCTAACAGTTCAATGGTAAAATCACAGAATCACGTAGTGAATGAATAATTGAGGACTTACTTAACATTAAAGCACCGACCCATTTTACTCTGTTTTACTGATTTTGAGTACAAACATCTTCGAGTGGCACCAACATACATGCTCCATGCTTTTTCACACATGGGCATATGTGCAACTATGCCTCAGGATGGAGGGTGGAGATACTAAGAGAGCCTGTACCAGGCACCAGGCCCTCAGCCAGTTGCTGGGGATAGAGAGAAAAACCACAGCCTCTGCCTTTGAGGGGCACTCAAGCTACATCCTTCCTACACAGTCAGCCATAGCTTTAATAGCCACACACAGGCTGCTGACCTCCCACCTATGTCTCCACTCCAGATGTGCACCTGCTCTCCAGCCTTGTCCAGGCATCTGTACATGAGGCTTTCTCACCCAGTGTCCACGGGGTTCTCCAACTCAGTATCTGCAGCACTGGACACGTTGTCTCCTTTCCCTGGAACGTGCTCCTCCTTGCACAAGGTTCCCATCTCAGAGGATGGCAGAACCTGGGACTCCGCCCACTGCCCCACTGCCCACCTAATCCATCTGTCCTCCAGTTCTGCTGCTTCTGCTTCCTGAGTATCTGTCCTCTCCAGCCACTCTAGTCATCTCCATCGTTACCTCTGGAGCAGGCTACCACTTTGCCTGCCAAGACTCCACCTGGCCTCCCAGCAGGCCACCCTCCCATCCCCTGCCCGGGCAGCAGCCAGTGTGACCTTTCTAAAGTGAATATACGACTGAGTCACTGATGTGCTTAAAAATCTCTAATGGTCTCCCATTGCCCTATGAGGCATCACAAAACCCTTTATAGCCTGGATCCTACCTGTCTCCCCATCCTCACATGGCTCCTCTCCTCTTGAAGCATGAGCCACACGATTCTTTCAGTTCCTCTGATGGCCCATCTCTGACTTTCTTCCTGGCCCCCACACATCCTGTTCCTCCCACCAGGAACACTTTTTCCCCTTCTTGCAAATTCCCATGCCAAGAAATGAGTATCCTGAGTTGAAAAGACAGAGCCACATTGATAATGATCATTATTCCATATTGCATGTGTACGACTCTCCACATTTGTTAAGTTTTAATCAAATCCCTGTAACTACAATGATTGTATTTTGCAAACTAAAACTCTGAAGAATAGGACAGAATTTTGGACAATAAAAACTGGTCTAAAACAGGACCATCTTGGAGTATCTTGGCTTTATAACAGGCCATTTTGTGGCTTGTCCTCACAGGGACAAGGGACTGTGGTGTGATTCCCAAGGACAGAGGACAGCAGGTGCTCTAGGCACATGCCACACAAGGAGCTTGATATTTGGTCCAATGTTCTGGAGTAGAATGTTTCACTGACTATGAGTCTGGTAGTTTTCTCAGGCCTGCTCAGTGAAGAGGTGCCAAAAACAAAACACACACACACAAACACAAACACCTTTAGCACTTTAGGAGTGGAGATAATCTTTGAAATACCTGCCCAGAGGCAGTTCCCTCTCTTGAAGGAAGGAACAGAGAGAGCCCTCTGCTTGCTCATACCTGCCTTAGGACACAGCCTTATTGCCCAAGAACAGGGTATAATCAGGACCTTTGTCAGGGTTAAACAAGAAACCACCCACCCCACAGGGAGGAACAGGAAAAGTGGCTCCAGGTGTAGAATGAATGGACACAGACACCCAGACCAATTTGGACCCATAACTCCTGGGGCAAGTGGGCTGGGTTGTGATGGGATTTGGGCGCTAAGGAAGGTATCCTGGAACTCCAAGTGACAGACATCCCTGGTGGAACTTACCAGAAAGGCACTGAAACTATTTTCCCTCATAGATCCCTGAGGGCATTATGCTAAGTGAAATAAGTCAGACAAAGAAAGACAAATATGTGTATCATCTTATTTATATGTGGAATCTAAGAAAACTAGCTCATAAAAGCAGATCAGATGGGTGGTTGCCAAAGGCAGGGGGCAGAGTGGGTGTGGGAAATGGGTGAAGGTGGTCAAAAGGCAGAAACTTCCAGTTGTAAGTTCTGGGATTTAATTAATGTACAGCTTGGTGACTATAGTTAATATTACTGTATTATACATTTGGAAGTGGCTAAGACAGTAGATCTTAAAAGTTCTCATACCAAGAAAAATATCTGTAACTCTGTGAGGTAATGGATGTCAACTAAACTTACTGTGGTGATCATTTTGTAATAGATGCATATATCTAATCATTTATGCAATACCTCAGACCAACAGAATGTTATGTGTCAATTAATATATCAATAAAACTGGGAGAAAAGATCCCTGAGGACTTGTGAGTGAATGGGATCAACAGCGGCCCAGCATCGGCTGCTAGAATGTCTCAAATCCTGTTTCCAACGGAGGTGCCTGGTGGCCTGAGAGCCCCTAAAGCGAGAACAGCAGGCGGACAGCAGAACCTCCCTGCAGCCCCCTCAGGGTTTCTGGCCCTTATCACAGCCCTAATTTTACACCTCTTCCTATGCCTTCCTAGTAATTAAGGAAAAAATAATGGTTAGCTGGGACTTTGGGGAACCTCTTGTCCGCTTATTCAAGATTGCACAATGAATAACAGATCTGAGACTGAGACAAAAATAGTGATTCAGTAAAGATGGGTGGTGCATCTTGGGCCCACAGCGGTCAAGGACTGTTTCCGGCGTGGTTCTGATGGCCTCTGGTTCTGAGTAGAACTCCTGGAAATGACACCAAATCATATCAAGCCTGCATGAAGCCTCAGTGAGGAAGATTGGTATTTCAGGACACAGGAATGTGACGGAGAACAAGGCAATGCAACTAGACTTCATTATCCTAGTGCCTTTGATAACATACTGGAAGAGCAGGGCTGGGATCTGAATTAACTGGAATCTTCCATAAATGGAGTCTAAAAGCAGACTACACAACATCCAAAAACTCCCCAGAGAATTTCCTATTATGTACATGGAAGGGGGGGAATGAAGCAAGTCCCATCTGGCTGGGGAGAGAACATTCTCTGCTTAGTGAAACTTCATGTTTCTTGCGTTTAGTGCCAACTGCATGTTCCTACTGGACCCAGGCCCTGCACACAGAGGTGCGAGTGTACAGAAAAATGAGCTAGATGGGGCAGCCAGTGCCGGGCAATTCTTTGTTTCCAAAACATCAAAACCACAAGGCAAGATTAATAAGGTATCATTGTTATAAAGTCCTTAACTAGTTATGAGCCAATATTAGATCAGTGTTACTCAGAGTTGCTATAGCAAAATAGAGTGACAGTATCTTTTTCCAGTAGCTTCTATCAATACACAGCTAAAATCCAGAGCAGGCTGACATGCATCTCTACTGACTTTTGCTCAGTGCAACTGACACCCTCAGGGAAATCTCAGAACTTTAAGCCAATAATGAAATTAGCCTTTTTTGGAAATACAGGCGTAGATGGATGAGGTGTCTCAGCTCAAATGCCAGCTGCTCAAGGAGGCCTCCTTTGACAAGCCTGAAGCCCTGCACACCCTTCTTCCCCACGTAGTGGCCTCTAGTTACTCTGCAACACTTCACCTTTGATAACTATTAAGTTACCTTGTGAATTTGTACCCGTGTTTGTCCCTCCTCCCTGTTTGAGTGTAGACCCCAGAGGAACTGGGCCTGTTTCATCATTCTGTTCCTCAAAGCTTCAAGGCTGGCACAGAGCGAGCCCACGATAATATTTGACTAGCAGCCTTTCCAGTTGCTAAAGGACAAAGAGCTCAATTATCTGTAACTGAAGGCTTCACAGAGTCTAGAAAACCAGCACTCACTCCAATTCATCAAACACATCATATAGGAAATGAAAATAGAAGCGGTATGAATTAAAGCCATACCTAGGGGCAAAGTGCCCCGAAGCAGCACCTCTCCAGGTGTGGCCCGGGCCTGGCACCTTCATCTGCATTCGGCACTTGGTTAGAAAGGCAAACCAGGGCTCTGCCACAGACCCAGTGAACCAGAATACCAGAGGGCAGAGCCCCAGAATCCACATTTAATGAGCTCTCTAGGTGATTCTTATGTGCCCTAAAGTTTGAGTAACTGTTACTCAGAAATAAAAGTGAGAATGAACAAGAAAGATCACAAAGACTAGGATTTTGCCAGGAACAACTGGCACATTTTTGCTGTCATTTTGATTTAAAAAAAAAAATCAGGCAAGAGGAAGGGCATGATTTATATGCAAAACTATATGCATGAGTACGGCACTCTGCATGCAGGTGGACGCGGGTCACCAGATACCCGCTCCACATCCTGTGCCTGAGGCTCCCAGACCTGGCCGAACAACCGGCACGGCGGCCACGCTCCTGGGGATGAAGCCCTGGTTTCACTTGATTTCCCTCTCCTCCCCAGGGGCAGCACCACCTGCAGCTCTCCCAGGACATTCTAACAGACGAGGCCACCTGCGGAAAGGCAGCGCAGAGGGAAAGCGGGCAGCGTTACCGCGGTTCAGGTGCCTGATGCAGTCACTCAGCAGAGCGCTGAACCTCCTCTGGTCGGCGGCCTCCTGGAAGCAGAAGTAGCTGTGTCTGAGGAACGGCAGCCACAGGTACACTGGGAATTCCTTTGGCAGGACCACGAAGGGCTGGGCGTTCTCCTTCTCACTGGACACTAAGGAAATATTGAAGACACAAAGATGTGTTAAAACGTGCATCTTTTATTTAAGTTCTTATTTGGGGCTGTGAGGGTAACTGTGCAGCAGGCCGTGGGATGGGAAGGTGGTGTGAGATGGCTTCACAGGGTGATGGAAAATGAGCTCAGGCTCCACGTGCTCCTTCCACCAGCTTCCTGTCTCCCTCCAGCAGGTGGCCTCACCTCCTACTCCTCAGTGACAGCCAAGGCCACCAGACAGCCTTTCTCAACTTCCTCACATTGGCAAATGACCCACAGTCAGGGCTTGAGCTTCCCCCCCGGCCCTCTTCAAGCTAGCCTGTCCTCCTGGGCAGACACTCACCCTCCTTCCCCATCAGCTCCCATTCCACCAGCTCTGTTCCCTGCCCTGCGCCCTCTCCCTCCTCCTTGTCACTGCAGACTGGCACTGGATATCTGCAGGCCTCACCCCCTAGTCTCACCTCACTCTTGTTCCGGCCTCGCCAGTCCCAAAGGCCAACTGTGGATGGAGGTCATTAACATCATCCAAACTGCCAGCCTGTGGCTTCTTTTTCATTCTCTGTCCTTTTAACCTGATCTGAAACATGTGTTGCTGCAAACCACCCCTTCTTTTGAAAACATTCTCTTCCTTTGACTTCCAGGATCACTTCTCTCCTGGTGTTCTTGATGCTTTTTAAAAAGTGTTTCTTCTTTGTCACCTCCGTGGTTCCGCAGCCCCTTCTCTCCCCTCCCCTGTCAAGCACTAGTGTTTGTCTTCTTCTGAGCTGGTTTCCCGCCCTCAGTCTCTGCTCAATATTGTCTCTTGTTTCTGCAGTTCATATTACCTTTTCTTTCTTCTTGTCCTTCATGTTTTCTCATAGAAAATTCTACTTGATCCTTCAAAAGTCAATTAAAAGCTTCTGGAGGGGCTTTGTTCGCACCTCCCCCTGCCAGCAGAGGCAGCTGGGTGTTCCCTCCCTCGTTCTCCCAAAATACTGTAGCGATCTGGCACCATGTGCTGGCACCCGCACTCAGGGTGGGGGACAAGGAGTGATATAGGCTCCCCCACTGGTTCTCACGTGCTTCCCCTCATGAGGAAGCAGAACCACGGCCCTGGAGCTCCCAGAGGGTGGCAACTGCACCTACGTGTCTCCATAGGCTCAGCCTATGGTGCAGTCATGGAGCCTGTAGACATTCAACTGCAGTTTATTGAATGAACACATGTGATATGTTGCCCTAGGAAAATTTAAAAGCTTTTAACAATGGACTTTTTACCATTTCCCTCAAAATCAATTCTAAGAAACTCATGTTAAACCATGCTACTATTCAGATCTCCTACCTAAACTTTACTCCCCTCCATGCATTCCAGTCATAAGATACTGCACTTGGTTAAATGAGTCCAGCTTATTTCCAGACTCATGGAGAAAAGCAGCAGAAAAAATTGGCTCTGTGCTCCCTGCCTACATAATGAGCACCAATCTTGGGGAAAGGAAGGGAAGAAGGACCCTCTAAGGGGCCACTGAAAGCACTGAGGTTACCAAGAAATCGATCATAACCATAAAGGAGGCTCCAGAACTGAGTTTTGCTGCTGGCAAATAAATAAATCAAGATTGGCTTAGATAAAGAATAGACTTCTTGGGGCATAAGAACATAAGAACAAATCAACGTATGAATGGACAAATAAATGAATGACTGAATGCTGTAGCAGAGACCTCAAGTTGTAACATATTATTTATTCTCCCCTTCTTTCCTGGTAACAAAACCCCTGATTTTTAGTTGACCAAGTGACTGCAGAGAATAAAGACTACATTTCTAGTCTCCACTGCAATTTGGTGTGCCGTAACCACTAAGTTCTGGCCAATGGGATGTGAACTGAAGAGGCAATGAAACGTCCTGGAACTATCCTTTAAAGAGGGAATGTCCCTGCCTCTTCCCCTTTTGTCCTTACTGTCTGGGGAGAGAAAGCCTTGGCTGGTGCTCCAGCAGCCACGTTGGACTATGTCAGTAAGGGCTACCACCTAGAGGTAAAGGGGGAGAAACTAGAAAGAGTCCCTGGTATTTACAGAACTGCCACACCAGACCTGGGCTTGTGATACCCTGACATTTTCAGCAAGATAATAAAACCTCATGTATTTAATTTGAGTCTTAGGTTGTATGCAGCAAACTGGGTTCTAATGAACAAAATGCCAAATCAGTGAATCACTTTAGCAAAACACGGGGGCATTATTGAAACATTTTTGTAGCAGAATACTATGTGAAGAAGACATAGTTATTCATTACCCTCTAGAATTTTTTTTTTAGATAAGGCTAAATTCCTCCCATCTTTACTGTGTCTTTATTCTTTCAAGTAGAATTAGTATTATACAGTGAGTTCTCCAGATTAGCAGGGCTTCGTGAGTCAATTCTCCTCACCCTTTCCATGATGTCACAATTTTGTACAGACAAGTGAAAGTAACATCAACCCTCTGCATTAAAAAGTAAGAACCATAAAATTTACTCCTAATAGTTTGTAGTTATCTCTCATGTAACCTTTTACAATTTTCCAGATGCTATTAATTTGCATTTTTCTGAGTTGAGTGACAAAGATACCACAAATGACCCACTGTAGAGTATTCTATTTTTAAAACTCAGAAGGCCACACCATACAATAAAAGGGGTCATTGAAATACCCCACTGTGAAGCCTTGGGCCAAATGCCATTAGTCATACAGCCCTTTTCATTCCATCTGATATGATTTCATCAATAAATCAATAAATTTATTGTCTGTTTTGGCTAATTTCATTGGAAAGTTCTTTTGGAGAGATTCTCAAGAGTCAACATATTGGTATTCCCATTTCTAGCAATGGCTCCAAAGTCAAGAAATTATAGAAATAGATGTTGAAAGAAAATATAATAATATGTATAGTGCACATAAAGTACTGTTTTAGCTTGAATTACTGAGTAATAGTTTGTTAATCTAGGTTTATGGTCCATGTACTAATCTTATAATAGTATTACTAAAAACACTATACTAAGCATTCTGTGCCAAAACATCAATTGATAAAATGATTATCTTCTCCACAAATTCTAATGAAATGATTATACCCATTAATTAATAAGAACCACAGCTCTCTTTAAAAAACCAGGTAATTACTGTGTAGTATGATTTACACAAAGCCAGATGGAGTTACTACATTTCCCACAGCTCATGAATCTCCATGAAATGTGTTTAGTCTATATCCTGACCATCACTTTCTCTACGTGGAGGAAATGGAATGAATAAGAAGCAAAGTATGTTAGAACTGGGAAAATCCTTCTAGATTTTTAAATTGAAGGCCCTGAAGTTGGAGAAACAGAAACCAGAGAGAGTCAGCAAGAGCTAAGGAGAACATTTGGTAAGTGTCACAGTTTGAACTAGATAAAAATCCAGCCTCCAAATTCTCAGTGCAATGCTATGCTCTTTCCATGGCATCATTCAGCTATTATTTACAGATATGCTAATTAATGCAATGCTTTTTTTTAAGCCAGTAGCTATAAGTTACTATGACGCTCACTAAAAGTATTTTGTTGATTTACGATAATTTATTTGCATATCATCCTAAAATTTGGACCTGACAGGTCCAAGCTTGCTTACTGAAAGATGGGACTGTACATTTCACAGCCTAGGCCCCGTCTATTTATTTCTGCTGTTCTATGTAGTGCTGCTTAATCTTGTAATATATTTCAAAGCCTCAAGATGCCCAGTCAGTGGTACATTATGCATGTGCCAGAAACATAGTAACTGACTTGTGTATTACAGAATTGGGAAAATGTTTATCTAAATAAGATAAATTACATCTTTTGTTGGATAATGCAGGTCTCTCTAGCTCAGGTTATCTCACCATTGGCAAACTGATATTTCATGCTGGGTAATTCTTCATTGTAAGGGCCTGTCCTGGGCACTCTGATGTTTAACAGCATTGCTGGCCTCTATCCACTAAATGCCTGTAGCGCCACCCTCCCAAGTTGTGTGACAAACAGAAATGTCTTCAGACAAATGTCCCTAGACAGTGAAATCACACTCTCCCAGTAAGACCCACCAGTCTCATGAAGCAAAACACTTTAATGAATTTTGCCTTGGGAAAGAATGCAGCACTCACCAATAGGGTCTGGGAAAAGCCGATCAGACAATAAATTGTATTCATCTTCTGAGGTCAACACCTTGCCACCAGCTGGAAGAATTCGGCTTTTAGGAGCAGCTCCTTTCTGATAGGCCTGGAAAAGGAAAGGCATAAATAAGCAATTTTTCTCCCCTATTTGGACTTTCGGAAAATATCAGGAACATTAGAAATAGACAGACCCAGACACGTACACTCACAGATAGCAATTCCCATACTGTGTCACTAAGAGCCATTTATCCATTAATACATGTTTTGCATACTTGCTACTTGAAAAGTATTACTTGAGTACTTTTGTGTGATGGTCACAACATCATATGTCAAGGTTTCTAATCTCAGAGACATTTACCATAGGGTATGTTTCTCAAATGGGCCAAACATAACCTCAGCAACTTCTAAAAATTCTGCACCACATTTACCATTTTTGATGCTGGCCCCTTAATCATCTTGATAACCATAGGGTGATGAAGCACACAGACATTTTCTGCCCCAAATGCTTGGACTTTGACGACTCATGAGACTGTGGGACATTAACTGCAATAATTGTTGCCATAGATTTTCATCAAAACATAAAAACGTTGCCATGATAATATATGCTGCCACTTTGCTCTCAGACGTGGGACTGTTTTGCAGTAAAATGATCTGTGATGGAAGTGCGATATCGTGATATCAGAACAAATCCTGGCCAGCAGACAGAAGGCGCTGTTGTTTGAGAAACGTAAATGTTAAAGCAGTGTGTTAAGCAGTGTGTTAAGCAGATACACCCACAAGGCCAAACAAAGATAAAATTTAAGGACGTACATCTGATTGGGGTGAGGGGAGGGCGGTTGCTTAAGGAAAAATATTGAAAATAACCTAAAAGCAAGTTGAGAATTGAAACCAAGAAATGGTGGGCTCCAAAATCTAGAATAATTAAAGCAACGTTGATCAGAAAAACAAAATCAGAATAACGTAACACATTCTGCATCAGTAAGATAGTGACTGAAGTGGCCCAAACAAAGCAAACTCTTGCACATCTAAGAAGGTTGTTTTCATACTGATAAAAACCACTAAATAGCTGCTTAAGCATATCAGAGAGAATCTCACCCGGTGTGGTTTTGAGAATGTCTAGGAGCAGTTCGATTCAGACTGGCCTCCAATATGAATTGTGTTTATAAGCCCCAATCTGGGATTTCATAAACATTGTATTATTTAATCCTCAAAACAGCACAATGAGCTAGTTATTATCTCCACTTTGTAAATGAGAGAAATGAAGCTCAAAGAGGTTAAATAATTTGCCAATGACCCATTGGTGAGTAGATGGCAACTTCAGGATTCATACCTGAGTCTGTGCAGCCCCAGTGCAAGCCAACAGGAAGTAGGAAGTGATTATCCAATGAGAATGCTTCATTTGTTCCTGCTTAGGTACCAGCCAAAACTGGACTCTCGATAAAATAATAGGCAATTTATAGGTACTTAATGTGCAATTTAGATGTAATTTTTAAAAATCACCCTCCTATAAATTTTTAAAGAGAGAATGAATATTATGAAAACTGAGGAATTACGGCAAACTGCATGGGACACTTTTTTTTTTTAATTTCTAAGGTTTAAAAAAAAATTGGTTATCACCCAATTCAGCCATCCTATCTAAACAACTGAACAAGTTCATTTGAAAATGATGAGCAAAGTAAAGAAAGCAGTATAGCCCATAAAGAGCAAGTTGAGAGAGCAAGCTTTAAAAAAATGAAAAGAGTTAAAAAAAAAAAAACACCAAAATTTGACTCAGAATGAAACTCCAGTTAGTGCTAAATGTGGTAAGAATCTTAGTAAGTTTAAGAGCAAGCTCTAGGAGTGTTTCCTCCTGACTAGCTAGTAGCAATTACAACTGCTCTAGATTAGGCTCTGCTGGGGCTTGGTCAGATGCTAAGAGCATCAGTGCATTCATTTGCGCAATGCTTACAAAACATCGTAACAAAGGGATCAAGCTGACCATTTTATAGATGAGAAAACTGAGGTTCAAAGGGATTATGACTTCTATAAGGACACATATCCAGTAACTAGTAAAGGTGTGATTAATATTAACCATTATGCTATACTGTCTCCTCTCAAGCTTCCCTGAGCACTGTAATGTTGTCATACAAAACATAAGGTGATTTGTTATTATTTGTAGTGTGCTGACAATTTCCTTCTGAGAGCAAGGCAAATGTTGAATAAAATCCTAACGCCAATAAGCAGAGAAAATATTAGCTTAATGAATGCTGAAAAAAAATAAAACTATGCAAGAGAATACTGGAGCACTGCCTGGTAGCCTGTGGACTAAGTTTGTCCTGTATTTAATTCTTTTTTCCATCAGAAATGTGAAGGGAACTTATTGGTCTGTCAGCCTGAAGCCTCTTCCTAATGGTTTAACATCAGGGGTATTGCTCAGAATATCCATGAAGGTTGTCCTGACTGCTCTTGAACTTGGAGCCAAGAGAGCAGAGTTTTAAATATGTTACTATCTCTGCCAGATAAGTAGCAGCTATTCATTTCAAAGGGAGCTTCAGAATCTATGTAGACTAAAAATGTGTGCAGTATGAGATCTGGAAGGATCCAATGGGATCATAACTCTCTAGCGGAGGCCCCACCTAAAATTTAGCTTGCCAAATTCTCTGCCCAGTGTTCTTTTCCTCTATTCCTGCTTACATGGGAAAGGAAATGGGAACCAATAAAAACTGAAGTCCTCCCAGGTAAAAAGCACTTTACATATATTGCTTCATTTTCTTCCACATTTTAAAGATAAGAAAAATAATGAGAGAAATAGGAAAACGTTAAAAGAAAAAAATATCTGTAGGTATAAGTGGAATAAAGTATGTGAAATATTCTGAATTCCGAGGAACCCATGTAAATTAAATCATGATCTATTTTATTAACTAACTCCTTGGCAACCTGTCATATAGGAGGTTTATGAGTACGAAGACATGGAGACACAGAGCAGAGAGGAAGCGGTATCAGGGTAATGACTGAAAAAGACCTGGAGGGTGAATGATCATAGGACAGTTTCTGCACTGGTCACTCAGAATAACTTATGTTCACACTCACTTCCAGTTACTTGTTCAAAGTCTACCTTGCCCATTAGAGGGCAAGCATGTATCTTATCTACTGCTACATGCTCAGAACTTTAGATAACACTTGGCATGTAACAGGCGTTCCATAAGCATCTGTTAACTGAAATGAGTGCCTACATGAGTCAGGGCTTACTGAACAAATCTGTCTTGAAGGAGAGGGCATGCCAATCAACTCAATGTTTAAGAATATTGCAAGAACCAGTAGTAACAAGGAAACATCTTACCTCTTTGTTTTCATAGCTCTCCACAGCAAAATCAGTTTTAACCACAATGTATCGCTCCTTCCATTTCTTTATGTCTTCCACAAACTGTGACAACTCTCCTTCATACAAAACGGTTCCAGGCTCCAATGGCGGCTTAAAGAAGATGAATACAATTAATTATCACAATAAAAGATAACATACCACTGAGCTACCACTGAGTCCATCCATGGTATTTCAAGGAGTATTTTAGGAATATCTCTTGGGCTGAGATCCTGGGGAAACTGCAGCTTCGCCCGCCTCCCTGCATGTTGCCCTTTCTTCCCACGTCAACTGCTCAGGTGCAGTCCCAGGAGCCAGTGTTCAGTGGTTTCCTAGGCCCCAGTGCTCTGGGAACCCACGCTGGAAACGTGTTTGCTCTCTGGTAGAACAAGCAGGCCAGCCAGCAAACCCACCTCTCTACTTACAAGCCTGAGGATTTCTCACTAACTCTGGTGGTACGGGTGCTGTAGGGGAGTCTCTGCTAGATTCCTAGTCGGGTCTCCCCTTGGGCTAACTGTGTGAGGGATAATTCCCATCCTGTCTCATGTTTCAATGCCCTTATTATCTTAAAACATAGAAATGGGCCTCTTGTCTTTCACAGGTTGCTGAATTTACATCTATTTTTCCTTTATTAAAAAATCACAGTGCCTTTAGAAACTCATCTTTCCTCTTTCAAGCAAAACTTACAGGAACCATGCAGAGGTGATGGATATGCTGATCTTTTTAAGAACTGGCAAAGGGATGAAATAAATTCCCTTCTGAATTATTCTGTCCTGACAGACAATAAGACTGTCTCCTATCTTAACAGGTAAGAGGGGATCTCACCCTTCTCTTTAAGTGAGATGAAACCATAGATAAGCTGACTTTCTAGTTCTTATTGCAGCATTTCTTGAACTGGGACCACTTAAATCAACTGATACATTTGTTAAAAATGTGACCTTACCCTAGACTTACTATATCCAAATCTCTGGGGGTGCAGGTCAAACGTTGCATTTTTAACAAGCTCCCTAAATTTTGAGAATCACTTTTATGGGGACAACAATCCATTGTCCCTATACACCCATGCTGCTAAATCGCAGCTCAACTCGACCTCTTAGCAGAGGTTTTACTTGTCCCACTTATCACTCCCTCCTTCTTGAAACTCCTTTTTTATTTGCCTTCTGGCACATTATCCTTTCCTGATTTTTCTCCTCTAGTAACAGTTATTCCTGCTCAGTCCATTTTTCTGGATCCTTCTCCTTTCACTGGTCTCCAAAGGTTGAAGGGGCCAGAGCTTGATTATGGAACCTCTTTTCTTCTCTGTGTTCTCCCTCCATTATGCCCCACGGCTTTCATACCACTTATATGCTAACCGACTCCCAAATTTCTATTCTGCAGCCTCAGCGTCTCCATTGAGCTCCAGATCCAAGCAGGCACTCCCTATTCAATGTTCCCACAGGTGTATGTCAAACAAACATTTCAAACTTACATGGGCAAAAGTGAACTTGTGATTCCTAACCACCTTTGACTCTTCCTCTGAGTAAAAGGCAACTCCATCCACTTACTTGCTTTGGCTAAAAACCAAGAACTCTTCATTGATTTTTCTCTTCTTCTGTCATGTCCTACCTGATCCATCAGTGAGTTCTGCCCACTCTACCTCAAGTACATCCTGACTGGGACCCTTCCTCACTACCTCTACCATCACCTCCCTGGTCCAATTTGCCATCATCCTTTTCTTGGGCTGCTACTACATCCTCCTTCCAGTCCCCATTTTCCCCTCTTGTCCCTCCCCATAGCCTATTCTGTAGAGAAGTCAGGAAGATCAGTTAAAATTATAAATCATTCTCCAGTAACTTCCCATTGTTCTTAAAATAAAAACCCTTATTGTGGCTTATGGGTTGCACATGGTCTGTCCTGCCTGTCACTCTGCAGTCATTTCTCATCCCTTCTCCCTTGCTCACACAGCTCTCAGCACACTAGCCTTCCTGGTGTGCTTATGACTGCTTCGAGGTCTTTGCACTTGCTGTTCCATCTGCCTGGAACACGCTTCCCACAGATATTTGCACAGTCTGCTCTATTTCACTCCAGTTTCTGCTCAAATGTCATCTGCACAGACGGCATCGCTAAAATAAGACTTCTACTTTATTTTTCTTTGTAGCATTTATTGTCACCAGATATTTATTTGTTTACCTTCTTATTGTCTGTTTGCTACTTCTAAATATAACAAAAATGCAAAGAATTTGTCTTATTCCCCAGTTCTTAGAATAAGGCCTGGCACATAGTAATATCAATAAGTATTTGTTGAGATTGTAGTTATTATAATGGAGCAAAGGGGAAGAAGAAGTTGGGGGATTAAGAGAAAAAAATCATATTTCATCAATAATCAAAATAAAAATACCCATAGTATGAGGCACTGAAATTATGAGTATTTTTAATTGAACTTCACTTACAACAGATTGAAGTATCAATGTGGGAAAAACAAATAATAAAAGTGGATCATGCTAGCTTTCCTTTTATATGAATACCACCATCAATAAGAAGCCATATATTCTAACTTTGAGGCAAACAAGAGTTTTTTAAGCATGCAATCATTTGAGAACAGATTTTTTCTTCACTGCCATTCAAATGACTGTTTATTTCAGAAACATTATGACTTCCTCTTCAGTGAGAGAAATTTGTAAGCCAAATGTCTAAGGGTTACCTTGGTCTTCAGAAGCTGTGATGTGAAATCCCTTTGCTGTTCTACTTCACTGCGAACATGGTTGCAGAAAGCCACCGAGTACTGGCGACTGTAGTAGGGACTGAAGTTTTTGATGGTAGCCTCAGTTTTCCCTGGAAAAATAGGAAAATCAGGATTTAGAAGAGTTAGCATCTCTCACAGAATAAACGCATAACCACATAATTCTATAAGCTCTCCTCCTGTCTCCCTTGCACGACTATTCCCCAGGGATCTGCTGTTGGCCACATCACATTCCCTGAGACCTTCGATACATGCTGCATATGCTTCATCTGTCCTCTTCTGACATCATCCTGAGAGATACTGTCATCCCTAAGACCATCCGTCCGATAACCTATACAATGTTTCTTCATTTTAAATCAACAACTCGTTGCCATGGTCATAAACTCAACCATCCACCCTGCCCTCCCCTTCGACTTGCTCTTCATTCCTCTCTACCTCCCATCATTCAACTACATTAGCAATAATTCCAGGACCTACCGTTTCAACTCCAAAAAAATCACTCCAGTTTTTTTTTTCAAATCCCTGCGGCTCCACCTCTAGTCATGCTGATCCATAGAACTGAATAAAATCAACAACATTGTTTCTGCTAGTTCTACTCCCATGTTTCTGGTTAAAAAATTTTTGTGTGTGATCCAAAGCATCATTTAATTACAATGAGGTAGAGGGAAAAGCTTTGGTTTAGGAGTCTAGAAACGGGTCTGGTTCTGGTCGAGTCTGGTCCCAACTCTGCTGAGACAGAAACCAGTTGTATGAGCTCAGTCATCGCTCATTCTCTCCAGGAGTCCAGAGTCCCCAACTATAAAGGAAGGTGCTCACAAGTTCACACTCTTCTTAGAGCCTCCCTGATGCTGAAGCGTAACTCTGGATGTCCATAGCCACCTCATTGTAGCAACCAACAACTGCACTACGATCTTTCAGCATCAGAAGAAAATTAAACCGACGACCAGCCACGTGGTGGGAGCATGAGGACTTGAGATGGGAGGAGAGAGGGGGTGTCAGGCACTGGGGATATTCTTGAGCTTTTCCAGCCTATGCTTAGCTTTTCAGAGAAGAGGGAAATTGCAAAGGAGAGAAAGGAGAAGGAGAAATAGGAAGAAAGGGCAAGGGCATGTTCTGAAGCAGATTAGAAATCTTCACAACCTCCCAAGGACTTGCTATAGAGTCTAGAAATAAATACAGGTCCACTGACTGGGTGTACGAGCTTTTAGTCCTTGGAATGAGATACTAGGTTGAGAAAAAAATAAACTTGACATAACATTCCACAATATTTTTAAATACTTTCATAGGAACTTGGCATAATTTTTGTTTTTCAAATTTGATATATTCATGGAGAAATATTAATATGTAACATACTGGCAGGACTGGTTTAGAACTATTATGCATGTAAAATTTCAAAAATAAGTGAAGAGTTCTAACCACATAGATAAGAACTTTGAATCCTTAGCTATCAGCCTCTACAGGTATGAAATCATAGCCCAAAACACCCTTAGGACATGTATACTCTGCAGATGAAGACTCCTACTTTAGCTCAAGGCATTTAGGTTCCATGATATGTATGAGGTAGAGGGGAATTCTTGCTTATTCCCTTGATAAAATGCCATTTTCTGGTCATATTTTTGGGCCTTAATAATTATTAATTGTAAAGTGCTTTGAGACCCACTAATAATAGGTTCTGTAGAAATGCAAATAAAAGCACTTATAATTTGAATCAGGCATGCTTTTACTTGCTCTCTGAGTTTATGGTATTACTATTAATCAGTATTTGCATAATACTTTAATCCACGCAGGCTTTATAGCTATCTAAAGCTATCTAATTGGTTATTATTTTTGTTATCTTTTACACAGCACATAAGAAATAAAATTGTATATCCTTATCTATTATTTTCTTATATAGGAGTGGGACATCTTTGAGAATTCCCACAATGAGACTGAGTCTCACCTCACTGAAATATATAAACAATTAACAAGATTTGCCCTTTCAGTCTGACTGATCATTATTGTGTTTAGCAGAAGAGAAGCCTATTAATTTCTGATGCTAATTTTTGCACTCTTGCAAGCACCTGGATTTAAATGAAAGGAGGTGGATGTCATTTTATGAGGAGCTCTACACAGCTTTGAAAGCTGACTTCTTGCCACATCACAAAGCCTCCCTCAAGGTTGCCCTCCTTCTACTGAGGTTCCACGATGCTGCCACTCCCAGTGAATGAGTAAAATGCTCCTGTGATTTGAATGTCTGCAGATGGCTCCATGTACCCAGCATCCACCAGGCAGCATTTATTAAAAAAGAAATTACAGCTTCTTTGGGTAGGTGACCTAAATTAACCTAATGATTGGTTCAAAATATGACTAAAACAACTAATAACATCACAATTTCTAGGGGAAAAGAACCTAAAGTGATGCCTACAATATATATACATTTTAGATTGAGTCTATCTAAACCAAATAAAGGAATGTCCGAGGAAGAGATCTTGACAAGTAGAGCAAAGCCTGGTGTTGGGCAAAATACCACTGGGTTAGGAAGATGGACACTGGAGTCAAAAAGGTGAGTTTGAGTCCCATCTCTACCACTTACTAACAGTGGGACATTCTGTGAGTTACTTCATAAAAAGGGAAGACAGCAAGAGGAGTAATCTCATAGTGTTATTGTGTAATTATATCAAATAATGCAGAAAAGTGCTCAGCACTATAGCTGACACATAGAAAATGTTCAATAATCCATTGTAGTTATATCAGTGACGACAATCGTGATGATGGGCACACAAGCCAACCAGCAGAGGAAGGTCTGTGAGCTGAACTAAGAAATCAAGGAGAAGACAAAAGCAGGTTGTTTTCTATCATTTTAACTGGAGCCATCCTGCCCTGCTGCATACAGGACAGCCGTCCCACTCATTGCATGCTTGAAGCAAACAGCCCACATTTTCACAGATGTTTCAGGAACACTTACCAGCAAGTTAAAGACCCTCAGTGCATCCCTGGATTAAAGCCAAGTAAATAAACATTATCTATAATGAGCCAAATCAAAAAGCATGAGTTAGTAGCTGCATTAAAACTGAGCTTCTCTCTGAGACAGGCTACAAATTATCATTCGATTCCTTTCCCCAAGGCCCATATTCAATCATCAGATCCTGCCACTTCTATTTCAATATTATTTCTCGAATACATCCCCTATTTCCCCATCCCAACCACCATGCCTTCAATCAAGTCTTTATTATCTCTTTAATTGCCCTTTCAGTCTGACTGATCATTATTGTGTTTAGCAGAAGAGAAGCCTATTAATTTCTGAGGCTAATTTTTGCACCTTTGTAAAAGTCTCCTAATCTGCCCTACACCAGTATCACAGCAGAGCAAAAAACTTAGTAACTCTCAGGTTTAAAAAAGGAACAAAGGACACTTGGGGAGTGTCCAAGCTGATACACAGATCCTGGAGGATGATGGGAAATAAGCCAAAACCTGGTCTGTGTGGTGGATGCAGATTCTGGGAAGTGGCCAGAGTGAGTTCAGGGCTAACGGGACAGAAGAGGAGAGGCTAAATCCAAGCTGGCCACGGTGGTTCCACTCAAGAGAAAGCTGGCACAAGTTACCGAGGCCCAGGTGTTGGAGGGGGAAACCATCCTTCAGAACCAAGTCTTGCCATGAAACTCTTTTCAAAGCCACAGAAGCACAGTCCTCTGCATCCTGGCTGATGAATCACATTTAACATGTTGCTGCAAGATCATGTCACTACCTTCATAAACTCCTTCAACAGTTCCCCACTGCCCAGAGTAGAAACCGCTTAGCCTAGCACCAAAGGCCTTATGATCTGGCCCCAATGGCCCTTATTTCCCATTTCTGCTCAAACTAAGCCTCTAGTCCCTTGTATGCGTCCATGCCTTCACCCCTTCTTTCTCCCCACTAAATGTCTTGTCAGCCACCGTCAGACCCTTCAAGCCAGGTGACAATCCTAATCCAAGAAGAAGCCTTTTGGGTTCTCTCCAGTGAGACACAATCCTGCCTTTTGTGTTCTACCAAAACTGTGCACCACGTTTGCTACAGCTGTTTAAACATAGCTTATCTTTCCTCTCAGGGTATACTGTAGTATCAGCAAATATTTGTTGACTGAATGGATGGTTAGGTAAATATTTAAAAGTAAAGCAAAGTACAATACATCATAATCACGAACCCATGCCAAATGTCCCAACAAAGGAGAAAGGCATAGTCCTCAGCTGGAATATTTATTATTAAAAATATATGTTCTTGAAGCTCAGTTCGTTTTCTGAAATTAAGACTCTTACTGGTTAATTCCTTCTCAGCTTAGATGAATTTGTCCATGAAAGTATTTGTGGGGAATTATGTACTAACAAAGGCCTTTGCTTTTCTTGATGGATGTATAAACATGGAAAATATATAAGGGTCTAGGTAGAACTTACATGAAGCCTGAAAAGCCCTCAAGATTTGTATATTTTCTCATTAGAGAAGGTTCTTTGTTAACTTTCCAGTTCTGTAGTAGTTCATCTCAAATGCAGTCTTTTTTTTTTTTTTAGCAAATAATAACTGTGTATTAGGACATAAAACAAGTTTTAACAAATTGCAAAGGTTGTTATCCTATAGGACCATAGGCTTAAAGCACCATGCAATTAAGTCAGAAATAGATTTTTTTAAATTTATTTATTTATTTTTGGTATCATTAATATACACTTATATGAACAACATCGTGGTTAGTAGATTCCCACCATTATCAAGTCCCCACCACATACCCCATTACAGTTCAAATGCAGTGTTTATTATTATTTTTCTTCCCTGAAAGATACTGTTCAGAATAGATTACTCCCAGTTCCCCATCATTCTAGTGTCAATACAACTATGATGTATTCTAAAATCTCTGAAATATGCAAATTCCTTCCATTTCAATCACTTTTGGAAAAGCAGTTCATAAGTACAGAAAGGTATTTTTAAAGTCCAAACACTATTTTTGCTATATTTCCTTCTGATCTTTGATACAATTATTTTTTGAAGTAGTTGAGATTATTATATTTTGTATCCATTTTATTTACTTAACATTTCACCTTTGGTTTTTTTTCTATGATATTACTAAAGGGGGGAAAATCACTCTTTTTAGAAGTATTTTTGTTACTATGAAAGAGAAAAGTACAGAATTTAAAAAAATAGCTTTATTTTTTTAATAAAATAAAAAGTGTTTATTTCCTGGAAATTGAGGCAAACCCAAACATAAGGTGAGGGTTAACTGGGACTTTGACACAATTTCTTAAAAACTGTTGAGGTTTTTAAGATTAATTTGGGGGAACAAGAGAAGTGGCTGTGAAAAATAAAATATTTTAATGCTTATAAAATAGAGTATATTTTCTCCAGAGTTCCTCACATTATCAAAGTTTAAAAGCCTTGATGGATTATAACATCAGCTTTAGTCTCAGGTTTCTAAGCACCATCACTGTGCACCTTAGGGTGGAGAAATCAGAAATCCCAATTCACAATACAAAGGTGTGAAAATCTAATTACACAGAATAATGCCCAAGGACTCTCTCTTTCTTCTAGTAAATGCCTTAGAGAATAGGGACAAATTGGATTCTCCATAATTGAACTAAATGGTGTGTGTGTGTTTTTAAGCACAGCTATTATTGGTGCTGGAGTGAGAGGTTTTTGAACAGACTCTACTAGGAAAAGTAAAAAACTCGTGAGCCACCTTGATGCCAGCAAGTCCCTGCATCCTTCCTGGCAGAAACTCTACTTTGAGTGAAAAATAACCGACATAAGTCCACTTACATTCTCTGTGATTTCCTCCCAATATTAATCTACAGAAGAAACACACACAAACACTCCCAAGAGCTTATATAAAATATATCAACGTCATGCCAGGACTTTCTTCAGATTCATAAAGCATCTGGATAGAAAGCAGACATGCTTAGGGACAAACAATGAACAGTTTTCCCATTTTCAAAATGCACAGTCATACAGATCTAAACTCTGAGTTTGGCTTGCAGTATACTTGCCCTTGGACTTGAGACCATCAATTTTCCCCAGTCCTTATTCTAAAAGCAGGCCCAGTATCTTTAGTATGGCCATAAAGCTTGGCCCACTAAGGACATTCGATGAATCCATGTGTGTTTACAGATGCTACATAAGGGGCTAGGAACAAACTCCAGCAGGTTAGCAGAAACAAAAACAATGTTTTCTACACACAACCACAGCACTGAAATAAATTAAGGCTCTCATCTGCACTATATATTTAGCAGAACTATACCTTCATTGGTTAATATAATGAAATGGGAGGCGACATTACGAGAGGAAAAATACACTACCACTCCATGTTAACGATTCCTATTATTCTATGGAAAAATAAAAACCCCACTGCGGTTGGCCATTCAAGAAGAGCTTTCTAGAACTTTAAGAACTTAAGTCTGGCATCCTCATTTTTAGAGTAAGAAACCAGTACTGTAGTATTGTTAGAAAAACATATGAGCATACTTTTATGCACAAATCTTTCCTTAGCCATAATCAGATGGAAGCCATAACTTAAATTTTCTACTTCATTTGGACAAAGTGCTTGGAAACTCTCAAAATTATTTTGCCATTACCTCACAGCATGCCTCCAATTTTCTCATGACACATCTAATGAGAATAAATCTTCTTTACTTTGCCACTTTGTCTAACATCCTCCAAGGAACCTGCAGTTTTGGCCAGCTTTTTTTCTTTACGAAAATGAGATGGAAAGAGTGTGAAAAAAGAAAATTAAACCAATCTGATGCAGCTACTTTTTCAGAAAGCACCACCAGAATTATGAATTCAGGAGGAATAATATTTTTGTCCAGTAGATAGTTCTTTTTAGTTTTGAAGGAAATACATAGCTGAAATTCAGAAACTGAAATGAGATTCCCTTTGCTCTTCTTAGTCTAATTATAGTTGTTAATTATTTTTCTGCACCTATTTTATCAAAGGCTCTCAGATTATTCCAAAATCCTGCAAGAATTCTTTGCTTTGAGATTGCAGCCATGCAAATGAACACAACATGAACATTAAAAGAAATCAGGCCAGATTTAAAGCAGGCAAACAAGCCTAGGAATTTTACTAAGTGATTCTTCTTCCAAAATAATAGGTTCTGGTGCCTCCTCCAAGTTTCTCTTTTATTTTCCACCTACTTGCTTTCTTTTTTCTTCATTTCACTTTTCCACTTTTCTTTTGCCATGAAGAAGCATTTGTTTGAAATGCTATCTATTATTACAGTTTATACTTCCCTCTCAAAAATCTATGCCATTAATGTAAAAAAAAAAGTAATGCATTTCTAGAGAACTGTGCTTGGGACCCAGGTATGCTCATGTTTTGTTAGTCTGGGGTGACAGGTAACAAGGTAACAGTTGGCTAGGAAAAGGAAGGTGGCCTTGCTACACTTGGGAGGGTCCAGAGAAAACTTCATTAACTATCCAACATTTCTGTAGGCCAGCTGACTTTTTGAAATGATTTACAAGGCAGATAAAGGACTCATTAGTGAAAATTATTTTAGCATGCTCTAACTTATCCTCACAAGAATTTAAGAACTGCCGAAATGATTCTGACTCCTGTCCACTTGACTTGGTTAGGCACCGTCTCCTCTCAACACAGTTGTCTTGATAACAACCCAAATGTCTCCAGTAATAAAGTCTGACCTAGTACAGTGCAAAATACAGCTCATCACATAGTCAAAATTTGCTTTTTTGACGATCTAATGATTGCCAGTCCGTGAACCAGTTAATTACTAAATTTTTAAATTTTAGTGACATACATCAGTGAACAAAAGCTACTATATGTGATGCTCTAAAAAAAACCCACCCCAAATCCCAATACTCCTATTTAGATGGCACCAGGTTCTTTAAAACCACCCTTTTCTTCTATGGGAATTGCTCTTCTATAAAGTGAGTTCACATGGCACTCAATTAATGTACTGGAACGTCATAAGATGAGCTCTGCTTGGAATCCGAGTTGCACAAGTAAGATTTATTTACTCTAAACTAGTAGGAAGGAAAATGCAGGAAGGAAATTAAATATGAAGTTAGAACTGTAAAAAACTGAGACTACCTCCCACAATACACCTAAGTGACTTGAGTTAATCTGGACTGTAGCACAGACATGCCAATGCCAATCACATCCCAACTTTCATATACTAATGGTAAGATGAAAGATTACAGGCCACTAGAACTGAATGGGATCATAATGTTCATTACCAACCCCTTCCTATTTTCAGACATTAATTCAAGAAATTAATTGGCCCACAGTCACAAAACTAATTAGTAAGAGAACATTTATGGGAAAAAATCAGTGTCAATGTTTTTAATAGAGTTTTTCTCTCTACTAATACTATAATTACCTTTTTTGGAGGAATTCAAAGTACTTCTTTTATATTAAAGGAGGGATATAAGTACTCTTTGGTAATAAAAACCTCATTATCAGGAAGCATTGTGAAATGATCTTACATTTGGATCAAAAGATGTTGTTATGGTTAATTTTATGTGTCCATTTTTCTGGGGCCATGGGATGCCCGATGCTCTGAATGTGTCTGTGAAGCTTTTTCTGGATGAGGTTAGCTTTTCAATAGGTAAACTGAGTAATGAAGACTGCCCACCTCAGTGTGAGTGGGCCTCATCCAAGCATTTGAAAGCCTGACTAGAACAAAAAGACTAAAATGGAATTTCCTCCTGCCTGCCTGCCTTGAGCTGGGACATTGGTCTTTTCTGGACTTTGGACCTGGACTGAAACACCAGCTCTTCGTGGGTCTCTCGTCCACTGATTTTCAGACTGGAACTATGCCATGGACATTCCTGGCTCTCCAGCTTACTGACCTTAGACCTTGGAATGTGTTGCTTCTATAGCCACAACCACCAATTCTTTTTTTTTAATTATGTGTGTCTGTGGAAGTGCTCTGTAAACTGTAAGTGCTGGGCAATCACAACCACCAATTCTTTATTTTAAATCTCTCTCTCTCCCCCTCCTTCCTTCCCGGCATTCCTCCCTCCCTTTTATTGGTTGTGTTTCTCTGGAGAACCCTAATACAGATATAATGAATTAAATACATTATTGAGTCCCAACGCAATTACCAGTTTATTTTATTTGGTGTATACATATTAAACTTTTGGGGTCAACAAGTTAAAAGCAAGGCAAATATTTCGTGCTTCAATTAATGAGTTCTAGATTTATCAGCATGCCAGTGTGATTCAGGATACATTTTGAAACATGTAGAATCTGTATTTAAAACATCCCAGTAAGTGATTTATGAAGGACAGTAAAAGCATTTGGCTCAGCTTTGTCCCGGTTGGCAGAGGTTGCCAGCAAGAACGCAGAGACCCAGCAAAGCTTTGGGCGCAGGGGAAATGAGATGACCTTATCTGAGTAGCCCTTAATCTCATTCGGGTGTTCCAATTAAGTGGCATTGTCTCAATTAAAGCTGCAGTCTTGGCTGGCTAATACCATAAGGCTCCCTGGGAAGTGCACTAATTAAGTAGATGTTCTTATCTACTTATTAGGAATATGTTTTGCACCAAGTCAAGGTTAAAGGTACTGCTATGCACGAGCTCCCTCATCTCCATAATATTTGAAATGTCCTCAGCAAAATTTCTCTGGTCTCCACTTTGTATGAGCCAAGAGCTAACTTGAATTACAGAACATTAAACACAAGAGTTTGTGAATGTCTGTGTTTTCTTTAATTATGGACTATTTTAAAGATACAGAACAGTAAATGGATATATCCCACTATCCAGCTATATAAAATATTGACATTACGACATATTTGCCTCAAAATATATTTAAACAAAAGTACAGCTACATTTGTAGCTGCTCTACCTTGCCCCACAACACAAGGCACCACTATGCTCAAAGTGATGTTTATTATTCCTGTAAGTTATTTTAGACTCTTAAAATATTTGTATGAATCCATACATAATTAAAGCATTGCTATGTATATTTTTGAAATTCTACCTGTCATTCCACAGCTTGTTTTTTTCCACCCACCTATGGTGGCTAGATAGATATCATATATAATACATATATGAGATATTTATTCTAGTCTATTCATTTTAACTGCTATCTGTACTTCTTACACACTGCAATTTATTTCTTTCCTTGTTAATGGACATCTCATTTGTTACCTCTTTTTGTTGTTATAGGCAATGTTGGTGTGAACTTCATGGTGCATATGCGAGTTTCTCTAGAGCTGTGTGTCTATAATACTGTAGTGAAGTGTGAGCATCTTCACCTGCACTTGATTTTGTTAAATTTTTCTCCAAAGTGGCTATAAATTTCATATTGTACCAGCGGAGCAGGAATCCTTAAAAACCCTAGGTATTGTCCCACTTACATATTTTTATCTATTTTAGTGGATGAAAAATGGTACCTTCATTTACATTTATCAGATTACTAGTGAGTCAAGCATCTTCTCATATATTTATTGGCCACTCATGTTTCTTATTCTGTCAATTCATATCCTCTCTCCCTATGTCTGCCTCTTAATGATGTGTAGGATTGTTTATTAACTTTAGGTATGAATCCTTCTCAGATATAAACACTGCAGTTGTCTTTTCCCAATGTGTGGCTTGTCTTTTCCCATTGATTATCATGTTGAGCAAAAGTTTTAAAGTTTAATGGAGTCAGATTTAACTATCCTATTCCCTCTGCTTTGTGATTTTAGTGTCTGGCTTGGTAAATCCTTATTATTTTCTCCATAAGGATGTTCTATATTTTCTTCTAAAAGTGCTTTAGCATTAAGGCTTTTTACAACCTTCAATTAATTTTTGTGTAGAACATGGTTTAGGAATCCATACTTTTCTATAATAATTAATCATTCGGATACTATTTATTGAGCAGTCCACATTTCTCACAGTATGTGTAGCCACTCCTGATACATATCAAGCTTCTATATTTGAATGGGTTGTGTTTGAGCTCCCTATTCTGTTCCATCGGCCTGTTGTCTATTCCTATGCCATGAGTACCATTCTGTCTTAATTACTATACTGTTTCAATGATTTCTAGTATCTGAAGAGTAAAGTCTTCCCATTTGGTTCTTCAAATTTTCTTAGATATTCTTCATCTAATGCTTTTCCACATGAATGTAGGGTGAATTACATCAAGACCCACGGAAAAACAATGTTGGGATTTTGATTGGAAAAACAATGAATTTGTGATTATTATGAGGCTAACTGAAAGCTTTCTAATATAATCTCCCCATCTAAGACTGCTGGTAGCCCACATAGCACTTATGAACAAACTAGGAAAAGGTATCTGTTCCTGCATCTATCACCTCCTACCTACTTCTTAATCAGTCACTCTCCCCCTTAGAAACACAACCCCACTGCACAGGCTATATATCCGGGTAACTCCCATGTGTGTCTGCCACCCCAACCTCTCCTGAACACTGACATATATTTGTGACTGTCTCTTGCTAAATAAATCCATGTGGAAGTCCTTAGAGGCTCTTCAAACTTGCTCTCCTATCTCTGTTAACAGAGTCACTGCCACCTGGGTGCCGACCATAAAACTCAGAGTGATCCTTTGCTCTCTTCCTGATTTTGGTGCCACATGCACCAAATCCTGCCCGTTTGACCTCAGGAATCTCTCTCAAATGCAG
Organism: Manis javanica; assembly: GCF_040802235.1. Classification (NCBI taxonomy): domain Eukaryota; kingdom Metazoa; phylum Chordata; class Mammalia; order Pholidota; family Manidae; genus Manis; species Manis javanica. The sequence goes on from NC_133166.1 coordinate 92,579,072, forward strand.
CCCCGCTGCCAATGATTGTTCAGACCCTCCTCTCCTGCAAGAACAATTGCTGCAGTGAGCTAACTTGTCTCCTGCCTCTGACCTCTCCCTTTGCAAATCTGTTCTTCACACCACCAGCAAATTAACGTTGTGAAGTGCATAACTGATCAGTTTCCTCCCAATAAAAGCCATCTAGGATTCTTCAGTCCTACTCATCTTGTCCCAAACGCACTTCTCTAGCGTCTCCTGTATCCACAGAGCATGGTGTGCCCTGGCTATGCCACATTCCCCACTGCTGGTGAGCACAGCACATCTCTGACCCTTGTCTCTACCACTCACTCTTCCCAGAAACCACAGATCCAAACTCCTATTCATCTTCAAGGCCAAATTGAAAATCTAAAGCTTCTCCTGACTTCCCTCACCCACCACCTCAGTCAGAATTGATTGCTCTCTTTTGTATTTTTACCAGCCTTTACCTGAAACCCCAGGTTGCCCCTTGCCTTATTAGCATAATGATTTGTTTCCATGACTCTTCTCACCAGCGCAGTGGCGCAGTCAAAGTCCATTTCTCCTCTTTGACTCCTGAGAGCCTAGAGACGTCAAAGACCGAGTGCACAGTATGCCGCAGTAACTATTTGAATTGGTATTGGAAATATCAGCTCTATATGAAATGCATTTTCCCTGCTCTCTTCCCAACCTCCATGAAAAAAGGAGAAAGCAAATGGAAAATTAATTTGTCAGACAAATGGAACATTTAGACCAGCATTTAAACTTGGAAGGACTTCTATAATTCTTTAGAAAACTCCATTCCACAACTACTGTTTCTTATATACTGTGAGTTCATTTTCCCTTCATTAGAGAAACAGAAAGGCTTCAAATCAGTAATGGTTTCTCAGAAAGATTCATCGAAAGCAATAGGTTTAGCTATGTAGTGATTTAGTATAAGACATGTTACAAATAATAATAATAATAATAATCAGCAATCTTAAGTGTTTCAATATCTGGTACAAACGGGACTGTCCTGACCTGTGGATGAATCAGGCTGACCTGCTCCCAGCAGCCCGGGGCTCCAGCAGTTGCTCAATGAGGGAGCATTTTATTCTTTTTCTCCAAATCTGAGCTGAACTTTACTGCTCCACTGAGAGCAAATCATCAGAACTACACATTTACAAAGAAACTTGTGAGATGAAAATTTTAGATTAACACCATGTTTATGCAGCAGGAAAATACTTGGTTGACTTAATCCAATTCAGAATGAAGGGAAAAAGAATCAGTTTTAAACAGCCTGAGTATGAGAAATTTGCTACTTACTAGAAAAACAAAACAGATCCAAATTTATGCTAGAAATAATTTCTAAAGATCCTTAAGAAGAAAAGAAGTGAGCTACTTTGTCATCTGTTTTGCTGTTTTCCATGAAGGGTTTCTGTGATGCTTTGAACTTGTCTATATTTGGGTAATGTGGTAACAGGTGAGGAATAAAAAGCAGCTGCACATTTACTCCCTGGGGGAGGGTAATTCTGTAAACATTCTAGGTAATGAGAACAAAATATATCTGAATACACAATGCCTTTTATGAGTCACAGGTTCTTTAATGATCTCCAGATAAAGAATAAACAAAACACTAAACCATAACCAAAAAAACTTTTTTTCAAACCATACATACTCAAAAATAATCTCCAGAGGGAAGGCCTTCTCTTAAAAAGGAGAGATTAAAAGTCCTGCCTCATTCAGTTACCCAGAGATAAAAAGGAAAAAGTATGTATGTAACTTGGTTGTTACGGTTTTAAATAAATAAGACCTGCCGAGCAAAGCCAGGGAAATGAATGGACAGGAAATAAGGCAAACTTTTAGAAGAGGAAGTGGTTTTAAGCTGTCGACAAGAGGGGATTGAGGAGTAGAAAACCCACAAGATGTGTAAAAATGGAAAATCAAGGGCCTTAAGAAGGAAACTCAGAGCTTATCACTAGATTATTGCAAAGATGCATAATACAGCCAATTAGTCTTCTATGGCAATTTGAAGAGGCTCTAGGAAGATAAGAGAGATGAGAAGAAAGAAGGTGTATTATATATAAAACCTCCAAAATCACCAAAACATATGTAAGTCATTAAATCATTAAAAATCCAAAGGAAACATTTTAAATGTAGAATAAGAACACCTTTTTTTTTTCTATTATATAGTCATCTGGAATGATTTAAAAGTCAATAGTTGGACTTTAGATATCTTAACTGTCAAAATTTGATAGTTTACTGTTTTAAAGTTATAGTATGAAAGTTGAAGCCAATAAATTTTTTTTATTAAGGTATCATTGACATACACTTACGAAGGTTTCACAAGAAGAACAATGTGGTTATTACATTCACCCTTATTAACAATGAAGCCAAAAAATTTTGAAAATTTTCTTCCATCAAAAAAGCAGTGTATTTCCTAATCTAATTATGTACCTAATAAAGTATAGGAAACTAATCAGATCAGGGAAGTAGAGTATGATATATTTTAAATGAAATGAGACCGTTAAAATGTATTTGTGAAAGGGAACTAATATGTACTACATGTCAAAAGTTACCAACAAAAAGTGAACACAGACTTTTATAGAGAGAGATTATAAACAAAGACACAAAACCAGCTGGGCAGAGAAAAAAAGACTGGAAGGAACTACAGTTGACCCTTGAACAACACAGGGGTTAAGGACACAGACTCTTGACATAGTTGAATATCCACAAATCACTTTTGACTCCCCTAAAACTTAACTACTAACAGCCTATTGTCGACTGGAAATCTTACCAAGAACAGAAATAGTTGATGACTACATATTTTCTATGTTACATGTATTATATGCTTATTCTTACAATAAAGTAAGCTAGAAAAAAAATGCTATTAAGAAAATCAAAAGGAAGAGAAAATACATTTACAGTACTGTACTACATTTATCGATACTGGAAGTTTACATTGCTTATAAGATGAATTGTCTGTCAGGACCTACATCAACATTGTCTTCTATAATACAAAGCACTGTAGATGTTTTACATATTACTAATGCTAGACATCAAAAATGACAGGATAATTTGAAAAAAATTTATATTTATTCACAGATTCTGCATATTTATTGAAAAAAGTCCTTGTATAAGTGGACCCCTGCAGTTCAAACCCATTTGCTCAAGGGTCAAATGTATACTAAACAAGAACTGTGTGCATCATTGAGTAATAGACCCACTGATTATTTTTTTTCTTCTTATTTTTATAAAAGGCTATGCTTTGTAGACGTATTTTATATAAGAAAGAAACTTTCTCCAGAGAAACAGTACAAAATAATGTCCTGCTTAGTATAGGTCTAAAAACCTGTTTAAGAGAGCACACAATTGCCCAAATAAAGCCATTATATATCATTAAATTAGTATTTAAAAATCAAGGCGACTGGGTGTCCCTTTAACTGCCAAAGTGTAGCATAATCAATCCAAACATCGTAAGAGTAGTAATAATCAATAGTAATCTCCAACACAGCATCAATTCTGCCATCATTTTCTGGAACATTCAAAACAGTTGAAAAAACAACTGATTTACCCTAAACTGTGATTCTGTGCTCTGGTTATTTTAAGTGTGTAGTCCCAGTTTTTAAAAACAAGTAATCATATGATAGTTTTGGCTTGACTGTTTCTTTTCTTGTTTTTTGCTTCTATATAACAATTTTAACATGATTCCTTCAAAATATATTAAATGTTTATTAAAATATGCACATATTATTAAATATGCACATAAGTGTAGTAAGTGAATTGATGGGAGTGGAAGGAATGATTCTCCCCATTCTCCGCGCTCACTGGTTACCTTCTTCATTCCCTTCATTTTTGCGTGAGGCACACCCACTCCTAACCCCCTCACCCCTGTCTCATCTGAGGCACACCCACTCCTAAGCCCCTCACCCCTGTCTCATCTACCCCCACACATACAGATGATCATAATGTCACTGTGGAAAGAATACAGATACACTGGGAATTTTAATAAGCATGTAAAATATAGTGACACCAAATCACTTTTCTTAATAGTTCATTATATTTGCCTCCTGGTAAAAATATTAATTTCTGTTCCCATCTATGACCTTGGTATCAGTTTGTCCAGCCAGTCCTTTCCTAAATCACAAAATACTTTACTTTTTTTCACTGTTATTGAAATATCATTTACAAAGAATAAAATTCACCAATTTTAAGAATGCAGTTCAGTGAGTTTTGATAAATGTTTGTAGTTTTACAACCATCACATGTTCATGATATAAAATGTTTTTATCACCTTGAAAATCCAATTTAAAAAAAATTCAGGCTATCTAACAAATAATTACTTTTATTCTCCTCTAAATGGTCAAGTGCCCTACAATCATAATATTTAAAATAAATGCTTCCAAATAGTGTTGTCCTTTGACTTACTAAATGAAATTAGATCTGATTTTTTCTAAAAGTTTGAAAGGAAGGTTTATGCCACTTATTTTTTTTTGTTGTAAATAACAACTCCTGGAATATTTTTTTAACCTCAAAAAAGGGAGAAATTGTAAGTTTTAAGGCATTCATTTAGTTTTTTAAGAAATAAAACTCATTTGCACAAGAACTACCCTCTGAAAGTATAAATTTAAGTTTTGTCTTTTTGCTTAATACAATAAAACAAGTGCTGGCTAATTGTGCTAGCTCCACTAATGCTTAGTTAAAAATGTTAAATAGTTTACCTGATAGATTAGATTATCATGAAATGTTAAGAGGAAGATTTATCTTTTACTAAACATTGTACATGGTGCTTTAAACATGATCACATTTCATCATCTAACCAACTATAAGTCTGTACCCAGCCGATCAGAGCAGAAGCAACCCTCCAGAGATAGTAATACGGTTAGATCAAAAACAGGAACCAAGAACCCTCCTACTCCAAAAATAATATCCAAAGGATATTCAAAGGATTGGGACACCCAGCTCCAAGCTGAAGTTGTCCTCTTCATGCGCCAGTGACCTTGGCTACTAGAAACCAAAGCCACCTCTATGTGTCCCTTGCACGTCGTCTCCTGCAGACTTTTCAGGACTATCCAGTTTGCTGGGCTTTTCTTTATCCTCTTTCACAACATCCTACTCAGTGTTTTCTTTTCTTTTTTTAACTGGTAAGTGACTATAGAAAAATAAGGTAAGCCTCAAATCTGTCCATCTTTCAAATGATCAGCAATTAAGTGAATGCCTTCAGGGATTGAACTCTAGGTAGACTCCTGGGAGGAACGGTTTAAATTAATTCAATTAAGAGTGAAGGCTGACAAAATATAGATGCATCTATCAACCATCAGCCTGGAAGATAGAGACTGACAGTGTGATCTCTTTTGGCAAGCTTCCCACATCTCTATTTGCGGGGCATGTTCTATGAAATGAGCATGCTCAGTGATAAGAATGAAAGTGACTGAAGGAAGGTAAGTTACATGTTTTCCTAAATAAGGATCATCAAGAATTAAACCAGACAAGAGAAGCACAAAATTATCCATTAAATAAACTCCTAACTGGTGCATGGTATGGGTGGAAGGAAGCAGGGTAAGTAGACCTCAGATGCCTGTACACATAAACCCACCATCTTGGGAAACAGAATTTAGTAGTATGGATGCTCAGTGCTTCAGCCTCCCTCCTGGCAGAGCCCTTTGGTAAGGTGACTGTGATCACCAAATGTACACTCTGATTTTAGGACACATGTCAGTGCACGTCAAGAAACCAGAACCCCAAAGGGATGCAGCCCGACCATTTCAGTCTTCAGTGATGGAAGCAATATTTCAGCAAGAGGTAGTTTGGTTCCTCGGCATGTTTTAAAGGAAATGCATATGCTCTTGCTCCGAAAATGCACATTTTCTTCACATTTTAACATCTCTAAATTGAGATTACATCTTATAATCAGTGGGGTCTTATAATTGTCTTTGATGAAGTTGCTATCCTGACCTGGCTGCATGGGCACCAATTTAGTCAAAGCTGTTTCGTACTGCTGTCACTGTAACTGAGCTTTGTTAATGGTTAGTATTGAACTTAATTTCCATTTTTATATGTCTTTAAAAGGTTATACTGATTCAACATCAAAACAAAAAATCATTGTGTAAATAGAAAGGCCTAGAAATGGAGTTGCAGGATAAATTTGTTACTAGTGGAATAAATATTTATCTTTGGAAAAATGACCACAATTCCTTTTTTTATTGCAAAACAACAATCCATTGTTTTATGGGACCTAAACAAGACATAGAGGAAGTTGAGTTGCCCTTTGTTACAAAGATCCATGCAAACGATGGTCCACCTCATGCCAAGTGATACAACTATAAGTAGGCGCAGGTGCCAACTATCTCAGGAGAGACGCAGGAAACGTTAAAGCAATGATAAGCCACAATGGCCAGTCCAGGTGTAGGTGTAGTGCAGGATGATCATTACACAACTGGGAGCACTTTCTTTTTTCTTAATGGTACATCAAAGAGTGAGGCCCTTATGAAATGAGGTCGTAGAAGTCAGTGAAATACTACCGCCAAGTTTGTCTTCAACACCTCTCCATGGTTCTCCCCTCCTTCAGATAGCTGTTTTTGCATGGTAGTATTACCTTGCTCAGGAATACGCATATTCGAAACATCACATATAACACATATAATTATGAGATGAATATGCACAAGGCTGGTTCAAATTGTAAAGCCATACTGCATTATTTGAAACAATCTAGACTATATGGAAAAATCATAGGTTCAAATATATTGAACTCCTCTTTGGTAGCTACAAACAGAATGCCAGTTTGCTCAGAAATCATGAATTCTTCCCTTTTGTATATTTGGTTTCTTTGTCTTAAATTTTATGATTTTTTTTAAAAAAGTTGAAAGCTATTAATGTTTAGCATAGTATGTAAGAAAGACAAAGTTTGGGCATAATTAAATGAAAATTTATCTGCCTATTTATTCCTTCTTAATACCTGTCTCTACATATTTGTTTTCCTTAGCATAGAGAAAAATTATCGCTATCAAGGACTGCCTGTACCCCTTCCAACAAAAAATAGAAATGCAACAGATGAAATTTACAATGATAAACTCTCAAAAACCCTGAAAGCATGATAAAAAAATGTCTCCCCCCAAAATTTGGCTGTAGACAAGAGAAATTAGAGAATAAACTAGACTGAATTTAGCAAAAATTCCCCAGTCTAACCTTGGGAACCCTTAAAATACCCACATAATCTTCTCAGCTTGTATTTTACTCTTACATCTACTTCTCTACACTCCGATCAAACTACACTATTGTTCTGCCAGCACGGCCTGCACTGGACCATGTCCATGCTGTGTCCTTTTCCTAGCATGCCTTTTCTCCAGATCCAAGTCAATCTTTCCAAATCCTAACCATCCTTCAAAGTTCATTCATTCAAAATATAGTAAGCACAGTCAGTGGGTAGAATACTAGGGATAGAAAAAGTAATTTTGAAGATTGCTGCCCTGAGGAGCTACCAGTCTGACCTCCCTTAACCGCTGTATCTTACACAAAGCCCTGTCGGATCTACCTACCCACCAGTGATCTCTCCCTCCTTTAAGCCCTATTCTCTTGTATTACTTCAATTGAAGAATCTCTTACCAATCTCCTACATATACCAGAGATAATACTGGGTACTTTCACATGCATCTACATCATTTAATCTGTACAACAGCTTCATTAACTAGAGGTCCCGTGGAGCCAAAACTCTCCTCTGCTTCATTAACTAGAGGTTCATATGACAAAACTGATCATAAATTCATGTTCAGCACCAGTGCCTGTTAGGGAGCAGAACTTGACTTTTGTATATGGGGCTATTTTCATCAATATTTCAGCAGCATTCACGTGTTCTTATTATTTGTGTGGTTATTGTACCTTCTGTATTATAATGACATCTTAACACAAGAGTTGAATCTTACTCATGCTACCATATAGTTTGAACATTAACTATGGGAACTATCTGACTTACAGAAGGTATTCAAAATGTGATTACAAATAAAACTGTGTTCTAAGTGTCCTAGTGAATGCCAGTGCTTGTGCATAACATGCAGAGAAGAGGGTCTGAAACCAACTGGCCTCCCTGACATTGTCAATAGTTAGGACATACCATCCTTACCAGAAGTCATGGTAAGAGAAAGGGAAGAATCGTGAAGGACCTCAGAATGTACATGGGGAAATCACTGGCTCACACAAGGGGGGATAATCTATGCTGACCCGGCTGAGGCTGGAATGTCTAAAGTAATGTATTAAAAGGAATGCTAGGAATGCATTTAAAGAGAAAAATGTGAGAAAGAGAATAAAAGCTTGTAAGAATTCAGTCTGGTTTGATCAAGCTCTGTTCACAGCGGCTGGGTGGGTGAAATATAGGTTCCTGGGACTAAAGAAAGACTAGTTGAGGAAATTCCAAAGTCTGAATTCAGGAACACCAAATTAGTCTAAAGCTAAGGGTTTTTTTAAAAGCTTTGATCTGGGCCTAGGGTCTAGAATGAAAAACAATTCTTATGTAGCTGAGAGAGAACTTGACTTGGGTTAAGAGGGAGAAGAAACTACACTGTGAGAAAGGGCTTACAGGGTCATGGTCGAAAGCAAATGCAGACCAGTGAGAGAGTGACAGGACTTGAGAGTAGGAAGGAACCACAGCTAAAACCTAATCTTATTCTTGTGACAGACACAGAAAAATGGGGATTGTGTGTGGCAGGTAATTGATCTCTCAAGGAGATCAGGTTGTCTCCGAGAGTGTCAAGTTACACCTGCACGATGTCCAATCAACTAAGAATCCATTTCCTTCTTCCTTTCTCATTCTGTTTCTCTGATTTTTTTTTCTTTCCAATGAAATCTTCCTTTTTGAATCAAAAAAGAAATTCCAATTGGGACAAAAATACAAAAGCATGTTGAATTTATTTTTCAACTTTCAAGTGGTCATTTTGACAGTACAAAGCCAGGATTTTTGAATTTTTAACATTTTAAAATCCTGTTAAGCTCTCTCTTCAGTAAATTTAATGATCTTGATGGAGTTCTTAAGTTTAAGCATTCTTTTTACTGATAAGAAATTATAGAGGGTTGACTGGCCCTAGATGGCAAATAGAAATACAAATTTAATGGTAGAATTTTAGGGTTCACCCCAGTGTTACCCAAGAAGCCATGGCCAACAATCCATGACCAGCAGATAAACTGTATCTTTAAAAGTCAGCAGCTAAGTCAAGTTACTTGGAATAAGTTACATTACCAAACGTCTGCTGGCTTATTTACTCCTGTAGTGAATTGATTACCATTTCATCTGGCTAGGATTATGGATTATTTTGACTTTAGTTTTCCAACAATTTTTACATCTTTTGCCCTGATTAACATTCATTCAATATTCAACACATGGATATTGAGTTGCTCTCACAGGCAACTGTGTAAGAAGCCAGAAGAAGGCGACACTCTGGGGCCAAGCAGAGCGGAGATGCAGCATTCTCAGTCCAAGGCCGAAGGCGCTGGCACCACATTAGTGCCATGACGAGCCTCTCAGAGATTGGAGGAGAGTTAGGCTTCCAGGGGAAATACCTGAAGGCAGAGAGGAAGGTAGAAAGGATCTTGTGGGGTAAAATATATATCCCACAAAAGGAGCCTCGGTGAGAAGGTACATGCTTTACTAGGAGAACCGAGAGGCTAGGGGAGAAGCCTTGAGGTTATCACTCTCTTTTTATTTTATGTGGTTCTCTGCCCACGACTGATTTCCTCATCTATGAAATGGAGATACTGATACCTACAGGACTGGCTAGGATGACCTGGGGTAAATTATATCAAGGGCTTAGTGCCAAACCTACCAAGGATGATGCTTAATCAGTGCTGACCACTGTTATTATCACATACTTAGATCTCTGTCTCCCACACTAGATAAATCTCTGGAGGGTAGAGATATACCCTATTCATCTTTGTATCTCCAGACTCTTAACACACTGGAAAATGCTCAATACATTAAAACTTTCAGTGGCCAGTATCAGGTCCTGAGAGTGTCTCTGAGAAGATCTTCAAGAGAAAAAAATCTGAAAAGCAGATGCTGATTCAGACTTAGTGCTCAGAAAAAAATCAGCTTAATCGGTGTGTAGCTTTGAGAGTTACATACACAATACCAAGAGATGGAACAAGAAGAAAAGTAAATGAGAGGATAGAGCCTAGAATCTCAGATTTCCCAATTTGGAGAAGAAATACAAAAAACAGGGATGGTACAAGAGGGGGGGACCAGCTAGGGAGAAAGAAAACTATAGGACAGCCTTATTCATGGAAACCAAGGTAAAAAAAAAAGAGATTCAAAGTAGAAATGCACCACAGAGAATATAGCTCATACTATTGTAACATTTTTGTGTGGTGACAGATGGTAACTACACTTAGCATGGCGAGAATTTAGTAATGTACATAACTGATGAATCACTAAGTTGTTCATCTGAAATCACTGCAATATTATATACAAACTGTATTTTGATTAAAACAAATTTTAATTTAGAAAAGATTCAAATGAAAGCAGTTATCTCAATAGTGGAGAAGAGGAAAAGAAAGACTGAGAAAAATGAATTTCATAGCTAGAGGTCACTGGTAGTATGAAAAATAGTGGAGTGGAGACAGGAATATAGGGTGATAAGGATGGTAAGCATGTAAGATCCTACTCTTGAGAAAAGTCTAGTGGTAAAGGAAAGGAGAGAGCTGGGCTGGCAATTGAAGGGAATGCAACACAGAAGTTCAAAGGAAGCGATTTCTTGGTAGTGAGGGTAAAGATGGTGATGATGGTGTTTGTGAGAGAGGACAGACTTCAGCCTCTTTCCCAGAGCAGGAGAAGAAACCAGTGAGGAGGCAAAGACCGCAGACAGAGAGTAAGGGGACGGCTGGGGCAGCCAGCTCCTGCACTAACCTGGGAGTATGGGGAGATACCCCTTGCCCTGAGAAAGGACTGGGTGGGTAAGTGGCCATACAGAGACCCAGCAGCCACACCCCGGATTGCCAGAGCAGCAACTCCTGGTCCTGGCAGAACTGTGGCTGGACCTCAATGGCTAACCAAGAATTTCCATATCCATGGTAAGATGCCCAGTTTTGAAGAAACTGGAAGTTGTGAGTAGTAGTAAGGAAGCAGTATAGTGAATAGATTTCCCAAATTGCTTTTGCAGGCTTGGCATTGAAATTCCTCAACTCAGGTAATGCCACAGACTTCCCCTACACCACTCAGCGGCAAGTGACTTAAAAATATAGCACAGAAAACAATTTATGATTTGTTGCACTTAAATGCTTTTCTGATGAAAGCACCTGATAAATATATAGAATCCTAATTAGTACAAATTAGTATACCCTAATGTATTTTGGTGGGTGACTAGTGAGAGGACTAGTATTGTCTTAAAACCTTCCAACAATATGATTCATATTAATTTGATACTAAAGCAGGCATTTGAAGGGAATTTAGGCAAAACGTTTGTATAATAAACTAAAAAAAATAAAGACTCTTATTCTCAGTTCCATGAGTTAAAATGCTTAGGTACATTCTGCATTCTCAGTTAATAGACAGAATAGATAATCTTTGTGAAAATGTGAGAGGGCACTTTCTATTTCTGGATGGAGAAGATATGGTAAAATCAACATTTTGTCATTCTGCTTGATATGGGTTGAATGGGTTGACTTCCTATATCTCCTGGCTGGTTAAAGGGGGAAATATACTGTAAACATAGATACAAGTGGAAAGGCATGTGGACCCGCCCCAGTCTACCATTTCTTATATCCCAGTTATTTGCTGGTTCATATCATGGGGGAACTTCATAGACTCTGGACATCACTTAGAAAAACTCCCTTAGATTTAGCAAACAGAAGAAGGAAAATGTAAGGGGAGAGGTTAAAGAAAGGAGAGAAGAAATTGAGGCAGGTAACCCAAAACCAGCTGAACCTCTTGGGCAGTCCTTTCCTCTCAACTTCAACAAGTCTCGCCCTAAATTAGGAAACTTCAACAACTAAAATGTCAACACTTTTAATTAAAGAATCTGGGACAGAATCCATGGCCCTGAATTGATGGGGGTAGGGGCAGTAACACATATACAATACCAATTACTTTATTCTGGTTACTAAAAAGCAAGTGCCTCCATGTGTCCCATGCGAAGTGACATTACAGATTGGTATCTGTTGTCATGTTCCTGAAACAGTCTCAGAGATGCATCTGTAACTGGGCTTATGCATCAGGTCAGCTGGTGGGAGGTGGAGGAAACCATATCTGTCTTAATTTGTAGCATATTCTCCAACCATGCATTCTGCAGCTCTCTAACCTCCTCACAACTACTTCAGGTCTGGTCTCCCCGCTTCTCTTTAAGAAACAAGCTGCATGAAGTTATTATTCCTATCATGAGTTGTGTCTCTAGAACCTGGAAAGATGTACAATAGTGTTGGAGATGATGGGCAACTTTGTAATTGAACTATTTGCAGTTATAGCTGGGTTGATGGGGTCAGTTGCTCCAACAGGGAAGTGCAGAGAGCAAGTGAGTCTCCTGTAAGAAGCATGTTCACAGTTCTCAGGAGAAGAGGGAAGCTTTTAACCATAGGGAAGGATATGGAGACAGCTCAAAGAGAGGTTATGTTGAAATAGAGGACCAATGGGACCAATCTTCTCTTTCCGCAGCTCACAGTCCAACAAGAGAAACTACATGTATAATGCATAGTACCTAAAAAGGGCCTGCAGTTTAAAGACAAATTAAGTAATACAACTTAAAGTTTCTTGAGGTCCCTGAGTTATCACTGACTCAAATGCACAAAAATTACTGACCTGTTGAACAATTTCTCAAAGGCCAACAGAGTTCATAATGAAAGCTGCGTAGGCCAAGAAATACAATAAACTATCAGAAAGAAAACATAGTAATTACTGCATCTTTCCACCTCCTGAATGCATGTAAATTATGGTTTTTTTTAAAGACCATTTATGTGTGTTCAGTTTAAGAGAGGAGATGCATTTTGTAGGTAATAAAATACAAAACCACTGAGCTTTAGGGCAAATCTGGAATCCTACAGGAAGAACACAAATGAAATAGACAGAAGGCTTGGATTTTATCACCTGTTTCAAGAAATCTTTACAAATATACTTGATGGGTAAACTTTAATCTTAGACAAAGGTGTAGTAAACATATGCAAAGAGCTGCCATTCTTAAAGAATCACATCTCTCCCACGTGCCTGAGTAAAAGCCCACATTTAGCACCAGGGTGATGACTGGTGGGAAGCTGTCACTCACACTCAAACCCTGTAACTCTGTGCACTAACAATACAGCCGGCAACTGTGACATGTCACATAGAATGTGAGAAGGGCACCTCGATGTAACTTGAAAATCCATGTTTCAGAAAATCCTTAAACCAGAATATGAAAAAGGAACATGTGAGGGTAAGAACATCAATACGAACATGACCTAAGTGATTTGCTTATTTTGGAGAGAAAGTGATACTTTTTCTTGTAATCTAAGATGTCAAGAAAAATGGCTCAGCTTTTTTGGGGGGAGAGAGGAGTTATGAGTCCCTTTAATAATAGTGCTGTAAGTTTTGGATACCAGAAAATTGTATATAGCCACAAAATTCTGCCACTTCAAATTCCCTGACCCCGAGTCAAGATATTTTGATTTAGATGTCTGTGAAGAATCCCTCCAAAATTAGCATGACTAATAGTCCAGCAACAAAATTAGATCAGAATGAGTTCTGTGGGAAGCCTGCATTGGCCAAAAAATGCAAAAACAGTGGGTTTGTCCTGAAAGAGTAGAGGAAAAGAAGAGACTACATCTAAATTTTATTAATGTTTTAATTCACACTTAAACTCAATTTTTAAAATGGTGACTCTTTGGAATTAACATAGGTCCCTGATCACTGAAAATGTAATATACCAGTGCATCAGTGCCATTTCTTGGAGAGAAATTTCTATTTTCTTAATAGAAGCAGAGTGGTTATATTTAGGGTTTATTAATGAAGCTAGCAAATGTTAATGCTAAATGATACATAAAAAAACCAACCATGCTAGTTAGAAGTTGACCACATACCCTGCTGCTTGAATATTTGCAACTTGCTAAGGAAATGCAGTGCAGCAAGTCAATAAGTCAACAATGCAGATAACTATTCAAAAATCATTGCTCATATAGTTAGTGGTATCCTATACAAATCAATTACCTTTAAACATTTTTATTAAGAGTGAAATTTTTTAGCATACTGTACTGGACACTGTGGGTGATACAAAAGAGTGTAGCCCACTGTGAGAGAACATGACCCAAAGGGAGAAAAAGAAGGCTCAGGATTTGAAGCAAAACACAAAAATAGAGGTAGAGTGGGTAGGAGGATCTTCCAAAAACAAATGTGGAAAAGTCAGGTACTGTGTTTACACCTGCCACATTGTACAGCAACCGCTACTCAGTTACCTTTAGAGACACTGCCGATTGCTGTCTTTATGTACGTGGAGCGTCAGGATTCACCTTCAGGAGATACCCAAGCACCACTAGAATAAAGAAGCCTGCTATGGTCCTGGGAGAGAAAGGGTGAGTGATGGGCACCACTCTTGCTGCGGGTATTAAGGGCTCTGTGCAGATAAGATATGGTGAATCATGCTTCCTGTCCATCTTTCTTGGATTAGTTCTGGACTATAATAGTCTACTGAAACATTAGCCCCACTCATCCACTATTCAGCCCTTGAATCTCCATGGGAATGAGTCAGATTGCTAGGAGATAAAGGGGCGTCACTATCATCTAAGAAGTCACAGGCTGGAGACTTAAAGACCCAGGAGCACAAGTGGAACTTCTGTACCTCTTCTCTTCAACGGTTAGGACTTTGGGAAAGTGAGACAATTGGGGAATAGGATCAGCGAATAGGATGTCATTTTCTGTTTGATGCCTTTATGTACTGCAGTGATGGACTTTGGGTAGGGCTGGCATCCATCTCCTGAGAACAGGGGAAAAAAGTCTTGGAGACTATCAGGTGGTCTTTAAATTGAACATGGAAGAAAAAGAAAACAATGTTCATGTAAAACCCTGGAACCAGTTACCAGAAAGGTCTGCAGTCATGTCATGGGGAAAAGAGTAATTCAGGAGGAGTTGTGAGACTCCTATAAGGAAACAACAGGGAAAAGTTCCCAAAATGATATTCTCAAGGGTCCTGTAGTTGCATGGAACCAGTCCAGAGCATGGGAATTTGAGAATAAGATGGTAAATACAATCTCATGATAACTGCTTGCCATTGGTAGTATTCCAAAGAATTATCTGTAAGGAAAGGAGGTAAAGAAATATCACTTACCATCTGTGCAAAAATCCATGAACCTAGGTGGTAAGGATGATAAAGAGACATTCAAATGAGGATTAAATTAGAGGGAAAGATATATTGTTGATGAATTTGATATTAACAGACTATCTGGCTGAATGGGAGAAATGGATGATATGTTCCTAATTTAGTTTACAATGCTGGCACAGAGGCCCAAAACACTTGGGATGGGAAACTTCAACAACCCAAACACTTGAATGGAGACTCTAAACTAAAAGCAGAATGTCTTACAAGTTCCTTGCTGAACTGGATAGCAATTTTATTTCTCTATAGCAAGAAGTAACTAGAGGAACTGCTATTTGGATCTAATTCTAAACCACGAAGATATCAGCTAGTGAAGTAAAATAATGAACCTTGGGTGAAAGTAATGATGTCATTATAGCATATGGTAGAGCCCCCTTAGCCGTCCTCCACTCACCAAAGGCTTTCATTGTCTGCAAAACATACTTGCTGATGCACAGGCATCTAGAGCTCAAGTTCAATAGACTAACACCTCTGCTCCCCCTGCCAGGCTGTGTGCTCGTCAAACACCTACTGGGTTTCCTTCTGAATCTATCCACTCCAGTTGTACTGGATATTGTGGATAAGATACAAACAAACTAAATATTAATTCAAAAAGAAAAGAACTGTTAACTAAGTTGAATGTTTTGGAAAGTTTTGATGAAGAGTTCTAAAGAATCCTGTTGTTTTATAAGTGTAAGCAGTTCAACAGTAAACAGCATTTGAAAACTTAAAAACCAAAAAAAAAAAAAAAATGGATCTAGATGGATTCTGTTATTAGATTGATTGCTTTTCAAGACCTTGTTCAACTTTCAAAATTATAGATGAAAATTATAGATGATACAAAAGTGATAATGTATAACTCTAACCAATTAGAAAAAAGACCTTTGCCCTATGTTAAAAGATTAATGAATGAATGTGGGTAAAGTTGCAGTATTTCCAGATATCTCGCCTGGCCTTAGTGAATCTCCGTATCAATAGGTGATTACAAGGGTGGAGGGAGCGAGGGGATATCTGGACTGGAGAGGTTTGTTGGGGTCCCTTTTTGCAGCCAGGTGGCGAGAGACACAGGCGAGCAGAAGTAGACAACTATTTGTAAGCACCAAATGAGTTTCTCCCACTTTATTTCTCCCTTTGACTAATTTTTACTTTAAAGGTAATTTGCCCCTGGGCTGGGAACTTATTTCTCACACCCACAGTTACAATGAATATATTTGTTTCATTCATATAGTTTCAGTTAAAAAGATAATCAAGGCACATGTATCTTTTTATGATTTGCTTCTTCTATTGTCTTTTTGATTAACTGTCCAACTGCATTCCAACAGTGACAGATAAAAGATTTCTATTCTGGCATGTATGATAGCCAGGTAGGTTGTGATTTAAAATGTAAGACAATAACCTGGACTTCAGGAAGGCAAACTTCAAAAGGCTCAACAGAAACAGAACAATGACTGTGGCAAGAGACTCTGAAAGAATGTTGAGTGACATCCATCTGTCTACATAGCCTGTAGTTCTGTCTACACA
Organism: Manis javanica; assembly: GCF_040802235.1. Classification (NCBI taxonomy): domain Eukaryota; kingdom Metazoa; phylum Chordata; class Mammalia; order Pholidota; family Manidae; genus Manis; species Manis javanica. The sequence goes on from NC_133166.1 coordinate 92,595,847, forward strand.
ATCGCAGATGGTGATTCCACCAAGGGAGATATAATGGGTATTCCTACAAGGTTCCACAATGACCTCTGATTTCAATAGGACTAGGATAAATAATTGAAACAGGGCCTCCCCAAAACAAAATTTAGGGAGGCCTGGGGCTCCCCCCACCAAATGACCAATAGATTGGATACCTATAATTTATAAAAACAAAAAGTGTTCTTTTAGTTATGTTAGGAGCAAAAGGAAAACCACAAAGGATAAAACAGATGTTTGGCACCAATGACATGATGTTGTTGGATAACAAAGAGAAAGAACTGCTCTACTATTATTTTTGTTCCCATCTCCTCTTCCAAAAAGAATGATATTTGGCCTTAAAATAGTAGACCAACTATGAAAGAGAAAAAGGCCAAGACTGGTAAAGAGATTTAAAGTGAGCAGTGGGACACTGTAAAATAACTACAATTCAGGATACGAAGAAAATTCACAAATAAGATTGCTAAGCTTTTGCCAGCTAGCAAAGGTGCTGGAAGAGTTGAATGGACAAATGTAGATCTGATTCTCAAAAACAGAAAGAGGAAGAAAGAATGCAGATTTTATAAGCTACAGGTCTTTGAGCTTCATTTTAATACCAGGAGAGATGATAGAATTGACATAGAATGGTTTGAAATTTCAAAATTTTAAAAAAAAGAGATAGTGAATAGTATATGTTTCAAATTAAAAGTAACTATCAAATTTACTAGAGAAAGAATAGGGGCATTTCTTTTAAAAAGCAGGATCAATACCTGCTATCTGGGGTAAAGGACACTTAGTCTCCACTCTTATTTTCATAAAAGGGAATCTGGACAACAGGAAGGAGAAATTGCCTACAGAGGAGTTTAGAGTTCAGACAAGGAAATGCATCATTTCTCCTGCCTTGCTTTCTTTTGAAGCAACTAACATGCAATACAAGCCTTCAAGATCTTTGAAAAAGTGTGGCAGCTCTTGGAACTGATTGAATTCAAGAAGTTTAAATAGACAAAATGCATTTGCAGTGGAAAATGATGCTCTGAAGCTAAGTCGTAATGAAGAAAGAAAATGAAGCATTGTCGTAAAAAGAGGTCTAGCTTTAGATACAGAAGGACAAACATTGTATGTTTCCACTTATATGAGGTGCCCAGAATAGGCAAATTCTTAGACAGAAAGTAAAATAAAGGTTATTATTTAATGGGTTCAGAGATTACGTTGGGGATGATGGAAAAGTTCTGGGTATAGATAGTGGTGATAGTTACACAACATTGTGAATGCATTTAATGCCACTGAATTGTACACTTACAAATGGTTAAAATGATAAATATTATGTTACGTATATTTTACCACAATGAAAAAATAAAAGAGGTCTGGCTTTGACCAGGCAGGCCTGGGTTTGAATCCCAGATTCTTATAGATTGACCTCCCTTTTTACGCACACAGGAGTTTGGGTGCGGACCAAGGGCCAGAGACAAGGGAGGACTGGATGGGGTTGGGCAAGAGGGGGGGTCAGGGGGCCTGGGCCAGGAGCTAAGTGTGAGCTGACAGGCAGGGGTGGAAACTAGGAAGAACTCAGTTCAGGCATCAATCACAAACAAAATAAGAGTCTAAAATGAGTAGATTGGCTTTACGAGAGAATGAACTTCCCGTTACCAGTGGGCAATTGATACCTGCTCACGGGCTTATAAGGGCAAAGAAGCTTAAGGTGAGCTTTAATGACCTTTAAATTCTCCTCCAAAGGGGTAAGTAGGTGATGCTTATTCATTTTCCATAATCTCCTTAAAGTATGTCACATATACAGTAATGCCCCCAAATAGTGGTAGTGTAGAAAAAAATACTGGGGATGGAAAAAGAACTCTCTGATTGATTGATTCAACCTACTCCCAAAAAAGCACAATTCAGATATTCAAGAATATGAAGCCAGAGGAAAAGATCCTTAGGAATAAAAGATCCTTAAGAATTGTCAAACACAATAATCATTATTAAATAGGCTCATGAAATTTTTTTCAAGAGACCCTTTGGTATATACAGTAATTAGAAAGGGCTAATTCAGTTACATTTCTGTCTAAAAGCACTCTAGGTTCAATTAATACCAGTTCAAAGCAAATGTGTATTCATTTAGCCATTCATTCAACAAACAAGCATTGGGGACAGATAATGGAATACAAAGTGGGCAGGAAAATGCATAAGAAAATTTCTACTACCAAGAGGTCAGATTAGTTACTGTGTTACAGAAGATGCAGAAATTCAGTGTGGCTGATATATGGCACATCTAGTATGCCTTTCATTTTCAAGCTATAATTTTTTAAATTGTTCATATCTTTGACACCTAAGTTCTTCTAAGAAAATAATCAGAAATGCACATCAATATTTATGCATTATAACACTCACTAAAATATTATTTATAATAATGAAAAATTGAAAATGACCTCCATGTCCAACAAGAGGAAAATGATCAAATAAATTATAGGATGTACAGAAGCTAGCATCCTCACAGCCAATAAAGCTCACGCTTTAGAATACTTAGTGATAAGGGAATTATTCGTGGTGTAATGTGGAGTAGCAGTAGATAGATTTGTATACAAAATATGACCCATGGAGACAGTACACTGTACTTCCTTCTCAAAACAAAGCAATTGTTAATCTTGTGATAATTCTCTCCTTCAGAGCAGCTGTCAAACTGAACTAGGACAATGCCAACGGGCTTGAGTTGCACATAAAAATCACAAGCTTGAATTTAAGTCACAGTTCTTCATCTGGAAATTACAGATGATAATATTAATAGAAAATCATGTCGAACTGGGTTTGGCTTCCTGCTCTGCCAGCCATAAATAGGGCTCTTGCACCAACAGGCAGAAAGCAGCCATCACCATCCCTACTGCCATCATTATTATTGAGTGGAGGCCAAGAAAGGAGCAATAAAGAGATAATTCAATGGACTGTCTATTTAAAATAACCCAATCAAGATAATTTTTTATCCACTCTAGCTGCAAAATAGTTCTTTAAAATTAAGGGTTATCTATAACCTTTATTTAGATAAGGACTCCCCTCCCCACCGTACTAGCCCCACTGGTAGTGCAGAGGAGTCTTCATGAATTTAGAAGTTGATGGTTTCAGGTTCATCACCCACTAGCTTGATGCTGAACGAGGAATCTGAGCCTGTTGCTGAGAAGGTGTGAGATTTTTTTTTCCCCAGGCCACCCTAGATTGTTTAGTCCAGGGAGATGACATTTGCAAAAGGTAACTGAATAATGAGGAGCAGCTAATGTAATGTATTCCCCCACTGTAATTCAATCCACATTCTTAAGCAGGCAGGCCCTGGACAAACTGCCTTTTCACTCCATCATTCTCCTGATATGTAATAGGGGCCATTAAACTAGGTAAGAAGATGAATTGCTAGAGATGATTATGCATGCCTTCAGCAGCCCATGAAATGTACCCAAGAACAATAAAGATATCTGATGACCTGTCAGGGAGATGCTTATGTAAATGAGAACATCATGATTATACTGTTCTTGTGCACCTAAAGGCTATCATGATATATTATAGATGGAAAAACTTCACTTGCTCCGTTGCATTGCAAATAAGAAGCTGCTCTCAGGTTAGGACATGCGAGAAATGAGAATTCATGGACAAATGCCTAATTCAGCTATAAAAGAGAACAATAGTGGACATAGATCAGCATCCAAGCTTATTTCCTTTGAAAACAATAATTTCAGCAGGTGACAGTTCTTACGGCTCTCCTGAATTACAGTATTTGGCACTAAAAATTATTTGTAATCCCCAGAAGCAAAATATGTTTTATATGTATGTCATCGTCATCTTCTGCTTTTAAATAATAAATGATATTTCTGATCTGAATTCTACAACCTTCAAGGTGTTCATGAGAATTAAGACAAAAAGAAGTTGAGGCAATTGATATGAATCCCTATAGCAAACTTGTTTTGGGAGCAAGAGCTCAGCTCAGCTGTTCGAAGGCCCAGACTCTTCCTGTGGTGCCCATATGGTGACACTGCAAGACGGAGCTTTGGTTCAGGGAGAACTCCATAGAATAAATATTAGACATGTGTCCCTAACCACAGAATTAATCTCCCTGGCCTCAGTCGTGCCATGTGCAAAATACGCATGACACTAGTACCCATCTCAGAGGGGTCTTGTGAGGATTTAAATAAGGTAATGTGTACGACGTTCTTAACACAGTTCCAGGCAGGTAATTAAAGGCCTCACTTAACAAATGACAATTGTTGTTATTATTATTATTAGTTGTTATTGTTGTTAATCCATCTGCCTATCTGGTATCTCCACTTGGATCTCAAATCTAGCCTGTCCAAAAATGAACTCTTCATTGTCACCCTCAAATCGTATTCCCTCAGACTTCCCTGTTTCAATAAGTAGCAGCCCCATTCTTCGTGCTGCTCAGCTCTGAAATCTTAGAGTCGTCCTTGGAGTCACTTCTTTCCTCCTATGCCACAGGCCACATCAGCAAATCCTGTCAGCAGTACCTTCAAAATGGACGTATGAGCCAACCACTTCTCACCACCTCCACCTTCCCTCTAGCCTGAGCCTTCCCTGACGTGGACTGTTACTCTGCTTCCTAGCCGACCCCCGCTCCTCCTGGGTCCCTCTTACATTCTCTACACAGTAGTGAGAGAAATCAGATTGTGTCACTCCTCTGCTCAAAGCTCCCCTTGGTTTCTCTTCTCATTCAGAGTAAAAGCCCAAGTCTGTACAATAGACTATAAATCCTTCTGTGATGGGACCCCACTTACCCCCCTGCCCGCCCTCTTCCCATAGTACCTGTTCCTCATTTCTCTCTAACCACGCTTTCTGCTAAGACAAAACAAGCTCCTTTCCAAATTCAGAGGCTTTGAACTTGCTATTTCCTCTGCCTGTGCCGTGCTTCCCTCGGATATCCCTGGGTCCTTCCTTCAGTACTAGAGAGGGCTTCCCTGACCCTGTCTGAATAACCCTCCGCCCTCCTCCCTGCTTTTTTATTTCTTCATAATACTTATTACGCGTGCCATTTTATTATTTACTTTATTCCTCTCCACCACCACCGCCATAATGAAGTCCCTCAAGAGTAGTTTTTCTGTTTTATCTTAGATGACAGAACAGGGTACATTTTGATGACTAGCATGAAAGAGATTCAATGAATGCCTCACTGTAAGGAAAAAAATGTTCCATGAAGTTTTCTAAGTTCAGCCTGAAAAAGATTTTGGGGGGAGACTTAATTAAATGGCTTTTCTCACTAATGAGAAAGCTGAGGTCTAGTGACAAGCTCAAAGTCACATGGTGAGCATTTGAACCAGGACCCAAATTTAAATTCTACACCAAGTTTCTGCACTTTTTCTATTGAATCTCAATTCTACAGATTATAGAAGCTGTATGTATCTTCAATTCTGGTTCCAACTGGTTGATGAAGGATCTTGAGGGAAAAGTTTTATTTGATGTACAGTTTATTTTAAATATTTTACTTTGGTTTTAGAATGAGTATGCTATATTATTGTAAATGATAAAGCAGCTCAAAGTTGTCGAGAGTCCGTTTCCCTATCACAGCGGTAAGTACTTAAGAATTAGCACAATGGTTACCACCACTTTCTGGGACAGTACTATTACACACATTTAACAGTGGAAGAAATCAAGATTAGAGGAGGTTAGAGAACTTGCAGATGGTTGTACAGCCAGCAAGTGACGGGCCGTGATCTGAACTTGACTACTCTACACGTAGAGGCAATGTTCTGTTGGACCAAGAAAGCTGCGGAGTTAGCATTTTATGAGGAATGCTTTAGAAGGAGTTACCTGCTTTTTAAATTCATTTTGTCTACTTTTCTGAAAATGTATGAACAGACAAGCATGACAAATACCATTCTGAAAGTTGTTATTACAAATCTTAATCAGTCTTACACTCATTTGCAAAGTATGTCATATGTATAGATTTCGCCGTTTAATTAACAATGCAACGTTTTAAAAAAATATCCCTGAAGAACTGCTGAATTGGGTTATCAACACAACTCAAGGCATCATATACTTTCTTAAAAACCATATAGAGACAAGAGTTTGTGCTGCCACTTCTCAGACATCTGTGGATGTCAGTATCTGTGATGATCAGCAATAAGCCAAATAGCCGGTTATGGTATGCCTCAACAGTTTCTTATGAAAATGCCAGATAACAATATCAAAGACAGGAAATGCCAAAACATGAAACATGTTGGTAAGTGGGTCACTAAAATTGCCATGGGTCAGCATGCACTCCTTATGGCTCTTCTCAGAATGTAGAATTCTACAGACCACAGAAATTGCAGAGAAATGCAAGTTCAGAGAAGATGGAACATTCCAGAATGTAGGTGACATTTTCAAAAGAGCACGGAGGAAACTATGTTATTTCAATTTCAACAGCAAATGTATGATTGAAGAAGTACTTACATTATTTAAAATTCCTTAAAAGGAGAAGAAAGGATGTATTGGCAATATATTGAGATAAGATTTTTAAATCTAAATTCTTACTTTTAATATTATTGAAGTTCACAATGGCCTAAATGTGATTCTATGAAAATTGGTGTCTTAGAGAGGGAAAATGAGTTGAAGCAGGGGAAAACCTGTGGGAAGGAAAATTCTGGAACAAAAAGGTCAATCAGCATTCCAGGCATCCTCTTAAATTTAGCTATCGAGTCCAGAGTGGGTGCCAAGAAGAGAAAATGGAGAAAAGAAAATGAAGCCCATCATTTATTTCTTTTAAATGTTATCCACTTTGCCACTGCTCAGCTGGGAGCAAGGGGTAGTCATATTAAGTACTGGGTTCCACATGTTTTCAACCCTTTAAGACAAAATCTAGAAGAGGTAAGAATAGCTTAACATTTCCTTATGAGTTTAAATATTCAACACAGGAAAATGCAGGAGACCAGGGGAGAGTGACCTCAGGGCTTCTCTTCTTAGGGTTCATCAGAGAGTTGAGTATCAGCCAATATGACTGCCCACCTATGCCGGCAATTCTTCAGTAGCAAGGGGAAGCTATATTTAAGTTTTAAAAGTTTTAAATCTAGGGTGCAATAATACATTGGATTGAAAAAAGACCTGCCATTTTCAGGATTTTTATGTATTAACTCTGAATGACAGCATATTAGGTTTGGACTGGAAACTAAAAGCTTGGAGATTTTGGGTTTGATTTGGTTTGGTTGAAATAGGAACAGAGCTCTGTTATCAGGAGTGTGGAGACCTAAGTTCCACTCCTATATTTGCTGATATTAACTGTGCAGACAGGAACAACTCAGCCTCGCAGATTACAATAAAGGGGCTGATTAGATGCTTATCTCTAAGTTCCCGTCTGCAGCTTTATGAATCGTTATTTCAAGAGCAGGAGTTTAAAATAAATATCATGTGAGCCACAGACATAAGCCTCAAATGTAATTTTAAGTTTCCTAATAGCACATTGACATTTTTAACAGATTAAGTTAATTTTAATGCCTTTTTTCTGTTTAATATATTTCATTTGTATATAAATAAATTATAGAATCAGTAGAACCAAAACAGTATCACTTCAATATGTAACTGCTATTAAATGATATTACTATGAGATATTTTACATCCGTTTCTTTGTACTGTCTTCAAAACTCAATGTGTATTTTACACTTGTATTGAATCTTTATTCTGACTAGCCACATTTCAAGTGCTCAGTAGTCAAGTTTAGAGGACTTGAACTTTTCTTAACTAAACATAAAGATACAGCCTCCCTTCAAAGTGAGAATACACTTAAAAGTAGAAAAACTATTCATTAAAATGTTAGGGTCAACATATTGAGGGGATGTAAGGGAAGAGGTGACCAACAGAGGGATGGGATTTTTTTAATTAAAATATTGTTGATATACAATCTTGTTTTTGCTTCAAATATACAACACAATGGTTCAACAGTTACCCATATTATTGAATCTTCACCCCCTCTAGTGTGGTTACTATCTATCAACGTAGTAAGATGTTACAGAATCATTGACTATATTCTCCATTCTGTACCACCATCCAACAAAGGATGGGGCTTTTTTTTTGGAATTGCCAAATGAAAAGATACAGATGGACTCTGGGACGTGTGGAGATTCAAAGGTTGGACAGAACTGAATGTATGCTATCTCTAGGCCTGGTTGATAAAATGTTTGCACCTAATCGGCCATTGTCTCTCTTCTCTCATCTACAAATATATGCACGGTATCCAACTAAGGTCTTTGTGGCTCTAGAAATAATAGAGCCTAAAAGAAAGGTTCCTTATCTAGGGTCTGTGGACCTTTATGGGATCTGCAGATAGAATCTAGGGGGTACAAAAGTTGAAGAGGGGGACATATTTTTATTTTCATCAACTTCCAACTAAAATTCAGCATTTCCTTCAAGCATAAATGTAGCCAATGCCACAGTAGAATTTAAAGTACTTGTGACTCTGTCATCAGTAGAGATCACAGGTGTTTTCCTAGCACATTTCATTTGATGCATATTCTTAGAGTAGCACTTCATCAAAGTGACAGCAGTTATTTGACCAGCCATGAGATAACTTGTCATTAAATGCATTAATAAAGAAACACACATATATTATTATATCACAGATTATATGCTTTGGTATCTGAATTTCAACAAAGTTGATTTCTTTTGTAATCCTGTATGTATGTATGTGTGTGTATGTATGTGTATATATATACGATTTTTTTTTTCATTTAAAATTGTTATTCTGAGATGAGGTCCTTAGGTTTTACCAGACTACCAAATGCGTCCGTGGTACAGTGCACTAGATGGGAAGACTCTGGATCCCTGTATGAACCCACCCGCCTTCCCTACTCCGCACTGAGTCCCACTGGACCGTGCATGACTGAGATACAGTCGGGGTCATCAGGTCAAGCCACTGAGATCTGCGGGGTGTTGGTTTCTGCAGTTAGCCCATTCTGACCAATGTACAACTGAAATCTGGCGTTAGGCTACCGCCCATTGGTTACAGCTGTGGCCAGATGCCATGCTCTGAAGAGAAGGACACTGGAAATCATGTGCTGGTAAACCGAGTCTCAAAAAAACAAAAACAAAAACAAAAACAAACCATGGCTAATTTCAAGCTACCAATTTGATGCCACTGAACTCTTGAGTGAGGAAGGGATGCCCAATTCAGCTCTTGGCATTCAGAGTGAGCTGGCTCCTGGCACACCACAGGGACTGCTCCCCCACCCAGGACAATGCTTAGAAAGATGTCTTGCTATTGTCCTCTTCTGGTTTGAAGGGAGGGGCATGTGAAGACTCTTGAGAATAGCGTTTAAAGGCTCCTATTTAAACCATTGTGTCTGACTCTTTCATAATGAATAAAGCAAAATACCTTAGCTGTAGTAATTTGTAAATCCAACAAGCTGTGGAAAAGAATCTAATTAGTACTAATTACAATACTAGAGTGTCCCAACAAATTATAATGCCATTGCTTCTGTAGAGGCATTGTGTTTAAACACTCTGAAACATTAATTAGTCTGCAGAACAAATGTGTGAGATAGGTATTATTCAGCAGTGTCTGAAAGCCAATTATTTACTCTGGGAATGCCTGATACCATTACTGACAGTAAAAACAAATTGATCAGCATAGTAGGAGAACTTGGAAATTAGAGAATTATACCTTCACTTCTGACCTCAGATCTCACTGGCCATTACTACTGTCCCCATCTTACATATGGGAAACTGAAGACAACCTGTTGGCAGACCCAGAATCTATAGAGAATCCAGCTTCAGATTCATCAAGTCCTCAGGAGATTCTCATGCTGTTTTTCAAATTTGAGAGCTCCAGTTATGAGTCTTTTGTGCCTTGGTTCCCAAATATAAACATATTCTCTTATAATAAAGGTACCATTTTACTTAAAGTTAACTTAAAGTGACCTAGCATACCTGCTTTCACTTATTTGTAAATTCCATACTATGCTTTGCTAACATTTAGATGAATTTTAATTTCTGGATTAAGTTATTTATCATCTCATCCACTGAAAAAATTCACATCGAAAAATAGTCAAATCATTTAGAATAAGACATGGAATTAAGGGTTTAGTTAGTGTTTCAGTTTATACCAAGGGATAAATTACTGGTTTAGCTCATTTAAAGTGGATACATCACTGTTCAAATACTAACAAGTTGCTACTCCTTTCGCTTAAAGAAAAAGCTATGTGATAAGACTTGGAATTTCTGGAAGAACATTTGATATCCTGTTAGTTTTTCTCTGAGACATTTACTTGCCTGGTACATAGCAGACACTCAATGAATGTTAACATTTATTATTATTATTATTATTATTATTATTATTATTATTATTATTATCATTCCTCAGACCAGGAGTTACCATTTTTAGTTAAGAATTAATCCATAGCCCAGATATAAACCTAAGCATATATGGTCAATTAATATACGATAAAGGAGCTATGGATATACAATGGGGAAATGACAGCCTCTTCAACAACTGGTGTTGGCAAAACTGCACAGCTACATGCACGAGAGTGAAACTGGATTATTACCTAACCCCATACACAAAAGTAAGCTCAAAATGGATCAAAGACCTGAATGTAAGTCATGAAACCATAAAACTCTTAGAAAACAACATAGGCAAAAATCTCTTGAACATGAGCAACTTTTTCCTGAACGAATCTCCTCAGGCAAGGGAAACAAAATAAAAAATGAACAAATGGGACTACATCATGCTAAAAAGCTTCTGTACAGCAAAGGACACCATCAGCAGAACAAGAAGGCATCCTACAGTATGGGAGAATATATTTGTAAACGATGTATCTTACAATGGGTTAACATCTAAAATATACAAAGAACTCACATGCCTCAACACCCAAAAAGCAAATAACCCTATTAAAAAATGGGCGGAGGATATGAACAGATAGTTCTCCAAAGAAGAAACTCAGATGGCCAACAGACACATGAAAAGATGCTCCACATAGCTAATCATCAGGGAAATGCAAATTAAAACAACAATGAGATATCACTTCACACCAGTTAGGATGGCCAGCATAGAAAAGACTAGGAACAACAAATGCTGGCGAGGATGTGGAGAAAGGGGAGCCCTCCTACACTGCTGGTGGGAATGTAAGCTAGTTCAACCATTGTGGAAAGCAATATGGAGGTTCCTCAAAAAACTAAAAATAGAAATAACATTTGACCCGGGAATCCCACTCTTAGGAATTTACCCCAAGAATACAACTTCTCAGACTCAAAAAGACATATGCACTCCTATGTTTACTGCAGCACTATTTACAATAGCGAAGATATGGAAGCAACCTAAGTGTCCATCAGTAGATGAATGGATAAAGAAGACGTGGTACAAATACACAATGGAATACTATTCAGCCATAAGAAAGAAACAAATCCTACCATTTGCAACATGGATATAGCTAGAGGGTATTATGCTCAGTGAAATAAGTCAGGCAGAGAAAGACAAGTACCAAATGATTTCCCTTTTGTGGAGTATAACAACGAAGTAAAATTGAAGGAACAAAATAGCAGCAGACTCACAGACTCCAGGAAGGGATTAGCGGTTACCAAAGGGGAGGGGTAGGGGAGGGCAGGTGGGGAGAGAGGGAGAAGGGGATTGTGGGGTATCATGATTGGTGCACATGGTGTTTGTGGGGTCACGGGGAAGACAGTGTAGCTCAGAGAAGAGAAATAGTGACTCTGTGGCATCTTGCTGCACTGATGGACAGTGACTGCAACAGGGCACGGGGGGGACTCGATAATATGGGTGAATGTAATAACCACACTGTTTTTCTTGTGAAACCTTCATAAGAGTGTATATCAATGATACCTGAATAAACAAACAAGGAAAAAATCCATGAAATAAAAACCCTGTCTATAAAAAAAAAAGAATTAACAACCCAGTTGATATGCGTATATCAGGTCTTAAGCATGCTTTAATATTCTTACTTTAAATTTAAGCAATACACTTCAATTTATGTTACTACTTGAATCCTTTCCAATGAAACCATTTTAAATATTTATACTCCAAATATTACATATTTGCCATTGTTGCTAATTAAAAAAACTTATCTTTATTCTACTCCAAGCCTGTGTCTATTTTGTTTAGGCAATTATTCAGACATATCCATCTAACTCACTCAGCATGACTTAATAGGAAATAATTTTTTAAACAAGTATGATCAATCTAAATTGGAAAACCTCTGGATTCTTTTTAGCTAAGTATAGAAATTGTCACTTGCCCTCTCTGTGAGTTCCAGAGGTAACAGTACAGAAGCACTACTAACAATGTCCTCTTTAAAAGACCATCCACAGTTTCCCTTCGTTTCTGAGCTGACCCTGCTCATCTGTCCTGGCTGCAGGCCAGCCCCACATCAGCAGCTCCTCATGTAAACTGCTCTGTTCCTCTCCCAGATCCAGTGAGAATGGCAGCCATGGTACAGCTACATTCTCCAACGGATGTTTCAACAGACTTCAAAAACACAGTAGTCGTACTGCTGTTCTTCCTTAGAGATTGGAGACAAGAATGTTTTTATTTTTCCAATTCTCTCCTCATCATGTCCATGTGTCCTTTCCTTTAGCATATGGAACATAAAAACTGTCTTACCATCCTTATCTACTAATTTTATCATGTCTGTAATTCCTAAGTCTCTTGATTTTTTTTTACTCAGAGTTATGGAGATTTATCTGCTTCTTCATTTGGCTGGTAATTTTTGATAAGATGCTAGATATTGTGAAATTTACATTGTTGAATATGTGCATTGCTGTATTTCTGTAAAGAACATTAGACTGTGTTCAGGCATGCAATCAAGTTACTTAGGATCAGTTTGATCCTTTTGAGGTTTGCTTTTACATTTTTTTATTAGAGCAGGTCCAGAGCTAATTTCTGCTTACTACTACTGAGGGCACTATAAAAAGTCCTTTGTATTAAAAGCTCTTTCCATTTTGGATAATCGGAACGTGAACTATTCCCAGCTGTAGATGAGCTCCAGGAATTGTTTGGCTCTATAAATCCAGGGACACATGATCTTTTATTCTAGAAAATGATCTCATATTATTTCTTTGATAATTTTCTCCCCTTCATTTTCTTTGCTCTCTATTTTCTGGGACTACTGTGAATCAGACATTGAAGGGTTTTGATTGACTATTTTTTAAAATTCTGCCTCTTCTGTTCTTTGATTTTTTTTGTTCTATTTTCTGCAAGACTTCCTGAACTTTATTTTCCAAAACAATTAGATTTAAAATTTTTTTCATCATCACATTTTTAATTTTCAAGAGATATTTTTTATTCTATTATTGTCATTTCTTCATTATATCCTGAACTTGTTTTATATCAGTATTCTCTTATATTTTAAGGTACTCATTACAGTCTTTAAATTGTTTTCTGCTTTTATTCATTTATTTAACAAATATTTATTGCCAACAAACTATGTACCAGACACTGATCTATCCTCTGAGAATATAGCAGTGAATCAAAACAAAGATCCTGCTTTCATGGAGCTTACATTCTAGTGGTGGTAGGCAGGCAATTAAAAATTAACAAATGAACATACATACACCTGTCAGTAAAAAGTGCTATGAGAGATTCTGCCCCATTATACCTCTCTCCCTCTTGGTCACTACACTCCAGCCATGCCACACTTTCTTTAGTTCCTTTAAGTCCCTTCCTTTCCTTCCTCCCATATGCTGTTCTCTCTACTCAAAATATTCTTCTGGTTCTTCACATGGATAGCAACCTATTCTCCTCCTGATTACCACATGTCAAGATATCTCATCCCTTTGCCCCATCATGACCATAAGTCTTCTGTCTCAGCACCCTTGTTTTTTCCTTCATGACATTTATCAGATTTATAATGTTAGCTACCAACCAACAGGCATTCATGCTTCTTCCTTGCTAAATGAACCTGACTTTGTTCAGGTGACCATGATTCTCTATATTCATGTGCTTCAAAGAATGTTAGCCCTAGCCCAGCCCAGGAGTGAATCTGGACTGGTCTTACCAGATCATGGCAATTCCATACTCTTGCCAGTGATAAATGAGGAAGGAAAGGGTGACCCAGTTCTGATCAATGGGATGTAAGGGTGACTCTGCCAGTAAGGCATCTGGGAAAGCTTTGCTCTTATAAAGAGATTCAAAGAAGAGATAATCCTCTTTTTCAGCCTCTGAGACATTGATTTACCTAAGATTATAATACCTTTTGCAGCCCTAGTCCTCCTTCAACCATAAAGAGCTGGCCCACAGAGAGCAGAAAGACGAAAATAAACTCATCTTTTAGTGTTACCATTAAGACACAAAATTAGTCTATCATTATACTTATGTCCCCATGAGCATTTTGGGAGGAATCTATTAGATAATGAACTTTGAACATTAGAGAGACATCAACATAAAGACTGATGCATTAAATAATACTTACTTTTAAAGAAAATAAAGATCAAATGAGAAAAAAGAATATAATATAATGGTTATATGCTAGGACATAGTAAAATAATAAAATACAATTGGAATTGGGATAGCATAAACAAAAATTTTGTTACTGATCTTAAAACATTTTGTTCAATAGTTTTCTACAATCATAATTGATGGTAGCTGTATTCATATTGTATCTGAGACTGTTGTATGTATTAGAATATAAAGCAAATGAGAATTTGAGGATACTTAATTCTATCACCTTGTTTTGAGAATGAAGAGAAAGGATATAAATATAATATAGAAAATACGCACTTTTTCCTAGTTCTATCCAAGGAAAAGGTCAAGAAACAATGCCTAATCCAGTCTTGACCATGAGCCTCCCTGGCCCCAAATTATCATCTTGAAATACCATTTCTCACTGAAAGGACGTCGTAAAGATATTGTTTGTTCCAAGTACAGATTAAAAAATAAACAAGATGAATCTAGAATATCTTGATCTACCAGATGGCAGGTAAGCTTATCAAATACTACTAGGATGTTTTCAGGAGGACTCAACAGCCAACTGAAGAGGCTTTCATTGACAATGATGGGAAATTTGAGCTTCAATAAAGAATTACAATGGAATTCATCAGTTCATAATGATATTTTTTAAGTTAATTGATCATCTTGGGGAATGACAGGAAGCCCGTGAATTATCTTGAAAACTGGTAAATAAAAGGAAAAGATCAAGATTTTAGCCTGCCTTTCCTAAATGAACTATGAAGTAATGAAATTGTAGATAGGGAAAGTATAACTCTATAAAATTATTCCAGCTAATAAGTGAAAAAAAAAATGACATAATTAGAATATCAACATTTTTCAACCCCAGGGCATTAATGGGTCCTGAGAATGAGCATCAATATCTGCTAACATCACAAAAGACAAGATGTTATACGCCTCCAAATGAAGAACACAGCACCACCTATAGTCTTGACAAAAGTATTAATCCTGAATCTGATCAAGTCTCACTATCACCTGTCAATTTGTAGAAAATACAGGAAACGTGTGGAACTGCACCATGAGCCAATTCCAGACTCTGGAAAAGTCTACATGTCAAATAACCCAGATTCTTCAACAGATAATATAAAAAGCAGAGATATAAGGGGAAGTGTTTAAAAATGCATTGTTGGGTGATAAAACCATAAGGAAATAGAAGGAAGCCAGTCCTTTAAAATCTACCATTAGTGGTGTGGCACTCTGGTACACTGTGTAGCTCCTAATGAAGCATAACTCATGGTGTCCATGGCTTCAGGTAGTCCCCTCTTCCTGAATCTGGGTGGGCCCAGAGACTTTCTAAATGATAGCATGTAGCGTAGTAATGCTATGCTGTTGCAGGGCTAAGCCATAAGGAGCACTGGCAGCTTCTAGACATGTTTGCACTCTTGCAAACCCTGACCCACCATTTAAAAAGTCCAGTACTCTACCAGAAAGACCACGCAGAAAGGCTACCTAGTGAGGCTACCAGCCAACTTGCCAGTTGAAGACAGCCACAGGAATGACCACTTGTGAAATATAAAATGCAGAACCACTCAGCTGAACCCTAGGGCAGGCAGCAGTACTGTAAGCAAATAAAGAGTTCTTTTAAGAACCAGTATCTTTTAGTGGTAGTTTGTTTGGCAGCAATAGATAACTGAAAATAATGGTTATTTTGGGAGACACAAAGAGAGTTGGGGTTGAGATGGTGTACATGGAGGCTTATGGGATGGTTAGGGAAGTTCTTTCATTTTCTAGACCTGGGTGATGGCGACAAGGATATTTACCTTATAATGATTCACTAAGCTATGTATTTGTTTTGGGTGGTTTTCTGAACCTATGTTTCACTTTAAAATAAAATTGGTTTTAAAAAACCCATGGTTTCCCAGGAATTCCTCTCCTAGGAATTTACCCTAAGAATCCAGCAGCCCAGTTTGAATAAGACATATGCACCCCTATGTTTATCACAGCACTATTTACAATAGCCAAGAAATGGAGGCAACCTAAGTGTCCATTAGTAGATGAATGGATAAAGAAGATGTGGTACATATACACAATGGAATATTATTCAGCCAAAGGAAGAAAACAAATCCTACCATTTGCAACAACATGGATGGAGCTAGAGGGTATTATGCTCAGTGAAATAAGCCAGGCGGAGAAAGACAAATACCAAATGATTTCAGTCATCTGTGGAGTGTAAGAACAAAGAAAAAAACTGAAGGAACAAAACAGCCGCAGAATCACAGAACCCAAGAATGGACTAATAGTTACCAAAGGGAAAGGGACTGGGGAGGATGGGTGGGAAGGGAGGGATAAGGGGGAAAAAAAAGGGGACATTACTATTAGCAGACATAATGTAGAGGGGGCATAGGGAGGGCTGTACAACACAAAGACAAGTAGTGATTCTATAGCATCTTACTACGCTGATGGACAGTGACTGTAATGGGGTATGTGGGGGGGACTTGGTGAAGGGGGGAGTCTAGTAAACATAATGTTCCTCATGTAATTGTAAATTAATGATACCAAAATAAATAAATAAATAAATAATATAAAAAATACAAAAAAATACAAAAAAAAAAACGTTTGGCATAGAGACATTTACTCTTCTTCCAAAATTCCTTCAGACTATGGACTTCTTTTAACTCTCTTCAGGGCTCCTAGAAAAAAGTAGTAATATATTCTAATTCTACAGCCATCATTATTCAAACAATATCAAGCATAGAAATATACTTCTTTGGGTCCTAGGCCTTGCAATTTGTAAAACTGAATCAATTGCTTCCTATCTCTAAATCTTTATTTCTTTAAATGAGAAAAAACATTCAGTACAAAAAAAAAAGGTACTTTTATAAGCTGGCTTGCATTTTCTTATTGGCAGGGACTTGCTAGTCACTTTTTAAAGTGAATTTTCCAGTTTAAAAGGAGAAAAATCTGTATTGCATTTGGGGTTTTGTTTGGTTGTGTGTGTGTGTGTGTGTGTGTGTGTGTGTGTGTGTGTGTGTGTGCGTGTGAGCTTTAGTTTGGAACTTAGAATTTTAGCTTTCATGTCCTATGTTTTACTGAAGTGCTTTAAACAGACTCCAGCAGATGAATTGTTGGCTTTTATTCTTTTGCCTTCTTTCCTATTATTCTTTTATCTGTTTGCATTTTCACAATGCAAATTTCTTATCATGGTGTTACCTAACTTTACTGACCAAAAAATATAAAATGTCTAATTAGATTAAAATTTACTGCTGTAATTCGCACAGTATATTTTGTAAAACTTCCACAGTACATTTATTTTAATTGAATTAGAAACTACTATTACAAATTGAGCTCCTGCTGCCGTACTTCCACCTGGGAGTCCAGGTCAGACCTTCCCAAACATTACAGTGGAGGAAAACCACAATCAGTTCAGTAGTCCTCAGCAAAAATGAATAAAATGAAAAAAATGGTTTTTGTCATTTTAGGAATTACTGTTATTAAAGCAATTACTATTATTTGAGCATGTGGTCCCCCTGTAGCCAATGCCCATAGAAAAAGAAGAAGTGTTCCAAATGAATAAAATAGCAGTAGACTCATAGACACTGAGAAGCAACTGGTGGTTACAATGGGGGAGGAGTTGGGGTGGGAGAGGTTGAGGGGGATAAAAGGGGCACACTCTCTATTATAATATAAGTTGGTCACGGGGATGGTAGTACTACATGGAGAAGGTAGCCAATGAGTCCTGTAACATCTTCCTATGTTGACAGATAGTAATCGCACTAGCAGGGGTGAGGATTTAATAATGTGGGTAACAGTTGAACCACTGTTCTGTATACTTGAAACCAGCATTAGATTGTATATCAAATGATACTACAATTTAAAAAAATCAAAAGAAAGAAAGAAAGGAGTGTTTCTTCAAGATCAGATCGTGATTTAGCATGGCTCCAAGAGGTTCATTAAGGGACCTAAGAAGGAAGGTCACTTTTCTTCCAAAAGTACAGGAGAAATGTGTTTTTGTCTCAGTCTAGTATCTTTATTTTTGATGTATCTAAGGAACTCTGAATTCAGACTAATTTTCCCAAAGTCTTCATATCCTTTCACACAGACTGAAGGAAATAGCAAGTAATTGGTGCCCTAGAAATTTCCAATCTGCAATAACGGTTTTCCTAATTTGAAACTCCTACTAGTTTCTCTGGTAGTTTTGCATCAAAATATGATGTGATCAATATACATTTGTGCATTATTTACACGGGGCCCTCTCCTTTTTCTTTCTCCCATCCCTTCTAGTCCCACCTGGGGAGCTGCATTTTCTCCCTCCTTTGGAGAATCCATTCGTTTGTACAAATTAGGAACTGAGACAATTACTAATGACATCATCTTTATCCACTTCCTACCTTCTTTGGATTAATTTTTCTTATAGGAGCCCCAATAAAACAGCATTCAGAAGTTATGATGCTTTGAGGCACAAGTTAACAGAAGACAATTACATTAGTTAAGATAAGATTTGTCTGTAGATGACAGTAATACTACAGACAACACTGGCTTAAATAAGATATAATTTTATCCCTTATTAAAAGGTCCAGAGATAAGTAGTCCAGGGCCAGTAGGAAGATCCTACTACATGGAGTCCCCAGGAACCTAGGCTCTTTGTGCTCTTCCTGCACTGTGTGTGAGCTCTTTAAAAAGGACAGACACCTCATGGCCCAAGATGGCTGCTCCAGCCATGTTCACAGTCTTGTCAGCAGTGTGGAATAGGGGACAAAGGAGGAGGGCACACACCCTTTCTCTTTAAGGCCACTTTCTGGAAATAGCATACAGCACTTTGACCTATGTCCCATTAACCAAAATACAATGATATGACCCCATCTAGTTGAAAAGGAGGCTGGGAAATACCTTTATGTGTGGCCAGCTAATATCTGGAGGTTCTATTATTTTTAAAAGCAGGGGAGAGTGATATTGCAGGATAACCAGCAGTCTCTATCACCCCAACTCAAAATGGATTTAGTAGGTCACATAATAAGAAGTGCTCAGGATCAGGGAAGGGAGATCAGCCAGGTATGTCAGGCTCCAACTCCTCTCCTCAGAGACCACCCAGCCTGGCAGTGTTCCAAGTGTTGGCTCTGTCCTTAAGCTGGTTCCCCTCCTCCTCATCATGATAAAAACTGCAGTTTGAGGCATCACATTCAGATGCAACGACTCCTTTTTAAAAAGGAAGAAAACTTTCTTAGAGGCGGCCCAGATACTTCCCTCCGAGCTCCACTGGCTAGCCTGCATCACAATCAGTAGCAAGAACACACCAGGAAGACAGGCATGGCCATCATCAGCACCCACCCCTGAGAAGCCACAGGCGGGGCTCGCTTCTCCAAAACAGAGGGCTACGCGGAGAAGGTTCAGTACTCAAACAAAACAGGGGGTCTCTTATGAAAGAGGAATGGGGAGAGCATGTTAGGTTGGCTTCCAACAGTGTCTACCACACTCCATATCCTACCTAATACACTGCCATTAATAGCCAGATAAATTGTAGTCTAAAATTAGACACCGTGATTGAGATAAATCAGACCAGTTCTTATGCCCATCTCCTACGCCCAGCAAATTATGACTGAAGAATAAGCAAATGTGTGGTTAGTACATATCTAGGTTGAGCAGGCTGCCAACATGCCTGCTCTCCCTATCCTCCATGAACCTTGTCTATGGAAACTTCACTCCAGACACTTACTGGCAGAAATTTCACATTCAGCCACATAAGTTAAGCCTTCCAGTATAAATATGAGGAAATTCTCCTGAGAGAAATACATGTTTTTAAATCAAACTCATTTCTTAACTTTATAAGCATCACATCACCGATGATTACTTCAGAAGAGCCACTGGACCTATTACAGGCTGTGACTGATTATGCAAAAGTAAATCTAGGGAAAGAAAGTTTTCCTAACTGCTATTTGCTGCTACTAGGCTTAGAGGTGTCCACCAGCCCCCCCACCCTGGACCTGTGTACCCCACAGGCCTCAGCCACACCACTGATTTTCCAATACTTTCCTGGCCTTCCACAGGATTCATGTGGGAGAGTTTTCAGGTTTGTTTTCTTTTGATTCACTAACCATTCAATGTTAATTTTGAAAAGGAAATAAAATGATTGCTTAAACAGGAAAACACTGTAAGCTATAGTTCACATTGTAAAGCTATAACATTTTTGAAGCTGTAGTTTGCTTTTAGGCATATAAAAAGCTTAAAAAAGAAAATGGAAACAAGGCATAAAAAAGAAAAATATGCCCTAAATTGACCACTGATGCTTGGATTATTATATGAGCTTTGCTTCTCATTAAAGGAAGGGTAACAGATGACACAGGCCATGTGATTACAAGTTGGTCTCAGGATTATGTATTAATAGACATGCCTATCTTATCAAGGGAAGTTACTGAAAGTCTTCTAGAAACAATCCTAAAAGTTTAGTCTGTTGTAAGAAACATGAGCGTGGTAGCAGTTTTCAAAGCTAACATGTTTAGAAATGAAGCAACTCCTTAACACTTTTGATATCCTTTTACTTGGAGATGTACTAAATCCTAAGAAGCAATGCACTTTCAAAACATCCATGTGATGAAGATCACTATTAACACAAAGTTTTGGGGCACACAAACTGAACGGCAGTTGTTATAAATGCTGCCCCAGAGTCATTAGCATACAAGAAGTACAGCTGCTTATAACTACACACAAAATCAACAAAACTTACTCCAAATACTGACTAGCTATTCTCCATATGTTAGTGAAGCTTCTCTAAGTTACTGTCAGCTACAGGAGCTCTGAAATCTATAATATTTCACTGGCACCTACTTTATGAGAAACAGATCAAAAATTGATTTACACTTTACCATTACACTTTTAATTGTTCTGTTTACAATCAAATCATGAAAATATTTATGGGCTAACGGATGGGCAAAGCAGTGAAGATATGGCTATAGTTTTTTTTCCCCAAAGATCTGGGGCTTAGAAACCATCAGGAAATCACAGCCTTATGACCTTCATTTGCTCATGCACTAACAATTCACAACACCATGAATTTTTCCAATGCTCTTTTCTCTTTTGGCAAGACTAGTATTCTCAAATGAGGCAACGTCTCATTTTCTCTGGAGGTATTCAAACTTTAACCCTTCTCATCCCTCCACCCCTTCCTACCTTGAAAGTGCCCTCCCAAATAAAGGAGATAAAACTGAACAAGACTAGACAGGGTCACACAATCTGCTATCATTTTATTCATTCAGAATGCATTCATTACAAGTCCTTCCTGTACACTAGCTATCTCATGCTTTTGCATGTGTAATAATTGAAATTCATAATAAAAACGGTAATACGTTTCCTCATCGTGCACATGAGTACGATGCTTGCATCATCAACAACTGTCGTGACCGTATAGTCTTCTGCAAGCAAATGAATCCCTCCCATGGCTGGCTTCCAGTAATTACTGTAGATGGCCATGCTTCAACTTCAGGTGCTTCTAAGCCTTTCAGTGAAATAAAGTCTTACAAAATAAATGCCATAAATATATTTCGCTGTTAACTAAATGCAAGCCCCTTGTGGCTATGTTCTACTACATTGCTCTTTCAATCCCCTACGCACTGGTGAAAATGACAACCTTATAGCCAAGTTTGTAAAACGAAGACAGGCTTAGCTTAGCTCTTTTACTAATATAAATAAGCCATCCATCTTTTTCCCATTTCAAGTAAACAGAAGCAAAGGGATACTTGACCAAGTTTTATCCCGACAGGATGGGTTGTTCATCTTCTACCTCTGAAAGCACCAGAGCAGGAATCTGGAAAAGCAGTTATATTGCTCTCAAGTGCCCTGATTTGATATTCTTTTGAAATAGTTTTAAATGTTGTGGGGGCTGTAAACAACTAGGGGAAAAGGCTCTCCTCAGATGAAAAGATTCAGGGACCAGAAAGAGGTCGCTTTTGAAGAACGTAACCATTTCTTTACAGAACTAGGGTTTTATGCCTCGAGTTTAATGCTTGGTTTAGACGGTATTTCTAAAGCCAGAAAACAAAGCACTAACTTCACAAGATAACCAAACGCTAGGTAGTGGCGGGAGGGCATGGTTGCTGGGAAGGAGAGAGCAGCTACACCCAGGAGATAAACAGCCTTGATTATCTGCAGTTTCAGTTCAGTTTGGGTTTCTTTTCTTCTACCTCACATCTTTACTGAGTTACTATATGTCTGCAAGTCTCCCAAAAACAGTTTTTCCCCATTTATAACTTTAGCAACTGTTACAAAACATGCCGATGTTCCTCTTTTGCCTTCTCCCTTCTCAGGAGAGGGAAGGGAACCGTAGAACCTGGGAGCGCAGTGACACGGTCCTTTCTGCTCTGATGAAATCATCCCACAAGTGATACCAAGTTCCAGTGAAGCCGGGGCAGACGCCGCGTTTTTCAAAACCAGGCCAACGTTACCGGCAGGGAAATTCTGCTTTATAGGCCGGGAATCCCCAGGGGAATCTCTAGAAACGAGGGATATCCCCGCTCTTGTTTTTGCGGCCAGTTCACAAAGAGCTCGGAACTAAGTGCTGCGCCAGGTACAGGAGGGCGAGGAGTGTGGGGCCGCGGGGCGGGGCGTGGGGGCGGCAGAACAGACCCCCGGCGGGCGCGGCGTGGGCCAGGGGTGCTGCCCCGCCCGGCGGCCCGCACCTGCCTCTCCCGCTGCGGCGCTTCCCCAAAGCCCCGGCCCGCTCGCAGCCGACGGCGGTGCAGCCCCACCCCGGCCGGAGCGGGCGGGCGGCTCCCCGCCGGGAGAACGCGGGCAGGTGGCGAGCGGGGAGGGAGGGCCGGGCCGCCGCCGCCGCCCCGACGTGGATCCCCTGCCGGGCAGCGCGGCCCCGGGATCGGCGGGCGTACCTCGGATGTAGGCGCACTTGCCCTCGTCCAGCTGGCTGGAGGCCGCGCCGCCCATGGCGCCGGTGCGGCGAGGCTGAGCGCGGCGGCCAGGCCCGCACCGCGCGCGGCCGGACAGCTCCCGTGGGCGCACGCCGCTCGCTCCCGGAGGCGGCGGAGACGGAGGACTGGGCTCCGCAGCCCGAGCGCAAACTTCCTCCGAGAGGCGCCGCCCCCTGGGGCGCCTCCTCCAGGCCCGCGCCCTCGGAGGATCTGTGGGCTGGCTCCCGGCTGTCTCCCCGCCTTCGCGGCCCCGGGCAGCTCCGAGGGGACGGCCAGCCTGGAAGGCCCTCCCGCCCCTTCCCTGCGCCGGCTTTGGCTTCTCATCTTCACCCGTGGCAAGCAGCTGAGAAAGGCCTTGGGGTAAGTGGGCAGTTTCCCTGGTGACTGGAAAGCTCTGGGAGCTAGAGCTTTGCCCCCTCGCATCCCACGAGGGGTCCAAGATCCCATGGCTTTGAACACTCTCCGGTCCCCAAAGCAACAGTTACTCTCAAGCATCACCTAAGAACTTGTTAGAAATGCAACTTTTCAGCTCCCTTCCTCTCTACCTACACCACACACACACACACACACACACACACACACACACACACACACACACACACACACACACACACACACACACACACACACACACACACACACACACACACACACACACACACACTGCACCCCAACTGAAAACTTGAGAGGGGGCCCTAGCAATCTGTGTCACAGGCACTTTCTGGGTAATTCAGATGCCTTCCAAGTTCGAGAACCAATGGAAAATTGTACCTTCCTGCAGCCTAGAAGTTGGGCCAAGGAGAGGGTGGGGAACGAAAGGGAAAAATAGCAAGAAATTGAAAACCTCAGGAGAAACCTCGGCTGGGTCCTACAATATGCGCCCAGCCCTGAAACTTCTTAACACTTGATCAAAATCTATTCTTTCACCTCTCCTTGACAAACTTGAAATAGTTCATTAGAAAGGGCATTTGTTCTTTTCCCACAACCACTGTTTAACTTGGCAACCTCTCCCAAACAAGAACCAGCTTGAACAGAAGGCTCGTCACTCATTTCTTCCTATTCTTAGTAGTCAGATTTTTAGTGACTCCTATTGACTTAACCTCCAAGGGCAAATAGTTTGTACACACAAGAGCCAGGCCCGCAGAAGACTTTGAAGGCTTTTCCCTCCAAAGTTAATGAGCTAGCATTTTAACACAAAGATTTCTCACACCTCACACCAATCTCACACCCTACTTCCCAATCCATCAGTAAATCCTCCCAGTCCCACTTTCAAAATACATCCAGTACCCAACCCTTTCTCCTCCCCTGTACTGCTCTCAATCCATCATTTCTCACCTGGATAATTACAGTAGCCTCCTAATTGGTCTCCCTTCTTTAGAGAAAAAGCCACAAAATCTAAGACTGATATTAGGTTCCACTTCCTCTCTGCTTTCCTGTAGGGTACCGCTCTGCCCTTGCTATCTCCGCCCCCCCACCCAGCCTTTTCACTGGTCTTTTTGCTCTTCTAGGACGAACCAAGTTAAGGGTCTTTGCACCTGCTCTTCCTTTGTCTAGGTTGCTCTCCCCTCAGATAGTCACATGATTCATTCTCTAGGTCTCTCACTTCATTCAAATCTCCACTTAAATGCTAGTATCTCAAAGACGCTTTACTTGGCCCCCATTTAAACACCAGCCCTCATTTCTCTCTGCCTTTCTTATTTCTTTTCACAGCACTTAGCCTCACCTGATGATTATTTGTCTGTCTTTCCCACTGAAATATAAACTCCATAAGGTCAAGGATTTCTTTTGGTGATATTTCTTGTTTTGTTTTTCTTTTTAGTATGTATATTCCTTATTGTTGTTATTATTATTTTTTAAGGGCAGGGATTTTTGTCCAGTCTGTTCTCTGGTGTATCTCAAATGCTTAGAACAGCAACTGGCACATAGTAGGTGCTCAATAAGTAACTACTGACTACATGAATGAATGAAATATAAAACATGAGAATCCAGACTCAGTGAAAGCTGTGATCTCCATGAATAAAGAGCTTATCTAGATAACTACTCATTGATTTAAACTATTACATGTTCCACTCTTTTCTCAATATTCTAGTCGGCTCTTACAATTGTATATATCTTCTCAGAGTAGTAATTCCTTTCATTATATGAGTTGCTATAATTGTGCCTTAGAATACTGTCTTTGTTGTTGAAGAACACTAATTTGGATCTCCTGCTACAGTATAGTTTTGGCTTCTCATCTCTTGTTTGGCAATAATTAGAAAAGACTGATTATTCTGGTATATTATTCTTGGTTCATTTCTAGCATTCACAAATGGAATAAGATATAGGGGAGGATTTGTATAGTGTAGTATTAACAGGCTTTGCAACACGAAAGTTCCAGCTTCAAATCCTAACCTGGGGTTAGCCATGTGACTTGATCAAGTTGCTAAACTTTCCTGTCTCTGTCTCCTTATCTGTTAAATAGAGCTAATCACACTTACCTCTCAGGCTTTATTAAAATTACATTTGAACAGGTCTGTGAAACACTTAACATATTCTCAGGAGCATAGCAAGTGTTAAGTAAGTGGAATCTAGGATTTTTGTTATCAGTGAGGATGGGAGTGGTCAAGGAAACAATATTCTAAAGAAAGTAGAATTTTAATTGGACCTTGAAAATCATTGATATTATATTAAGAAAGAACTTCTCCCTTTTTTCCCCAAAGTTCAGTTTCCCCAATCAGTTTACAGCGAAAAATTCATTTTTTTAGTTATAGTATTTAACATTTGCAAATCCTATGTGGGCATCATTTTATTAATCACACACTAACAATGAGTGTCCACGCAATTCAATAACTTTATGAAGCAAATTCAATTTCCTATGGTTCCAATCAGCTAGTTTAAAAATTTCCTATCCAACTTTAGTTTTTCTACTGTGTCACTGTATTTTATATTAAAATGTTCTTAAGACCTTTTTATGTAAATATCACATACTAAAATGATTAGCTTTTTAAAATCTTAATAAAGATATAATTCACAAATCATAAAAATTACCCAGGTCCTGGCAAGTGTAACTTTAGGTAACCCAAATTACCAGTTTGGTGTAGATTCCTCTAGATTTACATGCCAGTATATGTACAGTTATAATTTATAAGTATATATAAACTTATTTATAATTACTTATTTACCAAAATGAGCTGATGCTCTATTTTCTGTAATTTTCCATTTGGAATATGTAAATGATAGTTCATTGTATAAATCGAACTCAATTCGCCTGTCTAATGTATGCATGCCTTTTTCCCTACTCTCAATCAGATTGGGTATTTTCATATCTTTCATTGTTTTTATTAGTATCATTCTCATTATTCCTTTTGATATATTAAGGAATTAAAGAATATTTCATTATTCCTTTTAATATTCAGCAATTTGTGAGTTGAAATAGGTATCACATCCTATTATTTAATTTTGAAGTTCTCTTTTTATTGAAATATGGTTGACATACAATATGTATTAGTTTCATATATACAGCATAGTGATTTAACAATTATATACAAATGTAATTATATACAGATAATGTAACAATTATATTACAAAATGACTCTCTAGGTCTCTCACCTCATTCAAGTTTCCATTTAAATGCTAACACCTTAATATAGTCACCACAATAAGTGTACTTACCATCTGTCACATTATTACACTATTATTAACTATATACCCTATGCTGTACTTTTCATCCCTGTGATTTATTTATTTTATAATTGGAAATTTATACCTCTTTATCACCTTCACCTATTTCATCCATTCCCTCATTCCCTTCCCCACTAGCAACCACCAGTTTGTTGTCTATTTATGAGCCTATTTCTGTTTTTCTTATTTGTTCATTTGTTTTTCATATTCCACATATAAGTGAGAGCATACAGTATTTGTCTTTCTCTATCTGACTTATTTCTCTTAGCATAATACCCTCTAGGTCCATCCAGTTGTCACAAATGGCAAGATTTCATTCTTTTTGTGGTGGTGTAATATTCCATTGTATATACATACCACTTCTTCTTTATCCATTCATCTATTGACGGACAGTAGGTTGCTCCCATGTTTTGGCTAATGCTGCAGTAAGCAGAGGGTGCATATATCTTTTTAAATTAGTGTTTTTGTTTTCTTCTGGTAAATACACAGTAGTGGATCACTGGGTCATAGGATATTTGTAATTTTTTGAGGAACTTCAATAATATTTCCCATAGTTACTACACCAGTTTACATTCCTACCAGTAGTGCATATGGGATCCCTTTTCTCCACCTCTTCTCCAACACTCATTGTTTCTAGTCTTTATGATACTACCAGTTCTGACTGGTGTAAGGTACTATTTCATTGTGGTTTTCACTGGCATTTCCCTGATGGTTAGTGATGTTGAGCATCTTTTCATCTGTCTATATGTTTATATGTCTCCTCTGGAAAAATGTCTAGCCAGGTTCTCTGCCCATTTTTTGAAATAGGATTATTTGTTGTTTTTTTGGTGTTGAGTTGCATGAGTTCTTTATATATTTTGGATATTAGCCCTTTATAGGAAATATCATGTGCAAACATATTCTTCCATTCTTTAAGTTGCCTTTATATTTTCCTGATGGTTTCCTACATTGTGCAAGAGCTTTTTAGTTAGTTTTTGCTTTTGTTTCCCTCACCTGGGGAGACATATCCAGAAAAAAACTGCTAAGACCAATGTCTAAGAGTTTATTGCCTGTGTTTCCTTCTAGGAGTTTTATGATTTCAAGTCTTACATTTATTGATTCCATTGATCTATGTTTGTGTGTGTACATGTGTGCGTGTGCCAGTACTATTTTGATTATGGTACCTTGTATTATAGTTTGAAATGAGGGAGTGTGATGCCCATAGCTTTGTTCTTTCTCAAATTGCTTTGACTATTTGGGCTTTTTTACGGTTACATGCAAATTATAGTGATTTAACAATTATATACAAATGCAATTATATACAAATAATGTAACAATTATATTACAAAATAACTCTCTAGGTCTCTCACCTCATTCAAGTTTCCATTTAAATGCTAACACCTTAATATAGTCACCACAATAAGTGTACTTATCATCTGTCATATTATTACACTATTATTAACTATATACCCTATGCTGTATAGGATTATTTATTCTAGTTCTATGAAAAATGCCATTGAAATTTTGATAGATATTACACTGAATTTGCAGATTGCTTTGGGTAGTATGGACATTTTAGCAATATTAATTCCTCCAATCCATGAGCATGGTGTATCTTTCCATTTATTTATGTCATCTTCAATTTCTTTCATCAATGTCTTATAGTTTGCAGAATACAGGTCTTTCACCTCCTTGGTTAGATTTTTTTCTGGGTATTTTATACCTTTGATACAGTTTTAAATGGGATTGTTTTCTTAATTTCTGTTTCTAATAGTTTGTTATTAGTGTATAGAAATGCACCAAATTTCTGTATATTGACTTCGTATCCTGCAGTTTTACAGAATTCATTTATGGTTCTAATAGTTTTTGGTGGAGTATTTAGGGTTTTCTAAATATATTGTATCATGTCTTCTGCAAATAGTCACAATCTTACTTCTTCCTTACCAGTCTGGATGCTTTTTCTTTGTCTTGTTTGATTGCTGTGGCTAGGACTTCCAGCACTTTGTTGAATAGAAGTGGTGAGTATGGACATCCTGCGTTTTTCCTGATCTTAGAGGAAAAGCTTTCCGCATTTCACCATTGAGCATGCTGTTAGCTGTTGGTTGTCTTTTATGGCCTTCAGTATGTTGAGGTATATTCCCTCTACACTCACTTTATTGAGAAGTTTGGTCATGTATGGATGTTGAATTTGTCAAATGCTTTTTCAGCATCTAATGAGATGATCATATGGTTTTTAGTCTTCCTTTTATTAATATGGTGTATCACACTGATGGATCTTTGGGTTTTGAACCATCCTTGCATCCCTGGAATAAATCCCACTTGGTTGTGGTGAGTTGTCCTTTTAATGTATTTTTAATTTTTTTGCTAATATTTCATTGAGAAGTTTTACAGCTATGTTCATCAAGGATATTGATCTGTGATTTTCTTTTTTTGTAGTATCTTTGTCTGGCTTTGATATCAGTGTATTTTTTGTGTATCTATTATGGCTTTTTGGTTTGTAATTACATATATGTTGTTTCTGTGTATTAGGGAGGTCAGCTGTGTCTTCTTGTCTTGAAGGAGTGTCCTTAGGTAGAAGTTGTCCTGTGTTGCCCGGAATCGCAATCCTCCCTGGTCATCAGAACCAGGTGCTCCAGGGGGGCCCTCCTGTTATGGCTGGGCCAAAACTGCTGCAGTATGCTGGTGGGTGGGGCTGATTCCATGCCCAACTGGCTACAGTGCCTCCTGTGACTGCTGTGGGCATACTGGTGGGCAGGGCTGGCTTCATCCCTGTGCCCAAACAGGAGCCATTTTGGGGGGCTGCAAGCTGAGGCTACATGGCAGGGTGGAAGTTGCTTTGCCAAGGCACCTGCTGGGGCGGGCAAGTTGGGTGAGGCAGGTCTACAGCGATGGCTGGGGCAGGGCAAGCAGTATTTCCAAGGTAGGTACAGTGTCAGAAGTAATGCCCACCAGCACCAGGCCAGCTAATTATAAGGAAAGTAAGTAAAACAGCCCCCACCAGTTCTTCTTGTAAGAATCTCCTACAGATCCCTGCCCCTCTGGCATATATAAAACTAGTCACTAAATCTTCATAGATGAACCATGTGCCTATCAAACTGCTGCATCTGTGCTGTGTCTTGGAGCATGTGAGTTTGTGCTTGGGCCTTTCAAGAGTGGAGTCTTGGTTCCCTATAGCCCTTTGACTCTCCCAGAATTAAGTCCTGCAGATTTTCAAAGCCAGGTGTTAAGGGGATCTCTCATCTTTTTGGTACGGGTACCCAAGGAAGGGGTGCCCTATGTGGGGTCCTGACTGCATTGCTGCCCCTCTACCAGTGGCTTTTTCTTTACATTTTAGTTGTGCAGGAACTGTTCTGCTAGTCTTCAGGTAGTTCTCAGACTTCTGTATGTAGTTGTAGTTTTGGTGTGTTCATAGGAAGAGGTGAATCCAGGGTCTTCCTGCTCTACCATCTTTGGATGATTCCTGTAGTTATTTTCTTTATTTCTTACATTGTACATGACTTGTCTCTATAGGTAAATTACTGATTTACTTAAAATCAGTTTTTCTGCAAAGTATTTCAGGACAGAGAAAGTATGATGTTAGCTGTGGGCTTGTCATATATGGCTTTTATTATGTTGAGGTACGTTTCCTCTATAATCACTTTATTGAGAGTTTTTACCATGTATGGATGTTGAATTTTGTCAAATGCCTTTTCTGAATCTATTGAGATGATCATATGGCTTTTATCCCTCCTTTTGTTAATGTGGTGTATGAATTGGTAGATTTGCAGATATTGAACCACCTTTGCATCCCTGGAATAAATCTCTCTTGGTTGTGTTGAATGACCTTTTTAATGTATTTTTTTATTTTGTTTGCTAATATTTTGTTGACTTTTACATCTGTGTTCATCATGAATATTGTTCTTTAATTTTCTTTTCTTGTAATATCTTCTTCTGGTTGGGTATTAGGGTAATACTGACCTTGTGGAATGAATTTAAAAGCATTCCTTTCTCTTCTAATTTTTGGAATAGTTTGGGGATGGTAGGTATTAACTCTTCCTTAAATGTTTGGAAGGATCCACCTGTGAAGCCATCTGGTCCTGACTTGTTTTCTGGGAGTTTTTTGATTAACAATTCAATTTCATTACTATTAATCTGTCAGTTTAGCCTTTCTATTTCTGGTTTGGTATTGGAAGATTGTATGTTTCTAGGAATTGATCATTTCTTCTAGTTTGTCCAGTTTGTTGTCATATTATTTTTCATACTAGTCTTTTATAATCCTTTGTGTTTTGTTTCTGTCAGTTGTAATGTGTCCTCTTTCATTTATGATTTTATCTATTTTGCTCTTTCTGTATTTTACTTGTTGAGTCTGGCTAAAGGTTTATCAGTTTCGTTTACCTTTTCAAGGACTGTCTCTTCATTTCATTGATATTTTCTTTTCTTTTTTTTTTTTTAGTCTCTATTTCATTTATTTCCACTCTGATGCTTATTATTTCCTTCCTTCTACAAATTTTGGGATTTTTTTTTTTTTGGTCATCATTTTCTAGTTCCCTTAGGTGTAAGCTTAGATTGTTTACTTGAGATTTTTCCTGGTTCTTGAGGTTTCTACATTGCCATGAACTTCCCTTAAAACTGCTTTTGCTGTGTCCCAAAGACTTTGAGCCATTGTGTTTCAATTTTCATTTGTCTCCATGTATTTTTTTGTTTCCTCTTTGATTTCTTCGTTGACTCATTAGTTGTTCAGTAGTATGTTGGTTAGCCCCTACATGTTTGTTTTTTACAGTAAGTATAAACAATGGCACTTGCTAGCACCTCTAACGCCATAGAGAGTTCCAACATTCCCTCATTTGGAGACATTCTAGGGTTAGTAAATGGTTTTTCTTCACTTATGTTCTAGTTGTCCTTTAAACCATAGTGAGATTATTATTATTTTTTCTGTGCCCAGGATAGGCAAATCTCAGATGCCTCGGTGATATCACACTCTACTGCAGGTCACCACAATGGAGGTGGGGACCCCAGTATTGCCATGTCTCCATCTCTCCTGCCGTTCTGTATGTGGTCTCTATCCCTTATTGTGCTGAAGCTGCTCACTACCCAGTTCTTCAGGAGGAATTGTTCTCTATGTAGAGTCAGTGTGTCTGTAGGAGGAGGTGATTTCAGGGTCTTCCCACGCTGCCATCTTGGACCCCTCTCCTAATTTGGAAACTCTTAAATAAGAAAGATTATTTTTTTTCCATGGACTTTCTGGCTATGTATGTTCCTTTATAAATAGATTGTTCTTGTACTTTTCCATTTTTCTATTGATTTTTTTATTTTGACTTGGAAGAGCTTTATATATATTAAAGACATTGACCTGTTTACTATAATACATGTTACAAATTAAACAGATTTTGTTAATTAAAACATATTTCTCTATGTTCTTTGTTGGACAATCTTCTTTGAAGACTGGGCTAACCACAGGCAAATTACAAAATCAATTAAATTTGTCTCTGTCACCCTCCCATTGTTCCTTCACACTCCCTTCCCCTCTTTTCTCTGTACAATTTCTAAAGAAAGTTTAACTGTATCCACAACATGTCTTATAGATTGTTGTACAAAGGTGATGAACTATCAAAAGTCATTTTATGCTTTTCTTTAAATGAAACTCCTTTACTAGCTAGCAAGATTGTTGCAAAAATTTAATATGTTGTCTGTCTCAAGGGTATAAACTTTCGAAGTTCCAGTCTTCATTCTGATACTGACTTAACTCATGATAGGGAAATAACTTAAATTTTCTAAGCTTTATATTCCTTGTTTTCAAAATGGGTATCTGGGAAGATTAAATGAGATCATATATATAACACACTTTATACATGTTAATATGCTTAGCACATATTTAGCATTTTCCGAATAAAGCTAGCATGACAAGAAGTAATAAATGAAAAAAGTGTTTTGTTGACTCTTTGTTTATCAACTGTTTTATTAACATACCAGTGTTAGTTCATTTTATTCTTATGCTTATTGTAGTACCTTTGTGTTATGATCAGCAAATCACATTTCCCAGCAGGCAGAGCACTAGTACCAATTTCAAAAGGGAAAAGATGTATCTTGTATATTTTGACAGCATATTTGAAAAACATAAAAAACTGTTTTCATAATACAAACTATAGAAAACTAAGTTATATAAAATTTTTCTAGAGAGACTATGTAGAAGATAGAATCCAACTTCTGCTCATCAGTGATTTTTGAGGGGACATTCCAGGAGCTGCAATGTATGTGGAATTTTTATTAGAAAAAGTTTTTTTTTTTGGTTGAGAAACAATGCTTTTGCTCAACATACTTTTCAAATATGAATCATCACAATTTTATATAGGTCTCTAGCATTGCATAAGACCTTAGGCACAGAGCAGAAGTCCAAGTATCTTAACAGAAACCAATAAAGGCCTACAGTGAAGGTTACAAACTCTAGAACCAAAGGAGCATAGATGTGTAAGTACTAATCTTCAAAATAACAAAGACCAGACCACCACAGTTTTCCTTGTAAAAAGTTGTAACCATATTAGTGCCATAGATAAACAGATTCTATGGGTTCTTCTGAAGGCAAGGCTCTAAACTACCTTGTATTCGGGCCACTTGTTAGTACCAGTGTACAAAGGGAAGAGTGCCACCTGCTGGACCAGCCGTGATACTCCGTGAGGGGCCAGGGTACATGGCATAAAGGGAAATGATGCCGACTCTAGCCCAAATCAAATTCATATGCTTGCACTTAAATTAGTTTAATAATCACTTGGCATTATTCAGATATTTCTTACAGGCCTCCTTTGCTCAGCTGACAAATGAATTACCCTTCCAGAAAAGACTTTCCTTGTTGAATTTATTTTGGGAGCAAATTGTACTATTTTATAAAAGGTTATACTTACTGTTCATAACACACATTTTGACATTAATTGTAATCCATTTTATAAAGTACAGACTTTTGCTTATTTCCTCTTGAGGCCACAGTTCATTCTTTTCTTTATAGTGCAAGTCACCAGCACATTAATTTTCCTAGTCAGGTCTCAATAGTTGTGAAAATTATATGCTAGGGCTCTGAGTTCTATTCTGATGTGCTAGAATGAGGAGATGGCAGGACATATAGGCAAGGAACCCTAAGGGGGTGCAGAAAAAGTAAGACTGGTCCATCAAGGTGAGGAAGGATATATCACTAACATTTTTTAGAATTTATGTACATGGATGTTTTTAAAAATGTAAGCTGGCTTAATTTTATTATTGCTTATCTGTTCTGTACATATAATACAGGTTATTACCTGAACCAAGGGCAGACCACCCCAAAGCATTTGCCCAATGACCTTCCAAATACTTGTACCTTCAAATATTGTGGGTAGTAAGCCAGAGATGTCC
Source organism: Manis javanica (assembly GCF_040802235.1). Lineage (NCBI taxonomy): Eukaryota > Metazoa > Chordata > Mammalia > Pholidota > Manidae > Manis > Manis javanica. The sequence continues at coordinate 92,630,095 of NC_133166.1, forward strand.
ATATTTATATAACTAATATATGAGAATAATATACCCTCTTCTACGTTGGCATGATTTATTGTACCTGATTAAAACTGTCTTCATCCATACTTCCTTAAATTTTTTTTCATATTTTGACATTGTATCAATTATCCTTTCATTTAGGTTACACATTAAAAACCTTAAGGTGAATCCACTTAAATCAGATTACATTCTCCTAAAATTTAGCTAAGACCAGCTCATTGTAGGAATAACAGCTTTGAAGGAAAAAAGAGTAACCTGCGAATGTGAGAGCCTTTAAAATAGTTGGTTTCCAAACAGGGCCAATCACGATTTTGCCCAGGACTGCTCTGTTGTGGCTCCTGGGGTTGATAAACTGGTAGGTTATGAATCCTGGGCTGCTAATAGGCATTTATCTCCCAGAAGGGGAGAAAGAAAAGAATTCTCTGATGACATCACATTGAGTCCTGGCATCCCCAGTTACATGAAACAATAATCATCACCATTTTTTGTTTGTTAAGCCAGTTTAAACTGGATTTCTGTTTTTGTTCCCAACCAAAAGCATTTTGACCAATATAAAGCTTTAAATATAGTGCTTATGTGCAGAATTAAAACATTCCATAGCTGTACTACTTTATCCCTTTATATAATTGATTAAAGCAAATTTAAGTACATGTTGCTCTCTGTGAGTGATTTGCAGCATATGCCAACAAAAGGCAGTTAGTGCAATATATAACAATTCACTTTTCTTTTCTTAGTCATTTTTCATTCTCTCTAGTCAGTTTTGGAAGTGATTTATTTCCCTTCTAGACATTTGATTAATCACTGGCTCTACATATACACTAGTTCCAATTCAGATATAAAATCAGTTGCCTCAAATTTTGGCAAGAGAATTAGCAGTCCTCTGCACATCATCCCTGAATATATAAAAATATAGTCACTTATTACTCTCATTTTATCATTTCTAACAAATTAGATTCATAGAGTTCAAACTTTTAGCTCAAATCATGGTGCAAGTAAATTAGGAAGCATGGCAGCGTTTGAATGAGTACTCAATCATTTTGGCAGAAATTGTGCAGCCTTAATGGCTATGTTTTACATGATGCTTTAAAAGTATAGCCACATAACTTATATCACTTAATGCTAGAATTCTTGGAAATAAAACTACTATACAGAGCAATAATAACTTTAACTTAGAGGGAGCCCAGTATAAACTAAGGAATATTGAGGAAGCTGTCATGGAAGAAGTATAACAAAAAACCAGCTGCAGAACAAGGGTAACATCAGCCTTCTGGGTTTCCTGTTTGTATGTTTGTTGAAACTGATACACTGTAAGCTTGATGGCTATCACGTGGCTGTCAATGTCTAGAACAGCACCAGGCTTATGATCAGCACTCAGTAAAGGCTTGTTGAATGAATGAGTGAATGTCCTGCAATAGATACAGATCTTTGGTGCAACAAGACATTTCCTGTGACTGCTATTCATTATAAGACCTACTCATTGTGGACTGAACCAGGAAGAATGTCACATGTCCTTTTTTTAAGCATCTTTGTCTTAATATTGAAGGAAATGAGATCAGAAAAGGTGAAGTGACGGCCCCAGAGTTAGGGGTAATAAATCAGTTAACAAACATTTATGGAGTACCCACTACTGGATAAATGTTTGGCACTTTCAGATAAAGGGATACAGCAGAGCATTAGACAGCCAGAGCCTCAGCTTTCCAAAGAGCTTGTATTCCAGTAGGGGATGATGACTAAATGTTAATGCTGCCATGAAAATACTCATGTAGAATATTGCGGTGGTGAGTGATGGAGAATGGACAGAAATGTAACCAATTTTAGTAGATTACTCAGCACAGGACCCTGCAGGAACTCTCGTGTGAGCTGAGCCCTAAGTGATGAGGACACGTCCATGCAAAATGCACCGAGGAAGAGTATTCCAAGTGCAAGTGCAAAGGTCCTGCAATAGGAGCAAGCTTGGGGTGCGTGGTAGAAAGAAAACTAGCCATAGTGCTTCAACTGGAGTGAAGAGGGAGAAAGTGGACAGAGGTGAGGCTAGATGGGCAGATACTGCACCCTGGAGGGCCCTGCGCATCAGGAAAAGCAGTTGGGTTTTATTACACAGGATGATAAGACACCATTTGAAAGGTTTTGAGGAGAGGAGTCATATAAACTAGTTTCGATTTTAGAAAATCACTCACACTACTGGGTGAAGAACGGACCAGGGTGAGAAAGAAGAGCATCTCTTAGACTGATTGGAAGCTGTGCTAGCAATCCAGGCAGGTGGCGGTCCCCTAGACTAGGGTGCAGCAGTGGAGCAGGGGAGCAGTCTCTGCACTCAAGATGTATTTTCAACTACCTACAGGACTTGCTGATAAATGCATGTGGGCAGTCAGGCAAATGAAGATGCCATTTATAGTGATGGGGAAGAATGAATCTGAAGGATGGGGATATGATTAGTTCTGCTTTGGACATGTTAAGTTTGACACGTTTTATTAAACACTCAAGCAGAAATGCCAAAAGGTAGTTGGAGAACTAAGTCAGAGGTCATTTGAGGAGGTATGGATTTGCTTGTCATTGATAAATAGCTGATTTTAAAGCCGTGGCACCCGTGAGAGTGCAGGTAGAGAAGAGAGGAGAACTGAGTGCCTCAAGCACCGCAGGAGGGCTGCTGGGGGAGGATGAGCTGGAAAGGGGCTGAGAAAGAGCTGCCTGGCAAGTCAGAGAGAAATCGGCAGAGTCTGGTTTCAGGGAAGTCTACACAGGCAGCCTCAGCGAGAACTGTTCCTTATCAGTGTGGAGAAGGGGAAGAGGGGATGAAACGCTGGCTGAAGTGTACTGAGGTGAGAAATGGGAAGCGAGGACAAAAAACTAGCGAGTTAAACATGGCTTTCAGAAATGTTTGTGCCGACTGAGGAAGAGAACTGGTGGGTGGAGGAGGATGGAGGGCCAAGAGAGAAGTTAGCCTACTAATGGAAACGATCCGGTGAAGGAAAGAATCTGATGATGAAGGAGAGCAAAGATGCACAGCCGGGTGGACTGGCCTGTGGGGCGAGCACAGATGCTGCTTCTACCATAACTCAAGGGACACGCTGGGGCCCAGCTTCAGATACAAATGAACTGCAGGGCTTCTAAGGAGCTGAGGCAGTTCTTGGCCATTTGCATCAGAGTTGTATCCAGTTTACCCAAATGCTACTCCAAAGTGTAGCCACATATCACCGTTGGGATAATAAAGTCACATTTGTTGTATTGGAAGCAATGACTGAAACTTTTGGAAGATGAGATTCCTACTGCAGTTGATTTGTAGCGGGAAAATATTTGGCAAACTTGATACTCTACATAAATTTTGTTATCTAATGAAATGAATTCTTATTCCATAAGCTTAATTTGTGTGGAATATAAAAGAGACATAGCCCTCAGTTTTTAGTTTTAATAAAGGGATAAAGTCAACACACTGAGAAGTGGAAAAAACCTGGGTCCTTGAAGTCATGATTGAACCACTGAATTAACCAACTCTGGAATGACCTTCCCCCACATTTCTTGTTATGTGAGCTAATAAATGTACTAATTGTTTAAGCTATTTTCTATTGGTATTGTCACTAATAGCTGTCAACATTTTAACTGGCATATGATTTCACTGGATCAGCTGGTAGCCATCTGGAGAAAATAATAAAGCTCTAACTTTGCACAAAAATAGATTCCAGATAGATGAAAATATATTTTTAAATCACTGAACAAAGCTATGGGAGAATTTTTCTCCAATATTGGATTAGCAAAACCCTTTCCAAGTATGACACAAAACCTAGAGGCCCTTCATGGCTGGAGTAATTGTTGAATAAACCAATGTAAGGCAAATTGCAATGACTATGTGAAAATAAAACAGAATACACAAGTGCATATTACATACACCTTGTATAAGAATATGGATCTATGTACACTGGGTTCTTTTTTGTATTACTATAAAGTTTCTTCAATTTCTAATTTGTTTTAAAGATGTTGATTTAATTATCAATATAAATGCAACATTAAAAAAAACCCGAGAGGCCATACAAGGAAAGTTTTTTATTAAATTTTACATACAAATATTAAAAATCCTGCATTTAAAAAAAAACATTACAAGTCAAAAAACAGATGAAAAGTTTGGAAAATTTGCAGTTTGAACAGAGATGAAAGGCTAATTTCCCTAAGATATAAAGAGTTCCATTAAGTATGTTAAAAAAACAGCACTGATAATATAGAAAATGATAAAGGCTATTAATAGGGTGTGTTGACAAACACATGGCTCTTAAATATAAGAAAAGATGTTCCAATTACCAAAAACTTCACATTTAAACTACACTGAGATACTATTTCTTGGATCATGTCTCTTGTGGGAAGTGTGGGACCTCTGAGACACTGCTGGCCAGAGTGTAAATTAATACCATTGAAGAGTAATTTGGCATTATCCATCCACACTACAAATGTGCATATTCCTTGAGGTTGCCGTCCTACTCTAGGAATGTGTCCTATAAAATTGTTAGTACACTTGTAAAATGACATTTGTACAAGGTTATTCTCTGTAGCATTATTTGTAAAAACAAAAGATTTGAAGACCAGGTAAAGGTGCATCAAGGATCCAGTTAAATAAATATTGGAGCAGTAATAAAATTGAAACACTGTTATAGCGGTAAGAAAAAGAATTTCCTTTAAATTCTAGCATGGAAAGATCTTCACAAACTATGTTATGTTAAAAAAGAAACAACCATCGCCAGGTACATTATGTATATATGCTACCATTTATATAAAATGAGGATATGGAGAAATATTTGTACATACTTATTTGTATATGCATCAAGTATCTCTGGAAGAGTATACTATGGGAAGGTTACTATGGCAAGAAGGTCGGGGATAGACAAGAAGGGGAAAAGACCTTTTACAATATACTCTTATGTGTATAAATTTTAAAGCATATAAATGTATTATATATACTTAAAAATGAATTTTAAAACAATGGATTAGACAAACTAAATATTAAATATAAAAACAGGAAATTTGAGAAGTAGAAACTTATTTTTATAGAAACAAATATTTGGAGAAAACCTTAAATGTCCATTAATAGTGGACAGATTAAACAAATTATGGGACATCCATACAATAAAATCTAGACAAACATTTAAAGAGAATGGGGAAGCACTTCTTGTAAAAATGTAGAAAGATCTGTAGGATACATTTTTAAGGGGGAAAGCAAGATTGGAATGGGTCTTATAGTAGCCTACCATTTGTGTAACCAGAGGGAGAAATTAATATGTACATAAAAGTTTATTGGTTGCCTGTGGGAAGGACAACAGGCAGTTGACAGATGAGGTTTGGAGCCAGATTTTTACTATATACCCTTTTACACCTTTTCAATTTTGAATTACATAAGAGTATTGCCTATTTTTTTAATGAAATAAAATTTGACTACATATTTACTAATAGTGATATCCTCTCAGCATTTTAGGACAGTTGAAAAAATTTCCCCATCACGTGGTAGTGAAGAGGTTCTGGCATCAAGCTTCCTGGCTTCAAACTCTGATCTGACCAGAGAATTTAGGCAACCTCTCCATGTCTTAGTTTTCCCATTTTCCAAGATGAGGATTATAATGTCATTTTGAGGACTGAGGACAGAATGCTTGCACTGCTTAGCAATGCTGGACCCAGAGCAAGGCCACACCAAAAGGTTAAACCTAGCACCATTCCTTCTTTGCTGTGGTTATCAAAGGAGCAGAAATTTTAAAGCAAAAGCTGTTTCTCCTATGTTTTTATCTGATTATTCTAAGTGATACTTAAGGCATTTAAACTTGTCCACCTAATGTATGTGACATCATGGGTGCACAATATAAATGCCAACAAGAGTAACTGAAAAATATGTTGTCATTAAGACGTTTTTTCATCACCTGTTGTTCTCCCCATTTTGGCATGCTGTATTTCTTTTCTTAAGCTATAAAATATTATTTACTGGATGCTTGTGGAGAACATCATTATTCTTTCCATGATTAAATATGAAACTATCAGTAGAACCCTAAAACTCCCTCTTTCTGTTCTGTCTGTTGTGCTGTGTGAGCAATCCTGGCACCCTGTCGTATTTGAGCTCTTGAAGAATAGAGACCACAGGGACTGGTCAGTATTGTGTCCCCTGTACCTGCCATGGTGGTCGGAGCATGAAGGCGTTCAGTGAAGGATCGTTGAATGGATGTAGGTATGAATGAATACATGCATGAATGAGAGAAAATGGAGGGAAAGTAATTCTCCTTTTGCTTCAGCAGCATTACATAGTCAAAAGAAGCAGAATGAGATGCTGAGCATTCATGGAAAGTTCAGGGATAATTCATCTTCGTATCCAGCTCATGAGCTTTAGTAGGTCTTGCTCAGGGCATCTCCCTGGTTGCGTTCTGAGAACTACTGTAGGGCAGGTCAAAGAAAACATTGATTGAAACCTGCTGTGTAGGCGGCACTGTACTAGACACTTCAATACATTATTCAATCTTCAGCAAAAGTATCTGGTAAACATTATTCCTATTTTATCAATAAGGAACGGTTATCTTCTAAAGGAGGTGAACAAACTATTCAACTATAGGAATTAGCAAACCCTAAAACACTCCATCTATAGCCCAATAGCCTGAATTCTGCTTTTCTAAGTTCAAAAACTATCTTCCTCAAGCAAGTGTTCTAACTTGGAAAACAAATTGTTAAAGTAAAAACAACTAACACAACAATACCTCTATTTATATTTCGAATCCCTTTTTAAATAAAAACATGATACAACTCCCCTTTTAGCTGCTCAAAAGGTACTTGCAACAAAGTAGTCAAGAGTTCCACTAGGATTCAGCTTGTTAGACTTCTCTTTATTTACTGTCCAGTTTTTGGTACGGGCGGTAAGGGTGGGGAGTTAGAGATATGATGAATGAATATACAATTAATATACTGTTTCTTTTTGTCATTCTATGCTAAGGAATATACTTCCTAAAGTAGCTTTGATGGTTAAATTTTATGTGTCAATTTGATTAGATGACGGTGTCCAGGTGTTTAGTCAAAGACTAGTGTAAATGTTACTGTGATGGTATTTTATAGATGTGATTAACATCCACAATCAGTTGACTTTAAGTAAGAGAGATTACACTCAATAATGTGGATGGTCCTCATTCAATCCAGTTGAAATCCTTGACAGCAAAAACTGAGGTTTCCTGGAGAGAGAGGGAGGAATTCTGCCTCAAGACTATAACAGAAATCCTTCTGAGTTTCACTTGCTGGCCTGCCCTGTGAATATCAGACTAACCAGTCCCCTTTATTTCCTTAAAATCAATCTCTTACTATTTATGTATAAATGATATTTATATTATATATATTTAATCACTTGGGATGGGGGTGTTCATAATGTTCATCTGCAAGAATCAAAAGCATTCACAATACTTCCTTCTTTAATCAGAAGATGCACTTATTTTTTAAGCTTTGGGGTTAAAATATTAACATGGGGGCAGTTCACACAAACCTTATACAAATATATTTATTTAAGTTTTATAGAATGGTATATAATTACTTCTGTTTCTCAGGAGAACCATTACTGATACAGTAGCTATGCTATTTGCAACAGATCAAAAATAAACTAGTTTTAAGACGGTTGAAATAATTCAGGAACAAAAATTCCAAATCTGGTTTGGAATCCTACTATCTCCAATTAGAATTAAAAAAAGATCCAACATTTAAAGAGGTAAAATTAATAGCAAATCATTTTAATTTTAAAAACACATGTAATTTATTGTTTTGAGAAAGTGCTGAAGTTGACATTAAATCAGACAATGAGAAAGTGATGCCATTTTTAAGCACTGAAGAACTGATTTCAGGCATCCCCTGGGATTTTTTTCAGCCTAGCTTATATTCTTATTGTGTTGCAATATTCATGTTTTAGGAGTGCCCCAGTAGGTTTTAAACCACTAATATATGAAATTAGAACTCTCAAGAAAGCATCTGAAACAACCACAAAAAGCTGGAGGGCACTGTAGTTCCAATGCTCTGAGGGGCTGGGTGACAGCCATTCAGCAATATCTAAAAGCAAATAGAGAATAAAACATAAAATAAATTGACTTTGCTGAAAAGTACATGAACCTCAGGTGTTGAAAACATGTCTAGTTCTTGAAAGCTTATATAGGCAGACATGTAGCTCTTTCAGGAGCACCTACCCCAGTCCAGGGCACCTGCTAGGAGCTGGACACAGACCCCACATCTTAGAGTCTAGTGAGGAAGACCATCTCACAAGTAAACAAGCATTTAGAGTGAATTGCAACATGTTTTATAAAACCATTCCATTTACAGTGATTTGCAAGAACACCTTCCCTAGGCAGGAAAGACAGATTATTCTGCTAGAAAAAAGGAGGTGGCAAAGGAAGGTAATGAACAGCCATAGGAAAAAGATGAACTTTCATCCAGTTCTTGAAGTTGAGGAAGGCAGAGAATTTGAGAGTAAAGAGAAGAGACACCAAAGCAGAGAAAGCCATTCCAAGATATCCCAGGCACAGAGAGGTTTCCAAAGGCACAGAGTCAAATACAGGGCTGACCGGCAGCTTCGCTTTGCTGTCGGGTATGTTGCGGGGCGTTGCACAAGGTGAAGTGAAAAAGTGCTTTGTGAGAAGGCTGGGTGTGGGGAAGGAGGGACGGACGTGCCTGACGGTCTGGTTTGGGAAACTGGCTGGTGGAGAACAGAAGGCTAAAGACGCGCGGAAGGAACAACTGCCTTTGGGAGCAAGAGAATGGGTTCAGTTGAGGATAATGAGATTGACGAGCTGGTGGAGATTTCAAGTCATCACTTGGTAACCTGGGTCTGCTCCATGGGAGAGAGTTGAGCTAAACACACAGGTTGAGTCATCATTTAGAAAACTGGACGAGCTTCCCAGAGGAAGAGGGCAGGATAATAAAAGAGAACCCAGGACCACAAACTGCTGAACCCTAATATTGAAGAGACAGATGAAAACAGAGAAGTCCTACAGGACACTGGAAAAGGGCACAGAGGTGTTATTGTGCTGCATTTTTTAATTGTGGTAAATTATATATGACGTGAAAGCTACCATTTTAACTACTGTTAAGTGTACAACTCAGGAGCATTAATTGCACTCACCATGTTATACACCCATAACCACTATCTAATTCCAAAATTTTTGTATTGCACTAAACAGAAACCCTGTAACCATTAAGCATTAGCTTCCCATTGCCCCTAACTCAAACCCCTGGTAAATTCTAATCTACCTTCTGTCTTTATGATTTTGCTTATTCTAGGTACCTCCTATCGGTAGAATCACACAGTAGTTGTCCTTTTGTGTCTGGCTTAATTTCCTTAGGATAATGTCTTTATCCACATTATAGCATGTATCAGAATGTCCTTCTTTTTTATGTAGTGTGCCTTTGTGTAATCAGGAAATAGAGGCAAGGAGAATAGCAGTTGTGAGTAACTAGGAGTATTGTTAAGGCTCACATGCTGGAAACTTGCCAGAGGGAGGAAGCTAGGAAACGAAATCCACTGGGAAACCAGAGCTAAGAACTGAGCGCAGAGGCCATCATCTGTTAGCTAAGACCTCTGTAGAGCAGACAGGCATCTGTGAGCTAGAGAGCACTTGGGCAAATCTTTATCTGAGAACCAGAGAGCAGCCTGATGGGTGAACCAAACACAATATTCCCCTGTTCTGATGGGAAAGCCTGGTGGGAAACAGGTCTGTCCGAACGTTTGGAAAGGCCCAGGGGTGTCACAGGGGTACCTCTACATACAGTTATAGTTGGAAGGAGAATAAAAAGCATAAGCAACCAGAGAAGCACATCAAAAACAGGTCATCAGGCAAGGAGAGAGAGTAGCTGAAGGGCAGGCTCAACCCAGATGATAGAGGAAGAGGAGCATTCGGATGCAATGAGTGAAATACTATGGAACATTATTTTGCAATAAAAAGGAATAAGGAAGTATTGATATTTGCTAACATGAATGAACCACAAAACGCTATACTAAGTGAAAGAAGCCAATCACAAAAGACCACATAATATGATTCCATTCATATGAAAAACCCAGATTTGCCTAAATCTATAGAAACAGGAAAGCAGATCTGTGGTTGCCTAGGGCTGGGGTGAAGGGGTGGGTGGTGGTGGTTAATAAGGAGTGACTGCTAATGATACAGGGTTTCTTTGGGGGGTGGTGAAAATGTTCTAAACTTAGAGTATGGTATAGTTGTATAACTGTAAATATACTTAAAAAATTGAACTGCATGCTTTAAATGGATGAATTTTATAGCATGTGCCTTTATCTTGTGATGGGCTGAATCATGTCTCCCCAAAATTCATATGTTGAAGCCTTAACTCCTAGTACCTAACAACTTTATTTGGAGACAGGGCCTTTAAAGAAGTATTTACGTTAAAATGGGTTGTTAGGATACACCCTAATCCAATATGACTGGCGGGCTCAGCAGAAGAGGAGATCTGGGTACCCCTGGGATGAGGGGCACAGAGGGAAGACCACGTGCAGACACAGCAAGCAGGTGGCCCTCTACAAGCCAGGAAGAGGGCCCTAGGAAGAAACTCTAGCCACTGACACCTTGATCTTGACCTTTTATCCCCCAGAACTGTGAGAAGATTAATTTCTGTTGTTGATGCCACCCAGTCTGTGGTAGTTTGTTATAGCAGTCCAGAAATTAATACATATCTCAATCAGTATGTTTTCTTTAAAAATGTAGTTTGCCATGTAGACTTGGTTTTCCCCAAAAAGAAATTGTGTTTCCAGCTCTCCAAACTATTAGAACTGTTTAGGCCTCGTGTAGAAATATCCCTTTTACTTACCTTATTTCCTAAAAAATCTTGCTTGGCTTCTTTATCTTCTGATCCTTCCTAATGATAATAGAATTCATTAATCTAGGTCATTGTTTTTTTTTAATATTAAGGTATCATTGATATACACTCTTATGAAGGTTTCACATGAAAAACAATGTGGCTACTACATTCACCCATATTATCTAGTCCCCCCTATACCCCATTGCAGTCACTGTCCATCAGTGTAGTAAGATGCCACAGAGTCCCTACTTGTCTTCTCTGTTCTACACTGTCTTCCCCATGATCCCCCCCACATCTAGGTCATTGTCTTTACTGGCTTATTTTATTGCTTTAGTAAAGGGCTAGGGAAAGTGTACATGCAAACATGCAAAATCCAAGCTTCTAGAGAGCAAGGCAACAGGTGATTCAGAAGCTCCCTTTGTTTGTACTTTGTAACCAACCTAAAGTGAGAATGCAAGTTCAGGCAATATAAATTCGCTGACCCAGGCTTGGGAACAAATACTTTCCTACACTGACATTTCCTCAAAGTAGAAGAAATAACGAAACACAATTTGTGGATCTGCCAATTGTTTTTCATTTAAATAGCACCATACAGTAAAAGTCGTATCAAAAACAATTTTAATGGATATAAATGTTGTGAAATAAAGGCCACCTGTGAAATTATAAATAATAAAAAAACAGTAAAATAAATATTATGAACAACTTTATGCCAAAAATTTGAAAATTCAGATGAAATGGGCAAAGCCCTAAAATAGTAGAGGATGAAAACAAACAAAATTTAATTATGGAAGCATGCTAATTTAAGAGGATTATTTCTCCTAATAACTCTTTAAATGAGCTTTAGTGTATTTATGAAGCTTATAAAGTATACCTATGAAGTTTAATCAACACCAGGAATACTTTACATGTACATGAGATGTTAGCTGGGATCATCCTGCCATTGAAATACAGATTTGATCAGCTCAGATATTAATTGCACTAGTTCAAAGTCCAATATCTTCCCCAAGATTCCTGAAAACTTGGGGGAGATCATTACCCATGTGGTAATATGGTTCTGACAAAATTTGAGCAAACTACGGCTCAATCTTGGCCTTTAAGAACTGCAACTTTTACCCCCCCACCCCACCTCTAAGGACTTTAACCACCCTCTACCCTAAAAGACCTGAAGAAATAACAGTGTAGTTTCTAACAGCTCAGGCCTGTATCCCTACGGTAACAACTCCATCTCCTTTAAGTTCCTTCCTGAGGAAGCTCAATGCTGTGAAAAGAATTTACTGTTTGTTCTTGCCAAAACCTGATGATAGGCCCCTGACTACCCTTTTCTTAGAGCATTTACTTTAAAAAGCTTGCAATTGTAAACCCTTCCTCTGTCTCTTTGAGATTTATCTTCAACTCAGGAATGTCTTTCTCAAACCTGGGATCCAGTTCTTTAAAATGTAGCCATCAGGACAGATATGACCTCTGTTTCCCAGTTGTGTTGGAGGGTAGGAGCTTAGCTCCAATGGGCACCAGTTGACAAACAGCCTAATCGTATTGACTAAACTCCCACATATGTCCTTCAATATTCCTTTAGCGCATCCAACCATTTAAAAAGCCTCCTACGAATGAGAGATTCAAGATGGCTGCGTGAGAGGCTAATGAACTGGAGGCCACTAAGTTACATGAAATTCTGTAACTGTCATCTGTTGTCAGCCCCTAACTTGCCTTGTTTCCTAATGTTTACCTTTTAGAAATCATGTCCCAATCATGTTTCTAGGATCCTGTAAAGGAGGGTCTAGAAACACGTTCACATGAGACCCAGAGGGACAAAAACACTAGGAGAGAGGGAGCCTCAGAGGAGGGAGATGCCCAGGCTCTGGTGGGCAGCAGTGGGCACCCCTGAAGCAGAGGAAAATGTTAAATCAGGAGATAGGGCCTCAGTGGGATGGGTCCCAGCAGCTCTGCCCTGAGTGGCCCTCATACGCAGAAAGAGGCCAGGCCTGGCCCTGTGTTGTCACCCAGGTCGGCTGCAGAGCCAGGTGGGCCTGGAGTGCCAGGGCTCCTGGCTGGGATCGGCCTTTCCCTCCTGCCCGTGTGCCTCTGCAGGTGACATCAGTTCCTCCGTCCAGAGCAGGAAGGGAGAGCAGCGCTCTAAAACCTGGCACGCCTCCCCTCCCCCACCTAACTGACCTGCCCTGTTAGTAGGGCCCCTGTTGACCTTAGTGATGAAACTCTGCAGGGTTCTTTGCAGTCCCCTCTGACCACAGACACTGGCACTGGGAGGCAGAGCTGGGGAGCCCCTGCAGCCATGGAGGGCCTGCTGCCTGCCACCGGACTCCTAGGCCAGCTGATCCTGGAGCGCCTGTGGGGGGCTCTGCTGGCGATCGCTGAGAGCTGGGGATGCCTAACAGGTCTCCTTGGAGTCCACTGGGGGACCCTGGCAGGTTGTGGGAAGATGCTTTTGACGGCAAGGAGAGCATGGCATTCACGACGCACCGAGGCTCAGGGAAGAAGCTGTTCTGCGCGCCCTGAAGTACCTGGAAACCGTGGTGACACTGCAGAACGAATGACTCCAACCAATGACACCGGCAGGCCACCTGCAGGGGAGGCCAGTCCTCCCACCCTACAGAGCCTGAGCTTGGCAGCGGTGGCCACACACCTGACGCTGTCCCTTCAGATCACTCTGGGCCTTCTGGCAAAGGGATGGGGGAGCCAGCCTCCTACACTTCCAAGACCACTAATGAGAAACCGACCCTCAGGGCATCACAGAAGGATGGAGAACTTGGAGAGAAACTGGATGATTGGAATGGAAACACTGCTTTTCCAGAAAGGGCAGAAGTGCTCGCCCAGTACATTGCAAGATGCAGGCAGAAGCTGAGGGAAAAGGAAGAGGAAAAGGAAGGACTGTTGGGGTCGAACGCATGTGTAGAGCAGGATCTGAAAGAGGGAGTCAGCGGACTGCTGTCAGTGGCTGAGCCCCTGCTCCATGCCGTCCCCGCACTTGCACCCCCGAGACATCTCCTGGATGGCGGGAGCCTGGAAGTCAAGCAAAAGCAGGAAGCAGGAAACTGCAAACACCCCGTTCCCGGGTCAGAAGTGGCACTGAAGGCTGACATGCACGATGCTGACTCCCCTGTGTCCCCTCAAAGCCCTGAGAGAGCCAGATCATTGAGGGAACAAAAGCAAGTGAATGAAGAGCTGAGAAAACAAAGAGCCACCCTCCAGGCAGAGGAATCATCTCTGAGGTGTGAAATCCTACAGCTGGAAAGTTGACTACTTCAGCTGAAGCTCCAGAGTCCGCTTGAACTACACCAAGAACTTACCGTGCAACTTGAGAGCCAAATCGCTAAGGAGGAAAAGAGGTGTGCACAATTGAGAAGAAACTCATCAACTTCTGCAGTAACTGGAACTCCGAGTTTCAGATTCTCCAGCTGCACAAGGTAGCTGAAGACATGGGCAAAGAAATGGAGAGAACCAGGTCCTTCTACTAAAGGGAGTTCCTCTTGCATTCGAAAAGGGCTGAGAAAAGCTGGAAGGCAGCCGTGCTGACTTGAGAGAAACCTCATGAAGCCAAGAGAAGGCGACCCCATCACACAAATGCTGGCTGACACCCAGACCCACCTGCAGCCTTTCCCAAGTGGCCCTTCTGCTCCTGTTGCTCCACCTGCAGCCCATGAAGGCCACAACCTGTCCCAGGATCCCCTGAATCCTCAGGCCCCCCAGGAAGGAGGAGGGTGTCACCATGAGGGCCTGGGGGCAGGGGTGACTTGCAGGTGTGACTCAGCTAATGGCAGCCAGGTCCTGACCATCCACTGCCATGGCACAGCTCTCCAGATGCTTCTGTCTTTAAACTAATTTTGATTTATCTCTTTTAGATTTAGCTACTGTTTTTTAACTGATACTACAATTCCCTTATCCAAGTAAGCATAGCATTATAATTTTAAGAGTATTTTTCAAATAAAGTTTCATTTAATATAAAAAAAAAAGCCTCTTATGTTTTGTTTTGGCAAAGTTGAGCTCAGAATATACTGAGGTCTCTTTCCTACTGCAGTCATCCTGAACAAAGTATGTCTTGCTTTTTTTAACAACTGTCCAATGCAAGAACTTTTTTTTTTTTTGCTTTGAATTTTTGCTTCTGATGAATTAATTCAGGTAATAGAAGGTCTCACTGTTCCACATGTGCCATTTTTGCTCCATACCATTTGGCTGTTGCAAAACTCAAAGTCTTCCCCTCATTTCCTTAAAAACAAAACTTCCACAAATAATAAGTGTGAACAGCCAATTTTACTGGACATTCTAAGAGGCAGAGGGAGTTTAAGTCACAGAAAAGGAATGGCTTAGAATAGAATATGAGATCCTTCTAGCAAATCCTTTACCTCTCTGTTAGATTGTTCAGCTACCCTCTCTCCTTCCTCTTTCTCCCCTCTTAGCTTATCTGGACTCTGTTCCTTTCTTGAACCAAGCAATGTTACCTCTTTTGTTCCCGTGTCTCCTGCTGACCATGCTGATATTCTTACTTTCCACCCCAAGCAGCTGGTTAAAGTATTTCTGAAAGTACAAGTCCCTCCTTAAGATAAATTCTGGTGCCATTTACAAAGAGAATTTTCTTCACCTCAGAACAATTAATATAAATCTTCATCTGAAGTATTTGTATATCATTGAATCCCTTATCAGCATGCTTTTACAAGATCATCATAATACCCATAGATACTAGCAAACAAACAAAATACTTTCTGCCTTATCAGAGACGTAAAATCATCAACCATCAAGGGGGAGATTTCACTAAATTAAGGACACTTACTAGTAGCAGTTAAAAAGTACATTACTTCACACATCAAAAAGCACTTAAATAGCTATTTATTTTGCACAAAATACATAAAAATAAAAATCACAGCTATTTAACAGATTATGAGGCTATTAAACCAAGTATATTAAAAGCTTTAGCACTAAACCTTGTGTGCTCAAAACACAAAATTCACTGCACATATCTAATGCTATTTCTCACTTTTAAATAAATGTCAGCCTTGAAACAACTCATTTTCTCAAAATCCAAGAGTTGCTTTTTCTTTATAATTTTTTAATAAATGTATTGATATATACTCTTATGAAGGTTTCACATGAAAAATATTGTGGTTATTACATTCACCCATATTATCAAGTACCCCATGCCCCCTTGAAGTCACTGTTCATCAGTGTAATAAGATGCCACAGTCACTACTTGTCTTCTCTGTGCTACACTGTCTTCCAGGTGAGACCGGCCCACACCAGATGTACTAATCATAATACCCCTCAATTCCCTTCCCTCTCTCCCCACCTGCCCTCCCCTACCCCTCCCCTTTGGTAACTGCTATAGACCATTCTTGGAGTCCTTGAGTCTGCTGCTGTTTTGTTGCTTAGGTTTTGCTTCATTGTTACACTCCACAAATGAGGGAAATAATTTGTTACTTGTCTTTCTTCGCCTGGCTTTTTTCACTGAGCATAATACCCTCTAGCTCCATCCATGTTGCTGCAAATGGTAGGATTTCTTTTCTTCTTATGGCTGAATAGTATTCCATTGTGTGTATGTACCACATCTTTATCCATTCATCTACTGATGGACACTTAGGTTGCTTCCTTATCTTGGCTATTGCAAACAGTGCTGCAATAAACAGGGGTGCATATGTCTTTGAATCTGAAACTTGTTTTCTTCCAAGAGTTACTTTTTATTCTAGTGCTCCTGGACCTTTTGTCTCCATTTTCTTTTTTTTTTTTTATCTTCTGGAACCTGACTTGGCTTACTGTTTCCTGTAAATAACAAACCACAGATTGTTTACCTCACATCTAATAGTCCTCACCGTAAGAATGACAACTTGTTATAACTAAGCAGATTAAATGACTGTGAAGTTCAATTATGATGAGTCCAGGATAGCTAGCTAATTACACATCAGGGTCACTGGTCTACAAGAGCATGATGAATATTGAAATAGGTTTCACTTCTTAGCCACCTGTTATGTTGTCACTTCCTTCCTTTAAGCCTTAAAATCTGGCTGTAGGTGAGAATAAGCATTCCTATTTTATAGTTTAGGAAATGAGGCTCAAGGTTACCCAACTGCCCCGTGCCCACAGAGTACACAGCTAGGAAGTGACGGAACTTGATATAAACTCAGGTATTTTTCCTGACTTAAAAGCCTATGCAGTGAGATTTTTGTCATGCACTATTGCTTTTCACTTTAATATACACATTTGCAATCTGGGTATCTTTATCTGAAATTACGAATTAAGGCAGCTTGTTGGTGCTGTGGCTCAGTCAGCTGAACAGATATAGTGAAAATAACATTAGACTACTAAAACAAACATGCCACTAGTTTTAAGCAATTTTAATACTTCCAAGAAATATTTATTTTTCAGTAAAAACCTTATTTCTGTTTTAGTTGATGAGCTATGCAGATTTTTCTAGACATTATTTACTGAATCCTGGCAGATTTTCATTTCTCCCAAGACATAATGAAATATACAAAATGTTTTTTAAAACTCACTTCTTAACAATTATTATTTAAAATTTTTTACTTCTCACCATTACTCCTTCACTTTCCTACATCCCATTCGTACTGCATAATAGCACTGATGTCTTTTGCTCCTGTCCATACATATAAACTCATACCCAGGATCACAAATACAAGAGTCCCTGATGAATTAATGCTTACAAAAAAGTTAAAGCTTGTTTGCCCTCTCCCTCCTTTCTAGAAGGAATTCCAGATATGAATTAGTCAAAAGTGTCCTGACCTGGAGAATTAACTGTTTTCTACTGAGTAATGCTGCTGGCCTGAATTAAATACATTTCAGGAACTTAACATGAAAAATTTAATATAAATTTGTTTTTGTTGTTCAGGAGGGGCTAACACTAAGTATGCAATGAATTACAACTAATTAATGCAACATTTCTTATTGTATGAAAGACTAATACCAAATGAGGAATTTGGGCTGCTAAAAGAACGCAAATCTAGGCAATAGTTGGAACTCTGAATTTTTGAGGTTTCACTGTTACTGACAAAAAAAATTAAAGTTACGGAGTCCCCTGTGGGGGAAGTTTCAGGGAAACCACCCCTCTCATGTTATAGGTGAGCTTATTATATTGTACAGTTAATATAATTTTTCAGTTAGAACATTTGATGGTAATGTTACCAAAAACTTTAAAATGTTTAAATTCTTTGATGACTAGTATTTCCTCTTTAAGGAGTTCATCCTACCTAAATATGTACTGTTAGAGTGAAGTCATATATAAGGATGTACATAAAGCTTATGTACAAGATTTATGTGTAAGGATGTTTATTATCACAGATTATTGATATCCCCAAAAAACTTTGAAACAACTTAAATATTCAACAATAGTGGATCAGTTTATTAACTGGTTAAGCATGTATAGATGGCATACAATCGGAAAGGCAATATAATACACTCGTTAGAGAACAGATCTTCAAATCAGACAAACTAAGGGTTCTTCCCAACTCAGTGAGATACTTGCTATGTGACTTTAATATCTCCTAGCCTCAGAATTTTCATCTGTAAAGCAGTGCCTACTTCACATAGATACTATAAAAATTAACTGAAAGAAAAGAAATAATCCTCCCATGTCTTCTTCCGTCTGCTACCTCTATAGCATTTCTTCTTCCTTCCTAATTACAACCCTTAAATAGAATTCGTGCCTCATATAGAATTTACTGAGTATCATAATTTCTCCAAGTGGTAAAGATACCTCAAGACAAATGCTGGGCATAGAAGCCACAGGGCATAAAACTGCAAAGAAGTAAAAAGCTAACCTTTTCAAACAATATGGCTTCTCTCTCACTTACCAACTTTACATCTCCCTGTATGGCCCCGGAAGATGACTGGTTAGCCAGAGACGGGTAAGATTCCTCAAGGGAGGAACAACCTAAGACAGGCACAGTCGCAGGGGGGCCATCAGGTGAGAAATTGGGGATCAACAGTGGTGAAGCTTAGAACCTCACCCCCACTGTTTTGAGAGAAATCTTCTCCATCCGTGGATGTTTTAATGCCCTTGTCTAGCTCGGATTAACACATAGTCTACAGGCACACACCTGATCATCTACAATTGCTCTCTTACAACACTAAACTATGTTTTCTACCTTTATCTTGCATCTACCTACCACTTTAGCATTTTATTAAAAATAAAAAATAATAATAATAAAGGGAGAAATGTGGGATCCACATATAAATCAAGTATAAAAATCAAACGAATATTCATATTTGACCTGATTGTTTATAGTTCATAATGCGTGATCAAAACCGAAAGTTTCTGTGATGACTGCCCTTGCACTGTTCACCATGTAAGAACTTATTCACTATGTAAGAATTTGTTCACCATGTAAGAACTTGTTCGTTATGCCTTCAGAAGATTGGAGACTGACAAGAATTAGGCTTGAGATGGATTAATGATTGTGCATTGAGCATTGACTCTCCTATACAGAATTTTATTGTTGTTAACAACCATTTGATCAATAAATATGAGAGATACCCTCTCAAAAAAAAATTAACTGAAAGAATGTATGGTTTGAAACACACATTATCTACACTTGAGAAATTCTTTTCTGTCCATTACAAATATGTTTTAAGTGTCACTTCTGAAAATGCTTATAATATTAAGATTTTAACTATAAACACATAATGATTACAATTGTGTAATTCAAATATATTGTCCTATTACCTGTTTGTGCGAATACATTAATGCCTAGCTTTTCTTTCTCATTAGCCCCTAGCTGGGTAACTGCACCACTTCAGCTCTGTCTTCCCAGCCTCCCCCAGACATTTCTGGGAAGCCCCACGGTATTCTCATGTGCATTCCATTCCCACAAGCAAGCATTCAGGCTATTCATAGTATTTACCTTGTCCAGAGCAACTGGGCTGAAATGTCTGTAGTCTCCAATCCTCCTCCAATCCAATCCTGTTAAATGTGATCTGAAATTCTCTGCATTTGTTGGCGTTGGTATCTGACCCTAAACTGAAATATTCTTTAACTGTCTGTGGGGAATTAATGCTGCCTGACTTATACTAAATATCCTAGTAATTTTTCTCTCCTTCATTCATTTTCTTTTTCTTTTTCTTTTTTTGCCATTTGTGCCACAAAATCAACATCCTATTATATGTTGTCCAACTTTTAAATTGTCTTTCTTTCATTGGTATAGTTTTGCCATGTATTGATTGACTTTTTTGCTGACTGTGACTTAATTTCTCTAACTAGATTCTAGATTCCTTAGGAGAAGAGGCTGAGTTTTCTTTTTCTATAGCATTCTCCTAGAGCACCCAGTATAATTCTACCACAAAGTATGAACTCGGGAAATTCTTATTAATGCAGTTGCAAGGATGGAGTAAGGAATAAATCATGTAATAGGAAGCTGTGGCTCAGCAAGAAATTCTTTTATGCTGATACTGTGGACCCTTATGTGTTAATTCTCTCCTCTTTCCCCGCACTGCCTCTGTACAGCCCCACTTAAAACCTCTGGCCTGGGCTCCTCTGAATGACAAATTCTTTTCTGACATGGACTGCTGAAGCTGCTGAACCTAAGAAATGCTTTCATAAGGAACAAGGTGTAGATGGAGGCACCGGGGTGCTGCGTTCACCATGCACTACCCTGTATCCTTGGTCAACTTCTTGTGTATCATTTCTTCCGATATTTTGCTGGTTTTGGGTGAAAATGAAAATGATCTCAATCAATTCATCTTTCACACCAAGCCTAAAACTTGGATCAGCCTTTGTGGTCTGATCTAGTTCATCAGGTACAATTGTTAATCCTTTGTATACATGATCTCATCTAATCCTCAGAAAACAAGGGGTGATGGGGCAGACAGTGCTAACCAACGACTCCATAACCTTCTCTACATTTCCCAGCCTACCTTGCAGATAGGTTGGGGCCATGTGACTAGTTCTGGCCAATGGATTGAGCAGAAATAATGTATGTCTCTGTGGGGCCAAGGAAGTTAAAAGCCAGTGTGCCTCCCCCATTCCTCTCCTGCTGTAATGATGTTGGATTAGAAGCCATTAGTTACAAGAGGGAGGGCAGCTGCTGGATCCACATTGGAATCTGTGAAGCAAAAAATACAATCTCAGTATGTTACATCACTAGGATTTCAGTTTGATGCTGCAGCATAGCCTATCCTGTCCTGACTAACATTGGTGATATTTAACAGCTAGTACAGAGCAGGCACCGCCCTATCAGAATGAGAACAATGACCAATCAGAACCGACACTGGCTCTAAACAGGCAGTGTGGCTGTATGAGTCCGTACTAGTGGAATAGCCCAGAAAACAATTCTAGAAATTTATCCCCATTTTATAGTTGATGATATTGAAGTTCAAAGGTCAGGTGGCCTGCCTAAAATCAGTGATTTGTAAGCAACATTCAGTCCAGCTCTGATATAAAATCCTTTCTTTCTTTCCATCCCAGCACTTGTTGAATGATGCCTACGTTACCTCATCAGCTCAACAGCTCATGTGAACTAGAAACTGTCCAAATAGCCTAACTGTTTACCTAAACCACGATGGTATGGCCCAACAGAACATATTTAGTACTGTTGACTTTTCTTTGACTTGAACTCATTCTTGTCGCGGTATAGAATGTCAGCATTATATCTTGCCTTTTCTTTTAAAAAGGCAAAAAAAAATATTTTTCCTTTTGTCATTATTCGTCATTACCCCTGAAATTATATTATTTAAGCTGACCCAACATCCAGCTTTATGATGTAACATGTATTAAAAAGGCAAGAGATAATTAAACGGGATGAAATGCTTGGCTTTTGGCATACTTCTTCCCTGTTTCTCATTCTTCATTGAAATTCATAATTCTCTTTTCTCCATGACAGGATAATCATCTCCACAGCAACTAACTATTATACCACAAAGGACGACGCCTGTGAGTGAGAACTGATCAGCAGGAGCTGAGCAACACTTGAGCAACAGAGGTTCTATTTTCTTACAAATATCTCTAATTATAATAAGCTGAGGAAGAAATATATCATTCTCTCCCTTTCCGCCCCCCACCCCATACAATCAGAGCTATCACTACATAGTTTCTCACAAAAATACGGTACTTTCAGCCGCAGATGAATTTAATAAGAGCATATTCTCATGTAGAGATGAATCACCTGTTAATGCAAGGCAGGCAAACCTGTGTCTAGACTGAAAAGCAGGCACAAATTAAATTAAAATCTCACAGATTGCTGTATGATTTAAGAGTAGAAATCAAAGGTGGAACTGTGCCTTACAGATTGCTAATAAATTTCAAACACACAACAAACCAAAACCTCTTTAAAGGTGAAAGGAAAGGTACGGAAATGGTTATTTGACCAATGTATTACCAGAGCCTCTCTTTCCAAAGAGGGAGTTTGGAATGGGAGTGGTATGGTCAGGAGCTTGTGTGGATGCTAATCACAGCAATGGTAACGTGCATTCAATTTGAAATAGATTTGAACACTTTACAGCACAATGGCAAGGGAACATACCGCAGGCAGAATGCTCTAGGGAGACTGAAACCGTAGTGCCTTCTGGTGATAGAGTCCAAGTGGACAGCAGATGCTTAGCAGGCACTACCCACTGTTTTTACATGGGTTTTATGGAATTTAAAGCCAAGTCATATTTATAACACACAATCTTATAAGTGACATGCATTGTTTGAAGAACACCAGTCTTGTCTTTCCCAATAGATGAGCAACATCTGGAGGGCAGTTACCTTGTCTTATATGATGATGCTATTTCCTATAATGCTCAAGACAGTCCATGACCATAATCACCTCCACAGTGTATACTGGTTGAAAGGACCATATTTTTGTGAGAAACCATGCAGTGATAGCTCTGATTGTATGGGGTGGTGGGCAGAAAGGGAGAGAATATTTCTTCCTCAGCTTATTATAATTAGAGATAATTGTAAGAAAATAGAATCTCTGTTGCTCAAGTGTTGCTCAGCTCCTGCTGATCAGTTCTCACTCACAGGCGTCATCCTTTGTGATATAATATAATAAACTGTCACATCTTAATATGGAAATGACAAGGCCCTATGATCTAACGTTATTGTGGAAAATAGAATCATTGAGGTTGGCAGTGTCTCTCTCCCCTTGTAGCCCCAAAGTTCAAATGAGTTGGATAGTAGGGTGACTACCATTCTGTACTGGAACTCACCTGTGGAACCCTCCCAACTCCTATAACCCATTTATCTCCCAATGATATTTAACTCTTTATCTGGATTCTGTTATCACATTACAACTGACCCCAAGAAGTTCCCTCCTAGCACCTTCCATCTTTAGCCCCTGTGCTCCTGCGGTCACATGTGACCTTTCTGGATCATCTTTATTGTCACTTGATGTGTGATGGACTCCAGGCTGATGAGTGATGCTAGAGGAAGTCATGGAACTCTGTTATCATGGCTTCCTCTAAATTCACACTTTTCACCTCATCAGGGCCTGTACTGCCCAGGAATCCTTTCCATCATCTCTTACTGATTCATTGACATTGTCTATATTGGAAATAATATTCAAAAATTTTAACAAGTCTAGCAGAGGCATCAGCCTTGAATAGTATCACAGGATCTGAGAGAGGCTCCTAGGGCACCCTGTATTTATCCTGTAATTGCTGACTGAGGGGCCTGGGGGAGAAGCCAGTGTTTCATGGGAAACAGATACTTGCCAACTGATGGAAAAGTATGTCAGTATTTCAAACAGCTGGTACAGTTGTATGATTTGAACCACCTGAGTATCAGTCCTGCTTTCAGCTATGACTTTTCCAAAAACTCCTTTTTTCTTGCCTCCATTCAATATCCTTTCTATTTATTTATTCAACAAATATTTATTCAGCACAAAACCAGGTAGTATTCTAAGTAAACAAAGGAGACAAAAATTCCTGCCTTTGTGGACTTACAGCTAGTGGAAAGTGACAGATAATAGAAAATGCTTACAGTAAGTAAATTATGTAGTATGTTTAAAGCTGTTAAGTGCTATTGAAGAAAGAAAAAGGAGACAGTAAGGGAGTTCAGGATTGCAGGGAGCAGGTGAAGATTTTAGATGGGATGTGAGGGTTGGGCTCATTGAGAAGGTAACTTGAAGAAGTTGAGGGGTGAGCCATGTGCTGGGGAAGAGCATTCAGGACAGAGGGAACAGGCCATGCAAAGGCTTACATGCTTGGAACTCCTAATTATCCAAAGATGGTTTAACCTTTAATCTCCTGTTCTATTGAGATCAAAGTTATCAGTAAGTGAGCTCTTGAACCTTTCTTCCTTCCCATTTCTAAGACATCTTTCCGTTTTCTCTTTTCCTTCACATCTTAGATAAATAAGTGTTCCTCCTTCCAGTATCTTCTGCTTTTCCTCCTCTGCTTCATTTACCCTTTTGTCCATCATCTACAGTCTCTTCCCATTCTCCCTCTTCAGATATGCACAGGTTTTTTTCTAAATTAAAAACACCATCGTCACTTAATTTAAATGTTTCTTCTCATTATAAGCTATTTCTTCCATTTAATACTTTCAATATCCTCCCCACAGTTATTCATTTTAGCCTCTGATTTCTGCCTCCTGCTCCCTTCAGACAACTTAAACTGATCTCTTAATTCCTGAAATCAAACTGCACCTTTACCCTGTTCACAACTCTGTCCATTGGCGATTATTTCTGTCCAGGGAAGATGGACTTGGAAAGGAATACCTATCTGTAATTGCTTCTATTAAACTCAGTATTCAACTAGGTAAGCTTGTAAATTCTAAAACTCTGGGGTTTTTTTTATTTAATTTTTTAAGTGATAAAATATATGCAACATGAAATTTGCCTTTTAATCATTTTAACTATACATTTCAGTGGCAGTAAGTACATTCATGATGTGCAACTGTGGTCACTATGTACTTCGAGGACTTTTTCATCATCTCAAACAGAATCCCTGTATCTGTTTGAGTCCCTGCTTCAACCTTTGGGGGTAAATACCTTGGAGTGGAATTGCTGGATTATACAGTAATACCATATTCAGCATTTTGAGGAACTGCCAAACCCTTTTCCTCAGGGGCTGCACCATTTTACATTTCTGCCAGCAGTGTGCAAGGGCTCTAGCTCCTCCACATTCCCACTAACATCTGATATTTCTTGTTTCTTGATAAATGCCATCCTACCGTGTTTAAGTGGTATCTCATTGTGGTTTTAATTTGCATTTCCTTAACGACTAGTGATGTTGAAAGTCTTTTCATGTGCTTATTGGCCATGTTTGAAGAAATAACTGTTCAAGTCCTTTCCACTACTGAAACATCTTTACATTTTTAAATTGGGTGGTTTGTTTTGTTGTTGAGTTGTAGGAATTCTTTATATATTCTAGGTATTCATCCCTAATCAGATATATAATATAAAAATATTTTTCTCCCAATCTGTCTTCTCACTCTCTTGGTATTATCCTTTTAGGCACAAAAGTTAAAAATTTTTGGTGAAGTTCAATTTATCTATTTTATTCTTTTATTGCCTGTACTTTTGGTGTCATATCGAAGAAATCATTACCATATCCAGTGTTATGAAGATTTTACCCTGTATTTTCTAACAGTAAAACCTGTTTTAAGTTCAACATATTTTTATTTGTTATTAGGGTAATATTCAATTAATTATAAGTTTAAAATGATTATATTCCCCTAAAACATTTTCAACCTGTTTTCAAGTTCTACATAATCTTCAAATACTTAAAAAATCTGACAGAATACTTTCAAACCTACAAAACATAATTTAGGTATACTTAAATTACCAACAGACACACAAAGGTTATCAAAATAATGGCAAAGCATATCCCTAAACAAATACAAAAGTGGGCATTCTATGCATTTGACTATATTATCATTTTCTATACATTCCCATCATTGCAGAATCACTTATCCAACAAAAGTTAACATATTTTCCATCTCTCTTGGCCTAAAATTTAAGGCTTCTTTGTTAGTAGCTATGTTTGTTACAGGATATGTCCTCAGACCCTTTTTTTCTTTTAAACAAGCAACCTATTTTATAACCTTAATTGTCTAGTGTAACTTGATAAGAATCCCCTTTCTGCCTGATTGGTCTCTGTATTATTTTCTTGTCTTTCTTTTGACATCCCTTTTATAGGCAAACCCCTTGAACTTAAAAAGCTTTAACCAATATTGACTGTCCTTTTCCTTTTTAGAAACTGCTTGCTTTCATGAGGCTACAGTCTCCTGGATTTTCTTTCATCTGTTTTCACTGACTCTTCTGTTCTCTGACCCTCTTGCTCTTTCTTCCTCCCTGTGTCACATAAAGGGGACCCTATGTGGCTCAGAGCAGAGCCTTTTAGGTGTCTCTGTATCCTCTCTCCATTGAAATCCTCAATAACTTCAACTCTCATCTTTTGACCAAGACTTTCTAGTCTGTATCTCTATTTCTGATTTCCTTTTTCTTTGTTTTCTATCTGCTGCTAAAAATTTACATTTTTGCCTTTAATTCACACTCATCTAAAATAAAATTCTGTATCCTTTTCATAAACTAACACTCCCTCTGACCTTCTCTTATTGGTACTAGCATTATCCCAGGCCCAAGTCTTGAAAAGTTGTGTCCTTTTTAAATGAGAGAATTTGGGATTTTAGGGGCAAGAAGAGCATTAGGAATGATGGGACAAAGTCAGCAGAGCTAGGACAGAATCTTTAGAGAGAACAAAACAAAACATCAGGGCTTATGGGTTGCATTCCTGATTCATGGCTGTGTGTCCTGCTAGGTTTAGTTGCTGTGGAACAGAGTTGCCCCAGACCAAATGAAAGCTCTTTAACTCCATGTGTTGGGGAGGGACAAGCTTCCTGGTGGGCTAGAGCTCTTTCCACTAGTTAATAAAAGCTATTTTAATAAAACAGAGCCCAAGGGTTTTTCTTTTCAGAAGCATCCAGGCTAATTCACTGACTTCAGGGCCATTGCCCCTTGAATTTTAGTTCTGAAGGTTCTGATGTACTCAGGCACCCTGGAGATTTCTTTGACTTCTTTCCCTTCCTCACTTATCATAATCAGTCTGACACAAGCTCAGACTGTCTTTCTCTACTATGTCTCTATAGTGTGTGTATATTCTTTACACTCCCTCTACCACCATCAGGTCCAGGTCCTTATTACCTTATTCCTAAAGCACTTTGGCCAATTCCTGATCTGTTTATCAATGGTCTTCCTCCCTCCAGTGATCAAGTCTTGTGGACAGAAAGGACCCTGAAGAAGCTAGCAAAATCTAACTAACTCTTGTATCACTTGTCCAGTTTCTCTTAGTGTTCATCTAACTTGGGCTAATTAATCCATCTCAAGCATAGTGATCAAGTTGAGTACCACATTACTCTCTTTCCTCAAAAACCTCTGGTAGGTTTTATGAGTAAAATCTGAACCCGATCTCATATTTAAGTAAGGGTCACACGGTCTAATAGTGATCAGTATCTTACCACAGCCTTTCCACTATCCACAGTAGACCATTTATTATAAGTTCCTCAAATACACGTGCAATTTAACTCTGCTTTTCTGGCCACTTGGTTCCCTCTGTCCTAGAGTGCTCCATTCTCTGCTTGCCCAAATCCTGCTTGTTCTTTAGGATCCAAAGCTCAAAATGCTCCTTGTTTGAAATTGCCTCCTACACCCTCCTCCCAAAGCATTTCATTGATATTATACGGGAGAATGGCTTTACTAGTACTTGTGTATATATTTAACTCTTTTAGAAATCCGTGAGCTCCTTGAGGACATATATTATGTGCTTTTTTGTTTGCTGGAGAAATTGAGAATTCCTTATTCTCCTGACTTTCTGCTTTTCAGATATTTTGGTTGGCCTTATATGCGGCAAAGTGTTTTTATATAATTATTGATGTAACATTCAGTCCCTCACTTTTCATTAGCAGTACAGGGGCTGCAAGATTGAATTCTTGGCACAAATAATACCTTGGGGCTAATGACTGGAGTGGTTAACAGTCCAGCTGCTTTCCTGGCACAGAACTGCAATGGGGTAAACCGTAACTTCTGGAGCCTGGTGCTGGCACCATTTTCCTCATTAGATTTGCTCATAGGCTATGTTTTTGGGCCTTCTTCCTACAAGCTCAGCCTTGAGTGTATTGGTCCAACCCTCCCAACCATTCTGTGAACTACTTAATACCCTTTAGTAAAACTTTTCCACTCAATCAGCCAGTCACTTCTGTTGCTTACAACCAAAAAAATTGACTGATAAAAGTATTTTCTCCATAAACCAACTAAATCAGGATCATAATATTTAACAAAACTTTCCTGTAGTCTCAGGGATAATACAGTGAAAATACAACACTAAAAGTAACCCATCGTAGAAGATTAGATAATTGCTGCTCTCAGATCCTACGAACTTGGAAGCAACCAAGATTTCCTTCAATAGGTGAATGGAAAAATAAAATGTGCTATATCCAGACAATGAAATATTATTTGGTGCTAAAAAGAAATGAGCTATCAAGCCACAAAAAGATATGGAGGAATCTTAAATGCATTTGACTAAGTTAAAGAAGCCAATCTCCAAAGGTTACGTACTATATGATTCCAACTACATGACATTCTGGAAAAGGCAAAACTACAGAGACAGTAGAAAGATTAGTGGTTGTTAGGGAATGGTGGGGAAGGAGGGATGACTAGGCAGAGCACAAGGGTATTTTAGGGCATGAAACTACTCTGTGTGATACTATAATGATGGATACATGTCATTATACATTTGTCCAAACCCCTTGAATGTACAACACCAAGAATGAACCATAATATAAACTACGGACTTTGGGTGATAGTGACATGTCAATTGATAATGATGTGCTCATTGATTGCAACAAATATTCTACTCTCTTCAGGTTAGTGATAGTGGGGGAGGCTAGCCATATGTAGGGGTAGAGGTATATGGGAATTCTCTATACCTTTTGCTCAATCTTGCTGTTAACCTAAAACTGCTCTAAAAAATAAAGTCTATTAAAAAATGCAAGCCACAAAATGAAAGAAAACATTCTTAATACATATCTCTCATAAAGAACTTGTATAAAGTACTCCTACAAATAAAAGATACCCAATTAAAAAATAGGCAAAGAATAGACATTTCACAAAGGTAGACATACAAGTGACCAATAAGCACATGAAAAGATACTTAAGGAGCATCAGTAGTCATCCGGGGAATATTAACTAAAACCATATTGAAATTTCACTTCCCACCCACTAAAATGGCTGAAACTAAAAAGACTCACAACATCAATTGTTGTCAAGCATGTTGTACAAATGGAACTCTCATTCACTGCTGATGGAAGTATAAAATAACATAGACTCTTTGGACAACTGTTTAGGAGCTTCTTGTAAAATTATACACCCATCTAATGATACAGCAATTCAACTCCTGGGTATTTTATCCAAGTAAAAGAAAATACCCATTCACAAAAACTGGACCAAGAATGTTAATGGCAGCTTTATTCCTAATAGCAAAAAACTGAAAGTAAATACAAATGTCCATTAGCAGGATTATGGATTTTTTAAAAATGTTGCATGTGTATACAAAGGAATATTACTCAGTGATAAAGTAGAATGAACATACAATATGGGTAATCTCTAAAACTTTGCATAGAGTAAAAGAATCAGACACAAGACAATACTTAATGCCTATAAGAGTGTCCAGAACATAATGAGTGCTCAATAAATGTTTGAGGAAAGTTAAACAAATGAACATATTGTTTTGGCAGTTTATAGACACATGATGAGACACCGAGGTAGCTTATTTTAGGCATGTGTTTCACTTTCTACTTGATACCTCCATAGAGAGAGACTTTCCTTCAGGGCTCTTTTTAGACTATCCATGATCACTCTAGCTTTGAGCAAATTATCTTTGGCAGTCAGTATACGTGTATATGTGTATTGTGTATGTCTCCTTAGTATAATCAATTGTCTTGGGTTGGTCTCCTGTGATAGAAACTGTCTAAACTGACTAATTATTTTTTTTAATTATCACATAAATGTATTATAAGATTAAACTAAAAACTAAATCACAATTTCATCTGAGAAAGACATCTTTGCTCAGTGATTTCAAAATAGTTTCCCCTCAAAATAGAGGAATGACTATAAAGTCATTCCATATTGTATATTTTTTTGTTCCAAGACCATTTCCAATTAAAGCATTTATTATAAAAAATGTTTTCTCCACTAATAATTTTAAAGAGACTTGAAAAATAGAGATTATATAATTATAGATAGATATTAAGCTAATGCGGAGAAAGATCTTTTAAGAATTTTCTTAGATGTATATCTTTAAAATGAAATTACTTTCAATACTTAAATGTGACTTGAAAGAATAGATTTTTTTAAAGCTTCAGGTTTTAAAAAGCAGATGGCAGACAAAAATGTGCTATTAAAATGTGATGTCTAAATTCCAGATGAGATGGAGCAAATGGGGATGTGTAAAATATTTATACATATCAGAGCTGTATTTTCCAAGAATGTTTTTCTTCAGCTTAAGTAAAAGTTACTCAGAAATATCTTAGGTCTGTCTCAAAATGAAAATAATTGCATTTCAAAAGTCTTAAGTCTCAACAATTTCCAGATTAAGAAATGAAGTCTCAGTTAATTTGAAAAGATGATGGGAGAACTTTAACTCTATTATATAACTAGCATAAAAGGAAACTTCTAAACCACCAATAAGTTCTGATTCTCTACTTTGAAATTGAGGTCACATTCCTCTCCCCTGTCTGTCATGGGATGGCCACCTCCATTAAACATACATCTGGTTTAAATTCCCACCATATGTGATAAATCAATGCATAACCAGTAATAAATTTGTAAGACTCTACTCCTACAGGCTTTGGTTTCTATTCTCTTAGCTTTTGCAAATCTGATGATTTTTCCATCTTAGCTTTTCTATGTTACAGTAAGAAGGCCCAAAACACAGAATGTACTTTAGAACGAGGAGCTTAGCTCCAAAGGCAAGCAGCAGGAAACCTGAAATGATCAATCCTTTCTGCTCCTGTGTCTTTATGAGTTGAAAAACTGAACTCACCATGTCATGACTTCTTATATTATAGTCTTTTTATCCAATTATGTTTAGTAATTGGGGCTTATTACTAAAGCATAATAGATTTCACTATTTGCATTATTCATACATTTATGCCTTTATTTTAGTTCAAATATTAAAAATACCTAATGCCTTTTATATTAGTTAAACCAGGGTCACCAATTGTGAGAAGGCAGTTTAGAGGACTGGTTAAGGATATGCTTTTGTCCACCCTATTACTTGAGGTAATTGGGCAAATATTAAATGTTTAGAATATTTCTAATCCAGAAAATGGTAATAAATATGGCAACTTCCTCACAGGCTTGTCATAGAGATGAAATGGAATGATGCCTCTAAAATACTTAGCACTGTTCCTGACACATACAGAGTGTATGAGGATGTTGGCTATTAACACAGTTGTGAATTTACCTACAACTCTTCTAATTTCCAGGATTAAAGCTAATATTGCCAAGACTGGAACCCTACGAGAAATGAGAAATGCTGCTCTATAGGGTATAATTAATAATGGGCCTCAGGAGAGAGTATTCCTATTACTTTTTTTTATCAGCCTCATCAGACTTTGTGTGTGCCTATGTCCTCTACTAGATGCTGGGTTCTTGGAAGAGAGGGTCTGTGTCTTCTGTCCTTTGAATTATTGAGTCTCGCTAATGGTAGATTCTTGCTAAAGGAATGTATAAATATAGGCAAATACATTTATGCAGATACATGTATGCAAATACACTTAAAACATTAATTTTTCATTTGGGTTATTTATGTGGTTTTATGTAATTATAAATAGTAATTCTTTTAACCCCCTTGGGTCTAAGTGAAGCAATATAGATATTATAGCTAATAATAAAATAAAAGGACAGTAAAAAACCATATATTGTTCTTTACATTTCAAAGAGGAGGTCCAGTTTAGGCATTTTTTATTTGAGACATGTATTAGACATCCAAATAGAGGGACTGAGTAGGGAGTTGGACATAAATTTGGAGAGAGATCCTTAAGTTTCCAGAAACTTACAGAAGTTCGTAAGTTTGGAGAAGATTGGGAGTTGTCAACATATGGGTAGTATTTAGAGCCACATGAGTACACAAGATCACCCAAAGAGAGGATATAAATTAGGAAAAAAGGTCCTAAGACTAAACCCTGGGACATCCTAAAACATAGAATTTGGGATGATGATGAGAATCCACAAGAGAGACTGAGCTGGAGTGGGTCAGAGGGTCAGAAAAATATAAGAGAGCCTAGAGAAAGCCCAGCATCATATGTTCAGCTCTCACTGTACCTGACTCTTCTCAACTCACTGAGTCCTCACATCTATCTCAGGAGCTCTTCTCAATAATGGTGTGCTCTTTGGATCCGCATCTCTAATTTTCCTAACCAATTCTCTGCTTCTCACAGCTGTCATTCAACAATTCTGTTCTGCCTGTGTCATCAGATTTGACCCACCTGCAAATTTAGGACCTCGAGTCAACATCAGAGGTGTCCCTTTGCCATCCTCAGCTCACAGCCGCCCTGCTGTACCTCACCCCTTCTCATCTGACTTATCACCCTCTCCATTGGAGGAGAAGGAAAGATAGCTACTGTTGATGTTCCTGGATTCAGACCCCCTCATTCATCTTTCATGTAGGTGTCCTGCATGCCCTTAACCTTACTTTGAGTCCTGCTCTCTTGGACTTCTTCCTTGCCTGTGTATTGTATTCTTGCTTCAGCATTTGGCCACTTCGGACAAACAACCTGTCCTTTTCAGACAGTCCCTGAGAGCCGGTGTCTCTGCATAGCCCCACCCCCACTGTACCCAGACTGCAGTGGCAAGTGTTCCTGCTGTGAACCTTCAGGTCATTTGAGCCCTATTTGGAGGGAGGTCAAGTCTTCTGAACCCAGCCTAATATATTGCCCAAGCTTTTTAGCACATGGTGATCTCAGAGTTTGGAAAATAAAACTTCCCCAGAATGGAGGTATATAAGATGGAAAATTCAAATATTTGATTCTCAACTTAAAATTTGTACTTTCTTCCAGCAATCACATGCTAAATCAGTAGGAATTTCTTGAGGCAGTACTAAGGAGTCTAATTAGACAGCAATACCTGATATTTCTCCTAGAGACTGGGGACATAAATTACTGGGAGGAGAATAGAATCGAATCCCAAGATAATTATATAGATCCTAGAACTATTTTAAAGGGTTGCTATTTGAGGGATCTATAATCATTGGTTGGTCCCTGTTTAGCCTAAATACTTGTTATGCACGGTTAGGAATGTTTAAGGTAATGGAGAGTGAGGTTTAGTAATAAGTCATTTGAATCTCTGATTTTCAAGGCCACTACAGAACTAGATCTCCAGAAACACAGTAAAGAATTACCAAGTTCTAGTTTTGCTATTTATTTTGGCTGGTGATGATCTAGAGCAGTTGTTTTCTTTACCTCAGTCCTTCAGCTAACAATAGGTAGCTGTATGCTGTGATTTTCTCATTTTCATTATATAAGTTTACTTTTTATATGTAATTGTATCTTTACCACTTTCATGATAAAACACATTTTATTCCAATATGAAATATTCAAACAACACAGAAATTAAGAAATAATTTAGAAACTAAAAGTCCTTAAAAGTTGTCGTTTCTGAAATGTAATCCCTCTTAGTAGTTTGGTTTATATTCTTTTGAATGTTTTTGTATTACAAAAATGAGATATATGGTACTTACTGCATATTGCTGAGGAACTTGATTTTTTGCGTGATAATATATTTTTTGATATGTTTTTTACATTAGTTCTTGTAGGTTATCTCATTCTTTTTAATGGCTATATGATATAATACTATATGGATATGCCAAAATATACATAGCCAAAAATGAGGGTTATATTTAGTTTCTTACAAATGCAAAATTAACATCCATGTATATATTTCTTTGCACACTTGTGTATCTCTGTAGGATACATTCCTAGAATTGGATTTCTTAGGCTAAAAGATATACATATTTAAAGTTTTGAGAGATAACTACCAAATAATCTTCTTAAGAGACTGTATCATTTTTCACGCACATCAATAATCTATGTAATATTTGTGTTCATGAACACTAACCAAAAATGAGTATTATAATTGCATGAACATGGCAGGTAGAAAGTTATATCTATTCAAATTTTCATTTCTCAATATTATTGTAATGATTAAACTAGATGCTATTTGCAAAATATATAAAGCAAGTATTTTTAGTAACTTCTTTTTAAATTTTGTAATTATTATTGTTTAAAGGCATACCAAATGTATTTTAGGAGCTAGGAATATAGATGTAGGTATGTATTTATTACATATATCTTACATTGTGTCAAGTGCTGAGACCCACATAAAGATGAATAGTGACTGGTATGGAAAGGTGAATAATAAGATGTTTCCTTCATGCTACTCATACTCTGGTGGGTGGGTGGTATCAGGGCATATACTTGCACACTATTAATCTAAGCAAGTGAATGCAGAAGAGAGATGCTAAGTGTTATTTGAGAACTAGTCCAATTTCAAGTTCCAACTGGAATGTTAGGATTAATGTATAGCATTTTAAACTTCTCTTGGTCTGAAATGTTACTGTGTTTTGACAGGACTTTTAAAAGTCAACATCCAATTACAATTCTACTTGAAAGTCAACCAATAATAAATGTTCTGTTTGGTCATGACTTCTTTGGGTATCTGCAACAATATCACATGACATTTCTAACATGAGTTCTCCTGACCCAAGATCGTTCCTGGAGTAGTTGTTCTTATAGTGACTTCATTCCTTCTCTGTTCTTCCCACTAAAGAACTCAGTATTTTCTGTATTTATTGATGGAGATGGCTCTTTTTCTGTCCCATTAATGATACGGTGTCTATGGATTATGTTGCGACAATTTGTAATGCAGTTTGCATTCACTGTGTGTCAAGTTCCAAGCTAAAGGCTGGGATGAGAATAACGTCAAGCCTAATTAAAGAGCCAAGTCAGGAAATGAAAAGGTTGGCAAATGGCTAAGAACTGGATCATGTGGAAGAAAGGACAGCTGTGTTGAGGTCAGGCCCACAGTAGTCTTACATATTTTAGGAAAGGGTCAAATCAGGGCAGCTAATGTGATGAAGTCCAAAGTGAAGACTGGAAGCTAAAAATGTGTAACTGCCAAGAAGTCAAGGAATTGGAAATCCACTAACAATGCACATCAGTACTGTCCTAGAACAAGAACTAATTGTATCAGACAAGGAGTGAGTGTCAAAGAGGGACACAATAAGGAGAGTTAGGCCACCCATACATCCATAATAGGATACAGTGATGAGAAGGTTCATTTGCAGCTACCTTTATCCCATATTATTCCATATGTAGAAGACTTTGTAATTCTCAAGGAACCACAGTCAATTTTGATCTTATAAGCATGATTAATGAAATATGTTTATTTAAAAAATGATAAAACAATTTCCTACAGACAAAAATCCTTAAGAAATCTCTCTTCCTGGACATAACTCATGAAACTTCACTATTCTAGGTTGACCTAGGATGATTTTCAGATTTACCTGAATTATAACCTACTTCAGTATGTTATTCAATGGATATTTAAGTGGCTTTCTTTTTTTTAAATTCATTTTATTATCATTAATCTACAATTACATGAAGAACATTATGGTTACTAGACTCCCCCCTTCACCAAGTCCCCTGCCGACAAACCCCATTACAGTCACTGTCCATCAGCGTAGTAAGATGTTATGGACTCACTACTTATCTTCTCTGTGTTGCACGTCCCTCCCTATGCCCCCCCCCACACTATACATGCTAATCGTAAGGCCCCCTTACTTTTTCCCTGCCTTAAGTGGCTTGCTTTTGCACACTATAGAATGGTAATGTCTCAGCAGATGGATACTGCAGCAGTTTCCAGATCTTGATGTAGTCTAAAACAAAATTTTCTTTGTATGGGTGGGATTTGGCAGTTCTTTTAAATTCTTCACTAAAGAAACGTTTCCAAGAAATGTGTTAGGTAAGATGTCTTTATCCTCTATTCTCTCACCCCACATAAAACCATTCTAGCACTGTGCTTGTTTTAAGCGTGAAAAATTTAAATGTCCGCAAAGATAGTTTGAGCAACCTGTCAATTGATTTAAATACTTTGCACTCTTCATTTGTACTTTCCTATCTGGGATGTTTCAGCCTTCTTTTCCAGAGAAATTTCCATTTTAGTTCTCAGTTTCAATCTTACTGATCTATTCCTTGTTAGTTTCCATGATGATTCTTGGTGTTCCTTGATCAGTGTCAAGGCACAAATCTCATCTCTTGCAGTAAACATTTTGAAAGGAAAAACCTACAAAGTTTGTTTAAATGGAACAAACGTCTTCATATTGGAAAACTAAAAGCTAATAGTTACTAAATCACACTTTATTTTATAGTTGAAGTTGGATGTCACATTAATATCTCCCATTTATGTTCTCCATTATTAACTACAAAGGAACAGCTAGCTATTCATGCTGCATCAGAATGAAAACTTTTATTCATTCTTTTGACTCTTCAAGCACATGCTAGTTCTTTATTTTAATAAAATGCACTAACAGATGTTAGGCAGAATGCAGCCACATCTGGGACATATAAAATATCATTCCACGTCTCCATAGGGGAGAAATAGCAACATTGTTTGGTTCTCTCCAAAAGTCTAAGTAGCTCATCTCATTTAATATGTTTAACGCCTTTAAGTTGAATAGTTAAAAGAGTAGCACCAATCATTTCTGTTGTCTTGGGAATATAATAAGGAACAATGAACTAAAACACCAAAGGAAATGTCACAAAAATAAATGCAATATACTGAAATACAAATAAAACTTCACTAAAGCTTGTGGTTAGAGCTATATTTTTTCAGCTGAAGAGGTTGTAAATCTTGAGTTGCCTGCTTCCTGAAGCCACCTTGAATTATAGGTCTCTCTAGGCCTTTCTACAACGTCCCTACTTAACTTGATCCTTTCAAAGAAAACACATCTAAAAGATGACAAAGATTTTGGTAGAAGACATATTTTGACAAAAGCATATATATATACATATGTATGTATATACACACACACACACACACATATATATATGCAGATAGATAGATGGTGATTAAATCTCAAGCTATTTCAGTCTTTTAACCTGTTAGCTTTAATTTCATTTTGTTTTTTCAAAGCAAGTTTTCTAAGAAAATAGAAACATAACCTGGTCAATGGATCAGGTTCATATAATATTATATTTGGCATCATCTCTAGCTTCTTAAAAATAGACCACATTGAGGATTGGAATAAATACTAGTGTTGAGAAGCAGATCTGGAGATGTTTGTCTCATATACTGCTTACCAATTAGAAAGAATTAAAAAGCTGGATTTGTGTGTACAGCACACAGTGGAAGGTACAAGTGGCATAATGGGAAGTATCCTGCCCTTGGACTTGGATGACCTAGGTCTGAGCCTCAGCTCTGCCACTTAGGAGCACAATGTTTGGGAGAGTTAGTTAACTACAAAAGTCATATTTCCCTTGTCTATAAAGTAGAAGCCCTACCTTTGTAGGATTGTTCTGAAGATTCAGTGAAATAATGGATATAAATGGGAGTAAAAATAATGACACTCTATAAGCTGATACATACATAGTGTATTATTAACAGGGTACAGGTGGCCTGTAATCTTCATCTCAGAAGAACAGATATTTAGAGCACTGCTGAAAAGAAATTCATGTGGTGGATATAGATAGGCAGGCATGAATTTTCATTTAAGACATACTGCCTAAATAGGGAAAGCCTCTGGAGGGACTAAATGCAATCTTGAGAGGAATTTCTGCTCCTAAGTGATGCAAGTGAGACAAGCCAAACTCATATGTAGTATTACATTTCATATACACATTGGAATAGAAGACTCCCAGTCTCTCATTCACTTAACACCTATTTGTTGAACATCTACTATATGTGCCAAGCATTATGCTGGTATCTAGGTATGTACTGATGGACAAAATGAACTTTTGTCCTAGTCATGTTAATACCTTTATTCCAAGCCTGTAGTCAAGTGTCAACACATAGTAGATACTCAATAAAAGTTTGTTGAGCTGAACTCATCCCTAATTTTGTAATGTTACCATAGCAGAAAACCAGTTAAGAGGTGATTTTTGTCATCAGAGATGCCTACCCAAATTACCATGTGATTAACAGGGTACTACTCAAGTTTTGAGAGAAAAGAATCTTGGTAAGTAGAGTTCATCTAGTCATCTACCTATATGATACTTGTATTATGCAGTGTTAATGTTTTCCTACTTAAAATATGATTGTCACTTCCAACTAGTATATTTAACATGGGGGGCAGGATGTTAGTAGAAATGTTTTTCGGGGTGGTATCTTTTATATTGGGTCAAAAAATTAGCAAAAAGAATATAGACTGGATATGTCAAATCACTATTAATAGACTATGGACTTGAAACTGACTTAATATACAATTAAAACAAAGGGGAAGGAAATAAAATAGCCATTCTGTTTACATGATACTCAACTCTTAACAAGTACATAGAATTTAGTTTTGAAAGCATAACTTTCTTGAAGCTACTCAAAGGAGCCAGTGTATGGAATAAAACCTTGGAGTTTTTCATAATATATAAGAGCTTATTGGTGGGGTCAGAGTGGTTGACATTAATATTAATCACCAGTATCCCCAGTTCTCCCCCTGAACTTTGTTCAAGGACTCAGTCTCCTTACAGATGGGATAGGCTATGTAACAAATTTTGGCCAATGAAATATGATGGTATCTATTTCCTTTCCAAGATGAGGCTCTGAAAAGTGCATGGGGACTCTTTAGTCACTTTCTTCTTCTGCCAATGAGACTTACTTGCTGTGTTCTAGGTAATACAGCTATAAGATAGTGGACCCTCTGTCAGTGTGGCTTCTGGAG
Organism: Manis javanica; assembly: GCF_040802235.1. NCBI lineage: Eukaryota > Metazoa > Chordata > Mammalia > Pholidota > Manidae > Manis > Manis javanica. Next base: position 92,668,753 of record NC_133166.1, read on the forward strand.
TAACTGGAACAGGAAATTAATCCACGTGAAGCATGAGCAAGCAATAAAATTTATTGTGTTAAGGCATGGACATTTTGGAGATGTTTGTTACTACAGCATAACTTAATCTTTCAGGTACTAGTCAGGAAGGCCCATAGTACTCTCAGCAGCAAGTTTTTGAGTGAGAGATAAAATAGATGAGTTCCATTAATTTGTCTTTTCTGCTAAGGGTGCTAGCCTGAGGTCTAGCTTTTTAATCACATTTAATCTAGATATCCCATAAATTTTCCATTTTTCCACTAATTCTCCTGTGAATCATTTTTAAGAATTATATTTAACTTTCATCCATAAAGTTCCTGTGCTTTCTACAAATGATCGTTTTTCTCAATATCCACTGAAGATCTTAATCTCACCACACATCATTATTTTCGTAAACATAACCAGAGCAAAAGGTTCTGAATTATGAACATCTTTAATTGAACTACAAATGCAGTCATCATGAATTAAAAAGGAGATGTTTCTGCTCTAGAATGGGGACACTTATAGGAAGAAAGCAGCAGAAACATCCCTGATTTCAGATCTTCCTGACTTATGATGGGGTTACATCCTGCTAAACGCATCTTAAATTGAAAATATCATAAATCAAAAATGCATTTAACCCACTTAACTCACCAAATATAGCTTAGCCTAGCCTACCTTAAATGTGCTCAGAACACTTACATTAGCCAGCATTTGGGCAAAATTATCTAACACAAAGCTTGTTTATGATGAAGTGTTGAGCATCTCATGTAATTGATTGAATAGTGTCCTGGAAGTGAAAAACAGTGGTTATATGGGTACAGAATGGTTGTAAGCATATTGTGATCACCCCCGTGATCACATGGCTCACTGTGAACTGCAGTGAGGCCGCTCCCAGCATTATAAAAGAGGATTACATGGCATATCGCTTGCACCAGGAAAACATCCGAATTCAGAATTTGAGGTATGCTTCCTACAGAATGCATATCGCTTTTGAACTACGGTAAAGTAAAAAAGTTGGTATACAGAACCATCATAAGTTGGGGACATCTGTATTTTGGTTTTCTTTTTTTCAGTGTTGGAAGAGCTTAACCTCGAAGGGCTCATAGAGTCTCAGAATTATCATTTCTTATTTATAGATGGTAGTTGAAAGTTTTCAAGTCACTGAAAAAGAATAATGCTTTGCTCTTGTTTAGTGGATTGTTAGGTAGGGTACATAATGTGCTGTCTTTAATACTTTAATGCCTGTTCTTTTACTATCCAAAGCTATCTGTCACAGTCCTACTCAAATTCTAGGTCCTCAAGACCACACCAAAAGGAATCCATCCCTTTGTTTTCCAAAATCCTATGTAAATTCGTACCATTTATTTGGCCTTGCTTGTAGCGTTTCAGGGAGTTCAGAAGCTGGAAAGGACCGACGAATCATTCCACACTATCCTCAGTTTGTAAATGAGGAAGAGAAAGTCCAGAGGAGTTACGTAATTTACTTAAGTCACGTCGTTAAGAGACATATTGGAGACCGTAAACCTGGTTTATCCAATTCCCCGGACAGTCCAGTCCTTTATGCCACAAGTGCCTTCACATTTACTGTCTGGTAAGGTTGACTATCTATTCAGGAGCACATGACATCTCACCAACGGTACATCGTCAGTCAGGAGGCTCTCACTTGTTACTTCTTGAGTGTATAGCCCAACTTAAGCGCATTTTACACACAATTTTTTTGGTAGACGAATTGGATGTGTTTTAGGTAATAGTACATCTATTTAATCTATTCTTATATTCTCCAGAAGATAATACTGGAAGGGACCAAGGAGGTAGGAATAAAACAGCAGCAAGCGATGAAAACCATCAGCATGCGTACGGGCGTCCAACATTGTCTCCAGAACTGAAGGTCATTTTCCCTGGAATAATTAGGTCTTGCTGGTTCGCTCCGCAAGGCTGGAAAGCGTGTGTGTGTGCTGAACGGGGGCGGCACGCAGAGCGCTGAAGTTCGGGTGAAGTTCTGGAGGTGACTGCCTGGGGAAGACTTCCACCGGACGGGGTCGGGGCGGGCACGGGAGGCGGTCACGGAGAGCAGGACTCTGAGCCCAAACTCCGCAGGCGGCCGGGCAGGCGTAGCGGGAGGGCCGACGGGCCCGGCGGCGCGGTCGTCATCCGGGCGTCGCCGGGGGCCGCGTCGGCCGGCGGAGGGCGCCAGGGGCGGGGCGGCCGGCCCGGGGAGGGCGGCGGTGGGGCCTCCCGGCCGGCGCGCGGCGGCGCCCCCTCCCCTCACGCCGCGGGCTCCCCGCGCCGTGCACGTCCCCGGCCCGCGCCTCCGCCCCCTCGCTCGCTCGCTCGCTCCTTCCCGCCCTCCCCGCAGCGCTGGCCGAGTCGGCTTCTCCTCGGTCTCTCATGAATATTGAGCGGCCCCTGTTGTATTTCCCGAGCTCCATTGCGGAAGCGGAGCTCGCCATATTGTGCGGCGGCGCCGGCGGCCGCGGCGGCTTCTCCTTAAGTCTCGCTCCGGCCGCGGCCAGCGGAGTCCGGGTCCGGGACAGGCGCCGGTGAGTGGGGCTGGCGGCGGCGAAGGGCGCGGGGGCGGCGGGTCGGGACGCGCGTCGGCTCGGCCGGGCTGCGGGCGGCTGGCGGCGGCCCCGGGGCCGGGGGTGTGTGTGTTCGCGGGGGTGTGAGGGGTGATGGCGCCGCCGCTCCCAGCCGCTCTCGGGGCTGGGAAGGCGGGGAGGCGGCTTCTCATTGTTCCCGTTTCCTCGAGGGTCTCGGCGGGGGTGGTGGGTCTGCCTCGTGGAGGGAGAACCGCTGGGCGAAGCGTCCTTCGCTGCCCGCTCGGCGCGGAGGCCAAGGGCTGCGGCGAGCCCCTCGGCCCGGGCGCGGTCGCCAACCTCCGGGGCGAGCAGCGTGGGATGCGGGGTTCTCTCCAGGCTTCCTCCCAGCAGCCGGGGGTGTGTGTGCCTGCGCCGTGGGGGTGGGGCAGGGGCGCTTTGTGCGCAGCCCCCCGTTCCCCGCGGGTGCTGGAGTCGGGGTTCTCGTAGGCTGCGGAGAGACCCCTCCTGGTTGAGACATTCCTGGAGTGCCACCGGCCTGCTCAGGACTTACCAGTTGCTGCTTTTTAAAACCGTGAGGTTGCCCGGGAGGAGTCGTGGGGGGAGGGGGTGTCTGGGTTTATTTCCGATGGAAGCTTAGCATTTTGAATCCTGTCGTTTTACGCTGAGAGCTTCGGTACCCCGTGTCGCCCGGGAGCCCTCGTCCTGGATGTCACGGGCATTTCCCTCCTGCAGAAGTAGCCGCCCGGCTCTCGCAGACGCTGTTAGTAAGAACTGGTCTCTCAAACTTCGAGGTTCGTTGCGATTATTTGGCCGCTAAGACCATAACGGTTTATTTTGCTTGATGTCTTTTTTGGTATCTACTGCATCGCTATCAGAAGTTTTAGAGAATGTGGGCCTTTACGTAGTAAAAAGGTCAGAACGTGTCAGGTTTCCTTGATGTGTATAAAGAAATTTGGGATGAAAAGGATAGGTTTGCATTCAGTACTTTAGTAACATGCCTTATTTCTTATAAAAATCAAAAATAAAAGACGCGGTTTCAGTGTTTGGACTGAGAATTATGTTTAAAACTAACGTACGAGTGATTTGCTTTACATAATCTTTTGATAGTTCCAAGATGATAAGCCGGGGATACTTAGTGTAATTGGTGGATAATCTGCTTTCCCCAATGTGCATTAGGGTGTAGTTGTTGAATATTTTAGTAACTTAGATTGATGTTAGATCATGGTTCTTAAACTGAGTATTTGATCCTTTGATTTATGAAGAATTTAAACGGCAATGTGACTCTTGCATTTTCCTTTTTCGTCTGAAATTTCTACTTGTCACAATCAACAGGTATCTTTTAAAATCTTGATTGCACGTTTAACGTACTGTTTAGTAAAATAATGGCTAGTTTTATAAGACTCCATTTTCCAGGGATAGCAGAGCAAATATGGCCCCTCACTTTTTCTAAGGATTTGAGTTATTTCCTTCGGGTGCCCTTGTGGAATCCACATTTGAGGTTAATTATTGTAGGTGCTAGAGTGAAATGGAGAATTTATGAAGGAAAACTGCCTGACTAGGCCAGTCTGTTTGAGTACTTGAAAAATAGGCTCAAATATGCTGCACAGAAAATTTTCAAATTAGAACCACTAAGGTAATGTAGACAATGCAAACATTAAAAATACAGAGAATTTTGAGTTTTTCTCTGCCTATGTGTAGCATTTAGACCGGTAGCTCCCAGGTTCGTGTGGATAGAAATACAGAGCAGGTCAGCAAACATCTTTGGAATTTCATTTGCCCATTACTGACCTTCAGTTTGTGGTGTCAGGTCTCTTTACTCTGATTTATTCATGATTTGTGTTTATATTAACCAGTCTGTGTAGTAAAGGTGATACATGTCTAATGAATAATATATAAGCAGATGTTCCAGTGACAATTTCATTTCTATACATTAGTAAGGAATCCTAATGCCTTCCCTCAGGAGAAGTGAGTTTACATTAAAGTACACTTCATTAAAATCGTGGCAGCATTTCTAGTATGACTTAAAGCACCTCATAGTTTTGTAGTGACTTATTAAAGTTGGAGAAACTAAACAATCCATTATAGTGTGCAGTTTGTTAAAAAAGGAAAATACTGCGAGATTATGTAAATCCTGCTCACAGATTTACACTTGATATTTTATTAGCATTTATTATATACACTGTGGAAGACAGACATTGTCAAAAGACACCCGTTATTTAATTGACTTTTTTTTCACTTTTCTGAAATCTTAGTTATGGTAGTAACTTATTGAATGTTCTTTTGCATTTAATTGACTAAATTCCCATATGATTTGGGGTACAAAGTTACAATAACATTTACCCTGTAAATTAATCCTGTTGATTCCCTGCTAGTCTTTCGCCTTTGCTACCTGCTGTGTCAAATGGGTCCTCTAATGTCTTTTGTTGTAAGGAGTACAGTTTGGTTGACTTATACGTGAACATACTGAGTGTGGTAATGGCATTCTTGGCACTTAAGTAGAAGCTGGTATTAGTATGTCTTTAGGCAGGAAGTAGGTGATGAATTGCTGACATTATAGATGCTAAGATGGTAGGTGGCCTACTATCTATGCTGTGCAGAGGAAGGAGCTCCAGTGGAACTGGACTTGGGACTTTGAGATTTAAAATTCTTCTCACTTTTGTCTTACAGCTGTTAGGCAGCTGAAGTGGACTAGTGTGTCTGGGCCTGGTGATACTCTTGTTGCATGCCCAGCAGCTCTATACAGTACTGAAAATTCTGACAAAGTCCTGTTGCTTGAGTTTGCCTTCTCCCATTTCAGAGAATGGGTTAGCATGTTCTACCTATCTGCTATTTTGTCAAAATTTTTCCCAAAAAAAGTTTATTAAGTACATAGTGAAAAATTATTTTTGGAACTAACCTCATATTAAATTGTCTCATGAGGGCATCTTATTAAGTGAAGTAACAGACCATATGAAAATATAGCATTTTGTCATTTGTTTTCAACACATGTGTTGATTATGGGTTCTCCTGCAAGGGGGATTTGTTTCTCTGCTATACTGTGGAGTTGTATTTTACAAAGAGGTTGGATTCTGAAGTCAGTACATAAAATGAAAATCACATGTAGGGAAAAATTATGCTTGAAAATCCCTTAGGAAGGGAGAAGCACATACCAATAAGTTCAGCTCAGCTTTAGGGTTGGAACAGATTGCTGTTTCTTCTGTTGAACACTAGATGAAGTAGCTTGCATTTAGGAGCCATGCTAAACAACAGCAAAAAACAAAGCCTTTATATATAAGAATCATATTAAACATAGCCTTATTCTCACACTAGGAAAGGCTTGTGGGAATTGAGACTACTGAGGAACTGCAGATGAGCTCCCCCCATCTAACATATTCTCTAGAATTTGTATTCTAGTAGAAGGAGGTAGGTAGGTGTGCTTGGATGGTCTGCACTGTTTAAATATATCTCATTTCCTCTCTTTTTCCTTTCCAAGCTGGATAGTTTAAATCACAAAAGTTAAATGATTTTTATGCTGCAGCTTAACAGATACAGTTTAAAGGTTTTTAAGTTACTCTTTATAAAATACATTTTATCTATAAGAATAACCCCAAACTTTATTTACTTTCCCCTTCAGTGAAGAAGAGAACAGTGAGAATCACTGTTTTTAATAATGTATTAGTATTCAGAATTTCAATAGAGGGGATTTAATATAGGGAGTTGGTTAGATGGGTATAAGAGCAAAAAGAAAACATTACAGTAATCAATTTAAGAGCTCAGAGAAGTTCCATTGGGCTGGTTGTGAACCTTTGAGGAGGTCAGTGTTGTTCAGCTGCTAAGGCTAGTTCTGAGAGTACCAAATAGAAACTGGAGTCTGGAACCAATTTCTGCTGCCAGGAACTGGAAGGAAGTCTCCTCAACCCCTTCCTGCTTTCCAGGCTCCATTTACTGTCTTCATTGGCAAAGCCTAACACAGAGCCCGCTAACAGACAGGAGAGCCAGTGAAATACACTTGCAAAGTCTCAGCCCCAGCACCATAGGGTAGTCTCTAGAGTGATGATTTTGGAGTTGAGAGACAATGAGTAACTAACCGGCACAAATAGTGTAGATTAAAATAAAGTAAATAAGGATGCTTGTCCTCACCATGCTTGCTGAAAAAAAAAGCATTTATTGATTATCTTCTGTGTGCCAAACACTAAGCTGGGAATTAGGGGTACAAAAATGAATTGGACAGGGTCTCTGTCCATGAGAAATTTACAGTCTAAGTAGGGATGACAAACTACTGTGCAGTGTGTTAAGTGCAATTAACAGATGAGTAATGTGCTCTGGGAACCCAAATGACACAGCAACCTATTTGCCTCTTCTCTGCCTAGATAACTTAATGACAACTATTTTAATTTTTTATCTTGATCAAATCCAACTTCATTCCCTCTGATTGCTGTGTTCAGCCCAACTCCTTTGGAAGCTATTTGTCTGAGATCCCTCAATGTTCTCTTGTAGTCCTGATCATTATTATAATAAGTATTTCTTTGTGCTTTATTCATCTAGATTATAAAGACCATCACTTTCTGTGCACTTTTAGCCTACCCTAGTCTGCACATATAGATGTTGCTCAAGAAATACTTGTTTTTGCAATAGATAATGGGGATTAAAATATTGATCATTGTTCTTCCTTTCAAGGTCATTAGGAAATAGTTTGGGTAGAGTGCTGTTTGATTTTACAGATGTGAGAATTAAAAGGTTAAAATAATGGGTTAATCTAAATGTGTAGTACCAATAGCTGATCTCGAAAAAGGAGTTTGGGTTTCTCATGCACTGTAGAGCCAAGCCAGCAATTTGGGCAGAGTCCTTTTGATGGCTGAATAAAATACTCTTTTAATTCTTTTATTATTTTATAGTCTAATGTTCTAAAGTCTTACAGTTATTTCTGGGCAAAAGAAAAGATAGAAGTCTGTATTTTTATCTACTAAAAATAAAAACATCTTGCAGTTTCTTTTTACATTGTTCTTTTTACTGTCCACTCTGTCTCTTTTTTCTATTCCCTGTATTGATTACCGCTACCTGTTAGCTCTTACAAAATATGCAAATCTGCTGTACTTCATTTTGACTTTTTAGAAGAGCGCTCCCCACCATGCACACACTATGTTGATTTAACTTAACCAATTGATTTTCACTTTTAAAAAGGCATTTTTTAAAATGCCTCCATGCCAGTAATTGCATCGAACCCTCACTGTTCACACTATTTACTATATGAAGTATAATTCAGTCTGGGGTGGCTGTCTTGGAAGCCAGCCAAATGTTTTATAGAAGGCTTACTGTATTACAGAAGGGGTACTGTTGTGTATAGATGGAGCTTCAGAAGTGAAGGCAGGAGACTTGGCCTCTAGGTCCGGATTCTTGGCTTTTCTCTCTGTTTTCTTTCTATTGAAAAAAAATAGCACCCTTGAAAAAAATAGGTTATTTGTAAAATCAGACATAAGAGGTAATGTAGGTAGAAAGGAGTTTTGTAAACAGTAAAGCACATTGTAATATAAGGGATGTATGTATGTGAAGAGACACAGAAATCAGTTAGTTACCTGTGGCATGGACCCTGGGGATTGTTCTGTGTCTGCTTTGAAATTTTTGACTTTCCATATTAAGAAGAAAGTTGTTAGGGTGAAGTGAAAATTGGTGTTATAGGAGTTGTGGATGCCCTATAACCCTGCTTTTCCCAAGTCTGGCTGATGATGTATTATTCCCTTCTCCTTAAATAATTGTCTTTGAAGGATGGCATGCCTCATTTCTTTTCACCAGCATTAAGTACTTTGCTTATATCATGAGACCCCAGTTTTACAGGTAGGAACAAGGTATCACTTTACGGACTGTTTAAATGACAAGGGCCTGAGGGAGCAGGGGAAACAGATGCTGTTATTATTTTGACTGAAACTACCTATTGTCTTATGTTACTTTACAGTATCAATTACAGAAAAATCTGTGCTTTAAAAAATACATTTAGCCACTAAAGTTTGTGCATTTTATTGTATGTACCTCAATAAAAAAACTAGCAACAGTGAAAAAATAAGAAATAAAAAAAAAATACATTTAAAAGACAAGTACCAAATGATTTCACTCAATTTGTGGAGTATAACAACAAAGCAAAACTGAAGGAACAAAACAGCGCCAGACTCACAGACTCCAAGAAGGGATCAGCGGTTCCCAAAGGCAAGGGGATCGGGGGTGGGAGGGAGGGAGAAGGGGATTAAGGGGCATTATGATTAGCACACACAATATTGGTAGGTCACGGGGAAGACAGTATAGCACAAAGACATAATGACTGTATAGCATCTTACTGTGCTGGTGGACAGTGATTGCAATGGGGTACGTGGGGGGAACTTGATAATATGGGCGAGTGTTGAAACCACAATGTTGGCTCATGTGAAACCTTCATAAGATTATATATCAATGATACCTTAATTTAAAAAAATACACTTAGCAAGATTAGCCATTTAGAAGTTTTAATAAATTTATCCTCTTATCCCTAATCTTAAAAGTTGTAATTGGCATATTTGTAAAGAAAACATGCCTCATTAAATTAGTGGGAAGATTCCTTTTTTATAGCTTTTTAGTTTTTATGAGGTACTGTTCTAAGAGCATTTCCCCATCTCCCTATGAAGTAATGGAAATATGTTGTTAAAGGCTTTCAAATATTGATTGTTGAGTATCAAATATTATAATAATCTTCAGTTGTCATTAATTTTTTAAAATTTATTCTATTTTGGATAATTCAAATAAGTAGAAAGAAAAAAGTCATTTATGCGCTCAATATTCAATTTTAATTATTCTTAAATTTTATGTATTTCCTTTGGAAATAAATATTAGCTTTTGATTTTCATTTTGTTTAAACTTAGTTTTAACTGTGTTCTATATAGAGACCTAAATTTATGGGTATTTTAAAATCTAATTCTAGATTTCACACACATTTTCTGTGCCATAACCAATTTGGTAACATTATTGATGATTGTATAGTATTTCAAGTGGATATACCATAGTGTATTTAATCATTTCCTTGTGCCTGGATCCTAAGGTTCTTTACAGCTTGGTGTTTATGTTTGTAGGGAGTTCTGACATTCATTGTGGCAGCTAGACTGAAGTAATTAACAAGCAGTACCGGTTGTCTCCATAAGTTTTATCTTTTCAAGAATGAATCTGTAATTGTCTTTGATGGCAGTAGCTTGTGCAGTACAGCTGAAAAAACTGAGAAGAAATTAGAGAAGATAGATAGCCTCTGGTTTCCCTGTTTAAGCTTTGGAATGCTTACTTAGACAGTGGGAAGCAAGTGTTGTAGACCTTCACTCCAGGGATCTTTTAAGGGTCCATGAATACTCTTAAGATTTTGGGTCTGTGTTCTCTTGTGTGATGTTTTATCCCCTGTGGTGAGAGTTCTATATTTCATTAGATTGTCAAGGCAGGGGCGGTATGGACTCAGAAAAGTTGAACATGCACTTGCAGGATTTTGTTAAAAAGTAGAGATAGGTGGAAAACTATAAAAAGTGCTTGAAAGCAGTATTTGTTATATCAACTTAATGTCAGTTTTTCTTTCTGTTTATTGTTCAGTAAGATTAGTTTTGCTGAGGAGAAAACGGATTTGCTACGTAAGTTTTTCTTTAGTATGGTATTATGGTTTTCCATTTTTCTAACATTATTTGAAGAACTCACATTGAGATTATCAAAGCTAATTGCTAGTAAGTAGTTTTAGAGTTTTAAAAAATAAATATACATGTTTAAATATGTATTTTTAAATTGCTGATAAAGAGCTCTGCCCTGATGGATATCACACACTCACCCACCCACCCACCCACACTATATATTGAAGCACTCGAAGTCATGTCGATTTCCAGTATATATTAGCTATGCCAAATTTTTGTTGATTTCATGAAACTAAAAAAGTGTGTCTTTACAATTAAGCTGTAGGACTTCTTTCTATCCTTAAAGTTTGTTTTCTTTTCCATTCTTCTAAGACCCTGGCCTTTGGAACTACAGAAGGTGCTTTTGCCAGTTTTGAACTTTTGATGCAAGTTGCAGAAACCAGGAGGTAAGCCAGAAGAGAAGGGCTAAATCATTGTACCTTTTAGAAGTTTCAAGACTCCAAAATGAGAACTGTCTCCTGAATCTGAGTCCGACTTGTCATTCCCCGAAATAGTCATTTTCTTTTTCCACATGAGAAAATGTATCCTATGTAGGAGACCAGAAATACATTTTTCACTCCTCTGTTCTTATCTGTTGTTGCTTTAAAACTGTTAAAATTTGTGCTTATTGAAATATGATGATAATGAGGGTTGAAAAATGGAGGGGAAACCCTCTCCACAAACTAACAACTCCTTATTACCTTGTAGAATATAACTTCTACACAGTTGTAACTATAGCACAATTGCAAATCAGTGGCCTCTCTCATCACTTTACAAGTAATATTAGTCATTGCATATGGTGTTAATAATTGTTATTTTTACTAATGGGAATTTTCTGATTAATGTATCTGTGCTGATAGTGTTAGTATTGTAGTAGTAGTGAGAATAGTATGTTTGGTGTGGTGGTTAGAGGCATGGCCTTTTTAGTAGACTGGGGTTTGAGTTTTGCTTTTGATACTTACTATGAGACCTTTAAGTAAATTGCTTGCTTATTTATTTAATTATTTATGATTTGGCTTGATTTCCTTTTTTATTAAATGGGGACAATAATAGTAGCCACTTCATAAGTTGCTAGGATTAAGCAGGATTAAGTAAACACTGTAAATGTTGCCTATTATTGTTAATAGCCTTATTTCCCAGGTCTGGGATTACTGGGTTAAAGAATAGGAATGTCCTTGTGTGCCTGGAGTTGAATTGCCTTCTGCTTTCTGAAAGGGTATTCCAGTCACTGTTAGGAGAATGTGAAGGAATCAGCCTTCATCTTTCTCTCTTTTCCTACTTTATCAAATTTTCTTTCCTGTGTTGCTACCTCACCACCAGTTTAATTTCCCAGGAATGTAGACCCTGTTGGTATATTTTCAGCAACACGAGGCCATGTTGCTGTAACCTCCCACATTGCTGCTTGCTAAAACTCGTTTTTTCATCAGTGCCTTGCTGATTTTGGCAGGAATCTGTACTCGATGGCCATTTCTCCTCCCAGGAAAGGTTAACAACCTTCGTGTACCACTTTTCAAAAGTTGTTAACTTCTATTCGGGATACGAAGCTTGGATTAAAGACTTGATAGCTACTAGATTTATCTTTTTAGCTTTGTCACTAATGATAAGCCTGTGTAAGTCTTTAAGCTTTCCCTTATGCCTTAGTTGTGTGTCACATCTTCCTCTCAAAGATAGAGATACTTACTGATCTCCCTATGCCATTAAAGCTGCAGATATTGGGGCCAAGCATGTGTGCTGATGGCATAGAGCAGCAGTCCACAGTCAATAGGAAGTTGGTCCCTGCTACCAGCTCAATATGCTGTCTTGTTGAGTTTCCTGCAATCTGGGTAGGGATGTGAAATGAAGTTGGTAGCCTCCCTTGCTCTACTTTGGAACTCAGAATTTTTGTCTCCTATGGAAATTATCAATGTCCCTTGTGTATCGTGGTCTTAGGGCAGTGGAAGAATTAAAAGTAGTCCCTATCTAAGAGTGTGGTTAGTTTGTGATAAAGAGGTCAGGTGCATTCAGGGCTGAGAGTCTCTAGTATGCCAAAGGCTGACGTCTAAACTACTAGTGAGTCAGTAGTTTGGCAGTAGATCATTAGATTCACATAATTGGATGAAACAGTAGACTGGAAACCCTTAGGCATGCAGAGGCTGAATCATCCTTAGAAGAGTTACAAAATACAGACTGGCAGATGAGAACCAGGAGGTAAAGTCCCAGTGTAAGGAACCTCTTGTCAGGACAGACAATAAGAATTTAAGAAATCAACAAAAATGGAAGGTTCTAACCAAATGAAGCAAAATACATACATACATACATGACACAACACAACAGAAAAAAACAAACCACCCAAATGTACAAGTCTCTCTAGCACAGAGGAAAATCTATACTAGCTCAGTAGTTTAAAAGGTATATGCAGACATGCCAGATGGACCTAGAGAAGTATAATATCAGCTGTTAAGGAAAAAGTTCAGAAAGCCTTGGCTGTGACTTGGAATGCTAGATGTGTGAACTTGATACACAGTATGTCTCTTTTGAACCTGTTTCGAAAAGAAAAGATTGGAAGAGACTACTGGTTGTGGTTGTTTGAGGTATTCAAGTCAAAGGAAGTTTCTGAAGATAGAATACCTTAGCTCAAGAGGACAGGGCTGTCTTTAGGCAGTGGGCTTATATATAAGGACATTTAAGTAAGCTTTCTATTACACAAAATATTGGAGTTAAGAGGGCTTTTGATGCTATTTAATAAAAGTTCTTAAATTTACAAATACGGAAACTGGATTCTCAGCCAAAGTGACTAGCGCTAGTTCACCCAAGAATTTAGAAGCAGAGCTTCTTTACCATTAGAGCATATTTGTAGAAAATTTGCAGCTTCTCGTATTCTGTAACCAGTATTCTTTTATCAAATTGTCTCCACCTAGTGGTGACAAATATTTTGCGAGACTGAGTACAAACATGGGAAAAAACTGCTAGGGGGAACTTTATTCGTCACTTTTGAGGAAGAGGCAGCCTGGTGACCGTTTTGTTACTGTTGCAGAGGGAAAAGAGGACACTGTGCCTAATATTTACTTTCATAGTCCAAAACCTAATTAAGAGATTTGTAAACTCTGTATACCTGAGTTAGGCAGCCCATTTATTGACAGTGTAAGAAATTAGTTTGTTAAACTTCCATTTGAGAGTTTTCATATACACACATGTATAAGCATAAATGTATATATTCACACGAATAAGTTGTTTTTTCTCTTTTCCTATTTTTGCCATGAGTTAAAGGTAACTTCATCAGTGGAGAGGAGATTAACTAAACAATAAATGATGTTGGGACAATTGCCAGTTACCTAGAGTGGGGCAAACCCCAACCTCTTAAATATATAAAACTAAACTCTGAAAGTATTAGAAGGAAGTGTGGGTTGATAGTGGATGTTTTTAGTTTTAGAGTGTGGTTTAACTTTCCAAGGAAACAATAGAAGAAAAGGTAAATATGTTAAAAATATATAAAAAATAAAATTTATGACCTAAAGTAGTCAAAGACAAAAGACAAAGCAAACTGGGGGAAAATAATTAACACTCATGACAGACAAAGGTCAATTTCCTTAACAGAAAAAGTTTTTATAAGTTAACTTAGGAAAAAAACTAGTAGAAATGGATATGAGTAAGTAATGGACAGACCAAAAAATGGCCAATAAGGCAGTGTAAAGATACTCAGCTTCAGTCATAATTGTAGCTTTGCAAATTAAAACAGCAATGAAATACAATTTTCCACCTATCAGATTGGGCAAGATTAAAAAAAAAGATGTTGTCAGACCTTAATGGCTGGAAGAGTAAATTGCTATAGCAGTTTGGCGGCATTCATCATAATTGAAAATGATTTGCCTGCCTTTTAATACAGTAATTTTGCTTTTTGCTATCCTAACAGGTTTGAAGCAGAATTTAATTGTGGTTTTGATTTGCATCTTCCTGATGATGAGTGCTGTTGAGCATTTTTTCATGTGCTTATTGGCCATCCTGTGTAGCTTCTATGGAGAAATATTTTTTATATTTTGTTTTTGTTGAGTTGTAGTACTTCATATATTCTAGAGATTAATCCTTTATTAGATACATGATTTGCAGCTATTTTCTCTCATTCTGTGGGTTGCCTTTTCACTCTCTTGACAGTGTCCTTTGATGTACAAAAGTTTTAATTAAAAAAAGTCTTATTTATCGATTTTCTTTCTTTCATTGCCTGTGCTTTTGGTGTCATAGCCAAAAAATTATTGCCAAATCCAATGTCATGAACAATTTCCCCTCTTTTCTTCTAAGAGTTTTCTAGTTTTGGCTCTTATATTTAGATCTTTGAACCATTTTAATTTTTACATATTAGGTCAGGGTCTAACTTCAGTCTTTTGCATGTGGATATCAGGCTTCCAAGAACCCTTTGTTACCCATTCATTGAATGGTTTTGGCACCCTTGTTGAAATAATTAACATATATGTGATGACTTATTTTGGGGCGTTTTATTCTATTTCATTGGTTGGTCTATGTCTGTCTTTATTCCAGTATCAGATTATTTTGATTATTGTAGTTTTGTAATAAGTTTTGAAATCAGGAAGTATGAGTCCTCCAACTTATTCATTTTCAAGATTATTTTGACTATTTGGGGTCCCTTGAGATGCTATATGAGTTTTAGAATGGATTTTCTGTTTCTGTGAAAAATATTTTTGGGAATTTGATAGGGATTTCATGACCTGTAATCTGTAGATCTGTAGATAGCTTTGGGTGATATTATCATTTTAACAGTATTAAGTCTTGTTATCCATGATTGTGGGATGGGATATCTTTCCATTTATTTATGTCTTTAATTTCTTTCAGTAGCATTTTATAATTTTCAGTGTACAAGTTGTTTGCATCCTTGGTTAAATGTATTTCTAAGTATTATTCTTCTCAATGCTTTTATAAATGGAATTATTTTCTTGATATCCTTTTCATTGTTAGTATATAGAAGTGCAACTGATTTTTGTGTGTTAATTATTTTTTCCCCTGCAACTTTGCTGAGTTCATTTATCCATTCCGTTTTTTGTGTCTGGACTCTACAGTTTTCTACATAAAAAAGCATGTCATCTGTAAGCAAATACTTATTCCTCCAATTTGAATGCCTTTTATTTTAATTATTTTTCTTGCCTAATCAGGCTAGGATGTTAAATAATATGTTGAATAGAGGTGGCAAAAATACTGTTTTCTGTTTTGCTATCTCACTTTTTTAGCATCATCTAAAACAGCCACAAGCTTGAGAGCCATGACTTTACTTTTTCCTCTTTCTCATTTCCTTTATCCCATATATTTTACCTCCTATTTTTCAGCTCTGCTCCTGGTTCATCCTTATTATTCAAAGCCCCATTTGCAGGCATTTCTTATTTGGATTATTGCACAAGCCCTAACTTGTATTCTTACCTCCCTCAGGTCAAAGTTTATCTGCTTGTGTCAAATGCCTGTCTGACCTTGTCATTCCAGTGTGGATTTATCCTGACACATCTGGTCCACAGTTTAATTCTTCAGTCTAACTTTGTGCTACTCCCTCTCTCCTTCTTTTCACTCATTTAATAGTGAACTACATGGAGTTTCCCAGACACACCGTGCTGAATTATGTCTTTATTTACATTACGTTCATCCATTGGACTGCTTTCCTTTCCTCAGTTCATAACCTTCAACGCTCCTTCCAAGGAGTCTCTTTCTCTAGGAAACCTTTTCTGATTTCTGCTCCATTTGACTGCCTATTGATGTTCTTGTGGCATTTTATTGCCTCTCTGCTCTTGCATCATTGTTCTGAAACATGTTCAGGGGCCCTTTAGCTCATAAACTTTTGGAGGGTCTCATGTCCTACGTAACTCTCAAATGTTTACTAAACTGTTGAACTCAACTGTGTTTCATTAGCTTATTGGCTTCTAAGATTTATAGGTAAAGGGACAGAAAGAAAACAAGGCTACTTCTGCTAGAACTGGTGCTGACTAATATTAGACCTTGATATGGTCTAATATGAGGCCTTGGGGAAAGGCTGAATTCGTCCATTAAGAAAGTTCCTCTGTGTGTGTGTGTGTGTGTGTGTGATGTAGTGGTGTTAGAGGAGTGACAAGTGATGAGAAGTGTGGTATGGTAGGATGACACAGATCACACTACATTGTCTGGAGCTCCATTTTAAATGGTGCTTTAAAAATTCTTAAAGCATTTATTTTCCCTGTAACAATACTTAATTATATAAAGACTAAAAAACATTAAGTCTGTTATCAGTACTCAGAAACTTAGGACTGGGTAATGATTTGGTGAATCAACCTTGAAAGTCTCTATTCTGTGTTCCACAATGTGGAAAGATACCTTCCAACTAGAAATTGATTGTATTACCTTTTTAAATACCTTTTTAAGTGAAGGTATTAGGTTACCAAAAGTAATTTAGATGAGTATTCCAGATGTTTAGTACAATGACAACTTTTTCAATAAAGAACTCTGTGTCTTTAGTAGCTTACACAAATTAGTGTCTGTTTTACAGTTGTAGTTTTAGTTTTAGATTAAACTGCTGCAAGTGGTTTTTATGGGGTGATACTTACTGCAGGCAGTGTTACAATGGCAGTTGGATTGTTTACTCAGAATTGATTACTGCTCCTTGGTTTGCCTAGTCTTCAGTAAATTTCTAAAATCCAATACCTGTATCCTGTAAGCAAGTGGTGTTTTTAATTATGAAACAAATTGTTTGCTTATTTGTATTTTGCATGATATAATGAAAGAGGAAAAAGAAAAATGCAAAAGATTAGGAGAGTTGATTTGATGTGACCTTTGTTTATTTTACATTCAGAGGGGACAATGACCATAGAATAAAAAGGTACATTTCTTACACAAAAATAAAAAAGAGGGAGAGTTTCTTAGTTTTGTTTAGTAGGGCTTTATGGAAACAAATCTGAAACATGAAAAAAATGTTTTATAGGAAAATTAGACAATCAAAGTAATTTAAAATGATTGCATTTTCTGATATATTTCAGTTTAAAACAAATTAAGGAAATATATCATATGCAGGCATACTACATTTAATTTTACTTTGCTTTATTGCACTTTGTAGATATATTTTGTGGTAGCCCTGCATCAAGCAGGTCTGTCAGCACTTTTCCAATAGCACCTGGTCACTTGTCTCTGTGTCACATTTTGGTAATTCTTGAAATATTGCAAACTTTTGAAATTATTGTATTTGTTATGGTAATATGTGATGAGTGATCTTTGATGTTACTATTGTAATTGTTTTGGGGTACCATGAGTCATGCCCATGTAAGATGGTGAAATTAAGCAACAAGTGTGTGTTCTGACTGCTTCACCAATCAGCTCTTCTCCAGCTCTTCTGTCTCACTCCCTTTCCTTAGGCCTCCCTGTTCCCTGAGACACAACAGTATTGAAATTAGGCCATTTAGTAACTTTACAATAGCTACTGAGTATTCAAGTGAAAAGAAGAGTCATACCTCACTTCAAATTAAAAGCTAGAAATGATTAAGCTTAGTGAGGAAGGCGTGTCAGAAAGCCTAGATAGGCTGAAAGCTAGGCTGTTGCAGTAGTTAGCCAAGTTGTGAATGCAAAGGAAAAGTTCTTGAAGGGAATTAAAAGTGCTACTCTAGTGGATCCATGAGTGATAAGAAAGCTAAACAGCCTTATTGGTAACAGAGAACGTTTTAGTGCCTGGATAAGAAGATCAAACCAGCCACAAAATTCCCTTAAACCAAAGCCTAAATCCAGAGCAAGGACCTGTCTCCATTCAATTCTGTGAAGGCTGAGAGAGGTGAGGAAGCTGCAGAAGATAAGTTTAAAGATAGCAGAGATTGGTTCATGAGGTTTAAGGAAAAAAGCTGTCTTCATGACATAAAAGTGCAAGGTGAAGCAGCAAGTGCTGATGTAGAAGCTATAGCAAGTTATCCAGAAGATGTTAGCTAAGATAATTAATGAAGGTGGCTATGTTAAACCATAGGTGGAGATGAAACAGCCTTCTGTTAGATGAAGATGGCATCCAGGAATTTTATAGGTAAAGAAGAGAAGTCAATACCTGGCTTCAAAGCTTCAAAGGACAGACTGACTCCTGCTAGGGGCTAATACAGCTGGTGACTTTAAATTGAAGTCAGTGCTCACTGAGCATTCTGGAAATCCTAGGGCCCTTGAGAATTACACTAAATCTACCCTGTCTATGCTCTAGAAATGGAACAACAAAGCCTGGATGACAGCACATCTGTTTACAACATGGTTTACTGCATATTTAAAGCCCAGTGTTGAGACCAACTGCTCAGAAAAAAAGATTCCTTTCACAATATTATTGCTCATTGATGCACCTGTCACCTAAGTGTTCTGATGGAGATGCACAACAATATTAATGCAGTTTTTATGCTAACACAATATCCATTCTGTAGTTCATCAAAAAGTTCATTTTGATTTGCAGGTCTTCTTAAGAAATACATCTCATAAGGCTATAGCTGCCATAGATAAGCGATTTCTCTGATGTATCTAGGGAGTCAGTTGAAAACATACAGGAAAGGATTCACCATTCTAGATGCCATTCAGAAAATTTGCGGTTGATGGGAAGAGGTCAAAATATCGACATTCACGGAAGATTGGTAGAAGATGATTACAGCCCTCATGGATGACTGAGAGAGGTTCAAGATGTCATTGGAGAAAGTAACTGTAGATGTGGGAAGAGCAAGAGAACTAGAATTATAAGTGGAGCCTGAAAGTTGGACTGAATTGTTCAGTCTCATGATAAAACTTGAATGGATGAGGAATTCCTTTTATGGATGAGCAAAGGAAGTGGTTTCTTGAGTTGGAATCTACTCCTGGTGAAAATGCTAGGAAGACTTAAAATGACAATGAAGGATTTGTAATACTACATCACCTTAGTTGATAAAGCAATGACAGGGTTTGAGAGGATTGGCTCCTGTTTTGAAAGAAGTTCTATTTTGAGTAAAATGGTATCAAACACCAAAATATATTAACTCATACGCCTCAACACCCAAAAAGCAAATAACCCTATTAAAAAATGGCCTGAGGATATGAACAGACAATTCTCCAAAGTAGAATTTCAGATGGCCAACAGGCACATGAGAAGATGTTCCACATCACTAATTATCAGGGAAATGCAAACTAAAACCACAGTGAGATACCACCTCATGTCAGTTAGGATGGCCAGCATAGAAAAGACTAGGAACAACAAATGCTGGCGAGGATGTGGAGAAAGGGGAACTATCCACACTGCTGGTGGGAATGTAAACTAGTTCAACCATTGTGAAAAGCAATATGGAGGTTCCTCAAAATGCTCAAAATAGAAATACCATTTGACCCAGGAATTCCACTTCTAGGAATTTACCCTAAGAATGCAGCACTCCAGTTTGAAAAAGACAGATGCACCCCTATGTTTATCACAGCACTATTTACAATAGCCAAGAAATGGAAGCAACCTAAGTGTCCATCGGTAGATGAATGGATAAAGGGGAGGTGGTACACATACACAATGTAGTATTATTCAGCTATAAGAAGAAAACAAATCCTACCATTCGCAACAACATGGCTGGAGCTAGAGGGCATTATGCTCAGTGAAATAAGCCAGGTGGAGAAAGACAAGTACCAAATGATTTCACTCATCTGTGGAGCGTAAGAACAAAGCAAAAACTGAAGGAACAAAACAGCAGCAGACTCACAGAACTCAAGAATGGACTAACAGTTTCCAAAGGGAAAGGCACTCGGGGCGGGAGTGGAAAGTGGGGGAGAAGGGTTGTAAGGGGCATTATGATTAGCACACATAATGTAGCGGGGGGGGGCACGGGGAAGGCAGTACAGCACAGAGAAGATGAGTAGTGATTCTATAGCATCTTACTACGCTGATGGACAGTGACTGTAATGGGGCATATGGTGGGGGCTTGATAATGGGGGAATCTAGTAACCACAGTGTTGCTCATGTAATTGTATATTAATGATACCAAAATAAAAAAAATGGTATCAAACAGCATTGTGTGCTACCGGGAAATATTTTGTGAAAGGAAGAGTCAAGTGATGTGACAGAATTTATTGTTGTTTGACTTTAAGAAATTGCCACAGCCACAGCAGCCTTTAGCAACCACCACTTTTACAGTGAAGCAGCCATCAACCATCAAGGCAGCATATTCCACCAGCAAAAAAATCACAACTTACTGAAAGCTCAGGTGATGGTTACCATTTATTAGCAATCAAGTGTTTTTTGATGAAGGTGTATACATTGTTTTTTTTAGACATAATGCTGTTGCACACTTAATATTGACTATAGTGTAAATATAACTTACATGTACTAAGAAACCAAAAAATTCATTTGACTCCCTTTATTGTGATACTCACTTTATTGTAGGCATCTGAAACAGAACCTACAATATCTCTGAGGTGTGTTTTAGGGATAAAGACCTAAGGAAGTGTTGGCTCTGAGGAGTTGGTTTGATAGTTACCCTTACCTTTAGCAATTGTGGAAGACTGAAAAATGGGTCCCTAAAATATATCCACATGTGTAGTCTGTAATACTTTACTTTGGGGGGTGGGCAGGTCTTCGTAAATGTCATTAAGTTGAAGCTCTTGATATTAGGATATTATCATGGATTATCTGGGTGGGCTATAAATGTTATTACATCTGCCCTTATATGAGAGGCAGAGGGAGATGATTATCTGCACAGAAGTAGGGGAGGCATTGTGACCACATAGGTAGAGATTGATGTGGCTGCAAGCCAAGGAATGCCAGCAGTTATACTCTAACCTGGGAGAGGCAAGGAAATCATAAAACATCCGGAGGAAATACCTTGATTTTGGCCCAGTGGTAATTGATTTAGGATTTTTGGCTCCCAGAAATAAGAGAAATTTCTGTTGTTTTAAATCACCAAATCTGTGGTTGTTACAGCAGTTGTAATAAACTAACACAGCAACAATTATTCTTCAAACTGTAAATGTGCATTTTTAAATAGCCCAATTTGCCTAAATAATTTCTCCTTTTGAGGGGTGTATAATTTATCTCTCTCTCATATTAGACTGTAGTTCTATTTCAAATCATTTAAAAACTAGACAGTTTTTATGATTAAAACAACGGATAAACATTTTTAGGCACAAAACTCTGTTTTTTTAACTCAAAATAAGTTATATTTAAAGCTCCCCCCTTTTTGGGGAAAATGTTTTATCCAGTCTGGAAGCTCCCTCATGGCTGCTTGTTTATAGCTACACTCTGGTAAGAGTACAATTTAGTTTCTTAAAATTTTACAATATAATGTCAGCCCTTTTGGATGACTTTTTCACCCATACTATAGAAAATGTACACTTTAAATCTTTTCATGAGAATTAGATTGAGTTCACTATGACCCAGCATGTACCAGGGTCTCCCTGAGCCTGGTTTATTGGTAGTCTACCTAAAAAAAGAAAAGAAAAGTAAAAGGCAGTTAATAGGTTCTCTGTACTTTAACCCTTTTCCTTATAATGATCAGACAGCAGAGTACCTGGCCTGTATTATCTTAATCCCCTTAAAGATTGTGTATATTTTTGGGGAGGGGTAATCCAAGAAACATCCATCTGATATCTCTGAATGTTTTGCAAAGCTGGTATTCAGGATGCCCTCTATGTCATCTAATGCCCCTTTTATAAAGAATGCACAAGTTTCTAATGGCATTTGAGACTGAAATGTCTGTACTCAGTGTTTCTGTTTTTCCCATAAGGTTCCAGAAACTACACTTAATATTCAGCCATGTACAAATTATTAGCAGTAGACAACTGACAAGTCTACCATTTCTGGTGATTTTTGTTTGTTATAGAAAAGACTTTAAATACAGTATGTACAGAGAAGACAAGTAATGACTCTATAGCATCTTACAACGCTGATGGACAGTGACTGTAATGGGGTATGTGGGGGGACTTGATAATAGGGGGAGTCTAGTAATCAAAATGTTCAAGTAGTTGTACATTAATGATATAAAAAATGCACTTGCATGCAGAAAAAAAATAAAAAAGAAAAGGCCTTAAATAAGTAGTATTGGATTATTAGCCTGTTGCTTCATTTTTTTTTTAACCACATGAGGCACAACTGAACATTCTTAAGTTCCTTTCTAAAATAATTTAATTTTTAATCTTTTTGAAAGATTGATGTAAAAATGTTCTTAAGTTAGGGAGTGGGTATGTAAGTTTTTTCCTAATCGTTTACATTTTGGGAGGCTTACAAAGAATGCTTATTTATTGACATAGTAAAGGAAATTATATCCTCTCAGTTCCATGGCTTATTATGTATGGAATATCTCATTCAGCTTTGCCAATGACCCTGAAAATGTTTGTCACTTTGCAGATAAAGGAAAAAAAATGAACCTTGAGAGACAGAGATTTGTTTGTGGATCCATACAGTAACTGCCAGCGTTAGAATGAAGACTCAAGCTGATCTAGTTCCAAAAATCACTTACTGTTCTTCCTAGTTACCTCATTTGTACCAAACCAAACCATAAGGACATCCCCTAAAATATGAAATGCTCTGCTTTTATTCTTGAGGAATTTGTGGTTTAGTGCATATGTTTTTCCTGCTAGAGGAGCTAGAGAATGGTCTTGGGAGCAGATGTGTGGCCTAGTCAGGGGATTTGAAGGTCTTTGGGGGTCGAGAGTTGAATGGGAACCTGTGTTAGTGTCTTCAAGATTTTTTCACATGAAACTTGCTCTTTGCCACATCTCAGCTCTAGAGACTTAACCATGTATTTTTTCAATGCTCCTCTCAACCAAGTTAAGGACTGTAGGTTTGGGGTGGATAACAATGCCTCTTCAGGGAGCCTCTACATTATTTTGTTTTCCAAAGCACTAGTAAATGGATATTTAAGTAGAAACAATGTTATGATTAGAGGTTAGGTCCCTAGACTAGTCTTCAAAAGATTAATACATAATGTAATTGAACTAGTATGCAACTAGACATTTTCCAGTATTTCAGACACATTACTTAGGTATAATGTTTTTAATGAAAAAACTTAGAATGGAAATTTTAGTTTCTAAGGTGAGGCATTAATGTACTTTTGTCCTGAAAAAATTTTTATGTGCATTTTCAAAAATTTGTTACAGCTTGAATTTCCAGGATAAGTTTTAGGAGCCAAATTCTGTATGTTAGAATGATATATTTTAGTAGGTATATGTATTCTTATTATCCTATGAGTAGACCCAAAATTTTGGGGGCACGGATGGATTAATTATTACGGAAATAACTGCATCTGCTCCTCCTTGCCCCAGTTCTTCCCCTCAGAGTAATGCAGTGAGAGCCTGATGTATGTTTGTAGGTGAGGAACCCAAAAATTATGACTCTAGGAGGTTTGTTTACATGTTGCCCACCTGTCCTCCTGGCAGAGGGAGAGAGACCTTTGCTCCCTTAGATGAATAAATTTTCCTTGGTTGTAGTAGGGGGAAGCCTAGGTTCCTAATCTTTGGATTGTAAATGAATGTTTTGTCCAGGGTCATGGGGGTGGGAGCAGACAAGTCGTAGAATTTACAACCCCAGGAATGTCTCCATAGTCTCATATCTTATAGTTTCATCCCCTCTGAGATACAAACACATACTTCTAGAGAGGTAAATCTCTCACTTACCTATTCACTTTTATTTCAGTTTTAAGACTTGTCCCTAGAAGGACAGATTGCTTTGTTCAGAAAACCCTAGCCATGAAGAAATAGTATTTTCTCTATACCTAGAAAATAAACCAACTGATAAATCTTCCTTTTATCATACCCTTTCCCATGTGAATTTGAAGTGACTTTTTTTAGTCACGAAAGTGTGAAATGTTAAGGTTGCCTAATTTGAGCTCGTTCCTTTATTCATCACCATTGTTGAATTCTTCAGCAAATATTTAGTGAATAACTACTGCCGAGCACAGTTCAAGGTACTGAGGATATCGTGATGAATAAGGTAGATAACTAGCCTGCTTTTAAGGAGCTTAGAGGCTATGAAAGTGCTATGGTGGGAAAAAAAGGGGGGAAGACATAAGAAAATGACAAAGTTAGAATTATGTTAGAATGCATGAAGAAGCTAGCTATGGGACAGTCTTAGGGGAAGAGAGCATTCTGTTCCAGGTAGAGGAATGGGCTAGTGAAAAGATTCTAATGAGAATGAGCTTGGCAAGATTGATAAGAGATGGGAAATATGGCTGAAACAAGTTGAACAGACTCAGAATGACAAATGCACATTTAAGTGTTTGGATTTCTTTTTTAATTGCTAAGATAGGATCATACACATTTTTTAAAAACTTAATGTGTGGTGTGTACATATGTTGAAGTCCATATCAGTGTATACAGCTATATAGTATTCTATACTAGGGATATATCCTAATTAACCATATTCCTATTGACAGACATATATAGGCTTTTACACATTTTTGCTATTATGAACAGTGCTGTGATGGGCCATTCTTATGGTAGATTTCCTTAAGAGAGTCATCATGAAGTGCTTTAAAAATTTTAACAGATACAGGCTGCTCTGAGAGGTGAGGATTCAGCCAGTATGGTACAGTGAGTTAATTTTTTGACTACGTCAAAGAGCAGAGACAGTTCTTTTGGTGTATTCTTTTTCATTGGTGTCTATTTTTCAGATACTGTCTTGATTCATAGGATTTATTTATTGAATTTTTTAAAAGGATAAGTAAGTGAATTATTTTACAGTTTAAGGTATCTGTTTTTCATCTTGTTTTTAGATCTTGTATAGGTTTATAAAAAATGCTTAATCCTTCTGGATTTTTTTTTCATTTAGGTATATCTGATTTAATTAAAAAGATTTTTTAAAATTTGTTAGCCCTCTGATTTAAAATATCCTAAATTATATAAATGCATGTATGTTTTTGAACCCCTTATTTTGTTTTATCAATCTATTTGTCTTCAGACCATAGTCTTACTTTTTTTTTTTGAGAGGGCGTCTCATATTTATTGATCAAATG
The DNA here is from genome assembly GCF_040802235.1 of Manis javanica. NCBI lineage: Eukaryota > Metazoa > Chordata > Mammalia > Pholidota > Manidae > Manis > Manis javanica. The sequence goes on from NC_133166.1 coordinate 92,693,836, forward strand.
GTTGTTAACAACAATAAAATTCTGTATAGGGGACTCCATGCACAGTCATTAATCAACCCCAAGCCTATTTCTCAACAGTCTTCAATCTTCTGAAGCATAATGAACAAGTTCTTACATGGTGAACAAGTTCTTACATAGTGAATAAGTTCTTACATGGTGAACAGTGCAAGGGCAGTCATATCACAGAAACTTTCGGTTTTGATCACGCATCATGAACTATAAACAATCAAGTCAGATATGATTATTCGTTTGATTTTTATACTTGATTTATATGTGAATCCCACATTTCTCCCTTATTATTATTATTATTATTTTTTAAATAAAATGCTGAAGTGGTAGGTCGATGCAAGATAAAGGTAGAAAACATAATTTAGTGCTGTAAGAGGGCAAATGTAGATAATCAGGTCTGTGCCTATACATAGTCTTACTTTTTATTAAGCTTTAATATTTGATAATAGTTTTTCAAAATATCCAGGTGTTCTTGTGCATTTTCCAGGTGATCCTTAGAATCAGTTTGTCTGTTGATATTTTGATTGGTAGCTTATTGTATTGGATTTATATGTTCATGTGCATGCTTATCTAATTCACCTATGTCCTTCAGTTAAGTTGTAGAGTTTTCTCTGTTTTTCATAAAATTTACTCTTAAATATTTTATGGCTTTAGTTGCTGTTGTGGATGGTTATAAATGCGTTCTTGAAAAATAATACATTTCTAAATGTTTTTTCCTGGTTTTATAGGCAATCTATGGCTTCTGTGGCATGCTGTTCTCCTTTCAAGCCACCATGTTACTGCTTTTTTTTTTTTTTTTAGTTCTAATAGTTTTTCATTTTTTTTCTTTTTTTTAGTTCTAATAGTTTCTCATTTGATTCATGAGGTAGTTAGCAGTTGATACTTTTGTCACTTCCTTTTCCAATGTTCCTCTCTCCTCTGGTGGAATTCTTTAGGACGTTAGCAGAATTGTAGGGCAGGCTGTTTTGCTCCTAACCTTTTAAATAGGAATCTTCTAAAGTTTTAACACTGGGTAGTTCCATCTATTTCCAACTTAGTAAGACCATTAACTAGTAGTAGTTTTATTTATTTATTCATGTTAAGTTGAATGTAACACTCTCCAGTAATCTCATTTTAAAATCTGTTTCATATCTATATGCATTTTCTTAACTTTTTGCCTTTTGATTTTGTCAGAAACTTAGCTATAGTATTGCCTGTATCAAGTAAGTGAAGTTTGCTTTAATGAACAAGTTCTTGTTTCTTAGCTGTTGTTTCTGTTTGATTTATACTTCTACAGTGATTTTTCCCTTTTACTTTCTTTAAGTTCATATTCTGATTTCTAATGCTTAGTTCATTTTTTTCAGTCTTTATGGTTTAATTATTTAAAAATTGAAGGTTATACATTTTTCTGAAAAAGATTTCTCTCATTACATATCTCATGTGTTTCAATAAAGTAGTATTTTAATTGTATCAATTTGTAAAGGACATAAAATTTCAATTTTGATTTCCTTTTTTAACCTATTCCACTCAACCACATTTGATTCTTCGGAAGGTCTCCATATGGTGTCTCTTTAACTCTGTAACCTCTCGTGTATTTTCCCCTTTACTTCCAGATCAACCTCTCTCCCTTCCTGCTTTTTTAAATTGCTCCTTTTCTTCTCTTGATTATCTAACCCAATGCCCTTTTTTGTAAAATAGCACTTAAAAATGTTATGGTATGTACTGTTTTGTTTACTGCTCTTATTCCTAGCGCCTTGTTCAGTGCATAGGTACCCTTAGATGATCAGCATTTGAATGAGTGTATGAATGGTATGTAATCTTGAAAAGATTGGGACAGGGAGAGAATGACCTACCCAGATACATAGACCTGTTTTCAGGCAGATCAATTTGTGTAAAAATACTTAAGGAAAATTGATTATCTGGAAATTAAAGTGTTTTAGAACTATCCAAGCTCTGAATAGCCCCCTGGAAAGCTATTACATATTTCCTGAGTACATGTCTCTATCTAATTTAAAGATCTCTAGTTAAATTATTGTAAGATCCTTATTAGTTAGCAGTAATTCTTTCCCTTGGTGTATCATTTAAGGTTCATTTTTTTTTTCTAAATGCCTTCCCTCACTTATTTAACTTACTGGAAAGTAGACTCATTATAAAGCAGTCTCATTTCTAACTGCAGCAGAAAGTAGTAAGATGTGTTACAGTACTTAATGTCAGTGGGGTAGACATGTAAGCAACTGTAATGCAGTAAAAACTCCATAGTGAAAGGGTATCTTGCTGCGACCCTCCTTACCCAGAATGACTCAGGAGACAGGGACCCCGCAAGAGATTTTATTATCTGAAAGAGAAAGTGGCTGCCCCAGAGGGAGGGAGGGAGAGAAAGACGGGGTGGGGTGGGGGAAGATGTGGGGGGGAGAGAGGGAGAGAGAAGGGGAGAGAGAGCCAGAGGAACAGAGACAGAGAGAGAGAGGGCAGCAGCATGGTGCAGAGCGTTGTGCTTTTTATTTTGGCAGATCCGCTCGGCTTCTTGCGTTGGGGGAGGGTCGGGATGTTTAGAGATAAGGTGGGGTAAGCCCAGGTAGGCTCCAGGCAAGCCCAGGCATGATTCTCAACGGCTTATGTGCTTGGGACCATGGGGCAAATGGAGGATGAATTACTATTTTCTTATACATAGCACAGGGCATACTTTGTACTTTGCACCGATTTTTTTCTACTCAAACAAGTAGAACCTTTTTCCTCTGCCTTCTTTCAAGATTTTTTATTTTTGAATTCCTGTTCAAAATGATATGCTGTTCAAAATCAGTTTGAAAATGATATGCTGAGGTAGTTGTGCTTGTGTTTGTTTTGTTTTTTTCTGCTTGGTGTTCTCTAGAGCTTCCTGGATCTGTGGTTTGGTGTCTGACATTAATTTGGGGAAATCCTCAGTCATTGTTGCTTCAGATACTTCTTCTATTCCTTTCTCTCTTTCTTTCCTGCTGGTATTCCCATTACACATCTGTTAAATCTCTGTACTTACCCCACAGTACTTGCTCATTGTGTTTTGCTTTTTTCCATCTTTGTTCTTTTTGCTTTTTCAGTTTTTGAGGATTCTACTTATGTATTGTCTAGTACAGATATTCTTTCCTTAGCCATATCCAGACTACTAATAAGCCCTTCAAAGGCATTCTTTGTGTCTGTTAGTGTTTTTGATCTCTAGCATTTCTTTTTGGATCTTTCTTAGGATTTCCGTGTCTTTGCTTATATTGCACATCTGTTTGTTCACGCTGTCTGTTTTATTCATTAGAACCCTTAGCATATTCATCATAGTTGTTTAAAATCCCTGGTCTGGTAATTCCAGCATCCCTGCCATGGCTGGTTCTGATGCTTGCTCTGTCTATTCAAATTATGTTTTTTGCCTTTTGGTATGCCTTGTAATTTTTTCTAGATAGCCGACGTGATGTACTGGGTAAAAGGAACTGCTGTAAATACACCCTTAGTAATGTGGTGAGGTGTGGGGCAAGGGGAAAGGCTCTGTAGTCCTATAGTCAGGTCTCCGTCTTTTAGTTATTAGCCAGTGCCTCTGGACTGTGAACTCCACAAGTGGTTCTCAGTTTTTTTCCCAACTCCCTTAGGTGGGACAGGATGACTAGAATGGGCCGAATTGGGTATTTCCCCTCCCCAGGTCAGGTTAGGTTCTGGCTAATTACTTTTTCTGGAGGACAGGCCTTGTAAGAATAGAGCGCTCTGGCATATTTAAAAATGATTCCTTTTCCCCTCCCTCTCCTGGAAGCAGGAGAGAATTTTTTTCTGATATTTATTATGGGAATCTGGTCAAGTTTCAGGAGGTAAATTTTACAATATTATGGGGACTCCTTATGACTGGGTCCTCTTGGGAGTTTTTTTACTCTCAGACCTGTCGGTACTCCTCCAGCAGTTTTTCAATTACAGTTCAGATTTCCCTACTTGTCACTTGGTTCTTACTGTAGTTTTCGCTCCTAAGTCTGCTGTGGTGAATTGAGCTTCCCTGTATTTTGTCTCTGCACCTTGAGGGCAGTGGCGTGCCTTGTGTCCTCCTTGTGGGTGGATCCAAGAAGAGTTGATTTGCAGACTGGTCAGCTTTGTAGTTGTCCAGATGGAGTGGCGACTTACATGTGGAACCAGAAACCAGACGTCTAACCTTTTTCTTGTTTAAAGAAAATATACTTCCTAAATCTTTTTGGGTATAATACATAGAAAGTTTTCATCTCTTTTGCCTCCTCTGCTCTTTGCTATGTGGGTAACCACCTCTTGGAGGCACTGCATTGAAAAAGTTTTTGTGATCACCCTTGGCCTCTGTAAAAAGAACTGTGTGATCTTCTGTAAATGTAAAGATGTGGAGAGTCAGCATGAATGCCAGGTATTTCTAGTCCCTAAAGGAGCATTTTGAATATCCTATTGCTATATCCCCTTTGGTTATTGAAGCTGCAAGCTTTCAAAGTCTGCTTATGTCTAGATCTTTTCTGGGACTTATTTTCTGTTTCTGTCACTACTACTGAAGTTACCTTATCTTGTCCAAACTAATACTAACTTTTCATTAATACATTCTCTCCACACCTGAGCAAATGTTTCTTTGTGCAAGAAACATTTGTTTTTGGTGGGGACTTGGGGGGCGGCACAGGTATCTCTTTTATTCAAAAGTATAACTGAGGTGTTAATAACTGGGGATTCGGCCCCAGATGGACCTAGATTTCCTTATGTTGTGATGCAGGGGTCTTCAGGCAGTGGTCTACTGGAAGCACATTGCTGTTGCTGGAAAGAATCCTTAAGATTACTTAGACAATTCATGTCCCATCTTGACTGACTTCAGATCTACTTAACAGCATTTCAAGTTATAATTATTACCTAAGCTGTCCATTCTTGTTCCTTTCCTCTTCCTTTGCTCTATCTATATGTTAGTAAAAACCATACAGAGATGACTCCCAAGTACTATTCATCAAAATCATAGTTCATTCCCATCTGAAGAACAGAAGGTAAACGTATTTCACATTTTTTGTCTTGGGCAAGGGGGAGCTACAGGCAGAAATACAACTTCTCAGAAAAAACTGGAGAGGTTGTATATGATTTTGGGGAAAGGTAGAATTTAGGTTAAATTTAAATAAAACTGTATTGACCTAAAGCAAAAAGGGACTAGTTCTCAAGAGATTATCTGATAGCAGCTGTCAAAAGTGGAAATTTGAGCTCCCTATGTACACATGGATTGTGTCCTTTAGGCAGTCTCTTCTGTATATATGGATTGTGTCTTGACACAAAAAATGGAATTTTTCTTTATCTGATCATCTTTTGGCCCTCCTTGGCCAGGCCACAGGAGAGGCTACTAAATTATTGTTCAGATTTACACTGCTAACATGTTCTTAAAAATTGAGAGAGTGGTTTTGGCTGTCAACAAGGTTGTGTCCCTTTTTTGATCTCAGGATTACCTGCTGTATCAGTAGCATTTAAGACTCTAGATATAAAGGAACATGTGATTGTAATACAGATATAAACAGAGAGACTGGAAAACTTTCAAAGCCATGGAGGTCCGAAGTTTTTCCAAATGTTATCAGGAAGTTCTGGAACTACAACTAACTTGTGAATTGCTTCCTGAGTCTTGTTTGCCACAGGAATACAAATGCCCAAATCAGATATAATTTGGTTATGTGCGGAACTGGTATCTCTAGAAACAAGACTTCAGCAGAATATTTTATTTGACATTTCCTATTATTTGCTGGAGGAACTTTCTGGAGACAGAAGAAAGGAGTGTCCTGTTTATAGTTGGCCCCGGGGTAGCAGTCATAAGTTGTGGACACAGAGTTAGGATTTGGAATTCTTAGAAATTCCGTCTGAGTAGTTTTAGTTCTTTGAGAAATTCACTGTGTTATAGTAGGGTTTATGGTGGAAATAATGGCATGGGTAGTTACTAGGAAGCTGACCATTTATTGTAGGTAGGTCATCTTAAATTCAGTGACAGGAAATGAGATTACGTAGTAATCTTAAGAGCAGCATTATTGGGAAGGTTTGGGGCCATTGTTCTCTTCGTACGTACATATATATACACACACACATGTGAGCATGCACCTTTTATTTGCTAATATAGAACAATGCCTCTTCCAGTTATTTTTCTGATCGCTCGCTGAATCTGCCAGTATCTCTGTGAATAGGTCCTTCATACTTAGAGGCTGAAGGACCTCTTGATTTTGTTTTTGATGTTTATCTGAAGGTTCTATGTTTGTTTTAGTTTGTAGTTTGTCAGTTTTCTAAAGCTCTTCTATTATGTTCAGCTCCATGTTGAAGATAATCCAAATTTGCAGTTTTCCATTCCTTTTTTTTTTTTTAAGTCTCTGTTTTAGGTCTTAGCCTATTAATGAGAAGAAAAGGTAGTTTTGTATTATCTCTTGGGTCTGTCCCATAACACGCATTGAACTCCTTGAAGCCAGTTTCTCATGTTTCCTCTTTATTGTTCCATCCTTTGTGTACAGCCTTATTTTTCTTGCTCTCTCTAGTCCCTGATGAATGTTTAGCAAGTTATAAAAAAATCATTTTCCAGTCATTTGTCAGCTTTGAACCACTTTTATCCATCTGAGGGACTACAAATAAATGGATTAATTAATATAAGCCTGGACACCCAGTGTCTAAGAGCGTGTGAAATCCAGTAACAGCTCTTAGTCTGTCTGCCTTACAGTTTGAGAAAGTCTTCCATTAGGACTGTTAGTTCAGCCCTAAACTGGGCCTTCATTTAGTTTTCTTTGGCTTTACCATCATTGTAGTAATTTTAGCGGGTTTTGGATAATTTGGCTGTTTTCTAGGGAAGACCTTGAGAAAAAGATAGTTTATTTAGGATTTTAGGAGAAGAACTAGAGGGGAACAGAGGGAATATATGTCAGGTGATGATGCTAAAACATGATCTTGCTGGATGCATAAGGAGGGTAGGTTTCAGATAATTTGAGTGGTTTCTATTCTTTGGCTTTTGCTAGAGAATCTTAGAAGGGTTGCTATTTTGCGGTTAGAGTTTTGTTTTGAGGCCTTGGTATACTAGTCAAAAAGTCTGGCCCTTGTATACTTGGTACTTTTTCTCCTTTCTTTTTTAGAACTTATCTTAGATATATTCTCTTAGCTATGTCCACAAATCCCAATAATAGTTTAGGGAGTCAAAAATTATCTTTGGCAAAACTGTGCCATCAAGCTTAGTAAGCACAGTAATTATTAAGGGTTATTGTAAGAGTGTGTATAAGGGGCAGGAGTTCTGCCAGGAGAAGTTTGCAGCTTAAATACAGAGAAACCCACTTTGATACACAATAGAGAAGGGGTCACTACAGTAGGATTTAGTGGTACTTATAAAATGATGGTTAGGGCCTATGATTTAGTGTCTGTTACCTTTAGCCCCAGAACGCATAAATGAAGGACAAAGGCCTCCTACTTAAAATAAAGTGCTCTCTCTCAGAGTCTCTTCATGAAGGTTTCTAAAGAGACTCACAACAAAGTTTGTTGCTTCAGAAAGAAGAGTCCGGTCTAACGGGACTCTTGTATCCATTAGCCTCTAAAAGTCGACTAGATAACAATGTGTATGTAGTCTGTGCCATCTTTAAATCCTCATGAAGACTGAATGAAAAGACACCATTTCACCAGGAAGTTCCTACCACAAATGTTTTTCCATTTATGATTCTCAGAGAATGGAATCAAAGCACTCAGAGATGGTAAAAGAGCCAAAGGCTACTAATCCTAGGATTAACAGGTAAACTGTGGTCAGATTAGTGGCCATAGCTCTGTGAAAAATTATTCAGGTTTCAGATTAATTGGAGACACTGATAAGGGATCATAATGAAGCTGAAAGGCAATTGTATTTAAAGTATAAGAGGCTCAAGGAATGTTTGCTTGTTTGGTAATCCACTACTTCTAATGACCAGAATGAGTGAGTCCTCAAGGCAGTGGACATTGTCAAAATTGTGAACAAAAATCACCACTCATTCAAATCTGAAAAGTTTGAACATATTTATTTCAAAAATCTCCTTGAACAAGGGAGAAACTTCATATGGAAACATAGTTTTTTTGTTAAGGAAAAGAGACAATGTATGTAGAATTTTACAGGGGGCTAAAATTTCAATGAAATGTGTTTATTTATCAAAGCAAAATTGAGCCAATTACTGATTGGGTGGTTCTTGATAGTTGGTCTGTTCAAATGGTGTCGCTGAAAGTGGGAAATTCAGTTGCCTGGATACATATAGATCATGTGCTTTATTGTGTATATGCCAGTGTAGAATATATGCCCTCCTGTGAATGTGCAGGTTGTGTCCTCAGGCAGGTGTGGTTTTTTTCTTTTTCACTCCCTGCTGGACCACTCTGCCTCAGTGTTCCATCAATAATATTGGAACTCAGTATGTGTAACAACTCTATTTCTCTTCTAACGCTCTGTCTCAGTAAAGGATGGTTGCTTTCTCAAAGATGTATTTGACCTTTCTTACACCAGTGTTGAATGTATCACTTAGTGGTCTAATTTTGTCTTTCTGTCCATGCTTAACTGCTTTTGTTCAGAGTTGATATCACCCAGGTTTTTGCAACAACTTCCTCATGGGTCTTACTGATAGCTGATATCTATTCTTCTGCCTTCTACCCTACTACTTGAATTTCTGTGAAACGACTTGATTTTGTTACTTTTCTTGTTCATTAAAACTTCCAGTAGCCTCCACACACAAGCATACCTGTTTTTCATGCCCATCTTCATACATGATGCTATCTACTCTGCCTTAAAATAGAACCCTCTTTCTTTCTTTTGTACCCTATCCCAATGTAGTAGTTTCTCATTTTTTAAGGCTTATTTCATCTCTGCTGAATTCCTTCCCTGAATCCTCAAATTTCCTGATTTTCTTTTGTAATTCCATACTGCTTTTTACATACTGCTGCTTAGAAATTATCTTGTCAGATAGTAGTTGAACTGTTTACATGCAGATCTTTCTTTTTAGGTTTTGTATTCTGAGGCAAGGACCTAGAGCAGTTCTGCTTGGCTAATAATAGATACCTACACTACACAGTTGAATAACTGGAGGCCCTTCTTTTTCCTGTGCTCTAGAAGAGTTAGTTCCTAAGACCATCTTACTCACATGTATATACTAGATTCCATCCCCCTACTCAAAGACAAGCAGAGGATTTAGCCTTACACTGTTCAGTTCATTCGTAGCAAAAGGTAAGGCAGAAATAGTGAGTCAGGGTAGTGAGGAGACCTTGAAATTATGTCATATGGCAAGCAGTGGGAGGATTAAGTGGCAAGCATTTAATCAAAATGGAAAAAAAATCAACTGGGGTATGATAAGTGTTCAGATATTTGAAAGACTGGAAAAATTATTAAACCTAATTAGAGTGCCTCCAAAGGGCAGTGGTAGGAACAGGAAGCAGTTTTGGCCTTAGTGTTACTAGGAAGAGCTTTCTGAACATTACAAGCTAATTTATTAGGGAATTTTTCATGAGGGGAACTATGAGTAGAGGCAGAATGACCTATGGTTTAAAGTGCTAAGAAGTAGATTTTGTATCTTTGGTAAAAGTTGGACTAGGTGGCCATGGTGGAGTCTGAAATTTTCCTGATTTAGTTCTGAGTTCCATGATCATGAATTTTGGGAACATATTTCTTGTTTTGGGTTAAGATAATTTTCTATACATTTAGTAGTAAGTACTTTCCATGTGCCAGCTGTTGAGGATTCAGAGATCAGTGATAGTCTCTTGCTATCAAGTAGCTTGTATTTATAAATGGAAAGATTCTTGAGCTTTACTTCTTTTTAATTTTTGAGAAGCCAGTGTTATTTCTATTTTTAGTACTCTCAGGATTCACAATTCCTAAAAATTAGTTTTGAGATTTACTTCCCTGTCAAATACTAAAATAGTTTTTTGATCCTTTGTATTCCTAGCAATGTCTCAGGCTGTGCAGACCAATGGAACTCAACCATTAAGCAAAACATGGGAACTCAGTTTATATGAATTACAAAGAACACCTCAGGTAAGTTAGATTAAGGTAACAGGGGAAATATGGGACATATGTAAACTGGGATTCATTTTTAGAAAATCAAATCTTGAAAGAACATAACTAATAATAAATTTATATACAAGCAGTCCTGACTTGTGTGTGTTTGGCTGACAATTCATTCATTCATTGAACAAATGATTTGAGTGTACACTCTGTACCAGGTCCTAATCTAGGTACTAAGCAAAGTGAATAAAACAGATGTAGCACCAGCCAATGGAGTTTAATAGACATTAAACAAGTAAATACCCGTAGAATTACACGGTTGAGAAGTTGTGTAAAAGGAAAGTCCCCACTGTTGTAATAAATAATAGCCTGGGAGAGCTAGGGAAAACTGTTTTGAGCTAATGATGGGAAGGACTGAGGAGGAGCCAGATTTGAAAGAGATAAACATGCTTAAAATTGAATTCATTTTAAAGTTGAGATGCCTATATGACAGGCAGGCAGAGATGCTAACTTTGGGGTCTGGACTAAATATAAAATTTAGGTGTTGTCAGTACATTTTAAACAATTAGAATGGATAAGATAACCCAGAGGGAGATGAGCAGAGGTCGTAGAGCTGCATCCAGAGGAGCTTCAACATTTAGAAATTAAGTAATGGAAAGGAACCATCAATGGAGACAGAGAAGGAACAGCCAGAGAAAAGTAAGGAAAAATGGGAGCTGGAGAGAGGGATCAAAACCTAAGAGGAAGGATGTTGTAGTAATCTTATTCAACATTACTGAGGGATAAATAAGATGATTACAAAAGTGTACCTTAGATTTGTCATCATACAGGTGGTGACCTTGACAAGAGTAGAGGTACTTGAGTAGATTGTGCTATGTTGAAGGGAGGGAAAAGTGAAAATATGTAGGTAGTTCGTGAGAGAAGTTTGGCTATGCAGAGGAGCAGAGAAATCGAATACAAACTAAAGGGGAACTTGAAATTGGGAAGTTTTAAATTTTGTTTGTAAGATGGGACATAGAGCTGCAGTGACACTCTACTGTCTTCGCCCCCCAACTCCAAAGTGCTTCAGTCACATTTAACTATTCAGCAACCTGTGGAGATACTAATCTAGGCTAATTTAGTGGAGAGGGAGAGATTGCAAAGTCAGAGAGTGAATATAATAATCAAGAGGGATATACTTGAGAAGGTAGAAGGAATACACCTTTGATATGAAGAGGCATGCTTTCTCCTTGTAGCAAGAAAGATGAAGATTTATCAAGGTTTCATAGAAAAAGAGAGCTTTCTTAATGAAATTTGAGGCAATCTGTTGAACATCCAGGTGGAGGAAAGCCTTCAGGTAGAAGACAAGGGGTAACATAGTGTAGTGAAAGGAAAAACGAGTTGTTAGAGAAACCAGTTGCTGAGTAGTGTCAAACACTTCTTTGAGGCTGGTGAAATTCTGGCAGTCGTGTGTGTTTCCCCATTTCTTTCCCCACAGTGCCACATACCCACACAGGAGAATGTGGATGTTGAGTTTATCCAGGGTTGGGATTTTGATAGGCAAGTTATAAAGAAGAAGAGGAGGGACAAACTTGATTACTAGCTAAGTCAGTCATATTTTCTGAATGATAGTTTCCTCATCTATAAAATGGAGGTTATAATTACTATATAAAAAGTTTGTGTATGTATTATGTTAGGTATAGTAGTCCTCTTTTATCTGTGGCTTTGCTTTCCACATTTTCAGTACCTATGGTCGATCATGGTCTGGCAGTCAACCATAGTCTGGAAACATGATCGTCCTTTGACTTCTGGTCAGAAGGTCAATAGTAACCTAACACTGCATCACAATGCCTATGTCATTCATCTCTTTACATCTCATCACGTAGGCATCTTATCTCACATCATCACAAAAGGAGGAGGAAGTTTGGGTACAGTATAAGAAGATACTTTGAGAGAAAGACCATATTCACATAGCTTTTATTATTACATATTGTTACAGTTGTTCTATTTTATTACTAGTTATTGTTAATCTCTTACTATGCCTGTTTTATAAATTAAACTTTATCATAGGTATGTATGGATAGCAAAAAACTTAATGTATATATAGGGTTCAGTACTATCCACTGTTTCAAGCATCCAGTGGGGGTCTTGGAACTTACCCTTTGTGGATAAGGGGAGACTACTGTAAAATAAAATACTTAGAAGTACATTATATAGAGAGGCTGAAACAGACACTCTATAATAGTGGTAGTTATTATAAATGTAAATATATTTTACTCGAGTCCTTTAGGGACAGTATCTATAGTTTCTATGTCTTTCTCTGTGAGATCATCAGTTTATGAACCTATAGAGGAAACACAATTATAATGGAGAGCTAGTGGAAGCAGGAAATGTCATTAACATATAGGAGGGAAGCCCCTCATTTCTTCCTTTTCTTTTTCTTCTTTCTTTTCCTCTTTTTTCCTTTACAGTAGCCACCAACTAGACCTTTTTCCACAATCCATAGGAGCCAGTGTTGGTGGCTTTAGAACTCAGTAGTCTTTATTCTCAAGGCCACCTTGTGGGAAAGGTGGGTAGTGGTGGTGAAGAAAGGAGAAGTCACTAATCTCTCTGCAGCTGGAGATGTGTCTTGGGATTCTATTGGAACGAGTGCATTTTCACACTGAAGCATTTTTTAGACATAATTAGAAATACTAATAATTGTTATACTTCAGATGTATTCTACTTTAAATCAGTTTGTAGGTTTGCCTGAGCACCTGACCACTTGGTATAATCGGTTTCTGTGGACCAAGACCTTTTCAGGTTTAAAAAAAATCCTGTTAAACTCTATTTAGATAATACTTGTATCACAATCTTAAAATCTCTTAATGGATGGCATGAAATTTATAATTTATTATCAAAATGGTATGCTTTTTAAAGATAAAGGAATTCTTAGAGTTCAGTTACCCCTAATTTCTCATTTTTTAGGTAAGGAAACAATGAAAATAATCATTTAGAGTCAAATCCAGTTAATATGCCAAGAACTGGAACCAAAGGCATCTGATTGCACAGTCAATGTTTTTTTTTTATTATACCAGGCTGATTTATCTTTCAAATACATTAATAGGTTATCTTCAGCATTAAAACAATAGCATTTCTATAATGCAGTGGTGGAGGAGGGAGGGGAATTGAGGGAGATTATTGCCAAAACAAGATTAGCTGTGAGTCGACAATGATGGTAGCTGGGTGATGGGTACATAAATGTTCATTTTTGTCATTTTCAATACTTCTGCATGTTGAACTTGTCTTTAATAAACAAATAGCATTAATTTTAGAGTGACTCTTCCATAGGAGGCAATAACAGATGGCTTGGAAATTGTGGTTTCACCTCGAAGTCTACACAGTGAATTAATGTGCCCAATTTGTTTGGACATGTTGAAGAACACCATGACTACTAAAGAGTGTTTACATCGTTTCTGTGCAGACTGCATTATCACAGCCCTCAGAAGTGGGTATGTTGAAATGAGTTACACTAGGTACCTAAGTTGTATCAGAACAGTGCTCTCTGGGTTTTGGGAAATACATTCTCTATAAGTGTTCATTTGAGAACTGGAAATTTTTTAAAGTCTAGGTTTTAATTGTTGGAGAATCTTTGTTTTGAAACAGTTGATTTTATACAATTTTAGAAGCTTTATAGGATGAATATTTTGAGGAAATTACAATGGATGAAACCATGGTTTTTTTATTTCTGAAGCACATAAAATAATCTTACGAATGCTATTTTAATTAGGAATTCATAGCATACAAATTAATATATATATTAGTGGGTAGTTTTTCCTTATATGGCTTGGATATCAGAAAGGAGCAATTTATATTTGAGAAGAATAGGTTTATATTTCTAAAACGGTTATATGTAACTGATCGATGGGAAGAATTCACATTTTTCTCTGTTGGCTAGTGATATAGAGTGAGGTTACCAGATTCATGCTTAACCACTAGTAAGATTTCCAAGGAAATTCAGGTTAATCAGTTTAAATTCCTTTGTTTTAGTAAAATATTAGAATGATAAAAATGATCCAGAAGCAGTGACTGTAATGGGGTATGTGGTGGGGACTTGATAATGGAGGGAAATCTAGTAACCACAATGTTGCTCATGTGATTGTATATTAGTGATACCAGAAAAAAAAAAAAAGATCCAGAATGTGGGTATTTGTCTTAAGCCCAAAGATACTGGTATCATTTACATCTTCCTTCCCCTCTTTTTATTTAGCAATAAAGAATGTCCTACATGTCGGAAAAAGTTAGTTTCTAAAAGATCACTAAGGCCAGACCCAAACTTTGATGCACTCATCAGCAAAATTTATCCAAGTCGTGATGAATATGAAGCTCATCAAGAGAGAGTATTAGCCAGGATCAACAAGCACAATAATCAGCAAGCACTCAGTCACAGCATTGAGGAAGGACTGAAGATACAGGCCATGAACAGGTGTGTGGGAAAACAGGCCAGAGAGAGTGGCCATTTTTCTGAATACTTTGTAAAATACTGAATTTACTGAACAGCCTCCATTTTGAAAAAGGTAACGTGAAATAACAAATGGTAGTTTTGCATGGTTATCTTTTTATGCAGGTATAATATATGCCTCCAGGCGTAGTAGGGTGTTCGATTTTAAACACTACAGTCTTTAAACACCCTTCTTAGTACATACTTCTCCCTCCACTTACTATTCTATATCTCCTCTTCCCTTTATAGCAGAGATCCTTGGAAGAGTTGTCTATGCTTACTTTATCCGGTTCTCCCGTTCCATTTTGAACTCCCTCTAGTCAGGTTTTCATCCTCACCCTTAACTCCCAAATCACGCTATTGGAGTTACCAGTGACCTCCACATTGTGAGATCTAATTGCTGATTCTCAGAGCCCATCTTACGTAGCAGCATTTGAGAAGGGTTTTCTTTGAAAGGTTTCTTTACCTGGCTTTCAGGAGACCCTATTGTCTTGGTTCCCTTTGTATGTCATTCGCTCAAACTTGACATGTCCCATACTGAACTTTTTATTCTTATCCCTACTTCTCTTCATTGTTGTTCACTTCAGTTGATGGCAAGTCCATAATACCACTTGCTTTAACAAAAAATTTTAGAGTCACCCTTAACATCTCCAATTTTTCTCACATTCTGTATTCCAATCTGTGAATAAATATATTTTTAGCTTTCTTCATAATACATTCAGATTGCTCTAGGCCACCACTATCTTTCATTTGAAGTATTGAAATAATCTCCTAATTGGCCTTTGTACTTTCCATGTTTACCCCGACATGGTCTATTCTCAGCACAGCAGCCAGAGTGATTCTGTTAAAATAAAAGTCACATCTGGGTTCTCCTTTACTCTAGAGCCTCTAATTTCGCATTCAGATTAAAAGACCCTAATGATGGCTTCCAAGAACCTACATAATGTGGGTACTTTGTTACTCCCATTCTCTCTTCCTTTCTGACATCTCCTAATATATTCAGACCTCAAGGAGATGGCAAAATAGGAGATGGCATTCTAATCTAGTAATTCTCACCTTGGCTAAAACATCAGAATTACTTGCAAAGCCTTTAAATTCCAGGGCCTTAGGTATCATCCCTGACAAAGTCAATTCGAATCTTTGATTGGAATTCAGGCATTGTTTTTCTTAAAGTTCCAGAAGTGGTTCCTAAGTGCAACCTTAAACCATTGGCTTGAAGTATTCCGTCCTCACTGTGTTAAACTGAACTACCACTAAACAAAGGAAAATAAAGTGTTAAATATTGAATGTATTTATTTTAAAGGAGTTAAACATTTCTAAGAGTTGGAGAGACTTTAATGGTTGTTCAGTTTAATCTTTTACCAGGAGAAGAATCCCCTTTGCAAAATCCTTTATTGATAGTCCTTTGGGTTGACATTTCTAAGTGGTAGGGAATATGTGATAGGAGAGGAGCTCCTTTCATTTGACAACTTTATTATAGCTTCCTTTCTATTTTTCAACATCATCAAGCATGCTTCTGCTTCAGGGCCTTTGTACTTCATGTTCTTTTAGGAACCCTCATTATCCAGATAACCCATATGGCACACATTCTCTCTCATGTGTCTGCCATGTTTCTGTCTTTCGCCTTGGAACTCCATGCTTTCTTTCCCTCCATGCTGCATTTTTTCACCACAGCACCTACTATTCTCTGACATGTTTTTGTTATCCACTCTGCTAGGATAATATAATTCCTATGAGGGTAGAGATTGTGTCAGTATAATTGATTCCTGTCACACCAGTACATAGAACTGTGTCTGGCTTAAGGTAGCTGCTCAGTAAATATTTTTGAATGCATGAATATTTTTTTAAAGTTCTTTCTTTATATTGAATTAAAATTAGTCTCTTGTATGTGGCAGTCTTGGCATGTCTTTGTCAGAATACTTATGTTGGATTCTACACTCCATATTCTGATTTTACTAGGTCTTCAAATAATAAAGGCTAAATATTCACATTCCTTATTTCTTTTATTGTTCCTCATACAACACTCAAGTCTCTTGGTGTAATTCGTGAAATGCTACTTCTAGAATCGTATGTAGTATTATAAATATGATTTGATAAATGGAAGATATAATAGTTATTGGTTTCCATTATCCAAACATTCTGTGATTGCTGCCTGAAATGAATCAATCTAGCTGTGTCATCTCACACCTTTTTTAGAAAGAAGTATGGGATAAAAATAAATGCATTCAGACAGTAACCCTGTTACATTAGAACAACTTTTCTTTTGCTTTATTTGTGGATTTTAGGAAATACTTAAGTATAGTCCTTATATTTTCACTGCTGAGGTTTTTTCATTTCATTAATTTGGCCAGTTCGTTTCTTTTTTTTTTCTTCTTTAAGTTGTGGTAAAAAAGTTGTATAACGCAGAACTTAACCATCTTAACCATTTTTAAGTAACAGTTCAATATTCTGAGTGTAGCCACATTGTTGTATGGCTGGTTTCCAGAACTCTTTTCATCTCCTGATGCTGACATTCTGATAGTTCTTCATTTCCTCCCCCTTTCCTCACTTCTGGTAGCTACCATTCTACTTTCTGATTACTTTAAATATCTTGTGTAGGGGGAATCATACAGGGTTTGTCTTTGTGACTGGCTTGTTCACTTAGTAGGTCTTCAGAGTTCATTTGTGTTGCAGCATATGCAGGATTTCCTTCCTTTTTAAGACTGAATAATTATACATTGTCTGTGTTCATGTCGTTTTGAATCAGTTTTACTATTTAACATATTATTCATCCCCTCTTCAGTTTGAAATGAGATACAGATTTCATGAGTTTTTTTTTTAAAGCAAACTAGTTCCTGAGCATCTTTCTTAAGTAGTGGGCTATTATTTCCTTGTCCTGGCAGTAAACACGTAATGATGGTATTGTTCATGAAAGTGCAAGTCATTCTTTCATGTTTCTTTTTCATCTGTATCTCTCCTTTTTCCTTGAATATATAGGTAGAGAGAGAGGCAATGTGGTAGAAAGAATGCGTATCACATCCTAGTTCTGGTGCTTCCTAGCTTATAACGTGGGGCCTTGAACCCCAGTTTCTTTGGTCTTCTCAACTATAAAAGAATGATAATGTCAGTTGCCTTGACAGTTGTTTTGATGAGTAAATAAAATATATACACAATTCACGTTGCCTAGTTACTGGTATTTGAGCTTGTTAGAGAGCTGCTTCTATATCTGTGCGTGTATTTAGATACCATATCATTTTCCTTATTAAAATAATTTTGCATTGCATTAGCAGACTTTTGGTGAAGTTGGTATGGAGGAGTGCTTGTACTGCTCCTCTTAAATCTTGTTTCTTTAAGAAATTCTAATTAAAGAGGCATAAATATCTTCCCTTAGAACTTTCAAGTTTTCCTATCTGAATCATGCCTTTGTTTAGATTTAAAATCCTATTACTAGAAAAACTGTCAAAATATAAGGGTTTGCCAATAATTCCTACAGTTAATAAAGAAAATTATTAAGTGAATATAAACATTTGCTAAGTCATACAGATATTTGCCTGTGTGTGAGTGAGTTACCTAGACCTTTCAGGGATGTATGGGAAATAAATATTGTTACCTATTTTGGAGAAAATTCAGTTATCAAGATTTTTTTAGAATTCTGAAGTTCAGTAAACATGTTTCAAAACTGATGAATTGAAAAGGCCTAAATGTAAACTTTATACAACCCCCCTTTTTTTTCTTAACTTAGATTACAGCGAGGCAAGAAACAACAGATTGAAAATGGTAGTGGAGCAGAAGACAATGGTGACAGTTCTCACTGCAGTAATGCATCCACACATAGCAATCAGGAAGCAGGACCGAGTAACAAACGGACCAAAACATCTGATGATTCTGGGCTTGACCTTGATAATAACAATGCAACAGTGGCAATTGATCCAGTAATGGATGGTGCCAGTGAAATTGAGTTAGTCTTCAGGCCTCATCCCACACTTATGGAAAAGGATGACAGTGCACAGACAAGGTAAGTGTGTGGGTTAGTTTCAGATTATCTGAGTTGAGAATGTTTAATATGAGGTTAAAGGGCAATTTTGCATAAGAAGCAAGGACAATATTTGTCATCTCCATGAATTGCTGGGATTCATTGGGGTACTCCGGTTGCCTAAATTGTTGTTTTCTTCCTTCCTCATGTATTTCTCACCCACAGTTACATATCTGAAAGGAATGATCCTCCTTGGTAGAGTAGGAAAAAGGATGATTTAAAGTTCTTAACAAGGATACTAGACTATAAAATTCATGCTGGCAAGGATTTCTACTTTACTACTCTTATCTCCAGCATACTGTCTGCCATTGAGTACATATAAGCATCAAATATTTGTCCATGAATAGTATATGATGCTTTAAAAAAAAATCCCAAGATTAGCACTTCTATGCTCAGAAAACAGATTCTTAGACAATAATAAATTTGCTCATATTCTTACTATTCCTCTTGATACAATAGGGAGCAGACCTCTGATTACTGAGGTTAAGGGGTATATTCTTTTTTCCCCTTAGTACTATGTGTAAGTTCTGTTTGATTTTGTCATTATACATCATATTTTATGGGTGGCATGGTGGAAAGAGCTTTTGTCTGGCCTGGTATATAAATAGTGAATGTGTACTTTCCCCTCTTCTGTACCTTCCAATAAGAAATTTTTAGATAATGGGAATAAATTTCTGGTATTACTTTGTCAGTAACTGAGACATTTACATTTCATATAGTTTTTTAGATATGTATTCTATGATACTAACATTTTTATTAATCTGGAAATTAAATTTTTAATAATTCACTTCTCCAGATACATAAAGACTTCAGGTAATGCCACTGTTGATCATTTATCCAAGTATCTGGCTGTGAGATTAGCTTTAGAAGAACTTCGAAGCAAAGGCGAATCAAACCAGATGAACCTTGATACAGCCAGTGAGAAGCAGTATACCATTTACATAGCAACGGCCAGTGGGCAGTTCACTGTGAGTATTTAAAAGTATAGGCTGTTGAAACTGGGAGCGTTTTGACCATCTGAGAATGGCAAGTAGTGGGGTGGAGCCTGATAAAATGGTACAGGACTCTGAGACTAAAAGAAAGAGAAGATGCAGCAGGTAGTTAACTTTATATTTTGTTTGTTTGTTTATGAGTTGTTTATGTGACAAGTTTATCCCAAGATACATTTTTTGAAATGATGGACTTTTATATTTGTTCCATCTCATGATTACTGTGCCTTGAACAGTTTTTATAATTCTTTCTTTCTTTTTTTTGTTTTAGGTTTTAAATGGCTCTTTTTCTTTGGAATTGGTCAGTGAGAAATACTGGAAAGTGAACAAACCCATGGAACTGTATTATGCACCCACAAAGGAACACAAATGAGCTTTTACTAAAATCAGTTCTGAGAGTAAACTTTTTTATAGCCTATTTCTTTAATATTAAATATGTACTGTCATTACTTTTATGGACAGAATCTTGGATATGTTCAGTTTTCTTTCTGAGCCAGACTTGTTTACACTATTAGAATCTTTCCCCTTAATTTAAGATTTCCTTTTTGGAAGGGACTGCAGTTACTCAGTTCTTTTTCTTTCCTTTTAAATATATCTAAGTTGTATGTTTTCACAAAATATGGTTCCAATTTGGAGCACCCTTTTGACCCAGGAATTTTTCGTAGTTCTGTATTCATAAGGGAAGATTCAATTGGCCATCCTTTTCCCTTCTCTCAGAAGTTTTTTAGATCTACAGAATGTTGAAATTAAGTATTTTGACTTTTTTCCTGGAGTCTTGTATATTTATAGTTTTCTATATAAGCTGTAGTATCTTCATGAAGACCAAGGCTCAAATTTACTGTGCTTAAAAACAATTCTCATAGGATTATTATTTTCATGGTATTTTCTTCCATAAAATCTCATTTTTTAAAAAAGGTTCTCTATGAACTTAGTGTCCATTGTCATGCAATGTTATTTTTTCCATTTTTTTCCCTCTGATTTTGGAATTTCTGATCCTAGGAAAGAGAATCAAACAAAATCTCAAGTTATGTGAGAACTTGACTCATTTATAGATTTCACTGAAGAGAGAAAAATTAAATTGGTCTTATGTAGTCTTCAAGAGTATATTTAAAGAGGTCTTTTTTGTATTAGTTCTGCTGTCACTTAAGTTCCTTTATTATATGTGTTTGATGTTTTTTGCCTATTAAAATACCAGAGACATGGAGATATTTTGCACTTTAGCCTTGATAAAAGTACAAGATATGCTCAAAGCTTCCCTAATTCTTTTCTTATTGGTAGCCACATAAATTTCAAGAATGACATGGCACATAGAACTAACAGTGGGGGATGGGGGGAAGTTTGCCCTTTTTTGAAAAGTTTATTTAGCATTTTGGTTGCCATCTATCAGTTTATAAATTTGGAGCTCTGCTAATTACAAATTAATGGAGCTCAAGCCCTGCCTTGATATAGTGAAAGATAATTCTGCATAACAATGTCAGCCAGTAGGGTAAAGTCATTCTACTACTCTTCTTTTAGTTTTATATTGAGGGACAGTGTTGGACTTTTGGGGCCAGAAGGCTTTATGATGACAAGTCAGAAATAAGGTTGACTTGTGTGTTATTTTTCATCCCTGTCCTGATTCTAGGTATGTTTCCAAGTTTATATTATCACAGTATTTACAAAGAGCTTGCATTGAGAAATTAATCCTAAAGGGTTTTTTCTAGAGGGGAGTAGTACTCCCATACCATTGTTACTAAAACCTTGTCTAGTCATTGTAAATATTTATCTGTCATTTTTGACAGATTGGAGCCAGCTTGATGTTTTAAATCTTCAGCTCAGTATGATGAAAATTTAAAGGCTTATTCAATTTTTTACCATTTTACTGAAAATATTTAAAATCTGTTTTTACAGTTTTTTTTGTAATCTGTGCCATGAAATTTGAAGACCACCAAGAAAAAAGGGAGATTTTGTATTCAATTCCTTTTCTGGTGTAATGTTAAGTTGTATAGATTATTAATGCATGTCCACTGAATATAACCCTGGTTTTGTGATATAACTGCTTAGATTTTATTGGTGACATTAGCTTAGTGGTTGCATTAAATAACTAAATTCCTGTTGTGATTAATTGAAGTTTTGTCTTTAAGCAAAAAGTTACTTGTTAATATAAGCTTTGTGCTTAGAGAATGTATGCGTTTCCATCTGTCAGTATGGGAGGACGTAAACTCTCCATATCAGTGAGTTCATTGGATATGTAATCATTTGCAAAATACAGTTACAGGTATTTGATAGAGCATTGAGTGTAGTATTGTGTGTATGTGTGCATGTGTGTGTGTTTTTTGGTGGGTGGGTACTGTTCACCATCACTACCTACCAAATTTTTCATAAAGTGTTATCTAAGTAACTTCTATAACCACCATCTTAACTGAGGAACAAAAGGCTTACCAATGTGGTGGTAGCCTTTGGATATATTATCATTTTCAAATTTACTATGGTAAAATATACATAGCCAAATTTCCATTTTAGCCATTTTTAAGTGTATAATTCATTGACATTAAGTACATTCACAGTGTTCTTAACTGTCACCACTATCTATTTACAGGACTTTTTCATCATTCCAGCTAGAAACTCTGTGCCGATTAAACAGTAGCTCCCCCCCACACCACCTTCCCCCTGGCCCCTGATGACCTACCTATATTCTACTTTCTCTTCAAATTTGACCCTAAGTGGAATTCTATAATATTTGTCCTTTGTGTCTGTCTTATTTCACATAACATACTGTTTTCAAGGTTCATCAATGTTCTAGGATGTATCAGAATTTCATTCCTTTTTATATCTGAATAATACTCCATTATTGTACCACATTTAGTTTATGCATTCATGTGGTGATGAAGGACACTTGGATTGATGGACACATTTTACTGTTGTGAATAATGCTGCTGTGAACATTTTTATGCAAGTGTCTGAGTTTCTGCTTCAACTTCTTTAGAGTTTGTACCTAGGAATGAAGTTGCTGGATTCTATGGTAATTCTGTGTTTAATTTGTGAGGAATCTCTAATTGCTTTCCGCAGTGGCTGTACTATTTTACATTCCCACTAGCAGTATACAGGGACTTCAGTGTCTCCACATCCTCATCAACACTTGTTTTTATTTTATTTTGTTTTTGTTTTTAATAGTACCCTCATGAATATAAAGTTTTATTTCATTGTGGTTTTGATTTACATTTTCCTGATGGTTTGTGATGCTAAGCATATTTTCATGTGCTTGTTGGCCCTTTGTATATCTCTGTGGAGAAATAATTTATTCAAGTATTTTGCCCATTTTAATTGGGTTGTTATTGATCTGTAGGAATTCTTTATATAATATATTCTGGATATTGAACTGCTCTCAGATACATGATTTGCAAATATTGCCTCCAGTTTTTGTGGGTTGCTTTTCACTTCTTGATAGTGTCTGTCCTTTGTCGCACAAAAGGTTTTCATTTTGAAGAAATCAGTTTGCCTATTTTTTTTCTTTTGTTGCCTGTGCTTTTGATGTCTTATCCAAGAAGGCATTGCCAAATCTAATGTTATGGAGATGTTGCTCTATTTCCTAATAAGAATTTTACAGTTTTAGCTTTCATATTTAAGTCTGATCCATTTTGAATTTTGTATATGAAGAAAGAATTAAGCTTTGGTCATATGTATTTGGATATCCAGTTTTCCCAGCACCATTTGTTGAAAAGACTGCTGCTCTCTTTCCATTGAATTGTCTTGGCAGATTTATTTGAAAATTGATCATATATGTGAGGGTTTATTTCTGGGCTCTGTATTCCATTGGTCCATTTCATTCTTCTATACCATAACTCTTTTGATTGCTATAGCTTTATAATATGGTTTACATTATCATTTTAAATCCTCTGAACCCTCTGAGGAAGACAGTATTTATCTTGTACATTTGATAAAACTGAGACTCAGGATTCTGACTTACATACATACCTAAACATGAAATAATTGAAATGGCAGATGAGAAAAAGTGTCTTTTTCAAATTCCCATCACATTTCTACTTAGAAATGCTTGCTTTTCTAAATCTTAGAAACATAATTATAACAAAGGAATATTAGTGTACAACTGTTGTAACTACAAAAATGACTTTCTTGAAAAGTCTTCTGAATTAATGAGTAAGGGCCTCTGAAAATCTTCTCTTCCATAAAAGCAATGAGAACATGTAAAGTTGTCAAAATCAACTTTTTCAGACCTCTAAAAATTAACTAAAGGTTTCCAATGATCTAAAGAGCATTTATTCAATAAAAATGTAACTGTTAGTTTTGTAGCATTTTAAATTGCCCTATTCCCCTTTACCCAGTTCTAGAGTAGCCTTGAAAACGAGTAGCTTTGCAGCTGTGGTGGCTGTAAAGTCTAGCAGCCTAGTAGCCAGTGGAAGGTTCTTGAAGCTCCCCAAAAAGTCCACCCCAGAGAACTGTCAATATCTTGCCTATATGGTACCTCACTGTGAAGCTCTGTTCTCAGAACTTGTCTTTGATTTGACCTGACTTGACTCATTATGTGTAAGCAGTCCTGTCCTCATCTGTTTCTCAAAAATAGCTGTATTTAACATAGCAGCTTCTTGAGGTAGTGATAACAATTTGGGCTAACAAGGGACAAAAGGGAAAGCTGAGGAATGACATTGTGTCATGGGCTTTGAAAAGCTCCAGCATATGCCTGGGAATCTACAAGTCCACATGCATGTGTATGGCTATATGTATATCCAAGAAAAAAAATGAAGGCACTAATCTCACTGGTGGCAAAATTTGAGACTCTGCAAGCAGGAAGTGAATTCTAAAGCAGAGTTGTAAGCTGCATGTTGCATTGCTGAAGGTATATTCTTACACATTCACAGAACACTTCATCAAGGCTGGTAGAGTTACTGTTTCAAGGCATTTAAGGAAATATCTGTGCAGTCATTAGCTGTTCTCTAAGCCAACAAAGCTGAATATATTGGTTACACTCAGAAAAGAATGCAGACTATAGAATTAGTCCAGGAAGGTGGCTAAACAAACAGCAAACAACAAACCCTGAGAAGGTAGAGGGATTCTGTGGTCTAGATTTGCCACATTATGTATTTATATTTATATATTTCAACAAAAGTTTACAAGACATGCACAGAAACAGAAGTGTCTGTGAGGAAGCCCAGATATTGAACTTATTAAAGAATTTGTCAGCTTTTAAAGACATATTCAAAGAACTAAAAGAAACTGTGTCTCTAAAGTGAGAACAATTTTTTCACCCAATAAAGAATAACAAAGAAATGGAAACTGATACAAGAACCAAATAGAAATTCTGGATTGAAAAAATACAATTAAGGAAAAAATTCATTTGAGATGCTCAACAGCAGATGTGAATGCGACAAACTTGAATACAAGCCAATTGAGAGTATCCTGTCAAAATAGAAGAATGAAGAAAAAGCTGCAGAGACCTGTGGGATACCATCAAGTGTATAAACATGCATAATGGGAATCCCAGAAGAAGAGGAGATAATGGGCACAAAATGTGTTCGAAGAAATAATTGCTAGAAACTTCACACTTTGATGAAAAATATTATCTGCACATCTGAAAAGCTCAACAAATGCTAAATAAGGCAGAGAGACTCTTGAAAGCAGCAAGAGAGAAGTCATTACATAGAAGGGATCTTTATTAAGATTAACAGTTTGTTTCTTGTGAGAAGTCATGAAGTTCAGGAGGTAGGGAATGACAATGCTGAAAGAAAAAGAGACCACCAAATATTCTTTATGCAACAAAATTATTCCTTAGAAATGAAGTTAAGACATTCCCACATAAAAGCAAAATGAATTTGTCACTAGCAGACCAGCAGCCCGTACAAGAAATACTTAAAGGGAGTCCTTTAGGCAGAAGTGAAAGGACATTAGATAGTACTGTGAAGCCACACAAAGCACTGGTAAAGTTAACTACATAATTGAATATAAAAGTATAAATGTGTTTGTGTTACCTTGGTCTGCTATAACAAAATACTATAAACTGGGTGGCTTAAAAGACAAGTTCTCATAGTTCTGGAGGCTGAGAAGGCCAAGATTTAGGCCTGGGTAGATTTGGTTCCTGGTGAGGGCCCTCTTCCCGGCTGGTGGACAGCTGCCTTCTCATTGTTTCCTCCCATGGCAGAGAGAGCTCTGGTTTCTTAAAAGGACACTAATCCCATCATGGGTGCTTCACCCTTATGACCTCATGTAAACCTAATTACCTCCTAAAGCCCCAACTTTTAAATACTATCACATTAGGGGTTAGGGTTTCAACATAATGGATTTGGGGGGATATAAATATTAAGTCCATAACAGTATTCTTTCTGATTTAAAAGAAAACCACATAAAAGCCTTATGCATTATCATAAAGATGTAATTTGTATGGCAGTAGCATAAAGCATCAAGGAAGGAATGCAGCTATATTGGAGAAAAGGCTACATTGAAATTAAGTTGGTATTATTCTGAAGTAGATTATTATAAATAAAAATGTTAATCATCTCCCCTACCTAGCAGAACCACTAAGAAAAAAAGTGCAAAAGATATGGTAAAAGAAACAAGGAAATTAAAATGATATATAAGAAAGTAACATAAAAGGCAGCTGTAGTGGAGGTATAGGGAAATAAGACATAATACAGAGAAAACATAGTAAACTGGTAGGTGTGAATCTTGTTACCATTAATTACTTCAGATGTGAATGAACTAAACACTCCAATGAAAGGTAAATATTGACAGAATAGATTAAAAACAATGCAGCTATATACTGTTCATTAGAGATATAACTTTAATTTCAAAGAAACAAATTGGTTGAAAGTAAAAATACGGAAAAACATATACCAATAGTAACCAAAAGAGAACCAAAGTAGCTATAATGATGAAAGAGTCATCAAGGAAATTTAACAATATGAGCCTAAAATACATTACCAGATAAGGTAAAAATTAGCGTGATTAAAGGGAAAAATAGTAGATAATAGTAGTTGAAGATGTCAGTACCCCATTGTTAGAGTGGACAGTTAAAGTGGGCAGAAGATTAACAGGGAAATGGAAGACATGAACAATACTAAACCAAGTAGACCTAACAGGTGTATAAAATTTCACCCAAGAATAGCAGATTACATATTCTCAAGTGAACATGGAATATTCTCCAGGGTGGGTCATAAACTAAAGCTAGGTCATAAAACAAGTTTCAGTAAATTAAAAAGAATTAGTACAGTGTATGGGTTCTGGCTACAATGGAATGAAACTAGAAATAATAAAAGGAAATTTGGTTAATTCACAAATAAGTGGGAAGTAAACAGTACTAGAAAAAAAAGGTCAAAGCAAATACTTTGAAGTAAATGAAAATGAAGACCACATGATAGAATTTATGGGATAAAGGCTAAAGCAGTGCTTGGAAATATATAGCTATAGATATGTATGTCAACAGATCTCTGATTAATTTTCCACCTTACGATACTGTAAAAAGCAAACAGCATGCGTAAGGATTAAAGAATTGGAGCAGAAATAAGTGAAATAAATAACAGGAAAGCAATAGAGAAAATGAGCAAAGTACCACAGGCCGGGTGGCTTAAACAATAGACACTTATTTTCTCACAGTTCTGGAGACTGAAGTCCAAGATCAAAGTGTTGGCAGAGTTGTTTGCTCTGAGGCCTCTCTCTGGCTTGTACATACGTGGTCGCCTTCTTTTCTCTTCACTCGCTTTTCCCTCTGTGTGTTGTAGTCTCTTCTAAGGATATCAGTCACACAGGATTACGGCCCATCTCCAATGACCTTATTTAATCTGTATAATCCCTTTAAATATATCTTAACTCCAAATATGGTCACATTCTGAGGTACTCATGGTTAGGACTTCAGCATACAAATGTTGAGGCAACACAGTGGGGCCCGTAACAGTGGCTAGTACTTATTGTGATGGGTGTAGACACAACAGGCAATATTCCTAAGATAAAAGTGAAAGCTTACTACTAAATCATGCTAAATTAATCTGGCAAAAAATAAAAGATGCTTAAAGTCTTAGACTGAATTTTATTCATTTGGTGACCAGTAAAAAAAGTACGTTGAAAGTACTGCTCAGTGGGCAAGAAAGGTTGTTTTCTAAAAATGTACTTTCTCTGTTTAGTCAGTAGATTAAAATGTAAACTACCTGGTTTGAACCAAACTCCATTAAGATGGTACCAAAGGAATTTTTGTTTTAAATGAACAAATAGGTCAAAGACAAGGCCTGTGGAGATAACAAATGTCAACACATTGGGAAGTCAGGTGTTTTCACATAGATGGTGAACAATCAGTGGCAACTGATTTAGCAGATAAAGGAAGCTTACAAAGTCCAAAGGGGTAATAGGGGATATGGATTGCTGGAACGGCAGGTATGCAAAGTGGACATGAAAATGAGATAGGTTAATAATGGGGTGTTTAGGGAGTACAGCTGACTTGAAAATGCCTGTTTGTACTGTGTAGGTCCACTTATATGCAGATTTTTTTCAATATACTGGAAGTTTTTTTTGAAATTTGTGTTTGAGACAACATTTTCTCTAGCTTTATTGTAAAAATACAATGTACTAGATGAACGATATTTGTTAATGGACTATCAATAAGGCTCTGGTCAGCAGACCATTAGTAACATTTTTGGGGGAGTCAAAGGTTACATGCATATGTTCACCCCTAATCCCCGCATTGTTTGAGGTCCACCTGTATTTGGATCCTGTCCTGCACCACCAGATCAGTACCCTCTGTCCCAGCAGAAGGGCAATTGGCTCTCTACAGAAAATGAACCAGAGCTGTGTGACACTTGGACACCAGGCATAGCAGAGGGGCCTCTTTATTAAATGGTGATGTGGCCCTGTTCCCTTCCTATACAAGTCCCCAGAATGCTGGCAGTTAGGCTTGGAACTGATGAGCACTAGGTAGAAGAAACCTATAAAGATGTTTGAAGGTAACCAAACAGTATGTTCTTAGTCACCTTGCAGTAAGGCCTACCAGTAGACCATACTTTTGCACATAAAACCACTATAATAAGTAATAAAGTTGACATGAATCACATTTAAGGAAAGCCTCTGACGTGTAAAAGAGACTGACACAAACTGATGGAGGATTAAAAGTTGAAAAACAAATATTTCAAAACTTTAAAAATGTATGAGAACCACATTCACAAAGATCTTTAAAAGACAATATTCAAGAAAGTAGATTTTTACTATTATCTTTATCTAGAAGACCCAAAATATAACTATAAATTTAGTTTCAGGAAAAGAGGAGATGAAATGGAAAGGAAATTACTAAGTAATAATGATAAACAGATTAGAAGTGAAGGACCTGAGTTTCCAGTTTGAAAGGACCCAGAGAATGCCTGTCACAAAGAACAAACATGCAAACCAAGCATAGGAACACAAGTTAAAAAGTTCCAGAAAGGAGAAAAGGCATGTGCACACATTCAGAAAGATAAACCATAGTACCAGGTAGCTTGAAAATGGTATAAGAAAGTTCTATTCTATAGTAGGAATTTAATAGATGATGCCTAAAATTCATTGAACTGAATATTCAAAACTGAAAAATCACAGGACTATTGGTACATATTTAGAAGTAAGTGGGTCCTTGGCCTACTCCTTCCACTAAGAATTAATCTAACTTGTAGAAAATGTATATGTACTACTTTGGCAACCCTTTGTACCCCCCAAAGTGGTGGAAATAAAACACTTGCATTCTGGTTTCCTTTCTGTACCTGAATATGGTGTAACTGTGGCCAGGTGTCTTGGTTCCTTAACCCCGTTAGTAGTGTCTTCTCTGAAATGAAAATATGAAGACTTTTTTTTAAAAACACTTGGTTCCTATCATACATATGAGATTTTCAAGTTGCAACATTATTGAGAGAGATCTGGGAGTTCAATGAGTTTTTACCTATTACCATCAAAGGGTTGTAGTTTTCAGTGGCTGTCAAAACTAAGTTCTGGGAAATTTTGGTCATAGAAAATGGGAATGAAGCTGAAAAGAACGCTTTTTGCATATGTGTGGACTTTACACATGTATGTATACTGGTTAAGAGGGTTTCAGACATGGAGGATGTACCAGTGGTGAGCTACATTTTTGTAATCTACCAGAATTTTCTACTATACTGCCTTTGGTCAAAAGTTTACAATGAAACTTACTTTACATATGTCTTTATTTCCTTCAATGAAAGTAGATCATCAAGTGGCTGAAAGCACGAGTGCTCAAGTAAACCTGGGATTGGATCCTGGCTTTCACTTGCCTGCTTTAGAGAGGCACTGGATAAATCAATAATCTCATTTAGCCTGGCTATATGTTGTATGATATAATCTATGTAACATCGTGGGGCATGGGAGGTGCCACAGAGGCCTCCTCCTAAAACTGCATATAATGTGAAAATATAGTTAATGTAAAATCCTGAAAGAGCAGCAGGAAAGAAGGCTGTGCCAGACTGCATACACCTGGAGAAAAGAGCAGACCTCACGGAACAGGGTAATGTACCAAAGCTGTGATCTGGTGGGAACCAAGCCCTTTCCCCCACTGCAACTCACTGGTGGGAGGTAGAGAAACAGAGCAGGGAGGGAGTGGAGGCCTGGGACTGCTGAATACCTAGCTCTGGAGATCTGCTCTGGGAGCACAGACCTACATTGCATGGTGCTCTGGTGGCTAGGGGGGTTGGAAAGCCAAGACAGAATACCTGGAGAGAATGAGATTCTAGCCCCTTGTGGAAAATGGGGATCCATATCTGGCTGCTCTGGGACAAAAGAAAAGCAGGCAGTCTGAAAGACTTCCTAACAGTGAGAGGGCTGCTAAAGGGGCAAGGGTTGCACAGAGCTTACTGCTTAGCAGAAAGGACAGGTAGACAAAATTGTTTGGGTACACTCTGCCCAGCAGGTTGGGAGCTTTCATGATCTTCAGGCTCTCCAGCCCCCTGGCTGGCTCAAGGGCCCCCTCCGTGATACACAGCCTGCTGCACCTTCCTCCCTGCCAGCCCTCACCTGGCTCGCAAACCAGCAAACCCTGCCCTGGTGTCAGGCCAGCCACAGGGAAGCCCTGCCTATAGCAGCTACAAATGCAAAGCATAGAGGCTTGTACCTGTGTGCTTGGTCCACTGGTTCTGGCAGTGGAGACAGGCATAGCAGCCAGGAAGCAGGAAACAGCTCTTTTCTCCCCCCAGGCACCAACACTGCTCCCTTACAATCCCCGACATTGCTACAGGGGCTGAGCAGTTCCAGAGAGTAGAGCATCTGAGCACTTGAGGGCGCCACATACAAATATGAAACTTTAAAGGAAAATGGTTCAAAGCAAAATACTGCATATTCCAAACAAAGAGTCAAATGAAACCGATCTCATGAATCTTCCTGAAAGAGATTTCAAAATAAAAATCATAAACGTGCTCATGGAGGTACAGAAAAATATTCAAGAACTCAGGAATGAATTCCAGTTGGAGATCCAATTGTTATGGAACACAGTATCAGAAATGAAACATACTATGGAAAGTTTTAAAAGCAGATTAGATATGGTGGAGGAGACGATAAGTGAAATAGAAATGAGAGAAGAGGAATACAAAGAAGCTGAGGCACAGAGAGGAAAAAAAGGATCTCTAAGAATGAAAGAATATTGAGAGAACTGTGTGACCAATCCAAATGGAACAATATTTGTATCATAGGGGGTACCAGAAGAAGAAGAGAGAGAAAAAGGAATAGAAAGTGTCTTTGAGGAGGTAATTGCTGGAAACTTTCCCAGTCTGGGGAAGGAAATAATCTCTCAGGCCATGGAGATTCACAGATCTCCCAACACAAAAGACCCAAGGAAGACAACACCAAGACATATAATAATTAAATGGCAAAGATCAAGGATAAGGACAGACTATTAAAAGCAGCCAGAGAGAGATAAGATCACATACAAAGGAAAGCCTATCAGGCTATCATCAGACTTCTCAGCAGAAATGTTACAGGCCAGAAGGGAGTGGCTCAATATACTTAATGCAGTGAAGCAGAAGGGCCTTGAACTAAAAATATGTTATCTGGCAAGATTATCATTTAAATTTGAAGGAGGGATTAAACAATTTCCAGATAAGCAAAAGCTGAGAGAATTTACCTCCCACAAACCATCTCTACAGTGTATTTTGGAGGGACTGCTATGGAGGGAAGTGTTCCTAAGGTTTAATAGCTGTCACCAGAGGTAATAAAACCACAATAAAGAAAGTAGAACAGTTAATTACTAAGCAAATGGAAAATTAAATCAACTACCCCCAAAGTCAGTCAAGGGATAGAAAAAGAGTAAAGAATATAATACCTAATATATAAAGAATGGAGGAGGAAGAAAAAAGACAAAAAAAGAACCTTTAGATTGTGTTTGCAATAGCATACTAAGGGAGTTTAAGTTAGACTCTTAGACAGCAAGGAAGTTATCCTGGAACCTTTGGAGACCACGTATCTAAAGCCCACAGTGGCAATAAGTACATAACCTATTGATAATCACCCTAAATGTAAATGGCCTGAATGCACCATCAAAAGACAGAGTCACTGAATGAATAAAAAACAAGATCCATCTATATGCTGCCTACAAGAGACTCTAAACCCAAAGACATACACAGACTGAAAGTGAAGGGATGGAAAAAGATATTTCATCTAATAGGGAGAAAAAATTTGGAGTTGCAGTACTTGTATCAGATAAAATAGACCTCAAAACAAAGAAAGTCGAGACAAAAAAGGATATTACATAATGATAAAGGGGTCAATCCAACAAGAAGATAGAACCATTATAAATATCTATGCACCCAACACAGGACCATCTACATACATACGTGAAACAAATGCTAACAGAATTAGAAGGGGAAATAGAATGTAATGCATTCATTCTAGGAGACTTCAACACTCCACTCACTCCAAAGGACAGATCAACGAGACAGGAAATAAGGAGACAGAAGCACTGAACAACACATTAGAACCTATGGACCTAACAGACATCTACAAAACTCTCCACCCAAAAGCAGCAGAAAACACATTCTTCTCAAGTGCACACGGAACATTTTCAAGAATAGATCATATACTAGGCGACAAAAAGACCTTGATAAATTAAAAAAGATTGATATTGTAGCAACCAGCTTCTCAGATCACAAAGGTATGAAACGAAGTAAAGTACACCAAGAAAATGAAAAAGCCCACAAACACATGGAGGCTTAATAACATGCTCCTAATCAATGGATCAGTGACCAAATAAAAACAGATCAAGCAATATATGGAGACAAATGACAAAAGTAATTCAACACCGCAAAATATGAGGAATGCAGTGAAGGCCGTGATAAAAGGGAAGTAATATTGCAATACAGGCCTACCTGAGGAAAGAAGAACAATTCCATATGAACAGTCTAAACTCACAATTAACCAAACTAGAAAAAGAAAAACAAATGAGGCCCAAAGTTAGTAGAAGGAGGGATATAATAAAGATTAGAGCAGAAGTAAAATTGAGAAGAATAGAACAATAGAAAAAGTTAATGAAAGAAAGAGCTGGTTCTTCGAGAAAATAAACAAAATAGATAAACCCCTAGCCAGACTATCAAGAAAAAAAGGGAGTCTATACACAGAATCAGAAATGAGAAAGGAAAAATCACTATGGACACCCAGAAATTGCAAAGAGTTATTAGAGAATATTATGAAAAATTACATGTCAATGAACTGGATAGCCTAGAAGAAATGGACAACTTTCTAGTAAAATACAACCTTACAAGACTGACCCAGAAAGAAACATAAAATCTGAAGAGACCAATTACCAGCAACGAAATTGAACTGGTAATCAAAAACCTACCTGAGAACAAAATCCCTGGACCAGATGGTTTCACTGCTGAATTTTATCAAACATTTAGTGAAGACCTAATACCCATCTTCCTTAAAGTTTTCCAACGAGTAGAAGAGAAGGGAATACTCCTAAATTCATACTACAAGGCCAACATCACTCTAATAACAAAACCAGGCAAAAACACTACAAAGGAAAATACAGACCAATATCCCTGATGAACATAGATGCACATTCAACAAAATATTAGCAAATTGAATTCAAAAATACATCAAAAAGACCACCATAATCAAGTAGGATTCAAAAAGACCACCATAATCAAGTAGGATTTATTCCACGGATGTAAGGATGGTACAATATTAGAAAATCCATCAACATCATGCACATCAACAAGAAGGACAAAAACCACATGATCATCTCCATAGATGCCGAAAAGGCATTTGACAAAATTCAACATCCATTCATGACAAAATCTCTCAACAAAATGGGTATAGAGGGCAAGTACCTCAACATAATAAAGGCCATATATGACAAACCCACAGTCAATATCATACTTAAGAGCGAGAAGCTGAAAGCCTTTCCTTTAAGATTGGGAACAAGACAAGGATCCCACTCTCTCCACTTTTATTCAACATAGTTCTGGAGGTCCTCGCCACAGCAATCAGACAACACAAAGAAATAAAGGGCATCCAGATTGGCAAGGAAGAAATTAAACTGTCCCTGTTTGCAGATGACATGATATTGTACATAAAAAACCCTAAAGAATTCACTCCAAAACTACTAGATCTAATAATTGAATTTAGCAAATTGTAGGATACAAAATTAATACACAGAAATATGTTGCATACCTACATACTAATGATGAACTAGCAGAAAGAGAAATAAGGAAAACAATTCCATTCACAATTGCATCAAAAAGAATAAAATACCTAGGAATAAACCTAACCAAGGAAGTGAAAGACCTATACTCTGAAAACTATAAGACACTTATGAGAGAAATTAAAGAAGATACCAATAAATGGAAACACATTACATGCTCATGAGTAAGAAGAATTAATATTCTTAAAATGGCCATCCTGCCTAAAGCAATCTACAGATTCAATGCAATTCCTATCAAAATACCAACAGCATTCTTCAGCAAATGAGAAACTCATTCTAAAATTCATATGAAACCACAAAAGACCCCAAATAGCCAAGGTAATGCTGAGAAGGAAGAATAAAGCTGGGGGAATTACACTCCCCGACTTCAAGCTATACTACAAAGCCACAGTAATCAAGACAATTTGGTACTGGCACAAGAACAGACCCATAGACCAATGGAACAGACTAGAGAGCTCAGATACAAACACAAGCATATATCATCAATTAATAAATGATAAAGGAGCCATGGATATACAATGGGGAAATGACAGCCTCTTCAACAGCTGGTGTTGGCAAAACTGGACAGCTACATGCAAGAGAATGAAACTGGATTATTGTTTAATCCCATACAAAAAGTAAACTCGAAATGGATCATAGACCTGTATGTAAGTCATGAAACCATAAAACTCTTAGAAGACAACATAGGCAAACATCTCCTGAATATAAACATGAGCAACTTCTTCCTGAACGCATCTTCTTGAGCAAGGGAAACAAGCAAAAATGAACACATGGAACCACATCAAACTTAAAAGCTTCTGTATGGCAAAGGACACCATCAATAGAACAAAAAGGGATCTTACAGTATGGGAGAATATATTTGTAAATGACATATCTGACAAGGGGTTAACATACAAAAATATATAAAGAACTTATATGCTTCAACACCCAAAAAGCAAATAATCCAATTAAAAAATGGATGGAGGATATGAAGAGACAATTCTCCAAATAAGAAATTTAGATGGCTAACAGAAACATGAAAAGGTGCTCCACATCACTAATCATCAGGGAAATGCAAATTAAAACCACAGTGAGATATCACCTCACACCAAAAGGATGGCCAGCATCGAAAAGATTAAGAACAACAAATGCTGGCAAGGATGCGGAGAAAGGGGAACCCTTCTACACTGCTGGTGGGAATGTAAGCTAGTTCAACCATTGTGGAAAGCAATATGGAGGTTCCTCAAAAAACTAAAAATAGAAACACCATTTGACCTGGGAATTCCACCCCTTGGAATGTATCCAAAGAATACAAGTTCTCAAGATTCAAAAAGACATATGCACCCCTATGTTTATCGCAGCACTTTTTACAATTGTCAAGATATGGAAGCAACCTAAGTGTCCATCTGTAGATGAATGGATAAAGAAGATGTACATATACACAATGGAATACTATTTGACCATAAGAAAGAAATCCCACAATTTGCAACAACATGGATGGAGCTGGAGGGTATTATGTGCAGCGAATAAGCCAGGCAGAGAAAGACAAGTACCAAATGATTTCCCTCATTTGTGGAGTATAACAACGAAGCAAAACTGAAAGGAACAAATAGCAGCAGACTCTTAAGACTCCAAGAAGCGACTTGCGGTTACCAAAGGGTAGGGGTGTCGGAGGGCTGATGAAGGGAATTGAGGGGTATTATGTTTAGTATATATGGTGGGTGGGTCATGGAAAAGACAGTGTCGCACAAAGAAAGCAAATAATCTGTCATCTTACTACACTGATGGACAGTGACTGCAATGGGGTTTGGGTGGGCAGTTGATAATATGGGGAAATGTAGTAACCACATTGTTTTTTCATGTGAAACCTTCATAAGAGTGTGTATCAATAATACCTTAATAAAACAGGAAAAAATAAATAAAAACAGCCAACATTAATTGTATAGTAAGAAAAAAAACGGTGTGTAGTGCTAAATCTCACACAAAGACAAGCTAGTTCAATTAATATGTCACTTCCTAGGAAATGTTTTTACTTGGCAAGTTATAGTCTCCTGCCTCCGTGATCTAAAATTCTCTTATCATTTCACTTCAATTGCGTAAAGTAGGTTGAAGAAGTTTGCAGTTTTGTGATAATTCATTTATAAATTACTCACATTTTAAAGTTAACAGACTTACCCCTCCTGAAAGCTAGAATAGGATCTTTCGGCAGAGTAGGAAAAGGGTGGCAGCAGAGAAAGGGATAATATAGGCATGGATGATAAGGCATTGTAGAGAAATATGGACGTTGTCTTTCTTTTTACATGCTCAGCCTTTGTAATCTCCTCTGGGGCTATGAATTCCTTTCCCTAATGAGGGATAGTCAATCCCCAAATGGAGACTAAAATTATGAGTTGTTCCCTTTCCCCTTGTCCTATGTAACTTTAAGGCTGAGATAGGTGGGTAAGACAGTGATCCCATAAACTGGCTGAACTCACTATCTTACTGGGTCTCTTAAGTGAGAGTAGACACACTGATCAGGAAAGAGTGATATTTTGAGAATTGGAGTTAAAGTTTTGGATTTAAGTGAATGAATGAATATCCTACATCCTTAAGTCCACTGAGCCTCACTTGAAATGGAAGAATGCCTTTAGATGCTTGCTGCCTTGGTAGATGACTCCTTAGTTATCTCACTTCAAGGAGTTAGTTACCTTACAAAGAGCAGCCTCTCTGCTCTATCCCTATTCCCTCATTGTCTCTAGGACATAATTATTTAGATCCCAGCGGGAGTCCTGTGTAACCTGAGAGAGTGATTTTCTGATCATATATGTGGTGAATACCTGTGGAATAGATTCAGGGTATGTTGGATCTTGAAGGAACATCATTTCAAATTGGGTTACTGATAAATGTACACTTAGACCAGAGATTGTGGCTCTGTTTGTCAGCTTCAGCAGCCTGGTGTGGTTCTGTTTACTTGGTTGAAAGAAATTTTGACTCAGCAGTGACTGACCTAAATTAAGAGGTGAGATGCAAGAGATTCCTTAATATAGAGAAAGGAAATGAAAGACTTAGAAGAGGAAGTTTTGCAGAGGATTTATTATGTCTGATCTGCTCACTATATCCCTCATGAAAGCCCTGTTGACTCTTTACCAAGGCTTTGAGAACTAACACCACTGAAAATCTTTTTACTTTTTATTAAGGTATTATTGATATTCCCTCTTATGAAGGTTCCACATGAAAAAACTGTGGTTACTACGTTTACCCATATTATCAACTCCCCACCCATACCCAATGCAGTCACTGTCCATCAGTGTAGTATGATGCCACAGATCTACTATTTGCCTTCTCTGTGCTACACTTGTTCTCCCCATGATCTCCCACACCATATGTACTAACACCCCACAATCCCCTTCTCCATCCCTCTCTGCCTGCCCACACCCCTCCCCTTTGGTAACCATGAGTTCCTTCTTGGAGTCTCTGAGTCTACTGCTATTTTGTTCCTTCAGTTTTGCTTCGTTGTTATACTCCACAAATGAGGGAAATCATTTGGCACTTGTCTTTCTCTGCCTGGCTTATTCACTGAGCATGATATCCTCCAGCTCCATCCATGTTGTTGCAAATTGTGGGATTTGTTTCTTTCTTATGGCCAAATAGTATTCCAATGTACCACATCTTCTTTATTCATTCATCTACAGATGGACACTTAGGTTGCTTCCATATCTTGGCAATTGTAAAGTGCTGCAATAAACATAGGGGTGCATATGTCTTTTTGAATCTTGAGAACTTGTATTCTTTGGATAAATTCCTAGGAGTGGGATTCCCGGGTCAAATGGTGTTTCTATTTTTAGTTTTTTGAGGAACCTCCATATTGCTTTCCACAATGGTTGAACTAGCTTACATTCCCACCAGCAGTGTAGGAGGGTTCCCTTTTCTCCACATCCTCACCAGCATTTGTTGTTCTTAGTCTTTTCGATGCTGGCCATCCTTTTGGTGTGAGGTGATATCTCACTGTGGTTTTAATTTGCATTTCCCTGATGATTAGTGATGTGGAATATCTTTTCATTTATCTGTTGGCCATCTGAATTTTTTATTTGGAGAATTGTCTCTTCATATCCTCTACCCATTTGTTAATCGGGCTATTTGCTTTTTGGGTGTTGAGGCATGTAAGTTCTTTATATATTTGGATGTTAACCCTTTGTCGGATATATCATTTACAAATATATTCTCCCATACTGTAGGATCCCTTTTTGTTCTGTTGATGGTGTCCTTTGCTGTACAGAAACTTTTTAGTTTGATGTAGTCCCATGAGTTCATTTTTGCTTTTGTTTCCCTTGCTTGAGGAGATGAGTTCAGGAAGAGGTTGCTCATGCTTATATGCAGGTGTTTGCCTATGTTGTCTGCTAAGAGTTTTATGATTTCATGACTTACATTCAAGTGTTTAATCCATTTTTTACTTTTGTGTTTACTTTTGTGTATGGGGTTAAACAATAATCCAGTTTCATTCTCTTGCATGTAGCTGTCCAGTTTTGCCAACACCAGCTGTTGAAGAGGCTGTCATTTCCCCATTGTATGTCCATGGCTCCTTTCTTATATATTAATTGACCATATATGGTTGGGTTTATATCAGGGTTCTCTAGTGTGTTCCATTGGTCTATGGGTCTGTTCTTGTGCCACTACCAAATTGTCTTGATTACTGTGGTGGTGCAGTAGAGCTTGAAGTTGGGGAGCATAATCCCCCAGCTTTATTCTTCCTTCTCAGAATTGCTTTGGTTATTCAAAGTCTTTTGTGGTTCCATATGAATTTTAGAACGATTTTCTCATTTGTGGAAGAATGCTGTTGGTATTTTGGTAAGAATTGCATTGAATCTATAGATTGCTTTAGGCAGAAAGGCCATTTTGACAATATTAATTCTTCCTATCCATGAGCACGGGATGTGTTTCCACTTTTTGGTATCTTAATTTCTCTCATGAGTGTCTTCTGGTTTTCAGAGTATAGGTCTCTCACTTCCTTGGTTAGATTTATTTCTAGGTATTTTATTCTTTTTGATGCAATTGTGAATGGAATTGTTTTCCTGATTTCTCTCTCTGCTAGTCCATTGTTAGTATATAGGAATGCCACAGATTTCTGTGGATTAATTTTGTATCCTGCAACTTTGCTGAATTCAGATATTAGATCTAGTAGTTTTGGAGTGGATTCTTTAGGATTTTTTATGTACAATATCATGTCATCTGCAAGCAGTGACAGTTCAACTTCTTGCCAATCTGGATGCCCTTTCTTTGTGTTGTCTAATTGCTGTAGCGAGGACTTCCAGAACTATGTTGAATAAAAGAGGAGAGAGTGGGATCCTTGTCTTGTTCACGATCTTAAAGGAAAAGCTTTCAGCTTCTCGCTGTTAAGTATAATGTTGGCTATGGGTTTGTCATATATGGCCTTTATTATGTTGAGATACTTGCTCTCTGTACCCATTTTGTTGAGAGTTTTTATCATGAATGGATATTGAATTTTGTCAAATGCTTTTTCAACATCTATGGAGATGATCATGTGGTTTTTGTCCTTCTTTCTGTTGATGTACACCACTGAAAATCTTTATGTCTGTGGGCCAGGGATGCCAGTGGGAGATGTTTCAGTTGAAACGGACTCCCTGATTCAATGGGCATTGCCTAGACTGCAGTGTGTCAGAAACCAAGCAGTTCCCTTAATTGGTAGACTAGATAGGTGGGCAAAGCTACTAAAATAGGCAGCAGGACTGACAGGATCATCAGTATAGTCTTGACACACGGATTTTTTTGGCCTTCACTAATTTATCATGTGATCTAAAGGACCGAAGTGGGCCTGTTTGATTAATATAACTGAAAACCAATGGACCGACTTGAGCCACTACAGTAGTCATGGTCTCTTACCCAATCCTAGGCCTAATTCGCATTTCCAGAGAAAGGACCCTGCCATAACATCACAAGTATGTATGATGTAGCTTCCTTTTAGCTGTCTCCAAAGTAACCTGTGGCCATTTACCATAGCAATTATGCAATGAGGAAAAGAAATTCTTAAATCTTTTGGGATTACTGAACTGGTCTTAAGTTAGTTCTAATTTTTGGGATCCAGATAGGGTGGAGTCATGGAAGTCAGGTGATAAATGGAGTATTAACCCAAATCCACCACAGGGGCCCCCAAATCCATCTCTTGGTTACTTACTCTGTGTCCTGAATATATGAATACATAGTATTAATGTAAGCAACTAGCCGAGTCAACACACTGATGTCCTGATGGTGGAGTAAGAACCAGTTTCTGTGTTTGCCAAATTTTAATGGAGTGATACGACTGATATTTTATGATGCAGTCAATCTTTGCAGTGTCTCAAATCAATACTGTTGTTCTGGAAACAAGGTAACTAATGTAGAGTTAGATGGAATTTTAAATGTATTTCCTCTTTAGGTTGCTACAGAACCGTAGCAATTCTAAATTACTTCCTACCTACAAATTTCTTCAGAAAATTTGTCTGTATACTGAAATTAATACATATAAACATTTAAAATAACTTTAATTTACATTTTGTAAATAAAATTAGGCTCTTGGCATAATACCCAATTCATCATTGATCAAAATATGTTATGCTGATAAGCATTTATCAAAACTTAAGATGGAGAGTCGATTGAACAACTTGTACTAAATGGTCATAAATCATATGGTACAAGTGCTGGTTTGTCTTCTTGATTTATAGTAATCTTTCTTTTTAACTATAAAAACAAAATACTTTTTATTTTCGTGCTCATTATGTGAGTTACAATTTTAACTGGCAAGAATTTAAATGGTTTTTAAAATGGTCATTATAGAAGCTAATTTGCACTTCATTTATTCCTTTATTTTACTAAAATGTATGCTTCCATTAGCTGAAAGAAAAACATCCTCATAGGACTATGCTGTAATAACAGAGATTTTCCTGTATTGCTGCTAAATTAATTTTCTACGTTGATATAACCTTCACTCCCTGAATTCTGTATATGTCATGGGAGTGCTTTTTTCTTATGTAATGTATTTATTAATCTTTCCAATTATAACTCCCTCTCCATGCCACAAGCTTAATGCTTGTGAAGTTACTTCCTCTAGGAAATACTTCAGGCTAAATATGGGTTAAATTCTTGAGACAAAATCTAAACTTTATACCAAATCTTTTCATCCAAACTCTTAAATTCAAATAAAGCAAGAACAATATTTATTCACGGAAACAAGATTTTTTCCAACTAATTTTCATAGTTATGTTAGCCAGAACTACTTATACAAAAAATTAGCACATACACACCCCAAAATACACAGAAACAATCCCCCCAAAAATCCTAACTTCATAAATTTATAAGGTGACAAGTTTTACTTCTGAGAGGTAGCACAACCAAGCAAATGAATATTGTATGTGCATTAACTGAGGCACTTGAGATCACCCAATTTACAATAAAACCTCTCTTCAGAATTCAGTGCTTGTGAACAATTATTAGAAGAGTGGTTTCAATTTGCCTTGACAAAAACCTTCATCTAGACCTTAAACTTGTAAGGAAAATGTACTATCTCAGGCAAGTGTTTTTCTCAAAAGCTAGTAATAAAAGATCACTGTGGGGAAAGGT
This sequence comes from Manis javanica, assembly GCF_040802235.1. Classification (NCBI taxonomy): domain Eukaryota; kingdom Metazoa; phylum Chordata; class Mammalia; order Pholidota; family Manidae; genus Manis; species Manis javanica. The sequence goes on from NC_133166.1 coordinate 92,735,440, forward strand.
GTGATTTCTTAAAATTGGGAACATATTTTAGCTTTGTAATTGTGAAATCCATTAGTGACCTGAAAGGACATTGTTCTTCCTATTCTAGTTACGGTCTTTTTAAAAAATTTCATTCAACAAACATTTATTGAGCACCAGAGATTGTGTGAGGTGCTAGGAATATAACTGTGAACTATTTAGGGTCATTTTAATATGTAAAAGGCTTCTGACTTCATTTTGTACACTAACACAGAAAAATGTAAATTAATCATCATGAATCAGTTTAAGTAGAGAGATGATGAAGAGTAAATGATGGCTTCCCTCACATACACAATTACTAAGTAGTAGGGTGATCTCAGTCATAAACTTTGCTGCATATGAAATGTTTTCATTAAAATTCTGTTTTCTTTAAAGTAAGAAAAATTTGGAAAGCATAGCTCCTGAACTAGCTAAGTTAGAAACTGCTAATTTTCTGAATGAAAACAGCACTGTTTTTTAATCTATTTATACCACGAATTGAAAGACTAGAAAAAGACCTGCAGTTGATAAAGAGAACTATTAGGTTGTCTAGACAGACATCTGGGATTCACTCTTCTCTGTTCACCACCTTTAACTGCTTGCTTCTGCCTTGTCAGTCACTGACGTTTCAAGCCTGTCAGCTGCTGTATCTTCAGATGCTGACTGGCCCTGGCCCTCTGACTGTCCTCCAGTGTAGGTGGGGGTGCTGTACTTTAAAAGGATAGCTTTAAATTGTATCAGAGGTGCATCTGTACGAACACCCATTGGGTCAAAATGAGTTCGGCTTACTCGAAAGCCTGCTTGAGAAAGATAGCACAAAAACTTTTTTAACCTGCAAAAAGGAAAGGAGGAAAAAAAAATGAGTTTCTTGTATTTTTAAAGAAATCACAATGTCATTAAAATATGAAATGCACACTTTGCCATTCACTGGTTATCTTACTTTGGCATATTCATTCCTTTAATGCTGTGTCTGTGGATATTGTAATAAAAGGGAGGATGTTCAGCACTGACATCAGTCTTTTGCCTCTTGGCTAAATTTGTGACTGTTTCATTACTTTTTCTTTTTCCTGAAAAATAAATGTACACGCATACAAAAAGAGAACATTCTCTTAAAAATACAAACCAAATACTTTTTTAACTATATAATCTCTCAAATCTAAAATCTTCTTTCATACACCATTTCAACCTATCTATCCAATATTAAATCTTAAATAACTCTTATTATAAGAATATTTATTATTGATATTTTCACTCTATCCTCCATCCATGTAATTTTAATATTTAGCTATTTGTCAAGTCAGAACTTCCTTTCTACCTTCCTCAATTTCAAACCTCAATTCTATTTTCATCTCCTGTAGGAAGCTATTTATGAATTCTGGTCCCATCACATCACAGATTTGATTACTATCAATATACTAGTTAGAGTTTAAGTTCTGTAATTTTTTTCTTTCCTTGTTTCATATATGTAGGTCTTTTATGTGTATAAATCCTTCCTTCCCAAATATATTCTAAGTTTCTGGGGATAATATTCTTCCTTTTTATACTTGTACTCCAACTGAATGCAAATATTTGATATATTAGGTCTTCAATGAACACAAAAAGGACAACACAAAATAGTAGAATATGCTCTTAAGTCTAATGCTCTTTACAGTATACCATAATGCCTTTTCTTCCCTGCAAAAGAGAAATTAAGTAGAATAAGTCATTTTAAGTGATTTTAAAATCAGCCAATTAGTTGAAGATGTCAAATGAGCATCTGTGTTGGAAAGAGCATGTAGTAGTTACTAAACCATAAGCTTCAGGAGTTGAAGTTTTATTGTCTTTAAAGATCAACACTGAACAACTAATACAAATTATAGCTGTAATTATAATCCTCTCATCTTTAAACCTTAACACTATTTCTGCTTTTTACCTGTATTCAAAACACAATCAAAAACTAAAGTCTCTTAAATAGCAAAACAAAACCTTAAGATTTAAAATCCTAACATCCTTTTGTTAAGAATTTACAGTGCCTAATACAACTGTATTATTACAGTATGCACACACACACACACATCCCAAATAATAAGACCCTTTAATAAATTCTTATGGCTAGTCTAGAATAGGGTCTTCTGGTTTATCAATGGAATTGTTAGAAATTATGCTGATGAGGTTTAAAGAATTAGAGTAAAATTTAAAATCTTAACGCTGTAACTATCGATCTTATTGTGATTCACATGGTTCTTCAAGACTTTAGAGTTCTTTTGAGGGGGTCTGCACATATTAGAGATGTAAACAAAGTACATGTTAATAGAAATTTTGAGATGTACTAATGCTAGATAAACAAGTTTTACTATAATTATGTTGTTAGTATAAGATGATGAAAAATGCATTTTGAAGTAGGCTAACTAAAGCAGTCTCTCCGTTTCCTACCCTCTGCTATCTTCCTTTCTGCAGATACATTCATACGTCCATATGTACATACACACCTTGTGCAGTGTAATTATCTGTTGTATCATCTGTTGTTTTAATAAATACACCATATTCTTCTAAAATGAAAAGAATGGAAATAAAAATTTTACAGAATGATAGTAACAACAATTCAAAGTTTAAATAAAAGCTTATTAAATTCTATCCACACTGTTCTTACATGTAAGAGATTCTGTGGTGAAAACAGGCTGCAAGAATTAAATTTTTTAACCCTAATAATAGCTGCTGCTTCTAATGACTTATGAGGATACTAGGATATATCATAGGCCCACCAGTACATTAATAGTCAGGTAAAACTACAGAAGCCTATACTAAAGAGAAAAACCTTAGCTTTACTGAGTGATGAGTTCAAACCTAGTTCCCATGTCACCATGTATATTACCAAAACTTGACCATACTACTCTCAGAAATACCTAAAGTTTCTCTTTCTAGTAAACAGATAAAGAGTAACAAAATGACAACAGACTTTTAGTTCTTTTAGTCTACTAAAAATAAAAAATGTTATGTGTATCTTAATAAAATTATTCATTTTAGACTCTGAATATAAATCTTAAGAAATTTTTAACAGCCAGATTATGACTACTCATTAGGGGATTTACTTAAACAACACTATTTATAGTACTTTTCTTTATAACATCAAATAATTTATCATAACCAATTTGTAAGCTGGTATAAGCTAATGTTCAGTTAGTCACCTTGCTTGTTGAGATTTCATGGTGCCTGAACTGAAAACTTACTTTGAGGAGTACACTCTGACTCAAAGATTAATGTCTTTATTAGGGCCTGAATGTCATCTAGACCGTGGTGAACAGATTCAAACAGCATTCTTTTGAGAAATCCCGTATTGAAAAGGGAACTTGACCTGAAAATAAAACAAAACAGAGAATTAGGTTTGAGAAATATTTTCTTTAAAAAAACAGGTCTCTATAATTTAACCACAACTAAGATATGTAATTATATAGGATAAATACTGAAATTAAAAAATAATTTATGGTTTAATTTTAAATTGTTTATATTATATTTCCCACTTCTTTTATCATGTCAGTTCTTTAAGGCAGTGGGATTGGTCAAGGAAATTTAATTCACAGTAAATCAGTAAGAATTTATTGAGCCCGCATTAGGTATACAGCCCTGAGTACACAGAAATGTGGGGGGTATACCAAAGTATAAAATGTTTACCCTATAAAAGCCTATAAATCTTGACAGGATCTAGACAGGGACACAGAGTAGTGCAGAAGTTTTCACAATACATATTCCTGTCAGTGACAGTAAACCTTAATTCCAGTGTGTGGTAGTGGGGTGGCATGGGGCAGGGGGAGATACATTAGAATAACATGTTGTGGTGATGTACTTAAAAAATGGCTTTGCCGTGAGTCTGATATGCTTCCCTTTGAATTTGATAATCACATGGACAGAATAGGAATTCTGAGATGAACTTGGATTCCCATCTTGGCTGTATGTACCACTTACTAGCTATGTAATCTTGAGTAATTACTGCTTTTGAGTCTTAAATTCCTCATAAAATGGAAAATAAAATGTCTCACAGGCTTCTTATGGAAATTACGTAAGACAGCACATGTAAAATCCCCATTACAATGTTTAACTTCAATGAAGAATGGTTAGCTATTATAAGAGTCAGCAAAAATATATGAAAGGATATATGATTTTAAGGCGTCAACTGATGATCTATGTATGATTTGCTAAAAGGGAATTTAGAGATTATTTTGGGTTGAAGCACTAAAGAGAGACTATAGAATTTGAACTGGAGAAGGGGAAGGGGGAAGAAATTCTGGATAAGAGCAAAAACAAAGCCTGATGAAACTGTTAAGGCACAGTTTAGAATTCAGTCCTGGGAGTCTGAAAGCCTGAGTTCTGGCCCTACGTGTACTTCTAACTAGTTCTTGAGGTTGGTTTTAGCCAGCCATATACTGTGCCATAATTTTCCCAACTGTAAAATGAGCATGTCATGCTAGAAGACTTTCCTTCTGAATATAACAGCCTGTTATTCTTACTTTTTCCAGTTCTCAGATCAGTGAGTATAATCCACATGTAGCAGATGACACAGGCAAAAGAATACAAGATAGGACTGGCTAGGTCATTCTTAAGTGTATTTACTTGGGAAGAAGATAAAACAATGGGCATCAGAGCAAACATAATAACCATTTGGGTTAATTTTTAGGTTTAGTATTTGGCTGGACCTTGACCTTACAAAGTAACAAGGTAGAAATTTGCAAGTGATTCTTGCATAGTGTTGTTAGGAATCTCAAGTAAAACAAGCTTAAGGTAAGGATTCTAATTAAAAACTCAATTTTAGGGCATTAAAAACACAGTAACCATTAATGATGCAAAAGCTCACAAACATTAAGTATTTGCAGTTGAGTCCCATCTTTACCTATAACAAAAGACATTTACTTGCACATGCCTTTCTCACTTCAAACTAATTCCCCAAAGACCTTTTATGTTGACTCTTCTATAAAAAGTTATCATGATTACTTTATAATCACAATTGCAAAAAGCCTCATTATTATTCAGAAATTATTAATTTAGTTGGCACATCAGCCAGGCTTTTCTCTTTGATCCCACTGTCTCTTAGCACTATCACAAACTTAGGAGAATAATGGTATAGAAAAACCTGAAAATAGACACCACCTCAGGTTCATAGGGGGAGAAGAGTGATAATTATTTGCTGGGCAAAAATTAAATCAGTTTGTCTTACCACACATAATCAAAAGTTGGTAATCAAATCAAGACATATATAGATCTTCCTCAACTTACAATGAGATGTCCCAATAAACCTATTGTTAAGTTGAAAATGTAAGTTAATGCATTGAATACACCTAACTATGAACATAATGGCTTAGCCTAGCCTACCTTCAATGTGTTGAGAATACTTACTTACACTAGCCTACCATTGGGCAAAATCGTCTGACACAAAGCCTGTTTTGTAATAAAGTGTTGACTGTCTCACATAGTTGAATACTGTACTGGAAGTGAGAAACAGAATGGTTGTACTGCGGCTCGCTGCCACTGCCCAGCAGCACAATTATCGTATCACATACCACTAGCCAGGAAAAGGTCAGAATTCCAAGTCTGAAATGGGGTTTCTCCTGAATGTGTATTGCTTTCACATCGTAAAGTTGGAAAATGGTTGAACCACGGTAAGCTGGGGACCGTCTGTATGTAATTATGCTTAGGCACATACCACAGAGGTCCAAGTTCTATTGCCGTCTTTCCAGGCATGCTTCCATGACAGTTACAGGGTAGCTGTCTGTATGGGTTTTCTGTGAAAAGATAGAGAAATCAGAGGAGAAATAACAGTGTAAATTGTAGTAACTGTTATAATAATTTGTAGTTACCATATACTGAGGATCTACTATGTGCCAGGTGTTGTGCTAAGTATTTTATATGCATTTTAAAACTTTAATTCCTACAATGCTCTAGAGTAGGTACTGTTAAAATCTCAGTTATACAGATCAGAGGATTAAAGTTCAAGAGATGTAGAAATCCACTCAAATGGCTTATTAGAGGCATAGCTTTTACTAGCTTTTAGTCACTACACTAAATGAAATAATATAAGTAGGAGAAAATGTTGTCAAGTCCACAAAATTACCATACTTTAAAATAACTGGTTGGGGTAATTTACATGGAATCAAATGTATATATTTCATGTGAAAAAGTTGAGTTTTGACAAATATATATAACCATTTAACCAACATTCCACCAAAATGACATTTTTCATAAGAACTCTTAGGCAACTGGAAGAAAATGAATTACTCTATTCTTTAGGCTTGATTCACATTCAGCTCTCAAAATGTAGGCTAGAAAAATCTAAAGAGGAATAAGAGGCCTGATATAATCACAAGGAAATTAGGGAAGTACTAGCACTGTTCTTAGTTTCCAAAATGGGGCAGTATTCTACTATGGACTTCTCAGTTCACTTAAGACCCAAGATAATCATTTTAAGTCAGATTCTTGCCAATTAACTTCCCCCAGGCCATTCCTGGGCTTATCCTTCACTGTCTTGGAATGGCCTAAATTTGATCATATATCCAGAACCCAGGATTGTGGTGGTATAGGCATAGGTCAGTAGCTTCTTGCTATCTGATAGCACTCATCACTCAGTTAGTCAGTTTAAATGGTATAATGCACACAGTGATATGTTGTTTTAGATTTCCTTAAAGGCTTCCCTGACTTTTTCCTGGGTCTACTTTTCAGTATTATTTAACTCTAAGCCTTAAAGGAAGGTGTGGTGTTATCAATAACATTAGCTTTGTTGAGAACTATGTTTCTTAAACACTATAGGAATATATTCAATAAGTCTTCCCTGGAGCCATTAAATTAACTAAATTACAAATACTACAGGCAGTATTAGCTAAATTCAGGCAATTTACACTATGGGTCTGTAAGTTATACCCACTTACCGCAGGTAAACAGCACACACAAAAATTTAACAGTTTGTTTCTTGAGGCACTTTGCAAAATGCTCCCATCATTTCTTTCCCCAAGCCTCTTGCCTAGGATTTCTCAGTGCTAGGTCAGCATCAGCAAATTTCCTCTCTGAGGGGTCAGGGCTTTCATTTAAAGTTATCAGGAGCAAAAAATGAAGGTGTAAAAGAAAGAGACCTAGTATTACCATGTCATTAGCATATAGGCTATGCAGGCAACTCCAGGTGAGACATTAAAAAGCATCCAGAGACTTTTATTTAAATACAATGGGTTGAACACATATTTAATTTCTGCTGTCTCTTAAAGCATTATTAAAATGAGAGCAAAAGAATAAAAATGGAACCCCGGTGATAAGTAAAATGGGGGAGGAGGTTACAAAGATGATGAGAGATGTCAAATTTTAGAAGTAGGCATCGGATACCCAAGGGGGTTATGTATTTTATATGCATTTAAAAATTTAGTATCCTTATGACACTCTGAAGTTTGCAGGCCAGAGAAAGCTAAAGTCTGAGCCTGAACTGGCAAACTGAAACAAGCCTACGGTGCTGTGGGACCCTGGGAAAGCGTGAGAATTGAAGGTACTGAGCATCTCTGCAGGTAGGTATAGGATGGTACTGCAAAAAAAAAAAAGGCCTGGGTAAAAAATTTTAAGGGGTTCGATTAAGACTCCTACATCTCCTCTAATACCCACAGTCAATCTCTGTCATCTCCATCCCCAAAAATGAAGTTAATCTTGGGTGTGGCTGAACTATGGAGGATCTGGAACCAGGGGCATGAGTCACAGTTGAGGGTGTGAGGATATATGAAAAGAGAGCGATTAAATAACAGAAGAAATGGTAAGACTTTCTAGTCTCCTTCCCCAACATGGCTCCTAGAAAGCCAAGAGAAGATTGGGAGATTCCTCTCTAGAAAAACTTACCAATCCCAGAAAAAAAGACCTATATATGTTTATTGGCATTTGGGGAAGGGGAGGATGGGTTTGTAGTGAAAAGGCAGACTGGTTCCCTTCTCATTCCAGTAAAATTCATCAGTTTAATAAGCCCTTCCTCAAGTGCTGACAAATAACTTTCCTGTGGACAACCTAAGACCACCAAACTTTCAAGATCTGCCATGAGAGACAGAAAACAAAATTACAAAACAGAAAAAACAACTGGAAACATAAGAACTAAACAACAAAATAATACGAAAATAAAACCAAAAAACCCTGTTTTCCCCTAAATATAAAATATACCCGACTATAGTCAGTATTCTTAGATAAGATTATGTTTTACATCTCTGAAACAATAGGATACTATTAAAAAAGGAACAATAATTCTTAGAAATGAACAAAATATGACAAATTTAAGAGTTGGAAAATAAAAATCAAGGAAATCATTTAGTAGAATTAAATGCCAAAGAAATTAATAGTTGAGATTTACAAAAAAATTAGAGGACCAATTTAGGACATCCAATATAAAACTAAAGTAAATTCTTGGAAGACAGAGAATTTGAAGGAAGAACATTATCAAAGAAGTAATATAAAAAAATTTTCCACAATTAGGTTTCTGTTTTATAAGGGCTCCAGACTGTCCGGCACAATATATTTAAAAGAATGAATTCATATACATATTATCATGAAATTGTTTTAGACTATTGGGTAAAAAAGAGATTTTAAGTACATTCAGAAAGAAACACAAAGGATTAGCTGTAAGAATAGTAACAGACTTCTCGATATTGGAGGCTGAAGATGATGGAATAAATAAACATTCTGAGGAAAAATGACATACAACTTAGAATTCTATATTTGGCCACGTAGTCCTTCTCAGGAAGCTACAGGCAAGTGTTCATGTAAAATGAGATAGTAAACAAGGAAAGTGGAAAAATACATAAGATCTAAGATGTAGGAGATTCATCACAAGGAGAAAGCCAAAGGAAATTTCTAGGATGATGAGTGAAAGGAAGCACTAGGGCAACAGCTTTCAAAAGACTGAGAAAACAGATAACCCACGCTAAGAGCAGGCCTTTCTCCAGGCGAGTGAACCTAGAATCCACAGACCATGTGATGTGCTTGACCGCACTGAAAGGGGCACTGAAACTGTAGAGAAGAGGAATGGATTATGAAAAATACACACACACACACACGCAAAGGAAACAAAAACATAGTAATCATTAATTATAATTATCAAAGAACTGTATAAAAAAGAAACAGTATTACAGCTTATTAACTGGTTCGTTTCAGAGGAAGAAGCCTTCTAACATAGGCAGCAATGATCTCTGTCTCCTGGTATTCACACCCCTGTGTAGTAATCCCTCCTCTTGAATAATATTGTTTCAGCAACTAGGTTACAAAAGAACATGACTTCTGTATTGCTTATATTCTCTCTCTCTGGTTCTTCTTGCTGATCACTCTGATGAAACAAGCCACCATGTTGTGAGCTGCTGTGGGAAGAGGAATGCACGATGAGGAACTAAGAGCACCTCCGAGCAGCTGGCAAAATGTTGAGGTCTTCAGTCTGCCAACCTACACGGACCTGAATCTAGGCAATAACCATATGAGTGAGCTTGTAAGCAGATCCTTACCCAGTTAGGCCTTGATGATTGTAGCCCTGGCCAACACTTAGACTGTGCCCTTGTGAGAGACCTTGAGCTGGTGGACCTACCTAAGCCATGCCCAGATTCTTAACTCGGAGAAACTACTAGATAATAAATATTGTTGCTTTAAGCTACTAAGTTTTGTACTAACTTATTACACAGCAATAGATAATATAATTTGTGAATAATATTTTTATATTTATAAAAATATGAACACTGAATACTGATTTAGCTAGCTGGAGAGGGAAAGTATGTGCATGTGACTAGTTTGGTTTAAGAAGCTGAATACTTGTCTTCATGGAAGAAGTTATGGTCAGTATAAGTATACTATTTAGAAATGGTAATGTAAACAAAAGAAACAGCTGTGAGATTTTTAGCTGGTTATTTTAGGGAATGGGGAAGTCATTTTATTGATAAGATATATAAAACTGACTTTTAAACTATTTTTTACAAATTGGTAAAAATAAATTCTGAGTGAGCTGACTTATTTGAAAGACATACTCCCACTCTCTTAGGTCTGCATGATTGCAAGCAAAATGCAGAAAAATCATATTGCTTTATAGCAATTTATTAAGTAAAAAACCCCTTAAAATGTTTGATTGAAGAAGAACTACTATGGTACACAGTCCAAATTAAAGAAGAGCTACTATATGAAATAACACGAAGGACTTCTGATGGAGAAGGAAAGAAGTTATACGGATTCAGGATCAAACTTAAGCAGAGTATATTTGAGTTTAGTTAACTTGTTGACACTGTAGAACACAACATGGTAAGAAATGAGTAAGAACACTGTAAGAGCTGATTCATAATTTTAAAGGTAGGGACACCATCAGTAATACTGGGGTATGAGATAAAAAACTGAGGTTTTTTTTTTTAATTGAAGTGAAATCTACATGACATATCCTTTTAAACACTGAGATGTCTATTATTCCTTACAGAAAGGAAAAATGAATTAGGAAAATATAAAAAGAAACCATAGGCCACTAAACCAATTGTCAGTTATCCAGGAATACCAAACCTTTCCAAAGTTTCATCAAAGGTTTTATAAAAATCTGAATTTTAAAAAGGCAGAGTGGATTCTGTAACTCTTCTGATTCTGTTGCACTAAAAACAAGATGAGGATGGTGGACTAAGCACTGAAGATGGTTTCTCTTCTTAGTTTATCTACATCTCTAGAAATGACAGAGAAGATATTTTTATGAATAATTCCTAAACTGCTGGAAAATAAGGTGAGCTATCATACACATCCCAAATCCTCATACTTTCTGAAATCAGCCTAAAAAGCCGAGAGATCATCATGCTGGAAGAAAACCACACTGGTGACAAAAGCCATTAAAGCAGAAAAAGCCTTAGTGAGTACTTGAATATAAAAGGCAAAGATGAGTGGAGCTAGAGTGGCTCACTGGCCACTGTTTAAGAGACTGACTAGATGATATCTTACTGTGCTGATGGACAGTGACTGCCATGGGGTGTAGGGGGGACTTGAAAATATGGGTGAATGTTGTAACCACAATGTTGCTCATGTGAAACCTTCATAAGAGCATTTATCAATGATACCTTAATAAAAAAAAAAAACTGTACTTGAAACAGCTGACCGTATTACTCCAATCCATGATTAGTAGATTACAGAAGGTATCTGCCTGCAGTGTGAAGTGATGAAGGTGGGTTTAGGTTGGAGGAGCAAGACAGTGTCCCAAATTTGATGAAAAATACTTATCTACATACCCCAAAAGCTCAGTGAAATCCAAGTAGGATAAACATAAAGAGACCCACTCACATATACCACAATCAAACTGCTGAAAGCCACAAAGCAAGACACTTGAAATCAGTTTAAGAGAAAAATAGTTCATCAAGGAAACAACACAATTAAAGGCTGATTTCTCATCAGAAACAATGTATGCCCAAAGGAACGAGAATGATACAAAGTGCAGAAGAAAACAACCTATTCAATAATACTATAGATAGCAAAACTATCCTTCAAAAAAGGTGATATAAAGACATTCCAAATATTAGAAATTGGGGGAATTTGCTGTAAGAAATACTAAAGGAACTCATTCATGTTGAAAGGAAATTATATAGAGTAACCTGAATCCAAAGGAAGGAATAAAGAGCCCTGGAAAGGTAATTATGTGGGTAACTATAAAAGATATATGTGTGTGTGTATCTTCTCTTAATTTCTTTGAAAATCATAAGATTATTAAAAAAATATATATAATACTGTATTGTTGGATTGGGTCTACACAGATGTAATTAATGTAAGAGAATAGCACAAGAAGGGAGGGGAAAATAGAATTTTATAAAAGCAAAGTTGCTACATTTTGCCAGTCTTGTCAGTATTAACCTGAGGTAGATCAACGTAAATTAAAGGTATATACTCTAATACCTGGATATACCATTAAGAAATAACTGAAAAATATATAGCTAAAAAAATCAACAGAGAAACTGAATAAAATGGCACACTAGAAATACCTGTTTAACACTAATGGAGACAACAAAGGAGGAACACAGAAAAGACATTAAACACAAAGAACAAATAGCAAAAGAAGTGACATAAAGCGAACTGTTTTAATAATTACATCCCATATGACTGGCCTAAATATTGTCAACAAAAGGCAAAAAAGATCAGACTAGATAAAGCAATATCCAATAAGACACTTATAGATTCAAAGTAAAAGGATGAGAAATACATATTATGCAGCAGCAACTACTTTTTTATTTAAGAGGAAAAAAGAAGATCCAGTATCAGAAACACTCTGAAAATCGAGCTTTGAGGAAGGATTGCCTTTGCAGATAATAAGCAACACTAAAGTCCTCTGTTATCAAAACTGTGGTAGAGGTATATCAATAGACATCTAGCCACTGGGACAAAGTAAGAAATCCAGAAACAAACTCAGTGACATGTGGGGCTTTCATGTAAGAGAGAGATAGTATTCTCAATCAGTGAAGAGGTGTATTACTCAATAAAACAATCTACCTTGAATAAGATTTAGAAATAGGTAAGTCTAATTATAGACAAAGTCCAGAATACATAGAAAGAAATGTCTGATTAACTTTACAAGAGCTACAACAAAAAATTATTAAGAAACATTAAAAAAGTAGATGCAAGTGAAAAAATGAGAAAAAAATATTTACAACTCATAGCACAAGAGTTAAACTCATATATAAAGAGTTCTTAAAAATCCTTACTTAAAAATGCCAACCAAGAACATAACAAAAACAACAGAGAACTGTTTCTATGTCCCAGAAAAACAGAATAGAAACAGCTTTATGAGGGCATATGCCACATCTTTTTCTTTGATCCCCAGGCCTGGCATATAGTAGAGGCTCAGTAAATATTTATTGAATGAATTTTATAACTGATGGCTTTTATATTAAGCCAGAAATAAGAAAATTATTTTTATAAAATTATATTAATGATTTCAAACAGCCTAGGGAAAGAGATAATCTGATTTATGTTCCTAAAATTAGTGACAGTGGAAACTAAGTTATTTCTAGATGTTTCAATATAGGGTAGGGCTAGAGAGCATAAGTTGTACAGCATGAGTAAATAACTTTAATACACTCACTCGAATGTCTTGTCTGTTGATGAAAGGAAATCCAGTATAGGAAATAAAGTTAGCACTGTAATCTTTAAAATCAAAGGACAACAATATGTATAATTAGGGATGTGATAAAGGCTTATTCATTTGAGGCTTATATATAAATTAATATATCAAGTCAAGAGAAAGTTGAATTTACCTTCTACCATATTACCATCCTTTTGAAAAATTCTCTCTTCACACCACTGACAATGGATCAGGTACTGAATCTTCTTGGCTGTTTCATCTGCAGAAGTAGGTCCCCTCAAAACTCTCACAACAACCAATACAAAATGTTCCAGAGCCACTGCAAACAGCACTTCTATGCCTTTGTTACATCGTGCTGCAGCTCTGGAAAAAAATTTTTTTAAATTATTTGGGAACTTGCTTTTTTTTGTTTGGTATTATATCGACAAAGCTAACTTTGACAGTAAACTATGGGTGCGTTATTAGAAAAGGAAATTTCAATCCTTAGTAGTAGTGCTTTTAAAAGATCATTGCTATAACTTTTACATAAATGAAATAAAGGATGGTCGACAAGGTATTCAGCCACTAGACATTTTCCTATATGATGTCCTCTCAACAGGATATCATATAATATAGTCTAAGATTGTCAGTCACTGTTTGTCAGCACCACCACCTTTCTTCCTTTTTATCTTTTTGTTCTATAAAAACTCTTCCAAACAATGTTTATTGCATACATAAACTACTACATGCAGGATAGTATGCTAGCTGCTAACTATCCAGTGACAAATGAATAGGCAAAGTTCTTGCCAATATTAATTTTAGAGACTTGGATTAAATTCTACTTGATACATACACCATTTATGTACTTAATTTTCCCTCTGCAGTTATACACTAAACTTAAGTCATATGTATAATTTGAGTTTGTTGATGTTATGTTATAAACAGTTTTAAGTATGTACCAACTGAACATCAGTTTTCCATTAACTGGGAATAACTGTAAAGGTCTGTTAAGTCTAACTAATCTGTATTTATGCTGAGGTTGGAATTTCAGTTTAAATGCTGTAAAACTAGTCTGCAGGCTGGTGAGAGGTGCTGATCGTCCGTTATTGATACTCTCAATCCATTTATATTATATATTATTCTTCTAGTATAATATTCTGAATAAAATGGTTGCTCAAAAAGCCTTCCTTTTTTCAATTCTTTAGAAATCCTAATGAGAAACAGATCTTTTATTCTATACATTAGATCACATCATAGAATCAAGCTGATAGGCTACAATTTCTTTCAAACTATGTAAAGAAGATAAAATGCAATGGACATATAAACATGATTGTTCAAAAAAAAAACCTTTGCATTCCCTTTCATGGTGCTATCCCTTATCTATCCCACATTGTTGAAATAAATGAATTTGAAATTAACTTTCATTCTTTTCTTTTTTACTACTTTATTTTAATAACATTTTTAATTGGGAGAGTGACTATTTTAGGCACAAGCTTTTAAATTGAATTCTAACAGATACAACATAAGATTACCAAACAAGACAGATATAGAATACAGAATTTGTATTTTATGTCTATTTTGAAAGATGAGATAAGCACTTATAATATTTGTATCATATACCAAAACACAGTAGGTACACTGCTGGAATTTGGTACCTTGCCACTGCAGCTACAACAATTCTGGCTGCGAGTTCCTTGTAATACTCGGTTCGGACGATGTTACAGCCGTAATGACGCCGGGCCACATGTTGGGCCTTGGCATATAAAGAGCTGATATCTGTAGAAGTCACTGACACTATGCCAAGGTTTCTTATATTTCTGAATGCAGAATCTAGATAGTTCACTGATGTTCCAAAAGGGTCTAGGTGTCTAAAATCAGAGAGAATGAAGACATATTTAAAACCATTATAGTAATCAAGATTTTACCATTGTCAATATTTGCAATAACAAAATTCCATGGGATCAAAAGTACTTTACAAATCTATTTTAAATAAAAATTCTTTTTTAAAGTAAGCAATAAAATGATCATATGATACATTAGACATATACAAACAAATAAGACCTAGAGGAAAACTGTCATGCCCAGGCATTCTATTTCTCATGTTAGTGTATGTTCTTACTGCATTCCTTAGGGCAATGCTAAAAACCTGTATTAATTTACATAAATGAACAGCAACGAAGAACTGTCTTAGTTTTTTAACACCCCCCTGCACCCTCACTTCAGGTCAGTTTAGAAGTAATTTTTTTCACTTACATGAAATCAAAAGATCTCAAATGCATCAGTACATTGGCATCCATTTTTGTCACCTTAATATTACCAAGGTTTTCCTCCCCTTCTTTAAGGATATCATCATCACTCTCTTCTTTTTCTTTGCTGTCTACCACCACTTTCAACTTGTTTAAATGGCAGTTTTCCTGAATCAATGTCACAGAGTTTTCATTCAAGTCATTAATTGTAACCTTGACTGCATTTCCGAGATGTTTTGCCCATTGTAATCCCATTATCCCTTAGGAGAAATGAGAAGGAAAATAATTTTTAAATGTTAATAGTTAAAGAATAAAAATAGTATAATAATAATAATAAAGAATTTTATAAATAACAAGTTGCTTCAAAATCTTAATATTTTCATTAAAATAATCTTGATTCTACTTCCTCACTACAAAGTCCCTGAAAAGTTATCACAAAAAAATATAACAAATTTTCATTTATACTTATTATAAAACTTTTCCATGATCTATATTCAAATAAAACATCCATGTTTCTTCTTTATTTTGGGGAACAGCGGGGTTTTTTTCTTACAATGAAACACTTTTTTCAGACAAAATCTTACAGAGAAAACCAATATACAATATGAGTAAGAGCAGGGTTAGTCTGCTTGTCGGGAGGAGGGGAAGCTGGACCTCCTGCTGAGATTACCCTAGTGTACCGAAGTATAAAAACAACTTTCCTGGACCAACACTTTTCAAATACTGCACAAGAGCATCATTGTGAATTAAAAAGAATAAATTCATGTAAGTAAATGATCAGGAAGAATTCAGACCAAGAAAGTTCCTTCTCCAGGCTTTCTATACCTACTGGGTCAGCACCGTGAGGGACATTCATTACAGAATGGGAGATAGGAAAACTTCCAGAGAAAACATACCCTGTAAACTCGTGAACACTGGCATTAGTAATTTTTTTTCTGGATTTTGTCTCCCCAGGCAAGGGAAACAATAGCAAAATAAACAAGTGGGACTGTATCAAACTAAAAGGCTTCTGCACTGCAAAGGAAACCAACATTGAAACAAAAAGACAACCTACTGAATGAAGTATGAATGAACTCACACAATTCAATAGCAAAAAATCTGACTGAAAAATAGGAAGAGGACCTTGAGTAGACATTTTTCCAAAGAAGACATACAGATGGCCAAGAGGCACATGAGAAGATACTCAGCATCACTAATCATCAGGGATATGTACAATGAAATACCACCTCACACCAGTCAGAATGGCTACTATCCAAAAGACAGGGAATAACAAGTACTGGGGAGCATACAGAGAAACCCTTGTTCACTCACTGTTGGTGGGAATGTAAACTGGTGCATATATTGGTGCAGCCATTATGGAAAGCAGTATGAAGATTGCTCAAAAAAACTGAAAATAGAAATGCCATAGGACCCAATTATTCTACTTCTGGGAATTTACCAGAAGCAAACAAAATTACTAATTCAAAAAGATACATGTACTCTTGTTTATCACTGTTCTATTTAATAGCCAAGATATGGAATTAATCATCAATAGGTGAAAGGATAATGTAAGACATGAAACCATAAAACCCTTAGAAGAAAACATAGGCAAAAATCTCTTGAACATTAAGCATGAGCAATTTTTTTCTTGGACACATCTCTTCGGGCAAGAGAAACAAAATAAAAAATTAACAAATGGGACTATATCAAACTAAAAAATTTCTCTACAGCAAAGGACACCATCAGCAGAACAAAAAGGCATCCTATAGTATAGGACAATATATTAGTAAACAATTTATCCCATAAGGTGTTAACATTCAAAATATATAAAGAACTCATATGCCTCAACACCAAAAAACCAAACAACCCGATTAAAAAATGGGTGGAGGACCTGAACAGACATTTCTTCAAAGAAATTCAGATGGCCAACAGGCAAATGAAAGATGCTCCACATTACTAATCATCAGGGAAATGCAAATGAAGACCAAAATGTGGTATCACCTCACACCAGTTACAATGGCCACTGTCCAAAAGACAAGAAGTAACAAATGTTGGCAAGGATGTGGAGAAAAGGGAACCCTCCTACACTGTCGGTGGGAATGTAAACTGGTAAACCACTGTGGAAAGCAGTAAGGGGGTTCCTCAAAAAATGAAAAAGAAATATCATTTGACCAGTAATTCTACTTCTGGGAATTTACCTGAAGAAAACAAAATCCCTGTTTCACAAAAAGATGTATGTGTCCCTATGTTTATCTCCATGTTATTTGCAATAGCCAAGATATGGAAGCAAACTAAGTGTCCATCAATAGATGAATGGATAAAGATGTGGTACACATACATGATGGAATGTTATTCAGCCATAAAAAAGAGAAATCCTGCCATTTGCAACAACATGGATGGATGTAGAGGGTATTATGCTTAGTGAAATAGGCCAGGTGGAGAAAGACAAATACCATGTGATTTAACTTATTTGTGGAATATGAAAACAAAGCAAAACAAAAAAGGTGAATGGAAAAAGTTGCATCACATAGCTATAAGGGAGAATTACTCAACCACAAAAAAGAATGAAATCTTGCCATTTGCAAAACATGGATGGACGCACAGTGTTTGCTAAATGAAAGTCAGACAGTGAAAGACAAATAACCATTTGACTTTACTTACATATGGAATCTAAAAAACCAACCAAACAAAATAGAAATGGACTCATAAATTCAGAGAACGAACTGGTGGTTGCCATGAGGGTCAGAGGATGGGTGAAATAGATAAAAGGGAAAAATAAGAATGTTTGATATCTTGATATTGATGATTGCATGAATGTATAGGCATGTCAAAATTCACTGAGCTGTAAACTAAGATTCATGCATTTTATTGTATTTACCTCAGTTTAAATCAACAAAAAACAAAATGGGAGATGATAACACAATCAATATGGGTTAGAAAATTCCCTGTGTACTGGAAGCACTGACCATGTTCTCCACACATGTACCTCATAAATGTAAAAATTTGACAGCTACTATGTGCCATGGTCTTTACATGTTTTCACATTCTCATGACAACTTATGAAGTAAGTTCTAATATCCACATTTTAGAGATGGGGAAACGTACAAAATGACTGCTATGAATGTGATATAAGTTAACAGAGGTACACTAAGAAGAATTAGATGAAGGTGGTCAAAGAGCACAAACTTCCTAGTTATGAAATAAATAAGTTCTGGGATGTAATGTACAGCACAGTGATTACAGTTAACAATACCATACTGTTTATTTTCAAGTGGCTAAGAGAGTCTTAAAAGTTCTCATCAAAAGGGCAAAAAGTATGTAACTATGTGAGGTGATGGATGTTAACTAAAATTTTTGTGGTAATCATTTTGCAATATATACATATATTAAATCATGTCGTACACCTAAAACTATACAATGCTATGTGAATTATATCTCAATAAAACTGGAAGAAAAATAAAAAAGAAGAAAATGATTCCACTGTCAAGAAACATTTATAGTACCTAGTTTAAGATTGACATTTAATAATTATTGAATGCAAAATAAGAAAAGAGAAAACAGAGTAGAAAAAAAGGGTTGTGTGAGGAAGAATACTGGGAAATAAATTTAAAAAAATAGGTTTGGATCAGATTACAGAAAATATTACATTGCATTCTGAGAAGTTTGGACTCTAAGCAAAAGATGAATGACTTTTTTGATTGAGAAGTAGCATTATCAATGTAAAGTTTCAGAGGAAAGTCTATTTGGCAATACTATGTAAGACAGAGTGGAATGGAGAGAATAATTGTCATAAAATCATTAAAATGGTGGATATAGAATGGAAAAGGAATATAAGTCACATAATAAAAGAAAAATTAGAAAAGACCTGGTGGCTGAGTGGATTTGAGGACAGTGGAGGGGAAAAAGGAATATAAAAACATGATTCAGATTTAAAATTCCAGTGGCTCAGAGGACATTATCAGCTTAGAATCATCATTATACCACTTTTTACACTGAGCCATGGTAGTAATAATAAGTAAAGATGCATGAATATAATAGAAAATAATGCCTAATACTCTTAGTAGCATTTGCTATATACCAGACAGTATTCTAATTTCTTTACCTGTGTTAATTTACTTAATCTTCACATTATCGTAAGGTAGGTGCTAGCATTCCCCCCTTTGAAGAAACTGAAGCACAATTTTTTGTGGTCATACAGCTAGCATGTGATGAGGCTGGGATACGAATCCAGGCAGTCTGTGTCCACAGTCCATTCTTTTAACCACTACTTTTCCCTGACAAGAGGAACTTAAGAAAGAGCTAACTAATCCTTTCATCCCTTTGGTACAAACTTCCCCAAAATATACTCCTATAACCATTAAGAAAAAGACTTGGATTAGGTACAAGTCGCTTTTCGGAAATGTCCTCCTCTTCCCATTATCTTTTCTCCACGATTAAAGTCCTTTTGGAAAAAAATGTCCTCAATCTTTAAAAGTTCACTTTACCCAATTGCCTGATGGCTAGACAATGTTTACTGCATCACAAAAAGAGAAACAATGAAACTCAAAGTGCTTCCTTATTGCAGTAAACAAATATTCTTGCAAAAACTGAAAAAAAGAAAAGAAAAATCCTATCCGAATCTGATTAAGCCTAAAGATCCAACTATCAGTTTATAGAAATGCAGGGGGTAGAGGAACATGTTATATGAGCCAAGGTAATACAATCAGCAAGAATCTAGACTATGGGAAACTCTATAGGGCAAATGACATGTTATGTCAACAAATAATTATCTCACACACACACAGAAACTGATGGAAAAGAATATAGATTAAAAAGACTTAGGAGACATATCAAACCATTGAAATATACAGTCTTTGGATTCTGATTTGATTTTTTTAAAAATTATGAGATAATTGGGCATATCTAAACATTTAATGATACTAAATAATTATTCTTAATTTCTTAGGTGTGATAATGGTATTGCAGTTTTACTTTTAAGAAGTCCTTATCTTTTACAGATCCAATTGAGATATTTACAGACCAAATAACATATCTGTGATTTGTTTCCAAATAATGGGGATGGATGATGGGGGAGTTAGGTATGAGGGAAAGTGCATGAGGATAGATGCAAGACTGAGCACGAGTTGATAATTCTTAAAGAGCGGGATACAAAGAGATTCATTCACTATTCTCTACTTTTGTATGTATTTGAAATTTTCCACAATAAAAAAATCTACCTTGGATATTTAATTTTTTATATCCAAATATTCTGCTAGGTAAGATATCCATATAAATTCTCTATGAAAAGAAACAAATCTGACAAGCAAAGCAGAGTTCCAAAAAAGCTTCATTACTTACCAGTGGCTCCAAAGGCATCTAGACATTCCAAAGGTTTTCGTTCTTCAGCCAAAGCAGCCAGTGTACAGAATATTAGCTGCCTGGAAGAAAGGATAATAAACTGAAGTAGTTGTGCTGTACCATGGCTTCATCACTGTAGGTTTTTTAAGAACAGTGAGAATTGGGGTTCTTATATATGGCACAAACTATTTCAAAAAGAGACCTAGTAACATATTCTCTACTTAATAGGACAAGAGCTAAAAATTTGTGAAATTAAACTATGAATCTATTTGAGTTCCATTAATAAGCATTCAATATGAACCATGATTTTATAAATAAAATTTGCCCACAAAAGCAGCAGCCAGTTCATTAATTATATGTTAGGACTATTTTACTCTCTAAGAAACAAATACATTAGGAAAAAAGAGAGAAAACAATCATTCCAAGAAAATGTGAAAATAGATGATTTACATTCTGTACTTAGTTTTAAATGTCAGTATGTTAGAACATAAGGATTAAGAGAAGGTACATTTGTAATAATATGAAACAGCCCTTAATGCTTTTTTCAATTAATCTTACCGATTTAGTTTCATTTTGGGATTAAAATAGGAATCTGTTTTCTGAGGTACAGAATAGTTAGGACAAACTTGAATATCTGTGTCTGCCTCTTTCAAAATTTCATTAGGTGGTTTAGCAGTAGAAGCTAAAATGAAAAGAAAAAAAAGGTTTCCTGTGAAATACAAAATAATCCTAAATATCTAAAACAATATACATTAAAAAAAAACTTTCCTTTATAGTATTTTATATTAATGTAATCAGTTGGGTAGATGTCAAAAAAACAAATGAAAAAATTTACCTACTCGCAGTTTCTGGAAAAGAGCAGCACTCATTTAAATACTTGGGGAATTCAAGTTTCTTAGAATCTTACTGACTAGCATATCGATGTATCTGTATTACGATACCTAGTTAAGAAGAATCTGAGATAGCACAAAATCCTAAAGTACCTTTATTACCCATCAAACATTATTTGAGTTTATATAGATTAGCTGCTAAATATATTTTACTGTGGAATAATTGTTTGAAAATTAGTACCTCTGTATGGTTACATGTTAGCCAGGGAGGATGACTGAGAATCACTGTATTTCCTGCACATGCTAGATTTTAGAATACTTCCTCATTTATTATAATTTTAAATCACAAATTATATTCAAATGGCTATAAAGTAATGCAAAAAAGGACTCTACATTTAATATACATTAGAATCATTTAGCTGTAAGCCCAAATGAAATACTGATATATTTGTGTGTATGTATTTTAAAATTTAGGAAATGAGATATACGTAATAAGGTGGGGAAAAATAATTGACATTCTTTATATTTGGATTTCTTGGTAATATTACAATACAATGTTAATTAAATGGCAATCATATTTCTCTTTATACATTGCTAAGTAATAGTAACCTTTCCTAGTGTTTCCTAGTGTTTTATACTCTTTTACACCCACCAAAGTAGCATGTCACGTATCTCACAAGATCAGTCTTTCTCAAACCAGATTCTGTGAGAATATTAAGCTCTAAAGAAAATTATTTCAGTGACTATTTTTTCAATTCTCAAAAGAAAGGTAAATAGTACCATTCTAGATACCTGTATTTACTTGAGCATCTACTGCTTTTTTCTACTCACTTATTAAATATATCTGCTAAATTGAGGATAGCTAAATGGTGTTGGGAGCCTCATAAAAAGAAAATGAAACCTGAAGGATTTAGCAGTTAAGGAAGTCATTTGATTAATTCACTGTATTTTATATGCCTGATAATAGAGGATAACAGAGAAGAATAACTGGACCACTGTATAAGGATTTACTTACTAACATGTTATTGAGATTTCTCAACTTACCAGCAACATACTTGGATTTAGTCTCTCCTTTATTCACATGGCGCCTAACATGTCCTAGCATATCAGTCCTCCTGGTGATCGTTGCTGAACAAATAATACAGTGATAATGGGCGCCCATTTTACTGGATATCTATCAAACAGAGTATTTATTTTAAATACATAAGTAAGTTCATTTAAGGCAGAAGTTCATTTAAGGTTGCAAATTTAAGTAAGTTAGTGTGTTAGGTGTAATAATATAGAAGAAAATATTAATTTTGCCAAGTGATTTGGAAGGGATCTTTACATCCTTACCTGTATTTACATATGCTTTTCACTCTTAGTTTAAAATAGTCCATAACATTCATTTCTTAGTTTTTTCCATTCATTTGAATCAGTAAATAATGGTACCCTATTTCTGTTTTCCACAAGCAGAAATTACAAATGGTTTACTATTAGCAGCTATGTGCTGGTAAATATTTAATTGGCTTTCCAGGAAAAGAAGGCCCTCATATGTAGTTATGGCAGTTTTCTGTGGTATAAATACTCTACGATGGACAATTTCAAGCTACAGTTGTGACGGATTTCAAGCTACCAATGTGACATCACTGAATATAAATTTGGGAAAAGATGTGCAGTATGATACCAGAGGGCACTGTCACCATGCAGATGAAATGTATTCACATAATTGCGAGAGCACAGTAATAATAAAACATAGTAAAATAATTAGGAAGTCTTGAGTTTTGAGAATTCATTGCCTTTGTTTTGATATAACTTAGTTTTAATAATGGCCATATTTAACATTCAACTTCAAAATTTCTAAACTCTGAACTAGTTGTGGCATACCACTGAATGTGAGAGAAACAATGAAAAGTCTACTATCCCAAGTAAAAAATTGACACTTTATTATTTCTCATTTAGCTGAGAATGAAAAAAACACTCCAGTGATTCTCCTACTCTTGATGCCTTTCACTCTTAGTGCTTCTATCTCCTATTAGTACCATATAGCAAGTAGAGAATAGTGGAGAACATTGCACAGGGTTCCTTAAGGTACTGTGGGTACCATATTCAAAATATCTTGTATAAGGTTGATGGACCAAGCACTGTCTGAGTACTGCCTGAGAAAACATTTGTGTTTTTCCCCCCAGTACTTTCCTCTTTTTAGTGATCTGAAAGAGAAATTAATAACGAGGACTTACTAAGCGAATGCATTCAGGATAGTGTCACTAAAAATTTCAAAATTTGTATTCCCCAAATGTCAAATCTATCCTAAAAATGAAAATATTTACTTTTAAAAGTTACTAAAATCTCAGGAAGTTTCTTGATTCTGTCCTTTGACAAAAGGAAGAGCACAGGGAAGATGAATATGAATTGACACATACTAATATATTTACTAAATCATAGAAATTGAAGGTTCTTATTCTATAATCAAAAATTTGAAGTAAAAAAAACATTCTTCTCATTTAGTCTCCATTCCAAAAAATCAGTAAATGGGTTAATTTTCCTTATGAAGACAAGAGAACAATTTATCTGATTGCAATTAAAAACTATGAAATAAGTTTAATACAGTTAACTCTCTTCACACATTTCCTAGTTTTCACTATGATAATCTGAAAATACCCAGATACAAAATCTTAAAGTAAACCCCATTGCTGAATATTCACATTTTAATCTTAAAGCAAGTAAAAGTTGCACTTTTTTTTTTTTAACAAGGGGCTACATTTAAAAATAAATCTAACATCTGATTACCTGTTCTCCAATAACATTTGGTTTCACTGGTCGACAAGGTAAGTGACAGATGCACATCCTGTAACCTAGAATGAAGAATAACTGGTTGTCATATCACCGTTCATTAAATACTCAATTGCCATTAAAATTATTAGCAAATGTTACTTTATAAGACTAATGGATTACTCTAATAGTTGTAATATCATAATTGATTTATTAATGAGACTACATTTATGAATGAGATTGCCTTAGTTTATGCACTTAGTAACTAATACAGGAGGATCCAGGTTCCCATTCTGGTTCTGCCATGACTATCTGTGTTAGATTAGTCATTCAGCTTCTCTGGGACTCAAATTTATCATCTATTATCTGCCATCTTGACTTTTCTCTGAGGCTTCGCCTTCTTTGCCTTGTGCTACGTTTACCATTACACGGCCTCTTGCTCGTTTATGATAATGGCACTATCTAGGTCTTTTCCCAATCTTCTTTGTAGGTCCTCTTCCCTCTCTCATACTCTAGATGAAGATTTTTCAGTAGGCTTGATCTGCCTACATTACTTTTTTCTCATTTCCTTGGTAACTTTAATGCCTTTCATAATTGCAGCTATCTCTCCTGTAAGTAGGAATCCAAAATTACAGCTCTAGTTAATAACTCGTTCCTGAGGGCCAAATGTCTATTACTAGCATATTGAGGATATATGACTGGTAACTGGGTCAGCATTTCAAAACATACTTGTCAGGGACTAAGCTTACATCACTTGCTCTTGAACCAGGTCTCATTTTCACTTTCTAAATGAATGATGCCTTCCAGTCACTCCTAACTTAAATCTGTAAGTTATCTCTAACTCCTTTCTCCTCCTACCTTACATATTCATTTCTCTTACTTGTATTATGTTTAGGTGTCTCAGGACTCAGCCCTTGGACGACTTCTTTCTTCTGTCCATAAATACTCCTGTGGTTATCCCATTCAGTCTTATGACTTTAAATACCACCTTTTCTGACAACTCCCAAATGTGTATATTTAGCTGAAACCTTACCCAGACTCACATTTATATAGTTTACAGGCTACTTGGCATCTCTCCTAGATGCATCTCAACCTTTGCAAGTGTAAATCTGAGGTCCTGGTCTTCTTCTCCATACCTGTTCCCAATACAGTATTCTCCAACCCATTAAGGACAACACCATTTTTCTAGTTGCTCAGCTCTCAAACCCAAGCATTCTTGGCTCTCTTTTCTTCACATCTCTCTTCTATTCCATCAGCAGATCTTGTTGCTTCTACCTCAAACTATTCACCAACTACTTGAAAGCCTGCCTCCTCACTCAGGCAACAATTACCATATTCACCATCTACCAGATTACCACCATGTGAAGAACCTAACCACCTCATGTACATGAGAAAGAACTATGAGCCATTGAGAAGAGAGTAACTCAAGAGGAGAGAGAGATCAAACCTAAAGGTTAAATAATGGTTTAAAGAATATGCAAGAGACCTTCTAAGTTAAAAATAGATCTTTTTTTGAAGTTAATATGGTTTACTATATATTTTTATATATAATTAAACATAAAAGACAGGATGGCTTCTGAATTAGTCTCTAATTCCCAATTACCTATGTAACTAATGATAACCTTTAACAGTAGAGTTCTCGCTTCTTTTCTGGATTCCTCACACTGGCTATTTCTTTTTTATTGAATTATCATTGATACACAATTTTATATTGGTTTCAAGTATAAAACACAGTGGTTCAACAGTTACCCATATTATTAAATCCTCACCCCCACTAATGTGGTTACTATCAGTCAACATAGGAAGATGTTACAGAATCATCGGCTATATTCTCCATGCTGTAGGGACAACCATCCCTGTGACCAACTTAAGACTGAGAATTTTTGTGCCCTTTTATCCACCTCTCCCACTCCTATCCTTCCCCCACGGTAAACACCAGTAACTTCTCAGTGTCTATGAGTCTACTACTATTTTGTTCATTTTATTTTGTTTTGTTTTTATATGCCACAAATAAGTGAAATCATTTAGTATTTGTCTTTCTCCGCCTGGCTATTTCACTTAGCATTAATACCCTCTAGGTTCATCCATGTTGTTGCAAATGGCAGGATTTCTTTCTTTTTTATGGCCAAATAACATTCCATTGTGCATATATACTCACACTGGCTATTTCAAACTGGCAATTTGGTTGAAACTCCAGATGACCACACTTAACATCAATGTTCACATAATCACATACATATATAAGTATATACTGGTTTAAGATTGAATTTTTAAGGGTATTTTTTTTGGGGGGGGGGAGAGGGACACTTTTTATATTTTATCCAAATGGAATATTGGAATATTATAAAATCTCCCCTATTATTTTCATTAGTAGTTCACCATGAAAATCCTTAGAAGAAGCTAGTTAGATCTAATGTACTCATTTTTCAATGGCTATACATTATTTCATGATATGTTGTATGTGCCATAATTTATTCAATCATCCTCTTATTTTAGTTCCAAGTTTCTGTCACTAAGTACATACTGCAGTGAATATTCTTGTATATCTATCCTTGTTTATTGATTATTTTACTCCCAGAAGGAGTGCCTGGAAGATGGATATGTGTATTTTAAATTTTAAAAATGTTGCCAGTATCTTTTCAAAAATGCTGTAATTCATATAATTCACTACCTGAGAATCTAATAATTCACTATCCTTAGGAAGTCTTTAACTTGACTGAGATCTCATATTTTGCCCTTCAGTTTTATTAATC
This sequence comes from Manis javanica, assembly GCF_040802235.1. Lineage (NCBI taxonomy): Eukaryota > Metazoa > Chordata > Mammalia > Pholidota > Manidae > Manis > Manis javanica. Next base: position 92,762,363 of record NC_133166.1, read on the forward strand.
TCTTTATATAGGCCCTCTTGTTAAGTTTACTACACTAAATAGTGTTATTTTTGTTACTATTATAAATGATATTTTTTTCTAATTTCCATTTATCCAGAATAGAGAAAGGCTATGATTTTGAATATTTATATTATATTCCAGCACCATTCTGAATACTCTTAATTAGCTTTTTTAATGCCATCATGTTATCTTTTCCAATATTCCTACCAATTACTTTATTTCCATATTTTACATTTAGTATACCCTCAAAAATGTGTAAAGTGGTAGTTGTTCTAACATAAAAGGAAAAGTATAACTTTTTAAAACATTGTATAATATGGAGTAGTGTGAATCCCCAGGGCCAAGAGAGTACCCAGTGCAGAACAGATACTTAATAAATGTTTGCCTCTTAAAAAAGGGGCATTACAGCCCTCGTAATTTCAAACCGAAAACATTTGATTATGTTTATAATAAAACTCTAAAAACTGATACCTAAACTGGTATCAAATCTTAAATTTCATTTATATTACTTTTTTGCAAGCACAAAAATACTAACCTTCACATTCAACTGAAACCTTCCAGTGTAAATTTTGAAGGTGACGATGAAGCTTATGGCTATTACAGGCTCTGAATTTCTCCTTAGGGCACAATGGACAAGCCTGTTTTTTTCCTGAGAAAGCAAAAAGAACCAATAATACATAGAATATACTAGCTATTAATGCCTAGATCCAGCTACAAATGAAGTAACAGCCCCCCATGCCTACTTTTTAGGTAATATCTTTCTTACCATCCCTGCCTTAGCATGTAGATAATAATTATTTTAGCACATGGTCAGTGACTGATTTTTTTATCCCCAAACTCTCCTTTCTGGGGCTGGCTGATGTCCCATTGCCATTAGAAACAGAAAGGATGAGGAAGTGATAAACTATATGACAGCCTGCCAGCCAACATGCCTGTGAGAGAGCAGTCATTCTGTACTTTAAACAGGAGAAAGGGCAGCAGTTGTCATACTCCCAGAGGGGCAGGAGCTGGGCAGAGAGAATTGTCTGCCGTAGTATTCTTCTCTTTTAGCAGCAACAAAAACTTTTTGCATGTGGAGTTAGAAAACCAGAAGAAGGAAGTCGAAGGAGTATGTGGGATCCAATATAATTGCCATTCTGAGACTGGGGACATGGTTAGAGCCATTGTGTCCCACTACCGAACTGGTTAAGTTCTTCCTTCTTTACTGACATACTCTCCAAAAGGTTATGGATGATCAAAATAAAAGTCTCATTTAATCAGAAATGTAATGTATCTCAAATAAAAACTCTGATAGTATACAAAGAATTAAAATCACAAATTCAGGTTTAGAGCAATACAAATAAACAGAAATAATAACTCAATAATTTTGAAACCAACAAATATCTTCCATACTTGCACACTCCAAGTATAGACACAATTATTTTATATATTCTGCCTACTTCAAAAAGCCTCGAGGTGATCTTGAGATGGAATCCAAGCACTAAGGATAGTAAAGCAGAAAGAGAGGAGCTTGGGCAGTGACAACACAGGATCTCTTGTACTAGCCCTAAACTGCCTGCCCTGGCACTTCTTTTATATGAGAAATAAAAGTCACCATATTATTTAAGGCACTGTTTTTGGGTATTTCTGTTAGAGCCTAATTCAGTTCCTAACTTACAAAATACAGAGCTCTTATATATCCGTGAATTGTAATTTTCTGGAGGAGCTGTGAAATAACTTAATCCCATAGCACCTTTGCATATAGAAGGCTATCAATTTCTTGAGTAAAAAAATTGTATTTTACCAGTATTCTAGTTCAATGGGAATAAACAACTTTATTCTAAGCAAACTGTGCATCGGTTGAAAAATGACAAACCATTAGAAATTCAGAGAAAAAAACCTGTCCAAACATGGAAATACCTGTTTCAAGATTATCTGAGTTCAATGAACTGGCAGAGTCAAAATCCCCTTCGGTTATGAAAACTAACTTCTCTAGATCAGCAAGCTGCCTCTGAATTGAGATGTGTCTCTCTGGAAGGAAATAATAAGTTAGAGGTCGTGCTTTAACAATCTGTATTCCATTTCCATTTTTATTTGATGATGTCACAAAGAATTTTACTTTTATTTCCTGTAGCATAGTGCCCTAGTACTTAGATGGGAATACTGCTGGCACTTCAGTTTCTAAAATGGCAAGTGTGCCTCAGAAAACAAAAAGCTAGAGAAAAGAACTCTACTGTGTAACTTCACAGCTTTAAAACTTTATTCAATATAATTCTACAAAAAATGTTCATACAAAACACTGAAGAAACACCAGCCATGTTTCCTATCTTTGAAGAACTTTCAGTGAGGTGGGAGGAATTAATATGTTAACTACTACCTATAAAACAAGGCAGGATGAAATGACTACATGATGCAGGCAGAGGAAGGAGTAACTAACTACAAGTGCCTCTGAAAAATGTCTTCACTGAAGTGGCATTTGAGAATTAAGGAATGAATAGAATTTCAAAGTAGAAATTTGGTAGCTGGCCTTAGAAACTGAAGTAACTTCATAAACAAAGGCATGTGGTGCAAAAAATATTCAGCCACCTTATCCCATCCCTGGCTGGAATGTAGTATGTTTGCGAGACGGATTTGGTAGAAAAATATGCAGTCAAAAATGTAGCATAGATAATGGAAGGCATAAATTCTGTGCAAATTAGTTTGGACTTGATTCTTCAGGCCATGTTAAATCGTTGCTGGTTTTTGAGGAAGTGAATGATGTGATTTGAATGTGTTTCAGAAGGGTATTTCTGGTTGTATTACCAAAGATCAATAATTAAAAATTTAAGAAATTAGTAATGGAAAGGTACAGGAGAATAGAAGGTAAAAAAGAAGAGAAGGAAATTTAGACTTTGACATAGTACGTTTGATATACTACTGATATCCATGTACCAAAGCCCAGTAAGCTGCTGAATTATTTTTATAGAGTGCAGGACAGATTTTGAATAGATACAAATCATAACTATACATACTAGATGAAACTGTGAGCATGAGTGAGAAAGCCTAAGGCAAAAGTGTTATGAAAAAGCCAAAAAAAAAGCGAAAACCGTCCCAGTAACACATTTTCAAGTTTCTCAAACATTACACATTCTACAAATAGAATATATGAATAAATCTTTCATAAACATATTTAACATCTTCTTGATTAGGGGTGTAGAGGAATGCATTCCCCAATGCTGCTGAGCCCACTACTGATTAATAAAACACATCTAATATGGAAGCCAGGTATGGAGAGATATAGGTATTTGTAAGAGGCATCGAGGAAAAAGAATCAGGAGGGTAATTTAAAAAAAAAAAATGGTAACGAGAATCTAGAAGCCAAAAAAGAGGATGTAAAACAGAAATGCCCAACACTAAGTATCTAAAATAGCTGTAGAGATCAAGAAAAGATTACTGGATTTATTATTTAGCAGGTCTCTGGTAACTTTTAAGAAAGGAGGTTCAGTGAAGTGTTTGGGAGTATAAATGGGATTGGAAGGAGAAACAAAGTTCAGAAAATCAGCACAGGCTATTTTTTTTCTAAGAAGTTTGGCAGTATAGAAAAGGAAATAGTTGGGACTAACTTGCTGATTTTTTTTTTAAGGACAGAGAGACCTGAATTATGTATATCCCCAAGGAAAGGAACATTTACCAAGTGGAAGCCTGAACATACCAGACCAGGAGATAACTGATAGGAAAAGATTCCCAATGAGAAAAGAGGTGATGGGATAAACCATAGGGCTAATATTTATTACAGTTAGGTTATACAATTTAGAATCGTAAGCTTTTTAAATTCTGTATTTGCCTCTGCTACCTCTTCCTGCCTATTCCTCTCCAGCCTTCATTCCCAGTTCCTTTGTTTACCCTTCTTTATAATTTGTGTCCTTGTCTCCCCCCGCAAATAGACAGTAGGAGAGCAGGGGTTATTCCGTATTCATCTTTGTAACGGCTAGGTGCCTAGTGTACTAACTTGCTCGTAACAGGCACTAAGGTCTTTAAGTAATTTTTAAAATCTTTAGTCTGTTTGAAAGTAGTAGCACACCAAGTCAATAATTTTGGACTTCAGTTCAGTACTACTAGGCATTCTTGCTCAAATTTTTAAAAGACAGAATTTTATCTTATTTTTAAATGAGAAAAGCAAAGAGCAAGAATGTTATTAGTTAACTTCTTATACCAGGTATTGTTCAAATGACTTATAATGAGATATAATTTCTATAAATAGGCAACATTTCCCCCCATTTAACCAAAAACTTTTGCCAGGTTAGACAGTAAGATTCAGGTACATGACAAACCAACCTACTTAATTCATAAGAATTAAAGGTTCTGGGCTGCCATATTTCAAAGATCTGTATATGTGAAATGACATATATAGTACTGTATAAGGATATGGTGATTGAAATCATTCTAACTACTAAGTAGTACAAAATAAGAGAGAAAGGGCCTAGTAAATTAGAAAACTGAAAATTCTGTTGTCCATTATTGAAGAAAACTCTCAAAAATCCGTCTAAAGATTCATGATATGCCTATGTACATCTCTGAAATTACTTTCTTGTTCAAGATAGACACTATCAGTTGTACTTCAATTACTGAACTTTTTTGTAACACACTAATCATTCACAAGTCAATAAGCAAACCTCTTGTTAAACCAGAGGAGTCCAAGATGTTAAAGAGATTCTTTTACAACTCCTTCTGTTACTTTTTCCTTAATTTTCAATTCTATTGCAGACATGGCACCTTCATGTAGCCTAGTTAAGACTTATTTCAAAGGACTAACCAGACCATCTAAAAATAATTTTAAAAATGTGATTAATAAATATTTCTAATGCATTTCAGATTCCTCAAGCATTACATATTTGCCCCAGTAATGCATTTTTGGGTTTCTGAAACATCATGTTCTTCAGATTACAGACTCATAAATTTTGGAATATATGAGTAAATCTTCCCAATCTATGTTTAACAAATTCTTGATGGTGCGGAGAAGGAAAAAGCATGCATTCCCTAAGGCTGCTGAACCACTGCTGGTTAATATAAACAGATCCAATCTAGAGGTGAGATAGGGAGGCTAACTTACTCAGCAGTTTCTCCTTCTACTCCCACTGTAGTTGTGGGTGAAAAACCAACTGATTGGCTTTATTTGGCACCTAACTCTGATCTTACATAATCAGGAGCCTACCTGAGGCATGCTGACATGTCTTTTCTGTAATGTCTATTCTTAAATCTGCAATTTATGTCCTTTTAAAAATTGCAAAATAATCTATTAGACTATAACTATCCAAGTGTTTTATAAACATTAAACACACAAATGGCTTAGAAGTAGGAAAGACAATGCATTAATTCAAGGTCTTTTAATTCATAAGGGTTGATTTATGGACCACAAAATAATTTTTAAAAAACCAAAACTTTCTTAGACCTCACACTTACAAATGTTCAAAAGGTTCTTAAGAAAGTGTTAGTCATCAATCCTTTAAATTCATTTATGGTCCAGTAAATCACCACTTAGAAAACATGCAAGCACATTCAGAAGCACAATATGGGTTATTAATTTTCAACAGTAGACTTCTGATGGAATGGAGTATAAAACTCAATTGGTATTTACGTCTGAGGGAAGACATTCATAATTTAGATGACTCAACTACTCAGCAACCTAAAATTATTTTTGGAAGCAAGCTGCTAAAGAAAAATGAAATAATGAGAAAAAACCATCTTTTACTGTATTCTCGAGACATAAAAGCTAGTTGACAGCAGTCATTTCTAACTCTTGGCAGGTAGGCTCTGCTACAATTAACAGGTTCCCTCGGTTTACTAGGTCACATTTTAAAGGACTTTGCCACTGCAGACGGGGCTGAGCGGGGAACTACTAAATTAGGTGTAACTTCCTATTTCCGTACTAGAAAAAGACCTCTAACGAAGAAGCCCTCAGCCTCATTACTTCTGTCTGCAGCACCTCCACATATCCTTCACCATAACGTCCTCGAGATTCGTGGCGATACCTTCTTCCATTCTTTACCAGTTTTACCTGCTACACGGGCCCGTCCGTCCTTCCCCCGTCCCCCTTTCCTGAACCTGCCTTTCCCCATAAAAACAATCCAGTGAAGGGCCTCCCCTACTTCCCAGCAAGGCGCACTGTGTCGCTTCTCCTGCAGCGTAAAGATCTGCGCCTCCTGCACTTACTGCTTTCAGCCTCGTCAGGGGCAGAGGCTAGGGACGGGGACAGGGCCGGAGCCGGGGCCTGGGCTGGGGCTGGGGCTGGCGCTGGCGCCGAGGCTGGCGTCGGAGCCGGGTCCGGGGCCGGAGCTGGGATCCGAGCCGAGTCCGGGGCCGGGGTCGGGACCTGGGCCTGGGCCACCTCCACCGCCTCCTTCTCCTGGGGTAGCAGCTCCTCCTCCGCCATGTTCTCCATAGTTACCGCCTCCGTGCCAGGCCCGCCCGGGGACCCGGAGGGGCTCACGGCGAGGTGAGAGAACTGGCAAGAACGCCCGGAGGGGCTGGATCCAAGGAGTGGGGAAGCAAAAGGGAAGGGCGGGGTGCGTGCGACAGACAAAAGATGAAGACCCAGTGACCAAATTTTGTCTGCGGAAAAATAAAAAGCCAGAGGCGGCGATTCGTAGTCCGGGCCACCTCCCCTTCCCCGAGGCGTTCCGACGCCCCCGCAGACTGCGCAGGAGCGAACAGAAGCTGGGGTCCAATGAGGTAAGTGGGTTCCGTCTCTACTGCGCCCCTCCCTCCTGCGCGCCCGCCGCCAAACCCAACCAAGACTGCAATACCCAGCGTGCTGCGCGCCACCCGAGGCGGGGCCGGATTCTATGACTTGAGGCAAGAAAACGCAGCTGAACACTTGCTCCGGAGCCTTCGAGTGGGAGCCTGGGCGCCGGCGCCGAACTACATGTCCCAGCGGGCGTCGCTTTCGCGGAAGACCTTTTTCCCTGGCCCGGGCCAGCGGGTCGGCACTGCCGCCGGCGCTGGTAAGGTGTGGGACCCGGGGGGCTTGTTCACGTGCGTCAGGACGGGCTCCCCATCGCCCTTCCTCGCTCCAGCGGACGGCGGGCGGGACTGGGGGTTTGGGGGTGCCGCGGCCCTGGGCGGAGCGAGTCTGTGGGCGGAACCGGGGGTGTGCTCTGGCCCGGCTCGGCGGCGGGGCCGCCCCTCGCTCCGGGGAGGGTCTGGGCTCTGTGGGACCGGTGGGCCGCGGCGGCTTATCGCCGCGGACGAGCTTTCCGTGTCAGGCCCGTCAGGCCCGCTGACTTGGAGCTGGGACTGCTGTTCATGTCCGCCCGCACGCGCACCACGATCTGCTCTTTTCCTTTTGTTTTTGTTTTTGCTTCAGCCTACGCACACCCAGTTTCGTCAGCGCAGCTGTGAGGTTGTAAGAGTCCCGTGGATAGGGGACTGTGTTTGGTTTTTGTGTTGGCGCCGTAGTCTAGTATTGAGGCATTATGAACCAGAGCTCTGAGTGTGTTGAGCTTCGGGGCACTCGATTGACACGATTTACATCCCCCAGGCGTTTGCCAGTGAGTTCTCTGGCCCTGTGCTTCTCTCCCCTTTGCTCTCTGGGCCTGCTTAAGCTTGAGCGTCGCCCACTCAAACGTACTGAGGCAGGCAGAGGAAAAAACTTGTTTTCTGGCTCTTCTGCCTCGGACTGTACCCAACATTATAGGTAACAGGGAAGGAGAGGGAATCTCCTTTCAGTCTCAGGCACACGACCCACACTTCGAGTTAGGTTCCCTAGTTACTAAAGCTGATACTTAATGCCTGTCTCATGGGTCTGTTTATTTCCTACTTGTTTCAGAAACCAGGAAGGGTTTGATGATTTGGCACTTTGAAAATCCAACAGGAATTTAACATCCTGCCTTCTCCGTCCACTAAGTACTTGGGAAGCATACCTGGAGGTTTTTTCCCGCCTCCCCCAGTTTGATGGAAACAGATTATTCATGGAAGCTTTTTTAAGTTATAAAGCCCTTTTAATGCCCCTTTTAATGCTGGTATTCTGAACTGACTCACTGCTCTTTTAACAGTCAATTAAAAAAGGTAAAATAACATCATAACTTGCAGAAATGAGTAGTGGCTAACTATATTGTGCATCATCAAAGAATCGGTGATTATTTTAAATTTATAAAAGAATAGATAATTAATTGAAAGCTTGCTTCAGTACGTCAATATAGTTTAATACCATCCGGAAAACAAACCATGGAAAGGGTTAGATTTTAGTGTGTGCACGATTTTAATAAGAATTTCCCAGCATGGTCCCTGCCATTGAGACACCCTAAAGAAGAAATCTTCAAGTTTGAATAATTATATTAAGTGAGTATACTACTCATCTATTGCTGCCTAAGTTATCTCAAAACTTAGTGGCTTGAAACAGTAATGAACATTTATTATCCCATAGTTTCTATGGGTCAGGAATTCAGAAATTGCTTTCTGGGTGTGTCTGGCACAGGGTTTCTCATTGCAGTGATGATATCTGCGAGGGATGCTGCCGTGTGGAGGCTTGAATGGGCTGCAGGATCACCTTTAAAAAAGGTGGCTCACTCACATGGCTGGCAGTTCTTTTTTGGCAAGAGGCCTCAGTACTTCCTGGGTGGGCCTCTTCATGGGCTACTTGAATGCCCTCATGACATGGTGGCTGAGTTTCCCTAGAGTGAATAATTTGAGAGCAAGGCAGAAGCCACAGTGTCTTATATGACTTAGCCACTTACGACCACATAGCAATGTCTGGTTGGTTACACAGGTCAAGCCAATGTATTGTGAGAGGGAACAATTTAAGAGTGTAGTTACCAGGCAACAAAGATCTGTGAGCCATTTTGGAGGCTGCCATCCTTTAGGTTATATTTGCATTTTCATATGAATTTCACACTAATAGACGTTTGTCATGGTGAACATATAGGTGTTTTTCCTTTGATAGTACATTATCTGCGGTGTTTTTTCCATTTGTTTTGTGGGTAAGAGGTTTAAATTATCATAATGTTGTTTTCAATGCAACATCAGAACAACAAGGATCAGTTTAAATTGTAAAAAGGTAACATAACCAGTCCATTACCTATAAGCATTTCCTTTCCTGAAAGTTACTGTTTTTTCCTGTACCTCGCCAACTTGAAATGGAATCCTTGAAACAAGAAAGGGATAAGAAGATTATTACTCTAATCTGGAAACTCAACTATGAACTCAATTGTTGGCATAAATGATCTTATAAACACAAAATTTCTGGATAATTTAGAATTTGTTCTTAGAAATCTATGTTGAATATTTTTTTATAGTGATTAGAATTTTTATTCTCTTTATATTCCTCAAAGCATTCTACAAGTTTTATTTAGTGTAATTGATCATTCTTTTATAGAACTTCATTTACTGTGATCATAATTGACAAGGAATAACTGCAGTTACATGGTTTCTAGTGTTCTTGTGTTCATAATCTTAAAACATGCCGAAACCAGCAATCATCTGTCCTCCGGGCTTCGCTTCTAGACCCTTTTGTATCTTCCTGCCCCAGCAGACCTGGTGATGTTCCCAGACTCTGGCCTCTATGTACCAGCACAAGACACTTGTGGTACACACTACCTTGCGAATGTCTGACCATAGGAGATGATTGTGTTTGTCATATGGCATTTTTTTTTTTTTTTGGTCAGCAGCTAACATTATTGACTTGATCCAGAGCAGGGCTGCAAAACAGAGTGATATGGGAGGTAGGCAGAAAAACTGTGATGGAAGTGGCTCAGATCGAAAGACTGAATATTCTGTGGAAGAAAAATTTACTCAATTATTAACTCAGCAGGCATTTCTGAGCACCTCCTAAGTTTTTAATACAGCCTACTCTTCAAGGAGCTCAGAGACTAGTAGAAAGACAACCATGTAAGCCAGTGTTTATTTATAGTCCCTCTGTGTACTACCTGTGCAGAGTATGTTTCACATTCCTTGTTTCATTTGAGTTCGTCAAAAACCCTCTCGGATGGATTATCTGTTTTTATATAATCCACCTGGGGCTGAAAAAAATAGGTGATTTGCCTGAAGTCACAGTGAGCGGCAGAAGGGGAGGGTGTCTGAGGAAAATGAATACTTAATGACTGGTTTTGAGGTGTAGGTGGGGCAAAATACAGCAGTTCTGCAGGCAGTTGAAAATAGTGATCTGGTGCTTGAGAGAGAAGTCAAGGCGAAAGGAATAGTTTTGAGAGTCACTCTTAAAAGGTGATGAAGCCGAAGTAGAGAAACGTCATTATAAGTGAGAATGAAAGTGAAATAAGTGGCACAATGAGAATCCTATCATCTGGGAAATAGCTTGGAAATGGAAGTCATTATGCCAAACTTCAATCTTTGTGAAATTAAAAGGAGAATTTCTAATATATTTTTTTTTTGTGATGGTAAAAAACACATAATGTGTTTTTAATGTTTATTTTAGCTTTTCAAAATGTCCCACAAGGAATCTTGTGTGAAGAAAGATAAGTCTCAGAGAAAAAGGACCACCTCAACACTCAACTTTGATGAAGAAGTAAGAATTTTTATTTGCTTACCCAAAGATACCCTTTTTTACAGTCTATCTTTGTGTAATGGAAAAAATACACCTCACTTTTTAAATGAGATATGTAAATATTTTGTTCTGCCCTTCTGACCTAGGAGAAGTCATTTGTTTTTCCCATTCTTTACCTGCATTATTTTATTTATTCCTTACAACCCTGTGAGGTAAGTACTACTGTTATCCTTGTTACACAATGAAGTAGAGAGGTATGTAATTTGCCTAGGCATTCCTGACTTCAATTTTAAGCCCCCCAAAGTACCCTTTTCATAGTAGTAACTCACTATTAGACCGTTTTGCACATTCTTCCCCTTTCTCTGTTTACTCAGCATTGGATAGGATTATGTGCCCATCAGTCGGAACAGGCTACCAGGGAGGCTATGCTTAGGGAAGACATGCTCACATGTTCCTTTCTCTGTTACTCAGACCTCTACCTTAACAAGTGTTTTGGTAGATGAAATTTAGGATATCCAATCAATTGAGCTAGGTGGTGTCTCCAGGAAGCAAGACTGCAATGTGACTGATGTAACCCAAACAAGCAAACAAAAACTCTGCCATCAGTTTTATTATAAACTCTCTGAATAGTTTACATAGTGCATCATCAGAATTAGACAGTGTTTATGCTACATTACCACCCAGGATGAGAGACTAAAGTCTGGCAAAGGTGAGTATTCACTAAAGAAGTAATTTTTGTGATAGTGGGTTAGTTCATAAGTCTTACTCATCGCCTGGATGAAATATTCTAGAGATCATTATACTTTTTGGTGTTTGTTCCTTGGTGTCAACTTTCTGGTGACTCATTTGGCCCCCCACTATTGTGATACTTGGAAAAGGGGACCTGGAGCATTGCCATACAGTACTCACTTGTCCTTGATTTATGTATCCCCTGTTTGACACTAATAATTGGCATGCTGTTTGCAGTTCTCCTATTCACACTTAACCTACTTGACTCAGACTATTTTTTGCCATGACTACTCCAAATATGCTTTCATCAAGGCTAGCAATGGATTTCATGTTGCTAAATCCTTTGTCAGTTTTCAGACCTCATGTGACTTGATGCATCAGCAGTATTTGACATAGCTGATTACACCTTCTCCTTGAAACACTTTCTTCCATGTAGCTTTTGGGACACCATGCTGTCCTGATTTTCCGCCTTACTAGTGACTGTTTCTCGAAGTGTCTTTTTCTGGTTCCTCCTCATCTTGTTATATAACCTTTCAAGTGCCCAGCCTCAGTTTTTCCATTTAGTAAGTTGCAGTTCCATTATTTCAGTTGCTTGGGCCAAAACTCTGGTTGTCATCCTCTACCTGCATCTAGTTTGTCAGCAAATTCTATCTGCTTTCTCTTAGTAAAAATTGAGAGTCTGACCACCTCCTCCACCCGTGTTGTTGCCTGGCAGCCGTATCTGGGGAGGGTCTCTCTGCATACCAACGAAACCTCAGCCTCCCGGGTGTGTACTATTGACTCTGATCAGTAAAGAGTTAGCGATCAGGTCAAACAAGTGCCAGCAAGAAAGGAGTAAAGCAAGCGTAGAAGCAAATGTCAACAGCTCTGCAGGCAGTAGAGAGCAAGGAAGAGCAGAGGGAGAAAAGGGAAGTTCACTGAACTGCTTGGCATAGGGCAAGTCCTTGCCAACTCCTAAAGCCAAGGTCACCAGGCACCCAGTGTCTGCCTAATCTGCATGGTGCAGGAACTAAATCCCTACCACTTCAGAATTTTGGGGAGCCTCAGAGCACTGGAAGGAGTGAGATTATATTCTCACAACATCCACTTCCCTGCAGATCTGAAATAAAGCTGGGAGAGAGAAGAAGGATTGCATTAAGACTAGAAAGCTGAATGAAATAGCAAAGTGACAAAAGACACTTTCACTGGAGTTGGATGAATTTTTGTCTTTATTGTGGAAAAGAGTTCAGAGGTCAAGTAAAATAGGCTTATGCAACAAGAAAGTTTATTTGTAAGACAGTACACACTCAGATGGGAGTGCAAGCGACCTCAGAGGAGGCTTAAGGGTTCAGGGTTTGGGGTTTTTTTAGGGCCTTTTGGGTAGGGGTTGGCATAAGGCATGATGTATACAGGTGATTGATAATGCCTTTGAAGTGTTTTAAGAATAGGGTTATTTAGGTGACTGTGTTAATCTGATCTCAGCATTCTTTATTCAAGTAGGTTCATTTACACTCCTGAGGTCTGTCTCTGATCCTGGTTACAAAGTTGCTTGTTTGATTTAAAGGATTGGAAGAAGAGGAAGAACAGCACATAGATTAAATAAGCTGGGCCTTTTTTGCAAACTAAGTACATTTTACAGTTGTGTGACCCTTGTCCCACTTCCCTGCTCTGTCTCATTATCATAATAATCCAGGCAGTCAATTTGCTTTTGTAAGATTATTCCAATAGTTTCTAAATTGATCTCCCTGTTTCCACCTTTGCCTCTTTGTATTCTCTTCTCAACTCAGCAGCCAGAATGATCTCATTAAAATATAAGTCAGATCATGTCACTCTGTCACCACTTGATGGTGGTTTTCTACTTCATCCCGAGTAGAGCTAGTGGCCTTGCTGGGGCTGACAAAGCGACCCACTCTCCCCATCTTATCTCCCTCTCATTTTCTTTGTTTTCTTCACTCCTGTCTTCCTAGCTGCTGTTCTAGTGAGCCAGGCACATTCCTACCTTAGGGGCTTTGCCTTAGCTGTACTCCCTAGAACTTGTTCCCTAAATATTTGTTTCTTCATTTCTTTAGATCTCCATTCAAACATCATCTTATCAGTGGGACCGCCCTTTTTTGACTACTCTGTTTAAAATTGCCGCTGCCTCCACCCCTACCTTCCAGCCCTTCCTGGCCTTTTTCTCAGCTTAATTTTTTTCCTATAGCGTTGTCTGACACACTAAACATATTACTTGTTCATTTGTAAATTTCTGCACTAGATTTTAATGTTGATGAAGGCAGGAACTTCTACTGTTGTTTCACTGATTTGTCCCCACTGTATAGAATATCTTTGGTACATAGATATTCAGAATGTGTGTCTGTGGTGTAATTGAATTCAGGATCCGCTGGAAAAATAATGGGTTATATGGTTTTGCTTTGGAGAGGACTGGATTCCACCATGGCAGTGCTGCCTCCCAATGCCCTTACCTGTGCTGTCAGCTGGCTTTCTGCTGTAACCCCTGTATTCCATCTCAGCTCTAATTGAGGAGCACCTAGATCTTCTGATTTCTAGTTGAGTCTCCCATCTAGTTGTTCCCCTTCCTCTTACCAAAGTTTGTGTGCCTTTAAACATTTTTCCCCCCTGAACTTTATTATTAATATAGAAGGACTGTTGATTTATAATAATAATAATGAAATAATGCTCTTACACTGTGCTTTTTCTTGTGCTTTTCTTTCCTTTTTTCCAAATGACATTTTTAGGATAAGAAAGAGAAAAAAACCGTAGCAAGTTCTACTGGGTCTGCTTGCTGTATAAAATCTGTTTCATCAGAAAAGAGAAAACTCGTGAGTGTTTAGATACTGTAACTCTAAAAATTATTTATACTAAAGTTCTAATGTATAATTAGAAAGTTATGGTATAAAATCCCCCCACTACTTTTCCATTAATTTTTTTCTTTGTATTACTTACTTTTTGATAGCCAACAGAAAGAAGACCAGCATTTGTTTTTTTTCTTTTTCTACCCACCAAAAAACATCAAGTTCTTTATTTCTTCATGCTAATATGGACCCTGCCATGTGGAAATGGACAACATGGATATAAATTTAGGCAGTTTTTAAGTCTTTTCCCAAACATGGTTATATTTGTCTTTATAATTTCCTTTTGAGGTAGCCAAGACAGATACATTGTTTGTATTTTCAGATTCAAAAATTGAGATCCAGAAAGTTAAATGACTTGTCCAAGGACACAAAATGTATACAGCAACAGAACCAAGTCCAGAGTTCCTACCACTCTCACACAGATAATTAGAACCGGTGATAGCAGACTGAACACATCAGAAAAGTGCATGTTTGGTTGATGAAATAGTTAACACATTCAAGTTGAATTTAGCTATATATTGGGATACCTGTATAGTTGTTGTAATAAGAGAAAGTAGTTGAGAAACTTCCATGAATGCACAATTCTGTTTTTAAGAATTTGTCTTCATATAATGAAACTGCTGTTTCAATTTATTGTTGTTGTATTAAATGTTGTAATTTTTTACTCCATTTCTGATTTTTTTCCACCATTGTAAAGATGTTTAAACTGAAAATTACTGAAAAGTCAAAAGAATATGAACATTTTTAGAATTCTTAATTATATTGACAAATTCCTTTGTGGAGCTGTTTTATCATTTTACAATTTCCTATTTCTCCTCTGTTGAAAAATCTCCACTCAGTTTTTTTGTCATTCAGCAGGACTCTTAAATTTGGTCACACCATAACTATCTGGTTTTCTTTTTTCTTCTTCCTCAAAACAGTCCTGCTTCTAGTTAGACTGGTTTATTTTCTCTCTGCTGAATTTACACCAGGCATCCAGCTTCTTTGAAGGCCTTAGCATTCTTAGCTGAGAATACCTTTTTATTTTACCTATACTAATCTTTATTTTACCTTTTTATTTTACCTACTAATCTTTATTCAAACTATAGTCAATCTCTAGCATATATTTTGTCCATCTTTTTTTCTAGGTATGCTCCAGCTTTTGGTGGTTGATGTTTTAAACTCTTTTACAACTTACTGTCTATTCTTCTGGCTTTGTCCTTATTATTATTTGTACATATCCTTCTTCTCTCTACTTTATTCTTTTACTTTAAGCTCTTTAAGACCGGGACAAATCCTACTTCTTATTTTTCCTGTACCTAGCCCTGTATCCCCAGAAATACACAGTGGTAGAGTAGAGAAAGTAAACAGATCTGGTTTTAAACCATGGCTCTGTTACTGAATTGCTAGGTGATATTGAGGAAGATACTTTGCTCCACTTGAGCCTTGGGTACTTGAGGTACTTTATCTGTAAAGTGAGGAAGGGTAGTACCTGTCTCACACGATTATTGGAAGGATCAAGCAAATTACTGTGTCAACCTTCACTAACACATACATAGCTATGGGAAAAAATATTGTCTCCCAATATCCTTCCTCCATAACTGTAGCACTCTTGCACAGTTTCTATTTCCTAAACAATACACTTTTTTCTTTCAGAAATCAAATCATACAGACATTCTGTATTGTAATATGAAAAGAAGAAAAGAACTGAAAAGGTAAATTCACTCTTTTCCTTGATACCATTTTACTCTTTTGGGTTAAAATTCTGTGACTAAATATTTAGATTTGCAAAATCCTTAATTTACTTTGGTTAGTACTGTTCTGCATGTAAATATTTGTAGCTATATCATAGATTATGATTATTGAATTTTCCTGATATTAACATAAATATAAGGAAAAGGTGAGTGAAATAGAAAGGCTATCACAATTCTATAATGTGTAAATGACACTTTCAAATCAAATGTAGATTTTTATCTCAAGTGATTTTATTTTGATACACCCTTAGAAGATAGATACATAACTTTATTACATAGATTAATGGAAGAAGTTGTGACGCTGATTTAGAAATTTTGGATAAATTATCTTTACATATATTACCTGTGAAGAGAATATATAGCTTACTGAATTGGTATGTCTCTAAAACCATGTTAATTAAATAGGTTGTGGCCACAATTAGAGAATTCGGGGAATGTTAGGAATCATGGAGATTACTTTTCTTTAATTTCTACATTCTCTGGATAAAAATTTTAGAGAATTTTGTGGTGAAAAAATTTCTTACCACTAATGTGGGTAGGTAAATATAAAAAATATTATGTATGTTAAAATTGATAAGACCAAAGTTTCTCTGAAAATAAGGAGTTGTAGAAAAATGGCATTAAATAAATAAAAGTTCTGCTTCCCAAACAAGCTCAGTTAATGTCTAAAAACAAAAAGCAAAAACAAAATATCCAACTTGCTTTTGACTCTTCAGTTTTACTTTTGAATGTCTCTTATTTTCTGTGATACTTTCTTCTATATTTGTGTATGTTGAAGTATATTCAGTCACAAAGTAGATTTTTTAATGCTTTTTGTACTAGTGCCTTCTTTCAAAAAAAATGTTTTAAGTTCTAAAACATTGCTTGATTTTTCACTAGTTTACCTTTTGCTTAAGGGCACATTTTCTAGTCCTTGATTTTATATATGTATATAAGAGGTTAAATAGACTTCCAATATGTAAACTACTCCGCTTAGACTGGTCCACAAAGTCTTTGGGAAGAGGAAGGAATAATATTGTTGAATTATTTTGAGAATAGGATCTAAATAAGTCTAAGGATGCAAGGAAGTTCACCTTAGCTTCAGTATTTACTTAAAAGCTGTAATTGGCTTCACCCCTTGCAAACTGAATAGTTGAATGCCTACCTCAATAACATTTCTGTATCCCTGAACCCACGTGTGATCAGTGAACATGCTATTGTGTGAGTTATCATCATATCTAATCAGGGTAACAACATCAGTAATATGAACAAGGCATAGCATTTGGATTTATAGTTAATACCTGAATATTCACTTTCAAATATTGTCAAGAATTCTAGATGTAAAAGCAAATAATCCAATTAAAAAATGGGCAGAGGATCTGAACAGACAGTTCTCCAAAGAAGAAATTCAGATGGCCAACAGACACATGAAAAGATGCTCCACATCGCTAGTCATCAGAGAAATGCAAATTAAAACCACAATGAGATATCACCTCACACCAGTAAGGATGGCCACCATCCAAAAGACAGACAACAACAAATGTTGAAGAGGCTGTGGAGAAAGGGGAACCCTCCTACACTGCTGGTGGGAATGTAAATTAGTTCAACCATTGTGGAAAGCAGTATGGAGTTTCCTCAAAAAACTAAAAATAGAAATAGAAATTTGACCCAGGAATTCCACTCCTAGGAATTTACCCTAAGAATGCAGCAGTCCACTTTGAAAAAGACAGATGCACCTGTATGTTTATCACAGTACTATTTACAATAGCCAAGAAATGGAAGCAACCTAAGTGTCCATCAGAAGATGAATGGATAAAGAAGATGTGGTACGTATACACAATGGAATATTATTCAGCTATAAGAAGAAAACAAATCCTACCATTTGCAACAACGTGGCTGGAGCTAGAGGGTATTATGCTCAGTGAAATAAGCCAGGTAGAGAGAAAGACAACTATTAAATGATTTTACTCATATGTGGAGTATAAGAACAAAGCAAAAACTGAAGGAACAAAACAGCAGCAGACTCACAGAACCCAGGAATGGACTAACAGTTACCAAAGGGAAAGGGACTGGGGAGGATGCGTGGGAAGGGAGGGACAAGGGGGAAAAGGGGACATTACAATTAACAGACATAATGTAGGTGGGGTGGGCATGGGGAAGGCAGTATAACACAGAGAAGACAAGTAGTGATTCTATAGCATTTTACTAGACTGATGGACAGTGACTGTAATGGGGTATGTGGTGGGGATTTGATAATGGGGGGAGTCTAGTAACCATAATGTTGCTCATGTAATTGTATGTTAATGATACCAAAAAAAACCCCAAACAATTCTGGATTTAACTTACATTGAAATTTTCTTCTGTCAAAGACAAAGTAAATGGCATACCAGATATTTTAAAACTGCTCTGTCATATACTTAAACAATATGATGTAAGAACTGTTATTTATTTAAAAAGATTACATGGACAAAGTTGTAATACTGTGCTTTGCAAAAACATCGATATCAACTGTGCAGGATTTCTGTTATCCATTGGTTGCCTGCTATTGTTTAATTATTGGAGAAGTAAGCTTATTTGCATTAAGGTTATAATTATTTCTTTATGGTATATCGCATCTTCTGTAAAAATCCTGTTCAACAACAGAATGGTCCTGAAATTGATGTGCAAATAGTTAAATTTGAGATGCAGATGGAAAATGAGAATTTTTTTCATCCTGAAAACCATTTACATTGTATCATTACCACAATTCTAGATCCATTAAGTACATATAGATGTATTAGCAGTAAAATTGTAAGGGCAACAATAGTAGGTCTGCTTTTGAAAGTATTCAGAAAGCATTTCTTTAAGCATTGCACTTTGAGTTTGTAGAATTTCTTCAGTAATATTGCATCATCACCAATGACCAAATCTTAATCCAAGAATTGAAGAGGAGATACATTTTACCTCTGTTACTATTATTAGAGAGATAGCAATATTGCCATTAGAAATACCCATTATTGGCAGAATTATCCAAAAAGTGCTTTATTCTTCAGTTGGCCCAAGTTGAAAGTAAGTATATAATTCAGTATTCTAAATGTGTATTATGATGACCAGTGGAGCAGTCTTGCAGCTGATAATGTTGGAAATGACTGTTCCTGCAGTATGTCATATTTTGGAACACTGGTTCTTAAATTTTTAATAATCTAATTATAGTAATAATTGAATTCTGACAAAATTTCACATTCTTATATCACAACAATTCAATCTAGGATGGTGACATCCATTTTCAGGTGAATATTAATGTTACACTAAGTCATTCATAAGTATGTGCTGTATGTCTAACTTACATCTAAAATGATCTCAGAACTTTAGTATATTGGGTTGCATATGTAAAATTGTATTACTGTAATATAGCATTTCATGAAACTAGTTGACAAGAGGTAATTTAAGATATAATTTTGTTGGTCTTTTAAAAGGTATTATGATGTTGAGTTTTCATTAATTATGACCGTACAGGCCAAGATGTATAGATTGTTTTGAAATATGCAACATGGGCTCTTGTGAAGAAACAAATAAAAAGGAATATGAAAATGCTAAGAGAACTACAAGGTCCTATTAAAATTTTTGTTGTATTTTATTTTTCTTTCATACATTGCCATATTACATGATATATTGTTAGGTGTCAACTAAGATCCTATTAAAACGTAAAGTTTTGTCTTATTGTTACTTATTAATAAATAAATAATGATAAGCAATCTTTTTGTAGGAAGAGGTAGCAAAGGAAATAAAGTCAGATGAAGACTCAGGTGAAACTGCTATAAAATACTGAGATGCTTATAATTTGTTCTTTAATTATTTGAGAAGTCACTTATTTACCATCTTTCTCTCCTGCTGGTCTGTATGCTACTTCAGGGTAAGGACTCTATCTTACGAGTCTCCACTGCTCTGCAGAGTGACAGTCACTTGAAGGCACTCAAAGATTTATTGATGTAAAATAGTAGATTGTGTTTCACTGAAATTTTTTCTCTTTATAAAGTAATACCTGTTTTTATTAAGGAAAATATTATTATCACTTCTAGCTATTGCTCCTCTAAACATGTCAGCATATTTCTTTCTTTTTCACTGTTTATTTTAATTCTCAAGACCACATTATACATACAGATTTGTGTTCTGCTTGTTTTTTGCTTAATATGATATCGATAAGTTTGGTTATGTCATTGAAAACTTTTCATGAGCATCATTACGTGGCTGGCAAGTTTTTTAGTTATTTCCAAAATTTTAGCATTTACTTTATACCTGATTTTTTGCTATTATAAAATAATCCTGAATTGAACATCTTTTTTTTTACTCCATTTCTGATTTTTTTTCCACCATTGTAAAGATGTTTAAACTGAAAATTACTGAAAAGTCAAAAGAATATGAACATTTTTAGAATTCTTAATTATATTGACAAATTCCTTTGTGGAGCTGTTTTATCATTTTACATTTTAGCCAGCAACGTAGGAGAGAGTCCATTTTAAAGCCCTTTGCCAGTATTGAATGTTATTTTTAAATATTTCCTAATTTGGTAGAAGAAAATTAGCATGTTGTTATAATTAGCGTAACTAAGATTACTAAGGAAATCAAACTATTTTTCCCAAATGTTTATTAGCCACTCCTTTTTTTCTCTTTTGGTAATTTTCTGTTGATGTCCAATTCTAGAGTCTTACTACTTTTTGATGAGCTTTTTATTTGCTAAGACTAATAAGCTGTCACATATATAGCAAATACCACTTCCCAGTTCTTTTAATTTTATTTTTTAATATGCTGAAGTTTTAAAGTAAAAAGTCATTCACACTTACTATTTTTGTGATTTTTCCCACTGCTATTAAGTTGAGAAAATTCTTTATTATGAAATCAGATATTCCCCTAATGGTTTAGTAACTATGATAGTAGTAATTATTTTGCACTTAAGTGTTTAATCTATTTGGAATTTATGTTGTCTGGTATGTATATATAGCTGTAAATTTGTTTTTCTTTTTCCCAAATAGCAAACCAGTTACTCCAACACCATTTATTGAGTAATTCTTTCTACTTCATTCTTAATATAGCCATTTCTTAATACTGATGAAGTTCATGTTGGCTAGTTCTGTCATTCACTAACATTTGAAGTGATACAGTGCAACACTACATAATAAGCGTGTATAATTGTAATGTAACCTTGGTTTCTTTGCTGCTTTACAGATTGCCTGGAGAAACCAACACGCTGAGTAAGAGACCAAAAATCAGTTCTTCATCCCAGAAAACTGTTAAACTCCAAGAAGGATCATCTTCAACTGATAATCAGATTATTTCAGAGAGTTCTTCTTCAACTGGAAGTAAAAAAGATAAAAGTAAAGATGTAGATTTTAAAGTTAAAGATATTCAATTGACAAATATTAGGAGTAAGCTTGACTATGGAATTAAAAACTTAAGCAGTCCTAATATTGCCAAAGATGTGAAACCTAAAGCTGAAGGGCAGACAGGTGAAAAAAAAATCCACCAGCTACTTGCTCAGAGGGAGAAGATGAAGGAGCTCATGAAAGAAAGGTACAAGGAATTTAGAGTTGATTCTGAGAAATGTGTTCTGGAGAAAAGCAAGAGAATCCAACTTCCTCAGGATTGTAATTCCAACAAGATAATTAAAGAACCCCTGGAATCTAGAAGACGGAAGATCAGTTTCAAAATCCCAGTAAAATCTCGTGATACCCTCAAGAAGCTTGTAGAAGAAAATGTCTTCAGTTTAGATTATAACAAGTCAAAGACTAAAAAGCAGGTGAAAAAAGAATGCCAGGAAGGCTCCCAGGATTCATTAAGTTTGACTAGGCATAAAAGTGGGCCTTTGTTTTCGGATTCCACGTATAAGCCGACTGTTCATGAGTGGAAAGGGAAATACAAGCATCAAGAAAGTTCAAGTTCTAGTGAAAACCTAACCCAGGTAAGATAGTACAAAATGAAGAGCATAGGTTTTAGCAAAGAGTTTAAAATAGTTTGAGCTGTTTCTGTTACTGGTAATGATCATAGGTTGCTGATTCAGTTTAGTGAGAAAGATATGTGTTGGTTCCTGTATTTTACCCCTTTAATTCCAACTTCCTTAGGAAGATACCCTGGCAAATACCAAGAAACATAATGGAAGGGAATGTATGAAAACATAGAAAGAAGCAGTCAAGTTTGTATTGTCCTTTCAGAAAAGCACTAGGATAGTCTCTTATGACCCCAGATACTCTAGGAGACCTAGGGGTTATTATTGTGAATAACTCTAGCAAATCATTTTTTGAGCGCCACTGTGTGCCAGGCACTGTACAATCAACAGTTTCTGTTTTCAGAGACTTATTCATGTGAGGAGACACAGCAAGCAATCAGCAGTCCCTTTAAATCTGATAAGTACTTACCAGTATGGAGATACACAGTAGGGGATTACCATGGCCTTGGTCACTGGAGGGATTAATTGAGAAAGGTTTACTGGAGGAGGTAACATTTAAACTGAGAACTAAAGAATGAATAGGAGTTACTACTACTCAAGTGAAGGCAAGGTGGAGGGGGACAGGGAGACGCAGGGATCATCCAGGAATGGGAGCTGCACATGCAGAGATCCAGTCTAGAAGGCTTGCCATATCTATTTTGCTCCTAAATTTTGTACTAAATTGGTAAATATGGGCTTACTTGAAAACCTAATCTCTATAATCTTATTTCTATGGCAGATAACATTATTTACCTTTAAGAGAACTTTTAGAACTTTAAAATTTCAGAAATTCTGAAATTTAGAGACTGCTTATATACAGGGGTGGCTGAGCCTATCTACTTTTAGAATCAAGACTCTATATTGCAATATAAGATATTTTCTGGGAAAAATACAGGGATTATAACTAGTGAGGCCAGAAAAACTTGAGTACTTTTCATTTAGTCAACTTGAAAAGGTACAAAGAGGGAAAGAATTGAGTTTGTTCTGTGTATCATTTCTTATAGGAAAGCTCCGGTGTTCTTGTGTTAACCAGTTCAGTGGGGTGGAATGCGAGAGAGGAACGTGAAGTTGTCAGTATGTTCAGTGAACATCTTTGTGTCCTTGTTCAGTGTGCATCTAAGGAGCAGTATGAGAAATCCTTGCAAGTACATCTTACAGTTTCTTTTGGTATCTGTGTAGAATTACTACACAAACCAAATGAAGTACATAGCATGAATATTAAATTGTAGGGGAAGCAATTTTTGTATGATGACTTTCCAGTTATTGAAATTAAAACTCTTTATCAGGTATTCCTTTGATAGCAGTCTTATCTGACTTTAAGTCATTTGGAAGCAGCAAGTATATATTTTTATCTTGAATATATTATCTTAGCATATTATTGATAGTAGCCAATCATCTTAATATTATGTTTGTTTTATTTTCCTCACAAATTCCTCAGTAGATTGTTATCTTTCTAAAATAATGAATGTACTTTACAAGGAAATAGTTGCATTTTCTGGATTTAGTAATCTTTTTTGACTTTAGAAAGTCATTTAGCAATGCTATTATGCTTTCCTAAGAGAAAATAACTTCTTTTATTTCTTGGGTTTTATAGTCCTTTGATAGAGCTCCCTCTCAGTTTGCACCCTTCCCTCACCATTGCCAATTAATGTTTTAGAGATATTTGGTTTATAGGCCTCTTTTATAAATACTATCCTACTTAATCCTTACAAGTCTGTGAGGTAGAATCCATTAGTTTAAGGTGCCTAGTGTATATCAGGTGCTTTTCCAAGTTCTAGAGATTTAGGGATGAATAGGTGATCTTTCCCTTCAAGAAGTTCTCAGGGAGATAACCTAGTAAACAAATACAATTGCAATACAGTGAAGTAAATGTTAGAGCCCTAAGAACTGTGTTGGGACTAGTTTTAGGGTGAGTTAAGGAAAAGCTCGCTAAGATAAAGATTCTTAAGCTTGGTGTGGAAGGATGTGTTAGAACAAAGAATATTGGTGTTTCCCACCAGGGGAGAGGGCCAGTTGTGAAATTGCATGGCAAGAGTATATGTGGGCATCCAAGTTGTTAGGTATAACTGGAGGTGAGACGTGCAGAGAATCTATAGGAGAGGAAGTTGGAGAGAAGCCAGGATCCAGACAACAGATTAGTTTGCATCCCATGGGAACAATTTTTTTTTTTGATCTTGTATTCAGGAGATAAAACCATTATTACCCTCATTATTAATTTCCCTTTTGTTATCCCAAGAGAAGGCTTTATCTCAGCCCATGTGTAATAAGCATGGTAGGGGAAGGCAAACAGTTCAGTGCCCACTAAGACTTTCTTTCTCAATAGGGAGGAAGTTTTCAGGGACAATTGACAATGAACTTTTCTGGCTCTTGGGGTGATGGAAAATTTATTCAAGCCCCTGGAAGTGGCCTGTGGTTAGAGAGAATGAAGGTAGTAGTGATCTCAGGAAAAGAATGAAAAGACTTGGGATGTCAGGGGTTGCAGGAAGTTCTGATAATAATCTCTTAACTTGCTTGAAATTAAAGTTGAAGTTATAGTTATAGTTGAAGAGACTCTTAAAGAGATTTAAAGTCAGGTATAGAAGGGATTATAAAATCCAATGTCAGGAATAGTAAAACTATAATGGGCCTATGTGTGTAGTGTATATGGTGTTATGTGAAGATTGATGTTGGGAAGTTAGTGTGGAAGCTTAATTCCCAATAAAGCAACATATAATATACTTGTTTAAAGAGGATCTGTAAGTTATGCCATATATAATCTTCTGGAAAATACCTATGAGTTTGGGGTTATCTGAAAGAATTCTTAGAAGGTGGTTTTGTTGAGTAGTGACTTTTGCTGAGTTCCCCTGTCACCTGTACCGAGGCGAGGATCAGGTAGGCCTCATCCGCTCAGGAGAAGTGCCAGTGAAAAATTGGAATTAGTGGAGAGATTTTCAATATCTGCTAGAGGACAAAAAAATAAAACACAAACCTGTGATGCTCTACCCATATGTAATACAACTGTGAGTTTCTCAGCCTTTTTCCCTTAGCCACATCATAATCTTCAAGTTCTCTTTGTTGTTTGGTCATGTCACTTTCAGAAATGGCCCAGTTACTCCGGGATGAAAATTTCCCACCATGGGGGCCAGCTTATTTACTGTTGCCATGGTTCATTCTATTTCTTAGGGAGGCGTGTAGTTTTATTCTTAGAATATGAATGTTTTTAGGCATGTACGTATGAATGAGTAAATCCTAAAGAATTTCTACTGTGTTTCATGACTTAATAGAATGAGGTTTTTCTGTTGGGGCATTTTCTCACCTGGGGCAATTTTGCTTTAGGGGACACTTAGCAATTGGCTAGATGAAGATGTTTTTGTTTGTCAAGATTGGGAGGGGGTAGTGCTGCTGGTGTTTAGTGGTTAAGAGGCCAGGGCTACTGTTAGCATACTACAGTGCACACAGAACACCCCAAATGAAAAGTTATACTACCCCAAATGTCACCAGTGCCAAAGTTGAGAAATCCTACTCTAGGAATAGGCTTCATTCTTAACTAATGAAATTACTTTTCATTTCAGAGTTTTGAAGCACCATGTTCTTCAGTGTCACTTGAAAGTATTCAAGACACAGATCAAGAGGTTACTGGTTCACTTTTTCACTTTGACTATTTTTAATGAAATTAAATCAAACAGTTCCCATATTAATAAAAAGTAATAATTATATAAACCTTGGTTATATGAAAATAACAGTGATGTCTATTTAAATCAGTATGTAAGTTTTTATAAAGTAATGAAAAACTGTTTGGAAAAGTATTTACATTTACCTTTTTGCCTTTGTTTCTCTAATCTGATTCAAGAGCATGGACCTGTGGCCCACAAGTTATGCAAATTTTGATTTAATGTTATGTTTTTCATGCGTATGCCTAATTTTGCCAAAAAACGATATAACATGTTTTTGCCTCATTTTTCTAATCTGTAGTATGGTGGAAATGTTATTCAATGAAAGTGAGTACATATGTACATTTATTGTTTAACCTGTTGCTTCATTTCCCAGCTAGAATCTCCTGATTGGCCCTCATAGAATTTTATGTTCCCAGGTCCTAAATTAAAATTAGATTCATAGAACACTGAATTTTTCTATTTAAAATTCTTTAAATTTAAAGATGACTTTTAAACCACAGTGATTGCTCTTTGTGACAGTCAGTTGTATTTTTCTGTCTTGAGGGTCAGTGCCTCTTAATAGAAGAAAGATTTCTCTTCTCGGCTCTAAAGCTAGATAATATTTTTATTTCTTTGCATCAAAACACATCAGAGAATTACTTCCCTGAAACAATAAGAGTCTTAAGGTATAGTTTTCAGTTTTTGATGGTCCATAAACAATCTTAGAAATCTCAAGAAGAGCACTCATCATCCAGATAAAGACAGATTTGGCTCCAAAGTGAGAATGGGAATGAGAATTAACAGATCTGAAGGTCTTGTGTGTATTGGTTCTGTGTGAGGAGCTTCACATTATCTCATTTAATTCTCACAAAAATGCTAAAAGGAATGAACAAAATGTAGGGGAACAAACTGAGACCCAAAGTAGTTAAACAGTTTGCTTGCCTGAGGTTACAGAAGTAATAAGAGAAGAGCTATTTTTAAAACTCCTGTGTATGTTTATAAATTTGTATTCTTTTACCTTGTTGTCCTCCATGTTTTTGTGATTTTTTTCTTTCGACAAACCATCTCCTCTCAATTATGAATTAATTGCTTTCTTCTCTTATTAATATGCAGGGTAAGTAATTGGAAATATCTTACTGTGGGTCTTCTACAATTTAGATGCAGATAGTGGAAGAGCTTCATGCTGCACGTGTGGGAAAAAGTTTGGATTTACCAGTGGTTCCACCTCCTGGAGAGTTAGCGAATATGGAGGTTGACTCAGTTGAAGATGTGCAGTCTTTTGCTGGTACCATATATGTATATGTTAATGTTTATGCATCCTGGGCTTTCTTAAGAATTAATTTGCCAACATTCAATTTTTATATTAGATGGAAAATATTAAAGTGTGCTGATCAAGTGTGGTATATTTCTTTTAGCTGCAGGAATTAGGTCTAATATTTGTCTTACCATCATTTGTTTTATATATCTCACATTATTCAGCAGTTAGACATAATATCTTCTTACTTTTTGCCAAAAGGCAGTAGTCAGAGTTATCAGCTCTGTTTTATTCTTGCTGTTAATCATAACTTTTAGTAATTTCAACTTTGTAAAGCACTAATCAGAAATAATAGATTGCTCAAAGGTATTATATTCATAGATTTCTTAGTAAATTTTTTAATCATTCTTACTACTGGGAGAAGGTAATGATGTGATATAGATATTATCCAGATTCTATTAGCATGCTATTATGAATAGTATTTATTAAAATAGTAATACTATGTTACATTCACATTGCGTTTTTCAATTTACTCTTTTTCTGTGCATTGACTTATCTGATCCTTACAGTGGCATAGACAATGCTATGAAATAACAATGCTAGTATTATTATCTGTTCTCTTTCTTTTATACATATTTATTTTTTCACTTGTATTTCACTCAGAGTATATTAAAATTAGCTTAAAATTCCTAAGTGCATAACTACCACTGATGCAAGTCAGGGTTTGACAACTATTGGGGCAAGTCAGTCTATGACTTAAACTCCACCCATAAGCAGTTCATAATGTTCTACTGGTAGATAATTGATTATTGTTCTTCCTTTTAAGAATGAGAGTAAATGCATTTTTGTTTTTGATGTCTTAAGGAGTACTATCTCTTAAGAATGGTATCAAAATTTTAGTTACTATGCAAATCTATTACCAAGTCTTATGAAATACTAACTTTGCTCTTTTCTCTAGCAAATACTGCTTCAGACAAAAAGCTTCTAATTGTTATTGACACAAATATTCTGATGAATCATTTCAAATTTGTTAGAGTTTTGAAGAAAACAGAAATCCCAGGTACTTACTTATAAAATATAATTATTCATTCAGATTTTCTTACTTGAGTTGATATTTTATATTAATAGCAATGTGAGATTTTTTCCCACAAACACATTTCCATTTGGATATGCTATATGTGCTTAATATATATATAAATGCTAGCATCAGCTTAAGTGAAAAAAAAGATCTTCATAGGTTAATCTAGCAATCACAACTTACTCTGTGATTTCTAAAATTACTGTATTTTTTTTCAAAAGCACTTTATTTTGTAACTTTCTTAGGCACTTAAAACTTTTATTTCCATTTTTTTGGATTATTTTTTCATTTAGATTGTGAATTCCTCACTTTAAAACTTTCTGTTCTCCTATAGTAGTTCAATTTAGTAGCTCAATAATGTTTGTTGACTTCTAAGAAATCTTTTTGGTTTTTAGGCTACGACAGCCTTGTGTTAATAATTCCCTGGGTGGTTGTGCAAGAGCTAGATCGTATGAAGGATGGAAAACTACTAAAATGTGCCCAGCATAAAGCTATACCTGCAGTTCATTTCATCAATGATAGTCTCAGAAATCAAGATAGAAAACTATGGGGTCAATCAATACAACTTGCATCTCAAAAACTTTGTAAGTATTGTTCTCTCAGGGTGCTTCCTGATTTAAGATTTTTTTGAGTGCTGACTCATTTATTGGAGGGAAATGGTGCAAAACTTTCAAAAAATGTTTAACCATTGGAATGTGAAATGGTAGGACCTAGTGATGTTTTGGAGTGTTCTGTTAGCTTGGTTTGGGGGTCTTTGGTTTTTATTTTTCTGCTTCTCCTAGACCTGTGGAGGTTAAGTCTCTTTTTCACATATAGTGATTGTATGCATAGTTGTCTGTATTTCAGTATTTTGTATTCTTTTGTTTTAAATACCATGTTAAGTGATGAGGCTGGTAAGTGAACCAGGTTTCTAATCTCTCACTGTGTGCAGTTAGTATAAAACAGGCAGGCATGATTTCCCCCTGGTTCATCAGAATAAGGAGGTGTTTTATAATAAAGGTCTATAGATTTTCTCCTGATTTTATTTTTTTCCATATTAGTTTCTATTGAGTCATTTTTAAATCACTCTAGTCTTAAAACCTAAGCATGTTCTTGATGTTTTATATAACTTTTTGGGAAAGAATTACATAAAGCCGCACTGTTCCAGAGTTTATATATATTAAAGGATTTATTTCATTCTTTAAAAGTTTGATTCTTCCTAACTCAGAATTATTTGTATATGTAGATTTATATTATTTTAAATATAATGGATTTATGTTCTTGACTGTACACATAGCCACCATAAATTATGAAAGAATCATCCTAAGATGAATATAACTGGTATTAACTCTGAGAAGGCTTTTGGCACAGCTAAATTTAGTGCTAAGTCTTTGAAGAGAAAGGGTCTCCACCATTCACTCATTCCCTTTACAAGTGTTTATTAGCTCTTAGCATATTCTAGATAGAATGCTTATGCATTTGGAGTAGGAGCTTTGTATGATATATATAAGATATTTTAAAGGAAAACCACAAATAAATACCACTTATTATTAAGAAAATATTAATGGTCTTTTTTTTCTTTTCATTATGAAAAATTTCAAATACAGAGGTAGAGACAGTAATATAATTAATCCCTATATGCCTGTCATTCATTCTCAGTAATTATCAACATTTTGCCATTCGTATTTATTCTCTCATTTCCTTTTCCCCTTTTCTTCCAACTCCTGGAACTCCTCCAGTAGTTTGAAGCAAATTCCAGGTATCATCATATCCTTTTCGCCTGTACTACTTCAGTATGTGTTGCTAACTGATAAAACTTATTTTTAAACAGCCACACTTAACAAAATTAACTGCCAATCTAAGTCATCATTTAAACCATCTAAAGTCCCAGTCCTTAAGAAAAGGTGGGGATTCCTCTTACTCTTAATCTTTTAGTTTTTTTAAGTATGTTGATGTAAATTATATTTAATCATATAATAGTGTAGATAATGATTGTAATAGTAGGTAACACTTCTATGGCTGTTATTCTCCAGACCCTTTCCAAGTATTTTACAGCCAATATCCTTTAGAAATACCTTTAGTAATTTCTTTTCATAATAAAATTACATCTTATATTCTAATGCTAAACTGAAATTCTAATGAAAAAACTCAATTTAGGATTATTGAATAAACTTAAAATACTTCTTTAGAGAAAGTCAAGAACAAAATGAACTTTTATCATATTTTACATCTGTCAAGCACATTTGCAGCCAACTCTAATAATTGCTTATTTTGTCTATTATTTTCCTTTATATAAGCATTGAGTATTATAACAGTGTATTTTTTTACACAAGCATTATTCCATTAAAAAAAAGAAAAATGCCAGAAATTGAATGCAGATGGTCCATGTTAAATAGCCTCAGTTGACTGTGATATTAGCCTTATCCTTAACTCTTCAAAATAGTATTTTTTAAGACCTGACCTTGGAAAAGCTAAAGGTGAGGAAACCAGTGAAATGAGGAAAATAACCTTTAGCTCAAAAACTGGTTGTAAAGATTGATTGAATTAAATATTAAAGTTCTTAATGGCTTATGGCCTGCAATAGCTGATAATTCTCTTGTGTCCTCATAGGAAGAACTTATAGAGATTGATTAGAAAATCTGAAAATTACTTTCCCCTAACTGGATAAAGATTATTAATAGGTGATTCACAAAAGAAGAAATACAACTAGTCAGCCCAGTGTTCACTGCAAATATTTTCCTGTTTGCTGACTTCTAAGAATTCTTATGTATATATTAAAAGTTTTAGTTTTATCTTTCATGTGTTCCTTTGTTATTCTTTTTATTGCTTCTAAGTTTAGAAAGTTGCTCCTTTCCAACACCTACTAAGAATACTTAACAGTGCTTCAGTGCTTTGGAAATATCAATTACTAACTTTTTAAGAGAGCAGTTTATCAGTGTGTTTCAAGAAGCCAAATATACAATTCTCCTTCTAGAATATATCCTAAAGAAATAATCACAGGTGCTTACAGTGATTTGTATAATGTGCATCACAGCATTATTTATATAGCAAAAAATTTGAAGCAACCTAACAATTGGAGAAGTTGTATATAATGCTATAGCATATATATATATATATGAGAGAATACTATATTTTGAAAAATATTAATGATGTGTAACAGTAAACAGAATAGGATTTAAAGAAATATAAAATACAGTTCCCAAACTGTTAGATTCTGCATATATACTTGTAGATGGTGAATATTAGTTATATATAGTGGATTGAATTTTGTGTTATTCTAATTTTCTTTGTATTTTCTGAATTTTCCAGATTTTCTTTATTATTTTATTTTTATAGTAAGATAAAAATAAATAAGGGCAAAAATAATCTGCCACTTCCCTCACCGGACATTTCTTCTATCATTCTTAATATTTTCTTTTATATTTTTGTTGATTTATATATTTGCCAAATTGTACCAGATGCTGTTCCAAATGTTGGTGCTACAGCAGTAAATGAGATAGACAAAGCCTGCTGTTAAGTTTAAATACTATTAAATATTAAAAATCACATTAACTAAATATAGAATCTATTTCAGTGTCTTACGTAAGGGACTTTTGCTGTTGAGATGTCATTTAAGCTGAATCTTAAGTAATATGTATATATGTACATAAACATATACATATTACTGTTACTTAAAAAAAACTTGCTATTGCCATATACTGGGCCAAGTGCTTTATAACATTTTCTCATTTAAATCCTCCCTGGTTAAGTAGTTTCCCAGGATAACACATTTGCAAAGTGAGAAAGCAGGGATCCAAATCCAGATCAGTCAGTTACCAGAGTATTTATTTTCTTCACTTTTAAACAGTACCTGAGCAGGCGCTCAAAAATATTTTTTGAATAAATATTTCATGTATATTCATGCAGTTTTATGTGTGTTTTCCAGCCTCATGTCCTAGACAAAGTGATCGAACAGATAATCTTGACCTTTGATACCTTTAGAACAGTGTACTATAATTTATTCTGCTGAATGGAGTTGTTTATAAAGTTAGCTAATTTTGAGCTGCCCATTTTGCTTTGTTGTATTTCGTGAGCTAAAAACAGATAAGTTGGCTACTGTAATATATGTCCATCTGGCTCACTGATTGTTTGATAAAAGAACTGAATCTATCTCCCTCAGGTTCATGCTCTGAGACCATCTGTTGAGCTCTGTCTAGTCACCATGAGATTGTGAGCTCCTAAGAAATTTGACTTTGCATATCCAGTTGCTTAGCACAGTGAGCTGTCACAAATTAGGCCCTATATAAATATTTATTGCATGAATTAATGAATTTTATGATTTGAATGTTAAGAGGACTAAGTAATAACAGTTGAGGGAAAAAAATGGTTATAATCTGGGAACAAAGTTGAGGCTCACTGGCTAGTATGTCTTCAATTTCAGTGTGTAAATGACTTGCCAAGGGCTAAAATCAGTCTTTTCGGCCAGGCTCTAGAGAATCTTATCCAGAAGTGGGTCTGGGGTGTGGTTCTGTAATCTGTATTATTACACTCTAGGGATTTCTGAGCAGGTAGTGTAAGACTTAGGAGAAACCATTTCCTTGGTCCTATTTCTACATGTTACATTATTTTCACAAAAACACACTTTTACTACATGCTTTAAGGCTTGGAGAATGCTAGAGGGCACTGTCAGCCACTAATCAGCACTTGTTAGAGATTACTTTTTATGTTTCAGCTTAGGGCCCACATTGCCTTCTCCCCTGTATCTCTAAATGCTTAGAAAGAAAGAGGTTCTTTCTTTCTAACCATAAAAGTGGTTCTGTCACTGGCAGGACAGTTGCTCATTATTTATTTATTTTTTTTTTGAGAGGGCATCTCTCATATTTATTGATCAAATGGTTGTTGACAACAATAAAATTCAGTAGAGGGGGGTCAATGCTCAATGTACAATCATTAATCCATCTCAAGCCTAATTCTCGTCAGTCTCCAATCTTCTGAAGCATAACGAACAAGTTCTTACATGGTGAACGAATTCTTACATAGTGAATAAATTCTTACATGGTGAACAGTACAAGGGCATTCATCACAGAAACATTCGGTTTTGATCACGCATTATGAACTATAAACAATCAGGTCAAATATGAATATTCATTTGATTTTTATACTTGATTTATATGTTGATCCCACATTTCTCCCTTTATTATTATTATTATTTTTATTTTTAATAAAATGCTGAAGTGGTAGGTAGATGCAAGATAAAGGTAGAAAACATAGTTTAGTGCTGTAAGAGAGCAAATGTAGATGATCAGGTGTGTGCCTATGGACTAAGTATTACTCCAAGCTAGACAAGGGCAGCAAAACATCCACGGATGCAGAAGATTTCTCTGAAAGCAGGGGGGGTGAGGTTCTGAGCCTCACCTCTGTTGATCCCCAATTTCTCACCTGATGGCCCCCCTGTGACTGTGCTGTCTTAGGTTGTTCCTCCCTTGAGGAATCTTACCCGTCTCTGGCTAACCAGTCATCTTCCGGGGCCATACAGGGAAATGTAAAGTTGGTAAGTGAGAGAGAAGCCATATTGTTTGAAAAGGTTAGCTTTTTACTTCTTTGCAGATTTATGCCCTGTGGCTTCTATGCCCAGCACTTGTCTCGAGGTATCTTTACCACCTGGAGGAATTATGATACTTGGTAAATTTGATATGAGGCACGAATTCTATTTAAGGGTTGTAATTAGGAAGGAAGAAGAAAAGCTATAGAGGTAGCATATGGAAGAAAACATGGGAGGATTGATTATTTCTTTGACATATCTTCTTGTAGAGTACCTTAAGTATGTATAGGTTTTAAACTACTAACTAATTTGCACACACATATTAACATAATAGGAATAAGGTGACATAAACAAAACAAATCTATAATTACCATCCATCTCCAGTGAAGCCAAGAAAACCATTTAGGCACCCTAGGCATTTGTGAAAATTTGTCTATGATATGATGGATATTGTCCTACTGTACTTGAACAGTCTGAGAAAAATCAGACAAATTAAAGCAGCCCATTTCTGGGATCTGTTCACATCCCATATGTTCTTTTAACCGTAGATAGTCTATAGTCATAACATTTTGGAGTGCTACAACTTGCACCCCTCCCAACTCCTGGTTGAGTTCCAACAGTACAGATCTGGTCAAATTCGTTGTCTCACTGTATGCACATGCCAGCCTAGACATCTCCCTCCTCATTCCAATGGCAAGTCCAGGAGACGGTGGGGTGGACGCAGCCACAACCGCAGCATCGCCCGTATCCCTGTGGAGGCTTTTTGATGATCATCCCCCGGCACGAGTCCTCCAGAGAGTGCTGATGCCGGAAGCTCCTCCTCATATCGTATCTTAGTTCATTTTCTGGGTATCCAAGCTAGGCCTTGATCTTCTGCATAGAAACAAACAGACCCTTTGCCCACACTTTGACATGCCCTCTATACCACTGTGCAGAACTCATTGGAGGTCAGCACACAGGGACTGCCTTTTTTTTTTCTTTTTATTAAGAGAAAGGAATATTATCAGAAAAGAGTACCTCCATAGCTGATCATCTGACACCCTTTAAGTGATCAACATTAAGGATATTTAAAGCATGCGTTGATCTTTGATTTACCAATAGTTTTATCCTATCAAGGAGTAATCCCCCTTTTCTTTCTTTCTTCCCTTTTTTTTTTTTTTTAATCTTTAATCTACACTTACATGAAGAGTACTATGTTTACTATGCTCTCCCCTATATCAGGTCCCCCCTAACAACCACATTACGGTTACTGTCCATCAGCTTAGCAAAATGTTGTAGAATCCCTACTTGTCCTCTCTGTGTTGTGCAGCCCACCCTCCCCTTTCTCCCTCCCCCCATGCATGCTAATCTTAATACCCCCTTCTTCTTCCCCCCCCTTATCCCTCCCCGCCCACCCATCCTCCCCAGTTCCTTTCCCTTTGGTACCTGTTAGTCCATTTTTGGGTTCTGTAATTCCGCTGCTGTTTTGTTCCTTCAGTTTTTCCTTTGTTCCTATACTCCTCAGATGACTGAAATCATTTGGTATTTCTCTTTCTCCGCTTGGCTTATTTCACTGTGCATAATACTCTCCAGCTCCAACCATGTTGCTGCAAATGGTTGGATTTTTCCACTTCTTATGGCTGAGTAGTATTCCATTGTGTATATGTACCACATCTTCTTTATCCATTCATCTACCGATGGACATTTAGGTTGCTTCCAATTCTTGGCTATTGTAAATAGTGCTGCGATAAACATAGGAGTGCATCTGTCTTTCTCAAACTTGATTGCTGCGTTCTTAGGGTAAATTCCTAGGAGTGGAATTCCTGGGTCAAATGGTAGGTCTGTTTTGAGCATTTTGATGAACCTCCAAACTGCTTTCCACAATGGTTGAACTAATTTACATTCCCACCAGCAGTGTTGGAGGGTTCCCCTTTCTCCACAGCCTCGCCAACATTTGTTGTTGTTTCTCTTTTGGATGGCAGCTATCCTTACTGGTGTGAGGTGATACCTCATTGTAGTTTTAATTTGCATTTCTCTGATAATTAGCGATGTGGAGCATCTTTTCATGTGTCTGTTGGCCATCTGATTTTAGAGAACTGTCTGTTCAGTTCCTCTGCGCATTTTTTAATTGGGTTATTTGTTTTTTGTTTGTTGAGGCGTGTGAGCTCATTATATATTCTGGACATCAAGCCTTCATCGGATCTGTCATTTTCAAATATATTCTCCCATACTGTAGGGTTCGTTTTTGTTTTATTGATGGTGTCTTTCGCTGTACAGAAGCTTTTCAGCTTAATGTAGTCCCACTTGCTCATTTTAGCTGTTGTTTTCCTTGCCCGGGGAGATATGTTCAAGAAGACGTCACTCATGTTTATGTCTAAGAGGTTTTTGCCTATGTTTTTTTCCAAGAGTTTAATGGTTTCATCACTTACATTCAGGTCTTTGATCCATTTTGAGTTTACCTTTGTATATGGGGTTAGACAATGGTCCAGTTTCATTCTCCTACATGTAGCTGTCCAGTTTTGCCAACACCATCTGTTGAAGAGACTGTCATTTCCCCATTGTATATCCATGGCTCTTTTATCAAATATTAATTGACCATATTTGTTTGGGTTAATTTCTGGAGTCTGTAATCTGTTCCACTGGTCTGTGGCTCTGTTCTTGTGCCAGTACCAAATTGTCTTGATTACTATGGCTTTGTAGTAGAGCTTGAAGTTGGGGAGTGAGATCCCCCCTACTTTATTCTTCTTTTTTAGGATTGCTTTGGCTATTCGGGGTCTTTGGTGTTTCCATATGAATTTTTGAATTATTTGTGCCAATTCATCGAAGAATGTTGCTGGTAATTTGATAGGGATTGCATCAAATCTGTATATTTCTTTGGGCAGGATGGCCATTTTGACGATATTAATTCTTCCTAGCCATGAGCATGGGATGAGTTTCCATTTATTAGTGTCCCCTTTAATTTCTCTTAAGAGTGACTTGTAGTTTTCAGAGTATAAGTCTTTCACTTCTTTGCTTAGGTTTATTCCTAGGTATTTTATTCTTTTTGATGCAATGGTGAATGGAATTGTTTTCCTGATTTCTCTTTCTATTGATTCATTGTTAGTGTATAGGAAAGCTACAGATTTCTGTGTGTTAATTTTGTATCCTGCAACTTTGCTGTATTCCGATATCAGTTCTAGTAGTTTTGGAGTGGAGTCTTTAGGGTTTTTTATGTACAGTATCATATCATCTGCAAATAGTGACAGTTTAACTTCTTCTTTACCAATCTGGATTCCTTGTATTTCTTTGTTTTGTCTGATTGCCGTGGCTAGGACCTCCTACTACGTTGAATAACATTGGGGAGAGTGGGCATCCCTGTCTGGTTCCCGATCTCAGAGGAAATGCTTTCAGCTTCTCGCTGTTCAGTATAATGCTGGCTGTGGGTTTATCATATATGGCCTTTATTATGTTGAGGTACTTGCCCTCTATTCCCATTTTGCTGAGAGTTTTTATCATGAATGGATGTTGAATTTTGTCAAATGCTTTTTCAGCATCTGTGGAGATGATCATGTGGTTTTTGTCTTTCTTTTTGTTGATGTGGTGGATGATGTTGATGGATTTTCGAATGTTGTACCATCCTTGCATCCCTGGGATGAACCCCACTTGGTCATGGTGTATGATCCTTTTGATATACTGTTGAATTCTGTTTGCTAATATTTTATTGAGTATTTTTGCATCAATATTCATCAGGGATATTGGTCTGTAATTTTCTTTTTTGGTGGGGTCTTTGCCTGGTTTTGGTATTAGGGTGATGTTGGCTTCATAGAATGAGTTTGGGAGTATTCCCTCTTCTATTTTTTGGAACACTTTAAGGAGAATGAGTATTATGTCTTCTCTGTGTGTCTTATAAAATTCTGAGGTAAATCCGTCCATCCCCGGGGTTTTGTTCTTGGGTAGTTTTTTGATTACCGTTTCAATTTCTTTGCTCGTTATTGGTTTGTTTAACTTTGTGTTTCTTCCTTGGTCAGTCTTGGGAGGTTGTATTTTTCTAGGAAGTTGTCCATTTCTTCTAGGTTTTCCAGCTTGTTGGCATATAGGTCTTCCAGCTTGTTGGCATATAGGTCTTCATAGTAGTCTTTAATAATTCTTTGTATTTCTGTGGAGTCTGTCGTGATTTTTCCATTCTCATTTCTGATTATGTTGATTTGTGTTGATTCTCTTTTTCTCTTAATAAGTTTGGCTAGAGGCGTATCTATTTTGTTTATTTTCTCGAAGAACCAGCTCTTGGTTTCATTGATTTTGCTATTGTTTTATTCTTCTCAATTTTGTTTATTTCTTCTCTGATCTTTATTATGTCCCTCCTTCTGCTGACTTTAGGCCTCATTTGTTCTTCTTTTTCCAGTTTTGATAATTGTGATGTTAGACTATTCATTTGGGATTGTTCTTCCTTCTTTTTCAGGAGGACTGGTTAGGTCTGTCTCCTCAGGTGTTGTCTCTGTGATCTTTGTCTGCCTGTAGTTTTGCCTTTTCATGGTGATAGAGATAGTTTGCAGAGCTGGTACAAGTGACCGCTGGAAGAGCTTCCCTTCTTGTTGGTTTGTGGCCTTCTCTCCTGGGAGAACAGTGACCTCTAGTGGCTTATGCTTGTCAGCTGTGCGCAGGCAGGGCTTCTGCTGCCTGCCCGTTTGCTATGGAGTTTATCTCCGCTGTAGCTGTGGGCGTGGCCTGGCTGGGGCAGCTCCTCCAAAGTGGTGGAGCCCCGTTGGAGGGGGAGCGGCCAGGAGGCTATTTATCTCCGTAAGGGGCCTCTGTGCTCCCTGTTGCCCAGGGGGTTAGAGTGCCCAGAGATTCCCCAGATTCCCTGCCTCTGGTCTAAGTGACCTGTCCTGCCGCTTTAAGACTTCCAAAAAGCACTCTCCAAACCAAAACAACAACAGCAACAATGAGAGAGGGAACAGAAAAAACAAAGAAAAAAAAAGGAAAAAACACGCGAGTTTTTTTTTTTTTTTTTTCCTCAGGCGCTGGTCCCAGGCACCCGCTCACTCGTCCTACTGCCCTGCCTCCCTAGCACCGGGGTCCGTGTCCCTTCAAGGCTTCCAAAAAGCACCCACCCACCGGTCCTGCAGGGAAAAATGCGCGATATTCCTTGTCTTCAGGCGCCGGTCCCAGGCACCCGCTCACCTGTCCTGCTGCTCTCCCTTCCTAGCACTGGGGTCCCTGTCCCTTTATGGCTTCCAAAAAGCACTCGCCAAAAAGAGAAAAAAAATGGGGTAAAACGCGTGATATCCTTCGTCCTCAGGCGCCAGTCTCAGGCACCCGGCCACCGGTCCCGCAGGGAAAAACGTGCGATATTCTTTGTTCTCAGGCGGTGGTCCCAGGCACCCGCTCACCGGTCCTGCTGCTTTGCCTCCCTAGCACCAGGGTCCCTGTCCCTTTAAGGCTTCCACAAAGCAGTCACCAAAAAGAGAAAAAAAAAGGGGAAAAACGCGCGATTTCCTCTGTCCTCAGGCGCCAGTCTCAGGCACCCGCCCACAGGTCCCGTAGGGAAAAACGCGCGATAATCTTTGTCCTCAGGTGCCGGTCCCAGGCACTCGCTCACTGGTCCCGCCACCCTGCCTCCCTAGCAACGGGGTCCCTGTCCCTTTAAGGCTTCCAAAAAGCACTCGCCAAAAAGAGAAAAAAAAGAAGGGGAAAAACGCGCGATTTCCTCCGTCCTCAGGCGCCGGTCTCAGGCACCCGCCCACAGGTCCCATAGCGAAAAACGCCCAAGAATCTTTGTCCTCTGGTGCCAGTCCCAGGCACCCACTCACCGGTCCCGCCGCCCTGCCTCCCTAGCAATGGGATCCCTGTCTCTTTAAGGCTTCCAAAAAGCACTCGCCAAAAAAAACAAACAAACAAAAAACCGCTCCGGTTTCTTTCTACCGGCCGGGAGCCAGGGGGATGGACTCTCAGGTCCCGCCGGGCCGGGGCTTGTATCTTACTCCTTTCGCAAGGCGCTGGGTTCTTGAAGGTGTGGATGTGATCTGGATGTTGTCCTGTGTCCTCTGGTCTCTATTCTAGGAAGAGTTTTCTTTGTTATATTTTCATAGCTCTATGTGTTTTTGGGAGGAGATTTCCACTGCTCTACTCACGCCGCCATCCTGGCTTCGCCTCCAGTTGCTCATTGTTTTATAGACCTCTTTTAAACTGAGATCATGTTAAGCATGTTGAAATCATATAATTTACTTAAAATCTCTAAGTGGCTGAACTGAGAAGCATTCATAGCTCTTGGTTTCTAGTACGGCATTTACCCTACTGATCATATTTCTTTCCTTTGTGTTTATTAATAGGCATATCCTGTTCCATTTTAGTAGCAAACTAACTACTTTATCAAACTTGCAACCATATGCTGTCTGAATTCTAGATCCAGA
This sequence comes from Manis javanica, assembly GCF_040802235.1. Taxonomy (NCBI): domain Eukaryota; kingdom Metazoa; phylum Chordata; class Mammalia; order Pholidota; family Manidae; genus Manis; species Manis javanica. The sequence goes on from NC_133166.1 coordinate 92,801,880, forward strand.
ATTTTTATGGCCTTGTTTTGCTATGTCTTATCTTTCTCTTTTTATTTAAAATTTTCTTTCCTTTAGATGTTTCTGATTTGTATATACAGCCTAGATTATTCATACAGTATTTAGATTTTTAGTGTGCTTTTGATTGTTCCTTTTTCTGTATTTGTAGATGGACTCAGTGACGAGAACAATGATGATCGAGTACTAAAATGCTGTCTTCAGTACCAACAATTATTCCCTTGTTCTTTTGTTATCCTGTGCACGTGAGTTTCATAGTTATTTTACTCTCTTGTTAATAAAACAGCAATTTTTATACAAAACATTTTTGAAAATCATACTGTATCCAACGTACCAAGGATCAGGACTGTAGATAATTTTCTAAATCTACCAGTAAGTATATTCCATTATATCTCATAATCTTATTCTTATAATGCATATGCTATTGGAGAGTGAGATTTGAACCTCATGAAGTTTTGTGTCAATTTAATTTAAATGATATTCAGAAAGCTTTTGAAAAAGTAGGAGGAAGTCCATTTAATATCCCAATAAAATAATTCAGAAGTAAAAATGTGACATTTTTTTGTTCATAAGAAAAGAAGTTTATAAATTAATTTATTTGTGGGCAGGGATAGTTTATACTGCAGTTGTGTTCTGGGTGCCTACTATTGAGTTGGATTTGGAGTCCTAGATCTACCAACTTAACTGTTTTGTAACCTTGGAAGGTTGCTTAACTTAGTTTCCTTATGTGTAAAATATTGGGAGAATAATAATAATAATAATATACCTGCCTCATAAGGTTATTATTGTATGTAGCCAGAAAATGAATAAAGGACTTAGAGTAGTGCCCAGTGCATAAAATGATCTCAGTAGGATTTTCTTTTCTTCCTTCTTATTCTCCATTACCAACTATTAGTTTCTTTTTTCTTTTTTTCTTTTGGTATCATTAATCTATAATTACATGAGTAACATTATGATTACTGGACTCCCCCCATCATAAAGTCCCCACCACATACCCCATTACAGTCGCTGTCCATCAGCATAGCAAGATGCTATAGAATCACAACTTGTCTTCTCTGTGCTGTACAGCCCTCCCCGTGCATCCCCGCTACATTGTCTGCTAATCGTAATGCCTCTTTTCTCCTCTTGCCCTCCCTCTCCACCCATCCTCCCCAGTCCCTTTCCCTTTGGTAACTGTTAGTCCATTCTTGGGTTCTGTGAGTCTGCTGCTGTTTTGTTCTTCAGTTTTTTTCTTTGTTCTTATACTCCACATATGAGTGAAATCATTTGGTACCTTTCTTTTTCCACCTGGCTTATTTTGCTGAGCATAATACCCTCTAGCTCCATCCATGTTGTTTCAAATGGTAGGATTTGTTTCCTTCTTATGGCTGAATAATATTCCATTGTGTATATGCGCCACATCTTCTTTATCCATTCATCTACTGATGGACACTTAGGTTGCTTTCATTTCTTGGCTATTGTAAATAGTGCTGCAATAAACATAGGGGTGCCTATGTATTTTTCAAACTGGGTGCTGCATTCTTAGGGTAAATTCCTAGGAGTGGAATTCCTGGGTCAAATGGTATTTCTATTTTTAGTCTTTTGAGGAACCTCCATACTGCTGTCCACAATGGTTGAACTAATTTACATTCCCCCCAGCAGTGTAGGAGGGTTCCTGTTTCTCCGCATCCTCACCAGCATTTGTTGTTGTTTGTCTTTTGGATGGTGGCCATCCTTACTGGTGTGAGGTGATATCTCATTGTGGTTTTAATTTGCATTTCTCTGATGATTAGCGATGTGGAGCATCTTTTCATGTGCCTGCCGGCCATCTGAATTTCTTCTTTGGAGAAGTGTCTGTTCAGCTCCTTCAGCCCATTTTTAATTGAATTATTTCTTTTTTGTTTGTTGAGGTGCGTGAGCTCTTTACATATTTTGGTTGTCAATCCTTTATCGGACTATGAATATATTCTCCCATACTGTAGGATGTCTTTTTGTTCTATTGATGATGTCCTTTGCTGTACAGAAGCTTTTCAGCTTCATATAGTCCCACTTGTTCATTTTTGCTTTTGTTTCCCTTGCTTGGGGAGATATGTTCATGAAGAAGTTGCTCATGTTTATGTCCAAGAGATTTTTGCCTATTTTTTTCTAAGAGTTTTATGGTTTCATGACTTACATTCAGGTCTTTGATCTATTTTGAGTTTACTTTTGTGTATGGGCTTAGACAGTAATCCAGTTTCATTCTCTTTCATGTAGCTGTCCAGTTTTGCCAACACCATCTGTTGAAGAGGCTGTCATTTCTCCTTGTATATCCATGGCTCCTTTATCATATATTAATTGACCATATATACGTGGGTTTATATCTGGGCTCTCTAGTCTGTTCCATTGGTCTATGGGTAAGTTCTTGTGCCAGTACCAAATTGTCTTGATTACTGTGGCTTTGTAGTAGAGCTTGAAGTCAGGGAGTGTAATTCCCCCTGCATTGTTCTTCCTTCTCAGGATTGCTTTGGCTATTTGGGGTCTTTTGTGGTTCCATATGAATTTTAGAACTATCTGCTTTAATTCATTGAAGAATGCTGTTGGTATTTTGGTATGGATTGCATTGAATCTGTAGATTGCTTTAGGCCGGATGGCCATTTTGACAATATTAATTCTTCCTAGCCATGAGCACAGGATGTGTTTCCATTTATTGATTTCTTCTTTAATTTCTCTCATGAGTGTCTTGCAGTTTCCAGAGTATGTCTTTCACTTCCTTGGTTAAGTTTATTCCTAGGTATTTTATTCTTTTTTATGCAATTGTAAATGGAATTGTTTTCCTGATTTCTCTTTCTGCTAGTTCATTGTTAGTATATAGGAATGCAATAGATTTCTGTGTATTAATTTTGTATCCTGCAACTTTGCTTAATTCAGATATTAGATCTAGTACTTCTGGAGTGGATTCTTTAGTGTTTTTTATGTACAGTATCATGTCATTTGCAAATAGTGGCAGTTTGACTTCTTCTTTACCAATCTGGATGCCTTGTAGTTCTTTGTTTTGTCTGATTGCCGTGGCTAGGACCTCCAGTACTCTGTTGAATAGCAGTGGGGAGAGTGGGCATCCCTGTTTTGTTCCTGATCTTAGGTGAAAAGCTTTCAGCTTCTCACTGTTAAGTATGATGTTGGCTGTGGGTTTGTCATATATGGCCTTGTTGAGATACTTGCCCTCTATACCCATTTTGTTAAGAGTTTTTATCATGAATAGATGTTGAATTTTGTCAAATGCTTTTACAGCATCTATGGAGATGATCATGTGGTTTTTGTCTTTCTTTTTGTTGATGTGGTGGATGATGTTGATGGATTTTTGAATGTTGTGCCATCCTTGCATCCCTGAGATGAGTCCCTCTTGATCATGGTGGGTGATCCTCTTAATGTATTTTTGAATTCGGTTTGCTAATTTTTTTTTTGAGTATTTTTGCATCTATGTTCGTCAGGGATATTGGTCTTTAATTTTCTGTGGTGTCTTTCCCTGGTTTTGGTGTTAGAGTGATGCTGGCTTCATAGAATGAGTTTGGGAGTATTCCCTCCTCTTCTATTTTTTGGAAAACTTTAAGGAGAATGGGTATTATGTCTTCTCTATAGGTCTGATAAAATTTAGCAGTGTATCCATCTGGCCTGTGGGTTTTGTTCTTGGGTAGTTTTTTGATTACTGATTTAGTTTTGTTGCTGGTAATTTGTCTGTTTAGATTTTCTGTTTCTTCTTTGGTCAGTCTTGTATTTTTCTAGGAATTTGTCCATTTCTACCAACTATTATTTTCATAACTTAGTTCTAAGGTAAAACTAACGTAATATTAAGCAAAATTGTATTCATCATGTATGAGAAAAGGCTCTGAAGCAACTGAGAACAGCAATTTTAATTCTAGTTTTAGTATGAATTTTATTAACTGCAAAATGGAGTTTTTGCAGTTTCATGATCATGCCTAAATTCTCTGTGAAATGGACTAATTACAGAAATGAGTAGCCTTACAATTTTTCTTATAAAGGGTCTTGGTCATTATAACTGTCTTCAGAGATAATTTTATGATTTTTGGCACTAAAGGAAATGTTAAGAGATTTCCATCTCTAGGTTTTACATTATATTTTGATCTAGGGCATAATATATCATCTTGGAGTTTGTTGAAGGCCAAAATAGAATTAGCAGTATGTTAATCATTCTGAATTTGAGATAAGGTACATTTGAGAGATAATTGTTATTTTCTTAGTTCAACTTAGAATGAAAATTAAATTGGTGAGACTTTGTCAATTATCCATTATTTCTGTGTTCACTGTTTTGGGATTAATAGATGTAACATTTTTAGCGAAATGTAAATTTGTAGTCAAACCTTACTTTTAATTCTGCCATTATCATGTTCTAGGTTAGCCTGTTTTTTATTTATATTTTTTCCTATAAAGGGCGATAATCATGTCTACCATATAAATCACACTTGCTTATTATGAGGATGTCCTCATTTATATTATTTAAATTGATGATGATTATATTAATTGATAATAATAGCAACAAGAGAGCCCTTATATAACACTATATACTGCATTCTTAAGTGCATTACTAACGTTTACAATCTTAAATATTGGCCAGCAACCCCCAGATACTATCTCCAGTCCCTATCTCTCTTCTAAACTCTGGACTAGTATATTCATCTGCTTATTTGAAATCTCCACTTGGATGTGTCATAGACACCTGGAACCTACCATCTCCAAAAATAAACTCTTGATCTTTCCTTCTAAATTGTTCTCCATCTGAATAAAAAGTGCCACCTTCCATCCATTTGCCTAGGCCAGAAACTAGGAGTCATTTTTGATACTGGCCTTTTCCCTCATCATCAGCCAATGGGTGCCATATGGTCATTTATCTCTTCCACTGTCCTATGTTAAGCTGTGTTATTTTTCCTCTTTTCTTCCTTTTTGTACTCTAAGACCATGCTCTCTTTACTTCCATACTTGCTTCTTTTCATTTGTTCTTCAAAAAGTAATAATTGTATTTTTTAATTTATAGTTTTTTTTAAACTTCCCTTATGGAGAATTTCAATAATATTTAAAGTGAAGTTGAGTACTCCTAAGTACCCAGCTACAACCATTATCAAAATTCTGTCATTCTTCTGTTATCTCCATCACTCTTTGTCCCCCTATAGGATTATCTTTATACAGGTCTTTGTATTTTGAGGAAAATGTTCAATATTGAAATACTAGTTTTACAGTGTGGAGAGTGGATACCTTGGTGTAGCCCACATCCCTCTCAATATATGAAACAGTTCCATTACCCCTGAAAATATTCTTGTGCCCCTTTGTGCTCTTTTTCTAGTTTCTTAATGTGGAAGCTCAGATCAGTCACGTGAGACTACTGTAAATTTCCCTGAAAGCACTGCTTTAATTGCATCCCACAAATTTTGATATGTTGTATTTTTATTTTCATCCAATTCAATATACTTTATAATTCCCCTCATGACTTTCTCTTTGAGCTATCAGTTATTTACATGTTGGTTGCTTAATTCCAAATATTTGCAAATATTCCAGTTACCTTTTTGTTGTTGATTTACATTTATATTCTGTTATAGCTTGAAAACATAATTTTGTGATTTCTCTTCTTTGAAATTGTTAAAGTTTGTTTTGTGACTAAGAATATGGTCTACCTTGGTGAATATTTTATGTGCACTTGAAATAATATGTGTTCTGCTTCTGTGAGTGGGGTATTCTATAAGTTTCAATTAGGTCAAGTCAGTGAATAGTGTTGTTCAGGTCTTCATAACCTTACTGATTATTAGTTTATTTATTCTGTGATTACTGAGAGAGGAGTATTGTAATCTCCAACTGTAATTATCGATTTGTTTTCTTTTCCTTTCAGTTTATTTGTTTTACTTCATTATTATGAACTCTAGTAAGATGCATACACATTTAAGATTGTCTTCTTGGAGAACTGACCCCTTTCTCATTATGTAATGTCTCTCTTTGTTCCAGATAATATTCCTTGTTCTGAAGTCTTCTTTGTTTAGTGTTAATATTACTATTTCAGTTTTGTTTTGGTTAATATTTAAGTGGTATGTCTTTTTCCATCCATCTACTTTTAGCCTATCTGTGTCTTTATTTTAAAGTCAGTATTTTGTGGATACCATAGAATTGATACTTTCTTGTTTGTCCAGTCTGACAATGTCTGCCTTTTTAATTGAGAAGTTTGTACCATTCACATTTAATTCATTGATCTACCATTTTAAAATTATTTTGTTTGTTTCATTTGTTCTTCATTTTTTTTGTCTTTTCTTGTGTTTATTGTTTATGGCACCATTTGATCTGGTCTCATCACTATTCTTTAATCCTACTGGCTACTTTCAACAAATAGCAAATTCATGCTAATTGTCTAATTATGTCCACTCTGAGTAAATTTGTAATTACCTGTTCTGTGTAAATTATTTCTCTTACTATGGCTGTCTATGTTTACTTCTCTTTGGATGATCATATTCCTGTGTTCAGATGCAGCTTCCGCTTACCAGTATAATTTTGGGCAAGTTACTTAATCTCTTTACACTTCAGTGACTCATCTTTACACCTCAGTTTCTCATCTAAAAAAACTATACCAGAGATACATTAGTATTCTAAAATTAGTGTCACTCCTAAGAGGTTTGTTGTGATAATTAATGGGTTGATATATGTGTAAGTGCTGTAAACAGTGTCTGATATCAGGAAAACACTCTGTATATAATAACTATTATTACTTTCAAAAGCTCATATGATGTGGTGTATGTTAATTCATTTATCTTCTCTATTTAAAAAAATTGTTATCCTTTATTAATATATATGCTGAGGAGCACCAACTTCTGATTAGATCCTGTATGTTTTGAGTTGTGATATATCTTATAAAAAATAAATAATTTTTCCTCCTAACCCCAACCTTAGGGATGATAGAAATTTAAGAAACAAAGGCCTAATAAGTGGTGTGAAGTCACTCAGTAAAGAAGAATTGAGTGCAGAGTTATTAAATTTACCTCTGAACACCAGTGTATGTCCTCAGCCTTGTGTATCTATGCAGCAATTGACAGCAGGTAGTATTCTTACTATGAATAATTAAAAATATATCTTATTTTATGTTCTAAGATTTTTAATAAGTATTACAATTAATAGTAAACTTTAATCTTGTCTGTTTAAAATAACATTGTTTGCAATATTTGCTGGCCTGTAGATAATAGAGATAAATAAAAATTATAACGGTAATTCAAAAGAAAACATAATTAACATTACTGTCTTCTACATATATTTTGTAAGTTAATTTGAATTTTTGTATGCTCACATACATTTTTACATATTTATAATTATATGTGCATGCTATTTTGTACCTCACAGAGTATGCCCTTATTTATTTATTTTTTATTATCAAAAGTACATCACAGCGGTTCACTGGTCCCCTTCCCCTCCCCTGCACCCCATCCTACTCTCCTCCTCCTTGGTAACCACTAGTCATTTCTCAGTGTCTATGAGTCTAATGCTGTTTTGTTCCTTCTGTTTTGTTTTGTTTTTATATTCCACCAATAAGTGTATGATAAATATATTTGTCTTTCTCTACCTGGCTTATTTCACTGAGCAAAATACCCTCTAGATCCATTCATGTTCTTGCAAATGGCAGGATTTCTTTTCTTTTTATGGCTGAATAATGTTCCGTATTATGTACCACATGTGTGCATATGTACCACATCTTTATTCATTCATCTATTGATGGACACTTAGGTTGCTTCCATATCTTGGCTATTGCAAAAAGTGTGGTGATTAACATAGGGGTGCATATATCTTTTTGAATCAGAGATTTTGTTTTCTTTGGGTAAAAACCTAGGAGTGGAATTACTGGGTCAAATAGTACCTCTAATTTTAATTTTTTGAGGAAGCTCCACACTGTTTTCCACAGTGGTTACACCAATTTGCAGTTCCACCAGCAGAGTAGGAGGGTTCCTATTTCTCTGTGTCCTCGACATTAGGTAAAAGCATTATGACTGCAGCAAGTATTCCTTTGAGATGGAGAGAATTTTTTAGTGTTTTTTAAAAAATAAGTTTATATTAATAATCTATTAATACAGTAAATATTCAACAGTAGAGAAACTTGAAGGACTCTAATCATAATCAGAGGACTTTAGTTTGAAAAGTTCTAGACTAATACTTAAGGAAGCTTAAGGCAATATTGTTGTTTTATCTTTTTTCATCAGAACAGTCTGTTCTTTAGCTTGGTGTCTGATGACATAATTTAAAAATATATACCACTTTCTCCATGGGGGAAGTAATTATTGAAGTCTTTAATATCATATGTACTTTTAATATATAATTATATAAAAACTTATTATACATATGCTACTTATTTGACATTTTTGGTAATAAAATTTCTTTTGTCATAATATTCAAAAAGGTATTTTGAAGGAATAATAGGACAGTCTAGTTTATGATTTTTCATAGGTAACATGCTCTCAGTTTGTCCATTTTATTACTGTCATTTTAAATCCTTAGCTTGTAGAGATATGCCACTTAACATTTTGAATTTTTCCATAAAGAAATTGCAGTTGTTGTCAGATTTCAAAATAGTACTGTTAATGAATGGCATCAATTAGAGTAATAAATGCTCATTTTAAAAGTGGAGAGCATAGAAGTAGTTAAGCCAGAGATTTTGGTCCTTTCAAAACAATTTATTAATGTGAACTGCAATTGGAAGAATATACTGTTTTTGAAAGAAAGCATATTTTGATTCTTAATTCTTAATTTTTTATTACGAATAGATGTAAAGCATTATTCTAACTGTTCCTTTTTTCAAAAATAGCAAAATTGTGGTTAGAATATCACACACAGTTCTCCAATTTCTGTTTTACTAAAAGTAGTTGCCTTTTGTCAAAAAGATAAAACATTTACTAATGTAATACATTTTATATTGCATCTAAAACAACTATACTAGAGATACATGTTTCTAAATACTGTTTTAAAAATAAAGTGTTGGTTTGTTTTCTAGGTAATTCAAGTACTAATTATATACATAAAATATTTGTCATAAAATATTTATTAGTGTGCTAAAAAAAGCCTCTAACTATTTGTTTTAAAGAAGCAACAACTCTGGAAAAGAGCTGTGAGAAAGAATCTACAAATTCTGGACTACCCATTCTACTTGAAAGCATCATATCTGATCTTGAAAAATCTCTTGGAACAGCTTTGTCTTCAATATTAGAAACAGAAATGAAAATTGCTTTTGGAAACCTCTGGATAGAGGTGACTATTTCAGTTCTGTTAGTTGAAAAATTCTTTTTTATTGCTAAAGATTTGCTACCTTATTTTGAGAAATATTATTTGTATAAAATGTGTAAGCTTTGTTGTAAGAATCCATATCACATATTTTTTCTTGAAATTTTTAAAATAACATTTTGAAAATTAATGGCATTTCCTAAAGATTAGGACTATATTATTCATTTTTTCCATTGAACAAATATTTATTGTGCATCTACTGTTAGACACATTTGCCGCCAATGAAGCTTAAATTAAGAAAAATTAGTGTTGTATTTAGTTTATTTGAGTCAAGATGTCAGGTGTAGGGCATTCCCCTAGTAATATGTATTCAGAAAAAGAAGTGTATATTGTGGCTTATGTCATGTAAATTTGAGAATCAGAGTATAAATTTTGTTATACTAGAAGATATTTTGAATTTTCTAGATTCACATCCTTTCTGCAATCAGTAAAATACCACATTTGGCAATAGTGGCCTTTTTAGTTTAATGGTCGTTTGCTATTCATATTTACAACTGTGAGAAACGTTCCCCATCAGTTACAGATTGTACCTATTCCAGATATTCAGTGAGATTCCAGTATTTCCCAGTATTGTATGTTTGCTGCTTGATTATATTATCCAGTGTTTATGATTCTAGAAGGGTTGACTTAAAATGGGCATTTATAATAGGGTCTAGGAAAGTGTATCTATTATTCAAAAAAGGATGTTGACATCTTGTAGTACTGTATGATCAATCTTCTTCATAAACATGTCTTTGCAAGAGTGTCGCAAATGTCAATTATCATTGACAACTTTTTTCTATATAGATCTTTTCCCCAAGTTATTTGACATAATTAGATTGATTACTTCCTGGAAATGATCATATTGAAAAGTAGACTGGTCATTTTTTCCCCCCAGATGCTTTGTGGAGGATTTACAGGACTTTAGAAGTCAAATTGAACAGGTCAGAGGATCACTGCTGAGTAGTTCTGCTCATCTTTAGTGAGATGACTTGGAATACAACAGTCACATGTAAAAAACGTACATATTTATGCTCATGAATAAAACCCTGAAGTTTTTAGTATTACAGAAAAAAAAAAAAAGAAAAGTAGATTGGTTACTTTTGCTGTTGAAAACTATGCTCTTCTGATTAAAACACATACAATTTCTAAACTACGAGGATTAATACTAATATGAATTTTACAAAAGTGATTTGCACTGGAATTAGCATTTTAATTTTATGATTGGCTTTTCATGAAGCACCTTTTAGTTTAAAAACAATCCAACTAAATACATTTTGCCCAGAAATAAATGTAGTAATTCCTAAGTAGGGACTTTCAATAATCGGATAATAAATAAATAGATGCTGATTTTTTCTACACACTTTTTAGATGCTGTACTTGAAACCACCATGGACTCTAATGCATTTGTTACGATGCTTTAGAAAACATTGGTTGGCTGTATTTGGACTAGTAATGGAAAAGAATTTGCTTTTAACCATTGAGAGTCTAAATGAAAATCTCTGTAAAGGTATGAATCTTTTATTTTGTCTTCAGCAGTGTTATATTAAAGTTATCCTAATAGATATATTCCATTGAATATAAATTAATTCCATTTAAGATAAATTAATGACAAATTTGTCAATTCTTAATCATTTATAAAGAGAATTTGTGGCGGCTGGGTGACTGAATGTAATTCATACAGATTGTGACTATTAATGGCACCATTGTTGATGTTCTTGGATATAGTGAATATATAATTTTTAATAAAGTTTAAAAACTTTTAAAACCATATTTCAGTTTCTTCAGATTGCAAATAAAATTTAGGTTTTCTCAAATGAAAAAACTCATTGTGTTTAACTCAAAAAAAAACTTTGAACACATTTCATGTGCTAATTTTAAAAATAGTGTATCAAGGTTTCTATCTGAAATATATGGATAAGGAATAGGGAACCTATTTTATAACCAGAAGAGACTATAGTCAACAACTTGGGTGGTGTTTTTTAACCTGTGTTTCACAGAACCTTCTTGAAGTACCTCCAGAACTGCCACAGGTTAGAGGTGGAAATGTTGACAGGAAGCCAAGTAAATGGATCTCAACTCCAAGTTGAGTCATGCATTTTTCTTTTATCTGTTTATATATGGAAATTCCATATAGGATTTTTTAAAATTTAAGGAAAAGATGGCAAAACCACTGATTTAATATTACTGAAGTCTATCAAGGAAACTGTCCCTGAGAGGGTCAGTGATTTGTCCAAAGTCAAACAGATAGATTTGTCTTGCTATGCTTTTTAAAAGCGAAGTATAACCACTATTAGAATGTTGGTTATACCTTATATATATATATATATACCAGTGTTAGTTGTTTTTGACTTTTTTTGAACTTCTAACACGAAGTGATCTGTTCTGTTTTTATTGTGTAAATTAGTTATATCCTCCTTTTAAAAATAACTATGAGTTTAGGAGGGCCATTAAATAACAACCTAAATACAAGAGGGTTTAAGTTAGGTTTAGAGGCACAAGAACCAGGCAATGAGGAATAAGAAAGATAGTTTTACTGTTAAACATGCTGTTAAACAATTATTGCAACACTGAACATATATTTTAACACTAAGCTTCCTAGAAGCTAAAGCATAACAAAAGTAAACATGTATTCTGTGTTAGGTATACCACTTCTCTCTATCTTTCCCCTGAAGTGTAAACTCTCTGAAAATGTTTTAGATCTTTAAAATTCCCCTAGTGGATTTAAAGTGTCTGGTCAGTGCCTTGTGACTTATACATGGCAGATGTTGCATGAATATCTATTTTTAACAGTTACAATTTTTAAAATGACACTTTCCAGGCATTAACTATATATGTAGTCTTTAAGTATAGAAGTTATTTATTTGGGATATTGTTATATAAGGGACATGGAACAACATATTGGACATGTCTTCAAGCAGTTTTATAAGATACATAGAAGCATTTTTTGTATCTTTTTCTAGGGTCATTATTTAGTTGCTTCTATCAAAAAAGAAAGTCCATATGTATGATCTTGAACAAATTTAGTTTAAAAAATGGTGCATATAGTTGGCCTCTCCCAATCATTGATTTTTCTAAGGGTGGGCAGTACTGTTTTGCACGCAGCTTAGAGGTAGTAGGCAACAGCTCTAATTGGCAATAAAGAAAAGTGGAGGGATGGTGACTGTTCCTTCTGCTAAAAAACCATTTGTGGAATCATGTGCATAGTTTACTGATCCTTGATCTAAAAGAATCTGATGCCTAATGTTTACTGATTTGTGAAGAATATGTAATAGAATTATAAAAGTGCCTTCTGCTATAAAATAATTTTGAATTACAAAAATCAGTTCATGATTTTGTTTACTGTCTTTTAATAGTACCCTCAACTGTTGAATTATACATACAGTTAACATGTATACCAAATGTATCCTCGGATCAGTTCAGAGAAAATTGTGTGGAAAATGACTAGTAGCTTGTTATTCATACTAACTTTAATCTAAATAATCATGGACTATATATAAGCATTAAACTCTCTGAACCATGTAGATTTCTTTTTATGTTGTATCTGGGTACTGATTTTATCATTGTTATTTCCCTTTCACTCATAATCTTAGTAAAGAATTTTTGTAAGACAGAAAACAATAGATTAATTCAAGGATATAAGCCTTACATTGGAGAAGCACCCTTAAAAGAGGTTTTGCACAATTTCTCTTCCTCAGATTTACGAGGGTAATCAAAGCTACATGCTGTCCTATGTGTAGAATCTCAGTTCTCTTCCCACAGGAATTTAAACTGGTCACTGACTTTAAAAGTAACTAAAAGTATTTTGTAAGGAAATACACTGGCATTTTCTTGTTTGGTAAAGGGAAAGTCAGAAGCTTGGTTGTAACTATCGTATATTAATTAGAATTTATGAATATTGTTAATTACTAAAATACACATTTTATTTTCATTTGACTTTTCAGTATTTACAAGCAAATACTTACTGTGTAATAGAGAACTCTTACTTTTTTTTTTAACTCAGTGCCAGTGAAAAACCATACTGGTGTTTCAGACTGTTATAAGTCTCTGAAACCAGGAACTTTGAAAGAAAACAAAAGAAATACACTGCAGCATGGTCATTTTAAATAGCTTCAAAAACTGTTATTTAGCATTTTACCTTAAAAATGTAAGGAATTTTTTTTCTGTGCTCAGAGTTTTGGTGACATTAGGAAGTTACTTAACTTCATTGTTTGCAGTCTTTAAAATCTTTGAAGTTATTGTCACTACCTCTTCTAATTGGTTTGAAAATTTAGTTTTAGTTTTTTGAGAGAAAATTGTTACACCTTTAAATTATTACTTGTAGATAAACTCACTTTGCTAATTTATGGGGAAAAGAAATTCTGCTAGCTTCTCTTGCCCACAGCTCACTATTACCCAAGTTGTTTATTTTTTGCTGAAGTTGTGCACAGAGAACACACTATTTTCAACAAATCTAGTATTACATTTCATATAATAGAATTCTAAGTAAATCGTTACATGATAACTGAGTTGACTGTGAGAGGTACCATGTATGCCCACCACCAAAATAGGACTCTTCTGATGCCTCCATAGTAATCTGTGTGTGGGACAGCCTCAGTTTTGAAAATCTGTTGTTTAACTTGTTTGTGATTGTCTCCCTTTTCTGAATAGTATAATATTCTTTCACTTTACTTTTAAGTCGACCATGTTGAGGAAACTCCTGGAATCTGAATACAGAATACCAGTATCAACTCTAATAATTTAGTCTGTTAACTAAATCTGTTTTATGCTTTTCACACCAGATAGATAGATCAGGAGTGGCATGTAGGTGTAAATATGCACTCTTCTTAAATTTCACAATTAAGATAGGTTGGTTTTCCAAAGACATTTTTGTATTGTATACTCATTTTCACACATATTTTTTTCCTTCTTAATTTTCTGTTACCAGCTAACAATGCAGTGGATTTTACAACAGTGCAATTTCTGCTTCAGGATTCTAAAAATTTGTTACATGCTTTCAGTACAAGGTCAGATTATGATGGTATTCTCCCACAGGCCTTTGCTCAAGTAAACAAACTACTCCAAACATTTACAGAGGTAAGATACCTTTAGAATGACATTTAGAGTAGCTAAGCACAGATGTTTTAAGTTAGCAGGCAACAGTAGGTAAGGGATATTTTAATTGTAACATATTCTAACATACTAAGGCTTTAAGTGAATATTAAGTGAATTGAATGGAGAGTAAGCAATTCTTGTTACAAGTTGTAAAACACAGCTCCTCTTATGGAAGTCGTGTCATAGCAGTGTGTTGTTATTTCACTTATGAATACAAGAAAGATATGCATTGTTTGGCTACTCATTTTCCAGTGCTCCTGACGTGTACATCACAACATGAATCAAACTACTTTGGAAATTTTATTAAACATGCAGATGCCAAGCCCCTTTCAAACCTTACTGAATCATATTTCTGGCAGTGGTGTCCAGTAATGTTCTGCTTTTACTTTTTATTTTGAAATTCCAAACTTACAAAAAGTTGCACAAGTAGTACAAAGTATTCCCATATACATCTTCTACTCAGATTGTCCACTGTTAACATTTTATCACATTGCTTTATTGTTTTCTCTGCTTATCTACTTATCTATTCACATTTTTTGAACCATCTAAGAGTATGGTACAGATATGCAACATGCCCCTTAACCCCTAAATACTTCCGTGTATGTTTTCTAAAGAACAGGCTATCTCATGTAACTGGTAATCAGGAAATTAATATTGGTATAACACAATTATCTAACCTGTAGTCATTAATCAGACTTCACCAAATGACCTATCAATTTTTTAACAAGGTTTCTAATGTGATTCTTATTCAGTCAGCCTAGCAGTAATGCCTTTTTATACCTTTTAAATTAACTATTAAGTTTTGTCCCTGGTAAAACTCAATTTCTACAGTCTTCTAATTTCAAATTTAGAAAATTCTGGGAGTTTAATATGCCAGAAACAACTGAAAAAACTGTATCATAATTACCAAATAAGGTACTAATGGTACTTTCACCTAATGCATGTATATCATATTCCTGTTTTTTCTCTGAGCTCGAGCTATTGAATTGGCTAGATTTTTCTCACTGTGTTTTCATGGTCTCATAGACCCCACTACCTGTGAAATAATGAAAGGATTAAATGATACTAAACTTAGTCATAGTTGGTTAAGAAAGAATTTACTTGCATCAGAGATTATCTGAGGGAATAATGCCATTCCCACCACAAACCTGTGTCCTAAACCCCATCTTCAGTGAAACAAACATAGTGAATAATATGGGACATTCAGAGTACTCACAGGCTTAGCAGTCTTTAAATTAAGATTATTGAGAATAAAAAACCCAGGATTAATTGAGATAAAAATAATAATGTGAAGTTTTAAGATCCTTTCATCAATTGGAAACCTAGACCATGGGAGGGGCCATGAAAATGTGATGTTAAAGTTTAGCGTCGTTCGTCAGTAGTGGCATGGCTATTATATGTTGCCTACTGAGTATTGAAGACTATTGAATTTTTATTTAGTAAGTTATTTATTCCTGGGTCCTGATTTTCCAGTTGCTACATTAGCAAAAGATTTAAAGGCAGTGGTGAGGAAAACGAACATGCCTGCCAGTGCTTTCCCCTCAACACTTAGCATTTAGTGGGATTGCCTGAAGCAGCCTGTGTTATTTCCACAACTAGAACTCTGAGCGAAGTGTCGTATCTTTATTTCCATGTCAGAAACAATCATTGTCTGAGTCACCCAGGAACATTGTTATTTAGTTTGGGCTTTTAAAATATACTTTCATAAACATCTATTACCTTAAAAAAAATAAAATATACTTTCAATAGGAGTTGCTTTGTAGAATGCATGAGATTTAATATACGACCTAAATACTTAGTCATGTCTCAGTAACTTGAGTACCATAAAGAAATAGATTGTTTCCAGGGCTGGGTATCTTATAACTATAGTAACTGTAAAAAAAACAAAAAAAACCCAAACCTTAATCTTAATTTACCAAGTATAGAAAACCAGGAAAAGAGGAATATTCATTATTTGTTTGCTTTTGAAAAGGCTTGTGAGAAGCCAAAATGGAAAATTAACTAACAGTATCATTTCCCAGATTTTTATATTAATGGGATGAGAGCAAGAAAAGGATATATACATTTTTCTTTATAAACCTTCTAACCAACAAAAAAATAAGACTTGCTCTACCAGGTTGATAAAATAATTAAAATCAGTCTTGTTAGTAAACTTTCTTTAGACTTATATGGTTCTGGATCCTCATCCTTGACGAGTTTTGTTTTTAACCTTTGGTAATTTAACGTCTCTGAGCCTTAATTCCTTCTTTGGTAAAATGAGTATAATAATCCCTCAAAACTCTCCTGAGGATTAAATAAATTAATATCCGTAAAGCGCTTACTGGCTAGAACATAGTAAGTGCTATGAAAGTGTTGGATAAAGAAATCAGTTTGCATAGTTGTATACACTACTTTTTGAAAGCTGAAGGAAAGATGTGTTATGTGGTGACTGAAAAAATTTATCTCAGAACAAAATATGTCCTTCCATCCATGTGTATGTATTAGGTACATATGAAAGTAAATAGAAACAGAGGAATGATTTCCTTTTTCTTCATGTCCCAATGAAAGGAAAGGGTAATATTTACTTTCACAGTTAGAGATCATAACCTCATTTGTAGTCAGATTGCCAAAGGTCATGTCCTCTTCATGCCCCAGGAGTGTACTTGCTCTTTCTATGCCTCAGTTATAAAATATGGATAATCTTAGCATCTGTTTCATAGGAGAGTTGTGAGGGTTAAGAGCTAATAGATATGAAGTCTATAGAAAGTTTCTCTACATAACATGCTTAACAAATATTAAATGTTACTACTGATAGTACTGGCAATTTTTTTATGTGGCAAGCATGAAACTAATAATCCATGAAGCTAACGTTTGAAATCATAGTTTTATCAACAAGGAAACCTAGAGAAATGGAGTGATTTTATTTAAGTTCCCAAAGAATTACAGTAGAGCCAAGGCAAAAAACCTGAGATTTTAAACTCATAGTTAAATTTTTTTCCATTCTATCCAGATGTCTTTTTCATTTGTTAATGTTTTTTCTAGAAGTGATATTTTTAAAAAAATCCCTTGAATCCATAGATATAGCTCTTACACTCTGCTTCAAAATATGCTCAGATATATTTCTGACCATATATTTAAAATATGCTCAGAATATTTTTCACTAGTCATGCTATTTACTGTACTGTCTCCTTCCATCAACTGCCAAATTTCTTAAAAGAGCAGTCTATAATCATTGTTTTTCACTTAACCTATTCCTTAGTCCATTGCAAGTTGAATTCTACCTCCACATTATTAAAAGAATTAGTTATCATTTGCTTCCTAATGATTAAATCCACTCTTTTCTCACTCTTCTACTTTCTCAGCTTTTCTTAGCATATGATAGCCACCCTTTTTTTCCTGAAACCTGTCTCTCTTGACTTCTGTTGCTATTGAATACTATGGATTCTCCCACTATTTTCTTGGTCTCATTTTCTTTCTGGTAGTTCCTTTCTCCTTCAGTCTAAACTTTTTTGCTGTATTCTATCCTAATAGTCTCATCTGCTTCTAAGGTTTGTCTCCACAAGAGTGACTCCTAACTATCTTTTAAGCTACAGATGTGTGTATCTAATACCTGCTAGATATCTTAAATATCTTTTTCTACCTCAGTCAGCATATCTAAAAACAAACTTATATTCTGTTCCCCTCTTTTCCTTATCCGCAACCAGACTTTCTTCTTGGCTTTACTACAAAAGGCCATAAAATCTGGAAACATAGATAAATACACATGAAATGGTTTATTGCTATTACAGTATAATATGTGATATGTTCAGTGTGTTGTCCTTCATCAGCAATTTATAGAATATTGTGCTGTTTAAAATTGTAATGAATGTGGTACATTGAAATACCATTTCCATAAATTCATGCACATGTGTCTGAGATGTATTGCTTCAAAGTGTTTATGGCTTTGACTTTTGATGAATAAAACTGTGTGTTTATATTCTTTAGGAGAAGCAATCAAGGGGGCTTGATCTGTTTAAAACACACAAACACACATTTCTAGACTTGATGGATGCCCTAGGTTTCTGTTGTTTGTACCATTATTATTTTAGGTTAAAAACATCTTAGCGTTTCTCTCACTCCCTGAATCTAGTTTTTGGCTAAGTCTTTTAAACATTTCTTGTGTACATTTTTCTTTTTCTTTTTCTTCTGCTGCTTTTTACTACATAATAAAGTTCTCAGGATTCTTCTCCTGGATTATTTTAGCAGCCCTCTAACCAGTCTTCTTGCCTCTATTTTGTTCCGTTCCAGTTTGTCCTAGAGAGCAGTTCTGAGTCTGTCACTTCTTAACTTAGAAATCCTCGGTGCTTCACCATTGCATGTAGAATAGGGCTTACATTCTATCCTAATTTCTCTTTTTAAAGCCCTTTGCAATCTCATTCTTTTTACTGGATTGTAAAGTGTTTGGAGGCTTGATTATACTTATGTATCATTGTATCCTAGGTATCCTGTATGCAGTGCAATACCGTATGTGTAAGAAGTGTTCAAACAGTATTCTTAAATAGATTGGGAATTTTGTTTGATATAAAAGGAAAAGGAAAATATATTTTCTAGCTCTGATGCTTTTCTGGGATTCTTCTATACATAGTCAAGAACAAAGAATAGTCAACACTTCCCAGAAAGCTAGAATATTTGTAAGCACAATTGACATTCTGTCTCACTTACTAGTGAAGGACTAGCTACATTTTATGTAATTCTTATTTCCCCAGGTCAAGGCAAAACTTAAACAAAATCCTTCAGAAAATACAGTGGGTAAAAAGCAAGAAGATATTTCTTCGATGAAGTCTAATAGCCAAGAAATCACCATTTTCTCAGGTTCTCATCTTCCCCAACCCAACAGGCATCAAGAAATCTGGTCCATCCTAGAGAATGTTTGGATTACAATAAATCAGAACAGGTACTAACCTCCCAAGAATTTTTTAATTTTAGGATTTTCCATCATTACTGTTACTGAATAGTGTTTGGGTTATGATCTTATTAATATACTAGCTTATCTTGTTGTGGGCCTTTGTCAAATTGATACCTTCTAGAAACAGTGATACCTACTTAAATAGGGGAACACATCAGAATTACCTGTAGAGTTTTAAAAATACATATGCCTAGGCTCAACCCCTAGAAATTCTGATTAAGTAGGACTGAGGTGAAGCTGAAATAGTACATTAAAAAAATAGATCTCCGGGTGATTTCAGTGTGAAGCCTTGCTGAGAAGTATTGCCTATGTGAGATTGGTTAAACCAGCAGAATATGAAGCCTTAATTAAATTTAGAATAATTTAAGAAATGGTCAGTTTAGATTAGGGAAAATTCGTGTCATGATTTTTTTAAAAAGGAAGATAAATGCTCTTATTTAAAAGGAAGACATACTTTTATCACATCAGGTACCATGGTCTTGGCAAATGGGAAGATAGAGACCACTTGTGAGTACAGTTGACTGAATTTGAACAGCACAGGTCCTTATATATGGATTTCTTTCAGTAAAAACTTTGGGAAAAATTTTGAAGGTTTGCAACAATTTGAAAAAACTCTCAGATGAATGAGTAACTGGAAATATTGAAAAAGTTAAGAAAAAGGTATGTCCAAATGTATAAAATATTATGTAGTATTAGTCTGTTATGTCATTTACTACCATAAAACATATACAAATCTATTATAAAAAGTTAAAACTTACCAAACCTCATGCACACACTTAAAGACCATAATTACCACCATTTGCAATGGAGAGAAATGTAAACAAATTGTCAAAATCTCCAAAACACTTTCCAATATATTTATTGAGACAAAGTCTGCATGTAAGTGCATCTGCACAGTTGAAACTCATGTTGTTCAAAGGTCAACAACAGCCTATTAGTCAAGTTTTCTGGGTCAGATGTTATATGCAGATTTCCTACTGTGTGTGGGTTGACATGCCTATCCCCTGGTTGTTCAAGGGTTAACCATTTAGTCTCAGTCAGTCATCTCTTACAACAGTAGAGATTTGGGGCCCATTTTTACGCCTTGACTACAGTTAAAATTTTTTCCAAACAAATTTATGGTCTGTCATATTAAAGAAATAACTATACCTGATATGAGCTAAAGGAAATATCTAAAAATTTGTATTTTTATATAAATCAAAGGTTTTGTTTGTTTTATCCAGTCTTAATGTATTTTCATGTTTTGGCTAATCAGATATTCTTGTTAGCAGAAAGTTACCATATATACTAGGCAGAGATTATCTCTTTCAAAATAAAATAAATTAAAATCAAATGTATACTATTTTAATCTTCCTATCCCTTAGAAACACTTGAGTGCTTTATGTTCTTTAGAGCTGACCCTATAATATGCATACATTTGTGTTGGATGTTACAGAGTTCTGGGTAATTGATTTCTGGATAATAGACTTTGTTACAATATTTCAGTAAGTGAAAAATACTTATACATATTGCTTTTTATCAGTATATAGTTATCAAGCATATTTCATTGTTTCTCATACCTGATTGTGTACCATAGTCACTGAGGAACTTACCATGCTTGGACCTTTCATGTGGAGATGCTCATTTGAAGGTCTTGTATAGACTTCATGTACAATCATTTATATGAAACTACTGGAGTGCTTTTGCACAACTAAATATCACCTTCTTCCCATGTGTTCTTGCTGTGGTTCATAATCAGCTAAGAACTTAGAGTACACCAGGTTCAGGTTTTTGTGTCTTTTCTATTTTCAAGGAATTTGGGTTAGTGTTAGATAGAGACCATTAGTGATTCAAATCAAAAAAATATTTCCTGCTATTTCTCATTCATGCTTTTGAGACTTTTTTAAAAAAGTGTATTTTGAGTTTGCAGTGGGAACTGTAATTAAATAAAATGTCTTACCTTTTGCTATTACTTTTCTGTTTAACTCGGAATTTTATTATATCGTGAAAGCAAAAGAAAAAAAATGGGTTTTGACAGTTTATTACCTGACAATTTTTGTTAAGTTGACTACTTATAACCAATTTAATAGTTTACTTAATAATCTAGAATTGAATGAGCCTGAGAGTAGATTGCAACTGTCATCCATGTCTTATATATATATATATATATATATTCAAGTTGGACATTTATATTCACATCTTTCTTAATCTCTGACTTTATAATATAGTAAATGTAATATACTTAAAAAATAATATTTTGATCTATTTTGGCATATTACTGTATTTTTTTAAATTATTTTAATTCATTTTGTTATCATTAATCTACAATTACATGAAGAACATTATGTTTACTAGACTCCCCCCTTCACCAAGTCCCCCCCACAAACCCCATTACAGTCACTGTCCATCAGCATAGTAAGAAGTTATAGAATTACTACTTGTCTTCTCTGTGTTGCATATCCCTCCCTATGCACCCCTGACATTATACATGCTAATCGTAAGGCCCCCTTACTTTTTCCCCACCCTTATCCATCCCTTCCCATCCATCATCCCCAGTCCTTTTCCCTTTGGTAACTGTTAGTCCATTCTTGGGTTCTGTCAATCTGCTGCTGCTTTGTTTCTTCAGTTTTTCTTTGTTCTTATACTCCAGATATGAGTGAAATAATTTGGTACTTGTCTTTCTCCACCTGGCTTATTTCAATGAGCATAATACCCTCTAGCTCCATCCATGTTGTTGCAAATGGTAGGATTTGTTTTCTTCTTACGGCTGAATAATATTCTATTGTGTATATGTACCACATCTTCTTTATTCATTCATCTATTGATGGACACTTAGGTTGCTTCTATTTCTTGGCTATTGTAAATAGTGCTGCGATAAACATAGGGGTGCATCTGTCTTTTTCAAACTGGACTGCTGCATTCTTAGGGTAAATTCCTAGAAGTGAAATTCCTGGGTCAAATAGTATGTCTATTTTGAGCTTTTTGAGGAACCTCCATACTGCTTTCCACAATGGTTGAACTAATTTACATTCCCACCAGCAGTGTAGGAGGGTTCCCCTTTCTCCACAACCTCGCCAACATTTGTTGTTGTTTGTCTTTTGGATGGTGGCAATCCTTACTGGTGTGAGGTGATATCTTATTGTGGTTTTAATTTGCATTTCTCTGATGACTAGCGATGTGGAGCATCTTTTCATGTGTCTGTTGGCCATCTGAATTTCTTCTTTGGAGAAGTGTCTGTTCAGCTCCTCTGCCCATTTTTTAATTGGATTATTTGCTTTTTGTTTGTTGAGGTACATGAGCTTTTTATGTATTTTGGATGTCATCCCTGTATTGGATCTGTCATTTATGAATACATTCTCCCATACTGTAGGATACCTTTTTGTTCTACTGATCGTGGCCTTTGCTGTACAGAAGCTTTTCAGCTTGATATAGTCCCACATGTTCAGTTTTGCTTTTGTTTCCCTTGCCTGGGGAGATATGTTCATGAAGAAGTCGCTCATGTTTATGTCGAAGAGATTTTTGCCTGTGTTTTTTTCTAAGAGTTTTATGGTTTCATGACTTGCATTCAGGTCTTTGATCCATTTTGAATTTACTTTTGTGTACGGGGTTAGACAGTGATCCAGTTTCATTCTCTTACATGTAGCTGTCCAGTTTTGCCAGCACCATCTGTTGAAGAGACTGTCATTTCCCCGTTGTATGTCCGTGGCTCCTTTATCATATATTAATTGACCATATATGTTTGGGTTAATGTCTGGGGTCTCTATTCTTTTCCACTGGTCTGTGGCTCTGTTCTTGTGCCAGTACCAAATTGTCTTGATTACTGTGGCTTTGCAGTAGAGGTTGAAGTTGGTGAGCGAGATCCCCCCCACTTTATTCTTCCTTCTCAGGATTGCTTTAGCTATTCGGGGTCTTTGGTGTTTCTATATGAATTTTTGAACTATTTGTTCCAGTTCATTGAAGGATGCCATTGATAGGGATTGCATCAAATCTGTATATTGCTTTGGGCAGGATGACCATTTTGACGATATTAATTCTTCCTAGCCAAGACATGGGATGAGTTTCCATTTGCTAGTTTCCTCTTTAATTTCTCTTAGGAGTGTCTTACAATTTTCAGGGTGTAGGTCTTTCACTTCCTTGGTTAGGTTTATTCCTAGGTATTTTATTCTTTTTGATGCTGTTGTGAATGAAATTGTTTTCCTGCTCTCTCTATTAGTTCATTGTTAGTGTATAGGAAAGCTACAGATTTCTGTGTGTTGATTTTGTATCCTGCAACTTTGCTATATTCCGATATCAGTTGTAGTAGTTTGCAGTGGAGTCTTTAGGATTTTTTTATGTACAATATCATGTCGTCTGCAAATAGTGACAGTTTGACTTCTTCTTTACCAATCTGGATTCCTTGTATTTCTTTGTTTTGTCTAATTGCCGTGGCTAGGACTTCCAGTACTATGTTGAATAACAGTGGGGAGAGTGGGCATCCCTGTCTTGTTCCCGATATCAGAGGAAAAGCTTTCAGCTTCTCACTGTTCAGTATGATGTTGGCTGTGGGTTTATCATATATGGCCTTTATTATGTTGAGGTACTTGCCCTCTGTGCCTATTTTGTTGAGAGTTTTTATCATGAATGGATGTTGAATTTTGCCGAATGTTTTTTCAGCATCTATGGAGATGATCTTGTGGTTTTTGTCCTTTTTGTTGACGTGGTGGATGATGTTGATGGATTTTCGAATGTTGTACCATCCTTGCGTCCCCGGAATGAATCCCACTTGGTCATGGTGTATGATCCTTTTGATGTATTTTTGAATTTGGTTTGCTAATATTTTGTTGAGTATTTTTGCATCTATGTTCATCAGGGATATTGGTCCTTAATTTTCTTTATTGGTGGGGTCTTTTCCTGGTTTTGGTATTAGGGTGATGTTGGTTTCATAGAATGAGTTTGGGAGTATTCCCTCCTCTTCTGTTTTTTGAAAAACTTTAAGGAGAATGGGTATTATATCTTCTCTGTATGTCTGATAAAATTCCGAGGTAAAACTATCTTACCCGGGGGTTTTGTTCTTAGGTAGTTTTTTGATTATTGCTTCAATTTCTTTGCTGGTAATTGGTTTGTTTAGATTTTGTGTTTCTTCCTTGGTCAGTCTTGGAAGGTTGTATTTTTCTAGGAAGTTGTCCATTTCTTCTAGGTTTTCCAGCTTGTTAGGATATAGGTTTTCATAGTAGTCTCTAATAATTATTTGTACTTCTTTGGGGTCCGTCGTGATATTTCCTTTCTCGTTTCTGATTCTGTTGATGTGTGTTGATTCTCTTTTTCTCTTAATAAGTCTGGCTAGAGGCTTATCTATTTTGTTTATTTTCTCAAAGAACCAGCTCTTGGTTTCATTGATTTTTTTCTATTGTTTTATTCTTCTCAATTTTATTTATTTCTTCTCTGATCTTTATTATGTCCCTCCTTCTGCTGACTTTAGGCCTCATTTGTTTTTCTTTTTCCAATTTTGATAATTGTGACATTAGACTATTCATTTGGGATTGTTCTTCCTTCTTTAAATATGTCTGGATTGCTATATACTTTCCTCTTAAGACTGCTTTCGCTGCATCCCACAGAAGTTGGGGCTTTGTTTTGTTTTTGTCATTTGTTTCCATATATTCTTGATCTCTATTTTAATTTGGTCATTGATCCATTGATTATTTAGGAGCATGGTCTTAAGCCTCCATGTGTTTGTGGGCCTTTTTGCTTTCTTTGTACAATTTATTTCTAGTTTTATACCTTTGTGGTCTGAAAAGTTGGTTGGTAGGATTTCAGTCTTTTGGAATTTACTGAGGCTCTTTTTGTGGCTTAGTATGTGGTCTATTCTGGAGAATGTTCCATGTGCACTTGAGAAGAATGTATATCCTGTTGCTTTTGGATGTAGAGTTCTATAGATGTCTGTTAGGTCCATCTGTTCTAGTGTGTTGTTCAGTGCCTCTGTGTCCTTACTTATTTTCTGTCTGGTGGATCTGTCCTTTGGAGTGAGTGGTGTGTTGAAGTCTCCTAGAATGAATGCATTGCATTCTATTTCCTCCTTTAGTTCTGTTAGTATTTGTTTCAGGTATGTTGGTGCTCCTGTATTGGGTGCATATATATTTGTAATTGTTATATCCTTTTGGACTGAGCCCTTAATCATTATGTAATGTCCTTCTTTATCTTTTGTTACTTTCTTTGTTTTGAAGTCTATTTTGTCTGGTACTAGAACTGCAACACCTACTTTTTTCTCCCTGTTGTTTGCATGAAATATCTTTTTCCGTCCCTTGACTTTTAGTCTGTGCATGTCTTTGGGTTTGAGGTGAGTCTCTTGTAAGCAGCATATAGATGGGTCTAGTTTTTTTTATCCATTCAGTGACTCTATGTCTTTTGATTGGTGCATTCAGTCCATTTAATTTAGGGTGATTATTGATAGGTATGTACTTATTGTCATTGCAGGCTTTAGATTCGTGGTTACCAAAGATTCCAGGTTAATTTCCTTACTATCTAAGAGTCTAACTTAACTCACTTAGTATGCTATTACAAGCACAATCTAAAGGTTCTTTTCTGTTTCTCCTCCTTTTTCTTCCTCCTCCATTCTTTATATATTAGGTGTCAAGTTCTGTACTTTTTGTCTATCCCTTGATTGACTTTGGGGATAGGTAATTTAATTTTGCATTTGCTTAGTAATTAGCTGTTGTACTTTCTTTACTGTGGTTTTATTACCTCTAGTCACAGCTATTCAACCTTAGGAACACTTCCATCTATAGCAGTCTCTCCAAAATAGACTGTATAGATGGTTTGTGGGAGGTAAATTCTCTCAGCTTTTGCCTATCTGAAAATTGTTTAATCCCTCCTTCAAATTTAAGTGATAATCTTGCTGGATAAAGTAATCTTGGTTCCAGGCTCTTCTGCTTTATAACATTAAATACATCATGCCACTCCCTTCTGGCCTGTAAGGTCTCAGCTGAGAAGTCTGATGTTAGCCTGATGGGCTTTCCTTTGTATGTGATCTTATTTCTCTTTCTGGCCTCTGGCTGCTTTTAACAAGTCTGTCCTCATCCTTGATCTTTCCCATTTTAATTACTATGTGTCTTGGTGTTGTGTTCCTTGGGTCCCTTGTGTTGGGAGATCTGTGGATCTCCAAGGCCTGGAGACTATCTCCTTCCCCAGATTGGGGAAGTTTTCAGCAACTACCTCCTCAAAGACACTTTCTATCCCTTTCCCTTTCTCTTCTTCTTCTGGTATCTCTATAATGCGAATATTGTTCCGTTTGGATTGGTCACACAGTTCTCTCAATATTCTTTCATTCTTTGAGATCCTTTTTTCTCTCTGTTCCTCAGCTTCTTTGTATTCCTCTTCTCTAGTTTCTATTTCATTTATCATCTCTTCCACTGTACCAACCTGCTTTTAATACCCTCCATCATTTTCTTCAATGATTGGATTTCTGACCTGAATTCATTCCTGAGTTCTTGGATATCTTTCCGTACCTCCATTAGCATGCTGATGATTTTTATTTTGAACTCTCTTTCAGGAAGAGTCGTAAGGTCCATGTCATTTAAGTCTTTCTCCGGAGTTACATTAATTTTACTCTGGACCAGGTTCCTTTGGCATTTCATATTTGTATATGGCGCCCTCTAGTGTCCAGAAGCTCTACTCTGGTGCTGCTCAGCCCCTGAAGTGATGTCGGGGGTGGCAGGGGAGTGGTATTGGTGCCTTGGGGAAGGAAAGAGCTGTTACCTGCTTCCTGGCTGCTGTGCCTGTCTCCACTGCTGGAACCAGTGGACTAAGCACACAGATAAAAGCTTTTGTTCCAGAGCAGCTGGATGGATCCCTGCTTTCCACAATCAGCCAGAATCCCAGTCTCCCCAGGAACTCTGCCTGTCCCAGCTTCCCCATAATCAGAAGAGTATGATGAAAGCACCATGAAATGTAGGTTTGTGCTCCCAGCGCAGATCCCCAGAGCTACGTATTCAGCAGTCCCAAGCCTTCCACTACCCCCCTGCTCCGTTTCTCTTCCTCCCGCTGGTGAAGTGGGGTGGGGAAGGGCTCGGGTCCCACAGAGCCACAGCTCTGGTGCGTTACCCCGTTCGGTGAGGTCTGCTCTTTTCTCCAGGTGTATGCAGTCTGGCGCTGTCCTCTTTCCTGTTGCTCTCTCAGGATTAGTTGCGCCAACTATATTTTCTAATTGTATGCAGTTTTAGGATGAAGTCTCTGTCTCTCCTCTGACGCCACCATCTTTAATCATATTACTGTATTTTATATACAAAATTCTTTGAACAAAAGGTTTTGCTCCTTAAAAAATGTGCAAACCGTAGTTCCTATGGGATATAAAGACAATAACTTTGGTACAGATGGCCAACAGGAACATGAAAAGATGCTCCACATTGCTAATCATCAGGGAAATGCAAATCAAAATTACAGAGATTTCACCAAACACCAGTTAGAATGGCCACTATCCAAAAGACAACAAATAACAACTGTTGGAGAGGATGTGGAGAAATGGGAACCCTCCTACACTGTGGGATGTAAATTGATACAAACGCTGTGGAGAACAGTATGGACATTCCTCAAAAAAACTAGAAATAGAAATACCACATGACCTAGTACTTCCACTTCTAGGAATTTACCCAAAGAAAACAAAATCCCTGATTTGAAGAGATATATGCACCCTTGTGTTTATTGCCACATTATTTACAGTAGCCAAGACATGGAAGCAACTAAAATGTCCGTCAGTAGATGAATGGATAAAGAGGATGTGGTACATATACACAATGGAATATTATTTAGCCATAAAAAAGAACCTCTGCCATTTGTGACAACATGGATGGATCCTAGTGGGTATTAATTATGCTACATGAAATAAGCCAGGTGGAGAAAGACATACCATATGATTTCACTTATTTGTGGAATATAAAAAGAAAGCAAAACAAAATGAACAAAATAGTAGACTCATAGACACTAAGAAGTGACCAGTGGTTACCATGGGGGAGGGGTTGAGGTGGGTAGGAGGGGAGGGTGAGGAGGATAAAGGGGTACAAAAGTTCTCAGTCATAATATAAGTTGTTCACAAGGATAGTTGTACAGCATGGAGAATACAGCCAATGATTCTGTAACATCTTCCTATGTTGACAGATAGTAACTGCACTAATGGGGGTGAGGATCTAATAATATGGGTAACTGTTGAACCACTGTGTTATATACTTGAAACTGATATAAGTTTGTGTATCAACTATACTTCAATAAAAAAAATAAAATAAAATTTGCATTCACCCAAGCAGTGGTAAAAAAATAAAAATAAAAAAGGACAGTAACTTTGGGAAATAACCTAATCTTTCTGAAGCTCAATTTGTTCATATAAAATCAGGAAGTAGGATTATCTAAGGGTTAAAGTAAGGATTAAGGATTATGATCCTTAAGTTTCCTATATATTTTTAAATTCATGAATTGTGGATTCATATTTTAGATATTCATATCTAAATATGTGGATTCATATTTAGACAAAGTTTAGATATAGTATGTATTTCTTAAATTTAATTTCAGCTCCATTCTATCTTCTTTCCTAAAGAGTGTTTAACTTACCTTTCCTGACCCTCGCTTAGAGAGTAATATGACATTTAAAGTTCTAGCAAAGTTTTATCTGAGGATTTAGATTATGTATTACAAATAGCTGACTCAGAACAAAAGTGGTGATTAAAAGTTCTCTCCTGCTTTGGCTCTAATCATTTGGCTGAAAACCTTATTCAAGGATTAACTAATGGTAGAATTTTCTATCTCACTTCAAGCTAAAAATTTTAATATTTTATAATATAATACATATCACTTTATGCTTCAAAATACTTCTTCTTTTTGAAAGTTCAAACTATTTATTAACCAATACATTTCTATAAATTTCCTGTTTTGTCTTTTTCGGACTTAACAAAATGCTTTAGCTTTTATGGAGATTTCCTTTTTAGCATGTGACAGCCTCTTATTTTTCTTTGTTTTTGTATTATGTTGTTGCTCATTGCTGTTTTGTGATCATAGGTCTCACAGCATAATCGGGGCCTGGTATTCATATCTGAGCTGGCTTTCACTAGTTTTTTTTCTAGCAACAGAGTAGAAACTATGAACATGTAAGACTGAGACTGCTGTGTTGGAGGACTTCGGGGTCCTTTTCTGTTTCTCCAAGACTGATAGATGGCAGTTTAAAGTTACCTCTAAAAGGATCCTATGTGAGAAATCCAAAAAGTCCCATCCTTCGCTTTTAGAGCTCCATGAGTCTTCTCAATTCAGTTCAGTGTTAGGTTTTTACTAGGTAATTTTTCTATAATCTTCTTTTATGATTTTTTTGGTCATTTGGGAGCAAAAACTGAAAATAAAACATATTGAATATCCTATCTTATTTTAAAAAGAGTTAAGTTTTTGTGGGTAATAACTTTATAAATATTCCATATTATATGGCTCCTTTGATGTTTTTTAAAAATGTATACATTTGTATTAAATTACTGCAGAAAAAGTTGAAGTCTTTATGTTTGCATCAAAGTTGTGCTCAACATTCTAAAAAATAAATGTACTTTGTACATCATTAGAAGGAGGGTTGAAGCATACTGTAAGTAGCCCAATAAATTCTCTCTTAGAGCTTCACAGACTCAGTTAACTTAACAGCCATGGTGTCCACAGAATCTTTGTATGTGCTTTTAATTCCCATTGTGATTATCTTGCAGGCATAGTTTATGTGCCTCTAAGTTATGGAATCCGGCGAAAGCCAGCTTACCAGTTCATAAGGGGTGTTCTCAGTCAGCTCTGAAGTGAATTAGCATGTAGACCGTCCATTATATTTTTTGATTTAGCCTAAATAATTTTGGACAATATATATTTAAGTAGAGACATATAGATAGTAAGTTGAGAGAGAGAGAGACGTGTGTTTCAAACTTATTGCCCTAGACCAAAAATGAAAATAATTTAAATAATGTTTAAGAAATCCTACAGCAAATTCTCAAAGGTAAGAGCAGCCCCAGAGGTATATCTGAATCAAATATCCATTCATTCAGCAAACATATATTGATCTTTTATTATGCACTAGGTATAGTCTGTGTATTAAGAACATATATATATCAGTGAGCAAAACGGACAAAAATATTTACATTCTAGTGGTGGGTGCTGAATAAATAAAATATAAAAAGGTATCCAAAACGTCTGGAAACATAGAACATCTTTAAATAGTATGTTAGTTACATATTTAAAATAATATGCTCAGTATACTCTTCTTTGACTGTAAGATATGTTTTCAAGTGAGATATTTTCAAATTTAAGACACAGATCCAGTTATTAATATGTTGCAGAGTGTCTGAAAAGTCTAGACTCAAAAGAAAAATGGTGTATTTATTATTTTCCATACTTTCAGGCACTCAGGATTACATTATGTGGTCATAAGTTTGAAGAGTAAAGAAGAAAGGAGGAATAAGCATTATTTAGGGAGGAACAGGAGTTACAGTCTTAGGGGGTGCTCTAGGAAACTCATTTAAAAAACGGTATTTGTCCTGTGTCCTGAGGATGCGAAAATGGAGCATGTAGTTTTTTGTAGGAAGAGAATTACAGATAAAGGAACCGAAATAGCACAGACCTTGAAGGAACATGTCTGGTGTGCAAGGAGGCCAATGTGGCTGGAGGAAGGGGGCAGAGTTAGAGGAACTGAAGGGGTGAGAGACAGTACGCTTTTTGTGTAGGGCCTTATGAACTATTAAGCTATTGTTAAGGACTTAAGGCTCTGACTGTTGGTAAAAGCCACTGCACCAGTTTTAGCAAAGAAATCACATGATAAAGCTGGTGTTTTAAAAAAGGTTGCTCTGCCATGTTGAGAATAAACTGAATGATGAGGATGAAGGAAGGCCAGGTAGGTGTCTAATACGATAATACAGGTGGAAAATGAATTGGATCAGGAGAGATGTGATAGAAATGGTAAGAATTGGTCAGATGCTGGATATATTTTAAAGGTAGAGCCAGCAGGATTTGCTGATACACCGTGATTTTGCTGAGACAGGAGCAAGAGGAACAGTAGCCACCGCAGATGATTATTTTTGCCCGTCCTATGACTGGTATGGCTGTTCTCGCCCTCATCTTCCTCATTTCTCCTGCATTCTGTCAGTTAGGATAGGTCTTGGAGGAGGAATTTTTAATGCCCTTATTTTACAGCAAGTTCATACATCTGTATAACAACTATAATGGAATTCGGGGGAATAATAATGTCTAGTATGTAGAATTTTTATTTATTATGGCTTTCCTGAAAGAGTTTGTTGGCTATATTCATTCTCTCTCTTTCCCTTTGTCTCTGTCACACACACACACACACACACACACACACACACACACACACACACACACACACACACACACACACACACAAAAAAAAAAATGCATATACACCCAGAAAAAGATGAAGGAAGCCCCTGTGGACACCACTAATACTTCTCTCTTGTTGGTGGACTATGGGTGTTAGGTATTTTCTCCTTTCTACATTCCTGGGTTTGTTTTTCCAAATTTAATATGGTGACTAGAGTTTAAATGTGTGAACATTTTTAAAAAGTAGGTATTTTTTAAATAGTTTATGGTGTTTATCTTTAAAATAATAAATGCACAAAATGAGTTATTTTTCTATACACTATCAGTGAATAATCTGAAAAACAAATGAAAACAATTCTGACATTATCATCAGAAGGAATAAAATACTTAGGAATAAATTTAACCAAGGTGGTGCAAGAGTTATACACTGAAAACTACAAAACATTCTCTAAGGAAATTAAACAAGACCTGAATTAAATGGAAAAATCCAATGTTCATGGATTGGAAGACTTAAGTTAGAAGACTCATGCGTCCTGATTTCAAAACTTAATACAAAACTATAGTATTACAAACTTAATACAAAAATATAGTATTCAAAACAATGCTATGGCATAAATGTAGACACACATATCAATGGAATAGAATCAGAAGTTCAGAAATAAACACATACATCTATGCTGATTTTGACAAGGATGCCAAGACCATTCAGTAGAGAAAGAATGTCTCTTTAAGAAATGGTGCAGGATGACCCATTAGCTACACTCAAAAGGATGAAGTTGGATACTGACCTTACGCTACATACAAAAATTAACTCAAAATAGATAAATGACCAAAATATAAGAACTAAAACTACAAGACTCTTAGAAGTAAACAGAATAAATGTTTGTCATCTTGGGTTAGGGAATGATTTCATAGACAATGACTCCAAAAATACAAACAACAAAAGATAAATCAGGGCAACCCCATCTGGTACCACAGACTGGACTGCACAGACCACCAAAAGATATAAAAGATAAATTGGAGTTCTTCAAAATTAAATTCTTTTCTGCATCAAAGGACAGCGTTAAGGAAAATGACAGCCTATAGAATGGAAGAAAATATTTGCAAGTTATATAAATCTGATAAGGGTCTGGTGTCCAGAATCTACAATGAACTTCTAGAACTCAATAATAACAAGACAATCTGATTAAAAATGGGCAAAGAATGAAAAGAAAATTTTCCACAGAAGATGTATGAATGGTCAACAAGTACATGAAATGGTGCTCAACATCATTAGTCCTTAGGGAAATGAAAATGCCATATTCACTAGGATGGGCATTGAAAAAAAAAAGGAAAATAAATGATAGTGAGAATGTGGATAAATTAGAATTTTCATACATTGCTTGTAGGAATGCAAAATTGTGTAGCCATTTTTGAAAACAGTTTTGTGGTTCCTCAGTAAGTTAAACATCCAATCAACATAAGACCCAGCAATTTCACTTTTCAGTATATACCTCCCAAAATTGAACACAAGTGTTCAAACAAAAACTTGTACATAAATTATAGCAACAATGTGTACAATAATCATAGTTCAAATAATCCAATATCCACCAACAGATGAATACATAAACGAAAGTGGTATATCTATAAAATGGAGTATTATTCAGCCATAAAAAGGAATGAAGTAGTGACATTTGCTGTAACATGAATGAATGTTAAATAAAAGAAGCCAGACATAAAAGGTCACATAATTCATGTTTCCATTTATATGAAGTATCCATAATAGGCAAGTCCATAGAGACAGAAACAGGTGAGGGGTTGCCAGGAACTGGGTGGGAGGGAGTGAGTGGATATACAATTGGAGTGAAGAAAATATTCTATAACTAGATAGTGGTGATAGTTGCACAACACTGTGAATGTACTAAATGCCATGGAAATGTATACTTTAAGATGGTTAAAATGGTGAATAATATGTGTGTTTTACCACATTTATAAAAAAAATGTTTTGGAAAGTACTGTAGGAGAAGATTCCCTAAAGGTAACCAGTTAATGTGGGTAATATTATGTACATGTAATAGGCATATGTGTTAGTTTCCTAGGGCTTTCACCGCAAATAGCCACAAATTAGGTGGTTTAAAATAACAGAAATTTATTTGCTCACAGTTCCAGAGGCTAGAATGTCTGAAATCCAGGTGTCTGCAGTGTTGGTTCTTTGGAAGTTCTGAGGGAGAATCTTCCTAGCTTCTGTAGTTGCCAGCAATCTTTGTAGATATATCACTCCAGTTTCTGCCTTGTCTTTGTGTAGGGTAGTGGCCACATAATCCAGTGCGACCTCATTTTATCTTAACTAATTACATCTCCAAAGATCGTATTTTAAGTATCTGAGGTTTGGGTGAACATGAATTTGGGGATTGGGAAACACTCTTCAACCTGGTACAGCATGTTTTTTGATTTTTTAATATTTTTCTTAGGTTATGTAAGTAAATATTGTATCTTCTGTTTGTTTTATAGCTGGCATAGGCACTATTTTAATAGTTGTTTGGTATTTCATTAGGTGGTTAACTCACTATTAACACTTTTTATATTGTTGAACATTTGGGTGATTACTAAGTGTTGCCCAGTTGTGAATACTAATATGTGATAGATTGCTAAAATTGGAATTGCCAGAGTGAAGTGTATGAACATTTGTAGCTTCCAGCTTCAACAGTCAATCTGATGTCTAATGTTTTTCTTCATCTTTATGTACTGGAATACTGTCAATACTTATGTGCTGACTTAAATGTAGATTGATAGTGTTATTTTCCTTCCATCCCTTATGGTCTCTTAGAATGAAACATTCTTCACACAGCTTTTATAGTATTACTTTAGGTTAGACCTGTATGGTGGTCAACCTAGATCCTTTGAATGAATGTTAGCCAGGCATTTACAAGTCATGTCTCTAATTTCTTGCATAATAGATCAGCCTTACCAAAGATAAGTTATAAATATTACCTTATTTTATACATTAGAAATGGAAATACTTGGATTATAATAAATATGCATGTATACCTATGAGTATTTTTTCTTTTTCTCTATTTTAGCATGGATGTGTTTCAAAGACTGGGCTCAAATTCATCTCTGACTTTTTCAAAAATAGCGTCATTTGAAGAAGCATTTGTATATCTTCAAAAGTTAATGGCAGACGTGAAGGATATTCTTGAAGCAATTCAGAGGTAAACACTAATTTTAAAGTTTCATTTATTACTTTCCTCTTTCTTCTAGGCTTAACAGCTCTTTTGGAGTTTCTGTGAGTCTTCCAGTAAGTTTTGTGAACTGAGAGCTTTTAGATTTAACTCTTCCCCTTTGCAAAGAACCCCTATTTCTCGTTTGGAGCACAGGAATGGTTCTGCTTTTTTCCTTTCTAGAAAAAAGAATATAAGATAGTAAGTTTCAGAAGGAACTTTATTTTCTTTATTGTGTAACTGTAGTTCCCAGAACAGTGCCAGGCACATAATGGGCCAACTCAACAATTCCTTATTGAATAAATATATGGTAAGGTAATTACCACTTTAAAACATAGGTTAATATTATGATATAAATGTTTGATTTCTTCCAGTACAGTCTCATAGTACCACAAACTGAAGAAGTCTTTTTTTTAAATTAAGGTAACATTGATACACACTGTTATGAAGGTTTCACAAGAAAAACAATGTGGTTACTACATTCACCCTTATTATCGAGTCCCCCTCCATTCCCCATTGCATTCACTGTCCATCAGTGTAGTAAGATGCCACAGAGTCACTATTTGCCTTCTCTGTGCTACACTGTCTTCCCCATGACCCCACACACACCATGTGCACCAATCATGATACCCCACAGTCCCCTTCTCCCTCCCCTACCTCTCCCCTTTGGTAACCACTATTCCCTTCTTGGAGTCTGTGAGTCTGCTGCTATTTTGTTCCTTCAGTTTTGCTTTGTTGTTATACTCCACAAATGAGGGAAATCATTTGGTATTTGTCTTTCTTTGCCTGACTAATTTCACTGAGCATAATACCCTATGGCTCCATCCATGTTGTTGCAAATGGTAGAATTTGTTTCTTTGTTATAGCTGGAGAAGCAAAATAGTCTTATGATACTTTGAGAATTATACATATGTGAATATTTTAAATATTTGTTAAGCATGTAGAAAATATAGGGCCAGAAAGCTATAGAATGGACCATACCACCTTTGTAGCATAAAGTCAAATGTTTTCTTTTGTGGCAATTAGAGGAGAGTACTAAACTTAATCTTGCAATTATTTTGATATATACCAAAACTGTTTGACCTGAATTAGGTATGCAGCTTGCTAACAGAATATTGTTCTTTATACGTTAAAAAAACAAAATCCAAACTGATTTGATTTTAGTTCAATCTAAGTTCGAAAACCTTGGTTCAAAACAACAGTAGTTTTGTTTTTTTCTTCCTAGGGGTTTTTGGAAACTTCATTTCTTTGTTAGTGCACAAAGGATTTGTACTACTTTTTGCTTCACAGTTGGCTAAATAATTCTTAGAATAAAAAGTTAACCAAAGCTTTTTGCCACTCTTAAGTTACTAATCAATTGAAGATGTGGCAGATTCCAAGGCAAGTTAAATAGCATCTCTACATGCAAATAGTCCCTTTTTTATTTAAGCAGTATTGAATAAGAGTAGCTCTATGAAGGAGAAATAGTTCTGATTTTAGGTTTGTAAAAACTGTTGCACAGTGTAGGTTGCATACAGAAAGGGATATCAGTGTGGATTCAATTGCTCAACAAATGTTTACTGAACACCAGCTATGCTTGGCATCATGCCAGGCTCTGGGGAATCAAAGATAAATAAGATGCAGTCTCTGACTATACAAGCTTTCCAGGGGATTTATGTGCAGGTGGTGGCGGACACCATACTTAACTCATTCTCCTGTGAAAAATATATTAGAACTTCTTGAGCTGCCAGTAGAGGGCATTATGAATAAAAAGTTTCCTCATTTCAGCATTCATTAACCAACAGGAAACTACTAAAATTGCAAGGTTTTTTTCTTTACTTTTACCCTTCATACAGTAGGTATTTAAATCAAAATATAACAGAAACTAATAGTTACATAATTTTTTCAAATATACATTTTCTTATATTTTCTTAAAAATGATGTTAAAATAAATGAAGTTAAAAATCTGGATAGGTTAACTGTGAGTGGACTTAAAAATTTTTAAACATTGAAAAATACACTCAACTTTATAGTGACTGCAAATTCACTAGCATTTCTCGATGCTTGTTAAAATGGAATAGCTTCATTTGGTTTTGAGACACATGCCCAGTGAATAAATATCAACTCTTTTTCTTTTTATCATAGCAGGTCTATGTATAGCATTACACTGGGAATCAGTAAGAAGGTGACCTGTTTGTAACTGAAGGTCCTTCAGTTAAAGAAGTGAATGAAAATATATTTGTTGATCTAAGAGCTTGAGCTTCTGGTTTCAGATTTATCCCTTTGTCTTCATGACTTCAAGCATGTTATCTACCTTCTAAAAGCCACAATTTCTCTTCCTTATTAAATGGGAACCTGGATGCCCTCTCCAGCAGAATAAAAGAGATAATGAGATGATGTGTTTGAAAATACTTTTGAAAATGTAACACATTTACGGGTGTTAGTCTTTGTTTTTTCCTTAAAACTGTTACGTTAAATTTGAAAAGTTAGAAAGTATGTATTTCAATTTTAATAAGGCTCTAAACATGATTGTGGTCTATTAGGATTGAAAATACTGGTGGTGCAGTTGGCTATAGAGCACACAATTTGGAGCAGAATACCTTATTTTGCAAATGTTGTGAAAGGGGTGGGGATATTGTTGATTTCTATACTGTCTGTGCACTTTCTTCTTGGGTGGAAGAGTGAATTTATTAACTTATTTGCTATTGGTTTAGAAATTGTCTCTGTCTTTCTCATCTTTCATGTCTGTATAGGATTAAGTTGAGCGCTTTTGTTAATGTTTTCCTTACCTAAACACTAGAGAACCAGTCAGTACTCCTTGTAGACAAAAGTATCTCAAGATATTTTTAGGTCAGTACTGTCTAGTCACATCTTGTACTTTAGTGAACTTACATCTAGATTGATCAAGTTACTCTCAAGATCACAAAAGCCTTTCAGTATATACAGATTACAAAATTTGATCTGGAGTGAAAAACTAATTGGAGAATCATATGACAAATCTAAAAGTAAAAGGATTATTAATAATTAATCAAAAAACATTCTTAAATGTCTGTATGCTTAAACTGGCATCTCACCAAGTTAAACAGGTCATATAATACAACTCTTAGGCAGACTCTAAGTGTGTGCAGTTTCAACTTGAAAGCTAATACTCAAACTGACAGGGGAAGTGGTTAAAGTATGTTTCTGTGTCTATGAAGTAGATGCTGCACTGCGTGGTTTAGAAGCAGAGGAGAGGGAAGGGGAGAGTTGAGGACAGGAAATTGTAATCTGCCTAGATTTTATAATCATGTTTATGTGTTTCATCTTTATGAGGTTGACATTACTTAAAAAAAATTGTAGTGTTTTGGATCCAAAAATATAACTAGATCATAACAAAATGTGTATGTTCATTTTATCACTTGGTTTAACATATAAAACTGCATTTCTTTTTTTTATTTAAGTATGGTTGATACACAATATTATATTGGTTTCAAGTAAACAACACAGTGTAACTCAACAGATACACACATTATTAAATCCTCACCCCAATTAGTACAGTTACTATCTGTCAGCATAGAAAGATGTTACAGAATCATTGACTATATGCTCCATGCAGTCCTACCATCCCCATGACCAACTTATATTATGATTGAGGTTTTTGTGCTCCTTTATCCCCCTCACCCTCGCCACCTACTCACCTCAGCCCCTGCCCCGTGGTAACCACCAGTCACTTCTCAGTGTCTATGAGTCTACTGCTGTTTTGGTTTGTTTTAAAAACTACATTTTTATGTCAATTTCAAGAACTCTAAATTTCTACTGCCAAGTAACTTTGGGTGAACTTTTTGGAAGAATTAATGTTTTCTCAGTTTCATATTTTGAATTATATGGGGAGGAGAGAAGGAGAGGGAACTACTATTCTTTATAAATAACTTGGCACATTTTGCAGGGGAAAAGGATTTTTTTATATGAAAGAGAGTATCTTTTAAGTTTAGAAAACTTTTTTCTAGCTGTCCTAGTTGACTTGGTTGTTTTTAAATGTAGAGTGAGTGCTAACTGGTGGCATTAGACATTACCATATTCTGAATGGGCATTCAGCCTAATCCCATATATTTTGGAAAATGAAACTTCTGCTTGGATTTAGGAATGCAAGATGCTTAATTTTTTATCATCATCAAATGCTTTAATAATCTCCAAAACTTTAGTAATCTCCATTACATTCCTATGACTTTGGTTTGAAATGATTTATAGAACTGTTTTTTCCCAAAACACAATTACAGTTGTGAAGTTTGGGAATTTTTTTTGTGTGTGTCATTTACATATATTTTTTTCTTATTGAGCCTCTAAAAAATGAATTTTCCTATTACTTTCTTGTTCCACTTTAACATAAAAACGAAATACATACTGGTATAACCATACATGATTCCTGGGAAAGGGAATTCTACAATCATAGCAGCTCTTCATATCTACTAATGATTCAGCTGCTTGGAAGAGTGTGGAGTTTGCATTTGAGGTAATATTTTATTAACTTAATCCTGTCTGTTTTGGTTAGCTGACCTCTTGAGGTTTTAAAAGGTTTATTTAGAAAAGGTCATACTTCAGTTGACACAAAGAAGACTCTTTTATAGATTAAGTTAGTTGTTGAAACAAAAGGTTTTGTTAAAGATGTATAGAAAATAAAGACCTTAAGAAAGTGACTTTACAGTATCTCAATTCATTGCAGTGTGCAGCTTGTTCAGCTGTTGATAAAACTTTGATCTAGAATGCAGAAGTTTATCCGTGTTTAGGTCTGATTTATTTTCTTTAAGGCCTGGCCTTTCTCCCCTTAAAAAGTCAGACTTTACCTCCCATCTCCCATTAGGGTTTCCACAACTCCCCAAATATTACTGCACCACTTTATCTGACTTTTCACATACCCCAGTCCTTTCCATCACCAAGTATATGAGTTGCTATGTGGAGTAAGAGAAAATAATACAACATATTATTTAAAAATGAAGGGGCTCAGTTGCTTCATTCTCCATGCTGTCATTTTGTACCTAACTCGTTCATTATTTATTTCATAATTAGCTCCCTAAGATGTGAACACCTTTATGGAACAAACTTTTCTGTACTTATTGCGGTTTGTCCTACTTTTCTTATCTACACCTGTGCCTATATCACAGGTATATATAATGGATGGTCAAAAAAAGTGTATTGAGTGAGTGTTTTAGAGTCTTTTTGGTAGAGGGCAACTTCTTTTAGGGCTAATAGTACTACATTAGTACATTAAATGAATAGGCAATGCAGAGATTTAAAAAGAGATTACAGAAGAGAGGCGTACAAACTAAGAAAGGGTAAAGAGTAAGAATTTCAGGAGGAAGGAGCAAGACTGGAAGAAAAAAGTTGAGGAGATAAAAAAGGCATTTATATCTAGAACAGATGATGGAGCCTCCGATAATTTGTCCAGATGGGATCACATGTCATCTTTAATTGCTTAATCCGTGTCTCCTCTTAATCCTTTCCTAATTCTAGAGAATCAGCTCTATAAATTAGAGTTAGTAGAAGGAAAAGTGGAATTTAATGGGAGTGATAAGGAGACATTTCTTATATTAGACATGTGTAAATGTTTCATATAAAATATAGACAGTTATAAGTAAAAGCTTGCTGTGATATATAACAGTTTGATAAACACTGCTTTAAGTTAACACTTACATCAAGTGTTCTATATAATACATAATAAAATTTATATTCAATTTGATGACAAATATGTAACATCCAAATATCAATCTGACTCAATTATCCAGCACCAGCATATATATATATATATATATATATATATATATATATGTTAACCTGGCTTTTTAATGCCACTGAAGGTACAGATCAGTCATGATTTAATTTTTAGAATAAGTAGATTTCACTTTATATATCAGAATCTCTTACCTGTACTTCCTGGCATTTGTAATTCAGTAATAGGAAATAAGGATCTTTATTTTTTTCCTAAACACTGGGATGATACCACAGTTCTTCTTGCGGCCCCTGAAGCATTTCTGGATGTTCGTTTTCCCTTGTTTGAGTCACTAAAATCCAGGGTTGG
This sequence comes from Manis javanica, assembly GCF_040802235.1. Lineage (NCBI taxonomy): Eukaryota > Metazoa > Chordata > Mammalia > Pholidota > Manidae > Manis > Manis javanica. The sequence goes on from NC_133166.1 coordinate 92,842,672, forward strand.
AAGGCAGAGTTAAATATTTCCCATCATACACTCTTCATCACACCAGAGTCAAGCAATCAAATATAGTATGAAGATTACTTCTTGAAGATAATAAGGATACTAATTTGTTTGTGGAATTACTCTTATAAACTCAACATTCTTTTAAATTTGCCTTTTGTTTTGTAGCTGCTTATTTCTACCTAATAATTTATTGGTCTGATATTTGATTAAAATTCCCTGCTATTTTAATAAGAAATGCTAAAAACCAAACACTACATTTTTCAGTGAAGCAGATGGGATAAATGACTAAATCAGGGTAAACATCAGTAAAATAAATGAAACTGGAGGGAAATCAAAAGTACTGAATAAGGGCTGTCATAATAATTTCAACTTATATACTGAGTAAATGGTAAATATATGGGATAAAGCCAGAGGATCAGCTCTAATTCCTTCTCACAGAGTAGTTGTACCAGAGGTTTAAACTTACAGTGTACCCTAGACTCTAGGATTAGTCTCGTCTATTTTGAGAAATATCCTTTTGTGCCTCTAAAGGACTTTTAACACCATGGCAGGCCAACCATCTGCCTGTAAAGTGATGCAATAAATGTCCTCAGAGCTGTTTTCCAATAATATAAAAGGTTAAGTCCAACCCAGGACAGTGTTTTCTACATAGAAGACACAATAGTTATTATATATCAGATACTCCTGGCATTATCTAATATTTTGATGTGCCAATGTCTGTTAATAAGGCATAATAAACTTTCTTGAATCAACATACATTTACCCTTATAATAATTAACTGCAACTATAATTTTGAATTTTCCAATTACTTTTTTTGCTAATATTTGTTAAGCTTTCTTAGTTTATTTTTTGATGGCATATAGCTTTATTTTCCCCAACTGAATTGTTGAGCTAAGACAAGTAAGATAATAAAAATCATATTTTATATTAAAGAGAGTAATTTGTGCAGATTTTATTGAAACCCTTTTGATAATACAGACTAAAAATCATAACTTTTGTATCCTGTTGGAGCATGAGGTAGAATAAAGGGTATATCAGCCTTCTTGAAAAGGACTTGCATCCATTTACCAGGGTGACTCTATCCTAGAAAAAGTGAAATATTCAGATTTTGGGGGGATCACTAGATACTGACTCTGAGTTAATACTAATCCTTGGGGTCCTAAAATTCTACCATAGTTGGTGAAATGGTCAGAGAAGTAGATCTTCCTTGATCAATAAATGGTGACTACTGGTTTATTTGAAATTTTAGAAAAAACAATTGGAGGATTAGTGACAGGGAAGTCTGGAGAGGTGTGTGGATGAGACACAAAGTTGAGGGTATTTGTGTTCCATGTGAATACTCATTGAAGGCTACTCATCCAGGGGAGTGGACAGCTGCCTGGACTCACTAATCACATGGACAAGATCAGCTGTCAGCCTCTTTTCATAGGCACCCCAGGGTATGGTCTTCAAGCTCATCTATAGGACAGTGGCAATCTGGATCACAGGAGCTCAGATGTGGGACTTTTCCTCATGAAGTCTGACCTGGCTGCTGCCAGCACTGAGAGCCCAAGCTGCCAACATCAGAGGCAAATGCAAGCGTTCAATAAGGCATTGTTCCCTAGGGGCCCAGTAAGTCACTTAGTGGCAGTGACACCTTCCATCATGGAGGGGATGGTGATTTGTCCTCACCCAAACAGATACTTATTTTGGATATGGAATTGCTTTCTTTCACTGCAGTGCTTCTGCCAGCAACTCCATCTGTTGAGTCAAGAGAGATCTTGGCTACTGTCTGCATGTCCCATACAACTAAGAAACTTACTTTATAGCAAAAGAATGCAGCTGTGGCTACATGGCTTTATCATATGCTAATCAAGGAACTGGCTTTATAAAACACTGGAGTGGCCTGTAGAAGACTTATTTACCACACCAGCTGTAACCTGTGAAATCAGGAGTGTGAAGCTAGATAATGCTGTATTTGGTACTGTTTCTCCCTTAGAACATGAATATCGAAGAACCAAGGGAAGCAGGTGGTAATGGTTTCAATCAGTTCTTTCTCTAATAGCTCTTGAGGGTTGACTGGGCTCATCTGGGTAGCTCTCACTTAGTAAGATGGTGTCATCTCAAAGGCTGGCTGGCTGATGGCTGTTGGCTGGAACACCAATATGTGGTTTTTCCATGTAGCCTAAGCTTCCTCACAGGCTGAAGGCTGGTGTCCCTCAGTGTCCCAAAATATCAGGTGGAGGCTATATTGCCTTTAGTGACATTGCCTCAGAAATCATATAGCATCATTTTCCCTGTAGGCACAGATCTGCCTAGATTCAGGAGAAGGGATCATAGGAGGAGAAATGTCAGTATTACATTGTATGAAAAAGTAACACAGTCCGCCCTCTGGCCACAATCGTTCACATTCCTTCTACTAGCAAAACACTCATTCACTCTTCCTAATGCGCCAAGTCTTACCCATTATGACAATAGCTAAAGTCCAGGATCTCATCATTTAAATCAGGTCTGCGTGTGTTTGAGGTGAGGCTTCTGGGGTGTGACTCCTTAGATGCAGCTCCTTGAATACTATTCCTCTATCTTAACTGCTGTGAACTAAAGAGACAAGTTAGTTCTCCCATCTCCCAACATACACTATTCAGGCACAGGATAACTATCATACACCTTCACATTCAAAAAGGGGGAAAACCAGAGGGCCACAGGATTCCTGGCAATTCTAAAATCCAGCCACACACATTGCCACTTCCTTGATTAGGTCTAAGTCCCACTGTCTGGGAATTATTTACACCTGCTCTGGACTCAGCTCTCTGGTCTCTTAGTTTTGGCCTCCGAACTTCTCCATAAAAAAAGTAAACTGCATCTGAGGAGGTTTCTCAACCTGCTTGCCTGTTAAAGGTAGGGAGTCCAATAAACCTTTCTTCATTTTTTATCTCTATCCCTTTTAGTCCAAGCAATGGTGCTTACATAAGAACAATCCTCTAAAACACTGTTTTCTGTGACTCTTATTGGGGTTCACTCTGTTAGACAAAAATCAAAACCACGAATATTTTGGAAATAAATGCTTCTCTCCTTTGGGTTCCCTCAGAAGCTGCTATGGGCAACACCTTTAAGATATTTGAAAGTCCTGCTGTTTAGCAGAATTTGGAAGTCCCACTTGTAAGACCAGTAAAAGGCCTGTTGTGTGTCTGAAAGATTCTTCAAGGCACCTTCTTCGATCTTTCTGAGGTCTCAACCAAAGGTCTTCAAATAATGCACTGTTATGGTCATCTTTAAACTGTGTTTTCCTGCCATACTTGTTAAAGGTGAATATTGTGTAGTACTTAAACTTCTAGCCTAAGATAAATTTGTTTGTTATGTCAGGAACTTTTTGTACTCTGCTTTTTCAACGTGTTCCCTAGATCTCCCATTAGATGTAGCCTGTTGCTACCACCCTCCCCTGCCTGTATGCTCTCCTTTAGTTAGCTCTCTCCTCTCAACCCCTTCATGCACATTACTTCAGTCTTACCCCTCTCCTTGATTCAGTTGTGGATTTTCTGGGGGTTTTTTCTCTCTATTTTTAAGGTATAGGTCTCTCTATGTGTGTTAGATCGAATTTGTTCATTGTTTGTTGTTCACACTATTATGCTTGCTGATTTTTGAGCAGTTCTGCGATGTATATTAAAATTTCTAAGTGCAATTGTGAGCTAGTTTCTTACTGTAATGCTGTCATTTGCTTTATATATTTTGAGGTTTTGCTGTATCATCATGGTGAATTGGTCTTACTGCTAATACTTTTTGCTTTCAAGTTTGTTTTCTCACTTATTAATACTGAACCAGCTTTTTTCCCCTTTTTTGTTAGTATATTTATATTCAGATTTATTTTTATCTCTTTATATTCAAACATTGTTATTTCTTTAAATTTTGTTGTGTAACAAAGCTACATTTGATTTTTTGATAAGTAAAATCTGTTTACATATATTTTGATTACTGTTATTTTAGACTTAATTTCTAGTACCTTTTTTAAAGTTTCAAATAAATTTATTAATCCAGAAGTATCACCCTACATTTGAAAATGTTGACAATCTTTGAAGATAAACAGATCTTAAACTTTAAGACAGGAGTATAGAAGCACTTACTCACTGACGTCACATCTACCCACGGGATGAATAAAACCAAAAAGGCCTTTTCTAATGCTATACAAATGATTATTTTAGTTTAAAATATGCAATAATAGCATCATATACATATTAAATAGTACATATATTAAATAATATAATGTATATTTCACCTTGATAAAGATGAAGTGCTGTAGAAACTATTTTATCAGAAGTGGCTCTGATATTTCCACACACAGACTTGTACATGATTGGTCATAACATTTTTCATAAATGCCAAAACTAGAAATAATCAAAATATCTACCAATTGATGAATGGATAAACAAACAGTGCTATATCCATACAAAGAAATATTATTCAGCAATAAAATGGAATGATTCATACTGCAACATAGATGAGCCTCAGAAATGTTATGCCCAGTGACAGAAGCCAGATACAGAAAGCCACATATCATATTATCCCATTTATATGAAATTGCCAGAAAAGGTAAATCATAGAGACAAGGTACATTAAATGAGGGGAGCAGGGATGTGAATGCAAATGGGCACCAGGGATCTTTTGAAGTTGACAGAAATGTTTAAAAATTGGATTGTAGTGATGATTGGACAATTTTGAGTATTTAGTAAAACCTATTGAATTATACAATTAAAACAGCTGAATTTTATAGTGTGTAAATATTCCTTGGTAAAGCTGTCTTTTAAAAGTGGCTTCTGTAGTGCCAGAGATACTGGTGTCAAAAATGCAGAGTATGTTTTAGGAATGGTGATAATGGATAAAAGCAATATTTCTAGTTAAAGTATTTTTAGATAATGTGATTTTAAATGTATAAATGTGATTTTTAAATGTATGAATTAAAATTAATATTTAAAATAGACATCTTACTATTTTCCCTATTTTAAAAAGTTTACTCAAAATTATACGTGATTTTTTTTAAAAAAGAACTATGTTTTGAATAGTGTAAACAAAATTTCATTTATAACATAACTTCATTAAGTTTCTTCACAGTCCAAAGAATAATACCCCTGACTTATTAGAATTTACATTTGTGTTAAATATTCCAAAACCCATCCACGTCAACTCTGGAATTTTAATCTTGCCTGATACTATGGTATTTCTCTTGAGGGTAAACCTTGATTAGTGGTCAAATTCCTAATATTTGCTGCTTGACCATTTTTCTTGATTTTTTTATCTGACTCCGTATATTCCAGACTGTTCAATGGATTTGTAATAAAATTCTAAGATGAAGGGAAATTTCGTGCTCATCATTTGCCTGAAATCTTGGCTTGGGTTCATCTTATTGAACAAAAAATATGCTCCAAAAATGACAAAAATTCAGCTACTAAAATCCCTTCACAGATGTTTGCCAGTGGTTCTTTAGTGAGGGCTGTCTTGAAGCATACTGTGTGGGCCCTGCACTGCCATCTTATTTTATCTTTTCTCTTCATTGTACTTCCTTTTGTTCTCTTTCTGCCTTTTGTTGGATTGACCAGGGTATATTGTTATTAATTTTTCTAATTCTTTTATCAAACTACTAGTTTGAAAGTTGTACATTTTATTTCTATTTTGTTATCTTTAAACTAATAAATGCATACGTGATTTATGAAGTCTAGAAAGTAATATTCAGATCTTGACTACAACAAGGATCTTTAGAACACTTAAAATCTGACGCACTTCCTTTCATATTCCTAGTCCTTATTTGCTAACATAGTTCCACACTGTTTAATCACTACCCACCCCCAAGTTATTTGTTGTTATGGTATAAAATAGAGTCTGTTGTTTTTAGCTTTATATTAGTGTTTATTTTAGCTTATATTAGTTTAAAATATCTGACTCCATCCTACTCTTTCTTTGGGGATTCAGTTTCCTATTTGATGAAGCAAATGTTTGAGTAGTTCTTAAGCAAAAATCTGTTAGTGATTAAATGCTCTCGTTCTGACCAAAAGTGTTATTTTACTTTCATTATTGCTGGATATTTAGCTGAATATAGATTCTAGATTGACAAATGTTTTCCCAAAGCACTTCTTTCTTCTTGGAAATGGCAAGTCAGCTGTCAGCTGTCAACATACTGCTTTTCTTAGTAAATTAAATCTGTCTTTTTTCCCTTGAGTGCTTTCAAGATTTTCCTTTATAACTTTTAAGTTAAGAATTTTATCATAATAGGTTAAGTTTAGGTTTTGTTTTATTTGTCTCCTTAAGATGTGGTATCTTTCTTACATCTGAAAACTTACATTTTCAGTTCTGGAAATTCTCAATCATTATCTCTTCAGTTATTGCCTCTCCCCCTCTCTCCTTATTTCTTTTATTTTGGAATTTCCATTCCTGCCTCTCCTCACTCTCAGCTACATCTATTGACTCTAATTTTTGTCATCTCTTTTATCCCTCTGTGCTGCATTCTGAATAATTTCCTCAAATTTGTTTTTTGATGCACTAATTCTCTTTTCTTCCAATTTTAAATTGTTTTATTTAGTCATTAAAAAATATACCTTTACATTGCCTAAAAATAATTCAAAAGGTGAAAACTTTTTCCTTTTACTTCAGCTACCTTGTTCTTCTTGTAAAGAACAACCAGTGTTAATCAGTGTAGACTCCCTTGTTTATAACTTTTGTTTGTGCTATCTGTTTTAAAGAAAAGCTTGATTGTAAGCTCTGTAAGGGCAGGGATTTTATTTTGATTTTTGACATATTCCCATTTCACACAGGAGTAAACATGTAAGCAAACAATAAGTGCAGAAATAATAAGAAAGAAACTACCTGTTGGCCTGGATCTGAACACCATGATTTCATAGTTACAGATATAGAGTGTAATCCCCAAATTTGCAAGTTTAGAAATTTAATTCCACCAGTTTACTGAAAACTTACCAGACTCACAGTAATCAAATTTAGAAGAAAGTAAGCTAGTATGTCAGAATGCCCGTTTATTTGTTTACATTAAAATCAGTAGCTACCTGATGAATCAAAATATCTATAAATTAGGTGACTCCTAAAAGAAAGTTTACACTGCAGTCTAGATTACTTCGAAGTTTTCTTGCTGACTCCTGGGAGCACTGACCTCAAGCTTTTATTAATCTCTCTTCTGCTCTAGAGCTTTATTTATCAAATAGGTCAGCCTTTCGCCTACACAGGCTAATTCTTTTTCTTTAATTCCTTTTCCAGGCTATTCTAACAATTCTCTAACCTCCTTAAATCATGTTTTGTTTCATTTATTCCTTTGTTCAAAAAACATTCATTTTCTTCCTTTATCCTCTGATTCAAATACAGTCTTTCCAATTTGGCAGGCCTTCCAAAGGTCCTAACATACCTTTGAAGTCTTATATTCTCTTAGTGTACTTTATAGTTAAGCAAATTAATTTGTGAGTGTGTATGGTTTTTCAAGGCAAGCCCTGTGCTTTTTAAATTCTGAACCTTGATAGTCACCTCAGAACCTGGAATGACCTCTTAATCTCCATGTATTTTTCAAAATTGTTTCCATTGTCCAGTTTCGATTAAGAAGCCACTTAGTAGGTGCGGGCTTTATGGTTTGTATTGAATCTTTAGGGTTCTTAGCACATACTGTCTCCTTTTATAACTATCTGTAGGCATTTTATCTCTCCTTCCAAATTTTGAATGCCATGAAGTAGGAATAATATCATACATCTTTGGTATTCATTCCCAAGGTATTTTGCATGTTGCTTTGAATCCAATACTGTTTAATAACAATAACAATCGAATAATAATAGGTAACATTTTTAAGAACTTGGTATGTTCCAGACACTGTGCTAAATTCTTTACCTACATAATTTTATTTTATTCATACAATAATATGATCAGAGGTGTTATTACACCCATTTTACACATGGGGGAGTAGGATCACAGGGATTGTGTCATTGCCCAAGGTCACACAGTTTATACTTGGCAGGATGACTTACTGAAACTGGTCTGATTCTAGAAAACTCTTTTAAATATACTAAACTTTCTGACTGAGCAAATGACTTTAGTTCTGATTAATAGGTATTTTTTAGTTGGTTTCATAGAACTTTAGAAAATTTCTTAATTTAAAAGACGATTTTATGACTGACAAAAAGGTAGAAAATAGCTTTGTCTTAGGAGATTCACCTTTTTCATTTGTTTTTCTAAATTTGTCTTTTTTTTGCCTTTCATTTCCTGAGGGGAGAATGAATTACTTAGGTTGAAATGAATATCCCCCAAGAAGGTTTCCAATGACAAATGGCCTTATTTCAAGACAGATGTTCATAGTGAAACAGCTGGGATAGTAAAAGCAGAAAACTTTATCTGAGGTGATAAAGGCAAATTGTTTTGTTGTATTTTTGAAAATAGATCATTAGTTTGAAATTTTTACTTTGTAATGGACTGGATATTTTAGAAGTGCCTTAGAACTTACAAAGCATTGTTGAATTGGATACAGTATTTCTAATATTGGAAAGGGAAGGGAAAACAGTAGCTATTTTGGAGGTTGAGTGTGCATGCTGTCTTAGGTAGCTCCACAGGGACCATAGGTGTGGGAAACTATCCTTAAGACAAGGGGCAAGTGTGATGAGGGAAATTTGAGGTAAAAACACAGAAGAAAGAAGTCTGGAAGCCACTGGAAAGGACAGGAAAGGAACAAAGGACTCAGGGCAGAAACAGTATAAGAGGACCCAAGACATTTCCTCTGAGCAGGGCTGGCGTGCTTGTGTACTGTGGGTGAATTAGCCTGTTTCATACTACAGATCTGTAAAAGCAGACTGAGGAAGAATTACCAGAAAGGAAGGCTGGAAAGTTCAAAAGACTGGCATCGCAAGTACCAAGAAACAGAGTTCCAAAAGAAGATCTTTGAAGTGTTGAGTTACTACTGAGAGGCCAAAAAAGAAGTTTAAACAGTGTTGGTTGTATTGAGTAACATGGAAATCATTGGCGAATTTGTCAGTGGCAGTTTCATGAGAGTGTTGGGCAGATGTTACATGACAGCAGGAGGAATGGAGGTGAGGAATAGAAACAGGGAGTGTTGTAGCTAGAGGAGATCTCAAGGTCAAGGGAAGATACTGTTCAGATTTCATTCAGAAAACAGGGTCAGTCAGTATAAATGCTAGATAATACATGAAAAGATGAAACTCATCATAATTACATAGTTAAAGGGGAAAAAATGATTCTGTAATGACATGTGAAATTACTCGTGACCATTTCATTGCAGTAATCCTAAAAAGTTTTCTGTTTACTCAGAAAGGCCTTTCTGCTGAACAAGTTTTGCCCTCTTGTAAGTGGAATCATACAATGTTTGTCCTTTTGTGACAAGCTTATTGTACTTAATAGACCATGTTTTGTTTATTCATCTGCTGATGGACACTTAGGTTGCTTCTACACCTTGGCCGTTATGAATAATGCTGTTATGAACATGGTACAAATATCTCCTTGAGTCCTTACTCTGAGTTCTTTTGCATATATACTCAGAAGTTGAATTTCTGAGTCATGTGGTAATTACATTTTAACTTTTAGAGGAAACACCATACTGTGTTCCATAATGATTATACAATTTTACATTCCCACCAATGGTGCACAAAGGCTGTAGTTTCTCTACATTTTTACCAACTCCTGTTACTGTCTATTTTAGTAGTTGTCCTAATGAGTGTGGTAGTATCTCATGATTTGATTTGATTTGCTCTTTTTTATTTTTTTAAGGTATCATTGATACACAATCTTATTTTGGTTTCAAATGTACAACATAGTGGGTCATCAGTTACCCATGTTAATAAATCTTCACCCCCTCTAGTGTGGCAGCTATCTGTCAACATAGAAAAATGTTGCAGAATCATTGACTGTATTCTTCGTTCTGTACTACTGTCCCTGTGACCAGCTTACATTGTGATTGTGAATTATTGTGCCCCTTTATCCCCCTGTCCCCAGCCCCACAGCCCCTCTCCCCTGGTGATCACTAGTCACTTCTCAGTGCTTAGGAGTTTACTGCTGTTTTGTTCTGTCTGTTTTGCTTTGTTTTTATTTTCCACAAATAAGTGAATTCATATGGTGTTTGTCTTTCTCTGCCTGGCTTATTTCAGTGAGCATAATACCCTCTAGATCCATCCATGTTGCTGCAAATGGCAGGATTTCTTTTCTTTTTATGGGTTTGCTTTCTTTTCATAAGAAGTCCAATATGTATCTTAAAAAGTGCACTTTTAATGTTGGCCAATTCAGTGTATTTGTATCACAAAAGGAATTTTTACTCTTAAAAATTTTTCCCTCCCAGGGTTCTTTTAAATAGAAGATTTATCTAATGTTTTTGATATATGCTTAACAATTGTATGTAGTGAGATATGCTTGTAATGAGGCAGTAATAGAATTGTGACTCAGCCCCGATCTTACATCAGTAAATGGTGGGAGCAAAAGATAGCTGGATCTTCTGTTTCTTTCACTCTGAGCTCTTGTCTTTGCTGTTCCTTCCTGGTGATTTAGGGAGATCCTATTTGGCATGGTACAACAGAAAAATATTAAGTGCCTGGTAGTAAGGTGGGGTTAATCAAGGAATAGCATTCATTAAAGTGTTAGGAGAGTCTGTGATTCAATGTTATGCAGTTTAGCTGGCAGTATCTGGTCTGTAGTGGACATAGAAGACCTAGTTGAGCCCCACAGGGCCCTGACACTAAATAGAAGAGAGATGAGCTTGCTTGTCATGCCTCCTGTGGCTCCCTTCTGTTCACTGTTAGTGCTAAGCACTGAGCTGGCCTCCAGCGGCACCATCTCAGGCAGTAAGGCTATCAGTCAGCAGGAAGATAATGCTATGAAGAACCAAGCAAATAGTGTGGGTATTTAGTAACTAACTGCTCAGTGAATTCCATTTGCTAGGAAATGTTCCATCTTGCTTCTCACCATGGGGTCTATGGCTCCCCAAAGTTGGGCCACCAGTATTTAGAATGGCAGCTCTGTTAGTGCTAGAGCTGCCATATGAAATAATCACAGACTCAGTGGCTTAAACAACAGAAATTAATTTTCTCACAGTCCTGGGGCCTGAAGTCCAAGATCAGGGTGCTGGCTGGGTTGGTTACCCCTGTGGCCTCTCTGTGCGGCTAGCAGATGGCTGCCCTCTTGCTAACTCTTCATATGGTTATCCTTTTATGTATGTGCATCCCTGTGTGTCCAACAATCCCTTTCTTATAAGGACACCAGTCAGATTGGATTAGAGCTCACTCTAATGGCCTCATTTTAACTTAATCACCTCTTTATAGGCATCTCCAAATACAAGTCGCATTCTGAGGTATACTGGTGGGAGTTAGGGCTTTGACATGAATTTTGGGGAAACACAGGGTCATCCCATAACAGTAGCCAACGCTCAATAACAAAAAAAAGTGCTGGATTTGTGTTGTGATAAAATTTTTGGGACAGATGATGGCTGGTACTTTTCAGAACTTCCTGAATAATTCTATAGGATCCCAGGATCTTCCGACGTAGCTTAAACAGTCCAATCCAGATCTCTGTCAAAAATCTCTCTTCAGTTATGAATGAAAATCCACCCAGACAATACTTGACTAGTGTATCACAGATGATTTGACAGAAGCTTAAATTTGCAGTTAGAAGATACCTTGTCTTCATAGACTCATTAGCCAAGATGAAAATATGCTGTTTTATGGCCATAATTAAAATTATCTGAAGATGGCTCTTAACACTATACCTAATTAATGAGATGAACTTTTGGTAACAATACAAGCTGTCTTTTCATCAGTCAGATTCCAAATGTTTCAGGTCTATATCCCATAACTTTTCTGGGAATAAATTGTAGGATTGACGTCATTTACCACAGATTCACCTGAAGTCACCTTAAGGTAAAACTGAGACTAAGAATATGCACGTTTTGTTCTGGGTTGGCCACAGCTCAGCAAAGTTCAGTAATATGGTTGCAGCTAACTATCAGAGTACCACCTTTTATTTCTAGGGGTGCTCCTGGACGCTGGTAATGTGGAACAGTTTGCCCTCATCTAGTTGGTAGCCAATGGGTAGGGCATAGTCCCTGTGTTCTCCTCCATGTCCAGAGCATGATTTATAGATTGGGTTGTGTTCTGCTAACAATCATGGTTTTGTTAGAATTTGGCTCCCATAATTAGGAGAGATTGAAAATGTTACTAGGTATGTATTACAGATCTTCTGCCTTTATTTTTCGTGACTTTTCCTATTGATGTTTACGTCAGTATTCAGGACTAAAGAGAGAAGCCCGTTGCGGTCCACATGGATTGCAGAAATGTTCAGCCTTACAAGAACAGATCAAGTCCCCAAATAGTTTGAATGACATATTCATTTAGTTCTCAGTTGACAAGTTGAAGTGATAATTTTAGGTGTTTTTTTAAGATGACAGAATAATAGTAATAGCTAACATTTTGTTAAGCCAAGAACTATTTCCAAGTGCATTATGTATATTAATTTATTTAATCCCTTTAACAGACTGGTGAGATAAGTACTATTCCTGTTACAAATGAGAAACAGAGGCACAGAGAGGTAAAGTAACATACCTGATGTCATTCACCTGGAAAGTTGTAGAACTACGATTTAAACCTAAGCAGACTGACTTGAGAGAGACCATAATCATAGCCATTTTATCATTATGCTCTTTTAAAATCTTGGACTGATGGATATCTTCCATTTGCATAGCTGATTTCACCGGATTAATTATAGAGCACGTAAGACTTCAATTTTAATTGTAATAAATGACAAAAAATTAAACGGGTACTTTAAGATCCAAGATTTTTTTTCCTGGTGTTTCCTTATTGTTGATTTGATAATTTTCACCCATAATTTATCAGTCATACAACTTAAATTCAGCAGCAAAATCTCATTTCATAGTATTGTCCAGACATGCCACTTGATTAAAATGAAAAAGCCAGAGCTTTGAGGGTCCAGATGATCTGAAGTTGAATCCTAGTTCCATCCATTTATTAACTATCACCTAGATGGGTTAATTAACCTTTTTGTATTTCCTTATCTATAAAATGAACTTATAATAGTTGCTTTATGAAATTGCAGGGATTAAAGGAGATATTTGTTCGGTCGCTGGCACGGTTAGATGCTGAAATAAATATTATCCTCAACAATGATGTTATAGTGATTCATATCATTTAAGCCTTGAGTTACTTCTTAGCTTTAGTGAACATAAAATGAGATTTTAAAATAATGCTGTAAATATTTTGACTTCAGGTAATTACTGTTTTTTAATCTAAATTATTTATTGTGATAAAATATGCATAACATAAAATTTATCTTTTTAAGCATACTTAAAAAATGTATTAGTGTGATATTAAATATATTCATAATGTACAACCATTATTACCATCCATCTCCATAACTGTTCTTCTTGTATAACAGACTGTATTCCCATTAAACAACAACTCACTTACCTTCCTCCCAGCCCTGGCAGCTTCCATTCTACTGTCTATTTCTATGATTTTGACTATAAGTATTTACATAAAAGAATTGAAAATAGTCTCAAACAGATACCCATGTTCGTAGGATCATTATTCACAGTAGGTTAAAAAGTGGAAGCAACTCCAAGTGTTCATCAACAGATAAATGAATAAGCAAAATGTGATATATACATGCAATGGAATATTATTCAGTCTTAACAAGGAAGGATATTCTGGCATGCTACAACATGAATGAATCCTAAGAACATTATGCTAAGTGAAATAAGCCATATAATTCCTTTTTTTTGGTATCATTAATCTATAATTACATGAAGAACATTATGTTTACTAGGCTCCCCCCTTCACCAAGTCCCCCCCACATACCCCTTCACAGTCACTGTCCATCAGCATACTAAGATGCTGTAAAATCACTACTTGCCTTCTCTGTGTTGTAGAGCCCGCCCTGTACCCCCTCCACATTATACATGCTAATTGTAATGCCTCCTTTCTTTTTCCCACCCTTATCCCTCCCTTCACACCCATCCTCCCCAGTCCCTTTCCCTTTGGTAACTGTTAGTCCATTCGTGGGTTCTGTGATTATGCTGCTGTTTTGTTCCTTCAGTTTTTCTTTGCTCTTATACTCCACAGATGAGTGAAATCATTTGGTACTTGTCTTTCTCCACCTGGCTTATTTCACTGAGCATAATACCCTCTAGCTCCATCCATGTTGTTGCAAATGGTAGTATATGTTTTCTTCTTATGGCTGAGTAATATTCCATTGTGTATATGTACCACATCTTCTTTATCCATTCATCTACTGATGGACATTTAGGTTGCTTCCAATTCTTGGCTATTGTAAATAGTGCTGCAATAAACATAGGGGTGCCTATGTCTTTTTCAAACTGGGCTGCTGCATTCTTAGGGTAAATTCCTAGAAGTGGAATTCCTGGGTAAAATGGTATTTCTATTTTAAGCATTTTGAGGAACCTCCATACTGCTTTCCACAATGGTTGAACTAATTGACATTCCCACCAGCAGTGTAGGAGGGTTCCCCTTTCTCCACAACCTCGCCAACATTTGTTGTTGTTTGTCTTTTGGATGGCGGCGATCCTTACTGGTGTGAGGGGATATCTCATTGTGGTTTTAATTTGCATTTCTCTGATGACAAGCGATGTGCAGCATCTTTTCATGTGTCTGTTGGCCATCTGAATTTCTTCTTTAGAGAACTGTCTGTTCAGCTCCTCTGCCCATTTTTTAATTGGATTATTTGTTTTTTGTTTGTTGAGTGAGCTCTTTATATATTTTGGATGTCAACCCTTTATCGGATCTGTCACTTATTAATATATTCTCCCATACTTTAGGATACCTCTTTGTTGTATTGATGGTGTCCTTTGCTGAAAGAAGCTTTTCAGCTTGATATAGTCCCACATGTTCATTTTTGCTTTTGTTTCCCTTGCCCGGGGAGATATGTTCATAAAGAAGTCACTCATGTTTATGTCCAGGAAATTTTTGCCTATGTTTTTTTCTAAGAGTTTTGTGGTTTCATGGCTTACATTCAGGTCTTTGATCCATTTCAAATTTACTTTTGTGTATGGGGTTAGACAGTGATCCGGTTTCATTCTCTTACATGTAGCTGTCCAGTTTTGCCAGCACCATCTGTTGAAGAGACTGTCATTTCCCCATTGTATGTCCATGGCTCCTTTATTGTATATTAATTGACCATATCTGTTTGGGTTAATGTCTGGAGTCTCTATTCTGTTCCACTGGTCTGTGGCTCTGTTCTTGTGCCAGTACCAAATTGTCTTGATTACTGTGGCTTTGTAGTAGAGCTTGAAGTTGGGGAGTGAGATTCCCCCCACTTTATTCTTTGTTCTCAGGATTGCTTTGGCTATTTGGGGTCTTTGGCGGTTCCATATGAATTTTTGAACTATTTGTTCCAGTTCATTGAAGAATGCTGTTGGTAATTTGATAGGAATTGCATTGAATCTGTATATTGCTTTGGGCAGGATGGCCATTTTGACGATATTAATTCTTCCTAGCCAAGAGCATGGGATGAGTTTCCATTTGTTAGTGACCTCTTTAATTTCTCTTAAGAGTGTCTTGTAGTTTTCAGGGTATAGGTCTTTCACTTCCTTGGTTTCACTTCCTTGGTTAGGTTTATTCCTAGGTATTTTATTCTTTTTGATGCTACTGTGAATGGAATTGTTTCCTGCTTTCTCTTTCTATTAGTTCATTGTTAGTGTATAGGAAAGCTACAGATTTCTGTGTGTTAATTTTGTATCCTGCAACTTTGCTATATTCTGATATCAGTTCTAGTAGTTTTGCAGTGGAGTCTTTAGGGTTTTTTATGTACAATATCATGTCATCTGCAAATAGTGACAGTTTAACTTCTTCTTTACCAATCTGAATTCCTTGTATTTCTTTGTTTTGTCTGATTGCCGTGGCTAGGACCTCCAGTATTATGTTGAATAACAGTGGGGAGAGTGGGCATCCCTGTCTTGTTCCCGATCTCAGAGGAAAAGCTTTCAGCCTCTCACTGTTCAGTATGATGTTAGCTGTGGGTTCATCATATATGGCCTTTATTATGTTGAGATACTTGCCCTCTATGCCCATTTTGTTGAGAATTTTTATTATGAATGGATGTTGAATTTTGTCAAATGCTTTTTCAGCATCTATGGAGATAATCATGTGGTTTTTGTCCTTCTGTTTGTTGACGTGGTGGATGATGTTGATGGATTTTTGAATGTTGTACCATCCTTGCATCCCTGGGATGAATCCCACTTGGTCGTGGTGTATGATCCTTTTGATGTATTTTTGAATTCAGTTTGCTAATATTTTGTTGAGTATTTTTGCATCTACGTTCATCAGGGATATTGGTCTGTAGTTTTCTTTTTTGGTGGGTCTTTGCCTGGTTTTGGTATTAGGGTGATGTTGGTTTCATAGAATGAGTTTGGGAGTATTCCCTCCTCTTCTACTTTTTGGAAAACGTTAAGGAGAATGGGTATTATGTCTTCTCTGTATTTCTGATAAAATTCTGAGGTAAATCCATCTGGCCTGGGGGTTTTGTTCTTGGGTTGTTTTTTGATTACCACTTCAATTTCATTGCTGGTAATTGGTCTGTTTAGATTTTCTGTTTCTTTTTGGGTCAGTCTTGGAAGGTTGTATTTTTCTAGGAAGTTGTCCATTTCTCCTAGGTTTTCCAGCTTGTTAGGATATAGGTTTTCATAGTATTCTCTAATAATTATTTGTATTTCTTTGGGGTCCGTCATGATTTTTCCTTTCTCATTTCTGATTCTGTTGATGTGTGTTGACTCTTTTTCTCTTAATAAGTCTGGCTAGAGGCTTATCTATTTTGTTTATTTTCTCGAAGAACCAGCTCTTGGTTTCATTGATTTTTTTCTATTGTTTTATTCTTCTCAGTTGTATTTATTTTTTCTCTCATCTTTATTATGTCCCTCCGTGTGCTGACCTTAGGCCTCATTTGTTCTTCTTTTTCCAATTTTGATAATTGTGACATTAGACTATTCATTTGGGATTGTTCTTCCTTCTTTAAATATGCCTGGATTGCTATATACTTTCCTCTTAAGACTGCTTTTGCTGTGTCCCACAGAAGTTGGGGCTTTGTGGTGGTGTTGTCATTTGTTTCCATTTAATGCCAGATCTCCATTTTAATTTGGTCGTTGATCCACTGATTATTTAGGAGCATGTTGTTAAGCCTCCATGTGTTTGTGAGCCTTTTTGCTTTCTTTGTACAATTTCTTTCTAGTTTTATCCCTTTGTGGTTTGAAAAGTTGGTTGGTAGGATTTCAGTCTTTTTGAATTTACTGAGGCTCTTTTTGTGACCTAGTATGCGGTCTATTCTGGAGAATGTTCCATGTGCACTTGAGAGGAATGTGTATCCTGTTGCTTTTGGGTGTGGAGTTCTATAGATGTCTATTAGGTCTATCTGTTCTAGTGTGTTGTTCAGTGCCTCTGTGTCCTTACTTATTTTCTGTCTGGTGGATCTGTCCTTTGTAGTGAGTGGTGTATTAAAGTCTCCCAAAATGAATGCATTGCATTCTATTTCCTCCTTTAATTCTGTTAGTATTTGTTTCACATATATTGGTGCTCCTGTTTTGGGTGCATATATGTTTATAATGGTTATATCCTCTTGTTGGACTGAGCCCTTTATCATTATGTAATGTCCTTCTTTATCTCTTATTACTTTCTTTGTTTTGAAGTCTATTTTGTGTGATACTAGTATTGCAACACCTGCTTTTTTCTCCCCGTTGTTTGCATGAAATATCTTTTTCCATCCCTTGAATTTTAATCTGTGTATGTCTTTGAGTTTGAGGTGAGTCTCTTCTAAGCAGCATATAGATGGGTCTTGCTTTTTTATCCATTCTATTACTCTGTGTCTTTTGATTGGTGCATTCAGTCAATTTACATTTAGGGTGATTATTAAAAGATATATACTTATTGCCATTGCAGGCTTTAGATTCGTGGTTACCAAAGGTTCAAGGTTAGCTTCTTTACTACCTTACTGTCTAACTTAACTCGCTTATTGAGCTATTATAAACACAGTCTGATGATTCTTTATTTCTCTCCCTTCTTATTCCTCCTACTCCATTCTTCATATGTTGGGTGTTTTGTTCTGTGCTCTTTTTAGGAGTGCTCCCATCTAGAGCAGTCTTTCTAAGATACCCTGTAGAGGGTTTGTGGGAGGCAAATTCCCTCAACTTTTGCTTGTCTGGGAATTGTTTAATCTCTCTTTCCTATTTAAATGATAATTGTGCTGGATACAGTATCCTTGGTTCAAGGCCCTTCTGTTTCATTGCATTAAGTATATGATGCCATTCTCTTCTGGCCTGTAAGGTTTCTGTTGAGAAGTCTAATGATAGCCTTATGGGTTTTCCTTTGTAGGTGACCTTTTTCTCTCCCTGGCTGCCTTTAATACTCTGTCCTTGTCCTTGATCTTTGCCATTTTAATTATTATGTGTCTTGGTGTTGTCCTCTTTGGGTCCCTTCTCTCGGGAGTTCTGTGTGCTTCCGTAGCCTGAGCAACTATTTCCTTCCCCATTTGGGGAAGTTCTCAGCAATTATTTCTTCAAGGACACTTTCTATCCCTTTTTCTCTCTCTTCTTCTTCTGGTACCCCTATAATGCGGATATTATTTCTTTTGGGTTGGTCACACAGTTCTCTTAATATTGTTTCACTCCTGGAGATTCTTTTATCTCTCTGTGCATCAGCTTCTATGTGTTCCATTTCTCTGGTTTCTGTTCCATCAATGGCCTCTTGCATCTTATCCATTCTGCTTATAAATCCTTCCAGAGATTGTTTCATTTCTGTAATCTCCCTCCGGATGTCATCCCTTAGCTCTTGTATATTTCTCTGCAGCTCTGTCAGCATGTTTATTATTTTGAATTCTTTTTCAGGGAGACTGGTTAGGTCTGTCTCTGAACGTCCTCTCTCAGGGGTTGTCTGAACTATTTTGGACTGGACTAAATTTTTCTGCCTTTTCATGGTGATAGCGGTAGCTGTAGGCAGGTTGCAGGTGTGTCAGCTGGGAGAAGAAAGTCCTTTCCTGCTTGTTGGATGCCTTGCCCTTCTCTGCTGCCTGTGATGGTTACCCGCACTCCTGGAGCAGCCACCGGGTTAATCCCCTAAGCTGCTGTGGGCGGGGTCTCCATCAGACCAGCACAGAGCCCTGCGGGGAGTGGCAGGCACGCCAGGTGTGCTCCTCCACGGTAGCGGAGCCGCTACCGGGCAGCTGTGTGCCAGCAGCAGCCTTTGGGTCTGGCCCAGGCGGCTGTGCGTCGGGCTGGGATTCTGTTTGGCTGCTGGGAGCGTGGCTGCTCTCTCTGGCACCACTGCAGGTGTGCGTGGGCCTCTCCCGTGCCCCTCTGGTGCTGCCACCACTGGCACACTTGGGCTTCTTCCGGGCCGCTCGGTTGCCGCCACTGCGGGCTTATGCAGACCTCTCCTGGGCTCTTCTCGCGCTGCTGCTGCCGGTGCACATGGGCCGCTCCCGGGCTCCTCAGTTGCCGCTGTGGCGGGCCCACACGTGCCGCTCCCGGTCCCCTGTGGTGCCACTGCCCCCAGTGGGTGCTGCCACCTTCCCACTACTGGGCCGGTGTGTTGGGGTCCGCGCTAGTTGGGGGAATGACTGGCAGGCTGCTTAGTGCCGTGAGGGGCTTCAGAGCTGTGCTGCCGCCCAGGGGGTTAGGGCGCCTAAAGTTCCCTAGGATTCCTAGCTGCTGGCTTAGTGTGCCGGGACGACTTCATCCAGCTGTGGGGTCCCTGTCTCTTTAAGACTTGCAGAAAGCACTTGCTTTTCTTCTGTGTCAAGGGCGCCGGTTGTGGGGACCTGCCCACAGGTTTTGCTTTCCTGTTTCTCTAATATCCAGCACCCTGTGCACCTTGTGTCTGCGCTCCGGGTGCAGATTTCTAGAGCTGGTTGTTTAGCAGTTCTGGGGTTGGGGGAGGCATTCGGGTCCCGCCTGGCTGCGGCTTGTATCTTACCCCCTTCGTGTGATGTTGAGTTCTCGCAGATGTAGATGTATCCTGGCTGTTGTACTGTATCCACTGGTGTCTCTTTTAGGAATTGTTGTATTTATTGTATTTTCATAAATATATATGTTTTTGGGAGGAGATTTCCAATGAACTACTCATGCCGCCATCTTCCCGTGATCGCTTCATATAATTACTTTTTAAACTTAACATTAATTTTTTACCATACTCTGAAGAACTGTTTTAAATGTTATATTAATATAAAACTTTATCTTGCCATCAGGAAACCTAATTTATTCAGATCTGTGGGATTAATTTATGATTTATTCCAGAATATGCTTTCTCTTCTTTGAGTTTCTATAAGTAGATATTAAAGTTGAATATTCTAAACTTTCCCCACTTCTGAGTTTGCTGCTTTATTTTTTCTAAATAGAAAAGTTGTATTTGAAATTTTTAAATCCTGATTTAAAAATCAGTACATTTTTAATGCATTATTTTATTTTTAATTTTTATCACATTATTCTATTATTTTTGTCTCAAAAAAATTTGAGTGGCATAGTTTTTTTTTTATTAAAGAGGATACATTGATATTTATCTAATATTGGATGAGATGGAAACAAAACTTGTTTAATTCAGGTTAACATTGCTTACTTAATGGTAATTTCTATAGATAAATAGAAAACTCCAAGTGCTTATGTGGTTAAGAGTCAGGACTTCCAGTGAGTGTTGGATCTGCTACTAACTTCCTTTGTGGCTTTGAGAAATGTACAACCACAAAGATTTGTACAACACACAAAATAGTTTTCCAGCAGCATTTGGTAAAAAGCAAATTAAAGAATTTTTTTGCTAACATATAAAATTTTTTAACTGTCTTAAAAGAACTTTAATTTGATTTTGTGAAATTATTTAAAGGCAAGAAGTTGATGGTAGTTATTCTTAATGGAAAAAGCATGGGCTTCTTAGTCAAACCAGTGGAAATTTGGACCATTACCACTCTGTGTAATGTTGGGCAAGTGTTTTTTACAACTCTGTCCTTTGGTTTCTATATCTGAAAATGGATTTTCATAACATCTAATATTTATTGACATGTGCCAGGCATTTTGCTAACACTTTAGATATATAATTTTATTTAGTTTATATAATAACCTTATGTGGTAAATACTACTTTCTTCTCATTTCATAGATGAGAGGAGCTGGGGTGCAGAAAAGTAGGTAACTTGATCAAAGTCAAATTCACAATGTTAAAAGAATTAGTAGTGTCAGACTTTGAGTAAGCGTTCAATAAGCCATAATGTGTTATTATTGATGCTGTGATAAAAGAAACCAAAGTGCACTCAGATCAGACCTGGTTTCTACATAACCTATGAGCTGCAAATTAAATCCTACTTCAGATGTCTATTCCCCAGTTCTAATGCCAAAATTCTTAAGTGAAAATCCATTAAAAACAACTTGAAGATAGGGAACCATGTCTTTTAATTTTGTTATATTTCATAGCTCTTAGCATAATATACATTTGAGAAGATAGTGTGCATTGGATAAATACTTACTGTTCTGAATTTCTCTTGAAAGGACAAATTGATATGTTTATTAATGAAAAATGGCCATTTTCAGCAAAGTATTTCATTTCATCTAAGAGCTAATTCTCTCATTCTGTTTAAGTTGCTATTGAAGGGTAATTTTAGGACTTTCATTCTAAGACTCTTTTGTCTTCATACTGGTATAGGAAAAAAAATGTGAAAGCTATAGAGAATGCTGACCTCTCAAGAATTTTTGTGTGGGGAATTACTAAAGCATGGAAGTCCATAAACCATTTTTCCCCATTTTATTGTTTGTGTATTTCCAACAAGCTGTACTTCTAGTTAGTAAAAGTTGGCATTTTTTTTATACCATGCCAAATTCTATTGTCAAAAACTGAAAGTTCATTGGACAGAAGTCTAAATTCAACCCTAAATTGAGTGTATTTTAAAAGATTGCCTAGTGTACTGGGAACTCAGTTTACCTCAAAATATTCTTTAAGAATAACAAAGTTTATAACAAATCATATAATATATATCCTAGTTTTAAAATATGTGTAGTTTTATTTTTATTATAATAGTTTTATATTTGTGAATGATGTTGACATACCAATAAGCCTTTCTTCATTAGAATATAATTCTGTGATAATATGTCAAATAATCAAGTGTTTATACTTGGAACAAATTAATTTTTAGAAACAAAATTTTTGTGTTTCATCACAGGAATAACTTGTAAATTTGTTCACAAACAGCAGTTGGAAAATGGGAGGAAGAGGCTGTCAGATGGATAACAATGAGACGTTTTTCTTCCTTCATTATCTTCCTATGCTTGCTTAGGATATTTTTCCTTCATATGCTCTTTGGTGTACTATGAATCTTTTTGTTTTTTTGTTCACTACTGTATCCAAGGGTCTGGAACAGTGCTTGGCTCACAGTACATCTCAAATATTTGTTGAATGAGAGAATAAAGTGCCTCTTGTTTTGATCTGGGCATCTTTAATATGCATCTTGCCTTTTTACTTACCAAATACATTGTGAGATTTAGCCATTGTCTCTAGAATTTGCCTCAGCCACTGGACTCTGTATTACAGTACAATATTACTTGTAGTTACAACTTTGTTTTTGTGATGGTAAGAGGAAAGAATTTATAGACTGAGAAAACAAGTTCCTCCAAAAAGGCAGCTATAGAGACAGAAAGTAGATCAGTGGTTGCCTGGGGCTGGGATTGCAGGTGAGAACAGAGAAAGATTAAAAATGGGCAAGAGGGATCTTTTTTGAATGAAGGAAATGTTCTAAAACTGGATTTTGATGATCCTTGTATGGCTTTGTAAATCTATTAAAAATCATTGAATAATTAAAATGAGCAAATTTTATGGTATGTAAACCATACTCAGTAACACTGTTCAAAAAAATAAAACCAGTTAGAAATTTAAAATTCTATCAATTTTTGTCTGATTGGAAAATGATAATAAAGTAATTTTATTTGCTTTTTATTGAAGTGTAGTTGACATACAATATTAGTTTCAGGGGTACAGCATAGTGATTTGACAATGATATACATTACAAAATGCTCACCACAATAGGTGTAATTACCACCTGTCACCATACAAAGTTATTATAATATTTTTGACTATATTCCCTATGCTGTACATTTCATACCCCTATGACTTATTTATTTTATAATTAGAATTTTGTACATCTTTGTTCCCTTTTACCTATTTCACCAATCCCCTTCCCTCCTCTCCTGTAGCAACCACCAGTTTGTTATTTGTGAAGTCTATTTCTTTTTTTCTTAATTGTTTCTTCGTTTGTTTTGTTTTTTAGATTTGTCATGTAAGTGAAATCATATAGTATTTGTCTTTCTCTATCTGACTTACTTCATTTAGCATAATACTCCCTAGGTCCATTCAGTTGTTGCAAATGACAAGATTTCATTCTTTTTATGGATGAGTAATATTCCATTATTTACATACACACATATACTTATTCTATTATCTATATATAAATATAAATGCATACCACATTTTCTTTATTCATTCATCTATTGATGAACACTTAGGTTGCTTCCATATCTTGGCTATTGCAAATTGTGTGGCAGTAAACATAGGGGTGTCTGTATCTTTTCAAATCAGAGATTTTATTTTCTTCAGGTAAATTCCTAGAAGTGGAATTACTAGGTCATATAGCATTTCTAGTTTTACTTTTTTGAGGAACCTCAATACTGCTTTCCACAGTGACTGGACCAATTTACGTTCCCACCAATAGTGTAGGAGGGTTCCCTTTTCTTGCATCCTTGTCAACACTATTATCTTTTGGATAGTAGCCATTCTGATTGGTGTGAAGTGATATCTCAATGGTGCTTTTGATTTGCATTTTCCTGATGATTAGTGGTTTTGGAGCATTTTTGTGTGTGTTGGCCCTGTATATGTCTTCTTTGGAAAAATGTTTATTCAGGTCCTGTATCCATTTTTTAATCAGATTTTTTTGTGTGTGTGATTGAGTTGTATGAGTTCTTTTATATTTTTTGGATATTTGCCCCTTATGGTATATATTGTTTGCAAATACATTGTTCCTTTCAGTAGTTGCTGTTTCATTTTGTTCTGGTTTCCTTTGCTATGCAGGAGCTTTTTAGTTTGATATAGTTCTATTTATTTTAACTTTCATTTCCTTTGCTGGGGAGCCATACCCTGAAAATAATCACAAATGCTGATGTTCAAGAGTTTACTGCCTGTTTTCTTTTTGGGGTTTTGTGGTTTCAAGTCTTACATTTAGGTCTTCAATCAATTTCAAGTTTATTTTTGTGTATAGTGTAAGACAGTGATCCAGTTTTCTTTTGTATATGGCTGTCCAGTTTTTCTAATACCATTTATGGAAAAGATTGTCTTTTCCCCAGTGTATATTCTTGCCCCCTTTTTTGTAAATTTATTGGCCATATAAGCATGGGTTTATTTCTGCTCTCTATTCTGTTCCATTGATCTGTGTGTCTATTTTGGGGCCAGTAAACATAGGGGTACCTGTATCTTTTCAAATCAGAGATTTTGTTTTCTTCAGGTGAATTCCTAGAAGTGGAATTACTAGGTCATATAGCATTTCTAGTTTTTGAGCATTTTTGTGTATGTTGCACCTGTATATGTCTTCTTTGGAAAAATATTCGGGTCCTGTGTCCATTTTTTTTTTTTTTTTGAGAGGGCATCTCTCATATTTATTGATCAAATGGTTGTTAACAACAATAAAATTCTGTATAGGGGGACTCAATGCACAATCATTAATCCACCCCAAGCCTAATTCTCATCAGTCTCCGATCTTCTGAAGCATAATGAACAAGTTCTTACATGGTGAACAAATTCTTACATAGTGAATAAGTTCTTACATGGTGAACAGTACAAGGGCAGTCATCACAGAAACTTTCGGTTTTGATCACGCATTATGAACTATAAACAATCAGGTCAAATATGAATATTCATTTGATTTTTATACTTGATTTATATGTGAATCCCACATTTCTCCCTTATTATTATTATTATTATTATTATTATTTTTAATAAAATGCTGAAGTGGTAGGTAGATGCAAGATAAAGGTAGAAAACATAGTTTAGTGCTGTAAGAGGGCAAATGTAGATGATCAGGTGTGTGCCTATAGACTAAGTATTAATCCAAGCTAGACAAGGGCAGCAAAACATCCACGGATGCAGAAAATTTCTCTCAAAACAGGTGGGGTGAGGTTCTAAGCCTCACCTCTGTTGATCCCCAATTTCTCACCTGATGGCCCCCCTGCGACTGTGCCTGTCTTAGGTTGTTCCTCCCTTGAGGAATCCTACCTGTCTCTGACTAACCAGTCATCTTCTGGGGCCATACAGGGAAATGTAAAGTTTCCTGTGTCCATTTTTTAATCAGATTTTTGTGTGTGTGTGATTGAGTTGTATGAGTTCTTTTATATTTTTTGGATATTTGCCCCTTATTGTATATATTATTTGCAAACACATTGTTCCTTTCAGTAGTTGCCTTTCATACTGTTTTGATTACTATAGCTTTGTGGTATAGTTTGAAACCAGGGAGTGTATTACTTCCAGCTTTGTTCTTCTTAAGATTGCTTTGGCTGTTTTGGGGTCTTTTGGGTTTCTATTTTAGGATTATTTATCCTAGTTATGTGAAAAATGCTGTTGGTAATTTGATAAGGATTGTGTTGGGTTTGTAAATTGCTTTTGGTCGAATGGACATTTTAACAGTATTCTTCCAAACTGTGAGCACAATGTATCTTTCTGTTTATTTGTGGCATCATCATTTTCTTTCTTCAGTGTCTTATAGTT
The DNA here is from genome assembly GCF_040802235.1 of Manis javanica. Lineage (NCBI taxonomy): Eukaryota > Metazoa > Chordata > Mammalia > Pholidota > Manidae > Manis > Manis javanica. The sequence goes on from NC_133166.1 coordinate 92,868,415, forward strand.
TACAGATGAAGGTCTCTCATCACCTTCATTAGATTTATTGTTAAGTTTTTATTCTTTTGGATGCAATTGTAAATGGGATTGTTTTCTTAATTTCTCTCTCTGCTAGTTCATTATTAGTATATAGAAATGCAACAGATTTCTGTATATTGATTTGTATCCTGTGACTTTAATGAATTCATGTATTGGTTCTAATAGTTTTTTGGTGGAGTCTTTAGGGCTTTCTAAATATATTGTATCATGTCATCTGCAAAATAGTCACAATTTTACTTCCTCCTTATCATTTGGGTGATTGCTGTGGCTAGGACTTCTAGCACTTTGTTGAATAAAAGTGGTGAGAATGGACATCCTGTCTTTTTCCTGATCTTAGAGGAAAAACTTTCAGCATTTCACCATTGAGCATGATGTTAGCTGCTGGTTTGTCTTTTATCGCCTTCATTATTTTGAGGTATATTTTCTCTATACTCACTTAATTGAGAATTTATATCATATATGGATGTTGAATTTTGTCAAATGCTTTTTCATCATCTAATGAGATGATCATATGGTTTTTAGTATTCCTCTTATTGATGTGGTATATATCACACTGGTGGCTTTTTGAGTATTGAACCATCCCTGCATCCCTGGAATAAATCCCACTTGGTTGTAGTGAATTGTCCTTTTAATGTATTTTTTATTTTGTTGAGAGTTTTACATCTATGTTCATCAAGGATATTCATCTGTAATTTTTTTTTGTAGTATCCTTGGTTTTGATATTAGGGTATTTTTTGTCTTACAGAGCTCTTTGGTCTGTGATTACATCTATGTTGTTTCTATGTATTAGGTAGGTCAGCTGTGTCTTCTGGTCTTGAAGGAGTGTCCCTAGGTACAAGGTGTCCTGTGTGGCCCAGTATCACAGTCCTCTCTGGTCACCAGAACCACGTGCTCCAGGGAGCCCTCCTGTTATGACTGGGCCAAGACTGCTGCAGCATGCTGGTGGGTGGGGCTGATTCCACACCCAAAAGGCTACAGTGCCTGGCTGTGACTGCTGTGGGCATACTGGTTGGCAGGGTTGGATTCATCCCTGTCCCCAGACAGGAGCCACTTTGGGGGGCTGCAGGCTGAGGCCACATGCTGGGTGTGGCAGGGTGGAAGTTGCTTTGCCAAGGCAATTGCTGGGGTGGGCAGGTTGGGTGACACCGGCAGGTCTACAGGGATGGCTGGGGCAGGGCAAGTAGTGCTACCAAGGTAGGTGGAGTGTCAGAAGTAATGCCTACCAGCACCAGGCCAGCCAATTAGGAGAGTAAGTAAAACAGCCCCCACCAGTTCTTCTTGGAAGAAGTTCCCACAGATCTCTGCCTCTCTGGCATACCTAAAATTAGTAACTAAATCTTCACAGATGGGCCATATGCCTATCAAACTGCTGCATCTGTGCTGTGTCTTGGAGCATGTGAGTTTGTGCTTGGGCCTTTCAAGAGTGGAGTCTTGGTTCCCTGTAGCCCTTTGGCTATCCCAGAATTAAATCCTGCAGATTTTCAAAGCCAGGGGGTCTCTCATCTTTTTGGTATGAGTACCCAGGGCAGGGGTGCCCCATGTGGGGTCCTGACTGCATTGCTGCCCTTTCTACCAGTGGCTTTTTCTTTACATTTTAGTTGTGCAGGAACTGTTCTGCTAGTCTTCAGGTAGTTCTCAGACTTCGGTATGTAGTTGTAGTTTTGGTGTGTTCATAGGAAGAGGTGAGTTCACGGTCTTCCTACTCTACCATCTTGGGATGATTCCTGTAGTTATTTTCTTTATTTCTTACACTGTACATGACTTGTTTCTATAGATAAATTACTGATTTACCTAAAACCAGTTTTTCTGGAAAGTATTTCAGGACAGAGAGGTATTAACTATATTTTCTAGTAAAGTCCTTTCTTTTGTGCTAAGACTTGGAGTTTTTAAGGCTCTTAATATAAAACATTTTTTTGTATCATATAATTTCCTTACCCTTTTTAATAAACAGTTTGGATTATTTCCAAAGCTATAAAAATGAATACATGCAAATTATTCCACATTGTGTATCATTTGTTTACACTTGGTTACAAAGTTAAAACTATTTTTTTCCATTGCCATCCTAAAGGATTGATATAACTTATCTGGGTAGCTTAGTTTTTATTTTTAAGCAGATTATTCATGGACCTCCCCAATATACTGTCCTCAGTTATTTTTTTATTCTTTTTGGTTAGGAGATACTGTGTTTTAAAGTTATTCATTGGGAGGAAAACTGTTTCAATGAAATTGATATTCTTATGCAGATTTTTATATATTCCTAAAGATATTCCGTCTGTAACTCCTCCAAAGGAGTATAGCCTCTCTAAAAATTTAACTGTATCCTGAAAAATTTACTAAAGCTCTCCCACCCTAATAAAGACCAAATCACTTAAAGATCTAATTAAGGTTATTGAGATCAGCTAACTCTAAAGTCTGACAGTATTAAGTGTTGACAAAGATGTGAGCACTTAGAGACATTATTGTAATTAAAAGGCACTTGGAATTTAAGAATTAATTAAGGTGACTTGATTTCTCATTAATTAGATCATTATGTACTTATTCTCTAACTTGAAACTATTAGATGATGATAATAGTTATTGTTACTGTTATAATCAATATGTATATATAGTACTTACTGTGTATCAGACACTTTTAAAGACTTTTCTTATAGTAACTCATTTAATTCTTAGAATAATCCTATGAGGTAAGGACTATTACCATCCTCATTTAACAGATAAGGAAAATAAGTCACACAGAACTCATCCCAGGTCACATAGTTAGAAAATTCAGGCAAATGTTGTTCATAACCACTATAGCATGGTGAAAAGACTCCTTTCTCTTCCTTTTTTATTTTTAAAAAGAAAAATAAATTGTTCATCCTAAAAGGGTTAAGAAATACTTAGTATAAAAATGATAATACTTTATTGCTAGAAGGAGAAATATGTCCTTCTATTTCCTTCTTTATTTCTTATTTCTACTTGCTATTTATGTATTTATACTTTTATGTTATATATGTTATTTTCCATTGTTACTTTTATGAATCAGTGTTATTTACAACAATTGACATAATCTGATTACCAAGGCTTTTTCATAGGAGTGCTAGGCTGGTAGTTCAAACAGTTATTTGAATTTAGTCATAAAATCCTTCACTATATGCCTAATAGTTTAATTACTTGTCTATTTAGACTAATCTGATTACTAAGGCTTTTTCATAGAGTGCTAGGCTGGTAGTTCAAACAGAGTTATTTCAGTTTAGTCACACAATCTTTTACTATATGCCTAATAGTTTAATCACTTGTCTATTTAGACTGGTTGAACGTTTATGTGGGAAATCTTCAAGCTTTATCTTCAGCTTAAAAGATACGCAGTATAGGTCCATTTCACATTTCTACCTTTTGAGAAATCTGTATCATTATAACTCAAAATGTGAACTGTAATTTCATAGAAGAATGCTTATGGTTGTTGATTAATTGATGTAAGAATCAATAAAAATAAGCTTTATTAAAAGTAATAAATTGAGTAATAAATTGATCTCTGTTGAATTAAACTAATGGTTTCATAATTTTTAATTGATAAAATCCAGTAAAGGTTACAAAAATTTTAATAAGCTCATTACTTATCTCTATGAGTTATCTCTTACAATATGGATTTGTTTTGGAGAAAAAATTCAAGTTGTTTTTTTTCTTACATCATTTGTTCCTATTCCTTTATTTTTTAGGATTTTGGCCCCCAGCAGTAATTACCAAGATACTGAGACCCTCTATAACTTCCTAATCAAATATGAGGTATGAGAAATGTTTTTAAATGTATATCATATCTCCACCATAAATAAGTTATAATATAAACAAAGATGATAAGAGTTCTAAAACATAATGAAATGCTGTTTAATTGATATTTGCTTTAAATTCTGGAGTGCCACAAAAAAATGTCACAGAAGTGACCTACTCAATTTTTTCTTCAAGTTCTCTAAGTAAAAACATACAGTAGAGTCCTCCAATAATATGCTTTCTCCAACACAGAATTGTTTCTCATCAAAAGTGCTGTTGGCATTTTGGACAGGTCATCTCTTCATTGAGTGGAACATTGCAGGACGTTTAACTTCCCTGATCCTCAGATACTAAATGCTAGTAGCTCCCCCAGTCATCACCACAACCAAAAATATCCCATCACTCCACCCAACTCACATACCCAGATGGCCCCTACAGAGGAATAGTCACCTCTAGTTGAGAACCAGTGATTGCTGAAAAGGAAAGCTATAATTTAGTTTCCTCTATGGCAGCAACATAAGCCCTGGAGTTAGAGCTGTGGTGAGGCTCCAGTGCGTTTTGTGAATTAACCTGAATGCTTTTCTCATCGTTGCTGGTCCAAGGAGAGTATTCTGTTGCTTTTCAGTTGTTTGCCTAGCGCTCTTTGCCTCTGTTCCCTAGCATTCTTTCCCCTCAAGTATGTGCATATATATCTAATTTTTTAAATGCTTTAAATGAAGGAACATGACATACATTCAGATCCACATTTCTTATAGCGTCAAACTCCTTTAAATACATTTCTTCACTTTTATTCCTGGTGAGCACTTCCTTTTGACTTTTTGTTTGCCACACCTTACATTAAGACCCTTAGGACTACGAACACAGACTCTGAGGGCAAACTACCCATGTTCAAATGTTGGTTCTGCCACCTATTAATTGCATGCTCTCAGAAGGGTTATTTAATTCTCTTTGTCTCAGTTTCTTCATCTGTGTAATGGTAATAATATCAGTAGAAAAACTAGAGGTATTTTTTAAAGACTAACTTAATAGATATGAAGTATTCCAAACACATACCACGCACAGAATAAGTGTTCAGTAAGTGTTACCTGTTTTATTTAAGGAAAGAATAGTGTGTGTGCTTTTAAAAAATCAGCCTTAATACTGAATAACCACATTATGTGGTTATTAAGAGGATTTCCTCTTTTGGGATGGTTCGTATGATTATTTCCTTATGCTTTCTGAATTTCAAATTGAGTCATTCTAACAATAAAAATACATTTGTGGAAAAAGTAGACCAATTTTGAAGTCACATATCCTGGAAAAATCTGGTATGTAGTTTTTTTGCGGGTGTAGTACTTCCTATTGCTGAGAATATTGGAAGAAAATACTTAACATTATTTATAATGATATGTGGAAATGATTTCAAGTTTTAAAAATCATTTCTCTTAGCAGAACTTGCTCCTCTATTCCAGTTACTGTACTGGAGATATTTGTCTTACATTACAAACAGGGATAGAACCATCTATACCTTCTAAGATGATTGGCAGTTTTATACTTGGCCTTTGCCTTTTGTTCTTGATTTTTAAGAATTAAAAATAACATGGTCCCTTCTAAAATTTGGCATTTATTATAAATAGTACAGCTGAGAATCAATGACACCAATTCTACAACCCACTTTAGTCTCAACTCTACTGTTTACTGACAAAGGCATCTTTTAGCTATTTGTTCCCTGGAAATTAAAATTGTGCACTTGAGCACAGAAATGATATTTAACAATGTAATTTAAAATGTTCCAATATTAGTAATAAAAAAATATTTTATATCAAAAATAATTAATATGATGAAATGAGATATTTCAGACTAGAACTTAGGATGTGTGTCATGAATTTGTGCTTTAGTTTTCCTTTCTTAGTAATAAATTAACTGCTCCTTTGTAAGTCATCTGCCCATGGTCTAGGAGCCACTGTCATGGAATACCCTATCTGTGTTCTGGGGTAAGTCTGAATGTATGTGGGTGATTGCTTTTAAAACTGAAGATGCATCTTGATACTTTTATTTTTTTAACTCTACTGAAGGCTTAATGAACTATCTTGTATTCACATTATATCAGCTTCAAAATCAGTTCTTCAGCTGATTTTTCTCCATAGTTGACAGAGAACAGATTATTCCCTTTACCCTCTGATCATACATCTGCAGTGTTGCTGACATTTGCTGGCCTAAGTCTGGACACATAGGTTCTGCCATGTTGAGGCAATAGTAAAAATATCAAAGTTCCTTGAGACCAGGGAAGAACATGTAAAGAAGTAGTAATTGGACTGTTTGATAGCTTAACTCTAAATATATAATTTAGAACATTTTCAAAAAGTTATTTTAATTAAAACTATCCTAAAATTACTTTTAATAAAAATTATGAAGTACCTAAATCATGATAAATTATATATAATTTCCTAAATCATTAAATGTAATATAAAATACACAATTAAATTTAAATACATAAATATATAATCCTAATATTAAGCAAAATTTAGGATTATATGTATTTAAAATATTTAAAAGCTGTTTTTTAACCTTCAGTAAATGAAACATTTTCAGCACAATTACAGTGAATATGAAAATACTGAAAAAGCTCATAGAACTTTTGCAAATAAGCAATACCTTAAATTTCATAGAACTCTTTCATGATATGAATCTTTAAAGTAGTATTAAATCAGGGTAGGAACATTTTTCCTCACCAAAAAACCCATACAAGCTAATGATATTTTAAATAGTTTTTAGACTAATTAAACAGAAGAGTGTCTCATTTATTTTCCCTTCACTAACTCAGAATTTCTTAAAATTTAGGCACTATGCTGTTATCAGATAAAAAGAAATTTCCTCCACACATTTTGGGATTCTTTTTGCACATAAGTGGAATATAACCTGAATTGTAGGAAGCCTTAAGAAATAAAGTATTCATTACTAAGCCAGGTGGAGAAAGACAAATACTGTATGATTTCACTTATTTGTGCAATATAAAAACAAAGCAAAACAGAATGAACAAAACAGTAGTACACTCACAGCCACTGAGAAATGACTGGTGGTTACCATGGGGGAGGAGTTGGGGTGGGAAGAAGGAGGAGGGAAGGATGAAAGGGATAAAGGGCCACAAAAATTCTCGATCATAAGTTGGTCACAGAGATGGTAGTACAACGTGGAGAATATAGGCAGTGATTCTGTAACATCTTCCTGTGTTGACAGATAGTAACTGCACTAGTGGGGCATGAGGATTTAGTAATATGGATAACTGTTGAACCATTGTGTTACATATTAGAAACCAATGTGAGATTGTTTTTATTGAATATTGTATATCAACAATATTTCAATAAAGAAAAAATACAAGCAAAAATAAGGGATTCCTTCACTGCCTTTTCCATATATATGCCATGACTGATTTTTGCATGGACTTTCATACTTGTAGTATTGTAAATTATGTCTCTTACTATGATATTTATGAATTTAAACATATTAGTCTAAATATTTAGACCTTGATAGTATAAAAAAATACATTTCCTTAGAAAATGTCTATAAATCAAACTTTCCTAAACAGACCTTTCCATACAGTTTATTTATATATAACCTTAGTTTGTAAAAGAAAATGAAGGTTATTCGGTAATAACTTTCACGAATGGTCAGCCTTGGTATTCAAAAAATATTAGAGTAACTTTTGTTACTCTGAGTAAGTAAGAATACTTAACTGTTCCATCCTGAATTATTTCTAATGTTCAGGATATAAACAAGATGGGGCTGTTCCTGCTTTCAATATGACCCCAGATATACTGTAGTCAAGTATAGAGTAATTAAAAAATTTTTTTAAATAATTATTTACTCTTTCTTGAAAATATATGTTGAAAAGGTGCATTAGAAATCTTTTAAAAGGCTAGGCTAATTGCAGCAAGAATCTGTTGATTAAGGCCAGAATTTAGTGTTTCATGGAGTACATATTTTTTTCTGTCGATTTGATCTAGAAAGTGATTATCTCCTTTCTTGAGATTCCCACTAATCCCAAGCCCACCTCCCTTCTTCTGGTTCTCTGCAGAAACTAGGCTATAACAATAGGACCATACAATTTTTACCATAGTTCAGTGTTGGTATTATGGTCACTGAACTCTTGACTGTCACTGATCACTGCTTGTTTTGCCAAAACGAGAGACTTGACATCCTGCTTCCTCAGAATTTGGGACACTCTAATTGTGTTCTTGCCACTCATTTGGTTCAGTATGCATTTTTAATAACTATATTGTTCTTTTCAGGTAAATAAAAATGTCCAGTTTACTACCCAGGAACTTCATGACTGCATTTCACAGACTGAGTATCGGTAAGTCACATCTATGTTGTTGATGCACCATTGTCACAAGCTTTTCCTATATACAGCACCACTTGGTGATGATGGTGCTAATGGGCTCTTTTTATGTCTTCACTATACTATAATTCTTTTTTACCTTTATTAATATGTAATATTTCTTACATATGAAAGAGGTATGTGTGCATATGTATGTATGTGTATAGGAGGTATAAGGTTTAAAGTGGTTCTCAAATTATTTGGCCTCAAGACTCCTTTATATTTAAAAAAAGTATTGAAGACCCCAAAGACCTTTGTTTATATGGGAATCATATCTACATATATTTCCTGTATTAAAAATTAGACTTGAGAAATATAAAAATTATTAAAAAAAATAACAGTAGTTAACTAATTACATGTTAAGATAAATAACATATTACAATGAAAATACTTTTCCCCAAACAAAAAATATTATCGACAAGAGTGGCATTGTACATTTTTGCAAGTCTCTTAATGTCTGGCTTAATAGAGGGCAGCTGGGTTCTCATAGCTGCTTTTTCATTTAGTCTGTTTCAATAATCACATGTCATGTGTCACTGGAAAACTGTACACTCTTGGAAGAATGAGAATGCAAAAGGCAAATCACATCTTAGTCTGACTTTGGAACTATCTTTGACCTCTTTGGGTCTTAGACTCCTCAGACTATGTTTTGAAGAATAGCCTGTATAGAGACTGCTGATATGCCTGCCAGTCGGTTGACAAAACAGACCTTTACCCATCCCTGTTTGTATACTGCCTCACTCTAGGGACTTGTTTATAATCCTTATTCTTATCTTTATGGCTTTACTACATATTATGTATCAATAAAAATATGTTGATTAATTTTGCCAGTTTTTATAATTTAATGGTATCATACTGTGTATATTGTTTAGAAAAAAATACTTTGGCTTGTAGTATTCATACATAACAAAAAGGGAAGTAGTATAAATTGGATTCTTGTACACATAGGTAGGTGTGAAGTCCTCTGGTCCTTGGCCCAGGCAAAAACACGAGGAGCAAAGACCCCCTTTAACTCTGTCAGTGTTGACTGCCAGGCCCTATCCCCTCCCCCCACAGTCTTTTTTACCCAGCAGTGAGATTTATCCATGTTGAGGCATAGAGAAGCAGTTGGTTTCCGGTCAGTTCTAGAATCGAGTGACACGTGTTATTAAATATCACCACTGCATTCTGCAGAATCATGCAGTAAAGACCACAGGGCTTGTGGGAAAAATGGGGTTGAGATACATTACTCAAAAACTTATTGATACATTAAAAAAATAGATAGGAACCTAATGATATCAGAATGGTGTCACCATTTCACCCATTTAAATGGTTAAGAAATACATACTATAATGAATCAGACACTTTACTTTGTAAAAGAGCTGGAGTTTCCTTGTGGATGCAGTCATTGGAGGGTTTGCCCCTTATGGCTTAGTGTTATGTGCTGGAAGTGGGGGTTATCCGAAATTGGATGTGGTAACACCAGATGTGAGTGGATGTGGCTCATAACACACAGGGAGCTGGGATGTGTCTGAAGTTTGTGCTTGTGTGGTTTGTGTATTCCTGAGCAGCTTTGTTCTGGGTGTGGTTTTTTCTGTTCATCCAGCATTTCTCACTGCTGAAATTATGTTTAAGAAAATGAATTTTGTTATGCTCAAATTGTTCTTTAATATTCAGTGGCATTAGAACACATTCCTGTGTTCAAACAAGCTCTGTAGCAAAACTATTTTCACTGCTCTTCAAAACTATTTCAGGAATACGCCACTGTATCATTATATCACACTTGATTTGCTATTTAAAACTTGCAGGTGTAGCTACAAAATTTTCCGAGCAGGTGGAGTGACAAAGTTAAATCAAGGTGCTTCTGTTGTTAAAACTCAAGTTGATGAATTTATTTGATATCAAGACACTAGGAGTGAATCATGCACAAATGTTAACTAAGCAGCACAGCTGTGAAAGTTCACATACTCAGATTAAAATAAATTTTCCAAGAGAATCTGAAGCCAGTGGTCTTATGTAATTTATTGCAGCTGGGAGTAAAAATGATTTCTTACCCTAATCTTCAAATAATCAGTTGTACTCTTATTTATAGATCTTTACAAGATAGTCCACATTTAAAGGTTTGTGTACATGAGATTTGTGTCAAAACTATACAGTGTCTATCAACCTTAGCCGTATTTGTGAAGGTGTAGAAAGCTTACTGTAGGTAACTTGAAGGGAAGAGTACCTTGCAGGATGGCTCTAATCAGATGTCTAAAATTATTTTGACTTTGGGTTACTTTTGGAATAGTTGGGAGGATTTTTTTTTTGTGGGGTGGGAGTCCAGGAGTCAAAGTTGAATGTTCAGAGTTAAAGAGCTGTACCTGTTTTTCTCCTCTTTGTTTTATTTCCACTTACTATGCCAGGGATTTGAACTATATTAATTAATGAACTGCCTCTTATACCCAAAATGGTGGTTTTGAAGAGAACTGTATCTTGAATGCATTGAAAAATGGCAACTGCTTTGCAACAGACTTTCAGTTAATAGCTTTTAGATTTGTTTCTCTGTTTTGAAATTCTTTGCCGTATTTACAGTGAACAGTATCTCTCCCATATTAACCTCTAGTGTACTCCACAGCTCACAATTTTCACAGAAGCTGGCAAGAGAGACTTTTGGTTTCAGTAGCTCATTCTAGACACAAGGCCAAGTGCAACAGATAAAAACGGCAGAGTTTTTGTGTGACTCAGGTGAAAACAGAATAGTAATTTAATTTGCATATAGCTGACTACCTTTGGAAATGTTAAGGAAAGCAATCACTTAAATGGTCTGAATTTTCTAATCTTGCTTTTGATTTATAAAGTGTTAGCTGTGAAGGAGGAGACTGTTGATGTGCCCAACACCATATTTACTGCAATAGGGAGGTAATTACGCAGCTCCAGACATGAAACTATTTTGTAGGCTCTGATGGAGCAAGGCATTAAGGTTGCAGATTGAAGGCAGCTTTGATCAAAAGTTGGATTCCATGGTGCAGTAAAGCCTTGGTGTTTGTATCTGTAAGTCAATTCTTGTTCTGTCTTGGGTAGTTTTAGGTTCTTCAGCCTAGCTTTTGCTCCTGCCAGTGGGATACAAGCACTGCTTACCCAGAGCCAATAACAAATTTGCTAGAAAATCCACATTGGCAAATTAGCAAGATTATAAGATTATTAAACAAAATGCCTTGTGTGGTATCTTTTATATCTATGAGAAATAGTTAGAAGCACCATTTAATTCACTTTGTCTGCCCTCTGAGTTCTTGTCAGAATGTTCTGGCATCTTTGGGGAGGCAAGTACCTAAGGTCATTTTTTTTTCTTTTTGAAATTCAAATTAGTTTGTGATACCAGCTTCATAAAATACCTGGCATATCCAGGTAATGTGCTGCCTAAGATGGCATGTGTATCAGAAACTGCTTTCTCTCCCTGGTGGCAGGTGCTTTCCAGAGTTACTGCTCTCTGACTCCAGGAATCAGCTCCATGGTAGCATCTTCTAGATTACATTAGAGCTGTGGTTCTCTTAGGTGTGGCGCCTGGACCTGAATGTCAGCATCAGGCATTTGCAAGAAATGTAAGCTCTAAGACTCCCCCCTACCCAGACCTTCTGAAAAAGAGGCTCTGGGGATGGAGCCCAGTGGTCTGTGGTAACGAACCCTCCGAGGCATGCTGCCATTTCAGAATCTTTGCATTTAAGTTAATGACCTGGCCTGTCCAAGAAGCCTTAGACAAAAAGAAAAAAAAAGAAAAAAAAAAGCCATAGAGAAAAATAATCTAAAAACCAGTTTTTGCCTTTTGATGTATCTGCTTCAGTTAGAAAAGAATTACATTATTTTTTTGTGTCTATAGTTGCAGTGATACTTTGCAGTAAATTTGACTTCATTATTGTAAGTTAAAAGATATTACAAAATAAATTATATTCTTTATTTAAATTGAGGTAAACATTGACATAACATAAAAATAACAGTTAACCGTTTTAAGGTGTATAATTCAGTGGCATTTAGTGCATTCCCTCTGTTGTGCAGCCATCACCTCTTAGTTCCCAGACTTTTCCATCAGCCAGTAGAAAATTCAGTACTCATTAAGCTGGCTCTGTTCTCTCTTCCCTCCAGACTCTGTGAATGTATCTTATAAATAAAATCATATAACATATGACCTTTTTGTATCATTTCTTTCACTTGGCATGGTATTCAGTTATCTTGTATTTTAGCCTGTATCAGTACTTGATTCCTTTTTATGGCTGAATGATATTCCCTGGCATGTATATACCACACTCTGTCTGTCATTCATGTATTGATGGACTTTTGGGTTGTTCCCACTTTTGGCTATTGTGAATGGTATTGCTTTTTGTCCAGCTTCATTCATTTGCGTGTTGTGGATATCAAGTTGTGCCAGCACCATTTGTTGAAGAGACTGTTCTTTTCCCATTGAATGGTCATGGCATCCTTGTCAGAAATCAGTTGACCACATATGTGAGATTTATTTCTGGATTTTCACTTCTATTCCACTGGTCTGTATGTCTTTATCCCAGTACCACACTGTTTTGACTAAAGTTGCTTTGTAGTTGGTTTTCAAAATTGGTAAGTGTGAGTCCTTTACATTATTTTTCTTTTTCAGGATTTGGCTATTTGGGGTTCCTTGCAATTCTATGTGAATTTTAGGATCAGTTTTTTCATTTTTGCAAAAAAAAGTTCATTGGGATTTTTATAGCGATTGCACTGAGGAGTATTGCTTTGTATTGTCTTCCAGTCTGTGAACATCAGATGCCACTAATTTAGGTCTTAAAGATTTTTTTGTCAGTGTTGTGTAGCTTTTGGTGTACATGTCTTGTGCCTCACTGATTACATTATTTTTAAGAATTTAGTCCTTTTCATGCTATTATAAATGGACTTGTTCATTTCTTGTTAGTGTTTAGAAATGCACTGGTTTTTTATGTGTTGATCTCTTACTGTGTAACGTTGCTGAATTAATTAAATTAGTTGTAACAGTTATTTGGTGGATCCTTCAGTATCTAAAAATACAGATAATTTTACTTCTTTGTTTACAGTTGGTATGCCCGTTATTTCTTTTTTTTGCCTAATTGCTCTGGCTAGAACTTCCAATGCAATGTTGAATAGCAGTGATGAACATGGAAATCCTTTGCCTTTTTCCTGATTTTAGGAGGGAAGCTTTGAGTCTTTCACCATTAAGTATGATATTATTATACATTTTATAGGAGCATTACATTATATTCTGCCATTCTATATATAAGCCATGGAGAAAAGGAACTCAAGAATAGACTGAACATATACAGTGAAAAGCACCTGATAATTTCCTCAGTCAGCAATGACATCTTGCTGCAGGAAACAAAATCTGCACATGAAAATCCATTGTCTGAATGCTGACTCACACAAATAAAGAAACCAGACGCCACTCGGATGGAAAGAAGAGTTAAGCTCGCCTCTTAACTGTGAGAAAAGAGAAAGAAAAAGAAGAAAAAAGACATGGAAATTCAAAGTCTTGTTACTGAAGGCATAGTCTTCACATGTGAAATGAATAAGCAAGAAAAGGAATACGGTCTGCCCTTTCTGTTTATTTTTGAGTTTATAAGAAAACATTTTTATCTCTCTGATTTTGGATGTCTTAGGATCTTCTGAAAATCATTCGCTGAGTAGTTGTGAAGAATTGGCAACAACATAACACTAATTTTAAGTACTTTAAATATAGGAAACAGGACTAGAGTAACACAAAACCAAAAATTAGCCTCAGAGAAACGTCACATTTCAGTAAGTGAGGCTGCTCGAAACATGGTGTATTTACTTTTGCTGTCAACTCTCGTCCTAGTCCCTGAGTTCCGATTGGCCTCTTTTCTCTCTCTACCCCTACATGAGGCTACCCTTGCAGGGGTGGGCAGTGGGGAGAGATGGCTAGTGGTCCTCCCCAGCACCAGGGCGACGGTTGCAAGAAGCCAAGCAAATAAGGACTGTGTTTTATATAAGAAAAGTGGCTGCCATTTCTTGAACCCGTCATGTGCCAAATGCTGTACTTCATGCTGAGTATTCTTTGTCAACGTACTTAAACCAAATCCCAGTAAATTTCAGTATGTTCTGCTGAGATTTGGACTCTATACACCAGATGAATGAATTGGTACTCTTACTGAGGAATGACAGATCTCACAGTGTGTAGACCCTATGTCAGCTCTTGAGGGCCTGGCTAGGCTTCAGCCTAGGTGCGATTTTGAGTAGACATGGCATATCAGGCATTACTCTCTGCTTTCCCACCCCTCATACTCATTTGTTAACTGCTAGGTAACTCACCAGAGCAACTGTTTTGAAGAATTGAAGTTCTGCCCCCTCTCCTGTGTCTCTTCCTGTCAGGAGGTGCATACTCTTAAGATCCTCCAGTCTACATGTTCTTTACTTCCCAAACCAAATAGGACAGAAATACGCAATCTACTCCAAAGTATTGCTTACCCCTTGGACTAGGATATTTAATAACAGCCCATCTCCTGCTAAAAGAGCTCTTTCAGAGACCATATAAAGGACTGTTTTTAAGCATCTGGCTTTGCTCGTTGGCAGCAGATCTGCCATAGGAACCTTTATTTCTGAATGCTAGGAATTGCTCTTAGATCATCTCCGTGTCGGCTACCTGAGGATCTGTGCTACCAAGTGCTTGTCCTTCCATGTTGTTTTGTCTGTGCTAAGGAACCATAACTCTTTGTATTTTCTCTCTCAAATATCAAAGAATGTATTTCAAATCCCAGTGTTATCCTGTTGTATTAAGATTTTAAAATTTATTCTACTGCTGTCTTGCAGCAATTTAACATTTCTTTATCCTCTAGGGAAAAGTTAACTATTGGATGCCGCCAGTTGGTTGAGATGGAGTATACAATGCAGCAGTTCAATGCATCTGTCTGTATGGAGGCCAGAAACCGGGGATGGTGTGAAGACATGCGGACCTAAGGCTGAACCATAGGACCTAAAGCTGAGTTGTAACTTAAAAGGAGTTGCATATGTTTTCAAGAACAACAGAGTAGTTCCACCTTTTGAGCCAAACCCAAGAGATGTGTGAGAAATGTCTCATAGGTATATAAGGATGATTGCTTATTAAGAACGATCTCCTTCCTTGAGTATCTTAAAAGCCTAATGCATCCATTGTGGGATAAACTGTGGACTCAGTGCTTCTGAAATTAACAATACCTCCCTACCTCACCTGCTGATACTGAGCCAGTATGTCCACAGAAAGGAGAGCCATCATTTTAATCCTCTTAGGGTAGGAGCCACTGTGGCATCTGAGGAAAGCCTAGGGCACAGCGTTCACCTCTCTCTCAACCCTAAATATGGATACATGACAAGACACTTCCAAACCATGCTCACCACATTCCACAAATAAAATCTTCTCTGGACTCTTTTCTCTTCAAACTGTTTTTCATGTAAACCTGGTGAACATAACACACATGCCTTCCACCTCCCCCGAGGTAATGAGAATAGAATTTTGACTTCAGTTCCAACTTGCTATATAGCCTCATCTCTCCTTCCCTGGGCTTGTCACCTACCTTTCAATATATTTCTAATGGGAAGAACAGGGAAACGGTACCGTTTCCCCTTAAACGTGAAGCATCATTGATTTATGGGATTAGGTGGCAGTGACTGATGTCTGCCCATAGCTAATGAGGTGTTTATTTCTTAGTTATACAGTAAGTTGGAAATCCTTGTTTATTAGAGTATGCTTTTGGCAATGCATTAGATCAAGTTAATTTGGTATTCTATTAAAAATGTTAATTTATTATTTTTAAAAAGCCATAAAGTATTTTTAGTAAGATTTTACTTTTCATTTTACTTCTGAATTGTATTTCTGAACTGTGTACCAGGTATGATTATAAAAGTGATCATCTCCAATAAGAGAGACCCTACTTAGGACGTTCACTGTCAGTCTGTGCAGGCCCCAGCCCAGTTCTGTGGGAAGCCACACCTCCACTCGGGCTCAGATGTCATCAGGGGCATGAGCCTGGGTGGAAGAAGCTTCCAGAGCACGTCTGCTGCCTGCCCCACCAAAAAAACTTTCCACATCCTTATCCCTCATTTACTTCCAGTTGTTGTTCCTGGGTCTTGAGACTTTGTTACCTCCCTCTCTTTTTTCTCTTTTTAACAGAGGTAATGCTTTTAAGGAACTTTCCTTTTCATTCCTGTCACCCGCATGCTTCCATGTATTTCACCCTTACACATGTGGATTTTAATTTTATCTTAGTCTGTGTGTCTTTTACTTTATGCATTATCAGTTATCTCAATCTTCCTTGATATTTTCTTTCTGCACATATTTGATTTAGAAGCATTTTTAAAAAATGTTTTAGTCTGTTTCTTTGAAACATCAGGATTTTTTTTCTCCCTTCTTTGTTGCCTTCTTTTCTGATCTTAAACTTACTTTATACTTTTTTCTAATAGTCCATCCAGTGCAGAGTTGAGAGGGTTCCCTTTCTTCTCACCTCCTACTCTTTATTACCCTCTCTGAACTGGAATAACTCAGTTAATAAAAAGATCATAAACCCCACCTTGCAGTACATACGTTTGTTTTGATGGAAGAATTATCGGATCCTTAGAAGGGTATCTTCTGGTTTTATAATCTGCATGCTTCAATATGTATAGCTGTTATATTTGGGGCAGGAGTCATCATAGGTCTGCCTCGAATCCAGCGGGAGTGATGGAGACGGTCACACCAGGGGAAGAGCTCTCTACACAAGGCCTTTGGCCTTGCCTTAGTGAGGAACTGGTGATAACTTCAGGAGAGGCATCCCATGAGGATTACTCCAAAGTTCCTGGTACCGTTTTACACTAGTTTTTTCAAAAGAGTAAAGATAATCCATTTCCCTTCTGAGAGGACCAGGGAGGATCCTCTGCTTGGGAGCAGCCTCAGCTCTTCCAGCATCTGGGCTAAAGAATTGTTTGGAGTCTATTGTACCCTACTGGGTTCTCTTGTTAGGGCCCATAGCAGGCAGTTGGGACTGCACAGATTATGGTTAACTTTACTTTCCTATTGTGGTCTTTGCCTGTCATGTGAAAAATGGCACAAGACAAACCTGAAGCTGTTGCCTTGTTTTGACCATCATCTTCAGGGAGAATGGAAGTCCTTTGACACTTGCAGGGGCTGATGCAGGCTATTTAGGTGGTGTCTTCAGGGCCTAGGTCATACTGTTAATACTCCTGACTTTTGACCACTCCAGCCCACCTCTGGAGCCCCTTTTCAGCTCTTACCATGAGTCAGGATGAATTTACCTCCTTCTTCTTAGAGGAAATATATCTCACTATTGAACAATCAAATTCATTTTTCACTCTCAGGAAGTGCTACCCATACATATCAGACTGTGGGCCAGTTTCCCTCCTAACTGGGAGCTCTTTGGCTATTTTGCCAGTAAAATCCACTCCAGTGAAAATAACTCAGCTCCATGAGTTTAAGCAGAATTACCAGCTGCAAACCCGGAAGGTGAGGTAGCAGGTAGATGCCCAAATCTCAGCTACTAGCTTGGTTTAGTGTCCCTGACTATAAACCAATTGCTACATCCTATTCTAGATCGTGTTCTAATCTTTTCTCAGCCTTTGTAACTCTATTGTAGACTAATACAGACTAAACATTAGCTCAGGACATAACTATTGCATAGCCAGTAGGCATCAATGGTTGTGATTTGATTTCTAGTGAGGCAAGACAGATGTGTCCTATCTCTTTAAAAGGCTTTTCCTTTAAAGGTCTGGTATGTTTTTGGTTAAGCTAGAAACAAAACTTTTTCCTTTCCAAGTGTACTGTTTTGTTTGGTCAAACACAACTAGGTAACCACTAGCAGTCAAGATGAGTCCCATCATTCCTGCAAATTCCCTTGGGCCCCCTTGTAGTCAACTCCCATCACCATCTCAGGAACCATTGACCTGTCTGCTGTTTTTTCCAGAATGCTATATAAATGGAGACTTTGGAGCCTAATTTTTTTTAGCATGTTTCTGAGATCTTTTTTTTTTTAAACCAGACTTTCATTCTTTCTATTCCATAGTATTCCACTGTATGGATGTACCATTTACCATTCACCAGTTGTAAGGATATTTGATTTCAGTTTTTGGTGGTAAGCCTGCTATATTAACAGGTTTCCACGTGAACATTTTCATTTCATTTGGACGTATACCTAGAAATGGGATTACTGTCATAGGCCAAACTGTTTTCCAAAGTGGCCTTGCTTATAAAAAAAAAACTCATCCAGCAATTTAAGAGTTCTAGTTGCTCCGCATGCTAATCATAATTTGGAAGTCACTGAATTATGTATGTCATTTTGCTTTTCCCTAATACCCATGATAGCATCTTTTGATGTCCTTGTTGGAATCCATTCATCTCTTTTGTGTCTTGTTCACATCGTTTGGCCCTTTAAAATTGGCATTTTGTTGAATTTTGAGGTTTCAAATACAAATCCTGTCAGATATTTTCTTTCAAACCCATACTTGTATTATAGAGACTTGGTACCACTTCTGGTTGAGACAAAACACTTGCTTAATGCACAAGGTAGATCTTATGACTTGGGAGTCATCTTATTGGGTAGCTGGCCCTGCTAGTTGATTGTATGACTAGTTGTATTTGGTAGGTAGACGCCGCCTTTTAATATAGTGGCACTTTCAAATTGCTAGGTATTTTGGTTTGTAAGTTTCATTCTTCTCTTACTTTGTTATTGTGTGCCTTTTTCAAGGCTAAAATTGTATTACACTTTGCTCTGTGCAGATGTGTAGTCTTCTGTTCAGACACAGGCCTTTTTTCTCCATTCGTTTCCACAAAATATGAACCCTCTACATACCCAGCTTAATAACTGAGCTTTTTCCTCACCTTACTCAGCCCCCAATAAGGCACGGAGCTATTAAGTGAACCTTTTCTCTTGGCCATTGTGCTAGTAGGTTGAACCCATGCACATGACTGTGTCCCTTTAGCAATTCTACTTGTTCAGTGCATTATGTTAAGATAATTGAGAAACTTATGGGTTTAATAAGGAAATTGGTGCTTCACAGTAATTCCTTTTATGATCTAGAGGATTTAACTTTTTTTTAAATCAATGGCGTGTAATGTTGTATGGCTTGCTTTGATACATTTATATCTTGTAATATAATTGCCAATGTACTGATGCCACATATATTATCTACATTCAGTATACTGTACATTAGGCCTTTTATGGCTTCTCATGACAAGTTTGTACCCTTAAACACCATCCCTCTATCCCACTCTCCCATCCCTGGGTAACATTCATTTTACTGTTTTACAACTTTTTTAAAGTCCATCCATGTTGCCACAAATGGAAGGATATCCTTTCTTGTGGATGATATGAACAAGTCTCTTGTTTACAGAACCAAATTTGTGGCTTGGCTTTACTATTCAACATTCATATATTGGTGTTCCTGTTTTTTCTTTTTCACCCAGTTTACTTTGTATCTTATGTCTCAATGAAGATTCCTCAAGTAATTTTTTTGAATATAGTATACAAATAAATGACAAATACTAGAGACTGAATTTTCTGTTATTCATACTCTTCCTTCTAAAGGCAATAATCCTAAAGGGACTCTTCTTTGCCTACTTTAATTCTGAGATCTGTAGAGATTACAGGGTACATACCTAGGGTATAAGGGTTCTAGCAGTTATCACATTCCCAAATTCAGGGTTTTCCCCAAGATGATTATGTAAGGGATTCTAAAACATTAATGGTAAAGTATATACAATTTGCTAGGAGCCAAAAATCCAAACCCTACCTTGAAAATTCATGCCTGGATATAACCAATTGTTTTGTTAAAAGGTTATTTTATACTTTTGCTCTATGTTCTGTTTGACACATTATTACAATTGACCACAAGAGTGGTTATTGCCAGTATTATTTTTAAATGACTTCAAAACCCATACTAGTAAAAAAAATTTTTTTTTAATTACACTGAGGCTGTGCCACATTTTCTCCTTCTCTCAAGAACACATACACTTTTTAGATGTGGATAAACAGTAACTGGTCACTGAGCATTTTTTCCTTTACGGAAGTTTCTTATATTCAAAATATAGACTTGAAAATAGCTTTCAGCCACTAGGTTACCTGTTTGGCATCAGTAGTACAGTAAACTATGACCCACAGGATTCTCACCTACTATTTGCATTGATCATGTTCCTTAGGAATTGGAGAAGTGATTTCAAGGATCATACTGCTGAATCCCCAACTGAAATTTTATTGCCTTGTACTAAATAGAACATATACAGAGCCATTTAAAAAACAGTCTTCATGTTAGGCAAATTTAAATATGCCAACCTAGATTTAGTCCACAGATATAGCCAAGAACTAATAGCCAGCAGGTGAACTGATTTCCTTTCTTGGTGGTTCTTTGTGGAATTAGGTGAGAGAAATAAGGTGTGAAAGTGCCAGTGCAACACTGGAGAAAATACCCAATGTCCTTCCTGACCCACGCCAGCCACGGCAGCTGCTCTGCTCCAGGTGGCTCGTTAGATCCCTTGTGCTTCATCTTCTCTGAGAGGAAAAACCCCACTCCCTATTTCCAGATGTAAGATGCTGGGTGAATATTTTTCCACAAATGCCTTAAGCTCATCATTCCTGAAAAA
The DNA here is from genome assembly GCF_040802235.1 of Manis javanica. Lineage (NCBI taxonomy): Eukaryota > Metazoa > Chordata > Mammalia > Pholidota > Manidae > Manis > Manis javanica. Next base: position 92,889,119 of record NC_133166.1, read on the forward strand.
AACCTTTTCCCCAGAAACTTTTAAAGTAATGAATGAGTACAAGTACACACAACAACATTTGGATGTGGATCCCGTGGTGCAAAGATGTCCTGCAAAGCCCCTTCAATATGCTGCGCCAGCAGCATCAGGATGCGCCGATGTTGGCACCTTGTCGTGTGTAGCTACACACCAGATACCAAGTCACCCCAAAGAGTGTTTATCCACATGAATAGAAAAACTGAACAAAAACACAGTTGTGATAGAGGCTGCATTCATAAACCCATACAGATTAAAATCACTTTTTTCACAATTGAGGGCTGCCATTTAGGATTATTTTGTTAATGATAAATAAAAACAAGAATTATTGAGAGGGTAATATACTTTGTTGTTCTTTACTGTTATAGTGTCTTGCCATATAAAGAAGTCAAAAATATTTAAAATCAATTTCAAATTAAAAAATCACAGCTATGTTACTGTTCAGCAACCCCGTTCAAATAACAGTACTTCATTCTCTAACAAAAGCTGAGGAAAAGCTCTGAAGTTTGCATTCTGGGTATAACGGGACACCTCAGTCGGCATACTTCAAGGCTGCCACACTGCTTCAGTAATTTGAAACTACCACATCTTCAATAGGTAAAGCACTCTGCTGAGAATATAAAAAGTTATAAAAAGGCAATCATAAAAGATTAAATCGTGGTAGGCATGTCAGCTTTCTTCTAATAAAAACAAAAATAGTCATTGTCATCTAGTTAAATAGGTTTCCTTTGTTATAGAGTGTTCCAGTTATTGAAAAAGGGTCCTTAAAAAACCCCAAATGCCTGTATCTTAAAATCCTACCCCTCTTGCCCCATTATACGTGTTTAAGAGTCATTTAATGTGCAAATGGCAAAACAAATGTGGAGAGGGAGGGGACTTGTTGAAATGACATGCCCAATCAATTCTTGGTTTATTCTTTTACAATATCAACTTCCAAAAAGCAATATAACCAAAGTAGCCCTAAAAATACACAAAACATACCTTCATCTTTGCATTCCTTTCCCAGTAAACACAAAAAGTATGTACAGCATGTTTAATAATATGCAATATGCAAAAGCTTTGTGTTGCTGTTAGCAACATCTATACCCACCCACCCTCCTTATTCACAAGAGTACCTCTACTAAACAATTACATCACAAAGCCTGTTAGTTTGAAAGGGTCTTAATTTGTTAAAACTGGAAAATCTTTGTATAGGGGCTCCACTCATTTGACTCAAAGTTATAGACTTCCAGCGTATTCAGAAATTCATTGCCATCAAATCCTCCCACTGCGTAAATGGTGTTCCCAACAGTTGCAATCCCAGCATTGCTCCTTGGTGAAGTCATGTTTCCCATCATCTTCCACTCATTTCTGGCTGGATCATACATCTCCACACAACTGATGGCATGAGAACCATCAAAACCACCACCCACAAACAGTTTTCCTACGAGAGAAATGAGACAAGGTAAATCTAGAAAGGATTAAAAAACCCTCAATCTGTCTTTCACTAAAATCACTAGTCCTTAATAGAAATGCCTGTTCATTCTGTCAGGAAGTATTTGTTAAATGCCTGCTCATGTTGCAAGCACCCTCTAGAAGCTGAGGATAGAAATGGAATAAAACTGATGAAAACCTATTTGCACATGGAATTCAATTCAAAGGGAGGAAGGTAGCATCCTTAGAACTAAAGCAGTTCTCACAGTAATTCTGTGTGGCAGTTGCTATTTGCCTTTTAACAGGTGAGGAAATGATGCACAGAGTCTGGATAACCTGCCTAAAGATGCAGCTACTAAGCAGCAAACCAATTTTGTGCACTGATGTTCTGTACTAGTCCAGTGTTTAAGAATGAAGATTCTAAAGTTACAGGAAAAAAGATTTACACTAACTGAACATTTTCTAGAGCTTTCCAACTACACAAAATGGTTTCGGTACAGAACTTTCTTTTTGGAAACAGATGGAGAGTTTTGACTATTTTCAAATATACATGGTGGGCAGTTAAATAAATTACTTTAAAACCAATAAAATGTTAGCATTAAGTACTCCTGTAGTTTAGAAAAAAAATTTATGACAGATTCTCAAATTCATTATTTTTTCCTCTGCCACGTGACCTGTCTGCATCCAAGTATGAATGAAAGAACTAACAAGGCTTTGTTCACAAAGTAGGCTGAAGGCTACAGGCTGGTAGGATCCTTGCAGGTTTGTTTACACACTTATGCTTTCACCAGTTGAGCCACAAGCTTAAGATTCTGCTCTGTTGTTCCAAACAACAGTGCTGACTAAATTCATTACTGTAATTATATCATTAAACATTACGTAAGCCAATTAATGGGAGGGGAAAAGAAAGCTGTGTCTATAAAGCTGTTTAATTTGCATTAATCTTAGTTTTCCTTTCAATTAGGTATAGAGTTGACAATTAAAAAAGATGAAATCTAGGTGATCTGCACATCAAATTCTTTAGATTTTTGTTCTCAGGGAACTCATACTCCAAGATGGTATATTATGAGTTTGGCTTATGAAGAAAATGACTTAGAACTTTATTCAGTGAACCCATCAAAAGACTGGTGAATGAGTTACGTTATATATCAACTACATTGTCTCTGGTTAGAAAAGATATTTCTTGAAGACAAAACCACAAATCCCCATTGTATCAGAAAAGATGGCTGCTTCTGAATTCTAATTATACAAGCAGATAGTTACTATTGACATTCTTCCAGAACTTTACAACAAGCTGTTGCCACTATCTACTCCTCACCTCCAAATCACAACACTCACCATCAAGAACAGCTACTCCAGATCCTCGCCGAGCCACATTCATGGGAGCAATTAAAGTCCAGGTGTTATTTTCAGGATTGTAACGTTCTACTGTGTTCAGACAATTCCAAGACTCTGCACCTCCAATTATGTACAAATAACCACCAAGCTCACAGACTGCAGACTGGTGTCTACCTATAAAGTCAAACCAAACCAAAATCATTACTATACCTCCCTAAACAGTAAATGTGTACTGTACATACTGTTGAGGTCTTGAAAGAAAAACTTAAGGAAAAAAAAAAAATCATCTTACGAATGTTAAGAGGAGCACAGCTTGTCCATGACTTTGTAACAGGGTCAAATACATCACAATTTTTCAGTCCTTTTTGACCATATGGATCAGAGCCACCAACAATGTATAATTTCCCATTCAAAGCACACACTCCTATGAGAGTATACAATAAGGTTACACACTGACGATTTAATCATATTTAAATACTGATTACCTCAGAAGAAAAGTATTATTACCTGCATTACAACGGTTGGTTCTCAATTCAGGAACAGGTGTCCAGTCATCTATATTTGGATCATACATCTCTCCACAACTCAGGTCATCTGAGTGGCCATTCGATCCACCCACCACATAGAGCTGGCCCTAGGCCCGAAGCGAGACGTTAGACTCTGCCATCCTTAAGTTATGAGAAAAAGCCCAACCAGGGTTGCTTCTTCCTGCGACGTAAATACTTACTGTGAGTACAGCCATCTGAAATCGGGCTCTTGGTGTTCTCATGGGAGCAAGAAAGGACCAATGATCTGTGTGTGGATCATAGCATTCAACTGTTCGGAGACATTCTTCTCTGTTATAACCACCTAGTAAAGGAACCACCAACGTTTATGCTTAAAATATTAAACTGAACTAGGGTTTCTTTCCCAGAACAGTTTAAGTAATGTGCACAATGAAAAAAAGAATTTTTACCCACAAACTTATTAGTAAGGCCCCATTAGTTGATGTTTTAACTAAGTGCTCATAATAGCTGAATAGCACCTTTATCAGTATGAGTAAACTGCTTAGTCTGGCTTGAAAATCAGAAAACAATTTACCCACTTTTCTAGTTTAAGCATTAGACACAGACATTCACTTAAAGGTTAGGTAATACAACAGTATTTACTCGTTATTTCTCTGTCTGTCGTCTCGGAGTATGGCAGAGTGGACTGCCAAGAAGGCGTTTTAAACCCTCTCTTCTCTAGTCTGCATGCCACAGACAAGCCTAAGAGGCCACTGAGAGGCTCAGCCAGTGGAAGGTTTCCAGGAAGGACTCACTCACCCTTCCGCTCTTACCTGCAGCGATGAGCTTGCCATTCATCTCTGCTGTCCCCAGGCCAGAGCGCGCGTACTGCATAGGCGACATGGGCTTTTCTATTAGCTCATCTGGTTGCATCTCAAAGCTTAAGCTTTTAGTTAGTTTTGGAGTACTTGTTGGTGAGCTCTGTGGGCTGTTTCGTCCGTGAAGGAAAATTACACAGAATATACCATCCAGCACAGCCAGGCACAAGTAAGTGTTATCTGCAAGCACAAGAGTTCTCTGTTTAAGATGCAGTTATTTCATTTGGTTGACTGTGATCCTGAACTGGACTCCCGAGGGCAGTCTGATGCGAGTTTTAGTTGCTTCTGGGTTTTCCCCTCAAATAGTCAATTTAAAGTATTAAATGGTTCCACTCAACACTTCTTAAAAAATAAAACTGAAGACAATCTGACAAGTGTAATATACTTACTTGAAGTCTTTTCCGAAGCAATGATTTTCCACTCATGCTTAGGGCTTTGTACTGTAGCATTTGGAGGAGAGAGACATCCAGTGGAACTGCTACTTATCGGCTTATGGCCATTCTCACGGGGTGGCTTTTTCTGCAAAATCAAAAGGCAGCTACAGAAACCTAGCCACAGACCGCACCTGGTGTGCCTCCTTCCTGAGCTATTCCACAACACTGAAGAAACACCGAGCATCCCTCACCTGTGTGCGACAGTCACAGCACACCTACATCTAACACAAACCAGCACTTCCCAGCTGACACAACTTAATGGCATACATCCATCTCCACTTAATGAAACGACTACAGCTACACAAATAGCCTGGTCAGAGAAAGCTCCATCTAAACAATTAAAAAAACAAGAATCAGAAAACCTCAATGGGAAAAAAAAGGGGAAAGCCCCATAATCCACATAAGCTCCCAGACTGGTATTTTATATAAAGTATAGAATCTTCCAAAATAGACTATAAACTTAAAAGGCATGAAATTAACTGAAAGAATATATTAGTTTCTAAGCCACTGTCAAAACCTAACAAAATTAACATACACTGGTACCCTTCATACAATGCAAGCAGAAAAGAAGCAGATAGACTCATCCACTCTCTCTAGAAGTATTCTACAGGAAAAATGTGGCAATTACAAGAAACACCTGAAAGTGTATTTCTTCAGGACTAACTGATAGATATTACAGAGTGGTTTTTGAGACAACACTGCCAACACAAAGCAAACATTAAAAATAGTAATCAGAAATAAATGCTAATACTAGATCCAAACATTCACAAAAGTAGAATACAAAGGAAGAGAGGGAGAAATGGGCAAAGCTGCAAATTTTCAAACAACTGTAAGAGAATTGTGTTGTAATGCATGAGTTGCCTTCGATGGCTTTCTTCCAATCACTTTAGTTCCTGACACTTGCAAAGGATAAGATCATAGGGAATTAGAATCAAGACTATCCTGAGAAGAACTATCAAATGAACAGGGACCACTTTCAGTACCCGGCCAGTTCTGTTCATCCATTTATTTTGGTCCTCAGGGCTAGAGCCACATGCGTTGATTTCTAGTGGAAATTACTGTTTCTAGTTGAAGCAAAAAGCCACTTAACAATAGAGGGAAAGATTTTGGTAGTTACTTACGAAAACACTACCAACAGTTTGGTAGGGACCATTCAGCAAGTGTGGTCATACATATGTAGACTATTTTAAGAAAAGGTAAGAAAAGGTAGAAACATACTATGATAATGGTTGTCATTAAATTCCATTTAGACATTTATTATGCACCTGTATATTAAGTACTTTATTCACATCATCTTTTTAATCCAATGAGGGGAATATTATCAACCCATTTTATAAATAAAACTACTGAGTCTCAGACAGAACATTATGTATTGCCTAGGCACTACACCTGAAAGATTAGGAATTCCGCATATAAACCTACCGCTTGTATACTAGGACAGACTGTGTTCTCTGCTACTAGGAATTACAAGGTACATAAAACCCCATCCCAGTCTGTGGGAAGAAGGGATCCAAAATATCACAAATCCACGATGCTTACATTAAAAGCTTTTATCTTAGTAAGAAAACTGTTCTAATGTATAGATCATAACTGAGGGAAAAACCAGCGTGAAAGAGGTAAAGCAGCAATACAGCACTGAAAACAGCTATTACATAACTAAGAAGCTTTACATAGAAATATTGGTTAACTTCTTTATGTTCCTTGTGGAACATTTCTAACATAATCCTTTACTCTCCCTTATCTTCCAACTTTCCCTTAGCAAGTCCTCCCACCCAGCCCACCCATAGGCCCACACACACTTCCCCACCAGTTTCCAGGTGGTAGTCTTTAGAGGTTGTTTCTTTTTCAGCCACTACAAGCTAAGAGTTTCTAAACCTTAACACTCTTAGGAAATTATACCTGATAAAGGTTATTAAGTGACTTCCTAGGACCGATGCAGAAAAGGTACCCCTAACCTTCTACCAGACCTCCTGCAAGAATGGTTTGAAACAGTTCACAATTACTCCTCCTGCTATCTGGCTTTTGTAACACAATTTAATTCTAATTGTCCTACTACCTTTCTAATGGCTTCTTCTCAACCCCTTTTCCTGAAGTCTAATGTGTCCCTTCATCCTTTTTATTTCGTGATCTGTTCATGGCACCACCTTCTAATGAGAATATGTCAGAATCCCACTCTCCTAATTCTTCCTTTTCCCTAATTTCTTAATCTAAACAATCACTAAGGATTCACTCAACCTTTGAAACTACAAATGGCTGAAGTCCACCCTTTCTCCACTTAGACCAAGCCTTTATATTTTCACTTGAACTACTTACTATTCATATGTCTACAAATTGGTCTCACAAGCTTTACTACCCTCTGTATCTGCTTATAAAAATAGGGTTTAATGCAATCATTTTGTAAAGTAAAGAACCACAAATCAGCTGGGATCCCAAGACCCCGAGACTTCTACCTGACAGTCAACCTTTGTCTAAAACATGATTAATACACGTAGATATTTTTGCTGTACCTACCATGATTTAAACAATCCCCCTATTGTTGGCCTACTGTCCATTTTTTCAGTATTAAAGTTATGAAATACATCTGTTCATCATCACTCTAATCCCTTGGCTAAAATTCTTTGAATGTTTCCCACAACTTGTGGGATAATGTGTAACCCCAGCTAGGTGGCATTTACCTACTTTCCCAATCTGTGACCTGTAATCCCAAAAGTATCCTCCTTGTATAAGGTATTCTTTGCTGACACACCTCCCCTCTGGCTGCTGTGCAAACTCTTCTAAATCCTGAGCCTGCTGAAATGTTGCCTCCTTTTGAAATTTTCCTACTTTCCTCTCCTGGCTCCACTTGCCCTCCCATTTATGCCATTTGTAACACCTTTTAAGTCTGTTTTTCTAACTTACTCCTAAAGGTCTTGAAAGTGGAAAATCTCTTACACATTTTTGTCCCCATCTGTAACATCATAGCCTGCTAATCAGGCATTATAACTTTTGCTGGTTCAAAGACTACTTTTAAAAAAATGTAAACTTAAGATTAGAGTCGAAAGAAAATACGGTAAATGTCCAAAATGCACAAACATGAACAATGTTTTCAACTAACTCAAATCCAAAAACTTTTTGTGAAAATAAAGATGTTTGGCCACTACTGCCACAGAACACCTGGTAACATCACTTACATAGGCTGTTTCTGAGTCTATCATTCACCTTCTGTTAAAGGAAAATAACCCTTAAGCTGGCTCAATTCAGCCTACTTGATAGTTCACTCCTCACAAATACAATGTTGAGCCAAAGCCAAACAAAATAATGTGTACTACATGACCATTTACATAAATTTCAAGTATAGATAAATCTATCATTTCAGGAGTGAAGATTACGGTTTCCTTTGGGGTTGTGTAGGGACGTGACTGAAAGGGGCAACAGGAAGGCCTGCAGGATGATAGCCATCTTCTCTTCTTGACCCAGGTAGTGTTTAAGTGGGTTGACTATGTAACATTTATGATTTGTACACTTTTCAAGGCTACTTGTCCATAAACTAATAAAGTTTATACCTGAGCTTTTAAAAAATTGGGTCTGCTAGTCATTCCTGTTACAAACTATTAATTTTTTGTGATCTGACCAAAATGAGTAATTTGTACGTTGCTGCATCTCATTGGCCTTTTTCCTTACTACTTGTAAATTCTACCTTATTGAGTAAAAATTCTAAATGGGATTTCCTAATTTATTTTTATATGGCAAAACAGTAGCAACTAAGAAAGCTTGTTTTCGCCCGAAAATGTTTCTGTCCAGCTTTACCAATGAAATTCTTCCACTTTCCTTTATTAAAGGAAAATTTCAGTATACTGTAAAATGCTCTAATCAAATTTTACCCTGAGGTTACCTCAGATGTGCAATGTGTACCTGCACAAACTGAATGTGGTCATCATCACTGCCAAACACCTCAGCCTGTCCATCTAGTAGGTTCCCATCAAGCAGCTTGTGATCAGCTGAGTAGTACAAGGTTTGAACCTGCAAAACAGCAACAGAACACCCATGTGGCTGCTGTCTCCACGGCCACTCCACTAGTCTGCACGTCACACAAACGCCTCAAGGTAACCTCCAGTGTGCTTCCTGAGCCTCTTGACTTCTTGCTCTGGCAGGATCCCAAGTAAAGGAAATACATGTCATGGTTGTAAAAATTTGAAAAACAAAAATAAAATACAAAATCTTCCAATACTGGCTGAAGAGTCCTTGGCTTGAGTGGATTGAAAGAAATCTTCATTTTCTCATAGCTTTCTATTAGATAGCATTAAGAAAAAAAGCAGTAGTACTATATATAGACTCTTAAAGACTATACATATTCACAATAAAATTCACTCAGTATGTTTACACCTTTGAAGATAAGTGGTTTGATTTGCATAACATTTCTGTCCTGTAGGCAAGGTCAAGAAAAAAAGATAAAAAAACAAATGCAAAAATTCAAACGAGTTATAGAGATACCTCTATTAACAGATGCAAGTAACTGGCTAATGCATCTGATTTCCAAGTGGGGAAACCATACAGAATTTAAAGATTGCCTGTTAGCCTTTTCAGAACATGATGGTAACAGAAGTTTCAAAGGCCTACGGGTTGGGTGAGCCTTCAGTGAATCTGGAAGGCTTGAGTGGAGGGGTAAACTCAAGGTCACTCCACTGCTCCTCTGCAGATGTTTCATTCCCACCATCTCTCCATCAATTTTTTCATGTGTACTTTTAAAAAAGTAGCCCAAGTGAAGTGAGTATATGTATGAACAACCCCATTGAAAAACACAAAGCTTTAGAGAGAAGAATCCTGTAAAGGAGTAAACACCATTAAATCATCATCGTTCTCTGCCCACAGCGGGTTTTCTTAGGAGAGCTGGGGCAGGACAGCTGCTTCTTTACGTGTCAATACACTTGAGGTTTCTTCTGGTCTCTTCAGTCTTGGGTATCCTAGTTTTGTTAATAAACCTATGGGGAGATAAATCAATGGGGAGGAACAACCATTAGAAGCTTTTACCTACTTGCAAATTTAAAGCAAAAACCTGTGAAGAAAAATCAAGAATCTACAGAAAATTTCAGTACCACCTCCCACTTCTAAAGCAAATTACATGCTACTTTAAAGAAAGTTAACAGCACATAATAAGCAAAGAAATAAAAAAGAAAAGCAGAAGACCAAACTGAACAGTTCATTCAGCTCACCTGGACACCCCCCCTGCTCTCAGCTTAGGGGTACCTATAGCAAAATTTAAATTCTTTAGGGTCATGGTTATAAAATAAAAGTGAAAGGGAATCCTTCATGTTGTAGCAAAATAATGTTTAAGAATTGCTGAATCCCATTTACTTTAAAACTAACCTCTTCCATCAGCTCTTCCAGACTGTCTCCATTCTCCCAGATGCTACGCTGCACCCAGTTGATTACCTTTGTATACAATTTGCCATTGCTGGGCAAGCAAACATTATCTTCAAGCATTACCTCCAACTACAATTGGGAGTAAAAACAAAGACACACGGATCAGTGTTGAGCCTCTAACTCTCAGCTTAATTCTTGATTTCATAATAAACTTGTCACAACTGCCCAAGTGCATTCTGTACCATTTACTCTAATTTGTAAGGAGTACAAAAACCAAAGACAGTAAACCACCTTGTAGGCAGTCCACCACATTGCTAAAAACAGCATCATTTCAATATATTATTTTTTACAACCATTACTCACTTGCTTTAAACACAGACAAAGAATCCATGCCTGTAACTAGGTAGTATATATCTCTTTATTGGTTTATTCCTTACCTTTAGCCTTGGAAGTTTAAGAAATTCTTCCTCTTCTGAAATTTGTAACAAGTGTTCTTGAATATAAGCATCAACCTTATTCAACAAACGGGAGTCTCCCATACAACTTGCAAAATTTCGGTAAGAGATGCAGCTGCTAACATCCATTCTAGACAGTAAATAATCACCACAAACCTTGGAAAAGAAATACACGAGTACCAACATTTATATATATTTTACTTAACAAATATTTAATTGCCAATGTGTAAGCCCTATGTGAAGATACAAAGATGAATAAGAAATCCTTGCCCCAACAGAAGAACTTTTAACAGTGGGAGGAACACATGTATACAACAGTAAACATCAAAGAATGCCTTATAAATGTGTAAGTTGTTTAAGGAAAGGTACAACAAACTGAAATGCTATGGTAATGCACATGAAATGCGCGGACAAGTATTTCCAACTAGAGATAAAGCTCCATGAAGGCACTATCTGAACTGGGCGCTACAGGAGAGATGATACTGTTGGATGCAGACAGGAAGTACAGAAGATGTGGCAAACAATGTATCCTGGCTGGAGCAAAAGATAAGACAATTAGGAAATAATTTTGGAAAAACAGCAACTACATTAACGAGAACCTGGAGCGCCAACCTGAGGGATATGTGCTATAAACCACAGAAGGATTTTTAAAAAGAGGAGTGATGTTCAAAGAGGCACCAAGGAACTTTTTCTTAAAGGACCAGATAGCACGCATTTTAGGCTGCGGGCCGTATCTGTGTCTGGCAAAATTACTTAACTCTGTCACTGTAAATAGAAAGCAGCCGTAGGCCTTATGTCAATGCAAGCTGTATTCCAAGAGAACTTCATAAAAACAGGCAGCTGGCATGATCTTCATTAGTAGATTAAATGCTTTTTTTCCTATGAATTATTAGCACTTCTCAATGGTGTTAAATTGTATAAGGAATACTTTTAAAGAGGAACCCAAAGCATAGAAAAACAGAAAAGTGAGAAGTTATATGACTAACTCTTGAGAAAAATAGGAATTATTGTGAATATGCTATCAGAAACTGACACAGCCATCCTGCCAGAGAACACTACTGGAAGAGCAAGGGTATAGTCCAAATTATCTGATAAAAGTGTGATATTACTACATTGTAACAGCTACAAAGTTAAAATAACATATTCAGTTGTCTAGGGGAAAAAAAGGGATATTTTCAAATTCTTGAGACTAACAAATATCTTATGACAAATGATACATTCTAATCATATAAAATAAGACTCCCTAGTGACAGCACTCCTTGTACGCTGCCTTCAGGTACTCTACCTGCTTTACTCGGTCCATCTTCAGCTTTTTTGCTGCAGAATAAACATCTTTTACTAATTCCTTATCGGCTTTCAACCTATTAAGAAAAAATTCCTTTGTCACTTAGGAGACCAAGGCCTTAAAACAAGGCACTTAATATAAATTTAGAGAGACTTGGAATTTCCTGATAATATTCCCTAATTATATGATTTATTTCAAAACACTTACTGAGCAGTATAGGCATAATTCAACAAGACTTCAACAGCTTCTGGATTGAGATCATCAAATTTAACATGAGAAACTCCGTGGGGATCACTATCACTATTAAAGATTTCAAATAAATAAGGACTGCAGCATGCCAGGACTGCTCTGTGTGCCAACATCTCATGGCCACAGACCTGAAATCACAAGGAATTAAAATTAGAAGTATTGTGGACTGTGTATTTCTCTAGATAATCACATCAGATCCTTTACCTTACATTTCTAGGTAAATTATTCTTTTTAAAAGTTATTTCATTAAGTGCCTCCTACAAAAAAGAAAATAAGCAAATCCAAGACTTACAGCTTTCAGCAATAAAAGATCAATTCTGTAAGTTTCCAGTTAAATTTTAAATACCTGAAGTCGAACATCACAGAACTGGCCACTCTTCCTCAGGGCATTTAATTTGGCAACAGAAGACTCGATGAAATTTTCGTCTTCAAACATTAAATATCCATTGGGAATCATTTTTCCTTATTAATTTGGCTAAAGGGCAAAAAGAAAACCAAGTTATTTTATTTGTGAATGGCGATTTTTGTAATTGCAGTTTAGAGAGTAATACTTTATTTTCAAATTCCATCCTATCAACAAAAACTCTACCATACAAAAATATTGCTGAAACAACACTGGCATTGAATGTCCAATCTTTGGAACCCTCCCTACCCCCATATTTTAGTTGTAAGTCTTGGTAAGGATCCATACAGCTGTGGGTGTCTCACCAATTCTGGCCAGGTTTCCGGGTGTTTTAGCACATTCATTGTGGAGAGAAATGTGCACCGGCCCCGCCCACGCCCACGCCCACCCAACGAGCAACCTGAGGGCCTGGAGGAGTGGAGGGGTCATCACATGTTCCCTTGGATGTGGGCTGCTGTTCCCGCGTTACTCACACATGAGAAAAACTGATATACGAAACTTAAATTTCTGTTCCCTTTGCAGGTCTCATATTCTAAATGACTTACCTCCTAAGATCATGATAGAAACTTACATTCTTTAAAAAATTTTTTCCATTTCACCTTTGCTTGGGAACTAAGTGGCTACACGAAATCCATCATTAAAAAGCAGTAATGGGAGATTCAGTTTGAAGTAACTGGTTTATTTAAATTCAAAATATTTTATATAAGGAAGAAGGAAAATGTTTTTTCTACAAACGATTCCTGACTTTTCCACCTTTTAAAGACTTATGAAAGTCTGTTAGTGTACTTCGTACAGTCTTCAGAAAAACAAGAGTGTCTGAATGCTGCACTGGGCACTGAATATTCACTTACTGACTTTACTGGTGAGAAATATGTTTCCGGGATGTCGTAAATGAACCAAGGACAAAGGAGTGTTAAAACCCAGCACTTCCGTTGAGGTGTGAAGACAGGTGGCTGAAGTGAAGGCAGAGGCGAAGCTCTAATGGTGATTCCAAAACTATCAGGCTTGAAAATGATGTAATCAAGTCCTTAAAAGCTATAGACATGAATTTCTTCTGTGATAATCATGCATGATAATCTGTAACAATGACAAATTTTAGATAATTCAGAATGATCAAAAGACTACCATTGATCTAGGTAGATAAGATCATTCAAAGTAATTCCTGATCTTGAGATTTTGAGGTAAATGGCACAAATACAAAAAATACTGAACACAAATGCAATTGAACATAAAAATTTTTCCATTTAATCTTCAACTACTCAGTTAATCAAAAAACAAACAACAAAAATAACCCCAAATCCAGAATTAGGCAGGAGCTAATAACTTTTAGAATTTAAGTGAGATTGTTTAAGCAGAAGATTAGAGAACAAATATAAACGTTGGTTAACTCTAATCATCTTTAAGATTAGATTCCAAGTTAATAATATACAAACATGTGAGCTGTCCATTTTACCAGCCAGCAAGCAACCTTTGGACATTACTCTCAGGCATGTATACAGTGCTACAGTCCAACCAGACATACTGTTCCCCAGAATGTGCTCTGCCCTTCCCAGTCTCTTTTTCAGGTTATTCTGTCTTCTCTGAATACCTGTAATCCAGCGTCTGTCAGATTAAATCTTACCTCCAGGGAGCCCTAGCAAAAAATCCCGAGTTGAAAAATAGTTTCTCCCCATCCTGCACATACTGAACCCTCTTTGAACAGTGTGTTTAACCTTCCAGCAGGTGCTTCTGTGGACCTGCTTATCTGTGAAGACTCAAGGTCCCTGAAGGCAGAGCCTCTGTCTTACTCATCTTTGTATCCATCCCATCTGCCCCTACCAAAACAACAAGCCTAGAAACTGTAACAAAAAATAATCGTTCAGTCCTCCTACCCAGTCTTTCACTCTCACGTCATCAACTACAAGTGTCAAATTCAGATGGCATTTATTTTTTAATCACATGCACTGCTATTATACCACTGTGTAATTCTGGACATCAGAATTATGTAAGAAATTATCTTAAAGGTATGCATACTTTTAAAAATGAATATCTTAAAATTACCTGGATTTCCCTTATATATCAATCAAACCCACAATTCTAAATCTAACAGTTAAGGTGAATAACCCAGCACTTACTGCAGGCTAGTCCAGTTCTAATTCAACAAATTACTATGTTAGGTTCAAAACACAATCTGTAAGAAAGCTGGATCCCATGTTCACTAACTGGTTTCTTCATAACTTAAGCTTTACTTCAAAGAAACCTGAGTACTCTGACTCAAGCTGCAATTGTCATCAATGCTTACCTTTACAACAAACTATAACACACCATTACGTAATACTGATTTCCTTTGCTCTACACTTGCGTCTAGATTAGTTAATACAGTTTTGCTTAAGAAACCAGTTCTAACAAATGTTTTCCAAGTGCCACACAACTCTATGTACACAGAGAGAACCCATGATCCTAAAGAAACCTTCATACTTTCAGCTAAGACCAAGCTCAAATTAAAGAAAATCTTTGTATATATGGTAGATACTGGGGTGGCCAATCCAGTCACAGCTGGTTAACAGTTTACTTCAGTTTCATGAGCTGCTCTTAAAACAAAGGTGAAGGGAGGAGGAGGGAGGGGAACTCTCCATACAAATTGTGTTTATATAATTAAAATGTTGCCTTTGAAAAACCGAACACATCATGATATTGAGATTTATAAATATTTAAAACTGACCAGTTTTATTCAGTATTTACTTGTAAAGTAGTTTTGATCTAAGAAGAAAAATGGCATTTATTTATATTTGATAAATTGGAAGTTATACCTACAATTTGTTTTGGGGGAAAAAAACACAACAGATGGTTAAAATCAATTCAGTTCTTTGAGAGAAAACACTGGAGAATTTTTGGAGCAACTCTTGGCACACAAATTTGTACAATAGTATTAGTTTTCCAAAAGTGAGTTCTACTACAATTAGTACTTGATGATTTCGCAGTACATCAAGGTATTAATAATGAATCTAATCTCTTTAATGTCTACTGATCAGTCAAACCAAGTAGCTGCAGTCCACTTGACGTTTAAGTTAATGCAGCAAACTTTATTCACTTACTGCCCCTCATATACTGCATGTCTGTACTCACTCACCCCTAAGTTGGAGGTCAAATCAACTCCTGCCTGCAGAACCATGTCTTTGAAAGCTCACATTCACTTTCACCAGAGTAACCTTGGGCAAATTGGGCCTTAAGCTATTCCAAAAATTCATGGAAGATCTTACTTTGGTCTGTGAAACTCACACACAATAACTGGTAGAATAAAAATGTAGGGGGAATTTCTTTTCTTTGAAAAGTCAAAACAAAGTCTCAACATCCCAGAGTTATACAAAACATAAAACTTAAAAAGATTAGCTGAACTGAAATTCAAAAGGTCTTATCGAACAGTTGTAAAAAAAAAAAAAGTAGGCACAACATAGCCTGACCCCAAATTCTTCTCAGGCCTTCAGTAAGAGCAAGATAAAATGTTATCAAACTTTCAAAGCATTCTTAAAACCTCCAGGAAAATTACAGATATTATTTAAGCTTCTCTGCTGTCTTTTGAGAGTAGGCAATTCACACAAAATAGCAGTCAACTCCATTTTTAAAGGACAGACTTTATTAAAACAAAGTAAATCAATGACTTTTTCTAAAACCGTAAGTTATAGATTCTCAGTGTCACCTCCAAAACTATCACCATCCATCTATATTAAAAACTCACTCACTTGTTTCACGCTTTTTACCCTCATTGTTTTGTATGTAATTCTTTCATCCCACAAACATTTATGGCACCAAACATATGGCAAACACAGTTTGGAATAGGATGCTCATAACACAATGGTGTTAATGCTATTCTCCTCAGCCTCGAATACAACCCAGACGGACCAAAAAGACAGATAAGCCAAGCAATGAAAATAGCTCAAACAGAAGGAGAAAAAGATGTATGACAGCACACATATTCCAGAAACTGTAGCTATTTGTTGCAATGGATTGCAAGCTTGTAGGAAGAACATGGCCAATGGTTGGAGAGGAAGGAAGAGAGATCAATGCTAAGGTTTAAACAGTAGAGAGGAGAAAAGGATTCAGCAAGGAGAAACATCCAACACTCTAGCAGAAATGGGAGGATGGGGGGCGGGGGCAGTGGTGTGGCAGAATGGGCAAAACACAGAAGCAGAAAAATTTAGTGAAGATATCATGTATCTCATGCTCTTGCTTATCCAAGCAAAGGCAGTAGATACTTTAGCTTGGATATGGCATCATTATCAAAATTAGAATTCCAAAAAGCATCACAGGATCATTTTTAGTTTGTTGCATGCTGAAAGGATGGAAAAGAGGAATTTGTTTTGGGACGTAATACTGAGGTATCTACTGGGTACCCAAGTTGACACCCAAAGTGGAGGAATACCAAATCTAGGTATAAGGTTTAGAAATCACTTCCAAGTTGGTAACTGAAGTTTACAAGTGAAAATATGCATGTATTTTCGGTGGTTATAACAAAAACCCAGAAATCACCCCTTACTTGTAATTCCTCCATTTATATTCTCTAACACAACAAAGTGGGAGAATCCTCAACCTTTAAGAATTTCTTCATGTAGATTTGACTATACCATCACACTCTTGAAAAGTCATGAAATTATTTTTGGGTGAACTTCATCTTATTATCAATCATTCAGACATTTCTGTAACAGGAAAACATTTTACATAAAAAAAACACTATTTGCAAAACCACATTCAACTGCTATCTAAAATACCCTTAAAGCAAGAAAACAAAACCCCACTACAAGGTAAGGTGGCCAAAAAAGACACTAATTTAAAACTAAACCCCAAACCTGGAATGCTTTGTTTTGGAGGGAAAAGTTAGAAAAAACAACTACAAATTAAGATAGATTAATAAATCAGTCTCTGTTAACTAATAGAATTTTAACTGTTAGGGAAATACAGAGGAAAACCACTCTATGTCTTTTTTTGGTCAGTGGATCTAGTCCAGTTTTACCTCTACAGTTACCAAATTATAAATATTTGATACATGGCCTGTCAGGTGCCATTAAATACTATTTGCTTCATCTCCAGGCACACAAATACAACTGCTTCTTCAGCATCTTTAAGATAGAAGTTTCAGGAGGATTATGCCCAAAGCTATTCATCAATATTCTCTTATGCTTAAATCAACCCCTGGTGCTATAATTACTAAGAGAAAATACGGCCTCTGGTAGTCTAGTCCATGCTGTAGTTGTTCAACTGTTAATAATAGTACTAGGCTTCCAGAGTTGTTCTTTATTAAACTAGACAGAAGATCACCATACACAGTCCTCAAAGAACAGCTTGATGCCGGGTGTTCTAATCTTCCCTCACTGACAACAGACATTAGGAAACCAAAACGCGCCCTTTAGGCATCTGATTTCTACTTGCTATAATTTTTGAAATGTCAGCTGTCTCGAAGAATAGACTTGTCCACTACCAACTGGGAAAAAAACAATTCTATTTTTAAATATTTTGCAGTTCAAGTTTCTCTGATTTTAACTCTGAATCTGATACTGCCCGATACCTTCCTAATAATCAGAGACCCTTTGCATGATGGATAGAACCACGGATGAAGAGCAAAACCTCTCTGCCGATTTCTTTTGTAATAAATTAAGTGGCAAGCGCTCCAGAGCGACGGAAAAACTCCTCTGCGGCTCCAGGCCTTCCTCCCCGCGCGGTTGGGCGGGCGCCCCCACTCTCGTGGCTGGGAGGCAAGGCGCCCGGAGCCCGCACACCCCCGCCTGGGATTGGCCGGTCCCGCAGTCATTCAGCTCCGACACGTCAGGGCAGCCGCTCCCTCCCTATTCCCGCCCCCTTCTCCCCGCGCTTGGCAAGAAACGCGGGCAACGTGGAGCGGGAACAAAGGACCCCGCGGCCCACAGCGATCAGGGACGTGGTGCCACCCCAACTCCAGGCCCGAGGCACTGCTGCAGCCTGGCGCCTGCTCCCCGCCTACATGCGCCGGGGCCTGGGAGGGCTCTCGGGGGAGAGTCCAGACGCCACTGAGACCTACACACTAGGCATCAGTCCCTGACAGCGGGAACCGAGATTCCCGCGCCCTCCTTCCGACAGGCCCTCGAGCCCCGACCCAGGCCCTGGGCACCCTCGAGGAAAAACTTCTGGTCCCTCCCGCCCCGCTTGCTCGGCTCTAGCGCTCTCCGAGGCGGCTGGGGCCCGCCCGCGGCTACCAGCACGACCCGGCAACCATGGCAGCGCGGGGAGAGCGGGGCCCGCGCGGCGCGGGCAGCTTGGGGCGTCCTCCCCACGGGCCCAGGCCGGCGCCCCGCGCCTCCCACCCTCTCCCCCAGCCGCCCGCGCCTTCCCTTGGGCTCGGATTCCGGCCCCGCCCTCTTCCTCCTCCACCGCCGGTGGACCTGCGCGCGTTACCTGGTTCATCTCCGTAGAGATGGAAACACTCATCTCTGGAGCTGCGATGGGGAGCAGGAGGAAGCGGGAGGGAATCGGCCCCACGGAAAGCGCCTCGAAGCCGCGAAGGAGAGGGCGATCGGGCTGGAGGACGAGCTCGCGGTCCGCGGAGGCTGCGAGGAGGGGAAAGCGCCACCAGGGTCGCGGGGAGTCGCTCACTCGCTCGCTGGCACTGCCCCGCCGAAGCAGCACGCAGAGACGCTGCCCAGCAGCCCCAAGCGGCCGACCTGCCTGCGCGTCCCGGAGACACTGCCGCCGCCGCCGCCCGCTCCCGCCGCTCCCCCTATCACGTCACCACGTGCGCCGCTGCCGTCCCCGCCGCCGCCAGCGCCTCCCGGCCGCTTCCGGCTCGAATCCGTCAGCGAATCACAGGCGAGCCCCAGAAAGTTCCCGCTCGCGGCCCCGCCCCTCTTGGCCCCGCCCCGCCCTTGTCCTTCACCCTTCGGTTCCTTCCTGCGCAGCCGAGCTAGGTCAGTGCAAGGTGATCTCGGGGCGAGGGCGAGCGCGCCTCCTCAGTGGCCGCGCGGTCGCCCGGCCTCCCCTCGCCCAGCACCCTCCAGGCCTCACCCTTTCGGGCCGTCCGGAACTGGTTCTCTCCAGCTGCCCTCACCTGTTCTGCATCCCTACAGGCACAGTAGCCAGAGAGAGCAGAAGTGCGAGATTAGATTCTCGGTGTCAAATTTATGCCCGAGACCGGAGCTAACAGCATTGGGGTTCAGAGTCCTGTGGGCCCTCCGCCCTCACCTTTGTTGGGGGGTGGTGTCTACGCAGAGGAGGCGCGGAGATACAGAGAAAGGAGAGGCCCGCTGAGGGCGAGGAGGGAGGATTCAGTAACTTAGAAAAACAGTCGGAGAGACTAGAGAAGGCATATACATCAATGCTGCCATAAAAACCTGTTTACTTCTACTTTTCATCCCCTGGATTTCTGTTTTGTCTGAGTGCAGCTCTCCTTTCGGACGGAGACGCTGAGTCAGTTTTTTGTTGGTCTTGCCCACTTTTGGAAAAAGAAAATAGCCTTGAGTACTGGTGGGCCCTATCCTAACCGCCTGCGGCCTTTAGACCGGATGTCAGTCAATCCACTCCACCACCTTTCCCCCCAGGAGGCAAACCTGTTAAGGGGAAACGTGCTGGGTTCTGGCCTCTGACAGCAACTTCTTGGAGACTCTGAAGGGCACGCTGGAAGTTTCCTAGTTTGAAGGTGAGACGATTCAGTGAGGTGAACTTGTTCAGGGTTTGGCCAAGGCTTCCAGGTTAATGTCCTGTTAGCGGATCCTCATTTGGGGACTGTACGTAAGCAGTCTAAGCCTAACCTTGTTTGTATTTGGTCAGTCAACTTAATTCGTAGACATTTCTAGGAGCTTTTTGTCAATGCTTCCCACCTTTCTGTATCATTAACTCTTTATTTGGTGCTTACGGAGCAGGAAAAAAAATGTGTTGGGGGCCTTCATCTGCAATAGAAGCTTTACAATTTTTCATTTAAAAATCTTAAGACAAGGAACCTTGTTACCCCCCTTTTTTTTCCAATTCAATTGTGGGAGGAAATGGGAACTAAAGTATTAGTATGATTCTTATATCTTAAAGAGAAGAGAACTGACATTTGCCACTGGGCTCTTGTTTTTGTCTTGTGATAATAATAACCGAAAACACTGCTCACTTTTATTGCAAACGATGCTATGAGAATACATACCTTTTAAGTTCTTTTAATGCTTCACCCTAATAGTGAGAGAGAATGAATTGCTCACTGAGGGTAGGCACATAACTGTGTTGCCTGCTGGACACAGGGTCCCACTTGCTGTACTCTTGGTGGTCTTTGTGACCTCAAACAGTGAACATTTTTCTTAAAGCTACAGTGTGATCAGTCAGTGCATTTTTGCCTTGTGTGGTATTTCACATTTATATATCACCTTCTCTATGAGTAACAGTATGCGTTCCATTTGTTTTCTAGGCAACTCCAGGCTTAAGCCTGTCTATATAATTACTGTATAATCCAGATGAAAACTTGAAAATGGAACATGGTGGGCAATTTCAATCGTATAAAGTAACAAAGAATATTAGTGTTTTTCTCTTAATATTTACATCAGACAAGATATTTCCAAAGAGTATTTAATAAGGACTGTCAACTCCTCTTTTATGTCAGGCACTAAAATATAAAGTAGGATTGTTGCCAATCTGTAATCTTCCCATTTTCCATTCTGAACTTGCTTCAAATGTTGCCTCAATCCTAAACTCTGACTTGTGTCTTATTGTTTATGTATTAGTTTGCTAGGGCTACAGTAGCAAAGTACCACTGACTGAATGGCTTAAACAACAGAAATTTATTGTCTCACAATTCTGCACAGTAGAAGTATCAAGGCATCTGCAGGCCACGTGCCCCCTGTGGGCATTAGGGAGGGATCTGTTCCAGCATTTTCTCTTGGCTTCTGGGAGTTCCCTGGCTCATGGCAACGTAGCTCCAATCTTTGCATGATATTTCCCTCGGTGCCTGTCTCTGTGCCCAAATTTTCCCTATTTCTAAGGACACCAGGCATATTGGGGGCTGATTCCAGTATGACCTCACTTTAACAAAACCTGTGACTCAGTTTCCAAATAAAGTCACAGTATGAGGTATTAAGGATTAGGACTTAAACATAAGAATTTTGGAGAGGACATAATTCAACTCCTAACACGTGGACTCAGTGTTTCTTCTCAAGGTTAGCTCACTGACCGCATGTGTCAAAATCACCTGGATGTTCTTTCTTATTAGAAATGAGGGTCCCTAGGCCTCACACTGGGCAAGTGATGGTCAAAGGAGGGAGTGACTTTTGCCCCCAAGAGACATATGACGATTTCTGATAACATTACCACTGCGTAGTCTGTCCAGGACGCTGCTGAACATTGTGCTGTGGACAAGACAGGCCCCCCACCAAAACATGATCCTACCCCAAATGTCGAGAGAGCCAAGACTGAGAAATCCTCCCCTACCACTGCTAAATCCAGATCTTTGGGAGAGGAGTCTTGAGACATTCTGACAAGCATCCCAACAACTTGCTGGAAAAACTAGTTTGTTTCAATGAAAGTTGGAAAATCATTGCAGCTACAAAAGCCTTTTCTGGGCATCTGAACAGGCTCCCATTTTGTCCCAAACGTTACCTTTCTTATTAGCTGAGCTAATTAAGGATTACTACTTAGCAATTCACGTGCTTTACAAGTCTTACTATAACATTAAATTGGAAATGTGTTTACATTTAAAACTTCTGTACCACCTCACGCTATTTGGGATCAACTGTCTACATTTTCAGGATGTCCTTTGCCCAGTGAAAACCGTTGCTGAGCTGTGTGTGCTCTGCCTCTAGTCCACTGGTGTCTCCTATCCTCTGAGTGACTGACTTGTCTATTTCATACTTCTGTCATTCCTTGCAGTCAATACTGCTATCCTCTCAACTCCTTTCTCTTTTTTCTTTTGGCATTTGAAAATATTTTTAGTGTGTATTAGTAGTGTCAAAGAGCAGAAACAAGAAAATGGCAGTAGCATAAAAGACATAAGAAACATGGGGAAAAAATCTTAAAACCTCCATTAAAATAGGTCATTGAAATTGTCCTGTAGTATAACGTAGAACACATTGAGAACTTGATGCCTCTTTTAAAAATTGTTTCAAGTATTCCCTTTTAGAATATTCATTCTTCCATTTTCTGGTAAAACTTTCACAGAGACTTTATATCAGAAAAACAAACTGTTCAGATACTACTTTTCTTAAACCCAGAGATTATGAAATCAGAATACTTTGGTCCTGCATTATCCTCACCGGCTATTGCATTATCTGAGCTATTTTACGAATGGCCTTTGCTAGTTTTCTAAGTCATCACTGCCATCATTCTGAGAACAGCTCTAGCCTCCTCTCCCAACCACCAGAATCCCCTATTAGTTTCTTTCTCTTTCAACATCTTCTTAGGAATTAAAACTCCTCTTGTCATGGAAACATTCTTCCTGTGACATTATAGGACCTTAAAGCCTGCTCCCTCATTGGACTGCATGGCTGATGACTGTATACTCACCTCTTGAATTTTAATGTGCAACCTAAGCTTTCCAAAAGCCTTCATCCAAAACACCTGTTTTTAAAAAATCAGCTTGATTGCTGAAAATGAGCAAGGTTGCCTTTATACTACTCTGGGTTTTTAATGTAAACTTTAAAATCAAATGTATAAACAAAAGTGTGGTGACATATACACAATCTATACAGTTCAATCCAGGAAGAGGTCTTGTGTGTGTTCACACTCAAAACTTGATACCGATGGGTGAAAGTTACACTAGTTCACTTGAACTAACCAGCCAACTGTTGGTAGTGTAAACTGATCTTTTAACATATGAAATCAAGAGACTGCTTCCAAGGAAACAGCCAGACAGCACAGAGCAATGGGGTCATCACATCAGCTCTCCCTTCTGTGTCTGAGGAGGAGACCAGAGTAAAGTACACCGAGAAAAGGACATTTTACAACATTCTAGTGAACTGGGCTTTCTAAACTGCTGAAGACAGAAAGTCATGAAGTTCTTATCTACAGATTCCTACTCCCGAGAGTCACCCCTCCTGGACATACTTTTCCAGAATTAGTACCCTTGGGAACAGAATTCTCAAGTGAAACATTTTCTTTCCCAATCATTTCTAATTTTTTACTAGAGAGAAAAACGTGAAAGAAAAATTATAGTGGCAACATATTCTACCAATGCTTTTATGCGTGACCATACCTGAGACGTACCTTCAGCACTCTCTCTTCTCAGGACCTTGCTCCCACCAATCCTTCAAGACTCAGTTAGCACTGGGCCACTTCTGCAAAGGGAGCTAGAATAATGGAAAGAGTGCTGGATTTGAAGGACTAAGGTCCAAATCTTGACTCTGTTACTTAACTATTTCAGGAAAATCTCTTGTCTTCTTGCTAACTTTATCTTCTAAATCTTTAAAATGCAAACAGTAATACTTACCTCATGGAATTACATTCTTGGCACATGATGGGTAAATATTTATTTACTTTTTATTCATTCATTCATCCATTCATTCATTCATTCATTCATGATACTCTCCCAGTTACTCCAGCATAACTTCTTTTCAATGTCCCTGAAGCCTGGCGCATCACTTGGAACACTCATTTGTCACTATCTGCCACAGGGCACTCTTATACTTGCACATGTAAGGGATGAATGATTTGAGTCTGAGTATTCAGACAAGGGGTCCTGTCCTGTCCGCTGCACAGGTAGATAGCAGCAGCCCAGGCACTTAAGTGGCTTATTCCTCTGCCCTCAGACATCTACAGGTGGTGGATGAATGAATGTCCAGATCACATATGCCTCTCATGGCTCTTTCTGTCCAACTAACATTTCCAAATAGTGAAGATAAGTGGTGGAGGAAGCTGGAGTGACGGAGACGAGGAAAATACAAAGGGAGGTGGCTGTGAGCGTACCTCATACCAGAGGGAGGAAAGGCACTTCCAACGACTCAGAGCATCAGATCTCCTTGGTGATTTTTCTTTCTCTGTCTCTCAAAGAGGCCTCAAATATGCTGAAGGGCATGTGTGATTCTTAACTCCCCGTCACCCATCATCTAGGTGCCTGGTGGTCCAGACTCCAGGAATGTTCTATTCCATCAGTGGTGGAAGCCTGGAAGCCTACACTATTATTGGAAAAAAGAGGGTAACCTATTCCACTTCATGCTTAGCTCTGTAAGGATAAGGAACATGGCTCCTTTTGTGTCTAACCACAGCACCTAGCCTAGTGTTTTTGCATTTGTTTTGTGTCTTCTCAAAAATACATTAATTGAACCGTTGGAAAGCTATTTTCTCTATGTTAGTTGAATTATAAATTTGAGAAGAATTTTCTTCTTTCTGCAAAGTACTAACATTTTCCTTGCTGTGAAGGGGATTCTGTCAATTTTTAAACTTCTTTCTTCAGGAACTTATTATAGTGTCTTAAATGATTTAAGGTCTGCTGAATCATAAAACTTTTATTACTTTTACTGGAATGAATTTGTGGATATCTAATTTGTGTATTAAATATAAATGAAAGAGAAATATCCTTTAGTTATATGCATTTTTTCAAAGTTACCAGATCACCTACTGAGAAGTTAACTTCATTAATTAACCACAGTATTACTATGTAGAAATTTTGGGGTAATCTCATAGTGTTGCAGCTGGTTCCTACTGGTCGCATTGAGTTTATGAGATGTGATAAGCTCTCACTCAAAGGAATAGTTATCTAGACATACCTTATAATTAACCTGAACTTCTTTGAGGGTCTGCATCAGAGAAGCAAGTTAAATATGGCTCTCAAAAATCTTCCAAGACACGACAGGCTCATGATCATTTCTTTACTGTGTCATATTACAGTGAGACAGAGAATGAAACCCAAGCTCCCGAAAGGTAAGGGCACTTGAAATGAATTGAAAAGCTCTTAAGAATGTGTATCTACAAACAGTATATAGCTTCCTGTGTTTTTTTCCAAGTGGATGAGTCATAATGTAGCTGATTCTCAGATTTTTACATAAAATTATTTTTTTGCCATGACAAAATGAATCCTGTTTATTTTCTCCTCTCCATTTCTTAGAAAATTAGGAGAAGCTGATGACCTGAATCACAATGGGGGTCAAGGTCTTCCCCCAAGATTCAAGATCTGGCCCCTAGCAAACCCCATCCCTCGTGGTCCTCTTCCGCCGCACTGAAGCCCTCCCTTCCTCAATACACTCAACACACCATTCCCTTTGGATGTCCTGTTTGCCCTGACGAAAGCACCTGTCACCTGGTTAATTCCTACTCAACCTCTGAACCTCAGTGTGGAACTCCTTTCCTCCAGGCAGCCTTCCCCGACTGGCCAAGGCTGGGCCGGCTCTCCTTCCTAGGAACTCACATAGCACCCTGGGACATCTCCCCACTTTGTAGCATTAATCACAGAGTAATGAAAGTAGCATTTGTCTGCACCCTCTCTGTATGCTACCCTCTCGGAGGACAGATGCCATCCTGTTCATCTTCACATCTCCCATGCCTGCCCAGGCCAGCTTTGCAGAGCTCTTCAACACACATCTCTGCAACAAATGAGAGAAGGACTGAATAATGCTTTATAATTATTGCCTTGAGCTTTGATGACACGCAGATGTAGAGAAAGTGACTTTTGCCTGAATTTTTGTGTTATGATGGTCAATTTGTTTTAGCTTTCAAATTCTAACCTGAAGTAATATGGGATGTTCACAAAGTAGTCAAGAAACTACCACGTAGCTATTTCTCTGTCACTTTTCAGAAAAATGTTTCAGTGGGGCCATTGCAAGCCTTTCATCTTGACCCTATTTGCCTACATGTGGTGGCCCACATGTCAGTATTCGTCACGAAACAGCAGATTAAGCACATGAATTCCCAACAGATTGACTCATTCCATTTTCTGGAAGATAACATATCTGCAACTTTGATATCCGTTGAGGGAGGCATCATTATTCTAATGTTGCACATACGTAAAGCCTCTCTTACTCTGTGGGGCCTGTTTCTGGGTTTCTTGAGCTCTGCCATTATATCATAAGCTTTTTGCATGTCTTCTTCATGTTTTAACAACCATAGTGCCAAGCATGGTGCCTGCCACATGGTAGGTGCTCCAGGGGCCAGGAGGGAATTATGGAATAGCAATTTTGAACATTATAGGGGCATATGATCACCTTGTGTTATTCTACTCACTCCTCACAACAGCCTCAACAGGGATCGATTATCATTCTTATGTATGGGTAAGGAAACGGGAATTTAGAGATGTCAGAAGCCTGCCCCCAGTCATGTTATTTGAGTGTTGGAGCCAGGAGGTCAGTCCAGGAGCATCTGGTCAGAAAGCCCACACTCTGCCTTTCAGTACATGTTCACTGAATCGATGTATTAATAATTTCCTTAGGGGACAAGTAAATCAGCAGGCACAGCTAATTCATCTAGGGGAGAGGTGGACGGGGAGGATATTGATAGGTTACATAACTAAACTCTTGTCTCTCGAGCTAGTGGAATTAGCTGTTAAGGATAATCAGAAGCACAATATAACCAGTAATAACTAAAGCTGTAAACCCACCACACCGGCGTGCAGATGTAAGAAATGGAGTAACTCTTCCTCATAAACAACACCGGCCTAACTCCATGAACAGGTGACTTAGAAGAAACAAGGTGGGGCAGAAATAGCAGGTTACCTATATTTTCTATTTATTCTCTTTTTCCTCTTTAGAAACACAATACTAGGGGCCACAGTTCCTAGCACCCTTACACTTAGCTTTGGTAAACTAAGTATTGTATGAGGACTTCATAAAAGTGTCCTTCAAAGGGAAGAGGAGCATCCTTCTGCCTTCCTTTTTCCTGCTGGCTGGGATGCAGGAAAGCCAAGTCGCCATTTGGATCATGACGTGACAGGCCAGGGATGACCAGCACAGGGCCGCAGGAAGAGGCTGGCCTCCGACGTCCTTTTGAGCTGCCATTCCTGATCTGGACTGCCGAACTCTAGACTCTCTCTATGTAAAAGGAGAGCAAATTTGAGTCTTGTTTAAGCCAAACATGGAAGTGGAAATAACCAATTCAGTGATTTCCATCATTTAAAAAAAATCTCCCTTCGCTGTGTTATTCTGTTTCTGTTCAGTTTATTTCATCCTGCAATACTGCAGCTGTTCATTATTTCCTGGAACTTACACTGCACATGTGATACTAACAAGCAAAAAACATTTCTACGCTATAGACTGTTTGGTTATTGATCCTATCTAACAAGGTCATAGTAAGTCCTTTGTAGGTGACTGATTAAAGGTCAGGAGGCCACATGTAAACTCTACAAATAACCTCAAGTTTTGAATCATATGATTTAGAAGGTTAGGCCCTACCTCGGCTTTGTTTTACTGACCATTATCTATACCACATCTTTTTTATTCTCCCAAATGGCATATTAGCCTACTTGGTGGTTAACAGCAGATGGTCACTGAGTTTACATATAATAGTGGGGAAACATTGTGCTGTATACAATGATTTCACACATGGATTGTAAAGCTTTTGATTCTTTTAGAAAATAATCAGTTTATTGAATGAGGTCAACTCTGTGGAGAACAAATTGGATATGGTTTTATTTTTCTCTAACCTTCAAACATGCACTGTTTCATTCCTGCCCTATAAATACCCTGCAGATAAATCCCATAGCTTTTGGTCACTTTTCAGTAGTTAAGGCTTACTTTCAGGTATAAAAGACAATTGCAGTCAGTCTAAATCAAAAGCTTACATGAAATTCTCTAATCCAATTATACCTAATCTTGAACCTAATTTAAAGCTTCCCCTCACCTCCCCCATCCTCCAGCTCAGGCCTGGTCAGACACCCTCAGCGGACATGGGGGGTGTGACCTCTCCCTTAGTCTTCCTTTTACTCTCTATACATGGTGATTAACTCCATTCTAGTCTCTGCCCTTTATTCCTGCCAATGCCCTTTTGCTTACATCTCTCCAGTCCCATTGGCCTCCTTTTCATGCCAGAACATATTAAACATGTTCCTGCCAAGGGCCTTAGAATTCCTGTCCTCCTTGACTTTCTTCAGTCTCCTCTCACAATTTGGCTTTGCCGTACAGACGCTGGAAGTGCGGGTTCCATAGGCAGTGGTCTGATCTGTTTTCTTTGACTAAGTCTGCCATGCATGTTTCAGACACACTCTCTAGAATGGAGAGTGGAATTGTTCTTTTTCTCAGCTTTGGAACTTCAGCTAAAACATAGAGACAAAGCCATTCAACATATTGTTAAATAAGAACCTCCTCACAAACTAATGTGCCTTAACTGTCAAGGAGAACATCTAAATTTGAGGTAACCATTATAGTATGAGCAGCTCCATGAATTCAGGATGTCCAATTTTTAGGAAATAGAAAATTAATTATTTATATAGCTCAAAAGCAATATAAAATTGGTTATACAGTTACTGTGGTGGCAGTCTGTTAGTTCTGGTGTCTATCACTCACTCTTCCCTCTTGGACTAGCATCCTTTGGTCACAGTGAAGGTTCATGGATGGGTATAAGACCAAATTTGGTCCCTTTAGAGCAAATTACCTGGACACTGGCTGTACAGGAACCTGGAAGGCATATGCCTTGCCAAGGGCCATCACATGGAGAGACCTTGCCTCAGAGTGAAGGCAATAAAAAGCAAGTGGGTGTGAGAGGTGGCGAGGCGAAGATGTGGTGTACTGTCTCTGGATCCAGCCATACCTGAAGTCAGTGTCTGGACTTTTTATATGAATTTATTTTCCGTTTTTTGTTACACCAGGTAATTTTATTTTCCATCACTTACAGCCTTACTGTCCCACTTACTGTCACGGCATTTCTGACTTAAACTCTTGCCTATGCATTGTCTTCAAAGCTGTTACATTCCTGGCATATTTCCTCAAGATGGACTTTTTCCAGGGAGTGATGATAAAAAGGACTCATGAGTGAATATGAGTTATATGACTAACTCCAGAGATACTAAAATTCTTTAAGGAACCTAAAATCCTTTAACATTCAAAAGAATATATTCTCCCTGGTGCCTAAGACATATCCTTCTAATAAAGATGTTTACTTCTAATAAAGTAATATATAGAACAAAGTGGTTTACATCTTTGAGAATTCTTAGCAGTGCTACTGTTGAGAGAATGAATTTTCTGGAAGAAATCAGGAATTACCCCTAATACTATGTTTTACAACCCCCCAAAGTTCTAACTTTAAATTTTTGTTTTTATTCTCAAACGAAAATGTTTATGGAAAGAAATAACAAAATTTGAGAGGAAATTTGAAATCAAATTCATTATCAGCAAAAGGGAAGAAGCCTGGGCTTGAGGTATTATTAAATACTGCACAAGGTCTGGTTTGCGTTTCTCCTTCTAACAGGGATATGGAGAGACTAGAGAGGTTCCTAAGAAACACAGAAAGAGGTTAGTGGGTAGAAGGTGGGATAGGTAAGGAAAGACCTGGTGTTTACTGGAAAAGGAAAAACTGACCTTAGATTCTTGTGTTTGCTTGTTTATTCATTCATTCATTAAACAAATGTTTATTACAGTGCTTACTATATACCAGGCATGGGGGTTGGGGGGAGACAGATCTTGAAATAAATGGCCATAATCACTGTAATAATGTAAGAGAAACAGGTTCCAAAGCTATGGGAATCTGGAAGAAGAGCAGGTGAGCCCGTAAGGGCTGCAATCAGGGAAACTTCCAGAGGGTGGGGGGCTTGACCTGAGACTAAAGGATGGTTATGAATTTTCCTGGTGGGTAGAGAAGGGCATTTTAGAAAACATGTGCAAAATAAAACTGTGTGTCTCAGGATTTGCAAGTAGATTATGAGGGAAAGGGAGTAAGACAGGAACAGATTGGACAACAAAAGAAATGAAGGTGGGCAGGGAAGCAGATGTCTTGTTATTCTTTAGAATTTGGAATTGTCTTATAGGCAGTGTAAATGGCTGAAGGATATCAATCTAGGAAGGAACATTATCATATTTGTATTTTTTAAAACATTTGTAGTGGATTTTCACAAGAGATAGCTCCTAAGTTCCACATATCCACAAAGGAGAGAATATGAGGGGAAAAGCTGAAATGCAAGGATTGAATCATTGCAAGAGAGAGTTTGATAAAACAAAGAACTTGACCTAGTGGGTGGTCAGAGTTTGTGAAGACGTCTTATAAAAGATGGTCATCTTTCACACTTTAAATAATGTTTTTTGGTTGAGGCAATAGGTTAGACATGCTCAGATTTCCGAAAGTGTGTTCTTTAAAGAGTTGTTAATAGATGTTTAATAAACAGAAAACAAAGTTTCAGAGCTTGCCAAGAGTTTAGCTTCAACACAACTGAATAGGCTTGTCTATTTTCTGCAGGGTTTTCACAACCTTTAATATGCTAATATGCCCTGTAAATCTCTGAGTGGGACATTGGATTTAGGAGTTCCAAACTTAAATTGATCACAGGATCCCATATATGGAGTGTTCGTGTTCTTCTTTGTTCTATAGAGCATGCTTGGGGAAGTACTGAACCAGAGACATTTGATTATGTTAATAACCTCAAAAATTTTCCCTCGGTTTCTGAGATCCTAAAAAATATTTTACAAGACTTAGAATTATTTTCCCATAGTGTTTCTCCATTTCAAGTAGGTGACCTTCCAGTACTTAAGTGAGTGTGCCAATATTTAATAATAACTAGACAATGACTACTTTTGGAATTCTTAATTTAAGGATGGATAAACCAGATAAAATGTGAGCATATATGTTGGCCTGAAACTCAAATCAAACTGGAATCCTATGGGCCAATTTAGTAGGCAGTTTGGGAAACCAAAGTCCTATTCATTTCAAAGAATTAAAAGAAAATAGGTCATAGATAGCTGCTGCTTCTCCTCCCCCTTACCCCCGCGCAAAGATATTTCCTTAGAATTTTAATGTGTAGTTCAAAGAAAGAGAGATGGAATTTGGGAGTCATCTGAAGAACATCACCATTGGGAATGTGACATTAGGTTACCAAGCATAAGATCTGGGATGTTTAAGCAAACCTCCCAAGGATAGGTTTTCTAGTGATTTAATTTAATCCTGGGATGGCAAATAGATTTCAATTTATATGTCAATTCCAAGTAGTTGACCATGTTGCTTGGAGTATTAGGTTGAGAAAAGTTGAGACTGAGTCTCAATGAAGTGGAACAGTGCAACGATTGATGAGCAATATCTGCCTTGTGTGGGGGAAGAGAGAGTGACACGCCTCATCCTTATAGTTGCCGTCTCTTTTTTAAGTCATACTTGGAGGTATATTAGTTCTTTAAGAGTACTGGTGAGCTGGAATGGGTCATAAACAACTACTTAAGAAATACAGGTTATTAAAAATTGATTCAGAAGATTCTGTCAAATTGCTCAGTGTGCATGTGTGTAAATATATACACACACACACATACACACACACACACATATATATATATATTAAAACCCTATAGGTCTGGAAGAAGCTGATGTATAAGGGAACCATATTACATTGATTTAGGTTAGAAATGTGAACTTTGCAGAAGTGTGATACAACACTGGACCCCAAGAGAAAGGGGTCCTTGGCAAAGAAGTCTACAAATCTCTTTTACCACATTAAATATAAGTCTTACATTTCCCTAAGATAAATTTGTAAGTCTTCATGGAGTATCTATATGAGAATTTCTACTGGAGAGTATATAGTTGATGCTTTCTGTATGTCCACTGAGTTCACGTTCACTATTATCTGTGTTACTAAGTGGAACTATAAATCCTTAATGAAATGTTCAATATAAAGTGTACAGAATTTTCTTCCCTTTAGCAAATGGGGCCTCTGTTGCCACAGGGATCGCAAAGTCCCTGCACTGGTGACACTGTCAAAGGCAGGGATACTTCACTGGGTCTGAAGGAGGAAAACAGTGATGTGTCCTGGTTGATCACACAGCATCCAGACAGATCCCAGCCTGTGTCTCCCAGCGGGCTCATCCTCAGGGTGGATCAGCTGCCGCCCAAGGAGGGTGACGTACCTGGTGAGTCAGGAACAGTTACCACTTCACACCCAGCTTCCTGCCCGAATCTAAGCCAATTCTGTTTCTTAGCCAAACAGCATAAAAATCAACTTGAGGAAAATTGAAATTTCTGCCCTTCTGAGACAGTCTATTTCCAGTAGCGTCTAGTCTGTGGCTAAAATTCTGGATTTGAAATTAGGAGAGCTCAGAACCTTTGACAATTCAACTGCCCTGGGCCTCAGTGTTCTTACATTTTTAACTGGGAAGAAAGGGAGGCTGGAAGTGGAGACAGTGAAGAAAGGGATTTCATGGTTAATGAGGTCTAAGCATTTTACCTAGAGTCCCCTGGTTTCCATAGACCACGTGCCGTGGGCTCACCAGCACAGCGATGAGATGCTGATCCTATTCAGTGACACAGAAGGAGCCCCCTCCCAGCTCCTGCAAGAGGTCTCCAAGGTTTGTCACACAAGTGATCTGCAGTTTCTGTGGTCTCTCTGGCTCCTGGAGGTTTCAGACATTTCCAGTCTCCTGTGGCTCTTGAGGTGAACACCATCATGCAAGGTGGCCCCTCTCTCCTCAACTGCACTGTAGGGCCACTTTAGCTGTTTTCCAGAGACGTCTGGGTAATGTGGCTCCATGTTAGTATTTACCAGCACTATTGTGGATGTCTCTTCCCTAGGAATGGACTAAAGGTCCTGAGGATCAGGCTGGGAGTAACCCAACTACCTTCAAAATCACCTCTTCCTTTAGAAGGCCTGTGCTTGCCATTATTGCATGTGTATAAGCCAGCAGAAAACTTCTTTCCTTGGGCTAGGTTCCTGAGACCAGGAGTCTAAAGAGTTTTTGCTCTCAGAAACTTTAAAGACTTTTTAAAAAGTCTATCTCTTTGCATACTTTCAATCAACATCTGAACACACTGTACAAAGAATCTATGTATATCATCTTCATGCTCTAAGTTCCTTTTCCTCAAAGGTTTATCATTGTAGCTTTGTCTCATTTGGGTCATTGTTCATAAAGTGAAGAGCAAAATACCCGGCCAAATTAGACTGACTATTTTTTTTTTTCGTCAGGAGATGGCTGACTTCATATTCATTTTTTTATTGCAAATAAACATGGTTAAATGCATGTCTATGCAACCTCACTTTTGAATCTGGAAGACGGAAAGAATGAGATTGAGTTGAGAGAGAAGGCATGAAGCCTCCTGGTGGTTTCCATTGTTTCGCTCAGTCCTTCTTGGAAATCTTAGGAAATCTACATTCCTGCAGTCTTTCTGTTTGGTGGCCTGGAGGTGTTTACCCCTGGAGCAAGTACACAAAGGTTAGGGCCCAGTGGGGCTTTGCTTTCCATTTCTTTTCTGTAGTGGTTGCAAGGCCTTTGGTTGGGAAGGGGGATGTGAGAAAGGAACCAGAGGCCACAGCAGTGTCTATTCAGTTAAGCAGCATAATGAGAGGGTGTGTGGGAGTGTGTCCATAACTGTGAAGTTTTCACCTCTATACCCCAGCGTTTTGGGTACCCTGGTCTAAAGCCCACTGCCTTAGACTCCCTTATTCACTTGGGATATGCCCAGGTATGTCTGATTGCTATTCTTAATTTAGGCCTGCAAGTTTGTTGAGTACTTAACGGACCAGGCAATTTACCTGCATAACCTTCTTCCTGAAGAGCTTGGGGCAGATAATTCACTGTATCATCTAAAGTCAGGCAGCAGAGGACTCAAGGACTGGACTGAGATTCTCTTAGTGCCTGAATCAGCTTTTCTTTCCTACCACGAAGGCATTCTTAGTTGCACAAGGCATGGGCAGCTGAGCATGTGAATTAAGGGGAGAATTTAGAAGGCATGCTTAGCCTTTGTAGACCATTTCTTTTTGAAGTCCTCATGCCTCTCTAGCCCCAGGTAATATCTGATCACCCAGGCCTGCCTTGGTCAAGAATCCTGTTAGGTCAGTTTGGTCAGAATCCCCTCTTACCCTTTCATCCTTTCCTCTTAGTACTTTGTCTACCAAGCCCCCCACTTTGCTCCTTGGCTATGTATTCCCACTTTTCCCTGTATTTGGAGCCTGGTCTCTCTCCTGTACTACAAAACCTTATGTAATAGCTCCCTGAATAAAATCTTCCTTACTGTTTTTAACAAGTGTCATGAATAATTTTTTTTTTCTTTAACACTCCAGTAGGGCTTTAGATAACCTGGCGAAGCACTTTGATTTACTTAGAGAGATTTGCATAATATATTAATTAGACATGATAACTATTAAAAAATTCACAGAACAATATTCTAGTGGTATTGTTTTAATTTATTAAGTAGTGAAATAAAAGATTCAACAGCTCTTAAATAGTTTTATTGAAAAAAATTACTTTATTATCTCCAAATTACTGTTTTGAAAATCATCTCCCTTTAAAAATAGCTGACCAAGAGTCCAGAAGTTTTCATTTTACAGGACCTTCCTACCCTTTGCTTTGCTTTTCTCTTACATTAGTCATTTTATTTGTTTATCCTGAGCAGTCAGAAATCAGCTTTCGCTTTGAAATTAAAGACACTCATTTTTTGTCTTTAAGTTTTTAAAAATATGTTGTCTTAGGCCAACTTGACAGTTTCTAGTTTTTTATTAATTAAAAATTCCTAGTTTTACTGCCTCTATCCACTTGGGTTAAAAAGTGTCAATAAAAAATTCATTAAAATCACCCTGAAATAAAGAGTTTTATTTGAGCCAAACTAAGAACTTAAGCCCAGAAAGACTAACTCCCACAGATAGGAGAAATGTTTCAAGAAGTCCAAATCATACCAAGGTTTATATATTCTCAAGGAGAAAGGCCAAAAAGACAGAACTTCAAAGGGTACATCCCATTTACATAAAATACAAGATGCTAAAATAAGGGGAGGGGGTTGGATGGTATACATCTTGGCACCAAAGGGTATTAAGGAGAAGGGTAAACATGCTTGCTTATGTCTTATGTCCTTGAGAAGAAATACAGAGGACAAAGGGGAACAGAGGTGGTGGTACCTACTTTGTTTAGATTTTAAGGTCGGCTTTAATTAGCAGATGGTATTCTAGGCTTAGAAAGTTGAAGTTTTCAAGGGTGACCAATCTGAGACTCCTGGTGTTAATGAAACTTTCAATATTTAGGCCTTCAACATCCTTTTTGGTGGTCCCTAGTGTGGTGGTCAGCTTATTTTTCTTTCACAAAAGGAATAGTATCTAATTTACTCTACTCTAATGTCCCACATTTCTTTTCAACTATTTATTTTTTAACTGATATTATTCACATAGGCTTAACATTTTTAAAGCATACAATTTAGTGGTTTTAGTGTTGTCATTCCCATTCCTCCAACACCAGCTGCAATGGTGTATTCTTTCCCTACGTATATGTATAATAGTAACAATATCATACACAGCAGTAATAGTAGTTTAAGTCAGTTTGGGTTCTCAGACCCAAATCCAGTGTGTGTATGTGGCAGGGGATCTTCCCAGATGTACTAACACCAAGCAGTTCTTGAACAGCAGCAGGGTGCTGGAGAACTCAATTCTGATGCTGTCTGCGGGGAGACAGCACCAGATTCCCAGGTTAAGGGCTCCGTCCTACAGGACTGCCCTCCACCCCTGACTCCAGATGCTTGTTGCGAACCCCAGGCAGTTCCCTGTGCTTCGGACCTACCGGCTACAGATTGGAGGTTCCCACGACCTTTCCTTACACCCAACCCCAGCCTTAGGTCCTAGTAATTTGCTAGAGTGGCTCACAGAACTCAGGAAAACACTTATATTTACCAGTTTAATAAAGGATATACCACAAAGGATACAAGTTAACAGCCAGAAGAAGAGAGACACAGGGCAAAGTGCCAAATAAAGGAGCTTCTATCCTCGTGGAGCTTGGGGCCTGGCTCGGTGGCACGTGGAGGCGTTCTGGTTCCCCAAGCATAGAGGCTCTCCCAGACTGGGAAGCAGGACACAACCCAGCAGAGCAGAGAGCAAGAAGCTCTTCTCAGGGGTTTTGTGAAGCTTCATTGCCTAGTCATGATCGACTAAATTATTGTCTATTGGCTAATTCAGCCTCCAGCCCCTTCCCTTGGGTGGGGGTCCAAAAGTCTCTCATTAACATGACAGGACATCCATTCCACCCTCAAGACTCTGCAGTGTTTTCAGGAACTGTGGATGAAGACCAAATATACCTGGGAAATACGGATTTGGTCATGTAAATGACCAAATATGTATTTCTTATGACTCATTGTATCTCAAGTATACTAACTTTAAAGACAGCATCTCGGGTCACCTATGAAAGCGTAGATTTCTACAATGCAGTTCTTCCAGTTTATATATGAATGGACTTTTCTGTTATTGAAGCTCAGAGCACAGCACAGGGCCTGGCAATTTATTTGTCCTCAATAAGCATTTATTGAGTGAATGAAAGAATGGAAATGTCTGTCTTTGGTTGCTGAGTTGCTCAGGACAAGCTTAACAGTGAAGAGCTTTGAATAGTTTCAGCATCCCTGGAACCTAAAGACTCATCATCTTGTCCCCTTTTTGCGAACCACTTTGGCCACCAGAGCACAGACTAGCACGATAGCCGTCACAGACCAGAATCTGGTTGTTGAAGAAATGACAGATGTCACTCATGTTTCTTGTCGTATTTCTATTACACATCTCCTTGTAGGTTTTTAAAAATCCCTTTGCCATGATAGAGATCTCTGGTCATGGAACTTGGGCCTACAAACACACCAAAGAGCTGTCAGTGTGGGATCCGCCCAGGCACTTTGAGAATGTGCCTGTGTGTACACTGTTACCTGCTCCTTCCTTTCCCTAACAGGAGCCCTCTGGAATCAGTCCAGGGACAGGGGGTCTTCAGTGTCTGCTGGTAGATCAAGGTCAAGGATTCAAACAGCATGTGGAACTTCAGGGCAGTTGGAGCCCAGCTACCCTGGAAGACAGAAATATGTATCTTGAAATAGTTTTGATATGCTGGATTTATTTTTATCTCATTGTCCATCAGCTTCTTTTTCAAGCCAAAGTACTTGTCGCTTCAATATATGGAAAATGTATGTGGTTTAAAAAAATTTTCCTGAAGGAAAGCTTTCAACACAGACCCCTTCAGTTTTTCTTTTCATGTCAAGTTCAACACTGTAAACCAGTTCTACTGAGGTGAAAATGCCAACAGAATTTTCCTCCCAGTTCTTTATC
The DNA here is from genome assembly GCF_040802235.1 of Manis javanica. Taxonomy (NCBI): domain Eukaryota; kingdom Metazoa; phylum Chordata; class Mammalia; order Pholidota; family Manidae; genus Manis; species Manis javanica. The sequence goes on from NC_133166.1 coordinate 92,926,486, forward strand.
CCCAAAGAAAGTCCTTTTAGGATAACCCAGCTGGGTGTTAGCTCTTAGCTCCCTCCCAGGGGTATGTGTTCTGTGAGATGCTACAGCCCCTGTTGGACCACAGCAGACAATGGGGTCATCATGAATCTAGCCGCGAGGTACACATCCTGACCCTGCGGAAGGAGGGCCTCTGTAGGACATCATTGTGCTTACAATTAATTCAAATATTCATGATTAATTTACATAAATTTGCATTTATACTAATCAAGCAAAGAATACCCCATGAAATACTTATTTTAGGGCCTCTTCTTACTTCTTGTCTGGATTGTTGTCATTGCATCCCTACTGGTGTATCTGGCTCTGTTCTCAAGGGACTTGAACCCTGATTAGGATTGACAGATAAAATAGAAATGCCCTAATAAATGTGAATTCCAGGTGAATACATTTTTTTAGTATAATTTTATTTTATCCCCAAATATTTAATATACTTTGCCCCCAAATAATGTGGGACAACTATAACACATTGATGGAATGACTTGTCATGAAGTCTTTTAAAAATTCTTTTCATCTATTGGTGCTGACACTTTCCAATCTTTGTGTCCAGCCTCATCAAGTGCTCTAAACTGAGTATCTCCATTGTGTTGTCTTGTGGGCAACATGTTGAAATCTAGACTCATTATCTCCCCTACCCATATTCTCAGTTTCAGGGACATGGCCACCTTCCATTGAGTTCCTGAATTGCCTTGGAGCATCTTTTTGCCCCCACATCCATTAGGTGGGTCTCTGAGACTTCTCACAGGCCTTTTTGTTTCTCTTCCTATTGCAGTCTCAGCAGCCAATGATACCTTTCAAAAATTACAGCCCATTTCCTCCACTGCTCTCCCCTTTTTAATGTCCTTCTTTCTAATCAGGAGACTTTCAAACTTTGAACCATGACATGCACACGCACACACACACACACGCGCACACACACACACACACATATGTATATAAAGAATTAACAATTTCCTGCAACTGTACTTACCCTTATCATCTGTGGGGCATTCTGATGTTTCCTATTTCATGAGAAAAAAACCAGCTAGCTGGTGACCCCTTTAATTGATGAGTCATGACCTGTGGTTTAAAAAACATGGCTTTTGCCATTTTACAAATAAGAATCAGGCAGTCTTTATGAAACCTTGGACAGATCATGTCACTTCCTTCCTTAAACCCTTTGAACAATTTTCTAGTCATTCGCCTTAAGATAAAAGATGAGATGCTTATTGTGGAGCAAGAAAAACCTCCATCTTGCTCTGTTCTCCCTCAGACAGTACTCTTGTCTGGAGAGAGCACCTCCCTTTCCCTAGAGCTACCTCCTCATGTCAACAAGTTCTTCAGGCCTAACACCCATTTCTTCAGTGAGGGTTTCACTGACCTCTTAGCCTAGGTGAATCCCTTTCCTGGATGGTCTTCCATCCTTAGTACTTTTATAGTAGAAAGAAACTTTTAAAATATTGGTCAGTCCCTCAACTGCTCAAAATCCTTCAGAGGCTCTCCGTTTCAATCAGACAAAAATCCAAATACCTTACAATGGTCTGTGTCATTCTATGTGATTCCCTTTCCCCATTTGTTGACTTCATCTCCTACTACCCTTTCTCCTTATTTACCCGCTCCAGCCCACTGGCTTCCTTGTGATTGTTCCAGGTTGGCCAGGTAACCTCAGGACCTTGGCACTTGCTATTCCCTCTGCCCGTAACACCTCCCACCCCAGTATTAACATGGCCCTCTCTCATTGCTACCAGTTTTTTCAAATGATACCTTGTCAATGAGGTTTTCTCTGCTCTCCTTATGAGAAATTGTATACCTTATGCTGGCATTCCCTACTTTATACTCTGCTTTATATTAATTTCTTTTGCTTATTTGTTTTTCTTATTATTTCTCTCCATTAGGATGTAAGCTTTATGATGATAGGGGTGTTGTCACTGCTAAATTCCCAGCACCTAGAATAGTGCTTAGTTTGTAGTAAGTGCTCAATAAATGTATTTGTTGAATAAAATAATGAGTCAATAGATAAATCTTGTAAATCCACTTCCAAAACATTGTTTTCTTACAGGAAAAGATGCCTGTTCTGTACATCAATGTACCCACATTATTGCCTGGCATATAGTAGTGTCTCAAAAAAATTTTTTTTGAATTAAATTCGTTTAAATTGGGGGTGGTAACAATGGAGAGGGAATAGTATGTGTCACTTTAAGAATACTTCTGTTTGTATTCATGTTTGTATCCCTGATGTTACTGCAAAGTACACAATCCTTAAAAGAGGAAACTATTAGTACAATGTATTCACTTGTTTATTGGAACAAATGTTAGGTTTAAGCTGTTTGCAAACACCAAGAAATTGGAGGGGGTGTATCACACGGGAGCATGGTGGAAAGGGATTTTGCTGGTTCAGAGTAGCGGTACCTGCACAGTCCCACCTTTGGGGGAGTTGCCATCAAGTGGAATTCAGGTCCCTAGATCCTTAGTGAACATATTTAGGACCACCTGGCTTCAGGATTCAGATCCTCTTCCCACCAGGTTTTAGAAGGTAGAATGTGCTGACTCATTCATTATTCCTTGGTTAGATACTCAGCAAAGCTCTGGGGCAGTGTCCCATAATCACCCACATCAATTACTTTTGCAGAGAAAAGTATGACTAGTCACAACGGGTAAGATAAAGACAACAAATAGCCCATATCAGTTCCATTCAGGTTTTTCCTCAAAAATTTTTTGATGTTTTGATGCAAAAAGCATGGGAAAACTTTTCAGAGCTTTTGATTTGTTTTCCTAGCTTGGGGGTATTATTTTGCCAATTGGTAACACTCCTGCTGCATCATCAAGGGGGCTGCTGGTTTCCAGAAAGTTCCTGTTCCCGTGTCAGTTCTAATCCCAGGGGTAGAACAAATGATACATGAGTCTGATTGGCTGGCAACTCAGGGTCATCCAATAAAACAGTTATTTAAGCTTGAATGATTTCATCTATAATAATTCAAGCAAACAGGTGCAGAAAGAAAATGTCCTTTTCTATTCAATATCCCAGAACCATGACTAGAGGAACATGGTCACATCACTAATTATGCAGAAACCAAGGTTTTGATTTGATCACTTGTAGAGGTTGAAATCCTCAAGCCGGAAGTTCTCAAAGTTTAGTGTTTAGACTCTATAGCAGGGATTGCCAACTTTTTCCATAAAGGGGCAGAGAGTAAAAGTTCGGCTTTGTGGATCGCATCCTCCTCCACTCCACAGCTCCATTCCCTGCCCAGAGAAGACTGCCTGACCCAGGAACTGTCAGAGCGTTTGGCTGAAACCATCAAAGGAAAATCCTGTTGGCATTTGGATCTATAAAGTGTTTTCTAGAAGTTGCCCTTGATCACAACCACTTTTCTCACTACAATAGATGATAACGGAACCATTTCTTGCTGGTGAAAAAACAGCTTCTCAATGAAAAGGCATTCAAGAGGCTCACCTCCAGAAAGAGATGGTTCCAAAGAAGACCACCACCAGCAAGGGACTGCATGATGTCCAGACCTCGTGGGCTCTAAATGTCCTCTTCTAGGACACTGCTTAGGTCTCCTTTATTGGATCCATGGCATCTAACTAAACAAAATTCTAATTTTTCACTTACTAAAAGTTAACTGCCAACCTGGGATATTTGTGTTAAAAGGTGCTTTTTGATGCCTAAGCACTTTATACTCTTTCTTCCAGATAGCCTGCATCACAATCCTGTGAAGTAAGTACTTTTAGGAAACAAGACTTAGATCAAATGACTTTGCAAGATCACTCCGTTAGGGTCAGAGCTGAGCTTCTAACCCAGGTGTGGTGGGATCAGCCCTATATTCTTGCATATTATGGAATACGGCCTTATTCATTTAAGTAGTTCTTAATTGAGAAGATGAAAGGCTTATTGGTTGTGCTTTGAAGGTTTGTGTAGGTGATTCCACCATGAGAAGTATTTTTTAAATGTTTTTGCATATAGTGTAATAATTGACGCCATCCTTTTTTGTCTGAGGAATGATGACATGAACCTTCTCTTTATTAGCGATTTTGGCTCTTTTCTTTTTAGCATAATCTCTTAGCCAGTTGTTGATATTTTCCAATATGGTTTTAAAACAATGAACTTGCATTTTGTCACAAAGATATTATTTTCAAAGGCAAGTTAAACCCCTTATGATATTTTTCCATTCTAAGTCATTACAATGGTTTTAATAAGGTTTGAACCTTCCCTAATATGCGGGAGAAACAATGAAGAAATAGAAAACAATTAAGTTGTTAATTGAGAAGCTATGGTAAGACTAATAATCTTTTCTTGATTCATTTAAGATTAGTCTTAACATTTCTTGTTCCCCAGGTTTCCTGTATCTGAAGTAGAGAAGCGACATTAGGACGGATTATTTAAAGCTTATTATAGTCTTTAGGAGTCTATATGTTATCATTAGCATATGGGCTAAAAACTGTTTTTCTCTTTATAGTGTGGAGTCTGACTGAACCTAGAAGAGCAATAAACATCCCTTTAGAGACTTCCTCCTAAGAGAGGAGGGAAGAGGCTGTATTGTAAAGGTAATGCAGTAATAAATACCTGTTGGAGAAAGTGATGAAGGATAAAGGGCATCCATCTATGCTCTGGTTGCCTTTTGTGCCAAATACAGGGAATTCCAGGCATCAAAACCAATAGACTTGGTTATTTTCTGACCAGGTCTCTTTTGGCAGAGGCAAATATTTTAAGTTTTGCTACTAATTTCTAATTCTTAATTTATCAAGTCTGGGAGCTATGTCCTGACTCCTTGCTGTAAAGGATAGGAAGAATTCTCCTAGAACCTTCTTTCTAACTTGCTGTCTTTTACGTCCTGATAGTTGTTCCCTCTAGTATTATATTCAGTTCTAGTGGTTGCTTGTAATGACTGGACAGTTTGATGGCCTCTCTTTTCTGATTGATGTTTAGATGTACCTGTTGACTCCTTGCAATGAAAGTTGAGGAAATTAGTACAGGCAGTCATTGTTTACTTTTTTCCTCCCCATTTTCCTCAGTTATGGTTTTATTTTTATGTTGCTGTGGTTTAGAACATTCACATAACAGGCTTCTTTGTCTTCTAGTACCTCTGTCAGCTCCTGGTCACCCTCAGGATAAAGTTCAAGTTCTCTACTGTAGTGAATGAATGAAATCCTTAATCACCGGGCCCCATCCCGCCTCCCTGGTCTGAGCTGCAGTACAGACATCCTCACCATCCTCAGATATACCATAGCCTTGGATGTCTCTGGGACTTGGCACATTTTGTTAACTCTAAGTCGGGAATTCCAGCTCCTTTTCTTTCTGGCCGATTCCTACTTACACTGCAAGACCCAGCTCTCATGTATCCTTTTACTGAAGCCTTCCTATCTCCTATTTTCTGGGGTGGTCAATCCCACGGTACCTTCCTACCTGTATTACAGCACTTTTACATTGAACTACAATTGGGGCTTATACACCTGCTTCCTCCCTTGGCTGTGAACAGTAGACGTGTGCATCTTATATCAGTATCTGTAGAATGTGGTGTCGTTTCATCATGCAGAATGAGTGAATGAACAAATAAGTAAAAAGCAGTGCATTTTGGGTTTTCTTTTTTTCTAAACCAATTTTATTCAGCAAAGTTTTCAGGGGTCCTTACCTACTCTGGTTTGCATTTTTCTTTACTTGGAAACCTTATCTGCCTTGTTAGCATAAGAATGATTGACGGAGAAAAGTCATTTCTGGCTCTGTTTCTGGTAAATACTCATCTTTTCTGCACTGAGCTCAAAAATGAAGAAAGAGACACTCATACACCAGAGCATGACTTTTTATCAAAATATACCACTTTAGAAATTGAAATGATCGAACAAAGGGACAGTAAAATTACTCTGAAAGGATGTTTATTATCAAGTACTCTAAACAAAAATAATTTGTCTTTTATTCTTACTTTTTTTTACTAAGGCAATCTTTTATTTAAAAAAAGCCCCAAATCCACTAAATATACATTTGAGAAGGAAATAAATCCCAGAAGTGGCATTTATTTAAAGCAGTTCCTTAGGAAATTCTGTGAATGCACACTCTGTTTTGAGTACACCCAGCATGTGGTCACAGGTTCAGTGGAACTGGCACAATTCCAGTTCTCTGTTGACTAAAAATCAGCCCGCATGTTGCTCCTCATACACTCGTTAAGATTTCTGTTACACTCTAAACTCCTACTGATGTAAAACTGCCTAAAGCCAATGGGGAATAGGTGCTAATGAATCAAGCCCCCATATATAATTTTTGTTCTGAGACAGTATAATTCTTTGAAAAGGTATTAGGGAATACAGGACTCATGTTAGAAAAGGAAGAATAGTGGTGTGGTGAAGACCTGGAAGCTCACTGCTTGAGGCTCGAGTCCCAGTTGCTTTCATGTGCATGACCTTGACCAAGTAACAGAACTTCTCTAAGCCTCTTTCCTCATCTGCCAAGTGGGACAAACTACTGTGACTTAATACATGTAGTGAGCATAGAACAGTTCCCAGTACCTCATAAATAAATACCTAGCAATTATTAATTTTGTTGTAAAGAATATAGAGAGGAAAAAGCAAATGGTCATTTCTCTCTGGTGGTCACTATCAACCACTTGGAGTATAGCCTCCCAGAGCATTAAATACGTAGCTTTAACCAAGACAGCAGTATTGTAATAGGAATGTTACTGCTATGTTAGCAAAGGCTTGGTTCAACAAAACCGAAGTGTACACTTTACAAATAGTTTTTCTAAGGAGATTTACTTCAGAAGACTGGTTTCTGTATTCCTTCATGGCTTTTCAGTAATGAGGACGATACTGGAAGAACATACAAGGTGATTTAGTTACTGACAAATTCATGGATTAAATGTATTCAGAATTAACACACTATCATTATGAATTCGATATTTACGACAAATATTCTGGGCAAACAGCCAAAGTATGGGCTGGGTCTCTCTTTAACTTCTGATGTCTGTATATTATATTTTAAAATTTGGCCTTCTGTGTATTCTATTTCTGGTCATTGAGAGGAAAGCTGTTGCTTAGCAACCAGTTGTTCCTGCTTGGCTGATGTGTGACATGGAAAGCTGTGCAAATCAGAGGCAAATAATTCTATCCATTAGGAGTGCTGACTTACTGGTTCTAACAACTAAGTTGCCACCCAGTTTAGTTTATGGTTCCTTGTGTGGAAAAGATGAAATAAATGTGAGACAGAAGGCTGATCATGGTATTTACTAAATATTTTTAAAGAACACAAATTGATTCACAGGATATAAATATGTATATAAAAATAGGAATAATTTAGGGATATAAAAAATTACCTAACTTTTGAAGTATGTGTTTAAAGTTTCAGATGTAAATAGAAAATATTTACATCTTAAAAAGGGAGAAAGCTAAAATACATATACTGAATCCTCATGTTGTAGCCAACATCAACAAGAAAATGTCAGTGCCCTATAAAACTTGTAAACATGACTTTACGTGTATCTTCTTCCTTCTTTTATTTTTAGATTTTTAACAAAGATTATTCTCTAGGAAAAGAGAAGTTAGGAAATACAGTGATAAGAGATTATGTGATGGTGAAAGTGCCTTGGCACCTGCTGACAAACATTGACCAAGTGAAGCTAAAGAATATTTGTTGGAGCAAATGATTTGGGGGTGCCGATTGTGTGCTGAGAATTGATACGATATTGGAGAAACAAGACTTGGAAATGGGCTGGAACTTAAACCTCTCTGAAAACTTCTTGTGGTGAGCCATTGCTGTCTGCTGTGTCTCTCTCAAGTTCCCAAAGCCAAGGGTAGAGCTCCTGCCTGGCTGATTCCCCATATTCCTGTTCCTTGGCTGGGGTAAGTGGGGGGCCAGGAAGGCTCTGGTCTTTTCAACTTCCATGAGGGCATACATCTGGATTTATAGGACTGAACTCTGCTGAGGAAATTTTTTTCCCTAAAAAGGAAACATGAGTGCTGTTAGAAAGAAAGAATAGATGCTGAAGATGCATTAATGGATATAATATATATATATATATATATATATTTATGGTTATACATATTGTGGATATATATTGTGTAAGACTTATTTAAAGGGTCAATTTTTCAATGACTTAATTGCTTCTTTTTCTTCATGTTCTTTACCTTTAAAGTGGAGAAAAAAACCAACTTTGTATATTTACTATGTACGGTAAAATTATTGTTTAGTTGGTGGTATCTAGGTCATTTTAGAAAGGTAACATGCAAGTATAGTTCCAAATCAGTAGTGCTTGCATCTTTTCATATGCAATTTAGGTCAAGTTAATTTTTGTGTTTTGAAGGTGTATTTATAATAACCTTGAATATCAAGGACATTGAAGAAATCTATAGAATTACAAAGGTTAAATCAAGAATTAAATTACATCAAGAATACAATTAAACCAAGGTCACTGTGTCTGATTTTTATACAGTGTAGAAGCAAACCAAACTGGAAATAGACCAAATCATTCCTTTTACATAACTGGGTTTTTGATGCAAAGCAAAGGCTGATTAGATGGTGAAAAAGTGCACAAGTTTCTCTGGTAAATATTTTGGTTTGCACATATTTGTTAACACTATTCCTTGTCCCTTAAATCTAGAAAAGGCTGCTATAATTTGAATCTGCCACTTGGGCTACTTTGGTAGCAGCCAGTGAAAATAAATGGCCAAGCCTCCCAAATATTCTTTCTGTGTTAGGACACCAGGTCAGCTCCTGAAACAAAGGTCAGAGTAACAGTCTTCAACAAGATAGAAGTACACATTTCTTTTTCACAAAATAGTCAAGTTTAGGTAGGTTATGGCAGATCTGGCAGTTTCATGATGAAAGGTACTAGGTTTTTTCTATCTAGTTACTCTGCCATCCTCAACATGAAGCTTCCATCTTATGGTCTAATAAGGCTGCTCCTGTAACTGCCGCCACATCTTCATTCCAGCCAGTGGGAAGTAGAGAAGGACAGAGGGGAGGGCATACACCTCTTTCGCTTATGTATCATTGGCCAGAAACAAGTCACATGACCTAGCAGCAAGGGAAGAGGGAAGCTCTTAGTTGGGTGGCTGAATTCTATTGCTATAGAATGGTAAAATGGATATTTCCTGCTATGCCATCTCATAAACTTATTACTACTTTTTTGTTCTAAAACAGAAAATGTCTACTTACTAAAAAAAATAATATCAACCTGAATATCTATCTAAAGAAACAAACCCTGGGTCAAATGAGGTAGTATTATAAAATGAGTAACATTTTTACAGTGTGTATTGTCTACATATTAATTAAACCATTATTTTTCAAACTATCAAGGTAGTACACATTGCACGAAAGAAGTAATTAACCTATTGGCACCCCCTAGTTCTAATATCCTCAGAAAGTGAGTGATTAAGAGCATCTTTAGATGTAGCTATGCCACTATTAGACTTCTTATATCATCAGCACGTTGCTGAAGTCCTATACAAGTGTTTCAAATGACAGGGTCTCATATCAAAACCCTTGAAAATATACATTGCCTTTGACCCAGAAATTCTACTTTTAGATGCCTATTAATAAGGAGAATATTGAGGATTCAGAAAACGGTTCATCTATAAGAATATTTATTGCAAACTTCCTTGTTGTAGAGAAAAATTAAAAATAGCCTAAATGTCCCAAAAAAGGGCAGTGTGTACATAAATTGTTACATTTACACAATAGAATACCATATTAACTTTAAAAACTGCAGAAGCAGAAATCGAATTATTGACATGGAAAGTTGCTCACAACATATTTTTAAGTGAAACACACAGATTAGAAAACACTGTTATCCAAAGTTTATAAATTAAATCTATGAATAGTCTTGAGGAAGGCATACCAAAGATTATTTCTGGGTGTGGTATTTTAGATCATTGTTGTTTTATTCTTTTTCCTTATTTGTATTTCTGAAATTAGGAAAAAGAACACATTTCATTTGTATAATCACAGTTTTTTTTTCTTTTAACATGGAAAGAAATTAAAAGCTCTGGTTCATTTACCAGATTCAGAATGATGCCGGAAGACAGATTTTTCCACCCTGATCTCAAATAGAAAGCAGTTCCTTGCCCTGGAAGAAGTCCTTCTCAAGTCCTCTTCAGTCATCTCAGGAGCAGTCACATTTTATCCCACAGACAGGGCCAGATTTCAGAAGACCTTAAAGTCCAAGAGCAAGGGTTTTATTCTGTAAGTAATGGGAGACACTCAAGTTTTAAAGCCATCACAGAGGATAAGGACATATTTCCTCCCGCAGTATATCTCAAAATTTTCTACCTAGTAGATGTTTAGAAATCCACTGGTGAATGAATAAAGAAATGATCAGATGGGCGATACAACGAAGAGAAGAGACACTATCATGATACCCTAGAATGCGAAGATCTGTGGCAGTAAATTGACAGAGTATGGCCAAAGGTTGGAAGGACGAGAGGTGGTGTCAAAGGTAACCCTGGATTCGTGTTTAGGGGCCAGCAATGACTGACCAGGAGAAACTGGAAGTCAGAAGGATTCGTTTTTTAAATAATACTTTTTAGATGTTGGTTGTCCGTGGATAAGGAGACATCTGACATGTAGTTGGAAATAAGAGTTTGGCAATCCAGAAAGAGGACAGACATATTTATGGAGAATTAGACAGGCTGGTTCATCCTTGGGAAGAAGGATTCGGAGTGGTAAGCTGACCTGCATTTGGGGGTAGGGGCACAAAGGAAGCAAAGAGAGATCGGCCAGCGGGGACGACCCTTCTGCTGCTTCTCACCTGCCTGGATGGCTTTCCTCAGGTGATTCCACAGCATCTTGTACACTCTATTGCCAAACTCTTTCATAATGAACCTAAAATTAAGTTTTAATGGGGAAATTTCAAACATGTCAAACAAATTGAGAATAATATAATGAATGCAGTGTACCCATCACCCAGGATATTGGTCAGAGTTCAATAAGCAAGGCAGGACCATTAGGGTGTGTGTGTGTGTGTGTGTGTCTGAATGCAGGTTTCCCCAGCTATCTGAAAGTAGAATGTTCCTATGAAGCCTTTTGTAAATGATAATGACATAAAGCAAAGAAGTAATCACTATTAATTTACATGGGAGATTTTTTTGAGCAGTCCCACACCCCCAAAATAACTTCTCTCAGGCTTTTCTGATACCTTAGGCACATCTTGCTAACATGCACAAAATAAATTGAGATTAAGTGCAGATGCTCCCAGGTACAGTGTAAAGCTATGGCGGCTTGATGCTGAGATGCTGAGCATAGTGCCTGGGGAGTTTGGTGGGTTCATTCTTGCTGCTTAGAGTATGGTTTTAGTTTTTAAGCAAAACTAAAGTTGAATGCTATTTTTGCAAAAGGAAAAATCCTCCTCAATTTCTTTCACTCAGTGAAAACAGGTACTAATATAGAAGTGAAGTGGCATAACGTGAGGTTTTGAAAAGTTTTTGAGAAGTTTTTGTATGCTTGTATATAGGTAATTATGCAATTGGGGAACCTGGTTGAACAGTTAGAGCTGTTGTGCTTGTATCTGCTGTTGGCATTTGAAGTGCACAGGGCAGTCAACTGGAAAGGGGAGATGGATGTAAAGGGGAGTTCAAGAACAAGCTGGAATTGGACACTTGGAGGGCGTACTGATGCTCATCTTCCCCCTGACCTCAGTGGTGTGGGTGTCCTCCAGAAGTCAGAGCCCTTCATCACAGAACTGGGTGCACACACATCACTCTGGAGTTGGAGAAGCCAAAGGAAATTCCAGGAGCAGGTTGGTTGCAGGCCTGTCCACTGTCTCATGCCAACTGGTGAACCAGCAGGTACATGGCAATAGGTATGGCTATAAAAATGGCTGGAATTTTACTTCTACTCCCTAAATTCCACTCATGAATGTTTCTTGGTGCCCATCCCAACCAGAGGAAAGGGAATTGTGAGAAATGTAGTGCAGTTTAGCCAAGCTGACTCATTGCAAAGCCACCATACCAAATTGCAACAATATCCCCTGGCTTTGTTTCCTCTAGGCCTCCACACAATTTCTGTCCCTCATCCACTTTTTGGGAAGAAAATCATAGGCGCCTTTTCATTTTATCTTCTAACCATGTTGTGCTTTAGAAGTTAAGATTTTCTGTCTCTAGACCTTGAGCTTCTTAAGAAAAGGAGCCTTGTCTCATTTAACTTTCACCTCACATATACGGGTATCTGATAAATGCTTGTTGACTCAATGATGAATGATTTTTATGTGAATGAATAGAAGTCTAGAAAGAACAAGGCTGATGTTGTAAGGCAGTCCTTGTCCTGAGGAAATGAGTTTAAGAGTTGCCACCTCTGCGAAGTCATTTTTGAGTCCTTTCTCTCTTGTGCCTTTAGGTAGAAATACCCAGTTCTTCTTTGTGCCCCACTGGTGTTCCTGGTCTATACTCCTACCATAGTACCCATATATTTTATTTATAATTTGCTTACATGTCTTTCCTCTTCTTTCAAATCTAAGCTTCTTGAAAGAGAGAAACTGTCTCAGCTTTATCTTTTTAAATTACCCAATGTAAACATGATCATATTGGCCTCCCTCAACAAGATTGCCATGAAAACTTCTCCTTAAGGGAAATATTTGGACCCTTCTGTTTTTAGTTTTCAACTGTTTTGGGTTTATAACAATTAAGTATATGTAATTTTCCATTATACCTAATATCTTCAAGGATGGTGTATGGTCTAGTATACATCGGTTAGAAACTCTCCTCAGGACAATGGAGGTATCACTTTTCATACAAGTTATTAAAGGATTATGGCTCCCTCTACCCTTCATGTAAGTTATTAGTCAGGACTTTTGACTGAGTGACAGAATCTAACTTGAACCAGACTAGGCAAATGGCAACCTTATCGGCTCATATACTGAAGCTCCCAGGAAGGTAGGGACCACAGAGCCTAGGGATTTGATGGCACAAAGATTCACATCTCCCTTCTTCTCGTTCCATGTCTCTTTGTATGCTGACTTCATTCTCACAAGCTTGTTTTCCTCACAAAGCTGACATAGCCCCAGCTTTTCTTCTGAGAGGAAAGGGCTATTTCTCTAGATCTTAGTTAAAAAATCCTAGGGAAGGGGCTCAAGTATATGGGAAAGTTGGGGGGGAGTATGGGTTATGTGTGGCGGTACTGTGATTGGCAGCCATCATGAAACCACATAGTTGGGGTGAGGCAGGAGCCGCTGCCCCAGGTAAGCATCAAAGCAAACGGACGACTGTTGCACCTTTGTGCCTGTTAACTGCAAGGAAAAGAGAGCAGAGATCAAGTGCTAAACACACACGATTCTGTTGCTAATTTTACATTTCTTACTGTGCTAGGTGCCACCAAAGAAATGAAAATAACAAGAAATCATCTCTACCCTTAAGAAATTCATAACACATGGGGTGATAAGAAAGTGCATAGGTAATTCCGATTCAAAAGAGATGCTACTAATTGTCACTGAAAGCATGTGAAGTGCTGTAAAAAGTTCTGTGCAGAGGGAGAGGCCATATTGATCTGAACAAGCAAGACTAGGTAACTGGTCGGCATCTTCTAGAACATCAGGCTTCTGAAAGGTATAGATGGGTGATGAGCAGACACTCCATCTAGCTGAAACTATGTGTAGAAGGCTTCTACTTGGGAGAAGTGTACAGAGGGTATTTGGGAGCTGCAAGGAATCTAGCTACAAGCTGTCAGCATGATTTAAAGTCATATTATGAAGGCTCTTGAACGCCAGGCCAAGGAATGTGTATTAATAAGCCCTGTGCCTTCTCTCACTGAAACCAAAGTGGGGAAACAAATGAATCCACAGAAGAAAAATGCTTATTTCTGTATATGTCGACTGCAGAGCTCTAGTAAAGTGAGGCAAACATGGCCATATCTAAAGGGGAAATAGGTGTCGGCTGCACTGTGCGGTCAACATGTCTGATGTTTGGATATGTACAAAGGACAAAAATTGATAGCATATAGTTTGAGGTGGGAAAATTCAATGGGATAATTTTTAAAAGCACCAGGTAATGTAAGCTAGTTGTTCTCGAAGTGTGAGCTTGGGACCCACAGCATCAACATTATTCGGGAATTTGCTTACGATTCAAAATCTTGGGTCCCACCTCAGATTGACTGAATCAGGAACGCTGGGAGTGGGTCCCAGCAATATGTATGTTAACAAACATCCTAGAAGATTCTGAGAAATGCTTAAGTTGGAGGACTACTGTGTGGTAGGCTGAAAATGATGTCCTCAAAGACATCCATGTTCTAATCCTGGGAGCCTATATTAGCTTATCTGGGAATGGGGTCTTGGTAGGTGTGATTACAGATCTTGAAACAAGAGATTATCCTATATTACCCAGGTGGGCCCTTAATGTAATCGCAAGTGTCCTTACAAGAGAAAGACGGGGGAGATAGCACGGCAGAGAAGGAGGCCGGTGACCACACAGGTAAAGACTGGAGTGACGCAGCTCGGAACCAAGGATTGCCAACTAACTACACAGAAGGTGCCAGAGTCAAGGAACAGATTCTCCCTCCCAGCCCGAGGAGGGCGTGTGCGGTGATCTGGTGGGCACTTTGATTTCCGCTCAGTGAAACTGGTTTCAAACTTCTGGTCTCTAGAAAACAAAGAATTTCTGTTGTTTGAAGCCACCAAATCTATGGTAATTTGTTACAGCAGTCACGGGAAATGAATACACATTGAAATAAAGAAAGAATATAGGTTAAAATACCTTTAAAAGTCATTAGATTCTTATACCAAGAAAATATGCTTTTTATTATTTAAAAGTTCCAAGAATAATTAGTCCTTTGTGGTGAGTAAAATTTCCCACATCTGAAATATTTTCCTCACATAGTTGGCTACTGAGCGTTAATGTGTAATGATTTTCATAATGTCAGCATCAAAGATGGCCTTTGTGTACCTTGATTTTCCTATGACAGCTAATCCTGAAAGCAATGAAACAAATTCTGTTGGGTAGAAGAGAAAAAACGGGGACATTGGGTTATAGGTAAGATTTGCATAGGTAAGAGAGCTCTAACAAATCTTCCTTGATGGATAAGAAAATATTCTTGGGAAATAATAGTGGCATTTATTTATGGGAAAATGCTTCATAATAAATATGAACAAACTTTCTATCTGTAATCTATGCTACTTGATGAACTATTCAAGCTATTTAAAAGATATCTGGAAAAATATTTGTAATAATTTGTGCACAATGCTACTCAGATCACTTTCATGCATATACGTCATCCAAGGTTTCAGTTACCCATGGTCAATTCTTATCTCGAAGCAGATGATCTTCCTGCTGTGTCATCAGAAGGTCAGTGGTAGCCTAACTCCACTTGCCAATGCCTGTGTTATTCACCTCGCTTCATCTCAGCAATTAGGCATTTTGTCATCTCACATCATCAAAGGATGGGTGAGTACAGTCCAGAAAGATACTTTGAGAGAAAGAGAAACCACGTTCACATACCTTTTATAACAGTATATTGTTATGGTTGTTCTATTTTATTTTTAGTTATTGTTGTTAATCTCTTACTGTGCCTACTTTATACATTAAACTTTATCATAGGTAGGGAGGTATAGGAAAAACAGTATATATAGGGTTTGGTACTGATCGCCGTTTCAGGCATCCGCTGGGGGTCTTGGAATGCATCTCCCACAGAGAAGAGGGGCTGCTGTCCAATGCTATCTCCAGGGATCCAAGTTTCCTTAGCTGCCCCTCATCAGGGGCATTGTTTGTGGTTAATACACTATGGTTCATTGCCCTCTAGTTCACAGGTCCCATGATCTTTTATATTCAATCCAACAGACATTTGCTGAGCATCTATTGCAAGTCTAGAACTGTGCTTGTAATTTGGGGAGCACAAAGAAAGGGCCAGACACAGTCATTGCCCTCAGAAAATTTACCTCACTATTGTGGAGGAAATGCCAGTGTAAATGACATGGACGAGTAGGAGAAAGAATAAAATCAAATGCCCCAATCTGGGAGGATTCACAAAGAAAAACTTGGAAGAGTGGATTTGACTCAGGTGAAAAGTGGAAAAGCATTTCAGGTGGCAACAGGGTGTGTGGTGCAGCCGAGAGAACGAGCGAGCACGGAGGCTGGAGCAGCGGGTGTGACCCACAGAAAGGGGTACCCTGAGCCGTCGGAAGCACGGTGTGTGGTGAGGCACAGGAGCCAGGCTTCCTGGGGCCCAACTGGGCTCCGAGGTACACAGCAGCCAGGAATCTTGAATGTTTCCAGTAAACACTGCATCCTAGAAAAGTAAGAGAGAAGCAGTCCTATGTAAAAATTAAAACACAGTATTTAAAAGCCTCTCTTTCATTCTGTCCAATTCTCCTAGTCAGGTCCTCTGGACACAGCTCCTGGGGATTTACAGCTCTGCCCCTGTGTTTCTGAGGGTCCTCAGATGTGTGTGTGTGTGTGCGCTCTCCCCCTGTGTGTGTAGGTGTGTCTAAATGTATTTGAACGCCTGCCCATTAAGTTCCTCTTAGGAACAAAGGTGTATTTGCTAAGGAAATGTTTTAAGAGGCAGGGTGAGGACACGGTCTACAAGGAGACAGGGAAATCAAAGGAACATTTACATAATAAAGTGACAGGAATTTAGAAGGTTAGCTGGAGAAAGAGGGAGGAGGAGGTAGAGAAGGAACAGTACTGGCGGAGGAGGTCAGAGCCTAAGAAAGGCTGGTAAGCAACCTCTGGGGCCAGGGTGTTTGAAGGGCTTTTAGTAACAAGGATATTTAATTTGCATTTTTAAATTATTTTTGGTGCTTCCATGGAGATCTTCTCCATTGCCTTGAATCTTGCATAAAAGTTAGTTACACCCAGAGCCTTGAGTCAGTGGTATTTGGGGGAGTCCATAAACTGAGGTGTGTGTGAAGGAAGCAGGGCCATGGCCAGCATGGGGCAGCAGCAGTTCTCCTGCCGTGGCGAGGTGCTCACAGACAAAACTAAGCTGGAGCTGTTGGTGACAAAGAGCAATCTAGGTATGTTGTCCTTCCCCCTAACCCTTGGAGAAATTGGGAAGGATATCGAATTTTCTGTTTCATGCAGCATGGGGTTCCAGCCAGTTTCATTTGAGCCATACAGGACCTGGTGAGCCCCTGCGTATGTCTGGGTTACACCAGCTTGTGGTCCTTCACGTACAGTGACATCCCAGGCTTTGCTTCATTGGGCTCCACTGTCACCATGGAAAGGCCTTTCTGTTTGCTGAAAATCACCAGGCAAGTAACCAGCTCCTGGACGAGGAGGTAGAGTTAGAAGGGCTGAGGGTAGAGTCTCCAGAGAGTGGCTCAGGTCTGGATTCTCTTGGCTGCAGAGCCTATTTTCTGTTTACCAGGGGATTAATTATGGCTTCCACATTGGTCTGCCAGGGCACCAGCGAGGTTGGTTAAAGAAAGCAGAGGGGCTGAGTTTGGGATTTTTCCAGCCCTGGTCAGTGATTTTCAGTAGGGAAATGAAGGGATGTGATTTCTCCTTTACAGCCTCTCAATCAGTTGAGGTTCCTGTAACTCATCTGATTCTGGTCATTTTTCCCAATATAAAAACACCAGATTTACAGCTGCTGAGGTGAGGTGCCTCAGTTCTTTCTTTTTTGGTCAACGTAAGAGTTTATTCATAGTGTTTGATTAACCACATTATTTTATAAATAACCAGTATATGCTAGGCTACAGATATTTCTTTGATATTTCCAAAGAAATCAAGAAAAGTTTGGAAGTAGATGGAGAATAAATAAATAAATACCATTAGCTCTTGTAACAAGGGTTTGAGACTTTTTGCTAGATTCATTACAACCTTATTAGGATATATTTTTCAGTATATTCATACACAAGCAATGAATCAACACAGCATCTTCTTGTGACTTGACAAGTGATATCATGGGAGAAGTTTTTTTAGAAGCTGAGGCAATAATAGTTCACTTTCATTTGTTGTCTGTTTGCCATAGGAGGTGGTTTGATTGTTTTTCACTGTAATTACTTCCACAGATACCCAGACAGTTCACATTCTGCCAATGAAGGAAAAGAAGCTCTTGAAAACACCACAGATCATTTTTAAATGGAGAACTTGTTTTTCAATTAAGTGGAATTGCTTTAAGTAATTTGTGATAATCATCCTTTAGAACTTAATATAGAGGTGCTTATCCTTATATTGATAAAAATAACCAGCTAGGGAAAATTGTATGAACCTCATAAAAAGATTTATATTGTAAAGTAGACTGATAAAAAGAAACATATGACAGGTCTGTTCTAGAATTTTTTGCTTTATCAAAATAAAAAAGGATTATTTTTTGTCTTTTGAAGTAGTAAAATAATTAGAATAAAAAAAGTTTAACATATGGTTGTTTGTATCCTGATTAATTTCCATCCCTTCAACTGTTTGCTTTTTGCAAACTTGCATTTGTAAAGGTAGAGACTACCATTATTGTGATATATGCCCAGATTAGAAGATAGATAGATAAGTGATAGACAGGCAACAATGAAATACTCTTCCTAACTTAGTCTCCAAACTGCACTGATGCCTGAAATTCTACTTACTCCATAGTACTAGGCATAGTCCCCTTCAGTAGTGTTTGTGTCTGTGCTTTAGAGAGTGATGCACACTTAAACATCAATAATCAGGAAGTGTGGCATATTCAAGGGGAAACTTTTCTGACACTTTTTTTCTGTGCCATAAATCTGGTCCTTAAAATTATTGGGAAAGAATGGCTATAGTCAAAAGTCCATTCAGTATTCCTCACTGGCAAGAAAGAGCTACAGTGGTAAATATTAGGATAATCATTCTTGGGCTGTCTTCTGGATCTGACTTACGCTTGGAGAGATCAACACACCAAGTAAGTGAATATAAAACTGTCACATAAATGAATTTCTGAATCTGGGGTTGAGAGTTAGAGTCCAGGTTCCAGTTTATGGACTCCTTGTACTATGGGCCTCTGTGATGACCATTTCAAGTGAAGATGGGATTATATCTCCATTAGAAGGCATCTTTGATGCACTCCTTAGAATCTGTAAACTGGGGCATTTTAATCAGGCTGTTTGGAAAAGCTTCTAGAATTGCCTGCTAGTGGCAGCGTCTACTGGGGCAGAATTATTCAGCTAAGGCAAAACCTTCTACAGATCATTTGGAAATTTAGAGTTGGGAAGGGCTTGAAAGGTTATCTAATCTACCTCCTATCTGCCATATGAACTATTCTACAGCCCTCCTGAAGAGTTATTATCCACTCTGCTTGAACACATACAATGATATGGAATCCACTTAAGTACCCATTCAGGTAGGAGTCTTTCTAGGTTTATTTACATATATTTATACTTTTCTAGGAGCATCTTGTTCAGAGTGGTAGCCAAATAACCTTTTGCTTTTAACTATCATATCTGAGATTTCTCTATTTTTGTACAGAAGTGCCATGTTAGATACTATAGAGAGAGTATAGAATTGAATACTATAGAATAGAATTCTGGTTTTAAGGAAATTTCACTCTAGTGGTAGTGGCAGAATTGAGACACAAGGTGTACATATACTTTGCCTGGGAGAAATAATCTAAGAATTTCATGGGAGATAGTATGTGAGTTCCAGGTAGAATTTGGGAAGATGTTTCCAAGACTGGCCTAGAAAATAAGCAAAGTTCTATCACATGGGAAAATAATTCAGGAGGATTCAGGTTACTTGCTTAAGGATCCCTTTTCCCAGAAGGCAACAGTGGGGATCAGCAGTGGACTTGCTCTGGGAATGTAGATTTTTGTGCCCTTTGATTTTTCAAAGATGATGTTAGTTATTCTCCTTTCAACACAAGGTTCTTACTAAACCATATTTCCTGTCCCCAGGGTAATTTTACACTGAATAGCAGAAAGGAAGTAAATAGAGTTTCAGAAAGCAACTGTAAGTCATACCCATCTTGAAAAATATCTAAAGGAGCCATTTTAAAGGCACTTTTATTCAGATATTTAAAAAAAAAGGAATGAACAAAAAAGCAAGCAACCTAGGTTTTGTCCTCTAAAATACAAATGCTGTCTAAGGGAGAAACATGACATACTCGAATGGCAGAGGTTTGAAGTCTGAGGTTTTTGATTTGCGTTTTCTGGATTTGCCATGTGGGTGACTCACTGTTTGAATGTAAGCGTCCTTGTTCATCTCCCCCCTTCCTGGGCTAGTCCAGACCCAGATCCGCTCTGTCCTCTGGGTTTGCTTACTGGGCACAGAGGAGGGTTATGGTCAGTGGCTAAGCCACAGGAGAGAGGGCTGCCTCTTCCACTACTGACTCACAGGATGACTGGGCCGGCTCACTTCCTGCTGACGTTTTTCATCCTTTGGGGTAGAGTGGAGCTCTGACAGCCTTCACTACTGTTCTCCATTCCATGGGAATAAACGTGTATATGTGTGAGCGTTCCTTGAGACATGGGTGAAAAGGAAATTAGTTCTGATAACTCTCCAGGGAAATCCCAGAATCACACTTCCTTCTATTAATGTTATACCAGTAACACCCATGGGATATCCCATCAGGGATAAATAGCAGCTTGCTCAATGTTCGCCTGTTCATTGCAGGGTGAGAACAAAATCTTTGGCTACCCAAGTTACATCCTCATGTTGACTCACTTCCTTACCCTTCTCCTAGCTGCCGGAGCAGCAGAGCTGGTTGCCAGAGGTTTACTTTCCCTTCCCCAAACAAGGCCGGCGTTTCATCGCTGAGTTCAGTGCACAAGATTAATTGCTACTCTTCTATACATACAGAGGTGCATTGCTTTATGTTGTAGGCTGTTTATCACATGAGTTTTGTGAATATCAAATATTTGTAAGCAAATTGCATTCCTTCCCCTGTTGAATTATCTCGAAAGAGGTTCTTCTTTGCTTTGACTGACTTCTCAGCATGATGAAGTGGGAAGAGCATCAGAGTAAGAAAGAGGGGATGAACTTCCACATGCCGCTAATTGGCCATGTGACTTTGGACAACTGGCACTCTAAAGTCCCACTAATCCAGGACCTAGCCATGTGAATTTCATCATCTCTAATATTTTGGATTTGGACTACATGGTTTTTGTGGTCAAGTTATGGAAGTTTTTACATTTAAATTCTTTTAATCCTTTCAATTAAATTGTTAACATTTTTTAATTTCAGTAATCAATAATACTGTGCTTTAAATGTCTTGTGTTTACCTTTCTTTAAGGAGTCTATAATAATAACTATCCATTTTTGATAATTAATTTGAAAGATGAACCCATGAAGGTTAAACAGTGGTCATACATATTTTATAAGCAGGATTCTGATTTGTAATTTGTCTTTCCTAGCAAAATATTTGACCATGTATTTCTAGCAGTTTGATAAATATTCTGCACAATCTGGGCCCTGCCTAGCTCCCCAGTTCTCAGACTTCTCCAGACACTCACAGCCTTAGAGATTTTTACACCCATGGTTTTTGATTCCATCCATTTGTTGGTTCCAACAGACTTACATATCCAGCCATGCTTCTCTCCTAAACCCCAAACTCATATTCTATGGTCTGTGACGTCTTCATTTGGGTTTCCAGTAGATATCTCCAACTCGGTATGTCCAACAGAGAATGCCTGATTTCTACTGTCATCCCACCTGCTTCCCCTACAGTTCTCCCCGCTCTTAGTTCAGAGCCACTTGCTCACCCCAGAAATTTGGTTATCTTCCTTACTGTCTCTCTCTCTCAATCAACTTAATGCCACCTAATTGGAGTTAGGGGTTGTGTCCTTTAGAACTGAACCCACTTTAGCTAGTTTGGGCTGAAAAGGATTAATTACAGCATGTAGCTTGTAATCATTGAGAAGGTGGAAAAAACAGCCACCAGGCTGAGCTTTCAGGAGCAGACTGGAGAGCCACACAGCACCTGGGCCACAGAGGTGGAGAGACTGCCCAGTGATCGGGTGACTTCTCACTGAGTAGGGAAGCTGAGTGCCGGCCGCTGCTCTGGGACCAAACTACCACCGGCAGAATCAGAAAGCTGGTGAGAGAAGGTGGTCAGCAGTATCAGCAACCATCAAGATCGGGAGAGTGCCCCAGAAAAACCAGATTCCCCACCCTACGGTCAGCCAAAGCTTGTTCTCCAGCTTTAGTGATTTTCAGCTTCCACGCCTCTACTTCAGATTAACAGAACAAATAAAAACTAAAACCCTGTCTGCTGCGAGGTCTGGGAGATGTGGCTTTTAGCTTGCTAGTCTTTGCAGCCAAAGAAAGCTCATGGGATCAGAGTGATTGCCGAGGGCCAGTCCTCCATACACAGGTGTGGTGGTAAGACAGGATGGAAAGACAAGTGGTTAAAAAAATGTAAATGGATCTTTAAGTTCATAGCTGCCAGTCAATAAGGTCACACTAAAAACAAGTCAAATAGTTGAGTCTCTTGTGTATAGTACTGGTGGGTACTGTTCATACAGTTTCAGGAATAATTACATTTCCCCAAAGATGCAACTGCCCACTCGTGACCGTGATTAGCATCACCATTCCTAAAGGGTCAGCCTCACACGAACCAAGCTAACAAGGCCATAATATCAGATCTCCTGGAGAGTGGGACTGTATATACCTTATAGTTTTGCAAGAAAAGTGTGAAATCAGTCAGCCCAGGTACCTTTTTTCATGGCTGGCTGTGCATATCTATTCCAACTCTGGGCAGTGGTTAAACTCAAGTCTGAAGAAAGTTTTAAATTGTACAGAATCTCAGACTAGAAATTTTTGTAGTATCAGCTAAGAAAGAAATCCATTACTTGATTTCATTTTTATTATTCGAAATCTATAAAGGTTTATTTATTTGAATGAATAAATTTATTCTAAAAAATACATTGTATATATTATATCATGTCACAATGCAGTATATATATATATATATATTTTTTCATTTAATTTACTTTATTGGAAGGATAAAATCTGCAAATTCTTTTAATTCTTAACCTTATCCTGCCTGCCTTTCAATATTTAAAAAGCTCATCCAGTTATAGATGTTGTTTACCTATTTACAAATTTTTTTTATTGAGGTACACATAATAATATGCATATATCTTAGTGTACAGCTTGATGAATTTTGACATGTGCATACACTCATTATACAGATCAGATATCAAGCATGCTCACTAATATTTTTTCCTCTTATTTCATTGTTTTATATACTTAAAATTTAACTTTAAATAGAATCAGTATAAAACAATAATTGAGGAACCTCTGCTGAAAATACAGAGATATAGAAAAACTCAAACAAAATTTTAGGATGTGTGCTCTTAAGAATGTGATTTTATCAAATTTAGGAAACTTAAAACTGTCTACAAATTAAAAATTCTTCCTTTTAAGTAGTTCACATTTAAAAACAGCTTAAGGATATCTTCTGTTCTTTCCAATTTCCCTTGTGAAGGACTTTTTAAGTAGCTGCACTTTATTAGTGCCTTCTGCATGCTAGGGCTTGAACATTCTCTCCTTAATCCTCATAGCTTCCCTGTGAGGCATAGATACATATATGTTTTGTTATGCTAGTGTGGACATTGAAGCTCAGAGAAACTGCTTGATCAAAGACACCTGGCTAGGAAGAGGTTGGACTGAGATTAGAAACTGGGATTTGACCTCATATCCTCCCAACTTCAAAGTTTACTCTTTCTTCTGCAACATTTATTTATTCATTCATGCATTCATTCATTTTTTTCAGTTAATGGTCCTGGAGTTACTATGGGCCAGGATGTACTGTTTGCTGGGATTACAATAATGAGCCTAAAAAAACATACCATCCCTGCCTGAATGAAGCTGAGAATCTCTACTCCTTCTAGGTCAGTTGTTTATTCAAGATTTATAGATGAGGATTAACTTCCTTCAAACACAGACAAGAATGCAAAGATGGACAATTTTTTTTAATGTAGGAGATGATCATTTCATAAATATTCCCATGTGGAAGAATATTAAAATTGATTACCAGCCCTAGGTTGTCTATTTTTGCCTGGAGTTCATTAACTTCAAGGTTAATGAAGCACATAAATCAATTAGCCTGGTGAGGAAAATAAGGTTTATTTGATTTCTACATGAGGCAGAAGTTAATGACAGACATTGAGTTTCTTATCAGGGAGATCAAGTTCTGAAGACTCGGTTTAGTGATGTTCCCGAGGGGCTGGCGGCCGGAGCACGTTGGCCAATGCTCCCAGAGTCCTGAGTAAAGGTGCTAACCTCACCAATTATCAACTAGAAAGGATAATTATGCATGTGAGGACTTCAATACCTAGAAGGCCAGGTAGCAACATTCTTCATTTCCATACACAAAAATGTTTTCTTCTATTCATATATCTTTTGTTTTGTCCCTTCTAATAGAGACATAGATATAGAGAGCATTTTTCACTTTCTACTCTACTGTACCAAAAAAAAACAGCCCCAGGGCAGTGCTGGGTGGCTGGTGTTCAGTCTCGCTCTGGAGGAGTGGCTTGGAGTGGCAGGGTCTGTGGAACCCTGGAAATAACATGCCTGGTGTGATAGGCAGCGGTTACCCAGCTCCTGTTGATAGAGTCAAGAAAGACAGCCTAGTGGTGCCAGATCTTTCATTTTTTTGAAGAGAAGCTAGAAATCTGAATTTTTCCATGAAATCACCTGGTTTTTAAATCTTGGCAACTAATTCAAAATTTTAAAAGCACCCAAAACGCTCTTGGGCCAATATTTGCAATTGGGTGACTGATCATCCTGGTGTGTCCAGCACTGAAGGGTTTCCTGGGACATAGGTCTTTCATGCTAAGATCAGGAGAGGTCTTGGGAAACTGGGATAGTGAGTCCTTCTAGAATGTGGAGGGTAAAGAAAACATCTCTGTGGGCCGAATAAAGTCTATTAGTGGTCAGCTTGTGACCTCAGATATGGGACAGCAGACTAGAATAAGGTTCACACAGTCATGTTTTCAAAGGAGGGGGAAGATATTTGGTGAATAAAGAAGGACATCATATCCAGGGACCGGAACAGGTCCGACTCTTCCGCTCTCCCCACCATGCTTATCTGATGGCTGCAGCCAGGTTAGAAGCTATTGTGACAAACTGGTTTCAGCGCTGTTACAGTCTTTTCTCCCCAGCTGCCTATCTTGAAATTTGTTCAACAAAAGAACACATTGGGGAGAAAACCCCTCCTTGGGGAGTGGGAGACCCAGAGGGGGAAAAGAGGTCAAATTTTCTGAAAGGATGCAAACAATCAAAGGGAATGTTGGAAGGTTATCTGCAAGTGGCTTGGACCAGACAGTTTTTATTCTACTTAAGTTTTGTAACTGTAAGTGCTAATTTTTTACAAGAAAAGATTTTGGTTTTAAAGACTATTACCATGGGAAGGGAGCTTGAACACCGCATAGTCCAAAACTTCCAATACAAAGTCGGAGGAATTGAGGCCCACTATCCCATAGCTAGTTAGTGGCAGAATGGTTCAACCTGGACCTGTTTGGAATGCGGTAGCTGGGCGCCAACAGCATGACAGTGGAAGGCGAACACAGCTCCTCGAAGATGCATTTCCAGTAATGAAGAAAGCTTCATGGCACAAGGGAAAATAACCATTAAAATCTAAAAATGCAACAGAAGCAATTTCACACTCTGCCTTTTCTTTATGAAGTGAAATGATAATGAATAACTAACTGAATGCTCACATTGTTGAGACTCAAAGCCAGTTGCATGCAAGGAAGGACACGGAAGTGGAAAAAGGAGAATCCACTATCAGAAAGGCTGCTAGATTGTATCTGGGCCACTTCATGTGGACAGCACCATTTCAAACTACAAACCCATGGTTTGTGAAACATCAGGAAGTTTTAAAAAAGTCTATGCAACCATCACTAAACACTGGCATATATTTAACTTTATGTTTCAGTTCCAAGTGCATTACTTCTTCATAATAGAATTCTCTTCGAAGTCAGAGAATGAACTCTGTGGTGAGCATGTGCCCCCAGGTCCATACGGAGTGAGTAGAAACAAGGCTGATATTTATTTTATTACATTAACATGCTGCACCACCAAGACCTTACTGGTCATATTGACAGTCACCAAGAGGCATCATTAAGGTCCAAAGATTCAAACATATTTTGTTTGAATAATTAGAATCTTCCTTGCTTCCTTTTGGGCCAAAATGAAATACATTGTTCATCTTTGGCACCTGTGTGTGTAAATTCCTAGGATTCACAAAGTAGGATAGAGACAAGGGCACAATGGGATGAACATCATACCGACAGACCACATTGGCTAACCTAGGTTCCTTGCAGACTCTAAGAGGCTCTTAAGGCTAGAGGTCTGTGGTCACACTGCCTTTATTGTGAGTACATTGCATGTAGCTACAGGCCACTTAAAAGCTTGGTGAATAGTTCAAAGTCAGAATGACCTAATATGAGAGGCCAACCCTTAACAATGAGTTTATGGGTGCAGAGCAGACCCACAGCTGCCCCAGCACTTACCATTATCATCCTGATTAGATCCAGGAAGGCAGTGAGAAAGGAGGAGTATGTGAATTCTTGATAAACATCTTGGGGTGGATGACATAAGAATAGGAGTCAGCCACACACAATTAGAAAACATTGTTTTGGTGTTCAGGCCAGACTCCCTTCCAGGACTGATCTCTACAGAAGTGGTTTGGGCGCTCTGTTTCAGAGGCAAGTCCTGAGAGTGTTCATTGCTGTTGTATGTGTGTTAAGCTTAAAACCACAAACATTACTATCTCATAATTTCTGAGGGTCAGGAATCTGGGAGTGGCTGGGTGGTTCTGGTCTAGGGTCTCTCATGAAGTTGCAATCAAAGTGTCAGCCAGGACTGCCATCATCTGAAAACTTGACTGGGGATCAAGGGTCCTCTCTCAAGATGGCACATCTTTGACTCAAGATGGCTCATTCGCATGGCTATTGGCTAGAGGCCTCAGTTCCTTCCATTTTGCCTTCAACCTGTCTGTGGACCTGCTTGAGTGTCTTCACGACATGGTAGCTAGCTTCTATCAAAGTGAGCAATCCAAGAGAGAAGGTAGGATTGTAATTAATGTGGCTTTTGGAATTGGGTTTTTGAGATTTACAATCTTGCTACCACTAAGTTGCTTCGTTTTGTCAGGCCCCTGGCAGCCAGTATAGCTGGGGACTTCCCAAGGCTTACCAGCTTTCTTTAACATGAGAAGCAAATGAGTCTACACTGGAAGATGTGGAAGGTGAGAGATGGTTCTGACACTGGAACCAGAAGAAACCTTGGTTACTGCTATGCATTGCTGAAAGCAGTGGTAAATTATCCTTAAATATTAGGGATAGAAGGATTTGAGCAAGTGTTTAGCCCAAACCTTCTATTTTAAACATGGCAGTTGAGGGCATGAAAAACAAAATTCTACATAAATATTTTATAGTATTTATATTTAAAATAATGATCATCTCTAATTAATCTTTGTGGGTTGATTATTGCAGTAGAGCATAGATAAGCCATTTCTGGACTTTCCAGGCTTATTGTGAACAGAGATAAGGTAGTGGCTGGCAATGAGGAAACCAGAAATATGATTCTAAGCAACCTTTGAGTCATGTGAATCTGATTGCAGACAGAGGATCAAGATTATAAACCTATTTCTCCCACACATGAAGGGGACAATGGGTTGTCGGGAAATTGTAAAGAAAGTTTCTTCTGGGCCTCAAAGCTTTTTAAAAAAGGTAATGAAAAGTCTTGGGTAATTTGCTTAACCTTGTTAGCACACATTTCCTCCTCTGTCAAATGAGGCTGATGAGAGCAACCTTTTAGGATTATCGTGATGATTAGACATAATCTATACTAAGGTGCTCAATAAATGGTAGCCGATTATATCATTACTATTGTATTTTTTCTTCAAGGCACTAAGCTCATAACCAATATGCAGTTAGTACTACCCAGGAGAACTTTACCTTTTGTTTCTCAAAACTACATTGAGGTATCTGAGAGGTGGTGGTGGATGGAGGGGCAGATCCTCTAATCCACTGCAGCGCTGTGAGGCAGTGTTTCCCCTGAGACCAGATGGAGCAGAATCACGTGATTTGTTTGTTAAAAATGCAGAGTTTTGGATCCTGCCACAGACCTACTGAGTCAGTATATCTGGTGATGGACCTCTGCATTTTTAACAAGTAACCCAAATAATTGTTATGCCCACTAAAAGTTGAGAACCACTACATAAACTGTTTTGGAGCCACGATGGTGCTCACAGACGGCAAGGCAGCTAACTAATCTTAACCAGAAATTTCCAAACTTTTTTTATTATGTATCCCCATCAGTAAAACCTTTTGTATTATATAATCCTAATGGTTGTATGTTTATGTTTGTATATTTATTTATAAATTATTTACATGTACCACTATGCTAAATATCATATACATTATAAAACAAAATAGAAAAATTTAAAAGATGACATAAAATTTTTGTATAAAGTTTTTAAATATTTTCTTCCCATATCCTAGAGGATCATATGTTCTACCCCTTGGGATCCATCCTCCCTAACCTGGAGACCACTGGCTGAACCAGAAGTGGTAACTATGGCTGTGTTCATTCAATCACTTACTAGGCAAGTGTTTAGAGTTCCTTCCAAATGCCAAGTCTGTTCTCGGCTCCGAGGGCTCACTGTGAGGATCATATACTACTGTCATACTCGAAGCGCTCATAAAGCCACTACACAGTGTCAACACTGTGCTATTTCCAGCTTCTTTGGGTAGGAGCTTTTGGTTCATCTCTTCCAGGCAATGAAGTGGTGCTGCGTCAACCTCAAGGTTATGTTCAAGGTCACAGATATATGACTGAATAGGATATTTGGGACTGGAAGAAGGTCCAAGATAGTCATTGGTAAATCACTAAGAATCTGAACAGTGATGTAAAACAGATAAATGGCCCTCACTGGATTAAACAAAGCACCATCTTTGGAAAGTTGTGTGACACTGGACTTACATATGTGCAGTTTTGGAAGACCTATATATGTGTCCTGCTGCGTGACCTTCTGTAAATTATTTACCCTCCTGTTTGCTCTTTTGTAAAACAAGGATAACACCTTTTCTGTCTTCCTAACATACTTGCTGTCACACCCAGCTCCCCTCATCTTGATCATGGTCCCTTTGACTTCCAGGCTTAATCAATCAGCTGTCAGTCACTATGTATTTGAATGCCTGATGGATATGCCAAAGCACCTCTAGGTAAATAGAATTTCACCTTTCCTGATTTTACTAAAACAAGCAAGTTCTTACTCTCCTGATATCAACAACTGCTCCCCTTCCATCTATCACACTTCTACTCCCACAGAGGTTAAGATAGATGATTTCCAAATGTGGCTTTGCCACTTTGACATTTTACTTCCCTAAACCTTCATTCCCTCATCTGTAAAATGAGGATCATGATAGTTGCCTCCTAAATTATTGTGAGGATTAAATGAAATAATTTATGGAAAATGCTTGGTGCAACTGGAACATAGTAAAAATTGAGTAAATGATTATTTCTTACATGGCAAACATCATTTGGAAATATTTCAACATTTTGGTAAAAGCAAACTGCAACTTGATAAATCTGTTCAGAATTTGGATTTTACCTGGTGATTCTAAAAAAACCAAGTGGTTTGACTTTACGCTTTTGTGTGATTAACCTTCTTATATACTAGACATTGAGAATGAAGTTGAAAGGTAGATTTCTTTTACTATTCAGTTCGGGGATGAATAATGACTGGCTTGACAAAATGGTACTTCTTACTATGTTTTAGACTGATGTAGAATTAAGAACTGCCCCCAAAATCGAAGACTTAATATTTACTAGATATAAAAATAAAAGGAAAAAATAATGCTAATTTAGTAAGATGTGGTCACAAAGTAATGAGCTTTGAGTCTGTATGTGCCACAACAAAGCTTAGATCCTGACTTTTAAATTATATGGCACAGATCTTACCCTAATATTTAATAACAATGGATTATTTTTTTTGTTACATAAGCTATTGACATAGCTTAAATCGCTGGTTTAGTGACTCATGGTGTAACAGAATAGCCTTTCCTCCTTCCTACTTATACAAGGGTGATTTAATTATATGGGCACATTTTAGCTGATTATAACCTACCTTCATAATAGGCCTGTAGCATCAAAAACGCCTGAAGGACTGACCAGTATTTGCTTCTGAGTTTACGAACCAGTTTCCCTGAAATGTCCTAAGTACAAACCCATCTTTAAAATAGAGACTCTTCCATCACCTGAGTTTGAAGCTGAGCTTCTGTGTTCTAAGTTCTCTCGGTACCTTATTCTGCTTTTCTATCATTCTAGACTCATAGTGGCAGAGGGCGTTAGAACGGGTAAGAACCTTAGAGATCTTCTAACTATACTCCCTCATTTTTTTTTAGATGTGAAAACTCTGACCCAGGCACATCGGTTATTTTCATCAGCTTCAGAGTAGTCAGGATGTGGTCAGGGTGCTTAGCTTTCTGTTCGTAGTTTATTTCTCCTCAACTCAGCTTCTTTCCATTTCTGACTCCTGATTTAGTTTTTGGGTTCGGATGCATAAAAGTGTGGGAAAATCAGATTAACCAGAAACATTGTGTTCAGTCCTTTCCCTGGAACAAGCCTTGATGAGTGAGTGGAAATACTGGTATTTCCAGGTTCTCACCAGGGAGGTGTGGCAAATTGGCTGCGGACTTGCTATTGTATCTGGCTGTACTCATCCCGTTCTCTGACTCCTATAAATTGAGTATAAAATTGTATCTAATTTGAGTGAATATTCACATTGAGAAATACATTGTTTCACCTTTTCTATCACAGTGTGATTTAGAGGTATTCCTGAGTGAATGAATGAATCCCACCCAAATTCAGGATTTTATGTATTCTGAAAGGATTTCTAAGAACCTAAAATACTGATTATTAAATAAGATATTGCAGACTCAAAACTCATTACTGAACTTTAGTTGAGGATATCTACTATGACTGCTAATCTGATATCCTAAGAGTTGTAAATTTTGTATTTCATATTAGATTATAATTAGATTGTAAAATAGAAGATGTTATTTAGCAAAATTAAAAGTAAAAATTAGCAAAAAAGTCAGCAAAAAATCCAGGTAGGTATATGAGTGTAGCATCAGAATAATGTAAGACAGGCTCTTAGGGTTCTGTTTATAGAAGAAAATGGTATAATGGAGATTTGGGTTTATCAGAATCCAAAGCTGCCTAGAAGTTGCAATTTTAGGTACACATAATTGCGAACAAAGAAATAATCTCAGAACCAAATATACATTATTATATTAAGAAGCAGTGTCAAGTGTGAAGAACCTTAGATGTCTAGAAAAATGTAGAATGTCCACTGCCTTATTTCCTTATTCTCTGTAATTAAATTTCTACTTCACCACTTTACCAAAACCGCTTTTAGGAAGTCACCAATGAGTTACAATTGACCAAACTTCCTTCTTCAAGGAATATGACATTTGACACTATTGTCTACTTCCTTCTGGAAACTTGTTTCTTTTAAGCTTCCATGATGTTGCTTTTGAATAGTTTTCTGCTACTCTTCCCCTTCCTTCACTTGTACCTTATATATTCATCATCAATATTCCATACGTGGTCCTTTTTTCTTCTAATGCCACAAGAAATCATGGACATGCACTACGAGTCAAATCACATGCCCACAGCAGACACTGCTAATTAACCCTGGCAATTTTCCCTGACCCCACGTGCTCTCCTAGAATTCTCAAAGATGCTTCAGGCCACCACCAAATGATCAGAGAAGAAACTTTTTCCCCACTTCTGTTTTACATACCCATCTTGGAAGAGCTCATCTTGCATGCTGACTTAAAATTCCAAAAATCCTGGGGCTTATTCATTAGTGTCTCCAGCACCTTGCATGTTACTTGGAGAGCATGGTTAGGGTTGGATAAATATTTGAATAATAAATGCTGAAATGTTTGACTAGCCAATAATATCTAAGTATGTTCTGATATGTCTTGGGGGTGCTTGAACGCAATTAAAATTGTAGTGATCGTAGAGAATGTACAAAATAGTGACACCATTACAGTGAGGTATGTACATTTTGAGAATTTTTATTTCTGAGCAGACAGTATGTTCTATACAAACTTTATAATTATTTTCAAATAAGTAGACTTAGAGATCTGCTTAATAATAAGAAACACCCAAAGGAGCTGTGGAAGCTCGGATTAGGGATTTAAGGATTTGGTAGCAGGCTAGTTGAGTGGAATGTTTTCCTCATAGTTGTAAATTCCAATTCAGTGGCCAATGAGAATAAAATGTGCTTTCTATTTACTCCTAGCCAAGGTCAAAGTAGTAACATTTTTTAAAAAATTTTATTTTGGTATCATTAATCTACAATTACATGAAGGACATTATGTTTACTAGGCTCACCCCTTCACCAAGTCCCCCTCAAAGTAGTAACATTTAATTTTGCACTGTACTTTATAGCTTTGAAGAATTATGTATCTTCAATAATCAGGGTTACTGCCTGATATGTTTTCTGAAAATTAATAAACACATCTCTACAATGTTTACTACAAAGACGCTTCCAATAAAACATGTTTATAGAAGCAGAAAAAAGTATAAACTTTGACTCTGATTTTTCTCCTTCCTCATTGCTTCATTTTTAGGCTGATCTATACAGGAAGATTATTATATAACAGGGAAGTATTTTCCACTGAGGTAATATTGCTTAAACTTTATTTATTTGTACACCATCTTTACCAATTTTCCTATATTCTTATAACAGCACAATACTACCTAGCATCAATGTTGGCCTTTATAATTATATATTATCAAAGACGCTTGGTTGGCTTATGCTGAAGGTGAGCAGTGTACATTTTTCAAGGCATGTAATAATGTGGTACTTCTCAGGGGCCTGGTTGGAAGGTCCAAACTGTGACCCACCTACTACATTTGGTGACCCACCACACTACTCCATTTACACGAGTGCGTGTTCAGTTTCCAGGCGTAACCAGAAAACTGCAGCCCAGAATCACGCGTTCTCTAGTGCAGGTGTTGGCAAACTTTTCTGCAAAGGGCCCTTGGTACACATGTGTGGCTTTGTAGGCCCTGTGGTTTCTGTTGGGACTACTCAGCTCTGCTGTTGTAGCGCAAGAGCAACTGTGGACAATCCATAAATGAATGGATGTGATTGTGTTCCGATCAAATTTTATAAAAATAAATGGTGTCCTGGATTTTTATCCCAGGGGTCAGGGCTTGTAAATCCCTGTTCCAATGCTGTGGTTTTGGTGCTCAATTAGCTTTTTCAACTCTACGAATTATATTTTCATCCTCTGTATATGTGTCTGCGTTTGCTCATTTTTAATGTGGACTGAAATGCAGTCTACTCTGCTGTAGGTACATTGCTCTGGACATTTCCCGCCTCGTCTGAATTTTGTTTCTCTTCCATTCAGAGCATAGTTTACACGTTGCATATTGTGAGTGAAGCTGCATGTAGTCTTCATTGGAAAACTGGGGCTCTCTTCTCTCATCTGAGATTTTGTTAAATATTCTATATCAAAGATCAGTCAAACTAGTTTACAGTGTAGTTTGTTTTTGGACAGTTTCTCTTAGTTCATTCTTCCAACCCTTCGTGGAGCCCTGGAAATGGTAAACTCCCTCAAGGGTGTTAACTGGATACTGCCTATGCACTCCATTATTTCACATCTCCAGATTTGGGGGGAGAGAGAGGGGGAGGAGGCTTAGCAAGAATTTTTCTGGATTTGTTTGACCCAAAATATTAACTCAATATTGTTTCTGGTATGTGGGGACAGGATTAGTGGACTCTCTCAATCCCTTCTATTTTTTTTCTTAGATGCTTCTTTTAAAAATTTTATGGCATAAGCTTAGATTCTTTCCTTGCTTGGTAACTGAGGCTTTTTTTTGCTTCTTGCTTTTCACATTGCTTATTTGCCCATTTTGTCTATTTGATAGCAGTACAGTATGGAGGGTGAAGATACAAGCTCTGGATTTAGACTGCTTGGCATCCAATCTCGGGTCTACAGATTACTAGCTAGGATCTATGCTCCAATTTCTGTACATCTGCAAAATGGGGACAGTAATAGTGTTGTTTTTCATAGAGATATATTACTAAATAAATTTATATGAATATAGTCCTTAGAATAATACCTGGCACATATTGAAAACTATTTACATTTTAAATATTATTGATACATAGTTTTGACTTTTTGTTTTCTAAAATAGTGCGAGAGGTAATTTTAGTATTTTGGTTCTATTCTGCCACGTTGACTTGCTGTACTATTTTTGAAACTCTGTATCACTCTTTACTAGAAATTAAACCTAAAAAGTGGATAACAAACTGTTACATAATCTATGGACAATAGAAGAAACAGAAAGAAAAGGCATTTAACACATTTAATAGATAAGTAAATTGGAAAGGGTTAGCCGTGCAGCTCTGTTTATAAGTGAAACTGATTCATTTTCAGCTCTGGGAGGCTTTGATTTATTCTGCTGGCTTGGCTCATATATGACTTGGTGTGCTTCAGAGCACACAATTTTGTTTTGTCTATTTGTCTCACCCTAGGTCCCTCCAAATCCTCTCTCCTGACCTTGTCTTTTGACCGTATGTGCCTTTCTCATCTCCTGCCACCTTAAATGATGTTGGTTCCACTCTTTTCATTATTTTCCATGTAAAGGAAGCTTTTGTATTCTTGGCTCTGAATGGCAGAGAGATTCGTTATTGCTTGTTTGTTTCCACCCAAAGCTTTAGGCACAGAATTGGTCCTTCATTTAGTTTGATTGTGAGGTTTGGGGTGAAAGGATCCTATCAAAATCAGGGATACTGGCTCCTTAACTTGGAAAGATCAATGGAACTTTTTCGGCAGGTTGCGCTGGGGATTTGGGATTTATGGATAGGCCCAGTTTTGCATGGATTCTTTACAATTCCTATCACCAGGTCTTCTTACAGTATGAGCCTTTTAAAGCTTGCAATTATATTGCAGCAAAATTGAAATAATTGATTCTATTTCAATAAAAGCAGCATTGCTGGATGGCACACACAGTTAAATTAATTTTCTGGTAAAATGCAGATCAAAAAGAAACTAATTTTTATCCCCATCTTTGATGAAAATATTTCTCAAAAGTGTACAGCCTCTCTTCTATTCTTAGTATTGAACATGAGAAGATTAGCCTGATTGAGTGCTGACTCTAGGACTAATCAGAAAATCAGAGTATCTTTGATAACAGTTTATTTTGGTTTTCTCCCAAAAATAGATTTTTTTCCATAAAAGAAAATTTGTTTCTTGAGTTGTGATTGAGTGTTTGATATTTTTCTTGTTGCTCTAGTTTATATGCTACCACAGAAGAAGGTGTGATCATAATATTTAGTTAGTCTGAGTCACTGTGGCTCAGGAGGTCAGTAATATAAGTCAAGGTACAATATTTCTACATTTCTGTGAAGCCAGTCTACATGAGAACTAAATGATGAACGAAATCCTTAAGTCATGTCTAGTTTACCATATGCATATGAATTGAAAGAATGGTGGCCTATTTCTTTAAACAAATTAGGCAACATTTCAACTATTTGAAGTAATTCTGGAAATAATATAACAGATTCTCAGGTTACCTCTATCCAGATTTAACACAAGATTTGAGGGCACTTACATCCTTAGAAAATTAAGTGTAAAAAGTGAAGATGTTCCTCTCCCACTGATACCCCTCCCTTCTCTCTATGCTTAGAGGTAATTCTGTGAAGATGGTGTATACATCACTTATTTATTCATACGTATAAAAATCACTTCAAAGACTTAGTGACTTAAAACAACAACTACTTATTGCTCTTGAGTCTATAGGTCATTTGGGTAGTTCTACTGATATGAAATAGGTTGGGCTGATCTCAGTTGGGCTTGCTCATGTGTCTGTGGTCAACTGGCAGGTCACCTCATTGCTGGCTTGTCTTGGTATGGTTTTAATCATGAGTCTGGTGGTTTGCTGATTGTAGGTTGGGGTGATGGGGTTGACAGACCCGTAGGTTGCTCATCACTCAGCAGGCTAGCCAAGGCTTAGGCACAAGGTCGCAGTAAGGTTCTAAGAGGGAGTGTAAGTTCTAAGTGGCAAGCAAGCAAAACATGGCTTCCAATGCGTTCTGCTGGTGAAACTGACAGTCACAAACACACTAGATTTGTAGGATGAGAAAATAGACTAGCTTCTTGATAAAGTCATATTGTAAAGGGCAGTGGATTTCTAGGAGGGGAGGAAAATTGTGACCATTTCTGTGATCAACTACAAAGCACGTGTATTTCTTCCATGTATATTTCTTACATTTTTAGAAGATGTGTTTATATTTATCAATAAAATTTTGTATTATTATAAGAGTCAGCAATAATTAATATCCTATTTAATACATGGCTTTACATATTAGAAAATTCACAATTATGTTTTTGAAGTTTACTGTTCTGGTGAATTTGATGCATATAATATCACAACTTACCTATACAGTCATGCTCTTACTGATGGATATTTAAATTATTTCCAGTTATATTTTGCAATCACCACTGAAGCTGCGGTGAACATACTTGTACACAATTTTGGGTGCATATGTGACAGTTTTTCTAGGTACATTTCTAAAAGGGAATCTACTAGGCTGTGTGATCTATACATTTTCAACCTTACTGAATATTTCCAAATTGTTCTCCAAAGTAGTTAGGCCAATTCACAAAACCTATCAGAGTATATAAAGGCTCCATTTCCCCTAAATCCTTACGAATTATACTTTGTATTATCAGATTTATTTTTATTTTTTGTGGAGCCAGTTGGGGAATATCATCATTTTAACTGCCTGTTTATTTTGTAAGATTGAACATATTTAGTATGTATACTGGCCAGATAAATTTCTTCTGTAAGTTAATTGCATATTGATATATTTCAATACTTAAATTTTATTTTAAACATTAAATGTATTTCCATTGAATTATTTGTCTTTTTTTTAGATAGCAGCAGTTAAAAAATAAATACTAGAAACCAGTCTTTTTCAATTATATTTATCATCTTTTAGATCGTAGCATAGCCTTTAACTTACTTTATTGTGTCTTGTTATTCAGATACTTTTTAGTATTAATATGGTCAAATATTTCAGCATTTTCCTTTAAGGTTGTACATTTTTTTGTATTGCTTATGAAAGTTTTTCCTACCAGGATGTCATCAATACAGTTTCCTTTATTTTCTTCTAAAGTTTGAAAGTTTTTCTTTTCATGTTTAGTTCTTTAATCCCTCTGAAATCTACTTTGTGTATGATGTGAAACAGGGATCTAATTTTATCTTTTTCCAAATAGAAAGTCTATTGTCCTGGTACAAGTTATTAAATAATCTCTTCTTGCTCAATGATTTGTGATGCTAATAAGTCATATCCCAAGTTCTTATGTAGACAGGTTTATTTCTGGGCCCTTTATTCTATTTGATTGGTCTCAATTTTTTCATCTATGCACCATTGCTATGCACTTTTAATGACTGTATCTTTACAGTAAGTTTCATACCTTGTAGGGGCAATAGCCTTTCTTTCTCATTCCCTTTAAAATATTTGCTTTTCTTGGCCCTTTACTTTTAAAATTAAATTTAAGAGCAGTGTGTCCAATTAAATGGTGGAAAATCCATGCTACAAGAAGTAGTAAAGCAAAATAAGGGGAATGAGAATGAAGGGGAAAATTTATGGTATTAAATAAGGTGATGAAGATAGGCCTCAGTGAGAAGTAAGATTTGGAGAAAGACTTAGAGGAGATAAAGAATGTTAGCAAATAGCCTTCTGGGAAAGAGTCTAACAGGCAGAAGGAACAGCCAGTGCCGAGGTTCCGAGCCTGACGTGTCTGAGGAGCAGTAGAGGCCAGTAAGGCTGAAGCAGAGTGAACAGGGGGGAAGTACTGGGAGCTGGTGTCAGAGCGCTTATGTGGGGGGCAGGAAGCCACTGTAAGGAGGTTGGCTTTTGTTGTGTGTGAGATGGGAAGTCATTGCAGGGTTTTGGGTAGAGTTGTGACACAGTCTGACTTAAATTTTGAAAGAACATTCTGGTTCCCTTTGTTAAGAACAGAATGTGGGGAGTAAGGACAGGAGCAAACCACCTGGGCCATTATAATAATCCAGGTGAGAAATGTGGTGGGTTGGGCCCGGGTAGTTGCAGTGTTGGTATGAGAAATGGCTGGATTCTGTATGTATTTTATAGGTAGAGCCAATAGGATTTCTTGATGGATTGGGGGTTGGGGTGTGGAGGAAGAGACAAGCCAAGGATGACTCCAGGCATAAGCACCTGGAATAAAGAATTGCTATGAACCGGTTAGGGAAGACTTGGGGGAGTTTTAGGGGATGGGCATGCTGAGTTTGAGATGCCCATTAGACATCTACGAGGAGGTGAGTCTGGAGTTTAGGGGAGAGGTTTAGGGTGGAGATAATAGATTAGGGAGTCATCAGTATAGACCTGGTATTTAAGAGTAGACACCAGATGAGATCATGTAGGACATGAGTATAAAGAGAAGTGGTTCAAAGACTAAGCTCCTTGCTAAGAAGTCAAAGAAGTGCACAAAAGGGATCTTTGCAGAATGATGAAAATTTTCAAAAACTGAATTGGAGTTGTTTGATTGTGTGGTTTTGTAAATAGACAAAAAAAATCATTGAATTGTATGCTTAAAACAGGTGGAGTTTATGGTGTGTAAATCATACCCCAATTTAACAGCCTTTGCTGTTGCTATTAAAAAGAATAATACATCAACAACAAAAAAATCAGTCAAAGGAACTAGTAAAAGATTTGAAGAGTGGCCAGTATTGAGAGAACACCAAGCAGTTATGGAGTTCTGGCGAACAACTCAGTGTAATTTCCTTTCTTTTTGTTTGTCTTGTACCATTTCTCTACTGTATTTTTCCATAGCAAATTGGATAAAAGAAATATAAAATCATGTTACTTGCATTTGCAACCTTGTTCTGCCAGCTTTTTTTAGAGGCAGTGAAAAACTTTGAAGTTTTGCTAGACAGGATTCTCTCAGACTGAAAAAACTGATTAATATAGGAGAAAAGGGGTAATGAGCTGGGGAAAAGGTGACTTCACACAGAAGACTGTGTGCTAAGATGAGCTTTGCAGGGGTAGAAACAATAACAGGGACGGGGTCAACTGGATCTGCATTCTAGAGCCCTGGGCATCCTCCACGGTGAGAGCCTTGGTAAATAGAGAAACATCATTTACAACAGTTTAAAATGACATCCAACAAATGTAGAAAATCCTGTGGCAATGGCTTTTCTTGCTTTTATATAAAACTAAGACTTACCAGTCTTGCTTCATGACTTTAGAACTGATAGAGCCAGAGGCAGCGGTAGATGCCTCCCTTCTGATAGGAGGGCTCTGGCAGCGCTATGTAAAGCAGCACAGGGTTTTAGGGATCTCTCTAGGGAAGCCTCCACTTTAAAGGATGTGGTGTATTGCAAGATGCATGAAGTCACTTCTTAGAAGTGTACTTAATAAAGGAGGATTAAAGAGAAGCACATATAGACCTCAGGATCAGAAGACTAACTTGTGATCAAGCACAAATTTTAATTGTTCTTTTTTCTCCATGCTGAGAAATAATGTAAAGATCTGAGACCCAAATGAAAAGTCAAAAGTGAACTCAAAATATTGAAACATAAAATTTTACAGATGGTGAAGCAACATATCGTAGGTGGCAAAGATCAGAAGACTAACTTGTGATCAAGCACAAATTTTAATTGTTCTTTTTTCTCCATGCTGAGACATAATGTAAAGATCTGAGACCCAAATGGAAAGTCAAAAGTGAACTCAAAATATTGAAACATAAAATTTTACAGATGGTGAAGCAACATATCATAGGTGGCAAAGCAAGTCAGAACAAATCCATGCCAACTTTCTTTATCTTCTACTAGACAATGTGAATCAGTTTCTTGAGGATGAAAATAAATGAGCTTAAGATATAGAGCAGGAGCTGAATAAAATACCTGTATTTTGTTTTTGTTTTTTTCTGGATATTTTGATCTTGCATTTTTAAAATTATTAAAGTATCATCGATATACAGTCTTATGATGGTTCCACATAAACAACACAGTGGTTTCAACATTCACCCATATTATCAAGTCCTCATCCCCTCTATGGCGGTCACTGTCGATCAGTAGTAAGATGTTACAGAGTCACTAATTGTCTTCTCCGTGCTGTACTGCCTTCCCTGTGACATATGTATATTGTGATTGCAAATTATACTGCCCCTTAATTCCCTTCTCCTGCCTCCCCCACCCTCCCCCACCCCTCTTCTTTGGCAACTGCCAGTCCCTTCCTGGTGTCTGTGAGTCTGCTGCTAGTTTGTTCCTCTAGTTTTGCTTTGTTGTTAGATTCCACAAGTGAATTAAATCATTTTGTATTTGTCTTTCTCTGCCTGGCTTATTTCACTAAGCATAATACCCTCTAGGTTGTACATGTTGTTGCAAATGGTAGGATTTGTTTTCTTCTTATGGCTGAATAATATTCCATTGCGTATATGTACAGCCTCTTCTTTATCCATTCATCTCTTGATGGACACTTAGGTTGCTTCCATATCGTGGCTATTGTAAGTAGAGCAGCAATAATCATAGGGGTGCATGTGTCTTTGAATCAGGAACCTTGTTTTCTTTGGGTAAATTCCTGGGAGTGGAATTCCTGGGTCAAATGGTATTTCAATTTCTAGTTTTTTGAGGGACCTCCATACTGCTTTCCACAATGGTTGAACCAATTTACATTCCCCCCAGCAGTGTAGGAGGGTTCCCTTTTCTCCACAACCTCGCCAACACTTGTTGTTTCTTGTCTTTTGGATGTTGGCCATCCTGACTGGTGTGAGGTGTTATCTCATTGTGGTTTTAATTTGCATTTCCCTGATAATTAGCAATGTGGAGCATCTTTTCATGTGCCTGTTGGCCATCTATAAAATACCTGTATTTTGATAGATTGAGTTTGGAGCATTTCATTTTCACTGTTCCATTAACATGACAGACAATATTTGTTTTAACACATCTCATCCAAGAAGCTCAAACCTAATATATATGGATGATTATTCTGATCAGAAAAAATATTTAGAAAAAGGATTGTTTTTCTAATAAATACTCATTTATTACATGTGACTGATCTACAAAACACAGTAACATTTAAAATTAATTTGAACATATTGTCATTTCATTTTATCTGGTGAAGAGGACATGCCACCAGGGAGGGGTAGGACAGCTGGTCCACTGGCCAGCCTCTCAGGCAGGTCTGTCTGGGTTGAGGGTGGGCAGGAAAGAGTTGGGGGCCTTAACATGCTCTAAGGTGTTTCTGATAGAAGGGTGGTAGTTGGAGAGAGCTCGTTCCTTTTGAAATGTGGTGGTCTGCTTCCTGACCCTGCAGTCATGTGAGGGGCAGCCTGCAGAGTGTCAGGAATCAGCCCAGAGGTATTTTTTCCTAGTAGTTTTTCCTACGTATTCTACAGATTGGCATTGGTTAACAGAGAATCGTAGGAACAATTAAAAAAAAAAACACCTTTCAGTTATGGCAGGAAGATCTTATAATTTATGACTGCCTATTAAGTAAGCTCAGAGGTCATCCAGAAGGTGTTTTCAGATGTACATATGTGGCATGTGTGTTGTATGTAATGATACACATACCTATGAATATACACACATGTGAAAATTGCCCAGAATCAGACAACATATAAAAACATAAAGACCCTGAGCCAGATTAGATCTGAGATGCTGACCAGTTGCCCGTGGCCAGAGAGCCTGGGGGTCAGAGCTCAGACAACACCTGGACAGCCTATCAGTTAATTTGTTGAGAGGTTTACAGCTAACTGCGTAATAAATTTGGTTTATTAGTTTGCTTAGGGTATGATTTAAAATCCAAACTAATTTATTTGTTTCTCTTGAAGTCACAGCTGAAGCATAACCCCCCGGGAAGAGAAGAAATTTCTGATCCGTTTGGGATTTGTAATAGGGCCTGACAAGGAATGGCTACACGGTGGCACCTGTTGTGTCATTGTGTGCAGTTGTAGGATTGCCCAGGGACAGTTAGGACAGGTCCTTAAGACACGTAAAGGTTTCTTCGTT
Source organism: Manis javanica (assembly GCF_040802235.1). NCBI lineage: Eukaryota > Metazoa > Chordata > Mammalia > Pholidota > Manidae > Manis > Manis javanica. The sequence goes on from NC_133166.1 coordinate 92,968,372, forward strand.
TTTGTTTCCATACAGTGGACCCAGGATCTTGTATTCAATTTTACACATTAAAAAAAATCCTTTTCATTGATTAACCTTACAGCAAACTCCAGAGGCAATGACTTAAAGTTCAGATAGAAATGAGTCTTGGTGTCCCTCCCCCTGGTCAGTGCCGGGTAAACACAGAAACATGTGCATTCTCCAGCCGTCCTTTTCTTCACCTCCTTGTGGACCACATCCTTCAGTTAGCTGCTCGGCATTCACCGTAAAAACAAGCAAACACCGGCCTCTCGGCTTTGTGAGGCAATTTCTAAAGATCACAAGAAATGGGCAATAACTGGAAATCATTTATTTAGGAAAAGGGATTAAAAGTTAATGAATGAGAAAGACCCCAAAAGGACATCCTCCCGATTCAGGACCGCTTTACTTTCTGTTCCTCATTTAATTCTGCACGGTTTTGAAATAAACTTCATTGTCTCTTTTGCTTTAATCCCCCTCCCCGCCTTTTAACCTTCTTCCCCATTTTAATCGACTGCTATTTTTATTTTTGCCTTTGGATTGCAAAATTCAATTGTGATATTTTCTCCTTTATTATTTGGATATTGTACTGTGCTTCTACCAGTGTCTTAGATTTCTCTCTCTTATTTTTCATTATTTGTCTCAACTTCCTTTGACAGCTCAGGCCGTTCAGTACCGTCACCCACTCGTCTTCCTTTTTACTTTTGAATTACTGCTTGAGATTCCCTCACAGACTTCTTCTCCATCCTGCACAGAGTAGAGGTTTTCATTACAGACTCCAAAGCATTCATGGGTCCTTGAGTGCTGGCTCTCCTGATGGAAGGTTGCCACACTTGTCATAATCCTAAAATGCAGGGTGAGGCCATAGTCTTTCCTGTATTGTACTGACAGATAAATTGGAGTGGTAGAGATTAAATAGCTTTCCTAAGAACAAACAATGAGTCAATGATAAGTGTTTTGTTTTGCCAGCTATCTATCCATTAGAAGCTGGTCCATGGACAGAATTCTTCTTTTATAATAAATATCAAATAAACATATTAAATACTCTTCTAAACACAAATGGCAACTTTGTGGAGATTCCAATGAAGGGAATCCTGGGGTTTCTTTGTCTGCTGAAGCATCCTCTTTTTCTCAACAGGCTCTGATGCTTAGGACAACTGCTCTCTGGCCAGTCTCCATTTTAAACTGAGATCCTATGATTTACTTTCTCTTCCCCTTTCGTAAAACAAGTTATCAGATGTTAGAATTTCCCAAAGATTACTAAGGACTTCATTGGTTCCTACACATTTTGCTGAAGGTCTGTTATCATCTCCAGTTTTCATGCTCAATACCCTATGTTTAAAGCCAGCGTCAAGTCCTGGGACTGTATCTCTTGGTTGTCCCTGTTCAGCCTTTTAAAATCCCACAGAACATGACGTTCAGTTAATGTGTTCCTAGCGTCGATGCCTAGGCTCTTCTGATGGTGAAATCAGTGTGGTTATATTTGGACGCTGGGTACTTGCATGTGACAAGATGGGCATGTTGCCTAAGGATTGGACAAGGCTCTCCAGCCATCTCAGATGGTCCGTTGCAGCAAATTTTCTGCCCTTTCAATCCCAGGGCATTTCACAAAGAAATTTCCCTTCTCTGTACACAATGCTAGATCTATTTCTGCCACAAGTCAATGGAGGTTGTTTTACAAACTTAAAAATAGCTTCCTCCTTTTATTCTCATTCTTCTGTTACCCCAGGCCTCTCTGCTCTTATTCTCTTTTCTTCTCTTAGCAAGTTATTGTATTTGTGGAGGGAGATAGAAGTCCCACAGCAGGAGGGAGAGGGGGTGGGATTATAAACTGGAAACACAGCGGCAAAATGGTGGGAGGTAAGGACAATGCTTCAGCTGATCAAAAAAACCAAACTGTGTCAAGTATTCAAAACTGATCAGATGGCCAATCATGATACAAATAATAGTTGACAAAGTACCATGTCGTTTATGTGTATTAAATCCTATCGGGTATTTAAAACCTGTCCATGTTTTTGGTTGTTTTTTTTTTTTTTTTACCTGTTTTACAGGTGAGAAAACTGTGATTAGAGAGTTTATTGAGCTTGCCCAAGGCCGCACAGCCAATAAGTGATAGAGCAGTTTTCAGACAGATAGGATGACACCTAGGATGAGTGTGCTGCTTGTCTACACTCAAATATGGTCTGAAAAGTCCAGTGGTAAGAATATGTTGCTGTAAAATAAAACATATGTAATAAACATTCAAAATCTGTGCCATCTAATATCATGTTACACAATAAATCTAAACAAGCACACACAAAAGACTCTAAGGAGTGTCACTTGTAGACAGCCAAATCCATTTTTTGCTGTTCTCTCCTCATTCTGTTAGTTTTCAAACATCTCCAATCACTGTTAAAGTGAATGCTTTCCCCAGATGCCTAGAAGGTCATTTCTTGTCTCCCACACAATATTCATGTGGTGACAAAGTCAAATTGTCATGCTCTCTACATTCAGGAGGTCCTGGGCATTGCCAGGCAGCTCCCAGTTCATCCTTTCCAAGGTCACTCTGTAAAAAATCATCATTCCAGTTCACAAGTGTTCACAGTTTGTCATGCTACCAGATTTTAATAGTGCAGTGATTCAGGGCTGAGCTTTGGCATTTCATAGACTATTGATTGCTTTTCTCTCCCTCCCATTCTCTAGTTCTGTGAGCTTGGCTATGTGCTTCCAAAATTTAAGTTTTTTTCCATCTATAAAATGGGAATAACAATAGTATTTAGTAGGTTTATTAGGTTAAATGAGCTAAAGGTGAAAGGCAGTCAGTAGAATCCTTGATATAGTAAGTGCTCAATTAGTGTTAGCTGTTACTATTAAGAGTATAATACTAATCTCATACTTTTCCCTATGTACAGTGAGAGAAGGCAGGAAATGGCTGAATGAACTCTCTGAATTGTGTGTTACAAATTTAGATTATTTTTCAGGGACAATATTGTGTTTTATAAATCCTATCATGTAATGGAAAGTATCCATTCTGAATGGATCTTCTTGAATTAGGAGATTGAAAATATCAGCAAATAGTTTTCAAATAGATTCATTTTTGTTTTCCCTTTTAGTTCTCTATTTTATTATTTATTAATTTTTCCCAGTTTTATTGGCATATAATTAACAAGTAAAATTGTATATATTTAAAGTACACTTGGTGTTTTTTTTATAACTGTAGATTCACTTTCTTTATTGTGTTTTTTCTCAGCTTTATTGAAGTATCATTCACAAGTGAAATTGTACCGTATTGAAAGTGTACATTGTGATGATTTGTTATAGATACATATTGTGAAATGATTACTACAGCAAGATTAGTTAACACATCTGTCACCTCACATAGTTACGTTTTGTGTGTGTGTGTGGTGACAATGCTTATTTAAGAGCTACTGTTATCAACTTTCTTACAGTATTATTAACTATGGTCACCATGCTGTGCAGTAAATCCCCAGAATTTAGAATTGAAAGCTTATAATATCTTTTGACCTACATCTCTACATTTCCCCAGCCCCCAGCCCCTGGCACTCTACTCTCTGATTTTTTGAGTTCAACATTTTTGTTTCTGCTTTTTTTTAGATTCCACATGTAAATGAGATTATACACTATTTGTCTCTCTCTGGATTATTCCACTTAGTATAATGCTCTCTATTCATCCATGTTGTCACAAATTGTAGGATTTCCTAATTTCTTATGGATGAACAATATTCCTTTGTATGTATACACCATATTTTCTTTAGCCATTCATCTATCAGTGGACACTTAAGTTGTTCCCATATCTTGTCTATTGTGAATGATGCTACAGTGAACATGGGCGTCCTTAGAGCTCTTTGAGATCTTGATTTCATTTCCTTTGGTAAAATACCCTAAATGGAATAGCTAGATCATATGGTAGCTCCAGTTTTAATTTTTTGAGGAACCTCTACACTGTTTTCCACAGTGGTTATCTCAGTTTACATTCCCACCAACAGTGCACCTTTTCTCTTGTTTTCTTTTTTTAGGTGCCACGTATTTTGATGGCTATAAAAGGCTTTCAAACTCAACTTTTAAATCTGGCTGAGCACTCTTCTTTTCCCCTATAGTTTAGGGGTGATATGAGAAACTTTCTTCTCTCTTCTGGATAGTTTTTGGATGTTTCCAGGATCTGTTTGTGTTCCAGACCAGTGAGAAATATTGTCTTTGCACCCTGACAACCCAGCAGACGTCATCTCTCAGGCCACCTCTAAACAGGGACCTGGTGGACAATTTTGATGACTAGTCAAGCTCATGTTATTTATGAGATGTGTGTGGAAACATGCATGAAGGTTTCAGGATGCTGTAGGAGAAACTTAAAATATAAGACTTGGATGTCTAATGCAATCAGAAGGCTGTGCCTTCAACAGAAAGGAGAAATCTCTCTTCTAACTTGCACTGATGGTTTTTGGTGTTCTTCTCATTTTATCATTCCCAGATACTTTATAAGTTTTGCCAGTCTGATATCTGAAAACATATAGGCATATGTGCATCTGGTAAGAGACCATAAAGTCCTTGAAACTAATTGTCAGGAGGGCACAACTCATGATACATTCTTTTGAGAGGTTCATTTGGAATTGAATTGATTCTCTTAAAGATTTTCTTTAAAAGTAACATGGGGGGGCAGTACAATTAGCATGTATAGTGCGTGGGGGGGGTCATGGGGAGGGCTGTGCAACACAGAGAAGACAAGTAGTGATTTTACAGCATCTTACTACGCTGATGGACAGTGACTGTGAAGGGATATGTGGGGGGGACTTGGTGAAGTGGGGAGCCTAGTAAACATAATATTCTTCATGTAATTGTAGATTAATGATACCAAAAAAAAAGTAACATGGGTACAAGTACTCTGTAAACTGTACAGTTATGAATTACCCTTAAACTATATGAGGGTCTTAGCCTTGAAGGGACGATTAAACTTATTCTGAGTGGCTTTAAGGGGAGTGCACGAGACTAATGGGAGAGCAAAACTAGCAGAGTGGGGCCTTTTTAAGCATCAGAGAGGTTTGGGGGGAACAGGGGGCTTTCTTGGGAACTAGGGAGGGCGACCTGTGTCTACTTGTCATGGGTGTTACAGAGAATTTTGATGAGACCAGGACCTTTTTCACTCTTATCTGTCTTACAAGTGTATGGTGGGCTTTTTCAGAAGCTATGTGATCTGTGATTTCACAAGTGATTATATATAAAAGTAAATATAAGAATCTTCTATTACACTGGGCATTAAAAAGATCTGTAAAACTATAAAGTGATGCCATTCTTCTAATTATTTTCTATTTTGGAAGATTTTTTTTCATAATGCTATTTATGTTAACATGTACTATAATTATTACTGTTATTTTTAATGGATTGATACCTAAACATTTTTAATACTCCTAAGTTTTAATTTCAAACAGGGTAAATAGAACCAGTTGTCATTCATATAAACACAAATGTTTGCCATCCTTGTATCGGTTACCTGTGCTGTTAACAAATTACCCCCCACACTTAGTGGCTTAAAACAAACATTTATTTATCTCACTGTTTCTGTCTGTCTGGAATTCAGGAGCAGCTAACCTGTGGGATTCTGGGTCTCCTAAGGCTGTAGTAAAGATCTTGATCACAGCTGGTGTCATCTGATGGTTTAACTGGGGTGGGAGATTCCATTTCCAGGAAGGCCCCTCACTGGCTGTGGGCAACAGGTCTCCATGCCTTGACTTGTAAATCCTCACGACATGGCAGCTCACTTCTCCAGAGTGAGTGATTCAAGAGAGAGAGAGTAAAATGGAAGCTATAAAGTCTTTTTTGAGTTAAGAAGTCAGACTACATCATCTTGCTGTATTCCATTCTTAGAAATGAATCACTAAGTACAGTTCACACTCAAAAGGAGGGAAATTAGGCTCCACTGAAGGGATGCATGTCAGAGAATTTGTAGACATACTTTAAAACTATTACAGTCCTCTTTAAAAACTCCAAACTAGGTGATCTTAAATGGTATTTTTAACCCTGAGTTTCCATGGGGAAGGGAAATGAGGTCAATATTTAGGTTAGAATAAAGATCTAAGGGACCCTCTTGAAAGGATTTCCTTCATTGCCTATCTGGCAAATTTCCATTAATTCTTTAAAACTAAGTTCAGAAATCACTTCCTTCAGAAAATATGTAGGCTCTTTCCTCTGTACTACTCTGTACCTATGTGAACATCTGTGGTTATGTTTTTCACACTGTATTGCCATTATTTTGTTTCTCATTCTCTCTTCTTGTTAGACTGTGAGCTTTGAAGGCAGAGTTATTACCTTCTTTCTTTCTTTCTTTCTTTCTCCAGTACCTAACATTGTGTCATACTCATTTTGGGGGGGGTCACCTTTACTCTATATTTGTTCATTTATTCTTTCACGCTGTTCCATCACTAGTATCATATATTGTGTTAGGCCCTGGGATGAGATTCCTGCTCTTGTGGAATATTTTCATAGGAAGATAGACAACAAAAAAATAAAACAAGATAATTTCAAGAAGGAATCTGTGCTATGATGAAAATATATGCAGACTGAGTTATGTGGGTCGTGGGATGGAATGGTGTCTCCCTTAAGTGGGGTGGTACAGGAGCACTCTAAGTCTTCATGTCTGGTGCTGGCTGGCCCAGTCTGGTGCCTGGATACTGGGATTGTCCCTGGCCCCTAGAATAGGGGAACATGCCTATTCTAAAGACCCAGAGGGCACAGGCAGTGAGTGTCACTGCAGTGTGTGTGGGACCTGGTGATGCAAAGTGTTGATGAACGTGGGAGCGGCAGAGCTCGTTCTGGCCTTTCATGCTTGCACCTGTCCTTCTGTTTTGTCCTGTCCCTTCATGCCCAGGGGCCCTCATGCTCTTTTGCTGAATCTAAACCTGCTCTCAGGGAAAACCCCTGTCCAGAAATCTTGCTTTGGTACATGATGAATGTGTCGTCTGGCTCTATGTGGCAGAGGTGCTATGTTCGGGAATCTGATTGGGAAAAGTTCCTAAAAGTTTATCCTGACTTTGCAGATATGTTCAAACCTAAGTCTTAATATCCTAAAAACAAGCAATTGACGAACAAAGCCCCCAAATCTTCCAATATCGACTGCTCTGTGGAACCTCCTGTGATGACTCCCCCTGTGATCAGCCTTCTCTCCCTTTTGTCATGTTTTAGGCAATTGTTTAAAGACCTGTCTCTTTTTGAGGGAAGAGACTGCTCTTCATTCACTTGAGGGTATATTTAACTTGGATAGATTCTCAATAAAGGAAAAAAGGAATCTAAAACCACTCACGTATGCAAGGGCTGGTGGATGCTTGAAATATGGTCCCTTCCCCAGACAATATAAATGCATAGCAACGAAGGGTGGTTGAGTGAGGGATGACATATCTTTCTTACAAATAATTTCTAATAAGGAAAATGCTTATGTAAAGTAGAGATAGAGCCAATTGCATTTAATGTAATATAAAGTAATTCAAAGAATGAAGATCTGGAAGGAAATGAACCAAAATATTGGAAGCATGGTCTCTAATTTGTAGCATTATTGATTGTTCTAATTTTCATCTCACTTATTTTCTGTTTTATCTGAAGTTTCTCAAAAGAGCATGTATCAATATGTATTAAATAAGGAAATTTGGTTTACCCCCCAAAAAATCGTTTTACATTCTAGTCCTTCCAAAGTCCTTTGCATTGTGGGAGGCCCCCTGTGAATTTTTTGAAGCACAAAGTATTCTTTGAGGAAAACACATTAGTTTGAAATGACCTCAAGGAGTCATACACTTTTAGATGACTGTGGCGATATTCTGGTTTAAAAAAATAATCAGACCAGAGAAATTTAATATGAATTCAATGAATTCATTCTTTGGTGTAAGATTCCCCAATTGCAAGTCTTAGATGCCATTGTAAACCAACTTCCTGAAGTTCCCTTACCCAGCAACACTGCACGGTTATCCTGTGAAGAGCGTGAATATACACTTATAGGATGAATGAAACAAAAAATTGTTACAGTGTTTTGCCCATAGGTGCTTGCGGTTTGGGATAAAATTCCAATGATAGTATTATAGTTAAAAGAAGTACTTAGTAGATGGAAGACAAGACGATGTCTGGGAAACTCAAAAAATGTCGCTAATGTTAACGGAAGACACTTGACACTAAAGATTCATAATGCAACTTTGCATCAAACACCTTTATAGAATGGAAGAGTGGAAGAAAGGAGCATTTCTAACTCAAATGTTATTTTATCCAATGTGATTTAAAATAAGTATGCTTAATTAAATAAATAAATTCAACATTGAAATTAGATACATAACTATTTCATTTCTATCTCTAAAGGCTTATAATCAACCTGGTTGAAGCCATAAATTTTTTGTCTCTTTGGGAAAGTAACCTTACATTAGGGTTGCTTTCTATCGCTATATATATCTTTATAATAAGAACAAAGTCAAAATTACAAACATGTTATCCCTTCCAGGGACTCCTAAAATTTAATAGGCATTTATGCTTTTATGTAAGTAATTAAACTCCAGTTGTGAGATCCCAGGCATCAGCTGTGGATGGAGGAAGTATGTAGGGAGGCAGCTAAGTCTCTGTGTCCTTAGAATCACACCAGACAGGGCATCATAAACCTGAGTGAGACTGGCTCTGTGGGGGATGTTTCCATCACGGAACGTTTCTGGGACAGGTGACTTTGGATCTCATTCTGCAAGTAGGTGGTTGACACATGAGGAAGAAAGGTCTAAACGGATGTGTTTGTGATCTATTGCTACCTTACAAACCACCCCAAAACTTAAGGCTTCAAACAACACCCATCCATTTGTCTCTCTTCCTTGGCTTGGCAGTTTGGGCAGAGCTCAGCTAGGGTGGCCCACGTCACTGTGCGCCACCTGCAGTTGTTGTGGGGTGGGTCCACTGGTGATGGATGGTCTTGCTCACAGTCTGGGGCCTCAGTAAAGGATCCTGCAGTGTGGCTGGAATGCTGGCCCCTTTCTTCATGCGGTCACTGTCATCCTCACAGAATGGCTTGTTCATGTGGCAGCAGTGTTCAAGAGGGTGAAAACGAAGTTCAGGGCTTCTGGAAGCCAAGGTCTGGAAGTCATAGCATGTTGCTTCTGTCACATCCTAGTGGTCAAAACAAGTCACAAAGTCACTCAGATTCCTGGCAGCAGAGAAATAGAGTCTACCTTTTGTCGGGGCTGCTCTAAAGACTCTGTGACCGTATTTAACTTACTATAGGGCATTTCAGATGGGGAGAATACAGCTTCTGGAAGGGAATAGAGACAAGAAAATGGAGACTCTGTAGGAGGAATTTTAAGGAGTTTGGCTTGATTACAGTAGAGGAGGCTTGCGGGTGAGCAGCTTGAAATGACACCAGGTAGGCAGCCTGAGAGACTCAAAGCTTACAACCAGGACTTCGATGTGTGGGGTAGCCAACCTCAGTGCATGTGCCCTGTCCATTGCCTCAAAGGATTCCCTTTAATTCCTTCTCATTACTGTTTTCACTTTTTAAAGAATTTTTGCTGTGAGATCTCAAGGGACTCTATGTCGTGAAGAGCCATGTCTAGGAATGGACATTACCAAAGCTTTCATGGATCTTCAGAAAACTCGAGAGCATAGAGAAAGCAAAGCTCTGGAGCCAGATAGACCTTGATTCAAATTCTGCCTTCACTACTCACAAGCCACGTGACCACTGATGAGTCACTTAACCTCTTTGAGCCTCAGTTTTCTCCAATATCATCTGGGACTAAAATCGTACCTACCTCACAGAATGGCTGTGAAAGTTAGAAAATACACTTACACAGATTTACCTCAGGGTCTTCAACATTAAGTAGGTGCTCAATTAATGTCAGCTGTAGTTATTGCCTTTGGCTTTTCATTCTTGTGAAACAAGAATACTACTGCTGTAAAACAAGGTACTACTGCTGAAATTCCAGGGTTTTATTCTTAAAATAGCTAATGAAATTGAGCATCAAGAAGCCCGCAATTAAATGAGCTATGCCCACTCCCGAGGACAGTGTTCTTTCCTGTGATTTGCATCCAAAGAAGGTCTGTTTCACAGCTAATTGCTTCTCTTCCCTGAAAGAATACTGACTTGATGGCAAGCATATCTTACAAGTGGTTGATGCTTTAAAGAATAAATGCATTTATTCTCTATTTGAAGGTATTATATAAGATAAATCAGGATGCTGGAGACTGCTCACTTGTAAGTATAAAGCTTTCCCCTACTTAACACATGTCTTTAAATTTCCTATTGTGTGTATATATATATATATACACACACACACACACTAGATATTGGAGATATAGTGATGAGTGAAATCAACGTTGTTGCTCTCAATAGCTGCTTTTAAAACTCTGCATTAAATAAGGCCTAAGTAAAAATGCTTTATACATGTATATTTTCCCCTCAGGGAATGTTGACAAATAAATAGACTGGTTAATTTTTTTTGTCCTCAGTCCTGGGAACACATTAACTTAATCCTGGGCCATATTAACTTTATAGCAGTAATTTAATCTACTTTTTAGAAAAAGCAACTATTTTGTTAGCTAATTCTAGCCAACCCTAAGTCAGATTGTCTGTCTGTCTGGCAAGTAGAATGAAAACCACATTGGCTGATAGTGTAGAGCTTCCCTGAGTCCATTATCCAGGGAGAGAGAGGTTTTCCCAGTGCTGGTTGGCCACCATAGATGTGGTGGCCCCAGATCAAGTAAGGGAGACCTTTAAACATAGGTTCTTAAAAAAAAATACTCTGTACTAATATGTGCAGATTTAATGTTTCTCATACCATGTTATTTGGAACCTATCCTTGGTTGTATTCATGTTTTCACATCTCTACAAATGAATAATCCTACTGATTCAATTTGGGAACCATCATAGTCACATACAAGAGGGGCCCAATTTAGGTGGTAGGGGACTTCAAACTCAAGTCTGCTCTTGTAGGTGAAACACAAAGCATTTGATAGATTATGGAACTAGGTACGGCAGAAAAACACTCCATGTGCTGGCTTCATTTCTGTTCCAGGCAAGTGGGTAATACCTTCTGGAGGATACCTTTTGGCCCCAAACTGGAGGTCACAGACAGAGAAAAGTGTTCCATTCCATTCAGAAGTCTTTTTCATGATTCCATTCAGAGCATCTGGACAAGGCGTAAGAATGATCCTGGCCTCTCAATTGTATCTCACTTCAATTAACGTTGTAAGGCCCTGTTTGGAAGATACATTCTCCACTCTGCGTCGCTTTCTCCCACTCCCAATTCGCCCCTCTAATTCTCCCTTCCAACATTTTCCAGGAAATAGTTGAATCAGTCACATTCCATCAGTCTCATGTTATATGCTTTAATTATGATCCAAAAGCAGAAGATGGAAAGTATTGGCACACAACTAATTAACAAACACAAAAGGAATGTTTTTTCAAATATTGTGAATAGAGTACCATGTAATCTACTGTCGATTAACTAGGAATGGCCCATCCTAGCACTCTGAAAAAGGAAAGTGAGAGATACATTTTTAATGGAGCCGCCTCTGCCTCCAGGCCTTGAGAACATTAACAAGGACCAGTTCATGAAGATAGTTGCTGTCAACCTGCATAATAAATAAAACATGGTTTCTGAATTATTCATTGAGTCTTCCTAAGGGACTGAGAAGCTGTAGGGATAATGAAAATGCAATGTTAATAAGCAATCAGTAGTGATTTTTAAAAAGGAGGTAAAAAAAGGGCCCATTTAAGTTTCACCTTTGCTGACAAATGAACTAAAAGGAGAACTTTAAATTAGTAGTGCTAATTGATGTACACTTGCAGTGCAGAACATTATTTTTTATCTTATTGACATATATTTCACATAAGACATTATATAAAATCAAGGTATACAACATGAGGCTTTGATACCTTAATATATTGCAATATTATTGACATTGTGGGATTAGCCAATGCCTCTATCACACCACATGATTATCCTTTCTTTCCTGTGGTGGGAAACATGAAGATCTAGTCTTTAAGAAAATTTGATGTTTATAATACAATATCGTTGTTTAAAATCACTATACTGTGCCTTATATCTCTAGGACATCTACTAATTCCAAGTTGGTTGCCTTAAACAACATCTCCATTATTCCCCCCAGCCCCTGGAAACCCCCATTATCTGTGTTATTTTATATTTTGATGCAATTTTATTGGTTTATAGTGTTACCAGTTTAATAATAGAATTAGAGCTGGGGGAGAAAATAATAACAGTGATAATAAAAATGATAGATACTATTTATGAGTTACTTTGATTGGACTTTTTAATAATAAATTATCCCAAGGTTGTAGAGGGAGCAACTGAGACTAGAGAGATTTAAGTAACTTGCCCATGGTCATCGAGTAGGATTTGAACACTGGCCTTTGTGAGACTGAAAGTTGTGTTTCTCCTCCATGCTAGTTTAGTCAAAGAATATTGCCTCAGGAAGGTGGATGGATGAAGAGAAGGAGATGAGTATTCTGGGGAGTCAGAGGTCTGGTTCAAATATCAGCTCTGCCTCTTACTAGCTCTGGGGCCTAGGATAATTAACGTCTGTGCTGTAGTTTCTTCCTATATAAAATGGAGATAATACGATGAGGATTAAGTGGGAAAAGGTATACATAGCAATTAACCCAATGCCTGCTGTGCAGCGAGAGTCCAGTATATGGTATAATTATTATTGCTATTGTAGTTGCTACTGAAAGTAGACAGAAGGGAAAAGGAGTGGTGTGGCTGCCTTAGATGACAAAGCAGACCTCAGATAGTGCCACGTGTCCTTGCTGGGTCTGGACAGCAGACGACTCATGCTTTTGAGTCACCCCGTCTGGGTGATGCCAGGCTGCCGCACTCATGGCCGCTTGTCTGAAGTCCTCAGTGCCTCCAGCTGATGGGGCTCTGCATCCTGCCCCATCTGGGCACCACATAGGCGACCCCTCAGCCTCCTTTGGATGGTGTCCTGGGCAGGTTCGCGGGGAAACGCGCCCTTTCCCTTTGTTCGGGTCCTCCTCCTGGAGCTCACCCCGGCAGGGGACTCTCCGACAGGTTTCTCCATTCTGGGGCAATTTTTCCACGCGTAGATCCTCGGGCCTCTTCTCCCGGCGGGAGCTGAGCTGACGTCCCCGGGCAAATCACACAACAGCGGCTTCTCCCTTCCGCGGCTTTTGAAGTTACTTTCTGAAGGTGGGAGGATAGTGGGGTGGGTTGAACTGTGTCCCTCCGCAGGTCACATGCTGAGGTCCTAACCCCCAGTGCTTCAGACTGTGCTGTATTCGGCGAGAGGCCTTTAAAGAGGTGATTAAGATACAATGAGGTCATAGAATGAGCCCTAATGCAATACGACTGGTGTCTTTGCAGAGGAGATTAGGACGGGTGGATGACCAGGCAGGACACCGGGAGGAGGCAGGTCTCTGCAAGGCAAGGGGAGAGGCCTCACAAGAAGATGAACCCACTGACACCTTGACCTTGGACCTCCAGCCTCCAAAACTGTGGGAAATTTTTGTTGTTAGAGCCGCCCCATTCGTGGGGTTTTTAACGGCAACCCTAGCCGAATCCTGCAGGTGGAATGGTCCTCAGCTGGGCTGAAGCAGGAACTACTGTGCTCAAGGCACTCTGGGGAAGCCTGGGCGGAGGAGGAGCCCTGCCTGCCAGGCCACCTGGGGTCTCGGGTCCTGAGTGTCCATGGAGAGATGGGTGCATTGCAACTCCAGAGGGTCTTCGGTCTGAAATATCTTCATGCTCAGATTTCTAATGATATCACCAGCAATTTACATGAAAGTCTTGAAGCCCTTTTTAGCGTTGCCAGCCTTTTAAAAGAAAAAGGTAAGTGGCTCAGCCAGCAAAATCGAGTTTATTTAGGAATAACTGGGGAATTGCAATTCCGGACAAACACACTGTGACGAGCCATAGGCAAGTCCAGAAAACAAAGGAGAGGAGCATCCTTTTATAAGAGGAAAGGGGAACATTGGGAGGAGCTTTGAACAAAAGTTCATTGGAGAAAAATAATAGTTTGAAGTGGTGGCGGCCTCTCATCGGCTGCAGGCAGCTTGTTTTTGCCGGGCTCAGAGGAAATCTTCCTTCTTCCTGCTGGCTCTGCAAGCTTGGACAAAGGGTATGTGCCTGAGAACCTCTCTTTCATGGCTTCCTGACTCCAATTTTAAGTTAGGTTTTCTTACCACATTTCCCCCGTGGTCAGTAATCTATGAGAAAATGAGAGTTTACTAGATCACTGGGATGCTGTTGATAGGCTGGGGATGTGGGATAGAGAGTTTGGATTCCAGCAAAGGGGCAGTGAAGGAGATGATGGAAAAGCACAGACTGTCAGATCCTTCCCCTCCCAGCTCTGCCAGGAGCCAGCCTGGAAGAAGCTCTGCCTGGGTGGACAGGAAGGAGGGTGGAATCTTGCTCCTTTCTTGGTGGTGCCCGCTTCCCGCAATGTGAGGCTCCCCAGCTGGGGCACGGGACTCTGGTGATCGCCTCATGGTTTGGTGGTTGAGACAGCTATACCTCATGACCTTTCTTTTGACCTTTCAGGGGCTGTAACATTTTGATTAGAAATTTCTGCGTTAGGTGTGAGGACTGTGGTGCAATTGGGGAAGGAAGTGTGAACAGTCAAAACAAACACCCTGGCCCTAGTTCAGTGAAACAGGACACAGTCATGCCCCTTGCCCTGCACCAGAATGTTTAACTTGACCCCTTTTCATCTTACTTCTGACTCTAGTACGGTGTAGTTCATAACTTTGGTATTTTTGTTATCATTTTGCCTTACACATGAACACAAAGGAGCCATCAACAGCAGTGAACTGGTAGCTTGCAGAAACTTTCTGTATTTGGAGTCGGATGAAGCTTGTCCTCCAAGAAGGTTTCTGCTCCTGTCCTCTCTCCCTCTCCTTCCTCCTTGGAATCCTAACTCCACAAAGGGCAGCTTAAGGCCGCACCCCTGGGAGGTTAGCAATGTTTAGGGAACAGAATTGACTCTCTTCATGAGATTGAAAAAAAAAATATTTGAGACTCACCAAAAACGAATTTCTAAGGATATAATTTCTGCTCAGGGCCAGTTTTGTGAGGCAGGAAAACCTCCCAACGTTTCCAGTAGGTTAATCTCTAAATTTCATGTCATTTGTTGTGATGTGGCAATTCTCTTTAAGGAAACAATCTCAGCATTTCCTGAAAGAAACTGAATGTATATCTGTGAAGGATAATTAAGACTGTGGATCAAAAACAAAACAACACTTTGAGGAAAATCTTCTAGGAATCTATAATCAACGAGCGTTTTGCATGTGAATGAAATAGATGATGTGAAAAGGGAGAATCAGGATGATACATAAGGAGGAATGGAAATACAGAGAGGCTCCTAGAAAATTAAGAGATAACCTATCAGGCTCCTAGAAAATTAAGAGATAACCTATCAGACTTGATTCTGGGCCAAAGAGAATGTTACATATTATAGGAAAGATGTTATCTGGGTAATTATTTTCATATTATTTCATTTTAAAAGGTCCATTTTATTTGAATGATAATCATTTCTTTTTTCTTTCTTGATGTGGAAGTGGAATGTCTGTCAGTGTATGGCCCCTAGGTGGGGATGGTCAAATGGAAGGGTGGGAAAAAGGCCTATGTCATTTTCGGTGTGTGGGCTTATGGGTGGGAGAGAAATAGCCATTAACAAAGTGGAGAAAAACAAATACTTTGACAAAATTTCACGTCATTTGTGCTGATGTTGCGAATTCTCTTTGAATAAATAACCTAGACTCTTCCCAAAAGAAACTGAATGTGTATCTGTGAAGAATCACTAAGACTGTGGGTCAAACACAGAACAACACTTTGAAGAAAACCTTTTAGAATCTGCACCACACTCCTTCAGGTCTCTGGTCCAAATGACAAAAATGTACTTGGTAAATGCACTCATGTGGGCTTATCTGTTGGCAGTAAGCTTGTTGGGGAGGCAGCCTGAATTGGACACAATAGAGAATCGCAAATAACACCTTGACACAGGAGTACAAAGGCAAGTCTATCTTTAGGGGGATCCAGCCAAGGAAAGTCCATTGCATATCTTTATTTAGATAGTTTCCTCTGTAAGACATCTTGGGCAGTATCACAAAGTAGGTCAATATGGAGTAAACTGTATTTTCTCTATAGAAACATGTTAGAATTGAACTTTGAAGAGAATACATCGATAGTATACCATGAAAGCAAACACATAGTATTCAAATAAGTAAATGTTATTTTCTAAGTCTTAATAAAATGTAAGTATAGCATACATACCGATTGTAGAAAAAGACTTGATATAAAGATATACCTTTATCATAGCAAAAATTTGTTACCTATAATTGAGTCATTTATTAAGAACTGAATTTTTATCTAGAAATTCACAAAGTCTCTTGTGGATACCTTGGATCTCTGAAAAAATAACTTCAAGCAATTTTCTGCAGAAATGGCTTCCCCTCCCTCTGCTTATTATACTCTCTGTAACAAGAAAAAGCCTTTAGATCATTCCACTGATCTTAGCATTACCCTTAAGTGGTGCTCAAAACATGCTTGTTGTCAGGAAGGTTGACAATGTCTTTTGTCTATGATAAGGTTTTTATTTTAAAGGTATGTTACAAAACTAACGTTCATTGCACACAATTTGAAATATGAAAATAAGCAGGAAAAAAAAGAAAAAAGAAAAGTAGCACTACACAGTTTTACATCTCAGAGGTAATTGCTGTTTCCTAACATGTATGGTTACATTTAACCTTATAGCAACCAACTTTTTCATCTAAGGAAAAGAAGCCCTCTATCCATTAGAAAAAAAATCATTCCACTGAATATTCAAAGCATCATTTAAAATGGATCTATGTTATTTCATTCTATAGACCATAGTATGTTTAACCAACCCCCACTGTTGTCTAGACATTTCCATTACTTTCATTGTTTTTGTTATAATGCCTGTAGCACCACTCCTGTGGCTCTCGTGGGGTGTTTGCTTCATTCAAGCAAAGGGGGAAAGCTTGTGTCTGGGTTACCGATGTCTCTGCCGATGCCCCCTGGGCATGGACCGCTGAGGTGCCAGCAGAGCCATCTCCCTCCTCCTGGTGGGCAGCACGATTAGCCATCCATCTTGTGGCCCATCTTGCCTGGAAGGAAAGAAGAACTCAAGGCTGATGGCCGGGAGATTTGGGAGAGTCAAGCGGGTGATACTCTTGGATTGGGCTCCAGATGTGTCCTGCGTGAATATGGACAAATCTACCTGGGTATCTACTTTTGGAGTAGATGATGCCATCCACTCCAGAGATGACTCTCCATAAATGGTGGACATGGTGAGCTGCTCTGTGGATATTACTCACCTTCCTCCCAGCTATGGTGGTGCTTCCTAATGCTTTGTGAACAAAGTAAGAGTCAAGGTTGGAGGCTGTGCATGCATGCAACTACAGAATTTTCCCTTATAAAGGATTACTTGGTCACTGGCCTCTTTGAGCACCAAGTTCACTAAACAGTGACCAAGTTGTGAAATACTGAACTACCAGGAGCACTTTTTGGAAAGAACAGCAAGGCTCAGTGAATGGGGTGGCTTGGCTTTCTAGAAGGAGTTATCTGTCGTTCTGATTGATTGTGGCCCAGAGAGCCATACACACAGTACTAGAGCACTTTAAAGAATCTCTGAAGGTCCCAACACCATTCTCTGAGTCTTCTGCACTAACTGAACTGGGGATAATCCTCAACTGGTAGGACTAAGAGATAAGTGTTCATTGTCATGATTAGCCATGCATCTGATGGCCCATCTCCTCTGGGTTTTCATTCACTCTTGCCAAGGTCTCCCTGTGAAGTATGGCTGACTATTGTAGAGATGTCTTACACTATCAGTATGATCTTCCTCAAAGAATAGGCTTGGAATGCAGAGAAAACAATTGGTTCCTATGCAAGGCTTTGCTTTTCTCTCATATACCCTATACAGTGCTTGTTCCTTGAACAATATTGACTTGTTAATCTAAGAGATGGTTACTTATTCTGTGGCTTAAAACTTTTTGTATTAAAAAATATATAACACAAAATTTTCCACTTAATTAAATTTTCCGTGTATGGGTATCTGACATTAAGTCTGTGGCCTGTTGCCTCTCAGCTTGAGCCCACCTCTGTTTTCTACAGAAGCTCCTAACTTCTAACATTCTCTCCTATGTTGTGACTGTCCTTCCTCCATGACAAGACACCATTAATTGTAAAACAGATCACTGTATTAATAGCAGCATTTTATTAAAAAGGATATTCTTGTCAAGTTTCCTTGGATGTTGGTTATAAGCCACATTCCTACTTCAGAAGTATTCATATGTAGAAAAAGTGTACCATAGACCTGAGGAAGTCTGCAGCTTCTCTGGGCCCTGTGGCAATGGCAGGAAGTTAAGGAATGCCTGAGGGGAGATTCACTGTGTGCTGTCCGTGGTGAACCAGATGGAAACCCCATACCTTCTTGAGCAGTCACAGGAGCACCATGACGCTGCCTCTGAAATAGAATGCATGTTTAGGCTTGCGCAAAATAACAAGGAATCATGACAATCAGAAAAAAAAATTATTGAAGACTAGATAACCACTGCTGAAGGAAAATATTTATATTTTTCATATTCATTGAGCATCTACTATCTGCTGAAAACTTTAAATGCATTTCTCACTTTAGCCTCAGTACAACCTTGGGAAGTAGGATTGATCTGCATTTTACCGAAGGGACAAGCAGGCTCAGAGTGTTTGTGCAATTACCAGGATCTGCTGGCAAGTAGTGGAGCTGGGGTTTGACACTTGGTCTGTGTGACTCCAGTGCTGGCTCCCCCTCTACATCCTGCCAGTTACCTGCTGAACTATAGTCACAGCAGAACATGATAGAAACAACTGAATTCCCTGGTCACCTTCTAGTTCTGCTGTTCTTCTAAGATCTCCTTCTCTCTTAAACCCCCCATGGTGGCCAGTGCCTGCAGAATCATGGGTTGACCAATCATGCACTACCTTGTAATGGGTTTGTTTTTTAATCCATATTTGAAACTTTATTATTTAGTATTTCACACATTTGCATCCTTTCTCTTTAGGAGAGTATAAACCCTGAGAGGGCACTGACTGTTATGTGTCCCACATGATTTTATTCATGTATATATGTATGTATGTATATTTATTAATTGAATGTATTTATTCTTTTTTTATTAAAGTATCATTGATATACAATCTTATGATGGTTTCACATAAACAACACAGCAGTTTCAACATTCAACCATATTATCAAGTCCCTGCCCCACCCCATTGCAGTCACTGCCTATCAGCATTGTAAGATGCTATGGAGTCATTGTTTGTCTTCATGCTGTACTGCCTTTCCTGTGACATACCTATATTGTGATTGCAAATTATACTGCCCTTTAATCCTCTTCTCCCTCTCCACCCACCCTCCCCTTTGGTGACCACTAGTCCCTTCTCGGAGTCTGTGAGTCTGCTATTTTGTTCCTTCTGTTTTGCTTTGTTTTTATACTCCACAAATGAGTGAAATTATTTGGTATTTGTCTTTTGCTCCCTGGCTTATTTCACTGAGCATAATACCTTCTAGATCCATCCATGTTGTTGCAAATGGCAGAATTTGTTTTCTTCTTATGGCTAAATAATATTCCATTGTATATATATATACCACCTCTTCTTTATCCATTCATCTACTGAGGGACACTTAGGTTGCTTCCATATCATGGCTATTATAAATAGTGCTGTGATAAACATAGGGGTACATATGCCTTTTCAGGTCAGGGGTCTTGTTTTCTTTGGATAAATTCCTAGGAGTGGAATTCCTGGGTCAAATGGTATTTCTATTTTTAGTTTTTTGAGGAACCTCCATATTGCTTTCCACAATGGTTGAATCAATTTATATCCTCACCAGCAGTGTAGGAGGGTTCCCTTTTCTCCACATCCTCACCAACATTTGTTGTTTCTTGTCTTTTGGATATTGGCCATCCTAACTGGTATGAGATGATATCTCATTGTGGTTTTAATTTTCATTTCCCTGATGATTAGTGTTGTGGAGCATCTTTTCTTCTTTGGAGAAGTATCTTTTTTAGATCCTCTCCCCATTTTTTAATTGGGTTATTTGTTTTTTGGGTGTTGAGGCATCTGAGTTCTTTATATATTTTGGATGTTAACCCTTTATCAGATAGATTGTTTACAAATATATTCTCCCATACATAGGATGCCTTTTGTTCTGCTGATGGTGTCCTTTGCTGTACAAAAGTTTTTAGTTTTATGTAGTCCCACTTGTTCATTTTTTATTTTGTTTCCCTTGCCCAAGGAGATGTGTTCAGGAAAGAGTTCCTCATGTTTATATTTGAGAGATATTTGCCTATTTTTCTTCTAAAAGTTTTATGCTTTCATGACTTACATTCAGGTATTTGGTCCTTTGTGTATGGGGTTAGACAATAATCCAGTTTCATTCTCTTACATGTAGTTGTCTAGTTTTCCCAGCACTAGTTGTTGAAGAGGCTGTCTTTTCCCCATTGTTTATCCATGCCTCCTTTATCATATATTAATTGACCATATATGTGTGGGTTTATATCTGGGCTCTCTATTCTCTTCCATTGATCTATGGGCCTGTTCTTGTGCCAGTACCTACCACACTGTTTTGATTACTATGGCTTTGTAGTAGAGCTTGAAGTCAGGGAGCATAATCCCCCCAGCTTTGTTCTTCTTTCTTAGGATTGCTTTGGCTATTTGGGGTCTTTTGTGGGTCCATATGAATTTTAGAGCTATTAGTTCTTGTTGCACAGTATTTTACAAATCATTTATGCTCAATTACTACTTTATTGATTTGATTTTAATGAGTACCAGGGAGACACTTCTGATATAGTTGATGGGAAATGAAAGTCACAAGATCATTTTAAGGCATTCAGGTGAGGTTCAGGGGACTTCTGACAACTCTTATACCCACAAGGCCAGAGATTCAGGAAGACCGATGAGGGAATAAATGGAATTTTAAAATTTGGAAATAGCTTTTTCAAATCATTAAGAATTTCTATAAGGTCGTTTGACTACTTTAAATCTGTGCTGTTAAAAGACCTTTATATTTCCATTGGCATTCTCATGTTTGTATTTTGTCTGCAGTCACTATACTACAGTTCACTTCCACCAGGGAAAGTTCTCTTACCACTAGCACAACCTTATGGTTTATACCTCTGAGCCTTACCTTTCTGAATATATCAGAAGACTAATACTGAAAAGTGTTCATGCAGAAATATCCACCAAGATCAAAAGGAGGCAGGAAAATAGAAGGTAATTTCATTCAGAAGATTGTGTTTTCCCCTGGCCTTGGCAGGTGTTTCCTCCTTGAGTCACTTCCCCCGAGAGGGTAACACGCACAGCCGCCTTGAGAGCTGGTAAGAATTGTCTGAATGAACAACAGATTATAAACAAACTTTCTTCCAGTTCATGGTAGTGCTTATTTTGTGTTGGAAATTATGTGTCATTCAGACTACCATAATTTCCATTCTTATGTCAAATGCAGTCTTGGAGGAGACTATTGCTGGCCTGAGGTCTGGAGCTTTTTCTGCTTGAAGCCAGTAACTTGTTTTTCCATCTGGGCTAGGCACAGAGTTTGCAAGCTTTCATTCTGAGTTACTCATTCCCTGGTAAATTCCAGTCTTAGGCAATTACAGGACATGTACAAGACTTTGCCCCAAGAGGTAGAAATGTAATATGGCCCTTATTTAAAAGTGTTTTGCTACTGGAAGTACAGCTAGTTCTATTGAGGTTTGTGTTGGCCACCTCAGGCTTGTGGGTTCAGTTCAATGTTTTTATTTAGTTCTACAAGGTTTTATGGCTTGGCTACCTGAGCAACTGGCCCTCACACTGTTCCTTCCTACCAGTTGGGAAGATCTGCTGGAGTACATGGCTAACAATTTCCAAATTTTACTTTGGATTAATCACGATGATGGCTCAAGTGTTCTTGGAGGGTGTTCTTATTTGGAACTCGCCGATCTGGTCTGATGTGGCTTTGGTTGTTGGCTTTTCTTGAAGGGGAGGGGTTTAGATGCTCCGTTTCAAAAGTGCACTGTTACTAAACTGCATTGATTTATATAAGTCTTCTCTAAGTTTGGAGCCTCTATCAGTTTCCTGTTACTGCTGCCACAGATTCCATGAAGGTAAAAGAATGCAAATTAAATTTTTATTTTTGCTTTTGGAGGTCAAAAGTCCAAAAGAAGTCTTAAGAGGCTAAAATCTAGATATTGTCAGGGCTGGTTCTTTCTGGGGGCCCCAGGGAAGACTCTGCTTCTTCCCTCTTCTCCTTCTCGAGTCCCCCTGCAGTTCTCAGGTGCGTTACTCCCACCTCTGCTCTCATGGTCACACTGCCCTCTCCTCTGCTGTAGTCAAAGTCTCTCTGCCTCCCTCCCACAGGGACCTAGTGATGACATTTAGGGCCCACCCAGATAATCCAGGATAGTCTCCCCATCTCAAGACCCTTAATCATGCCTGGAAAGTCATGTTAGCCATGTAAGGTGATATTCACAGATTCCAGGGACAAAGACAGGCAAATTTTGGAGAGTCATTATTCAGCCTACTGTAGGCTCTAACAATATTCGTACTTTCTAAGCCTTAGTTTGCTTATGTCTAAATGGTGATAGTAATACTTATCTCTCACTAGATTGATGTAAGAATTTGGTAAGTAAGGTACATAAAGCATCAAGGACCCCAAAGATGTTCAGTTAATGTTAGTTTTATTTTTCCCTGTCTCCTCTTATACCTGAAAAATTAAAGATCTCAGTTTGAAGGCAGGTGAGCATTTGGGCTTTATAAAAAAATATTGCAGTACAATACAAAATATTAGAAATATTTCTACTGAAGTGATTGTCACACACACAAAATACTGGTTAATATTCAGTTGGGGAGAACAAATGCTGGCGAGGATGCCGAGAAAGGGGAACCCTCCTACACTGTTGGTGGGAATGTAAATTGGTTCAACCATTGTGGAAAGCAATATGGAGGTTCCTCAAAAAACTAAAAATAGAAATACCATTTGACCCAGGAATTCCACTCCTAGGAATTTACCCAAAGAAAACAACTTCTCGGATTCGAAAAGACATATGCACCCCTATGTTTATCACAGCACTATTTACAATAGCCAAGATATGGAAGCAACCTAAGTGTCCCTCAGTGGGTGAATGGATAAAGAAGAGGTGGTACATATACACAATGGAATACTACTCAGCCATAAGAAGAAAACAAATCCTACCATTTACAACAGCGTGGATGGAGCTAGAGGGTATTATGCTCAGTGAAATAAGCCAGGCTGAGAAAGACAAGCACCAAATGATTACCCTCATTTGTGGAGTATAACAACAAAGCAGAACTGAAGGATCAAAACAACAGCAGACTCACAGCCTCTAAGAAGAGACTAGCAGTTACCAAAGTTGAGGGGTGGAGGAGGATGGGTGGAAAGGGAGAGAGAAGGGGATTGAGAGACATTATGCTTAGCACACATGTTGTTGGCGGGGATCACGGGGAAGACAGTGTAGCACAGAGAAGATAAGTAATGACTCTGTGTCATCTTACTACTCTGATAGACTGTGACTGCAATGGGGTGTGGGAGGGACTTTATAATATGGGTGAGTGTAATAACCACAATGTTGCTCATGTGGAACCTTTACAACACTGTATATCAATGATACCTTAATAAAAAAAATATCCAGTTAGGGATTCAGGTTGGTATGGAACTGTAATGTGATGTAATAGAGAATACGTTACTGTGTTTAGAGATGTAGGTATTGTAATATTAATGCAATTAGATGCTTTCCAACTTAAATATGACATTGAGAATTTTCTGCTTTCAGTATCTATTAAGTATATGTCTTTTTAGTGTACAGGGGCCTCCTTATTATGGTATCATAAACGGAAGAGGCAAGTTTTATAGGCCAAATCAAGCTGGTAGGCATGTCACCTAGAAAAGAATTTAAGAAAATGTCATGCTGAAGACAGTGTGGTCAGAGATCAAGATGGTCTTCGAGAGGCTATCTAGAATCTGAAGACGAGCCTGTGAAGGTCAAGGGAACCCTTCTTGTGTTGAATTAAATGTAGTACTTCCTATGTGGCTACTTTCTTGCAGAACTAAGTGAGGCGATTATTCTAGTATCTGAATGTTATGCATAGGATAGAATGTTAGGCTGGGCTTTGAAATGAAATCAGTTGGCTTTGACTCCCCACTTTGACTTAGAAACTGGGTGATTTTGGGTAAAATACTTCTTGGAGCCTCAATTTCACATTTATAAAATAAAAAATAGTGCTGTATCATATGGCTATTGCTGTTTTAACAAGCCATCCCAACACTTAATGATTTGAAACAATAACCATGTATCGTTTCCCAAGAGACTATGGGAGGGTTGGCTAAACTTGTCTGGACTCTTGTGTATCTGAAGTAGTAGATGGACAGGCAGCTGATCTGATCTAGGATGACTTCAACTGTGATGACTTCAACGGTCTTGTGTCTTCTAGCAGGCTAGTCTACACTTGTTCATATGGTGACCAGCAGGGTTCCGAGAGAGAATGGAAACACACAAGGCCTCGTAAGACTTGGGTTATTCAGAACTGGCACAGCGTTACTTTGGCTACATTCTTTTGGCTGAAGCAAATCCAACTGAAATGCAAGGTGTAAAGATTCTATCTGTCTCTTGACTGGGGGGAGGTGGGGAAAAAGGGGGATGGCAACGGGGCGCTACAAAGTCACATTGCAATGGATGCGGATAGAGGGAACCCACTGAAACCAGTAATGCTACCAATCCACCAGAAATATCTAACTCCAAGAGAGTTAACCAAGCATAAATAAAATATTACGTATTAAGTCCCTAACACTCAGTAAACAACAAATTCTAGTTCTTTTTCTTTCCATTTCTCTCCCTTATCTCTTTCCTATTAACGAAGTCTGGAAGTTTATGAGTTTTCTTAGCTGCTGCTTTAATATTCTTGGACTTGAAACTAATTTTTTAATCTGAAACTAATTTTTTATGAAAATGATTTTTTTTAATATGAATCCATCTCTCCCATTCTGTGTTCATATAACATGTTATATTTTCTGGAGCTAATTGTAAGTTTTAAAATTTATCTTTAAATAAGTTAAAACTTACTATGTATATAATAATGGTCCATATATTGTGCAAGATGTGTATAACAGTGTGGCAGAGAGGGCCACCCACTCTGGAAACTCAGTGTCTGGGCTTGAATCCCAGCTGTGCTACTTAGTAGCTTTCTGATCTTGGGCCAGCTACCCAACCTGTCCTTTGTAAAGGGGGCATCATAATAATAGTACCTTATGTCATGTGGTTGTTATGAGAATCAAATGATTTAAAATTTTTGAAGCCCTTAGAATGTTGGTTGGCACATAGGAAACTGTATGAATAGTTGTTGGATACATAATAAATAAACAAGTCTCTTCCTTCATCTTCAGTTTATCACAGTCTGTGTTATCTCAGCTCTACAACTGCAGACATTATTAATAAATGATTCCAGCTCTGTTACTCCCTGAGCACATAGAAAACCTATGTAAATAGTTTTAAATTAAATGATTGAATAAATAAACAAATCCCTCACTTGAAGAACTCACAGCAATACACTGTGTTCTAGGGATGTAACCACCAGATTGTGATTGATTCCAACACCTTTCTCCCCCCAGCCCTGTGGGCCTCAAGAATTCCTCTCTGCACAGTATTCCAGCAGCTTTGGCAAATTCTTCCAAGCTTATACTCAAAAAGCAAACTATTTTTCCTACCTAGTCTACTGGGTTCGCTCTGACCTTGCATTTCAACTTGCCCAGATGCTTTTGAGTCTTTTGTTTTTCTCTACTATATCCCAGCCTGATTCATCCACAAACTTGGTAATTGGGTCACCATCTGAATTTTGAATAAAAATACTTTAATACAGATCGCTAACCTGACTCTGTGGTACCCCATGAGGTACTCCTTCTATGTTGGCACAATTTTTTTGTGTCTTAACTACCTTGAGTGCTTAGACTCTTCAGCAAATTCATATTCCACTTAGGCTTACTTTTACCATCTTATCCAGAAGGATATTATGAGAAACTCCAAATACTTTGCAGAAACCTATTTACACAGCGTCTATAGCATTGTTTACACCATCAGCTTTAATTTAGTAGTTCTATCAAGAAAAACTGTGAAGTTAGTTTGAATCATTTTCTTCATAGTAAAATATTTGATATTGTTGTCTTACAGCCCAATTATTCACAAAATATGTTTAAGGTTTTTCTCTAGACATTTGTCAGGGAGTGGCCCATGCTTTATAGACTCTAACCTTTTCCCTCCAATTATTCTTTTTCTTCATGACTTTTTGATTGATTGGAATATTTGAACAACATATTTTTCCTTTAAAAATAGCCTCAAAATTAGTATAGTTATGCATATACTTTATAATAAACAGACAATATTAAGAAGCAAGTGTATATATATAAAACAGTGTGTACATATATGTATATGTAGATATAGGATATATATATAGATATGTACAATGAAATATCACTCATCCATAAAAGACAGAAATCCTGCTATTTGTGATAACATGGATGGAACTTGAGGGTATTATGTTAAGTGAAATAAGTTAGAGAAAGACAGATACTGTATGATCTTGCTTATGTGGAACCTAAAAAAGTTGAACTTATAGAAACAGAGAGAAGATTGGTGGTTGCCAGGGACTGGGGTGGGGGAAATGAAATGTTGGTCAAAGGGTAAAAACTTCCAGTTATAAAATGATTAAGTTCTAGAGATCTAATGTACAGTATGGGACTATTGTTAATAATACTGTATTGTGTTATTGGAAGTTGCTAAGAGAGAAGATCTTAAGTGTTCTCAACACACACACACACACACACACACACACACAGAAAAAGGTAACTATATGAGGTGATGGATATGTTAACTAACTTTTTTGTGCTAATCCTTTCACAATGTATATGTAGATCAAATCATCATGCTATATGTTTTAAACTTACACAATATTCTATGCCAAATATATTTCAATAAAGCCAGAAAAAAAAATCCAGATTTCTATGAGCCAGAGTAAACTACTAATAACCAACCTTCCTTCCTTCCCTGACTCCCTCCATCTCTTCCTCCTCTTATGGAAGAATGCTATGCATACTCTTTCATAGCTTTTTTCCATTTAATAATCATATTTCTATGTTATTAAATATTCTTCCACAACATAATTTTTGATGGTTGCATACAGTTCTGTTGTATGAATGCAACATAATCTAATCAGCAAGACTCTATTTTGGGGAATTTGTTTTCAGTTTTTTATATTATAAATGTTGCCATTTTGAGCATTTTTATGGATAAAATTTTGTCCACGATCATGGTTATTTTATTAGAATGTATTATTCAAATAGATTTTTTGAATCAAAAGATGCAATGTTTTTAACCTTCTACAAATTTGTCAACCCCACCCACCTTCTCCCAAAATATTGTTGCCATTTATATCTTACTATTGCTTGTTCTGGAAATTAATATTTAAAAAAATGTTTTTTAGTGAATTCGATAGGTATAATGTTATCTAATTGCTTTACTTTGCATTTATTTGTGTAGAAGTGAGGTTTAACATTTAAAAATAAATATTGGCCCTTTTAATTTTCTCTTTTGTGAATTTCCTATTTCCTTTGCTTTTCTATGACTGTGATCATTTTTTCTTATTTATTTATAAGAGCCCTTTATGTTTTTGTGTCAGTAACTCATCATCTGTCATATATGTCATGAAAACTTTTTTTTCAGTTTCCCATTTGCCTTTAATTTTGGTTTTGTTGAAATACACACAATTTAAAATTGTGTGTAGCCACCTGTAGCTATGACTTGAAAAAATTAAATGGTGGTCTTCCAGTAATTTTGTCTAATTCAATATTTAAACCTCCTGGTATTGATTTACACGTACTAATCAAGGCAGGATCTCTCTGGATTGGTTTCTATCCCCATCCTTTTTAGTCTCATGTCTGAGAGCAGTGGTGGTCAGGGCAGACGCCTGAGTTAGAAATGCCATTGAGTGTGGCATTTGCCGCGTACTTATCAGTGAAGCCAGAGGAACATTTTGATAGAATTTGTGTTTGCTCTTGATCTCATCTTATTTTCTTCTGCATTCTCATCATCATTGCTTTTTTTCAGTTGAGATAACCACTTCCTTCCCTTTGTTCTGTAACATATGCTTTAGTGGGTTCAGTGGGTGTGTTACAAAATGACTACATCTGCTTTAAAACGTCTAGCAAAGTCCCAGACATTACTTTCTTTTATAAAGACTTTTAACGTTTTTGTTCTTTTAGCTCAACAGCCTTTTGAAGTTATGAGTTCTATCCATGAAATGGGTCATCAGATGGAGATAGTTCTATTATTGAGCTCCAAAACCCTAGAAATCTTTTTGTCTTGGGAGAAGCAACACAGAGGTGAATACGCTAATGGATACCTAAGTGAGTCTGTAAGCAATTGTGATATGATGGAATCTGCCACTGATTCCAGGTTTAAAATTGCTCAGGGAAAGAAATGAGCTTTTATGAGGAACCAGGTACTGTATATACATGTGCGTCATTGGCTCCAAACTGTGGGTTTGCTAAGGTTACGTATTAGCACTCTGATTTTTAGAAGAAGAAATTGAAGCTAAGAGATTAAGCAATTTACCTAAATTCACATAGCTGGTACAAGGTGCAACGAGGATTGGAATGCGGGTCTGCCTGGCTCCATGACCTCTGGGCCACTCAGGTGGCCTTATAATAGTTTACTAATATCAACCATAAATATAGTAAACTATAGCAGTTTACTAATCAACAGGATGCATGGTGCAAGAATGTATCTTAAATGCCAAGCTCAGGTAGTAAATGGATGTGCTATTGAACGATCTACATTTTCATCCTCTGACATCCTTGGAGCTCCTGTGGTATCCAAAACTGGAACTCAGATTTTTGTGGTCCTTCCCTATGTACCTATTTTAATTATGGCCAGGAAAACTCAGGAATCTGTCTGCTTCAACATTTCTTTCTTACATAGTCTCTGAATTTCTGATAAAAGTGAATTAATACTTGCTAGTCCTAGAACCACTGACCTGAACAGATGATCTAATAACCTCACTCTTAATTTTTAACACATATCCCACCCAAATGTGGAAAAAAAAAATAGGCCTAGCCAGAATTCATTGCAAAACATACTTCTTAGATGAGACAGTCATGAGGCAATGTCTGGTTCGTATTAAAGGTCATAAATAAATGATTCATAATCCAAACAAAAATATAGACTTTGTCATATACATCATTACTACCCAGTGTATTTTCCATGGAACATGAGACTTTTATACCTTATTTTAGTACCGTTGTCACTTGAATCATTCCTGACAGTTTAGAATCCATCCGGTTTAAAAAAGACTACAGAGGAAGACACATTACTCACAATGGGAAAGCGCCACAAAAGAAATTTATCCAAAGCTCATACCAGGAAGGGACCAATGTGTTGTTTGTTTTGTTTATAGGTATATAGTTTTGTCTCCATAAAAGCTTGAATTTCATATTCAGGATTAAAAGTAGTTAAGTGCCAGCAAACACCAGGGTCTTCGACAAAACTATATAAGATTTCAAAACCTTGCAAATATTAACTCCTCTCTTCATTGTTTGATTTAATCTGTTTTCCCTTCCTATGGAAACTAGCTTTTGTTTTGAAATCTGACATAGGAATAGACTGTTGTAAAGGAAAACAAAAGATAGAAATATGATTTTTTTAGGGGAAGGGTGGTTGTTTACATGCATGAGTATAGTGTGTTTATTATTTTTAAGCCAAGCTTTTTGTTTTATTGCTTTGGAAAAATTAACTTCTTTGCGCCACAATGCCTTGCCTGCCGGTATTTTATGGAGCCATTGCTCCATAAAATTGCTTGTAATTTCTTAAATTTAATTTCATTAAATATGAGGTAAGGTCAAGGGCTGAGGTGAGCAGGGATGTTTGAAGAGAGAAGAGAAAGAAGAAATGGTTGTCCATGCTGGGGAAGTGTAAGCAGAGTTGTTAGGAAGTGTCAAGTATCCATTTGCGCCTCTGAGTCATGAATTTATTGTGGAACAAGTTAGGGGTATTGAAGAGTTTTCTTTGCCAACTCAGTTACTAAAACATGGCTACAGCTGAGTTTAATGAGATTTGGAGGTTTTCCAGACAGGTAGGAAGGAGGGAGAGAGGGGAAATTCAGTTAAAGGAGTTTGCTTGTAAATGGTTTTCTGGGCATGGAGGATGGTGAGGGCATGAAGGTGATGGGCTGAGGGAACAGTCATCTGTAGGTGGGGGAGCGACAGAAAGTTGACGTAGGTGAGGTATAACGAAGTAGACGTGGGCACACTGCATTCAGGAGGTATGGGCTTCCTCTGAGGTAGGCATTCTAAAGGAGGAAAGGCGAATGAAAGCTTTGAAAGTAGCATTGGGATCTAGAAGGACACCAACCAGGCTCTGAAGTTCTATAGGTTATAAAGAAAAAAGCAGCTTTTTGTGTCTTCAGGAAGAACAAGATTTCAATGAAAGAAAAGCAAGAGGTTAAAGAAGAGGGTAGAGAAGGATGGAGAGGATGAAAGAAGGACTACAGGATCCAGACTGGGAGGAGAAGGGTGGATGTATGACAGGATCCTAGAACTGAGAGGAATTGAGCAGAAAGGGATATAGGCATGAGAGGTCAGTCTCAAAGGCCTCTCAATGGAAGGCCGAGCAGTTCAGCTCTTAGACTCATAACATAACTGAAGGAACAAGGAATCGCACAGCAGGTGCTGGACGGGCTTCTCGGGTTTCTGCAGTGTCTTCAGGTTCCCGTTGCCATGAACTAACTGGAATGTCCTTGGGCAAATTCTTGCCTGGCTCTCACTTTCCTCACATATAAAGTGAATCACTTCCAGCGCTCGTGTGCCGTCTGTCTTCATTCTCTGAAATGGTCCCTACCTCCTTGACAGCCTGTTGAAATCCTAGCCAATCTCTAACCATCTCTTCTCTACCCCTGGCCTTTCCTCAGTTTAGTCACCCATTCCAACTAGACGGGACCTTTCCAACTACTCAGAATCACTGTAACACCTTGAACCATACTGAGGGCACTTAGGAGTCTTCCAAGTAATATGGTTGCTTGTGTTTATCCTCATCCTCATCAAAAAATTCATGAGACTAGGGAACGGGACACATTCTTTTTCTCAGGTAGCTGCTCAGAGGTGACTTTTGAAGGACCCAGTAGAGCACACTTCTGGGGGATGGAGCATTATGAAGGGATAGAGACTGTCAGGAAGTAAAAGTGAAAAATACCTTGTGTGAGACGTTTAGATAAAGAGAAAATGTGATGTCATTAGGTCTAAAAAGTTGTTTGTATGGGTCTTGCTGCAAACTTGAAGAGTTAACAGACAGAATAAAATGATTGGTAGAAGCTTGATTGTTCTAAGCAAAGAATTTTATGGATTTTAGGGAATCCTGTCATGTTAAATGGAAATAACAGAGAAAGAAAGGAAGTGATGAAAATTAATTTATTTGAAAGAGGATTGAAAATACAAGGTAAGAAAACTGTGGACTTCTGGCCTCCAGGACTGTGAGAGAATAAATTTCTGTTGCTGTGAACTGCCGAGTTCGTGGTACTCACACAGCAGCCCCCGGAAACGAATATGGCCTCGTAACTTCTCCTTCAAATGACTCGTAATGTCTTGTAATCTCTATTAAGTACTCCCTGAAAAAATAAAGGATTCCTCATAGCATTTCCCCACTTCATCCCACGCTCTACTTCATATTCAGGAGAAACCCCAAATATTTATTGGTTGGTTGCACCATATTTGCTCTTGGCTTGTTATAAGCTAAAAAATGGAAGGCAACTGTTCATGTGCTTTGTGAAATACCCAACCTAATGCCCTATAGATACGGTTTTGATGGTAAAGATCATGCAGAAGACTTAAAACGAAAGAGAATTATGGGACTAAAAAACCAAGTTAAAAAAAAATCTGTCCTCTTTCATTAAGCATGGATTTGGGGTTAGAATGATTTCCTTGTCCACTTGTTAAATAAGTCAAAGGGGCAAACAGAAAATAAACAAGGTTATGTTTTTAGTACAGGAAGGAGATGGGAGAGAGAATGTATTTCACCAATTCTCATTCTTTTATGGTCATTTGTCTGACTATCAGTGCAATCTTCCTTGTGGATAAATACATTTTAGCATTTTATTACATTTATTGCATTTAGCATTTACTTAGTTAAGGAGTTTATCTTAAACTTTTGAGTGTACTTTAGGATACAGATCTTTGAAACAGTTGATTTGCATCCCAAAGATTTGGTTAGAGCCTTAATTCCTAGAGAGGATATGTATATTTAAATTTCCGGTGTAATTTAATCTTTTTTTGTTTAAAATATTTTAATTGGTAAAGTTTGTGTTACTTTAGCTCTTTTTTGTACCCTGAAGCAACTCAGAAGAGAAGGAAAAGTCAAAGAATATGTGTTCGACATCCAAGACAATATTGAAAAGCAGTTCATTTTAACAGCAATGTTGAGAATTTATATATGAGCAAATAAGGCATGTTTCATTTTTCTCAAATTGGGTTTGATAAATGTCTTGACCACATCCATTAATCTGCATG
Source organism: Manis javanica (assembly GCF_040802235.1). Taxonomy (NCBI): domain Eukaryota; kingdom Metazoa; phylum Chordata; class Mammalia; order Pholidota; family Manidae; genus Manis; species Manis javanica. The sequence continues at coordinate 93,000,937 of NC_133166.1, forward strand.
AGTTCCCCTGAGCATAAATTCTAAGTTTTATAGGAACGAAGCCTCTGGTTTAGTGTACATTTAGAATAACTTAACCATGGGCACCAAAAATCCTCTGTAAAAAAATGTTAACTGCAAATGATAGGAAACAACCTCATGCCTATGAACAGGGAAGGCTACATATAGAATAAGTCCATAAAGTGGAATGTTTCATACCCATTAAAAATATGTTATCTATACTTACACAGAATGATCTTCAAAGATGTATTTTTTAAGTGAGAAATGAAAGATGGAGAATAGTATATATAGGACAGTACCATTTGTGCTTTTAATTTTAGAAATGTTACTTTTTATTTTGAAATAATTTAATACTTACAAACAGTTGTGAAAAAGACTTCCTGTTTATCTTTTAGTTTCCCCAATAGTTAACACCTTATGTAACTGTACAACCGTGGTCAAATTGTACACCACATTGGACTACAGTTACGTAAGGTGTTAAATTTTGGGGGCCCTGAGTGAAAGGTACTGGATTTTTAATGGATGTGAAATGTTCCACTTTATGGACTTACACTATGTGTAGCCAGTCCCTGTTCATAGGTACTAGGGCTGTTTCCTGGCATTTGCAGTTAACATTCTTTTACATAGGACTTTTTGGGGCCCGTGGTAAAGCCACACTAAATGTACACTAAACCAGAGGCTTCTTTCCTGTAAAACTTAGAATTCATGCTGAGGGGAACTCATAAAGATTAATGGATGTGGTCAATCCATTTATCAAACCCAGATTTGAGACAAATAAAAAATAAAACAAACCATAGTACAATGATGCAACCCTATTCACTTAACTACAGACTTTTTTCAATTGTCCCACTCATGTCCTTTAGTGTACTTTAATCTCAGGCAGCTCCCTCAGTTCATCAGTCTTTGCTTTTATGACCTTGACACTTTTGAAGAATATTCATCAGATGTTTTATACAATGTCCGTCAACCGAATCTTTCTAATGTTTCCTCATGATTAGATTCAGGCTATATTGTTTTTGGCAAGAATACCGTAGAAGCGGTGTTGTGCCTTTCACAGTACATGTCAGGAGACAGAAGATGTGGGTGCATTTTATTGCTTGAGATGTCACTTTGATCACTTGGTTAAGGTGGTATTTGGTTCTCCATGGGCAACGTATCTTTTTTTGCAATAAATATCTTGTGGGGAATTAATTTGAGACAATGTTTACATCATAATTTTTTTGTCTACTAAATTGAGCATCCATTAATGGGTTTTTGCCTGAAAAAAATATTATAATGGTGTTTCCATGTATGCTTTATGTATATTACACATATGCCCATATCTGTGTAGAATATTTTAGGAATGTTACCTCAGAAATTGGAAAAAAGCATTGGTTCTGGGAAAGGGAAATTGGGGAAGAAGGCAGTTAGACGGCCATGTCAGGGAGATGTTTCACCATTTAACCTTTTATGCAGTGTGAATTTACAGGGTCACATCAGGATTTGGTGAGGGGTAGCAGTGGAGTAAAATATGTAGATTTAAAAAGGAAAATTATCTTTTCAAGTGACACAAAAAAGCCTTTTGCTATAAGATTAATACAATTATGATTTTTTAAAAAAGTACTGGGAGGGGGAAGAAGCTAAATTCTACTTAAAGAAAAGGATTTTGCTGTTTCTTTAAATGCAAATCGGGACTCTTATATTATCTGAAAGCACGTTTACTTGGGTTTGTGATCCAGAACTGCAGCTTGCTGGTTCATTAAATCCTTAAAATACGAATGGATTAAAATTCTACTTGTAACTTGTGATAGATTCTAAAACAAGGCTTACATTTTATAATCTGTCTTTTGGCATAAATATTAAATTCTAAAGGAAAGAATATGGCTTTTATGAAGTTATTTATAACTCTTCCTGTTGAAAGAAGCCAGGATGAGCAAAGGGACTAGAATTTTTTTTTTTGAAACATTGTATTTCTTTTCACAACTAAGAATTTTATTTTCTTTAAAAATTCCAGGTCATATATACCTATGATTCCCTATCAGAAACATTATTCTAAGAGACGTTTTGGAAGCACCGACTCTTCTTGGGCTCCACGTGTCAAATATGATAATCTACTTGTACAGCTGGTGCAATGCCCGTCTTCCCAGCCTGTGAGCACCAGAGGTCACATTTGTATTTGTAACGTGGGTATATGTTCCTTCTTCATCAGAGGGTCCCTCCTTTAACATGGGAAAGTAAGTAAGAGGCTTGATGGCACAGATCTCTTCAGTCGTCCACCCAGAAGACACCTCAGCGTCCTGTGAGATTTCCCACCAGCACAGGTTCCTCCGTGACCCCTGGTGTGGATGCTGTTTCTCTGCTGTCACCATGGATGAGATGGTGCTTCCTTCCCTAGAACCGCTGGAGAGATAGTGAAGGGAAAGTTTGAGTGTGTGCGTATTTTTAAACTAGTTTGTTTTTTTGACCCTCCTGAGACTTGCGTAAGTTAAAATAGGACTGTCAAATAGGACTCTCTGCAGTGATGGACGTGTTCCGTCACTGGCACTGTCTGACACCGTGGTTATTAGCTGTATGTGGCGACTGAGGGCTTGAAATGAGACACTGAGTTTTTAACTTTATTTGATTTCAGTTAAAATTAAAGCAGTCACATGTGGCTTGTGGTTGACTTAGCACAAATTCTAAGCATGGTTTCTGGAAACTGATTTGTGACAGCAGGGTAAGTCTCTTAATTGTTCTGAGCCTGGTTTTCCTCATCAGTTGGATGGAGATAATTATGTACATACTTTGCAGGCTTGGCTTGAGGATTAAGTGAGATATGCTAGTCCCCCTTATTCATGGTTTTGCTTTTCTTGGTCTCAGGTACCGCAGTTGACTCTGGTCTGTGAAGCAGATGAACCTCCTGACGTGTCCTCAGAAGGGCAGTAAGAGCCTGATGCTACATCACCATGCCTACGTCATTCGCCTCATTTCGTCTCATCATGTAGGCGTTTTATCATCTCACATCATCACAAGAAGGGTGAGTACAGCGCAATAAGATATTTTGAGAGAGAGCGTGACCATATTCAGGGAACTCTTATTACAATATATTGTTATAATTGTTCTATTTTGTTATTTTTGTTGTTAATCTCTTACTGTGCTAATGATAAATTAAACTTTATCATAGGTGTGTATGCATAGGAAAAAAATAACCAGAGCACAGGGTTTGGTACTCTTGTGGTTTCAGGCATTCCCTTGTGGGTAAGTGGGGGCTGCTGGATGCAGAGTACAGTCCTTGCTTTGTGAAAAGGGCTTAGTAACTCTTAGTGGCTACTTATTATACAAATGACAGTGGCCTGAGGTGTCCAGTAGCGGGAGTGTCATCGTGTTTGGAGATCACCTGCTCTAAGTATTTCTAAAGTTCCCTTTGATGCCCACTGGTGATGCTTCCTGGCTATCACTCCATTGGCGGAGGTGGGGCAGGAAGTTGGAGAATGTTTCTTAAACTGGCCCTTCTGCAGGTCTTGAGACCCCATCTGCTTCCATGCTCCCTCTGGCCCTGATGTAGACTTTGTCCAGGAGCCTGTGGTGAGAGGAGGCTTATTTTCTCCTGCAACATTATGCTGTCAGAAGAATCCCCAAAGGACAGCATTGAGCCCCATCTGAGCACTTTGATAGAACAGATTTTCATTTATACACACAAGGCTCTCAGAGGCAGTGCAACTTTTGACAAGTTCTGGGGTGTACTGTGCCCATGCCCCAGCCACTCTGCATAAAACCCTTGGCAGTCATGGTGAATTTGCACCCAGAACACCTGTTGTCCATCTTCACTTTGATGTCCTGGCATCACTGGGGCCAAGCCCGGCAACTCTCAAGGGAAGGAAACTGGGTCCTGTTACTCCCATGAGACTTCTTGTCTCTAAAAACATTCAGAGCACAGTGGATGAATGGGAGGAAGGTCTGTGCCTGACTCTACCTGGGAGCATCTGAGCCCAAATGCAAATGTCTGTCGGGAAAGATGGCGAGCCTTAGACCTGCACAGCCTCTAATATTTCACTTTTGTAACTTGGTCCCTGAAAATCCTTGCTCCGTTCTCTTATGATTCCTTCCATTAGCAAAGAACTTTCCTAAACAATTACCAAAATATGAGGGTATTGACCTCACAATAAATACATCTGAATTTAAGAGTTTATTGATATCCGAAGAGATTGCAAAGCAGTCCTAGAGAGAATATTTGTTTTACAGGACAATTTTGAAATATTGAATATGAACTCACTGTGCTATCAATAGGAGAAGTGTCTGTCCAGAAGAGAGGTGTGTATGTCCAATCAATTTATTTAAAAGTGGCAGTCTGTGTATTCTCACCTATTGTTTTCTGAGGTATTTTATTCCAAATGCTTATTTGAATCAGTAGTTCTCATTTTGTATAGTAGGATAAAAAATTCAATCCCTTGATATGCTATAGGGTAAAGCATTCTGAAACTGCATATCAGCTGTAATACAATGAATAAATAATTTAAACCTATGGATATGTGTACATGCTTTAAACACAACTTCAATAATAAAGAAATTAAAGACAATTCTGCTTGCAAAAACCCATAATAATGTAAAAGTGAAGCATACTGAAGGAACAACAATATGAAATAGCCTTGCACAACTCATTTACTTTGTAATTATTAATATCATTCCCAAGTACATTATTAATAATTAATAATTAATGTAATTATTATGAACGATCCCATAATTTTTGGCTTGGCTTTCTTTTGGAATGGCTTTCATGTATTTTGATGTTTTGATTTCATGGGTGGTAGTCACTATTCTTGGGTACATGAGAAGGAGGAAGATTCTGTGAGTGAAAGTTAATATTATTGTTTCATGTGAGAAGAACTATTATTAAAATGTTAAAATATTGCTTAGCCAAAAAGTACCTTTAATTTGAGGGAAATATATGGTCAAAGCTAGAATTGTATGGTATGTTATTTCCTATTATAAACTTACTGAAACCGGGGCTTACTAATTGTGATTAGTTGTCAATGTTCAGGAAGTCATAATCTTTGATGTGTGACAACAGTGTGTTCATTGTTTTGCTAAGACACTGGTCTTCATTGCAATGCTCGCAGAGCTGTCTAAATTAGCAATATCGGCTTTGTCTATTGTTTTAATAGAATATATTGTTCCATGTGAGTGAATTTTCTAGGTAGGTGAAGTTCATCACTTCCAGCATGGATATTTTCTTCAATAATATTGTAAACTTCTTGAGGACAGGGACCAAGAGTGATTTACAATATTTAAAGTGTATTTGTAAATACAAGTACTGCAGTATTAGGCACACTCTTAAAATATACCTTTTGACTTTGGTGCAGTTACTTTTCACAGCCTCATTAAAAGCAGCAGGCCTGGGGGAAAGGAATCCTACAGGCATGCTCTTGTATAATTATGTGTTTATGCATTTCATCCTGTGGTAGACACTGAGCTTTCTGTTTAGTTCACCTCTGTATCCTTGGCAACCATTGCAGTGCCAGCTCAGTGGCTCTCCCTGAGTGTCAAATGGCTTGGCCCCAAACTGCTTGGAAGCTGAAATCTCTGGGTGTGTTTTCACTTTGCCAGTTACTAGCTGAGTGACTTTTTGCCAGTTATTTTCCTTGAGTCTGTTTTCTTATCTGTAAATCTGGGAAACTAATGCAGAGTTGTTATGAGACTTGTGTAAGGTGATTCATGGGTGCACGTAACCCAGTGTCAGCGGTACATAGGCACCCAATATATGTCTCTTCCCTTCTCTGGCTTCTTTGCAAGGCAGATATTCTTTTCCCTCATTTTATAGGTGAAGTCACTGAGATATACAAAGGTTATGTGACTTACCAAAGTTCATGTTTACATTTAGAAAAGGCTCCAGAGTTAGTCTTGGCCTCCTGACCGCCTACCCATGTTTTGGGCATTAGATGATGCCATGTCCTGTGGGTCTAACAAAGTCTAGAGATAGTGATTGGAGTTGGAGGCTCAAGCCCAAATGAAGAAATAAAGAGAAAAAATTTCAGACTGAAAGATAATGAGACTTTCATTCATTTATGCAACAAATATTTGTTTGTTGTAGACTCGGTAAAAAGCCCTAAATTTGGTCTTATGCAAATTTCAAAGTGGAATGTGCAGTCATTGCCTTGAGGAATCTACAAGTGGAAGCAATAAAAAGCCATGAATACAAAGGCTGATAATCCAATGCAGTAGTAATAAGAGCTTCACGAGTGGATTAGAGCGCTAAGGGAATTCAGAGAGGTGGGAGGGATCATTTCGAGAAGGCAGCGTGTTTGGGCGGGTGTAGTGATCCCCCCCACCCCAACCCCCGTCCATCACAGCGGTGCAAGGCTTAAGGGGGCTTGGGTACTGCTCATTCTCAATTTCTTCTGCCAATACTACATATTCCTTATTTTGGGTACTGTCATCATAGAAAAACACCTGGGTTGGGATACAAAGACAACGCTCGTTATAAAACCGGTCATGCGTTATTTCCGCGGCCTTGTCCCTATCTAGAGCAGCTGTTTTGGAAAGTACTGCCTTTGCTTCCCACATTTACTTAGTCACTAATAGCCAGTATGGGCTATGAATGAGTTCTTAGCTTACTGCTGAGAATTCAGATCAAGCATGGCAGATGGTTCCTTATGCTGAATTCCCCAACAGGCTTCTATTACAAGAAGATGGACCCTTCAAGTTCAATAGCACAGCTAGGAGCGAACAGTTTGTAGACGGCCGGCCTCCTAGCACGGGGATATTTCACCGTGGGATACTGCACACCAAAGCTCAGGCTTCTTTTTGAAGCAGGCCTTCCTTTCTGCTTTCTCCTTATTCCTTTCCTCCTCCCTGCCTCCTTCTTTCCTTTTTTTTTTCTTTTCCTTTTTATTTCTGGTGTTCCTACCCAATGGGAATATACAAAAGAAATAGAATCTATGATATCTTCCCAGGTGGAATTGACATTAACTGTAGGGAGCTAGAACCTGAAGCATAAAACAATATAAGAACGTAGAATAGCGTGGGTGAGGCAGCCCCACCTCTACGCGCAGGGTGGAGAGAATTCAGGGGTTGCCAGGAAAGTTGCTTGAAGCCAGTTTGTTTACTTTCTTTCCTGCTTGTTCCAGAGCAAGTTGCAAGTTACTCCAGGTTCGAGGCATTTGATGCCATGTGCGTATTGTTTTTTATCCACATTATCAGTATAGCTACATTTTCATTTTTTAAAAATCTTTCAATCCAAGCTGAACTGAAGCCTAGTTTTCTTATCTCATTTACCAATATTTATAGGGTGTTCAGGCTTAGGGCCAATTTGTGGTGAGTATGGCCTTTTTATCCTCTATATGTCTTTACAGTGGTGTGACCATAGCTTCCAGTGGGATTATAATAGTGATATACAGGTGATGGTGATAGTAAGAGGATTTGTTTGGACCACAGTTTGACTCCATACTCCAAATTAAAACTTCCCGGTGGCTAAACATTGCCAGGGAAATCCTTGGAAGTGCAAAGGAACAGAACTTGTATTTACTGAACACATGCTATGTTCATCACCGTGCTGTGAATTTTAGACAAATCCACTTAATTGTTGCCCACAGTAACTTCAGTTTATAGATGAGGGAACTGAGGCTCATAGAGATAAATGCACTTGTTGAAAATCATGCAACTGGTACATGATGGAGCTAGGATTCACACCCAGGTCTCTCACTCCCAAAACCATACCTTTCCCACTCTACTTAAAAAAGCTTCCTTAATATAAGATTTATAAAGGATTCCTAGATGCTGGCAGTGCAGCAGGATCCCAGACATACCACTGCCACCAAAACCCTGGCCACTGCCCCTTATGGAAAGAACTGGAGTCAAGGGCTCTTGGTGTTTCAGGAAATGCTATGGAAACTGAGTGACATGTGTGAGGAGGTGGGGTAGGGGGGAAGGGAAAGGGGAATGTGAAAAAGATATTCCTCTGTCATCAGTTTTATGTTAGCTATGAACACTGTGCTAAAGAAAGTCTGTGTTCCAGGTTACAGCTCTGTGGGGATATTGTCTCTCAGCGGGCCTGCTAGTCACAGCTGCTTTGGGGAGGGTACCATTGCTTTCCCTATGGAGTTGAGATGGTGCCATTCACCTGCCATTCACTGGATCCAAAACCAATGACCCCTCTGAATATCTTTGGGCAGGGACCAGACATCTGCTTCAGTATCGTTCAATTACTGTGGTGTCTTTTCCCTTCAGAGTCTCACTGCCCTTTTTTTTTTTTGACATTGAGGCTTGGACAAAGCCAATTCAGTCCATCCCATCTGCTTTTATAACTTTAAATATCTGGGGAAATACATAGTTGCCCTGAGTCCTTTCCCTTAGAGGGTTTTGGGTATTTATGGAAATACTCTATTTCTGGAAACCACCATCTCACTTCTCAACAGGATGAGAGGGGTGGCTTGCCCTCATCTGCCAGACCTGGAGCTTGGTCTCTGATTCATTCAAATATGACCTCGGTTTAATGTCAGAGCCGGAGTAACCGGATACGTGCTCCTTCCTCAGCAAGACGGCTGGGCTCTGGGTCCTGCTGCTTCCTGAGCTCAGCCCCTGTCTTACATCTCCTAACTTTCCTGTTCCTTTGCCATCCCTGAGCCAAAACCAATGGGAGGGCAAAGAAAGGCAGTACCAGGAAAACCCATTTGGAACAAGACACAGACATAAAGAACAGAAGGAGGGGGGTTAAGAAGAAAGGATGGAAGTATGGGAGTGAATTTTCATGATAGAAGAGTTTTGATTTTGAAGTAGCATTTCCTTGGGACAGGGACAGATGTATTAGTTGAAGCTAATGACACTTGAGCTTCAGGCCCCTCATTTGCACAGGGCTCTTCCAGAAGATTCTCTGCCTCTAAACTTAGTTCTCTTTAAAGGCCTGAATCCGTGCTAGCCTTTTTAGAATGGTTCTTGTGAATGTAAAGACCAATCCTAGATCGACCAGTCAAGAATTAAGACTGAACTGGTCATTGGAAACCCCTGGCGAAGGGACTGCTTAGTGGAAAGAGGTAAGCAGTAGCTACAGGCAGCTCCCTGCATTTGGGCCAGGGATGCTAAATAAGTTTCGTTTCATGTGTCAGGCTCAGTTGCAGCCCTGATAGTGGCTGTTGAGAAGGATTCTGAACAGGTCCAGGTTGATGAGAGTCAAGTAGAATTAGTGATTGCTACCATGGCTACTGACCCAATACTAGTCCTGGTTTGGAGTTGGACTCAGTATCTCTGGCCTAAGCAGGAAGCTAGAGTAATACAAATGTGGCTAGAAAAAATAAAAGCAAAGGGTATCTTTTTCTGTGATAAGTGTCTATCAGAAAACACAAAGCAATTCTTTTTTATCTGGTTTATGAATTATGCAAAATGCTGGGACCCTGGCAAAGAAAGATTCTTCCTAACACATACACTGAAGCAGGCTAATAACTGTCCTCTGAATATCTGGGGAAATATATAGTTGCCCTGAGTCCTTTCCCTTAGAGGGGGATGCCAAGCAGAAAGTGGGCTAGACTCCAGCGCCTCTAGCACTTTCTGTCTCTGCCGTGGGTTGGGGGGTTGCACAGAGTCCTAGTGGTCATTTTCCATGTGTGGAGTGCACATGTCAAATGCTATGTCCTGGGCTTAGCGTGTTCTCAGTGTTCAAAGAATACAAAAATGGTTCATTTAATAGTTAATAAGTGACAATAGATTTATACCACATATTGTTCCTAAAGAGTAGTATTATGAGCTGAATTGTGTCTCCTCCAAAATTCATTCATTCAATATCCCAGGCTCTGACTGTATTTGTAGATACGGTCTTTAAAGAGGTAATTGAGATGAGGTCTTTAGGGTGGGTTGCATAGGAGATGACTGGTGTCCTAATAAGAAGAGATTAGGACACAGATACACCTAGAGAGCGAATGCCGTGTGAACGTGAAGGTGGCCGCCTGCAAGCCAAGGAGAGAGGCCTTAGAAGAAACTAAACCTGCCGACACCTTGATCTCAGATGCCTAGATTCCAGAATACCATCAGACATAAATTTCTGTTGTTTAAGCCACTCAGTCTAGGGTACTTTGTTACAGCATCCTTAGTCAACTAATAATGTGTTTGTCATGTTCCTTTGGAATTTTGTTCTTATCCATACACTGTGATGTTCATATATTTTTCTGGTTTCTGTTTTATTCATATCTATTGAAAAGTCCTCATTTTACCCTTTTCCTTTTCTTTTACCATGCATGTGTTGGACAGGATATTTAACAATGGTGATTTTTGCTGTAAGCCAGCCTGACTTGACAATATTTCTATTTAAACTGCCAGAAAGATCTATTGAGAAGCTGGTGAAAAAGGAGGACAACTCAAATTAATTTCACTGAAATACACCAGAGGATGTAAATAACCCTTGGTTTAAAAATTGATTAACAGTCCTGTCAGTCCAGAAAAAATGGTGCTGAACAGAGACTAGCAGGGAAGGCTTATCATGGAAGGGGGTGTTTTGAATAACATGGTTGAAGTTAGTAATATGTTTATTTCAGACACAGATGATGAATTTCAGTAATTATTTGGTATGTATTATAATCAGCTGTATAGTCAACAAATAATGTACACTGTAGCCCTCAAAGGCTGGGATCACAGGAGAAAAAACCCACATTTTGATTAACCATAATTCATTAACCAGAGTTCACTTGCAGTCTGTTCTCAGGAGAAAAATATGTGATAACAAAAAACAACCACATAAGGCATTTAAAAAAAAATCAAATTTGGGGGAAATATCCTGGGATTCAGTATAAACTCAGGCCAATCTCATGTATCATTTATATCTGTATCCAGATGTCTCCTTAATATGAATTGTTGGCAAGAATTACGATACTGAACTAATGCAAATATTCAATCATCAAAAATCGAGTTAATTTAATTTTGCTCACTATATCCATTTACTAAGTCTAGGAAGTGCTCTGATTATATTAAGAAAGCATTTTCCATTGCCAGTGTAGAAACAAATGGGAATTCCTATTTCATGTCATCTAAGCAGAAACTCAATGCATTAACCTTCACCCTAAAAAATGAAGGTGTTATTGTGGTTCTAGTTTCACTAACAGTAGCTTTTTCATGCCAGTCCCCCATGTGTAAATGTTGACTCTTTGGCTCTCAGAACTTTCTATTACTTTTATTAAAGATAATAAACATAAAAAAAAAGTCTTTTCCAAGAAAATGTAACTGCCAAGGCTTGGCACCCAGGCCAGAGCTGCTGGGTGGGCAGCCACCTTCAGGGGTCTTCTCACCATGGATGCTGCCACCCCTGGTCTGGGCCTCCATCCACTGTGCCCGGACAGCTGCCTAGCTTCCCGTAGAGTCTACCCATTTCTTCTCTTGCTCTGTAGTCTGTTCACAACACAACTGCCATGGTGATTATTTAAAATATATCTGTCATTTCATAGTTCTCCTTAGTTCAAACATCCTGTGACTTCCAATTGGTCTCAGAATAAAAAGCAAGATCCTAACAATGGCCTCCAAGGCACTCCACGACCTGCCTGGCCCCTCTGTCCCATCTGTCATGGGCTCAGTTCGTCCCTCTACCCCAGCTGCACTGACACCTTTGCTGTTTCTCAGTCCTGCTGAGCTGTTCCCTCTGTCTGGGAAGCTCTTCCTACAGTTGTTTATATGGCTCTTTCCTTCATGCCTTTAGTTTTTTTTGCTCAGATATCCCTTTCTCCTTGGGACGTTTCTTTCTCTTTCCAACTGCCACCCCTCCCCAACTCCTCCTCCCTGTCCCTGGTTTGTTTTTCTCTATCATTTTCGTCACTATGCCCGGTCTCTACGTATTTGTTTCATTGTCCTTCCTCCACTAGGATGTAGACTCCATGAAGGCATGGATTTTAGTCTATTTTGTTCACTGCCTGGAATCTTTTTTGGCCCTTTGGAGGACCAATAAATATTAATTTAATGGATAAATGACTGATGGGGACTTTTTCCAGTAACTCGTTTACCTATTTGCCAAAGGGGCCAGCAAAAGGTCTCAGAAAGAAGCTAAATGAAATGCTAACACTGGGTTAAGTCTCCCAAGGAAGACAAAATGCAACAGAGGGAAACAGCATTCTGATGCCATATTGCATTCTGTTTGCAAGATCGGATTTGACAATAACATAAAAAAGCCAGAGAGATAGACAGATATTTCCATAGTAACGTCTCTTACTATAATATATATTCATACCATAAGAAACAAGTGGGCTATCAAATATTCTCTCCCAAGGTGATGGTATTTCTTTTTTTTCCCCTTCCTTTTCATTTTTTTTTTGTTTGCCTAACCATATATATTATCAAAATCAATGACAGTCCATTTAGAGACAGGCCCTTTTCAAGAGGTCTGACAAATAAAAACCCACTGATGTCTTTTTTGGTTGTTGCTGTTGAACAGATTTTGAAAAGAAGAAGTTTAGTTACTTGAGTTCCATCACTGCAGGCATCTGCTGATTACAGCTGTTCCAAGGAAGTGGATTAGAATATCAGTTTTTTTTTCCTTTCTCCTCAAATCAAAACCTGACATAAAAATAGCCATTGCTAATTTGAAGATGATGATTTCACCATTTCAGTATTTTGGCTCCCAATAATTTAGTCTTCCAGAAGAGTGCTTACTTGTCTGTTCCTTGGCAAAGATTAGTGAAGCATTTAACCACTGTAAAATGATGGGGCAAGAATTCACGTAAACTCTCAAAGAAGTGATCTATTTCTTGGGTGAGGATGACTTTGATAATGTTTGTCGGTTTCCAAAGTTACATGATTCCTCCTTCAGATAGTGATATAGAACACCTGAGTATCCTCACACTGTATATCATTGTTTTCCCCTCCCCCTTTCAGCTCTTGCATTTATCAAAAGCCTGGCTGGGAGAAGTAATATTTAAAGACATCTAGGAGAAGGCAAGGAGAAGGTAGTGAGTTTGTGCATTAACAATTTTTTCATCCTAACACAAAGCACAATTTCTCACAAATTGTGTTTCCTTTTTTGCTGTGGCTGCCAGGAAGCCCCAAACCATTTTGTTAATAGTTATAGAAACTAAATTAGCACTTGAGGCTAGTGTATTTGCTTCTTCCAGATATTCATTACTTTGCTTTTTCCATTCATATTTTAATTATTGTGTAAGTCTATGGTGAACACCTTCACAGCCTTTTGTAAAAAATATGAATTATAAAAACATCAAACCTTATTTTAATCATATGTCTTCTTTATCTCCCTTTGCCCTTTCTTCCTACCTTAATTCCAGCAGCTTGATAAAAATTGGGCATAATGAAAAATAGCAAAGTTGACTTGTTTGGAATGCATTATGATGTACACCTATATAACTAATAGTACTGACAATATTTAGAGATCTTTCATTAATTGGATTATTATATTGAGTTACTGAATTATGACAACTGAAACAACTAAATTGAACTTTCTGTCATCTGCAGGAAATTATTAAAATATACAAATAAAACAATATCAACAAATTTCAGTGTAACTATAATAACTGTGTTCTCATGTCCATGAATCAGAAAATCAAATGCTAGAATGTAAGCTCAATGGGCTTGTTAGAGGGGATTGTCTGTTTTGGTCAGTTTATCCCCAGAGTCTGAAATATAGTACAGACTCAATGAATATTTGTTGAATGACTATTGAATGAATGCAATTTACACACATGTGGAATTAAGCCTCACTTAGTTGTATTTCTTAGTGAGATATGGGCTGAGCTGAGTGGTGATGGGAAGGAGGAAATAAAGAGAAGTTTCTCCCCAGAACCCACATAATTGCCATTATTGGTGTTCTCATTCCTTTAATAGATCTGGATTTCCATTTGGCAATATTTTTCTTCTGCTTGAGGGATTTTCTTTTGCATTTCTTATAGGGCAGATTTGCTATTGATAAATTCTTTCAGCTTTTGTATGTCGGAAAAAGTCTTTATTTCACCTTCATTTCTAAAAACTCTTTTTACTGAGTATAGAATTCTAGGTTGACAGATTTTCTTTCTTTCAGTACTTTAAAGATGCTCTATTGACTCTTAGTTTTGTTGACAACAAGAAGTCTGCTGTCATTCCTATCACTGTTCCTCTGTACTTCATGTGTCTTTTTTCACTGGCTTCCTCTTAAGACTTTCTCTCTATCCTTGGTTTCAAGCAATTTGATAACAAGATGACATGGTGTAGCTTTATTCATATTTCTTGTGTTTGGGGTTTGTTGAGGTTCTTGGCTTTCTAGTGTTAGTGTTCATCGAATTTGGAAAATCTTAACTATTATTTCTTCAAATAATATTTTAGTCCCTCACTCTTCTGGTGGCACCTATTTACATAGGTCCTAGTCTGCCTGAGGTTGTCCCTCAGCTCACTGAGGCTCTGCTCATTTTTACTGCGGTCTTTTTTTCCCTGAATTTCACTTTTGATAATTTTTCTTGCTATGTTTTCAAGGTCACTAAATATTACTTCTGCAGTATTTAATCTGCTATTAATCTCTCCCAGTGTATTTTTCATCTCACACAGTATGTTTTTATATCTCTAGCAGTCTCATTTGAGTCCTTGTTTATCTTCCAAATCTCTACGTAACATTAGTCGTACCACTTCCTTCTGACTTTCTGAAGAAGTGGAAGATGCTGAATGACTGTCCCAATGTCTTTGTCAGATTCAAAAGTATACCATTTCATGGTTTCGGTTAAGTGATTATTCTCATTATGGGCCATATTTTCCTGTTTATTTGCATGTTTGGTGCTGTAGGTTGAATTGTGTTCTTCCCAAAACTCATATGTTAAAGGCCTAACCCTCAGTACCTCAGAATGTGACCATGTATGTGGAGACAGAGTCTATATAGAATTGATCAAGTTAAAATGAGGTCTTTAGGGTGGGTCAAAACCTAATGACTGGTACCCTTATAAAAAGGGGAACTTTAGAGATAGACACATATACAAAGTCAGCCATGTGAAGAGACACAGGGAGAAGATGGCGAAAATGAAGGCTTGGAACAGATCCTTCTCCCATACCCCTCATTCCTTAGAAGGAACCAATTCTTCCAACACCTTGATCTCTGACTTCTACTCTCCAGCACTGTAAGACAATACATTTCTGTGGTTTAAGTCACCCAGTTTGTGGTACTTAGTTATAGAAGCCCTAGCAAATTAATATACTTGATAAGTTTTGATTGGATGCAGAAATAATGAATTTTGCCTCTTTGGGAACTGGAAATGTTTGTATTTCTATAAATCTTCTTGATATTCTCTGGGATTCAGAGAAATAAGAAATATTGATGCTTTCAGTCTTGCCTTTAAGTTTTGCTTGGCGGGAACAGAGCAGTATTTTGTCCAGGGCAGATTTTGCCTCCACTCCACAGGCCAAGCCCTTCTGATCACTCAGTCTGATGCCTCATTAATGATTAGTTTTTCCACTCTAGCTGGTGGGGACAGGAACTATTTCTGGCTCCGTGTGAGCTCTAGGAGATGTTCTTTGGGTGGTGGTTTCTCAAACCTTGGGCAGTTTCCTCACACACCTCTGCTGACCACTCCTTAGCTGCACGCTCAAGGGGGACCCTCTGCAGATCTCCAGAGCACTCGCTTCTCTGGTATTTTGCCCTGAAAATTCCTGGTGCTTTAGCCTTGCTGGACTCCCAGTTCCAGCTCCTCTCCAGCTGGAAAGGCTTGGCTCTCTTTCATGTGTCCCTTACATCCACCCATCAGGATAACCTGGGCCTGTTCTCATGATTATGGCAAAGGGGCGTGACTGGAAGGAGAGTGAGTTCATTGGTCAAAGAAATTATATGGGTGAGCTCAAGGATGGAGACAGAAAAAATGAAGATCAGAACTATTACTGTAATTAATCTGTGCCCTCAGTTTTATGATCTTTGTTGCATATTTTCAGATTATTCTTTAGAAAGAATATACAATGTCACCAGCAGCATATATGTGTACTTACTTTTTTACATTGTCTATCAAGCTTTGGATTTTATGTTTTTTATTTATATTTTTAATGTTTCATTACATAGTTTTTCTTCTTGAAACTGATTCTGAGCCATTTATAATATATTACTGTTCTATGACTCTGTTTGTGAACATATATATTGATCATTCTTAGAAATAATCACCTAAACTCCAGAAATATTGATTACTGTGCATTTTTTTCTCTCTCCGTAGGTGCAATTACTTTAATGTTTTAAGAGATATAACCAGTGCTGGCCTTCATTTTATGGAAACTTCCATATGACAGTTCACTTAGAAAAAACTGTGACGGAGAAACTATGGGGAGGTTAGAATTGGACTTAGAAGTAAAACCATTTAGAATTTCAAAGGACTAGAGATTATCTGGTATAATTTCTTCTTTACAGTGATACGTACAAATAAGAAAACTAGCAGAGCAATTTAGTTGTCCAAAGTGGAAAGCCTATTGGTGATGAAGGGTCTAGTACATAATAGGTATGTCATAAGCATTTTTTTGAGTGAATAAATAAAAACGGAACCAGAATTTAGGTCTCCTAAACTATATTTGGCATTCTTTATTATACTACTATAGAGATATATTATCTCTAGGATTGAAAACTAGCCTAAGCTATACAACAGAACAAAGCAAATTTGATCAATTAGGGAAGCACAGACTTTCAGGGTATTTAAAAAATTTTTCAAATTGAGCTTAAAATGGCTTTCTACAAACACAGAAGTAGAAGAGATCGTGCCTTTGTCTAGAGGTGTGTGGACCGATGAGTGAAGATGTGAGTGAGCGAGAGTATCACACCCTAATGTTAGCAAGGCTGGACCCAGCGAGGCAGCTCCCCAGGCTTAGGAATGTGGAGACTCACACTGGGCTGAGGAAGAAGAATCTAAGACAACGTGTGGTTCAGGCCTGATGAAGTTGTCTGTGTGAATAATAAATGGGTTGAATGCAAAGAAAGAATATCCATTCCCAGTGTGAGGATAAATCATTGAGATGGAAAATGGTCTATTTTTAACTTTATGAATCTTTTCAAACCTAGGATAAAGGCTCGTCAGGAATGTCTAGTGAAGCTTATATTTTTGTAAATTACCTCTTCATCAACTTAAGCCTTAGAACTTTTACTGGATGACTTATCTAGTATCAGGTACAAGCCTGAGGGTCTTAGCAGTTTTACAGCATAAAGGTATGAGAAAGATAATGCTCAGTCATTAACTACAGGCTTCCTACGGATTAGGAATGTTTATGACTCAATACAGCTATCAGGCTCCTGGGGACAGGGTGAGTTGGGGTGAGGGACCTGGCAAGGTAGTGGTTATTCAAGGAATGAAAGGTGGGTGCAGCTCCCCAGGAATTGGGCTAAGCTCTCCCCCACAGCCTCATTTAGTCAGAATTTATGGCTGACTGACTTGCAAAATCTGTTGTCCATGGTCCGTTGGTGTTAATCATCAACAGGTATTCCTGGGGGACTGCAGCTGGCCCTGATAGGAGTGCTCCAGAGAGAACCAAGACACAGTATTCCCGAGAAGTTGGCAAGTGCAGTGATAAGAGGAACAGAAACTTGTAGATGTGACTGGTTCGTACTCTCGACTCACAGTGGTTGGCAGAATTCATGTATCAAGTTCATAAAGTCATGAAGAGGCATACACAGTGGTGAGCTCTCCAAGGGTAGGGGTTTCTTGGTCTTGTTCCCACCTGAAGACTTTGCATTCACTGTTTCCTCTGTCTTGGAATGTGCATGCTTACTTCTCGATATTCAGGTCTCAGCTAAATGTCACCTCCTCAGAGAGGCCTTCCCTGATAATCCAATCTAAATGGATTCCCCTTATACCCACTTTACACTGTCTCTCAGATCATCTTGTCTGATATTCATTACCAACATAAGCAATTAAATGCTTATTTGTTTATTGTCTATGTCCCATGCTGGTGTTTGAGCACCATGAGAGAAGGAATATTGTTTATCTTGCTCACTGTGGAATCCCAGAGCTTGAGAAAGTGTTTGTTGAATGATGGAATAGAGTCGACATGGTTTATTCAGTCACAGAATCATGTCAGAAGCAGAGGATCCATCTTGACACTAAAAGTTCATTGTTATGTTCATTAGAGATATTACAGAAAATCTATAGAGACTTCTACCTGGATAGTATTAAGTGGCTACCAGGGCATGAAATATTAATAAGTGATCCATCAAGTTTCATTATAAGCCAAAGGACTGTGGTGTGCAGCTCGAGATGCCTTTTATAAAATGACCTTTGTTTTCTCCTTGTCAGAAAGCAGAATACTGTACAGAGTTGTTTATGATCTCCTCCAGAATAATGTTGTTTTTTTTTTCTTTAATACATCTTCTTTGGTGACCTCAGAAAGAAGGCACATCTTTCAGCTGGCCTGGGATAAGGCAGGGAGAGACTGCCGTGCGACAGAGGCATGTCTCTTCTGCCTGGGGACCTACCCACTTGTGGTGACACCTTGCAGCTCTGCTCAGGCAACAGTCATTTGACCTCAGACACTGTAAAGAAGAAAGAAGAGGAGGAGAAGGTGAAGGAGGTGACAGGGGAGAGGGACACAAGGATTTTTCACCTTAAAACACACATTATACAAAACCAAAAACAGACACTCTATGTGGCCTGAAGTTTCAGTTTGAGCAAGAAACAGGAAATTTAGCAAATGTAGGCTGCCAGAACAACACACTGCCCGAGCTTGAATCCTGCTTTTACCTCTTATAACCTTTCTGAGCCTCAGTTTCCTCACCTGGAAAATGGAGATAGTAATAGTAACTACCTCCTAATTTTCTTGCGTATGTTAAATGAGTTAATACATTTGAAGTGCTCAGAATGAAGTGGTGCCTGGCCCAAAATGTAAATTTTTTTTTTTTAAAATAGAAGTGGTCAAGAATAGAGGAACTGGAGGTAGAGGAGGCCAAGGGCTTAACAGCACAGAAAAGGGTATTAAGAAAGAGAGTTCAGGGGAAAGTAGAACAGGACTAAAGTTATTACTCACGAAGCCTGAGGAAGTTAAAAGAAGAGTCTGAAAACAGGTCAATTTTCAGATTGTGGAACAGCAGCCTTGGGCCATTGGGGGTTAAAAAGCCTTTGGGCATGAGGTTATCATGGACCCAGGAAAGCCACCTGACTAGAGTACTGGGTAGTGGGATTATAGAATGCCTACTTGATAGTACAGTGATTTATTGGTGCTAATCCAAAGTATTTTTTTCCTCTCAAGCCCCTACATGCTTCCCTGTTTGCAGACTATGTTGCAGCTGGAGACTTGGGAGTTAATTGTAGCTCTGAGCCATGAGATCAGAGAGACAGTGAACCCTTCGATGCAGATGCAACACATCTTCTGGCAGCATGTGAATTACTTGCCTCAAAGCAAAATGAATGTATAAGCAGCTTTATCAATGATTGGGCAGGAAATTCTTTACAAGTTTTCATATGAGCATGGAGTAGCAAATGGAAAAATAATATTCTGGTAATCAGAATTGCTCATTTAAGGTCTAGATGTCATTGATATTGTATTTATTTAGCGAGTTGGGTTATGGTTTCATTTTACTGAATTAAAAAAAAACTTCAGGTTTAATGATACTGTCAGTTCCCTAATCTTATTTTCTCTTTAATGTCTGAAGTTTCTCAAGTGTCAGTTGTCTTCCCAGAAAAGCTTTCAGAGAGACTGCTATCCTCTAGCTGAGATGGATCCCTAGTGGGTAAGCTGAGAGGCTTCTCAGAATAGCAAACATTTCAGTTGGGTCTTAAGAAAGGAAAGAAACAAGTATTTATTGTGTACCGACTGGGTGCCTGACACCAAAGCATACTGGGAACTTCATCCATATTTCAGTTTGCCCTCACAATAACACTATACATTCAGCGGAATCACTCATATTTCAGGAGAAACTGGAGGTCACAGCTATTAAGTGACTTTAAAGGACATATTGTCAGGGTTCAAGTCAGTGATGTCTAATGAATACAAGTAGAAAAACTCATCCATTCACAAATTTAAGTGAGCTCTTGCAAGACACTATGTGAAAGTTACGTGATCGGTGAGCTAGAGAATATTTGGGGATGTTGACTATGTGGCTGAGGGCAACTGATGAGAGGATGGCAGACTGTTTAGGTGACCATGGTTTGGAAAGGTAGGTAGGAACATAAAACCTGAGGGCTTTGGGAATGCAGAGAACTCCAGCCATGCCTAGGTTGCTTTTGAATTCACTTGGTCTTCTCTTTTCTGGTCAAAGGCAACCAGAAGATGCATGAGCTTCTCTGGGGTCCTTTGGGTGATTTTGAATCCTCTAAGAGAGATGGTGAAGTTTCTGCTACACGTTTAAAAAAAAAGTCTTTTTGGGTCTATGACCAATTGATGAATCAATCATCAGGTAAAATTCCTGATAGAAAAATAAGTGGCTTTGACATGTGTTTTTCAAGAAAGCAATTGAAGAATGGGTGCAGCAACTCATTCACTGTGGTGTCAGCACTGCTGGTGTCCTTTCTAGCAGTCCTTTGCCAAAACGGTTAATAGTCTTCTCTGCTTCTCTTGAACTCACTGTACTCTCCTCCCAGTTTTATTACGGAACCCATCACAGTTTAGTAAAGTTCTGTTTTACCTGTTGCCTCCACCCTTGTTTGTCTGTTCCTAGACGGCAAGGTGTGTTTAACCAGCTCAGTCATAACAGACGCTCACTCAGAGTTTGCTGAGTTAATAAAAAAATAAATACAAATCTCTCAGCAATAGCTCATTAATAACAGTGAGTAATGCAGGAACTGCCTAAGTTTCCACTATGACTAAGTCTGCCGTAAGTCCTAATTGGCAAGATACATACCTTGTTTTATCAGGCAAATGCTAATAATTATGTGCCATGCCCTGATCCTGCTAGACCCTAGGCATGGAAACAGCATATGACACAGATAAAATAGGAATCTAAGTAGAACAACGCATCATCCACAAATGGATCTGGGGAATGTGGAAATACGTCTGTAGCTTATCACTTAATCAATACTGGTATGTTTGTGTGATGGTATCATTTTTGCTTTTAATGGAATGTTCCATTTAATGAAAAGATATTTATGAGCCTTGGACTGGGTATTTCTGCTCTGGATATCTCACACAGGGAACTGGACCCTGTTTTGAACTATATGCATTCACTACTTTATAAACTGGTAAACTGAATAAATGGACAAAGTCTTATGATGCTACCTCAAGGAAAATATTTTTTTTGATAGTTCAAAAAAAATGTTTAGCTTCAAAAGTCTTATCTAAGGAAGTCAGCTCCACACATCTTTTTATTATGACTAGAAATTTTGTTTCCAATTTCTGGCCACCAATCTTTTGGAAATTTATGGACACATGCCCCGGGGATGTCTGTCTTTTTGAGTGATAACTGAAGAGAATCCTCTTTTCTTCTGTGCCCATCTCAGAGATACTGGAATTTCAGTGTCAGCAGCCTCTCAGCAAAGAGATCAAATATTTGAAGTAAAAATAGTTTTTACTGTGATAACTCAACTGTTTGAACCCCTAAGTCCACCTTTATCACATTTGTAAAGCAGAAACCACCTAGGTAATTTCTCATCAGAGTGCATCCCTGCATAGATCCACTGTAAGTGATACTTAGGAAATTTATTTTTCTCCTTTTCTCCCTTGAGCATAGTCAAGAACCTTGATGAGTGGTTAGTTTTTGGCAGTAATTTTGTTCCTTTTTTCTTACTTAAGCATGTTTCTGAACAATTAATAAACAGCAAGTATTTGTTCTGGCAAAGTACTGGGCTAAGGAGAAAGACAATTGGATGCTGTCCTTAAGGAACTAGAGGTTACCCTTGAACAACATGGGTTTGAACTGTGTGGATGCACTTATACATGACTTTTTTTTCCCAATCAATATTGGAAAATCTTTTGGAGACTTGCAACAATTTGAAAAACATCTTCTTTTCTCCAGCTTACTTTATGGTAAGAATACAGTATGTAATACGCATAATACACAAAATGTGTGTTAATCAACTGTTGATATTATTGGTAAGACTTTCATCAACAGTAGGCTATTGGTAGTTAAGTTTTGGGGGATTCAGAAATTCTATGTGGATTTTTAAACTGTACAGCGAGTCGGCGCCCCTAGCCCAGTGTTGTTCAAAGGCCAATTGTAATTACAATTTAGTTGAGGAGAAGAGACATATGAAATAGTACAGTTATCACAAGTGTTGAGAAGGCGTATATGTGACAATTGTTTGACAAATGAAAAGAGCTACATGAATTAAGATTTTAAGGCAAGACATGATGAATTGCCAAGTTGAGCCTTGAAGAAAGAGTGGGACAAGGGGCAGGATGGGAAGGATATTCCCAGGTGGCCTGTGGTGAGGAGACAGGAAAGCACAATGTGACTGTGCTTGGAAAAGTGGTCAGTTGGCCTGTTTTATATAAAGCAAAGGTCTCATCCAGAAGGATGTCCTCAGAATACTGATCCTTCAGCTCAGGACCTTCACACATGCAGTTACCTCTGCTTTTGAGCCATCCCCTTACCTTCCCCTACTTTTGCATCTGGCCAACACTCCTCCATTTCAGGTCCCTTCTCATAACTTACTTTCTCTCACCTGTATTCCTCTAATCACTTATAATAAGTGGTTCTCTTGAACTCATCAACCAACACTAACTTCCTTTAAATTTCAAATGCCCTTTCTCTTCAACTGGATTAAAAGTTCTAATGTTAGGCCATGTGTCCCCAGAGCCCCAAATATATGTCTCTTTATATTGTAACTGGCTCTTGACTCATGTCTATCCCCCCAAAGACTCTGGGCTGCCTGGGGTGGGACCAAGTATATCTTCTTGATTGCTTACAGCCCTAAACTAAGCACAGTGTCTGACACCGACTGAGGTACAGAAACTGGCCCTGGAGTAAGTTAAGTGATGAGTGAACAAGTGAACAGACTCAGCCAACTGAAGGTACAAATACTGTTAATATATGAGGAATGAAGTTCCTTTATCTCACTGGAAACTGAGAAAAATTTGGGGGCCAGGGATTAGGGAAACAAGGGGTAGAAAAACAGGGAAGAGAATTGGTTAGAGGGTAGGAGTGTGAGCATAAGGAAGGAGAAAGGATATTGTGTTTAAGCCTAGTTTCTAGTACTTATCTTCTTCATAATTTCAGTGAGATAATAGTTCAATTTTATAGTCTAATACTCAGAACGTATTATACATGGTTAATTCTAATTCTTGCAGTTGAATTTCCTTCCCTGTCTTTCATCCATTGATTCTCTTTTCACTGGTTAATCTTTTCACACATATTTGAGGACCTATTCTAGGCAAGTTCATAAAAACTTTAGTAACTAGATACATCTTATGAAACACAAGTTTTATATGCTTAAATTTGCTCTCTTTGCAAATAAGCCCAAATGATTGATCTTATCCCTTAGGTTTTCTTAGCAAGGCACAAGGATTTAGATGGGAAGCCCTACCTGCCATGGGTAATCTAGTAATGGTAATCTGGGTAAGACCCATTAAGGTTTTCTATACTAGGTTACTGGGTGCATTTTTTTATCTTGGTCAAATTGTCCCCTACCCCCACCTCCTTCAGCTATTACCAGGGAATAAAAGGCTGAGAACTCAAAGTTTGCTCAGACCAAAGATAGCTTTCACATTGCACTAATCCCTAACAATTTTTAAACAAGAAGAGTAAAGGCAAGGTGGAAAAAGGAACTTTTCCTTATGTTCGTCATTTTCAAGTGCCATATTAGAGAGAGAGATTTTACTCTTAAAGCAAGGCCATTACATGATACCCTGTGAGTGTGTGGGGACTGTTCCCAAAGCCTGCTGTGGTCTAAGGTGGTGTTTTGTGTGAAGCTGCACGTCCATACCCAGACCAACAGCTGGGATGATGTCACAGTTGGCTTGTTCCTATATTCAAAGGTAAGCCACAATAAATGATAGTAAATGTTATAATAGTAATGGACCTTTTTCTAAGAACTATGGTATCACCTGGAACCTCAGAAGCCACGAGCAAAATCCAGGGAGTGACTATTAGACGGTGGTCAGTTTCAAATTGTCAGACAAATCGAGTTGGCCTAATCCAAAAGAGTGGTTACTTGTTAAGCGTGAGTGTGCAGATGAAAAAAACCTTGAGAGAGTTGTCTGAAATGATGAAGATATGTCGCCATACTCCCCCTCGTCCTTCCTGACCTGGTCCTGGAGCACTCTTTCTCATTCTTCTCTGTTAGGTTAAAGAACATTCAGATGCATGAATTTGGAGCTGAGAGGAGTGTTCTTTGGAGATTGTGAGCCAATCTGTGTATCTTTGGGTCCTTTCTCATGGCCTGTGCATGGCAAGCACTCAGTACAGGGTTGATGAATTAATTTATCCAACAAATATTTATGAAGCTCTTATCCTGCGCCAGGCACTGTTCAAGCAGCAGGGGATACAGCCGTGAGCAAAACAGTCAAACATCCCTGCCTTCCTAGCACATGCATGCGTGCATGCATGAAATGTTTAAAGGACTAGACATTTATTAAAGCACTCCTTGTTTTACTTTTTCTCTGTCTTAATACATCTTTGAAGATATTAAGAGTGGAATTCTCCAGCAGGATTAATGATTAGAATAGTGTCTAGAGAGATTTCCTTATAATAACCCTTTGCTTCTTTCCCTTCTACTTGCTTTTTGTTATCATGAGTATTAGTTGGTGGTAAAGTAATTGTGGTAGATAGGTATTAATTACAGTTGCTCTGGAGTTGATTTCTAATTTTCTCTTGAAAAAGATTATTGACAGGTACATTATTTTCTCTAGAAGTTGTGAAACGGCTCTGTGCCACCTGCAGAAGGAGCAAAGTGTCACTTCCAGGGTTTGTGATAACATTCTTGATCGATTCTTCTGGAGCAGCAGGAGTGGAGGGAAAGGCCTTCCTCGCCACTGTGACACCCTGGGCTGCCCAGGCTGAGAAGCAGAAGTGCAAGAAATTCTTGCACTTTATTTAGTGAGTGTGCCTGTGGTCTCACCACTGTACTAAATATAGTTTGAGAAGATTTGCTATTATTCTCTAATGGAATGAACATCTTTGGGACTTTCTTAGAACAATGTGCAGTGATTCTTTTTGCCCAGTGAGATTATCTATTAATTAGTATAAGTAATATGCTAATATAATTATAAAACTAATATAAATAGGTTTAACAAATCATCCTCATGTATTTGGATTCTTCTATATTAAATATCAGTGTTAATTCCAGGAACAGATTATTCAGTTTGTGTACTAAGCCATACTCCACATGATGATAAAAACATGGGGTTTTTTGGACCCAGGTTTTCATAATGACAAAGAGGGAACTTTGTAGCAGCTCAGTCATCTTTTGCCTCATCCACAGGGTGGATATTTCTTAGAAAGTTTCATTTTCAATTGGGATTTTCCGTCTGGACCACCTTCATCAGGGAAAAGACAGTTTTTCTAAATGAAGTAGTCCAATCTCACCAGAATTAGGAAAGGCAAATACTTAAATAAATTGAAAAGGCCTGAATTAAAAAAGTAGATAGTTAAAATGTTTACATATTAAAGGATGTGTTCCTTAATCTAAAGTACGTGTTTGCAAGAGAATTTATAGACACTGGCTTGGGAGCCCTTGGAGAGCTTTCACGAATGGTGATTTGATACACACTCTCTGCTCCCCCCACACCAGGGTATCCCCATTTGAATCTTTGGACTCTCTGGGCCAAATCCTCTCTAGATTAAGCCTAGGAAGCTGGTTGCTGGTTCAGAGACATCGTAAACTACTAAGAGGGCTCTGCTGTGCAGCCAGCACCCCTTCCCATCCCTCCAGGGAACCACACAGTGAATGAGAAAAGGTGAGCTTTCAAAGGTGGGTAGGTTATGAAGGGCATGGTTTCCTTGCTAAAGATTTCGACTCATTTCTTGTAGGTGATGGCACATATTTGGAAGATTTTAGTAGAGGAGGAAGAGAATCAGACTCATCTTTTAGTAATCTGACGGGAGGCAGTGGGGAGCAGGTAGAGGATTGGCGTGAGTCTGGGGATAGGAGACCAGGGTAGGAAGCTATTGCCAGAGATGACTATTTTCCACTCCCTTCCTAGCTTTGTATTGAGTGCTCTTTGGACATAGGCTTTAAGTCTCTGTTACTAGAAAATAGTTTGGAGTACAAAGAAGTCACAACAGTTGACAGAAATAAAGCTAATTTGTCATCTCCACTGTTTTCTGCAGACCTGGTCCCATTTTCACTCAAGGTTTATAGGGAAAAAAATCTTCCCTGGTATTGCCTTTGTTTCTATTATTTCCAGGATCTGCTATCTTCTTCTGTTAAAAAGTTTGGTGTCTTTTTTTTTTTTTTATGATCAACAGGATTGGTAAACCTCACTTTAGAAGATAGGCTGGCTGTTCTTCATAACCTATTGCTCCAAGCAAATTTCATTTGCTTATTAAGATAGGCATGAAGAGGCTCTTCTGTGAAGCTTCCTTTTCATCTGAAGTGTACTAAAGGTGATGTGTTTCAAGAACCTGGCTGCCCTCTCCAGCAGGTGAATCCACTCCCACCACGTCCACCTGCCTGATAGCTGCTGGTGTCCTCACAGGCTCCCTGGGGAGGCCGTGAGGGAGTTGGCCGGATGCCCAGGATACTGAGTCTTCCCTGAGGTCAGCTGACTCTTTTCTTGGGACGGAAAGGAAATGGAATTCTTGGTGTATGCAATTCTTAAGCATGTCTGTATCACTGGGAATATGTCTTCTTAGTTTAGGATTAAGTCTAATTTCAGTGTAAGTGTGCGGGGAGAAGGTAATATTTCATGCCAGATTTTCTCACTAATTGATGCTTCAAATAGGAAGAAAGCTGGGTTGAGAGAATGGAAAGCTATGTTTTGAAGGTACTCCGTTACTAATATAAACAAAAATAAAATGAAATTTTATAGCACATAACTTTTATACTAATTTTTGCAGTTGAATTCATTTGTTTGATTTTTTCTTTGATTTTAATGTAGAGACTTATCTCTGACGATCTTCCCATCAATTTATCCATATCTATTTTCCTTCCCTACAACATCTCTAGCTTGAATGTACTTAAACTTTCTTGGACTACTCTTTTTAAAAAATGGCTTGAGGTGTCATCTCATACACTGAAAGAATTCCAGAACAGTTCTACATCTCTGAGGGGATAGAAGCTGGGCATGCTAGTGAGTCTACCTTACAGCCAATGGTCTACATTAATGATGTAATGTAGGCTGCTCCAGACTTTGGAGCCACATCGCCTGGGGTTGAATCCTGAGTCTGCCAATTCCTGTGTGACCTTTGTTGGGTTACTTAACTTCTCTGTTCCTCACTTTCCTCAACTCAAAAATAGAATAATCATAGTATCTGTCTCATATGCTTGTTTTGAGGATTTAGTGAGTCAGTAATGTAAAGGGTTGTTAGGAGAACTGAGTAAATTAAAATATACAAAACCTTGCATAGGTGCCTAGCACACGGTGAGCACTATATATATGTTTGCTATTCTTTTCTCAGCTCATTTTCCATGGCTCATTGGCTCCTACCCACTACAGTCTAACCTACTGCGGATGCCATGCCCTTTTTTGCAATTTGCCTTGTGCCTGATACCAACTTTCATTCTCCTGAAGGCATTGCACATATAAGGCTATTATGAGTAATAGTAACACTTAATAATAATAGCTGAGTGCTAACCTTGTGCTGGCAGTTATTAGCACTTAACACCTCTCAGCTCATTTAATTCTCATACCAACTCCATGAGATAAATATAATTATTATCCTCATTTTACAGATGAAGAAACCGAAGCGCACAATAACTCATCTAAGGTCACCCAGCTCGTAAAGACTGAAGGTAGCTTTTCAAACATCTTTTACTACGATTCCCCTGCCCCTTTGTGCACAGGGGAGGGTATTTTCTTTTCTTCCCTTGCATGGTGCCTCCTACTGCTCTTCTCTTCTGGCAGGTCCAACCTGTATGGCTGCTCAAGGGGAGGGCACAGAGGGGAGAGGGATTCTCTGTGACGAGCTAAAGGAAATGTCTGGAATCTACTGAGCCCCAGCTCTGTGCCAGTATTGTGTGAGGTCCTCCACATCCTTCTCTCTGGGAAGTCTCATGACCACACTCACTATTATCGTCATTTTACAGGGGAGAAAACCAAGTTTCAGGAAGGCACAGACTTGCTCTCAGGTTGCGCTGCTATGAGTTGTGAAGACTATTTGAACTCCGGTGCACTCGGCCCCAGAGCATTCCGAGAACGCTCTTTTCCCCATGCCGTCCTGTCTTCTGAGTCAACCCTGAGCCCTTGTGCCTTCAAGTGCCTCTGCGTCATGAATTAGTTCAAAGCAGTGACTTTTGTTTTGGTGTTCCTCTTCCCCCTTTATTAACCTCTCTGATTGAGCTTTTCTTTTAAACTGCTCTAATTCATATGAACAAATATTTGGGTGCCTGCAATGGTGCTTTTAGGAAGGAGTAACTAAATGGATTAAAGATGCTTACTGAAATCGTTAACCTTATCATTCCAAGGGGCCATAAATGTGATGCCAGTAAATATCATCAACTTTGTTCATCTCAGTGACATTGTTGGTGCTATAGTATTATCAGATGGTAAGGCATAGTCTCCGCCCTTCACATGGTGATCTGGGGTGGGAGGGGTGTGTGTGGTACCCTCTCTCATGAAGTTCTCTATGGAGTATGACTGTTCAGACCCTACCTAAGGTTGATTCAAAACAGCCATCCGTTGAGCTGCTTTACCTGCTGTTCCACACTATTCTGGGAATGTGTATTAAAGGTTTGTGTCAGACAATCAAGCTAATCTCTAGGCTTGAATTATTTTTTGTGTGGCTGATCAGCATGGTTGCAAGGCCAGTTATTGAATTCATGTTCATATCATTGGTGATGGGATGTTACTGGCAAGTCTAGACTGTCTTCCTTTAAGCCAAATATAATTACCCATTTGGTTTCCAGAACTTGCTGGTTGGCAATGTTTAACTTTCAGAAACTGATGGATTGTAGTCATTACTTTTATGTTAATGTGCTCTAAAGGTGACTTTATTTAAGCCTTTGATTACTATGTGAAAGAAAAAAAAGTGTTGAGACAAACTGCTGTGTAACAAATTACCCCAAATTTCATAGCTTAAAACAATACCCATTCACTCTCTCACAGTCCTGAAGTTCAGATGTCTGAACAGGGCTCTGTGCTCAGGCTTGACAAGGCTGAAATCAAGGTGTAGTGGGAGATTGTACACGAGAAATATCTTTGTCTCACTTAGCTGTAGATTATATGACCTTTTAAAGGACAATCCCCTATGATTTGCCACTCACATGAGGTAATATAGAGATGTGAGAGGATGAACATTTCAATATTCCATTTAACTGGATACAACTGGGTTTCAGTATTTATTCAAGCAACGTAATTTCTTCTCTTAACCAGTTGACCATCTTCTCCCTGACTAAAGCATTGTGTTGAGAGTCAGCATATCTGTATTGGGTTTTCAGCTCTGCCACTTAAACAGAGGATTTTTATTTTGTCTCCATTTCTCCCTCTAGAGATGATAATGCTATTACTTTTTATTCTTTAAGCATCTTTCATTTTGCAAAACTCATGCTGAGCAGAGGCCCAACAGCTTCTCAAACTCTTTCTTCCAAAGCCAGTGATCATCTCAGATGTTCACCCTGGGAAGAGTAGCCCTTTTGCAAAATGGCTATCCATGCCTCATTTCTTCCTTGGTTACTTGGTGCAATAACATGTCACATTTATGTGGTGCTTTACAGTTCACAAAGGGAACATGACACATTCGGTATCTGCGATGGACTGAAAGTTTATGTCCTCCCAAAATTTATGTATTGAAACCCTAATCCCCAAGGTAATGGCACTAGGAGGACGGGTCTTTGGGAGGCGATTAGATCATGAGGGAGTACCCTCATAAATTGGATTAGTGCCTGTATGACAGAGACCCCAGAGGTTCCTCCATCCTTCTGCCATGTGAGGATACAGTGAAGGACAGCTGTCAATAAAGAGTGGGTTCTCAGCAGACATGAATCTACCCAAGCCATGTTCTTATGCTCCTGGACCTCCCAGCCTCCAGAACTTTGAGGAACAAATTCCTGTTGTTGATAAGCCTTACAGAAGCTCCAAAGGACTAAGATAGCATCTTATTTGATTTTTTCCAAAACTCTGTGAGGTGGATATTATTACTGTTTCTATTTTACAGATGGGATAAGTAAGATTCAGGAAATTACATGATTTGTTCAAGTTCACATAAGGAAAAGAGCAGGGTTGGCACTCAGGTTTCTGCTTTAAATTCAGGGCTGTTTCTGCCTCACCTCAGCTAAACAATGAAAGGACACAGAAGTGTATAGAGACCCGCTGCATGTAAAAGCAATTACAAATATGAGGAATGACTTCAATTTTTGGTCATTGTCCTTTCTTGTGCTGTTTTACTCTATTTTTTTGTCCTTTTTTCTTCTCACATGTGTGTTCCCAGAATGCAAATCATTATCTTGGCAATGTTCTGCATGACCGTCAGTGTCTATCCTGGTGCACAGCCATGCTTGGCATGGAAGAAAGTGACCGAAGGCAAAGGATTATTTATAATGTTTCCTCGGTGTCAAAGGGAGTTGTATCATTTCCACATTGGCCTCAAATATTTACAATTCACATGTTTTTATTGAAGCCTGAAAAGAGAAAATTTTACTGTAGGAATTCTTAGTACATGTCTAAGATATATGTCTTTGAGGATCTATGAATCTCCTTCAAAGAATTATTAGTGTAAGAACCTGTGCACAAAATTTTCTATATAAATTAAGGAATTTACTCATCCTTAGCATTGTCACTTAGTCCATGCGTAGTGAAATTATTCACGAATCCATTAATTCCAAAAATAGTAAATTGAGTAGCAATGTAGAAAAGTGGATAAAAGGTAGGACTCTGAAGCCAGGATGCCTGAGTTGAAATCTAGACCCTGCCACTTACTAGCTGGCTGACACTGGCAAATAACTTAATCTCTCTCTGCCTCGTCTGTAAAATGGGAATGATAATATAACCTACCTCTTAGGGTTTCTGTGAAGATTGATGAATTAGTAAATGTGAAACCCTTGGAACAATGTCTCCCTGCAGTAGGTAGGATTTCTCAAATGATGCTCAAAGGTGTCCTTAATCCCTCGAACCTGTGACTGTGATGACACAACACTCCCAGGGTGGTGTTACATAGGCAGAGTTGACCTTAGAGAGATTATCTGGTGGCCTAAATATAATCACACAGGTCCCTTTCTACAGCTGGTGGTGGAAGAGGAAGTCAAAAAGATTCCAAGCATGAAAAGGACTTGATGTGGTCTTGGTCGCTCTCATGAGAGAGTGGGCCAAGTGAGAAGGAACGAAGGAACGTGGGCAGCCTTGAGGAGCTGGTAGAGCCTCCTGACTGGCAGCCAGCAAGTAAATGGCAAACTCAGTCCTTCAACCGCAGGGAACTAAATTTGGCCAACAACATGAATGAGATTAGAAGTGGATTCTTTCCAGAATTTTCCAGTAAAAACCCAGCTGGCTGATACCTTGATGGAAGCCTTGTGAGATCCTGTGTAGAGAAGTCCGTCAAGCATGCCTGGATTCTGAATACAGGACTGTGAGATGACGAATGGATGTTGTTTTAGCCAACTAGCTGTGGGTAATTGATTATATAAAGCAATAGAAAAGTAATACAGTTACACAGATGTGCTTAATGAATATTAGCTATCAGTATTCCATTAAATATTAAACATCTTCAGTGAATGGTATACTACAGGTGGTAGCAATGGGGAAGCCATGTTGAATAAAACATGGCACTGGCCCTAAAGGGGTTTATGGTCAAAAAGATAAACTGTTTAATTTTTCTGACATCCAGGCTCTGTGAATACCAACTGTTTCTGCCTCTTGCACACATGTCTTCTTTCCTTCCTTGCTTTGGTTCACTTCTGTCATCATAAATATTCATTTGTAAGTTTCTTGCATTTTTAGCCAATGGCTAGACTACGGTTAGCTACCAGACGCAACTGTTTGCCTTATGAGAGTTGGGACTGTAATTTATTGGTTGTCTCCTGTGCACACCCTTTAGGAGGTCTGGGAAGTACCTAGCATTTATGCCCAAATATTGTAAAGTCATACAATGAGGACGTCTGCTTCTAACAAAGGATCTGTATAATCTTTTATCTCTAGAATCCACCACCTGGTGTTCTTAACAGCCCTGAGCACAGAACAATTCCCAGTGTAATCAATCTGGAATACAAAAGGAGCAACTGGGACCACAGGGGCCATCCCCTTGAAGTTGTTCCAAGGGAAAGGGACCTTTTGTTACAGAGATAGCTCGTTTTAGAGTTCAGTGGCCTTTGACACTTCTCCAGCTGTTCAGTAGGGACTTTCAGATACTTTCCTGCACTCGAAAGCCATTTGTGGTGGGCAGAACAGTGAAACTGTCATTAGGGGCTGCTTGCTGGTGGGGGCGGAAGGAGAACAATAAGTGGTTTTAGGGAATATGCCTGCAACAATTTTATGATTTTTATTCAACTATGAGCTGTTTTCACTTTCTTAGTCTTTGATTCATGATCAGATTAGTAGGTGTTTGTGTATACTGACTACAGGTAGTGTTGATAATATCATTGGATTTTTTTTTTTTTACACTCATTTTAGAAGTCCTAGGATTGGAGCTGGGGTCAGAAGGTGGAATCTCTTGGTTGCCCATAATTATTTTGAAGCACCAATTCCCTTTCTGAACTGGAAGCTATTTTTAACCACTGAGATTTTTCAGAGGAAAGATGTGAAAAATTCCAAAAGCCATCCCCATACCAAACTACATTTTACAGAAACCTAGGGCTGTGAAACTGGGAAGTGTCTCAGTCATCTGGTCTCCCAGCCAAACTGCGCATGTGGGCGGAGTCTCCACAACCACGTTCCCAGGGGAGATCATCCGGCATTTGAACAGCAAGAAAATCCACAGGGCAGGAGGTGGGGGCAGGCAGAGTCATTTTTAGTCATCACTCCATACTTCCCAGCTATGTGATCTTGAGCAAATTATTTGGCTTCCCTAACCCTGTTTCCGTACCTGCTATTGGGAATAATATTTAACCCTCAGCCTAACTGTGAGGATTAAAATACATAGCCGGTGTAAAGGGACTCCTAGCAAATTCCCAGCAATATCTTAAACATTTCTTTGGAATAAGTTATTGCAAGAAATGACTTGGGAAGATCTAGGTTTAGTCTGGAGAGGCCGGAGGATAGGCAGAAAGGTAGGGGGTTAGGCGTAAGTCCGTGAAATCCAGACCCTTATGTCCAAGTATTTACTCAATAGTTCCTCTCAGGAGTCTAATAGGCATTTCAGACTGAACATATTCAAAGTCACCATTCTAGTCTTTTGTGCCTCAAACCTGCTCCTAGTCTTTCCATCTCAGTTCATGGCAAATCTCTCCCTCATTCCAGTTGCAATGGCCAAACACTTTGATGGCATTCCTGACTCCTCTTTTTCTTACCTATTTAACCTGTCAGGATATTCACTCTACTGACTCTCCCTTCAGATTATGTCTAGAATCCAACCACTTTATACCATCTCCACTGTTTCTGACTTTGGTCCAAGTCATCAGCATTTTCAATCCAGGAGTTAGAGGGATCCTGTGAAAATATGTTAAAATATATTAGACCACTCTTTGGCTCAGAACTCCCCAATGGGCTCCTATGTCACCGACTAAGAGCCAAAAACCCTATGATGTCCTTCAGCAGTGCTACAGTGTGGCATATGGACCTGTGTCTGTCTGCAGACTGTCACATCAGGAGATCAGGACCCTGCGCCAGAACGTAAACCAACTCTGTCACTAAACATGCTGCTTAAATTGCCTGACGTTATATATATATATACATATAAGCCCTTGTAAGATTTTCTCATTGAAAGAAATAGTGGAGTGATTTACATTCTGGTGCAAACTCCTCATCTGCCCCTAATATTCTTTCTCTGGACTCACCTCCCATTACTCAAGTCCTCAGTTATGCTGGTCCCATGCTTGCTCTTCTTCAAACGCACCAGCTGCGCTCCTTCCTCTGCACAGGCTGTTGCCTGCCCGGAATACTTTCTTCCTCCCAGATGTCCAAGGCTTATTCCCTTAGTACTTTCAGGTCTTTGCTCAAATATCACTTCTTCCGAGAAGTCTTCCCTGATTACTCTGACATTCCTTATCATCCCTTCCTGGTTTATTTTTCTCTACAGCCCTATCATCTTTCAAAATGGCTATATATTTACTTATTCATTTAAAAATTATCATTCTTGCTCCACTGAAATGTAGACCCCATGAAATGTGGGACTTTATCTTGCATTTTGTTTTTGTCGTTTTACCCCTGGCATCTAGCAAAATGCTGGTAGTAGGAAACATTTGAAAAATGTTTACAGAATAAATGAATACCTTGAAATTAATTAAATGGTTTGATAGAAGCTACATTTTTATTTGTTTTATGGGACCATATTTCTAAAGCTTTTAAAAAATTGTTCAGAGGGAGCAGGGTTTAAGCCCTGCATATGGCCTAAATCAGGCTAGTATGGAACTTGGGATATCTGGGAAAGTAGTTAAAGGACTTACACAAATCAAAGACTTGGTCAAACAGAAGGACTGACACTGAAATTTATGAGATTTTTTGGATGCTTGCCATTGTTTGGTGTTACAATACTGACATTTTTACTAAATGTTAGGGAGAATGATACTATGTTATTGCTTCAATTTGGTTTACTTTGATAAAAAAAAAAGGGTGAGTATTAGTTCCATATTTTCACTCCTTTTATAATTTTGTGTTGTAGAGTGTCAGTATTCATTTTTCTTATATTTAATCATAGGATTTGTTAATATTTTTACAATTTACATCAATTTATATAAAATGTGTCTTTCTATAAAAAGATATTTAACAGCCCCCCCCTTAGCCTTTTGTATTTGCTGCACATATTTTTCTGTCAGATATAGATGTTTTTATCTTTAACAAATACATATTCAAAGTTTTGAAATTGTAGTTAGTTGGTTATCTTGGTCTTTAACATTTTTAATATGTTATGTCAGTTTTGGTTTTAGAATTCAACCATCCTTCAGATTTTTAATTTCCATTTTTTGACTTTCTTTTTTGGATGGCTTTTTGATTTGCATAAAAGTTGCAAATATAGTATTTGGAGTTCCCATATCCTCTTCACTTAGTTTTCCCAGGGTCGCCATTCTGCCCATCCTGATACCTTGTCAAAACTAAAAAATTAACTTTGGTGAAAT
This sequence comes from Manis javanica, assembly GCF_040802235.1. Lineage (NCBI taxonomy): Eukaryota > Metazoa > Chordata > Mammalia > Pholidota > Manidae > Manis > Manis javanica. The sequence continues at coordinate 93,036,015 of NC_133166.1, forward strand.
GAAATACTTTTAACTGAACTGTTGACTCTATTTGAATTTCACCAGTTTTCCACTTGCATTCTGTTTCTGTTCCAGAATCTAATCCAGGATCCCACATCACATCTCATGTGGGTCGTGTTTCTCCGTAGTCCCCTCTGATCTGTACCAGTTCTGCCTTTCCTTGTCCTTCCTGGCACTGATGGTTTTGAAGAGGACTGACCAGTTATTTTGCAGAATATTCCTCTTTTGGTTTGTCTGATGTTTTCTCATGAGCAGATTGAGGGTAACTGTTTTCGGCCAAAACGCCACAGCAGCAATGCTAATACCTTCTCAGTGGGTCATAACATGGGGCATATGATGTCAGGATGTCTTATTATTGGTGATGTTAACCAGGATTGCATGGTTCATGGGGTATCTGCTGGGTTTAAGTTCTGCAAAGTTACTGTTTTTCCCTATGGCATTAACAAATATCTTGGGGGAGATATTTTGAGACCTTTGCAAATATCCTGTTTCTCCTCAAACTCCTGCCCACTAATTTTAACATGTATTTGTGCATCTTGCCTACAGTAATTATTACTGTGGTGTTCTAAAGGTGATTTTCTATGTCTCTTGTTTCTTTCCCTTTAATTAATTGGACTTCTTCTGTAAGGGAGGGCTGTCTTGTCTCCTCAGTTTGTTTATTTATTCATTCCCGTGAGGACCCATGGATATTTATTTAATTCTATGAGTTATAACCCAACACTACTTATTGGTTTTGTTGCTTAAACTGTTCTAGTTCAGTACCACTGACTCATTTCTACATGCCTCCATCCTTAAAAAAATTTTTTTGAGTTCTTTACCTCCCTCTGATTTTACTCTCTAAGTATCTGCTCCTGTCGGGTAGGTGGTGAGAGATGGGTGTACGTTTAGTAAGGTCTTGAGGAGGCTAGTGTGTCTTGGTGGGTCTTGTGGCATTCCAAGATTTTCTTGGGGTGGAAGGAGCCTTGGACACAAGGCAGCTGCTACCCTGAGTCATGTAGCTGTTGCTGTTTCTTCATCTGCTGTGATCAGGGTACCAAGTGTTGCCTTGATGTCCAGCAAAGGACAGAATCAGCCCTCACACATGTCATCTCAGTGATTCTGAAATTAACACCTGAGGGAAGAGACAGAAATGCCAGCTTCTCATTTCCAGCCCTGTACTATTTCTGTGTTCTTGGGAAGACTTGCAGCTGATGTGGCACTTCTGAGGATACACCATCTGGTCGTCTCTCAGCTCTGTGGATTTTGAAACACATGGAAAGACAGAGAGGGCTACTTTCCAGAGAGTGTGTACTTTTTTAAAAGTGATACATTTTCCTTGATGAAGGCTGATATACAAGTAATGAGCACTTGGTGCCTCAGAGACAAATGGGTGTTTGCCTAAAGAGCCCCCATGTTGGACGGATGCCTTCTCGGGGTCCTGGCTCCCGAGTTCTAGCTGTCACCTGATACATCTGTCCGGACGCCTTCCAATCCCAGGGCTCTTGTCCATGACCCACCAGTGCTTCTCTTGCTGGATTAGTCTTCAGAGGTCACAGGGTAGCTCGGCTTCTCCTTTCCTCAAGCAATGTCCGGCTAATGCCAGCGACGGGGACTTGGTGTAATGCGATACAGATCCCTGGAATAGCCGAGTCACTTCCCAGTCAGGGCCATACCCACGGACGTGGAAGTAAAACAGTCTTGAAGGACATTACTAGAATTTTTGGACGCTCTAGTCTTTTCCACATTTGTGTTAAATCTTTTACCATATAATAAATTCAGGTTAAGTCAAGAAGAATTTTCTGATGCTAAGGACTGAGGTAAGTAAATGAGGTATTACCCATTGAGATCATGTTTGAAAGTGGCTTATATCACATGAACAACCCTTTAATCTTTTCTCGGTATGTGGATTCCTTATTATTTTCTGTTTTGGTAGTCCGCCTGTAGTTTGAAAGATAAATCTAATGGCTCAGTAGTTTTAGAAGGATGTGCTATCAGTTTGAGCCAGTGGGAAACTGTCCCAGGCTGATAGGTTAGATCAGACCTAGTAAGTAAATGTGCAAGGCTGAGAGAAGCATGGATGCCATGGCAGACCAAGAGCAGGGAGCACTGGGGAGGAGAGCTGCTCCTTTATTTTCCAATCATTCATCTTTGGTTCCCCTTTTACCTAGGCTTCAATTCCAATTGTCCAGAAAAATTTATTTTTCCAAAATATATTTATTAAGCTAGTTACTGTGTGCCAGGCACTGTGCTAATAGAAGCTTGGAATATTCTCATGACCAAGATAGCCTTGGCCTCATGCAGTTTAAGGTCTACATCAGCCGTTGCCCAATAGAAATATAATGTGCACGTATTAACTTAAAATCTTCTAGTAGCTACATTTGAAAAAGCAGAAAGAAACAGGTTTCTTTCTGCTTTTTCAAATGAATTTTAATAATATAGTTCACTTGACTCGATATATATAAAATACTGTCATATCAACACATAAGCAATACAAAAATAACTTAATATTCGACATGCTTTTTATTGTACTAAGTCTTCTAAATTTGGTATGCCCTTGACACTCGCCACATACCTCAACTTGGACTAGCCACGTATTAGGTTAGGGTTTGGCAGCCTCATGTGACTAGGGCACTGGGAAATGGAGATTTACTGACCTCTACACAATCACACAAGTAAATATTTAGATTGCAAAGGTAATAATAATTGTGATAGTGCGGGAGGAAACTGCTTAGTCAGCACTTGGGAAGAATTTGGGGGATGCTGAAGGTGGGACTTGAGGGGATGAGTTGGAGTTAGCCAGGAAGATCAGAGGACCTCAGGCCAAGGGGACAGTTTGTGTGATGACTTTGAGTTGAAAAAGGAGAGGAAAGGAGGAGAGTATGCTGGAATTTGTGAGTAGAAAAGTGATGATACTAAGAACAGAAAGAGAGAAATCAGGCTAGAAGTAATCTAGTTCTGGAGGAAGGATCAATCTGATTCTAAGGCGTTGACTTTCAGGTGCCAAAAATAGAAATGTGAGGTAGGAAAATAGGAGGGAGGAAAGACTGGAGGGGGTGGAGCTGGCAGGTGACACCCTTTGTTGGAGACCTACTATCTGAATTTTTTGGGGGGCTGCTTGTTAAGTGGGTGGGGGGCCACAGCGGGGAGGGAATCAGGTAGATTGCTTAACTAGGTCAGGTTGTGGGGAGAAAGAGAGTGAACACAAATTGTGTTCCAGAGAAGGCTAAAGATCAGGATGGGGACATTAAACTCAGTGAGCAAGTCTTGGGACCAACAGGAGAGGGAATGGAAGATGAAGTCAAAGGGCAGGAAGCCTGAGAGATGGGGGATGAAGTGGTAGCAGAAATAAGGGGGATCAGAGTCAGCTGGCCACCTGTGATTGTCCATCGGTAGGTTCTTTAGTTACCAGTGGCTTCGTGGGTGGTGGGGGAGCCAGCTTGGACGTGAAGGTGAGGGTCCAGGAGATATTTCAAACAACTATCATGTTTACAATACTCCTATAAACTGGCAGTTTCAGAGGATATGATCCAGAGACTGAAAACAGTTCCTGGAAAATGGTCTGATCCCTCTAAGAGCTGCAGCAACTTAGAGAGCCTGGAGAGAAGGTTACTTTTTTTGGCACCATTGGAAGCTTGCTCTGATATTACCTCCTGTGCTCTTATAATCTGGCAAGGAAGGCTGTCTGCTGCTCTCAGCAAACCTTACAGAGGTGGTGATGAACACATATTTCTGAGATGTAAAGTATCTCCTCTCGCCATCACCAGGAGAAGGGCATCCCTAGATCACTAGGCCTCTGGTCAACAAGCCCTAATTTTAAAGCTTGACCTCCACCACGATTCACTAAAGCTTGCTGTGTCCACACTGAGATTGCGTGAAGATGCTTGATCCATAAGCTGCCAGAGTTTGTGTTTTCCACCCTTTTACCTGGAATGCTGAACCAGCAAAGTGCTCTTGGCCGCCGTGAGAGATTGCCGCAGTTGGTAAGATGGCCAATGAGCCTGTTTGAAGACCCAGTCGTGAGGTGGGCACTGACTGCAAATACTGCAAGTAAAAAACAAAACAAAACCATCCTAGGGACCAAATGCCATTAGCAGGGAGAAAGCCGTGTGTGCTGTGTTAAAATAAGGTGATGATATTCTTATGGGGGGGTGATCCTGGTTCAAGGACAAAAGTCTTGTTCAGTGATATTCATGAAAATGTTAACGTGGACTCTAGTTCTCAGTTCTGACAGCACTCTCCCCTCATAATTATTCAAAGTTTAGAATGATAGGCGCATGAATGATAAGGGGTAACAGCGTATGGGGTAGGGTAAGCATAAACCAAGACTGGAAGAGTCATTTTTAGTCTAGGTTTGTCAAAATAACTCAGTGGTACATTTATTGATTAACAATTAAACAATGATAAAGAGCTGTGTTAAATCATGCTGGGACAATGGAAGCTTGAAGAAAGCTTTAGCAAATTAGGAGGAACTGTGATCAGGTCTTTGAAAGCCATCGTCTTGGATGACTGAGCATTCAGGCCTTTTGGGGGTGGGAGGGGAGAGAGGAGGGGGAGAGGCAGGGGAGGCTGTTGGAGCTGCAGAGCAACAGATCATTCAGGGCTTGGAGGTCAAGCCAAGGAGTTTGGATTTTATTCTAGGTGTAGTAAAAAGCTAGGGGAGTGTTTTATACAGGACAGTGTTTGCAAAATGGAGCTCAGTGTCTTTAGAAGCTCACTCTGGCTGCCTTAGGGTATGGCTATATTGAATCTAGAGGGTGAATAAAGTTCCCATTCTAATTCTGGTCGTGTACCTAGTGAAAAGCCTGATTCCCCAGTGACACTGGCAACAGACGGAAACAAGTCACAGAGGCATGAAACCCGCAAGAGCTCCCTGTAGCAAGAGGTCCCCTCTGCCCGCACTTACTGGCTTGCCTCTGCAGCCGGAATCAAAGGGAATGCTGCAAAGAAAAGAGTTCTTTGAAGTTTTGTTTAAAGAGAAGCCAGGAACAGGTTTGAAAAACTTGAAAACATGATGATAAATGTGGGACTTGCCATGCTCAGGGGGCCAGCACCCATCAGGTGTGCTGGGCAAGCTCACCAGGGCAGGCCCCGAACAGATGTTTCCCCGGGGGGTTCTCAATATTGCTTCTCGAGGGTAACTCCCACCGTGAAGAGGAGTCGCAAGGGAATTGCCTCCAGAAAGCCCACCTGGGATTTGAAGTGTACCCCTTTCACCACTTGTTGAGACAGGCTCCCTCTACCTCTGGGCCACTCCCCCTTCGTCCAGTGGGTCAGCGCTTGGATTTTTCGTGAGGCCCCTGTGAGGCAAGGGTGTGCTGTGCCCTCTTGCGGTTACCGGGCACAGGGGAGCTAGGCACCTCACTCTCGTCAGCCAGTTTTAGTGCAAAAGCTCCTTTATTACCAAGAGGAAATTTCAAGGCACAGATGACACTGCAATCCTTCTTCGTCCCCCCTGTTGGGGTTGGTTAATGATTCGCCCCTCTGCCTTAGCGAAAGGAAGCCAGGGTACCCTTGTCTGCATAATGGGCTCTTCTTTTCTGTTTCACCCAGACTCCTGCCCTCCAGATCTGGACTGGACTGGTACTACTGGCCTGTTTTTCTCTCTCTGCTTCTGAAGTTTCTGGAAAAGCAAAGTCCAGTTAGGTGTGGGCACAGATTTCTCTCTTTAGCTGTAGGCCGGGTGGTTTTTCTTGAAGCCCAGGAAGCCCCAGGCAGTTAGCAGTCTCTGGAGTTTGCCCTTAGACCTTGCCTGGCTCACTTTTTCTTTACCCACAGGGACTTGGCTGGCTGGCTAGCTCTGTTCAGTTGAGACTCCGGTCACTATCTGCACTATCTATTCTCTAGCAAAGCCTCGGCTTTCTTGTCTACCTTTCTCTGTTGAACCTCATCTCTTTACAAGGCTTTACCACCCAACCTTCCAGACACATGCTGCTTCTAGTCATCTTTTACATTTTGAGCCCTGGCACCTGTTAAATGAGAAACAAATGGGTTCTCATGCCATATCCCAGGACCTTTATGCGATAAATTTTACAACTTAAATAGATTTTGAAATTCAACTCAGTTGACGTTCATCTCTGTGGGGTGTTACTAATTAGATTTCTTTTAACGTTTTCTAAAAGTTTCACTAATTTATTTCAAAAATTTCACCTTTTAAGTATCTGGACACCCCCCCCAATTTATTAACATATCTCTGCAAATATCTACTGTTTTTCTTAAGAAATATTATGAAATATATATCTAAAGATAAATGGTTTTTGTAAAAAGCACTCAGAATATTTTTAAATGTACTTTCTGAACTTCAGATTGAGATGCGTCAGATCCTTTTGCTTCAGTAATTACAGTTAAAAGTAATTTGAGCTCTAATATTTGAAAGAGGTGTACCATTCCTTTGCCCAGCATTCCAGCTTGGTTGCAAGTCCACGAGGACATATTATGGTAATGAGGGATGTATCCTGTATTTCACACATGCAGGCTTAATGGGCTGGGTAGGGGAAGAAACAGCATTTGTGTTTGTTGGGTCAAGCTTTGGGGGCTATAATGACTTCCTGGAAGTTAGAGGGCAACTCACTGACCATTCTTGGATCTTTTTTTCCCCCAGTTGTAAATTCCCCTGAGTCTTAATTATATATGAAAATGTCAGCCTAGGAGAGTCTACAAAGAGGTCAAAATTGCCTGTGGATTCTCCACCTGCCTTTGTTAGATCACCATTTTTATTTCCTAGTCATGACAATGATCTAGGTGTACAGAACCTCTCAGAATTTAAACCGAAAAGTGTTTGCGTAAGAGCCATTATTCATGGGTGCGTATGGACATCTCCTTCCTTCCCTTCCCTACTCCTGACTGAAAAGCAGGTGCTTTGCACCTTGATCTTTGAGGCTTTGTGAAATTCCTCCTCTGTCCTCTTTGCTTCGCCTTGATCTGTGGCTTTGAACAATTTATGCCTCAGTGGAACTTTTAAGTGAGTCTTTTCTTTTTAAAAAAAATTAAGAACAAAGGGAATACTGTTTAGAGATATAATCTTTTCTCCTTCTCTCTATTCTCCTCCCACCTGTCACTGTTCCATCAAGATGATTTTTTTTTATAATTTAGACAAGCACTCCCTGTTCACTGTGGAAGTTAGAAGACACAGAAGAGCAAATGAAAAAAATGTTACCCCAAATTCCACCACAAGGAGGTAGCCAATTTGGTTTATAACCAGGCCCTCACTGGGATGCCCTGGCACACCAGTTTCTGTGAACTCTTCCTGGGAAGCTGTCTCCTGTGGATTCCATGTTGAAAATGTACTGTTACTAGAATCGTGGGGAGACAAACTAGCTGAGGTTGAGATTGTAGGAAAATGGAAATGAGGTAACATCACAGTGTAATGAACGAGTGCTGAGGAAAGATGGCACCAGTTGAATGTTTGCCATCCCATGGACCCACTTGGCTTTGTGAGGACAGAGGAGGTCGCTGTCCGGGCTGTAAACAGTTTGGTTCAGTCAGACACGAACTGCAGCAGGACAACCTGAATAGTACTTAGCATCACTATGGAATTGCTTAGTGCTTTTTTTCTTTAAAAAGTCTTTGAATTCTTTTAAGTGTCCAGCCTCATTGATAATTAAAGAAATATTCTTTGAAACAACTCTGGGCTCTACTACTACTTATTAAACTAAGCAAAAAATTATTTACAATGGCAAACTGCAATGCTAGCGGAGTGTGGGAGAACAGATACATTCATGTGTTGCTCGTGACATTTAAATTGCTCCAGTGATTCTAGAGTGCATTTTGTCCAATTATAATAAGAGTAATAAAAATGACTGTATGCCCTTTTACTCAGTTATTTCCTATATTATGGGATATAGTTTGAGTAAATAATCCAAAAAAAAAAAAAGAGCGATTTGTGTAGTTAGAGTTAAATTCTGTGTAATCAGGAAAATCATTGTCAAGAGACTCCCCTTTTATTTTATCATCCTCAGAAATGTGTTTTATCCACTTAGGAGACCTCTTTTAAGTATTAAAGTCTTTGAATGGTGACTGAGTCTATGGAGGACTCAAGCCTCTCATTGAATTGGAAGGACACAATAGGTGACTTTCTGCACAGAATAAGCTGCTTGTGGGTTTCCTTTATTCACACCAAATTTCTCCAATATATACACTAATGTTGATTTTAAAGGTAATGGAATATAGAATTAACAGGGATCTTAGAAGACATCTTGTTGAACTCACTAGCTGAGATAGGCACCTCCTCTAAATACATAGGCAGATATGTGGTCATTACTCGATCAACTCCCTTACTCTTGGGGCAATTTGTTGGAAGCTCCTTTAGAAAGTTCTTTATGTTAAAACAAAATCAGCCTACTTGCAACTTCTACTTATAAATTCCATTGCAGACTTCTGTGGACGTGTAGAATAAATCTGGTTTCCAAGTTTTGCTATTTTGGCTCCAGGCTGAAAAGCATTAGCTCTTCTAGACTTTCCTCAGACGTTCAACATATGTTTAAAATATGGTTATTTTTCACCAGTTTGTTGATGTTCTCCTTAAGCACTGCAGAAGAAAATGGCCACAATGCCCCGGGGGTTGTCTAAACATCGCAGAGAAGGCCAAGTGGGATTGCTTGTTCTTGATACCATGTTTTTATGAATATTAAGAGCACATTAGCTTTTCCATGCCACTTACCCATATTATCTGTGTATACAACTAAAACCCATTAGCATTTTCCTTTGTGTGGCCATTTGGGTTCTACCTATTTGTAGAATTACTTATTTGAATCTAAGTGCAGTTCTTTATTCATATATCTCTCTGTCTCATATATATAAACAATGTAAATAACCGTTTACTAGTATATCTCTAAATTTGAATTTCTAATTATCTGATTTTCCTAAACACACGTACACTAAAGTAATGTTTTACTTTTGCAAGTGGGCAGAATGATAGAAAAGCTGGATACTGGGAATGATAAAAATAAAGATAATTCAAAACTACAAACCACTGTAGAGAATTTAATAAAATTATCTTGGTCTATTAAATAGAATCTCAGTGATCTTGAGAGATAGTCAACTTTTAAAGGATTTTAGGAATTAAGAAAATCTGGCCTGACCTTGGGAAATCTAGAAACAATGGCAGAAGTAACCAATCTATATTACAGGGCTAGAGTTATTGGTTGTATTTCTTTGTGATTTAAGCAGGAAAAGTAAAGAAGTCATGTAATATATCCAATTAGCTAGAGCAGCCGCCCTAACTGATTGAAGATTTTTTTGGCTATCCCTAACCCCAATTAGCCTTGTGTTTTATACTTCTAATTATACTGCATAAATTATAAAATTTTTGAATCAAAAAGAAACTAGAGGTTATCTAGTTCAGTGTTTAAAATTTACCTGTGAGGGAACTAAAGGTCAGTGAAGCTAAATGATTTGCTCAAGTTTCAACCCCCAAGGAGTAGTTGAAGAAGCAGACAGACAATGTTTCTGCTCTCATGAAGATCACCTTTTAGTTGAGAGGGAGGGGACATGGCAGAATCAAAACACAAATACTTTTAGAGCAATGTTTATGGTGGTAAGGGTGAGAGAAACTGGGAGGCATTATATTGAGTGGCCAGATTCCTCCACATTTAGTTCCCTTTCTGTTTTACCAAAATGCTTCCTGAATGACTATTTCAAAGACAGAGAGGAATTAAATGACACAGTATCTTGAATGTCAAAAATATATTTTCTTTCTACCAACTTATCCCCATTTGTTCTTAAAGAAATAAAAATTCAGACAATATTTCTAGAATGAAGATATTATGTAAATGAAAAATAAACTCAAGAACATCATAAAGTCCAGCAGTGTGGCTTAGGGAAAATGAATCCTATATTTTCATCTTCACAACTAGTTTTTCAGATGTATTGATTAAAGAGAATCTTTTCTTCTCATCTCAGAAGGGTTTGATGAAGTGGTATTAGAGTATATGACTGATTTAGAGGATATTTCTATAGCTTTTGAAAGGAATATGGGGAACATATTCTTCTTAGAGGCCCTCTCTAATCCTGGGTTTGTCATTAAATCTCTCTCAGTTTACACTTCATCTAACTTGGCTGTCCTTCAGCTTTTCTGCCACCAAACAGGGAAAACATTTAGTGTCAAGCACTGTAGAATTGTGGGACATTTAAAAAGAAATGTCTGAGAGAGGACCCTGGCCCTCCGGGATTCCATACTCTAAAGAGAAAAGATAGCAGTACCAGGTGGTAAAGAGTGTTGAGCAGGTGGTACAGATAAGAGTCTCGGATATTCAAGGGAGGGAGGAATGCCTTTCTGTAGGAGAGAAGCTTCCTTGACGGAGTTACGAGTTGGGCTGGACCCTGGAGGATGCAGGCTCTGTAAAAGAACTCACTGTCATTATAGCAGTAGTGGACGATTGTCCAGATAAAGTTTCCACAGTGATCAAGGGCAGAGGGCATTACAGTTCCCCAGTGACAAAGATCTAAAGTCCACTGGTGACTGACAAACCTGGGTGTCTGGATGAGGTGAACAGGGCTGGACAGAGCCAAGCAGGAGGTGGAAGATAATTTGGTAGTTTGAGTCTGGGTGACAGGTGGCTCATTCACAGGACTGAGGCAGTGTGGAGGGAGAGCTTGTTTGGGGGTAAGCTGATATTTGATCGTAGGCATGGCAAGATGTTGGAAGCAAATCTGGTTCAAAATGTCCATCAGATAGTAGGAGTGAAGGAGTGAGATAATGGTTGGTTGAGGAGTCACCTGTGTGAGCCCTGGTCCGTGAGAGAGGAGGAGGTAGGAACTCTAATGTGGAACATTGACCAAGAGCCACTGATTCTTTCCACTGGGGCATTTTCTAATTGATCTCCTAGAGTTCAATGATTCCTTGGCAGCAGAAAGGAGATGACAGTTACTGACCCAATACTCATCTCATTCAATGTTTGATGTTAATGACAGTTAATGGGATGATGTATATTAGTATCCACCTAGTCCCACTCCTGCTTATTGATAGGATAAAGTATATGTGCTATATGTTATTGATACATATATACATTTATCTGCCTATCATCCATCTATCTATCTATCTATCTATCTATCTATCTATCTATCTATCTATCTATCATCACGTATCTATCTCTCATCTACTTTGTGATCTAGAGCAGAACATATTTGAGGGTGAAAGGAGGGCATAACTAAATCACGTCAGGACAACACATGTAAACCAGGACTGCCCCTAGGCAAAGTGGTAAGTAACAGCATCCTACATATAGAGCAAGTATAACATAATGGTAAAGAGCATGAGGTAAAGAAGAGTAGCCTTTAATGTTTTATTAACTAACGTGATACTGAACAAACCATTCAACCTCTCAAAGCCTTAGATTTCTCGCTGTAGAAGAGCATTTTATGGCTCACAAGTACTTTCTTATAAATCATATTATTTTGTTGAGCATCAATTTAATATTTTGCATGTGGTGAATTGGGGCCCAGAGGGATTAAGTGACTAACCCAAGGTCCCACAGCTAGTAAATGGGAGACCTGGGCTAGAAATCAAGGTATTTCTCTAATAGAAAGGTGACTGCCTTTCAGAGTATTAAATTGCAATGTTAGAATGGAGGCTTACACTTGAGTATAAAATGCAAAGAAACAAAATACATATCCAAAATATATTCCTTATTTCTCTGGTTAAAAAATAATTTTCATTATATAAGTAATAGAAAAGTATACTTTTGTTTTAAAAAATTCTAGCAATAAGACCAAGGTAGTCCCCTTTTACTCACTTCTGTCTCACTCCTCTTCTTGGAGGTGACTACTGTTAATCAGTTTAGTATGTATCTGTCTTTGTTAAAAAGTGGCCTCTGGTGTTTTTATTTGATTAGAAAAGCAATATGTTGTCCTCATAAGAGAAAAAAGAAGAAAGATATAAGCCACTCATTGTCTCACTACACAGAGATAAATATTTTAGTGTATTTCCTACTAGTCTTTTATCTACACATATATTTGTAATCATACAGATTTTACATCATTGTAATTTTAGAACTTGTACAGTTGCCTTTATAAATTTTTTAATATGTCATGGACATTTTCTCATGTTGCTGACAATTTTTGTAAACATCTTATTTTTAATGGAGAAATATTTCTTGAGTTAGACATGGTCACATAATTTAGTTAACCATTTATTAAAATATTGGAAATTTCAAATGTTTTTCTGCAATTATAAAATTGTTGAGATAAATGATCTATTATATAAGGTGAGAAAATATCTTTTTCTCTCTACTACTGTGCATGCATCTTCTTTTATTGACCTCATTGAGTGTGTGTGTAGAAAGAGAGACAGGTTACCCGGTGAATGATGGAATCTCATCTTCTGGGGAAGTGACTCACATCTACTGAGCTATTTATATCAAAGGAATAATGGTGGGGACAAATGACAATGAACAGGCATCTTTGGCTAGTCATTAATGCCATCTGCTCAGTAAAACATTAATGAGCTTACACTTTTGACCTGTCTGTGAAAAGTTCATTTTAATTACAGTTCATTTATTTGTCTTTTGGGGGTTCAATTCCACCAGACCACTGGATCCTTTGAACATACTGTTGCTTGTTTGGAGTAACAAAATGAGCTCTCTGGTTTTAAACTGACTTAAACAGGATGGTAGAAAAGCAGTAATTAAAAGGAAATATTCCTCCAAGCTTTGGATGATGCAACTGAATATAGGATGAATGTGATAGGGGTTAAATGTTTCCACAGTCGTCTATATGATTAATAAACAAGTCACAAAATTTTTATAGGCAATCACTCAAGGTTAAAAATGAAAACGAAAACATAGAAAGGATCCATCTAAGTAGTAATCAAATTAAAATAACTACTAAATTAAATAATCTTTTAAACCTATGAAATTAACAAAGATTTTTTTTTTAATGGAAATATAAAGTTTTGTCAAGGATATAGAGAAATAAGCATTCATGAAAAAGCATTCACCAACTTACTGGCCAGTGAGGATGTGAACTGATTACTAATTTGGAAATGAATATTAATGCCTTAAAAATCTGCCTTTTCTTTGAGCCAATAGTTATACTTACAGAAATATATCCTAAAGAAGTAATTATTGCTGTAGGATTCTGGTAAAGATTAGTGACAAAAATGTTCACTCAGCATTTTTTTATACTAAGAAATAAGGAGAAACAGTCTCAATATTAATTTAGTCACTGCATATTTGTTGAGTACTGCTGGATGCCAAAGTCCACTGTTCCTTAGACTCTTTGAGTACAATGGTAAATGGTATGGTTTCTCCTATCAAATACCTACAATCCAGATGATACATCCATTTAATGGAATTCTAGGCCATTAAAAATGATGCTTCAGACTTGTGCTTCGGCCAAGATGGAGTAACAAGGTTTGGATTTACCATACTGCTTTCAACAGAAAAATACTCCAGAAATTTTACAAAATAATGGTGTTTCAGGGACTGAACAAACAGCAATATAGGACCTGAAAGGAAATAAGCAAGATGTGTGCTAAGATTGCACCAGATCACTATCTAGAGGAGGTCTCATCAGGATTAGGGAATGTCTTTGCTCACGTTGTTGAATTGAAGAGATGGAGAACAGCGTTTGGGAAAGTCAAGGCTGATAGAATTTTCAGAGTGGAGTCCTGGGGAGGAAAACTTCACAAAGAGAGTGCCAGAGATGTCTAGAGGGATCCCTTTGAGTCTTTGAATAGTGATTTGTACACATGTGAAAAGGAGCTGTCTGGGTTCAGGCAAATAACTAGAAGGAAGGGGTAGAACAGTATCTGGATTGCACAGGGTTGAGAAATATTCATGTGTCTGCTGGACACAGTACAAATACTTCATAGAGTGGAGTCCTTAGAAGGTTATCACTTTATTAATGGAGATAAATTTGGCCTTAGACTGAAAGCTGCTCTTGACCTGCTCTAAGAAAGTTTAAAAGCAAGACTAAAAAAGGATGTAGTTGATTGCAAATAACTGTAAACCAGGACAAAAATCCAAAGCTGTTTAAAGGAATTTAACAAAATCCAACAATCTGTGATGTAAAATTCACTCCTTCTGGCAATCAATAATTAATTATCATCTGTACAAAGATGTAGGACTATGCAACCTATAGTCACGAGAAAAATCAGTCAATCAGAAAGAGATTCAGAAACCGGCAGAAGATGTCAAAACAGCTGTTATAAAAATATTAGATATGTTCAAAAAGGTGAAGGAAAACATGATAAGGAGAGAAACTGAAGATTAAAAAAGACCTAAATGAGACTTTTTAGAAATGAAAAACAAAATATCAGAAATGACAAAGCATTGGATGAGTTTAACAGCAGATTAGATACTGTTGAAGAAGAGATCGATTAATCTGAAGATAGAGCAACAGAAACTACCCCAAATGTAGTAAAGATATAAAAAAAATTTAAAAGGAACAAAGCATCAGTAATGTATGACTCAATTTAAGTTAGTCTAACTAGTGTTTCTAGTGCTACTAAAAACATGGGGTCTTATGAAAAGACGGAGGGAGAGAACAGAAAATGGAAATAATGAGCAAAAGTTGGGAAGCTGATTACAAAGAGGATGAAGGTAATTTTTTGGATTATGGAAATATTCTATATAATGCTTGTGGTAGTTACACAACTTTATTCATATGTCAAAATTCAACAAATTATACTTAAAATTGGTAATATTGTTATAAATTCACTTCCATAAAAATTATAGTTCCCTTCCAAAAACATCATGTAGAGAAGCATGAAATGATGTTTAAGAGATGGTAAGTTTAAAAAAAAAGCTTATGAAATACATTTACATTAAGATTCTATTTTTATAAAAAATGTAAGGACTGACGAGATATATAACAAAGTATTAGCAATACTAATTGTTGTATAATGGGATAAAGTAAAGAATACTAATTTTCTTCTTTTTAGTTATTTAAAAATTTTTTTCCCATCAAGAACATACATTATTGATGTACAAAAGAAAAACTTTACAAAATTTTTTTTTTACTTTAAGAAACCTGAGTGTGGGTGGCAGTTAGCACAGACACCTGCTAATTGTTCCTGGGAGAGAGGAAAACATCACTAGTATCCTCCTGAAATGTTAAAAAAAAGCAGCCTCTTTGTAGTACCTCTTTCCACAATTAGCTGAGTATGATAACACTGAATTATGGCTTATATAAAAAGTACTTCTTGGGAATATGTTTTAGCAAACCAATTCAACCAGTGAGATCTGAAAAGAGAATTTATTGGCTCCTATAAGTGAAAAATTTGGGCTTCAGGCACAGCTGGATCTAGGGTTTCAAGTATCAAGGTCTTCTTCTAGCATCAAGGCTTTTCCTTCTGATGACTTCATTCTTTAGTTTTCAAGTAGCCTTGATAAATGTTAAGTTCCTGTTGTTGAGTTGATGTATAATTTTCATTTCTGCCAATATTACTACATTCCTCATGAGCTTAATTAACCAGCACTGGGGCAGCAGTGGGAGGAGGTGGCCTGTCATCTTGTCCAGTTCCTCAGTGGGGTTCTTTGGTGAGCATTCATGTGAACCACAGATATTCTCACAGTCTGAATCCATTTAGAGATTTACATACCTTTCTCCAAACCTTCAATCTCATTCCTTCCAAATTATCTGAACACCTGACTAAGCCATTAGCACATTCCAATGGATCTGTAAAGATCTAACCTTAATCCATTGCTATGTGCAGGCAAATGGGACAAAGAGATCTCGTTTCTATCACAGGAAGGGTTCCCTTCTTCATTGTCCCTCAGGGTCACCTAAATGTTTGTGAAACCTTTCAGCAAACCTTCAGCTGGTGCCAGAATATCATGCAGAGCCTTCTCTAAAGCTGGTTCAAGATTTTTCCTTTGCAGTCAGTTTTTCACAGGCCAGTCTCCTGAAGCTCTAAATGTGGGCCAAGTGGGCTGGCATTAGGTCAGAAGAAGGTATGCAAGAAGAATGAACCATTTGCTCATGCAATTTATGCTTTTGGAATGTGTTTGTGCTTCAAAACCTGTAGAAAACACTTCCACTTAATAATGATATGTTACCGGGTATACTCAGTTTATGGTGAGGCAGATGAGATAAGTCGCTCAGAACGATCAGCAGGTGTCCCATGATCTTACAGTTGGTCTCTGTCAGAGTTCAGCAACAGGTGTTTCTCACAAGGAACATAATGACTTGCTGAGAGGGGCATGGCTTTTATCCCAAATCCTAGGAGTTGCCATCTGACACTTGCATTGGGACTTGCCATTGGCTCTATTCCTTATGTGCCTCAACTTATATTTTAAGCACTATTGGATTGGATGGGTCATGAAGGCCAAGCAGCCAAGCTGCTTGAACTATAGTTCATACCAGGTAGAAAGCCCTCTGTTGATTTGTGCTCCACTCAAAGTGAGCAGCTCTTTAGGTCATTCAGTAAATGGGTCAGAGAAACACATTTATGGGATGGTGGCCTCCTAGATACAGAAGAGGGCCATAAAATATTTGGCTTCTTTTTCAGTGAGAGAGGGTGCAAGTTAACCTGCACTTTGGGGGTGCTACCCCAAGTCCTAAATCAGTGGATCTCTAGAAACTTTACTGTGTTTGTAGATCCTGATATTATCTTAGAACTTTTTCCTTCTTATATACACTGTCTTGAAAAGGTATTTAGTGTAACACACCTCTTTTTGCCATCTAGAGGATCAGTGAGATAGGAGATGGTGTTATTAAGGGATCTATTGACTTTTATAGCATAGATTCAGGAAGTTGACATAACTCAGGGAACAAGATGATAGAGATTTTGGTTTCTGCATACTGAAGAAAAGAAAAAAGCATTTTGCTGATTAATAGCTGTATATCAGGTACTAAGGACCATGTTGGTTTGCTTAAGCAAGGTGACTACCTCTGGAGGAACATAGATGTTACTTGATTAAGCTTGTAATAATCCAGTTACTCGGTAAGACTCAACTTCCTGCTACACTGATCAAAAGGTAAAGTAAATGGGGATGTGATAAAAATCACCACCCCTGCATCTTTCATGTTTTTGATGTTACAAGTCTTTGTGTTAACTGTGGGAGTTCAAAGAGTTTTTACTTGTCCATTTCAATGATGATACTCCACAGTTCAGAAAACTAATGTGCAGACTCTGCCCCATTCTGGTCATACCTATTCCGACTCTACACCCAGCACTGGGCATCTTACCACATGATGTTTATGGTCGTCCTGGGCCTGTGAGTCGGTGGGCTTATCTGATGTTACTATCCCTAACTATGAATGGAGTGCCACAGGATGGTCTCCAGGAATTAGCACATTTTAGAGCCAACATCAATAACAATTCAAAGGACTGGATATTTCCTTTCTCCAACACATAGTTATCTCATCAAATGGCCACACTTTCCATATTTCCCATAGTAGAAGCTGAAAGGGGAGTGGACAATTCCTTCTTTCATGTGATTTTCACCTTTCTTCCTCAAAGGTGCCTTTCCTTTCCCTCCAGGTCTATAAAATGATTCAGATCAGAGAACTGGATGAGAAGAGTGGCTTCCTATGATCATAGTTCTAATCAGTCCTTTGTTTGCCAGACCTAGAGTTTTTTAGTTAATATAAGTCAAGTAGGACCTTCATGGGCTACCCACTTTTTAAATTTGAGGTGCCCCAAGATTAGCCATTAAAAAGGATCATTGAACATCAGACAGTTCTGTCCATTATGTAATGTTGCATTTATCTACCTTGCATTTGATCATTAAGTATGAAAATTCAGCCTCAGTGACCCCAGAATCCTGGTATTTTCAATAAAGTCAGTGGAGGCAATATCCACTGCAGCATCTCTGGCTTACAGAAAATAGCTAGGTGAAGTCTTATGGAAACTTGAAGCAAGACAGGAATAGTTTTATTACAATGAGTATTTGAGGCTCTTTTCACTGGCACAGACTCTCAGGGGTGGTAGAGCTCAATGTGGTTGGTCATCCAAATCTTCCCACGTGTCTTTATTCCAAATCTTGGGGGTCTAGTCTTTTATTATTTCTGCCCTTAGTTTCACCTAAGAGATCTGCCTAGGCTATAAATTTAACTGACATTGTAAATCGGCCACATCTGAAATCAATCTTTGCATTTATTTTTGGGCTATTATAGGCCCGTAGGGCCATGAGATAAGAGATTAATATAGGACCATTGTACAAATCCCCTGATTATTGATCTGTATATTTAGCAATAATTTTTAGCTTTGAGCATATCCTTCATTTTTTAAGCTATCAAAAACAACCACCCTGTCTCCCCTGGCTTGCATTTTTTAATTCCTTTTACATAGTAGTTATATAACATTGGATCTTCCAAAGCCTTATTTCAACGAGCTCTTCATTCCAGGTGACCACAAGTAATGATTTGATTACTTGTTTGCTCCTGGTTGCCACAGGCTACCAGAGTTTCATCTATTAACACCAGATGGATTTTTACTGTATCCAGCCACAACCAGGTCAGATAGTTTCCAGATTGCTCCTATTTCCTTAAACATCTTTGCTTGTAAGCATCCCAGATACAAATACCTCCCTCATTTAGGTTCTGTGATAGGCAGAACAATGCTTTCAAAGATGTCCACCTCTAATCCCTGGAACCTGTGAAGGTGCGAAGTTACATGGCAAAAAAAAATTAAGGGAGTAGATGGAAGTAATGTGACTAGTCAGCTGACCTTAAAATAGGGAGAGTATCCTGGGTTATCCAGGTGGGCCCACTGCAGTCACCAGGGCCCTTCCAAGCGGAAGAGGTGAGTATAAGGAGGGAGCGTCAAGGGAAGGTGTGCCAAGGGTAGGATGGTTAGAGAAGCAATGTTACCGGCTTCAGGATGGAAGAAAGAAACCTCAAAACGCTGGAGAAGTCAAGGAAAGGGATGATTTTCTAGAGCTACTGGAAAAGAACGCAGTCCTGCTGACATCTTGATGTTAGGGCTTCTCACTTCCAGAACTGTAAGAGAATAATTTCATGTTGACTTACGCCATAAAGTTTGTGGTAAGTTATTACAGCAGCAGTTGAAAACTAAAGCAGATTCTTAGTTTCCAGCACAAGAAACGAAATGACTATTTTAACTAGAAGAGATATATTAAAAGTGACTTATCAGGTAGCACACAGGATCTCCAGGAGAGTGGGAGGGCAAGCCCCTGAGGCTCCCTGTCAGAAGCCGGAGCACAGTCTTCCCACAGCCGTGCTTCACTGACCTTCTGTGGCCCTCGAGGGGCACAGCCTCTGACCTTGCACTGTTGATAGCAATGCTGGATGCCAGACCACAACACAGTGGCTAGAACTGCAGCCTTTCTCTGGAAAGGGGATGTAGATGCTCCCATGTATCATCCTCTCTAGAAATATTCTGTGTGGTCTCCACTTCCCTGGGTCATTGGCTTCTAATCAAAACCTAGAGTTACTATGTCTGCCTGTCCTGGCTTGGCTTTTATGCTTCTACCCTAGCTGCAAGGGAGGCTGAGACAGCAAATGTCTGCTTTGTTCCCAGAGTGGTGGATTCCTCACTTAAGAAGGTCATTCAGATGCTGGTTACCAAAAAGAATGCCTAATATCTACCACAGCACCTACAACCCCAGAAGAGCAGTGGTTTTCTCTCCCCGAGTCTGTTTCAACCTCTCACAGGGATTCTGATTGGCTCTGCTTGGGTCCTTTGCTGGTCTCTGTAACCAGCTACATGTAAGTTGAGTAGAGTTTTACTAATTAGCTGGTTTTGGTGGGGATCCTTGACTGACAGCACTTCATGGAAACAGGCAAGTACTCAAAGGAAACATGCACCTGTTATCAGAAGAAAGGGAGAAGGGAAAAAGCCATAGTATGGTGGAAAGAGCTTGTGATTGTAGCTAGATCCATCTGAGTCAAATCCCAGCTGTACTGCTTGCCAGTTTGCAAAGCCGATTATACTTAAATGGACCCGCAGTTTCCAAGAGGAGTTAAGATTCTTGATTCTGGTGCCAGGTTGCCTGGTTTCAGTCCAGGTTTTGTCACTTACTAGCTGTATGATTTTTGTGTGTTTAAATTTCCTCATCTGTAGAATGGGTATACACATAGTACCCACTTCATAGAATAATTGTTTAATGAATTGATAACTGTAATGAGCAGGGAATCGTGCCCAGTACCTAATAATAGCCATCATTAATTATTATTTTAATAGAATTCAGACACATAAAAGAACTTAAAATTTTTTTTATATAATCTATTCTAGTTTTCAAACTCTTACTTCTGCTAATGGTGGTAGGAGTGTGGGATGTGGGAGGGGAAGTGAAAATTGCCAGGAAGCGGTAGTTTAAACAGTATCTTTAGGATGTAGTAGCAATCAGTTTAAAATTTGTACTGTCATGGGGTCTCATCCTTCTCCCCTTTCCGTCCCCAGTGTGAACTGGCTGCAGGGAGGAAGTGTAGACTGTGGCAGCAGGACAGCACCTGGGCTGTGCACGGTGTCCTCTCAAGTGCCTGATTGGTGTGGCTGCTTAGATCTTGTCCCTGGGCTTCTTGCACTTCTGGCCGTTGAAGTACAGCTGGTCCTGCCTGCTTTGGGGCATCAACTGTTGCCTTCCCCTGCAGAATATGGTCCTGGCACAGCCTCTAGACACAAAGTCCCTGCACACTGTGGCCCTTCAGCTGACTCCAGGCTGCTTGGCTTCAATTTCCCTGGGATGCCCAGGATTTCCATCTGTTTGCTGTCCACCCTGTGCTGTTCCTACACTATTAACCCTGCACTGCATTGAAATGGCCTCTAAAATACTGCTCTTCTGCGAGGAACTTGTGTTTTTCGAAGGGTATTCTTTTGCAAAATGAGGAATAAGTCTCTCTGTACTTGGATTCTCCTAGGCCTCTTCGGCTGTTTCTGTTTCACTTGCATCCCCACCCAGGGTTTTGCCCTTTAGACAGTCAGGATGCCCAAGTCTCAACTCCTTTTCCCTCTCTCTTCTCTGATCTTCAGCTGCCCCAGTGCTTTTTTTTCTTTTTCTGAGTTGGGAATTATATCCTGAGTTCTTTCTGGCTTCATTTCCCTGCTTTATCTTTCAGGCATTGGTCCTTTGTATTTCAAGGAAAGCCTTTTGAGTTTGCAAAATTCCATTCTTTCTTAACAAAACCTGGTGATCAAAACTAAAAATGAAACTAACAAAAACAATTTGCAAGTCAAAGCTGAACAATAACTTCTTTACCCCTCCTCTGAAAGTGTTAAATGCTCTTGATTTTACTGGGTGGGGAGCAGCAGGCACATATACCCCACATTAATCTTTTCAAAATATTACCTTTGTACCATCAACTATGCAGCAGATACTTGATAACAAGCTATTCTTCTTATATGTAAATATACTTGGTCAAATGAAACCAATAAGTCATGTTTAACTTTATGCCTATGTATTGCAATTCCTCAGCAATATACTAGAGCCCTACCCATTGTATTCATTCATTCATTCAACACATATAGATTGATAATTTGTTAGATGCTAGGATTTGCTCTAAATGTTCCATAAGTTCTTTTTTAGAGTTGAAGCCAAATAAGTGACTTCAATTTTAACAGTGAAATATTTTACAAAGCACTTCTAAGTTCTTCAGTAACAAAGTTGGACAGGGCCCCAGGTGGACCAGGTGTATATCAAATCCAACTAGTAACAAATAATTTTTCAACGTAGTGTCCCAGTTTGGTGAGGTTAAATTGCTTCCCCTGCTCCTCACTCGGTATTAGCTAAGTATGGAGTGAATGATCAAGTTGTCACTGGGAGTGGCACTGCAGATCTTTCTGCTTGACCAAACCCAGCCCAGCACTCTTGGCAGGTTCATGGATCTCTTACTGGTTTCCACATCTTTTTTGCCCAGTCCTGGCCACGAGCTCTGACACTGGCCAGAGCAGCAGTGGGAAGGCTAATGACAGTGCTGAGGTACACCGCATCCAAAGAGAAGTGCCGCGTAGCTCACTGATTTGTGGAATGGAAAGCCATTGGTAGGATCCGTGTCTGTTACTGAGAAGAAAAGGTGTTATTCTAAGTAGCAGAGTCCCAACTGCATTTTTGACCCTCCATTGTCTATGTTTACATAAAGCAAGGTATAATTACACTTTAAATAGTGAGAAGGTCACTGAGAAAGCAGGTAATTGGAAACATCTTGGTTACGCTGTACATATCTTATAGAGATCTTATTTACCATAGCTAGTTAATAAGGTAATATGTAAGGCTCATGTAATTTTATGTAACTTAAGCTTACCAGCTCTCAGTAATGATAAAAATTTCACCCATTTTCCAGAGATATTAATGGCTTTTTTTGTATGTGCGAGGGAGGTTTTAAGTGTTTTGCTCTATGTGAAGTGGCAAATTTTCATGTGCAAAAGCAGTGCTTAGAAAGATAGCAATGGATATGTCAAGATAAAACTGACATGCTTTGCCTAGGCAGGGAAATGTCATATGTAGGCAGACTGGCTTCTAAATGCCAAAGCTACTTATAGCTCTTCTGATCCCCTGAAACATGCTTTTTTCCTGTGGGCTAAGAAAACCTATACAGATACCTCACCAGTTATGAAATGTTTACTATGAGGACTATTTCCTTGGAAAATGATCTGAGGTTAACTATGCTTCTGGGACTATTTAGTCAAATGCCTGAGAGATTTTTTGGAACTAAGGTGACTGAGATACTTTCCAACTTTTTGAGCTGATTCTGTGCATCATACATGTTCCTCAACAGCTGTTTTAATCTATCTTTTTGTAAATCTAAGCATTTTCACTGTACTAAGGGATCTTATTATTTAGAAGAATTCCCAAGCAAATATCCAGAGCCAATATCACCTTGCACTCAGCTAAATTAGGCTGTGGTTAGTCACTTTTATAATTTTTTTTCTTATAAGCAGACTATACCTGTTTATATCTCACATAAAATAAGGAATTTGAAGATGTTAGATTTTTATTAATGAATAAAGTGCACAGATCTTAACTGTCCATTTTGATGGGCTTTGTGTATACCTATGTAACCAATATCCCAGTAAGGATGCAGAACATCTCTACAACTTCTAAAAATTTCTTATGTGTCTTTGAGTCAATCCCCCCTCTCCTCCCAACCTTTGTTCTGACTTTTTTTTTTACCATAGTTTAACCAATTCTTGGACTTTCTGTAAATGGAATGCCCTTTTGCTCAACACAATATTTATGAGATTGTTGAGATTCGTGTAATGGGTTATCAGTGGTACATTCTTTTTTTATCCTTGTTCAGCATTCCATTGTGTGTTCATACCACAGTTTGTTTAACTGTTCTTCTACTGATGGATATTTTAGTGTCCACGTTTTGGCTGTTATCAGTAAAGCTGCTATGAACATTCTTATAAAACGCTTTGTGTGGACATGCTTTCATTTGTGCTGGGTAAATTCCTAAGAATGGAATTACTGGGTCGTAGAGTAGGGAGATGTATAATTTATAAAGAACTAAGTAGTTGCTGCATTTTTTTTCCCACCAATAATATGAGAGCTCCAACTGTTTTACATTCTTGCCAATATTTACACTGTCAGCTTTTAAATTTTAGCCATTTGAGTGGTATATAGTAGTAGTTCATTTTGGTGCTAATTTGAATTTCGCTGATAACTAATGGTGCTGAGGGCCTTTACATGAGCTTCATGGCCATTTATATGTCGTATCTCCCTCTATGTTTTTTAAAAGTATATTCTTAAGTTTTGCCTATTTAAAATATTGAATTGTCTTTCTTATTGATTTGTGGTACTTCTTTATATATTCTGTATTCAAGTATTTTATTAGGTACGTACCACAAATATTTCCTCAATTTCTGGATTATTTTCTTAATGTACTTTTGATGAGCCACAGTCTTAAATTTTGATGAAGTGTACTTGATTATTTTGCATTTATGATTGGAACTTTAAGAAATCTTATCTTACAAAACCTCTTCCTAATCCGAAGATCATAAAGGTGGGCTCTTAAATTTCCTTCTAGAGACTTCATAGTTTTAAATTTTATGGTCAATCTCTAATTTTTTGTATGATGTGAGATACTCTGAATTTCTGTTCTTTTCCACATGTATATACATTTTCTTATATCACTATTTGTTGAAGACCTTTCTCCTCTATTCAGTGGCATTAACACCTTTGTCAACAGCTTTCCATCAGGTATGGATCTACTTTTAGATTCTCTATTCTGTTCCACTGATCTAATTGAATATCTGTACACTAGTATTATACCATCTTAGTTACTGCAGCTTCTAGGAAACCTTGAAATCAGGTAGTTTAAGGTACTTTACTTTTTAAACACTGTTTTGACTATTTTCAGTGCTTTTCCATTTTCATCTAAATTTTTAGAAATAGCTTGTTAACTTCTATTTTTAAAAAGGTTTTGATAGTGAGTACCTTCAGTCCTTAGACAAATTTAGGGAAAAATGACCATATAAGCAAAATTGATTCTTACAATCCATGAATATTATCTCTCTCTCCATTTATTTGGCCTTTTAAGTTCTCTCAGCAATGTATTATAGTTATCACTATAGAAGTCTTTCACACTTTTTGTTAAATTTCCCATATATATATTTTTTGTGACATTATAAGTGGCATTTAAACTTTTACTTTTCAATTGTTTGCTGATAGTAAGTAGAATTTAGCTTCACTCTAGATTTCTTAGGCTTTTCTATGTACAAAAATTACATCATCTACAGATAGTGACAATTACATTTTTCTTTTCTAGTATTTATGCCTCCTATTTTTTCTTGTCTTTTTGCATTGGCTAAGACTTCCAGTTCACAGTTAAACAGAGGAGTTGTTCTTAGGAGAAATTGTTACTGATCTTAGGAGCAATATGTTAGTCTTTCACCACTAAGTAATGTTAGCTGTGTTTTTTATAGATGACCTGCAAAAAAAAAAAAAACATACATTATTAAATTATCTGCCATTGATTCCTCACAAAGTCCTCTTAAACCTTGCAATTGCATGAGTGATTGGGAAGCTTAGACCATCTTTTGTTCTAATATTTGGTCTTTGACTCCAGCTCCTGACGCAGAGCTCCTAAGTCTGGAATGTTCTGGCTGATAGGAGCATCTTTTGTTCTGAGATGACCCTTGGTGGGTGCATTACCATCTGGATAATTATCCAGATAATTTCAGAATGGGGACTGGTCACCTGTAAGACCAAGCCATGATTAGAGGGTTGGAATCTTTAAGCTCCCTCTTCCATCTTCTGGGAAGGAGAGAGGGGTGAGAGATGGAATTAATAACCCCTTATGACCACATGATGAAGCTTCCACAAAAATCTCTGAAGTGTTTGGAGAACTTCTGGGCTGGCGACCACACCCACATGTCAGGAGGGTGGTGTATCTCCACTCCGCAGGGACAGATGCTTATAGGCTGACCTTGCCTTACATACATCTTCATCTGTCTGTTCATCTGTATTTTTCATCATAGCCTTTATTATATAAACTGGCAAATGTGAATCAAAGTTTCCCTGAATTCATGAGCCCTTCTAGAAAATTATCAATCCTGAGGAGAGGGTCATGGGAGCCCCCAATTTATAGCTGGTCAATTAAAGGTACAGGAGGCCTAGACTTGCATTTGGCATCTGAAGTGGGTGCTGTCTGTGGTACCTGGGCCTTTAACTTGTGGCATGTAGCAAAGACTCCTGGGAGATAGTATCAGAATGGAATTGCTGGACACCAGTTGGTGTCAGAGAATTGGTTGGTGTAGGGAAAAAACACCTTACACATTTGATGTCAGAAGTATTGGTGAGAGCAAAGAAAACAGTAGTATACTTTTATGCCCTTGATCAAATTCCTAGTTTTCCAAATTAATGGATTTGGATTTTGTCATGTTTTATGCTTTTAATTAGATGTTGTTATGGTGAATTATACTGAATGACTAATCTGGCATTCACAGGAAAGAGCCTATTGGTTATAATGCATTATAGTATTTATATTATTAGATTTGATTTACTAATATTTTGTTAAGAGTTTTTATATTTGTAGTCAGTGGAGTTATTGGTATGTACTTTTCTTGAAATGTTTTGGTCAGGTTTATCCTGGGCATATAAAACACATTTGGAAGTTTGTTCCCCATTTCTTTTCTGAGTTTGCATACAATTGGTATTTAGTTCTTACTTAAATGTTTGATAAAAATCACCAATGAAACCATCTAAGACTTGAGGTATCATATCTTAAACTTACATTAAAGAAGTAAGGGTTTGTACATAGTACATTTAATTAAAGATATTTAATAGTTATAGGGCTATTCACATTTTTAAATAATGACTTCCTATGTCAGTTTTCATAATTTGTGTTTTTAATGGACTTGTTCCATTTCATCTAAGTTGGAAAATTTATTGGCATAAATTTTTTCACGATATCCTCTTATTCTCTTAAGGTTTTATGTTCTGTTATGTCCTTATTCCATTCTTGATACTGGTAATCTGTGGTTTTTCTTTGATCATTAATTTTGAGTGTTTCTCTTTTCTAATATAAGCATTCAAAAGCTAGAAATTGCCCTCTAAGCACAAATGTAGCCATATCCCACAAATTTTGACTTCATCAGCATTTTTCTTGAGATATTTCTAATTGACATTTAAATTGCTTCTTTGGCTTATGGATTATTTAGAAGTAGATTTGTTAATTTCCAAATTCTGGGGGTTTTCCACGTATCTTTTGGTAACTGATCTCTAATTTATTCTGCTATAGTCAGAGAAATACTCTGTATGATTAAGTTCTTCGAAATTTTTGAGATTTGATTTATGCCCCATCGTGTAGTGCTTCTAGATACTGGTTCCATGTGCATTTGAAATAGTATTTTATTCAGTTGTTCATTGTTATATTTTATAAATATCAAGTAGATCAGATTGGTTGATAATGTTGGACAAATCTTTGATACATTGGTATAATGACTGAAAGAAGAATGTAGACTTCAACTCTGTAGATCTGTTTCTTTTTTTCCCTTCAGTTCTGCCAATTTTTGCTTTATTTCAAAACTGGTATTAGGTATATACATATTTAAGATTGACATATGTCCCTAATGAATTGATCCTTTTATCGTTAGGGTGTGTTCCTCTTTATCTCTGGTAATACAGCCTTGTCTTGAAGTCTGCTTTGTCTGATATCAATATAATCAGTAAGAAAAGACTTTAAAATGTATCATCCCTCCTGCTGTCTTTTGCAAGGCAGTGTTTGTACTATGTACAAACCCTGGTAGGGTACAGATTGTATCAAGTACTGGTCTTCATTGCAGTTTTCTTAAAATTGGATAATACCGAGACCAATGCAGGTCATCAGCACATAGTTTGTTAGGCTTGAGCTGTATGAATAGGCTTTATCTACCTTTGGAAATGTTGTTTGATCTCTGCTTCCACCAAGCTTTTAGAAGTATTAGTTGCCTGAGGGATTAAATCTTGAAAGTATTTTTAGGTGGTTTGACCTTGCTAAAAATTATAGAGTTTATTTTTCTTCACTCGTCTTTATTTTCAATATTTTTACATAGTAGAAGAATTCTATTTGAAAAGATTGAGAATCACTGAGCTGACAGTTCCACTTTGGGAGCCAGGAGAATGGTATTTGGTATTTCTTGTTTAAGATTCCAAATGTATGACTTAAGGCAAGTCCTTTAAAATCTGTCCTGTTGTGGGGGGTGGGAGGGAGGTGATATTTTTCCTAATCTACAACGTATGGAATTTTATAATTTGATCTGATCTTAGGGATTATCTGCTCCTACCTGGTAATTTGATGTGTAAGGACCCTGAGGCTTTGAGAGGCTGAATGATCCCCGAAGGACATTTCAGAACTGGAATCTGAATGATGGACTCTTGTTACCAGTCTGATATGACTTTTTTTTCTCAAATGTCGTGAATATAGAGAGCATTTGAAAGACCCCAAAATTCCAAAATAATGAGTTTGCACAAATCCTGACTAATATGAAGTGTTAAATGATTTAAAACATAAAAAAATAGATGAATTTCAAATAGTGGTGTGTATTTTCTACAGCTAAGTCTAAATTCAAGCAAGTAAGTCAGAACAGCCCAATAAATCTTTGTCTAGTAACAAATAATCTGGTTTAAAGAAGATATCATTCTCCTATTTAATGCTGATGTAAAATACCAATTTCTAAAGCTTTCGAAGATTACAAATGTTTCATTTGGTTCTCACAAACAGCACTCTCAAAATAATACCTACTATTTACTGAGCACTTATTATGTGCCAGAAACTCTTCTAAGCGTGCTATGTTTGTGAACTTTATCCTTAAAATAGCTCTAGTTACTATTATTATCCTCATTTTATGGATGGAGAAACCATGGCATAGAGAGTTAAAGTAACTTTTATACACTGAACCCTTAATGATCCTCCCCATCTTCACTTATTGGGGGATAATGCTTGGAGAAACACTGCAGTCTGAATCTGGATAAGCACTCAGTGTGTCCCACTGCTACAGAGATAGTACATCACAGTCCTGGCCTTCTGAAGCTCAGACCAAACCCAGCTGGGATCAAGGCTCTGTAGCCTTGATCTTAAGAGGCATAAAATGAAATGTGAAAATAAAGACTATGTTTCATACCTGGGTATGTCCAGTTACTTCGAAATTATTTAGTCTGTGAGGGGCCCTGTGGTTTTTCAGCCTCCTAATCCCCATTAAACTAATCCAAAGATAGCTTTCTTCATTTCTCTATACTGTCATCTTAGAGATTTAAGTCATTAATCAAAAGCAGCACCTGATCATATATTTTCATCTATCCAATTTTTTACTCTCCTTAAGAACATTTTTATTTCCAAAAGCACATAAATGTTCTGTTTCCAAGAGACAACCTGAAATGAGAATTTTAATTTTCTTCCTTTCTCTTTTTCTTCTCAGGAAGAACTGTCTTGGCTCAGAGAGTTCTATGATTTATTGTAGTTCCATCAGGGACTAGCAGTGTAACAAGGGCAAAGTATTGCGATACACTGATCCTCAATTTCCCCATCTGTGAAATGGGGATAACACCTAACATAAGATTGTGAAAATGCAATGAGATACATCTGTGTCTGTCTAGCATGTTTTCTGTTCTATAGTAGGCATCTGATACATGTTTGTGTCTGTCTTGTCCTCTTTCCCCTAAAGGGTTGGGATAAAATTATCCCTTGAAACCCTCTATTGCAATCCTGTGTGTGTCCAGAAAGTGGAATGTGCACAGATGTATCACACAACCTTTCCATGACAAAGTAGTTCTGTAGAATGGACGTCTCTGACCTTCTTTGTCCTGGGTACACATCTGAGTGGCATTCTCATGCTCAACATACTTCCTTGGTGGCAGGAGTAAGTTGGGATGGCTGCAGACAACTCTCAGAGCCTCTAGCTATGTCTCTTCCTGTGACCCCCTTCTCTCCTGCACAAGCAATGCAAGTGACTTTGAGTGAGATGATTATGGACACAGCCTTTAATCTATCCTTGTGTATAAGAAAAGTGAATCATCCTCACTGCTTAGTATTTTCACAGCTGACTGTACCCTGGGTCTCCAAACTGTAGTTGGTTTTAAGTTGCTTCTTTGGAAAGATCTGTTAATCATCTGTAAAGTAAGGTGGTTGGGTTTGGTGATTTCTCGGGTTGCTTTGAGCTTTCACATTCTATTTTCCTCATATTGTGTTTTGCTCCTATTGTGCCACAGGGTCCTAGTTCATACTGGTGACAGATGGCCAGGTCACTTTAGAAAGTCCTGGTGTTGTAGGTTAAGTTGTGTCCCCCCAAAAGGTATGTTCAAGGCCTTACTCCCAGTGCCTGTAAATGTGATCTTATTTAGAAACAGTGTTTTCTCAGATATAATCAAGTTAAGGTAAGGTCATACTGAATTAGGGTGGAAACCAATCCAGTGACTGGTGTCCTCGTAAGAAGAGAGACATGTAGGCACAGACAAGGCAAGGACACCACGTGGCAGTGGAGGCAGAGATTGCAGTGATGTAGTTACAATCCAAGGAACATCAAAGATGGCTGGTAAGCACAGAACAGATTCCCCTCAGAACCTGCAGAAGGAACCAACTATGTAGACACCTTAATTTCAGACTTCAAGCTTCTAGAACCATGAGACAATTTCTGTTTGAAGCCCCCTGATTTGTTATGGCGGTCCCATGAAGTAAATACCCTGGCAAACTTCAGCTTTAGTTGATCCTGGGCTATCTTTAAAGTTTTGTGTCCAGTCAGCCCGTTCACATGCTCTGGGACAGGACATGTCTCTCCAGCAGGGAGGCTGGCCTGTGGGGTGGCTTCTCCTGGCCTCTCCCCCTGGGAAGCCTTTCGTCTTTCTGGTCTTTCCAAGGCACTTGCTTTCCCAGGTACCTGGCAGTTGGTTCCCACTGATTCTCTTGGCCACCTGCTGCTGTGGTCCTTCTGTCAGAGTGACTTCAAACCTAGACCGAGACAGAAAAGATTGTAGGAAACAGTTCTTGGCTTCCCTTAGCTGATGTAATTTTAATTTGTAATTTTCATGTCAGGGTGATCACCAGGGCATTGTTTTATTAAAAAAGATCTTATCCAACAATCTCATGACAGTGTCATTTTATGCTGATGGGGTAATTTGTCCCTTTAGAAAGAACTCTTTCTTGAGTGATTATTTTGGGTACCAAGTGACAGGCTCAGACTATTTTAGGACCCTGTGGCCTTGTCTCATGACATGCCTTTACCTTGAGGATAACGCATGTGGCAGGTATTTACCCATGACTCATTCCTCTAGCAGTTGGCTGCACTGTTCCTGTCTTTAGCATATAGAAGCATGTGACGAGGGTGGCTTTGAAGACTTGCTGCCAATGTGATTCTTATGTAAAAACGATTGTCCTCGTTCCTTACTAAGCATCTTTTCACTCAGAGTGACATGTTTTGGTGACAGCCTAGGACATTCACTAGATGTGAGGAAATGTGTGATGGCCAAATTTTACATTTGATAGTTTTATGTAAGTCTTCCCATTTGAAGCTGCCTCACTTAGCTTTATATAAAACTATATTAGTTTATCTTTATTTATGGTTCCTAAAATGCAGAGTCAACAAACTATATATTAATTTGTTCTAAAAGGAGTAAAGAGACATGGACTACTTAAATTTGTTTAAAAATATTTAGAAAAACGCCTCCAAAATGTATAATACACAACATACTGTCAGGGTGATGACAAATGAATTAAAAAGAACATCTTCCAACTTGTACCTTGTCCTCACCATCACCTGAAATGACCATCTTTGAGTCTATTATGTGTCTCACCTTTCCGTGGCCTGGGTTGTAATTGCAGATTTTCTACTCATTTTCTGTTTTAACCCCATAGCTAATCCCGAATTGTCATCGTTTTTGATGCTTAAGAGATGTAAATGCTATTTTAATATTACCTTTTGAATTTCCAAAAGTGTATGAGAACAAGGGTAAAATGTCCATTGCCTGCCATGCCCAACAAGTTCAGACCTATAAGATAATTCTCATGATCTCCATTTTATAGATGAAGAAATTGAGATTTACATAGGTCCAATTATGTTCTCCCAAATATATGCAACAGAAGCAAAAACAGGAAGGTTGCTCTGTTCCAAAAGCCCAAAGATTTTATATCAAGAGTTTGAGAATCTGCCCTTGCAAAATATCTGGACACAATCATAGTGTAATGCAATGTCACTAATTAACGGATTTTATTTATTTTGGCTTACACGCAATTTAATTACTTCACTAGCTATTAGTTACAACCTTTTAAGCTCCTTCATGGTCTTTAAAATGTGAAGAAAACCTCAAGCCAAAGAGCCCAGAGCAAAATGCTGTTTTTTCCTGATAATGGCATTTTGCAGGTATGTTTTTCCTGCTGTCAGGGTGTGATTGAAAGGCTTGGGTTTAGAACCTGACCCAGGCCTCACCTGAGTCTTGCCAGCCAGAACTATTTGTTTCCCTAAATTAACAACAGAAACCAAAGGAGAAAGCAAAATCAAGCTCATCCCCAAAGTCAATATTTTGTCCCCAGAACTTCCAGGTGTGTGAGGGCCACAGAAATCAATTTAACATCATTGTTCCATTTTTTTTTCTGTTTAACTTCTGAGATGGCAACTGTTGGTTTCAATTTGAGGATTTCATTGTAGCAGAGCTGTCAAGAATTTTAGTGGCTACAAGGAGAGAACCCTCAAGATAAAGCTTATTGATTCATTATAAAGATTAATGGAATTTAGAGTGGCAAGAAACATAAGAATGTTTCTTACATTCAAGAAACGCGAATGTGTGTATAATGAAAATAATGATGTCAGTATGGAACTTTCTATAGTCATTTAATTCTTACAATAATCCTATAACGTAGCAGAGTTGTTGAATTACAGTTGCACACACACACAGACATACACACACATACTCCCATATAAAATTATGCCACCACTACCTCTCCTCAAACTGTCACCCCTATCTGACACTTGATTAATCTCTAAAATTCTTGAAAAGGCAAAACTATCCCCCTGTCTTTAACTCATTAACCCCATGAAATCTGACCTAATTTTTATCATTATAGAAGAGCTCTTATTTGTTAATGACTTTCTCGTTGCAAATGTAGTGGATATTTCTTTGTATTTATCATCTAAAGCTTTTTGTAGTTTTGGACTCTGTTGGTCAACTCCATCTCTTCCCCATTTAGTCTGTCTTTTAAGTGTTCCTTACCCTGGCTTCTTCGCACTTTTACCGCCATCCTCTCTCTGGTATCTCTGCTGCCCCTCCTTTCTTTCTTCTGGGAGGCGTGTACACTGTCCTGAGATTGTGCCTCTGACTCTTCTCTAAGGCTCTCCCCTGCCAGTCAGGGTCTTGAGATGGGGCCCCTCCAGCAGTGACCTTACCTGTTTGTCTCTCCTCTTCTACCACTTTTTGCAAGAGCCCTCCGTGTTCCATCCTGACCCCTTCTCTCTGTTGATGATTGTGTTCCTCCCGTAATGGGAAAGGAGGTTTGTAGGGCGTGAATCCCTTGGCTTTCTGTCCACAATGAGTTGACCTCCAAATGCACTCACTCTTACCTCCTTTCCTCCAGTTTATGAGCAAGAAGTGTGCCTTTTTCTGGTAAAGACCAATCCTTGTTCACGAACCGGTCCCCTCTGTCCTTCCTAAGAATAGAACCTTGGTCTATTGATTATTTCCTCTCTATCTGATATTTTTATCTGATCTATCTTTATTGTTTGGAGCCCATACACAAGCTCAGGTCTTTCCAGTCCTTAAAATGCCAGGCTTCACCCAGTGTCCTAAGTACTATCCTATCTTTCTCTTTCCCAGCAAGGCCAGTCTTCAGTGAGGGAAAGTCTACAGATGCTCTATTCCTTCTCCTTGAGCCCTTTCTTCAGTTCAGGCTCTAATGGCAGCCTTCTGCCCTTACTCAGTTTTCCAGGGACATTTAATCATCTCCTGTCACTAATATTATTTAATTTCTCAGCAGTAATTGTTTTTCCTTCTCCTTCAACACTGCCCTCTGTCTTCCACCATCTTCCCCTCTACCTACTTTCCTCCCTTTCCCCATGATTCTCTCCTTTTGGCTACAAGTCTGAATCTCACTTTTACACCAATAAATGGCAGATATTGTTCACATGCCAGACACCTCCTATGGGAGGGTCCACATCACTGGCCTTAATATCTTCCTTCTTGCTCACTTAGTAACATGTATTAGAAGGCAAGTGAGTAAGAGTTGTTATTATAAAGATCACCTTGAAGAAGACTGAATTTATGAAAAAAATGTAAATTTCAGAATTTTAACCTTTATTAATGATGGGTTACTGGAGACATACCTCACGATTGAGTGGAACACATTGGTGTATTATGACAATGTGATTGCAAAAGCTGATGTGTTAGGTGTTCAGATGGTTGAATTGATTGGGATTTAATGGTAGTAATCTTGTAGTTACTCCCTAGAGAATTTTGAACCAAAAATTTTCATATTTTTTGGCCCCCAACAGACTCATTCATTTAACTATTTATCTTACAAATAGGTTAAATTCTTATTCTGTAAACATATGGGATTGGAGAGCCCCTCTTCTCAAATTCTTTGAGTTGAACAATGAGAAAAAAAATCATTTGCCTGGGTCTTAATGCCGTCAGGTATCCAAGAGCACTGTATTACAAGGAATGGCTTCTAAGGGAACTGGATACTGTTATTCAGGTATTGAAGAGACCCTTCAAGGTTAAGGTCCCTGGGAAAGTAAGTTTTTGGGAGCTGGAAAGAATGAACTGAATGGAATGCCACACATTACCTTGAGTTGCTCCGTTAAGTTAAAGTACCTTGAAACTTGAATAGGAAAAGTTTAGAGATTTATGTGAATCAGTGCATACACATAAGTTCTGAAATATTACATACCTTCTTATAGTAGCTGTTAGGATAACTTTGAACTTCATGACTTCAGTAAGTGTAAAATCTGAATGGAGAGGAAATCTCTAGAGATTTGTCGCAAGCACCTTTTTTCCTTTTTTTTCTAATAATTTGATGTAAATATTTCAGTCATGATAAACTATTAAAATCTGTGCTTCCTTTAATAAGGCCCTGAAGGTCAAAATTTAACCTAAAAATTTACATTGACCCAGCTCGTATCTACTAATACTGCCTTTCCCACTTTAGCTGTCCCTATCTACTTCTATTTTTAGTTTCCTTCAGTAAAAGTACGCAGCCACACTCCTCCAGCAAACATGTCAGTTTACCTTAGCAACATTAGATTAAAAGCTTTTTAAAAGACAGGAACGTTGTTTTATTCACCTATTCCTTAAGCACTTTGTACACAATTGATGGGACAAAAACATTTGAAAGTATTTATTACACATTACTAAATAAGACATAGGAAATACTCTTTTCTTAAGAAAAATAATTCATTATCCTAGTAACAGAGATAATTTCAGTATCAACAACTTAGTATAAACCAGAGGTTGGTAAACTTCTCCTGTAAACAAATAGTGAATATTTGGAGGCTTTTCCAGCCTCTGTAGCAACCACTCAACTCTGCTGTTATGGTGCAAAAGCAGCCATAGGCATTAGGAGACAAGACCATCCATAAACAATGTGTGTGTGGCTGTGTTCCAATAAAACTTTATTTACAAACAGGCATGTTGGATTTGGCCTGTAGGTTATAGTTTGCTAACCCCTGCATAAAATATCCTTTAAGCCCATACATATGTATATACACATGCACATATATGTAATATGTATAATAAAAAGGTATAATTGCATGTTATATATATATGATATTTTTAGTGCTTTTTAAAAAAATGACATTATAAAAAGATTACTAGATATCCTCTCACTGGAATATTGGAGACTCTGGGAATTGTGTGTGCCACAGGGCATTGATTCTCAATCATAAAGGGGGACAAAAATTGGTTCTTTAGGGGTGGAAAAATGTTTTAGCTACTACAATGGTTTGTGGTTCTCCAGAATTCAACTCTGCTCAACAAAAATCTTATTCTTTAGTGTTTAATTTGGTGGGGATCAAGAGAATTAGACCCAAATGTCTCAGAAGTCTGATTTGAAAGGTAATGATGAAAACAATATTGAAGAAACACTGCTATAGGGATATGAAACTTTGCCTTTGATCAACTCCATAGTTCATAGATATTTTCAACTCTATAATTTGTAGATAACTGACAAATTAATGCAAATTCAAATAATTTTTATCTATATACTTGCAAATGACTTGTATATAGTGGAGACACATTCCCACCCTACCACTCATCACCAGGAAAAGCCAGTTTGTGTCCATTTATAGATTTATTTTAGTACTCATTTACTCCATGTAAACTTGTGGCTCTTAAAATTTTCCTTCGCATTTGTTGAAACACTTCACTTAATAATTAGTAATGAATTAAATAAAAATCTTCAATAAATATTTATATCTATATGTGAGTCATAGTTTTACCTTTTCAAAAAATGTGATTTAACAATTTCTGTTGGTTCGTAACAACCCTTTTTTACTTGACAATATATCAAAAATATTTCCAAATCGTTATATATTGTAAAGATTGTAAATATTCTATTAAATGAATATGTCATTTAAAAATATCTCTTATTTTGGAAAATAATGAATAAATTTATTGGAGCAAGCATGGATTTCTCTCTTAAATAAAAGCAGGCAGAATGTGGAAAGTCATAAAGTGTGTCAGAAGCCTGTTACTTAATTTTTTGGCATAGTGCTTATTTGCTTTTAGTTCCATGGTGACTTTTTCAAGGACATGGGACAGCAGACATAAAGGCCAATGCTATTTTCACGGATCTGTTTGTTGATAGAAGGTTGCATGTGTTGCTATTATGAATCCGAGATCATTTGGGGGAAAGCCCTGTGCCCTGGCCTCATGCAGGGTGCATGAGGTGCAGGGCACTGAGTGATTTTTGATACTTGGCTGAAAGTACCTGGTCAAAATTCTGCTTTGGCTTGCAGTGTATTTCAAGAACATGGAAGGGCCACTGTTTGAGCCTTACATGTACGTTGCAGATTCCTCCTCCCCTTCTCTTTACCTTCTTGGTAACTGCAACGTCTAGCCCCTCCTTTACAAATGTTGTATAGTCTTTAAAAAGTTTAAAATCGAAGCCACAACCTTAGAAATGGATCTTCTCACATTTTTATCTGTCTTGAAAATTGTGTTTAACTCGTTTGTTTAGCCTCCCTCTCTCCGTTCCTTTCTTGATCTCTGTCTGCCTCAGCTTTCCTCTCTACCAGGGCCACGTGAATGACTTCGAGCAGCAGGTACCAATTCTCGCAATGATGTTTATAATTATTTTTTAATTTCCTATCAGGAAACCAAATAAATGTTTCTTACACAGAGGGGAAGGTAAAAGACAAAGGGAGTTGAAAGATAAACTAGTATCAAAGTGGATACTAGTTACAGGATCAGAGTAATGAGATGGAAGTGGCCACACCCAACATCCTATAAGAGAAGCCCACTGTTAACTAATCTGCAGTGACTGGGTACCCAATCTAGTAACATTCTTTTCTCATTCAGTTACAAAAAATATAAAATAGGACACTTTCAAGATCAGCATTTTATAAAATGATGCTAAATTAAGTCCAGAGGCAAGAAAAAGGACCTAGATCTCTTAACTTTAAAACTGAAAACATTTTAGGGTTTAACTTTTGATAACATCTATCTAACATTTGGAAAGCAATCCCTTGTTAAGTTTCTGCAATTCCCTTAGTAATTTCTCTGCCTACGACAGTGTCTAAATTAAGCACATGTTTTTTTAAAGATGATAATGGATTTTATCTTTATTATTTAAAGCGCCTTGAAAATTAATAACAAAATGGCGATTCCCATAAAAATGAGCAGATAAACTAACCATAATGTTAAAATGCATATTATAAACATACCCAACTTCATTAACAAAATGATTGCCAATTAAATGTGTGTGTGTTTTAACATCTTACCTATTTCTTAGGTGCACAGTTCAGTGGCATAAAATATCTTCCTATTGCTGTGCAGCCATTATCACCATCCATCCCCAGAACTCTTTGCATCCTCTCCCCAGCCCTCAGGAACCACCATTCTATTTTCTGTCTCTATGAATTTGACTTCATTAGGTACCTCACAGAAGTGAAATCATACATTTTTCTCTTGTGACAGGCTTATTTCACTCAGTATAATGTTTCATCCTCAAATTTCATCCATGTGGTAGTCTGTGTCAGAATTTCCCTCCTTAAGGTTATATTCCACTGTATGTATGTAACTCCTGGGGGTGGGGGGCAGTGGATCTGTCTCCCAGCCTGGGGAAAATTACCTTTGAGACTGAAATCAGTCAAAGGGAGAAGTAAAGCGGGAGAAAACTGTTTTTGGCTTACAAGCCATTGTCCACTTCTGCTCTTCCGTGTGTCTCATGACCCGGCTGCAGAAGAAGGGACCCCACCCAACCTCTCCTGTCCAGAGATGTTCTTGCTCCCCCTTGTAATTACCTATTGTTATGCAGGTGGACTACGTTTCTCCACCCCTTGGAAGTGTGATATGGAGATGCACTAAGTCCAGGCTAGAGATTCTGGAAATACTGCAATTTTACCCACAATGTATAGACCACATTTAGCTTATCCATTCATCCGTTGATGGGCACTTGAGTTGCTTCTATCTTCTGGCTATTTTGAATAATACTGCTATGAACATGGGTGTACAAACACCGATTCAAGTCCCTGATTTAAATTAGTTTGGTTATATACCCAAAAGTGCAATTGCT
This sequence comes from Manis javanica, assembly GCF_040802235.1. Taxonomy (NCBI): domain Eukaryota; kingdom Metazoa; phylum Chordata; class Mammalia; order Pholidota; family Manidae; genus Manis; species Manis javanica. Next base: position 93,074,028 of record NC_133166.1, read on the forward strand.
GGATCCTATTATAATTCTATTTTTTTTTGATACTGCTATACTGTTTTCTATAGTGATTGTACCATTTTACATGCCTTCTGAATACATAAGTATTCCAATTTTGCTACATCCTTGTCAATACTTTTAGTTTGGCTAAAGCATATGAGCTTACATCTAAGCAACTCACCCACATTCAAAGTCCACATGTTGTGTCTTATCTTGCTTACCCAACCTAATTTCTCTGCATTCTTTGCACACATTATACTCCTGTAGCAGGTGTGCATCTCAGGTCATGAGATGTGCAATAAATGTGACTGTTTTTCTAACAGCTTGACTTCCATTTCAAGCCAGTGTTGTGAGGGGTTATAAAAACTCAGCTTCAGTAAAATCAGGGTATCCCTGTACCCAGGTCCTAGGGACTTAAGGTAAGCCAAGCATCAAGCAGGATGGAGTCCTCTGTTCAGAATTTTAATAGTTTTCTAGCTCCAGGGTGGAGACAATTTGTTCTCACTCACCCCAGCCCTTTTCTCCATGGCAGGAATCATTTCTCTTCTATCAAGAGACTAAACTTTTGAAAGTCAAAAAACCAGAATTTTCTCTTGGCCACTACATACCTTACCCAAGGCAAGGCATATAGACCAGCGGGGCCGACTGCATGGAGAAATGATGAAGGGGAGGTGGGGGTGAAATGCTGGGGAAAAAATAACCAGTTAATAGTCAAAAATTTATCTCACTGTACTCACTTCAGCCTTTTTACATTTGATCAGGTTGTTCTTGCTTAGAATGTTCTTCCCCCTCCTCCTCACCTGTCCTGCTCTACTTTGGCTTAAACCCTGCCTCCTTGATGTATTTACTCATTTTCCTTTACTACTGTCCTTATAACTTGTACCACACAGTTCAATGTTGAATGTCTTATAACTGCTGTAAGACTGAAAGAAAAGTCACCTAATCCACATTCTCATTCCAGGCTAGAATTTCTAAGGTGTCCTCGCCTTGTTTAATCCAGAAGTTCTCAAAGTGATTCCCTGGACCAGCAGTAGCAGTATCAATTGGGAACTTGTTAAAAATGCAAATTCCTGAGTCTCTCTCTTTAGACCTCCTGCATCGGAAACTCTGAGCTTGGGTCCAGGCTCTGTGCTTTAAAAAATACCATACAGGGGGTCCTGATGCATACTCTAATTGGGAACCACTCACTGATTTAACCTATGTAAGCTGGTGGAAGGAGAAGCTAGCTAAGAGAAGTGCTCTCAATGTTTGAATGTCTGTTGTTTATGTTTGAATACCTCTAAGGGGTTGGGCTCTCACAACCCTATATGTGCCCTATAAAGTAGCCCAGTCATCTTTAGAAAACATTGACTTCTGTTGATTTGAAATCTAACTCTGACATCATCTAACCATTGCTCATATTTCCTTCCTAGAGTTACAGGGAAGAAGTCTAACCTCCCTGCTACATGATAGTCTTTAAAATATCACAGCATTATGATCACTTGCCTTTTGCAGCTCTTCTCTTATCCGGGCTAAAAGTAGTGTGCCTTCTGAGCTTACACACTGCTGAACACAATCCCATTTGTTTTTATTTTGTTTAATGAGCTTTGCACAGGACTGAATGCTGTAGTTCAGGGTCTGACAAACTAAAGTGGTTACCAATTCTTTGTTTCTAGATACTATATTCCCACTAATGAGGGCTAATACAGTTTTAGTTTGTTTTTTGGTTAATTCATACAAAGCACACTGTCAAGTGAAATTTTTTGCGGTTTTCCACCCCCATTTTGGCCTTTTTTTACAAACCTTATCTTCTCTGTTTTATACCTGAAGGGGAAGTTCCTTGGATGCAAGTATGTAGTTTTGTTCATTATGATATGTTTTCTGATTAGTTCCTTGACTATCTGTTGATTGACTTACATAATTAACTTTTTGGGGGATATATATCTCCTACCACTTGAAGTATGGCCTAGGTGGCCTAGTAAGTACTCAATAAATGCGTTTAGTAATGTCCTTAGAAATTTTCAGTGCAAAAGGTCATCTCTTTCTTGAGTTCTATAAAAGGTTTCCATTGACCCTAGATTTACTGCTTCAGGACCTGTAAGTTGTGACTAAATATAAGGTGGTAACACCACTTGTTTTCAGTAGCAAACATCCAAAATTTATACACATTGCTCTTCAAAGTTGTCCCATTGGATGATTATATTCTCAGTCAATCTGTTCATAATCTGTTAAAATAACTCTGTAGTTTTTCTTTAGAGAAATTTCCAGAAGCTACTTTATGAATCACACAAGAGAAACTCTCATTTTATAATGGGGGCAGCTCTTTTTAAATCCACATTGGAATTCTTCACACTGATGCCTGTCTGAACCTCTAGGATCATAATCCAAATGGCTTCCTTATACATCTATACATACATATAGGTGTGTGTGTGTGTGTGTGTGTGTGTGCATATGTGTGTATATATATATACTTTTATTGAAGGTAGCACTTGACAGAAATTCCAATAAAACCTTTTCAAAAGGTTTTCAACAATGGCAATGTCCTTGGGAGGTAAAGGTAACACATAATTGGACATAATACATCTGTGTGTTTTCTTTTTATGGTGACTACCTTACATATCTCTACCCTCATAGGAGAAACCAGAAAAGAAATAGATTTAACCTCATAAAACAGAATCCAAACATTTGTGGGTCAATGTAACCATACCCCCTAAAGTATTAGAAAGTAAAAATCAGCAAATATAAAATGTGCTCAAGTTGATAAGACTAGGAACTTAATCATTAAATGAAAAAAGGCACGAGCTTATTTATTCAATAAAAAATACGGCCCTCCTTATAGATAATGTGTGGACAGAGAACTAAGGTTTATTAGAGTCCTGGAATACATCCATCATTTTACATTGCATCTCCATGAAGTAGAGCTCATTATCCCATTTTACAGTAGAGAAAACTGAGGGTCTGAGAGTATAAGTTGCCTGGGGTCACAAATTAAGTAAGTAGCAAAATAGATGCTTGAAACTATGCCTTCCAGCTCCAAATCCTGTTCCTTTTCTATGGCATTAAGAGGGGAATACTAAGAACCGAAAGATACAGTTTCTGTTCCCAAGGAGCTCAGGGTACTTCCTAGAAAACTATATGGGTTTTTTTTCCATTTTCTGTGCAAATAAAAGAAAGCTAGGTCAAAATTAAAAATTATTTAATTGAATAAGAAAAATTTTAATGGCAATGTTTAATTTTGACAGAAGTTGAGTAAACTCCAACCTTTTCCTGTAAATTGGTTAAAATGTGTTTTTGAAAGAAGTTTAGCAATATAGATCAAGAACTATAAAAGTATTTATACCCTTTTTTAATAATTAACCTTTATTATAAATTTATTTCTGGAATCTTCACCTAAGGCAATATCCTAAATGCCAAAAAATGGCATAGACTGGCTGAGTTGGCAAAAACCCTCCTACGTGTCCCCTTTACTCTTACATTCTGTTTCTGTTCCCAAGGAGCTCAGAGCACTTCCTAGAAAACTGTATGTTTTCTGGAAGCGGTACTTTTGGCATTTTTATGGAGACTTCATTACATAGATGTGATAGATCTCAGCCCTCTTCTCATTGTCTGGACAGGGAGAGGGACTGAAAGTTCCAAGCTTCTAATCACGGCCGGTCTTTCTAGTGACCAGCCCCCATCCTGAAGCCACCCAGGAGCCATTAATCAGCCATTTCGTCTCATTAGAAAAAAAAACAAAAACACAACCCTCCTATCACCCAGGAAATTCCAAGGGATTTAGGAGCTGTGTCAGGATCTAGGGTCAAAGACCAAATACTAAAGCACCAAGGTTCTTCTGGTGCTCTTATCACTTAGGAATTTACAAGGATTTTAAGAGTTCTATGCCAGGAACTGGGGACAGACAGACACACACACACACACACACAATATAGATACACATACATATATATAATTTCACACTATATTATTTCTCACTGTATTCATTAAAAAATAGGAAGGAATTAGAAACAACCTATATATCCAATTTACTAACTAAATGGGTAAGTAAAACAATTTGGTCAGTCTGGGGAATATTATTTAACCACTAAAATAATGATTAAAAAGACTATGTAGCATTATGATTAAAAAAATCCACATTTGAGTCACACTAAATCAAATGCTTATGATATTTTTTGTTATAAGAAAGATAAAGCATAAAGATGAAGTAAATACATGTAATACTAATATATTATGTTGGTGGGATAATTTTAAAATTGCTTTGTTGCCCAAATTTTTTATTAATTTTATAATGAAGGAAAAAAAACCCTTCCAAACTCTCCTGGTATTCTTTGCTATTCAATACATGTCACACTTTCTTCTAAACTTATGTTTAGGTCCAATTGAAGTAAGTTTTCAGGAACCAGTGTTTTGTATGGGATAAATTTTAATCAACTGTTTCTAGCTCACTCTTCAGTAGTTCTCAGTAAGGAAAATATGATACCTATGACATTAAAATGTATTATAACTGTCACAGTCTCCATGCATTGTGAATCTGCACAATGAAAAATTTGAAGACATTATGGTTCTTAGGATTAGTGGTTGAGATGAGGGGGTACAAGGTCAGTCTCTCAGTTTCCAAGGAAAATATTTCCTTTCCCTGGGCCCTGGGTGTGTCTACTGAGATGGAGAACAGGCGTTTAGAGACTCAGTATTGAGATGTGAATTCTCTTTAGCTCTGGCTAAAGCTGTCAGGACTTCTTACATATTTTTGAAGGAAATTTTTTGAAAAAAGGAATCATTCCTTCACTCTGCTGGGGCTTCAGCTTAGGATCTGGTGGCACTCTGACTGTCACATAGCAGGGTGAGGAGCTGAGCCAGCACAGATAGCTGGACAGGAGTGAGGAGCTCACATCACATGTGGACAGGCATGCACCCAGTCCACATATACAGTAGAATCAAATACTTGTGATTTATGTTATAAGGTAGATGGACTATACAGATGAAGAATGAAGGGATGGGAAAGAATGGGAAGGAACAATTCTAGGGTAGGAATGAGTGGGATGTGGGGTCAGTGGGAGGTGGGTGGGTTAGGAAGGGCTGGTGCTAGGAAGAGTCCAGAGTGAAGCCCCACTTACCTGCTGTATTCAGAATTGAGCCCAGTTCTATACTGAGATCTCCTTTCTCCTATTGCAATTGTTTCTGAATAAAATATATTTTTACCACCTTAACTACTGTCTGGCTCTGGTTTTCTTTAGCAGTATTAGATTTAAAATCTTCTTCCACAGTTGCCTTTTATGCCATTTGGCTTACATTTCATTGGTGCAGAATTCTGTATTCTAAGATGATTCAGCCATGAGTTACAAAATCGTTAAGAACCATATAGACCTGTTTTCAATCCCAACTGTCATCTTCTAGCTGAGTGACAGTTTGCAGAATACTTTACCCCCATTGCACCTCAATTTCCTTATTTTAAAAATGTGTATAACAGCACTGACCTAATAAGATTATGAGGAATAAATGAAGTAACTCTTGCAAAAAGTATTAGGTACTATTAGGACATAATAGCAACATAATAAATGATATTATTATTGGTGGGGTTTCCCAATAAGAAAATATGTTAGAATATTTTACAGCAAGATTAACTGCTATTTAAAAGTGTGTTTCTGGTGTTCGTGATATCCGATCAGCTTGGACCAGACCTTTTTCTGGGAATAAACAACTGTTGGCTCTTAGAAATGTGAATGTATAGTAGCAACCACATGCATTTACATAGCAATATGAAAATGCTTACGTTGTAATTAATACAAAGAAAACAAAATTGAATATACAGTAGAATCAAATACTTGTGATTTATGTTATAAAGAAGATAGAGTATACAGATGAAGAAAATAAATGAAATACAGATGTTTTATGGTGGTTAAATAGGATTTAATTTGGCCAGACAGTGACAGCCTCTCCCTATGCTCTTGGTATATAGAGGTCGCTGGTTGGTGTATGTGGGATGGGGAGAAAGAAAGCATATTTCCTAAGGCCAAGAAACCTTAGAAACAGAAAGGATTGAGATCTTTCTCTCTTCCCTTTTGGGATTCAGTATTGTTAGAGCATCTCTGATTTCATGGACTGAGGCAGTTCCAGCTAGAGTCACTGGTCAGGAAAGGAAACCAGATTTCTCCCATTAGGGAGGAAGTTGCCATGGGAAGGAGAGAGTCTAGGCTTGTGACCCATGTCACGCTAGCAAGGGCCTCAGTGCTGCTAGGGGAAGGCTGCTTCAGAGCTGCCCGGCTAACCCTCACAGAAGCTCTACAAGGTAAGACCTCCTGTTACCCCTGTTTTTCCTGCTGTAAAATTGAGGCTTAAAGAGGTTAAGAAATTTGCTCAAAGTTAAGAGTGCTGGGAATCAACTCAGATCTGGGACTTGAACCCCATCTCTTTCTAGGATCCTTGCATCTCATCTCTACCCTCTATCTACTGAGGTCTTTGTATGGCTCTTCTCTTCCTTAAGCTGACAAAATAAAGAAATGCAAGTTGGGGTTAAGGATTAGGCCCGATATTTCAGTGAGAAAGGTACTGGTAATTACAGGAAGAAAACATAAAAGGACTTTGAGGTTTCCTGGCCTCCTGCAGAGGGTAATGATTATATGATGTAATCCACATTCTTCCCTGACTTCTGGAAATAAAAAACAAGAATTTTCAAGATGATTAACTAAAAATGAAAGGTCATTCAGTGACCATGTTTAGATGTGTTTTTTCTACACAAGCCTCATCTTTCCAGACCTTGGTGATCTCATCTGTAAAAGAAGAGGGTTATACTAGTCATTGTTAGGGTTGTTTGTGTGCTCTTATGTTTGTGAGTCCAGGAATGTATAAGCTTTTTCTGGTATTTAACCTTTGGCCTTAGCACCTTGAGCAATGTGATCAAAACTGATTGACTCAAAGTTCTCGTGACAGGTAAGGAAGCCAGGTCAAAGGATTCAAGGAAGTTTATGAAGCAGGAAGTATGGCAGCAAGAAGTTTTACAGCTATGTGTAAAATGGAGTTGAAAGAATTCAGGATCTCAGAAAGCAGGGGTAAAGCAAAGAAGGTTGAAGCTCAGAAGACATGCACATCGATAAGATTTGTTGTGCCTTAGATGTTTGCAGGCTGTCATTAGATTGGGCAGTGTGACTTAGAGAAAAGATTTGCTGTTTCAGGGGTATGTTTAATGGGCTAGCTGTCTGGTTCCCCCACCTACCACGCCAGCCCTAGTCCCTCGGGCACTGATGTGGCTGCTGAAACTATCACTGATAACTCTGCTCCCAATGAGACAAAGCCTTCTTAGCCTTAGTTCAGGTGAACTGAAGAGTGGATACTAATTATGTAAGAGAAAAGTAAAATCCAAAACCAAAACAGAAACTCCTACAAAAGCATGGATGTGTGTACACTTTACAGAATTTAAGTTTCTGATTCTTGTTTGAGAAAGTCACCACTTCTTGTCCTCTCCTCCTTCCTTCGTCTCATCAGCCTTCTTTTTGCTCATCTGTCCGTGTCTTTCCTCTGCCCTTCTCTCCAGTGCCTTTCCCTCACCTCTTCATTCTTTCCTCCCACTCTGCTGGCACTTACTGACTGCCACGTGTAAGAGTCTGTGCTGGGCAGAGTGGCCAAGACAAGATCAAGGAGACAGCCTTCCCATTCTCAAGCTGCTGTCAAGCAAAAGGAACACAGACACAGACAAGGCAGTGGGGTGAACCGACTTCATAGCAGTCCCAGGTTCCTTTTCTTCCCCTCCACCCAGCCTGTGGGCTGTTCTCCCCTTCCCCCTTCTAATGCCTGCTCTAAGGATTAGATGCCTAATGGCTAATGGTTTTTCCAAAACTGGGGTGGAGGTGGTTGAAATCTCTTGAGTTCACTACATCGTATTTAGAAAATTCCAGATACTTGATCACTCAGCCCTGGGGGCTTCCTTCTCTTTGCACTCAGACAGACTCCCAGAGGGGTTTTTAAAACGAGTTCTGGCCTTTGCTCTTTTTACTGGTATTTCCAAGACTTCCCTGAGTGCTTACCGTGTGCTAAGTACTTGTATGTTATTTCTAATCCTTGCATTATGCCCCCCACCCACCACCAATTCATAGATGAGGTAACTCAGAGAAGTTAAGTGACTAGTCCAAGGTAAAACATCTAATGGTAGTATTTGAACATAAGTCTTACTCAAAAATCTGAGCTCTTTTTCACTACCTCTGTGCTTTAAGGGCAAAGGGCAAGTTCTGTACAGTCCTTTTATCGCTCTCTAGAGGAATTCTATTCCAGGCTTTTCTTTGTTTTGGTGGTTGTTTTAAACACCCAACTCATAAGGTACTTAAACCTGCTCATAAAGAAATAAAGCATATGTTTAAAGTTAAGCTACCAGCTTTGAGATAGATTTGGATTATACAACTAGATTATACAATGAGCATCTGTTCTATTTTTGCCATTGATTGTAAACTCTGCTATGATAGTCAATACAAATTTAATAATTAGAAAAATTTCCTCTGTGGAATAGTTTTTTAATGACTTTCCCTCTTAAAAATCAATTATCACTAATTTGTAAAAACACATGTAATCTATGCATTAATATTCATTGTACACAATAAATATGGACTTACAGGCATTACCAAAAGCATAAAGTAATTGCAAGTTGATATTAGACACAGATTTAATGTATATTCATTAGACTTGTAGAAGCAGCCAGGAAAAAAAACTCACTTGAATCTTGTAAAGCTTAAAACTAATATATGAATTTTATAGCCAATTTAGTTCAGATCTGTGGGAGAAACCTAATGGATTGTTAACTTTTTGTATGGGCACTGATTACATCATTCTTGCTGCATTAATATTAATTTGCTCTGAGAATAGTATGTCAATATGTTTCCGTTGTTACAACATAATAGTAGGGGAAAATTTAGCATTGAATTGAGTTGTATGTTAATTAACTGTGAAATTAATTTGTGCTCATTCTATCATAATGGAATTTGTACTGAATTGTTGAACTCATGCGGATCATGTCCATATTACAGTGGTTTTCATGCCATGTCTATATGGTACACAGATATTAGTGGCAGTATTTAAACAGTGGTTCCATTAACCTCCCTGGGTGTCGACTCTTTGATGTGTAGGTACAGATTATACTGTATCAGTGAAGTCCCTGGCATGTATTTAACATTTAGTTTGGATTTCCTATTATAATTTATGGACCCTACTTTAAAAGCAAGTAAATTGTTAGTAATGTTGCCTAAAACAACTGGAATTGAAGCTAAACCCACCAGTGGCCAGAGATATTAAATCTGTTTAAATGTGAACAGCTAGTCCCTTACCTAAATACCTCACAATCTATAGGGAGGTTTGGAGAGAAGGACTTTGACAACATTTCAGGGATGGGATCTCCTAACGGGAGAGCTGGGAATAGCATTCAGATGTCAGTCATTGATTGAGCTCTTAATTTTCAAGTTTTTCCACACAGTGATTTCAGAGCATGCTCATGGAGAAACAGTTGTCCTTCATTCAAAGAAACTTTAAAAACACAGCAGTATACTCTCTTCTTCGAGATTCGCAGTACACATTTACATAGCAAAGACTTAGGGATATTATGCAAAAACAAAGACTGTTTTAACCTAATTTCTTCCAGCTTTTCTCAAACTTACTTGATAATGGAACCCTTTAAAAATATACCACCCCTAACTAGCCTGCATAATTAGTCTTCCATGGAATACAGGTAGAGAAGTGCTGATTTAAAGAACACTCAAAACTCAGCTATTTTTCTTTAAAATTCATGGGTTTCAAACAAGTTGCCTCGACAAATAGCTCCCAAGTTTACCTTTTCATACACACTTAGGTGTAACAAAAGCTTATCAACTCTGTGGTAGGTAATGAGTTCATAAAACCCAGGTATGGAGATCAGAAGCCATTTACATGCCAGATAATGTCTCTGCTTAATTGATTTAAAAAAAGACATTTAAAGACTCTCTAACCATGTTTCTATATCCATTCTGATTTCTTAGGGACAACAAAGGCGAATATGGGGAAAATCACCATGGGTGTAAAAAACCACAGGTTATATACCAGGCTACATTTGCATCCAATAATCTAGACTTTGATGTTCCTGGTTCAAATACAGTTTAGTGCTTTGTGCTAACAATGCCAGGTGTGCTTTAGAACACTTGACTGCCATGCATTTTATAATCTGTTTCAGTCCTAATTATTTTTCCACATTGCATTCAGTATCTATTGCTGCATAACAAATCACCCCTAAATTTACCAGCTGAAACTACAAACATTTATTATCTCTCATTTGTAAACTAGACTGCAACCAAGGTGGTGAACAGTCATCTCAAGGCTGGACAAGGGGAGGGTCTGCTTCTAAGCTCATGAGTGTGGCTGTTGGGTGGATTCAGTTCCTTGAGAACTGGGGTGCTGGAGGGCCTCCGTTGCTCACTGGCTGTTGGCTGGAGATCCCCTTCAGTTCCTTGCCATTTGCGACTCTCCACAGGGCAGCTTTCAGCTTGCAGTTGGCTTTCATTCCATGAGCAAGTGAGAGAACAAGAGGGGGTGAGCAAGACAGAAGCTGGAGTCTTCCTGCAACATCATTTCAGAAGTGACGGCCTATCATTCTTGTTGCATTCTGTGTGTTGGAAGCAGCCCACCCTTAGGGAAGGAGCTCATCCAAGGGCAAGTGTACCAGGAAGGGGGGACCATAGGGCACCGTTTAGAAGCAACCTATAGCACACACTGTGAACTAGTAGCATAGACGTGTTTTTCCACTGAATGGGTCTGGTACTTTGGAGTATGATATTAGTCTGATCCAGAGGTTATAGATCCATGCATTGAACTCCAATAAAATATTAAATAATGAGATGGAGAAAGTTGTACTTATCTCAATTCCTGCTAAAGAGAACACTGTATTTATTTGGAAAGAATGCCTTGATAATCCCTGGTGAAGTGGAGGCAGAGGTGTGAAAGGCAAAAATCATATTTTGCGTCCAGGATGCTACTGCAGAGCAGAGTTCAGAGTTACCAGCTGTGGAACCGGCTGAGCTCTGAGTAGAGTCAGTCAGGTCTAGATGCCCAAGACCGTTACTGCCACTGACATCTGGGTTACACCTGTTTGCAATATAGAGTTAAAAAAAAAAACAAACTGCAACTTTGTTTTTTATTTAAATCCTGATGATTAAAGTCTATACTTTATTTAACATTCCCTCATGATTCTACAACAAAACTTCTCTCCCCAGACATCTAATTAGTGTGTTCTGTCACAACAGAATTTTGTGTGTGTGTGTGGCATAAAAATGGACACCTTTTTGTACTAGAAAAGGGTGTTTTTTCCAAGGGGATTGACTGACTCTGTGGACCTATCTTCAAGGCTGAGTTTAGAGCAGCTCTTTTCATAATGGCCCCTGATCACTTCAAGTTTCTAATTTCTTTTTTTTAAAAAATACCAACTCTTTTGGAAAATAATGGTAGCCAAATAAAGAAACCCACTCCTCCTACAGAAATACCACTCTTCTGGGAGTGATTGGCACTGTTTCCAGGATGCTACTTGTCTGGTTAAGTTGCATTTTTCCATGCAAACATCAGTAAATCTCATCAGAAGCTGTTCTCCTTGGCTTTTCTTCTTGATACCTAGAATCATTTCCTTTTAGCGTATATTTGTTGGTTTGAAGCACACTCATTCAATTGTGATTTATTTTTGGGTTGTGGCTAGTTGAGCAGTATTGTGTCTATGTATGTGGTTAGGTCATTCTGCCTTTTCCTTTCCTCTGAAACCACCTTTTTGGAAAAGAAAAAAAAAATAAAACCTTGGAAAGGGAGAGGATTTGGAAGACGAGTGTTTCAGAGCGTCATTTCTGTTATAACCAGGAGAAAGTTTTCAAGGCAGAATCTGGATGGGAAAACAAAGGAGAATTCTAAGAAATGGCCATGGGAGAGTCTTCAGTTGGAGGATCTTCTGGCCGGCCCTGGGTGTATCTATGCAACTCTTGCTAAAGGGTTTTTCTAATTTTATAGAAAAGAAGCAGCACTGGCAAAAATTAAACATCTAGACCCCTGTGCCTGTATATCACAGAGACCTGAGAAATGGGAAATATGGCATTAATTCTATTTTTGTTCTCAGCTGGTATTTCAGAAACAAAGATTAGAGTGGTCTTCCCCGCTCTAAGGGGCTGTGGGTGAGCCCCTAAGTTACTCCTCTGTGTGAACAGCTTCCTCATGCCTCTCTGCCCCCAGCTGTTCCCCTGCCTTCGGGTCCTCACTGCTTCAGGACCAGGGCGGTTCTTCACCAGGGCAGTGCTCATGGCAGGAGAAACACGAGTCTGCAGCCTCCGTGATTGGTCTAAGGGGCAAATCTTCATTAGAGAGGATTGAAATAAATGCTTGTTGGCTTCAGTCTACCAGCTTAAAGGTGAAGGAAACAAATCAAGGGGCTAGGCATAAGTTGATAAAATATAAGAGCAGTAAAACATAAAAGGTCCTTTGACCTCTGCTTATATGTTCAATTGGGATTTTTGATGTTCTATTGGGTTTTGGGATGCTCCAGCAACACTGAAATGTGAAGTTCCTGCCATCGTCATGCTGTCTTTCCCCTCGGTGCCTTTCCCCATGCTGTTCCAGGGCATTTCCTCCAGGCAGCATCCCCTGAATCTCTTTCATTCAGTGTCTCCAGATCTCTTCCCCTTTACTTTCAATCAGTGTACAGATATCTCTATAACTGGGCTGTCATGATGTTGTCTTTTATGTTTTGTTGTCTGCTTCTCACTCATACTCATCCTTGAGGGCAGAGCCTTAGTTCAAGTCATATGTATATTTCCAGGGCCTAAAGAGTACTTTACAGGCACTTGGTGCTTGTTGAATGAATGAATAAAATGGAACAAGAATATGCAAGCAGAAATGACCAACAAGTGAGCTAGTCAGAGGAGGCCCCATTAGGACAAAGGCTGTAGGCAAGAGTGTAACCCACCTAAGGCATAAGAATTCCAAAGAAATTTGCCACCGATCTCACCAGTGCCTGTATCTTGTGGACTTCGAATCAGGTTGCAGACAACTCAACTATTTTGTTTTCCATGACGGAAGTGCCACTTAGTTAATTTTTTTTTAAATCATAGCTCTGGGAGGCAAGTATTTAATGTTTAGAGTGATCAAGGCAAGACCTTTGCTTTGGCAGATAAGATACTCAGGACATGATTGTTTTATTTCCATGTTGTTTGATCCACCTCTTCCCCTTTATTGTCTATGCAAGGGGGAACTTAACTACCTTTACATTCTGATGTCTGGGGATACTAATGTTAAACGAATGTTTTTTGTCATTTTCATGTACTTCTTTAATTTTAAGATCTGATTTTGATTTGACTTTCTCTCTTTATCCTTCAATACATCAAATCTTATCACGCAAGAACAAAGCTATTCTTATGGTTTCAAATACCACATGCAATAATATTAATAATTAACATTTATTGAGCACTTTACTGTGCAGTATGCACTGTGCTAAATAATTTACAGGTTTCAGCTCATATGAAGCCTCCTCGCTGTAGATGAGTACACAAATAACCCTGAAATCTAAGCCCACCTTTCTATACTTTGAGCTGCCTCCTAAATGCCTTCGTGCAGTCACCTCTCGGTGCCTCTAACCTCTGCACACCTGAGAAGCACAGGTTCTGGAGCAGGACAGCTTCAGTCTCTGCTGTGTCAACAACTAGTTGTGTGATCTTGAGGGAAGTTTAGACTTTTGGCATCTCATTTTGTTCATCTAGGAAACCAGGATACTAATAGGACCTTGACTGTTGCCATGTATAACAGAGTTGATAAATGTAAGTCAGTGTGTTTGTTTCCTGTGGCTGCCATAATAAATTATCACAAACTAGGGGGCTTAAAAGAGCAGAAATTCATTCTCTCACAGTTCTGGAAGCCAGAAGTTCTAACTCAAAGTTTCCTCAAGACTCTGATCCCTTTGAAATCTCTAGTAGAGAATCTTTCCTTGCCTCCTGTAGCTTCTGATGGCTTTAGAAGTTCCTCACCTGTGGCAGTAATAATTCCAATCTCTGCCTCCATTTTTCTGTGGCTCTTTTCTCTTCTCTCTCCTCTTCAGTCTGTGTCAAATCTCCCTCTGCCTTTCTTTTATAAGAACACTTATCGTTGGATTTAGGACCTTCTTGTAACCAGCAGAATGCTCTTATTTTGAAATCCTTGTTTTAATTACAACTACAAAGCCCTTTTTCCAAATATGGTCACATTCCCAGTGTCTGGGATTAGGACATGGACATACCTCTGGAGGCCACCATTCAACACACTACAGGTGGTTTAGAATAGTCCCTGGTTTCTTTCAAGCACTTAGGAAATGCCAGTTGCTATTCTCCCTAAAAGAGGACCTGCTTTTCTGTCACTGTCAGTTCTATGGTACCTTTATACACATAAATGTGAAACCATTTATGCTTTCCTGACTTTCCTGCTCCTCTCAAATATGATTCTCATGAGCCTGTTGACTGTATTCTCAGAGAGCTTTGTGCCTAGTCTCAGTTCTTGAGCTCAAGTTCTCATCAGGTTGGAGGTATTCTTTCCATTAGTCGTTTGCATGTCCAGTCCCTACACTGCATTGCCTCTTGATATGTTTTTCCAAAGCACACTCCCTGTTTAAAAATTCTGGTCATTTCTGTTTTGCAATATGTAGTAATAGCCAGAACTAGTGTTGGCACCAGTCCCAGTTCACAGGTGGGGAAACTAAGTTTCAGGAAGGATCAACTTATATGTCTAAGACCATATAGCTTTATAATTAGCAAGGTCTCAAATCAAGTCCAGCTCTTTTGGATGCATGCTCTGAAGTCCAGAGCTTAGTTGCCATTTGCAGCTTTCAAACTCTTCAAAGTCAACCTTTTCACATATGTTCCTGACATTCTTTGACATTCATCTGTCATTCCACCCATATCTTACCTTCGTCTGCAATGGTTCCATGCTTTCACATTTCATTGTTTCTATCTACTATACTAGGAAGGGTCATCCCTTCCTTGACCCCCTTTTCTATCAGTCTGTGAAGAGTTCCCAGACCCCATGAAGAGTTAGAGGCTTGCCTCCCAAAGTTCCCAGGGCCCTTTACACGTATTTCCTTTACTGTACTTGTCACATCATCTTGTCACACCAAACATCTCAGTGACTTCTCAAAACCCAGTGCCTAGCTCTGCAGAGATGATCAATACATATTTAATATATTTCAACTAAGATTGCCAAACTAAGAGAAATCATTCTTTTGGTTTGCTAAAAATTGACTTACGTCAGCCATTCAAACAATTAAGAAATGTAATTTTTAAGTGGGGAGACAGGGCTCTGAGTGGGATAAAGGGAATCTTGAAATCCTCCCTGTAAAAGCTCCTTAACTATAGTCAGATCAGCTTGTCCCCATCCCTTGGACTAATGGTAACTATTTCTAAGTCTGTACATGAACTTAAGCTGTTTTCCTCCCACAGATGTCCTCCGTACTACCTGGCATCTTCTCAAGTCTACGCACATTATTCTGTATTTAAGCTTACAGGATCAGGTATGATGATAAGGGAACTTTGACTTAGAGAAGCACACTGATGTTTATAAAATGAAACGTTTGGTAATGAGCATGTATTAAAGTCCAGTAGCTTTTCTGCAATATTTAATCTTCTAATGCCACAGTAATAGAGCTGTTAGGTGAGCATACAATTGCCTAGAATAAAGACTACATTTTCCATGCTCCCTTAAAGCTATGTGGCCAGGTGATTAAGTTCTGGACCATAAGATGCAAGGAGAATTGTAGTGTGATAGCTGTGCGAGCCTTTATTAAGAGACAGTGTTTATGCACCCTTTTCTGTCTTCTTCATCATTTCTTTCTGGACCATGAATTCCACCATCTTGGAAAGTGAGGTGAGAAATTGAAAGAACAATCCTGGAGTTTCTGCTGGAAATCTACAGTTGCCAAATTTAGCAAATAAAAATACAGGATGCCCAATATAGATTGCATGGGACATACTTTTACTGAAATATTATTTGATGTGTACCTGAAACTCAAGTTTAATTTGGTGTCCTGTGTTTTATCTGGCAACCCTACCAGGTATCATCATGGACTGCTACACCAGATGTAGGAAGTCTGCTAGGACTTCTATATGCAAGGGAATTAAACCACCACCACCATTATATTTTTCTGTCACTAGTTTAACACATTCAAAGCAGAAAGAGAAGACTAACCTGTATCTTCTCAAAATCTCATGTTTTAAAATTTTATTACAATAACCCTTCAGTAAGAGGGCTACAGATCTGTCAAGTTCTTGAGGATCATTAGTGATTACTATATTTTACATTTTGCATACTTCTTTACATTTTCTAAATACTTCCACATGTGTGATCTTGTTTACTATTAATAATGATTTTATTTCTTACTTTTGCAAATGAAGTTTAATGATTTGCCAAAGTTCATATAGCTGATAAGAAGGGATGTGACATGTTCATTGAAGCATTATGCACAATAGCCAAGACATGAAAGCGATCTAAATGTCCACTGGTGGGTGAATGGATAAAGATACATATAATGGAATACTATTCAGCCTTAAAAAAGGAGGAAATCTTGCCATTTGTTGCAACATGGATGAACCTGAAGGCCATTGTGTTAAGTGAAATAAGCCAGCCAGTTATAGAAGGACAAATACTATGCTACTTATATGATGAGTCCTAAATAATCAAACTCATAGAAGCAATGAATGAAATGGTGGTTGTCAGGGATTAGAAAGAAGGAGATATAGGGAGGTATCAGTCAAAGGCTACAGAGTTTTGATTGTACCACATGAGTAAGTCCTAGAGATCTACTCTACAAAATAGTGACTATAAACAATACTGTATTGTATACTTAAAATTTTGCCAAGAGGGTAGATCTTATATTAAGTATTCTTATCACACACACACAAATAATAATAAGGGGCAGGAAGAAACTTGATGGATAGATTTCTGCATAGATTGTGGTGATGGTCTTCACGGGTTTATACTTTAAACTCATCAAGTTATATACATTAAATATATATAGTTTTGTGAATGTCAATTATGTCTCAGTAAAGTGGTTTAAGAAAAAAGTAGTGGATGCAGGACCTGGATTTGCATCTTCAGACTGAGTCTGATGGTTTTTCTGCTGTCCATAGCTTCCCATCTGACCATGGCTAATTCACCAAGAATGGAATGGCAGGGAAGGTGTCCCCTGTTGTAGGGATTTATTGGAAGAAAGGAGAGGCTCTGCTCTGCCTTATACCCCCAGTTACTGCAGACAGAACCTGAGTTCCCTGGAGAGTGGGTGTGCCAGAGTGTTAATTAATGGTTTTGGGTGGGACGAAGCAGAGCCTTAAGTCTCTCACAGTACTGCATAAAAATAGAAGTTATCTTGATGATATTAATGTTCTCACAAGGTACTAAAAGCAGAACTGACTCTTTTGGCAGCTTTGAGGGAGGTTCTCTTCACCGTGTACTGAGGAAGACACTTCTCTGTAGAAGTTTGGGTCAAAGCTCAGGTTTTCAGATTATGGCTTCTGGATAGGAGCTTTAGGAGTTCTGTAAACATTTGATTCAAGTATTATTTTCATATGTACCTTAACCATTGTATTAGGACTGGTACTTAATGCTCACAGTCATTACAAAGTCCCAAAACTTAGGTGCCTACACAGTAAAAGTTTACTCCTTACTATTCTTAACTTATTAATATTCCTGGTCTGCATGTAACCTTCTAAATGGTCATTCGGGAACCCAGCCTTCTTTCTCTTGTGGTCCTGTCCTTCTCTCTGGATCCTCCGAGTCCTTCCCAGCCAGCAGGCTGTTGAGGAAGTGGTTGAAAGAGTCCCTGTGGCAGGCTTGCGGGGGCCCCATCCGGGAGCCGTGCCCATCAGCTCTGCTCACGTTGCATTGACGGACGAGATCTCAGACAGTTGGTTACCAAGAGGGCTGAAATGTGCACTGAGGTAGGGAAGGAAAAGGAACTAATTTTTGTTAAGAACACAGCTTGTGTCTTTATCACAACCATTAAAAAAAACCTTAACTCTTTGGAGAGCACAGCTTCTTAGTATGTTGCCAGCGTTAACTTGTTTTAGTGCAGACTTTGGAGCTAAACTTCTTTTGATCTATTTAAGTAAAGAACATCCTAAGATGGCAAGAAAGGTTGTTAAAACACGTCGATCACCAGTTGCCGTGATTTATCTTTGGGAGTCACTGTTCTCACCCTTAAAAGTAGTTGCAAAGAAAATATGAAAATTGATGTAAGTCTCCAGGTTATCTGTAAATCCTGATCTCATTCATTAAAAAAAAATAAATTCCTTGTTCTCAGTGACTGACTTTATAGAGTTTAACGGAAATGTGAACTTAAAAAATAAATTTATATCAATAAAATATTTCTATTGTGTGTTCTAAATATAGTGAGGTTGCATGTAAGATTTACCTTTTAAAAAGAGGTTTCCTTTGCTTAATAAATTAAAACCAGCGCTATCTAGAATCTTTTCCAACTCTTTTATAAATGATTTCTATTTTTACATGCCATGAAAGGAAGACTAATTCTTGATTGCATATAAATGGTGAAATGCAAATTACTTAAGTTGTTTTCCTTAGTGGAAAAGTTAAATTGCATTTGGGAAATTATTGCACAGTGTGCTTCCCCAACTTGTCTTAAGTCAGTGATTTCCAAAATTCCTAGAGGCTTGAAATCTCTAGAGGTGCCTACCAGCTATAATCCGGTCTAATAGTTCCCACAGTTCATTTGATTTTTGCAATTCAAACACACTTTTGCTTGTTCATAACCACGTTCATCTCTCTTTCTTTAACTATACTGTCAAGGGTCTGTTTAATTAAAGAGCCACAGGCCTGCAAAGACCAGCATTGATTCACTTCTCCCTTGGATTCTTTTCTTGATCAGGTTTGGACATCTGCTTTGGGACTTGTGGGCTCCCCTGCTGCCCCTTCAGTGGGGTAGTCCCCTGCCTGCCTCACTCAGGGGTTCTTGGGCCTAGAATATACAGCCAGGCAACCCAGCCATAATTAGATGTTACTGAGGCTGGAGGTGCTGTGGCTTTTGTTTTCAGGGCTGCAGTTTGAGGCAAAGGTTGTAATTCCTGTTCCCATGATTGCTGCTAGCAGCCTCAGGGTGGCTAAGGGAGCAGCCTCAGGGTGGCTAAGGGAGCAGCCACAGGCCAGAGTGGATGGGAGAACTCAGGTGACTCTGCCCACCTTGCACAGATGGAGCCACACTGAGCTGTGCCTCAACCAGGAAGTCCTTAGTCTCCTAGATCTGTCAGTGCCCTCTACTGGATCAGCAAAGGTGTCCTGATGTACAGTGGGGACTTTTGATGAACTGAGGTCTGAGGAAGTAGAGACCACAAAACTGTTTCCTGATTTGACCTGTGTGCAGTTAGCCAGTGACTACGGTTTGCTTGGTTTCCAGCTGCTTGTACGGAAACGAATCACATCTGGAAGATCTGCTAGATATGGCTCCTGCTTGATTTAGCACACTTGCAAAAATTAACATTTTGAGTTTGAAAGCAGATGCATTCAGATCTGAGACAAGAGAATGAAAAATGGTTTCAGAATGCTCAAAGGGGCCTGGCAGCTCTGAACTGGTATTTTCATTCAGGTCTGAATGTGTGTATCAAAGGAGACTCAAGGAAATCTCTTAAAAATTCCTTTAGAAATTGCTCTTATTTCTATTACTATTAGTTCTTGCTCTGCAGAGCAGTATGGAGCTGGGACAGAGGAGCCTGGGTGCCTCTCTTCTTTAGCCACCATGTGACCTGTGTATGCCTCATTGCTCCTCATGTTACTCCTTCCATAATCTCTCCTTTTTCCCACCTGTTTTGGTTCAGTCGTTTTTTGATCCACATCCCTATTTTACTTTTCATCAAAGCCACTACAAAAAGTGACAAAAATGGAATGCCACCAGGGAAAAAAATTTAAAGTTTTGAAATACACATGTCTGTTCTACATGGTTCTGGGGAAAAATATAGAAAATTCAGAGAAGAAGAAAAGGGGTATTAAATCACCCAGTTTGTTACTCTGAATCCATCCTTCTCCACCTTGTTGAGGACCCGGGAGGCCGCCTTCCAATGTTCCCTGGAGTTTTGCCAGTGGCACGTGGGGTCAGGCTGTTTATTTCCCCAGCTTCCTCTCTGGGTAGGGGGGTGTTTCCAGCTGGCTGTATGTCCGGAGTGAAAAGCTCGATTCCTGCCAAGCAGCCCTCTCACCTCATTCTCTCTGCAGGTTTAAGAAACTGTTCCTTCCCTGTCCCTGCTGGCCTAGACTGGCAATGGTCTTCCCAGGTAACCAGGACCATCCTTCATCCATATCTTGCAGAGTCCCTTAGTACAGTCTCCTCAAATTACTCAGTTTGAGTTTCATCTCTTTTCTGCTGAAACCCTGAGCAGTACAATGATAATTACTATCTGAAAAAAAAAGTGGCATTTTGGTGTATTTTGTATTTTTTTTAGCTGTCTTTATGATACTATGTATGGGCAACAGACTTACCATAATTCTGTATATGCTTTCTTTATATTATTTTTTTCCCCACTTATAATTACTTATGGGAGTGATTACCTATTAGTAAAATCTTCCATACTCCAAATCATGATTTTTGTTGACTCTATTTGGTTACATTTTATGTATATAACTTGAATTTATTTTGGAATTCGGAGTGCCTCTATGATCTGTCTTCTTCTCTATCCTCTCAAACTTAGTTGCTCTCTATTTCTTATGTGTGTTTATTTCATAGTTCCTCTTCTCAAGAGAGAAGATTTCATTGGGTCAGTGTGCCACCACCCATTTGGGGGCACCCCTCTTGGGCACAATCTTAAGCCAAATTTCCTCATGTACATTAAGAGTCCTTATGGTCAGTCTTGACTCAATTCAGTGGTTGAGTGACTTCTCCAAGGTCTCATCCTGGTAAATTGCAGAGCTGGGACTTGAACCCATGACTGCTGTCTCCAAATCCAGAGCTTACCTACTCCATTATGTTGTGTTTATCCATTTGCAAAACTCAAATTTTACCCCTAGCTATGGAAACCACAGTTCTAAGTTAAGGAAAAATGTTACTCTAAAAAAGTGTGTGGAGCAAACTTAAGTGCATATTATGAAGTAAAAGAAGCCAGTCTGAAAAGGCTATACAGTGTGTGATTCCAATTCACTGGCATTCTGGAAAAGGCTCAACTACAGAGGCAGTAAAAGGACCAGTGGCGGCCAGGGGGCTGGGAGAGATGATGAACAGGCAGAACACAGAGGACTTTTAGGGCAGCGAAACTCTTTCATATGATACTAAATAGTGAATATGTGTCATTATGCATTTGTTTAGATCCATGCAATGTACAACCCCAAGAGTCAACCCTAACATAACCATGGACTTTGGGTGATAATGGTGGGTTAATGTAGGTTCATCAGTTATAACAAATGTACCGCTCTGTTGTGAGATGCTGAGTGGGAGTGTGTAGGTCAGGGCGGGGTGGGGGAGCAGGGGCAGAAGGTATATGGGAACACTTTCTCTTTTTTTTTCTCTAAAAACTTAAAACTACTCTATAAAAGTAAAGTCTATTTTTTTAAATGTGCGGTTCCTTTTAAATAGGCATTGTATTAAATTTCAGTACCAACAGACTTTCCGTGTATGACTCTAGTTTTCCATTAAGGAAAATGACCAGCTTTTCTCCCTTATCATAAATGTCTTCACTAAAACTGACATTCTCATCTCTGGAGCTTTCTCACTAGACACTATTTTCCTATTGTTATTTTTAAGCAGCATCAGCATTGGTCTCCTGTACTCAGATAATGTGGACCCATAACCAATTATAAATATATTTAGGTCTGAGGATGTTTTCCTGCCAGCGAGTTTTATACTTGAGTCTTGTAGTGAAGATATAAGAGATCATTTTTATTTAAAGCCCTGGGGGTTTAGGGGAGTAAACTAGAAGATTAACTTGAGACTTTCAAAATCCTAAAATCTATCCAGGCATCCATGATATATGACAGAATGATTATATTACCTCCAGAATTAGATTCACCCACTGTATCTATGCTCCAATGACTTAATCTGGCTCTTAATTACAATATACACTATGTACATCTTTTCTTCAACTTATCAACAAGTACAGACACGTAAAGGTCAGTGCTTTGAAATGTCTATGCATTAATTTCTCTTTTTTTAAGCAGTATAAGAAAATAGTCTTCATTAGAAAGAATCA
Organism: Manis javanica; assembly: GCF_040802235.1. Taxonomy (NCBI): domain Eukaryota; kingdom Metazoa; phylum Chordata; class Mammalia; order Pholidota; family Manidae; genus Manis; species Manis javanica. The sequence goes on from NC_133166.1 coordinate 93,096,161, forward strand.
TAGTTTGTTGATTGCTCAAAAACTAACAACTGAGCCCAGAATTGTAAACAAGAGTCTTATTGTTCACACATATTCTGAGCTTGAATGATTTGAGAAATGCATAAAGATTTGGTGACTAATTTGTAGTGTATGAGTCCCACTGTGGGTACTGACTATTCATGTTTCCAGAGTTTCCTTCCTGTTGATCAAGGATTATTGTAACAATGTTCTGGAAATGTGGTTACCTCTTGGTTTATAAAATCAGGTCTCCCTCAGTACAGAATTTGTTTTTACCTTGGTCTTCAGTGATAAATTCATAGACAGCTCTTGATAGTTATACTAAACAGGGAGGAGAGAGATGTAGACGTGATAAAATTGGGTCATCCTAAAATCATTTCTGTTTGTGCTTAGGATTCATTATTTATTTTTAGATAGATATACTTTCTTAACCTAATTTTCTTTGGATCGACCTTATAAATTATATTACTTGAGCCTTCAGTGATAAAAAGCAGCAGACATTTCTGAAACATGCAAGTTGACAGGGGAAGAGAAGGAGATTTAAATTTTGCTATGGATATCACCATATGCTCTTACACTTTTAGATAACTTAGTTCTGTGATATTTGCTCACAGTGTTATCTTTTAAAGAGTTGTATATGAGATAAGGAAAGAAATAAATAAGATTCTGATTCTCCCATCCATCTGCTACATGATTGTGGGCTGGGAGCCGAGTGACTGATGGTCCCTGTTTGCCTGGGACTGAGGCGTTTCAAGGGATGAAAGATTTTAGTTTTTAAAACCACGATGCATTGTTCACTTTAGCTTTAGCTCAGGGCCATAGCTATGGGTAGGGGGAGGGTGGGTTCTCCTCGTAGCCTGGGCCAGGTTTGCAAAGTGTAGAATGTTGGAGACAATGAGCAAAAATAGTGAGTCAAGGAACGAGGCAGAGTAGAGTTAAGTAGAGAGGCTCAAGTTAAGTACCAAGTCAAAATTTCAAGAGAGTGAGAGGTTGTCCTTGCACGGTAACAAATGAAATTAGAACAGGCTAGGCTCATTTCTGGGTGGATAATGAGGAACGGTTCCCCTGGGAATTCCAGCAATGCTGGCTTCTGTGAGGGTCTTCTCATTTGATCCCTTCTGCTGCAGGGCTGGGCACGCTGGGGCACTTATAAAACCGTACAGGAAGCCAGCGCTGTCATTCAGGGGAGTAGACTGTTTCCATCCTATACTAAAGATAAAGTAAACATTTCATCCTAATAATGAACATTGGTTTCTTACCTTCATTGAAAAAAGGACCAAGTATTTTATTTTATAAGTGAACAGGAGAATTGGGTGATATTCAATGGCATTCCAAAAATGCGTTCCTTATAAGTTACCCTCCCATGGATAAGGTAGTCTGACAGGTGGTGCTCGCCTGTGATTTTACGGTACTCTTTCTCTTTGGGGAGAATAGAGACTCAAATTCCTTCCTGGATCTAAACAAGCAGGATTCTTGTCCAGCATCTATGTGACATGCTTGCCACTCTCCATGGGGGCAGGAGAGGGGCTGCTCAGAGTCCATGGCACTTTTCCTCAGTGTACTATATACCTTAACTATTTCAAAACTTAAATAGTGAGAATATTTGAATGCAGAGAAAACAGAGGTAGGGAAAGAATTACGAATCCACAAGAGAATCCACAAAATGCATCGAGAGGTTCCGGGTGCTGGATGGGCAAGGGCCACAAGCTGGTTCTGTGCCCAGAGAGAAACACGATCAGTATCCTTAAGATAAGAACATGCCAGTGACAGAAGAGATGCTCAGTGCTTCTTTGTACAAAGGCAAGTGGGCAACTTTTCCAGTAGGTGTTTGAAACACAGTGAGCAACATTCTCAACAGAACCTCAATAGGAGTTTCATAGAAGGGTTTCCTGTAATGTCCCTCAAATAAAAATGAAGAGTGTAGCTCCACAGCTCAATTCAACAAAAATTCCCATCTTAAATTTTTTACAGGACAAAGTGAACTGGAGATAGATACATTTTAAAACAAAAATAAATAAAAATCATCAAAATGTGGGAAGGACTCACTGAGACAGGCTAGATGTGCAGATCTCTACTGGCCTGGGTCAGGGCAAGGATAGATGTCACAGCATGCAGGAATGTCTATATTATCATGCTCCTCCTGAAATTCACTGTGCTACGTGGCCCATCTTTTCTAGAGCCCACTGGATAGAATTCCTCAAGCCAATGTTCAGAATGCAGGCCTGGGTGCCCTGGCAGAGGCCTTTTATGGGAGGTGACCCGGGAGTGGCTATGGCAGTGCCAAGGCTCTCCGTATGATCCCAGTTCTGTTCGATCCCAGTTCCGTTCCAGCATGTGGTTGAATGGAGGAGCCTGCACATCGCTGTATGCGCAGGACAGTATGGCAAGAATTGAAGCATGTAAAGAAAGTTCAGCTCTTCTTGGTTTCTCAGAGTGCATGAAGGATGGACATCCTTTTATGATTAGGCCTCAGATACATCTCTTTGGCTTCATTTTGACACTGTTCTCCTCAAAAATCACCTCCGAATGGTACCTGGGATCTCTGCTTAATTCTCTCTTTGGCTTTTGCTTTGGTTCTGATATATTCTTTCCAGCTTTCTCTCTTTATTCCCTTTCCTTTTCCCCTCCATCCTTCCTCCCAGCTTCTTTTACTTTCTTCTCTCCTTCTTGTCTCCCTGCCTCCCCACCTCACCCCTTCATTCATATCTAAATTCACAGACTCTCTGAGCTTCAAAGTAAAACTGTCTTTCCCAGTTGCTGCTCAGCCTACTTGGTGACCCAGCGTTCCCGTTGCTCATAGAGTTTCCATTACTTAATTAAATTTCCAGGCCTGTAGTTTTGCACAACCGTTTCTTAATAAACACACGAACACAAACATGATCTTTATATAATTTACTTTAATCCAATTACTCTGACATCATCCAGCCTGAAGACATCCCCAAATTAATAATGGTTTTGGGGGATGGATATCCTGTCTTTGACAGATTTTAGGAGAATTGGACAGTCTGGAAGCTATATGTTCTTGTTAGTAATTTTATCTTGGGAAGCTAAGCACATACACAATGTCCTATTGATATTTCTAATACATTTTTTAATCCATGCAAGCTGTCATGTCATTTGGGAAAATATTTTTATTTGAGGCATTCCCAGAGGTAGAGATCATTTGTGTCTTTTGAGCTAAGAGACATTTTCTTTACCACTGCAGTTTTTCAATAAGTACTTTATTGATACTTCATATTTTATGTCTAATTTTGTCAAGAGACCTACTCTTAGGAGCACTTTTGACCAAATTTCTGGTGTTCCAGTGATAACGAGGAGGCTGATGCCTTTTCTCATACAGAATTAGCATTTGGCACCTATTTGTAAGTCAGTAAAACTGAAACGCCGCTTTCCATGGTAAGCAATATTTTTCACTTCTTTGGCATTTGTAGCTACTCTTTAAAAAATTTCTGTCCTTGGGGAGTCATTATTTTGGATCTTAAAAATCAAGCTGTTAGCATTTGTCCTTTCAGAGACTGTATCATGAGGCTGAACTGTAATTCTTGAAAATGATTAGTGTTTTAACACTTTACAACTCTTTGGATAGTTTATCTCCTGCTCTGCTCCCAGCTAGTTCTGGAAATTCAGGTATTTAGTACCTGACTCTGCATCAAAACGTTTTGAAGTATTTTAGCAACAAAACAAACCATGCAATAAGGAAGAGGTTCTAAGTGGTTATGGTTGTCAAGGAAACCATTTCCTTACATAATGTTTAACAACAGCCTGTTTTTTTTAAAGCCATAAAAGCAAAGCTAGTCTGTGTGAAGAAGAAAGCATACAGTGACATGAACCAACAGTCAACTGCATGTTATGAGAATCGATTAGATGCAAAATGCTAGGTATTAATTGATTTGATAATATAGAAATGACAGTCAATGAGACGATATGTTGAAAAGTGTGGCAGGATAGGAATGGGAGGAAAATTTCCTTGTTGAAGTCTGAGCTCCTACTATATTCTCAAAATACACTGTGTGCATTTTTAGGGAAATTGTTTCATTCAACAGACAGCCTCATCTTTACCATACACGAACTACTCAAGGGATGGAATTTCAAACAGCTTTGATAACCTAATCAGTTGGGAGTTTGAATATATTGCCCAATGATAGGCTAGACCGCAAGGGGCCACATGCGCTGAAGGAAACAGATGCCTAATGTGGGCGGCTGTCCAGTTTATGCTAGGTTTTACTTTAGAAGAGGAGTGTGTTGTCCTGCCTAGTGATACTAAAACTCCTTAGGGAGGGAAAAAGATCCTAAAATGTTAATAATGGAAGAAGTGTACTTTTTTTTTTAGTGTTTTGGCAGGGTCTGCACATGTACAACAAGATCCCAAGGAGGAAAAGATGCGTTGGCTTGGACACTGTAGCTTTTGATTCTGAAGTTTTGGTTCCCATTTATAAAATATGAACATAAACTGTGACAAGATGAGGAGAAAGTCGAATTGTAAGGTGAATGATCTTACAGAGAAAAGGGGTGAAGTGAGTCTCATCCGAAGTAAACCTCTGAAAAAGGAGTATATTGCTTAAGAGAGAGATGATTTGAAATGTTGAAAGTCAGATGAAAGCCCACTTGGAAGGGATAATTTCCAAGTAGATTCTAATGTGCAGAAGAATTTGTTTCTTTCTTGACTGAGCAATTTTTTTTCTTATTAACTATTACACTGTTTATATAATAAAAAAATTGAGTTCGTACCTCTTTATCTTCTTCTTTTTTACCCTCCTTTATCTTCAATGTATACAAATAACTGCAGCATCTGACAGAGTAAAATGTTCACATTTTTTTTCTTTACCATTTCCATGAAGGCAATGTTTGGATGGCTTACAGTGTCCAAGATAGAGCTGCTCATCATTGCCTGTGGTCTCACATTGAAGTATATTTTATTTCTAAAAGACTGTGAAACATTTATATCTTCCCACTGCTCATATACATTATTTCAATAAGTATTTTAATACAGAAGAATAGGAAAAGCAAAACAGAATTAGTATATTTTGAGGGCAAGATAACTGACCATCATGCCACCAGGAATGGAAGTTAATTCTATGAAGCCCATTCTCCTCCCACATGTGTATATAAGAAAATACACGGCACAGGAACTGGAGGAGAATAGGCTTCATAGAATTAACTTCCGTTCCCAGCAGCACTTCAGTCTGCTTGACAAGGGACCTGGTGTGCTTAACATGTAGGTGATTAAATTTTCCTCTTCTATTATTGCCTCATCCCCCATTCCTGCCAACCACAGTGTTCAGATTTCTTATCTTTCATGTTTCTCTTAGAGTTTCCATTTTCCAGTTAGTCAAACTAAAAACATGAGAATGACAAAAATGGTGTAATGTCTGGAAATCATGTTATATGAACCTCAGTTAAAAGAAAAGGAGGGCATGCATTTGAAGGGCTGTCACATGGAAGAGGGGTGTAACCTATTCCATGTGACATCCCTAGAGGTGTTAGGATCAGTGGGCAGGACGGGTATCAGAGTGGACATTCATGTCCTCAGGGTTGCTAAGAATGGCTGCCCTAAGATGCAGAAAACTCACCATTATTGGAGGCATACTTAACTTATTACCTACTCGGTCTTGTAAGGTCCCATTTTGGGGGACCCTTTCGGGTTTTCCTTGCATCAACTACCTCCTTTCTCTCAAATGGCTTTTCTCCGAAGATAGATATGATCATGTCTTTCCCTTTAATCTGAGCCCCCCCACCCCCCTGATTTCCTTATCATCCATTCATCCCGTCTGAGTGAGGAGCAGACACCAGGTCTTGTGGGTCCAGTGTCCTCACTGTCTCTTGAGCCGGCCCTCTTCTTTCCACCCTACTGCCATTCTGGCATGTGAGCTGCTTGAGGGCATGGGTTGCATTTGACTTATTTTTTAAATCCCTACTTAGCATAATAGCTGGCCATTCAGTAAGTGTATTCTGAATGAATACATGGTTATGAGCAATTTATTTTAAGCCACTTTTGCTTTGAGTGGCAGGTGGGTCTGTTCATTTGATAAATATTTTTTGAGCATCTACTGTGTACCTTGGGGATATGTGGATGAATAATATACAATAATATATCCCTGAAAGATCATGGTCTATTTGGGAGGAAAAAATGTAGACAAAAATTGACTTTGCTCAGGCAATGTTATGATAAGACACGTAGAGCTGATCAGCTTAGTTGGATCTCCAGGATACCAGCTTCCTACCACTTTTCTGGGGTCCTCAGCCTGCTCAGGCAAGTGTTCTCAGAGAAGCCAATGGAAAGGTTTGGGTTTTGTAGGACTGGGGATAGATTGTTCTAGAAGTAACAGAAGACCTCTGAATGGGTGAACTAAGCAATTTTAGGAGGCCAGGTCATAGGTCCAGTTTGGACGACCAGTTCCCCTTTTCTAGGGACTGTTCTTCTATAGCCTAGAGATTCTCATGTTTGCATGTGAATGGGCCCATTCATCTTGGGGCCCATCTGTTCCCACATCCAACTCTGTTCCGTTCTCATTTACCACCAAGCTGGTCCCTCCCCAGAATTAAAGTACACATACATGCACAGAATTTTTGATTTTTCAGTCTGCAAAATCAAATTCAACTTCAGACTTTCTGCTTGACTTCACAAACATAGTTAGCTATTTTATGATCGCCCTAGTTATTTATTTTCCTCTTTCCAATCTTATGAATGCAAGCAAATGCGTGCAATGTTAGACATGAGAGGCCCCTCTAATGTTATATATTCTGTTAACCAGTTCATTGGAAATGCTTATAAATGCCTATTCCTTCCTCCCACCAAATGTTCATTTAAAGAGTTCGCTGCAGCTTCAACAAGAGTGGTTTTATAGACCACCCTGGATTTAAGAAGGAAAAAAAAATACATTCTTGGCTGAGTGTGGCTTAGAAGACTTTCCCTCATTACTGTTATGCCTTTCTCCCTTTACTTACTTCTGGTCTCAGCTAATAAATATCCCTACACTACAGTCCTTCTGCAACACAATGTGTGTTATTTTATGTTCCATGCTCCTCCCACACAAGCAGGATGGATATTACTATTTTAATAGATACATGGATTGTGTATATGTGTATATATATGTATATATATATATATATATATGTGTGTGTGTGTGTGTGTGTGTGTGTGTGTGTGTGTGTGTGTGTGCATGTATCCACAAAAAACAGAATCAAGGGAGATCAGAAGAATATGGAATGAGTAAACACAAGACATAAAATTTGGTCTGCATTTGTGATCTCAGTTTTCACTTTCTTTTCTTCTCTGTCTCAAACAACCTTCCATTTAATCTCTCATTGTCCTGACATTCAGAATGCCAGACATATGAAATAGTTTCATCTTGTGAACCCTGATCCCCGGCTCTGCAGGCTGAGTGACTGAATCCATGCTGGCAAAGTGTGACACACCTGAGCCATGTGATGCCATCACACCACAGTCACGTGAGAAACAGGTAAAGTCTAAACTGTGTCAGGAGAACCATACAAGATACCCTTAGGTTACTTTCCAAAAGCATTTGACTTGGAAAAAAAAAAAAAGTCTGCATTCTGATTTTATTATCTAGCCAGTTACTCATTCACCAGAAATGTGTCATATGCCAGTGATGCAAAGCTTATTACTTTACCAAGTTTTCCATTGCTGCCTGGTAATGATTAGGGGTCGGACAGTATGAGAAAACCAAAAATAACATGTGTTCCATTCTTTCCAACTCATTTCCAAGTTCCAATTAGTCCAACAGGCATTTGTTTTGGTTACGACTTTTCAACTTTTGAAGCCTTCTGTCCAAGGGCCTATACTGTTTGGTGTTTCTTGTCTTTTTCTTTTCAATCAGAATTAAATAAGTAAATTCTGCCATTATTTATTGTTCATCCTCTGCATATCAAACCCAGCCTCTCCAGCAGTTCCTGGATTCACAGGAGCAGAAGTGCCCTTGAGAAAAATATCACCTTCAAACTTTGTGTACATGGAAGGCTTAAATCCAAAGCTTACTTAGATCTCTTGGGTCCAAGATCATAGATATTTCCTCAGTAGTTCATCCCAGAGTTGGATAACGAAGAATTGCATGTTTCAGGCAATGTAATAGGGCCAACTCCAGAGTAAAAAAAAAGAAAAGAAAAGATTTGGGTATGGATAATCTCAAACTTAAAATATGTCAACTACATAATGAAAATTAGGCAGAACATTTAAGTCAGGCACGAACTAATCATCTTTCTAAACTTATCCAACCCTCTCTGCCAACTTCTGATTATGTGGGAGTTGCAGATCTGTTTTTCAGATTCTCTGGGGGTTTCCTAAGGTCATGTTCTAGGGTTTTTGTGCTTAAACAGAAAGCCAAAGGCCAGACTGCTGCTTCTAAAGAGGGTAGGGAAGAAATACTCGCGAAGCTCCTGAGTTGTGAGAAACTGGTGTAGGCCAGCTCTACCTTGGGTCAGATTAAGTAGCAGCTAAAGTGCCTGATTTTGGAAATCTTCCTGAAAGCACCACTGTGTCTTGTTCTGAAAATCTGCTCTAGCGCATTCTACGTGAAGACTGCTGTCTCTGAAAGACTCTAAGAATGGTTGAAGCGGGCCAGGACTGGTCATTGTTAGGTAACATATATTGAGCACCTGGCTCAGGGCTTATATGCATTTGCCCAAAGATGGATATTTCTTGTGGGAGAAAAGAGGTCCTGATTTAGGGTAGCTGCTTAGCTAAATGAATTAATGCAAATGGACAATGGCTGTGGCCAGAGAAAGTTCGGCTTGAGGCAGACATTCATCGTAATAACGAAGTGGAGAAAACTGGGATGTCCATCTGATTACAGATCCTGAGAACCCCATGACAAATACTGAAACTTTGGAGAGTCAGGCAGGAATATTCATTCCCCACCCCCCATCCCCCGAAAAAATATTTACAGGAAATTTAGACAGCCACAGTTGCGAATTATTTCCAACAAAAGGAGGTTTCCTAGAATGGACTTGAATTTAGTGTGTTTTGGATATGTGGAGAGAGAATAGATGCTTATGAAATGTCTGATTGATCGAATGAATGAATATGTCAGGGAGTAGGTAGAAGCTGAACCCTTAATTAAGTGATCACCTTGCTGTCCCCATTACATCCAAGCTCAAACCTCTTTGCCAGCAACACCAGTTCCTCAGCGGTAATCGGGAGGATAAGGGGAAGACAAGAAGAGCAATGGAGGGAAAAGCAAAAGATGGTGGTGGAGACAGCTTCTCGGGATGTAATCGGTGATATCCGGCCTCCCCCGTTCCCAGGAGAGACATATTGACATCCGATTTCCTCCCACCAGCTTGCAGCATGTGCGTGATTGAAAGTAATTTATAGCTTCTTCCCAGGCTCAGCCTCAAAGCAGGAAAGCTGACATTAAAATGGTGCATGCGACAGAAATGTGGCCTTGCAGGACCCTCAGAGGAACTTCAAATGAGATCAGCTGTCCTTCATTCATCAAAAGTTGACTGCAGCTCACTCCTCTGTTGAAACGGCTCTAGCCTTCCATCATTACGGCAGAACGGTGGGTTCATGAGTAAGGTTTAGCACACTTGGTACACACTTGTTACTGCACTCAGTCTGTAAAATGAAACATCTCGAAGGCTGAATCAACCTCATCACCTGCAGAACCTCCTTTAGGATGTTTTTGTGCATTCTCCTTTATTCTTGGATGGCTCCCCTCCTTCTTCCAATGCACACATGTGTGGTTGGTGCTCAATGCGTGTGTACTTTATTCATCTGGAATCTCCATCTGTAAGTCAGGACTGGGGACAGTCTTCAAGGCAGAAGCACCGGCAGAGGGTAAATGTGAGATCTGTGCCATTTAGCAGAGCGCTGGTGATCACTCTGCAGCACCAGTCAGTGGAGACATGATATTATTATCCCCACTTTATGGTTGAGGAGACAGAGGTTCCAGGTCATTGAGAAACTTGCCTAAATTTACATAGGCAGTAATATAAGGGGGTCATCAGGAATAGAGGGTGGGGTGAGAGAATTGGAGGGGAAGATGCAAAGAAAAGAGGGGACCTGAGAGTCTTAGTCATAAGGTGAGAGGAACAGAAAATGTGGAAGGGAACAGGGAGAGGGCTTAAATGAGTGTGCGTGCTGGTTTTTTCTATACCCTGTTCACCTGGAGTTTGAAATGTTGAAATTTTGACCAGTTATCTATAGTCTGTCTCATGGCTGGTTTAGAGATTAGAGTTTCCTCTCTAAAAGCATAGCTCCAGAAGCCCAATCAGGGAAGTTCTTTGGGCAGAGCTAGCTAAAGTCTAGTGCCTGGTGAAGCACACCGGGAATTAGATCTGACCAGTGGACCAGACGTTCCCTACTCAACAGCATCAGGTAAAGGTGGCCTAGTCTGGATAGAGCTCCTTTTTTACCGCAGGCCTCCCCTCCTATATGCTCAGCAGGCAAGGGTCATGCGTGATCCAGGAAGCGTTGGTCTGTCCTCAGGCTATCTTGGCTCTAATGCCTCTTGCTTCTCACTGGCAGCAAGCTGTACCCTGAGTCCTATCACATCACACAACAGAGTCAGGAAAATATTCTGCCTGACAAATGTTCCTGAAATACTCAGCATGCTCGGCTACAGATAAAATCAATGGGCAGGAAAGGAGTTGAAATATTAATGATGTTTTTCTTCTTGCTGTTTTCTTGTCATCTTTGAACGTGAAAAGTAACTTTAAAATAGCTGCATGTCTTCTACACCTGGACCGAGAGTTGCTACCTATTAAATCATCTTCAGCCATTGAGCAGCATTGGGTGCTGCCCCTGGGAAATTCTGAAAATGAACAAGTCTAATAATTTCAGAAGCCTGATAGTTATGCAAACATTAGAGACAGCAGTTTGTTTGCGGTTCTTCTACATAGAACTCCCTGGAAAGTAAATATGAAATCCATGTTTTCAATTAGGGACCTTGTTTTCATTAACCTGGTCTTTGAAGAGTTCATCAGGGAGATGAAGGCACACATAATAAAAGTTTGGGAATTGACATAGCTGGTACTGCTCAAGGAATTTGTGTCTTCTGGGAGCATAATTGTGACAAGAGACTAAGATGTGTTCTTCAGATCCAGGTACTTGAATTTAGCTGCATTAATGATTATATTTGCTCTTTGGTCTTAGGGAAAAAAGACTCAGAAATAGCTCTTCTAAGAATAGGAGGTTGTACTGTGCTTCCCTTTTCTTTTTTAAAAATGATGCTTGCATTATTGATCACAATGCTATCTGCCTGTCTCCTCAAAGCTGCCATCAATCCTGGAAACTACATGCCAGGCCAGTCAAGGAGCAAATTGGGTCAGAATTATAACTGGGGGTTATGCAAAGTACGGTAAAAGCTGTGTAACTCAAGACAGCCTAAGTAATCTTTTATAAATAATGGTATGCAAATATATCTGGTACTGAATTACTATAGCTACTCTATGGGAGCATTTGAAATATATTTAATTTTATGTTCCTGGTCCCCCAGATCTTTATCCTACTTAATTATGAGTATCATTTGAAACCTTACTAGAATGTCCTTATGCGTTCTCTTCAGGGATCAGTTCTCCAAATAATCAAATAAATTCTCTTAACTAAAAGAAGCTAGCTACCATGGAACACTGCAGTCAAAACAAAAGAACCCCCCTCTGTCCCCCAACACTTACCACCGGTAGGCCTCTGCTTCTGGCTATGGTTTCCTATCTATGAATGGCATAATCCAGCTTCTTTTAGTTAAGAGAGTTTATATGATTGTTTTAAGGAAGTTATTCCAAGTGCTATGATCTATCCATCTATTTGCCCATCCATCCAGTAAATATTTACTGAGCATTTAGTATATACAAACCACTGGGCAGGTAATGGTGAGAAAGGACAGATAGGGTGCCTGACCCACTTAACAATAGATCAGCAAAGCGCCACAGGAACACACAGTAACACATACCCTGTGGAGGCGAGGTGGGAAGAAGGGGCTTGAGAAGCTCTCCCAGAGGAAGTGATGTCTGAGCTGGACCTTGGAGGCCGAGTGGGAGGAAGTCAGCCAGAGAACAGGTGGTAAGTGTTCAGGGCAGGAGAAATAGCCTAGAGGGAGAGAGAGTGGTGGGCTGCTGGGAAGCTGGAATGTTGGAGTTCAGGTGGAGGAATAACAGGAGATGGACTTGCAGAGGTACAGGTCTCCCTAGCTCTCCTTGAAAGAAATATTAATGAGACTGGACTTCATCCTGTTGTAGGGCTTGGAGTAGGTAAACAACACTATTATCTTGGCTGCCATGTATAGACAAGACTGGAGGAAGGGGGACCCCTTGGTTGTAGCAGTCTTGACAAAGGACAGAGGTAGCTGGCAGTGCTGTAGTGGTAGGGGAGAATGGAGATGTGGAGGAAGTAAAATAACGCAGAATTTAGCGGCACCCTCTATGTGGGAGATAAAGGGACATGATAAATCCTTATAGATGATGAACATGGATTCTCCTGGGAAAAAATCTGAGGAGAATGAAATGGGGTGATTTTCTAGAACTGGCAACCAAGTGCCACTCTGATTCTGTATTTGATCTAGAAACCGCAGGATAGAAATCATACGGGCTGCTTTTTCCCTACCCGTTTGGTATAATGAAAGAACTCACAGAGAAACTGGGTTTGAGTCTCAGCTATGCAACTTAGTAAATTTGCAAGATCATAGAAAATACTTAATGTCTAATCAGAGCCCACTTCAGGACCCAAGGAGACAACAGGGAATGAGAATGAAAAATCTCTCCTTTTATCGTGCTCTAGTTGGGAAGACAGAAAAAAGCCAATAGACAATTACAAACCATGGTAGGTGCTATGAAGGAAATAAAAAAGGGTGACTAGATAGAGCTAAAGAATGAGATTGGCCAACTACTAAAGAGCAGGGGGAAGAACATTACAGCCAGAAGGGACAGTAAATACAGCTTCTGCCAACGTGAAAGGGCTTGTAGGGTCAAGTAACAGGTGCATCACGGGGCAGGGCTCGAAGGCTATGAGGAAATTAACTTTTATTCTAAGAGTAAGAGAAGCCTTAAGCATATTTTGAGTAAGGGAAGCCACACACCCAGATTTACATTTTTACCATATCATTCAGGCTGCTGAATGGAGAATGAATTGGAGAGGGAGATAGTGAAGACCTATCAGCTAGGAGACTATTGTCCAGAAAAGAGGAAAGTGGCTCAAAAATAATAATTAATGCATCTGTAGCACTTACATCCTTATAAGCAATTTTTTTCATGAATTATTTATTTGGGGTAGGTTTTGAACAAAAAAAAACACTGAAAATGTTACTCCGTTTATTGTTTTCCATCATTTTACTATAAAAAAATAGACAACTTGAAATAATTATTGAGTTTTCTACCATATACATACCCCAAGAATCGAGAATTAACCTTTTCCTGCTCGTGTTTTGTCATGTAGCTACCCCTTCTAATCGTTCTTCTATCAGGCCATTTTAATTTTTTTTGATGTATTTTAAAGTAAGCGCAGGATTCAATACACTTCACTCTTATCCATGTTGCATGAATATAATTAACTAGGAACATTTATTTTTATGTCTTTCTTTCATCATAAATGTACGTGTTTAAAATGCACCATATGATTCAATAAGTTGCAAAAGCACATACACTCATGTATGTCCTGGTCTCTCTTTCTTCTCTCCTTTTGGGATTCCAATAATACCTTATGAATCTTTTTGATATTATATTTGATAACATTTACTGATGTAATGAAAACCAGAGGAATGTCTAGATTTTATTGCTGAGAAGGGTAGCATTTCAGATTTGTTGTGTTTAAATCCTATTAGACATTCATGTGAAGTTGTCTAGTAGACAATTGGGAATATGAGTCTGGAGTTTAGGAAGGGGTTGATTAGGGCTGGGGATACAACTTTCATAGTCATCAGCACATTAAGTATCCTGTAAAACCATGGGACTGGATAAGGTAACTGAGGCAAAGGTATAGATAGGGCAGATGGTCCAGGAGAAACTCCTGAGTCACTTAAACATTAAGAAGTTGGGCATAATTTGGCAAAAGAACAGCCAGTAATTCTGAAGGAAACCCAGTAGTCATGGAACCTAAAGAAGAGAAGGATTTCAGGAGGGGGAGGTGGTACCATGCATGAACTGCTGCTGGAAGATTCAGAGTGGAGGACAGAAAAGCAACTATTGGATTTAGCAAAGTGAAGATCAATAGAGTAGTAATGTTGGAACACATATTGGAATAGATTGAAGAATCAATATTTGAAAGAGGAAGTGGAGACAGCAAGTTCTGATTCATTAGTTATTAAGTTTGTTGAGAGTAGAGAGCAGAGGAATGAGGCAGAATGCTTTATGTAAGTGGAAATAATATAGTAGAAAGGGAGAGGTTTATCAACATTAACCATTAACCAAATAGCTGACTTAGCCAGTTCATTGGATTGTTTTGAAAAATCAAATGATTTCTGCAGAATTGCTCTGTAGAGTATAAATTACTTCGTGAATATTTTTAGGAATGTATTTTTTCCAGGCTCTATAATTTCTGTATCTTTCTATCTAATACGTAAGTACCTGCTAATCAAGGTCTATATTAGTTTTAAGTTCTTTTGTGTTGTATCACATAAAATATAAGTTGATGCCTAAACAATGATTTTTCTAAATAATTTCTTTTGGTGCTTTGACTAGTTGTTTTAGTCCTCTGGATTTCAATTTTCCCATTTTGAAAATAGATGGTAAATGATGAAGAACTATACTTATTACTATAAAGAGAGGTTCAAACATGGCTGAGTGGAAAAGAGGATTTTAAGAACAGCATATAGTGTATAATTCCATTTTTGTAAAATATGAAAACATCAATGTATTTCTTTCATGAAGTTCATTTATTTCATGTATCAATGTCTAGAAGTATTTTTCAAGATGAAACTGTTATCAAAATTGAACATTATGAAATAATAAAACTGAAGAGAATAAAGAAAAGAAAACCATGTAAAAATAGATAATATTTTCCTTCCCAAGATAAGAGAATTTTATTGCTTTCAAAGGGATAAGTATCAAAATCAAGGTGGCTTACAGAGTGAAAAGTAGCTCAGTTTGAGAGTAAGCCCTTAAAGGGCCATGTTAATTTTGACCTTTCTACTGTTCCAAAGGGAAGCAAAAAAAAAAAAAAAAAAATCAAACTGAGTCCAAGTGTCTTTCGATCCTTCTTTACACTTTTCCATTTTCTATAAACCCTTCCTTCAACAATACCTGCCTCGATCTGTGTTTTTTTTTTAATAGGGCCAGCTCCACTTCTTGACCTATTTCTGTGACTTCTTTGGGTTCTGGCTTTGAAGATTTTGTTAGTCAAATCCTGCATCCTTCCTTTTATTCTGGGCTTTATCCAGAGGATACAGAGTTCCAGCTCAGGGTCAGCTTTGGAACACAGATTTCCTGCCTGGCTCTGCAGGACAAATGCTACTCTGCCAGTTTTTCATGGCTTTGTTCCACTGTATCTGCAGTGGCCCGTGGTAAGTATCGTGTCCTGGTGCCCTCTGATGCAGTCTGCCACTTGCCCAACCGCACCTTGGCTGATATCCCTGTGTTCCAGTGTTCTCTGTGATTGTCCTTCTTGGATTAGTACTTTATAAGCATTTGGTAACTGTGCTAATTTGGGGCTGCTGGGGAAAGAGTGTGTGTGTGTGTGTATATATATCTTATAATTTTTCAATAGTTTTCTTTGTTTTAAGGGTCATCTGACAGTGAAAGAATTGAAGGACATTTTCATGGGCTGTTTACTCTGACTGAGTAGCCTTTCCTTCCCCTTTTTTCTAATCTGGTGCAGTCCTGCCTTTAGGGCCCAGCTGCAATCCCAGCTGCAATCCCGGCCACTCTGAAGGCTTCCCCATCGCTGCTGCCTGAGGGACCCGCCCATTCTCTGTGCTCTGCTAACCCAGAAAGTCAGCACTCATTTTTCCCAACTTAACCTGAGCTGCCTCTCTGTCAAGTAGAAGCTTTAACTTCCCAATTAGACAATCAGCTTTGTTCTTTCACACACTTATTCCAGGTACAGGCTCTGGAGCACGAGTGTCTGGAATCCTGGCTCCGTCGCGGGTTAGCTGTAGGATCTTGTCTAAGTCATTTACCATCCTCGGTGCCTTTGGCTCTGTCTCTGCTCGGTGTGATTATAGTGTCTGTGTTTTAAGGTTGTTGGGAGGGTTAAATGAAATAGTACATGTAACATGTTTAATACAGTGCCTGGCACATAGTATCCAATAATTGCTCTTTTGTATGCTTATTGTTATTTAACTCCTCTGTGTACTTAAAAGACTGGAGAAAACAGCTAAAAACAGGCAATACTCTATAGAAATAGTTTCTGATCTACCCATTCTAGCCCTTAAGAAGTAATTGCTCAATTATTTATTTAAATTCTACTCATTTAAGAAGTACAGGGTGCTATGAGCATGTCTAATTTCCCCAAGAAGGTTTAGCAAGGTTCCCCTGAGGAAGTGATAAATGAATTTAGATCTGAAAAAGGAGTAGGCATAAACCAGATTAATATCAGGAACAGCATTCCAGGGAAACGGAACAGCATGTGTGGGGACTCTGAGCTGCATGAAAGCATGGACTACCTGAGAAACTGAAAGAAGGCCAGTGATCAAATGAGGAGAGAGTTCCCAGAGAGCCAAGCTTGGGCTTTGTGTCTCATCATTTTCCTAATATCTTGTGCCCACATATTAAGGAGCTCAGTTAATACTTGTTAGTGGTTTAGTCTACATGGGTAGGGCTGGTTTGTTGCATTCTTTCAGGCACCAGAAGAAAGTGGTTTTCTGGGTAAGTGGTATATCAGTAAGTGTCCAGTCAAGAAAACGGAAACCACGTTGGGCATTTCAATAGTGAAAATTTAATACGTGGAGTTGTTTACACAGGCATTGGAGAAACTGAAGAGGGGCCCCTGAATTAACAAAGAGCGAGTGATTGTAGGAAGTCACCACCTCTTCAGACCAGAATCCTTAGTTTTGTCTTCATTGTCTCTCTCTCCCACATCCAGTCTCTCACAAAGTCCTGTCTTTTAGCCCAAAGGAGCTGGAACCCAGAACCAGGTGTGTGTGATAGGCAGGTAAGAGGGCGACTGTTTGGTGCCGTGCACTCTTCCATGCTGGCACAGTAGGAGCTCAGAGGAGCTAGGATGACTTCCCACTTGACTCGTACCTGTACCTATCAGAGTGAACCATTCAGAGCAGTTCTAAGAATACTGAAATAAAGCAGGAGACGGAGGCCAGTTGCCCATCCCCGGGTGGAGGGTCATTGCATTGCTAAGGTGCAGGTGATAGGACGGGAAAAAAGCAAGAAGGAGCCTGCATTCGTGTCTCCCTCTAGCGGCCGCTCAAGAAAGTGGAAATGGACAGGGAGTCAGCAGGCAAAGCAGAAATGTGATTTGCAGAGTCCTGCCCCGGTGTCACATAGCATAGTACAGAAGCGTGGGTGGAAGTTTTTTTTTTATGATGGGTTTATGGAAAAGATACATGGAGTAGGAAAATAACAACAAAGGAGAAGATAGGCATGGACAATCAGATATCAAGGGTAACAATCTTGCTTTTGGGTAAAACACCTCATTCTCTAATTTCTGATCTTCAATATATAATAAATTACCTTGAAAGACTTTGCATAAAAATATTCCTTAACTCCTTCTCTGGAAGTGATAAGATCAATTGTTCTGCTAAAGCAGAACTGTAGTGAAAACCTCTTTGTAAGTTTATGCCACTCCAGTCTGAGTTGGAAATATCTATATGTATGTATACATATACATACATAGACACATATATATTTAATATTAATATATTCTATTTTGTTTGTTTTTTTTAGTAGATAATATTTTTTACATGTTTATTTTAAATTATTGGAAAAGAAAAAACTTTGTAAGCTCTCACTCTTTGGCTTAAAGCTGTTAACTAGCATATATATTCATTAAAAGAGACTGCAGGTGGTTACATAGGTCACTTTTTAGCTCCAAAAGTGTCCTGCCATCTACCAAATTTCTTGCCTGTGCACTTTAGGGAAAACCACTTCATTACCTTTTCCTTTAAGGTTGTTTGCAGACCTCCTGGAATTTGGAGAATTATGTGTGCCTCTTCTCCCAGCTCCTGGCCTGGGTTTTAATTGCCTTGTGAAGCTGAGCAGAAATGGACTCATCTGTCTCATCCATTTCCTAGAAATAATCCCTTGTTATTGTCTAATACTTGAAACCTTATTGTTTTACTTCACCCGTTTTCCCTGTTCTAATTTTCAGCATTATGCAGCAATAATAACCTCGGTGAAAGATAATTCCTGTGGATCGTCATTCCACGGCTGGTCCTAGCTGGCCGTTAACCCCTCAGTAATGCCACATACTCTGATTCTGTTGCATAAGTCAACACAGACCGGAATTACTGACAGTCATAAAGGTCTGATAGTTCAGCATTCAAATGTAAAGCAAAATGCAGTTTTTGTCAGAAATACAAAATACAATAAACAAATAAATATACTTATTTTTTTCTAAATCTAGGATTGTTACAGAGTCCTAAAAAATGACCCAGATGTCAATTTAAAAAACCTGTTCATTTTTACGTATTTGTTTGCCTGCTGGTAACAGTATGTATGTGAGAAACAGTAGGAAAAAAACAACACAGTGAAAACATAACATAAATCTCTCATGGGTTTAGAATCCTTTCCACCTTTCTGCATGACATTTTCTGCCTATTCAAGGGATCTCTTGTGGGTTTGAAAGACCAGCCATCAAGTTATCTCATTAATTATGGATGCTTTGCTTTCCATTGGAATTTGTTACCACAGAGTGCTGGGTAGTACCTTGATTGTGTTGTAGAATTGCATACTTTAATATTAATGTGTAAAAATGTAACTCTTATTAACATAGCAAAGCATAAACATTGGCCAGAGTTATGAAACATGATTATTATTTTTAAAGTACCAAATGAAAACAAGATTGAAACATGTTGCTAAAATCCTACCTACAGTTCTGTACTTTTGTGTATGATCCTTAGCTGTTGTCAATCAAACCTCAGCTCTAGTCTATTTTTAATCTGGAAAGGAAAACTTCTCATCCTTAACTTGGCCAAAGACCTTTTGGGGGCTCTTCCCTATTCTGAGATTTCTAATAAGCTTCATGCAGTAGAAAATTTTATTCTTTTATTCCTGCTGCAAGATTTAACTTCCTTATTGATGCAATGTTCTGATTGTCTTTAGCTTCCTCACTTAGCACTGCTTAGGTTCTCTTGCTATCTGTGTTCTCTTGTATATTCTCCTAAATGGGATAGGAAATTGTCTTTCTGATTCACAGGACTGCGGTTGATGGAGAGAAATTACAGGTATGATGTGTCTTTCTGGGGGCAACAGAACACCTACCTTGACAATCCCATTTTTCCCCTTAACTACATGAAGACTTATTAGATTTGCTCCATCTTAGAGAAAACTACTCTGAGCTTCTTTTCTTCTTTCTTGGAAAATTGCTCACTCGAGCCTATAAAGTGAAATGTCCATCAAATCAATTCCATAGCAACCCTTATACCCAAGATCTAATATGTTTTCTTTCTGGCCTTAAGGAGACCATATACTCTAAGTCTAACAATCTAACTTAAAAACCACATTAAAATCTTCCAGAGAGCAAACAAAAGATACAAAATAGTTTTACGATAAGCTCAAAGATTGGGGAAAATAATAATGTGTAATGGGACTTCTAGTGACTGGACTGAGGCAGCCCCACACAATGGTGCTTGGTAGGCAGAGCCTATCTTTGGAGAAGAGGTAGGAAAATGTGCATAGGAGACAAGGAGATTTCTGAAACTGAAGAATCTAGAACCTGGCCCCATCCCTTTGGAGTTTCAATATTATAAAACATCTTTGGTGGACAGAGTTGAGGCTAACTGAAGTCTTCGGGCAGGAAGGACTCCAAACTGTCCTAAGAAATATGCAAAACTGATATCCCAGTATTGACACCAAGGTTTGCATGTGACGTAGCACATGTCCACAAAATGTGGGATAGGGTAGAAGCTACTCTTGGCCAAGCCGTCAACAAGCTTGGGGGCATGTTTTCAATGCACTGACTGAATATTTGATCAGGACCTAAAAGACCTGCAGTGAGGATCATCGAAGAAGTCAATTACAACTGAATGAGCAGCCATTGAGCACCCAGTGCACAGCAGCCATGTGACGTGGCCGCCGCTGAGCAGTCACAGTAGCCGTTTCGTTAGACTTCCTGGTTCTCTCCGCTTGTTTTTGGAAGTAGAACTGACCACCTTGGACTGAGTAAGTTTTAAGAAAGCAGTGGCTCTTACTAGGAAAATGAGACTACCTGATAATGAAATAATCAGTTGGTATTATAAAAGAGATACAATCTCATTGTCTTCCAAGCTTGTTAAAGGTGGTACCTAAAGAAGTTAGTATATGTTTGTAAATTTTAGAGTAATCAAAATGTATTTTGAACTTCCAAAGACTTTGCCCTGAGGTATTATTAAAAATATTTTTGTAAAAACAAAAATGAAAGCAAGCGATTTTATATTAATAAATGATATACTTTCTTCTATGATATACTTATATATATATATATATATATATATATATATATATATATATATATGTAAAGCTTTGTCTCATTCCTGAAATTTTCTTTAATGAGGGCTGTAACTTAATCTCAACTGTTCCACTTCCCATGGAGAAGAGCAAAGTGCCTTATGCAAAATAGGTGCTAAATTGCCTAAACCAATTTCTTTGTCAATTTTATTTGTCTTAATATTTCATATGTTGTGTTAAAGTGTGTCCCAGTGGGTTTATTCTCAATATTTAATTTTTAAAAATTTTACATCCTAGTCTCTTAAAAAGGCTCTATCTTGTTTGTAATGTTTCCAATTTTATGTGTCAACTTGGCTGGGCTGCAGTACCCAGATATGTGGTTAAATGTTATTCTAAATCTTTATGTGAAGATGTTTTTAGATGAGATTAACACCTAAATGGATGGACTTTGAGTTAAGAAGATTGCCTTCCATAATGTGGGTGGGCTTCATCCAATCAGCTGAAGGCCTGGATAGAATAAAAGACTAACCTCCCATGACAAAGAGGAAATTCTGCCAGCAGATGACCCTTGACTTGAATTGCTGCATCAGCTCTTCCAGGGTCTCCAGCCTGCTGGCCCACCCTTGCCACTCTCCGTGATCATGTGAGCCAATTCCTTAAAGTAAAGGATTCCTTAAAAATTCCTTAAACTCTTTCTCTCTCTCTCTCTCTCTCTCTCTCTCTCTCTCTCTCTCTCTATATATATATATATATATATATATATATATATATATATATATATATAGCAGGAAAGAGAGAAGGCCCTGGACTGCAGTTTGTAATAAATATATTATATATATTTGTTATATATATGTAAATAAATATATTATATATATTTGTATACACACATACACATACACACACACATAGTATTGGTTCTGTTTCTCTGGAGAACCCTAATACAAGGTTAAAGGAACAAACACACAAACACATAATGGTGTAACGGGATCTTCATATACAGTGGTTCAATTGCAGAAATGAATTGTCTTCTCTTTAATTTTGAGGAAATGTAGAGAAAAGGAGAATAAATTCAGTGACAGATGTGAGAACCTTGTAAGGCATCAGAATGTGGTTATTGTCACTAAGTAACCTCCCACATCAATTCTTCTCCTAGTAATAGAATCCCACTTCCCGTCTTCACTTGCACCTATGTGTGGTCATGTGACTAAGCTCTGACCAATGGCATGTAGAATAGACTGAGTGTGTCCCTCACAGATTCATAGATTGGAATCATACCCACCTTGAAATAAGGGTTTGGGGAGGTGATTGGGTCATGAGGGCAGAGCCCTCATAAATGAGCTTAGTGCCCTTGAAAGAGACCCCAGAGAACTCCCTTGCTCTGTCACGTGAGGATACAGAGAGAAGATCATGAAGCGGGGTCTCCCCGGCACTGAGTCTGCTGGCGCTTTGGCCCTGGACCTCCAGGTCACCAGAATGGGGGGAAATTAATTTCTTTTGTTGATAGCCAAACCAAGCTATAGAATTCTGTTATAGCAACCTAAATAAACTATGATAGGATGTAAATGAAAATGTGCAACTTCCAGCAAGTGCCCTAAAAAGAGGGGTCATGTGCTCTTTCCTTTCTTATTGTAAAAATGGTTGGAGCCATTATAGACCAAGAGCTGAAATTGGGAATGGCAGCTGTGGGTAAAATTGTAATATTTCCAGAATATCTCACCTGGCATAAGTGCATTTACATATCCTTAGGGGTGGAGAGAAGTTCATCTCTATATCAATGGGTAATTACCTGGGCAACTGAGGGCTTCTCTGTATCTGAGAGGTGAAGGGGAGGCCAGTTTTGCTTCTGCTGGAGCAGCAAAGAGAGAAGGCCCTGGACTGCAGTTTGTAAGCAATAAACAGATTTTAAACTTTATTTCTCCCTTTGACTGATTTTGGTTTTAGAGATATTTTGCCCTGGGATTTCCTCTCCCTGGACTGAGAGCAACCTAGATCTTGGCACTGTTGTGCTCCAAACCAGCTCTGGATTATCTGCCTCTTGATTTTTATGAGGAGGACATTAACTTTTAATTAGTTTAAGCCACTATTATATTGGGTACTCTATTTCTTGCAGCAGAATGTAATCTCAGTTTACATAGTTATTAGGGATTTGGAGGTTGATGTTCATATTTTCCTCTCCAAGTGATGTACTTAATTCTCAATCTGGGATCCTGTCTTGAAGATCTGGGGTACACTGTTCTAGCAGATGGAACAGAAAGCAGTGCACAGTGGTGGTGAATTTCTAATCCTGTTATTTAAGTTTCTTTCCTTACCCTGTAAGACCAAAGTAACCAATACGAAATTGGTGGTCATTATTTGACTTCCTATTTTTGAATAGAAATGTTTCCTTTTAAATTGTATCTGTCCCCCACCCCATTTCAGATTACAAAGTGTCTCAAGTTACTTGAGATTTTATATTTTCTGTTGACTTTGGAAGGAATAATAATGGTATACTTGGATTCATTTAGAATTGAATTTAAATTCACTCTGCCTAACAATTTGCTTTGGGACCATTCTTTTCTTTTCTTTTTTTTTTAAATCTTTGCCCCAAACATCCATGAGCCTGGTAACCAGCCAATAAAGCCTGGTTGTAGATGCCCCAAAGCTGCTTGAGCAAATTGCTTCAGACTCTACTCGTTTCTGGCGGACGTTGACTCTGGGTGGCTGACCTCAAGTGTGACGGCTGTAACTTCGACTTTGTTACTGCTACTGGCGCTTTGGATTGGGTGTTCATAATTAGTTTTCATGCTGTCTTATTTCACCCTAAATGAAATTTGGCTTGTTTTTACTTTCTACCATTCTGAATTGGCATGACGCAAGTTTTCCCTCAGTGTCCTGGTTATTGGTGGGGCAGGATCAGCCAGCCTGAAAACTGGGGAGAGAGTTGGAAATACGGGGAAGGTTGGCCATTTTGTCACAAGCCTCAGTTTTGTCTTTCAGAGGGCTCATAGCCTTTGTTGTATGGCGGGGACAGTGAAAGACTTTAAGCAGGGGAGTGCGCGGATCAGACCTGCGTCTTGGAGTGTGACTTTGGCGGCCGTCTGAAGAATGGAAGTGAGGAAGTGGTTTTTGAATAGTCATGGTTGTATGGTGATAATAACAGTCTGGATGAGAGATAATAAAAGTCTAAATTTAAGCTGTTAGCAGTGATAATGGTCAGAAGAGAGATTTAAAGAACTGTTTGGGGCACAGAGATTAAAGGATGTAGAGATCAGATGTACTATAAAGGGGAAATAAAAAAAACCTAGAATGACGCTTGTTTGGCTTGAGAAACCACTATGAGATGGTCTGTTCTCTGCATGGACGCAGAGAGGAAGAAGAGGTGATGGAGTAGGAAGACAGTACACTGAGGCCGGCACACGCTCAGCTGGAGGGCCTCTGAGCCATCTAGACGGGTGTGCCCCAAAGGCATGAACACACAGATCAGCAGGTCAAAGAGAGATATGGGTCATAGAAATGGAAACAGAAATCACCAGCAACTGAGGCCAGGGAAAGGAGTAAAACTGCTGAGGGAGAACACAGGCCAAGAAGAGATGAGCTCTCGGTCAAGAATAAAATCACGGAGAATACCAAGTCAGGAGGTAAAAGAAGAGAATCAGGAAAAAAAGTGTGAGAGAGTGGTGAGAAAGGATGGAAACATTATGAGAGAAAGAGGAGAACTATGTTGGAAGCTGCTTTCATTGCAGGAAGAGCATCAGCAGCTGTAGCAGACACAATGCTCTGTGTTCAGTAATCTGTGCACTTCCCCCTCCTGGGTGCCAGGAAGACTGTATTCCAGCCCCCAACTGCATCGAAGTGGGACCATGGGACCAAAAACTGGCTGATGGAAAGGGGGTGGAGGCGGAAGTACTGTGGCCTATGTGCAAGCTAGGCCCCTAAAACACTGTGTGATCAGTGTGCAGCCTCTCTCTGTCCCATCCATGTGACCGGATGGGAAATCATATAAGAGAGCTACCTGATTAGAACTATCTACACTGGACTTCCCTTGATTGAGAAACAGACCTTTGTTGCGTTAAGCTACTGAGATGCGAGGTTATTTATCATTGTAGTGAACATACCTTAATTGATATAACAATTTAGAAAATATTTTAAAATGCGGATCTGTCATTTTAAGTAGTACTTTTGGTATTGCTGGTACACTTTAAAAACACAGCCATCCTAACAATATGCATTTCAAGATACTTTATTTGCTGACTCATGAAGCAAGGGTGTAATGTTCAGGGTGATTGGAATGGGATCAAATCTTAAATTTATGTTTAAAACAAACTAATAATAGATGGAGGAACAAAAGGTTAGTACACGCATATACTGAGTGACCGTGTCCTGATTATGTTGCGGCCTGTCAAGGACACTAGCAATCTTTTTCTCAATCGACCACTTGGGGCCATCAAACCCCTCATGGCAAGGGCTCATGACATTTGCATGGGATTCTCTTGAATGGGAATGCCTAAACAATGGTTTACTACCACAAGGGAGACTTCCTGATGCCAGGATTATGAACCAAATATATAGCATATATACCTGAGTGGAGAAAGTAACAAGGACACAGAAGGACCCTCTTCCAAGCCATTTTTCTAGACAGATAGAAAAGGCCTCAAAGGTAGCCTGAGGAATTAGGAGCTCCTAGGAGTTGGTGGTGGTGGTGGAGGGGAGTGTTGTTCAAGAAAATAGACTCAGCCACGGAAAGGAATATAGGCAAGAAGATCCATAATTTGGGAATTATAATCCAAAATATAAATTGGGTACATACTAATATAAATGATTAAATGAATAAATGAAGGAGAAGAGAGAGATCTCCCACTAAAAGAATTCCAAATAATTTATGTAGATACTGTCCCTTCAAGGACATGGAATAGAACTCTCTACCCCCTTACATGTGGACTATGGAAAGAAGGAAAATAGTGGAGAACCCTGGCAAACACTGCCTCAGCCAAGTGGTCAAAGTCAATGTCATCAGTAGTTTGCCGTCTTGACAGCATGTACCCTTGATATGATGTGGTAAGA
The DNA here is from genome assembly GCF_040802235.1 of Manis javanica. Classification (NCBI taxonomy): domain Eukaryota; kingdom Metazoa; phylum Chordata; class Mammalia; order Pholidota; family Manidae; genus Manis; species Manis javanica. Next base: position 93,121,682 of record NC_133166.1, read on the forward strand.
CTGACTTCACCTCTGTGATTTCCTCCCCAAATCCTTAACCTCAGTGACACCATGAGAGAAACATCAGACAACACTGAAGTGAGAGGCCTTCTATAAAACTGTCAAGGTCACGAAAAACAAGGAATGTTGCAAAAAACATCACAGCCAAGGGGAGCTTAAGGAGATGTGAGGGCTAATACAGTGTATCCTGCATGGGATCCTGGAAGAGGTGAAGCCCATCAGAGAAAAACGAGTGACATTTTAATTGAAGTATAGTTTAGTTGATAATCATGTATTGGTATTGGCTCATTAGCTCTCAACATATCAAAGCCATCTAAGATGTTAACAGGGGAAACTGGGTGTGGGATACATGCAAATACTCTGTACTACTTTTGCAACTGTTCTATAACTCTGAGAGTATTCTGACATTTAAAAGTTTTTTAAAGGAATTTAGAAATAAGTCATTTACTTTTTTCTTGAAGAAGAAATCTAAGCGTACAGTTCACAGCAAAATGGATCACCATCCCCTGTCCATTGTTCTGTAATTCTCCAGTTCTCTAAAACTTACTAGTGCATTCTCTGTCCTCAGATCCACACTGGTCCCTCATCTCTGTCCTTCAGCTTGGCCACCTTCTTGCTTATGCCCCATCCCAAGTTCCATCTTCCTCACTACAAAATGTTCCCCACCAGACAGAGCTTAATGGAAATTTAGTTTGTCCTCTGTTGCTACTGTTTTTCTTGGGGAAATCAGGTGACCAGGCTCTTGTCCTTTGCACCCCTTCTCATCTTTGTTTCCATTCTGGCAGAGGGCTACAGTGAGCTGGGGACACACTGATCATTCTCATGCACAGATGACATTAAGCAATTAGCAAATAAGGGGAAACAAGCAAGTCTCTTTAATTTAGGAAAGCTACTGCTAAATTAGTGACAGAGGACGTACAGGTAGGCCTTTACCACACTCTTTGTATTTACTCCCAAATATCATATATTAATTAGAATCACTGATTATGAAATTTGAAGGGAATTCAATAAATATCTGTTCTATATTCTCAAGTTACCCATTAGGAGAGGGTCAGATGGCTTCACTGACCAGACCAACATAATGCAGTTAAGGACTAGAAGATCCCTAACTATTCTTCTCCTCCTCGTCTTTCATGTTCTTTCAAGTTCACAATGTAGGAGAGCTACAAGCTTTGATATGGTAATTCTTCTTGGCAAGCAGAAAACATGGAAAGGAATAAAATAGCAAATGAATACACCAGAAGGATCAGACTGACTCAATGCTATGTTATATTCCCTTTGATTTAAAGTCATATCTAGAGCTTGGTGTCCAATAAGAGATCATGAATGAGCAGCGTGACAACCTGCTTGATCATCCAGTGGCCACTGCCTTACATCTCAGGGTCTCCAGACTGTGGGACTTCTCAGCCGCTTCTCTCAAGGACATTCCTCATTAAATAACCTGCAACAATTGTTTTCATTTAAACCTGCGAGAGCCTCAAAAGCTAACATCTTGTTTGGGTTACTCCTGGCTTTTTCACTTCATTCATTCATTTGTCTCTACAGTTACCAGACCAGGTGCTAGAAATACAAACATGAATAGGTATCAGCTCTAAAGTCAAGGTGCTTACTGCCTACAAATTTAAGTGTTGGTGAAAAGAGCAGGACAATGTTTCATGTAAAATCTTTACACAATTTCTAATTTACTGTACTCACCGAATATTGAATATTATTTTATGACCTATTAGGTAAAGACTCGAATGGTGTCTATAGTAAAAACACATGAAGAATTCTGACAAACTGAAGAATCTGAGAAAACTGTAACTTGTGCATTGTTATTTAAATCTGAAGTGTAAATGTGTATACACACAGATGTACACGCCATATTTTAATTTCTATACATCAATCAACAAAATTCAGTATTGGAATGATATTGAAACATTATCCTACCAATATTTATTTTAGACAGTAAAAATAAAATGGTGTAAGTTATCAAGTCCTCTGCTTCTCTAGGTCTCAGTGACTTCTGGATTATCCAGTAATGATTTCCATACTTTGTATGTCCTTTATGCAATCATAGGATACCAGAGCTCTTTCAAGAGTTAAATCAAGTCCAGATACTTTAGCCTCTATTTACAACAGAAATCAAGAAATATTTCCTCACTCAGTTGCACATATGGTAAAGAATTGAAAACATAACCAGGTTGTAGAAGGAGTTACTAAAGAATGTGCTAACTTAATGTACACAACACAAAACATACCTGCAATGCTTTGGCACAGATACCCTCTCAATACTCATTTCTTAACTACGTATTGACTTTTAACTGCAAAGTCCAGTGTCATTGCAGAAGTTATAAATAATAGCTCTGTTTGGCACAGTCTCTGAGATGAAAGAATTTATTGTCCCACAAAAGAAGAAATACATCCAAATTATATTCCATAATTCCCACAGCTAATCAGTCTGTTCCACAGTCACGCTCTGTTCACAGTTGCTTTTGAAAATTACAATTTCTCACCTCGTCTTTGGTGCCAATCTATTCAGTCCAGGTAGAGTGAAAACAAATTCATTTATTGTCAGTTACTGTTCAAAGAAAGAGGCAGAAAAATTGCTGCAGAAAAGTCCCAAGCTAACTGCCTCAGTTCCAGGATATATTCTAGGAGAAACTCTTCAAGAGAATAAAAATAGCCACAGTAAGATTAGCTAACACTGTGACATTTACTTTGCATGCATCATCTTATTTAAGCCTCACAATAACTGTACAAAGCAAATGTAATTATTCTCCTTTTTTAGATGAGGATTTTGAAGGTCTGAGGGAGAATTTCACACACCTTATAAATGGTGGAGCTGAAATTAAAATCCAGAGCATGATGCCCTTGTAACCATTAGGTTTTAAAGGAATTTATCTTTCAAAAAGATTGTTTAAACTCTTAACAACAACAACAAAGTGCTACTGTTTAGTTTTGTAGCAAGGATCTGGATTAGTCATACTTCCAAAGTAGAGTTACAAATTAGGGCTACTCAGTGGAATATGCTCTGAGTTCTATTTCCAGTTCTGCCATTGATGATGATTTAGGTAAGGTATATGTGCACAAACATATACACACTATTTACTAGGGTTCTATTTTAACATTTTAAGCTTTCTGGTGTTCCTGATTTTGTTCATGATCTATTTGGAACATTCTTTCTTCCTTCTCTACTTAGTTAATGCCTTCTACTACCTCCAGGGTTGATCAGTGCCCTCATCGAACCCCCATAAGCAGTATTTCAAACTTTAGTCACTCTCTACTTAGCCCTCACCTCGTATTAGTTTTCTGTTACTAATAAAACAAATGACCACAAGCTCAGTAACTTAAAGCAATACAAATGCATTATCATGAAGTTCTGAGGTCAGAAGTCTGAAATGAGTCTTACTGGGCTAAAATCAAGGGGTCAACAGGGCTGTATTCCTTCAGGAGGCTGCAGGGAAGAACATGCTTCTTTGCCTTTTCCAACTTACAAGACCCACATTCCTTGGCTTGTAGCCGCTTCCTTCTTCTTCAAAGCTTACAGTATAGCATCTTCAACTTCCTCTGTGAATCTGACCCTCCTACCTCCCTCTTTTACTTATAAGGACCCTTGTGATAGCATTGAACCCACCTAGGTAATCCAAGATACTCTCTCCATCTTAAGGTCAGCTGATCAGTGACCATAATTCTATATGTTTCCCTAATTCCTGCTTTTGCCATGTGAAAGAACATGTTCTCAAATTTTGGGGGTTAGGACATAGATTTTTTTTCTTGAAGAGATATCTGTACTTCAATGTTTATAACAGTATTATTCACAATAGCCGACGTATGGAAACTAGGTGTTCATTAACAGATGAATGGGTAAAGACAATATGTCACACACACACACACACACACACACACACAGGAATATTAGTCAACCTTAAAAAATTCCTTTTGGGGTAAAATCCATGTAGTCATAATATATTAATTTTTCATATATTTTCTAATTCAATCTGTTAAAACATTACTCACGAAGCATATTAGTCTGTAATTTTCTTCTTTTGTAAGGTCTGTGTCTGATTTAGGTATCAAGAGTAATGCTAGACTCATAAAATGAGTAGGGAAGTGCTCCTTCCTTTTCTGTTTCAAAAGAGTTTCATGGTGTTGATACTATTTCTTCTTGATATTTTTGGTAGCATTCACCAGTCAATTCATGTGACTTGAATTTTTAACGATGACTTTCATTTCTTTTTTAGATAAAGTACTCTTCAGAGTAACTATTTTTGTTATTGTTGAACGACTATTAGTAGTTTGTGCTTTTTAAGGGATTTGATTAATTTGGTCTAATTTGTAGACGATTTTGCACAGGTACTTATGATATTCCCTTATTGCCCTTTAGCGTGTGTAGGAGCTTACTGTTGCCCCCTTTCATTCCTGACACTGGTAATTTGTATCCTCTTCCTTCTTTTTCTGCTTGGTTTGGCTAGAAGTTTATCAAATGTGTATCAATACAATTTTAAAGGGTTATTTTCTCTCTTGTTTTGCTTACTGCTTAATTGATTTCTGCTTTTGTCTATTATTTCTTCCTTATTTTAGGATTAATTTGTTTTGTATTTTTTACTCTTCTTTTAAGGTGGGAGTTTAGACAGTTAATCTGGGAACTTTTCCAGTTTAAGCATCTAAGTCTCTAAATTTCTCTAATAATGATTTTATCTGTATTATACATTTTGACATGTATTTTCATTTTTATTCTGTTCAAACCATTTTATAATTCCCCTTGTGATTCTTTTTCTCCATCATTGAGTTATATAGAATGTATTGTTCAATTTCTTAGTATTTGGGAGATTTCCTAGCTATATGTTACTGATTTCATCAATCCTGGTCAAGGAAATTTCTTTGTGTAATTTTAATTCTCTTTAACTTATTTGGACCTGGCAAACATTGGTGAATATTTTGTATAGATTTAAAAAGAATGTGTCTTCTGTGGTAATTGCTTTTTCATATTTTCACTTATTTTCTCTATGCATCATTTTACATAATTTCTGTTGCTTTTCCCTGTAGTTCACTAATATTTTCAGTGTTTAATCTGATGCTAATCCCATCCAGCATATTTTTAATTTCAGATACTGTATTTTTTTCATCTCTGCATGTTCATTTGAGGTTTTTAATAATTTATTACATTTGTCTCCTCATCATGTTTGTGTTTTCTTCTACATTGTTGAACAAATTGAATATATTTATAATAGACTTTTAAACATTCTTGTCTGCTAATTCCATATGTCATTTCTAGGTCTTTTTAGTAAGTGATTTTCTCTTGATTATATGTCATATATTCCTGCTTCTTTGCATGCCTGGTAATTTTTGATTAGGTGCTTGACATAGTACATTTTATGTTTTTGGTTACTGGATTTTGTTGTGTTCTTTTAAATAGTTCCAGCCTTTGTTCTAACATGCAGTAAAGTTAATTGTAAACAACTGGATATTTTCAGCACTTACTTTTAGGATTTGTTAGGGCACTTGCAGAATAACCTGTGATGTAGGGCTAATTTAGTTCCACTAGTAAGACAATACCCTTCTGAGACTCTACTTAATGCCCTGTGTATTAATTACAAAGTCTTTCCACTTTGGTTTGTGGGAACACAAACTGTTTTCTGCCCTTTATGAGTTCTGGGAATTTAGTCTATTGCCTTCTGATACATCTTTCCTTTGCCTTGTGTCATTTCCTCTAATTCAGAGTTGCTCAGCCTTGGCACCAATGACGTTGTAGACAGGATTACTCTTTGTTGTGGGGGACGTCTGGTGTATTGTAGAATATTTAGGAGAATTCCTGGCCTCTTTCTACTATATGTCAGTATCAGGAGGCAAAAGTGCTCCTTGTTGAGGACCACTGCTCTGGCATGTTCACATACCGGTCCTTAGCCAGATACTATGTGCAGTTACCCAGAGTATTTTCTTCTGTGTGGCTCCCTCCTTTCCCATGATATGCTCTACAAATTCTTGCTGCTTTTATCTCCCTAAATTCATATCTCCAGCTCCTTAATGCAGTAATCTCTCTGGTGTCTATTTGACTTCTCTTTCTTTATGGAAAGCCACTGAAAAGCAGAGTGAAGCTTTTTTGCAGTCTTGTGTGACAAAAATTAGTTTAGGGCCATAAAGAATATACTAGGTGCCCAAGTGAAAAACCTGGAGGATGTGGGTAATAGTAAAATGAGGTTAAATACAGCTTTGATTTTTCATGGTTTCTAGTTGGATTAAGGTCAGTACCATACTATTAGCCTAACAGAGAGAAGGTAAACTCTTTCTGGAGGAAGACAATATCATCTGGAAAAGTCAGAAATTTCACACAGAAAGTTCAGTATTCAACCCAAAATTACTAGACACAGTGAAAGACAGATCACATGAATAAAATACAAGAGAAAAAAATAAAAATCTAGACATAGCCACACGTAATTCAGATGTTAAAGTTGGCTGACCTGGACTTTAAATAACTATTATTAATATATTGAAAAATACATGTAGTGTTGGAGACCAACACAAGATTGAAATTCATAAAAAAAATGAAATGGAAATTGTTAAATTGAAAAATACAATATCTGAAATTAGGAACCAATTTCATGGGTTTAAAAAGGAAGCTAGAACAGCAGCAGATAAATCAATAGTAAATATTCAAATTAAAGGACACAGACAAAGAGAATGGAAAATACCTCTAAACTCAGTGGGACTCAATGAAAATGTTTAAAAAATTGTCAGTTACGTGTAACTGGAGTTCCAGAAGGAGGTAAGAGACAGAATTGGGCGAAATCAGTATTCAAAGGTATGACTGAGAATTATCTCAAACTGGTGAAAGAAACTAAACTATGGATTAAAATAAGTCAAAATAGACTTTCAGGAAAGAATCATTAAAGATAAAAAGGATCATTATATGAAAGTAAAAGGTTCAAATTAGCACGTATTAAGCTTATACACACCTAATAATACAGACTCAAAATATGTAAAGTGAAAACTGGCAGAACTGTATGGGGAAAATTGATAAAATTCATCATCTTGTGGAAGATTTTAACATCTCTCTTACTAACTCATAGATTGACTAGACCAAATGATCAAAAAAAAAATATGAGAGTTGAACAATACAAATGAATAAGTGTATGAAATAACATAGAACACTGTACCCCCGAATTAAGGAATATACACTCTTCTCAAGCACACAGAAAATATTTAAGAAAATTGGCAGCACACTAGGCCATAAAACAATTCTAAGCAATATTAAAAGTATTGGTAATATATGAACAACTTTGCCCATTATGTTAGATTGAATTTAAAAAAAAGACAACTGAAACCTTCCATATATTTGGGGATTTTTAAACACAATTTAAATAATATATTCAGAAGGCCATCATGATTTAATTGAGAATATACTTAATACAAAATGATAACAAAAAAATGCCACATATGAAAACATGGGATGCAGCTGAAGTGGTATGTCAGAGAGAACCACAGCCTTTGAAAATTAGTATTATAAAATCAGAAAAGGGTGAATTTGCTTAATGAATTAGTCATCAAACTTTAGAATTTAGAAAAAGAATACAGTAAACCTGAGAGTATAAGGAGATAGAAATAATAAAAATAAGAGCAGATAGTAACTAATAGAAATCAGGTACAGAAGAGAGGAATAACAAATCAAAAGTTGGTTCTTTGAAAGGACTCTTAAAATTGATAAACTCCTAAAGGGCTTGATTAACAAAAGAGAGAAGAGATAAAAGCAATGTTAGAAATGAAAACAGGGACATACATACAATGTAAGTTGTAAAAATAATAGAGGAAAATTATTAATCCTATGGAAAAATTGATCAGTTATTTGAAATAATCAGCTTCTTAGACAAAAGTGTAGCTTACCAAAACTAATTCAAGAGGAAGTAGAAAAACCTGAATGTGTAAATAAATATCAAAGAAATAAAATCACACACATGAATAAATCTGTATCATTTAAAAACTGAGTTCTTCCAAACATTCGAAGGATTTCATAGTAAATATTTAGGACATAAAGAAAAAAGGAAAAAAATCATAAAGAACAGAAAAGTATATATTGTCAAAAGAAACAAAAGACCAAGAAGATAGGAGGCAGGAGGAATATGTACCAAACAATACAGATACACAGCATAGAAAGTAACAGCAGACCCTGGGGAGAAGTGGGTAAGTCACCAATAGTAGTTAGAGATTTTGTTATACTCACCTTAGAAGTTGAAAATAAAGCACCATAAAAGTAAGCAAAACAAAGATCTGATTAATATGGACAAGCATCTCAAACCAGTTGATGTATGCAGACCTATGTACTCATCCATTATGGTCCTGGACCCCAAATATATGGAAGGTTTCAGTTGTCTTTTTTTAAAAATTCATATGTGGCATTTTTTTGTTATCATTTTGTATTAAGTATATTCTCAATTAAATTTTGATGTCCTTCTGAATATATTAATTATTTAAATTGTGTTTAAAAATCCCCAAATATATGGAAGGTTTTAGTTGTCTTTTTAAAATTCAATCTAATATAATTGGCAAAGTTGTTCATATATATTGAAAGTGAATATATAAGGATAAAACAGAAAAGTCAGAACTGCCATTGATTACAGGTGATATACTCATAACAGAGAAAATTTGGCGGCATTAATAGATAACGGTATGGGACATAACAGAGTACTGCAAGTTTGACTGACACAGGATCAAAATTTAAAACTAAAATGTTCCTCTACAATAGAAATAATCAGCTGGATAATATAATAGCAAGTAAGGTATTATTCATAGAAAAAATTTTTATAAAATATTGAGGAGTTGATAGGATAAAGAATGCACAAGATCTTTATGGAGAATATTTTAAAACTGTTAAAAGATACAGAAGAAGATAGTACTGGATAGTAGAATATATCATGTTTGTTTATGGAGAGATACAAGATTTTTAAAGATGCTGGCTGCCTTCAAATTTGGTATGTATTCAATCAAGTTTTAATAAATTTTCTAACAGGATTTTTTTGGTGCTTTTGACAAATTGATTAAAAAATTGTATGGAAATATAAAGGTACGTGAAAGAACATAAATGTGCAAAAGAGAAAAGGGGGGATACTTTCTTTACTCGATATGACCAATAAGTAATAAAAAGTGAGGTCTGTTAAAGGAACATAAAACTATGCTAATGAAAGACAAAGAAAACTTAGAAATTCCATTTATGAATGGGAACTTGGCATATGACAAAGGTGATATCTCAGAAACATGGAGAATGGGGTGATTAGTAGAGTACTGGGAAAAAGTCTCACTAGGTAAAGAAGAATAAATCTGGATACCTAACTCATACTATTCATTAAAATAAAATTTGAGTGGACTGAAGGACTAAAATGTGAGAAGTAACACTATAAAGTTTATAAAGAAAATATGGAAAAAAATCTTTGTGTCATGGGGTTGGAGTATCTTACTTCAACAAGATAAAAAGGAAAAAACATGAATTTGCTTATAGCACAATTAGGATTTCCATTCCACAAAACTGAGCTAGGTGACTTACTGGGGATAACTTCAGTGTCTAAGGCTGGTAAGGATGGCTCTCTGAAGCACACAGAGAAGGGCTGCAAGCCAATGGGGAAGAGAGAGCATGCGACAGAAAAACAGGGAAAGGATATGAATTATCAAGTCACAGATGAGGAAACCTTGGTGGTTAACATGTTAAGAAGAGGTACCAATGTCAGTAGTAAACTGCATAAGTGAGAATTACAATGAAAAGTTCCTAATTTGTATGCACCAGATTGGCAAAAAATAGAACGTTGGATGATACCAAATGCTGGTAAGAACAGAAACTTGAGACACTCTGCAAGGAAGAGCAGATCCACGTGGTCATTTGGAAAAGGAATCTGGCAGCACGGAGGGAAATTTGACCCATGTATACTCTGCGAACCCAGATTCATAGTCCTCTGTGTTTACTCCATGGAAACTTACGAGGAGTCACGAATTAGAATATTCAACCCATCCTTGATTGTAGTAGCAAGCAACCAAGAGTCTGTTACTAGAAAAAAGAGTGAGGATATACTGAAAGCATACACTGGAATACTCCACTGCAGTCAGAAGTAATGCCTTAGTTATACGTACGGCAACGTGAATACGTCTAAAAACTCAGTGTTGAGTGTAAACAGGAAGAAACAGAATTGAAGCTGTGGCATATACCATTTATATAAATTAAAATGTATAGGGACACAAAATTATATCAAGATTATTTTAGTCAATCCAGACTTCCATAACAAAATATCACAGACTGGATGGTTTAAACCACGGAAATGTATTCTCTCACAGTTCTAGAGGCTGGAAGTCCGAGATCAGGGTGCCGGCATGGGCAGGTTCGGGCGAGCACTCTTCCCGGCTTGTAGATGGCTGCCTTCTCACATGGTAGAGAGAGAATATTAATGGGATATGGAGAGGGTGAGGCAGAGAGATTTCTTTCGCTTGTAAGGCTATAGTCCTATCTGATTAGGTCCCCACCCTTATGGCCTCCTGTAACCTTAATTACCTCCTAAAGACCCTATCTCTAGATACAGACACACTGGGGATTAAGACTTCAGTGTATGAAGTTTGGGTGACGTGACTCAGTCCACAGCATTCCATCCCAAGACCCCAACCCCCAATTCATGTCCTTATTATGTGCAAAATACATTTATTCCATCTCCCAAAGCCCCTGAAGCCTTAACTCCTTCCAGCATCAACTCACGTCTAGAGTCCAAAGGCTTACCTAAATATCATTTAGATCAGATATGATTGAGACTTGAGGCATGATTCATCCTGAGGGAAAATTCCTCTCCTCTGTGAACTGTGAAACCAAAGATGCTACATGCTTCCAAAACACAATGGTGGACAGGCAGGCATAGGAGAGACAGTCCCACTCCAAAAGGGAGAACTCAGAAGGGAAGGGATGACGGAGCCCAGGCAAGTCTAAAACCTAGCAAGGGAAATACCAAGGCTCAAGAATAATCCTCTTTGGTTCAATATTTGCAAGGTTCCCAACCCCAAAGCACTGGGCAGGGCCATGTTGTATGACTAAAACTGGAGAGATGGCCCCAGTCTTTGAAATGCAGGGGGAAACAGCCTTCCCCCTAGACCTGTGGTTGGAGTGGTGGTGATGTAATTCAGCATATAGCAGTGATTATTTTTAGAGATACATAATATCTGACACATATTAAATGAAATACAGTGGGTATCTCTATAGGATGGAGGGAAGTGAGAGTGTGAATAGGACGGGAAGAGAAAAAAATATTAAACAGGGATGAGACCTTGCATGAAGCTGTGGTCACAGCAGGCAATGAAGTAGGATTCACTCAGCTGTGTGGCTGAGATTCACAGAGGATATAAATTAATCTAGCCTCCCTCTTATTAGCCGTGTACTTGAATAATTAGTTACAGCTCGTAACATTTCTCCTTGTATGACCTTCTGCGATGGAAATGGAGAAAACAACTCTTATGAGATGTTGATGTCCTGGCTGGATTTTGACTTCTGCAGATGAGCCTCAAGAAACAACTCTATTTATTTATGTTTTTTTAAAAAAAGGCATCATAATGTTTAAGTAGTCCCAAAAGAAAAAGAGGCAAAGGGCAGGTTCTCTCTGCAGCTGCACTCATTTGGGTCTTTGGCAGGAGATGGGAAAGTCCGTGTGGAAGGAGGAGTAGAGTTCCTATTTGGTGACAGGTTCCCTAGAGTTCATCTTGCCCCACATTGTCGTGTTTCTGGTCTCACACCCAGGCTGGAGAGGTCTTACTCTGCCTTACAGTCCTGAGCTTTGGGATGTCACTGAGGACCTCCCGGTGCCCTTGGCTTTGATCAGAGCAGTTTTCCAAGAAGCCTCGGCCCTGCCTGGAGGTAGTGTAGCAGCATTTGAGTGAGTGTGGGTGGCCTCTAGGTTGTCAGAGGCCGAATACTCCATATTCTTAAGAAAGCACCATCTTTGTTGAATTCCAGTCTGGCATAAGAGCATATAAATTCTTCTAAAGAACAACAAAGAATATCTGTGTCTCTGTTGGCTGGATGGAATCATGTGTGAAAGGCTCCCTCCACAGTAACACTTTCTATGCTTTTTTCAAATGTAGGATTCTAATCTTTTATTAACGTGTAGGCTTTTAATTCCAGCTTTCCAGTCTAAGCTCATTGGGGATTCAGTATTTTCCAGGCTCTCCTACAGTTTGAAAATCACTGTTTTGTCTGAGGAAGAAGTTGTATCTTGGTTTCTCATTCTGAGATTAAGACATACTGATTTATTTCTGTTGCTCATGGGGGATTTAGTGTTTACTTCTTTTTAAATTGCCACTAAGAGACTAAGCACAAACTGTTTGTTAACTTCTAGTAAGAAGCATGATGAAGAAGTATTAAGCAAGAAGTTCAGTGTTCTTTATCAACCATACTTATTTGGGGGCATATAAATGACTCTAAATATTATTTGTTAAGAAATAAATCATAGTACAGAAGAAAATAATGGAATTTCTGAAACAAGTTCAGGACAAGCCACTTTTTTCTTCAAACATCCAATTACACATTTCCCATGCAGTTTCCTTTGCTGACCGAGAGTTCTATGCCAGGGTTTTAGATGTGTGATCTCTCTAGTCCCCTTAGTTGTTGCAAAGGAATTTGAACTGAAGTTGGAGATGCGGCTCGAGCTCCTAATTCCTTGGATTTGAGAATTATAGCAAATTCAGAAAATCAAATGAGATAATAGAAGAATCTGTTTTCAGTAAGAAGAGGATACATTTGCTTTGGGGCAAGCAAAACTGAAGGAACAAAACAGCAGCAGACTCACAGACTCCAAGAAGGGACTAGTGGTTACCAAAGGGGAGGGGTGTGGGAGGGTTGGGGAGGAGGAAAGGAGAAGGGGATTATGGAGCATTGTGATTGGCACTCATAATGTAGTGGGGGGGGTCACGGGGAAGGCAGTACAGCACAGAGAAGACAAGTAGTGACTGTGGCATCTTACCTTGCTGATGGACAGTGACTGCAATGGGGTGTGTGCAGGGGACTTGATAATATGGGTGAATGTTGGAACCACAATGTTGCTCATGTGAAACCTTTGTAAGATTGTGTATCAATGATACCTTAATAAAAAAATTTTGCTTTGTGGTATGTTTAGCTTAAGATTCTCATAGAAACTTTAAGTGTTGCTGCAGTTGAGCTCCAGCAATTGGCTCAACAGAAAGAAAGTATAGGATAGAATATCCATTTGGGGAGTCATTGAAGTGGTTAATGTGAGCTATTATTGTATGTCAAACAGTACTGCACATATATGAATTCATTTTACAGATGAGGAAACTGAGACACAGAAAGGTTGAATAAATTGCCTGAGGTCCCAGAGCTAGAAAAAGGCAGCTGGGATTCAAAACCAGTTATAGCCATGTTATGTGGTTATCAATAACCTTGCTGGAACCAAAGAAATCCCAGAGGAACAGAACATACATAATAGATCGAATGTTCTTTAGAGCTTATCAACCTATACTGTCTATGGGAATTTCACTCAGTATTTATAATGGAAGCAATTTTGTGCCATAGAATGACATAGTCTCAGGTGATGGGGAAATTTATTGAGATACTAAAAAGAATAAATATGATTTAGTTAAGTACGAAGACTCCAATATGAATTCCATGAAGTGGGTAATCTTGAAATGCATCATCAGAGAAATATTCTGTCAGACTGCTGGAATAAAGCAGATAACTCTGCTACAGGAGCAATACTGCTTTCTCCATGATGTTGACAACATTTGCAAGGGTATCCTGGTGAGAAATTCACTTTCAACAATCCCAAGAGTTTTTTGAAGTTGCTGGATTTAGGTGAATCAGTACTGGGTCCACACCAGCCTTTTAATCATGCATTGGATACATGGATCCTTCTGTGACAGCTCAACAAATGTTACTTTTCCCATTTCCAAACTTTTAATAGAAATACACTAAATACTTTGAAGCCTGATATCTCACTTATACCTCTGTATCTTGAAGATCTCATTCTGCTCAGTTTCAGAAAACTTTGAACTTTTTTGAATCTCTAATAGCACTTCTGGATAGTACAGGAACATGATTTAAGCAAGTAGCAATAACATTTTTACTATCTCCTGGCTTCTCTTACCAAACAAGTATGTCTTTCCCCCATAATATCCACTTTATCATCAATTCTACTCTTCATCTCAGATTTGTAGCTGTGATGTTTTCTCTCTGCTCCATTTAGTTTCAAATTGACAAGTTAATAAAAGAAAAAATCATATAAAATGTTTATCCTACTAGCATATTGCCGAGGTGGGCAATATGGTTAAGACATGTAATCTAACTGGAGAGAGGAGACATATACCAGGCTGTATTAGTTAGCATGCACTGTAATGAATAGATCCAAAGAGTTGTCTCAAAAAATGGTAGATGTTTATTTCTCTCTGAGATAATTGTTGGTTATTCTGATACAGAACCTCTGCTCCATTCAGTCATTCAGGAACCCAAGCTAATGGAAGCTGTATACCTTCAAAATGTTGTTCTGGTCATTTGTGACACCATTTAGGCTTTACGAGAAGGGGTTAGCATAGACAGGCACAGGAAGATTTACTGACCCAGCCCAAAGTGACATACATCATCTCCACTCTCTTTCCATTGGAAAGGAGATAATCATCTAGCTACCTAACTGCCAGGGAGTCTTAGAACCATGAAGGAAGGGGAGAATGGATTTTGATATTCAATTAGCAATCTTGGACATAAAATCTGGGAGAGGCAAAGCAATACTAAGAGAGCAGAAGAGTCCATGCCACAGTAGGAGGTGGACATCATTTTTAAAAAACTTTTTTAAGAGTTCAGAATAGGTAGGCATCAGTGTAGAATAAAGACACTGAGAAAAGCATCACCCAGAAGATGGAATATGATGGAACAGAAGAACACAAATAAGAAGATACCATTTTAATTCACTGCATATAGCTATAGATAGAAATAAGCCAGGAACCCACACAGAGAAGATACAGAGGACGCTGAGTGACGTTGGAATAGCAGTGGGACAGCACTGAGTATGGGAGTGTTCTGTCACTATCTATAGAGCTGCCTAATTTGGGGGAAGTCAGTTAAACTAGGATTTCCACATTCTTCATCAACAAAATGAGAATAATCATAGCTATTTTACCAGACACACAAAATGAGAGCAAGGATCCAAATTAGATGTTCAAGAATTAGGCCGTTAACCTCCCTGCTGCATGTTTCTCAAGGGTAAGAACTCTGTTTCATTCATCTTTGTCCACCCAGCTTTTTATTCCTCAAAATTCACTCTAACCTTACCTTTTTTATATTCTTAGCTAAAAAACAGTTCTGCTTCCATTTTTAATTAAAGCAAAGGAACACATGCAAAATAAGAAGCATATTTTAAAAACAAAATATGAACAAGCGACTTCTGAAATGGAATCAATATTTATCAATTAAGAGCTTTCTGTGAAATATTTGGGAGTTGGGAATTTAATGGAGAAAATGTACTGTGTTCTTGCCAAAATGATGAGGTAGTAAAACTGTCTCACTTGTGTTTTCTCCAATTCCTTAAGACAGGCGTCCATCCATCTATCCATTAATCCATCCAGTCCCCCATCCATCTATCTTTTTATCCCCACAACACAGTTATTGTAGGCCTTGTGTATCCAGATGCTGTTTGGGTGCTGAGAACACAAAGCCACAGATCTTGCCCTGGAGGTGGAAGGCAACTGAACCAAAAATTGCATAACACTATTCCTCAGTGGCCCAGAATCCCTTGTTTCAAGGTCAGATATGGATCTGACTCCCCACTACAGGAAACCAGGCCCCTGATCTTTCTTTTTCCTTGCCTATTGACTGTACCTGTAAAAGAGAAATGTTTTTTCACTCATACGGAAATAGAGATCATTATCTCCAGAGGTGTCACAAGCTAAAAATACAGCCAAACAGCCGACCCAAAACACCAGGGTTAATTTAAATTCATGAATGACATCCATGGTTGGCTCCACATCAGACTAGGACATCTCTAGCTTCTGAAAGTGATGACAAGAATGACAATACCCTTCCATGTTCCTTTGGAATCACTGTCACCAGGAAAGTATTGTGTGGTATGGAACAACAGGAAGAAATGAATTCCAAATACAGTTCAGCATGTTAGGCTTCTACACTGGGAAACCTAATAAACTTTTTTTTTTTTTCTGATTGTGATCTAGAGATACTTTGAAATTATCAAGTCCTTTTTGGTAGAGAAACTTATGCAAAAAAAAAAAAAGATTATTTTTGAGGGAGGTTGGAAGTTGGCTTAGTTATTATCTGAAGGATGCATAGACTTGAATAATCTCTTCAGTAGAGTTTTTACTGCATGAAAGAAGGGAAATAGAATCTGGACTAAAGAATGCAAAAAGGGATGTATTTTAATTGATAAACCTAAAATGCAAAATGATGACATTAACATAACCTTAAAAAGATTGTTTCCTTTTAAGGCCTTAACTTTAGAGTTGGTTGAATATCTGTCCTCTGTTGGTGTCCTGCTGTGCTTATCTTTCCCAGACACCCAGACCACCCAGGACAAGTGTGTACATTCCTTTTGACTAGATTTAAAGTGCTAATGGATGAAGCTTTGGGATTCTGGACCTGGCAGGCTGTTTTTCATGTTTCCTGATAAAACCTCGACAAATACCTCCAAGGTCTCCCAAAATAGGATGTTTGATTTTTCCATTACATTGCCACCATAATATAATATGACTTGCCCTAATATTGGAGATCAGTTTAACACCATCCTATATTCTATCCAATGATTTGAAAATAAAAGAACTAACTCTATGTTTAAAGAACTATGAAACTCATGACATGACACCTATGGATGTGATAGTGAGGTCCCATTGAACCAGGAGTCACTGTGTTACTCCTATGATTTAAAGGGTAAGCTCCTCCTTCTGTGTAGTATGACAGTGTAGTACAATATTTAGGAAAATGGGCAAACTAATGGACTTGGTGGTTCTTATTTTTCCCCTTGGTCAAAAATTATTCAAGTTCTGAGTGCAAATAAAAGCCTCAGAGAAGTCTCTAGTCCCCGAAACACTGAACACCTTAGCTTCATAACCAACATCATAGCATATGCATAGTGTAACAGCATAATGAATGATGCTGGTTTCCAAACTGCATCTGGGATGCTCAGAATTTGGCTCCCACGTGTAGTTCTTGGCTTTAATTCTCTCTATACAAGACATGTCAGGTAGAATAGGAAAATCAGCATGAACCAAGCTTGCATTTCTGCCAAACAGTGAATCAACAACCTTTTTTGGAAGAAAACTTTGAAGGCTATTGATTATAAGAAAGAGCAAGTAGGGGAATAATGATGTGTCATTATGCAAATGTTTTATCAAACTCTTAAGGAGCTTTCTCAGCTCAGATTCTTCCTGAAGACAAGGCCACCATTTCAGCTTCATTGCACAGTGTTTAATCTCTGTCCTTGAAGTTCATAAATTAACTTCTCTGTGCTTTCCTCCCTGTGACAGCCTGTGGTTGTGTTTTTACTGCCCTAGCAGCTACTGGCAGGCAGCTTGTCTCCCACATTCACTACAGAGTAAACAGGAATTTGGTCCCAGGGTAACTGGCTGCTGTCCAGCATAAGAATGCAAGTTATGCACGAGCATTGTGGGCTTGCTTCTGCTTAACAAGGACAAAAAGAATTCTGAAGGTTTTGAATCTTGAGGGTTATTCCTTTCAAATATGTGATAACCTGTGATTCTTCTCCCCCACTATTTGCTAACTCTCCCCCCACCCCCTTTCAACATCTTCCATCTCATGGTGATTACCGGAAATTTACCAAGGAAGGTGCCATGAAATAACGCATTTCTTTCAGAAATACAACTGATTCAATAAACACATACGAGTGTGCTGTTATTTTGGAGAAGAATATGTTTACAGAGAGCTTTTAAAATTGCATCACCATGAGAACAGGAGGGTAAATGCCAAATGAATCTGTGAACACATAGATTAGTGATAAGTTAAAAACAAACATTAAGAAAACAATGGAGAAAAAGCCTTGTGGTTTCCAAAATAGAAGTATATACACTTTGAAATTTGAGTTAGTGAATGTTCACTTAATTTTTAGGGTTTACCAAAAATTAGGAGATTTTAAACAAAATCAGAAAAGGCAAAAAGAGTCACCTGTTTGTCATGGTTGGGGTAAGAATTCTAAGTCCCTCTAAGATACTGCGCCTAAAATATTTTTTATTTTTATCTTACCCAAAAGGTTCAGCTTTAACACTGGGTGCCATGCTTTCAATTCTACCATGAACGACACCCACAAAACACTAATAATTAATGTTAAAATCCTAAAATGTATTTAGCAGAGACTAACAATTGTTGAGATTTGAGGAAAAAAAATTGTTAATTTCTTCAGTTCACTCAGAGTCATTCAATGAATGGTCAACAGACAAAATTTTAAATATATTTGCTCCCTTTAAATGTTTAAATATTTAAATATTCATTTTTGTTTGTTGAAAACTTGAATGGAAAGGCTTTGCTTTTTGGGAATATAATTTCTTTAAGTGGATTAATTCATTCACTATTAGTTCCCAATTAGTATGTGGTATAATTTCTCCCTTTGTTGACTATGTGTCTACCTTTGGCTTGGTGCTCACCAATTGTGTGGAACTTGCTGAAGTAGACACATGGAGATTTGGAAAGACCTGTTTTTATTAGATGTGTGAGGTATAATATTTGTTAACTCTAGCCTAAAATACAGATAAAACCCTTGCCTTCCAGGCACTGGAGCTCTAAATCTGAATGCTGTATGGTTTTTTACCCTCAAGAAGTCCTCTGTCCAGTGGGGAATCTAGACACACAGACACTGATGATAAAATATAAGTGAAAGGGAGCTTGGTGAGGGCCAGTCCTGGAGAGAAGGTGGTATCTGAGCAGGGTCTTCAAAATGTGCTGGAAAAGGTGGAGGGAGCAGAGGAGGGAGGCATTGCAGCAGAGGGTCAGTGTGCAGAGGTGTGGTGTGCAGGCTCATGGTGCTTGCGGGTAGTGGTGAGGGAGAGTGGCTGGAGCAAGAGGTCCTTTGTGCAAAGGGCATCTTGTACAAGTCATGTAGTTTGGACTTCCTTTTGTAGACAGGAGTCTTCAGAGAAGATAGCATAATCAGATCCAGGGGCCATTTGGGATTTTACATGCGAAGAATGCAAGCATTTGTTAAATGCTTTTAAACCACCCTAAACATAGGGATGGATACATATACCAATTTGTACATTTGGGTAATGGATTGGTACAAACCAATTATTCCAATTAAGAAAGCTTTTAGTATCTGAAACCCTTTAGCTTCATATATGTAGAGCAGGATAAAACTTACCAGGTTTAAGAATGTGTCACTAATACCAGCATGAACGAGATTAGACATTTCAATGGTCAAACCTTCTTCCTTTAGAACAGCTGCTGTGGCAGCAGAAGATCCATGTGTGAATTCCAGGGTCTTATTGCAGCCACCAAACCAGCAGTTCGCTGTGGCAAGCCACTTCACTTCCCTGAGTCTCAATTGCTTCATCTATAAAGTGTGGAAGATAATTATACCTCCTTATCTCAGAGGCTTATGAAATTAATTAAATGAGCTAGGTGTAAGCAAAACTTTTATGGAAACCATAAACTATCACAAAAAGCATGGGGTTATGGCTATACCATCAAAAGTGGAAGTCCACCTGATGGTGATAATACCAATAATGACAATTATTTATGGGGGCTTTATTTGTGCCAGCATTGTTCTAAGTTCTTTACATAGGCGATTTCATTTCATCCTCATAGCAATCCTATAAGGGAGGTTTTCACAGAGAAGGAAAACTTGGCAGGGTTTAGGATTCACAAACGACAGAACTGGGATTCAGAACCATGCTTTCCTGACTACAAGCCCAGGATCTTAACCATACTTTCTTAACCAGTCTTTAAAAAATGCTTGCTTCTTACTTTGAAGTCTGGGAGACAGATAAGAGATCATCAATACATGATAACTGCAGAATTACCAGGCCAAAGTTTATCAGTGTTCCCTCTCACTATTAGAACTAAGAATCTAGAGATGGAAATAGAAAATGTGAACTTTTACCCTTTATCCCACAAAAAAACAAGAGTTATTATTAACTACATAATATATAGTATGCTATGCATTTTTGCTGTCAAGATATGACTCAAGGAAGAATTTAATATGGAAGTCATTCTTTCAGGGAGGTGAAACCCTACTCTTTCATATGGCGCTTTCTGTATTTTTTGTCTTTTAAGGACAATGTTGCTTAAGAATAGGAGTGCAGAAAACCGGGAATGCTTGTTCCTCATCCCTTACTCTAATATCTAAAGATCCATCCTCCCTCAAAGAGTGAGTAAAGAAGGATACTTTGTCCCTTTCCGGTCCAAGAGATACTAAAGAAACTAAAGTAAGTGCAGCTGTTTTTTCACAATGTGGCTGAACTTTCAAAGATGTATAGATTGAATTTTCACTCTAGCAGTGGTATAAATGGAGTGGCATATAATTAGTTATATATTAGATGTAGTTATATTAGAAACCCTCCCTTGGTTTAATTATTCACCGAGCTAAATTGAACCAGTATTGTTATCTGTTGATGCAAACTTTGTTACATCTCCTGGGCATAATCTCAGTGGCTTCTAGCCCACCTTTCTCTGAACGGGTGTGGGAACTGTAGTAGAGATCCTGGGGACTGGAACAGACGCGGGTCTCAACCAATCATGGTTTCTGCTGCCAGGCAGTAGATGGCAGAATTGAGCTTGGCTTTTGTGACTGGTGGGGTTGAAGTAGTCTCAAGTCCTTAAATAGCTGTATTTGTTAATCAACAGCAATTTGACTTGTCTCTGTCATTCTGTTGGAATCTCTTGTATTACATACTGTCTAATGCTTCTTTTTTAAAGCTTGTAGTAACTCTAGTGCCTTTCTACCTTTCATGTGGAGATTCTCTCTTCTAAAAAGGACACCACCCTCAGTTCTATACTTTTTCTTCTGTCCGATTTTATTACAATTTTCTATTTACCTTCTTCCGCTTCATTTAGTAGATCTAAAAGTCAACACTAAATTATTTCCTTCATGTTGTTCAAATCACTTGACCACTCTGGTATAGTCTTACAACTGTAATGAAAATTCTTGCCTCCTTAGTATGTGAGAGCTGAAGTATCTGTCATGGGGGCAGGAGCCTTTTTTGATAATAGTGGGACTTTGAGAGAGCTAGTGTTTTGAAGGACCTACAACTTGAAGCCAAGGAGAGTCTTGCAGGACAAACTGTAGGAGCTGAGTGAGGAAGAATAAATGGAACTTTGTGAAAACAGGAATCTCAAAGCTGAATATTCAGCTCAAAGGTGAGAGTGCCTTGGAAAAGGCAGAAGCCAGTAGACTCAATTTTGCTAGGAAAGGCTGGAAAGCATAAAATAGGTATTTTAGAAAATCTCCCATTTGAGTAGTAGAGGGAACTGACCGGGAGTTGTGTGCCCCCTAAGCAAGAATCAGTTGAAAGAACATCTCCATTAGGACTTCTTAAATTACAAGGGGTTCTGCTGGGCTCAATAATCAGTGCACATTCTTAAGAGATTATGTAACTGGATCCTACCTTAGCAATTATTAGTACTAACTGAAGACTCTTAAATTGGTTTAGGGGTAAAGTAATAGGCAACAATAAACGTAAGAAATAAACCCTAAGTCAAGCTGAAATATATAATTAATTGGTTTACTCACCTATAGTAATATATACCCTATGTTTCTTTATGGCAGTAGAAACTAGCAGCTTTGCAGTTCATCTGCCTGATGAAACATTTTATGGATGACCCCAAATAGGAAGGGTATGTGAGGAAACAAAAGCGTGGAAGACACGTGCATCAAGGTGAGGATAGCCAAAGAACCAGAGAACCTGTTATGAGACTGCCCAAGACCTAGTTCTTCACAAGAGTTTATATGATAAAATCCAAAATTAACATTTGAATTATTCCACTGCCCACCTTGCTATCTTCCTTCTTTCCTTTTTCTTTCTTCTCTCTCTCTCTCTTTCTCTCCATAAATATGTGTATATTTCTAATAAGGACAAATGGAAACACCAAAACTTAGTATACACCCTTATTTCACACTTACCAATGTGGAAAGTCATCTGTCACTCACTAAGCACTCAGCATGTCTATTCTGAATTACATTTTAGAGAAGCCCTTCACAGATGCTGCCTTACCTATTTTTCCCTCCATCCTGTTGAGACAAGTAGGTGTTGGGTCTTACTTTGAGATGATGAAACTGAGGTTCAGAGTTACTAGGTGACTTGTCCAAAGTTTCACAGCTAATAAGTGGTTTGACTTCTGCTTGGAATTATAGACTCACATACTTACAGCCTGCTGGTGTTTCTACTTGAACATCTCAGAGATATCCCAAACTTCAAGTGCAAAACAGAAACTTTCATTTTGCTCTGTCCTCTCTCCAATTTCTTCCTGCTCTGGTTTTTATCATTCAGTCAATCCCACATCATTATCAGTTGCTCAAGCCATAAACCTGAAAGCATTCCCTGGCTACCACTTCCTTTCCTCTCACCCCCCATATCTAACCTACCACCAAGTCCTCTGGATTCTATTTGTAAGAAATATCTCTAAGGCACCTCCTTCACTCCATCTCTATTTGGCCCACCCTAGTTTGACACCAGGTTCTCCTACAGTTGTTTTGTTTGCTTTTCAGCATTTACCTTTAATCCTGTTTCCTTTAATTATATAATTGGACACTGCCTTAGCAATCATTCAGTCTTCCTACCAGAGTGATCATTCATTAAAAATACATTTTTAAAATCCTTCAGTGCCTTGAAACCTCACTTCCTAACATGCCTGCAAGTCACTGTGCAATCTGGGCCTGTTTCTGTCTCCAATCTCTACTACTTTTTTTTACCTAAACCTCGCTGTTGCTCAGGTATGCCAGCTTGTTCCTGCCTTAAAGCCTTCACGGTGCTTTTTTCTGTGACTGAAGTACTGCTCCCCCCCCCCCCCCACCGACCCTCAGCTCTTTGTTACTCAGTTGCCCCGCTAACTTATGCACAGCCTTCAGTTCAAATGTCACTTCCTCAAGAGAGGCTTTCCCTAAACCCTCCAATTCAGTGTGGGTCCCTCCTGCATTTTCCGAGTATACCATGTCCTTTTCCTTGTTGCTCTTATTATAATTGTAATTAAATATGTATTTTTTAATGTCCCACTAGCTTCAAGAAGACACTGATGATGTCTGTTTTGCCCACAACTATTTCCCAGCAACTATAGAGTTGGAAAAGGGTTATGCATAGGTAAGTGCTCAATAAATATAATAATTTGAAAGAATGAAAGCAAACCAATCCCAGAAACAAAGGTTCCAATTCCAAATTCAAGGACTTTTCCCCGATGCTATACTGCCTCTCTGGGGACCCTTCTTCACATTTTTACTGTTTCTTTTTTCATTTCAGTTTTACAAATTTAATTTTTTATTTCCCAAATAAAACATGATTTCACTCTTTTATCATTAATATTCTCAGGTGTTGCATTAAAAGTTTGGGAATGTTCCCTGAAGGGTGGTTAAGTCAATGAAGGGAATTTGAGGTTTTTATTCTTAAGGTTTTAAGGCATTAAATTGGACATTTCCTCTTCCATATCATGCTGACCACTCATTCTATTTTCTTTCTCTATTGCCCCAAACAACTCTATACTTTGCAAAGACCTGCCAGCCTGTCTTTCCACCAGTGGACACACAACTCAATTCTCTTCTTTTCAAATCACTTTTAATTTGAGTTTGAAAGGAGCCACTTTTTCCTTTAACCCATCACATCAAAAAATTTAGATATGTAAGTGACACAGAAAGTAGCTCTCGTATCGATGAGACACGTGGTAACAGAACTACCCTTTATTAGGGAGAAGAAGCTCTGTAACAAACATGATGTGGATACAACCTCGAACACTCTCAAGAGCTTTGGAACGGAGGTGTTATCATTTCCATTTGTATTAGTTATCTATTGCTATGTAACAAAACCCCCTAAAACTTTACAGCTTAAAATGAAACACATTCTTTAACTCATAGTTTCTGTGGGTGAGAAATGCAGATATGGCTTGCCTGGGTCCTCTGCTTCAACATCTCTCACAAAGCTGCATTCAAGCTGTTGGCCAACACTGCAGTTAACTCAGGATCAACTAGGGGAAGAAACACTTCCAAGCTTCCAATAAATTGTGCTTCCACCTCACATGGCTGTTGGCAGGCCTCAGATCCGCACTGGCTATTGGTCATGGACAGAGAGAATGAGAGCAAGAGAGAGAGAGAGAGAGAATGAATAAGGGAGTTACAGTCTGTACCCTAATCACTTCTGCCATATTCTATATTCTATTCATTAGAAATAATACACTAGTTCCCACCAACCTACAAGGGGAGGAGACTACACATGGGCATGAATACCAGGAGGTGATCATCATTGGGGGCTATTTCAGCGGCTGTTTACCACACCATTGTATAGAAAAAGGAAAAGAGACACAGATAAGTTAGCTAGTGGGAAGACTGGGTTTCAGACCAAAGTCTGTCTGATCCAGAACCCACATTCTTTCCACTGCATTTTGAAGCCATATCATGTTCAACAAGTGATTGTTGCTGAAGTTGATTCTAACATCACAAATCAGTGCCATAAAATAAAACCAGGAATTTTTCATACCCACAGACTACTAATTTTGGCTATTTATTTATCAATGACCTACAGTTGTTCTGAAGAAATGTCTGGTTAGACATTTCTGGTAGAAAATCAGGAGCAAAGATGCAGAGAACACAGCCTAAGAGCGTTGGGCTGTGACATGCATGAAAGACATCTCTATTATTGGAAGGAATCATGGGAAGATGGGTGCAGTTTCTATCCAGGTAAAGTGGTGTTGAGGAGGAAAAGTTTTTCCTGCACCTTTCTAGGTTCTTTGACTGGTAAGCTGATGTAAGACAGATCAATAGGAGAAAAACAAATTAAATTCCATATGTGCAGGAGCCCCATAAGAATTTGAAACCCACAGGCAGGTCAGGCAAATGAGGCTTGTATGCCCTTCTGAGCAAAGGTTGGGGTCAGAGACTTCAAAAGGGAGGAGCACAATTTACAGGAAGATGGGAAGAGCAAATGTTTGGTAAATAAATGTTTGCCATGCCTTGAGGAGCTGCACTGGGACACAGAGAGGAATTTGATCTCCAGGCCCTGCTGAGCTTCTCTCTAACTTACCACACCTAGCCAGTATTCTTTGTGATTATCTCTGGTGATAGCCTTCTAAATTCTTTTAGGCAGTAAATGGAGATAAAAGCTCTTCCTGATTGGCTTCAGTTCAAAGAAATCGACATGTCAAAGCGGCACATATTGGCGGGGGTGGGGGCTTGTTCTGAACCCCTTCAGTGGTAAATTTAGTTGATGAGTTATTGACCCAAGCATTCAATTATCTAATAATTCCACAGATCCTGCTTGGGTGGGAAGTAAGTCTTCTAGGCCTAAGATTATTTCTTTGATTTCTATTTTCCTCTGTTCAATTTTTGAGTATTGTCCATTGTGTATTTTCTGTACCCCAAGTTTTGAGACAGCTAATAAAGTCAAGTCACTCTCTCATAATTCCTTCTTGCCTTTTTTTTCTTAATCTTTGTTGGATTTGCTCAGGTAGACAAGAGGTCAATTTAAAAAGCTTTTGGGTGCTGGCCACCAGAGGGAACAGGGAACGGCAGGCAGCCTTAATACCAAGCCTCCTGTGCCCCTATTTTCTGTCCCTCTGCCCTCCTGCCACTACCCTCCCAGAGGCCCCATAGGGGGTGAGCTGCAGCAGCTGCCAAGCTCTTCCCAGAAGTATTTTTGGCTTGAACTCCAGACATTAAAAGACTTTAAATCCTCGCTGTAAAGGTTATTCTTCATATCATAAAGTTAGTCCATAGCTGCAGGTTTATGCCTGGCTGTAAGAAAGACTTGCTGGGATAAAACGGACATGGCATTGTTTGATGTCAACAAGATGGTCACTGATTATCATGTAAATTAGGGCATTTTGTTCTTTTAGAATCTGGGGATGAGAATCTTAATAGATCAGCAGTTTATATTTCACCTACTTTGACTCTTTTTTAAAACAAAAATGAAAAAAGGGATTGCGATTTTTCAATGAACAATATTCTTCTCTACAAACAAAAATGTTTGGGAAAATATGCTATTTAGAATGTGTGGATCCTGCCTCTTTTTTTTTTATTAAGGTATCATCGATATACACTCTAATGAAGGTTTCACATGAGCAACATTGTGGTTACTACATTCCCCCCATTATCAAGTCCCCCCCACACCCCAATTGCACTCACTGTCCATCAGCATAGTAAGATGCTATGAGTCACTACTCGTCCTCTCTGTGCTACACTGTCTTTCCTGTGATCCTGCCTTCTTGAAGCTTCTTTGAATTCATTATAGGTCACAGAATTAACTTAGTCCCCACGAAACTTGGAAAACAGCCCAGTGCTCATAATGACTTCTCGAAGGTATTCTCTTAAAGTCTAACTGCAAAGAAACTGTTCTTAATCAGATCTACTGAATGGTTTCTAGATCATACAAATAAGAGATAGGGCAAGGATTTCATGTTAATCTCCTACTTAAATCTCATCTGGAAGAGATGGTTTATGTGTAAGAGAAAAGAAAATTAGTGCCTTTTTCTGATAAGTGCCCAAGTACACGAGTCCTCCTTGGTGAGCAATAAAAACGAGGGAAACAAGAGAACCACAGCTAGCCTGATGGCAGGTGACAGCCCTGTGCAATTTGGCTTTCTTTGAATTTTACTTTCATATAACTGCTTTTAAAAAACACCCCAACAACTGTATGATTGAATTGCCAGTGCCTTTCTTTCTTGGACAAGAATGACTTCTTCTGACTCCTGTGACAGTCTTGAGTAATAAGGGAACACACAAGTCCACTGAACTCCCACGAGGGCACTTGACCGAATAGCTCTTACAGATCATGATTAAGTTGGATCCGAAGAATAGCTTTTTCTCCTCTGCTCGGGGACACATTCAGGGATGTATGAGGTACAGTCAGTCGATGGGCAGTGGTGCTTGTAGAATTCTCTGATTTTATGTGGTTAACTCTAATATAATTTATGCCACCCAAAGTCCAGAAATCCCCTACTGACCAGAGTTTTTAGACAATATGAACCACACTAGAGAAACTGTGGTGTCTGATCTATCCATCTAGAAGGCACACACGTTTGTTGATGAATGAATGAGAAGCACAAGTATTACATTAACATCCCTCCCCACAACTGCTCTAATGGAATAAAAGAATTTTAGGACAGGAAGGGTGTTGAGCCATATAGTCAAACATGGTCATGTTTATTAACAGTCTCATTAATCCAGAGTATTTAGATGAGACTGCCAGTCTGCTGATCAGTGGGAGAGCCCAGTTGGACTAGGCAGGATCCTTGCTTATGGGTACAGAGTGAACCTGGGATGATTTAGGCAGAAAAGAGATTTATTTAGAAGATTGTGGACAGCTCACATCTCTAGGAAGGCTGGAGGACCAGGATTAGAAAGGGATTAGAGCAGGGGACGCTGGGCAGCAGACAGCGTCACATTTCCCCATGAGTCATGTGAAGTTGCTGCTACTAACATTACTGTCCTCTGGGTCCTGCGAGGCATATGATGCTGTTGGCACTGCTTCCCTTGAAAACTGGATTTCAGCTGGGGCTTTCTCTGCCACCAACCTGGTGAACCTCCAGGGTCTCTGCTTGTTAGTGTCACAGTGTCCCAATCTGAAGTGTGAGTGGGGGGTGAGGGTTACCATGGGCTTAGGGATGTGAGTATTTAGCTTTATACAAAAGGACATGCCTTAGTTACATAAAGGGGCTTTAGATGATGGGAGACCAAAACATTGACAAATGTCCACTGTAGCAGGTGTCTTGTAGCAGAATTCGCCAGAATATATGAAGGCCCACTGTACAGATTTATAATTCATTCAACAAGATTTATTGAGCAAC
This sequence comes from Manis javanica, assembly GCF_040802235.1. Taxonomy (NCBI): domain Eukaryota; kingdom Metazoa; phylum Chordata; class Mammalia; order Pholidota; family Manidae; genus Manis; species Manis javanica. The sequence continues at coordinate 93,149,616 of NC_133166.1, forward strand.
TTGAGGGTCCTGAGTGTAAAACCATGAATTAGGTAACCTCCACCCTTCAGGATTTAACGGGTGATCAGACCTGTTCAGATATAAATTATAATAACATAGAAAGAATGCAGTAACACAGTGACTTAGTCCACGTGGGCTGCTGTAACAGAAAGCCACAGACTGGATGGCTTATATAACAAACATTTATTCTCATGGTTCTGAAGACTGGGAAGTCTAGATTTGTGAAGGGAAGTTTGTTTCCAACTTCTCTTCCCTCTTATCCCTCAAAAACATTTTTCTCTCAGCAGAAGCCACTCCCAGGTGTCCTGTGTCCAGGGCCTGACCCCAGTGAAGGCTCATAGTTCCGGGGGTCTCTCACCCATGTAGTATTGGCCACAGTTGCTACTGAACTCTGCTGGGAAAGAATTTGGTTCCGATACACAGGGAGGTTAGGGTACAAGGGAGGAAGGAGTTCATTAAAGCGAGAATAGCAGGAAATGGCATTTGCCTTATAGGCAGCAGACAGCAAAAAAGAACAGAGGCAAGAAGGATGCAGGAAAGGGAACCTCATTGAACTCCTGCTCCGCATAGGGCAGATCCCTTGCCAACTCCTAAAGCCAGGGTCACCTGGTATCCAGTGTCTGCTTGAATCTGCACAGAGTGGGAACTAAGCCCCTGTCACCACAGGGTTTGGGGGAGCCGCAGAGCACTGGATGGAGTGAGATTGTGTTCTGAGAAATTCCCAAAGCAAAGAAAGGAGCTTTTCAGGCAGGCCACTAAAGTGCATGATGGTACAGCTGCAGTCCCGTCCCGGTCACCCAGGCAACAGGACTGGCAAGCTCAAATCAGAGCTCTCAGCAGCCCCCCACCTACTTACCTGAAGTAGGACAGAGACAGAGGGAAGACTTGTGCTTAACTCTGGAGAATGGAACGACATAGCAAAGTAACAAAGACACTTAGCCCTGGAAGAGCTCAGAGATACAACGCAGTAAGCTGAGCAGTGAGAAGTCTTTAAGGCAAAAAGTGCACACACTTTAAGGCAAAAAGAAAGGGGAGTGCAGGCAACCTCAGAGAAGAGGTGCCCCTAAGGGTTTAAGGCTTGGGGTTTTATAGGGTTTTCTGGGTACGGGTCAGCATAAGACATGGTGTATACAGGTTCTTCGTTGTTCCTTTGAAGGTCTGTCTTAAGAATAGGGTTGTTTAGGTGACAGTGTTGGTCTGGATCTCAGCATTCTTTATCCACATAGGTTTATTTACACTTCAGAGGTCTATCTGCTGTCCTGGTTACAAAATTACTTGATTAAGGGGCTGGAAGAAGAGGAAGAACAGTATATAGACCAAGTTAAAGGCTAAGTAGATTTTACAATGGCATGGTCTAATGGGTACAATGAAGACAGGTGGGCTGTGCTCTGATACTTTTCTTTATCTGGGGAATATTCAAGTTGCTCCCGATCTTTGAAACTTCAGCTAGTTAACTCTGTGAGTCCTTTCTGGTTCTCTGATTTTATCTGGTTAACTGTTTGAGTCCCATTTAGTGGCCTTATTCTCCCTCCACCCACTCATACCTTATCTTTCTGCCTAACTACCACTGTTTTTATTTAACTAATTCTGCCTAACTACCACTGTAGAGAACCAGGGCAATGGTTCTCAAACTCTGTTGCCCATTAGAATCACTGGGGGGGTGGGGGTGGATCTTCAGAAAATTCCCGATGCCCGGGATGCACCACCCCATGCAAATTACACAGGCGTCTCTGGGATGTAGACATCAGCATTAAAAACAAAGAACAAAAACAAAAACACACCCAGGAGATGCCAATGTACTGCCATGGCCTTGCCTCTCAGACTTTCAAGCACATACAGATCACCTGCGGCTCTTGCTAAAATGCCAATTGTGATTCATTAGGTTCCAAGGCTCCTGCATTTCCAACATGGAACCTGCATTCCAACTTCCATATCCAAGAAATGGAATCTGCCCAGGTAATGTTGATATGATTTTACATCTCTCATACCCTCTGCAGTGCTTAGCTCCAGACACAAGTAGATGCAAATTAAATAAATAATTTTTGTTAAAGGAAAAATTGTCCAATCACAGAATAGTAAATATTTCAGGTACAAAGGAAGAAATAGTCTCCAGCAATGTTTAATTTGTAAGTACTTCAAAGGGATTTTTTTGTCTGTCAAACTTGAAGAAGGCAAAACACTTCAAACAAGATGTCTTTTGTTTTCTCAGGATTATCTACCAGAAAATAGACTCAATAAGAGATAACAGCTTGGGTTGTTTTCCTGTTCCTCTTACACAGTTGCTTCAAGTTTTGTTATTTGGTTCCCTGGGTACAACACTCAGGGATTTTTCCCAGAGTGTGTTAAGTTCCTGTGGAGTGATTATTTCATTATGACCCATGTACACAGACCAATGGTTTAATAAACATTAGATCACCCAAAACTTTGTATTAAGGTTCATGTTTTCTGTTTCATATGAAACACATCCCAGATTTGTCTGAGAGCTGTTATTTAAGATAAGAGTTGTATGACTTCTCAGTCCCTGATCAAAGCTGAAAGCATTCGACTTGATTTTAGAAAATACTACTTTAAAACAGAATCCATTGGAGATAATCTCAGACTTTGCATGATACATTTGTTCTTAGACATTCCAGAAGAAAGTCTAAAACTCCAAAACTCTCTGTAGATGTGATTCACTCTTATTCCTTCACTCTCACTGATCCAACCTCTATGTTTCTTCTTCTCTTTTTTATATCTTCTTTTTAAAAGTGCTTCCTGACCTCTACTTTAAATCAAGGATTGTGTGATTCGTATAGTTTTATAAGAGATTCAAACTGATGTAACATCTAGTCAGTCCTGTGCGTTCAAATTCAGTTCATGCTTAGTACTCTGTTAGATGTGCCCTCCCTCTTTTATTCTTCCCTCCCTCCCTCCCTCCCTCAGGCATTCCTCCAAATTTTCTGGTTTTCTAGGTACCGACATCTGTTATTCTATCTGTTCTAGGTGCTGAGCACAGGCTAAGTATACTGTGATGAATAAAACCTGCCATTCCCTGAAACTTTTCTGAGTTGTCCCTTTTGCTAAACTTCTCAGGTACTTTTAGTGAGTACAGTGTCATTTTGGATTAAATTGCTCTCTGATTTTTTCCAGTGAGTTATTTTTGAATCGCTAAGTAGATCAAAAACTTATTGAGGATTCTGCTTTGATAATATTCATAAAGAAAATACGTACCTGGACTGCTTGAAGAGGCTCTGAAAAATGATAGGAGGCCCCTGTCCTAATTCTTGGAGTCATGGAAGCCATGACTCCAAGTGTATAAACTAGACTGCAGTGATAATGGGACAACTCAGGCATCATTCAAGAAATCTCCAGTTTGAATGATTTCTATACCCTAGGATGGAGTGCCATATCTTCTTGCGATGTTAATGTCACACTCCCATACAAGGGGAAGCTCGTGAAGTAAGTGTTTCGGAAGTATACGTAAACAAAACAGAACAACCCTAACACAATTTAACTATGTTTAACTGTGTTTAGTCTCCATCCTGTAGAAGAGCAAGATTAAACAGAGGTGTTAAATAAGAGTATGAAAAAATGCAGGCTTCTTGACGTCCCCGGACATTTGGCCCAAATGCTTCCTGGCTTGTTCTTAAATCAGATGATGCAAACTTCAGAGGATGATTGGGAGCAGCCAGATGAAGAGGGTCAGTGGGGAAAAGGGTGACAGAGTGGACAGTCCTCTTCCATATTCAAGAAGTGAAATCTGCAAAGAGAAGAGAAAGTGTACATGTCCAAAAAGCTGCTAAGTCGCTCGGAATCACCAACCATAAACTGTAAGGGAGTAGATATGAAAAGAGAGGCCTACCACAAAAATATACAGAGCACAACACAAATAGTATGTCTAAGGGTCAAAACTGTGCTACAGACACAAAATTCTATAAAATAAAAGTTAAGAGCTTGCAGGTTTTCACCAGTGACTTTACACGGCTAACAAAAAGACATGAGATAGATGAGAGCTCCTGAGAACTGGAACAGTATTCACAGCAGAGATGGCTGAAAATGTGGGCTGATTGAGATCGCCAGAGTCGAGGGCAAATGCACTTCAGGCTGCAAAACAGCCTGAACAAAAGGCCTAGTGGTCTGTAGTCATATTTTGTGGGCTAGCCTGGAATAGGGATTTCTGCTCAAAGGTAAATGAGGTACAAATCAGCCCAGTGATACATGGTGATGACTGAAGCCCAATCACAAAACCGGTGGCTGCTCATTCAGCTACCCATTTCCTCGAGCACAAAATTATTTATTATACCCACATGTCAATTTTGTTGAGTCAATGAATACATTTTCTTGGCCTTTATTATTTCTCCTTAGTGATCCTACAGCACTGATCTCATTCATATCGAAGTTAGCAGCTTAGAATACCAAACAACTGGTCCAAAGGACACTGAGTTATATATTGAAATAATAGTATCTTCTCCTCAGATGCATCATCCTCTTCTCTTCAGGTCTCAGAGACATTATCATCATGATTGTTATTATTACTCTTACTTTTTTTAGCTACTGTTTTTCGAGTTCTTTTCATGTTCCCAGCCCGGTGATAAGTGCTTTATGATTTAAGAGAAGTAAGGCAAATTCTGTATGTGTAGCATCCCTTCCTTCTTCTTCCACAAATAATCTTTTCTTTTCCCCTTTGCATTTTGGAGATCAGCCTTTCCTCCTTTTAGCTCCATGCGGTCCACACCACTATCCCTCTCTCCCCATAGTCTTTGCGGCGGTAGTGGTCATGGCCAGGGGGGGCCACAGTGACTGATGTGTGTGCGTAACTGCAAGAGGCCTGAACCATGACACCTGGTGGCCTAGACTTTTGCTGGAGTTTTTGGAAAAGAGGTGCTCTTTTTCTGGTGGAGTTCCTAGGTGTCAGAGTCATGTAAACCTGAAACTGATGGGACAATCTGCTACCATGAGAAGACGACCTACCTTATAGTGAAATCAACTCACGGGCGAACAGAACCAGGAAATGGAGTGGGAGCGAGAGCAGCCGCGAGACTGAAGCCAGCCTTCCTGAAGGCAGCATTCTCCAGGGCCTTTGGTTATGTGGCTCAAGAAATTCCTGTCTGTCTTTATCAAACAAGTCTGAGTTGGGCTTTTGTTTTTACTATTGAAACAGGCACAGACATTATAATTTCTTTTTTTTTTAACTGAAAAGCTCCTGTTCTTAGCCACAATATCCGCAGGGATGTGTGCTGCTGAAATAATGGGAGTAAATTTAAAATAGAATCACTCTCTGCATGTCCCCAGGTTTTGTGAGCTCTTTGAAGAACATGTTGCATAAAGAATGTGTTTTGTGTTGCAGCTCAGCAATGTGTTAGCTTGTCCATGGGAGCGTGAGTAACACTTACTTCCTTGTGGACAAAGCCTGTAATAGGACAGGAACAGCAGTGAGGGTGTCAGTGAGCTGTTTGTGGGTTCCCTGTGCTTTTGTCACACCCACAGGGGTGATCAAGGTTTGAGGAACTCTCTCACCCAAGCTCCAGCCAACAAAGGGTCTCAATTCTTCTCCTTGGAGACTGGTAGGGAAGCCCTTTTCACCGCCAGGTGAGAAGCCCACTGGCACAAAAAATTATTCTGCTTAATTATATTCATGCTTGAAATTGATGAAATTGCCCCCTCCGGTGGTTAGAGCAGATGCTGTAGTCTCTTTCAGCAAGAAGCTTCCTTAGGGTAGGAGACACAAAATGAATCTTAGTGGACTGATTTGGAGCATCCCCTGTCCCTTAATATTTACTGTGTTGGTAAAAACTCTATAAACTAGACTGCAGTGATAACGGGACAACTCAGGTATCATTCAAGAAATCTCCAGTTTGAATGATTTCTATACCCTAGGATGGAGTGCCATATCTTCTTGGGATGTTAATGTCACACTCCCATACAAGGAGAAGCTCGTGAAGTAAGTGTTTCGGGAGTATACGTAAACAAAACAGAACAACCCTAACACAATTTAACTATGTTTAACTGTGTTTAGTCTCCATCCTGTAGAAAAGCAAGATTAAACAGAGGTGTTAAATAAGAGGATGAAAAAATGCAGGCTTCCTGAAGTCCCTGGACATTTGACCCAAATGTTTCCTGGCTTGTTCCTAAATCAGCTGATGCAAATGACAAGTTATAAATAATCAGACAGCCAGAGTGCTCCGCACCAGAGAGAGATGACCTTTCTGTTCCCTGAGCATCTCTGGCATTCTCCAGGGAAAGCCACCTGAAATTAGAAAGAGCTTTTTATGGGTGTTAAGAATAATTCTCTTTCTTTTCTCTCTTAAATTTAATGGGACTTAAAAATGATTCTACAGTTATTGGAATGATACTTTAAAATATGTTCAGAAATACTTTAACTTTTCATTGTGTTGTCAGATTGGCAGGGCCCAGCTCCTCTAAAATCACTTATTTACTGGGGAAAAGAACTTTGTATGTTTTTGCAGTGTTGAATTCTTGATCTTTAAATCTCTTTATAAAATTTTGATAGATGTATATTGCTAATAGGAGCGATAGAACTCACACCAGATAGCTGCCATTGATGCTTCTTTTCTGGAAGTATTCCTCTGGCTTTGAGATACCTGATTTCTTGGATTTCTGTTCCTTTTTCTTTTTGCTTGGCCCTTCATCTGCAGCAAGCAGCTTAAATATTGCTCACCGCAGTGTCCTGTCCTTGACTCTCTTCTCAATATACAACCTTCCCCAGGGTGACTCCATTTAACCTCAATGGCTCTACTTAGCTTAGTCTGTGGTTTCCTAAATTAGTATTGCTATCCAAAATCCTGAGCTGAGCACTGACCTCCAGACCTTTATGTAAAACTGACTGCTAAATATTTATCTAACTGTCCCATGGGGCCTCAGATTTAATATAGTAAAATTGGACTTTCATTTCCTCCCAGAACTTAGTTCCAGTTCATTTCATGACATCAAAATCCCATCCCTGGGAAACATACTTGAATCCTTCCTTTCTCCCTCTTTCCTCAACCAAGCAGTTACTATATGCAATATAATCTACTTCTTTGACATCGCTGGTGTTTGTCTTCTTACCATCCTCACTAATGTTGCCTTCATTCAGGCATTTGATATCTTTTACCTGAACTCCTGCAAGAGATTGTACACATTGTAGCCAGAGTTACTTTTCCAAAACACAAATTAATTCATACTCTTCTCCTCTAAGCACCCTTGAGGGGTTTCTATTTACTAAGCATAAATTTAAACTTCACAGTGTATCATACAAGACTCTCTACATCTGTTTAATGACCACCTCTCTGTATCACTTGTCTATTGTCACAATAATGCTGTGTCACAAGCAACCACAGAAACCTCAGAGATATTCTTAGGATACATTTATGCTGTCTTGTCTGGGATGTCTACTGGGTGGCTCTCTTGACCTTGGCTGGCCTTAGCTGGTCTCAGTGTTTAGCTGGAAAAACTCGGACAATGTGGCTCTGCTCCCTGTGCCACTCATCCTCCAGCAGGTCAGCGTGGGCATGTTTTATGGGGGTGACAGAGTACAAGGGAAGGCATAAGCAGAAACATGCAAGGTTTCCTGAGGCCTGGGCTCAGAACTGGCCCACTATCACGTCTGCTGAATTTTATCGATCAAAGGAAACCATAAGACTGGCCCAGATTCTGGGTTCAAGAAACAGATTCTGCCTATTTAATGAGGAAACTGTGAGGGTGGGGAATTGGAACTTTCATCGCATTCTCCATCTTTATCTTCACTAGTCTATGCTTCTTTCTGGCTGTACACAATGGATGGCAGTCTCTGGAAAATGTCCAGCTCTCTGGACTTTTTAATTTAGCTCCTGCTATACTATCTGCCTAGGTTGCCCCTCTTCCTGCCCTGGGACAGTCCCCAATATGCACCAACTTGTCTTTCAATGATCCGGCTTTTTCTCAGCCTTCTCCTCCTGCCTTCTTTGTGAACTCTATCTAGCTTTTACTTAGGTCTACATAAGACCTTAGTTGTTTTTTGTCCTTAATTTCTTATATGTTTATTTCTGCCTTGAGACTACAAACCTATTCAAAGCAGAGACCTTTCTTAATTACTTTTTTACCTTTAGAGACTAGCATAGTCCTTGTCAAATATTAAGCACTTTATACCTCTTGGTTGAAAAGAAGTTTGAAAGTGTAACAAGTCTTAGAAGTATGGTTTATAAAATTTATTCACTTGTCTTCACATCACTGAAATGTTAAGAGGAAGTTACTCATGAAAGTGATTGGTTTGGGAAATAATTTTTAGGTAAACATTTAAAAGACAACATTTTTTGAAATAGTATATTTTAAAACTGAAGGGTGAGAATGGAAGGGTAATGACATTTTCAGCCCTTCTTCTCTTCAAATTCACCTCAAAAAAGGAAAATAAGCAAAGAAGGCACATGTGTCATTTTGATAGAATAAAGTGGCATTTTTGACCCAGAAACCAATAGTGGTTGGAGCACCGACAGATAACTCATCACAGAGGAGGAAGTGAACCTAAGTGTCTGAGGTAGAAGTGTGCATGCAGGTGTGTGTGTAAGTCCACGAAAGTCATTACAGGAGTTATGGGCTCTGTGTATGGTTGGAAAGTATGGATACAGAGCATTAAGGACTCACTGCCTCTTGTAGTCACCCGTCACAGCCAGACTACTGCACAGAGAAACTGAGCCAGGGAAGCTCAAGACTTGGAGCCTCAAGGAGAAGAAGAGTGGAATGCTAAGCTGAAAAGAGGGGAGCACTGGAATTCTGCATGCTGAATGGCAATACCAAGCCCCTGCCCCCCGACAGGGCTCCAGAATGCCAATCAGGCTCATTTTCTTTAGATAGGCTGAGCATCCTTCACTGGAGAACCTAAACTTCCCCAGAGAAAACATCTTCAGATGTGGACACTTGGGACCTCTGACAAACAGTCTTGAGTGATTCCCCTACGACTCTCCTGCGCTCTCCTCCTCAGCTGGAGCCCTGGGAGCTCCCAGCAGGCAGAAACAAGAGGGCAGCCAGACTGGAGAAGTTAAGGACGCGCTCGCTCATAGAGCACTTACTCCGGACACTGCCCCCGCACAGCCCTGAGTGTGTGTGTGCCACTTAGGCTTTGTGTCCCAGGAAATTTGCTTGCTGTACCCACTCGTGGCCCTGGCTCCAGTCAGCTCTATAATGCTCCAGTATTAAAGGAGGATCACCAAGGATTATAGATATTTGAAGAAAGCACCAATCTCCAAGAGAGACCCCACATCTAAGTAAAAATAAGAAACTCAGGGGATGAAGATAATGTAAGGAGAAGGAAAAAACTTCAAAGAAACTACAGTTTTAATATCCTTGGAAAGAAAAGAGATACTTTATATATATATTTTTTTTTCAAAGAGGTTTTTAATGAGATATACAAATTGGGCTTATCATTTGAAGAATAGCATCCTAGTTTAAATAATTTAAACACAATTTTTGCAAGTGGTACTATTTTGGAACTCAGTAGTAAGGTCCCAATGAATAATCAGAATTTTCAAAACAACGTAATTGTACATTAGATGTTTTCAACCATAGTCTTTTATTTTGCAGCAAAAGATATTTCACTGATAGAAAGCAAAGAGGATTTAAATTTCTATTACTCTGTTCTAATATCATACCATTCCTGAAAACTAAATTTTTCTTGCTAAAAAGGAATGCAAATAAAAATATTATAATTTTATATTGGGTTTAAAAGCACTTTGCATTTCATGAAAGACACACACACATATGTTCTTATATCTATATAAGAACATGGCACAGTGAAAAAAGAAAAATTAAGAGAACATGAAAGAAATCTTGGAAATTAAAAATACGATTGCAAAATAAAAAAAATTAGTGGAAAGGTTGGAAGGTAACACTGAGGCGCATCTTGGAAAGGAACACGAAAGGAAAAAAAGAGACAATAGAAAAGAAATGATAAGAAGATCAAGTCAATCCAGAATATCCAATATCTGATTAATAAGGGTTTCAAATAAAGGAAGGAAATTATCAAAAGTATAAGATAAGGCAGATGCCCAGGGTTTATCACTGGAGAGCTCTAATTCAGGCCAGCAGGTTGAATTAGTGGAGTAATATCTTTCCTCCAGCTTCTTGAAGCACTGAATAGGAAACAGACAAAGGAGAATTCCAGAACACATGAACCATTATTAGAAGCTGTTTGATTTGAAAATGTGGAGGTTGATTGTGGGCAGAGGGTGTAAGGATGGGGATAACTGTGATTCAAACATATTTTGAATGTGGAAAACAGCCACACGTTCGTGTTCAATGATTACAGGAAGTGTAGACAATGCAGCTGCTAAATGAGTCCCTAAAATATTGACATGACTGATTCTAGTGTGACTTGTTTAGTAGGAAGTGGGAGAGGAGGCAAAAATAGACCAAAGCAAACATTTGCTCAAGATACATGAAGAGAAATAAGTTCTCTGTGTTCCTCCACCCCTGCAAAAACATGGCCATAAACTTCTGACAAGTTTCTTTCCTCATATTTCTATTGCTGTGGTCATGGTGGTGATTTAGCATTCTCATGACTTTTATTCGTGCTTGTCTGACCAAATGCTAGATAAATATTTTATGTTTACCTTGTCACAGCTCTCCAGGGATGAAGACTGCCGCTGTCCTTCATCAATGCCTGGAAAGAAGTGTTCAATACCAGAGACTTTTTAAATGTTTTTTTAAAATGCAATCTCAAGGGGTCCCATTTCAAAGACCATGGAACTGTATAGATGACCACAAAGTTAATGGGAGAAATTGAGGCAATCATTTAGGTAATTCAGAACAGATATTGTGTTTCAGAGGTTTAGATAATTGGGGCAAAAGTCAGTGGAGTCTGGTGTAGTTGGATGATTGCTTAATTCTCCACTGTGCATTTTATGCCTAAGTGGGTGGCTGGGGAGGTCAAATTCCCTGCTGAGAAATCTCAAAACAAAGAAATGGAAAACACATGAAAGAAGTTGCTTTTGCTTTTCTAATGAGTGAGAAAAATGTGCTCCAACAATTAACTCACTCAAGCTTTGTGGAATGTTAGGCAAAGATTTTCCTACATAAATTAACAATTCATTATATCCCATCTCTACTGATGGAGAAAATACTTCTAGAGATGTGGTAGGTAGAATTTGTGTAAGCACATTGAGAAAGGTCTGTTCTGACTGTATTTTCTATCCTCACTGTGCTGAAGAGATACATACTTCTAGAATTAGATGAAAGTGAGTTAATTATAGGCATTCATTGAGTGAAATGATAAAAATTCTTACTCTCTGTTTTAACTCACTCATTCTTTAAATTGTACTTTCTGTTTAAAACTATGTCTAAAAATGAACAGTGTATTACTGGTGGTGCTAATTCTTCTAACAAAGTTCACAGTGGACGGTGGTAAAGAAACATGTTCTATTATAAATATATTTAGTAATAAATTCTGAGAGTATATTGGAAGTACTGTCCTAATAAGCAATCATGAAACTTAAGCAAAGTTTCAAGCCAGCACTGGCTGTAGTAAAGCAAAATGTGAACTGCTTATGCCATAAAGTCAAACTCTAGATCATCTGAAAACTTCTGCAGATAGATTTATTTAGCAACACCCTACCATGGTAGGATGTAAAATGTGATAGAAATGACTATGCTTTTCCAAAGATTCTCTTCATGTTTAACAATAACAGATGCATGAATCAAGCCTGGACCACTAATAAGTCAGTTAGAAAGACCAGGAGAATCTGGCAAGAACTCTGCTAGTCAAGTTTATTTTAATGTTTATTTTACTCATTTTTAAAGCCTATTTAAACTTTTTAAAAAAGTATGATGAATCCTAATTAAATTTGATAAACCATAAGCCCCCATCCCTTTCTAAACAGATGTAATACAATACTACTATTAGGCAACAAACTGAAGCAAAGAGATAAGAAAATAATTGCTCTTTGGAATAATGAAGACCAGTGTGTATACAGTTAATGGATCTTTGTAGAAATCTTCAAAGACAGGATAAGATTTCTCTCCATTCTTTAACTTCTTTCTCTAAGGGATCTGGTACAAAATGTAAAATAAATGATTTTTTATTTCTGTATAAATGTTTTAAACTGTGCTTTTTTGAAGGGCTTATATTTTTCCTACTATCACTATCCTCCCTTCCTTTTTCCTTCTGCTTCCCTGCAGTCCAGAATGGCAGTGAAAAAACGCTCAATGAAAAATATCATCTCAGGTATCAGAAGTCAAGTGACATAAGCAAAAAGGGATGAAGGTTAAATATATTATTTATATTGGTTATAACCTTGTCTGATTTAATCTTCACAGTGAACCTGTGGGATAAGAATGAATTCCTCCATTTTAAAGATGAGCAAACTGAGACTCAGAGTTTACATAAATTTCCCAACATTACCTAGCAAGTAAGCAAAAGAACTGTTACAGGCTACGCATACTATGGCATGTTCCACACTCCCAGTTCTTTGCATATTACCACCTAGACCTTAGGACCATGAGGAAATAATGCTTAACCAAGTTGATAAGAACAATGCAGCTGCAAGGAGCCTGGAAACTGTCTGTAAGCATCTGCGGTGCGATAATGAGTTTGTACCAGAATGTACATCGACACGGTGCTTCCTTCGTCAAGAAACTCCTGTCTGGAAAGCAAGTCAGTTGAACTCCATAGGGTGCTTAGTGAGGTAGTTGATTTGCTTCCTGGAACAAGCCCCTTATCACAGACTCATAACAAACAGTTTGGGGAATGGCAGGGGTCCTTGGACCACTCTTTGAGCTGCACTGGACTCAAAAAGGAGGCTGTGACATCAAGGAAGTAGTGGAGTCACATTAGCCAGCATTGGTTCTGAGTCCCTTTGGAACTGGCATCAATTTGCGTGCATCCCTTGTAGCTGCCTAATTCACACATTGTTATCCATGCAGAAATCCAAGTGCCTAGCTCCGGAGAAGTTCAACATTCCCTATCCAAGGAGAGGGAAATGGTTCTGAAATATAGGCAGAATCTTGGCACTTTCTGGAGCTATGGTGTGATGAAAAAAAGCAGAGCTCATGATTGAATTATTGGAACAATTCATGTTTGAATTATTATTGAGGTGAATAGAACAGGCCTGGAAACTAGACCAATTTGGTTTGAATTGTAAGAGGGTCTGCTTTAGAAGGCTGTTGCCTATTCTGTAGAGTGCTGAGTGCAGCCTGGCATGTGGTGCTCAATAAATGGCACCTCTATTACTAGGATCAGCTTTCCACAGAAGCAGATACCTACTGGGAGTAATTGCATATTAACTAGTAGTGCATCTTATTCACAGTACATGAAATGCCACCTTAAATTATGATTTCTTCAAAACTTAAAGCCTTTTTAATCTTCCAAAAGTCAATTTTAAAATGCAAATACTCTGGATATGTTCTTATCTTTGACTAGAGGTCAGCTTAATTTTCTACTTGTATTCTTCAGATTTTCAAAATGACCATTTCATTCATAATTATAAAAAAGTAACTACATTTCTGGAAAGGGCACCTCTGAGCTAAGCTTGTTAGGAACTAGCTTATGTCATTGTGTTTCCCAAATTGTTTCATTTTATTATAGTGTCTGCTACATATGCTCTGTTTAAAAAATATATATATATTAACTAAAGTTGGGATATACAAATCTGATGATTCACAAAGCAAGCATATCAGCAATATTTAAGGCCTGAAACAATCCTACAGAAAAGAAACCTTTGTTTAACGTAGAATTTTCCTCAACCTACTTGATCAGAGACTATTTTTGACAGCAACTCTGTTCAAATGCCGTAGAACACAGTCTGAGACCACACACTGGCTCAAGGGATCATTTTCCAAACTTGATATCTAACAGGAATTCAGGCTCTTTAGGAATAGGACCTAGATTAGGCCCTTGAAACAAGGATTATGAGGAAAGGATGCAGGGGGAGGCAAGAGGAAAGATGACAGTGACCTTTGCCCCACATGGAAAGAGCAGAGAAGAGAGATCCATGTGACCTTTAGTCTACTTCTAGTTTTGTTCACATACCAGCGCTGACCTGTGTTTACCCCTAAATCAGCTAACCGGACTTTCTCCCTCTACCAGATGGGGGACCAAGGCAAGATACTTTTCAGGGTCTCCTTTAGATCAGCTGTCCTAGTTTTCAATTTCATTATTTCGGTTTGGAAAAAAATGCATGAGACATTTTTATTTTGACAGAAGTGGTGATGTTTTGCCTTTTTAGAGGTTTTTCAATGTTCTCTCAAGGGCTCTAGAAGATCCCCAAGGTCAATAACAATGTTTGTTTGATATAAAATATTTTAGCAAATTTTTATAGTTTGAAGGCTGTTGCTTGTTACAGTTCAAAGGCTCTATCTAAATATAGCATATTGAATTAAAAAACTGAATTAATATTTTTTTAATAATGGGAATTATTGTAGATGGACAGATCAACTCATGACTTCATTACCTCATCTTTTATGTTCACGCAGCTTCCTGGCAAACAAATGGAATGTATCTTTAAACAATGGAACAACTAGAAGATGCCTCATGCTCAGTGGCTAACTGGAATCACTCCACAAACCAGCAATTGTATTTGACTAATGTGTTCCCTGTTGAGTCAGGTTATTCCAGACTTAGGGAGGGATTAATGCATTTTCACAAAACCAGGCCTGTAGTCAGGTGGTCCACTTTTGTTATGAGATGAGCTATAGAGGATTTGGAAGCATTATGGACTTAATAGCCATAAAGTGAGTTGGGTGACAAAGGTGGAGAATAAAGAGAAGTCTAGAGGGCATTACTAACCTCTGAATAATAGTTATTCCTATCTCTGGATTTTTAGAAATTGCAGGTGGTCATGAGTCGCTGTTTTTAAAACTTGCTCACTTTTCTGTTACATAGAGAGGTATTTTGGTAAAACATATGGTTATATTTCAACATACCCACTTATTATAGCAATTCCAATGATACCACTTTGAACATAAAGTATATTAATATTGTTTGTAGCTAAATTTAATACTGATACTACAACAACTATTTTTACACTAAATAATTAAGGTTTTTTTCCTCTTCTTAATTCCTAAGGAAGAAAAACACTTTCTGTAAAATCAAAGTCTTTTCTCTTCTTAAGACAACATGATTATACAGAACGTGAGGTCTCTTTTTTTTACCAAATAGGATATGCTTTGAACTTGTTAGATGATATGTCAGCAGTTATTTTTGAACTTTTCAAGAATACTGAATACATTTGAATTAAAATTCACTAGTAGTTTTCATTTAATATTCATTCATTGAAACTGTAGACAGACTAGAGAAACAAAATCTTCACTCTAGTAGTCTTTTGTCTTTCTAATTTAATTGAATATATATTTACTATCTTCAGATCTCTAAGGTAATGACCACACCTTACCTTGGGAAAAGGGCATTGTGCTATACCTTGACAGCAGAGTTAGAGAAAGTGGTAATTTTCAACGCTAACAGGTGCATAGCCCATAATCAGAGAATTCATATTCCCTATGATTTTCTAAGAAGTACTGCACACTTTAACAAGACTGTCATAGTTTTCCAAATTGTATCTTTTCTCCTTTTAGGTGTTAAATTGTATTTGGACTTTTATGGCTAAAGAAGACAAGGATTTCAAGTGGAAAGGAGGTAAGTAATTAGCCTTTCTTAGCTAAATGAAAGTAAAGGAGTTTAAAAAAGGAAAATCAAGCTGGCTTGGATGAAATAAGCTCTATGGAAGCTCTAAGGCCTCAGTTGCAAAGGAAATCTCCATCTGTTACAAAAATTCCAAAGACTTGCTTTCATGGTAAGATTTTGAGCTAGAAGTAAATACCAAATACAATGCAATAAACTGAAAAAAAGAAACCTATTTGGAAGTGTTTAAGGAACTACCTGGAGACGTACTCTTCAATCTGTGTACTAGTTTGGAATTTTAATATGAAACATGTATTCTTAAATATGCAGTTTGGGAAGAGAGGACATGCAGTGGACTAGAATTTTCTGTAGTTAGCCTTTGGGCTTTGAGGAATAGAGGACCTATATTGTCGTGGTTCTTCACCCAAGAGTGTTGGCACCGTGTGCAAATCACATCACCTAAGTGGACTTAGCTCTCTCCTCTGCAAAGTGACAGGACTGATTTGACTCTTTCACTGATATTTAAGGCCATTTTCATCCTATCCTTTAAATACTCTTTGATTTTTATAGCTAATTTTTCTTTAGATGCCATTTTTCTGATCATAGCTCTTTTGAGATACAATATTTTTGCACTTAATATATGTTATCCTTTCAATTGTCTGGAGAAACAGATAAGGGTTTATTGCAAGGAAATCTGAGGAATTGAACATTAGTAGACAGACTAGATTATGAACTGTGGCTTTCTAACCTTTTCTCTTCAGAAAGTTTTATCACTAAACCACTTTTGTGATAAAGTTTCCGGCAACGTGGCAAAAATATTTAGAGAATAACAGAACTGCAAAGGAATAAAATAACTTCAAAGCACCATCATTAATCCCGATAAACACCTATCCTTCCAGAAACTCTCACAAACTGTTTCACAGATACAGGCCTTGATGTCATCACCACGCCAGGGAAAAAAAAAACAAATGAAACGTGCATGAAACACGTTTGCGACTTAATCACGACTCCTAAGATAGTGCTTGCGTTAGGGAAGCTCAAGTGTGAGAGGACAATGAGGGTTTCCTTCCACTGGGCAGGACAAATCAATTTATGGAGTAAGGCCATTGACTAAGGAGACAAAACAAGCTCCTTGACCTTGCTTACACTTCCTCATGCAATTCCCTTCAGGCGGGAGGAGAACCTAGCTGACAGATTCCCAGCAACACAGCCAAGGACAGAGGAGGCAGCCCCCGGATCCCCGTGGAAGCAGCCGCGGGAAGAACCACATGCACACACCCACGTCGGCAAGGCAGATAATATGTGTGCAAAGTATCAAGTGGCCTTGCTGTCCCTCTAGGCTTCTTCCTCTGTTACTTAACATCCTACCAAGGCTCCAGCAAGAAGCCAAACAGCATTTCTTTAGCCATGAACTGTAAACCACCTGGGTACTTCCTCCATGGGAAAAAAATGAAATGATGGTGAGCCCAGATATCCTATCCCATGGTACGCATTGACGGATTGCACAGCCGAATGAAAACCACCATTGATTGTTTCCACAGCAAGCCTTTTGCTATGACTTCTCCAAAAGCATCCAATGTGATTGCTCAGCTTCATTCTCCTCCTCTTTGGTTGACAGACTCAAAAAGCTTTCTATGTTCCAGGAGAGTCAGGAGAAGAGGGGAAATAGGGTAATAGAAATAAGGAAAGGAGCTGGATTATCAATAAACTGGGCAACCAGGATAGACTTTTATAAGAGTTGCTGGTTAAAAAATGTGCTATTCGTGCATCAGACTCATTAAGTCAATGTTAAAAACAGGAGAGTCATATTCATGAAGTCACTCAACAAAGGCTTGTTGACTGCTGCAGGCTTGCTACAGCCTGGAGGGGAACTCCTGTCTAAGACCCTTCCCCACCTTTTTGAATACCTCAGCTGCCACCTCCAACCCCCTGCCCAGGTACTGCTACCTCTGTACATCTTCCCAGGCAGGTGTCCTGAATCCCACTGGCTCTTCTTATCAGTTTGCTTTCTCTGCTCCTGATTTGGGTCCCATCCATGTCTTCTACCATCTTCTTAAACTGGATGACTAGATTAGCAACCGCTGACATGCATTCTGCTTAAAACCCTGTTTTTCCCTCTGTAACACTATCTCATTTGTAAAGGACCTCCTCCATCATGAATGTCACAGCACCCCGGTTGCTGTAGACTGAATTGTGCCCCCCAACAACCAAATCCATGTGTTGAATCCCTAACCCCCAGTATGATGGTATTTGGAGATGGGCCCTTTGGGAAATAAACAGGCTTAGATGAGGTCATGTGGGTGGGGCCTTTGTCATGGAATTAGCGCCCTTATAAAACAAGATACCAGAGAGCTTGCTTTCACGCCAGGGAAAGGCTGTGTGAGGACTGTGAGGACACGGTGAGGAGGTGGACACCCATGAGCCAAGGAGAGGGCTCTCATCAGACACCCACCCTCCTGGCACCTCACCTTGATCTTGGACTTCCAGTCTCCAGAACTCTGAGAAATAAATTCTTGTTTAAGCTGCTCAGTGTGTGGTATTTTGTCATTGCAGACTGAGCTAACTAAGACACTGGTACAGTGCTTGGTGCATATTAGGTATTTAGTGTCTATTTATTAAATAAATGAAGGAGTACTTAGGAGTCTCCTTAGCTCTTCCACCCTTTTCTTGGGTCCTGAGCCATAGATTCAGTTACCTTCTACTCTCACCCTGCAGCAGTCAGCTCACCCACAGACTCATTCACAACCTCCCAGCCCTGGAACACCGATGAACCAAGGCCCCAGCTTCCCCTTACCTGGGAGAGGAGATCAGACCTCCACACTCCCAATAGCTCACCATTCATTTGGCACATAAAGCAGAACTTCCCTGACAGATTGCCTTGACTTGGTTCTGTTAAGCAGCTTAATATTCCGCATGTACCATAACTCTTTCCAGCAAATGTTAGCCTCTGGCCCATCGATGTTTGTGGCAATCACTCTGGACCCTCTTCCTTTTGCTAACCTCGTCTCACTTCTATCCTTTCCTCTTTTCTCACATCCACAGAACACAGAGGCTCCTCTTCCAGGTCTCATTTTAATGTGATCCTTTGATGCTAGGGCTTGTTTCTGATCTGATTCCTGATTTATGGCTCCCTCTTGTGGATTTTGGCTTCGATTTGCCCCATGAGTCTTATCTACCCAGAAATAGCTCAGTCCACCCCATTCCTAAGGGAGGAGGTGTTCAAATAATGATATAGTGTTAGAATGACTAAGGTGTATTAGATGTTAGGAAGGCCTAAGTCTGTGGGAGGAAAGTCAGGTTAGGCTACACAGAATTGTGAATTGTGAAGGAAAAGTGGAAATTTTTCAAGCAGACAGAGAAAAAGATAGATCAGAGGCACAGCGAACTTTGCAATCAGGTGGATGTGGCAAGGAAAGGGATTCCAAAATAGAATTCAAGCCAGGTGTCTGGTGTCAGCACTGGGTGCCATCCCCCTAATAGTAGAGAAATGGAATGTCAGGAATAGATAGGTATTTCTCTTGGTTAAAGAAAACATTATTTCTTATATATTGGGAATTACTACAGTAATCCATTAAAAATTTTTAAAACACATTCTTGACTATTTAAAAATATTATTTACATTCAGGTAATTGGTCAAAATGGCTGCCATTAAAGGATTTTCTCTAAGATCTTTTACCAAGTTACAATTTTTGGCTTTAGTACATTCTTAGAACAATAACCTTATGTATGTATATTCTTCCATAACATAGACTTTTCATGTTTGATTACTTCAGATTTATGAGATTCACTAACTGGTTCATTTAATAAGCATGTGTTCAGCTTCTCTGAGATGCGAGCCCTGTGTGATCCTGTGATCTTGGAAGTCCATGACAAGTTGGCTGTGTATAGTGTAGAGGTATTGGGGAATTTGCAACAATGACCCTGCTTTCTGTTTTGTTACACCCCGTGGGTTGTTAATAGTTCTTGCAAAGTACAGTTTATCTTAGAACTGATATGTTGAAGAATTATCTCTAGCTGTCAAGACTGATTTTTATTAAAGAGGCTTAACAATTACTTTAGATGACCAAATCTTACATTGTTTATCAAAGCAGTGCATAAAACAAGCAAAAAGAAATGCTGGATATTATTAGATACAACTTTTTTGTTGTTTGATTAAACTAGAAAGAACCAACAATGAGAAATAATGAACTGTGTGTGTGTGTGTGCGTGTGTGTGTGTGTGCACGTGCGCACACACACATGTGCATTAGAATCCTTGCATCGTCCCCCAGTCTTTCATGGCTACCGCAAGAGAAGAAGAGAGTTGCTAACAGGGACTATAGGGTTCTCAGCACAGTATCTTTCACACAATGGGGAGCCCCAAAAATATGTGTTGGAGCCGTTGGAATCACACTTGCCAGATCATTCCATGTAGTACAGAAGATAGTTCCCAATTTTCTGTTCCCTTGCAACCAACATTACAATCATTAAAATCTTATTATCACAGGCTGGTTTTCACTTTCAGAGATGGTGGCCAGTGTCCATTTTTCTACCAGGCACTATAATTGGGGCTGATAAGAGAATGATTAGAAGCACACAGACAGTCCTTGACCTCAAGTGGCTTATTGTCTCATGGGAGTCATGCAGACAGTCATGAAATGATGGACTTATGAGGTATGTCCAGGGCTTAGGAGAATAAGAGGGACCCTTGGGTTTCAGGGCGTAGAGCTGGGATTGGAGCCACAGGGAGGGCAGGAAGTCCAATGTATCTTGACTTTTTTCCTTCCTTTTTTTAAACTTTGTATTACAGAAATATTCAAACATATGCAAAAGTCGAGAAATAATTGAACAGTTATCAACAAATGGCACCTTTAGTTTCATCTATGCCCTCCTCACACTCCAACCCCTCAACGGACTATTTTGAATCCAGTTCCAGACTTCATATTATTTCCTCCATAAATATTTCAGTATGTATCTATAAAAGATAACTGTGTTTATTAAAAAGGCAGAATTATAATACTATCATCTCACCTGAAAATGAATAATAATTTCTTGATATTTTCAAACATCCAGATTCAAATTTCATCCATCCCATGATTTTTCTTAAAGATTCACACAAGGTCTACACCCTGTGTTGACACTGAAGCGTGTTTTGAATGTCACAAAGAGTTATCCGAGGGAATGTACAGCTAATGTAGGCAAGGGCTCTTTGTGTGTTTTGCTTACTGTGTGGTTATTGTTGTAGTTGTTCACTTCTGGTTACGCAGTGCTTAAAACAGCACTTAATAAATATCTGTAGTACAGGTGGATGAATGAAAGAATGGGGAGGGAGGCATTTCAGGCTGAGGAAGCAGAAGGAAGTGCGAAGGTCTAAACACCTGTGAGGTCACAGTTCCAACGTGTACGTTTTTTTCACACCACCAAGTGATTCTGTGGCAGCAGCTGGGTGCCCTACAATCCATCTCACCTCTGATACTTTCTATCTGAGACAGCATCAGATTCTGTAGGTTAAGGTCTCAGTCCCACAAGGCTGCCTCCCCACCTCAGACGCCAGTCACAGGCTGGGCCGTCACTTCACTTGTGTTTCTGACCCACTGGCTGTCCCTCAGAGGTTCCCACTGCCCCCTCCTTGGGTTTGATTACTTTCCTAGAGTGGCTTCCAGAACTCAGAGGAACCTTTCATTTACCAGATTACTGGCTATGATAAAAGGCTATAACTCGGGAACAGTCAGATGGAAAAGGTGCATAGGGCGAGGTATGGGGAAGGGACCCGGGGCTTCCACGCTCTCAGCACTCAGTGTCTCCGTGTTCACCGTCTGGGAAGCTCTCTGAAGCTGGTCCTTTTGAGTTTTTATGAAGGCTTCACTACATAGGAATGACAGATTAAATCATCCACCATTGGTGAGTGATTCCACCTCCACTCCTCTCCCGTCCCTGGATGTGGAACTGAAAGTTCCAACCGTCCAATTCCAGGGTTGGTGTCCCTGGGAAACAGCCCCCTTCCTTAGGTGCTTCCCAAAAGTCACCTCATTAATATAGCAAAAGACATCTTTAACTCTTTTAACGTTTAGGCAATTCCAAGGGTTGTAGGAGCCTTGAACTAGGAACAGGGACAAAGACCAAATATATATGTTTTTATTATACATCATGATATTATAACAGTACATTTGGGGAACTGCCCATTTTCTATCCGGCTGGAGCATAGAATTTGGGTGATGGTAGGAGATGCGACTGAACCAAGTAAGTAGAGGCAGGATCATGCGGTACTAAGCAGGGTCAAAGAAACTTTTGGAGGACTTTTAGGAGGGGAGTGACATGATTGGATTTGCATTTTGGAAAGTTTGTGATTTCCAGTTATGCTTGAGGGACCAAGAGATCCCTTGCAGATGGTGTCACATCCAAAAACAACACTAATTAGACAATGAAAATTAATTAAAGGGAAACTAAATACTTATTGCAAGGTCTCAGGAAAATTTCTGGGGCGATCTCATCCTTCGCATAGTGAACCTCTTCCAATTTCCCTCCCAAGTCTCCCTCCTGCTAAAACCTTTCATGATCTCAGTTCCCACAGGCTGTCTTGAATCCTTCACCTTTTATCCTTTGCTCATCTGTTTTGTGTTCCTGTTCTCTAAGGTAAATACAGATGGGCTTCCGGCCTCTACAGTTTCCCCTGAACCCATCAGGCCAAAAAGAAGTCTCCTTTTTTTTCTATGGGAGCAGAGAGACCATTATATGATGATGCCTTTTTTGTCATTCTGATATGACACAAGCTTCTCTAGGTCCTGCAGCACCTTTTTGGGTGACAGTGAAGCACTGACCAATACTCTTTTCCCCAGAGAGGACAAATCCTATTTATTATCCTTGAAATGGGCTCCTTCCTTTCACACCAGAACATAGCTCTGCCACATACTTGAAAGTTCTGTCATCAGCTCCTTGACAATGTGTATAGTTAACTGGAAGGTCTCTGTTTAAGTCTCAGAATTTTGCTTGGGAGTCTCCACCTGTGATGAACAGCATCATGAGGCTCCTTTCTGGACACAGGTTCTTAGCAGAAGAAGCTGCTAGACAGGAAGGGAGCTAAGCTGGGGAGGTCTCCCAACAAGCTGGTTTCTGGCAAAGCTCAGGTTTTAGAAATGCATGAAAGTGCATCCTCTGATGATTAAACTTGCTTTCTGGGGACTGAATTGTTTTGGATGAAATTTAGAGTAGTGAGTGGCAAAATAGTGATTACATATTCTGGGCTAGTCACTCTTATTGGTGGTGTAAGTATTTTGTCATCGACTAATTTGTGTTGTAGTACTGAAACCTTGAGAGTGATTTTAGAATTTTGTTTAAGCAGCATGAGCTTCCTGAAAGAAATTTTATAGACCAATTATGAGAGCTTTTTTTCCCCCTTTTCTAAGCAGCTGCCACCATATTATCTTTGCTTTTATTGGATTTCTGTTAAAAGCCTATTTAGAAACATACTGATTTTGAAAAGCCTTTGGGAGAACTCACATATTAAAAAGTTCTTAATATCACTGGGAAAGACACCAAAAATATTCTCTGATGAACAGCTCTTAGGAGGGTTTCTTTAGCTTTAGAATTAACACCAGCTTAAATTGCTTCAATGTAATGTATTGCCAAAACAGCTCTTTTGCAACCCAGTGAGATTTAAGGGATCTTTCTCAAATTACTGTTCAAAGAAACAGATGGGTAAAATACTAAGTTTAAACACTTTCACATTCCAATAAAATTAAAGCATGCATTTCACTGCTTACCTTCCAATACTGAAAAGCCCTTTTTACATTTTGAAAAGATAACAACATTCAAACTACTAGTGGTTGCTTTTTAAACTTACATCCATCCATGACACAATTCATAAAAAAAGAATGAGATGTGAAACAGGCCAGTCAGAAATCTGTTGACATGCTTAGCTATTCTGACAATGAGGCTGAAATTCGTGAATTAATACATTGTTAGCACCACTACTGATTTCAGCTGTCATGTACTTTCTGGCATAATTTCAGCTGACAAGAAACAACTTGAAGAAAGTTAGTGGCAAAGTGGGCACTAGAATGTCACCCCTTCCATCTCTTAGATTAGTGTTTTCGTTTTTATATTATACCTTCACATGTTTTTCTTTGCTTTTGAAAGCAGTACTCAAAATATGTACTGATTTGCTCATTTTCAACGGGTCCAGTCAGGAAGAGACTTGCAGGACATGTAAAGGAACTTGGATTTTATACTAAAGGTGATGGGGAATTACTGATCACATATGTTGTAGAAAGTTTTATTTCCAAACCTCATGATTCTTTGCTGATGTAATCTATCATCTCTCAATCTCTGCATCGCCTCATTCTTGTATTACCTGATGATATAAATGATAGAATTGCTAATTGTACCATATGGAACCTGGTTCAGTGGTTCTTATGTTTAGATTTTAGACATATTTGCCATGTAGGTGTATACTTATGGCTTTAAAGTCCTTTCTTACACTAAAAAGGAAATAAATTGCAACATGGTATATAGCTTCTGGCAAGAATACATTTCAGCTGACTTTTTTGAGCAAGTATCTTTTTCCCTAAGTCTGGTACAAATTATGGTTCCTAACACTAGGTTTATTTTTATAGAAAGCTCAATTTATCTTAGGAACTACTGTTACCAGCAGTGAAAGCTTAAGGCCGAGTATTGATGCCTGGCGTTTCAACGGCAAGCGCTCTATTTTCCCAACTTTCAGTAAAATTCTGTATGATCCTTTGAGTAATATTGTCACTGAAGATGTTGGGAAGGTGGAGAATCATGGTCAAACAGATACTGGCTTTCCTGAGGTCACCATGAGCTTTCACACAGAACCTTGTAATTCACAGTAAATTATATCAACCTTCTTCCACTTTTTCACTCTGGACTGTATTGAGATTGTTAAACCCTAGGGAAATATAATCTTACTAATTAATGCTCAACCACTCATTTCCATCGATCAAGTCAATGTAAATCAGAAACACCCAGAGCTACCTAGAGTAAAACAAGCACTGTGCTGAGGGGTTTATATACACTCTCTTCCACAACACAGAAACACATATACTGTATTCAATGTATAGGATGAAGAGCGGACTCCATGGCAAAGAGCAAACCTCTACATTCAGGTTCATAATAGGGGCAGCAAAGCTGAAGGAGTCTCAGGCTGGCTATCACTGGCATTTGGGCAGCTCAGTTCGTTGTGTGGGAATCCCCCAATGGGCAAGATGTGTAGCATCTCTGGCCCCTGACCACAAGTGCCCAGAGCACCCACCAGTCAACAGTGTGACCTCCCCACCTACATTGTAAACTACCTGCTGGAGGGGTGGTTCCATCCCATGTGGAGATGAGCCAAGAGCCATCCTCCCATTACTGAAACCTCATTTCTAAAAGGAATTTCAGAGAAAAGCTCTCAACCTTTCTGCCTGAGGCAAAATTCCTGACTGATGCCATGAATGGAACCCTGCAGGCCACTGCATGGGTGAGGAAGCTGGGGGTCACTTGCAACCTCCTCCCTTCCCTCCCACTGCCTTGGGACACAGCGGTGCATCCACACAGGGCTGTACCCTAGCTGCCTAGGACAGTCATTCCTAAATTGTAGGGTGTTAGGAATCACATGGAGTGTTTATTATAATGTAGATTTTGATCTAGTAGATTTGAGCCAGGGCTTGGGACCTGCATTTTACAGAATCTCTCCAGATAAATGTGATTCAGGTTACCACCTGTTCACCCTTTCTGTATACACTTCCTTAGAAGACTTCAACTCCAGGAAAACTCTTACAGACTGGCAATAAAACTCCTTTTAACAACAGTGTGCAGGAGATGGGAAAGGCTCCAGTGTAAGCAGAGGGCAGTCTTAGGGGAAGAAAAGCAGTGTCTTGTCTTGGGTTGGAAGTCTTCTGACGATGGGTCACGACTCAGACCTACCTGAAGGGAGAGGAAAGCTGTAGTCTGATCCCCTGGGAATGGCCTCAGTAACTTCATCAGAGAGGAACCGTATAGAGAAATACGGGAATGCCCTCAGCATACAAGTGAGTGGGCATGCAGAGGTGGCCCCTGAGCTGTGTGGTCAGAAAGTCTGTGTTTGTAGACACATCCTTCTGTCTTTACCGGGATCACCTGCAATAATTGGAGGGTCCAGTTTGAAAATGTTTGGCTGGGATTCATCCTCATTTTTGTTTGATAGTCTATTGAAGGAAGCTAGTGTGTAAAACCAGTTTAAAATGGCAAAGGACTTCCTGTAGCAGCCGCCCTGAGCTCCTCATTTGCAGGGCTGGCCCCCTCAAACTGGAGGAAGGAGGTGAAGTTTGTCCTTGGTATTCCACTCCCTTGTCCCCTACTCTGCTTCAGCACCCCCTCTTCTGCCACCTTCTGAGTTCTACTAAGGAGGACCTTCAGTCCTGTTTTTCCGGAAGTTTGTTCTCAGCTAGCTCATATCTACTGTTCATCGGTGGCTTCACCAGAGAACAAATTAAAATTTTCTGCTAGGAGGTATTTATCCAAGGGATTCCTGAAAAATGATAAGCTTTTACCACATAAAAGATGGAATGTAAGTGGTGAGTTCAGGCACCCAGGTGAGGTATTTTTTTAGGCCATCTCTTCAATAGTCCTGAAGAAAACAAAATATTACTCCTAAAGCTGGTTGTGTGATGGTGTAAGAACTTCATTTAAATCACATCAGAGGTAGGGAGGGACTTCGAATGATCACGTGGTCTGTCTGTAGGCTTTCCGGCACATCTACACTTTGACCCCCTGGAGAAAGGTCATTTTCTCATTGTACAAATTTCCACTGAAGGAAGTTATAATGAGTAACTGAAGTCCTTCACCACCACGAGGTCCCGTCTCCCAGCACTGCTCTCTCTCTCTGGGCTGCGGCAGTACTGCCCTAAACTCCACTGCCTCTCGCCCCTATTACCCCTTTGCCTCTTTCCCCCTCTTCCTCCCCAACCCCCCACACTCAGTCACCTATTTGACACACTGAAGCGCAAGCAATCTTGTAAAAATGCTGATTAGGTCAGGCCGATTCCCCACTTAAAACCATTCTGTGGCTTCCCACTGTTCCAGGACGAAGAGGTGCACGACTTACTATCCTGACTTAGCCTCTCATACCCCCTCACTCTCGCCTCCAGCCTTTCTGGTCTCTTGTAGCTTCAGATGCCCCGTTATGCTCCTGTCCCTTCACACCTGCACAGGGTGTAATAGCTCCTGCCCCCTTCCCCTGTGCTGCCCCAGACGCACTGTCACGATGTTGTTTAACCCCTATTTTTGGCCCATTGAACCTAATGCTGCTGTTCTTTATTTATTTACCTGTGTACTTATTTGACTAATGTTTGTTTCCCCAACTGGTCTATAAGCTCCATGAGGTGAGGCCTGGGGTCTCTTTTACTCATAACTATATTCCCAGTGTCATAGAGGGAGACCATAGTAAGTTCACAATGAAAACATGCCTAATAAATGAACAAACTCTTGCTTTTATCTAACATCTCTCGTGCCTTGAAGATGCTTTAATAATTGGAAGAGATGGAGAACTGCTGGTCACTTTCCTCTTGTTCCCTCTTTGCTTTGAGAGTTAATACACTGTTACTTGGATGGCATGCACAAATGCCCCATTAGCATGGAAAACTGGGCATATAAATTAATTTTAATGTCTCCAGACTCATTTATTACCATATGTTGTTAATTTCCTTCATTTTCTTCAGTTAATCCCACTGTGTTCAAACTCTGATTTGGTAACTGGAGAAGGTTCACTCCATTACTTGGGAGTTTTAGACTCCTAAAATTTCTCTGTATTAGAAAAAAAACTTTTGTGTCTTTTTGTTTTGGTGTAAATAGCAGGGTAGAGAAACAGCAGCAAGAGTGACAATATAGAAGTAAATGTTTTAAGCATGAGTAATTTTTTTCGATATGTCTTTCCAGGCAAGGGAAACAAAAGCAAAAATAAACAAGTGGGCCCGCATCAAACTAAAACAATTCTGTACAGCAAAGGAAACCATCAGCAAAACAAAAAGGCAACTTACAGTCTAAGAGAATATATTCATAAATGATATATCCAGTAAGGGGTTGACATCCAAAATATATAAAGAACTCATATAATTCAACACCTAAAAAACAACCAAATTTAAAAAATGGGCAGAGGGCCTGAAGAGACATTTTTCCAAAGAAGACATACAGATGGCCAACAGGCAATGAAAAGATGCTTCACATCACTAATCAACAGGGAAATGCAAATCAAAACCCCAATGAGATATCACCTCACACCAGTCAGAATAGCCGCTACCCAGAAGACAAGAAATACCAAGTGTTGGCAAGGATGTGGAGAAATGGGAACCCTCCTACACTGTTGATGGGAATGTCAATTGATATAGCTATTATGGAAAGCAATATGGAGGGTCCTCAAAAAATTAAAAATAGAAATATCATTAGACCCAGGAATTCCACTTCTAGGACTTGACCTGAAGAAAGTAAAATATCTGATTTGAAAAGATTTATGCACCCCTATGTTTATTGCCACACATTTACAAGAACCAAGATACGGAAGCAACGAAAGTCATAAATAGGTGAGTGGATAAAGAAGATGTGGTACATATACACAATGGAACATTATTCAGCTATAAAAAAAAACAAAGAAATCCTGCCATTTGTGACAGCATGGCTGGACCTAGAGGGTATTATGCCAAGTGAAATAAATCAGGTGAAGAAAGACAAATACCATATGATTTCACTTATATGTATAATTGAAAAACAAAACCAAGCAAAACAGCAACAGACTCACAGACATCAGAAGAGACTAGTGGTTACCAGGGGGATGGGGTAGGGGTAGGTGGATGAAATAGGTGAAGGGGATAAAGAGGCACAAAATCTCAGTCATTATATAAATTAGTCACAGGGATGAAAGTACAGCATAGAGAATATAGTCAATGGTTCTGTAACATCTCTATGTTGACAAATAGTAACTATACTAGTCGGGGTGAGTATTTAATAATATATCTAACTGTCAAATCACTATGTTGTATACTTGAAACCAATATAATATTATATATCAACTATACTTCAATAAAAATATATATCAAAATAATTTTTTTATTAAAGAAAAAGAAGCCAGTGTTTGAGTAAGCTTTAAGATAGAAATAAGGAAATGGGAATTAGGTATAGTTTTCAAGAAACAACTGGGGATATTATGAGAAATTTTTATTTTAAAAGGGAGAGATTGTTCTTTAAACTATATCACTATCTTTTAACTCAATCTGAATAGAAAACAAACCCATCTTGTATCCTGCCAGAATTTCTCCTGTGCTTAGATTTCAGGGATTATTGCCTACATATGAACTATTTTTCTTTCTTTTTTTAATACTAATAGTGATTAAAATAATCACTTACAGAGTACCATGTGCCAGGCACCTTGCATACAATATCTCATTTGGTTCTTAGAAACAGGTATGATGAATGCCCCCCATTCTACAGGTGAGGAAAGGATGATTTAGGGATGTGAAACAATTTGCCTGGACTCACAGCTTTGGACGGATCTTGATTCAGACCCCAAGTGTGGCTGAATCTAAGCCTTGTACTCCTGGCTCACTTCCTCTTTAAAATGAGATCCCAACATTTCCTAACGTTTAAGTGTTTCCCCATTTTCATGGGCAAAATCAGCAAAAGCAGTGGTTCTCCAAGTGTGGTCCTCAAATCAGTAGAATCAGCATCATCTAGTAACTTAGAAATGCCAATTCTCTGACCCCACACCAGACTTACTAAATCAGAAACTGGGGTGGCAGTGGGATGGGGCCCATAATTTGCATTTTAACAACCTCTCCGGGTGACTCTGATGCACACAAAGTTTGAGAACCACTGCCTGGAGGAATTGAGAATTGAGCATCTCTTTTGCTATCTTAGCTTGTGTCTGGTTATCTGGGGGACATGATTGCATGCTTGCTTTGCAGCTGCCACTCCTGGAGAATGTTTCCCACTCTTTCAGGATCTCCGCTGAAGCAGCCAGTGCACGGTGACCTGAACGTCTTCAGATTTTGTTGTGGTTTGAGATGGTGTCATGTAAGCTTGTGATGGTTAAGTAAACAAGCAACACTGGAACAAAATTTAACCTGGATGTTGTGGTTGACTGCAAAAGGTCAGTGTGCTTTTTGGTAACATTCTCATGTTTCTCCACTTCTGCTTTCGTCACCAGAACAGGAAGCCGAAGTTCTAAACTACCAGGAAGCCAGCTCTTGGTATTTCCTGACTTGCTGAGACCAGAAAGTAGAGGAAGAGACAAATCTTTCTTGTTAGAGTTCCAATTTGGTTTCCAAATCAAGGTACACGCGATCAAAGGTCTCTCAAGTACAAATCAGCATCCCAACCTTTGATGCTTATCTAAATAAAAACAGCTTGGAACTCTGCTCTACTAATTGTAGCATACACAGGTGACTGAGATAAATCAGTGCTAAGTAATGAAGGGAAATTCCCATCCAGCAGCTGAAAGCAACAATATTTGAGCTTGTGATTGCCTTCCTTTTTAATTTTTTAAGGTGTGGCTGATCCAAACCTTTAATAAATAGAAGATTGAAGATTTTAGAACCTGGGTAAACAAGGAGGAAAACAATTTCCACTAATGGGTTCTTTCATTATGATAAATAATAGCAGAACTTCTAAGGAGTTACACTACCCAGAATTTTAGCGGCAGTTGAGAGTAGTTTAATTTACTTCTGTCATTCTTTAACATAAGGTAAAATGGGAGTAAAAACTGAGAAAAGATCATACCACATTTTCTGTTTATTATTTAGCTTTTCTCAATTGCTTTTTGTTTGTTTCTATAGGGAAGAATAATTATTCACACTATAAGAAGCCAAACGAATCTGGATTATTTTTAAAATAATGAAATGTGCAGAAGAGTTAACCTGGGAGATACTCTGTGAATCAAACACAAGTGCTTTTGGTGTATAATTGACCTAACTGATAAAAACTGCTCATCTAAAATGGAAGTGAGGATTTTCTCCTGTCCCCAAGGCTCACTTGGTAAATCAGTTCTATGACTAGTATACCAATGAAATAAAGCTGGTGACTAAAAATTAGTCACACTCATGGTTTAGAACTTCTGAACCGCTACCCTGGCCCTGCTCTCTGTGGTGTTAAAGGGAATTGGTTTTCATTATCAGCCATAAAGTATCTGGACTAAAATAATCCCATTAGCCCTTGTTAAATGTACCCATGATCAAATGAAAGGACAATAGTGTTCTCCCTACTTAAGATTTAAGGCTTGAAATTTCAAATGAGTGTCTCCACTGTGCCACCTGAGGTTATGTTGCTTGGAGCTTTCTGAAGTATTTGCATGCCCTGTATATTTCTAATCTGTATGAAAGAACACTGACAAATAAGCATTGTGTTTTCCTCTAGCTTAAAATAATAAGTCAATTTCTGGCAAAATCTGAGAACACATACAGCTCTCCTCTGAGTTAAGTTCTGGATTCTAAATTGAGCCCTGCTATGAAAACTAATCTTTGCTTTAGATCTCCACCTTGTGGTTAGATGTTTAAAATGTAAATTCCTTTGGATCTTCAAGTTTGTGGATTATAGATTCTTTTGAAAAGGATGTCAGGATGGACATTGTCTCAAAAGAACTGAGACTTATGATCGGGTATTTAGAAATTTATAATTCAGATTTAGTTTACTTTGGGATGAACTTTCCCTCGAGGCATTTGCCATGTTTTAAGTTCAACCACCTTGAGAAAGTAGTTTTAGGACGGAAGAGAGTTTAAGAACCCAAGAGGCTTTGGACACCAGCTTTTGAGTTAGTGCTGGTATAGAAGGAGTCAATAAGAGAAACCTCATCAGTAGTACCTTCCCCTGCCTTCAGCAAACTCCAAAGAGGGGATTATCAGGTCTCCAGAAGTTATAGCCTCAGAGCACTGTGCAGAAATGTAAGAAATATCCAACACATGGTTTAATGGTCCAAAAAAGCAGACAAATGATAAATGAGAACATCCTGTGATTTCATTTTCCTCATCACAACAGAGAAGCTGTGTGGCATTCACTTGGTGTACAGAGCTCTCTGTGCAGCTTATAGACCATGCTGTTCTAGCATGACGTCCTGCCCAGAGTGGGCCTGATGTGCTGGGATCAAGAGTAGAGCTCTTTGGAATTACATGAGATTTAAGTCATTCAATTTGGTTAACAAGACACAGTATTTCGTTATACTTACTTGTATACATATTATATTATCCTGGTCTCCTGTCTTTTGTTCACACTCCAACAGCAAATGTGACTCTACCACGAACTCATACCCAGAATCTGACAACTTCTCATTACTGCCATTGTTCATAGCAGCCAGGCTGATCTATGAGAATGGAAGTCAGATACCCATCACTCTTCTGCTTAGAAACTGTCCATGACTGCCCTTTCACTCCGAGGAAAAACCCAGGTCCTCACGGCAGCCCTTGAGACCCACTCTACCAACCAGTGTTACTCTCCCACCCATGTCTTCTGGCCATTACCTGTCCTCCTGCTGCAGCCACACAGTGACCTCCTTGTTGGTCTTGGCACAGAAAAACCTTTGAACTACTGCTCCATCTGCCCGGAGTGCTGTCCTTCCAGACACCCACAGGGTGTGCCCTCTCACTCTCCAGGGTCACTCAAATCCGTGCTTCTTTCTCAGCCACCCTCTAGAAAACTGCCACCCCTGCTCCCCCCCCATGCTGCACCTCTCTATCTTTGCTGCCTCCTTCTATTTTCTTAGCCCTTATCCCACACCCTATTCACTTTACTGACCTATTTCGGGTATTATCTGTCTCCTCCTCTAGAATGTAAGCTTCGAAAGAAGGATTTTGCTTATTTTGTGCATTTATATTCCTAGCAATCATGATGGTGCCTAGAGCAAGGTGGGTAACAGCTAATATTTGCTGAAGGAGTAACTGTCTCACACACTCGTCCTTAAATCCCCTGGGCCCACGTCTTGTTTATTTGCATCCTGGCAGCTAGCACAGCGTCCGGCATTTAGATTTCTAATGAATGTTTGGTGGGTGAATGACTGACTGATAAAGTGCTTCCTGAAAGCTCTCAGTGTATTGAGCATAAAAACATAGACTGCTTGTATTCTTTTCTTATTACTGATTTCAAATGTCCTCTGTTGAACTGTCCTTAAAAACATCTTGGCCACATTTCATATTATTTCCTGCCTGTCTGGTTACTGGAACAGTCTTATTGGACTATTTAAGACCATTTGTTAGAAAATTTCATTCCTAAACTTCACCTAAACTTTTCTTCTCCCCTCTCCCTGGCATTACCCCCTGGTGAC
The DNA here is from genome assembly GCF_040802235.1 of Manis javanica. Classification (NCBI taxonomy): domain Eukaryota; kingdom Metazoa; phylum Chordata; class Mammalia; order Pholidota; family Manidae; genus Manis; species Manis javanica. The sequence goes on from NC_133166.1 coordinate 93,182,431, forward strand.
CTGATAGAATTTCTGTGGACTTTCTTAACACACTCTTCTATCTTGTCCCTTTAGAACTCCCTCCTTGCCTCTGCTCAGACCCTGAACACCCGTGGGGTCTTACAGTGCTCATGTGAAGGGAGAGGGGGCTCTGCTCCCCCAACTGGTGACAGATGCATGATTCACAGTGGTGTTTCTCAGACTTCCATGTGCATATGAATCTCCTATTGATGTTGATAAAAAGCAGATTCTGATCAGGAGGTTGAGGGTGGGGCCTGAGACTCTGCATTGCTTGTGACTGTCATGGACAGTATCTAAGCAGAAGAATGACGGGAATCTGACTTCCATTCTCATAGATCGGCCCGGTTGCTACCAACAATGGAAGTGATGAGAAGTTGTCAGATTCTCAGTATGAGTTTATGGCAGAGTCACCATGTGCTGTTGGAGTGTGAACAAAAGACAGGAAACAAGGATAATATGTAAATAAGTAAGTATAATGAAATACTCTGTCTTGTTAACCAAATTCTATTTTGATTGCTGATACTGCCTGTCAGAGGGTCACACTTGAGTAGCAGGGCAGAGAGGGGTCCTGTGCTCATGCTGATTGAGCCTGTCCCTGTCTCTGCTCTGTTGAGAAGGTGTTCTCTGCATAGGGACTATTGGTGGCTTTTAGGGGGTCACAGTTTAGCTTCATTTAGGCCCTTTCATTGCTGCCAGGAGTAAAAGCTCTGAAGTCCTCTTCTTCAAGTTGGGCTGCCCGAGCAGCTCCTAGGGCTCCTGCCCCTCTGCTGGTCTCTGTGTACCTTCTTATGGGGCCAAGGACTGAGAAGGGCGATAGCACGTATCCTCTAAGGGCCATGGAGACCTGGAGAACCCTGCCATGGTGTCCCCCATCCTCCTCTTAGACACATGACAGATGTGGCCTCCTATCTTCTGGAATCTCTTAAAATGGGAGCAGTTGTTCAGGAACTCTCCCTTATTCCCCAGAATGGGGAGAAGACTGTAAAGGCAAGCATGCCACAGGCCTCTCCTCGGAGGATGTGCCACCTCCACCCCGAGAATGGTCTCCCCGAGCGTGGCTCCTATGCCGGGGTGGTTGTGGACCTGTGGGCTCTGCAGCCTGGGGTGGATCCAGCTGGGAAATGATGCCCCTTTCTGCGAGCACCCTGCTGTCCTTTAGGGATTTTTCTCAGTGCTTCCCCCACTTGCCTTCTAGAAGGAAAACCTCCCTCTACCTGCCCCCTAGGAAGGTCGGGAAATAGCCCCCCTCCTACTGACACTTGACCTTCAAAACCCTGGATGCTGACCCCTCCTGCCAGTCTCCTCTAGGACCCGGCAATGCTCCATCTTGTGGGCTTTGCCTCCAATGTGGCTCCTCCTTTTCTCCTTGTTTCTCTCTGGCTTCGGCCTGGACTCAAAATTTAATCCTTCAGAGGATGCTAGAGGCCCCTTCCCAAGCAAGGAGCCCGGGATGAGTAGGGAAGGATGTTCCTTGGTCCCTGCCCCAGGGACATGGCCATAACTGAGCCCCTCTTCTCTCTATAAATTGATCGTTTCCTCTTTTCTCACCACACCAGAGATCTGAGCTCTGCCCTTCCTTCTCCACCCCAAGCTCAGCTGGTAGATGCCACCACGGGCCCTGGCTCAAATTCAGATTTTACCATCACTACTGTCCCGGCCCACGGGACGAACGTGGAGTGTACCGGAGACGCCTGCAGAAATGAGACAAGCAAGAGACACAAAGAATGACCAGCAAGACAGGATGTCTGATCAAGCTGGCGAAGTTTATTGTTTACAGGCTCAATTTATACAAGTAGCAAGTAAGGGGTGGGTCAGGAGATAATTGGACCTTAGGTGGCGCTGGCGGGGAGGTGTTTTCACACATCCTCAAGGTCTCCCTATTTTCAGAGTGAGGAGTCTTGGCTCATCTTCAAGGACAAGATATGTTTTTGTGAGCAGATAACTTCCAAGGACTGCACCGGTTGCTCTCAAGCTTGTGCTTTCCCATGCTGTGTTCAGACGTGGGGGAAGGGACATAGCCCCGGCTCCCAACACACCACCACCCCATATTCGCCATTCCCACAACACCTCTGGCTGGACTCCCTATCTGCAGCATCACTCCAAGATTTTGCACAGCTTAAGGCTGGTCATGTCCTGCTCTGGAATGTGCAATAGCTTCAAGAACCTCCACTGTGGGATGATGATGTGATCACATTCCATCTCCTGGTACCCAGTTCTCTCCCCTGTTGTTTCCCCCTCTTTCCCAGAGGACAGCCAGTAGACATACAGCTTGTGATTAAGTAGGAAGGTAGGGTGGACATGAAGATGAGGCTCCAGAGCTTTATGGTAATTTGTTAATGAAGAGTGCGACATTGTGGACAGAGCACAGACTCTAGACCAGAAACACTCACAGCCCTGTCATTTGGGAGCTCTGTAACTGTGGGCAAGTCACTGGACATCCTTGACCCTGTTTCCCTGTGTGAAAAATAATGCTTATCTTTGGTACTTGTCAAATCAAGTATGTAAATATTAAATTAAATGCTTATGTACTTAATAATGTCAGATCCATAGTGAGTGCTAAATAAGAAGTAGATATTCAATAAATTGTACTATTATTATCTTCACCCCTGTCTTTATGACTTTGAACATTTATTTAATCCTCAAAATCTAAGGCCTTTGGACACAATGCATTAAAGAGAGATTCTTTTTTTCCTCAAAAGTTCTATAACAGCTGGAGTTAAGCACTGGCGACTGATAAATTGGAGAACAGCATGTTATTAAGTGGAAATAACTATTGAGTATCTAAAGCTGAATGCTTTCAATAGTTAAGCTTAGAATTATTGACAACTTTGGATGACGGTCCCAACAAACTTTTTTAAATGAACCTGTAAAATGTGGTAATTGCATAATGTGAATTTCATGCTTTTTGAGATCTTACACATGATGTTTAAATTTAAAAAATTGAAACTCAAATTGAGTTCTGAAAGTCCATACTACTCACATTTTTGATTTGCAGGGTAATAAAAGATTACAAGTATGATATGGCTAATCTTTACACACTCCTGAGAGAATTGTTGTGAAATACAAAATTTGATTTCAATTCTAGTAGGAGATCTTGAAGTTATGAGTGAGTTGCACCAGATGGAAAAAGAGCATACACACTTGGAAAATAGATTTAAAAAAATAATTATGCAATATTTTTCATTTAGCTTGGAAGCTTGACTAGACCATGGCTGCAACCGGATAAACAACTACTTACTGAACAAAGGTACATATTACTTAACTATATTAGGCATTTTAAATATATTTAGCCATTTAACCTTCAAAATATATGCTATAAGTAGCATTTTACAGATAAGAACACTGAGGTTTTACAAGTTTAAGTGACTTGTCCTAAGTATTCACTGCTTGTGAGTACCATAGCTAGGATGTGTGCCTGTTTGCAGTACCAATAAATGGAAAATGTAGACTTAATCTAGCTACCCTTGCAACTGGCTAAATATCTGTAAATTGGGTGGGTAATGAAAATTAGCACTAGGAGAGAGATCTGGTCTGAGTTCTCATTTTATAGAGGCATAGTGACATGCTCAAGGCCGGACAAAGTTTTTGGTAAAGCTCTGACTGGAAGCCCTAAAGCTTGCTTCATCTGGTGTTCTTTTTAACTATGTTTTCTGGGACAGAACAAGTTAGCAGCCTGAGTACATCCATTCCAAAACACGGTCCTTCCTCCTTAGGTGAGCTGAGGATCTGGATGTTTTCTGACAATTACTTTCCTCACATTACTTGAGGAATATGTTACATAATAGGTCCTCTTGAAAGTTGTCTGTAAGTCATCGGATAGAGTTTAATGGAGTCTGAAGATTCCACTAGGCCCACTCAGCCAAAATCCTAGCCAGGGGAGATGAATAGCTTTCTGTGAGGTCACACATCAAAGCCTTGCTCATTCTACTGTGCTGCTCTAGGCGTATGTACTGAGCAAGAGAGGAAACAGTGAAGGAAGGAAGGAAAAGAAAAGCTTAGAGTCCTAGGGGGTTTTGCTCCTAAAAGGCCTTATTATACATTTTTTGTACAGTGGACAATCCTTCTATGAAGAAAATAATCCCACCATTTGTTTTTTCTGTTTTTCCTATTTTGTGCTTACTGAATTCATCCTGTAACTCAACTTTTTGTCCATTGAAATGTGGATCACTAGACTGTGAATTATCCACAAATTTTAAATTCAAGTCTGCATTGCCCACACTTTTCGTTCTTTCAAACCTTGGGTATGTGCACCCATGATAGTTCATATGGCTTAAAGCAGCCATGAATTAAGCAGAAATTTGGCTCCAAGTGTTACCAAATGGTCCCTGTGTCGATGAGCATTATGTATTAACAAGGTGCAGAGCAGCTTCTACCAATAAGCCCACTCCTTCAGAGTCCAGCTTTGTTTATTCTCTCCTGTTGGCAGGAAAACTGGAATGAAACTGTATTTCATATGTGCTAAGCTAGCCAGACATTGTGAGCATGTGGTGACGTGAGCCTTATCGCTCAGACCATCAATAAAGAGTGGAATAAGCAAAGGAAAGGAAGCCCATAGCAATTGTTAGATTGATTTTTATTTCATTGTGAATACAGTTGTAGAAGAGACTTTAGAACTTCTCCAGCTTATCTTGTTGCAGCAAGTGGCAGCTGTGCTCGATCATGTCAACGGCCTGAACACAAGAATGCCCAGCTACAAGAAAACACATAGAAAAACTCTGAACTGATTTAGCAACTGAATTAGAATGTGATGATTCAAATTGCCAAATAATTTTTCATTTTGTAAAAGATTATGGTAATTATTTTCCTAATAAGTTTTCCTAGCGCTAACATAATTAACAAAAATTAAAATCATGACTCACATGCACATCTAAAATGAACCCATGTCAAAGAGTTTATTTACTCATTTATTGATGAGGGAATTAGGAAGATGTTAAGATAGGTTCAAAGAGCATTTGAGGACTTAGGTACTTACAGGCAATTTAAAAAAGGAATGTTAGGATAAGATTGCTGGACTAGATACAACAAACTGGCTCATAGCCTACAGGTCAATAAGCAAAACCCTTTAGATTATCTGTTCTACAAAAGAGACATTATTTGCATCTCTATTGGACAAAAATCTCTAAGTGTCATGATACCATCATGAAGTCTGGGACCTTTAATCAGCAGTAAATAGTAAATTAAACAATGGCATGCCCTAGACAATCCTTGGGTAGGCCTTCAAACCATATAATACTGACAGGACTTGTTATATACTTTTTTTTCCTTTTTCCAATTTTTGATAGTTTTCATTAACAAAGCATTTCCATTGAAAAATTTGACTGTATTTTAATGAGTTGTTTTTTTTAGTAATAAAAAATTAATTATTTTTAGTAATATAGACATTACATAAATGTGCATATAACTATACGAAAAAGGAATTCAGATTATTAGACAAAGAGCTATGTATAGAAGAATGGAAAGTATTTTGAGGAACCTTTTGAGATGAGGCAGCATGGATAGAGGGCCCCCTAGAATTTACTATTTATCAAATGCTGACTGTGCACCCAATACCACACTCGGTGTTTTACAAGCATTATGTCTAATACTCATATAGGGACCCTAAAAATAGCTCTTTTATGATAAGAAAACTGATGATAAGGGAGTTAGATAACCTGTGTGAGATCACACATCTGAGTAGAGCTGGGGTCTAAATTCTTGAACGTGCGGCTCTAAAGCCTGTGCTTAAAGAGGTTGCTCTGTACTCTCCCACTTTCACCATATCATTATGAGGGAAAGGATCTTAGTACTTCACACATTTAATTTTAAGCACAAATACTGACTTCTTTTTTTAACAAAGAAATAAAGTAAAGTACATACTCAAGGGGGGAGTGTGGGTGTGCTCCAGATATGAGCAGCCCAAATATTGATTCTTAATACTTGTCTCAGTATGAAACCTGGAGCTGATATTTAATGGAGATTTATGGATTGCTAGCCACTGTGCAAAGGCCTGGCCCTCATCTTATTTAATCATGTCCACCACACAGGGGGATTAAAAAGTACCCTTAGTTTACAGTTTAAGACAAAACACAATGATAATTTAACTAAATCACTATTTGCTCTAATTTAAGAATTTCCAAGGGTCTGGTGGCATGGTGTATCTATAAAATAGAGTCTCTCTCTCTCAGAGTTTATAATCCAAGAGAGACTGTAAATGTAAGAACATACTGACATTCATAAAACTGAAAATATTGAACAGGAACATAGATTAAACAGAAATAAATCATGTACCATTAAGAAACTTCCTAAAGTACCGTGAACATTTCATAGCAAAAAATGTATCATTGGCACCTTCTAACTTTTGGGAAAATCTTGAGCTTGCTTTATTATGATGGTGCAGAGACTAATTCAATAATCTGGACTTTCTGAATTCTGGCCTTCAATTCAGAAAATGGAGTAATATAACCTGATACTCTTTTTTTTTTCTTTTTTTCTTTAAACAAAAAGCACCTCTAGGCAGGAGATTTCTTGGCAGGATAAGCACAAATCTGTCATATTTGTATTTTATTTTCTACTAATAACCCCAAATGGCTATCATGAGGTCAATCTATTACTTGCTCCTTTCTTTATCTTGTCAGAACAGAATGTGGAAACTGATGCCTAGAGATATGTTGGCATCCACAGTATTTTGGAAGCATTTAAAAAATTTGTGGTGTTTAAATGAATGCACATGATAGATATCTTATCTGACTTTTCTAACCCACTAACTGCAATTTGCCTATCTATTGGTGTGACAATTTTACTGGATGGATGCATGGCGAATCCCAGAGTCAAGAGGGACCCTCAGAGATCATCATGTTCAAACTTTCATTCAATAAAGAGATCTATTTCACAGCATCCTTGCCGTACAATTATCCATTCATGGGGACTCCCTGAGTCCTTGATGTCTCACAGTGTACTCCTTTCACAGGGCTGCTGTAACACATTACCACAAACCAGTTGGCTTAAAACAACAGAAATGCATGCTCTCACAGCTCTGCATGCCAGAAGTCTGAAATGAAGGTGTTGGGAAAGCCATGCTCCTATTGAATCCCCTGGGGGAGGATGCTTCCTTGTCTCTTCCAGCTTCTGGTAGGCCAGATACTCTTTGGTTTGTGGCAGCAGAACTCCAACCTCTGCCTTTGTTTCTGACTCTCCACATGGCCATCTTCCTCTCTTCTTGGCACAGAATCCTCCACAACTCTTCAGTCCTGAAGCCTAGCCCATCATTCCTTCATTGTGAGCCCCCTCCCTCCCTGACCTGGTCTTGCAGGTCACAGATCACTGATCAGACTTAACCCCAGACCCAGTCTTCACCCAGCCATTCCAGGAAGCTTCTTCTATTGTATGGGTTAAATCGTTGAAAGTTCTTTTTTGTGTTGGGTACAAAATCTGAGTCACTGTAAATTCCAGGCTTTGGACCTAATTCTTTTTGTTTTCTTCCCCCTGTAATAACACATACAACAATACCTCTATTCTTAAAAATAATGCCATAGTTTTGTATCACTATACTTTACAGATTTCATATTGTCAAATTAAATCTCATCAATAATTTCTTGTAGATTAACAGAATGAACTGTCCATGGTCATACAAAGCTTTGAGCTACAAAACTTGGATTACCCTGAAAGTTATTGGGTCCCAGGGCTAGCTCTTTATACTGGGGCTTACTTGCCATACTCTTCCTTACCACATTCATTTAAATATTTGACATATCCTGCCTTCTGTTAGTCCCATTCTTACTGATATTCCCAAAATGAACCTGTATACAAATACTCCAGGGACACATATGAGACTGTTCTTGACAGCACTATTCACAACAGCAAAAATCTGGGACAGCCAGCCAGCCCATTGATAGGAGAGTGGATGATCAACTGGTGCATAATCCAGTCAATGGAATATTATCCAACAGACAAAAAAAGCAACATAAGATTGGACATCACAAATATAATATTATGTGAAAAATAAGTTGCAGAAGTATATTAAATATGATACCCTTTTTATGAAGTAAAAAACAATTAAAATTAAAAATTTACTCTCAAGCTTACTTGGTAATGACATCTAATTATATAAGACAAAAGGAAGGAATAGATAAACATAGGATACAAGACAGTGGTTACTCTAAGATGAGTGCAACAGGAAAATACAATAAGGATGGCCACATACTGGTATTCCGTTACTTTCACTTTATAACAAACCACCCACAACTTAGTGTCATAAGAAAAGCCATTTAATGTTCTGATCTATTGATCAGAGATTTGGACAAGAAACACTGAGGATATCTTGTGTTTGCTTCATGATGTCTGAGCCTCAACTGAAAAGACTTAAAAAGACAGGCTGACTTCTTGGTCACTGGGAATTGGAATCATCTGGAGATGTCTAGCTGTTAATGCTGGCTAATGGCTGGAATACCTATATGTAGCCTCTCTATTCTTAGTATGGCTAATTTGAGCTTCTTTACAACATGATAGCTGAATCCCAAGAACAAACATCTTAAGGGAGAAAAGCAAAAGTGCATGGCATCTTTATGATGTAGCCTAGTTGCAGAGTGTCACTTTTGCCCAACTTTGTTGGCCCAGATTGTTACAGTGGTCCTCCCAGTTTCAAGAGGAGGGTGCACAGACCTCACCACTCCACTGATAGACTGTCAATATTACCCTTTAAGAATGGGAGTTATCTTTGTGGCCATCTCCCAGAGATACTCTTATAGCATCTGCCAGAAATGGAAGTAAATTATTGCCAAAGTTCTTATGTTCTTTTTGGGTAGTAGGTTCATGGGATCTTGGTACATTATTATAGGCAAGCTAGCAATTAAACATGAAAGTAAGTAATTCAGAACATTAATGGATCAGTGATGAGAATGTGTCTTAAACCAAGTATTATGATTATTATACTTTGGTGTCCTAGAGGGCCAATAAATAAATAAAAACAAATCTGAAAGTTACTATTCATATTCATCTCCCTCAGCTTGAGTGCTCCAACCTTCTTAAATATTCTTCATCTGATGAGCCTTGAAAGCTTCTCGCCATCTTGGTCATGCTTTTCTCAATCTTCTTCAGAAAGTCAGCATTTCCCTTAAAGTGTCACACCAAAGGCCAAAGATGGATTCTGTCTAATGCAGAATACAGTGGACTATTTGCTTTTATGGACTGTATAGAATATTTCTATTAATACTAAAGTTTACATGGTCTTTTTAGTAGCCATCTTATACTGCTGGCTCATATTGAGCAGTAAGTTGAAATCTTTGCATTATTTTTTGCATGCCGTAATGTACCATATTGTTCAGACCACTTAGTCCAGATTCTCTCATCTTAAATTCAAAAATGATTTCATGAATCTAAAGCCAGTCATTTACATTTCTCTTTGTTGAAACGGCTTTCAGTCCATTTTTCAGATCTTCGAGATGATGTAGGATCTCCATTCTGTTTTCTAGTATATTAACTATCCTTACCAATTTGTAACATTCACACATTTGATTAATATGCTAATCACATTTTGAGCCAAGCTGATCAGGACAGGGCAAAGAACAAAATTCTAGTGGGTTTAGCCTGATGCGATTTATTTTGAGTGAATCCAGGCTCTCTTTGTAAGGATTCACAATTTCTCTATATATTTCTCATTTCAAGAGAAAGTAGATGTTATATTTTGCTAGATCTGTGGTTTTCATATCTATTTGAATTGATTTAATTAATTAATTAATTAATGTTACAGATATTATACTAGGTGCTGGCAATAAAAAAAGAAGATGTAGTCTTTCACTTCAAAGACCTCATATTTCTGTTTCTCCTTTCCCCACTCCTTTGAAAATCAGGGCTTTGCCTACCTTTGGTCTTCGGGCACAGCTCCATCATTTCCCTGGGAGTGCTGACAGTGCGTTCAGATTTATGAATGTTGTATGTATTGTGAAGACAAGGATGGGTTAAAGGACAGGAAATTGCCACCTTACTCAGGCAAGTCTATGTGGAAGAGATGGAATTCAGCAAGTCTTAAGACATTTGATGAATTTTTGTTTAAATCTTGACTGAATTTTGTTAGATTTGAATAATTCAGAAATACAGAACTTAGAACTAATTATTGACTTGTCCTGAACTACATAGTAAATGTGAACATTTTTTACTGCTGTTGGAATAAATCTTAGAATGTGAGGACTAGCAGGCATCTCACACTAAAACCAGTTTTCTTTAAAAAAAAAATTAACCTTATTAAATTTCCCACTTACATTGTTATTTTGATATTCTATGTGTGCATATAATACTAGCCTAAAAAAAGCTTCTGGAAACAGTGCCTCAGGCACTGAAGAAATACAGTTCACAGATTTTGTGGTAAGAACCATGTTTTCCTTTGGAGCAGTAACTTTTTACTGCCTTGGTTCTGATCCATTATTGTGCTAATAAATCTATAGGGGATAAAAAATTAAGATTTTTGCTACGTGAGCCAAGTGTAACTTTTCCCCAAACTAAGGGCTAGAATTATGATTTCATTACTAACATGGACTTCATTTTACCATTCAGTTCTTCTTTTCCACCAAAATTTTGCCCATTGTGCTATATGTGTATGTGTGTGCATTTTGCTTCTGTTTCCTCATTTGTCTGTCCCTTTCTCCTTACCTAACAGTTTCTTTCTTCCTTCTTTCAGAGTGGAAGACAGAAGAAAGAAAAATACAGATTTTCATGGTTCCCTTTCTTTAGTCTTGTTTCTTTTCTCAAAGACTCTATTGTTGGCCAAACTGAAGGTGGTGAGAAGCATTGGATTTGGGGGGCATTAGTGCCAGAGAAAGATTCTTTTTTTTTTTTGAGAGGGCATCTCTCATATTTATTGATCAAATGGTTGTTAACAACAATAAAATTCTGTATAGGGGACTCAATGCTCAATGCACAATCATCAATCCACCCCAAGCCCAACTCTCATCAGTTTCCAATCCTCTGAAGCACAACGAACAAGTTCCTACATGGTGAAAAAATTCTTACATAGTGAAAAAGTTCTTACATGGTGAACAGTACAAGGGCAGCCATCACAGAAACCTTCGGTTTTGATCACACATTATGATCTACAAACAATCAGGTCAAATATGAATATTCGTTTGATTTTTATACTTGATTTATATGTGAATCCCACATTTCTCCCTTATTATTATTATTGTTATTGTTATTATTATTATTTCTAATAAAATGCTGAAGTGGTAGGTAGATGCACGACAAAGGCAGAAAACAGTTTAGTGCTGTAAGAGAGCAAATGTAGATGATCAGGTGTGTGCCTGTAGACTAAGTGTCAATCCAAGCTAGACAAGGGCAATAAAACATCCATGGATGCAGAAGACTTCTCTCAAAACAGGGGGGGTGAGGTTCTAAGCCTCCCCTCTGTTGATCCCCAATTTCTCACCTGATGGCCACCCTGTGACTGTGCCTGTCTTAGGTTCCTTCCTTGAGGAATCTTACCCATCTCTGGCTAACCAGTCATCTTCTGGGGCCATACAGGGAAATGTTAAGTTGGTAAGTTAGAGAGAAGCCTTATTGTTTGAAAAGGTTAGCTCCCTACTTCTTTGCAGATTTATGCCCTTTGGTTTTTATGCCCAGTATTTGTCTTGAGGTATCTCCATCACTTGGAAGAATTATGATACTTGGTAAATTCGATTTGAGGCACGAATTCTATCCAAGGGTTGTAATTAGGAAGTAAGAAGAAAAGCTATAGGAGTAGCAGATGGAAGAAAACATGGGAAGATTGACCATTTCTTCGACATATCTTCTTGTAGAGTAACCCAAGCATGTATAGGTTTTAAACTACTAATTAAATTGTGTACATACATTAACATAATAGGAATACAGTTACATAACCAAAGCAGACCTATAATTACCAGCCATCTCCAGTGAAAGCAAGAAAACCAGTTAAGCACCCTAGGCATTTGTGAAAACTTATCTATGATATGGTGGATATTGTCCAACTGAACTTGAACAGTCTGAGAGAAATCAGACAAATTAAAACAACCCATTCTTGGGGACTGTTCACATCCCATATGTTCTTTTAACAGTAGATAGTCTATAGTTGTAAGATTTTGGAGCGCTACAACTTGCACTTCTCCCAACTCTTGGTCGAGTTCCAACAGTATAGATCCAGTCAAATTCGTTGTTTCACTGTATGCACAGGCCAGCCTAGACATCTCCCTCCTCCTTCCAATGGCAAGTCCAGGAACCGGTGGGATGAATGCAGCTACAACTGCAGCATTGCCTGGATCTTTGTTGAGGCCTTTTGATGATCATCTTCTGGTATGACTCCTCCAGAGAGTGCTGATGTTGGAAGCTCTTCTTCATATCATATCTTAGTTCATTTTCTGGGTAGCCAAATTAGGCTTCGATCCCCTGTATAAACACAAACAGACCCCCCACCCACACCCTGACATGCCCTCCATACCATTGTGTAGAACTCACTGGAGGTCACCACACAGGAACTGCTTTTTTTTTTAAGAGAAAGGAATATTATCAGAAAAGTGTACCTCCATAGCCGATCATCTGACACCCTTTAAGTGATCGAAATTAAGGATATTTAAAACATGCATTTACAGTTAGTTTTATCCTATCAGGGAGTAATCCCCCTTTTTCTTTCTTTCTTCTTTTTTTTTGTTATCTTTAATCTACAGTTACATGAAGAATATTATGTTTACTAGGCTCTCCCCTATACCAGGTCCCCCCTCTAAACCCCTTTACAGTCACTGTCCATCAGCATAGCAAAATGTTGTAGAATCACTACTTGTCTTCTCTGTGTTGTACAGCCCTCCCCTTTCTCCCACCCCCCCATGCATGCTAATCTTAATACCCCCTTTGTTCTTCCCCCCCTCATCCCTCCCTACCCACCCATCCTCCCCAGTCCCTTTCCCTTTGGTACCTGTTAGTCCATTCTTGGGTTCTGTGATTCCGCTGCTGTTTTGTTCCTTCAGTTTTTCCTTTGTTCTTATACTCCACAGATGAGTGAAATCATTTGGTATTTCTCTTTCTCCGCTTGGCTTATTTCACTGAGCATAATACCCTCCAGGTCCATCCATGTTGCTGCAAATGTTAAGATTTGCCCTCTTTTTATGGCTGAGTATATTTATTCCATTGTGTATATGTACCACATCTTCTTTATCCATTCATCTACCGATGGACATTTAGGTTGCTTCCAATTCTTGGCTATTGTAAATAGTGCTGCAATAAACATAGGGGTGCATCTGTCTTTCTCAAACTTGATTGCTGCGTTCTTAGGGTAAATTCCTAGGAGTGGAATTCCTGGGTCAAATGGTAAGTCTGTTTTGAGCATTTTGATGAACCTCCATACTGCTTTCCACAATGGTTGAACTAATTTACATTCCCACCAGCAGTGTAGGAGGGTTCTCCTGTCTCCACAGCCTTGCCAACATTTGTTGTTGTTTGTTTTTTGGATGGCAGCCATCCTTACTGGTGTGAGGTGATACCTCATTGTAGTTTTAATTTCCATTTCTCTGATAATTAGTGATGTGGAGCATCTTTACATGTGTCTGTTGGCCATCTGTATTTCTTTTTTGGAGAACTGTCTGTTCAGTTCCTCTGCCCATTTTTTAATTGGATTATTTGTTTTTTGTTTGTTGAGGCATGTGAGCTCTTTATATATTTTGGACGTCAAGCCTTTATCAGATCTGTCATTTACAAATATATTCTCCCATACTGTAGGGTTCCTTTTTGTTCTATTGATGGCATCTTTTGCTGTACAGAAGCTTTTCATCTTAATATAGTCCCACTTGTTCATTTTTGCTGTTGTTTTCCTTGCCCGGGGAGATATGTTCAAGAAGAGGTCACTCATGTTTATGTCTAAGAGGTTTTTGCCTATGTTTTTCTTCACGAGTTTAATGGTTTCATGACTTACATTCAGGTCTTTGTTCCATTTTGAATTTACTTTTGTATATGGGGTTAGACAATGGTCCAGTTTCATTCTCCTACATGTAGCTGTCCAGTTTTGATAGCACCATCTGTTGAAGAGACTGTCATTTCACCATTGTATGTCCATGGCTCCTTTATCAAATATTAATTGACCATATATGTTGGGTTAATGTCTGGAGTCTCTAGTCTGTTCCACTGGTTTGTGGCTCTGTTCTTGTGCCAGTACCAAATTGTCTTGATTACTATGGCTTTATAGTAGAGCTTGAAGTTGGGGAGTGAGATCCCCCCTACTTTATTCTTCTTTCTCAGGATTGCTTTGGCTATTCGGGGTCTTTGGTGTTTCCATATGAATTTTTGAATTATTTGTTCCAGTTCATTGAAGAATGTTGCTGGTAATTTGATAGGGATTGCATCAAATCTGTATATTGCTTTGGGCAGGATGGCCATTTTGACGATATTGATTCTTCCTAGCCACGAGCATGGGATGAGTTTCCATTTGTTAATGTCCCCTTTAATTTCTCTTATGAGTGACTTGTAGTTTTCAGAGTATAGGTCATTCACTTCTTTGGTTAGATTTATTCCTAGGTATTTTATTATTTTTGATGCAATGGTGAATGGAATTGTTTTCCTGATTTCTCTTTCTATTGGTTCATTGTTAGTGTATAGGAAAGCTACAGATTTCTGTGTGTTAATTTTGTATCCTGCAACTTTGCTGTATTCTGATATCAGTTCTAGTAGTTTTGGGGTGGAGTCTTTAGGGTTTTTTATGTACAATATCATGTCATCTGCAAATAGTGACAGTTTAACTTCTTCTTTACCAATCTGAATTCCTTGTATTTCTATGTTTTGTCTGATTGCCGTGGCTAGGACCTCCAGTACTATGTTGAATAACAGTAGGGAGAGTGGGCATCCCTGTCTTGTTCCCGATCTCAGAGGAAATGCTTTCAGCTTCTCGCTGTTCAGTATAATGCTGGCTGTGGGTTTATCATATATGGCCTTTATTATGTTGAGGTACTTGTCCTCTATTGCCATTTTGCTGAGAGTTTTTATCATGAATGGATGTTGAATTTTGTCAAATGCTTTTTCAGCATCTATGGAGATGATCATGTGGTTTTTGTCTTTCTTTTTGTTGATGTGGTGGATGATGTTGATGGATTTTCGAATGTTGTACCATCCTTGTATCCCTGGGATGAATCCCACTTGGTCATGGTGTATGATCCTTTTGATATGCTGTTGAATTCTGTTTCTAATATTTTATTGAGTATTTTTGCATCTACATTCATCAGGGATATTGGTCTGTAATTTTCTTTTTTGGTGGGGTCTTTGCCTGGTTTTGGTATTAGGGTGATGTTGGCTTCATAGAATGAGTTTGGGAGTACTCCCTCCTCTTCTATTTTTTGGAAAACTTTAAGGAGAATGGGTATTATGTCTTCTCTGTGTGTCTGATAAAATTCTGAGGTAAATCCGTCCGGCCCAGGGGTTTTGTTCTTGGATAGTTTTTTGATTACCGTTTCAATTTCTTTGCTCATAATTGGTTTGTTTAACTTTTGTGTTTCTTCCTTGGTCAGTCTTGGGAGGTTGTATTTTTCTAGGAAGTTGTCCATTTCTTCTAGGTTTTCCAGCTTGTTGGCATATAGGTTTTCATAGTAATCTTTAATAATTCTTTGTATTTCTGTGGAGTCTGTCATGATTTTTCTGTTCTCATTTCTGATTCTGTTGATTTGTGTTGATTCTCTTTTTCTCTTAATAAATTTGGCTAGAGCCTTATCTATTTTGTTTATTTTCTCAAAGAACCAGCTCTTGGTTTCATTGATTTTTGCTATTGTTTTATTCTTCTCAATTTTGTTTATTTCTTCTCTGATCTTTATTATGTCCCTCCTTCTGCTGACTTTAGGCCTCATTTGTTCTTCTTTTTCCAGTTTCAATAATTGTGATGTTAGACTATTCATTCTCGATTGTTCTTCCTTCTTCAAGTGTGCCTGGATCGCTATATACTTTCCTCTTAAAACTGCTTTCGCTGCATCCCACAGAAGCCGGGGCTTTGTGTTGTTGTTTTCATTTGTTTCTATATATTCCTTGATCTCTATTTTAATTTGTTCATTGATCCATTGATTATTTAGGAGCTAAGCCTACATGTGTTTGTGAGCCTTTTTGTTTTCTTTGTAGAATTTATTTCTAGTTTTATACCTTTGTGGTCTGAAAAACTGGTTGGGAGAATTTCAATATTTTGGATTTTGCTGAGGCTCTTTTTGTGGGCTAGTATGTGGTCTATTCTGGAGAATGTTCCATGTGCACTTGAGAAGAATGTATATCCTGTTGCTTTTGGATGTAGAGTTCTATAGATGTCTGTTAGGTCCATCTGTTTTAGTGTGTTGTTCAGTGCCTGTGTGTCCTTACTTATTTTCTGCCCGGTGGATCTATCCTTTGGGGTGAGTGGTGTGTTGAAGTCTCCTAAAATGAATGCATTGCAGTCTTTTTTCCCCCTTTAGTTCTGTTAGTATTTGCTTCACATATGCTGGTGCTCCTGTGTTGGGTGCATATATATTTAGAATGGTTATATCCTCTTGTTGGACTGAGCCCTTTATCATTATGTAGTGTCCTTCTTTATCTCTTGTTACTTTCTTTGTTTTGAAGTCTATTTTGTCTGATATTAGTACTGCAACCGCTGCTTTCTTCTCACTGTTGTTTGCCTGAAATATGTTTTTCTATCCCTTGACTTTTAGTGTGTACATGTCTTTGGGTTTGAGGTGAGTTTCTTGTAAGCAGCATATAGATGGGTCTTGCTTTTTTATCCATTCTATTACTCTGTGTCTTTTGATTGGTGCATTCAGTCCATTTACATTTAGGGTGACTATTGAGAATTATGTACTTATTGCCATTGCAGGCTTTAGATTCGTGGTTACCAAAGGTTCAAGGTTAGCCTCTTTAGTATCTTACTGCCTAACTTAGCTCACTTATTGAGCTGTTATATACACTGTCTGGAGATTCTTTTCTTCTCTCCCTTCTTATTCCTCCTCCTCCATTCTTCATATGTTGTGTGTTTTGTTCTGTGCTCTTTTTAGGAGTGCTCCCATCTAGAGCAGTCCCTGTAAGATGCCCTGTAGAGGTGGTTTGTGGGAAGCAAATTCCCTCGGCTTTTGCTTGTCTGGGAATTGTTTAATCCCACCATCATATTTAAATGATAGTCGTGCTAGATATAGTATCCTTGGTTCAAGGCCCTTCTGTTTCATTGCATTAAATATATCATGCCATTCTCTTCTGGCCTATAGGGTTTCTGTTGAGAAGTCTGATGATAGCCTGATGGGTTTTCCTTTATAGGTGACCTTTTTCTCTCTAGCTGCCTTTAAAACTCTTTCCTTGTCCTTGATCCTTGCCATTTTATTTATTATGTGTCTTGGTGTTATCCTCCTTGGATCCTTTCTGTTGGGGGTTCTGTGTATTTCCGTGGTCTGTTCGATTATTTCCTCCTCCAGTTTGGGGAAGTTTACAGCAATTATTGCTTCCAAGATACTTTCGATCCCTTTTCCTCTCTCTTCTTCTTCTGGTACCCCTATAATACGGGTATTGTTCCTTTTGGTTTGGTCACACAGTTCTCTTAATATTGTTTCATTCCTGGAGATCCTTTTATCTCTCTCTATGTCAGCTTCTATGCGTTCCTGTTCTCTGTTTTCTATTCCATCAATGGCCTCTTGCATCTTATCCATTTTCCTTATAAATCCTGCCAGAGTTTGTTTCATTTCTGTGATCTCTTTCCTGGCATCTGTGATCTCCCTCCGGACTTCATCCCATTTCTCTTGCATATTTCTCTGCATCTCTGTCAGCATGTTTATGATTTTTATTTTTAATTCTTTGTCAGGAAGACTGGTTAGGTCTTTCTCCTTCTCTGGTGTCTCTGTGATCTTGGTTTGCCTGTAATTTTGTCTTTTCATGGTGATAGGAATAGTTTGCAGAGCTGGGATGAGTGACGGCTGGAAGAACTTCCCTTCTTGTTGGTTTGTGGCCTTCCTCTCCTGGGAGAACAGCGACCTCTAGTGGCTTTTGCTGGGTAACTGCGTGCAGACAGGGCTTTTGCTTCCTGCCCGGCTGCTGTGGAGTTTATCTCCGCTGTTGCTGTTAGCATGGACTGGCTGGGGCTGCTCCTCCAAAATGGTGGAGTCGCATTGGAGGGGGAGTGGCCAGGAGGCTATTTTTCTCTGTAAGGAGCCTCCGTGCTCCCTGCAGCCCAGGAATTAGAGTGCCCAGAGATCCCCGGATTCCCTACCTCTGGACTAAATGTCCCGCCCTGCTCCTTTATGACTTCCAAAAAGCACCTGCCAAAACAAAACAACGGCCACAAAAAAAAAGAAAGAAAAAAAAAATTGGCCGCTCGCTTTTCTTTTGTTCTCTGGCGCCGGCCTCTGATACCCACTCATTGGTCTTGCTGCCCTGTTTCCCTAGTATTGGGGTCCTTGTCCCTTTAAGACTTCCACAAAGTACTCGCCACAACAAAACAACAACAACAACAACAACAAAAAATGGCCACTCGCTTTTCTTTGGTCCTCCAGCGCTGGCCTCCAGTACCCGCTCACCCTTCTTGCTGCCCTGTTTTCCCTAGTATCCAGGGCCCCGCGCATGCACTGTGTCTGCGCTCTGGTCCGGAATCCTGGGGCTGGGTGTTCAGCAATCCTGGGCTCCCTCTCCCTCCCTGCTGACTCCTCTCCTTCCGCTGGGAGCTGGGGGGAGGGGCGCTCAGGACCCACCAGGCCGGGGCTTGTATCTTACCCACTTTGCGAGGCGCTGGGTTCTCGCAGGTGTGCATGTGGTCTGGATGTTTGTCCTGTGTCCTCTGGTCTTTATTCTAGGAAGAGTTGTCTTTGTTATATTTTCATAGATATATGTGGTTTTGGGAGGAGATTTCTGCTGCTCTACTCACACCGCTGTCTTGGCTCTCAAGTTCGAGAGATTCTTAAGAGAGAGGAAACAGTAGTAAAATAAAGAAGGTAGAAATGGTGAGGCTGTAAAAACTGTTGCCACACATTCAAGGATGTGTCTTCAATTATTATATGAGTCAGTCCTGGGTTGACTTCTATGCCTCCAGACAAAGTCTACTCTTAATGTCATTTTTTTTCTCTGCTTTTTTTGTGGGGAAAGAGGGTGAGGGGCAGTGGGCAGCAGAGGCAGGGCCAGGGGGAACGTTGAAAAAAGAGAAGGAAAGGATAAAGGGTGGGGGGCAGGATGCCTTGTATATCAGTAGAAACTTAAGTGAGGTTTCCTATTAAATTCTGAGCCTGAGGGCAATTTGGGGACCATGTCAGTGAGTTTGGCTAATCCCAAGTCACATTTTGCTGTTGGGCATTGTAAGGCAAATTCAGCACTTCTGTAACCCTTTCTGTACAAGGAAAGAGTAAAGGATGGACAATGGCTTTGAACTGGTTGTTTTACTTGGGCCAATGGGACGGAGAGCTGAGAAAAGCAGTAAATATTGGCAACTTATATGCCATTGATGGATAAATTACTATGCATTAAAATTGGATATGTACTTTCTTTTTGGACACAGCATGAATTTATAAACTTGAAAGATGATCTTTGCCTGCCAGAAGGCCTCTTCTGGAAGTTGACACATACATATACTTACTGTTAATGTATTGACTAGGGTAAAATTTCTATTTCATGACCTACTCTTTTCAAGCAATTCATCATCTATTGCCTGTTAACAAATACTGTCAAGTACAAATACTATTTGTACTCAACTTTCCTGTCCCATGTTTTATCCCTACTTTATTTAGCCTTTAACTTACTCTCAGAAGTCTCCCATTGTTGAGGAGGATTTTAAGACAAAAAATTTTTTTTATATCCAATGAAAATTAATATAAAGGGGTTCCTATCTACATCCAATCTTTTTTACCCACTTTATGAATATTGGATCCACTTGAGAATCTATTGAAATTTGAGAATTCATTTGAGAATCTCTTCTCTTCATAAGGATATACATACCCAATTTTGCTTATAGGTTCAGGGGGATAAAATTACCTTAAAGGTAGAGGGGTGCAGTTTAAAACACTTTATTTGGGTTGTGGGGCAGCAAGGGTAAGAATGAATGTGAAGGTCTAGACATGAAGATAGATCTGGTACAGGGACAGCAGCAGACAGGTGTTGCACATCTTTGCACAGAATATTTCTTGGTGGTGTGGCAGCTTCTTTAATTAAAATATCATGAGAACAGCTGGCTCCAAGCTAGCCCTGGCAACCCAACAAGAATTTCAGTAAATGCATCACAGAAGAAAACTTAGAGGCACAGCTGTTTCTAATGGAGACTCTGAGTCCATAGCCCTACAGACAAGGGTTTCAACTTTTCCATTCTGCTCACACTTGCTGTAGCATCTTTAATGTTGAAAATAAATGAAGAACTTCCCCAGAATTGTTAGAAATACCACTGAGGACATTTAGGCTTTGCAAAATGCTGGAAAAGCAGTTAGTTCCAAACAACTCACCACATGGCTCATTGTGAGTCACTGAGAAAGCAGAAATGAGCCCCAGGACTCATGACTTGGTTGTCTCCTTGAACTCGACCACAGTCTCAGTGGCAGCAGGGGCGGCTTCGTTCTAGTTGGCAGTGCCCGAGGTGGAGGGCAGGGAGCACGGAACACAACGCGGCAGCTCCTGGGGGAAACATATTGCGGTGCATCCCAGGTGGGTCGGGAATGATCCCTGGACAAGTCAGAATCAGGGTGTCTGGTTTTATTCCCCACATTTGGCAGACACGGCACCCCCACACACCCTTTTTTCCCCCTCCTCGCAGTTCCCTTAGGTTTAAAATAGGGACTAATGTGAGAGTGAAGTGTTTTGAAGCCTGCAAATCGTGAATCTAATGGGAGGTGTTTTACTTTCTCCACTTCCATTTAATTGGAAAATCACAGTATGTAAAATAAATTCTCCTAGTGTCTTTTCCAGTCTAGGGAGTATCTGTTGAAGTCAGTAGAAGCTGTAAAGGAGGCAAACTATGGGAATTTATCTACAAATTCCTTATCTGCACTTTCACTTTCTGAGTTTCAGCGGTCAACCGCTATCCGGAAGCAGATCCTCCTTCTGATACATTGTCAGAAGGTCAATAGTAGCCTAACGCTATATCACAATGCCTACGTCACCCACCTCACTTCATCTCATTATGTAGACATTTTATCATCTCACATCATCACAAGAAGAAGGGTGAGTATAGTACAATAAGATATTTCAGAGAGACCACAGTCACATACTTTGTATTCTAGTATATTGTTGTGATTGCTCTATTTTAGTCTTAGTTATTGTTGTTAATCTCTCACTGTGCTTAATTATAAGTTAAACTTTATTGTAGGTATGTATATGTAGAAAAAACATCATATATATATATATAGGATCCAGTGCTCTATGTGGTTTCAAGCATTCACAGAAGGCTTGGAACATATCCTGGGGCATAAAGGAGGGCTACAGTGTATGTATTCGTATTCTGGTCAGGGATCAAAAGGTTTGAAACAAATAGTGTAACCACAACACATTCTCTTTTTTCTCTTCTCAAAATAGATCTGAGCTACATTTCTTCTATAGCCCTGATTGGAAAAAGAAAGGAATTTGCAATTTACCTGATAGGAAAGGGAAGAAAATTAAACTTCTGAATGCTCATTATGTATCACTTTATATATTTTATCTCATAATTCCTGCAACAACACAGGAAGAAAGCATTATGTTTCTTATTTTACAGATGAGAAAGTTGCAGCTCAGAGAGATTAGATGGCTTTCCTACCACACAGCTGCGTATAAAAATGAGGATTTAAATTCAAGTCTGTCCAACTCAAAAACATATGTTCTTCCTACATACCACATCACATTCTACTCTAAGTATTTTATTGAGAAATAAGCCCTAATTTGATTAAACATAGTAAATTGAATAGACCAATGCACTTACCCATTCTACAAGCCTTCCTTAAATATGTTATATATATGACACTGTGCTACATACCAGAAATACAAAGATGGAATAAGAGAGCACTTGCTCACAACAAAAACTTCTTGTATCCATCTGCATTTTACCAGAACAGAGACATTCATTAAAGAATGATGGAAGCAACTCCCAAGCATGATTCAAATCTCTTTTACTAACAAGCTTCTATTTCATAAATCTTCTCAACCTATTAACATAGGATCATCAAAAACTAGGAGTTTATACAAATGTCTTGAGATAGTGACACCCCCCAATCTCATGCCGCATTGGGAGTTTTAACTAGGATGAATTCACATGCCTCAATGGTAAAAAGAGAGGCAGCATAATTGTGTGTTATATGGGTGTTCTATGGGCTGAATTTCAGAGTGATGTAGCTTGCCGGACCTGGGGGAGCCTTGGATAACTAGATTCAGATTGAATAAATGAGATGAAGATATCCCTGAATTTTGAACCATTACGTTTGAGACAGTCTTCAGATGTGACTAGAGCTTTTTGTAAAAAAGTATTTATTTTGATTAGTGTTGAGTTGTGCTTATCATCACTGCCTAGACATTTTGGACTTTGTTTCAGAAAGAATTCCAAATATCGCTTATAAGAAACAAACTCTAATCTCTTAATGCCAAAATGTATCCCTGAAGACCAAGGAATAAGGTAAAATGTCAAAACAGTGCTTTTTACTTGAGGAATCTGCCAGCAGAGGGCAATATTAGTTTTCAGACTTTTCTAAGCCCTCTACGGATCCTAAAGCATCAAGTATAAAACAGCTATTTAGTAGAAATCTTAGGCTATAATTTTTTGTTGTAGTCATCCCAGGCAAATGAGGCTACTAACATAGTAGAAGTTACAATAAGGCATAATGTTGATTATTAAAATTCCAATATGTCTGATAGGAATTAACAAAAGAAATGCAAACTCTAGTATCTGCCGATTATAATTCAGTTGGAGGGTTACTATCTCTTAGTATTTCCATGGTGTCTAATACATAGAAGGTATAGAAGGTTCTCAATGACTATTCATTGAATGATTTATGGATAAATGGATGTCAACCAAATATATACATGTGTGGGTTGGGGTGGAAGCTGCGGGTAGGATGACGTTCACACCTCGCCCTCATTTGGAACGTACAGGCACACTGCAGAGATCTTGAAGGTTTGATTCCAGACCAAGGCCATAATATGAATATCACAAGAAAGCAAGTCAAATGAATTTTTTGGTTTCCTGGTGCATAAAAAAGTTTTATCTATACTGTAGACTATTAAGTGTGCAATAGCGTTATGTGTGAAATAAACAGTGTTCATGCCCTAATTTAAAACAATTTATTGCTAAAAAATGAGAACCATTATCAGAGCTTTCAGTGAGTCATGATACTTTTGCTGATGGAGGGTTTTGCCTTGATGTTGACGGCAGCCGACTGATCAGGGTGGTGGCTGCTGAAGGCTGGGGTAGCTGTGGACATTTCTTAAAATAAGACAACAGTAAAATTCGCTGCACCAATGGCTTCTTCCTTTCAAGAACAATTTCTCTGTGGCATACAATGTTCTTTGATAGCATTTTACCCAGAGTAGAACTTTCAAAATTGGAGTCAATCCTCTCAAACCCTGCTTTGTCCACTGAGGTTATGTAATATTTTAATTCCTTTGCCGGAATTTTAACAATCCTCACAGCATTCTCACCAGAAGTAGATCTCATCTTAACAAACCACTTTCTTTGCTCATCCATAAGAAGCAATTCCTCATCTGTGAAAATTTTGTCTTGAAATCACAGCCATTTGGTCACATTTTCAGGCTCCTAATTCTCCTTCTTGCACTATTTCCACCATTTCTGTAGTTACTTCCTCTGCCGAAGTCTGGAACCTTCAATTTGTAAAAAATGTAGTATGTATGAAGCACAAAAAAGAAGCAAAAACAGATGAGCATCTGTAATCATTTTTGTGCATTGTTTCTCTGAATGCTTCTGATACCACTTTGGAAAGTAGTTTCTGGTCTTTCTGTAAATTTTATAAACTTTCAATCAATGAAATTAATCTTCATAGCTTTGCATTCAAAGAAAACAAACACAATTGCTAACTTTTCCATTGGAGACTTTTGAGGTTTACTTAACATTGGTCAGGAGATTTGGCTATCCTTGCTGCTGTCTTTGTCATCTACATGTGTGTCCTGCATACATGTCTGTTGTTCAGAACCCTCATAGCAGCCATCCTCTACCTGATCACCTGCATTGCTATCCTGTTGAGAAAGAAAACCACTCCAGTATCATTGCAGGGATTGTGGGCCTAATCCCTGCTTACCTCTTTGGCTATGATGTCTACATCACCTTCCCCTTGAGGCAGGAAGGACATACAGCAGCCCCTACTGATCCTGCAGATGGTCCCGTAAACTCCCTTCATTTCTCTCTACAACCTGCAAAAAACACCTCCTTCAAAATAACTCCTCCATGCCCCCCAGCCCAACACTCCCAGCCAACTCCCAGCCCCCTATTAAGGTAAAAATGTCTTTATCCAGAGCATTTGTCTTCTAGCCTGCCAGTCAACCTTCCTGGGTGTGGCCACCTTTCTGGATGTGCTAGGTCCCCCTTCTTCTGTGGCATCCAAAAGGAGACCCCAGTTCTGCCTGGATTACACTCCCACCTAAGCCACCAAATGAGGGAGGAGGGCACCTCAGATTTCAGAGTCCAGGCCCCAGGTTGTGACCTGTTCCAAAGAACCTCAGTGTGTTGGGTGGTTCTGAGGGGATAAATAATAATAAACAGATTGTTGGAACACACACATACACACAGATATTTGACTAGGCTGGATTTGTGAAGAGTAAGATTAGAACAATTATTGTTGATCAATTGCTGGTTGAATTAAATGAGTTACTTGAAACATATTTTTAGGCTGCATTCAGTTGAGAAGGTAAGATGCATAGTGTGAGTTAATATGTGCCTGCTGGCTATCTGTGTATCATATTTTGCCATTTTGGTATGTAGTGGTTGTATTATTATTTTCCTGATCCTTACATAAGATAATAAAAGCAATGGTGGGCGTTTGAATTAGTTGGCATATTGCCAATTATTTTTCACCATCTGTTAAATAAAGTTCTAATTTTATACTCTCAGTTTCAGCATATAGATAGATACTGAGCATTAAAGAATGCCCTTTGGAGTTGATGAAATGAGTTTTCATGCTTCTAAAAATTCATTGCGCATTTGTGTTTTCAAAAAATCAACCTTAAGGCATAAACTACAAGCCCCATGGAAAGAAACTGTTTTCTGTGAGCTCTTGATGTTTAGTCCTTTAGCCAGCCTACAAGTCATAGCAAAAGCAATTTGCAGAGATGCCTTATATGTAATTCAAAAATCCCCTGCTGAGAGACTTGAGACAAGCTGCAGCGTGAGGGGAAGGATTTTGCTGAAATATATCCATCAAATCTCAGCAAATTTCTCGCACTAGAGTCATTTATAGTAGCACTTGCTTTGCCTCTGCTCAGGTTCTGTCCTGAGTTAATACGGGTCAAGTTTCATAAGAAAATAACACACCTGATCTATCATCAATAAGATGTTCTGTTTAAGCAGTTTTTCCAGGGAAGGGTTTAGGTTTTTGCTGAGGTGGGTTTACTTACTCTTATCCCACACTGACTAATGGTTACAAGGGAACAAGCTGGTATTGGCCTGGAGTTTGCCGACAATACTAGAGTGATATGCACGCTAATGACTTTGGTTTCAATAGCAAGCTGTTCTGATTCAGACAGCAGTTGCAATTTATTACAGAAAGGTGTTTTTGAAAAAAAAATCACAAATCTCTTCCTCAATGTTTCAGTAACTAATACTATATGTCCTAAGCCTTGCTTGAGTGGCAATGATTTTCCATAGGGCAATGAACAATGGTAGTATTATTGCCTTTAGGGTACATTTCCAATGTTTATTTGTGCTATATAATGCCTTTCATCTGATTTCCAATAGACCCAGTAGAATTTCTTTCAGATGTTCTGTCTTTTAAGCATAAGACATTATTTTGCTGGTGAAATATATTCATATATTACCGTGAATTATTTAACCCACTTCATTGAATGGATGACAAATGACTTCTAAAAATTCTTTGTATTTATAGATGCTGTCATTTTCATGCCTCATTAAGAATGGTTTGGGGACTATTTTTTGCTCTTTATATATTTATTTAATTTTATAAATAACCTTTCCCTTTTATAATAGTTTTACATTTATAGACAGAATGTGAAGATAGAACAGAAAGTTCATGTGTGCTCAGACCTAGTTTCCCCATTAATCTTTCACTAGTATGGTACCTTTGTTACAACTAGTGAACCAGTATTAAATAAATATTTAATTTTATAAATTACCTTTCCCTTTTATAATAGTTTTGCATTTATAGACAGGATGTGAAGATAGAATAGAAAGTTCATGTGTGCTTCAGACCTAGTTTCCCCATTAATCTTTCACTGGTATGCTACCTTTGTTACCTAGTGAACCAGTATTAAAAAAATTTTAACTGCATTCCACCATACTCAGTTTCTACCTAACACTTGTTTTCTGTTCTAGGATCTGACACAGGATTCCATATTGCACATGAGGCTTGTCCAGACTATGACAAAGGGATTCTTGGAAGGAAGATGTCACACGCTATTTTCTTTCATCACATCATATCAATATTACATGCTAGCAACATGGCTCGTTATTGTGATATAACCTTCATCACATGGACGAGTTAGTGTGGGCCAGGTTTCTCCTCTGTAAACTTATTTCCCCCTTTCTCTACTGTATTCTTGAGGAACAAGTTCTGTGCAGCCCATATTTAAGGGGTGTGTATTTACCCTCCATCTCCTTACAGTGGGGGGTGTCTACATACATTAGTTGGAATTCTGCATGATAGAAGAATCCTTCACTTATTTATTCAATTACTTATTTGTATCCTTATGTACTCAAGGATAGTTATTTTATACTTTGGGTTATAATTCACTATTATGTTATTTTGTTTGCCCAAATCCTTGCAGCTTTGACCACTGAGACTTCTTTCAGTTGGCTCCTGCATCCCTTTGACGTATATCTCATGATTGTGTGTGTGTGTGTGTGTGTGTGCACACCTGCTTGTGTGTGTAACTTTGTTTTATTTTTCATTTCCTTCATTTATGGTCCTATGAGAGGCTCCAAGCTCGTCTTGTATATTCCTGGTCCAAGCCTTAGAATCAGCCATTTCTCCAAGGAGCCCTTATTCCTTATATTGGAAATAAAAGGAGAAACCAAGATTTGGGCACTAGCTCTAATTACTGCTATTGGAATGCCATTGCTTCTATGCCCTCTCAATTGACAGAATAAGAAAATGCAAGTGAAGTATCTCAATAGGTATTGACATGTATATATATCCATCTATGTCTGTAATAAGTCAAAGTTGAGTTTATTCTTTTTTTTTTTTCCATGTTCTTGTTCTTTATTTATCAAAGTAGGTAAGAAGAGTGTTGAATTCCATGGGCTGAGGGTAGGAAAGTTGTGGGCTTGGCCTGGCGTGGCTCCTGCCACTTCCAGGTGGCAGATCTCTTTCAGGCAGAATCCAGTCTTCCCATCATTCCATGCATTCAGACACTCAACATTTGTCTGGTATTTCTGGAGGCTGGGAAGTCCAAGATGCAGGCGATGGCTGGCAGATTGGGTGTCTGGTGAGGGCTCACTTCCTGGTTCCTATGTCCTGACATGGCAGAAGAGCTGTAAACTTCAGTTCTGACAAACTATTAATCTACCTAATCTCTAATCTATCACCACTGTACCATGCTAGCCTTCTTTGTACTTAAAAAATTTCCAAAATAAAAATCTTGATTCTTTAACTGAGTATAGGCTGAAAATAAAAAGGAAGGAGAGAAAGAAGGTTGGTTTTCATGATATACTTCTGTATTTCTTTATTTCTTTGTTATATTTTGATTAATGAGTAGGACTAAGATATTTTTTTAAAAAGTAAAGGCAGAAAGCCTGCATCTAGTTTATTGTTATCGAAACCAATCCCTTTCCCCTTTTATTAATTGATGAAGAAAAAAGTATGTGGAAGGGTGTGAATGGCTGTAGTTCTGAAAACAGAAAAAGAAGAGACTTAAACTATATTAGAGGAAATACAAGGAAAATATTCTGATAGAGTTACTGAATGTTGGAATGTGAGATAAGAAGAGAAAGTAGAACTTTTTATTTTGTTCCTTAAAATTAGGACAGATTCCCAGCTGTCTGGAATAGTGTTTTCTGATTTTCAAAGTTCTTTTCCCTCCCTGAATTCTGGGTCTCTTCATATCTACAATCAAAGCCTTAGCCTAGGAAAAACCCCTATTTTTAAAATAAGGAGGGAAGTCAGTAAAAAAGAAAAGAAAGGTTTCACTCTTAAAAATTCATAGTTAGAATAAAGGTGAAAACAGAAAATGGGTTATATTTACCACCTGAAAAGTATTCCCATCCATTTTCATATTCTTCAATATCAACTCAATCCATATTAAAGCACTGATCTTCCCCATTCTCATAGTTTAATAGAAATTGCTTACAAGCGCTAATGGCTGTTTCTGTCTAATTAACAGATGAGTGGCTAGATAGTCATGGGTTCACACTATCTTACAACTATTTATCTGTCTGGAGGTAAGTAAAGGTAAGTTTCAATAAACAAGGCGGTTTAAAACAAAGTGGTTTAAACAATTATTTTGGACTTATAATAATAAACTTTCTGTACACAATATTTATTTTCCTAGAAATGACATACTCAGGCAAGTAATAAAATTATTTTACATGGTGGCCATGCAGTGTGTATTGGGAAGGGTCCTGAAAGACCTGGGTTTTACTCTGGGTGTACCACGTATCAATCACCAGGAGGTCTTGGGCAAGGTGCTTTGTTCGAGCAGGCAGTTTGTTAAGATATGAAGGGCAGAAAGCAAGGGAGAGGTGAAGCTGGTAACCTTTCTAGGTGAGTTTACACCCACTCTTTACCTAAAACAGGAAGTAAGATGGAACCTTGAAATCCCCAAGGCTGAAGCCTGCACAAGGGACATTGAGACATCCGTGAGCAACCTTGGCCCATTCACAAGATCATTAGGTTCCCTCCCACACCCATGGTTTTTTTCCTATGCATTATGGGGAAGAGCATGCGCAAAGCAAGAGCAGTTATGTAATCTGAACCTGTCAATCAACTAGCTCTGCCTTAACCCATCCCTCAGACTTTCCTATGAAAACAAGAAGTATTCAAATAAATGGGGCTGGTCCTGACCTCTCAAGCCACCCGGTCTCTCTTCCAGAGTGTACTTCCACCTTGCTAAATATGTCTTCTAGCCTCATTTTGCTTCATATCCCTTGTCCAAGTGGGCAGGAGGGATGAGAAAGATCCTTCCCTGTAGCAGCTTGACATTTTGAGTTTAGTTAGCTTGTCTCTGAAATGGTTATAAAAATACTTATCTTACGAGGCTAATGTGAATATTGAATGTATTCATGTGCATGAGTTCACCATGTCCTAAGAACATGGTTAAAGTACGCATTAGATGGAAATTATTGTTATTGTTATTATTATTAATCATTACAAAGATGGCATTTCATTTAAGAAATATTGAATTCCTACTGTGTGTCAGGCACTGTGTGTTTATAAAATGAATCAAACACATTCCTCATTCTCAAGGAATTCATGTCATCATGGAAAAAATGTAAAATTAGTCTGAATTGATAAATAATGAAGGAGAAAGCTCAGGAATAGGCTTTGGGGCATGAAAAGCCAATTCAAGGCCAAAGAATGCTTCCTGGCTAATTCACAAAGCAAAGTCAACCAAGACTGTGGTATTTCCATCTTCTGAAAAGAATATATAGTCTAGGCATTATATTAAGGATGTAATTTTGAAATATACTATACAGCAAATAATATATTTTCAAGTTTCATTATTAAAATTTTCAACTTTACTGTAAAATAATAGGGAAAATGTGGGCTAGAGGCAGAGGAGGAGCATAAAAGTGAAGGAGAGAGTGATGAGCCGTGAGGACAGACAGATGATCTAACGTCTTTGGGTGAATGTCATCTTCTCTTTGCTCTTCGGTGAACTGGGAATCATTCTATTAACTACCTCATAGTTTTGAAATGAGAATTGAAGATAATTAAATGTGTTAGTACATTTAAAGCACTTAAAATACTACCTGGACATGGTAAGTACTCAATAAATATTAGCTAGGACTCCCAGTGATGGTTATAGGTCCAAAATTTTCTTCCAGCACTACTTCACAAAGTTCCATGAGATACTGGACAGGTTACCCTCTGGTCCTGTTTCTCTCTGAAAAAGTGAAGGTTCTGGAATAGAACATCTTTTCCACCTTTGGGGTTGGATTAAAGTTGCAGAAAAGACTGGGTGTATGAATGTTGCCTGGACTCTGACTTTATGGGGACAGCAGTTATCTGTGAGAGAGAGGATAGGGGTTTGAGAAGACATCTGGGGAAGGATCATCGAGGGTCAATTTTAATCTCTTGAACATTTTTTTAGAAAGTGAAGCTGACTCATTCTTGGTTCAATCCTCTTTTCTCTGTTAGGCATTCAGTTACGTTTGCAAAGCTTTTCCCCAGGACGTATGAGGATAGCTTGCAGGTCTCTTGATCTTTATTTGGGGAGGGGATAGATAGATGAGGGCCTTATAGAGAAGATTGCAATTGAAACAAGCCAGAATCATGAGTCCTAGAGAACTAGGACACTGGCTGAGCCAAAAGGGAGGCTCCCTCTGGACAAGCTGACCAGACAAATGTTGCCCGTGTCCTCTCCCACTTGCTGTGAGCCAGTGCCCTCTTCCTTAGGCGGCTTACTTCCCATTCCTTTGCAGATAATGTGAATTTTGCCTATATTAGGAATAGGAGACAAGGCCCTGGTGCTTTCCCCTTGCTGACCACAGGCTTTGTGGCTTCATTAAAAAAAAGTAAAAGCAGAGTGTTCCATTCCCCAAAGTATGCCATGGCATAGTTATTCTGTTCTTTCTTCTCTTGACATTAGTACCAAAGGAGAATAAGTATGTAAACATCTGTTTTATATAAGCCAATTTCAGACTTATAACTTGATTAGTATGAGAATATTTGATGTGATTAATTTTCCAGTTACAACATGATGACTTTCTGTCCTTTTATTGCTTTCTTAAGGGAGACAAGAAAAAAAACTAACTTGAATTTTTTTTTTTTTTCCATTTCACAGCAGGGCCAACCAGTACGGTTGGGGCAAAAGTACTCTACTTTTCGTTTAGTTGTAATAGCAAGTTACCTACCCTGTAGCAGTGTGCTAAGGCAAACATAAAATAATCCGGGGCCTCATTACACAGAGAACCAAACATTGTGTAAGGATCATGGAGAATAACATCAAACCATCTAGTGATCGTAGGAGGCAGTTTACAATAAAGCAATGTGTGTACCCACTACTTTAGAATAATCCTCTTCAGAACTCTTATTCTTTTGAGTCAGTGCTTTTTTTGAACTAGGCTTTATCAGGCCTGGTGTGATGAATGCTTCTAATTAGGTGATCTCTTGAAATACTTAGCCCGCAAGCAGAGTTACCCTCTCCAGGGCAGGTAGAGAAACTTCAAGGGAGAAAACAGGATCAGAGAGAGGATTTCAGTATTGACTCTGCATTGAATGTGCTGAGCTACTTTTAAGAAATGCTACCTTTTCGTATCCCACGCTCCCCCAAATAGAGCATTGATGATGTGAATTTAGATCCAGAGACTTTTTGAGAGCTAATTTGGTGCTTATTTGCATGACACTGGAGAAGTTCCATAATCTGCTACCTGTTACTGCAAAGTCCAACGTTGGGTACAGATCTCCAGGAGGAGGCTAAACCCTTTTCCACTCCCATCCACAACCTTCCTGGATTTTCTGGGTCTTCCTGGGAGAACTGGTGGGTGGGGGGAATCCTAAGATAGATCAAGGCTGGGCATCGGCTCTCAGTAAACTTAAATCTTTTACCTTCTCCTCTTGTCCTGGCCTCTGTCTCCAGAGCCTTTAGAGTGGTTTTGGCTTGTGCTTGTTTCAAGCTACTTATGCAGATCTTTTCATAAAAAGAAACTGACAATTAGCAAATAATTTTTATGTTGTTCTCCTTGTCTATGGGTATTGTTTTAGTTCTTCCCCTCATAACTTAGAGCCTGCAGGCAGGGTTGCAAAGCGGTGAAAAGAATCAGCTTGCCTGGGGTCAGGTCCTGGTTCTACTGCTTACTAACTTGACCTTAGGTGGATGGCTGAAACTCTCCAAGTTTCGGTTCCTTAGATGTAGAATGTTTTTCATTTATTACTGCAGCATACTATTTTTGTCCTTTTCCTCACTTTCCTCCCTGATTCCATTTCTTACTCATTGTCTGAGTGTTTTTGCGGAAGTATAACTCTGATCTTTTTTCTCTCCAGCTTAAATGCTTTCAGGATCTTCACATGCCTGCAGGATATGATCCAAGCTCCAACCAGCTTCATTCAGGAACAACCTGACAGTGTCATACCCCCTATGTCTTTGTCCTGGGCTTGTCTATGGATGCCTTGGGGCAGGATGCTAAGGAAACCAGATGGGCACCCATGTATGTGGGACCCCAAATCACAGAGTTGTTTAGGTCCTGTGGGGTAAGCCTTTGACCAGTGAGGATGGGAGCTGAGGGGTGGGTGATTCCCTCTTTTACCCTTTCCACTCTCCTTTCTTCTTCACAACAGTGTTGGGACACCTAACATAAGGGTTTTGGGTTGGTTTCATGGGAGCCAGTAACCAGCAGCTCATAGCAGAGGCCAACTTCATAATATCTCCTTATACTGGTTCTCTCTTGTTCCCTGCTTCAGTCCCCCTATCCGTCATGTCTGCACCTTGGAATCAAACCCCAACCCTCATTTCAGGCTCTGCTTTCTGGGGAATTTTGGCTAAGACTGTCAGAAAATTTTACAGCTGAAATGAGTTTTAGAAATTGCTTAGTAGGATCTGTTTGTGAGTGACAGAATTGAAATGATTAATGGCTGCAGCAAGACTAGATTCATAGATAAAGTAGATCTGCATTTCAACAGAGATCAAACTTAATTGAAAAGGAGCAGCAGAGCCCATTTATGTTTCTCCTGTGTCCCAAATCACATAGTCATCAATTATGTGGGACTACAGCAAACACATGCATCTGGCATTATGGAAGATAAATAGGTATTTCTACATATACACATATATAAGTAAAATTGCCTTTGAAGGTATTAAATATTTGTTTTCTTTGTCACCCCTCCTTCCCCACCACAGTGCCCTGTGGACCTTAAACATGTTCTTAAGTACTACCACCCACTTAGGGTGTGAAGCTACAAAAGGCCTATAAATACATAAAAAGCTTCCTCCCTGGTTATCTGTCCCTCCCAAAGCATTGTGTCCCCAGTGCATATACACATAGGTTCAAACTTTCAAAGCTGTATCCTTAAGTACATATAATGGTGCTAATAATACTTAACTTCTTTGAGTGCTTGCTGCATTGCCAAGCACTGGAAAAAATGAATTATAAGCATTCTTTCCTTTTATTTTCAGGCAAAGGACAAGTATCCCAGAGAGATGTGAAACGAATGAGGCGAGCCCTGTAATTGTTCCAGTTTGCCACCTTCAGGGAGTTCCAGATCACTGACTGGAGGGAGAACCAAGGGGGAGCAGAGGCTGCCTGAGTTGAGGAGAGGGACCTGGAAATCTGGGAAACTGACAGCTGGAGTTTCCAGGAGACAGTAACTGAAGCAACTATGTAGATAGTACACTAGAGGTCTGACTGGGATTCCTTGTATATTCATCTGAGTAATGATAAGCATATAGCGAAACTACCCACAGGCCAGGCAGGTACCCCTTAAAAGGAATAAAGGTGACAGTGCCTGTGCTCCCAGAGGGGTAGGAATAGGTCTGTCTCCACCAGCCAGACTGGAAAACCTCACGATTCACAGAGTTTGGGTAGAGTAGACTGAAAGATCTTTGCTTAGTAATGGGGAATAATTAGTTCTAGACTGAATACTGCTTTGGTCTGACCTAACCAATTTAACCAAAAGTCCCCAAAGTGTGAAACTGTTTCTAAATAACTTAACTCTGTCTCAGAACAAAGCCTAATAATTTTTTATAGGACTACAACATGATCCAGTACCCAAGAAGGTAAAATTCGCAGTGTCTGACATCCAATCAAAGACTATAAGGCTCGAAAGAAAGCAAAAGAATACAACCCCTATCAGGGAGAAAAGTTGACCAATTAAAAGTGAAGTAGAACTGACACAGATGTTAGAATTACAGATCAAGGACATTAAAACAGTTGTTATAACTGTATTCCATACATTCCTACACTTAAAATGAGACATGGAAGATACAAAAAAGATCCAAATTGAGCTTCTAGAGATGAAAACTACAGTGTCTGAGATGAAAAATACACTAGATGGGACAAATGGCAGAAGAGACTGTAAAGAAGAAAAAAGATCAGTGAACTTGAAGAAATAGCCGTGGAAGCTGTCAAAAATGACACACAATGAGAAGAGAAAAAATCTTTTAAATGAACAGAGTATCAGTGAGCTGTGCAACAACTTCAAGTGGCCTCATGTATGCAAATTGGGATCACCAAAGGAAAGGAGGTAAAAATATTTGAAGAAATAAAGGCCCCAAATTTCCAGTTCTGGTGAAAACCTTATACTCATTGATACAAGAAGCTTGCCCATCCCTAAGTACATGAAATCTGAGTAGAGCCACACCAAGATACATCAAAATGAAATGGCTCAAAACAGTGAGAATGAGAAATCTCTTAAAAGCATCAAGAGAAAAAAAAGATATAATTTATGTAGAGGAACAAATATAAACATGATAGACATTTCTTCCAGAAGCGATGTAAGCAAGAAGAAGTGGAGTAACATCTTTAATGTACTGAAAGAAAAATAACCTGTCCACCTAGAATCTCTACCCAGCACAAAAATTTCTTTCAACAATAAAGGGGAAATAAAGACTTCAAACACACAAAAGTAAAAGAACTCTTCACCCACAGAATTGCACTGCAGGAAATACTAAAACAAGTCCTTCACGGAGAAGGAAAATATTAGAGAGAAATTCTGGATCTACACAAAGGTCTGAACAGCACCAGAAATGGTAACTACATGGGTAAATGTGTTTATTTTTTTCTTATTATTTAGATCTTAAAAAATAACATCAGAGTAATGTGAGCTTTAAAATATAGTAATACAATACAAAATGGATGATAATAGCAAAAAAAGGTTATGAGGGTATATAATTCTATTTTGCTATACATGAAGTAGTCATATTATTTGAAGGAAGACTAATTAAAGATGTATACTATAAACCCTAAAACAGCCATTAAAATGAAATGAATTTATAACTAATAAGCTAGCAATGGCAATAAAATGAAATCATATAACATATTTTTAAAAAATCCAACGGAAGACAGGAAAAAAAGGAGCAATGGTCAGATGAAACAAATAGAAAACAAAGAGCAAGATGATAGATTTAAACCCAACCATATTCATAATCACCCTAAATATAAATGGTCTAAAAAGTTCCAATTAAAAGGTAGAGATTGTTCACTTGCATAATAAAGGTAAGACCCAATTGTATGATGACCACAAGAAACACACTTTAATAAAGAAGACACAAACAGGTTTAAAGTGATAGAATGAAAAATGATATATCATGCTAATACTAATCAAAAGACGGCTGGGGTGGCTGTGTTATTATCAGACAAAGTATTTTTCAGAACAAAAATATTGCCAGCGATAACAAAGCTAACTTCGTAATGATAAAGATGTCAATTAATAAAGAGGACGAATAAGCCTACACATTTATGCATATAATTATAGAGCTTCAAATACATGAAGCAAAAACTCGGAGAACTGCAAGAAGAAATAGACAAATCCACAAGCATAGTCAGAGATTTCAATACCACTCTCAATAAGTGATAGCACGAGTAGGCACATAACAGTAAGGATACAGAAGACTCGAATAACACTATCAAACAACTTGACCTAATTGACCTTTTTAGAATATTCCACTCAACAACATACAGTCTTTCCAAATGAACATGAAACATTTACCAGGATGGATCATTTAATCCTTTTTTGGTAGGAACTATCCTTATTACCACTCACAGCTGAATACATGAAGGTGTGAAGCTAGGTAACTTGCTGAAGATACAAGGAGTGTTACAGCTGGTTTCGAACCCAGGCTATCTGAGGCAAAACTGAATATTGGGCTCTGTGACCTCCCTGAAACACCTGGAACAGCTCAGCTCTCAGCGAAAACTGGAGTTTAGAATGCAAACCTTTTTAAATAAACAAAGAAGTAGGCTACTCAAATAGTATTCTGTGAATACTACCTGGAAAGCAAGGAAGTAGCCCCTCTCCTCTCATATTCCCACTTAGCCCGAAAGGCTTGTCTGCTTCCTTTAAGGGACATGACTTATAGGTACCATAAACTCAGGTCCCAGAGCTGCTGGTCTGAAAGAGAAGACATTTGCAAACTATTAAAGGCTCATGGGGGCTGGCTCTTTCTCAGGCTGCCTCTGTGTTGGATGGGTGGTCTAATTCACATTCCAACACGGACCAGTATGCCTGTTTGCCCATCTTTAAATGTCAGGGTATAGACCACCTTCTTTATCAGGAAGGAAATACGTTTTTATTAAAATGAAGCAAAGAATCCTTAGCTTATGGTTGACTTTGTCCACCTTCTTATCTGTTATTAGTCCTGAAATGTATGCAATAATTACAACATGGAAAAATTTTGTCATGTTTCCAGGGTGAGGTTTCCTTACTTATTGGCAAGAAAATGTCATAGAGGGGAACACCTTTGTAATGGATCTTTGGCTGAGACTTGGCACATGGCTGTTGTATGGGAGGAAATGTGAAATGGGGATTTTATTCTGCCTGATCCTGTTGAGAGGAGGATTCAAACTGCTCCGCAAATATGAATCTTGATAATGAAGCTTAAAACCAGTGCTTCCTTTAATATGAATCCACTCTTCTCATCCTTTCCACTGGACTTCCAACCTGTCCTCACATCCAGCTTCCTTCCCTTCTACCGTCTTTCCTAACTGCAGTCGGTGACTCCCCAGTTTCTGCCGCCCCCTCATTTCCCGCTGCTGCTTCTATCCTTTTCCTCCCGCTCGGGGCCGTCCGGCTCTCTCCGCCCTCCCTTCCCGCAGCAGCCCGGTCCCCGGGGAGGTCGTGCGGCTGCAGCCCCCGAGGGAAGCTTACAGCTCCCCCTCCCGGCCGGGCTGAGGGGTCGGAGGCCCGCCCGGGACGTCGTGGCTGCTGCGGGGAACTGTGAGAGGGGCGCCCGGGGCAGCGTGGTGCACAGTAGACACAGAACATTCCCTTTGTGCTGGTTAGTGCGGTGCCCTCGGTGTGGGTCTGGGCCGCACGTTCGTGGAGGCCATTGTTCACACGGGGCTCCGCAGGGGAACGGCGCTGGTGGCGGTGGGCGGCCCGGCACCGAGCCCTTCCCCGCCGTGCGGGGACCCCGGACTCGGAGGGGCGAGAAGTCGCCCTGGAGGCAGGGGGGCCGCGAGCGCACGAGGGGCTGCGCCGGCCAATCAGGAGGCGGCGGCGCCGGCTGCCCTCCCGGCTCGCCGCGAGCGGCGCTCAGTGGCAGGGGAGCCTCGGCGGCGGCCAGGCGCGCAGCGGCGGCGGGAGGCAGCGGCGGACTCGGCGCGGAGCGGCCCCGGGCACCGGCCGGGCGCGCTGCCCGCACTCCGCCCCACGCCGCCGGGGCCGCGGGCAGGCAGCGGTCCCGGAGGAAGCTGCGTCCCGACGGAAGCCGCCGCATCTCCGCCTGCTCAGCCCTGCGGGCATTCGGGCTGGGGGCTCGTCCCCAGCTGATCTCACCTCCGAACTTTTTGCTCGTTCAAGAGATTTTCGGAGTCTGATGAGTCGCTCTGACAGCACCCCCGTTGCCTGTTGTTGAGGGCTAAGCACAGAGCTTAGGCGCTCAGAAAAAGGGGGAAAAAAAGAAAATGATTTCCTGGGACATTGTGCACACAGTATTCCTGTTTTCTCTCCTTTATTCTTCCCCAGCTCACGATGCAAGCCCCCAGACAGAGGTCGGGGCTGAGGAAATTCCCGAGGGGGCCTCCACCTTGGCTTTTGTGTTTGATGTGACTGGTTCCATGTACGATGATTTAGTTCAGGTTATCGAAGGGGCTTCCAAAATTTTGGAGACATCTCTGAAAAGACCTAAGAGACCGCTTTTCAACTTCGCTTTGGTGCCTTTCCATGATCCAGGTAAGGGAAATATTTCTCTGTGTTCGTTGTTTCTCGTGTGATTGCATTATGTCTTACGCTATGAAACGGTTTCAGTGTCGGGAAGTTTTAAGACTTCTTAGAAACGTGTAGCTGAAAACAGTTGTAACAAAGACTTGCTCATGGGCATCTGGGTTTGATATCTGATATCCACTCAAGTCTCAGTCACGGAGTAGATAACTTGTTTAAGGTGCTTGTTCGGGCAGTCCCCTAACCCGAAAATGTGGAGTTATGAAAACCAGAATCCAGAGGTTTGAGCAACGACATCAAAATCGCAGTTAATTGACTTTTTTATTCTAGAGCTAAAGAATGTTTTTGAAGACAGATTGTGACATGAGTATTCAGAAGCAATACGTGAAGAGCTAACATCCAGGTTGAAACACATGCAGGGTGACTCTGATTTAGGGGCAAAAACCCGTTTGAGACACAAGGAAGCTTGGAAGTAATTACTAACTAGTGGAACCAAAGAGATGAAAAGAAGATAAGCCATTCATTTCTTAACTGAATCTATTCATCTTTGTACCAGGTCATCATTAGTTAGGTTCACAGA
The DNA here is from genome assembly GCF_040802235.1 of Manis javanica. Taxonomy (NCBI): domain Eukaryota; kingdom Metazoa; phylum Chordata; class Mammalia; order Pholidota; family Manidae; genus Manis; species Manis javanica. The sequence goes on from NC_133166.1 coordinate 93,221,053, forward strand.
TGAGCACAAACACTACGTCCGTGTCTCATCTAGTAGAAATGCATATAATTTGGTGTGCTGGGGCTCTTTAAAGGTAGCTGAAGCAAAATAACTTTACTTTTTGCCCTAAAGCCATGGGTTTCAGCTGCTCCACTGTAATACGATCCTATTTACTTTTTTCAGTTTCTCTTTAAAGTGGCACCTCTCTGTGAGGCTCTGCGGAACCCTCATTGTCATCGCTGAGGGTAGCATTGCAGGGGGAGCCCTGGGGCTTGCTTTTGAACACCCCCACCTGAGTTTCATTAGCACGAGGGACTGCCCAGTGGAAGAAATAGCAGTGGTTTTATAAAAGTCTCCCCCGCATCCCCCCTTTTCCCCGCTACTGTTCTCCCACATTCCCCCCCCCTCTTTGAAATTCTCTCTTCACTGGAAGATCTTGACACAGACTCTTTCATAGTGAGAGCTTGATGTTCGGAATCTCAAATTCTTTCTTTGAGCACTTGACGAACATAAATGAATTCAAATTGTTGCTGGGTATTAAATGTGGCAGGTTTCAGCTGTTGGAAAACATAGCATGGGGAGAAATATAGAGGGAAACTGAACTTTCTAGGATTTTTTTGTTCTTTGAATGATGGAAACAATAACCCATCCTACATTTCTGGGACGCACATACACTTATAGTAATTTCTACATTGATGAAACATGAAATGGTCTTAATATTTGAATAAAGACTTGAATGGTCATTGACTGTTTTTAGGAAGACGCCTCTCATATTGTTTCTGCTTATTAAATGGCAAGATGCCAATTCTGATGCAGTTCAAGACTTTTGTTACTTTGGAATAGCCTAAATATACTTTTTCTTTTGGGATAAATCTGAAGTTGGCTAAAAAATTAAGTAAAAATTATTTTCTTTAATTAATACCAGTTTGTTCTTCCCCAAAAGACTCTTATGATGTTGCTGCAAGTAGAACACAAAATTGCCTCAGTTCATAAACAGAACCTGGATCATCATATTTTGATGTGATATGAAGAATTATTGGAATAAATTATATTGGGGTCTGCTGCTTCAAAGTTTTTGACAGTTGATTTTCCTACAGTTTGGTGATCATGTTTCAAAGTGGAGCAACTTGGCCTGCTAGTAACAGATGCCTAATAAATTAGAGCTTTTTTGAATTAATAAGAGAAAATGATTCAGTGGTTCTATAAAATTAATTTTATGTATAATTCAGAAAAAGATTATTAATTCTGTTTCCCCTGTGATTCAAAGTAGAAAGAAGTGGCCAAGTATTTGTTATCTAAGATTAAACTTTTTGAAGATAAAGAGGAAAGTAGAAGTTAAAACACTAATAATTTAGTTTACTATTTCACTTTAATGGGTTGTAATATTATCTTTGTGGGATATTTTCTCTGTATATGTGAATATAATCACTGATTATTGATTTCCTTGTACTTCTGATTGGTGGTCAGCTTGGAATGACAAAAAGGGCCTTGAATGGGGATTGGCTGTTTTATTGAGTGACATTAAAAGTCAATTTACCTTTTAAAATTTGTTTCTTGTACTATAAAATGAGAGAATTGGATTTGAACATCTCTAAGGTCACTTCTGTGACATTAGGTATTACATGTGCCTTTTTTTTTTTCTGTTTTCCACCTTGTTATTTTTTCATAGTCCCTGACATATTTCTATGGTTAGGTGATACAACAGACAAGGAAAGAAATAATGGGTGGAATTTAATATAATAATTATATTAGTACCCTTGACTACTTACAGCTTTTCAAAGCCCTTTGACCTCTACTCCTGCTTTAGCTAGATGAAATAGTGCATAAGATCTGGGGTATAGTCTAAGTCATTTGACAAAAACTTTAGGCCTTTGAGATGATTGCTTGGACCTCTGAATTATAGTTTGGGGCAAGGTATATATTTGCAGGTGGGGATAAAAATAAAATACATGAAAACATACACATACAACAAGAAGAAGATGAACAGGAGGTTATCAAATCATTCAGAAGAGGTGCATATAGGAAGCCCATGTTGAGGGATCAATGACTCATCCATTGCAGGAAGAAGTACCAGAAAGGACCAGGAACGTGGAAAGTCAAGCCAAACTTTTGATGCCAACTATGCTTAAAATGGTTTCCACTTTCATAATCACATTTAAAGTATTAAATTTATTAATTTTCTTGAAATACAGTTCCCTTACTATACAATCATTCACTTAAAATGTATAATTCAGTGAGTTTTAGTATCTTCACAGACATATGCAACCATCACCATAGCCAATTTTGGAATGTTTTCATCCCCTGTGCCTTTTAGTTATCAGTCCCCTGACCCTATCATCATCATCCCAGCCCCAAGCAACCACTAACTTACTTTTAAGTCTCTATAGATTTTTCCTGTTCTGGTCTTCCCTATGAATGATATCATATAATATGTGGTCTTTTTTTTTTGACTGGCTTCTTTCACTTAAGCATAAGGTTTTCAAGATTCATCCATGTTGTATCATGTATCAGTACTTTATTTCCTTTTAATGACCAAATAATATTCCATTGTATGATGTACCACATTTTGATGATCTGTTTATCCAGAATGGATATGTGGGTTGTTTCTTCTTTTTGGCTGCTATGTATAATGTTTCCATAAACGTTGTGTTTAAGTTTCTGCGTGGATATGTTATATTGTGATTTATTAGAAAAATAGATATATTTGGCCTTGGTCCTCATTTCTGATATAAAGCTCCTAAAACCCTTGGAATTTCCTAAATGATGAAAGCCCTAAAGGTGTCTTATGTTAAGTTGATGAGGTGATTTTTGGCCCCTGCCTAATAGTGGGAGCAAGTTTCTAGGAGAACCCAGCCATGTGATTAGAAGCTTGGAACATGAAGTCTCACCCCCAACCTCTAGGTTGGAAGTCTCACCTCCAACCTGTAGGGGCTGGAGGTTGAATCAATTGCTAGTGGCCAGTGATTTAATGAATCATGACTATGTAATGAAGCCTCCATAAAAACCCAAAAGAACAGGGCTGAGAAAGCTTCTGGGCTGGTGAATGTGCAGAGGTGCTGGGAGAATGGTGTGCTCTGAGAGGGCATTGAGCTCTGTGCCCATTCCCCACACCTTGCCCTAGTCATCTTTTCCATTTGGCTATTCCTGAGTTATATTCCTTTTATAATAAACTGGTAACCTAGTGAGTAAATGGGTTTGGTTTTCTGAGTTTTTTTAGCCTCTATAATAAATTAACCAAAACTTAAGAAGGGGGTCATGGGAACCTCTGATTTATAGCCAGTTGGTCAGAAGCACAGGTAACAACTTGGACTTGCAACTGGCATGTGAAGTAAAAGGAGGGGTTGTGGGAACCTCTGATCTGTAGCCAGTTGGTCAGAAGTACAGGTGATAACTGGGCTTGTGACTGGCATCTGAAGTAGGTGGGAAGAGGGAGTCTTGTGAACCTGAACACTTAATCTGTGGAATTTGATGTTATTTCCTGGTAGATAGGCATCAGAATAGGGTTGAACTGAGTTGAATTCACAGACACCCTGCTGTTATCTAAGAATTGCGTGTTGGAGTTATGGAGGATCCCCTGGCCCTACATTGAAATTTGATGCTCAGAACATAAAAGAAAATGCTTTCACTTCTCTTGGGTATGTGCCTAGGAGTGGAATTGCTGGGTGGTGGTAAATCTATATAGTTTTTTGAGAAACTGATTTCCAAAGCAGCCGTACCATTTTACTTTCCCACAGCATATATAAAGTTTCTGATTTCTTTACATACTCATTGGCATTAGTTTATTACTGAACTTGTTGATTCTTATGTGTTGATTTTTACTGTGCTTTTCGCAACACTCAAAACATATTTTTGTCTTCCTCAGAACACAGCTGTGGGGGAGGGCTGGTGGTCTCCCTTGACTGTAGTTCCTTTCATCACTCAGGCTTCTGTTTCTCCTCCTCCCTGTAAGTCACATACCAGAGACAGAGGAAAGAGAACAGGGAATTCTGTTTTAATGAAGTACTTTATATAAAAAAAAGTTTTCTTCTTCTCTCTTACAACTATGTCTCCATTTCTTTCTCCAGGGTATCTATGTCAGTCTTCATCCATTCATTCACTTACTTATTATTTCAGGCATTGCTTCAAATGCTGGGGTTGCAAAAGAGAATGAAACAGACGAAAGCTCCTTCTTTCATTGAGCTTACATTCTACTGGGGGGGACACAGGCAATAAAGAAAATAATTAAAATACACATGGTATGTTTGTGGGTGAGAACTGCTTTGGGGAAAATAAAAAGCAGAAAAAGGTCACGAGGAGTTTGAGGTGGGGGTGAGAGTGTTGACATTTTAAAGCTGTAGCTCGGGGAAAAGCCCAAAGAGGTTACATTCAAACCAAGACTTGAAGGCAATGAGGCAGGGAGCTCGGAAGATATCTGAGGAATGGCTTTTGTAGGCAGAGGAACAATAAATGAAATGTTCTTGAATATGGCAAAAGCATCCTGACATGAACATATCTAGGGCACCGTGACTGATAGGGAGGAGTTTGGAGGAGGGGTCAGAGGGATGATGGGGCTACATCATGAGGGGTCTTGTAGGCCGCTGTGACTTTGGCTTTTCTGTACATGAGATGGGGATCCATTTAAGGGTTTTGAACAGAGCAGTGCCATGATCTGACTTAGGGATCCACATAATCATTCTTACTGTTCTTAGAGAAAGGGCAGAAACAGGGAGTATAGGAAACTATTGCATCACTCATGTACAAAAGGTTGGTATTTCTTGGGTGAAGTTGGTAGCTATGGAAGCTTTGAGAAATGGTTGGATTCTGTATATTGCTTGAAGATGGAACAAAAGGGATTTACTGATGGACTAGATGTGATGTGTGGGAAAAGAGAAGATGGCAGATTCTGAGGATTTGGCTTGAGTGAATAGAAGCATTCATAGCCATTTACTGAGGTGGAGAGTGAACAGGAAGCAGATACGAGAGAGTGGGAGGAGTGAGGCTTTTACTTTTGGATGTGTTTAAGTCTGAGATGCCTTTTGGTACTGCCAGTGGAGATATTAGGAAGGCAGTTGGAGATATGAGATTAGAATTCAAGGGGAGAGGTCTGGATCAGAGATACAAATTTGGGATCCAAAGGCATGCATACAGATAGTTTTTAGGACTGTGAGGCTCGATGAGACCACTGAGGGAAGAGTAAAGGTTTGAGGAACCTAGCTCTGGGGTCAGAGAATGAGGAAAACCAGCAAAGTGGTCTGAGAAATCAAAGTCAGACAGGGAGGGGAAGAGGGTGTTATTCTAGAAGTCAAAAGAAGAATGCATTTCATGGAAGAAGCATTGGTTAATTAAGAGGAGGAGTGAGAATTGACTAACCATTTAGTAATATGGAAGTCATTGTTGACTCAACCAGAGGAGTGAGGTGAACTGGTGGGAACCATGGAGTGAAGGCCTGTTTGGAGAGAATTCACAGAGGATGGGAGAAGCATTTCCCTGCCGAGTAGTGATGTTTGAGCACCTTTCCACGTCCCTGCTGGCCATCTGTATGTCTTCCTGGAAAAATGTCTATTCAGGTCCTCTACCCATTTATAAATGAATTGTTTGGGGTTTTTTTGGCCACATTCTATCCAGGGTTTAGAGTTTTAGCTCATTCTACACTTAAATAACCAGCCTACCCATAAGAAACATTCAAATTTTGGTGATAGACTCTTTATCCTTATAAATATATAATGGTGTCATTGCATATTTGGATCATACTATTAACTCTCCTTGTTTTGGTTGCATGCTCACCAGACAGCCTCCTGATAGTCTAACGTCATGCACTTTCCTTACGGGGAGAGAATGCTTTGCTCAGACAGGCACATACATCAGATTCACCAGACAATTATATTCCTCGCTGGTAACTCATATTTTGGCACAGTAGTTTTATACATCTGACTATTGTTTACAATATTCTGGCTGTGTCAAGTTAAGGTTTCTGAATTTGCAAGTCTGAGAGTCAGACCTTGGTTGATGGTGAGGCTTCTCAAAGTAAATGTCTCTCTGTGTGGATCTGTTTGGGGAGCCTGTCTGTCTCCAGTGATCACCCCTCAGTGTTTCCAACTGTCAGTGTTAGTATAAATAGTGCCAAGTAGCTAGTCTGTCCACTTGAAACTTATATAGATGACAGCTGAAGCCATCGGAATAAATGAGATCATCCAAAAAGTGTATGTAGTTGGAGAACAGAGGGAAGACAGTATGTAATTATGGAGAAAAGAGTCATTTAAAAGACAGAAGAAGGGAAGTTCATAAAGGATTCTGGAAAGTATATAGGAAGAGTAATAGGAATGGGTAGTGTTTGGAAATAAAAAGGTTTTCAATTTTAAGCAGGCAAAGTTAATCTGTTCATTTATAAGATTACTGGAAACAAAGGTTGAACTAGCAGGGTAAAATGGACAACTTCATTGGTGGTTATGGAGCTAGGAGGCTGAAATGACACAAGAAAATGGAGCTGGCAAATGAAATATGTTTCTTTCATGAAACATAACACTGTGGTTAAACACTGTGGTTAAAGGCATAGGCTCAGGAGGAGTCTGATACCTGGGTTGGAAGCCTGGCTTCAACAGTTAATTATTGTATGATCTTTGGCTTCAGTTTCAGTAATATTATGGGGATAATATTATCTACTCTCTAAGATTGATGTGAAGATTGAAATAATAGATGCCCCAAATTTAGCACAATCCCTTACACACAGTACATTCTCAATAAAAATTAGTTATTGGGACTTGGAGCTGAGAGAAAATGTTTCTTTTTAAGATGGGAGAGAGGAGAGAATGTTTCACTACTGATGGAAGAATGACTAGAGTAGAAGAGATAGGAAATGCCAAAGAGAGAGCAGAAATTTATGAAACTAGGACCTTGAATAAGCAAGAGGAGATTGGATACAAAGTAGAGAGATTGGCTGTTGGCAGGAGAAGGATTTTGGTTGAGTGTGAAAGGAGAGAAACAGAGCATAGATAGGCATGGTCATGGATAAGGTGGTAAGTGGGGATGGAGGATGTTGGGTCACTTCCTGTCTGAGGGACTCTTATTTTCTCAAAGAAACAGGAAGGTAGGTCATTTGAAGACAGTAGGGAAGTGGTAGATGGTTAAGTATGGGATTTTAGAAGAATAATGGAGTTTTGGAGGTAGAAGGTGACTAGACGCATAGACGATGTGGTTCTCCTGGAAGTGTTGTGGTTCAGCAGATGGATTAGTAATGCTTGAACACTGCCTAGCTGTGTGATTTTTCTCCAGCAGTTCTCAGCAGCCTGAGCGTAACTACTGAGGCTGACTACTGGTTTGATCCAGGATGGGTTTTGTTGAGCAGGTTTGAGTAAAGAAGTAGGATATGGTTAGGATGTGCTTAGGAAACATGTTGATAAGGGAATGACGGAAGTGACTGATTACAGGGTCAGATTTGAATGGATAAGATTGATGAGAGTGGAGATTTCGCATGTGAGTAAAGGAAATTGTAATGATTGGTGAGAATAGCCAGAGTAATTGATCATAGAATTTAACTTGGGTAGAAGTTAAACCAAAATTGAGTCTCTGGGATTGAGATCAAGGAACTTGAGTCAGCAGAGTTGAACATGGACGTTAAAGTTACCCAGATGATAGCAGAGCTTAAAATGGTGAGGAAGGCAGTGAAGTCAGGCATCAAATTTTTATTCATAAGAATTACTGAGAAGTCTCCAGGTGGCAGTTGACAGTGATGAAGAGGTTTAGATAGTGTCATTGGTGGCATGCACCTCAAAATGGCAGGTGTTTTCTCTGAAGGTGGAGAAATAGACTGGGAGTGAATAAAATGCTGACCCACCTCCTGACCTTGGTGTATCAAGGGTGTTGAGAGAATGAGCAGACCTCACTGGGGAGGTGTGGATAAATTGAAGGTTCCTATGGTCAGGATTCTCCCCTGGCTCTGGTCGGCTAGCTCGCTACACATGTGTAGGCAATACGTTGTTATTGATTCTATATAAAGAGCTCCACCCAGTGCTCTGGACGACATGGTGGCATGGCTGCATGGCTGCAGGAGACCAGAGACAAAATTGGAGTGGTGGCAGCACTGAGGACAGAGACTAAAATGGCTGCAGGAACAGAGAGATCCAGAGGCAGAGACCAGCTTGCTGCGTGCAGACTCTGAGTGGATGGGATTGTAGGGACTGAGCTGCCACCATGGGAATAAAGTTGAATATGAACCCTTTTACCCCAGCAATGTTCCATTGTCCTTTTGCAGTCTCATTGAATCCACAGTGAACTTGTCTGGGGCTACAACCCATTGGCAAGACAATTGGTGTAGTCGGCAGGACTCATTGTTGACCAATGGAGAAGACAAGTTGCCCTTATGGGAGGGGTGCTCCAGGCTGCCCCTATAAGTGGGGAGACAATTGATTGTCCCTCAGTGGGCATGTGGTCTGATGTGGCTTGCCTCCTAGAGGGCTGGGCCCCACCCCAGGACTGTGGAGGTGACACCTGAGGCAGTAGGGGTGTCCCTTGGTATAGTAAGTAGGTCCTTTGAGAAATAGTACCTGTGAGGCAGCAGGAACTGTGGGTTGGCTGCTTTTCACAGTCATAAAAAGGTTTGCATATGAGAAGAACATGCTCCTGAAAGAGACACAAGAAATGGCAGCACAAGAATGCAAACTGCGAACCGCCGTGGATTCATTGAAGAATGAAATGGCATTGATACGAAAGGAAGCAGCACAAGAATGCTGGCTGCGAGGTGCCGTTTAGGAGGTAAAAAATTTGTTAGTGACTTAAGTAGCGTCACTATGAGGTACTGTGAAGAGGTAAAGGTCGTGAAGGAAAAGGATGGACCCCTGCAGAAAGCACAAGAAGAGGCAGTGTGAGAACGTGAGCTGCGAGGTCCAGTGGAGGAGGTAAAAGATTCCTTACAGAATGAGACAGCAGTGCTGCCAGGTGCTCTGAGGGAGGCAAAGGCCAGGGAGGAGAAGAACACACTCCTAAGGGAAGCACGGGAAGAGGCGGTGCGAGAATGCCAGCTGTGAGGCACTGAGGTGAAGGTAAGAGAGCCATTTAAGACTGAGCTGGCATTGCTGCGGGGCACTGTAGAAAAAGTAAAGGGTGTAGCAGAGGAAGCACTCGGGGGAGGGGAGAGAAAGGTGCCATCAGCCCTGGAAATGGAGGAACTGGGGACGGATGAAGGGGTGGTGCCAGAGGCATGACCCCTGTCTATTGAAAGCACGCCCAGTGGTTGTCAAGAAAATACAGAGCAACTGAGGATTCCTCCAGGAGAGGTGCAGCCCCCTCCCCAGGTCGTGGAGCACCCTGCTCTGCTTCTATCCTCAGGCTCAATCAGTGAAAGCACAAAAGGCAATATGGTCTGCTACTCAAAGGAAGAATTTAAAGGACCCCGTGAAGGTCACAAGGACCCAGATGTGGGCTGACTTGATAAAGGCAGGAGCAGACAGAAAGAAATTGGCTGGAAAGTCAAATAGACTCTTACCGGAGCTGTGGCAACAACTGAAACTGGAGCTGCAGGTCCAGCCGCTGAGGACGAGGCAGAAGGCAGAGACAAAGCACCAAGATCAGGCTGTGTGTCTGCAAGACTTTCTGCTGGAGAAGGTGGGTATTGTAAGGCCCACCCATGGTCCTTTTGGTTAACTCATTTGTGTAGAACTGGTTTGAATACAGCCAGGGTGACCACTTAGTCATAATGGATCTCCTCAGCCTTAAGAGTTCTTATAACTTGTTGTAATTTTTGTTATTTGTATAAGCAAGATGGAATATGCTAGTTACATTATGTTATTATGGAATTTGGTCACAACGTTCCAGCTTCCTTGCACAGGGACCATTGCAGAGGACTGAGGGCCCATAGATTGAGAGGCGAGAATCCTGGAGGGGTGGAGTGTGGATAAAATGAGAGTTCCTGTGGCCAGGATTCTCACCTGGCCCTGGTTGACTACCTCACTACATACGTGTGGGCAACATGTTGCTATTGACTCTATATAAAGAGCTCTGCCTGGTGAAACGGTGGCGCAGCTGCAAGGCTGCAGGAGAGCAGAGGTGGGACTGGAGTGGTGGCATCCATTGACAGGACATACGCCCTCACAAATCCTATGACCTTTCAAAGCATCTTCCCATAGGAACTCTCCTCAACCTTCCACTTTCACTGAAACAGGGTTTTCCACTGATGGCTCCACCTTCCCGTACAGCCTTTCTGCCTTGCCAGTGGGTTTCAGCCCTGGAAGAGTTCTCTGTGGATTCAGTGAGACCAAACAATGACAATGGAACATTCTCGGGGTGAAAGGGTTATACCCAACTTTATCCCCACAGTGGCAGGTCAGTCACTAAAATCCCGTCCACTCAGAGCGAGTCTGTGTGCAGCAAGGGGCCTCTGCCCCCACCGCTGTCTCAGTCTCTGTTCTCAGTGCTGCTACCGATACTTTTATGAAACACCTGAGGCTTTTATTATAGGAACTCACAAAATGTACAAAATTTCCTGAAAAAGAACAGCTTTCTACAAGTTATTTTTTTGCCACTTTGTTCTGTTTTGAAAAATGTATGAGGTTAAGGAGATGTGCCCAAGAAGGCATGGCAACAGTGCCCCTGTGTTAGTTTAGTTTAGTTAGCAGTTAGGGCTGCTGTAACAAAACACCACGAACTGGGTGGCTTAATGAGCAGAAATGTATTGCCTCACAGTTAAAATCAAGAAGTTGGCAGGGTTTTTTCCTTCTGAAGGTACAGAGGCCATGGGTAAAACTGCAGTATTTCCAGAATCTCTCACCGGGCCTTAGTTCATCTCCATATCAATAGGTGTTTCCAAGGAATGGAGAGAAGTAGTCCATCTCCACATCAATAGGTAATTGCAAGGGGGAGCGAGGGTCTGTCTGGGCCTGAGAGGTTGGGTGGGGTCCCTTCTTCTGCGGTGGGGTTGTGAGAGGCACGGGCAAGCAGAAGTGGATGACTGCGTGTAAGCAATAAACAGGTTTCTCCCACTTATTTCTCCCTTTGACTGATTTTGGGTTCAAAGGTATTTTGCTCCAGGACTTTCCCCCCAGAGTTACAGAGCATCTGTTCCATGCCCTTCTCCTAGCTTCTGGTAGTTTGCTGGCCGTCTTTGGTGTTTTTTGTCTTATAGATGCACAAGTATCTGCCTTCATGTTCCCAAAGTGGTGTCTGTGTGTGCTGTGTCAAATTTCCCTTTTTCATAAGGGCACCAGTCATACGGGAGTATTGGCCCTCCCTGCTCTAGTAGGACCTCGTCTTGACTAACTACACCTGCAACAATCCTGTTTCTACATAAGGTCACATTCTAAGGTCCTGAGGATAGGACTTTACCATATGAATTTTCAACCCATATTGAGACCACTAATTAACACTTAAAAAAAAAACCTTTTTACTAGAGAGACTCATTTTGTTCCATAAATTTCTGATTAAAATGTTTGCATGAGGGAGTGTCATGGGCTCTAAGCTCTGATCTCTTTCTGGATAGGAACTGGATTCTCAGAGGCAATTATGGAGAAAGGCTTTCATATGTTTGAGTTGCTCTTAAGTCCTTGAAATTGAATTTTTAAACAATTGTGAATTTTACTCAGCATGTAGTACACTAGAGCTTTTATTCTTAACACATTTAGTAAACCTTCAGTTGTTTTTGGAGATGTGGAGATATTTACCTAAATTTTGAAATGGGAAAAAAATTATGGGGGAGCTAGGAATTCTGGGAATTATGTATGGGTTCCAAAATATTTCGAATTTGTATCCCTGTAGGTTTCTTTTCTTGGAAACTTCAAACACACTAATTGGAACAATTTTCCCACTCGTAGCGAATCTTTGAGCATTTACCTGTAAACACTGTTTTATAGCAGGTGGGAGGAATTCCTTGAAGTTCTCAGGTTGTAAGACACTCTGATTGCCACCGAAAATATTTCAGGGCAACTCTGGTAGCTTTTCTTGCCAGATCTGACAGGGAGAGGCTGGTTAAATGAGATTGATGGGTGATGGGAAGAGATAAATACATGAGGTGGGTCATTTTAATACCTTCTACTAAGAAGAAGGTCAAGAAAATACATGATTTCCTTAAGCAGTTAGAGGACAAAGATAGTATGCTACTTGGAATATCAATTTTTGAGATTCATAGTGAAATCTGTTTTGCTTTTTGTTTAGTTCATTATTTCCACTTTAGAGCCCTTTCCCAGAGCACACAGGAAACCTCATTTCTATTGTTTTATCTTCCCCAGAGGGTCTTGCCTGCTCTTCTGAGGTGAACATGTTCACCACCTCCTGGATCAACCCCCAATCCCGCACCTCCCCACCACACCCTTGGTGGAAATGTCTCCCTGTGCCAGATGTTTTCTCTTCTTTGCAAAAAGTTTTCAAAATTTCATCTCTTGTGAGGAATTTTCCTAGAGTATTGGAAAAGGGTTATTTAACACTAGACCCCCTTTTGTATTTTTTGTACCTTTATGGACTTAAATTTGTACCTTTGATAATGTCACTCCTTCTTTTCCTTTCTACATTATAATGGAAATTAACAGTTGATTTGATTTATCCTGACAGAGTGAAATTTGGTAGAGTTATAATGACAGGTTTTGAGTGAATGGATTCCAATATCAAATAGACCAGTGTTTGATTCAATAAGGTATTAAGCTGACAAAGTCTTAGACTCCTTATCACTGAAGTGAGAATGACAATCATATTTCTTTGTAGAGAGTGAGGATTAGGGGAGAAAATGCACATAAAACATGTAGTAGGAAGCCCGACAGAGTAAGGACTCACTCGGATTCTATAAGGGAAACAAATAACAGAGTCAAACACCTGGGTCCTGGGTCCGGGCTCCGTCACTGGGCAGCTTCCTTGATCTCTGAGAGCCTCAGTTTCTTTCTGTCTAAAATAAAGACATATTCAATAGTGTGCTGTTAATTTGAAACTGCTGGCTCTGGAGCTGGGGGTGGGGAGAGGTCCTGATTTATAGCATTTGGCAGTTTCTTTGGTATAAATACTCCCCCCACTGCCAATTTCTAACTGATGTCAAAATTTCACTAAGATGTCACTGGGTATGGAGCTGAGAAACAACATGCATGACTGTCTCACGCACCCTTCTACCAGGGCGATATTAATGTTTAAATCAGACGGTATTTGCAGAAGTGTTACTGGAGACCAGACTTTGGTCTCATTTGAGAAAGAATTCAAGACCAGACAAGAAAAGCCATTGAGCATTAAGAGTTGTTTGGAGATTTAGAGTTTAGAAAAAAACAAGTGTACATGTTGGAGGGTTGGGGAGGGGGCTGTGCAGGGAACAATAGGGAGCCTTTTTATATGAAGAGATGAATATTCATTAGGAGGGTTAGGTTTCCAAGCGAGCAGGTGGATTCTTCACGGAGTTCCGGCTTGCTCCATCCTCACCTTGGGTGGGGGAGTTCTGACTATATTTGGTTCTCCTTGGAACTGTCATGGTGTACGGAGATGTGATGCGGTTTTTACTCTGTTGGTGGCTATTTGGAGGTGAAGTCAGGGTCAACCGGTCCTCCAGCCAGTTTTGGCCAGTGTACTCTCTACACCCCAACTCCCCATTCCGCAGCAGCAGCTTGTATAGAACGTGTAGAATGTAAGCAAGCATCTAACTGAGTCTCCCTCCCTCTTCCTGCTTATGTCTGGCTATCTACCTACCCCAACGAAAGGACTTAGTGTAATAGGCATTCACTAAATGTTAGTTTAATTTTGCTTGGAAGTCCTTTGATGGGTAGAATGATTGAAGGTAGAATTGATTCTATGACAAAGAAAGGAGATTGAGCCTCTTCTTCTTTATGACAGTTTGAGAAATTTCAAGAGGACCTGTTGAGAAGCCAGGCAGGAAACTCTCATGCAGAAGTGGAACAGGAGATACCTGCCACCTTCTTAAATATCCACTGTGGTATTTAAGAGGTATCCCACGTTCCACAGTGGTAGGGCCCCCCACCCTGTCCCCACATTCATAAGCACCTTCCCACATGCTTCTTCTCCAGTGTTACCCATCTTAGTAAAGGTGCTATCATTTTGTCACAGTTGCTCTGGGCAACACTATTGGAGTCATCCTGAACTCATCTTTTTCTTTCATACCGCAAATTCTTCTGGCTCTACTCTCAAGATTTAATTTGACTACCCCTCTAGCCTGAGCCACTTTAATTGGTCTCCCTGTTCCTCTTCTCAGAGCTGCCAGAGGATCCTTTTAAAATGAAAGGCGGATCCCATTATTCCCAGCTCTTTTTCTGACCTCCTTATTCACTTCACTTTTAGTGTATTGTCTTCTGTTGATTCTTGTAAGGCAGGTGTAGTCCCTCTCTGCAGCCATTGCTCTTGCTGTTCCTTCTTTCCCCAGACCCTGGCAAGGCTTTTATCATGACTTCAGATGGCTTTTGGCTCAAAGTCACCTCTTCAGAGAGGCCCTTCCTGATCAGCAATCTAACATAGCCCCCTGCATACTCTCATCTGTTAACTTGCACTGCTTTTCTTTTTATAAGCTTAGCACTATGATGTGAATCCATTTACTTAAGGTCTGTCTCCTCCACTCAGTATAAACTCCATGAGGGCAGAGACTTAATTTTCACAACTGTATTCTCAGAGCCTCACATAGAAAACATGGAGAAAGTAGAAAGCACTCCATAAATAGTATGTAATGGAAGGGTGAATATTTGTAAGTGGTCCATATGTTTTTGAAAAAAAAAAATCTCTAATTGTTGAGTGCCAAGTTCTATATGTGGCATAAGATCAAGCTTGTTAATTACATTATTCAAACACCTATCTCTTTATTAGTTATTGCCCAATTGACCTATCCATTTTTGAATAAATTATATTAAAATTTCCCATTGTGATTGTGGCTTTGTTAATTTCTCTCTGTAACTCTAGTCAATTTTTGCCTTAAGGACATATTGTTAGGTGCAGTGGCTCAGGGCTGTTTTATGTTCCTAGTAATTGTTCTTTTTATCACTAAATATATGGTCATCTTTATCTCTAGCAATACTTTTTGCCTTTAAATATATTTTGCTTGGTATTAATAATGCCGTTCCATATTTGGTTGGTATTTTCATATATCTTTTTTCCTTCTCTTATTTTCAAATTATTTTTAAGTCAAGTTTAATTATATTTATTTTTATTGTGATTATTTATGTATTTGGACTTTTTATTATCTTATTTTGTGTTTTCTACATAGTGCGAGTTTTATTAACCTTTCTCTCTCTTTTCCTTCTATTAAAATGAGTTTTCCTTAAATTCTCTTTTTTCCCCTATAGTAGTTTAGAAATGATACATTGCATTTCTTTTTTCATTGTTCCTCTTAACTTAGTTGACTTAATGAAGTTAATCAGTGTCCCTGTTCCTATGTAATAAAGGACTTCGGAATGCTCCACTGTCCTCACCTTCCTTCTAACCTCTGTCGTATTAACTTGTATATTAGATCCATCTTGCTTTTTAAACCCCAATTAGTCACTTTGTTTATACAGTCAGTGTTCATTTAGATTGGGCTTTACTAACCTTTTCACTCATTGTTACTTCAAGTTTCCCACTCCTTTATTTATTTATTTTTTTTTTATTTTTATTTTTTTTTTTGAGAGGGCATCTCTCATATTTATTGATCAAATGGTTGTTAACAACAATAAAATTCAGTATAGGGGGGTCAATGCTCAATGTACAATCATTAATCCATCTCAAGCCTAATTCTCGTCAGTCTCCAATCTTCTGAAGCATAACGAACAAGTTCTTACATGGTGAATGAATTCTTACATAGTGAATAAATTCTTACATGGTGAACAGTACAAGGGCATTCATCACAGAAACTTTCGGTTTTGATCATGCAATATGACCTATAAACCATCAGGTCAAATATGAATATTCATTTGATTTTTGTACTTGATTTATATGTTGATCCCACATTTCTCCTATTATTATTATTATTTTTATTTTTAATAAAATGCTGAAGTGGTAGGTAGATGCAAGATAAAGGTAGAAAACATAGTTTAGTGCTGTAAGAAGGCAAATGTAGATGATCAGATGATCAGGTTTGTGCCTATGGACTAAGTATTAATCCAGGCTAGACAAGGGCAGCAAGACATCCATGGATGCAGAAGATTTCTCTCAAAGCAGGGGGGGTGAGGTTCTGAGCCTCACCTCTGTTGATCCCCAAATTCTCACCTGATGGCCCCCCTGCGACTGTGCCTGTCTTAGGTTGTTCCTCCCTTGAGGAATCTTACCCGTCTCTGGCTAACCAGTCATCTTCCGGGGCCATACAGGGAAATGTAAAGTTGGTAAGTGAGAGAGAAGCCATATTGTTTGCAAAGGTTAGCTTTTTACTTCTTTGCAGATTTATGCCCTGTGGCTTCTATGCCCAGCACTTGTCTCGAGGTATCTTTACCACCTGGAGGAATTATGATACTCGGTAAATTCGATATGAGGCACGAATTCTATTTAAGGTTTGTAATTAGGAAGGAAGAAGAAAAGCTATAGATGTAGCATATGAAGGAAACTTGGGAGGATTGATTATTTCTTTGACATATCTTCTTGTATAGTACCTTAAGTATGTATAGGTTTTAAACTACTAACTAATTTGCACACACATATTAACATAATAGGAATACGGTGATATAAACAAAGCAAATCTATAATTACCAGCCATCTCCAGTGAAGCCAAGAAAACCATTTAGGCACCCTAGGCATTTGTGAAAATTTATCTATGATATGATGGATATTTTCCAACTGTACTTGAACCATCAGACAAATTAAAGCAGCCCATATCTGGGATCTGGTCACATCCCATATGTTCTTTTAACCATAGATAGTCTATAGTCATGAGATTTTGGGGTGCTACAACTTGCACCCCTCCCAACTCCTGGTTGAGTTCCAACAGTACAGATCCGGTCAAATTCGTTGTCTCACTGTATGCACATGCCAGCCTAGACATCTCCCTCCTCCTTCTTATGGCAAGTCCAGGAGACGGTGGGCTGGATGCAGCCACAACAGCAGCATCGTCCGGATCCCTGTGGAGGCTTTTTGATGATCATCCCCCGGCACGAGTCCTCCAGAGAGTGCTGATGCCGGAAGCTCCTCCTCATATCGTATCTTAGTTCATTTTCTGGGTATCCAAGCTAGGCCTTGATCTTCTGCGTAGAAACAAACAGACCCTTTGCCCACACTTTGACATGCCCTCTATACCACTGTGCAGAACTCATTGGAGGTCAGCACACAGTAACTGCTTTTTTTTTTTTTTTTTAATTAAGAGAAAGGAATATTATCAGAAAAGAGTACCTCCATAGCTGATCATCTGACACCCTTTAAGTGATCAACATTAAGGATATTTAAAGCATGCGTTGATCTTTGATTTACCAATAGTTTTATCCTGTTAAGGAGTAATCCCCCTTTTCTTTCTTTCTTTCTTTTTTTTTTTTTAAATTTTTAATCTACACTTACCTGAAGAATACTATGTTTACTATGCTCTCCCCTATATCAGGTCCCCCCTAACAACCACATTACGGTTACTGTCCCTCAGCTTAGCAAAATGTGGTAGAGTCACTACTTGTCCTCTCTGTGTTGTGCAGCCCACCCTCCCCTTTCTCCCTCCCCCCCATGCATGCTAATCTTAATACCCCCCTTCTTCTTCCCCCCCCTTATCCCTCCCTGCCCACCCATCCTCCCCAGTTCCTTTCCCTTTGGTACCTGTTAGTCCATTTTTGGGTTCTGTAATTCTGCTGCTGTTTTGTTCCTTCAGTTTTTCCTTTGTTCCTATACTCCTCAGATGAGTGAAATCATTTGGTATTTCTCTTTCTCTGCTTGGCTTATTTCACTGAGCATAATACTCTCCAGCTCCATCCATGTTGCTGCAAATGGTTGGATTTTTCCACTTCTTATGGCTGAGTAGTATTCCATTGTGTATATGTACCACATCTTCTTTATCCATTCATCTGCAGATGGACATTTAGGTTGCTTCCAATTCTTGGCTATTGTAAATAGTGCTGCGATAAACATAGGAGTGCATCTGTCTTTCTCAAACTTGATTGCTGCGTTCTTAGGGTAAATTCCTAGGAGTGGAATTCCTGGGTCAAATGGTAGGTCTGTTTTGAGCATTTTGATGCACCTCCATACTGCTTTCCACAATGGTTGAACTAATTTACATTCCCACCAGCAGTGTAGGAGGGTTCCCCTTTCTCCACAGCCTCGCCAACATTTGTTGTTGTTTGTCTTTTGGATGGCAGCTATCCTTACTGGTGTGAGGTGATACCTCATTGTAGTTTTAATTTGCATTTCTCTGATAATTAGCGATGTGGAGCATCTTTTCATGTGTCTCTTGGCCATCTGTATTTCTTTTTTGGAGAACTGTCTGTTCAGTTCCTCTGCCCATTTTTTAATTGGGTTATTTGTTTTTTGTTTGTTGAGGCGTGTGAGCTCTTTATATATTCTGGACGTCAAGCCTTTATCAGATCTGTCATTTTCAAATATATTCTCCCATACTGTAGGGTTCCTTTTTGTTCTATTGATGGTGTCTTTCGCTGTACAGAAGCTTTTCAGCTTAATGTAGTCCCACTTGCTCATTTCTGCTGTTGTTTTCCTTGCCCGGGGAGATATGTTCAAGAAGAGATCACTCATGTTTATGTCTAAGAGGTTTTTGCCTATGTTTTTTTCCAAGAGTTTAATGGTTTCGTGACTTACATTCAGGTCTTTGATCCATTTTGAGTTTACCTTTGTATATGGGGTTAGACAATGGTCCAGTTTCATTCTCCTACATGTAGCTGTCCAGTTTTGCCAGCACCATCTGTTGAAGAGACTGTCATTTTGCCATTGTATGTCCATGGCTCCTTTATCAAATATTAATTGACCATATATGTTTGGGTTAATTTCTGGGGTCTCTAATCTGTTCCACTGGTCTGTGGCTCTGTTCTTGTGCCAGTACCAAATTGTCTTGATTACTATGGCTTTGTAGTAGAGCTTGAAGTTGGGGAGTGAGATCCCCCCTACTTTATTCTTCTTTTTCAGGATTGCTTTGGCTATTCGGGGTCTTTGGTGTTTCCATATGAATTTTTGAATTATTTGTTCCAATTCATTGAAGAATGTTGCTGGTAATTTGAGAGGGATTGCATCAAATTTGTATATTGCTTTCGGCAGGATGGCCATTTTGACGATATTAATTCTTCCTAGCCATGAGCATGGGATGAGTTTCCATTTATTAGTGTCCCCTTTAATTTCTCTTAAGAGTGACTTGTAGTTTTCAGAGTATAAGTCTTTCACTTCCTTGGTTAGGTTTATTCCTAGGTATTTTATTCTTTTTGATGCAATGGTGAATGGAATTGTTTTCCTGATTTCTCTTTCTATTGATTCGTTGTTAGTGTATAGGAAAGCTACAGATTTCTGTGTGTTGATTTTGTATCCTGCAACTTTGCTGTATTCTGATATCAGTTCTAGTAGTTTTGGAGTGGAGTCTTTAGGGTTTTTTATGTACAGTATCATATCATCTGCAAATAGTGACAGTTTAACTTCTTCTTTACCAATCTGGATTCCTTGTATTTCTTTGTTTTGTCTGATTGCCATGGCTAGGACCTCCAGTACTATGTTAAATAACAGTGGGGAGAGTGGGCATCCCTGTCTGGTTCCCGATCTCAGTGGAAATGCTTTCAGCTTCTCGCTGTTCAGTATAATGCTGGCTGTGGGTTTATCATATATGGCCTTTATTATGTTGAGGTACTTGCCCTCTATTCCCATTTTGCTGAGAGTTTTTATCATGAATGGATGTTGAATTTTGTCAAATGCTTTTTCAGCATCTATGGAGATGATCATGTGGTTTTTGTCTTTCTTTTTGTTGATGTGGTGGATGATGTTGATGGATTTTCGAATGTTGTACCATCCTTGCATCCCTGGGATGAACCCCACTTGGTCATGGTGTATGATCCTTTTGATATACTGTTGAATTCTGTTTGCTAATATTTTGTTGAGTATTTTTGCATCTACATTCATCAGGGATATTGGTCTGTAATTTTCTTTTTTGGTGGGGTCTTTTCCTGGTTTTGGTATTAGGGTGATGTTGGCTTCATAGAATGAGTTTGGGAGTATTTTCTCTTCTTCTATTTTGTGGAACACTTTAAGGAGAATGGGTATTATGTCTTCTCTGTGTGTCTGATAAAATTCCGAGGTAAATCCGTCCGGCCCCGGGGTTTTGTTCTTGGGTAGTTTTTTGATTACTGTTTCAATTTCTTTGCTTGTAATTGGTTTGTTTAACTTTTGTGTTTCTTCCTTGGTCAGTCTTGGGAGGTTGTATTTTTCTAGGAAGTTGTCCATTTCTTCTAGGTTTTCCAGCTTGTTGGCATATAGGTTTTCATAGTAGTCTTTAATAATTCTTTGTATTTCTGTGGAGTCTGTCGTGATTTTTCCATTCTCATTTCTGATTATGTTGATTTGTGTTGACTCTCTTTTTCTCTTAATAAGTTGGGCTAGAGGCTTATCTATTTTGTTTATTTTCTCAAAGAACCAGCTCTTGGTTTCGTTGATTTTTGCTATTGTTTTATTCTTCTCAATTTTGTTTATTTCTTCTCTGATCTTTATTATGTCCCTCCTTCTGTTGACTTTAGGCCTCATTTGTTCTTCTTTTTCCAGTTTTAATAATTGTGATGTTAGACTATTCATTTGGGATTGTTCTTCCTTCTTCAAGTGTGCCTGGATTGCTATATACTTTCCTCTTAAGACTGCTTTCGCTGCATCCCACAGAAGTTGGGGCTTAGTGTTGTTGTTGTCATTTGTTTCTATATATTCCTTGATCTCTATTTTGATTTGTTCATTGATCCATTGATTATTTAGTAGCATGTTGTTAAGCCTCCATGTGTTTGTGAGCCTTTTTGTTTTCTTTGTAGAATTTATTTCTACTTTCATACCTTTGTGGTCTGAAAAATTGGTTGGTAGAATTTCAATATTGTGGAGTTTACTGAGGCTCTTTTTGTGAGCTAGTATGTGGTCTATTCTGGAGAATGTTCCATGTGCACTTGAGAAGAATGTATATCCTGTTGCTTTTGGATGTAAAGTTCTATAGATGTCTATTAGGTCCATCTGTTCTAGTGTGTTGTTCAGTGCCTGTGTGTCTTTACTTATTTTCTGCCCGGTGGATCTATCCTTTGGGGTGAGTGGTGTGTTGAAGTCTCCTACAATGAATGCATTGCAGTCTATTTCCCTCTTTAGTTCTGTTAGTATTTGCTTCACATATGCTGGTGCTCCTGTATTGGGTGCATATATATTTAGAATGGTTATATCCTCTTGTTGGACTGAGCCCTTTATCATTATGTAGTGGCCTTCTTTATCTCTTGTTACTTTCTTTGTTTTGAAGTCTATTTTGTCTGATATTAGTACTGCAACCCCTGCTTTCTTCTCACTGTTGTTTGCCTGAAATATGTTTTTCCATCCCTTGACTTTTAGTCTATGCTTATCTTTGGGTTTAAGGTGAGTTTCTTGTAAGCAGCATATAGATGGGTCTTGCTTTTTTATCCATTCTATTACTCTATGTCTTTTGATTGGTGCATTAAGTCCATTTACATTTAGGGTGACTATTGAGAGATAAGTACTTATTGCCATTGCAGGCTTTAGATTCGTGGTTACCAAAGGTTCCAGGTTAGCTTCTTTAGTATCTTACTGCCTAACTTAGCTCGCTTATTGAGCTGTTATATACACTGTCTCGAGAGTCTTTTCTTCTCTCCCTTCTTATTCCTCCTCCTCCATTCTTCATATGTTGTGTGTTTTGTTCTGTGCTCTTTTTAGGAGTGCTCCCATCTAGAGCAGTCCCTGTAAGATGCCCTGTAGAGGTGGTTTGTGGGAAGCAAATTCCCTCAGCTTTTGCTTGTCTGGGAATTGTTTGATCCCACCATCATATTTAAATGATAGTCGTGCTGGATACAGTATCCTTGGTTCAAGGCCCTTCTGTTTCATTGCATTAAGTATATCATGCCATTCTCTTCTGGCCTGTAGGGTTTCTGTTGAGAAGTCTGATGTTAGCCTGATTGGTTTTCCTTTATAGGTGACCTTTTTCTCTCTAGCTGCCTGTAAAATTCTTTCCTTGTCCTTGATCCTTGCCATTTTAATTATTATGTGTCTTGGTGTTGTCCTCCTTGGATCCTTTCTGTTGGGGGTTCTGTATAATTCCATGGTCTGTTCGATTATTTCCTCCCCCAGTTTGGGGAAGTTTTCAGCAATTATTTCTTCAAAGACACTTTCTATCCCTTTTCCTCTTTCTTCCTCTTCTGGTATCCCTATAATACGAATGTTTTTCCTTTTGTATTGGTCACATATTTCTCTTAGTGTTGTTTCATTCCTGGAGATCCTTTTATCTCTCTCTATGTCAGCTTCTATACGTTCCTGTTCTCTGGCTTCTATTCCTTCAATGGCCTCTTGCATCTTATCCATTCTGCTTATAAATCCTTCCAGGGATTGTTTCACTTCTGTGATCTCTTTCCTGACATCTGTGATCTCCTTCCGGACTTCATCCCACTGCTCTTGCATTTTTCTCTGCATCTCATCCCACTGCTCTTGCATTTTTCTCTGCATCTCATCCCATTGCTCTTGCATTTTTTTCTGCATCTCTGTCAGCATGTTCATGATTTTTATTTTGAATTCTTTTTCAGGAGGACTAGTTAGGTCTGTCTCCTTCTCAGGTGTTGTCTCTGTGATCTTTGTCTGCCTGTAGTTTTGCCTTTTCATGGTGATAGGGATAGTTTGCAGAGCTGGTACAAGTGACCGCTGGAAGAGCTTCCCTTCGTGTTGGTTTGTGGCCTTTTCCTGGGAGAATAGCGACCTCTAGTGGCTTGTGCGGGGCAGCTGTGCGCAGACAGGGCTTCTGCTTCCTGCCCAGTTGCTTTGGGGTTTATCTCCGCTGTTGCTGTGGGCTTGGCCTGGTTGGGGCTGTTCCTCCAAAATGGTGGAGCCCCGTTGGAGGGGGAGCGGCCAGGAGGCTATTTATCTCCGTAAGGGGCCTCTGTGCTCCCTGCTGCCCAGGGGGTTAGAGTGCCCAGAGATCCCCAGATTCCCTGCCTCTGGTCTAAGTGTCCTGTCCTGCCCCTTTAAGACTTCCAAAAAGCACTCTCCAAACCAAAACAACAAGCAACAATGAGAGAGGGAACAGAGAGAATGGGAAAAAAAAAAAAAAAAGGAAAAAGCAAGCGATTTTTTTTTTTTTTTTTTTTTTTTTGTCCTCAGGTGCCGGTCCCAGGCACTCGCTCTCTGGTCCTGCTGCCCTGTCTCCCTAGCACCAGGGTCCCTGTCCTTTCAAGGCTTCCAAAAAGCACCCACCCACCGGTCCCGCAGGGAAGGAACGCTCGATATTCTTTGTCCTCAGGCACTGGTCCCAGACACCCGCTCACCAGTCCCGCCGCCCTGCCTCCCTAGCACCGGGGTCCCTGTCCCTTCAAGGCTTCCAAAAAGCACTCGCCAAAAAGAGAGAAAAAAAGGGGAAAAACGCGCGATTTCTTCCGTCCTCAGGTGCCGGTCTCAGGCACCCACCCACCAGTCCCACAGGGAAAAACGCGGGATATTCTTTGTCCTCAGGTGCCGGTCCCAGGCACCCGCTCACCAGTCCCGCCGCCCTGCCTCCCTAGCACCGGGGTCCCTGTCCCTTTTAGGCTTCCAAAAAGCACTCGCAGAAAAGAGAAAAAAAAAGGGGAAAAACGCGCGATTTCCTCTGTCCTCAAGTGCCGGTCTCAGGCACCCGCCCACCGGTCCCGCAGGGAAAAACGGGGGATATTCTTTGTCCTCAGCGCCGGTCCCAGCCACCCGCTCACCAGTCCCGCCACCGTGCCTCCCTAGCACTGGGGTCCCCGTCCCTTCAAGGCTTCCAAAAAGCGCTCGCCAAAAAGAGAAAAAAAAAAAAAAAGGGGAAAAACGCGCGACCTCCTCCGTCCTCAGGCACCGGTCTCAGGCACCCGCCCCCAGGTCTCGCAGGGAGAAACGCGGGATATTCTTTGTCCTCCGGCGCCGTTCCCAGGCACCTCCTCACCGGTCCCGCCACTCTGCCTCCCCAGCAACGGGGGCCCGTCCCTCTAAGGCTTCCAAAAAGCGCTCGCCAAAAAAAAAAAAAAAAAAAAACCGCTCCGGTTTCTCTCCACCCGCCGGGAGCCGGGGGTAGGGGCGCTCGGGTCCCGCAGGGCTGGGGCTTGTATCTTACCCCCTTCACAAGGTGCTGGGTTCTTGCAGGTGTGGATGTGGTCTGGATGTTGTCCTGTGTCCTGTGGTCTCTATTTTAGGAAGATTTTTCTTTGTTATATTTTCATAGCTCTATGTGTTTTTGGGAGGAGATTTCCACTGCTCTACTCACGCCGCCATCTTGGCTCCGCCTCCTTTATTTTTGATGCTTATATACATATTTTTTCCATTCTTTCTTAAATTATTTATATGCTTTAGTATATTTTTCAGGAATTGTTTATAAGTAGGTGTTGGTTTGCAACCTCAGGAGTTCCCCTGGTGCTATTTATTCAAAACCGGCCCCTGTACACGAAGGGTACAGCTTTTGTACATACCTGATGTATAGCCAGGGTACAAAGTCCTAGAAAGAGTCCAGGAAACAAGCTAAGTCCAAATGCCCAGCAAGTCTAAGGATCAAATAGTTTAGTCCAGGAGCCAAATCATCAAGTTAGAGTATTCCGATAACCGAGTCAAGTACAAAAGCCTCCAAGGTAATGCACAGTAGAACTCATTGTGAAAGAAGTCAAGGAGTAATTCTAGAGCAGTTGCACCCCTGTGGTTGTGAGTGGAGGACATGGACTTGTAGAGATATAATATCAGTTTCCTGAGATGGAAGACTGGACTCATGGCTCGGAGGCAGATTGATTGTCTGACAATCACTCACTTACTCATTGATTCATTAAATGTTTATTGAGTGTCTGTTCTATGCCATGCACAGTATTTTGTGTAACAACAACCAAACCAGACAAGATCCTTTCCCTGGCACAGTTTATAATGTTTGGAGGGTCATTTTAAGAAAATAATAATAATAATAATATAATATGTCATATAATAGGATGTGGGATGTGGAAACAATACAGCTAATGCTCACTGAATAGTCACTATGCATCAGACACTGTTCTTGGTGCTTTATGTGCATTAACAGATTTAATCTTCATAACAACTTTACAAAATAAGTACTAATATTATTTGCATTTCATGTATGAGGAAATGGTGGCCCAGAAAGATGAAATTTTCCTTCTCAGGGCCTCATGACTAGTAATGGTAGACCTAAGATTTGAAATCCAAGATTCATTTCCAGAATCTAAGCTCCTAAATATTACACTCTCCCACCTCCTGATTGACTATTAATTTCTGCAATCTTCAGTGGAAGGTGGTTGTGGGGCTGGGACAAGGAGTTAGCAAACATTTCCCCAAGCAGGGCATTGCAATAAGACCTGAGTGAAGGGATGGAGATGTAGCTGGGGAGAAAGATGGGTGGGTGATGCAGAGCAGGGGGATGTGGGAGAGAAGAACATGTTCAAGATTCAAAGGCAAAAACAGAGATGGTGAAATTGCAAGGCAGTTGACAGTTAAGGTGGGCTGGTAGAGCTGTTTCTGTTGACGAATGTGTGACCTTCAGTATTAAGTTAGGTTCATGGGTAGAGGCTTTTGACTGTAGACACATAAACACTGAAGAAGAAGATAACCAGGAGAATGAGATGGGGAGGTAGTATCTTAGGAGAGAGAGAGAGTGGACTATTGGTAAGATCATAAGTCCTATATACTTAATCTAAAAAAATGCTTATATTTTAGCATGAGAGAAGAGCGATAAATATATGAAGGCATGTCTTCAATGGTATCCATCTATAAAAACTTGTATACAAAGGATAATTTCCAGGCCTGTTACCCTAATTAAACAGGCTCTCAGCAGGCACTCCAGCTTTACCAGTTGTAGGGGACCAGAAGAATTTCCATGTAGAACACTGTGTAATTTGCACCCTCTGGAAAAAAGAGAGGAAAAGTATTTTAGAACAATGATTTCCTCTGTTTCTAAGAGAAGACTTAAACTCTACCCTGTGTTTCAGTTCTGTCTGGAAAGGAATAACTGACACTATTTCTTGTAGTGTCAGTATTTTATAGTCACAGTATTTTTTAAAAGGGGTTTTCTGGAGAAGTTTTAGATGTCTCTGCACTTTTTAAAACAACGGCAATAATTTGTTTTAATGAAGTTCTAGTTTTGGCAGGAAAAGGTTTGTAGATGTTATGCAGGACTTCCGTTTACAGATGATTGAGTATACAAGGCATTTTTGAGTCCCCATCTTCTAGTTACTTGTAACTTGCAATAAGGTGCTCAGATTTTGCTTGAACACTAATGTAATTAAAGTGAATGAAATGTGTACTTCTGGTTTTTTTAGGTTAATCCTGAAACTTTAGTTTCTATAACCATGGGTCCTAATGAATAAGAAAAGTGGGAAAACTAGAAGTTGCTGTGCTATCAGCCCATCAATAACTAATCAGAGTAGAAGGAAATTTTACCTCTCCTAGTAATAAAATCAGGCAGAGAGGCTAATAAGGCAGGACAGATGGATTTCAGCAGTATTGACCACAAGCATAAGATATGTAATTAAGTGAATCCTTTTTCACACTGGCCATGATAATAAGAATATCAACAGTATCCAAAAGGAAAAACATTCCAGTAGCCTGAATTGAAAGTATAGATGAGATTTAGATGTTGCTCAGGACCACAAAATCCAAGATAATTTTAATATCAAGGGAGTTTATGCAAACTTTTTTAGACTTTTTAAGAAGTTTTCTTTGCTCAAATGTTATTCCCTACCACCTTCTTGTCTTCCTCAAATGATAGAAGTTTCTCCCTCCATTAACTTATTCATCCCTTTATGTACACTAAGAGCTATCATAGCCCAAAGGTTAAGGAACAGGGCTAGGGGCATGAGAAGAACCCAGATTTGTCCTCTAGGGGAGGTTGTATGGAAAATGGCTGCACTGAGGCTGGTACACATAGGCACCCGCAACCCAGGGACACCTGTAAGTTGATAATGCTTGGAAAGATTCCATTGTCTGCAACAAAATGTGAGGGAGAGTTGATCCCAGATATGGTATCAGATATCTGAGAACTAGCCCTGGGGCCGCCAGACAACCACAGGGATGAATTTATGCCTAAGGGAAAATTCCAAGGGTGAAGAGTGGGGTCAAAAGCTGGTAGAAAATACAGAGAAACAAAGGCAGATTCCAAAAATGAGGATTTAGTTGCTGAAATGATCTGCTTGAGGAAGGATCAGAATCATCAAGCTGAAGACAGAGCTACAAAAAAGAATTCCTTTACTTCTGCTGCCTCCCCGGTGAGATCTAGATCTTCGTATTAATTAACTTTGATAATAAGCTAATGGTAACTCTTCCAGGAACTTCACATTATTTCTTCCTAAATGCCTAGTAAAAATAAAGGGAAACATCCCATTTTAATAAAGGCTTTGTCGGCTATTGCATATTACAGAAGAAAGGAAAGAAATTTATATTTCTTAAAAATACGTAGTTGGCCAAATGCTCATGAGCATTATCTCATTTAACTCTCCTAGTTTTGGCTAGAGTTAGGTTCTTTGTATTCCCATTTTACAGATGAAAAAGGTAAGGCTACAGAGATCATGTAATTCAGCTAAAGTCACTCACATTACGTTCTCTCCACTGGCTGATTATTCATGCCCTAAGTTTTATGTTCTATAATATTTTAGCACATTTAGCATTCTAATTTTATAATTTAAAGTTCAAATGATGTAAGACAGTTTCTTACATCATATCTATAAAAAAGTGATTGTGCAAGTTATTTATCCAGGTCAGAAAGAAAAAACAGATTGTAGGACCCAGAGCTGGATGTAACCTCTGACAGTCCATGAAGGTTGAGATCCTCAACCTTTGTGGAAGCAGTTTCCTGAGTGGAGGATAAATGCATACAATTAAGACTAGTTCACAACATTCTTACTCAACCTCTTGAATCAGCTGATGAAATTCCTTAGGATGAATTTAGGAAAAATAAATATGTATCAACATATTGTGTCCATGGGTATTTTGAGAAGAGAAACCTACATTATTTTCTGCTGCTTTGCATGGTGGGGTGGAGGGTGAGGGAGAAAAAAAGATGTGCCTGTGAAGAGGATGTTTCAGCATTACAAGTAAGATCAATAAATATTTTGATAAACTCATTGATGATGGATCTATAGCCATTATTTCTCTAAGAAGATAGGGTCCTAGTGCTTGAGAATTCAAGATGGTGTTTTTAAGGAAACTCTCACATTTTGTAAAGAATTGTTATCTGATGCCCATTTAGAAAGAGTTGGATTGTTGTTTTGACTCTACTGATGTTTACTGTGCTTTTCATGTTTATATTGTGATTTTCTTTTGAACATCAATCTCTCTGGTGGTGTCCACAAATTATTCCTTTTATCATGCTTCCCGACTGATGGATCTAATACTAATATCAAAGCAGATAATATAAATATACTCTTCGTAGAACTTCATCTTGGGATGAGATCAGTTTCTCCCCCTGCTCTATTACCATTCACTTATAGAGGACCTGCTATACTTTATGTTGACAACCTCCAATGATCTTAACATGTGTGAAGCACGTGACATGAAAGCTCATATATTTGAATAGGTCTGTGTTAGAAAGTAAGCTATTTGGTGTAAGGGAACTTAATCACGGTATTTAGCTTTAGTGAGAACAGACTGAGCAGTGACATTTAATATTCAAGCATATAATGTTATTTATACATGTCAATCATAGTGTCTGCCACATGTCCAGGCTTTTCTAAATGAATCTTCCTCATTCGTAGTCACTGCTTGAGAAGCAATCCTGTGTAGCCTCATTTTGTTTGACTCACCCTCATCCTGCTGTACCACAGCTACCTGGGCCAGGGATGGTCCAAGGGCGGTGAATTCATGGATCGCTTAATAAAATGTGAGATGGCATGGCAGAAAATTCTCTCTTAGAAACTTAAACTAGGAAAGATGGACAGAACTATGTATTTAATAGTCATTAATAAACCCAAAGATTGGGAATAGAGAAGTCATAAAGTAAGGAAAGTCATGAAGGGGGATAGTGAGTCTAGTCTGTATCCTGGTAAACTCAAGGTATAAGGAAGCTATGTTAGAATTATCTTCAAAGCATGAGGGCGAGTAGGGAGAGAGGAAAAAACAACTTAGTAATAAGAAGCAAATTTGGACACAACCAAAAGGAGAATAAATACTGAAATAGGAGGTGAGCGATAGTAATAACAATAAGAGCTGATATTCCCAAGTGCATGCTAAATACTGACACTATTCTAAGCATTTTATATCTTCTATTTCATTCACTCTTTTCCACATATGGCTTGAGGTGCCATTTTACAGATGGGTAATCCGAGTCACCGAACCAGGATACTGAGGTGTGGAGGGGGAGGACTACACACTAAGTTCATGCATGTAGAAGATGGGGAGCTAGGATTGGGATCTCAGCAGTGAAGCTCCAGAGCTTTCATTCTTCAGCAGTGATGCAGTGGAGTAGTGGTTCTCAAACGGTGGTCCCTGGAACAGCTGTATCAGCCTCACTTGGGAATTTAGGAAATGCAGATTCTCAGGCCTTACTTGAGATGGTCTGAGTGTGAGAGTCAGCAAGCTGTGACTTAACAGTCCTCCAGACTAAAATTTGAGAAGCTCTGAGATAGAGCGAAGCCCGTAGGCTCTGCGTTTCTGTTTCTTCCCATCTCTGTGGCTCATCATAAAAAGCTCCTCCTCTTCTTATGGTGTGGACTGTTTAATTGCTCCTGTGGTTCTGTGCACCCATATCCTCATAGCTACCCTCAGAGTTTTGAGGTAGCTTGAGCTATGTTTGTTACTTGCAATTAAAAGACAGAATCAAAACAAACACTTCAGACACCTGGAGTATGTTTGTTTGCTTTACTGAGGTCTCTTAACCCTGAGTAAGGTTCTATTTCTGGAAACATAGTGGGCTAGGATACTCAGACCAATCCTGCCACTGAAAACAGCTAAAAAAGCTGGGAAAAACACATATGCAATCTTAAAAGCATGAGAAAGCTAAAAAAATAATATGGAACCACCTGGCCAAAATCTTGGGGGAAAATGAGGACCCAGAAAGGTCAGTGGATCCTCGAAGCCACTCCTGCTTGAGGATATCGGCCAGGTATTATTCTCAGTTGCACAACCTGGTCACCTTGAGCCCGGGGCCCATCCATGGTAGGGAGTCTAAGGGGTGACATTCCCTCTGCATAAAGCAGAGATCTCAAGGGCTACACCCTCAGGATAACAGTGAACAAGGCAAACACTCTCTGCCATCCCACGCCAGGGGACAGCAAGGGGAGTCACCTTAGTGCTTAGTAGAAGAGGTCTCAAAAGTCAAATCCAAATGAAATAAACACGTCGTTGTGATGTTAGGGCCAAAGACTGATGCTCTCAAGGATGTGCTGCGTAAGTACACTTATGCAGTTCAAAGAATGCTAGGTACAGATTTGGATGAAATGGTCCTGAATTGTGATGCCTCTGTGTGTGCCTGGTGGAATGTAAATTCCAGGAATTCCTACAAATAGTTCCATGAATAAATGGGAATGTCACTGTAAAATTTAACCTAGCACCCAAGGAAGACAGGCATTAAGAACAAGAACCAGCAGCAAAACCAGTTGCTAAAACAGACCCCCAAAATATTAACATTTTAGAATTGTCAGACGTATTATAAAACACAGTCCTCTTTGTAAAGAAATAAGATGAACTTAAAGGTAGTTTCAAGGAGTAGGAAACTAAACTCATAGCAGATTTGAGGAAAAAAAAAAAGAATTTAGGAAAGTAAGTTTTATAAGCATGTACGTGGAAATTTCTGGGCTCCACTGGCATGCATCTGATTCAACAGTAACACAATCTGTGTTCCCCATAGAGTAATTTCAGTTTTCAGGAATGGTAAAACTTATAATTGAGGCTTAGCACATGAAAAGGGTAGAACCATCATTTCAAACCGTGAATAAATGTTATCTGCAAATGTTGGATATGTACTCTCTGGTTCATCCCTAGAGATGCTCATTAGTCTTTTAAAGAATGTGGTAATGAGATGAAACATACTGTGTGCCAGCAGGCATAATAGCTCATAGTTTGTATCATTCATTTAAATCAGGGCATTAATTTTCATTACAAGATAGATTCAGTGATAGAATCAGAGGCAAACTGGGGAAAGTAAAGTTGTAGCAAGTACAGACAATAAGCCACACAATAGTTGGCTCTTGAACTGCTGATCTCATATACTTGCAGCCAGACTTGTTGAAAGGTGGCTATCAGAAGAAAAACAAAAATCCCCTCTGTGGTGCAATATTAATGTTAATAGACATTAGCAAGGAAAAAATAAAGTTCAGGTTAAAGACCATAAAAGATGATTCTTTTGAAAGCAACATGAAACCAGGGGGAAGGGGATACAATTTCCACTTTGGTGTTACTGTTCCCCAACATCCATTAGTGAAAAGCCATCATGTCAAAATATAAAGGAAGAAGCAGAACTTGTCCAGAATGCTTACAGGATGTGTGACCAAGAGCCGGGGCTGAATCTCACAGGTGAGAACAAAGTTAGCAACTTCCGTTTAGTGAATGTTCTCATGTTCTGATCTGCACTCCATCTTCCTCCTCCTCCATCTACTTCAGTCATAGATTAGAAGAGAGGCTGGCAAAATAAGAACTTTTAGAGGTGGTGCCTGATTTGACAGGAAAGCACATGTAGAAATGAGTATGTGAAAATGGCTGAGCCCACTGTCACCACGTCTGAGAAGAGAGAAAAGTAGGAAAGTAGGTAGATAAACCCTGAGATTCAGTGCTCAGGAGAATGATGGAAAACCAAAAGTGCATATTCTTATTGCTGTATCTGGTGCTTGAATGAAAGAGTAAACTAGAAAATGAACTTCAGGATTTTGGTTTTAGTTAATATCTGAGTCTTTAAAAAATTAGGGCATTAATCACATACTCTCAAAGTCAAACTAGCCAGGATGGTTTAATGGAAAAGACATAGGCTCTGGAACCAGAAAGACAGGAAGACAAGAATTAATCTTTTTTGGTCATCACCATGGAAAAGATGAAAGGAGATATAATTTGCAGAATATCTGGCAAATAGCAAGTTATAATCCTAAAAAAGAATAGAAAAATACTTATTTCTATATTGTATGAAAATTATATGAATTGGTATAATCTAAATATTGGATTCTTGAGGGAATAAACTTCCTTTGGTATCACTGTGGCTAAGAACATACTTTACAAATACTTTGGAAATAAGGAGAATTTTGCACTGAACTGTAAGAATTTATAATATGTGCTTAGGTGAAAAATTAGTCTAATTGTTGAGAAATCTTTAGCCTGTCGTGTAAGAATGTGTTGTTAAGGAATGTGTATAGGCAGCTGTGTTAGGGGGCTTTTCTTGTGTAACAAATTATCCAAACTTTAGTGGTTTAAAACAACAACCATTTAAAAAAAGATCTCAGTTCTGTAAGGCGACAGTTTCGGCTGAGCTCAGATGGGTCGTTCTTTTGGACATGGCGGGTCTCACTGATGATGAGCTGCATGAGGATGGAGCCTGGCTGCTCTCGGTTGATGCGCTCAGTCGGGATGGCTTGCTGTGCTTCTTGTTGTCTCTCTTCATCCCAGATGCTAGCTTAGGCTTCATCCAAGAGCTGTAAGGGGAAGTCTGCAAATCCCCTTAAGGTCTTCACGTGGAACTGCCACTTTCACTGTACTGTGTCAGCCAACGCGTGTGACAAGGCCAGTCCAGATTCAAGATGGGGGAAATGGAGTCTGCCTTTCAATGGGAGGCAGGGTCACACCGCCAAGGGCATGGGTACGGAGCTGTGGCCATTTTTGCAAACTGCTATGGCAGGGAAGGAAGGTCTAGTAGATTTTATAATAAGAACAAAAGAACTTGAGGAAAACTACAAGAGACAGATCCCAGATGTGGTTAGAAAGGCCTGGAGGGTGATGTGGAGCTCGACAGGAGCTCTGATGGGGAAGAATACTGAGGAGAGGAACAAAAAAGGGATTTACATTTTTTTTTCAGGGAGAATATATATTAAACTTATTCGGCAAAAAGAAGAAAGTATTTAATTTAAAGGAAAAAATTATTTAGCTCTAAGCATTAAATGAGATAATATGTTTACATTTTATCAACAATTGGGTAATTGCAAATTAGAGGAAAACAAGCAGACTGTATAAACATTTAAAAAGAAGCGAGAAGAACCACAAAAAGAAATAAATTCAGATTCTATCCAAAAGCATAAATATGACATACAGCTATCTATGATTTTTTTTTCCTGTGGAAGTGTGGTGCTTTTGTTTTATAAGGCAATAAGGTCCATTTCAGACTACCTAAATGCCAATAGGAATTTCTGAGAAATCTGATCTTTTTGCACTTCTAAACAGATTTGGGGGTTTGGGAGCAGGAGAAGTAATATCTCTTTAGCCTATAAAGTGCTTCTAGTTCTGGCAGTCTGGGAATGTGCTTTACCCTTTTATAGAATTTATACTCTGTGTGTCCATCACTAAATTGAATTTCGTCCACTGTGCAGCCATCATTTAGTCACTCTAACTAGCTCTTGCCTCTTTTTTTGGTGTTTGTAACAGTTTTATGTCATTACAGACAAGAGCTGGGTCCTGGGCTATTCCTGGCAAATGGGCTAAATAGAAATCTAAGGGACAGAGAGGACAAGGGCCACATAATTGCAATATTGTAATCTCACTCTGTCATAAGATTTAGCAATGTGTTATTGGGGCACTAATTATATTTCCTTAAATAGATTAAAGAGATTGATTTTATGTTTGCACAAAAAGAGGAAGAAGCCCTTGGAGGTGGTGCAGCATTCGAGAATACTGGGCTCCCTTGCACCATGGCCAACAGGCTAACACTGTTGGTCTTCTACAAAGGACGGGAGGGGTCGGCAAGGCTTGCCAGATAACCACAGGTGCTTGTTCACCCTCCCCAGAAAAAGGAACCACCCAGACCGGGGCTTCCTTCAGGATGCCAGAGAAGCTAATTTTAGATTTTTTTTGAGTGAAATTTCATAAACTGCTGTCAGCCGATCCATTTCTTTGGGACAATGCTGATGAAGCTTATGACTGCAGTTCTGAGTTGAATTCTAAGCTCCTGGGACTTTCCAAGAAGTAAGATCAAATTGGGCCAGTGCCTCCAACAGGCTAGGTAGTCCTTCCTCAGTGGCAATCCACCCAGCGCTGGCCTTTCCTGAAGGTGGGTGCTTGTGCTGCCTGTGTGCAAAGGCATGTGTAATCAATGATATTTAATTATGACTCAGCCTCTGTGATTTTCTTGCTGACTTGAAATTAAACGTTTAAAAAAACCATAGTATAGAAAGCTTGGAAGAGAGTAAAATGATGAAGTTCAGAAATTGCTAACGTTTGGGCATAGCCATTAAAAAATATATATTTTGGTAGAGCCTTCCCATGTGATTTTTTTTATTAACATTGTGATTGGGAGGTAAGCATCAGATGTCCTAAGGACCCCTTCATGTTTTTACATAGATGATGCATAGTCCTCAGAGTTAATTTCACTGAGTGAATGTAAAAAGACGTCATTAGTCTTTTATTTTGGATTTGTAAGCTGCTTCCATTTTTTTCCTATTTATAAAGAAGGCTAGAGAAACATCTGTACTTACAGACTTCCTTCTGGCTTTTTAATTATTTGCCTGGCAAAGATTCCCAAATAGGACCTCTGTGGCAAAGAGAACACACATCTCCATGACTCAACACATACCACCGTGTTGCTTTTCCAATTT
Organism: Manis javanica; assembly: GCF_040802235.1. NCBI lineage: Eukaryota > Metazoa > Chordata > Mammalia > Pholidota > Manidae > Manis > Manis javanica. Next base: position 93,255,726 of record NC_133166.1, read on the forward strand.
ATAGGCCTTTATAAATTCTGTTCCTGATATTTATCCCCTACTCAGGCATTTTGTGTGTGAAGGAATTTAACAATAGACTAAAAGCAATCATGCCTCTGTTAGTGACTCTTTTGGTCTCCACTTACTCCGACCCTTTTGCTTTGTACTTAGTTTCTACACTGGTTTGGCTTTAAAAAAGCAAAAACAAACCAACACACCCTTTCTTTCTTCCAGAAACATGTCTTTTGCTTAATTTCTCAGACCTGGTTGCTTCTCTAGTTTGGCATCTCTTGGAGTCTAAGGACATTCCTACTCTATAGCCCCTGTTCTAAGAAAGCCTGCCTATACCCTGCTCATCACTGGGGGTGCGTGAAGGATTTGGTTCGTCTCCAGAAACACACATGTGTAGTGGCCTCTCTGAATCATACAGAGAATTGGAAATTATATCCCTTTTAACTTTTCAATGATTTTATAGGTGATATTCTACTTTGTCACACCGATTTTCATGTTTTTTTACTTATGTTATTAGACTGATAAACAGGTATTTATTAACATTTTATATGGCATATGAATTTTTTCAGATAATCTGGCTTATTGTGAGAGATTAATACATTTAAATGATTGATTAGACTTAGTCCCTGAAACTTATAATTTGGGGCACATACATTGGAATCAATTCAGTTCCTTCATTTCAATCACCCTGCATTTAGAGCTGTCCTATTGTGTTTTAAACACTGTGCCAGAAAGTGTTGAGATAGAGATAATATCTCACCTTTAGCAGCTCATGATCTAGCTGGGCACACTGAATAAGGATAGAATGTGATTCATTGAGTGCTTCACTTAGAATTATATTTTTTAAACAAACGCTATGGGGAGGCAGCTGTTAGAGTAATTAATTTCTCCTGGGGAATATAAAAGTCACCAAAAAAGAAATAATGCATGAGAAGTGTAAAGGACTTGAAGAAAGATTAGGAGGTAAGGGTGGAGAGGTCATTCCAGGCAGGACTGGCGCAAACAAGTCATTGATGTGTCAAATGCCATGTCTGGTTTGAGGAACAATAAATACTTCGGAGCGACTAAGGAATAAGATAAGCAGAGGGGCTGGAGTTGAAGCTCCATCACTGGGCAAGGGATCAATTATTAAGACCTTGTATGTTAGGCTGAAGGTTTTTTATTTAGTTCTGTGGTCGATGAGGAGTCATCCAATTGTTCTAAGTTGGAGAGTGATTTGATCAGATTTGTCCTTTAGAAAATAACTCTTAAAAGTGCAGGAGGCAGGAAACGCAGTGAGGAGGTAACCACCGAGATATTTAGATGACAACAGAAGTGGAGAGAAGACAGAACCACAAGATGCTTCACTTGTCAGTATTTCTAGAAACTGTTGATGACTGGACATGGGCAATAAGGAAGGTATCAGGGTGACTCCAGAATGCTTAGTTTGGACCACTGAGTATCGAGACAGTGATATTTAGATCAATATTGGGAATTCAAGAGAAGAAATATATTTTGGAGGCAGGAAGTAGAAAACTGGTTTGGGATATTATATTGGTTTCCTAGTCGATATTCATTTCCTACCTTCTTGAGAGAAGATGATCCTTGTTTGTGTTGCAAGGATATATCATGGTTAGTCTAAGTTAGCAGTTCTTAACAGGGGTGATTTCCCCTCTAAGGGGACATTTGGCAATGTCTGGAGACATTTTTGGTTGCCACAGTGGGAAATGCTACTGGCATGTAATGCGCTGAGGCCATGGATGCTGCTAAACATTCTATGATGCATAGAATAGCCGCTTAGGACAAAAGAATTATCTGGCCCTGATGTCAGTAGTTCCAAGGTTTAGAAACCGTGGTCTAAGCTAAGTATGCTCATCTTGCTCCATTTGCCCGCGATTGGTTTAGGCGTGTGCGTGGATGTTATTCAGTGGGACTCCTGTGAAGTTTTTATCTTAAGGAAGTGAAACACTTCTTTTTTATGGATGAGGTTATGTTTGAATACGACTTGAATTGTTGCATCCATCTTGCCTCCAGCTTGCAGATGAAGCCCACATGCAGAGAAGGGCACAGCCAAGAGAAATGCAGAAAAAGGGATCCAGAGTGTTGATGTACATCTGAACAGTGCCTGGAGCCTGTTCTATCTCTTGTTACATGGGCTGTAAATTTACTTATGGCCTAAGATAAAATGCATTGAGTAAAATATGTAGAAGTTTCCTATTGCTTGTAACCAAAAGCATCCTGATAGTGCCAGTTTGAGTTGCTTGTGGATGATTCAAAATGGTAAGGTGTTGAAAATATGATATTGGGACTCAGCAAAAAGGTTAAGACTGGAACTAGAGCTGGGAAAGATTCCATACACAGGGGATAGGTGCAGTCGTGAACTGACGATCTGAACTAAGCAGGGCTTGAAGAGGAAGAAGAAAAGGTTAAAAGAGAGTTGTAGAATATAGCTCTTGAATTGTGAGTCTGACAAGGGGAAGACTTAATGAAAGACTTGCTGAAAGGAGTCCAAAAAGCTAAGCACTAAACTTAGCAAGAGATACGATGTGATAGAGACAGTCTGCTGTCCACCAAAAGTTGTGCTTTTTGTTCCATGCAATCGAATAATAACTGGAATGCAGATGTTCAACCAGAAACTGCATTTCCCAGACCCTCCAACCTCAAGAAAGTCTAATGGAAGAGAATTTGTTATTTAAAATTTGGGAGAGTTTTGAGCACATATCCCAAGCAGAAAGGGGGAAAAAAAGGGTCTGGAGTAGAAGAGAAACATTGATAAGGAAAATGAAAGCTATGATCGATAGATGGCTTGGAAACTGATGTGAAGAGCAACATTTGAATTCACTGAAGGAGGGTATAGCTTTGGGAAAAAAGCAGCACTAACAATTGTTTGTCTACTACAGGGAAAGCGGAAAGAAAGGGTACAATGCAAACGAAGAGGAGGACAGTTGAGGGAGTTCTTGGCTCAAGTCTTCTGTATTTTTCAGACTGTTGTCTGCTGGGAACGAAAAGGGTGGATGCAGGGAATCTAGTGCTTGAAATGAATGCTAAACATTTGGAATAACTACTTCAAGGCAATGGAAAAGGGAGCAGAGGAGAAATAAATTAATGGATTGCTGAACAGCTGGAGTTGAATCTCATACATTTGTGATGGATTCAATTAGCATATTTATGCGATTCCCCCTGGCAATGCTCAGGGGTCCTCTAAAGGAAATAGAAAATTGTTCATCCAAGTTTGGAGATTGGAAGGAAGAGTGTAATAAAAGGTACACTGGCAAAGTAATAATTGAAAATGCTGGTAGGAATGCTTCTGAAATTATTGAGTATCGCATTGTTCACATAAATTCTGAAATTTAGGGTATTGAAGAAGAAACATTAGGAATTACGAATGATTAGAATGGATCATTAGCCATCAATGAATCTTTCAGGGATGAAGCCTGTGAGGTGGTGGTGGGCCTTGAACACTTACTTAAAATAATGTGTACTTGAGGACAACAGACCACTTTTGGGATGTCCTCTGTTTCACAAATTATCAACATTTTGAAACAGAAATGGAAGTACCAAAATTTATCCAATTTCTATGTAAAGAATCAGAGCTTCAGAGATGCCAAGGACAGGTGCCCAAGGTCAGGTAATTTCTTAATTGCCCTGAAATTATAACCTGGATATCTTTGTTCTCAGCTGAAGGAGCTTTTCCTGGAGCAGTGCTGGAATATGGGAAAGAAAGATGCTTGACAGACTGCACAAAAAGTACAGGAAAGGGAACGAGTGAGCTTCTTCAATTAAACAAATAATACAAATGCCCAGTTGCCCTGGAGAATTTTTTTGAAAACATTTTTCTACCTACTGTATTATGAAAGTTCTAGAAGGTAGTCACATCTGTATAGTCTGGCTCCCCTGGGCTGGGAGTGGCATATTTTGCAAGGAATCTGGATGAAAGCCAGGTGAGGCCTTTGTTTAGGAATCAAGTAGCAGGGTGGCAAAAAGTCACTGGAGGGAAACAAAAGGGGATTTGATGCAGCTAATTGATTGCGAATGTAGCCTGAAGCATGTGAACCTTTACAGTCCACTGGCTAAGTATGTGGTTTCCAATCAAGAGGTTAGTGTTCATGGGAGTCCTGTTTCTCTTTTGAAAGGGGCTTATTCATTGGGGGGAGTTATTGGGAACATGTGTTTATTAGGCCAGGATGGTGAAAGCTTTAACATTGTTGAAAGAGGTCAGCTGTGTTACTCAGCTCCGCTGTACACGACAGTCATTGACGATGCTGCTAATAGGAGAGGCTTAATAGAGAAGTTCTGTTTTTTTTCCCTTGCATTTTTATTGACTGTTCTGTATACTGAAATGTAATGCTGTGAAGTCTGGGTTTATTTTTATATGTGACCCAAATCATGACTCAGAGCATATGGTTTATTAGGTGATAAGTCACTGGTATTTTCCTGTTTGTATTATTATTAAGTCTAGTTTATTGTTTTCATATTTAAATTCTTTCTGAGCTCACTCTAGTTTTCTTCTTAGAGATGTTTATGAACGTTTAAATTGTCTCTTGTGTATTTAAGAATTGAAGAGCTGAGCTGTCTTTTTGCATTTCATTAGATAGTTTGTTTATCTGGGTCCTGCACTTCCTCCATTTTTTGGGTGGAATGTCAGTTGCTGTCCTTGAATTTTCCCACACATGGGCCAATGAAGAACATGCCCTTCAGGTGAAGATTAACTTTCAGTATCAACATCAATTATATAGGTCTTTTTCTTTCTTTTATAGTCTTAATTCAATGAAAATAGCCATACTATAATGTGGAGTGAATACAAGAAAAAAAAATATTTTTTCTTAGCAATTACATCCATGACTGTCTTTTTCTATAATTAAAAAATACCTCCCTAATGATGAAGCTTGATTCATTGAGTCTCTGCTGGGGGTAAATCATTTTGAAAGCTTGGTAAAATAAATAGGGTTGTTATGGGAGTGGAAAAAAATATATAAGCTTTTAGCATCACCAGCTTCATTTCTTCTAGGTTAACAGAAAGCGTGATTACCTGAAAATTGCATAATATAAATGGCACATATTCTGGTTACCTGCTTAGGATGTTTGTTTTCCTCCTATCTCCTTCCTGGTGGAATACTTGTTTTTTATTATGGGTTCTCTTTCCATAATTGCTGCTTTCATTTGGTGAACTCTGCCTTGATGTATGTTTATTGTTAAGAATAGGGTCTGCATTGCCTTTGAAAGTATGGCTTGCTCATAGCCAATCAAAAAAATAGGTATGGAGAGTGTAGTCATGCGGCATTTCTTAACTCTTTCCACAGAATGTTGAAGTAGAAAAGTGAAGTTAGCAAATCAATATGGGAAAATACTTATTATCACAGTCTTATTTTGCGCAACCTTCAGTACTTAAGAGCTGCTATAAATTCCAGTGCCTTTTCCCATCCCTCATTTCTGCTTTTTCCTTTTGGCTGGGTATCTGATAGATAAGGGCACAGCGGGAATGAAGAGTAATAGTAGGTTTCTTGCTATCTCCTCTCCACTGGCCTCTGTTCAGAAGACTGCATCTGGAATTTCGGTTAGGCATTCACTGGTTACCTTCAGTAACTCGGTCTCCATAATCTTACAGTTGTGTTAGAAACACTTCTTCAATTTCTGATGTTTGACACCAGGTTAAAGTAGGATTATTGGGATCCCAGTATGCACACTTCTGGTTCACTATGCCATTCCTTATTCATGTTAGACGTAGGCAGCTCCAGCACTCTTTAATAGATTACAATGTGGTCTTGATGAATGTGCCTTGCCTTTACCCTAGTTGAGGGCTATTTGTCATGCTTTTTCACTGCTCTTTCAGGACTCGATGTATTAATAGGGCTTTCAGTATGCTTTTCTTTGCCCTGACAGCATGAGGATGGGAGAGAAGAGAACCTGAAAGGGACAGTGGCTGGCTGTAATTAGTGCTCCAATCTGTTTGCCTAAAGGCCATTGGAAGTGCCTGGGCTAGAGTTTCTTTACCTATTTGGGAACTTTCTTATGCCTTTCTCTAGATTTAAGGTGAACCCCCAGAACCTTCCCTGCATTCAAAGATACTTGGGTGTTTGCCTGTCCTGATTTGTCCAGCAGCTCTTATTCGCTCTTTTCAGCTAGTGAAGGAAAACTCTAGGCTGGGGCCACAGCCTGTTAGTCACAGAGGCATGCAGACTTCATAGGGCCTTCTGTGTGTTTCTCTCTGAGGGCTCCCCCATTCCCTCAGAAAATCATCTTATTTTCCCTTCTGCCTTTCCTCTTGTCAAATCTTTAATTGCTGGAGATGTAGTGGGTTGGTTTTGATAGTTCTGCTTTCTCATCCCAGCTTTCTTTCTAGGCAGGAAAAAAATAGGTTGGACAGACTCACTGGAAATTTCTGAACCTGTGACACACTGTGACAGTGGGGAGGCCTTGTGCGTGTGTGTGTGTCTGTGTGTGTGCATGCATGCGGGTTTTCCAAATCCTTTTCCTGGGCTGTCCTCTTATTCCCTCAGCTGCTTCTTTTATTCATTTATTTTGGATTTAAAAAAATCAATCATCATATGATTTAATACAGTAAAATGTGCAGATCTTGTGTATAGTTTGATGAGTCTGACAGATATATTCCCCATGTAATGCACAATGCAATCCAGAGAATATTCCCATTTCCTCAGAATGTTCTCTCACGCCCCTTCTCTGCCATTCCTCCCATTATATAGGCAACTATTCTTTAAATAACTGTCACCATGGATTAGTTTGGCATATAAGTGGAATCATAGAGTATATATACTCAGTTGTGTCTTACTTCTTTCACTCAATTCAATGTTTTTTGTGTATCGATTCCATTTTCATTATGAAGAAATATTCGATTGGATGACTATTCCACAATTTGTTTATCTGTTCCTCCATTGATGGACATTTGGGTTGCTTCTGGTTTTAGTCTATTTTGAATATTCACGTACAAGTCCTCTTGTGGGCATATATTTTCATTTCTCTTAAATATCTTGAAATACAAATTCTTGGTCATGGGATCCATACATGTTGCTCTGGCTGCTGCTTTCAAAAAAATTGGAGATAGCAATGGAAAGCGTGGGACTGTTGTCCACTCGCCTCTCTTCCTCACTGCTCTCATTTATGTAGGATGTGTTTTGGGATGCCTGAGCCACTTGCTAGAGTTTTCACTTTCTTCACTGGCCACATTTGTGAAAGTGGCATTAGGATTGAGGCTCCTGATTCATTTGATTACTATGATATTCTTGAGTCAGTTTTAATTTTTTTTTTCCCTTTCATTTGTTAGGTTTTTGGGAAAGAAGAGTCTGTGGTCTGGCTTCCAACTGCTAATTTTCCTTGGAAGTCCAATTTATAGCAGAGAAAATATTGAAAATCATTCAACAAATTCCAAGTTTTTCTCCCTTTCCATGTCCAATATGTATTTTTCAAAGCAGATATATGTTTGAAAACCAAATTTAGCTTTATTCTGCTAGCTTGCCTCAAAAGTCCAATAACTCTGTTTTAAAGGCCAAATAGGGAAAATTTTTCTGCAGCCTGACAAATGTAATACTATCCTGTTTGTGGCTGATAGGAGACTCTCATCCTTAAAAATCAAACACTTCATTAACATGAAGAAATCCTAGGACATTTCTGAGGAAGATTTATCTTCCCTACTGGGATGTTTTAAAAACACATGGATTGTTCTGCCTATTTATGGGACTTTAAGTAATTTTATTGTGGGTATGTTTGACTTTAGAACAGCATTGCCACCTGGGTAGATGTCACTTGTATAAACTGGGTGACCTGGTGCCTACTCTTGTCTCCACTTAACCAGCTATTTTTGACAAGTCATTACTTTTTCTGTGGTTGAAATCCCCGATCCATAAAATGCTGCATGTGTTTCTCAGGGAATCACATGTAGATTAACGTAAAAATGTCTGTAAGACATTTTGAGATATTTCAGAAGAATGCATGGTGATTTTATAACATCATGATGATGTTGTTATTTATCTGGCTCCAAAGAGGCCTCTTTCAGTTTCCTAACTTTTTCCCTAACATGAGATTTTCCATGGGAATGCAGAAAACAGTGTTTGGAACTTGCATTTATCCCAGTACATATTCTTCCATGTTCTCTTTGCATGCCCATGACTTAGTATTTAGCCTTATTTTTTTCCCATTAAGGTTGATTACCCGTTTCCTTAGTCATTTATTTCTTTGTAGAGGGCTCCCTATTTGGCCAGTAAGAAACAATCCTAATTTTATTCTAGGTTGAAAAATGCACATAGGCCAAGGAAGGCTGGGCTTCATATTAAAAATGGTGTCTTGGCTCTCCTTGCGTCATGTGGGGTTCTCTTACATCTTGGCTTTCTTTGATTCCTTGGAAATCTGTTCCACAGCTCCGTCTGGTTCCAGCAGTTGCGATGTATCATCGTGCAAACCTTAGCTAGCTGCAAACACCCTTTTAAAAATGTATTTAACCACAGATTCCAATCTGCAAATTATTAATGTTAAAACTATTTGAAGAAGGATGCATTTCCATATACCAGGCCAACATAAAGCTTTTACATAAATCAAATAGGGCAGAACCAAATTAAAACTATTGAGTTTTTCCCAGTCTCTAGGTTTGGACCATAATGATGGCCTAATTTCCCATTTGTGGTTAGTGTCATCATATCCTGTACGATGTGGCCCCCAGCGCTGCATTTGCCAACATTGCATAGGGAGCCTTTTCCTCTCCAGGCTTGTTAAAGGCTAGATGTGGATGAAGGGACATGGTTTTTTTACTTGTTTCTGGCAACATGGGATGACTTTGCTTTTCAGTGTTTTCTCTTTCTCTTCGTCAATTTAAATGTAATTTCCCAAGTTAAAATATGTTCTTTTAAATGTGGACCTATAAGGTGAATCTGTGCATGTGTGTGCAGTACAGTTGGAGAGAAAAAAGGGCATGGAGCATATGCTATATGTAAGTTTTCTTGATAGAAAATTGGCCTAAAAGGCAGATAGAAAAGGTATACCTTTGGGGATACAGAGATGAATTAGGTAAAGTCTGGGCCTAAAGGTAGCATAAAATACCCTTTTCAGAAGCTGCTGGGTGGGAGAGCAGGAATCGGCAGACAAAAGCCACGCTGAGTTAGAGTCTGCAGAGACCGGCAGGAGCACACCCAGAGCCCTGGGACACCACTTGACTGAAGCACATGGTATGCTAACATTGCACTAAGCAACTGCCGTGTTTTCTGAGAGCTCACAGTTGTGCAGGGGGAGTCGCCAGCGTGGGAGCCCCGAAAAGGGAAAACCATCAAAATCCCGAACACTTTCATTGCCATTTTTGAGCTCCCCTCGACAAGTCATTATGCTCTGTGACTGTAACCCTCCCTTAGCAAAGTGCTGGAATCTGTTTGACCTGCGTGTCTCAGGCTAGAAGGAGCAAATGCTGGAGAAGAGAGAGCAACTTACATTCATTGTGCTTACATGGATTTTCTTTTTTAATCCTATGGGGTGGTATGTGTGTTTATTTGTACCACATTACAGATAATAAGGTAAAGCTCTGAGAGGTCAGGTAACTTAATCAAAGGCCAAACAGCAGATAAATGGTAGCTAGAATTCTGGCCCAAGTTTTTGGATTCAGTTTATATTTGGATTAATAATTACTAAACCTTTTTCTCCTGCTCACTCGCCCCCAAATATTGATTCAAAGTAGAGGCCTGTCTGTATTGAAAATCACCTTAGCTTGCACTTTCCTATAGCCACAACCCAGTGAATTAAATTAAATTGCTTTTAGGCTAACGGTTTGATGAGTTTAAAATGTATGGTAAAGCTTTCTATTTTGATTTTTGGTTTGGAAAGACTTCAAGGATTATTGCAAAGTTTTGGCACTTCTCTAATGCAATTGCAGCAGACAGGAAGAGGGCATAATTTCATTTGTGCATTTATTTAGTGCCATTATAAAATCCTCAATTCATATCTGTAGTCACATATGTAAGACACTGTGCCCAGCCTCTGCCTCCACCCCTCACTCCTTCACTCCTTCAAAAAAAAAACGGGGGGGGTAGAGATAGTGAAAATTAATATTACATTAAAATACATGATAGTTTCTTTTTATTTTTGTGGAACATGTAAAACATGTGGAACCTGAAGTAGATTTACTGTTGATAAATAAGTGCACAGATCAGCTTGTAAATTATATACATTTTAACCTCTGCTAGAGATTTGGTTGGAGTTTTGCCATACTGTTTAAATTAGCCCCATAGCCTAGAGGGGGCTTTTGCAGGAAGCCATTGTATTTTTCATTCTTCAGACACTGGTATTTTCAGAGCTGAAGTTAAGTGTCTCAAGGGATAATGGAATATCACTAAAACATTTCCTGAGCTCGCTTGAGCCATACATTGGTATGCCCAAATCTACACTCAGAAGAACAGAGCTTTTGTTTAGTTCTGTGAGGAAATGATCTTGCCCCCAAATGCAATTTTTCTTTTTAATGGAGATTTTGAAAATATATATATTCAGGAAAAAAACCCAAGTAATTTATTCAGTAAAAACATTCCATGCTTAGTTTGAAGAAATCATGGGAATCTGATTATTTTTACCTGCCTTTTAATACATATACAGTAAAGCAACAAATCTCAAATATTTGGTTAACCCAAGGTTTTCTGAAAAACTATGGAATAAAGTAAAGCTTCATAGGCATTTTGGGACAGATAAATAAAAACATTTTAACTGTACTTGTTTTTATTAGAAATTCCCCAAGACTTTTATTTTTATAAGATTAAAATTCACATCCAATATTTGTCATAACTTTTCTGCCACCAATATCTATAAAGCAATGAAAGGCAGTCATCAACAATGGCATCTTACTAGATATTAATGGAATAGACATTTATTCTATGCTCCTAGCTTCAGCAACTGGGAGTTTCTGTTAGTTAAGAGAAAGAACAAGGGAGAAGAGCAAGCTGTTTCGGTCTTGTTAGTCTGATAGTTTTTGTAATCAGACAAACTAGTAATCACAGAGACACTGGCAAATAGCTCCAGGGAGGTTTAGCATGACGTGGTATTCGGTCCTCAGTATGGCTCAAGTGACATTTTGAAATCACCATATTCTCCCGATGATATAATAAACAATGCCTGATTATGTTGATTAGAAAGCATGTCCTATGCATGGATTACTTTGTGATTTTGTGAAATAGAAATATGATTGTACATATTACACATCATAAATAGCATTGCAAACTTTAGCTTAATGATGCCACCGATTGTCGTAGCAATCTGAAGAATGATACGTGACGTGGCTATTCTACCACGTGGAGACCATTCTGAATGGAGACCGTTTCTGTGATTGTGGCCCTGTGATTAAACGATACGTACCTTGTGATGATGTTTCATTAATTTCAGTGTCTCTGCCCAGGCTGTTGGCAGAGGCAATTTTATTTGCTATCTCTTTGCTCCTGTGGGCTCAGGCACAGCGCCTGTGTTCCAGGGTCAGAGAAAACCTCTGCATTTGCTGCTTACTGGTACAGTCATTAACTCCATACTTTCTCTTTTTCCTTTTTGTCCCATCTCTGAGCTCTACCTGCTAAGAACCGTAGAATCTGCTTGAATCTTTCTATTTGCAAGACCTTCAATATTTGAACATTTGTCAGATCCTTCCTTCCCTGAAAAATACATGTTCTGGTTCCATTTCTCCAAGACATTCTTCTTCAGAAAGTTTTGGTTATCCCTTGCAAACTGCTTCTCCTACCATTCATGCAACACGCACCATGCATACCTCAAATCTCCTAATCAAAACAAAAACAATAAGAACAGATTCTTGCTGCTATAACCTCACTCTCCCTGCCTTCAAACTACTACTTTAATGTCATGAATGCCTTCAATGTCAAGTTTATTGAAAGCACATTTTAAACCTACTTGAGATTTCCACTTCCTAATCACCCCTTCCTGTATTCTTGCAATAAAGCTACTATTCACCGATGGTTGCCAACAACATGCTTGTCGCCAAGGCAAACAGTGCTGTGGCCTGTCTCATCCTCCTTCCCCTTTCTGCAGACTGTGATGCTGCGGATCCCTCAGTCTGTCCAAAACCCTGTCTTTGTGCTTGGTTTGCTTACCGCTGCTTTATCCTGACTCGTCGAAGGAGCAGGGCTCTGTCTTCACATCAGAGACTTGGTGGGAATCTCAGAACCTTACTATCTGGAGGTTGGCACCTTATTTAACCTCTGGGCCTCCAGATCAGGAGGCACTGAGAGGAGAGCAGAGAAAAAGGGAATTTGATGTCTCTCGACCTGGAGCAGTGCTTTTCAATGGGGCCTTATTGGCATCAGGTGGGACAGTGGCTCCTTGTGAGGGATGCTCCCAAGTAATGCAGGATGTTTGGCATTTCTGACCCCCAGGCACCAGCTCCTGGTTGCACCCCGCCCTCCACCAATGTGCCAACCAAAAAATGCCTGCACATACCTAGGTGTGTCTACAGAGGTGATACTGCCCTGGGTGGAGGGGAAGTGGGAGGTTATGGTGAACCACCCATATTATCCTATTTACACTTCTCTAAACTTACTTTTTTCACCTTTACTTCCAAGCCTTTATCTTTATTGATGTGGAATTATCATGCTCAAGAAGCTCCTATTCATACTTTGAGTTCCACTTAGACCTAAGCTCCTTGACCCCCAGATTTGGAGAAGCTCCTGTAAGCTACCTTACCAGGCAGAGAATCTGTCACGTTGGAATCCGCAGCCCATTTTATGTCTGTCTCTCTCAGTACACAGGTGGACAGAGACTCTGTTTTGTTTATGCCTATTATGGTGTCTGACACATAGTAGGCTCTCAATAAATATTTGCTGTTTATGCAAGTAAAATAAAAAGGAAGGGAAGTATGGTAAGCTTCAGAAGAATGTTTACGTCGAAAGGACATAGAAAGAGCTTATGTTAACTGGCCACAAACATTATAGAGAGATGTGGGTTACTTTAAAAAATGGGGAAGTGTGGAAGGTCATTTCACTGCTTTCATCCTGACAGTGAGAGTGAGTCAACAAGGGATAAACACGAGGAAGCAGCACACACTCCTCTCTGAGCTCAGAAAGAATGTATTTGTAGTAAATTGAACTTTTTATCCCAGTAATTTTCAAAAACCCCAGAGCATGAATGAAAAAAAAAAATGTAAAGCTGAAACCAGAAACATGAGGGATTGGGATTATTCAAAAAGATTTTGAAAGATCAGAACTGGGAAAGAAAAAAGAGTTAGGCTGTCTGGTAACAAGGGTAAATTTTTAGAAGAGCAATGAACTGTACTTCTTTAATGCAGAGATTTAAATGGATTTCCAAAATTTCATTTTTAATAGTCTCTGAACCTCTTATCTTTATCAATGAAGATATTAAAAAATAAACCCTTACTTAAAAATTTAGCTTTTTTGAGTTGCCAGGTTATATTCTCAAATTCCATTCCATTTACTCTTATGGAAATGTCTTCAATTCTTTATCCATTTATTTTATTCCAGCTATTAATAGTTGGCACAGCTGGTTTGTGTAGAAGCCTTTTTTCTCTTTAGCCGGTAGATAAATATTAGGTGCTACTCAATAGGCCTAAGCACATCCTGCTGGTATTTCCTCATTTTATTGGTGCCTTAAATCTTCATTTTATTGGTACCATTTAAGATTTTATGTGATTCTAGAGACACGATACTTTTCCCAGTAGTGTTTGAACTTTGTCAATACAAGCTTTGTTTTGTAGCTAGTAAACCAAACTATTGGTTAAGGATCATGTACTTTCTTATTCTGTAGTCAAGAAAGCTAGAAATGAGATCTTTGCTCAGAGCATTAGAGTTAACTGTTACCTCTCATCTGGAAATAAAAATCTAGTGAAGGCTTAAAACCAGTGAATTAATTTTTTTCTTGCTAATTTTTTCTTCTGATTTTATTTAGTAATTTTTGAAGCATTAACTGACCAAGAGTATATTTATGTCTTTGCATAAGAAAAAACCTGGAATACCTGGAAGAACTAAATTAGTATGACTGATTCATATATTCACATTGAATGATGTACGTCATCATTCATGTATGTCAGTGTCATGATTGTATGTCAGTAATGTATGATGTATGCCAATTATTAATGTCATAAGTGTGCAGGATAACTCCAAAATTGCTTAAACAAATCCATGTAAATCCTGAGCTTGAAACAGGTGATTTTTGCTGTCCTTTGCTCTAGTATGTGCTTCACCCAGGTATAGGCCAAGATGAGACTGGAGAGAGTGCTTGTGGGTAGATGGATTGATTAATTGAATAAACATTTATAAAGTGCCTACTAGGTTCCAGGAAATCAGGATATAGAAATGAGTAAATAGCCATGAAAAAATAGCTATAGTAAAAATTCAGAAGCCATGCAATAGAAATCATTTTTGAAGGACAACTCTGAAGATGGTGTGGCCGTAACAGTGGTTGGCCTCCATGGTAAGGGGCCATCACCAGGCTAATGAGAGCAATTATTTGTACTTATACGGACCACATAGCAATCATCTATTCTCCAGCCACAAACTGTATTCTTAATTACACCCTTGTAGTGAAATACAGAGATAAAACTTCAACGACCTGAAAAAATCCTTCATGACTGTAAGGAAAACCATTCAAAGTGTCCAACTAGTTTTTGTTGGTGTCTTAGCATTTTTATCTTTTCTAAGTAGAAATAATTTCCCTAACATATCCCTGTCCAGATAAAGGGCTGTTTAAATTAATGATATATTTGGTGTTTAAATGTCTTGGCTTCGAAAGAACACAATGTCAAAATATAAACTTGACTTATCCAGTCCTTTTTATTGGTTTGATTTTCCATTATTAAGATTAAGGAATGGTGTTTATGATATGTGAGTTTTCGTGATTATATCTCTGAAAGTGATTGTTATCTGCTAAGACACAGACATGACTGAGAATGAGAGTTTTCTGGGAGTTTTCCAGTTAGCCCACAAGGACACCACGATCCTCCCTGTGACTATACCTCATGTTTATATGTCATGGTTGGGGCTGAAGTGACATCACCTATTATCACTGATAGGCCCATGATCACCCCCTCACATTACAGCAAGTTATACTATAATTATTAAAATGAAGAGATTAAAAAAAAGGGTGATCATTTACATATTATTTTCTAACCATTTTATAATTGTTATCAATTATTAATAGTTTCTTTTATAATAATATTTTCAGTGTCTGGACCCAAGAATAAACAGCCTAGTGTGTAAGAGGATCCAGCATTTCCTTGGGAAAATAACTTGTAGATGGTTGTAATTTCAATACCTTTTTCTTGCCTTTATCTAGATATGTTCAGATTCACACTATTTATGTCAATTCTAGCGTGGTTCTGATAGACTTTTCAGTTCTTGACATAGCAACACTGTATTAGTTTCCTATCACTGCTGTAACAAGTGACCACGCACTTAGGGGCTTAAAGCAACATCGACTTCTTATTTTACAGTTGCAGATGTCAAAAGTCTAAATATCAAGGTATAAGCAGAGCTGTCTTCCTTCAGGGGAAGATCCATTTCCTTGACTTTTCCAGCTTTTAGAAGCAACTTGTATGCCTTGGCTTGTGGCCGCTGTATCACTATACCATCCGCTTCCTCTGTCTGATCTCCTGTGCATCTGACCTTCTTGCCTCCCTCATGTAGGGGCTCTTGTGGTTACATTGGACTTACTTGAATAATGCAAGAAAATCTTCCCATCTAGATCCTTAATCCCATCTACAAGGTCCCTTTTGCCATGTAAGGTAACATATTTTGAGGTTCTGGGGTTTAGGGTGTGGACATCCTTGGGGGCAAGGGGTGCTGTTATTCTGTTTTTCACAAGTACCTTTAAATAGAAGTGTCTAAATCATTAAGAATTCTTTTAACATTGCAAATGCTGATTAATGGAAAAAGAAGATTGATATGAAATATTTAAAGTACTAATTTTTTAAAGGGAATGGGGAAGTATTTTAACAATCATCCAGGTTTGGGAGGGGCATTGTCAAACAGTATGTGCCTCCAAGAAGATTTGTAGGTACTCCACCTGGGGGTTAAGGTTTGCATTTCTCTTACCCTCCTGTCATTTGAAAATCACTGCATGTAATGAGAAATATTGCCAGCTGGAGTGTCTTGTGCATATGAACTGTACGCAGACCTATAAAATGGTTCAGAACCTGTTTGTTAAGATTTTGTTAAGTATCAGAAGGTTGGGCCATTAGCTGTATTTAGATAAGTAATACCCATGCATTCCAAATGCTAATAATTTCTGACTTTAATGGCATTAATTTATCACTGCCAATGCCATTATTTGATTTCTATAAAACTTCTTGATAAGTAGACAGCTCTGGGAAATGTTATGATTTATCTCAATTATCCAGGGTTTTGTCTTTATTTGATAGGTTCTTTGGCCATTTTCATTTTCTCCCTCTAATGGGAGAAGACAGTGTTTAAAATCTTGTTGAAAATAGCAGAGCCATTCTAATAAGTGTAATGCAGCCACATTCTTGGGCCTAAAAGATGTGTTTAACTATGTCTTATTGACTGTATTCAGGACACTGATTTTAAAAAAGTGTTGCAGAAACATTGCCAAAATATGACTTTTTTAGGGAAAATGAAAATAATGCCACTGTATTTATAGTAGGAATTCTTAGATCATAACCTTAACTTTTAGAATATTTATATCAGTTCTGAAATTGTTTCCATTCCCCATTAAGATCCACTATCTATTTCTGGGAGCAATTAGAAGTCTTGCCTTTCTATTGAAGGAACAGTGCGTGTGTGTGTGTGTTGCATCAGAAATAAGTAAGCTTCCTCAGTGAATGTACTCCATGCGGTACTTTACAAAAAGGTCCTAGAGCTGAGTATCGAATAGTAGGCTTTTAAAGGTAGGAGTCGTTATAACTGAGCTTATTCAATTTCTTTCCCATAGTAATTGGCCACTAGCTGACAGAAGCTATAGTGAGCAGACACACACACACAATAGTAGTGCTAGTTATAAGTCAGACTTACTTATAACTTCCTATTGCCAACCCAAATATTTCAGTTTCGTAGCTGTCCAAGAAATGTACGTTTTTATCTTGTTACTTCATATAATCACTGAATCCTAAAAAAATAAGAGTCATTTCAAAATTTTTTCCCAAGAGAAACCTTTTATTCCTCCAAGGAGCTACATGTTAAGTTGGTTCTGTTACAAATCATCAATTTCTGTCTGTTGAAATGACCTTGTAGTAACATACTGAATTTGGTGCTTTTAAGCCAAGGACGCAACTCAAGAAGTCATGATGAGTGTTTGGGTGCCAAGTTCTACTTTACAACTCCTCATAGGAATGTCTTGAGTGTGGGGATCTCTCCTTATTGCCTAAAGTTCTCAGAATAAAATGTGATCTCTGTTTACATTGATAAGTCATGAAGAGGAGCCTGTTCAGCATATGAGGAATAAGAATTTTCTCACTTCTTTAATCCTAAAAAAAGCTACTTAAACAACCAAGGTCTTGGGTTTCTTTAAATTGCATTTCTTCCTCTTGTGGGTTTTAAAAGATACACTAAGTAGCTTCAATGAGTGTTAAGGGCTGTGTCTGTCTTGTTATTTTATTGTGTCCCAAGGTTAAATATGTGATAGGTACTAAATATTTGTTGATTGTCTCAATGAAGATTGTGTGTGCCTGCTGTAGTCACATCACTTTATTTTTAGCTATGTGTTTAGTCTTTACAATTTCCAAGCTTCAATTTCCTCCTCTGTAAGAATGACTAATATTTATTATACTATACTATATTATACTTTATTTTATAGGTTGTTTTGAAGGTTCGTGATAAGTACCTAATAAATAGTAGATACTTATTAAGTAGTAGGAAATATTAATGTAAATCATTATAAGTGGAATAATCACAAGTTTATTTCCTATTTCATTGTTTTGCAGATGAATTAGATCTTTAGGTAAAGATTTCCATGTGTCAAAGTGTTTGGATTAACCATATCCAATTTATGAATTGTTTTATTTTTTATGAGTTGTTTATGTTAAAGAGAAGATATGTTAGGCAATGAATGAGATATGAATATCTGAAAACATCTCTTCCATCTTATTTTTGTGGGAAGTAAAGCTTTTTCAAAAAATATAGATTTATATGGCAACTAAGAAAATCAACTACATGCCAAAAAGCAAAAAATGAGCTATTTTGGGCACATTTGGAAATAAAACAACAACTGCATAGAAACAAATAAGCTCAGAAGAAGAACAGCTGATATAATACTACCCAGGATTTTTGTTTTCAGTTGAATTGAGTAGAACAGTTAAGTCCCTCCCCAACAAAAAATCATATACTGCTGCTATGAAAGGCTTGCCTGGTTCAAGTTCGGTCAATAATTCACAATGATTCCTGTAAGTGATGAGTGCTGAAACAGAAAAAAGTCAGTTGGCTGAGATATTATCACTTGTGTGCTAAGAAAAATAAATGTTCTGGAAAGATAACAGCCAAAGGACTGGGTACATTCTTCTTTCATTGAGATCTCCAACAACTGCCAGTTGTTCTGCTGGTTCAGTGCTCTGAGTTCCTTGTTTGGTCATTTACTCTTTAGTCAGCAGATACGCTTCCACAATGTGCTGGGCACTCACTCGGCACTGGGGTGGTTGTAAACAAAGCAGGCGCAGTCCCCCCCGCCTTTGGCTAACCATCTTGTGCAGAGGCAGAAATTGCTTAAATGGTCAAACAGTTGAAAATGTAAAATGCAACTTAGTGTGACGTGGTTGGGGGATTCAGGCAAGACTTCCCCAAGGTAGTGAAGGCAGAACTACATGCCAAGGAGGAAGAGGAGTTATTCAAAGAAAGGGGAAGAGGGAAGAACGCCCTGTGCTAATAATGCTCTTTGGTTTCTCTTATAAAGAGAAACAAAAAGGTGTGGAGATAGAGACTGCCAGAGGAGTAGACAGAAGCCAGACCGTTCAGGGACATCGAAGTCCATGTGGAGGATTTTATCTTAAGAGCAGTAGGAAGTCATTGGAAGGGTTTAATCAGGATGATGCAATCATATTTATTTATGTCTTTGGCTCCTGTTAGTAAACATATGGACTGGAGATGTATATTTGTGAGTCACTGTTGAATGGGTTTTAACTGAAGTCATTGGTATGGATGAGATCAAGCCAGAGAAAGCATAAGTAAGATGGCCTAGGAAGGGCCTTTAGGAATTTCAGAATCTTTATTGGCCAGAAAAGGAAGAATGAATAGGCAATGAGAGACCCAGAATCAATGATAAGAGAGAAGGAAGAAAATCAGGACAAAGAAAGAGAGTGTTTCAAGAAGAGTAGGGCCAAGTGCTGCTGAGAGATCTTACAAGATGTGGACTGAAGAGCGCTCACTTGATTGAGTGTGGGGAAGGTCCCTGGTGACTTGACCCAGAGCTGTTTTAGTGAAGTGCTGAAAGAAGATGCCAGATTTGGCTAAAGTTGGGGCTTTGGAGGGACGTGGGGAGTGGTGAGTGTAGACAATTATTTTGACAAGTTCATCTACAGAGGGGAAGATAAGGATAGGATGGCAGTGGACGAAAATAAGGGGAATAGGGAGCTGGGTTTTTGTTCATTCAATTAGAGACATTTGAAAGGTTTAAAAGCTGATGGCAACTATAATTAATATTGTATTGCATGTTTGAAAGTTGCTAAGAGAGTAGATCCTAAAAGTTCTCATCACAAGAAAAATTCTGTAACTGTGTGTGGTGATGGACATTAACTAAACTTATTGTGGTGATCATTTCACAGTATGTACAAATACCAAATTATTATGTACACTTGAAACTAATTAAGGTATGTCAATTATACCTCACCTGAAAGGAAAAGGGGAAAAAAAGAGAAAAACCAAAGAAACAGAAAAAAAAAAAAGGCTAATGAAAAATAAGGAAGGCTGAAATATAAACAATAGAGAGGCTGAATAATCTAGAAAAGAAGGCTCCTAAACATGACCTGAGTTTGTTTTTTCTCTTTGGTTCCTGGACTCTGCTTACTAGCACCAAACCTATAAGAAGAGGAATGTCAGAATTCTCTGTTGACTTCTTGGCTTTCCTACTATTAATGTTACACAAGAAAAGGTGTTCTTTAGTAAATGCCTCCACCAAAATGAGCAGAATCAAGAGAAAAAGGAGGAATGACTTTGGGAAGTAAAAACGGTGATATAAGAAAGAAAAGGGAAGGTAAATTGGTCTAAACTTATTTTAATCATAATAAACACCTTCAAAAAATATATATATGCATTTTTGTAACTATAAAGTAGTTTTATTACAAACATTCATCATAGTAACTTAAATCTATAGAAGCAAAGATGAATATTTATCTGTGGAATTCAGGCAACATCTGGTCATTTAAGCTGAAAGAATCATTATTTATTTCAATAACAATTTATTTTCCAGTCACTTTTACCTTCCAAAAGGATTTATGGTGGGAAAAAGAAAAAGGAGTTGAGAAGCAAATCTCTAATAGCAAATATTCTCCCAACATTTAAAGAATGAGATGGAAAAAGACAAAATGAGAAGGAAAAGGTACTTTTAAATAGTCATATCTGCTTAGAAATAAAGAAATAGAATTAAGTGGAATTCTAGTTGTTTTCAAATTTAATTTTATGTCTCTCAATTTGCTTTTCATTCATGTAAAACCTTATCCTCTCCTATAAGGCCTATAAACTAGTTGTGTACATTTAGGTAGGTAAGCCCACCCTTAAGTTTTGTCATCTGTTGAAAATAAGGGGGATTGGAAGAGGTGACATCCGAGTTTCCTTCCTGATCCAAGATTCCTGGATTCAGCAAAAAAACTAGTCATTGCTCCTTGGCTATCACTAAATTGTCCTCAGAATGAGTCTTCTTGGATCCTTAACGGTATCTGTCAACAAAAATAAATTCTTTGTCTTTATTTCTGAAATAGCTCTCTAAGAGCCCCAGATGTGTGAATTAGTTTAAAAAAGAGGGATCATATTTATCCCTTTCTCCCCATACCTCCTGAATCAGCTGGATCACACAGAGCCTGCAAGTCAGTGTGTTTTTTTATGTTCATTTGAAAATTGAGAGAAAGGGCTGAAGAGTGCATGCCCTATACTGTATACTTTCAAAGTAAATTTTTAGTAATTTGAGTATGATGGTGAAAATTCCAAAAGTGAGTCATAATTACTCATAAATGTCACAAAAATTGCGCTACCAAACTGTATTTGGTGTTATGTGTGCTTACTGAAACATTGGCTGCTTTGCACGTTGTAACTGCAGCCATCATGTCTCTGGTGTTTATTGAGTTTTGACTGTCTTCTGGAATGTTTATTAACCTAAATTAAAATATCTAGATCTTTTTCTTCTAAATATCTGAAGAGTGCTTCACTGACGAATGAAGGAGAAAGAAAGCCTCATTTCCCTCAAATTAATAGTACAACTTCAAGATTTCCAGATCCCGGGAGTAACCGTGGGACCCCGAACCCCAAAGCCCTTAGGAAAGTTTGTTATGCTTATGGATTGTTAAACATACTTTTATGACTCTCAGCTCAAAGCTTTCATATGCTTGAAGGTGGGTTCTTTTAGACCGCATCCATCTCCTACCCCCTCTTCCACCCAGGACCTCGTTACTCATCTGTCATTCTCACCTTTAGGGTTTTTCTTAAATGTGTCCTTACTTTGACCCGATTCTGTCTTAATTGTTTCCTGTCCTGACTGTAGCAGTTCCTCTTTTATAGTCTTCCTAAATCCTTGCTCGCTCAACTTCAGAGGGGCCCTAGAATGTTATGGCGAGACTGCAGATTCCTGCTTGCGGAAAGAATGTTGCGTTGAACTGAAGACATGTCTGTTGACCTAGTGTTTTTCTTTTTCCTAACTCTGCTTTTCCCCTACTGACTTATGATTGGTCACGCATGGATGACACTAGCATTTGGAAGGAATAGTTCATCTGCCAGATTCTATTGGGAACTATGTTCTGAATCATTTCAATTAGATTTTCAATGGGGAAAAATTGTGCTGATGGTAGATTTTCCTTAAATTTATGATAGTCTATAAGTTTCATGTGCCTGGGCTTGGTCTGGGAGGATAAGAAAAATGTGTGAAATATAATCACATTTTTCTTATTCTAAAGACATTACGATGCTTGTCACAGTTATAATTACAGGAGAATTTGTAGTATTTGATAATATATTCCCAATGTATTATTTTATCAGTAATGTAGCCCCCCGAGTATATGCATATGAAGTGGCCAACTGACAGTTTTGGTTGAACTCCCCATTCCATAATTGCCAAGGGGAAAGACTAAAATCTAAATGTTTTACCTCTAGACTTCATAAAAAATTGCATTGTTACTGAGTAACATTTAGGTAGAAATGTAGATTTTTTTGCGTGGGAAATCAAAGTAACTGACTATCAAATAAAGTTTTATTAATCCTTCCAAACTTCATGGGAATTATTGCTGAGTCTCTGTCACACCTCATTATTAGTAAAAAAAAAAAACATAAAAGGATCACGTGAATTTTATCTCCCTCAAAAATATCCTTAGGGAAACTTCTTTGGAGAAAAAAATATTTGAACGATTTGATGTCTATGTATTTATTCTTGGAAAACAGGATTTAGTTGTAGCCTATATGCTGTTTCTCTCTCTCTTTCTCTGTCTCAATCTCTGTCTCTGTCTCTTTACCACACATGTCTAATCCTGATCCCTTGGGTGCAGAAGTGCTTGTGAAGCCTGTGTGGGTAGCGCAACGTTGAGCTTTGTGTTCCTCCTGAAATGTTCCAGTGTTGGTAAAGCTGGTGCCTGAGATCATCCTCGTGCAGGCAAAATATGTACTCTAGTCATCACCATGTGGTGCCACATACACAAATGGTGGCATGGCTCCTTTCCGTTAAAAAAAAAATGGGGCTAACAAAAGAGAATCCATCATTTTGAATCCTGGGGTAAAGACTTCCCATTGCAAAAGATTTATTTCTATTTGAAGAAATGAAGAACTGACTGGAGGGAACCTAAGCTCTCACAAACTTGACTTAATAATAGTCAGTTACCTTTCACTGAGAGCAAAAGTGTTACCACCACACTGTATGCTTTCATTTATTACCTCAGATGTGAAGTAGGTCTACAAAGTACTTCTTTTGTTTTGTGGATGGGGAAACTGGCACGGAGAGGTTTAACTCTCCCTGCTTGAGAAAGGGGATTTGAACGTGGTCAGACACTAGAGCCCACATTCCCAACCAATAGGCTTTCCTACGGGGAGCACTCCTCTCAGATTTACGTTATATGCCTGTGAGGTTAAACAGGAGAAGTTTCACTTAACCCAGCATCGCTCAAGTACACTGTCATTGTTTTTTGCTTCATTTATCATTACCAACTATCTTGCTTCTTAGAAAGAGCCTTTTTGTTTTTGGAGTTTGAAAATTAAATGTAACCCACTACAAATAGTTATACTGATGTGATATTATGAAAACGTGTAAAATGCCCAGTGTTTCACTTATGTTTATTTTCGTTGATGTGACTTGTGTAGGCAATGTGTTAAGAGGGTCAAATTAGTCTTACTATGAGAGGCTTCCCATTCTCATTTCCTGTCTTATAAACTGTTTTCTTAGCATTTCATTAATGTAACACTTGGGGTTTTCCTCACTGATTGAAAATACTTAGAATTATGAATTTCACTTCATAACAACTTGAACTTAATTTATGCTTACAATAGTAATTAGTAACAGGATGAATGTTTAAAGTTTAAGCTACTTGGATGTTGACCACTGTAAAGTAAGTAAAACAGGTTTTGTGTTAGAAGAAAGCCCTTATCCCAACTATCTAAGAACATCCAAAAATCCTGAATGATATTAAATTTTGAACATTTCAGTATGATAATTTCCATTGAAAATTGTATAATCTTTGCAACCTACAGGGTTACACTTTGGTACCAAATGGTCAACATTCAAACTTTCCCATCCTGCCACTACTTTACACAAGAGTTGCATGAAATATTTTGGCTCTGTTTAGCTGTTATATATTCTATATAGTCACAACAAGAAAACAGACTGCTTCTCAGAGTATGAAAACTAAAGCTCACTGAGCAAAGAAAAGCAGCACATTCACATATGTAACCACATGTAAGCACACATGCATTCATACATATGCACACATGCTCATGTACAGTCACACAACATTCATACAAATTCACACAAATGCTCATCATGCTCATATACACATACCAGCCTACAAAGAGGCACATGCATATGTACACATGCTCATAAACACACTTGCTCATGCACGTCACACATACACCATCACAAATATAACATGTGCACCCAGATAGTCACATACATGCATGCTCATATACAGATGTACTAGAAGTAAGACTAGTTTTGGCCAAAAGGCTATTCTTGGATGACTGCATTGATATTAGGATTTAAAAACTCCTTTAAAATAAGCCTTCCAACATTATTTATCATTTGCGAGAGGGAGCCTTGCATTCCTGTCTTTAGAATCACTTCCTTCATGTTTATGAAATCTATATCTTTACATTAGATCCTTTCTTCAAAAATTCTTCTATGAAAAGAAGACTTCTTTTCTCCTTTGCAGTCTGAGAGATAGGAGATAACAAATTAAGTGGTGTAACTTCACTAGTTTTCTATAAAAATAAGTATTTTGGAAACAATTATGTTCAAGAAAACAAGTAACAGAAATTTTCTCCTTTAGAAACATTTAAGGCATGGGACTTTCTGATCTAATTTTTGGATGGAGAGATAGTCCTAGTTGGTATTGAAATTTCCAAATAACTGTAAAAAAATTAATTGAAAAATCACTTGAAACTCGGCAAATTATCTCTGATTTGTCTTTGTTACTGCTTATGCTATGGACAACTTGTTTTTGAATGGATTGTGATGCTTCCTACAAAATTTTCTTTTTGTGGGACTAAACCTACAAATGCATTTCATATTATATTTCAGTCTTTGCAACTTGATGACCTGTATGGAACAAGGGGATCCTTCAAAGTGCATTTTACTTTCTCTACTCCTCAGGCATCTGAATGACAGGGGAGGTTAACTTTTCCCATCTTTCTTGGCAGGTCAATATTTCTTTCTTTGACTCTTAATGATGTGATGGCATCCAACATGGATCTTTGGGCAACTCTTACAAGAGTCAAAAGTATTCAGAAGGGAAATAGCAATAAGCAGTACGTAACAGATTAGCCCTTTGGAATGGATGGCTATTAATTTACACCAGACCACTTGCTCAGGGTTACTTTACCCACCTTCTCTTCTGTGGTCCAGAGCCAGAAGATGGGTAATTACCTTTTGTCAAATGATATTTTGACTTACCTTAGGATAGCACTTGGTATAGAATTTTTCTCCCAAAGGACATATCAGCACTTTATTAGCATCTCTTTCATTCCTAACATATGTCTAAGAATAAGATAGAGGCCAAGTATTTCCCTTCACCATAGTAAAAACCCCATTTTACAGACAGGGTTGGAGACTTAAGGATGTTTTCTGGAAAATAGATCTTGGCAGTTTTCCCCAAGAATTTTAATTTTGAAATACTCTGTTTTAATATGTTTTATTAGTAAGAATCTTTAAGATACTCATGATTAATAAGATATGTTCTCCTCTCTACTCCATTAACAATTATATGTATTTATATATACTCATGTATATTATATATAGAACATATATACACATTATATATATAAATATTTTAATATTTTACTAAAAATTACTCGACATATGTATATATATATGTGTATACACACACACACACACACACACACACACACACACACACACATATGGTTTCAGCATTCCTGAAATGCCTAGTATGCATTTTGTATTCAGGTGGGTGATAAAGATAGGAAGATAATGTTGATAAGGTGATTCTTACCCTTATATAGCTGACATTTGAGAATAATATTAGTTATGATCTTAACATATTTTCTGATAAATGGATGTTGAGATTAGCTGGTATGAAGTACTTCAAAAGTATTTAGATCTTGTCTACACTTATCAGATTTAGTAAATTACTTTCAGTCAGTATTCGTCAGTCTGAAGGTTTAAGATACTTTTTAAAGCAATTCAAACTCTTACTGCTCCCCACTAGAAACTTCGAAATGTTTGTGGCAGAATTCAGGCCATCCTTAAAGTGGTATTTTTCTCTTCAGTATCAATTTTTATTCTGCATTCTGGAATTCTTTTGGCTCTAGTTGTAATTCTTGACTAGTGAGGATATTCAAGGTGAGGAAATAAACTCTTGAAAAGGCAAGCTCATTACTGAAGCTCTTTTTTGAGATAATTGGAAATTGCAAAGTAATCTTTCTACACTTTGTTTGTATCATTGAAACCACAAGAGGGTTGGACTCATTTGAGCCTTCATCACACTGTTAAATGGAATGAGGGGGAAGACATATACTGAAATTAAATTATTCAACCTGGTCCCTTTTCATCTGTCAATTTTTCCATCTATCAGTGAGCTTTTAGTATGCAATAGGGAAGCTGTGGTGTAACTGAATTTTGAAAGTTTTTGCATGCAGAGTGTGGGAAGAGATGTGTGAAACTTATTAAATATAATCAGTGCACATTTAAAGTCTAAAAGGAAGAAAATGATTTAGCCCAATAAAAAGATTCAGAGACATTACAGGAATGAAAGTGAAACTCGAGTGTAAGAAAATCTGCATCAGTGTTTTACTTGCTGAATATTTTTTCTGATTTGACAGCAAGTAGTTAAATATAGATAGTTTTGTACATTACATAAATAGGGGTCTAAACCACTGCCTGTAGTGAAATGAAATAATTCATTCCATATTCTCTTTATAGACAACTTTAAATATGTAACTGAAGAGTGACAGTTGAATAAATGCCAACTCAATGTGTTTGTATGTAGGAATACCAAGAACTCTTCCTAAAATTATTAAAATTTATATAGTACATGGAAAATAAATAAGTAAAAAGTTGTACAAAGAAGTACTGATAAAAAATATCAAATAAGCTCATTAACAGTAAATTGATAAATTCCATTTTTTCAAAGTTCAGCTGGGTGATGGTTTAAGAAAAAAATGTTCAGACATTTCAACACTGTTTGCTTATGGAAAACATTTGCTATTCTGTTAGCAAATAACAGTGTCAAAATTCTAAACGTTTTTCCCTCAACATCTGCATTTGCTTATTAAAAAACACCCCACACCCCCAAACTCTTAAACACATTAAGTCTGTCACGGGATGTTTTTCAAGGGTCATGAAATTGAATCCCATGTTTTTTTGTGCATCTGTGAGTTTTAGTTAATTTGTTTATTTCATTTCCATAGGTCCAGATGTTTAGAACTTAAGAAAGGAGTGGTCTGAGAGTGTTTTGAAAAAGAAAAAAAAATGGTTCAGAAAGGAAATCATTTTGGGGTTTCAGTCTGAGAAAGGGCTACTGGAGGGGTAGGTAGTAGATTCCTTCTGTCGGCTGCACAAAGAAAACGTGAGCGTCCTGCCTTCCATGAGTGCTTCATCAGTTGAGTTTCATGTGTTTATTTAGTGCTGTCATGTTTGCTGTTCTCCACATATCAGGCTACTTGAAACAAGGACATAGGATTTTGATGGAAGTATTTGCTTCTGTTGATATAAAGCGTTTTTCTCATGAATCTCTTTTTAAGCTAGGATGGATACTAGAAAGAAAGAGGAAGGGAGAAAGGCAAGGAAAGGAGGGAAGGAAAACATGGTATCTCTCATTCACACCCTTGCTCTGAAAAAAATAAATGTATGTATAAACCCATATATGCATATGCCTTCTTCATTGGATTGTTTTAACAGAAAGATTGAAAGAAAAATCTGAACACACCGAAAAAACTACCAGACCTTCCTTCTTGGTCTTACTTTTGCACATTTTTCTTTTCAATTATTGTTAAATATTTTAAGATTGCCTCCGTTAATGAGGTGAACATTTCTAGGGCATTTCCTTATGAATTGTGATGTAAGAGATCGAAAACTGGAGGCAGATTTAATAATGTCTACAGAGGTCACTTATTTTCAATTTAAGGTAGATTCTATCAGCGCTCTAGAGTAGTCAGCTTTTAGTAACCCCATCCATCAGCTGATCTCTAGGTAGTGTATAGTTGTTTCAGATGGCCCACTTAAAAAAAATTACATTTGCTTAGTAATATGTTGTTTTTAGGGCAAGATGTAAGTGATGATAATAAGCAAAGAACGGACAGAAATGATTGGGCTGATTGTGGCTGTGTCCTGTCTTAATTATGTGGCTGATTTCCTCTCAATCAATAGCTTTCTACTGAAATATTAATTTTAGTATTATATTTAACATGTTTGAAAAAATTGTATATGCACACACACTCAAACCAACGGAAAACACATATAAAAGAGACTGTATCATCCTAAGGGCTAATTGACATGGAAAAATGAATATAATTTTGGCTTCCTGGGAGTAGTTCTTTAAAAAAAAGAAGAAAAGGTGTTGCCTCATGTTGCTCTGAGGAAAATTAAAGTGATTTTGTATTTGAAATGCCTTGTTAGCTTTTTCACATTTTCTGCTTATCGATTGGTTATACAACACAGAGTAAGTGAGATCTAAGAAGTGAACATTTTATTATGGAAGCGGGCCTTCCATTACAAAGCCCGCTTTATAAATTTTTTAAAGTAAATATTTAATGCAGGTATTTGGCCTTTAAAACAGTTTATATATATTTGTACAAAAAGTAAGAATTATTGAATAGTTGAGGGCAAGTATTGAAACTGTTGTTGGCAATTTAGTTATCTACCAAATTGCCTCCTAGCTTTCAATTCTCCCATATTGACCCTTATTTGTATTATATATACATATAAATACGAACCTATGCACACCTATTCTTTCATTAATGGGATCATGCTCCATGAGATGCAAATAAGTCCAAATCCTTTTTTACATAACAGAAAAAATATATACATAAAATTTCTAAATTTATAGTATTCTGGTTTCACAGAGATAACTGTTAGGAGTTTTGTCTACAGTGTGCATGGGGACCTTTCACATATTTCTCTCATGAAAGAATTTCCTGGTGAATTTCCTCACTGCATCTGATTGAAATGATAGCAACAACCTGAATAAAGACTTTAAAATTTTTTGTCCCTCAGTTACACTGTAAATCTGTATCTACCTTGCTCAATTCTGCTTCCCAGAGCTCACCATGGGACTAGGCCCTTAATAAGTAGCTGCTCAGTTAATATTTATGAATGAATGAATGAACATAGGCTTAACTATGCAACTCTTGTTCATTTATTAAAACGGAAACATGGGTGCGTGAGAACAGGGTAAATTAAGTTGAATTACTGAGGTTTTATTTGACTACCTACTTAGAATGTGAAAATATAAGCCAAAATAGAAACAGTACAATAGCAGAGTAATTTCTATTAATTTTACTTCTTATTTTAAACAAAATAAAATTCTAATTACCCTTGCAAGATATACTGCTATAGGAGCTTTAGGTCAACTTTGAATAAACATAAATTTTAGTAAGACTAGCCTTTGAAAGGTTTTTAACATTGATCTAGAATTACCAGTAGGTGGCGCTGTATTCCAGTGCTGAATAACAAATGGGCTCTTCTAGAGGGCTACCTCGTGGTGGACTAAAATCCTGGTCAATGATTTTATAAGGAATTTTGTATATCACTGTATAAGGATATGTCTTAAAATCTGTATATAATATAATCATAGTTTGGAATTTCACTAGAAAATTTTTTGGCTCTTTTGCATTATTTTGGGGTTTGAACCCTGAGTTTGCTGTCCGTAAATTACCATTTGCCAAATTGTATTGAATTACCTTGAAGGTACACTAACAAAATGCATACACCCGCAGCTGAAGCAGAAGTAACTGTAAAACAAAGGTCAGACTCATCATGGATAAAGAGAAGGACTGATGAGGAGACGAATAGATACGGTGTTTACTAAAATGTGACAGAGGAACTACAGTGAATTTGGGGATGCTCTTGTAAACATGTTCGCTTTACATGTGACTTCTACATTAATGGCATTGTGTTGCTCATTGCTGAAGATATGGCATATTGTTCTGAGTCATAAACTGAAATTCCAAAAAAAGGAAAAGTAAAGCCGTTGTAGATATTAATAGTCAAGTTTAACCTCTGATTTGAAGAGAGAGAGGTAGAGAACCTCACGGCCTGAAAATGGAAGAGGGCTTCAAATTTGAGTCTTATCTTCTTCCCTTAAACCAGTAATTTATAGGTTACTCTTTTGAAACAATTGTTGATGACCAGTCTCTGACTTAGATGTTTTCTTCTCTTGCCTTTTAAGTAGATTTTTTTCCTGAAATATCTACTATAAACTTAATAGTTAGTGCTAGCCATGAGTGGGGAAAACTTCCCAGTATATGCTTACCGGCTTTCATAGACAATTCATTTTAAATGGTAAACAATTAAAGTTAAGTTCTTTTGAGAAGTTACTCCCAGTTCTACCTGGATATAGTAGAAGTTCATGATTCTTTTGCTATTTTACAATAATTTCATTTCTTCTACTTGTCGGTAGAAGGCAAATTTGGTGTTTGGTGATATTTAAGTAGCCACCGGGACTCGCTTGGCAACAAATATATCTGTTTTTAATCTTTCCTACTTATTTTTGTTTCTTAGGAGGTTATCTTTTATATTGCTGCACTGAGTGTTTATTGTATATTCCTATGTAGCTAGCGTAATTTAGGGGTTATGGAGGGATAAAAAGCCAGGATTCTTGGCAAAAAAAAAGAAAGTGAAAAATCCTGTTGGTTAGACAAGAAAAAACAGGCTTGAAACCAATGGCAAATAAAAGAGCTTTATATCAGCAATTTTACCTTTATAACGATAGGGGGATTAATAAAAATACAAACTAGATGATTTTGAAAAACAGTGTCCTAAGAATGATCTTATTAACTTTCTAAACATTTTGTTTGACATAGACTGTGATTAAATGGGGGCAGGTAATTAAGTGGGATGAGAAATTTGTCTTAAGCCCTAAGGTTTAATTTCTTTTAATATAAAAAGTGGGTGTCCCAATAGTTTACAAATTGAGTAAGCTAGTCTTTATTTTCTTTTCCTTAGTAGTATTGTAAGTGCCTACAGTCATTTGGTATATTGTAAATGGATACCATGTTTTATCATTCACACTGCCTAGAACTGTGCTTGCACATAGAAGGTACTCCAAGAAAATAGGTGAATGCAAGAATGCATTTATTTTGAATAAGGATTTCAAATCTCTACTTCCATTATTCAGATTATTTGCTGTGGAGGTCATTTTGCTAATGTTAAAAACATCAAGCCAAGATGTCTGGATCTTGCTACCAATTCTAGAAGTTCAGGTATGAGACTTAGAAAAAAAAATAACTAAAATAATAATTTTAGTGTGCTCAGTAACAAGTTAGTGACTATGTTATTGCAAATATTTGCTTTCTCTAACTTTGAAAATGCACACACACCTACCCATGAAAGTAAGTATGACTGACAATAATGCTATTAGGCTTTACCAACCTGCATATCTATGAAAACATCTCTTCAGTTCTGAGGCTATTGCTATTTTCACAGATGGTCACTTCTTGGAACCTGACCACCTAAGACTTGTGGATGTCTGCAGTTCCTTTCTAAAACCTTTACTATTTTATATTGCTGAACACCAATTTGAATTGTTTATTATTTTCAAATATGATTACATCCTCCGTAATGTGGTAATAAGGCTATCTTTCTTTAGCAACATTGAGCCCATAAGACTATGGAATGAATGTACCCAGGGGTCAGAATCCAGGCAAGAATTCATGGACTAAGTTTGACACAAGGAAAAATTAGGACCAGTTGAATAGGAAAGTATTTTGTCTTGTCCAGAAAAATTCTGTTTTGTTTCATGTGTAAGGAAGGGCATCTAAATGATCATGGGATTCATCACTATCTGGTCAGAATGGAAGACTAAGGGACCCGAAAAAGAACAAATTATAGGCAGGTACTAACACAGATCTATTAATCCATATGCTAAATGGACTTTGTGAAGTGGTCAGTGATATTTCTTTCTCCCACTTTAATACTTGAAAAGCATCATTGTATACTGAAGGATGCTTGTAGTATTTTAGATGGAGAGATTCCTGGAATTTTATATCCATAGCTTGACCACACCTTTCAAATCTCTTATACGGTGCTCACCCCACTGTGAGTTCCCAATATACATTCAGTTTATTTGCTATAGGAAAAGAGATTAAAACAATTTCTTTGTGTCCACCATGCCCAGAACAGAAAAGTTTTACATAATGATGGATGACTTTTTGCATGCTAATGTCAGCTGTATCTGGTTAGCAATAAAGGCAAATTGGAACATAACATGGAAAAACCAGTGGTCAGTATTGGGTAACATTCTAGCAGGGACGATGACTCAATACTATTGCCCCAATGTGGGGGCTGAGGCATTTAAGTACATTTTGTCTTAGGACTTTATGAATTTGGAAACTCCATTAAGGCAAGTGCTTGAAATTGAATTTATCTTGCATCTAGCTAAGGGGAAGCCAGGAGATGGAAAGAAGTGGAACGTGTTGGGGACTTTGTCATGGACTGCCATATTGTTTGATGGCCAGCTATAGGATTTCCTTAATGCTGTGGCTTGGACCTCTTTCTAGTCTTCTGCCTTGACCTCCCTCCATCCCCCAGTGGAAACTCCATGAGGGCAGGGATTGCTGGTATTTTTTTTTCTTACCTAGTATTTTCAGTATCTAGAACAGTGCCTCTGGTACATAGTAGGAACTCAATACATATTTGTGAACAAACTGAATAAACGAGTTTGCTGAGGGATGCTTCTATGCAAGTTGCTTTCCTCGACATGATAGGAAGATGAATGAATTAAAACTCCTTTTTTTTCAGCCAGACCAAAGCCCAGCAAAGAAGATATATTGTGCACATCAAAGACAGTGCAGGACATCAGCATCCCTGAGGGTCCACAGTGGCAAGTGAAGTCGCTCTGTCTGGGAGGTGGGACTGGAGCTACAGAGCTTCCCTGGGGTAAAGGACATTCATCTTGGCTCTCAAAGATGATTGGGCAGCAATAGGCAGCAGGGGAAGGGGTGCACCCAGGCTGCTGGACCGGTGGGGCAAAGACGGGGCTGGACATGACAGAGCATGATAGCAGAGAAATAAGCAGAGGGGTCAGGCCCATGGGAGGGACAAGATAGGAGAGAAGGCTGAAGGTTAAGGTCAGGGCCAGATTACGGAGGGCTGGCAAAGCCATGGTAAAGCAGTTTACATTTTAGGCCGTGAAGACTTCCTGATAACTAGAGGTTTGTGCATGCTGAAGGGTCATGAATAATGGTCAGTTCTAAACTCCTGGAGATCACTAGTCACAGTTTTTATTTCTTAACGTATTACACACTTTCAAAAAATTGTTGTTAGATGGTTTCAGTCTTAAATTCACTAAAGCCTATGCGATGTACATTATAAAGTGACTTAGGAAGGGCTGAGCCTTTCATTAGGCTACATCCTGATTTTGCAACACAGGAAAGGAAGACTGAGAAAAGTCTAAAAATTGTCATTCTTTTTGGAGCCCAAGATGCTGTTATGACTCACTGAAGCTCAGTTGAACCACGCTTAAATATTTTTAGCTCCTTATAGCTACTACGTTTTTTCACATTGGAGGTTTTTCCTGCATTGTTTTCCTCCTTTCCTCCAGCTGTCTGTCTCCTGTATTGGGCTAAGGCCAACTCTTTCTTCAAAACTCCGATTCATTTATTATATCTTCTAGGCTTCTGGGCAGACATTCCTTCAACTGCCCCACCTCTGCGAAGCAGGGTGTACCTCCATCTGCACTTGGATATATCCTCTCTACATATTTCTTTCACTGCACAGTAATAAGCTTTGATTTCAAGAATGGATCAATTAGTCATTCTGTCATTCCAAGCATTGAAGTTGATCATCTAAATTGCCTTTAAATACTTCAAGTGACAGGGTATGTTTCATTTTATACTAGTTTTAATTATTAGAAGAGTCTTCATTATTTTGAGCTAAATCTGTTTGTTTCTCTTACTCCTCAATTTAAGTTCTTTTCTTCTAAATGATATGTCTATACATGTTTGAAGATGATTATCCTATTACTAAATATTCATATGAATTGGCTTCCAGATGAAGGCACCTTACAATCTGATAGCCCTTCTTCATGTTTTAAAAAGGAACTGCTGTTAGTTTGATACATTTTGCTTTTTTATTCACTATGTCTTTATCTAAATGTTCATGACTATTGTAGACATTTTTCTTGCATTAAAAATTAAGTTTATCAGTCCATATATGCTTTCCAGTAATTATCACTCTTTCTTTCTTTTCTGAAAATAATACTTTTTTCTACTTGTCATTTTCTGTTACATTTTCTCATTGTCCATGAATTCTCAGATATTACATAAATCTATCCTGTGTATGTTCTTTCAAAAACTAAAACATAATTTAATCAGAAGTTGGAGAAAAATGTCTCATTCAATGACCTGACTATTCTCTTTCAGTGTTTCCAGTCATTTTGCACCTACTTTTTATAGCTCCCTGTAATCTTGTTAACTATTTTACTTAAAAAATTTTTTTCTTCTTTTTTTGTTTAGAAAGAGTTGGAGAAAGAAGCAGTATAAGAAATTGCTGCAAATATTAAAAAAAAGAGAAATCCAAAACAAATGAAGGAATTTTATTGAGCCACTCAGTGTCGACAGTTTAAATAGTAAATAAAAAGAATTCAATACTATGAACCCCAACCAAGATTCCAAAACGTAGTTTCATTTTCCTTTTACTAACAATGTATCATGCCGTATAGCCTGTTTAACATGACCTCTTAAAGGTGTAGCAAAGCACAGCAGAAGAAAATAAAAACCTTGAGAAGGCGCAGGAAGTAGATAAAGGAAGTTGCAGAAAGGAACATAGCACAATGAAGTGTGATAAAAGGGCCAAAGGGTATTGGAACCACTGCCAATTGGCTGACAGATATGTGCCTGCTGTTTGCCTTTGATTGGAAGCTGTCAGCAGGGCAAGGTGTTGAAATAATCTCAGAGGTTACTTTGTTCTTACACTCCAAGAAACAAAATCCAAGTCTCATTGGATCCTCAATGAGATTAGCCTTGTCTTTCCTATCTCTTGGACCACCTCACTCAAGGACAGGAAAGTGATTAAAGTTATGGGGCCAGGCAAGTATTTGGGATTGAATTTTGCTGTATTCATTTTATTATCCAAGGCATTCTTCATTCATGTCCTTGAAACTGGGATTTTAAATTACAAAGCTGAAACAGTTCCAAATAATAGATATTCTTAGTTGGTGGAACACATCATCAACAAATGTAGATCAGAAGAGAAAGACTTGGTTCCCACTGACTTGCATTTTGAAGGGATCTCACTCTCTGAAATTATGTTTTCTTTGATTCAAATAAGGCTACAAATAGATTCTAAAGCATATTCAGGCTTTCATACATGTTGCTCTTTGCAGACTTAGAATTTAAGGGATCATGATTAATATCAAGCTGAAGGCCATTAGCCAAAAGCATTTGAGTCATAAGAGAATACTTTGTGGGAAATAATACCAAAAGAATATATATTTTCTGGCTGTGAAATGCAATAAACTACAGGTGAAATGGACCATTTCTGCCTTCAGCTGGAAGGTGAAGCTGCTCACTTGCTTGAGCAGATACTAGCACACCGATTTTTTTATTTAGACTTTTTATATAGGCATTTTCCTTTGTCAGGAAATCTCAAATTCTAAACCTTTAAAATTAAACACTCTTATTGATAAGAATATTGAGTATACATCTATGTATCTATGTATTTATATATAATATATAATAGTATATATTAGCTTATAAGCCTGTTCTAATAGTTATCTTTAAAACACAAAAAATTACAAATGGCTGAGATAAATAAATATAAACAAATTTCTGCATACAGATATTGTTGTGTAACCTTTTAGGTTAGAGAGATACAGGTACCTTACTGCAGAGACCACCTATATTAAGTATTGCATTCTGTGGCATAATTTCACTGAAGGCATTTACAGTGGGAGGAAGTTTAAAGAAGTTAGTTTCAAGTTTTGTTTTCTTTGTTTTAAATGTATAGTAATTGTTATGTCATTAGATATTTGACATTTGTTTGATCCAAGGGAAATGAATTGTCTAATGGGAACAAAGGTTTAAGAAACTAGTAGATGATAACCAAGTTTATGGGTAGCATACTGTCATCTCTGCTGAGCTACAGACAGCAGTAAACAATTTGTTTTCCTAGAATTGATACATATCACTCATGCAACCAAACCAACTTTATAGGGTATGTGAGGGTTTGATGACAATTATACTGTGTGTGTGTGTGTGTGTGTGTGTGTGTGTGTGAGATAACTAAGTTTCAGCCCTGTTCTGGTTCAGCCTTTTCAGCCTTGCTGAGAGTTATGGGACCAACTTGATTGTATCTTACTCTTTAAGCAGAGGAAGATGCTTAGCAGCAGATCCTGCCCATGATCCCCTTCTGCTTGGCCAGTGGGGAGGGCTCAGGAAGCCAAGGAGAAGGCTGGGTATTGCTGAAGTGCTGGGCAGGCAGAGGAGATGCTGCAGGCATGAAAGTGTGCCCTTCCTTGGGATAAGAAGCCATTACCCATTGAATTCTTTGCTGTATGTTACGCTATATGTTCGCCATTCTGCCAGGAGCCCTAAATATATAGAAACTGTGTATTCTAGCTCTTGCCTGCCTGGTCAATATTCCCTTACTAACCTGAAGGCTTTGATAATAACGTTCAGTGCAAATTAAGTCAAACCCCCCCTCACACACCTACATGATTGTATTTGAGTCCATTAGGATATCCAAGAGTTCATTCTTGCTGCCAATAAAAGTTTTTAACTAAAGGGTCAAATTTAAAATAAAAATCTTAGACTAGCATTAGGAATTAATCTGTTAAGTTGGAATCAGTGAGATTCAGTGGTTCTTTAGTTGCCTGATGCATCCAAAATAAATCTAAAATAAATGATATTTTAACTAAAGATATAGGCTTGCTCATTTATGAGTTCATAATTTTAAAAAATTTTAGTGTTTTTCTTGATGGAAAACATCCATGTCATGGGCAGGAAGTATCCTATTTGACAGAGAATACTTCAGATTCAGGGATTTTTGTTTGCTTATGAAAGCAACTCATGTTCCTTGTAGAAAACTTGGAAATATATAGAAATATAAAGAACAGCAACATCAGCAAATTCTAACAATCTCACTGTAAAAATTGGGTATATTTCCTTTGTATCCTGTCTCTTAACCCCCTCTGTCCCCTCCTCTCACTGTTTTTCTTTGCTTTTTGTTTCAAATGGAGGTTATATGGGATATTTTATCTTATATTTTACTGCCCCTCCTCTCTACATTACACCGTATTTCCACAAGGAATTAACGTTGTTCTAAAATATTATTTAAAATATTACATGTGGACCATAACTTATTTTATTATTTCCTATTGGACACCAAATGCTTTTTCCATCCCTAAAATAGAGTGTTTGATTAGATATGATAATTTTTTGGAACAATGTATTCCACTGAGACATATTGAGACAAATTATTTTATGGGAAAAGGTAGCTCATTTTCTTTCCCACAATAATGTTCAAACTCTTTATATTTTATACTGATATTTCACAAGCTTCCTGTCATACACAACACAAATAAAGAAAACAAGTGTGAAAGGGTGGGCAATATATAAAAATAATTTCTCTTAGGGATTTAAAGTGTAAATGATGTTGAATGCTAATTTCATAGTTACAAATCACGGTAAGCGATTTTTGTTGTTCTCATCTGCCTCACTTGCTACAAGTTTGATGTTGCCTGAATTTACTTCAGATTTCTGGCAAAAATGCTTATTTTCATGATTGAAGTTAGTCACAAGCTTCCCAGGCGCCATCTCTTGGCTTTGTGGTTTTAGCAAAAATCCAACTCCAATCCATTGAGCAGCTCATATGACTGAATGCCAGAAGATAGCACTGAAGTAAAATATCCTGTTCTGGAAAAATAAACCAGCCCAAGGACGGGGGTACCTTTCCTTATTTCTTTTTATTGTTCAATTAAGAACTAAAGTTTAAACAAGAGGCAACATTTTTCAATTCAAAGTTAAAACAATCCAGACTTCTAAAAGCAAGTAATTAAATTACTTTGGTTCATAGTGCAGTCAAGTGTGTTTTATTGCCTTCTGCTATTATTTCCCCCTTTTTTTTTTCTCTTCCAAATGTTTCTGAGCACTTTGGAACTAGGTGTTTGTTTTATCACTGTCATCGACATTCTTTGGGGGAACTGACAGCATATCTTTGACTGCAATGGAAACAGATGTAAAAATATCCTCACTGTGAGATTTAGATGATAATGATATTATCCTTAACTGAGTTGTCCTGGGCTTTATGCTTCAGTTGGCTTAATACTCTCAACAACCCTGGGAAGGTCTATTCTAAAGATGAGGAATCTGAGGCAGGAAGAGTTTAGTAAGTTGCCCAACGTTATGTAGCAAGAGATTGATCATGACTGGAGCACAGGCTGTCCTAAGATTTCAAACTCCATGTGTGTAACTTCTAGGCCTACTGTCCCAGAAGAAAGAGATATTTTCTCTTTCTCTAGACTCCTGTGGCTTTCTCTGTGTCAAACTTATCTCATACAGTCTTGTTTGCACTTATTTGGTTCATTTAAAAAATATCTTTCTACTAAATTGTAGGCTTTTTGGGATCAGTGGTTGAAAAAAACAGAATTCTCAAATTGTGTAACCCAATAAAATATACCCTGTTTGCAAACTACACAATGCCTTATAAAAGAAAACTAATGAACACTGATGTATTAGCACTTAGTATCGGCTGAGCTCTAGGCTAGATCCCAGGGATAAATGAACAGAAACATTGGATGTAAGCATAATCAGAACTGTGAAGACTTTTAGTTTTCATGGGGAAGGAGCTCACCTTTATTGAATGCCTACTACCTACACTGTTTTTTATACCTTATCCCATTCAGTTCTAACCAATCTGTCAGAATCTCCCAGATATGGAAGCCGAGACTCGGAGATATTAAATAATGCTACAGCTAGTAAACAGCAAAGCTAGAATTGGTATTCATGTTTGTTTTATTTGCATATTTTCAAACCTTTTTATTCCATCTATTTTGTTTAAAGGAAATAAAAAAGTAGAGATAACTTTCTGAGTTCATTCTAAAGTTAAGTCTTGCTTCTACATTGTAGCCAAAGATAGAGGGAGAAATATACGGAGCATTAATACCTAAAGCTACCTCTAATGACTGATGTGTCCTTAAGAAAAACTATGAGTAGAGTTTTATTGCCATCACTGTATTAGATGATAATGCAACAAAACTGAGAAACAAGAAATTGTTTCTAATGTTGTTCAGATTCAATACTTACTGGGCATCTACTATGTGTTAGGAACTATGGAGTTGTTTACACAGGTACTAGACACACAGAAACACTGTGGAGAGGTGTTTCCAAGTCTATTTTATACACAAAGGCACTGAACCTTAGGGAATTAAGTAACTTGTCCAAATTTACACACTAATATAGTAGTCCCCCCTTATCCACAGTTTGTTTCCCATGGTCTCAATTATGTGTGGTCAACTGTGGCCCCCCTTCTGCCGTATCATCAGATGTTCAATAGTAGCCTGATGCTAAATGTCAGTGCCTACATCATTCATCTCATTTCATCTCATCACACGGACGTTGTATCATCTCACCTTAACACATTAACACGAGAAAAAGGGTCGGTACAGTACAAGATATTTTCAGAGAGAGAGACCACATTCACATAACTTTTATTATAGTATATTGTGATAATTGCTGTATTTTATTATTATTACTGTTAATCTCTTACTATACGTAGTTTATAAATTAAACTTCATCATAGGTCTGTATGTACAGAAGAAACAGCATATATGTATGTAGGGTTCGGTACGAGCCACAGTTTTAGGTATTCTTTGGGAGTCTTGGATTGTATCCCCTGCAGATAAGCAGGGACTACCACTGTACTAGGAGAACTGGTATAAAACTCGTCTCTTGTGTCTTTCTTAGTGCTCTCTTTAGAGGATATCCACTGACAAATTTTGATAAAATTTATTGTGAAAGAAGGGAAGATTGGGATGTACTTTCTTTGTTCTGAATGGCAAGGGAAATATGGTAGCAATTGCTGATTTCTATCTGTTACTGTGTTTGAAATACTGGATCTGGAGTTTTTATAAATGCAGCAAGTTTAAAATATGTTCATGAAATAATTGTAGCAATTCTCCCCAAAGTGAAGTATTTGTAATTTTACGTTCAACTTGTTCATCTGAATGCTCATCTGTTTGTTATTTATGTGATGTTGATTCAGAGTTTATTTTTTAGGTAGAGGGTATATCAACATTCTTAATGTTTGTCAAATCTATTGGCAGGCACATTTATAGTAGTGTTTGGCCAGTTGCTTAGGGACAAAACCAAACAGCATATTGGTTGTGTTATGTTGGGCTTTGTGGTTTTACAGTTTAAGAAGTCCAGTCCTTGTTCAAGAACAAGCAACCACTGCTGTTCTAAAATTTTT
The DNA here is from genome assembly GCF_040802235.1 of Manis javanica. Classification (NCBI taxonomy): domain Eukaryota; kingdom Metazoa; phylum Chordata; class Mammalia; order Pholidota; family Manidae; genus Manis; species Manis javanica. The sequence continues at coordinate 93,296,115 of NC_133166.1, forward strand.
CCTCCTATATGTAACCAGTGGTTTAAAAAAGTAGTTGGAGGAGACTAAAGAAATTTAGATTCCTACACAAAGAAATAATGCCACAATCTAATCAAGGAGGAATGATTTTGTTTCCACAACAATTAAACCTTTAAAGATTATCTTTGGAGAACAGGAACTTATTTGAGTGTGGTTTGGAATAAAGAAGATGGGCTTTAGAGTCAGATAAATCCAGGTTGAAATATGGGCTCTGCTATTCATTTGTTAATGAAGATAATAATATGGGACTGTTTTGAGAGGTACACAATAAAATGAATGTATGTGTATGTACATTGCCAGGCACAAAGCAGATGGTGATTATTATTTCCTGATACTTACAGCTCAATTCCTAAACTTATAAAACATGTGAATTTTGAGAATGTTCAGTTGTTAAGAGTAAAATTAAAGAATTTAGTATAGGACCTTGGATTTGAATATGGCAGTGTAAAGTCACATTATCCCATCTTCTTCCCAGAAATAATCCTAAACAGCAAGGTGAATGAGAAACAAACATGTAAACAACCATTTGTGCTGAAACCAGGAGAATGCTAAAACCCCAGATCCTCCCCCAAAAGGGATTTCTGCCTCAAACTGTGGCTGTTGTACTGTCTATGTGGAAATAGAATGCAGCCACTGCGCTAAAGGGCGACTGTTTTTGAAGATGAGGGACACACTGAGGCTGTTCGAACTCCATTTCATAACGAGACAAATTAGGTGCACCAGCAGGGGGCAGGGGCTTTCTCACATCCAGTCTGGTTCTCAGCAGTGAGGTAGATGGGCTAACCATAGAACACAGGCTATAGGTTCAACAAACAACTAGTCTCTGTTGCAGGGGCGAAGAGGGTGTTTGAATGAAGAAAACTGCTGCAGCTGCTACGTCCATTGGCTGAGGAAACGTAAAGGGCAAACAAACATACAAAGTAAGCCCTATCATGGGAAAAAGTGCTGCTCTCCTGGAACATGTCCCTGGACCCTTCCCCGTATGAACCTCCAGCAGGCAGCTGGTACAGAAAAAAAGTACCAGCCCAAGATCTTTCCTTGGGGAAAAACAAAAATCGCAAGATAAAAACAAGGAAATGCAGGGGACAACCAAAAAGTAGGTAAGGAAAGCCTGTAAGAAACAAAACAAACAATGTGGCCATGAAAGAGACAAAAACTGTTATTGAATATTGTGTCATAAATTTAAAAATAAAGCAAAACAAAACTTAAAAAAATATCTCTATGAAGGATTTGTGCACATTAGAAATGCAAGAACTCCAGAAAAGACATGGTAGGTGACAGTGGAGAGGCTCTAGAAATAGATGAGAAAACACACAAAAATAAAGGTAAAATTTGCAGGAAAATGAAAAAGAATAAACACTGCTGAACACATATTGACGATCTAGAGAATGGATGTGATGAAAGTGAGCAGAAAGAAACAAATTTAGGATGAGTTTAAAAGGAATGGAGAGAAAATGGTAGCAAAGACAGGCAAAGGAAGTCAAGCATGCACACTATTGAAGTCACTAACAAAGCAGAAATTATGTGACATTTTGTATTTAAAGATTTGAATTGACTTCCATAAATGAAAGAGGACTTGAGTTTACATGTTGAAAAAGCATACCAAGCCTAGTGGAAATTGCCCCAGAGCCATCAACATAAAGATATATCCAAATCAAATTGCTTCACATCACAGGTGTGAAAGAATGCTTTGGGTGGCCAAGAAAGAAGTCACTTGTAGAAGAAAAAAAATTAATGTGACCTTAAACTACTCTGTAACACATTCAGTGCTAGAAGATAATGGAGCAACATCTATGAAATGTTCAGAGAAAGAGTGTGACTCAAGAATTTTATAACCACCAAAAATATTGTTAAAGTACAAAAGCAATAGCAAACCATTTTGATCATGCATAAGTCAGGGAATATTGTCCCTCTGAGACATCTTCAGGGACTTTTTAGAAGATGAACTACAATCATCCAAAAGATGTCTGGAAAAACTACAGCAGAAGTACTAGCCACGAGCAATGGATCCTTGTTCGACTAAGAGTAAAACAAATATGGAATTGGGGCAACACAACAGATTATAATGTTAGTTGTGTTGACAGTAGGAATAATAAACCTTATAAAAGTGGGACAATAGAGGGAACGAAAATGCCCGGCAAAATAAGTACATTTATTTCAAATGGAAATTAAAAGCAGGCTGGGGTCATGATCTTAATCACACAAGGTAAGGTTACTGTACTGTAAGTCAGATTAACCTCAATTGAGTCAACAAGTACAATTTATAATGTTAAGGCAAAATAACACTTTATAAATGATTGCAACATTCACAGTGAGGAAATAACAGTGAAGTATATCCATGCACCATGCATAGAATAAAACAATATTAACGGAAGAAATAGAAGCAATTCCGAGTGAGGAACCTTAATTTTCTTCTACTGTTCATAACAGATCAAGTGGACAGAAATATGTACATCTATAAGACCTAGTTAACATAGTTAATAAGATGGATATAATTTATATATAAAACTATGTTTCCTAAAAAGAAAATACATCTCAAGGGACCATGGAATGTTAACAGAAACCAAACATTTACAGTTCTGTAAGGAAAATTGCACTAATCATAATGCAGTAAACTAGTAATTAATAAGTAGTAACTAGTAATTAGTAATTACTAATATGAGAAGAGAACTTAAAACAGTAATTCATTAAATTAAATCTCTTCAAGGAGAAAATAAAAACTAAAATTGTTAAAATATAGAAAATAAATATAATAAAAACAAAGCACATGAGATTCTATAGTATAAACATTAAAAACTCCCAGAAGACTACTTTGAGTAGTAAATTAGGATGTTAGAAGAAAAAAACAAAATTCAATCTATGCAAAGCAAAATGAAATAATTAATAAACATAAAAGCAGAAATAAATGACCTAGATAAGAGATAATAGAAACACTTCTCTGGGAAAAATTAAAAATACTAGTTAATAAAATTAAAAAATGTAGAGAGCACAGATCTACAATATAAGAAAGGATAGTACAGTACCTCAAAATACTAGAAATAAAACCCAAAAGGGATTTTGTTTTCTAAACTCTAGGGGAGTAGTTTGAGAAACTGAATATAGTGGCTAAATGTCTAGAGAAAGGTAACTTACTAAAAGACTCCAAAATGTATAGAAAATAAAAGCAGACAAATTAACTGAAGGGTGCAGAGAGGCAGAGATATCTACGCTCCAACCCCGTCATCAAAAGCACAGGACCCTGATCATTTCACAAGGAAGTTCTATCAAACCCTTAAAAAACCTGATAATGTCAATGGTACTTCAACTGTTCAGAGAACAGAATAAGAAAATTTAACAATTTTTAAGATGATGTGAGCATGACATTAACATCAAAATTTAATAAACATTACACTTTAAAGAAAACTTACATCATTCATATTCATGTTCGTGCAAATAACTATGCAAACATCCTAAATAAAATGTTGACAAACAGAATCTGGCACACATTAAAAGAATAAAACATCCTGATTAAGGGGTTTATTTCAGAGATATAATAATGGTTCAATTAAAGGAAATCTAACATTACCTTTAAGGAAAAAAGCGCATGTGAAAAGGCATCAAAATGTAATTTTCCTACTTAACAAAAGGAAAAATCTCTAATATAATTGGAACATAAGCTATTTCCTTAACTTTATAAAATACATATATTTCAATCCCTATCCAGTATCATCTATAATGGGGAACCACAAGAAGCATTCTTGCTAATTTCAGAAACAGATTGATATCCATTATCACCATTATTATTTAACATTGTTTGGAGTACTAACTAATGCAAGAGAACTAACTAGACAAGAGAAAGAAATTAGAGATATAATAATAGGAAAACATTTGCAGCTTATAATGGATGACTGGCAAATGTGGAAAAAGAATCAACTGAAAATTCCTACAAAGAATAAAACAATTCCAAACAGTGGTAGAAGAAAAAATTAATATACAAAATCAATAGCTTATATATACAAAGTTACAACCATTTAGAAAACATAATAGAAAAAAGATCCTTAATTTTCAACATTGAAACAACATATAAAATAGCATTAAGCTTAACAAGAAATGTGCAAACTTCTATATGAGCCAAAAAAAAAGAAAAACTTATAAAAGACTTCTAATGCTCCCAAAAGAATACCTCAGTCATTGGAATAATACACCATAGAAAGTCTCAGCACATTTTCAGTTTCTCTTAATTCATTCTATAAATTTATGAAAAATGCCTACAAGATAATTTGGATTTAGATAGGCTGATCTAAAGTTGATATGGAAATATATCCGAGCACAAATAGCCAGGAAAATTCAGCACAAAGAGAGCAATAATGTGGAATTAACCCCACCAGAGATTGAAACATACTAAGCCTTATTTATTAAGACAGTTTGGTTCTGGACATGAAGGGAAGATTAATAGGAAAGAATATAGAATACATATACACATTATAATGACATATAATATCAGTGGAGAGAAATGAATTTTTCACCAAATAATGATGAGCCAACAGGGTAGCCATCTGGAAGAATAATGGCTCCATACCTTATAGCTTACACCAGCAGAAACTTCAAATGGATCATAGATCTAAGTGTAAAACATAAACCATAAAAGTACTAGAAGACATCATGAGAGAATTCTATATAACTTCAGCATGAAGAAAGCTTTCCTATCTATGATAAAAGCCAGGAATCATAACAAAAAGATTAATAAATTTTACTTACGGCATAAAAGAAAGCTTTCTGTATGGCCCAAGTTGCTTATAAGAAACATCAAACTAAAGGAAACTTTTTGCAACTCATATCACAGGCAAAACCTAATTTACTTAATATATAAAGAGCTTCTACAAAGTGTCACAAAAAGACCAACAGCCCAATATAAAAATGGAAAAATATTATTGGCATTCATTTTATACAAAGAAAATTAAAGAGAGGTGTCTTCCCCTGATACTTATATTAAACAGACCTTCTTCCCATTATTTTGGTCTCAATAGGCTGCTTATTCCCATCATGATACTTAATTCCAGCCTGTTGCTAATTTTCCTCTTTGCTTGTTTACTTGTTTCATTCTCCATTTTCTAAGACTGAATTCCATGGGGGAAAGGGACCATGTCTGTCTCCTCCACAGCTGGTTCCCTTGCACCAAACACAGTGCTGTCAGATTATGAGGCACTTAATAATCTGTTCTGTTCTATTTCAATCTGTTCCATTCCTTCAGAAAAATGCCGTCTACACATTCTTTCTTATGACCTGTGCCAAACATATTCAGCTTTTTTAACAGTGAACTCAATTGATGGTTTGATATTTACAGAATTACAAAGAAGTCACATAAATTCACATGTAACTGAGCTACAATGTGAATTATTTTATTAGGTTTTCAGTGGTCAGCTTTAAGCATAGGGAATGATTACCCAGTAAAGTGTTAGAACAAGAGTGTTTGCCAGAAGAGATACTAAGTTTTTGTCAGTTTATTCTTTGGTGGAGTGTATGCTTCATTAATAACTTCTTTAGAGTCTTGAAGTCAGCTTCAGTTGCTTTGAATTTTCTTCAGTTAATTCATCCATCTTTGTGATTTATTGATTTAATTATGGTAGTGAAATTCATAGGCATTATTAGAGATAATGTATGAATGACTTCAGAAGTTCTATTCATGTTCACTATTTCTCTAATTTGTTTTTAGGATGAAATGCCATTGTTGTTTTAAGAGATTTTGTAATACTTAGTGTTTTCTTTTTCTTAAATATTTTTCAGGCAGCCATACTCATGTTTTCCAATTTCTCCAGACATCACACTTTTAATTTCCTTAATTATTGCTTATATGTTCACCTCTTCTGAAGTTGGCATTTAGTGTATCTGTGTACTTCTATTGAGGGAATTTATTATAAACACACATGCATATATATACATACACACACACATACACACATATATTTACATTTTCTCCAATTTGAAAATTAAACTACAGATTCTTAAAGATAAAAACTATACAATTTCCTCTGTAAATTGTATAGTGACTACTGTAAAGTAACGATTTGTATATACTGTTCAAAATTGTTTAAGTGTTTCTGTAACTTGACCATCATCGAACAGTGAAGGTCACTGTCCAAATGATGGGGATTCAAAGAGTCAGCTGCTCTCATTAAAGAGTTATAATCTACTGCAAGAGACTGAATAGCAGTTAAATGAATGTAGCCACCTACTGCTGCATAAAAAATTATTCCAAAACTTAGACCTTTTTTTTTTTATCATTTCATAATTCTTGTGAGTCAGGAATCCTAGCACTACTTAGCTGGGTCCTCTGACTCAGGGTCTCTCACAAGTCTTAACATCCAGGTACCGACTGGGTCTTTGAACATTGCATGGTTTGACTGGAGAAGGATCAACCTAATTCCTTACATGGCTCTTGGCAGAGGTGAGCTCTTTGAGAGCAGTTGGACTGAGGGCCACAGGTCCTTGCTGGCTGTTGGACAGAGGCTGCCCTCAATTCCTTGCCATGTGGGCCTCTCTGTAGTATAATAGGGTAGTTCACATGGGTGATTTTCATCAGAGAGTGAGAGACCGCATACAAGACTGGATTCATTAGTTTCTTTGTAACCTAATCTCAGTAGTGGCGTCCCATCACTTTCACCCTTTCTCTTTGTTAGAAGCCTGTCATTAGATTCAGCCCATACCCATATGTAGGGAGGGGGGATTACACAAAGGGTGTGAATATCAGGTGATGGGGGTCATTGGAGGCCGTTTTAGAGGATGGTAAACACCAAATAGTTGAGACATACCATTAAAAGAATTCAGAGGAGTGATCTCTCAGGGTTCAGACATTCAGAAATATGCTCCAAAAAGGTGGGATCTGAGTTGTGTCTCGAAGAAAATTCATATAGATAGAAAAAATATAAGTAAAGGTGTTGAGTTGGATACTTTTCTAGATTACTTTGAGAACAGTGAGTAGATATTGTAACTTGACAGTAATGTCTTCATGTAAGTGTTAATTAGCAATTCTAAATCATGTCTATTATCTCTTTTTGGTAAATGCTGTTTTTATCTCAATCTTGTTTGGGTATTAATATTTTTAAGTATCAGTGAAGTAGGAATTGAAACTCACTCATATTTCTGAAATATGTGATCATATAGCTTCAAATTCTGAGATCTGATTTAATGATAAATATGGGAAATGATGTTCAATTATTTCCAAAGGCAAGGAAGTAGAGATTTAGTATCTAAAAACTCACATAAACAAAATTCATCTTATGAAAGACAAAAATACAAATTCTTTTCAGGAGGCATGGCTTAATGAGAATGTACCTTATACTTACACCTTTTTGAGATGGAAATCCAAATTCATTAAATCATCTTAAGTAATGATAGGGAATGAAAAGTATTATTTTTTGGAAACTTCCAGATCAAAGTTGTTCTTTGTATTATAATCAATTTTTGTTTTAATCAGTCATAGAAGCCAATGTAATGTCTTTGACATTGTCAAGAAAGATACTAGCAGTGGGAACAATAGGGTTATTAGCATGTTTAATCCCAAGCACTGCACCACACAAGTGATCCTCAAGAGACTGTGCGAGAACTCTGTAGTGTACTGTGATTACTACCTTATCACCCCATTTTATAGATGAGGAGACTGTAAGTCACTGAGATTAAGGAGTTTGGCAAAAATTAAAAACAAAACAAAACAAAACCTGAATTATGTGGCAGTATTTATTCTAACAAGTAGTTTTGATTCCAGTGCCTAAGCTCTTAATCAAACAATAGACTGACTTTTAAGTCAGCCATTTAGTAAATGTGGGCCGTGGGAGTGAACAATTCCAAATCAAATGCCACTTTTCGTGGACACTATGCAGATTTTCTGGTGGGGTCTGGATTAGCACCTATTTAAGCACCATTAATCAGTTTGGTTGGGCACTTCGCTTGGAAAAATCTTTCTCAGTGTCTCCGCTAATTGTTTAGCGGGTGCCTGTACAATACATGTTAATTACTACATGTTGGTTTAAATACAGATTATCCAACAAAGAAACAATCCTTGCCTTTTGGAGTTCAAGTTCTAAAAAGAAAGCTTGATATATCAATTAACAGAAATGTTCTTGAGAGGGAAGTAGAGAAGCATGGGGACTTGGAGTGGAGGTACTGGAAGCCTGTGGTGATAAGAAGGGACTGATCATTGTGATACCAGAGAAATGCATCAAACTGTCTCTTGTTCCTTGTGTATAGTTTTGGAAAGTTTTGGGTACGTGCTGTAGCCTGTTGGTGTCTTTGGGGACACACAAGCCTCTCCTTGCGATTGCAATGGTGTACCGGTGACGTGGGAAGAGTGGGACAGCTCCTATGGGGGCGCTTTCCCATGACCAAGTAAGGGCATGATGCATGGGTTTGTCTTGGGCTGAAAATACCTTTGGAGAAGATTAACACCAAAACAAAATAATTGACGTCATTGACCTTAAAGAGACTATGGTAAATTCCAAATCTGGGATGCTTTTAGTTACCAACTAGGGTGAATACTCTGAACTGTTTCATATTAATGATTCAGTTTCACATTCAATATTTATAATTATACTGGATATTTGGTATATTTTTGATATTCTGTGAAGAGGAAAAAGCAATACATGCACATGTGCATATGAATAGTCACGCATCATCATGTGAGTTTGCAGAGAAAGTCAGCATCAGTAAGCAGAAGAGAACCAAACTGACTGGTTGAATTTCAGTGTCCAAGTCTGAAGAGTTTGATTTCATTCAATCAAAAGGAATTCTTTGTATATTCAATAAAGACGATCAGTAGGAAGAAATTACCAACAGCTGTGCCGTTAAGAGGAAAGATAAAAGCTTGAAGTGAGAGGATTGACAATACATCCAGATAATGGCTGTTTTGATTAGATTCTAAATACTTCAAATACTTCACCTCCCAACACCAACAGGTAATGTCCCAAACCAATGCTTTCTTTGTTTTCTTGCCTAATGCTGAGAAATATTTCTGTGCTTTTTCCCAGTAACCACTCTAAACCACTGAAGAACCACACACAGCCAAAATCATGAGCACAGCTTCAACCTTGTATGTGACCAAGTGAAATTTCTCCCTTTCTTCCTAAATTATAAGTGCAAGAATTAAAAAATTGTGAAGAAAAAAGTACTCACTATTCCACCTGCTCCAAACATCAATTTTTTACTGTGATGTGACCTTTTAAAATTTGTGCTTATGCTTATTTTCTTTGAGGATAGTTGCAATCACACCGTATAAACAATTGTATGTTTTGCCATTTTATGTAGTATTATATAATAAACATTAACTTGTGTTTCTACATGGGACCGTAGCTTAATTGCTGCCTAATAGTATTTATAGAATCACATGCTATAAACCATTCATGATTTATTGATACCTAGTAAGATCAATGTCATTTTATTTTCAATGAATTACAACAGAGGGAAATGACCTTATCATAAGATTCTTTTAAGATTTATTGTACCTAAAATACATGTAATTATAGTAAATGTAACAGAAGTGGTAACCACTTACAGTTTTGCCAACAGTACAAATATTACTTGCTTATTTTCACATTAGTATGAGTGATAATTAAAAAAAATCATTTTTATTTTTGCCAAGTGCTTTAAATTTGCTGCAGCTTACATCTCTTTCACTATAAATAGGAATCTTTACTCCTGGTCTTGTTTGTTACCCTTCATTTAATGAATGTTATTTTCATGTAGTAATTGATATTTTTTTGTATAAATTTGAAGGATGTCTCCCATAGTATAGATTTTGGTCTACTTTAATTGATGATATAGATGTTGCCAAATCTGCCATTTTTTTAAGATTTTAATTTTCATTGATTTTTTATTAATTTATATGTGTATTTTCTCTTGTGATTTATTCTATTGCTTTGAAAAGGAGAATGCTATTCTTCTATGTATCTGTTATACATCCTAAGTTAGATTCAGTTAAAATAATTATAACGTCTATTGAACCATTTAATCTTTTTGGAAAACATTTGACTATATACTATAAAATATGAATTTAATATTTTCAAAATTAATAATTCTATTTTATGCACTTTGTCTCAAGATGCTAGTTTGTATATAGATTATTAATTCTTTTCCAGCTATTACATATTTATTTGTATATAAACCTGTCTATCCTCTTAGTTATTCATGCCTAGGATGTCCTTTATTGTATTCTTTGTCAGTTTTCATTGATAAAATTGCCCATGTGCTGTTCAAAATAAATTTAAGAATATTGTTGCTAAGTATTTTAAAACACACAAAAGTAAAAACAAAGTTCTTTTTGAGATTTTTAAAAACACACAAAAGTAAAAACAAAGTTCTTTTTGAGATTTTTAATGTATTAAATTCATAATTTATTTTACCAGAATACACATATTTTAATACTTACTTTTCTTTTATATTACCATGTCTTTTTTTTCATTAAAAAAACAAGCCTTTTATGTTTCAACAAGGAGTGCTACTTAATTCAATGTCATGATACACCTGGAACGTTTATATCGTGGCTAGGTTATAAATGAATGGTTCCTCCTTCAGCCTTCCTAAATCTTGTTTGTGTGTATCTCTTCTGGCTAGTTGGAGGGACCATCTGGCAGCAGCCACGAAATAGAAATTGTATACTTTGGGTGAATCCACATGTTAGTTAAGTACTCTGATATTTGCATTTAAAACTGGCATAGCTGAACATAAGGATGGATGGTAAAATTCAAGGTAATGGCTTCAGCCAGACTTCAGAGGGTTGCACGGCAGAAGAGAAGATCCTCCCAGCATGGCACCTGTGAGGGAGTGCCCCTGGGCACAGGCATACCTGTGGGCCAGGTACAGACCTACGCTGGCCCCTTCGATCCTGCCTGGGGCTGTGGGCTGCTCCTGGTTTTCCACCAGGTGGGGCTGTCGAGTATCCAGGCATGCAGGGAGCTGGGTCTGGTGAAGTTGAGCCAAACACCTCCTCTCCTCATGGTGTTGTTTCTCCCAAATCTTTGGCAGACAAGCAACCCACAGGGATCTTTAAACCTTGGTGCTGGGATGTGCTTAGTACCTGGACTGGGAGTGTGTGAAAAGCTTGGCCTGGCTGAGACATGGACTCTGGCCTCAGCCAGTGCTTCATACCCTCAGTGCTAACCCTCCTGACCCTCACATTAGGTCCCTGCTGGGGCAGATGGTGGATGGTGACAGCTGGCAGGAGCAGGGATGGGTGGTGCGGAGGGCCTGAAGGCATATGGAGGGAGGAGAACATGTGGATGGCAGGACCATACATGAGCCAAGACTCCAGGTTCAGAGTACATGTTCTATTGTCCTGTTGAATTTCATCTGCAAAACACAAATGAAAAGATAAAATTATTTCAAGACAGTGACTACAAAGCATTAAACCCCAAGGTGAGGGTCCTCATGAGAGCAGGGCCTTGTGTAAAACTGCACTGATCATAAGTCCACACAGCCAGTCCTTTAAGGTGTCAGACACACCCAATGCTTCTGTCTCTTATACTCAAGAGCCCTGTCTTTAAACGTGTTTGCTTGTTTGTACTTTTCTTTGCCAATTTGAACTAACCTTAAGGATATAATGCCTGTTTGTTGAATGAATGAATGGAAGTATTTTAGGAAACCATACATATATTATCACATATATATAGACACATAAAAGGATCGTATTTTTTAGCAGTGTGTCTCCAATTTCCCATATTTTTGCAAATAGTGTTTACTTCATAGATACGGTTTTGAGTCACTGGATTAGATTTTCCTTGAAAACATGATCAAAGGACAGCATACATTTGTTTAGTTGTGGAAATTATCAGGGCAAAAGTTAAGTCTATTCTAACATAGAAATTTAAACAATATTAATAATTATTTTCTAAGGATTTGCAAACATGTATTTCTTCAATATTTTACCTCTATCCCTCACTGATGTCTGGATTTATTTGAAAGACCATTAAAGTTAAAGAATTGCCTGAGAGAACAATTAAAACTTTGAAATGAATTCTAATATTTTTATCTTAAAATTTAAAACACATTTCCCCAGAAGAATATTATTACTGAAATTAAAAAATATTCTTGTACATGGTATTAATTTTCTTCTTGTTTGCTTTCAGGATAGTTTGATCACATGGGGAAGTTTGTTAATTAAATTTTATTATTAGCATAACAAAATATATGCTTTTTTATCCCTCTGAGTATACCTTATCAATGCAGGGGTATATTTTGATGTTAAAAAGCCATTTTCTGTTTAGGATTGCAGGTGAAAGTGAGTCTGAACTTTGTTGGCCTTTAAAAATCCCATGGCTGTTTTTGTAAGAGTGCTTGTTGCAGCCCTGGTCAAAGTCCAATCTAAGCAATAACATCCTTCCTACTTAGTATACCTCACAGTCCTGTGTCAATTATTAAGGCATTCTTCTTTGCATCCTGTTCTAAACAGCTGTGTAACATTGCTGAATTCATGTTCACAATGTTTTCTGCATCCTGTTCAGCAGTCCAAGTGAAATGACCCTGGCGTTGTACGTGTATTATCTGCAATTTTGTTAAATGCAACATGTTTAAGGTTATCCTACAACTCCTTGTTAAATGAATAATCTGTTTGGATAGCGGAGCAGAATGCTATTTAACCACTATTAGATAACATGCTATGCATGAATTCCTCACTGACCTGGATTTTATAAAACACACTAAATACATCACTTCATGTCAAAACAATCATTAAGGGTCTTTAAGTGGCCTTGAAAATTACCTGTTCTAATGTGAGTAGGAATGTACTCAATTACATGAGTCCTGAAATATGCTTGGCATTAGCTCAGCTCAAAGTCAGGAAACAGTTCTGTTTCTGTGGATTAGATACAGATCATTTAAAAACGGTGCTGGACAGCAACAGAATGATTGAATGCAGATAGATAAATCTGGAAAGAGTGTATTGTAGATTAAATTGAAAACAGTATAAATAAATATAGTTATTAATCTGATTTTCTGTAGCTTCCCAAAGCAGGAAAAATAATTACTAACTTCATTTAGACAACTTCAGTGCTTTGAACACATCTATTCGTACTAGCAACTCTGCACATAATTGACATTACAATGGATTTTTGTTAAATTAATTGCTCAAGATGTAAAGTTTTAGAAAATGGAACACATTGAGATTCAGCTCATGGAAGGCTGTTGAGCAGGACATGTCTGAAATTTAAGGTCACTTTCTGTTAATCTGGCATGTTCTTCAAGTCTCAACTCATACCTCATCTCCTCCTTGATGCTTTCTCCATTTATTTCCCTAGGCTCAAGCGTGTCTGTCCTCTCCAGACACAGAAAATTTGCTGTCCGTCTGCATTTGCATCACTTGGTACTTCTCAGATGCTGGATTAGACTCCTTAACTTTTCATACCTTTCAAGTTGTTAACTATGTTTCAGTTCCCCTATGTCAGGCCCTATGATTTACGTATTTCTTTGATTCTCATACAATGCTTTGCAAATATTGATTAATTTATAATGCAGCTTGGAAGTTCTCATTTTAACTTTTCACATATTTATGTATAACTATAAATATAAAGACATGAACTGTATTTTTTTTAATCAGCTGTGAACACTGTTATCAAATCATGCACAGGCAATGTTTAGACCCTAACAGCCAGCAGTAACTATTCGTTTTATGATCAAGGAACCCCTTCGCGTAAAGAAACACCGTAAGGGGTAGCAATCTGTTAGTGGGAAGGAAAAGGAAGTGAGAAACTGGATGGTGATCTTGCCAAGTGAAGCAGTGTAAGAAAATATTACATTGTGAACCTCTTTCCATTATTTTCTCAAATACAATCCAGCAACTCAGATTAAGAGAACAATGGCTGAGATGCTGGAAATAAACGGAACTTTGATTTTTTTTAAATGAATTACTCAAGATATGAAGTTTTGCTCAAGACGTGAACTCATCTGATAAACCCCAAGGAAACAGAAAATAATAAAATTAATGAAAAAAAGAAAGACTGCCTTAGGGTTTCAGCCACTATTTTTTTTAGGTCTGGCGTGCTGCTTCTGAAGCACAAGGTATTTCTTATATTTGTAACAATACAGTACCGTAATGTTTCTTTTATGTTTTTAAGATAAGCTATATGTGGAAAATGATATCTCTTGATTATCTTCATTGATAACTTGATAAAGTAAAGAACAAAACATTTTGGTTACTACATTGATAGATAGTGACAGCACTAGAAGGGGTGAGGATTTAATAATATGGGTGACTGTTGAACCACTGTGTTGTATATTTGAAACCAACATAAGATTGTCAGTGATACTTTAATTAAAAAAAAACATTTTGGTTAATAGAAGAAACTGAAAACTTCTCAGTTGACTAGTCAGTGTCATCATGCTAATCCCATACATGGCCTTTAGCATGGAGTCTCGGTGGCATGATAAAAAGGACAAGAAATTAAGAATCTGAAGGCCTGGGTTTAACCTTTATTCTTTTTTCCCTTTTCTCCCTTCTTTCCATCTTCACACTTTTATTGAGAATCTATTTTAGGTACTTTGGGACAGTTTATGTCCTTGTGCTGCCACTCAAGTGAAGGGGACATAAATCAATGGCAAATGACAGCCTCATGTCATAGCTGCCATCCTGTCACAGGCATGTGGCATTGTGGTAGCCCTCAAAGGGGGGACTGGGAGGCTTTGGCTTCAGCGCCTTACCTTCAATTGTTTGTATAATTGTATCTGTTCTCCTTCCTTCATGAGACTGTGGTGAGGCTCAAAGGGAATCACTATGTTACAAAGTATTGCGAATTACAAAAATGCTTGCAAATATAAATAGGTATAGGTAATAATATTAATATGATAGGGTATAGGAATGCCTTTTAAATGATATATAGAATTTAAAAAGAAACTGACATTGAGAAATAACTTGTTTTCTCTAATTTGAAATCCAAAATTTTCATCTCCTTTTTTGAAACCTCCCGTGGTTCTCTCTGAAAAAAAAAAAATTCTCTATATTAGTTAGCACTCCCACATTACCTTTTCCAAACTCATATTTCTTTGCTTATTACATTGTATGGGAATTACATATTTATAATTTTATCTTCGCCACCAGACCATTAGGACTTTGAGGGCAGGGTTCATGTCTGGTCGTCTTTATGTTACTGGTGGCAACCACATATATTAGGTGCTCAATATATGTTTGTTAAATAGATCTGAGGAAGAATTTTCCAGTGAGATTTCTTTGTGTGTTCAGTTATAGTACTTACCAGGCAAGAAGGATAGTTTTCTTTGGTTTATTAAAGACACCATGCAAGTATGTGGCAATAAAGAATTCTGAACGTTGTGTGCACTGAACTGGGCACTTTGAACGTGGCCTGTCCTGCCCATGGTCCAGAGGAAGGAGGAGAAAGTCATAGTAATATAATCATTGACAGAATGGAGATCTTAGAAAAGAGAAAATGTTAGTGAGCTGCTCAGGTTGTTTAGTATAGAAAATGTTACCAGCTATCTTAACCTCTTTCTTCACCAAAGTTTTCCAATTTCACCCTCCTTGGACCTCCAATTTTCTTATCTGTAGGTAAGGGGATTGAACCAAATAATCTTTAATGCCCTTTTAGCTCCATTAGCTCCATCATTCTTTTTAGAGATTGATGGTTGTCTTCTTATTATTGTTTTGTTGGGTTTTCTTTGTAATAACTAGATAGAATTAACTGAATACATTGGAAATGATCTCTGCATCCTGTTATATGTTACACACCTTTATTCTTCCCATGTCTTTACTATACAAATATTATCAAAATAATATTAAAGCAAATTGAAGAAAAAGCAAATATTAAAGCACATTCAAGGAGATAGGACTTAAATTAAGCTTTATAGAATGAACAGATCAAAGGCACTGGGGACAGCCATGGGGATGGTGAGGACACTCAGTTGCTTCATGCTAAGTGGTGCTGACAATGTTCGAGCATTAGATTAATAGAAGAGAGGGCCTGGAATGCCTTGGAGAATTCCCATTTAATTCTGTAAGCAATAGAGGACCATGTTCAGGCAGGAAGAGAGGACAAAGTTTTGTACCTGCTGAATGTCTTCAAAGGCTTGGCAGGGGATGAAACAAAAACGAGCAAAAAGGAAGAGAAGAGGAAATTGCACACAACACAACTGGCACAAGGCTGTTCAGTGAAGAGAAAGACTGGAACGGAAGCAAGTCCTGAAAGGGAGGAGAGCTTGATTCTGCCAAATAGTCATCTTCAATTCAAAAGAGTTGCAAATGTTGCTTACAGCTGGAGGGATATGGCAGCTCAGCAAGCCGTTACCTCTCCTGAGTATTTCTTCTAACTGATAAAAGATTTATCTCAGCTGTCCAGTGTGGTTTGCAAAAATGTTTATTAATGAGCTGCAGGAGAGATTTCCTATCTTTGTTGAAAACAGGTGGATGTTTGAGTCTCTGGATAAGTAAACGAAGGCTAGCCAGTCCTCTTATTTTAATAGCATCCCTTGATCTCCACTCTTGAAGAACAGGCATATATCCAGGGCTATTTTTTATATTATTATAGAGAATGTTCTTGCATGTCTGCACTTTTAATTCACAGGCAATTGCTTTTTTCTAGTATTCTTTGCCTTCATTTCTACTTCTTGAGTTTTGAATTGTAGAATCATTGCAGTATTATGCCATGTAGGGACATAGAACTTGGCTTGACAATGCTGCTGACAATTCATACGTCAGGGTGTAACTGCCTGGCATATTCTTTGCTGTTTTGCATTCCTTTGCAAAGTATGCCTTTGTTTAGTCTTCAGGGAGTAGGCTTCTCTGATTTTCCATGTACTTGGGACATGACTTTTCACAGCTAATGACTATTCTGCTTTGTATGGAATGCAGATGTTTGCATTTTCATACAGTTCCTCCAATTGCCTCTCCATTCCTTTTGCATACTGCAAGGTGTCTAATTTATGGTGAAAGATGGAGGCATTTTTTTCATGTGATTTCTAAGAAAAATTGTATGGGTTATAGCAGACAAATTATGTTTTTGCATCACATTTAGCACATTATAGACGGCCTGGGTAATTAATTATTATCCTTTGAAGTCATAAGTCATTTTCTAGCAGTATGCCTTTGAAACTAGAAACTGTCTTATAAAGACTAAGTGTGAAATATTTTTATAATTGTGTATGGTAGTGGCACATTATAGTTTTGCATGTAGCCTCTATCTTCATTAGATAAAATGGAAAACTTTTCATCCACCCTGGGAATTTAAGCTGATATGTCTTAATGCACATGATGCTCAGGTGAATTTTAATGCCTATTACTTAAAAATATGGACGTTTTCTGGGGAAAGTAATTCATAACTGTAAAGGCCACTTTCCACTTGTCTGCTTTAAAGGCTGACTTTTTTTAAAAGCAAATCACATTTGCAGATTTAAATGTTTACTATAGACATGCTGTATCCTACAAATATATGTCTGTATATAGGTGTATGGATGTATATATATTGTGTATATATATTGTGTATATATGTGTATGTGTATATATATGTGATGTATATATATATGTAATGTACATGTGTGTGTGTATGTATGTATATATAATATATATAATATATATAATATATGTATATATATAATGTATATATATCCAAGTTAATGCACATTGGTATCTGGGGCTCCTTCTATTCACCTGACTGAGGTCCTGGTTTTCTAGGGAATGCACTGGCCCCATCTGTTCTCATTTGAAGCAATGATTTGTGCAGTATATCTGGTGGTCATGAGGGTGGCAGTGACCCCAAAAGGAGTTATGGTGGTCAAAGCCAGCTCCAGAGAGTGGTTGCTAGTGATGGACAGCAACCCCAGTGATGGGAAAGGAAGTGATAGGGACTATTTCCTGAACTTTTAATATCTTCATGTCTGGTCTTCTGCAAGTTCTTAAAAACCCTGTGGGATACACATGGAAGGTCATTTGTTTCCTTTTTGTGTAGTATGAAGCTTTTTTATTTTGTACTAATTTGGACTTACAGAAAAGCTGCAGACTAATTTAACAATTTTAAGTGATAAAACAGAGCTATAGGATGAAATAAGTGATTCATTTCTAGTCCAACAACAAAGTAGGTGCTGCATAAATATTCTCTGACTGGTGAGAGTAAAAAGGAACCAAAACTGGGGTCTGAACTCTTTGTCCTATGACATTTTTGACTATCCCGTTGCATTTCCGAGAGCTAAAAAGTCTACTCTTTTAGGTATGCATAATTTACAGCAAAATGCAAATTATTCTGTGGTAGCTATAAATTGAGAAACAGTCTTTGTTGTTTTGCTATTTCTTATCAGAAAAAAACCATGTAGAGCACAGTGAAAATACATTTTTAAACACAGTACGTTAAAGTCTTCAGTGCTATTGATGACTATCTATTTACCTGTGTCATTTTTATTTTCACAGAAATTGGCCCGGTAACAATTACCACAGATCCCAAGAAATTTCAATATGAACTCAGAGAACTGTATGTTCAGGTGAGTGCTTGCTTTAAATTTTATTTCTTTGAGGGAAAATGGAAAGCATGAACTTTTGGCTGATTTTCCTTATTTTTATATCTTAAAGAAGTAATTATTTGTTTTTAATTCTAGTACCACTTCTTTTTCTCACTTGAGTCCTGAATGAATCGAACAATAGATACGGGAGTGGGACAGGCTGGGTTCAAAATACCACTTTCACTGATGCATTTTCTGCTGCTTTCATGCAGCAAATGGATAGTTGCAACAGACTGGCCCACAGAGCCTAGGCTATTCCTAGGTAACCCTTGACAGGAAGAGTTTTCTGACCCCTGATTTAGATGAGTCCCTTCACTAAGAATCCTAAGGCACCGTTAATTCTTTTCTCACTACAGTAATGATATCATTAAGGTAATTGTGATATTCCATGCTGTATGTCAACTATATAAAATGTTTACCTGTAAGTATAATTTGTTTTTTAGAAAAAAATGAATAACATTGGTTTAAATGCTGTTCTGAAAACAGGACTTGGAGATAGGGTTGATATGCACCTTCTCCTCAGTCCTGCTTTGAGAATCATTATTCCCAAATCCATTCATTTAAAAAGAAAGTTTCTTTCAGGCTGTTTCATTACACTATCCTCTATGGATGGTCTCTATTGCAGTCATCTGCATTTAAAGAAAATATTTGCAGGTGAAAATGTTTAGTACAGATATGAGGTATCCTATAAATATATATATATATATATATGAAATTTATAATTTTAAATTATATATATATATATATATATATATATATATATATATATATATATATATATATATATATATACATAAAGCCAACTTAACCTGTACTGGTTTCTTTCTCTTCCCCTGAATTAGGTCCTGGTTCCCTAGGGAATGCAGTTGCCCCCACCTGTTCCTTGCATTGGAAATTGCTGTCCATCCTACCCTCACTTCCATACTCTCTTAACTTAGTTTAAAGTCCTCTATGCAAAGTCCTTCTTTGAATACAACTTCCTAAGAGAGTCATATCTCACTCCCTCTCTCCATCACAAAGTGGTTGGGATTTCACATTGAATGAGCTTGTCTGATTTAGCTCATCACTGAACAGTAAAATGGCCTGGCATAGAGAACATGCTCCCTTTTTGATAAGAAAGAAAGGAAAGAAAGAAAGAAAGGAAGGAAGGAAGGAAGGAAGGAAGGAAGGAAGGAAGGAAGGAAGGAAGGAAGGAAGGAAGGAAGGAGGAAGGAAGGAAGGAAGGAAGGAAGGAAGGAAGGAGGAAGGAAGGAAGGAAGGAAGGAAGGAAGGAAGGAAGGAAGGAAGGAAGGAAGGAAGGAAGGAAGGAAGGAAGGAAGGAAAGAAAGACTATACCACTATGTACAAATCAGCAGAGTCCAAATGAGTGTTTGAGGTTTCATTGTTGGTGAATGACTTGACGTGGAACTGTATATGGTATGAGCAGAATTGCAACAAGTGTGAAAAATCCAAAGTAGGACATTCCAAATATGTATTCAGTCATAATTCTTATATTGTGCATGTCTCTATTTTCAAATTGTATACTAAGTGGAATTATATTTCATAAGTATCTAAATAGATTTCTTTAGTTGCCCATTGATTCTTTTTCTCTTTTACTAAGTTTCTTCTGATAACCTTTATGCTAATAGTCCTCCATTTCTTTCCTCTTACACCACGCCATTCTTTTTCAGTCTTTATCTTGATATTTATTTGTAGTTTACTTTTTAATTGTTCAATATAGAAAAGTCTTTGCTGCTTTGGATGTCCAGAGTCTCTGAAAAAATCTTTACAGGAATGTTTCTATCCTGTGCCTGGATTATGGGAATTGGAATTGTATTGGCCTGGTTGTTTGCATTTTTATGTTCCCCTATACTGTCATGAGATATGGGGGGCAAGACCGTTATAGCTCTCATGGCACCTCTGATTCATCTGCAAGATGAACCAGTACCTTCAGCAGAGTAGACTTAAGTAGCTGTTGCATAAATGAATGTCACATGAGAGTGGCTTCTTTTAAAAATGTATATTTAGTGTACAAACTATATCAAATAGAATTTAAACTTTGCTTTAAGGTCTCATCATCATTTTCCATTATATAGAGTTTCAGAAGGGCCATGTAATGGAGATTTCTAGCTGCTAGAATATTAGGCAGGACTTTACTGTATTCATTTTTTTCTCAGAATGAAAATACTTCCATTCTCAATGAGACCTGGCATTGGCACGTCCTGATTTCCTGCCTCTCCCTTTCTTTTGTTCTGAAGGTTTTTCAGGGAGTGTACTTACCTTCCTTGCTCCGTTTGTCTCCAGGGTGGAGGATCTTGATTCCTGATTCATATTCCGTTAATTCCCTCCCCAAAGCGTCCCCCACCCACTCTGGAATTGAGCCTGATACAGAGACTCTGTAGGGTCATACAATATTTTTGTTCAAGAAAATAGTCTTTCTTCTTTTCTCCCCTGGAATGAAAGCTGGTGTCCATTTCTCTGGAGGTTTCTTCTGGACTGGCTGCATCTTAAGGGATTTTTTTCGTATTGACTTGGGATCCTAGAGGATGCTTAATTAGAACAACCAGATGGAGAGGAAATCAAATATTTACTTTTTCCATTTACTCAATATTGAGCACTGTTATAATCACTGGGGATACCACAGAAATAAATGTTTTTAGTTTCAGATTTTCTTGTGAATTATTCCTTTTGAAATCAATGGCAAAACATGTCATTAATTTAGGTAGGTTTAAATATGAAAAGCACTAGGCTACTTCATCACTGAACATCTAATCTAAAGAATATTTTTTATTTTCTCTTCAGTGTTTGCTTAGAGAATATTTTACTATTTCATAGATCAGTCTGAGAAACTAAGCATCACGAATTTCACAAGATGCTAGTATGAGATACTAGATTTTGTTTTGTGTGTAATTTCTAGACCCTTTTTCAGTTCCCCTTCTACCATTTTTAGTAATTCCCCCAAAATCACTGATATCCAGAGCAACAAGAATTGCTGTCCTATTAAAACTAACTTGGATTTTTTAAGAAAGGAAACCTTTAAAAATATTCCTTTCACATTTGTAATAGTTTTGAAAACAAGAGAAGTACATTCAGTTTTAAGTAAATAAAATAACTGCCACTAATATTACACTAGACTCACCTATTTTTCTTATAGGGATATGAAATTAACTGGAGGAAAACCAATTTAAAATTTTCCAGGAAAACTTGGAAAAAATATCACTAAACTTTAATCATTGAATTTATAACATTAATTTCATTTTCTTTTATCCTCTTTCATTTGGAATACAGAGAAATAACTTGAAAAGCATCTGAGCTTTCTCTCTGGGGAAAAGAAGGGAAGACAAATGACAACAAATGGTATTCAAATCACACAGAGCTTTGGGAATTAATATCCTTGTAAATATGTGGTGTAAAGTCCTGCTTCGGGTCACATTCTTTATAAGAAACTATTAAGCTTGTTGATTTTTAGAAAATAGTGTTGGCAGTGATATGTTTTTAAGCCTTTTATTCAAATGTTTTAAAGAGCAAAAAGGAAATTAGTGGAACATTTGAAATGTAAACAAGAAGATATTTCTGCTTAAGGAATTACCATTCTTTCATATAGATAGTTGATCCCCAAACTGAAAAGCTTTACACATATTTTAATTTTCCTTTGTTGATAAAATTGATCTTATAAAAAGCAGAAATAAGAGCAAAAAAAATATGTAGAACAGTTTTCTCACAGAACAACAAGATAATTATGAAAGGGTCCAATTTTTGTCATTGTTTAAGAGAAGCAGAGGAGTAGACAAATTGCACAAGGCCAAGGGGAAGGGAAAACCTGTTTTACTTTAGTGTAAGAAAACTGATGTTAGAAAACTGCCAAAGGAGAATCTGAAAAATTGATGGTCAGATAGGGAAAGACTGTAATGCTGATTTTAGAACAATTTAATGATGCCAATTTGGTATATACTTTATCTAAGTTTTAGTATTCTAAATCATGCTACTATGTAAAAGTAGGATTTTTATTTCTAGTCATATAGATAAGTCTTCTATATGAATTAAAAATTAAACTGGGGTATAACCAAGAAAATAAAATAGAATAAAAACCTAAGAAAGCAAAAAGAAAGAAAAATGACTAGAAAAAGAAAAGGGGAGGGACTGTATTGTTGGCATAGATATAATGTAGAGCTGTGAAAGATGTGATTTTCATTTTTGGTAGTGGACATGATTCAATGTATGAAAGCAACTTTTATTTCCATTTAAGTTTCCTTAATATGCATTTGACTTAACAAATGTATGTAAGTGTGTATATGTACTTTTTACAGAGAGAATGGCGTGTATTTAATTAAGAGAAGAAAGTGAGACTAAGGAGTACAATACATGTAACTCATAATACATGTAAAAGCTTCAAGAATAGTAGAACTGGTGTCTGACCCAAAGTAAGGGCTCCATAAATGTTAGCTGTTATTACTACCATTATTCCTACTATCTCTAGTAGTCTAAAGTTCTTTTAAGGGAAATAATCACCAAATAATGACACCATAAATGAGAAACAATAATGGAGCATGTGTCTTGTGAAAGATTTTGCAAGTAGTTTAAAGTCATTCTCTCAATTCAGACCCACACAAATATGAATATTCCTTTTTATAAATAAAGATACTGAAATGTTGAGATATTAGGTGACATGTTTTATTCAGGTCACCAAGTTGGCAAGTAGCCAGCCTGGTCTCAAAACTGGAGGTAATTAATGATAAAGCTAGTGTCCCTTAACACTCTGCTACTTTGGTTTAAGTAATTTACTAATCTAACCAAAATAGCCATTTATTTTTATAATTTCTCTTTGTATTTTACTGCAAAGTAGGAAAAGAGAGAATTAAGTGCAGTGTAGGTCTAGGAGTGGTCTCATGCTCAACAAAATTAATGTATTCCTTAAAGATTTTGACTTCTACCTCTGATCACTTTGAGGAATTGGCTCGCCTAAAATTACTGAGCAGAAAATGACAAAATTAATGATAAATCAGAAATTACTACCCTTGTCCAGCAGGTGTTCTCGTCATTTAATATGGTAAGCTTATTTAAGTTTGACCACACACACCTTGGAGAGACACAAGAACGAGATGCGTTTTAAGAGATTGAAAGGTAGTGTTTAAACTGTAGTTTATTTGTAAGTGGTGCCTCAATTATTTTTATTGTTAAAGTTGAAACTTCTTGGGGCCTGAACGAAGCACCTATTAAAACTAGTTTGGTGCCAGAGTTTTCTGCTAGAGTAATGAATCCTCTGAGGGACAGATAACCCTGTATCCTCAGGGGTTGAAGGATGGGGCCTGAGGTCAGAGAATGGGGGGGACTAGGTGGGAAAGCTTGACTCTTGTCTAGGCATCTGTCCTGGTACCCTGTCCAGAAGCAAATAGCTCTTCTATGTGTACTTCAAAGGATGAAGATTAAAAAAGTATTCCGTTGGATTGCTTATTTAAACCAGAATATATAGACAGGTAGGATGGAGTGAGTGTGGATTCTGAGAAGTGGCTTGATTTTATTTTCGAACTGTGCATGTGTCAGAATGTTCTTAAGGGCAAATCCGAGTCATTGCAGAGTAAATATTGCAGTTGCATGTCACAAAATAACGTTTAAGAAGGGGAATCCACTGAGCTGCGATGCCTGGATTCATCCCAAAGTGCTGCTTAACCAACCAAGATGTTGCTCTAGTCCCCACACTAAGTACGACATCTGATTTTGTCACTTTTTAGATCACAGTAAGGATGGAGGGCAAATGTTTTCCTTGAGAGAATTTTCCTTGATCTAAAGCCAGAACTCCTAGAGAAAATTATAAACCTCACTTTCAACAAAATGGATATAAAAGAAATTTAGAGTTTCTTCTCAATCTAAATTGAGATCGAGCATTTCTCAAGAAGCTATCTTTTTTTTATTCTTAGGCCTTTTAAAAGTGTCAAGAAGAATTTGGAGTCTTGGTATTGGTATTGACTTTGAGTATTATTTGTCAATTATGCAGTCAAATATTTGAATTCCTTACAGGAACCTATCAGTACTCCAGACATGAGTACTTCTGTCAGAGATTTGATGGTGCTTTGTTAGAGATTTGAATGGCCTTCATCACCATATGATATTTCGGGGAGTCCTTTGGAGCAATGTCTAGGAGCCTCTGTTGGTGTGTGAGGCTGATATGGGCTTTCTTTGACAGGCGTTATCACATTATTGAATAATGGGGCATTACCAGCTAAGTTCCTCAGTGTTACCTCAGATAAACTTTAAACCAGATTTCCATCCTTCTTTATTCATGCTGATTTTTAAAAATCCTAATTTTATATATGTCTGTATATATACATATATATATATAGTCTCCTCCTTTGAATGATCAAGATCTTCGTTCACTTAATTTTGTTTAATGAGTACTAGCTCTAAAAAAGCCCATGACATTTGTCTATCTCAAACTTCCCTATAAATTGTAATATGCTTAAGGTACAATGATTTTATTAGTAAAAGATGCATTGTATTGATAACTTTTTTGTCAAAACCTAAAATAGCATAAGCAGTATAATATATTTTTACCACATTAAATAAAAAGAATCAAATTGTACAATCTCCTTCAGCCACATGGTAACAGAGATAATACCAACTGTGCTGGAAAGGACAAAAAAATCCACATATGAGCGTTAGAGCAGAAAGGAAAGAGATTTTAGTGGGTGAATTGAGTCTGACTAGTATAGAAAAAAGATAGAGGAGTCATAGCAGAGAGAAAGATGGGGAGAATGGAAGCAAGTCCGGAGGAGGTGCAAGCAAAGGGTGCCTGGTCGTAAGGGTTTCTAAGTCCCGCCCCTGCCTTCTTCTGGCTCATTCTCTGAGCAAACAGGGTGCCGTTCGTTTGGAGAAACCAGGAATCTATCCCACCCAGGCGCCAGGGCCATGTCTTAATTTGATGGGAAAAGAAAAGGTCATAATAAAAAGGGACAGATCCCTGAAGAGGAGAGGATGGAACTCTCTCAAAAGTAGAGAAGGGGAGAATTACTGAAGTGGAGACTCAGAATACCAAGATACTATTTTCTGGTTTCTCATTTTTTGCCTAGACTTAACTTGGCAAACTTCCACATGTCTTCTGATCATTAGAAGCTGTATGATGGTATTGTATGCTTGGTCACCTCCATGACATTTCTCTCTTGAAAGGACCCTGGTCCATTATAATTCATGTGAATTATGAAGCTTTTGAAATGTTTTACAGTATGAAAGCACATGATTTTCTGATTCATTGATTAAAATATTGAGTACCTGGTATGTGGAATATTCAACTGATAGATTCTTTATGATCAGTTGAAGTGAAGTGAACTGAATCTCCTCTTCAGACCCGACATGAAAAAAATTCCAACCAACTGAAAGATCAATTGCTGAAGAGTCAGACCCTTACTACTGACAAGGGATAACCTGAAAGTGTGGAAATGGTTGTAATTGTTCATCTTTAATGTGTCTGAAATCAAAATC
Source organism: Manis javanica (assembly GCF_040802235.1). Lineage (NCBI taxonomy): Eukaryota > Metazoa > Chordata > Mammalia > Pholidota > Manidae > Manis > Manis javanica. Next base: position 93,322,041 of record NC_133166.1, read on the forward strand.
AGCATTTCTTTGATGTCTTGATTTGGATTCTATCTTCTTCAAACTAGTAAAGGACAGCATGGTGGACTGCTTGGGATGTAATATCTTTCATTTTGATTATGGAGACTTGAAGGTTGGGCTCTGATGGTCTCTCAGGACATCTCTGTCATATTTTCTACACTTGATGAAGATCAAATGTCACTGATGCAGTAGAACTGTACAGTTGTTCTGATTTATTTTGTACTTGCTTGGATGCACTTTAAATTAGGGCCAATGTAATTTAATAGTTTCCAGATGTGCATTCTGTGTTTTCCATCACCGAATCACACAACCGTATTTTAGGAAAGAGAACTAAGGGTTGTAAACTTCTGTTTGGCCTTGTGACTGAATTTCATTCCTAAATGGTGTATAGGTAAAAGGCAAATTACATAAATAAGACATTTCAAGCAATGGGTGTTCCATGTGAAAAAAATACAGTCTGACTTTGAAACAAGGCTTAGTAAGTTGTACTCATATTAGAATAAGGGTAAGTATTGTATCAGCAGTGAGAATCTTTTGGACTCAGGTATGACCCTATCAAAAGAGTTGCATTTTCTGATTGCTTAGAGTTAAGCATACCTGGAGAAAACTGGTATAAACTGGTGGCTCAATGAAAATGGATGATGAGAATAGAAGTGGAATGGGTTGACTATAAGAGAAATAAGTCTAGCAAGGGTCTGGGCTGAGATTTGTCTTCCTGGTTCTCTGCTTCCTTGTTTGATGAGCATTTTCCCATTACGTTTTGGACAGGGGCCTCATTTTTTTCCAACTCCTTTCAGGGTTTAAAGGTTCAGTTTATCCCAGCGCTACTCCCACACTGTCTCGCATTTAGAAAAGACAGCATGATAATCTGTGTTTTATTACTCCCTCAACTGATAAGATTTCTGTTCACTGTTATTTTATCTTGCTTTCCAGGAATTTATTTTTTGGATATAATTATCACTGTAACTCTAATTACAGTTTTTTTCCCCCTATTATTCCAGGAGCAACATTTACTGTGAAAGGTCACATGCTTCTGTGTTTTCAGGACACATTTTTTTCCATCTGAAGTGTCTTTTGGCAACTTAGTAAATTGTAGCCATCAGTAGAATTATAGATAAAATGAATATCAAAATACTTAGCAAGAATGTGTCTACTGATACAAATTAGTTATGTTTTGCATATAACTTTTGTGTAAAAACACAAAGTTAATAAAATCAGGCCCTTCTCGTGTATATTTAGGGAATTATGCATTTCAAGGTATTATGTACTTCACCTTCCTCACACCTTTCATTTTTGTGTGAATGTGTAAATTTATGTGATTTGAGGGGGATACATTTACATAGCTGTGTTTGTTTTCTTTTGTTAAATATTAATCCTGACTGAACTCCAGGATTGGTAGGGTGGGTGGTGAGTGGTGGAGGATTTAGTTTTATATACCTCTAAGAATTCTTAGAGGTATATAAATATATGTATAAATAAATATATGTATATAAATATATGTCTATTTCTTGGCTGAAGAGCAATTTCTGGCACTTGGACTTTTAGGGGATTTAGCTCTGAAATTATATTACTTGAAATGAGATGAGCTAGGCTTGAGTAAAGCTCAGACTGAATACAGCAAGTGTGCCTGATTGTGTCATGATTGCTTTGCACAATCTCATTCACCCACTTAATCACTATTCATTTGTTTATCCACTCATTCATCAAACAACAGTGGAACACTTCCTAAGTCCCTCAAGGATCAAACATCTAGTGCGAGGGAGGAAACAGGTAAGTTATAATACAATTCAGCAAATGCTTCAGTAGAAAAAATGAACTCTAGCCTGTGGACATTCAGAAGAATGAGACTCATCCTCTGCTTTTTAGGGTCTCTGACAAGCTAGCTTGCAATCAAAGAAGGTGATGAAGGCATTAATTGCCTCACTAGAGTTTGTGTGAACTTTCTGACTAGGCAGAATTATACTCTTTCACTTACCAGTTGTGTGAGCCTTACAAGGGTTTTCAAAATTTAGTGTTCTGTCCATAAATAACATTTGTTAAAAATGATACCTACCTTATCAGTTGATGTGAAGAGTAAATCACAGTGTGTATGACAATACTATCTGAGTTCCAGGCTCAGAGTAGATAACCATTGAGTCAGTACAAGTAGAGTGCCTTATTACCAATAAAAGTATCAAATTTGTGAGACATTTCAGTAGATTCAAGTTCATTAGTTCTAAATTTCTCCATCATACATGTTTTATGGAATATTATTTTCCTTTTTTTTCTATTTGGTATTCTGGTCAAAAGAGAAAAAGATAAGGCTTTTAAAAGACTACTTTTTTTTTTAAGTTTGGAACTAAAAACAGTATGTTTTTATAGTTCCAGTCACAATCCCATCACTCTTAATTTTAAAATCTGTACATGAGTTTGATGCAAATGAACCTAATGTGTTTGATTTTGTGTGGTATATACATGGACATTTTGACAATGGTTCATTCTAGCTCTATTGTGCCAAAGCTAAATTTAAGAAATCAGAACATCAGTTAATGATTTGGGAAACCCAGTTAATAAACCTGTGGTTAAGCTTCTGATTAATATATCATTTGTGGAGTTTGGGAGCAGATTGTAGCTTGATCCTGACCCTCAATGATTTGAAGCAACTTTTTGTTTCAACTTTTGATAACTTCTGCCAGGAAACAAAGTTCATGGAAGACTACTAGCACAAAGCAACCATCTTACAATTAATGATCTAGAAAGAAGCCTGCATAACCAAATCAGATGTATCATTCTAAAGCAGTACAAAAGTATAATATGAGCTACATATGTAATATTTTTTTAAGTTGAAATTTTAATAATTTTTAATGCAATATATCCAAAGTATTATCATTTCAACATGTCACTGACATAAAAATTTAGTACTTCTGTAGTTTTTTACTTTAAATTTCAATGAATTAAAATAAAACATTCAGTTCTGCAGTCACACTGGCCACATTTCAAGTGCTCAGGAGCCACATGAGACTAGTTAGTGCCTACTCTATTAGCACATATCTAAAGTATTCCTTTTATGGATCATTTTAATGTTGATTTATGATTTATAATTTTGAGAAAATCCAGCTCAAGTATCAGAAAGGGAGCTTCTATAAGGATATCACATTATATGTTCATTTCTTTTGGAAAACAGAAACTTATTTTTTTTCTTTTCAGGAACCTGCATCCACAATGAGATAGACAAATCATTTCACTAAGATATGAATTACTAGTTTACACTTATTTTTACTTTTGAGTTCACCACAAACTACTGTAAGCAGAAAGATAATAATTTGAAGATACTGTACTCTTCTGGGGAGAGAAGGAGAGAAGAGGTTTATTCCTGAGAACAATTTGTAATCAGTATGTAATCAGTATGATTACAGTATTATCTGTGTCCACAAATGTGAAATCATTTTTATTGTAAAGAATACACTGATTTCCACAGCAGAAATATTAGCTGCACAAATCACTCCTAAGGGATGGATCACCACATACACTATGGGTTTTTGGCAGATGTGGATCAAAATGTTTCCTTTTGACTTGACATTCCCCAATTTTCTGGCTGCTTTGAGACTTTATGTTAGTTTCTCTATAAAAGTCAAACAGTTCATTTTGGAGAGTATAATGTAAAAGAATTCAAGAAATCAAAGGAAGGCTTTTCATTTGCAATTATATTTGTGAAATTCTCTGTAGAGTTAGAGCTGTGTCGGCTCATCACACCCTTTCCTTTGGGCATTAAACAATTTTTGGTGTTATGTGTGTGAGGTTCAGTGTTTCATAGAGGTGCTTTTTCTCAGGAGAATAAGGTGATTCTAATACTTAACGCAAATGTTGTTGACTGTATTGGCTTTATTAATAGGTGGTTTTTAACTGTTCTATTCAAATTTGTAGGGTGAAAAAAAATTAAAGGCTTAGAGGTCCTATTTCAGTACATGATTTTTTTAAAGGGCTACATTCAAGTTTTAGGATGAGCCTGAAGTTATGGAGGGATCTCAATGGGTTGAATGCATTTGGAGTCACTTCCAAGGAGTCTAATGTCTCTAGGGTCTGTTTCTGGGTAATGCTTAGGGCGCAACTAAGACATCCTTAGGTCCTCTTAGAGTAAATCTGAACACAGTCAAATGGCTCAGAGACTTTCCTTCACTCAGTAACTAGATAAGATTTATCATTCTTGCCATTCCTAGCATGTACCTCTGGAGATTTCTTAGCTGTTCTGATTTTTGACCCATAGATAGAAGATGTCTCCTAGCCCCTTGCAAAAGTCTGTTAATCTCTCCTTGGAGTTGTACTACTGTGAAGCTGTATTGTGTTCTTGGCCATTCAACAAGTGCTTGTGGAATGGATAAATTATGTTTTGTCATTTACACTCTGGTGCACAGTGTCAAGCACAGTTGAAGAATGTTCTTTTGTTCACACTTCTGAAAATATAATAGGAATCTTAACTTTTTTAAGCAGTCCAGAATATTCATTATGGATATGCAAAGTTGGCTGCAAGTAATTATTCTTGTCCAACATATTACATTTATTAATGTGCCTAGTAGCTGTTTCCCACTTTCCTGACACATGAATGCACTCACTGGCATTTGGTGCACACAATAACTGCCCCCAAATAAATATTATAAAGAAGAAAATATGTTATATCATTAAAGAGTAAGGCTTATTACAGCATATCTGAAGAATGAGGAAGTAATCTGATTGGAAAAAAAGACAGGAAGGTATGTTATCTCAACTTTGGAAAGAAAATAGTTCAACTTGACAAATATTTACTCAGTGATTACTATATGCCAACAAATGCTGTGACCTGGGGACTCAAGGACTCAGGAAATAACAGGTCCTGCCAACAAAGAGCTTATAGAAAATGGGAGAATTTTCATATGCATATATTGGTGAGGAGTGTTTGATGGCGGAGAGGGAGCAATAGAAAGATTACTTAAATGAAAGTACTAAAGACATGAAGGTGTGAAGCAAGGGGCATATTCAAAGAACAGGAGGAAGTCTCAGCTTAAATGAGGCAATTTATGAAGAGGAAACAAGAGGAGCAGAGTGCTAGGAAGATAATTTGATCTAACATAAGTAGTTAGTAAAAGATTTTAAGTAGGGACATTTGATAGATGGCTCTTACTGCAGGAAAAATGAAGTTTGGGGGTAGGAAGATTAGATAGGAGGCTATACTTGCAATAAAGACAATTAGATAGGAGGCTATTCTTGTATAAAATTAGTGATAAGAAGAGTGAATTGTAGGAAGTAAAGAGGAAGGGAGGGGACAGATTCCTGATGGAGGTAGAAGGAATATGCTTTGATTGCTGATTAGCTGAAGGAAGAGGGAGGAGTCAAAGATGACTCAGGTTTCCAACCAGAACCTGTAGGCAGACAGTACTATTAACGAAAATAGGGAAGATGTGGTTGGGGGAAAAGAAAATGAGTTCCATTTTAGGTGCATTGAGTTATAAAGACCCATAGAACAGGTGGAGTAGATGTTTCACAAACAAGTAATAATGAAAAACTGTTATTTGGGAGATGAGTACAGATTGAAGATACAAGTGTACAAGTCTTTGGGAACAGTTATTATCTGCTAAACTAAGTGCCGTGAAAATACAAGTAAGTAATAAAGGACAGGATCTAAGTCCTACAAAAATAGAAAATATTTCTACCTCAGTAAAATTCTGGATCTATAGCTGATATCTTCTCAAAAGTGATGATTGGATTACCACAGCATCAGCCCCTTTAATAAAGTGACATAATTTTTAACACATTTCTCGATTTTAGAAGCAATTTATAGCAATTGGTGCTCTCTTCCAGCTCATTTAATAAAGGGACTCAAAGGCTGTAAGTTTTGAGTAGGATCCAGTGCAGGAAATGATTCTCCAATTCACCCAGGCTGCAATGTAAACAGTTCTAAGATTTTATTCTTATGAAAGATTATCTTTGGTTCTCAAGATACCTGTATCAGAATCTAAGACTGGATCCTGGGGAAAGGAGCAAGAAACTCTTTGAAGTTTAAAGCTAAAACCTTATTCCTTTCTTCAAGTAATTATTTTCTTTTTGAGAAAAAACTCTCACTTGATGGATTCTGGTAGACTCTGGAACCACAGGACCCCCCATGGCCCCAAGCTGCCCTGCTTTTTATTTGATTGTCTTTTCTAGACATGAACTTCTTAAAGACAAGATACTTTTAGCTTTATTCATCTTTGTATGCCTGAATCCTTGCAGGGTGTTTAGCAGTTAGAAATTGCTCAAAACATAGTGGTTGAAAGCCCATTCTCTTGGCCTTGTATTTATTGATATGCTAAGGAAATCATCAGACATGATATATACATATTTGTATAATTTGTATATATATAAATGTTTATAATGATTTTTGTTTATATATTTATAATAGAGGAAACTTTAAAAGCCCATTAATGTTCAACAATAGATAAATGATTGACTAAATTCTGGGATATAGACATCATACAATAGTATGTAATCATTAAAACCTGTGATTTTGAAGAACACTGATAACATGAAACATAAGCAGGATGTAATCCTAAATTTAAGATATAGAAAACTACAAGTACATCATGCTTCCAAATTCATCCACAAATCCATATATTTTTTAGGCAAATAAATAAACTTGGTTTTAGGGTGAGGGCTATTTTTGTTTAGGAAAATATATTAAGCCTATTCAAGTGGAAAATAAAATAGAGATCATGTTGTTAGTAGAAAAAAATGAAGCAGAATGGAAAGGATGACAAAGGTAGTGTATTTTATAAAAGGTGGTCATGGAAGGCTTCTCGGATAGGTAACATTTGTGCAAAAACTCGGGGTATGGAAGATATACCAGCATGTTTGCCAATGGGAATGATCCAGTAAAGGGAGTATTTGGCAGTGGAATGGAGAGAGGAGACAACCGTAGAAGCCATGTCTGTGATTTAGGCACAGCTAAGAAGTTCGCCTCACCTGTGAGCCTGAGTGACTCCTTCACCGTGAAGACAGTGTGTGGCTCCTCTTGTAGGTGGGCCATGGGAGTTTATGGAAATTCTCTTCTGATGGATTCTATTTGCTCAGTGTAATACAAGCAAGGTCATCTGAGTGAGAAAGGGATAAGAAAAGTGGGGATGTATCAAATAGTCATGTAAAAGAATGGGAGAGTGAATCAACATTTAATTAGGAAATACATACCAATTTCTATTATGTATTTTGGGTGAATTTATAATTTTTGCATAATTACAGGTTTCTCCATTTCCGTATCCCTTTGTATCTTTTCCACGTCCTCGTAACCAAAGTTGCTAATCCAACGGGGCACTAACAGAAAAAAGTGGAGAGAGTATTTGCTCGGACCTAGAGCTCTTAAAGCCACCTGTCATTAACTAAGTTATCCTTTTTTGCTGATGAAATAATTCCATTTTTTTTCTCTCTGCTCCTCAACAGGGTGGCGGTGATTGTCCAGAAATGAGTATTGGAGCTATAAAAATTGCCTTGGAAATCTCTCTTCCTGGTTCTTTCATCTATGTTTTCACCGATGCGCGGTCCAAAGATTACCGGCTTACACGCGAGGTGCTGCAGCTTATCCAACAGAAACAATCACAAGTAAGTGGGCACCAACTCCCCACATTTTCCATTTGAATGCAGCTTTAAGGAAGGGAATACAGTGAGAGGTTGCCTTTCTTCTTTGATGACACTGTGTGTGGCAAATGTCAATAACTACAGCTATCGATCCATATATATGTATTACAATACATGTGTGTCATTTAATTTAAACATAGTAAAAGGATCTGTGATTTTTTTTTTTATGAATGCCTTGTTTTTTAATACAGAGAAGAAATGACTGGGGAATAATTAAGGGGCTTGTTACCATTTTATCCTCATAACTGCCCAAAACAAAGACCCAACAAAAAGGCCTGTATTTCAAATATCATCTCATGTGTAATCTTGCCTGAGTCAGAGTTGCTCATTGCATCACTTAGCTATTGCTGTATAATGCTCTGTTCTAACTCTCAGTAAAGATTTAAAAGAATAAACATTTATTTCTCACATGTTAGTAGGGCTCAGTTGACCTAGGCTAGGCTCGCTCGCTTGTGTGTCTGGACATAACTGGGTTTGGCTTGTAGGCTGATCTCTGGGATGGCTTAGTTCTGCCTCGCAGGTTTCTCAGCTTCTTTCTGAGACCAATAGGCTGGTTTAGGCAAAGTTCTTCTCATGGCCAAGGCAGAAACACCCAGAGATCAAGTGGAAATACACAAGACCTCTTGAGTGTGGGCTTCAAATGCCAAAGCAAGTCACATGTCCAAGCTTTGATTCAAAGATGACAAAGTAAGTCTTCCTTCTTTAATAAGAGGAACTTTAAAATCTTTTACAAAGTGCATAGATATTGGAAAAAATATATATGTATACACACATACATATGTACACCACTAGGCAAATAGGTATATAAAATACATAGTAGTATGTTAACCCATAATAGGTGTTTAATAAAGACATAGCGATTACTGAAAACCCTTTAAACTGTCTTTTTTTTTAAAAAAAAATCATAGGTGGTATTTGTGCTCACTGGAGACTGTGATGACAGGAGCCATATTGGATATAAAGTCTATGAAGAAATTGCCTCTACAAGTTCTGGTCAAGTGTTCCATCTGGACAAAAAACAAGTTAATGAGGTCAGTTTAATAAAGTGTGTCTACGTTATTCCTAGCTACATTACCAGAATCAGTTAGGCCAACATACTTGTGACAGATCTGATTTTAAAAACAATTTAAAAAAAATTGTTGTTGTTTTTTTTTTCCCTTAGTCCACAGGTCCATAAAAGCATTAAACCAATGTGGAGAAGCATAGTTTATCTAGCATTAATTTCTAGATTGTATTATACTATATTGACAAATATTTAGATTTAATCATAAATGTATTTAAAATTCATTTGATGGAAATTGAAAAATTTTGTAGTTCTTTTTCAGTAAGGTCAGTTTGTATTTCTGGATAACTGGTAAAATGAGGTTTCACTGTTCATTGAAGTAGAATATGAAGAAATTAGTTAGTGAGCAAAACTCTCATAATGAGGTTTGGTTTCTAAGATTTAAAGTAAAAGCTGTAACTAACTACATATATATTTATCCAAAACCTTTTATGATAATATAACCTCTAACTAACATACTAGGAAAATTTTGGCATTTTTCTAAAAGCCTGTTTGAGATATGCCTAATTTTCATGATTCTTTCCCTTTCTTGTTACCTTGTCCTGACCTCACTTGTGATGTAAAATTTTGTTTATGCATTTATATTTTAAGTTTTTAGGAATATGCCAGTATAAGATAAAGTTTCACATGGTCATTCTTCACATTTGATTGGTATGGTTAGTGTATCTTCTATTAATTTCATAACAGACTCCTTGTGTTTTGAGTGGCATGGTTCAGTAGTCCTCTTATATGTAAAGAGTTTTTAATTACATCATGATGGAACTAATAGGACATTGCCAGTTTTTCAAATAAACAGTCTAGCAAAAACAATTTGTATCAACATAGGATATACAAAGTATATAAACCTGAAAGATTACTTTAGTAGAAAAAATATTCTCTTTGAAGAATCAACCTCAGGGAGGGTTATGGCTTGAGTCCATACTGTAACCAATATAGTGATTCAGAAATGCTGGGGGCAGGGTCTGATGAGTACAGGGGGTAGCCATTAGCAGTTATTTGTACAAATATTTGCATAAGAATTTGGGAACCCAGCAAGAACAGAGATCAGGAATAGTGTAGGACTCTCAGGAACTGGGCTTCTTGTTGCATCCCATAGACTTTTCTTTGTCCTAATGAAGGAGAGATGCCTCTGGTAGAAGTTATTTTTTACCTGGAATTGTGTAAGACCCTGGAGTACAGTCAGTTTCATCCACACAAAATAGGGAACATGTGAGGAAGAGTGTCTTCTCTCTTATATCAGCGAAGATACCACTGCTTAGGGTGTTTTGTGGTTCTGGATTAGAAGTGGCAGTCATGTTCTTTGCAGATAGAGAAGGCATTGGTGCCAGCAGAGGATTTTATGCCTGTGGACATGACAGTTCCAAGCAGAAGGTATGAGAGAAGTGGTGAGGAGGGACATGGCTGGGACTCAGGACATTTGAAAGAATAGCTGTTCAAACCTATGAGCAGTCAGAAATAACTTGGAGATTTCCCAAAACAAATTTGGTGAACTTTTAGGGAGAACCATAGGATCTTATTAAGAGTTGGGCCCTACAGCTGGAAAATAACATGGTATGTCCTGTAAATGTAACTCCATTTATATCCATGTACCCAGGGAGAATTAATTTATACAAAATTAAAAGTATTGTCTTAAGTGAAGAAAATAAGCCCTACAGAGGTAAACACTTTATTTATTAAATGGTATGGTACATAATTTTTGTAGTCCTAATACTTTTTGACAGTTCACACAATTACCAAATAATTTGTAAGAATAGAAATTTAGGGAGTCAGAAAAAGAATGGTGGCATGAGAAGTGAGGCAGAAACCTCCCCAAATCACATAAAATAGGGAAATACAGCAAATACAACTAATACCAAAAAAGTGACCCAAAGACTGCAGAACAGACTACCTATATCTGGGGAAAAGGGAAGACCTCACAGAAAAGGGTAAAGTAGCAAAGCCCCTTTTGATCCAGCAGCACCCAAGTCCTCCCCCAAACCCAGCCCAAAGACAGGAGGGAGAGAAATGGAGCAGCAATGGAGTAGAAACCCAGGACTTCTGAACACCCACTCATGAAGATCTCTGCCAGGAGCATGAACCCACATTACATGGTGCTCTGGAGATTAGTGGGGTTGGAAAGCAAAGAAGGGCAAAATACTTGGAAAGACTAAGGTTCTAGTTGCTTCTGGAGAACAGGTATGCACAACCAGACACCCTGGGACAAAAAAAGGTGGGCAGTTTGAAAGACTTCCCAGCAGCAAGAGGGGCACAAAAGGGGCAAAGATTGCACAGAGCTTGCTGCTCAGGAGAAAAGGCAGGTGGACAAAATCTTCCAATCACACTCAGCCTAGCAGGTTGGAAACTCTCAGGAGCTTCAGACGCTCCATCCCCCTGGCTGAAAAAGCAGCTTTAAGGCCTCCTACTGTGATATACAGCCTGCTGCTCCTTCCTCCTGGCTGGCACTGGTCTCCTCACCTGCTGCACCTGACATCACGCCAGGCCAACTGGAGGGTAGCCCTGCCAATGGCACCTACAGGTATGTAATGCATAGGCTCTTCCCTGCACACTTGGCCCACTGGACCTGGCAATGGAGGCAAGCACTACAGTCGAGAAGCAGGAAAGAGCACTTTTCTCCCCATAGGCACTGCAACCCCCACCATTACTCTAGATGCTAGGCAGCTCCAGAGAGCAGAGCTTCTGGACACTAGAGGAGGACTCCTACATAAATCTATTATCCCATAAGAAACACTAAAAAAAGAAAGAAAAAAAAAATGAAGAGACAGAGGAATTTGGTCCAAATAAAAATTAAAAGAAAAAACAGCAGAAATAGGGCTTAGTGAAACTGAAATCACCAATCTTCTTGATAAAGATTACAAAATAAGTTATAAATATGCTTATGGAGCTACAGAAAAATACTCAAGATCTCAGGGAGGACTTCAGCAAAGAGATAGACCCTTTGAAAAATACAGTATATGCAATGAAACAATAGGCATTTAAAAGTAAATTAGATGAGGTAAATGAGATGGAAAATTAAATAGAAATTAGAGAACAGGAAAACAAAGAAGCTGAGGCCCAATCCAAACTGAACAATATTCACATTATAGAGGTACCAGAAGAAGAAGAGATAAAGGGATAGAAATGTCTTTGAGTAAATAATTGTTGAGAACTTTCCCAATCTGGGAAGGACATAGTCTCCCAGGTCATGGAAGTATGCAGATTTCCCAAAACAAGGAACCCTCGGAAGACAACACCAAGACATATAATGATTAAAATGGCAAAGATCAAGGACAAAGAGAGAGTGTATTAAAAGCAGCCAGAGAGAGAAAAAGATCACTTACAAAGGTTCATATTCAACCTTTCATGATCACCCCATCAGGCTATCATCAGACTTCTTGATAGAAATCTTACAGGCCAAGAAGGGGGTGGCATGATATATTTAATGCAATGAAACAGAAGGGCCTCAAATGAAGAATACTCTACCCAGCAAGATTATCATTTAAATTTGAAGCAGGAATTAAACAATTTCCAGATAAGTAAAAGTTGAGGGATTGTACCTCCAATAAACCATCTCTACAATGTATTTGAAAGGGACTACTGTAGATGGAAGTGCTTCTAAGGCTAAATAGCTTTCACCAGAGAAAATAAAACTATGGTGAAGGAAGTAGACCAATTAGTAAGCACATACAAAATTAAATTACACAAAAATAAATCAATGGGAATTGATTTGGGGGGGTCACGGGAAAGACAGTGTAGCACAGAGAAGGCAAGTAGTGACTCTGTGGCATCTTCCTACACTGAGGGACGATGACTACAATGGGGTATGGGGGACTCGATGGTTAGGGGTGAGTGTAGTAACCACATCGTTTTTCTTGTGAAACCTTCATAAGAGTGCATATCAAGAAAACCTTAATAAAAATTTTTTTTAAAAAGAAAAAAATTTAATCAACTACTGACAAAGTTAGTCAAGGAATACACAGAGTACAGAATATGACATGTGATATATAAAGAGTGGAGGAAGAAGAAGAAGGGAGGAGAAAAGAAAATTTAGATTGTGTTTGAAATAGCATAATAAGTGAGTTAAGACAGACTGTTAGATAGTAAGGAAGCTACCCTTGAACCTTTGGTAACCACGAATCTAAAGCCTGCAATGGCAATAAGCACATATATATTGATAATCACCCTAAATATAAATGGTCTGAATACACCAATCAAAACACATAGAGTCACAAATGAACAACAAAACAAGACCCATCTATATATGGCTACAAGAGACTCACTTCAAACCCAAAGACATACACAGACAAAAAGTGAAGGAATGGAAAAAGATATTTCATGCAAACAATAGGGAGAAAAAAGCAGAAGTTGCATACTTGTATCAGATAAAATAGACTTCAAAACCAAGAAAGTAACAAGAGACAAAGAAGGACATTATATAATGATAAAGGGGTCAGTCCAATAAGAGGAAATAACCATTGTAAATATCTATGCACCTAATGTAGGAGCACCTGCATATGTGAAACAAATACTAACAGAATTAAAGGAGGAAATAGAATGTAAAGCATTCATTTTAGGAGACTTCAACACTCCACTCATTCCAAAGGACAGATCAACCAGACAGAAAATAAGTAAGGAGACAGAGGCATTGAACAACACATTAGAATAGATGGACCTAATAGACATTTACAGAACTCTCCACTCAAAAGCAGGAGGATACACATTCTTCTTAAGGACACATGGAACATTTTCAAGAATAGATAATATACTACACCACAAAAAAAACCTTCAGTAAATTCAGAAGTATTGAAATTGTACCAACCAGCTTCTCAGACTACAAAGGTATGAAACTAGAAATAAATTATGTAAAGAAAACAAAAAAGCCCACAAACATATGGAGGCCTACCAAGATGCTCCTAAATAATCAATGGATCAATGACCAAATAAAAACAGACATCAAGCAATATATGGAGACAAATGAAACAACAACTCAATAGCTCAAAAACCTGTGGGTTGCAGTGAAAGTAGTTCTAAGAGGAAAGTATATAGCAATATAGGTTTACCTCAAGAAAGAAGAACAATCCCAAATGAATAGTTTAAACTCACAATTAATGAAACTAGAAAAAGAAGAACAAATGAAGCACAAAGTAAGTAAAAGGAAGAACATAATAAAGATCAGAGCAGAAATAAATAAAATTGAGAGGAATAAAACAATAGAAAGAATCAATGAAACCAGTAGCTGGTTCTTTGAGAAAATAAACAAAATAGATAAACCCCTAGCTAGATTATCAGAAAAAAGATCTACACACATAAACAGAATCAGAAATGAGAAAAGAAAAATAACTGTGGATGCCACAGAAATACAAAGAATTATTAGAGAATACTATGAATAATTACATGCCAACAAATTGGATAAGCTAGAAGAAATGGACAACTTTATAGAAAAAGACAATCTTCAAAAACTGACCCAGAAGAAACAGAAAATCTGAGCAGACCAACTACCAGCAATGAAATTGAATTGGTAACAAAAAATGACCTAAGAACAAAGTACCTGGCTGGACCATGGCTTCACCACTGAATTTTATCAAACATTTAGTGAAGACCTGATGCCCATGCTCCTTAAAGTTTTCTAGAAAGTAGAAGAGGATGGAATACTTCCAAACTCATTCTGTGAAGCCAGCACCACTCTAATATCAAAACCAGGTAAAGACACCACAAAAAAAGAAAATTACAGATCAATATACCTGATGAACACAGATGCAGAAATACTCAACAAAATATTAGCAAACCAAATTCAAAAATACATCAAGAGGATCATACACCGTGATCAAGTGGGATTCATCTCAGGGTTGCAAGGATGGTACAACATTCAAAAATCCATCAATGTCATCCACCACATCAGCAAAAAGAAGGACAAAAACCACATGGTCATCTCCATAGATGCTGAAAAAGCATTTGACAATATTCAACAGCCATTCATGATAAAACTATCAAGAAAATGGACATAAAGGGCAAGTTCCTCAACATAATAAAGGCCATTTATGACAAGCCAATAGCCAACATCATACTTAACAGCAAAAAGCTGAAAGCCTTTCCTCTGCGATTGGAAGCAAGACAAAGATGCCCACTCTATTCACGTTTATTCAACATAGTACTGAAGGTCCTAGCCATGGCAATCAGATAGTACAAAGAAATAAAAGGCATCCAGACTGGTAAGGAAGAAGTAAAACTGTTACTCTTTGCAGATGACATGATATTGTACATAGAAAACCTTAAAGAATCCACCCCTAAACTACTAGAACTAATAACTGAATTCAGCAAATTTGCAGGATACAAAATTCATAAACAGAAAGCTGCTGCATTTCTATATGCTAACAATAAACTAGCAGAAAGAGAAATCAGGAAAACAATTACATTTACAATTGCATCAAAAATAATAAAATAAACCTAAGCAAGGAAGTAAAAGACCTATACTCTGAAAACTACAAGAAACTCATGAGAGAAATTAAAGAAGATATCAATAAATGGAAACACATCCTGTGCTCATGGATAGGAACAATTAATATTGTCAAAATGGCCATCCTGCCTAAAGCTATCTACAGATTCAATGCAATCCCTATCAGAATACCAACAGCATTCTTCAATGAACTAGAGCAAATAGTTCTAAAATTCATATGGAACCACAAAAGACCCTGAATAGCCAAAGCAATCCTGAGAAGGAAAAATAAGCTGGTGGGATTATGCTTTCTAATTTCAAGCTCTACTACAAAGCCACAGTAATCAAAACAATATGATAATGGCACAAGAACAGACCAGTAGAGCAATGGAACAGAATAGAGAGCCCAGATATAAATCCACACATATATGGTCAATTAATACAGGATAAAGGAGCCATGAATATACAATGGGGAAAAGACAGCCTCTTCAACAATGGCCTTGGTAAAATTGGAAAGCTACATGTAAGAGAATGAAACTGGATTATTGTCTAACTCCACACACAGAAGTAAACTCAGATCAAAGACCTTAGTGTAAGTCATGAAACCATGAAACTCTTAGAAGAAAACATAGGCAAAAATCCCTTGAATATAAATATGAGCAACTTTTCCCTGATAAAAAATAAAAAATGAACAAATGGGACTGTATTAAACTAAAAAGCTTCTGTACAGCAAAGGCCACCATCAGCAGAACAAAAAGGCATTCTACAGTATGGGAGAATATATTCATAAATGGAGAATATATTCATAAATTCAATAAGGGGTTAACACTAAAAAAAATAAGTAAAACTCACATGCCTCAACACCCAGAAGAAAAAATAACCTGATTAAAAAATGGGTGGAGGATCTGAACAGACACTTCTCCAAAGAAGAAATTCAAATGGCCAACAGGCACATGAAAAGATGCTCCGCATCGCTAATCATCAGGGCAATGCTAGTTAAAACCATAATGAGATACTACCTCACACCAGTTAGGATGGCCAACATCCAAAAGACAAGAAACAGGAAATGCTGGCACATGTGTGGAGAAATGGGAGCCCTCCTACCCTTTTGATGGAAATGTAAATTGGCGTAATTGTTGTGGACAGTAATATGTATTTTCCCCTAAAACAAAAAACAGAAATACCATTTGACCTGGTAATTCCACTCCTAGGAATTTACCCAAAGAAAACAAGATCCCTGATTCAA
Source organism: Manis javanica (assembly GCF_040802235.1). Classification (NCBI taxonomy): domain Eukaryota; kingdom Metazoa; phylum Chordata; class Mammalia; order Pholidota; family Manidae; genus Manis; species Manis javanica. Next base: position 93,338,376 of record NC_133166.1, read on the forward strand.
AAAGACATATGACCTCTATGTTTATCACCGCACTATTGGCAATAGCCAAAATATGAAAGCAACCTAGGTGTGCATCAACAGATGAATGGATAAATAGAAGTGGTACATATACACAATGATATATAATTCAGCCATAAAAAGAAATCTTCCCTTTGCAACAACATGGATGGATCTAGAAGGTATTATGTTCAGTGAAATGAGCCAGGCAGAGAAAGACAAGTACTAAATGATTTCACTCATTTGTTGGGTATAACAACACAGCAAAACTAATTGAATGAAACAGCAGCAGACTCACAGACTCCGGGAAGGGACTAGTGGTTACCAAAGGTAAGGGGCTGGGGAGGATGAGTGGGAAGGAAGGGAGAAGGGAATTAAGAGGCACTATAATTAGCAATCACAATATAGGTAAGTCACGGGGAAAGCAATATAGCACAGAGAAGACAAGTAATAACTGTATCAGCTTACCATGCTGATAGACAGTAACTGCGATGGAGGGGTGAGGACTTGATAATATGGGTGAATGTTGAAACCACAAAGTTGTTCATGTGGAACCTTCATAAGATTGTACATCAATGATAGACACACAAAAAAAACAATAGCAGTTTATAAAAATTTGGTGTATATTGCAGAAAATTTTGCCGATACAGATTATAAAATGAAATTTAACCGACTGGTTTGTTAATAGTGTTTCTCTCCCTGATCAGCAACTGATATTCTAATCTTTAAATTTAGCTTAGGGAGTAGGACTAGAGAAAAACATTGCTACAATTGTCCATTTTTCTAAACTGTAGTTGATGCCAACAGACGTGGGCCTTAATTTATCTGTCAATCATTGCAATTCAACCTCCTTGCCAACTGGTTCAATAAAGGTCATCTCATTTTCTTTGGGCTACTGAGACAAAATGGGGAATTTTGCCAGGAGTGTCTGGGAAAAGTTTTCTTCTAGATGTTATCCTGTGTGGTTGTGAATATCAGAAATGGTGCAGGCATTTTCATGTGAGCCTGAGGATGAAGAAAATCCAAGGGGAAGTGAAGGGCTAAGAAAATCCAAAACTTTTGGATTAAGGCAGCACTCAAACCCATCCTACTGCTAAACCTACAGGTTTAAGGAAATGATCTTTTTGCTTTAAGTCAGAGTTGAGTATTCAGCTACCTGAAGACAAATGCATCGTAACTGGTAAGATTTCTATTTTTCTTGGTAACATGGTCTCTGTAAGCCCTAGTTTCTTTGTATGTGAAATAGGTATAATAGAATTATCCATTTAGAAAGTCATTTATAAGATTAAATGAGATAATGCATGTAAAAGTATTCCATACAAGGTCCCGTATGGGTTAAGTGCCCAATAAATGTTAACTAGTATTATAGTCCTCATAATGTTATTTTGCTTTCAAAGTGGGAAAATTGTGCCACTATGTTTGTTAGAAACCAGATGGCTAGTTGCTGCTAGGAAATGAATTTGAGTGGGAGAGTCCAAGGAGAGGCTAGAGAGATGGTATTCTTTTCTCCTGTGTGGGATGAAAAATATTGTGAAGGGTTTACAGAAACGGTTCAAGTCAATGTGTTCCTTAAAGAAAGCCACCAAGGTGGAAGATTTTGTTAACAAAAAGCAGAGTGAATGCGTTAAAACTGGATCTGCAAAACTTATAGCATGTCATTTAGCCATTTCTCTTTTCTCATTGTTCCAAATTCTTCTATTTATATACATTATTATCTCTAGGGAAAATAGATGCTATAGTGATAATATATTAAATATATTTAATAGACACAAGAACTGCAGGGATGCCACGCACATGCTGAGTCCTTTCATTTTACTCAAGAGCAGTTTTTATCTAATGTGTCTAAAGGAAACATTATGCTTTACCTTCTTAATCTAATTCATCAATTTCCAATCATAATGGAGTATATTTTATATCCATTCTCTTTTGAGTTTACTTAGTTTTTTTCTTTCCCTGTTTTTCTTTTTTTTAAAATAATAATTAAGTAGAAGGTCTAGGTATCTTTCATCTTCCTTTAACATAAAAGGGAAACCAAAGCAAAGAAGTTATTTGGCCAAATATCAGTGGTCTATAAATCATTGTATGGAATTAATTTTGGAAGCACAAGTTCAGACCCACCTCAAGAATGTACTTAAACAATTAACCTTTGAAGTTAGAAAAGGAACTATATAGCCTTACTCCATTTCTTTGTAAGATGGATTATTGTCAATGGGTCTAACTAATGCTTCCTTTATTATAAGACATGTACAAGTTTGAAATATCAAAGTTACCCACAGATGCTATATTCTTGTGTCAAAAAGCTAACACAAATGATCCTATGTTAACTGGGTAATTCACTTTCCTGAGTGTCCCCATCCTTTCTCCCTACCTCTCCCAACTCATATCTTCAAATCCTCCCCATCTTTCTAAAAATAACCTTCTTCCTGGACATCCCAGCCCTGTGGATTGGTCTTATTACATATAAGTAATACTGGCCAGATGGCTATGTGATACCAGATGGAAGTTTCTTTAAATAAAAGGATAATTGTCAAATAATTTATATTTTTTGAAGAAGGTAAATGATGGTATTTAGAAGTTTCACGATACATATCAATGACTATCCTATCATGTAACTTGCAGGTCTTTGGTGTAGGATGCTTTAATTCTAATGTTCTTGTGAACACTGCTTTTTTCTGGAGAGGTCTCTATGCTTCTCTTTCTGGCACAGGCATACTCTTCTGGGCCCTCATTCTCTATAAAACATGAAAGGCTCCCACAATTCTTTGCTTTTCTTGTTGATTGCACCTGTGATTTAAGAAACTAATACCAGTATCAATTTAGGGTGATTGAGTGCTTCTTATGGCCATTCACCAAGAGTTTCATTTTATTCACTTCACTTCATTTCATTTAATCCTTACTATAGCCTAAAAGGAACACAGCATGATCACCCCTATTTCACAGATGAGGAACCTGAAGTAAAGCATCTTGATCAAAGTTTAAACTTCTGCTAAATGTTGGAACACAGGGGATATACACAGTCTTTTTCCTGAGGTTGTACCCTGTAAGCTCTTGCCTTTGATTTCCACTTTTGTTTTCTTCAGAGGATATGGTTTTAACAATTAAAAAAAAAACCTGACACATTAGCGATTCCATCCCTATTCATTTATTCAAGAAATATTTGGAGTATTTGGTGCTAATCATCATACTAAACACTGGGAAAGCAAAACCCGAGAAGGTGCTGTCGCTGTCTTCGAGGAGCCTAGAGGAGGAGAGGGGGTGTCATTACACTGCAGAGTGATGACAGCAGGTGGAGGCAAGCCCAGATCCTGCAGCAGCCAGCGTCCGCACTCAGGGAGGACCGTGCGTCCCGTGGGAGCCAAAGTTCACCCTCTGTCCCTCGGGATCCTAATTAACATACAATAAACCAAACATATTTATTTATTTTTATTTTTTGAATGGTTGACATTTTAATGGCCATTTTCATGATTATAAGTCAGATGAGCATCTTCACCTGTTTATTGCCCAGTCAGGTTTCCTCATCTATAAATGATCAACTTGGATCCTTTTCCCATTCTTTTAACAAATTCTTTGTCTTTTCTAAATGATTTGTCAGTTATATTTGTCACATTCTAGGCTATCTTTTTTTTTATTCAGGTATCATTGATACACAATCTTATGAAGGTTTCACATGAGCAACATTGTGGCTATTACATTCACCCATATTATTAAGTCCCCCCCTCAAACCTCATTGCAGTCACTGTCCATTAGCATGGTAAGGTGCTATAGAGTCACTACTTGTCTTCTCCATGGGGTACTGCCATGACCCCCCTACATTACGTGTGCTAATCATAATGCCTCTCTATCCCCTTCTCCCTCCCTCCCAGGCCACCCTCCCTAATCTCTTCCCTTTGATAACGCTAGTCCCTTCTTGGAGTCTGTAAGTCTGCTGCTGTTTTGTTTCTTCAGCTTTGCTTCATTGTTATGCTCCACAAATAAGGGAAATCCTTTGGTACTTGTCTTTCTCTGCCTGGCTTATTTTGCTGAGCATAATGTCCTCTAGCTCCATCCATGTTGTTGCAAATGGCAGGATTTGTTTTCTTCTTATGGCTGAATAATATTCTACTATCTGTGAGCATGGGATATGTTTCCATTTATTGGTGCCTTTTTAATTTTTCTCATGAGTGTCTTGTAGTTTTCAGGGTATAGGTCTTTCACTTCCTTGGTCAGGTTTATTCCTAGGTATTTTATTCTTTCTGATGCAACTATAAATGGAATTGTTTTCCTGATTTCTCCTTTTGCTAGTTCATTGTTAGTATATAAGAATGCCACAGATTTCTGTGTATTCATTTTGTGTCCTGCAGCTTTGCTGAATTGAGTTATTAGTTCTATTAAACCAAATGCATTTAAACCTTATTATCTGACATATTATGACACCTGTGACCATCACACAATCAAGGTAAAGAATATCTCTGTCATCTTCTCAAGTTTTCTTGTGTCTCTTGCTACTTCCCCCTTGTCCACACCGGTACCACCCATTCATTCCCAGACATCCACTGATCTTTCATTCACTATAAACTAGTTCACATTGTTCAAAATTTTATACAGGTGGAATGGTAGCATATGGACACTTTTGTTGGTCTGGATTACCACTATCAGAATAATTATTTTAAGATTTATCTATATCATAGTGTTTATCTGTAGTTCATTCTTGTTATTACTTCATAGTATTCCATTGAATGCATATATCAAAGTTTGTTTATCCATTTGCACGGTGATGCACATTTGTATTATTTCCAGTGTTTGGCTATTTCAAATGAAGTTGCTATATATATTCATATACAAGTCTTTGCATAGGCATATACTTAAATTTCTTTGAAAAAAAAACAGAGAAGGAAATGACTGGATCAGATGATAGGTGTATATGAAGTGACAGTCTTAAAACTGACTGAAAAATACCAGCTACCTGACAATAAAAAGCCACATAGATTAGAGATTACTGGATATATTTCTGTTGCTAGTTTTGTATTCATTTTCATCGTTTTATGTAGTTTTCATTATACTTAGAAAAAGTATAAATTTTGCTGGAGTATAAATTCACACATCCCTTTCCTGCTATTTTGGTTAAAGGCCACTTGGGACTAGAATTCAGACCAAGAGCTTTCTGCATAGGGGCTTGAATGATGAGACTCTGAAACCCCGGGTTTTGAATAGTTTGTACTCTGAAATGAGGTACCTGCCATATTGTTTTCCCCTATTTTGAGTTTTACTCCAGACATTATTTTAAAAACATAACCTTACTGCTGACCTTGAAAGTAAGTAGAAACAGGTGTTACCTCTGGAATTTGAAAATGTATGAGAGACACTGTAGGATGTATAACATTCTAGCTATCTACAGAAAATGTGTGAAAACCATTCATAAACATTTCCACTTATCCCTTCTCTGAATTCACTTATTTTCATGTTGAAAATCACGTCGAGAGCTCAGAGCTTATACTTCAAAATAATATGGATATCTGCACATCCACAAACACATCAGAAAAAAAAAAGGAATACTTACCTTCATTGAAGTGGAATGTGCTTGTACTCTAGTATTATGCTAAGATTGACGTATTATCCTCAGGAGTGGTGCTCAGAGCTGTAATGCTCTAATGTCAGTTCCCTTATTGCTCCAAGGCCCCTGGGTGCTTTCTAGGTCACTAACAGTGTTAAATGAAGCCATGTGTACTTTACGTTTTTCATTGCTCAGAAAAAAAACACAGATTTAATTTATTGTCTAAAAATTACTGCTCATAGAACTCTCTGAGCATGTGAACAGTTTTCCAAATGACATTTAAAGTATACATAGTACCTAATATTTGGGGATAAAAAAAAGATGACTCTTCTCAGTAGAATCTCACTTGGGCAAAAACTACCCAGGGTCAAGCAGAGCCCCCCTGCAGTGTAAAACAGTAGGGAATGAGAAGAGGAGAATGCATTGTTTAAAAGGATAATCCTGCAAAAAATGAGAATGTCTATGTTCCATTTCATGGTTTCATGTCCTCGGCTCTGGGAGCTGTTTGAAGTACTCATTACAGATTGTGACAGCACCCTTTGTGAGGGCAGTTGAGAGTCATCTACAAAACAAAATTTACTGCCTGTGAAATGTAAATTTCAATAAGAGAGTGTTGTCCCACAGAACCTCACAAGACAACCACAACCACAGTATTTTATCACTGGTATTCCTTGTCTAAAATTCAGAAGCAGAACGATACCATTCTTCCTAAAATACCAAAAACAACAGCAAAAAATCAGAGTAAGACAAGAAAGAAGTTTATATAAATGCCTGAGAAGATATGTCTGAAAATAAATGAAAGAAGGGTTGTTTAAGGGCAGATGTTAGCCATTAGGTTACCTGTAATCAACAGGACCAAAATAAACCTATTTACTTGAATGACTTATTTTGATTAGAAGCTAAAATAAAATAACCAGTTTTGGCTGAGCTATCCTCTTTAACTGAATCAGTCAATTCCTTGCATAGCTAACTCTGGGTTTGCAAGGGTCCTTACTACCAAAAATTTATATTGTCAATCTCAAGTCGTTGAAAAACTCATTCAAATCCACACTGACTTGAAAGAGATGATCTGTTCTCCCCATAGAGATGGGGTTGGTATTTTTTTTTACTGGAGCTGTGGGGGTAACTAAAGATTTGAATTTCTCAAATGCTTGAAATTTAAAACTGAAACACTACTTAGCTGCTGAAGTCACTGACCATGATCTCTTGAATAGTTAATCTACTGGGAACCATAAAGAAACACAAGAAAACATGAAGAAAATCTGCAATGTTGAAGAAAATAAAATTTTATTGACCCAGTTTTATAGGCCCTCAATGATTTGGATATTTCTTCTCATATTTTATTTAAATTTTAAAGGTTCCTTTTAAAGCATTTTGTTTAGAGAAAGCTATGTCTATGGTCAAATAATAAGCATGTCTTTCCCTCTCCACACACACATCAGAGTGTATCTGATCTTATAGGAATTCAGAAAGAGCAGGAGAACTAACACATTTATGAGGTTATATACCTGTTGTTTCAAAAGTATTATATTAGTATTATGTAAAGATTTTAAATTCTTGTTAAGAAAGCAATTCCATTTCAATCATTTAACCTAGGAATTATTGAAGATACATGCAGCAAGAACTTTTTTCTTGTGAAAAAGAGTGAGAGCATGTGTCCAAAGTATTTTGAAAAAGATTTGATTTTGAATCTTGGGAAGATGAATATTGGAATCTTAGTCTCTTCTTTCTCAAAAGCCTCCTGAACATCCAGGCAAATTTGGATGGACTAACTAAGAGATTTGTGTATGCCCAGGACACTAATGTTCAGTCTTTTGTCTATCACAGAAAGGGAAAGAATAAAAAAGGTCTCGTTACTGCATCTTTTCTCTAGACAAGAGGTACCTATGGCTAGGATTTTCCTTTAATAACAATTATATAATGGGCCCAAGGTAATTGGCTATTATTAATCTCTAGACATAGAAGAGTTTATATTATTTTCTAATTTTCTTTTCTTAATTAACTCTCCAGGATTCCCACTTAATAATTACTATTTATCTGAAAGAAAAAGTCACAACTCTTGTACTAAAAAATAGTAGATAAATATTATTTTAAAGTTGGAAGAAGGAAATTATTTAGTACCTTGGCAGAAATAACTATATCAATTAAAAGTCACCTAATACTTTTGGAATAAACATATGAATTTGTTTTTAGAAAAGCAATTTAAGGAATTTCATATACAAAGAAAGAAGAAAACTCAAGGCTTTATATTAAATATTTCTCTGTAATAAAAACCAACAGACAACTTAGAAAACAGTAGGCTTTTGTAATGAAGTGGTGAGCTGTTCTATGAAGATATTAAATTGTAAATGCTGTGTAAATGCAGAGCATATGTCGTGATTTATTCTTATTTACACTTGGTTCAACAGAAGTAAAATCATTCATCAGAGACAATCTGATTTTTCCTTCTTGTTCTGCAACATCAAAGAGGAGATGAAAGTGTTAAGGGTCAAAGTAAGAGAAGTTTTATTTAAGAAATTTCCTTATGACGTAGGGAAAATAAATGGACATAGAGTCCACACTTCATATATTTTCCAGGTTTCCTTATGCATACCTAGAATGAACTAACTGTAATAGAGTTATAAAAGCAAAATCTTTTGAGAAATGGTATGTGCCACTTTTGAGAGCTCCTTTGTAACATTTTGGTCATGGTTTGGCTTTATGACAAAAATCACAAATGGCTTTTCTCTTGCTTGCTAGAGGTCCCAGAAGAAAAATGTACTTTAAGGCCATTTACCATATAATTTAAACAGCTTTGGCATGAGGCAATGAACAAGGAAAAGGGAAAAAAATCATTCAGAATTCTTAATTGTAATTTTAAATAGGCACCCATAAGTTATTTACTTTAAAAATATAACTGTTGGGTTATTTTATCACCTTTTAAAATTATTAACTTAGAAAAAAGATTCATGATATGGTTAAACATTTTAGAATTTGAATATTAGTTTCTCCTGTGACTAGGAAGAAAGTCTCCAGGAATTAGACCCATTTGTGGAAATTTGACCATTGTTCATTTGCATCATATTTATTAAATAAGTTAATTCAATAATATGATAAGGAATAGAAAATTTATATTATGAATTAATAAAAACAAGTAATTAGAAATATTATGACTTCAAATGATGCTTATTAAAATTATATATCTGGTAAGAATGAAGTTTTTAAAAATAGAGTTGCAAGGATGAATCATAGGTAGACTTGGTGTCTCAGGAATGCCAGATTCTGGAATCCAGGAGAAGAGACCAAGTCGTCCCCTGTCCCATAGGAAAATCAAGGACCAAACTCTATGTTCTAAATTTTGCTTCTTCCTCAAGTACAGGCCTTATCTTCTTTACTAAACTTCGTAAGTGGTAATAGTTTCTTTGTTACCTCTTAACTGTTTATCCTGTTATCTTTCACTTTCACTTTCTCTACCCATTTAGAACTGTGCTCTTCATGTAGTCTAATGACTTGAGTCAGTCCTCATTCTCCTTTGCAAAATGTGACACTATTGACTATTTCTGGTTTTTGAAACCCTCTTGCCCTGAGCATCCATGATGTTCTCCCTCCCATATGTCCATTCCTTCCCCTTCCCCTTCCCCTTCCCCCTCCCCTCCCCCTCCCCCTCCTCCTCCCCCTCCCCCTCCCCGTCCCCCTCCTCCTCCTCCTCCTCCTCCTCCTCCTTCTCCTCCTCCTCCTTCTCCTTCTCCCCCTCCTCCTCCTCCCCCCCTCCTCCTCCCCCCTCCTCCTCCCCTTCCTCCTCCCCCTCCCCCCTCCTCTCCCCCTCCTTTCTTCTTCTTCTTCTGAATGTTTGTGTTTCTCAGCCTTAGCTAGCCTCTAAACATATCCTTTCTGTTGATGCTATACATCAATCTTTTCTACCTTATTCTGCATGACTCGATTCCTCAGTTCATTTGGATCTCTACTTAAATGTCTTTTTCTCCTGATTGCATTATTTAAAATCACATCCCTCGTTCTCTGTTCTATTTTCCTGTTATCCTACTTCATTTCTTAAGTATTTTCCTCTGCCGAATATTATATTTACATTCATTTGTCATGTCTAAAACAATGTTGGACCCACAGTGTGTACTAAATTAATGGTTATTAAATGAATGTTCTGAAGGAATGAATCTCACTGTAGTCTATGCAGGTGACGTCCAAATCTCCAGCTTTTGTCCTGTATTCTAACTGAACTATGGTCATGTTAACCTGACTATGCTACCCACACTTCTAAATTAGAACCTACCCCTTGGACATGTTCCTTTTTAGAGCCCCCCTTTGCTCTTGATATTACCACCTTTTTTACAGTCATCGCAGCTCAAATGGCCTAAATCATCCTTGACATTTTCTCTTCACTCAATTAGTCACTAAAATGCTTCCCATTTTATTTTCGTACCAGCCTCCCCAATCAACCCTCCTTACCTCACCTAATGTCTCATTTCATATGTGGCCATATGGCATTTTTACTTGTCTCTCCATTTTCACATTTATTCATATCTTTATTTTTTGTTTTATTCACTCATTCATTCAATAAACACTGTTGACGTTTACCTAGTAGGTGTTAGGCTTAAAGGATTCAATATTGAGAAAAAATAGATGTTGTCATATTCTCATGGAGCAAAATGGTTGTAGAGGGAACAGCTGAATGCAAAGATTGTTGATGGCAAGATAAACTAATTGATGGCAAGTTCCATGATGACCGAGTTTGTGGCTGAAATAAAGCAATGATGGAGGTTATAGGAGGTGAGGAGGTCAAGGTATAGAGAGGTGAGCAAGTTGGATAGGTCATCTGTATGAATGTGAAAATCACTATGGTGCCAGACTTGGAACAGAGAGAAAGACAATGGTCCAGGTGCCAAAGTCTTCAATAAATGAGGAAGAGCAACAACACAGCAGTAAAGATGGATGATACACGTCTCAAAGGGTCAGAGCTTTACTCAGGGTGGGGAAAACAGTAGTGAAGAATGAGAAGGCTTCCCCAAATCCAATCTTTCAATTCATGGGGTATGGGTCTATAAGGTGTAGGAGAATGAGCAGCTTTCATTAAGAAGAGTTGTTGGAGAACAGACCAGCCTAAGTGAGAAATGTATTTCCTTTGAGGTTAGGAATACCTTGAATTTTTGGTGAAAACTGTGAGTAAGGGTGTCCAACAATGGAAGGGAGTTTTTAGAAATAACAGTGAAGGACTTTGGGCTAGAAGGATCAGTAAAAAGTTAGGTTAATGGAGAGAAGGCATACAGCAGAATGGGTATGAAAACAGAAAAAGAGATTGATAATTGTAGGTACTTGCATCCTAGAGGATGACCAAGTTTAATGTAGATGTGAGCCATCACGGGTTCACTGACAATACACTTCTTTCAGTTTCTCTGATGCACTGCGTTTTCTCCTTTGACACTTTGGGGCCATTCCTTCCTTCCTGAGAGCTTTCCACACTCGCACCAATACCAGCCACCAATCCCTCATCCTCATTTACTGACTAATACCCACTTATACTTCAATCTCATGTTAGAAGTAATTTCCCTAAGTAACCCTCCTGAATCCCCACATTTGGGTTAAGTGCCTTTCTTTCATTGTATTATCATATTGTATTAGAATATCAATGTATCTACCACAATAGGTTGTAAATTCTACTTGAGTAAGAACTTCTGTTTTTATATCTCTGCTGACTACCAGAGTGCTAAGTATAGAGTAATAGACACGTGTAATATGTTGACTGAATGAATGAAGAATTAAAATAGTGGAATGAGGTTGAGATGTGGACCAGGAGAAATACATATTGATTTTCACATTCACAGAAAATTCCAGGTCTGCTGCTATTTGTTTAGTTATAATAGCCATGGAAAATTGAGGAAGAAAGGAATTATCTTGCCAATAGTTGTACTGTGTACAGGGAGAGCCTGTATCCAAGTTTGGTGATGTTCCATGTGCACCAGAATGCTAATTCTAAATTAGAGCATGACCTAAATTAGAGCATACCCTGAATAAGGATTCTCTCTTATTATTCCTCTCTTCCAAGAGCCTGAAACTTCTTTTTAATGGAGTCTTGGAAGTGTGGGAAGGAAAAATAAATTTCCCTCTACTCTTCTGCCTTGGCTGGGAACCTTGTAACAAAAGAGAGAGTAATGAAAAAACAAACAAACAAACGGAAGTGTATTAACATGTATACCTTATGTATACATGGGAAATACCCAGGGAAAAATTGGTAACTCTCCAAGATGGCTTAGACCTCAGGCTGAAATACCACCTTCAGTTTAAGAAAAGGAAAGAAAGGTGTAAGGTGGCCAGTTTTGGGGAGGTGACCAGGAAAATCAACATTAACAAGGGTAAACAAGGGTTTGTTACTCAGATTTAAGTCAGAACCTTCTCAATGGAAAAGATTCTCTTGTAATTTAGAGTCATCCTTTTCATCTTGGTATGGAGAGGAAGATAACCTTACAAATAGAGATTTCTTATATGAATGTAAATTTCCCTGATGAAAGGGGAACTTCTACTCAGTTTTCAGAGCCTCTTGTATGTCTGCTGTTTCTCAAAATAATCCTTATACCAAAGAGGAAAATTTTTGATTGGCATATTCTGCCATCCTTTAGAAGCCTTTCTGATCCTTTCTTGATTCTTTTTAATCAGCCTGTCAATTAGCTGACTCTGTACATACACAGGTTCGGTTCAGATTGTTCTTGCCTCTGAATATACTTTTCCCTCTGTCTAAGGACTCTTTTTATTTTCCTAATAGGATAACCAATGCTAAAGATTGTAGTTTAAATATGGAGAGGTATCATAGAGCTATTAGAAATCTGTTACGCAGATTTACTTTATGTGAAATAATTGGTATATGACAAAGATGGACTTTTTATAGTGATACATGCATTAGTGTAGTCTGTTGGAGTAGGGAAACTCAGTGGATCAACTGGGAATGTCTAACACTTTACCTTTTTTATGAAATAATACTGTCTTAGACAATATATTTAAGCGAAAGTATCACAGATAGGGAAAGATCAGACAAAAGGAACAATTTGCTTTCTAATAAATTGAATTTGCTTTCATAACTTCTTTAGGAAATAACTTTCCTGAATTTCAATTATTTTTCAGTAGTATAAATATCACAAGTATGTATGTGTCTTCATGTTGGCTTCCTGGATTTTTGTTTTTTTGTTTTTGTTATAATGTTTCCCATCTTTATTAGAAATGTATGATACAACATAGTGCTCAATACATGAATATAGACAAATGTCATTTATAAATTCAGCCTGCAACATCAAACAGAACAAAGGTCATTTCAAATCAGTTTTCCAAAGTAAACACATAGGAATAACCAGTTTTTATAAAATACTGTAACCAATCTTTATAAAGTACAAAATCCAATCTGTACTTTTCCCAAAACTTACCCTGAATATTTCTGCAGCTTCAGAAATATTTGGGGAATGTCTTTTAGTACTTTTTCATTTCACTCACTCCTTAGACTTCCTCTTTTAAATGGCGCCTGGAAGTTGAATTCAGAATTTCAAAGAGAACTATTCTTTTAGAAATTTCTAGCCTAAATAGATGTAGAAAAGACTAGGATCCTAATGGAAAGGCATTTATTACATATTTGAAGGTTTTTCAGATCCCACCTTGCACCTTGTTTTTATGAGGAGTTAAACTTATTTTTGTTTTAAAGATTAATACTTACTTAGGTGTTATTTTTAAAGGGCACATAAATTTTCTTGGCTAGCTATATTGATCTTAGAAGACTTTCCAAATATGCACTGATTAATGAAACTGTGAAATGAAGCAAAGCTTACCTGGAGAGACCCTATGAGCATAGCTTCATTGAATAAAAACGTTAATGGAACATTCACAGTTTATTATTCCCTACCTGAAAGAATAATAGACAAACTGATGTATTGTCTTGTGCCAATATCAAAGAAATAAATCAGTTGTGTTTTAGTTGTAATGTTATTCTTTGATTATGCAGCTAAGTTGTTTTAAACTAATCTTCCTGGAGCTTGATTAGGGTAGGTCTTGGGAGTTCTAAAGGTGGACCCCACTCTAGCTTTTACTGGAGCTTGTACCAGTTTTTTATGTTTATTTCTGCATGAAATTTGATTTGACAAAAATGTCCTATTTTTTTTTAAGTTCAAGGAGCATTAATATGAATTGTTAATTGCCACTGAAAAGTAAGTTGTTTGGAATTCATAGTGTAAAACCACAGTCCAGAAGTGACCACTTTCCCACTTAAGAAATCAAGAATATAAATAATGATAAAAATTTTATTTAGCTTTGGGATTGAAATAGCAATTGAAGTTCATTTTATGAATTTTTTTCTCTGATGCCAGTGCTAGCATTAGCTTCAGTCTTCAAGCAAAAGAAATAATTATATATAATATTAGCTATTCAAAGGTTATCTGAAGAAAATCTGCACTCACTTTTGTCAAAAACTGAGGACAAAAAGAATGATCGTTTCATTTATAGCTGGTGAGAGAGAGCATTTACAAAGATGGCAGAAGGTTGAGTCTTCCTTCTCCATAGCTTGAATCCTTGGGCACCCTGGAATTAATCTTTGCTTTCTTTATAATCTCCTGTGTCTCTGATTCTCTGATCTCTATTATAGTGGCAGATTGTGAGCTCCTAAGTACCAGAGTTTTGTCAAACATTGCAGCATTTTATCCTACTGTGATGTTCAATTTCTATGCTTTTGAACAATGAATGAGTGAATGCATCACTGTACACACACACACTTACATATATATGCTTATATATATTCACTACTTTACCCCATATGAACACAAAGAAAGGTATGCTTATGACATATTTCTTTGTATTCTGATGATACCAACAGTATATCTATACATGCTATATATATACTCACCTAATACTTTTTAAACAGTATTACTGAGGTACAGTTGGCATGAACTAAAATGCATCCATATTTAGTGTACATTTTGGTGGGTTTTGACAAATTCATGTACCTGTTAGCCACCACCATAGTCATGATACAGCACATTTCCATCACTCTTAAAACTTTCCTTATGCTCCTTTCCAGCCAGTTCTGTCCCTTGCCTTTCAGGCTGTTAACCACTGAATTGTCTTATGTCACTTAATTAGTTTAGTTTTTTCTAAAACTTCATATAAATGGAGACTTTTGTGTCTAGCTTTTTTCACTCATTGTTTTTGAGAATCATTCTTTTGTTGTGTGTATCATTAGTTCACTCCTTTTTATTTATTTAGTGCATTTGAGTATACGGGCATACCACAATTATTTAACCATTTCTTTGTTGTCTAACAATTGGGTGGTTTCCAGTTTTTGTTTACTTTGGTTAAAGCTGCTTTAAACATTGTTGTATGGTTCTTTGTGCAGACAGGTATTTTCATGTTTCTTGGATGAGTGATTAAGGCTAAAATTGCTGAGTGATGGGCAATATACATTTCACTTTATAAAAAAACTACCAGGCTATTTTCCAAGATGATTGTACCATTTCACATTTCCATCATCAATGTATGAATTCCATTTGATCCCCCTTCTTGCTGCCGCTTGGTATTGTCAGTCTCTTTAATTGTAGGTATTTTAATAGTTGTATTTTTATCTCCTTGTGCTTTTAGTTTGCATTCCCTTCATAATTAATGATGTTAAATATTTTTAATTTTTTGGCCATTTGTATGTCTTTTGTGAAGTGTCTATTCAAACCTGTTGCCCAAAATTTATTGGTCTGCCTTTCTTAGTGATTTTCTAAAATTTTGTTAAGGATTTTTCTATTTCATGAGGAATATTGTTCTTGAAATTTTTTTGCCGACTCTAAAATCAGAGTAATACTTGTCTCAGAAAATGACTTAGAAAGTGTTTACATTCCTATTTTCTAAAAAAATTTATGTAATATTGATATATAGTTTTTTCCTTAAGTATTTAATAGTTGTTACAATGGAAGGAATCTAGGCATGGAGGTTTTGTGGAGAAATTTTTTATTATGAATTCAATTTCTCAAATAGACATAGGCCTTCCCATAGTCTTCATTTCTTCTTGAGTATGTTTCGCTAAATTGTCTTTCAAAGAATGTCCATTTCATCTGAGTTATTTCATTTATTGGCATGAATTTTTTTGTAATATTCCCTTATCCTTTTAATGGCTGAAGGATCAGTAGAGATATTACTTTTTATTTCTGGTATTGGCTATTTATGGATTCTTTGTTGTCTGATCAGTCTGGCCAAAGTACTATCAAATTTTAATATTTATTTTAAGCTAATTGCTTTTGGTTTTATTGATATTTTTCTCTCATTCTCTTTCTTTTGTCTGTTTTGCTGTTTTCTGTCCTTATCTTAATTATTTTCTTCTTTTTCATTTTAGAATTAATTTACTCTTCAGATTTCTGAAGGTGGGAGCCTAGATCATTATTTTCCTTTGAGATCTTTTTTATTTTTTGATAAATGCATTTAATGCTATAAGTTTTCCTATAAGCACTGCTTTAGCTGCATGCCAGGAATTAGAGTCTATTATGTTTTCATTTTTACTCAGTTTAAGATGTTTTCTAATTTCTTTACTGCTTTCTTCTTTGACTCATGAGTTATTTAGTATGATGTTAATTGCCAAATATTTGGAAATTTTCCAAATATCTTTCTGTTTTGAATATCTAACATAATTCTGTTATAGCCAAAATGCATGCTTTGTATGACTATATTTTAAATTGTTGAGACATGTTTTATGGCCCAGCATAGATCCATGTGACTTGAAAATAATGTGCATTTTCTCTTGTTTGGTGGATTGTTTTATAAATGTAAAATACAATTGTTTTGCAGTGTTTTTCAGATATACACTATTGATTTGTGTGTACTTGTATTAAT
Source organism: Manis javanica (assembly GCF_040802235.1). NCBI lineage: Eukaryota > Metazoa > Chordata > Mammalia > Pholidota > Manidae > Manis > Manis javanica. Next base: position 93,354,730 of record NC_133166.1, read on the forward strand.
TACCAAGAGAGAGATGCTAAAATCTAATTGTATATTGATCTATTTGTCTTTTTAGTTATGTTAGGAATTGCTTTATGTATTTTGAAGCTCTATTAGTGGGTGCAAACATATAGAGAATTGTTATGTGTTCTTGGTGAATTGACTCTTTGAACTCTGTTTTATTCCTGTTAATAGTTCTTCTGAAATCTAGTTTTTCTTGTTAATAAAGCAGTTTGTTTTCTTATATATAATGTTTATATGGTAAGTTGTTTTTTTGTCTTTTGCTTTTAGTCTAACAGTGTCTTCATGTTAAAGTATTGCTTCTAGACAGCATATGATCAGATCTTGCTTTTTGTATCATGAGTGATACTCTTTTTTTAAAAGAGCATGTAGACTATAAAAATTTAATGTAATTATATATTCATAGGCTTAAATATATCACTTACTGTTTTTGTTTCATGTGTTCTTTGCTACATTTTTCTTTCTTCTTTTTCCTTTACATGATTTGAACATTTTTTCAATCACTTTTGGCTTACTAACTGCAGCCCAATGTTTTGTATTTTTAATGGTTGATTTAAGGCTTAATATCAACATTAACTTATGACAATGTGCCTTCAATGATATTACTTCACATATTATAAAAATAACTTTTCCAACAGTACATTTTCATTTCTCTCCTTTTATCCATTGAGCTGTTGTTATTTTTCTCATTAATTTTTTTCTGCATATGTTATGAAACCCACAGTATGTTGCCACTAATGTACAATGTTTTAAACAGTCAGTTTTCTTTTAAGTTACCCTTGTATATGCCATTTTTGGCTCTCTTTATTAGCTACTGTCCTTTGAGTAGGTTTAAGTTTCAACCTGGTGTTGTTTTTTTTTGTGGTACCAGAACTTCCTTTAATATTTCTTATGATTCAGGCTTGCTGGTGACAAATTATCTCAACTTTTCATTCATTCTTTCTTTTTTGGTGTGGAGAATCGCTGTTTTTGTCTGTTGTTTTCACTGTAAAATCGTTGACCATTTTTTTTCTTCCCATATGACTCAGTTTTTGCTGAGAAGATTGCAGTCATTGTTAGGTTTGTTCCTTTGTTGGTAATGTACCCCATTTTCAGGTTGCTAAAATTTTCCCTTTATCACCTCTTTTCATCAGTTTGATTATAATTTTCTTTTGGTGTTTATGTTGCTTGGGTTTTGTTGAAATTTTCAGATCTGTGGATTTATAGTTTCTATCAAATTTGGAAAAATTTTGATTATTATATCTTTATATATATGAATACACACACACACATATATATATATGCACACATATATATTTATTCTTGTTCTCCTTTTGGGACTTTATTGAAGTTTTGTTCATATTATTTAATAGTTTATGTGTTTCATTTTGAATAGATTCTATTAGTATTTCTTCAGGTCATTAAGATTGACTTCTGTGATAGTGAATCTTCTGTTAATCCCATATAGTGTATGTTTCATTTCAGATATTGTATTTTTCATTTTTTGAAGTCCCATTTATTTCTTCTTTATATTTTTTCACTTCTCTTCTCTAATGTTCATATTTTCCTTTACTACATCCTTCTGCATGTGGGGCATATCTGTAGCAGTAATTTTAACATCATTGTCTACTAGATCAATGATTTCTGTCATTTCTGGTCTGTTTTAGTTGAATAGTTATGGGTCAAGCTGTTCTCCTGATTCTTTGTATGTCTAGTGATTTTGGACCATAGCCTAGATATTGTTAATTTTATATTGAGTGTTGGATTTTGTATTCATTTAAAGATTACTGGGCATTTATATGACAGGGAGTTGAGGTACTTCTGGATTTGGTTGATCCTTTGTGGTTTGTTTTTAATCTCTTAACAGAGTGAGCAAAAAATGCCTTCATTCTAGGGATAATTTAATCCTACTTCTAAGGGATGGCCTTTCTGTGGTCTCTGCTAATTTCACCCCAGATTCAATAAGGTTTTTCTGCTGTGTCTTAAGTGAACTCATATAATTACTGGTGCTGTGTGATCTCTAGAAATTTGTATTTCATCCCAAATAATCTTTCTTTTGGGGGAAGTTGTTCTTGTTCTCATGGGGTTTACCCCTTGTACAAACAGGTCGTTATTCATACAAAGACTCAAGAGATCTCCAGGGCAAGTATCTTGATTTTTTAATAGATCCCTCTTCTCTAGAATTCTTCCCTTAAAATCCTAGTTGCTTCAGCCTCTGCAAACTCAGATCTCTGCTTCTTGAACTCAATTTGTTTTCCAGGCTGGAAGTGGCCTCTAGCTAAATCCTGGGTTCCTCTCCTGTGTTTACTATCTCTTAAGGATCACATCTTTTGCTATTGTTGAATTATGTTTTAAAAAGAAGCTGTTTTCTCTTGCCTACTGGTTTTAGTTGTTTAGGGTAGGGTAATTCCTAACTTGGCACTCCCTCATGAAACCAAATTGATTTGAAAGTGTCTGAAACAGGTTAGTTACTAAGCAATCAGTCAAACAATTGTATCTGTTTTGGAAAGCAAAAATGCTTTATGAAGAATGTTTTATAGGGGACTGTGGGAGGAAAAAATGATGAAAGTGCAAAGGGCTTGAAACCTCAGAATCAGAGTTGTTTTACTTTATCTTATCATGTAATGGTCATTCTGCAAAAAAATGGCTTATGCAACAGGATTTGTTGTTTTAAAAGATTCAACAATACTGATATTGGGGAGACAAATGCAAATTATTATGTATGAAGTGGTAAAATAGGATAGTTGTAAGTAACAGAAAACCTAAAATCTTAATGTTATAAAGTTGAGCGTTAATGTTTAAGAAGCAGTGTTACACTAATGTGTCTTTAGAAATGGTTTATAATAATCAATGGGAAAATGCTGTCCATGGACAAGCCTGTTTTGTATTGCCTGGTAGTGGTCCTTCTTTGTCACAAGAACCTGAGGAATGTCATAGGAGCAAAAGTTGTTGAAAGAATTATGAATTCAGTATATTAGTAAAGGTTATTCATATTCTTAAGAGTGAAGATACATTGCTAAGTAACTTTGTAAATATGAAGATAATCTACAGGAAAGGATAAAACATATCTCAACAAATTCACATAGGGAAGAACAAGGATAACTATATTCTTTATTAAGTTTACTTAATAAAGGCATATATACATAAAGACCATGATTATATAGTTTTTGAAAATCACTAAACAACATTTATCACCACCTTTCTTGAGAGTCGTAGACAGAATTAAAGCAGAAAACTGGGTAATCTGATTCCATCCTTTTATGTTCCAAAGGTAAATAATAAGTTTTTCATTGTTAGCTGAATTAAAAACTACTCTTTAACTTTTAAATTGTGACCAAAGTATTCCTTTTTTCTATACTAGCAGCATGATTGTAAAGGACTATGTTCCTATACTCGGCCCTCTAAATTAAGTCTCTTAGGGCATAGGCTTATCTCCTATCACTTTGTTACTAAGATTTATAAGTAAAAGTATGTCTATAGTTAAATAAGTCAGAAGATTTTGAGTAAGTAGATAATTTTATTTCCCAATGCCAGACACATTACTTTCTTTAATTATATTTACTCTGACTAAAGGAAAGACAACAGCCAGTTTTCTACCCTGCATTTCATAAAACTTGCAAGAAAAAATTGATTCCAGTTGTCTCTTTTGCTATACTAGTAATACTGTACTTTTCATAGCATTATGGCTCAAGGGAATGATTCCCTGTCATGCATGTGATAGCAAATTGAATTTAAAAGTAGTCTCTTTACAGCTTTATAGTCATTCCATAAGGATTCACCAGTTGGAAATCTGCCCTTTTAAGTTACAAAAGTGCCTAAATGCTTATTGTGTACTGAGATTCTGTCTAAAGACAGTCATCATTTGCATAATTTGGGATGGAGACCACATAGATTTTGCCCTGCTTCACTGTGAAAAGTACTTTACTAAACATTGTGTGGCTTAATATTAGTGTAATGATTATTGGCAATTGAGTCTCTGTACTCTGCATGTTGTTTGAAGAGAACTATGCAGAGGATAAAAGGGCTCTGTAGAGACAGGTGTGGGGAGAAACCCAGTTATGTACATGCTCTGTAGCTTATAGTCATTCAAGATCCAAATGAAGTAAACAGCCAACATAGTTAAGTAGGTAAATAAACAAAAGATTCTTTAGTTAGGTGTTCAGAAACTTTAGGTCTTAAAAAGATAAAACTTGAATGAATCTCCTTTGAAAGGTTAGGAATATTTATTTCTCATTATAACTCTTTATAAATCATCTTTATTTACACACAATGTATTTATAGATCAAACACATGTTCAAATTTTCAAACTTAAGTAAAATGTTTCATAAAAAAGAAAAGCATGCAGTTTCCTTTTAGGAAGTTGTGATTCACAGCATCCAATGTAGTCTTACAGATGGAATGCATCATAAAGCTATATTGTGGAAATTTTTATTTAATGCACTTTCTAATATCAGCACCCTAGTCCAAGTCTTCATCACTTTGCACCTATATTACTGCAATAATTTCTTCTTTCTCTACCTCTAGTCTCCCCAGTCCAGTTCAGTAAAATGAACTTCCTCAAATATCACACAATCACATCTGGCCCCTGTTCTAAAAACCAACCCTTACTGCCATTTGAATGATATCCAAATTGTTCTTGTTGGAATCCAACCCCTCTGTAATTGGTCTCACCTTGCCATCCAAATATTTCTCCAGATATTTCCTAATAGTCCATTCCCCGCTCTCGTTAGGGTGTCTCCTCCACACCGAGTTGAATACTTTGCTGCCTCTGCAGTTCTGCTTCTAAAGCTTCTGTAACCTTGAATAACCTCACCTTCCAGCTTTTCACTTTTTTTCCTTTCTGCCTTTCAAGGAACCATCTTTTGTCCCACCTAATACATGAAGCCTTCCTGGAGTATACCTGTCAAGGGGACACTTTCCTAGTACGTACTGTCTGTTATGGCATATTTCTCAGTCTATTTTAAGAGGCACTTAGAAAAAAAAGCAATCTAATATATATATATGTGTGTGTATATATATATATATACATATATATATATATTTAAGACATCAATGTGTTTTTGTTTATTAAACCTTTCACATTTAACATTATGCATCAGAATTTCATTTTTAAAGATCTTTATCTTGAAAAATTAAATTATTGTTTTTTTCTACCAAAATATTCTTAAGGAATAAGCCAGTTTTTTATATCATACTTAGGAAATTAAAAATTAATTAGAAATGCATTATACATATGATACAAACATAATTATTTTTAAAAATTATATTCGTGATTGTGGAATACATAATTTTTCTTATATTCTATTTTTTAAATCAGTATTGATATGTATGGAAGTGTGTTTATATATGTTAGATATATAACATTTCCTAGTCTTATTCTTAGTATCCTTGATCTCCACTTTCAAAGTGGATTCAGATTTTTTTTTTTTGAGAGGGCATCTCTCTTATTTATTGATCAAATGGTTGTTAACAACAATAAAATTCTGTATAGGGGACTCAATGCACAATCATTAATCAACCCCAAGCCTATATCTCAACAGTCTCCAATCTTCTGAAGCATAACAAACAAGTTCTTACATGGTGAACAAGGTCTTACATAGTGAATAAGTCTTAAATGGTGAACAGTGCAAGGGCAGTCATATCACAGAAACTTTTGGTTTTGATCACGCATCATGAACTATAAACAATCAAGTCAGATATGATTATTCGTTTGATTTTTATACACGATTTATATGTGAATCCCACATTTCTCCCTTATTATTATTATTTTTTAAAAAATAAAATGCTGAAGTGGTAGGTAGATGCAAGATAAAGGTAGAAAACATAATTTAGTGCTGTAAGAGGGCAAATGTAGATGATCAGGTCTGTGCCTATAGACTAAGTATTAATCCAAGCTACACAAGGGCAACAAGACATCCACGGATACAGAAGATTTCTCTCAAAAAAGGGGGGGGGTGAGGTTCTAAGCCTCCCCTCTGCTGGTCCCCAGTTTCTCTCCTGATGGTCCCCCTGTGACTGTGCCTGTCTTAGGTTGTTCCTCCCTTGAGGAATCTTACCCGTCTCTGGCTAACCAGTCATCTTCCGGGGCCATACAGGGAAATGTAAAGTTGGTAAGTGAGAGAGAAGCAATATTCTTTGAAAAGGATAGATTTTTACTTCTTTGCAGATTTATGCCCTGTGGCTTCTATGCCCAGCATTTGTCTTGAGGTATCTTTACCACTTGGAAGAATTATGATACTCAGTAATTTTCGATATGAGGCACTAATTCTACTAAAGGGTTGTAATTAGGAAGGAAGGAAGAAAAGCTATAGAGGTAGCAGATGGAAGAAAACATGGGAAGATTGATTATTTCTTTGACATATCTTCTTGTAGAGTAACATAAGCATGTATAGGTTTTAAACTACTAATTAAATTGCGTACATACATTAACATAATAGGAGTACAGTTACATAACAAAAGCAGACGTACAATTACCAGCCATGTCCAGGGAAACCAAGAAAACCAGTTAGGTACCCTAGGCATTTGTGAAAACTTATCAATGGTATGATGGATATTGTCTAACTGAATTTGAATAGTTGGAGAAAAATCAGACAAATTAAAACAACACATTCCTGGGAACTGTTCACATCCCACGTGTTCTTTTAACAGTAGATAGTCTATAGTTGCACGATTTTGGAGCACAGCAACTGTAATATATTTTTAATGGAATTTATTTTATAATCAGTGGCATGCCATAGATTGATTAGAAGTGTTTTTTTCTTTCTAACTGGTACATAAAAGAATAGTGCATCTTACAATTTATACTGTCTTGAGTTGAAAAAAATGTGTATGTTATTATTTATTTTTTTCTAATAGTTTGATGTGTGTCTGATGTATTGCTTGACATTATTATAGATTTTATTACTACCATAGAAATCTTTTATTTATTGTTTCCATGTTGCTCCTTTTCAATACCCAATAGTTCTAGGTATATAACTGAACTTTTGAATTTAATTAGTGAAATTTTATTTCAATTAAATCAAACAAATATAATGAATATGCTTGGTTAGAAAAGTGCTCTTATGAATCATTGCTAATTTTTATTTTATTTTATGCTTTTCATTTCTAAATATTATATACAGAAATGTGCACCTAAGCATACAGCTTAATACATTGTCACAAACTCAAAATACCCTTGGTAACTAAAGCCCAGATCGAGAAACTGAACATTTCGAGGACCCCAGAAACTCAGGCCACCTTCCAGTTACACAGGTTACCATTATCCTGACCTTGAAAAGCATAGATTAGTTTGGCAAGTTTTGTCCTTTATGTAAATGCAGTCAAACAGCACATACACTTTAGTGTCTGGTTTTTCTTTCACGTTGTATTTGTAAGATTCAGCCCCATTGGTGACTATAATTATAGATCATTCATTCTCATTCATATATTGAATTTTATTTTATGAATATACCATAATACATTTATCCATTCCCTTGTTGATACATATTGGCTAATTTCCAGTTTTGATCTAATGCAAATAGTGCTGCTTTGAACATTCTAGGGTGTGTCATTTGCTGAACATATGTATTAATTTCTCTTGGTTAAGTATCTAAGAGTCAGAATACTGGGTCACAGAATATGGTCAATTTCCCTTCAGTAGATGCCACCCTTTTCCAAAGTTGATTCAATTTATACTTCCACCTGTAATATATAAGAAAACACTCGGTGTTTTCTGTCTCTTCCATTTAAGCCATTCTTGTGGATGTATATGATGCCATTATTTGGTTGAGCTGTAAGGATTCACATAAAAATAATTACTGAAGCTATTACCATTACTTATTTTGCATATTTGCCTGGCTATAGTTCAATGCCTGTCTGATTATTTTGAACTGTTTCTGATGGTGTCTTTCTGGTGACATTTTAACTATAATTATCTCTGTCTTTGGGGAAATTTATCGATCATTTCATTTAATTCCCAGAGTTCTCTCTTTGGTTCTCCTACCTTTTAAGTCAAGAATTAGTTATACTAATTCCCAAGAGTTGGGACCACTTACTTAACATTTTGTTGGTTGCCTCTTTGGATTAATGTCTTTGGTTATTTTTTGTTTATAAGTGTTTCTAATTAATACCTGCATTGTTTGCTGGATAAAGTTAGAAATAAAATATTTGAGCCCCACAGATGCTATAGTTATTATCTGTTGTGAATATGTGCTGTATATGAAAGCCATGGTTTGAAATCTGTGCATTAAAACTCAAGTGGATTAATATTTCTGATTGATTTTCCATATGTTCTAAGGTTTCTTAATGCTTAAGTATTAGATATTTAGCTTATAATTCCATTTTATCTACCCCATGATTGCTGAGAGAAACACTGTGGTCATTTTTCTTGCCAATATTATTTCCTACTCATGTCCAGGTCAAGGTGTTTGTTTTTTTGCTGGATCATAAAGCTATATATTTTTAATTGCTTTAAAATTAAAGACACTGACTCCAGTATATTTAACTCCACAGGTTTATACAGGTTGAATGGCTTATTACCATGAAAATGAACTATGACTTGGAAATGAAAAAAGTGTACTCCCTCAATCACAATGTTCCATTTACAAAACAAGATTTAGAAAATAATGGGGGATCAATGCAATAGTTTTCTGAAATGATAATGAATTTCCAACTATTTCTTTTGTGGTCTAGAAACTCAAAGTGCTTGAGTTCAGCCAGCCTCTGATGATGGATTGCATTTTAAGAGTCTCTTTTGTAAGACATTTCTTGCATTATCACTGGGTAAAGAATAAGTAGTCTTGGAATTTGCCTCTTCCTCTAGTAGCTGGACACTGATTGGTTCATTACCTGTAAATTGTTGTGTTTAGTTTATCTCCTAATCCCAACCTTAAGTGTCTTATTACAACCTCATTTAGTAATTAAAATATCTGCTTCAGGACATGAGCTCTGTCTGATTTCTTTTGTTATTTCCAAATGTCTCAACCAGATAATGTGAGTAGATAGTAAGTTCTCATAAATATATTTTGAAATAAGAAGATATAAAACTGTATGTGTAATATACCCCTAATTACGTAAATAAGTCTGTGTGTAACACACAGATGCAAAAAATATGGAAAGAAATCCCATAATATTGAAGAGTGACTATTTGCAGGTACTACAATAGTAGGTGTTACTTATTTTGTTCTCATGTCTCTTCCAATTTTTTACATAGCATATATTACTGTTATGATAAGAAAAAGTCTTAATATAAAATCTGAAAATAGAAATGTAATATAAAATAATTAATTTATATTAGATACAGAAACAGCAGGATCCTTAAAACTCATAACTTTTGGTCAAGCTGACTGTCAGCGTTACATCGTTGATAAAGAAACCAGGATTCTTCTAATTGTTCAATATGTAAATAAGCTTACTAGTCATGAACAAGATCATTTGTGGTTATTCTGTTGGCAGTGTGTAGAAATTCAAAAGTAATAAGTTTACTTACTATTTAAATTTATAGGCACAGTATAATTGAAGAGTCTTTTTTCTCATTCTTCATCTATAGTCCTTTATACCATTTTGTCTTTGTAGCGAACTTCAAATATTCTTTCATGTTGTTTTAATTTACTCTTTTCCTTTTAGTGATTGAAATACTTTATAATGTGATGGCTCTTGAACCTTACTTTCCTTTCGCATTTCTGATCATAGTTTAAAAGCATCACCATTACTCTCGTTTCTCAAGCCAGACACCTGAAAGTTGTTCCAGACCTTCCTTCCTTTTCATGTCTCACTTTAAATTGCCACCTCAGCAACACTGACTCTAAGATATCTTTGGCATCTGTTTCCTCTTCTTCCTTCCCTCTATCATCGGTTCTGCATTACTTTTTACCTAGTCTGTTTTAACCGCCACATTGCTGATCCCTCTGTTTCGTCTTTCCCTGACCCTCCCAACCCATCGTCCATATGATCTGTCTTACATAGAAACTTCCTTGTGAGACTCTTTCTAACCTCTGTCCCTGACTTCCACAGATCTTCAGGGGGAAGTTCTGACGTCTAGCATGGCATGTGACAACTTTCAAGCCCTTCCAGGCCCTTCCCACCCTAATCTGTTATCATTCTGACACACTTTATACTTCTCAGATGCCGTGCTATATTTTACCTCCATGCTTTGAACTTGTTATTCCTTCTGCCCCAAGGACTTCCTTTTCTGCTTGTCCATTTGACTCCCGCTCATCCTTCAAAACCTGTCTTAAGTGAGGATGGCCACCTTTCCAGATAAACCAGGAGTTAACCTTTTTCTATGCCATCATACCTGACTTACACTTTTATGACTGTACCTCTTATAGTCTGTTGTTGTTTATGTACATGTTTGTTTTTCCCACTAGACTATGAGTTCCTCAAATGTATATCCACTCCCTGCCTCAATTACTCCCTATAGCATGGATCACTTTCTTATTTTCTGCCTTGCTTTTAAGGGATAAGGTCCCCATTTAGATATTTAACCCATTTCCTCCTCTCCAGAGTATATGCATTCACTTTTCACAGGAGAGTACTCATTCTCCCACCCTACCTACTCCTGCAGTTGACTCTATTAAATGGGAAAAATGAGCGGAAATTGTTCAATAAGGTATTGACGATCACAGGAGGATACTCATTCATCCACCCTATCTACTCCAGTTGATTTTATTAAATGGGAAAATTAAGCAGAAATTGTTCAATAAGGATCATAACAGTATTATTAATGGCAAAACCGAATGGGAAACCAGAGATAAACCTTCTGTCTCTCACCCGATTTCATGTTTACCCCGCACCCAATCACAGGCGGATAGGCTGGAGGGTGGTGGCTCTCCTTTCACGTAGGAGACTCACTGATGAACCTATTACAGTGAACAGGACATGGAAGACACTGAGGGGCTTAAAATTCGTCAGGCCCACAAAACAAACAAACAAACAAACAAACCCTCTTGTGGGCAGGGACGTTGCTCTGCATAACCTGGGAAAATGGATTCACTAAGGTGAGTCATGCTACCTTCCTTAGGGAGGAGCAAGTCCTCCCCAAGAGAGAAAAGCATGAGCTGTTCATGACTCCTGGAGTCAGGAGCTTGGGACCCTGCCTGCGGAGAGGAATGAAGGCTGGGGAATTCGCTGAATGCAAAACAATAGTAACTAAAATATAAGATTTATTTATTTTTAACCAAAGAGACAGATGTTTTGACAGGAGGTCACGTACATCAGGGGAGACAATTCCCAGCCTGTGGGGGCCTTGACAGACCGTCAGAGGCTCAGTGAGCCCTGCTCCTGATTTTGCTTCCCAAGTTTTGTAGGCCCTGTATCTGAGCAGCAAGCTCCAGATAGCAGCCAAGGAAAGGAATTTGGAAGCAAGTATTCCAGTGGCAAGAAGTCCATAGTGCCTGGCTCTAGAGAGGGATACACAGCTAGATTAGGTCATTTTAGAGATTTGTATTGAACCTAATGGCACTTACTTACAATGGTCCCTGATCATTTATTCAATAATCAGTCCAAGAAGGCGATGTAATTGTCTATCTAGCTGTTACCAAGCAAGGGAGAGAGTGAAACCCACTATTGACTGGTCTTCAAGCAGCAAAAACAAACAAACAAACAAAACGCACACACACACATGCACGCACACACACAAATCTGAAATTGATGGTTGCCATTTGATTGGTGTAGTAAGTGGGAAAGGAAGTTGTAATTAAAGTGTCCTCCAAAGAATGGGAGTAGAGGCAGGACACGGTGAGGTAACAAAACTAAAGTCTCGGAAACTTTGTTTTGTGTGAACAAAGCTCACAAGGCTCTGGGAAATGAGCTGAAATGTGTTCATAGAGTTAAAAATGGGGAGGTGGGAATTTGCAAAAGTGAGACATTTTAACTGTGGTGAAGACCACTGCCTCCTTCAGTGCTGACTTCCCGTCTGCCACATTCCCTCATGTCCACTGACATTGGGGTGATCTTGGCTATATTTTTGATTCATAGCTCAAGCAAAACCATGATCACCAAGTACATCAGTGTATGAAGTTCAAAGTTTTAAAGCATCCCTGCTAAGAATAAAAAACGATATTAGAGAAAAGACTGAATTATCTCTCTGTGCAAAATATGAACACATTTTTTTTGTTATGGAAGTAGATATTTGAAGAGTATGCAGCCCAAAATGCAGGAGAAAAAGTATCATAGACTATTGTCGGTTTGTTAACAGTAACAGAATTGTTATTAATTTCTAGATTTTGTGGTATTTGATGTCTTTGTCAGCTTGTAATAATTAAAAATGTAGGCCTATTTTTTTAATGCAAAACTGTGTTTGTACCAACTTTTAGAGTTGTGATTTTGTCTTTTTTTTCTTAAATAGGGCCCCCAAATTGTGTAAGATTTAGGCCCCCAGGTCTGGCTCTGTCCCTGAATAGGAGGTATTTGGGAGAACTTTGATGTTCTATTCTCTTTTGATGAGGCAACCGTCCATTGCGCTTCAGTGAGAGACCCAGAACTGTCCCTCTGCTCAAAAACAGCCATTTGCTAGGGGTGAAACAGCGAAGATAACATCATCCTAGGTTATGAGAGCAAATGCCAAATACATGTTGTTTGAATCTAACTCATAAACTACCATAGGCAAGAAACATACTCTTTCACCCTTGGGTATCTAGTAAGGAGCTACTATTTGGTAAAATGACTTGTCCTTAAATGTTTATTGACTTAATATAAAAATCTATTCATTCAGTTCCATTCTTTCTTTGGGTGTTAATATCCTGTGCTGATTACTTTAAAATAAATAGAAATACCGTTGACTCCAAAGACCTTATTAGGCTATGGGTTACATGCTTTTTCTTTTTTCTCTCCCCTGTCAGGCCTCCCCCTACAATGTTGAAATGGTCTCCAGCCTCAGGGTCACCTTTGCTTTGCAATTTCTTCTTTCTCCGATGTCTGGATTACCCATTGGCATGCTGATGCGTCTGACCTTCTCTGACTTAATCCACTGCTTTCATTTACTTCCTAAAATTGCCATCTTGCTTTGCTTTTCTCTTTCCCCCTTAGGACGTCCAAAGAATTATACAGTTGTTTCCAACTACCATCTCTGGAATGAGGATTTAGTGGCGGGAGCTAATTAAGTTTTACTGCAATTTAAAAGGGAGACTAATGATGTTTGGCGTGTGCTGAATATTCACTGCTAACATTTCCAGTAAAATCCAGTCAGTTACATAAATTGAAGGGTCATTACTAACGATTAGAAGGAATCTGGAAAGAGTTAGTGTTACTGAGGTTTTTATGCATGGTGCCACAGTTTAGAAGCTGTGTAATGTTGAAGTTTTACCATCTCTACGAAGTGTTTTCCAAAAATTTTTGTCCATAGTGACAGCTTCTAGTTTAGAAGCTGTATAATGTTGAAGTTTTGTCATCTCTACCAAGTGTTTTCCAAAAATTTTTGTCCATAGTGGCAGCTTCTCAACTGTTGAAGCATGTATTGCTACTAGCAACTGTGCCTTGTGGAACCTCTGAAATAACTGGATCTTTAAAACCTTCTGATTTACCTCCTCACTGAAATCACTTAAAGCTCTACTTTATGACATTTGAGTGTCTATCTCCTCAAGCTTCTTTTGTTTGAGTATGTTATTCATATTTAGAAGGCTCTTTGGAAATGTGAAAAACACAATGACATCTTGAGAACTTGACTTTAAAGTCAACACATAAGCACAGCAGATAATACAAAAGTCTCCTTTTTGTTGCTAAGTGGCCTGGGGGCGGTCAGCGAAACTTTCCTGTAACTTGATTGAATGTTACAATATGTAAGTAATTTGTCAATAAGAATGGATGCAAATCAATATGGAAGCATAGAGACAGTTATTTTGGGAAATGTTTGCAGTGCCCACCCACGTTCTGTCTAAAAATGTGACTCGGGCTATTTGGTCCAATACGATTCTGATTCAGGAGAAAAAAAAAAGAGTTGCAGTCTCTAGACTGTGAGGTTTTCCCATTTCATTGATAAGAGCACGTTTATTGTGAGATTAATAATCTAAATGCTGTTCAGTGTTTAATGCATCTAAATCACTTCCTCTATCTTACTCAAACTCAACAAGCACATGGCAGTACGATGGATTTGCATTTGAAGTGTGTGTGGAGGGGTCATCTTCAAGTAGGACATAATCTGAAAATTGCATATAATCAAAATTATGCTTGAAATCTGTTGAATCACTGAAGTTACTAGGACCTAGGCCCTTAGAAGCTCAACATCTAATTTATTTGTTTTCCTCTCCCCCTTTCTTCTTTCCTCCATCCTATTTACTCTCTCCCTCTCCCTCTCTTCCTTTCTTTCTAGCCCCAGCCCTTCCACCTCCCTCTGTGTACCTTTCCCTCTCTCTCTCTCTTCTTTCACTGGGCCAGTTGGAATCTAAGATTTCTTTCCAAGGTAGGAATGAAGGGTAAGGGGCACCTAACGAACTTCACCCTACATTATAATCTTACAGTGGTTAATAACATGATATTTGGAGTCCTGTGCCTTTTCTTTGGTTCTTACACTTACCAGCAATGTGTTACTGTAAAATGTAAATATTTGCAGGATATAGAAAAAATTAAATGAAGTAAAATTTGTAAAGTTATTAGCATGTAACTGCTACTTTAATGTTAGTCATCCAAACAACCAAATAATTATGATTTGGATTACAGAAATAAGTCTGTGTCTAGAGCCCTGTGGTCATAAATATTCTGATTCCTCCTACTTGTAAATATATGACTTGACCTTATCAGTTTTGGGGGTTCAATATATGTGTGTCTGTCCCAAACAAATAAATTATCTACCCATAACTGATGTAACCTCAGAGGTTCCTGAATTTAGGAGCCAGATCTTAGAACACAGTAAATTCTTCTTGGGAAGGAAGTCTATATTTTGAGGTCTTTTGGGTGAGCTCTTGCTAATTTTCATTAGGTATATACTGTAAGGTACTAAAAGAATTTTTACATATCAAGTATAAACTAGATAGTCTTGTATTTTAGCTTATTTCCAGCAAAAAACAGGGGTCAGGAGGCAGATCAGGACACATAAAGGAGCTCTGAGTAAAGTCAGGACTTTTCTTGCTTTCGGTGTTCTAGTAGGTATACGTGCCTGTGGGGATGTATGTACAGATGTAGGTATGTATAGATGCGTATGAAAGTATATATTTATGTACTTATGTATTTTTACAACTTCTTTTCCTTTTGTAACTAGGAGGAGTTTTAATGGGACAATTAAATTCACTGAGATATTTTTCCTCCTAAAACAGACAGATATTTGTTTAGTAAAGGTGGGGGTATCATGAAACAAACAAACAAAAACAAACGTAAGCCATCAAAAAAGGATTCAATGGGAGACATGAAGGAAAAAAATCAGTCTTGTTTTTTTCAGCTTCATTGGGGTATAATTGACAGAATAGGTAAGATATTTAAGGTATACATTGTGGTGGTTTGATATATGTATATATTGCAAAAGGGTTCCCCCTATTTAGTTAATTATCACATCTATCACCTCACATATTTATCTTTTATTATATTACTATTATTTCTCTGCTGAAAAATTTTAATTATACAATACAGTGTTATCTGCATGGTATCACTTATATGTGGAATCTAAAAATAAAAGTCAAATTCATAGAAATAGAGAGTGCAGAAGTGGTTGCCAAGGCTGGAGGTGAGGAAAATGGGGAAAGGTTGGTAAAGGGGTACAAATGGTCAGCTTTAAGATTAATAAGGTCTGAGGATCTAATGTGTAAAAATCAATCTTTTATAATTTTATTGTTTGAAATAGGTGTATTTTCTGGCAAACTAAATTTTCTGAGTCATTTTTAACACATTGAAGTTGAAGTTGTGACACACCAGAATTTTATGAAGATTAATTAGTGAAACATCCTTGACACTTTAAAATAGCTAGCAGGCATGATTTCACCCTTCAAAAATGTCTGAAGTGTGCTTTTATTTTTTCAGCTGTTGTACTTTAGAGAACTCTTATCACAGTGTGGTAGTTTTACACAAGTTTTAGGTGTTCACAGAGTAGAGGTTGACAGTCGCTTTTATCACCAATCCTCTATAGTGTCTCTAATACCCTTGCAATTAGTAATCCTTCCCCCAACCTGCATTCTTTTTATAGACTGAGTAAAATTTTAGTTCCATGAAAAAGCCTTAAAATACAAGTTATTTCTTATTTTGCATACCTTCAGCATGAACACTTATGGCCTGTCCAGTGAATCACCAACCAGTCTTGTTTATGACCACTTACCATTGGAAAAGCTCATGGTAGAATTTTCCCGATTGAGTAGATGTAATGTACACAGAGTGATATGAATGGTTATCTTCAGGGGAAGAAGTTCTCAAGAGACCTCAAAGTATGACATGTCTTTGGTGGATTTGCTAAGATTTGCAAACCGTGAACCTGGATTTGTCAGCACTCTGAGTGGACTCATCCTCAGGAATAGACTCTCACTAACTGGACTCACTTATTTGGCTAGTGCCATTTACTCCTTACAGACATACCTACAAGCAGGACAAAATTGTCACCTGAAGGGTGCCTGTGATCACAACAAGGAGAAACTTGTTCCAAGGTTCTATTCTGAGCTGTATGTGTTGATATCTAGGTTTATTTTCACAGGATGATATATTTCCTCCTTTGTCTAAGTGCTTGGTGGGAAAGGTCTACAGGCTTTAAATTCCATTGTATCTCCAATCTAGACCTCTTAACTGACCTCCAGAGATCCATATATCTGGCCTCCCTCATACTTCTACCTGGATGTCTAATAGTTATCTCAAATTTAGCATGCCCAAATTGAGAGCCTGCATTCTCTCTCATTCTACCACCCCTCTTTTTGTAGTCTTCTTAACCCAATTAGTTGCAACTGAGGTACCACATCTGGTCTTCAGTAAACCCTGTCAAGTCTGACTTCAATAAGCATCTAGAACTGGCTACTGCCACAGCTCTGGGCTGGGCCACCATCATCTCCCACCTGCATTGTTGCAGTGGCTTCATATCTGATCTCCTTGCTCCTGACTTTGCATCCCTTACAGTCTATTTCCGACAGAGATGCTGGAGTGAACCTTTTCCCACATGTCATATCATATCATGCAGCTCCTGAGCTACCAGGCTGAGGTTGAATCTTCTGTCTAAACACAAGAATATGGGGGATCATGGTACTATTACTTTTGAAGTGCAAGGGAGCAGCAGAGTTGCATGACCATGAACCTGGTGCATAACTGGGAGTTATCTGAATGAATATCTATGGAGAATTCAATGTTTCCAAAAGGGAAAGTAATAAAAAATGTGAAATTTACATGTATTATTAAGACTCAACAATAAGAAAAGCACTTGTTTAGACTTAGGACCAACAACAATTTTTTTCAAGGAGGAATCCTTGGCTGTATTACTAGAACATGGTGATACTAAAAAGCAAACCAGCTTTTAGTCAGTTTTATTATTACTTTTAAATTCAATAGGCAGTGTACACCTTTGTTGCCAGCATCCATGGTGGACTGCCCACATTACTAGCCCTTAGTATACTCCTGGCTTGGGCTTTACTAGGGTGTACCTGGGAATCATTTAAGCTTTTTGAGTAATGAAGTGCATCACAGTTTAGGACTATAAATTGAGCATTTGTATTCTAATCTTGCTGATTTGTTACTTGGAGTTAAGGCTAGTTCATTTGATTTTAATGTCTGTCCCATTTCTCGAACTGGATTGTCATCATTCATAAAGCAGTAAATGTGTTTCTATTTCTTTGGTGTTCTCCATAGTATCCTGTACTGTCCTTTATATTTAGTAGATGCTCACTAAATACTTAATGACTTCTAAGTAGATTATGAGTTACAGGCTCTATGTTATACTTCAGAGTAGAAATGAACTTTAACCAAGGGTACAGGCTCTCCTGGTCACCCAGAGGAGCTTCTCTCTCAGCCAGATCAGAGTTGAGGGAAGCCTGCCTCTCCTATCTTGTAGGGTTTACCACAAAATGGTTGTCTTGAAAATGTTGCAAGCCTTTTTTTCCATATCAAATATGATATAGATTTGA
This sequence comes from Manis javanica, assembly GCF_040802235.1. Classification (NCBI taxonomy): domain Eukaryota; kingdom Metazoa; phylum Chordata; class Mammalia; order Pholidota; family Manidae; genus Manis; species Manis javanica. The sequence goes on from NC_133166.1 coordinate 93,372,702, forward strand.
AGGCATTAACATTTTCACATAATTTAATTATGGAAAATTTGCGGTACAAGTAGTGATAAAAAATTTGGCTAATCAAATGCTTTGCATATCATTTCTCATTAAAAAAAAAAAGACCTGCATTGATTTTTGTTTATCATTAGCTATCATTTCTGATTCACCCTTGGAAACTGCTATTTTTCATTATGACAATTCAGAAAATAGACAATATTATTGGGATCAAAAGGCCAGTCTTACCTTCTTACTAGTGATGTGGCTTGTGAACTTTGGGAAAAACATACTTATGTCAAAGAGCTGTTATGAAGATCATAGTAAAGTTCTTAGATGTATCTGGCTTGCAATAAGTGCTGTAAAAGTGCTTGCTATTATTAGCAGTACTTTTACACAATTTTTTTTCAGGGTAGGCCCTGATTATTGTTAGGTGGGGGCCATTTTACACCACTCTTGCCTTGTTGCATCCATTTTCTGAGCAACTTCCTAGCATTATTGAGCTTGAAAAATCTGCATCCAGTGCTACTGAGAAGTATATATATTTTTTGAGTTAAAAAAAAAAGACAATCCTAGAAATTTCTCTATAGCATTTTTAAGTCCCACACTACCTAAGCAAATAAGTAAAAAAGAACTAAATAGAGTCTGGTGCTCACATTTAAGAACATACATGCAAGTTTATATCCTATGCAGCTTCAGTGTTGAAAATTTAGTGCTGACAGAGGGCTTGTCACAAATGGACACAAGGCCTGAATGCTACCTTTTCATACTCTTAACTCTGAAGGGAAACATCTGACATACAATTTCTTCCTCTCTCACTATCTCTCTTTCCCATTTTTCCTCTTTCTTCACACATATTTGTTAAAAATTTACTACATCCCATGAATGATATTAGGTTAAAGGGTTATGGTAGTGAATATACCAGCCAGGGTCTCTGCTCTCTCACATGTAACTTACAATTTAATAGGGAAGGAGTATAATAAACAACAATGAAGATACGAATATATGTGTAATTACAAATTGTCTCTGACACTTTACTGTATTATCATTTTTCCAACCAAAAGCACAAAAGATATTCTGGGGGTAATTCATTTAAATGGGATTCATTACATAAAATATATCCTTCCAAATTGCATCAAAAACCATAAAATAACAGGAATAAATTTAACCATGGAGGTAAAAAAAAACCCCTACACTAAACGTATAAGGCACTGATGAAAGAAATTACAAATAAATGGAAAGATATTCCTTGCTTATTAATTGGGGGAATTAATATTATTAAAAGTCCATACTACTTAAAGCAATCTACCAATACAGTACAATTTCTACCAAATTTCAATGGCATTTTTCACAGAAATAAAATAAACATAAAATTTGTCTGAAACCACAAAAGACCCCAAATAGCTAAAACTATCTTGAGAAAGAAGAACAAATCTGGAGGTATTACATGCCCTGATTTCAAAATATATTACAAAGCTGTGGTAATCAATACAGTATGATATTGACATAAAAACAGACCTATCTATCAATGGACCAATTATTGAACGTAGATCAATAGAGATCGCAGAAATGCATATATGGACAATTCATTTATGGCAAAGGAGCCAAGACTATACAATGGGGCATGGATGGTCTCTTCAATAAATGGTGCTGGAAAACCTGAACAGCTGTATGTAAAAAATGAAACTGTACCACTATCTTACACCATACACAAAATCCAACTCAAAATGGATTAAATACTTGAATGTAAGACCTGTAGCTGTAAAACTCCTAGAAGAAAACATAGGTGGTAAGCTCCTTGACATCATCAGCCTTGGTGATGTTTTTTTAGATTTGACACCAAAAACAAGTGGAACTATATCAAACTAAAAGCTTCTGCGCAGCAAAGGACACCACTGAATAATGAAATGAAAAGGCAACCTACAGAACGGGAGAAAAAAGTTGCAAATCATATACTTGATAAATAGTTAATACCAAAATGTATAAAGAACTCACGCAACTCAATAGCAAAAAAATTCCAAATAATTGATTGAAGAATAGGCAGAGGATCCAAATGAACGCTTTTCTAAAGAACATATAAGATGGCCAACAGGTACATGAAAAGGTGCTCAATATCGTTAATCATCATCATAAATCAAAACCATAACTGAAAGGGTATCTCACCGCGGCCCTCCTTACCCAGAATGACTCAGGAGACATGGGCCCATGCAAGAGATTTTATTATCTGAAAGAGAAAGTGGCTGCCCCAGAGGGAGGGGTGGGGAAAAGAGAGAGAGAGAGAGAGAGAGAGAGAGAGAGAGAGAGAGAGAGAGAGTGAGCAGCAGCAGCGTGGTGCAGAGAGTTGTGCCTTTTATTGTGGCAGATCCGCTTGGCCTGTTGCCTTGGGGGAGGGTCGGTATGTATAGAGATAAGGTGGGGCAAGCCCCAGGCAAGTCCAGGCACATTTCTCACCAGCTTATGTGCTTGGGACCATGGGGTAAATGGAGGATAAATTACTATATTCTTACAATAATAAGATATCACCTCACACCTGTCAAAATGGCTAGTATTAAGAAGACAAAAAATAACAAATGTTGATGAGACTGCAGAGAAAAGGGCACCCTTGTAGACTGTTGGTGGAAATGTAAATTGGTATAGCCACTGTGTTAAACATTTGAAAGTTCCTCAAAAAATTAAAATGGACTCCTATATGATCTAGAAATTCTACTTCTGGGTATTTATCTGAACAGAATGAGAACACTAATTGAAAAAGTTACATGCACCCCCATGTTTATTCCAGCATTATGTGCATTAGCCAAGACATGGAAGCAACCTATGTGTCCATTGATAAATGAATGGATAAAGAAATTGTGGTATATGTATATCTTTGCTGGAATATTTGTCAGCCATTAAAAAGAAGGAAATCGTGCCATTTGTGACATAATAGATGGACTTTTAGGACAGTATGCCAAGTAAAATAAGTCAGAGAAAGACATTCTATATGATCTTACATGAGGAATCTAAGAAACAAAAGAAAAACTGAACTCAGATGTACAGAACAGATTAATGGTTGCTGGAGGCAGGTGTTGAGGGTGGGTGAGTGAAATGGGTGAAGGGGGTCAAAAGGTACAAATTTGTTATAAAATGAGAAAGTCCTGGGGATGTAATGTACAGCATAGGAGGGATAGTTAATAATACTCTGTTGTGTATTTGAAAGTTGCTAAGAGAGTAAATCTTAAAGAGTTCTCATTACAAGAGAAAAAAATTGTCACTATGTGGCGATGGATGTTGACTTATTGTGGCGATCACTTTGCAATATATCCAAATATTGAACCATTATGGTGTATACTTGAAACTAATATAATGTTATATGTCAATTGTATCTCAGTAAAAAGAAAAAAAAGAAAATAATGCCCTTCCAAACCAAGTTGTTCTTCAAGTTCTGTTCTTGATGGTGTATGCAAAAATTGACTTCACTTCCATTTTTGTGTAATACTATTGTATCTCATAATACAAAATAATGTATCCTGGTTTTGTACTTTGAAACAGCATTTGCATTTTATTCCAGAGTGGAAAAGATATGTGAACTTACTTTTACATATTGATTATTACATAGGATGCAAGATATTTCATTTTTTAAGAGATTGTCTTCATGTACTCAGGGACTTAAATAAAAAATAACTGCTAAGCCGGAATCAGGCTGGTTAGGTGTTTAGAAAGTACAAGAACTCCTTCGGATATCAGTTTACTCATTTATAAAATAAAGGAGCTGTATTAGCTTGCCTCAAAGGCTATTTGACTCATCAACTGCTACAAATCGCTTGAGTACCATTTTACATTAAAACTTTTAATGTACAATTAACAGTTCCCTAGTGGTTTGAAAGTCTTCATTTTAGAAAAAAATGCACCAATCTAGGGACTCTCACATTATTCTAGTTCTATTCCATTTGTCATTATAATAGAAGGTCATTTCCAATCTCATGAGCACATTTCTCATGAGATAAATGGTTAGAGAACTAAAGATTTCTTTTCTTATATGTGGCAATATGACAGGCCAGAAACCTCATTTATGGGGAGTCTGTAGCATTCAGTGGTCTACTTTTATCCATATGTTGGTAATATCTGTATTTTATAATAAAGTGGGTTTCATCTGTTTTCAATTTGATTTTTTCTTGTAAGTGGATACAAAAGTGGTTTGATATTCTTGACAGAAGTCTTTACTGTATCTTTCCCAACATATAATATTATGATACATGGTAATCCTTTGTGAAAGCCTCATAAATGTTGATGAATTGGAAATGGTATTAAGAGTAAACCAAAGAAAGCCTGCTTGTATTCTGTACCTTTTGAACATACTTGCCTTATGAAAATCCAACTAGATTAGAAAGTCTCCCATTTTCATAAAAATGCATAGGACTTAGTGATTTCCATGTGGAGCTAACAGACAACAGGATGGATTTCCAATGATTTATCATTATCTCTCAACACTGAGTTTGAAGGAAGGATATATTTGAGGAGCTACCCAGAGACACACTATACATTTAAAGAAGGATGTATAAATAACATAGATTTTACTTCCATTTGTACTTAAACACTATTGCATTTCATTGTTAGATGTAAATACTATACAATTCCTGTTTTCGAATTCCTTCCCTCATTTTCAGTTCAGAATTATTTATGGCCTCATTATGTATCTTGCCCTTAAAACAACAACTCTGTCCATCTATCCAGTTCTGTTTGTCCTTTGCCCTCTTTAGTCTCTACACTAGACACTATTTATTATCAGTCAGATTTATCAAATGTTTTCTCAGGCACTAAGTCAATCTTTTCTATTTCCTTGAGTTAGGCAGCCATGTTCTATGAATAAGGCATAAATATGTCAACACTCTGATTATTAAAATACTTCTACTTATGGTCAAATACTGGTTACAATCAGTGTGATTTCTGTAGCCTTGTGGACAGATTTGATTAGTAGAATGACCTATATGTTTCTGGTCAAACATGATAGATCACTCAGAACCCATTTTGCAAAATATGGCAACTGCTTCTTTAGACAATTATGTTTATAAATGTTTTATGTCACATGTAAAATTCCAGGTGCTTATAAGGCTAAAATTTGAGGAAATGTATTTGATTTTTAGGGTAATTAACTATAATGGATTTGGTTTTTCTGCTGTATTTGCCTATGATACTGTTACAAGCTTTTCTTTTCAAAATACCACTTTCAATGTATTACTCCTCTGCTTAAAGCCCTTGAGTAATTTTTCACTGAGATAAAATCCAAGTGTGATAGCCGACTTTGTGGCCATACATATTCTGTCCCTGACAAAGGCCTCCAGCGTTAACGTCTGCTTCTCCTTTTTCTGAACACTGAACTGCAGTCAAGTTGTATTCACTCATGTTCCCAACCTATTTGAAGTCTTCTGTCTCAGGTTGTCTCTTACTTGGAATAACTGTCTTTCTTTTTCATTGACAGAACTCTTATCTAACTTTCATGGATGAATTTTTTTCACTTTGCCTTTGAAGCCATTGTTACAATATACAATTAGGAGAAGAGAAGGGAATTTAATTGGAGAGGAGATAAATCATTTTAGTATCTACTATGTAGCAAGTACTGTAAAGGGCGCTTTACATATATTATTTCAACAAGAGCTCCCATTTTCATGAATTTTCAAAACACTTTTTTTAAGAAGACTTTAGTATTATCATCATTATGACCAGCTTCATGGACATTAATTAGTACACATCCTATCTTTATTATGTGTAGACCATGCCACGTTGGGTGTATGACGCTAAAGGAAATGTCGTTCATGACTCTGAAGGAAAAGCAATATTTATTAAAGATAAACGATGTATAATATGTATAAAAATTCAGTAAATACTAGTTCAGAGAAGAGCCTTACCAAATCCTGACTGAAAATATGCTCATCAACACTTATTACATGGAAGAATACTTTGAACAAAAAACATTTGTTCTATGAATGTAGTAGCCTCACATTGTTAATTATATGATATTATGTCTTAGCCACTGTCCTCATCCTTGAGGAAAGAAAAAGGGGTGTACTTTATAGAAAATTAAGTTATTATTCAGTATTTTTTGTTTGATTAGTTGATTTGTGACTATCACTCTTCAAAAATTTTTAATGTTTTTTTTTTATTTTGAATAGTTTGGCTTCGGCTTACTATGTAGCTCTGTTTAGTGTTTTATGTAAAATAAATAAGGGAAATTGTTCATGATAGGATATAGTCTTCAAGGATATATGAGCCAGAGAAAAATCTGAGGCACACTAAAGATTATCAGTGTGAATTTATTGATTTAGAAGTAATTATAGTAAGTTCAGCTAATCAATTTGTTCAGACATGCAGTACTAGTTTAATGAGAAATTCTGTTTGCTGCTGTAGGACACTTCTGTGGACTGGAAGTTTTCCTTGTTCACCGAGAGGCATTAACACCCTTTTATAAACCAAATTCTTTATATTCTTCCAAAGACTTAGTTTTCAAGAACACACTACTTAAATTGGTTCCAACCTGAATTATTTTTCTGTTTTTTAAAAATGGTTACCTTTTCCATTCTTTTCAGTTCTTATTTATTTTATCCTAAAAATGAATGTTTTGCTAGCATTACAATTTTTTCAGTAGTTAGTATTATACTGTAATATTCTATATATAATTATACTATATTATAATAATACATATACCCAATATATTGAAATGGGGTTTGATAATTTGCTAATTATCTTTTATAACTTGGATCTTGAAAGAAATCCAGAAAGAAAAAAACGGAGAAAAAAGGAATTTCACAAGATTGGCAATGCCATGTTTTTTTATAGATTCTTTTCATTTCTCTTGAGAAAAATAAAACTGTCTGCAATATTTCTGCATGTTTCATTAACTGGTTTTTGGATTCTAATCTCATTTTTAATATAATAGTATTCCAAGATAGAAAACTTGAAATTCAAGCGTGGATTAAATTAACATTTTATTCTGAATCTACTCTAATAACTGCATATAGGAAAAGGTTTGTCTTCACTCCGTGGAAATAAACCTCACGTCAGTATAGGAAGTGCCCAAGTCATGTGACTAACTGAAGCCCGCCCTTGCCCTTGGAAGTTGGGCGGTACAAAGCTATAAATGTTTTTGGTATCACACTGCTCTTTTTTTCTTACAGGTGTTAAAATGGGTAGAGGAAGCAGTTCAGGCCTCCAAAGTTCACCTCTTATCAACAGATCATTTGGAACAGGCTGAAAATACTTGGAAAATTCCTTTTGATCCCAGCCTAAAAGAGATCACTGTGTCTCTGAGCGGCCCTTCTCCAATGATTGAAATTCACAATCCTTTAGGTGAGATATAAGGCACATAATATAATAAAATACAAAAGCCTTGAAAGGTAAAAGATTTTTTTGCATGCTTACTCATGTCAAGTTAATGCTAACTTTCTGACTAATGTCAATGAATTAAAAAGTAACTGGGGAAGACATTTAAAAAAAAAATCAAACTGATTTTTTTTTTTGGTCTTAAGTATTATTGAGTTAGCAGAAGAGTCAAAAAGCTAAAACTCCTATTAATTTAAACAGATCAGATTTAGTTACATCATGGTAGCTAAATTGCGCAAAAGAGAAATGTTTAAATTGAACCTGAAATTACATTTTTGGAATCTACATATGAGGAAATATTTCACAGAAACTTATTCTGTAAAATTCAGTTTTTTATGTCATATTGATATGAATCACATGAAAAAACTTCAAAATAGCTGTCTTATTTTTTACCATATTATCTTCTTGATCAGGTTTAATTTTACAGAAGACAGTTTGTAAAAACCAGATTTATATTCTTACTGGATAACGTTTTAATTTACTTTGCTTCCTCATTTCATTGCTGGTTAACAGATTACAATAAAACTTACATTAAAAAGGAATCTAATAAAGACTGTTCTTTCATTTTTCCTAATGTGTGCATTTAGAAAACTTTTTACCTATTGATCTTTGCAAAATATTTTTATTTCCATTGTGACTTTAATATACATTACAATTTTAAAATCTACTAGTGAATATTTACATGTGGGGAGGAGATAACTAGCTTTCTTATTGATTTGAGTCTTAAACAATAACTAATACCTAAAAGAAAATAGCATATGAAATTGTCCTCAATGGCCACATCCACACTAGCCACCAAGCTGAAATTTATAAAATAAGCAAAACTTATTTTTCAAGACTTATATAGGTTTGGTCTTATAAATGGATATGTCTGGTTTTAGTTTGGTTTAGTTTTGTTTGAGGTACCTTTGCACTCTAATAGCATCCATGCTATCTGGGAAGATTTGTGTTTTTCATTAGTTGGATACTTAAAAGTAACTGTACCAATTGCATCATTATTAAAAAGCCATTGACATTGATGTTGATATTTAAGAAGTTATTTACAATGATTATAAGGCTTTTGATGCAGATACAGGATTCTTATAACTGATTTGTTTATAAAACTGCAGAAGTAGTCCATAGGAGAGCCGAGAGTGAAGGGAATGACTGAACTGTGGCTTACCCCAGTTTGCTTTTGTATCAGGTCTGGAGGAGATGGTGTCATACTACTTTATTACATTGGCTCCTATAAATATTCTTATGACAATAAAAGCTTTCTCCTGTGCTACATGGAAAACTTGTGAAAGTTCTGCATTTGTGCAGAGATATGCCCAGGGCTCCCATGTTACTAATACTTCGAGTGATCTTCAAAAAAAACATTTACTCTGGTTTACTATTTTTGCCTGTCTCTAGTGACTGCATTTTACTTATCAGTAGCCATAATAATTGTTATCTAGGCTGGCTTTGGAAATATGATTACGGTCTGCCAGTTGTTATTCTCATTTCATGTCCATCAGTATACATTTCCAGGAAATGTATACATCTAATATACATCACTGAAAGAAAGATTACGCTCGTGACTTTTATGTCTGTCTTTTAGGGAAGCTGATAAAAAAGGGATTTGGCCTGAATGAACTCCTAAATATCCATAACTCTGCTAAGGTGGTGAATGTTAAAGAGCCAGAGTCTGGAATGTGGACAGTGAAGGTACTATCATTTTGCAAAGTCTATGTATTACTTTATTTTGATGTTGGCATGTTTTATAAAGTATCTATGCTTGTTTATATGTATCTCCTATTTCAATCATGGAGGGTGCTTTTATTAGAAAGCAATATAAACAGTGCGTTTGTAGGAGGTGACTTGGTCACATGAATTTGGTGGTGTTAAGTTTTGATGACCATGAAAGACATCAGTGCTGCCATAACATACATGTGAAATTTTGGATAGTTTTCCTATCATCAGATCTGTAGATCGATTGTATTATCCACCTCCTGCCTCCAAAACAGAAATGGAGCCAGTAGAGAATAACAGTTAGGGGTATAGGCTCTGGTGTGGAAGTGCCTGGGTTTGAGTCTCATCACCACCTTAAAATCTATATTGCCCTGGGACTGTAATTTCTCTGTGCTCTGCTTTCCTCCTCTGTAATACAGGGATGGCAATGATAGGCCTTTGCTTGGTAGAATTGTGCTGAGAATGAAGATGATACAAATGAAATACTTGGCATAGATCCTGTTACAAAACAAGTCAAGTACTGTTGGCTGTTGTTACTTGGTGGCTCTGCATTCATTGTTTAATGCAAAACGGTCTTTGAATCCTAGAATTACATTAAGTTGTATACATCCACTCCAAGAAATCAGGGTTTTAGCAATAGGGAGTGAAGAACATACACACCAAATTCAGGACACCGTAAATCCAAGATCTAGTTCTGCTGCAAATTTAGTGTGTGACCCACTATGGTAGATGGTCTGAGTGACTTGTCCATATCTTCAGACTTTTCAATGTGCCCTGGCCTACTTCCACTGCCAGTTCCTGCATTTCTGTGTCTGAGAGGTTTTATTTTGAGAGGAGAAGGCGGTTCTGCTGGGGAATTAAAGATCAGGAACAGGGGCAGCTTTCAGCCCCTGCAGGCATATGCTCCAGTGGCCCCACGATGGGAGCAGGATAAAGAGCACCCTCTTTATTGACTGCTTATCCGGTATCACTTCCCCTCTTCCTGTTAGCATCGTTTTTACATATCACATAGACAACTTGCTCTAGACTCCTTCCGGGACAGCTCAAATGAAGATACCCCTTACATCATTTACTCTTTTGCTGTCTCAGCTTCCCTATATAAAAAAGTGGGATTGATGGGTTTATGAGTCAAATTATGGAGTCTCTGTGAAGGTGCTAGAGGTGTTATAGGAATTTGAGGTGCCATTTTGTCTGCCAGGTTTTTTTATTGCTAAAAGAATGCCTATGTGAACGTTCCCAGTTTAAAACAATGAATGTTTCCATTTGAACACCATTCCAATCCTAGAGTATCAGTTCTCATTCTCAGAACTCTTGGCCTTATAGGGGAAGTAGAAACTGTAATGTGGATTTTTTTGGAAGTGGATAGTATGGGGTAAGGGTAGAGGTGAAAAGGCAGTGTGAAATAAAATCTGTTAATTTCTTCCTGAATGGACCAGAAACAGTCTCATCTGCCTGTTTCCCATTACCTGATTCCTTGCACCTAGTAGTTGCCCAGTATTTATGAAGTACATTAGATTGTCAGTGATCAAGTATTTTGTTGCTGTATTTGAAATGTGTGGCCAGATATGATGTTGTAATTCTTTCAGCCAATTTGTCTAAAATATGACTAGTGCTGAGTCTGACTTTCTGCGGCCACATTAGGAAGGAGTGTAAGAAGTTCAGAGTCTCTTTTTTCCTCAGACACATTAAGCAGGACCTTAAGCCAGCAGTGTCCTGAGCAGCAAGTCCATGGAGCCAGTTTGTTCTTGCTTTCTGAATAGAACATTAAGCTACTGATCATGAAATACGTCCCAGTGATATCATTCTTCTGTATCACTCTCAACTTCCTGTGAAGTATTTAAACCCATTTTACAGGTGGGCTGCTTCACTGCCTGTGGTTCTTCCTCCCGTAAAACTCATGCCTGGAAGAAGGGTATTGCATGCCTGTTGTTTTTGTCTTGTGCCTAACACACCTACTCACTCAGTGATCCATTCAATAAACATTTACTGAGAGTCTCTTCTTGGCCATGTTCCCTGTTACTTAATAGACTATAAACACATTTTAATGGACAGTTAGAACAGAGAAGCACCGGAGCTTACTCTGTGAGTGAGGCGGGAGGCGTAAGGTGATGAGATGATGGGAATTCTGTTTAGACATGACTCTCAGCTCAGTCTCCTATAATTCAGAAAGCAATAAAAAGACACAGTATTTATTATCATGTTATCTTAAATTTGTATCTAGTCCTCACTAGATGCCTGATGTTACAAGATGTTCGGATGTTATACCATTTCTAGAGGACAATTAGTAGTAACTAAAGAAAGGATGAGCATTACAATGCAACTGAAAGATAATAAACTTATTTTACTCCTATATGAAATATCGAAATAATATATCAGGTTGATGCAAAGGAAATTGAGCTGACCCTACTGACAAACATTGTTTCAGATTTCTGATCACCCTTTTGGATGGCTCATGAACAATACTGTTTTACATCTGTGCCTTATCAAGAAGAGAAATGTCTGAGATTACATAGTAGTGTATCTCTGGTGCCATCTCCAGCACACGCTGCTATCTGGAAAATGTCTCCATTATCAGGAGAATTAATGATGACTTTTTGAATGTTTCACTTAACAGTTTTGATCCCAAGTATACAGAACAGTCTGTTATTTGATATTAGCATATTCAAGGACTCCCCAGCTGAGCCTCAACCAATCTTTCTAGTTCTCTTCCATTACTTGGTTTTGCACCCTAGTTAAATATAACTTTGTACTGTTTTTAACCCTTTCTCCCACCACACTTGCTTGCCCCGTGCTTTCTCTGAAGCATTTCCTTCTCCCAGAATGCCCTTCCTTTCAGTCTTATTCCTTTCCCCTAAAGCTCAAATGGCAACACTTTGGTTAAGCCTCTTTTCCATCTAAAATGCTCTCTTTTCCCTCTGGTTTCCTACTGCAATTTTTCTGTACCTCCCTTTTGAATTATTTTCTCCCTTGTATTTATTTCTCTAATAATTAAATAAAATATTTATTAAATAACAATATTTAGAGATTTTCTCTTCGTATTTTACTACCAGCCAGATTTTGTCATGGGTATATGATAGAATGCCTAAGAAAGAACAATACAAATAGTCATGAATAAAATTTAATACATCATTCTGATGTCCAAGGAAGCAGGAAGAAGAGTTGATTTAGTTAGTCTATAGTTGATGTGCTAGCGCATTAGTTTGTCCATGATTTAAAATTCTATGAAACTTGCAGTTTCTTTTCTTCTGTAGTTTTCCTCTGAAACCCTGATAATTACTTCTCTGTAGTTTGTTAGGACAGTTTTACTAAACAGAGGGCATGAATCAACTCACCTGTACAGTTTATATCAATGACTCATATGTTTTAGGTTGTCTCTGATACAGGTAAAACCATGTTAAAAAGAGGTGACTGAAAAAACACAATATTTTATTAAAGACAAAAGAAAAGGTTATTTTATGTCCCTATATTCCCATTTGTAGGGAAGATACAAATCCTGGATCTTATTTCTGAGAAGCAATATAAATTTTCCATTCAGGCAGCTCCATATGTATTTAATATTTGAACATAACCACAGAAACTCTTAGGCCAAATTTTATCCTCTGCTTCTTAAGGGAAACTCTCTGCAAAGACATTATATAATTGTCAGAACCCGTTGGGTTTAGGTAGCCTCAATTGCTTTTATTAATCTAAGATTATCAGTGTGATCATATAATTTAACACATCCCTGGAGTATGTTTTCATTAAGTATATTTGGATAAACTGTCTTTAGATAATATCCCAAATAGAGAAAGGAATGTACCTAACTACATAATTATATTGAGATTCTGAGACTAGTAGAAATATTTTGGTTTTAGATAGTTATGTTGCCAGAGCCTACTAATGGATTTTCTAAGGATATTTTAGAAATCATACTCAAGTGGAATAAGATTATTTAGGAATCGTAATAAATTAAAACTCAAGCCTACAAAGGACCACACAAGAAGATTATTATGTTGGCCTCCAGTTCTTCTCACCTGGTAACTCTTGAATAAGCCTGAAGACCACACCAAATGTGATATTTAAATGGGTTAGGTTCAGCATTATTTCAATGTTTTGGGTCCGTGGAATGATTCCTAGTAGATATTTCCTGGAAAATAGCCCAGTTATTTTGGTCAGCCTAATGTCAAATTGGCAACCAAGTAGAATGTTTCCTTTCTTTAAAAAAAGATATCTGTACACTTGTGAATATATAAATGTGTGCATACATATATTTAAATAGAATTCATTCTATGCTTTGGTTCTCTCCTAAGATCATATTTATCTAAACATATAATACCTATTAAAATGATGGCATTCAAATCTAGCTGGAATTATATCTTTGTGTCTGGCACAATACCTAGTCCACGGTAGGTTCTCAATAAATATTTGATTGAAACCATCATATTCTTTAATTTGTAAAGAATGGTATGTCATATAAGAGTAAATACTTTGAAAAGAGCTGGGCATCTATTTTAATTTAAGATCTACTTATCTTTTTGACCTTGAAGAAATTATCTAATCTTCCTGAAAAGTCTGAAAAAAATGGGGGAAAATAATATCTACTTATAGTATAATATACATAATACATATGTAATTGTCCATAATAGTAATATAAAACATAGTAATATATAATAATATAATAATCTACTTATATAATAAAACAACCTCCCTGAAAATAATGGCTTGTGGAAAGTCAGTTAGGCACTTTCTCTTCACACCTCTTTGTTCAGCAACACCATGTTGGGAGATTGAAATCAGCCACGGTAGTAGTATTTACACCACAGAAATTGGCAAATGCTGAAAATTGGGGATTTACTTTTTCAGAGAGCACTTTACCAACACTCTGCTAGCCTGACCTCTCCTAAATGAAAGCATGTTCAGAAATGCAGAATGGCAAATGAACAGTTGGAGGCTGTTATTGTCTTCTATACCACAGAGTCCAAATCAAATCAGCCCAGAGATTATGTTATCCTACAGTGCTGTGCATAGACTTAGGTACTAGAGAAAGAGCAATGAAATTGAAATAGTTGCCACTTACTGCTATCTAAATCTGGGCAAGTAATCAATTCTTCGTGCCCCAGTTTCTTTATGGTCCTATAAAATCATCTTTGGTTCTAATAGGATTAAATGAGATAGTGTGCAAGCATGCTTAGCATAATGCTTTTTAGAAAGCATAATGATTTTAGAAAGAAATCACTGAATTCTTCATGAATCTGGCACTGGCCAGTCCTAGAGGAGTCTAAGGGAAAGCCCCATTAGGCATTGAATGGTTTTAATATCTATTATTAAACCTGTACTTATTAGATGCCAATTGAGCAATGCTTTGCAGATAATGAATGTTAAATAGTTACTGCCTGAAAGGATACTCAGTATGGAGAGGTATTTAGTAGGTCTTTATCCTTAAACTAAACAGTCCTTCTGTGATAGAGCTGATCAGGAAGATATCAGAGGAGTAACTGAGCGTCCCTGGAGCTCTCCATGGTGCTTGCCCACTGGTACTTCAGCCCATCCTGCTCATTCCTTCCTCTAGACACGTTGCAGTTCAGAAACCTAGACTCTTGGTCCTCTCTGCTCCTTCTTTTCTCTGGCCGCTTTGTGGCTACCTATTTACAATTTTAGTGTGCCAAGTACATATCTAGTGTAACTTTATTTTTGCCCCAGCTCTACTGAGGCAGCAGCCTGTGTATTCCTGACTCAGACCCTGCCCTAACTTGACAAACATACTCCAATTCGGAGGAGTAATGTAGATCATTATGAACGTTAAAAATTTGTGTGGATAAATATACTGTTTGAAATACAATTTCCAGGATTTCTAGCCTTTACAAACCCTGTTCTAGAAAATTTCCTGTTATGCTCGGAGTCATTATGCTGCCCCTTGATTTCCCTCTTCTTAAGCCACGAGGCCAGGATGGCTCTGCACAGAAATGACATTTCAAGAATACTCTGTGGTGGAGCAACTCTGTGTCCAAAGATGTTCTATATTTGGAAGGGATGAGAGAGGGAAGGAATCTGTAGCTGGACTGCCTTTCTGCTTGCCTCAATTACAGCATTAGCTAACTTTTCTTTGCCCCTAGAAGACCTTTATATCATTTCATTCTCCTCCAACCTACCATGTCCATACCCTGCAAGAATACTGAGCTTTCTCCCCAACATTTCTGGAATTTCCTGAAAGTTTACTTTCTTATGGTCACCTTCCTGCTTGATTGTATGTTGATTCTAACTTTTTGTTAGAGCAAAGCTTAGCCCCATCAAAAATTTCACAGGAAATACACTGATAACAGGAATTTTGTGAATGTAGTAGATTTAACTCTAGATTTTGGAGGGTGTGTCTTAAAGCACCTTGTCCCCTTTTATTCTCTCCTTCCCCTTAACCTTCTTTCTCCCTGTTATTCCTCTACTTCTCTGGATAGTCTCAGGAATTCCATATTATTTTTCTATTATATAGAACAGTTCAGCATATTTCAACCTTTACCCCAAAACCAGCACAATTGAAACCATTGAGATAATCATGAGAAATGTATGAGGCAGCGGAAGAGATCAATTTATACAGCATCACTGAGTTCACACCTGAGCTTTGCCACCTGCTGTGTCTGTGACTGTGAGCAAATTACTTCACCTCTCTGATCTGTGGAATGAGGATAATAATAGTACTGTCTCACAGGTGCTTTTATGAGGATTAAAAATTTAAAGAGGTACAAGTTCTTGATTATAAAATAAATTAACCACAGGGATAAAAGTACAGCACAGGAAATATAGTCAATAATATTGTAGTATCTTTGCTGACAGATAATAACTACATTTGCTGTGCTAAGCATTTAGTGATGTATGTAATTGTGAAGTCACTATGTTATACACATGAAACAAATATAATATTGTACATCAACTATATTTCAATAAAAAGTTTAAAAAAGTGATAGTTTGTATAAAAAGTTTAGCCTGTTACACAATGTGCATTTTGTATATATTAATATATCTTTCTCCTTTTCCCATATACTGGTTCATTTTATCATCATTATATAAAATCTTTTGTTCCTATTACAGTAATATTTGAAAAAGAGAGCTCAGCTAAGAAACACATTAAAACAATAGTAAACTGTTGGTGCTTTTGCATGAAGAAACTTAATGTGATGTTTTATGTTTCCAAATTATCCAAGTATTGTTGTAATTATTTTGCAACAATGATTAAAGAATGATAAATGTATGCATGAGTAACAGAGGTCATTTTTAATCAAATTAGTTCAAATTTTTTCTTATTATATTTTTACACCATAATTTAGGTTTATTTGTGATGTTGTTTACTCCCATTACTTCAGTACAGAGTTAGATATAGTTGTGCCTAAAAACTGATTCACTTGGGAACATTTTTTATATACAACCCCTCTGAAATTCTATGCAGACATTCCTACTGTTTACAATAAAATATAGAAACATGAAATTGAAATATTTTCTTTAATGTATTACCTTTCATATTTTTAGCATTGCTCAGAAACTGGCAAACCTATATCCTTATTTCCACATACTTTGTTAGCATGGTATTTTAAGCATCAAAATTAATTTATTTTGCAATAATTTTGTAGAGGCTATGCTGAGTTCCCTACTCATCAGTTCTGCTCTATTTTTTATGTGTTGTTTACCTGCAGAAGATGCCATATTTTCAGAAACTTGGGTAATTTCTAATTTTCTCACCTATATACATTAAGTATCACTCTTAAAACGGTCTCTTGGTCATTTGGTTTGCTCTGTCACTTGTGCACAGAGCACGTGGCAGTCTGTTAGCACTTGATGGCAGTCATTTGGTGAATTCTGTGTCATATTTGCCCTTGGTAGCTTCAGCGGTTGTTTTATCAGAGAGGACTTTCTGAGCAAGGCAACTAACAATAATCGATGTCAATGAATAAATATAAACCAACTTTTCATAATTTCAACCCTTCTGACTGCCATTACATGAAATCAGTAGGCGGTAGTGTCTTCAGTAAAGCTCTGCATGATCTAAAGTAGTTGAAATGAGACTTAACAAGGTTTTATGTAACCCTTTAGGAAATCCCCAAAATTGGATCATGGTCCATAGTTTCCTTTTCTTGTCTATTATGTGGAATTCATAACGCATTTTCCTTTAGAAATAATGCAGTGAATGGTGGTACTGAGGCACTTACATTTACGCAGACAGTGCTTCGTAACCCTTATGAGAGTGAGCTGTAGGGATTGGCAGCATAATTTATCCTAGGAATATAATGTGCTGTTTTCATGAGGATGTAGTTTTTTTCTTTCCCCTGACCTTTGTTTTCCTTTCCTTTGAGTTCTTGCAGGTTCTGTTCAATGAGGAATAACTATGATAGCAATAGGGACCTATCTATCTTCCCACCCTTCCTCTCTCATTGCCAGTAATGATCCATGATAATTTAGAGAACATTGTATAGTTTGCAGAGCCCCATATCTTTAATCATGGAGTGGCTTAATCTGGCTGCTCAACATATTATAATTTTATATGTATATTTTCTCTAGTATACTGTCATTACTACAATGCCTAAATATGTGTTTCTCAGTGTTGAGACTGAGATCCATGTCTGGTGCCTTGTGTTATTATCTGAATGCTTTTTCCTCTCGCTCCCATCTCCTATTTCTACGTAAATGCCACTGTCAGGTACTCATTTTATTTTGAGACAGAATCTTGGTGATCAGTATAATAAAATAATGGTTCATAAGCCTTGGGTAGTTTTTGAAAGGTAGATTTCTAGACTCTAGGGATTCTGATTCAGGAAATCTGGGCTGGAGCTCATAGGTCTGCATTTTTAATAAACAACCCAAGTGATTTTTGTATAGGTGTAGATATAAGTGGTCCCTAGACCATATTTTGAGACATACTGATGTGGAGGCCAACTTTGACTTACCTTGCCCTTGGGAGACAATGTAGCCGTGTGGTAAAGACCCTCCAGCCTGACCTTTCATTAAAACCCTACCTGTGCAGTTAGGAACCCATGTGAACTTAGGACACTATTTAATGATGTTGCACCTTGCTCTCTTTATCTGCACAAAAGTGATGATGACAATATATATCTGGTAGGATTGGAATGAGAATTAAATAAGCCAAATGTATTGGAAGAGTCCGGGCATAGCGGACATGCCCAATAAATATTAGTGTTATTACTTCATCCTGTGGCCCTAATCCAAATAGTTTATTTTTTTATGCTCAGATGAGTCACTTCAGGGCTTAGTTATCATTCAGTGTTTATTCCAGCTGTCATCCCCTTTAAGAAGTTTGAGCTAAAATACAGGCTTGTCTATGCTCTTTTTATGTATTTTTATGGACCTTTTATATATTTCTATCATTGCATCCTATTAAAGATTTCTATTTCTCAGTCAGTCTCCCTCATCGGCCATGAGCTCTTGGAGGGTAAGAACCATATTTTATTCACATTTGTTTCTCAAGCCCTAAGTTCCTTGAGTAGGACCCTTTTGAGCTGAGGATACTAGTTGGCTGAAATCTGGATAATGGTCAGTTCTCATGCTTGTCTTGGCTATACCTTCTCTGAGGCAAGAAAAAGGAAATAATACACAGCATCAAACCTGGATGATTTATCAGAGAGGCTGACAAAATGGCCACTGAAGCTACCAAGGGCAAATACAACACAGAGTTAGCCAAATGACTGATCTTTAGAGAGTAGATTTAGTTACTCATTCATTTCATCATTATTTGCTGAATACCTGCCATGTGACTCCCAGTGGACAAAACAAAAATCCATGTCCTCGTGAAGCTTTTACAGATTTACTTCAGCTCCATTCACCAGCGACTAAATACTTACATATTTTTACCACTGGGCATGCAACATATTCATGAATGAACTCCGGAGCACTCCTCTGTGTGCTATAAACATGCACTTAAGATACAGAATTATTGTTCAGCTCAGAATACCCAGATCAGAGTCTCGGTTGTTGGACATCAATCCTAATTAATCTATGTAGTTTCCCATACTGGTTAGCGTTTAGTGTGACCAGAATCCTGGATCAGCTGCTCATGGGGTTTATCATTCAACATTTTTCAGACTTCCAGCAGCGGAAGGCACTCTGTTCGCATCACTGGCCTCAGTACTATTGATTTCCGAGCTGGTTTTTCCCAAAAGCCAACCCTGGACTTCAAAAATACAGTCAGCAGACCGGTGAAAGGTTTGTAAGTGCATATTACTTAAATCCGCGAGGTAGATCTCCCAGACTGTCTGCGATTTTATAATTTTGTAGTATTCAACAAAGTTGGGAAATGGCATCTTTAGACATGATTGCCCTCTTGGATTTAGTCAGTTTTTCTTAAAGTATAGTCCCAAGATGAGTGATATTGAAATCAACTCAGGGAGCGAGCTTGTCAAAAATTAAGATTCCTGGGCCCCACCCTCCATCTCCTGAATTAGAACCGCAGAAGGCAGGGCCCAGGAATATGCACTTTAATGAGCACTCTGATTGATTCCTGAAGTTAACTAAACTTTGGAAAGTACCTGGATCTTGAGACTTCTTACTAACATCTGTAAATTGCCCTTGTCAAGGTGAAAATGTGTATTGTGGGTATGCATATAGCTAAAACACTAAAGTACCGTGTATCAATATATTTAAAGATGAAATTATTTAAATTATTGAAGATTGTCTTCCTCTTATTTTATTCATATCTGATTATTGATAATTTTATAGGTAAAAGAAAGTTCAATCCTACTGTGACTCTTAAAATTTCTGTTTTTCTGGCTGTTGCTCATTTATTTTCATTCCTGACCTTCCTAGAAGGATATAAATACTGAATCTTTAAAAATATACATGTAGTCAGATATAACACAGTACTCACAATTCTAATATTTCTACATATTAAACATAGCTAAATACTTTTATAAAAATAATTACTTAGGATCTCCTAAGTTTCTCTGATCATGAATAAACTGTCCTTTATATGGAAAATATTCCATAATTAGGCCACAATTTGTAGGTCAGCCCATAGTACTCATCCTAAATGGTACTTGTTATCTATTATAACGCAAAAAGTTATTTGATATATAACCTCAATTGCATGTTCCTTATGAATAATAAGAGAATCTTTCTCTTATAGGAATACCTACCTATGTGCTGCTGAATACTTCTGGAATTTCCATCCCAGCTAAACTAGATCGTCTTGAACTTCTGAGCATCTCAGGCAGCTCTCTTAAGACCATTCCGGTTACTTATTACCCAGACCGCAAACCTTATGGCATATGGAATATTTCTGACTTTATACCACCAAGTGAAGCTTTCTTTATCAAAATAACAGGATATGATAAGGACAATTATCTCTTCCAGAGAGTATCAAGTGTTTCTTTCTCTAGTATCATCCCAGGTGAGACATTGTTTTATTCAACTCTGGGGTATTGATAGCTTAAGGGGATGATACAATCCTATGGGTAAAGAATGGACTACTATTAAGTAAAAAATAATATCCTCATATTATTACTGGGTTACCAAATCAATGGGAATTTGTACTTGATTAACACAATTTTTCTTAATCATAATAAGCACATTCAAACTTTCATGTTAAGTCTTGCTGATGGTGGGTCTGAAAATTTTGATTACTTCAATCAGTGTAAGAACTGGAATTGGAAAATTCTGCTGCTCTTACTCCCCCTAAAAATAGCCTGGCACATGTGTTTAATGTTTGATTAACTATCTAAATTGGCCAAGTCGGCTAAACGTTTATATACGATTGTCAGAAACCAACTACTTCATGAACAGCAGCTCATTGTAAGCAGCTCGTGATGATCCTGTCTTTGTTTGTTGAGTTGGTTAGTTCCTTAATAAGCTAGTTACTTATGTATTTTCTTTTATATAGAGATAAGATTGAAGATTAGGGATTATTTGGAGGTATGAAGTAGCATTTCAACTTGTCTATATTTGAACTGTCCCTCAAGCTGATGACTGAACACTGAAGAAAACTTTAAAACCATGGGCTGACAAATATATAGAAGGGTTGTGTCTAGTATTGTACTGTTGGATGGAGGGACAACAATTCATCGCTTATATATAAGGTTGTGATTTGGGAAATTCAGGAACAACTCTTTAGCTATTGTTGAATACTCATAGAATGGTGAGAGAAACATCAATCTCAATACTTCCTCACATACAATATTCGCAGTTAGTTGTCTTAGCCCCTAAATTGAATACCGCAAAATCTACTGGATTCCAAAAAATCAGTTTTTTCATTCTTTTTTGGAAAGCAATTACCCTGTGAATTCAATGCTAAGATATATGAATTCTTTTCATACATTTACATTTTTAAAATCAAAATGTGTTCCAAAATTGGTACTGTATCTTTGATTGGTAGTTTTTTTTTTTCTCTTGGAGGTACAAAAAATAATCCCATGTCTTAAAACCAGTGGAATCTTAGATTCAATGAATAGCTTAGTAAGGAGCATAAAGATAGCCATAAATTAATAAACTTGGAATAAATAAAGGTAATTAAAGATATTTTTAGTGATTGAGATGAATTAGAATCAGAGGATTTGCTGGAATAATTGAAGTATCAAGCTATTGAATGGTTTAACAGGAAATACTCAATATCATTGTGACCTTCTTGCCCGTGTCTTTTTTTCCTAGATGCTCCCAAAGTTACAATGCCCAGGCAAACCCCAGGATACTACCTGCAGCCAGGCCGAATTCCCTGCTCTGTGGAGAGTCTTTTACCCTTTACCTTGAGCTTTGTCAAAAATGGAGTTACACTTGGAGTAGACCAGTATTTAAAGTGTGTAAATATTTTTACTAGTACTAATATACAGCATTAAACATCAAAATACATATAGATTCCTAGATTAGTGGACCTTTTCATTGGAAATTCTCATTTATTTGTCCCACAGTCTTTGAATATAGCAGAGATCAAAACAGACACAGGTCTGCGCCTTCATGGAGTTTCTAGTATAGTGGAGGAAGACAGAAAACACATGAATGTTAATGTAATATATACTCGATTATATTGATAGTTGATTCAGATTTTACAGAATCTGAATTTTATGTAACTGGAGGGACCCCGGTGAAGACAAAGAGTACAAAGTTAGGACCCTTGGAAGGGTCCTTGCAAATGAGAGGCCCTGGACCTTAAGCTTTATTAGTTTCAGGATAAACATGTCTTTGAATCTGATTTAAAGTGTTATGATAAGTGAATCTGATAAATGCTATGGAAAAATGTGGAGCCAGTTGATTGGGACGAGTAATGTTGATAGGTGGGGTACATGTGGTTGTGGCCAAGCTGCAATTGTAAAATTCAGTGTAAAGGGCATTTGAGCAAGGACCTGAACATGGTTGAGAGCGATGGTTGTGCAAATATCCAGAGAAGAGCTTTCACACACCAGGAGCAGCAAGTGCAAATGCATGAAGGCTAGAGTGGACTTGGCACATGGGCAAGAAAAAGGCAGGAAGGAGGACAGGGTGGCTTGCAGTGCGGTGAGCCAGGAGGAGGGTTGAGAAGATAACAGCACAACGTGTGTGCTGCGGTGACAGGCTGAGCAGAAGCGTGTGTGGCCATTGCACAGAAGAACAATCCATGGGAATGGGCCAGGGGGCTCCCACTTTCCTTACAAGCAATGGTGGAATTTTTAGACAAATGTAACTAATCCAGTTATAAAAATAAACTATTCCTCAAAAACCAGAGGATGATTTCTGGAAAAAGTTTTTTTTTAACTTCAAATTAAACAAACTATATTTTGGAAAAAATGGTAGGAATTATTTTATGAAAGTTTTACACTATTAATTCATTATTAAATAAATCTCATAAGAAGTTAAATATTTGACAGTATTGCTTATATAATCTCTTTATGGAGGTCATTTTAATCAAAAGCAATAGCAAGCGTGTTCATTATAACTTAAGAAAAACTTCCAGTTTTTAAAGATTATATTACTTAAAGATTATATTTAAAGATTATATATATCTTGATGATTTATTTAGCTTCATGTTTAATAACCAGCACTTAACTGACCAGGATGTCAGATGACTGAAGCTATGTGTTTGACTGATGAAATCAAATGATTCCACTTCATGTTTAAAAAATAGCATTTTCCAAAGACACTTAAGATTCTTTATAAACATTAATTAATTAATTCTACACAGTTCTTGGGAGGTAAGCCACAAGAATTCTTTCTCTCATTTTTCCAGCTTTGTGGCCTAGAGATATGACATGCCTTGCTGACATATAATAAGCTCTTTGGATGTGAGAGGCTAAAGACAAAACTTTGCATGGTGATGAAGGACTGATACTCTAATCCTGATTCACTCACATGTCCCTGCCCTAGATTTCCCTATAGCTTGAAACAAGCAACTTCATATTTGTTATGTAGGTCACTCTGGTCGTTAGGGGGTGTAAGAGAGAATCATGTGGTTGGGTGTGTGAGGAGGATGAAGAGACACAAAATCTCAATCATAATACAAGTTGGTCATGGGGATGGAAGTGCAGCATAGAAAATAGAGTCAAAGGTTCTGTAGTAACCACACTAGTTGGGAAAGGATTTAATAATGTGTCTAACTGTTGAATCACTGTATTGTATCTTGAAACTAATAAATAGTGGCCAGCAGCTATACTTCAATAGGAAGAAAGAGAGAATTAGTTTGCATTAGCAGCAGGACACATTTCTATTTGACATGTTCTTCCTATTCCAAAGGCCATCCCTTTAAATCTTTCTATTGTGGCCATACAGTCTTAATGTCAGCTGAGAAAAGGGAATTATTTTCATGCAATATTTCATAAACAAGAGAGGAACAAGTATAACTGTAAGGAATGTTCTTTGAGAATATTCTTCTGTTATGTGCTTTTGAACATATTATTTATTCTTCATCCAGGATGTCAGCTTTGTAAAATGAGGGACTTGGGACTGGAAGAACTGTCACTTTCTGTTCTAAAATTCCTGTATGTCTCAGTATTTGATGAATCTTAGTATATGCTTGGCCCTGAAGTAGGCACTGCAGCAGACACAAAACACTATGTATTTCAGACTCCTACCTCCTGGAACTTACTAGTGCCTCCTATATAGTGACATTTATAAACTTGGGCTTAGCCTACTGCTCTTAAGCATTCAAGATACAGCTACGTGATCAGAACAATATAGAAAGACATACTCTGTTTTTCTCTGATTGTGACAATCAGGGCCACTGGCACCTGCTGCCTACACAGTTAAAAGGGAACTTTGGCTGGAGTGAATATTCTCAGTTACTAATGTACGTAGAACAATGACCTTGCCTATTTTCTTAATTTTCTGGCTACAGGAACCTGTGCCTTGACTTTCTCTTATAAACTCTAGGTTAGTGCTAAATATACATCAAGAGCTCAGTAAATTGTTTATTTGATGATGGGTATGGTTCGCATGGATGGTGAGAGATCTAGACTTTTTACTGTGAGGTATTACATCTTACATCTTACACCACTTTCAGACTTCCATGGAAGGTGTCTTGGCTCTGCAATGGACTTTTTAATCTCATCTGTATCTTAAATGTTTAAAAAGTCTATTAATAGCTATGGATGATTGCAAGAAAAATTTATGAAAATATTTATGATGTTTTAGTCATTTAAAAATAACAAGGTAATGCCTGTTTTTTAGATTATTGGAATCTTTCAAATAAGGATCAATTATCTATTACTTAGATGCTTCCAGAAAATGAGAAACAATTTGAATGGCATTAGAGGATAAGATATAAATATTTATTAAATGAATGAATATATAATATATATAGCAAGGGTTGTTTTTTATCTAATGCTAAGTTTGACCATAAACTGATCATTTTTTTTCTTTTCTCCTGTGTACACAGGTTGAAGCAGATATGGTATATAGCTTTATGTGGAGCTTATATATAAGAAAGTTAAAGAGAATATTTTTGGAAATCAAAAAGTCTATTTTCTACCTTCAAACTTATGAATTACCTTTTTAAATTGCTTTGGCTGAGAACCCCATGGAGCATGACCAAAAGCTAGAAATGATAGGAGAAGGAGAGAGGATTTAAGGGATGTTTCTCTATTAGCTCTTTATCTTATATTTTGACATAGCCAGAAGAGGTTTCCCTAAAGAATTTATAGTCTCCATAACTTGTTGTCTTTGTTCTGTCTTTTGCTCAGAGTAGAGAAGCTTAACTCTCTAATTAGAATATAGAGGACATGTAATTTTAAGCAATAAAGAACTTCACATGTTACTTTATTTTCTTCACACTGTTCTTTTGAATGAATACTGCAGAACAAATAGTGGAATCATTACTGTCAACTAGATCTTGTTTTATAGTAACTAAAAAGGCTTCTATTTTCTTACTCCAGAGAATCTGCCAGTGTGCACTGGGATATTGAAAAGGTCGTTTTGTCTGATGAAGGCTCCTATGAGTGCATCGCAGTCAGCAGTGCAGGGACTGGACGGGCACAGACATTCTTCGATGTGTCAGGTAATTACCACTAATTGCTCTGAGTTGCCTGAGTATTAATGCAGCTATGGGAATGGGACGTTGGCTAGTCCTGATTCCTCCACGTTTTAGCTGTGTGCCCCTCAGGGCCTTGGTTTCCCTAACTATGAAATGAGGATAAGGACGGTAACAGTCTCAATCTCACAAAAACACTGTGAAGATTAAACAAGATAGTATTTGTAAAGCACTTACAAGAGAGCCTGGTACACAGAGACACTTAATAGAGAGTAGCTATTATTTCATGGTTGTTAGCTATTATTTTATGGTTGTTATTGTTATTATTATTATCATAAGGTCTTAATATTTTCTGAAATGGCCATATAGCATTTTCCTTTGAGTAGATAAAATTTAAGAAAAAGGAGGGTTGTCTCCTGATAATAACAAAGTTAAACTTTCCCTTTGCCTCTCCCATATTCAAAATACATAAATCCATTTTATGAATGGATTCTGACATCTAAATTGAAGACAATAGTGAAAGTGATTATGTTCAAGAAACACAGGACCTCAGTGGTTACAGTATTGTTATTAAGGGCAGAAAATGCACAAATCATTTTGGATTTAGATAGTCTGTTTCCTGTGAATGAATGGGAGACAAGGCTTAGATTTATTTTTGTATTTTTTATTTTTAAAAATGTTTTTATTAAATTATTATTGATATACACTCTTATGAAGGTTTCACATGAAAAAACAATGTGGTTACTACATTTTACCATATTGTCAAGTTCCCAGCCGTACCCCAGTGCAGTCACTGTCCATCAGTGCAGCAAGATGCCACAGACTTGGATTCTTTTAGAAGTAAAATGTACGTTACTGAAAAAAAAATAATTTTTTCTTCTAATCTCCCAGAATTCTTAGGAAACAAACGAGACTACCAAAACTAATCAGCAGAATGTAAGCCACTTACTCAGCATATGTCTCGAATTTATTGGAAATTTTGTTTTGACTGAATTATTTCCTACCTGCCTTGTTGCCTATTGTTGCTGTGTGTTTAAAAGTAACCTTATTCTGACCTAAACGTGGCTGCTGAGTTTGTAATAATGTTTATTGATGTGCATTTTCTCAAGACAATTTAAGACAAAAGGAGCTTTGTGATTGTAAAACTGTTTAGAAGTCTAGGATTTATGTATGTTTATTGATATTTATTAAGTCCAAGCTGAACTTGAAAACAGAGGCAAGCAAGCATGTTCTTGCAGTAAATCACTTGTATCCTCTTATTCCTAGAAAAATAAAGTTTGTCTTCTGAAACAATTTAGTAAGTTGACGTACATCATAAACTATTTGTTTTTTCCATCTCCAGTAATTATGAAAAGCATTGGAAGTGTGTCAAGGTTCCTCAGCTTCTGGGAAAACAAACGCTTGAGCACTTGCGTTTTTTTCCCCAGCAATTGTAATTAAGAGAAAGACAACAGGGGAAGAGGTTTGAGTGAGTTGATTCAGACATCCTGCCTAAATAACGAAAAGCACCCGTAAAAATTTATGAACTGGTTGTTAGGAATTTGGCTCCCTGGTATCAGTAACTTCCGAATGCCCTTATTGTATTAGCTCATGCCAGTCAGGCAGTGGGATCTCTAGGGAATTGTACTGTGTGCCCAAGCCAACTTTGGAGAATTGTGTCCCACTCAGCCAAGCGTGAAAGTAGAGGCAGAGCCCCGATGGCCAGGGCAGTGACTGTAACAGCAGAAGTAACGCGCAAGTGCCCCTGTGGACTTGGAACAGTGGGCATTTCTTTCTGGGCTAACTGTTGCCTCAAACCTGACCCACTTCTGAATCTCTCCTAGCCTAGGCTGGGGTCCCAGCTCCACCGCCCTACTGGGACTTCTTCACAGCACACTGGGATCAGGTGTGAATTCACAGGACAGTCAGATCTTACAGTTTGGAAAGGAGTGTTAGGAAACAGGACATTGTGAGACAGGGATAATCTTGTGTCACTTGGACATTATTTTCCTTCATAAAATCAAAGGACTAGTGTTGCTGTGTGTTTAAAAGTAACCTTATTCTGACCTAAACGTGGCTGCTGAGTTTGTAATAATGTCTGTACTTGCTTTTAGTGTTGATGTGCATTTTCTTGAGATAATTTAAGACAAAAGAAGCTTTGTAATTGTAAAACTGTTTGAAGTCTAGGATTTATGTATATTTATTGATATTTATTAAGTCCAAGCTGAACTTGAAAATCAAAGGGCATCCAAGAACAGTTTACAGCAAACCCAATGTATTACCACAGCTTTTTCTGTGTTTTCGTCTAGCTGACATGTGGAAGGATATTTGGTTCATTTGAAATGTTGATTGTTGACTGTTTTAAATGAAAATTGGTGTTAAAAGCATTATACTTTTTTTATTGCCGATAAGCACATAGGAAGTGATAAAATGGCAGAAACATGAAAAACTCCTTTCAAATTATACTTGGTAATTTAGTTTAATACTATTATAGTTATATTAATTTTCTCCTCTGAGTTCCTTTATTAACATAGTGCCCATCCTCCAACACACACACACACACACACACACACACACACACACGCACACACAGAAATAAAATTCTGGATTTAAGTGAAATACTTAATAGAGAAAACTTGCCAAGGCCCTGTCAGTTGACAGGCAATCTAAAATTATAATTACAAAATACTCTTTTAGAACAGGATAAGACTTGGAAATAATTTTTTACCACCTCCTCATTTTATAGCTAAAGAAACTGAAGCCTACAGCAGGGAAGTAATCATTTATGGTCAGATGGGTGGGTAGCGAGTAGATTCCTGGCCTCCTGACCCTTGGTTCACTGATATTTACCGAATGTTCCAAGTCCTGTGCTTATCATTCTTCCTCTCTCAGTTTTGAGGTTCCAGCTCTGGTCCCCTGATCCCAGCCTCCATCATTCTTTTACTCAGGAAGGGCTGTCCCACAAACTCCCAGGACCAGACTACTGCTGGGAATCGGTTATCTTAGCCTCTTTTGTAAACCGTTGTAATTCTCCCTCATCTCCTCTAAGCCCACCAAATTTACTTATGCGCACATAAATATTTCAGCATGTACATATATTATCTCTAGTTATTTAGGCAGTGGTCATAGTGTATACCATTTTTTCAAATCTCATCTGTCTCATGTATTATTAGAAGTTGGCATTTTACTTATTTGAATCTATATTTTTAGAGGAAATAGTCTCTGAGGCAGAGTTCATATGCAAGAAGGTTATTGGGGTGTTTCTAGGGAAAAGGGGCTGAGGGAAGTGGAAGAAGTAAAACTGTGATGTGGTCACAACAGGGGCTCCAGCTGATCCCGCAGGAATTCAGGAGCTGGGATGGCCCTGAATTGAGGCGAGAGAAGCTGTCATGGGATGTGGGCTCCTCTGGAAAAGGAGCCTAACCCTGAGCTTATGGGCCCCCTTGGTGATGAGCCTTAGGTAGCCAACAAGCATAGCAATCAGGAAACTGGCACCTTGGTCCAGAAGGGGGATCTGGGCCTGCACTCAGCATCCCCTACACGCCCATAATATGGCATTTTTCATTTTCTAAAAATCTCATAAAATACCTAGTGTGGTTGAAGTTTGCTTAATAAAAAACAACAACAAAAAAAGAAAACCATATAAACATTGTGTGATCTTCACAAAGATTTTGATAGAGTCGGACCACATGCATACAAATAATCAATTCCAGGTCTTTGGTGGTCTATACCACCTCGTATGTTAGAGCCATTAGAGCCTCAGCACTAGAAAGGGTCTTTAAGATGACCTAATTTAATCATCTCATTTTTCAGAGAGGGAAAGAAATACTGTGAGTAAATCAGCTTTTCTAAGATAAAAGAACAAGTCAGGGATAGAATAGGTAGCTTAAGGGCCTGATGCAGCAAATAAAGGCATAGGCTGCTCAGTTTAAGTTTGAATATCACAAAAGAATGTCCCAAGTATTTCATGAGCCATACTTAACAAACATTTTTTGATGTTTATCTAAAATTCAAATCTACCAGAGCATCCTGTACTTTCTGTCAAGCCTAGCCCAACTCTAGTCAGAACTTCCTAACTTGGTTATGTACTCTGTATTTCCACTTGATTCGCTAGCTATTTTCATAAGAAATTTTTTAAAAACATAGCAGTCTGATAAAAACTTAAAATAAAAAATAAAACTATGTTTAGTTTTTAACAATTTAAAATAGCCTATACTTCTCTAAAAATGTTTGGAAAACAAGGATAAATATAAGGGTAGTTTTGGAAAATACACACATTTCTCTTTCTCAGAAAGAACCAATCCTGTTTTGGGATACTGCTTCCAGGGGTCATTCTAGGCTTCTGATATGCATCTTTCCAAAAAGATATTCAGAACACACTCATTAAAACTTTAGACCGCCTCTATACGTGAGCGAGATGACCTTTAGGTCTCTTGATCTGCATCTTTTCATTCCACACAGAGCCTCCTCCAGTCATCCAAGTGCCTAATAATGTTACAGTCGCTCCTGGAGGAAGGGCAGTTCTGATGTGTCTCGTCGTCAGTGCGGTGGATTACAATCTAACCTGGCAGAAGAATGACAGAGATGTCAGGCTGGCAGACCCAGCAAGAATGAGGGTCTTGGCTAACCTGGCGTTGGAGCTCAGGAATGTGAGGTCCAGCGATGCCGGAGAGTATCACTGTGTGGCTTCCAGCGAGGGAGGATCTGCAGCTGCTTCGGTTTTCCTCACAGTGCAAGGTAGGAGCTTACGGTAACCTGCGATGTGTATCACCCTTCTGTCTTCCTCCTTTGATCTCTCTTTCCTTAAGTTGGCTATCTTGAGAGGGGCAGTATCCACCCAGACAATTACAGTTTTGAATGATAAAATGCTTATGGATCTTTAGCAGTCTAAAGCTCATTAACCAAAAATGGAAAGTAAAATGCCATTGATGAATAGGTAACTTTAAAACACAACTAATCCTGGCAGTTGAAAGTTTTATTTTAAGAGAATATGAATAGAAATTGTCCCTGGATGATTTAATAGTCTTAAATACTCCAGTCTATCATGTGGATTTTTAAAATTCTAATTGTTTTAATAATTGGTTAAAAATTTAACCAATTTGAATGCTGTGTTATTTATATATATAGTTAACATTTCTATTTTTTAAATTAAGGTGTGTTTCTCCTCTTGGTGGGACTTTATTGAAACTTTAGCAGAATTGTTTTGCCTTATTTATCTTACATACAAGAATGCTTATTGAAAATAAAGTAATGGTAAACCAATCATGAATTACGCCTACATAGACTAAATGTTCAGATAACTTAAAGACGTGTATTAACAATGTGGTTTAATGGCTACTAAGTATATATGTATTATTCACGACCATCAAATGAAGATCACAAACTGTTCCAAAGTATCTTTTCTTTTTTCTTTTTCATTTTATATGTGGTGTGCTTCTTTTCTTTTTTTATTTAAAGTATCTTTTTCAGTAGAATTATATTTGGTTTCTGAATGTCTGCACACCAGCTGGGACTCCTAATGTAAAGAGCAAGCCACATTTGGCAGTTTTACTCTGTTAAGCTGAAAGATTCAGTTGCTGCCTCAGCAGAATATTTCATTTCACATGCTTGTTGTAGGAGACTTACTGCATCAGCATTGTGTCTGGCTGTTTGGTTATAGTATTAGCAACAACTTTATAACATGCCTGAAGTAACCCTCTCAGATGATATTTTAACAAGGTGATCTAAGAGAATGACCATTGAGTTTCAAGGCTAGCTCTTAGACTGTTATTAATGGTGGAACAGTGAAACTACTCTGAGCATTAACAAAGTAGTTGACATCTGATTCTAGTTTTCTCCCTGGTAGCTGAGATATGTTCTGCAATCTGAATGTGTGTCTTTCGTTAGTGGATTTGATGAAACCTCTAGGGAAGCACTGATTTTGCACATGGTTCACTACATTTCCACAAGGTAAACTGCCTATACTTTGAGTCAATCCAAGTAGTCACTTGAGTTACTAGAATTTTGGAACTGTTTTTACCAAACTGATTGTTTCAGGTAGAATCAATGCTAATGGGCTTCTGAGATTTGATCTTGGTTCTTTCCCTGAAGTCCCTTTGAATGGGATTATTGTAAAAAATCAGAGCTTTCCTTGGTTCCCCAATTTAACTTTTTAGTCCATTAGCATTTTGTCGATTAGATCAGTGATTCTCAAACTCTCATGGAAGAAGAATTATCCAAGGAGCTTATTTTTTAAAAAGTAGATTTCTAACTTCATTTCCAGATATTCTAATTCTGTAGACCTGGTGTAGGGCCTGAGAATCAAAATTTATAGCAGATGCTCAAGTGAGTTCATGGACAACATTTTCTAAAACCAGTATTTGAGTCTATTGAATGAACTCTGATCTAGACATGGATATCTTTAAAGGGAGCCCTTGACGCACTTCTTTCTGGTAAAATACAGTCATTATTATCCAGTGATTTATGTCAGTGCTGAGGTAAGATGGTGTACGATATATAAAACATAAATACAAAAAAAATATTACATGACCACTAGTTGGTCTGTATAATGGTGTCAATCTATTTAGAGGCATTATTTTATGACCTGTCTGTTGGTCTTGAGTTTGAGGGACCGATTTTCATGAAAAAAGATGTTTTAAAAATCTAACAAAACATGTTTGAGAATTGATGACACTATTGGATAAAAAAGGACCATTTAGGAGTAATATTCTTGCTCATTTGGGAATCAGGAGCTTAATTCACAGCCTCCTTTATGCTGATATGCCTCCACAGATATGTTCGGAAACTATTTGTATCTGGAATACTTCAAGGAATTAAACATCTTTCACACATTTTTGGTAGTAGTTTTGAAAAATATAGTCAGCAAAAAATTTCTGATTTAAGGTAGCATATGTATAGCCACTGTAACCTTTCTTCATCAAACAAAAAAACATTTATGAAGACCTCAAAAGACAAAACTGAAAAATACCAAAATCCAATAGCAGTTAACAGCAGCAAAAATTTGGGGAGGAATTTTATATATATTATATATAGAGATTTTTGTTTATATAAATATGTCTATAATATATATATATATATATATATATATATATATATATATATATATATAATATATATATTACCTTTATATTTTAAGGTCAGTGTAATGAAAATCTCAGTTAGTGGTCCATGTTTTTTATGTTCACATGAAGGCAGGGAGGATCTATGTTGTCCCTCTGTTTCAAAGTTTGCTCCAAAAAGAAAATGTTACACTTTGGGAAGCCAGAATGCTTTCTCCTTCTACCCATTAATAGCTATAGCCATCCAGTTAGACAAACAGTAGGACAAGAAGCAGATAACGTGGTCCCAGGTAGAAAATTGTAACCTTAAGATGTTTCTTACCAAATGAAAATATTTTCAAGCAAGAGAAACATTGACAGGGATGTCAGTTAGGAATCTTAGAGACAAATGGTAGCAGAGGAGAGCATCTTATCTCAGTGCAAAGAACGTCATAGATGAGAACAGGGCAAGGAGACACACGTACCTCAGACTCACTCAGCCATAGAGCTGCAAGGGGGTTCATCTAGAAGTAAACAGAGAATAAAAACAGGTCCATCCAAATACTTTATTGACAGACATTGATTTGGATAGCTGTCACCTCATAAGAAATGATTTGTTGTTAAAATGCAAACCTGAATTAGAGGTACTAAAGAGCAGAATTAATACTACATAAAAATAAAATCAGGGATGTGGTGTATAAACTTGAGAATTTCTTTAAGAATTTTGACAAAAGAACTGAGTTGAAAAATGTGATTTTTAAATAGAAATAAAAACAGAGAATAGAACTTTAAGATTTATAGGTATATAGCATGTATATAGGTATATAGATATATAGCAAAGACAACTGAAAGTAAAGAAATAGTCAAAGATACAATAGAAGAAAAATATCTCAGGGAGAGAAAATTTTTTCCTGGGTGAGCAAATCAAGCAAAGTCAATGAAGGGAGAACATTATCTAGATACATCCTGGCTGAAATTTCAAATTATTAGTATGAGGGAAAAAAACTGCCCAAGTATACCGACTAAACCAATACATTGTAAAAAGAGGGATATCATCAGATCACTGTCAGAATTCTCAGGTATGCTAAAGGCTATAAAATAATTCAGTGGATATCTGACTTATTTTAGCTCTGAGGGTTTGAACACATTCCCTGATTTGAGGAGGAATTCTTTATTGTGGGGAGAAAACAAATGAGATCAGGTAATTCCCTTTCTTTATCTTCTTGCAGGTCAGATGACCATAAGTCAGTTACTCAGATGCTCCGGGTGGGACTTGAACTCTTGTTAAGACCATAGACACTTAAAAGACTTTAAGGTTGGCAGCATCATGGAATTTTGAGACTAGCAGTAGCAGAAGCAAATATCCCAGTTACCCTTTTCTATCATTCTAGTTTCCCTTGGTGACTGTTAGGCTCATTATCAATTTACCAGAAGTCTTGAGAAGAAATGTTGATCTCAGAAACTGTGGCTCTTTGGATCAGTCACACTAATCAGCATGAGAGAATGTGAATGGGTTGATATGCTTATATCATTATGAGAATTCCTCACTATGGAGATAATGGTATAGACACAGGAAACTCCTCCGAAAAGGGACTCCCTCAAGCAGGGCTTACTTACCCCAAGACTCAAAAGTCCATGTATGCAAACATATAAACAAACAAACAAATGGAAGCCATCTGTGATTATGCTAGGTGGTAAAAATAAACGAAATTGGTATATACAAAAGTGTGAATATGAAATTCCTTGCTTTGTTTGGGGGCATTGGAAGTATAAGTGACATTTTAAGGACTTATGCTTTTCTGTACTTGAAAGTATTTATAGGAATAGGTAATTTAAAAATTTTGTGTAACTAGAATTTAAAGATCTTTGAAAAATACATGAATTTTGTTGGATGATTGAATTACAGATGGGTAATAGGTTTTCTTTCATTTACTATGTAACCTATAAATTTGCTTTATCACTCATTTAATCAACATACAATTAAGAAAGTAAGATAATTTACAATCATGTATTTAAAATAATGAAGTTATAATTAAGAAAGTAAATAAGAAATAGTGTAAAAATAAGGAATAATCAAGAAAATAAGTTAAGAAATGCCTCTCAAAAAGTGTCAATTAGAATGTTTAACAATACAAAATGTGCACTTGAAAGCTTAAGGGTCTAGATTTTATAGGACTGTAGTACAGAATCAGCTGTTTTAAATCCTTTCTGAATGAAAGTGAGGTAAAAAAGGAATAAATGCCAAATTTCAATTGATAATTAGTTTTTCTTATACTGAAAGCCCATGAAAACCCCTTTTCAAGATTTTCACAGGAATGAATTTTGATCTATAGAAATTTGTGTCTGTGTTTGAGTTACAAAAACTTATTTTTATTAATTCATCTCTTATAGACATTTCAGCACAGCAAAGTTTTGCTAGTTAAGCATTTCATTTTTGGAGGCTGATCTGAGACACAATGGCTCTTTTAAATATTAGTGCCATTTTGCAGATTTCATTTAGGTGGAATGGAATCATCTGCTTAAACTGAAAATCCCCAAATCTTGCTGTCCAAAGCTAATTTTACTCACTGCCTTGGTTATTTGATGTCCCAGTATGAATCAGCACAAATAAATAGGATGCTCTATTAGAATACTGGCTTTTTTGGCCTTCTGTAATAGGGATCTAATAAAGAATGAGTTGGTGGCTTTTAGAATTGAAGAAAAATATTACAGTGAAGGTTTACATAAGTATTTACTGCAATAATATCCAAGGAATATGTAGTTTTCCTATAGAAATATTTACTTACCTAATTTCTTTCTATGGTGACTGTAAACATTATGAAGGGTGAAGTTTAATATTGACTTACTTTATCTGGTGAATATAATTTACTGACTTAATAGTTAGGGGATTCTGTTATAAAACAATGCAATTCCATGCAAAAAATTATATAAATGATTATCATACATTTCATTTTTTTTTGTCTTTCATTCAAATCATTTAAGTGCAATGTAAATATTAGATGACTTATTTCCCTAAAGCTTGGAAGAGAGAACTACTATTAAAATGTTTTAAAATGGAAGTTATACAGAAAGGTTAAGGAATTAGACATTTACACTGTGAAAGGAAAATAAAGGGATGTGATGACCGAACAAATATTTCAAGTCTATAAGACATTGTTATAGAGAAGCTGCATGTACCAAGAACATTTTCATTTACAGCAAAAATAGGCCATGAGAAAATTTGTATTAAGCCAAACCTGATGGATTTTAGTGAGCTAGAGGGACAGATGTTCAGGTGCTGGAGAGGTTAAATGCTGAACTGTGGTAGCTGGGAAAAAATACTCATTTTCACAGGGAAAGATACTACTGGAAGAGAGAGAACAGATGAGGAATCAGCAAATACTTCAACCCACTAAATTATTCAAATGCAGCTACAAACATTTAAAAATTTTTTAGTGTTCATGGCACGCATTATGTCATTTAACCTTCACAAACTGTGTTATTTTTTGTATTGTGTTTTGCCCATAAAGTAGAATCTTTGAAATGTTAGTGACTTGCCCTGGATTACAAAGCTAGAAAGTGGCAGATCCCAGATCTGAACTAGGCCTCCCCGTCTTTTTTGCACTGTATATAAAAATGCGTTATTAGCAGGCCTCAGGTACAGGTAAGTCATGGGAAATGTAAAAAGAGAAAGTATATAAAGGGCTTTTGGGTACAGGTAGAAAAGTGACAGTACTGAATTTAACTAAACAAACAGAAAAGGTGCAAGTGGCCACAGGTTGCTGTTGCATGAGTAAAGAGTCTCTGGAAATCTCAGCATTGTGTGTCATGTTGATTTAGAGAAATCACTGCTTCGTTTTAATTCCCTGTTCCTCCCTTACTTCTTCCTTCTCTGCAGACTTAATAGAGTAAACCAGGTAGATTGCAAACAGTTTAGTGAATTCTTTGACTGAGTTCTGGTAGAGTAGCTGCTAAGGAACTATCTAGAGGAGAGAGAGAACTTTAAATATGCTACTAAAACAAGCACACAGAGGAAATGCAAGATGAGAGACTGTAAGCTCCGTTAAGACAGGGCCCAGTTTTCTTCAGTTTTGTGTCCTTAGAGCCTGACACAATATTTAGCACACAGTATTGTGTGCATGCATGTCCGTGGGAAGACTGAATGAGGAGTATTTAGATAAGGAACTTTTGCCAAGTCTGAAAAATACTTACATCATAGCATGTGCTAAAAAATTACTTGATTCAAATTCCCCCTAAATATCTATTCATGTTTGTTTGAGTTATTATTTTATAAATCAATTACTCAAAAATAAATCCTGTTTCCAAAGACAATGTCTGTAATAGAGGAAAACCTAATAACTTACTATTTTTATATATGGAGAAGGGAGTGTGCTTTTGGCTATTATGAATAAAAACTGAATTAGAGTTAATACTACAAAGTAGGTATATTATTGCACCTTCAGAAACTAATGATATGTTAGGAGCTTTAGTTATTGAGAGTGCAAAACTGGTAATCTTTACAATGATTGAGTCTTCATTATTTTCCCATCTAACTCATAGTATGTCATAGGTATACTTTTTTCCATAATAATGAAACAAATACTGAAACACATGAAGTGCCTTGACTTAAAAC
Organism: Manis javanica; assembly: GCF_040802235.1. Taxonomy (NCBI): domain Eukaryota; kingdom Metazoa; phylum Chordata; class Mammalia; order Pholidota; family Manidae; genus Manis; species Manis javanica. The sequence goes on from NC_133166.1 coordinate 93,409,777, forward strand.
ATATTACTGCAAAGGGTCAGAGTTGGTATCTTGTTTTTTCACTTGTATACACATTTATTCATTCATTCATGTATCCAACAAAAATTTAAGGGTCAGACATTATGCTCCTTGCTGAGGATATAACATTCAGTCTTAGTGTTGTACATTCTGTGGGTTTGGACACACGTGTGATGACATGTACCCATCATTATAGTGTTCTTCTCTTATTAACTGAATTTCAAACCACATTGGTGCTCGGGTGTGGAATTTTTTGCAAATCCAGCATGTTAACTGTCAAGATTTAGTCCTGCCTCTGTGTTTTATTGCCAATGCACCACCTACTGGTAAATAAGTGTATCAGCAACCTTCTTGCTGAGATTTCATAGACCTCTCTAGGCCAGCACTTCAGAGACCGTTCTGTAATGATGGAGATGTGTATCTGCCTGTATTACATGTACCCATGTGATAGCTACTAGCTGTAAGTGGCCTTTGAGCTCTTGAAATATGGCTAGTGCATCTAAGGAAATGGTTTTGAAATTTGACTTAGTTTTAGATAATTTTAGTTTGAATTTTAAATACACACATGGCTAGTGGCTACGATACTGGACGACACAGTTCCAGTCTTTTCCAGAGCAAAAAGAACAAGAGCAGGATTCTTAGGAAATGTATTGAAACTGCCATGTAGATCAACCGCTATCATAATTCATTTGAGTTATTGCCATTCAGGAATAATTCTACCATTTTGGAAAAGTAGCCATATTTCCACTGATGAGATATCATTTGGAAATGTTTGATTCCATATTTTTGGGATTACAGTGAACTTTGCCTCTTGTCCCCAGGTAACTCATCTCTCTTTTTTGTTGTTTTTGTGTGTTAGATTGGTTGGATTTCAGTTTTCATCAGGTGTTCTTTGGAAAGAATCCCTGGCCGATTATTCAAACTCTCTGATAGGCATGGAAAAACGTAAAAATGCTAAAATATACTCCATTGACATTTCTACTCATTGAAAGTTATGGAAGAGTTAAGTGAGCAAGTACATCTGTCCACTATAAATTATTCTTTGTGGACGAAACTTTTTTACTCTGTTGTGCAAGCTTCGTGCTTAAAAGTTTGTTACCACCACAGCTAGTTTAGTTCCCTGGTCAGAAAAAGAAGTCATGCATTTTCAAACAATCTCAACATGTTTTAAATAAAATGACTGAGCTAAATAAATCTGTTGGGATAGGACATAACTGTTGGGATAGGACATAACTAATCATTATAATTCTCATTTACATAATGGTAGTCATTATGTAACTTTTTAAAGTTAGCTTTTTCCAGTAAATACAAATATTTAGTAGAAAGGCCAGAGATGTTGTAAAATACATTTTATAGGCTGTACCCTTCAAAAAAAATTAGGTTCAATAAATAAATACTAATTATTTTCCAGTTTCTCATGTAGCATTGCTTCGTATTAGATCATCCAACATTTTAGGGGAATATATTATCTACAGCGAAAATTATATTCAAGAACAGCTGTAAACCAGTTCTATTACATTTTCAGAAATACAAGTGAGTTAGGTAGTTGGGCTGAATGTAGGTTTTAGCTGTCTTCAAAATGAGGATATTTACTTAAATTTTATTGTGAGAACTCAAGTAACTAAAGAAACAATATTGAAAACTAGTCAATGGAGTATCTTTCTTCTTATCAAAATCTTAATTCCTCATTACATAAAACTATCACTAGGAACATTAAGCAGCTTGGGAATCTTCCATCATAGAGATCAGTTGACAGCCTTGAGATGCTTTTCTCAAAAATGTAATTTAATGCCTTCTTAAACAGCAATTGACAATTGGTTGCTCTACTGAGTTCATTTTGGGCACAAATCCTTTTGGAGGGAGGGGAATAAAAGCTTCTAAAACTTTATGACCCTACTTCTTTTGAACGCTGAACATTATTGAGATAAAAATCCTTTCGTGGCTGATTCTGTTTATTTAAGTGTTTTTTTTTTTTTTTTTTTTTTTTTGAGAGGGCATCTCTCATATTTATTGATCAAATGGTTGTTAACAACAATAAAATTCAGTATAGGGGGGTCAATGCTCAATGTACAATCATTAATCCATCTCAAGCCTAATTCTCGTCAGTCTCCAATCTTCTGAAGCATAACGAACAAGTTCTTACATGGTGAACGAATTCTTACATGGTGAACAGTACAAGGGCATTCATCACAGAAACTTTCGGTTTTGATCATGCAATATGACCTATAAACCATCAGGTCAAATATGAATATTCATTTGATTTTTGTACTTGATTTATATGTTGATCCCACATTTCTCCTATTATTATTATTATTTTTATTTTTAATAAAATGCTGAAGTGGTAGGTAGATGCAAGATAAAGGTAGAAAACATAGTTTAGTGCTGTAAGAAGGCAAATGTAGATGATCAGATGATCAGGTGTGTGCCTATGGACTAAGTATTAATCCAGGCTAGACAAGGGCAGCAAGACATCCACGGATGCAGAAGATTTCTCTCAAAGCAGGGGGGGTGAGGTTCTGAGCCTCACCTCTGTTGATCCCCAAATTCTCACCTGATGGCCCCCCTGCGACTGTGCCTGTCTTAGGTTGTTCCTCCCTTGAGGAATCTTACCCGTCTCTGGCTAACCAGTCATCTTCCGGGGCCATACAGGGAAATGTAAAGTTGGTAAGTGAGAGAGAAGCCATATTGTTTGCAAAGGTTAGCTTTTTACTTCTTTGCAGATTTATGCCCTGTGGCTTCTATGCCCAGCACTTGTCTCGAGGTATCTTTACCACCTGGAGGAATTATGATACTCGGTAAATTCGATATGAGGCACGATATTTAAGTGTTTTTTAATGAGAGCACTAGACCAGGAGTCGGGGTGGTGGGGTCTGTTTTCAGGAACTGTGCCTTACTCTTCTCCCTCTGTGATCTTTTCCCCAGACCACACCAACACAGGGTATACATTTTTAAAATTGAATTTCCGATGTCCCTTTTATCACTTCTCATTACTTGGTAAAAGACATGTGTTAGGGATGCATTCTCTATGGGCTGATGCCAGAATCAGGATTCCTAGCAATGCCGATAGGGGTCGGTGTGAATGAGCTAATGTGGTCTAAAGAGTCCAGCAGGAATTGCCCCAGATGAAATGACAGTGTCAGGCCTCAGCGGCCCCCCACTTTCCCTCTGCGTGGTTACTTCAGTGCTTCGCTGTCTCTCAAATCACTCCCTTCCCTCTCATCTCAGCTGGCATCACACTCATCCCCTTCGTATGTCACATGCCTAAACTATTAAAATCCTTTTTGTATGGGCTTCCTTTCTTCCAGTTTTGTTCCCTCACTCTAATCCACTCCAATCTTGCTGAATTTTCCTTAAATAGTGCTTTCAATGTCCACCCATTCAAAACCTTTCTGTGATTTCCTAATTAATCCAGAATAAAATTGATAATTCTCTGTCCTCCAGAAAACACTTTCATAATACTTTTCATAATGCTTACAGCCTTTTATCTTCAACCTTTATTCTCATAAGATAATGTACGGAGAACAAAAAGAAAAATGTTTCCTCTCAATATATGAGTACTATTTACTTTAAAAGACTCAGATATTCATGTCTTATCCTTTGCTCATGTTTCCCTAATATTTAAACTTGCTATTAAGGCTTTGCCTCCAGTTATGAATTGAAAGTAGAGAAACTGTCACATTAATTAGTTTGTGCCATAAAATATTGCTGATGTTGCTGACATTTATACGTCAGAGTAGTAGTGTCAGTCAGATTATTTTCGGTATTTGTGTGTGAGTTTTGAATTTTCTTACTACTGAATTTCTCAAAAGGATGGATCAGTACACTCTCATTCTGACTTTAGCCTTCTAACTTTCCGATGGCCACTGAACATTTTCTTTGCCAAGCTCCACATCCACCATACCCTCACTGGATTCCCATTTCCTGGTGCTTTCACTCTACCACCGCTCTGTTACTTCCCATCCCTCTGTGATTTGCCCCACCCCACCTCTCATTACCAGAGTCACTGAGGCATCCTGCCTGCCTCCAAATTACATTATTCCCATTCTGGTTCTATGACTTAGCCCATAGAGCTCTATTGTACTAACATTCTTTATTCTTTGTGAATAAATCCTACCTATAATGTGAAGCTCCTCTCATAAACCACCTCTTCTCTGAATATTGTTGGTCTCTGTTCTGTTCTCCTGTGCAACTTTTATTTATTTTGTCACACAATCTTGCACTTAATCACGATCAATTTCATCTGTCTAGCTGTTTCCCCCTATGATTTGTATTGTGAGCTAATTACTGAAACCCCCCCTCTTTTTAACCATAGTGTCTTGCACAAAGATACAAATGCACCCAGTAGATGTATATTCTTTAGTTGCTGAATGGGCCTCAAAATACAAATGATATGGGGGAGATTTGGATCACTAACCTTATCTTTCATGGTTCCATGTTAATGTCAATGGGCTTATTTGGATCACATCGACAATTTTAGATTTCATTATATAAGTGCTTTCTTTTACAGTTCTAGTACATGCAAGCATATGACCACTTATATTTAAAACCAAATTTTATAGCAAAATCTGATAATTATCTCATGAAAAATGTATAGAGATGTTATTTTTACAGTACTGTTTAAATTAGTTCACCTGCTTTAAAAATTATATCATGTGAGTAAATAGGCTAAAGCAGTTTATCACTTTTAAGGTGATACAGTGGCTGCTAAGTTTTAAGATGCTCCTACTAGTCAGGCCTAAGAGTAAGTTAGAATGAGTGGGGTGGTATTCATTTATATGGTATGAGTTTAATGTCTTATTTAACACAGACTATCTTACTATTTATGTAGGAATAGAAAAAAATAGATTCCATCAGCTACTTTTTTATGCGGAGTATTTTTAAAGCTGAAAATGAATAGAGCATACTCATGGTTCATCTTCCTGGAACTATGAAATTTTCAGAGCTGGTTACATTTGAGGATATTCAGCGTATAGCTGACGTTTCCTCCACAACCACATGCTGCCCTATGGATATCAAAGAGCCAGGCAAAGCCTCCTTTTCTCCTTCATGTTCTGTCTGTATGAGCATTAGAAGTATTAATTTGTCTTCATGGTGTCGGGAGAGAATGGATATCTGTCACTAATTAGCCCATGTCACCAGAGAGAATATTGCAGTAAGAAAGGAAATATTTCTTAGGATGATTGATGAAGTCTCTAATGATCAGAATTACTTCACTAAGTATGAAATTGATATTATCATAACCATATGCACACTACATCATCATAATTATTTTTAATATATGCCAGGTGACATGTATTAGCATGTTTTCCTCTGTCAGTAAAATATGGAAAAACTAAATGTATCCATTTTTATTGAAATTTGTAATAAATCTTGAATATCGAGAAACATCTCAAATTTCAGAAGAATCAAGTAAGATTAATAAGAATTATTTATTAGTAGGATGTGATTGAAATAGAATATGCAAGTGTGAGAATTGTGATCATGTTTCGTTTGTAAATGTTTAGGTTATACAAAATACACACATATATATATGTATTATATATGTAGAAAAAATATATATATATTTTTAATACTATAAAACTCATTTAGTCATTCTTTGTCAGAGTTTACCATAAAATGGAATATAATAATAGCAAAAATCACATAGTGCCTGCTATGTGCCAGGAATTTTTCTAGTGTGTTACATACATTAATTTAGCTAATTTGGATTAATGCTGTGATTTAGGTACTATTATTATCCTCATTAGGTATAGACCAGACACCATGGATTGTTTAAACATTTTGAGTTTCCTTATCCATAAAAATGACAATATTAATCCATAGGGTTTATTGTGGAAAATCAATGATGAGTCTAGAGTTAGATACCTGGCACAAAATGTCACTCATTTACTTTTGCTTACCTTCCTATTTCAATGAACTGACTGCTCAAAAGAGATTTAGTTCCTAATTGTGCATACTGTGCTTTTTTATACATTATTCTGAGATCTTTGATGTTATAAAATGTCTGAAATACAGTAGGTACTCAATAAATGCTTGTTGTATGAAAGAATGAAAACACAGAGAATTTTTCCCAAGTACTCTAAACTATATCAGTGCTGAAAAATATTTTAAATTGTTGCTTAGATAATTTGAAGCATTACCATTGCCTGATTAATTCGTTGATGATAATGAAATCATCTTGAAGACCAAGTCCTTAGGCCTTATCTTTGAGAATGTCCTACCAGAAGCATAACAGCAATAAATTAGACCCAGCTGATGAGGAAATATGCCACTTGCATGCGACAGTGGTCCTGGAGATTTCCAAGAGTGAAGTGAAATTTTATCTTCTTTGTAGGCAGAGCAATGGCTGTTTTCACAGCCATTCATAATTCATTTTGCCAGGCTTACCATTCATAGTGTGTTAAGACACTTAAGTCTTAAAGTAGTGTTTATTTTTTTATTTTTAGTACCATAATCTATGTTTAACTCTTTTAAGTCATTGGTGAGAAATTATAAAAACATGTATTTTGCTTTTGTTATGATTAAGATGCAAAGAATGAATCAATGCCTTAATACCTAACAGAGTGCCATATTCCCATTGCTTTACTTCATGAAAGACAAGTTGTATTTTATGATGCTGCTGCTGATGGGAAGAGTGCTGATGGTAATGGTGTCACCTTTCCATGACTGTGGTGGTGAAATGAAATTGAAAACCAACTAAGAATGGATGACTTCTCCCCAGAACCTAAAATTGGACGCTGGCCTTTGATGGGATTGAACTATCGTTCTCCAATTCCTTGTTTTTACTCCATTAAAACTACTTTACTAAAACAAGGGGAGCTTATTTCTCGGAGTTAAAAATAAGATCTAACAGTTGAGATAATTATAGTGAGGTCTATTACATCGTTGTTTTACCTAATCAGACAAAGACGGGATCATTCTGGACACTCATTCAACTTTTATTTGGTGGAAATCCAATTTTGCTTCCCTATGTTTGTTCATGTCCTTTCTGATTTTCTTATCGTCAGTGGAAATAATTCTTTCTGGGCAATGGGAAGTTTCTCACCTTCTGTGGGATGATATCATCCCATCTGTATGTTGCACACAGACTTATTCTGTGACCCTGAAGCAGCACCCTACATCCAGACTTCATTTGAGAAGTGACCTCTTAGCTCTCTGCATCCTGATTTTGGCAGCTGACACTTATTGTCACTTTGATATCTGAATTACAGAGCCTACCCTGGGACTCTTGCTAGGCAAGATGCCGAGCCTATTTTGGCAGAGTACATTGGAAGGCACCCTGTTTAGACAAAAATCCTGAGAGCTGCTCAATCTTTGTAGCAATCCTGTAGTGATATGAGCTAGACACAAGAAACATTTTATTTTAGGAAGATGGAACTGAATAAATGGGGAGTATTCAATAATTCCAAAAGAGAAAGAAGTGCTCATTTTTTTCCACACATGCCCTGAAGATTGTCTGCACAACTCCCACAGCATGTGTAGTCTTCTAGTATTTCAGAATTGATGGACTCCAGATGGAATCACAATCTGAACTTACTGGCCACCGCCAGTCTGTCTTTGACCTTAAGCATTTCTCCAGCCCTATGTTCACCCAGAAGAATCCATGGAATAATGAGACGATCAACTAAGTCCACAGCCTGAAAAAAAAAACTTTTAATTTCAAAGACAATCATAATGTAAATAGGAAAAAAAAGGGGGGGCGGTGGAGTAAGCTGCTAGCAATTAGACCTAATGAGGTTTATTAAATTGTATAGCTGCCCGGTCTAGCAGTACCCCTTGTCTCTCTTTCAAACTTACTGGGATTCCTCAGACTAGTTTTTCTTAGTGAAACAACCACAATTTGCAGGCTAACTTACAGTAAAGATAATTATAAATATATCCCGATCTAAGTGACAAATTGAATTTCTCAGTTTCATTTATAGTAAAAACCCAAATAAATGGAAAGGTGACACCATGTCTGTTCAGCTCAACAGTTAGCACACAGCCTGGAGCATAATAATTGTGCAAAAAAGATATGGAATGAATAAATTAACTTTTATTAATGTGCATGACATCTATTTTAAACACCATGGAAATGAATTTATTTTCATTTATCTTACTGAGTGGGAGTAATTTACACTAAGAAAATTATTAGTATTTTTGATAGTAACTTCTTTGAAGTTCAGTTCTTACCCTGTAGCCATTAGATGTAAAACATGGAATTAATTAGGCCAGATATATCAATATCCCAATTATCTTTGAGAATTTTTATATCCTTTTTGATAATAAATGCCTGCTTTAATATTTCATTTTCAGAAGTCTTTTTTCTACCATAGAAGTCAAATGCAATAGAACTTGGAATAGTTGATATTTTCTGTTAAGCTGGCGTCCTGTGAATCCATGGGCATTGAGGCAAATGATCAATATAGCAGGACCTTGAGAGGCTGGCAGGAATAAAATTTCTCTAAGCCAAGTTACAGTTTAGAAATAACCTGTGTTCCATGAATAGTTTTACATGTCAGTAACATACGAGGAATATTAAATACTGTAGAAGATAATGGAATATGAAATACATTGCCTCCACTTCAACACATTTGTAATCTAGTAAGAGGAGGAAAAGCAACTCAAACAAAGCAGGCAGAAGTAAGGACAAGTTGTGGTTCCAAATCTGTGTTCACTATATAGAAAGAGGCAAAAGGTCCTATATAGAAACTTGGCCTGAAAACAGGTTTTTATTAGCATTGAAATTATCAGTGAGAAGTCAGTCGGTGGTCAGCTGGTAGAACAAAGTAGCAAGGGGCCACACGGCAATCAGTGGAGACAGATAACATGACACCGGAACAAATGTGTTCTGCTCTCAAAGAAAATTGACTCCCCCTGCTTGGTTTTTTACTGCACTGATCTGGCAAGATAGTGATAAGGGTCACCCAAAGAGCCCCTTCTGACCAGGGTTTTGGGGCCCCAAGGGTGCAGCTGCGTGCATGTGGTGCTGGAGTGGCTGCAGCGGGAGCTCTGGCCAAAGCTGACTGCCATGCTGCTGCTGTTCATGCAGCTGAGTCCGACCACCAGGTTCTGAGCCAAGACACCCTGTTGTGCATTCTGCTTCCTGGTCTCCACCGTGGCTGGGGGCCTCTGCACGCAGTGGAGAGCATGAGCATCATCAGTCGCTTTATCCAGTCCTGCAAGTTCACTCATAGCCTTCCTTTTGAGAGAAAGGGCTGCTGGAAGCTGTAGGTGGACCACCCCCGTGGCATCAGTTCTAACCACTAGAGCATCCCGGACATTATGCGCCTCATGGTGGCCCCAAGCACTGCATGCAGATTGCCAGGCGCCTGATCATGTACCAGAGCATCTTCTTCATCAGCTGGCTGTGCTCCAGGACCATCGTGACGGTCACGGTCAACATGAGCCAGCGCAAAGTGTAGATCAAAGCTGAGGGCTGCAGAAGGACAATGGGGGCTACTCCCTTTCAGGGAAAGTGCCTTCTCCCGGTGCTCCAGGCCCAGGTGCCCCTTACCCCGTGGTGTACTCCACCTCTCCTTCTACAACTCCAAAGCCTCTCACTTCAGGAATGGTCAGGTGGTGGTGCCGGATGCTGTCCCCACCAGTGGCTTCACAGTGGCTGCTGTCCTCAAGCTCATGGGCATCTGCCACCAGGCCATGAGGACTGCCTTCTTCCACATGTCCAAGACACCCTGGGGGAACAGAGCCCTGCAGGACCTGACTAGAGAAGGACAGAGGACTCCCACCGTCCCACCAACTGCCGGAAATCACGTGTTCTTCTGCTGCGGCTCCCCTGGTTTTCATTCAGACCCAGGAGGGGGAGGCCCCTTCCTACCACTGGCCTCAGATCCAAGCCCTTAATGTCCCTCAAAGGAGAATAAGCTGGATGCTCCCCAAGCTCCGAGAATAGGGCCTCACCTGCTCTCATGCCTCCAGGATCCAGGAGGAGGAACTGGCCCAGGAGCCTGTGAACTGTCAGGGCTGGGCTGAGCAGTGAGGTCTCTGGAGGAATGGCCGGAGGTGAGGCCCTCTGCCCTTCCGCTCTGGGCCTGCCAGAGAGAGGGGCGATGTCCAGGGTCCCGGCCACAGCCTGCCTCAGCTCTCAGGGAGAGGAGAGGCTGGGGAAGTGGGTGTGCTGGACCCATGTAGGCTACCTAGTCTCATGCCACCAAGGCCACAGGGAGGCAGAGAGCTGGGTCTGCTGTTCTTGCCAGGCTTGGGAAGCAAGCCTGCTTAATTGGTGCTGCCACTCGGTCATTATTTTTTATAAACGAACTCTTAGAAGTGCAAAAAGAAATAAAAAATAATTTTTTAAGAAGGTGTGTTGGTGAGAAGTCTACAAATCCCCTGCCAGAAAAGCTCCTCACAGGGTAAACTGGCATTTCAGTATATGTTTCTTCTTCTTTGCAGAACCACCCAAAGTCACTGTCATGCCCAAGAATCAGTCTTTCACAGGAGGGTCTGAGGTGTCCATCATGTGCTCTGCAACAGGTTATCCCAAACCAAAGATCACTTGGACCATTAATGATGTGTTTATCATGGGGTCACACAGGTACTGGGTTTGTATCATGTTCTTTGTTTTTGCTGAGTGAGAAAATTCGTTGAAATTTCTGAACAAAACCCATCTGGCTTAATCACTAAGGTTATGAGAGATTGGACCAAAATCCACAGTTTTAGATTGTTCTAAATAGGCCAGGAAATGGCAGTGAGACAATATAGGTGAACGTTCGGAGTTTGAGGGTCTTAAGTCTCCACTGCATAGCTGGGACCAAGTGCTTCTTGATACTTTGTGTCACAAGCATAACACAATGACACTTGGTTTATCTTGAATAATCGAAATGAGGATGATGCACTTCCTGTGGGGTAAAGCACTGTGTAGTTTTAACTAATCTGTTAAATCTGTGGTCCTGGGATTTAACAGGAGAGAAAGGGAGAGGCAAAGGACAGAACAGTCGCTCCAAAGTGTGTGCAGACATTCACTGCGACTCCTGAACACCCTCCCCTGCCTCACTGAGGGGTATCTTATTCTGCTGGATGCTTTTAAAAGATATTGTGCCCTTTCATGCTCAAAGAGTATAATGAAAATGTGGAACTATAAACAATGAAGTTTCCAGCTATGGGGCTTCCAGTATTCTGGGTTTGGCATGCGAAGGGCTGCGTATAAGCCAGATTCTGTTCCTAGACTCATCCCTGACTCCTGTGTGACATGAAGCAGTGTGTCTCTCAGGTTTTCATTTGAGGAACCGTTTAGCACAGCAGTCCACACAAAGCAAGATTGTCTGTGTGCACATTCCACTTCTTCCGTTTGTTAACTCTGACTTGGGGCAAGTTGTATAACCTCTTTGCTCATTTGCACAACAGAGAAAATAATAGTATCTAATTTATTAGGGCATTTGAAGATTTAAAGCAATAAATGTGAATCTCCTAGGGCAGTCCCTGGCACATAACAAGAGCTGGATATGCAACATCTATGACAATTTTTCTACTTATGGAAAATTAAATAAAAACTGGGAAATTCTTCTTTTTAGAGATACTAATTTTAGCCTTTGACTGCAACTATTTTTCTGCAGTTAGACATGAATATCCTTAAAACCACATAGAAATTCATTTTGATGATGTCAATCGTTTCTGCAATCAGCACCAAAAATATAACTAAAACATTTGAAGATACTTGAAAGGAAGTGCTGTATACAGCTCCTCGATACTATGCCTAGAGTGTTTTCAATTTTATTTTCTTTTTTTCCATAGGTATAGGATGACCTCAGAAGGTACTTTATTTATCAAAAATGCAGTTCCCAAAGATGCAGGTGTCTATGGTTGCCTGGCAAGTAATTCAGCTGGAACAGATAAACAAACTTCTATCCTCAGATACATTGGCAAGTATAACTAGTTTAAAAGGCAATTAATATAGGATGGATATCCTATCAAACAATGTAAAAGTACTTTTCTGAAAATTACTAGGAATGAACTATCCCATGTCTTATAATTCATTATTCATTTCACACACTGATTAAGGCAAATATTATAATTAATTTAAAAGCTCAGGCAGTGAATAGCTTCATTAGGCAACAGAAATCAAGGAAGCCTCCAGATTTTGGAGGAGTTCCAAATTGTCCACCAAGTGCTATTCCCTTCACAGTTCATCTGTTCTCTGCAGCATTTCACTTACAAATTAATGAATTCTGTATATTCTCCAGTTTATATCAGCTTCCGTTTTGTATTTTCTACTTACATTCAAAACTGTGTCATAATTAAATACTCATAACATTTCTGTCATTTGTCTAGATATTACTTTTGCTTTTTATCTTCAGCCTTTCCTCTACAAACACAAATGTTTATTTGAGATACAGTTCATGACAATTATTAATATAATAATTGTATAATAGACTATATAATCTTATCGATTTTAAAATATAGTCTTACATATTCTAATAATATAGGAAAGAATACACTATATTTTTTAATTTGGTCTTTCCTACAGAAATAAAGGCATTGAATGCTCAATGTTAGTTTGAAAATTGTGAATAATTAATGACTAGCAATGTACCCTTTCATTCATTCTTATTTGCTGTTCATAGGAAGTTAGTAAAATTGGTTGTGGAGGGGCAGGGGGTACAAGAACCACAGTAAAGATTGAGAATTGTACCTGGCTTGTATAGATGATGGAGGTAACTCAAGTGTCATGAATTTTGGGCCTGAAAGCCTGGGAAGAAGTGGTCTCATTTATAGAAAAGAAGAATGTGCATGGAGAATAAGTTTAGAAGGAAAAGTGGGCTCAGATTTAGAGAAAACAATTAAATGTTCACAGAATACCCAGGCAGAGAGGGAACAGGCAGTTGGGGATACAGAAAGGGTGAAATAGATTCTGCACTGCAGAAAGGAATTTTGGTTCATTCACGAAGAAGCCAAAATATTCAAGCCATTTATCTAACTTATTAACCCCCCTGCCAAATATGCAAAATGCTATACTAGAGATTGTGAAATGTAAAATTTTTAAATGTATGTTATGAAGTCCTTATTTTCAAGAGTTTGCATAATGGAAGTGGGTATACATGAAGAAATACAATAAGGTTGACTGACACATACTACAGTGGGAGGTTGGTGGAGGGAAAGATTCATTCTGACTAGGGAATTGCAAAGATTTCTCAAAGGAGACAGAATTTAAGCTCAGTCTGGAAGGATGAGTGGGATCTGAAAAGTTGCGGCAATCAGCATTTCAGGCTGAGGAAACAGCTTTAGCAAAAGCAGGAAGATGGAAGGAAATAGAGAGTGTTTTGGACCACCACTAATTTAGGGTAAGGCAGTAATGGAGGGTAAGATTAAGCAGAAAGACATACACAGATTTATAATTTTTGAAAGCCAAATTAGGGAATTATGAAATGAAGTCAGTGAAGGTTTTCTAGCAGAGCATTAACATGATCTTTGAGAAGCTAACTCTTGGCTTCGTTTAAAACTACTTCAATGGAAGTTAGAAAGTCCTAAGATGTCCAGTTAAAAAAAGGAATATGTGAGTGAACTAACGCAGTAGACAAGGGGGCCAAGCAGGTAGAGTTAAAGAAAGAAACTTAGAGAATGCCTACTCGCATCAAAGGGAAAAGAAAATCAGAACTGGGGTGTTCTACTTTTTAGAGATATTAATTTTAGCCTTTGACTGCAACTACTTTTCTGCAGTTAGACATGAATATCCTTAAAACCACATAGAAAATGCTGTAACAAATTTATCTGCAATTGTATGTCCTGAAGTCTTAATTTAACCAAGTCAGTCTTATCATCATAGCTCTTTTGATTTTGTTTTTATTACATCATCCTGTTTTCTGTTCCTTTAGTATTATTTCTATAGGATGTGTTCAGCTTCCCAAGATTTTTCTTTCCTTATTTTCTTTTCATATATATATATATATATATATATATATATATATATATATATATATATATATATACCTCTTTTTTCAGAAAGACCTTTCAATTAATTTCCTAAATTTTTTGGACTCTCTTATCAGAATTACTTTTGCTTAATATCCTTTTTATTTGGCCTTAATAAATGATCTTTTCACCACACACATGTATGTCACTTGCACTATTAGAGTTTCTTTCTTTTAAGAACATTGAAATTGCCACAAGCACATAAGTACTGATAGAATTTTTAACTGATTCATGGAGTAATTGTAAACAAGGTGCACATGGCCTCGTCACAGATGTTAACTGTTTGTGTGTTTGCTTTTTTTCTAGAAGCCCCAAAGTTGATCGTAGTTCAGAGTGAGCTCTTGGTTGCCCTTGGGGATACAACAGTCATGGAATGTAAAACCTCTGGTGTTCCCCAGCCTCAAGTTAAATGGTTCAAAGGTACATCATTTAAGTATGTGCATGCTGATTCACTTTGTTTTGTTTACACTTTAAAAAAACTGATTTGTTAAAATTTCATTTTGGCATGTGACTAAGCAGCCCCATACAATGTGTTTATGATCTCAAGAGAGATGATAGTTTAAAATTCTGAACTGTAAATTTCAGGATTTGACATCTGGTATGGATTATAGGACCATGAAAATCAAAGCAGGAAAAGTTCGCCTTTGCTAATCCAGCTGAACATTCTCCTTGTTAGTTTAGGAGTGTTTCCTGTAGAAAATTGTCTGAGAATACTCAGTTAATGTTTAAAATGGCTTCACTGATTTCAGTTCACTTTTCTTAGAGATAATGGCTCTCGCCAGTAGAGCATCTTCTGGATTCTCAAGGGCACGTTATAATGTGCTCAATAAAAAACATACATTGAAGCTTACAGGGAATTAGAAGACAAATGCATTTCATGGTCAGCTTCATCGTACATGGTAGATGCTTCTATCAAATATAGGAAGTATGTGCCTATTCTTGAACATAAAGCTTCTATCTCTGTGATTCTGTAATAAAATAACAGTAATGTACTGCTTGTCCTTAGTGAGAACACACTGGGTCCCGGTCCAGGTTCACATGCTGACAGAGATACTGTCTAAAACATTCTGCTTCTGTTTGTGTCTCAGTTCTTCCGATGTATGAGAAAGAAAAATTCCCTCAAACACCCTCACAGGGAGGTTGCTAGGATTATTGAGATGCTGTTTGCAAAATACTTTTTAATCTTCAGATGAAAAATGCTAAATAGTACAAAGCTGTATTGTTATGATTCTGTTTGTTAAATCACAGACATTCCCATAGCAACGGGTTGAAGTCATAATCACAAAATTATGAATTCACCTCGGGTTCAAACCTTGGGGAATATGAGGTGAAAAAGAAAGGCTTTATGTAGAAAACAACCACTTTTAAATGATACAAATCAAAAACAGGGAGGGAAACTAGGAGATAATGCCATTTTCATGTTTTCCATGTTAAATGATTTTTGGTCTTCCATGTTTTCCAGATAAAAGTATTTCTGGATTTGCTTCTTAATTAGATCTATTTCAATTAACATAAACTAATTTTACTTATTTAAAATATAAAATCTTTAAATTACAAATGAAATAGGTATCAATTTCAAACTTACATTATAATTAAATAAATTCAGGAACAAAATGTACTTAGAGGTAGTATTTCTTTTTTTGAATGTCATTCAGGAGTTTATGTTAAAAATAATAATTTTTTTTAAAGTAATGGAACTTGGTAATTTCTCTGCCTGTAGATAATGGAGACAAATAAAAGACTTTTATTCTCCCAAATTGAGGCTTCTTTCCTGAATTAGTCTTCATGTCAGCATCAGTCCCACAAGTAGTTTTGAGGCTTAGGGCTGAGTTAGGGAGCCATGCAGGCACCCCATGGAAGATTCTAGAATCGACTAATTCTCTCAACCATAGATGTTAGAGTCCAGCCAGCCCAGTAAATAATATCTCATTTCTCTGTCCAAATCATGAACCAACAGGGCTAGAATGTGGGCATTAAACACTGACAGACCATATTGGAAACATACTCCGATGTTCATCAACAATACGCAGAGCTGCCCTGACCCCTGGGGTCAGACCCAGCTTACTTTTCCAGTCATAAGCAGGCAATTTACTAAATAAACAGTCTGGATCATCAAGAGCAAAACTAGAAGACAAACTCTTCTCATGCAAGTTGGGCCCAAAAAGAACAGAGGGAGGAGGCAGCTGGGTATGAGACACCAGGAAGTTTAGGAAAATTCTACCTTATGGAAGCCACAGAGGTGAACAAGAGTTCTTACCCTTAACTTTTTCTTTATACCCCCCTTTTTTTTTTCAGTCAATTCTGATTGAATAAAATAGGTGGTTATTTATTTATGGGAAGAACATACGAAATCTACCCTCTTAACAAAATTTTAAGAATATAATACAACACTGTTAACTCTAGGCACTGTGTTATACAGCTCATCTCTAGAACTTACCCATCTTGTAAATTAAAACTTCATACCTATAGAAGATAACTCTATATTTCCCCCAAACTCTGGCAACCCGCCGTCTATTAATACATTATGTTCCACTCAATCAGGGAAAAGGTATTCCGTAAGTACAAATGCCCACTAAATTTTTAGGTTTTGTTCATTTTTAGAAGTGAGCAACATGAAGTGGGTTCAAAGAAGAATCAGGGACACTATTAAAATGTTATATAAGCTAAGTGGTTCCTCACAGTTCTTTTCAGGGAATCCATGAGATCAAAATTGTTTTCCTAATAATACTAAGATGGTATTTGTCTTTTTCACACTCATTGTCTCATAAATGTATACTGTTTTTGGAGTCCACATGTGTCATATCCAGTAGAGTGAATGCATAAGCAAGTATGAATGCTCAGCTGTCTTTTATTAAGCCACACATTCTAGAGATTTGCAAAAATGTGAAACAGTGCCATTCTTCTCACCAAATTACTCTTGTTTTGGGAAATATACTTTTTCATAAAATGTGTTCGTTATTTTTAATGTCATGAATTTGTCATAAAATACATATAAAATACATTTAAAAATTTTCAGTTTTATTTCTAAAACGCTAACTGTAAATTAATATGAGCCATGTAAACAAAAACTTATTGAAGTTCCTAATGATTTTTAAGAGTGTATAAAGGTCTTGAGACAAACATTTTTGAGAACCACTTAATGACTCTCAACTATTTGAAAGGATCTTTTTGTTAGTCTTTACATCCACAGCAGCCAGAATTTAATTGACACTACGGCAGAAAGAGAACTTTCCTCAATGAATAATTGTTAAATCTTTGACTAGATTGTCAGGAAAGTTTATATATTTTATGATCTATAACATCCTTCTAATCTTATCTAATATTAAAAGTAAATAATCCTTCTTTCATTTCCATCCCAAAGTTCTGTATTTCTCTATGGCTTGTCAATAATTTGATGACTAATTTTTCAATAGAAATCAGAAAGGAGAGGTTATCAAAATGCAAATTTGATGGAAACCAGTGCTTTCCAATTAATATTCTGTTCATGTATTTTTTTTACACGTTTGTATTTTGAAAAGCTGTTAGCAGAATCTACATTTTGTTGGGTTATATCCTCTGACATATACAGAAGAAATAAGGGAGAAATAAATTCCAAAAAGCTAAATGCATTTTAGTCCAAACATTTTAATCCTTGATGAACAGCTAGATCACATTGCATCCCCCCCTTCGCGGGAGGAAAGCTTATGTCAACATCATCTGCTTTTATTTATGAAAATTCCCCAAAGGCACAAAGATGATGGGCTTTAGTTGCTTCTCATCCTCGTGTGGTAGGTAGTAGCATGCTTAAAAGGATGATTGGGTTTTAAATATTGGAATGCTGAAAAATACTTTATTTCTGGCACTGAGGGTTGCTAATGCAATTTTTTGGTTTTTAAATTTATGGCTCGTTTGACCTGTCTCCTCCCCAAATTATAAAAACAAGAGCAGTATTGTCTTTCTGCTGCCTTGAGTCTTTTGTTTGGTGCTTTTTGTAGTGTCCTAGAGAATCACTAGCTCTGGGATTCTCTTTGCCCATTAGAAGCTGGAATTACTTTTATGGTCCTGAGGCCCAAGGCACTTGGCTAAACTAGTCTGTGACATTTTGGAGAATGACTTTTCAGACTTGACATCTGAGCATGATATGAAATCTCAAGAGCAGTGGCCTTCGAAACTCCCGGAAGTTTTTAGTACACCCCCCTCCCAAAGGGCCTTTGATATCACCATTTACAAAAACAAACGCAAGATGTGGACACTAAGCTGGCATTAAACAGCCAGTATTTTTTGATACTGGTCATCTGGTTATTCTTAGGTAAGGAGACAGCCTGGAGGAGGGGAAGCATTAAGGAGAGGCTTACAGATTTTTTTGAGTCATTGCCTGCCTTCGAATAGAAGTGGTTCTTGGGATTCGGGGTGCCGCAGGGACACACGGCATATATAGGTTACTCAGACAGAACCAACGTCACAGTGAGGTTAAACTCAATATGTGGTTCCATTGCCCACACATTGTTCTGCTACTTGCTTCTTCCAAAAAACCCTAACTCCAACTTAAACAACTTTGATGAATAATACAGATTTAGTAGACGTATTCTGGGACATACACGCAACAGCACATTTCTCTGACCACTGACAGAAGTTTCTCATCCATTCTTTCTCTCCTACCACAAGCTCTTTCTATGCCTCTCCAGTTAGCTCTGGCTCCATCCTCCCAGCCAGCTTTACAAACGTCTGTGGCACCTTACACCTTTCACAAGACAAATTCTAACTGATAGCATTCAGCAAACCCAAAACCTGGCAATTAACCAAACTAAGAATACCTGTAGTCTCCTTAGCTTTTTCTCTGGGAGACTGAAATTTATCCTGCCACAAAGATGGTAGAAACCTCTTTTCAATTTTCATCTTCCCATTCTCTTCTTACCTCATGCATCCATGGTAACAGCCACCACCCTTTCCCAGTCCCGCAATGAAGCTTTGAAGAGTTTGTTTTTATTCAGGTACATACACAGCAGGAAATATTTGCACATAATTCACTTAGGGCCAGAATTTTTTGGCTATAGGTTAGCCTGTGGAATTAAACAGAGCAGCTCAGTGCCAAGAAATACTTCATTCTTTCATTGCCTAAACATTGTTTAAGTGTCCAGTTGTGCCAGACACTTGTATTTAAAAACTTTACAATTCTTCAGAAGTTTTGAAATCAAACCAACAGTAAACTGCGTAAAAATTTTAATGTGTAATATTCTCCCTTTGTTTTGACTTAGGGGATCTGGAGCTGAGGCCTTCAGCATTCCTCATTATTGACCCTCTCTTGGGACTTTTGAAGATTCAAGAAACTCAAGATCTGGATGCTGGTGATTATGCATGTGTAGCTGTGAATGACGCTGGAAGAGCAACTGGCAAGATAACTCTGGATGTTGGCTGTAAGCATCGCAGTTGTGATAGAAAAATTGGTTTTGAAATTGATCTGCTCTTATTCCATGCTACCAAGTTTGAAATAATTGAAAAGAAATATTTGTCAGAACGGCAAAATTAGAGTTAGCCTTTCAGATCCTTCATAATGGCAGTTAGCATTTACCAAATGCTTTCTGTGTACCATTCACTGTACTAAGAAAGTTTATATGCGTTAGCTCACTCTCTTAACAATTCTAAGAGGAAGATGCTATAATCAGCTCCATTATATAGATACGGAAATGGAAGCTCAGCAAGGCTGAGTGACTTGACGAGGTCACAGAGCAGTGGAGGGGCAGAGCCTGGATATTTGAACCCAGGTTGTCTGACTTCAGAGACTATAGGCTTCACTAGTATATCATTTATTGCCAAACATTTTCCTATCAGAAGTCATCCATTCTACACCAAATTCTTAAGTATTAACATCTGGAGGCCAGAAATTAGACTTGGCCCTCAACCATAATTTGGAAACGATGATAACAAAGGTAGCAGACTGTGCTTTTCCTTGCCTTTCTTTTTTTTTTTTTTAACCACCTAGCAATGCATCCTCAGTGTATAAAGTATTAACTACAAATAAATGTCAGTCACCATGTGAAGGGTACAGCATGTGCATGACAACTGTAGTCAGGTTACTCAAGTTGTCACTCCCTTTGTCTCTCCATCTCCTTGTTTGTTGAAAAAAAAAATCTGCATTGTGTTGTAACACATGAAATAAAACAGAGCTTGCTTTGTACGAAAAAGGACCTGGCAGCTCAATTTTAACAGATAATTCAAATGTTTGTTTCACTTAAATTTATAAAATATGACATTTTGTAAAATTGTATTTTCAACTGTATTTGATGATTTTCACTCCAAAGCTTTTTTTTTTTTAAACAAAAGTTAGGAACTGTAACGAAAATGCTTTTTTTTAAGGATAAAGTAACACAAAACAGTTTAGTTCTACTATCTTAATTCTTTAAATGAAAATCATGGCCCTCTAAGCTTAATATTTTATTTTATATAAACTAAATTTTTCCTCCTGGGATCTTTCATGATCCCCTTACCCCTGGGCTGTCTGATGAACACTGCTTCCTTAGTGATTACGCGCTCTGGGGAGAATCAGCAAAACTGGAAATGGCCACAAAAATCGCTGCAGAATCTGTCTAGGGCCCAGCGAGATGTGTTTGAACCTCGATGAAACTCTGTGGTTATTAAAAAGTGCCTTGGAAATAAGATTGGAATTTCTGGGTGGAGGATTATCTGAATCTACCAGCAGAATATAAAACACAAGTAATACTGCAGAAATGTAAGGCCCAAATGAAGGGGATCACTAGGTATAGAATTCCTGTTTTCAAGAAACAGATAAAGTACATTTCAATTTCAACATTTTGAGTTCTGCTTCTCCCTCGTTCTTGCATAGATATTTTACATATACCCAACATTCTTTTAGACATCTCTAAATCTTGAGGAGGAGGGAAATAGCCTCAGTAGTTGTTCCCAGGAAAAAGAAACAACACCCTCACCTGCCTCCAAAATTGCAGAAAATCTAAATATTTGACGCATTTCTTTGCTTACTTCCTGCCTTTCTGATCATCTTTTCAGCTT
This sequence comes from Manis javanica, assembly GCF_040802235.1. Lineage (NCBI taxonomy): Eukaryota > Metazoa > Chordata > Mammalia > Pholidota > Manidae > Manis > Manis javanica. The sequence goes on from NC_133166.1 coordinate 93,430,684, forward strand.
CTGGACTTTTCAGATTGTTTCTTCTGACTAGTAAAAAACCCTGCAGGGGTTGAAGCTGTCTGTGTCGGAGTGACTTGCATTGGGTTAGAAAGTATCCTAACACATGTTTTTTATTTATCCTTCATTTCTTGAACTGAATTTTGCTTTAGCTTCTCTTTTATGCAAGATCTTGATTCTCTATGACGCTTTCTAAAACAATGGCTTTCTCAACTTCTATTCCAGTAATTGTCCTGATGGAACCATTGACATAAACTCATTTGTTTAGTTTACTATAGCCTAGACATGTATAACTAAATTAGATGTATATAACTAAACATTTGTGCAGTTTACTATAGCCTAGATAAATAACACTGATAGGTCAGTATTAACTATTGCCAAACAACTTTACATTAGGATTAGTTCCATTCATGTTTCAATTATACATTATTTTCTTAATTAGAATCCTGATCATTATAGCTCACAAAGTTTGATTAGACCTTGTCTGTCCACTTAAAACTATTGTTACGTATCCTAGCAGATATAAGATGTAGTTGCCAAGATGCATGCAAATCCCAGTAGAGGTGACAGTAGTGGTATCCCTATTAGCTTTAAAAACAAACAAAAAAACAAAAATTTCCCCAGAATGTATAGTGGTTAAGAGAATAGGCTTTGGGGAGAGACTGGGTTTTTGCTTTCCTTTTAATGGTACCTACCTGACAGGTAGGTTGTACAGGTAAAATGAAGCCTCACCACCTATGTGCATTTGGGGCATGTCAGTGGTTGCTCTGTTCTTCTGACACTGCTTCGTGGGACATGTGTCAAATAGGTATATATCATCTCCAAAAACCGAGTGGTCATTTTGACCCTTTTAGTCTTGAAAAATAATATGGAAATACATCTACACTAATGGCTTAGTATTTAAGATTAAGCATTAGGCTTTTGATATGAAAGTCACTGTTTCAACTTGATTTTTTTTTCTTTGGAAGGGTTGAGGCAATTTAAAGACTGTCAGCAGTCCATAAATTAATCAGTTGAGTTCCAAGACACTTGGGCACAAATTTAAGTAGCTTATGGCTTCAGAAGAAAACCATGCTTTTATCTGTATTATGTAGTTCCTTGGGCTTTCAGATTGTTTTTCTAGGCCTATTACTCTACATCGACAGTACTAGATAAAAAAAATAATAGAAAGGCTGTATTACATGATCGTTGCGTTCTAGCTTCTCTCGTGAGCCTCCATTTTCCTATTTCTCATCACCATGGCTTTAGGTTATGGACATTTCCAGTCAATAGAGAAAGGTACCAATGCTTTTGCACCCTTTTAGAAAAGAGGTGGTGAATTTTGTGAAGTCATTTGGAAGAGAAGATTGGCTACCTCACGCAAAACGTGGGCCTGGCAGTGATGTTATTTGTAGCATTCTGCCCATGCAGGGTTTGTGTCTTAGACTGTGGTTTCATGTTTCATGGTTTGATTGAAACACAACAGTATGTTCAGCCATTTTAGGAGAGAAAATCCTTGTTTGATTAATGTAATGCAAGAATTCCCATAGCAGATCTATATCTAATTATCACTGAAAGAACTAGGATAATTTTATGGAATAGATTTTGAGCAACATGGTCGATCTGTTTATAACTTTCATATTTTCAAAATAATGTGATGCACAGCCATATCTATTCATGACAACACAGCTATATCATGCATTAAGTGTGCAGTTCTCAAATACTTGGGGGATCACAGTACATGTAGCATGATCCTGACAGACTCTATGCAGAAAGCAAAATTGAAATCAACAATACATACATTAAACTCCAGAACTAAGATTTAATAAAGTAACTCAACAATCTATAAGATCCATGATGGTGAATATTTGGATGATTATTGCATGCTAAATGATTAATAAAGACAGTCTCTTTTAATGATGTGAGATAGGACATGCTATTATCCCCTTTTTTGTTCATGGGGGGATCTAGACTGGAGCAGGCAAAATATTTCCCAAGTTTACAGACTTAGAAATAGTGAAACTGCCATTTGAAACTACCTAGTGGGCTATAACTTTATACAACACAACCTCCTCTTTACAAGTCCTGCATTTTGACTATGACCATTGCTGCTCCCTTTCTCCCGAGTTCCATAAATCTCTTCACCATCCACCCAGTGTAATTCACTTGGAGTCCAAATTGGCTACACTCGGGAGTGGGAAGTATTTAAAAGGCTTCTTGGCCTGAGTTGGGAGCTGCTTCATTTTTGAGGTTTGCTTGTCGCTGATGCTGGCTTGGCTGCTTTCCTAGAGCCTGGTCCTCTCATTTCCCTTGTATTCCGGGACCAGTAGACATAGTCCTTGACCTCGTGCTTGTCTTGCGTCTGACACTGTTCCTGAAGCTCCTGCGCCACAGATGACTTCTCCCATCTTAACTGAGTTTCAGGGGCATGACTTGAGCTCCGCTTATCTTTTCATTACGATTCGTTCTTGCCTTTCTTGGTTCTGAAAATTCTAATGTGCCTCCGTTTTCGTTAGTGGCTCTGTTCGAGTGTGTCGGTAAACTCGATTTCCTCCCACGTATTTGGTTAATCCCAGGCTTCTGCATATATTTCTGCTCTTCTGGAATTTATAATCTGTCTCATCTGTGCCCATACTCTGAGCCTGACATATCCTGAGGCTTTTATATTTAACCTCTATTTTTTAGAAAAGCAAGTGGCTCTAGAACAAATTACTGCTATCACTTCAGAGAAAAGTAACTAGGCCTTACATACATAGGGTAAGCAAAGGCTTTATAAACTATTTTTAAAATGTTTATTTTGCTAGTCCTTATTATTTTTATCTCAGGTTCCTATACAGGTGGATTAAGAGAAATCTAAACACAGATTCATTACTACTTTGTAAAAACATATTAGTCACAGTATTTAACTTAATTTTATTTATTTAGGTTCAATAAACAAATAATACAGCTTCTACAATTACCATATTTTCCCCAAAAGTGCAAGTTCAAATGTACTAGATCAAGGCTATTATCATCATATGCACTTACATGCACACACACACACACACACACACACACACACACACTAGTTTACTGTTGAAATGTTTGATTGAGTCAGTATTGATTCAATCATTCCCAAGTATCTAGCAGCCATATACATACACAAAGTACTATGTTGGTTGTTATAAAAAGTAAGTTGCAAATATAAACTCTCTAGGGAAAACTAAAAATATAGTCTAATAAAAGGCTGAATGTTGTATGTGTGTTGCCATGACAGTGGTAAAGAGTGAGTTCTCTGAAACCAAATAGAGGAAGAAATCGTATCCCCTGGGGAACTGCCATTTGAAACCACCTGGTGGGGATGGTAAGAGACAGCATTAAGAGGGCCCTCTGAACCAGACTAAGAATTATCAATATTTCAATAGCCAGATGTCAGCATACATTGCATTTGAAAGGGATGGTGATAACGTAAGTCTGTGAGAAAGGTCAGCCCTTGTTTGGAGAAGAGAAGACTTGAGAGATCCTGATTGTCCAGGGAATAGGATTCCTGTAGGGAAGTAATGGGAGATGAGGCTGCACAGTTGGAGGAGGTACTTTAGCCCTAAGTAAGGAAGCGCTCATACTGCTCTGGAAACAACTACACATCCAAGCCCCAGAATTCCCATCGAGAAGGAAAGAAGTGATCTCTGCACCCATTTTTACTAGCCTGCTAAACACCTTGAGTATTGTATGAACCCCATAGAAAGAGAGAGATTGATAACATGACAAAGAATTGTGACTCTAGAGTCAGATTTATCTGGTTTTCAATCCTAACTCCACTCTTCAACTCCATGTGACACTTAGCAAATTAACTGTATCTCAGTTTCTTCATCTGTAAAATTGGACTAATAGCAGTACTTAATTCATAGAGACATTGTGAAGATTAAATGAGATAATTAATGGAAAACAATACAGTCTCTGGCTCTGTAAGTGATAGTTGTTGTAATTCCTAACCAATATCTACTTTGACATTATCAAGGAGACCACCTTTTGAGGACCTCCTCTTTGGGTCCTACAGGAGTAGGTTTCATGAATTACCTCCAATAGCACCCTATATATTTCTCTGGGCTTGATGCCTCAGACATCATTACTCATGAATTATGGAAGATATAATGAGAGTCTCATATACCTGGGCTTACTGACTGCCTTCCCCTTACAGTGCATTCCCCTGTTTTCCAAGATGTACCTCTGATGTATTTCTAATTCTTCCTCCTGGTTTCTGTGGTTACCTGAATTATGTGGATAACTATAGCCTTCTTCTCTATAAGTTTATAATTCTTGAGTCATCTTTTAACTCTAAGATATTAAGCACTCACTATTCTCCCTTTATCAAATACTGTATTCTGTTACTTTAATTTGTATCATTGATTCTCAAGTTTGAATTTCTTCAACTCAAAAGTGTGAAAAAAATGTGAACGTCGTTGAGATGTAAGAATGATCTAGAACAAAGATACAATATACAATTAAATACTGCTAACTTGTTACATACTGATGCATTGAAGAATAAATTCTGGTATAAATTGTTCATTTAAAAATTTGACCAAAAAATAGTAAATTTTGAAAAATATCAAAAATATTTCACTTCAGGGCAAACTGATTTATAAGAACATTTAAATATTTATGTAGTATGACATACTAAAATTTAAACCAAATTTATAAAATAGAAGATGCCCTATATTTAAAGGAACCTTCATTTAAATTCCCATTCTTTTCATCAGTTATGACTTTAAGGAAATAATAGAACTTCTTGTGCCTCTATTCAGTTCACACAAAAAAAGAAATATCTGCTATTTCAGGAGCAGACAAGAATATGTAAAGGTAAATGAATAACATTATATGAACAATTATTTGATTCATATTCAGTGTGTTGATAGTTTAATAATTAAGTTTACACTTAATATGCCTATATACTATCCCTATGACTTTTTTTGCTTGTTTGTTTTAAATATCTTCCAGCACCTCCAGTTTTCATTCAAGAACCTGTTGATGTGTCTATGGAAATTGGCTCAAATGTGACATTACCTTGCTATGTCCAGGGTTATCCAGAACCAAAGATTAAATGGCGACGATTAGACAATATGCCAATCTTCTCAAGCCCCTTTTCAGTGAGTTCCATCAGCCAGCTAAGAACAGGAGCTCTCTTTATTTCAAGTACGTTAAAGGAAATATATTTTGTACAAGTTTGTACATATCTATTGTGCATTCATGTTTTATATATAGGTATTCCTATATTTAAAATAGTGAATTAATCTTGCCAATATGTTTTGTGTTTGCTGCATTTCACTTCAAAATAGTATTGAACTTTTACATTTGGTAATTGTCATAAATGATAGTTATATTTTATTCAAATTTATGTCATATCATTAAGGTTTATGAAGCAATATAACTTGTCATATTTCACTGTTTCTTACTGTAAATGGAGTCACCTGGGCCTCTAGGTGAATAAGTGATCACACTTATTTGACTTTTGTAACAAGTGTTGTATAAAAAGGTAAAATATTACTAGTAAATTCTAATGAATAGTTTTTTACTCCAATGTATAACTGCATGCATAGGGACTCTATAGCCTATGGAAACTCCATGGTTAAAGTTCTATCTACCTGGAGTAGAAGATTTTTTTAAAAGCCACATACTCCATCATCCAGAAAGTTTACTTATAAGCTATTATATGTCATATTCAGATATTTGTAAACACTTTGTACTTTTCAAATAATATTAAGAATATTTGATTAGTGGTATTGGAGAAGTGACAATAGATGATTAATTGGCTTTTAAGAGTAATTGCATCTTTGGGGTATTTTGTAGAAAGCCTGTAATAAGTGATTTCCATGTTTATTAACAATATTAAATGTACATCAGCCACATAAACTTCCAATTTCAAATTAAACTATTTAATTACAAGTGCTTAAGTGTTCAGTTCTAAGCAAGGTCTTGCGGTGAACACAGAAGTTGAATCAGGAATCCCTCACTCAGGCATTTTACAATCCACCATCTGAGTAGACAGTCATAAAAGTTCCAACTGGGAAGTGCTCCTGAGATTGGGTCAGACTGTGTAGAACTTGAAATGTGCAGGTGAAGAAACATATTTGATGAGGCAGAAAAGCCCCCCACTAAGCATCATAGGCAAAAAAAGACATGAAAAAGTCTTGTTTCAGAACAACTCCTTTGCAGGATGGGAGAAGAGATGAGAGAGGGAAATATGGGGAGGCTCAGATATTATATAGGTAAGGTGATGGTAGTGATGAGAAATAGCCCAAAGGGAAACAAATTAGACCTAAAAACAAATGAATTAGAGGAGATGAAAGAGAAGGAAGAATAAAAGAGGGTAAAGGTTGACTAATGGTTATGCAATTGTCCAAATTAAATCATCCAGAAGGAAAGTAGAGATTAGAAGCTTAGTTCTCAATAGTAGTTTGTATTTACACACAAATTAATTAAGAGCTGATAAGATGAAAAATATCTTGGTTAGAAGCAAAGTCTGACTTATCAGCCAGGTGATTTGCTGAATTTCCCTTTGCAAATCAATGTCTGCTGTTGTTTACAGTGGGCACTGCCGGAGTTTACCAGATGCAGTTCTGCAGATATGTGCATGTGCTTGACAGAGGAGGAGAAACTTTGTTACTGCTCTTTATCTGAGTTAATATGGAAATATTCATAATGGGAAGCTACATTTTTCTGTGTTTATTTTAATGACGATATTGGCAAAGATGACGACTAATAATCTTCTCTTGGCTCCCCTATCACTTACACGACAAGAACCACACTCTTTAGAAGACACCAGGCTGCCTCTTCAGCTTCAGTCTCCTGACAGTAAACACACAACTTGTAGCCTAGTAGTCCTCATCGTGATCCATCTAAAACCCTCATCAAGAACATTTTATAATATCCTTTCTATTGTACTGCAGAAAGTCTATATATTAGATCTACCTCTAGAATAAAAATTATCTTAATAGCCAAAATATAGGACCGAGGAAAATAAAGTTATTTTTATCAAATTAACGCATATTTCAGGTAAATACTCTGACAAAGTCTTCACAATGTATACACATGTTTATGTATATCACCATGAATTTGACAGTTCAGTGAGGACTCATTCAGGAGTATGGAATTAATGTCTCAAAATCTCCAAGCTGATGCAGTGATTTTGCAAAATGGTGTGCAATTCTTGCCAAAGTTCCTTTTTTCTTGCACTTACATGGAATTAGGTTGTAAGCTCATATAATTATAAACAAAGTAATCAAATCCATAAATTTCCAGTGGGGCATCCAAAAGTCTAGCTGGGCTTGAGATAGTTGTTCCTTTCACGAATCTACCCCATGTATCACCTCCCTAGTTTTGGCCCAATAAATGCCAATAGACTTCCCCCAAACACTGAGCCAACCAGTCTCCTCTGCCAACCTACAAAATGCCCCCAGGGTGGTAGTGCAGCTTCCCATTTCCTTGAACAGATCATGATTTTTCAAGTCACTCTTTAATCTCGCAGCCCTTCAGGTTTGGACTGCCCTTCCTCTGTTCTGCCTGCTGTTTAAGGTACAGCTCAGTTATTACCTCCTATGTAAAGCCCTCCCTAACTCCTCTCCGTGCCCCCAGTCACTGCTGTCTCTCTGCCCCCACATCTCATTGTTGGAAACTCCTAGCGTTTATCGCACTGTGGTATGATTGTTGGTTTTTACACACGTGTTCTCCCCTAGAATGAGAAGCACCAGAAGGCGACACCGTATTTTCCACCCACAGATCTCAGCATTGTGCCTGGCACAGAGTTTATGCTTCATACATGGTATTGAATGAATAAATGATCTCTTCTTTTTAGACTTATGGGCAAGTGATAAAGGAACCTATATTTGTGAAGCTGAAAACCAATTTGGAAAGATCCAGTCCCAGACAACAGTAACAGTGACAGGACTTGGTAAGACAAATTAAGTGCGTAGACCCCACACTCCTCAGAATCACCAGACTACTTTACACATCATTTATCATTTCTTGCCTGTGCTTTCTTGCCTGTGCCACTTTTTTTTAAACCACGTAAATATCTGATTACTAGATTAACCTTCGCTGCCCTATCCTATTTCATATTTCATAGGATGTTAGAATTGGAGATTACCACAGAGATCACCTGTTCCAAGCTCCTTATCTTCCATTTGAAGAAATGAAGGTCAATTTGAATAAATTGATTTAAGTCTAAATATACAGCTGTACACACACACACACACACACACACACACACACACACACATACACATTAGAGTGGAAGAGTTCATTTCTGTTACCTTTTATACAATTATTATTTCAATCACATCAAATTACTTTTGTGTAAGATATGAAGTAAAATATAATATCATTTATTTCCAAGTGGTGAGACATCTGTTTCAATATCTTCTATGGAATATCATCTTCCCACTGATTAAAATACCCATTTGCTCACACACTAAATTTATATTCCTATGTCTATTCCTTGTAATTCTATTTATGCACTAGCACACATTTTTTAATTATTACAGCATTTAGTGTGATTTTTAAATCAGTACATGTTTCTCATTAATATGCTTTCATAAAATTTTCTTTATGTATTTCCCTTTATTCATCTACATATACGTAAATTTTCCAAATAGAATCTCTTAGGGATGTTGTTTGATTTGTGTTAAATTCATTCATGATTTCTAGGAAAGAGCATCTTTACAAAGTCTGCCATCCCATCGCAGGGAGCCCACCTCGCCTCCTTTGCTCGCGCCTCCTCACTGATCTCGCCTCTTTCAGTGTTTTCCTTCCCTAATAAGTCCTACGCGCAGTTTTCAGATTAATAGTTTCTGAAAAGGGTTTTGTTGATTCCACTTTTCTATTAATAAATGCTATCAGTCTCTCTCCATTCGTCTATTGAATACATTGCAAATTTTGTGGCTTGACATTTCCAGCCTTCCAGGCTTAACTCTTTTTTACTTTCTCTACTTCTATGCTATTTTGTGCCCTGTGGCCACTGCCTTGGCTTAGAAAGGTCCTTTATCCTTACCTTCCAGTTCATAGCCATTTACATGTAAAAATCATGTTCCTGTAAACTACATTTGTGATAGTCTAATTAGTAGTCATCTTGGCCTGGACAAGAGTTTGCCTTCCTTTTGGGTGAAATAGAATTGGCGGTGCCTGTCTCTCTCTGACTTAGTGGCTCCCCTCATTGGAATCAGCCCTGCAGTGATCAGTATAATTGAAGGACAGCAGCTGACTTTGCCTTGTGCTCTGCTGGCCGGAAATCCCATTCCAGAACGTCGCTGGATTAAGAATTCAGCCATGGTAAGAACATTTTAAATCCATGCATCCACCTTCCTTATTTTCATAAGTGGGAGGCAATGTATTCCAACAACTGAAATTTCAATTTAATAAATATGCAGAAATATATTTTGCAAGTGTACCAAAGCTTCTCTTCAGTATTAATATGTTTTGCACTTCCTGTTATTTTGGAATGAATAAGATGGAAAAATTGTCAATGGTGTAACTTTTATAATTTTGCATTTAATTCGATGTAACTAATAAACTCTCTTCAGAATTTGTAAAAACCAAAACAAGTATGAAGTTATTCTCATAGCATTTAAATATTAGTATATCCATCTTTTCAGGACATAATGAAATGCTAATATTCTCATAAAATTATTATTTCTTTTATTGTGAACTCTTTATAATTGTGGATCTTTTTGTGTCACTGTCTTTCAGTGTATAACTTTTGACTATGAAAGAATGTGAAAATTTTTTCACAATTCTACAGAATTTTCCATCCATGTGAATATGCCATCCATGGCAATAAATTTTCATCTAGTTCAGAGCATTTTTCCTTCCATTTTCCAGAGTAGTTAGATTCACTCTTTTCTTGAAGTACCAGTTAGAGGTGAATTGAGTCTATGGAATAATAAGTAGAATTGTACATATTTGCATTAAAATAATGAGAAAAATTAGCACACCTCACTCAATAATAAATGCCCTTATGACATGGATGATACAGTTTGAGCTCTAAAGTGTTCTGTGATTGAACAAAATGCGTAAGTGGTACAGAGTTAGAGGTGACCATTCTCAGCAGAAAATATTGCCAACCTTCTCTGACATAGTTCCTATGTCATACATTATCCTCTGATATTTGCATCCGTTACTGAAAAAAGTAAGTGTTGAGATTAAGTCACATTCTCTCACTTGAATGAGTGTCTGCCAAACTAAAATATCAAATGATTTGCAAGTGGTAATAAGGTCTTTCTGAAAAAGAACAAATTAAGCTAAAGGTAAAAATTACTAGTGAAATTTGGGTCTTGAGTAATAACAAAAATTACAGAAATATGAAATAAGTGTGTCTCTATCTCCTTCCCTTTTCTAGAATGCGCATAACTCTAACAGATGTTAGTAGTTATTACTTTGGGTGGAGTATCACAGTGACATACAATTGATGCTATCCTAGGTGACATCTTGTGCTCAGCGTTTGCTACTTTTGGGTATTAAAGTATATTGTTATTTTATAAGACATTTAATAACCTAGTTGGAAAAAAAATACCTGGTTTTAATATAGTCATCATTGCCTTTTTAATTGAAAATGACTTTTTTCTTTAAGTTGGTTCAAAATCCTTACATCACTGTACGCAGTGACGGGAGTCTGCATATTGAAAGAGTTCACCTTCAGGATGGAGGTGAATATACTTGTGTGGCCAGTAATGTTGCTGGAACCATTAACAAAACTACCACTGTGCATGTCCATGGTAAGAGACACACCGTTATAATTCTTTCCAAACCATGTTTGAAGCTAGGTGCATATCTTTAAATCAAACAAATCTGTTCCTCTAGTTATAAGAAATATGGATCTTTTCTAATTGTTATGTCTGACAAAAAGCCTTATTCCTTGAATAGTGTTTACACTGTTAAGGCTGTTCCCAGATTTCCCTTTCCTATGTACATAAAAAGACATTATTGGGAGTCACCAGCCCCATCTGGCCAAGGACTTTTGAAGGTAGTTTTTTATTGATAAAAGTGAACTCAGCTCTCAAAGAGTTATGTTTAAACATATTTTAATTTTAGGCAAGCTGAACTTATTATACCATCCAAATTGCCTTTTCTTTTTCAATTGTGCAACAAGCATGTCCTTACTAATGACCCCTTTGTGTGTTAGCTAGAAATAACCTAACCTTTTCAAAAGGCCACCCCATGGGCTCCAAACAATCTTTTTTTGTGTTAAATAATTTAAAGGTCACCAATTAGAAGAATCAGAAGCTATCCTTTTCCATTCATGACTAACAGTCACTAATGTTTTACATTTTGATAAGTGACAGCTTCCTAGTTTAAGAAATTATTGTAACTTTTTTGTGTACTTCCTTTAAAGATTTTGCAACATCGCTTTTTTTAAGTGTGGCATTATAAAATAGTGTGTGTATAGGCATGAAAGTAGCAGAGAACATTTATTTTTAGTAGTTCAGTCTTCTTTAGGACACAAATAGGAGATTCCCATAATTTCCAAATTTTTCCTGGTCTGTTGAAATTTTCAGTGGATGCAAAGCATCTTCTTTTAAAAATACCATCTTCTTTTAATGTCTGCTTCTCATTGTAAATAACCTCCTCCACCTCTCTCAATCCTATTCCAATCTTATGCCAATCTCCACCAACATCTTGTGAGATATTCTTGAAGAAAGACTGTTTTGAAGAAATACTAAAGTAACACTAAATAAATTCTAGACTAAAAGAGTAATTGCATAATGCCAGATTGGATATAGTTGTGTTTCACTGTTTTTAAAGAAGATAAGCCCATAGGTTTCCTGGTTTGAGAATCTAATGTAGAAATGTTTTCATGTCATCCCCCCTTGGCTTCTAGCAACTTCCTGTAGTATTGTGTTGAGAAGGATTCTGAGGCAAATGTTCACTTGGGGGAGAGTAACATAATTAGTTATAATGTTTGTCAGATCAGAAGACTGAGAAGAGAGACAGACCAATGATGTGGTTTATGATAATGCAATGAATTTTAGCAATTAGAAGTTGGGTCTTCTCACAACATTGTTTCATCCATCTTAGTCCAAAATGAGTAACTGATTTAGTCCATAAGATTAAAAAAAATTCAACCAGCGATTTGATATGAACTTAAAATAAACAATCATTTAGCTCACAGATTTGTCTTTGAGTTGGTTATGCTGAAGCACTGTTGCTTTCCTACACCTAAGCATTTGTGTTCATTGGCACCATCATTCTTCTATCACTTAGTCTCTCCACTTTTAGGAATGCTCATGAAATACCCTTGACCAGTTCTTAAGAGAATGAGTTGATGAATGCAAATGTAATGCAAATTAATGTAACAAATAAACCATTAATAGTTATGTTGATTTATATAGATTAACAATCTGGGAAGGAACAGCTCTCCATACTTAAACGTCATCAGATTTGAAAATTGTTGCCCAAGTTTTCTGCTCTCCTTTATAGTTGTCAAACTCAATATGTGTTTAAGAAAATGGCTTATTCCATGTTGCCATAAAATGACAGCGTAGTTGAAGTTGACTTCCATGGTGACTCTGGAAATTAAATTTCTTGCTTTAGACGGTACATTGACATTCCTGTTTAGGACTGGGAATTTGCTGCCAATTCTTTAAGAAAAAAATATCTACAGAATAACCCCCGTCTTAGGAAAATATGAATAGAAAGCAAAGCCAATCTAAGCCTTCCAAGGAAGTTTTTGTACTGAGGTCTCTGGTATGCCTTATCCTGGCAAACTTCAGTGCCAGGGTAGCTGTGATGATTCTGGAGAAATCTGACTTAAAAGCAGGAGACACTCAGTGAGTGCTTGAGGTCTGGGAAGCAGCTCCAGTCCCTTTCCAGGGTATTTACTGGGCTTTTACTGTGTTCCTTGCACTGTATTAGTACATGTAAGGGAGCTTCTTTAATTAAATTCATTATTTTGAGAACACTGAGTACTGATAACCTTTTGTATGCAAGTTGGCTATGGTTAATTAAGATATGCGTAGACTGGAATGTTAAGTCTTCCATTTCCTTTTGTTTCTACTCATATAATGTTAAAATTCTTCGGTTGCCTCTAAAGTCAAAAGATATGTTATTCTTCTTAATGAGAAATACTGACTTAGAATCCTGTAATCTTTTCATTGTAAACTCCTAAGGTCTTGCAAGTTTTCCTGTTAAGAAACAAATCCTTTTTTCTAAGTTAAATTGAGTAGCTCATTAAGTAATTCTTGTGTATAAATAGAAATTTAATGTGTAGTGGTTAAGCAGTCCATTTCTCTGGAGGTGGGCTGAAGTCACCACACTGAAGCTTTCTGGATAATAGAAAATGATGAAATATATGTGTTGAATGTGTAACTCTTACACAGTTCTTAGGCTGTAATTCTGTTCTAAGTTTTCAAGAAAAAAAAAAGGGTTTTCCTCAGTTCTTATTTTTGTCAGGGAGTCAACTTACTACCCATAACTTACAACTTGGTTTTAAGTTTCTATTAAGTTTTTCAGATCATAACAATTGTATTTACTTTATTATACTCCCTTAGGAATTATCATACATTTCTATCAGAAAATGTTGCCTTCACTAGTTTTTACAAATACTCAGTATATCCTGAAAATGTTCAATTTTAAACATGTAAGGCTAAATGGAAGGGTAGGTGCTCAGATTATGAATATTGCTTCCATTTGCAGTTCTGCCAACCATTCAACATGGGCCGCAGATATTCAGTACAATTGAAGGCATCCCAATAACTTTGCCATGCAAAGCAAATGGAATTCCCAAACCATCTATCATCTGGTCCAAGGTAAATGACACATGTAGTGATGTTTGTTAATGTTGCATGTTATATAATATTTGAATATGTTTAGTCATACATGGAAATCGTGACTGTACCATAGAACCTCTTAGAAGGAAAATCCATGCATTCCTCTAAGAAGGAGAACCATGCCTTCCTCATAAAAAAGGAAAAGCCATTTGGAAGGGACCTTAAAATGTCCTTAGTGTACTCACCCACCTGATGCTTGAATAGTATTAGCAGCATCAAAGTTAATAATAATACAGCACGTTCTGTGTGCCAGGAACTTTTCTAAGCACTTTCTGTGTGGCAGCAAGATTCTTTTTCACCCCTTGCCTCATGCCCTCAGCCTTTTTGATTTCAGTGCAGCTCTGGGAGATGTCTGTGTGCTCTGCAGGGTTATACTTCATGCATTGCTTCTCTGGTTTTTGGACTCTGGGCTTCTCCAAAGCCCTAGGAGGCCACTCAGCCTGCTAACAGGTAGCCAGGAAGTACAGAGGCAGGAATTCCTATAGGGAAGCAAGTGTCATCTATAAATGCCCTGCTTCTCATCCATCAGAACAATCCTTTCTTGGTGCAGCTCCATAGTTTCTCAGATGGTCCCCAGCACATGGAAGCTTACAGCCCAATCACATAGGCAACCAGAGCAGGGAAACCCTTTATTAGTTTTCTTTCCTTCTGTGCCTTACTCTCCGTCCTCCTACTCAAGCCTGTGGGGATCACTTCCCAAGGAAGCTTCTTGTCCCCAAATCTTTGTCCCAGACCCTGCTCTTCCAGATAGTCAAAGAAAGGCACACGGATGAACATGCCTATTACCCTTTAATCCCTGCCATGGAGTTGGCCAGCTTTTACTTGTACTCATGCAATGAGGAAAAACCATTTCCTGAGGAAGTCCTTGCCATCTTTGGACAGCCAAGAAGATGGCATATTTTCCACAAATTGATTTAAATCTGGCAACAGACACAATGGTGGCATCATTATGAAATGTGGCATTTGTATGATTAGGGCTAAAACCAAAGTGTTTTGCCATGCCATCTAATTTTATAAATCTAAAAATCTCTGAAATGCAGAGAAGCTGGTGTTGACATCTGTAAACTAAATAGGAAGGTAAGATTTCAGCATTTTGGACACAAAAGTATGATGGTGAAGCTCATCCTCAAACTGCATAGCATATGGTACTGAGTAGAAGTTTAATGTACTTTAGGAAGACATAAAAGTGAAGTCTTCCCGGGATGGCTTTGTACTGGTATCAAGGTGAAAAGTTGGGGCTCCAGAGCCTGTCTTCCAGGGTTCTGGCCCCAGGTACACCACTGCCTGATTCTGTGACCTTGGGCAAGTCACTCTGCATTGGCCCCCAACCTTTAATACTTTGATCTGTAAAATGAGGTTGCAGTAATTCCTATTCTTAAAATTGTTGTGAGCACTAAAATAGTTAACTCACGTGAGGTGCTCAAAACAGTGCCTGGCTTAGCATAAGCATGTGCCCCCAACCATAACTACTGTTACCCTTCTCCCTTCCATTTCTAAGTGGCTCTGGGGTAAAGGGGACCTGGCTTGGTATGAACTATTACCTTTGCTTTCTTTGTTTAATTTTTTAAAAAAATAAACAATGTCTTCCAATTAATGGTTTTTTTAATCTACTATTTAACCCCCTTGGAGATTTTTTTTCTTCCTGTCTTCCTCTTCCAGACATTACATCAGGTCTTTATTATCTTAAAAAACACTTTGGTCTCTGTTGTTTTGCAGAAAGGCGAGCTGATTTCTACCAGCAGCGCTAAGTTTTCTGCAGGGGCTGATGGAAGCCTGTATGTGGTGTCCCCCGGGGGCGAGGAGAGTGGGGAATACGTGTGCACGGCCACCAGTGCAGCCGGCTATGCCAAAAGGAAAGTGCAGCTGACCGTCTATGGTGAGGGCCCCTGGAGGAATGTTTTTCTTTGACAGTCCATCTGTGCCAAAACTCACATTTGTCTCCCAAATACTGTCACCAAAGGCTGTATCCGAATTGCTCCCCCAAGTTTATATTTTTTACAAAAGTACATTTTACTGCCAACCAACATCTCCTCTACTTACATTCCCATTTAAAGGGCGAGTAATTGTATAGCCTTTCAGAAAAATGTTACGGTGTTTTCCTGAGGAGTATGCTTATTGCACCCAGCCCTCTCCAGAAACACCAGTTAGTTAAAACTCCCAGCAATGCCAAACCTCAGCTACGTCTTGGTTGAGCGCTCTGTCTGGAGGGGTTACTTGGACAGATGGCAGACGCCAAAAGGGCATTTCAGCTGACCTCTTGCTGTGTTCTGAAAGAACGAGCTAAAGAGGGAAGGTTTCTAGTCGTTTTCCTTTAAGCTCTCGCGATAAACGCATTAATGAAATGTTTTAGATAGGCCCCAAAACTTTGGAATAAAGAGCGCCTCTTTGAATATTATTTAATCCACATTTTAGTGTAAGTTAAATGTTTTCAATGTACTGTTTCCCTTCCAAAATAATGTGTTTATTTCAGTAAGGCCCCGGGTGTTTGGAGATCAACGAGGACTGTCCCAGGATAAGCCTGTTGAGATCGCCGTCCTTGCAGGGGAAGAGGTGACACTTCCCTGTGAAGTCAGGAGCTTACCCCCACCCATAATTACCTGGGCCAAAGAAACCCAGCTCATCTCGCCATTCTCTCCAAGGTAGGCTATCTAAGATGAATCAAAACACAAGAACACATAATCTCTTGGGACAGATGGGTGCACCAATTCAGGTTCAAACATTTCGAGAAATAACTTTAATATTTGGGATAATTCACACATACATCCAAGCCTACACAAAGTACATATACTTTCTGAGTCACTCTTTAATATCAGAAATGATAACACCCAGCTTTGACCTAATTTCCCATGAAGTGGGTCTTACAAGGTAGTTATTAAAATGGAGCATATTTGTACATAGATTCATCTTAGAACCAAGTGCATGTTACACACAGAATTTCCTTCATCCCAGAGGAACAGTGAAATCTAATCAGTACCCCACTATCTAGGATTTGACTTTGATTAGATGGTTGTGTAAAAATCTCTTTTAAGCCCTTATACAAATAAAGGTTCACTGACACAATGTATTTGGTAGGCTAAGTGCCATGGAAAGCGGAATGCCAAGGTCTTTAAGAGCATATATAACCTGTGTCGCCTTACGGATCCTAGTTTAAATTTACCTCTTCCACTTAAAACTTACTGAAAACTTCTGGCAGTTTTTTCAGTGGGCCTCTCTAAACCTCAGATTTCTTGTTTATTTAGTAGGAATAATACTTACCTGAATGGATTATACAAGATAATGTATTTTCCATAACCCCTGTCTCTAGTTCTCAAGGAATGGTAGCAATTACAATGCTAACACAGTATCATGCCAAAAGTTACTGGTGGATAAGAATTATAGTCTCTAGCTATGGTCTGTTCGACTTGTTGATATAAAATTATGAAGCTATAAGTTCACACTCCTATAGTTTCCTTGCCTGTGGGTGAGGGATAAAAATAGAAATTTAAGAACTGCTTTGCATAGTTTTACTATTTGTTCCAAAAAGTACTTGTTTTGAATAGTTTTGAATGAAAGAAACAACACGTTGCAGATAAAGGGGCTGTCTCATCGGTCCTCCCAATCCCTCTCTGCCTGTCGAGGGCAGACTCGATGTGCATTCTATGCATACGTCCTTAAACTGAAAATAAAATTGTTTTCTGTGCTCTTAATTTTGTTTGATGTTTTTTTTTTGACTTGCCATTGTAGCATATTCTAAATTATTATTCTACTGCTTGCATCAACATTTATCCATTTTTATTCATACAAGTTTAGTTTATTCATTTTAATGATCATTAATATATTCTACATTTTACTTATACATTTCCCTATTTATAGGCATTCATATTCTTGTTTGTTTTCTCTATTTTCTTTCTTTCTTCTTTTTTTTTTTTTACAAACAAGGCTTTTTAATAAGTATACCTTTTTATGTCTCTTTGTATGCACATGCATGAGTTTCTCTAGGACCCATACCTGAGACTACAATTTCTGTTCAGAATGAATTTGTATTTTCTGATCTATCTTTCCACCAACGGAGTATAGAATCTAGTGTACCTGTTTCCCCATTATAATCAATGCATGGTGTTGACTAACTCAGACATTTTTGCTGGTCCAAAGAGTGTGAAGTAGTATCTTGCAAGTGTCTTAGTTTTCATGTGACTGACTTCCAGTCAGCCAAGAATGTTTATACTTGATTGTTGCCCAATTGTGTTATCTGTGAACTTCCTTTTCAGACCTGCTGCATAGTTTTCTGGTGACATGTCTTTTTCTTGTTGAATTAGAAATTTGGTCTTTGTCCTTAATAACAATCTTTCATTGCATGTGTTGAAACTGTGTTCTCTCAGTCAGTCCACTGCACGGCTTTTAAGTTTATTTATGTACCGTGTCTGGTTGTACAGAATTTTTAAATTTTGTATGTAATTCAGTGTATTCATCTATTATCTTTAAGATCTGTACTTTAAGAAGAAGATTGTAGGTATAACCTCCAGTGTTTTATTCCAATATTTTAAGTTTTGTTTTTTAACGTTTTGGACTTTAAACCATCTGAAATTTTATGCTGTGCATAGTGTCAAGCAGTGCTCTAATTTTATTTATTTGTTTATCCCATGTAGAGAATCCATTGCCCAACAACACTTTTAAATAGTCAGTCCTTTCCTTTTTTTGTAATATCGCCTCTGATATTGCATATCACAGTTGGGTTATAATATATGCTTATTAATTCTTTTGGTGGGATCACTGTCCTTAGCTATTTACCCGTTTGTCTGTTACTAGACCAGTAGCACACCTTAACGGTCTTAGCTTTATAACGAATCTTAATATTAAGTAGGTCCATCTGGCCCTCTCCCCCTTACAGCTCTAGTAATACAATTAATGTAATAGCATTTTTATATGTAGGTCTGGTTCACCCAACTACATTAGTGTTCTATAGAAGGAATATATTCAGTATATCTTTGAGAATTATGTAGGTATCTTCTCTTGCCTTTAGTTTAACACTAATTTTTTTAATGAAGACTTGTAAAAAACCACAAGGTACTTAAGAGAGATTCAGAATTTTCTAAAATATATTTATCTTTTTTGTATAGCTGTAACTTAGTAAAGCAGAGCGAGATGTACGATTATTTGATGATTTCAGGCCATTAGGTTTGATTTAAAGGTGAAAGAAAACTGATTTTGTATTTGCAATATCATCATACAGAAAACAAAGTAATTGTGAAGATTCCTGTCTGTTAAGGTGCACAGGAATGACATTCTAGGTGAGAGAATTATTTCAAAAACTGTTTGCAGAGTAGTAATTTCACACAAAGTGTCACTGCATAGACTATTTAAATTTTCACATTCTACGGTTTACTCTGTGGTTTCTGTGTTTTAGACACATGTTCCTTCCTTCTGGTTCAATGAAGATCACACAGACCCGCGTTTCAGATAGTGGGATGTATCTTTGCGTTGCCACAAATATTGCTGGAAATGTGACTCAGTCTGTTAAGTTAAATGTCCATGGTGAGTTTTGAAATAAAAGTATGTGATATTTATGGCCTGGCCACAGGGACACCCATCATTCCAGTTTCTTAGATAATTAACCTCCAAACTGTATATAGAGTAACTAGAGAAAACTTTTTCTAAAATATGAGACTTACGATTTCTTTTCTTTACTCTGAAAAGTTTATCTGCCATCTGTAAACAACTTTCCCCCTTTTCCTCAGATGAGCAGTATTAAAATTTTAGACATCAATTTTATTAGATATCCACAGTCACTTCAAGTATTGTTGATACACAGTAAAAAAAAAACAAAAAAAAAACGTGTGTTTAAACTTGTGGCTTTTTGTAGAAGTGAATGTGAGTTCTGATGGAAGAATGTACTAGTAATTTACTGGTCATTTTCAATACTTAAAGAATGCAACAACTGAACATTTTGCTTCCTAGGATTCTTTAACTCCTTTAAAACTCTCTTAGTCTGCTTTATTCCTTTAATTTCCCATAGTCTCTTTAATTATTCGTATATTCAACACATGCTTACTCAGTATATACTTTGAGCCAGGCATCATGTAAGTGCCAGATATTCAAATATCAGGAGAAATTTTCTCAGATAGTATTGATCTATTTTACTCTTAGATCTGTCACTCCAATGAAAGTTCCATCATTTATGAGCTAGGGCACTAGGTATATTACCTAACCTCTCTTATCTTATCTCTTTTACATAATGATAGTGCTGTCAAACTTATAAGGTTGTTGTAAGTGACAACCTTTAGAAAGTATTAGTTAAATACTAAGTTTTAGAAAAGGGACAGAGGATTAGGGCTTTTTAGGGATGTAAGGTACATAAATTCTAATTACATCCTCAATGAGTCATCCTGATTCTACAGTGCATAATGTGTGTATGTGGAACCCAATAATACTTGACAGTGTTTTGATAAATAATCTTATTTAAATTTTCTAAATGAAGGTAGAGAAACAGAAATAATAGAGAGTTTATCTTGATTTTCTTCTCTGAAATTCAGAAAAGCTTTGATAAAAAATTTTTCTTCCTGTCTGGTTAAACCTTCCAGAAAGAGAACAAAATCTAAGCATCCTTAGAAAGAGGTGCTTTTTGTTTTACTGTCTTATGGAAATTATAGGTTTTATCCTTAAGCTATTTAGGAATTAAAGCAAATCTAACATTCTTAAATGCTTGCTTTCCCTCAAGCTGGAAATGAGGAGTTTTATATTTATTACTTCCCCTAATCCTTGCAGTGCACTGGTATTGAAGAGGTCATTTTGCCTGGATTATCAGGGCAACAGGCCTCAGGAATGTATTGACTTGCCCCAGATCACATAGCTAGTGAGTGGCCTGAGTTTGGTCCAAGTCCTGAGATTGTTCCACCTTCTCATGCTTCCTCTTGGTAAGGAGCTCTGGTTTAAAGTGACAGAAGGACAGATTTTTTTTTTTAATGGCTTATTAATACTCGGTTGTTATTTCCAGTTCCTCCGAAGATACAGCGTGGCCATAAACTTATGAAAGTCCAAGCTGGTCAAAGAGTGGACCTTCCATGCAATGCTCAAGGGATGCCTCTCCCTGTCATCACCTGGTCTAAAGATGGAAGCGCCATGCTGGTCGATGGAGTGCAGCATATTAGCAGTCCTGACGGAACGTTAAGCATCAACCAAGCTGTGCTCTCCGATGCCGGCATATATACATGTGTTGCCACTAACATAGCAGGGAGCGATGAAACAGAGATAGCATTGCGTGTCCAAGGTGATTTAGGCATAAGAAAATATATGTATGGTGGGGGTGGGTAGTGGGGGGAAAACCCCTGGAATCTATACAAAATATATGATCTTGAGAGTCTTGGATCACTTTAGGAAGGCTTTCATAACTTTTATCATCACTTTTTAGTTAACTTTGAAAGGAAAACCATTCCAGAAAGAAATGAAACCATACTATCACTAAACCTGTATCCATTTTTTATATGTTTACTTTTGAAAATGAAGTTGCCAGGGTGTGGTAGGGAATGGAAACAGTCCTAGATAGCTGCCCCACCCACTGTTTTTGGTGTGGGCAGGGTGAGCTGGGGTAGGATTTCACCTCATCCTTGTAAGATGCACTCGGTATTGATCCCTATAAAATTTAGATCCAGGATCCCCCTAATGATGTTGGCCTTGTTTTGAGAGTTTAAAGACCAGCATTTATTCCTTCAAGCAACAAATATTTTTCAGGCTCCTGCCAGGTGTCTGTCCTGTTCTAGGCGGGGAAGAGAGAGTAATGACAAGGTAAAGCACTGGCTGTCATGAGCTGTCCTACTGTGAGTAGGCAGAAAGCAAGCAAATAATAAACAAAAAAATGCAGATGTTGAGAAGTGCTGTGTAGAGAATTAAAGTAGAATGATGCTTCCAGCCTCTGGCTACTTGAGTTGGGTTGTCTCTGAGGTGGTGATACATAGAGTGAGATCTTATTGACTAGAAGGAACTGGCATGTGGAAGTCACAGGGAAGAGCATTACTGTCAGAGAGAATACCAGGGCAAAGGCCAGAAGAAAAGCTCAGCACAATACGCAGCACTTTGTGCCTGGCACACTGCAATTCTCTTTGGATGGATGGCTCGGACACTAGGAGAGCTTGTCTAGTTGACTCATTCATTCAACAAACTTACATGGAGTGCTTATGCTTCTGTTTGAATGGCAAAGACAGACATGTATCTAATACATAATGTCATAAGCACAAACTGGTTAGTGCTATCATGAAATGGTAGAAGTATTTATATGAGTTTTTAATGGAAATATAGATCAAAGAAGGGTTCTTTGAGGTGGAGACATAACAGTTGAGATTTGAAGAATGGGTAGAAGTATATTTGGTGATAGACAAGAGTGTGGTGGGGTGGGGTGTCCTTCCCAGAAGGAGGATTATGATATTGAAAAGGAGAGTGAATGTGATATTTTGGATGCACTGGGGTATCAAGAAATCAGTCAGTACAGCCCAGATGGCTGCATTCCAGACCGAGTGCAGAGCGACATGTGATAAGGCTGGACACCCAATCATGTGTCAGATTATCTAAGATCTAGGAACCCAGATTAAGGATTTTAGACTTTAAGTGCAGTGGAAAGGTTTAGAGGGGTTATTTCTAGGGAACTTTATTCATCAAGTTTGCATTTTAAAAGGTCACTCTTTGGGGAGAGAATGGTTTGGCTACAGAAGGTGAGGGGAAACAACTGGAGACAGTTGAAGAATTCAGGCAAAAGATGATGGTAATTGAACTAGAGGAAAGAAGAGCATGGACTCAACAGGTAATCAGGAGAGGAACTCATTAGGTATTGGCGACAGACTGGATATGGGGAGTGGAGGAGTGGAGGCCTCCAGAGCAACTCCTAAGTGTCTTCATGAAATGGATGGATAGTGAGGCTGTTCGGAGAGATCGGACGCACTGACAGGACACACTGAACAAGAAACAGGCATGAAATTTATCCTACAGACAAAATGAGTACAAGGTAATGAACTGATCTGGGAAGACACGTGATGAGATTTGTGATTCAGAGAAAATATTCCAAGAGCTCTGCACAACATGAATCCAAAGGGGAACACGTTTGCAAAAAGCACTCCAGTAAAAAGCCTATTGAAATAGTTCTGGCAAGAGAAAGTAAGTGTCTGAAATAAGCAGTGACCTTAAGGATAGAGAGGAAGATGCAGTTATGTGAGCATATATGTAGGATATGATTGCTTGGATGTGGCAAACAGGAGTAAGGGGAAAAGACAAGAAACACTGGCTGGATCATGACGCCTCCGCTGAATAAAAGGAACGGAACAGGATTGAGGGAAGCATGAAATAATGAATTTGGTGGTGGGTTTGGGGGGCTCATTTTGAGTTTTAGATCCCTGAGTCACCTCTAAGTAGAAAGGTTTGGCTGTTAGAAATATGAGTCATATTTAAAAGAATCAGGGAAAATAGCTACTCACCGATGTAGTTGGTTGATGATGCCTCAGACGAGTTCAATATTGCCCAAGAAAAGCATTTGTGATAATGCATTTGTTTTTCTAATAGAACCACCTACACTGGAAGCTCTAGAACCACCATATGACACCCCCTTCCAAGAAAGAGTGGCCAAACAACGCATTGCATTTCCATGTCCTACAAAAGGTGTGTAATACTTGGACATATGGGCATTAGCATAACATTATATGGTTCCAGAATTCTATATGGAGCCCAAAAGATCATCTTTGTCAAATTCCACTTGTCAGTCCTTAAGTTGTAATATTTGGCATATTAGAAACTAACCCCTCTTTCAGATAACAGCTCTTTGAATAGGATTTTTCCCCCACAGCTATTTTATCTCTTTCAACAGAAAGACCTTCCATTCTTTCAAATTTGCTTCATCTAGTATGTTTTCCATGTAGTTCTGTTCTCTTCTGTCACTTCTTTCTTCATTCTATTTTGATAAGATTTCTCTTTAAAATGTGACAGGTAGGGCTATTCAAAATATTCCATGTGTATTTCACTAAGTTAGAAGTATAAATTAGGACTATCCCCTTGTTTGTTCTGGATACTTCTCCAAACCTGTTTTCTTTGATGTACCTTCTGGTAATTCTGGAGCCAGGTTGTAACTTGGCTCTCTGAGGCATATCCAAGCCCCTTCCCTCGCTGAATTGCTGGGCTTTCTGTCCCATCACATGTCCTGGCAGGAATTGTCTTTATCTCTGCACCAGGGGACGTGAAAGAAGCACTGTCACTATCCACTCACTCTGGATGGCCAGCAACTGGCTAAGAACATTCTCTCTCTCACATATGTTTTCCTCTACAAAGACTCAAGTGGGTCTGTAGCAGTTCTAGCAAAGTTCCAGCAGTACTCTTTCCGTAACTGCCTGGAGGGGCTGCATGCTGCTGGTCCCCTTAGGGCTGGAACGTGCGCCCCTGCGCAGTGGTTCCAGAGGCAGCTGCTCTTGGTTTTCATGGCTGTTTCTGTTTCTGTAGCAAGACTTTGCATCTCTCCATAGGAGCTCTCATTGATGACTATTTTCTACCAGCATTAAAAGGTGACTTTAACAAGCTATTCAGATGTCAAAAGCATTATCAGTAGCTACTCCCAGAGCCAGTGAGGCTGGAAAGGAAACCTTTAGAAGGGTTTTAGTTCCCATTCAGTACTGTGGGCACTCACTACCCCGGACCCCGCCACTGGCGCTGTTTCCCCATGCTCTCCACTGGATCTCTGACTCCCACGTAGGCTTGGACTTCCCTTTCCCGAACTGTTTTGACTTACGTTTCCTACTTCGAAAAACCACGTCTTCCTAGTTCTTTCTCTGTTTTCACCTGGGCTATAATTTCAATTTCAATATCTTTTGCAATGAATTTTATCTTGCGCATGGTGGTGCTACCATTTACAAATTAAAGGTAATGCATCTCATGTCTTTTGCTTGTTCATTTACTTTTCCTTTATTAACTCAACAAGTATTAGCCGAGAAGTCTGATTGAAACCTAAAAAGGAATGAGTGGAATTTAAAGAAAGAAGGAGATGTTTATACCCCTTTTTTCTTTGACAACATAGACTGACAACTGCAGTCCCATCGTTTCACCTGCTCTTTCTCATCAGTCAACATTTTATCGTGAGCACAATGAAATAGGCTGTTTTTTTGTTTCATTTTTTTCCACACAAACATATCTTTCATAGTCACCTTTATAAGTCCTTGATTCAATTTGATATTAATTTTATTTAATGTATTTTCTTTTTATCTGTATAGGAATTAAGTAAATTTTTTAAGTGTTTAAATAGTGTCTGACACATCGTTTCTTAAATAAAAACATTCTCGGTACAAAGTTAATGTTTATTTACAATATGCCCTTGGCTTTATGAACTTTAACATGGTTTTATCACTTTTATTCAGGAGCACATCACTTCCATTTGCTCTCTTGGTCATAAACAAACTGGGAAATGACTTATGCCTACTGCTGTCTCAACTTTCTTTTCTGAATAAAGAGTCAAGAATTATTCTATTTTCCTATGTTTAACAACATGAGCTCCCCAGAAGATGTGTGGGTAGAAGTTTCTCATCTGTACATACCAGGCCTAGTTAAAATGTGAATTATAAAAGCATCATTTCTGAACATCATAGATGTACTCTATTTGGTTGGGCAATCTTCATGTTGTACTCCTGTGATACTGTCTTAGTTTTGTTTTTCCTTTATTTTCACCTAAAACCTTTCCCCAGAACTAGTCCATTTGACTAATATAGTTATTTTCCCACTAATTACCATGAATGCACTCAAGAAATGCTTTGCTTCCTGTCATCTGAACGTCTTAATAAAAACAACTCTAATCAAACTCTGCAGTAGAAACAATAGGTCTCTAAGACTGATCAGGAATTAGGTGATAAACACCTACAACATAATTTTTAAAAAATTACATGCAATGAGAACTATCTCGAAAATAGCACAGTACATTGGGATACAACTTAAAGTCATAACAAAAATTTTATTTCTCCTCATTGTATTTCAATTTAATAATAAGTTTTAATTTTGTTATAAAATATCACAAGGCTTTAATTTCTTATTTAGGTACCCCCAAACCAACCATCAAATGGTTATGGAATGGTAGAGAGCTGACAGGCAGAGAGCCTGGTATTTCTATCTTAGAAGATGGTACATTGTTGGTTATTGATTCTGTTACACCGCATGACAATGGGGAATACATCTGTGTGGCAGTCAATGAAGCTGGAACCACAGAAAGAAAATACAACCTCAAAGTCCATGGTGAATATAGGAAAAAATGCTAAACTAATATCATTGAAAGCATGACATTTTCAAATTCTTGTGTATATATATATATATGTGTGTGTGTATATATATATATGTGTTATTGTCTCAATGGAGTAGTATTTACTATTAGTGTGAATAGACATGTTACCAAGCAGAACATTGATGATCTGATTGCATTGATAGATTGATTTAAATTCTCATGTAATTTCTGATTGTGACTTGACATCATTTAAAATTCAGATGCTAGAAAAAGATATATAATCAAAAGTCCCATGACCCTGAGTGAACTATCTACTTTTCTTTTCTAGGGGCAAAGAAAGTTATTAGCCATGTTTATGTGTGTGTGTGTGTGTGTGTGTGTATACACACACACAGGCATGCATCTTAATTTTCTCAGAGATATTTTATGCATATAGAAGGAAATATGAACATATATTTGATTCTCTTTTTATGTCTTGAAATGGTACACATATAGAGGAACAATTTATCCGTTACTCTGCACCTTGTCTATTTTACTAAAAAAAATCTATCTTGGTTATTCAATATACCTAATTCTTATTTGTACCTAGATAGCATCCCACTGCATGCCTATGCCATGATTTACCTAATCTTCTATTAATGATGAGTATTTAGGACATTAGTAGTTGTTTGTGTTATAAGTAACACTTCAATGAAAATCTTGTACATTTGTCATTTTGCATTGAGTCAAAAGGCATGTACGTTTTAAAATCTGGTGGATATTGGCTTCCATAGATACTGGGCACTCAGTCCCATCATCAGAGTACTGAGTCCCATGTGACTTAATTAAGATGCAGCAGTTTGTATTTGGTCATGTGGAATAAACAGATTCTCCCTTAAATTTATTCTAAATTTTATTCTGAATTCAAAACTCTGAATTAATAATTAAAGTAAAAATTTAAGAGGGGTTAGTTGTAAATATATTGGTTAAGACTTTTTATTTTATATTAAGGTATGTGCTTAAACATGAACAGACTTTCTCACTATCAACTATCTCAGAATTTGCTTTCTAAAGACCCAAGTAAAGAAACTTCCTAAATAATATTTATTATAAAATGATCTAGTCATGACCCCTCTCTTTTTTGCAGTTCCTCCAGTAATTAAAGATAGAGAGCAAGTAACAAACGTGTCAGTGTTGGTCAATCAGCTGACCAGTCTCTCCTGTGAAGTTGAAGGTACTCCATCTCCCATCATTACATGGTACAAAGATGATGTCCAGGTAAATGGAGACATCCAAATATGCATAATTCCTTACCTCTGCCTCTGAAGTCATTGAGACGTAAAATTCTTATTAATAATAACATAAAAATGTTAGTTCAGTTTTAAATTGTGCATTTTTATTAGGGTTGGAAATAACACTGACCCCTTTGACCTTTAAAGGTGGCTGAAAGCAGCACTATTCAGTTTGTGAACAATGGGAAGATATTAAAGCTCTTCAAAGCCACTCCAGGGGATGCAGGAAGATATTCCTGCAAAGCCCTTAATACTGCAGGCACTTCTCAGAAGTATTTTAACATTGATGTGCTAGGTAAGGAAAACATTCTTTTAAAAACTATAACTCAAATGTATTTCTATACAGAGCTGTCTGTATGAAAGAGTGAAGAGCTGAAAAATAAATTGACAGGAGAAATATCATTTGTTTTATTACTCTATCATTATTTTTGTCTTTAATACTGGTTAACCAAAATCATAGGATATACAAAGTTTAAAGGCATTTATCATACAGAGATGTCTATCAGTGAGGTTCTGTCTTGTTCATAAAGTAGTAAATTACTACTCTTAGCAGTTTTTCCAGGAAGATGGGCAGGGCATTCTCAGGGAAGTAACTATATAGGATGACGCAGAGTAAAACTCATTCTTGCTGTTAACATTTCCTGAAGCTTCTAAGTACTTGAGCTGTGGAAGGAAGGCTGTCTGTCATCCCTGCATTCTAATTAATTCTTGTAACTAAATCACCTCAGAGCTGATTCTGATGAAGGGGTGAGAATTCTGAGAGCAGGTAGCATCTGTAATAAATTGGGACATAAAATATTTTAAATTTATAAGTGGTAATCATAATTTAAAAGTTTGTAATTTTAGTTTCTGAAATTCTGTTTGCCAATTCAAGTATAATTTGTGGTAAAATGCCTTCCTCCCTTTCCAATATTTTGCTCATTGAAATGGGCATATAACTGGTTAAGTGTGAGATAGAAGTGAGTTCTAGCGATGATGCTGCACTAAAATTACCATTCTTAAACTGCTAGAACATAAAAATAATCCCTCTCATTAGTTGGCTAATGTCATTAATGTCTAAAGCCTGAAGTATTTTGCATTTAATCTACCAAAATCACCACTATTATATTTAAGCAAAGGCTATTAAAAACTAAGTAATCTTTCTATCATTAGTCTCATTGTTATTCTTTCTCTTGGCACTCATTTACTTTGAAGTCTATCTGTGTGCCGATAACTCCCAAACTTTAATCTCCAGCTCAGACTTCTTTAGGACTATATATCTAAAATTCTCTGCAGTATCTTGACTGAGTATTTTAGTAGCATATCATACAGAAAGATCTCAGTGAGCACCTGTTCTGGTCACCTTCCATCATCTCCATCATCAGAATCAGCACCTCCATCCATCCACTGCTCTGCCAGAAGGTGTCACTCATTCTTCCTGCTTCTGTTCGCCAGCTCTTAAATCTATTCATAGGAAGACCCCCTCCCACATTCTTACACACATTGGAATCAGGTCCAGGAACCCGAATGAAGTTATACTAGTATTATTTCTGTGTATTATATTGTTATCATTGTATGTATAAGTAGGAAAAAAAGACACCATCTCATTTGGTGTCAGAGGAGTGGGGTTTACATTTGGTGTCAGATGTGGGATTTTCTAGGCCAGCCCAGGCTCACAGAAGTATGTGAAACTGGTAAATGTGTTTTCCTGAGTTCTGTGAGCCACTGTAGCAAATTAATTGAACCTAAGGGGGAGGTCATGGGAACTTCCAATCTAATAGCCAGTAGGTCAGAAGCACAGATTAGCTGCCTGGGGCTTGCAACTAGAATCCGGAGTTAGGTGTAGAAGGTGAAGGGCCCCCACCAGTAAGATGGCGAACTTCCGGCTTCTCTTCTGGGTCCTCGGTTCCCCACGGCACCACCTGAAGACCAATCAACTCTCTCCCCCCTCCCACTCCCAGCACCTAGCCAATAGCCACCAGCCCCGTAGAAGTAACACCACAGTCACTCCATGCCCCTTCCTATATAACCCAGCACCTTTCCCTAATAAAGCGGAATTCTCCGGTAAATTGCTGCTGTGTGTCACTCCTTTCCTTTCAGAAGGCAGTCTTGTAGGATGGAGCCCTTAACCTGGGGAATCTGGTGCTGTCTCTAGGCAGATAGCATCAGAATTGAGTTGAATTCTCAGATATCCTGCTGGTGTTCAAGAATTGCTTAGTGTTAGTGTGTGTGGAATTAAGATTCTCATCCCTTAATCAGAATCAGCTCTGAGGTGATTTAGTTAAAGGATTAATTAGAATGCAGGGATGACAGACAGCCTTCCTTCCACAGCTCAAGGACTTAGAAGCTTCAGGAAATGTTAACAGCAAGAATGAGTTTTACTCTGCATCATACTTACACTCATAGGAATCAGGTTCTGGAACCTGAATGAAGTTATACTACTATTACTGCTGTGTATAATATTGTTATTGTTTATATATATATATATGTATGTGGAAAAAAAACCCTCACACTATAGCATTTGGTGTCAGAGGAGTGGAATTTATATTCATATGCTGTTAAGCTGCTTCCTAATTCCATGTTAAATGATCTACTTCTATTCCCACTGTGAAAGTATTATCATTTATAAGCGGAATTAACGTACTGGCCTCCTAACTGCTCCATCTATTCTTTGCCGCTGGAATCCACTCTACATTCAGCAGCCAGTATGGTCATAAAACACAAATCTGATCTCACCCTTCCCCTATTGAATTCTTTTAGTGGCTGGTCATTTGCTCTGAAGATGAAGACCAAACACCTTAACATGATGTAAATAAAGATAGATTGTTTGAAGGGCAGGGAAGTGTCCAGGAGTTCTTCAGTGTACTTGATAGTATTAAGAATAAAAACTAGCATAATCTTTTTCATATTATGCATCCTATCCAATTTTGCATAAGCATAAGAGTCCTTCAAAGCTATATTTCAAATAGCACTATGGTGTACTGTGTAGAAATTGAACATTATAAGACTGACGTTATGTCATTCATTACCTAAAATGTATAGCAGCAGTAAATTACACTATATGAACTTCAGTGGCCTCTTATATCTAAACTCCTTTTGCACTTGGGTTTAATACTCCCCGAAATGAGTTCTGTGTAGCCATAATTCTTCCAGGAAATTTTCCTGCTAGAAAATGTTCCATGAATATGTTCCTGTATTTATAGTTATATTTAATTTTGATTTTTAAATTTAGTTACTTATTTAATTTAATTTATATTTCTATTTGCCATTTGGGTCTATAGATGTGATATGATAAAGGAATATTGTATGCTATTTTGTTTGTAATATTAAGACCTTGTTGAAATACTATAGAAATCATTCATTATCTGCTCTCCTTCCCTGGCTTTTTTTGCTAATGCATACATTTTTATAATAAAATGTCTTCGTTCAAGTCCCACCCATCATAATAGGTGCTAACTCCCCACATGAAGTCTCAGTTGTCCTCAACCATGACATCACCCTTGAATGCCAGGTCAAAGGCACTCCCTTCCCTGTTATTCACTGGTTCAAAGATGGCAAGTAAGTACCTTTTTTTGTATTTGTTGCAAGACTTCAATTGATAGGAAACAGATGTGTAAACACATGTAGATATTCTCCCTCCTAATTATTTTACCACAGAGAGTATTATTAAATGAACATGAATGAAAAACATATTGCTCACAAAATGGTCTCCAAGTCTTATAATACCTTGCATTCTTATGAATCACAAGGCTCTTTATAAATCCTGGGAATTTGTTTTAGAAAATAGAAGAACTCAAATTTATTATACACTAAAAATATTCTGTCTAGAGGCTAAGAATGAAAAATGCAAGATCTAAATGCAGAGATAATATCGCCTTTACATGGAATTGCTTGAAGTAGTAAAAAGGAAAAATTTGTTTATGACAGCCAGATGAATACTTAAACTAGTTCTGTGTATGGGCAAGAAGGAGCAATCACAGAAGAGCAATTAGATGTTTCCCAGGTTCCAGGTTCCTGGGCTGTTGAGATTTGCCCAGACTCATATGGCTACATTCATATTGCTCATGAGAGGTTATTTCTCACATCATAGTCACACTTCCTATATGATTATAGTTTCTGAGAGCAGGTATCTAAGGCCTAAGTAACAAAGAGTAAAGATTTGCAGTGTATGAAGTGCAGGATTGTAATTAAACTTTTCATAAACCCATAAGAGCACAACCAACATGGAAAAATGTATGGATGGTATGAACAGTTTAAAAATACATAGTTAAGCAATAAATGTATTTCAAGGTGCTTACCCTCAATAATTTCAAGAATATAAACAAAAGTCATAGGATTTTGTTTTTCACAGGCCACAGCGGCAAAAGGAAAAGTGAAGGTTTGGCAAATATCAAATGTTGGCCAGAATGTTGGAAATCAGGATATAGCACTCTGCTGGGGAGAATGCAGATGAATACTTGAAATACAGTTTGACATCTACTAAAATTTGAATGCTGTAATGTAGCAATTACTTTCAGTATCTAGGAGAGGGAATATTCCCTGCCATTTGTGATGGCAGGAAAGTAAAGACTGTCTAAAGCTCAACATTAGGAGAAAGAGTGGATAACTCATAGCATGGTTATGTTATAAAACGCGTAGAAATTTAAAAGTGTAAGATTAAGCCATGTACCAAAAACACCTCCATAACTATTGTCAAGTGAAAAGTAGAACAATAATACAATACCATTTATGTAATAAAAGCTTTAGATTCCTTTGGGAATGCATTTATTCGTGAAAATGTTTAGAAAAACGTGGAAGAGCACAAACGAAACTGATAATCATGAGAAGTCTAGGGAGAAGGCTCACATTGGGGATAATAAACTGGGGAGACCTTTTCTTACTAGAAGGCTTCCTTTTTTGTGTGTTTAAATTTTTATTTTACTTGCATAATTAGCAATCAGTGAATTTTAAATTTATTCAAATTTGAGTCAGTTTAACAAGTATTCACTTTCTTTAAATAGTTAAAATGCATTAAAGTAGGGTACTTGATTCTCTTAGCTTTTTTAGAACTTTTTACAAAGTGTCACACCAATAGAATTAGTGAAGGATGCACTCATAGAAAATTAAACATGTTTCCAGTTGATCTTCTACTCTGACTGGTGGTTCATTAATATTACAATGTACCTAATTATTTCTCATGTGGTTTAGTCACAGCAACTTTTTAAAAGCTAACTATGGTTCTTCCTGAAAGTAAATGGATTTTAAAACTATATGGATTCTTAGGATATCACAGATTTTAATAACCATGATGTGTCGGGTATTAAATAGAGCTGCTGCCAAATATATACAGTGAGCATTTTACAGTAGTCAGTAAACACAACTCTGTATACTAGAAAAAGACTTCTTTGACAACTATATAAAGCTTCTTTGGGCATAAATATCTTTCAGTACTTATGATTATAAAAGCATTCATATTTATTATAATATCTACTTTTCAG
This sequence comes from Manis javanica, assembly GCF_040802235.1. Classification (NCBI taxonomy): domain Eukaryota; kingdom Metazoa; phylum Chordata; class Mammalia; order Pholidota; family Manidae; genus Manis; species Manis javanica. Next base: position 93,463,385 of record NC_133166.1, read on the forward strand.
AAAAGTTGGCATGATCATTGCCTTTAGTAAGTAATAACCATTCACTCTATTATGAATGCTTTTCTAGGTATTATGATATTGATTTAAAAATAATATTACTTGGCCTGAAGCTTCTATACTCTTAGTTTTTCTTTTCTAAATCATGGTAGAAATTTTGGCTATGCAAACAGCAAAAAAAAAGAAGGGGTAAATGAACGAAACAAACAATGACATTATGAAACTACCAGGTTTCTATTAATATTGTTCAATAATTGAAGTTTGAAATGAAGAAACTTTTCATCTCAAAGTGATAATTATCTAAATTTTATTAATAAAGTGGTTTAACCATCCCATTCTTCTGAATAGGAGTAGTAATCACATTTACTTTTTTTTAGATTCATACTAAAAACTTCAAATTTGATTCATATTTTTAACCTCAATATGACTTCATGATTTTGTTTGATTAATAGGAGAGGAAACATAGAAAAATAAAAGTGGACCCATGGAATAAAATTTTATTTTTTTTTAGGCCTTTATTTTTGGGAGATCCTAATATTGAACTTCTAGACAGAGGACAAGCTCTACATTTCAAGGGGGCACGAAGAAGTGACAAGGGGCGTTACCAGTGTACAGTGTCTAATGCAGCTGGCAAACAAGCCAGGGATATAAAACTGACTATCTACAGTAAGTGTGATTTTCTTATGCTTGTTAATACTATCAATTCTTCTTATAAATTGAAAAGCAGGGTTCACTCTGGGTAATGTTAAATACTGACTAATGTGGAATGCTAATTACTTTAGAAGAAAAAGCCCATCTTCATGTGTTTTAGGCTAGCATGTTGCATCCGATTTTAATGCACTTTATCATTCAGTATGGACTTCTCCTAGTGATTTTTTCATATGATCTCACTTAGGAGGTCAAGTATTGCCTAACTGGTTATCATATACATGAATCAAATGTCTAAAATCCTTAAAGGGGTAAAAAAAAAAAACTCTAAAAAGAATTAGAAAGAAGCTGATGGTATGCAAACAACTCAGTTGTTCTGTTTTCATTCCATCCTGGCCTTTATCCCGACCACATGGTAATATTTTAAATGCCTTGTGTTTGTGCCGCTGATTTCTCTCCGCTAAGTCTCCACCAGAGATGTGTAGCCCTCATTTCACTAAAATTCGCAAAATCCCCTGAGGAAAGTGAAATGCCAAAGTCATTTTATTTTTCACACATGGAGTCATAGGAAGATGCATGAACATAATGTTACAGGCACAAAGAATTAGACAATAGAAAGGAACAGAATTCAGGAGGCCAATCATGCTTTCGTGGCTCTACTTAACTTCTTTCTTTAACCATATCTCTGTCTTTCCATGGCATACGACACTCAAAAAAAAGTTTAGATACTTCAGGAATGTCACCTCCTCACAGGATTTTCCCAGTTCAAAGCAGTTGCCAATCACTCTCTATTATGTTGTCCCAGGGTGTTTTCTTCATAGCACAAATATCACTGTCTGATATTTTATTGCTTTATTCCAGGTTTATTTACTTATTCACTATTTCTCTCCAAGGAAGTTAAACTTCATAAGAGTAGGACCTTCTTTTTGCATGTTCTTTACTTTAATGTCTGATATACAGTCACTCTCAAGAAATATTTGATAAATGAGTGATGAAGAAATGGTTGAGTGATATACTACCCAGTATGGTCTCCACTAGACACATGTGGCTATTGATTACTGGAATGTGGCTAGTTCAAATGCAGATGAGCTGCAGGTATAAAATACCCACGATGCTAAACCAAAGACTAAATGTGAAAATACAATGTAATATAAATAGTTAATAATTTTGCATTGATTACACTTTAAAGGATGATATTTTGGATATATTAGGTTAAGTAAAATATATTATTAGACCAATTTCCCCTGTTCACTTTCACGTTTTTTAATGTGGCTACTAGAAAATTTTAAATTGTATATGTGGTATATGTGGTTTGTATTATATTTCTGTTGCACAGCACCAGTCTAGTCCTTAATAAGCACTTGGGCTTCTGAGACAAGCAGACTCAGGTTTAGGTCTAAGTTCTGCTGCTTAACCAACTTTGTGACTTTGTATAAATTGCCTAAGCTCTCTCAACTTCAGTTTCCTCATATGTAAAATGGGAATAATAATAGCACCTATTTAACAGTATCTTTTCTGTGAGAACCAAATGCCAGATACTCTACTTATAGTAAGTGTACTCTGACCTCTAGTAAGAATTTAATAATTGTTATTCATTTTTCATTATCTTCTTAGTGACTGTGTTGTCTTACAACCTGAAATATATAGAGAATCTAGCTTGATTTCTATATAACTTCACTGAGTTGCACATTTCCCCTTTGTAACGTTAGCCTCTTTATGTAACATTCAAATGGCTTTCTTGAAACACAGAAAATTTATTTAATACAGACTTTTAGATCATTTCCATCTATATATAGATGCCCTGGAAGAAAACAGTCATGAAAAGGCACGTTCTCCAAAAGAGTAGTGTTACTGAAAGATTAGCTAGACAGGCATCCAAGTTAAACAAAAGTGTTATTGCTATCATTGGCCTCCTACCAAAATCAGACACTTAAACAATAGGCGCAATATTTCCCCTAAGCCGTTGAGTAGTCTTCTCTACATTGCTGTATTGTTGCCAGGGTCTGTACTGAATACATTCTCGAGGTTCAATAAGACTCCTTTCATTTAAGATCTCTTGTTCACTCTGTATGATACCCTCAGGCACCCAGAAGAGAGGGTTCTATAATGATTAAACCTTCTTGGATTGTTTGAGATGAAAGGCATTGTAACCCTGTGGAGTTTTGAGTATTATAATCTGGGAAATAATGCCATTCCCCCTCTAGCAAAGTTATTTGCCCCTCCGAGTAGGTAGTCTTAAACTTATTTTATTTCAGTTGTGAAAATGCTTTTATTCGTAAGAATAAATGAAACAGATGCCACACTTGGGCTAAACTGTGAGGAAGGCTTATGTAAATTTCAGATTGACAGTATGTTTCACACGTTTGATTCCTTCATTTTCTTTCTGTGCACACTAACAGCATGAGGCAGGAGAGTTGGTGCAGCTGAAAGGGAGAAAAGGACAGTGTGCATGAACAAGGAAAGACATGGAGACAATATAGGAGTGAAAAATAAAAGAGAGAAGAAAAAAGAATGTGTGAAAGAAAGGGAATAACAGAGATTTTAATATCTGAGGGGAGATTGTAAAAATTCATAGCTACTGGTTCTGAGGCAAAGATATTTAACTGAGGTCCGTGGATAAGTTAGGGAGGTCTGAGAGCTCCAATAAAAAAGTCTTTGAACATATTTACATGGTGCATTTTAATGCTTGGTGTGTTCATAGCCTTTATCTGTAACACCCTTTCTGAAACAGAAGTGCAGGTGTCAGAAAAGTGTATGCGAATTAAATTGAAACAGGAAGCATGATAATTTATTTGACACATTAAAGCAGTAGATGACATGTTGTTGTCCTGTCAATTGGAAATGTTCTTTGAATAATTCCGCTCAATTTTATAAACCCAAACATTTCAAATATACCCTTTTCAGTACAAATGATATACCTGTGTAAAACTTCCATGGAGAATAGAAAGGATATGTTCTCGGGTTCATCACTGTGTCATCCAGCTTTTAGACTAGCCAGCTGATTTAGGCAATTTGAGCCAAAAATTAGATATATGTTTACAGACTAATGTATGACATAAATAGTCACAAATCAAAATTAAAATCTGAAGTCAGAAAAAGGTACTCTTTCTCAAGATTTCAAAATGGTGGCTTGAATTTATATAAATCAATTATGTATACTATGACTTGCAAACCATTCTTATAGGAAATAGAATAGTAAATATTTTAGGCTTTGTAGACCATGAGAAAAAAATCAAAGATATTGCATAGGTACTTACATGATAAGACAGAAATAAATTTCTACCAGTTGTTTATTGATAAAATCTATTATTTTTGAAAATTTTTAAAATAGGAAATTTTTTTGTAATACAAGTCTATTAATGAGAAGAGTGTAATTCTTTTGGGAGGGATAACATTTTACTTAATTGAAATTCAAAGTTAATGACCCCATCAACAAAATGAATTACAGAAGTTCATTTGTTAATACTGATCTATAATGAGATTTTATGTATTTCAACTATGAAAATGTCTTTTCTTGTAGGTAGGTACCATTAAATATTGTTAGCAGTTTACAAACATTATTTTAATTGACCATCTTCACTGTTTGGAAGCATTTATTTATCCTCTTGATATTTGGCTTTTAACAATTCCTATTGAACATTAGATGGAAAGTCTCCTTATTTTCAGAGATAAGTGGATTTTGAGTGTGGAAATTTCCTTTGTATTTGCATCAAGATCTGACATATATTGCTGAAACTGAAATTAACTCAGAAAATACGTCCACTGCAAATCTGTAGGGGGCTTGAGATCTCAATTTCGTTTGGTAGCATGGGAAATGTATAAAACAGGTTGACATTATTTGTGATAGAAATAACATAATGACTAACACAGAAATTTTACATTTGAGTGCTATTTTTGTCTGGTAATTTTAGGTTGAGTTATTAAGAAACATTGTAAAGTTTATAGCATAACTAATTTCTATAGTCACTCAGTATTCAATAGTAATGTTTGAGGACAACTCTTCTCATTCAGCATAAACTCAGTCTCAGTTTTGAGCTCAAAAATTAAAATATAGCCTATTACCATTAAGGCATTGAACTACTGTGTGATAGGACAAGCATTTTATTCAACTTCTACTTCTGACGAAAATTCATTGAACTGGCAATGTTTAAGTCTGTTAGAGCAAATAAAATATACCTTGGAAACTGCTGGTTCAATAACACATGGATATTTTACACAAACTGCTTGCTGATGAATACTACAAGGAATAAAGATAGACTTTTAAAACCTTACATTTTTATAACCTTTGTAAAACTTTTTAAACCTTTTTCTGTCTCACATATTTTTACTACTATCAGTTGTAGTACATCTTACCAGATTCCACTTCATGTTGTAATGAATGAATGTTTTGTTCAACTTTGAAAATATTTTTGTCTGTTGTTGTTCCATGCAAACTATACTTAGAAGCTAATTATTCAGTTTCTTCAAACTTGGCATTGACTCCTCAAATAAACAAAAAAAAAAACCAACTAAGCAGTATCAGTAACATCTGTCAGTTTGTCAGAAGCCAATAATACTATTTAGAAAATTTGCCTTAAAATAAATTGACTATTAATGTTGCTCCCAGTGTTCCCAATTCTTCAAGCAGTTATTCTCATGGAAAGGCTAATAATCTTAAGCAAATTGATTTCTCTGGACATATTTATGTATCTGCTGCAATCATCCTTATTTTATTTAATCACTGCTGGTAAATGGCTTTCCTTGCTTGGCTAACAAATGAGCTACTCAGAAACTTACTTTGATTATAGCCTTGTTTTGATTTTTTATCTTTGTGAAGAAATTCTGCTACAATGAGCCATTCCATTTTATATTTTCTAATTTTCATAACTGTTGTTTTTCTCTGTATTGGAAACATTGTGGTGAGTGCTTAGTCTAGTAGTGTTGGTGTAGCTTGTATTCTTTCAGAAGAGCTATAGTGCTATTATGAAATAAACACAATGTTTTGCCTATTAATTAATAACAAAATAACCCACACTGTGCTATTCTTTAAAAGTGAGACATTTTACAGTCTACCTTTCTCTTCTTTTCTTGTGTTTATATGACCAATATACTGGTCATGAAAACAAAATAAAATATGATGGTATGGTGATATGCATGACACTTGAATTATTGTTGAGTTATAACTTTGATATTGAAATCCATGGTGAGCTGAGCAGTAAGCAGTGAGAAGAAATGAGAACACCATATTTGATAGTTGTTGCAACTACTTAACTCTATCATTATAGAGTGAAAGTAGCCATAGATAGCATGTAGACAAATGAGTGTGGCTGTATTCCAATAAAACTTTATTTATGGATGCTGAAGTTTGGATTTCATATAATATTTGCATTTCACAAAGTAGTGTTACTCTTATTTTGATATTTTTCCAGCCATTTAAAAATGGAAAACATTATTAGCTCAGCATCTCCATGCCTGGCCTATGGTCCATAGTTGGCTTCCCTGATATATATCATAAACCACCTTGTAAGAAATTATCCCACCATCGAAATTCATCTCAAAGTAGAGTAAATCTTGCCATTTGTGTATATGAATCTTTGTCACTGAGAATAAATTCCAAGAATGATTATGAGGAAATACAAGGTACTCTACTCAACACCCAGATCTTGTTTCCTACTATTTTTCTCCACTAAAAGGAGCCAGGTCTTCATGGAGAAATGCTAATTCTAGGGCTGGAGCAGGGTACATACAAAATGACCAAGAGCCTGTAGTAGGGCTATAATATAAGAAGATACCATGGGTATGTCAAAGAGATACAGAAGCCAACTGAAAGGGCTCCCAATAGCCCAAACTGGAGCAATTTAAATAACAAAATGAATAACACAGTATTAGATTATAACCCAAGGTATAAAGTAAGTTTTCATGAATCTATATTGATATAAATAAATAAATTGAGGAAGAGAGACAAATCTCCCATATAGAATGCCAAATAAATTACGTGGGTATTCTCCTCTCAAGGAAGTAGAACATAACTCCCCACTCCACACATATGAGCTGAACAATTCCTTTCAAAATAAAGGGGTAAAAGATAGCAACTGTACAATGGAGAAGCCTAGCAAAAGCCACCTCGACCCGATTGTCAAGGCTAACGTCATCAGGGTTAAGTCATGTTGAGAGTATGTACCCTTGATATGGGGGGCTGAGAATGGCACTTTACTCTGCGATCTTCCTCCCAAAACCTACAAACCTAGTCCAACTATATAAGATAACTATTCTATAAAATATCCTACTCTAAAATAAAAGTTTAATAAACTAATATTAAGGCACTCAGATTCAGGCAAATGCCATTTGGTTTCTTTTAAATTGTCACCCTTATAGCACAATCGCAGAATGACCGTGTTCAGAATATGTGGCAGGGTGAGCTACTTGAGTTGTTTTTCCAACAGCAGAGTCCTCCTGTGGTGTGAGAGGCCAGGCATGCTGTTGCTGAATACAGATGATACACATGTAGTCAATTAGATGAGTAAAGCTGAGTGAATGAACTCTTGGCAGTTCCCAAAAAAGAAAAAAGTAAGTAACAAAAGTTAAAGACTCCACAGCTATTACCAGTAGCTGGTTCTGAAAGCACTTAGACCTTTGATATTTCTTGGGGAGAGGGCATGTAGTTGTAGTCCTGACATTTTTGTTCTTTGGCCTGGTTACAAACATACTGTATCTACTGTAAATTGGGTTTTATTTTCTTCTGCTTTGCTTGTTAAACATAACTTTCTTAGTTACCATAATATGATCTGTTGGATTTAAATGAACCCCTGAAATTAAAGCTATGGTTTTCTGTTTTTACTGAAATCTGAAACCTAAAAGGAGTGTGATAAAGACTGATAAAACAAACAATTAGTTAACGGTAGATAAATCACAAATTTTCTAATTGTTTTTAATTCATATTTACTTTCAATGCATTATTTAAACATCTGCAGCATTTAAGATTTTGCCACAGATGCTAAAGCTTAGAAGAATTGTTTCTGTTCTGAAATCCTTCCTAGTTCCACCTAGCATTAAAGGAGGCAACGCCACTACAGAAATATCAGCATTGATCAACAGCATAATTAAACTGGAATGTGAATCGCGAGGACTTCCAATGCCTGCTATTACTTGGTATAAGGATGGCCAGCCTGTCATATCTAGCTCACAAGCACTTTATGTTGATAAAGGACAATTTCTTCATATTCCTCAAGCACAGGTCTCTGATTCAGCCACATATACATGTCATGTAACCAATGTTGCTGGAACTGCTGAAAAATCATTCCATGTGGACGTCTATGGTAAGGAAAACACATGTGCTTTAATTGTATACCTCTCTGTCTGTGCTTTCTAATATGCCAAGACTCAGTTCATTCACAAATAGAGTCTGGATGGGTTTAATCATTTTCAATATGCATGGGAAAGAATTGGAAGAATTTGTCCCATGATTTGGAAAAATAAAAATCTACAGTTAGCGAGAAGTGGTCCATTCATTTGGCCAACGATTTGCCCATGGCGCATGGGACATCTTGACCATTTAGTTTTTATGGAAAAGGTGAAGTGGGCACTAAGATTAAGCTCAGTCTCTACTGTTTGCCCATTGTAAGCCGGACACGGCAGCTCTAGAGTATTCTGCAGTATTCAGTCATTGAAGATAAGCTCAACAAAGGAATTACTTTCTCAACAAAATAGTGGGAGACAGATAATGTAGGTAGTTTCTATGGTCAAACTGCGTGAGAGAAAAAAAAAAACTTTATTTCACTAGGATGCCAAAGAATGCCTGAAATGTTTGTTTTTCCTGCCTAGTTCCGCCAATGATTGAAGGTGACTTGCCTGTACCTTTGAATAAGCAAGTGGTTGTTGCTCATTCACTGACACTGGAGTGTAAAGCTGCTGGCAATCCTCCCCCAGTTCTCACCTGGTTAAAAGATGGGGTACCCATAAAAACCAGTGGCAATATCCGCACAGAAGATGGTGGGAAGAAACTAGAAATCTTGAGTGCCCTAGAAGTTGATCGGGGACAGTATGTATGTGTGGCTACCAATGTGGCAGGAGAAAAGGAAATCAAATACGAAGTTGATGTTTTAGGTAAATAAGGATGCCACTCTATGGACCTGTTTCCTAGCAAATTTGATGAGGTTGAGTGTTTTTTTGGTCACAGAATAATAATCTCAGAGAAGGCTTAGTTATCTGTTCAGACCTGGACTGTACATTACTGAGTGGTGGATTAATCTCCAGAGTCCCAAGACCTAAAACCCACATAAATCTTCCACTGATTTTGATAGATACACTGTATTTGTAAGTGCATAGATACATTTTACATCCATGAGAATATGATTGCAGTGGTTGGTAACATGGTCTTCTGTCATGAGCACTGTGCTAGACAGCAGGAAACTTAGTCTCTGATCCTTGGGAAGTCATCTTGCAACCTTGCATCTATGTCTTCATAAATTGAGGGCTTTTGAATAGAGGCCTACTTTTTGAGGTTCCCTCATATTATTCTTACAAAAATAAGCAACATAAAATAGAGATCAAATTTATATTCAGATAATATCCGTAGCAGCATAAATGCTAGGTTGACAAAAATCCACACTAGGTCAAAAGTACATTCATTGATCCTGGAAAGTGTGTTTTATAAAATGTATTTTACATTTTCAATCCCTTTCATGTACCAAATTACTATGATAGTTATCAACTTTCCAAACTGCAATTTAGTATTGCTTAAAGTGATGGTATATTTTTTCTTGTATGTATTTATTTGTATGTTAACACCTGTTGTTTTCTAGTGCCACCAGCTATAGAAGGAGGGGATGAAACATCTTACTTCATTGTGATGGTTAATAACTTACTGGAGCTAGATTGTCAAGTGACAGGCTCTCCCCCACCAACTATCATGTAAGGGTTTTGGTATGTCTTCTAAACACCTCCCACTTCTTCAGTATTTTAGAGCTATCTTGAAAGAGCTTCTGTGTCATTAAAATGTGGTTGTAAAGAATTATATTCTTTATATAACTTTTAAAAGATATATTTGCTATACAAGGAAATTTTTACTTGATATGCACAGCATTCCTTAATCTGCTTATTTAGAGGAATTCCATTAATACTCCTAGAAATTACACTTTTAGTTCATAGATATAGACTATGAGGCCATTATCTGTCAGAACTTCCTGTGCACTGAAACATTTTAATGAATAACCAAATTAAAAGAAATATACCCAGCATATTAGGAAAATAGAAGAAGTTAACAAGCATATATATAAATAGAAGTTAATAAGCAATTCTTTTTTCTCATTCCCTCATTCACAAAACGTTTCTGGAATACATAACTCTCATTTCCAAAGTGCTTTACAACATGCAAAAGAATAGTCAACTATGGGAATAAACTGTTCACATGTGATTATAAAACTAAATGGAACGTGATAACGTAAGAAATGGAAAATATAATGCTATACGATTTCAGGGTTTTATTTTAAAGGTGTTTTTGGATCATATTCATTTTGCTAGATTTGAACATTTGAAGTGAATAATGGCAAATAAACAATTGAATTTATGTATCTGTGTATGTACATAAAAAATAAATACATAAATAAATATAGTGTCTTTAAGATACATATATTTTTTTCTAGGAACGTAAGTTTGTTCAAAATACATCTCCACACTTCTTTTTGCCTTGTTTCTACAGGTGGCTGAAGGATGGCCAGCTAATCAATGAAAGGGATGGATTCAAGGTTTTGCTAAATGGTCGCAAACTGGTTATTACCCAGGCTCAGGTGTCAGATACAGGCCTTTATCGGTGTGTGGCAACAAACACCGCTGGAGGCCTCAAGAAGGAATTTGAAGTGACTGTTCATGGTATGCTGAAAGGCGTTACATTGACAATTTATGCCCTGCCTCATTATCTAATTCAGATTGTAGCTCAGTAATTGGGGTACATCATGAGTTTACAGAAAGTAGTGTAAAGCATGTGGATTTGCGTTTAATGATAGTGACCGAATAGCAGAGACTCCATCAAGAGATAACCATGCGAATGAATATTGACATCATTTGAGAATTAGAAAGTGTATTCTAAGTAGAATGCCAGGGTCTGCGGAATGAGACAAAATAAGGTAGAAGAGGTGAGGCAGGAGATTTCAAAGAAAGGGCTTGCATCGGCTTTCAAGGCTTTTTAGCCAAGACAGGAGGAAGTGTGAATGAAGTGGTTTCCAGAAATGGAGGCTGGGGATGTTATGCAGGAACCAGGGCACATAGGTGCATTCAGAGAACTAGCACAATAGGGTTAGAACCATTAATCCAAGGACAGAAGCGAGCCTCTGCCAGGCTATTATGTGTCTTACTCACCAGCAGACCTTGGAAGGGGACGGATTGGAATGAGAAACTGGGGAACCATCTGGAAGCCACAGCACAGAGGGTTTTGTGAACATAAACCTCATTTTTCCCTCTGTCTATGCAGACTAGTTTTTTTCTGCTTGATGGAATATAACTAATCCTGTTTCTCAGTCTCAATTCCTTTTCCTGAGGGAGAGAATCTGGCAGGTCCAGCTTAAATAGAGTTACCACCCACCTTGGGTTCCATCAGTTCTGCTGGGGCAGAGATACACACTATAAATACAGGTACTAGAAAACCTCCCTGATTTAAGGAGGTAGTTCTAGAAAAAAGGAGGGACATGGATTAGGAAAACACACCAAAAAGTGTAAGCCAGACGTACACGTGGATGGCAGTTGCTGTAAATCTGTTTTACTTATTCTTTGGAGAATTAGAGAGATCCGTAGTTAAGACATCAGTGATCTCTAAAGTTGCTAAAAATTGTCAATTAAATGCATGGAATGAAATGATTTCATTGTTAAAATAGGGATTGGCCCTTTTTCTAAATTTTAAAGTTTCAGATTCTTGCATACCGATTTTTAAGTGTTTGACCTACTAATTATGGTTTTTGCTTTCTTGCTCCCTCCTTTCTTTGTTTCTTAAATCTAGTTCCTCCAACAATCAAATCCTCAGGGTTTTCTGAGAGAGCGGTAGTGAAATATAAGCCGATCACCTTGCAGTGTATAGCCAATGGCATTCCAAATCCATCTATTACATGGTTAAAAGATGGCCAACCCGTGAACACTGCCCAAGGAAACCTCAAAGTAAGTATAAATATTCCTGAGCCCCAAATGATAAAGCTATGTAGAGCTTCCTAGAGCTATCACATTCTTCTTTCTTAATCGTAGATTTTCCTGTTGAATGGATTTTGCAGAAAAATTATTAAAACAGTGTGTTTCCTTTAGATTTTTTAAGAATATTACTTAATATTTTTATTTGAAGAATCGATTAAAGACTAACAACCTTAACAATGATATCAGTTTTAACATACGGGTTGGTATTTTTATTGTTTTCATTTATGCCTGTTTTAACTGTTGAAAAACTGGTGACTCATGGAAGAACAGTACTCAGTGATACTAAATAAGTCAGAGTATCCCAAATATGTTGACCCTAGACTAAGATTAAGGTAAAATCATATCTACACAAACCTATATTTTACGTACGCTTTTACCTCTTATAAGCTTCAAGAGGACAGAGATTCAGTCTCTGCAAATAAATTCGCTTCTGTATCCTTCATACTAAGTAAATTCCTGGCATTTAACTGTAACTCAGTACCTATTTGTTGAATTAATAGACATAGATTTCAAACCTGGATAATCTAAGTGATACATCTAAAAATCCAAATTAAAAGATTTTGCTAGTAGGGTCAGGTTAATTGACTGATGTGGGCTTGAACTTTGCTTGTAAGAAGTTTTCAGTAATGAGGGAGGTGCTGAATTCTCTTCCCTGTACAAAGGATGGATATCTGCTCATTTATTATTCCTATTCCAAATCCAGTGGAAGTAATCTACACATTTGTACTAGCAAAAGATTCAGTATGAACCAGACACAGTGCAGGTAAACAACCGCTTACCTGGGAGATAGGCATTTGTTACATAACCATACAAAAATATAATTACAAACTGTAATGAGTAGTTTTAAGAGAAAATGTAGGGAGGCATAAGAACAGATAATGAGTAAAGCCTTTAAGTGTGAGGGTTATTTATGGAGGAAGACTTTGGGCAGAGATTTTAAGAATATGTGGAAATTAAATGGATAAATTAGAAGAGAACTGGGTAGAGCATTTCAGAGAAATGTGCCTGGGCAAACAGCTTAGGTTGGCGTAATACCTCTTGAGGACTTTAAAGCAAGCAGAAGACTGAGGCAGAGAGAGCAAGGGTGTGGTGGGACCAGAAGGGACCAGGGAGCAGGGAGGTAGCACTTAAGTAATATTAAGGCTACATACTTTAAAGCAATGGGAGATCTTTGAAGGGTTTTAAGAGGGGAGTGATATGATAAGGGGTGCTCAGGCCCCTTTTGGAGAATGAAGTGTAGTAGTCAAGAGTAGATATGTGGGCAGGGGTCCGATGGAAGCATAGGAAGATCCTAACCTCACCTCCTTCCATGGACACACCAAATCTACTACTGCGTATGGATCATCTTCCTCTGAAAACTAGCTGAGTAGCTCCTCCACAGCAAAGGATAAAAGGGCCACACCGAGATGAGCAGGAGAGGCGGAGACATAGTCTCACCAAAAACCCCACCCTTGGGACCCGCACTGGAGAGATAAGCCCTTTTGAAAACCAGTGGGGCTTATGACCAAAGGACCCAGACGGTTGTAGGGATCTGAAATAGTTCTTTTGAAGGGCTGACACGCAGACTCATTCACCCCAGGATTAGCGCAAAAGCAGCAGTTTGAAAAGTGCTTAAACTATATGTGAAGGAGATGGATTTGCTAATCTTTAAACATCTGCCAGAAGGGCCAGGAACCAGCTGGGATTTTCTCTGGAAACAGAGGAGCTGGCAGGAACCACTTTTGCATTCTTCCCCTACCTTGCTAGTGCAGGCAGACATGCGTGGGCACAGCCATCTCCCACTGCCTTGCCAAAGCCAGCAAGTGAGCACAGTCCCCCTAAAGGATGCCCCTTCATCAACTGGCCCTGGTGGCCGGATCAGGAGTGGGGCACTGGTGTTAAAGAGGCCACATGGTTCTGCAACAACTGGATAGACAATCTTGGCAGGCTACCACCCTCAGAGCACTGCAGACAGCAGGCTGAAAGACACATTGAGTTTGCCAGTGAAAAAGGCCTATTTACTGCTCCTAGAACTTCCACCTGAGGGACAGGCTTCAGGTTTGCCGCACAGCTACTGGCTGCAAAGGTGCTCTCAGGGAACATAGGGAGACACACAGATCAATGGAATAGAACAGAGAGCCCAGGAGTAAATCCAGGCATACATGGTCAATTAACTTACGACAAAGTAGTCAAGAATATACAATGGGAAAATGAAATTCTCTTCAATAATTGGTGTTGGGACTGGACAATCACATGCAAAAGCAGGAAACCAGGCCACTATCTTGCACCATTCATAAAATTTAAGTCCAAATGTATTAATGACTTGAATGTATGACCTGAAACCATAAAATTCCTAGAAGAAAACTTAGGAGGTAAGCTCCCTGACATTGTTCTCGGTGTCGAATTTTGTATATTACTGCAAAAGCAAAGAATAAAAGCAGAAATTAACCAGTGGGACTGCATCACACCAAAAAGCTTCTGCACAGCAAAGAAAACTAGGAACACAATGAAAAGATAACTACTGAATGGGAGAAAAAAAATTGCAAATTATATATCAGTTAAGGAGTTTATACCCAAAATATGAAAAGATCTCAACTCAGTATCAAAAACCAAGCAGTCTGATTTACGAAGTCACAAGATCTAAAATAGACATGTTTCCAAAGAAGACATACAGATGGGCTACAGGCACATGAAAAGTTGTTCAACATCACTAATTATTAGAGAAATACAAATCAAAGCCACAATATATCACCTCACACCAGTTAGAATGGCCACTATCCAAAAGACAAGAAATAACAAGTATTTGAAAGGATGTGGAAATAAGGATCAGAAAATAAATTGGTGCAGCCAGTAATTGTAAACAATATAGTGGTTCCTCAAAAAAAATATATTATATGATCCAGCTGTTCTACTTCTTTCTAGTTATCCAAAAAGAAATGAAAACACTCACTCAAAAAGATATATGCACCCCACATTCATTGCAGTATTACTTACAATAGTCACAACATGGAAGCAACTGAAGTTCCCACTGATAGATGAATGGGTAAAGAAGATGTAGTATATATATATATAGAAAATGGAGTATTATTCAGCCACAAAAAATAATGAAAATGTTGCACTTTGCAAAAATACAGATAGGCCTTGAGGTCATTTTGCTAAGTGAAATAAGTCAGGTGAAGAAACACAAATATGTGATTTCACTTATATCTGTAATCTAATAAACAGAACAAACAAAACAAAACTCATAGAT
This sequence comes from Manis javanica, assembly GCF_040802235.1. Taxonomy (NCBI): domain Eukaryota; kingdom Metazoa; phylum Chordata; class Mammalia; order Pholidota; family Manidae; genus Manis; species Manis javanica. The sequence goes on from NC_133166.1 coordinate 93,478,410, forward strand.
ACAGAGAACAGACTGGTGGTGCCAGAAAGGAAGGGGGTTGGAAGAGGGACAAAATGAGTGATGTGAGTCAAGACGGAAAGCTCTCAGATATAAAATGAATAAATTATATGGGTGTAATGCACAGCATACCAACCGTAGTCCATAATATTTTACTATGTATTTGAAAGTTCCAAGAGAGTAAATACTGAAAGTTCTCATCACAAGAAAAAAAGTTTTTGTGACTTTGTATGGTGACAGATGATACATAGACTTATTGTAGCAATCACTTTGCAGTATATTCACCTTAATAAAATATAGACTAGATACATGGAAATCAAGTAGGACTTATTTGTCTAAACAGAGAAGACAGAAATCTGGGCTCACATGTTGGCCACAGAGATGAGAGTACATGGTAAGTGAGAGGACATTATTAAGGAAAAATCTTGGAGTCCAATCTGCACAAATGCATAGATTGTGATGCCATCCAGTGAGATTAGAGACTGGAGGAAGCCAAGTGTGAGGGAGGTAAAACTGATCTGAGTTTTACAATTTGGGGGGTGTTGACTTTGGAGTAAACTAATGTCAAGTAGATCACTGAATATATGGTCCTGAGGCTCAAAGGTGAGCTCTGGCTAGAGATACTGGCACATGGATGATTTTGGAAACTGTAGACACAGATGAGTTAATCCAAGGGGAGAATAAAAAGTAAGAAGAAACAGGAAAAAGAACTGAGTTCAGAGTCATAAGAAATGATGGCATTTAAAGGTTATGTGCAAAATCCAGAAGTGAATATAAATGTATGTATGAATGCTGCTTACTGTGTTCGGTACAGTATGGCTGGGGAATAGGTTAAGTGGGAGCTCACACAGAATCATGTGGTCATTTGAGGTCAGAATGTGGTGAGCCTGCAGGACTATGCTGAGTTCAGATTTCATTCTGGGCAAAGTAGGAGCCGTGAATGAGCTTTGAAGCAGAACTGGTAAAAGGATCAAGTTTGCATTTTAGACAAATGATTCTGGCAACGATGTGCAAGATAAATTAACAGTTTGGGAGGTTGGAGACACTGGGATATGAATTAAAATATTACTATAATCCCACAGTGCCTGTGAGAATGGGAAATAGAGGATATGAGAAACACAGAGCCGTCTATTTGTCAAAGTAGACTTGGAAACCCAGATGACTAGGCAAATGGTGGTGCCATTAAACAAGATTGGAAACATGCAATGAGAAGTAGGTGTAGAGATACAAGGAAACAGTTATAAGCTTTGCTTTGGATATGTTAAGTTACATATGCTAACCTGTGCAGCAGATAGTCCCACTGGTGTGGAGCTTAGGAGAGAAGTTGAGGCCAACACTGTAATGTTAGGAGTCTGCACAGGGTTCTTCAGTGAAACCATGGGTTTGGAGGTAAACCATCACAAAGCTAAGTTTCTTGTTTATAGCACAGAGGGAGGAGGCAGATTCTGAAAAGTAATATCTTAATAAAGTCAGAAAATGAGAATCCTGGGAATGCTGTGTCTTCAACACCCAGAGAATAGAGTGATTCAAGGATCAACAATGCTATAGATGGTAAAAGAGTATGAGCTTACTATGTAGGCTGCTAAGTAGTGTGATTGTAAGTTATTGGTAATCTCTGAGTAATCAGCTTCAAAGAATAACCACTAAATCCCCAATTCCAAAATGTCAGAGGCCAGTTGCACTGAGCTTCAGAGTGAAATAAGGAAAAATAGGAAGACATATATTATCTACATTTCCATTATTCATGTGTTATTATTTTTCTTGTTTTTCTGGCCCTCATGACTATTTAATCAAAAAAGATTTTTGTTTTAAAACTGTTTATGAAGTGTTAATGAATGTGACCATGTTTTTCAAATAGCTTAAATTTTCATCACTGGCCTCACACTACATTGCTAAAGTCTTTTATTGAGTGGAGTTCTATGAATGCAAAAGCAGGTGGGCCTTAGGTATTTTGTTTTGTGTTTTCCAGTGAATAAGATAAGTTTTTCAATCAAATTAGCATATTTTGTGCATGATCAAGTGATATGGCTCTAATCAATCTAGAGCCATTAAGGTATTGGCATAACAACATAATTAGACATTATAAATGTAAATGAGTTTGTCTATCTCCACAAATGTTTTCAAGTCCAAGCATAAAGCATAAAATGCTGCCATGCTTTCTGCTCGTACTTAGATACAGTCCTCTGGTCGAGTTCTACAGATTGCCAAAGCGCTGATGGAAGATGCTGGAAAATACACATGTGTGGCTACCAATGCGGCGGGAGAAACACAACAGCATGTTCAACTCCACGTGCATGGTAATGTCATTTCCGTGTATTTACAAAGGACTATTTCTGTGGCCTTTTTGTTTTAACAGAGTGGGCTCATTTTAAAAGAAACAAGTGTTCTATTTTAGTCTGTATGAGAAAAAGCCTAGGGTGTTAAAACACTGTTGCAATTATAATCACTCACATTAAGATCTTCAGTTTTCAGGTTGTTGAATAAGATGCGTGAGAGCTCATAAATACATCAACACACTAACTGCCCTGTGTTTTAAATTATTTGAGTTCTGTTAACCGGTAACTGAATAGATCATTTTTGTTGTGAAGACAAAGCTTGTGGGGTTGTTCCTTAGGATTGTCTGTGGCTTTCTTCCCTGTTAGTAAGGGGGATTTTTGTGAGTAGAAGATACCCTTTGCTCAGAATCCTCTCTCATGTGTTTTAAAAAGTCTAGGCAGCCTTATGAATACCTTATGAATATCACAGTTCACAGCAAACTTGAAAGTCTACCTGGCCTTAATGGGAGGATTTCAGATCTCTGGAGACTAATGAGAAAGGACCAAGGATTAATAGGCTTGGACTTCCCTAGTTCAGCCACCGATATTTGCAGGGAGCTATCCAAGATCTCCATGTACACATTATTCATTTTCTCAAATTCATGTGATGGCTTGTTAAACCATTCATTTATTCACTCATTCATTTGTATATTCACTCTACATTTACTGGGTAATTTAATCTAGAAGAATGTCCTACCACCCAGCTTAATTCCAGGTCAATAGGAGACAGTCAACAAATATTTAACAGATGAAAGAGTAAATAGTAAGTGAATGCAAAAATTGTAATTAGATGTTGAATTCTTCTAAGCTGCCTTTTTACATATTTTCTTTTAATTAAATCAACCACTTTAAAGATCCAATTCATCTGTTCCCTAAATATTTCTAATAAACCAATTTATTCTTTCCCCAGTTCCCTAAATATGAATACCTAACTTATGTCATATACACAAACCGTGTTCCTTAAGAGCGCCTTTATATTTTCACTGAGTAATTAACTTACAAACCAGTATGTGACTGTAACCATCTTGGAATTGGCTCACCATGCTTGAGTGGTCGGGGACAGGCCGACTCCCTAAAGTTGCCTGGAGTGTACCTCTCTCCACATTAGGTCTTCTGTCCCTCCCTCAGCCCTTTGGCAGCCGCCTCCAGTACTTACTCAGACCTCCACTTCCATCTGTGAGTATGTTGGGAGTGGACTTGCTCTCCTTTCCCCGTTTCCTGCCCTGAGGCTCCTTCTCTCCTCCTCCTACAGGGTGTTTATCTCCCTTTCAACAATTTCAGTCCTTACCTGGTCTCCATTACTGGCTCAGAGGAAAAACAGTTAATGAGATACATGATATCAGGTCCTGGGGTCAGGCTGACTTGGGTTTAAATTCTACACCAATCATGAGCTGTGTAACCTTGAGCAAACCATTGCATTTCTCTGAGTATCTGACTTGCAGAGCGCTTTAGAGATTTAGAGGTGTTACGTGTAAAATATCTCCCATCTTCTACTCTCTCAAGTGTTAAAAAAAAGAGTGATGTTTTTGTTCTTAGGCTGGCTTATAAAGTACCTAAATTAAGACTCTAAAATGGAGAACAGAATGTATGTCTCCAGAACTGGGAAGAACCAAACTTTAGTGTTTGGGGCTCCCAAGCTTCAGTGTTCATAAAAATCAAACATGGTGCATGTTAAAATAAAATACAGCTTCCTGGGCCCATCTCAGATCTCCTGAAATGACGTCTCTGATGCACATAGTCTATGGGCCACTACTTGGAGAAGCATTGGCCCAGTCTCTACAGACTGACCTAGAGACTTGCTAAGTAGTCAAGAATGATTGAAAAACTAGAGTCCATGAAAGAAATCAAGTATCCCATCAAATACACAGCAACCACAGAAGAAAACAAAGCTCAGTTAATACCTCAGGAAACAGAAGTTTATAAATCTACAGTCTGAATATGGTAACAAAATGTATGTTAACAGGAAATGCAATTAGAGTACATACGTACATGGAAAATGATCAGAGAGAAGGGGAGAAAGCTGGAAGACATCTGGCTTCAGGTGAAAAGAAAGAGAAACAGAAGTTCAGTCATTGTAAGGATTTATTAAAAACTGCCAAATCGGGTGGAGAATATAAGACAGTCTTCTTGGTATGAATCACAAATACAATAGAGGGATGATAGCATAGTAATCAAAAATGTTTCATCTAATACAATCTTGACATGTTTGAATAATATTTATTCTATCGGAAAGGAGAATAAATGATGAAGTGAATTTATAATCTTATACTGATTATGATCAGCCTGGAGGAAGTGGTTGGCCACTGTTCAGGAATCTGGGCAGAAGCTAGTGTGTCATCTTGGCACTCAAGAACAGTGTTACCTTGGATGCAAACGACTTCAAACTTGATTCTGTCATCTTCAATACTTGTGTTAAGGACCTCAGTGAGAATTGGAGATGTTTTAAAAACTGTAGGAATTTCTAGGAGATTAGTTAATGAAAGGTTTCAAAAAGACCCCAGAGATTAAAATAAATCAATCTGCTATGAGAAACTGCAAAAGAATAGGGTGGGAGAAGAAATACACACTGAATACCTGAGGTATTAGTGGTTTTCTGTGTTTCCTGTAAATATGAGGATTCAATTTCATAAAAAAGCTGATCAATCTTAGAAGTCAGTAATAGAGGCTCATAGTATGAAGAACAAGAGAGGAATTAGCCCTGTTATGCTCTTGCTGTCTGAATGCTTCTGAAGTATTTACCTAATTCTGGTGCTAGATATTAAGGACATTGGAAACCTGTAGGGAGGCAGCTCTCATTTAACTTAATTCCTTTATTAATTGGTTTAATCAGTCCTGTAGTTGCCTTCTAAATTCAGATTTCCTTTAATCCCAGTCTTTACATTCAGCAGATGAGCGTGTATTACACTTGCCATCAGGAGTGTGCAATCCTAAGAAACTCAAGCTTTCCAGTTGTTTAAAATTTTCTTTTCTTGTAAAAAAGATCATAGATGCTCCCATTCTTCTGCAAAACATGGAAAAAAGTGTTTCTAAAAGGTTAAGTAAATGTGCACAGTCTAGTGGACTGGAAGACCAAGTCATGATCATGAGGAGAGGAACATTCTTATAACCCCCTGAGTTTTCTGGGGGGAGTTCCTTCTATTATAGAAGGCACAGGCTCTCAGTAGGTGGTCCTTTTTGATCAAAGTTTCATAATTCTGGAAGTTCTAATTCTCCAGACCAAAACTATGAGACTATATCAAAACTTCAGATTTTTGCCAAGTGAGACAGATGTTTTCATAAGTAGATGATTATTTGGAGTCTAATGGCTCAACATTCATTTCATCTGCGCTTATTAATATCCCAAGGAAAATCAACTAAGGTGAAGCTTCCAGAAGTAAAATATCATGGTTAAAATCATATGCTTTGAATTTGGGTCCCCATACTGCCAAGTAATAACTTGTGATATTGCCAAGTAAGACAGTGAGCTTAGAGACTGACTTTTTAAAAGCTCAGTTTTCTCATCTGTTAAATGGGATGGATGATAATACCATAATTGGGAAGGTTGTTATGAGGATTGACCCACATTAGCAGAGAACCCCTTTAATTTAATTTTAGCATTTTGAAGTATTTGCTTGTCTAAAATCTACTAACACCCACTTAAAGGTTTCTCTATTGTTTTTGTGTTTAATAGCTCACTTGTGACCTACAGGATATTTGGGAAATTATAGGGAGCTTTTTAAAAATTGCTTAATGGATAAGTTCAGTTCTGGATTTTACTATACTATTTTCTCAGTATAGATGAGTTTATGACTCACTATCATAATTTTAATGGTTAGGGAGGGTTAACTCATCCAGATTACTTTCAGATAAGTCATGTATTATGTCAAGTTTAACCAGGATTTGAAAAAGGCAATTCATGCCTTTGAATGATTAAAATAATAGGCAGAATCTAGGCATGCTCTCTGGAAGAAGGTGTTGTGATTTGAACATGGTATGTACATGCAGCTTTTGAAAGAAGGAGAGGGAAAACCAACAAGTTGAGTGAAATTCAACCTCCTGCTGGGAGTTTGCAGACATCATATTGGTAACATAAGATATTCTTACCTCACTAATGTTCCCATGTACAACAGTGTTCACCTAAATTCAAAAACTGCAAGACTATCCCTTTGAGTGGTAGGAGGGAATAGTAGGATTTATGTTGTAATTTCTTTTTACATAAAAATGCCCCAGGACCCTTTGTTGAGAAGACCGTGTTTTCCCCATGAATGGGCTTTGCATTCTTATTGAAAATCTTTTGACTTGAAGATGTCCCTTTACTGCACGCAGCTTTATTGTGCTTGGCAGATACTGAGTTTTTTACAGATTAAAGGTGTGTGGCAATGCTGTGTCAGGCAAGACTGTTGGTGCTATTTTTCCAGCAGCATCTACTCATATAGTGTCTCTGCGTCACATTTGAGTTATTCTCTAAATATTTCAAAATTTTCTTTTTTTTTTTTATTTGTCACAGTGATCTGTGATCAGTGATTACAACTTGCTGAAAGTTCAGGTGATAGAAAATTGTAGCAATAAAGTACCTTCAAATTAAGATACGTACATTTTTTAGGTATAATGCTACTGAACCATTTAGACAACAGTAATAAAGGGTGAACATAACTTTTATACATGCAGGGAAACCAAAAATGCATTTGACTCACTTTATTCCAATATTTGCTTTACTGTGGTCACTGAACCCGCAATATCTCCAAGGTATGCCTGTAGAAGTAAGGGTTTATTTCTATAATCTCAGTCCTGTTCCTTTGCCTGAATGCCTATCTTTATGTCAGTACCATGCTGTCTTTTTTAATTCTTTTTCCTCCCAACTTTATTGAAGTATATTTGGCAAGTAATATTGTGTATAAAGTATTCAATGTGGTGATGTAATATATGTTTACTTTGTCAAATGATTACTACAATCAGGTTAATAACATCCATCACCTCACATAGTTTCCTTTTGAGGTATGTGTGTGTGTGTGTGTGTGTGGTATGAATATTTAAGATCTGTTCTCTCAGTGATACAGTATTATTAACTATAGTTATCATGTTGTACATTAGATCCCCAGAATTTACTTATCTTATAAATGAGGGTTTGTACCCTTCAACCAGCATCTCCCCAATTCTCCTATCTCCACCTCCACTCTCTAGTAACCACCATTCTACTTTGTTTCTGTGATTTCAACTTTTTAAAAATTCTACATATAAGTAAGGTCACATAGTATTTTTCTTTCTCTGTCTGGCTTATTTCACTTAGGGTAATGCCCCATATGTTCATCCATGTTGGTTCAAATAACAGGATTTCCTTCTTCGTCATGGCTGAATAATATTCCTATGTATATCTCAGATCTTTCTAATCCATACATCTATTGGCAGGCACTTAGGTTTTGTTTCCATGTCTTGGCTATTGTGAATAATGCTGCAATAAACATAGTAGTGCAGATATCTCTTTGAGATACTGATTCCATTTCCTTCAAATATCTGGCCAGAAGTGGAACTGATGGATCATATGGTAGCTCTATTTTTAATTGCTTGATGGACCTCCCTATTGTTTTCCATAGTAGCTGTACTAGTTAACATCCCCACCAACAGTATACACAATTCTTTTTTTTTCTACATCCTCACCAACACTTTGTGTTTTTTATACTAACTATCCTAACAGGTGTAAGGTGATATCTCCTTATGATTTTAATTTGCACTTCCCTGATAATAAATGATGTTGAGCACCTTTTCATGTACTTGTTAGTCATATTCTTTGGAGAAATGTCTATTCAGGTCCTTTACCCCATTATTTAATCAGATTATTTGTGGGGTTTTTTGTTATTGAGTTGTATGAATTTCTTACATATTTTGAATATATGCCCCTTATTAAATGTATGGTTTGCAAATATTTTTTTCCATTCATAAGTTGCCTTTTCATTTATTTTATGGTTTCCTTTACTATGCAAATGTTTTAGTTGGATATCATCCCACTTGTTTATTTTGCTTTGTTGTTTGTGCCTTTGGTATCATAATCAAGAAATCATTGCCAAGACAAATGTCAAGGAGGTTTGTCCCTGTTTTCTTCTAGGAGTTTTGTGGTTTCACAACTGATTAGGTCTTTCATCCATTTCACGTTAATTTCTAAGTACCACACTGTCTTGATTACATTGATTGACTTTAATATGTTAAACCAACCCTGCCTTCCTGGGATGAACCCCTGTTAGTCATGCTGCATTATCTTTTTATATGTTGCTGGATTCACCTTACAAGTATTTGTTGAGCATTTTTGCATCTGTTTTCATAAAGGATATTGATGTGTAGTGTCCTTTTATTGGCTATCATTAGTTTCATTATAACAGTAAAACTGGCCTCTTAGAATAAGTTGGGAAGTATTCCCACTCTGCTATATTTTGAAAGAGTTTGTGAAAGATTCATGTTAAATCTTAAATGTTTGGTAGAACTCACCAGTAAAGCCATGTAGACCTGGAATTTTCTTTGTTGAAAGTTTTTTTATTACTAATGCAATTTCTTTATTTTTATATGTGCATTCATATTTTCTACTTCTTCTTGAGTCAGTTTCAGTTGTTTGTGTCTTTCAAAGAAATTACCTATTTCTTCTAGGTTATCCAACTTGTTGGCACAGTTGTTCATAATATTGCCTTATGTTCTTTTTAATTCGGTAAGGTTGGTAGTAATGACTCTTTTTTGATTCCTGATTACAGCAATTTGGTCTTGTCTCTTTTGTTTTGTCTTTAGTCTAGCTAAAATTTTGTCCATTTTATTGATCTTTTCAAAAAGCAGATTTTGATCTTATTAATTTTCTGCCACATTTTTATTTTGTCTAATTTGTTCAGTCTGATCTTTATAATTTTCTTCCTTCTGTTTGTTTTGGGTTTAGTTTACTGTTATTTTTTTCTGGTTTCTTAAGGTAGAGTGTTTGATTATTGATGTAAAATCTTTTCTAATATAGTTGTTGAGAGCTATAAATTTCACTCTAAGTACTCCTTTATGTACATCTCACTAGTTTTGGTGAGTTGTATTTTTATTTGCATTCATCTCACAGTATTATCTAATATAACATGTGATTTCTTCTTTGATCAGTCAGTTACTTAGAAGTGTGTTACTTCCACACATTTGTGAATTTCATGAATCTTCTCTTGTTACTGATAAATAATTTTATTCCACTGTGCTTGGAGAACATACTTTATATGTGTATTGAGACCTGTTTTATAGCCCAATATATGGTCTGTCCTTGAGAATGTTAAATGTATACTTGAGAAGAATGTGTATAGTGCTGTTATTAGTTGCAGTGCTATATGTGTATCTGTTGGTTTGTAGTATTGTTCAATTTTTCTATTTTCTTGTTGATTTTCTGTCTCATTGTCTATACATTTCTGAAAGTGGAATATTGAAGTTTCCAACTATCATAATTTTGGATCATCTCTCTCTGCTTTTGATTCTGTCAATTTTTGTTTCATATATCTTGACACTCTGTTGTTATGTGAATATATAATTGTTATACCTTCATGGTGAATTAACATTTTGTATCATTTCAAAATATCTTAATTTGTTACTAGTAACATTTTTAATTTTAAAGTCTGTTTTGTTTAATATTGGTATAGCCTTTGCAGTTCTTATTTGTTACTGTTTGTATGGGATATCTTTTTCCATCCTTTTACTTACAACATATTTGTATCTTTGAATCTAAAGTATGTCTCTTGCTGAAACTTATACTTAGGACATGGTTTCATTTTTTTTTATTCATTCTGCTAGTATCTGCCTTTTGATTAAAGTGTTTAATCCATTTACATTTAATGTAATTATTGTTTGATAGGATTTATGTCTACCATTTTCTGTTTTGATATGTATTGTGTCATTTTTTTTATCTCCCTCCTTATTGATTTTTGTATTAAATAGATATTTTTTGTGTACCATTTTTTTTCTATTTTTATTTTACATATTTTTTAGTTTATTTTTCTAGTTCCCTGAGGATTATAATTAGCATCTTAAGTAATAATAATATATTTTACATTAATACCAATGTAATTTCAATAGTATAAAAAAAACTTTATTCCTTTATAATTTTCTTCCATCTCTCCCCTTTGTGCTATTATTGTCATACAAATTACATATTTATTTATCATATACCCATCAATACAGATTTATGATTATTGATTTGTGGTGTTGTCTTTTAAATCAGAGAGGAGAAAAAAGAGTTATGCACAGAATATTCAGTTTTACTGTCTTTACTGTTATTTGCCTCTATCAGTGCTCTTTATTCCTTCGTATGTATTAGAATTATAATTTATTTGCAGCCTAAAGGATTCCCTTTATGTAAATATTATGAATTTATGTAACAATTATATATTTCTTATAAGGCTGGAGGATAGCAATGAATTCTCCCTTTTCTGGAGGCTAGCAATGAATTATCTGTTTTCATTTTCCACAAATATTTTAATTTCTCCTTCTAAAGGACAGTTTTGCTGGTTATAGAGTTTTTGGTTGATAGTCATTTCTTTCATCAGTTTGAATAAGTCATCCTACTGCTTATTGGCCTCCATTTTTTTTAATGAAAAATTACCTGTTGGACTTACTGAGGATTCCTGTACATGATAAGTCATTTAACTGTCTTGCTGCTTTCAAGAGCCCTTTTTTGCCTTTGGCTCTAACAGTTCAATTGTGATATACCTAGTTATGGATTTCTTTAGGTTTATCCACTTTGGAATTTATTAAACTTCTTAAATGTGTAAATGTTTTCCAACAAATCTGTGAAGGTTTCAACCACACTTCTTCAAATACTCTTTCTGAACTTTTCTCTCTGCTCTCTTTTCTGGGACTCCCATCATGCATGATGCTTGAAGTGTACCACAAACCTCAGAGGCTCTGCTCTGTTTGTTTTTATTCATTATTTTTTATTTCTGCTCTTAAAATCGTATAATTTCAGTTGACCCATCTTCACTTTGCTGATTCTTTCTTCTTCCAGCTAAAATACTCTACTTTTGAATTTCAGAATTTTTATTTGGTTCTTTTTATAAAAATTTCTAGCTCTTGATTCATACTCCCCATTTACTGAGACATCACTCTCCTATTTCCTTTTGTTCTTTAGACATGCTTTTCTGTAGCTCTTGAAACAATTAAAATAGCTGATTTAAAGTCTTTACCTAGTAAGTTAAACATCTGGGCTTCCTCATGGACAATTTCTACTGACTGCTTCTTTTCTTATGTATGGACTATTCTTTCTTATTTCCTTGTATGTCTCATATTTTTCATTGTAATATAGAATTTTTTAAATAATGTAATGTGACAAGTCTGGAAACCATATCCTGTTCTCTCCATTATTTTTGTTATTGTCAATGCTGTTGCTGTTTTTCGTTGTTTCTTATGTTTATTTGGTGATAAGTAGAACACTGGTACCCCCAAAAAATGTTCATTTATACCCATTTCTGTCCTTGAAGATGGAGGAAGGGGGCCACAAGGCAAGGAATGTAAATGTCCTCTAGAATTTGAAAAAGGCAAGGAAATAAATTCTCCTCTAGAGCTGTAGAAAGGTATTGAGCCCTTCTGAGGGCTTGATATTAATCCAGTAAATCTGTGTTGGACTTCTGAGCTACAGGACTGTTAAATAATATATGTATATTGCCTAAACTACCATGAATTTTTACCCTGGGGAAAAAGCTGTTTGCACTGAACAAATTCTGAGTCTGGATACATAATAACAAGTCCTGTAAGTAGAGATTTTCAAGGAAGTGCCAGACAGGTCAAATAGTGATACTTTTCTACGAATGGGGTTTTTAGGTAACTCCAAACCCATTCAACACCCTTCTTATCTCTTAGGGCGCTTTTCTCACTGTGATTGCAGGGCTGTTTGTTTTTAAGGTTACTGCTGAGTTGGGAATAGGGTGAGTTATAAATGCCATAAAACTCACTGTTCATAATGAGATTTATCTGTTTTTCTTGAATAAACAATTCTTGGATTGTTAACAGTCTTTGGTTAATTTCCAGAGTTCTGAAAAAATTGATTTGGCAGTTTTTCCAGTGTTCTTGTTTCTTTTATGGAGGAGTGGATTTCAGGGCCCTTACTCTGCCCTTCTTGCTGATGTCTAAGTATTTTTCTTTGAGTTCTCTAGGGGAGTGAAAAATAGCTGGCCCCTCCATAGGTCTTGTATTTCTTATTCCTACCATAATGTTTTATTGCAGCAGCTACATAGTCTGTCAAAACCTTCAGTGATTACTTCAGTTCAGAAGGCTTCAAGTGAGTATTTAAATAACTGTTTTGAAAGAATGTGCCATGGACTAATTATTTTTCCTTCTTACTTGGAAAAGTTAGACGGCCATACTTAAAGGTATTTTGTCCTTAAATACATATCATTAATCTGAATTCAGTGCAGAAAACAGAAACATTCTAGGCCTTTTAAGCAGGAAGAGTTAATATACTGAATTAAAAGGACACAAAGAAACCATACATGTGACAGGGAAGAAGGTTCTAGGCTTTGTTTTCAGGAACAACTCTCAGAAAAACAGAGATCTGACCCACAAAGAAATTTACCTCCGAGGACGGACATATTTGAAACTTGTCAAAAAACAGCTTTGAGTATTTTTATCTTGTTGTTATTTTTGCTCATTTGTTTTCCCTGGTGTTTTCTTTTGCTTTTTTATTATTTCTTTATTCCTGACTTCTTATGGTTTATTTTTTTCATGTTCTAGGCTCTGAGATGAATTCTTAGAACATTTATTTTCATTATTTATTAGTTTTGAATATATTAATTAGGGTTTTAAGATTTCCTTTGATTACTGTACTGCTTGGTGACATCCCATTAATGTTAATTCTAAAATTCAACTTATATTTTCTAATCCTACACTTTTGTCTTGATTAACTCTATGGTTTTCCCCATGTAGAGAAATTTATATTTTTGTTTTTGATTTTTATTCTTTTCTTATGTATAGTTCTTTTAAATTGTGGTTAAAAGTGCTTCATTGAGATTGGGGATAGTCAGTGAAATATATTCTATTTGCATTTGAAAAGAATATATTTTTTAACTGTAAAAAACATACATACACAATCTGCATAAGTAATTTTATTTTTCAAAATCTTTATAACTATTTTGTTTCAGTACATAGTCAATTCCTGAGAAAGGTGTACTAAGGTATACTACTTTAAGATTTTTCAAAATTTCCCTCCTTTTTAACAGTTTTTGCTTTGTTATTCAGTGCATAAAGCATCATTATAATGGATTCTTCATGAATTGTAACATTTTAATCAATAGAAAGTATGTTGCTTAGTCATATTTAGTCTTTTTTGCCTTGTGTACCAGTTTGTCAGAAATTGATGTCATCCTTGTCCTGGTATACCTCTGTTCAGCTCTTTATTGTCAACATTTTTGTGCATTTTTAAATTTATGCTTCTTATCTACTCGGATTTTTTAATTTAAAAAGTGGTGTTAACCCACAAATGTGTTAACTCTTGTCTATTGAACAACAAAATGAATTCATTCACATTTATGCTTTTGATTTATGTATTTGATTTTATTTTTGCTCTCATTTAGTATAATCACTTTTCTTCTTCCCTTTCCTCCTTTCCCCATGCTCTGTCTTTGCTAAATTAATGAACTTAGTGATTGCTTGATTGTGTATGGGGTGGAGTTGAGGGTTGCCAGTGCATCAAATGAGTTAAATTTAGCAATATTTTTAATGCATTTTTGAATAATCTTTAAGTGCAGACTTACTGTAGCATCTCCTCAGACTAAGATCTCTAGTTTTTTTGTAAGTATTTTCATCCTGGCATCCTTTCTATACTCCTTGAGATAGTATTGGAAACATAGGGCATTGCTATTCATGTTGTTTTTCCTTTTACACTATGTCTCATAGACTTTCTGAATTCCTATCTTATATTAAGCAATAGAGTAGCATTACCTCTGATTATTTAAAATTGAAGAGATAGTTTTCTGTTTTACTTTATTAAGAATTTAATTATCACTTTAATATAAAAAATTGCTAATAAAAAAAGGGATTCTGAATTTTCTGAAATGGTTTAAGATAGTAGTCTCCAAAGATGAAGTCAGATATTTTGGGAAATACTGATTTCTCCTCCTCTGTAAGAGTTCAGATGAGATGGCTTACTTCTTGGTAAAGACAGTTCATCATCAGAACAATCAGAGTAATTGGAATAAAAAAATACTCCTTTAACTTTCCTACTCCTCTAATCTACAATTCTAAGGATTTTCCTATGAGCACAGAGAAAGGGATTATCCAGAAAGTCTATTAATATCTTTTTTCTATCCTGTTCTTCAATTCTACTTAATAGTATTCTTTTCTTTTATCCCAAGTCTATCAGCATATATAGATGAAAGAAAGAAAGAAATGATAATTTCTATTTTCAATATAAATATCCTCCTATATGGGCTTCTTGTAGAACCACCCAGTCTGGAGGATGCAGGGAAGATGCTGAATGAGACTGTGGTGGTAAACAACCCCGTGCAGTTGGAATGTAAGGCAGCTGGAAATCCCTTGCCTGGTATGTTTACTTGTGGACTCTGTAACCTATTAACATTCTAAGATTTCTGGGAATAGCTATATCTGTCTATGAGCATAATAGAGTAGTTACTAATAAAGGAAAGATTATAGAATACATTTCAAGGTTAAAAATAAGGAAGGATATCATTAGGCGGATGATGTTTTTGAATTTTCATTGCTTTTAACTATGTGAAATAGTTTGCTCATTTAAACAATGCAGAAATACATGAATAGCTAATTGTCTTATCTTTTTCATAGTCACAAAATCCATACTAGTATTTTGCATACATTTATGTTGCAAATCATTTTTTATCTAGTCCAAATTGATCATCTTTATAAATCAGTCATTTGATGAGACTATTATTTTGTTTTACTGATTTTCATCACTGGTTAGTCATATGAATCAATAAAAATGTACTTTTTTTTTAGGTGTAATAGTATATGAAGGGTTTAGATTTGATTAGATGCATAGACCAAATTTTTATGGATGAGCAGAATATATACAACAAAAATAAATATGATTGGTTAAAAGTTGCTGTCAGACAATATGATACATCAGAGATAATATAAATAATATATTTTTAAATACATTCATTTTCAGGACACTTATATTGGCTTGACTACTCATGTGTTTCCTAGGGTTACCTCTAGCTAAAAGTCAATCCTAAAAAAGGTATTTAAACAGACTGAAATTGAATGATAAGCATAAGAATAAAGGATTGTTACTATTTTACTTAAGCTCCAATTTAGTGCATGTATCGAGCTTTTAAAAGAAAGGATTTTATTTTTAACGGACTTTTAAAAATATGGGCTTCTTTTAAAAAGATGGGCTTCTTTCTTCTTCCCCTTACAGCTATTACATGGTACAAGGATAATCGACCACTCTCCGGTTCCAACAGTGTGACTTTCTTGAACAGAGGACAGGTCATTGATATTGAAAATGCCCAGATTGTAGATGCTGGCATATATAAATGTGTGGCCATCAACTCAGCTGGAGCTACAGAGTTATTTTATAGTCTGCAGGTCCATGGTAAGTGTTGGTTCTCCTAAAATCATCCTGGGATAAAGAAGCATTAAAAACTATTAGGTGTATCTTTAATATTCTAGTGTACATATCTAACACAGTATATCATTGTCATCTTTATATAAGAGTGCAGCATCCTAAAACATTTTATTTCATGATTCCTATTAAAATGCTTTTTTCTTTCCATGCTCTATTGTCACATGCTTTTGAACTTGTTTGCTTTGGGTGGACTATTGAAGTAGTCATTGACAATCTCACTGGCTATTGACAATAACCTGTTTGTACATACTGTCTATCATAATCACAGGTATTGGTTAAAGAAATGTTTCCAAGTTATCTTTAATAATCCTTGTAAGAGGAGTTGGCAGACAATGTACTTGAGTGGACACAGAGGAAAGAGACACACACACACACATACACAAAGCTGGGAATCAAGAAATAAAAACCTACTCTGCATTAAAAACCAAATTTCCTAAAGTAGCAAAAACCTCCTTTTCCTCATCTGTAAAATGGAAATATCATCAATATCCTACTTACCTTATTATCAATTATCCTACTTACCTCATAGGATGGCTGTGATTAAAATCTCAAGTAAATGGTGTGAAAAGAACTTACCCCCAAAACAAACAAATAGATAAACTAAAACACTACATGTAAAAACATACTGTGGACATTACATATAGTTTTCATTATTTTGAGATGAAATATTCTGTGACGGTAACATTTCTTACTTTTATTTATTTTTAATTCCTTTTCAGTGCCCCCATCGATTTCTGGCAGCAGTAACATGGTGGCGGTGGTGGTGAATAACTTGGTGAGGTTAGAGTGTGAAGCCAGAGGTATCCCTGCCCCAAGTCTGACCTGGTTGAAAGACGGGAGCCCTGTCTCCAGTTTTGCTAATGGGATACAGGTACTCTCCATCATTTCTTAGGGAAAATATATCACCTGCTCATTCAATACAGGAAGTATAAACAGGTGAAGAGATTTGGAGAATAAGAATTAACAAATGTTATCCAAAAATGTACACATATATGTCCATAAATACAATGGATTCACAATTGGAGTTCTCAACAATTCATTAAGAGCTTGCTATACCTAAGAGTTTTCTTGTCTCATATGTAGATGCTATATTTTGACCATTTGTTTTAGATACTTTCTACCTACTTTCCCATCCCCATTCCTTGCCACCACCATAAGAGAGATACCTTACACAAAAAAATTTTGCATATTAACAACAAAAACAGGAATTTTCTAGTAGAATTTATATTTAAATGTCTGGAAATAATAACAAATCAGAGAACCATATGGGATATATTTAATTCTACAAAAACATCAAATAATGAAGTAAAGGTAAGGCAATATTATAAGAAATTTAATTTGAGTCCAAGAAAAATGTAAGTGTATTACATTGACTCAAAATCAAAAATACAGAAGCACATTTATCTAATTTAAAGTGTACTTTATTTTGCTTAGCATACAACTTAGTTTTCCCACCATTCTACTTTTTTAGTTTTTCTTGACCATCTAAGGCTTACAGAATTTGGGATCATGAAGATCTAATAAGTTAATGTCAACATTTTGGAGGTGTAACTAGACCATTGGGGTAAAAGGGCAATGAATGTGACTAGTTAGTTTATTTGGCTGCTACTTTACTGTTAACTTTAACTTCTTACTTGTCCTCCCAAAGAAAATTAGAAGGAATATTAGCTTCCCTTATTCCCCTGGGGCTCTCTCTTTCTCTGTAGTAAGTATGGATAAAATTGGACCTTTACTTGGTCCTATATATAAAGACTTGGTTTTAGTGGCTATTGCTTCTCCGAGTCTTCTTTCACAGAGAAGATGAGAAGTGGATCATTTGATGCTTCCCATTTTAATATATCCAAATGGAAATCTTTCTAGAAGCAAATATCAATTGATGAATCTCAGAAAATAAGAGAAACAGTCTTTTTACACCTACCATTCTCAAGGGGGCATGTTGGCTATTTGGCTTTCTTATCATTGATAGGTACTGTCTGGGGGCCGCATCCTAGCACTGACCAGTGCACAAATCAGTGATACAGGGAGATACACCTGCGTGGCAGTGAATGCTGCTGGAGAGAAACAAAGGGACATTGACCTCAGAGTATATGGTGAGACATTTTAATAATTCCTTCTGCTCTGAGATAGGTGTGTTCAAGTCTTAAGATCACTGAAGAAGTTAAGAAAAGTTATTAACCATAAAAAGCCATGAACTATAGAAATGATATTACAGTATCAATTCAAATCAAATTCTACCTTTCTGCCTTATATTTGACTTAGACAGATTCTTTTTTAAAAGTTGTGAAAAATTTAAATACATACATCCAGCATGCTAGATGTTGGCTTTTTGAGTACTGTAAAGAACATGACTATGGAGAGCAGCTTTACAATGTGGAAGACATCTTCTTACTAAAGCAGGCATCTGTTCAAGGAGCTCTCTTGATCTATTCTTCTCCAAGCCTTGATTTTATTGCTTTTAAATTATATTTACAATCTGCATATTTCATAGTAAATACTGTGTCTATAACGAAAGGATATTTGAGGAGCAAAAATTAAGCATAAATTTAGAGAAAATTCAAGGGTTTTTTCTACCTACAAGCTGTAAGGTACAAAAAAAAACAAAAAAAAAATGTCTGATTGCATCACAGCAAAAGTCCTACCAAACAAACTTCAGGCCAGATTGGCCTCCATTCATACATTCTGCCATTCATTCCAAACAGTACACCTTTGCATTTAGAACTCTTTCAGGCCTTTTTCAGTGTCTTATTTGCATTATATTCCTTGATTCATGGAATAATGAAATTGTTTCTTCTGTGGCCCCTCAAAGAGCATTTTACTTGTTTAATGCAGGTCTTCTCCTCTAAGTCCTACCTCACTTCCAAATAGTTCACTCCTATTCACAATATGTTTCTTTTTTTTTTTTAATCTCCAGACCATATGAGTTGACTACTTTTTATTAGCTCATCAGAAGTAAATGTAATGATCACACTAACTCATAAGTCATGTTTTTTAAATAAAAAGGCCTCTTACTACAACATGGCTAACATAAGTCTAAAAGTTCCAGTTGCCATTAATAAACCACCAAAGTAAACCACTGTATGCACCCCTATTTTCTGTTACTTCTGCAGTTGACATAGGTCCACAGCCAACCTCCAGCTTTGCTAGTGCTCTGTGCTGAGGTAACAGGTAAGTCTAAAATGACCAACTGCAGAGAATCTAACTCCTCCCTTAACAGGGTCACTTTTATGTTTTATGAAGAACTGGAATGCTACCCAATTTAAAATATCCCCAGAGAATGATTCATTAATCCATCTAACACAAGGGCTCCTTCAGCCATTAGCAAGCAAGCAGAGAGGTGACATCAGCTGCACTAAATTTAATCAGCAGTGAAGATCTGGGATTGGCCTCTTCCATTTCCATGTTGATTAGGGTCAAAACTGGACCTGGGAGACGATAGAGAGCTGATATTTTCTAGGAGTTATAAACATGTGCATCTTGTTCTTTATTATTTGCTAAAATACTCTTAGTCTGAAAACCAGATGACTCCTCTGTTGTAAAAGTTAAATGACTAACTAATATGTACATATGAGAATGTGTATTATGTGTTCGCATTTGAAATATATATATATATATATGCATAGCAAACTACTGAAGAGCATACAGTTAAAACAGGCTTTTAACCTAAAATTAGTTTCCAAATAATACTCCACTATTAGTATTACTTCCATATATTATATTACTATGTATCTGGTATTGACCTTGACAATCTTGTGTCTAACTGGAGCCCAGTGAATGTTCATCTCCAGCAGTAAGTCCCCTCCATATTTACCCTGCAGTGTGGGGGTGACAGCAATAGTGGACAGTGGGTAAAACAGCTTTCCCTACATTAACAAAGGAACTTCATTAAAAATTTTTCTCCTTGGTGTAAATTCAGGGTGTGTATTACAATATTCTGAAGTGCTGAAACAAAGGGATTGAGTGTTTAAATGATTTGGATTCTGGTAGTACCTTTTTTTAAAACCTAAGCTCAGAGAACTTTCTTAAAGATGACACATTCCCCAGCATCTCAGCAAGCAAAACCCCATGGCAATTCTGATTTTGGTAATTAAATTTAACAAGTATAATTCGTAGGATAAGAAACAGGCACAATAAATCCCTTTCTAAACAACATAACCACAAAACAAAATAGGAATAACATCTAAGGAAGCTTAGAATCTAAAGAGTAGAAACTTGGTCTTAGACTAAACAAAAAGTTGAAAATGAAAGACAGGCCAGAAAAAAAAAATAGGTGTGTTTTGGTAATATATATCCTCAGCTGTAATTAGATTTGCTTTAATTTATGTTCCTTAATAAACAAACACGCTATTGCTTGTACATTTTCCCTCTCTATTTAAAAAAATCTGGTTTCCTTTTGAACTTGGTTCAACTCATTTAGCTATGAAGAAAAGTAATTGAAGGAAAAATATTTCGAAATAAATTAACATTCTTTTTTTTGGATTATTTTTTACTTTTACTTCTACAGTCATAAAAAAATTATGCTCCTTTGTAAATTCTAAAAATTATCTAAGGTAAACTTATTTTACACATTTATGGTACTTTTTATCCACTGAAACCAGACTTTACCTGAAATTGTTTCCAAGCTGTAAAATTGGCTGTTATATTCAGAGCTCTCTGTAATACGACTGGTGAATATATCTTTTATATTAATAATATATTTTTTAAATATATATTTAAATTTAAAATATAAAATCTGAATTTTAAGAATATCTTAGAAAATAGCACTAATTGTGCTGATTTTGCAAATATTATAGCAGTGTTAATCTCAGACCGGCTGTGTATCTTTTATGGAATGTGTCACCTGTTAAATACAATCCCACTGTTCTTTGTTCCCCATAGATTATGTTAAATGTATCAAGAGCTAGCTGTCTGTGCTAATAAATGTAGCAGAAAGGGTGTCACAAATCTCAGCACAAATGCTCCGTTGGTCTATTCCAGCCACTGTGCATGGCATTTCTTCTTTAGCATCAATTCCTTTGGATTTAGCACAAGTCCTGTATCCAGAAAGAGCACAAGAAAGTGTCCTTTAGTTCACATGCCCTTTCCTTTGTAGAAAACAAAGTAGCAGAGAAACTTGGTTGCAGAAACACAGTGTTACTAGTAAAGTCTATTGCATTCATTGTCCTTTCATCACAGTATCAAGCCTAAAACAATAGCTAATGGACAGTATATATTAATGTTCCTTACCGCAAAAATCTCATTTCTACCGAACTATTTGGAAAGTCCCTTAGGATTCATTTCAGTACAGCTTAACCTTTCTTGTTAAACAAACAGACCAAAAAAAACTTAAAATACAGTAAGTTTCCTATGTTCCTGAATAGTTAAGGGACTTAGTGAGAAATAGCCAAGGAAATTCCCTCCCATGTCTTTTACTTTTTTTTGGAGTGACCCTTTTATAACATGCCTGATTTCATTCTTGGTTTGTGTCTTTTGAATTATTATAAATACCGTCCTGAAAGAGTCCTTGAGAGGTTATGGAGCCCACCCTTTTGTTCTTGGCAGGGCTGTCTAAACCATCTGAGACAAATGACTGTTTACTCTATTTTTTAATACACCCACAGGAAGGAGATTCCTTAAACGTCTCCAAGAACACATTTCAGCATGTGACAAGCCTTATGGCCAGAGAATTCAAGTTTTAATCTCATTAAAATTTCAACTCATTTCCTCTTTTTCTGTAATTGTATGTTGTACAGCTGGCCACTGATTAGTTCTTTATTGTGTCGTTTATCCCACATGGTCTTTATTCCATAGAAAGTTGACAGGGCACCACGAAAACCAAATAAAGTTCTAAGATGCACATCAGAAGCCTCCTAGCTCTGCTACCAATTAGTCACGTAGTTTCAAATAAGCTATTGTCTGTCACCCATCTTACATTTTTGTGAGACTGAGTGAGCTCTTTCAACTTTATTTTCAAAATTTTCCTCTGTGTCTATGAAATTTATGTTGTAAAACATATAAACAAATATCAAAAGTATATTTACTTTTAATTTGTTATTTCCAAAATACTTCATGTGATTTGTTACTTTGAAAATCTGAAGGTGGTAACATCGAGTTCAAAAAGTTTCTTCAGTGGGTACTTGTTGAGAACTTCCAGTTCTGAAACTTGTTAAAGGAAAATGTTAGTGAAAAGCATTTCTGTTCAACAGGAGCACATTAACCGGTGATTTATTAACACTTGAGTCTGAACCAAATGATGTGAAGAGGATATGTGAGGATTATTGCAATCCTGTATCTTAACAGAACAAATAAAGCTATTTAGTGTTTGTCCTGATGATTAATAAAGATAAGCAAAGTGCTGGCCTGTTTTATCCTGAGAGAAAACCCGTCTTTCACTTAGTTCCACCAAATATCATGGGAGAAGAACAGAATGTCTCTGTACTCATTAGCCAAGCTGTGGAGTTACAATGTGAAGGTGATGCTGTTCCCCCACCTACTCTGACTTGGTTAAAAGACGGCCGTCCCTTGCTAAAGAAACCAGGCCTCAGTATCTCTGCAAATGGAAGCGTGTTAAAGGTAAGGCTAGAGATTCACTTCCTTCTTATTCCTAAGCTCCTGGTTTTGGTATTATCGCTATTAAACTTGCCTGTCTTTACACGTGTTCTACGAATTCTGCCATATAAACTTCTATAAATACTTTCATTAATGAGATATTTTAATATTTTTAAATTTTATGCTTAGTAAGATTTAAATATTTATCCATATGTGTAACCAGTAGCTATCTCAAAAAAATGCTTCTAGGAAAATATTATAGGGATATTTTAAGGAGTGCTTCATCGTTAGCTATTCGTGAAAAAGTATAAGACACATTTCCTGTCTTCAGTGTCCTCCAGTTTTGCATAAATGCAATGAAAAATTATCTGTTCAGTTGAAAAATGTGTTAAGTACTATAAGTCTGAGTTAATTATGAAGCGGATGGTACAGACAACACATTTTGGAAAGAAAGCGGAAGGTAAGGCTGTGGAATAGTCTGGGAAGGCTGCTTGGTTTTTATGGGTAGATGGGACAAGAGAACTGATTAAGGAAAGCAAGTAAGCTAATGAGGCTTGAAACAGAGAATTTAGCAAAGTGACTATTTGAAGATAAGGTTGATTTGAGTAAAATAAGAGCTAACATTGAAAGCCTACGGAAGTACACAGGCCACTGGAATGTTTCTTAAGCCTTCATAATAACCCTACTGAGAAATGGAGAGAATGGCTAAGTAGCCTGCCCACAGTTACAAAGTGGCAGAAATGGGATTTGAATACAGAGAGTATAGTTTCAGGGCTCATGCCACCAACCACTACACCATGATGCCTCTTGGTAAGGAAGGTTATTACTGGCAAACAAAGAGAGTCTTGAGGTAGATGATGGGTGTCAACACGTAGGAAGCTGAGAAGCTTACACGAGGAGAAGAGAAACATGGGAGAGCGCGAACAAGCATGGAGGTACATGTCAGAGGCAAGAGGGTGACGACCTTAGGAATTCTGCTGTTGTAAACTGGAGCTGGGTGAAGCAGGAAAGGTCAGAATCACTGGTGGAGGAGGGAAGGGTAAGTCTACTGAGCTATATAGGAAAGAAAAAGTAAAAAGCCCTGCCTGAATTCGAGAAGGCAGCTGGCAAAACTCTCAAATCACAGCTGTGATGGAACAACGGAGAGAGAGATTTATATGAATATAGTCCCAGCACTGCTAGGGGAGAGTCATCCATGATTAGAACTGTCTTGGCAAATTCCAGTGAGTACAGAAGTTCATTTATTTAGAGAACTGATCCCAATAGAATTGGGAAGCCAGAAGAGAAGTAAAATCCAGGGATCTACTGACTCTCCAGCACAGAGGCTGGCGAGGCACCCTGGAGTGTGCAGGTCCCACTGAGAGGTGTAAAGCGAAGGCATTATAGAAATGAAAACCTCTACAGAACTGAAACCTGACTGGTCAATTAAAACTATCTTACCTGTGCACTACCCAAAGCAATTCATGTGCATCTTGACTTACTTTGAACAAGTAAAAGATTCTACTGTTTTATTTTGTGTGGCACACACTAGGCAATCAATAAATCTTAATCCCCCCTCTGTACTGCACCACTCCCTCCACCCCCAAATCAACTATTTTTATGAGATGTGCAGGACCTGTGCTTACTGACTTTAAGGACCTGGAACCCCAGCTTTGAATAGGTCTGCCATTAAATTATGTGATGGGGCAATTTAAATATCTTAATTGATCCTGAGTTTTCTTATTCGTAAAACAAGGAAGTTGGAATTTAAGTACCCTTTCAGGTCTAGTATTCTTGAGTTCTTCATTTGTGCTTTGATCAAATTCCAGGTCTATTTGTTCACATCACACTCCTAATAAGAGTTTTAGAGCACCTTCCGCACACGCATCTCTGCTGTACTGCATACTTTCAAT
Source organism: Manis javanica (assembly GCF_040802235.1). Lineage (NCBI taxonomy): Eukaryota > Metazoa > Chordata > Mammalia > Pholidota > Manidae > Manis > Manis javanica. Next base: position 93,502,703 of record NC_133166.1, read on the forward strand.
GATGAGTCCAACTCCAAAAATTCTCCTTCTTTTGAGTGTGGTAGCAATTAATTGCAAAGTTATTTAGCAATCAATCACATACCAATTGTACTAGTTCTACCTCTTATATTATTGTTTATATCTTGTTTAAGAATTTAACTTTTTTATGTTCTCAACTGGCTTGTAAACTCAAATCAGAAACCGTATATTACACAAACTTCTTACCTTTTACCTGCAATATCAGATACAAGGTTCTCAATAATGGCTCAGTGATCAATGAATGAATGATGAAGAGTATTGGTGCATGTTGCAGATAAATACATGGAAAATATTTACTGATACTCAGTTATACCGACCACCAAACTAAGACACTGAGACTAATTGAATATAAAACTTGGCTTGAAGAAGCTTACAACCCAGAATGGGGAAAAGATGTATAGTAATCAATAATATGGGTGTGATTTTACTGAATAATATGCTAGACATATAAAGACTGTATATTTTAAAGCCCTAAATACTTATTCAAAATTAAGTGATGTTTTTATTGTTGCTGTTTTATCTGAGTTATACCTCAAAGGCCTTTCTAGACCTTCAATCACTAATATTCATGAAGTTAAAATAAGGTCTGACATAGGTGAAAATTGTTCAGTCATGATAAGTGATGGATATATAACATTAATTTTTATATTCTCCCTACAATGTGTTGAAAGTATTCAGAACACAAATGAAAAGTAGTAGATCACAAATAACAGTAAAGAAAAATCCCAATTACAAAATAGAAACTGTCATTTCAAAGCATGATTTTGTTTTTAGATTGAAGACGCTCAGGTTCAAGACACTGGTCGCTACACTTGTGAGGCAACAAATGTTGCTGGAAAAACTGAAAAAAACTATAATGTCAACATTTGGGGTAAGTGTGATTAGATAATTAATTCAAGAGCAATTGTAGATAGACTCCTGGAATCCAAATGAGTCAGTCATTGTAAACATGTTAGTCATCTACTTTGAGGTAGACCAGTTCTCCTCTCCAGCCTGCATGGTATGTTGTTTCTATAAACGGGGTCTCCTAATGGAGCCTTCCCAGTGAATTGATAGTGGTTTGGTCAATTGAAAATAAGTCAAAAGACCAAATTTTGCCTGTGGATTATGTGTGTATGTTTGTCTGTGAGAGAGAGAGAGCACATGAACTTGTGGAAGGGAGATGGGATTATTATGCCAGCCAGTGAGAAAAACCTCTCCTTGCTTGAAATTTTACCATTTGGTACTAACCAAGATAATTCTTAGGAATTATCACAACTTCTACCTTGGCTGTGGCTGCCTGATAATTGTTAAAAATTATTCCCATTTCCTACATATTCCCCTTTATTTTAAATATTTCTTTAAATGTATTTATAACATCATGTCTTCTTAATTTTGATTGTATTGGTTTAAACTTTATAACTATTGTGATAATGAGCTGAAATTTACCTTTGATTTATAAAAGTTTATTCAAATCACATTTTTAAATAGTAATAAGCAGAGGAAATAATTTGAGTCCAATGGAGAGCAAATATTTTTTAAAACTTTAAAAATAAGCATTTATATAGAAAATGACTTGTTAATTATGAATCAGTATTTTTAAAATTCTTAAGGAAGATTATGAGAAGTGCTATTATTTTCCCTGTGAAAGGATTTATTTACCTTTAAATCATAAAATTTACTAAGTAGTAAAATTTTATTTACTGCATATTAGCAATGTATCATTAATGCCTCTTCCTGCCTTCCTCTATCCTTTTCCTCCCTCATCGCTCCTTTCCTTCTTCTCTCATTTTTTTCTAAGAAAAATATTCATACAACTCCCAATATGTGCAACACACTGATCTAGGTGTTGTCAAGTAAAGATTGAAAAAAGAAATAAAAGAAATGTTAGGATTAATGATCAGTTAGAAAGTGAAGTGAAGAATTCATTATTAAAACGCTATATTGGAGATACCTGTGGACCATCCATGTGAAGCTGTCCACCATGTGGTCAGAACTTTGAGCCTGTAATTTAGGAGAGGAAGATAAGAATTCAAATAAAAGGGAGAAATAAAATTGGAGACATGAGTAAATAATGTAGCAGTTGAGATCCCTTAGAGAGCGTAAAAAGAATGTGTACAGAAATATATTGTAGAATGACCCTCACACATACCATGTAGGAAAGGAGACAGAAATAGAGACCCCAAAGGAGAAGCTGAGAAGAAAACAGAGGTAGGGAGGAAAAATGGGTAAAACTTGCATCAAACTAGGGACAATGGTGTTCCAGACAACAAATAAGTTGAACATGGATGGGTGGGTGGGTTGCATGAATGAATAATGTCACATATTTCATAGAAATCAAATTAAACATAATTTAACAAAAACATAAAAATGTAGTTTACAAATGAGGACACCAATGTCTCTTTAAAAAAAAGCAAATTAATAGTGGAAACCTAATGCAATATAAGGACGACTGAAAGGGGAAAGAAAGTTGAGACATCAGGATAGATACACTCAAAAAATATTTATGTTATGTCTCTGTGTTCTAGGCATTATGCATGTATAGGCAAAGAGAGGGTAATGAGAAAGACAAGGTTCACATAGCATCTGCTGGTATACAAATATCTTTAAATAGTCAATTAAAATTAAATCACCAAGAGCTCTCATAGGAGGTTTCATGGGAAATCATATCAGGGGCTCATGACATCTAATTGAGAATTTAAAGGTGAATAGGCATCAGCTCTGAAGAGGAGAGAAGCATTGCAAGGACCTGGAGAACACTGTCTGCATTCAGGGAACTGAACATCTTTCATGCGGGAGCCTAGTAAGTGCAGAGAAGAATGAGACGTCAGGTAGGAAAGGCTGGAAAGAGCAGATTGAAGGGACCTCTAAAATGAATTCTTAAAGTATGAATTTAATTCTAAAGGTAATGGGATACCATTAAAAGGATTTAAAAGAGGACTGGAGTGTAAAATCAGATCTGTATTTGGGGAAAAAAGCAGACAGACTCTAGAAGTATTTAAGAAATGAATTAACAGAATTAATTGCTTAGATGGAGAGGTGTGGAAATAAAAAAGAGTAAAGAATGGATGTCTGTATGGGCTGGTGGAACAGTAGTTTCCTTCCCTCACAGAAGGAAGAAAGGTGGCTGAGGTCAGTTGTAGGCAAGGGAAGGTTGACAGTGCCTCTAAGCCATCCTAGTTGAGAGTTCAGTAGTCAGATACAAAAACTAGATCTCAGAGGGGGTCTGCATTACAGATACAGATTTACAACTATTTGTATTAGCAGAAGCCTTGGGAGTCGAGGAAGGCTGAATTTAGGTTGGAGGCCATGAATTTGTAGTGGTGGCAATATGTGTAATTGTTAGGTTCTTCTGTAGAACTTCCCGTCTGTAGCGTAGGCGATGACAGTAAACTAAAGAATTCATCCCGAGTAAGGCTGTTGCCAAATAGAAAGGGCAACAGAACAAGGAGAGTAGGACTACCGGCTAAGGAGTTAATGGAATTACTGATCATGAAAGCTCTCTGAATAGAGAAGTCAGTAAGCAAAGCAGTGGACAGCCAGATTGGGAGGCTTCTGAGAACTGAAAGAATGCCATTAGGTCAATGAATTGAGAACTGGGAATAATTCAGTGGAAGGATAGAGCAGTTATCAGAGAGTGGCCTGAACTTATAGGAGAAAGGTTCCAGATGACAGAAAGGCAGGGCCTCTGATGGAGAAAGGGATGAGCAGATCAAGGAATGGAGTAGCCACAGTGTTTGTACTGGTTACACGTGTGGATGTTGGTTTCTACCTCAGGATGTCAGGTCTTCATCTGTAGAAGGGTACAAAACAAGTAGCAAAATTTTTCAGTGAATGGAAAATGAATGACAGGTTCACAGATCGTGGGAGGAAAGAGAAAGAGGAATAAATTGGTGGCATGAGCCTCAAAGAAAGAAAGACTTTTCATGGGGGAGTGAATGAAAATGACTGCAAGCTGCATTGGGGGTAAGGAGGATTCTCCCACTCCTCAACTCCCAGGAGCTCAGGAGAACAAGCATCTGATACCAGGTGAACTGAAGCCAGAGAAGAATCCAAGAGGGCAGTTTGTCCAGCAAATGTAGACTCAGCCGCTTTGAGAGAAACATGGGTAGTTTCTTTAAAGGTTCAAATTAAAGGCTCCAAAGAGAAACTGGAGGCTGGTGGGAGGCAGGCTGTGCAATCTAGAATACAGTAGGTAACGTGCATTTCTGAGATCAAACCCCTTGCCTCTTTGCTATAATGTTATATAAAAACCTGATGTTTTCCAATTTTGTTCAACATCTGAGATATCAAAACTGGCTAGGTACAAATAATTGGGTTAAATTCAAACATGGTAGGTGCCTTAACTTTTAGAGCAAATATCTAAATATCTGTAACATATTAACTTCTTATGTCACTGAATATTTTGATAATTAAGTTTCTTCCTGTGAAAATGGGAAGTCTGCTATTAGGTATTTATTCTAAATCTCAGAGTTGACTTTAAATGCCTTACTAATATGTCAGCTTCAAATGCTAATTATTTTCTTGTGTCATTTGAGTGGGAATCTTTTTTTTTTTGCATGCCAAGTGTTAGGGAAATTTTATATTAAATAAGTGTAAAAAGAGTAGTTTTTATTTTGTTCATCTTTCAGTACCACCAAATATTTATGGTTCTGATGAACTTGCTCAGCTTACAGTCATTGAAGGGAATCTCATTAGTCTGCTTTGTGAATCAAGTGGTATTCCACCCCCAAATCTCATTTGGAAAAAAAAAGGTCAGTTTTAACTTTTTCACATTTATAAAATTACTAAATATAATTATTAAGTGAATTTGTATTTTGTTTGACAAACATATTGGTTTATTAACAAAATCCTGGGGTTTGTCTACTAATATATTAGCATAATTGCTTTCTATTCAATGTGCAACATATGTTAGATGTATGCTGTCTAGCTGAAAATCTTGTTTTGAAACTAATGACTCTCCAGAAAAAATTTATTTTCTGCTAGTTGTTTTGTAATCAACTGCTTCATAGAATAGCTGTAATGATTAAAAATCTACCAAATGTGCTCACTTCAGCAGCACATATACTAAAATTGGAACAATACAGAGGTTAGCATGGCCCCTGTGCAAGGACGACATACAAATTCATGAAGCATATTAAAGACATCTGTACTAAAAAAAAAACAAATCTACCAAAGAACTATTTCCTCTTCCTTAGAGTAGGGTTAAAGTTATTTTTCTATGGCAAACATATTTACTGTGTTTTTGACAATTTTTTACTGTATGGTAAGATTGAATTCTACAGTTGAACAGATTCTCAATTGGCTCATCAATAAATATTTATTTATGTCTATTAAGTATCAGACAGATCATCTAGATTTTTAGTTGATTTTTTAAATCATTTTGTTTTTCTGTTTTGAGGTTTTATTTTGTTTGTTTTTCTGTTTGTTTTCTTTCTGATGCAGTCTTGATGGAAAGAAAAAATCGTGGAAGATAATCCTGGTAAACATTTCCTCCTCTTCCTTTTTGCATAGGATTATTTTACAGTGTCATCTGACTTAGGTACTTGAACTAGGAAGTAAATGAATATACATACTTATCAGAGTATGTACACAAAATGCTTTATATTTTGCTTCACAGTCTATCATTTGGTTTTCTCTGCAGACTCCCTGGTGCTGGCGGAGTCCACAGGGCGAGTCAGAACTTTATCTGGAGGTAGACAGTTGCAGATCTCAATTGCCAAAAAATCTGATGCAGGGCTCTATACGTGTGTGGCATCAAATGTTGCTGGAATCACAAAGAAAGACTACAATCTGCAAGTTTATAGTAAGTCATTGATTAGCCAGGCTTTGGCACAATTTTCTTTTAAATCTTTTCATCCTCTCCTTTTACTTTTTCCTCCTTGTCTTTGAGAAACATTCAAAGTAGTGTGGTTATGCTATACCTATCATAAGATCCACAAATTTAAATTACGCTGATAACCAGAGACCAATGATTTATACTGTCTATTATTTATTTAGCATTACTGCCGTTCCCTTTGCATCGGCTTGCCAATGGCAGACATATCAATGTGGTTGTAATTTGTTGGGGTCAGGATAGTGGACATGGCAGAATGGGGAGAGATGGCATTCTATCAAAGGGAGTATTTCTAATACGTACAGATAACTCATTTTAAAGAATATTCAATTTGTGTAAGATATTTAATGTTCTAAATATTTACATTATATCATTTAACCTTTACATGAGCTATGATATTGGCAACTTAAGCTAAGAGCGGTTTCCACGACTGGCCCAGGTCACAGAGCTTGTATGTGGTACAACTGGTGCCAGAACACAGCATTATTAATGCTGGCCCATTTTTCTTCCCACATATACATTTGCATTAGAATTGGTCTGTTTTCTTTTCCTCAGAATCAGTATCTATTAGTAAATTCAGCCGCAAAATTCCAGAATAACTGGTGATCAGTGACTTCAACAAGTGGAGGGTTATTTTCTCACATAATGAGATGCCTGAGGTTGGTGGTCATTGGAGTTGGTAAGACCTTACTCTTTACCAGGATAGGAAAGCTAGGATTCGCCTGGTCCTTCCTGCACGGTCTCCAGATGGTTCTGCAGCTATAGTGTCAAGTCCACACTGAACACAAAAAGATGGGGGAGGAGTGGTATTTTCTTACCAGGAAAACAAAAGGTGTCCCCAAACCTATACCCACCTGCTCCGGCAAAGCTTTACCTAAACATTGTGGGCCTGAGCTAATTCATGTGGTCACCTCAATTTTCAGAAAAGACAGAGACACAGTCTTAGCCTTTCCAACTCCTGTTGTGGAAGGAATTAGTAACAGATGTTGGATTTGAGCCAGGCTACCATTTTAATATTAGTACTAGGAAGACTTCTATAATTAGAGCTACAAATGATAAGTTCAAATGTTTGTATAACTTCTTAAAAAGCAAGGAAAGTAGCAAACACAGAATTCTTCCTTACTAGGTTGATAGCTTTATTTTAAGCATGAACCCATTTAAAAACATTGAAGAATTGCACCACCATGTTTGCTAGTCTTGGATCTTTTCTTTGGTCTTTAATATTTTGACATCAAAAATGAATTTAACTTTGGCTGATGAAAATTCCTATGTAAGATGTAAAGTGAACATTTCCTACTTTCTTTTATTTTCCAGTTCGACCAACTATATCCAACAGTGGCAGCCACCCTACGGAAATTATTGTGACTCGAGGGAAGAGTATTTCCCTGGAGTGTGAGTCACAGGGTATTCCTCAACCAACAGTGACCTGGATGAAAGATGGCCGCCCCTTGGCCAAGGGAAGGGGAATGGAAATACTGGGTGAAGGTCACATCCTTCAGCTAAAGAACGTTCATGTATCTGACACTGGCCGTTATGTGTGTGTTGTCGTGAATGTAGCGGGAATGACTGACAGAAAATATGATTTAAGTGTACACAGTAAGTATAAAGAAGCTCCGTAAGTCTGTTCATGGGCTGTTAGAATTTATACCATCCTGGATGGGAGATGGAGCCTTGTGTTGAGTCATTTATTTATAGTCTATTATTTTCTACAGATGTACCACTTCTCTACATCAATCTCATCATTTCCCTTCTATGCCTGATCTCTCATGTCTTACCTTGCTGATATAAGTATATATTGGATTTTCTTTTAGGAAAGTATGTAGTAATGTAAATGATTATCTCCAAGTACTTTTGGTCCAGTACTATCCCAAATAATATTCCTTGATTCTGTGTTTTCCAAATTAGGTGTCTTGGCTAGTATAAACCTTAGTTCCTTTGAGCTTACTGACTCAGCATCAGTTGGTCATGAGTTGTACTGAACTCAGCTTTATATTCAATTAATGAGTCATAAATGTCAACAGGAATAAATCAAATATGTGCTAAGTGACACCTATTTGTGTATATCAGTTTGAATTGTGATTTTTAAACTTAAAAATAATTTGTTTTTATTCAATTTATCTAAACAAAAAAAAAATCAAACAGTTCATCCAGTTTTCTACCCCTCTGCCACTCAGTTCTCTGCCTCTGGCAAACTTCAATCTGTTCTCTGTAACTATTAGATTGATTGTATTTATTCATTCATTCATTCCACATATAAGAAGAGTCATATGGTATTTATGTGACCTATTTAATTTAGGATAATGCCCTTGAGGTATGTCCATGTTGTTGCAAATGGCAATATTTCATTCTTTTTATGGCTGAATAATATTCCATATATAATTCCACAAACAATGTATACCAAAATGTCTTTATCCATTTATCCATTGATGGACAATTAGGTTGTTTCCATATCTTGACTATTGTAAATAAGTCTGCAATGAACATGAGGGTGCAGATATCTTTTGAGTTAGTCTTCATTTTCTTCAGATAAATTCCCAGAAGTGAATCATATGAGGGTTCTATTTTTAACTTTTTGAGGAACCTCTATAGTGTCAATTATAGTGGCTGTACCAATTTACATTCCCATCAACTGTGCACAAGTGTTCCCTTTTCTCCACATTCTTGCCAACACTTGTTATTTCTCATCTTTTTTATAAAGCCATTCCAACAAGTGTGAAGTGATAATGTCATTGTGGTTTTGATTGGCATTTCCCTAATGATTAATGATGTTGAGCAACATTTCATGTTCTTGTTGATCCTCTGTCTGTCTTCTTTGTTAAAATGTCTATTCAGATCCTTTGCCCATTTTTTAATTGGATTGCTTTATATTGGCTATTGTATTGTATGAGTTCTTTATATATTTTATACATTAGCCCCTTTTCACAAAAAATATCTTGGAGAAAAGACCATATTCAATAGGTTGCCTTTTCATTTTGTTGATGGTTTCCTTTGCTGTGCAGAAGCTTTTTATTTTTTTATTTTTTCATGACCAAGTGGGATTTATTCCAGGGATGCAAGGATGCTAATATTCATAAACCAATCAATATCATATACCACATTAACTAAAAGGATAAAAACCACATGATCATCTCAATAAATGCTGAAAAAGCATTTGACAAAATTCAACATCTGTTCATGATAAAAACTAAAAAAATGGTCATAGTGGACATACCTCAACATAACAAAAGGCATATACAACAAAACCACAGCCAACATCATCCTTAACAGCAAAAAGCTGAAAGCTTTTCCTCTAAGATCAGGAACAAGACAAGGATGCTCACTCTCCCCACTTTTATTCAACAGAGTACTGGAAGTCCTAGCCACGGCAATCAGACAACACAAAGAAACAAAAGGCATTCAGATTAGCAAGGAAGAAGTTAAACTGTCACTGTTTGCAGATGACATGATATGGTACATAAACACCCTAAAGAATACACCCAAAACTACTAGAATAACTGAATTCAGCAAAGTTGCAGGATACAAAATTAATATACATAAATCTGTTGCATTTCTAGATACTAACAATGAAACTAGCAGAAAGAGAAATCAGGAAAACTCCACTCACAATTGCATCAAAAAGAATAAAACTCCCAGGAATAAACCTAATCAAAGAGGTGAAAGACCCATACTTTGAAAACTACAAGACACTCATGAGAAAAATCAAAGAAGGCACATAGGTCCTCATATCTTGGGTGTATAGATATTTATGACTATTCCCTCTTGTTGGACTGACCCCTTTGTTGTTATGCTTTTTTCTCCCTATTAGTTGCATGAAATATCTTTTTCTCTCTATTCACTTTTAGTCTGTGTATGTTCTTGGGTTTGAAGTGAGGTAGCATAAGATGGGTCTTGTTTTTTTAATCCACTCTGTAACTCTGTCTTTTGATTTGTGAATTTAGACCACTTACATTTATGGTGATTATTGATAATACTTGTTGCCATTGCAGGCTTTAAATTCATGGTTACCAGAGGATTAAGGCTGCTTTATTGTCTGTCTAACTTAACTCGTTTATTACGCCATTTGAAACACAATCTAAAGGAGGTTTTTTTCCTCCCTTCTTTTTCCTCCTCCTCCACTCTTTATATATTAGGTGTAATATTCTGTACTCTTTGTGTATCCTTTGACTGATTTTGAGGGTAACTGATTTAATTTTGCATTTGCTTAGTAATTAACTGGTATACTTTCTTTACTGTGGTTTTATTTTCTCTGGTGACAGCTGTTTAGCTTTAGGAGCATATCAGTCTATAGCAGTCCCTTTAAAATTACACTGTAAAGATGGTTTGTGAGAGGTAGTAAATTCCCTCAAGTTTCACTTATCTGGAAATTGTTTAATCCCTGCTTCAAATTTAAATGATACTCTTGCTGGGTAGAGTATCCTTGGTTCAAGGCCCTTCTGTTTCATTGCATTAAATATATCATGCACTCCCCTCTGGGCAGTAAGGTTTCTGCTAAGAATCCTGATGATAGCCTGATGGGTTTTTCCTTTGTATGTGATCTTTTTTCTCTCTCTGGTTGCTTTTAATACTTGGTCCTTGTCCTTGATCTTTGCCATTTTTATTATTATATGTCTTGGTGGTGTCTTCCTTAGGTCCCTTGTGTTGGGATATCTCTGCACATTCATGGCCTGAGAGATTATTTCCTTCCCCATATTGGGGAAGTTTTCAGCAATTATTTCCTCAAAGAAAATTTCTATCCCTTTTTCTCTCTCTTCTGCTATAGATACTATTATAATGTGAATATTGTTCTGTTGGGATTGGTCACGCAGTTCTCTTACTATTCTTTCATTCCTAGAGATCCTTTTTTCTCTCTGTGCCTCAGGTTCCTTGTATTCCTTTTCTCTAATTTCTATTTCATTTACCATCTCCTCTACCTCATCTAATCCGCTTTTAAATCCTTCCCTTGTATGTTTCATGTCAGACAGTGTATTTTTCAAAGCTTTTCTTTCTTTTCTGAAGTCCTCCCTGAAATCTTGAATATTTTTCTGTAGCTCTGTGAGCATTGTTACGAGTTTTATTTTGAAATCTTTATCAAGTAGATTGGTGGTTTCAGTTTCAATTGGCCCTCTTTCTGGTGTTTGAGGGATTTTGGTTCATACAAGATTCTTTTGCTGTTTCATATTTCTAACGATTACTATGGAATAATAACTTTGTGTAGGTGGTGCCCTTTAGTGCCCAGAAGCTCTATTCTCTGGAGCTTCCCAGTACCTGGAGTGATGGCAGGTGTTGTAGGTGTGTGACTCCTGTGCCTGCCAAGAGGAAAGAGCTCTTTCCTGTTTCCCAGCTGCAGTGCCTGCCCCCACTGCCAAGGCCAGTGGGCCACATGAGCAGGGAGGCACCTCTGCTTTATGCCCTTGTAGCTGCTGTAGGTGGGGCTGCTGTCTAGCTGTCCTGGCATAATGGCAGGCCCAGTGGGTGAGCAGACTGGTGCCTGCCTGGAGAAAGGAATGGTAGGATGTGTACTGCAGTGGGGCCTGGGCGCTGGGTTACCAGTCAGGGGGATGGAGCATTTGAAGGTCCTGAAAGTTCCCAACCTGCTGGGCTGAGTGTGTGAGATGATTTTGTTCATCTTCCTTTTCTCTTGAGCAGCAAGTTCTGTGTAATCCTTGCCCCTTTAGCACCCCTCTTGCTGTTTGGAAGACTTTCAAAGTGCCCACTTTTCTTTTGTCCTAGAGTGGCTGGCTGTGGGCACCTGTTCTCCACAAGCAGCTGGAATCTCAGTCTATCCCAGTATTCCACCTGTCTTTGCTTTCCAACCCCTCTAATCTTTAGAACACCAGGTATTGTGGGTTTGTGCTGCTGGAGCAGATCTCCAGGGCTGGGTGTTTAGCAGTCCTGGGCTTCTACTCTTTCCCCACTCTGTTTCTCTCCTCCCGCCTGTAAGCTAGAGTGGGGTGGGTGGGCTTAGGTCCCACTGGATTGCAGTTTTGCTTCTTTGCCCTTTTCTCTGAGGTTTTCCCTAGATGCAGGCAGTCTGTAGCAATCTTTAGGTGCTCTTTCAGGATTAGTTGTATTTGCTCTATTTTCGTTGTTAAATATGGCTTTGGGAGGAGGTTTCTGCCTCACTTCTCACACCACCATCTTTTTCTCCTATAATAAACACTTTAATCACAGAGTACATTTTATTATTGGACTTCAAAATTTGGAGATGAGTCAAAGACACTTGACTCTTTGCTTTAGGCTCTAGATATAGTCAAGTTCTCTCAAACAGCTCCAATATGCCATTCAATTAAGGCAGTAATTGGGCATGATTTGTTTCAGAGGAGTAGGAAATGGGGCCATGTGAGTCCAGTGGGAAATGGCTGCATTTGGCAAAGCTAAGAAACACTCCAGGGCATTTCAGGGACACACAGCCCATGCTGAGAATGAATCCAACTTTAAGCTTTAGGCTGACTGAAGTTTTGTTTCCTTTATCCATAAATAAGCATGGCTGTGTTCCAATGAAACTTCACTTTACTGGCTTCAGCAATCATTTAAAAATTAACAAACCTGAGCAGGAGGGGACCAGACAGAAGTGGGGTGGTGGGAAACACACCTTCCATTGCCTTCACAGCTGTGGTTGGGCCATCAGGTGGAGCAGAACCTTTACCAGTTTAGTAAAGGATTCTGTAAAGGATGCAGGCCAACAGCCAGATGAAGAGAGACATAGGGTACTTCCGAATAAAGGAGTTTCTATGCTCGTGGAGCTTGGGGTCTGGCTCAGTGGCACATGGAGGCGTACTGGCTCCCCAGGCAGAGAAGCAGGATCCAAGAGCTGTGCAGAAGCTTTGTAGTTTGTTATAGTCCAGGTTGTTTATTTTTGCCTTTATTGCTTTTGCTTCTGATTCAGATTCAAAAAATTTTTGCCAAAACTTATGTCAAGTTGCTTACTGACTATGTTTCCTACACAAGTTTTATGATTTCAGGTCTTATGTTCAAGACTTTAACCAATTTTGAGTTAGTTTTTGTGTGTGGCCTAAGAGAGCAGGCCAGTTTCATTCTTTTGCATGTGGCTGTCCCATTTTTCCAACACCATTAATTGAAGAGACTGTCATTTCCCTATTGTATATTCTTGGCTCCTTTGTCACAAATGAATTGACCGTGTGTGTGTTGTTTACTTCTGGGCTGTCTTTTCTTTCCATTGATGTATGTGTCTTTGTTATGCCACTTCTACAGTTTTAATTACTATAGCTTTGTAATATAGTTTGAAATTGGGGATCATGATACATCCAGCTTTGTTTTTCTTACTCAAGATTGCTTTGGCTATTTGGGTCTTCATGGTTCCATACACATCTTAGGACTATTTGTTTTAGTTCTGTGAAAAATGCCATTGGAATTTTGGTAGAGATTTCATTGAATTTGTAGATAGCTTTGGGCAATATGGACATTTTAACAATATTAATCCTTCCACGAACATGGAGTATCCTTCCATTTATTTGTGTCATCTTCAATTTTTTCGTGGATGACATAGTCTTCAATATACAGGTTTTTCATGTTTTGGTTTTATTTACTTCTAGGTATTTTTGATGCAATTGTAAATGGAATTGCTTTCTGAATTGCTCTTATAGTTCATTATTAGTGAATAGAAATGCAACTGACTTTTGTGTATTGATTTTATGTTCTGTAACTTTACTGACTTCATTTATTAGCTCTAATGGTTTTTTGCCGGAATCTAGGTTGAGTTGCAATTTTATATCTATAGATGGTAAATTTAATAGGCACAGTCCTATAAACCTCAATCCATTTAGGAGATGAGCATAGTGCAATATTAATATTCTAAATTTGCAGCCAATGTATGGGTCAAAGCTAAAGAAGTCAGAATGTGAAAGAGAAAAGGAATTAACCTTAAGTATCTCTTTTTGTTAGATTACTTTTCTTTTAATTGTTTGGATTAGAATTATTTGTTAGAAAAACTTGCCTATTAGAAGGCCATGAATCCATATTAGAGATTTATCAGAAAAGATGAGTGGCTCACGGAAAATTATTCACTATGGTCTGAGTAACAATGTGAGAGTCATTTACTGCTATTAGTGGGGAAGAAATGATATTTTTGCTTCCAAGAAGGTCACATTAAAAATACTGCTGGTAATAATCATCATTGTGGTGATTGCTTATTTTACTTACTGTTGACCAGAAAATGGAAGTCTTATTATTAACAATAAGCTGTTTAGGATTTGATATATATTAGCTATATGTTTGCTATACATCAGCCATCTTCTTTTCCATTTTTTTGTTCATTTTGTTTTGTCTTACAGCCCCTCCAAGCATCATAGGAAACCTTAGGACCTCTGAAAATATCAGTGTGGTGGAAAAGAACTCAGCGTCCCTGACTTGTGAAGCTTCAGGAATTCCCCTGCCTACAATTACCTGGCTTAAAGACGGTTTGCCCCTCAGCCTTAGCAGTTCTGTGAGAATTCTCTCAGGTATAAGGAATTCTTGTAGCCTGATAATTTGGTTGGCTTCATATGGCCACAATTTCTCCTTAATTTCTCATTTCTCTGCTTTACTTTTCTTTTTGATCTGGCTGCTTGCTATAATACCCACTGATCCCATTAAGAAAAAATGTTTAGGAAGATATCAGAAGCTTTATGAAAATGAAGGAAACCTCTAAATATCTTCAGATCCTTTTTAAAAAGAATACTGGCACTTGCTTATTACTGAAATCATGGGGATGCCAGATCATTCAGGCTGCAGTGAGTACCAGCCAGTTTGGAAGTGAAGAACGGAAAGAAATACTGAATGTAAAAGCAGATCCTGCAGTGAAGCATGTTCTATGATGTATCTCCATAGCCAAATATTTCAATTTCTTCATGACTTTTATATAAATGAGTATTACCTTTCCAGGATGGGAGAGCATTCTGTGAGCTAAGCCTTTATCATTATTGTAAAAAAGATATTCAGCTTTTCCTCATCCAATCATATAGGAAAAGATTTTGGCTTGTCCTTTATAGATCAGCGTAAGAGTGAAGAGGTATCTTGAGGTATGTATGCCACAGGAATCTGCACTTGGCCCCATTTAGTAAATCACTGGGATGCAGATTAAGAAAATAATCTTGACAAGATTGTCGTTAATAAAAAATTGCATACTTAGAAGAAGACCTACTCTGTTGAATGAAGGCATCCATTTCAAACACACCTAACAGTGATACTTTTACGTTAAACCTAACAGCATCAAAGTTAAATAAACTCCCACACCAACATCCAAAAACCAGTGATGAAAATTAAGAGTGAGATGCAGCTTCAGAATTCTTCATATGAAAAGATCTCTGAATTGTGTTATTCAGTATGCTTCGACAGTGTAATGGGGTTATGAAAAAACAAATGCAGTGTTTTGTCACATTAATAAAACAAATTTTCACCAATAAGAAAAGTAAGAGTCCAGTTGTACTGTGGACTTAGTTTTCTCATTTGGAAGACTAGAAGGACTTACTAACAATGTTTTCAAAGGAGGGTAACCATAATAGTAAGTGATCACAAAATAATTTATGTCTGATTATATTTAACCTGGAAAAATAAACTTTATGTAACTTTATGGTTACATAGTAAAAATTAAATTTAAATACTTGAAGAGTCATGATATAGTAAAGAATTATGTTGGTTCTGTTGAGCGCCACAAGTTAAAAGTAATGCCCAATGTATGGAAAATTCTAGGGATTTGCGTCTGAATTACAACAACTTAAAAAAATATTTTTATTATTTCAAGTCAACTATTTTAAGAGGTGGTGAGCTCCCTGTTCCAACATTTGTTTGAAGTTTAAATTCCCACTTTTGAAGGCTTTTTCAGAAAAGATCCTTTCTTAGTGTTTGAATTCAGTCTAAATATCCTCAAGTCCCTCTGTTTCCTCAAGATCTTGGTCTATAAATAGCTTGATGAGGAATATAAATTGCTGTGATTATTGTATTTTTTGTCTCTAATGCTCACTAGATTTATAATCTCAGATAAGTTACTTTGCTAACTTCAGTTTCTTCATTTGTAAAATGACAATATTAGTAATGTTTGCCTCTTAGGGCTGTTGCAACAATGAAATGAGTTAGTGTATGTAAAGCAGTTAACACAGTGCCAGCTTACATAATAAGCATCCAATACATGTCTGTAGTTATTGCCATAGACAGCCTGGTTGTGGTCTCCCTATCCTGGAAATTTCTGTATTTCTTTATTATGGTGCTTTCATTTTCCTAGGACTCCCCGTCTCTAATGATCTTAGATATGTGTAATAATGGCAAAGATTTTATGACCATCTGGTTACCAAAAACTTGAATACATTATCTTTTTGTCTTGAAATTATCCTCATGTTTTTGGCTTATTTTTTTTAAAAGATTCTCAATTGTTGAAAAAGAAGGACTTCTTAAATACAGTAACTACATCAGGGCTTCTGGAAATGCAAAAGGCAAGATAGAGTGAAGTAGTCTGGCTTATAATGGCTTTACAGAAGTGGTGTTTTCCTTTTATTTAGTTTTGTTTTGCTTGACTAACAGCTGAAGATCCCTGAGTGACCACATTAAAAATATTTCACCTTGTGGTTCTGCCAAACGAGTCATCCGGTTTCACAGTCTGAACATGTGTGTTGTTCAATAGATAGATGAGAATCAGATGAATGGCATATGATTTGCTCGGTCCCTGTTCTGCTGCACACTCCTGTTGCATTAAGATTAATCCTCCTGAGACTTTAAGTACAGATTTCCCGAAACCAGTACTTTGGGGAAGGCCCTATCATTGTTATGAAGTTCTTTGCCAAGAGCAGATAACTGCTATAAAAATGTAATAGGTAACAAAAAACATCTCCATGTAAGCCTAAGTTAAAAAGGGTCAGACGGCCTTTGTTTTTCACTGGATAAAGTGATAGGACCAGGAAACAAAGACATGTGAGGTAATGAGATCATGAGATTTATGAGGTTGAGGTTTGCATAGTCAGCAATGACTCATAAAACTTGTATAATTTTAATATCTCTTAATGGGAATCATATTATGGTCTCACTAATCAGAGGGAGCAGGGAGTACTTGAATCCTTTCCTAATTAACAAGTTTTTTGACCTGTTCAGATCATTTCTGTGTCAACTTTGCTTACTGATATCCAGTTGGGAAAGAGGCTGAATTCAGGTAATCACTTTGTCTCAATAAGATACCACTAAATTCATCTCTTTTGGGATTGGAGATGTGGATGAGAGTTGCTTATAGGAAAAGCTCAATGACAGTTTGTTTTGTTTAGAAAAACAGAAAACAGATGGAAAATCCTGACAAACCCAGTTCCAGGTGAACAGTTACATGAAAATCTCATGTTTAATCATCTCAATGTTTTTTCGTTCAAATTCAGGGTACTAAGCAAATATATACCAGGTAGAGAATCATTACAAAATCTAGGTAATGACTTACATTTTCTTTCTTAGAATTTACTTCTCAAATGGCTTCAAGCACTTTACTGCCTCATTGTGTCCCTTAGACCTCTGCAGCTTTCTTTCAGTCTCACGGGCTGGCTGCTTTGTTCTTCAATGAAATTTCTCTCCAAATCACACCCTTCAGCATGTCTGTCTCACTCTCAGTCCACATGCATTTCTTAGGTGAAGACTCTTTCTTTATTACAAAGAAGTTCAAAATATAAAAAGCAGCAAAAGCAGAGCTGCTCTAGTGAATGAGGTGACCCCATCAACTTGGACATAAATAATTGTAGGATTCCATGAAACTCAATTGAAAACTGGTAGCCAGTCTTCATGTCTTCGCCCATCTCTTATGTACTGACATCATCCAAAACTGAGTCACTGGCTAGAAAAAAAAAGTCCTCTTTCTAACATCCCATTTTGTATGTTCAATGGCAAACTGGGAGTCTTTTCCTAAACATCTTATCAGTCATCTTTCTAAAGAACAAATCAGATCATGACCTTTTTTGTATATACACTTCCACGGTCTTTAGTGAACACAGTGAGGTCTAGATTCCTCAGCATAGTGTTTAGGGGCCCACGGAATCTGGTCACATCCCATCTAGCCTCATTTCTCACTATTTACTGTACCTGCTCTGCTTTTAATTCTCAACTCACATCTACTTCCTACCTCTTATCCTCATTCATATTCCCTCCACAATGGTGTCTCTCAGTTACTGTGCATTAGCACACTTACCTTTTAAGATTGTGTTCAGATCACCTCTGTGAAGCTCCATTTCTTGCTGTCACCTAGCACTGCATTTTTATCCATTGAATGAGAAAATTCTTCTAAATTATCTTTTCTGTTTCCTATAGGCTTAAAAGGCGATTTTTTAAAAAAGAGCTTGACATAAATGCATTTTAGAGGCTTTTGAAATGAATTAATGTTTCTGTAAATTGAGCATTATACAGCCAACTTGCAAAGTGACAGATTTCTTTTTTAAGTCATTTGGTGGTGTATGTCTCCAGGAGGCAGGACTCTACGCTTGATGCAGACCAGAAGGGAAGATACTGGCCAATATACTTGTCTTGTAAGGAATGCAGCTGGTGAAGAAAGGAAAATCTTTGGGCTGTCAGTATTAGGTATTTATATAACTTGCAATAACAAAAAAAAAATAATTGGCTTACATGCATTCTGGAAGCAGAATTAAAATGTATCTACAGCTTGATCTTTTTGGCCCCTAGACTGTCACTCTTGGCAGGAATTGAATGTTAGAGTGGTTTGGATGTAATGAACTGGATTAAAGCAGCTGAAATGCCATGTCTTGTCAGTTCACAATCGTTCAGCAATATTCTAAGACTGATAACTTGTTTAATGTGAGTGTTTATCAGAGTTATAGTGAGTAGTAGACAATAAATGTCTAATAAATGTTCTCACTCATTGACTTGTTGACATTTTTATCCAGACTTCACTATCTGCATTAATATAAAATTCATTGTAATTGAATTCATGACATACAACTTCATAATATATCTTAAAATTAGAGTTGATCGAAATAATATTATTATGAGATACTTCTAGTAAATAAATAATAATGAGAACCTGAGGGGTTATTTTAAAGGTTATGGCTTGATAAAAATATAAACAAAGATGCTTATAAAATAACAGCCCTGTTAGAATTGCTGCCTACTTTTTCTGAGTTTTGTTTGTTCATCTGTTTTTTAGTACCCCCTCGCATTGTGGGTGAAAATACATTGGGAGACGTGAAGGTAAAAGAGAAACAGAATGTGACACTGACTTGTGAAGTGACAGGTAAGGAGTTCAGCTCTTGTACTTCTGATGCTCAGTCACAGATTATTCATGGTCTCCAAATGTACCTTAATCAGTTGACAAAACGTCAAAGTACTTTTGTAATAATAAGCATTTGAAATTGAGTTTTAGTCCAGTAGAGTTGGTAGAAGTGTAAGAGGAAATTTCTCAAGTTCTGTGAACATAAAAAGGAAACCCCCCCAGTGAAAAAAAGGAAGGAAGGAAGGGAAAGAGGGAGAAAGATAGGAGAGGAAGATGGAAAAAAAGAGACACATTGTTTTTTTTTTCTTTCAATAAATGATTATTTTCTAAACATTCTGCTTCTGCTTACATGTAGGGTTTCTGGCCACACATCCTCTTATTTTCTCTTTGCTTCCCTGTGTTGGTACCTTCCTTTCCTTTTTCTGATTTTTTAAATTTTATTTCAAGGAAATAGGTATGACTTTAGGTAGAATGATGACGTTACTGGTTGTGATTACCCAAGAACAAAATTTTTACCTTTTGTTAACCTGTTTGCATGTTTCAGAAGAATTAGAAGCAGTTAAAAATGAAAATAAATATTCTAGAGCAAATTCTACCATCTTTACCAGTGAATCAGTGTGTTGCTGTAATAAAAGTAATGTCTAAAAAAATAATAAATAAAAGTAAGGAAATGTCTAAGACGATATTTTCAAGACTGCCTTTTTAGTGAAGATGGCCTTGCACTCTCAAAAGAACTTAACAATATATAGAAAATCAGTGTTTCAAGGAAGATTTTTAAAATTTTATTGTTTACATGCCCTGCATGAGCAGTGAATTAAAGTAAGCAAGGAAATGTTTCTATCTTAAGAAAGGCAGATATAAAGAGTGTGACATATACTATTATTTAGCCTGTTCACTTTTTTTCTAGAAATGATGTGATAAGTAATAACTGTCACATAGAGAGCAGCCACTTAAATTTTATAGCCCTCAAGCCTTCCAGTTTTTTTAATTTACATTGACATTTGGTTTTGAATTACTTTTTAAATGTTTTATCTCAATTTTACTGAGATACAATTGATACTTGGCACTGTATAAGCTTAAAGTGTACAGCATAGTGATATATATATATACATATATACATATGTATGATTATCACAATAAGTTTATTTAACACACATCACCTCACACTGTTACAAATGTTTTTTTCTTGTGGTAAGAATTTTTAAGATCTACTCCCTTAGCAGTTTGTAAATATACAATACAGTATTGTTAGCTATAGTTACCTTGCTATACATTATATCCCCAGAACTATTTGTCTTATAACTGGAAGTTTGTACCTTCCTACCACCTGGTCTGTTTCCCTCACCCCCAACCCCCACCTCTCGCAACCACCAATCTGTTCTTGGTTCTCTGAGTTTGGTTTTGTTAGATTCCACATATAAGGATGATAATAGAGTATTTGTCTTTCTCTGTCTGACTTATTTCGCTGAGCATGATGCCCTCAAGGGCATCTTTGTTGTCACAAACAGCAGGATCTTCTTCATGGCTGAATAATATTCCACTGTAAATATGTACCATTTTTTTTTTCTGTTTATCTGCTAAAAGGCACAGAGATTGTTTCCATATCTTGGCTATCATGAATAATGGCCCAGTGAACATGGAGTGGAAATATCTCCTCAAGATAATGATTTTGTTTCCTTTGTATATATGCCCAGAAGTGGACTTGATGAATTTTAATTTCTGAGCAACCTATGCACTGTTTTTCTTAGTGGCTGTGACAATTTACATTTCCATCAACAGTGTACAAAGGTTCTCTTTTCTCCATATCCTCACCAAGACTTGCTATTTCTTGTCTTTTTTATAATAGCCATTCTTCCAGGTGTAAAGTAGTATCTCACTGTGGTTTTGATTTGCATTTCCCAGATGATTAGTAGTGTTGAGCATATTTTCAACCCATTAGCCATTTATTTGTATGTCTTCCTCAGGAAAATGTCTATTTTAGTTTTTTTGCCAATTTTTTAATTGGTTTATTTGGGGTTCTTTTACTTTTGAATTGTATGAGTTCCTTACGTATTTTGGATATATCACTTTTCTAAATATATCATGTGCAAATATTTTCTCTATCCTGTAGGTCCTCTTTACATTTTGACTGTTTCTTTTGCTATACAGAAGCTTTTTGATGTGATCAAAGCTGGAGGCATCACATATCCTCATTTCAAACTATACTACAAAGCTATATTAATCAAACAGTATGGTACTGGCAGAAAAAGAGACATGTGGACCAATGGGACAGATTAGAGAGTCGAGAAATAAACTCATGCATACATGGTTAACTAAAATTTGATAAGGGATCCAAGAATATGCAACTGGAAACAGTCTCTTCAATAAATGGTGTTGGAAAATTGGATATCTGAATGAAACTAAACCCCTGGTGGTTGCGAGAGGTGGGGGTTGGGGGTAAGGGAAACAGAGCAGGTGGTCAGAAGGTACAAACTTCCAGTTATAAGACAAATAGTTCTGGGGATATAATGTATAGCAAGGTAACTATAGCTAACAATACTGTATTGTATATTTAAAAACTGCTATGGGAGTAGATCTTAAAAATTCTTATCACAAGAAAAATCATTTGTAACAGTGTGAAGTGATGGGTGTTAAATAAACTTATTGTGATCCCATTTGGTTATTTTTACTTTTGTAGCTTGTTCTTTTGGTATCATATACAAGAAATCATTGCCAAGACCAATGTCAAGGAGCTTCATACCTACGTTTTCTTTTAGGGGTTTTATGGTTTCAGGTCTTACATTTAAGCGTTTGTTCCATTTTAAGTTAATTTTTTAGTGGTGTAAGACAAGGGTCTAGTTTCATTCAGCTATCCAATTTTCCAACACCATTTATTGAAGAGACTATTTCCAGTTGCATATTCTTGGATCCCTTAACAAATTTTAGTTAACCATGTATGCATGAGTTTATTTCTCGACTCCCTAATTTGTTCCATTGGTCTACATGTCTCTTTTTCTGCCAGTACCATACTGTTTGATTAATGTAGCTTTGTAGTATAGTTTGAAATCAGGATATGTGATGCCTCCAGTTTTACTGTTCTTTCTCAAGACTGCTTTAGCTATTTGGGACCTTTGGGGGCCAAACAAATTTTAGGATTGTTTTTTACAATTTCTATAAAAAAAATGCCAGTGGAATCTTGATGGGGAGTGCACTGAATCTATTGATGTCTTTGGGTAGTAAGGATATTTTAACTATTAATTCTTCCATGTGTGAATATATGATAGCCATTTATTTATGTCTTCCTCAATATCTTTCATCAATATCTTATACTTTTTAGTGTACAGAGCCTTTACCTCCTTGGTTAGATTTATTCCAAGTATTTTATTATTTTTGATGCTGTTGTGATTGAGATCATTTTCTTTATTTCTTTTTCAGAGATTTGTTGTTACTGTATAGAAATGCTAGTGATTTTTGTTTATTTTGTGTCCTGAAACTTTTCTGAATTCTTTTATTACATCTAATAGTTTTTTTGGTGGAGTCTAAAGACTTTGCGTCTTGACCAACTGCAGCTGTAGGATAGGCTCTGTGGTTTCCTGGATTCTCTGGCCAGGCTTCCTAGTTGAGTGCACCTGGGTGCTATATCTCAGCAGCTGGGCCAGCTTGCAAATTTACTTCCCTGTCTGGGAGGGACTATAGAACAGGATCCATGGTTAGTATGGTTGAGCCTTCCAGTTTTAAAATAATACCACCCTATCCTTCTTTCCTATTAGAACTTGCATTTATGGTTTTAAAATTTCAAAGAATTGTTTGGGCAGTTTAAAAATTAATATTTAATTTAAGTCTCATGTTAAAACAAATATAAAAGATCATTTCCCTATAGGCTATAAATATTAAAGGAATAATTACTATATTTAATATCTCTATCTGGCAACCTTTCTATCTATCTATGATGGAATCCTGCTATAAACTCAAAATATCTCCCTGTTGAATCATTTAATTGACCGTTTTTCCTTTTTTATAGCTTTCTCTCAAAAATATAAAATCTTTCAACACGTAATATGAACGCAAAGGTATTCATGAGTAATAATCAATAAAAATGTAAGCTCCATTATTTTTAAAGTGTCTTTTACTATTAAAGTATTAAATTGTAATAGTCTAAGGCATGTTATATATTTAAACACAAAAACTAATTTAGAATTTTTTCACTTATAGATGTAATCTAATCTTCATGAGGAAATTGTTTCTAATATGTATATTTTAAAAATCATGTCATGATCATTATTATTATAAATTAGGTTATGTTTGCAAATTTATCTTAAAATGAATGGATATTGCATTGTCTTAGAAGTGTGATATTTAAGAAGGCAAAAGAGTGAAAATGCTTTCTTTCAGTTATCAATTGTAGACATGTAATTATTAGCCAGTTCTCAGAAATGGCTTTTTGTTACAGGGAATCCACTGCCAGAAATTACATGGCACAAAGACGGACAGCTTCTCCAAGAAGATGACACCCATCATATTATGTCTGGTGGCCGTTTTCTTAAAATTATCAATGCCCAAGTGTCACACACTGGAAGATATACATGTTTGGCTTCTAATGTAGCTGGTGATAAGAGCAAAAGTTTCAGTCTTAATGTGTTAGGTAGGTATAAAATTGCTTCAGATTTTGAAGAATCTTATGTAACTATATGCTAAATTATCTCCTTTTCTTTTTCTGTTTAATGATTCTACCATAGAATTTCATTATTGAAGGAGGACCAGTGCTTGTGCACATTTGCTGTTTTTCTTTCATTAATTCACTTATACATTCATTCATTATGGAATGCCTTCTATGTTCAAGCCACTGTGTTTTGTGCTGGGGACGGAACTGTAGATAAGATACTAAATAAGCATTCTTAAAGGATAAAGAATGCTGGTCAAAGAGAAGCAGGTCTACAGTGAAACAGGCTCAACCTGAGATATCTTATCCTTTCTTTGTGAGACTCTATCATTATTGATAATTATCTATATTGCTGTCTTGGTGAATTAGGAATGATAAGTAACTGTACATTCAGTTCCTGTAGTATCAAAGTTAAGCTAATGTCTCTGAAATGACATAAAAATAGATTCCTAATCTCTTCTCATACTTTGATATTTAAAATGCACCACCTAAATGTATTATTGATTACTAATATCAAAATACTTTTCATTCTACTAACATCAACTGACCTTATTTGAGTATGCAGATGTTTGCGATTGTGTTTGTAGTTATTGCCTAGAGTATTTGGGGAACTCAGTTCCAGACATGAGAACCTCTCATGCAGCTCTCAGCTAGCTTACCATCTAATTGAGTAGATGTTTATGCAAGAAAAGTTAAATTAAAATACTTGAATAGTATTTAACTTTCAAGTGACTCATATATAGATAATGATTATATAAAACCACAAACTCCCAAAGGTAGAACCCCACTTTATCTTGTAAAGGATTTAGCCCAGCACCTAACATAACGTTGAGTAACAGATACATGGTTAAGTATAAATAAGAATTCATGAGCCAGCCATCTACTAACACACCTGTGCTCACACCCATCAGTGTAAGCAAGGCAAATGCCAACCCTGGATTTCCTCTTCTCTCCTGTAGCTCATTGCTTCTCTTAGAGCTCTGAGTTCCCCCTGCTTCCTGTCTTCTACCACTGATTCACTTCCCAGTACTGACTCATGACCAAGTCCTATCCTCTGTCCTCTCTGGAAGCCTGACTTAAAACTCTCTCCAGCTCCTTGTCGTAATTGAAATCGTGCTCTTTCCAAGAGGCACCAGCTTCCTTGAGATTCTCTCCAGCAGAGGTCACTAATTCTTTATCCCAAGTCATGCTGTCTGACTACACCCCACCCCACTTCCCTGCTTCCTAGTTACCTATTTCTTGTCATTCATTGAAAACCACCTGAATCAAAGCCTTCCTTTCCACCAGCTTAAAGTGGAGGCCATTTAATTGTGCACATTTGCAATTTTCAATCTACCCAGTCATAATTCAGTGTCTTTACCCTTTCTTTTCCCAGCAGATGAGTCATCCTTCTTGTTCACACAGTGTATGTTTATGTCCTTGAGAGCCTGTATGTGTCCATATTTTTGCTATGTAATCATTCCAACCATGTGCCTCACCTGCAGCTTCAGCGTCTACTGTCTCCATCACTTCATATGGGAACCACTTCCTGGATATATTTCTCATCCCACTAGAAACAGGCTTCTTCCCACACCGTGCTTGATGCTGCTATGGCAAAGAGTACCCTATTGCTCAATTCAACAAATATTTTTCAATCCTTATCTTAATGTTTTATACATAATTTATTGCTTTCTCCTTAACAGTGTTCTTCGCTCCTTATCCTTGCACACCTTTGATTGCTTGCTTTTTCTCTCCTTTACTGGCTCTTACTTAATTCATCTTCCAAACATTAGGTTCGTTAGGATTTTGCCCTTACTTCACTGCTCATTTTGCTCTAGATATTCTTTAAGTAATAAACTTAATTCCAACAAGTTTAATTATCTTCTTTTATAGACTGTTGACTTTTTAAATCCATACCTGCAACCTAGATCTTTCTCCCAAAGTTCAGATTTTGATATACAATTGTTGGCTGGACATTTCCATCTGGAGTTCTCATGGGAACTTAAAATCCAATCTGTTCAGAACTGAATGAACCATCCACTCCTCCTAAATGACTAAATCTTAACATATTTTATATTTATGTTGCTTCACTGCATTGTACCTAGGTTCCCAAGCAAGAGAATTGGAAGCTGTCTTTAACTGTGATTTTCCTTAAGCCCCAAATTCTATCGAGTCCCATCAATTATTTCCTACATCTTTCTGTAGTTGCTCCCTCTTCTCTATGCTTTCCTTCAGTCCCTCATTATCTTTTATGACAAAAAGTACCTGTCTCTGTCACCCTTGCTTCCGGTGTTGACCCCCTTGAATCCAGCCTCTCTAAGGTCCCTGCTTGCCCCTCATTGCTTGTATCACTCTGCTCTCCACGTGTTGCGTCTCCCTACTAGTCTTCTTTCTTTCACATTCTAACCACCACTAATCCTTTAAAGCTCACTTTGAAATCTCCTTTCAGAGACCTTCCTTGATCAGAGCCCTCTCACCCCACACCTAAGATTGGGTTGAATGTCATGCCTCCATAGATCCTGCACCAAAATTCCCATTATTGCCCCTCCTACACTGTGTTACGATTCCTTTTTATGTGTCGTCTCCTCCCTTACTCCTTGGCTTTTTGAGCTTCTCATGGCTTTTGTATAGACAAAGAACAATCATCAATTGTTTTCTGTAACTTTTAGGAAATGGAATTACACAAAAAAGTAATTGTGGAAATTTAGAAAGGCACAAAACAGAATTTGATAAATATGTTTTTTGATCAAAATTTCACTCTTTTCAGTATCTCCTACAATTGCTGGTGTTGATAGTGGTGGCAGCCCTGAAGAGGTCACTGTGATCCTGAACAGCCCCACGTCTCTGGTCTGCGAAGCTTATTCATATCCTCCAGCCACCATCACCTGGTTTAAGAATGGAACACCTTTAGAATCCAACCAAAACATCCGTATCCTTCCAGGTAATTTCCAGTTCACTTTATGCATTAGCGAAACATCTACTATTGTAGAAAACAGAATCATTTTTTAAAATAAAAGTTCTTATATTGTTGGTCATCTTGTTGTATTGCTATTTTACTTTTTTAATTATCTGTATATCTTGTGATCTAAGGAACCTAAAATTCCTTTTTGAAAAACCGATAAAATAAAGGCAAATAAATACCACAGTAGAATTAATTGCTATAATATTAATGTGGAATGCCAAAAAGGGTAGAAGTTTATCTCTCATTGAATTGAACTTGAAAGGAAAGTTAGTATTTAAATTAGAGAGCTTGTTTACTCCTCTTTAATGCATGGCAATATGTATGAAAATAGCAAGAATTAAAAAGTATGATCACTGGCTTTAAGAAAGTTACAGTCTTATGCAGAGAAGAAATAATCTGTGTGAAAGTTAATTAATGATACAAATCTGTGAATAATCTTGGGTATGTATAGTCACGGGGTATGATAAGTAGGGTAGTGACAAGTTTTATAAGAGTTCGAAAGAAAGAATGGCTCCTGTGGGCTAAAGTGGTCAGGAAATGCTCTGTTGCAGTCAGAACTGGAGTGAGATCTTAAAGGTACAGGATTTTGTTGTTTGGAAATGAGTTAGAAGGGATTTCAGATCCATCAGGATGATTATTATGGGAAAGATACAAAGTAAGAAAGGCCTGTCTATGCACAAGTACCAATGAGTAAACTCCTCACCAGCCACTGAATTGAGACTGTGTATCTCTGTGTGTGTTTGTGTGGCAGGAAGGGGGCAGGTGGAGAGAAGGTCAGGAAATGTTGGAATCATGTTCGACTGCCTAGATTAAAGAGTTTTGACTTCATCCTTTAACCAGTTGAGACCCACTGAAGGTTTTTGAGGGTAAAGGTACCATAGTAAGAACTCTGTTAGCAAGATCAATGTCTAGTGATAAGGCCAGAGAGATCAGAGAAAGAAGGTGACCACCTCAGAAGACCTGTTTATGAAAAGAGTGAACTCAGAGCTGCAGGGTATACAGAGACCCAGGGGGGTCAGTCAGGTGACAGTCACTCCCACAGGGGACTGCTGAGGACCTGTGACTGCCCTTGCCCACTATGGAGCACCCAGCTATAACTGTAGTTTGTCCTATGTCAAATGTCTGTCACAGAACTGGCATGCCAAAGAGGAAATAGGCTAATAGTAAGAACTAAAGCCCTGGTAGTTTGTGCATATTCTGGTGCCACTGTGACTTCAGAGATTCTTTGGTGTTCCACAATTTTTCAGGAGGCAGGACTCTGCAGATCCTGAACGCACAGGAGGACAATGCTGGGAGATACTCCTGTGTGGCCACGAATGAGGCCGGGGAGATGATAAAGCACTATGAAGTGAAGGTCTACAGTAAGTTCTGAAAGGACACTGTGTTGCATATTTTCACCATGTTTTCTAACCTTTTCGATTCTGTTTTTCATTATGGGTTCATAATTATTTATACTCATCATTAAAGTTCTTTGTTTATACAACTTGCTTCCTTAAGATGGAAGTTGAATTAAGCATTGTGTCCATGACCTCAATTGCTTAAAGATGTGAAGAGCCGGCTTACTCTACTCATTAACCCCTTGTTGGAGAATTTTTATGTGACACTTCCTTATAATCTCTATTTTTCCTTCTGAATTACCCTCTGGGCAGAGTTATAGTATTTTCATACACAGAACTCTTGCTTCAGTATATATGCTAAGATGCGTTCTTCAGTGACTTTGGGCTGATCCACTCTACATTGACCTATAAATAAAAAGCAAAGCTAATACTACCATTAAGAGGGCCTGCATTTCAGGACTGTGTTTTTGTTGTTTTTAAAAAGAAAGAGTGTCTTTCTGACTGTCTTTTGTTCTTGGAACCAGTCCCTTTAATGACCTATAAAATGCATTTTATGGGGCATGGTCATGTCTGGGGACCTGGAACAAATGAAACAATTCTATGAAGGACGTTAGCCTCACTGGCAGTATGAAGGGATGATGAAGGGAGAAGGGTATTTTCCTTCATATTCTGTGTCTGAGCACTGCCATTTCGTAAGGTGCTAACTTGGGTCCTTGATGAAAGGGGAGCATAGAAAATGCCTCAATTATTTCCTTGTTTACTTGGTAAGTGATCCTTAATGTGATTTCCATGGTATCCCATGCATTTAAAAGAACTACTGATTAACTCTTCAGTATTTGTTTTTATGCAGTTCCTCCCATAATCAATAAAGGGGACCTTCTGGGGCCAGGTCTTTCCCCTAAAGAAGTGAAGATCAAAGTAAACAATACCCTGACCTTGGAATGCGAAGCTTATGCGATTCCTTCTGCCTCGCTCAGCTGGTACAAAGATGGACAGGCCAGTCACAAGTTTTTTTTTATTTGCTGATGGTTTCTTAAAGACTAAAATGGTCAATAATAACTTAAAAAATAGACACAAGTAACTCAAGAGAATCAGTATGACCTTTAAACTAGCATCATCTCATTCTCCTGGAATATAAAGCTGCAAAAAAAGTTTCAGTAATTTTAGTATTTTTATGTCATTGGAACATTTGAAGGATGTTTTTGTGTACATTAGCAGGTGTCTCACAGGAAATCATTTTTGTGTTCTGTTTTTGCAGAATAAGGAAACTTTGTGGAGAAGAAACACAAAAACAGTGCAAAACCAGATTAAAATGATAGGTATCACATAGGCACTAAGTTTATTCAGAAGTTTCTCTTAACACCTTTAACTTTTTTACAAAAGTAACATTTTTAATATCCCAAGATAAAGAAGAAGCTAAATGTGATCATTGGAGGTAACAAGACATTTCAAAGATAAGACATATCCTTCAATTATGTGAACTGAACTAACTTTCAGACCACACATCCTTATTTTTCATTTAACTTTACTTTCTTCCATGCATGTTTTAAAGACACATGTGCTGCTATTTTTAGACCAAAATAGATTTTTTTTTTGTAGCTGCTGTTAACACTGTCCTTAATACAGATGTGACATAGCTAAGCTGCTTGCTGTTTGTCTTGTTTTACACATAATCAATCAAATGGTCGGTTAAATTCCAGTCGTAGAAGTTCAGGTCAGAGTCATGATTTAAAAAGCAGAAAGATATAGCTTTATTTTTTCAGATCACAGATGGATTTTACAATACTGGCAGCTAGAAAAAAAAATCGTCTCATAAAATAAGCAAGTTTCATCTGGAAGCCATTGTAAAAGGAAAAGTATGGAACTCCCACCATGTTCTGTTTACAGTTTCTTTTTTGACTACAGCATACTTCATGGTACAATATCAATTCTATATGAGTTTTCTTAAAAGCAAGTTATTCCTTTCTCCTTTGAAATCTTATTATTTTTAATTTAGCTAAAATTTTTTCATTCCTTGTAGTTACTACACACATATACCTACACACAAGCACACACACACACATAAAAATTGGGTAAAGAATAGAATTGCACTAGGAATGAGGGACTTTTGTTTTATCTTCCTAATGAGTAGTTCAATTATAGTCTCAAATCTCAACTCTGAAATTGATCCAATTATGATGCTTTAGTTAAACTGCCAAATTTTTCAGGGTATGGAATTGGTCCCCTAGAACGTGTACAGAAGAAAAAACACAGTATGCTATATAGGATGAGTGTTATAGGGAAAACTCAGAAAGAAGAATAGTGGGTGTGGAGTGTGTGATATCTTACTTGTATAGGGAAGGCCTCCTTGGTACAGTGATATTTTAGCAGAAACTCAAAGGAGGTGAAGGAAGTAGGCATAAGATACCTAAGGGGAAAATATTCTAAAGAGAAAAGAGCAATAGCAAATGTCCTGAGGCATTTTGGCTGGAGTGCAGTGATCTATGGTAACAGAAGATGTGGACAAAAGATGAACGGAGGGCTAGATCTTACTGCCTTGTAGACCAATTGGCCTTTATTCTGATGGGAAGCCCCTGGAAATTTTTGAACACAAGAGTGATATGATCTGAGTAATGATTTTTAAAGGGTTACCTTGGTTTCTATATTTAAGGAGGAGCAAAAGAGAGTCCAGATATGAATTCATAGCAGTGGTCCAGAAGAGAGATGGTGGTTGCTTGGATCAAGGTGGCAGCAAGATATGTATGTGGGAAAGAGAGGAGTCAAAAATGAGAACAAGATCATAAGGAAAGTGAGTTTAGACAGAAAGAGAGGAGGTCCAAGGATTAAGCCCTGGATACTCCTGGGTACACTTACGGGTTGTGTGACAGAGAGCAAAGTATCCCCAAAAAATAAGGAAAAAATTATTTTCAAAATGAAGACAAGTGAAACTGTGATTAATGCCACTGATCAAGTTAAATAAAGATTGAGGATTGACCAGTAAATTTAGCAACATGGATATCATTGGTAACCTTGAAAATAACATTTTGGTCAAACAGAGATGGTCAGTCTTGGAGCAGATTCCAGAAAAGATGGAAGGAAATGGACACAGCAAATGTAGGAAACTTTTGAAAATCATTAGCTATACAGGGGTATAGAAAAACGTGAAGTTAGGTTGCAGCCTAAAAGATTGTTTTTAATGGGGGAAGTATACTATGTTGCATGAGGATTGACATCATCCCGTGGAGAGGAAACAATTGAGGATGATATAGGTGAGAGAGGGCACAGTTGCTAGAGGGATGTCCTTAGGTAAACAAGGGGACCTCCAAACGAACGGCAGTGGTATTAACCAGCATTAGCATTTTGCCAGGGGAGTAAAATAGAAGAAGAGGGAACTAAGGAGTTGAAGGTTTGTACAAGGAGTGGTTGCCATCAAGACCTCCTCTGGGTCAGGAGGGAGCAGAGGTCAGGAGAATAAAAGTCAGTGACAAGATTGCAAGGCCAGTGGACTGTTGGCTCTCCCATGGGGCCAAGAGGTATTGGGGTTGGGATGCTAGAGGAAGTGGGTTAGGAAGTTAGGAGGTACAGTCATAATGAGAACTTGAAACAGCTTATGAAGAGATATCGTTATTGGTATTTTATAAGGTCTAGTATGACTCTTATTGAGTGGCTGAGAGAGAGTTAGGGATGAAAGAACTAGAGAAGAGGTCAAGGGACTGAACACGCACAGCACTGGATTACTTCCATGTGGTCCTGAAATCGCCAGGTATTATGAGAAAAGTATCATTAGAAGAAATGACAGTGAGCCAGGAGCTAAAATCTTCAGGGAATAAGAGGGAATTTGGTATAAATGGAAATGTTTACAAGACAAGAAATATCCTGTTAAGTGTAAGTAATGTTATTCATAAAGCATCACAATATAAATATCTGTAAGTTAATGTTCCATTAAGCATTATAATATTTTCAATAAAACATCATAATATAAATATTTCTAGGTTAAAATTCTTAAATTATGAAGTAATGATGTTTTTGAATGAACAATAGTATGTTTAAGACCAAATCAGACTATATTGATGCCCTAAATCTTTCATTTAAAAAACTATCATTTTCTGTAAAATTATAATAAAATATATACTTTTCTAATGTAATGTGGGATCAGCTGAAAATAATTTTTTCCAGTTTGGATAAGTGGATATGGTGCTTGAGAATATTTATTATCATAAGAAATAGATAAGTGTGCCACCCAGAAATACTCAGCATGATGTAAACTGTCTGAACTGTAATTTTCAATAAGTAATGTGATTATTCAAAAACAGCTTAATCAAAATAAATCAATCAAATCATCATTGTCCTGAGTATTACACATAGAATTCTATTTTTATTTACTAAGGAATCATAAAAATATCAACTGAATTATCTCTTAGATTTATTAGTGTACTTAATGCCAACATTATTATAATTGAATCACAGCCGCTTAGATCAGATGATCATGTTAATATTGCTGCAAATGGACACACACTTCAAATAAAGAAAACTCAGATATCCGACACTGGACGATACACTTGTGTAGCCTCTAATATTGCAGGCGAAGATGAACTGGATTTCGATGTGAATATACAAGGTAGTATGAATATGCTTAATGTATATAATTTAATTTACGTGATCTGCCAAAGCAATAAAAAGGAGATTTGACTGGTCTTATTTTAAATAATGTTTTTCTATTGACAATAATCTAAATCTATTATTGAAAACTTGGATTCAAGAAATTGACAAAGGAAAAAATATCTCATCTTTAGGATTACCTTTGTTATTTTTTTTCTTTCTGATATTTTCCCTCTAATATGCTATTCTAAATGGATACTTCATTTACAAACTGGGATCACAGGATACAGACATCTCTGTTACATTAGCTTTCCTCTGACATTATGTCTTGAGGATTTTTTTAAGTAGCATTTGCATGGAAGGCAAGAAAGTGCAGAATTTAAAGTAGTCAGACTTGAGTTGAATAATGATTTAGGCTCTTACAAACTGTGACTTGAGCAAGTTACCTAAGTTATTTTAAGCTTCAGTTTCCTTGCTTTTAAAATTAATGCCTTAAAGAATTGTGGTGAGTGCAAAATAAGATAAAATACGTAAAGTTCTCAGCAAAATGCTTAAGTGATATGTGGTATTATTATTATTATTAACATGATTTTCAATAACTATACCTGTTTTGTCAGTTGCGTATTGAAATATTTATTTAACCAGACTCTCATTGTTGAATGTCTGGGTTGTTTCCAAGTTTTCACTGCTCATATATAATGCTTCACTGAACATCTTTATACATACAACTTTTGCACATTTTTGGTTTTGCATAAGTTACTAATAATGGAAATTTTCATTCAAATGTTATATACTTTTCTTAATGCTTTGATACACAGGAAAGTTGTTTTCTAAAAAGTTCATGCTTGTCCTTAAGAAATTTTGAGAATGTCAAATTTTTTAGAATGTCCTGCTTTTTTTGTAAAGGAGTTATTAATCCTGATTGCATAGCTTCTTTAGCCTCTTAGTAAAGACAGATCATTGGGAAGTGCTGTCAACCAAGCCACTGTTTTTTAATGGTTCCTCAAAATTAGTTTTTCCTGCTGTGATCATATTTCTTAGCATTGTGCATCATAATAGGTTTCCTTGAGAATGGGCCGCCTTTAAATGCTAGAGACTTTAACATGGAGAGCAAAGACTGAGAACTGCATTTTATGTCCCATATTTCTTGTTCTTCCACATGAGAACTAGTTCTGACTTCTATCTGCCCTATTTTTTTTTGCTCAGGGCTAGAGTTGGTAGGTATATAAGCACTTGAAAATATTTTCACATTGTCTAATTAATTACATTTATAAATCACTTTGGTGAAAACATAGCCAAGATCTTTGTCTAATGGATAGACGCTGGCATTCACCTACGCCCATAATTTCATGTTTTCCCTCCATAGTTCCTCCAAGTTTTCAGAAACTCTGGGAAATAGGAAACATGCTGGATACTGGCAGGAGTGGTGAAGCCAAGGATGTGATCATCAACAATCCCATTTCTCTGTACTGTGAAACAAATGCTGCTCCCCCACCTACGCTGACATGGTACAAAGATGGCCATCCTCTGACGTCAAGTGATAGAGTATTGATTTTACCAGGTAAAGATTGTTACAGACAGGGTGAAAATCTGAATCTCTGCCAAATGTGTTTCTTCTCATTTATTAGGCCAGTTGAACTGATTGGCTTTCTGGCCATGTAATTTAGCTAACATAGGCTGCCGAATGTAACTTCAAGCTAAAAGAGTCTAGGTTCAGAATTTGACAGTAGGACAGAACACCTTCGGTAATTTTCAGGTCTACTACAACATCGTTCTGTCAATCATCCTATCTAATGAATTCTTTTGTCTTCCTCATGACTCCATTTCTCTAGTAATGTTATGAAATAATCAGTTTGGTTTCTATACATTATTAATGATAAATTCTAAAATACATTTGCAAATAGTTACTACTCAATTTATTAAATGCATTCATCATAAATCAATATTAAAGATAAATAGGTTCAAATATTTTGGTTATTATATGGTTTATGGATAGAAAGGAGATGTTTAAATTGTGGTGGGATAACATTTTCAAGGCTTCTATTTAGCAACCATTTAAATAGGCTTGTCAAAATTTATCAACTTATATACTTAAGGTCAGAGCATTCCACTGTGTGTAAATTTCATCTCAATTAAATGAAAGAATATCTTGAAAAAGTTTTTTAGAAGTGACTAAATAGAAATGACAACTAAATTGGACCTAGGCTTGGGAAAAATAGCCATATCAGATATTATTGTAACAATAATGCAGTCTGAATATGGACCATGAATTCAATAGTAGTTTCATGTTGATTCTAAATTTTCTGATTTTGATCACTGTACTATGATTAAGTAAAGGATTATCTTTGTCTTTATGAAATACACATTTATGAGTATTTAAGGGTAAAGGGGCACCATGTCCCTAACTTGCTCTCAAGTAGTTCAGAAGACTATATGTGTGTGTATTTATATATACACATGTATAAATAATATATATATGACAGAAAAAGATAAGTTGATTGAAATATAAATAATTGTAAACATAGGTGAAAAATGTTGATACAATCATTGCAAGTTTTCTCTAAGTTTGAGATTATATCAACATGAAAAGTTAGAAAATAGTTCTTCTTTCAAGATTGTGTATAACAGTGTATCTTTATACCCTTTGTATATCAAATACGACTTTCTCAAACCAGTACTTGAATCAAACAGTATAAACTTGTTTCACATGTGTTCAAATCTGTAAGATCAAAAAGTTATTGCATAGTAAACAGTTCCATATGGAATGTGATGAGGGGCAAAAAGCAACATTTCCTCCCCCTCTAGGAAGGTCTACGTGAGCTCTTCATTTCTCAGAGGATCTGATTCATATACTGGATCACTTTTCAATAATGCAGGGTTTGTTATAACAGTGGTATCTGGGGTTAAAACTGAAGCATTGGATGAAGTAAGGACCTTGAAAGGAAATGTAAGGATGTCATTAGACCTGAAAAAGTGTGTCTCTGATTATGGCCAGTATTCACTCTATGATTCAGAGAAGCTTGGGTGTTATTTTCAGGAGGGCGCGTGTTACAGATCCCCCGGGCCAAAGCAGAAGATGCTGGGAGATACACATGTGTGGCTGTGAATGAGGCTGGGCAAGATTCCCTTCGTTATGACGTCCGTGTACTCTGTGAGTTTGGTTTGTTTATTATACATTTTTCACTCAAAATATTTTTGAGTAACTAATGCTTGCAAGATGTTACACTGAGCATTTTAGATAGCAGTGGGAAGAAGTGTTAATGTTAATAGTCCAAGGTGTGACTGTCTAGAGCAGGCTGAAGTAAAGTAGAGGTGAACTTTGGGATGGTCATCAACATAGATTTTAAAGGCTAAAAGACAGTGATAAGCAAAAAGGAAAAGGGAGAAGACAATTATATCAGTGTTTACATCATCAACAGTGAAGGAGTTTCCTAGACCAGCTGTTAAACCATTAATTAAAGCTTGCAAAGGGTTTAGCTTAGGACAGAGTGGAAGGATCTGATAAGAAGCAGGGTAGTACATTTTGGGAACGACTGGGAGTCAGTTACATTGAAGTGGAATTTAGGCCTTGGGTAGTCAAGGCTAGATGTTCATGCCTTCGGCTCTTTATAGGTAGGGGGGAAGTTGGAAAACCTGTTGAAAATGAGTTTAGAACAGAGAGGTGAGAACAAAACAAGAAAAATGAACTGGCCTCAGAATTCTGTCTAAATTAGGGATGTTTCACAGTGTTTGATGGTCACCTCCCAGGTGCTTCTGAGTACAGTTCCGAGAGGTATGACCCACGTGGTGGGAGGTACCAGCTGGAGGGGCAGGTCAGAGTAAAGAGCTT
This sequence comes from Manis javanica, assembly GCF_040802235.1. Lineage (NCBI taxonomy): Eukaryota > Metazoa > Chordata > Mammalia > Pholidota > Manidae > Manis > Manis javanica. The sequence continues at coordinate 93,539,019 of NC_133166.1, forward strand.
TGGGGGAGGCGTCCATGTGTCAGAACTGGACCTGTAGTGTCCTTCCTAATGATTCAGCGCCAGGCAGAAGTTGGGGAAAACATTAAATCTTTATGTCCCAATATTTCATCTCATTAGTTTTAATGGTATGGTATGGGTTTTCATTTAACCTGAAATTCAAGTTTATTACTTACTAACCTGCAATTAAAGGTATATTGTATGTTATGTGAAGTCTAGTAAAAATCACATGACTTTGAATTTGAAAATAAGCATTCAAAATGACATTGAAATTCTGTGTGCCTTCTGGCCTTGTTTTCTTTACAGACTTTCTGTTTAGTTTTTGAGAGACCTAAACACCACAAGACCACATCTACATTAGATATACAGTCTTTACTGATTGCTAAAGATATGGTACATTTTAAGAAAGCAAAACATAATGATTACTTTCCAAACAAAACAAAATGATTATTTACTTTGAAAATGAAAAAAAAAAAAGAATGTCTGCATTTACAATAGCAGCCAACACGTGTTCCTAAATTCACGTTTCCATGTTTTAAAAATTCTGCGAGAAATATATGATTTTTCATAATTGATTAGTCTAACATAAGACAGACATGCATTCTGTAGTATTATTTTAAATAAGAATGAATGTATGTAGGAAAATCTAGAGCATGACTCCTTGAACTTTAGTGTGTATAAGGATCACTGGAGAGTTTGTCAAAGCACAGAGTTCTTGGCCCCTCTTAGAGATGCCCATTGAGGAGGTCTGAGTTGGCCCCTAAAATAGGCATGTCTAACCAAGCTCCCAAAGTGATGCTGGTATCACTGATGCTGATGCTGGGGAAACACACTCAGAGTATCCCAAATGAGTGCTGCAAATGCCTTGCAAATGAGACCAAATCTGTATATTTCAAATACACTTAAAGCTGTAATTTATCTGGCTTGTCTAGTTGAATTACACTTAAATATTGCTTTATGCAGATGCCACTTGCATGTCTGCTTGAAAACCCAGAGGCATGGTGGGAGGGATTGAGGGAGAGGCAGGACCAGATCAATTGGGGAAGAACTGAGATTGAGCTTTAATGGGAATGAAACTGTGAGGGGTTAATCTGGGGTGGATTAACGCAAACTCACAGGATTTTTATCACCGCCCCAACTGATGAGTTTAAAATGTTACATGGGGATCACGGTTTCTTCTCCAAGTTTTGCCTTCCTCGTATCACCCCCAAGCTTTTTAAAGCTATCAGAAAACTACAGTAGTTTAGAAAAGACCTTGTTTCCTGTAATTACTGTTGTTTAATCACTTATTAGTGCCGCCAGTTATCAAAGGAGCAAATAGTGATCTCCCCGAAGAGGTCACCGTGCTGGTGAATAAGAGCACGCTGATGGAGTGTTTATCCGGCGGCAGTCCAGTACCAAGGAATTCCTGGCAGAAAGATGGGCAACCCTTGCTAGCAGATGAGCATCATAAATTTCTATCTAATGGAAGAATTCTTCAGGTAAAGGCTTAAAGTCTAATTGTAAGATTGCTATTTGACTTCGTATTTTATAACAATTGTTTTTCAGCTTTAAAAATATTTTTTATATTGGTTTATAAATACTGTATTTGTAAAAACCACTGACCATAACAGGGATATAAAATTACTCTTCATTCTATTCCCACTACCAGAGGTGACCATTATTAACTGTTTGGGCGAATTTTTACAGAACTTGCACATTCAAAACACACACACACACACACACACACACACACACACACACACACACACACACCCCTAAATGTACTATAATATGGGCTTTCTAATAAAAGCCACATTGTAAGCATATCATTATAATCCTTTCCACTGCATATTTCTAATGGTAAAATTCCAGGTGGTATAAATTCCTTGTAGATTAGAATGTATTCTGTATTAGCAAAGAATTGATAATAAATAATAATGGAAAATACATAAATATCCAGAGTTGTTGCTCACTAATGGGCATGTGTATTTTTTTTTTCAAGTGTCTTACAAGAAAGTTATACACTTGTTGAAATAACACTAACATTTTTGTTAGGATACAACTTAATAAATCATTTTCTGACCACATAAATGATATTTTATGGGCCCAAGAATCTAACCATCATCCTGAGTGTATCCAACACAGGGCATACCTCATAAAGTTCTTTAGTAAAAAAACAAAAAAGAATCAGATCACTTCCTGTAAAAACCTTGAATTCTCAAAGTATTTTCCAAACATCATGACTATATCTATTTGATGATCTTATAATCTCCATCAAAATACTTAAACGTTTCTGTGTCTAGGGCCAAAAGATGTATAGATGGGTAAAATTTCTGCATAAGAAAATAAATATAACTGCTATATGAAGCTAACTATTGCCTGATAAAGCAAACCACTCCTAAACATAATGATTTAAAACAATGAGCCTTCGTGTAGCTCACAAGTCTGGTGGGCTGGGCAATTTCTCCAGACTCAGCTAAACTTACGTGTCTGCATGCTGTGGATTGAGTAGGTGGCTCTGCTGATCTTCGCTGGCTCTTGCACAGATCCTGAGCCTCAGTTGGAATAATGGGGCTGATTGCTCACCCCCATGATTGCTTATGCTTCAGTAGGTTACTTACGGCTCCCTCACATGGCAGTGGTGGGGTTCCAAAAGAGTAAGGACAAGTGCATGAGGCCTGTCCAGGCCTAAGTTTGAAATGACACACTGTTACCCTCATTACATCCTATTGGTTCAAAGCCAGTCACAAGGCCAATGCAAATTCCACATCGTACACCATCTCTTGATGGGAAAAGTTTCATTGTCACATTGCCAGGGTGTAGATAGGAAAGTGGAAGAATAATTAAGGATGTTTTTATAGTCAGTATACCACATGTATGTAGAAAATTGCCTTTTCAGATTGGAAATCTCTATAAATATTTATTTGGTTGACCTAACTAATAAAAGCCAGCATCAGCACTATTATGTATAGAAATGTTTTTCATATGTCCATCTGGTATTAAGTAGAAAGAATATGTATTGCTTATTCTTTTTAAAAAAAATGGCAAAGATGGCAAATCACTTTATGAGAACTTTCAGCTGGAATTTCTTCATTTTCCCCTTAGATTCTAAATACTCAAATAACGGATATCGGCAGATACGCATGCATTGCCGAGAACACTGCCGGAAGTACCAAAAAGTACTTTCACCTCAACGTTCATGGTAAGAGCTCAGTTCCAAAAGCATTTGCTAGAGTGCACTTGAAAAAGCAGGAGAACTTTCTTTTAAATTATGTAAGCTTAGTTTGTAGTTTTTACCTTGAACATCATGTGGAACCTGAATTCATTCTCGTCTGTTCCCTGCTTCTTTCTTCCCACCCCATCATGTAAGATTTATAAAGTACAAATCTTCTAGCAAGCCTGTTTTTATATTATTTCATTTTCTCAACAAAGAAAGTAGTTACTCCTACATATTTGAAAATTTTAAGTAATCACAATTGGAAATCCCACACATTCCAAGTTTACACGACTTTCCAAATAGGGCTGTTTTCTAATAAAAATTTATTCACTGGCCTTAACTGAAACCAGTTTCTGTCCTCAAGGCTAGAACATTGAGTTGCATCCTCCAGTACCCCATATACTTCCTGGAAAAGAAAAAGTGACTTTGTGGCATTAAGTAATTTTTAAAAACCATCAGCATACCTAATTTATTCATCAGACTTTTAAGTTCTTGACATTTGCTAGGCACTGTATAAATACTAATGTTTTGCTGCAAAAGCAGTTGAGATACTATTGAGGCAGGTATAGGAAAAAAATCAGCTGGATGTCTACCACAAATGATTAGTTTTATTTTTGTAACATGCAGCTGTTTCAAGAATATTGGAAATAGTGAACAATTGTCATACAGAGTTCTTTTACATGGGTGATACATACCAGAATTCTAGCTCATTTTGGAGGTAACTGAAATTTTGCATTTCATGAAAAATTTCTCCCTGAGAAATGCTTTGATTTAGCATTGTGGATATTCTTTTATGGTGTGATCTGTCGGGAGTGTTGATGTATAGTAAATGTTTGGTGTTCATGTAACGTATTTGAAACACTTTTACCATTCGCAGTGCTTAGCACAGCAACACACAGTAGGTGCTTAATAAATATCTTCATGGTTTTTTTAATGAACAAATTTAACCAAAACCGAAACAATCTGTTATGAATTCTCAGGAAGAGTATTAAACAGATATAATCATTGTGAAAGCACACATCCTAATCTGTAAAGTGCAGTAGAATAATGAAAAATAAAAATGTTGATCATTTTCCCTGATTCTCCCAGGCAGAGTTAATTTTTCCTCCTCATTGTGATCAAAAACATCTTGTAAATACACCAATTATAGCAGTTACCTATGTTACCTTGTGTAATCTTTACACCTTAACCTCTATCCTATAACGTTATTATAAATGCTATAGGCCAATGGTCATTTCCTAAGGATCTTGGTCTCCCTAAACCAGTCAATAGTTGTTGTTATTGCTAGATAAATATTTGCTGTCCTTTATTATGTTTCCTTCATATCCATGTACTCTTCTTAATGCACAGCAAAAACACCTGGAGGGGGAACCCCGCATGACTTGAGAGGCAGAAGCCACATGGCATTTTACCATTAAGGATTAGAGTTCAGGAGGGCATTTGCTTTTCACCAGTTAGTAGCATCCTGAAATCCTGAATGCAGTCAGAAACCCAACCTTAAATATTGGAAAATTCATTTGGGGGAGAAATAATTTAAATAATTTAAATAAAAAAATGATAAAGCCTATTATTTGTTATTTCCCACTACAACAGTGCTTGCTTCTGAACTCTGACCTCATCTGTGGACCTCTCAGTTTTCAATCCTCTGTGTCTTCGTTTTCCTTCACTTCCAGCTTAACTTTGATGGAACGCCATTTCAATCTCTTCATCCACAGCTTCTCATTGTTCTTGTTCAGTAAAAGCCCAAGTCTGCATAGAACAACACAACATATTGACTACTTGAAACTTACCAGGTGCTGGGCCCAAAGTTTTATGCTATTTCACTTAATTATCTCAGTAGTCTCAGGTGGTTAGTGCTATTTTCATAGCTCTTTTACAGATGAAAAAGCTGAGGCTCTGTGAGATTAAGTAACATGCCCAACGTTACATAGCTGACAAATACCAGAATTAGGATTTTAACTCAGGTAGAATGATTCCAGAGGTTTTAAACTTGGCTGCTGTTCTGTATTACCTCTCATTTAGCTCCACATCTGTACCATACCTGCTCCTAGGTCGTTAAGCATGGCTGGAGGAACTCCTGGAGTCAGGAATCGTGGTGTCACTATAAATCCAAAGGTGCCAGCCTGCCCTGGGCCCTTCATCCTGCCCGGGGCTGCTCTTCTTGTCTTCACTCCGTACTGACTCTCTCACACCTTCACTTCTCTCCTCAGATGTCAGCTAGGCCCTGTCTTAGCTGGCTTGGGCTGCCACAATAAAATACCAGAGACTGTGTGACTTCAACAACAAAAATTCATTTTCTTCCCATTCTGGAGGCTGGAAAGTGCAAGATCAAGGTTCTGGTAGGGTTGGCTTCTGGTGACGGCACTTCCTGGCTTACAGATGGCCGCTTTGTCCTTACAAGACCTTTCTGTTGAGCACGCATGGATAGGAAGTGAGGAAACTGTCTGGTGTCTAAGGACACTAATCCTACAGGTCAAGGTGCTGCCCTTATGACCTCATATGCCTTGACTACTTCCTTAAAGTCCCCATCTTCACATACAGCCACACTGCAGGCTAGGGCTTTAGTATATGAATGTGGGGAGTCACTTTCAGTCCATAACAGCCCTCTCTTGTTTGCTCTCAATAAATACCTTCCTCTCCTGTTTTACAGAGAAAAGAGAAGGCATATTTCAGATACTTCCTCAAATTCCTGCCACTGAATTGAAAATTCTAGCTGCACCTGTAACTGCCATTTCTTCCTCCCCCTGTTACAACAAAAGATGGAAGGATTCTACCTTCCAGACCAAAGACTAACATGACTCTTGATCCTGTTCACTGTCTTCTCAAAATCCCATAATCTCTCTTCCTCTTTTTTTAAATATTTGCTTATAATTTTTTTGTTGAAGTATAGTTAATATATAATATTGCTCTCCTCCTTCTGAATATTAAAATCCTCACTCTTCATTGGCTTCTTCCCTTCAGACCTTTCTATTGACACAAGTGTCTAGCAGTCACCCTAAGGCAGTGTGTATATATCTTTTCCCAAAAATGTGCTCCTCCTCCAGTGATGTCTGTCTCAGTAAAGGAAATCACCACCTACCAATTGTTTAAGTCAGAAAAGTGATTGTCATCCCCAACTCCTCCTCCCCCTTAAACTTCACCCCCAAAGCATCAAGTCCTGAAAATGCTACCTACAAATTATCCTGGGACCCACTCATTTTCTCATCCTTTTTGACACCATTCTCCGCAGAGCTCACCGTAATCTTACACCTATATCAGCGGTAGTCTCCTAAGTGGCCTTCCAGAATCCCTTCTAGTTAGTTCTCTCCACTATGGCCAGATTTCTAATCTCTTAATTTTTGATTAAACCACTCTTCAGCTTCCCATTCCTGAGGCTATGGTTCAGCATTCTTAAGGATGCCCAGAGACCCTACAGGATCTTATCCTTGCTCAGTCTTTAACCTGCTGCCCACACCCCACCTGTAACCAGCCTTCTAGGTGCCCTTTTCTTTTCCCCGTTTGGGCCTTTGTATACACTGTGCCTTCTTTCTGGAAGACACACCCATTTTCTGTCTTCCACTTAGCCTTTTGCTGGTCATATTGCAGTATCTTCTTAAATGTCACTTTGTCTTCCTGATCCCTAAATAGGCTAGTTTCCTGTTGTCACCCTATTCTGACTGACAGGCATCACACTTGTAATTACTAGTACGGAACAGTGTGACTAAGAATTAGGGCTCCAGAGCCAGACAGCAGTCTTTCAGTCTCTTCCAGTCCCTGGCTGGGAAACCTGGGCAAAAAGCTAACTGCTCTCGGCCTCAGCTTCTTCATCTACAGTATGAGGATAAGAACTGTATCTAACACGCAAGGTTGTGTAATTCAATCAGATAGTATATGTGAAATGTTTAGTACAGTGCCTGGACTAGCACAACCACTCAAAAAAATGTCAGCTATAATTTTTAGCTCAATGTCTGTCATTACCAGCCAATTATTAACTCTATAGAATATGATCTGTTACATCTGTCACTCAGCATCAGCACCTAGCACATCTGGAGTACAGTAGGCATTTAATAAATGTTTGATAAATAAATGAATGAATATTCAAATTAATTAATGGATGAGAAATAAATAAGCAGGTGATAGTAAAAGAAAAAAAGCAATTTTGCTTTTTCGGATGTTTTGCTTTTGTTTTTGATGTTGTTTTAAGACCCCAGTCGTAGTATAATAGTGTTATTTTAATTGCATTCCTTAATTCATAACTATCCTCATTGGCCTGAACAAGACCCATCTCTACTTTTATTTATTAATCTATTTGTTCATTCATGTATTCATTCATTTTTATGCCCATTCCTTGCTGCTCTTCATCGGACACATTCTAATGTGTGTGGTATTCCATGTGTGTATGCTTATAAAACATCTATTGTTCTATACGCATATGTTTTAATATGCACAAATGGTACTGTATTATTAATATGACTCTTTTTCACTCCATTTTTTTCTCTGCACTGCTTTTGCTTTGGAAGTCTTTTTGGTTTTGAACAATAAATGATAGTGTTTATTTAAATTTTTTGCTCATCTTGAAAGTCATTGATTTACCTTGTCAAAATAACCTGTATAATTTGATAGTTACCCTAAAACTGAATTTCTGCTCTGTTATTGCTATAACTAGGAAAAGAAAATATTTAAATAAGGATGAATATTAAAAGGGAGAATATTCAAATGTACTTAATAGCAAACGATATTAGGTTTTTCTTTGTATATTGACAAAACCATCTTAGGAATTGCCAGCTAGGTTTTACAAATAAACCTTTCTTTGAAAATTCTGGTATTCTCTTTCCATTGTGAAAAATAAAACTGATGGACATGAGTTTGATGAAGGCATTAGAGAATTCTAAGAGGCAAGACAGATAAATAACAGCATCATTAGCTCAGTGAGCTAGCAGACTACAGTGGTTGGGTATATTAATATTATATTAATTATTATTAATATTAATAAATTGGAATATATTACTGGAATATGTTACTGATAATATTAGATTTTATAAATATTAATAAACTGGAATATGTTACTGATAATATTAGATTTCCCTTTTAACATATTTACTATTATAGTTCCTCCCAGTGTCCTTGGTCCTAACCCTGAAAATCTCAGTGTTGTGGTGGACAGTTTCCTGTCTCTGACCTGTGAGGTCTCTGGTTTCCCACCTCCTGATGTCAGCTGGCTCAAGAATGAACAGCCCGTCAAGTTAAATACAGACACTCTCATTGTGCCTGGTAAGGAACTTACACTTCCATTAATATGGGTAAAACTTTCTCATTTTCCTTTATTTTTAATACAAATGGCATTTCAACTTAATCTCTTTCCAGACTTTTGTCTTGCTCCATTTATTATTTCACCTTAAATGCCCCTCTTTACCCATTTGGGGCCGTTACGATAAAATCATGTAGACTTTTATGATTTCAGTGAGAATGTTCAGGAACCATGATAAATAAATAGAGTAACAGAAAGTTACTTACGCACTGTGGGAGACTTACACATAGAAAATACTCATTAAAATATTTCTACTCTAGCACAATTACTGTTTGTTCACTAGAACCTGTAGCAAACGGTTCTAGTGTCCATGTTTGGTTAGTGGAAAGAAAAAATAATTTAATTTCTTCCACTATAAGGAAGTAGAATAAATAATAAAGGAAGAAGCCAAGAAAATGGATTCTATTCTTTCATTTTAAATATGCTTCCATATAAATTTTACTGTCAGGGAGAGAGTATATTTGACTCTTTATTGATAAAATAATTAGAACCACCTCTATAGCACTCTTCAATTTGCATTGTATTTGCTCATAGGCGGTCGAACTCTACAAATTCTTCGGGCCAAGGTATCCGATGGCGGAGAATATACGTGTATAGCTATCAACCAAGCTGGTGAAAGCAAGAAAAAAGTTGCCCTGACTGTTTATGGTTTGTTTTCACTCTCTTCATAAAATCTTTCATTTTTAAACTGGTGTTCAATATTTTCTGTCTGTGCATCTTCATGAAAAAATAATCCTTCTCTTTTTGTTTCCTTCCCTCAGTGCCCCCCAGCATTAAAGATCATGGCAGTGAATCTCTCTCTGTAGTTAATGTAAGAGAGGGGATGTCAGTGTCCTTGGAGTGTGAGTCAAATGCTGTCCCACCCCCCGTCATCACCTGGTATAAGAATGGGCGGATGATAACAGAGTCCACTCACTTGGAGATGTTAGCAGATGGACAAACACTGCATGTCAAGAAAGCTGAGGTGCATCTTTTATTCTTTTTGTGTACCAAGATTCCTGGTGGGATTATGGAAGAGAGAATTGGTAGTTATGTGTTCTCTTTACTACGGTGAAAAATGATTTTTTGTTGAAAATATCATTAATGCCATGGACCTTATTTTCATTAAAAAAGAAAAGCAAGATGATAGAAGGCAATTAGAACTGGGGCGTTTGAGCATAAAGATGACTGATGATTTAATCTACACTCGAACAGTGTGATTGGTCATCTAAACTTAATGGAGCACATACAATAGTATCTTTTTCTTTTAGGTGTCTGACACAGGCCAGTATGTATGTAGAGCTATAAATGTAGCAGGACGGGATGATAAAAATTTCCACCTCAATGTATATGGTGAGCATCTGCCTCTAATACAACTCTTTTTCCCCCAGATATGCAAATGAAAGAAAGTATCCTGAATGAGCTTAATGAGAACACATGATTTTCTTCTGTCTTTTTACAGTGCCACCCAGTATTGAAGGGCCTGAAAACGAAGTGGTTGTCGAGACAATCAGCAATCCTGTAACTCTAACATGTGATACCTCTGGAATCCCTCCTCCCATGATAGCATGGTTAAAGAACCACAAGCCCATAGGTAACACACCTGTGCATTTTTTATGATTGTTTCCTTTTGTTCTTAATTCAGTAGATTAATCCATGAGCACATTTTCAGTATTACGCTCACAGCTTTGTTTAGCTCAGAAACCTAATGTACTGAAGTATAGACTTACAAAATAGACTCATAAAATAATTGTTCACTTTATGGAGATCTCTCTGTTTTCCTTTATCAAAAAAAAACTCTCATTTAAAATAAAAGTACAAAGGAAGAACTTTTAAGAAGTGTATTTATCACAGAGAATAAGACATTTTGTGATGAATTATAGAGATGTTAAAAATAAAAGCTTTTTTTGTTTTTTGTGTTTTTTTGCTTTGCTTCTATCTCTAGAAAATGCTGACTTACTTGAAATTCATATATTGTCTGGAGGTAGCAAACTCCAAATTGCCCGGTCTCAACGTTCAGATAGTGGAAACTATACATGTATTGCATCAAATATGGAGGGAAAAGCACAGAAAAATTACATCCTTTCAATTCAAGGTATATGGCGTACACTTTGATCAATCTTCAAATTCTTTATTATATTCCATCTATAGTACAAAATAACTCTATATTAAAGAGATCATTTATAATTGATTCAAAATATTTTAATTTTCTTCCATTTTTATTGAGATATAGTTGACAGTGCAATATAAGTTTAGAGTGTACAGTATAATGATTTGACTTACAAAATATCTTTAGATCAACAAAAAATACGTCAATTTGCAATCCTACATTTACCAATAGATTATATCTCTATTTTTTCATGTTCACTAAAATTATCTTCCTATAGTATATATTCTATTGAATTACTTATTTTAAACTGGCATAACTTACTTTAATGCTAAGCTTATAGGTCTGTTCTTATTTATATAGATAAGTAAGGTTTAATTCATGAAGAGATTGCATTCTACTCTCAGCAGGTCACAGTTTGGGTAAATTTCAAGTAATCATGAGTCTTATATTATTTTGGCGTGAGAATAAGGAGCATTAATTCATCCAACAGATATTTAATGAATACTTACTATGTTCCAGAATCATATTGAGCTCTATAGAGAAAAATGCATTTTTTCAATTTTCAGTAAACCTCTGATATTTACTTTTGGCCTAATGTTTAAAATGGAAGCCTAGCACAAAACTCTGTTGAAATGCTGTTTTTTCCAAGTTTTTTACAATTACTATGGAAAGACTTTCTTATAAATTATAAATGTGATTGTGAATATTTATTATGTACCTTTTGTGTGCACTTGCTTAAGCTAACTCCAGAAGCATTGAAAAATTTTCCAGTTTTATTGAGATATAATTGACATATAACATTCTATAAGTTTAAGGTGCATAACATAATGATTTGATGGGTGTGTATGTTACAAAATGATTACCACAATAATATTAGTTAAAATCCATCACTTAAAAACTGAAATCAAGGGAAAATTAAAAAAAGTTTATGAGTATTAGTAGTTTCTTTGACTAGTGATGCTTTGAAATTTCAGAAGAAAAGGGGAAAATTATTATTCAGATATTCAGTATCAGAAATTCTATGTCTAATTATATTTAATGCATTAATAATAGATGCCAATCATGTGGTATGTGCAATGACCAAAAAATTTACCAGACTCCTCATATATGTTATAACGTCATAGGACTAGAAATATTATATGTGTATAGGGCCTAGTCCAATACACATATACTATTAAAGTAAAATTTTTAAGTTTGCAGAATTTAGAATGATTAAAATGAAATTTGGACAGATTATACAGTGGTATGCTGACAAATATTTATTAGTTAACTCAGCAGACAAAAAGATTCTGATTTGTAGCCAATCATTTGCCAGTTCCTATGGTGTAAATATTCCCACTACAGACCATTTCAAGCTACCAACATGATGTCACTGAACCATGGGGTAGGCGTTATGTGCAGAGTTGGCTGTTGTGGCCTGGTCTGAGCTGCTCCATCATACCACCATAATTATTTAGAAGAGGAATTCAAATGTATTTCTGTCTGATACCATTGTCAATATTTTTATTACACATTATTTCTCTATTGAATCATTAAAGTGAAAAGCAGAGATGGCTACGAAAAGGGAACAGAAATTATTGGATCTTGAAACCTACAATAATCCTATCCATTGTTCAGAATAGATATTTAAATTACATCATGGAGAAAGAAATAATGTGTAATATTAAATACTTCTCTCAGACCTTTATGCCAAACTGTGTAGCAGATTCACCTGAACTATACTAATTCTAAGCATCTATTGAGGATTCAATCTACAGTGATTCATTTGGCCAGAAAAAAGATTTGTCACTAGCCCTTATAACTAAATAATTACATCAACCTACAAGTAAACCAGGAATATTGAAACAATTCCCCTACCCATTCCTCATTTAAAAGTAATTTATGAGGGTAAAAATAGTTTAATCTTGAACCACAATCCAAGAAAAAGAGGAAATAAAAATGGCTTATTATCCTATGATTCTGTTGTATTCATTAGAATTTATATCCTTGTGCCTGGTCACTGAAAGTCTTCATTATTTCTCCAAAGTTCCTCCAAATGTTGCTGGTGCTGAGATTCCAAGCGAAGTCAGTGTCCTTCGCGGAGAAAATGTTGAACTGGTCTGCAATGCAAATGGTATTCCTACCCCACTTATTCAATGGCTTAGAGATGGAAAGCCCATAACTAGCAATGAAACAGAAAGAATCCGGTATGTTTAAAAAGAATCTATGCACCATTAATTGAAAGGTCTTCTATAATGCTTCATGCTTCAAATTTCACAGAAATAATACCAAATTCAGTCTCAAGGGAACTTGGCTTTCACTGCATTCAGAGTGAAAAAAGACAAAATTTTGGCAAGTTGGACATAGAAATTCTCCTTGGAGAATCATTCATCAGTGTGTGTGTGTGTATGTGTGTTCCTTATCCATCGACTCTGTAACAAACTCTCTTCAGACATGCATTTCTACAAATGTTAACTATTGTTGATTTTATTCCTTTTATCTCAGAATGTTTATACCAAAGTCTACATCATAAAATATTAGTTCTTTCCAGCTAACATGCAGTTTCATTCTACGAAAGCTCATCAATAAGCTTAGGTAGGATTTTGGGTACTGAAATCACCAAACTACCAAACATAACATAATGCATGACTCATTTTGGGGAAAGATACAATATCATAACTGAATTCATTACTTGGGGTGATTGATCCAAATCCTGCTTTAAGCTGAAACTTGTTACTCATGCCACAAACTAAGTAGAGATGGAATAATTATGCGGTAAGGGCCTCCTACTACTTTCAACAACAAATATCTTTGGAAAGACAGTCTGGAATTCTACACTCTGCCAGATTACTTCATCCCAAAGCTCCATTATACATGCATGCCTGAATAATTATAATTACTTGAAGAATCAAATACATAAGTAGGCATTAGTTAATTGTACTGTAAACTTTATCATTTTGAAGCAATATTTTAAATTTAAGGGTTCAGAGTATATTTTCTAGTCCATGAGTGGAATATACATTATTTTAAAAAGATAAATAAATGTTATATTTCTTTGAAGTCATTTTATCTTAAAGTTTAGATATTTGTCCCCTTTCTAAGATTGGGTAAATTGTCAGATAATATTTTAGAGATACACTTTAAGTTTTGGTGCAGACATTTCTGAATAGTTGATATTTATTTTTATTAAATCATCTGATGATCAACCAAATTCCAAACCAAGTACTAGATAGTTGGTGGGAACTAAAGAACTTAGATGACACTATTTGCACCTTGGAATTTAGGATTTATCACTCCTTTTACATTAAGATCCCAAATGTACTTATTCTTATATCCACTTTTTAAATTTATTTGCTCACAACTCTATGAGATGTGTAAGTTCATAAGTGGAGCACCTTGTCAATCAAATCAAGTAATTTTTCCAGTCAATTTACTGCTTTCTTTTGGTCATGGCAACTTCACTTTATGTTTATTCATATGATTAAACTTGTGGAATTTTAACATTCATATTTTGAAAAGAAAAAATACAATAGACCCAGCCAATAATGCTTTAATTCTTAATAATCATATTTAATGACATGATGTTGAAGAAATGGAGTATTTACATTTGATATGGACATTCTAATAAAACCACTATTACAGGAATAACTATAGATAGTCATTTGATCTCTCTCTAAAACACAGGTGTAAGGTTGAAGGCACTGGGGGGAGGGGGGAGCACGTCAGACACTGATGACGGGCCAAAGTCCCCGGCTGCTGCCCCCTCCCAACCTGAAAAATGTGCCTAAATTAGCCAATCCTCACGCCACTGTAAATCTAAGTTCTGCCTCCCCCCACCTTCTTTAAAAACTCGCTGCCTGTCTACTTTCACGCGACTTCCCCGGCCTCCATTTCCACAGACTAGGGAACCTCGCCTGGGGGCATTAAAATAAACTGCCCGGCCCTTTGTTGCCTCTCTTCGCCTGCTTATTTTCGGCTAAAATTTATCTTACAACAGGAAGTTTTGTTTGGTAATAATGGTGTATGAAGAGAATCAATAATGCAGTAATCTTAATTTAGATATCTTTGATAATTACTTGTGTAGTTATTATTTCCTCTTATGTAATTCAAAGGAAAAGCATTAGCAATTTGTAGGGAGATTTCTGTAAAATATACCCATGTAATACTGAGTTGTCACAGTTTAAATAAATTATCCTGTTCTAGCTCTTCCCATTGTTACTAAATTGTTTATAGCTAGATTTTTTTGATGCATAATTTCTTATTGTAACATTCTTCAATTTTCATACCAGAAATGTTTATGATTTTAATTTAATTCAAACCTCATATTGATAACCTAAGGATGAAATATTCTAACTCTGAGAAAAACATGTCTTTGCCTATGATTTGGAGAAAGAAGTTCCTAACCTGATTTTGTTCATTTCCTTTTTTTCTTGTTAATAGTTGGTTGTTTCACATCAGTTTCCCTAGTTGTGACTTTAACAGGTTTCCATGTACTTAAGTGAAAAAGATTTGAACTGTTATATCCAAGATGAAGATACATTTTATGGTGGTATTTTTTTTTTCAAAGGACACAATGATCTGGAGTGTGTTTTCCAGATCATAGCTCCACATAAATCACCTGAGTGTCTCACTATGACCTTTTTTATAGGGTAACTGCTAATGGCAGCACATTAAATATTTATGGAGCTCTCTCATCGGACACGGGGAAATATACGTGTGTCGCTACTAATCCTGCTGGAGAAGAAGACCGAATTTTTAACTTGAATGTCTATGGTAAATACTCACCCTCTTTTGACTCTGCTACAGGAAACTATCAAAAGAAGTAGAAACTTCTTCAGCAGTAGATGTCTGAAGAATTTAGTTTTAAAATCTGATGTCCCGCCGCCTCCTTTGAGATTCAAAGCAGAAATACGGGTAGTCATTGTTGAAATGATTGAAACTAGTAATACATACCCCACCCCACCCCCTTTCTCGTTTTCATGACCTAGTTCCACCTGCAATTAGAGGTAATAAAGAAGAAGCAGAGAAACTGATGGCTTTGGTGGGTACTTCAATAAATATTGAATGCAGAGCCACAGGGACACCTCCACCGCAGATAAACTGGCTTAAAAATGGACTTCCTCTGCCTCTCTCCTCCCATATCCGGTTGCTGTCAGGAAGGCAGGTTATCAGGTCAGCATTTCTTGTGTGTGATTTGCTGGACAAATAAAGTCCTGTGATTGAAGACTAACTTCATCTAAGTTGTGTTTAAGAAATTTTTCTTCCTCAGTTTTTATTGTTTGTTTTTCCCTTTCAGTATCTTTTTAGAAGAGAGAAGATAGCAAATACAAAATTGAAATTACTTCCATTATTTAAATGCTTATGTTTTAGTAAGGTTGTATGGAATAAATAGGTCTTTCATAGACAGACAAATCTTTCACCTATTTCCAAGCACTACTATTTTAGATAAAACTTTATGTGGCAAAATGGTAGGAAGATGCCTACTATAATTATGTAATTTTTCATGTTAGCATAATTCTCTACTAATGTATATTTTTTAAATATTCACCTCTCAAATTGTGTTATATTTTCAGTGGCTTACTTTCGGTGCCTAATCAACTTTGTGGAATAAAACGAATTTGAGGCATCTTTGGTTATAAACTTCATGACTAAAATTCCCAACATAAATCACCTTCCATAAATCATACTCCTTTTATTTGTACATGTAGAATAGGATAAAATTATGAGTTGAGTCTAATTGTTTTCCAGGATTGTGAGAGTTCAGGTGTCTGATGTTGCTGTGTACACCTGCGTGGCTTCCAACAGAGCTGGGGTCGATAATAAACACTACAGTCTTCAAGTGTTTGGTATGTCCCAGAAATGACCCTACTACTTTACTGTGTGTTTGGTATTAAGCAACAAGCTTCTATTTAGATATTGATGTATCAGAGAGAATTGGTAAAATAGGATGTAACTAATGAGAATGCTTTTTCTCCCAAGGGGGCCGTATGTGGCTCTTATTGTCTCTTTGTCAAAACCCTCTTCTAAAGTGAAAGTTTGCACTAAATCAAATCTCAATTTTTTAAAACAGCATTTTAATCCAGACACAAGACCAGTCTTTTCATAAGAAAGTGCAAGTTAAGACTGTTTGCTAATAAAAGCAGCTCATTTAAAGTATTCGAAATGTGAGTGGATATATGTCTGTGTGTGTGTGTGTGTGTGTGTGTGTGTGTGTACATTGAGACCTCAAAACACACATTTCTGAAATATTAGGGTTTGCTGGTCCAGATTTCTCAATCCCCAAGAATACCTTAGAACAGTTAAATTACTATACCTACAAATAATTTACATTGGATTATATGAAACTTATCCTAGAACTTTATTTACTTCACATAATTTAGTTGAAAGCATTCTTCTGGAACTGTATTATACACTGTAACAAATTAAAGAGAAGTAAAAAGTTAAAATGAATGTAAGAATTTAAAAAATGGCCAAAATTTAAACATACTTTACTTTTGTATGTTCTACAAGAAAAGTCTTCAGGCTTCATTGCTGATAGTTTGGGAGGTTAATAACTAGCCTACCTAATATATATTTCTGTAGTAAAGTCATCAATTAATTATATGCTATTTTAAATTCTTCATTTTTATAGATCATAAAAACACTATGGAACTAACTGAACCATTTAAACTTATCTAAATGATCTCAAGTTATAATAGATATATAAATTTTGCCTATTTTGTTTTCTATGTAGTACCACCAAGTCTACACAATGCAATGGGAACAGAGGAAATCACAATTGTGAAGGGCAGTTCTACCTCCATGACATGTTTTACAGATGGAACCCCAGCTCCCAAGATGTCTTGGCTTAGAGATGGCCAGCCTCTGGGGCTTGATACGCATCTGACTATAAGCAGTCAAGGAATGGTCCTTCAGTTCATCAAAGCAGAGACTGAAGATTCAGGTAGATACACCTGCATTGCTTCAAATGAAGCTGGAGAAGTCAGCAAACACTTTATCCTGAAGGTCCTAGGTATGTCAACATTAAATAATTGGGAATTAAGTGACAAGACGTAGTAAATAAGTATAATTCTTATAATAATTTGCTATGACACAAAATGTTTACAACATTTTGTTTTAAATGTTTTGTAATTCACCCAAGTTTACTCTTACCTTAAACATGTTAAATTTAAATTGCTGTGGTTCTTAATCCATCTAAAAAGATGAAAACTCCTACTTGCAAAACATTATTCATTGACAAAGACATACAACCAATTGATAAGTAGCATTTTAACTTTTTCCAAGAATGAAAAGCACATTTGATCATGGAAATTTCATGGAAAGGCATACTATTGGTACTGCTATATGTTATTCCAGAATCTTCCAGTGGTCCAATTTTTAGATTATAGTTGTCATAGTCATTTCCAATGGTCAAGTTCTATTTACTCTTCTGTACATTAAAACAATAGTCAAAATAGATATTTCCATGTTGTACATGCAAACAAATAGTATAAAAATAAAACACATCTTTTCTTTGAAGCCAAAACTTTTGACTTTGGAAGATAAATAAAGATGAATGAAATGAAGTATTTTGATAATCAATACTTTTTTGAAGTTTTTTTTTTTTACTATGATGTAGGTAAAACTTCAGGTTTCCTACATAGAACAAAATTTACCTTACAAAGAACAAGAAGAATTTTGTCAAGAGTTTTGCCAAAGAGCTGGTATATGTTTTCAGGATGCCTGTACTTACTGCAATTTAATTATTTGTGTAACTTTAAAAGCTCTATGATGGGCAGTACCCATCTTACTTACTGCTGTATTCCCAGAACTTAGCATGGCATTTAACACTTAATATTTATTTGTTGGATTGAACTGGGTGGAATTAAATACTTAACATGTATTTGTTAGATTGAACTGGATGGAATTAGATACTTTCCAGTTGGGTTCAAGGTAGTTTTAACTGTAGAGGGAAGCCGAACAGTATCTAAACAAAACAAAGAGAGATACAGTGGTATGGGTGACATGCTATAGAATGATGGATGATAGTGGAGGTAGTACTCTAGGATATTTAGAGACAAAGGACAGAAGAAAGTGTGGGTCTATGAAAAGGGATGAAATAATAAATTCCTGTACGTCAACTCACAGAACAAGAAAATGAACAGGAGATGACGTAAATGTGATGTTGTACTTACGTGTTAATTATTGACTACACATTATGTGCCAGGCTTGTTTCTAGTCCTCATGCCACAAATAATTCTTGAACACCTACTGTGTGACATATGATGTGACAGTTACTTGAATGCATCCTTGAATAAGAAAGATGTGGTCTCAGCCCTCAATTTACTCCATCTGGAGGAACACCTATATTGAACAAATAATTACTTTTTAGTGTGATGACGATTATGTGGTTAAAATACCATTCTGCAGGTTGCTAAGGCTCAGAGATCTCCCCAAAGATACACCTGAGCCTTAAAGGGTAGGACTGTAGAGGTAAGGAGCTGCCAGAAGTGGTGGAGCTCGAGTTGTCCATCTGTACTCACTGAAACTGAGTGTGAAGAGTAGCAAAGACAACACTGGAAATGTCCACAGGCAGAAGCCCAACCGTGAAGAGCCTCGGGAACATTTTACAGAATTTAGACCTTGTTACAAATGCAACAGAAGTGTAAGCAAGGAAGTGTCACAGCCAGACTGCATTTCCCAGAAAAGCCCTCCGATGACAGCGAAGAATGAATTGAAGAGTCTGTTGTAGTTACACAGGCCTGAAAAGTCAGGGGTCCTTCCATATTGGGGCAGTTTGGGAAAAGAGAGAAGGAATACATCCTCCTCTAGGAATTCAAGAATCCAGGAGCAGTGTCACAGCCGAGTGCATTTCTGGATGTAGAAAACAAAGGAGGAAAAATAACAATGATATGTTTAGAGTTGTGTACAAAAAACAATCTTCCCAGCTGAATGGTTTATAAGGATAATATTTTCTTAAAACAGATTTCAAAACTGGCTCAGCAGAAAGTCAAGAAGTTTTAGCATTTCAGCTTCTGTTGAAAGCTAATTCCATTAAAAATTGAAAAATGTAAACATCCTAACCTGGAGGACTGCTATTCTCAATTCTGTCCGCGTGGTGGGAGGTGTTATGGTGTGGTAGTGGTTCGGAAAGTCCGGTGTGGCTAGAATAGTGAAAATAAGGGAGAAGGTCATACAAAATAAAGCCAGGGGATTTAGACAGAGTCCAAGCTATGAAGGGCTTTGTTGACCACATTAAGAATTTTGGTTTTCATCTCAGAACAATGGGAGACTATTAAAAGTGCTAATATGTAGAATGCCATGAGTAGAGTAACAGTTTGAATAGACCACTCTGACAGCAAAATGGAGAGCTACTTGGAGCAAGTCAAGAGAAGATTCTCAGAGACCAGGGTATTATTAGGAATTGTGCTTGGTAGGAATAACACAGTCTACATATGGCAGCTTAAATAAAGAACTTTTGTTTTTCTTGCTGAAATGTCTGGAGGTAAGCGATAGTTGTGCTGGTTCACCAGTTCAGATATTCACAGCTCTGTTGGCCTTTCTGTGGTAGGCCAATGATCATGCATTGTCTGCTCGCTCTCAGCAGCACCAGATGCAACAATAGAATAGGAAAAATAGGGAGGACAAAGAGTTGCCCCTTTAGGGACTTTCCTAGAAGCCCCACAAAACCACTTCCACTTACATCTCATTGGTCAGAATCTTCACATACCACTCCATGTACTGTCTACTGAAGAGGCTAGGAAATGTAGTTTTTAGCATATTGACACAGCCAATAAAATTGGGGTCTGTTACTAGGAAAGAAACAAATGAATAATTTTGGATATTCCCCTATAGCCAGGAAAGAGGAAATATTAGACCAAGTAATGGTATTGTAGCTTAGATTAGTGATGGAGGTGAGAAGAAAAAATGTATTCTAGAAATAATTGCAGGTAGAGGTAGTGGGACTAAGCTGTGGATTTGGACAAAGGGGAATAATGAAGATAGTATCAACTGAGTGATTCGTAGACCCGTCACATAAATACAAGGAATGCTGGAAGAGGATCACATTTTGAGGAATAAGGTTCAGTCTGAATACATGTTGAGTTTGGAGTAGTCTTCAACATTCTACTGGAGAAATGTGTCTGATCACTGGATTTGTAGGTCTAGAGCTTGAAGAGACATCTAGGCTAGAAATATAGGTTCTGGAGTCATCAGAGTATGGGCAATACCTACTCTACCCAAAGGACAACACATATGGACAAGACACAGTAAAATTGTTCCCAATCACTTAACATATGTAAGATCTGAAGCCTGAGGTTTGAACCAGTTGGGAAAATATTGTTTCTGTTGTTGCTTTAAATCTAGGGACTCTAAGCTTTTGAGGATAAAGGCCATGCCTAATTAATCTTTGTATCCACAGTGATGACACATATAGTAAATAAACAGTAAATGAGGGGAATTAAGAATAGACCATGGTCAAATGGAGAATCAAATAAATGCTTTTGAATGATACAAACAATATGCTATAGATATTAAAAAGGATAAAAACTTTCTAGTTTGTTGAGATAATAAAAGATTCATGGTTTTCACAAATGAACTTCATGACATTAGAGCAATCTTGATAGTATTTGAAAATGCTCAGTTAGGGGATGGGACTATTTGGAGAATGTTCCAGTAGAAGGAATAGCATTAGTAAGTCACAGAGAAAGAAAAGGCACAGACATTGAGGGAGAGAAGTAGTCTTATTTGGAATCTAGGTGACATGTAACTATATTTGTTATTTTTATTTTTATTAAGGTATCATTGATATACAATCTTATGAAGCTTTCATATGAACAACATTGGGGTTATTACAGTCATCCATATTATCGAGTCCTTCCACACACCCCGTTACAGTCACTCCATTAGCACAGTAAGATGCTGTAGAGTCACTACTTGTCTTCTCTGTGCTGTACTGCCTTCCCCGTGACTTCCCTGCATTATATGTGCTAATCATAATGACTCTTACTCCCCTTCTACCTCCCTACTCACCCACCCTCCCCAACCACTCCCCTTGGTAACCACCAGTCCCTTCTGGAGTCTGTGAGTCTGCTGCTGTTTTGTTCCTTCAATTTTGCTTCATTGTTATACTTCACAAATGAGGGAAATTATTTGATACCTGTCTTTCTCTGCCTGGCTTATTGCACTGAGCATAATACCCTCCAGCTCCATCCATGTTGTTGCAAATGGTTAGATTTCTTTTGTTTTTATGTCTAAATAATATTCCATTGTTTATATGTACAACATCTTCTTTATCTATTCATCTACTGATGGACATTTAGGTTGTATCCAAATCTTGGCTATTGTAAATAGTGCCGCAATAAACATAGGGGTGCATATGTCTTTTTTAATCCGGAATCTTGTTTTCTTTGGGTAAATTCCTAGGAGTGGAATTCCTGGGTCAAATGGTATTTCTATTTTTAGTATTTTGATGAACGTCCATACTGCTTTCCACAATGGTTGAACTAATTTACATTCCTACAGCAGTGCAGGAGGGTTCCCCTTTCAACACATCCTCACCAGCAGGGGTTGCAGGCAGTCGGTGCAGGTGCCTTCCTGGAGGGAAGAGCTCTTTCCTGCTTCCTAGCTGCAGTGCCTGCCTCCACTGCCAGGCCAGTGGGCTGAGCGTGTAGGGAACAGCCTCTGCATTATGCCCCTGTAGCTGCCGTAGGTGAGGCCACCCTCTTGCTGGCTTGGTGCAATGGCTGGGGCATCTGTTTTGCAAACTGGTGCTGGCCTGGAGGAAGGAGCAGTAGGCTGCATATGGCAGCAGGGGGCCTCAGCACTGCGTTGCCAGCCAGGAGGATGGAGCACATGAAGCTCCTGAAAGTGCCCCACCTGCTGGGCTGAGTGTGCTGGGACAACTTTGTTCACCTGTCCTTTCTCCCGAGCAGCAAGCTCTGTGTAATCCTTGCCCCTTTAGCCCTCTCGCTGTTGAGAAGTCTTTCAAAGTGCCCACCTTTCTTTTGTCCCAGCAGGGCCATTTGTGGGTACTTGCTCTCCACAAGCAGCTGGAATATCAGTCTCTCCAAGTATTCTGCCTGTCTTTGCTTTTCAGCCCTTCTAATCTCAGGGCACCATGCAATGTGGGTTCATGCTCCCGGAGCAGATCTCCAGGAGTGGGTGCTCAGCAGTCCTGGGCTTCTACTCTCTCCCTGCTCCGTTTCTCTTCCTCCTGCCTGTGAGCTGCAGTGGGGGGAGGGCTTGGGTTCTACCAGATCATGGCTTTGCTACTTTACCCTTTTCCGTGAGTTCTTCTCTGTTCCCCAGATGTAGGCAGCCTGTCGTAGTCTGCTTTAGGGTCACTCTTTCAGGATTAGTTGTATTTGCTGTATTTTCATGTTATATGCGGTTTTCGGAGGAGGTGTCTGCCTCCCTTCTCATGTCGCCAGCTTGTTTAATCCCCCATGTAAATATATTAAGAGTAGATAATGTTATAAAGATAGACTGAGACCATATTGTAGAAGCCTTGGAAGACATGAGGAGGAATTTTTATTTAATTTAGTAAGCGATTTGAAGACACTAAGATGTTTTAACCAAGAAATTCTAGGTTAATCTAAAATGCACTTAAGAAAATGTATTTGACAGCAATACTAAGATGGATTAAAGTGAAAAGAGGTCATGTGGGACAATGGTTAAGAAACTCTGAGTTCTTAGTTATAATCTGAAAAGGAGGACAGATTTAATGTATTATCTTTTTCCAGAAAGGAAGACGAGAACTGTAGGTAGACAGTTTTAGGAGTGAAGTGGTAATTATAATACCAACAGCTGTTGTAGATATTGTAGTAACTTTTGTTAAAATCTTTAATTATAAAATAAAACAGATTCAGAAACATAGAAGAAATGAATTGTTAGATTATCTCCTTGAATCCTCACACCAATCCTATTAATTATATAATAATAGTGTTATCCATATTGTAGAGATTTGACCAGATCCGCTATCTAATCATTGTTGGAGCCAGGATTTCAACTCAGGCTGTTTAACTCAAATCCTTTGTGCTTGGTTTAAAAAAAGTAGGGGGGAGATGGGGGGGCTGATCCTTGGAGCTGTCCAACCGCTCTTTTGGCTGCCTTATGAAATAGTAAGCTGGAAATGTTCATCATAGAAAATCTGAATGATCATCGTAAGGGAAGTCTTTAAAGGGATTCCTACACTTGAGAGTAGTTGGACCAAGAAAACTTAATGTTTCTTCCAAGTATTTAGATTTCTCAATATCCTCTAGAGGAAGGTAATTTAGAGTACAAATAATGAAAATGGAAATTATTTCTGCCCAGACATAATAAATGTGTTTTATGCACAAACAGTCTCCAAATGTAACTATTTTTTCTTCTGCTTAGTCACTGTTTCCTCTTAAAGTTCTGCATGGAAAGGATGATAGCAAAATTCCATAGTATTTGCACATTGCTTTGTAGAAACAAATATTTAAAAGGTGTAAAAACACACTACTATGTTTAAGTACCTCTCTTTAAAAAAATGGTACAAGATATGTTTAGTGTTTTTTGATTTCAAATCTTAACTGTTTGAAAATAGTTAATTAGACTGGCCTAGTTGCTAAGCTATAATTACTTATAACAGCTTGCCATTTACTTCATCATCTATTAGAGGCATGATCCATCCCTTTTAAAATAGTGCCAGTGATAAAAGGCAGTAACATCTAGGAATTATCATTTTAATATCCTTGTTCTAATCAATTTATATTTTATGAACATACATCTGAGTTGAATTTTCTTTTAAAGTATTTCTAATCAGTAGTCTTTTATTAAATAGCAAGTTTAGTTTGTCGTTGCTTTTATCCCCCTTTAAATAGAACCACCTCACATCAATGGATCTGAAGAACCTGTAGAGATATCAGTGATTGTCAACAATCCACTTGAACTTAACTGCATTGCTTCTGGAATCCCAGCTCCTAAAATTACCTGGATGAAAGACGGACGGCCCCTTCCACAGATAAATCAGGTGCAAACTCTCGGAGGAGGAGAGGTTCTTCAAATATCTAGCGCTCAGGTACGTGTCCAAGTTCATGCACTTATTCTACACTAGGTTAAACTCACTTGCTAATATATGAGTAATGTTGGAGAAATTACGTCTTTAAATCCAAATGTATCCCAGATCTCTGTAACTTTAGCAAGTTACCTGCAGAAGAACCTGAAGATGGGCTCTGATATGCATAATGGGGTCGGCACAAGGTAACATGACTAAAGGGAAGGAGCAGAAGCACCGTATTAGACTCAGAAGATCCCTTCATATTAATTTTTGCGAGTTTTCCTAGTGCTCTCGTAGGATACCGTTTCCTAAAACTCTTAATTTGTGCCATAGAGCCCTTTACAGAACTGGCCAAAAACAAACCAACATACACATGAATGATGCCTCAAAGAGCACTTTAGTCTCCAAAATGAATGAGCAAACGTGAAACTCTGAGGAGACAAAGTTTCAAACATTAATCAGTTCCATAAAAATGACTCTTCGTTTAGTTGGCGTTCAAGGAAATTCATCTGAAATGTGAATATATTAAAAAGAAGTATGTCTGGAATGTCTTCCTGCACAATCTTCTGTCCTACTAACAAGGCAAACCTGATATTACAGATATTCTCCGCCTGTGCCTAATGCCCTCATCTGTGAACTGGGGATAAAAATGGTACTACCACCTAATTCCTGCACTTGGGGATTTAACGAAATCATCTAATGTGATGTGCTTGGATTGGTGCTATAGGTAGTGATGCTTAAATAAAGTTGATAGAACTGTTGTCACTACTGCTATTGCTATTGTTATAATTAATCATCATTCCTTTAAAAATAGAATAACTTATTTCATTATGGTTAGTGTGCATTTTCCCTGAGGAAAGAGAGCTTCACAAAGAGAGCTAAGGATTATAACCTGTTCACTGTGTCAGTCCTCTAAAATGAACTAGAAAACATGAAAATCTGAAGAGCTGAAACAATTTCAAACCTGGAAATGTGATAGAACTCCGGGCTCTGTCACACCCGTGGGGCATTGCCCTTATTCCAGGCTACACATCCTGAACAGGCATGGAGAGATTAAGGACACACATGCCAAGTGTTTACCACTGCTCAGTGATGGAGCCAGATCTCCATCCTGCGTCTGGCTCAAAATCTAACCGGTGGAACTTGGCACATTTTTTGTTTCTAACATCAAGGAGAGCACACCTTCCATTCTGCTCATGTCTCCCAGCAAACATTGCAGTAACTCAGAGAGAACTCGGGTTAAACTATCAAGCCACTTACTGAATCAGAACCCTCAGTATTATATCAACAGACAAAAAAGGAAGAAAAAGAATTGTGTAACCCAAAAAGACAGGAAATGTGTGGGATAGAATCATAAATATGAAAGAATAGCAGTCAATAAAGCTTAAAAGGGAGATTATGGCCACATCACAGTAGGTCTTAAATGGAAGAATGAAAAGTGGGGTTATAATAAAATAAGACAAAAGCCCATAGAATGCTAAATGATGACCCACATGTTCTAGTTATTTTGGAGAATGAAGCATAATGCGTAAGACATATATGTCTCAACCTTCAAGAAATTTCCAGCTGTCTGGGGAAAATAAAACTGCACGTACGAAAAAAATAGGAAAAAAACAACAAGAAAACCATTTAAGACATTATAAAAGTGGAAAACTAAATATCATCAAGTCTCAAGACTGATGTTGGTTCTTCCGCTGCTCTGTTTTCATAGCATTTTGTACCTTCCTCTATTATACCACATGCTACATTATATCTTACTTACCTGAACTTTGTTTGTGCATGCACAACAGACATGTAACTTATTATGCCTAGCACATAAAAGATGCTTTGCAAATTCCGAATTGTGTGGTAGCGATCCTAAAACATCTTCCCTCAAATGCTAATTCTGTGATTTTTTTTTTCCAAAGGAGGAAAATTCTGTGACCAAGTAGATTTGGAAAACTTTAAATACTGTGCATTCCTCTTCTGTGTGAGCCATAATGCATGTCCACAACACAAAAATCTTTCTGTAAAGAAATTTGATTCACTATAATTTTTCAAACATCCTATTAATAGAACACACATTAGAAAAAGTCTCTACAAGTAATAGCTATGGGTATCCAGAAGGGCACAAATTGTCAGAAATAATTATTGGAGGAGGCAAGATTTAAGAGTAGTCATGAATGACGGTTTGAGTCTGGCTAAGTCAAGACACATGGAGAGGGCAATATTAACTGGGAGTAAACTGAGGTGGTCTTAACGAGTTGACATATAGAGGTTTATATGATGAGAAATTCAGCAATTGTTCTCTAGACAATGGTACATCATTTTGAATTCTTAATTGAGGGAGTATGTGAATATTAATTAGGCTCTTAATTGAGGGACTATTTTTCTGAAGTTGTATATAAGTATTTTTCCAAACATCCTTGTCTTAAATTTTTTCAAAGGAGTTTGTGCAACCTACCAAGAAATTTTTCCATAATTTATAAAGTCAGTTTTGAATGTAAGAATTTAAAAATTCCCAATATTCTGGGAATGCTCAAGTAGTAAAATAAATGAAAACAGAATTTTTCTACTTTTTTAAAGTACATTTTCCAGAGAATTAAGATAATCTCAGAGTATACTTTATGCATACAAAAGCATGGCTATGTATGTACAAAGTCACACATGTGAATGAAGACTAACACCTCCAGTGGAAACTAATATTAAAGAAATGTTTTCTGCACATAACAGTAGTTATTGCTGTCAGTCTGACCCTATTTATTACCAAATTACAGAGTATATCCTTTTGTTTCACTATATCAAAGGTGAGATTCAAAATGTGGTATTAACGTACTTTATTAAATAACCTGATATTTTATTTTTTAACAAATGTATTTAATTTTCTTCATGTGGATGCCAACTGAACTTTCCAGTCCACAATAAACCCATAAATACTTATTTCTTCAATAAACTTTGAGTATCTAATCTGCCATGGAAGGTGCTAAGTCCTATACATGCCTGTCTTTTCTGAGATCATTAAATATACCTAACATGCAAAGATTTTGAGATCAAATACCAAACCCTGTCAAAGCATAGATGTATGAAGAATAGAGATGCCAAGCAATGCTTAATATCAAAGTAATAATCATAAACATTAAAAGTTAATTAAATTTTAATTATTGTGCTATCTTAATGATATCTTGCTTCTTGTGAGACTTTGCTATTCATTCTAGTGGATAGTTATTTTTTTTTTGCCAAAACCACCATGTTAACATTGCATAATTCACTTTTTTGGATTTTGTAGGTAGAAGATACAGGAAGATATACATGTCTGGCATCCAGTCCTGCAGGAGATGATGATAAAGAATATTTAGTGAGAGTGCTCGGTAAATTTCGCAAAACATCCTGCAGTCTATCATACACTAAGACCTTATTAAAAGCAATAATTTGTGAAACATGGGGCAATTCAATAGGACATCTTAATACATGTTTATGCTGTAGGAAATATGTATTTTGAAAATCTGATATTTACATTTGATTAACCAGGTGCTTTTCGGAAATAATTCAGTGGAGTTTTCGAGTTATTTGTTTTGCTCCTGCACAAATAATTCATATTCATTGTTTTAAAAATCAGAGTATAAAGTGTGATAAAATAAAAATCATCCATAATCTTACCACATAAACATAAGACTTTTTTTCATATAAATGTGTTTTGTTACAGAAATGTGATCATACAGCATGTAGTATTAAACTTGTTTTTCATATCACTTAACAATATAGCAAACCTAATTCCCTTAATCATTTTATTTTCATAAATTTCTGTAAATGTACCTGTTTGATTACACATACATATTAAAGGCTTTTGAAATTTACTGCCAAATTACCTTCTAGAAAACTCTAGCCAATACTATTTTGACATAGAAATGGGAATTACTCTTTATTGAGAGGAACCTTTCAGAAACTAAACAGAAGGTACTTATTTTATCCTTATAGCCTAAATGACTAGGCAGTGAAAATTGTCTGGGATTTATGTGACCCCTCCCAACACCAGCCCTACACACAAATTAGACCTGCCATTAATTGACATGCAAATTCTGTATATGAGTCACAGAAAAAAAAATACACTTCTGAATATTAAGAACAATGTATACATCTGTATATTATGATGTTGAGACCATGATGTAGAAATTTTAAAATCTGATGTTCAGAGAAAACCATTACCAAGTACAGACCATAGACAAGAAATCCCTTTTTTGTGTGCCTTTGTTTCTCTACATGTGAAATGCTGATAATAATGTGACAATATCACTTATTCTGTCTCTCATGTAACTATTCGAAGAATTTCATTGCTTAAAGTATGTGAAAGTACTGAGTAGGTTTAAAAAAAATCCACTCTTTGTAATCATTTGTACTATAAATTGAATGAATGATATTTTAAATTTATGCCTCTTATTTCATAAAGCAGAAGCAATATTTATTGAACACCTATGATAATTCAGATCACTTTACATCTCATTTACTGAAAGCCTTTGGTGTATTTGTTCTCATACCTAGTGCCCCCTAATATTGCGGGAACTGGTGAGTCCCAGGATTTCACTGTGTTACAGAACAGACAGCTGACATTGGAATGCAAATCAGATGCTGTACCCCCACCTGTCATCACTTGGCTCAAAAATGAAGAACGGTTACAGGTAAATCTTGCCAAGTTCCACAGATTCATTTTAAGAAAAAAAATATATAACAAATCAGCTGTAGCCTCTTTGTAAGTGGACAAAACCAAACAACATCAGGTTTCAATTACGTAGCATTGCAGCGGTGGGCACAAGGTCCCTTAATCAAGCCACCTTCTTTCATCAACCTTTGCTGGGGTCAAAAGACAGGTATTTTGATTCAGACACTCTGTAAATTGGCCCAAGTAGGTACCTCCTGAAGCCTGTGAATTAAAGTTGGATTTGAAACAAAGCTATTTCTTTACTTGGGAGGTAAGAAACCATCACAGTCTCAAAGGAACTAACCTGCCCTGCCAAGTTTCTAAGTCAAACCTACTGACTTTTCCTGGTCTCAGTTTGGACCTCAGGAGTGACCCCAAGCATCTGTGCAATATCCTTGGATACCAAGAGTCTAAAACTAGACCATGAATCTAAAACTAGAATCCTTGAACACAGTTACTGGCTCTCTAAACCTTCCCTTACTCAGGTGGTTACCTATCTGCTATCACAGAGTGTCACCGCCCAGGATCTAAAGCAGCCTTTAATGGTTGGCACAAAGCCTTGACTTTGGATGTTCTGATTGTTCTTATCCTTTTTTCTTCTTCCTTTATTCATCTTCATCCTGTTAGTATAACAGTGGTTCACTGTGTCTAATTAAAAAGGAGACTGTAGCCCCTAACACTTAAGGCAGAGAGACTTCCACCACCACAAAACCACACTGACCACTACAGTCAGAGAGACTGAACTCTTACTTACATGCTTAATCATCATGCATATCACCTAACCCTCCTGGGCCTCAATTTCTGTATTTATTGTATGCCTACTATAATGCTAGGCCGTATGATTGCTACTGAGTGTAGCCTTGACCCTCAAGATGCTCCCAGATTATTTGAAAAGACACAGAAGTAAATCAAAGATTACAGAATAGCTACTACTCATAAACGTCTAGCATTTTATGGAAATAGAGGGGAGAAGCAAGAAACCTAGACTGAAGGGTAAGGAACAGCCAGGGGAGCCTCCTGGAAAAGGTGCGTTTAGTTTTAAATGATGGGTAGATGTTGGATGAGAAAGAAGAAAAGGATGCCAGTCATTGGTAATGGCACATACAAAGCCATTATAGGGAAAGACGTGCATTTGAGCAAGTGAGAGTAGCTTGGTATGGTTGGCATAGACCTTGATTAAAATCCTTTGATGATTCCCCACAGATTTCAGGATTCAGGTTAAACCTTCCATCTTAGCTCACAAGGTGTCCTTCATACTCTGACTTTTCCTCCGTAGTCTCCTCTCCCATGTGTATTTCACTCTAGACCATTAGGTGTTCAGATAGGGACTAAATGAATGTTGATGATGGAGAAGTTCAGGCTAATTCCTGATCTGACCAAGAAACATCAGTACCTGGACAGGGTAAGTTTAAAAGTTATGACATAAAGATGAGTTCAGCTGTAGATATTTTGAGTTAAGAATTACCTCTATATTATCCAAGTGGAGATTCTAAAAAGCACTAAGAAATTTGGGTCCCTATTTCATCAAAAACATCTTTAATTTTATCATCCTTAGTTATTTACCTATAACCTGTTGTTGAATCCATTGGTCTGTGTGAGGTTGACCTAGAAAGCACACAGTGTGAGAAAACCTATAAATAAAAATAACACCTGAGGCCACACTGACGATTACAATGTGCGTGAAGGGCAAAGAGAACTAGGATGAGACTGAGAGGGAGGACTCAGAGAGTCAGGATGAAATATCGGAGACCCCAGTGTCCTGAAAACCAAGGAGAAGAAAGGCAACAGTTAAGAGTCCGTGTTAAGATCCAAATCGAGTTGTGGCCATTGGCTTTGGCAATACACAGAAGTGTCTGAAGGTCTGAGTGATGGTCCTTCAGTAGAGTGATCAAAGTAGAGAATAGGTTACATTTTGTGGGGAAGTCTTAAGATGAGGAAGTGGAAGTACTTATGACTATTCTTTAAATATAATAGTGATTTGTATATATTTATTTACTGAAAGAGAAGATACAGGAGAGATAAAGAAAAGTCCATAGAACAAAGTATGTTGGATGGGGAAGGAGCAAGACCCTGGTCACAGGTGGAGAGATTAGCTTTGGACAGAAGGGCTGACCTTTTTCCACCAAGATGGGAAAATAGACAGGAGGGTTGCATTTATACTTAAGGTGTTAGGAGGAGAGAACTGAAGGCACAGGGCTTTGATTTTCTCAGTGGAGCAGGAAGCAAAGTCATGCACTGAGAATGAGTTTCTAAGGAAAGAAGTCAAATTTGGAAAAATCCCTTGGGGGTGCAAATGGGAAGAGAACCAGAGAAAATTGTAGTGAGAATAAGTTAGCAGGACTTACTAATGTTCATGGATGAATAAGAATCAACTCTGAAATATTTTATTAGCCTAAAACCCTGCTGTACCTATATAAAATCAAAAATTAGGATATGTCTTATAGAACTTACCATATATGCTCAAGAAAAGACATATTCTCATCAGATGTAATAAAATTTTATCACTAATAAATTTTATCACCTATAGCAATGAAAGCCCTGGAGAAAATACATGAACTTTTCATTAGAAATATATCTATGTAGGGCAGAACCCATATGGTAGAAAAAATTTTTTGTGGTCTCTTCCAGCAATGGGTCCATCTGAGATGCAACCAGAAGATATCATTTTTTGATGCTATGTGACATTTTTTAATGATTATGAACATCATGTATTTTAATATATATATACAAAATTATTTGTTTACATCTATTTGGATTTAATAACAGAGATGAGGTTTCATTGTCTCAATATTTTAATAATTCTGGTCCCATGACTGAACACAAAGTAAATGCTCAACAAATATTTGTAGTCTAAAATCATTTATTTACTTATTTTTAAAATGTTTAAAGATAATTGTTGCCTATAAGTTAACCAAAGTTAATTTATTAGTCAGGAAGCCT
This sequence comes from Manis javanica, assembly GCF_040802235.1. NCBI lineage: Eukaryota > Metazoa > Chordata > Mammalia > Pholidota > Manidae > Manis > Manis javanica. The sequence continues at coordinate 93,571,184 of NC_133166.1, forward strand.
TCAGCTCTAAGTGACAGAATTCAAACTTAAACCAACTTAAGTGGGAAAACAAAAAGGTGTTTATTATCTACAATAATTGGTAAACTTAGGCATACTACATTCTGAGGCTCTAATCATGTAGTCAAGCATTTGTATCCTTTCTTTGAATCTCAGCTCTGCTTGCTTTGGTTTAGATCCAGAACAAGCTGTCCCCACATTGTGATAAGACTGCCCACCAAGCTTATGTCATCCTTACTACCTGTGACTCCAATAAAAAGAACATGCCTTACTCCCCCGTGCTTCCAACATAGTCCTGTAGGGGGCTCTGCTGGACCCAGTTTGAGTCACTGCCCATCCTTGAGTGGGTCATGTGGCCAGAACTAAGAGGTGGCTTTGCCTTAACCACACTCACAGAAATAGTTCCCAAGGGTTAAATATCAGGATAACAGTTGGGGGAGCAGACAAATCATTCTGGGAGACAGGCACACACAGGTCACTAAAGTTCCTTTTTGATGTACTAAAATAGTATTTTATTTTATTCTTTTTTCCTGACATTTTAATGGTATGTTGTGCTTGTTGAATCCAGCCAACACCTCGAGTCCGAATCCTATCTGGAGGGAGATATTTGCAAATTAATAATGCAGATCTAAGTGATACAGCCAATTATACCTGTGTTGCCAGCAACATTGCAGGAAAGATGACAAGAGAATTTATTCTCACTGTGAATGGTAAGAAAAATGAATTATTGTCTCACAATGTAAACATTTAGCCAAGGGCATTCAAAGAGGTGATAGTATTTTTATTTTTTATGAGCAGACTAAATTAATTGTTCTGGTTATCTTATTTCCTTTAAAAGAGACAGCATGTAGTATTTGTATTATAGCTATATTCAAACTAACTTGATATGAAAAGAAGTAATTAAAGATACATTATTCTATCTTAAAGGATAATATATATCTAATCATTATCAGCATATTGATGTTTTGTGTCACTCAGCTCAGAGCCACTGAGGAAGTTAAAACACTAGATCTCCAGATGACCAGTGATCCATTATTTAATTCACCTTTACTGATATTAGTGTTTGAGTATATTTGTGCTGTAAAGAGACTTCCATGGGACTATAATTTTTTCAGACAAAACTAAACACTAAAATTTGCCAAATTTCAGAAAGATAATACAGACTTTTCCCCTAAACAGTCCCTTTGGCTTTTTAATATATGAAACCTTACAGGATATTGGGTGACCCACAAAACTAATACCTCTAATACTAAAATTAAAATTCAAGTTTTCTATTCCCATATGACCTCAATGATTAATAAAATACATGCTCTGAGACTTGCATGATTAATCACAGATGTGCTTCTCGTTAAAACAGCCCACTTTCTGTTCTTTATTTAAAGTGAAGTTGTTCCAGTGTTAACATTCTTTGACCATTATTTGGCCAAAGAGAAATAAGAAATATCATCTTTAATTTGCATCAGACCAGAGCTCATTTTTATTCAAGCTTCTCATAGAAAGCCAGATTTCACACACCATGTCAGGAATTTAAAATCCCTTCCCCCCATCTACTGTTTCTTTTTAAACACAAAATATCTTAAGTAAGACTTTAGGAATTAAACCGCAATTCTATTTATACTAACTTGAACTGGCTGTAGACAAAGCTATATGTCAGACTCAAAGCTCACCTTGTATTACCTCATTGGAGTCAGTTCAGGCTATGTTATTAATATAAATAAAGTTGTCCACGTGCATCTCTTCTACAGTTCCTCCAAACATAAAGAATGGCCCCCAGGGGCTTGTCATTCACTTAAATAAGTCAACGGTATTGGAATGTTTTGCTGAAGGCGTGCCAACCCCAAGGATAACGTGGAGAAAGGATGGAGCTGTCCTATCTGGGAATCATGCAAGGTAACAATTCTGGAAAAGGATGAAAAATAGTGTAAGAACTGAAATACAAATCCCGAAATCTTTTTTCCAATGCATTATTTTGGCCTGGTTATATTTAGAAGTAGTCTCCCCATCTTAATATAAGAAGCAAAATATAGTATTTTAAAAGGATAATTGTCAAGGTTTATGTCCAAAGAGTAATGATGATAATCCATTCAAGCCCATGTGCAACATACCTTTGTCAGAATATCCTTTTTCTCCACCAAGGGTATTGTAAATTTCTAAAGCAGTAAAGATACTAAAAATGAATTTAGCTAAGTCTTTAAAAATGCTTTCAGTCCAAATGTGAATACTCAGAAAAGGCTGATTCAGGGACTTCACTTGTGATCTTTCCTGTAGATACTCCATCTTGGAAAACGGATTCCTTCACATTCAGTCGGCGCTCATCACTGATGCAGGGCGGTATTTGTGTATGGCTACCAATGCTGCTGGAACAGACCGCAGGAGAATAGATTTAGAAGTCCATGGTAAATATACTTTTAGGAACAACATCTAATCTTTGGGTCAAATCTTCTTTAATAGCCTAAACCAGTTAGGTCAGAAAGACCTTGGTATCCAGGGCTATTTAAATGTATCACCCTATATTATAAACAGTTAAGACCCATGTTTTTTTCTTATTATAGATGCAAACACACTATTTAACGCAACACTATTTAATACACAGAACCTTATTGTATTCCTAACTACGTGGCATATTACCAGTGATTAATTTCAATTTGGCAGAAGTGCTTCAAAGAACATACTATTTGCTGACTATGTTTCCCTCTTATCTGTTAACTTTCTTTTAGTCCCTCCATCTATTGCTCTGGGTCCCACCAATGTAACTGTAACAGTAAATGTCCAAACTACTCTGGCTTGTGAGGCTACTGGGATACCCAAACCATCAATCAGCTGGAGAAAAAATGGGCAACTTCTTAATGTGGATCAAAATCAAAATTCATACAGGTAAGGCAATAATTTTATTAAAAATTCCCACTTGCAATTTAGAAACAAGTTTTTCAAAGCAATCAGCATTTTAACTCTATCCATGGGGACAGCAAATATATAAAGTATGAAGAATTATCTAGTATGTAAAGAATATATTTTTTTCTTAATATGGAATTCATTTTTCAACCTAAAATCTTTTCTGAATTATAGGTGCACATTTTCTCCCTATAAACCCTGTGGATGACTGTCAGTGAGATCCACAGGATGAGATTCCTATTCTGCTTTATATTATTTAGCACCTCTTGGAATTGTATAAAGACAAAAGATGAAAACATCATTTTGGTATAAAAGAAAATGATTCTGTAAAGCTATTGCAAACTTCAGTTGTAGAATAAAAATAAAATTTTATACCTTGAAATACAACTGAGGTATTTGGCACCATGTGTGGGGAGGAAAAACACATTCACCAATTTTTTACATTCCTCCAGCTTTACTGGCTTAGTTTATAATATGACAATCTAAGTTTTTAAAGACTAACCTTTAAGTCACCAGGGATTTCTGATGCTTTGTATAAGCATCGTTTCTCTCACCTCAATTAGGTTAATAGACGTCTTATCAAAGGATTTTCCATAATACTAAAAACAAATGTTCTAGATCTGCTTTGAAAAAAATCAATTGTCATATACCAGGAAATATGAAACTAAGAGTGTTTCACTTAAAATCTTATTGCTTCAATCTTTTTCTCACCCTTTTAATCTTCTGGCGTTGGAAGTTTAGTGACTTAAAGATATAAATTATGTAGAAAATGTACAATGCCCTTGAACAAAAAAGCATGTTAAATTTGTTCTTATTAAATCATTTCCATTCTATCAGTGCACAGTTTGAAGTCAGAAAATAGATATTCTTTTTTAGATGTACTTTGAATAGTGTATGTGCATTTACTAAACCTCCTAAACATTTGAAGTGATCCAGATCACTTTAGTTATGTATTGTTAGGAATTAAGAAAAAAACTTACTGATATACGTACAGTGCGTCTCCAAGGTATCCAGATCACATAAGGAGATGTGTGAAGTAGGGAAAGGAATAAAACAGACTTGTAGTCACCCATCTGCCAATGGAAATAAGCAAATATCAACCTGCTAAGTTATTGTGAAATTTAGAAATAATCTGTGTGAAGCGTTTGAGATAGTGCCAGGAATCTGTTCAATGCTCAATAAACAGTGGCTATCATCAGTATGCTCATTTCACTGTATTTCACCTAGGAAAGTTTGGCCGATCATGACAGAAGCATTCACAAAATGCAACATTCCCTCTTCAGACAATCCTTCCACCCAGCTGCTTCCCAGAAATGTCGGGGTTGAGGGCCTATTAACCCACTATCTTATAAACAAGTCTGTTACGTGAAGTATCAGAAAGACAATGTTCATTTGGACATGAGGGGGGTTCCAGCTCCCTCAGTTGACAGTATGGTACCATGTTGAACCAACTGGACACATTCATGAGAATGAGTATATAGGATCTCACTGCTTTGCAATCTCTCTTCTAGACTCCTTTCTTCAGGTTCACTAGTAATTATTTCCCCTTCTGTGGACGACACTGCAACCTATGAGTGCATGGTGACAAATGACGCCGGAGAGGATAAGAGAACCATGGATCTCACTGTCGAAGGTAGAATTGGCTTAGTATGTGGATTGAAAGTTATTATAATGATATCATTTCCTCATCATTCCACTGCTTGACAAGAGAGCTTCCCTTTCACTTACCTAACATCCACTTTCATTGTACAAAGAGGAAGATGTGTGACGGAGCTTTGGAAATCTCTAAGGGCTGGAAACGTGTAGTTTTCTTTCATTTTGTTGTTCTTTTAGTTCCACCTTCCATAGCTGATGAGCCTACCAACTTCCTAGTAACCACACATGCCCCCACGGTAATTACCTGCACCGCTTCAGGAGTTCCATTTCCCTCCATTCACTGGATGAAAAATGGTATAAGACTGCTTCCCAGAGGAGATGGCTATAGAATTCTATCTTCAGGTAAGACCAAATTCATTGATTACATGTTTATTGATTGGAGTAATTATTAATGGATGGCTTTACCTGGCCGTTTGTTACACCAAAATTAAAGAATAAAATACATCTGCATTCCTGGACCTATGCAACTAGGAAAAATGCAGTTATAGTGGGAAAGGGATCTAGGAAAAGAAGGGAAAAACCGGTCTTGAGATAAAATAATATCTAAGACTGATCTGAACAGAATAAGCACAATCACTGGGACTTTATGTCTTGACTAAACCCAAGGTTTAATAAATTTACTGGTTGCCTTCGAGTGAACCACACTTCTTCATGGGCCAAACACAATGTCCATTCATTTAACCAACATTTATTGCCTGAAACACACTCCACTAAATTTCTGAGGACATAAAACTTTAGACAGCATTCTTGTTTTCAAGGTTTTTTATAATTTAGCAGGTAAGGCTATGATAGGTAATTTTTTATGGTGGTAGTAATTTTTATAAAATTTATAACTTTTTAAACATTTATAAAATTTAATTATTAAAAAATTTATAGTATTGTAGAAAAAAAATATTTTACCTAAATGAAAGCATAGGTGATTCACATTGGTATTTCTGAAAACTCATCCTGCAATGAGGACGTACGCTAGAGATAAACTAAAGTAGCAATTAGTATTCCGGGGCTTATGAATATGTGCATATTATTCTAAGAGAATGTGTTTATTTTTTCAATAGAAAGGAAGTAAGGGAGGATTTGTTCTCAGGATGGAACTTGACTTTCAAAGCAAAGTATTTTGGTTATCTCAGAAACCTATACAGATTGGTAGCCATTAAAACCATAAAATATAAATTAACTGCTCTTCAACATAAAATATTGTGATAAGAAAACCCTTTGGAACTTCCTCAGATGTTAAACAGAGTTACCATATGACCTGGCAATGCCATTCCTATAGTTATCTACCTAAAAAAATGAAAACAGATGTTCAAACAAAGGCTTGTATACAAATGTTCATACAGCATTTTTCACAATAGCCAAAAAGTAGAAACAGTGCAAATGTCCATCAACTGGTAAACAGACAAACGAAATGAGGGTCATCCACACAATGTAATTCTTTTTGCCAATAAAAAAAAAAAAATAGACCCAAAACATTGACACATGCCACAATAGATAAAACTCAAAAACTATGCTTATAGTGAAAGAAATCAGACAGAAAAGAATTCTGTGATTCCATCTGTATGAAATGTTCAGGAAAGGAAAATATAGAGAGACAGAAAATAGATTAGGGATTTCCTAAGGCTGGGATTGGAAATGAAGAGTGTCTATAAAAGTGGGATAAGATTTTTTGGGGGGAGGGGTAATAGACATGTTCTTCATGTTAGGTTGTAATAGATGCACAAATCTGTAAATACACTACAAGTCGTTGAATTGTACATTTAAATGGATGAATTTTATGTCATGTAATTTTTGCCTACATAAAACTATTAATGATTAAAAAGTACTGTGCTGGGCACTTCAGAGGGTACAGATAGGAATATAAGACAAGCTCCATTAGCCAAGTGTTAACAGGGGCAAAACACAAAAATCAGAAACACTTGAATTATCCAACCAGAGAATCAGGGATCCACTATGCATGAAAACTATGTTTTTTCGTTTTTAGGAGCAATTGAAATATTTGCCACTCAATTAAACCATGCTGGAAAATATACCTGTGTTGCCAGGAATGCAGCTGGTTCTGCACATCGACATGTGACCCTACATGTCCAAGGTATGGAAAATTATTAATTCATCAAAAGCTGCTCTTGCTTTTTCTTTAAGTTGTGTTCATTCTTGAAAGGGCATATTATCCAGAGTTATGAACCACAGTGATATCTTCGGGATCTGAAAACCTGATAGCTATTCTTCAGTAGACTAAAGAAAACATAGAGATGACAAACTACACAGAATAACTCCTGAAGTATTTTTCTTCTTGAATTTCTGTCATCTGTTCCTGCTTCTAGTCTTCTGATGGAGTTCTTCTAATGGAAACTGGCTATAGTAGTAAGACTCAAAAAAATATAACCTGCCCAATATTTACGTTCCCCTGAGACAATCAAATCACTCAGGTTTTGGAATCATGAATCTGGGCACGTTTAATTTCACGGCTACTACAGACATTTCTGCGCTATTGCCATTGGCTTATTTCCATTGATTGGTTCTTACAGAGCAGCCAGTCATTCAGCCTCAGCCAAGTGAACTAGATGTCATTCTGAACAATCCCATTTTCTTACCATGTGATGCAACAGGGACACCCAGTCCTTTCATTACCTGGCAAAAAGAAGGCATCAATGTCATCACTTCAGGTACCTAACACTGTTTCTATAGGAAAATCACAACAAATTAGTGTTTTAAAAGTCAGAAGTCAGTATACTATTTTTTTAATGAAAATAAAAATTCTTCTAACTCTGCTTTGGCAACTGTGATGTAGGCAGAAACCATGCAGTTCTTCCTAGTGGCAGCTTGCAGATCTCCAGAGCTGCCAGAGAGGATGGTGGTACTTACATGTGTGTGGCTCAGAATCCAGCTGGTACAGCCTTGGGCAAAATCAAGTTAAATGTTCAAGGTAATAAATATCTATGTCTTTATTGCAAAGATGCCTGTGACAATATACACCAAAATGCATATGTCTAAAATAATAATGCTGCCTTAATTCTCAACATTCTTAGCTTATATTATCCTATTTGTTTTTTTATTACCCTGATGAGAAATAAAAATTGATGTTTGGGGGTTTGGGGCATTGTATAAAAAAAAAACCAAGACATATCCTAGTATTTTGAGTTTTTGTGAACCTCCACTGAGAACTCAATGTCATTATAGCACATTTTTGAGGTGATTGATTAAAACCATTCTCTCTGTACTACTACTTTGGATACATCCTGACATCCCTAGATTGTAGTAGCTGCTTAAAAAACAAATCATAAATATATTTAAATCATAAATAAAAAGTCAAGAAACAAACAAAAAAATTGTAATTGCACTTAAGTCAACCTGATGGGAAAAATTATTCTCAAGACTAAGCAGGATTTTCTCACATTTAACTGTGATTTTCTTCACATAATGTCCATATCTTGCCTGCATTGCTTTTGTGAATAAAGAAGTGATCTGGAAATAGGCTCTGAGCTACTGAATTTGTATTTGCTGATTTAGAATTTCCTTATAGTATGATTTTTCTTTGGAGAACTAATGTGTATAGTAAAGCCAACTTATGTGCACCTTATAAAGAGGGGATCTTCCTTCACTAACTGATCACAAGTATCGGTATGAGCAATTATGGGACAAAGGAAATACTTTAAACCTAATAGCAGTTTGACATTACAAAAGCAACCACAGATAACTGCATGCTTGAGAGGCATGTAGGATTCTGAATAGAATTTCCCCGTGTAGATATGGCGTGTTGTGGCAAGCACAATTCCAACCAGATGATTTGGGTTGGTAGAAATAACTTTCACATGGTTATTCATATTTTGTCATAACTTTTTGGTTTTATTTTACTCATTAATGTTAGTGTACCCTAAAATTCAGTGCCTACGTGGCTGACCACTTCTCCAAAGCCTCCTCCTGGGATGAAGCAGAGTTCTAGGTTCCTGGGACTTGCTATGCACAGGGCATTACTTGGACCAGTGGAGTTCTCAGAGGTCTCCTATTGATGACTCTGCTTATTAGTTGGCACACGGCAACAGTGAATATTGTTGGCCTTATATATTTCTCTCTTAGGCTTTCCTGAATGGGTGGTAGACATTTCAGAGATTTTTTTTTTTTTTTTTTTGCCTGCACATGCTTTAAGGGGCATTTTTACTGTCGCCACTGTCTTCAGTACCTAGTCACTGTCTCTGGACTTTCCTAACAGGGGTTGGTCATCCTCTCTTCCTTTTTTGGGGGTGCTTATAGTTGGCTGTTCCTTGCTTGTGTTTGATTTTTCTCTCATAGTTATTTAATATGTCTTTATGACTCGAAAGAATATCCAGGCCAATACCTAAATGATAATCTTCCTATTGTAAACACTAGGAAGAGAAATCATTGTCAGAAGCCTGTCCAGAGCTTCCTGAAGAAGTGGGAAGAGTTATATCTGTGTAATTCTTTTGCAAGATTTATTCATTTGTTTATTCATTCATATAAATAATACTTGTTAGATATGGCCACTTTATATGAAACACCAAGCACTGTTGGAAATGCATGAGTAAAACTATCTCTGAGCTTTTGAATAATTTCCAAACCTTGAAGGGGTCTATTCTGAAAGTTTAAGTAACTAACATGAATCACATAATACATGTATATTACAGAAAATGCCTCTTTCAACACAGCCTAAATTTTCTCAATGTGCAGTCCTTTAAGAATACACATTTATAGCCTCAGTTACAATTGATTATATAATCCATATGTTAACTATACTGAGAATAATTTTCTGAAATAGGCTCAGTGAGTTTTCTTTCCTAATGAAAATAAACTATAGTGGTCCTTTGATGCTGATACAGCAAAGTCAGGATTTTATTTCTTATCAATGTGACTTCACTTTGCCAGAGTAATACTATAATGTGTAAATGGTGCATTCATGCTTTTAAGATAAGGTTTAAATTTTGTATGTTTTAGTTCCTCCAGTCATTAGCCCCCATCCAAAGGAATATATCATTGCTGTTGATAAGCCCATCCTGCTACCATGTGAAGCAGACGGCCTCCCACGCCCCGAGATTACGTGGCATAAAGATGGACATGAAATTATGGGATCAATCCGTGAGCACATCCTCAGCTCTGGGGCTCTGCAGATAGCATTTGCTCAGCCTGGTGACTCTGGCCAGTACATCTGCATGGCAGCTAACGTGGCAGGATCAAGTAGCACAAGCACGAAGCTCACTGTCCATGGTAGGTTGTTTAACATAAACCATTTATCATTTCAGTCTCCTCCATGACCACGGCAAAGAGAAAAGACCAACAAGAAACTACTCTGCCTTACTTCTCAAGTTGCAAATCATCTTGACTCAGAATGAATCACCATATGAGCTACACGATAAATACAGTGTGAACTTAATGAGAATTGGTTATCTATTTGATTCATTATTTTAAAGTACCAAAATATTTATAGGTGTATTTTTATAACAGAAAAAAAGGCCCTTTGTTTCTTTGTTAGACAACTAACAAAACATCTAAAGATCAGCATGGTTGTTAATGTATATTTTAAGACTACAGATAGAATTATGTATTAGTATCTGTGGTAGGAACAATAAGGAAATTAAACTCCTTCCAACTACTGTTTCCAGAGGTAAGTCTCACTTTAATGATGAGTTTCTGCTTTCCTTTTTTAAAAATTTGTGAAAGCTGTTTTTAACCTTTCTGATGTACTTGAATTCTCTACAACTTCATAGCTAAAGTGATAAAAGTAAGTGGAAACACCTTCAGTTGAATAAATAAGAAATAAATAATTAAGCCAAATTTTAAATCACCATTCATGAGTTCTCTAAATTCCTTCCCTGGCTTATTTATGCCTGCTTTCAGTTAAAGATAATATAATTAAACTAATCAACACACATTAGTCTGTTGGCTTCAAATAAATAATAGTCCTTCCTCTCAAGTGTATGTAGAAAATTTACCAAAATTGACCTTATACTAAACAACAAATTAATCATTAGTAGGATTTAAAAATACAGGCCACTCTTCCTGCCCACAGTGCAATAAACCTAGGAATGTGTAGTGAACTTTCAATGCCAAAATCCCAACTCTAGGCAAATTAAAAAATACGATTCTGGCTAACAAGTAAGTCAATATGTTTTTCCTTTCAGATAATTTGGAAAATAATAAAAATAAGAACATTACAAATCAAAATATAAAGTGTGTGGCCAAAGCTATAGTCACATATAAAGTCATAGCCCTAAAACTTGTCATTTTGAAAAAGAGTGAATGTTTCAACTTAGAAACCACTAGCAAAATTAAAATATCAAGTCTGGGGAAATTAGGGTAAAGGAGATAATGAAAATAAAACTAAATGAATGAAAATCAAATATGATATAACATTTAGCAAAATATGTTTTTGTGTTTCCTTATGATCTATAATGTTTATGCATATAATCATTTATATAATATTGGTACATTTACTCATATAATAAAAAATAATACATTTTGCTGAAACTTACTGTTGTCACTTTTTAAATGTTGTTAAGATTGACCCATTTCTCACAGGTACATTTGAATAATTCCAAAATTCATTGTTTTGGGAGGAGAGTATGTTTTTACTTTCTGAGCCAAGTATTCTTTTTAAGCCTATGCTTTAGAAGTAAACATCTTAGTTCCAAGTCCCATAGGGTATTTCTTAGTATGCAAAAACATTAGATTGATCTTTCTGTATTACCTAAATTCCGTGTCAAAAAAATTAAAAGCATAGTATTTGCAGAGTTATGAAATCACTATAAACACTTCCTCTATGACAATATAAAAACTGAATTGAATGTTTTGACTTGGTTTTATGAGCATTTGTCCTAACACATGAATACTGCAATGTGTTTTTCCTTAGCATTTTATGATATTCAATAAGAGATTTTGCGGTGTTTTAAACTACTGACTTTTATTAGTTTGTCCCCCATTATGTCTATGATACAAATCCAGAAATTATGCAACCATCGAAGTGTTTTTGTTTTTTTTTGTTGTTGCTCTTGGTTGGTTGGTTTTACTTCACCATAATCAGCTGAAGAACCTCAAATAGAAAGTTAGGAAGCCAAATAAAATCTAAATATTTCCAACCCAATTCTATGTCATTTGCTCAGAAACTGATTGTAAGTTACATTCAACAAGCTCAAATCTGTTAGAATTCTTGCCAGACACCAAAAAGAGTGATTGCTTTCATAGTAACAGATCAATATCTTAATAGATATTTTAAGTTAATTTTTAACATGAATAAAGATATTATTGAACTCAGTAGACTGAATGACTTTTTTTTAATTATTCACAGTACCACCTAGAATCCGAAGTACAGATGTACACTACATGGTCAATGAGAATTCACAAGCTGTCCTTCCATGCGTGGCTGATGGAATCCCCACACCAGCAATTAACTGGAAAAAAGACAATGTTCTTTTAATGGACTTGTTAGGAAAATACACTGTAGAACCCTATGGAGAACTCATTCTGGAAAATGTTGTGGTAAGTTTAACAGATACGAATAGACACATTAAGCCAGATTGTTCATTTACTTTTTTACTTCTAGTAATTTAGCTTGGAAGTATGTTCTTTAATAATGAAAGAAAAATACTCTTAAACATTCAGGGCAAAAAATTAATTTTACACATTTATGGTCCAAGTCTGAGAATATTTAACAAATAGTTACTCATAATCAGCCTCCTTCCAAAGTTAATTTTTGTAGAAATCTGTGTTTATCAGGAAAAGTTAAAAGTGCCTCTTGTATTCTGTGCTTTAAAGTATGTATACAAATAAGGAGAGTGGAGATGTAAGAATGCCTAATGTATTGTTGAGAAAACACAAATATACAGTTTTTTTGCTCTTTTCAGGTTTTCAAATAACCCTTTCTAATCACTGACAAGGAAACTAGGGACTTAGGTGTATAGGCAAGCTGAGGTTTTTGACTATTCTTAGGTGGTTCTTCTCCAGTCTGCAGAATAGCAACTATCAGAAGCATCTGGTTTTCAATGGTAGCCCACTTGAAAAGGAATCTCTATCTAGAATACCACACAACTTTTAAAAAAGTGTTGCATGGTTCAAGATACCAACACTTGGCACTAAATGTTAAATGACTAAATTATGAACCACTTTTAGAGCATTTGTTCATATCGTATTCCTTTCTGTTACCCTTCAAAATGCCTGATTTTCATTACAAAATCTTCATGGAATTAAATTTAAACAGATTAAAATGATAAAATTGATCACATCCACATTAGAGTATCATTAAATCCATTAGCCAGACTCCTTAGATTGCCATGTAAATAGCCCATGTGATGGGCTATGTAACAAGGCCCTAACTCAGTCACGTGTGCCAGCAAAAACTGTATTTATTCAAATCTTAAGTTTCCATCAATTGTAGGATTGTCATTTTATGTACCACTAAGTAAGACAAAAATACAGTCAAGTAAACTAGAGAAGACTGTCAATTTTTAGGTCATATCCCAATTTCAGAGAGATGATAAGCTAAAAATGTGAATTTTAGTATTGATTAAAAGATAAATTTGTTTAAGTGAGTAAATATCTCTACTGGGGATTACCCCTGGGTTCAGGATTGTTAAACTTGGCCCCTCAATCCCTCTTAGAGACTTGAAGGAAATAAATGAGAAAAAATAGTTTAGGCTTTTAGTGGGACAATGACTCAGATACATAAAAAAAAATAATCAAGAATAGAGTAGCTTGTAAATAACAGATGAAGGATGTAAATGATAAGTAGAAGTCAATAAATAATATGTGCAATCCAAATTTTCAAATGCTTCATTTTCATAAAATCCTTGATTTTAAACTTAAGTTGTCATTAACTGGGAATTTAAGAATAGTTAAGTGATATAGGGGTGGAGAGCCCTTTACTGGGAATATAACTTATTCCTGTTTTACCTTAAAAAAAAAAACTAGTATTAAACCAACCAAGTTTAGATTCTCCCTATAATGAATGAAAAAAAAATTATGCTACATTTCCAATCAATTCTTTGATGTTTCAATGCAAAATTAAAAAAATTATTCTTAAACTTTTTTAAAGTGAAGGAAGTCTGTAATATCGGCCTGAATGCATTCTGAATCATTCAACCATTAATTCAACAAGTATTTATTGAGTACATTGTCTGTGACCAGCACTGAGACACTGAGAATAATACAATCGGGGCAAAATCATCAAAGATTCTTACCTTCAAGGAATTTATTTCTAGAAGAGGGAGATAGACAAGAAAATAAAAACAAGAAACAATGTATATAATACATCAGAAGAAAATGAGTGATATAAAAAATAAAAGATCAGGGTAAAGGGGATCAGAATGCAGAGGGAGACAGGTTACATTTTTAATAGGAAGACAAAGTAAGTCCCCTTTGGGAAGGTGACATTTGAGCGAAACCTCAAGGAAGTGAATTAGCCAAGCAAATATCTGGGGCAAAGAATTTAAGCTGGGAGCAAAAAATTTAAGAACTCAAGATGGGAACATGCCTGATGTATTTGAGTAGCAGAAGGCCAGTGAAGGCATAGAAAAAGAATGGAAAGAGAAAGAAAGAAGTTAGAGAAAAATGGAGGCCAGACCATATCATGTCTTGTAGGTCATTTTAACAATTTTGCCTTTTACTCTAAGTAAAATCAGAATCCATTGCAAGTTGTGAGCATGAGAGCAATGTCTTACGATTTTACAATATTACGTTGGCTATTATGATGTGAGCAGATGGTAGGGTGGCAAGGGTAGAGACAGAAAGACCTGTTGGGAAGGTCTGGAGGCAGATGAGAGATCACTGGACTCAAAACAGAATGTTAGCAGAGAAGGGCTGAGAAATGGTTGGATTCTGCATATACACTAAAGCTAGGATTTCCTAGCTAGTTGGCAAGTAGGGTGTGAAAAAGAAAAGAGGAAAAGATGACACTCAAGTCTCTGAGAACAAAAGCATTAGCAACATTAATTAACAGGGACAAAGTAGCCATCAACTGCAATGATGAAGGCTACAGATTGACAAGGAAGATGAAGGGGAACATAGTTTTGGACAGGAGTTTGAAATGTCTTTTAGGCATCCAGGCAGAGAATTGGAATGAAAAGTTCAATGTAATTGGAGTTTAGAAGAAAGATCTGGGCTGGATATCCTGGATGTCAGCACAGAAATGGTATTTAAAGCCATAGGATTGGATGAGACCCCCACATTGAGCAGAGATAGAGGAGAAGAGGACCAAAGATCGATCTCTCTTACATGACGACGTTAAGATGTTAACGATGAGGGGAAGCCAGCAAAAGGGGTTGGAAAAGGAGCAAACAGTGAGGCAGGAAGAACACTAGGGAAGTGGGGAGGGAGTCCTGGAAGCCAAGTAAAGACATGGTTTCAACGAGAAGAGAGTCCTCTAATTGTGTGAAATGTCACCCACACATTTAGTTGTGAGTGCTGAGAGCTGGCCATTGGATGTAGCAAGTGAAACCAGAATTGCCGGTAATATTGCCCTTATTCTTGTCATTTCCTTTGATAATTTTGGAAGTCTTTGTTGCCACATCACCCTGAGGACCAAGTGTGCTGTCAAAATGCTTGAAATTGTTTGTACATTGCAGAGCAGCGAGACCCTGGATGTTGAGTAAACTTGAGAATCTTAAGTTTTCTGAGGTCTTATTACCATAAATGATGCTCTATTTCTGTAAGGTATGGGTTTTTATTTAATGTCTTACACATTTTAGATTATTCTATGCAAAAGCTGGCCAGATGGTTCAGCTTGCAAGATGGAAATGTAAACTGCCTTACATAAAAGCGCTCCTTTGGAGACCCAGCTATACAATTTTAAATGTTTTAGGTAATATGATGTAAGATTATGTAATTTTAAGCACTGTTGTTTTTCTTTATTGAAGCCGGAGGATTCTGGCACCTATACCTGTGTTGCTAAAAATGCAGCCGGTGAAGACACACATACCGTCAGCCTGACTGTCCATGTTCTCCCCACTTTTACTGAACTTCCTGGAGATGTGTCCTTAAATAAAGGGGAGCAGCTACAATTAAGCTGTAAAGCCGCTGGTATTCCATTGCCCAAGTTAACATGGACCTTCAATAACAATATTATCCCAGGTTAGTAATTTAATTCTTAAGAACTGGATAAATGCACCCATCAAGAGCTCTAAACTAATACCCATTTCCTTTAGCCATGGGAATTGACAGGTTACATGAGTAATTGATTGTTTTGAGTTCTTTGCCTGGATTTTATCCTATACCCAGTATATATGTTCTTCTCATTTCTTCGAAAGGGTAAGTTGATCACAAGACCCTATACTGAAGGACATAAAAAGAGTTTTTAACCTGAAAATAATCTCCTTCCCCCATGAAAAGATAATATTGTATATACAGGCACCTGAACGTACCCGCTCGGCCTCCTTCATCTTTAATAAATGGCTTAAAGTGGCTGCTGTTGAGTCCTGAAGACTCTCCTAGTTTTAGAGAGGAAGGCTCTGCCTCTCACTGCACGGATTAACCTCTATTAGAGTGTAAACCAGTTCTGTAGATAGTGCCTGGAACCCAGGAGGGCGCATCCCTGGGAAGGCAGGTGTCTCCTGTTTGTCATCAGCATAAAGACTTTGTCAGTATTGAGAAGTAACTGTATCCCAAGACTGAGTTCTGAAGTACTGCAAATTAGCATTTAATAGATGTCTTGAAAAGGAGTAATAAGCTTGA
Source organism: Manis javanica (assembly GCF_040802235.1). Taxonomy (NCBI): domain Eukaryota; kingdom Metazoa; phylum Chordata; class Mammalia; order Pholidota; family Manidae; genus Manis; species Manis javanica. Next base: position 93,587,396 of record NC_133166.1, read on the forward strand.
GTTTTTTCTGTTATAAAGATTTATATTAGTGACTATAATTCATCAACTATATAACCTTAGTAATAACAGAACACCTCACTAAGAAAAAATAGTCTGGAAAATCTAATCAGTTCTGCTTTCTGAAAGTGTAGTGCTAATTTAGCTCTTTAAATTTTTTAAAGCTTCATTTTCCACTTTCTATTCAGCAGTGTGACATTTTAAAAGATCATTTGAATGGGGGAAAGCATGCATCATAAACATACCTAATATAATTAGATAATGGCTGGTCTAATCAGAGTCTTATTTATTATCAGTTGTTTTAGGATTAGCATGTTTACCATATACATTGTTCCAAATATTATCACTGCCTTTGTAAATATTTATATCATCACCATTTGTAGAGAAGCTTAAATTATTACAGATTTAATCATGTTGTCATTATTACCTAACTAGCCTATGTTTTCATTATTTCCCCTCTGACCCGCCAAGTCAGTTGAATTATAACTGAAAAGGTTTTCATGTTTTTGATGTAAATTGTTTGGGAGGAAAAGTGGTGGTGAGATAAATGAAATGGAAAATGTCATATTTCTGAAGGAGAGATTTTGAAACCGAGAGAGACTATGAGCCAGATTTAGGCAACATTTTGAGGTGAAAGGTGTACTTTATATATATCTGAAATAATTTTCAAAGATGTTTGTTTTCATTCTGTCTTCCTGTTCCTTCTGCTGTTTTTCATTCTTCAAACAAGTGTCTGTAGACACTGCCAATAGCTCAGAAGAGGAAATCTGTGGAAAAGTCCCTTCTCCAATGTCATGCTGAGATCTCTGGTGCAATTGCTGACCAACTCATAAATCTCACCTGCAAAATACTGAGCTGTTGTGATAATTTTCTTAGGTCAGTGAGAGGTATTTGTGTTGTTTCCTAACTTGTTTCTCTCAGCTCGCTTTGACAGCGTCAATGGACACACTGAACTTATTATTGAAAGGGTGTCAAAAGAGGATTCGGGCACTTATGTTTGCACTGCGGAGAACAGCGTTGGTTTTGTGAAAGCAATTGGATTTGTTTATGTGAAAGGTAATAAAAGCACTCTTTTTATAAAACTATAATAGTTTTTTTCTTGCTTCCTTATTATGTAGTATAACTTCAGCATATTGATCTATTTTGTCCTATTTCACAAATGCACAAATTCCTAAGAAATAAAAAATTATGAGCATTCATTTCAAAAGTAGGTAAGCAGTAGGTGAAGAGATCCTTTGGCACAAAATGCATTCCTCTGCTTAGATTACTGAAACTGAGAAGATTATATGGTTGATTAACATGAGCAGTTGATTCTGGAAAATTCAGGGGGGTTCAAAAGTAGCTTTTCCCTTCTCCACTGAAATTATCTCCTAAATAGGTCAAAATCTCAATGAAACTATCAGGGCTTCCTTTTACTTATACATGTCTTTTGTTATTTCCCAGAACCTCCAGTCTTCAAAGGTGATCACCCTTCTAACTGGATTGAACCCCTTGGTGGGAATGCCATCCTGAACTGCGAGGTGAAAGGAGATCCTGTCCCAACAATTCAGTGGAGTAGAAAGGGGGTGGATATCGGAATCAACCGCAGGATCCGTCAGCTCGGCAATGGCTCCCTGGCCATTTACGGCACCTTAGTAAGTCACATTGGGATTGCTGATGGGCACTTTTATGACCACAATTAATGCCACTCTACAGGTGCAATCGATGGGAACATTTCTCTTGCATTCCTATTTAAATAATAAAATTTGAAACAATGGGTTCTTAAAAAAAGGCTGAAACAGTGGTTCAAATTGATGACTTTTAGTCCTTTCAAAAAAGTACAAGCAATAAAATAATTTAGCTGTTTGTTCCCAATTGATCTATAATTTAGCATCACTTTTAGAACAAGGCAATTGAAGAACTACAAACACAATTACAAATAACTTACAGGATAGCTTTTGTCACTAAGCCAATAACTACCTTCGACCTTCTAAAAGCTTCAGTGATTTGGAAAATGGCTGGTGCTTTGGGTTATTTTAATTTTGGGGTCAAGTGAATGAGATATTTTATCTAAAAATTTATCAAGTAGACTCCATATGGGTAATCTGTTAACCCTTTGTTGAATTAATTGAAATAATAATTAACATATACTACCTCATCACCTAATCCAATGGACAGCTCTCAGACTTTTATTCTCCTTCGTTTTATTTCAGTGTTAAGTGCTGAGTGTCCCTTCCATTTTGAGATGATTTCTGCTAATCATTAGCCTCTGTAACACTGTTAAGTCTCAGGCTTCTTCGCTACCATGTCCCACCTTTTCCTGGATACAAGTACTACTTCTGAAGTTCTTGGTACTTCTTCTAATAGCAATGTGAACGCTAATATTATTTTCCCAATACAATTTCAGATTTGTAAATATCTATCTCTAACCCCAAATTCTTCTTACAGTTTGCTACTAGAAATGTCTATTTAGATATTACATTGATACCCCCAAATGTACATCTAAATCACATCTGTCTCCCTTCTCCCACCTTCCTCTACTTTATGAAATTCAGTTCTCCTTTAACTGATTTAGTTTTCCAGTAATGAACACCCCTATTACAAGACCTTTAGCAAAACCTATGACTCTAATGAGTCACCGAATCCAAACTCATATAGTACTTAGTTTCTATACTATATATGGATAAATTTGCAACTTAATTCTGTGATTTATCATTTAACAGTAAATTAGTTACTCGTTTTCCTAAATTTCAAGCTTTCTAGAGGCCAAGCTTGACATTTTTTTAAATTAATTCCCATTAGAAAGGACTCAATATTTGTTCATTTGTACTGATTAATTTTATATCTTCCAAGATTTCTGTAAGAATACTGTGTGCATTTTTATTTAGTAACATAAATTTAGGTAAATGGTTACTGAAATGTTTTTTTTGTTTTGGTTTCCCAGCTATTATTATTCCCAGAGAGCAACAATAGGCTGTTTTTTAAAAATGTAGGCTGGGAACTTCTTTTTCATTCTCTTTCTCTTTTTTCTTTTCTTTACCTATTTATAAGAGTAAATGTATGTAGGTTTTTGTGTTTCCATTACAATGCCTTCTCAAAAATGAAATGTCATATAAACTGGCATCACGGTGAAAAAGGTTATTTACCCTGCTCTGTGGGCTCACGTTTTTATGAAACACGGCTTATTTTCCTAGAATGAAGACGCCGGTGACTATACGTGTGTAGCTACCAATGACGCCGGGGTGGTGCAACGCAGCATGAGCCTGACTCTGCAGAGTAAGCTGCTTGATTCAATTCTGTTTATAACTCGATTAAAGAAATGTTGCCTAATAAAACAACATTTTCCTTAACTTCAGAGCAAATACATTAATGGCAGTTTTCAGAGTGTGTCTAATTCCGTTTTCTGCTGCTGATGGAACAATTGTTGTCAAGCAAAAGACTGATACAGTTTTGCACAGATATTTTTCTCTGTTTTATCTAACACGTGCAGTTCAGGTTGCAATTACTTGGCGGCTTTTTTGTTTGTTTGCAATATATTCAGTCAAGGACCCTTCTTATAGTTCACCACAGTTCTTGTAAAGTGCTTACAAAGATGTCATTTTATGGCACCTTAAAAATTTGTATTAGAAATAAAGACTAATCAAAATAAACTCAAAAGTGCTCCAGGTAAATTGCTGTCAATCTTCCATGAAATAACTGGGTGTTCTGGGCAGGATTATCATGCTCGTCGTGAAGCCCCTCATTATAAGCATCAGAAGACAAAGCTTTTATAATTAGAAAAAGATGAAAGACTCCAATAGCATATTGGAACCACTTCAGAGGCTGACCTGAGGCCAACATCATTGGGTTGAGAATTTAAGCAAATCAACCCACTTTGTGAATAGGCTCAGTATTTAATGGAATGAATTTACATTTTCTTTATTCACTATTGAAAGATTCTACAGATTAACATTTACTAACAGCTATTTGCCAAACTGCTATTCTGTAAGATTTTAATTTTTTTATCTTTTTAAGATTTGAACATTTCATAGGTGTCTAAGACAGTGTTTTCCCCCAGGTTTACTGAGGTATAATTGACAAATGAAATTGTATGCATTTCAAGTGTACAATGTGATAATTTGATATATGTATACATTGTGAACTGATTACCACAGTCAAGTTGATTAACACATCCATCGCCTCATACAGTTATCATTTTGTTTAGGTTTGAATTTTTCATCTAAGAACACTTAAGATCTACTCAGCAAATTTCAAGCGTACAATACAGTATTTTTAACGATAGTCACCATGTTATACATTAGATCCCCAGAACTTATGCATTATATAACAAAGTCTGTATCCTTTGACCAACATCTCCCTATTTTTTCCACCCCTCAGCTCCTGCCAACCACCATTCTAGTCTCTGTTTCTGTAAGTTTGACTTATTCTTTTTAGAGTCCACATGTAAATGATACCATACACTATTTGTTTTTCTCTATCTGACTTATTTCACTTAACATAATGCCCTCCAGTTCCACACATGTTATCACAAATGGCAGGATTTCCTTCTTTTTTAAGGCTAACATTCCATTATTCCATTGACAGATGCTTAGATTGTTTCCATATCTTGCTAAGGCAGGGTCTTATTTAAGTACAAATTTATTAAATGAATACCTTGTGGGATTTTATTAGGAAAAAAGTAGAGTTATGATTGAATAAGTCTGAGAAAAAAGAAAAAACATTAAACACTTCATTCATTTGTTAAGTATAGAAAGAACACCCACTATAAGCCAAGCCCTGCTTAGGTGTTCCAAGTTTCCTTACTGCAGATCTTTCCAGAAATGTTGATGTGCTGATGTGGGTTATAACTCAGTAAGAGAAGGATATAATAAAGCACATTTCCTACATAAATGTTATTTCCATGAAACCTTTCTCCCTTCTTCTTTGGGTAGGTAGAGCATGACATAATGTCTACTGGAAAAACGTCCCATCAACCCCTTTTAAGAAAGGCTGCATTAGATTAGCTCATTTACACATACTGACAAGAAATTCATTTAAATAAATGAGGCATATAAAAAATATATATATAATTTGTTTAAAATTAGGAAGAAAGCACCAGAAGAAATGCCTTCATTTAGATAAAATGCTCATATTTCACTGATCTTTATGTGGAATTCATTCAACCTTAAAAGATGTAAATATGGAATGCTATTGTTGAATTAATTTACAGCCTTCTGTGCAAATGGAAATGTTCAAATATGGTATCTAAATTAAGACTAAGTTTTGACACTTTCTTTGACCATAATAATAGGAGTGGATGAGCTCATTTAGTCATTATCTTGTCATTTAGTATTGAGTGATTAATCTAAAGCATTTACTTTATTCAGCAACAGTTTATTAAATACATAATGTAATCTGAACACTGGGAGGGAAATAAAAACACCAGCACTGAAAATTCCTAGAATGAGGTTAATATATACATCGGTTAAGAAGGCAATTATGTAGAATGGTGTGGGTGTATATATGAATAACACATTAGTGACCCTGAGAGATTCAAACCTCATATGAAAATTACTTTTGTAAAAGACATTTCAGTAATATATTTATATAAAATACTAGCTTACTAATATCACAAAAAAAAACATATTTTACTTCTATTTTTGTTTTATGGTCTATTATTCCAGATACACATCTCAATCTAAAGTATGCAGCCACTGCCCTCAATTATCTGATACTCATTACATCTCACTGAGTAAGTCATTCCACCATTCAGCTCAGTTCCACTAAAACACTGCCTTCATTCCTTCATGTTCAAGATATACATGCTCCCCTTTGCTTACCTCTTCAAATGTAAACCCTTCAGATGTTCTTTTAGGATTTTAACCCAATGTTTAAAACCTTGCATTGCCACTGCTCTCCAAAGTGAGTCATCCTTTCACAGCTAAATCCATCTCCATGCAATTTCCTTCTCTCCAAGATGACCCACTTCTTCTATATAGAATCTTACCCCTTTTTTAAAATGAAGTTCGGGCTTCCCCCTCCATGAAGTCTTTCATATTCTACCTTGACACTGTAGATTAGTGTAAATAAACCTTGTCAGTAGCTATATACAACTCCTTTTACATTTTTTCCAATGACTTCACTTGAGCAGTTGTCACCCACCATCAGTCCTGTTACCCTTTCCTTCTTGAATCTCTTTCCTTTGCTTGCCAGGGTACTGTGTTCTTCTGATTTTCTTCTACCTCAGGGATCAGTTCTCACTATCAATTGCAGGCTTGTCTTCTGACCATTTCTTAAATAATGATGTTGCAATAGTTTGTTTATTTGTTCCTCTTTCTCTCATTTTAGACTCACTTCTAAAGCAATCTTATCCACTCATGAAAGACTCATAAATCTATATTTCTAGCCCCTATCTCTGTTCTGGGCTCCAGATAAGCATATTGATTGCTGTCTAGACATCTCTACATGAAGGTGCCACAGATATCTCAAGATGAACAGTTATAAATGGATTCAAACACTCATTCCTTATAACCTCCAAACAAGTCTATTCTTCCTCCTATGGACTATTGAATTGCCCAAACATACACTCTGTTGCCCAAGTCAAAACCTGTAGTCATCAATTCCTCCATTTACTCAATAAGATTCAATGACAGATTCCTACTTTCTTAATATTCATAAAAGCCTTCCTTTTCCTCTCCATTCTAGTGATATGCTTTTATTTAACTTATTAAGTTACTGTTGGTTGTTTCCATATTAGTACACATTTACCTACTCTGTACTAAATTCTATCCCTTCTATTACTAAATGCTATAGCTATAGCACAGCCAGATAATTATTTGCATGTCTGTCTTGAGACTAGGATTTGTATCTGTTATCCTGTACCCTTGACATCTAGCACAATGCCCAGCCAATAGTAGGCTCTCAATACTGTTTACTGAATAAATGAAGATGGCCAGTAATGAAAGAAGAAGCTAATAAATGACTCTTTACCTCAAAATGACATAAGGGAAAGAAGAACGTTCACCATGTAAAACACAGACAACAGCAGTGATAACAATAGCAGTAATTATATGGTGTGTTTATCCTGTGGGAGAGCTGTGCTCACATCATTAGTGGAGTCTAACAAGAATTCTACTTCATAAGGACACAGGTTCAGAGAAGTAGTTAAGGAGGCCAAACTTAAATCCAGAACGCTTGGTGGATGAGCCCACGCTCTAGGCTAATCTTCTTAGGGATTTAAAATTATTGACATTTACTAAATAAAGCAGAACTATGAAAATTCTATCAATGGTAATTAAAACCTTAGCAGTTGAGAAGCTAGTGTTTTATAACCCAATCAGCCTAATTGCCTCGTCTTTTTCAAAATAATGTTACTGTATCATACTGATAAATATCTAATATTGATTAAGTGTTACTATAACTCCACAAAAACTAAGAAACACTGTGTGTGTGCTTTTCTCCAAAGGCCCTCCTGTTGTCACTCTTGAGCCAGTAGAAACCATTATTAATGCTGGTGGCAAAGTCTTACTGAATTGCCAGGCGACTGGAGAGCCTCATCCGACCATCACATGGTCCCGTCAAGGGCACGCCATCCCCTGGGATGACCGAGTCAGTGTGCTGTCCAACAACTCGTTATACATCGCTGCCGCTCAGAAAGAAGATACATCTGAATATGAATGTGTTGCTCGAAACCTGATGGGTTCTGTCCTTGTCAGAGTGCCCGTCACAGTCCAGGGTGGGTGTGATTACAGGGATAACTCATATTAAACAGCCCCAACGCATACAATAAATTAAGCATCTGAGCCCAAGTCCCCTTCATCCTTAACATACTTCTAGATTATGGAGATAAGACAAAAGTTATATCACAATTTATGGACTGAATAGGCTAAAACAATACAGATTTGAGCTGTAAAATACCAAATTCGTAAAGCAAAATCCTAAATTGACTTTTTGATTCAAAACTAGGTCAGATTTATTCTTTGAACTCAATGTATACATGTTGCTTAAAAGAATGACTTAATCCAAAAGGGAAACAGTACAGAAACTTCATAGTTGCTGATTCATCTGGTAGTCACGTCCAGGTGAGTCAGAACTGGAGCTGGGGAGAAGCTCTATTTAATGATCTATTGTGCTTAGATTGTAACTTTACCATAAAGGAGAGCTTCCACAAGTAATTTCTCGGCAATTATAGATTTGCCTCTAGACCCAGTGCCCATCTTAAATGAAATTCGATTTACAATTTTTTTATTCACATAAAGCAAGACAAGGTACCATGTTTTATTTGCAGTTCATGGTGGATTTTCCCCATGGTCTGCCTGGCGACCCTGCAGTGTCACCTGTGGAAAAGGCACCCAAAAGAGGAGTCGTCTGTGCAGTAACCCCTTTCCAGCCAACGGCGGGAAGCTTTGCCAAGGATCAGATTCAGAAACACGAAACTGTCAACAGGAGCTGTGTCCAGGTACACCACTTTATTCAGCAGATAGGCATGTCTTCAACAGGTAGCTATTTTTTTTTTCCCTAACTATAGATTGTCTCAGTGTTAATACTTTCCAAGGCAATATATTCTATGGTGTAATGTTTCACCTTTGTTTAGTGGATGGTAGTTGGTCAGAATGGAGCCCTTGGGAAGAATGCACTAGGAGCTGCGGACGTGGCAACCGAACCAGGACCAGAAGTTGTAATAATCCCTCAGCTCAGTATGGCGGCCGGCCGTGTGAAGGGAATGCCGTGGAAATAATCATGTGCAATAGTAGGCCTTGTCCAGGTGAGAATCCACTGATAAGCAAAACTTTTATATTTTTAACTCCTGTAAAGGAGTTATAATTATCTTTTCTTCTTGGTGAAAAGATGTTATGGCCTGTCCCCTGGAATATATTCATTCCCTATGTTGTTAGCTCTCTCTTGTGGATAAACATGTAGAGGTATGACACTAATCAATGTTAGGTAAAATGCCTGATTTATATGGTAGGAGGTATGGGCCTTTGTTAACCAACAATCTTGAAAATAGAACATACTAAAATACTTGGAACAGCAGAATTTTTTTAAATCACATAGTACATACATAGGACTATGAATACCAGCAAGCTGAACTAATAGAGTAGTTTTGGATAGTATCTGCCATTTATTTAAAGGCTTTCTTCTTTTCTTTTAGATCTAGTCAAATACTTTTCAGTGTAAATTCTTGTCAGAATTTATCTAAAATAAATGTGTGTGACTGTGTTTGCTTGTCTACAAAGTACAAAGATGAGTAGTCAGCTCAATTAGAAAACAAGTCAATTAGAAGAAAATGCAAGATGTGTTTCAAAATATTTTCTAAACAACGCAGCCGAAAGATAATTTCATTACTTGGTTTTCAACTTATTTTTCTGATGTCTTATAGGTTGTGAAGAGAATACTTAGAGCCCCAGATCTAGAAAGTACCCTTAAAACAAAAATATGACCTGATACTGACTTACACATAAGAGAAACCCTAATGTTGATTCTCAGCCCATGCACCTGGTAGGAAACATAAGGCTTGCTGTCTTGAGGTCAGATGGTGTAATATGTTAGTGACCCAAAGGAAGGCCTTAGTATCACTCCTTGGAAACTGCTGGTCAGTTTTTTCTGTTGTTTGGGAAGCAGGTGAGTGTGTAATTCAGAACTTTTAATTCATGAGCATTATGTAATGGAGAAAAATTTTCAAGGATTTACAACTGTGCAAATCATCATGTCATTGAAAGATCCAAGTACATTTTTAAACATGAAGCTGAATCAGGCTTACAGATGTGGCCTTGCAGTCTAGCATCCAGTTATCATTGTAGGAAGAAACATTGGTATTGTCCGGAACCTCATGTAGATCTGTTACACAGCCTTTCTCCTTAGCTTCTCATTCCTAGTACTTTCCCCAGAACACAGAAAAATACTTAGCCAGGATTTAAAAACTCAGATTGTATTTACATATGATAGTTTGACTAAGCTTTAATCAAATAGACCCTTTAGATAATCTTAAGCATTTATTTTGGCACTCGGTAGGCTTCTGAATTCCCTATAGATGCTAATTCTCATGAAAATCTAACCAGAATGAGAAAGGAAGAACATCATTTATGTTTCCTTTGGTTCAATTTCAATTATTTTAAATTCTGGGCTGATTTACTCATTACTGAGTTTATTTACCTGTGTGATTTTGTTACTTTAACAAACACGGTTCTGTAACTTGAAATGCTATCTCTCGGGATTTTTGTAGTTCACGGAGCATGGAGCACTTGGCAGCCTTGGGGTACATGCAGCAGAAGTTGTGGGAAAGGTACCCAGACAAGATCAAGACTGTGCAATAACCCACCACCCTTGTTTGACGGCTCCTACTGTCACGGAGTGGAAACACAGATGCAAGTTTGCAATGAAAGACACTGTCCAGGTGGGAGAAATACAATGTTTATACCCTTACTAAATTGACAGCTACCTCTTATCTAGGTAGCATGTCAGAAAAAGTCACTGTCAATAAGGACATCAGCTGGCCTAATGAGGCCAGGGTTTAACCTGATCGTTTTTAAGGGGTAACAGAGCTCCTGTTTTTCCTTAATGCAGTTGATGGCAAGTGGGCCTCTTGGACCATGTGGAGTGCCTGTTCTGTGTCCTGTGGCGGAGGGGCCAGACAGAGAACAAGGGCCTGCTCTGACCCTGTTCCCCAGTATGGAGGAAGCAAATGCGAAGGCAGTGATGTCCAGAGTGATTTTTGCAATAGTGACCCTTGTCCAAGTGAGTGTTGGAAATAGTGAGTCAACATTATACTTTCTTAAAGTTTCATTATAACCTGAAGTCCTTCATGTTATAATATGCCACTGCATGATCTGTCTCCCCTTGTTTTGGGATATCAAAATGTTAGATGATTGCTATTCTGTCTGCGTAGCACCATCGCTGTAACTGATTACCTGGGCAGGGGTTGTGTCCTGTTCCATTTGCTCTGTAGGACGAGCTGCAGAGTTCAGGGACGGGGACACCCTCACATGCTGTTCGTGATGTTCATGATTCATTTATGTATGCAAGCAGGCAGCTCTTTGCCTTAATTCAGTTGCCAAACTATATTTTTAGACCCTGGCAGGATCTGAATCTACTTCTCCTTTTTTTCTCTTTTTTTTTATTGAAATATAGTGGATAAAGAATATCATATTGGTCTCAGATATGCTACATAGTGATTCAACAGTTATATCCATTCCTAAATGCTCATCACACTGAGTGTAGTTACCATCTGACAAAGGGATCACAATGTTATTGGCTATATTCCCTACTCTGTACTTCCATGCCCCTGACTGATTTATAATTGAAGTTCGTGTCTCTACATCACCTCACCTACTTCACCCATCTCCCCACCCCAAGTTCACTGTATCTTGTTGAGCATCACAGCCTTTACTCATCAAGAACAGAGATCATCCCTCATTCATACCCTTCAGCTTCTGGGATACAGTAAGACTCAATAAATGCATATAAAATGGAGTGCACCATCACTCTGATGTACACCCAATTTCTAGTCCAAACAATAGCTGAACCATCTGCCTTTGGAAGTTACTAGACTTACATGCTTCCTTCCAGTTCCTGGAGAGAGTCTTTCCCTGCTTTTTAGATGAATGCCATTGTTTACTACTTTTCCAGTGCTTCTGTGTTGCAGCTCATGGGAACTGGAGTCCTTGGAGCGTCTGGGGCACATGCAGCCGGACATGTGACGGAGGGCAGATGCGGCGGTACCGCGCGTGCGATGACCCTCATCCCTCCAATGGAGGAAGAGCCTGTGGGGGGCCAGACTCCCAGACCCAGAGGTGCAACACTGGCCTGTGTCCTGGTGAGCTCCCCAACTTCCGGCTGTGTAATAAGTAAAGCATTTCATTTAGTGCTCATTGTAGCATCCCCATCATTTCAGATCTTAAAATGTAAGTCATAAAGGCAGGATCACCTTAAGTGCAGATTTTAAAACCAGTTCGTTAATACTGACCAGTGCTTTCCGGTTCACAGTGGATGGACGTTGGGGAAACTGGCATAGTTGGGGCCGATGTTCTGCCTCCTGTGGAGGAGGTGAAAAGACTCGAAAACGGATGTGCAACAATCCTGTGCCGTCCAGAAGTGGTCGTCCCTGTCCTGGAGACCCTACTCAGGTATCCAGGTGCAATATACAAGCATGCCCAGGTAAGCAGCTAAGTTAGACTTTGGCAGAACCATTGCTAGCACATTTACAGCCTCTCTGCATATTAAAAAAGCATGTCATTCTGAGCCAAATAAGAAAATATAAAATATAAAATTTAAATGTTATATTATACAACACAAATTATAAAAGAGTGCCAACTCTGGGAGGAAGAATTAGGAGAAATGTTCTTTTCTCCCTCTAGTTAGTACACCTTGGCACCAAGCTCATGGTGAGATTTTAGCCTCTGCTTGCCCCCTTTCAGCTCCCTTGTAAAAGGATATGGTCTACACCAACATAAATAGTAGCCCAGGTGTAGGGGTTATACAAGGGTGTGGAAGAGTGGGGAAAGCCCAGCTGAGACTCTGGGCTGAATAATGAGGGTGGGAGAGAAATTGACTACCTAACAGAAATGCATAATTAGAGACTGTTCTTTCATGGGTGGAAATATGGAGAACATGTGTGGAAAGGAAAATAGGGGCTAATTCAGTTCAAGGAAAAGGAGTAGGGAAAGTACAACTGCCATAACCCAAGTCATGCAACATAGCTAGATATTGGGACATAAAAATTCAGAAGGAACAAAGCCAGAACTCTAGAACTTAATGGACGTTAGAGTTGTTGGAGTCCTAAGAAATAGTGGACAATACTAAGGGTACTTAGTCTCAAAGAACAGACCTTTTTTTAATTAAAGTATCATTGATATACAGTCTTATGTTGGTTTCAAATATACAACACAGCAGTTCAACAGTTACCCATATTATTAAATCCTCACCCCTTCTGCAGTTACTATCTCTTAATATAGTAAGATATTACAGAATCACTGACTATATTCTCCATGCTGTACTACTATCCCCATGACCAACTTATATGGTGATAGTGAATTATTATGCCCTCTTTATTCCCTCACCCTTCCCCCACCACCTGCCCCAACCTGTCCCCCTTGGAACCACTAGAACCTTCTCAGTGTCTATGAGTCCACTGCTAGTGTGTTCCTGCTGTTTTGCCTTGTTTTTATACTCCACAAATAAGTGAAATCAAATGGTATTTGTCTTTCCCTTCCTGCCTCATTTCACTGAGCACAATACTCTCTGGATCTAACCATGTTGCTGCAAAGGGAAGATTTCTTTTCTTTTTATGACTGAATAATATCCATTGTGTGTATCTACCACATCTTCTTTATCCATTCATGTACTGATGGACACTTAGGCTGCTTCCATATCTTGGCTATTGGAAGTACGGCAGTGATAAACATAGGGGTGCATTATGTCTTTTTGAATCAGGGATCTTGTTTTCTTTGGGTAAATTCCTAGGAGTGGAATTACCGGGTCAAATGGTGTTTGATTGCACCAACTTACATTCCCATCAAAAGTGTAGGAGGGTTCCCATTTGCTGTTTCTTGTTTTTTGGATAGTGGCCATCCTAACTAGTGTGAGGTGATATCTCATTGTGGTTTTAATTTGCATTTCCCTGATGATTAGCGATGGGGAGCATCTTTTCATGTACCTGTTGTTCATTTGAATTTCTTCTTCGGAGAAATGTCTGTCCGTTCAGATCCTCCACCCATTTTTTAATTGGGTTATTTGCTTTTTGGGTGTTGAGGCATGTGAGTTCTTTATATATTTTGGATGCTAACCCCTTATCAAATATGTCATTTACAAATTTATTCTCCCACACTGTAGGATGCCTTTTCATTCTGCTGATGGTGTCCTTTGCTGTACAGAAGCTTTTTAGTTTAATATAGCCCTGTTTATTCATTTTTTATTTTGTTTCCCTTGCCTGAAGAGGTGTCCAGGAAAAATTGCTCATGCTTTTATTCAAGAGATTTTTGCCTATGTTTTTTTCTGAGAGTTTTATGGTTTCATGACTTACATTCAGACTTTGATCCATTTCAAGTTTACTTTTGTGTATAGAGTTAGACAATAATCCAGTTTTATTCTCTTGCCTGTGGTTGTCCAGTTTTTCCAACACCAATTGTTGAAGAGACTTTCTTTTCCCCATTGTATATCCATGATTCCTTTATTGTATATTAATTGACCATATATGCTTGGGTTTATATCAGAGCTCTCTAATCTGTTCCACTGGTCTATGGGTCTGTTCTTGTGCCAGTACCAAATTGTTTCATTACTGCAGCTTGAAGTCAGGGAACATAATCCCCCCAGCTGTGTTCTTCTTTCTCAGGATTGCTTTGGCTATTTTGGGTCTTTTATGGTTCCATATGAATTGTAGAACTATTTGTTCTAGCTCATTTAAGAATGCTATCAGTATTTTGATAGGAGTTGCATTGAATCTATTGATTGCTTTAGGCAGGATAGCCATTTTGACAATATTAATTCTTCTTGCCCATAAGCATGGGATATATTCCCATTTATTAGTTTCTTCTTTAATTTCTCTCATGAGTGTCTTATAGTTTTCAGAGTATAGATCTTTCACCTCCTTGGTTAAGTTTATTCCTAGATATTTTATTCTTTTTGATGCAATTGTGAATGGAATTGTTTTCCTGATTTCTCTTTCTGCTAATTCATTGCTAGTATATAGGAATGCAACAGATTTCTGTGTGTTAATTTTATATCCTGTAACTTCACTGAATTCAGTTATTCTAAATTTTTTGGTGGAGTTTTTTTGGTTTTATATATATAATATTATGTCATCTGAAAACAGTGAAAGTTTAACTTCTTCCTTACCAACCTGGATGCCTTTTATTTATTTGTGTTGTCTGATTACTGTGTCTAGGACCTCTAGTACTATGTTGAATAAAAGTGAGGAGAGTGGGCATCCTTGTCTTGTTCCCAATCTTAGAGGAAATCTTTCAGCTTTTTCACTATTAAATATGATGTTGGCTGTGGGTTTGTCATATATGGCCTTTATTATGTTGAGGTACATACCCTCTATACCCATTTTGTTGAGAGCTTTTATCATGAATGGATGTTGAATTTTGTCAAATGTTTTTTCAGCATCTACTGAGGTGATCATGTGGTTTTTGTCCTTCTTCTTATTAATGTGATATATGATAATGATTGATTTACAAATATTATACCATCCTTGGTCATGATGGATGATCTTTTTGGTGTATTTTTGAATTCGGTTTGCTAACATTTTATTGAGGAGTTTTGCTTCTATGGTCACCAGGATATTGGTCTATGATTTTCTTTCTTTGTGGAGTCTTTGTCTGGTTTTGGTATTAAAATGATGCTGACCTCATAGAATGAGTTTGTAAGCATTCCCTCCTCTTCTACTCTTTGTAAATGTTTGGTGGAATTCAGCTGTGAAGCCATCTGGTCCAGAGATTTTATTTTTATGTAGTTTTTGATTATCAATTTTATTTCATTGCTTGTAATAGGTCTGTTCAGATTTCCTGTTTCTTCTTGGGTCAGTCTTGGAAGGTTATATTTTTCTAGAAAGTTGTCTATTTCTTCTAGGTTATCTAGTTTGTTGGCATATAATTTTTTATAGTATTCTCTAATAATTCTTTGTATTTCTGTGGTGTCTGTTGTGATTATTCCTTCTTCGTTTCTGATTTTGTTTGTGTATGTAGACTCTCTTTTTTTCTTGGTAAGTCGGGCTAGGGGGTTATCTATTTTGTTTATTTTCTCTAAGAACCTAACTCCTGATTTCATTTATTCTTTCTATTGTTTTATTCTTCTCTATTTTATTTTTTTTCTGCTCTGATCTTTAATATGTCGCTCCTTCTACTAACTTTGAGCTTCATTTGTTTTTTTCTGGTTTCTTTAATTGTGAGTTTAGACTGTTTATTTGGGATTGTTCTTATTTTTTGAGGTAAGCCTTTACTGCTATGTACTTCCCTCTTAGAACTGTCTTTGCTGCATCCAATAGGTTTTGGGCTGTTGAATTTTTGTTTTCATTTATCTCCATGTACTGCTTGATCTCTATTTAAATATGGTCACTGATTATTCAAAAGCATGTTCTTTATTCTCCATGTGTTCATAGGTTTTTTTGTTTTCTTTGTGTATTTCTAGTTTCATACCATTGTGGTCTGAGCAGCTGCTTGATACAGTTGCAATGTTTTTAAATTTATTGAGGCTCTTTCTGTGGCCTAATAGGTGGTCTGTTCTGGAAATCATTCCATGTACACTTGAGGGGAAATGTGTATCCTGCTGCTTTTGGGTGGAATGCTCTGTGGATATCTGTTAGGTCCATCTGATATAATGTATTGAGAACAGACTTTTTAAGGGCTGTAGGAAGACCAAGAATTGAAATGTTGAGATACACAAAGCCTGAAAGTTGCTTTAGAACTAAAACATCTCTAAAAATCTAGAAGACCCATTTTGCAGAGTGAGAGAGAGAGGAGTTACATGAGAAGATTTATAGCTTCTAGACAAACTAAAAGAACAGGTGTCTATGAGTCAACTGCTCAACATGTCAACTAATTGCCGAGGATTCTGAGGCTCTAACAGGCTAACATGGTGGCAGTCATAGTTTCAATTGAGGCATTTTGTAGCTCAGCCTCTGGTGGCAGAGGAAGGCCAAATAGGCAGACAATTTGGATTATAGAGTCTGGCAGGGAATCCAGATGTGGTAGCCAGAACTAGGAGATGTCTGTGGAACCCAGGGATTCAAGTTCCTTGGCAAAATAAGAGGCCACGCTTATTAGTGATGACCCAGAGAGCTAAGTGCATTAGTGATCCTTCTACCCAAGTCTAAACATAAGAACCGACAGATAAGAACCTGAGTGACTGTACTGTCTACTTTCCTGCCTCATCTTACAGCCTGGCTCCCCATCACATGCCGGACTCTCAGCTCCTCTGATTTCTCAGACGTGACAAGCCACCACCTCCCGAAAGTGTCACACATGCTTTTTACTCTATCCCCCTGGGTCCGCTTTCCCTTCAGCTTAGATCCCTAAGCTTTCTTCCAGTCTCCATTCTACTTTTACTTCCTACTCCTATAGATATACATTGGTATATGTCAATTTCACATTTATTTGTGGAATTCTAATTATTGTCTGTCTCCCCTTTTCTGACAGAGGCTCTGTGAAGATGGGCCTCGTGTCTTTTTATTCTTCTTTCTTACCCTTGTATCCTCAATACTTGATGAACAATGAATGTAGTCCAGAACATGAAGGCTGGATTGATGTGAATGTGAAAAAAATAGAGAAATACTATACTTACTGATTTTCTGAGGTTGCATACAATTCTATTTCTCTCCAGTATATAATACATAATATCTGAAATGCCTTGTGATAATTTTGATATATATTCAATTAAAAGTCATCAAATAATGAATATTCACAAGTTTCACTATCCGCTTCTTCCCAATGTTTCCCTTTCTTGTGAAAGCATGCAATTTATTTAAAAAACCATTCGGTAACCACCAATTCTGCGTTAGTACCTTATAACTTAGCTGAACAATAGAAAGAAGACATGCTATTACTGCAGAAAAGCTTTTTTTAAAATGTACAATTGTTCTCAACCTATTGCCTTGATATATAGCACTATTAAAAGTACAATATCCTTCTCAAATTTGCTCAAGCATTTTCTGATACGTGTACCAAGAAAAACTTGATAAGTTCTTGATCTGAAACCTATGACTAAACAATACCCCTTAGATACTCTACGTGTGTGTTGACAGTGACCTGTAAGAAGGCTAAGGTTTCCTCCCTTCTCTCTGTGTTCTCATGAAGGAAGCAATTGATGAAAAAACATGGATTTTAATGCCAAGTACATCTGGGTTCAGATCTCATTCTACCACTTCCAAGCTATGCAGTGATGGGAAAGACAGTTGATTTCTCTGAGCTTTGTTTTTCTAGTCTGCAAACTGTGGCTATGTAAAACTACCTTATAGGATTGTTGATAGGAGGTAGAGTTACCACATACTAAGTGCTCACTATAGTGCCTGACACGTTCCATAGGCTCTTATTATTATCATCATTTCATCACCATCGACAACACATACTTTATTTTGGCTCTGGGACCGGGTGCTGATTGTATTCTTTGGATTGTGAAAGGATGCTATGATGTGCACAGATTGGAAGGATCCTAGATTTATGTGTGATGATGAGCGTTACATAAGCATTACAATGTTTTGAAAGCTTATTTATTTTACCCTTAAATTCATATGTCATATGATCTATTAAATGTCTGGGGGAAGATTTATAACATCTTTGAATACTGGCTTTCTCTTCCCCCCTGTAATGTTGATGAAACGGTTTCCTTCTCCAAGAATGTTTTTTCTTCCCCCAACAGGTGGGCCCCAGCGAGCCAGAGGAAGTGTTATTGGAAATATTAATGATGTTGAATTTGGAATTGCTTTCGTTAACGCCACAGTAACAGATAGCCTTACCTCTGATACTAGAATAATACATGCCGAAATTACCAATGTACCTCGCAGGCTTGGTAAGTCTCTGCGTGTAAAGTTGTTAATAAGCCTCTGTTTTAGAAACTGATATACTATTCTTCATCTGATTATTTCCACTTACAAATTTCTAGAGGTTGCTGCTTCTAAATGATCGGTATGCTAGTCTTTAGCTAGTTGTATCCCCAAGGCAAACTCTTAAAGACACAAATCTAAGAGGTACTGATACAGATATTTATTTTTATGTTATTCAAGATTATTTAGGATCCTTCCTTTTGAATAACATGCTATGGAGACAGTAATAGCAATGGATATAAATATTTTTCTTTGTCACCTCATTTGTCCTTTCTTCTTTAGGCCCAACAATGAGAAAGATAGTTTCTATTCTAAATCCCATTTATTGGACAACAGCAAAGGAAATAGGAGAAGCAGTCAATGGCTTTACTCTCACCAATGCCGTCTTCAAGAGAGAAACCCAAGTAGAATTTGCAACTGGTTAGTGCCAACTGAACTTAGTATTCTATTACTATTAAAAAAAGTTATGATTGCCTTAAAAGTTGTGATTAATGAAAATAAGTTTTATGTTCCCACAGAAAATAATGTCAAAGTTTTTGATGCAATCTTATCACAAATGATATAACAGAAGTTTCATGTACCTCTGTAGACTTTTACAGACATGGGACAATAGGGGGCCATGTGTTTCAGACAGTATAGTGATTTTTGTACTCCAAAAGCTTTTTCTCATCTTTTCTGTATCATTTCTTCTTAAATCCTTAGAGAGGGTTTTAAAGGCCAGAACAGAGCAGGAAAATAAGTCATTGCTATTAACTCAAGGCTTTTGTCTTTGAACCTGAGATTTAATTAGGATGCCTTATGGGGTTTCTTTATCAAAACGATGGAAATAAAACACATAAATCTAAAGACTTTTACTTTTTTCCTTTGCCTTGATGAATACACATTAGATACTAATGGCTTTTTCGAGTAGAGATAGGTTTTTATAGGCCTCATTTCAAGCCTTTTCAAAGATGGTCAGCCTCTGGGGCAATGCTCTTAAAGGAAGAGTGGTTGAAGGAGAACGTAGCTTTAATCAGTCCGGAAAACAAGTGGGTCTTTTCATGGCCTTCTGCTTATTAAGATGCTCCTTTGCTTCTCGAAGCACCAGAAAGAACAAAGTCCTGGGACCAGACTTGTGGCCATCGCCAATCTGCCTGGTGAAACGGTCTGTCCCTTCTCGGGCAATCTGTTTGGCAAAACTGCCTTGCTAATGCTTATGAGTCCAAAGTGTGATTACCTCACATAATGACATGCTACATTTTTGCCACAGAAAAAGAAATTTTATTCAAGTTTGAAGTAAAATAACAGCTAAGCTGGTTTGTGAGGTGACTCTGCTTACACAAATCCTGTATGTGTTGCTGTTAAATGAATGAATTGTATTTCCCAGGAGAAATCTTGCGGATGATTCATAACGTCCGGGGCGTGGATTCTGATGGTGTGTTACTGCTAGACATTGTCGTGAGTGGCTATGTCCTGCAGCTTCCGACACCTGCTGAAGTCACTGTGAAGGTAAATATGGCAGGATAACTTGCCTTCACTATTACTGGAGTAGCAGTAAGAGTGGGAGCCAAAGATTCATAGGGAGAGTGCAGAGAACGTGTATAGTTTCCCTTGCTCCCTTTAGAGAGTCAGTGTCTGAACCACTAAGATTAGAAAAGGCTATCCTGTCATTGTTTAAAAATCTTCAGGGACAAGTCTTTGGTTGTATTACCCTGCCTACCAGGACCAAGATCATTCCTATGTTGATTTAAGCCATTTGTTTAATTTCCTAAAAACAGAATAGTGCCTTGCATAAAAGTTTTTTCTATCATCCATGAAAGTATTTTAGGAATTTAAGAATGAGAACAATCACTCTTTCACATATTTTCTTTGCTGTTGACCAGCAACTGACTGAGTCCCTTATTAAAGTATAATTTACGACAATAAAATTATAAAACTAATGTAGTTTTGAACAATTAACAGGTTCAAACTTTATTTCCTGAGCACTACTTTACACCTACAATTTTATTTAGAACTATATATTTTTAGCCCCTAAGCCTTTTTTTCCCCCTTCATTCTGTATCTTGTAATAGCCT
Organism: Manis javanica; assembly: GCF_040802235.1. Lineage (NCBI taxonomy): Eukaryota > Metazoa > Chordata > Mammalia > Pholidota > Manidae > Manis > Manis javanica. The sequence continues at coordinate 93,607,937 of NC_133166.1, forward strand.
CAAAAAAAAATAATAACCCAACTAGGATGAATCATGCTGATCCTCAAATCCATATTGTTCTCCTTAGGACTACACAGAGGACTACATTCAAACAGGTCCTGGGCAGCTGTATGCCTACTCAACACGTCTTTTCACCATTGATGGCATCAGTGTCCCGTACACATGGAACCACACGGTTTTCTATGATCATGCACGGGGAAGAATGCCTTTCTTGGTAGAAACGCTACATGCATCCTCTGTGGAATCTGACTACAACCAGTTAGAAGAGACGCTGGGTTTTAAAATCCATGCTTCAATTTCCAAAGGTAATTTGGTTAAAGGAAAGTCCAGCCTTTTCTAAAAGGATAAAGGAATTTTATTGATACCATGCAAAATAAAGATATTAAGGCATAGACCGACCACAATGACATCGGGTTTTTCACATGTGTTGTCTATGTTTTATGATGGGTAAAGCCAATCCGCCTGGAGTGCGAGTACATTTGGTTTGCTAAAATGCTTCTTCATCTAGCATGATGGTGTTGTGATTATTCTAGTCTATATAAGCAGAGAAGTTTAAAAATATATACTCTGTCAGATGATTTTTCCGTGGGCCCACTTGTTCGGAATCTCTTATTTGTCAAGGAGTTTTTTTTAACTCATAGCACATAATGTAGAAGTGTATTTTAACCTAAACTCAAAATACAAAAGTTTAAAAGTCAAAAAAAAGTTTCCACATGTTAAACGCATCTTTTAAAAACTATGCAGCAATAATCAAGATTCCAATTTTCATTTCTTATTCTTGAAAATTATAATTCTTAAATTATTTTCCAGTTTTCAAGCAAAGTGTACAACTCTTAATCTCAGCAGTCTGCCTGTAGTTTGCAGTGTTTATATCCCGAGATGTCCTTTTTGGTCACAAGAGGTACCACAACAATTAGCAGTCAAATTCCATAGGGTTTTGATGCTGGGAGATACTTGCATGTAGTTATGTTATAGATACTGTTTGAGCTTTAATTTTGAACTTTAGGCTCCCATGAATACATTTTAAATGATTCTTATGGGCCTTACGTGTGTGTTTTGCTGTGTGATAGCTTCCCTAAAACATATCCAGGTAGATTTTAAACAGCATCATTTTGTTTTATCATGTTCAGTAAATACACTAAAACCTCATCTTCTCTATTTAATCTTGCTTTTATCAGTTGTGAATATGACTGTTTTCTTCTTCAACATCCATCAGAACAATTTCATCCAATTTGGGGTCATAGTAATTCAGGAGTACGTGTTCACTTTTTTTGAGATACCAGCAGATTCATGAAGCCTGTAAACCAGTGGAGTTCACACCCCCTCCACACAGATATCAACACCACCACCTCATTTTACTATTTTACTATTTTCATACATGTTCAGGTCATTTGGGCAAAATAAAAGAGCTGCTGGAATAAAGAATTATGTTTTCTCTCCCCAACGTTACCTACTTTTCAAATTTAACCTCTGTCTCTACTTTTCCTAGTATTTCATATTTTAAAAAGATAACTTGATACACAACTTTGGTTAAAAGTGAATTTATACCATCTGGAACTAGAGGAATTAAAATAATTTTTGAAAAATCATGTATACTTTCTACCAATTATTTACAATTATGTAAATCCTCTAAGCCTGAAACTGAAGGTTTTTGTGGTTTCCTTAAGGGTGCTGTTGGGGGCATTGGGTCCCACAGTATAAGGAAACACACTAACTGATCTTTAAAACACCTTACTATCCTTAAAGACTGTGATTCTATGAATACTTTTCGTATGTGCCCATTTGTTGTTAACACTGTTCCTGCAAATTGCAATTGTGTATTGCAATTTTTTAAGTGACCACCAGGGAGCAAGCTTGCTTTCTTGGATACTTAACCAGCATGTTCTTTCTCTGCTGTTTATTCTACTCTAGATCTATGGTTACAATTTAATTACAATCAGCAAGGGAGCTTAACGAAAGTTCAAGTTTCTAGGCACAAAGATTTTGGCTTAGCTTATCTAAGGTAGGCCCTGGAAGTCTGTATTTTTAACACAGCCCCTAAATGATGCCAATGTGTCTGGTCTGCACACTGGCATTTGGAAACTACTGGTCAAGACAACACACAAACCGAATTCAATATAATTTGAAAAAATTTTTATATCTTTAAAATCAGGTGGACTTATTTTTTAAATATAATTATAAAATATATTTATATTTTACAAGTTAATCAGAAGAAGATACCAAAATGATAAAGGAAAAGGTGAATAAATTTAACTACAAATAAAATTTTTAAGTGTTCCTCATGGGGAAAAAAGAAATTTGAGAAGGTAAAATACACACCAAGAAAGGTATTTGCATTACATATTATGGACAACTATGATTAACCGTAATATATATGAGGCTTTTAAAAAATCAATAAGGAAAAGGCTAACACCCCAACAGAAAAATACATAAAGGCCTGTGAACTGGAAATTCACAAAGAAGCAATGACAAAGCAAATATGAAAAACTGCTTAACCTAATCAATAAAGAAATGCAAATTAAAACAATGGGGTACCATTTTCCAATTATCATTGTTAGAGATTAAAAAATACAGTAACCACGCAGTATTGGAGAGGTATTGGGAAATGAATGCCTTCATACGCTGCGGGCAGTGATTATAAATTTTTTAACATTTCTGGAAAGCTGTGTGTATCAGTAGCCTTTCAAATGTTCATTATCTCTTTAGTTCCCTCATTCTAGAAGTCTGCAGTAAGACAGTCACAGAAGTGATCCATAATAAATGTCCTGTAAGAAGTAATGTAAGTGATTGCACAGCAGTATGATAAACTCTTAACCAATCATTAAAATAAATTTAAAGGAATATTTAGCTCATTTATTCATGTAAAAATATTTGGTGCATACCTACTGTGTACCAGGCGCTGTTCTAGGTACTGACAATGTAATTGTAAACAAGTGAGAAAGGGGAATGTACACAACTTAATACTAATTGGAAAGCAGTGCACGAATATGATCCAAACCTGGCTGCCCAGCGCAGTGATTATAAGGCAGCCGATTAAAAACACAGATTCGTGGGCTTCCCCCTTGGTAGTTCTGCCTAGGATAGGACCAAGGGATAATGTAATAAGCTCTCCAAGAAATATAATTTTATGATCAGTAAAGTCTGGCCATTATTAATCTGTAGAGTAAAAGATCTTAGCTTAATTTTTTGATAGGTATACTTACAGAAGTGACTAGAGAGAAAAACATCAAAATGGTGACAGTAGATTATTCCAAGAGACAAGGTTATGGGGATATTTATATTTTTCAAAATCTCTGCAATTATATATTGTCACACCAACAAGCAAATTTTTTGTATTGCCTCCCTACTCTGTCAAAGTGAAAATCATAACTAAATAATTCAAAATAACGTACTTTATGCTATAAAGAATAAATAAAGGGAAACTATAACAAACTTCCCAAATGCCACCTAATGGAAGACATCATGGAACCAAAACCTAAAGCTCTGACCTAATAATAACTTATGTGTATATGACACATTTTTTCCACAGTTATATCCCCCACACAGTGCCCTTCATAACATACTGGTTGGGTGAAAGAATGTATGTATAAATGAGTAAATAAAAATGAAGTAGGAATTAATCACCATCTGAGTTGTATTCTTGAGCTCAGTGGTTTTTCAAAAAGACTTGCATCTAAATTCTTGGTCTAGCTTACATTAGTTCTCTGACTTTAGGCAAGCTACATAACCTCCAAGTCAAATTCCTCATCTGAAAATTTGTTATGATGGGAAGAGGGGAGTTGTGAGGTTTCAATGAGAAACAGCACATGAAGCTCACAGTACCGCGTGACCAGCAACCATTCAATAATCCCTTAGCAATGTAGTCAGGTTGTTTGTCCCATCCTTCTATTCCCATTCTCTGTAGAAGCAGGAAGATTTGGATGCCCTCCGGGTCGTTTGTACACTCAGGGTAGAAATGCATCATGAACCTCTGATTTCTCTTCAACGTTACAAGCTAAATTGGTTCCCTAGAAATGGCAAATAGGGCGCTAGTTGTCCAGTGAAGGAAATATTTTCACTGGAGTAGTGTTTCTTACACTGTCCAAATATATAAGTATTTACAAGTTTTGAACAGGTTCATGTCCTCAGTAGGACTCGAGCAATATTATACTTGGGGACTCTCCAAAGTAGAATGAATCTGAAAAATTAACTAATGCCCGGACTCCCTCTATGAAGAGCACATAAAGCAATAATAAAAATAAATGCAGGTGAATGCATTTAGAATTGAAAGAAAATATAATTTTGTAAGAATTAATATGAACTGAATATATGATATGAATTAAACGATTGTCTTTCAAGTTCTCTGTGTATGTGCATGCACTCACACATGCCCACGGACAAACATTACTTTGGCAACTTGATAGTTTCAAGTTTTTGCAGGTCAGTAATATTTGAAAAATATTTGCTAAACTGCTTACAGCAGTCAAGACAGAATTACTTTTGAAGGAAAGAAATTTCCTATTAACCTGTTTATTCTTATTAATATATCTTTTTTCTGACATTGACCTTGAATCTATCTATCTATCACAATATGACTGTTTCTCCTTACTTTGACTGTATGGAAAAGGAAAACACTTGGTGACACATGGCAGACTTTGACCCAAATGCTCCAGATTGCAAATGGAGGGGATCCACAGGAGGAGAGAGTTTCTTCATTAGTTTCTATTTTTCACTGGCATAGATTATTTTAAGTGGCATTCCTAGAACCAGGGTAAGCAGCAGCTGGAAGAATAGGATTTTCCTGTGGTTATGCGTTGCGTACACATTGATCTTGGATCCTTTTTCATTATCGCAGAATGTTATGTAATTTTCTATTGATTAATGTAAACAACTTAAAAAGAAGATATGTTTCCAGTGGCTGCTTGCCAATAATCTCTGGACTATGATTCATTTAGCTCTTAGTTGAGACACAGGAAACCTTTTCCATCCTGCCTGTTTTGCCTATTTCATTTGTTGCACCGTGTCATTACATCTGTGTCACACCCTTGCCAAGGAAGATTATACTAGAAAGAAGCAAGAAATACATCATTCTAACAGCTAGTTAATTCCCTTTTTTCTCTATGGCAGGAGAACGCAGTAATCAGTGTCCCTCTGGATTCGCTTTAGACTCACTTGGACCCTTTTGTGCTGGTAAGTATGAGAATAAATAATGCATTTTTATTTTTTTAAAAATGCAAATAATGGATACCATTTAATGGACATCAATTGCCATCATCACAACAATTCTGTAAGTGTCCCATTTCACAGGGGAGGACATTGAGATGTGAAGAGGTTGAGTGCCTGAGATCACTCGGCTGTCAAGTGGCAGAACTGGATCTAAATTTAAGATACACACAAAGCCCACACTCTTTGGATTTGGCCACCCCCAAGTCTGTCGAGGATCATCGAGTCCAGAGGTTCAGGGAGCACAGGGACAAAACACTGGAATCCATCTGGCCACTTGATTGCCATGAGTGTGAAACAGGAACAGTCCAACTCTGAGCCACCTAACCCTAGAATTGCTCGGTCATAAGATAGGGTAGGATTGGGGGGTCATGGACTAATGGCTAAACCGGCCTTGTCTCATTCAAGTACCAGTACAAGACCCAGACGAGTAAACAGCCAAGTAGATGGTTGGCGAACTCAGGAGTGCATCCACAGTGCCTTTATTTCTACTAGTAGGTAATGTAATGTAGTCCGTAAAAGGTGGTCTTCAGACAGTATGCTGCCCAGGTTCAAATTCCAGTTCGGTCAATAACAGCCTGTGTGATGTTGGGCAATTTACTTAACCTCTTTGTTCATCGGTTATCTTGCAAAGAGAGGATGATAATGAAAATACCTGTCTCCCAGGTATGTAGTGAGTGATGAATTCGGGTAAGAAAGGAAGGATTTCAAGCATAGCACATGGTCATTGTATCATCCCGGTTGTTTTAGAATTCATCTAAACATCTATTCACTATAAAGATAATTTGGGAACTCAAATTTTTATTTCGTGTTCCCATTTTGTGGCACTTGGTGCATTTTCTATTGCATTTGATTCAATTCATTGACCTATTTAAGCAACTATTTTCACCAATTTTAGTAACTCCTGGAAAGTAGGGACTTCCCTTACTCATTGGGCCTTTTCATTCCATCTTTCAGATGAAGATGAATGTGCAGCAGGAAGCCCCTGCTCCCACATCTGCCATAATGCCGTGGGCACCTATTACTGCTCCTGCCCAAAGGGCCTCACCATAGCCGCAGATGGGCGGACTTGTCAAGGTAGTCACAGAGCTGAATCTAATAGACGCTCTTAAGCAATGGTCGTGTCACTCTCTGTCCAAGGAAAACATGGGGTTGACCAATGCCCTTCTTTCCTACCCTCTCTGCCCTTATCTTGGTAACAGAAGAGGGCTTCGTTAGGTTTGCAGAGTAAGTAAAAGGGATACTGCTCACAGTACCTTCATATGGGCCACACCATGGACAAGGATACCCATAGCGATCCAGTCTCCACAACACAGTGAGGAGAGACAGGCAGGACTGTGACCAGACTCGTTTTACAATGACAAAATGAGCGATTAAAGAGGTTACAAAGAATTCAAGTAAACAGCACAATCCTGGCAATGCTTTGGGAACATTAAAAAAAAAAAACACTATTTTATCAGAGTCCAGATATGCTTCAAAGTTAGAAATGTGTAAGAATCTAGTTTCTTTTTTTAATGAAATCTGATGAAAAGAGGAAAGAATCTCTCTCTCTGGGCCCAAGAAAGCCCCTTCTAAGTGCAAAACAGAAAGGAATTAGGGGTACGCAAGGGAGAAGAATGACTTTTCTGGAATGTCCAGGATGGACTGGGCACCATGTATACATTGTTTGCTTTAATTTTCAGAGCAACACTGAGAGACAGATACCATTATCATTGTTTTACAGATGCGAAAACTGTATTTTTTAGAGACATGTCATTTCTCAGTGGTCTAATGGACGAGGTGGCCCATGGAGATACCACGGTATGGTTCTGTGAGCTTCTCAGCAGCTGAGCCCACCTGAAGTGACTCAACCACAACACTCGAGCACCCTTGCTCCTGTATATTTTTCAAGTGCTATTCACTGCTTTTCTTATCCTCATTTCATAGCAGGTTGATTTTAGGTTGGTTTTCATCGACTTGCCTTCGGTGAACGACTCACTTTTTTGTAGATATTGATGAGTGTGATTTGGGTGGATACACCTGCCATGCCGGCCAGGACTGTGACAACACTATAGGATCCTATCGCTGTGTGGTCCCTTGTAGAACTGGCTTTCGGAGAACCTCTGATGGGCTGAGTTGTCAAGGTATAAAAATGGAGGCCCTTGTATCATCTTCATTATACTAGGAATTAAGGCCTCGCCCCCCTTTCCCCACCACTTGAATCATTTAAAGTAAACTTGACATTGGGATACAATATTCAATAGCTATTTAAAATATCTGTAACATAGTGGTTTTGAAAAAAAAGTTTTGCCTGTTATGTTTGTGAAAGAAAATTATACAGGACGACCTAATAGAATCTATTTCAGGAAACTCCATTGCATAAGACTACCATGATATTTATTTGCAGGGCTTTTTTAATAGGCTGGAGCAGTTTTAGGCTCACAGAAAACCCGAGTGGAGGGTAGAGAGACTTCCCACATACTCCCTGCCCCAACTCATGCATACCCCCCCCACATCAGCATCTTGCACCAAGGTGGTACACTATTTACTGAGGATGAACCTACATGACACATGATTATCACCCAAAGTCCATAGTTTTTAGGATATTAGGATTCACATTCTTAGTGTTGAACATTCTATGGCTTTTGACAAATAAATAATGACATGTATCCTCCATTATAGTATCCTACAGAATAGTTTCTAAAAATCTGCACTCCACCTGTTCATCTCTCCCCTCCCCAACCTCGGGCAACCACCAATCCTTTTATTGTCTCCATAGATTTTACATTTTCCAGAATGTCATATAATTGGAAATTATGTGGGATATAGCCTTTTCAGACGGGCTTCTTTCACTTAGTAATATGCATTCACATTTCCTCCGTGTCCTTTCATGGTTTGATAGTTCATTTCTATCTAGTGCTAAATAATATTCCATTATATGAATGTGCCACAGTTTGTTTATCTTCACCTACTAAAGGACATCTTGGTGCTTCATTTTTTAGCAACAATGAATAAAATCTGCTACCAGGATTTTTCATAAGGGCAGAACAGTAGATACGAAACTGAATGCCTATCATTGGTAGAATGAATGAATTATGGTACATCCATACCATGAACAATTGTGCAACCATTATAAAGAGGAGTGGAGCTCAACTGTTTGGCTTAAAGGAATTTCCATGAGGTGTTAAGAGAGAACACAAAGACGTAGGAAAGTATATGTTACCTTGTATAGAAAAGAGTATGTGACTGTAGAACAAACAATAACCAAAGAAAATGGATGGATGTATTTAGGTAAAGATATATATACTCTACATAGAAGAGTTACGCTATTATTTATAGTAGATTGTTAATGTAGATTGGCTTTGGTGTGCAAAGAGGGTAAAAAGGGATAAGGGAGGCTAAGCAAAAGAGGGAGAGGAAAACCTGCACTAAAAATCTTTTAGAAGTATATCATCACATTTATGCATTTATATTAATATATAAATATGCATTTATATAATATTTAAAATTAAGATTTTAAAAGTTCAGTTAAAGGATCTTAAATAGAGAACAAGTACAAAATAAGACACTGGCAGTCTTGAGTTTAGGAATGTAAGGTAAGGATGCGAAGAACCTAAATATTGTGACTGTTCTTCTGAATGATTTGGAATAGAACAATAGAGAAAGTCTCTTAGAGAACAACTTGTCTATAATAGAGAAGCTCAAGATGAGGATAGACCTGAAGGAGGGATTTCATTAGAATAGGAAAGATTTGATTATGTCCATAGGGATATGGGAGAGGGTGACAGTAAGGAGGGAAGACTTGAAAAACACACAAGAAGAGGGGATGTTCAATAGACCAAAGTCCTCATCTTGGAGGAAGATGGGCTGCAGAGCTCAAAAGCTTAAAAAAGGGATTTTTCTTAAATGAGAGAAGAGGTATCTCTTCCTCTGGGACTGGAAGGAAGAAGAGGGGAGAAGGTACAGAACACAGGCAATTGCACATGGGTCTGGGGAGTCCATGCCTGCACCTTATTACACCATGACACAGACAGTGTTTGGGAAGTTTAATTTGGCAAGGACCACAGGCAAGGAGAAATGCAAAGTTGCTGTAGTCAATTAGGCACAAGGTGATAAAGACCTCCATCAGGCTAATAGCAGCAAACAGGGGAAAGAAAGGTCAATTTCGCAAGATATTGCAGAAGACCTTAGCTTTTTTTTTTCCTATCTTCAGTGTTCCAGTCTGTCAGCAACATTCCTGGGGTGAAACTCCCTAGAAACAGGAGTGGGAGCAATATGGTAAAATACTTAAAGTAGCGAAGTCTTGCATCAACAGAATTTTGAGTCACTGGAAATGTTTACCTTTGAGTAAAGAAAAATACTATCTTCAGTAGTTGATAATTCTATCGATACCTAGCTGATCATAGGAGAGCAATTAGATTGTTTTTAGGGAAGATCTTACACATAAACATGATCAGCCATCAATAAAATGTTAAACATTTGGGATAAAGTAACCCAAGTTTTCTAACACATATAATGAAAGTTTTGTTTTGTTTAACAGATATTAATGAGTGTCAAGAATCCAGCCCCTGTCACCACCGTTGTTTCAATACCATAGGCAGTTTTCACTGTGGATGTGAACCTGGGTATCAGCTCAAAGGCAGGAAGTGCATGGGTAAGAAAAGGGCTTTGAATTCAAAGCAGTGGCATTTCTGTAACTTCTTAGTGGTGTCCGATCTAATCCATATGCTATGTCCTGGGCTGGATTGATACATCTACCAGGCATAATGTATATAATCCACAGAAAAACAAATGCAGCAAAAGCCATACTCATAAGCTTCATTGTCTAATTATATAGATCTTTCTTCTTAACATTTCTCCTATTATATTTACCAAATTTTTTTCACAAAAATATAATATATATGTAAACAAAGTTATGTATAATATATATAATTTTCACTTTTCTAGGAGGAGGAAGTGGTTAGTACGGCAACTAGTTCTGTGAAGTAATTTTTTTTATCATTTTGTTTCAAAATAAAGTATGTTCCATACATCAATGGATTTAAACACTGTAACCTTATACAATCAACATCTATAATAGTTTATGATATTCTTAATATCCATAGGTGTAATTTCTGTGGCAAAGTGAAAGAAATAATTTTCTCAATCTGCATTGCCTTTGTTCTTTTATCTAGATGTGAATGAGTGCAGACAGAATGTATGCAGACCAGATCAGCATTGCAAGAACACCCGTGGCGGCTATAAATGCGTTGATCTTTGTCCAAACGGAATGACCAAGGCAGAAAATGGAACGTGCATTGGTGAGTGAGTGACTGTTTCCATGACTGAGAGCCATTTACCATCAACAAGCCAAATAAGGCATTTCTTCTTAAAACTAATGAATAGGGTAAACTTAATCAAACCAGGAAATCTTCTTTTTCCACAGATTTTTAACTCTATGTATGGTTGAACTTCTAAGATGGTTGAACTCTGGGGTCGCAGGGTCATGGCTTTACCAGGAAATGGAAGCTCACCATGGAGACTTACGACCATTGTGAGCCCCCCGTCAATTACACGCTTGGTTGACATAAAGATCCACATAAATTGATATTATTCAGCATCATTTCCAATATGTAATTTAGCCTATATGTTGAGAATTTCATAGGGGGGATAGGAAAAATTATATTCAAAGTTCAAAATATAACTATTTTAGAACTACATATTCTTTGAATGTCAAATCCATGGCCAGACAGTAAAGCAAATTGTGTTTCTCCCTAAGTTCATTTTTGTGTGCCTATTCTGTACTAGTCTGCCTCAGTTAGCAGAATTTGAGCTACATGATTTACAAAAATGAAACAGACAACATTCCTGATCTCATGTCTTTACAATCTACTGAGATTGGCCAAGTCCACTCCCCTTCTCAAAAGAAAAAAAAAACAAAACTATGATACAAGGCAGAATGAAATACCATAAAAGAAGAACAAATAAAAAATTCTACAGAAAAGTACTCAAAAGAGTGATCATATCAAATAGGAGTGACTATCAGAAGTGTCTTGGAAGTGATAACATTTAAATGTAGCTTTGAATGGAATGTTAACAGATGGAAGTGTTTAAAAAAAAGTCAAGAAAGCCTTCTACGAGGGGAAAGAGCTGGACTTAGAGATAATGTACTAAAATTCACCCTTCCTTCTTGATAGCTACCTGAACTTGAACAAGTTTTAAGATGACACAGAAACTTGAGTTTAAGTTTCTCATTTAAAAAATGTGACATTTTTATTTCATTCTGAAATATTTATCAATTAAGTCACAGTGTGTCAGATTTGTTCCAAAATAATGTAAGAGTGGGACAAGGGTATAGATGTAAATAAGGAATATTGACCACTTGTTGAGGTACATGAAGGTTTAGCATACTTTTTTAAAAAGAAACTGGGAATATTTAACAAGATTTCTAGAGCCGAAAATATTGTGTAAAATAAGGTATTATGTTGCAACTTGTTAAATATGTTTATTCAGACATTGGATGTTGTATTTTTATGTATTTTTTTAAATATTAATAAAATTGAATAAAAGAACATTCTAGGTTAATGCACGGTTTGGATGACAGTAGCTCTCAGCTGTTGCCTTTACGGGAGGTCGCGCCCAGCAGCTTCACCTGTATTGAAGAGAGTCTGTCTCAGTCCTTCAAACAGTACAAAACTATAAATGGACATCCAGATCATTAAAGTATGTCCTCATTTAGAAACTTTGGCAGTCCGAGTATTTAAACTGTTTTGACGATCAAATTTTTGGTTGCCTTAAGATACTTTGTCATAGTTTTTATGTTTGCTGTACTGCCAAATAAATTTATACCTCCCAAAGTTGAGATGCAACAATGAAATAAAGCAACTATGTATGCTCTGTCTGTGAATTGTTCCACAGACTAATATATTTTGTAAATAACTCTTCCAAAATCACATATCAATAAAGCAGTCTTGCCATATACATTATGTAAAAAGGTCATTTTTAAAAATCAGTTTTTAAATTCATGTTTGTACATCAAAAGGGTTTTTTTTTAAACTACCTTTTCTGTGTTTAATATGCTGTAGTGCAATAACCTAGATGCTCTATAGTCTGTATATCAGGATCTGATTTACAAGAACAAAGTCAGAGCCAAACACTCGTGATGCCAGAGCGTCACGAAAATCATTGTTTCTTAATTTCATTTACCACATTGTGAACTTGTGATTCAGATTCTTCGATTTTCACGGACAATTGAAAACAAAAAAGTACTCTTGTAAAATGCTCTTTCCTGTCTTTTCTTTGCAAAGCAGAAATATTTTAATGTAAAATAAAAATGGAGCTCAGTGGGCAGTATTAATAAAGGCCATGTTTAAAAAAAAAAGAAGAAACTCGGGAAACGGGGGATAGTTATTGTCAGATTTCAAAGACTCTTTTCAGCAATGTAGACATAGGTGAACATTTTAACTTCTAAGGGTAGTAGCCAATTAGTCATATGCAGTGTTGTGCAACTATTAAGTTTTTTTAAGAATGTTGACTCTGTAATTATGTGTAAGATTAATTTGGAATTAAATGAGCTGAAAGACCAGAAGACTGTTTAAGAAGCTATAGCAAAAATATGGATAAGTGAAAATGGAAAGCAGGGATATATGGGTTGGACGGAAGGCAGTAGAATTACCCAATAGCTCTGATGTTGAATAACTCTGAGAATTAATTCTGATATTTGCAGCCTGGTTGACTGGGGGCAAAAGAATGCTGTTCTCATAAATAAAGAAGCAATGATGAGACACTGCAGATGTGTTGAGTGTGAAATGCTGGGAAAACATGGAGATGGAGAGGACCAGCTAGCAGCTAGAAATGTGAGATTGTAGGCAAGAAATTATATCCTACAACTGCTATAAATCTACATCAACAAGCTTACTAGGGTCACCAGTATAAATAAAATGGCCAAAGGAGTGGGGATTATAAAGAAGGGGGAGTAGAGGAAGCTAGGAATAAAACTTTTAACATGGTAGGGAGCAAGACGACAAAAGGGAACCAGTGAATAAGTGGCAGGGCTAAGACTTGAACCAGGTTATTTGACTCCACGTCTCAACCACATGGTGAAAAACGCAACCTTTGGCAATTCTGAAGAATGTTCACTTTAAATATAATGACTTGAGTTCTTGAAAGAGAAATTGTTATTACTTTTCACTGTCTCCATCTCTGTAGATATTGATGAATGTAAAGATGGGACCCATCAGTGCAGATATAACCAGATATGTGACAATACAAGAGGCAGCTATCGTTGTGTATGTCCCAGAGGTTACCGGTCTCAAGGAGTTGGGAGACCCTGTGTGGGTAAGTCAACAGGAACTCTTGTTGAGTAATAAAGCTACTAATATAGTTCTCTAGTCTTACCAACTTTACTAGCACCACTCTCTATCTTCAAATGCTTTCTTGCTACCATTTGAAGATTTCTAAGTTGTTTAAGTAATTCGTAATATAATTCAAGTTACTTCTTAGAGACATTATGTTGAGTTCAAGTTACACTGACATTTTCAGTGATAATAATAACTACTTACAGAGTGCTAACTACACATTACACATATCAAAGTGAGGTTCTGATAGATATGTAATTATCATGGCAACTTAATTGCCATGATAAATGTTTGCATAGATACATTTTTCTTGACTGTGAAGTGTACTTGTGTTATAAAGGTTCGTGTATGAGGGATTAAAATGTGAACACACAATTAAATGAATTGGTAATCATTACTTTATCTTCCATATATTTAATGCTTACTATGTGCCATTTCCTGTTCTAAGAATCTCTAATTCTCCCAATTGCCTATTTGTTTCCATTTTAGCTATAATTGAATACAAAGTAAGGCAGATATAGATAATACCTGTAAGAAGGTAAAACCATATGCTTTCTTAAAAAAATTAATGCATTTATAATCAAGAAACTGGCCTATCAAATTATATTCCTCCTCAGAACATATAAGTGCAGCAAAAAAATTGTGGGGCTTTTAAATACTGGCTATTGGTTTGTATGCTATGCTTTTAAAAATGGCTGCCCTTGATTCTCTACTTAATTATTTATATCAAATTCTCCCACACATACTTAATTTAGTCTTTATGCAAACCCCAGCATAGCACTTTGAACATAGTAAATGTTCAAATACCATTATTAGAAACTCTTTTAAAATAAATGATTTTAAATAGCAGAAATATGTAGCATATCACTTTAATTCTCCATTTATATATTGTAATTTAACATCTTGAACAGTCATAACTGTGACCTAGTAGAATGAAATGTGTTTATTTGCTTACTAAGTTGACTTGAAGTTGAATGGCAGGCATTGGACTAGGGAATAAATCAATGAAGAACGTAGGGCCATCACCTTAAAAAGATTAAAAATGTTCATTTTAACTTTTGCCTTTTAAAGTAATTGTTAAAGAAAAATTTTCTGCTTTTATTTTGCTTTTCATGTTAGTTTCTTTCATGCCTTAGTGGACAGATAGCATATCACCATGGTCATGAATTAAAGAATTTGGTTTTGATCTTTGATTTTTACTCACTTTTCCAATTTACAGGAGTTGTAAGTATGTACTGTTGACCTAGGAATAGAAAAAAAGTAACATTCTTTAATCTTATAGACTTTATGAATTTATACCTTAGTAAGAAAATGATTCTGTGCCTTCATTTCCTTATTTTTAATTTTTTATAAGAAAAAAGGCTTGGGTTGATTAATAATTATTAATTCAAAAGAGACAAAAGAAAATGAAAGTGTGTTGTGCCAATATTTATGTATTTGAAATGTATAATTCTATGAATAACTAGAGGCCCTAGTGATCAATATTATAATTAAATGCATAAAGATGTAATTCTTGGGTTATCCATTCTTCCCTCCACCTACAGGATTAAGATCTCCATTAGCTTTGAACTCTAGTCTTTCAGGATCACATTTTCCCACATGACCCTTGAGGTTACTACTGTATGAGTGAAGCAGTCTTTAGGGAGAGTCACAGAATCTTTCTACATATTCATAACTGAATGATTAAAGCTTTCTTAAGAGTTCACAACAGTTGAGAAATTATTGTGTTCCTGGCTTTGGAGGGTAACATAATGCCTTCAAGTTTGTTTCACAGACTGATTCTTTATTCCTGTGTTTTCTTTGTGTATGTGTATGTTTTTTTTTCTCTTTTTTATGTATCATGGCACACGAGCAGACATTAATGAATGTGAACAAGTGCCTAAGCCTTGTGCATATCAGTGCTCCAACACCCCCGGCAGCTTCAAGTGTATCTGTCCACCAGGACAACATTTATTAGGGGACGGGAAATCTTGCGCTGGACTGGAGAGACTGCCGCAGTATGGCACTCAGTTCAATAGCTATAACCTTGCTCGGTTCTCCCCTGTGAGAAACAACTATCAACCTCAGCAGCATTACAGACAGTATTCACATCTCTACAGCTCCTACTCAGAGTATAGAAACAGCAGAACATCTCTCTCCAGGACTAGAAGGACTATTAGGAAAACTTGCCCTGAAGGCTCTAAGGCAAGCCGTGACACATGTGTAGGTAAATGTCAGCCATAGTACATTTCCTCTCTGTGGGCTCTGTGATCACCAGAGTCTAAGCATATGTACAGCCCCTGTGGTACTTTGGGTGCAGTGACCTACATCTGATCTCAAATCTGGGAGGACTCAAAGTTCCAAGCCATTTTACTCTGGCACCTGAAACTATGACAATTTTACACAAGAAATGGTGTGTTTCCATGTGTGCGTTCTGATAATTCATTGTTTTATATTGACATTGTTTAACATATCTATGTTACCTTAATGTTTCTCTTTTTTTATCATCCCTGCAAGGGTTGCCAGATTTAATGGTCTATAGAAATAAATTTTGGTGGCATCACAATATGTTTTTTTTTTTTCAAAAAAAGAGGCTATGCATATCACCACCTAATAGAACACTGTCAGATTATGGTACATCTGGTTGGTGCCAAAGCAGTGGATTCAGAGTGAACCTTCAGCTCCCTAGTCACCTGTTTGTCCTGTCTCACAATCCACACTGTGCCGACTGCCATCCCACACTCCCCAGGGAATTCCTCAGTTCAATTATTTTGTACATACGCAAGTCACTGAAAAGATTGCGTGAGCTGGGACAAAATTAAGTTGCTCGTCTTGCTCTAAAATACATGCTTTTAGTATCTTTACCTAAACTCACAAGTCTGTTATTTTGTTATGAAAAGTGAAGTGACATTTATAGCCCAAGAATGGGGGCTTTGTTTTCAGTTAAGTTGCAGACATTACCATCTATCAGCCCTTTAATTCCAATTGCTGTGAGTATCCGCAGTTCACATGTGGTGAAGCCCCAAGAGAAATCAGCAAACACGAATTAGCCCCACTATTTGTTAGATGACAAAACAAAGCAAGGAAAAAAAGTAGGAGGGAGCAAGCAGTGGAGGGAGAAAAATGCTGTTTAAAGAGCCCTAGGCCAACCTCATTTTCTTGCATTTTCCTTAAGTATTCTACATTTTACTTCTCTCCTAAATATGCTTTCTTTTAAATGCTTTTAAATTGTCTTCTCCTTCTGACTTCAGTTTTTGTCATTTCTTTTCTTAACCTTCTTTAAGCCCTATTCCTGCACGATTATTTTCTCAGAAGTCCTCAGTCACATGTAGGTGGACCCAGCTTCTTATATCACGTCTACCCAGCTGGACCCTCAAACCCTCCAGATACTTAAACTTTAATCTTTTTTCTTTAGGTCCTTATTTCCCCAAAACCTTTTTGTCTAAATGTCCTGATGTACCTGAAGCTTAATATGATACATATGGAAACTCTCCTTACAACCAGCTTCCTAGAACAGCAGAGAATAACTTCTTTTACTCCTTAAACATCAACCATGGCTACATTCATTAACAAATCTCTAAAATTTGTCCCATTCAGTTCAAACACAGCTTAATTACTCAACCTGTGGATGCCACTATATTCTTGCCAGTAGGTCAGACACCACTTTCAGCCTGCTCCAAACCATTCTGAATATTGCTAATTTTTCAGTCCCTGAATTTTGACCTGACATTGTTAGTTAATATTTTTCATTCAATAATGTATATAATTGATGAATCACCAAGTTGTTCTTCTGAAACTGATATTGTATATAAACTATATTTCAAATGTTTTTTAAAAATCTTTTCACTATTCTTTTACTGACAGAATTCACATCAGCTATTTTGTCCTTCAAAGTTTCTTCCAAGTAGTCATTTCTTCTGAGGGGTCTTCATATCCTATTATCATCCCACTGTCCACCTTTACCTCAGACAAGCTTTTTTCTCTCTAGACAAGCTCCTGCCCCCAAATCTTGGTGCTGTGATAAATGAATTTAACTACACCTAGATGAATATACCATCTAGCTGATTCTAAATCATATGAAGGCCCAAGTCACTTAAGAAAGTGTCCCTGATTAATAACCAAATTCTCTATTCCTTCATCACTGTCTATGCCCTATAATTTCATCACAGTAGAGTCTTATAAATGATTTCTATATCTTTGTGTTTGTCTTACACTAATACTATGTTCATAAGAATTATCATCCCAAAGCCGTCTTCTCTTTGAGGTAGCTACCTACTATTTCAGACTGAGGACCAATCATGGAGAATCTAATGTAAATTTATATAATTAGCCAGTTACTAGATATTTAAGTTTTGTTTTGGAAAAATTAATAGCCTTAGGCATTTGGAAGTATTTATTGAAATATGGTGAGTATTTTATAGTGTTAGTACTAATAAACAAATTTACACTAAGATTGCAGACAGCTTTGGAATTATGTAACAAGAAACTTGTAGTGAACACCAAATGCTTTTTTAATTAAGCATCTGGGATCTTACAAAAGATTCAAATTAACTCTAGGGAATCTTGCTAGATTTGGGCAAAAATTTAGCTTTTTTAGAGAATCAAAAGCTTAACAGGAAAATTGAACATTGCATGTTTCTCAATGCAGATAGCACACTACACTTAGGGCCACTTTAATATTCATACTCTGGCAAGTGCAATGTTGACTACCTGGAGTTCAGTATCATTTACATTTCTGCTATTATTTTAGGTTAAAGCAGATTATAAAGTGAAAAATGTTAAAGGCCACACAAGTTCTAGAAGGAATGCTCTGGTTATCTAAAATGGGGCAAAAAACATGAACAAATATTTGATGAGTTTTTCATTAGCAAATTTTGAATCATTGCGATTCTGTTCTGCGCATTTGCAAAATATGAACAGATCCGTTTGCTCTTGAGTCATCTCCCAGTTCTCACTTTTGTCTTTTCTTTACGTCCACCTACAGCATTCCTGCTCCCATTTCATTCTTCCACCGATTGGTGTGTGCTCAGAAAATGGGAGCAAACTTTAATACTAGTCAAAGCAAAGCACAATTGGGCAAGAACTGAGGCCTCCCAAATGTCATCCCTTTTCCTGAAAGCAAATATCAATTAATGTTTAATTATCAGCTATTCTCACTCTCCTTTTCACCACTATTCTCTTGGCTTTGTTTAATAAAGCAGATTGATAGCTCTTCATAGTTTATCAAATGCTTTCCCATGTATTAGTGTATATGAACCTTCCAATGAACCTATGAAGTTGAAAGCTTATATCAATGACTCCTTTTGGCAGGAAAATCACCTGAGACCTTGAGAAGTGGCCTGTCCAAGGTATCACAGCAGTTATACACATGTAGTTGCCATTGGTCCTTTTTGCCATCGGTAATTCTATGAAGTTGGATGGATATTCCTATTACGAAAACAAACACTTGGTACCCAAGTATGGGAAAGCTATGCAGGGGTGTTGAGACAGGTGCAGGGAGAGAGAGGGGCAGTACAAGTTTAAATAAAATAACAATATTCCTTTTCCAAGTTTATTTTTTAGGTATATTTACTATTCTGTCAAGAGTTTAGTACCTTGGTGCTTTAGGATCTTGGACAAATCTGTTTCATCGGCCATTCCAGTCTTACTTATGTAGATAATACAGAATTTGGCCACTTTGGGGCTTCAGGTTATATATGCTTATGCACAGAAGAGTTGTTCATATTTTATAAAATAGGACAGTTTCTGCTAGAGTCCATTTAAAACAGACCCTGATACAAAACAGCTCTGAGCACTTTTTAAACGCATGAACATAAAATCACCGAAAACTTTTTCTGTCGTACATCAACAACTTGTTTATAGTTGGTTCTGTCTGTTTCAGCCTTTGTTTCGCATGTTCTACACTCTCCTTTCTTTCTGCACAGACATTGATGAATGTGAAAATAGAGATGCCTGCCAGCATGAGTGTAAAAATACCTTTGGAAGCTACCAGTGCACCTGTCCACCTGGCTACCAACTCATGCTCAATGGGAAGACATGTCAAGGTGAGAAAATTCTGGGATGTTTGATGCCACAACTTGACTTAGAGCCGACATAGGGGACTATGAGAAATTAAATGTATTCTTTTTTTTGAATAATTATTCTCTTAGTTGCTTCCTCTTCTGTCTCATTCCCCTTGGTGTGATGTATCTTGAAGCACTGCGTAAGTAGGAGGAGCAATGAGAAAGCAATTCAGAGAAGGAAAATAGTTGAGAAACATTTTCGGTATGGTCTTACCAGGAGGAGAATGCCTAAACCACTTCATATCATAGATTTTTTTAAACTAAATGGAAATAGATCTCTTCAAACTTTTTTTTTTTAACAAATTAGCTAAGGTAGGAAGGAAAATAGGCAGAGTGCTCAGTAAATTTACTTCATTATTAGGCATCATTTTAGATTTTGTCTTGGCAAATATTGGGGAATTGATTAAATAATCCATTCATTCTTTGAGTGCACAAATGAGTAGAATGATCATGTGCTAGCATTGCAGGTTTAACCCAAAATGAATAATATACAGTCTCTTCCCTTTAAGATATTAGAATCCAGTGGAGATATGCAAACAAGTACATAATCAACATACAAGGTTATAGGTGCTCTAACAGAGTTTTGGATAATGTATGGTGATGTTTTTAAAAAGAAGAAACTGTCAATCTCAATATTACCCTCACTACACAAAAATGTGAAAGGATCATTTTGCTTTGATAAGATGTATTATATTGCAATGTATACTTAGATCAAAAGGAAATAAGAACTTGTATAAATTTTGAAAACCTTCTGAGGACTCCCCTCAATTAGGTTGACAAAATCTAGGAGTATTGTAAGTCCTAATACGCCTCTGAAGTTTACTAATTTCTGCCATGTACAAACTGTATCTTTTTCTAAAGTATAAAATCTCCAAAGAGTGTTTTATCAGTAGCAGTCAAATTTAGATGGAATTTTCTCTCCCTGTGAAATACAAAAGACTTGCTAGGATTCAACTCATGGGAAATGTGTTCCAGGAGGCAAGACCAGATTAGACAGTGGCTTCACCTGAGTCACCTCATAAGCTTCCCTACCTTTACCCCACTCCTTCACCCATTCACTCCCTGAGAGTCCCACTGGATCATGTGGGCTGAAGAAGGAAGGTAAACACTGTAATAACCTTTGCTCCCAGACACCAACATTTATTAAGAATTTACCATATTCAGAACATCTTACTGAAATATGAAATACTAGAATAACCTACTTACATGATAGTCTTACACTTTTCCAAAAGCAACTGTTAACCCCATTTTAATCAGTTGCACAGATATGTCAAGGGCAATAATTTATACCCATTCTACAGATAATAAAACTCATTCTCAGAGTGATGAGGTGAGCCTCAGGGTCCTAGAATAACCAAAGATAAGGGTAGGATTTGATCGTAGGTCTCATATCTAGAATGGTCCCTTGTCTCTCTCCTGTGATGCTGTGAACTCACTGTCCTCTGGCAGCAGGGTGTGGTGAGAGCATTTATATTGTCTGTGTTTTATAACTTTCCCCAGCCCTTCAATCCAAGAATCCTTCTGAAGAGGTGTGTGTGCCCAAAACTAAATTACATTCTGTGTAGGTGCATGAAGTACCAAGGAAGAAAGCAGGGTAGATACTGAAGCATTTGGAATAACCAGCTGGACCACAAAACCCCTTACCCAGATTTTTAAGGGTTATGTTATGACATATTCTCATTAGAGGATTTTTCTTCTTCTCTAAATTATGTTAGTTTGTTTTTAAATTCCCCTCGTTGTTCATTCAGTTCAAAATATTGTTCAACTTTCAGTTGTGTTCCAGGGAGTGGAAAATAATGTGACAAGATCAAAAACAGGTGTCATTTGGAATGCTTCCAATTTAAATGAGTTACATGTTTTTGTGGTTTTAAAAACACAAGAGAAAATAATTATGTTCCTTAAAGAAGTCTTGAAAGAATGACTTAGTCTTTCTATTGCTTTAGAAAGTGTTAGAGGAACTAAAGATTGATTTTCATTCACATGCGCATTTTTGGAGCTTTATATAACAGTGATAAAATGTCAGTAATAAAAGGGAAATTAAAATAAATTTGACATTGAACAAGTACAGAGACTCTAGTGAAAAGTGGAAGTCACCAGACTGTAAAATGAAAAATAAAAAACACAACCAATTATAATTTGCCCAAGAAGTGGAGAGAAGAAACTAAAGATTGCTTATGCTAATTTTAAGCACCACTAATCTAATTCTAAAAATTTAGAAACACTATATTGGCACTGCATTTTAAATGATTGTTCTAACTGATCCACGTTTTCAAAAAGTAATCCATAATATTTATCAAGAATCTGAATCACTCAATTCCTTCTATAAGAAAAATGTTTCAAGTATGTATATCCTAAATTATTTCTTAATATATCCAGAACCAATGGTTAAATGCATTTGTATGTTTTAAAGCTATTAGTATAAAAGTTTTCAGCTCATTCTGGTGTTCTTTCTCATAGCAATAATATTTATGTTATAAAGTGCTTATACTTCAATTTCTATTGGAATAATTTTCTTATAATAGTTCATAAATACCAGAGATCACCACACTGCCAGTTAACAGTAGACAACATGATTTCTCTATCTCTTTGGGCTTCTCTTTTTAGACCAGTGAGTAGAGTGAATGAGCCCTCTGAGTAAGTAAATATGTATCAAGTGCTAAAACCTGAAGAGACAGTAACAGACAGGAAATCGAGGATGGTCACCTTCCCAGAATCCCAAATACTTAAGAAAGCTTTTCTATGGGAAGGTTACATTATTATAGAGTTAAGGACGAACACTTTGTATATTAGGTTTTGGTATTTCTTTATGGATTCATATTCAGCCAGTGAAAAACTATGGTAAGATAGCGACTCATGTTCACGCACACAGATGTGTGTACAGATTCTGGTCTCCATGCCCCCATTTTCATGGGCCTCTGCAGCCCACTAGCCTCCAGGTCTGTGCACAAGTTTAACACAAAAATTAGAACTAAAATGAAATTTAAAGGATGGGTATACAGGGAATTCTTTTTTAAATTTTTATGAAAGAAGATAAGGCTAATTGAATTTCTTTCACATTTTCCTAAAGGGCTTTCACTTCATTCTGAGGCAATCTCATTTTGTCAAGGAGATGAAGCATTTTGGACAGATAAAATCATAATTAAAAATTAGTTCACAGAGACAACAGGCAAGGTTTTACTGAAATAGAAACTTGTTTCACACTGTGTTCCATTCCTTTAGGAAAACTGGTCCTAATACAAAACTAGTGAAAGAAAGCCCATTATGTCATTGTCAGTACATCAAAATAATTAAGAAGTCAAGTAAGTGATCTGACTCCATGTCCTTGTAGCTCAGTATCATTTTACTTTATGCAAACTATTATTAAGCGTAAAGTAAATAATTACATTGTTTGTTATTTCCCTAGAAAACAGGATGTCTCTGGAACCAATTCTAAAATGCTCATTTTTGAGACAAGAAACTCTAACCTAAGTCCATTATAAATACCATTTTACAGGTAACATGTCATTACTTATTATTATGAAATGATATAATAGTTTTACATGCCCATTGGTCTTTGCACCGATTCCATGGTAGAAGTGCATTTGGCCTTTAAAACCTACCTCTCCAGGGAACTGATGTGGGTCCAATTAAGTATAATTATTCCCTCCTGTGAATCAGAATCTATGTTTAATCAAATGTTAAAAGAGTGTTACAAGACCTAGACTCCCTCTAAAGTAAGTAGTCTTCAAATTTTTATTTCCCTACTCCAAAAAAGAAATTTGAAAACCTTATACTTGATTCACACTTTGAAAAATTGACCTCTGAAGTGTATCATGTTTAAATAGTTGCAAAGGATGTGAGTTCTGGCACTGTTGTTTGATGTGCATATGCTTTAAATATCTTTTTATCAAACCTTTGGCGCTGAAGGCTTAACTCACCCAGTTGATGGAGGATGACCACTATATAATATAGTGTCTGTACTCACTGTGAAACCAGCCTGAATGACTGTCAGAAAAAGTCTAAGGTCACTTTTCTGTTCGAGTGTTCTGGTATTCCCATGACAACCAGCTCCCTTCTGAAATCTAATTTAAAACAGAGAGCTAAGGTCATTGGTTTGTAGTCACGATGAAGTACGGCCTGCCGTCCTCAGTATGCATAACCAATGCTCTCACGGTCCCTTGAAGCACCCCACCCTCTCATAAAGAGACTAAGGATTAGTGGAAACCTTTCTTTGGTGAAGCAGAAATATATAGAAGGGGAAGAAAGGAGAATTCCAGGCCCCAGGAAAAGCTTGCTTTTAGAAAGGAGAACTTGTGGAAAATGAGGAACAGGATGGAAACTGATTCTCTGAAATGCTTGCCTGCTCTCCTACTGCTGGAAAGTTTTCGTGCACTGCCAGGGGAATGCAGATAACACGGGTTGAAACCATTGCTCTAAAATAGGGTTCTTAACTTCAGGATCTCAAAAATCCCTTAAGTATTTTTTTTTTTTTAACTCTGTGGACCCTCTTTCCAGAAAATCCATCAATCAATCTCAGTCTTGTGCTCTCTCTGTTCCTGTTTTTTCTTCTCTCTCTCTCTCTCTCTCTCTCATACACACACACACACACACACACACACACCATTTTCATTCACAGATTCCCTGATGCTCAAATATGGACCTCAAGTTAAGGATGATGGCTCAGGAACACTCATTTTCAGAAAGCTCAAAAAAGTTTCCTTTAGCTCCATCTTGGTATTTCTTAATTTTAGTGATTTATGTGTGTGGTTTTTTTTTTTTAACCACTGTGCGTAGAAAACAACAAAATGAAACAGCAAAATTCATCTGCATTTTCCCCATTCCCCTAGGGAGAGCATCCCACCTCCATAACAACTGAGGGCAGATTCTGCGTAGTTCCGATTTTATCAAACTTGGACTGTAGGTCTTGGGTTATCCATTTGATCCTGTCTTTTTTCTTTATGCTGTCTCTCCACAAGATCTGACTGCCCTGGACAATTTCCCTGGAATTTATAACTTGAGTCCTTTAATTTCTGCTACCCTACCTCCCACTTGGCAATTTGAACTTAAACAAGATACTAGAGAAGGTCCACTCACGTTTTAAAGGGACTCTTCACTTTACAGAAAGGTTCACAAATGTCCTTTAGATTATTAGCTTGTTTTCAGTGTGTTCAAAGTATTACTTCCTTTACAAAACTCAAATGCACTCTATATCCAAACATAAAAACACAGAGTTCTTCATAGTCTCCTTTCTACTTTCATAGCTCTTATTTTTTGATGTCCTTTCACTTGTTACAAAATAATAATTATCCTCAAAGCAGCCTGGGAAACAGCACACCAGGTATCTTTGTGGTTGAAGAAGTTTGGGTATGGCTACCAAGTTCATTCATGGGGAGGAGAAGCTAGCCCTCTATGCCCATCAAATGCCCACATGCCTGCTCTGATAGACTTTTCTGACCTGACCTGCATGTTCCCCGTACTGTTGCTAGATGTTGACGAATGTCTGGGGCCGACTGTGCACTGTGGGCCGAATCGCATGTGCTTCAACGTGAGAGGAAGCTACCAGTGTGTTGACACGCCCTGTCCACCCAACTACCAGCGGGATCCTGTCTCTGGGTATGTCCTGCCTTCTCTCCCCAGACATGCTTTTGAGAAGCCCGTCTTCCTCTCTCTCCTTGACCAACAAGCCCTGTCTGTGGTCACGTTTAACTCACAGGAAGTCAGTAGCCCCAGGGGGCTGCAGGGTTACAGTATGTTCCTTCCTCAATGAATGGGCAAGAAATGAGCTCATCGTGACAGCCACTGCAGCCTGCCAGGGCAGTCTCCCTAGCATGTACCCCGCCATGCTACATCTAGGACGTGGCCTCAGCAGTGAGAGTTTACAGGGTCTAAAGCCTGCCCTTCTTTGAAATGTTCTGGTTTCTGTGGGTGTTGTCTCAGGGTCTTAAGGGCTCACAGGAGGAAGCGCCTTGGATGCTGTTGTGCTGACTCACCGTTGACTCCCTGGGAGAAAGGAGTTGAGCAATGATGAGTCAACAGTCTGCCGTTCCTATGCCGTCTTGCTTACATTCCCTGCTGTCTGTGTTTTCTGGGTTCTGAATAAACAACTCTTCTATTTTTCTCCCTCCCCTTCCAGAAATGTTATACCCTGTCCAGGCACCAAGTTAAGGGTGTGCTCGAAAACAGAGATAATGGTCACCATGAACGGGACCTGCTAATGAGAAGGTGGCTATGAAACCTAATGCTGGCAGGCATCCACCGCTTGTTCTTCCTCTCAGCAGTGACTACCGTGTTACTATAACATGGTCAGGTGTGGGCTGCCAGGGTCCACCAAATACCTATTCTATTCAGAACTGGTCTGAGGGGAAGGGGAAGGGGAGGGAGAAAATTAAAAATAAAGACATGAAACTTCTAAAAATATTATGGCTGAAGAATCCATATCTTCAGAAAATGGCCCTTTGTGCACCTATTTTTTTTACTCTTTATTACCAGGGCTTTCTGACAGAGAATTTAAAAGTCATGACGACTTAAAAACAGCCAGTGGGGGCTCTGGCAAAAGAAAATACAATATCTTTAATCTAAAATAACATAGAAGACAAAATACGAAAGGAAGTTTTTTTTCTCCCAGGAATCCTAACTGACCAATTTGTTATTTTTAGAGAAATACACCAAATATCACTGTGTTCTGTTTCAGCTTTCACATGGTCTCAGGGCAAATATAAAAATTTTCAAACGGCCTGTATTCCTGTCTTTAAGAAGTGCTTGTTTCCAATATATGGACAGATGCTTCTATTCCGAAACCAAGTTTTCATTTTAAAGACCCTCTTGTGGTGCTCCTACTGACTTCAGAGGTTCAAGACCTCCTGATAGTAATACAGCTGAGAGAGAGAGTGAATGCTAGACCAGCATACGCTTCTGGCATCTGGTTTGAGTTATGACCTAGAATGTGGGGTGAGCCTTACTGCTCTTACAGCCCATACTGTTTCTCACCCTAATGCCTAGAAGGTGTCACGGATCGTGAGCACCTGCGTCGTGCTTTCTTATGCCTCCAAGCCAGATACCTACATGCATTTCATGTGCTTGTTATCCCCAGGTTCTGCCTCAAGAACTGTCCACCCAATGATTTGGAATGTGCCTTGAGTCCCTATGCCTTGGAATACAAATTTGTCTCCCTCCCATTTGGAATAGCTGCCAATCAAGATTTAATCCGGCTGGTTGCATACACCCAGGATGGAGTGATGCACCCCAGGACGACTTTCCTCATGGTAGATGAAGAACAGACTGTTCCTTTTGCCTTAAGGGATGAAAACCTAAAAGGAGTGGTGTACACAACACGACCACTCCAAGAACCAGAGACCTACCGCATGAGGGTCCGAGCCTTATCCTACAGTGCCAACAGGACCATTGAGTATCAGACCACATTCATAGTTTACATAGCTGTGTCTGCCTATCCATACTGAGAAGTTCTCCAAAGTCTAATCCACATGTTTAAACTGCATTAATCATGGGAATCAAGTCCCCTTGCAGATTGCCTTCTGCTGAACAGTTGCACTCTTGGCAGCTTGAAAATGGTGCTATGCTCTGTCTTGTGCCTTCCTTGGTACTGCTGATGTATTTCCCTGATCCCACCATGCTCATGTCTTTTGGTAAGGTCTAGAAAAGTCCCTTGTTGTTTTCTTTATTTATTACACTGGAGCAGTTACTTTCCAAAGATTATTCTGAACATCTAGCAGGACATATCGGTGATGTTTTATAATAACATAGTAGCTAAGATCCTTAAAAAAGGAAAATTAATTCAAAGCCAAGTGGATTTTTGAGCATTTGACCATTTTTACAATATTAAAGCTGGTTGCTATGTGTTTGATCAAAGCGTATTAAGTAATTTATGAAGATGCTTTTTTTTTTTAAGTATTGATACTTTATAATAGGATTTATACACCTATTGTCACTTAAAGGAAAAAAAGAAACGACACTTTTTTTGGAAATATAGTACAGCTTCTAGGATGTTTTTTATGATACCTAATGGTGCTCACCTTGATCGAACATTCAAAAGAAGGGTATTATTTTCAGTGATTTTGTGAAATCAGTTGAACCATTTGTGGTAGTAGAAAAAATATGACTTTGTCCTCAGATGACTGTTCATGGCACTGATGTTGGCTCTAATATTTTGATATAACTTTTCATTCAATGAGCTCCATAACTTTTACATTCCAGAACTTTTTTTATTTTCCTGTTAATTGGAAACATTTTTTATAAATACCAGTGGGACAGTTTTCTTTGTTTTTCTTGAAAATCTCGTATGTTCAAATTAGCATAAATGTTAAACGTCAATACACTGTACGTGGTGGTAACAGACCCTGGAAGCAATTGCCAAGATGTATTCTATTTTTATGATGTGTATATATACTACCTTAGTATGTATTTTCTATCTACCATCTTGATGGACTCTTTTATAAAATTATTTTATAAAACAAAAACCAATGTTATAGTAAAACCAGCCTAAATAAAATATTCACATCCTTTTAACTTTTTTGAAAACCAAAAATTTGTTTCCTTACAACTATAGTAGTTATTAAAATTTAGTCACACAAACATGTGCATGTCATACATATAATGATTTAATCATCACAGCTCTTAGATACATAGTATCATTATTCATTTTATAGGTCAGGATCCTGGGACTCAGATAACTTATGTAACTTCCCTAAGATGACACAGCAAATTAGTGGCAGAAATGTCATACCTTTTATCTTTTATGACTCCAACTCCAAAGATACCACCATTGTGTGACAGTTTTCTCACTTACCTAGTGTGAGTAAAATTGCAATGCTTCCAGAATCTCCCTCCAGGCCATAGTCCATGTCCATATCAGTAGGTGTTTACAAGGGGCAGAGAGTAGTGCATCTCCATGTGAATAGGGGATTACACAGGGCGGAGTGGTTTGTGTGTCTTGAAAGCAATAAATGGGTTTCTCCTGCTTATTTTTCCCTTTGACTGATTTCAGTTTCATATGTTTATTTGCCCTGGGCTGGGAATACATTTTTCCTCCCTGTAGTTACACCTAAATGGTTTATATCTCATCTTAAGTGAATTCATCTCCAACCTACAATAGATCATGAAATAGTGAAAGTTTAATCATGACCAATGGCTGAAGGATTTTCACCTGGAATCTCACAAAGAAACCAGAAAAAAATCATTCAGCTCACAGCCTGTCAGTCAGGCAGATGATTATTCTAAATCAGTGTTTGCCAAAGGATATTCTTTAGAATAATAGTCCAGTTAAGGTGCTTTGAGTCAACTGGGTTCCACAGTCAAACAAGTTTGGGAAACATTGTACAACATGTCCTCCTATTAAATAATTGCTATGAGCACTGACACTTAATGGATCTTAGAAGTCAGGAGTAAGTGGATTTAATTTATTCAAGTCAACATTTTCCAAAATATTTAATCACAAACATTTTTGCTCTAATACATTGTAATATCACTTCACTGACACTTGAAGAAATGCTGGTTTAATACAGTCAAGACATCTGCTTGACCCATCAGTCCCTATAAAGGACACATTACAGCCTACTTAGGTAAACAATGCCAGCACATGACCCCCATCATTGAGTTTCTCTCTAAAATTAAACCACGTCAACTTTGCTCATTTCCTCTGTCCAATAGTCTGCAAGCATAGAGAATGTCAAGGCAGTGACCATCAGTGAACTACTGCACAGTCATCAGTAGGAATAGAGTTCTGGTTATTATCATATTTGATGTGGAAATTCCTATGTGGAACCAGAATCTTGAATTTAAGTACTTTGGCAAAATTTCCTTAAAATGTCTCATGATCAGCCTTGTGGTTGAACAAAGTTAGGCAGTGATAACAATGATCAAGTCTGAATGTTCTCCTGAGATTAATGGGGCAGGGTGCTGAATCCCTCCACAGCATCTAGCAAAGCTGTGAGGAGCAAGCCCATATCTGTGTGCTGCTATTAGAGTCCCCTGTGCAAATTCCACAAATACCGTAGGTAGGATGACTGGATGACTAGCAGAAAAGGGAAGGTCTCCAAAGTAAGGAAACCAAACAAGGAATCTAATAGGTAATATTAGACTATGCAGACACAGATGTTGTTATATCAGCAATCATGTTTAAGCCCTGTGCTCCATTCGTAAACACACCCATGCACACAGGAACATGCTTTGTGGGGTTAGATAACAGCACTCCTGCCAGAACTTACCATCTTACATTTCAGTCCATCTGGGCGAGCCATGTAGGCAAAGATACGACACTCCCTTCCAAGACATGGAGCCACTTATCCAAGTACCTACTTGATATTTTCTCTTGGCTGTCTCACAGCCAACTCAAACTTAAAATCCAATGTAAGGGTAACCCAAACCTTGTCCACATATTTCATACCCCCTAGCAACTTGCTGATTACAATGGTCATGGGGCTCCATTCTGTCCGGTGGAAACTTGGGATTTTTGGAAAACTGCTTTAAAAGGGAAGGTCTTGATGGGATGTCAGTTTGGTTTTTTTGCCCTTTTCCATCTTTCCATGCTCAGAACATGAACAGAGATGTAGCAACCACCTCCCAGCAGTGAGGCAACGACTGAGGATGAAGACCTATATACTCAGGTTGGAGAAAAAAGAAAAGCCCTGGACCTTATGAGATATCGCTGAACCACCGTAAACACTGGAAAAACTTCTGGTTGTATGATGCCAATAAACTCCTGACTTATTCAAGCCCTTATTTGTTAGATTATCTTTATTTACAGCTGAATACATTTTTACCTTGGGTATGACCTTCCAAGCCTTATCTTTCCTTAGTGTTTCCCAAACTAGTTAATGATAACCATTCAACCAGTCACTCCAGCTGAATCCCTGAGATTCACTGATGACTTCTCATCCACCCAAACTCCCCAAATTCAGCTCATGAAACTATGGCTCTCTCCCTACTCCTACCACCCAAGGTGCTACATAGACTGAAGGTGTCTCCCCAAAATTAGTATGCTGAAACCTAATCCTCGGTGTGATGGTATTTGGAAATGGGATTTGGAGAGGTGATTAGGTCTTAAGGGATAGGATTTGTGCCCCTCTATAAAAGAGACCCCAGATTGCTCTCTCACTCATTCCACCATGTAAGGACCCAGCAAAAAGCCATCTATGAACCAAGAAGCAGGTCCTCACCGGAACCAAATATACACAACCTGCTAGCACCTTGATCTTGGAGTTCTCAGACTCTAGAACTACAAGAAACAAATTTCTGTTGTTTATAAGCCGCCCAGGCTATGGTATTCTATTAAAAAAGCCAGAACTAAGACACTAAGCAGGGCTACCACTGCCTCATGCAATACACTCCCAACTGGTTCCTTCTCCACTACAGCTGTGCTCTATCCCATTCCCTACCAGACTCATCTTTTAAAAACATCAACGACTTGCCATTCCTCTTTTTTTTCATGACCTTAAAGTCTTACATGACCTGATTTTTCCCTGCTGTGTGAGCTTAGATAAACTGGAACCCCATATCCTTTCTCTGCACAGTTCAGAGTGTGGGTCATAGAAACATTCTGCACAAGACTTGGAAGGCAGGAGGGAAGCTGCAGCTGTATTGCTTTTACACTTGGAAGGTCTGTGCGGGGGCACCAGGTTCTGTAGCAGCTCATGGTCTTGTCGCTATAGTCTGGCTCCCCTTGCAGTGTGGGACAGTCAGTGATGTGGGACAGCTATTCATCTCCCAGTGGAAACTTTTCCTACAACGGGCTGGTCCAGACATGTGTTTACCTCTCTGCTGAAGAGCCCCAGCTTTTCCTGCAAGAGACCCACATCCTCAAAGTCCAACACAGGCTCCAGTCTGCCCCGTTATGGTTCCATATTCGTAGCTTTCTGTTGTCCTGCTCTCCCCCACGGCACACACCCCCTCCAAACAGCCTGCTCTGCTACCATGAAACACCCACCTCAGAGGTAATGCTTTGGAGAGACTTTGTAGTGATATTACTTCACTCCCCAAATTGTACAAGGTCAAACATACATATACACACAACACACACAATTGCCTAGTGTTTCATTTCTGTGACAGAACCTGACCAAAACAGACTTTAAATGGACTCTCTGAATTGGTTCTGAGTTATCTTTAATTGGTTCTATGATGTAGTTAGATTTAATGGCATTAATAACCTTTCTCAAGTGGTAAACTGGACACTGACAGTCCATGGATGCAGTGCCAAAATAGGGCTTAAATTATCACAGACACAGCTGATCAAGTGCCCGTGGAAGGTAAGGCTCTGAGCAGTCAAGCATTCGCTCCCATGGACCACATTAGTGAAAATGGAGAGTGGGTTGCTTGCTTGCTGCTAGGTTCAGTGGAGAATGTGGAGGAAGAAAATAAGGAGTTCAGGGCTTTAAATGTCCAACTAAAATTCTGCAGAAAGGATATAAAGCTGGATGATGACTCAAAAGAAACCCTTATCTCCTGTATCTGGAAAGCCAAGTTTTTTGAAAACCAAACCAAAGGGTTTATTATGAGAGGGTCATAATAAGAGAGGATCACAACAGAAATTTAGTTTCCAATCTCACATGTTCTCTTATGTTAAAGTCAGAGCACTGACTGAAAAAGAAGTGTGGCCCTAAAACTTGGATAGAGACATAGGAGCAGATTTTGATGAAGCTAGAAATCTTGAACCCCAAATCTGACGAGCCCCCTTTGCCAGCAGAAATGGCTCTTCCTCTCTGTCTGAGGAAGCTGGTCCTCTTTGTCTAAATAGCCTATAATAGCCTCTCCTGAAGCCCTTGCGTGAGACTCTGCTCCTTCTCAGGACCTACTGCCATCACCTTTCATTGCTTTTAAACCTACAACCCAAATATGTCTATGGAATCCAATAACAAAGAAAAATAAAGTTTGTATTTTATATATACTTTTTCATTTCTTTTTGCCTAGTAGCTCATTTTTATTGTATTTTTTTAAGTAGTCATCTTCAATGGATTAAAATTAAACATAAAACAAAGTAACGGTCCTTTCCCACAGGTAGTCTGAGAAGCTGTGTACAACACCACAAACACAAACTATAAGCCACTATTTCACAGAGAATGGAGCTGAAGCTCAAAAACCTTTATAAATTGCTGCACAGCCACATCACTAGCTGGAGATACAGAGCTACAGGCTGGACCCAAGTCCACCTAACTGCAAAGCCATCCTACTTCCCAATATTCTGAATAAGGACGCTACTCTCACCCTCTTCAGAAAAGTCTGCCCACCTCCAGGCATTATAATTGTGGTGTGGACAGTTATAATGTCCACATGAGCCCTAATTTCTCAGCTCTCTGCTTTCACAACGTCTCTTCAAGTCTCCCACCAAATCACCACCTCATCTCTGGAGACTAGGGCAGTTGTAGCTTTTACTCAGCCTTGAGAATCATCATTGGAATTCAGCTGTGAGCAAGCATTCTGGGGTTCTGGCCTGACATTTCATCAACACCAGCTGACCTCCTCCCATGAATGGAAAGAATGAGAGTTCATGTCACTAAGAAAGCTCAGTACTCCACCTTTCCTGTGTGGGAAGTTGAGGTTTTAAAATCATGATTAGGTCAACTAAAATTTTAAAAAGGGCAATTTCACTGATTGGTTATTTATCTGAGAGGTCTCCAGAACTAGACATCTTTACCCTCACAAAAGATCCCGTGCAGTGGCTTCCTGCATCCCTGGAGGTGAGCCCAGATTTCCTCAGATTTGGACCCCAAGTCACCTTTGCAATGTTCTATTCCCACAGCATAATACTGGGCAAGCTGATCTCTCCAAACCTCAGTTTCCCTATCTTTAAATTCGGGGTGTTAATAATACCTGCTTCTACTTACTGGGAATCAAAAGACACATTCCCTATGAGCCCACAGCCCAGTGCTTCTTGTTAGCGACTAGTATCATGTTGTCCTTTCTTATTATATGGCAGGAACGACATACGCACCCGAGATCCAAGAGTTATAGGCTGAAGAAGTCTCTGTGAAAGCCTGGGGTAGCTCTGGGTCCTGTGTTTTCATTGTTTCTTGTGGGTGGCTGGGTTAAGGCTGCCCCGGTGTGGCCTGGCGGACAGGGAGGATGGATCCTGGCAGGAAGAGATGCAAAAGGGGAAAAAGACTGACTCCACCAGCTGCCTTTAAAAAGGAAAAGAATTCCCCATGGTTTTATATTCATTCAACCAACACCCAAATTCCCTACTCAGAATTCACAAGGAAAAGCCAGTAAAGAAGGCCTTGTTCTTCTATCTCCCTCTTCTGCTAAGACTTGTTTTTCTCTTCAAGACTTACGTCCATTTCTTAATTGATTTCACAGAGCACTAGTGTGCTTATAGTGTCTGTGTGTGTGTGTGTATGTATGTATGTATGTATGTGTGTGTGTGTGTGTGTGTGTGTAAGGGGAAGCCCAAGGAGAAGCCCTGTGTTCTAGCCATCCTAAGCCTGTTCCTAAAGCTAATAATGCATTTGACCCAATAGGAACAAACAGAATGTCTTCGGCTGATACCATGATTTTCTGGCACAAGGAGGCTGCCTTTGGGAGCCCCCTTGTTCTCATCCTGTAGGTTTTCAGGCTCCCAGAGAGTCTGTCCCAAGCTTGCAGTCCATGCTGTTTTGATGTTTGCGGTGTCCTCCACCTCCATGTCGGACAGGAGAACAGAGAAGAACTCATGGTGCACTGGCCTCGACTCCCGAATAAGCAGCTCCATGTGTGCGAGCCGAGCCTGGCGCATCCTGCAGGCCACGGAACGCTCCGGCCCTGCAGACACTGAAAGCATGTGTCAGCAGACTTGCCCAGGTATCTAAACCACGTTTTCAAAACGTCAAGTGACCCTTGATGACCAGCCTGATGATTAACTGCAGCTTTTCAGGGGTCCTCAGAGGGAAGAAGCTGATTACACCCAAGCTTTCAGGGTGCAATCACCTCTCCACTGAGTCGGAAAGCTCACCGCCAAGCCGGAGCAGCCGCAGAACATGGAACTGGTCCGAATGATGGTAGTTTCCTAATCACCAGCCCCTGCCAAGGCGCTGTTTCCCATTCCCCATCCCCAGAGGACCAGCTTGGGAGCTTGAAAGCTCTTCACAGGGGTGAACTCCGCCCTCCCCGTTTCCCTCATGCTGGCCTCCATACATCTGAGTTGCATCTGCGGCCTTCCCTCTTCTCGGCCCTCCCTCCTTCCACGACAGCCTGTGCTCACAAGCAGAACCATCTCTTAGGATTTATCGCTCTCCTCGGAACCTGCACTAACACTTCCTGGTGATGTAGAGATGATGATATTCAGCAGCAACCAAGACCCTCCACCTTTTGCTGCCAAGTCTCAACCGGTTTACATAGAAAGATACGCCACGTTGGGGCATCAGTCAGTACACGCTCGCCTTGAGCAGCGACACCAGCTCACACTATGAGTAGGAACAATGACCCCACCAAAATCAGACTAAGGTCTGTTTGGGGCTTCTTTTTCCTGTGTCTTTCCAGGGAAAGTGTGTCTTCCATCGTTGCCTGAGAGATGGACTGTAGAATTCATGAGAGATCATGAACCTCAAGGGACGAAACTCAGAGAACCAAAGAGAACACACCAGGCAGAAGCCTCAACTTTTAACCTTTCTGTTCATTCCACTAGATGCACCACTCCTTACACCAGGGCAGAGGTCCAGGCTGATCACTATGGGTGTGGCTCCTATTTGTAGTCAGACAAAAGAATTCTCTTTATGATAAAGAACTTCCAAAATGGGAAATGAAAAATTGTACATTAAATAAAACTTTAATAAAATTCTGTGAAAAAAAAATGAAGTATAGAAAATGTAGATGGACTCTGGTATCTCTTATTTTATGTATTTTGGTCAACTTATCCACCAGCTGACCTAACTGTTTATACTTTATACTTATTAAAGTGTACATTTTTCAGTGTAAAAATAATTACCATCCTGGCCTCTTTTTGTGGTCATCCACACAGGAGGTGTGTAGACAGTGGCCCCTGGTGTTTCTTTGTGTGTTCAGAATTCTTCTTACAAGGACACCAGCCACATTGGATTAAGACCTGCCCTAATGGCCTCATTTTAACAAACACCTTTTTAAAAGCCCTATCTCCAGGTATAGTCCCATTCTGAGGTACTGCAGATTAGGACGTCAATAAATGAACTAATGGGGGCAGACACAGTCCAATGCATAATAATAGAATATGGCAATTCTGTTTCCATGATTCTTTTAAGTCTACACCAGTGCATTTGCTAATGATGTATCTCCTGCCCTTGGCACAGTGCCTGGCTTATAGTAAGACTGAAAGAAAGATAAATATATGGGTGACTATACATATGTCTAACACAGTTGTGGTGGGGAGAATTTTATTTATTTGCCTGGCTTTAGCTGAGAGGAAAAACCCTCCATATTAAGTATTAACTTACAGACACTTGAAAGTTGCTCAGAAGTTCTTCATGATGGCGTCTTAGTCTCAAAATCAAAGATCCCTGAAATCATGGCTGATGGGATTAAAACTACCAGTTTATTGTCATGCTGTATTATACTCATTCACTGCTCCTATATGTAGATTGCAGTATCAGGGCTGTTTAGAGTTAACAATTCAGGGGAATGGGCAGGAGTTGGGGAGCACAGAGGAAGACGAAATGAGAAATTCAGTGAGAGAAGAAGAGTGGTCACTAAAGGGATCAGCTGTTCTGGTGTCAAGGTGACAAAATGAGATTAAAGACATCAGGGCGGTGCATAGACACATCTGGAAACAGGGCAAATGAAAACACGCAGGCGATTTTCCCAGATGTTTGGTCTACATAAAACTTCACTCCCGAATACCTGAAACTATTCAGAAGAGTGGTTGAATGCTGCTTCTCTCACCCAGGTCTCTCTTGCACGTTCAGGCAACGTGAAGCTTCTCATTCTCTTGACTCCCTGTAAGTTCAGGGCCTGAGAATAGTGACTTACTAGTGCCAAACTGCCACAGCTGCCAACAGGGTGTGATGTGTGTGTCCTCTGGAATGTCCCAGATGGACCATAGTACTGGAAGCAGTAATGACAACTGTGTGATGAAGCATATGTGCCTGTCTGTGCTTAATATACCTATTAATCCCTAAATTGTGAGACAGAGCTGGAAACAGATCTGTGACAGAGGTACGATCCCATCGTAAAGAGCTCTGCCAAGTGTCGCACCCTTCTGGTGTAGAGAGACTTGGTCAAAGGCATGTGTAACTGCCAAAGACAGGAAACAGCTTCCCAGACTCTGTGAATTAACATGTGAAAGAAGCCCTGTGTCCCAGAGAGCAGAGGAAGGGATGTTTCCCAGACACGGCTTTCATCTTGTCCTCCTTTGAACACTCAGCTTCTCATGTGCTGACTTTGAGGGGTAGTGGTTTGGGGACGTACAGGGTATTCCTTGAGTGGCTTGCATATTCAATACAGGGCAGAGTAAAGAGAGATCTGGTATAATGACTCTGCAGCCACAGTATTAAAAACCTGCAGACATGGCTGCTCTCGCTCACACCTCAGCATCAGCTTCTCTCCCACGTCCTAATACTGCGCGACAAGTGATATGATCAGGAGAAGCCCAGGGAACAATTAGGGACCATGTAGCACCACTAAACCAGGACTAAGGGTCCCCAGGTAAAAGGACAGCTAGGCTAAAATGTGAATCCCATTTTAGTTAGCCTTACCAAACCAGACTCAGTTCTATGTGCTTTACATGTACTATCTAAATGAGTTAACAATACTTTACCAATCCCTTGAGGTAGGTACTGGAATTTATGATTTATCCCTAGCTTATAGTGAAGTAACAGAGGCATAAAACATGAGGTAACCTGCCCACACTGAATATGGACAGCAAGTGGCAGAGCCATGATGTGAAAGCAGGTCCCCTTCGGCTTCTCTGTGCTCCCCTGTGTCATGCACGGCCCAGGGCTGCTCAGGTAGCCTGCATGGAGGAGGCAGGGACAAAGAGTCAGCGGGGATAGGCCATTCTCTAACGCAAAGAGGCTCCGAGATGAGTTAAGTAGTTCAATGTGGCTGAAAGGCTGGAGAATTAACCAGATGCCAAAATATGAAGGTCCCTTATATCCTTTTCTGGAGTTTTGACTTTATTTCCAGAGAAATATGGAACAGAATTTATTTTGAGAGGTCCAGAAGGGCTGGACTCAACAAGCCTAGTCCTGGAAAGTCGGTCCTGACCCCAAGCCGAGGAATGTTACAGGAAACTTGGGGATGGATTGATTTTAGTTTGCTAATGTTCATTTACTTTTCCATAGTGTGCCTTTCCATAAGTGAATGCCTTTATTCTAGATGGCAAAGTCAAATGAGTTCAGTCTCATCCCTCTTAAATGAAAATGTACCAGCCATTTAGCACGAGTCCAGGAAGTCAGTCGGAGGCGGACTCACTGGGCACCAGAAAACCAGGGTATCTGTCTCAGATATGCTATTCTCTCAAAAACTTGAAATAGGCCAGCCATTACCTCTCCGACAAAGCTTGAATGTGGCCACGGAAAAGTAAAGAGGAGTCTGCTGCAGCTACATAGCGTGTTTCTCTTTGCGGTAGTTCTCATTCCTGCTCTGAGGTCAAAGGTGCCAACAGTCATGGAATTGTATTAGGAAATACAGCACTTGGCAGTCTTGGGAAAACCATTACCACAGGCAAGCAAAATTCCTAAGTACTTGTTACCAAGTAAGATTAAAAGCAAGGATAAAATTTACAATTTAGTAAATGTAGACATTGTCAAGCTCAGTGCTGTTCCATCTTATCTGCAATTTTTAAGTTCACTTCGAAATAAACCCCACAACTCAAACGATCTGATTGCATACTAGGGAAATATTTCTTAAAAAAGAAATAGAAATTTAGAGAGAGAGAGAAAGAGAAAAGAAAAAGGAAGGAAGGAAAAGAAAGAAAAGAAAGAAAGAAAGAGAGAGACAGAGAGAGAGAGAAAAAGAAAGAGAGAGAGAAAAAGAAAAAAAGAAAGAAAGAAAGAAAAAAAGAAAAAAAGAAAGAAAGAAAGAAAGAAAGAAAGAAAGAAAGAAAGAAAGAAAGAACAAAGAAAGAAAGAAAGAAAAAGAGAGAGGGAAAGAGAGAGAGAAAGAGAGGGAAAGAGAGAGAGAGAGGGAGGGGGCAAGGGTGGGAGGTAGGAAGGAAAGAAAGAAAGAAAGGAAGGAAGGAAGAAAAAAAGAGAAAGAAAGAAAAGAAAGTGAGCATTTTTTTCCCCCAGATTCCCGGGTAGCACAAAAATTAGTTTTCATTCAGTTGAGAATGAACAAGAAATAACGCTTCTATCCATCCACTCAACTTCCTGCCTTCAGGGTATTATTCCACAAACTAAAGGTAAAAAAATGGAGACACTTTAATCTTTCTCACACCTCAGGAGCTTCATTCCTATAAACTGAATTGAGTACCAATTGCTACATCTGGATTCCAAACAAATGAAACAGCTTTTTTAGCCTCCAGTTAGAACCAGCTCCAGCATCTGTCCTCAATTGACACACACCCAGATAAAATGTTGCAGTATTGGCTGGCCTTTTGTCATTTGCTCTCTTGACAGCAAAATAACTATCATCTGGTTCAGCTGGATCAAAGAAGGACATGCATTTGATGTAGGGCTGTCCCTTTACAGCATAACACTTCGTTATTATTACCTCTTTGGCGACATGGTATGGAGATGAAAAATAGGCATCCTTTGATATGCAGCAGAAACAATGACCAGACCTGCAGAATGAAATTGTTGACTGTTTGCCTGGTAGTCTCTTCGAAACTGCTGTTTCCACAGTGCCTTCATTCTTTGGAGGTTGCTTCGGATGTTGGGTTTGAGGAAATCTTGAAGTGTGAACCAAATGCAAGAGAGATAGAGTGTTGATATGCCTGCTCCAGGAGAGAAATGAGGATATGAGCACAGTATCTGCAGATCCCAGTATGCCAAACAGTAGGGCTTGTTTCCGACAGTCCTAATCACTATCCCTAATCAAAGACCTCTGTTTCAGAAATGTTGTCTACTTCAGTTTGTTCACACAAATTATTACTTGTCAAGCTGGGAAATGTAGAGGTCACTTTACACATGAGGAAGTTGAGGTCCAGAAAGGGTGCACGGCATGGATAAGGTCAAACTCAGTTTAGTTTCCACCTTTGGCTAGATGCCATTCACAGTATTTCCCAATCTTTTCACTTCGGATTATTTTTATAAATTTCAATTTTTACCTTGGTCACCTGAATGTGAATAATAGAAATAATCCTAATAAAAATAAATGTGGGAAAGAATTTGGAAGTGATAAGCATTGTGAGTGTGGACATATGTACAGAATAGACTAAGGAATAGACTCTTGGATATGAACAGAATGAGATAATAAAAAGACAAAGGAAAAGAAAACAGAGGTTGCCTGTTACGGGTTGTACTGTGTTCCCAAAAAAGATATACTGAAGTCCTAATCCTTAGGACTTGTAAAAGTGACCTTATTAGGTAACAGGGTCTTTGCAAATGCAATCAACTTAAAATGAGGTCATTAAGGTGGGTACTAATCTAAGATGACTGGTGTCCTTCTAAGGAGAAGAAGGTGTCATGTGAACAGACAGTCACGTGGGGAGAATGCCAGGCGATGCCAGAGGCAGAGACGGGAGAGACGCAGTGCTAAGCCAGCAAACGTCAAGGATTGGCGGCGGCTGCCAGAAGCAGGGAAGAGGCAAGGAAGGCCTCCACCTTATAGGCTTCAGAGGGAGTCCGGCCATGCTGACAGCTTGATCTGGGGCTGTCAGGCCTCCAGAGCCAGGAAGGATGTATTTCTGTTGTTCTGAGCTGCCAGTTTGTGGCAATCTGCGGCAGCAGCCCAAGGAAGCTAATACGGGGTGCACGAGGCAGAGCCCACACCTGAGATCATCCACCTGTCCCCCGGTGTGCAGTAGACTTGAGGGGCTTCCCCCGGATGCTCAAGGGCCTGACATAGCCAGAATCTTCTTTACCCTTTCAAAAACCAAACCCATCTTAACTAACACTGAGCTTTCAGGCATCTCTCCATTTCTTCACGATGATACCCAGATCTCCGAGGCTGACTGGATGTCATCTGCCAGTTCTGTTGGTAACCCAGGGTTTAATCTATCCAAGTCCTAGAGATTCAAATTCATTTAAGGCAGCCAGATGAATCTAAACCCATCTTTACACTGTAGTTTCATCTAGACATTGTTCTATTTTTTTCAACCGGAAGTCCAGTCTTGTCAATAGAATTGAAACCAGTTAGATTTGGAGAAGTTCCATTTCCCCATGCTAATCATAGTAGACTGGGGTCTGTTCTTGTCTAACACACAACTCTCTGCCTGAGTGGTGGGCTGTCTTGCATTGTGCATAGCACTGCTGGTCCACAGGGCCTCATCCAGTCTCTCCCACCAAAGTCCAAATAAAAAAACACCCACCTCTTGCTGTCCTCTTGCCTGGGACTTGGTATAGGACACAAGTGACACAAAGCAACTCAAAGGTGAAAGGGTGGTTGGATTAT
Organism: Manis javanica; assembly: GCF_040802235.1. Lineage (NCBI taxonomy): Eukaryota > Metazoa > Chordata > Mammalia > Pholidota > Manidae > Manis > Manis javanica. The sequence goes on from NC_133166.1 coordinate 93,648,921, forward strand.
TTGAGGCACCTTTGAATCAATGTTTTGTGAACTGCCACATCTTGGCCACATTATTATGCTAAGAGATGATTACTATACTTAACTCTTTTTTGTTTTTGATTTTTCTTCAACAGAAATAGTTGTTTCTTATACATACTTTTAAAGTTACATGTGTGACACCTAAGAAAGATTTCTAGAAGTGGAATTGCTGGGTCAAAGTCAAAACTCCTCATGACTCCTCAGGTTTCTGAGAGATATTTCCAAATTGCTCTGTGACTACTAGGTTGGAACCATTTATACTCCCAAACAGAAAACACTTGATTTTGTCAACTTCATAATACTTGTTCATGCTTCTAAAATTACAAACCACGTACATTTTATTGTAAACTCACATACTCATAAATATACCTATCATTTAGAAGCCAAAGGATTTCTTTAACTCTTATTAGAGTTCTCTTTAAAAAGCTTGTGGGTTTTCTTGTTTGCCAGTATACCCCAGCACCTGTACAATAAATAACATATAGTTAAGTGCACAACAAAAATTTAAATAAATAAATATGAATTAATGTCTGAATGAGAGACCAGTTTAAAGAATGGAAATCAATATTGCAAAGACTACTGTGGTTTCTTTATTTCTCAAAATAGAAATCTCAGTAACAGGACAAACAATTCAAAAAAGAAAGAGTACACTATCAAGATTTTGCCAAATATTATTTTATTATTCTTTAACCTTTACTTTTGAATGAGTGATTTACTAACAAAGTATAAACAAAAGTACAAGCAACAAGATAGAAGTGAAAAGTAATCTTCCCATTCCTAGGCCTGAATCTCCTATGTCCCTTCCAAGGGGTAAGTACTATAACAGTCGAACAACATTTTTTTAATTATGTTAATTCACTAAGAGGCATTCCCCAAATTCCATCAATCAAAGAACACCATTCCTGTAGATAAAAGCATGCTTTGCAAAGCATTCCACAATTCCTCCTTCTACCCTGGGATGAAGATAAAGCAGGGCTCCACCATGATGGGTGACATCTGGACACCAGCCACACCTCCCACCCTACCCCCGGGGTAGAAAGCAAACATCTGTGGAATGTCTTCCTCGCCTTCCCAGGGAGGGCCTGAGAAAGAGCACATTTGTGTGTTCTTAGGGTGACATCCACTGGTGTCCAGTCAAAACTGCATGTGCCTGGCCTTTTAAGATCAGACAATGAGAAATCCTTAACTTAAACATCATACCAGGCATAGTGATTCTCAGACATTCAATACCCCTACATCCACACAATACCCCCAAAATTTCCAAACATAGTGACCAGCTTTACTTACTCTGAACCTCAGAAGAGAAGATATAATAAACACCAGGCCTAGACATGCGGTATCAACAATAAAGATGTGCCTCAAAATGCAATTGATCCAGGAGTAGAAGCTGCAGGATGAGTCTGGTGCGAGCTGGAGGTGTCCAGCTGCTGTCCCACGCCAACAAGATGAGCCAGCAGATTCAGAACCATGTGTTTAAGCTGCACCAATCGGATGAGTTTAAGAATAATACAGATGCTGCTTATTCTACCTTCCAAATCATGTGAAATGTCTCATATGACCCACACTAGCCTGGAACTATGCAGTAAAAGAAATTCTGAGAAATAGTCCCATATTGGATAAGTTGACACAAGACACAAACAGAATTATTTTTCCCAATGTTTTATTTAAATATGAGTTACTTTTACCTCTAAATCATTGTTAAGGCCAATCTGTGACTTATTTAGCTAAATTAATTTGTTAATTCCAGGTAATTAACTAAGAAAACAAGGGCCTCAGTCATGAGGAATAACAGCACGAACACTTTGTTTTACCCAATGAAGATATCTGGTAGGAAATAAGGAAAAAGGAAAATGGACCCAAAAGCCATAAGCATTCTGAGAAAACACAAATTTCTTCAGTAATCTCAATATCCACCTTCTGTGTCACCCTCCCCAGAAAGCATGTATCATTCTAGCTAGAGCAGCAGGAGATCAATGGAGAAGACTCAAGCTTTTTGAATACAACTATTTACATAAGATTCAGTCTGCTCATGACTTTATGAGGCTGGAATCTGAGACCACACCCTCCAATTATAGGTAGCATGATTCTGCATACACCATGGCTGCTTACAGAGCCTCCCACCCACCCCTCTTTGGCATTACTGAGGCAACTACAGCAAATGATCTAGAGTCATAAGTCCTTCAAGGAGACACTCCTTGACAGGGTTGCATTTAAGACAGGAATCTAACAACAGCGGAATGCATCTCTGGTCCTTCCAATGCATTCTTCTGCATGCAACCATTTCCAAAATCTCTTCACAGATGTAGTGGATCAAACAGCAACTCTTAATTGATTAATCAAAAGCACCTTAATTTTTATAAAAATAATGCTCATCTACATACCCCTTCAGTGCAGTTTTGGCATAGAATTAAATGCTAGCTATAGTCTTCTGCTCCCTAAGTAGAACCTCATTAAAAATCTTCATCTACCTAATTCTTTCTGTTATATTCTATTTACAATGCCAGCTTTCAGAATGAAGCACATGACAGACCAAAAACAGTCTCCATTTGCAAATACATAATTTTTCTAAGTTTACCATATAATCACACTTTTCTACCCTATACATAAAGTAGGTAGGACCTATGAAGGGACAGGGAAAAGCTCTGCTAAATCTCATCATGTACATTGACACCCACCACACACTGGTGAATTACCATGATTTAATTAGGCTGATGGCATAGTTGCCTTTTGCATACTCCAAGTTGAGACTCTCTGGATATTCAACCCTTAGGAGCTAATTATGATTGCTTTGGAATTTGATCAGAGTATTGAGTTCACATTTTTTTTAGAATACAACTAGAGAGTGCATGCACAATCAGGAGACTAAATAAATCAATATTTTGTGTTCCATATTGAAAACCATTGTTGATGGAAAATGAATTCTTCAAAGAAAATTTATTACATAACATAAGACGCTTAGTATGAAGGGATTATTAAACACTAGAATTCTGATCATGAAAATACAAGGCATTGCTGTATTAATAGACATTTCTGTACAGCAAGTCTGCGCTTGCATGACAGATAGAGCTGCGTTCTGATTGAAATCATAATAAAAAGATACCGTATTGCATGAATAATGCTAGAGCATCAATCAAAATTCATGTCTACATGTCTAAAAGGCATTCAAATGCAGAGGCAACAATAAAGCCCTAAAATAAATGGGCACCTAACCCCAAAGATTGGGAGATCTGAGAGAGGAGCCCAGAGAAATGACATTGTGGGATAGTCCACATCGAGAGGAGTCAGTGCTGTAAGTGTCCTTGTAGATTCATTTAACTGGTGGGAGCCTTATCTTCCCTGGGGAGGTTGAATACATAATTGCTCACAAACAGCAAAGATCTAAGGAGGGCCATATTGCTTATCTCTGCTGAGAAATATCTGTACCAACAAGACTCCCCTCTAACACACTCAGTGGGACACAGCTATGCTCACATTTAAACTACAGTTTGTATTCTTCACAGAAGAAGCAAAACTTACTTATTACGTGCCTAGTCTGTGCCATGCACTAATTGTGTATTTTTCTCATAACTTTCTTATAACAAAGTTAATTTCTTTTTTTTTCTTTTTATCATTGTCTCTAATGCTTGTGAGGAAGCTAAGCTCGCAGAGGTAAAATTAATTGTATTTTGGAATTAACTATTTGGAAGAGCTGGACTGGAACCCAAGCTACTCTGACTCCGGATCCGCGTCCTGCCTGTGGAGCACCGTTTTTCCCTTAACTACACTGTGATGCCCTGCCCACTGGCCTTGGCCTGGCTTTGACCTGAACCCTTTGATATGAGCTCTCTGCCATAGAGCCCAGCTCAAGTGCCCTGGGGATTTTGCAATCCCTGGACCTCTGTCACCTCTCCTGGAGTCTTTTATTACATTCTCCTTTGCCTGGGGTGGGAGCAGTAGAGGACGCCTCACCAAGCTTCTCGCATAGACACTCCCCTGACCCTCAGAAGCTGCCAGAATATGTCACAGAATCTCTCCTTTGGGTCTTTTGGAAAAACAAACACAAACATACAGGGGGCCATACCACAAACCTCGCCTGATGCACAGTAGCCCAGAGCTGGCTTCTTAATCAAATGGAGAAAAGGGAAGGGACAAATACTAAGAGAAAAAAAATCTAAATCACACTCACAAAAAACGATGCTGCCACCGGAGTGCTGCCCACAGGGCAGTGACCCGCTCAGATTTGCTCCTGAGGACGGCTGCTCTCGTCTGCAGGACGGAGCCCAGGGTAGGGCAAAAACGAAGAGGAGCGATGAGCAAGCAGGTCGTTGCGATAATCCAGGTGTGAGCAGAGAGATGGTTCTCAGGAGCAGCCGGGGTGGAGATGGAGAAACAGCAAACGCACCTGAAAGGTAAAATGAGAATGATTAAAGACTGGTGGGGGTCTGTCAACAACACTCCTTCCATCTTTGGGTGAGAACAGGTCTTTAATACAGCAAGCCTGGGATGTAGATACTATTCAAGTGAACTATAGAACCTAGAGAGGGTGTACGAGCGGTGTTATACTAAAACACTGTATGTTCTGAGCGAGTTGGTGTTTGGCCAAAACCCCTTCCCCCATAGCTTGTCATCAAAAAGCAGTGTTTTTGTTCTTTGCTAAATAACAACAAATCCAGACTTAGAAAGGAAAGACGTTCTTCTAAAAGAAATTGCAAGGGGGCAGGAGGGCTTGCAGCCAGGAGAGCATTAGGACCCTAAGGTCTGCCAAAGTCTCTCGAGTCGGGCAAAGCAGGTTTTCGAAGAGTCGTAAACAGGGTTGGAAATCACCTCATGTGGGGAAGTGGGCTGAAAGAACAGCATGATCCCAGAAGACTTACCGTGAGCCCCTCTCAGGGGGGCTGTGTGCTGGCCCGAGGGAGGGGCACAGTGCAGGCACCAAGCACAGGATCAAAGTTTGGCTAACAAGCATTTTGTTCCTATTGGTTAATGGGGGACAAGTAGTTCAGCCGATTATTTATGAAGCAAAGAATGGGAATTTGAAGGGAGGGTGTCTGGTGTTGTCGTAGGTAAACAAGGGGGGCATCCAGGATCTAGGTCACATGAGAAAGGTTTGTTTCTAAGGTAAGCCATTTTCCAGAACACAAAAAATAGGGGGGATTTCTTAAATTTCACTGTTTTTCAGAATCAGTTAAAATTCAACACTGTCATCTTTTATCATGTTTAGTATTGACATAGCTGAGCGATCAGCTCATATATGAAGACAAAGATTAATACCCTGCTCAAAATATCTACTAGGCACAGGTTCTGAACTGCTAGCATTTGACAGTCATTCTACTGGGTTATATTTGGCATCGCCTCTGTACACCCGCTTCTAAATGCACATATTCTTAGAAAGCTGTTGAACTATAACTCTTGACAGTCTTTAACAGGATGCCAAGAAGGAAAGAGGCTAATATTTTCACCAAGCTACTTGAAGCGAAGCACATTCATTTTATTCATTCATGCAGCAATATTTATGACCCTCTATCATGTGGCAGATGCTCTCTTACACCATGGGATTCAGCCATGAGAAATAACAATAACAAAAACCCACCCTACCCCCTTAGAGATTTCAGCTAGTGGGAAAGCTTGCCAAGTAAGTACATATATACATATATACATAAACTACATAATTTATTTTCATGATGAGAGTCATGAAGAAAATGGAATTAGGCTACAAAAATAGACAGCAGTGGGTGAATGATCCCAATTTTATGTAGAAATGTCCAAGAAGGCTACTCTGGTGAGAAATTTTAACAGAGACCTCAATGGTGGGGAAGAGGAAGCCATGCAAAGATTTGGGGAATATAGTTAAAGCACAGTAATGGACGCGTGTAAAGCGCTGAGGCACCAGCGGGCTGGGCAATCGGAGCACGAGCAGGCGGACCAGTGTGTGCTGCAGCAGAGAACAGCGGAAAGCCGAGAAAGAGCAGCAGGTGGAAGGGGAACAAGACGGTGTCTTTTTCCTTTTCTTTTTTTGTATTTCTGCCTTGTTTATTTAATCCTCACAATCACTCACTTTACAATAGGGTGAAGAGAACCTGAGAATAGGAAAAATTTACTGTCTTTCTTAGGGGTCACATGCATAGTGAATAAGGGCAGAACTGCAATGTGACTGCAGGTCATTCTATCACCACCCATCAGAAGGAACACGGAAAGACAGGGGCAGCCCACCTGAGAGCAGCTCTGCCAACTCCACGCTCCTGCCAAAAGTTGTCATTCTCAGGAGAATTCGTGTGCATTACAATTTATAACTTGGGCTCTCGGACTCCATTGTTTAGACTTTAAGCCAATGTTAAGGCGTGGCTTTAACAGCTTATAATAAAATGGACCAAGTCCGAACTCATGTCATTCACCACAAGACATGCCAATAAGTCAAGAGACGAGGTGTTGGGGTAAGGAAAGCGACTTTATTCAGAAAGCCAGCAGACTGAGAAGATGGGGGACTAAGGTCCAAAAGCAGCATCTTAACTCAGGGTTGAGTTCAAGCTTCTCTTCTGCTCGGGGAAGGGGGAGCAGGAGAGGAAAGAGGTTAGGAAGGGACAGATGGCTGCAGACAGCTGGGCGCCAGAGAGGGTCCAAGGAGAGCAGAGAAACTCCGTGTCCTTGCTTAGCTGACTCTCGTCGACCTGGGTCTGGTCACAAAGTTCCTATCAATCTCTGACAGGGCAGTCACTCATTATTTTCATGCATATTCCTCTATCTCCTTGGGGGAGGCAAGCTTCAGGTAAGGGGCTGTTTGTACAAATCTCCAGCTGGAAGCAAAGTTCCTTTTAATGGTTAACAAGCTTCCATGAAGGGCTGCAGGCCAATCAGATGATCTTTCCTTTTTTTTCCCCTTTTGGCCCCAAGGTCAAAGCATCAAAGAAGACCAATACAGTATGGAGGCATATTTCTATCTGTTACAGAACCTCTTGCTCATAAACCCTTAGTGCTTCTCCAGGATTCAGTTCCCAGCTCTTGTGAGGCTCCTCAGGCTGCCTTGAGGCACAACTCTGAAGAACGGCTCCTCCTATTTTGAAAAGTTCTTCTCACCCGTAGCAGACCTGACCCTTCCTCTCCGAGTGGCCAAACTTCCAACTCCGTAATGTCAATTTCTCTAATTGACTATAGCAGAGAGTTGCTCACGCCTACCTGTCAACTAAAACGTCAGCTACATTGTGTGAGAAGACAAAGAAATACTAAAGCAGCATTTACCCTCCAAAAGAGAATTCATGAAGACAGAAAACTCCAAATGGTGTTTCACTCTCCTATCTCTAAAATAAAGTCCGATGGTAATTACTGACTGCAATCCAACCAACTTCTTCACCAAGATTTCAATAGCATTTGAGTTATCAGTAACCACACTTTGGGCCTTATTTCCCACTACTCCCTTCCCTGTTCTGGTGCAAACACAGGCTTTGCCACTTTATCGTGGTGTGACTTTGGGTAGGTCATTGGAAGTTTTAGCCCAGGTCCCCTGAGAAGCAGGTGCCTACACAGGATTAAATGAGCAAAGATTACTTTAGGGAAATGGGGAACGCTGGAAAGGCCATCTGACCATGATACAAATCTGACCCTTAAGGACCGATGAGGGAGGGAAAGAAGTGACAGGAGGTCTAAGGAAAGTTCAGCAAGGCTACCAGGCACCCTCAAGCCAAAGCTTCCTGTCGGAAGAGGCCTGTGCGTCCCAGGAATGGGTCTGCCTGAGTAGCCCTGCTTCAGTCAGTCACTGGTGGGGATCAGACTGAGAGGCATGGCCTCGGTGGAGGCAGACACAGAAATGGTTTTCTGGAGCAAAGCTGGAGTTAGAGTTCTACCAGGCACCTTCTTGCGGCTTCTACACTGATTCTCTCTAAATTTGTTTCCTTATCCCTAAAATGGGGAAAATATAGTACCAAAATCATATGTCAGTGAAGCCCCAAAATACCCACATTTTCTGTTAGAGACAATTCTGCTGTAATTGCCTTTTAGTTTTTAACTGCATAATTTGGCAGGAAAAAAACATATTTTTCCTAATCCTGAGAGAATATGACTGATTTTCACACAGGTTGAGTATAAGAAAAAGTTGTTACTATTGTTATTATAAGATTCATAAATAAATTCAGTTTCTTCTAACCACAGACAATGAATTTCTTAATTAAAATTATCATAGACTCCAAGTTAATGGTTATGAGAGTGAATGATTCCCACAGGGAGCTTCTTAGAAACAAACCACCCAATTCTATATTGGCAAGATACAGAATAAGTATAGATTTGATAAGAAATGTTCTTCATTCCTTCCCTTTCCATTTAAACTTCCTGACTGGGGAATATTCTTGCTTCCTTGTCATATTTATTAAGTTTAAAAAAAGGCTGATTATTTAGTGCTCGGTACTCTCAAAGCTCTGTGTTCATAGCTCAAATGTCTAATGGTTTCTAGGGTTCCTTCTGTAGGAGCTTGTGCCCTTCGAGCATATATTAATTTTTAAGCTAAACCGACACAAAGATATTTTGAGCCTTTAACTACTTATGTCTGCAGTTAGTTTTCATAATTAAGTGAAATCCTACATGTAAAGAATTGAGAAGAGCATCTGATATGGAATGGGTGCTCAGTGGCTCAAAGTAATTATGAGAATTTATGTACCCTTTTCATCTGGAATCATTTACTTTTGCTGGTTCCTTTTCTGGACAGTATTAGTCCTTTTCTGCAAGTCCAAATCCTGCTTAGGACCAGCAGAAATGCTGCTGCCTATTTAAACCCTTTCCCTGTGTTTCTCCTGAAGCACTTTAGTAGACTCTTGTATTATGTGAGGATTTTCTCCTTTGTCTTAGAGTTTTATGTCTTCTATATTTTATTGAACAGGAAGCAGAAAATGATTTGAAGAGAAAAATCTTCATCTTATTTATTTTGATGTTCTCCACAACACCAAGCTGAGGGACTGGCACACAGACGAAGTTCAGTGAATGTTAATTTGTTATATTCAAGACCTAAAAAATCTGGTGGTTGACAAACAGGATCAGCAGGTGCACAGCAAAAGGGAACAAGCGAAGAGTCGAGTGATTGCTGGGGAAAAAGACAGGCACTTAGAAGAGAGAAAAGAGCCTCCGGGAGTTAGGCATTGTTCCCTTCTTCCTTCTTTCCTTCTTTCCCTCCAAAATCGATTGAAGACCAACTAGGTTCAAGGTGCTGATGAGCACAAAAGAAAAAAAAATAGTGGCTGTGGTTTATTGAGTTATATTTTGTGTATTAGGCACTTTACCTATATTATTTTACTATATCCTCATATAAGCATCCCAAAAGAAGATTATTAAGCACAGTGGAGAAAGCTAAAGATTTGAGGAGTTCAATCATGTACCTAGGGGCACACTCTTAGTAGGTGATGGAGATGGTACTGAACCCCAGGCTGGCCCGCTGGGCCCACATGGTGCTGCTTTCCATGTTGATAGATGCTTACATCCAGTTTTCAGACCCTCCCTGCCAGCAAATCACACAGCTACTTATAAAAGAAAACTGCAAATCAAGAATGGAAAAGACATCACTGCGTGGGATGCAAAACACTCCTTATATTTCTGTTAAGTCGTTTGCTGCTAAAGGATCCTTGCACAACCGCCAAACTAGAGAGCATTGCACCTGGCTCCCCTTCTCTGGATCATTTGACACAAACAAATGATTCTGAAAATCTTCGGCCAATAAAATGTTCAAGGGTGATTCTGAAATCCATTGCTTCTTTATATTCTCTTACAAGGAGAAATGCTGTCCCGGGTATTTCTCAAATCGGCGGGGAATCCAGACTGGGTTTATTTCTGTCTAATGGCTTGTTATTTGCCAAAGCGGATGTTGGGGAGCCCAGAGAAGATGAAACTCTTTGGGATATGGGTGTGTTCAGAAAAACAGACTTGTGGCAGAGTGAGATTGTCTCAGTTTATGTCACTGGGTTGGGTCTGCCCTTGGGCCAACGCCTCTCATGGCTCACTAGTGTTTTGAGTTTCCAATCCCTGAATACCTCAGGACAGTGAAATCCTGGTGGAAAAAAAAGAGAAAGGTCTCCTGGAATTTCACTGTACAAAGAACAAAAGAGGAACATTAAGGAGAGCCAGAAATTTAGTTCTCCTCCAGAGAAGACCAAAGTATGCCTCACCATTCAGAAAATGTTCCCTCAGTATTATCTTCTTATGAAAAAAATACTAAGCTACATGGGGGGAGGAAGGGATGGGCGACAATGAGAATGGAAAACAAGACGCTGTACTCTTCCAGAAAGAGACACAGTTTTCCTTGTTACGTAATTGCTACATGGCTGTGTTTATGTAGCTGAAGGGAATTTGCATGTGGCAGACAGGACTTTTCCTCAGTGAAGGTAAAAAGAACAATTAAAACATTCCTAATTAGTATTTCATTGCTCCTTTCTACAGCCCTTAAAACAGTGCATGACAGAAGTGACTAGAGGTAAGGACTCACCAGCACCGAATCTGACTCTGACATTAACCCTGTTGCATCGTGGACAGGCAAGCTAATCTCTGTTCCTCAGTTTCTGCTGATAGAAAAGGTGAATGTAATACCTACCTTGAAGGATTGTTACTAGGAGTAAGGAAAATAATGCAGGTAAAATTACCTGGCACAATACCTATGAAATAATAGGCATTTCATAGAACATGTATATGATCATAATCAATGATAAAGTAAAAAAGCAAATAACTATTTTTTCTTTTCTGTTGGACAATAAATGATGTTTGGTGTATTTTCAGCCAAAGGGAGAAATTGTCCAGTTGATGGAAATTGCCAGAATCATCAGCTGCCTTGTTATCATTCTGATGCAGCCACTATGGTTTGAATGTTTGTGTCTCCCCAAAATTCATAGTTGAAATCTTAACACCAGTATGATGGCATTAGGAACCTTTGGGAGGTGATTTGGTCCTGAGCATAGAGCCCTCATGAATAGGATTAGTGCTCTTATAAAAGAGGTTCTGGAGAGCTCTCCAGCCCTTCCTACCACGTGAGGACACCGTAAGAAGTCTGAGACCCAGACGAGGGCCTTCGCTCAACCATAGTAGCAGCCTGATCTCAGATTTCCAGCCCCCAGAACTGTGAGAAATACATTCCTGTTGTTTATAAGCTCACCCAATCTGTGGTACTTTGTTCTAACAGCCCAAATGGACTAGCCTTTTAGTTACTTGGTCCACATACATTCTTGATGCTTCTACTTTAAAGAAAAGGTTAAGTAAAAATAATAAAATTGTTCTTCAAAATCACTTCCAGTCACATCTCTCTGCCTTCTCACATGCTTAGCTTTAGCAGCATCCAAGATGGAGCTTCAGCGCATCTTTAAAATAATGCGCTCTCCATCAGCCTCACCCCCATCCCAATGCCCCATCATAATGCAAGACAATCTTGTGCCCTAATATAGCTACATTTCCTCACACTCAGCCCAGGAGGATTTGAAGTATGTTACTACCATGCTAGCAGACAGCTACTCTACAGAATCCCATCCCAAAGCTGACAGACAAAACTGATGAAAACTCTCAGAAAACTGGAGGTGATATATTGCACAGGGCACCAGAAGTTAGTCCAGTACAGACTTGACGAGTCTAATATTTCTGGAAAGCTGCTGTGGTAGACAGAATAGTAGCTCCAAAAGTGCCCATATCCTAATCCCTGGAACTTGTGAATATGTTACCTTATATGGCAAAAGGAATGTTGCAGCTATAATTAATTAAAGGATTACGAGAGGGGGATATTATTCTGCATTATTCAGGGGGTCTCACTGTAAACACAGTCTATATAAGATGGAGACAGAAGGGTCAGAAATAGAGACTGGAACAGACAACACTGATGACACTGAAGATGGAGGAACAGGCCAAAAGCCCAGGAAGGTAGGAAGTTCCTGGAAGACGGAAAAGGCAAGGGAACGGATTCTTGCCTAGAGCCTCCAGAAAAAATGGAGGCCTGGGGACACGTTGCTTACAGCCCAGGAAACCCATTTCAGAATTCTGACCCCCAGAACTGTAAGATGATAGTAAGTTTGTGTCGTTCTAAGCCACTGAATTTGTGGCGATTTGTTACAGCACCAATAGAAACTAACACAGCTACTAGATTTGATATTTTCAGCGTAAAATGAATCGCTATATAGGGTTGTCAAATTTAGCAAATAAAAATACAGAGCACACTGTTAAATTTAAATTTCAGATAAACAATATGCAATTTCTCAGTTTAAGTATGTCTCGTGCAACATTTGGGACAACCCAAAAACATTTTTTAATCAGAAATTCATTGAATTGGGCACCCTGTACTTTAGCTTTGCAACCCTATGTCTATAAGTCAACTATCCTCTAGGGTAAGAATACTTTGTTCTTTTCATCTTAAGCCCACTTTTTTCAAGTTTTAAGATCTCAGTTCACCTAGAACTATCATATGGAGATTTGCTAAAAAGCCAAAATTCATTATCTAGTTTCACTAAAATACTATAGGTTTGGGCTTTATGTTTTGCCCTAACTCATGATGATGTGTCAGTTGTATTCACACAGAAAATTCCTGGTCTTTAACACCTGATCTTTTGTCATGATCTGTCTCTAGATTTCCTTGGGAAAACAAAGTTTTTGGTATGAGCAGCATAGGGGAGATGGCAACTTATGTCTTAATTATGCGGGATATGTCTCCTTTAATGTCTTACAGACACTGCCAATAGGGCCATCCATATAAACTCACCTTCACTGCTTCCTGCCTCTCCCAGATCCACTTCCTTTTTTCCTTATTTTGGGGAACTGGCCCCACCACCCACCCAGTTACCAAGATATCCTGGAGTCTTCCCTGTCTTACCATATCACCAGCATATGTAGGTCACACTCTCTCCTTAATACATCTCATCCATCCCTTTGCATTACCACTGCCCTGGGATAGGTCCCCACTTATAATCCCTGACTGAGCTTTTTGCCTCCAGTCTGAGAGGTCAAGCCCTGTCTATCCATTATCTATACTCTTTCCTAAGTGGTCTTTCTAAGCAGATCTGATCACTTTCCTGATATAAAGCTTTAAATGGCTCTCTACCTTCAGTAGTCAGTTGCCTTTTCATTTTGTTGATAGTTTCCTTTGCTGTACAGAAGCTTTTTAATTTGATATAGTCCCAGTTGTTTATTTTTGCTTTTATTTAAAGAGATACACACTTCAAATTATAAAATAGTTTACTCACTGGGATGTAAGTATAGCCTAGGGAGTATAGCTCTGAATATTACAGTATCTTTGTATAGTGACAGATGGTAACTACATTTATCATGGTGAGCCTTTAATAATGTATATAATTGATAAATCATTAAGTTGTGCATCTGAAACAAATATAAAATTGTATATAAACTATATTACTTAAAAATAAATTCTTTTCAAAGATGTCTCTTGGTCTGCCCCCTTCCTGTCTGCCTCTGTTTGTCTCACTCCACTGTTTCACTTGCATATGTTTTGGTAAAACAGAACTAGTTTACTGAACACCAGTCCCTTTATTCCATTTCCATTCCTTTGCATATTCTATTACCACTGCAGAGAATGTCCTTGCATTTGTTATTTATTTAGCTAACTGCTATTCATCCCTAAAATTCAATTTAGATCACGTCACTTCCTAGTAGCCTTCCCTGATTCCCCTTTGAAAATTGAATTTAAATCTCCTTCACTCAAAAATCTAGGATTTCTCCAAAATCACCTTTGGCCATTGGTACTCAGGGATCTCATCACAGTGATTCAGCTTCCAGTTTGTGTTCATGACCTTTACTTCATCAGCATGTTTAGGGACGACATCATACCTTTGAGGTTTATCAAAGAATATGATTTCGCCTACATTTCCTACTGACTAAATTTATAATTCTCTTTTTTAATGAATTAAATACCATGGGCATCTTAAAGCTTCTGTTGAAAGTAAAGAAGAAGAATTTGATAAAGATGAGCTCCTGAATGATAGTTCTTCACTGTATGTACATCAACTGGTCACACCAGATCTTCCTCATCTTCTATAATCTTTAATCTATTCTAAGACATTTAGAAGTTCTACTTTTAATCATTAAATATTTTGACTTCCAGTGGGAAATGTGGATATACAATACTTTCTCTTTTTAATATTGCACCATAGGTAAGTTTTTTTTTAAACTTCAAGTAAAAATTACAGATTTACATTAAAATTCCAACCACAGGCTGTGTTACCAATGTAACAATTTAACCAAGATTACAACGCAATACTGATAGCTTTGACAAAATGCGCTGCTTACGCATGCACAACTACATCACACCTTACTCACTGCCTAACGCCTAGAAAGTTGCCTTGATAGCAATTATAAAATGCTTTCACATTTTAGAAATCCTAAAAAAGACACACATTATAGACTCAAGAAACATAGTTTAATTTGTATTTCTTTCTGTCACTTTAAACTATGCTTCCCTACAGTAGAGGTACTGTGTCTTTAATTTATAGCCTCAGATTTTTGATGAATGTTTGAAAAATAAAGAATGAATGACAATATTCAGGAAATCTGTAATATTTTGACCTCTGATACACCTACTACTTCCCTTTAAAGAAATCATTCAGGGCAATTCTTTATATGGACTCTCTTATGCCCTATTAACTGATAGGGTTAGTGTTAGGTGCTCATACCCAAGGAAACAAGCCATGAGGTGGCTGAGCAGAAGACACAGCCTAACCACTAGATGGCAAAAAGTAACGATGATTTAAGGAGACTCAGTGCATCCAGAGAAAGCAGCAGGGGCTTTCCCTGGGGCAGCCCCGCTGATCCGGGGAGGAGAAAAGATGGCCGGTTCAGTAGACGCGTCATCTTATCTTGAATGGAGATGGCTCGTTGCCTCCGCTCTTCAAGAGCCTGCCGTGTATTCTCTCCTTGTCACAGAGGAAGAGACACCAAAAGTTTGCTCTGCTTCTGGAGTGGTTTTTAGTCTTTCTTACTTGAACTTCTATCTTTTAGTAGATATAATCTTAACTCCAGATAATACGTAACTTTACTTCATTTTTCCCTGGTAGATTAGATTATTAACAAGTACATATCCACTTGCTCCCCTCCCCATCTCCACGGGAGGAGAATACTTCCTTACCCCACGGATGTTGGAACTGGTCATATGAATTACTTTAACCAGTGAAATATGACAGAAGTGAGAGTGGACCAGTTTTGAGCCAAGGTCTTAAGAAAAAACACGCATTTCTGCTCACTGCTTCCACGTGTCTGCCCTTTTCCATGAGAAGAACATGCCGCTGGTCTAAGAAGGAAACGAAGTGCATCCAGCAGACTCACATCCAACCCACAGCAGAGAGCCAAGCCTAGCCTAGATCAGATAAACGTAAGCCCACCCATCAATATGTAACAGAGAAAAGCTAGCTGTGATAAACCACTGACGTTTTGTGGTTGTTTGCTGTGACATAATAGCTAAAACATCTTCTAAATCGATTTAATCTTCCTTCTTCCAGAATGTCAAACTAGATCATTTTTTATGTTATCTTCACAAATATCTCAGGGATCTGACATAAGACACAGAGCGTTAGTGGAGACCCTATCATTCTAGTGTACGTAAGTCAAGTTAGTAATTAACTGCCTATAAAAGCATGGTCCCTAAAGGCCAGTGACTTGGCACTGCTCCACGGATCTTCATCAAAGTGGAAACCCTGGCTCCTGGGGTCCTCATTAGGTATGGCAGAGAATGGCTAGATATTGTCCTTTTCTTTCTAGGAACACAAATAAGATTATTGTCTTACAGACACCTGTTAATTTATGTGTAGCCATACGATGAGTTCCAGCCAAGTGGAAGTGACACATACCACGTTCAGGACTGGCTGATGACAACTCCCCCAGCAGGATCCTCTGTGCCCCTTCCTCCCCCCACTAGGTGGATGCAGATGGGCATGCTGCCTCAGGAGCCACCTGGTGAAGACAGCAGAGTCATGGGCTACGAGCCCGGGACACCAAGTCACCAGTTTTTTTAAAGCTTCATATGGTGGGTTAAGAATAAACTCCTCTTGTGTTTGAATCATTGCACAGTTGGGCTTCTTTGATACTGCAGCTAACATTCACTTAAGTAAAACACTAGGTGCCACCATTTCTTGAGAGTTTGGCATCTTCTTGGGAGACTACAAGGGATCAAGGTATGTGTTGACCCCAAATTCAAGTTCTTAGGACCTGTTAATACCCGTTACTTTTCCCAGTATCTGAGATCACAAAATTTCCTCCTACAAGACTTCACATGCTTTCTTTCTTCCACTCCAGGCACTTTCCTTAGAACAATCCAGATTAATTTCCCTCAAGAAATCTGAACTATCATGAAGCAACATCTAGGAAGGGAAAGAGGAGTTAACTTTCTGGAGTTAAGCAACAGCTGCATTTCATCCTAGAACAGCAAGGGTTACCTCCCTGGGAGAAAGGGTCAAAAGAAAACACTGTCAGAAAAAACAAACAGGCAAATATATTTTTCAGTGAATTCCCTGTCACACTTGTATAAATGCCCATCCTCTAAGTTAACTTTGCCTTGTCTTTTCCTTAAAACCTGAAAGAACTAAAATAAAATAAGGTACTTGGCAGTTTTTTTAAAGATACAATGGATAACAAACCCCAAGCCCTTCCCTATGAGGTGAGTAGCTGTCTCTAATAAAAAAAAAATCTTTGTTTCTCTCACTGAATTGTCTTGAGTTTGCCCACATAATTCCATTTTCTATCTTGTTTAATTATGTACCTGTGGCATTTTCCTGAAAGTTTATCTCCATCAACTCACTACTTCCTAATGCAGGAAAAAACCCACTTTGGAATCTATACATTTCACTCTATACTTACTGCTTTATAATAGATACAATTTCATATATGCCCTGATACTAAGCAGCCCAGTCGATGTGTTCTGGGTAACATTTCGTAGATAAACATTCTTGCTTATCTACTTTTTGTTTCATTTCATTCCTGTATTCAAGAAAAACAATTACACCTAATATCATGGCATCTCAATAATATTTTATATTCTTTGGCACAACATTTATAAGAATCCACAAAGATGTATGTAATATAGGTGCCTTACTTTAAGCTTTTGGGTTGTAATGTAACTGACTGGCATTAAGCTTTTGATGGCTGAAGCATCTATTTCAAAGACATCCATCTTAACAAATTCCCAGCCTGCAACACAGCTACTAGCTTAACAACTAGATAAGGAGCCAGGCTGACCCCCCCCAGCCATGAAGTCCCCTTTGTAGAAAGCCCTGGGTAACCTGGGTAATTGACTTGTCGAGTCACCCCACTTTTCCCTGCCCGTGCCCTAACTCTTCTTATGCTTGAAACTCACCAATAAAAGGTGACCCCCTGAAACCCTGGGCACCCCACCCTTGACCCCCATAAAGGCAGAGACCCTGGTAGGGGGCTCTCTCTCTCTCTTTCCACCCCAACCTCACTGTGCGGCTCCAGTAGTGCTGTGAACCCCCCAGGAGCTATGAGGAATAAATCTTGTTAAGTTCCCAGATCGTTTTGCTGAGATGTGTCCTGCAATTATAATAAGACCCCAAAGCCTGCTCCAGCCACAGCATTGCCCCAGCAGTGGGGTGAGAATGTGGCTATGAATGTACAAGACAGGCCAGGCCGTGCCTCAGGCATCCTGACCAAGAACATCAATCCCAATAGGCTGAGATTCACTCAATAGTGTATTGTTCGTTTTTAAATAAACATTTATTTTTTAGCAGTGCCCTATACATACAGTTATAAAAATTAAAAAGCATCAAAAGGATTATAATTAAAAACAACTAAGAAACCAGATATGAAACATTTGTGCCTTCCCTTCTCTTGGGAATCTCATTTGAAATACTTGAACTCTCTTAACAAAACTGTTCAGCAATTATCTCCTATAGCTAAATATATGCCTAAATTTCTACTTCCTGATTTATCAGCTTTAGTCATTGTCTATATACAGTTATACTAAATGAAGATATGAACTTTTTGCATCAAATTCAACCTACCCTTGCCACATGTTGCTAATGTAATTTCATCATTGGTGTTTATACTCGTACTATAGTTATTTATGTGTGGTCCACCCAACAGCCAAGAAGCATAATATAATTACATTTACTTTCTCATCAGTCTTTTTTGGGGGATTTTTATTGTCTTTTTTTTGTCTTATAATATGTTCCTGATAATTATCCTCAATTGTTTCAGGTGTCCCATCATGTCCGGTATGTTATCCTGACCCTTTCTGAGAGATACCGCTGCAGGAGCACCCCCTTCACCCTCTGTCTGGTCTGGGGTAAAGGATTGGAGCCTATAAATCAACTGCTGAAAACTGCCCCCCACGTGTCCCCAGAATGGGATGGCTGACCTTCCTCACGGTACCCAGACCAGAAGAAATTACCTAAAGCTGACTACTCCCTTGTCAATCCCCGAGATACAACCGCTCCACCCACTTCTGCCTGATGAACACTGAGTGCTCCTTGATTTAAAAAACAAACAAAAAGCCAAAAAGCAAAAAATGATTCAGTGAAAGAAACAGAAAAATAAACTGTTGAATGGCAATAAAAAGAATTCTTATAAGCATTCAAGCAAAGATTTAAAGAAATTATGCAAAAACAAAATCTTTGGGGAAAATATTATATTGCATGTTACCAAATCAATATTCACCACAACCTACTTGTACTGATGCGTCAGAGACTGCTTGTCAATCACTAACATTTCTCAGAAAACAGATAGATGAATAGATGACGTTTCCCAGATGCCTTTGTAGTAACGCGTTGCCACATGACTGAGTCTAGCCAATGGAACGAGAGCAGAAGATACGTATGTCAGTTCTTGAGCTGGCCCGCAAATCCTCCCATGATAGGTATCAGTTATTATTTTATTATTGCTATTATTTTTTACCATCATTACTATGGATACTGGTATCTATTTCCCAAGTCTCTGGGTCAGGGAGTCCACATGGCTTAACAGGAAACAAGAAGAACTGGTGAACACCTGGAGCAGAGCTTCCACACTCAGTCCTGTACATTTAGTACGGGACTGCACAATCACAGCCTAGCGAAGATGGGACACTTTTAAATATAAAAATAAAAATGTGTATGTTTTAAATCATTTTCCTCTTCAGTAATAAAATACAAAATGTTCCTTAATGTGCTGAAATTCTCTGGATAACTCTAGAGATTAGGGAGGGGGCCTGAATTTTCACAAAACAAGCCACTAAAGTTCAAGTCTTTAAGAAACCATACGTCAATAAGGGAAGCCTCCACGATCAAAGTCCCTATTCCAAATAGTCAATAAATCCTGACTTTATATTCCCTATGCTTCATGAAAGAGAAGAAAAAAAGAAAAAGTGAAAAGGAAGCATAAATTCTAAAGAATGAGTCGGGAAAGGAACCAAGTGTGGACCAGGCGAATGGACTTTTCCTTGACACTCACTTTAACTTCATGAATTAGGTGGCCGCATGTTTTCCACGTCATCCTTTAAGAAGTCAGTTACACGTGTCTCTGAGATGTGGCTCTAAAAGAAAAGCATCCTGTAAGTGGAAGGCCAAAGACATTAACAGTTTTCACTCCTACCACCAACCCAGCCACTGCTTTATTTGATATAGTAAAGGCTCCAATTATCCCCTACAAGCCAAAGAACATTTGCTTTCCTCTAAAAGGCCTTTATTGTAACCTCAAAATGTCCAACAGGCCCCCTGGGAATATATTTTCTGTCCATCACAAATATTTTGCCACATGTTTTTGCTATAACTGGCTGAGTTTGTGATGAGCACTCTTTTAATTTGGGCAAGACTGAACCTCCTGAAAGAAGATGTGGCTCATGATTTTAAGATTGGACCATCTGAGCACACCTTCCCAAACATAAACCAGGGAAACCAGAATTCTTTTAGTGAAAGATTTCCAGTCACGTAAGAAGGGGGTGATTTTAATATCCTTGAGTGATATATGGGCACAGATAAAAATTTTCAAACCCCAGGACATCTGTTTTTGAAAATAAGAACAAATGCATGTTCTTACTACACTGATAAACAGTGACTGCAATGGGGTATGCAGAGGGAGGGGACTCGATAATACGGGTGAATGTAGCAACCACATTGTTTTTCACGTGAAACTTTCATAAGAGTGTATATCAATGATACCTTAATAAAAAAAACAAAAACAAATGCATGTTTCTCTATGATAGCATGTTTCTGTGTTTCCAGTTAAGATGTCATCGTGTATATATTTAGCTTATATTTAGCCATGCCTCTAACTCAGGATTTATAATGTGTCAAATTACTGGCCATAATTTTCAACCTAATGTGGATTCCCTTCAGACACATTTTTATAATTGTCTACATTTGTTTCACTTTTTTCTCAGAATCATTTTTCTTTGCACATTCTCCCTGTTTTATACTTCTTCATAAGAGAGGAGGTATATTTTAGACCCCTTCTATAGTTTTGTGTTATATGTAGCAGAACAATGACAATCCAACTATCATCTTCAGGAGGGAGTCTTCTAAAAATTGACACTAGTGGAGGTATTTTTATGCCACAAAGTAAATAAATAATAATAGCAGATTGTTAGTATATGTTACATAAAATACAGTGCTTACTCTTAATAAACAATGTTATACAGGCACTCTTCTACAGGCTTTACATTCATTAACTCATTCAGTCCTCAGAACAGCCCCATGAAAAGGGTACTATACTAATCTCCACCATACACATGAGGGATTTGAAGCAAAGACAGGTTAAATATCCTGTCCTAGTCACCAGCTAATAAGCAGCAGAGCTAATTTCAAGCACAAAAGTAGAGCATTCAAGGATCCATTTTCACCACCACACTGGGCTGCCTCTCTGTTCACATCACTTTGCACAACTGCTATAAAGATATTTCAAATACTCAGAAATGCACTTGTCACTTCTTTGTTGACAAACCTCTGATACCTCTCCACTGATGTAAATATCCATGCATTCCACATGTTACACATTTAACTCACTGGATAGCATTTATGGTTGCATAACACTGCACATAAGAGTCGCAAATTCTGCAAGGACAAAAATCCTTTTCTAACAACAAGAAAAAGTTAGATTAATAACTTTATTTGGCTTCAGCTTCAATTCTTTGCAAGCATATTTCATAGGTACTGGTGCACATTTCAGGTTTGGATGTCTCTTACTGTGATTCTGTAACTGGGCCTGAAGGAGTTAAAAGCTGTTCTCTAGCCACTTGCAGGCCACCAGGAGCAAGATAATGATACCCAGATGGATGGGACACTGTTGTCTATCTTATTCCTGGAGTTTAGAGATAGAAATAATCCAAAGACAAAGCAAGGAGAGAAACTGAAAGTTACAAGACCCTTAATCAACACTTCCAACACTTTCTCTTTGATTTGCCAAAATACTACAGCTCTGCACAGAGGCTGGTTAATAATTTTGCTTACAGCTTGAGTGATAAATTAATAATTGTCCTACGAAGAGTTTGTAGGAAGGTCATGACTGGACCTGTGCTGATAGGAGTCAGCTACAAGGATGGGGAGTTTGAAGACCCTTGTCAGACCCTTGCTGATGTCCAGTGTCCCAGTTATCTGTCACCTTTCTCCCTCTTTCCCTAGCATATAAGGAGCTTGAAATCAACCCTAAGTTAAGACGTGCCTTTAGGACAATAGTCCTTCCATCTTCCAATCCATCAGCCTGTTGAATAAAGCTCTTTCTCTACTCGACTTTCTCACTCTGTGTGTCTCCGCACATTGGCTGAATCAGGGGGCAGCAGAACCCAAAGTTCATGGTTACAATTCTAAGCTCATAACCATGGCTTAGATCCACTAATTCACTTGGGGTTGCAAAATTGGTAATAGGCTGACTTTATCATTCCTTCCACGTTCACTAGCTGGAATATTTTTATAAAGAAAAATTGCCCTCATTAACTGTGTAGTAACTTTGAGGAGTATTTCATACAAGAAAAGCAAGTAAAATCCTTCTTTGCCTTTATTTACTTCCTTCAAAATAAAGAGTTGTTTCACTAACAACTTCCATAGGTGACCATTAAGGGCTCTGTTTTATCTTTTGACATTATTATTAGGTTGTAGATGTAAACATATTTGATGTGCTTTAATACACTGTGACTACAGTCTTTATAGATAATTATATCATCTTCAGGTTAGTTCATGCCTTTTTTTGATATGTCCCTAGAAGAATTTCATAGCAGTACTATCTTGCTTTCCAGAATAAGACTTTCCAGTCTCATTTTGTACATTTTCTGCCCCAGATCTGGAAGCAGCCTTTTCTTTTTAAAGGAAAGGGTATTTAGAAGAACACTAGAGGTGTTCAATTCTATTGAATTGGTCTTTGTGTCAGGACTTTTCAGTGAACAGAACTGAATCATAATTATTTTTAAGGTAAAATTCATCATGATTTCATATATTTGACTCTCATTCCAGGATATTTATTTAACTTCATCAGTCTTAACTTACATCTTCTTTCTCTCAGGAAAAAAAAATCCTTATTCTAAAAAACACCAACATAAATAACTAAATTTATCCCGCCATTACATACAACTGCATCTATAGCAATATCAACACTACCAACAATGATACAATTCTCGAAGACATTTTAAGATATTTTTGCAACTCTTTTTGTTTTTAAGGTAGATCATACTAGGGATCCATAGACAAACTTCTGGGCTGTGCTACAAATCTGCTTGCAATTGTCTTTCCCTGTTTGGTTACACTATTAACTCAATGTATAACACTCAACTGTTTTCACTTATTTTTTTATATTAAGTGATTTATATTTTAATTTATGTTTTAAGTATATAAAATATTTACATGTTTCCAAGGTTAAATCTATGCAACAAAATATATTCACATAAGTCTAGGTTCTATTCCTCTTCCATTCACCCTCTTTCCTCCCTATAGCTCTCTATTAGTGATTATATTTTTTAACTGTAATGGCTTATCCTACCATATATTTAATATTAGCAAATATATATATACCTATATTCATATTTCTTCTCTTTCTTGAATATATGGAGCAAATATGAGAAAGTACAAGTAAAAATAGCTTAAGTAAGCCTAGAGTAGCTTTCTCTCTCTCCCATGTGGAAGTTCATAAATGATTTAGCATAGTTGCTCTGTTTCAGAGTCCACAGGGATTCCACTCCTTCTGTCTTGCTCCTCTTCAGTCATGAGGGTGTGATCTTCATGTTTATGGCATAAGATGGTGTTAGCTATGTTCCAAGCAGCAAGTTGGAAAGAAGGGTAGAAAAAAAAAAACAGGCTGGGTAAAAAAAAAGAGGCCAAGGGTACATATCAACTATCTCTTTAAAAAGATATGAAATGCTACATGACACTTCAACCTGTATCCTATCGGCCAAAACAAAGTAAGATAGCTACCCCCACTGCAAAGACAAAGGCATCTTAGTTTTGAGTGGCCACAGTCCCCAGGCAAAGAAAAAGGAAAAAAGGAGAGAAAAACTTTAGAAAGCAAGTAGCAATTTCTTGCTACATCTTCTCTCCCTACTTCAAATGGTTGTTATATGGCTCAAATAGGCAGCAAATATGAAGGATTTTCACAAACTGTAAGATATTAAATGTGAAACATTATTATTAGTTATACTCTTTCTAATAAACACTAATACACTTAACACAAAAAATTAAGTAATGGCTTCCTGTAAGTTTAATAAAAGTCTTCTTGAACGTAGCACTTTAAAAAAATCACTACAGTGATGAGAATTTCCTATATTTTGGAACACAGAGGAGCCTTCTTAAACCTATAATATATATCTACAAAAAAGAGAGAAATCTATAATAAATATATTCAATGGTAAAACATTAAAAATATTCCTTTAAAATTCAGAAATATTTTAAGAGTGCCACTATCACCAATTCTACTTATCATTGTCCTGCAAGTCCTGAATTCAGCTCAGTAAGGTAAGAACAAGAAAACTGTGCAGGATTATAAAGAAGAATACAGAAGGATCATTATTCACAGGTAATTTAAGAGTCAACATAGACAACCAGAAGAATATGCAAATAAGTAAGAATTATTAAGAGAGTTTATCAACACACAAAAAGTTAATCTGCAACTCTGCATTTAAATGTTCTGCTTGATTTCCTCATCGTGTGATGATGGGCAGGGTTGGTACAAGTGTTGCTTCAAATAAGCAGATGGATTCTAGGTTTTGCACCCTAATGGCTTCCTCACCAGCTTAAGCATTAGTTCTCTTTGAACTTAACCACCAGTGAGTTCAGACGCTCTCTCTCCAGTAAGATCTTAATCCCAGCCTTAGGCGGAGAGCTTTTCTAAATGTATCCTTCCCCTTGAAATTTTTCCTAAATCCAAGAGGTTGTAACTACTGCCTACATTTGCTATTTCTTTATTATTTTGAGTTCACTTTTACCCTTTTTAGATGTTAATCACTTTTACTAGTTAATTATTCTTTATATTCAGTTTTTAAAAAATTGAGGTATGATTTTTTGTTTCAGCATGATTCTCAGATAGCAACACAAATAAGCTAAAATCCAGTAATTAGTTCAACAAAATATGTGCAAGATCTTTCTGGAAGAGAAAGAAAAAAAAACTTTATTCAAAAACTTCTGAATAAAGACTTTTGTCTTTAACCTTCGTACTAGCTCATAGTGATTAATTTACTATCTTAGCTATATATTTCCCTTCCAGTGAAATTTAGTTTTTCATGTGTTCTTGTTACTAATTAGTGTCCTTTCTCTCCAGCTTAAAGATTTTAAAGTCCCTTTAAAATTTCTTTAGGACCAGTTTAGTGGTGATGAACTTCTTTAGCTTTTGCTTGTCTGGAAAACTCTTTATCACTCCTTAAGTTCTGCAAGATAACTTAGCTGGGTAGAGTATTCCTGGTTGGAAGGTTTTTCTTTCCTTTCAGAACTTTGAATTGTATCAGGTGACTTCCTTCGAGCCCACAGAGTTTCTGCTGAAAAGCCTGCTGGTAATCTTTTGGGGGGTTCCCTTGCATGTAACAAGTTTTTACTCTTGCTGCTTTTAATATTCCCTCCTTGTCTTTAACCTTTGATATTTTAACTATAATGTGCTTTGGTGTGTATCTGTCTGAGTTCCTCTTATTCGGAACTCTCTGGGATTCCTGGATACGGATGTCTTGTTTCCTTCCCCAAGTTAGGGAAGTTTTCAGCCATTATTTTTTCAAATAAGTTTTCTTCCAGGAATTATAGAAATTGAATGATTATAGATAGCTTTGTAGATCAAAGAGAAAAGAAGGAATTAATCAGTAAATGGTACTGAAGTAAATTGTTAATCATACAGGGAAAAATTCACACCTCATACCACACATAAAAATAAATGCCAAATGGACTAAGGATTTACATGTGAAAAGGCAAAAATTTAAATTATTTGGAAGAAAACTTAAAATAATACTTTAAGACCTCAAGAAAGGGAAAGATCTCTAAAATGTACAAAAAAACACAAACAAGAAATAGGGAAATATGTATTCTAATTCATTAAAAGAAGAAATTTCTACACAATGGTCAAAGATATCATACACTTAAAAGTTAACCTAAACATAGAAAAGGAACACACAGTAGATATGACAGAAAAGGATTTGTATTCAAAATATATTTAAATCAATAAGAAAAATAGAAAAATCCCAGAAGTCAAATAGAGCCTCCAAAAAATTTTTTTTCACAGATGAGGAAAAATATAAACAGCTACAGAATTTCATTAGTACTCAGGGAAATAAAGAGTAAAATTACTATAATTTATCATTTCCTATCCACCAGATCAGCAAAAAATTAAGTCTGAGAATGCCAATTGTTGACAGGGTTGTGAAGAAATGAAAATATTCATGTTGGTCCAGGTACACAATGGAAAACAATTTGATATTACCCAATAAAACTAAAGGTATATAAATCCCATCCTAAATCTGTTCCATCCTAAATACAGACCTCTCTTGCTCCTATATTAAAGAATACATATATATAAAAGAATTTCTAAAACTGCATTCACTGAAATAACTAAAAAATGGAAGTAATTGAATTTTCCATCAAAATTATAAGGAATAAGTTTTGAGGTACTAGTATGATGAAACATTACATAGATCTAAAGTAATAAGTAAATAATAGCAACATATCCCAAGACAGATTTCCAAAGAGACTGCTAAATGATCAAAATAAGCCACAGAAGTAGGTATAGAACCTGATCTTTTTTATTAAGTAGTTTTTAAAAGATAAGTTAAGCAAATTATTTTTAGGGAAAAATTCATTTAGGTAACACCACAAACAGAAGAAAGAAATTCAGGATAGAGGGAGGAAAGTAAACAGGTGGGGTACCTTTAAAAGTCTTAGGAGTTCTACTACATAAACTGAATTGTGCCTAATGTATTGTTATTTCAGTATTGTTTTTTTATCGCTATTTGTGATTATTCTTTAGAGTGCACATTTAAATTATGTATATATTTTGTATGTGTATATGCCTAATATTTTAATTAAATGTACATACGTATCAATAAAAGATTAAAAAGAATATTCAGCCAAATAATGAAGTAACTGAAAATTATAACAATGAATAAAAATTTATAGAACAAATAAAATTTAAATATATCCTTGTATGTATATAATAAAAGGGCAATGTTATAATATGTTATATGTTATATATGGAGGGAACATATAATATTAACAGCAATTATCTCTGGATACAAAAATTGTAAGGGCTCTTATTTTATTCTTTACAGTTTTTTGTACGTTTCAAAAATCTAAAAGAATGCAGAATCAGGTACCCATGTTCATTTTATTAGCTCTAAACTATTATTTTCCTAGAAAGTAATTTGGCAGTGTACATCAAGAACTTTAAAAATGTTTTCAACATTTGGTATAATTCTTCTTCTAACTATCAAAGAAGTATCCAGAAACATTATGTACTAATGCTTATTATGGGTTTCTTCTATATTCAAACAATTTAAAAAAATGTACACAATTTAATGTCAAAATATAGACAAGTTAAATTTTGGTACACTCATCAAATGAAATATCATGCAAATATTAAAAATATATTTTCAAGTTTTAATAGTGTGAGAAAACACTTATATGAAGTTATAAGAAGCAAAAATCAGGATTCTAAACAGCTTCTACAATATCCAAATATGTCTTAAAAACCTTAAAAATTGATTCTCTTAGGTGCTTTACTTAATCTGTTGGGCATCTATTGCAAAGTGTCTGAAAAGATTAACTTTTAAATTTTTGGAGAGAATATGTTATAATATGAACAGCGATTATCTCTGGATACAAAAATTGTAAGGGCTTTTAATCAGTTTTTTGTACCTTTCAAAAATCTCACCTAAAAATGCATATTTTATATTAAGAGATGTTATTGTTTTTTATTAATTCATTCAACAAATATTCATTTAATATCTGCTCGTCTAGACACTGATGATATTTTTATGAATAGGACTGAGATTATGCTTGTTCCCTCAGAGCTTACATTCAAGGAGAGGAGACAGAAAATAAACAAGAAAGACAGCCCTGCTGGTTTGGAGGTGGGGCGCAATGGGAAGACAGGACTCAAGATAGTCTGAGCAACTGAGAATATGTTGTCATTTACTGAAAGAGGAAGAAAGTGTTTTGAGTGTGTCAAATGCATTGAGAAGTTATCAATCAAGTAATACATGTGAAATACACATATGAAGGACAAATGTCATTGAGGCTAACACTTGGCTGATGACATTGAAAAACTGTTTGACTCCCCATTTCTCCCCAGGTCATAAAAAATGAAAATGTTTTATTATGACCTTTTTAGTCTAATGAGCCAAGTATTATCAGAGAGAAAAAAACTAAAAATTAAAGGATTTCTAGATTCTGTAGTTCTTTTCCATTTCAGGTTTGATTATCTAAACTTGCCTGAGATGCTGAAAGAATTAGGTCTGGAAGGTTCTGAGAAGCATTTTTTGGATCCTTTAATCAAATTTACTACCTGCTTAACTTTTTACAAGGGATCCAAGCCTCCTCTAGTAATTATAAACATTTTATTTGCATTCCAGTGATACAGGTTAATCAATCTCCTTTTTTGTTCTGAAGGCGAGAGCATACTTCAATTTAAGAATTATGAAGCCATCTCTAAGTGTTACAATATCACACATGCCTCACACTTTTATCTGTTATTAGTAGATTCATACAACGTTCTTAAATGTCAACCTACATTATTGTGACTCACCAAGCATCGACTAGCCAAATTACTTTTATGCATTCTCACACCTAAGGAAGTAACCTGAAGTACTTAAATTCAAACAGGGACAAATTTTAATATCATTTTATGACAACCAAAATTAAAGGAGTGTCTCTACAAGTTCATCCTGACCACCTTCCCCCTTCTTCCCCTGGTAAGCCCTTCCCCATCCCCATCTGGTCCATACTTACTCTCTTTCTATGGTTGCTGCTCTTTTACAGCACAGTTTAGGAGATTCCCTCATCTGATGGCCCTCACTGAGCCCTTTCCCCCCGACTGGGTTTAGGAGCACTCCTATTCCCCCTCCCTACTCCCTCATTCTCCCTTGACAACCTCCAGTCGCCTACGCACAAATCGGAACAGAGCTCAGCTCTTTCTCCTCTGGTCAGTAGTCACTGAATAATCTGGGAGGGAGGAAGATCCGAGATTGAAGGAGATGTGACAATAGAAGCAGAGGTAGTGATGCAGCCGCGAGCCAGGGATTGCAGGCAGCCTCTGCCCTCTGGAAAGGCAGGGAATGGATGGATTCTCCCCCAAGAGCCTTGACAAAGAGTGCAATCCTGCTAACCCCTTGATTTTAGTCCCTAAGATCCTTTTCAGACTCTGACCTCCAAAACGTAAGATAAATGTATATTATTTTAAGCCACTAAGTCTGTGACAATTTGTTACAACAGCAATAGGAAATTAATATATTATCCATGCTACATAATCAGCCCAGTGGAAGGGTATTCAACTCGTATAACCACCCGAGATAGTTACTAAATCAGCCATCCAGATTTTGGTGACCATGGAAGATCATGGAGTTGTACCAGACTGACATCAACACATTTTTAAGTATTCAAAATCAAATTATCTTCCTTTGGGAACATGTATACCAAAAACCAGAGCTTTTGCAAAAAGACTGAGTAGAACTTTTTGCCAAGCATTTAAATGTTAAATCATGATAGTTTCCCCCAGTACTTTTAACAAGGCTGAATCATCTTTACTGAAGTTGATTCACGTCATAATTTCTAAGGGAAAATTTTGACTTATAATGCACTCTTAATTAGCTCTACTCATAGAAGCAATGTAATAAAATTATATACTATAGACCCCGTACCAGTTTCCTATGAAGCCGTTAAAAGGTTGGCTGTGTCTGTTTGATGTGTTTGCCTATAGAAGAGAAAGAATGATGGACTATTCTCCCAAAAACAGTGCAGAGAGACCAGGCAATGGTTAGTTGGAGGCCAAATGGGATTTCTATTTGGGAATTCATTTGCCCTCTTTGGAGTTCAGAGAGACTAAAGATACTTCTATTTCCAGGTGCTATTGTTTCTTGGTTTTTAACCCTGAAAGACAAAAAATATAATCACCATCAGTTTTTTTCATATTTTTCTAACTTACTGATTTGATAAATTTCCATAATGCCTTTTTCATTAATATTATTTGGAATAAGCAGGTGGTCCAAGTTTGCCTAGTCCGAGATAGCCAACTAATATTCTCATTCAGCTGCTTTTTCTCTAATACTCATAAATGTATACTTTACAATCGCTAATAATACTTCTGACATCCCACAAAGCAATTTCCCCAAGACACACCTAATACAAACAAACTGTGTCCTTTTCTATCTATTGCCTGTTTGCCTGCCACATCTGGGGGAAAATAACTGGAAAATTACTTATTTTATTAAAACCAGTTCCTGATGTTAGTCTAAGTTCAGGGTTATTAACAATTCAGACTGGATAAGCACTTGCAGCAAGGGAAATGGAAATGATATTTTTCTGGGAACTCCTGTGTTGTCACCATTAAATCATACTGTGAAATGGTTTCAGATTGGAAAGAGTCCATCTCTGCCACATTGACCCTGTAGCTCCAACTGGGCATTTTCCCTTTAAACCAGAAACTCCCTTTAGTTTACGTTAAATTTAAATAACTTCAGTAGGAAAGTGGGTAAAGAAAAATATTATGTTTCAACTGTAAGTTTGGAAGCGTTGTGCCCCTTGGAGGATTTTGTAATGGCAAAATTGCACTGACTGTGAATAACCCTTCTTTTAACAGATGTGCATGATACACATGGTTTAGAAGAAGGAAGCCAATGACAGTCTGAGATCCATTTGGAATGAAGTAATGTCTCTAAAATTCCCATTGCCATTCTACCTTCCTTGGTGGCAAGTCTTGAAAAAGCAACAGTTAAATAAATGTGTTACTTCAACTTGTGGAGGCTTGTAACTTTTACTTCCCCTCATGAGTGCCTTAATGTTTCATTAATTGAGGGCTGCATTCTAAATTAATTAAAAAGGACCCAAGAGGGGAAAGACAGAATTGGCTAATGTAATTATGAAGCCTTAGGATGAAACAACAAATCTGTAGAAGTTAAATCTCATAAAACTGACTCTGCCTGTAAAGAAATGCAAATGGCACCTCTAGAGAGTCAAATTAATTTGGTTATTCATTGTGGCTTGGGAGTGAGGCCCTGGATAATCACTTATTCTTACTAAGAAAAAGTCTGTAAATATGTTACACTTAAATAGCAAATTTTATGCAGGAACGTTAAGAATAATAAAATATAATTAATCTTTTAAAATTAAATGGTATGGTTTATGATCCTAGGAATGACAGACCAAGCCCTCCATGGCAGACAACTAGAAAATCTGGACAATTTAAAAAAAATCTTTGGTGGAGTCTGAGGGCTAATAAAATAGTGAAGAATTACTGAGCCAGAAGCCAGTAGAGGACATATTGTATAAAGAACAATATTTGCCTATCCTGGAGGGGTTGTTTGCTAATGCCAGAGGAGGAGGCTAAGGTTGAATGGTGCTTTTAACAACTTTACAGGACCTGGGAAACAGAGAATGAGATCTAGAACCTTCCAAAAGTGTGTCTGATGAAACTTCTTTCTTCAGTTTGAGGAAGAGAGAATAGCATCCTTGGAGCAGGGGTGAACTGAAAGTAAATTGCCTTCACAGAAACTGAAGCTCAGCTTCTAATTATCTCAATGACTAAAACAGGGATAATAATAAGAAGTGAGAGTAAATCTATTCTGGAATAAAATTACATCTTCCTAGGATTCTGATTGCTTCAATTAATTTTGCAGATGCAAAGTCTAGCATGACCAAGAATAAGCATGCACATACATGAACCATATGACATGAATGAAAACTAGAAGAAAAAACAGACCTCTTGGTGCCTTCAGATACTGGAGTTTATACACACAGACTCCTAAGTGTTAAAAAAAAAAAAAAGAAAACAAAGGTTTGATCTCGGGTAATTCAGGTGAGAAAGGGAAAGTATTTGTGAAATACTAAATTGCTGAAGCATCTCTGCTTCCAGAGAGCCAATTCAGAACTTGTTCCCTCTACTCTAATTTCTCCTAAGAATCAGTCTCCACAAGTCCAAACTTTATTTGAAGCCCCTCCCTGCTCCCTCTTGCTGACACACACACCCTTGTTCCTTGCAGCGGACTAAGTAAATAAACCTAAATTTAACTAAAAGTGTATTTCTTGTAGTTTGGCTGGTGGCTTTAATGCAGTTCAGTGAAAGAGTTAGGGTCATTTCCCTCCGTGAAGGATGAGAAAGCTCTGATACACAACTCCAGCAATTGTAGACATGATAACTTAAGAGAAGGACCATGGAATATGATTTTTGAATGGTGTGTGTTTTCTAAATGATTGCTGGCAACCACCAGAAACTAGAAAGAGGCAAGAAAGGAGCCTTCCCAGCTCCTCCAGAGAGCTAGCATGGCCAAGCTGATACCCTCATTTTAGACTTCTAACCTCCAGAACCATGAGGGAATAAATATCTGTTGGGTTAAGCCACTGAGTTTGTGGTACCTTGTTAGAGAAGCCCATGGGCACTAACCTAACTTTCCTGTGGCCAATTCACTGGAAATGCTTAAAGAAACTAAATGAGTCCTAAATGAGGCATTAAATTGAACCAGATTACTTCTAAGTTTACATACAACTCTGAAATATGATTGTATAATAATTTTATCATTAAAAATGCAAGGAGAATAACTTCAACAACAATGAAAACAAAATTCCAGAATATAGTTATCATTTCCAGTACTCTTCAACTCTGTGTAAATTCAAGTTTTCATCTGGTATCATTTTCCTCTATTATAAATAACTTCCTTTCTATTATTTATTGTGCAGGAATGCTGATGATAGATTGTCTCACCTTTTGTTTGTTTGAAAATGTCTTTGTTTCAACCTTATTTTTGAAGGATATCTTCAGTGGATACAGAATTTCAGATAGACATGGATGTGTTTTCTTCTTAACATGAACTTCCTTTTAAAATATATTGTTTCATTGACTTCTGGACTGTTTTATTTCTGAGGAGAAGTCAGCAATATTTCTTATCTTTGATCTCTTACACATGTGTCTTTATTCTTTGATTTCTTTTATGATTTTCTATTTACTGATCTTTAGAAATTTTATTATGATGGGCCTTTTGTGTGTGTTTTTTTGTGGGGAGGGATTGGAAGAAGGTTACTCTGCATGCTGTCTATTGAACTACTTTTATTTGCGGATAGATATTTTTTACAAAATCAAGAAAGTTTTGGCCACTATTTCTTCCAATACTTTTTCTGTTACATCCCTCTCCTTCTGAGACTTAAATTACACATATGTTAAGCATTTGATATTGTCCTAGAAGTCAATAAGGCTCTTATTTTTTCAAACACTTTTTTTCTCTGTACTTCATTTTGATAATTCCTATTGTGTATATTCAACTCCCTTAATCTTTTCTTCTGTGGCATCTAATCTGATCTTAAGTAGATTTCTCATTTGATTTATTTTTCAGTATTAAAAATTCCATTTGGTTTTTTTTTTATAGTTAATATTTCTCTCTTCATTATATACATGTTTTTCTTTAAATCTTTGAATATATTTATAGTAGTTATCATCTCTGCCATTTCTGGACCTGTTCCTGTTTATTTATTTTTCTTTTGCTGTAGATTACAGTTTTCCTGTAATCATGTCTAGTTATTTTTTATTGGATGTTAAACACTGTCAACATTTTGTACTTGAATCTGTGGATGTTATCTTTCTTTAAAAGTGTTGACTTTTGTTGTGGCAGACAGTCAATTTACTTGCTAATCAGACATCCTTTTGAAGCTTGTCCTTAAGTATTTTTACAGAATATCTGGAGGAACCTTTACTTTTAGTACTCTGGTTTAACCATATTTTAGCATATACTTTCTGGTGTCCTTACTGAATGTCCCAGGTATTTAACAAGGTCCCTTTATTCTGGCTGGTCAGAACTGGAGCATGCAGTCCTATTCTAGATGCAGTTCTTGTTCAGCTTATAACTGCTGGTAGACCAAATGAGTTTTGACAAGCGTTCTAAGACCATTTAATGGGGAAAGAGTAGTTTCCTCAACAAATAGTGCTGAGATGACTAGATAACCAGATGCAAAAGAATGCAGTTGGAACCCTACTTCACACAATATACAAAAATGAACTCAAAATGGATCAGTGAGCTAAATATAAGAGCTAAAATCATAAAACTCTTATAAGAAAACAGGAGTAAATCTTACTTTGGATTTAGCTATGAGTTCTTCGATATGATACCAAAATCATGAGCAGCAATTCAAAAAGTAGATCAATAATACTTAATCAAAATGAGAAACTTGTGTGCACAAAAAGTCATTATCAAGAAAGTAAAAAAAAAAACAACTACAGAATAGGAAAAATATTTGTAAATCATATATCTGATTAGGGTCTAGTATACAAAGTATGTAAGAAACCCTGTAATTCAACAATAAAAGGCAAACAACTCAATTTTTTTAATGAGGTAAGGATTTGAATAGATATTTCTCCATAGGATACATACAAATAGCCAACGAGCACATGAAAAGATGCTCAACATCATCAGCCATTAGGGAAAATGCAAATCAAAAGCACAATGAGGTGCCAATTCACATCCACTAGGATGACTGTCATTGAAAAGTAATGGCAAATAACAAGTGCTGGTGAGGATATGGAGAAATTAGAACCCTCACACATAACTGCTAGGAATGTAAAACGGTTTAGCCCCTGTAAAACACGGTTGGTCAGTTCTTCAAAAAGTTAAACTTATAATAGCCACATGATCCTGTACTATTCCTGGGTAGGTATCCAAAAGAATTGAAAATAGACAAACAGGTACATGCATGTACGTGTTCATAAAAGCCATAAGGTGGAAACAGCCCAAAGGTCCATCAACAAATAAATGGATAATCAAATTGTGATATATACACACAATGGCAGATTATTCAGGAATGAAGTACTGATACATACTACAACATGGATGAACCTCAAAATCTCTGTTAAGTGAAAGAAGGCACACAAAAAAGATCAAATATTGTGATTTCATTTAGATGAAATACACAAAATAGATTCAAATCTATAGAGACAAAATGAAGATTGGTAGTTGCCAGGGGCTAAGGACAGTGGGGAATAAGGAAGTACCACTGAATAGGAAAGGGGCTTGACTTTGAACTAATGGAAATATTTTGGAACCAGATAAAAGTGGTGGTTATACAACACTGTGAATGTACTAAATGTCACTGAACTGTTCACTTTAAAATGATTAATTTTATGTGAACTTCATCTCCCACTTCTCTCACTAACTACAGTTGAAACCCCTGGATATTACATGTAAACTAAACACAGTGAGACTCTGAAAGGTAGAAAGAAGTCAGTCTGTCTAGGGAACTTGGGGTCTGACAAACTACGTGGGAGTATGTTCCATGAGTTGTCTTTTTTGCTTGCTGTCTTGAACTGGGCAATAGAGAAGCCAGAAACTCAGAAACCCCAACAGTATAAGGGGGAAAAAAGCCCAATGAAATGCCGCCTCTCTCCAGTCAAAGGACCAGGAAATGGACAGTCTAATGAGACATAAGCTTTTCAACAGTAATTGTCCTACGTCCTACTCAGCCGCATATCACAGAAAAAAAATGACAATTCCTACAGTGACCCCCACTAACCAGGGCTGAGTAGGGAGCCTAGATTCCCACTCCCAGCAGTGAAGAGGACCCCCTTTCCTCCCTGTGGGGGCAGGGTCACAGGTGGCCTAGTGGAGAGTCGGGACTTCTACTACCGCGTGGTGGTAACAAGGCCACCCTTGAAGTGTCAGTGGAGACTGTGTGGGGACACAGTGAGACACCCCTGCCCACCCCAGCCCTGGTGGCATCAGTCAGTGGAAGCCTAGTGTGGCTGGAACACTCACCCCCATGCAGCTGTGAAGAGGATTCCTTCCAACCTAAGCAGCAGACTCACAGACTCTGAGAAGGGACTGGTGGTCACCAAAGGGGAGGGGTTGGCGAGGATGGGTGGGGATGGAAGGAGAAGGGGATTGCGGGGCATTACAATTTGCAATCGCAACATAGGTAGGTCACAGGGAAGGCAGTACAGCACAGAGAAGACAAATAATGACTCTATAGCATCTTACTACGCTGACAAGACAGTGACTGCAGTGGGGTGTGGGTGGGACTTGATAATATGACTGAGTATTGAAACCACAATGTAGTTCATGTGAAACCTTCATAAGACTGTATATCAATGATCCTTTAATTAAAAAAAAAAGAGGAGTCCTTCCCCCTCCACATATGCCAGTGGGATCTGGGCTTCCCCCTCCTGAGCCGTAATACAGCTGCACCCCCTGCCTCCGCAGAGCGGTGTCAAGGAAAGCCTGCTGAACAGATTTAAGTAAGATTCAGAGTCTCATGATAGAATGTCAAAACGTCCCAGCTGAAATAAGCAAAACCCCTTGTCATACTAAAAGCAGGAAGACTCTCAACTTAAATCAACAGACATCAACACCAAGGTGCCTCAGATGTCAGGATTATATGACAAGGATTTTAAGGCAACCAAATGAGGATTTTAAATCAAATGGAAATTTTTAAACTGGAAAATACAATAACCTCAATTAAAAAAAAACAATGGATAAAACAGAATGGAGGGGTAGAGGAAAGCAAACTTGAAGACAGAATAATAGAAATTACCCAATCTGAACAACAGAGAAAAAAGACTAAAAAATCAGCAGAGCCTCAGGTACCTGAGGGCCTATGTACTGTAATGAAGGATCTAACATTCCTACAATCAGAGTCCCAGATGGAGAAGAGAAAGAGAAAGGGCTGAAAAGTTTTCTGGAGAAATAATGGCTGAATTTCCCCCCAATTTAGCAAAAGACATTAACCTACAGGTCCATGAAATTGAGGGAAGTTGAATGTGTTCATTGTACATAGAACTTGGTGAAGTCATTAAACATGATGCCAAAAACATGATCCATAAAAGAAATTATTGGTAAATTGGATTTAATCAGCATTTAGACTGTTTGCTTGGTGAAAAAAATCCAGTTAAGAAGATAAAAAGCTGTTAAAGATGGGGTGAAAACATCTGCAAACCATATATACTACAGCAGATTTTTATCTGGAATATATAAAGAAATCTCAAAATTAAACAGCAGACAGTAAATAATCCATTAGCAAATGGACAAAAAACTTGAAGTGATTTCATAGAAGAGGATATACATATCGCAAGTAAACACATGGAAAGGTGTTCAACATCATTAAACATTAAGGAAATACAAATTGTAACCAAAGTGAGCTATTAGTAGTATATACCTATCATAATTGCTAAAATTTTTAAACACCAAATGCTGATGAAAATGCAGAGAAACTGGATCACTCCTACACTGCTGAAGGAACTTAAATATCACAATCACTCTAAAATACAGCTTGGCAGTTTCTTAAAAAATTAAACATATGCCCACCATGTAACTCATCAATCATGCTTCTGGAGATTTATTCCAGAAAAATGGGAAAATAATCACAAAAAAGTGACACTAATATTCATTGCATCTCTATTTGTAATAGCCAAAAAACTAAGACACCCCAGATGAACAACAGGTGAATGATCAAATAAACTGTAGGATACGTATAACATCAAATACTACTCAGCCATAGAACGGAATGAGCTATTGATATACACAACTTGTATGAATCTTCAGGGAATGATGCTGAGTAGGAAAAAAAAAGTCAAACTCAAAAAGTCACATACTATATGATTTCATTTATGTAACAGTCTTGAAATAACTACGTTACAGAGTTGGAAAACAGATGAGTCATTGCCAGAGGTTAAGGATGATAGGGAAGAGGGGAGTGAGTGTGGCCTTAAAAGAGAAGCACCAGGGAAACATTTGGGGAGATGGAATATTTCTGAATCTTGATTGTGTTGGGGGTTACAAAACCCATACATGTGTTAAAATGTCATGGAACACATACTGTGCCAATGTCAATTTCCTAGTTTTGCTATTGTGCCCTATTTGTAATATAACATTATTTATAATAGTACTGTCATACTATAGTTACATCAAATGTAATCATAGGGGAAACTACATGTAGAATATACAGTCCTTCCTGTATAATCTTTGCAACTTCTTCTGAGTCTGTAATAATTTCAAAAAAGTGATGACTGTAATTTGGCAGCTATTTAGTTTGGAGGAGCTTTGCTTAGTCATATTGTCTAATGACTTCGCCTATAGCCCTCTGGGATGTTTGGTTGAAATTTGAATGAATTACCCCTAGATGACACCATAGATTGCATAAGCAAACCATCAGAATATTCTCTAAGGGTGAAATTTATTGAAGCCTCTAATTTTTCAAAAGCATGATTTTTTAGAATATAAAATATGGGATTTATAATCAGACAAAATTTTGCTCCCTGTTGATCTTAAATCTCCCTTTATGTCTTAAGTGTTGTAGTTGTTTTTCAAATTTTTGGTCCTACTGAAAAAAGTCTTTAGTACAACAAAACTAAATGAAGACTTCTGTGCATTTCCTCAGAGGTGCGAAAGTTACTTTGCGACCATGACTGAGATGAGGAATGGTGGAAATATCACTGAAGAACTCAAGAGATATGAATGCAATAAGTACCAGACTGGAGAGTTAATTTATAAGCCAACTTTAGATCAAAAGGTATCTGCCTGTGTCTTGTGTGTTTACTATGAGTGTAGGAGTGTGTGCAGGCCAAGCACCACATACCCACCGTTTTCATTAAGTGCATCTGTTTTCCCTGGTCTTGGAGAATAAGTGGTGTCATGTGAGGTGATAAATACATTCCAACCTCAGAACCTTTGTTCTTGTTGTTAACCCTTCCCAGAATAATCTTTCCCCAGGTGTCCCTATGACGCACTCCCTCACTTTACACAAATCTCTAAAATGTCATCTACTCGGAGATGCTCTATCATGAAAAGCACCCTATCATGAAAAGCACCCCCCAAACACATACACCATATTTCTCTGTTCTTTCTGCTTTTTTCTTTTAGATCCTAGTACTTACCTGACATTGTGGCATATATTTCTAAGGGTAAGAACTTAGTCTATTTTTTTCACTATTCCCATCCACTCAGCTCAGTACAAACACAGGTTTGTGAGATAGATGAACAATTAAGAGATAAGTCATATATACATTGTTAAGGTGAGTTAACATTTTTAAAAAAAGGCATGATTTATATTCAGAGCAAAACCTCTCACAATTCAAGTATTGTCAAATATATATATATAGTGAAATATATATATATAGTGAAATATATATATATAGCAGGGCATATTGTATGCTCAATAAACACCAGTTTCTAGGGCTCCTGAGTTTTCTACTTGGCCAGCAAGCCTAATCTGGCATCCTTTTCTCACATCTAAAAATCTACCAGCAAAACATGGCCATGAAAGCCAGCTTAGTATTTAAAATATGCTGTCCTCCTACAGCATTTTTATAATTAAGCCATATTTTTAAAAATCCTAAATTTAAAGGGAAGAAACTATCAAAACAGAGTGATTAGTTGTCAGTGAAACTTGTAAATTCATAAGAGTTACAATTTTAATTAAATTTTTATATTGGCTTTACTTTCTGCCAGTAAAAACCAAAACATTCAGGTTTGGCTTATTCTGATGAAACACTAACAAGTGTTTCTTAATATAAAATAAATTTAAGTCAGCACTAACATTATTTTTTCTCCTTATTATAAATGACATAATGATACTATATAATATCAACATAAAAATTTAGTACTCATGTTTACCACCTCCTCATTAATACTTTCTTACCATATGTTGAAAAATTTTATCTTCAGTCATACAATTCTTTTATCTCCTTTATTCAAATCATATGTACACTGTAAAGGTGAGTTAACATTTTTAAAAAAGACATGATTTATATTCAGAGCAAAACATCTCACAATTCAAGTACTGTCAATAACAGATATTGTCAAAATGAGGAGAAATTGACACCATCATATGTGGCTGATGGAAATGTAAAATGGTGCTGCCATTTTAGAGAGTTTTTTAATTCCTCAAAAATTTACACATATTTACCATGTGACCTGTTAATTCCACTCCTGGGTATATACCCATATATTCACACAAAAACTTGTCTGTGATCATTTATAGCAGCAGTATTCATATTAACCAAAAAGCGGAGAACCCAAATGTCTATTAAGTGATGAATATATAAACAAAATGTGATATACCCATGCAGTGGAATATTATTCAGCAATACAAAGGATGAAATACTGATATATGCTACAACATGGATGAACCTGGAAAGCTCATTGTAATTTAAGGAAGGCAGACACAAAAGGCCACAGGTTGGATCATTCTGATTATACGAAGTGTCTGGTATAGGTAAATTCATAGAGACAGAAAGTAGATTCATGATTGCCAAAGGCAGGGGGAGGGAGAAATGGAGAGTAATAAATGCATCTTAAAATTAAATAATGGTGATGGTTGCACAGCTGTATGAAAATATTAGAAACCTGTGAATTGTATATTTTAAACTGGTGGATTTTATGGTATGTAAATTATATCTCAGTAAAGCCATTTTTAAAAAGAAAAAAAGATATGATTTGAACTCATTTGATGGCAAAATCTATTATAAACCTGTTCATTGTCTTTACTTAATGCCACTTATTATAACTATATGTTTATTCTGCAGAAATATTAATACATTTTTCAGGCAATGTCCTGGACTCTCTTAGAAGTATCATGTTACAAAACATGTTTGCTGTTTGCTGTTCTAAAGTGCTACAAATTCTGAATTCTTAATGGTGAAACACATCAGGTTACAGAGATTTTTGACTAACAGATAGGATCCTGGGTTATTATTGATAATCACTTGCATAATAGTAAATAAGGAACTTCAGTTCACATTCCCCCTTGCACTCAAAGACTAGGGCAAAGAAACAACTTGGTATCACTTGGCCTGAAAGCCCTTCAGGACACTTAAAGCAAAAAGAGACTATGATCTAGGCAGATACCTATGATCTAAAGTTGGGTTTGTAAACTAGATTTGGTATTTAATTCACAGGATTCACAACTCTGAGTTTTGTTGATAGACCCTCTACTTCCCATTTTCAATCATGGCCACACAGAAACATTAGGACCTCTGTAAAGTGCTTAAAAGTGCTTTTATTTCCTAAACACTTTTTTTTATCAGGACCAAAAACATAAAAGAAAAACAAAAATAAACTCAGACAAGAACACATCACTACAATGTGTACTTTCCGATGCAAAATTCTCCACCACCATCTGTAAGAAGACTAAGGTCTCTCTTAATGAATCTCCAGTAGGATGAAAACAGAAACAATGGAATAACATATGTCAATGTTTCTTTCCTGTTCGAAACACAGCACTACCATTTTATATCTGTCACTGCTCTAATAGAGCAACCTGTGGGTCCCTGGAGATCGTCAGTGGATGAATATTAGTTCTTGGTCTACATTTCTGAAACCATTAGATAAAGGTTTAATGACAACAACAAAAATTCCAATGAAGTGAGACCTATTTCTTAGTTACTTCTTGTTGGTACTTTTAAGTTATAAAGAACCCCTGACAATATATTTAAACGAAAATGGTTTGGGTCCCCAGAGCAGTGCCCAGACCAGCAGCATCGGCCTCATCACTACCTGCGTACTTGTTTGAAATGCAAATTCCTGGGCTCCACTGCAGACTTGCTGAATCCCAAACTCCAGGCAGTATGGGGCAACACCATGTTTTAACAAGCCTGCCAGGTGATTCTCTTGCATCTTAAGTTTGAGAATTATTGGCCAATGCCATATTCCATTTGAAAATGCCCGTGTAACCCTTCCTTTTCAGAAAATCATTCTGCACATTAACTGCCTATTAAAGGCACTGAGTACGCCTGCAGTAAAGGAAACATGAAAGCATGGGAGCCCAGGAGGACTCAGGCAGGGTACCGGGCCCTCAGTGGCAGGTTGTTGTCTTTTTGGAGATATAACTTCTGGGTGCAGAGACCAAATCCGCTTTTCCTTTAAGCACTGCAGGAAAAATTATTTTTAACGAGATTTGTGTTCTCTTTTTGCCTTGCTAGGCAGTTCTTGGTTCTTATGTAGGACACATCTGCCTGCCTGCAATGGGGTATGGGAAACTGCTCTGGCCCCCCGGGGGACCCCATGTGGCTTAGCAACCTCTCCCTGCGGGAGGGCTTGGTGTCGGTGTATTTTCCGTAAAAGAAAAGCAGCGATGTGAGTCTCACCAGAGACAAGTCACAGACTCAGAAGCTGACGCAGACGGGGCTCATTAGCAATGTTTTAAAACCTCCAAAGGAAGCCAAGAGTGGAACATTCTCTTGTTCTCTCGCATTCTTTTGTATGATACTCTTTTATGTTGTATATCAAATTCGACCTTTGCTCTTTGAACATCTGTTTCAAATTAAGAAAGTAATTTTTTATTGAAGAATATGATAGTCATACTGCCTTTGTTTAAAAAAGCACACAGACTCCTTCACCTCCAGGGTTGAGACTTGTCTCAAGGTGATCTTGAGGAGTAAGTAATCCTGGTCTCAGTACGGTCGACATGATCGTGCTCCCATTAAGCAAGAGGGTCTACTTTCCATTCTCAGCAAATGAAGGGATCATCACGGTATACATTTTGTGCCCTAACCTTATTCTTCTCTAGTATATATTCCTATGTTCATTTTTTGTTCGCACCAAACTTCTCTTCTTATTTGCATGATATTTTGATCATGCCTTTTTACCATGCTGCTTTAAATTTTCTAGAAATTATCTCTAATAGTTAATTTGTATTCTGTCTTTCATTCTTACATACAAAGAATTTTTTTGCTTTAGCATCCTTTACACCTTAGCAATTACTTTTTGAGCATCCACGTGCCTGCCCTGTACTAATAAATAAGTACCAATAAAACAATTAGGCAGATAGACCATTCAATTATAGAACAATTCAAGCAATAGAGCCAGACAATAGTGAAGTAAAGAAAAAAAATGTGATGAACAACATTATCAAAATAACTTGCAACAAGATTTCACAGACAGACTTGGAAACCTGCTTACATTTTGTTTTGTCTCTATGTAAGGTATAAATTGTAAGTAAGATGAAAGATTGAGATACTCTTTAAATTTAGTATTTTAGTGGCTCAAAATTAGTGCCATTCAAATAAAAGCATAGTATCTATGATATATAAGTAACTCTTTAACAATCAAGGAGAAAAGAATAAGAAACTTAATTGAAAAAAAATTTTAATATCGAAACAGAAAATTCATACACACACACACACACACAGATGTAATAATGGCTTTTAAACACAGAGAATGATGTTCAACCTCACTTCTTATTGGAGAAGTGCAAATTAAAACTGCACTTAAATACTGTTGGCCTTTTATGTACTGGCAAAAAATTTAAAAGGATGGTAATGCATTCTGGTGGTGGACTGTGGGGAAATAGACACTGTCATATATTGGTGGTAGATTGTTTTGAGGGAAATTAGGCAAATTCTAACAAAACAACATTTGCTCTTAATTTCTGATCTAGCAATCCCACTTCTGGAAGATAACCCTGAAGATATACCTCCAACGATATGAAAGTATTATTCATAAGGTTATTCACTGCAGTATTGTCCATAAGTGAAAAATAGCTGAAGTGCTCTGAATGTTTACACAGAGTTGGGTAAACTATGGTACATCTACATAATGGAGTACCACACAACTGTAAAAAAACAAATAAATGAACAGAATAAGTAAAATCTCTATGAGCAGCATGGATTATTTTCCAAAATAATTGTTAAGTAAAAAATCAAAGTACAAATGAATACCTATAATATGAAGGAGGGAGAAATAAGAAAATAGATGTGCCTGATACACTGTACAAAACAA
This sequence comes from Manis javanica, assembly GCF_040802235.1. Classification (NCBI taxonomy): domain Eukaryota; kingdom Metazoa; phylum Chordata; class Mammalia; order Pholidota; family Manidae; genus Manis; species Manis javanica. The sequence goes on from NC_133166.1 coordinate 93,692,200, forward strand.
ACAAAAAACACAGGGAGAATAAATCAACAATTCATAAGATTAGTTACCTGTAAGGAATGGGCGTAGATATGGTGGGAAAATAGGAAAAAGGGACTGGGAAAAGGGAAATGACATAATGAATAACATAACCCAATGACATGGTGTGGGGAATTAACAAAATTAAGGTAAATAACTTTGCATAATAGTATATTTAAACTGTATACTCCCAGGCTGAAGACAAAAAGAACTATGCACAAATACAGAATTCAGCTAGCAGATTTGTTTCTCACAGGAAAATAGGTTAGCATTTGAAACTATTTTATGTGTATTCAGGACTAAGCATAAGCAAATATATCATAATAATGAAAGACAGGTTTTTCACTGTTGGAGTAGGAGCTATGAATAAAAAAAAAGGTAAAGAATAGAATGAATAATGTGCTGTTTGATTGAAGTAGAGGTATGAGTATGAGTTTCTGGTTTGATTATACCTGCAGATGGACAGATATACAAAGAGATATAGGGGCTTGTCTGGTTCTGCCCTCGGAGAGGGCCTAGAAGCAAGGACAGACATCCCAGCACCAAGGGGCACTCCTAGTGCTCAGATTTTGGTTTCTAAACAACATTTGGGGATTAAAAAAAAAAAAGGAACTAAGGCTCCTGGGAGAAGTGGCTGATTGCAGGGCTGCAGGAAAAATACAATACTGAAATGCCTGTAATGCCAGAAAGTAGGATGAGCTCTAAGAAATGATGGTGATATATCTAAAGGACATGGGAACCAACTTGGAAGGATACCCAATGGTCAAATCTAGAAAAATTTGAACAATAAAATAAATAATGATGCAATAAATTATAACCCATTTCATAAAGCAAAAACCCATGAGTCCATTCTGAAAAATAAATAGGAAAACTCTCCCTTTCAGTAGAATTGCAACTAATTAATGTAGAAGGAATAAAGATACTGAAAATCACTATTTGTCAAGCACTACTGTAATAACTGTTAGGCAGAGATAACCAATGGATGCAAACATGAGTAGATGATAGTAAAGTGAGAAATAGCATATGCAGTCTTAAATGATGCCATCGAAGATATTTCGTAACTGCAAAGGTCTAAAAATAAAAGTAACTTAACAATGGAGAAACCTGGCAGATATCACCTTAACCAAGTGATCAAGTAGATAAAATGTGCTGATACAATATATTGAGAAGAATACAACATCATTTCTGTGGTATTTTGACAAAAAGGCTTAACTTGAAAATGCCTAACTTCTGCCCCAAAATAACAGATCATCCCAACTTGCTGGACCCTATGTTAAGCTCCAATGATTAGATGATATATTCATAGGCAGAGACCAAAGGAGACTGTCTTGGGGAAGATTGTTCTGCTTAGCTCACTAGCACTCAAAGACTCTGTGCTAGGAACTGGCTTCTTCTTTGAATCCAGGGATTTATGGCAAGCAAATATCCTCCATATCCTCACAAAAAACAGTGGTATTAATACTTTCTTGAAATGTAATGTAATGGGATTTTCAGATTGTGGCTCTACCTGTTAGGAGCTTGGAAATCACCACTTCATCCTAACAAGTAAAAACCCAAACATACTGAAAAATCAACTCTTCTTGGATCCATAAGAGAAGTGAGGTCACAGGGCAAACAGCTACCCTCAAAATCAGACAGACCAACAGGTAAATACAGAGAATGGCAACTTACCAGAGAAGCAGCCTAGGATCTTGACACCTGTGTAGGAACCATAGCCAGGGCAGGAAAACCAGGGCTGTAGTGATGATTAGAGGCTCAGAATAGACAAGTCTGAGAGAGAAGAACAAGGGACACATGCATGCACAGTGCAGGCACTCTCACACTTTTGTGAGTTTTACCTCCGGGAGCTTGACCAGGTACTTGCAAAGAATGCTGGAGATAAATCTCGTGCCTCCAGCAGTGGGAGGGGAGAAGGAAGCATTCTGAGATACACCAGAGCCCTCTGTAGTCCTCAACAAGGTCTGCCTCAGGAAAAACTGTTTTACCAGATCCGAACCAGCTGGGGTTTTATCAGAGGCAAACTGACCCAGGGAAAGGAAACCACCCAACTCCAGCCCGTCCTAGCCATCCTTTTCCACGTCGGTGTGTGTTGGGGGAATGAGGGGGATTGGGGAGGTTCACAGCCCGGGGGCAACGAACAGTTCCTAGAAGACGAAGACATAATCATGGAACCAGAGAGGGTTCCCCCCACACCTTACCATCGCACAGCCTTACCTTTTCCCAAGTACATCATATCTGCCTATAAGTAAACCTTATAAAATACAATAAAAGGCAAAAACACAGTTTGAAGAGACAAAGCAAGCAGAACCAGATACAGCAAGGATGTAGGCTATCACTGGGTTATTGAGTGGACATTGGTAAGTATCAGACTGGGAATTAAAATAACTATGATCTTATAAGTTAAGGGCTCTAATGTATCAAGTAGACAGCGTGCAAAAACAAGTGTGCAATGTAAGCTGAGAATTAAAATCCTAAGAAAGATCCAGAAAGAAATGTTGGAGATTAAAAATACTGTAATAGACATGAGAAATGCCTATGATGGACTTAGTGTGACTGGACATGGCTGAGGAAAGAATCTTTGGGCTTGAGAATATAGCAATAGAAACCTTCAAAAGTGAAAAGCAGGGAGAAAGAAACCTGAAAAAAATAGAACATACTTAAGAAGTGTTGGGCAATTACAAAAGATATAACATGCCTGTAATGGCAAACCAGAAGGAGAAGAAATTGAGGAAGTAACAGAAGAAATATTTGAGCTAATAATGATGAAAATCACCCCCAAATTAATGTCAGACACCAATCTGCAGATTCAGGAAGCTAGGGAACACCAAGCAGAATAAATGCCAAAAAAAAGCTACAGAGGTATATATAAATACATATATTTTTAATCCTGAAAGAGGCCAGAGATGGGGTTAGGTCGGGGGTAACCCTTCTTAATAGAAGAACAAAGAAAAGAATTATATCTGACTTCTCAGAAATCATGTAAATGAGAATGTGCTTTAAAATGTTGAGAGAAAACATGCATTGTGGAATGGTGTGATTTAAACTGCCCACCATAATATTTCGAGGTTTCCAGAGCAGTGAAGTTCAGGATCAATTTTGTGTGTGCAAGCCAAAAAGACATAAAATTACTCACAGTTTGATACAAGGGGATTTTCCATTCAGTCTCTTTTTACCAGTTGCCAAGGGCACTTCACAGAATGACTCCACCAGAGATGGGAGTGTTTTTCTATTTTATCTCAAGGATGTGCTCTACTTCCCTGGAAGGAAAATCCGTTTTTTTTGTAAGATTTTTTTTTACCAGTTTTGTAAGATTTCTGTATTAATCATGTATGGTGTTATTAAAAAATAAGAACAAAAACAAATACCCAGCCATCTCCCAAATCTCTGTAACACAAAGTTTATTTCTTATTCATGGCACAGGAGAAGGGGCCTCCAACCCATAGCCATTCAGGAAGCCAGCCTTCTTCCGTGTGGTGACTTTCCATCATCCAGGGCCTTGCTTGGAGTCCTCTGCTTTGGACCATGTGAACATGGTATGCATCACTTCTGCCCGTGATCCACTATAGTCATGCGGCTCCACCTGATTGTAAAGGATATGGGTAAATGCAGTCCAGCTGTGTGCCCAGTTTCTTTCACTCACCTTCCTGACTTCCTGCAGTACTGTTCTGGGACAGTCTTTGTAATAGTCTTCCCTTCCCAGTGCTGCTTGTAGGCTATCATTGGGATATTGAGTAGACAGTGTCAATCTTTAACATTCATATATACATTGTAAAAATTTATTTTCCTCATATCGTATTTACCATTCACATTAACTTAGTATGGCAGACAACAAAATGTGGGGGTTCATAAAATCTTTTTGAGCTTATCTCCTATGTCTTTTTCTATTTCTTAACAGAGAATTTATTTCATTGAAGCATTTGAATTACATGCTGCTTGATGGGAACACTTACATGACTCAAAAGACTGTTACAGTTAAACCATCAATTTAGCCTTAAGCTTTCTAGCAACTGATATGAACACTTACATGTTATTTTGATCATATTATGATCCTAATTATTTATAATCATAATCATTCCATAAAATATTTTGGAAGGTTATGGAGAATGGAGAAGAGAACCAGTGAATTGATAGGACCTACCTACAAAGGATCCACTTTTCTACTTCTGAAATTGTCACAAAAATGCACAAACTTATACAAATGCTTTATGTACATTTTTTTTGTTGAAAACCAGTGAAGGAGTACAGCCTTATATCAGGGTTTGAACCCAGGTGAGTGGGGTTCAGGAATGGGGAGATCTAGGCAAGGTTCCGTGACAAAATTTCATAATGTACCAGTGGACTCTTCTGATTCACATTTCCTTTTCTTCTCTCTCTTACTTTAAGCCCATTTTTCTGTTGGAAAATGACACATGCTTCCATAGGATCATCCGAAGATCGTAAATTAAGTCTCTGAAGATAGTCTTTTTACCATGGAATTGGATTTTGTTTCGAGTAACTCAAACTCATGTAACAAAAACAGCAGTGATAATGAAAGGTAACTCATCAAGTGTTCAATCTGTAGCTAGTATTATTCTAAATGTTTCATATGCATTAACCTATGTGGATCACAATACAATGTCCTTCTAAATAAGTATTTGCACGAAGAGGTTAGATAATTTACCCAAGTTCACACAGCTAGTGGTTGGCAGAGGCTAGATCAGAGTTACTTTATTACAGGAATTTTCATATGCCATGATACCTATCTGCAGGGATAGTTTTCAACAGCTTTACAAAAGCTTACAATAGATCACCATTTAGATTAGGAATTCATATTTCCATATTAGTTTATAGAATAACAAAATACCTTTTTAAGGCTTATGTGAAACAAACACCTCATTTATATTACCTCATCTACATGTTAATCTACATGTTAACATTTTATTTACTCTATTTTTACAAAATATGCCTACATATTAGGTACCATGTAGTTTATTTGAATTTATTTAAATTTACAAAGTGTTTGGATTTGCCTCCAAACTTTACATCGTGTGTCATATTTTAGGATTCTATAAGTTAACAGCTCTGATAGTCAGAAAACTTGCTCAAGTTGTCAGGTAGCTGGGCAGATGTGAGCAGGTCCTCCCTGTTCTGAACACGGTCTTCCCCTCTTCTCCTACACTGTTGTCACCAAGGGCAGAACACACCCCAAACCCCTCCTATTTATGGTTCAGTTTCTTGACTGAGTAGGGCCAAACAAGATGTAAAAAGCCCAATGGGGCTTCCAGACCACCAACACAGGTTGGCTGCCGGCACACGGAGATCCAGAAGGTGACCTGGAGCTACCTTGGGGTTCATTATGCCACAATAATAATAAATTTATATTGTGGTTTTGGGTCCCCAGCCCCATGGGTCTTACTCAGGTAATTATGGGTAAATACCTGCAACTAACAAGAAGGTAATAGAACCTGAAACTGTCAATCAACATGCCGATTGAATGACATAACACGTAGGGAAGGACTTTTCACCATTTTATAAACCAACCCTAACCCTAAGCGGGGCTGCCTCTGGTTTCCAGACAGCCCACCCTTCATCCTTCCCAAGAGTGTACTTTTGTTTTGCTTAAACTGCTGCCACTTAAGACTGTTCCAAGTCTGTCTCTTGACTTAATTCTTTCCTTTGAGTAGACAAAGATCAAGAAAACACAATGCACTCAACCAATAAGAAAGTCTCCTTTTAATGCTTAATATTGAATTATCAGAAGCTAGACATGGTGCTTCTCTCAAAGTTTACAGTCAAGGTGTGAAGCTTAGCTTAGTATGTCACTCAAATGAAGGCTGACACTGTAATTGCAGTTATGAGTTTCTGTGCTTTTTTTAAAATATAATTTTCTCTTCTGTAATTGGACATTTGTTAGTGTCTAAAAAAGCAAGTCAAGGCAAAGTATGAAAAAAAAATGAGAGAGAAAATAGTCCTCATCCTGAGCTGGGGCAGAAGTTTATGATCTGATGTGATTAACTGTTACTTCTGTGAAAAAATTAGAATTCTACTTGACAGATTTTAATGAGTTTAAGAGCCACTTCTGTGAACCACACCCCTCATCTCTCAGTCATGGGAGGAAGCTAATAACCTGTGATCTCTAGTTCCTCAAAGTCTAGTGACCTTAGAGTATAGTCCTTTATTTTCTGACATAATCTAACTATAAGAGTTTAATCTCTCTACTTTTATATTAAATTTCTCTTCCAGGAGATTCATCATTCAATTGGTTTTCTCAGAGAACTTCTCCCTTGCAGCAGACTGGACATAGAAATTTGATTCCTTCTAATGATTTTGTCTGAGAAATTGCTTTAGAGATATTTTTAATGGAACTCAGTGATTTATTAAAATTAAAATTCAACTGAGGGAGACAACACTTTTAAGTCTTTATCAGCTGCATTGTTGACTTCATCCTTTTCCTTTACGAAGACAAGATTTTGATAGGAATCCAGAGCCTTAGGACATTGATGACTGAGGGGAGGAGATTGAGGGGCAGGGGTCTCCTAAAGCAAGAAAGTATGAGATTCAGAAGTCAGTGTAATTAGAAAACCAACAGAAACCTGATACACAATTTGGTGTATCACAAAGAACAGGCCCTCTCTGCTCTGTGACTGTAAACCCTAAAAGCCAAAGATACGTTATTAAAGATTCCATCATGGAAGATGACTTATTTAGTGCTACTTAACTTTTGAAAACAAAATGTAAATTTCCCTGTGCATCATTTATTTCAGGTTATTACTTGCTAACTCCCCATGACGATATAAGAACTGACTAAGAAGAATAATTTAACTCTAACATCTGCTCCCTGAATGACTGGGATAAAGTTGCCTAGCCTCTTTTGACATGAACTATAAAATTTGTATCTTTGAAAATACATAGATTTTTTTTAAATACAAGAAAACTCATTAATTTCATAAAAATGTATTAATTAAAACATGTTTGAGGGAATGTTCAGTCAAGTAGGCTTGACTCAGAAAGTGTAAAGTAAAAAAAGACACTTTTTGGATTTTCTGGTTCTTCAAACATAGCCCTTTTGTTTGCTGAGAAAGATCTAATAATATATATTGCTGCGTGAGGGTGGGGTGGGGTGGGGGCAGAGGGTTGGCCAAATATCCACCAGATGGCGCTCCATCTAGTCAGGTCTCAGTAGGTCCTTGCCTTTCCTTGGTCCGCTGCGTCCCATCCTTACACCAAGGTAGCTACCAGATCTAAAATGTCCACTCATGACTGTTGTTCTGGAACTATCAAAGGGGCTGGGTTGTCCCCCACCTCTAGCCTGCCACCCTGGAGAGCAATCACCTTCCCAGATCCAAGTCAAAGAATGATGACTCACTCTTTCCTTCCTTAAACCATACTTTTGATTATGTCCTATAATTTCCTGTTAGTACTTTCCACTAACTAGCAGTTCTGGAATTGGCTGTTTTTAAGCAAAACGTACTTTTTCACTGAGATTTTTCTGACATTTCTCTTAGGATTCCTACCATAGAGTTTTCTATTCCCCCTGCCTTTGGTTTTCATAAGACTCAGTCAGTAACCCCATATACTGATTCAGTCAGTCTGTCAGACCCCTAGGGCAAGCCCATCTGTTGCCACAAAAACCTCAGTGACAGCTGCAGATAATTGGTACTAACAGCTTCTAAGAAGAAAACCAAAGGAGTAAATGATTTGGCACATAGCCCATGGCAGAAAGCCTGTATTAGTGATTAGGTCACTGATCCCTTGATTCAGACGTTTGCTTCCTGTAAGGGGCTTTAGTAAATTAGAGTTGCATTTTATTAATCCAGCATTACCCTCAAAACAAAACCAGGCAAGGACACCACAAGAAAAGAAAACTACAGGCCAATTTCATTGATGAACATTGATGCAAAAATCCTCAACAAAACATGAGCAGACTGAACTTAACAATACATTAAAAGGATCATACACTATGATGAAATGGGATTTACTCCAGAGATACGAGGACAGTTTTTGCAAATCTATCAACATGATATACCACGTTAACCTTGACAGATTAACCTACCAATTAATAAAATGAAGGGTAAAAATCATATGATTGTCTCAATAAATGCATAAATATTTGACAAAATTCAACATTCACTTATGATAAAGAATCTCAACAAAGTGGGTATAAAGGAAATGTACCTAGGCAAGATGAAGGCCATATATAACAAACACACAGCAAACATCATACTCAATGGTGAAAAGTGTGAAATCGTTTCATCTAAGATGATGAACAAGACAGGATGCCCACTCTCACCATTTTCATTCAACATAGTACTGGAATTCCTAAACACAGCAGTTAGGCAAGAAAAAGAAAGAAAAGGCATCTATATTGGAATAAAAGAAGTAAAACTGTCACTATTTGCAGACAACACGATACTATATATAGGAAACATAAAAAAGATTCTGTCAACAATCTGTTAGACCTAATAAATTAATTCAGTAAAGTAGCAGGATACAAAATCAATATACAAAATTTGGTTCCATTTCTATACAGTAATAACAAATTATCAGAAAGAGAAATTAAGAAAACATTCCCATTTTCAATTGTGTCAAAAATAGTAAAATACTTAGGAATAAACTTAACCAATTTATGAAAGACCCATACACTGAAAATTACAAGACATTGATGACAGACACTGAGGAGTACACAAATAAATAGAAATAGATTCCATGTTTTCCTGGATTGGAAGAATTAATATTGTTAAAATGTTCATACTGTCCAAAGCAATCTATAGATTCAATAAATCTATCAAAATTGCAATGGCATTTTTCACAGAATGAAAATGAATAGTTTGAATATTTATATGGAACTACAAAAGATTACAAATAGACAAAACAATCTTGAGAAAGAAGAACAAAGCTAGAGATAACAAGCTCCCTGATTTCAGACTATACTACAAAGCTGTAATGATCAAAACAGTATGTTATTGTCATAAAAACAGATCTATGGAACAGAACTGAGAGTCCAGAATTAAATATACACATATATGAACAATAAATTTGTAACAAAGGAGCCGAGAACATACAATGGAAAAAAGACTGCCTCTTCAATAAATGGTGATAAAACTGGACAGCCACATGCAAAAGAATGAAACTAGACCATTATCTTAAACCATATACAAAAATTTATTTAAAATGGATCAAAGACTCTACTCTGAAAGCAAAAAACTCCTAAAACAAACATGGGTAGTAATCTTCTCAACATCAGTCTTAGTGATATATTGTAGATCTGACTTCAGAGGCAAAGGAAATAGAAGCAATAATTAAAAAATGGGATTATATCAAGCTACAAAGCTCAGCAAAGCAAAAGAACCATCAAAATGAAAAGGCAACCTACTGACTGGGAGAAGATTTTTGCAAATATATATCAGACAAGGGGTTGATATCCGAAATAGATGAAGAATTCATACAACTCAAGAACAAAACAAATAACCCAATTAAAAAATGGGCAGAGGATCTAAATAACATTTTTTCCAAAGACCTATAGATAGCCAATAGGCACATGAAAAGCCGTTCAACATCACTAATTATTAGAGAAACACAAATCAAAACCACAATGAGATATCACCTCACACCAGTCAGAATGGCTAATCTCAAAAAGACAAGAAATAAGTAGTGTTGGGGAAGATGTGGAGAAAAAGGAACCCTCCTATACTGTTGGTGGAAATGTAAATTGATGCAGCCATAGTGGAAAACAGTATAAAGATTTCTCAAGGAAACTAAAACTCGAATTACCAAGCGATCCAGCTTTGACACTTCTGGATATGCACCCAAAGGATACAAGAGCACTGATTCAGAAAAGTATATGCACCCCTATGTTTATTGCAGCATTATTTATAAGAGCCAAGAAATGGAAACAACCTAAATGTACACCGATGGATGAATGGATAATATAAATGTGATATACACACACACACACACACACACACACACACACACACACACACACACACACACTATTCAGTCATAAAAAGGCCATAAGAAAGAAGTGAAATCTTGCCACTTGCAACAACATGGATGTACCTTGAAGATATTATGATAGGTGAAATAAATCAGATAGAAAAAAGACAAATACTGTATGATTTCACTTATATGTGGAATCAAAAACAGACTCATAGATACAGAGAACAATCTGTAGCAGAGGAGAAGGGGATTGGGGTGTGTGTGTGAAATGAGTGAAGGGTGTCAACTGTATGGTGATGGACAGTACCTAGACTTTTGTGGTGCATAAAGATGTCAAATTAGAATGTTTTACACCTGAAACCTATATAATACATGCCAATTTTACCCAAGGAAATAAAGAATTAGAGTTGAAGTCAATTTTCCTTGATGCCATGAAACAGTAAAGGGTGTTCAAGTGAAATTTCAACAGCAAGAGGAATAGTAGCACAAACCAGAAGATAAAAAGTGACCTATTACTCAAATGTTGCTGTAGTTTGTTGACCCATTTCCCATTATCCCTTCAGTGAGTCACTTTGGCTGTAAGACTTCATTCCAGTTTAATACAGTGCATCACTGATAAGAATGGCTCTCAGGGAAGAAAGAGCTGGCGATAATCCTTGAATAACAAACAGCTCTCTTACCTGTTCCCTTTCCTATGTCAAAGCTTTCACTTGCTGTGGGAATTGTTTTCTTTATATCATGATTAACTAGGATTGTGTTGTGTTGATATTCCACCCCGGACTCTAGAAGGGCAGCATGGGACAGACCAGCAAGCAGCCCAGCCAGGACTCTGCCTGACAGAGGCTCAGGGGGCATGACAGGCACCTGCGCCCTGTCTTCCACACCAGTCTCCCAGGTCAGAGGTGTTCTGCCAAACTCTTCGACTGCCTCGACTTATTCCTTAATCTACTGGAGCTATTCATGTTGTCGGCCAACACCCCTCCTTGTAACTAACTGTGAGCCTCTGAAAGCAGCGCTGATGAGGATGCGCCTTTTCATAATATTTTTTTTGCATATTAGAAGGCATCTCATTACTCAGGTTCCTTAGAGGTGAAGCATTATTAGTCCACATGCAGCTTCCGGCTTTGCTCAGTGTCAGCCATGACTATGTATCTATGTCTGAAGAAGAATCTGTGCACCAGACGTATTGATATCAAAAGCTTTTGTGGACATTGTAGGATTCATTAAAGACAGTGTAAGGAACAGGAAAAGGAGGACTTACATCGCATACCACACAGCACAGAACCCAATAAATCTCATTAGTCAGTCATCGTTTATCTAGATTCCCCATTCAGCCCCACTCTCAGCCCCCGGAGACCCCTTCCTCTTGCTCTCCCCCCTCCACCCAGAGCTCACTCCCTCGCCCAGTCTCCTATGCCTTCCTTTATTACACAGAAGGCCTGAGGAGGGGCCAGCCTTTACTTTGCTAAGAGCTCATTCGGATCTTATTTCAACAAACCAATCTCTCTCAGGAAGGCAAGATGGGGGTGCAAAATGAGCTGGTGCTGAAAAAAAAATAATGATTTTTCCAAATCGTTATATTACACAATACATAGTTCTTTACTTCCCCATGTTCGACTGATTTTTAGATCCAAACACAGAGCCACAAATATTTCAACTAGCTTCTCGAAAGTGTTAAACATCCCAATTCTAGTTTTATGGGCATTCACTTCAATTACTCTGCTTTTCCCCCTTATGGTGTTCCCGCCTGCCTTCTACCAGATAGAAGAGATGGTTCTGTGCCAGACTATGTCGTCTGTTTACATCATGGCTTATCTTGTTTGGGCTTTCACTTCTTTCTCCTTAAGTCTCCCACATGCTTCTTCTACAAGAAGCATGGGAGAGATAAGAGGTGTGGGGAAATAAATTAGTTTTTGGCTACTTACCTTAACTTTGACCTCTTGTGTTCACCTGCTAACATTCCTCCTAGCAATATACTTTAAGATAAGGAAAATGAAACAGGACCAAAGCAGAAAGCAGTTTCTGTTTTCAGTACTATGGGGGGCTGATTATACATTTTCTGAGCTCTGGGTTCACTCAAAGGAGGGTTCCTTCAGAAGTTCCTTGTTTCCCAGCATAGTTCCTTACCTTACTGGTTTTTATGACCTGTTTTCCAAGGCCAGAGGTCACTTCCATCAGTTAAGGGCCACTTCTACAAAGGCCTGCTGTCAGATGGAAGAATAAATGAAGAGTGTGTGTCTGCGTACTAACTAATTTCCATTGTGGGGACAGGAAAAACAAGGATTTTTAAAATGTCTGTCATACTGAGGACAAGTCTACAGTTACATTGAGATCAACTGGATATTTCACCAAACACTTCTCATGTGCAAGTCCTTTGCCATGTGCTGAGAACACAAATGTGTATAAGACAATTTTCTTGTCTTTGATGAATTTACAGTCTAGACAGCAAGATAATTTGACAATAGTCATTAAGAGTCTTAAGATGTTCCCACTCCTACTAGTATATTTTAAAGGTAAAGTTCAGTAAGAAGTGCATAATAATGAGCTTATTGCAGCATTAATAATAAACAAAAGAACTTGAAACAGCTTATATAAAGATCAATAATAGTCTAGTTAAGTAAGGACTAAAATAAAATGTCACCATTTAAAATAATAATTTTGAAGATAAGACAAAAAGACTAATCATGAGGATATACCACTGATATTTACTAAATTCAATTTCATTAGGAAGACATCCTCAATCTCTCATTTTTATAGTTAATCAAACACATTTAAGGACAAATATATCCTAAGAAGTAGATTTATAGGGACAGGGAGTTTACAGAAATTAGGACAAGGAGGGACTATTTCTTGGAAACAAATTAGAATTGTACACTGGCCACTGAGAAAAGAGGTGGTAAAATTACAAGGGAAGGTTTTTTCTTTTATTGAGTAAAATATTTTTACAATTAAATAAAAAAGAAAATCAGGGGCTTAGTGTTACTTGTCATGTTCTGCTGAATTCATCATGACAGCCCATCTATTAAGGAGCACATCTATCTTTTAACTCAGAAAATTTTCAAAGATACAAAGTAATTAAGTGTTAGAACTTGGAATGTACTTTTAAAAGAAATCTACTTCTATAATTTTCAGACAAATATAGGCTAGAATCCTGCTCCTGCCATTTTCACAGGAAAAGGGGCTTAAAATTTCCTTACTTGTAAAGAGTATAATAAAACCTACTTTGCTATTTTATCTCATTTTGCTTTTGTTTATGCTTGTTTTACTTTAATGAGAATAAGTGCCTAGTACTTACTTGGTACTCAGTGAAGAGGGATAGTCAGTGAGAATGTTGTCCAGATCCTGACAGGACTCCAGGGCGCATGACTGTGACCTTGACTTTGCCTCCATAAAGGGCACAGCTCCTCACTACCCTACTTCAAAGGGGTTTTGGGCGAGCAGAAGATCACCTCCATCAATGCCCCTGACATAAATATTCCCTTTATGCAAAGAGAAGAATACAAATAAAAGGGTAAATAAACTACTTGTTTCCTCTCCCTTTCCCATCCCATCCTGAGGTCTAATTGACACACAGATGAATCTAGGGGCTTATAAATAACAAGGCCCTCCTTCCCAGTCCAAGAGAGAGGCAGAGCAAGTGCTAATATTAGCAATATTAGCTAATGTTCATTAGTTATTTAACTATTATTCATTAATTCACCCAACCAGCATCTACTGAGCCCCCCAGAGGTGTAAGGATCCTGTGGTGTCTAGTTTCATATGGGAACATCAAAAGGGATCAACTAGAGGAGGTAAATATTGAGTTTTATGTTAAGCTTCTAATTGGGTTTTCTTTGCCAAGCTTATCAAAACCTTCATTGGGAAAATTCAAGACAACACACAAATGTCTTGCTTCTTAATCCTTTTGAAAGAAATTAGCTACCATTGCAAGGAAAGGAATTCCACAAGAATTACACAATGTCATACAATCAGCCGAAACTGCATTATACTCAACATCTTTAAAGAGCCTGGCATTCCTGCTTTGCAATGACTCAAGGAAATGTTCTCCACTGGGTCTCAGGAGAATTTTCTCCGTCCCACCTCTCTGTGGTCCTTCAGCCACACCCAAACTTTGCTCCCACTCTCTGAATTTCCTAATTCTCAAGGATTTGTCACACTGAGTTCCCTTTCCCTCATTTAGATAGTTCAGTGCAGATTACTCCTGCTGCTGGCTACTGGAACACAAGTTGGTGATGACTCGTCTGAGCTGTCACAGAGCACACTTCCTTCCCATCTGGAATCCGAGTGAAGGAGACTGGAATGATCACAGTGCTACAGGGATAAGAGCTAGAAACAGGGATAGGATGGCCAAGTGGCCATTAGAACAAAGACAGTAAACTCAAGGTGAACTCAACAAGCAGATACAGAGTGCCCATCCTACAAAAAGAAACAGTTCTACTACCTGTGCAAAAGGCTACAAAATGAACAAGATGTACTCATTCTGGAACCTTAAGAAAGTTATGACCTAGTGGGCAAGATGGACGTTGATAAGTGTGAAATGCTATTTTAGAAATTCAAATAAGGTTAGATAGGAACACAAAGAAAGTAGTTATTAACCCTGGATATTATGACATGTGGGTCATAGAACTGATTAAATTCATGACCTTTGCAGTCAGACAGGCCTGGGTTAAATACCAACTCTACCATTTACTAGATTTCTAGCTTTATATCTTAGTCAAGTTACTTAATCTTTCTGTGCCTATGCTACCTCAAAGGTAAAATGGGTTTAATAATAATAACTATCTCATAAGGTCACTGTGACACTCATTAAAGTCATGCACATGCGCCATGTAACAGAGTAAATGCTCAACACGTTTCCTATTATTATTAGGTTACTAAAATGGTCCATTGGAAAAAAGCATGTATTAGAATGATTATGAGGTCACTTTTTAATCTTCTACAGTTCCGTTCCCCACAGGAAGAATAAGTCAGACTATCAAGAGCTAAAGAACAAATAGGCAAAAAGAAAGACAAAGAGGAACTATGCCTGTTCCTAGCTGTAGGAGCCTGCAGACTCCTAGGTCATTCGGTGAAGAACTTCTCAGGTGGAGTTGGAACCTCTTCATCCAGGTTGCCATAGCAGTTTGTGTACATCTTTAGAATCATAATCATTACCCAAATCGTAATACCTACAATTCATTGAGCACATGTCACTAATGTGTAGTATAACTCTTTGATGCATCTCTGCAAGGTCAGATAATAATGGGAATTATTGCTCCCACTTTGCAGATAAGGAAACTGAGGAGTAGACAGGTCATGAGAATTGCATAAGCCCACTAGGTAGAAAATTTTGAGGCTGAGATTTGAACAGTGGTCTGACTGCTGCCAAAGCCCAGTTCTTAGTGTTCAGCACTTTGCCACCTCCTTTTCACATGCTATTTGAGCTACTGATTTAAATGTCTGGCTCCTGACTGGACCAAGAAATCTTAGGGACCAGTCTATGTTGCATATATATGGATTCCCGGCAATTCAGACTCGGGCTGGCATGCAGTGAGCACGATTGCTTACCGAAAGAATTGAATGAATGAACAAGTGAATAAATGAATAAATGAACTCATTCTCAGAACATTCAGTAGAGGCAGCACATCTGAATTCATGCATTAAAGTGCATCTCAACATGGATCTTGTTAGTGCGTCCTGTGATCTTGCTGTGATCACTCTTTTTTGCAACTTCCTGTGGATTCCTTAAGATTTTCTACATATGCAATCATATCATCTACAAATAAAAATAGTTTACCTCTCCCTTTCCAAGATCAATGATATTTTTTTCCATTGTTACACAGTACACAAATCAATTTTTAGAATATAATTCCTTTAAATATTTGGGAATTTCCTAGGATTTCTGTGTTAGGGTATTATCAAAGTTGGTTTAACAAAAAGACCCCAAATTAGAGTTGTTCAAGTAAAATGGAGATTAATTCCCTTTTATGCAACTCTCTGATTAATCCAGGGAGAGGGAGTGGATGCATGTTCCAAAGAGGATACTATTCCCTAGGCTGCCATCTGTATCTGCATGACCTATGCTGCTCTCTGATGTCTGCCTTCCAGTCTGCAAGAACCGAAGGAAAAGAAAGTTCAGGTCAAGCAATTTCCTGTTAGGAAAGTAGAGTGCAAGATGTACATATTCCTTCTATTCACATTTCATTGAGTGAATACAGTCATCTGGCACACATAACAGAAGGAGAATATGGGCAACGTAACCTCTAGCTGGGCAACTGGAAAAGGCATAAAGAATCAGGAGCAATTATCAGAGTAACACAACGTGCAAAAGCACTTGCAATAATGCTTTTCTTATCCAATGGTCAGACTTTTGATCAACATCCAGAAAAGAAGCCACAACGCTCTCCAGTGTGTATGACCACCACGAACAGAGCAGAGAGAGGCATTCCCAGCTCCTGGTCTCTATTCTGTATGACAGGAGAGGGGTTATTCCACTTCTCAAGCACACTAACTCAGCATTGTGAGCAAAATTAGGACAACAGAGAGCAAGCTTGCATGTGTGGTTTTCCCGTGGTATGCTTCAGTTTTTCCAAGGCTGCTGCCCATAAGAAAATGAAGCACATCAAAGATGTGGAAAGATGGAGAGAAGCCACTAGGTGCAGACACACTGGCTCAGGGCAAAGTGACAGCTAACATCAGAGATGGAGACAGAGCACACCAAGCAGAAGGGCACGACAGTCTGGGACAAGTTAATGCAGACAAGATATCCCCGAACACACTCGAATGTTCTCTGAAGGCCTCATGGTGTTGATGCCAAGCACAGAAACTGATGTCCGTGAGGGCGAGCTGGGTGACATCGTCCCTAGAGGATGAGGGTAGGACCCCAAGTAATCTCCATCTTTCTTTACTTTCCTCTCCCTATCCCCCTCTACCAAAATCCAGTCCTAGGATAATTTTTATCCTAATTAAATGAGATTTAAGTGAACATTTAAAAATATTTAATAAAAGAAATCTCAAAGGGGGAAACTATACCCTAATGGAACAATTGTTAAGTGATGATCAACATTGATGGTTACGGGGTGCACTATTCACAGAATGAAGCATTTAGCATATAAAGATATATTTAATAGATCAATTAAAATGCTTCCATGCTTTAAGGGCAAACTTTATTTACCCAGACAGCCTCATTACCCAACAGGATTATGCAAATAAGGTATTTACAAATAATGTCATGAACTTGGCATTAAATGAAGTTTATCATTTTTTTTCATACTTTACTGTGCAGAGAAAACATACTGCATGGCAATAAGAATGTGTTAATGGGCATGTTTAAAGTTATTGTTGGCCATAATAGTGTGTGTGTTTTGTTTTACTTGTCAGCTTTCCAAGCCTAGAACTTGGACTTAAGAACAAATGTTACTAGAGCAGATTTTCAATCAGTTTAGTAATGTCATTTGCCATCATTATAATGAATTTGTTCGAAGGAGGAAAATGATCATACAGACAGTTCTAAAAGGCAATAATCAGAAAACATTTTATATTTGTTTTAAGAATATGTGTCTGTGTGCATATCTGTATCTGATATTCTTGGTATTCCCAGCATTTCAAACAAATAATAATAAAGGAATGTTGTGAAGGTCTGACTTTGAAAGGTTATAAAGCTTCTAGCTTCCCCTTCTGGACCTCGGTAAAACTAAGAATTAAGAAAATTTAATTCCATTCCATCCAACAGGATATTTTATACGTTGTATTGATTAGTGATTGTAAGTAACAGAAAGCATCTTCAGCCATATTCAACCCCAAATAGGGAATCTGCCATATAGATAAGAGAGCAAGAAGGCATCTGGGTATCAGGGAGAAGGAATAACCAAGAACTAGAAAGCTACCAGAACTTTCTCTGACTTTCTGTGCATGACTGCTGCATTCACTTGCATCTGTTTATTCTGAAGGACTTTCTCTACTTCTCTAAACTATGGACAGAAGTTTACATGTTATACATCTGCATGGATAGATTTGTCATCTTCGAATCGCAATTCCAAATTTCCAGGTTAGGGAAACATATTAGCCCAGTCTGTCTCAGGTTTCTACTCCTAATTCCATCAGCTGTGATGTGGTAAGATCATATATATAGAAGTGACTGAAGGGAAATACCCCTAAAGATGGAGAGATAGTTGCCAGAGAAAGGAGATTATTTAGAAGAGAGCAGGTAATCTCTAAATTTTCCTTATTCTTTATGTATTTAGCCCAAAAGAAGAATTTGTTGAGAACAAAAGAGATGCTTATATTTCCTGTCTTTATGAAGGTCATGAACTCATAAATGTGCATATACACACTAAGGGGTAAAATTCAGTAATAAAATCAAGCCCTGAAGCAATGGCTTTGATCAAAAGGGAGCTAGATATAGTGAAAGTGTGATGGGACTTACAGTGAAAGATGGTTCAGATCTTGGCTCTGGCACTCACTCCTTATATATCCTGAAACGGATCACAGATTCTTCATTTGTGGGTCTTTATCTTATCTATAAAATGTGGATGATTATAGCTAACTTAAAGGCCTTTTGTGATCATTAAATGCAGCACCTACCAAAAACACCCTCTACACAGCGGAATCCGGATCACTACAGTTCTGTTCAACGAGCGTGTGTCGAACACACAGCCTTGGTGGAGCACCTGCCTAGCTGGCAGTGGGGTTCATCCTCAGGTGTTGGTCGTCCTGGGGGAAAGTGCAGTCTGTTGGGGTGGGGGTGGGGGTGGTAAGGAGACAGATGAACAGATTATTTCTATAAACATAGTACATTGGTTGGCTATGATTTTGGTGCATGGATCTGAGAAGGTGTCAAGGAGGTGTTGGCACACAGCTAAGCCTTAGGTGGGTAGGTAGAATTTGAACAGCAACATGCCATACCAAACTGGAGTAGAACCTTGAGCTGAGCTGACTTGGCTCTGCCAGGTTTGTAGCTCACATTTTCTGCAGCAAGGAAGCTAGATTAGTAATTAAAAAGACGTTTTCCAAACACTGCTGTGCTTAAATAAAGGGTTCTAAGGGAGATACCCATACAGTTTTGAAGTAGGTTTTTACATGGTAAAGGGAACTAAAGAGTTCACTGTAGATCATCTACATTTAGGTGAGTGAGAACATATTTTCTGTGCTCAGTGCACATGAAAATACTCAAGAAAAGAAATGTACATTTGACTTAATAGTGCAGGTTCAGAAAATTTATGCCACAAACTAATACTAGATAAGTTTCAAAAGCACTCTATGCTAGATTTAACTGGAAAAAAAAACCAAGAAAGAAATGATACCAGATTTGACTACTTCTTTAAGTTGCTGCTTGGATATACTAGTGAAAGCCTGCCAGGGTGATTTACCATCTCAGAACAATTTGTCCATTTCACTTAGAAATCAGAAGTGTGTTTGGCCAATAAACCTAAATTTATTTTGTAGTAGTCATTTTTCTTAATGGAAGTGTTTTCCAGATGTTGCCTAAGTCTAGTCATCTGGGCCTTCTTCCAATAAATGAGGAAAGTTTGATTTCATAGGTTGTCACTGTTGATTTTGTCTGACCTTTGGACTAATTGCATCCCCAAATATTTGTACTCATATATAAGACTCCCAGGACATTGGAGAAATTCATCTATCCTTTCACTGGGTAAGTGTCAAAGTTAACTTGCTTCATGGAATTAAATGAGTTTTCAGTTAATAGGGATATGATTTATTAAAGGTTTTTGAAAGAGATTTATAAGGATAGTAGGGAGTTTTGAAAAGGTTCACATTATGCAATACACCTGCTGCTGGAAGCTGAGAAATTTTTATCAAGAGTTAAGGGAAAGTTGGGACAACTCTTCTGTTTGTTAAATTAAATTTTACTGAGGCTGGTTATTTTTGTTTCCCGAAGACAGGATTTAAACTTTGCACTGTGAGTACATGCTATAATTTGAATAGAATTTTAAGATAAGTCTGCTTTCTATTTTGGGGAATTCTGAAGTATTAAGATGGTCAGTAACATGGCTGAGATGGTTATTTGATGGCTGCCTCTTCATAAGATTAGATTTAATGGTCAAATATATACTATAGAATTAAGGCTGATTGCCTTTAAAAGTCTTATTTCAAAAATATGGATGGTTTATAACTAAATCTCATTTTTAAAGTAACATTGTTATGTGACACAGGTATAAATCAGTGATGAGATTAAAGAATAGTTTTCTGATGCTTTTCTTTTCTTTCCAGCAAAGGGCTCCATACCTGAAAACAATCATGGAGTGGAAAATACTTCCCATTCACTTGCTGTTTCTTTCTGTTTCCTTGATTCAGCAAGTTTCTACTCAAGGTATCTTAACCACCAAAAGTACTTTTATTTAAGAATTATTGCTAATCATTCCGTTCTAACTTTTATGACAACAAAGTAAATAGATTTCTATAAACATATATTTGAATTTAATGCATAGCAAAACCTTTAATTTATGTAAAGCAAAGGTAGCATATTTATAAGCATTTTAGGATTCACACTTTTTTCTCATGCATTATGAAATCTTTCAAGAAGTTTTGGGTGTTTCTACAGAATAAGCTTTGTACTTATTGTTCTAATGGTTTTTCCAAAAGTTTAAAAAAATACAGAGGTTTACATGATAAAACTTTGCTAGGGCAATACAATATCATGAGATGAACTAAAGAAAACCATTTTTAAACAGCATGTAATTTTTGCTAGTTTTTTACACTGCATTAATTATTGATAAATAGCTTATTTTGGCATCATATAAATATAGATATCATATTACAATGAACATGTATACTGTTTCAAATGGCATTATATTAATCTTGAAAGTGTTCTCTTACAAGAACTATTCATTCAGATACAGACTTATACAGACATGAATGTCATTTTATATTATAATATTGAACTATTCATAGTCCTTCAAAAACAGAGTCAGTCCTGGATGAACAGTTCTTGCTATAATTTTTAGAGAATTAAGGTACATTAAATGTAATCACCTTATCAAAAGTCTCTAGCATGTGATCAAAGTTGACTAGTGACAATATTACTAGGCTTTAGGTTTTCATTTCTTTCTTTTATTTTCTTTGATAAGCAAAATCTGAGAGGTGAAAAATCAAGGTGTGTGATTGTTATGGTGAAATTACACTGATAAAATAGAAATGTCCAGTCAAATAACTGAAATTCTTAGGAACCTGAGCATGAGAGGTAACTGCCTGCCCTGGACATAGTTTCAGAATCACTTAGATAAGAAAAGATGGAAAATACATGAAAGCAAATTTAAATATTTAATAAAAATAAAAAAATCTACATCCAGACCCTTCTGCTTTCTCCTCATAGTATTACAAGATTCACATTGGGTACATTTCCTAATCTACCTTCCTATGTAATAGAATCAATTGTTCACTAAAAGAGTTTTACTTTCCTTTAAATAAATCAATTTAAAATTAGTTGTTAAAATTAATAGCAATAAATGTAGGATGGTCATTTAATCTATGAAAATAAACTTTTCCTACAAAAATAATTGATTTCCTGTTTCAGAAATCTGGTAACTGTAAAAGAATGACCTTTTGATGTTGTCTGGTCTGCTTTCCTTGCCTTCTCTACTGCTTCCCATTCTCTTTTTTCTTTATATATAATATATGTATTTATATACATACACTATATATGCATTTTTGTATGTATTGTGCACATATGTATAGAAAAAATTCTGAAAGTCATCCTAATATTTACTGTTATCTTTACATATTAAGAGTTTAGCTTTCCTGGATTCACTATGTTGAGATTTTTTTTTTCAGTGTTTCAACATCCCTCTATGGATTTAGGACATTGCATCTGCCAATTTCTATTCCAGAGATGGATTTAATTGTTAATGTTTCTGTGGTTATTGCTCAGGGAGTTTCTCAAGGTGTTTTCCAAATGATTTAAAAAATATATTTCAGGGTAATTATGTTTCGTTCTTGTTTTTGTTTTGTTTTGCCCATAGTAACTCTGTTCATGACCTTTATATTGATGCACAGATGCTATTTCAAGAGTTATCTATTTTGTACTCTAGCTGTAGATGTAAGCATGTGAATTCCCCAATATTTAAAGAGCCCAGTTATCCCCACCAATAAAAGGGGGAGGAATTCTAGGAAAGTTTGTGCTGGATGAGAGGCAGTGTGATAGGGTAGGAAAAGTTTGGGCTTTGTAATCAGATATATCAGATTTCAAATTCTAGGTGGATCTTTACTTAAGATGACCATATACATTATTATCTAAATCAGGACACTTCCAAGAGTGAAAGAGGTCAATACAAATACTTAATAGGCATTCATTGACCTGTAATACATACACAATGGAATTATTAACTAGCTGGGTGCACTGGAGAGGGTTATTGGAATTTCCGTGTCTCCACTTCCTTATCTCTAAAGAGGGGTTACTAATATTCTCCTGGCAACATTTTCGTAAGCACTGGAGATAATGGATGACTCAGTGCCCAGCACAGAGATGCTCAAAAAAAGGCAACTAGTTATCATCAGAGCAGCAGCACGAGTAGACCTCACCTCCAGGAATATCACCTCTTTACGCAAAATCATTACTTTGCCCGGTTATCAAAAGTGTATTTACCTCCTTGGTCTAGTAAAGAATAAAGTGGCATCTTCAAGGTCACACAAAACATCAGGCAAACATAGCTGGATCCATTGTTAACCATCATTCCCCACCTTTTCCAATTGATAAATTTTTCCCCAGCCCAGGTGTCTTTGTCCTTTTTTGATCTTTTCATTTCTGTAAAGTAGTTTGGCCATGTTTACGCTAGTATTGTATAATTTTAGATGTATCAAGCTGTGCAGGGAGATGTGGGGAAGGGTATTCTAGAGATGCCTCCTGCAACTGTGATTATAACTGTCAACACTACATGGAGTGCTGCCCTGATTTCAAGAGAGTCTGCACTGTGGGTAAGTCCTGAGAGCTGATGTCCCAGTCAAGCCACTCCATTCTGTGACAGTCCCCTTGCACCCCTTGCAGGTTGTTTTCACACTATTTCATTTCTGTTTGCTTATGTGCCTCTTCTGTCACTCGCATAAGTGTTGCAGCGTGCCGTAAACCTGGTGTTAGAGCTGGTGACCAAAGGCAGAGGGGTGGTGAGGGGAGTCTGGAAATCTCTCCCTGGACATGTTATTGACTAGTGCCAAGTGAAACTTTTGTTCTAAATAGAGAATACTGGTGAGTCAGGAGTTATTAAGCAAACAGCAACAAGGAATTATTTACTACTATTCAGAGATGTAATTGCTTAGTCGTGGGCCCTTTGATAATTTCATAAAAAAGAATCCACGGACATAGAGAAATCTCCACTGTTTGACTTTTTGATAGTAAGACATTTCTAAATTACCTGAAAAAGATGCTTTAAAGAGGAAGCATTAATGTTTGATGATGAATTTCAGTTAAAATCCTAACGTTCTGCATTTTAAATTATGAGTGGTATTGCACTTGAACTACTTTGGACCACATTGTTGTTAAAACAAATTATATGAGGATTTATGAAAATTACCAATAAAGTTTATTTTAATGGTATGAAATTTATAAGGAGATTATGATTTTCATTCATGATATTTATGAAAATTACAATTAAAAGTGGTTCAAAGTTATCTTTGCTTTAGAGTTTGCATGTGAAATTGATAAATATATTGCTGCAAAATTTATGTGTTGTATAAGGTGATAATTTGAAATAGGCCTTGGGAAGTCATTGTACCTCTCTAACCAAGGCTTTTTTGGAAATGAACAGGCCTCTCTTACATAGTCCATGCCATGGGACTAGGCTGAAATCTTTTAACTCTATACCTTGTCCAATTTGTCATAATAAAAGTCTCTGCATTATAAGTGATTTTTGAGTCTCAACAGTGACCCATTTATATTCAGCCAGCTCTTTGGAATATGTTATTGTAGGATCTGAATATTCAATTGACAAAAATCTACTACAAAGCAGTGGTATGAGGAGATGTTAGAGGGATTTCATATGGAGGAGAGGATGGATGGGTACTTTACTGAGAAAATATAGAAAAAGTTAAAATGCAGTGCATTGGCAAAATGTAGACATTTCCCAACTTTCCATTGTCCATACATGAAATGACAGACAGCCCTGAGGTATCTCTGGAAGCTTGGACGGGAAAGAAAGGTTTCCCTAAGTCACCATAGTTCTTTCTTGACTTGGGTTGTCTCCATTTGAGAAACCATCTTTTTTCCAAGTTCCAATTAAAGACTTGGAAATACATTTTTGGAACTCTTGTCAGCTATAAGGTGGGAAATGGCTATCCATACATGCGTGTGGCTGCATAATCAACAATCTGTAATGTTCTGTCTTGCTCTGGATAGAGCTTTCCTGTAAAGGCCGCTGCTTCGAGTCCTTTGCAAGAGGGAGGGAGTGTGACTGTGACTCCGAATGTAAGAAGTACGGCAAATGCTGTTCCGATTATGAGAGTTTTTGTGAAGAAGGTAAGCCTCATGGTACCAATCCGAGCTTCCGTGCAACCAGATGTGCACACCTAGCTTAGCTTCCCTGGAATGCCTAACACGCCATCCTTCTAAGGACGTGGTTTTACTAACATATAAGCTATCTACACATTAATTTTGGTTGAACAAGATGAATTAAAGAAGGAAAGCCCCTTCCAGCGGCACTCCCAGGCTCAGCCCGGCTCCAGGAGCCCAAGAGATCGCCGTTAAGTAGCAGAAAGGATAGCAACCGAGTGTACCTTTTTTCTTCAGGCGTGGTTCGATTTCAGGTTAAACCCGCAGTAACCAACGCATCTGATGGTTTCTTGCCTCATCCTTTTGGTGCTGATCCCACAAAATCAACTGTCCTTTGAGCTACCCGTGCTTTTGGATTCAATGTTTTTAAGCGCATATTTGAAGATGGAATGACACTTTGGTTTCTCTAACTAGTAAATTTATGAGTTAGTTTAAAGCATTGAATTTACAGACCAACTTAACAAGAAGTTGTTACCTGCCCCTTTCACGTCCTTCCCACGTCCCAGTCCCCCAGTAGTCTCCATCGAAATGCCTGTGTGTGACAGTTAATAAAAAGGGATGGAGTGCCATTTAAAAGTCTTCTTTTCTGGTCCTGAAGGAGTACCCTGGGAGTAGAAAAAACACTTTCTCCAGAGTAAAGAAAAAAAAAGATTTAAAAAATATACTTAAAAAACAGACTCCTTTATTTTACCAGTGTTTGCTTTTAAAGTCTACTTTGTTAAAACCAGACTATGTGTGGAGGTAAGAGTGGAAATAAGCATTGCTTGCATAATCTTACCATTTTATTTAAACAAACCACCTCTTGCTTCTTTCGAGCAGTGGAGAAATAGGGTGGAAAACTCTTCATCAGCGAGGCTGAGGGGCACTTAACTGTTCAATATTTTCGCTGGAAAGCATTTCAAAAACAACGGAGCCAGCACCCTGGTCATCAGAGACTCAGACAGGAGGGTTTCTGCAGCTTTCAGAAGGGCTCAGGATGAATGATACATATTTACTCATTGACCTGCTAATTGTTTGGCTGTGAGACAAAAGCCTAAGAATTTATTCTGGGCAGAGGATGGGTAGGGAGGGAGGGTGGTTAGAGAGCGAGGAAGCACTGGAGAGAACCTGTTAATGAAGACGATGCTTTAATGCTACCAAGTAGAGGGTCAGATTACCTGAGGTTTAGGCAGAACTCATTGATAAAGATTGATGAATGTATACTTCATTCACAGAATTCACTGCGACAGTCAGGGTCCCACATGAAAATAAAGAAACCACTCTGAATTTCACTATTTCATTTAAAAAAATAACAACCAAAGTATCTTGCAACCGACCGAAAGCTTAGCTTTTTCCAAATTTGCTTAGATACTGCTTGTTGGCGTCTATTTATCTTGAAATCCTTAACATTTCAAGAATGGAGAACTCAAAGCAGTCAAGTGCCTCTGAATGTGGGTGAGAACAGAGTCCAGATGGAGATCACTAGCTTGTACATGGAAGCACTGTGTCTCAAATGGAGGTACTTGGTGTTGGGGGGAGGAGAGAGAGGGAGAGGTGTGGTGGGCAGTTTCTGGAGACTTCAGCAACAGAGGTCTGAGGACACGTTCGGTTAAGAACAGCAGGATCAATCACAAATCTCCTCTACCTAGAGCATCCCCACTGTTCTCTGCTTTCTCATCTTCCAGAAGTCCCTCTCCTTTCCTTCTGCTTCCTAGTGACCAAAACAGGTCCCATGTCTTCTCTTTTGGACATGAAAAAGGGTGGCAGGAGGGACGATGAAAGGTTTTAAAGACATGCATCAAACCATTATCAATTGTTTAACTTGGGGAAGGAAAACAAGTTTTGATACAAGCATAATGTGAAGGAGTGACATGTCTACACAATAGCCATGAAGAACTTTTGTATTTAAGAAAATAAAAGATACATGGCATTCTTTGATTTAAATGAATATGAAAATAGGAAAAATGTAATTATTATCTTTCTCTTCTTGAGCGTTGTAATACCTGTCATCCACATGCAGTAATTATTTTTATTGTCACAGAAGATAGGCGCCAAACAGTCAAATACTTTTTAGGCAGGGAAACACCTTCAGGAATCATCTAGAATGAACATCTCAATTTGCAGACAAGAAAAGCAAAGTTCAAGAGGGGTTAGCCCATTTGCCCAAGGTCACAGTGGCAGAGCCTTACACACCTAGGACTAGAATTCAGGTCTTCTGACTCCTGAGCCTTTGTCCACTGTCATAAATTGTAACAATATGAGAACCAATATTTTATATAGCCATGCATCCCCAAATTAATTGGTTTGTAGAAATGAGCATTGGCCTACAGTCTGCCTGCACTGGCTTTCACAAGCATGTACTCTTGAAGCCAGATGAATCAGTACCTTGCATAGTTAGTTAATGATGAATTTGAACAAGATGCTAACCGACCTGTCTTGCTTGGCCTCAGTGCATAATCCCACACCACCACCATCTTCAAAGACGGCACCTCCGCCTCCAAGAGCATCTCAAACCAGGAAAGCAACAACCAAACGTTCTCCCAAATCAAAAAAGAAGACTAAGAAAGTTATAGAATCAGAGGAAATAACAGAAGGTAGGAAGATGATAGAGGTAATAAGAGGAAGTTTCTGAGATGAAATAACTGCAGGAAGACTACTTTTATAAGCCTCCTCCAAGAAGAGGGTAATGATATGAGTCACGGAAGTGTCAATACACTTTTTGTTTATTTGCTTTAAGTCAAAGTTTAAGCTAATTATCAACCTTAGTTTTTCATTTTTCTTATTTACTGAACCTAGTGTGGGTGTAGGTTAAAATAATAGGAAAGAGATGTCTCTGTTAAAAAAAGCCCACGATTTTATTTGTAGAACTAGATTTTGTGAGATATGAAAAAGTTATATGGTTGTTTTATTAGTATCTCTGATAAATTCAGGTGCCTTGCTTTTAATTTTAACAAATTAAAAGGGTAGTTAATCATATTGCTGATATAATAAAGGCAGAACACAGACTTTCGTAGGTCAGTAAACAGCGTTTCTTGTATTTGGACTGGCAGTTTTTTTTTTTTTTTTACCTTAAATCAGTTGGTGTGATCAACCTTTTTATTTGATTTATAGAACATTCTGTTTCTGAAAATCAAGAGTCTTCCTCCTCCTCTTCCTCTTCCTCAACTATTCGGAAAGTCACGTCTTCCAAAAATTCAGCTGCTAATAAAGAATTAAAGAAGAAACCCAAAGGTTTGAGCATTGATAAAGATCACAGACTATATCAATGCCAAGTTAATAATGATTATCTACAAGTAATGTGTGTTGGTAAATGGATTTGAGGATTTCAGTATCTGGGGGGCATGTAACTTTATGAACATTATTTTAGGAGATACCACTGAAAAGTTTTCATAGGAAATTAGTGCCAAGCAGCTAAGAAACCGTTTAAAGTTGAAGGATGTGAAGATGCTATAGCGGCAACTATGGAACCATGCCAAGGGCACCAGAGGTCATTCATGGCTGCTTCTTTCAATTCCTGTACACCTGAGATCACTTTTCTTTCTTTTTCTTTCTCTATCTTCCTTGTGTTTTCATTTTTCTTCCCCAGATTTATTTTATTTAACACTTATATACTGCTTTAAGTGTTTTAAAATGTTCATCCACATACACCTCTTTGGGAAAGGCAATTAATAACCACATTTTACAGATCCTCTTTGTTCCTTCCCTAAAAATGTCTTATCTGGCTGATTTCTTTTTGTAGTAGAGAATGTACTACAGAGTAGGTTATCTCCCAAAAAGACTCCCTTTGTTCTCAGCATTTTATTATTTTCTGAAATTCTTAAATACATCTTTCTCCAGGAAATACTGAATTTTGGTCACTGAGATTTTTGAAGAACTGTGTCCTGGGTGGTTGGAATTTCCCCTTAAGCATTCTCTCCAGCTGAATAGCCAAATATTTCATGTTTGAGTTACCCAGAGAGTCTTGTACAGGATAGAAAAGCAGTATGTTTGCTATGGGGAACTCATCTCAGTGACATGTTCCTTGAACTCTGGAGCTCACCGATGGGGTGGCTGCTGTAGGAAATCCTGTTTCCATAGAGCCTTTTTGCTGCCATGGCATCCTAATCTCCTCTCTGTATGCCCTGGGACTACTGAATTTAGGTAGACAGAGGAAAGAGAGCAGATAACAGCCATGTGTATAGAAACAGGGCTCAGCAGGGAAAAGGGGGTGGTGACTGTAACAGATTCCTTGGATGGAGTTGCAGAGGACTCTGAAATAAGTAGACTTCCAGGAGGGAGGAAGGGGCACAGAAAAATGAAAGAGGAGAGGGGAAAGTGAGGGTCAAAGAGCATTAATCTAGAGAATGAATTGTTATTGATCATGTTGGTAATTTCAAAGTTGCCACTTATTCCCATGAATTCATTGTATAGAACTTTATTTTCACCCTTTATCTAATCCATTTTCTTAAAATAGCCCAATGAGGTTGAATATTTACCATTTTACAATAAAAATTCATAGACATATTAGCAATTTGCTTAGACACACACAGTTAGTCAATGATAAGGATGGGTCTTTATGTCACTATTAAAGAAAAAAAGTTACTCAAAAATAAAAGACATATTTTTTTCTCTAGTAAAAGATAAGAAGGAAAGAACTCCTAAAAAGAAACCTATCCTAGAACCACCAGTTGTAGATGAAGCCGGAAGCGGACTGGACAATGGAGATATGAAGCTCACCCCAACTCCTAACATTCCTACTCCCCAGCACGGCAAAGTTACTGCATCTCCCAAGATTACAACAGTGAAACCAAAAGATCTTAAACCCAGTCTTCCACCTAATTCTGTTACATCCAAAGAAACATCTTCCACAACCAGTAAGGAGACAACAGTTGAAACTAAAGAGACTTCTGTAACAAACAAACAGACTTCAACTCGTGCAAAAGAGAAGACTACTTCAGCTAAAGAGACACGAAATGCAGAAAAAACATCTGCTGAAGATTTTGCACCTACATCAGCAGTTCCTACTAAACCTACAACGAAAGCCAAAACTACAACCAAATCCCCTACTCCAACCACCCCCAAGGAGCCTGCACCCACCATTGCCGAGGGGCCTGCACCCAGCACCCCCAAGAAGCCTGCTCCCACTATTCCCAAGGAACCTGCACCCAGGACCCCAAAGGATCCTGTACCCAGGACCCCCAAGGAGCCTTCCACCAGCACCCCTAAGAAGCCTGCTCCCAAAACTCCCAAGGAACCTGCACCCAGGACCCCCAAGGATCCTTCTGCCAGCACTACCAAGGAGCCTGCTTCTAGCACCCCCAAGGGGTCTGCACTCAATACCCCCAAGGAGCCTGCTCCCAGCACCCCCAAGGAGCCTGCACCCAGCACCCCCAAGGAGCCTGCTCCTAGCACCCCAAAGGAGCCTGCTCCCAGTACCCCCAAGGAGCCTGCTCTTAGCACCCCAAAGGAGCCTGCTCCCACCACCCCCAAGGAGCCTGCTCCCACCACCCCCAAGGAGCCTGCTCCCAGCACCCCCAAGGAGCCTGCTCCTAGCACCCCAAAGGAGCCTGCTCCCACCACCCCCAAGGAGCCTGCACCCCGCACCCCCAAGGAGCCTGCACTCAGCACCCCCAAGGAGCCTGCTCCTAGCACCCCAAAGGAGCCTGCTCCCAGTACCCCCAAGGAGCCTGCTCTTAGCACCCCCAAAGAGCCTGCTCCCAGGGACCCCAAGGACCCTGCTCCCACCACCCCCAAGGAGCCTGCACCCAGCACCCCCAAGGAGCCTGCTCTTAGCACCCCTAAGGAGCCTGCTCCCAGGGACCCCAAGGACCCTGCTCCCACCACCCCCAAGGAGCCTGCACCCAGCACCCCCAAGGAGCCTCCCCCCAGTACCCCCAAGGAGCCTGCTCCCAGGGACCCCAAGGAGCCTACCCCTAGCACCCCCAAAGAGCCTGTACCCAGCACCCCCAAGGAGCCTGCTCCCAGCACCCCCAAGGAGCCTGCTCTCAGCACCCCTAAGGAGCCTGCCCCCAGTACCCCCAAGGAGCCTGTACCCAGCACCCCCAAGGAGCCTGCTTCCAGGGACCCCAAGGAGCCTGGTCCCAGGGACCCCAAGGAGCCTGCTCCCAGGGACCCCAAGGAGCCTGCTCCCACCACCACCAAGGAGCCTGCTCTCAGCACCCTCAAGGAGCCTGCTCCCACCACCCCTAAGGAACAGGATCCCACCACCCTCAAGGAGCCCTTACCCACTACCACCACCACCAAGGGGCCTGCACCAACCCCCTCTAAGGAACAGAATCCCAGCACCCCCAAGGAGCCTGCTCCCAGCACCCCTAAGGAACAGGATCTCACCACCCTGAAGGAGCTTGTACCCACCACCACTAAGGGGCCCACTCCCACCACTCCCAAGGAGCCCACCTCCACCGCCAAGAGGCCTACTCCCAGTTCTCCTGAGACAGCGGCTTCAACCATGTCAGAGGCCTTTACTCCAACCACCACGGTGGAGCCTCCCACTACTTCCAGGAACCCTGCTGAATCAACTGAGTTTCCTGCAGCATCTACACCAAAGGCCCATGAAAACAGTCCCAAGGAGCCTGCTGTACCTACAACAAAGGCTCCTAAAGTGACCAAACCTGAAATGACCACAGCAGTTAAAGACAAAACAACAGAAAAAGACACACATACTACACCTGGAGTAACAGCCGCTGTACCTAAGACTACAACAGAACACACAGCGAGGCCTACAGAAGGAAAGACTGCTGAATCTCAAACAAGTCCAACCACGCAGGTAACCTCCACCACCAGTGAGGACACTACGTCACTCAGAATCACTCTTAGAGCAACAACTCCTCCACCCGATGTCGCAATGTCTGCAACAAAGATGGCTCCTGCGACAGAAGAGACGGTGAGTGACCCTGAAGGAACAGCTACTCCCAAACGAACAGCTGTTAAATCTCAAGCGACAACTCCTAAGTCCCCAAAGCCAACCAAAGCCCCCAGAAAGCCCACTTCTACCAAAAAGCCCAAAGTAAGAAAACCAAAGACCACATCAGCCCCTCCACAGACAACGGGATCGCCTGGGCCTCAGTCAAACCCTACCCCTTCAGCAGGAGCCAGGATTCAGGCCACCACCAGCCCTAACCTAATGCCTAAGTCAGAAATAGCTGGAGGAAATCCGAAGAATGGAGATGCGGTTGCTGCTGGAGAAACATCTCGCGTGGTTCCCAGGCCTCCCGAGTTAACCCCTATAGTTATTCCAGGCACGGATTTCTTGGTGAGCAGACACAGACAAGGCATTAGCATCGACCCCATGCTTTCAGG
Source organism: Manis javanica (assembly GCF_040802235.1). Lineage (NCBI taxonomy): Eukaryota > Metazoa > Chordata > Mammalia > Pholidota > Manidae > Manis > Manis javanica. The sequence continues at coordinate 93,723,884 of NC_133166.1, forward strand.
TAATAAGAATCAGTCGCTTTCATTTTTAAAATTGGTAGTGTTAACCAAAGTCTATCTGAACCAGAATGCCCTGATTTAGTCTTACTCTATTGATAAAAAGTTACCTAGAACTCTCAAGTTGTTAACTAGCTTTTAGTTTCTCTGTAGGGAAGCAGAGAGTAATCACGAGTTTATTTGATTTTTGGAAAAATAAGAACCTAGTGTAGGAATTCAGTGCATCTGTGTCTGAAAGCAGAGATGCATATAAAATGCCAAAAATATTTAGTTTTGGGGTTAAATATTTAAGGGAAGTCTATCCTTAAAGTATAATGCAAAGCAAAACTGCAATATATTCTTTTCCAAACCAATTGCAAAGAGAATGAAAAATGAAGTTTCATGTTGAAATCAAACATTCAATAACTATCCAATTTATGTGAAGATCAGGTAACATGGCCATTCCAGTGACTCATTTTTATATACTTTCTGAATGTCACTTTTAAAACAACAATTACGAAATATATCACTTCTTTTTTGCCTCCAAAATACATGCAACTGGCTTAAGGTTGGAACAGAGGAAGCAGAATCTTGAGGGAGGATTTGAAAAGAACATAAACACTTTTTTCATTTCATGTTGGCTTACTTTTTTGTTTTAGATGAGACTAATTTATGCAATGGTGTGCCAGTAGATGGACTGACTACTTTGCACAATGGGACATTAGTTGCATTTCGAGGTGAGTTAAACACACATTTCTTTTTCTGCCCGTCATTTTGGCATTTACAAGAATCAAAGCAATGTAAGTAAAAGTTTAGGTTGAGCTTTCTGGAGAATATGATTGATGAACTTACCTCACATAGTAACTTGAGTAGTTACCAATATATTGGATTAACAAAACCAGACAAAGTAACAAAATAGAGTTTGAACTGATGATACTACTAAGGCTTTTCCTACCATTAGGAATTAAAATAAAATGAAATGACATCACAATTTGTACTCCTGCTCTATTTATTTGAAAATAACATCTTGATTGCAATGTGTTCAAGAGTGTTAACACTCTGTGGGAGAGTAACAGGTTTTAGAACAGCAGTTACTTCCTGTTAATTCTCTGCTGTACCATCTGCTAGTCCACCCAGTCTTCTTATATTTAGATTCAATCTGAGAGGAAACAATCATAGAACCCCACAGTAGAGGCTAAAGAGATTTTAATAGCCAATTAATTGTAACTCATTAATTCTAAAAGATAAAGAAATAGAGAGATTAAGTAACTTTGTGTGTCACAAAGCCAGAACTCCTTCTAGAGAAACTGGAAAACTGAATTTTTCAAAGTTTATGCTTAATTTCAGACTTGAGAAACATCTACTCAGAAATGTTCAAATACTACCTTCTGTACTAGTACTCTCAGTAGCAGTTTCGTACTGACTAAATTTCTAGTTATACAATGCTTGTTAACATACTCTGTCTTTTTTTTAGGGAAAACTAGAAATTTTCAGTTTGGTTTCTTTGGGATAGGTTTTTAGTATCATTCTGTTTATAGGCTGACCTATCACTTTCAATTTCAGGTCATTATTTCTGGATGCTAAGTCCACTCAGTCCACCATCTCCACCTCGTAGAATTACTGAAGTTTGGGGTATTCCCTCCCCCATTGATACTGTTTTTACTAGATGCAACTGTGAAGGAAAAACTTTCTTCTTTAAGGTAAGAAAAACATCTATGTGAGGGAATCAGTGAATAGTTATTCCTCTTTCTTATGACAGCATACATCAGCTTAACCCCATTCAGAAGAGTCACCATATTTAAATGAACTATTGTATCATCAAAATTTAATAAAAAAATCAACACTTAATTTGGTAATATTAATGGTCAACTTATTCAAACTTAAGTTACAACTTTCTTCTTATGCTTAAATCTAAGAATGAGTTCCTATACTATTTTTCCCCAAAGCTACTAACATCATTTCCTTTTTTAAATGATCAGGGTTCTCAGTACTGGCGTTTCACCAATGACATAAGAGATGCAGGGTATCCCAAACAAATTGTAAAAGGATTTAGAGGACTAAACGGAAAAATAGTGGCAGCTCTCTCAATAGCTAAATACAAGACGAGACCTGAATCTGTATATTTTTTCAAGACAGGTATGTGCTATATAATTTACAAAATTATGAACTTTTAAGAACTGACATTCCAGGGAAATTTATTCAGTATTTTCATTTATTATTTGGTTTACTGTCAAAAGTTGTCTTCAGTGACTGGAGTCAAATGTTTTCATGGAAAAATTAAAATTGGGCAGTAAGAAATATTCAGATCTTGACATGCCAATCAGTTTCATTAGAGTTTTCAGGTCAATGAAATAAATGTCATCATTTACTTTCAAAGTTAAACATATAACTATGCAATTTGTTGGCTTTATTTATTCAACAAGTGTTTTAGGATTTAATAATTACTTTGATGACAACTTGGACTAATACCCATTATTAACATCTAGACGTGTTATGAAAAAGGTTCCTCCATGTTGTAAAATTTCTTTTCCATTTTTCAGTGAGATTAAAATTAATTTTCACATATGATTTTTCTAATGCATAACAGGTGGCAGTGTTCAGCAGTACATTTATAAACAGGAACCCATCAAAAAGTGCACTGGAAGAAGGCCTGCTATAAATTATCCAGTGTATGGAGAAATGACACAGGTTAGGAGACGTCGCTTTGAACGTGCGATAGGACCTTCTCAAACACACACCATCAGAATTCACTATTCACCCATCAGAGTCACTTATCAAGACAAAGGTAACATTTGTTACTGTGTTAAAAATTCTTACAAATGAAATAGATGTAATACAATTTCTTACAGAGTAAGTTTTATTAAATCCTGACCAAAGAGCCTTGATACTTTAAGTTTACTGATGCAAAACATCAATTTGCCTCAGTGAATGACTGAAGTGCAGTATTTTCTTTTTCTTTGTGGGTAAGGAATGCAGTTTATTCAGGTTAATTACACTAAATACCATTTATCATGTATGTCTTACCAAGGACATTATATACAACTCTGTAACCTTCAAAATAGTTCTAAAAGTAGGTATTTGCATTATGTCAAAGAGGGTAAAAACTGAGGCACCGATGTTAAATAACTCATGTTAAATGACTCACCCAAGTTGGCAGAGCTACGAAAGTGACCAAATTGGGACTGAAACCCAGGGCTGCTGACTCTAATAGCTGTTCTTTCCTATAATATATTGCCTTTCAATCTGACACCTTTAAAGTATCATCAACAGATTTCCTTCATGATGAAGTTAGAGTGAGTTCACTGTGGAGAGGATTTCCAAATGTGGTTACTTCAGCAATAGCACTGCCCAATGTCAGAAAACCTGATGGCTTTGATTACTATGCATTTTCTAAGGGTAAGTTACTAAGTAAAATCTTAATAGCTTTCTCAAAAATGAGAACTAATCTCTGAAATATGAGTATAATCAAAGTACTTCAATTTTCACAAAGTGTTCAATGGTGACTGGGTAGGAAGTTAAAATTATCATACTTAATTCTAGTTGTTCTGAAAAGAGTTCAGATTTTTGCTTCATTTTTGATTAAATTAAATGGGTTGCAATTCATTTCTGCCCCATCCTTCATGAGAGTAAAGCCTACTATGATATAACATCCAATTATATGAGTAAAAACTGACACTGAAAATAGTACCTTACTTTTATCAACTGTGGCATTTAACAGAGGCCTTGTTTGCCACAGTTATCCTGATTTGCATCGTATCACAGTCCATAAGATCAGAAAGAAGTTTCTGAGAAATGTTATTAAATTATATTACCTAGAACACTTTTCTTTGAAAAATAATGAAACCTAAGTTATTCTAACTATATAAATGATATCAGATTTTTCCAAGTGAATTATTATCTTGACCTAATTCCTTTTCCTCAAACTCTTACCTTGAAAAGGGAGTTGAACCCAATTTTACTGACAGATGGTGAATGGTCAATCCATCAAGGCAACTATTTTTCTTTTGTTAGAAAGTTCAAATTAATTAATATAACATTTCTCATATTAAATAATGATCACTGTCTCTGAGTATAATAATTAACGTAAACTAAGTTCAAGAGTTTTGTTTTCTTTTTAATTAAAAAATATGACTTCTCTTCTATTTAGATCAATACTATAACATTGATGTACCTACGAGAACAGCAAGAGCCATCACTACTCGTCCTGGGCAGACCTTATCTAATGTCTGGTACAAGTGTCCTTAGACTGATGGGCAAAGGAAGGGCCAATTAATTAAAATGAAGAAAAGAACGTCAAATTGTGACACTGAAATACATTTTATTAATAAAGGATATTGAGATAAGCATACCATTTTAAATACAAAAATGTTTTTAAACACAATAGTCATTACACTAAAACAGATTTGACAACCTTATTCACAGTTACGACAGCATAAGAACACTTAATTAATATTTCCTCTATTTATTCCTCCTCTGCCTCCCATTGCATGGCTCACACCTGTAAGAGAAAAAAATAATCAAACTAAATCCATCTTTAAAATTAGTTCAAAGCTATTCACTTATCCTAGTTCATTATAAAAAATGTTTTCAATATCAAATATTTAGGCATATAGATATAAAACTGTTAGATGATTCACATCTTCAATGGAAATCATTACAACACTTTGATCAACATTTTTATGACATGAATGCAATCTCATAGAAAAAATGGAGATATTAAAATCTTACTTTAAACAGTCAGAAAGCTTTATTTATTGTTTTATTAAAAGGACAGTAACAATAGGCAGAGATGTAACAGACTATACAGACTGTCTAACTATGACTATATAGAGCTGTCTACACTAACTTTTCTAAATTTTAATTTGAATTCAAAGAAAAAATGAATAAATATAAAATATAGGCATATATTCATTATGTATCTATGGTATCAAATCTGTCTGCAAGATGTTTAGAGATTAGAAAACATCACATGTTCGATACATTATTGTTTAATCAATCCTTGGAACATTAAAAAAAACCATTTGGAAGCTTAAGGATTAGAAAACTTGTTCCATTATTTGCCATTCTACATCCTATTTTGTATTCAGTATGTTAGAAATTTACCTCTCTGCCTGTTGAATTGACGACCACGGACACCTTGTCTCAATGTTGTCTGAAGTCTTACTCGTCTGAAAGGCTTTGGTTGACTACTGCTAGTATCTGAAGAAAAACATTAAAATGCAAGAAAGCAAGCTAAAAAAAGGGAAAACAATTAAAATGGCAAAAGCTAATTACTAAATGAACGCACAGAGGAAGGGAAAAAGTATGGTGGACTAGGAAGGCAAGGTGGAAACCTCCTTTCTGCCCTGCACACCGCCCCCCCCCCCCACCACGCAGGGAGGCTACTTCAGCAAATACAACCCTGAAAACAACCTAAGACTGCAGAACAGCCTATCTAAACCTGGTGAAAGACCACACAGAGAAGGGTAAAGGGGCAGAGTGGCCATCAAGTGGGACCCAAGCCCTCCCTACACCTCACCCACAAGCAGGAGGGAGAGGAATGAAGCAGAAGGGATAAGGGTGCAGCAACTCAGCACAGCTGGCCCCAGAGATGCGTTCTAGGAACACGAGTCCACATGGCACTGGGCTTTGGTGGTTAATGGGGCTGGACACCAGGGAGAGCTGGAGCACTCTGGGAGGCTGAGACTCCAGCTGCTTGTGGAGGACAGGCACACTTCTTCAGTCCCACTGAGACCCAGCGGCAATTTCAAAGATTTATCAGTAATTGGAAGGGCACTGGAAGGATGAGTGTTGGGCGGAGCTGCCTCTGCAGGAGAAAGAGCAGGTGGATGACACTTCCCAAGCCCTCCCTCAATCCAACTAGTTGGGTGCTCGCAGAACCCTCACACTCTCCACTGCCTTTGTTGGTGGCTCAGCCCCAAGGCGCTTCCCTATACACCTGCCCACCGGCTGCTTAGCCCAGAAGAGATCAGACTTTGCTCTCTGGCAGGCTGACAGAGACTTTGCTGCAAGGCAGGCAGAGGGAGGCTTTCCCAGTTTTCTCAGCCCTCTCTTAGGCCAACTGCAGACTTGTCTGTGGGAGCCGGCTCTGAGCGCTCCTTCCTCCTCACTGGTGATCCAGTCCTGCCCACCCTGTCTTCCCAGTAGCGACGACACTGCTACAGGACAGGCAGAGGGTGGCCCCATCCAACAGGATCCCAGCAGAACCCCAACAAACAGCTCACAAAGGGCAGGCTGAGGTGAGCTGCCCGATGCAGTAGAATGAGATAGATCTCTGACTATAGGCAGAAGGTGGCCCTGCCCATAGCCCACCAACAGCAAGTGGGGCTCTACCGCAAAGGAGAATGAGGCATGGGTGAGTGAAGTCTTGAGCTTCTGGGAACCACAGCATGCCTTCCTCATAAAGCCATTACTCTTGATACCAGAACATATGAGATCTATCTAATCCAAAGGAAGAAACACAGAAACTCAGACAAAATGAGGAGGCAGAGGCATATGTTACAAACAAAAGTACAGGATACAACACCAGAAGGAGGACTAAGTGCAATGGAGATCAGCAATCTTCTTGATAAAGATTCCAAATAACAGTCATAAACATGCTCCTGATCTGTGGAAAAGTACTGAGGATCTCAGGAAAGACACCAACAGAGAGATTTGAAAAAGAGCCACTCAGAACTCAAGAATATAGTAGCTGAAATGAAAAACACAATGGAGAGAATGAATAATAGACTGCTACAAGTAGAGAGGACAATCAATGAAATGTAAATCAGAGAACAGGAAAACAGCGAAACTGAGCAACAGAGAGAAAAACAATCTCTAGAAATGAGAGGATGCTAAGAGAACTGTTTGACAACTACAAACAAAATGATATTTGCATAATAGGGGTACCAGAAGGAGAAGAGATACAAAGAAGTAGAATATCTCTGAAGAAATGCTGAAAACGTCTCCAGTCTGGGGAAGGAGACACCCAGGTCCTGGAGTACAGAAAGCCCCTAACAGAAGGAACTCCAAAGACAGCACCAAGACATAAAAAAGTTAAAATGACAGAGGATAAAGACGAGGTCCTGAAAGCAGCTAGAGAAAGGCAAAAAATTACTTCTAAGGGCAACCCCATCAGGCTATCAGCAGACTTCTCAGCAGAAACTTTACAGGCCAGAAGGGAGGGGCATGAAATATTTCATGTTGAAACAGAAGGACCTTCAACCAAGAATCTTCTACCCAGCAAGGTTATTATTCAAAAATGAAGGAGAGATTAAAAGCTTCCCAAATAAATGAAAGTTAAAGGATTATACTGCCATTAAACTGGCCTTATGGGATATATTACCTTTAACATATCCTTCTGTATATGGAACATAACTTCTATAGATGGGAATGTTATGCCTAAATATTTTTCATGAGTGCAAATAAACCTGCAATAAAGGCTGTAGACCAAATACTCAGCAAGTATGAAGTTTAAAAACACAAAAGTGGTATAATCAACAATATACAAACTCAGTCAAGGGATACACAAAAAATGACATCTAATACACAAGTGTGAAGGAGGGAGAACAAATAACAAGTACTTTCAGACTGTGTTATAAACAGAGCAATCAAATAAGTCTGTGATACTTTAGGAATCTATATATGAACCTTATGGTAACCAAAAGCCTAAAGCCTCCTATAGTCACACAAAAAATTTAAAAAAAGAAATTCAATCACAACACTAAAGAAAACCATCATATAACAAGAGTATAAGAGAAGAAGAAAGGATCCGAGAGGAGCTATAAAAACAACCAGGATACAATTGATAAAACAGCAGTAAGTACACACCTATCAATAACTACCTTAAATGTAAGGGTACTGAATGCAGCAATCAAAAGACATACAGGGTGGCAGAATGGATAAAGAAACGAGACCCATATATATGCTGCCTACAAGAGATTCATTTCAGACCTAAAGACATACACAGACTCCAAGTGAAGGGATGGAAAAGGTGTTTTATGCAAGTAACAGGGAGAAAAAAGCATGAGTTAGCAGTATTTGTATCAGACAGAAAAGACTTTAAAACAAAGAAAGTAGCAAAAGACAAAGGACATTACATAATGATACAGGGGTCAGTCCAACAAGAGGATAGAAGCACTACAAATATCTATGCATCCACCATAGGAGCACCTAAATAGTAAAACAAATACTAACAGAACTAGGGTGACAGACAGGCTGCAACTCAATCATATTAGGGAACTTTACACCACACTTAGATCAATGGACAGATCATTCCGACAGAAAATAAATAAGAAAACAGAGGCACTGAACAAAACATTGGGTCAGATGGACTTAACAGATATATATAGGACAATCCACCCAAAAGCAGCAGGATACACATTTTTCTCCTCATGCATGTATAGAATGGTCTCCAGAATAGATCACATATTAGGACACAGAAGGAGCCTCAATAAATTCAAAAAGACCGCAACTGTATCAAGCAACTTCTCAGACCACAATGGTGTGAAACTAGAAATAAATTACACAAACAAAAAACCCCACCAACACAGAAACTAAACATGCTACTAAATAATCAACGGATCAGGAAGGAATCAAAGTAGAAATCAAGCAATATACATGAAGACTGATGAAAACAAAAATACAACAGTTCAAAATTTGTGAGATGATGCAAAAGCAGTTCTAAGAGGGGAGTACATAGCAGTACAGGCCTACCTCATGAAACAAGAACAGTCCCAAATAAACACTCTGAGCTCACAATTAAAGAAATAAGAAAAAAGAACAAATTAAACCCAAGGGACATAATAAAGCTCAGAGCAGCAAGAAATAAAATAGAAGAATATAACAATAGAAAATATCAATGAAACCAAGAGCTGGTTGAGATTAAAGAAAATAGACAAACTTACCCAGATTTATCCAAACTTAGCCAGATTTATCAAGAAAAAAAGTGGATACAAATAAACAAAATCAGAAATAAAAAAGGAATAGTTACAACAGACACTACAGAAAAACAAAAATTATTAGAGAATTCTATGCAAAATTATATGCCAATAAATGGGACAACCTAGAAGAAAGGGACAAAATCCGAAAAAAGTACAACCTTCCAACACTGACCTAGGAAGAAGCAGAAAATATAAATAGACAAATTGTCAATAATGAAAAGTGAACTGATAATCCAAAAACTCCTAACGAAAGTCCAGGACCTGATGGCTTTACAGCTGAATTCCTTCAAACATTTAAGAAGAGCCACTACCAATCCTTAAAGTATTCCAAAGGCAGAAGAGGGGGGAATACTTCCACATTCATCTAAGAGGCCAGCATCCCTGTAACACCAAAACCAGACAAAGATAGATACAAAAATAAAAAATTATAGATCAATATGCCTGATAAACATAAATGAAAAAATCCTCAACAATACAATAGCAAACTAAATTCAAAACTACATCAAAAAGATCATCCATCACGACCAAGTGGGATTTAAGGCAGGGATACAAGGATGGTACAATATTTGTAAATGAATCAGTGTAAAACACCACATTAACAAAAAGAAGTTTAAAAACCTAAACAGATCACATAAACAGATGCCAAAAAAGCATTTGACAAAATTCAACATCCTTTCTTGATAAAAACTCTCAATAAAATGAGTATAGAGGGAACATACCTCATAATAATAATAATAAAGGCTATATATGACAAACCCACAGCTAACAATACTCAATGGCAAAAAAGCTGAAAGCTTTTCCTCTAAGATCAGGAACAAGACAAGGATGCCTAGTCTTACCATTTTTATTCAACATAGTACTGGAGGCACTAGCCACAGCAATCAGACAAGATACAGAGATAAAAGGCATCCAAATTAGTAAGGAAGAAGTTAAACTGTTATTATTTGCAGATGACATGACACTTACATGGAAAACCCTAAAGACTACACCAAAAAACTAATGGAACTAGTAACTAGATTTGGCATGATTGCAGGATAGAAAATTAATACACATAAATCTGCTGTATTCCTATATACTAATAATGAACTAGCAGAAAGAGAAATCAGGAAAACAACTCCATTTACAATTGCATCAAAAAGAGTAAAATATCTAAGAATAAACCTAACCAAGAAGGTGAAAGACCTGTTCTGAAAACTAACAGACACTTATGAGAGAGAGATTAAAGAAGACACAAAGTAATGGAAACCTACTCTATGCTCATGGATAGGAAGAATTATTATTGTCAAAATGGCCATCCTTGCTAAAGCAATTTACAGATTCAATGCAAACCCTATCAAAATACCAGGAGAATATGTCAGTGAACTAGAACAAATAGCTCTAAAATTCATATGGAACCATGAAAGACCTTGAATAGTCAAAGCAATCTTGAGAAGGAAGAACAAAGCTGGGGGGATTATTTTGATTTCAAGCTATAGTACAAAGCCACAGTAATTAAAACAGTATGGTCTGGCACAAGAAGAGATCCACAGATCAATGGAATGGAATAGACAGCCCAGATATAAACCCATGCATATATGGTCAATTATATATGATAAAGGAGCCATTAATACACAATAGGGAAAAGACAGCCTTTTGAATAACTGGTGAAGGGAAAACTGGACAGCTACACGTAAGAGAAAGAAACTGATTATCTAATTCTGTATCCAAAAGTCAACTTGAAATGGATTAAATAACTAAATGTAGAACATGAAAGCATAAAACTATTAGAAGAAAACATAGGCAAAATCTCTTGAATATAAGCATGAGTAATTTTTCTGGACACATTTCCTTGGTCAAGGGAAACAAAATAAAAATGAACAAGTAGGACTACATTAAACTAAAAAGCTTCAGTGCAGCAAAGGACACCAACAGAACAAAAAGTAAACTTACAATGTGGAAGAATTTATTAGTAAATGATTTATCTGATGAGGGGTTAACATCCAAAACATATAAAGAATGGGCAGAGGACCTGAACAGACATTTTTCCAAAGAAGAAATACAGATGGCCAACAGGCACATGAAACGATGCTCCACATCACTAATCATCAGGGAAATGCAAATCAAAACCACCATGAGCTATCACTTCACACCAGTCATAATGGACACTATCCAAAAGACAAGAAATAGCAAGTGTTGACAAGGACATGGAGAAATGAGAACCCTCCTACACTGTGGGAAAGTAAATCGGTGCAGCTACTATGGAAACCAGTGTGGAGGTTCCTCCAAAAACACAAATAGAAATACTATGTGACCCAGTAATTCCACTTCTAGGAATTTACCTGATGAAAACAAAATCCCTGATTCAAAAAAATATATGCACTCCTATGTTTATTGCTGCATTATTTATAATAACCAAGATATGGGAGCAACCAAAGTGTTTATCAACCAATGCATGGATAAAGATGTAGTACATACACACACAGAATATTATTCAGCCATAAAAAAGAAAGAAATCCTGCCATTGTGACATGCATGTACCTAGAGGGTATTATGCTAAGTAAAATAAACCAGGTGGAGAAAAGCTAATATCGTATGATTTGACTTATTTGTGGAATCTAAAAACAAAACAAAACAAAATGAACAAAATAGCAGTGGATTCACAGATACTGAGAAGTGACTGGTGGTTACCATGGGGGAGGGGTTGGGATAGGTGGGTGAGGGGGATAAAGGGGAACAAATAGTCTCAATCACAATATAAGCTGGTCTTGGGGAAGGTAGTACAGCATGAAGAATATAGCCAATGGTCCTGTAACATCTTTCTATGTTGACAGATTGCAACCACACTAGTGGGGCTGAGGATATAATAATGTGGGTAAATGATGAAATCCTGTTTTATGCTTGAAACCAACATAAGATTGTCTATCAACTACCCTTTTATAATGTATAAATAAATAAATAAATGGATAAAATGCAGAGGTGTTCATTTGTTTTCAGTATTAAAAGTTTTGCTTTTTTACATGGGATATTACATTTACACAAAAAAAGGATACAAGTAAAAAATAATGTCTTCATTTGAAAAAATAAAGTGCTTACGTTTTTCATTCATTTACTCACTCAACTATTTCAATATTTACTTGGTGACAATCCATGTATCAGACCTGTGCGAGGGGTTGGGGATTACCAAGGGAAACAAATTATCACATCCCTCAGGAAACAACAGACCATTACAATGCGACAAGAGTCACATCTAACTCTCCTCTTTTCTGGACACCCCAAATCCAATCATTAGCAAATCTGGCCAGCTCCAATTTAAATATATATCCCAAATTTGACCTGTTTTCACCATCTTTACCATCCTATCTGAAACATCACCTTTACCTTTAATTACTGCAATATCTTTCAAACTTTCTCCTTATTTCTGCTCATTACTCATTTTTAGTTTCTCCTCTTTACACAGCCAAACTGATACCATTAAGTCTTTAAGATAATGTCGCTACTCTGTTTGAAGCCTTCCAAAAGCTTTCCGTGTCCCTGAAGCCAAAACAACTACAATGATCTATTATATCTATCCTCCATCACCCCTCCCCTCTCTCCTGCTAGTCTCTGTCTTACTGTACTCTAGCCATACTGACCTCCTTGCTCAGGGTGAACACATCATACTGCTGCCCTATGAACTTTGTGTCTGCTATTTCTCTTGTCCAGGAACACTCTTCCCTAAATAACTGCACAGCTTTGCTCCCTTACCTCTTTCAAGTCTTCAGTTAAGTATCACTTTCCTAGGAATACTTTCTGTGAAATTGCCTGGCACATAACATGATAGGTACTCAAATATTTTTGACCAAATGAGCGACTCCTCAAATGGGGAGGTTTAGTGTTTCATATTATCAAATACATTTAAAGATATCCTTATTTCACATTATACTGTAAAAGGGAACAAGAGCCATATATTCTTATGCAAGCTCTGATAAGACTGTAACTAGTGTCCATTCTCTTGCTGAGGTAAGACAATTCTCATGGGACATAGTAATATAATTGGTAGCACAGAACTTCAGTAATTATATTATTTATAAGGACGATAGCTAGAATTTTTGAGCCTTCCTGTGAAAGCACCGAGTTATATAACTTAGATACATTATTTCTAATCTTAACTGTAAGATTAGTTATTAGTGTCCATTATTTCACAGTGAAATGACAGAGATTCAAATGTACTAGCTATTAAAGGGTGGCTATGAGATCTGAACCCCGGGATACTGGCTAATAGGTTGATGTGTCACCGAAAAGCAGTTCAGAGGGAGGAGATTCTGAGATTAACAAAGTTCCAGGATTGAAAAAAAGTAAATAACTGAGTATGTCTGTCATAAAATATGAAAGTTCTATGGCAGAATTTGAGAATTACTGTCATAAAGAATTCAAAATGAAAATAATCTGTGGATGACTGAGTACTGTATTTCTTCAATAATAAAAATAACTCCCTACCTAAAAATGTTGAGATTGATAAGCCAGAACAGTGTATTATTTAAGAGTAGAGTCTCTGGAGCCAAATTTCTTGAGTTTACATCTGGTAGCCCATTATTCACTGGCTCTTTGACTTTGGGGAAGTTAGTCAACCTTTCTGTGCTTCAGTTTCCGTATCTATACACACAGGTAAGTGATCACCATGTTTAGGCAGTGTGTAATTTAAATGAATGAATATACATAAAGGATTTAGAATACTGCCTGATACACAGTAAGTGCTAAATCAATGCTGATTACTTTTTTTACTACAGAAGTAAATTTATTGTAAGAAAGATAACCTTATTAAATTTAACTTCAAAAAGCTGAACAGCCAAACTCTGAAACTGTTCACACATCAGTAAATTTCAAACACTTTTTCAAAACAATAGACGTCCCACCCCTTGACTTTCCAGGTAAAATCTCATGTAAAACCTTAATACGTAGGACAAAAAATAAAAATGGAGCTGCTCTGGTTTAAACAGAGGCAGAAAGCATGGAAGACTACTCCTTGGCTCTCCTTCTAGCAGCCCATTTACCACAGCCCCTAAGCACCTCTAACATAATCAGTCCCTTTAATATAAACCAAGTTCTTAAAAAAATAAAAATTACCCTTCTAAATAAAGTATTTAAAATTTCAGGGGGAAAAAAGGATTATCAAATTGTTACTAATAGTGTCTTTTGCAAACAAGTTTGATATAAAACTTAAGCTGTAGTCAAGAGCAGGGACTTACCTATGGAAGAGCTGGAAGGAGGATCCTGGCTGGTGGAAGGGAGATCTGACTCATCGGATGCCTGAGCAGGCTCCTCCTCCTGTTGGCTATCAATTTCTAGGCCTGCTTCTGAACTAATACTGGAAAAGGGAAACAAAAACTGGTGAGAAAATACAAAGCTGATCCTATAATGTATCTAAGTCATTCCCAAACTCTCGATACAGTTCATCACTTAGATGACCTAGAGGCCTCGCCAACTCCACTTGGTAGCCGCGCGGCCTTTACAGGGGCAGGGGCGAGGGAGCTCAACTTGCTTTTTCCTCATTCCTCTTCTCACTAGGGCATGTTCCAATTGGAGTTTTTGTATCTCCTTTTTTTCCTTTTTGACAAAGGATGTTCACATTGTTCTCGACAATCACAGGAGATAATATTATCCAGACTCTGGTAAATCTCAAAATAACTTTCTAGGAAAGCTAAGTCTAAAATAATTTATAATAGTCACAACTATTAATATTATACCACTAACTCACTATGGGCTATAGACTATGAGATAGGCTGTGGGTACCTGAATTCCTGGCTCAGTAGCTATAACTTTCTCTCTCTCTCTCTCTCTTATTCAAAAAAGCACATCAAAAAGCAAGCAAGGGAGATAAGAGTAAAACTGGAATCTGCTCCAATTTTTATCATCTGCAAACTTCAGTCCAGTTATTGGTAACAAGGTACCTGGGAAGATATCTTTCTCTAAACTATGTGCTACAGCTGAGAAGTGCTGGTGGAGTGTAAAGTGTGTGGGATTGTAGTGGTCAAATCCAGTCTGGGTCAGTGGTCAGTGGTTTGACCTAAGCCAAGTGATTTTAATATGCTCTGTGTCTGAGCTTTCTCACTTATAAAATGGGAGATAATACATTGCAGAGATATTGTGTGAGCCTGAAATGATATATATAAAGTGACTTGCATGCATGGTATAAAATTGACGGCAGCTAGTATTCTCAGCAGGTCTGTAACCTCCCCAAAATTACATAGCACTTTGTTAAAACAATAATAAACCTACTTTCCCCCTCATATACTAGAGTTGGTTTATAATTATGTTAAGAAAATATTGCTAAATAAAACAAAATCCTTGAAATCTAACTAGGACATCTGGGTTCTATTTCTAGCTATGCTTCTGACTATGAATAGTCTAACTTTTAAATTTTATATGGAATTAGGTTCCACCTTGAAGGCTAAACTTGTCCAAGACCATTGTACAATGGTTCTTGTCATTAAATTATTCCACTTCCTTTGACTTAAAAAAAATCCAAAGATTTGTCATGAAATAATTCTTTTGTTAAACCTTGTTTATAACTGATGTGCCAAAATGTAGTCTGGTCTTGAAAACTACCAGAAAGTTTCTAATTTTTAAGAAGCCAGTTATTTTAGATATTAACTTCTAAATGCACGTAAATAAAGAGTGAGGTCCACTTGAGCCCACTATTAAACGGGAAGTGAGTCATTTTCTAACTTTCACAGAAAGATTTCTTTCTTGGGGAAAAGTTCAAGCAGCTACATTAACAGAAGGGTACTAGTGATTTTAAAATAATACTTTGTTCTAGAATATATATGTAATTTTCAGAGGTACATATTAAAAATAGTCTTTTGTAATAATCTCCAAGTCCTAAAATATATTACTAAGCAAAAATTAGTCTTACAAAATATGTGGCTTGGTTTATTTTTGTAACAGGATGTTAGTGAAAATACTGGTCATCAGACTGTTTCCTGGCTAAAGAAAACAAATGTAAAAGTCTGGCAAGTCTAAGGCAAGCAAAAACTACAAAGTATTTACCCTTCAGATTCTGCCTCCACAAATACTTCATCCCCATCATCACCTGCTGCCGTGTCATTTGTTGTACATAACGTGCCAGTGGATGTTGTCACCATTGGAACAGACTGAGAGGCATGCTCCGAAGCATCTGAGGTGGTACTCTCAGTAAATACGGTCACTTCAAAATAAAAAAGACCAGAAGAGCAACGACAACTTTCACTTTGTGATTTACCTAATATTAAGCCAGAAGATGTCTCACAGGTTTCTATTTTACCAATAAAACATATAATCTACTCATCTGCCTTTGACACCTACCTGGGGCTGCTACCTGTAGAGGAGTAGTGGGAACGCTTCGGCCACCTGACTCTTCTTCATGAGCTAGGAAGAGAGGTGTTTCATACATTCCTAAACCTAAAAGACAATTCTGAGTATTAATGAATGATTGGAAGAACATAAAATTGTCAATATGGTAGGTATTCGAAAGAAAAAAAAAAACTAATCACCACAGACATACAATTTTGAAGCCCATTAAGCAAAAATCAAACTCTCAAAAATGTAAATACAATTAAAATGCATCCTTTAAGTTCTCTAACACCAATTTAAGTAAGCACCCTTTAAAAAAATACCTGAAATACCTCTCTTAGAATTTTATACAAGCTAACCTTTTTGTGTGCCCAACTGTGAATGAGCTATTATGTTACAATTTACTCACCACCAGAACTGCAAATATTTATTATTCCCTGTTTTGTTTAAGAAACTGAATTTCAAGGAAATTAACTTTTCCAATGATACCAGGCTAGTAAGTAGTGGCATTCTAATTTAAGCCTACGTCTGACTCCCATGTCTAGAAATTGTCCTACAATACAAAGCCATATAAAATTTTTGAATTTGTATTAACTTACAATTTCATATCAGTGAGGCATGTGGTAAGAACTAACATCTTAAACCACTAGGGACTAAGATACATTATACAGTTATTTGAGGGCTGCAGATTAATCTTTTGTTTTGGGCTTATTATTAAAGTAGTATGCATTCCTTTTTCACTTATAAAATGCCATACAGCTTTCCAGAAATAGTTTATTTGTATTATATGGATGCCAAATGAGGATTAAAAGGTAATTAATTACACAAACAGTAAAACTCATGTCCAGTAACTACCCACTATTACTTAACTAAGGGTTCATTTTATTCCACATAGTTTTAACATTTCATTTTTCCTATTTTTAACATTAATGGAAAATACCTAACTAGCTTCATACATTTAAACTAGGAATATTAAATTTCAAACTAAATAAAATATGCTGCATTGCTTCCAAAACTTTAAATGGTTGATAGTACTTATGTATATTTGTTGGTTCAACAAATATTCCTGAACACTTAGTCCATGTATGATACTATACTAGAATCCAGAAGAGATACAAATGTAAAAGCTAGTTCTTATTCTAAAAGAACTCAGAACTTTGTTGGAAAAATAAGATCTATTGTTAAAGCAATAGTTAATAAAATGGTAAATATACTATAGTTTTTCCCATAAATTAGCATAGGGATTATTTATCAACTTTCCATATTTATATTTGCTAACTTAAAAAAAAAAATCACATCAGAGTAACTTATTACCGAATACATCCAAATCCAGGAAGTCTAAGCATTTATTTAGTTATTTACCTCCTTGAGAAGCAAGCTGGCCAAGATCAGAGTGACTAGAACTTGTTTGTGGCATATCTTCGGGTGGCCCAAACCGGAATCTAGGAACACCAGCAACCTGTGGGGAACTAAAGAGACAAAAATGAATTTACAGTGAAATTTGAAGTTATTCTGTTTATACCACAATGATGGAAAGAATATAGGAAGATGGAAGAATGATCATAAACAAAGCGGGAAAGAAACAGATTGAAAATAATTAGTTGATAAAGGAATTCTTATTTATAAAAATGTTTTTGAAATATCAGTTTTCAGTATTCCATTGTAATACAAATCATTGTTTCATATTACATGAAGTTTATATATATATGTGATTTATGTACAAATAACTCTGAGCTCTCCTGAACTGTGTACTGTGTATCTTATATTTGAGTCTCCCTGTTGATGTACTGAAAACAACACAAACTCAGTATGAGACAAAAATTAAAAAAATTAAAAAAAAACGTTCCACCGATGTCATGAGAGAAAGTTTGTCCTAGTTTCCACTGCTCATAGACAAATCAGGCCACCTCTCTAATCTATTTCTTATCTGAAAGTTCAGTAGATGGTTCCCAAGATCTAGAAAATCAGATGGCTAGAAACTTATTTTCCCCCTTGTTCTAATAACACTATTCTCTGCTTCCTGCCCCTCTTTGCCCACGTCTTACCCTCTCCTTCCTTGGCTAGCTGGTTACTAATGTTTATGGATTATACCCATGTAGTAACTCTTGAATCTATTTTCTTTTAGAATCTGTTTTCTTTTCCATTTCAACACTACTGCTTTAGTAAACACATTCTCTTTCAGGCTGATTTTACGACCTGTCTCTATAAAGTTACTCTTCTATGGAAGAACACTGAGTTTTTCTGAGCTATGTGAGAATGCTGAAGACTGGCTGGTACTCAGAAGCTGTTCCCTGGAGTGAGTGTTTCTGACTGGCTGACTTTTGGAAGGGAGGGATGACACTGACTGGTTGGCTTATAAGATTTTGTTACCTGAGGTGAGTTGTAGTTAACTGAGCAAGTCTGAAACAGGTTCTGATGGCCATAATGTGATCATGTGCTACAGACCAATCAATCCGTTTCCAAGCTTGTGGAAAGTTTTAAATTCTGATCTTCAAGCTCATCCTGATAATTTAACAAATACTTCAGCTACAATTAAACAAGTATACTTTCACAAGGATAAAAAGCCTTTTTATCTTGTGAGAAAAGTGGTATAGCACAACAGTTAAAATAGGTTCTAGAGATAGACTAACTGCTTTGAAACTGAAAACTGTTACTTCCTGACAGTGTAACCTCTGGCAAATTCACTAACATCTCTGTTCTTCCCTTATATGTAAAAGGGCAACAATAATAGTGTCTACCCTTATAGTTATGAAGATTAATAAAATTCGTTCATGGAAATGCTCAATAAATGTTAAGTACTCTTCCAGGGCTCAATTCGATCTCATCCCCATTAAATCCTCTCAGGTTCTTTTCCCCTAATTTCTGGAATAAAGCAGTTCTTCATTTATAATAACAAAGCCTATAGCTTAAGTCTCTATTCTCCTCCTAGATCGTGTAGGCTAGTTATCTATTCGTATGTTTGGCTTTTATGATAACACTATTCACCTTCATTCTCCATGATCTACAAGGCATTTACTATGTGCCAGGTAATATGTTACCATGAGCATATTAAACACATTAAACATAAATTAATTCACTTGGTTCTCACAACTTACAAGGTAGGAATTACTGTATTTTTATTCCCATTAGCAAAATGAGGATACTCAAGAACAGAGAGCCTAAGTAACTTATCACAGCTAGGACAACAGTGGAGAGAGATTTCAAATCCAGGTATTCTGACTTTAGTCTATGCTCTTAATTTCTGTTATACTGACATTAAATTTCTAGTACCTGATGGAAGCAACTGTGTTTCGTTTACTTTTATGTAATTTTCCCCAACACTACATCCTCAACCCTCCTACCCCAAGTGCTCAGTATACAATAGAGAAGGACTTAATAAATAATCAGTCAGATGTAAACAGATTAACAGGGAAGCAGTAAGAATCCATCAGCCACAAAGTATGTTTCTTTTTCATTAACTTACTGAATTGCTTCAGCAAACCCATCAGTACGATGTGGCACCACAAGAGTTGGAGTACTTGGAACTGTTCTGTCTTCATCATCAAAAAAATGCTGCTGCTAAAATTAAGAGAGAAAATAGGAACTAAGCAGGCAAGATAGGAACACACATATGGGTTATACAAGTATTTGCTGAACAAATGAATCACTTTTACATGATGGGTAGATAGTTACCATGCCACCTATTCCTGGAGTCAGTTGAAGCCCACGTCCTACAGACTGCCGCCGAGTCATCTGAATTCTCTGTGTCAAGAAAAGAAATACATTTGTTTTAAGGAATTACCCAATGACACAAAAACCACATACATATCAGTAGTCATAGCTTATTCTGCTGATAATAAAAGAACTGAAATATTAGCAAATAATGTAATCATCATGATATTTTTCTCAGGAAAAACTGCTACTAATCTTATAGTCAAATCATTTTTTTTAAAGTGACAAATTTTTAATGATAATGACTATCAAATATTAACCAAAGGACAAAATCCTTTATTAACCCAGCAAAATATTAACCAATATGTAAAACCAATCTTTGATCCTATCTTATTGGTATGGAACTGAGTTCCTATCTCCTTAGTTTAAAATGTTAGTAAGTATGCCTTTGGATCTTAAGGCTTAATTACCTTTTAGAGTTCAAATAGCAGTATGACTTCACATAAATTGTTTCCCAATTTAGACAATTCTAAATAGACAGATTTGGTATATTTTGCAGGATCTACACATGATCCTTTAAGGCTTTATACAGTATATTTCCACCTACAAAGGTCAACATCACCTGTGGTTATTTCAGTAGAATCTATACTGACAGTGTTCAGTCTTTACAGAATAAGACTTAAGTTAGATACAGAACCTTTGTATTTTTCCTACTATTTCTACAAGAGCTTCTTATCAAGAGATGTCCAGCCCTACTACATACAAAGAGTGCCATGTGTTAAGGGTCATGCACACTATAATTTTAAAAGTAAAAATATGTATGTTTGATGGGAAAAAAATGAGAGAAAAGTGTTCTGTTAAACAGAACACATGCATCTTAGAGAAAGGAAACTTCAAAACAGGTTGTGGGTAGCTGCTAAAATACAGCTAGCTAAAATTAAATTTACTTTAATTAAAATCCAAGATAACATTTTCCTTTTTTAACTTGCAGAAACAGTGACTAGACTTTTGCTGTAACTATAATCATTTCAACTTATACAACTATTAGTAAGCCTTGTCTTTCCAAATTTTACTTTCACTTCCATTTATGAAGTAAATTACTACCATATTTCAAAGGAAAAGAAATGACATTAGTTTCAATTCAAAAAATTTTATACATGTCAATGTATTACAAAGTTAATTTAATTTCTTGGGAAGGTTGAGGTGGGAGGGGGAAAGAAGTGGAATGGAAAGTAAAGGAGATAATGCTAAAATTCCTTAAAGTTCATTTTTCAGAATAACCAGCACTTTCAATACCTGAACCGGTGGTCCCAACTCCTGAGGTGAAGCGTGAATGGTCAGTCGTGGGGGAAGTGGGTGTGGGGGGCGCCGTGGTGACTGAGGTGCTCGAGGGGTTTGTCTTTCAGAGGCTGATGATGGCTGCTGTTCTCTAGAAATATCTTGGGAAAAAGACGACTCTGCAGTACCTGTATTTCCTTCACCTACAGGAAAAGAAAGCTTATTCTAACTACTGAACTTCCCACAAAATAACTTGGACACTTTATAGAAATATAAATCTCAGCACTAGGAGAGTTCACCTCACTAACATGTTCAGAAGAAAAGCAGTGAGGTGTGGTGGACCCAGAGAGAATGGGTACCCACTACGGCAGCTGTGTGGCCTCGGCAAGTCCCTTACCCTCTTTGAGTCTATCTCTGTTTGCTTAATTGAACAAAGGTAATCTACAAGAAAGGTTTTTCTAAAGATTTCAAATAATGAAATTTGCTTACTATATGATAAAATAACCATTTAATGAATTTTGGCTCATATTACTAAAATGGGCAAATTACCTAAAGGAAAGTCAGATCACTCTATTATAACACTCAGAGTGAAGGAAATTGGGAAGAAGGTTTAAAGTGACACTTTCATGTTTTGGTTTTCCTAGATTATTAGAATATTTAAAGAATATCAGCAGTTTTTTAGATGTCTGGGTTTTCCATATACACGGCAGAAACAACAGAAGCTGTCTCTCATTCTGAAACGTTGAATAGGCTTTCACGGAATTTAGTAGTTTGAAAGTGTGAGGTCTAAAGTCAGATTCTAACTCTAGTACTTAATAGCTCTAAAACCTTCATTAAATCACTTTGCTTGTTTCTCAGATTCTTTACTGGTACCTAAACTTGATCAACTATAAAACTTAAATAACTCAATACAAGTATAGCTGCTCAGAAAAAGCATTTTATGTGAAGTACTGGCAATGTGCCAAATCCATGTACTGCCTTAATTTTAGCCAGACCACTAGGTATTCAATGAGCGTCTATTATATGATTTGCATCTTGAACACTAGCCCTCACAAGACAACTTCTAGTGAAAATACCCAGAGGCAAAAAAAAAAAGTCCCTCTACATCTCAACTATGTAATACATAAAATTCCTTAAGTCTACAAAATGTTTTATAAAATGTAAATCATTATACAAAGTATCATTAATCTCTCTCCTTTCCTCTATCTTCCTTCAAAAACAATCCTATTTTTCAGTGTATGGTTTATTATTCATTTATTTATTTTTCTCTTAAAAAATTTAAAAGTTGCAAGTTGCCTGCCCTTGCTTTACACCTTAACTCAAATGAGCATATACTTGCACTTTTAAATACACAGGCCTATATGGAAACCGATATACCATTTTCCTATACGTCAAAATACTTAAGGTTTTAGTATATTACTATTAATGATTTTGGCTCACTATAATCTGTAAAGCCAGGATCTTAGGCCAAATCATCAATAATTCTTTAAGATACATTTTAAAACAATTCCAAATTAATTTTCTGATTTCTGCATCCCTCTCTGCCTATAACATTTCAGTGGACCTCCAAAACTCATCTTCAAAGATTTAAGTAAAGCCATGCTATATTGATCAAAAAATCTTTTATTCACTGGAAAACAAGATAATATTGCAAAGCTCCAGTACCCAATAAATCTTTAAACACATTGCTTGATTAGACTGACCTCTTCTGGTTGTGAACTGCTGTTATTGCTGTTGGAAGTCCCTGATTTAATTTTTTCACTTAATAAGAACAGCAGCAACTATGGCATTTATATTATATCACAGATTTCAAAATGTCTACATCTTACAGCAGTCTCAAAAGGAAGAAAAGAGAATAACAGCTGCACTTTACAGTCATAAATATAGTAGATTTTATGAGACTGATAATGACAAAGTTAGAACAAGAGCTAATTTACTAATAGCCATGTTGTATTACCTACATGAATTCTTGTTTAGAAAATATTACCAGAAATAGTCAATGAAAAAGAGAAAAAAAAAAAAAATCTCACCACTGTTTTGAGAGTCAGCAGCTCTCTGATTGCTATCACCTCCACCCATACTTTCCTCTGTTTCTGTACCTGGATCAGTCCCATCACCACCCTAAAAGCAAATAAACCAAATAATTACCTCAAAAAATAATGAACCAAACTAACCACAGTAAAAAGAAAGAAACAAATAAACCTCACATCCTGAGCATACAGTCCTTTGTATATTCTTAGAAAACAAAAGTTTTCTAAGCAAGTGCTTAAAGAAAACAGATGGTAAAAATTCTAGCTAGTCACCTCAGCATCGTCAGCTTCATATCCATCATTGCCGTCTGCACTACCAGTGCCCTCATTGCTATCATCACCCTCGTCTCCCATCCCTGTGTCATCTTCATCATCATCATCATCATCTTCGTCTTCTTCATAATCCTAATGGAAAAATTCCCAAGTACAAAGATCTAAGATATTGCACAAACATTCTGCACATCTTGATACCATACGCTTAGAAATTTAAGCAAACACATCATTAATCAAGATACAGTAGTTATCCTTAAAGTTCTACAAGATCAGCAGTGGCAGGAAATATCACAATTGTGAAGCTTACTGGACTTAGTACAATAATAATTGATTCTGAATTCTGTTTGTATGAGATCAGCTGAAAAAATCTAACATAAATACTCACAAAAGTGGTTCGCTTTTAAATTTAAAAGTGATGCTGAAGAAGAAAATGGTGAAATTATGCTGTACTATGAGCTATTAAGAAACATTAATGAAAAATTCTAAAATGAGAAGCTATCAATATAGGATTAACTCTCAAAATAAAATACAAACTTTCACTTAAAATATGCTGCAATTAGCATGATACCTCAATTATGTTTGAAAAATATTATGGGGCTCCATGAGAAAAAACTATCCTACTTGTTTTTATCTTTAGAAACCAGAGGCTACAATAAAATCCACAGGCGCTTATCAATACAATTAGAGATTAAATTTAATTAATCTAACAAATTTAACAAATCCCAATGGGCTTACAAGCATTAAAAGAAACACACAAAAATCCCTGAGATTTTCTATCATTTGTTCAGTTCTCAATGTCATTATAAAACATTAATCTCAGAACTCATCATAACAGGATAAAAGAAAAGCAAAATAACCTATTTAAACTAAAAGAATTAAAATTTGATGCATTAGTAATCCCAAGGATTTGAGCATTCCATCCAGCATTTTACAAACCCCGGATGATTGGCCAGCCTTGAGATTGAGAAAAAGATGACAGAGTAGGAAGGCAAAGCAGAAATCTCCCACAACACACCACAGAAACAACTACAGCAACTACAAATAACCATGCAAATGACCTGAAGACTGCAGGACAGACCACCTACACCTAGTAGAGAAGACCACATAGAGAAGGGTAAAGTGGCAGAGCTGCCATCAAGCGGGACCCAAGCCCTTCCCTCAGCCCATCTACAAGCAGAAGATTGGGGAACTGAGCACAGAGGAGAGAAGTATGCAAGAACTCTGCACAAGTGGCCCCGGAGATCTGCTCTGGGAACACTAGCCCACACTGCACTGGGCTTTGGTGATTAAAGAGGCTGGACACCAGAGAGAGCTACAGCACTCTGGAAGGCTGACACTCCAGCTGCTTGTGGAGGACAGGCACACTCCTTCAGTCCCGCTGAGACCCAACACAGAGTTAGCAGTTTGAAAGGTTCATCAGAAGCAGTAAGGGTCCCAGAGGTGCAGGGGTTGGACAGAGATATCTCTGGAGGAGAAAGGGCAGGTGGACATTTCCTCAGCTCAGCTGTTTGGGTGCTTGCAAGAGCCATTCCACAACAGTCCAATCCAGAAGGAATGGCATGAAATATTTTATATATTAAAATAGAAGGACCTTCAATCAAGAATCTTCTACCCAGCAGAGTTATCATACAAAATTGAAGGAGAGATTAAGTTTCTCAGATAAATGGAAGTTAACTCATTACACTGCCACTAAACCAGCCTTATGGGATATGTTAAAGGGACTTCTGTAGATGGAAATATTAAGCCTAAATATCATAAGTGCAAATAAGCCCACAATAAAGGCTGTAGACCAAATACTTAATTAGCAAGCATGAAGTTAAAAAACAGAAAAGTAGTATAATCAACAATACACAAAAGCAGTCATGGGATACACAAAAAATGCAATTTTAACACTTAATATAAAAACGTGAAGGAAGAATAAATAACAAGTACCTTTAGACTGTGTTCAAAACAGAGTGACCCAATAGACTGTGATACTTTAAGAATCTATGAACCATGTGGTAATCAAAAGCCTAAGGCCTATAATAGATACACAAAAAATTAAAAAAAAAAATCCAGTCACACTAAAGAAAACCATCAATAACAAGAGTCTAAGAGATGAAAAAAGTATCAGAGAGGAACTACAAAACAACCAGGATACAAGAAATAAAACAGCAATCAGTACACACCTATCAATAACTACCTTAAATATAAATGGACTGAGAGCAATCAAAAGACATACAGGGTGGCAGAATGGATAAAGAAATGAGGCCCATTTATATGTTGACTATAAGAGACTCATTTCAGACCTAAAGACACACAGATTCCAAGTGGAGGGATGGAAAAGGTATTTCATGCAAGTAATAGGGAGAAAAAAGTATGAGTAGCAGTACTTGTATCAGACAAAATAGACTTTAAAACAAAGAAAGTAGCTTGAGACAAAGAGGGTCATTACATAATGGTAAAGGGGTCAGTCCAACAAGAGGATAGAAGCACTACAAATATCTATGCATCCAACATAGGAGCAACTAAACAGTGTAACAAAAACTAACAGAACTAAGGGGACAGACAGGTTGCAACTCAAATCATATTAGGGGACTTTTACACCCCACTTACATCAATGGCAAATCATCCAGACAGAAAATAAATAAGGAAACAAAGGTACTGAACACATTAGGTCAGATGGACTTAACAGATATATACAGGACAATCCACCCAAAAGCAGCAGGACACACATTTTTCTCAAGTCTGTATGAAACGTTCCCTAGATTAGTCACATATTAGGACACAAAAAGAGCCTCAATAAATTAAAAAAGATTGTATCAAGCAACTTCTCAGACCACAATGGTATGAAAGTAGAAATAAATTATGCAAACAAAAAAACCCACCAACACATAGAAACATGCTTCTAAATAATCAGTGGATCAATGAACTATTCAAAGTAGAAATCAAGCAATGCATGGAGATTAATGAAAATAAAAATAGAACAGTTCAAAAACTTGTGGGATGCTCAAAAGCAGTTCTAGAGGGAAGTGCATAGCAATACAGGCTACTTTAGAAACAAGAACAATCTCAAATAAACACTCTAAACTCACAATTAAAGAAACCTGAAAAAGAACAAATTAACCCAAAGTTAGTAGGAAGGACATAATAAAGATCATAGAAGAAATTAAATAGAAAAGAATAAAACATCAATGAAACCAAGAGCCGGTTCTTTGATAAGATAAACAGAGTAGGCAAACCCCTAGCCAGACTTACCAAGAAAAAAAAGAGGACACAAATAAAAATGAGAAATGAAAAAGGATTAGTTAAACTAATGCCACAGAAATACAAAGACTTATTAGATAATTCTATGAAAAATGTATGTGAATAAATGGGACAGTCTAGAAGAAATGGTCAACTTCCTAGAAAAATACAACCTTCCAAGACTGGCGCAGAAGCAGCAGAAAATCTCAAAACAGACCAACTACCAGTAAGGGAACTGACTTGGTAATCCAAAAACTCCGAACAAACAAATATCTGGGACCAGATGGCTTCCCAGCTGAATTCTACTCATCTTTTCAAGAACAGCTAACACCCATCGTTCTTAAAGTATTCCAAGAGGCAGAAGAGGAGGGAGTATTTCCACACTCATTGACGAGGCCAAAATCCCTCTAATACCAAAACTGGAAAAAGACACTACAAAAAAAAAAATTATAGACCTGTACCTGTGACAAACATAAACACAAAAATCCAATCAAACATTAGCAAACTAAATTCAAAATTACATCAAAAGGATCATCCATCATGACCAAGTGGGATTTATTGCAGGGATGCAAGGATGGTACAATATTTGTAAAACAATCAATGTGACATACCATATTAACAAATTAAAGGATAAAAGCCATATGATCACCTAAATAGATGCTGAGAAAGCACTTGAAATTCAACATACATCCATGATAAAAATTCTTAACAAAACAGGCATAGAGTGAATATACCTCAACATAATAAAGGCCATATATAACAAACCCACAGCTATCATCATACTCAATGGAGAAAAGCTGAAACCTTGTCCTCTAAGAGCAGCAACAAGAGAGGCAGCGGTTCCCTCTCCCCACTTTGATATGACACAGCGCTGGAGGATCCAGTCACAGCATTCAGACAACACAAAGAGATAAAAGGCATCCAAACTGGTAAAGAAGAAGTTAAACTGTCACCACTTGCAGATGACATGACACTATATATATAAAAAACCCTAGAGTCCACAAAAGCTATTAGAACTAATAACTGGATTGAGAAAAGTTGCAGGACACATGATTAATATAGAGAAATCTGTTGCACTACTATATACTAACAATAAACTACCAGAAGAAGCAATCAGGAAAACAATGCCACTTATAATTGCATGAAAGAGAACAAAATACCTAGGAATAAACCTAAGTAACGAGGTGAATGACCTATACTCTGAAAACTGTAATATAACTCATGAGAGAAATTAAAGATGACACAAATAAATGGAAATCTATCCTGTGCTTATGGATAGGAAGAATTAATATTGTCAAAATGGCCATCCTGCTCAAAGCAACTTACAGATTCAATGCAATTGCTATAATACCAATGTCATTTTCAGTGAATTGGAACAAATAATCCTAAAATTCATATTGAAACATGAAAGACACTGAATAGTCAAAGCAATCTTGAGAAGAAAAACCATGCTCCCTGACTTCAAGCTATACTACAAAGCTACAGTAATCAAAACTGTACGATTCTGGCACAAGAACAGACCCATAGATCAATGGAATCGAATAGCAAGCCCAGATATAAACCCAACCATATATGTGTCAATTAATATACAATAAAGGAGCCATGAATATATACAATGTGGAAAAGACAGCCTTTTTAATAACTGGTGTTGGGGAAACTGGACGGCTACATGTAAGAGAATGAAACTGGATTACTGTCTAACTCCATACACAAAAGGCAACTCAAAATGGATCAAAGATCTAAATATAAGCCATGAAACCACAAAACTCTTAGAAGAAAACATAGGCAGAAATCTTTTGAACATAAGTATGAGCAACTTTTTCTCCTAGACACATCTCCTCAAGCAAGGGAAATAAAAAATGAAGAAGTGGGACCACATCAAACTAAAAAGCTCTGTACAGCAAAGGACACCATCAACACAACAAAAAGGCAACCTACACTATGGGAGAGTATATTCATAAATGATTTAACCAATAAAGGGTTAAAATCCAAAATACATAAAGAACTCATATGTCTCAACACCAAAAAAACCAAATAACCAGATTAAGAAAATGGGTGGAGGACCTCACATTTTTTCCAAAGAAGAAATACAGATGGCCAAGAGGAACATGGAACATTACGAATCATCAGGGAACTGCAAATCAAAACCACAATGAGATATCACCTCACACCAGTCAGAGTGGCCATCATCCAAAAGACAAAAAATTACAAGTGTCTAAGAGGATGTGAGGAAAAGGGAACCCTCCTACACTGTTGGTAAAAAGTAAATTGGTGCACCAAATGTGGAAAGAAGTATGGAAGTTCCTCAAAAAACTAAAAGTAGAAATACAATATCACCCAATAATTCTACTTCTAGGAATTTACTCAAGGACAAGAAAATCTCTGATTCAAAAAGATACATGCATCCCTATGTTTCTGGCCACACTATTTGTAATAGTTAAGATATGGAAGCAACCAAAGTATCCATAAATAGATGAATGGATAAAGAGTGGTATATATATACAATGGAATACTGTTCAGTCATTAAAAAAGAAAGAAATCCTGACATTTGGGACAACATGGGTGACCCTCAAAGGTATTAAGCTAAGTGAAATAAGCCAGGCGGAAAAAGACAAAAATCATATGATTTCACTTATTTATGGAATGTAAAAACAAAACAAAATGAACAAAATAGTAGACTCATAGACACTGAGAAGTGATTTGTGGTTACCATGGGGGAGGGGTTGGGGTAGGTGGGTGAGGGGATAAAGGGGAACAAGTTCTCAATCATAATGTAGGTTGGTTATGAGGAAAGTACTACAGCATGGAGAATATTGCCAATGATCCTGCAGTGTCTTCCTGTGTTGACAGATAGTAACCGCACTAGTGGGGCTGAGGATTTAATAACATGGGTTAACTATTGAACCACTGTGTTGTATACTTGAAATTAATATTGGTAAGATTGTCAACTGTACATCAATTGAATAAAAATGACAAAAGCCAAAAACCACTGGATGATTTCAAGCCAAATTTTACCTCCTGTTCTCCATCATTTTCATCATCATCATCTTCTTCATCATCACTGTCAATTACAATGACATCATCTCCTTTGCCTTGGCCGTCTTGGGATGAAGTTGTTTGCTGATCTGACTGAAGGGGTCCAAGATCTATTTGTAGAGATTGAGATGTTTCTTCACTGTCTTCCATTGGAGTATAATCTCCCTGGGTGACTCCCTTTAAAATTTTTTTTAAAAAGATAAAAAATTAAAACGTTTTTCAGTCAAGTATACCCAAAATTATCAGTGAACTATTGCAGATCTAAGTAAAAACCAAAAAATACCTATGGACTAGTAACATTTTATGTTAAAAATATGGTTTTCATAACCAGCTACACGCTAAAGAAGATAAATCTGTCTAATTCAAAGATCTAAATATAAGACATGAAACCACAAAACTCTTAGAAGAAAACATAGGCAAAAATCTCTTGAATATAAGCATGAGCAACTTTTTAAAAATTTCTTTTTAAATTAAAAAAATTTCTTTTTAAAACTTTATATTTCTTTACTGTCTCCCTATACACAAACTGTTTCAAATGTCACTGGGTAATTCTCCAATAAAAAAGGGAAAAAGTATATACAGATATATGTGTTCAAAACTACCAGTGTGGTATACTGTAGACTAGTGTTGGTCTGACAGAAACATAATGTAATACACAATGTGATTCACATATGCCATTTAAATTTTCTAGTACTCACTTAAAATCAAAAAAGAAAAGGAAACAGGTGAAATCAATGAATCATAATACATTCAAAATATCATGTCAATATATAACCAATGTAAAATTATTAACCAGATATTCTACATTGTAGAATTTGTAATAACCTTTCAAAATCCAATGTATGTGTTACACTCAGAGCATATTTCAATTTGGACTAGCCATACTTCAAGTGCTTAACAGCCAATGTGGTTAGCTGATAGCACAAGTATAGACCAAAGACAGAAAAAGAATATCCATGGAATATCCTGCAAAATATTATTAAATTTTTTTCTCCAAACCAGAAATAGTCTAGAAAACACACTAAATAAACTATTTATCATTGCACCTCCAAAAAAAACACTCTATCCTAAGCCTTCAAACCACATTAAGGATAACAAATATAAAAATAATTCTTTGCTCAATCTAACCTCGCAATGCCATTTTGGTAGCCACTGAAATGAACTGTAATTTTAACTTTATTTTGATTTTTTGTTGTAAAAAAATTAAGTGTCTACTTTTTGGTTAAGCATTCACAAAATCTATTCTTTATACAAGCAAGAAACAATCTCTTGTGAATTAAGTCATTCATAAGGATTATGTTCACTGTAGCAGAAAAAAATGAGTCATGGAATAATTAAAAATGTGACTCAAAGTGATATGCTTATTTCAAGAAAATCAAACTTAAAAGGAACATCTGCTTCACTGCCAAAAAACTAGAAAAATGAAGTGTTACATATCCAGTAGATAGTGCTGGAAGTGGAATGGAAAGCTAAAGGGCATTTGAGTCACAGACAACTTTGCCATTTTCAAGAAAAAGATTTACAGAGAATATTTAGTGTACTTTATCCAAGTCTGGCAATAATATAGAAATCCACAAATTATTTCAAAATTATGATGTTCCTCAAATATGACACTTTCTTAAAGATACATGAACTATGTCATTTAAAATACTCTGAATTCATTTTGAAGGTTTAGTTTTGTTTTTAGCCAAGCAAAACAGGAAAAATAACAAAGTTAATGCATTTTAAGAACCTAAAATTTACTTGCAATCTATGGTTATTTATGATTAGTTTGAGACATTCCTTAACTCTACAGAAATGATTTTAGAATAAAATGATCTTGACATTTTATACAGACAGAAGGCACTGTTTCAAGCTTAAGAGAACAACTGGAAACCAGACAACCTGAGTTCAAATCCCAGCTCTAATGCTATAAGAACCTGGTTATATTACTTATCAGAGCATCAGTTCCTTCACATAAAAAATAGGGCTGATGTGATTAGTTGATAAATGCAAATTTCTTAGAATAACATTTGACATATAGTAATAAGTTCTGTATTAACCATTAATAGCTAAACTATTAATATTACTATGAGTTCTCAATCTGTGGAGCAGAGAGATGGAAAATAAATAATATATTGAGTGCCGACCATGTGGCAGGTACTAATTTAGGAACAGTATTAAAAAGTATTATTCCAACAGATGGGAAGATTGAGGTTTAGAGAGAACTGATTAATGGCTTGCTTGTAAATCACACAGCTTCTAAGTGGTAGAGTCAGGAATGGAACCTAAAGTTTCGTAGCTTCAGCATTTATGCATTTCCATTAGCGAGGCTGCCGCTGGAGAAACCTCAATGAGGGTTCAAAAAGAAAGATGGGTACAAATTCCATTCCTTTCACAGCTTACTTTAATTCAGTAAGGGAAGGAGGGATTGAACAGAACAAGAGGATCACTGAATGGGGCAGTAGTGGATTAACTCAAGACTCAACCAGCACTTGTCCTTCTTAATAATTAAGAGTGGATGATCTTTACTTGTGATAACTCTTAGCTTGGAGAAATCTGTCCCAAGTATGAGCAAAAACATGTCTTTAATCAAGTTTATGAGGCAGATACTAATTAGGAGTAAAACAAAGCAGAAATTGCACTGGTAATTCTAGTATTTCATTAAATAGAAAAGCATCATGTTAAAAAAAAAGTCCAAATAATATTTCACTTCATCGAAGTTAATTCTATTCATTAAAAGCCACAATTAGTTACTTTAAGTATGTTTTACTTACTTCTCCAATGGAATCTTGAGAATCTTGGTTGTATGCCTGAGTCTCTGCCTCTCCATCTGTACTTTCTTCTGCCATAACTTCTTCCTGAATCATAATAAAATTGTTTTAACCATATCAGTTCACTAGATGATGGGTCACCTGCTCAGCTAGTTCTCCCTATGAAACTGTATATCAGATTTGCTAATTTATATTTAACTTAGTATAATCAATCATACTCTTCTTTAGTATATACAAAATAAGGTTTATGAACATTAATTAAATATATACTAATAAAATTAATGTTTGATAGTAAAGCTTAGTTCATTACTACTTAGCCTTGACAAAAGAAGATAAAGGATGATAGTTTTGGTTCATCTGAGAAAAAGATGACAGATAAAAGTTTAAAATGTCCATGAAAAATAAACTTCCTTATTATTCAAATTAAAAAAAAATTGGAATGGAATTCAACTTCTGTTTTTATAGCTCTGCTTTTTAAGTTGAAATGGGAACTAATTCAATTAAAGATATGTGAAGAATATGAACATTGTTGGCAACAGCAACAATAACTGGCTGTCAGCACAGAAACTCTGTAGTAAGTACAACCACCGAGTTTTCTAGATAATGGATTTTAGCCCTAAAAGGTCCATTCACCTAATAATGCTGTAACTGAAAGAATATCTTAGCTCTACCGGAAGAAGTAAAAATAAACAGAAAGACCTCAGTTCCTACTGGTGTAACACTTTTCAACTTTTTTGGAAGAGGCATTTCCACTGTATCATCGGAGACTTGGTCTGATGCTTCTACGGTGCTATCCTCCTCCTCTTCTCGTGTACGCTTTGGCAAAGAAGAACTTGGGGTAGCTGAAACTTTGAAATTACATAGTTTAAACCTTGAATTACAGCCAAGATAATTAGACCAAGTTACATTTTAAAACATTTTGATCATTTAACTAAAGAAAGACAGTAAACACTTACCTGGACAGATCAACATAATTTGTTTCTGCTAATCTATGTGTGAGCAAAGAGCAATTTAAACTCTGAATCGATGGTCTTATACTATCAACCTAATCTTCAGTTAAAACAGCTGATCAACTTTTATAGGAATAGACCTGATTCACTCTAACTATACTGATAATTGCTAATGATGAAGTTTACACAGGGTCTTCTATAGTTTGTAAAACACAAGATTCCTTGGATAAAAAAATTTATACTCTATGTTTAGATTTGAAAATCCTTATATGGTCTTCTCTTAGATGTCTTTTAGTTCTCAGGACCTGTTTTAAGTTACATGTAGCATGTTGTTATTAAAATAAGTCAAAAGTACCTGCAGGGGAAGGAAGAGCTTAATGACAAAAACAAATGAACCTAAAATAGAATTCACTCAGTAAACATGAAGTGTCAGGAATATATTCATCCATTCTAATGCTATAAAACAAGTATGTTCAAAAAACAGTCAAGATACATACTATATCCAAGGCTATAAATGGACACGTCTACCCTAACTTCAACTTCATTTTAAAATTAACCTTACCAGTGCCAAACACTGCTGTGGAAGTAGAAGGCCGCTCAACCGGTGAGCTCTGAACAACCTCTACTATGTTTGGGGATAGCTCCTGATTTGCAGGCTCAATTTGAGGATGGCTCTGTTGGGTGGGTTGCACAAAAGCCGTAGCCTGTGTTTGTTGCTGAACAGTTAAAATGGGTTGAGGGATAGAAGGCTGGACATTAGGACTAGTGGAACGAACAGAACCACTTGTGCTTCCAAAAACTGGAACATGTTCCACAGGTCCTTCTGACTGCATAGCTGAAAAATAATTATGACAATATTAAATACATTAAGTCCTCTATTCTTACTAAAGCTGTAATTATCTTTCCCTACTCAGTGTCATAGGTGACATTTTGCATAGTTATTTGTGTACTTATCTGAACATTCCTTATGCAAAAACACTGTGGGTAAATACAAGGTAATTATGTGTTTTTCTATTGCCTATGTGACTGATATGGTTGTGTGCAGTAAATTGTTGGGTGAATTAAATAAATATATATCTGAAACTGTTTTTGGGTTTTTCAGTTTAAATTATAACTAAGTAAATGAAACTGAGAAGCTCAAAGATAAATTATAAATTTTTATTAAGCATCATGTTTTTACTTGATATAAAATGAACATTAAGTTTAATTGGTAATATATCTGATCATTTTATTGAACATAACTGAAATGAAATATTCTGTACTTTCATAGCATATACGCATACTACATATTTCTGAACACTTGAATAATATACTGAATGCCAGTATTTAAGAAAACAATCTAAAGAAACTGCATTTAATAAAGTTTTACTGGACACCTACCTTAGGACTGAGTAAAGGGATTAAACAATGAAAAGCACTATTCTTACTCCTTAAGGAGCTCAATGTAGTGGAATAAAAAGCCATGCATTCAACTGAATAAAATGTAGTTTGTAATTGCTGTTAATGGGTAAGAAAGTACCATGAGAACAAAGTGGAGAAAGTAAATAAATTGTCAGGTTCAGTGAAAAAGTGATTATTAGGTTGAACTAGTGATTTACTATAGTTTACCCAGAATGGGTTTCATATCTTTCTTAGCCATTAGAAATGAAAACTTGGGCCTCGGAAAACATACCACATATTTATAAGGGTGTATTCCCCCTTGGTTAGCTTAAAAAAAAAAGCAGAAAGGAAGGGAGGGAGGGAGTAGATCTGATGCATTAACAAGTACCTTGGGAGATATACTCTTGAAAATATGATGTACCCACTTGCACTATTTGACTTCAGCTTTAGTAGAAGCCTCAATTATACTTCTCAATAAATCTAAATAAGTAGTCAATCCAATTAGATCTGCATTATTTAACTTACCTTCTTGTGATTCCACTTGTGTAGTGGGCATCACTGTAGCTGTTGGAGTAGTAGTAGGATTTGTAACAGTTGCAGGTGTAACCATTGGGCGGATACTAGCCCTAGGTGTTGACTTATTTCCAGCCATAGCAGCAGCTGTGACTTTACTTGGAGTAGATACAACAGGAGTTGGCTTGATATTGGCTGTTGGTGGGTCTGATGTGCTAGCACTTACAGAAGGGAAAACGCAAGAAAAATGATTCATGAAAAATTACTATAAATATTCCTTATCAAGTACATACACTTCACCAAAAGTAAAGCACATATACTTCCTGAAAGGAGTGTTCAGAAAGTATGACTTTAATATGAGTTCAGACCTTGTTAATTCTGTTTTCCTAACACTGCTTTCGGTAGACTTTTTGACAAATAAACGGAAGAAAAATTAGACAGTATGTTTAGATTTGAAAATCCTTTGTTTATTCACTACATATTTACCACTGTTTTATTCACTACATATTTCAAGACTCTTTTTGAAGAGGTTTTGAATATAACCACTAAAAATTGTTCAGGAAAATGCTCTGCAGTGGTGTATCCTGATGATGTAGGATGTATTCAAGTATAAATCACTGAACCCAAGTCTCAGCCTGGCCTCTTATTATATTTGCTATCATATAACATCACAGGAAAAACGAGTAGCCTATCTCAGAAGTCAAACACAAACTAAAAGAGAAAAGATGTTTTCTTTGCCACAAAGTTCTGCCTGATAGGAACAAAATTATGCTGAAAACAAGAATTATCGAAAAAAAAGAAAATTGGCAATTACATGATGCCATTTTGCATGGAAAAACTATGTATTTTTATAATAGGTACAGATGTGTTTTCTCCCCAAAGATTACTCTCTTGTTAGAAATTTAGAAGAAAACAGGTAACAGACGGTAGAAGAATTAAAACTTACATTCCTCTTTCACCAGAAGCTGGAGTTGTCTTCAATGTGATCTGTCTCTGCTGTTCTGGGACCTATATATAAAAAGAAAAGTAGGTATTATTTTGCTTACCCAAGATTCCGCTAAATAATGCCATCAAAACATTTTACTTTTGTTAACTCTCTGTATATTCTGTTTAGTTGAAATTCATTCTGACAGAAACCCAGAGATCTCAGACACCTTCAAAGATAAAATGATTTTTCATTTGAACAGAATTAGTTAATTACCTTATTAGTAGGTTCTTGAGGTTCATCTCTCTGCTCAAGGTGTCTCTCTTGATGCTCCCTGAGTTCTCTCTCCAAGCGACTAATTCGACCTTCATACTGGGACTTAAGGGCAGTCATACGAACATCCAATTCATCTTTCTGCTGATCTAAAGCTCCATTCCTTTGTTTAAGCTCCTCATTTTCTTTAGTTAGCTGATCTTTCACACCTAAGTAAGCATGTGATTCTCTTAAAATTATATAATCCAAACATTGGAAACAAAGAATTTTTATGTGCCTGATAGGTACCCAAAAGTCATTATCAGATTACATTCCTGAGTTTTAACATCTACAGTTTTGATACACTATGTATCTCAATAAGCAAGGTCCTAGAATATTCA
Source organism: Manis javanica (assembly GCF_040802235.1). Classification (NCBI taxonomy): domain Eukaryota; kingdom Metazoa; phylum Chordata; class Mammalia; order Pholidota; family Manidae; genus Manis; species Manis javanica. Next base: position 93,760,732 of record NC_133166.1, read on the forward strand.
TATTGATTAGTCCAATATAAAACATACTCCAACATAAAATATAAATGTATTATTAAATATAAGGATATCCTGAATTGTAAAATTTTCACTTCAAATAATCTATAGCATATACTCAAAACAATTTAGTAACGATTATTTTACAAATCAATTTGCTGGGACACTATCTCACCGATTAAAAAAATGCTCATAATAAAAACCAACTGATTTAGAATTTTACCTATTAAGCAGATGAGCAAAAAAGGTGCAGTAAGGCCCAGAGTGCAGCAACACAGGGTTCCGCATAAATCTGACATGATATTCCACAGAAGGGCTAGAGGACCCCTCAGTGGAGTGAGGCATAAAAAAAGTCACTGGGTTGATAAGATCCATTGCTGTTTAGGAATTTACAGAAGACCTCTGTATAATACACTGTGTACCCAAAAGATCTCCATCAGAAGACAGTAACAATTCCACCATAAAGCAGAAGCATCTATTAACAATTAACAATTAAGAAAGATTTCACAAATCAATCAAGGCCATCCTAATCACATGAAAATTAAGACTGCTCTAATTTTATGTCTAATTAAATGAACCTAATATTTAAAGCACACAAATAGAAATCGGTTTTTAATGAACTTTTTCCCTTTCTCGTTTAAGCCCATTTTATTAAATAAGCAACTTTCATTATGAAGTTCAAACCTTAACACATAACAAAATTTACCAGCTAAATGTGCAATTTTTGATTTTGCTGCTACAATGGCCTTTCTTGTTTTCTCCTCCTTTTCAGTTATCTGCTGTCGGAGCTGTTCCTCCTGAGCGGTTCTGTCTTGAAGGTCCTGACGAAGCCGTGTAAGTTCAGATTGAAGCTGAACAGTCTGTTCCTGAAGATTTCTTGCTTCTGTCTCTTTGTCAGATAATGTCTTTTAAAGGAAAGCAAAGTATTCACCATTGCAATTCAATTAAATCAGTATAAACTGAATGCCCTACAGAGTTACAAGGTAAAAGTCATTAATTTCCTTATTTAGATTAAATGGAATTATAAACATAATATGGTGGTCAAGACATTTTAATAGACACTTGAAGATAATTAGATACTATTTACATACATGATTCATTCAAAATAAAAATAAAAGATATACATTTCCATATGTAAGGGAAAGTAGTTAAGTGTTTGGCACATATTTCTTTAGGTATTCAACAAAGAAAGAATTAGGGACATACACTTTCACTGCTCATACCTTCTGCAGATTCTCTACTTGACTCTCCAGTGACTTTGCCTTTGTCTCAGCTTGGCTGAGGGTTTCTTTGAGCTCCTGCATTTCCTGGACCGAGACATGCTGCTCCTGATGCTCTCCAGAGGACTGAGCTGAAGCCTCCATGACCTAAGGTGACAAACAGCAACACACTTCCACATTTGTATCCAATAATTTCACTTCTCAAAGTTCACCTAAGGAAATAATCATGACTATGCAAACATACATATCTTTAAGGAGATTCATAAATAATTTTCTATAGGACAACTTTAATGTCTGAAAGTAAGGTATTCATTAAGTTAGGGCTTTCCATACAACTGGGTATTAAATAGCTAATCAAAAAATCAAAATGATGCTGCATTATAGACGAATGTTTGACACAGAAATATATTTTCACAATAATGAATAAAGTGAAAAGCAAGCTATACATGGTCTTATTTCTTGGAAAAACACATTACACATATGTAAAGAAAAGCATACTAAAGTGCTAACAGTGGTTAACACTGAGGAGGTAAGAATTTCCCATTTTTTTGTTTATATATTTTGTCACCTAATGTGCTAAATATGCAATTAAGTCAATATACAAGGTCTTAATCTTTGAAAATTAACTCAAGATTCAAAATATAATAAGGATTTTACAATTCTCTTTGCTAGATGGTTAACATTAAGTTACTTATTTAAAACTATAACAAAACCTACTTAATTATAAAGAGCTACCATTTTTTGAGTATGCAATTTTATCAGCATGAGTTACAAGAACATAGTTTTGAAAAGGCACAATATTTGAAATTGGAAAACTGAACTAAAATACCTAGTATTTACTAAAATTTCTTTATGAATTGACAATGTTCTTCAGGACACCGTAAAAAGCTAATTTTAAGCCAAATAGATATCATACATAAGTTTACATTCATGTTTAGAGTCTAAAAACCACTAATCAAAATGATTAAGACTTCTGTGAGTCATTTTAATATATACTACATACATACTATTATACGTATATTTTTATATATGTAAGTTTATGTATATTTCTACATACATAAAACCATAAACTGTGTATAAAAATATATAATATACATATATTAAAAAATCATTTCAAAATACCTTATCTTGTTGTGCTTTAAGTTCTTCATACTGAGTTTTGTACCTACGTCCAATTTTCTTGACTTGAGTAATAGTTTTGACTTTTTCTTGGATATCAATTACTTTGGCATCTAAGTCCTTCTGGATGGTCTCCTTTTCAGCTCTTACTTTATTTAAATCTTCCTTTAGACTCTGGATTAAATTCTGGTTGTTAGTCAAAGATGCATTTGATCTAACAAGAAAAAGGGAGAAGAAGAAACAAATACAAGAGAATTTTTTCAAATTCTAAAATCCTTTAGTTTACATTTTTATTGTATTCACTTTTGTTATATTTTTTATTTTAAAATCCTAAAACACACACTACTGAGCAACAACTGATTATACAGCATACAGTTTCAGAGTAATCAAGTTAGAGTACACAGATTTTAATCCACATCTGCTTGGTAGCAAAATCTGTAATCTTTTCCCTATATTGGTGTTGAGATTTGTAATATGTTAAGATTTGTAAGCCACATACAATCTTTGTTATATGTTCTTCTGTTTTAACAATGTTTTAAAAATGTAAAAACAAAAATCATTCTTGGCTTATATGCTGCACAAAAACAGGCCTGAGGGTAGTTTGTTAACCCCTTTACTTTTTTTTTGGTATTAATCTACAATTACATGAAGAACATTCTGTTTACTAGGCTCCCCCCTTCACCAAGTCCCCCCCACAAACCACACTAGTCACTGTCCATCAGCGTAGTAAGATGCTGCTGAATCCCTACTTATCTTCTCTGTGCTGCACAGCCCTCCACATGCCCCCCTCATTACACATGCTAATCGTAATGCCCTCTTTCTTTTTGCTGCCCTTATCCTTCCCTTCCCACCCATCCTCCTCAGTCCCTTTCCCTTTGGTAACTGTTAGTCCATTCTTGGGTTCTGTGTTGTGCTGCTGTTTTGTTCCTTCAGTTTTTCTTTGTTCTTATACTCCACATATGAGTGAAATCATTTGGTACTTGTCTCTCTGCCTGGCTTATTTCACTGAGCATTACACCCTCTAGCTCCACCCATCTTACTGCAAATGGTAGGATTTGTTTTCTTCTTATGGCTGAATAATATTCCATTGTGTATATGTACCACATCTTTATCCATTCATCTACTGATGGACACTTAGGTTGTTTCCATTTCTTGGCTATTGTAAATAGTGCTGGATAAACATAGGGGTGCATCTGTCTTTTTCAAACTGGACTGCTGCATTCTTAGGGTAAATTCCTAGAAGTGGAATTCCTGGGTCAAAAGGTATTTCTATTTTGAGCATTTTGAGGAATCTCCATACTGCTTTCCACAATAGTTGAACTAATTTACATTCCCACCAGCAGTGTAGGAGGGTCCCTGTTTCTCCACAACCTCGCCAACATTTGTTGTTGTTTGTCTTTTGGACGGTGGTGATCCTTACTGGTGTGAGGTAATATCTCTTTGTGGTTTTAATTTGCATTTTTCTGATGATTAGCGATGTGGAGCATCTTTTCATGTGTCTGTTGGCCATCTGAATTTCTTCTTTAGAGAACTGTCTATTCAGCTCCTCTGCCCATTTTTTAATTGGATTATTTGCTTTTTGTATGTTGAGGTGCATGAGCTCTTGATATATTTTGGATGTCAGCCCTTTATTGGATCTGTTATTTATGAATATATTCTCCCATACTGTAGGGTACCTTTTTGTTCTGTTGATGGTGTCCTTTGCTGTACAGAAGCTTTTCAGCTTGATAAAACCCACTTATTCATTTTTGCTTTTGTTTCCCTTGCCTGGGGAGATATGCTCATGAAGAAGTCGCTCATGTTTATGTCCAACAGATTTTTGCCAATGTTTTTTTCTAAGAGTTTTATGGTTTCATGACTTACATTCAGGTCTTTGATCCATTTTGAATTTACTTTTGGTATGGGGTTAGACAGTGATCCAGTTTCATTCTCTTACACGTAACTGTCCAGCTCTGCCAGCACCATCTGTTGAAGAGACTGTCATTTCCCCACTGCATGTCCATGGCTCCTTTATCGAATATTAATTGACCATATATGTTTGGGTTAATGTTTGGAGTCTTTATTCTGTTTCACTGGTCTGTGGTTCTCTTCTTGTGCCAGTACCAAATTGTCTTGATTACTGTGGCTTTGTAGTAGAGCTTGAAATTGGGGAGTGAGATCCCCCCCCACCCACTTTATTCTTCCTTCTCAGTTTTGCTTTGGCTATTCGGGGTCTTTGGTGGTTCCATATGAATTTTAGAACTATTTGTTCCAGTTAGTTGAAGAATGCTGTTGGTAATTTGATAGGGATTGCATTGAATCAGTATATTGCTTTGGGCAGGATAGCCATTTTGACGATATTAATTCTTCCTAGCCAAGTGCATGGGATGTGTTTCCATTTGTTAGTGAGCTCTTTAATTTCTCTTAAGAGTGTCTTGTAGTTTTCAGGGTATAGGTCTTTCATTTCCTTGGTTAGGTTTATTCCTAGGTATTTTATTCTTTTTGATGCTATTGTGAATGGAATTGTTTTCCTGTTCATTGTTATTGTATAGGAAAGGCACAGATTTCTGTGTGTTAATTTTGTATCCTGCAACTTTGCTGAATTTTGGTATTAGTTCTAGTAGTTTTGGATTGGAGTCTTTAGGGTTTTTTATGTACAATATCATGTCATCTGCAAATAGTGACAGTTTAACTTCTTCTTTACCAATCTGGATTCCTTGTATTTCTTTGTTTTGTTTAATTGCCATGGCTAGGACCTCCAGTACTATGTTGAATAACAGTGGCCCTTTACTTTTTATCATGAACTGAACTTGAAATCAGATGAACTGAATTGAGTACGGGTTTAACAACTACTAACTCTGTAACCTTGGGTATCTTTCTGTATCTTAGTTTCTTTATCTTTACAATTAAGTATTATTATTTCTCTTACTTAAAATGCCAGACTATTGTTTGAAAAAAGTAAGAGGTAAGAGACTATATATGACAATAATTTGTAAGCTGTTAAGCTTTCTATAAATAGGGGCTATGGCATGGATAAGTAATACTAAAGCTTAAATATAGTAAACCAGAAATATTAATTTTACTACTAAATTTCTTATCTTTAAAAGGGTAACACTTCACTCTAAGTTCACTAAAAAGATTTTTAATTTAAAGACTTTCTTTATTAAGATATTCTAGGTTCATGAATACCTGCTAACCAAAAGAAAAAGAAAAACCTACTTAACAAAAATTATTTTGACTGCTTAGAAAATACATTTAGCTTTAGACTCACACCAACTGTGTAGTTTAAAAAAATAGTAATATAGATAAGTAATTCATATATGAGGGCATAAAATTACATGCTTTTCTCTGCAAGGTGATAAAGGGAGACACATGTTAAGTACTCTAGCACTTCCCAATCTTTCTAAAATCAGGGAGCATAGAGCAGACCTAATATTTTATGTATTATATACAATTTAAGACTTATTTCCATATACCTTGCGATTTCAGCTTTAAGTCTTCCAATTTCTTCAGTCAACTGCTGAATTCGCTTAATATGAACTTCCTTTTCAGAAAGGAGCTTCCGATATTCTTCTGTATCTGGATCTTTCTGTTGACTTACTAGATGCTAGAACAGCAAAAATGCATAATACGGTTTTGTAGGTTTTATGAAACTAATGTGCTGTAATAAAGTAAGCAGAGTATCTGTGTTAAGATACGAGGTATCTTGCATTCATAGTGATCAAGCACCGAACTACATGATAAAAACTTTGTTTAGCTAAGAAGTCAAACCAAAATGTAAGGGGAAAATAAACATCATTAACTTTTCATTATTTTTTTCATAGTTGCTAACATTTCACAACAGTTACAGTGGAACCAAATAAAGGGATCTGAAGAACCCACAAGCTTTTAACATTAAATACCTAAATACAGTGACATTTACAAGGAAAGAATGGATGCAATGTATTACAATCTAAAATACAAAAATATCTTAAATGAAATTGATTCCATTAACCAGGAAAGAAGGCAGGACAATTCAACATAAATATATCTAGACTTGGGCACATTATTCTCCTTTCTTGATTTTTCAGATTGCTTGTTGAATAAAAACAGGAATAAATGAGCTCTAAAATTCTATAATCCTATTCAGTTAATAATGGTTACCATTCTAGAGCATTTTCTAGATGCTAGGTACTGGTAAATTGATGTATATTTATTATTTTTGTAACATGAAGAGTGGTATTATGTCTTCCTTTGTGAAAATAAGAAAAACTGGCTTAGAAACACCAAGAAACTAAAAAACTGCATAACTAGTCTGATGCAGGGCAGATTTCTGACTTTTTTTGTTTGAGTGTAGAGCTGATGTTTCTACCCATACTATATGCTATGGTTTTGTCTCCCCTGAAAGGTTCCCATGAACAAGTCTTTTTAAAGTGCCTTAATAAACTATATAAATCCATTTTTCAAGTATCTTAAAAACAAGGTGAAATATTTTCAAGTGTTTTAAAGACAAAGTGAAAGCCAAAATTTGGAATTAAAAGAAGTAAAATAGCCATTTAAAAAAAATATAGAAACAGAAAAGTAAAAATTTAAAAATTGAGTTGTAAGTTTTAACATGTCATATATGTACATTTAACATATTAGACTTTCACTGATAAACACAGCGATTTTCACTAGTACTTCACATAATTTTACCCCTTGAATCTTACCCTATTATTAAAATCAACATGTTTCATGTTTTGGAATGGGTTTAATTGCATTTACCTGGTTACGTGCTTTCCAACGTTTGACATCTTCTTCTAATAACTTCTTCTCTGCTTGCAACATACCACTTTTCTCACTCAGCTCAGCATTTGCTTCTTGTAAGGGTAAAATATCTAACTCCAGTTTCCTCACCTGAAAATAGTGCCAGTAAGTATTTTTTTAACAACTGATGTCAAAACTCATATATAATAACATTAAAAATGACATGATTTGTAAGTGACAAACCTTTGCTTGCATCTGCTGTAGGTCCTGTTCTAGCCGCTCCTTTTCTTCTCTTAGCATCTTATTAGTCTCCATAACTACATTCATTGTTTCAGTTTTCTTCATCAGTTCCTCATGCTGGGCCATTGTTTTTGCAGTTACCTAAAGATTTTGAACACGTACATACATCAATATCTGACAATAGGTGAAGACGTATTTTCTTCCTAGCAATTCTTATCTTCCCTACAAAAAGTAAATGGATTTAAATGTTAACTTTTAAAACAAATTTTTGGGAAAGTTTATGTTTATTTTTGTGATACATGCTAATTACACAGTTAACAAATCCAAGACATTACAAAGATTAAAGTAAAAAAATACTACAAATCCTACTAACAAATAATCAGTATTAACATTAGGTAAAAACATTAATCCAGACATCTATTTATCTTTCTTCTTTTTCTTGCTGTACTGAATTTATTAATAGTTCCAAAATGACACTATTTTGGTTTTCAGTTTTTGCCCCCTTGCTTAGAAATTTTTTCATTTCATTCAGTTGTTTCATCACTTTGGTTTTGAGCAATTTTGCTGAATATATGTTCAACTGTGTAACTTGAATAACTTTTCCTGTTCTCAAACTGGGTACAGTATCCATCTTTTGCATACATTACTTTATTCTCTCATTAGTTTAAAATCTGTATCTCACGGGAGCCATGCTACACTGTTCATGTTTGGGTAGTCATTTATTATTTTTGATAAACTGTGTGTTCCTTCTTCAACCTCCTCTGACTATATTTAAGAATTAGCTCTCTCCCCTCCGAGCCTGTTTGTGAGCTGGCATTTTCTAGTATTACATGTCTTTCTATAGCCCAAAGGAATAGCAAAGGAAGCAGAAGAGACAAGAGAGAATATGTAACCTTCATTAGAAACCCTGGTTTTGCCCTTTTTCTTCCAAAGGCAGAATTGAATTGGAGGGTCTGTTATTTCCATGATGAGATAAATTTAAATTTGGATTGTTTCCTCAATAGGATGTAATTCTGGAACTTAAATTTCTGTTGAAAACATAAATCCCATAAATGTAATTATTCACTTTTCCCTGGTTCAACAGTTTCTCTCTAGCAGTCATTCCAACTACATATCAGTTCACAGAAAATAAATGATTCGAAGTCTTAATTTCTTTCCTTTCTGATGTGGGAGTATATTACGGCATCTCTTCAGAATAAAGTCATGCAATAATAAGCTTCTGGATGGTAGTGAGGGATTAGGGAATTGACCCCACTCTGTGCTGCGACCATTCACTCCCTGCACTGCCTTCTTTTCCTTCCTTTGACTGATAGTTTTGACTCCTTTTTGCTCCTTTGCTGAGAGGAAATATTCTGCAGCAGTTTCAATCTACCACTTTATCCTAGAATGACTACCCAGATGTACATATAATGGCAACTACAATAGCAAATTAAGATAACTGAAATTTATGACGCACTTACTATGTGGCAGACATGATTCTCAATGTTTTATGTGCATTAACTAAGTCCTCATTATTGCCATCATCCAACTTTTAAAGATAAGGAAATAGAAGAACAGGGAAGTTAAATAATGTAGGCGATGCTGGTTACAACTTGTGCTTAATAATGGTTAATGCACTTACCAGTTTGGGAAGAGTGCTTACTTCAAATTAAATTTTTATGTTAGCAACTGAAACAAGCTCTTCTCTTGATTTAACAACTGCTTTCTTAAATAAAGCTTAGGATTAGGATACATACCTGGACTTTCTCCCTTTCCGCATTTAGACTGTCTTGCAGTTCCTGTAGGTCTCTTTCTAAAAGTTCAACCCTTTGTCGATAACGCAGACTCTCAACTTGAGCCACCTCAAACCTAGTTTCAGCAATTTCTTTTTCTCGTCGTATAAATCTACAAAAATATGGAAGATTTTACTTGAAAAAAAAAAAGCCAACATTTCAAAGGTAATTTGGATAATTTTCAAGATGACAAAAATCATTCATTTAGTAACTATTTTTAAGGAATATTTTCATTCATAAATAATGGGAGGTATTCTTATTCTGGACAATGGCTTTAGAAATGTGTATCTTTAAAAAAGTTCTGAAAGGCATTTCGCTTTTCAAGGAATCCACTCAAGTTCTTACTACTGGAGTCAATAAAGTTATTTATTCAAACTTGTGTATGTCTAAATGTCAAAACTGACCACTAACTTCGGTGGTAGTGAGTTTGTTGACCAATGAGAAATGGAGTTGAGCTTCATATCTAAATAGTATATAACACTAACTTCTCTAATTTATACATTTCTGGTTTTGTTTGATAGTTGTTTTACCACAGAAATAAAGCATTAAGAATATATTGGATTTACCTGAGGATTTCTAAAATTTGTTCTTGAGATTTTCCTTCTTCACTGAGAGATACATTCAATGGACCTTGTACACCTTCCTTGACAGAAGCAACGACCTTGTCGCTTAATTTTTCAATCTGATCATGAAGTAATCTGTTTTGTTTCTCTAGATCTTCACAGCGAGACACACACTTGGAAGCTTCATCCTGTAAGCCAAAAGTCTAATAAGAACAGATTTTCCAATGTATATAAACCCCTCCCCCAAACCTTTCAATTCTCCAGACAGACCATTCCATCATGATGTACAGCAATACCTTTAACACTCTCTCTCTTTCCTCCCAAGATGCTTTACATTCCAACAACTGTGATTCCGCCTTCTGGGCTGTTTCTTCCAAATGCTGACGGATGGATGCCATTTTGGTAACCTGTTCCTTAGCAGCTTGTAGAGCTTCCACATCAGCAGCATGAAGCATCAATTCTCTCTCATACTTATTCTGAGCTTCTACAGCTATTTTAGCCTGCAAGAAATTATTCCCCCATTGACACAACAGATTAAAAACCCATAAAATCAGTACTTTCTGAAAAGAAAAGATGCACTTTGCACTATTTAAAGAACAAAAGTGAAAACAATCTTAATGTACCAAAATAGAATAATTAAACATTGTGCTTTATTTAATGAAATATTAAACAACTACTCAAAATGAAACTTATGTAGACTATGTAGCAATTTGGAATTGACTTTATGAAATAAAGGCTAAATATAATAAAATCAATTATGTAAAAATACATGGATGCATACACACATACAAATTAAAGCAAACAAAGGGACATGAAAATAACTTATTTGAATTTTGAATTGTAGATACATTCTTTGATTTTGATTTCCAAAAGTATACTGCTTGGCAATATGCAAGGATAATTCATTTTTGTATAATTTATCATTGAAGCATTTTGCCCTGTATATTCCATTTTCAAAGTCATTTTCAGTGTTATGTATATGTAAGCAATAAAGAATAATAATCAAATTAATGGCTATTAATATACTACCCAACCTAAAAAAAAAAAACATTATAAATATCCTTGCATCTAATTCTTTTCCATTCTATCATTTCAATAATCTTTATGCTCTTGTTTTGTTCATAAAAAACTATAAAAAGCTTTATTGTGTGTGTGTGCGTGCGCGCGCATGTGCATGTGTGTGTTTATATACATGTAAACACGTTTTTGTATTCTTAAAGCTTATGGAAGTGGTGTATACAGATCTGGGTCAGATCGTTAATTCATTAAAAATGTTTTCAAGAGGACCCTGCTTTGCTGAGGATATCTCTGAATTTGTAATAGTTTTAACAAGCAGAACTAGTAGTACTGTTGTACTTTCTACAATAATGTTCACAAATGACAGCAAGTACACATTTAATCTCCTACCCCTATTTTTATGGTTTTCCCCAGTTGTCAAGATTGGTTTGTTAATGGATATTGCACTGTTTACTTTTAGCCTTCATCTATACTTTTCAACTTATCTTAGTCCAAGTTCTACAAGAGTAGAAATGACTGCATTTTTTAAGGTTCACCAGTTCCTAAAATGAATTAATATACTCCCAGAACTGTTCCCTATGATCAAAGCTCATTTCTCAGTAACTATGAGAGCAACACTTACTTGTTCCTGACAGTCACGTCTGGCTTGCTGTTCATTACTCAAAGCTGTACTTGCTCTCTGAAGAGCTTCTTGTACTTCATTCTGAACACTATTAAGTGTTTTCTTTAACTCAGATAACTAGATCAGAAGAACAAGATTAAAACCAGTTAATTATATACTTCAAAAATATTGAAGATTGAAAAAATCTATTTAGCTCAAAGGGACTTCTTACTAAATTTAAAACTTATAACCTGATATAATCTACTGCACATATTTTGTAGGTCTACATTCATTCTTTACTATTATTTGCAAGTCAGTTCTCAGACAGAGGCTTCTGAAAAGCAACACTAATACCTACAACTATGAAGCAGTCTAAGATGTGAAAAAGGAAACATACAGATGCACAGAGCAAAGCAAAAGATAAAACTAAAATTGCTGGATATGTGTTCAGTATCTGTTGAGATGAATTAAACGGTAACGAGTTAGTTAAAAGAATTCAGATTCTTTTCACAAGAAAAAAAAGATGGATATGGTTAACAATCCAGTTCACCTGTTGCTCCATGCTCTCTATGGCTTTTCTCTTGTCATCCTGAAGTTCCTGTTTTTCCTTCTCTACTTCCATTAACTTTTTCTCCAATTGTGTCTGAAACTCAGCTGACTCTTTCAAACGAACTTCAATATTCTTATGTACTTCTTCAGTCACCTTCACCATCATCCAAATAGTAAGATAAAAATATAGTACATCTTTAAGATCATACAACTGCTGAATTAAATCTAAATTATTTGCAAAGTACTAAAATTAATGTTTGCCTTGTATTAAAAAAATTTATAAATGCTGATTAAAGAGCTCAAAAATACCATTTAAAACTACAAGCATAATTTACCTCTCAACTTGGCTACTGGTTATTTTTCTCCTGAAGTGAAATTTCCAATTCTCATTTCTCCCTTAATCCTCAAACCCTTTTGCCAAATCTGTCCATTTTATCACTGAAAGGTATTTTTCCCCACATATTTTGATTTCCATGGTTCCAAACACAACAGGATCTTTTGAAACTGTGGCCCTAGGCTACTGCTATAGCCTCCAAAATGAATTTTGTATCCTCCACTCTATTAATCGTTCTAATTAAAACAAATTCTAATTATTACATGTTGGATAAAAAAATCAATGGCTCTTAATAATCTTACAGAATATAATTTAGGAAGACATACAAAACCTTTCACATTTGGTTCTCAACCACATTTTTAATTATCTCCCTCACTTTCTTACTTCACAAACTTAATAGCCAAACTCTTATCATTTAAGCCTTTCTATCTTGACTGAGGGTTCTTACTACACGGAATAATTGTATCTTTAACTCTCCAGATGATACTGGCTTTCAAGGATGTGAACAAATGCTATTTCTTGTGTGAAGGCATGCATACACAGGGGAAAAATATCCTTTTCACCTCACACTGACATCAACATTTGATCTGTACTTTCCCTATGTCAATTACACCCTCCCTTGTTTGATGTATTTTTTGTGTTTTTGTTTTGTTTATCCAGCTTATTAGACCTAAACATTTTCACGAGGTTAAGTACTGTGATGTCAGTCCAACTTATACCTAACCACAGTGCCTTACAAGTAAAAGGCTCTGAACTTTTTAAAAAAGTTAGTACATTCAAACTGAATTCAAACTTGCATATACCTGTTTTTCCTTGTTGAGGGAGTCTTCTAAACTAGTAACCATTGCTCGATACTGTTCCACATTACTTGAACTTGTTTTTAGTCTTTCCTTCAAATCATTCACCTGTTCTTCTGCCTGCCTTAGCTGACTCAGAAGATCATCCACATCTTCTTTGCTGCTAGGCTGACCTAAGATTTAACAGCTTTCTTAAGATTAATACTTTAAGTGATATTAGAGAAACTGCTGTCAATTTGTGAAATTGTGATTATGGCTCAAACACAGAAGTAATTAATTATCTAGAAAGAATATTTCAACCCACACTAAATACTAAAATAAAAACAGGTATTTTTTTAGTGTGTTATGTCTTTAAAAAAAAAGAAACATTTGAATCTGCTATTATGAACATTAAGGAAAGAATATTTAAAAGAGAAGACTACAAATGTTTCTACTAAACTGAGGTAGCTACTTAGAAATGACCAGATTTTAAATTTATTTAAACATCATTTAAAACACTAAATCTTATTAGCCCAATTTTTGTTCTAAAATCCATGTAAAAGAAACAAACTGCAAACTGCAAAGTATGTTTTCTTATGTGTGGTATCAACAAGAAAGGACTGTTAGATAACTATATATCCTATATATATATATTTTTACATAAAAGACACACATGCATATATTTATTTATACACACATACATATACTCGTATTATGTTTTTATTTCTCTTAAGAAGTAAAATCATGTAAAGAGATTATTTGGACACAAAGGCTTTGCATTTGAAATGGTGTACTCACCGAGAGGCAAAATCTAAAGAAACATATCTTTTACTTGAAGCTATTAATGAGCAAAGATTAGGAATACTGTTCTAAGAGATCAAACAAATTATTTCTGTGACCCTTATCAGTATAGATTTAACAGGTAACCTCAGCTCAAAGGAGAGAGTTAAAAATTCAAACATTTACCCTCTTCCAAAGGAACATTTTTAAAGCATTTAATGATTTTTTAAACATTTTTAAAGCAATAAATGATTTTAACAATCAGAAAACCAACAGTCAGGTGCCATGCAGAACTACTCTGAATTGTCCAAGTCTGCAAATTTACTAATTTAAGCCTAATACTATGTATTACTATAAGAAGAGTAAGTTTTTTCCTTTTGCTAGTATTCACAAAAAATAAACTATTTATTTACAGATCATGTTACAAACCTAAGGAAGTATTTCATCATCAGTCTATCTATTTATTTACTCACCTTTACCAGCTCTCTGTGAGGACTGAGAAGCAAGTTGGGCTTCCATATTACTGAGGTGCTGTTTTAACGTAGCAATTTCCTTCTGAGCATTTTTCAAAAGTTCTTTTGTATTTAAATGAAGATTTGTCTCAGTATCCAGCTGTCTCTTTGTATCTAAAAGTTGAACCTATAACAAAAAAATCCATTAACTCTATAAACACTATCTTTAGGTTCTTAAGTAACTAGAGGTTCAAGTTACCTTTTTACAGAACTTTAAACTCTGGTCAAGACAGAGTAATAGAGACTTACCTTCCCATCTGAAACAACTAAAAAAAATAGACAAGGTACATGAAACAACCATGATACCTGCAACAAGAAACAGAAGTGGTGATTCCCCACAATTCTCCTAGCTTATTACAAGTGTTGAGGCTCTGGGACAGGGAAGGAAAATGAGGCAGATTCCCTGAATTGAGAACACAAGAAGACTAAATCAGCTCCAATTCATAAGAAACTACCAGAGAGAAGAGAGCTGCACAGGAAGAGTACCCTCGATATTTGCAGAGGATCCTTCTTGAATATTCAGCAAAACAGTGAGCAGCACATATGCATGTGAAATTATCCCAGACAGGGTAAAGGATCATCCAGAGGCTGGGATAAGGAATGTCTGGTGCTCAAAAATAGTGGGGAATAATGCCTGTTACCAGCAGCCAGACTGAAAAAAACTCCTAATTCATTGGACACTGGGAAGCAGGAAGGTATTGATTCAATAGAGGGTGATAATTAGTTCTAGACTAAGCAATGCTCTGGGCCTAATAAATCATAACAAGCAAAACTCAAGAGAATCAAACTATTTTCAATTAACTTTACTGTATCCCAGAACAAAGCTCAAGATTGATAGGAACACAAAACCATCCAGCACGGAACAGATTAAAACTCAATGTATGGCACCCTCTCAAAAATTACTATCGAAACCATGCTTCAACATGAGATGGCAGCATGCCCATACACCAGTTTAATACTTGAACATAAACAATTTACAGAAATTCAGAACATTGTAAACTTACATCTAGATTTCTAGTAAGTGTATGTCTTTGTTCCACCTCGTTTTCCAACTTCTTCTTTAGATGAGAAATTTCATTTTCCAGTTTTTCTATCTGGCTACTAAGCCTTTGTCTGGTTTCTGTTTCAGATCGCTCTAGTATTCCCTAAGGTAAAAAAAAAGATTTTTAGTTATGCTTAAGTAAAAAATAAAAAACAAAGTAAAACAAACAAAACGAAAGGCTCTACAGGATTACAGGATTATAGCCCATTTCCACATCATAATGAATGACAAAAGTGACCGATACACTATCTAAGAAAAATGAGGATACAATGTTAAATCTACTTTAATTTAAAAATTGTTTTCTACCTTTGTTTATGTGCCTTTTTATTTGGTTACCTGAATTGTTTGCAGATTAGTTAGCAGCAAGTTTTGCCCTCTTTGTTCAGCTAACAAAGACTCTCTTTGCTGAGAAAGACGGACTTCTGACAACTTAAGCATTTCCTTTTCCTTTTTCAAATTTTCTGCTCTTACCTTGAGGCAAATAGAAGTAAAAGAAAGTGTTGAAAAACAATGTATCAAATGTATTATAAAACTAAAATGATCCTTCATTACTACATATTTCTTAATGCTAATTAGAGACTCACTTCATTATGTAAGGAAATATAATTAGTTTCATGCTTTGAAATATGTAGCAAAACTGTGGGAATACAAACACATCAAAGGGAATAATTTACAATTAACACGCTTATGAATCTTTGCTCTAAAAAAACAGACACCAAGAAAGGCAACAAAATAGTCTAAAATGTCAAAAAAACAAAATTGCAAAGTATGTTATAGTCATACTTGCATTCTACTATATTATACAAGTTTTAGAATCCAAGGTTGGTTTCTATTATCTGTTTGAGAATGTTGACTGATCTACTGAAACTTTTTCTCCCCATAAAGAGCTCACTCTGAGGCTCAGGGGATCTGGGAAGGTGTTTTGAAAATCATTATTTTCAAAATATTCATATTTACACAATGAGTCATAAACTTTCAGTGATAAAACTTACTCTACCAGTTTGGAAAAGTGCTGCAGTCTGTTCTCCACAAAGGAGTTGGGAACAAGATAAAAGTGAAACAACACAGTCAACAAAAAAACCTAGGATTAAGTCTTAACCAATCCATCTCTCGGGACTGCCCTCAAGTAGGCAAATTACTCAGTTTCTGAGTTTTGTTTTTCAACAGGCAAAATGGAGGACACTACCACCTACCTCACAAGTAAAGATCAAAAAGTTGAGATAATTCTATATAAAACACTAAAAAAAACTTATCATTAAATAATTCAGTATTAAGCTGAAAGTAGTTAATTTCTGAGACATTTATCTTCATGTTGAAATTCAGAAGTATAATTCAATGCTAATGAAATTTTTATAGTCTTAATTAGAAATGAACAAGAATGGATAAAATATTCATGTCTTGTAACTGAAGAGTAACTTACAAATTTATTTCTAAATGAAAGATTTATAAAACAATCTTAATCCAGAAAAATTTCTTTCCTCTTCAGTTTCAATAGCAACAGTTACCTAACTGATGTACAACTGGATATTTGGAAACTATGTAATAAAGACATGTAATCCACAAACCTCTGAAATACCAATGTCCTATCAACCAGTGAAGTCAAAATAGTAACTAAAAAAACAAATGTAATGTGCAATTTATAATTCAAGTCGAATGAGGGAAATTGGTCTCACTTCTGCAACAGCTAGCTTTTCATTTGCTCCTCTCAAATCTTGTGTCATTGTATTTATGATCTGTTCCTGCTTTTGAGTTGTTGCAGTGAGTTTCTGATTTCTCTCATGTAGGGACGTTATTTCTCGACGATATCCTTCAACGTTATCTTGTAGCATTTCATAACTTGTATTAAAGAAAAATAATTCTATAAGCAACTGAAATACTATATCCTTAGTTCCTTAAACAATTTCACAATAGCTTAATTCTACATGATTAACAATAAGAAAAATGTGGCTTATGTAATGTAAAATATTCATTCTTTTTTCTAATTTGCAAATGTAGCATTTAAATTCATTCTTATAAAGCACAGTATTTCATGCTGAATTAACTATTCAATCTTATTCACTTATAAGATTTTTAACCATATTCAAAATAATGCCAATATAATGTTGGTACACCAGACACACACCACAATGCAGCATGCAAATGAAGATTTTTATACATAGTTAGTGATGGATTTTTTTCCCAAACCTTTCTTCCTCTATAATTCTTCATCCTATGTGCTTGAGCACTTTGAAAATGGCTGGCTAGATCTATCAATGTAGGTTTAAAAAGTTGATTTTATTCAGGATATTAAACTGTTAGAATTATAGAGGTAACTGCCCGCCATATCCTTGCAAAAATAGTTTTATCCTATAGCATACATATAAATATATTTTGTCTTAACTTGCTAAACTAATGTGTTCAATGGATCTAATTACAACAATGGAGTGGAATTTACTATTATTCCTTTTAAGTGACCAAGAAAGTGCCTTTTCTGAAAATTAACTATCTTATGCTTGCTTTTCTGCTACTGAGATAGTAAAGAGTGAATTAAACTGTTCATTTCACATTCCTCTTATCTTCTGGTGCATTTATAAAATGAGTAAGTCCTACAGAAATAGTAGGTCCTTCAATCTCAGGAAGGAAAACTACCAACATTCTTTACGTGAACTTCAACTTATTATACTGTCTGGATTCCTCAACAATGCCCAAGAGAATAATTAACCAATATTAAAAAGTGAATACCCAGTTACTCATTCGGGGTTATGCTCCTCAAAAAATAAAATTATTGCAAATTAATTCTAAAATTTGATGAATAATGCAGTATACCATCATTTAGACTTTAGTAATTTTTAAACAAAAGGAAAATGTACCGTTTAGAAGCAAAATCTAGCTGAGTAGAAATTTTGGTGTGCTGTGATCGCAAATCTGTAACTTGCTCCTGAAGTTTCTCAAGCTGCTCATTTTGTATTTTTTCATTATCTGCCTTTTCTTTTTTGTAGTTCTCAAAAATTTCCTGCAACTAAATATTGGAGAAATTGTAAGATAACACTCTGTGTTCTTGAAAAAAACCTAACACAGGATTAAAGTATAAAGGTGTAATCTTTACCTGTTTAAGGGCAGCTTTGGCTTCTATAGCTTCTGCTGATTCAATCACAGGTACTGGAGCAGGAGTGGAAACAGTCTGTGATGTACTTGAACGTTTTGGAGTTGACACAAGAGAAATATCTTCTACACTTGAAGCTTCAGAAATATAAAAAGAATGATGTAAGATTTTCTGCTAATACATCATTACCAAAATCAATAAATGAGACTTAACCTAAATGAAGCAAGATTACAGAAATTACGAAACAGAATCTACTAAACAACCTATTAAGATTACTTTTGGTTTCTGATTAGACAGTGATAATGCTTGCAGATTAATATTAATTATTAAAACAAACCATAACCAAAAGGTCATGGGGATGTAATGCTAGCATGGGGAATATGGTCAGTGATATTGTGATAACTGTATAGTAACAGAAAGTACCCAGACTATCATGGGGATTATTTCATGTCATGTGGAAATGTTGAATCACTATGATGTACACCTAAAACTAATAGGATATTGTATGTCAATTATACCTCAATAAAAAAATAACCAAAATATCACAATTCATTGATTCTAAGATGCACACTTTTCAATAATGTCTAGCATTTTTTCTTTCACAGTAATGCCCAAAATAATTCTGTTTTGGAATTGATGACTTGTTATTATCAATCTTACATAGTAATGTCAAATTTGAAGTTACCATCGTTAGAGTGGATATTGCTTACATTGCAAAATCCATTCCCTAATGTATGTTTCAGAAATATTTCCCTAAAATGCTTAGAAACTTTCAAGATAATATATAAAAGCTTACCTTGTAAAGGAATGACAACTCCTGTTGTTTGTGACAACAAAATACGATACATATCACGCTGACGAACTATGGAATCAACGAGCTGCATTTGATGTTGTCGTGACTCACGGAGCTGTTCCAGTTCAGTGAGGGCACTCTCAAGCTTAAGCTGAAGTTCAGTGATTCTGTAGGGAAAGAAATCTGTCTATTTCACAGGACTAAAACTGAGAGAAAGTTATAATTTCTTCTGTAAATTGACCAAGCATTTTGCTCTCTATCTTTAAGCATAATAATTCATCCCTCTTATCCTTTCTTCTGCTATTTTAAACTTTTCAAACACTCACTATATAGCACTCAGTCACTGTCACCTGAAAAATCTGTTCGCAAAAATTTTACTCAGTCCAAACTCCAGTCCTCTTGCATTCATAGCCACTTTCCCTCCTCTAGCACAAAAAGCTTTTGAAAAAATTCTTTACTACGCTTAAGTAACTCCTGCATATATTCTCCAATGAAGCTGGTGTTACCTGTAATCTGGACCAAGTCCTCCACCTCTATGCTCCTACAGATAGAGTTTTATCTACTATAGCACTCATCACACTAAACTAAAATTAACTATTTATTTATGTATCTTATTATCTATTGTATTATGATCTCATCCACAAACTGAGGTAGAATTTGTTTTGGTACTGCTGCTCAATTTTTTTCCTCCTAAATCACTATAATCCGAGTATCCAGCACTGTTAGGGGCATGTAAGTTTTCAATAAATGTTTGCTGAACAAAACAAGCTGGTCAATTACTTACTTGGATGAAGTTGTTTCTTGTTCTTCTTTTTCTCTGGTTTCCCCAAGTTCCCTAAGTGCCACTAAGAGACGTTGATTTTGCTGCTGAAGTTCTTCAATATTTCTGTAAGATACTAGATGCTGTGATATTACTTCTGATGAACTACTGATATCAGCAGAGCTTACTTCCTCATCACGAATTACATGGTTACCCCTCGCTTCTTCAAGTTCCATCAAAAGCACTCTAATCTAAAAACAAAAATTTAATTTTATCAAATACTACTGGCTTAGATTATGGAAGTGTTTAGAAGAAAATGGAAATCCTCAAATGAAAGTTGCTTTATGAACACCCTTAACACTTATCTTTAAAAATATCAATCTTGTAAAAAAAACCAAAAAAATATAAAAAGAAAAAAACAATCTTTTGATTGATACAAAAAAAAAGTATCAATCTTTTCATTTTAGTACTAAAACCTAAATAAAGTTTTAATGGAAAAAATTATTTTTCATTCATATAAAAGTATGTAATGAAGACTATAATTGTTTAAAAAGCAACCAAAGTACAATTCCAGAAGACTCCATTTTTATAAAAATGACCAAATAAAACACAGAAATGTGTATCTATTGTGTGCATGTGTGTGCTTGTACTTTCTTATGTATGTATTGTACAGTGGGTAAGAGACCATGGAAAATAGATTTTAATTCCACTCATGGAATTTTTATGTATATGTAATGTGTATGTGTATATACCCATACACAAAAATTAGGGTAAAATATCTGAACAAAATCATCTACATTTTCTGACCTGTCTAGTTAAAAATAAAAAAGGTGGGGCACAGTAATATGCATAGCATGATTTCATTTTAGTAAAAACAAAAAAAAAATATGCTCACACCTTAAGAAGATGTGAAAGATCATGCACCCGTCTTTCAACACTGATTACACACTGGGACTAGGGCACAGGGAGAAAACTTATTTATCTTTGAATTACTTCATTTGGTATAATCAGTACCTACAATTTGAAAATTTACCAAATACTTCAAAGTAAAAAATGGAGGGGCTACGATAAATCAATGAGTAGGTAACAATTATGCCAGAAGAGTTGTCTTAGTTGATGAGAATTTCATATGTGGTCCTTCTATCTTACATACCTGCAAAAAGATCTAACCATTACTGGGCAGTCAGTTTAGGAAAAAAATAGGAAAAGAAACAAAAAATCCTAACCTGTTGTGAAAGATCTTTTATTTGTATTTCCATTCTTTGATTGTCTCTTTCAAGTACAGATGAGTGCTTATTGGCTTTATCAGTGTCCTCCTGCAATCGCTGAATCTCCTATAAAATGTAAAGTCAAGTGAAAATCATTTAAGAAAATCTTCCTTTTAAGATCTATACAAATGAAGTGGTTCTATGAATAACAAAAAAATAGTGTTCAAATACAGTAATCAACTGAAAAGCTAAAAGCATTCTACTTAAAACAGGGGCCTCTAAAGAGAAATTCTTTATACATATGAACCCATATATTCTTTCGTATCTCAAATATTGCTTATCATTATAATGTTTATCACTGAATGCATGAGATGGGGAATTTGCCACTTCATCCGAAATAACTGTCAATTACAATCTTACAGCCACACCAAATTCATAATGTATTATACCAAATGATGTCATAGTAATACTCTCAAAAGCTTTGTTATTAAGACAAAAACAGAAGACTATATTACAATGATAATCCTTATACCAGTTATCTGGAAATAAATATCAGACAGGAATTAATTCTAAAGAAGCAGTAGCCAATGTCACAAAGCTATTAAAAAAAAGAAATAGTGCATGCAGTGCTTTGCAAAGTTTTGCATTATATCACTGGGGACTTAAGGGCACAGTTAGGGACACAATTTTAAGGAGCCTGATAGCACAAAATTTATTTGAAATCTTTTATCTCAAAGTCATACAAATTTTCCTTCTCAATGTGTTCTTTTCACAAAATAATGTTTTAAATACTCTATAAAATGTGAAAGAGGTTCTATTTATTCTGATGTTCAAGTACCTCTGAGCACACTGCCCTACAGGAATGTATAAACTAACTTCAGTAGGAACAGGTATACGACAAAATGAAGCAGGCAAATATTCATGGAAGATGGGAACGATACATACTGAGTTCAAAATGGGATTAAGATGCCAAGGACAGAAGTAATTTGGTTATAAAACTCTTTAATAATCTAATATATGAGCATCAAAGATAAAGCCTAGGGAATATATAGGTTCTAGGTATAAGATTTAGATTCACCTATTAAAGAAGATGACAAATTATCTTTAAATTCTTCATAAATTATGAAAAATGTAAGGGATTTTTATTACTATACCTGAATATTGAGGAGAAGGAACAAACAGGTTTCTTCCACAAAGAACTGGTGCTATTCGCTGATTCTTAAATCCCGCTACCTCACTATCCCCCCCTTTAGACAATAAGCTCCAGGCAAAACAGTCACTCCCAACAATGAGGAACTCTAGAGGTTCTTAATAGATCCAAGAGACCTCTTTTCAATACGCAGGGCTTGTGCCGGGAGGGTGTGTAAAAGCTAACATTTTGTCAAGGCAAGACTGCTAGATGTTCTGACTCAGAAGAAAGAGGCCATTAGATGTAACACACCCTGACTTAAGCCATCTAGACTGTAACAGCAACAAAACCTTAGGTTTGAATCAAGGACCTACCTTCCTTACACTATTCTCCAAAAAGAAAGAAAAAGAAATTTTTCGGTTTAGAACAGCAGATACAACTTAACTGAATTTCCTCAACAAAACTTACTTAAGAAATTCCAAAGATCTCTTGGTAATATTAATAGCTGTGCACTAAAAACAAAACTATCAGAGTATACTTTTTTTATCATCAGCTATTAAAAAGGAATCTTAAGAGGTAAAAGATATTAATGAATTTCCTTGATATTTCTAAATATAGAATAAAACAGTAACAAAATAATATACACAAAGAGGTGCCAAACTGTGAAATGGAATAAAAAACGAGTTCTTCCCTATGGCCAAACAATACATTTCTAAACAAAATATCAACTGTCTGACAAATAATGACTATGCTAAATTTAGGAAGAACTCTATTACAGAGAGAGATTTTTATTTTAATTTCAAGAGTGGCACAGTGAGATTTGGCTTTTTATCATCCATTAGAGAATCCTACAGAAAACATCGCAAATGTCTTTAAAAAAATGTAAAAGGCTCTTGCAATTTTAGCCAAAGATAGAATGATAATTACAGTTATTTAATGTAATAACAAGCTTTAAAATGTTTATCCTATCACGAAAAAGCATATTAGGCCTTTTCTGAGGTATTTTACTCCTAAGAAAGAACTGTGTAGCAAGTAATTCTCATGTGTATTTTTACCACGGCTAGAACATAGGAATGAAACCAACCTTCATAGCTTGTTCAAGCTTAACAGATAAACTTGCCACAGCTTTCTGTGCACGTTCATACTCCTCACGCTGGCGCTTCAAAATTGGTGCTTTGGCTTCAACTTCTTTCACTATTTCATCAAGATACTTATTAATTTTTTTGTTCTCTAGTTTCTCCAAAAGCAACTGATCCTGTGTTTCCACATAAGCATTATATAGCTGAAAGTAGAAGAGGGCTGGTTTTAAATCTAGGCATAACAACCCAAGTATCTCAGCTATCTAGCTTCATAATCAACACTTGTTAGCACTTACACAGGGTAGAAATGTTTACTGACAGACTAGGAACCAAGACAGCCTTGCCTAGAATGATAATTTTAAAAATAATCTTTTTGGATAATGGGGGGAATCTAGCAACCATAATGTTGCTCATGTGATTGTATTTTAATGATACCAAAAAAAAAAAAATCTTTCTGGAGGTTAACTTTCAGACAGATCTGATTACTTGCTGAAGGAAATAAAGATTTAATATCATTCTTACCTCAGTCAATTTCATGCCAGGTTTCACTATCTTAGCTACGGCTGCTGCAGTAGGAGACATGGCTGCAAGCTCTTCTTCAGATAATATAGCTCCTGTGCCAATACATAAAAGTCTAGTATATTTTTGTAAAGTTTCACACTAAAGCCACTAATACTTTTTCAGGGGTAAAATATGAGTTACAACTACAGTACATTATTTATCAATTTCTATGAAGATTTTAAAGCATTGTATCAAATAATCACTTAACACAACCCAAATCTAAATATCATGCAGTAATAAAACTATTCTGGAAACTGACACACAATTATGTGTGATAAAATGGTACTATATCTGACAATACAGTAAAGATACAGATAGAATGTTATTTTCAAACAAAAAATAAATCCTAATGCTGTAACTTGATGGAGTTTCCTACATAATATGACAGAGAAATACCATTAGTGAAATTAAGTGAGAACTATGTAGGGAAGGCCTAGTATTTCAAACCATTAATAAGCATCTATTAATCCATACCTTTGCGTTTTGTGGCAGAAAGCAGGTCATTCGCATTCTCTAATTCCTTCTCTAATTTTCCTATTTTCTCAAGCATTTCTTTCTCTACTTGATCTTTGGACTCCTCCATTTCTAGAAGATGATCTTGTATTGCCTTATTGGCTAAAAATACCCAAACATGTAATTAAAAATCACAGTTCATAAAATGTAACAGAATAGTCACTATTTTTCCATCATCAGACATTAAATTCTAGAGAGGCTGTGATTGACAATTACCCACTGAAAGCTCTTGCTCTACTTTAAATTCCTGAAATGCTCTGGCAAAGTACATCTATTTCTCCTTTTGGTATTTCTTCCCATGGGGAAAATAAGAGAATTCAAATTGTAAAAATGTGTAAGTACTTCTTTGGTTTTAATCTGATCTTTAGTCTAAATATAGGAAATCACTAAAAAAGATCACATATAAATAACCTACACTAAAAGAAAGCAAAAATATAAGAAAATCTAAAACCTTAAAATATATTAACCTTAAAAAGTGAGACTTATTTATGGTTTAAGAGATTGTCTAAACTATAAACTCTTATGTACTCATCAAAGTAAATGTTCCAAAAATGGAAGAAAAATTTCCTACTAGAAATCAGTATATATAAGGTTATTAGGTAAAAGAAACAGAAAAATAATAGCTATCCATGTTTTCAAGTACACTATTCACTGAAAATGTAATTTTAATTTTCTTAATCCACAGATGTCTCTTCTACACCAAATTTTGTCCCTAATGAAGTTCATTTGACTTCTAAACCCAACAATTTACACAAAGGAAAAGAAAAATATATCTTCTACCTAAAAATAAAATAATCCTCTCATAACTGAAAACCCTTACCTTCTCCAGCTTCTTTCAAAAGTTTGTGTAGTTCATCCACTGCTCGGGTCAACTCATTGCTCTTTGCCTCCGAGTCATCAGCAGCACTCTAAAATATAATTTTATAGAGTTACCTAATATCAAAGAATGTACCAATAAGACACTAAAATATGTGGTAGGATATTTACCTTGTATAGGTTAGAGAGTTTTATGTGAGCATTTAATTCATTGTGGAATTTCTCTTCCATACTGGCCTGCTGTTCCTTGGCCTAAAACAAACAAAACAACCAACCCAATTACAGCAGTCTTGTGTGAACTGAATGATAGGGAATGCTTATCAAATGCAAGGTAAAAAAAATCCAGTGAAGAGACAGAGATTAAAACACTAAAATTAAAATGTTTTCATGATAAAGATGAATTACCTTAAGGATAAAATATTAATTATATTTTTAATTGTAAGTGAAAATACTTAAATGATATTAAAATTAACCACATTCATTTTTAGGTGTACTCTGCATACAGCACCATAACTACCATTTCTGACTGTAGCTATTGTAGCCCAGCTACATCACATGGACTCATCCTGGCCATTTTGTAATGACAGGAGCAGTTCAGAACATTAAATCATTCTATAAAACAAACAGCTTAAGTGCTTTAACGTTTTTGTAAAAGAATATTTTTAAGTGGTCATCTACACCTCTTTTAGTTTGGTCAGCAGTTCCTCCACATGCTTTTGAAGATTCTCATTTGATGTTTTTAAGCCATTCATCTGTTCCTCCATTCTAGAAACCTAAAAACAAAAAGTAGAGTTTGGGTAGGGGTTCAATGTTATATGAACTGAAATTGATTTGATATGAAATTCACTTGCCAAGTAAAAGCAAAATAATCCCTCCACGCATATAAAAGCCTTTTACATAAATCTGTATATTTAAGAAAGTGAAAAAAAATAATAGCTCATAGAATAACATGTTTGTATTTAGGTAAAACTTACCACCACTTCCTAAACATGTGTCTTAGGAAAGATATTACCATACGGAAGTACACAGTATCAAAATTCATCAAAGAATTTTTTAAATTCCTTATTTAAATGCAACTGGTTAATTCTTCAGCCAAATGTTTTGAGTTACATTCTCCACATTTAACCCCTAACATTACAAAACATTTAATTTGGTACACCACTGAATAAATTTTTAATAAAGCGGCACACAGAGTAAATTGTAACTGAAGTCAATATACAATTTTACTAACTTACCTCCTCTTTTTTGTTTTCAAGATTACATTTAAGCTCTAGAATCTCATTGCCTTTTTCTCTGCCAAGAGCCAGAAGCTCATCAGTTTTGGTTTTCAACTCTGTATTCAGCCATGTATTCTGATTATGTAACAATTCCTTTTCTTGCTCCAAGCGTTTTTCTTTATACTGAAGAAATCCAAGATAGTAACATTTATGGTTAAAGATAACACATGGTTATTAGAAAGATTGTGTCTGCATCTAAAGGACACAAGTTCAATTTTATAACAGAAATCATTACCTGCATAGGTTCTTAACAGAAAATATAATTGGATTATAAATTATAAGAAACTTACATACATAAATACCAAAGTTCAATTAAAATTGTCTTAATGCTTAATTCCAACACGAAAATAATCACAACAGGATTACTTTATTATAGATAACATGCCTATATTTAAAAATTATTTTAATTAGCTTTAGGCAAAAACTGCATTTTGTGCATTAGGAATTTTTTGTTACTTGCCTTAACAGAAACATCAGAAGCTTGAAGTTCATCCAGTTTTAACTGAAGATCACCCTTTGTTGCATTGCTTTCTTTAAGTTTTTCACTTAGACGTTTAACATCCTCTAGAAAGGACAGGAAAGAATTTTCAAATGACTCACCAAAGCTCAGAGGAACCAAACACCAAAACCCATCTCTAGGAATATAAACATTTAAAATAAAACAAGTGTAAATTACATGCTTGGTTGAGTGCATGAATTTGGCTTCTTTATCATCTATCTGTTAAAATTAAATTTGTAATTAAGTATAGCAGAAACAGAAGAGATGAGAACCACTTAACTTGGTATTAAGCTAAATATACAAAATTACCATTAATTTTCCTGGCATATACCCAAAAGTCTATTAAAATTTCACAAGCTGACAGTTGTTAATTTCAAAAGCAGTAATATATATTAAAACCTTCTACTCAAAACAGCCAGAATATACATGCTTTATTTTTTTTGTATTCTTTCTATCAAGGTGTTTATGAAAAGAATTCTTTAAATTTTACCTACCCACTAGCTGATCAACATCATCAACAAATACTCTGAAGTAATTTTTTTGTGAGACTGGAAAAGTATAGTTACCTAATCGAATATTAATGTATAGAAACATAAGTATTTGAAAATTTTTCTTCTAAAGAAACAAAAATTTTCAAGAAAATCTTATGAAAAGAGACCAAAGGGAATGTGATATATTGAGCTGTTATATTTGACCTGAATATATGAACTGTATTATACACTATGTTCTATGTTCACATACCTTATTTTCCTGCCTCCTACCTCCTTTAGCATATGTTTTTAAATCTGCGCTCTCCTTTCAAGGTTTTTACATTATATGCTTATGGACAGCTTATAGCAATAAAGGTATCTGTAAAGGAATTCTGCTTTTATAACTAATCACTTAAACTGCTTCCAATCTGATATTATACGTAACATTGTAGGAAGTACTTCTGCATGTAAACCTTGTCCAAATTACTACTTCTTAGGTGTTTTTTCATTGTGCACTTGTCTAGACACTTTTTAAAATTCCTGATAACCATCTAAAGATAAATGAGTGGGAGAAACAATAGGACATTACTCTGTTCTGGGCTATGATGATAAAACACCAGCAATGGAAATGGACTGGGGATTAATTCCTTAAACTGTCAGAAAAGAAAGGAAAGGGCAGAGTTAGAGGCTAAAAGAACTTCTTCATACCTGTTAAATATTCAAGTTCTTGAGATAGTCTTTCATTGGTTCTAATTAAGTCTCTCTTTTCAGCTTCTAATTCCTCCTTTGTCCTTGTAAACTGGCTCTGTCATATAGAGAAGTACAATACAGTTAAATGAGAAAAATCAAGTTGATCAATCAATCACTTTAGTTAACAGCTGAGGCTTAAAAATAGTTTTCTTTTTCTTATAACTTACATATCAAAAATTTTAAAACTTACCCATAATCTAGTTGCTTCTATACATATTTTGGATTTTTAAAAATTATTTTTCCCGATCTCATGAAAAAATTTCCCATGTCACTTTTTATCCCTTGGAAAGGTCCTAATTACTTAAACAGACTTCCAATTTTTTGCTGTCATTAAGTAAAATTTCAGTGAATATTTATACCTTGGTTCAAATTATTTCTCAAGAAAGATTCCTAGAAATGAAATTTCTTAAAACCCTTAATATAGTTTGTCAAACTGCATTGCAGCAAGACAATGGCAAATGGCAATGCTTTTCTTCTGAGTCATACTGCCAACCTCAAGCCAGCCAGAACTGAAGATTATGTAAAAAAAAAGAAAGAGAAAGAAATCAACGTTAACACTGAAAGGTGACAAATGATTACTGTTGTTTCATATGCAGTTTTCTGGTTACAAGTGAAGTAGAGCAACATTTCATATTGCCATTGGTCATTTGTACAGTTTCCTGTTTTATTTGGTTTTAAAATTCTTTTGCCCATTTACCCTTTGAATGATTTTCCTTATAATTTGAATGTAGTCATATATTAAGGATATAGTCACTTTTTTCGGAAAAATACTTTCAATGGTTTATTTGCATTTAGTTCTTTTCATGTAGAGAATTTAAAATTTCTATTGGGTTAAGTCTATCACTCTTTCCCATTAAAAGTAGCTTTTATATATCAATTATCTTTTAATCTCAAATCAAATGGAAATTTTAAAAAGGCAATGGCAAGAGTCTATCAAGTTTACCTGGTTGAAGAATCACTGGGTATGACCACTTCATTAAACAAACTGGTCAGCAATCCTCGTGTTTATATTCAATTTGCTTTTCTTTTCACTACTCTAAGGAAATCATTTCTAATGTGGATTTACCCGTATCTCCAACTGTCTCACAATACTTGACATAATAGCTAGGCAATAGTTAAGCATTACATAGGTAATTTTTAAAAGGAAGGAAGGTAGATAGATGAGTGAGTGAGTGGGTAGATGGATAAATGGATCTATGAATGTCTATCCTACTTAGAGTTCTGTGGCACTTTACTTATAATGGGAATTTTTAAAGAAATCACAACTTAAGAACTACAGAGTTAAAAGCAAGTTTTAAAAAAAATCAACTGCCAATATATTCTAATGAGTAAAAGGAATCCCCAATCAGTAAAACATAAAAAGGTCCAATTAAGGAATTTATGTGTGTTTTTCTTAGTAGCTTCTAATATAACATGTTTCATCTTCCTGTTGACTAAATAACTAATAAGCACAATCAGAATAGAAAACTTCCTCAAGTGTCATGTTTACAATTATTTTTATTCATAGGAATAACCTTTACCTGAAGGGCAGCACTGTGATCGCGAGAAACTTCAAGCTCTTTGTTTTTTTCAGTTAGTCCCTTCAGTTGACTGTCTGGATGAAAGGAATTGTATGAACATAGACACATAAGCCTAAGACTTGCAAGGACAATCTTTACCCAACTGCTACCCATACACGTTTTAAAATTGAGAAACTGAGTCTCAGAAAGGCTGAGTTGTACAACACTGCATTCCAAATTCATGAATAATCCAAATGAACTATATTTCTATACCAGATTTTTAAATATACCATCCTGTCTCCAAAATCACATTTGTGATCTTTCTAGCCAACGTTTATATGAAAAAAAAAAAAACACAATGATCATTTTCCTTATTTTCCAATGACATCTTCTAAGTCAACCATTAAAAACAGTGAACAATAATTATAAATAAAAAAAATGAACAGAAAGAGAAAAGATCAAGAGAGTAAATAACAAACTGCATAAAATGTAAACAGAGCAAATAACAATAAAGATTCTTTTGATTTAGGATATCTGTCGCTCTAAAGAGAGCTTTTAACATACAGAAAAAAGTTATGCTTGATATTGAATTATCAATCTCATAATCTCCACTCACAATGGACTATCCCCTTATGCAGCTTCTCTTCTGAACACATGCAGATTAATTAGCAAGAGCATATGCTTTTTGAAACTTTCTTCCACTAAAACACATCTATATTATATCCTAGCAATTTAATGTGCAAATATAGTATACTTCCAATCTTAAATTCATTTAAAACTGGCTCATTAAAAGAAAAAAAACTCTGCTATATTAGTCGAAATTTTCTGTTTTGCTTTAATGTTATGTATTGCATCCCAAACTTACAGATCTGAATGATAAACTAAAAAATACAAGCATAGCTGTATATCCTAGGAAGGCATACCACATGTCTGTCTTAAGTTTATTCCCACCTTCCCCTTCTCTCCCTCCCTTTTTCACATTTTGAAAAAGAAGCTGTAAACAGTCATTTTCCTGAAATTTTTTAGCACCACAGCTCCACAGGCATTTTTACTATGCCAGGCAGAAACCGGACCTAGTTAGTCAGTAAGTATGTGTCCTCGTTACACAGGGATACACACCGTTCCACATAACTGTTTTAATTGTTATGTTATAAAAATAAGGTGTGCCAAAATTTGCTGAAAAAGTTATGACCCAAACAAATAGCTGACGGGCACGGGCCCTGCTAAGAAAGGCTGACGTTTTAACCATTCTCTTAGCTTCCTGTGTTCCCTAACTAAAATCCAGCTATATCTAATAACAAATATCTTGCCCTTGCTCTACAAAGCTCTTTCCTGACATCTGTTTTCTTCTATTACAAACAAAGCATGTAATGTACATCACTCCCCCAAGAAATGTCAGGATGTTTAAAAAAGATCTTGTGTACTTACTTGGACTTGATATAAGAAAATTAACCAAGAAGGAAGTTACTAATCTTTCACAAAAACTAGATAGAAATAAAAATAAAATACAAAGAGGATGTATCATCCTGAGATTCATAAATATTTATAATGAGGCTTAGAACATATATAATGGAAATAATTTTAATTTTTCAACAATACAAAATAGGTCACTCTCTTTAATTTTTCAGTCTCATAAAGATTCAGCCTTTTCAAAATGCTTTCAAACACCTCTTTTGACCCACACAGCTGTATAAGTAGATGGGTATGCAGTTCTAGACTATAAACAACAATCAGATACTGTTATGATTTACATATGGCAAAAGAGCTTTTAAGCAGGCAGAATTACAACCCAGGCTTCCTGATCAATAAACCCCAGGTTCTTATAAGTCTTTACCACTAAGGTAAAAATAAAAATATTACCACAGGAGAAAAATGTTATGTAATCAGTATTTTCATAAGAGTGTCTGAAGATCTTAATACTCCAAGAATATCATAAAGATGTAACTGAACACTTACTGAGCTTCTCTAGCTCAAGCCGTAAGCTTTGGCACTCTCGGGTTTCATTCACAAGTCTCTCCTGACTGTGGGACAGCCTCTTCTCTATCTCGAAGTACTGTTGTTCTAAAGAAGAGCATTGAGGAAAAAAATAAAATCAAACACATATGTACACATATTGTTAACATTGCTACTTCCTAAAAAATTACCTTGATTTAAATACTTAAAACATAGTATTGGAATTGTACTCTAAATATAAGAGAATCTGAGTAAAGATAACTAGAGCAAGCCCTGAAAAAGAGTTTAAAATTTTCAACTGACTTACACGTATCTGACAAAAGAACATAACACCTCAAGGGGTTTTTACAAATTGTCTGTCTATCCCACAAGGTTATCAACTTTTTCAAAGCAGGTGGCATGTCTTATCTTAGTAATTTCTCCACACATCAGGGGCTTCTTACCATAAAGCAGACTAAAAAAAAACCCCTCATGAAATGGAGAAAAAATTTAGATAAAGGACTACTTTGCTTTAAAATGTTTGAGTTAAAATAGCCACAATAGTACCGAAAAGTATAAAGTTCATAAATTTATGTAAGTCAGTGTTAACTTCTCACAGGGACTGTTTGTACTGTTTAGCACAGTATCAGGTACACACAAGACATTCAATATTTATCATGCACACTAATGAACAGAATGAAGTGTGCTGGCTAGGATTAAAGATGGCGGCATGAGAGGCGAGACAGACAACTCCTCCCAAAACCGCATACAACATGAAAATATCGTCAATACAACTAATCCTAAAAGAGCAACAGGAAAGAAGGCTGTGCCAGACTGCATACACCTGGAGCAAAGAGCAGACCTCATGTAACAGGGTAATGTACCAAAGCCTTGATCCGATGGGACCCAAGCCCTTCCCACAGCCCAGCACACCCGCAGGAGAAAGAGAAACAGAGCAGGGAGGGGTGGAAGCCTGCGACTGCTGAACACCCAGGCCGGAGATCTGCTTTGGGAGCACGAACCTACATTGCATGGTGCTCTGGAGATTAGTGGGGTTGGAAAGCTAAGACAGAATACTTGGAGAGAATGAGATTCCAGCCATTTGTAGAAAACAGGGATCCACATGGAGCTGCTCTGGGACAAAGTAAGTCTGAGAGACTTCCTAACAGCAAGAGGGCTACTAAAGGAGCAAGGATTGCACAGAGCTTGCTGCTCAGAAGAAAGGATAGGTGGACAAAATTGTCCGGGCACACTCTGCCCAGCAGGTTGGGAACTTTCAGGAGCTTCTGGCGCTCCATCGCCCTGGCTGGCTATTCAGCTCCAAAGCCTCCCACTGTGGTACACAGCCTGCTGCACCTTCCTCCTGGCCTGCTGGCACTGGCTCACAAAATGGCAGGCCCCGCACTGGTGTCAGGCCAGCCAGAGGGAGGCCCTGCCTATGGCAGCTACAAATGCGAAGCACAGAGGCTTACATCTTTGTGCTAAGCCCACTGGTTCTGACACTGGAGACAGGCACAGCAGCCGAGAAGCAGGAAACAGCTCTTTCCTCTCCTGAGGCACCAGCGCTGCTCCCCTGCGACCCCTGACATCGCTCCAGGGGCTGAGCAGCTCTGGAGAGTAGAGCTTCTGGGCACTAGAGGGCACCACATACAAATACGAAACATCAAAGGAACCTGGTTCAAAACAAAATCTCAACACCAGAGAAAGGACCGAGTGAGACTGAATTAATAAATCTTCCTCAAAGAGATTTCAAGATAAAAATCATAAACATGCTCATGGAGGTACAGAAAAATATTCAAGAACTCAGGAGTGAATTTAGGGTCGAGATCCAATTGTTGAAGAGCACAATAGAGGGCATTAAAAGCAGATTAGATACTATGGAGGAGACAATAAATGAAATAGAGACTAGGGAAGCAGAATACAAAGAAGCTGAGGCACAGAGAAAAAAAAGGATCTCTAGGAATGAAAGAATACTGAGAGAACTGTGTGACCAATCCAAATGGAACAGTATCTTATTATAGGGGTACCAGAAGAAGACAGAGAAAAAGAGAGAGAAAAAGGGAGAGATCTCCCAACACAAGGGACTCAAGGAGGACAACACCAAGACATATAATAATTAAAATGGCAAAGATCAAAGATAAGGACAGACTATTAAAAGCAGCCAGAGAGAGAAATAAGATCACATACAAAGGAAAACCCATCAGGCTATCATCAGACTTCTCAGCAGAAACCTTACAGGACAGAAGGGAGTGGCATGTATATTTAATGCAATGAAGCAGAAGGGCCTCGAACCAAGAATACTCTACGCGGCAAGATTATCATTTAAATTTGAAGGAGGGATTAAACAATTTCCAGATAAGCAAAAGCTGAGAGAATTTACCTCCCACAAACCACCTCTACAGTATTTTGGAGGGACTGCTATAGATGGAACTGTTCCTAAGGTTAAATAGCTGTCACCAGAGGAAATAAAACCACAGTAAAGAAAGTAGATAATTACTAAGCAGACGCTAAATCAAATCAACTAACCCCAAAGTCAGTCAAGGGATAGACAAAGAGTACAGAATATGATACTCAATATATAAAGAATGGAGGAGGAAAAAAAACCCTTTAGGTTGTGTTTGTAATAGCATACTATGTGAGTTAAATTAGACTTACATAGTAAGGGAATTACCCTTGAACCTTTGTAACCACGAATCTAAGCCTGCAATGGCAATAAGTACATACCTATCGATAATCACCCTAAATGTGAATGGTCTGAACGCACCAAACAAAAGACATAGTCACTGAATGAATAAAAAAGCAAGACCCATCTATACGTGGCATACAAGAGACTCACTTGAAACCCAAAGACATAAACTGACCAAAAGTATAGGGATGGAAAAAGATATTTCATGCAACTAATAGGGAAAAAAAGCAGGTGTTGCAGTACTTGTATCAGACGAAATAGACTTCAAAACAAAGAAAGTAACAAGACAAAGAAGAACATTACATAATGATAAAGGGGTCAGTCCAACAAGAGGATATAACCATTATAAATATCTATGCACCCAACACAGGATCACCTACATATTGTGAAACAAATACTAACAGAATTAAAGGGGGAAAAAGAATACAATGCATTCATTTTAGCGGACTTCAACACACCACTCAAAGGACAGTTCAACCATACAGAAAATAAGTAAGGAGACAGAGGCACTGAACAACACATTAGAACAGATGGACCTAACGGACATCTACAGAATATTCCATCCAAAAGCAACAGGATATATATTCTTCTCAAGTGCACATGGAACATTTTCAAGAATAGATTGTATACTAGGCCAAAAATAAGACTCTGTAAATTAAAAAAGATTAAGATTGTTCCAACCAGCTTCTCAGACCCCAAAGGGATGCAATTAGAAATAAATTATGCAAAGATAATGAAAAAGCCCACAAACACATGGAGCCATAACAACATGCTCCTAATAATCAGTGGATCAATGACCTGTCTGTCATTAATAACAGAGATCAAGCAATATATGGGGACAAATGACAACCAATAATTAAACACTGTAAAAATCTGTGGGACACAGCAAAGGCCATGCTAAGAGGGAAGTATATTGCAATCCAGGTCTACCTTAGGAAAGAAGAACAATCCCAAAAGAACAGTCTAAACTCATAATTAACAAAACTAGAAAAAGAACAAATGAGGCCCAATGTCAGTAGAAGGAGGGACATAATAAAGATTAGACCAGAATTATATAAAATCGAGAAGAATAAAACAATAGAAAGAATCAATTAAAGCAGGAGCTGGTCCTTTGAGAAAATAAAATAGATAAATACCTAGTCAGACTGATCAAGAAGACAGTCTACACACATAAACAGAATCAGAAATGAGAAAGGAAAAATCACTACAGATACCACAGAAATACAAAGAATTATGAAAGAATACTATGAAAAATTATATGCTAACAAACTGGATAACCTAGAAGAAATGGACAACTTTCTAGAAAAATACAACCTTCCAAGGCTGACCCAGGAAGAAACAGAAAACCTGAATAGACAAAATTGAACTGGTAATGAAAAGGGTACCTAAGAACAAAATCTCTGGACTAGATGGTTTCACTGCTGAATTTTATCAAACATTTAGTGAAGACCTAATACCCATCTTCAGTAAAGTTTTCCAAAAAGTAGAAGAGGAGGACTCCCAAACTCATTCTACGTGGCCAGCATCACTCTAATACCAGAAACAGGCAGACACCACAAAAAAAGAAAATTACAGACCAATATCCCTCATGAACATAGAACACAGATGCAAAAATACTGAACTAAATATTAGCAAACCAAATTAAAAAATACATCAAAAAGATCATCCATCATGATCAAGAAGGATTTATTCCAGGTATGCAAGGTTGATACAACATACGAAAATCCATCACCATTGTCCACATCAACAAAAAGGACAAAAACCACATGATCATCTCCATAGATGCTGAAAAAGCATTTGATAAAATTCAGCATCCATTCATGATAAAAAATCTCAACAAAACTGGTATAGAGGGCAAGTACCTCAACATAATAAAGGCCATATATGACAAACCCACAGCCAATATCATACTTAACAGCGAGAGGCTGAAAGCTTTTCCTTTAAGATCGGGGACAAGACAAGGTTGCCCACTCTCCCCACTTTTATTCAGCATATTTCTGGAGGTCCTAGCCATGGCAATCAGACAACACAAAGAAATAAAAGGCATCCAGATTGGTGAGGAAGAAGTTAAACTGTCCCTGTTTGCAAATGACATGTCACTGTACATAAAAAACCCTAAAGAATCCACTCCAAAACTACTAGATCTAATATTTGAATTCAGCAAAGTCACAGGATACAAAATTAAAACACAAAAATGTGTTGCATTCCTATACACTAACGACGAGCTAGCAGAAAAGAGAAACCAGGAAAACAATTCCATTCACAATTGCATCAAAAAGAATAAAATACCTAGAAATAAATCTAACAAAGGAAGTGAAAGACCTATACCCTGAAAACTACAAGGCACTCATGAGGGAAATTAAAGAAGATATCAATAAATGGAAACACATCCTGTGCTCATGGACAGGAAGAATTAATATTGTCAAAATGCCGTCGTGCCTAAAGCAATCTACAGATTCAATGCAATCCCTATCAAAATACCAACAGCATTATTCAATGAACTAGAGCAAATAGTTCTAAAATTCATATGCAACAACAAAAGACCCCAAATAGCCAAAGCAATCCTGAGAAGGAAGAATAAAGCTGGGGGGATTATGCTTCCCAACCTCAAGCTCTACTACAAAGCCACAGTAATCGAAACAATTTGGTACTGGCACAAGAACAGACCCATCGACCAGTGGAACAGACAAGAGAGCCCTGATATAAACCCAAGCATAAATGGTCAATTAATATACAATAAAGAAGCCATGTATATACAATGGGGAAATGACAGCCTCTTCAACAACTGGTGTTGGCAAAACCGGACAGCTACATGCAGGAGAATGAAAGTGGATTATTGTCTGACCCCATACACAACAGTAAACTCAAAATGCATCAAAGACCTGAATGTAAGTCACGCAACCATAAAACTCTAAGAAGACAACATAGGCAAACATTTCTTGAATATCAACAAGAGCAACTTTTTCCTGAACACATATCCTCGGGCAAGAGAAACAAAATAAAAAATGAACAAATGGGACTACATCATGCTAAAAAGCTTCTGTACAGCAAAGGACACCATCAGCAGAACAAAAAGGCATCCTACAGTATGGGAGAATATATTTGTAAATGACATATCTGACAAGGGGTTAACATCTAAAATATATAAAGAATTCACATGCCTCAACACCCAATAGGCAAATAACCCAATTAAAAAATGGGCAGAGGATATGAACAGACAATTCTCCAAAGAAGAAATTCAGATGGCCAACAGGCACATGAAAAGATGCTCCACGTTGCTAATTATCAGGGAAATGCAAATTAAAACCACAAGGAGATATCACCTCACACCAGTTAGGATGGCCAGCATGAAAGAGAATAGCAACAACAAACGCTGGCGAGGATATGGAGAAAGCGGAACCGTCTATACTGCTGGTAGGAATGTAAAGTTTAATCATTGTGGAAAGCAATATGGGGTTCCTCAAAAAACTAAAATATCATTTGACCCAGTAATTCCACTCCTAGGAATCTACCCAAAGAAAACAAGTTCTCAGATTCAGAAGGACACATGCACCCCTATGTTTACTGCAGCACTATTTACAGTAGCCAAGATAGGGGAAGCAACCTGAGTGTCCATCAGTAGATGAATGGATAAGGAAGTGGTACATACACACAATGGAATACTATCCAGCCATTAAGAAACAAATTCTACCATTTGCAACAACATGGATGGAGCTAGAGGGTATTATGCTCAGTGAAATAAGTCAGGTGAAGAAAGACAAATACCAAGTGACTTCCCTCATTTGTGGAGTATAACAAGGAAGCAAACCTGAAGGAACCAATCAGCAGGGGACTCACAGACTCCAAGAAGGGACTAGTGGTTATGAAAGGGGATGGGGAGGGGAGGGTAGGTGGGGAGAGGAGAAGGGAATTGTGCATGATTAGTGCACATGGTGTGTGTGGCATCTCAGGGAAGACAGTGTAGCACAGAGAAGACACGTAGGGACTCTGTGGCATCTTAGTACATTGATGGACAGTGACTGCAATGGGGTATGTGTGGGGACTCGACAGTAAAGGTGAATGTAGTAACCACATTGTTTTCCTTGTGAAACCTTCATAAGAGGGTGTATCAATGGTACCTTAATAAAAAATGAAAATAAATTAAAAAAAGAATGAAGTGTACTATTGTTATGGAAAATACTGGAAAACGTGGACTGGATCACTAACGGAAGAACCAAGTGGCACTCGGAGTTCTTGGAGTTTTGAGGTTTATTTTACACTGGCGGGCCCAGAGGGGGGGTAATCTGCCAAGGTCTGAGCCCTGAGTACAAGCAAGGGAAGCAATTTATATTATTTTGATATGTGGCATTTCGGCATGTGCAGGGCAAAAGAGGAACCTGGAGAGGGGAGGGAGCTGGGGGTGCTTTGCCAACTGCAGGAAAAAAGAGGTTTGCTTACCTTGACGGCTGTGTTGAATATTTCCCTTATCACTCCCCCCTCTGATGCCCCTTTAAACACTTCATTTTAGGGGGCATCATCTTTTTGGCTTATGAAAAGGTTATAATGGCTTGCATTTATACTTTTAATTCCTTTGAGCTAGTAGTTTTTTCCTTGTGACTTTTCATTGAAGTCCTGAGTACTTTGTGAAGAATATAAATGATTACGTTTTTATGCATTTGTCTGTATGGGCCTTGTGTGTACAAGTTGAAATGAGTCCTTCAGACTCCTGATAAACCTGTGCTTAACAAAAAATACCCAGTTTTTCTCAATCTTACTTCATTCTTATGCAGCTGAGCATTACACTCAGGCTGGCTTATTTGAGTGTGAGAGGACAGGTGTTAAAGGTGTAGGGCCACTGAGGGCAGCTCCCTTGGGTGATGATCATGCACTTTATAGCTTTGTACAGTTAATTTGATAGAAGTAACATTATAGAGAGGTACTTTGGAAATGCAGGCTGAGACTTGAGTTCAGCTAGGAAAGACAGGTAAGCACAACAACTTAACGATTACCCAATAGACAACAGAAAGGGCAACTTTTTGAGGAACAGTTTAGACAGAGGGGGCAGTAGCAGAGTTTAATGCCCAGGATGAGAGATTCTATTCCGGTGAGGGCCAGGATCCACGGCATGCAGGTGTTCATTAGTCAGAGAGGGTAATCATCAGATGCGGAGGTGGAGAGGATCTGGAGGCCTGGCTAGGCCTTCTACTGATGTATTTCTTTGTCCAGATTATGGGCTCTTTTTACTGTGGAATGATGGACTCATGGAGTGATGCCTGTAACCTTAAGGGCAGTAGGAGTGGTAAGAACAACAATGTGGGGGCCAGTTCACTGAGTTTTGAGGGGGTCCCTTTTTCAATTTTTGACCCAGACTGAGTCCCCAGCCTGGAAGGAATGTACTGGGGTCCCTAAGGAGATCAGGGCTTTCTATGGTATATTCCTGCAGCTTATTTAGGGTGGCTCTTGAGGCTTGGCACAAAGCCTTATTTTCTACCTGGTGTAGGTTCCCTGGGAGGCTTCCTAGACACGGGGGAGGGTGTCTGTACACTAATTCAGAAGGGAAAAAGCCTTGAGTCCCAGGTGTGCAGCGAGCATGCAGGAGAGCCAGGGGCAGTAGGTCTGGCCACAGGAGGCCCGTTTCTTGGCAAAATTTAGCTAGGGTTGTTCTGAGGGTGTGATTCATTCACTCTACTTCCCCTGAACTTTGTGGCCTGTATGCAGTGTGGAGTTTCCAGGTAAGGTTGAGAGATTTAGTTAATCTGCACTGCATTTGCGACAAAGGCAGGTCAGTATTGGTTTTTGAGGAAGGCTTCTAATGCAGTTTTTCTTAGGTGGGTGAGCTGATGGTATTTGCCAACTAGATGCCTTCCGGTTGCAGGTGGGACAAAGATGTATCTATCAGGCAGCATCCATCATTTTTTTTTTTTTTTTGTTAGGGTGGCTCCTTCAGCCATGGTCCAGTCCTACCCTTTTTCAGTGTACTTGGATAAAGGGGCCTCCACTGGGTGCGTCAGGGCCATGGTGAGGTATGGAGGTTTATTTGTTTGTATTGGCTGCTGTTGTAGCTGTCTTATCTGCCAGCTGGTTCCCTTGTGTTATAGGGTTGTCTTCCTTTTGGTGTTCTTTGCAATGCAAAATTGCTACTTCTTTTGGGAGCCAGACAGCCTTGAGTTTTTGTATTGTGCCAGTTGAAGAGTTGGAGAGCAATCGGTGTCTCTGTGTGTTTCAGAGGGACACAACAGTATGGGGGCCCTTGACATTTACTTTTTTGTCCCAGAGTAAGTTTATCTGCTTTTTTAATGAATAGAGCTGTGGTTGACAGTGTCCTGAGGCAGGGTGGCCACCCTGCCTCAATCGGGTTTAGTTTTTTGGTTTTTTTATTCTAACAAGGTATGCAACCGGCCGCTGCCAGGGCCTAACAGTTTATGTGAGAACTTTGGGGGCTACTTTTTTTTCATGTATGAGGAGACTGAAGGGCTTTTCTGTATCTGGCAGGCCTAGGGCTGGTGCCTGTTCTGAAGCAGCCTTTATTTCCAGGAAGATGGCTTTTGCCTCTTTTGTTTAGACGGGGTTCTCGGTATGGCCCCCACTCCCAGGAGGCTGTAGAGGGGTTCTGCCATTGCCGAGAATCTGGGAATCCAGATTTTGCAGAACCTGGCAGCCCTCAGGAACTTTCATATGCTTTTTTTCATCTAGGGCTGGGCTAAGGAGTTAATGACCTTTTTCTTCTCCGGCCCTAGAGCCCTTTCTCCCTGGGTGAGGAGGAAGCTCAAGTACTGGACTTGCTGCTGGAAGATTTGTGTCCTTTTTTTATGAGGCTTGATATCCTGAGTCTGACAGGAGTTGCAGAAGGGCCTTTGTGCCTTTTGCACAATTTTCCTGGGTGTCACTGGCAAGGAGGTCATCTACATATTGCAGGAGGGCACAGTGCGTGGCTTCCCTCAGAAAGCTGGCAAGGTCTGCAGCCAATGCCTCTAGAGTGGGTGAGTTCTCAAACCCTTGTGGAAGCTGCGTACACGTTGATTCCATCTGCCGCCCTGTATGCAGTTCAATCCATTCAAAGGCAAACAAGAGCTGGCTTTGTGGGGCCAGCCAGAGGCAGAAAAAGGCATCTTTAAGTCTAGGCAAGTGAACCATTTGGCAGACTCCGGAATTTGGCTGAGGAGGCTGTACAGGGTTGGGACCACCGGGTGTAAGGAAACAGTCACTTTGTTAATGGCTCGCAGGTCTTGAACAGGCTGGTACCCTCCTCCTGGCTTTTTGACTGGTAGAAGCAGGGTGTTCCAGGGCGACTGACACTCTGTTAGAATGCCTGCCTCTTTGAGACTGATCAGGTGTTCCTGGTTGCCTGCCCTTGCCTCTTGTGAGAGGGGTTACTGCTGCTGTCTTTGTGGTTGGGCCCCCAGAGTCAATTTTATAATGACAGGAGCTCGATTATGAACAAGTCCAGGTGGGTTGTCTTCAGCCCATACCGAGGGGAAGGTGGCTCTGAATTCAGGTGGGCTACTTGAGCAGGTCTGGGCACAGAGTAGCCTCCACTCCTCTTCCCTGGGTGTGGTTATTGCCAGTACACAGGACCCTGGCTCTTCTTGGTCTGGGTTAGTTTGAGGCTGGTGTATCCAGTTGATTCAAAAGTTACTGAGGCTCTGAGCTTTGAGAGCATATCTTGGCTGAGAAGGGGAATGGGACACTCAGGCAGGTAGAGAAACTTACGTTGGGCTTTGTGACTTCCAAGTTCACATTGGCGGGCTTGGCAAAAGTGTTGCTGGACTGCTTATGTTCCAGTGGCTCTGAGAATAGTTGCAGTCTTTTTACTGAAGGGAGTTGCAGGGAGGGTGACCACAGTATTCTGCCCCTGTGTCAGCCATAAAGGTTGTCTGTTGTCCACCCACTTTCATTTGGCTGTGGGCTCATGGGGGCCAAGCGTGAGAGAGCCTGGTCTTTGTTGATCTGAGTCTGTTCCTGCCAGGCCAGTGAGCCTTTGCCTGGGAGGCTCCTCCCAGCAGCGACCAGGCTTCGGGGCTTTTGTTCGTCCAGTGCCCCTTCTCTTCACATTAAGCACACTGGTCCCTAGCTAGGGGCGTCTGAGGCTTCCCCGCTCTTGGTGGCCAACCTTTTTCTGCCTTTTGGTCATCTCTCTTTTCTTTTAGGGCAGCTGGCAGGAAGCTGGCCTTTTTCTTTATTTTTCTTTCAGCCTCTCTGTTGGCTTTTTTCTTCTGTTTAGATATACTTTGTTGGCAATTTTAATCAGTTGAGTGATATTTATCCCGGCAAAGCCTTTAAGTTTTTGGAGCTTTTGTCTGATGTCTGGGGCGGCTTGACCTATGAATGAGGTGTTGACCATTTGTTGACTCCCTGGTAACTCAGGATTGAAGCGGGTGCAGATGTGGTAAGCTTCACAGTCTTTCTTAATAGTGCCCAGGAGCCTCTCCTGGTTGTTGAGTGATCAGGACCTGGCTTTGATCCCCAGGAGGAGGGCATCCTGATATCAGCAGATCTGGTGCTGTTCCTAAGGGGTGATGAAGTCACACTCGGGGTGCTCCTCGGGGACAGCGATTTCAACCCATACACCCCAATCAAGGACCCCAGCTGCCTTCTCTCTTCCATTGTGAACAGGGTGTAGAGAAGCTGTTGGCAGTCTTTCCAGGTCAGCTGATGGGTTTGGAAGAGGGATTTCATAAGATCAACCAGGGCTTGTGGCTTTTCTGACGGGGTATTGTGTTTTTAATTGGGGAGGTTAGTCGGGGAGAAGGGTTGATAGTAAAACTTGGACTGGCCGGGCTGGATGGTCCCATCTTTATTATGCCTTTCAGGCTCCCGTGTCTCTTGCACCAGCATCTAGAGGGTGCCTGCTCCTGGCCGAGGGCACAGTCTGGCTGCTGGTCCAGGGGAGAGTGGGTCCACTGGTTCTGGAGTTGGCAGGGAAGCTGATGGTGGCAGGGTGTCTGGGACCAGGGGGCTGGGTGCTGACGAACTTGGAGGCACATAAGGTGGCTTTTCCTCTGAGTTACCAGCAAGAATTTGTGGAGGCTTAGGCTCCTGCTGATTCTTTGCAGGCTTCTTTGTTGAGGCAACTAACTTATCCTGTCCCCGCCTGTTGCAAGTGAATCGCACCCAAGTGGGGGGAAGAGTCTGGGCAACTCCTAACCAGGAGTCAATGCATGGGAACTGGTTAGGATGACCTGGATCTCTAGGGATGACCCGCCAGGCTCAGCGGATTGTTGGGACATCTAGGGTTCCTTCTGGAAGCCACCCTACACTAAAGGTGGGCAATACAGATTAACACAGCATTTTCAA
Organism: Manis javanica; assembly: GCF_040802235.1. NCBI lineage: Eukaryota > Metazoa > Chordata > Mammalia > Pholidota > Manidae > Manis > Manis javanica. The sequence continues at coordinate 93,804,282 of NC_133166.1, forward strand.
CCTGCCAGGAGTTAAATTTACTCTGTAGTTTTCTGAAAATCCCTTTCTGAAATTCTTGATCATAGGGTCAAGGACTGTGGGTTAACTGTGCCCTGACCCTATGACATGTCCATGGATGGTGCCCTGACAACAGACAAGGGAGGGGTGCCTCTTCTAGAGAGGAGACCAGTCAGATGCCCATCCGTGCTCCTCTTGGAGACTTTGGCCAGCCTTAGCTAAGGTGCACCCATATAAATCCCAGGCCAGGTCACCCGAAGTTGAATCACTGTTATGTCATGACGGCTGACTGTGAATGCAGCAAACAGCCCACTCAGATTCTATAGTGCAGGCTATGGAATCACAGATTCAGTGCAGACTGGATGACTTCAGCCACCTTGCACACTCAGACCAGAGTTCAAACATTCCCCCCGCCCCCGGCCCCAGAATGTCTACCTGTGAGACTTCTAAGAAGTCTCCGGGAGGTGATCAGGCTCCCCTTCCACCCCAACAGGTGGGACTGGCTGAGTCAGGGGCCCCAGGGCCTTACTGGATTTGATGTCCGGAACCAGGTCCTCACCTGCCAAGCCTCCCTGAGTCTGGCGGGAACAGCAGAATGGGGCTGGCCCAGGGCGACTGGGCAGGAGATTGCTGAGAGGTCAGGCAGGGCGCGCCTTCTCAGCTGCAATCTCCTGTTCCATCACCGCCCTGCCGTTGCCCCAAACTGGTGGCAACAACGAGCCAATGCAGTTGGGTTTCCCAGTCAGGGGACCAAATGTTATGGAAAGTACTGAAAAAACCTGGACTGGATCACTGACGGAAGAACCAAGCAGCACTCGGAGGTCTTGGAGGGTTGGAGTTTTATTTTACACCAGCAGGCCCAGAGGGGAGTAATCTGCCAAGGTCTGAGCCCTGAGCACAAGCAAGGGGAGCAATTTATATTATTTTGATATGTGGCATTTCGGCATGTGCAGGAAAAAAGAGGTTTGCTGACCTTGATGGCTGTGTTGAGTATTTTCCTTATCACTACATTCAGTGTTGGAATTCAGAGAATTATTTTCAACATTAATTCTGCTTGGCAATAACGTTTTTTTGCAGTGAACAGTTATTCACAATTTTCAATCAACTTAGCAAAAGCCAGTACCAACCCTTCCTCACCACCCCCCCCCCCCCCACCAAACAACTGGTAAACCAACACATACACTACACAGTTTTGAACTTTACTAATGGTAATTACTACGATCTTCAACTTCACGATGTTCAAGTTACTACCGGCAGTTTAGGTATTTATAAACAGGTCTTAATATTACTTTTTATCAATCTCCAACTATTTTAAAGAGAAATTCGGTATCTTATACTTATTTACTACACGTTCACTTTGTCCAGCGCTGTCTTATGCACCTACTCAATTTTGTGGCCACCTACCTAGTTCAGTTACCGGACCAGACGGACACATACTCAGAACAAGTGCACGCAGTAGTCAATTAGACAAAGGCCTCTGAATGCAGGTGAGTAGAAAATAAGAGCGGAAATTACTAACATTTTACCTGCAACATAAAGACAAGGTATTCTAGGTTTAGGGAGATTAGGGGGTCGCAGACTTTTGCGAGTCCGGTGTAAAATAGACCCAAATCCTCACCATTTGTTTGCTGGACAACGTTGCGTCCCTACATGAGACCATCCTAATTACAAAGAAAATAGAACTAAATGGGTATTCAGATTTCAAAGACAAAGAGAAAGGGTCCTTCGGATCAAACTGGGACAGGGGGAGGTGGGGAAGGCCTGGGGTGCCAGGGAGCCGGGGACGCGAAGCCGTGGTGGAGTGCACGGAGGGCGAGCGTGCAGGGGACCAACCCCGCTCCCGAGTGGGGCCCGGAAGCAACGGCGGGAAAAGCACCGCACTTACCACTCTCCACCTTAAATTTCTCGTGTCGCCCCTTCAGGCCGTCGATCTCGGATTGCTGGTCAGCAAGGAACTTTTCGAGTTTGTTCTGGACGGACTTAGGCAGCTTGTTCAGCTCCGTGCGCTCCAGGACTTGCTGCAACACGGCCGCCATGTCGGTCGGGCCGGGAGCTGCGGCGACAACGGCCAACGGAGCAGAAATGGAGGAGAGAGGCGAAGACCAGCGGGACCCAGAAGCCTGGGCGGCCGCTTCTGCCAGCTCGCTCGGCGGCTCGCGCGTGCTCGCCCGCCGAAGACTCACGCGGCGGGACCCTGGGAAATCGAGTCCCCCGTTGGCGGCTGCCCAGGGCGCGCCAGAGCGCCCGCGCCCAAGGTGCGCGCGCAGCCGCCGGAAGCGGTGCACCCTGGGAAACCGAGTTCCGAGGGGGGCCTCTGACCCTGTTTGCTCACTCCGGCTTCCGGCTCCCCTTCCAAGCCTCCAACGCCTCTGGGAAACGTAGTGTTTTCCTGAATCCCTCCCGAGAGCCCAGTTCCGCACCGCCCATTCGGCTTCCTCCTCTCTCTCCGCCCAGGTGCTCTGTTGCCCGGCCGTGTGACCGCTGTCCGCGAGGTGGCGCCACGGAGCACTCAACCCACGTCCCTCCCTGAAGAGCAGGGCGACCTTACCGTCAAAGTTCCGGGATGCCATGGGTCGTCCTCGGCGGCTTCTAGACACTGAGCCACTAGAGGGCATCGGTCCCGGCAGGGTCAGACGGAGGCGCCGGGCTACCGCCACGCTCTCAATGGCGCCCGGAAGGGGGCGGGGTGGCGACGGCAGTCTCTTTGGCTGAGGCGACGCGGTGAAGGATGGGGGGGGCGAATTGCGTCATCACGCTGCGCCAACGGATCGGAGACCCTGGATTCGGAGTTGGAAGTGAGGTGCGGGAAGTCCGTCGCCTCCTGATGAATTCATTGGCTGTGGAACTGGGCGCGGAGGGGAACGTGGAGGCTGCTTCTTGCATCTAAATACCTGTCTTAGGCGGACTGCCCGTTCCGCAGATTTGCCTGCCACGCGTGCACATCCTGAGTACAGGTGAGGCAGCCTAAGGGTGGCATACTTGTATGCGAGGGTTCTGTGTGCACTTGGGCACAGAGGGCTTCCTTTTCAAGGAAGAAAAGGTCAGAGTGCAGGGGACATACGGACAGACACCTCGGTACTACACGCCCAAGTCCAGGAGTATATAGCCTTTGTTTTTGTGTTTTAAGGGAACAATGAAAAAAATGTTACTTTATATTTATATTTTTAGAATTAATTAACTTGTAACAGAAGTCTTTAAACACCTACTTAAGAACCACATCTCACCTCGACACCATAACAAGTAGTTGTTTCCAGATCGTAATTCCATGACTTAGAAGCTTAATCTGTAGGCAGTTGTTTGGTCCCTCTTCCAAAGAATGTATTAAATTATTTATTCCAAGTAAAGTGTTCCTAATACTGTCCTCCCTGCAGTTCCCACCATAACAGGTCATTTGTGATTATCAGTAAGGAGCTTCAGGTTGACTTTTTATAAAATACGTATTTATACATTTATGAACTATTTCCCCCAAGATGTTTTATATATATACACTTTAATTAAGGTTGCTGGTATACGCAGTACTGTACTAGGTCCTAGGTGCATAGTTTATCATATTGATCTACTATTTGGAAAATGCAGATATTCTGTACTCACAGAATCCTAAAATTAGATAGGTTTTTGGACTTGCCGTCATCCAAATTATTCATTTTGTAACTAGCAAAGCAACATCCAAGGGGGCTGAGTTGTCTTAGTCACAGTGCTTGGACAATTTGCAAAGCCTCTGCTGACACAGCATTTCAGGAGAAACTGAATTATATATGTCAAGGTCTATATTTGTAGTAGTGTCCTTTGTAAAGTAAGATGAGTGACAATTGAAAGTTTGGAAGGATCACTAAAGAAGAATCTGACATTCAACCAGATTTCATAACACTATAGATTTTTCTCTATTACATTCAGTTTTTTACACATTAAAATGGCCAGTGGGTGATACCTTGGACAAAATAAGACTAGAAAGTTATGTTTCAAAGCTTTCATCACGGTCACTGCTATTTCTTGCAAGAATTGAGACTTTGAGGGCAGAAGGAAAAGGCGTAGAATAGCATGATGAAGTAGAGGAAAATTTAGTACACAGAAATGCATACCTTAATGCACCATTCAAGATGGAAAGCCCTTAACTTTATAGAGGCATTAATGATTTAGACAGTTCTAGACTTAGTCTAAAAAAAAAAGAAAAGAAAGGGTGTGCAAACCTGATTTACTTGTATGGTTGTTGGAAAAGAGCTTGGAAGAAATTTAATGTGTTTTGTGACAAAACTGAGCAGGCTCCTTAAAAAAAAACAACCAATAGGCCATTTCAAACTGAAACCAATCCTCCGAACTTTTAACTTTAGATTAATGCAAAATAATTATGTCTGGCAGTTTACTGGTGTCAGATATACCACCCCAGCACATCTATAGTTGGTTTGACTTTTTGTACTGAATAAAATGGAAATTTTTTACAGAACTCAAATGACTATGATCTCCATTTAAAATTCTGCAGCCGTGTTCCCACAGTCACTTTATATCTGTTTCATAGCTTTTTTGAATATCACCTCTCTATATTTGTTTCCCACACTGGGCATGAACTGGAGATTGTTATTCATTATCGCCTAGCTCTTTCATTCATCATCTTTGGTTTTAAGCTACAGAAACTCAAATCAGAGGAGCATAGAACAGTAAAAGGAATATACAGGTTCTCATCCACAAACTGGAGAGAGAGAGAGCAGAGCTAGAGTTAACCACTGGTAAAGGTTCAGTTGCAAGACCCGGTGTGATTCCTCAGTATGAGCCACATCACTTAAGGGCATAAATTCTAAAGCCTGAGTTTAAACCCCACCTTTGCTTCAGCTTTGTCTCTAGGGCAAGTTACGTAACTTTGTTTGAGTTTCTTCATTATAAAACCTGAGGGTTATACTAATGGTACCTACTTCATAGTTTTTTGTGAATATTAAATGTTAAATGTTACTATATATAAAGTACTTAGAATAATGCCTTCTACAAAGTAGAATCTGTAGGACCACTTGTTATTATTGCATTGCTGCTTATCTACTTATATAACTTACTGTACTATGAGATACTGAAGAGCAGAGGTCACATGTTATTCATGCTTGTGCCATCCGCCTGATACAAATTCCCGAACGTGGTAGTTCTTAATAGTATGCTTATTGAGTAAATGAATTAGATTCTCTTTACCTCTCAATGAGCAACTCAGAAATGATCATCTTTCCTGTTTTAGAAATAAGCACACTGAGACTCAGCAATAGATCATCAAAGATGATACAAATGTAGACTAAATCATCAGGTGTGTTGACCACTAGTTCAGTATCTTCTCCCTCCCTGTTCCTGGTAAGGAAATCGTTTTTCTCTTTCATGTCAGCTCTGGTTGATTGGCAGTCATATCCTGTAGCACTGTGCTGGGAATTCTGAAGCTATATTTTAACTTTGCAAGAAAGAATACACTGTAATGACCTCAGAGCATGGGTATACCTGGGTAGTACTTCTCTCTGTGTACTACTCCCGTGAGATAAACATTGCAAATTGTATTTTTACCTAAAAATTCTATTTTTTTCTTATAATTTAGGACATTTAATTAATTCTCAATAATGGGAAGAACCTACATTGTAGAAGAGACTGTTTGCCAGTATTTTTCAAACATTAATCTCCAAGGAAAGGCTTTTGTCTCTGGTCTTTTAGTAGGACAGGTATGTATCTTTTACTGTGTATTTATTGATAAAGCCAATTGCCTGTTTATTTAATGTTAAAATATGCTATTTAACAATAAGCTCAAGGTTAGGGGATGGAGGGATGGAATTTAGAAGAAGTAAATTCAAAATGTATCTTTGAGAAGAAACATGGTAAAGTAGGAGAAACCTAGCCCAGGTTTGCTCAACTCAGTACACATTCCCTTTTGACAATCTAAAAGTGATTTATAATGTAGAAACCCTAAGTTAGAAATTTACTGACCAGATTATTCATATTTTACTGGCTTACCAAGTGTTTTGTACTCCCTTTTAATTTTTATAATTCTTGGTTGTCCAATTCCTTATAAAAGTAGCTTTTGACAGTTTTATTCCCTTTCGACTTTCTCCTACATCAGACTTGTAGCAACAGTGATCATATATTTTATTACATCTTACAGTGCCCATCTTACTGAGTTTTTGTTTTTAATGTTGATTCAATGGAGAGGAAGGGAAAGAGATGAGGGGAAATTTGGAAGGTAGACAAATTCTATTTCTCTCTTAGAGGTAAGCCTTCAAAATGAACAAAAAATGAAACAAATTTGACCAGTTACTTTAAAAAGCAGAAGCCCTCACTGATTTATTGTAATTGAAGGAAGAATGTGATAACTAGCAGGAAGGACTGGTCAGAGTTCTACAAAGAAACAAAAAGAGGCACAGAGATAAGCTGCCTTTACCTGTCCGTTTAGGGTAGACGCACTATGGCCCACGCACTTCGTTTTGAGGCCTAGTAGCAAATAAAGCTCTACTTTGATGGTTTTCTTTCTGGATGTTTTATCATGATGCCTCAGAACCTTCAAATTGCATAATTAACTTTCCTTGTTCCAATTCTACTCACATTCCCTAGCTACTGTCATGATTTGATGCCTCATGTTGTTTCCTTAATGAAGAATGCACTGACCAGATGACTCCTGTTTTCACAGCCCTTCATGGTAGTCTTAGTTTTTAACATCTTTCCAAATGAGCTCAGTTAACATCAGTCTAGCTCAGGGAGACGGGTTCACACTCCGAGTTTTCACAGATCTGATTTCTTAAACTTGTAAGATAGAGGGCAGACCCAGCATTGTTCCCCCAGAGAGTAGCACTGTCAGGCCTCTCTTTAGACTGCCAGGCTGCCTCTCTTGGCAATAGTCTGAACTGATCTTAGCATCTAATATAGGACTCTTTTTGCTAGGAACTTTTTATGTGAGGATTTTTTTTCTTCTTTAAAAATTTAAGGGTAGAGTCAGATGGAGATATGATCAGTAAAAGTCAAAGGTTGGAGAAATACCACCTTCCAAACTTGTCTTACTACGCGTAGGCTGTTTCTAGAGGCTCAACAAAATCACCATCTTAACAAATAAGTCTCCCACAATTGAGGACCTTCCTTCCAGTTTTCCTGTAGCTTTTTCATTCCTTCCAGTGTTCTACATCTTTCTTTTTTCTCTGTAGTCCAGGGTTCTTCACTTTTCTCTCCTTCCCCACAACTGGCCTGTTTTATACTCTCAGGATCAGTTTCTTTTTCTTTTCAAAGTCATAGATTTTATGAAAAGGAAGAGCTTTCTTAACCAGCACCTAGTTTGCCTTGTGCTCATTTGAATGTAACCTGGTGGAAATAACTTGTGTAGGAATAATTTCTCTTCCTTTCTATTCCAGGATGACTCTAATGGTGGGAATTTGAGATCATGTATGAGGATGACACCATGCTAACTTATATTTTTAGCTTTATTTTTACTCTTTAAGAAACTTTCACTGTAATGAGACTAAGCTGTTAAAAGTTCCCTAAATTTATTTTTAGACTTCCCACCTTTGGTTGCAATTTAACTGTTATTAAAACTGAGGAACATAAATCTGACAGCACTTGCATTATGTGTCTCACAGCCCCTTTGTTTTTCTGTGGATCCACATGGGCAAGTTCCCCACCATCATCGTTTCAATGACAGGAAGATGCACACGATCATTTGCTGCTTTATTTTACTGAGTTTTTACATTTACTGAACCCTCCAATCTGTTCAGTTTATTTACAAAATAAATATGACTAGAAAAAATTGACCAAGCATATTATCTTTTAGTTTAAATGCTGTTCATTCAGTCATCCAGTAGGCCATTTTTAAGGACGACTATGTGATTCACATCCAGGATGTCCAAATAATAAGGAGCTGATATTAAGAATATTAAAAGGTAAATAACACGTGAAGGAAGCATTGTAAGGCTGTCTATGAAAATTAGTTTCCCTATAGATCCATTAAAATATAAGTATTAACAATTTAAGCTGCTTTATGTATAACTCAGTTTTTGTACATTATAAGAGCTTTACATTCCTCAATCAGATACCAGTCTAACAAGCTTTTGTAATTTGTTTTTAAGTGTTCTTCACAAAAGGATTATGTGATTCTTGCCACTAGAACGCCACCCAAAGAGGAACAAGATGAGAACCTCAAACACCCCAAAGCTAACTTGAATGACTTGGATGAAGAATGGGCCACAGAACATGCCAACCAGGTCTTCATATTTGTTTCTTTATATAGTGAAGTTTGTGTTCATTGACTAACAAAGTAAAAGCACTTTATCCTCAGATTATTAGACTAGAATTTCAGAGAACTCATTCTTAAATTTTCAAAACTTGTATAGTGTATCAAAAATAGAAGAATTTTCTACTCTTTTTCATCCACACCTATATTTTTTATTTGATGACTTGTGTGTCATTTTAAAAAAGCATTTTCGAACTTGAAGTTAAGTAACCCTCCCAAGATTTAAATAGTAAGAGGCGGAACTGTGTTTGAACCCGAGCAGTCTGAGTTGAGCGCCTCTGACCTTATATGCTGGGTTCTTCCATTTTAACCTTTATCCATTGTATTTTTTAACCTACCTCCCATTTTTGGTCATTTGACTTTCTTCCAATTTTTCTCCTACTTTAAAATAATACTAGTTACTGGTAATGTAGTTGCTGGTGAGATTATTTTAAAGACTTAATTTAGGTATTGAGGGAATTGAATGATGGGTGAAAAATTTTTAATGTATTCAGTTTGTATTTCAATGTCCTTTGGTTTATATTTACACCACGGTGAAAGACATTATTACCAAAACTAATTACAAGAGAAATGAGACAAAAGTAGAAAAAGCGCTCTAGAAATATGGAACAAGGAGGGATTAAATAGCCAATGGCTGGATTCAACAGCTTCACAGAAAGCTCTGAACTTGAAAGATGAATAGGACTTTGCCAGTAGAAGTCAGGGAACACCTTAAATGCACAAAGGACAATATGGATAAACGACTGAAGGGCGTGGAAATTAAGAGTATGTTAGGATAGCGAGCAATTGAGTATAATGGAAACACAGGATATGTAAAAGAAAAGAATTCTTTTCTTTCTCTTACATAAGACTGTAAGGGGCCAGTTTATGGATGGTTTTGGAGTGCCATCTTAAGAAGTGAGTTTGTTTGGTAGACCGAAGCTCTGTGGTAGACTTTCAGAGCTCTCTCTTTTGAGGAGTTAATATGATTGACCTGACAATAATTTAGAAAAAAATCTCAATGCCTTAGGTATGGTGTAATTGGAGAGAAGAAAGACTAGAGACAGGACAGCGAACATACTGTTACAGCGATGGTTCAAAAACATGATGTGAGCCTAAACTAGACTATGCTTTGTGAGAACAGGGTGCATGTCTGTTTTGTTTAGGTTACATCCTCAGTGCCAAGCATAGTTTTTCCATGGCTTATAAGAAGAACTCCAAAATACTTCATAAATGAGTGCGTGAATAGAATAAACTAATATGCAGTGAGCTAAAACTTGATTGGTAGAACATTTCAGAGAAAGAGCTAATATCAAGATGCTTTAGTGACCAGGTAGATTGCAACTGAAGAGATATTGTGAGAGAGTAACTAAAGATTTCTGAGATTTTAACCTGGCTATCTAGGAAGATGGTATTGCCATTACAGGAGAAAAGAGTTTTGGGGATGGGTGAGAGGAAATGATAAGTAAATTTACTTAAAAGAAGTTGTTGAAAGGATTAAGTCATCTAATAAAGAGTGTTAAAGTAGAAGTGGAGTTATTTCCATCTTTAATCAACTTTAAATCTTTTAAACACACACACGTTTATCTTTCTGCATGTACATGTGTTTGTAATGAGGGGGTGGTATGCAGTTTATTAAAACGAAATATTTAATACCATTGTCTAACAAAATATTAAATATTTTAAACTTAAATTCCCAATGGTTTTAAAATATCTACTATAATTTTGCTTTTGGTCTTTTATAAAATTGTATGATATATACATGTATAGATATACAATATAAAGATGTATTTTTTACATATATATAAATGTGTGTGTGTGTGTGTATATATATATATATATATATAAATTTATATAGAAAAACAGATTAACCTTTCTAACTCAAGAAACAAATGGTTAATTTTAGTGCTGTGATTCTGAAAAGATATACAGGTTCCCCATGCTAAATAAACTTTGTTATTTATGTGCCAAATTTGTGTTACTGTAGTAAATAGAATAGAATTTATGAAGTCAGAGGGAGCCACCAGCAGACACATGAAAGTATGTCAGGGGTTAGGTTATTTAATTTTCTGAAGACTTAACTTTGTGATCAGTTTTCTTTTACATAAGAACACAAAAGGTAACTGGAGCACTCTGATCTCTGAGTATAGATGGAAAGAAATCCATGTGACCTAAGAACTAGGCACAGCCATGTGAAGGAAAGTAGCATGTTATGGAGGACAAAGTCATAGTATGTATCAAAAACCTTAAAAGTATGTATAACTTCTTAATCTAGTAACTACCTCAAGGGATTTATTCTAAGCAAATAATCCCACGAACACAGAAAGACTTGCTAAGATTTTTGATCAGTATTATTTGAGAGTAAAGAAAATTTGGAAGTGACATAAATGCCCAGTGTCTATCAGTAGGTTAAAAAATCTCAACCTAAAAACAGGAAATAGGGATTTTTAAGTCAGGCTCCCTGTGTTTAAACCCCAGGCTTTAGTATTCTGCTGAGTATTACAGGTGCAGAAGTGGTTGAGAATCACTTCTTGCCTTGAGGAGCTCCCAGACCAAATTATAAGCGCACAAATAATTGTAATACAGATTCTTGTGATTAGCTCCATGGGAAAACTACACCAAAGTCCTTTAGGAGTTTGGAGGTCAAAGCATCAGGGAAGACAGCTTCTTCCAGCTGACTTAAGTATTCAGGGGAGGTTCCGACAAGTACAGGGGTAAGAGCGAGTCAGCTCAGGCTGAGGAGCCGCCCGAGCGACGGCACACAGGGAGCAAGCGTAGGCGTCTGTATGCGGAACAGGGGAGGAGGTGTTTGACTGATCCTTGAGTATTTCAGAAGTCATATCAAATGAGGCTCTGAATATCAGATTAGCCAGATTTTAGAGAGTCTGAAGTCTTAATCTAAGAAAAAATTTGTATTTTTATTTAGCTGATAATGGAAGCCATTGAAAGAATTTTAGATTTTCAGTCTTTGATCCCTGAGGATGGGGTTTGTTCATTGATGTAGCTAAAGGGTGTCATTATTAAATGGTCTTAGTCATAGAGTGGTTTTAAGGTGAAAAGTTAAGGTCATTCCAGGAAGAGTGTATACATGAAAACACCACACTCATCTTGATTATCATTCATTTCTTAATATTTTAACCAGTTTTTCAAAGCTGGTTTGTAGATTCTCGATGCTGTGCATGTTGGTACTCAATAGCTGATTTAATGTTTGGTTTCTCAAACACAAAGGATTGCATGAAATGCCAAATGCTTGTTAGCTAATACTATATTTCTGTTTTTAGGTATCCAGAATGCTACCAGGAGGACTTTTAGTTCTTGGAGTATTTATTATTACAACTTTAGAAATGGGAAATGATTTTCAAAGTACCCTGCGTAGAGTAAGTCTGAATATCACAAATTCTTAATATGATCAAAGTTACATCTTATTTTAATTGATTGTATATATGTATATATGTACAATGATGCTAGGCACATTTAGATGAGCATTCTATAATTCTTTATGCTTTTTTGAAATGAATCAAAAAAATATTGAAACAGCTTTTCTGTCCAATTACTTGGTATCTTGAGTATAATAAATGTCAATATTCATAATTTCAATCAAAGCTACATATTTTAAAGATAATTTTTACTATTGTGAAATGAGTTATAATGGTTTAACAGTTTTCTTGTTCAATAGTAGTATTCTGCTAGACATCCATTTAGTTCCAAGTGATTGCTGTAATGTGAAATTAATAGGTTTTGCAATTTTTCATCTGTTCAGTTGGCTCAAGATCTGGAGTAAAACATAAAGTAACAAAAATCAAATACTTCTCTATTCCTAAGACAGAGTATCTATCATGAATCCCCTGCTTTTTGTTTTATTCCTGTATCAGTGAATAGGGTAACAGTCTAGAAGTAAATATAAGAGTCCACAAGCTGTTTCCCCTTAAACCCAAACGGTGACATGCTCCATTTTGGTAGGTTCAAAATCACTTTTTGTTTTTCATTCTAATTAAGATAAAGTTTTTATTCTATACTTTACTGAAGTGTTAGTTGCCCAAAATTATATTTTCAAGTCCAGTTGATCATTCATGATGGTGAATTATATTTTTCTGTTTAAAACCCAAATGTTATATATGCCTAAAAATGGTGTCCAAATGGTTAATGATCAATTTCACTCTTTCTTTTGAAAAAAAAATTCAATAATAGAATCATGGAATTTTAAAGGTATATGGGAGCTTAGGAACATTAGAATTGTCTTTTTCTGTACTCACTTTTATTCTTTCGTTTGCTGTGTTTCCTCTTAGTTAGTGTTTGCTATGGAAAAATCTATTAATAGAAAGAGACTGTGGAATTTTACAGAGGATGATGTCTCAGAACGAGTGGCACTTCACATTTGTTCTTCTACAAAAAAGTATCCTTTATTTAGGTGTTTATGTTTTAATACCGAAATAATGTTCATGCAAGTTTTTTCCCAAACATTTATTTAAATCATCATTTAAAAGATAGGCATAATTTGTAACTATTTTTGTAAATAACAAATAACTGGGACAGGTAATAATACTAGTAATAATGGTTGTTAATCACATCTCAGAGTTGTATAGAGTTTGAAAAAGGTGGCAAGGACTGGAGATTCTAAACTCTTTACCAACTACCTACCTCTGTACATTGGAGCACAGTAGGTCCCCTACAGCTGTAGATGCCCAACTGGCAGCTTAGGCAAAAGAAGGCTTTTATTATGTTGCATTTTCAGCTCTAATTAAAAATGTTCAATTCAAAATACAGGTGCATTGAGCTGGACTGTATAGGACATCCAAGAAATTTTTATGCTTCGGCCAAGATCAAGTGACACTAAAAGCTGATTATAGTACCTTCTTAGCTTCTTTCCTCTACATCTTGCCAGGACTGCAGAAGCTGGGCTTTTAACTCCTTTGGTATTTAACTAGAAATTTCATGTACAGGCTCTTTGACCTAATAAACATTCTCGGGTTTAACTCCATCCAAAACACTCCTAACAGCACTCCTACTTTTTACAGAGGGTGTGCATTTAAGGAAAATTTTGCAAGTGCTTCCATTCTAGTCATTGTGATTAGCAGGACTTTAAGCAATAGGAAATAGTTGAAAGCATTACAAGTACTATAGTCAGAGCAATTTATGTAAATATATATATATAAACACATAAACGTGTGTGTCTGTAATTGTATGAAGTGGTATGATTTTGTAAAACCTCTCTGATGCATACCCTTTATTTCTGTTTTTTGATGGTTTATTTTCTTTTCATTGTCAAGAATTGTTTCTTTCTGGTCATTCCTATCCTTAATTAGTAAAGAATATTTTGTCGAACATATGATGTCCGTGATCCAAAGGTAAGGAAATTGCTCTTTAAAGATTTTTATTTGTTGCAAACTGTTTTCTAAATAAAATTTAACTTTTTATTTAGTTTTAGTAAGTTTAAATGCTATCACTTCTATGCATGTCCCCAACTACCTATAGTATTTTATTTTTAATATTATGAATTTCATTACAGACAAGGAAAATTTGGTTTTTGAATTGTTAAAATATTTTTTGTTAAGTTCCCCCTACCTCGTCTATGTATTTAGTGTATTTGAAAGGCTGGTAGTAAAAGTGTCTTGGTAGCTCCAGTGCCGAGTAAGCAGGCTCTCTGTACTCAGCAGAATCCATACTAACATTTTGCTAAGGTTATCAGAAAGCAATGTGAAAAAGTAACTGCAGCATTCTGCTAGCAAGGATGGGACAGTAAGAGGAACGTCTGGTACCTAGTAGTTGCTCAATGATAATTTGCTCTATGTCAGAAGCTTCAGAATCTATACTGTTGAAGCTACAAATGAGAACTAGAAGACCAGAGGATTTGTCAGAGTTCTAAATAGGGAAATGTCTGATCCTTTTTCTTGTTTGCTGCTAGGGAAGGGAGTTGCCCGAGTGGCTGGGGATGTGCTGAAGAATACTGAACTTAATACATGCCTATTTTATTTAGGTCTAGCTTTTTGCTCCTTGATATAAGAATTTGGCCAAATATGTCAGATATCAGCTTGTATGAGTTATTAGGTTGTACATTTTATGATGTTTTATTGACATGTGTATTTTACCGAAATCACATATTTTGTTCTTTCTCCTTCCTTACTGCTTAGAGTTCAGCAAAACCAGCAGATTGGAAGTATCAAAATGGACTGTCAGCTTCATGGCTTTCTTTAGAGTGTACAGTTCATATTAATATTCACATCCCGCTGTCTACTACTTCTGTCAGCTATACTCTGGAGAAAAATACAAAGGTATCAGGGTAAAATGAACTTTTTTTTAGTAATTGCTGTATACATAATCTGCTTTTATTTCAGTGATCTATGACATTCATTTTATAATCCTCAAAAGTTACATTCTAATGATAATGATATTGTTATGGATAACTAATTCATTATCCCAGCCAGATTAGAAATTTAGAGGTGGGACAATGTCCTAATACTAATGTATTTAGCATAACAGGTGCTCTCTAAATATTTGTTAGTTAACATGTAGTTACATATATTGTAAAATATAGTTATGTAAATATAATTATCAAAGAAGGTATTCTGTTTGGTCTTTCTACTTTCTCTTGGTCTTTAGTTTTATTTTCTCTTTTCTCCTTTGTTCTCTCTTCTTTCCTTCTTTGTATTTCGATACCATTCTTTTCTTCATATCTATTTCTCTTCTCTTTTCCTGTTAAAGGAAGCAAGTGGAACTAGCTTATTTTTTCTCTTTAATACTGCTTTATGCATTTGCTTGAGGCTCTTTCTCTTTTCTCACATTAAAAAAAAAATAGTGGAAATCATTGGATGTTATTTGATTATGGTCATGTAGTTATTAAGCCTACTACATATGATCTGAATGTTAATTTAGGATAAAGATTAGAAAAGCTATTACTAGATATAGTTAAGCTGCCAAAAATAGGGGATACATTTTGTTTGTTGTTTATGAGACTGAATTACATTACTGATATTTAGAGATCTTTAACCTTTTTACTTTATTTAGGTGGAAAAAAATTAGACTCTAGGGAGTTTAATTGAGATGGAATTATATCTGAAAGATACCAATGTTGTATTTCTTTTAAGAATGGACTTATACGCTGGGCCAAGCAAATAGAAAATGGTATTTATTTGATAAATGGACAAGTTAAAGATGAAGATTGTGACCTACTAGAAGGACAAGTGAGTTAAGAAGAAATCATTTTAGAAAATTACTTACGTTTAAGCAAATAAAAGATGACTTTAGTTGTTTTGTTCTTGTCTTCATGAAAACTTTTCATTTACTTCTTATTTCTAAGGTCTTTTAATGTAAACCAGTGTTTTCCTCAGAAAATGATGGTAGATTATTTCTGAAATAATTCAAATTCTGAAACCTGAAGAAGGGAGTGACCTAAATTCCACCTAATTTCCAAACTGTAAACTGCTTATTTAAAATTAAGGCACATGTTCTGCCCTGACAGCAGTTTAAAAGACTGTTTATCCATTTTAAAGGAAGGATCTCTCTCAGCTTCTAAAATAGCTTTGATCTAAAGAGGAACTTTGGTGACCTCTTCCTTTAGAGCAAAGGTCAACAAACTTTATTTAAAAACAACAAACAGTAAATATTTCAGACATTGCAGGGCCATGTGGTCTCTGTTGTAACTATTCTGCTCTGCTGCTGCAGCATGAAAGCAGCCATAGACAACATGTAAATGAGTGACCTTTGTTGGGTTCCACTAACACTTTATTTACAAAGACAGGTGGTGATCTGGTTTTGACCCACAGGCCATAGATTGCCTGTCCTTGCTTTAGAAGAATAAAAGTAGGAAATAAATGCTTTTTAAGAGTCCACTTTGAGAATGCACAAAGTAATGCATCTATGGAAAAAGCTAAAATAAAACAAACAACTTTTTTCACCTCTAAGTTACTTAGTATATGTAAAATAGTTCCTAGGTTGTCTTTTATGTTCATTCCAATCTCAACAATCTAGTTTTTTAACTTTTGTGTTTTTTTCAGAAGAAATCTTCTAGAGGAAATGCTCAAGTGACTAGTCATTCTTTTGATGTCAAAGTGCTCACACAGTTGGTAAATATTTTAAAGTACTACTTAGGTAAAATACATTATTTCATCGCATAACCATAATGAAATCGTTTCTCTTTTTATGTTTGTAGTTAGAAAGTCAAAAGACTTTTAGAGATGTAAGGGCCTAAAATGTGTTCAGTTTTAGGAAGATTTTTCCCTAGAAATTTTATTTATAAAATCTTTATGGGTCTTTGCCTCCTGGCTATTAAAAATTTTAACATCAAGTAGATGGCAATTTAAAAAGTACGCATATGCACACACACACACATATATATGTATGTTAAGGGTGTGTGATATTTTGGGTTGAAGGTTTATGAGTTAAGTTGCAATTTAAAGGATATGTACACAGATATGACAAGAGTTGTCATAAACTTATTTTGAAGTAGATGTTTACCTCCTCTGATTTGGTAAAAATCATACAGTATTAGCAGGCTTTACATTCTTATATGGTTATTTTAAATTACATGTCTCCTCTTAGGAATGAAGAGTTGAATATCTTAAAGAATAAAATGTTAAAGCCACTAATAATTCCTAAATATATACACATTTTTTGCTTTAATCCTGCTTGACATTATCCTAGAAAACAGGTTATAAGTACATCTAGGTTTTTGGAAAACTTTCATTTCAATATTATATTGGAAACATTGAAATGGGGAAATACTACCATGACTTGCATATTTTTTTAACTAAATAAATTAGATTTAAATGCAATTTGCCATAGAAGATGTTTTCTTTTCCTTCTTTGTTTAGCAATAGAGCATTACTGAATTGTCACTGGGTTTAGGCCGCTTGAGTTCTGTTTCTCTTGTCAATACCTTAAAAGTAATTCAGTCTTTTGTATTCCTTCTTCCTTTTGATTGTAGAAGTGTCCTTTGTGTCTCATGGAATAGGGGGGCCTAAGGGGAGAGAGAGACAGGAACAAACTGGTGGTGCAGTCAGAACAGACAACATTTGTCAGTTCAGTTCCCCGTCTTATATGGCACAGTTTGTGGCATCCCAAAACAGTTACAACAATAACATCAGAGATCACTTATTGCAGATCACCATAACAAATATAATAATGAAAAGTTTGAAATATGTGAGAATTACCAAAATGTGACACAGACATGAAGTGAGCAAATGCTGTTGGAAAAATGGTGCTGATAGACTTGCTTGATGTAGGGTTAACTTGCCAAAAATTTGGCAAAAAAAATTTGTAAAAAATACAATATCTTCAAAGTACAGTAAAGTGAAACATAATAAAATGAGATGTGCCTGTAGCCCCACTACCATTAGTCTATAGCAGTATTTTTCCTGTAGTATAACTAGTAATTCTTAACTAGTCTCTAATCGATTCATTCTTGTCCAAAGTGTTTTTCTCTCTGAAAATTCTGACACCTTTGTATATATCTGTTGGAATATCTTCGTATTTTTAATCTATCCTGCATATACTTTAGAGGGTTATGTTAATAAGAAAAAATTTACGTGTGGTTGTTTTTAATTTCAGAGTACATTCAAAATATTCAGAAATAATATATAACTTAAAAGGGGAACTGTAAAGCCCTCTTAATAATGTATGGAAAATATTTTTAAATACTTGGTTCAATCAAAAATTCCTTCTTCGTGAAATGGTTTATATAATGTTTAAATTTTTCATATAGTTAATAATTGTCAGCTCTTATAACTTAACCAGTTTTTGTCTTTCAGCTTCTGAATTCAGACCACAGATCCACAGCCACAGTCCAGATCTGCAGTGGCTCTGTAAACCTTAAGGGTGCTGTGAAATGCAGGGCTTATATTCATAGCAATAAACCCAAGGTTAAAGATGCTGTACAGGTACAAAAAGATTAAGTGGTATATGAAAAACAGAAACATGTTGACATAACGATTCAAATATCCTAAAATGTTTTTTTTTCAGTCTGAGATTTCATAATTATTAATTTGATTTTAACTGATGAAGGCCCAAACCTGTTGGGCAGTCCATTTATACCATGTAATTGCTCCCAAGATTTCATATGTAGAATATCTATACTTCATGCCTTTTTTAAAGTGATGAGGATACGAATTTATTGAATGTCCCACAGTTGTGGCACAGTAGTACATTTGAGATAATTTCTCTTAAGGGAAATTGAATTTTTAAAAACAGGAAAAGTATTCATAGTAAGAATTATTAGGTACTGTTCTATAATCTGTATAATTCAGAGATTTTAAAAGTGATGACTAGCACTTTTATCATGATTACACATTTCCTAATTAGGAACACTAGCATTATTTCTTTAGATGCAGAATATAATTCATTTATTTTATTTTAATTTACTATTTAGATGAATTCTAGGCAGATGTGCTGATAAACTACTAATGTACTAATAAGCATGTTAAATAACTGGAAATGAAATGATGTGCCTAGTTATTTTAATGAACATGATTATGCAGGGAAGCCAGTTAAATGCAGGGGAGGATTTGGTAATAAAACAATATAAATCTAAAGAAATGGATTTTATTTCTTATTGTGATTCATTTTGTTTTGTTTTACCATAGGCAGTAAAGAGAGATATATTGAATACAGTTGCTGATCGTTGTGAAATACTATTTGAGGATCTGCTTTTGAATGAAATTCCAGAAAAAAAAGTTATGAGTATAACATTAAGTACTTTTTTTTTTTCATATATTGAATTGATACAATATGGTGGACCCTTGAACAACATGGGGCTTGGGGCATTGACCCCCAGTGCAATAGAAAATCCACATACAACTTTCGACTTCCCCAAAACTTAAATACTAATAGCCTACTGTTGACCCAGAATCCTTACTGATAACAAAAGCAGTTGATTAACACATATTTTGTATATGTGTTATACACTGTATTAGAAAAAAAGTAAGCTAGAGAAAAGAAAATGTTTTTTCAGATTGTCATACATCTCCAGAAATTTTTCCAATGTATTCATGGGAAAAATTTATGTATAAGTGAAAGACTCATGCTGTAATAAGATGTCAAGGTAAAGATACATCATCTTTTTTCTTTTATTTTAATTCATTTTTTCTTTTTAAAAGTTTTTATTATAAAATAGTAAAGTACATATGTGATCACTATTGAAAATACTGAAAAAATAGACATAAAAAAAAACCAGTTAGAATCCACCATCAAATTACATCTACTTTTAACCTTCTAGCACATTTCTTTCTATTCTATTTTTCTGTGTGTAAGGTTTGTAGTTGCTGTTTTTGTTAATAGATTTATCAAGATATAATTCACATAACATACAACTCTCCCATTTAGAATGTGCCATTCAAAATTCTTCAGGAGATTCACAGATAAGCACAACCCTCACCACAATCAATAAAGAACATTTCCATCACTTCCGAAAGAAAACCTACACCCCTCAGCCATCATCCCTCAGTCCTACACAACCAATGATCTACATTCTTTCTCTTTAGATTTGCTCATTGTTGGATTGTTTCTAATTAAACTATTAGACTTTTCATCTATTATAACTACCTATATTTATTTTATACCAATATGTCATCTTTTATGTTTCTTATTGATTTAAAATTTTTCAATTGCCATCCCAAAAACCATATTTGAATACTTAACAATAGCAAATTTGTTAACATTTAAACAATTTCAGAGAAGATTAAAAAAAAATTCTGTGTGAAAGTCTGCCAGAATGGATAAACTGTTAACTTATAAACACAGTTTAAACAGTAATATTTTTTATTAATATCTATGAAGTTTTTTCACAAATTTATTCATAATCAAAACATTAATTTGCTTATTAGTGTTGCTATAGAATAGATTCTTTAATAGCTATTAATTTGTGGTGTATATGCAATTGATGTCTCTTATTCATACCAGGGTTTTTTTTGGATACTGTTTTATATACTTTTCATCTATTACTCTAATGGACTTTGTTAGATTTTAAACAGACTGGTTTTAATCTTTTATCATTATTCTGTATTTTGAGAAGCATAAACAATTTATACCATGTTAGTAATTTGTATTAAAAATAATTATTTTATTACAAAAGAAGATTATAATATTGAATATACTTTTGAAGCTACACATTCATCTCTGCCTTCCTGCCATTCAGATGTGAATGGATTTGTAATTCACAATTGAATATGTACATAATTGAAGTAGATGTAGTAGCCTTATAAGGAAATATTTTTATGTTTATAAGAAAATAGTATAGTTCCTCTATATAACTAAGTTCATTTAGTACTACTGATAGCCAGTATATTAGGTTTAGTGGACTAATCATAGTCCCTTTTATATTCCTAGTATGATATATTCCTGGAATTTCCAGATTTAACATCTGTCCTTACCATACTGCACAGAGAAACCCTCAAGTTCCATCCATTAATAATGTAGAGTTCTGCTGAGACATGAATTTGAATCTTACGTGCACCAGTTAGATTGAGATTGTTGTTTTGTGAAGTATGTGAAACCTGGTCACTTAGCCACCTATTCAGCCCTGCAACCTCATCTCACTGGGACTTCGTTATTGCTGGTTGGCTTTGTGTATGTGATGCCTCTCATGGTGTTAAACATTACTTCAGTTTCTGAGCAATTTGACTTGTAACTGACTGGCATTTTGCTGGCAATTGAGTGGCCTTTGAGGCCTGTATGAAGAGAATAGGCAGTGAAGCTTGGTAGAGCAAAGGCTGAAGTTCTCTGTTCTGTGTCTTCCGCCACTAGCCAAGTGACTTAGGGCAAATGATTTAGCCTCCCTAAGCATCGTGTCTTAGGTGGAATACAGGAATTACAGGAGCTGCTTTTTGAGGCTGCGTGATTAAATAAGGTGATGTTTTTAAAGACCCTGATACATTGGTAAGCTAAGCCCTCAGTAAGTGGTAGTTGCTATTATGTTGGAGGTGATAGAGGAACAGAATTACATACTGATAGTTGTCTTTAAAATTTCTAAACTTTAATTTTTGGGTGTATATATATATACATTAAATGTATATATATACATTTAAACTGTAGTAATGGGATAATTATTTCAGCAACAAGTTGGTTAATCATAAGATACCAAGATTAAAGAATAAATACAAGTATAATAATATAAACAAATGTGAATTTTGAAGTTGAATGTACATATAAACAAATTGTTAGGTCTCAGACTTGGACTTCATTTTACTTATCTTTCTTTTATACTGGCAAGATCTTGTAGATTTGTAATATGGTAAAATACAGAATGTATGCCATGAAATTAACCTTATTTTTGTATGCATAGGGAAGTCTGCCACGGGCATGTTAACTTTTCTTTCCTAATCTTAAAATAAACATAGTCTTTCAATTCTGGGTATAGATGAAGGAACTTAGTACTTCAGTGACAGTAGAAATATATAAGAACTCCAGCCATTCCTTATATTTACTGCGATCTTCTTGTCTGATACCCTTTAAGAAGTATTTCAGGCCTTCATTATTAGCCTCCCTTCAATCCTGCCCACCTTACTCTCAGTAGATGACCTGTTCATTGTGAAAATTGAGGTCATTAGTTGTGAAATCCCTTACCTTTTTCTATCCCTACATCCACATCCATTGTTCTCTCAGAACATTTGCTGTTCTCTTTGTCTGTGCTCATGGTTCCACTCTCTGGATAGAATTTCCCATTCCTTCGTGCAAATGTCTATTATTTAAGTCTATCCATTTAAGACACGTTAAGAGTCAGCTCAGATAGCATCACCTGTTGTACACAGGTGTTAAGATTTTATTCTTAACCAAAAGAAACCCAGTTCTTACCATATTGGCTTCAATTTAAATATTTTCTGTTTTGAACTTACTCAAATAATATTGAACTGGATACTCTGATGTGGGAATATTCCTAAGGGATTATTTTTTAGAATACTTTTTGAAATGTGTTTTGAAAAAAGATCTCCCCTTCTATTTTTAACCTCAGATCAACTAGACAAGTTGGTCTTTTTTAGATACTAAATGGCTAATTTAAGTTTTTAATTTTAAAATTATAAATGCTTTTTCTTTTTTAATGAGTAATTTAAACTCATTTACCTAATTCTTTAGCATTTGATTTTATAGTAAGCATATTTGTCTCTTTTCCAAGTAAATCTGGAATTAATACAACTTGAAATAGTTATAAAATTTTGCATGCCAGGTACACATAAACTATAGCTATCTTTGGAACTTTTGAACTGAACCTGTTTCAAGAAACGGTGGCCCTAAATAAAATAGTATATTCCTAATTTTAATGTGTGTATAATTTGCATGCTGCAGTACAAATTGCAGTAATGTAACTTTAAAGCTAGGAGGCAGTCTGGTCAAAGAGTAAAATTGTTCTCCCATTTCTTATATGGAAATCAGATAATAAGCAGATCTAGCAGGAGTACATAACTTAAGTCATGATATTTCCTGTGACACAAAGCATTCTTTATCATCTGCTCATAGTTATATAAAGCTACCATTAGTTTCTTAACAAGGAAATGCAGGTTACTTTTAAAATGAGCCTAATTTTCTATTTGATTTGTAGATTGATAGCTTTTTAAATCATATCTATTGCTGAAAGATAACATTCTTTACACAAAATCTCTATCTTTATTGGTAGTTCATTAGAATCATGGTGTTGAACATGACAGTAATTATGTGTTTATGTGGACCAGTGACTATTAGAAATTGGTGGAAATATTTTATTTTGTACTTGAAGAATGAAACATAGTTTATTCATTACTTATTTAGATCCAGATTATTTTTTCTAAACATACTTTAGTGTTATTTATAAAAAGGCATTGCAAGTTAAGATAAAATCAATATTAGTAATAATAAAGAGGCAAACGGAACGTGAGAGAGCAAGATGATAGATTAGTAAACAAAATATGTGTCTTGATTTTCTACATGTGCTTGATAAAGGGGGCCGTATCAGGTACAATGAAGTCAGTGGTGAGATTAGTGCAAAATAGGGTGCTATTTATGTCTTATGCACTTGATGTAGGTGAGCCCCTAATTTGGCTCCAAACTTGCATGAAGGGAAAAATTGTTTATAAAATTCAGTACTTGTAAGGTTAAGACAAACAAGAAAAATAATTTCTGGGACCAGGGACAAAATTCTCTCCTGGGTATTCCTTTGTAGGACAGTGGATAATACAAGAATATATAATCAACATCATTACATTGAAAGCTGTGATAAGTTTGTCTCATAGGAGTATCATTTAGGTCCCTTGCAGAGGCCAGGAGTTGAGGAAAAGCAGAATTTAGTAAGATCAATTTTGTGCTAGATCAATGAGAAAACAAAAAGACTTCTCAGTTTTTATTTCTAGTAGTACATGCTTTCATATACTTACAAAATATACATCACAATACCAGTGACACACCTGTCTAAGTATTGACAGTATTCCTTCTCCTTTCAGGTTCTGAAAAAGAGTTCCACATCCTTCCTCACCGAGTTTTTGTCCCCATTCCGGGATCCACTGTAATGTTATGTGATTATAAATTTGGTGATGAGTCAGCTGAAGAAATCAGAGACCATTTTAAAGAGATGTTAGATCATATGATTCAGGTAGAAGATTTAAAAGTTGCAGAAGAAATAAACACAGGTAATTATATAATGTTATTTAAAAACCTGATCAGACTACTCCTAAAATACCTATGAGACACGTAGCTTAAATATCATGTTTTTAGATTTCCTTAAAGCTATTTCACATTTTCAAGGTATTTAAAAACTTGTTTAATTTGTACATGTATAAACATGCAGTCAGTGTTTTCCTGGAAAATTGTACCAAAACTTAAAATATTTTAGGTTTTTCCAAACATAGCATGTAGATCATAGAATAAGTTTGGCTTTAAGTTGGTTGAGGTATTTCTTTTATTGTAAGAGAAATTTTCTTAAAATGCATTATTTTAATTACTTGGTTAAGCATCATGACACAAAGTTTTTTAAACACTTTATTAAATGTCTTCTCCATATTATTTGCCTTTACTTTTATATCCCCTTCATGTAATTGGGATACTAAGATAAAATAGGCAGTTCTAAAACTTATATTGAGATTATTTTTATAGAATATAGATTTACCATACTTTCTGATTATAAACACATTTTCTTCCCTTAGCTGTCATGTTTGCATTTGACCTTACATCTTGAAAGGCTGTTTTTTTTGTCTTGTGTCGCTTTGCTTTGTTTTTCCTTTTGTTTCTTGTGAGAGCAGGATATGAAAACATGCCTATAAAAAATGTGAAAGTATATGACAGTCTTCGTGAAACATTAAAAAATGTGTGACAAAAGTAATTATTTATAAATATCAATAAATATGGCATACATAGCCATTTATCAGTTGTGAAATTTCTGATGTCATAGTAGGAAGTCTTTAGGTTACTTTTGAATGTGGATGTTTATGCAATTTATGTATAGCAGTTTTTTAAGTCCTTTTCTAATCTGATTTCTTAGTTATTCCTCTACTGCTTAACTAATTCCCACCCCCCAACAAGACTAGAATTTTTTATTCAAAGTGCTCTTGTTAGTGTTGTGAGTCAGGTAAGTATTTTGTTGCAGAATCTCCAATCTGTCAGTGAAGCCTCAGGTTAGTTGGAGACATCAGGTTTGTTTTTTTCAACAATCCCAGATTAGTATTCATTTAATCATGATGTAAGTTTGTTTTAAAGTGAACCAAAAAACATTCTGAATTGCCTGGTACCTGATGTTAATCAGCAGCTGTGTTTCAGTCCCTTAAAAACTAATATTTTTAAAGGTATAGCTATAGTATAGTCCCTAACTGGTACAGATTTTGAAAGTAGACTGGTGAAAATGATTGCTACTAGTTTCCAAAATACGTTTCCCCAGATAAGTGACAACACTGTCTAACTGAATTTAGATTCATGAAAGCAGGGCTTCTGTTTGTTTTGTTCACTTCTGTCACTAGGGCCAACAGTGGTTCTTGACCCATTCTGTTGCTGATAACCTGAATTAATTTTGGTGGGATCATTACAGTTGACCTAGTTCATGCTCTTGTTTTATAATACTGAAATCTATATCCATAGCAGGTGAGTATTTAGATTCTGTTCTTCTTTATTCTGAATACCAGTCTGTCTTTCTGTAACCTGTACTTTTGTTCAATAATCTGGAACAACAAAACATGATTCCTGCTGCTTTATTGAGCTTTACTGCTGCTTTTTTTGACCTTGAAATATTTGGAACATGACCGTTGCCCTCAAATTTAAAATATTTAAGTTTCCATGTTCCAAATATTTAAAGGTCAAACGTTTCTGCATACCTTTAACTGTTCTCTTTATTATAGTTTCCAGACCTCATTTTTTTTTTTTAGTACCTTACTTGCTTTCCTCTAGATTAGAAATTTTTAACATGTAGTGTCCAAACCCCTTAGGAGCATAGCTGACTCCCAGGAGATCCACAAACCACTTGGAAGTCATTGTCTTAATATTTTCTGGGAAACAGATCTACAGCTTTCAAAAGATTTGTGACCTAAGAAAGTTGAAAAACTACTTCTTTAAAAGAAAGGCTTACCTTTCTTGAAATATGTTATCCTGAATTGAACCTAATACTCTAATAATAATAATATCTTATTTATATAGAACCTACTGTGTGCCAGCAGTATTTTAAGAGCCTTTAAATAACTAAGTCATTGAATCCTTATAACAACCGTATCATGTAGATACTATTACTAAGCCCTGTTTTTCGATGAGAGAATTCAGGCTTAGAAAGGTCAGATAACTTTTCCAGGACTACATAGCTGGTATATGGTGATGCTGCAATTTAAACTTAGGCAGTTTGGTTCTACAGTCTATACTTCTTTTTCTTTCTTTCTTTTCTTTTTATTAAGGCATCATTGATATATAATGTTATAAAAGTTCACATGAGCCATATTGTGGTTATTACATTCATCCATATTATGAAGTCCCCCCTCATACATACCACGTTACAGTCACTGTGCATCAGCATAGTAAGATGCTATAGTCATTACTTGTCTTCTCTGTGCTACACTGCCTTCCCCATGACCACCCTACATTATGTGTCCTAATCGTAATGCCCCTTAATCCCCTTCTACCCTCCTACCCATACCCTCCCCTTTGGTAACCGCTAGTCCTTTCTTAGAGTCTGTGAATCTGCTGCTATTTTGTTCCTTCAAAATGAAGTTTTGCTTTATTGTTAATACTCCACAAATGAGTGAAATCATTTGGTTACTTGTCTTTCTCTGCCTGGCTTATTTCACTGAGCATAATACCCTCTAGCTCCATCCATGTTGTTGTGAATGGTAGGATTTGTTTTCTTATGGTTGAATAATATTCTATATGTACCACATCTTCTTTATCCATTCATCTACTGATGGACACTTAGGTTGCTTCCTTATCTTGGCTATTGTAAATAGTGTTGCAATAAACATAGGAGTGCATATGTCTTTTTAAATCTGGGATCTTGTTTTTGGGTAAATTCCTAGGTGTGGAATTCCTGGGTCAAATGCTATTTCCTATTGCTTTTCACAATGGTTGAACTAGTTTACATTCCCACCAGCAGTGTGGGAGGGTTCCCCTTTCCCTGCATCCTCGCCACCATTTGTTGTTCTTATTCTTTTTGATGCTGGCCATCCTAACTGGTGTGAGGTGATATCTCATTATGGTTTTAATTTGCATTTTCCTAATAATTAGCGATGTGGAGCATCTTTTCATGTGCCTGTTGGCCATCTGACTTTCTTTTTTGGAGAAATGTCTGTTTAATCCTCCACCCATTTTTTAATTGGGTTATTTGCTTTTTGGGTATTGAGGCGTGTGAGTTCTTTATGTATTTTGGGTGTCAACCACTTGTCAGATGGATTGTTATGAATATATTCTCCCAAACTGTAGGATACCTTTTTGTCCTACTGATGGTGTCCTTTGCTATACAGAAGCTTTTTAGCTTGATGTAGTTAGTCCCATTTGTTCATTTTTGCTTTTGTTTCCCTTGCTGAAAGAGATATGTTCAGGAAAAAATTCCTCATGTTTATATTCAAGAGATTTTTGCCTATGTGTTTTTCTAAGAGTTTTGTGGTTTCGTGACTTACATTCAAGTCTTTGATCCATTTTGAGTTTACTTTTGTGTATGGAGTTAGACAGTGATCCAGTTTCATTCTCTTACATGTAACTGTCCAGTTTTGCCAACACCAGTTGTTGAAGAGGCTGTCATTTCCCCAGTATATATGCATGGCTCCTTTATCATATATTAATTGGCTGTATATGTTTGGTTTTATATCAGGGCTTTCTGTTCTGTTCCATTGATCTATGGGTCTGTTCTTGTGCCCATAACAAATTTTTATGATTACTGTAGCTTTGTAGTAGAGCTTGAAGTTGGGGAGTGTAATCCCCCCAGCTTTATTCTTCCTTCTCAGATTTGTTTTGGCTGTTTGGGGTCTTTTGTGGTTCCATATGAATTTTAGAACTATTTGTTTGAGTTCATTGAAAAATGTTGTTCAAATTTTGGTAGGGATTGCATTGAATCTGTAGATTGCTTTAGGCAAATTGGCCATTTTGACAATATTAATTCTTCCTGTGCATGAGCATGGGATGTATTTTCATTTATTGGTGTCTTCTTTAAATTCTCTCATGAGTATCTTGTAGTTTGCAGGGTATAGGTCTTTCACTTCCTTGGTTAGGTTTATTCCTAGGTATTTTATTCTTTTTGATGTGATTGTGAATGGAATTGTTTTCCTGATTTCTCTTTCTTCTAATTCATCATTAGTATATAGGAATGCAACAGATTTCTGTGTATTAATTTTGTATCCTGCAACTTTGCTGAATTCACTTATTAGTTCTAGTAGTTTTTTGAGTGAATTCTTTAGGGATTTTTATGTACAATATCATGTCATCTCCAAACAGTGACAGTTTAACTTCTTCCTCACCAATCTGGGTGCCTTTTATTTCTTTGTGTTGTCTGATTACTGTGGCTAGGACCTCCAGTACTATGTTTAATAAGAGTGGGGAGAGTGGGCATCCTGGTCTTGTTCCTGATCTTAGAGGAAAAGCTTTTAGCTTTTCACTGTTAAGTATGATGTTGGTTGTGGGTTTGTCATATATGGCTTTTATTATGTTGAAGTACTTGCCCTCTATACCCATTTTGTTGAGAGTTTTCATCATGAATGGATGTTGACTTTTGTCAAATGCTTTTTCAGCATCTGTGGAAATGATCATGTGGTTTTTGTCCTTCTTTTGTTGATGTGGTGGATGATGGTGATGGATTTTTGAATGTTGTACCATCCTTGCTTCCCTGAAGAAAATCCTTCTTGATCGTGATGAATTATCTTTTTGATGTATATTTGAGTTTGATTTGCTAATATTTTGTTGAGTATTTTTGTTTAACAAGGATATTGGTCTGTAGTTTTCTTTTATTGTGGTGTCTTTGTCTGGTTTTGGTATTAGAGTAATGCTCATCACATAGAATGAGTTTGGAAGTATTCCCTCCTCTTCTACTTTTGGAAAATTTTAAGGAAGATGGGTATTAGGTCCTCTCTAAATGTTTGATAAAATTCAGCGGTGAAGCCATCTGGTTCAGTGTTTTTTCTTAGGTAGTTTTTTTGATCACCAGTTCAATTTCATTGCTGTTAATCATCTGTTTAGATTTTCTGTTTCTTCCTGGGCCAGTCTTGGAAGGTTGTTTTTTTCTAGGTTTTCCAGTTTGTTAGCATATAATTTTTTCATAGTATTCTCTCATAATTCTTTGTATTTCTGTGATTTCAGTAGTGATTTTTCCTTTCTCATTTCTAATTCTGTTATTGTGTGTAGACTCTTTTTTTCTTAGCAAGTCTGGCTAGGGGTTTATTTTGTTTATTTTCTCAAAGGAGCAGGTCCTGATTTCATTGTTTATTTCTTCTCAATTTTCTTTATTTCTTCTCTGATATTTATTATGGTCCTCCTTTTACTGACTTTCACCATCATTTGTTCTTCTTTTTCTAGTTTCATTAATTGTGAGTTTAGACTGTTCATTTGGGATTGTTCTTCCTTCTTTAAATAAGCCTGGATTGGCATATACTTTCCTCTTAGAACTGCCTTCATCCCACATACTTTGGGGTATTGAGTTGTCTTTTTTCATTTGTCTCCATATATTGCTTGATTTCTGTTCTTATTTGGTCATTGACTCATTGATTATTTAGGAGCACATTGTTAAGACACCAGGTGTTTTAGGCTTTTTGTTTCCTTTGCATAATTTATTTCTCGTTTCATACCTTCTTGGTCTCAGAAGCTGGTTGGTACAATTTCAGTCCTTCTGAATTTACTGAGGCTCTTTTTTGTGTTCTAGTATGTGCTCTATTCTTGAAAATGTTCCATGTGTACCTGAGAAGAATATGTATCCTGTTGCTTTTGGGTGGAGTGTTCTGTAGATGTCTGTTAGGTCCATCTGTTGTAATATGTTTTTCAGTACTTCTGTCTCCTTACTTATTTTCTGTCTGGTTGATCTGTCCTTTGGAGTGAGTGGTGTGTTGAAGTCTCCTAAAATCAATGCATTGCATTCTGTTTCCCCCATTAAGTCTGGCAGTGCTTGTTTCACATATGTAGGTGCTCCTGTTTTGGGTGCATACATATTTATAATGGTTATATCCTCTTGTTGGACTGAACCCTTTATCATTATGTAATGTTCTTCTTTGTCTCTTGTTACTGTATTTGTTTTGAAGTCTATTTTGTCTGATACAAGTACTGCAACCCCTTCTTTTTTTCTCATTATCTGCATGAAGTATCTTTTCCATGCCTTCACTTTTAGTCTGTGTATGTTTTTAGGTTTACAGAAAGTCTCTTGTAGGCAGCATATAGATGGATCTTGCTTTTTATCCATTCTGTAACTCTGTGTCTTTTGATTGGTGCATTCAGTCCATTTACATTTGGAGTGATTATTGATATGTATGTACCTGTTGCCATTGCAGGCTATAGATTTATGACTACCAAAGGTTCAAGGGCAGCTTCTTTACTATCTAACAGTCCAACTTAACTCGCTTATTATGTTATTTCAAACACAATCTAAAGGTTCTTGTTTTTTCCTCCCTTGTTTTTCTTCCTCCTCCACTCTTTATATATTAGGCGTCACATTTTGTACTCTTTGATTTACAGAAGTACAGATTTTGACTGACTTTGTGGGTAACTGGTTTCATTTTGCATTTGCTTAGTAATTAATTGGTCTTCTTCCTTTACTGTGGTTTTATTTTCACTGGTGACAGCTATTTAGCCTTAGGAGCCCTTCCATCTAGAGCAGTCCCTCCAAAATACACTGTAGAGATGGTTTGTGAGAGGTAAATTCTCTCAACTCTTGCTTTTCTGGGAATTGTTGAATCACTGCTTCAAATTTAAATGATAATCTTGCCAGGTAGAGTATTCTTGATTTGGAGCCCTTCTGTTTCATTGCATTAAATATATCATGCCATTCCCTTCTTGCTGTAAGGTTTCTGTTGAGAAGTGTGATAATAGCCTGATGAGTTTTCATTTTTATGTGATCTTTTTTCTCTCTCTGGCTGCTTTTACTACTCTGTCCTTGTCCTTGATCTTTGCTATTTTAGTTATTATGTATCAGTGTTGTCTTCCTTGGGTTCCTTGTGTTGGGAGATCTGTTCACTTCTATGACCTAAGAGACTATTTACTTCCCCAAATTGGGGAAGTTTTCAGCAATTATTTCCTCAAAGACACTTTCTATCCCTGTTTCTCTGTCTTCTTCTGGTACCCCTATAATGTGAATATTGTTCCTTTTGGATTGGTCGCACATTCTCTTAATATTCTTTCATTCCTAGAGATGACTTTTTTCTCTCTGTGCCTCAGCTTATTTGTATTCCTGTTCTCTAATTTCAGTTCCATTTACTGTCTCCTCTACCTCATGTAATCTCCTTTTAAATCCCTCCATTTTATGTTTCATTTCAGATACTGTATTTTTCAAAGTTCTATCTCTTTAAGTCCTCCCTGAGGTTTTGAATATTTTTCTGTAGCTTCTTGAGCATGTTTAGGATTTTTATTTTGAACTCTTCATCAGGAAGATTGATGATTTCTGTTTCACGTAGCTCTTTCTGGTGTTTGAGGGATTTTGGTTTGTACCAGGTTCCTTAGCCGTTTCATATTCCTAATGATTCCTGTGGAATAACAACTTTGTGTCAGCAGTGTCCTCTAATCTCTAAGCAGTGTCCTCTAAGCTCTACTCTCTGGAGCTGCCCAGCCCATGGTACAATAGCGGGGGTCACAGGCGAGTGGCATAAGTGCCTGCTGGGAGGAAAGAGTTCTTTTCTGCTCTTGGCCGCAGTGCCTGCCTCCACTGCCAGGGCCGGTGGACTAAGCACGCAGGGAAGAGCCTCTATGCTTCGCCCTTGTAGCTTGCATAGGTGGGGTCGCCCTCCTGCTGGCCTGGTGCAATGGCAGGGGCAGCAGGTTTGTGAACCTGTGTATTGCAGTGGTAGGCCTCAGCGCTGTGTTGTTAGCTAGTGGATGGAGCATGTGGAGCTCCTGAAAGTTCCCCACCTACTGGGCTGAGTGTGCTGGGACAATTTTGTCCACCTGTCCTTTCTCCTGAGCAGCAAGCTTTGTATAATCCTTGCCTCTTTAGCAGCCCTCTTGCTGTAGGGAAGTCTTTCAAAGTGCCTGCCTTGCTTTTGTTCCAGAGCGTCTGGTTGTGGTACCTGTTCTCTGCAAGTGGCTGGAATCTCAATCTTTCCGAGTGTTCTGCCTGCCTTGCGTTCCAACCCCTCTAATCTCCAGAGAACTGTGTAGTGTGGGTTTGTGCTCCTGAAGCAGAGCTCCAGGGGTGGGTATTTAGTAGTCCTGGGCTGCTCCTCCCTACCTGCTCCATTTCTCTTCCTCCCACCTGTGAGCTGGGGCAGGGCTTAGGTCCCACCAGACCATGGCTTTGCTACTTTACCCTTTTCTGTGAAGGCTTCTCTCTTCTCCAGATGTAGGCAGTTTGTTGCAGTTTTCTTTCTAGTTTGCTCCTTCAGGATTAGTTGTATTTGCTGTATTTTCATGTTATATGTGGTTTTAGGAAGAGGTTTCCGCCTCATTTCTCTCACCATCTTGTTTAATTTTGTAGCTCTTTTTCTAACGATTTTTTTTTTATGCCTCTCTGTGGGACCTAACCAATACAGACTATAGGAGTATTACTTGCCATGATATAGATCCTTATTTTAGCCTGGCGTCTTCATTCTTTCATTAAAAAGATTTTTTTTAACTTAAAATGAATGATACTACATTATCATTGTAATTTTATCTTGCTTATATCAATATAATTTCTCATTTGTTGGCTAGATTTTTGGATCAGTTACCATGCATGGTTTTGATATTCTTTTGAATTACTTGTCACACTTTTAGTGCATATCACATTGCTGAATTAAGAATGACTAAGGGTTGTGCCATGTGCAGAATTTGCTCCCTTCACAATTCACCTTAAAAATCAGACGTAAAAGAGTTGTAAAAGAGATTTCATTTAGAATTTTTTAAGACTACCATCTCTTAAAGAATAATTTTGTGTTATATTTTAAGCATAAGAGTTTATAGACTAGTTTTTATTTTATTCAGTGCTTCTTAAATTATACTTTAAAAAAGAGTTAAGTGCAGTTATTAACCTCAGCTAATAACAGAGGTTAATATCCATTCTTTATACAGCTAAGACAGATGTAAAAATTTTTCAGATAAAAAAAATAAGATTCCCAAGGGACAGGACTTTGCCAGTCTTGTTCACTGTTCTGTTTCTGGCACTTGACTAAGAAGTTACCCTTAACATATAGCTCCTCAGTAAATATTTGTTGACTGAACAAATTAATTGACTTTGTCAGGCCTAGAGTTTGGGATCTGAATATCAATAAGATACTAAATACTGGCTTCAAGGAGCTAAGTAGAATTATTTTTTAACCTATGAAAACACTAACTTTTAAGTGCTTATTAGACTGAGTGACTTTTCCATTATACTTAATTGTAGTTCTGTGCTACTCTTTTGCATTATTTTGTATACGTCTTCTTTCATACTTACTTTATGTTTGAAAATTGTAAGCTTATGCTTAGCCAGACATGAGGCTTATAAGATCTGTGTAGTGTACTCCACTGAATATGATGAAGCTTTTAAAAGAATATAATAGTCATGGCTCTGTGGCTCAATTATTCAGATCATTTTAAAACATGTGACAATATGTAGCATCAGTTGTTGCCCGAGAAATATTCTACTTTATAGCATTCAGTATGTCTTGTTTATTAGATATTTATCAAGCATTTGCTCTGTTCAATGCAAATATGATAGATATAAATCAGTGACCAGATCCCTTACCTCAAGAAGCCTATAATCTGATTTGAAAGATAGAATGTGTTTGCATTATTAATTATGTAGATAGAGCATGTCATAAGGCCTTAAGATTAATGATTAGAATTTTAAGGTCTCCATTGATTTAGCTAATAATTCAGTCAGAAAGAAATGTATTAACCTTAGGTTAGCAATAACCTATAATCTGTGTAACAAAGCTTTGACATTAGTATTTTCAAGTTTAATAAATTCTTTCCAATTTCTCATTCTTTACTATTACTACTTTTATATTAAGCTTTAACTGAAGGCACACACCTGTTGTATAAATTGATGTTCTATAGTATATAGTGGATGGTCCCAAATATATTAAAAGTTCCATAGTTTTGAATGATTCTTTGAATTCTTTGAAATAGTCTTGTAAGTAATTGAGTCTTTTTAGCCTCAAGATAAATATTCTTATCTATTATCAGATTTAAATGCTGTTCCCTTATGAATTGTTTTTACCATTTATATGTATACTAAATATATTTTAACCCTGTTATTCAGCTTTCCTTCAGTGAGCTTTATCATCAGTTAGCATTGTTTTTACCACACTAAATATTAGCATGAACTAATAACGATGAAATGTTTAAAATAAATTTTAAATCTCACATGGTGTATAAATATTAATCCATTTGTCTTTTGTGAGTTTTGATTTTGATAAGCTTTTAACATTGGTTCTTAATTGTATGTTTTGCACTGTATTTTAAATCATTTTCTGTTGTATTTTTTTATGCTGGCAGTCTAGTGTAGTGATAGATTAACTGAGTTGAGTAGGAAGAGTTTAATATAAGGACAAAGGAAACAAAACAGCAATTTGGGAAGTTTAGGTGTGTATACTTACATGTATGCTGTGTCAAACTTATGGTTTCTTGATGGTATTACATATTTTTTCTAATACAGTGTATTGAGGGTACTAGTTCAGTATGGTGGGTATCATTCTTTTAGGACTCTGCCTTGTTTTGAAACAATATATCTCAGCTAAGTGATTGATTAATATTTGTTGATTGCCTATTATGTATCAATCACTAGGATTCTAGAGAACAAATCTATAGTCCTGACTTTCAAGGAGTCAGTGGTATAGTGGGAAATACAAAGAAATGGGTTATTCTAAAACAAAGCAGTTAGTTCTAGAGAGGAATAAACAGAGAATTATCAGAACATTTAGCACACGCACGGTCCCTGTGAGGGATTCAAGAAGAGCTTTTCATAGCTGGTGACATTTGAATTCATTTTGAAGAATAAAATACAGTAAAAATAACTTTATATTTTTTATCAATTGAACACTTTGCATCACCTGTTTTCTGACCAAGAATGTGACTTGTCTGCAATGCTGTATGTTTTTACATAGTATAAAACATGCAGCATGAAAATACAAACATTTTAATAGAAAAACTATATGCTTTTACATAAATATTCAGTTGGTTTAGAATTATATTCACTTATTTACTCATTTACTCATTTGTTCGTTCATTTATTAGTTTACTAAAAAATATTAGATACATAATTTTACCAAGACAGCTGAGTCCAGGTCTGGCACTTAGTGCTGTGTAACCTTGAACAAGTCCTCTGTGAATCTCAGATTCTCTCGGGGTTGATATGAGAATTTAGTAAAAATGTCAGAGAAAATGCTTTCTAAACAGAGAGATTCATAAATGTAGTGTTATTAACTAGCATTATTACAAGACTTAAATAATGAACATTCTGAATTATAATGAAAAACATTAATATTGAAGTATGAAAGTAATGTTTTATAGTGTGCATAGATTTTGAAAATACTTGAAATTAGGGTTTCCATATAAAGTAAACCATTAAAAACTATTATTTCAAAAGTTCAAATCCAGAAACTGAAATCAATTACTATACATTTAGGGCCACCAAACTTACTATATGTATCTGGCTTTATTTCCTGAGTACATGTTATTATTTGCTTGATTATTACTGAATTATTTCTGTTCTGTAATATAGTTGCTGAGTAGTTGCTATTTTTAAAAACACATATTTTGCCAAGTAAGTACCTTAAAATAAACTTTTGAATGATTTAAGTGACAAAGAATGATTTATTTGTCAAAATGACTCACTTAAGGTGAGGGAAAACTATGGCTTTAAATGTCATGGATGCATTAGTCATCTTCTAGTAGATATTAACTAAATAATTCAGATGTACTTTATATCCACAGTATCAGCTAAAAATTTGGAGAAATACCTTTAAAATCTGGTGAAATTTATCTTTAATTCTTTCATGATGTCAGAGCTAGAATTTTTGTTGTTTGGTTAAGCACTGGTAAGTGTAAAGAAAGAAGTAATGCTGAAGATGTATTTTTATGGCTAAATTATTGGTTATATTGAAACCTTATTAATTTAGGATCAGGGATGGGGAAGGAGACAACTAACTAGGGAGTACTAGTCTTAGCATTTCATTTCAAGTTTCTAAATAATCCTGTTTACCTATTAGCAGTGTTCAATTGAACACATCTACAAATTAATATGCATTCTTCATGGCCCTTGTTTTCTTTTTTTTGACATTTGCTTTCTTACTTGATAATTTGGGATTTGTTTGAAATTAAAATTACTTGGATTTAAAATGGTTAAAACTTAACTTTCCTATTTAATTGTATATTATTTGCATATATGTTTCAGATTAAAGTACTGGTGAAATGACATTGTGCATGAGATTTGAAGTAAAGTCCTATAGGCCCCCACCCAAAACAGACAACAAATAGTTATGAAAAGGCCTTATTCATCTTTGAAAGTGCTCTACATTCAGTAAAATTATCTCAAATTTGTATCAAATCAACAGGATTTTGTATGTCATTAAAAGTAGAGATAGCATAGCAATGGAATGTCCCTTTTTGCAGAAGTAAATTGTGCAGAGGACTTACTAGAACATGATCTTCACATATAACATTCAATATGAAACATATAAGTAATATATCAGGACAAATTAAACTATTTTTGTGCTTTTTATACACAAGTATTTAAGTAAAAACAATCATGTAGCAAGTAGATATAATTCATGCATCATCCATTTTTTAAATGATCTGTTGTAAGGATTTTACTGGCTCTAAGGAAGCTATTTAGCGATGACATTTGCTCATAGAAAAGCCAGAGTTTTGTGCGTGTATGTGTTTTTAACTTGAATAAAATTGTACATCCATTCAACGTTAGACCTGAAGATCAAACTGTGAGAAATTTGAAGTTGGTAAGCTAATGTCGTCTAGACTTAAGGTGTTGTGTATGGCCTTTGAGAAAACCAGAAGCTGTAGAGATACAGAAGACTGAATAGTTCTAGAGACAGTTTATAATAAGAATTTGTTAGCTTTTGTGACTAATTTGATGTGGGAGTAGAAAAAAAGAGAGGAGTGTTCTGTGTTTGTGTGTTTTTCAAGTACTTTAGTCATATGCTTGAAGAAGAAGAAAAAGAATGGCAATGTTGATTCTAATGAGGTAGTTCCTAAGCGTTATTTCTGAAAATGGTAGTAAACTCTTTTTCATGGGAAATTGAGAAATAGGCATATTTCTTTTTTTCTTTCATCCATTTTGGTACCACACATATCTATTTTAGTAAGTTCATATATCATTCTTGTGAGTGCATGCTAGTATATTGGGATGCAAAGATGTCCATTAGGACAAAATCCAAGCAATCGTCTATTTTATTTTGAATTTAAGCAGTAGTATTTACTGTCTCTCACTCTGTGGCTCTCTTTTTTTGTAAATAAATGGATTAATGTGAAGTAGTTGTTTTCAAACATAGTTCCCTAGAGTTCAGTAGAACAGCACTCTTGACTACCCACTTCTTCAGGGAGGGGTGTCTGGCCCCAGGAGCCCTCCGTTCTTACTTCAGTGAGAATAATTCTACTTTCATCTAATTCACATACTGAACTTTTCTGTCAGATTCACTAGCACTAGGGAGAAAAATGAAAACCATTGTGCTGTGTGACCTCTAAGGATATATTCAGCTCAAATATTTTTAATAAGTGTTAAATAAATTCAGCTAGGCTAACTTAACTAATTATTGTTTGCATAATGAAATAGAAAGAAAACTTGTATTTGAATCCTTCATATGCTGCCCATGACCCTCAAATATGCACTTAACTTTTTCCATCTTTTTTTATTTTCTGTCTTTAAAATGAGATAATGTTCTTGCCTTGCTTAAAATTGAGTTTTTTTAAGGTTAAATTTATGATATTTTGCTTATATATTTCAAATTTCAGGTTAAATCAAGAGTCTGCCATCTTTTTCTTAATAGGGCCAAATAGTTAGTAATTTGGCTTTGTCGGATACATAGGACATGGCCCATGGGCTACAGATTGCTGATCCTTGCTTTTATTACTAATATATGATTATTTGAAATTATTAATTGCCAATATACCAATAAGGATGGTATAAATCAATCTTATTTAAGAGTGAAGGTTTCCCTGCTCCTATCTGGTTTTTTCATATCAGTTTATCTCTTTGACCATACAGTAAGCAAATTAAAATTTGTGGGAGTCATTCAAAACTGGCTGTCTGGCTCTCTGGTTTCATTCTGTTATAAAAGTATATAAAGTATTTTTTAAATTATGTCAGTTTGACATATATTCCATGAAATTTAATTTACCTGTATTTGATAATGAGCAAATTCATTATATTATACAAAAATCAAGTTGAAGGAAAATGGAGCTCATCATATATTTTCTTTATAATGTTCTACTTTAAAACTTGTTCTTAAATGGTAAATGTTCTCATTTTATGTGGGATTTATTACTGTTATCCTCTTACAGCTTGTATAAGTTCCTCTATAAATAGTGAAGCTTCTTTGGACCACATAGATGATGAACACCCACAACAACCAGTTGAAACTACCGTAGTACTGAAAATTCAGCAAAACATAGGTATTTTATTTCTTTTATTAACTTGGAAAACATAGTATTTTGGATTTGAGTTTTCTTATTTACTTCAAAATTGTTTTCATTTCATTTTGCTATCTTTAAAGTGCTAGATTAAGCCAGTATTAAGTACTATGGAAAGTGCTAAGCCTTGAAGATAGAAATATTTATAAATAATACATTATCCCAAATACCTTCAAAGGTAGCACTCCCTATTAATTGTTTTGGTGTTTTTAGAAGAAAAGCATGCTGAGTTTTGGTAACTAATGAGTATATTAGGGGCAGTATTTCCCAAACTGGTATTCCCAGGATTGCTGTTGCAGAAGATTTTGATATGTGTTCTATGAAAAAGTCAAATTCAAGTCTGGAAATTTGTAGTGCACTATAGTATTTTAAAAACTCCAAGAAGTGTGACAGTCACGTCATTATTTTTTAGACCTATTGATCAAAGAACACAGAGACTGTTGTTTAGAGGAAAGCCAATTTGAGAAATTCTTTATAAACATTAAGATTTTTGACTGAAAAGTTGGAAGAGTTATTTGTTAGATAAACTTAATTACCTAAATTCTTTGTACCCAAGTGTAGTGCATGTGTGTGTGTGTGTCTGGACCACTCTTGTTAGTTTAGTTTAGTTTTTAACTTACGATAATGAAGAAACAAATAAATAAAAATAAAAGTTACCAACTTAGACTTACTAATTCTTATGTTTCATAATGGTGGAATCTCAATTTCTGTAGTTACACAAATGTCTTTATATTATAATGATGGAGAACAATCAGAGCTGACACTTTTGGTTTATGTTAAGGAGCATGAGATGGTTGGAATGTCACTGTAAGTATTTATAGAAGTCTTTTAAGTATGTATTAGGTTTTTGCAAAGAGGTGTGTGAGTGCGTATATGTGTGTAAGAGAGACACTTTTTTTAAGGTTTTGCTAAGGTGGTGATGATTACCAGTCCAACCTTTGCAATCTAGTTTTTCAACTTACTGCTGTATTTTTCTCTAAGACTTTTCTTCCTTTTAGTATATGTATCTGTGTCTGTAAGTATATGTGTTTGTGTGTGTGTGTGTTGTTTAGGCGCATCACTTACCCACATTTCAGAGTCTAGGAGCAGTTAAGCCTTTCTTTTGCTCATTCCATTTCCATTTGTTTTGTGTTTGTTTTACTTTTAGGTGTGATTGCAGCATTTGCAGTTGCAGTCTTTGCTGCTGGTCTCTCCTTTCATTACTTCAGTGATTAGGGTGAGGCACAGAGAACTTCCTGATCATCCAGAGAACACTGACCAACAGTTATGAATAGTAAAGATGCAAACAGTCCATCTGCATTTAAGACACTTGCAGCCAGATCTGCTGCCATAATGCCTTTTAGGTGTGTTTCTGACTAAAATGAAATCACCAGCTGCCTTGTTTAGTCCTGCTTGTCTTATAGGTGGCCTAGGCTTCCAAAAATAAAGTTATGCATCTAAGTGGAAGTTGCATGGAACAAATCATTATTATCTATTTTTTTAAATGTTCAAAATGATGTTTTATTTTCATAGATTTTAGTCCTGTTGATCTGGATCACAGATTGATTAGAACATTGAACATTTGAATAATTGGGGTTGACTGAATATTTTAGTAATAATAGGAGAAATTTCTGCAAAGTGGGGAACAACCTACTAGGTAATTCATACTATAGGACCTTCAAATTTTCATCCACTTCCAAAATACTGATCAAATTCTGATTAAGGAGTGGGAGGCCTTTTCAGAGGGATTTTAATCAGTAAGGATTGCCATAAATCATGTGCTTTCTCAGGTTACTGTATCATAACAGTTTAAATATACTACATAAGACTTTTGCTTCCAACAATACATTAGACTAAGTACTGTAAAACAACTAGATCCTGACTAAAATCTACTTTTGAATTAGTAGGCTCGAAAAAAGTAGGGGACATCGCCAAGAATCATACCTCTACTTTTTCTCCCCTACAAAAATGAACACATTTTGAGTTAAAATTTGTGTATACTGTATTAGGCATGCAGGTGGACATTGGTTGCCCAGATAGCAAACACCAATTACAGCACTGCCATATGCAGTTTACCTTGGACCAGAAAGAAAGAGACATATCCGAATCTGAGATGCTAGGACATTTTAAATGGCCCTTGGTTTGCAGTACTCTTTAGCCTCTGGCAAAAGCAAGATTTATAAAGCCCAGGATTCTCATAGAGTAAGATAAAGCAATATTATTTCATGACTAGAGATCAGCAGATGCCAGTTGAAACTTGATGGTGTGAGAAAGAACCTATAGAAATAACAAACTTTGGATTCAGTTCTCCAAGATATCATCACCAACATACAAGAAGAATGGAACCAAAAGCAGATCTAAAAAAGAAACAAACTGAACTGCTAGAAATGAGAAGCATGTTACTTGAAAAAAACCTCAGACATGTTGCATATCATATTAGACTCAGTTGAAAAGACAATAAATAAACTGGGAGGTAGATCCAAAGAAAATGCACAGTGTGTAGCAAGGAGAAATGAATCAGAAAATAAAAATATTAAAGAGAAGTTAAGACTGGAAGTACTAGGAGGAGAGAATAGAGAGAATGGGAGAGTGGCGGTATTTGAAGATATAACAGGATTTTCCATGTTTGTTGGACAAACATGAGTGCATATATTCAAGAAGCACAATTATCTCCAGTATATACAGATAACCTCCATGCCTAAACTCCATGTAGTGTAACTGCAAGATTCTAAAAGCAGTTAAAGGGGCAAAGATCAAAAGTGATGGCAAGGCAGTCAAATATTTAGTAGGCTTCTCAGTAGCAACAGTGTACCCAAAAGATGGTGGAATAAAGCCTTCAAAATTCTGAGAATTATTAGAATTTGT
The DNA here is from genome assembly GCF_040802235.1 of Manis javanica. NCBI lineage: Eukaryota > Metazoa > Chordata > Mammalia > Pholidota > Manidae > Manis > Manis javanica. Next base: position 93,845,473 of record NC_133166.1, read on the forward strand.
ACCAAGCAAAACAGAAATAAAGACATTTTCAGATGAAAAAACAGATTTTACCATCAACAGACCTTCATTAAAGAAACTACAAAAGGATTATCTTCAAGAAGGAAAGTGATTCCAAAAGGATGATCTGAAATTGAAGAACTAGTGTGCAAGTAAAATGTTAAAATATGTAAATCATGTTGATATAAAACAATGGTAATGAAAGAAGTGTTTATAAGAAGTAAAATTGTAAACAAATGTAAAATAAACATTTTATGCAACATGAATGTGGACTCTTAAAATAAGATGTAATTGAAAACGACAATAGCTATGAGATGGGAAGAGGTGACTGGAATTGAAGTGTTTTCAGGTACTCTTATTATTCAGATAATGGCTCAAGTTACTGTTTAATATGTTAAATATGTGAAATCTCAAGTGTAACTTCTAAAATAATAGATATAGAATGAAGCATTCCAAAGGAAAATAAGTCTAAAATGTGAACTAGGAAGACAGTAACTACAAAAAAAGCTAAGAAATTCAGAGTGGGGAGGGACAGACTTCGTAAAATAATAGTAACAAGTCCAATAGTAATTCTTAAATACAAATAGCCTAAACCCAGTTAAAGAACAGATTGGTTAGATTTTTTTTTTTTTAATGCAGCTAAGCCTGGATTTTTAAAAAGGTGAAAAAAATGCATTAGGCAAATAGCAAAAGAACATTTCTATTGTTTTAGTGATACTAAATCAAAATTAGGTTTTATGGTAGCATTACTAAAGATGGAGAAGGCCACTAAATAATGGTAAAAGGATCAACTCATTAGGAATGTATAACAATTTTATATTTTTATATACATTACAAAATGGCCTCAAAATGTATAAACTGCAGTGCTAAACCAACAAATAATATAGTGGGAAGTTTCAACAGCTCTTAATGAAAAATCAAGTGGACCAAAAAATGACTGAATACACAGATTTGATGAATAATGCAATTAACATGGATTTATGGATAAATTTAGAATCATCAACAATTAGGGAATATTCTTAAGCACTGTATTTTAACAAAAATTGATCATGTACTAGGCATGAAATAGTCACAAATTTCAAAAAAATTGAGATTAAGTGGATAATCAGAAATAGGTCAGTGATAAAGCTAACTTTATAAACTCATGCATTTACAAGTTCTAAAAAAACTTCATGGATGAAAGAAGAAAACAAATACTTGGAACCTAATTATAAGTATATACTTTTGGAACTGGGTGATACAGTAATAACAGCACTTTGAGGAAAATTAAATGTTTATGGGAAAGGGCCAGGTATGTAACTTAAGTTAGGAAAAGAATGTTGAAGCGTGAGATACAGGAAAGAACGGTGAATTAGAAAAGAGATGTCAACATTTTTTCATGATAAAACAAACAAATTGGCATAATCAAACAGATAACAGCCAAGTGAATAATATAAAGATTGATAAAGGGATCCTAACCCATAGATACAGAAGAGGTGAAAATGTTGAGAGACTATCAGTGCATCTTAATGTATTTGGAAATTTAGGTAAAATAGACCAATGTCTAGAAAAATGCAGTTCCTTAAATTGGCTCAAGAAGAAATAGACTGTAGAGAGTGTAGATAAAACTGGATAGACTTACTCAATAGTATTGGATAATAAACAATTTTAGGGTGGTTTCTGTTTTTTTATATAGTAAATTTCATTAGTTTTTTTTTTTTTTGGTTTCAGTTTTTGACAAAGATAAATCGAATCCATGTTTACAGATGTTTTATTCCTCTTTCAAGTACTGTAATAGTTCAATGTTATACAAGTTCTTCTAAAAGGAGATAAGGGAATAACTTTTAACTCCTTTTATGAGGCCAGTATAACTTATTGATACTAGAATCAGACTCAGTAGGAGAAAAGACTAATTGCACGCTTTAAAACATGTAAAAGTCAAAAATAAACTGAATTCAGCATTACATGAAAAAAGAATGCATCATGACTAAGTTGAATACACTGAAAATCAGGAACACAAGGATGCCTATTGCTCTATTCATTGTCCTGTAGAAAAATGAGCAAAAGACAGAAACCAGCTATTTTAAGATTATGTGACTGAGCATTTGGAAAGATGTTTAACCTCATTAAGTTATCAGCGAATTAAGTCCACAACAAATACTGCTTTACATCCACTAGATTGAAAAATTATGAAAATAACAATGAAACCATGTATCAAAAAGATCTACACATGGGGTTGTAAACTGGTAACACTGGAAAGAAATTCGGTTTGTAAAGCTAAATGCAGTCTCTAATGCCTAACCACTCTACTACATACGTACATTCGAGAAGTTCTTAGGTGCACAAGAGTACACGTGAAAAGATTCAAGGCAGCTCTGTAGTTACTCAAATATCTATTGAGAGAATAAATGGTGAGTTTTGTAACTTTGTTAGCAGGGAGAATGACCTGAGAGATAAAGTGATAGATAAAGCAAGTCTCAGAAGCATACAGTATGATACAGGCTTTTTATAAAGCTTAAAAACAAGCAAATGTAAACTATATAATATATAGGAATACATATATTTTTTATAAAACTTTTTAATTGTTATGTAAAAGTTACCTGATAGCAAAAATTCAGGACTGTGATTACTGTTTCAGGGTGGGAGTGATGGCAGGACAGGAATGAAAGAAGGAACAAACGAATTGATGAAACAATATTGGTGACATTTTAGTTCCTGAGCTAAAGTGGGTTTCGTGACGTTCATTTTATTACTTAGTGGCATAATGTATTATTTTGGTTGTCTATTACTGACAGACACCCCCAAATTTAATTGTCTTGAAGCAATCACCATTTCATTTTTCTCACAAAAACCTGAGTTGACAGGTATCAGATGGGTGGTTCTCCTCCACGTGAGGTTGGCTAGAGCTACAATTTTCTAGGAACTTGATTGGTCTTGAACCATCCAAGACAGCTCCTGAAGAATATGTTTGGCAGTTGCTGCTGGCTGTTAGCTGGGAACTCAGACGTCACACCTCAGTTCTCTATGTGACCTCTCCACCTGGCTTCAGGTTCTTCCATCATAATGGCTGGGCTTCATCTTATCATGGTGGTTGGGATCCAAGAGGTGGCATCCCAAGTGTAAACATTCCAAGAAGAATAAAATACAAGCTGTGAGTCCTCTTGAGGTCCTGGTTTGGAAGTCTCAGAACATCATTTCCATTATACCATACTGGTCAAACAATCTATAGGACTAGCCCAGACTAAAGAAGAAGGGTGAAAAGAAACTTTACCCCTCATGGGCATGCATATATGAGAAGGAAAGGGGTTGGTGGAGCCATCTTTGGAGAGTAGTTACTGTAACATACTCTCAGGTCTTATCAATCCATGTTCTTGACAGGTGAGAAATACATTCATCACCTCCCAAAATACGTTAGTCTCATCTCAATACATTTTCAAATTCAGGATCAAGGCCCGTAAACTCTCTGCTAAATCAGTTTCAAGTACTCCTTTACTGCAGTTCCTCCCAACCTGAAGATGCATGAACTAAAAGGAAAGTTTTCTTTCCCATATTCATCCAGCATATAATGGCAATTCAGGCAAAATACCCTTGTTTGAAAAGAGGAAAAATGAGAGAGGTACAAAGCAGTTAACAGTCTGAACTTCAGTTGGGCACATATCTCTTTGAACTGATTCAATAGCAGGGAATGTATATCAGTTAGGGCCTAGTTCTCTCAGAGAATGGTCCTCAGTGCCTAGCTCTTCTCTACAAGATTTTTACTCTATCTACTCAGTCATTCTTTTCCCTAAGAAATGGCTTAAGTTTAAAACTGAGTAGCTTTCTCAAATTGCTTCCTGATTTTTGAAGCTTGAAGGCCCAGAAGCCTCTTTATTTGGAATCATCTCTCCCTTGTAGACTAAGCTGATGTGATTCCTTTAAAAATATTGTGTATATCCTATCAATCAAATTATAATCCACTAAAGGCACATGCACATATCCATTCAAGACAAGCCTCTCTCTACTTTGAATTGAGAGTCAGGGGGCTGGAAGACAATATCCGTAAGAATCTTAGATACCCATTGTCTGTGAGTGAGTTACAGTGTGTGCTCACAAGATTCTTAGAAGTCTTTTTGTCTAGCTAAGTTACCCATGAGACACAGGCTTAAATGTTTATGAAGCCTTAAAAGTTATTACAGCTGGACCCTTGACCCTAACTTGCCCTGATATTATGTTTTACTAGCAATTCCTTGGATTTGATGTTTGTCCAGAGGTCATTTCCTCCTTGAGAACCTCTAGCTGGCTGGAAAAGGTGATCTGGGCCCTTTATATTTCCGATAAATTTTTCTCCAAAACTGAGCAGGTTCTTAGTTCTTCTCCCATCTCATATTTGATCATAGCCAGCTGGAAGTAGTCACTTGGAATTTTCAATATTCTTCCTGGAAATCTCCTTGGCCAGATCCACAAGTTTATTCATTTACTTCCCCTTAATGATTTACACAAGTTCATTAGTTCTACATTTCCCATTACTGCAGGTGTTGTGTTTCATAACAAGGGCTTCCTTTCAATAACGATTTATTGTTATTCTAGCCACCACTTCTCAGTTCCCATGTTAAGGCTACATGATTTGGTTTTGGCCCAGTAGCACCCTTTCTCTAGGTACGAGTTTCTATTTTGGTTATCTCTGGCTTCATAACAACTTCAAAACTTTTTGGCATTAAGCAACCATTTTATTAACTCTCATGATTCTGTGGGTAGACTGGGCTCAGCTGACTCAACTGAAAGGTTCTTCTGCTCCACATGATGTTGGCTGCAGTTATCAGAACTGTGACATCCAAGATAGCTCATCCACATGGTTGGTAGTTAGTTTCTCCTCCATGTAACCTCTCCATAGGGCTCACGCTTCCCACAGCATAGTGGTTGAATTCCAAAAGGAAGAGCCCCAAATATCTGTTCAAAGAAGGAAGTGGAAATTGTTAACCTCTTAAGGCCTGGGCTTAGAAGTGCCAGAATGTCATTGCCTGCATGCTTTTGTCAAAGGAAACGGAAAATAATCCCATCTGAAGAGAGGAGTAGCACATGCATACCTAGGAGGAAAGAGTTAATGGCATTCATCACTGGAGACTTATAAATAATTAATATATGTCAAATTTTATATTTTCTAAACATTTTATATACTTAGCATCATCAAATGAAGCTCTACTGACATACTGTGCTTTGCAGACTTTATACTGTACTGTGGAACTTCTGAAATTCTGGTTCCAAAAGTGTCCTGTGCAAGAATTCTTAATTAAAAAGACTTGACCTCTTAGGAAAATAATATTTTTCACTCAATTTGTTGAGTTTATTAAGGAGATCTTTCATTTACAGAATTGTGAAGGGGAGCTTACTGATAAGGGTGAAGGTAGTTTAATCAGCTCTTAGATCCTATTTTAGTCAAATCCAGTTCAGTCGAAGATATACCAGATGCCTGTCCCCATGATTAAAATTCTGAGTATCAATAAGCTAAGATACTAGTCTGTAATATCTATATCTAGACACACATACAAGGTTTGAAAAAAAAGGTTTATGCTTTCAAGTTAACATTATTGAAAATATTTTCCAGATTTTAATTATAAATAAAATAATAGGTAATTATTATGAAGAGTTGAGTTTTATTCCTAGACCTTCAATAAAGAAACAATAAAACCTTGGGAAGTTACTTAGTTCCTTCGATGTTTTGGTTGAAACAAATCCTAACAACATCAAAGTAATTCTCACTATATAGTTACTTACAATTTACAAAGTATTTTCATTTGCATCATGCCTTGTTTAACAATTCAGAAACGTGACTTGCTAAACCTATATCTTAAAGGGAAAGATACTGATGAAAGGCAGTGATTGAGTGTACAAAAGCAACAGGAATAACTGTACAGAAGTAAGAAAACCTTAATATAAGATTCCTAGAAAGATGGGAAGCATATTTCTATTCTAAAGCATAGGCAGCTGTTGGCCTTGAGAGAAAGAACATCTAATATGATAACTCAGAGGGAGAAGAAAGTTGGTTCAGTTGTTGGGCTTGTAGGTTTGGTAGTAGAAAGCTAAAGATGTTCTCATCTAATGTCTTCAGATTTCAATGAAGTTGGCAAGGTCATCTGCTGAGAGTGGAGAAAGAGAATAAAGAAGATGTCAAAGAATTGTTGCAAATAATGGGAGATTAACTTGACCAAAGAACCCTAGAAAGGTAAAGCCCCATTAGAAGTTAGTAATAATAAGTGAAAGAAATTGTGTGATTTTTTCCCCCAGTAGTCTTTGCCTTCTAAGATTTAGGAATGGCAAAAATGAGTAGCGGTATTTGAGGGTCTTGTCTAATAGCTAAGTTGAAAACAAAGAAGAGCTAGAAATTTAGGATATTGGCAAGATTATTATATAAATGATGAATGATGAAATCTAAGCTGAATAAAAATAAGTGAAGAGGGGATTGGTTTCAAGGGGGAGATACTTTGATGAATTGTAAATGTAAAGACTCCAGCAATGGAGATCTAGAAGAAATCAAAAACCCAAAATTCTTGTAGTAGTTGACAAGTAAATAAGGTAGCATGGTTGTGATCATAAGTAAGGATGCTTGGAATAGTGATTTGAGAAGAAAGAACACATAGATGATAGCAAATGAAGTCAGTGGCTGAGGTGAAGTAAGTCATTGGAAGTCAGGAGATAAGGTTAAGGAACCAGGATGTCCAGATTGGGGAAGAGTGATCTGCAAGAATAATGACAACACCCAACATGGTGATAGAACTTGGAGCATACGGGAAGCCTATGTGAATCAAGTACCTAATTTTTGATAAATGAGGGAGAGTGATTAGAAAGGCAGTAGTTGACAAGGATGGAGGAAAAAGTGATATAAACAGCATGAGCTTTTTAAAAAGTACATAAGATTTTTTAAATAAACAAGTAGGAATAATGATCTGAAGGAAAGGATAATATCGGTGTTACTTGCTCTATTAAAGATTGAAGGAATTGTACTGAAATCTCTGATGGTGGATTAATCACATGCCCCTGTATTCTACCAATTTGTACTATGTATTATTTATGACATTTTATTAGGTATATATAAATTTAAAATTGGTAGATCTTCCTGGTGAAATGTACCATTTTATCATTATGTAATGACCCTTTTAAAGCTAATAATGCTTTTTCTCTTTAAACTTATTTGTCTGATATTAATTTAGTGGTACTTGCTTTTTAAAAAAAATCATTTGCTTATTATGGCTTTTCATCATTTTACTTCTAACTCTTCTATATCCTTAAGTTTTAAATGTATCTCTTTTGAATAGTAAGTACCTGGTTTTTAAAAAGTCTAATTTGGCAATATATTCCTTTCAAATAGTGTGTTTAAGTCATTTACATTTTTTATTGCTATTATGTTTGGAGCTATTTCTACTTTGAATTTTCAGTTTGGAACTGAGAAGAGTAGTAAAATAACTCTAATTTCAAATGAACAGTAATTCACTGCTGCTCCACCAGAGGAAAATTCAAATGGAGGTTTTTTTAAAACCTTTTAGTTTTCCCCGTTCCCCATCAAAACAAAAGCAACAGCAAAATAAAAAAGCCCTTTCCTCATTAAATGCTCAAAGTAGAAAAAATGATACTCAAAAATGGCATCTGTATTTATTTTTAATAAAATGTACATGTAATATACAGCCTTCTAAACTTCTATGCTTCTAAACTTATGTGGGACTCACACAGATTTATTAAGTAGTCTCTGTAATTCAGGTAAGTTACTTAGTATATTCAATTACTAATTACCTAGTAAGTTCAATTTCATTTGTGATTATCATTGCCCGTTGACAGTGCATTAATTTGTTAGAACAGGAACACTGTGGGATATAATTATATGTTGCTAGCAATGAATAAAATAAATTTAAAAAAATGAATTATTGTTTTTGAGATAACATGATTAAATCAAGCTAGTATGTGTTCAGAGATTGGGAGTGGGGAGTGGACACTCTGAGAAATAAAATAGCATAGGATGAAACACCTGGCTTTATACAAATGAAGTTTTAGAACTATTGTCTTGTATGCTATGGGAAAAAAATAACCTTGAAAGATAAAAAGACTTTGAAACTCATTAAAGCTGAGAGGTTCAGGTAAAGATAAAATTTGATGTTTTCCCTGAATTCTATTACCCAAATAAGTAAAATCCATGATGAAAATTAAGATTACTGTATACTTAGTCTTGTTCTGTCTGCCAGGTCCATCGTCACTGCATTACTTGTTGGGATAATGAAACTTACTAAAGCTGTATCAGGATTCCAGGTAACTTTAAAATTTTTTTCTGCAGAATTGGTATATGTACCTGAAATATATTAAGACATATCTTCTAATGCTAGAGAATCACTAATTTGGTTGTTAACTTATTCTTTGTGTTGGTGACTGCTAGATAAGGAGTATGATGTAATGGGAAGAGCGTAAGTGCTTGGGATCAGGAGGACCAAGGTCAAGTCCACACTCCACATCTTGCTAGCTGTATAAAGCTGGATAAGTCAACTAACCACAAACACTTCAGTTTCTGTGTTTTCTGTGTTAATTAACTGGGGGATGTCCTTTCACAGTTATATCAGTATCAAATGTCTTACATTTGTAATGTCTTACAATTTTATTTGTTAATTGATAAATTAACCTTGATAAAGCTGAAAAAAAGTGTTCTCCATCTTGCAATAGGACATATTACAATCATTCTTTTACCTACCTCGTGGGGCATTTATGAGAATCAAATGAGATAATGTATGTTATATATTATTATATTACATATAATATATATTATATGTATGTGATAATATATATACATTATAACATACTATGAAAATGTTAGCTATGTTTTTTGGGGTCCCCAAAGCTACCATTCCATTGCATGGATGGTATTGCCCTCACATGCCTTTAACTATTAATGCCTTCCATTTTGCTTATATATGTGCCTTCATATATGTGTCAGGAATTTAATGTTTAACTTGTTTGTATAAAGTAGTTTATTTTCATAACAGGATATATAAACAACTGCCCATGGCTAATGTATCTGTTCTCAAACAACCTTTCAAAATTTTCTTACTAAAGGCACTAGGGTTGCTGAAAGAGAACACACACACACAGTACATTTTTTCAAATCTAATTGCTGTAAAACATCATCACTTTTGTCATAAAACCTGCCTATCTTTATCTAACTTCATGTCAATACTGTAGTAGTCTTTATAATCTTTTCAGGTTTCAAACTTCCAATTAGAGATCGGTCTCTTAAAAATTGACTAGAGATATAGGCAGAGCCAAGATGGCAGCGTGAGTAGAGCAAGCAGCAGAAATCTCCTCCCAAAACCACGTATATTTTTGAAAATACAACAAATACAACTCTTCCTAAAAGAGAGACCAGAAGACACAGGACAACAGCCAGACTACATCCACACCTACGAGAACCCAGCGCCTTACAAAGGGTGTAAGATACAAGCTGCGGCCCGGTGAGACCCCAGTGACCCTCACCCCAGCTCCCAGCAGGAGGAGCGGAGTCAGAGTGGGGAGGGAGGGGGAGCCCAGGACTGCTGAACACCCAGCCCTAGCCATCCGCTCAGGAGAGCAGACACACAGTGCGTGGGGTGCTGGAAACTAGGGAAATAGAACAGTAAGACCTGTGAGTGGGTCTCCGCAGCTGGCACCCCCAGGACAAAGAAAAGCAAGTGATTTTTTAAAGTCTTAAAGAGACCGGGAGCCCACAGCTGGATGGAAGCGTCCAGCAATGCTTAGCCAAGCAGCTGGGAACCCCCTGGGCAGCAGGGCAACTTGGAGGCCCCTCACAGAGATAAACAGCCTCCCACCTGTTCCCCCTCGATCGTGGCTCCGCCATATTGGAGCAGCAGCCTGAGGCAGGGCACGCCCACAGCAACTGCAGAGCTAAACTCCACTGTGGCCGGGCAAGAATCAGAAGGCCCATTTGCGCACAGCTGCCCAGCACCAGCTGCTAGAGGTCACTGTTCTCCCAGGAGAGGAAGGCCACAAACCAACAAGAAGGGACGTTCTCCCAGCCATCACTTGTGCCAGCTTCGCAAACTATCTCTATCGCCATGAAAAGGCAGAAAAATTTGATACAGACCAAAATCACAACCCCTGAGAAGGGGATAGACCTAACCAGTCTTCCTGAAAAAGAATTCAAAATAAAAATCATAAATATGCTGACAGAGCTGCAGAGAAATATACAAGAGCTAAGGGATGACATCCGGAGGGAGATTTCAGAAGTGAAACAATCTCTTGAAGGATTTATAAGCAGAATGGATAAGATGCAAGAGGCCATTGATGGAATAGAAACCGGAGAACAGGAACCCATAGAAGCTGACTCAGAGAGAGATAAAAGGATCTCCAGGAATGAAACAATATTAAGAGAACTGTGTGACCAATCCAAAAGGAACAATTCCGCATTATAGGGGTACCAGAAGAAGAAGAGAGAGAAAAAAGGATAGAAAGTGTCTTTGAAGAAATAATAGCTGAGAACTTCCCCAAACTGGGGGAGGAAATAGTTGCTCAGACTACAGAGGCACAAAGAACTCCCAACAGAAGGGACCCAAAGAGGACAACACCAAGACACATAATAAATAAAATGGCAAAGATCAAGGACAAGGACAGAGTATTAAAGGCAGCCAGAGAGAGAAAAAAGGTCACCTACAAAGGAAAACCCATCAGGCTATCATCAGACTTCTCAACAGAAACCTTACAGGCCAGAAGAGAATGGCATGATATATTCAATGCAATGAAACAGAAGGGCCTTGAACCAAGGATACTGTATCCAGCATGATTATCATTTAAATATGAAGGAGGGATTAAACAATTCCCAGACAAGCAAAAGTTGAGGGAATTTGCCTCCCACAAACCACCTCTACAGGGTATAGTAGAGGGACTGCTCTAGGTGGGAGCACTCCTAAAAAGAACACAGAACAAAACACCCAACATATGAAGAATGGAGGAGGAGGAATAAGAAGGAAGAGAAATAATCATCAGACTGTGTTTATAATAGCTCAATAAGTGAGTTAAGTTAGACAGTAAGGCAGTAAAGAAGCTAACCTTGAACCTTTGGTAACAATGAATCTAAAGCCTGCAATGGCAATAAGTACATATCTTTCAATAGTCACCCTAAATGTAAATGGACTGAATGCACCAATCAAAAGACACAGAGTAATAGAATGGATAAAAAAAACAAGACCCATCTATATGCTGCTTACAAGAGCCTCACCTCAAACTCAAAGACATGCACAGATTAAAAGTCAAGGGTTGGAAAAAGATATTCATACAAACAACAGAGAGAAAAAAGCAGGTGTTGCACTACTAGTATCAGACAAAATAGACTTCAAAACAAAGAAAGTAACAAGAGATAAAGAAGGGCACTACATAATGATAAAGGGCTCAGTCCACATTCATTTTGGGAGACTTTAACACCCGCTCACTCCAAAGGACAGATCCACCAGACAGAAAATAAATAAAGACACAGAGGCACTGAACAACATACTAGAACAGATGGACCTAATGGACATCTATAGAACTCTACATCCAAAAGCAACAGGATACACATTCTTCTCAAGTGCACATGGAACATTCTCCAGAATGGACCACATACTAGGCCACAAAAAGAGCCTCAGTAAATTCCAAAAGATTGAAATCCTACCAACCAACTTTTCAGACCACAAAGGTATAAAACTAGAAATAAATTAAACAAAGAAAGCAAAAAGGCTCACACACACATGGAGGCTTAACAACATGCTCCTAAATAATCAATGGATCAATGACCAAATTAAAATGGAGATCCAGCCATATATGGAAACAAAAGACAACAACAACACAAAGCCACAACTTCTGTGCGACACAGCGAAAGCAGTCTTAAGAGGAAAGTATATAGCAATCCAGGCATATTTAAAGAAGGAAGAACAATCCCAAATGAATAGTCTAATGTCACAATTATCGAAATTGGAAAAGAAGAACAAATGAGGCCTAAGGTCAGCAGACAGAGGGACATAATAAAGATCAGAGAAGAAATAAATAAAAAAGAGAAGAATAAACAGTAGAACAAATCAATGAAACCAAGAGCTGGTTCTTCGAAAAAATAAACAAAATAGATAAGCCTCTAGCCAGACTTATTAAGAGAAAAAGAGAGTCAACACACATCAACAGAATCAGAACCAAGAAAGGAAAAATCATGACGGACCCCACAGAAATACAAAGAATTATTAGAGACTACTATGAAAACCTATATGCTAACAAGCTGGAAAACCTAGGAGAAATGGACAACTTCCTAGAAAAATACAACCTTCCAAGACTGACCCAGAAAGGAAGAGAATATCTAAGCAGCCCAATTACCAGCAACGAAATTGAAGCAGTAATCAAAAAACTACCCAAGAACAAAACCCCCAGGCCAGATGGATTTACCTCGGAATTTTATCAGACACACAGAGAAGACATAATATCCATTCTCCTTAAAATTTTCCAAAAAATAGAAGAGGAGGGAATACTCTCAAACTCATTCTATGAAGCCAATATCACCCTAATACCAAAACCAGGCAAAACCCCACCAAAAAAGAAAACTACAGACCAATATCCCTGATGAACGTAGATGCAAAAATACTCAACAAAAAATTAGCAAACCGAATTCAAAAATACATCAAAAGGATCATACACCAAGACCAAGTCGGATTCATCCCAAGGATGCAAGGATGGTACAACATTTGAAAATCCATCAACATCATCCACCACATCAACAAAAAGAAGGACAAAAACCACATGATCATCTCCATAGATGCTGAAAAAGCATTCGACAAAATTAAACATCCATTCATGATAAAAACTCTCAACAAAATGGACATAGAGGTCAAGTACCTCAACGTAATAAAGCCCACATATGATAAACCCACAGCTAACATCATACTGAACAGCGAGAGGCTGAAAGCTTTTCCTCTGAGATCGGGAACAAGACAGGGATGCCCACTCTCCCCACTGTTATTCAACATAGTACTGGAGGTCCTAGCCATGGCAATTAGACAAAACAAAGAAATGCAATGAATCCAGATTGGTAAAGAAGAAGTCAAACTGTCACTATTTGCAGGTGACATCATACTGTACATAGAAAACCCAAAGACTCCACTCCAAAACTACTAGAACTAATATCGGAATTCAGCAAAGTTGCAGGATACAAAATTAACACACAGAAATCTGTGGCTTTCCTAACAATGAACTAATAGAAAGAGAAATCAGGAAAACAATTCCATTCACAATAACATCAAAAAGAATAAAATACTTAGGTATAAACCTAACCAAGGAAGTGAAAGAGCTATACCCTGAAAACTGTAAGACACTCGTAAGAGAAATTAAAGAGGTCACTAACAAATGGAAACTCATCCCATGCTCATGGCTAGGAAGAATTAATATCGTCAAAATGGCCATCCTGCCCAAAGCAATATACTGATTCAATGCAATCGCTATCAAATGACCAACAGCATTCTTCAACGAACTGGAACAAATAATTCTAAAATTCATATGGAACCAACAAAGACCCTGAACAGCCAAAGCAATCCTGAGAAGGAAGAATAAAGTAGGGGGGATCTCACTGCCCAACTTCAAGCTCTACTACAAAGCTGCAGTAATCAAGACAATTTGGTACTGGCACAAGAACAGAGCCACAGACCAGTGGAACAGAATAGAGACTCCAAACATTAACCCAAACATATATGGCCAATTAATATACAATAAAGGAGGCATTGACATACAGTGGGGAAATGACAGTCTCTTCAACAGATGGTGCTGGCAAAACTGGACAGCTACATGTAAGAGAATGAAACTGGATCACTGTCTAACCCCATATACAAAAGTAAATTCGAAATGGATCAAAGACCTGAATATAAGTCATGTAACCATAAAACTCTTAGAAAAAAACATAGGCAAAAATCTCATGTACATAAACATGAGTGACTTCTTCATGAACATATCTCCCCGGGCAAGGAAAACAAAAGCAAAAATGAACAAGTGGGACTATATCAAGCTGAAAAGTTTCTGTACAGCAAAGGACACCCTCAACAGAACAAAAAAGTGTCCTATAGTATTGGAGAATATATTCATTAATGACAGATCCGATAAAGGGTTGACATCCAAAATATATAAAGAGCTCACACACCTCAACAAACAAAAAGCAAATAATCCAATTGAAAAATGGGTAGAGGAGCTGAATAGACAGTTGTCTAAAGAAGAAACACAGATTGCCAACACATCACTTGTCATCAGAGAAATGCAAATTAAAACCACAATGAGATATCATCTCACACCAGTAAGGATCGCCACCATCCAAAAGACAACAACAAATGTTGGCAAGGTTGTGGAGAAAGGGGAATCCTCCTACACTGCTGGTGGGAATGTAAATTAGTTCAACCATTGTGGAAAGCAGTATGGAGGTTCCTCAAAATGCTCAAAATAGAAATACCATTCGACCCAGAAATTACACTTCTAGGAATTTACCCTAAGAATGCAACACTCCAGTTTGAAAAAGACAGATGCACCCCTATGTTTATCGCTGCACTATTTACAATAGCCAAGATATGGAAGCAACCTAAATGTCCATCAGTAGATGAATAGATAAAGAAGATGTGGTACATATACACAATGAAATATTACTTAGCATAAGAAAAAAACAGATCCTACCATTTGCAACAACATGGATGGACCTAGAGGGTATTATGCTCAGTGAAATAAGCCAGGTGGAGAAAGACAAGTACCAAATGATATCACTCATATGTGGGGTATAAGAGCAAAGGAAAACTGAAGGAACAAAACAGCAGCAGAATCACAGAACCCAAGATTGGACTAATAGTTACCAAAGGGAAAGGGACTGGGGAGGATGGGTGGGAAGGGAGAGACAAGGGCAGGGAAAAAGAAAGGGGGCATTATGATTAGCATGTATAGTGTGTGTGGGGCACGGTGAGGGCTGTGCAACACAGAGAAGATAAGTAGTGATTTTACAGCATCTTACTACGCTGATGGACAATGACTGTGAAGGGGTATGTGGGGGGGACTTGGTGAAGGGGGGAGCCTAGTAAACATAATGTTCTTCAAGTAATTGTAGATTAATGATACCAAAATAAAAAATAATAAAATAAAAATTTTAAAAATTGACCAGAAAAAGATTGCTGTTAAGTTTATGTTCTTTTGAAAGCATATATTTTTCTAGTAATGGGAGGCATAATATTGCACTTCACATAGATATTTCACTCGTGCAAGTCACAGATCATCAAGAAGAATGCCTATACCCACAAATATTTCAGAGTGTGTATTAAGAATCTTTACAAATTTACCTCTTTTTATTTGTCTCACAGATGTGCCGAGAAGACTTTCAGTTGCATGGACTGATGGCCTTGGGATTCCTTCACCCATCTGCAATCCTTCGTGAATCATTATGGTGTCATTGTGAAGACAGGGAGTCATGGAGCCCAGGTAGGAAATTATTGCAATGGTCCAGGTGAGGGGTGATGGGTAGTTAAATTTGCATCACCATGGAACTCAGGACACTAACACTGTGTATTTTGTATGTAGAGGTATGTGGTTCTTGACTGGGTATGATTTTGCTTTCAGAGGACACTTGGCAATGTCTGGAGATAGTTTCAGTTGTCACAGCCAGAGTAGGGGTGTTACAGGCATTGAGAGAGTAGAGCCCAGGGACACTGCTATTCATCATACAATGATTAGGACAGCCCCCATAAGAAGGAATTATCTGGCTAAAATATCAACAGTGGCAAGGTTTAGAAGCTTTGGTATAACTGGTACCTGAAGCGATCAGACTGACTAACAGAGTCCGAAGATGGAGTGGGGAAGCCAATCCAAGAAAATACCAATATAAAAGGACCCTACAAGGAAGAAAGGCCAAAAGACAAGTCTGAGAATGGTTGCAGAAGCATGGAAGAATCTGGAGAGTGGTATCATGGAACCAGGCAAATAAAGGATTTCGGTTTGAGAGTGGTTAGCAGCATTCAGTAGACCCAAAAATCAAGTAAGATGAGGACAGAGTCTAATGGGTTTGGTGGTTAGGTGGCTGTGTTGCATATCTTCCATTCACCTCTAAAGATCTGCTTTCTAACTGTCTTCATCCTGCATTGGGCCCTGAGGAGGTTGATTTAACAGGCTTTATCAGTAAGGTTCCCTCACCCTCTGGTTTCCAACTGGGCTTGGATGATGGCAAACGCCGAAGAGAGAGAGAACAGGAGGAGAGTTTCAGTTCCTGATTTCCCCATCACTCTCCCTGCAGGGCCACAGATTGACAGGGCGGTGCTCTCTCCCAAAAGCTAAGGCTGCTATCGGGCAGATCTTTCCTATAGCTACACGTCTCACTGGTTTCTAATCCTCTCAGGCCAGTGGGTAGTAGTCACTTTCACCTGTTGCGGGCCTTGTGTTGCTTCGCTGTCCCATTAGTTTCCTGCCTGCAGCCCTGTAAATAGTCTCTTCATTAAACTTCCTTCAGTCACACCTTTTCTGTTTGTGCTGTTTCTTGCCAGGAACTTGCCTGACAATATTGTTGACCTTTATCAAAATCCCTTGCAGTGGAGTGGTAGGGGAAGACAGGTGAATAAGTAAATGGAGAAAAAGGAAGAAAAGATTAAGGACGTGGATTTTAAGACTACAGCAACAAATGGAAAGAGAATGCTGGAGAGCATCATAGCTCGTGAGAACTGTGAAGAACCAGAGAAAATTTTTAATGAGAGATGTAGTCTCATTTATAAGTGGTGAAAAAGAAGCTGATGTAGAAGGAGAGGATAAAATTGTGTAATATAAACAAAAAAGTTGTGAGATTAGAATGTGATATAATTTGAATAAAAGCACAGATGGCAGAATTAGCCTTGTACACAGACACGTTGTTGAGAGGAACACAATGGAGAATCGATGGGCTAATAAATGGGGGCTAAGTGATTAGAAAAGTTCATGCTCCATTTTTTCTGCAATGTTGAAGGCAAGGTGATTTGTTCAGAGGGGGAAGGATTTGGGAGAAGAAAAACTGCAGAGAATAATAAAGGTTTGTAATAGTGGCTGTGGGAAATGGAACAGAGAACTGTTTGCTGAACAAACTATGACTATTTGAAATACTCAGAAATTTGGGGGCTTAAAAGAAAAGTGCTTTGGAAAAATAAGCTGAAAATATGGAGGCTATCAGGAAAGTGATGCAATCTCCCAAGTGTCTAGGCTGCATTAGAAGGACAGAAATCATGAAAACGGAGACAGTGTTAAAGAGGAAAGGTTGAGAACTTAGAGGTCTTCAAGAACATGTGTATAGGGAGTGAAGGATTGAGAGAACTGGATGGTGGATGGGCCATCTGAGAATAGTGTAACGGAACTGAAGATTTGAAAAAGAGAGCTGGCAGTGAAAGAGGAAGAATTGAACAGACATGACAGTTAGGTTAGCTAATCAGAGGGGCATGAATGTGTGACAGTTTCTTTACCGAAATCTAGTATCAACTGGATTCCAGACAGAAGACCTCAAGCAGCAATAAATAAACAAAATAAAAATAAGTAACCATCTTTTTTAATTTCAGGAAAATGTGCTCTCCTAGGTTGTAAATCCCTTGAGAAGAAGGAATAACCATGTCTTACCCATTTTTATCACCCCTCCCTATTATCTAGCGTAATGACTTGTGTGTTAGACACTCAAACATTTTTAGACTACTTGAAAATGGGAACAAAGAAAAATCAAATTTTCATTGAGGTAATATCTTTCTAGATATGTTCAAATAACTAAGTATATAATCATAATTATATTATGCAATAAATTCTGTATAAAACTCCTCAAAATTCTATAGATTTCCTTCTTATTTGTTAATGTTTATTTTGCACTCTATTTTCAGAACTAATATGATCTATATTTATTGTGGTATATACAGTCAATTTGGAATGGCACATTTTTAGGATGTTTCTCTTTCCATTCAGTTATATAGAATTTTTAATAAAGTCCTTATATAGAAGAATGTGAGTGATATGTTTGGGAAAGATGAATTGCATCCCAACTTCTTCATAAATTAGATTATATTTACATAAGCATATCTTTAGAATGTTATATCTATGTACTATGTGCACCATTTTACTTCATATGTATCTGTTGGTAATAACATTTAAGTAATGCTTCTTACGTGACAGGCACTGTTGTAAGCAGTTTATACAATTTACCCATTGTTTCCTCACAGTTATTCAGTAAGGATGTGCTATTATTAGCCTTATTTTATAGACGAGGAAACAGGTACAGAGAGGTTAACTAACTTGCCCAATATCACAAAATTAGTGAGTGGATTCAAACCTGGGAAGTCTGGCATCACTACTCAGGATATTAACCACAACTACCAATGTAGAAATAAAGACAGAAATGTAGAGCATTTATCATCTCTCTCTTGTTTAAATGTGTTTTACCTTGAGTTCCCTACAGTCAAGGATACTGCGTAACACATTGCGATTTATCGATAAATGTCTTGAGAGCAAATGAGGGAATGGCTCACTTCCCAAGACAGTTTTGCTATCCCCCGCAGATTTTCCCATTATTTTACAGCCAACAGTCTTAGCTTTTCTTTCAAGTCTAGTCTAGTTATTATTAGAGTGTTTTTTTATGAGACGTGTTATGACATTTAAATCTTTACATTTAAAGCTTGATTCTTTTGCTGAGACAAAAATGATCCTTTCCTCCTGCCAAACATAATCGCAGATTAAGTGTTTACATGAGGGGAGTTTGCCATCCAGGATTGCTGCAGCAGCGGGTTTCCAATATTCTAGTCAAATCCTGCCTTTTGTGCGATTCTTCCCGGTGAGTGCTAGCATCAAAGCGTCACTCTGGCGTGCATTAGTCACCAAGTGCTTATTTTGAAGGTGGTTGCTATCATCACTTACTCCCTTCACAGGTACCACCTAGTTACTTTTGTTTTGGCAATTACGGGTTAAATACATTCCTGGGTAAAGTCCTGCTTAAGCTTGCTAGCTCTCCCGTTTAAAGTAATTCTTGGTGGGTTATTTCTTTCAAGAGTAAAGCTTTCCTTGAACAGGAATCTTCTAAAGCATTCTTTTTCCATAGATGAGAATCTCGTCTCATTGTTTAGCTATGCTTTTCTACCCCTACTCTACAAAACTCCACAACATTTCAGTTTATAATGACTATCGATTGAAAAGAGCTTCTATTTTATTATGTAAAAATGTTCTCTTTTGAAATACACGTTTGACTGTCCTTCTTCATTGCCTTGTCATCATCTTCTTAAGTATCTACTTTCAGTCCATGGAGTTAATGTCAATTTGCAGAATTGTTCCTCTAAGGAGTTTCTTAATTATAAGCATATAAGGATTCTGTTTTTGCTGTGTTTTTTTTAAGTGCAGCCATTCTCTAACAGAGAGCTCTGTCAGGGATTAATAAATGTGTTAGCAATTACTTGATAGGAGGAAACATGTTGAACCATGTTTTGAAAGCTCTGTATTTTGTACATAATTACCTTGCATGTCTCCCTCCTAGCACTGCATGACACACTGCAGTTTGTGATATCCTTGTGATATGTCCAGTATTTATCAGCTTAGAAATAGACCATAAGGTATTTAAAATGCCTTTCCCAATTTACAAAAAGGAATCAAAAATGGAATTTTAGATTCATGAACACAAACAGTACCTATTGCAGTGACTGTGTATTTGGACTGGTGAGTGTAAGGTGGTCGTAGTTAGGAATTCTGTCTCTCCCATCTTTATATCACCAAAGTCTGGTACAGCTGCAGACCATCTTTTTCTTCCCCATTCTTTCCTCATTTCTTCCCTTTCTCTAGTTGAGACACAGGATTTTGGAGTCTAAGAAAAAGGTAAAGCTGGAAGTGCGAATTTGAAAGGGGTTAGAATATAAATGGTGTTTAAGACTAGTACAGGAGGGAGCTACCTAGGGTGAGTATTAAGAGGAGAAGTCAGCAAAGGAGACTTAGAAAGAATAGTCAGTAGGATAGAAGGCAAACAAGCAGAGTGGGTTTTCAAAGAAGTCAAAAGAAGTGACTCAAAAAGATGGAAGACAGCTGTGACGTGTTTATAGGAGATACAATAAAATTAGGAACGATTAGTCACTAAGCTTGACAAGATGACTACACCCGTAATGAAAGGGCTTGGGACAAAGGCCTCACTAGACTGCAATAAAAAAAATGGGAAATGAGGTGTAGATAGTTACGTTAGATGATTTTTTCCCCAAGATACATGATTGGAAAGCAGAGAAGCGAGGAATAGCCAGACATTTAAAATTATAGGTGCGTATATTTTAACTAGCGGGAAATTTTAAAACTCATTTATGTGCCAATAGGAATAATATGAATAGAGAAAGGGAGAAATAGATGATGCAGAGAGAGGGGAGGTAATTGCAGGAGAAAAATATGTGGGTGAGAAGGATAGGAGCCACAGTACAGTTTGACCAATTGGCCTTAGACGGCTGCAGGGTCACTGTAAAAAAAGATGCATGTTTTGCATTGGTGATGGAAAGAGGAAAGGTATGGCTCATCTGGATAACTTTTATTTTCTTAATGAAATACAAGGAGAGTGAAGTGTCTGGGCTGGAGGGAAAGGTATAAAAGGCTTAAGGAAAGAAGAGAAGCTATAAAATGGCCATTTAAGAAAGTGGAGACTAGAATCAGTGACAAATGTTAGATGTGAACACTAGTCTACCAGGGGAAAATGTATAAGCCTGTTTAAGCCCTCTTCCCAAAAGGAACCCATTTTTGGTTATTGAGCATTGTGTATTCAATTACAGGCCACTTACTTCAGTTCTCATTCACCGTTATTTTCCCCTCTGATTCAGACACCTAGAAATTGCTTGTATCTTGCCTTCAGCTCATTCATGCATTTAAAAACAGTTTTCAAATTATATTTTATTTTGCATTTCTGTGTGTTTAGATAGGAGGATTTTTTCCAAGTGTTTTCAAGGAAAGTAGAATAGCCACTTCACTTTTCTGAATTTCAGTTTCTGAAATTATATTTTTAACAAATACTCTTTAAAAAAAAACTTTAATGTGGCACATACTTCTAAGTCTTTTCTGAATTGGTTTGGTTGGAATATGAGATATCTTACAGAATGATTTTTTTTGTATTTTGGGTTATATAATGGTTTTAGGACCTTGATATTGTAATACTTGAGAAAGAATAGACTTTATATAGAAAATTTATTTCCTCATGAGACTTTATTTTTTGTATACAATCAAAATGATAATTAATAATAAAATTTGAAAATTCCAAATAATAACACTGAGGAAAGAACAAGGAATAAAAAAGCTAACACATAAATTGAAAAGGATTTTTGAAAACTGTCACAATATTATTCATATCTTTTTGTCTACTAGTATGTTGCCGAAGATTACAATGTTTTGTAGTAAAGCATTGTATTAATTTGAGTAACTAATACTAAAGAATGCTAGTCCTATAATTTTAGTGTCAATTTGTTTTTTTTCCAAATTAGAATAGAGCATTCTTGCTGTTCTCTAAAGAAATGGGGATACCACCAAAATCAACATTCAGCATGTAAAGGAGCAAAATGAGATGCTGACACAGTGAATCCTTATTCAGTGTCTTCTTCCATATTGGTCTGCTCTAGGGCATGTATCTCTCTTGCAGGTAGTAACCCATATTCATTTAGGAAAGACTCCACATCCCCAGCAAAAAATTCTTCAGCAAACTGTTCAGTAACACTCAGAAAATTGCTTATGAGCTCCCCACCTTTGTAGACGAGCAGTGTGGGGAGCACATCTGAGGAAAAGCGGTCCCCAGCCCCTGTATTAGAAGCTTTTATTTTACAAAACTTGACCATAGGGTATTCAACTGCAAGACATGTTAAGCTACTGTTTAGAGCATCACAGCCCTTAATGCCATCTTCATAAATGTGAACAAGAATTGTGGTGATTTTCTGCTCCTTTTCAATGGTTTCCAGGAATTGCTCCCCAGTTTCCAGCTCGTACACAAACCCATACCTAGGTCCAAAACTCAGCTTTTGGTGCATGTCCTGCATACACTGCTGACGGTATTTACGAAGGCAGTTTTCATCTTCTTTGTCTTGGTGGATTAGTTTATATTCTTGAACACTCATCTAGGGATAGATGAAAGGAAGGGTAGAGGTCATTCAGTCAGAAATTTATACTCCAAACTTAAGTTTACATTTGCTGTTGTCTCTCCCCAGTTTTGCCCGTTTCCTGATGTGGACTTGCTCATCATATTGAAACCTTTGTTCAAATGTCACTTTTTGATTACCTAAAAGAGTCCCCACCCCACGCTTTGTATTCCTATACTGGTATATTTTTCTTCATAGTTTAATTATTTAATATTAGTTTTTGTAACTGATATGTTCCATGGGAGCAGGAATTTTGTCCATCAATGTCTGCTATAGTGTCTGGTACATAATAGTTCAGTAATTCTTTCATGTTTAAGTGAATTCATAAGTATTGCTGAATATAGATGAGTATGAGATGGTCACGACAATTGCAGTAAAAAATGTATTACTTAACTACCCATCACTTTGGTTGAAAAAACCCCTAGCAAGGCCTACTCTGGAGGAAATTTCATTAACACACACACACACATTTAAATGTGTCCCCAGAAAATGCCTTTGGATATTAGCATTTCCTCCAAGGAAGTTGTAAAAAGAAAGTCTTTTATCCTTTTATCACACTTGATTTTTTTGGAATATGTAGGATAGAATTTAAGCAAGATGGCTTTTACTATTGTTTGGAGTTCATCAGATTATTCAAGAGGTTAATGATGGACCAGCAACATTATCATGGGAGAAGTTCTGGGAAATGCAAATTTTCGGGCACCACCCTAGAGCTATTGAATCAGAATCTGTAAGGGTGAGGCTGAGGGAGCCATGTTTAAACAAGCCCCCACTAGTTTAGGCTAAAGTGAGAGAAGACCTAACTTCCATCTTCTAAGACAGCTACTGTTTTTTTTTTTATTAAGGTATCATTGATAAACAATCTTATGAAGGCTTCACAAGAAAAACAATGTGGTTACTACATTCCCCCTTATTATCGAGTCCCCGCCATACCCCATTGCAGTCACTGTCCATCAGTGCAGTAAGATGCCACAGAGTCCCTACTTTAAGACAGCTCCTTTTTGCTACAGCTGGACTATGAAATTACCTTCAGAGCCTTTCTTAATAGCTACACCATTATTAACTTATTAAATAGAGTATTAAACACCCATTCTTACCCCCCACATCCCCCACACACAAATTGCTGATGGGAAATATCGTGATAAAGAGACAGGGAGCAGCCCGGAACCATGGGGTCGGACAGCTCCCAAGGGGGCTCACCACTGCTGCTTTGTCATGAAGGAGCCTCTCAAACAGCAACTGCGGACAATTTTTAAGAGTAGAGGAGCATGGAGAAGGCGAGAACCTAGCATTTTTGGAGAATCTACTGTCTTCGGCATTTTTATACATTATTTTACTTCTCACAACAAACCTCAGAGGTCACTATTATTACTCATTTTCAAGAAGGTACTGAGATTCAGATTACGTAGAAGTAGCTGGTGCTTTCCATACTTCCTTCTCTTGTTTCTGTCTCTTGTATTTGTTTTTCTAATGTCCTCATTCCTTCTTTTATTCATGTTTCTTTCTGCTTTAAGACTATTGTCTCAACTTAATTTTATTTTAACCCTTAAAATTGTTACATGTTTGGTATAATTTTTAAGTTGCTACCATAGTTCTGTTAATTTAACTGATGGATCCACACAAAGACTGATTTACATTTGCATTCTTCAGAGAACTTGTTCCATTCACATAGTCAGGCGTGTGGATATGTAGGCACGCAGATACATTTCTGAAGCTTAACCTTAGTATAACATCTTTAATAATTGTGATGTGACACATTTGTATAGCATTTTCCATGTATCAAAACACTTTCATGTTTATTTTCTCTCCACATTGTTTTAAAACAAGGGAGGGAGGTGTTGTCTGAGTTCCAGTTCCTCCAGGTCCTGTTACCATTCCTCTGTTGGGAAAATTGAATTATTTCATCCCACCACACAGTGACCCAGTGAAGGAACCAAAACCAGAAAACAAGATCTCAGACTTACACGATTTTTACCATGGCCAGAAGTCTAGAGCAAAGTATATTTCTGATGCACAGTCTCTTTTGAATCAATATACAGTAACTTGTATACACTGGTTTGGAGATAAATAATCCACTGAAGTGATTTTTTTCCCCACAATGGAAACCACTTTATGGTTTATTTATTAATATTATTGTTGTTGTTATTGAAATAATACATGCCAACTACAACAGTTAAAAATGACCTAAAAGCTAAAGGAAGTAATAAATATGAAATTTCACCTCTCTCATACTTTGAGATAATCACCATGAACATTTTAGAGATCATCTTTTAATGTATCTCATTATGCACCTAGACATACACATTATATAACAAGTAAATAAATGAGTTTTTTTTAATGCTGCTTAAAAAAAGTAATGGGTACTTGAAAAAAAATGTGTGGCTTATTCACTTAGCTTCTCCTCCTCCTCAGAAAGGGGAAGTTGAGAACTCTTAAACAATCCCACCCTTCCAAATAACCAACACTGTCAACTTGGTGAGTGTCTTTCCATACTTTTCTACATACACTCTCATATAATCACATAAGAATAAAAACATGAACAGTGTTATTTTTTTCCCATTAGAGAGTGGGATCATATAACTTAAAATTGTCTATATCTTGCTTTCTCATATTGTGGAACTGCCTCTCGGTCAAATCATGTATTTGTGAATCATTCTTTTAATAGCTGCCATGTATTATCTGTATGGAATGCTTGCATAGTCATTCACTTCTTTCCTCTTTTTTTCCCCAATACAATCAATATTGTAATAATTACTTTGGAAATATATCTGTATTCTATAATATTTTTAACGTGATCCTTTAGAGTCACTTAGACTAAAAACACATAGTAGGTTATTTATTATCGATTGGTCCTTATCTTACCTTTCTGCTGAATCCCTCCTTTGAGTCCTTGTTATCTCTACTCTGAGGAGAAGACATTTGTCTGAGAATTTCCTTCTTGCTGGGCGGGACTGAGTCATTATCTTCACTTTCTAGTTTAAACTTTCTCCAATCATTTATTACTCCTTTGGGTCCTGAAAAAAATTAAAAACAAATAGTTTCCCTTTATATTTTCAGAAGTATTGTTCACACAATTTAAATTTGTGTAAGTATCACCATGGGAATATATTTGTCATCTTCTGCATTAGAAACAAACATCTTGCTTGGGCTAGAAACTTCTGACTCGCTGCTCGTAAAATGATCTCCCACATTAATCTTATTAAATGGGTTTTGGCTGAGAATCTTTCTGAAACATCTGCATCAATTCAAACACAAATTATACACTTTGAACTACTGACAAAAATTGGGCATAAAGTATTTTTAAAATTGGGGTATTTTAGATAGGGAAACTAGAATTTTAGAAAAATAACACTTTTATTAAGTAAGAAAGAAGTTTTAGTATTAAACTAAAATTGGCACCACACTACTAACAAAAAAAAATTAGATTCTTGGGGAAACAAACTGAAGTGTTACCAAGATCCAGAAAACAACAACAATAACATAAAAGACAGCTAGTGAGGGAGAGGCCTGACTTCAATTAACAGAACTAAAATAACTTTAAGAAAATAATTGCATAACTACCCAATTCCTTCTAAGATTCTAAGAATCTTTTACAAATATAGAAAAATGGGTTTCACAGATTTAAGAAATTAAGTAAAAAACAATGTAAGTGAAATTCTGATACTCAGCTTCCCTGATGAATAATGAGTACTTGGAAGAAAGTCTAAATTCTGGAATATACACAGTTTTACATATCCTTCCCTAAAGCTTAGCTGTATCTATACTTCGAGTATTTTTTTATATATGTGGTTATATTCTCTATCTCCCACGTTTCCTAATTATTTACTTATGTAATTTTAAAATTAACTTATTCCTGTACATTTCTAATTTTGATATTGCTATGCCCTTAAATAGCATGTAGCAGTTTACACTCCTACCAATAATATATGAGTATACCTCTTTCTAAAGTGTGTTATTAAACTTTTTTCGCTTTTAAAAACTGTGTTAAAAAGAATGTACTTTGCAATAGTACTGCTTTCATAAGTGCGCTTCTTCTCCTCCTGGATAATCTCTCCCATCTTTGGCCCATTTCTCCCTTTCATTGTTGTTTTTTTTTCTTACTAATCTGTAGGCACTTCCAGTACACATTAGGAAATTAACACTTTGCCGATTGAGTTTTAAATGTTTTCCCCCAATTTGTTAAGTATCTTTTTGGATTTTGCTTCTGGTGACTTCTGCCAGACAATACGCATTCCCTCCCTCCCTCCCTCCCTCCCTCCGTCCTTTTCCCTCCCTCCCCCCTCCCCTCTTCTCCCCCATCTCCACTCCCCTTCCTTCCTTCCTGCTTGCTTGCCTTCCTTCCTCCCTTTCTTCCTTCTTTTCCCTCATTTCTGTAGCAAACTTTGTCAATCTTCCTTTCTGGTTTCTTGGTTTTGTATCATACTTAGAAACGTATTCTTCAGATTGCCTTTATAAAATGAATTCCCCATGCCTTTTTGTGTAGGACCCACGTGAATTAATTGTAACTTCTGTCTAAATTTAAAGGCTCCAATTCATATTCTTAAAAAAGAGAGCAAAATATTAGTCAAATAAGATTCAATAGAGAAAAAAAACCCCTGAATTTTAAAATTTGAGCCAGGCTCTTTGACTTTTAAACTCAAAGGTGCATATAGACAACCACACTGTATTTATCAGATTAAGACAACAGGCTTTGGATCAAGTGAATTGAAATCTTAGGTTTTCTGGAGGAATATTGAAATTCACTTGACTTAAGAATGTTTTATCATTCTCTATTTTTTTCATATTGAAAAAATTAAAATTAAAAAATCCATTTATTGACCTTTTGGTCTACTACTGTTTATAATTTCAAGGAAAGTCCATAGTGGGGGAAATTAGGAGAGAATAAAGTAGCATAATTACAGTGTAGCTAGAGAGGTCTTATAAAAAATGGTATTTGGGCAGAAAGGAATTCACAATAATTTGTGTTTTTCTCATTCTTAAAACTGTTTACAGAGTATTGGACTTCACATTTATTTACTCACTCAAACACTTTTCAGATGATTCCAGCAAACCATTCAGAGGTGTTACTTAAATTTCATACTTAACGGCAATAAGAACATTACAGATCTCCAGATTCAATTTTAATTCATTGCTTTTTTTCCTTTTGACTTTTCTTACCTGTATGTGTGGCCTGTCCTTCAAAGTCTTCCTCCAAACTCTGGCTTTTGGCTTCTTCCATTGTAGGGATTAGATTTGATATAATCTAGAGAATGAGCAAATAAGTAATGATTACAGAAGAATTCTAGAATAGACACACACTCCTACGGCAGGTTACATGGTAGGTTAAGGGTAGGACATTTTAGTCTTCTTTGTACAAAGCATCAACTTAATACTTATGCTGCTAAAGATATTTGGATATAAAATCCGTATGTCCAAACATCCTTATGTCCAAATAAAAAAACAGTTTTTACTACTGCTTATCAAATTTCATAAAATTATATCCCAATATTTTATATAATAAAAATGTTTTAATAAATAATTATATTCTTATATACTATGAACACTTACTATATGCCAGACATTGTTCCAATTATTTCATGTATAAAAATCATAATTCTCACACAGGCTCATGTGACAGGGACAATTGTTAATGCCATTTTACAACTGAGGAAGCTGAAAGGGAGTTTCAGTTCTGTGCCCAGGTTCACAAGGATTTGAACCTAGATCTGATTGTGAGTTAAATCTTAAACCATCACGCTATTACAGAAGTTAACATATTAATATACTGTAGTGGAGTTGTTCCCCATATGGCTTGACAAATCCAACTTACGAATTGGCATTAAAGAATGATGACATCAAGAACAGTGCTGTTGAAAACCCAACACCGTAACATCTCTCCTTACCGTAAAGCCAGTTTGGTGATGTTACCCACCAAGGGAATGAAAATAACCAATGACTATGCCTACAGAATTTAAGAAACTAAAATATGCTGAAAACTCCACTATATCACGTGGAGTTTTATTCATAGGAAACTCCGTGATGCCCTCATGTAGAACCTATTTATTCTTAGTTCCAACTCAAATCCAACCTATTTGCTTATTTATCTTTTCATTATCTGGAAAATACTATTATTATATATATATATACTAATACATTCCCTAAGCGGTCCATATAGCTGTGATTTTTCTTGAAATTTTCAGGTTAGGGAGGATATACAGTGGATATACTTTTTATTCTTTCTTTTTCCTCTATCTTCTCCATTTTGCGTCTTTCATTCAAAGTCAGTTTTAAGCAATGTTATCATGCTTATGCTTTGGTCCCATCTTAGTTTTTTACTGATTATATGTCAGCATCAGACTTGTTCTGGTTGACGCTTTCCCAAGGCACAAAATGGTAATCCTGAACTCTTTGTCTTGATTCCTTTTGCTTTGGCTTCTGCTTCCAACATATGGACTGGCCTCATAATTGTATTGTTTCCTCAGTACTATCCCTACCCAGAATCACTGGAGGTCAAAGGTTTTTGCCAATTTGATTTCACCTACTTGAGTGAGAAAAGGCTTTTAAGAGAAAGCTGTCAAGGGAATACCAATTCATTCTGTAATACATACATAACTATAAATGTAAGAAAGAATATTAAATTTGAGTGGATTAAATAATGAAAAGGAATAAAGGAAAATGGGAATAAGGGAAAATGAAAATAAGTAAATGTTGGCAAAAAGAAGCTAATTACTGCAATTATTTAAAAATAATTTTTGCATCTAAGAAAAATGAATTTTATTAGTTTACTTCAAAAGAACACTTACAGAGAAAAGTAATGAGAGCTTATTTGATAACTTTAGTAGCTTTTCAATCTCCAGAAAAGCAGATACTCAATTCAAACTCTTTTATTTTGAGAGAGTAGATGGTTAATTTGGAGTAGCAATTCCAATAAATACACACAACATTTAAGAAAATAAAAAAATAATTTTATTTCAAACGTTGAAGAGACAGAAGCATAGCTTGCTTCTTAACTTGCTTCTGGCAAATTGGCAATCCAGTGAAAGAGAAAAGAAATTTCATTTTCAAAAGGTGCTTGACCAATTTCAAAGAATCTTTTTATTGAAAAGAAAACCCCATCACCTGGGAAAAGCCTGATTCATTGGTTGAATTAGTATATGTTAAGAATAGACTATATGCCAGGCATCTCCTTGGGCTCTGAATTATTTGAAGAACAAAACTCTTCCCGTATGGCACTAACAAATACTAAGACTTAAGTACTCTGGAATGCTTATTTAGTAAAGGACAGAGTCCATTCTTACCTAGTGTCTCCATTTGAGTTACAGTACAAAAGGCTGGTGAAATTTACTACTGCTCGCTAGTAGGGGAACCAGTGAACAGAGATGGAAACTGGAAGAAAAATATTGAGACATGAAGTATATTTGCTTGTACTGCTTGAAGGCTCTTTAGAGGAGGACACAGATTGAGTATAATTAGCTATTCATGTATTTGATCTACACTCCTATGAATATCCCCTGCTATCACTTCACTCTGGGGTTTTCTGATTATCTCAAATAACTTACCTTTTACAAAATTTGCATTATTATCTTAACATTAATTGATTTAGCCTAAAATTAATTGGAAGGTGCTTAGATCCTGACACATAGTAAGTGCTGTTTGAGTCTATAAAATAAAACAAAAATCTATCATTTATGTTTGTATGTACAATGTAACAGTCATTAAAAAATACGATCAACATTTGGTTTGCAATGGTATTATCAGTGGTTAAAAAATTCCAAGTCTGCTTTAGGCTAAAGGATTTAAAATAGCAGTAGGATTATTTATAAGACTTTGGGAAAAACATCTGTGTGTGAATGGAAATTGGTGATGATGTAGGGCTAGAAAGACAAAAATTTGCTACCTTCACCAAGTTTTACCGTGGTTCAAGAGTTACTATATTTTCCAACTTATCTGTATGAAAATCTGTGATGTTGTTCCTTTTTTATTTTAGACAGTTATAATTTATGTTTCAAATAAAGTCTGTGTTAAGTAAAAGTTATATTTGGATGACCTTTGACAGAAGATCATTCATTTAAAAGGGTTCTACAAAACTCTCCAAAAGTGAAAAGTTAATATTGGTGAGAAATATAGTTTAAAATGTAATTCTACCAAGTTAGGGTTTTATTTTCCTTTTAGTTTAGGGGTTTAATGATACTTTAAAGTAATGGCTTATGTAGGATAACATTTCTCAAACTTTGTCCTCAAAACTCCCAACCATGGCTTAGTAATTACTGAGAAATAAAGTGAGACAATTTAAAACGTAAAGCATCTAAGCACCTTCCGAGTACCAGTTCAACTGTCTTGTAGTTCCTGTTTCGCACATAATAATGATGAACTAGAATAGGAAGGAAGTATGATACTTAAACATTAGTTTTAAAAGTCTCCTTTAAAAAACTCAAATCTACCCCCAAATATTTCATTTGCATCATTATCCTGTTCACATGATACCATGATGACGTTTAAGTGATTGTTAATCACTTAAAATATGTTGATCTAATCTAATCAGAATATCTAGTTTAGTGGTTGGGTGGGTAGAGGAAAAAGAGACTATCAATTTAGAATTGACTTGTAGATTCTGAGTGTTCCAGAAGAGCTTTGCTTTTAATACTAGCTACTGTAGTTTACTAAAAGATTTTCAAGTAGTGGGATCTAAAGCTTTGGAGCCTCTGAATTTCCCAGGGTTCCCCATCTATCCTATAAGAATTGCAGTTAGGGAAATGAAACACACCTACAATTAACTTGTCCATTTTTTAGATTCTTCACTAGTTCTTTCCCTGCTTCTGGTTCCATATTCCTGGGATGCCACAGAAGTTCCTACAAAAATATAGGCCAGGATGCCCCTGTATGTCAGATAATACAATGTCAATTATTTCCTTGCCCAGTCTCTGGGTTGTTCTGATTCCCTAAAGAAAATATTGGTGTTCCATATTAGCTGCAATAGAATCTGGAGTATTGCTTTAAGAGAGTAAATCAGAAGAGTGATATATAGATACGTTGTATGGGCTCACCTTAGTCTTGTTCAGATCAAGTTAACTACTAATGCATCTAAGAATACATTGTATAGCAGCAATTTCCACATAGAGGAAAAAAATTGCTTGAGCATTTCAATAACTATTAGTTTCTAGTTGAGAAATGAAAGGCATAAATGCCAGGGAAAAAGTATCTCAGTAGAAACATTCCATTTTAGTTAGTAGGGCTGAATAAATGAGCCTTCATTCCTTTATTTATTTCATTGAAATTTAAGATTTTAGTTGCTATTTGCTGATACTGATTTCCTTAAGTACAGAGTAAAGAGGTTAAACAACCAAACATTAAAATTACCTCTCTACCTAAGACATACATGGCATCTTTCCATGAGCATAGAAATGCAGAAAATATAGAGTACTGAAGTAGCTCTAATGTAAAATTTCCAATATAAGATAATTTTTTTGTTGTTGTGCAATTTAAAATAAATAACCATCCTTCTGTCTTACACATGAATGCATATGTTCCCTTTTGGATACACATGGAATAAGAAGCTGTTTCAGAAAAGGTGTTGTATTAAAAATGGCATAATTATATCTGAACATGATTAACCATAAGATATAAATAAATGACTGGGAATCAAGTACTAAAGTGCCTGATCAAAATAATTCTTTAACTCAACTAAAGTAGAATTTAACAAATTATCTATCTTAAGATAGATACACTTTAGATAGACAGGCACACTACTGTGTTAGTAGATGGGTGAAACCAAGCAAAACTGCCAGGTGGGACATATATAGAAATTCTGTTTCACCTTTACTTTTGATAGAAACCTAGAGTCTGTGTCTTGATATGTGTTTATTAGAGTATCATACTGTATGTTGCTCACCCTTACATGGCTTCATGTTCTGCCCTTTTCCACCTCTGATTATACATCTCTGTAGGTCTCTGCTCTCCTGTGTTTTCCAAGGTGACTGTGAGTTAATCTGATCAACTAAGCCAGGCTAATATTCTCACTAATGCCAGTATATTAATGTCGGATCTTTTAACGCCTGTCATGACTGTCTTCCCCAATGTCATATTGTACTCCTATAGAAAACAGTTCTGCTTTTTCTTATTATTAAAAAAAATGTGATTGGTGGTGGAATTTCACATCAAATAGGTCTGACAGCATCATGTCAGATCATGGGAGTTATTACTGGACTTGTTGAGACCTGTTATCTCTGAAATCATAAAGTAGCTCTAATGATTTCACTCAAGCCATAATTCCCTCTTTCTCTACCCTAGCCCACTATTTTATGTATTGACTTTGAGAACTAGAGATTTTGAGTAGGAGTGATGTGGTGTTAAGTTTAATATCTTATAGAGGAAATGTTATGCCTCATAATATACCAACTGCTTAAATTACTCTGTAATTGATTAATTTCTACATCATGTCTTCCTCCCTGTGGAGGAACTAAGCTTCTTGTGGGCAGGAACCAGGCATTACAGTGTTTCCAAGTAACAACACAGCATAATGATTAACACATAAACACATGACACTTGGGTTCAAATATAGCTCTACTAGTTTATTGGCAATGTGACCTTGAGCAAATCACTAAAACTCTCTGTGCTTTAGTTTTCTTATCTATAAAATTGGAGTAACAATCGGGTCCACTTGAAAAGACTGAGTGAGGATTAAATGATGTGAAATGTATTTATCTCCCCTACCCAAAGAACATATACACTCTGCATAATCACACACATATTGTACATTTATCTCAAAGCTGTTTTATAGTCTCCTATGTCATTATAACTATAGTTCTTTATTATGACACTTTGATACACTTCTAGTAAGATGTTTGTCATAAGCCATTTAAGAATGTGAAACCTGAAGGGGAGATTAACTTGGTATCTTGAAATACAGGCTGATAAAATGTATTTGAAATTGCCTGGAAAATAATAGTAATAAGATTTTTCTGAAGATGTATGCATAAGTGAAAAATGGGAGATGATGATTTAAATTTGAATTTAACACACTTGTTTTCCAATGACTTGACTTCTCTACCTCTGATTTTACAAATCATAAATGATTTTCTTTTTGGTTTTCCTTTTAGTGTTTACGTCATAGTAGTTTACATATATTTTCTCAATTTCATTCTCTTTTTCTAAAAATAGTAACAACAGTTAGGATTTCTGTCGCCACCTTTAGTCATTCTAGTTGTTACTTTTGGGTAGGCTAACTTTTACATTTTTGTATCATAATGAGAATTCTCTTTAAAAATAAATCCCCAGAAGCATGAGTGGAATATAGGACACACCATCCTCAAAATGGCTGTAATGAATAAATGCTAAGGAAATGATTGGCTCTAAACAAATGTTAGTTTTCTTTCCCTTACATATAAAACACACACCTTGATGCTATGGAAACATCCCTTCCTTTATCTAGTATCTAAAGTTCATAATAACTTAAAGAGAACAACTGTGGAACTGTGATAGAAACTTTGATATAAGATAATGCAGATCAGATATCAATGCCCAGCAGGTACCTCTGTCTCTACCCTTCCAAACAGGTTTGTCTTTTCAACAAATGAAACTAGCAGATAGGGCATGTAGGGAGCCTTTTAAACAATTTATATTTCAGGATTCATCAGTAAAAAATATTCTGGGCAAGTATGAACTTTCAAATTATAACTGATTTTTGCTTCTAATAATGGAAAAACACATCAACCCATCTAGGTTTGCTCTTACTACATACCTATATTTTCTTACTTGTTCTGAAGAAAATAAAGTTGTCAGAATCTGGCAGGAAATTCAGAGCAAACATCTTTTTCTGAATATCTCTGTATCTTCTTAATATATTTATTCTAGCACATACTGTTTCAATTCCATTATAGACATTATCATGAGTGGGGTTCATATATACTTTGGCAGTAATTTTACAGTATCAAATCCAGTTTATAAACATAATATTTAGGCAAAAATTTGCCACAACAAGTTAGATGATCTTTAAAATTTTTTTCAGCTTTAATGTTACGTGATTCAAAGTGATATGTATAATGGTCAAATATATATATATTTAATTTAAAATGGGTGCTCTAGTTACAAGCTATTTTTGCAGCTAATAAAAATAATCGATGGCAAAACAATGGGTGAACCTGCATTCATTTTAATGATGCAAACCTTAAAGTTTATTAGTGATAATAATCACCTCTACAGGAGCAAAATAGAAGAAAAATAAATCCAACTGAAAGAAAAATTTCAACTAATTTAACAATATCCACAAGTTTCCTGTATTCTTTTCTTTTACAGCATGGGTCGTTACATTGTTGAAGTAGCCTCCTGAAACAAACATTTTTATCCCCACTTTAAAGATTTTTAAAAATGAAAAAAAAATAATATTAAAGAAAAAGTCCAAGAACACACAATTGGTTAGCGTCTGGCTCAGAGATGCTGCAGTACCTCAGCGTAGAACGTAAACTCCCTTTCACATCTTGGGAGTCAAATCTTCAAATACAAAGTGCAAGGATTCATCACTTTTCCTTACATTGTCCCTTCACTCAAAGGGAGTGCCAAAAAATTCAATATTTAAAAATGAATCTAGTCATAGTTTTGTTTTAACTGTCTAGAATGTCAGACTGAAAATTGTTTGTTTACTCCAAATTCACATTAAGTGCAAATTCCCTTAACAGGAAAAGATACACAGTAGTTGTCTTTACGGGAGATAAATCGTTACTTAATGTTACTTAGAAGTATAAATAGTGAAATAGTTACTCTTTCCTCTAAGGTAAATTTTTAAAAATTATAATATCAAGGTGACTGCCCGCAGACTCACAGTTTGGTTGTGTCTGGAGTCCTTGATTCTGTGCAGGGGATGAGAACCTCTGTCTACTGAACTCCTCTCAAGCTCGGACAGGACAGGGGCAAGCTCAGAATTAAGGTCCCTGGATATTGATGACCTTAGCAGAAATAGCTCTGAACCAGTAATGGGATTGACCTAAGAGAATTAATTCACAAAGCCTATTAATCAAGAGTAAGGCAAATACAAACAAATAAGCTAAAAAAAGACAAAGAGCTTGAGGTCCTGTGGCAAATACACTCTTTGTCCTTGTATTCTGTGTTATTTGAGAAAAAAGCTCTTTCCAGCATTGACGGATATCTATTCTCAGAAATTTACTTGCCATTTTCTGAAATAAAAAAATCAATTTTTCTGATCAAGAAATTTTTCTTAATCTAATTGTAAAAACTATCCTTGTCAACAACTTCACTTGGCATAATCTATTTTTACTCTTAAATGCACCAAACAACTATTTTCTCCTCCCTTTTCAGCTCCCTGCAATGCCTTGTATGTTAAAATCTCTGCTATTTCTTATCTTTTTGTTTTGGCAAAAAAAAAAAAAAAATCCTGGAAGAGTTGGAATACAGTCTTTATAATGTTAATGACATCTGCCTTATTATATCTTCCTTATACTTGATTGTATCTTTCCTAGTTTCTGTTTGTTTTATTACATTGGTCATTTCATTTTTCTTGTTTTTTATTTCATTAAAAACAATGAGTTTTTATACAACAATTTACTGACAGTTTACCCTTTGTTAGAGTATGCTTACCAAAAGTGTATTGCAGTCTTCAAAATTAGGCTTTTCAAATAAGATCATTTGTTCAAGGGTATCCCGCTGAGCATATATTCTATGATCTAAGAGTAGTCAGTGTCCAGTTCACAGGGTGCATTGAATGAGCAAGAGAAAGCAATTATAATAAAATTAATATGATTTCATTAGTCCCATAAACATGTTTTGAGCACCTAATTTGTATCTAGCAAGTGGTGATTAAGCACTGAATGTTATACAAAAAAATTAAACCCTATTCCCTATGTCATGATCCCAGTACAGGAGATAGGTAAGTAAAAAAAAAGTAATCACAATAAAGAGTTACAATTACAACAAAATTGGGAATATCTAAGAGATACTCTGTTGTATAAACAGAGGTGGTTTTCATCTTATGACAGGCTTTTAATAAAAATTTTTTAGGTTAGTGAAGTCATTTATGGATCTAGTTGCTTTCTGAATTTAGGGTTTTATTGGTGTTTCTCCTTTCTGTTTTCCCCCAGTGTCATGGGTTTTTACCGTTAACAATTCCTTTTCTGCTGTTTATAATAGACTGTAAAGATGTAGAGAAAGTAGATGATGTGTTGAATTTGCCATCTTTTCTTAACATCTTTCATCCTCATGACCAAATTTCTCATCTAACTTTACCAAAGTAGGACATTTAATTTACTCTAAGCTTAAAACTGGAAATTTTTAATTAGCAAGAACAATATATAATATTAATAGCAACTAAAATGAAAACATCTAAATGTATAAATTGTAAGGTTTAATCATATGTGCTTTCATCTAAAAATTTTCAACAGAGCTCTGTGTGATTTTAGCAGTGATAGTGTCTAAACACATTTGAATACTTATGTTTTATTATGCAAAATTAATTTGTCTTTACTCTGTTAGCAGGAAGGAAGCAACACATTTCAGAGGCTTATGGTAAAAAGAAAAAAATATTGTAGTGGTTCCTACTCCCACCTGCCCAGCACATGTATAGCCATAATTTACTCTATACTTTGTGCTAACTCTGGCACGAGTTTGGTTTACTGGAGGGATTTCGGAAGCCTTATGAGCATCACAACCTGCCTCCCATGTTTTACGGCACATTTGGTTTCACTGATCCTCATGGATTGAGCAATTTTGTAAGTCATGAAAACTTATTAGAAAGAGTCAAATTCCCCAAAGTCCATTTTTTCACACTTATGATTCCTGGTTGATGTATAAATGTTTTTTAAAGCAGTAAAATTATATGTTGAAATTTTATATCCAATTTTAAGGATATTGGAATACTGTCACTTTACAAAACAAAAGCATTATAAGCTAGCTGAAATGTCTTGCAAAAACATGAATCATTAGCATACTTTTTAAGTACTCCCCATTTTAAAACTTAACGGTTTTAAAAATGAATCTTTACACATGTCTACATGAGATATTTGCATTTTTTTCACAGCGTCAAACAAGTATGTTCCCAGAACCATCAAGATGATATTTAGTTCAGGTAAAATTATCAAAACTATTGTGTGACAATTTGGTGAAGAGCAAGATATCTACATAGTTTCAAAGTAACTCCCCACAAATTATATATTACTTATAAAGAGGAAAATGAGTAGATTACAGTGGAGAAACCTGATAGAAACCACCTAAGAAGTGATCAGTAATGAGACATGCTGGAATAATCTGATGCTAAAATAGACACAGCGTCACTCTTGTGGGATTTTAACCAAAAATGCGTAGTCTAAATCTAATCATGAGGAAATATCATACAGAAATAAAACTGGGGGACTTTCTACAGAGTAATGGCTTGTCATGAGATGGTTGTGAAAGACAAAGAAAATAGAGAACTGTTGCAGATTAAAGGAGATTAAAGAGATAGGGCAGCTAAATATAATATGTGATCCTGGATTATATTATTTCTTGGCTCTATTCTTGGACATTATCAAGACAGTGGGTGAATTTTGAATCATATCTGTAGGTTTGATAATAGTATTACATCAATATTAGTTCTCTGATTTTGGCAACTATACTTGGTTATGGAAGAGAATGTTCTTGTTCTGAGGAAATACACATTGAAGTATCTTGACGTAATGGGACATCATGTCTGCAAACTTACTCTCTGATGATTCTGATTAAAGAAAAAAATATATGTATGAAGGTACATACTTTTAATTTTTTGTGACTTTTAAATTGGAAATAATTTCAAACCTATCTAAAGTTGCAGGAATAGTAAAAGGAACTTCAGTATCTCCTCCTCCCAGGTTCCCCAATTGGTAACATATTATCACTTTTGTTTAGTTATTCTCTTTCTTTTCCTGTTCTTGCAATTCCTGAGTATTCTTCCAATTATTTCAAAATATGAAACCACCAAAAGTTAAAAGAGTGAATACTTTCTACTTTTTGCTTGTAAATAGGTAGTGTAATAAGGTAGTGGTTAAGAACATTGTCTATAGAGTAAGAGATGCTCAAGTTCAAGTCCTAGCTCTTTAGTTTTCTGTCCTGACATTTTCCTCTGAACTTCAGTTTTCTAATATGTAAAATGCTGAGCATACTGACCTTAGGCCATCAGTATGAGAATCTAATGGATGTTGATTACTTAGCATCATTAACTGGCACACAGTGAGCAAGCAATAATCGATTATTAATTTTCCTCCTATTTCTGTCATGTCTATGTATCCTTTCTCTTCTCCTGACGAATTCAAATAATTTTAGTGTTTACTTTAAAAAATTTTATCCTCTCCTTTTACTCCAGGATGTTCAAGCCTCGTTTCTTTAGTGAAATTAATGAAGCACTCTCAGACATTTGAGGACTAGAAATACATACCTTACCAATGAAAGAATTCATGTTCTTTCTCTTTGGGGGTGGTTTTATCTGATTTTTCACTTCATGTTTTGAGTCTCTGCTTTGGAAGCTGTTTGTAAAACTTATATGATTTGTTGAACCTGCACATTGCTTTAAAGTCAAATGTTGAAAAATAAGTAGGATATATCCTATTTGTTTTATTGGGTTAGACTGCATTTCTTTTAGCTGTTTGTTTATTCTTATTCTGGCTTCGATATGTGACTGATATAAAAATTAAATTGAAGAGTTATTTTATTGAGTTAAGTGAATATTTACTTTATATTACCATTGTAATGCATTGTTGGCTTACCAAAACTTAACAAGTTATTGAACCTCAACTTGCTATTGAGAAAACTTGTGGGAAAAGGGCTTGCCAGCTTTATTACAGATATTATGTCACGTGAAACACTCCACCTGGTAAAGGTGAATCCATGTATTAGTAAAAATATTACTCATAAAATAAGAAGTAGTTTGCCGTTCAACTCTCTGAATCTGAGCAGGCATTAAAATATATTTGGGAGTCTATAATTCAGCTACTTTTACCACAGTACTTTAATCATTGAACTAATAATAGTAAAACCGTTAATAACCCTTAGATAAAATTCCTCAGTGGTTTTTCTCCTTCATGATACCTTTCTCCTCTTCCTTCTTTTAACCTAAATTATGTAATAGTTGTTTAATTGAAACAACCATTGGTAGAGGGCAACTGATTAAAGAAAATGTTAGATAAAAAAAAAGATTTATTTTTGACCCCAGTCAAGAATGATAAAACTTAGGAAAACAAATACATTTGATGTTGTTTATAATACTAAACCCAATGAACAGAGAAAGCAAAACGATTTTCTGATATTCCCTTTGTTAAGTATATTCATGGTGTTTCTTGACTCGATTATTAGCTCTTTCAAGCTACTCTCTGCTTCAGTGGTGCCTTGTACATAGCAAGATCTTCATGTGTATTTGGTAAATCAATACATTTTAGAGAAACTAATCTTAATTATATTTCATTATAATAAGGAACTTGGAATTGATGATTATTTCTTAAATCATTGGCCAATAACTTGCTTATAATCTGCATATTCAATAAATTATTGAATAGCATCCATAAAGGTTTTAGAAATAAAATCAAGCACATCATTTTTCTCCTGTTTAAAGCCATCGTATATACTGGAAGAATTGGGTTTGCTTCAAAAAGAAGAAAATAAAGCTGGAAAACTTCCAGAGAAATCATAATTGATAGTGAAGTGATTGGAAGCCCTCATATAAAAATTATTTTGAATAGAATCTTGAGAACTCAGAAAATATTGCCTTAAAATAGATATACTTGTAATTTATAAAATCTTGAAGGCAGTAGGCCTTATGAATATGGATTTATGCAACATTAAGAAACATCCTCTTACGTTGCTGCATTATATACAATAGCCAAGATTTGGAAGCACTAAAGTGTCCATCAATAGATGATTGTATAAAGAAGATATGGTACACACAATGGAATATATTATTCAGCTATTAAAAAGAAAGAAATCCTGCCATTGGCAACAACATGGGTAGATATAGAGGGTATTATGCTAAGTGAAATAAACCGGGCAGAGAAAGACGAATACCATATGATTTCACTTACATGTGGAATCCAAAACAAAACAAAATGAACAAAACATCAGTAGACTCATTGACACTGAGAAGTGACTGTTGGTTACCATGAGGGAGGGGTTGGGGGGGTGTCCAGGGTGGGTGAGGGGAATAAAGAGGCACAAAATTGCAATCATAATATAAGTTGGTCACAGGGATGGAAGTGCAGAATGGAGAATATAGTCAATTGTTCTGTAACGTCTTTGTATGTTGACAGATAGTAACCACACTAGTGGGGGTAAGGATTTAATAGTGTGTTAACTGTTGTATCACTATGTTGTATACTTAAAACCAATATAATACTGAATATTAACAACAGATCAATAAAAAATCAATCAAAAAAGAAACACCCTCTTAAGTTTGAAAGATAAAGCAAATTAATGCAAGGAACTTTCTTTATACAGAATTTAGAAATTTTATGGGATTGAACCTAAGGAGATGATGCAAGTTGAAAATTATTTAGTTTAAAAGGTTTCAAGTAAAATCATTTTTATTTGGAAAAATCATAACAAACTTGGATTAGAAGTGCTTTAAAGGTGTAGTTTTATCTTTCATAGTTACTTAAATTGGTACCCCAAACTGATACCCCTCAAAACAGCCAATTTATATGCCCTAGGAAGGAAAACAGTGCAGTTCCCTTTTAAAATTCAGTGAGGACAGCCTCTTACTTAGGATGTAGACCATGGAACCAGGCTACCTGGCTTTACCACTTCTGTGTGCTTGAGCAATTTGCTTAATATTTCTGTGTTTCTAAAATGGGAATAGTTGTGCTAATCCACTTAAATGAATCAATTTATGGAAATTGGGCAATAAGCCTTATGTACTGCTATTTCCTCTCTCACATTTATTCATTCATTGTGTTACTGAGAGGAACCACTTTTTCTGTGTAGGCATAGATTCTTTTCCACAAGCAGCATCTCTTTTTAGTGACCTTATGAGTTATAGCTGAAGATGCCATCTAAGCATCTTTAATATTCTGTAGCTTCTAATTCAAGAAACATCCTTAAAGATTGAAGTATAAATGGCTCATGAATTTTAGATATTATCTGATATTGTTTGTATTTGATTCCATTCATACAGTTTTGCTTGAAGAATGTACCTACCTTTACGTCTGATATAAAGTAAGTGTTGTTTTAATTTTCCTGAATGTCTCACTTCACTTATTCTCTCAAGACTTTAAATATTTCACTCTACTCTCTTCGTGCTTGAATGGCTTCTGAGGAGAAGTCAGGTGTAAATCTTATTTTTGCTCCTCTTCTCTCTTGCTTCTTTGAGGATTTTTCCTTAATCTTTCATTTTCTACAGTTTGAATGTGATATGACTAGGTGAAGTAGTTTTTGGCATCTAATCTGCATTTGTCCTTTTGTTCTTGGATATGCTTTTGCTTTTTTTTTTTTTACTCCCTGTCTTTTTTCTCTCTGCTTTTCAGTTTTGGGTTTCTGTTGATATATCCTCAATATCCCGAGGATTGAATATCCTCATAGTCTTTTCTCAGCCATGTCCAGTCTACTAATAAGCCCATCAGAAGCATTCTTCATTTCTGTTACAGTATTTTTGATATCTAGCATTTCTTTTTTTTTTTTATAGTAAGGAATTTTCTTTTTTTGTTGTTAAAGTATTGTTAATATACAATCTTATGCTGGTTTCAAATGTACATCACAGTGTTCAACAGTCCCAGTGGTCAACTTATATTGTGGTTGTGAATTATTGGGCCCCCTGTATCCCCTTCTCCTCCCTCCCCCTTGGTGACTACTAGTCACTTCTCAGTGTCTATGAGTCTACTGTCTAGCATTTCTTTTTTATTTTTTTCTTATAAATCTGTCTTTCTATTTAGATTATCCATCTATTTTATGTATTTTGTACTGTTTCCTAGAGCCCTTAGCATATTAATCATAGTTGTTTTAAATTCACAGTCTGATAATTCCAACATCCCTGCCATCTTTGGGTCTGGGTCTGATGCTAACTCTGACTCTTCAAACCAAGTTTTTTGCTGTTAAAATGCCTTATAATTTTTTTTTTAATGCCAGACTTGATGCCCTGGGTGAAAAGACATACATAAGCCTTCAGTGATTTGGTGATAAGGTGTGGGAGAGGGGAAGTGTTCTATAGTCGTACGATTAGGATTCAGTCTTTCAGTCTAAGTCTCTGGACTGTGAACTTCAAAAGTGCCTGCACTCACCTCCTCCCACTCCTTGGGTGAGATGATGGCTGGAGGGGGCTGGCACTGAATATTTCCCTCCTTCCACATGAACGGCTAGAGGGGGTCAGTTAGGTTCCGATAAAACCCTAATGAATTAGGCTCTGGTAAAATAGTTTCTCTTGAGCACAGGCCTTGTTAAGAAGAACAGAATGCTCTGGCAGATTCAAAAATGTTACTTTCCCCTCTTGCCAAAGCCCAAGGGGATTTTTTGTCTGATATTCCCTATGAGAACCCAGAAGAGCTCCAGGAGGTAAAACTTCCAAGTAAGGAGGCCACCCTGGGGTCTTTAACTCAGAAGTGTCTACACTGAGCCTTTGGCGATTTGTCTTTGCAGTTTTGCCCTGGTACCAGTTGCTGGAGGTTGGTGCTGGTGGGTTTTTACTGCAGTAAGTTGTGATTCTGTCTGTCCACCTGTTTGTCCATACAATTCGGGGTCCAGCAGTTTGCCCCATGACCTTGCTTCTCTGACAGATTTAAGAAGGATTGTTGATTTTTCTGTTTGTTCAGTTTTTTACATGTTGTTAGGGCAAAATGGTAACTTCCAAGCTCCTTACAAAGTGAACCAGATACTGGAAGTTCCCTTGTTTTATGTCTTACGTTTGGGAATCCTGGTTTTGAAAGGTCAGTAAATTAACTTCAACGTATTTGACAACAATTCTTCTGTTTATAAAGTACAGCCACGTATGTACAATGTTGTCTTAGTTTCCTATGCTGATGTAACAAATTGCCACAAACTTCCTGACTTAAAAGAAAATTAGTCTAACTTACAGATAGGGAGACAGGACGTCCAGCCTGTGGGGCTAAAATCGAGGTGTCAGCAGGCTGACTCCTTCGGGAGGCACCGTGGAGGGGGTATTCCTTGCCTCTCAGTCTCTAGAGGCTGCTGACTCTCCTCGGTTTCTGCCTCTTCACTCCGACCTCTGCCTCCGTGATCACATGGCCTTCTTCCAGTCTGTATTCAGGTCTTCCTCTCCCTTCCTCTTAAGAAGACACTTGTGACTTCATTTAGGGCCCACCTGGGTTATTCAGGAAAATCTCCCCATTTCAAAACTCTTAGCTTAATCACATCTGCAGAATTTCTTTTGCCATGTAAAGGAACTCTCACAGGAATGAGAACCTGGTTATCTTTGGGTGCCATTATTCAGTCTACCACCAATGTGCTTAGAAAAGTACTGTCTCTTCTTCTGATGATTAAATATATGTTGAACAATGTTTATGAATTGATGGCACTGGATTTCATATTGCAGGACAATAAATTATATTGGAGTTTTTTGCAAGAATAACTTTACAAGTGCTACATAGGGGGCAGGAGGAAATACTTTATTTCTTGACTGAACAAAATGGTGGTATAAATTAAACTAAAGGCTTAGCAACAAAAATTAACTTATATGCACAGATTTTGTAGATGTCTTATTAGGAGAAATTTTTATTTCTTTAGTTGATTAAAAACAAAAGAAAACACATTGGTGGTGAGCTCATATATAGATAAACCAGAATACAACATGTCCTATTTTCAACAAGAGGATCTCTTCTCTTCTCTTCTCTTCTCTTCTCTTCTCTTCTCTTCTCTTCTCTTCTCTTCTCTTCTCTTCTCTTCTCTTCTCTTCTCTTCTCTTCTCTTCTCTTCTCTTCTCTATACCCCTTCCTAGATTGTTTGCCATTTTGGAATTTTCCAATTTAAATTTTAATTTAAATAATTCATCCAAATAAAGTATTTTAGGACAGAATATGGGAAAAGAGCACATAGAGCGATTTGCCCAGGTTCTGAGCTCCCTTTGGGATGGCTGTAGACCTTAGTAACCAGGTTTGGCCAGGGAACCAGAAATGCAAAGCTGGAAATGATGAAAGGGTAGTGGCACAAACATAACACCTCAAAGTGTTTAAGGAGAAAAGTCTCTTTTAGTGGGTATCTCCAGAGTTTTAGGATAATCACGAAGGAAGAGCATTGAGATGTCTGGTGAAACAATGAAAATAACTTCAAATAGTTGAAAGTTAGGTTTAAATGAAAGCTTTTTTTCAACTTCAAAATAGTGCATTTGGCAAGAGAAGTGTGTCATTACCATCGTCAGATGCTGGGGCCCCTCAACCACCATCATGTTGAATTAAACCCTCTGAATTCCGTGTTCATTGTTCTGC
The DNA here is from genome assembly GCF_040802235.1 of Manis javanica. NCBI lineage: Eukaryota > Metazoa > Chordata > Mammalia > Pholidota > Manidae > Manis > Manis javanica. The sequence continues at coordinate 93,889,895 of NC_133166.1, forward strand.
TTCTTTATGTGGTGGAAAAAAGGAGAGTTTAGAGATATTTATGGTAAAGCCTAAATGCTCTGCCTCAGTGTGCACATTTTTATTTCAGTGAGCAAGTCCAACATAAATATTTAAAATTGAATTCTCCTATAGGGGATGGACTTTCTGAGTGAACCACTATTTTCAGGGGCATCTTTTAAAGTGGGAGCCCAGACCCTAAAAAAGGAAGTTGTAGGCATCAAGTTAGAAAAAGATAATCACCATGAAAACACAATGTAACTATATAGAGGTAGAGCTTGGACAATGTTGATACCTTGTTTGGGAAAAGCTGAAATTTTAAAAATACTTGATTTTATGTATTCCATATGACTTTTTTTGAAAGCAAGACAAAAACATATACCCAGAACAAATTACCGTATAGTCATAGCGTACGAAGTTAGTCTACCCCTTAATGATGTCATGGCTGGTTTCAGGCCATTCTAGGAAAAGACTGTGTGGATAGATAAACCTACACTGTGCCTTCTGGCTTTATGGTATTGGAATTCAGACTACATAAATTGTAATTTGTTTATGTCTGCTTTTTGGGTTAAATTAAAAAAAGTTGGATTGTTTAGACAATGAGTGTTTTGCTTGAATGAGTTTTTAAAAGAAGCTAGTATTTACAATGCAGTGAATCACACAAAATATCCCTTTATAAAAGAAAAAATCCAAAGCAACAGTAGATTACAGATTGAGTGAAAACAGACTGACTGAGTAAGAGGTCAGGCTCCAGAGCTGGACAGACATGTATACTTAAATTCTGACTATGTCCCTTACAGCAGTGTAATTTTGGGCAAATCACCTAAACTCTTCACACCCTGGTTTCCTCATTTGTATAATAATAATAAAAACAACATCAGCAACAATAATCGTAGCAGCACCCACCTCATAAGTGTTGTGTGAAAAGTAAAAGTTGGTACTATCGCTGTTGCTGGGTGGTCTTCATGCTCCAGGGTCCACGGACTCCAGAGCTCTGTTCCCAGCAGAGGGGGAGAGGAGTGCACTGTGGGAAATGCCGTCAGCCCCCGAAGCTAAGTCTCTGTGATGTCATCTATGTGACCATCGTTCATAATGTTTTCCAAAGAATTGTTAATATATTTATATTTTCTTTCTATAGTAGATAAACTGGGAAGTGTTTTATAAATTATGCTTAAATTGAAAGCAACATTTCCTTTTATTTGACATCCATGGCCACTATGAGTTTAAAGCATGTCTCCTTGCCCTAGGGTTTTATGATTTAGGAAATAAGTTTGAGTGTACTTTCTATGATGTTCACAACTGAAAAAAGTAAACTTGTTTGAACTCTCACTGTGTTTCAGATGTTGTGCTAGGCACATTGTATACTTTGTGTCATGTTATCTTCCAAATAGCTGTATGAGGTAGGAAATACTATTCTTTAAACAGAGTTTAAATTTGTGAATTTTAATCGTATTACCTTTCAAGCACAGATAATCTGTGTATTCTTAGTTGGCATTCATATGGTAGCCTTATCTATTATAGCTTTTAGTGGTTTATTATCCAGGGCTATACATTAAAGGCCATGGAGTGAATTAGTGGAGGGTACAAGGTGTGAATTATTAAAGACTATGGTTCCAATTCTGGCTCCAGACTAGTGTTGACCTTGGGTAAGCTGCTTAATATTTTTGGGCATTTGTTACTTCATTTATAAAATGAAGCTGACTGACGTTACCTACTTTGTAGTTCTATTTTGGGGATTTAATGGCTCAATTAATATAGTAATAAATGCTGGAGATAGAGGCTGACACACAATAAGTGCTTATTTAATGGTAGTCATTATTTTTGATAAACATGCAATGAGCTCCTGATAGATAAAACACATCCACCCCCACTCACATACATATTGCTAGAGACTATAGGAAATATCAAGCTGAAAATGGCATGCTTACAGTATTTGGATTTACAATTTAATAAGAAAACAGCCTGCACCTGTGAAAGAAGAGCTTTTTTAGAACTACAAACAGGGCTTTATAAAGATATAGGAAATAATAATAAATTCTTAGTGTTAGGGAATAGCTCATATGAGAGGAGGTGGAGAAAATAGTACATGAACTGGGTTTTGAAAATTAAATAAAAACTATTTGGAGAAGAGAGAAAGAGCTTTCTAGATGCAGATAACAGCCTGACTAAAAGCCCTGGTCTATGGAGTATTCAGGGGATAGTAATAACTATGGTGTGGTGTGACTGGAGAATAGAGTTTGTGGTGACATCAATTTGGGGGTAAGTCTGCAAGACAGGTAAGATTGCTAAATACCTTGCTAAGGACTTTTAATCTTGCTTCCTTATTGTTTCGAAGACTTCTCCATTAGGAATGTGGAAAGTACATTTGGAAAGGTGAGGCAGTGAGAATGGTTATGATATTGAACAGATTTAGTTGAAATACGATGATTCCCTGGACAAGGGCAGTGGGAATAGGAATAGAACAGATGAATGAATGAATAAAAAAGGCATTTTGGGGATAAAAGCCACAGGCATTCATTAATTAATGACTGTGGTGGGAGGGGATGAGGAATGGGTCCAAGATGATGCAAGTTTTAACTAAGTGACTAGAGTGACAGTAATGCTATTCACTGAGACCGAATCCTCATGAAGGAGGTTTGGGGACACTGATGTTTCTGAGCATATTGAGTATGAAGTACCCTGGGCAATTCAGGTAGATTTCCCCAAATGCACATAGAAATCTGGGCCTGGACTTCAATAGAGAGTCCAAGTTTGGATGTAGAAAAGTGTTATAATTGAGAAAGAAATATAATTTACTTTGAGATACCTTTGAAAACATCAGGAAGTATTTGAATTCTTAGTACAATTTCCAAAATCTAGTTATACAAAACACACAAATTTTCTGTATAACCTACAATGCATTTTAGGTTGAATACATCTATTTAATATTGAGCTTTTATAGTTGTTCTTAGCTGGAGATACAATTTTTTGGATTAAAAAGAATAGTGTGGTGGGAGGGTCAGTGATTCTGGAATTCACTTCTACAAGTGCTTTGACAGAGCCCGTTTTATCAGCTCCCATAGCCCTACCTGCTGGGGCTTTTGCTTAATTGGCACTCTTGTAATCCTCTTGTAAGAATTAACTGGGCAGCTTTATCTATAAATGGCATTCATTTTCAAGTGTGAGATACAAAGGTGTAGTCATGGTGATAAGAGAATGTTTAGCCTACTGCCTTTTTAATCCAGGGTTAGTCCCGGAAGCATATGTCAAGCTTTTACATTCTTGTCACATTTCTAGTATCTTCAGGCATAGTTCAAGAAGAAAACAACTTTTCTTGGGGAAAAAAGAACCTGTTTTAGGATTTACCTTATTATTAATATTATTATTATTTGCATATTATTATTTGAATCACTTTTAATACTTTATAAAACACTTTCACTGACATGGTTTCATTTTGGTCATTCCAATAAACCAAATTGGAGAGTTATAATTACCACTTAATAGATAATGAAACAGACTAGGAGAGGGTGAGTAACTTGGTTATGATTGGAGAGGTTGAGTAACTTGCTTACAGTTGGAGAGCCAATAAGAGTTGGAACCAGGACTTGGACATTGCTTGGCTTCAGATGGGTTTTTTAAATTCCTATTACACATACATCTCTACTTTTTCTAGAACATTTATTCATCTGATATTTAGAATTCCTCCTTGTATAGTTTCAAGTGAATTGACTATATTCTTGTATTATACCTTAATTCTTAATATATCTTTCAGTATGACAGATGTGCTACTAAAATATGACAATACTTTAGGAATAAATCTGTACACTAACTCACCATGTTGATAGTGTCAAGGTTGTAGATTCTTGTTTGATTTTCTTTTTTAATGTTCATGTAGCTGTATGCTTATGTTAAGCTTAGCTAAATTACACATAGTTTTTGGTCGTAATTATGAAAAGCACATTTAGTTTGGGTTTATTTTCAAAATGGATATGTTATTTTAAATGATGGTATTTAATTTTATTAAAATTGTAAACTATGAAGAATGAAATTGAACAAGAGGTGAAGGAAACTGAAATGTACACGAAATAACTTGTTTACATCAGAGTCTGTCCTGATTGGCCAGTGTGCTGCCAGGCTTTTTTAAAGAAAATACCATCCTTAGGGATTGCAGAAAAAATCAATCCTTTACCTAAAGTATGTTGTCTTTTAAATGGAAAGAAGGGCAGAGACTCAGAGGGACCTCAGCTTAGGACCCTGCATTGCCGTTATTGGACGGAGCCACGCTGCTGGCTGTGGTTGCTTTCTTTGCTCTGATTTAGATGCTAGAACCATCCAAGGAATCTGATATTTTCCATATTTGCATTCTTGGGGTCTTTCTTGGGCACAGAACAGAGGAATTTAAGCAGAAGTTGTGTAGAATGAGATCCCAGAATATTTTCTTTACATGTTAAAGAGCTATGGTAATCACTGGGAGAAATGCAAGGTTCACCAGGATATGAGTACAGATATATCCTGTGGAAAGAAGAGCTATTACGATCAAATAATATATACATAAAACTTAGAAAAGAAGATCTCCAGAAAAGGACCAGCTAACAGATGCTTTCTCAGATATAAAGTAAAAAAAAATAAGCCCCCTTATTTATATTGCTACTGACTAGGCTAATTGTCTACTGCTGCTCATTTTTACAGTTTGGGAGGATAAACTTAGATTTTAGAAGAGTTGTGACAACTCCTGTTCCTTATTTGGCAGTACATTATTTTGGCTGCATGTTTTTTTCTTTCTTCCTTTTTTAGAAAAACATTTATTTAGTTCATTCTAAATATTTCAATATAAAGTAAACAGACTTTTGAGAAACACAGTGGCCCTTTCCTATTTCCTAATCTTGCTTGAGAAGAAATGGAACCATCTGCTAGATATTTAACAGAGATTTTAGCATTTCAATATCATTCGGTATTTCTGTAGGCAAGATTTTTTTATCTTGAAAAAGTGAGAATTTCTTTGTAGTAAAGTCACCAATATTAAAGTCCTTTAAAACAAATTTGGCCATTCTAGCCTTTGTTTGCTTTATTTAATCTGTAGACTGATGAACATTTTCCCTCCTTATGGGAGAATTTCCATATTCTGGTTTTGGTCAACAAGGACAGTCCTGTGTAAAATTCTCAAGCAGTCTGAGTTTTGTGTTCAGCCTCTTCCCCCTTTCCCTGGCGAGGTCTGGCTTCTCTTACGTAAGTGCTCCTCCCTCGAAACTACTTCTACAGTCCGCAGCGGTGCTGTGTGCTTTGGACCATTCCTCTGTCCTGTCCATTAAACGCTACCTGGAGCTCCACCTCTTTCCTCAAGGTTGTCTTTATTGCTTTCTTTTTGACAGTAAATGTTCTGATAAATTAATCTATGCTAAAGAATTTGTGAATGATAGTGTCTTATCACTCCAGAAAATGATTTTAATATTTCAGAATCAAATTACCAGAGAAACTACCAGAAACATCGTGTCATAAGTAAGAAAAAAATGTATTAATCCTAGAGTCTGGGGAAGGTCGGTTTGAGAGAGAATGTGGAGGCCTCAAATTCACATTTTCTAGGCAACAGCCTACATCATCTAGGGTGGAATTTTGATGCTCTGTCCTGGTGTTTTAACTCCACATTCAATGAGACTATCATGGGAAATTATGACTAAGGGTGAATTTTAGCCACTGCTTTTGCAAGTCAATAGTCTGCTTACTAAGGAGACAAAGAGGTCTGCCTTAAGTTTTGTTGTAGGGCTCAGTCTCTGCCGTTTTATCTAATCCACACAGGCTGTTTCTCTACTAACAATTATGAATTATGAATTATGAAAACTTTAATGTTTCAAATTCCATGTTTCCAAGACTAATATTTAAAAGATTTAAAAATGGCAGGCCTCTTAGGTTGTATAATCAAATAAGTAAATTATATACACCACTGGAAAAATTTCAAGGATTTTCCAGTTTTTAAAAATACAACTTTCAGTTTAGTATGCTAATTTTCTCTGTTATCATGTTGAATTCACAGGGAAAGCATTTCTGATGTTTCCTACTCAAACTGTAAATGCTTGTAATGTCTATAAATATATAACATTGTAAATACCTGCCCTAATTGAATAGCCTCCCACTTTGCATATTTCTTCTGTGAAGTACATTAAAAACATATGAAAAATGCATTGCCTTTTTGAGGTCACAGGTTAAAGTGGCCTTAAAAGTGGTCAGTGAACACTTCGTGAGTAACAACTCTCAGCTCTTCTGAGTTGGCTTCAATTCAGGCTCTGCTTCGAGTCCATTGTACTTGCAGTTCACAATGTCTGTCACGTGAGGGCAGCATAATCACATTTAGGCCAGTCGTAAGGTTTGACCTTAAATCAAAAAATTACAAAGGAAACCATGTAGCCCAAGAACATGTAAATGAATGGAGTCAATTAATTTTAATACACACTGCTCAAAACTGATTGAAACACAAGGTGAAAATATTAGAACAAATATATTTAAAAATGTTTCTCTATGAGTGAAAATCTTTATTAAGAAAACATGTTTTACATTGGAAAAATAATTTTTAATTATGAATTTAAAATTTAGGATTTAAAAAAGAACACTAGAGAGAAAGAAAGAAAGGGATACAGAGACACAGAGAGACAATGATCTCTTTTCTGTTTGGGAATGGAACCTTAGGAGTACTTGTCTAATCTACTGTGATATTTGGGTAAGTTACTTAACGTTTCTGTGTCTTAGTTTCCTCAAATGCAAAAATGGGAGCAATCGTAGTATGCATTCTAGAGTTGTTAAGGATTAAATGAGGTAACACAGGTACACTAATTTGAACATACTCTACTCAAAAGTGCGCTATGAATACTAACTTGCATTATACTCAGGAGGTAAATACTGATTTTTTTCAAGTTAAAGACTTAACTAAGCATCAGAGCCCAATATACAAAAAGAATTTGAGTGAGATGCTTAGGCTGTATTTTATGATATTTGGGCACAAGAATCCAGGGAAATATGTTTCAAGGAGGTATTTAAGATGAGGGAGAAAATATTAAAGATGGAAATTTTAAGATTTAATGTGATTAAGGGAAGGAATCTCACTTGGGCTTACATGGAAAGGAAATTTTTCTTTTCAAAGACTGAAACCATTACTTTTTTAGTTGGTAACAGAGTAGTGATGCTTTCCTGTGTAAGAACTTACCCGTTACCTATGAAACCAATATCATAGTAAATAAGACTTTAAAAAGGTTGTTAAAAGGCTTTGAAAAAATTCGGATTGAGGAAACTCGTTCTTGCTAAGCTTCAAATCCATACTCAGTAAGCACTTAAAATATCTCAAATTTTGTGGAGATAAAAAATCTGCACTCACAAAGGTGAAACTCTACAGGTGCCAAAGTGAATGAGATCAGAGCCTAGAGAAGAAGAGAGAAAGCTGGGCTAGAATGATTATTAGGTGGCATGTTTGAACGTACGATTTGAATGTAGCCTTAAGCACTGGTTGGGATTTGGAGAGGAAAAGGAAGAAGAAAACTTAGGTGGATGTTGTGGACTGAACTGTGTCCTCCCAAATTAATATGTTAAAGTATTAACCCCCAGTATCCCAGAAAGTGACAATGTTTGGAGATAGGGACTATTTTTTATTAAAGAGATAAAGCTAAAAATGAGGTCATTAAAATGGTCCTTAATTTAATATGACTGTGGTCCTTATAAGAAGAGGAGATTCTAGCCTCCAAAATGTGAGAAAATATATTTCTGTTGTTTAAGCCATTCATTTTGTGGTACTTTGCTGTGGTAGTCCCAGTAAACTAACACAAGGGGAGAAAGTCTGAGCAAAGGTGTGGAAGCAGAAATACATTTCCTTGGAAGAGTATTTGTAAGAAAATAGTGGTTTAGTACTAAGAAATGTTTATTTAGTTGGCTTCTTAGAGAAACAAGCTGATGTAATATTGTCCTGAAGAAGGCAGGGTGCTTAAGCCAGCAGGGGCTCACCAGAGGTTTGGAGCAGAAGTGGAATCATGGATGCCCTGTCTTTGGAAGCTGAATCTGGCATCAGATGAGTCCGAGGGGGATAATATGTTCCCAGCCTGGGGCAAATAGCCTTTGAAGCCAAAATCAGTCACAGGCAGAAATAAAGAAAAAACCTGTTTATTGCTTGTAATCAGTTGTCTCCTTCTGCTCACCCTTGTCTCTTATGACCCGGTGGCAAAAGGACCCCACCAAACCTCTCCTGTCCAGATATGCCCTCGCCGCCTGGCCATTATAATCACCTAGTGATACGGAGATGGACTGCTTCTCTCCACCCCTTGGAAACACCTGTTGATACAGAGATGCACTAAGGCCAGGTGAGAGATTCTGGAAATATTGCAGTTTTACCCCCACAAAGATTAAAATCAGAAGCCACCTATGTGGTGAAAGGGATCTGACCTTTGCAAATGAAGAGGTGGGGTTACATGTGAGTTATAATTTAAAGTAAGAGTGGACAGTACTTGATGGCAAAGATAGGAACAACTGAAAGCACTAAAGTGATTTTGAGCCAGGTTGACCCGGTGTAGTAGTGGTACTACTGATAATGCAAATGTGCTGAAACCAGACCCTGAACCATAGGAGGTAATGAGACAGGCTGGAGTTCAAGGCTAAGAATGTCATGTGTTGATGCTGGAGCTAAAGGAATGGGTGAAATCTATGAGAGAGTGTTTAAAAGGTCAGAGGAGTACACTGGCCTTTTACAAAGATGCCTGCTCTATAATTTTTAAGTCACTTGCATTTCTACACTGTTAGTATCCTCTGTTGTCCCCCTAAACTACAGTAGAGTTTGATACAAATACAAATGTCTTGTTTGATTGGTTTTGGGAAAATGTAAGACAATGTCTGTTTCATTTTGAGTTGGTGTTGATGACAGAAGAGAAAGAGAACATCTGTAAAGGTGATAGTCAAGTAAGATTGAATTTTCACTGAAAACAGGAAAAAAATGAGTATTCTACTCTCCTCATTTAAGAATCCTTGAAGATAGCTAGAGGAGGCACACTTGAACAAATAAAGTTTGAAGTTCAAGTCAAATAGTACTTAAATCTGAAAAGACAGACTGCTCATGTTTATACATGACAAACATATTAAAGAACCCTCAAGAATCAGAGAAGAATGACCAAGATGGCAGTGACTTATTAAAATACCTTTCTTTTTCAAGAAAATCACTTGTTTCACAAGAGGATTGCTATTCAACTGTTGACTTTAATTTAGAGCTTTTTTTTTTTTATCTCTCCCATTCTACCACTACTGGCTCCTGGAACTGAATTCCTGGCATTAGAAATAACAAGCAAATCTTCAAACTTTAAATAGGAGACTTACGTGACTAATCACAGGCCAAAAATCATAGCTTTTTTGTTTGTTTTTATTCTTAGTAGAATGATCAAACAATGGACATTGGCATTATGAGTTACTAGAAATATTACCCAAACATTTTAGCTGGAAAAACAATGGGATAAGTAATTACCCTTTCCTACTTTAAAACCTGTTATCTGTTAAACCAAAATTACAGTAAAGATGATGGAAAAGTTAAAAAAAAAAGACAATTTGGAAAGAGAAAATAATATAAGTAGTGTTTACAAAGCTATCTAATGGTTTAGTCATAGAACACAAACAATTTACAAAAAGGGAGGAAAGAAATATCAGCAGTGATATGGACATTTGATTACTTGAAAAATCTTTGAAATGGGTCACCATCAAATGAAACTTAAATTATGTCAAGTTCAACCCATGAAGAAGTCATTGTGGGTTGATGTGAGAAAGCCACATGACAGGGTTGATAGTTTAGTTGGGCCTCAAAAGATGGATATAGTTCTCTGAAAGTCACACACATTGTGACATTTTAGCAAAGGGCATTTCAGCCTTAGCACTATTGACATTTGGACTATGTAGTTCTTTGTTAGAGGGGTTGTCCTGGGCACTGTGGGGTACTTAGCAATATCCCTGGCCCTTAATAACTAGATGCTAGTGGCGACCCTCCCCCCACCTTGAGTTGTGACAACCTAAAATGTCTGCAGGCATTGCCAGTGTTCCCTGGGGGGCAAAGTGCCCCCGGCTGAGTACCACTAATTTAGCATATAGAAGAGAGTAATGCATAATTAGAGAGATTGCCTCCTGTCAGTATTTTCACGAGCAAACAAAGGACTGTGAGTGCAGTTCTGGCATATTTAAAGGAAACTGCCAAATTTTTTGAAGGAGCTAGATTGGTTTACTCTCTAGGTGGTGTCGGTCAGCCATAGAACACTAACACTAGATATTGCTGATGATGAGGGTATTTTAGGTCTCTCCGAAGAGGTGTCATAAAATCTTATACCTGTTTTCCTGAGGGATCAGTGATGACTGTACTTTTTCCTGAGATTCCCTGAATAGTACACACAGACACAATAATTTCTGATGATTCATTAAAATTACAGTTTAGGAACTATGAAGCATATTAAAAACACACTTTATAGCCTACTCATGTTTGGCTTTCCAAATCCAAATACCAAGTGAATTTATACTTTTTCCTTTTTCATCAATTTCAATGAACTTGTTAGACATAGCTTTAGTCATATACCCAGCTGAACAGTAAAGGGTATGACTGTCTTAGATTGACAAGGCAACTTTGGATAGCTTTTGAAATTTATACTCAAAGAACGATGAGGCGGTACACGCAAAACTGCTCTGGCAGATGTCACCCAAAGAACCTTACTTCTGAATCCATTGAATTAGTTTCATGTCTCGCCTCACTGGACTTCTGGGACTGTCCACCCCTCTCTATCTTTAAATACTCCATACAGGGCTTCCTCATCAGCTCCATTTTGGTTTTAATTTTACACCTCTAACCATTTCTTCTCATCCTTGATTTGTACGCCCCTCTTGCTTTGTACATTCCTTAACTCTTGTTTTTAGAAGACATATTTTGAAACACTATTCATAAAACATACCCAGGGAACACTGGCAATGCCTGCAGACCTTTTAGGTTGTCACAACTCAAGGTGGGGGGAGGGTCGCCACTAGCATCTAGTTATTAAGGGCCAGGGATATTGCTAAGTACCCCACAGTGCCCAGGACAACCCCTCTAACAAGAGTACTATCTTTTTTGTTTCTGGATCATAATCCTGCTGTCTTCTTCATGCTCACTTTTATCAGCTTCATGCATTCTTGTGGCTTTAACTATCACCTGTGTTGATGATCTCGAATTCTCATCTCCATCCCAGAACTCTTTCTTGATTTCTACTCTCATGTATCGCATGGGACACTGGACAATTCCATAAGGATGTCTCACAGGCATCACACTAACAGGTGTGAAATCAAAGCCATTCTTACTCGTATGGCAAAATTTAGCCGCTGTGTCCCACGTTTAAGAAAAATACTGACTGCTGGCATCTGTGCCTCTATAGTACCTTGTATATATATGTACATATATGTATTGTTTTTAGTACCTTGTATATTTTTATCAGAGTATTCATCATACTTTTTTCTTTGTTTACCTTTTCTCTGTGCTTTACTAAACTGTAAGTTCCTTGAGGAAGAATCTCTATCTTGTTTTGTGCCCCCAGTGTTTGGCCCAGAGAAAGTGCTCAATAAATGCTCCTTATCTATATGCATCTTTGATTGTCTAAAGAGTATTCATATCAGAATAAATGATCATCCTATTGCATTAAAACACATATGGAGCATGTTTTTCAACTGAATAAACATATGTCCAATCAGCGGCTCCAAAAACAATTTTAAAAAGGGTATGAATGAACTGGAGTGTATCAGGAGAGTGACCACAGTTATAAAAATCAGGCAGGCCATGTGTAATGTCATTGGCAATGCCCCCAAACAGAGTGTATCTCTGTACATTTTGAGGAATTTCCTGCTAGTATTCCTTTCCATACATACATTTTTTTCATATAATCTATTGTTTAATGTCCTGCTTTTTTACTTAACATTGTATCATTACCATTTTCCCATGTTATTTCTTATTCTTTGAAAATATGGTTTTTAATGACTACATATTGTCCATAATGTTCTGTTACACAGATTTATTTAGAATCCATATTTTATCTCTCAGAATGTAGTCAAAATTTATATACTTTTATATTTTTTCCTGTGGCTTACATGCATAGGAACATGTGTACATATATGTATGTATATAGTGGTTAATTGATATTGAAGGCTCTCATATATGGCAGTTATAGTGCTAAAGCACATTACAACTATTATTTCAGTTAGTCTCCATAAAAACCCTAGAAAAGTATATATTATTCATCCCCGTTTACAAAGGAGGAAACTGAGGCTTAGATTGTGTAACTTGTGCAAAGTAATACAACTGTCAAATGACAAAGTAGGTTGAAAACAAGGGCTTTTATAATTCAGGGTGTGTATTTGTTTCAGGATCATATATGTCTATTATACTGTGCTCCACCACCTTATTAACTCTTTGCTCCTGTATCAGTTCTGTGATTTTCTGAGTAGTTAGATCAAGTTACATAACTGAAAAAACATGCTTATTTACTTAAGACATATTTTGAAACACTATTCATAAAACATATCTTTTCAGAATATTTGACTTCTCCTTTCTCTCTGAAACATGAAGAATTTCCTACAAATAATTATTTTCTCTTCTGATCTTGTTTACCTGCAAACCCAAAATACTCTTCTTCTAGAAAAAAATGAAGCTGGGTTTCAGCAGTTAATTAAGATTCAGAATCTGTAACTCTTAAGATATTCCTAAATTTGGAAAAACATACTCTTGTAAGTTGTAGTGACTTTTTCAAATGTTTTTTATGGGAAGATTTTTTAAATTTTAAATGTTAATATTTTTTATGTTGAATTTGTACCTAAGGGTATTTAGGGATTACTTTAAGAAGGAAATTACATTTTCTTTCTAAAAAGTATTTTTAACTCTTATCTTAATAAAAAAATGTCCTTAGAAGTTAAGGTAGGCTTGAAAGGTAGTGAATCTTTGTGACAATTTGACCAGAAAAATCTAGAAGACAGATAAATAGTCCAAATTCAAAATCCCTTAATTTGGAATTTGTCATAATTCAGACAGAATTTTTGGATCTGGTCTATTTATAGAAAGAATTTGCAAACAGTTAATTAAGTAATATTAATTATTTTTCTTTACTTTCATGTGCCTAAAAAGGTTATATATGCTCACTATTAGCATTTCACATTTAAAATTTGATTATCATATAAATTATTGAAAATACTATTTTATAAAAGTTTAATCAATGTTTTTATCAGTTTGAACTAGCTGTTCCCCAGTTCGCCTAAGCTAGCCAGATTTTTGCTATCCTCTATTTTCAATATGTTGTCCTGAATTCTTTGGCATGTACTTGAAAAAATTACAGTGGAAAAAGAGGTAGCTAAGATTCTAGAATCCTAAATTTTACTTATGCCATTATAACCATAAGACAGATTGTAAAAGAGTAGTAGTAGAACCAGTTAGTATTTTTGCAGGATAAGTGAGATGAGTCCTTTGAATATTCTTGTGTTCTGTGGTTTAGATTGAAAATGTCATCTGAATACTGTGTTCTTTTCTAATATCAAATAGAAATGAAAAAGGCTAACATATTTATAGATTTAAATCTTGACCAGACACTGCTGAGGCTTTATTCAGTCAGTGTTCTTTGGTGAGATAAAGAATTTTGAGAAAGAATACTGTTAGTGATTATAATGTCCATGAAAATAGAAAATTGTCTCTTGTAAGGAAAAGATCAAGGAAGATTTTCCACACTGTGACTTTACTCTCCAAAGGTGGTTGGATGCTTAAGTAGTGTTTGAGATGCTTGTGAGCTCACCTCACTCCTTAAGGAACAGATGGCATAGAACTGCAGTCATAACTGTAAATAGTCTCTGCTGGCTGGCCTTTTCATTAGGAATGTCAAGGATTAGAACAGTGGTTCACAGATTACAGTGTTCTATTAGTGACTTGAAAAGCTGATTAAGTATGCAGATTTCTGGGATTCACCCTTACAGGTTCTTCAGCCATCTGAGGTGGGGCCTAGGAATCTGAAAGTTGAATCAGCATTCTGAGAATGATAGAGATGGCTCCAGAGTCAGATTTTGTGAAATGCTCAGCAATGCTGTGAGTCTCTGATATTGCAAAAGGCAGAGTTATGTAGCTTTTTGCTGGAATAAAGTGTAAACTTTAACCTCTGTTGAGGATTCTGCATGAATAAAGAAGATGGCTTATATGGAGAGCCTTCAGCTAGAGCTATGGAATCATGGAATCAAAGTTAGAAGGGAATTTAAAACTTCATCTGACTCACATTAGTTTTGCCTAATTCATTTTTGAACATTTCCAGTAATGGAAATTTATTCAATCTCTATAGCTATGTGGTCTCACTTTGGACTGTTTAAAGCTTTACAGTGTTCATTTGTATAGTGAGAGAAAATTTGTGCTCCTGACAATAACCATCTATTTTTTCTTAGTTATATTAAAATTTGTTAGTTTTTAAAGTAACAATTAAATAAAGAAGTGAGAGGAGTAAAATATTACTTGTAAGTCAAAAGACATACTCCAAGCCATCTTCCCAAAATAGTATGTGCCAATGCTGTAAGTTTAGTCACACTTATGAGTTTAGACTTAAATGTTGCCAAAATTGATCTCCTTCAAAAACTAAAACTATTACTCAGAATCAAAACTTTATATCTGTATTATTCCCATTTTACTTTTCCATCAAATCATAGGGAATTGTAAATAGATAAACATACTTTTTCAGAATTTATTTTATTCCAGAACTGCTAGTATTCCAGAATTTGCATGTTAAGAACATAAAAACTAAGATTACCCAAAGGTTAATGAGTTCTGTTACCATTCCTTCTTGCCCATCCCATGTCCTTTATCTTGAATGCACTTCCTTTCCTTTGGGAAGCCTTCTCAATATTAATTTCGCACCATTTTGATCATTTTTTTACCCCCTTTCCCACCATATTTTTTTTATTCAACACAATGTTATTGCTTTTAGTTCCTTTAATTACTCTTTAGTTTTTTCATGTAGATATATATATTTTTTCTTCTCTCTATGTAAGATCTTGAAGGGCAAAAGTCAAATCTTTGATTTCTTTTGTTCTATTTGTTCAAGGAGAACAATACAGTTTTGCTAATTGGGGGCAGCAGGCCATCTGTATTATTTTTACCTCCAGCATCACATTTCCAACAAAGTACCTCCCATTCAGCTAGCATCATGTGCTGTGATGGGAATCTGTGGAATCAGAAGGGAAAAGATCTGCTGACTAGCTTTTCATGTTCTGAAACCTGTATTGCTAGTCTAGTTTTGCCAGAGGAGGCAGTGTTGGCCGAGTGACCCGGGATCTGGATTACCACAGCAGGAGAGCCATGAGAGCAGGTTGGGTTGGAACGTCTGCATGTTGAGACAAATTAGTTCAGAGAACACTCACTTCTGTTCTCCCTGAACTCAAGGTGGTTGTTTTTTCAATATTTGAAGAACCTAAGCGGGGGTCCTCAAGGTTTCTTTGATGCTACTTCCCCTGACTTTCGTAGGTGTTTTCATGTTCCTGGCATAGGTATTTTTAAAGCAGTCTCAAAAGCCATGAGTTAAGTGTGTTGGAATGTCTAGCTTTGGTGGAACTCTGTGAACCAAGGCTTCATAGAGCTGCTACCAAAATTGGAATTTCCACTTCCCAGAGAACATTTTGAACTCCTT
Organism: Manis javanica; assembly: GCF_040802235.1. Lineage (NCBI taxonomy): Eukaryota > Metazoa > Chordata > Mammalia > Pholidota > Manidae > Manis > Manis javanica. The sequence goes on from NC_133166.1 coordinate 93,905,530, forward strand.
AAAGCTTTACTCTCTTATGCTAATTTTCTTTCTCCCATAGTGGTTGGCATATTTCAAAAGTGCTCAATTTTTGTTGAGTTAAATAGAAGTTTGCCTCTTTTGAATATGTTATACCTTGAATTAATTCAAATTCACTTTTGTAAAATATCCTCTCATACTCTGAATTGAAAATAAGGTGATTAAAGTGGGAATCAGTCTCATAATCTGGGCATTGTAGTCCAATATTAATACTATGTATTTTTCTTTGTACTGCTTCCAAAACATTGTAGAGTTATCCCTGTCAAGGATATTTTCTTGGATTTTGGCCATCCTGTACTTCCCTGAATCTGATCTTTTGGTCTGTAAATAATATTTGCAAAGCTTAAAAGATCTTTGCAAAGTAATATGCTTAGATAATAAGTGCTTTGGAGAAACATATGATGTAGTTCTTAAGAATTGCTAAGATTCAAGCTTTGTAGAATTAATTGTTTTTCTCTATTTGATTGACTTAACAATTTACATATTGAGCCTCTTTATTTAAGAGAAATATATACAACTGAGAAAAATTGAAAGCAAAATACCCACGTACAAACTGGGAAAGCATTAAACTGGTAAATCTCATCAGGTTTCAAGTGCTGTGAGAAACAGGACATCAGTTTCAAGAAAAAAGAGTAACAGGCCAAGGGAAATTTGGAAAAATCATGAGTTAATTGGAGCAGGAACAACTTCTCCCATGAGGACGGCCAACATCTCCCAATTGAATGGTTTTCCCTACTCCCACTCTTCTGGACAGGAGGGTAGGAAAAGAGGGAGTGAACAGATGCAAGGAGAGGTGAAAGAAGGAAGATGGGCATGGTTCAGACAGCTGTTGATTTCCCAGCTATACGGGAGAAACTCCGTTCTACATCTGCCTTGGATGTGCGCGGGAAACCTTAGGACAGTACCTATACCTATGGTAATGAGGTAATGAGGCATAAGCCTTCTCTTCTTTGGAGTCTCATTCATATCACAACTGAAAAAAAAAATTCCCTATCATACACCTAGTTAGGAGAGCACCTACACCTGCCAGAGTTAGACGATGAGGTCTAAGTCTCCTTCTCTTTGTAATACTGTTAATATCAAGACTGGAAAATTGACCTCACACACACCTCTACCTACACCTATCCTTACACACACATACATATGCAAATATAGCTATCCCCATACATGTGTTCATACGTGCCTAATATACCTCTACACATAAACACACACACTCCTATACCTCCACACAAAAAAATACACCCATACACCTATATGTACATACACATACATATCTTTCTCCCCCAACCCCCAGCCCTTGCTCACAAAGAAACTTGTTCTTCTTAACCAAAGCACCTTTCCTGTTTGTAGGAGAGAGAGTTCTTTCTGTTGTATGAATATGTATATGTTATACTTTGCATTGGCACAATTTTTATTAGGTCTGCTGACCTCAATGCCCTGATTTTATAATGTTGAGTTGTCACTATTAAATTCTTCAATTCTGCTTCCCTTTCAAAACTAGCAGCCATATTTCCTTGGATTTAGGATGATGATATAATAACTTACAGAACAGAGTTTGTCTTTTTGATGATGGTACATTGGCTTTACCTTGAATCTTACACATATGTAACAGAACCACAGGAAATTGACATTTTTTAGGTTAAAATTGGCCAAATAACAGCAATTTCATGAGGTTAAACCTAAATACTACATTATTTTTTACTTAGTGAAATTATTTTTGATCATTTATGTTATTAAATTACTTGGATGTTCTGTTTCTTTTCTTTAACCATTTTCCTTCAGATTAATGATTTTGGATCATCTCTTATTGATGAGGCCACTATGAATAGATAGAAGAGGATATTTACTTATTATTTCTTCCTTCTTGGGCAGCTTAGGTGATCTTTTCCTTCTTGGCCAGTAGCTGCTCCTCATAGCACCAGTAGCCTTAGTAACATGGCCATCCAAGAATCTCCTATGGATTCTGTCTGTCTACATCCTGAGATGTGTTTCATGAGATCGTGATTTTGAACATTCATTCATATCCGGGTACATACCATGTTACGTATGGCCATTAATCTTGTTCTTGCTTAGCCAGACATTTGCTTTGAAGTCTGTGCCGAAATCTTAGTTTTTCATCTGTCATCATCTTGCATTTGAATATTGGCAGCAAAAGTTTTGGTTACCTGTGTCCGCATGCCTGCTCTAGAGTGGGTCAAAGTGCTATACTGGCATTGTTGTAGGAGTGGACAGTCACAAGCTTGCAGATGATCAGCTCATTTTTGACCAGTTTCAAGAACTGCTGATAGGAGTTGGTGTTGGTGAATGTTATGATTCTCTGTGGGAGTATAATCATACCTTTCTCTTGCCACAGCAGAGAACTTCGTGCAGGTGAGCCTCTTCTAAAGCCTGGATACCCTACCTCTGGGACCTACTGTTCATGTCTCACACCTGACATCCCTATTATTCACATAGGCTTAATCTCAGGCACCCCTTCCCCAACTGGTTGTAACAGTCTTATAAACTGCCTTACTGAATGCAGAGAAAGAAGAAAGACTATTTTCTCAAATAACAGCATTTCTCAGGGTATGATGGTTAATTTTATGTGTCAGTTTGGTTGGACCATAGTGCCCATATACGTAGTCATATGTTATTCTGGATGTTTATGTGAGGATGTTTTTGGATGAGATTAACTTTTAAATTGGTGGACTTTGAGTAAAGCAGATTGTTCTCCATAATGTGGATGGGCCTCATACAATTAGTTGAAGGCCTGACTGGAACAAAAAACTAACTTCCTCCAAGCAAGAGGGAATTCTGCATCAGATGGCCTTCGCACATGAACTGAAACACACAAGCTCTTTTCTGAGTCTTTTAGCCTGATGGCCTTTGGACTTAAGCTACAGCTTTGGCTTTTCTCTGGGTCTCTAGCACATAGTAGGCCCACCCTACAGATTTTGGGCTTGCTCATCTCCATAATTGTATGATCCTTAAAATAATCACCGATTTCTTAAAGTTTGTCTCTTTCTAAATATATATACTTATCCAATTAATTCTCTTCTCTGTTGAACTGTGACTAATGCACATGGGATGATCACTAATGTTTATTTAGTGCAGGCTGTGTGTCAGGCCTTCCATACATATTAACTCGGAATCCTCAGACAACTCTAGGAGCTAAAAGAGGTTCAAAGAAATTAAGGAGCTTGCCCCAAAATATCTAGTAAATGATATACCATCATTTGAATTAATATTTGTAACATTCCAAAGTGCCTTCAGCTGCATAATCTTACAAGAAAAACAAATGCATTTGATAACTTCCTGAGTTCCTACAGTAGTCTAATAACATGCTAAAGCCATAAACCTTTATTTTATTACAGACCATATTATTTTCTCCTTTTTTCACTTCCCTAGTAGACAACTCTCTTTGGTACTGTTGTTGACTAGCGTCCACTCTTCTTCCTAGTAGAACTTGATTTCCTGAGGATTACCTCTCTCCCAGTGTGTAGAATCGTGTTGGGAGAGAATTCCAGGCCTATGCCTCTAACAATGAATCTTTGAAATGCCAGTCCTCTGCCACTGTCTGGAACTGTTAGTGGGTGAGCTTGGGAATTAAGCTCTGCTAACTGGAAACTTTCCCCCAGACTCTGAAGTCTGAGCAAGTGATGCAAGGGTAGAGAAAACAGCCGGAGGTCTTTCATGGCAGCAGCAGCTATTCAGCTTTAGGATAGTCTCTCCCCGATTCTCTATTCCTTGTTTCCCAGAGCTCCCTTGGTTTCTTTCCCATGCCAAATCTGGTCCCGTAACTTCCTGTCTTCTCTGCAAGACCCCAACATCCTTCCAATAAACTCCCTTTTTTAAGATTCAGCCAGAGTCAGCGTCTTTCAACTAAGGATTTTAAGTGATGAGGAATCTCAGGACATAATACTCAGAGAAAGATGAGACATCAAGTATGTGCCCTTTGATGAAGCAGCTAAGTAGGTTATGACCTACGGGCATCCAGAGAAACAAATCTCAGTAGAAGATGAAGTTTGGGGGCTTAAAATATTTTCTACCATGGAACAATATAAAGAGTGTGACAAATTCAAGGGCACAGGGTAGGGAGGCTCCTGATGGCACCGCATGGAAAATAGCTAAGGAATTATAGACTCAAAACATTAGAGTATCAGTTTGAAAAAATGGATGTAAACTTAGGGACTTTATATGAATAGGTTGAAAGAATCTCCTATATCTCTTGTCCATATTGTATTGAGATATCAAGAATCAAACTTAGTGTTTAACCAGCAGTTGGATTCAGAGATGTATCAGACAGGTTAGGCTAGGTGATGCTATAATAACAAAATCCCACAAACTCAGTGGCTTAAAACAGGAAGGGCTTATTTCTCGTTCATGCTACATATTGATTGTAGGCTGATTGGCAGTTCTGCTGTGTATCAGCCTCACTTCGGGACCCAGGCTGATACAGCAGCCACTGTTTGGACTATTGCTGATGACTGTGGCAGAGGGAAGGAAAGAAAATGTGGAGAATTGGGAAGTGGATCTTAAAGTCTGCAGGGAAATGAGAGACATCACTTCTGCCTATACATTTGGCCAAAGCAAGCCATATGGCCTTTTATAACTTCACAGGGCAAGAAAGCACAATTTTGTCCAGTATGGGAAATGAAAATAATTGGTGGACAGCACTAGTGACTACTACAGGAACTTTGCTGCATTTCCTACATGGAAGCTATGGCATCTATTAGGAAAAAGTGAGCTAGAGACATCAGAGCCTTCAAATGCCTCCAAACCCCCTTGAGCCTTTCTTGACATAAAAGTGATTCTTCTCTATCATGTAAAAGACTATTTCCCTTCATGCCTGTAGATGCCTTCTTTGGAGGGAGTTCACAGTGAGAAAGAAGTCAACAACCTTCTTCATGCCCCCTATCTTTTCATCCATAGACCACTAATTAGAATTATACCATGCATACCTTGGAGTCCAAAATTAATTTTGAAAAGTAAAATTTTACACAAGAATAGCAGGCAGGAGCATGCCAATGCTCCTAAAGTAGGAAATACAGGTGAGAATGAATTTCATGGACGTGTGGCTAAGGAGAAAGCAGAATGATTTTAGCTTTACTGAATTTGTCCATGTGGTTCATATACCAGAAATTCTGTATGAAATAGACTAGCTAAGTTTGTTCTAACAGTTTTTTTAAAATCTTGGTTAACACACATATTCGAATGCATTTAAAAATGCATCAATAGTCAAATAAAAATTGGATGTCAGAATGTTAGAAATATCTTACTTTAGATATTACAGAAATAGCTGAACATAGGGAGCTAAATTATAGTCTCTTCAACAAACACCTGAAATATATATTGAAGGAGGAAGTGTGAATATATTTTAAACATTTGTTTGAAACAGCTGTTTCCTGTAGGCTGGAAATATTGGTATGAAATACTGCATTGGAAATAAGCAGCACCATGGAGGTGGCAGAGACGAGGCAAGACCATAATAGGCAGTGGGGTGATCATCAGCCTAGCCTGTTTGGAAGAGCTATCTGGCTATGCCTGCTTGATTATGAAGAGTTCCCTAGGAAAATATTGGGAGTGGGCAATCACATAATATAAAACAAAACAAAAACTTCAGTGCTAGCAAACACAGGTCTTACTTAAGCCATGAAAAGAAAAAGTCATGATCAGATCCCTTAACCAATTCCCTAATTGTTTACACTATCAGATCCCCTTCAATGAAGCAAAAACCAGACAACCTTGATGTCAGATCCTGCTGTATCACTAAAAGTACATGTTGGAGACATCAAGATATTCCCATCAAATGGAAAAACTACTCAGTGTTCTTTTGGCCCTAAATCGCTAAGAAAGAGGCCTAATACTTGGCATGTCTTGGAAGGAGCATATACCACTTTTAGTATTCGGCTTTGGCCATTTATCAGGCAACCTGAAAAGATGCCAGCTTTGACTGTGGCCCACAGCAAGAGAAGATGCCCTAGGCAAAAAGCGTCAAATGCTATTGAGCTATTACTAACCCATGCTGATGGCTGGAACAGAGCTAAGAGGGAAAGGAGGGAACGAATGGGTTACAGTTTAAGGCAGTATAAGCAATTACATATGCATATAATTTTTCTGGAAACATTGGCAGAAGTCTCCCTATATAGGAAGGACATGTTCTCTAATTTGGGTGAATTAAAGCCATCTGTCTATGCTACAAAACAAATAGCCATTAAAAGCACAGGCTGAATATCCTAGTTTGAACCCTTTGGTAGTGTCACAATTAGACAGAACTTGCACACAGAAATTAAGAACACAGAATTGTTCCAGCTTGGCATCCAGTCTCTTCCCAGCTACTAAATTTTGTTTCTAAATGAAATTTTGGGAAAAGAAATTCCTTTGTCTTGGGATGCTGCAATCTCAACATCAGGCAAGGTCACTGCTATGGGCATGTAAAACTGCCTCTAGCTTAATGTTTCACTATTCATGATTGTTTTAATTACTGCTTTAGTTAAATTTGAGTTTTTATTGAGCTTATTTGTATTTTTCTGATATATCACTGTGGAGTTAGGTGTTTTTAAAAGTATTATTTATTGAGTCATAGATGACAGCTTTGGCTTATTAGACATCTACTGTCATAAGCCCTTTTGTCTTAATTTAAAAAATTGAATCATTCCTTTCATATTTCAATAAGTTATTTTGGATATCTTATTAGCTAGGGTATGCATATAAAATTTTTTGTTACTAAATGCATTATGATTACATTAAGAGAGAAACAATAATTTTTTTGTTTCAGTGTACAATCGTGCTATGATTTCCATATTTATTATGAAAGATAACATGGAGTTTTATCATGGTCTATGACAGAAATACTTCTGAAAAAATGATGGGATTTCTAAGACAAATTATATTAAGGAACATTAATCAGGGCTTTTTGTTTTGCCTTTAAGAGACAATGATTATATGGGTCTGAAGACATAATAATCTGTTGTTGATGTGCTGGTGTTTTGGGAACATGCTTCACTTGGATTCTCTGTTTCACTTCACTTCTTGGAACTCTATTCGCTTATGAGAAGAATGAATTTCTAAGAGCTATTTTGAGCAGGGCAATGAGTGAATGTGAAATGAATCAAAGGTAGTGTGACATGCCTGGCATGAAAGTTTATAAAGACAAAACTCATTCTCGACAAATTACCATGTTTGCCATGCAAAATGCAGGGAGTATATTGTTATCAGCTAAGGTTTACTTACAATATGTGAAATGCACCAGGGGAAAGCACAAAGGGGAAGTAAAAATACATCTAGATGGAATATGAAAACAATTATTAAAAGGAGGGCATAGGGCTTTGAATCCTGAGGGTGAAAAAGGGAGGGACAGAAGCCCTCAGTGTGGACGGCCTCAAATCAGAGCATGTAGGACAATTAACCTTGTTAGACAAACCTCTTTTTAACATTTCTCAGGTGCTCTCCTTAAATCTGAGTCATAGGTTCTTTCCCTTTTATTACCTTATCTTTAGTATTTGCAGGATCTGGAAATGGGGAATGAGGCCTTGGTGGATGAAGGGGTTTTGCTGACTCCCAGTTTCTCATGACCCACCCATTACTTACCATGCATTTACTTATTTACTCAATCAAATACTTATGGAGCATTCTTTCATTCCAAGTGCTGCAATCACTGCTGGCTGACAGTAGGCTACACTCACCCCTACTTTTCTGAACCTTAGAGTTTAGAAGGGAAGACAGACAAATAGTACTTTCAAAAATTTAAGCAAAGTCAAATTGATGTTCCAAAATACAGATGCTGGGCTGCCTTATAACAGTGAGATCTAACCTGCAGCCCTTTGGAGGAAGTGAAAATTAAGACCTGTAGAGGGAATTAGAATTAGGCAGGTAAAGAATAGAAGGCATCGGTTAGTTTACAGTGGTGGAGGGATAAGAGCCAATGAGAGGATTTTAAGGAGAGGAAACAGTGTCTGGGAGATAGGAGACTAGAAAGTGTGAGTGTAAAGACAGAAAAGATTAGTTATTCATCGAATTTGGGGAACAAGTGGCAGGAGCTGAATCTGGACAGGAAAGTATAGCTCATGTCAAGAAGGGCCTTGAAAGCCAAGTCAGAATGTTTGCGCCTTATTTGAAGGCTGTGGGAGACCACTGAAGGGTTTATGGAGGGTAAGGGGGCACAGAAGAGACTGGATTGAGGTGAGAAAGGCTGCTCTGGCTGTGTGCAGTGTGTAGAGCAAGACTGGAGGACAGTTAGACCAATCCTCAATTCATTTAGTCTGATTGCAGAGCTCACCTGGAAAAGATCGGAATCCCCAACAGTACCCCATAACTGTCCCCAAGCTTAGGGTGGCAGGGTTGAGAGTGAGGGTGGGTCATGAGAAGCTGGGAGGCAGCAAAACTCACTGCCTCAAAGGGCTTTGGCAGTGCTATGTGTGAGGTTCAGAGCAGCAGGAGGCTCCAGTGTTCCCTCCTCAGTTACTCCAGGCCAGTGGTTCTGAGTCTCAGATGCACACTGAAATTCCCTGAGGACCTTTATGTAAATATCCATGACTGCCATCTATCCCGGGAACCGATGAGAATCATCATCTTGCAACTTTATGAAAGCTCTCGATGAGATTCTAATACAGGGAGGACTGAGAGCTGCCATACTAGGCTAATCAAAAGAGTGAGTGAAGTAGAGGAGAGGAGATATTATCTCAATGAAAAAGAAAGAGAGTCTGAAGATATTGGGTCTGCTATGTTGAGTTGCAGAATAAAGAAACTTTTTGGCCCATTATGAAGCTCCATGCTACTCTACTTGTCTATTTCAAATAAAATTTCTAATTTTACAATCTATTTTACCTTTTATTAATAGGACTATCTCAGTTCTTGTGGTTAGCATTTGCCTAGCACATCTTTTTCTATCCTTTGACTTCCACCTTCTTTCTTATACACAGCATATAGCTGTATTTTGTTTTTATTGTGAATTTTGTTTGTTGTTAATCCAGTCTTGCCATGTCATGTCTGTCTTTTTTTTTAAATTAAAGTATTATTGATATACAATCTTTTATTGGTTTCAAACATGGTGGTTCTACAGTTACCCATATTATTAAATCCTCACCCCCTCTAGTGTGGTCACTATCTCTCAATGTAGTAAGATGTTACAGAATCATTAACTGTATTCTCCGTGCTGTACTACCCATCTTTTAACTGATGATTATGTGAATTCCTTTATTTAAGTTCATTTATGTTTATTTTGATTGTTATTTATTTGGAACTAATTCTACTATCTTACTTTTTAAGAAATTTCTGTTTGTCTTTCTTTTTCTGCTTCTTTTCTTCATCATTCTTATCTTTTTCTTTTTTACTACTTTTATTTATTTATTTTTTCTAGGACCATCTTTTTTCCCTCTCAAATGACTTGGCATTTTTGCATTTTATTTTTATTTTTTCAGTGGTTAAACTCAAACCATTACTATCCATATTTAGTAATGTCTAACGTGCACAGTATTTTCAAAAAACCGATTTTGAACGTATGAGGTATAACAAATGGAAAAGTGAAAAATTTTAGGTACAGTTAATAACTAGTTACAAAGCAAATACCTGTGTACAACTCAAATTAAACACCCTAAACAGCTCCTTAAGAAACTTCTTGTATATTTCATCCCAATCATAAATTCCTCCCTCTTAATTTAGAAGTAACCCCCATCCTTAATTAATAAAATTTCCTTATTTTATCAGTTATATATACATCCAAATCCAATAGAGTTTAGTTTTATTCTTTTTGAATTTTATATAAATGTAACCATATGGCATGTTTATCTTTTACAGCTTGCCTCTTTCCTTCAACTTTTTTTCTAAAATTCATCTACATTTGTATATTTGGCTCCAACTACATGGTTGGTTGATTCATTTTCATTCTTGTATAGTATTCGATTGGCTGATTATATGATTGTTTATCTGCTCAAGTATTTACGGTCTTAATCTTTGAAAAGACTAATAAGATTGGCTGATAGAATTGATTTTATAAAGAAGTAAAAGCACAAAAAAGTAATTATCAGTAATGAGAAGGAGGTCATCACTATAAATACTGCAGGTATCAATAGATAATAAAATTATATTATGAAGAAATTGGATCATTAGTCAAAAACTTGGTCCGAAGAAAATTGTAGGCCCAGATGAATCTTTTTGGTAAATTCTACTTTTACTAAACATTCAAGGAGGAAATACTGCCAATCTTACAAACTCTTCCAGAAAATACAAAAAATATGTTTATTCTCCAATGCATGTTAGGATATTTAGAAGAAAAATTGCACCAAACCTTTCAATCAGGCAAGGAAGACTTTTTTCAAGATTATTGTAATAGAGAAGAGAGGTTGAAATCAATTCTATTGAAAATAAATATGGGAGTATTTTTAATAACTGTGATGAACTAATTGAAAACTACTGGAAGATGTTGGTGAGGAGGTAGATCAATGTGATTAGATCTGTGTTTCTTAACCTCTCACAGAGACTGGGAGAGGCCCCATTCTTTCTTGATGATTGTATTTCAAAGGGATCTAGAACTTAGTTTCTACAGAAAGACAATCCTCAGTGTGGAAAATTTACATCTCTAAGGGGAAAAGAAAAAATTATGATTGCAAATTGTAAGTTTTCAAAGCAAATGCTCTAAGAAAAGGGAAGTTTTTTATAGTCAGAAAGATGCCTGTCTAACATTTTGTCAAGCTAAAGGGAACATTTAAACCATCCTGGTCAGAGGTTAATGTAACCTTGATTCAACAACTTGACAGAAACAGGATTAGAAAGGAAAGGAAAATTACAGGCTAACCCCACCCATATACATAGAAATAAGAATCTTAAACACAGTTTTAGCAAACGAAATTGTTAATATAGAAAGGATTAAACATCGTGGCCAAATTGGTTGTATCCTGGGAATACAATATTGGAAAATGAGTTGCTATAATTCACCACATGAACAGATTGAAGGAAAAATATCATATGATCTTCACAATACATGCAGATAAAAAGCATTTGCTAAAATTCAACATCCAGTCATGATTAAAACTCAATTGAAACTGTGAGTAGAGGGAAACTTCCTTAACTTTATAAAGGGTATTTATAAAAACATAGTAAATCTCATAGTTGACAGTGACATTAAATATTTCCTGTTTTGACTCAGAATCAGAAAAGGATGTTGATTATCACCATTTCTATAAAAGTCTCTGTTAGATATTTTAGTTACTGCAAATAGATGTTAAACAAACAAGAGACATAGGAATAGAAAGGATAAACAAAATTCTATTATTCATAGATGACATATTTTGAGACCATATTATTTGTGGATACAAAATTAGAATTTAGTTTTTCCCTATGAATTAAATAATTTTTCATTTTATTTTTCTTTTTCTTTATTAATGTTTTGACTTACAGTTAAATTCTTTTTTCATATTTATGTGGCTGGACGCTCTCTTTTAGTTGGAATTTGCATGGTATATCTCTTTTGATTCTCTAACTTTCAATTTTTGTATAAACTTATATTTTAGCTATTTTTTAACAGCATATAGTTATTTTTTTTTATGTTTGTCCAACTTCATCTTTAACTAAGGCATTTTGCATATGTACACTGAACGTAGTAATTTATATGGTTCATTTTTGTCATTGTATGTTCCTTTTATTTGCCCCAAGTGTTTGCTTTTCTTCTCCTTTTTTAAAAATTTGTCAATCTGATTTTTATACTTGTATTGTTTTTCTCTCTACTAGTTTATAAATGGTTAACTTAGAAATCAGGCTCCTTAGTTAATAGTTTAATGCCACTTAGCTGTCCTACCTTCCACTTACAATATTAGTGTGTAATATTTTAATTAAAAGAAAGACAAGATACTATTAGTGTTTTTATACAATTGATATCTATTTAAATTTGCTCATATATTTAACAATTTCTTTTCTACTCACTACTTTCTACATCTCAGACATTCCTGAGGATCTGGGATCACTTTCTTTGTGCCTGAATTTCATCCTTTAGAATTTTATTTAATGAAAACCTTCTGGTGACAACTCTCTCACCTTCATCTTTCTAAAAAAAGTCTTGGTTGATCATTTTTTCCCCCCATTACTTTGGAGATAATTGATATTATCTTTTTATTTTCATTGCTGCTGCTAAGTCAGCTTCAGAGTAACTGTGGATCCTTTGAAGTTAATCTCTTTTTTTTCTGACTTGTTTGGAAAAATTTTTGGTTTTCATTTTGGATATTTCATCATAATGCACTTAAGTGTGAATTAAAAAAATTATCTTCTGGAAATTGTTGGGTTTTTTAAATTTGTGGTTTATCTCTCTTTGAAGCAGTAAAATTCTCAGCATTTAGCATTCCAAATCTTGAATCCATTGCACTTTTGCTTTCTACTTCTAATGGTGGTCCAAACAAAAGATAGACATTTTTATTATCTCCTTGACACCTATTACCTTCACTTTTGTTTTATTTGATTTTTTTGCCTCTCCATCCTGTGTTCTGGATAATTTCCTCTAATTTCTCTTTTAGCTCACCAGTTAGTTATTTCTTCCATTGTATCCGATCATTGCCCGCTACGACCACTGCTTTTTTTAAATAAATAAAAGTTTATTTTCTTTTTCTCTCTTCTTCCTCCAAACCCACACTGAGGTAACAGATCTTTCCATACCTTTTTTTTTGGCTAGGAAAAAAATGTATAGATACATAAGGTTTAAGGTTACTTTTTTTGTAAATATACTTTTTTTAGGTTTATAATAAAATTGAGACAAAGGTGCCAAGATTTCTCATATACTGCCTGCCTATACATATGCATAAACTCCCCCTTATCAAAACCACTCATCAGAATGATACATTTTTTACCAAGGATGAACCTCTACTGACTTGTCATAATCACCTAAATTGTATACCTTAGAGTTCACTCTTGGTGTTGTTCATTCTGTTCTCCAACAATTTGAAGAAATTATCCCATTCTGACTTCCATTACTGCTGTTGCTGTCACTCCAGCTATATAATCTTTTGTATGTAATATCATGACTTCAGAATTTTTTTTTGTAAATTTTGCCTACTTGGAATATATTGTGACTCTGGTTCTGTAGAGATTTGTGCTTTTATTAGATCTCCAGAACTAGCCACTATGTCTTTAAATTTTGCCTTTCTGCCTTTTTATCTATTCTCTTTTTTGGGAACCCTCTCTCGTCTATGTTAACATTCTTTTTCTGTCCTTCATATCTCTTTCATATTTCCAATATCCTTTCCTCTTTGTGATGCATTCTGTGGAATTTCTCAAGATAAAATCATTAATTCTCTTTTGAGATGTGTTTACTGCCTAACCATTGATTTTTTAAAAATTTCAACAGTTATGTTTTCATTTTTAGATGTTTCACTTTCCCCTCAAATATATGGGTTCATAGTTTTTAATTGGTTATCTTTGTGATGGAATCCTTATTTCTTTAAACATTTCATGCATATTTACTCAAAATTCTTTATCTTATAAACCTATATAAAAAGTCTTGGGTGTCTAAATCAGTTGTTCATTGTTTTTGCTGACTTTAATAATGTTAACTGCTCTTTTCTTTGTAACCTTCAATTGTGATCTAATCATCTTATCTTACTATGTAATGTCCCAGTGGGTCTAAATTAGCTAACAGTTCCAGCAGAGAAGATTTGCTTGTGTTTCTTCTGATACTCAAGGTGTTCCAACAGCTGAGGACCATTTTAGTTACGTTTATGGGCTGTGGATCAGCTAAGTTAAGGCTCAACTTGATACTCCAGTGCTGGCCTAAGACTCAGTACCCCAGTAACACTGCTGTCGCTGGCATCGGCCTTCAGGTTCTCAGGGCAGCCCTCCCCCACGTGGCTGCCTGCTGCTTCTAGCTCCCAGCTCTGGTTACATTTAACTGTATCTCCTCACAGAAAGACACTAAGAGAACTTCCAAAATGTTTGAAAGACTCATAATGTCTCAAACACTCTGTCCTATCCACAACTTGTAATTCCATAGGGAGATGATCCCATAAAGAACTTATTCCACAAGAATCCTAGAAACAAACATTTTAAAGCCAATGCCTATCCTGCCTGAATACAGACTTGGTTCTGTAGACAGAGAAGATGTATCTGCACCGCTGACTATAAACATCCTTGTCTATTGGGGACATTGGGATAAAACTGCTCTGAAAAGTCACTTCATTCATTAAGAAAGTCAACACATATATTTGGCGTGTCTGCTTAGTGCCAGGCACTGCGATTGTGACACACTCAATAAACACCAGGTACTATGACAACATTTTTTAAATGACATTTAATTTTTGCCACTATCCAATCTTTCTAGTTCTCTTATTGCCATTTCTAACTTCTCTACCTTGGATCATGGTTTTACTCTATATTCCTTCCTGATTGAATAAAAAGTATAGGAAATTTAAAAGCAGTCAGGAGGAGGAAGGGAGGGAGGGGAGAGATGTGGTCTGTGCAAAAATACAATCCATTCCTAAAGAAACAAATGGAAAAAATGGAACGAAATCCAAAATTATTAACAAACTGTTTCAGAAGTTACTTTGAAAGTTTAACTTTCAAATAGATCCATGGGAACCTATTTGATTTGTAATGTAGAAGATTATTCATTCATGTGCTCATTCATTCAATAAATGATTACCAAATGCCTATTATTTACCAGGCACTGTAATAGGTGCCAAGGACACAATAGTAATTAAAATAAAATGGTTCCTGTTCCTACATAGCTTACAATTTAGCCAGAGATATAAATTATACAAGCAGTAGCAACAAAAATGCAACTAGCTGTGAAAAGAATGAAGAAGTATGGGGAGATACGAAAGTCTTAAATACAGTCTAATACAGTCTTAAATATTACGGAAACAAGGTGAATTGGAATACAACAGAATGTTTTCTGTGCAGAGGTTAAAACTATGGGCTCTAGAGCTATAATGTGATAGTTAATAGCAAGTATTCAGATTCCTACTTCATCACTATATCACCCAGTTTCCTTATTTGTAAAAAGGATAAAATCTATTTATTTGTAGGGTGGTTGTGAAGATTAAAGGAATTAATACATTCAAAGCACTTTGAACAGTCTCTGACACATAATCAGTAAATATTGGTTATTATTATTATTTTTATTACTTTAGCTTAGCAATTCACAGACTTGAGGCTTGAGCCTTGAGGTATCGATGGGGGTGGTAAGAAGTACGTAAGACTATACTAATGAAATAATGGTCTTGACTAAAATCTCATTTATGTAGTAGGGCATATGAATCACCAAAAAAAGGAGTGTGTATGGTGTTGTCAAACATGCCATGGTACCCACTGGAGTAGGCTCGATCTGGAAGGTGGTAACTCACCCTGGGCATCAGAGGCAGGCTTCACACAGATCCCAGGCTGTGGGCCTCACTGAAGGAAGCCAGTGAGATCAAATATAGGTCAAAGTCATCCCTGGATTATGTTCCCTTGGTATTTTAAATTAACTTTCACAGTTTGTCATATGATATTTTGTCTTAGGCATATTATGGATAAAAAAAAGTGTGACTTATTTTTGAATAGCAAATAAGGTAACTGGGGACATTCTCAACAAAGTTTTCAATTGTGTTTTTGCTGAAGTACGTGAAGTACATGCCACTTGCTCAGTAGGAAAGACTACTGGCAGACTGACAGAATGAATCATTGCTGAAATGTATTCAAATAGAATTAGAGAGCAGAAGGAGGGATAAAATCTAACAGGAAATAAGCCTCATGGGTCATTCTGAGTTATAACTTTTTCAGTGTGTCTGTATGAGTTTAAGTTTATTTGTATAATATGAGGATGTACTGTGTTGAGAAAGGGGAAGACTTTTCTGTAACATACGGGAAAGTTTTCTTTTATCACTCAGGTTTTATCATCTGTTTTTTCACTTTTTATGCAAGTTTCTCCCCCTTCACGTTAGAATAATTTTGGGCAATGTGTTTTCAGTATGTGACTAACTTTTATTTTATTGTGTTCAGAAAAAGTTAGAGTCACATAAATTCCTTCTATCAGAATAGAATCTATTCTGCACAAAATTTAAAATTCATTCTTTGTTTTCATCTGAAACTTGACAAAATAAGCTAATTTGATACTTTTTAGTCTTTAGCTTTCAAAATACTTTTTTTTTCCAAAGTACTTTTTGTAGTCCCTTTTTCATTCTGTATCCAGAGAAATACCTTTAAAACTCAAATATGAGCACACAGTTTTCCTGCTTAAGACTCTTCAGTGACATTCACTGACCTAAAACATACCAGGCCTACCCTGATCTGGTACATACATATTACTTCAGCTTTAACTCTCAGTCTGATTCCTCTTTATCTTTGTGCTCCAGCCACACAGACTTACTTCTGTTTTTCAGTGTACAATCTTCTTTCTAGATCAGATATGGAAAACCCAAATACAGACCAAGACAGATTAATGTAAAGTGAAACGAGTCCAGTGTAAGACAGTAGGGAGTGGTGGGATTTGTGGCAAACTGTAGCACACATAATCTCATGAAAGCAGATAATTGCTGCCACATGTTGGATCCTCTCAGTTTCCAAGAAGTGTGGAAATCTGATATTTTTTCCTGTAATCTCAAAGTTCTTAGATATGGGCAACTAATTTTTTTAAATACTCTGAAAGTCAACAAATCGTGTTCTGCTTACTGTTTTTATTTCCAAAGCCGCCAGACTGTTAACTTTTAATGACACTAATCTTTCCTTTCATTATCCCCCTTTCCCTAGGCCTCAGCATCTCCACAGCAGATTCTCTTCATGCTTAAATCCCCTTGCTCCACAGCTTTCACAGCAGCACTTACAGGGTTTTTTTTTGGTAATAGTCATACTTTTTTGAGTCATCAACCTCATTAGATTCTTATGAATTCCATGACGTTAGCATGCAAATACTTTTTGGTGTATCTAGATCAATGTTTGGGATATAAAAGACCACTCAATAAATATTTGTGAATGAAATTTAAATGGACAATAATATTATCTTCATTATGTTAATGTTAAGTGTATCTATCCTATGTCTCATTTTATAGATTGAGAAATTGTAACAACATGGGCTTAAAATGACTTTTTTTAGATCATTCAGCTTTAGTAATAAATCCAGCTTCTGAATCAGAAGTCACTGCTCTTGTCACCTGTCCTTTTTACCTTTTTTATTTGTAATGCTTTGATATTCATAATATTGTAAGTCTGAAAACTTTGACCACTATAAACTGTTTAAAACTAATTCTGAATATGGTTTTTTAGTATTTATTATATAGATGGAGAGAGTGAGGTCAAAGGGAATCTAGGGAAGCAAAAACAAATAGCATCACTAAAAGACATGAAGTGTTTAATTTGGGAAAATGTTACTTTCTATTTTTTTCTGAATTTAATACTTTCGCCCATGGTTAACATTTGATTAGGTTAGAGTAATGATTAATTATCTGATCTATCCATTCATTATTGTGAATCATTTTTCTCAATTACAGGAGATAAAAACATCAAAG
Organism: Manis javanica; assembly: GCF_040802235.1. Lineage (NCBI taxonomy): Eukaryota > Metazoa > Chordata > Mammalia > Pholidota > Manidae > Manis > Manis javanica. The sequence continues at coordinate 93,922,986 of NC_133166.1, forward strand.
TCTTAATCACCTAAAAAGTCTAATTTTTTGTTTTTTCCCATACTGGTTATGGTGACATCTATGCATATGCTGGAGAGATGGAAGAAGGGAAATAGAAAAATAAAAGAAAATATAGGAAGTAGAAGATACAAAACAAGTTATAGAGCTATTAATATAACTAAGTTATAAGAAATAATAAGCAACAACTGATTGTTTTCTTGCTCTATTTTAAAATTACAACCAGACGGGGCCAAAGATTTCATTAGGGCAATTTGTTGCTATAGCCCGTGACCATAAAAAAGTGTTTATATTATTTGAATCAGTAATACTACTTCTAGTAATCTCTTCTGAGGAAATAAATATATCCAAAATAGGTAAATGGCTTTATAATTATGGCATATCCCAACAGTAGGATATCACAAAGCTATTAGTGACCTTTTAAAAAATATTCAATGGCATAAGTAAATGGTCATTGCATAGGGTTAAGTAAGGAGAAGAAGACAGTTTTAAATTTAAATCTATCATTTATTATATTAAGTATAAATGGACTAAATATGCCAGTTAAAAAACAATGATTATCAGACTACATAAAAAGTCTACCTGTATGCTTTTTTTGGTAATATATTAGAATACAGAAAATTAGAAAAGATGGAAAAAGTAAATAACACATAAACATTAAACAAAGGAAAGCTGGTATAACTATAATTATATCAGATAAAAAGGCTTTCATAAAAAATATACAGCAGTTGCAGCTGAATTACACAACATGCATGAATTATATATTCATTCAGAAAATGTTGAGCCAAAGCAAGACACAAAATAATGCGTATAGTATGATTTCATCTTTATTATGCTAGAAATATCAGGCAAAACTAAACTGTATTTTTATAAGCATATATGAATTACAAAAATATAAAGAAATGCAAGGAGGAGTATCACAAATATCAAGACAATGGCTGCATTTAGCACATTTAGTACAAGGGGATATATTGAAGAAGGGATGCATGGAAAGGGGTGGGAGGTTGCTGCAAAAGGCCTGACAATGTTTTATTTTTTGACCTAGATGATGATTGCATGGGTATTAACTTTTGATTATTTCTCTATTGTGCTGTACTCATTTTATGATATTGCTTTAACAAATTACCGGATATGTAGTGACTTAAAACACCAAAATTTATATTCTTATAGTTCTGTAGGTTAGAAGTGTGTGATAGATCTCACTAAGCAGAAATCAAGGAGTCAACTTGATTGTACAGCCCAATTGAGGTCTACCTTCCTTTTTGGAGGCTTTAGTGGAAGATTTATTTCCTTCCCTTTTATTCTTTCTAGAGGCCTCTCATTCCTTGACTCCTGGTCCCCTTGCTCTACCTTCAAATCCAGAAGCATCTTCTCACACATCATTCTGACCTACTCTTCTTCCTCCTTTTTCCTCTGAAAACACCCTGTGATTATAGTGGACCAATTAGATAATCTAGGATAAGCTCTTCAGATCAAGATTCTTAATCACATCTACAAAGTCCTTTTTACCATATAAGATAACATGTTCACAGGTCTTGACTCTCTCTTTCTCTCTTTCTTTCTAGTGATTTCCAGAATAATAAAGCTAGAGACTTTTATAAAAGGGGTAGAATGAGGGTCTGTGGACTAAAGGACAACAGCTGCACTTAAAAGACATGAGTACCTTACCAAAGTCAAAGGCTTATATGGATGGCACATATTGAATGTTGTAAAACTTCTTTTTTCATATATAAAATACAGACAATAAAACTCATTCTGTAAATCTGCCTGGAGGACTGTGAATTGAAATGCTTGGTACTGTTCCTGAAACACATGTAAGTGTCCCAAAAAATGATTAAAAAAAAATCAGTATAGCCATTCATTGAGAGAGAATTCAGAGTTGGGCTGGATCCTTTCCATTTGCCAGGCCTTGACATCCATGTCTGCAGTGATTGAAGACAAACCTGCACTGAACTTGAAGAACAAATAGAATAGAAAGTATGAGAACAGCAGAATAGGCATGGTGGTGGTCTGTTCTTTTTTCCAAATAATAATAAGGGCATGTGTGAAGTGACAGTATCTACATTAGTATACATAATACAACTTTAGGTTAATGTTACTTAAAGTAAATTTTAGGTAAAAATTACCTTAAAGTAATAAACTAGTTAGTAAATTCAGGTTCCAAGTACATTTCTTGGGAGAATAGTTTACTGAGTACATATCATTGCAACCAGTATTTTAGATTATAAATTAAAAATATAATGGGACAATTTATATAGGGTTTGGGAAATAAATAGAGGGAGAAGAATTATCTCTTGACATCCATAAACTGAACATAACCATTGCTGACGTTTTGGAGTCTTTTTGTTAAGATTCCCCAATGAGCCACCTCTTGATAATGCACTTTTACATATTTGTAACCATAATAAATATAAAATTTTATATTCTGCTTTTAAAAAATTTAATTCACACAAACTTAAAAAAATTTCTGCAGTCTTTTAAACTGTAATATTAGATTCAGTCTATTATTTATAATGTTTCCTTTTAGAAATTGGCATCATATTCAACTTTATAGTATACATCATGATGTAATGAACACCTTTGCATATATATTTTTTAATGGTTTGAATTTGTTTCCTTAGGTTAGAATGCAGACTTTATTTTTAGACACTAGACAATGTAATTATATAATCAGTTCAAATTACCAATGACTTTAATTAGAAGTGTTAGGTGACAAGGAAACTAAGTTAATTTTCAGCCAATGATAAACAATTAAAAGCTCTAAATTACTGGAAAATAACATTTCTCATAAATTTATATCAAGGAAACTGAAAAGCCCAAAACCCACTTGGAAGGCATATTAAAGTATTTCCAGTGATTTTTAGAAAGATTAAATCTGTGAACTTTAGGTAAAGCTGATTAGAGAATAGAATTTACCTTGTTTCACATTATTAAAAAATCACAGATGAATGAAAAGCATACACAGAGTGCTGGGACCAGATTGTTAAAACTGGTATGAACTATGGTAACATTTGGGCACTCTAAAGTGTTGATGGTTTTTTGGCTGTTTTCTCTGCTTTGTTATTGATTATCATATAATTAAGACATCAATATAACTGCTGGGACTTCCACTATAATTTAAATGAGAGGTATTTCAATTTGTTGTGTCAACTCCGTGACACTCATCCACTTCATGTATTTGTGAAAAAATTCCCCAAATTATTAACATATTCAAATCACATTCCAAGTAGACTGAGTAGTGACCACATAACAGATTACATTGAATTTTGGTATTTTTGTACAGAAATGATAAAAACTTTAATTCAGGAAACTAATTTTGAGGTAAAGGTAGTTTTTAAAAATTACTATTTAATTGAGTATGAATATTTTGTATGCTTCACCTCTAGGAACTTCCAGTCTTCCTGCTGGGCAGACTAGGCTTGAACACATTAAGTAATTGGAGAAAAATATAAATTCATGAGATCCAGTGTTAAAACACTGACAAAAATTAACAATTAACTTTTTTTCTCTAAGGAGAGTATTTATTTAAGAAAAGCATATTGAGCACTCACCATGTGTCACTGATAAAAGCCCACCTGAATGGATAATGAATACAACCAACTTGCTGTCTTCAGTGAGCTCAATTTACAGGACTCAGAAGATTAAGAGCTAATTTTTTCTTTCTCCTCACCACTCTGTCTGATTTATCTATTTCTACCATGGCATATTCTTGCCATATTGAAATGAATATTTGTTGAAATTAATGTTATACAAGTGCTATCCATAGAGTGCTGTGAGTTAAAGGGAGAACATGATTCATTCTTACTGAGGAAGAAAATCAAATCATATAGGAAGAGAGATTTAGAACACACTTGAAGAATCAGAAGGTACAGAGAGAAGGAGAACAAATTTTTGGGCTGAAGAAATGAATAATCAAAGGTACCTGGTTGTGAAAGAGCATGGCATATTCATGGGAAGCTGCATTTATGGTTCCTGAGAATGCTATCTGCTTTTTATCCAGGGGTAGGAGCATAGGGCTGAGGTGATAGGTGGCTCAAGGTGTGAATGGGGGCCAGTAATGAAATCCAATGCCAATGAATGCCAGTTTGGGTTTGAAGGCAACAGGGATCCAATGGAGGATTAAATCAGGAAGTCATCAGATATGGCAGTGTGCATGCTGGGCAAGCGTGGGACATTCTGTTTGGCAGCAGGCCAACTAAAGGCTATTCTTATTATCATGGTGAGAGAGTGTGAGAGGGCTAAAGCAAACCAATGGGCAGGAGGAAGGCATAAGACATCTTTCCAAGACAGAACTAACAGGATTTTCTTCCTCATTTCTTGCTTGTTGGAAGAATGGACAAAGGAAGAGATTGTTTTAAAGACCTAAATCTTGGGTGGGCAAAGATGACTAGAAATGGAATTTAGAATGTTATTAAAATAAGAGTTGATGTAGGGTGATGCTTGAGCATGTAAGATGTGGCTGGGGGCAAGGAAGAACCTGATAAATTAGTGATACATAGAAAAGCAGAAGCAGCACTGTATTTGCCCAAACAGTGCCTTCACATAACATTTCAGAATTTAATAAACATTGACTGTACTTCTAAATGGCCAACTATGCTGGCATGCTCATATGCCAAATGCTAGCCATTCTTAGATGACATGTTAAAATCAATGTTCCCTCTAAAACAGATGTTCTAAAATAATCTTGTGACAAAGATAGGAAAATTCTTCCTTACAAGTACAAACAAAAACAAATACATTTTAAGGGAAAGTTTGTGCTAGCTAACTAATCACACATTTTCTCAGTGAATGGCTTAACTTTCCTGACTATTAGCACAGTTTTCTTTAGTTTCTTGGCTCTGTGCCTGGGTTATTAGATGTGAAACATGTTTTGAATAAGCACACTATCAGATACTATATGTCATTATTATTAAAGTGAAAGTAGCTTATGAAAATTCTTGACTTGTTCTTTTGAAAAGTAATGTCTTAAATGGAAGTGATAAGAGAAACTCTGCATTTAATTACAGCAAATAACTATTTGAGAAATACATGAATAATATGAGAGTTGGGAAACTAATATGTCTATCATATCTTGAATTTCATAATCAATGGAGGATCACAAAATAACGATAAACAAAAATTTATTCTCCTTTCTCTATTTCTTGCCTCCCTCCTTACCCATTCTCCCTGTCTTCCTATGTGTCTTTCTCTCTCTTTCTTTCTAGTGATTTCCATAATAATAACAATTAGGCAGAAATTGAGTCCTACTATTTAGGGATGGTGAACTAAAGTTAACAGATCACAGAAAGAATGCAGAATTCATTCATGACCATGACTATTTTGCTTTGTCTTCTAAGAGAATGATATCTAAACTGACATGCTGACCTATATTAATTGGTGACTGTAAAGAGAAAATTGAAACTTGAGACAGGTAACTAAAAGGAACAATGCCAGTGTATAATAATGGAAAAATATAGGATCTGGTGTTAAACCAGGGCTTGAATGTATGCTTTACTAGATATGTGACTGTGCAAGGTATTTCATCTATTCAAGCTGATTATCTGAAGTTTCGTTTTATTCATCTTTAAGGTATAAGTAATACCTACTAGAGGATTAACAAGGTAGGATCCAATGAAGTAATACATTGGACATATTAGTTGGACATGCAATTATTGGATGGTGCTTAAGTTTTCTCCTTTCTTTCCCAACCATAACAACTAATAACTTTAGACTGTGTTCAAACTCCAGTTACAGTTGAATTACACCTGCTTTCTGAAAGTATTTTGAGATGTTATAATAAAACTATTTGTTGGTAGTCTTTGAAAAATTGTATAAGAATAGCAGAAGTCTAGAGAAGAAGAGTTGTTCTTTATTTTGAAAAAGAAGAAAATGAGAGAGCCTGGAGATTTCTAACTAGTAAACTTCACATTAGTCCTTGGGAAAATTTTCTATACTACGTTATTAAGTGGACATCTTAGGAAAATTTATGTAATCTAGTCGCCAGTGATAATCCAGTGTGAGTTCCAAAAGAACAAGTCATGCTAGATAAATCAGTTTTTTTTCTGATAGGGCTATAGTTGATAGATGAGGTAAATGCTGTAGATACCATGTGACTCCAATGGCCTAAGGCATTTGACAAATAACAGTAGCAAACTGCCCATAACCAATGATTATTGAAAGTGGAGGCTTCACCCCAAAGTGATCACCCCATTGTTCACTTATTTATAGATGAGTTTTAGAGGTAAGTCTTAACCACTCCATCCGTCCTTATAATAATTTTATCTTGATGATTTGGAATCTGTCCTTCTAGTTTGCTAGTTCATTTAAAGTTTTATTAGCTTTCACTTCCAGCTTTGTGTCACCTACGTGTTCAATAAGTTAAGACTCCCCTTTTAGTGGAACATAAAGATCCAGATGATCCTTTCTGACTTATGAATCTATTCGTTGGACAAGGTACTGATTGCCTTTCTTCATAGAAAAAACATGGTTTATTTTTTGCAAGCTTTATGACTTTGCGCAAGGTATTGACTTCACCAAACTCAGTTTCCTCATCTGTAAAGCAGGAATAAAAGTATTACATCAGAGTTCTTTTAGGGAGTGGTAGTTGGTCAGCATAATATATGCATGCTTAGTATATTATAGGAGCTTAAAAGATGAGATGGTTATTTTTAGACAGGATATATAAAGGCAGGGAACAGTGGCTCCACATGCATTAAGATATGGAATCAGAATAGTGAGAAATTATTATATCAGTTAATATTTTGGCTTTGTTAACTATTCAAAATATTTATAGAAATCTAGAAAAATAAAAAATCTTAGACTTGTTATCTGTCCCCAAGCTAACTGTAAAGCCTATTACCCTGTGCAAAGAAAATGGGCATAAAAATGCCCGTTACAGTCTTCTATTCCAGGTTCCAGGGAAATTCTTTTATGGTCATGATTTTTTAATGTATATATATATTTTCTATTTAGAAAATATAGGAATTCCACCCATGGCTGGATCAACTGCCAAAATTATATAGTTTCCTGGAGTATCTGGAGATATATACCATACCATATATGTCATGATCATTCTTAATCATATCAGTGACCTTAATTATTAACATTATATATAATGGCTAGAGTGTTCATTAATTTCCTTGTGCTTGGAATCAAGACTTTTAATTGAGGTCTTGTGAACTTTTACATGGACATATATATGAAAATTAATATTTAACACTATATCCAGATTTAAAGACAAACCTGGTGTTTGTTTCAACCTAGGAGGCAGAGAAAAAGAAAAGTCAAAGTGTGTTTTTGCAATTATACATTCCACCTTCAGGAATTAATCTTCACATTAGTAAAATGATGTATGCAAGTAGTGATTGGTATAAATACAAATATGTTTGGATATAAAAATCTGGAATATGGTTTATTAGATCATAGTGATGTGCCTTCATTTTACACCATTTTTCTGAATTCTTTATATATTACAGAACATTCTTAATCATTCAAATAAGGTTTTTGGCTTGGTTTATTCAGTTGTACAGCTTCTGTTTTCATCATCCTGTCTGTTTGAGAAGGCATTCATTTAGGGCAGAAGTGGTTGCCCTGAGGCCAAGTATGCTGTGTGGGTGCAAGTACCTACATGTTCACTCTCAGTGAAAACACCTCACTCCTGAAGGGGTTTATAATTAGTAACAGTTTGAAAGACCTCTCTCTAAATGGGAAGAAACCCATTAGGGATTGGGTTGGGTATGTGTAAGAAACAAGGAGATGAAGAAAGAAGTTCAGTGCCAAGCTCTGTTGTAGGTATCTAATATGGTATTTCTTACATATAAGACATTTTCTCCTCTTTTTTGGTCCTTCCTTTTCCAATGATGAAAGTGACCCAGCCTTTTGGAACGGGAAGTTTCTGGAGAAGGACTGGCTTATGAGAAAAGCAGGTTTGGTGTATGAGATCACATCCTGCACCTGGAAAGGTGGAGTTGATCCTAGCACTCCTTTATTACATACCAAACTAATAGTTTCACATGAAACCAAATATACTTTGCCCATTGTGGAATCCTCAGCCTTTTCTATCTATATTGAACAATGGATATAATATGACCCTGTAAGAATTAATTTCTATAAACTGCCACTAGCTTAAAAAGCCCAAGAGGATATTTGTAATAAAATCTAAATCTTGGCCATTATGTTCAGTTAGTAGTTCTCAAATGGAGACAGTTTTACCTCCCAGGGGATATTTGCCAATTCCTAGGGACATTTTTTATTATCACAAATTGGGGTGTGTGTGATGTTACTAGTATCTAGTGAGTTGAGGCCCAGGATGCTACACACGTTATTACGCATTGCACAGGATATCCGTCCACAGCAAAGGTTTATCTGGCCCAAAATATCCGAAGTGCTGAGGTTGAAAAACACTGCATTAAAAATGAGTGTTTTTGGGTGGGATGACGGGCTGTTTCTGAGAACATTCAATCTTACAAGAAGCTCATAGAGCCGCATACAACATGAACTCTTTCCTAAAGGTGTTTAGTCTCAGGAAGCAAATTAATAATTAAAGCAATGTGGCATGGGCTTTGTAGAGGTATACAGAAGGAACTTTCACTTAAGGAGGTATAAGGAAGGCCTATTCTTAGTCGACATTATTTGTATGAGAAAATGTGGTGTAACATTTAGTTGCTTTTAATTGCAAGAAGCAGTAACAGCTGTTAATAAAAGCAATTCACATGACTGGAAAGTCCAGAGGTCAAGTGAGTGCTGGTGTGTTTCAGCCGCTCAGTGATGACATTGAGGAAGGACCTGATTTCCTCTACCTTCCAGAGCGTCAAGCTTCAGTTTCAGCCTCATTCTTCTTCATGTCAGTAATGTGATTTACCAACCACACATCAATTGCAAGAGAGGAAGAGAGAATGCCGATTTCACAATCCCCTCAGAAGAGTCGGTCAGTATTTTTCACATGATCCTCACCTTATGTCTTACTGTCTCTAACTGGGTCATCTGAACCAATAACTGTAACCGGGGGTAAAATCATGCTGATTAGCTCAAGCTCAAACCGTAGCACCAGAGAAGTGTGGATATTTGAACAAAACAGGGATAGCTATTGAAAGAAACAAAACAAATAGTAGCAAGGCAGTACAACATCTTCTGTATGCGGGAGGAACAAGCAAGGCAGAAGAAACAGTTTGGCTAAAGACACAGAGGGGAGAGAAGCACAGCCTGTTCGAACTGCATCTCTAAAGCAGTGATGTGGCTGAATTCAGGTGGTGTGGTGGGAAGTAGGAGCAAACGGAGTTGGAAAGGAAGGCAGGGCCAGGCCATAAAACACATCTCCGTGCCATGATAAGGATGTTATGTGGCAGCGAATTCTGAACTACTAAAGGCTTTTCAGCAGAGGGATGAAATGATGGCAAGTAGGCTTTTGACAAATGTCTATGATCACATCATGTTGAAAAGAATGGAAATGAGGAAGTTGAAACTGGGAGCAAAGAGAATTCTAATTTTGGACAATGGACCTAATAACCTCTGTGTTTTATTTGTAATGTGATAACAATTATACTTTCTTAGAAGGATTAAATTAGGTGAAGTATGGAAAGTGCATAACACACAGCCTGTAATCAAAATGTTAGTAGAGGTAGGGGGTGTGGACATATACCTTACAGAAAGAATCAAGGGGATTTGCTGATAAATTGGAGACAGAGTTTGGGGAATGGAGAAATTATGACTCCTAGAGTGTTTGGTGTGGCCACCAGGGTAGACTGTGATTTCATCTATTAAGATAAGGCAGTTTTGGGATTCAGCTGAGAACCAAGTTGCATTTTGTATTTTGAACATTTAAATACTGGTAAGATATGCAAGTTGAGATGTCAGGAAAGAAATTGGATGTGCAAGTCTGGAACTTAGTGGAAGTCTGCACTGGAAATACAGCTATGGGAATTAGCAACACATCTGTAGTAGTTACTCAAGGGAACTATGGAATGAGCTAGGGAGAGTACAGAAAGGGAAAAACATCAGGGAGAGTGGAAAATCTAAAGTCTACCATTTAGGAGTTTAGTGAGAATGGAGGACTGAGCAAAAGAGACTGAGAAGAAGCCAATGAGTGAAGGGGGAAAAATCAAGAGCACATAGATATCCAAGGACAGAGTGACAGCTGCATCAAATTGTGATGATACCTGAGTAATGTGATCACCAAATCCATTGAATTTGGCAGTATCCAGGCTCTGGTAGCCTTAACAAAAGCAATGCCAGTGTACTTCTGGGGGTGAAATTCAGACAGAAGTGGGCTGATAAGTGAAGGGGAAGCAAGGAACTGGAGGTAATACAAGTAAACAATTCTTCTTTTAAAAAAAATACACACCAGTGAAGACGAGATTATGCCTTATTTTACATCAAAGGAAAGCACTCAAAGAGAGCTGAGAAATTAGGTAGGATCTAAGACAGGGGCTGTAAGTAATAACAGGATTCTATTGCTTTAGGTTAAGAATTCTGAAACATAATTGCCTATTGATGGAAATGATACTGCCAGAGGGAAATGAGCTAACTGAAGAAGCAAAGATCTTGAGTAGATGTGGCTTCTCAGACTCAGGGTACACGTGAGAAATTAACTTTTAAGAGGGGGATGCGTGCATCCTCCTTTGTAACAGGAGGGACAATGGAAAAGGTGGTATAGAGACAGGAGGGTTTATAGGTTCAGAGGGGAGGACCAGGGAGTGCTTGTCTGATCAGTTAGGTATGGGTTTTTCTTCATTCACTATGGCAGGCGCTTTGGGCCTTTCCAAAGTAAAAACTTGTTTTTTAAGCAATTTTTTTTTTTAAGAACAGTTTTAGATTTACAGCAAAGTAAAGAAGAAAGTACAGAGATTTCCCATATATCCTCTGCCTGAACAAAATGCATAGCCTCTCCCATGATCATCATTCATCAGAATGTTACATTTTTTTTTAACCAAGGATGAACCTACATTGACACACCATTATTACTCTCAATGTCTATAGTTTGTTAGGATTCATTCTTGGTATATGTATTCTATGGTTTTGGACAAATGTGTAATGATATATATCCATCATTATACTATCATAGAGCATTTTCACTACCTTAAAAATCCTCTGTGTGGAGGTAGCCACGGCAATCAGACAACGCAAAGAAATAAAAGGCATCCAGATCAGTAAGGAAGAAGTTAAACTGTCATTGTTTGCAGATGACATGATATCATACATAAAAAACCCTAAAGAATCCACCCCAAAACTACTAGAACTAACAACTCAATTCAGCAAAGTTGCAGGATTCAAAATTAATACACAGAAATCTGTTGCATTACTATATACTCATGATGAACTAGAAGAAAGAGAAGTCGGGAAAACAATTGCATTCACAATAGCATCAACAAGAATAAAATACCTAGGAATATAAACCTAACCAAGGAGGTGGAAGACCTATATCCTGGAAACTACAAGACACTCATGAGAGAAATTAAAGAAGACACCAAAAATGCATCCTGCGCTCATGGATAGAAAGAATTAATATTGTAAAATGGCCATCTTGCCTAAAGCAATCTACAGATTTAGTGCAATCCCTATCAAAAATACAATAGTATTCTTCAATGAACTAGAGCAAATAGTTCTAAAATTCATATGGAACCACAAAAGACCCTGAATAACCAAAGCAATCCAGAGAAGGAAGAATAAAGCTGGGGGATTACTCTCCCTGACTTCAAGCTCAGCTACAAAGCCATAGTAATCAAGACAATTTGGTACTGGCACAAGAACAGATCCATAGATCAATGAAACAGAACAGAGAGCACTGATATAAACCCAAGCATATATGGTCAATTAATATACAATAAAGGAGCCATGGATATACAACAGGGAAATGACAGCCTCTTCAACAACTGGTATTGGCAAAACTGGGCAGCTGTATGTAACAAAATGAAACTGGATTATTGTCTAACTCCATACACAAAAGTAAACTTGAAATGGACCAAAGACTTGAGTGTAAGTCATGAAACCATAAAACTCTTAGAAGACAACATAGGCAAGAATCTCTTGAATATAAACATGAGTAACTTATTCCTGAACACATCTCTTTGGGCAAGGGAAACAAAAGCAAAAATGAACAAATGGGACTACATCAAGCTAAAAAGCTTCTGTACAGCAAAGGACACCATCAGCAGAGCAAAAAGGCATCCTACAGTATGGGAGAATATATTTGTAAATGACATATCCGACAAGAGGTTAACATCCAAAACATATAAAGAACTCACATGCCTCAACACCCAAAAAGCAAATAACCCTATTAAAAAATGAGTGGAGGATCTGAACAGACACTTCTCCAAAAAAGAAATTCACATGGCCAACAGGCATGTGAAAAGATGCTCCACATCACTAATTATCAGGGAAATGCAAATTAAAACCACAATGAGATATCACCTCACACCAGTAAGGATTGCCACCATCCAAAAGACAAACAACAACAAATGTTGGCAAGGATGCAGAGAAAGGGGAACCCTCCTACACTGCTGGGGGGAATGTAAATTAGTACAACCATTGTGGAAAGCATCATGGAGGTTCCTCAAAAAACTAAAAATAGAAATACCATTTGATCCACAAGTTCCACTCCTAGGAATTTACCCAAAGGAAACAAGATCTCAGATTCAAAGAGATATATGCACCCCTATGTTTATTTCATCGCTATTTGCAATAGCCAAGATATGGAAGCAATCTAAATGTCCATCAGTAGTTGAACGGATAAAGAAGAGGTGGTACATATAAATATACACAATGGAATATTATTCAGCCATAAGAAGAAAACAAATGCTACCATGTGCAACAACATGGATGGAGCTAGAGGGTATTATGCTCAGTAAAATAAGCCAGGCAGAGAAAGACAAGTACCAAATGATTTCACTCATTTGTATATATTTCATTCATTCATGTATTTGTATTACAACAAAGCAAACTTGAAGGAACATACAGTGGCAGACTCACAGACTCCAAGAAGAGACTAGTGGTTGCCAAAGGGAAGAGATGTGAGAGGGCGGGTGGGAGGGAGGGAGAAGGGGTTCAGGGGTATTATGATTGGCATACATGGTAACTGGGGGGACATGGAGAAGACAGTGTAGCACAGAGAAGACAAGTAATGATTATGTGGCATCTTACTACACTGATGGATAGTGACTTCAATAGGGTATGGGGAGGACTTGATAGTATGGGTGAATGTAGTAAAAAGGTAGATTTTGTACCTATTTTGATAGATTTATATCTAAGTATTTCATTTTTGAGGGGTGCTAATATGAATGGTATTGTGTGTTTAATTTCAAATTCCACTTGTTCATTGTTGGTATATAGGAAATTATATATTGGCTTGTATCCTGCTACCTTGCTGTCATTACTTATTAGTTCCAGGAGTTTTTTTGTCAATTCTTGTGATTTTCTACATAGATGATCATATCATTTGCAAACAAAGTCAGTTTTATGTCTTTCTTCCCAATCTGTGTACCTTTTATTTCCTTTTCTTTTATTTCCTTTCTTATTGTATTAGCAAGGACTCCTAGTACAACACTGAAAAGGTGTAGTGAGAGGGGTCACTCTTGTCCTATAGCTGATCTTATATTGATCTTGGTGGGAAAGCTTCAAGTTTCTCACCAATAAGTATGATGTTGGCTTTAGGGTTTTTTGGTAGATACTCTTTATCAAGTTGAGACAGTTCCCCTATATTCCTAGTTTACTGAGATATTTTGTATTTTTTTAAAACCATGGGAAACTATGGTAACTATTACTTTTTATTTCCTTGCTTTATTTGTCTTTTCTCTTCTACTAGAATGTCTCCACTCCAAGATGAATTGGGCCTCTTAGGTTTATCCTATTTTTAAACTGTCCCACTTTTATTAATTATTTGCTCTACATTCTGAAATACTTCCTTATCTCCAGATTAATAATTTGATTTTCAAGCATATTAATTATCTAAACTTGCCTTTCTGTTTAATTTGTTTAATCAGTATTTCAGTATCTACGAGCTATCTCTTTTTCTTTGATTGCTCTTTTACTATAACATTGTTTATGTTTCATGAGTGCAATATTATCTGTAATTTCTCTAAGTGCAATAATTAAACATTCAACATTTTTTTTTCTTTTATTCCATACATTATCCTTTTCCTTTTGGATCACTTGTTCTATTTGTTCTTGGTCTTTCTTTTTACTTTCTTTGTTTTCTTCAAATGCCTGATAATCCTAACGGCTGACCAGATTTATGACTAAAGGTTCTGTGTTTATTAATAAAGGTAGTCATGTGAGGGTAAGTTTCCTTTGCAAATGTGTAGCACTGTTTAGATAAAAAGCCTCTTTTTAAACATAAGTCAGTCTGTGGACCCTGGGTAAACAGTCAGGTCCTAGAGACAGGAGAGTTTCTCTTATGTCATGTAAATTATCTTAGTAGTCTAATTCTGACAAGTTCTTACCGGTATCTACCCAATTTACATAGTCTTTCTCTCTACTCCTTACACACACACACACACACACACACACACACACACAGAATTCAGATGAATATGCATGTCTGTACTTCAGACATAAGGTGCTTATACAAATTTCTCCTCTATTCTGTTTAACTTGTTCCACCTGTGCTTCCAAGAGCAGAGCAGCTTTTACTTCTTAAAATTTGGGCTTGCAGATGTTATTTCCCCTCTTCTGTGTAGTCTGTGGAGTTCTCTTTTTTTTTTAATTCCCATACTGCCACTTGAATCTTTCAGATTTATAAATCTTCTCCTCCTACAGACTAACCTTATCAAACTAGCTTTCAGATTTGTGAGATTACCAATCATTCCATTTTTTCTTTTTTTCTTTAAGTGGAACAATTCAGGCTTTTGATCTATAAGGTCTCTCTCTCTTTCTCTCATTATTATAGACAGAATTGACAGGATAGTTTTCCGATTATGAGGGAGAGGGGAGCTATCAAGTCAAACTCAAGTTTTGGCATGAGCGATGATTTTATTTTTATACTGTTTGTTGCAGAACTGAAAAAAGGTAGGAGACAGTTTATTCCTTCACTGGTGTTTTTCTAGAGATGAAGGTAAAACTTCCTAATATAATTATTAGGATTATAACTGTCTTCTCCTAATCTTTTTTGTTTATATTCCATTTTGCCTGGAGGCGAACAGAATTGTATTAATGTTTGGTTTTTTCCAACTCTTCTTAAGTATAGTTATAATTTCACCTATTTTTCTTATCTGAACTAAACCATCATACATTGTTAAATTTGTTTGTGTGTGAGAGATTTGGTTCATTTATTTCCAATAAAATGACGTATCACTTAGATTAAAATTTACTAAAGTCATGGATAGGAGCAGCTAGCCCAGAATAGACATATGGATTTAATTTTTGGCTTTACCACTACCCATCTGAAAAGATATTACATCATATTTTTCTATAGAGCATGTCTATTATTTTGAATTAGATATGATCCTTATGTTGTATTATATTTATATTGTTACATAATAAATCCATGTGTTACATTATTATAAGTTTCTGCTGCATTCCGTTTCTAATTCTCTCTCCTTTCTGGCTTAATGACTTATCCCATTGAAAATAGGATCTAATATCTCTTTTAACTGTTGCTTCTATTTAGAAAATATTCCCCATTATCTTCATTATCCAGGGGCTATTGGAACCAGGTAAGATTTGAGAAATTAAAGAAATAATGATCAAAGGCATTGCTGGACTAGTGCTTCTTGTAAATATTATTGGTTATTTTGTATAATACTCCTTTCTTAGATTATTTTGTCTTACAAGAAACATTTTCACACCTTTCCTCAGACATTCTACTAATCAAACATGTTCTTCAGCATGAGTCTATCACTGTAGAAGAAAATTTATATAATTTTTAAGGTAAATTTTTTGCTTTAATCTAACCTGAAATACATGATGTCTAAGTCGAGCATCACTATTTTAGAACTATGAAAACAATCAGAGAGTTACCCAGACAGAAACTGGTATGTCAGAACTAGAACCGGGTACATTCCCTGTGTCCACGGAACACTGATCTGAAAAAGATACAGCACTGAGTCTTCACTCCACTGTTCTGTGTGATCTTGAATGGCTCATTTGACATCTCTGCACTTAAAGTATATATTTTCTGTAAAGTGAAGATCATTATATCTGTCGGGCAGTGATTGTGAACATTAGCAATAAAGCACTATATATAAATCTGCTAAGTTCATGCTAAACTCAGAATAAATAGTAACTATTACAACGACTACCATCGATCATACTATTACTTCTTTTCATGGAAGTTTTGGATACTTGGCTTAAAATATATACCAAAGGACTTTTGAAGTTGATGATAACCAGGAGCATGTTTTAGGATGTTACATATCTATGGCAAAGACATCATTTTGTCTTCTATTTGATGTGATAAATTGTGGGCAAAAAGCTAAAATAATCCATCTTTGTAGCCGACCATCTTAAAAGCAGTGATTCTGTGTTTGCACTTCCCCACTCTCTGCATTTATAGTTGTTTACTCTGGTGATATGTAGTATGGTATAAAGCATGGGTCTTTATTTTTTTAAATACAGTTCTGGTTCAAAAGCTTCAGTAAGAGAATACTGAAAAACCACTGCTGTTTTTTATTCTCTTTTAATATTTACATGTCACTGTTTGGAGTCAGTGATGGTTCCCTAGTAAACTGTATCTCCACTTAATGTAAAGGCATAAAATATGACTAATAAGCTGACCAGGCTCTCATGAAAGCTTAAGTAGTTTAAACTGATTAAAACACTTACCTTCCCAGGATTCACAACAGTTATTAAAAAAGCAATGAGTCTTTCATTTATTGTTCCTCCTATGTGGAAAATTTTCCTATGTGCCTAGCTAACTCTTTCTCTTTCAGATCTCAGCTCAGATCCACTTCCTTTAGGGAAGACTTCCCTGACCCTCCCCAGGCTAAGACAGGTTTTTTTTAAAAAAGGCTTCCTTATAGTAGTGCATGTCTTTTCTAAGACATGTTGTAACTATTTTTTGTATGACTACTTGACTGTTATCTGTCTGTCTATTAGAACAAAGGCACCATCAGGGCTGAGATCACTTTTCTTGGCATGTAGATGACAAATCATATTTTTGAATATATAAGTTGCAATTGACCTTTAGGCTAAAGCCAGTTGTCTCTAATAAAAACTACAGCATTAATTTTTGCCTCCAAAAAAATCTTACTCATGGCAGTTCTTTATTCTAAAATGTATCACATTATATTAGGACACACAGGACCATTCTTGGCAAGCAGAAATACAGGAATTAGCTTGGTGGTTGGGAATTACACTTTGCATTCAGAATCAGTGAATGTACATGGCCCATTCTATACTAAACAAAACCTCTAAAGCCACACTAGACATGAAGTAAGAGGAAACAGCATTCCCCCAAAATATTTTCGAACACGCATATATGTATTACAGTCTAATGCTTGGGCCATTAGTATTTTTTGTTGTCACTGTTGAGGTTGTGTTACTAGTCATTGTGATGTTTAGTAACATAACTAAAGGAAATGCATTCTACTACCAAGAATTCCTATATATCTGCTTGCCAAGGATTGGGTTCTGTGTTTTCTAATGTAGTGAGACAAATTTTAAAATAAAGTGCTATGAGTAAATTTCTTATAAAGCCTTTCTAGGTTAAAGAAGAAAAAAGAAATCAGAACGGATAAATGAGTCATCATGTAATTGGGTGATTATTTAATTTTCTATAGTTCCCACTTTCATTAATGAATTTTTTAAATCAGACATAAAATAATGAATATTAGTAATCCCTTTTCAGAAAGCCTTCCTCAGTTCATCTTAAAACAGTAAAAGTGAATTAACTTCTTAAACCTTCTCACCTTACCCCACAACCACATCTTTCATACAGACTGTTCCTTATTCATGACCTATAAAATTAGTCATTTCAAAATATAAACTGTTAATTTCCCGAATGAAATTGTTTAAAGCTATACTTAACTTCATAGCTAAGATCTCATATCTTCAGCAATGAGATAAAGCATAAAAGAAAAATCTAAGGTTTTATAGTATAAAAAAAAATCTTCCACAAAATAATTCATAATCTTTATAAGTTTTAGTTGACATCTTGAAATACTTATGATTTTGTTTTATGATGTTGGCCACTGAGGCTAACCAGGAAGTTCAGTGGTTTACCACATCATTTGCATAAAATGCAAACTCCTTTAAATAACCTGGCTCTGTCTTCCTCAGACGGCTCATTTCACACCTCTCTCCTTCTTGGTTCTGATGCTGCTGTTACCCTCGAGTCTTTTCTGTTCCTAGAAGGAATCAAATTCTTTTGCTTCTTGAGGTCTTAGCATTTACTGAGACCTTGTAATCTATAATGTGGTTCCCTGTTCATGGAACCCTTTTGCCCAGACTTTTTCATGTGGGTGGAGCTGTGTCTCAATTCAGACATCCCCTCTCAGAGAGATTGCATGTATTTTATTATCTGATTTGTTTCTTTTTTAGCTCTTATCACGGTTTAGTTATCTTGCTTAAATATATTACTTGTTTACTTGCTTAACTGCTTGGCCTCCCCAGTAGAAAGCACACTCTAGGAGATAAAGAAACATGTCCCTCTGGTTCATCTACTTCTATAGTGTCAAGAATATTGACTGGTAGAGAGTAAGGTAGAGACCCAACAAATATTTGATTATTTGAATATGTAAATAAAGGTAAATTTCTTTCCCATACATTCCCTTGACTTCCCACACCCAGACTGTAAAGAACTTTAATATAAAAAGTTGCTAGAAGATAAGTTGAAGTAGTTTTGAATTTTAACCAAGAATTTACAGTTTCAAAAAAGGTACAACTGGATTAAAGTTCTCATAAAATAAATACAGAAGACAGCTAAAATCTAACCATTGCAGTATATTTCCAAATGCATTAGGAAGGAAGTCACAGGATGCCATAAGAACTCAAATATTTATTCTGAAAGATTTTTTGCAATTAATCCTATACTTTTTAATTCCAGAGCCTCATGTACAGATTACAACAAAAGTCTTTTCCTTATTGACTGCAAATATAATATATTCATATTTAGAAATACTTCCCTAGCCCCTACCCATGCATTTCTTTGTCTTACACTACCTACATGGGCATGATTTACACCTCTAATGACTTATTTGTGACTTCTATTTGGATAAAGGATAAGTAAATATCCTTTATTTATTTGTTCAGTTACATGGGATTTTTCCATCACAGTAGAAGCATTTGGGATTTTCCAATCTTTAGTCTTCAAATATTTCCCTTTAAATTTCTCATAATTGCATAATTACATTGTGGGATGCACTCATGACCCTTTTATATAAATGACACATTAGAAAACACCTGGTGAGGAGAGTTTGTAGAGTCATGAAGATCCTTCTCTATGCTTGGTGACTCACAAGTAACATTTTAGACCCAAACACTAGTAAAGAGTAAGCTACCCAACCTAACTATAAAATTGTTTTGTGGCTGTAGCTGTCTTGGCAAAATTCCATCTTCCTTTTTATGAAAAATACACTAATTCTTAGTTTCCTCTGACACTATAGGCTTTGTGTCAACATGCTTTATAATATGATGACTTAATATATGTTGAAATGTAATATGCCTACTCTTTAACAGATGTCACTTTCCATATTAACGATTTAGAAAGTTAAAAAAAAAGCTATATAGGGTGGGTGTAGAGTTGGGAATTTCCATTAGAATGGGGAGTTTAATAAGAACCTCAGAGTGTAGGGGATGATTCTATTGCCTCTGATTTGCTCCATAAAAACAACTCATGCCATGAATTTCTTCCTATTTCTTAGCAGAAATCTACATAGTGAAGATTTAACAGAGTTTCAAAGTTTTAACAATAACATCTTTGTCCAAAACAAATGAACTTTCTTACAAATAAATCTACTAAGATGCATTTTAAACTTTAAAAGAAAACTAGCTTAATATTCTGTTGTTAAATTATTTCACATTTCCCCTCAAAAATAAAGCAGGGATGAGAAAATTTCTAGAACTTTGAATAAGGTAGGATTTGTTAAGGAATCAGACAAAGGGTTGATTAAAGGTGATGACATTGACCTTGTTCTTGAGTGAACACACAAACTTCTCTGAGTGAATACACTAAACTTTCTGGCCTATTGGAAATTATCTACTGACCCCAAGTCTCTTACCGTTCCTAAGTTTGGGGACTATCCAGGGACTTAAGAGCATAAAAGGCCTTGCAACTTAACAGAAATAGTCATAAAGATAACATGAAATGGTAGCTAGGAAAACAGTAAGTCAAAAAATCATTAGAAAGGAATAACTTTAGAATGTGAACCATTTCCTGGTGTTTTTAAAGAATTATTTCTCTAAATCTTTAGAATGTAAATATGTATTATGACTCTCCAAGCTTCAATATACTGATATTTCAAAACATAATTGACTATGCAACAGTTTTGTCTTGAGACATCGATGGGACTAGTGCTTCAAAGAATATCCTTTAGTAAATTCCCCTGTACTTCCAATTTTTGCATGTTCAGGTATTAATTGGCCAACTGTTAAGATATCCTGTCCCTGATCATCGTCTATATTGCTAATCATGCAATAGTTATATATAGTAATAAATATTCTCCTTGTATAAAAATGATTGGGACTAGAAACAGAGACATGGAAATCATTACCCTCTTCTGAGGAACAAAGCAAAAAGAAAACCAGAAATGACATTGGAAAAGACAAGGGCAAACAAAGTTTCAGTGGGATGGTCCCAAATATACAACACGGAGTCAAGCAGGATGAAAACTGAAAAGGCTCAACGGATCAGGCAATGTGGGTTCCTTACTATGGTTTGTAAGAGTAAAATCTGATGCGGGGTGGAGGAGGACACACTAAACAGAAAGCCCCCTACATTTGTGGCTGAGAGACAGAGGTGGAGAATTGTTATTTCATTACCATTTCTATGGTCATTTCTCTTTGTTAAATCTGCAGAAATGCTCCACTTGCTCTCTTTTTACAATCTATGTGTATGATTATCATCATAGGATCAACTTAAAAAAAAAATTCCATACACTTCTCCTTCACTCAAATCAGGAACTCCTAATAGACAGTTGATGCATTCTCTAGAAATTGTAGAGAAATTACACTCCTGTGGAAAAAAAAAGGGGCTCTCATTGATGCACTTTATTTCAGTGTGGCATTGATGGATATTTCATTTTCTCATTTAGTAGGTCATTCAGAGTCTTTAGTATTAAACCACATTGTCAGATGGGGGTCTCCATGGATAGTTTTCTACAAACAAGTACTCAGTTGATATATTAAGAATTTCTTATGTGTCAGTAACTTAAAGACCTTTATCCATATTGTCTATTAATTCCTTAACTCTAGAAAGAAAACATGATTTCCTCCCATATTATAGATTGGAGATTAAAAAGTGAAACCTTACTCAAACTGCAGGGCCATGAAGTTAATAAACAGTAGAGCCGGAATTTAACCTGACTTTGTCTAGCCCTTCATTGTTTTGCTATTCTGTAGTCAGAGAAGTCATTGAAAGTGTCTCAGGTACATAAAAAATTTCCATGTTGCTACATTTTACTTTTCTACTGTTTAAGATAAGATTCTTGTTCATTCTGATTTACTGAAAATATCAAATTCTGCATATTATTCAAGGACACTACTTGGGAGACACTTCCACTATTAAATTAACTATTTCCCTTTCACTCTGCCATTTCTTTATAGGCCAAAATTCATCCTGTATTATTGGCTTCTAAGAATTCTGCATTAGGAGATTTTTCTGGAAAAATTCCTGAACTATGAATACCATTATGAATTTTCTTGTTTCCTCTCATGTTGCTTTGCAACAAGTTAGAGATAACATTACAATAATCAATACTTGCTGGGTTTTGCATAAATCTCATGGCTCTCATACTAAAACCACACAAATAAAATATTAAAATAATATAATGCATTTTTACTTCTGTAAAAAGAGAATTTTACTCTGCATAGTATTCTATCACTTCTCATTTTATGTGGACTTAACAAAGGACAAGTTTCAAAATAGCACATTGTTAAACTATAATTGTAAATGCTACCTTTATTTACATGACTCAGTGGGGGAAATGTTTAGTATTACACCATACCCTGAAGGTTAGTAAACTGGGGTTGGCTTAGACAGGGGGAGGAGATGAATTCCAGAATGAAGCAAGGAAATCAAGAAAGAATAACATGAGAAATATTATCCTCAGATTAGAAAATAATATCTTTCCCTGCTTTTTAAAGAGGAAGGAGAAGAATAGAGAATGAAGGGAGTGTACGAACAGCTGTGACTACTAATGAAAAGTAAGGTTGGGTATCAGAAGACACGTTTACTTTACACAAAACAGGGAAAAATAAGGAAATAAGGAAATGGAGAAATTGAGAAAATCGTGGTGTAATATACCAATTATATTGTTAAAGAAAACTTGGTATCAGCAGTTCCCCCCCTGCCCCACCAACTTTTTTAATGCCACTAGGTTTCCTAGTATTGCTTACAGGATCGATTTCCTGAGTACTCTGACTGTAATGAAGAGTATTGTATTCTTAGCATTTTTTATAAACATCAAGTATTTATTGCTTTTGACTGCCCAATATATTGTTCTACTTCTAACAGGAGATTTGCTTTTAGGGAATTAACTTTTTCCCCTTTGGATATAATAAGACTGGACAATAGTCAGTTTACCACCCAAAACCAAAGGTTGAGCACCATTTGGACACTGGACAAGTACTTGGAGAGACTCTATTGTGTCTGTCATGTTTTCTAGGAGCTCAGATTTTTAGATTTTTAATTGTAATTAGACATTTCACATAAAGTGTGCCAATTAGATTGTAATTTGCTCTTGAACAAGATGACAAAGAATTGGACTTTATTCATTCCTTTGCTGATACCTTAATATTCTAATCCAGACAGTCCTTACAGTTCCTACATTTAGCCCTCAAAGATTTGCCACGGTTTCTGAGTTTTCCTTAGCCTTCCTATAGATTTAGTGATATCCCGCTGGCCTTCCTATACATTCCTATTGCTTAGTTTAAAAACCTGCTTATATGCTGTAGAACTTTTACCCTCCTTCCTTAATAACCCCAGTCTTGATCCCTCATTGTCTCCTCAGAGGTGGTTTCTGTGCTTCCCAACAAAGAGCTCCAGCTGATGCGTACAGTATAGTTTTCCTGACATCATGGTGGCTGTAGTGATGAGGTAACATTCTGGGAAAAATTAGAAACCAAGAACATGAACAAAGAATAAATGGAGAGTGACAGAGAGGAATCAAGATTCTGAGAGTTATCATAAAAGATAAAGGTTGGATGGCTAATCAACAGATTTTTAAAAAAATAAAAGAAACTATATAGAAATTCTGAAAAAAGTAATTATGTATTTATGTCTAATTATTTCCCAGATATGATCCAACTTTCTTTTGTGATATCATTTCCTTGATTCAGGTTCTCATTACTAAATGCCTTATTTATTAGTTAACTTCCTCTAGTCCAATGATACAATTAATCTATAACCATCATTTTCTCCACTGCTCCTTGCTCAGTTTTCATAGCACACTGCTTCCAAGATTGTTTTTCTACTATAGTGTCCATAATAAGTCCCCTGGCCCAAGATTTTTCAGTAGCTCTCCATTCTCTTTCTAATATATGTCTGAAATACAAAGAACTTGAATATGACGTCTACCTGCTTATTCCAGGTTCATACCTTGACACTTTCCCCACACACTTGCATTCTGTCCCTTCAAACTAATTGAAGTTACTTATTTTATCTAGTTTCTCTGGCCTTCTTGTCCACCATACCCTCAACCCCACCCCCAACTCTCTATTTCTGGATTGAAAGTGAGATTCAGTTAAGTTTCTGTTAACTATATTGTAGTATAAATACCGAAGACTGGAATGGATAAAGAAAAAAAGAAGAAAAAAATACAGGGATCTAAATTCTATTACATGCAGGAGATAAAATTCCAAGACAGCATATGTAAATGTTGAACTTGTCTTAGTCCAGGTTCAACAGATAATTCTAAAAATGACCATTGCTGTATTTATTAGAGTTAGAAATTTATAAACTAGGAACTGTGTGAAACAGGCCTCACTTAGTGTAATCATATGTATCATGGCTTCAAATTCTATAATAAATCTCATCATCATCTATAAAGTGCCATAGAAAATTTGGCTGTGAAATCGCCATCTGTTAAGTATCATAGAATTTATTTTCAGATTACCAAGTCTCAAATAACACTTAATAAGTATCTTAACTCTTCTTCAATAGAGTATCAAAATCGGTCAAATTTATTTGATTATTTCACAATGTACTACCAAACTAATCAGACAACTGAAAAGTCAATTAGTAAAAATTTCAAGAGATACTATACTATGGACAATTAAAATTCTTCATGGTAATCATGCTTATTTGGTCAAAATAAATTTTCTAGAATTCCTTCACAGTACAGCATAGTGGTTTATATGGGTTTTAGAGATAGACTACTTAGACTTAAATTACTTCCTAATCCTAAGAAATTACTTAAAATTTGTAACTTGATTTCTTCATCTTTGAAGTGGAATAGTAGTAGTACGTACCTACATCATATAGTTCTTGTGAAGTTTAAGTGAGGTAATACATGTAAAGTACTTGGAAAAGAGACTAGCACACAGTAAGCAACCAATATGTTGTTTGTGTTTACTTAAATGAACTCAATCAAGACCATTTGGAGTTTCTGGGTATTATCATTAACAGGACACTAAAAACAACAAATAAAACATCCAGTTAAACACAAAGAAATGGAAAAAGTTAATAGTTATCACAGAATGAATGGATAAAAGTAGATTTAAAGAGCTAATTCTTTTAGTTTCAAGACTGAATGTAAGAAGGCAACCTCATTGGCTATATAAATATTAGAACTTACCTTAAAACTTAATTTGAATATAAGGTGAAACAGCTGCTAAATCAAAACAGTGAATAAAACTCAGTGTGGGATGACCATATAGTTCAGTTTGTGAGCAGAAATGAATTACTTATTGTTGATCTGTGGCACCTTTGCCTGGCCTCCTAATCCAATCCAGGTCCTTGAATTAGATGACTCCTTAGGTCCTATAGAGTTCTCTGACTTCCATTCCATTGTATCTTCTCTTATATTTTTCAAAAATTCTCTTTGTCTCTGAATTGTAGAATAATTTCTTGAGAGCAATTTCTCTTTCACTTAAATTTTTCACACTTAGGAATCAGTTTTTCACTGCCTCTGGTATCATCTTAAGTTGCACATTTAAAAAATGTCTTCTTGTAATCCTTCTCATATTCAGCTCATTCCCACCTCTATACTGCATCTAGAAATACTGTCTTGTTGAATCTTGTCGAGATTGTAAACCAGAAATATTCTAAAATGCTTTTTGATTTTCTTGCAATAGGTCCATTTTATAAGGTAACTCTTCTCTGGTTTTCCTGAGTGGTCTCTTTCTGAACTGTGACTTTCATTGGCTCTGTAATAGCAGTTAAGGCTTGAGAAGAAAGTAGTCCTGTGACATGCCACAGTTTTACCTTTCCTAACAAAGCTTAACCTCCGTAAGTTCAGGATTTAACAAATGATATGTTGAGAAGATGATCAAGATTCTTCACTGTGTTTTGAGAATATTTCTACTGTAAGTGCCATTTATTTTTTACTTAAAACTTATTTGACATAAAAAGGAAAATAAATGATTTTGCCAAACTTCAAAAGAACTTGAACAAATTTCACACTTTTCAAATTAATTATAATAAAAGCGGAGGGATCATACTTGTGTAAAACCCCATATCATAAGTAAATATGATTTTCATTAAGAAATTAAACAAGTATTTATGGTCTCACAAAGTGATATAATGAGTAAAGTTGTCAGAAGAATTTTGTATTAAAAAACTTCAATTTTATGATCACAGAGATAAGTATAATCATAAGTAAGGACTTACACCTCTAAACTGGCTAATGATTATGTTCTTAGGTTCTCAAAATATCAGTAATATGGTATTTTCTAACTTTTATCCTTATTTATATAAGATATCACAGCTTGTTCCTTTTTAAGAATAATTTCTTTCACTTTAATTTTTCACACTTAGCAATGAGTTATTCACTGATTCTGATGTCATCATTTAAAAAAGCATATCTTCTTATAACCCTCATATTGAGTTAATTCATATTCATCTAGTTCTTCTATCCTTATTTATATGAGATATCACAGTTAACTTTTAGGTTTCATAGTCCAGGTTCTCAATTTGATGCAGGTCATAGTAAAATTTGTGTTCTCTGAATAACTTAATTAAGACTAACCAAAAAATTGTGACTTATGATAATTCTACCCATTTCAGGAATTTATGTGAGAAATCAATAATATGAGTCTTGGCACAAAAGCTGATATATAATAAGTGCTCAATAAATATAGTTAATATAGTTTTTATAATTGTTATTTTCATTTATTTATTACATTGAAGTATAGGTGATATAGAATATTATATTGGTTTCAAGTATACAACACAGTGGTTCAACAGTTACACCCACTATTAAATGCTCACCCCAAATGGTGCAGTTACTGTCAACCTAGAAAGATATTACAGAACCATAACCAAATTATGTCATGATTAAGATTTTTGTGACCCTTTATCCTCCTTACCCCTTCCTCAACCCCTTCCTCATGGTAACCACCAGTCACTTCTCAGTGTCTATGAGTCTACTGTTATTTTGTTCATTTTGTTTTGTGTTGCTTTTATATTCCACAAATAAGTGAAATTATATGGTATTTGTCTTTCTCCACCTGGCTTATTTCATTTAGCATGATACCATCTAGGCCCATCCAGGTTGTACCAAATGGCAGAATTTCTTTATTTTATATGGCTGAATAATATTCCATTGTATTTATGTACCACATAGTCTTTATTTCTTCATCTCTTGATGGACATTTTGGTTGCTTCCATATCTTGGCTATTGCAAGTAATGCGGCAATAAACATAGGGGTGCATGTATCTTTTCAAATTAGAAGTTTTGTTTTCTTCAGGTAAATTCCTAGAAATAGAGTTACTGGGTTGTATGATATTTCTATTTTCAGTTTTTTAAGGCACCTCTGTACTGCTTTCCACAGTGACTGCACCAATTGACATTCCCACCAACAGTGCAGGAATGTTCCCTTTTCTCCAAATCCTAGACAATACTTGTTATTTCCTGTCTTTCCGATAGTGGCCATTCTACCTGGTGTAAGGTGATACTTCATTGTAGTTTTGATTTGAAGTTCCCTGATCATTAGTAATATGGAGCATCTTTTCATGTGCCTGCTGTTTATCAGCATTTCTTCTTTGAAAAAATGTTCATGTCCTCTGCCCATTTTTTAATCAGGTTATTTGTATTTTTGGTGTTGAGGCATAGAGTTCTTTATATATTTTGGATGCTAATCCCTTACCAGATAAATCACTTACAAATATATTCTTCCACACTGTAGGTTGCTTTTTTGTTCTGTTGATGGTGTCCTTTGCTGTATTAATGTAGTCCCACTTGTTAATTTTTGCTTTTGCTTTTGTTTCCCTTGCCCAGGGAGATATTTCTAGGACAAAGTGTTCAGCTTATGTTCAAGAGATATTTGCCTATGTTTTCTTCTAAGAGTTTTATGGTTTTGGGTCTTACATTTAGGTCTTTGATCCATTTTGAGTTTACTTTTGTGTGTGAAGTTAGACAGGAATCCAGTTTCATTCTCTTACATACAGATGTTCAATTTTCCCAACACCATTCAAGAGACTGTCTTTCCCCTATTGTATATTTATGGCTTCTTTATTGTATATTAATTGGCCATATGTGCTTGGGTTTATATCTGGGGTCTCTATTCTGTTCCATTGATCTATGGGTCTGTTCTTGTACCAGTACCGTACTTTTTAAATTACTGTAGCTTTGTAGTATAGCTTGAAGTCAGGGAGTGTAATACCTCCAGCTTTGTTCTTTTTTCTCAAGATTGCTTTGCTACTATTGTTATTTTCTTAATATTGTGGGGTACTGCCTAAATAATAAGGTGCATAGTTTCTCCCTGCTGCTCCCATGTAAATATTTATCTCATCTAGACTAAAAGAAGTGAAAATATTACATCCACAATAAATAGACATAATTTTAGATACCAAGCTTTCTAATTTTGTTAACCATTTGCATTAGGAATAAGCCTTGGGGTCAGCACTTAAACAAGTTAATTATAGCTTCTCAGATTGCATACATCTATTTACTCCTTACATTTCTATAGGACCAGTCCCTTTATTTCTCTTTCTTTTACCTTTGGCATGAAATAGTAGGTTAACCCCCAAGTTACAGGCTCACATCCTTAATTCTTTCAAAGTGATTATTAAAATTATAACTCATGCATTTCTTCAGTAAATATTCACTGAATGTCTATGATGTGTCAAGCACTAGTCTTGGTGGAGTCAGCAGGAAATAAAATTTCCTCACATCTAGTGAGGAAGCCAGATGATGAAGTAGATGAACAGGCCAAGTGTATTACATGTTGCTCAATGAGAAGAGTTAAGGAGAAAAGATAAGAAATAGGGTTAGTTAGAATTAATTATTTGCATATTTATTTGATGGATGCCTATCCTGCCCATGGTACTTGAGGAGGCTGTGTTGGATGCATTCAGAGCTGACCCTCCAGGACCTGGCAGGACCGGGCATGCAGTGCTCAGTTCATATGCACCAGGTAAAGGGATGCTGCTACAAACTCCTGCCTTTAAAAACACATAGACTAAAACATTTTTTAAAAGCTTAGATTCATTAAGAGTGTGATTATTGTTTATTGTTTTCTTCCAGTCAATCAAGAAGAGTGTATTCCAAGGATTATCCTTATAGAGGTAGTTCAGAAAGGAGGAAAGGAAAGGAACTAACATTAGTCAAGTCCTGGTAGGTGCCGAAACTGCCCTGGATGCTTCATATCCACTATCTATCTCATTTAGTCTTTTAACACCTGGAGCTGAAACGTATTGCTTCTCCCATTTATTTTTTTTCAAAGGTTTATTAAAGATTATCCTTTAATTACTCTAGCAATTTCAGTCATCCTTTCCATCTTTAGTATAATTTCTTGTCAGATAAATTTTCATCTATGAACTTTCCAATTAAAGTTATGAAATTGTTTCCTTATATATAGATTCCTCTCTTTAACTTGACAAACGTTCATGTAGCATCAGAAGTAGAAAATATAGTAGTGGCAAATATAAACAAAAAGAAAACTCCTGCTTTCCAGAATCAGGCAGTTTCTCTTCTGAATAGTAATATTTGACCCCTTTTTTATGACTACATTCTAAAGAATACAGCTGGAGACCAACTTTTCTGTTTTTCTGATATTCTGATTAAGCTATCAATCTTCATATACAGAATAGGAAGTTATACTATAGTTGAACATTATAATTATATCATGGTGTTGACTAAGGTAAAAAAAAATTGGCAGGATTAAGGAAATCATCAGCCACAGAAAGTATATGGGATTTCCCCTAATACCACATCATTCTGGCTTCATTAATGTGTACAGAGTTCAAAGAGTTGATGTGTGAGGTCACTTCACACAGTAATAGTTTATTATGAATTTGTGCCTAGAAGAATAAAGAAGGTAGGAGGTGATACAGGGGATTTTAGAATTTTTTAAAAGAAAGGTCATCTAACTTTAGCATGTGAAGAGGTTAGAGTTAGTAATCTGTATGGGTGGTTAATCATGTTTTATCATGGTTGAGTGTGATGCAGCAATACAGGAAGTACGTGTATAAACATGTTTTATTGTCTTACATTTACTTGCATACTTGAGAAAGTACCATTGTCTTTTTCTTTGCAGAGCTAAGTACTCCCTAGCATGGTCTGGGATTGAAACTTTTTGGCCTACAAAATATTTTTGTTTGGGAGAAGAACTGTCTGCTAAGTGGTACCTTCATAGGGCCAAGAACTCTTAGTGGTAATATGCTCAAAACTATACTCTCCGAAAAGGGAAGAGTCATGTTCAATTATTTCCTTGTATCTCTAGCTCATAGAATAGTGGCTGTCATATGGTAACAGCTCAATACATACTTGCTAAATTAGTGAATAATCTTCTGCGACCCAGTTGTTCCAAAGTGTGGTCTGGGGATTCCTGAGTATACATGAGATCAAAATCCTGTGTCGATGAAAGACTTATTCTAAGTGTAAGGTAAACCAGTGGATTTTAGTATAGTGTGAAAAGTTCATTGATATTGTGTCAGAGTCCACATTGTAGCTCACCTTGAAGAAGCTACCGTTTCTCAAGTTTCAGTGCAATGTCAAAAGGGAATATCCATAATTATCTGAAAAGGTATTAAAACAACCCTCCCCTTTTTAAGTACATATCTTTGTAAGATATAGTTTTCCTTGTGTTCTGAAACTGAAAAATACATTACAGTGGATTGAATGAAGAAGGAGATTTAAGAATACAATTGTCTCTTATTAAGCCAGACATTAATTAGATTTGAAAAATATTAAGCAATGCCTCTCTCTCACTCAACAATTTTTGTCTTGGAGAATATTTTTCATAAAGATGTGGTATTTTCATAAAGTATGTTAGTGTATCATGGACTTTTTAATTTAAATGAATCACAAATAAACATTTTAAATATTCATTTTATTTTAATATAGTAAAAATAAAAAAGATAAACTATTTTAATGTGCAAATATGTGTGTGTGTGTATATACACACACACACACACACACACACACACACACACACACACACACACACACACACACCCCAAGTAAAAAAGCCCTTTTTAAATTACTCAATAATTTTTAAAAGTGAAAAATGGTCAGACCACAATCTGGGAATTGTCTCTGCTTCTCACTTCTTCTCGTTCTTCACGTAAAGCCATCAGCAACATTTTGAGGCTATATCTTACATTTGTTCCTCCATTTTTCACAGCATCCATTGCTACCATTTTTGTCCAACTCAACATTATCTTTCTGTGGATGATGGTAACAGCTTAACTTATTATATGCCTATCTGTATTCTTGACTCTAGAGAGTTTATTTTTTATACAGCAGCCAAAGTGGCCTCATTGAAAACATGAGGTAGACAGTTTTATTCCACTGTTTAAGACATTCCCATGGCTTCACATCACCCTTAGAATAACATTCAGACTTCCCATTACCTACATGGCCCTGCTTATTCTGTTGACCTCTGACCACATATCCTTTTACATCATTGTCCAGCCACAATGGACATTTGCTGTCCTTTAAACTGTCAACTTACCATCATTCAGATCTTGTCTCAAATGCCACCTCCTCAGAGAAGGTCTTGATCTTGCTTACTCCAATAGTTCCCTATCCCCAGATTAATTTTTACTATCTAGTCTCTTAATCAGTCATATTTTCTTTATAACATTTATCAGTGTGTTGAGTTTTATGTTTGTTTATTATCTGTATCTCTGCTCTAGACTGTAAATTTCATGAAGGAGATTTTGTCTTGTTCACAATATTCCTAGTGTTTAGACTAATGTGTGACTCACAGTAGGTTCTCAATAAGTATTTACTAAATAATAAATAGAAAAACAAGGCACACAAAGAAAATCATAAATATTGAGAGAATGGGGACATGACTAAATTAAATTATCCATCTGCATCAGTCAGAATCTAGTCAGAAGAAAAAAATCACAACACTAATTTGAACAGAGAAATTTCGATTTGAAGAATTTTTAAGTAGTAAAAGGTGGTTAGCTACTAAATGAGGGGGAAAAAACCTCTAAAAAGTAATAAGTGCAAATATAGAAAACATTTACTATTCTTTTGGCTGAATGGAGAGTAAAGAAGGAAGGAAGGAAGAATCTATAGGGGCTCTTCTCTCTGTGCCACGACAGATTCAGACCTCTGGAGAGGGTGTGGCTGCCACAGGAGCAAGCAGCCTGCCCGTGGCAAGAAACTTGCTGGAGGCGCAGAGCTACAGCTGCTCCACAAGACTGACCTGAGGTTGGCAGAAAAATTTGTCAGGGTCCCTGAGATGAGCCACTGATGTGAGCACTACCAGGCCTCTCCCAGGCCTATCAACTGACAGCCATTGTCCAAAACAGCACTCTGGAAACAGAAAGGGAAGCCCCTTCCTCCTACTTCCTGGAGGCGCTCCAGCACCCTCTGTTGACAAAACGTAAAATTGAGACACCTGTCAAAGGAGAAACGGTTTTAGACACGAACTCCAGGATTACAAAACACAGCAAAGATTGGATTTAGACCTGATGGCAGTAAATTGGTAACTGGCACACTATGGTATGGAAAGAAAGTGCACCTATCAGGAAGAAAATGTTATAGACTAGATAGCATGTTTCAATTTGGGGGAGCCAACTCACCAACATGCTCCTTTTTTTGAATGAGCAAATGAAGATAAGCATACCCATCCCCCAAACTGTTAGCCAGGAGATAAAGTTAGGGGCCAAAATGGGAGAATAGTAGTTTTACTGTAGACATTATTGATGTATTGAATCGTAACGATAAGCACCTATTATTTTGGAAATGCCTACAAACAGTAGCAACCTTCATTTTTTGCCAGCATTAGAGCTATACCCTCTCACCCCTTCCATATTGTCAGGGTCCCAGCAGTGTCAGAAAGCATACCCTCTTCCTCTGAAAAGATCTTGCTTGGTCTGTGAGGATCTAAGTGGTCTCACTCTGACCCAGTTCTGACAGTGATATGTGGTAGTAGTGGCTGAGCAAAGAGGATTCTGAGAAAACTCTTTCTTCCTAAAAAGAGATCCATGAAAAGAGGTATCCCTTTCTGCCTTTGGGACACTGGCATGTGAGGATGTGCTACTAGGAGCTTCATCAGTCTCTTGTGACTATGAAGAGAACAAGCCCACCCTCTGAACAAGACAAAACAGAAAGATGGAAATACTCCAGATCCTTTTAGACACATGTTTAATGATCTCCTTATAGACGTGTAGCTTCTAGACTCCTTGTTATATGATATAATAAATTCTCTTAAGTTTAATCCACTTTTAGGTGGATTTCTTTTTACTTGAAGGTGAAACAAGATTTTTTTTTTCAAGAAAAAAGGAGAAAACAGAGCTTTCTGGCCTCACCCTCAGTCTTTGGGTGGGGGAGGATTTGAGTTTCATGGTCTCAATCCTTTTGTAAAAAGCATTTCCTCCATACTGTACAAATAAAGCCTATTTCATACTACCCTTTTCACTTTGTGTATGAAACAATAATACCAATCATGATAGCTAATATTTATTGTTCATATCTCTGACTCTGTGATAAATGCTTTATTTTTTCAAATTAAGTCATAATTGACATATAACATAGATTAGTTTCAAGTGTATAACATAATGATTCAATATTTGTATATATTATAAAATGATCACCACCATGAGTCAGTTAACATTTGTCACCATACATAGTTATAAAAAATATTTTTTCTTAGGATGAGGACTTTTAAAATTTACTCTGTTAGAGGTGAGGCTCAGAACCTCACCCCCCCTGCTTTGAGAGAAATCTTCTGCATCCGTGGATGTCTTGCTGCCCTTGTCTAGCCTGGATTAATACTTAGTCCATAGGCACACACCTGATCATCTGATCATCTACATTTGCCTTCTTACAGCACTAAACTATGTTTTCTACCTTTATCTTGCATCTATCTACCACTTCAGCATTTTATTAAAAATAAAAATAATAATAACAATAGGAGAAATGTGGGATCAACATATAAATCAAGTACAAAAATCAAACGAATATTCATATTTGACCTGATTGTTTATAGGTCATATTGCATGATCAAAACCGAAAGTTTCTGTGATGAATGCCCTTGTACTGTTCACCATGTAAGAATTTATTCAATATGTAAGAATTCGTTCACCATGTAAGAACTTGTTCGTTATGCTTCAGAAGATTGGAGACTGACGAGAATTAGGCTTGAGATGGATTAATGATTGTACATTGAGCGTTGACCCCCCTATACTGAATTTTATTGTTGTTAACAACCATTTGATCAATAAATATGAGAGATGCCCTCTCAAAAAAAAAAAAAATTTACTCTGTTAGTAACTTTCAAATATACAATGCAGTATTATTAACTCTAGTCACCATGCTATGCATTACATCACTGTGACTTATTTATTTTATAACTTAAAGTTGGTACCTTTTGACCCCCTTCACTCATTTTGCCCACTGCTCTCCTCTGGCACCAGTCATTTCTCTGTCTCTGTGAACTTCATTTTTGTTTTGTTTTGTTTTGTTTTTCAGACTATACATATAAGTGAGATCATACAGTATTTGTCTATCTGTGCCTGAGTTATTCCACTTAGGATAATGTCCTTAAGGTCCATCTATGTTGCTGCAAATGGCAAGATTTCATTATTTTTTTATGGCTGAACATATTGTAAGTGCTATAAATAATCATCTCATGAAGTTCTCACAAGAACATTGATATGGATACACTAGTGCTTGGGGGACATAGATGAAAACATAATCTATACTGTGAAAGGACTCACAAGTCAGTGAGTTGGCAGACAAATGAACACACTTGTAATACAGTATGAGAAAGATTGTAGCAGACATATATACCCTTCTATGTCCAGCATCTTTTCGGCAAAATCATTTCTCCTATTTTCAGTTCATAGTTTGGAGGATCCTAACCCTACCCTTTAAGCGGTACCAGAGTGGGCATGTGACCTAGGCCTGGCCAGTTAGATTATCTCATTGTCCTAATTAATCTGATTATTCCGCAAATGTGGCCATATTTGGGACTTTTTAGTTTAGAAACTGTCCTAGGACTTTTGATGAAATTTTAGGAAACCAGTTGGTGATCTTTTTAACACCATGTAGTGACCTTACTCTCTTACTGAGAGTAAGACTAGCATAGAGAAAAACAAAGATAAAGATGGAGAAAAATACACGGACTCCTAAGGACATTGGTTAAGCCGCTATGTCCAGCTGCGCCTTAAAATTAACTTACTGGACTTTCCGTTAGCTTTAACTTAATGCATTTTCATTGGCTCCCCTTCCCTATTTTTAAATCTGTTTTGGTTTTATTTTCAGAACTTACAAATGAGAGTCCTGGTATAATAAATGTAATAAGGAAGGCAAAGATCTATGGATTCCCAAAGGAAGCTCACCTGTTTGAATAATGGGTGATGGGTTCAGGGAGGTTCAGATAAGATAAATCTTGATGGAAGTGAAACTGAGATATTTTCTAAGAAGAAATAATTAGCTATGCTGAGAAGAAAGGAGGAATGGGAAGGTGTGGAAAGAAAGAGTATGGCTTGCTTACAAAACTAGAAGTTGTTGAATGTGGCCAGATCTATGGAATTTAGAGAGAAGATAAGATTAGGCAGGATAGCAGGGGCCAGACTATGCACAGCCTTAAGTTTGAGTTTTATTTAGAAGTTGGTGGGCAGTTATTAATTTAGAAAGTCCATTGTGATGGCACTGGGGAGGTTATCATGGAAGAGATGAGACTAAGGGCAGAGGTCCAATGAGGCTCTGCCAGGAATCTAGATAAGAAGTGAAAAGGCCCTGAATTAATACTTGAAGAAACACCTAATAACTGGAAGTGGCAGGGCTTAAAGATCAATGGGAAATGAAGGAGAGAGAGAAATTCTAGGAGGACTCCATGTTTTTTAATTGAGTACCTGAGTGGTGCCATTTGTTAAAAATGGAGCGTAGAAGATAAGAAAGATTGTGGAGGCACATGATGATTTCAGACTGGCACTCAGGGGACAAAGGTCAGCTTAGGTTAAAAGGTTAGGATGCCACCAGGTGAAGTCGTAGTTGAGTCCTTAAACAAGGAAGAGTTGATGGCGTAAGGGATAGAGCAGGAGAGCAGAGGGCTCGTGGTGGAATTCTATGTTTTACATGACGAGTCTTCAAAATACACAAAAAAGGAACAGGAGGTAGAAGGAGAACAAGAAGAGTGTGGTTTACAAGAGTGAAAGTGAAAGTTTCAAGGAAGAAGTGGTGAAGAGTGGCAGAATGTGCGACGCCAGCAGATTCAGGTACGGTGCCGGGGAATATCTCTGGGGCTCGTAAAACGATGGTCATTAGCGCCCATCACTAAAAACGGTCACCGGAGTGATTGCGGCCCGGAATGCTGGGGCTTGAAAAGAATGTGAGTGACTTAAGAGAGCACTAAGACTGTTTTAGAGAAGAAGGCAAATGATTGGCCAGAAACTAGGAAACCTGGGAGTCCAAGTTTTCTGTCTCTCTGCCTGGCTTGTTGTCTCTCTTTCTCTGGCTCTTTCTCTCTCTCAGGTTTCTATAAGAGGGACTTGACTTGCTTAAATGCTGAGGGGCCAAAGCTGGGTGAAAAGAGGAGCTGATGTTAATGATGAATGGATCTAAATGATGGGGCAAGTTTCTGAGATGGGATTCAGAGGTTGACCTTGGACAGGAGAAAGTTCCTGCATTTCCTGAGTGAAAGAGGCAGTTAAGGCTCAGTGCAGGGCCAGGTACGTGTGGTAGGAGGTGCAAGAAGCTGTGTGTGCTGCTGCGCTGGACTTCAACTCCAAGGCACAGCCCTTTTAAGATCTGCTGCTCATTTGAGATGGTAATTACAGGTGAACTAAAAGAGAGCCTTTTCCTTTCAAAGAAAGAATATGTTATAAAGTATGTAAGTCAGATACCTTGCCTTCAAAAGTTGCATAGGTGAAGTAATGACAGGAATAATGTTATTAAAAGTAGGTAGAAAAAAATTCAAGGTACTAAGTAAGAATTTATCTAGTAATTTCCGGGACTGATGAAATTATTGAAAAGGTTTAGAGATTCATTCCGCTTGACAACTAACTAGAAGGCTAGAACTTGAGCAGAGAAATTCCATTAGTATACAGATTTCCTCCTACAAAGCATAATTAAACTTACTATTTTGAAATATTTTATGGGCTCCATATCCTGTAAAAGGAGAAAACTGTTTACCCTAAAACATCCTTTAAAAATCACAGTGCGTTGAATGAGAGTGAGAAGGCTGTGATAGTTCTGACTAAAATCGGCATTACCCAGTTTCATTAGCAATTTTATTCATCAGCCACGATGACATCTGACCATTGTCTGTTAAAAAAAAAAAATCAAACATCCCCAAATTAGAAATCTATGCTCTCTTTGGGGATGTTCTTAAAAATTGAATTCTGGTTTGGTTTGCAGTTCTTAAAGGTGTATATCACATGTATTTTTAATTGTGATTGAAGCAAAATAATATCTAGCAAAGTTTCTACTTTCATGAATATAACACTAATTAAATGGCCAGTTCTGGTATGCTTATTAAAATCATAATTTATTTTTATATAGTCATTTTTTTCTATTTATTTTGTTTTTAAAGTGTTCATTAAAAAATCTAAACTATACAGATGTATGGACACATGCTTTGTAAAAATTCAAACCATATGTGTGTATATATGTGTATACATACACAAAGAGGGAGAGAAGGAAAGAGAACTATATTATTTATATTGTCTAATTTATAGTTTTAATGTAAAAGATCATGTGATATATACTGTTCTGCAACTTATTTTCCACTGAATATTATATCATTGGTATATCCATATTATTTTTATTTTTATAGTACCTCATTATTTTTAATGGCTATATAATTCACTAAAAATTATTTAATCACTCCTCTCGGCATTTAAAAAAAAATAAGTTTGCTCTTAAAAGAGTGTCTGGCACATAGTAAGCACTCTATGTGCTAGGTCTTATTAAAACTATCATTTTTTAATTATGGTTATTATTAACACATTGGAGATGGGAAAACTGAGTATCAGAAAGATTGGGTGATTTGAACAGTGTAACATGGTTAGTGGAGGAGGCAGAATTGGAACCCAAGACTTTTAACTTTTACAAGAGATGATGAGGGTACCTTTGTGAAGGAACAAAAGAAAGAAGAAATAAAGGAAGAAAATGAAAGAAAAAGAAGTGTAAATCGTATTGTGGGAGCACTGAGGGAAAATTAACTAGCTGCTCAAGGTGGAGTCAGGAAAAGATTTCACTGAGTGGGTCACTATTTCCCCAAGACTAAACTAAGGATGAGAAAGTGCATATACACCCAGTGTTTTGAAACAGGATAGAGGGCAACTGTGGGGCTGGCCAGGGTTTGGCAAGAACAAGAAAGAGCTAATTTGATTTAGGGGAGATAAAAAAAAGTCTGGAACAGTTTTGGGATGAATCAATAAGGACTCAGTAAAGGATGAGAAAGGATTCCAAGCAGCAGGAGAGCCAGAGCTGGGCTGGGTTTGGTGGGACGGGCAGAGGGCGGGGAGCTGGCAGAGTACACCACAGACGGGAGATGCTCTGGGACCAGGGCGGGCAGACGACCTGAAGACAGAGCTTTTAATCAACCATTTATTGGGAAAGCATACTTCATATAAAGTTGAGTATATTGTTAGAGACTTGTAGTTTCAGGGTTTCACACAAATTAGCTTTTCAGGATTGATGTACTGTGAGTCTGTTAGGAGCAGACTCCGTGCCAAGTGTTTCTGCCGAGTTTGGCAGGTGAGGCACGTATGCAGACAAGATGCCTCTCCTAACACATAACGTGCCGTAAAGGAAATGTAGGCCATCCGGGTCAGTGGGGAAGTGGTTAGGTGATTGAAAGCAGTTCGGTGCTTGTGTAATACGAAGCCATTGTCACAGAAAACTCCAAATACGTTTTAATTTTCAGATGGTGAATTACACACAGGATTGCGCAAGAACCGTCCCTGGAGGCGTCCAACCAGACAGCCATAATCATCCTGACGTACCTTGATTCCCGCTG
The DNA here is from genome assembly GCF_040802235.1 of Manis javanica. Classification (NCBI taxonomy): domain Eukaryota; kingdom Metazoa; phylum Chordata; class Mammalia; order Pholidota; family Manidae; genus Manis; species Manis javanica. Next base: position 93,961,641 of record NC_133166.1, read on the forward strand.
CTTTTGCCCCCAAGAGCACATATAATGCACATAAATAACCTGCCCCCAGAGACAAAGAGGAAGCATTTTGTTGTGAAAATCTGGCTTTTGGGAATGGACAAAAACTGCATGCATGTTTAATTCAAGAATTTGATATCATCTGGCAAAAGCATCTCTCATTTATTAGGAACTGAAGGTTTCTTAAAAAAACATTTCTCTGTCGGCTTAACTAATGATTCATTCATTTATTTTTAGTACACTTGTTCATCCTTTAATTTATTAATGATGTCCTCAGAAGTACTGGCTCCTCATATCACTTATTCTGTCAAAAACAGCCCACCTTGTTCCAATATGAGTTAAACTATTTATTACTTGAGAACCGTATCGACTTTAATTATTTTCATCATGAAAATTAAATGTGCAAAAATATATGATATATAAATTCCTTACACTTCCTTACAGCTTTTATACAACGTAAAATAAAAGTAAATCTGAATCATTTATTTACTCACACAGCAATGTTGTGCTGCTCACAAGGGAAAATTGGTGCCGACTGCTGTGACCCAGGTCCCTTGGCTCTTGACAGACTTAGGCTACCTTATGCCATCTGTTGACTCAATTCTGCTAGAGATTTTCTCATATTGTCTCACAGGGAGGTGGCAGGGTGTAATGGGGAAGGGCAGAGGCTCTAAAGGCAGACTGCCCGGGTGGTTTAACTCTTACTTCTGCTACTACTTATTGGCTCAATAACCTTAGTCAAATTCCTTAACCATTCTGTGATTCAGTTTCCACATCTGAAAAATGGGAACAGTAACAGTCCCTACAGCATGGGGTTGTGATAACTCAATGAGGTAATGCCTGAAGAATAGAACACAGGAAATATTCAATACATTGTAGCTATTATTGTTTATACACCAGGCTATGACATCATTTTGGTATACACACATCATTTGTAATTTAATTTCATAAGCCAGTGTGGTGGCTTTGCAATGTGTCAACTTGGCTGGACTGAACTACATTTCCCAGAATGACCTTTCTTGTATATTTGTGGTCAGGGTACGCCACCAGAGATATTCTTGTGCAATATTTGGAGAGCAGAAGTGAAGCAGCAATTATGCTGTAGCTCACATACACTGTCACCAGCTTACCCAATTTTATAAGTCAGTGGCTAGACTTACAACTCCACCACTTTCCCCTGTGTTCTCCTACGAGTTCTCTGACCTTGTTTAGTTGCATGGTAAAGACTCCCAACTACTCCAGGACACCCGTACCACTACGGGCAGAGGCAGCAAGAACTGGCACCATTTTCAGTTTATTCTTGCAAGTTCCATCTTGCGCTTGTGGATTCTAGCATATTCTTGGGCTCTCTGACTTTACATCCATTTTCTCTTCCTGAATGCCTACCTCTTGGATTTTAAGTTTCAGTATCAGACAGAAAGATAACGGCCTTATAGGGGCTGCTTCTTAACCAGCACCCACAATTGTGTAATATCAAATCAGAGAGATGGATAGATAGATAGACAAATAAATTGACCCCTCATGGTCCTAATTCCCTGACTGAACCTCTTGTTTGATAAGGTCAGGGGCAATCAAAATAGTTCTACTTTGCAACAATTTGATTATAAACACAAATGAAAATACAAGCAATAAAATAATGTAGGCTATTTGGTTATATAAAAGATCATTTATAAAATTCAGAATGCTACTACTTTTTAGATTATAATGATAATGAAACTTCTCAATTAAAAAATTCTTATGAGGTGACCTAGGTTATGTTAAAAAATATTGCTGTAGTCCATTCATATTTGGTCCTCTCCATAGTAAGTTTTTGAGGTATTGAACAATTAATGTCTTTACACACCCCACTCTCCTCTTATTACCTTCCTCTGTAGCAGACACTGTAGCCTTGAACTTTTCTGAAAAAATATCAGACATGATTCCTCAATTCTTTTTCAGTATACAAGTTTATCTCTTGCTTCAAAGGAATCCTGCCTGTCTCTCATTAACTTACTCATTCTTTATCCATTTGGTCATTTTAAAACATTTGAGCACCTCGTGTGTGCTAGAAACAGAGTTATTGCTGTATATACAAGGACAAATCACTGTCCCTTCACTACAGAATCTGAGTTTCTGAAGGGACGAGAAGCAAGCAAACTGTCAATGACAAAGTGCATGTGTGTCATGATCGAGCCATGTGTAAGACTGTCATTGAAGAAGTTGTCTACCCACAAAGGGGAGCTGGAGTCACTTGAGTTGGATATAAAAATATAAACAAGGGTTAGGCTGGAAGGGGCTATTTTCGGAAGGAGCAGGATTTTGTAGTTTTGGAGGTCCAAGAAGGCATGGTCCATTTGGGAAAATGCCTAGTAGGGGCTCATGAATTTGAAGGTCAGCACAGGATCGGGATTAGAGCCTCAGCTGTGGAATTATCTCAACCCTGGAGATAGTTTCAGTTACGGATTTAAGAACACAGACTGAGACATACAGATGGAAGACAACTGTGGCCAAGAGTGACTTTCAGGAGAACCGTATCACTTTACAAGATAGAAGGAAGGGGAGCTTGGGAAGCAAACAGGAGGGGCCGGAGATGAGCTGACCTGGAATCTAGTGAGGAGAGAGGTTTAAAGAGGATGTGGTAAGTGATGTCAAATGCTGAAGAATGGGCAGGTAAAACACAGGTTATAAAGGGAAATCGTGGGTTCCTGGTGATTTTTCCAAGTACACTTTTGGTAGAATGGGAGGGCATGAAGAAATGAGGCTGATTGTTCACTAAGAAAACCCAGGACTGCCTAAGTAGACAGGGGCTCTAAAGGTGCTTATCTCTTCACGGGGGCATTCTGTTCCTCTCAAAATTTGCTAAGGTGATCGATCTGAGACACAAATCTGAATCTGTGGCTCCCCTTCTGGAAAAGCCATTCAGTAACTCCCTAAAGCTTACAGTATAAAATCTGTGTGTTATCAGTTCCAGGTCCGCACTCTTTTCTCTTGTAAAAAGATAATATAACCTACCTCTGCCATGTGACTGAAAGTGCCTTCTTGTGGATGAGTTTATATCCCATGTGCATTATGTTGGGCTTGTCCAATTTGCTTTGCCAATTACCTATGAGCAGATATGTCATTTACCGCATCCAAGCAGAAGCGTGAGGACCATTGCCTGGACCCGCCAACTTCCTGCCCCAAGAACGAAGGCCCCTTAGTCCTGAGTCCTGTGAGAGGAAGTTCTGTGCAACAGAGCCACAGCAGATGCTCCACAATCACTGAGGAAAAGTTAATTTGTTGTTGTGAGCCACTGAGGCTTTGAGTTGCTCTTGTAGCTTGGCTTTGTGGTTCAGCAAAGCTTTGCTCTTAGTGTGTCTATTTCTTAGTGACAGAGAGGTACTAAAATCTAAACACACATTCTAAACGTAGTCTAGGCCAATGAACACTATTCATGCCTACTGCCCTCCCAGTGCTGGGACTCCAGGTCTCTGAACCTGGCTGCAGTTATTTTCAATTAGTTTTTGGGTTGTGAACTCACATTTTGCTACTCTTCCACTACTGCTTATAAAATCATTTTGGAATCACTTTAAAGATAACCTTGTTTGAGTAATACCTTTTAGATGAGAAGTGCTTCTTTTTATTTTTTTTTTAAGGTATTATTGATATACACTCTTATGAAGGTTTCACATGAAAAACAATGTGGTTACTACATTCACCCATATTATCAAGTCCCCACCCAAACCTCATTGCAGTCACTGTCCATCAGTGTATTAAGATGCCACAGAGTCACTGTTTGCCTTCTCTGTGCTACACTGTCTTTCCCGTGACCCCCCAACACCATGTGTACTAAACATAATACCCCTCAATCCCCGTCTTCCTCCCTCCCCTTCTTTTTCTAATTATAACATTTTATTTTAAGCTCTCTCTAATTAGGGGAATTGAATGTTGTCTATCTTTGTGGGGATATTCAGTGAAACTAGTATGCTATTGCTATTTTAGGACAACCCCACTTTCAATTGCTCAGCATGTTTATATGACCTACTTTATTTGTGCTATTAGCAGAAGCCAGAACTTCTTATATGCTCCCAACAGGAGATGCTCTGGTCCTAAATTTACAATCAAACAAACCTGGTTTTTTCAGGGTAGACAATAATGACCCATTGAAATTTTAAATCCTTTTCTGAAATTCCTTATCTACATTATACCAAAATAAATATCGACAGAGAAAATCAGGTAATTAGTTTAATCAGGAAAGTTATTTGATGGCAGTTTTTACTTTAAAAAAAATGGGAAAACCTTCAATAAATTAATGGACTCATTATGTGTTTTGAACAGTTTCGGTTCAAGTGTACTGAAAATGTCCTGCCTAATTTGCATTTTATTAACTCTCACTATAGTTGTTCAAGGGACAGAAATTTTTCACTTTTATGCAATATGGCTCTTAATGTATCAGTGTTACTGGGTCATAGCCCTGTTCTGAATCCAAGTTCGGGTGCCAGCTGCTCCAAAGTCAAAACCTCAAAAGAGATGAGTGTTGGTGAAAAGGAAAATGTTGCTTTTTCAGGAAGCCAGCAACCCAGGAAGATAGTGAACTAGTGTCCCCAGATTGTACCTGAAGTTGTGTTCAGAGTGAGAACTTGTAAAAGATGAATTTCATGGAGCCAGGTGGGGGCTATTTGCAGAATCAAGTTAATCAATAGCTGAAGGGCAGGCTTGCTGGCCTCAAGGTGGCAGTGGGCTTTGAAACTGCCTCAGGAGTGGGACGTCCTTATCTGTGATTTCTGGGAGCTCTAGATGAAATTCCTGAAACTCAGAAAGGTCTTGTTAGAGGGCAACATGGAGGGAGAAGTTTAACCTCTTAGATTGTTTCAAAATGGAGTGAATTAGGCTTTCTTAAAGCTTATAACATTAACATTTCTTTAAAATCATTTACAGGTGACCCTTGAATAAATGGGGTTCGGATTGCACGGGTTCACTTATATGCAGATTTTTTTTTCCCAGTAAATATATTGGAAAAATTTTTTGGAGATTTGAGACAATTTGAAAACTAGTTCTTTTCTTTAGCTTACCTTATTATAAGAATACAGTATGTAATACATATAGCATACAAAATATGTATTGACTACTTATGTTATTGCTAAGGCTTTCAGTCAACAGTAAACCGTCAGTAGTTCAGTTTTGGGGAAGTCAAAAGTTATACGCAGATCTGTGAATGACAGGAGGGTGGCGCCCTAACATCCACACTGCTGGGGGGCAACTGAATTCGCTTTTACCTCCTGAGAAAGAATTGATTTTTTTTTCTTGATGGTAATTTTACTAATCAAACAAAATATTTTTTCTAATACAAAAACAGATAATTTGTTTAAACAAAATTTTTATAGAGACGAATAGAAAGATATTGGCTTCTTATTATTTTTTAAATAGTGATGAAGCAGCATACATTCCGTGTACAACATAACTGAGAATAAAGCTGAGCATGAAAACAAACTTTTTTCCCCAACAGTTTAATGGGAAGAAGTTAAAGAGGTTTTCATAATGCAATTTAATTTTCATAATGCAATTTAATAGCGTAACAGGTCTCTATTTCTCCCTTCAGATTTTTATTATCACATTGTCTCTAAAGCAATATGTTAAAAAAATAAACAAAGAGTATGAAACAAAAAACAAGTGGTAAACAGTTTTCCTAATTTTCTCCCCTCACTTCTTAAAAATTTTGTCAAAGTGTGATATTTCTTAGACTTATTTGCATTTTGCTGACCTCACAGAAACTTTGTAACAGGTGTCAGAGAACACCAATTTTTATTAGGTAAGGAAAACTAATGATTTTGTAAACATCAACAATTTACACAAAACTAGTATGTGATAGTATTGAGAAACACACACAAGGTCTTCTGCTGGCCCTCAGACTTTTTCCTCAACATCACATTCTTATCTTTGCTTTCATTCTTTTGTTTGTTTATCATGGCCTGTAAACAAAACCAAGGTTTATCTACAGACTTCAATAAACATACCCTACATAACCTCTAATGTTATACTGTAATCCTTCAGGTCAGTGCAGTAGAAACATGTTATAAATGAAAGCATCTAAGGAAAGTCATTGAAGAAGTTTGGATCAGGTCCAAAAATGGATTAACATCTATTTATTCAGTGCTTATTATATCCCAGGAGGTAAACACTAGGAAACAATGATGAACAAGAGATAGCTCTTACTGCCTCAAGGTGCTATACTCTAGTGAGGAAGATAGATAAGAAAGAAAAAAAATTGTGATATGGTGAATTAAATATTATCATACGGAATTGCGTAAGCGGAGTAGCTAGAAAAATTCTTACGTGATGGGCAGTGGGGGAAATCTAAACGAGGACGGAAGGAGAGGAGTTTTAAGGATAGTATTAGCAGGGTACCTACCTGCATAGGGTGGGACAGGGTGTTGTGGGGAGAGAGGTTCCTAGGAGAAAGCACTGTGTAATATAAGACTGTTGCTGCTGTAATAGGCTAACGTCACAGTGGGACAGGCAGGTTTACCTTCATTTCTCTCTCGCCTGAAGTTCTGAGGTACATGGTCCATGGCAAATACGGCAGCTTGTACCCTAATCCCACCCAAGGATCCAGATTCCTCAGGCCTGGCTTCCGTGCTGTGTTCAATGTGACTGTTTCACACTTGACCAGCAGGAAATGAAAAAAGAAGTTTCAGCCTATTCTTTTTTAAAAAAAACAGAAACAAACAAAAATTCCACACATTAGTTCTGCTTACATCCCTTAGCCAGATCTAGTTACATGGTCACACCTAGCTACAAAGGAAACTAAGAGATAGAACCTTTAGCTCTATGGCCATGCTCCTACCTGAAACTCCTATTACTCTAGAAGAAGCAGAGAACAGATATTGAGGTATAATAGCAGCCTCTGCTAAAGTCTGGCACTTTGGTGACCCAAAAGTCTGAGGGTACTACAGTTTTTCACGTATAGCACATTCACCTCTATGCAAGGAAGACAGCATTTGAGTATTGTCCGCTTGCTGCATTTCCTCAAAGTCTAGGATTTCTGGGTAGTGCAAAATACAGTATCTCTGGGTGACATGTGTCCTTTCAATTATGACTGATGGAGTCTTACAATCCAGTGACCTCTAAACTAAAAGAAAACCTCTGTCCTCAGCCAGTATACAAAGATATGATAGGAACCAAATAAGAGCAATACAAATTCCCATTCAGAAAATGAAAGAACTGGAAATACATAAAAATCACTGATCTCTAACAATTTCCAAATCCCACTGGCAGAAATTAGAAAAACTCCTTACCCTGACAGTAAGTTTGGTTACTCCCTTTCAAATCCTGATTCTGGTCTCTGGGAGAGATTCCCCTCTCTGCTGTTTTCTGTGGTTATATCTGAAGTGGGTAGTAAGGCTATGCCCATCGTAGGGATGCTAAACATCTTTCGCATCTACTTCCTAATGGCGTGGATTTGAGGATCCAGAGGCTGCTTTAGAAATTTAAAAAAATCACAGGCTTCTGTGAATCAGTATTGCAACTTATTTTTAGTAATACATTTCCCTCAGAAACTTGGTATGCTCTCATGTTTCTAGGTACAACAGCTAACACGTATCATCCAGGCATAGGGTGTTTGAAATCTCCAGTCTTTTTTCCTGCCCTTGGTGTTCTGTCCACACCTGCAAGTCACCCCCAAATTGAAGCTGTTTGAAAGAAAAGCCAAGTAGGTTTGAAAGAAAAGACTTGAGTAGGAAGGTGGTGGTCTCTGACTTTTGCCCATGAGTTTCACCACAAGCAAATCCCTATTATCTGCCTGGGAAGTCTTAATGGGGATGCTTGAGAAAGGCTAGACTACAGCTTATTTTTCTCTATGCCACCTCCCTAGAGCCAGAACCACCTCTTAAAACTAGCATGCATTCGTGACTCTCCTACGACTTTGCTAAGAGGCAAGAAGCAGCTGACTCACACTGATATCATGAGTTTTGCCAATTATTTCCACTTGAATGATAGACTCTATTAGCATATGGTTTGTGTGCAAAGTGTTGCAAATGAGTTTTACCAAAACTATTTTTATTATAAAGCACATATCCCTCAGTTTTCACTCAGCAATATCTCTGCTTTTATCACCGATTACCCAACCACCAAGCAAATACTACATATTTTTGTTTTTGTTACAATAATGCCCAGATTCTAGGAATCAAATTCTCTTGTCAATAAAAGTCCAATGCAAGAAGCAGAAACCATTAAAGCAGTTTTAGACAGAAAGCAATTGAATCCAGGCAATTCAATGAGAATCAAGGGAATTAACAAATTGTTGGATGGACTGTAGAAATAGTTAGGCAGAACTGACCTTCCAGAGAAGTTCTTAGCTCAGACAAAATCAGGAAGAAATTATAAAGCTGTCATTGGAGATGCTGAGTCCAAGAACATATCCTCGGACCTGCGATCCAGAAATCAGGAAGCCCGAACCAGGAAGTTACCCCTGTTCTGCCACATTGCTTCTCATCATCCACGGAGCTGGAATGAAGATGCAGGAAAACCATGCTTCCACAGCATTGCTTGCCAAAAGAAACTGTCAAAGCAGCAGGAAGATGGTCTTCACCCACTTCTGCTTTCCAAATCTCTTGCTAATGAATTTATTTGTAGAATTTCATTTGCATCTAGAACTCCAAAAGCAAGACACCTGGGAAATATATATGTTTTTTTAACCTCTGTAGTACATGGAAACACACTGGAAGAATGTGGGGATCGATGCTGACTGCAAATTAGCCACATCAAGCAAATGATGAAAAAGTTTAGATATGAGGATCATCAGCAAAAGGATGGCAAGTGACGCCAATGGAAAGGATGAAATCAAGGGAAAGAGGGCACTTGAAGAAAAGTATCGAGGACAGAAGCAATCCGAATGTAAAGAATGAACAGAGGAAGAGAAACTCCCACGGGTAACTGGAATAGAGAAGCCAAGGAGGTGGAAAGAAAACCAGGAGGAAAAAAGAAATCTGTCCTGGGATCTAAGATAAGAGAGCATTAAAAGAGAAAGGTAATAAGAGGGCCAGGGCTGCTGAAAGATCCAGTGACAAGGGATTGAAATAGTGACTGGATTAAGTAACAAAGACACCAACTGGGTGACGGTGTTTCACACTGCATGACAGGAGTCGGACAGATTCAGTGAGCTGACAGAGGACCTGAGAATCAGGGTGGAGGCCATACGGACGACTTGAGCAAGAGCTTTGCCGCAAAACTGGGTGGATGTAGGGAAAGAAGATAAATATTGTTCTTCTTGCCCTTTTCCAAGTAAGAGAGCATTGGGAATATTTAAATATTAAGTGTAAAGAGTAGAAGAAATTGAGAAGTTGCCATGTAGAAGATAAGGGAAAAACTAATGGAAGATGGTTCTTGAGGGCAGGAAAGGATGGAACCTAGAGCAGGTGTGAAAGGAATGACTGTGGGTGAGAAATGGCACCCCTTTTCCATTGTTGCAAGAGATAGTAAGGGATGGGTTTTATGCAGGTAAGATTGTGGATGATGGGACCTGAGTTGGAGAAAAGCCCACTGATATTTCAATTTCCCAATACATACAAGTAGAAAATGTACTTTGTTAAATTGAGGAGACATGTAGTGAGTTTCAGGATCCATGTGGAGTTGAGATTATTTGATTCTATACTTATATCATGGATCGATAACCTTCTGATGAAATTGGTCAAAGTCTTTCAGTTGCTAGTGGAGCAGAAGGGAAGAGATGCTGAGAGTGTGTGTTAGTTTACTAGGGCTGCCATAGTAGTTCCACAACCGAGGTGGCTTAGAACAACAGAAATTTACCGTCTTATAGTTCAGGAGGCCGAAAGTCCAAAATTAAGATGTCAGCAGGACCATGCTCTTTCTGAAGGAACTAGGAACAGATCTGTTCTAGGCCTCTCTCCTAGTTTCTGGTAGGTTCTGGACCTAAAGCAACATAACTCCAACCTTCACACGTGTGTATCTCTGTTCAGATTTTTCTCTTTTATAAGAATACCATCAGATTAGGTGCCTAATTATACCTGTAATGATTTTATTTCCAAGTTAAAGTCACATTCTGAGGTATTGGGGGTTAGAATTTCAACATATGAATTTGAGGGATGGGGTACAATTCAACCCATAGCATAAAGGCACTCCTAGATGTAAAAGGACAGAGATTTGCTAATAGCAAACCCTCTAACTCAGGTGGGGAGTGAAGACCAGTTAGATAAAGTTGAACATAGAGCTGCAGAGATGGAGAGTGAGATTATCTCTTAAAGATAATAATGCCTATGCCCAAGGGTTATATTGAGGATTAAAAGAGATAATACATGTAAAAAACATTTGGCACAAACTCCAGAATATATGAAAAGTTATCAGTAAATTAGTTAAGGAGCCTAATTTCCTTTAATAAATAGAGTTACTACTATTAAAAGTAACACTAATAATAATAACAACATTCTTCAATTAATTCATTAGTTCATTTATAATATATGAACTCCCATCTGTGCTAGGACCTATGTTAAGAGTGGGAATATAAAGTAGGTTAAAATCAAATATTTTTTAAATGAATGAATGAGTGAGCTTACAGTCTAATGTGGCAGAAATGCATGTGAACAATCATGGGCCAGGGAAGCAAGAGCAGAAAGACATGCAGAGTCCTGTGGGATTGGAGGGCCAGGGATGGCTTCAGTTAGAGAGGATAGTCAAGTACTTACCTATTTCTGCACAGTACGGGCATAGGTAAAATGCTTGACTATCGTAATTTTTACATCATTGACTCAGTTACTTCATAGAAATTGAGAATGAGGGTGCCATCTCTCCCTAAACTGTGGTAACAGATTTTTATATTGCCAGTTTCATAAAGCTAAGGGATTAGTTTCCAATTTTGGAAGGTTTGAGTCAGAATATAGCTTAAAAGAAGAATTTAAAGGTTTAACAATTGAACCTGTGCATAAGTATAAAAAATAGGTTTAAAAGTTTGAGATCTTTGACTACAAAGAAATAGGACAGATAATCACATTTATAGAAGCTCAGAAATAGCAAATAACACCTACAGCTAACTCTTGAAGGAAAGACTAGTGGTCATTACTTTTCACTTTCCTCCTTCTCTTCCCCATCTCTTAAAGTCAGAGCAGCAGTATCCCTTAATTTGGATGAAGAACTTAAAGTAGAAAGAATACTTGTCACTTCCATACAGAAACTCTGAAAGTCGGAGGGTGATTATCCGCACTGGCTTTTCCTGTCTCAGTGACTGGAATCCGTTGCCTGGATGTGGTGCCTCATCAGCTGTGTTTCTGAGAGACAGAGATGACCAAAGACATGTACCAACTTCTAATGCACAAGCGAGTGAGAAATATTAGGCTATACCACTGATATTTGGGGATTGTTAATGCAGTATAACCTGGGACACTCTACTGACACAGAAGTAAAAGTGAATTTTAAAGAGTACTTGATGCACCAGTATCTTCAAGGATACAATTACATGCTGTTTCCTTGCCTTTCTCTCTTACTATGAAATCTTGCTTAGTTAATAGACAGACTTTTCTTATTACAGAAAGGACCACTTAACTAATATCTTATAAAGGATTTCATGTTTGTCACCCCCTTAGAGTTTTTGAAGCCCTCCAAAATTTTTTCTGGAAAGAGCTGTTCATAGTTTTTAATTAGTTCCCCAAGAAGCCCATAACCCATACAGGATTAAAAACAACCACCATCTAAGTCTATATTTGTAAATTCCTGCAGCCATGAACAGTTGCATGACAACTTAACATTATCCAATAAACACTAACTATAGTCAGTATGTGAGCTGGAGAGAATGCTGTCTTTGGAGAGTTTAATGAATAGTAACTATGTACAGATTTCTAAATTAATTAACATTCCAGGTTCTGACCTTTAAATTGGTTAACATTTTCCATCATGAAAGCTTCCAACTTATTATAACATTGTTCTAAGGTGCCATTAGAGGGCGTATTGTTTTATCAATAGATTCTGTTTACCAGTTTCTGAATTGGGTCACGTGAACACATACATGCACATATCTACCTGCATCTATATATGCACATGGACACATGCACATGCATATACATACACATTCACCTGGCAGAAATTCAATCCAAAGGATAAGCTAAAAGATCCTCAGAAATTACTATGAAGTTCATGATGTATTCTGTAGAGCCCTGTGTGCATCAAGGGCAAGAAAAAGGTGGATCTGGGGGCTTTCTGTGCTCCCAGTCCTACTCCTGCTTCAACTACAGCAGCTCCTTTTATGTGCTGCATATAATGATATTTCTCTCCGTCTCTCTCCTTCCTTCCTTCCCTCTCTCTCTCTCTCTCTCTCTCTTTCAATAGACCCCTACTATAAAAATTTTCAAAAACCACTGATGTAATTGTACATGAGAGCATAGTGAATCATCTCCAAGGACTTTGAAATGAGGTTAACCTCAGAGCTAAACTATGAAATCCAAGTTAAGGAACGAGATAAAAAATAGGCAAAATCATTTTGAAGAAAGAGGATAGTTCTCAGGTCTGAATAATATTTGACATAGTCAAGTCAGCAATACTTTTGTTTCTAAAGAAATAATGTGCCTCTCAGAAAAGACTGAGGAAAGGATGATCAGTAATAGACCACAGAGAAATGAAAGAGAAAATCTCTCCATCTCTGGTCCTGAACAGGAAGACAAATGGAACCATCAGATCATGTTTGTAGGGCCCCAGATTCTCTCCCCATCTTCTGGCCTTTTGTGCCTCAACCCAAAGAGAAGGCATTTTTCTAACACAGGAAGAAGGAATTGATATGATGCTGCTTAAAGCCATCATTCACTGTCTCCCAAATGTAGCAAACTGGCACGGGAAGGCACCTTTGGGACAGTTAGGGCTCACTGGTTCTGTGAACATATGAAATGATGGAAATGAAGTTCTGAGATTAACATGACTTGCTAGTAAGCCCTGGCTCACAAAATTATTAGGTTGAACTATATGAAACTGGTAATATTCAACCATATTTAGCCTACAAAAAAATGGAGGTCGCATATGGTTCTACGTATTATTGTCTTATGAACTGAAGTTTGACTTCCTATTGACCTAGCTTCAAAGCTTGACACTTCTCAGTGTGTAGCACTGCCCTTTCTGTGAAATGTCTGAAATTTACCAATTGGCCATTTTTGAGGGGTGTATTTGGGAAGGGGGAGAAAGATGATTAAAAGTGGTGACGTGGTGTTTATAAAGATGATCTGGAAACAATATGTAGGATGGATTAGAGAGGAGGCTTATATAAAGATGCTAGTATGAGAGGGGCCAGTAGAGCAGGTAGAAGCATTGAAATCAAAAGGGATAAAAAGATTGTGAATAAACCAAAAAAAAAAAAAAAAGACCAGGAACTTAATTTCTTTACCCTTGCCAGTGGGCCACTAAAGAAGTTACTCCTTTTTAGAATGCTCAATCCCTGCCCAGGTCTTTTTAAAGTACAATCAATAGACAGGCCATCTGATGACTCAGCTATTATGCAATGAGACTGATTCACTTCTCTTCTGTCTAGTGTTCCTCTGGGCTGTCTTTTCCAATCCCATAGCCTAGACTGCCAACTGAAATATCAATGACTCGCAAATCTATCTCTTGCCCAAACCTCTGTCTGGTCACAGATTCTTTTACCTAATCAACAATGCAATTGCTTCACCTGGTTGTCCTGGAAGCATCTCCAACTAAGTATTTGTAAAGTTGAACTCATTGCTTTCCCTACTAATTTGATCTTCCCTGTATTTCCAAAATTCATTACTTAATATCATAGTTAACAGTAGGGGTTCGTCTTTGATTCCTTCTTCTCCATCCTCAACATCTAACCTGTTCTCCCACTCTTTTCTTTTATCTCTTAAGTATCTCCTTCCCTGTCTTTCCATTGTCAAATCTCAGTTGCATGCAATTTTTACAATGGCCTCTTTACTAGTCCTCCTTCTCTATTTTAAAACACACTCTTCAAATAAGCAGCCACTCATTTTACCTTCAGAAATCATCAAAGGATTAGTTTCAGACTCTATATTGTGGCTTATTTTCATCACCTACTTACTATTTAATTTTCCAGCTTCATTTCCCATTATTCTCTCACTTGCATTTTTTTTCATTTCTTTTGTGATTTCTAGGCAAAAAGGGCTGTCAACTCCCCAGACATGCCCTACTTTGCCCTGCCTCCCATGCATGTATATAGACTTCCTTCCACCTAGAATGCCCATTCCTCCACCTCTGCCACACCTCATTCCCTGCCTTGTCCACCTGGTTTTCTTAGTCATACTTAAAAACAGCCTTTCTGTCTTCTTGAATCCTTCCCACACCTCCTCCTCCTTCCCCCAGGCAGTGATTTGCTCCCTCTTCTCTAGTCCTGTAATATTTTCTACACCTATTTTGTACTAATTACCTCATTATATAACAACTCTCTGCCCCACAGATTATGTCTTTTTGAGAGTCATATCTTGAATGGGTGAGAGGGAGTCTGAGCCAGTTTTAATTTGCCTTTTATGATATTAAAGTAGGTTAAAACTGAACTCTTGAAATGTAACTGGTATTTCCAGAAATCTGTGAAATACAGACATGATTCAACTCTAACAAGGACCAACTTAAAAATGAGCAGAAAAGGTCTCTTCTTATTTTCTGTGATTAAATAAGGGAAATCTTGGGTTACTCCTTTTGGTACTTTGCCTTGCAATCTATAGGACTTCTGAAAATGTATTTAGTGTTCAAAACAAAAAAGATTAGGATAAAACTGCCAATTATAGGTATGTTTAAGAATCATTTATATGATTTTATATGATAGTGAGACAATGGGCCAGAAGATGGCAAGACACCAAAGGCCTTGGAGGATATTTTTGCACTTGGTTATTTATTATCTTCATGGTCTTTTAGTTACTGTCAGGTTTCACACACACAAAAATTGACTTTTGCCTATTCTTTTGAATTTCACACTACCACTGGGGACATCTTCCATGTTTGTGTATATAGAAATATTCATTGATGATCAATAACTATAGTTCATTGATTAGTTGAGTGCTAAACCAATAAACAAGATCTTTTTAAAAAGTCTATTCATTTCCGTTATTGTTCATGGAAAAATCTTAGTTCCAGAAATGTTGGGCCTTTCTAGCTAGTTCTTAAAAACATTTTCTGGAGTGCTTAAAATTCAAGAAATCAAAATTTCATGATTGTTTTTCAAACATTTTTGAGCAATTTTCATTTCTTTATGTGTTGCACAGCTACATTCCATTTCTTTTTATTTATAGACTCAAAGGGTTATTGAGCCACTGTTTGGGAAACAGGGCAGAGGAGGACCTCTTGCTCCTTCTTCCAAAGGAATATTAACCTTCCAAGGTAATGTTAATCTGATCAGAGAAAATCTTACATTGTTGGACCACATGTACCTGTGGATGGGGTTGTGGTATATTAATAGATCCTACACTGAGTTGGTTGTGAGTCTCCCCTCTTACCCTTGCCCCAGGAAAAAACAGTCATATGTTAATTAGTATAATGATTTGCCATTAATAAAGAGGATTTTGTTTACATGTTTGTTTGGCTTTCACCGTTTCTAGGGATGGTCACATTCTGTGCGGCAGGTTACAGCATCAACCAGTTCTCTAAAGGAATTTCTTAGAGTTTAAGAAATGTAGGGCTTCCCTCCCTGTCTTTTAATGGAAGACGTATCATTTCCCTTGAGGGCCGTGAGCGCTCTTCAGCCATGGCAATGATGTACGAGTATGTGTTCTGCCACTGCCCTGCCCTTCCAAACCCTGTGAATGGTTCAGAAGGGCAGGGCACTGCAACTTGATGCCTGCAGGAAAAGGGAGGCAAATTTTCATGTAAATGTAGACTTTCGCATAATGAAGTGATATGCGTGCGTCCAAGTTGTGCAAGTTGTAACGGGCAGTATTTTGGAAACAAACTTGCAGGTATAATCAGCTACTAAGATACATAAGCAGAATATGTGAAAAATGTTTTTCTCCTAGAGGGCCTTATGAGAGGTGTGGAGAGGAGCTTTTAAAATGAGGGAGACACCAAATCCTGTTGCCATGCAGGACTGTCAAAAGTAAACAGTATATACATTCCCAGGGGCTTTTCTTCAAGGATCTGGATTTGAAAGAGAGCAGCAGATACCACATCCAGCTGTTGGCATGAAGAACAGAGGCACTAACCCAAGCCCAGAAGATTCATGCCAATGGTTAGCTTTGCTGAAAGTTAAGGGGACACCATTTTAAGTGCTAATATTTATTAGGTACATTATATTTCCTCCTAGACAATATTAATAGTGTGGTTTGAAATAATCTTATTTCTTTAAAAACAAGTTTTCTGCTGCATTAGAAAACTGTCTTCATCCAAGAGCATGGAATATCCACTCCTTTTATGAGTCATCCCAACTTGATTATACTGCATGGTGTAAAATTACTACATTGTGTAGAATAGATTTTCAGGGTGTTATGGCCTGAATTGTGCCCCCACAGCATTCATATGTTGAAGTCCTAACCATCCATACCTCAGAATGTGACTGTATTTATGGGTAGAGTCTTTAAAGAGGTAATTAAAGTAAAATAAGGTCATTAGGGTAGGCTCTAATCCAATATGACTGGTGTCAATACAAGGAGATAAGGACACAGACATGTACATGTACAAAGGGAAGATCAGTTGAGAACGCAGGCAGCAGGCAGCCATCTGCAAGCCAAGAGGAGAGGCCACAAGAGCAACCAAACCTGCCAACAGGAGTTTGGAATTCTAGCCTCCAGAACTGCAAGGAAATAAATTTTTGTGGTTTAAGCTACCTTGCGTGTGGCATCTATTAGAGCAGCCCTAACAAACCACTATACTTGCCGTGAAATAAAACATGACCTGTATTTTCTGACTTTAGAAGAATAGTTTCCAACATGTCTGCCGTAGGGAATACAATTCATGACTTTCTTCCCAAATTGGCTGAAGATCCAGAGCTCCTCTGTTTAAATAAAGGTCTCCCTGGCTGGCCTGCAGATTGCTTCAGAAAAGGAACTCAGACATGTTCTTGTTTTCTGTGCATTCTCTGGGTGATAACATCTATAAGGTACTTTTTAACTTAATTCTTTGATTTTTCATATAGGACATGGAAGTGAATTCTGCAAACTATAAGCCAAGAATCTTGCCCTCAGTTTGAATTAGAAATCTAGAATTTACTGAAAGGTTTTTTATGCAGTGTGGGGCACTTATACAATGGATCATTAACATTTAGCACAGACCACTGTAACAAATAATGTTAATCTAATATATCACTCTTTGGGTAGTCCATTTGGTGACATTGGACATTATTGCCATCTTTGGAACCTCTCTTCACCTTTGACACTGTTTTGATCTCTCCTCCCCCCCAACAAGAGCTTCTCTGACTCCTTCCCTGCCTTTTCCTTTACTAGTTTCCTCTTCAAAGCTCTTGGAGAAACTGTTTAATTGAGTAAGCACACTTCTTGACGTAATGAAACTATAACTTCTATTATTGAAAGAACATCTAAACTCTATAAGGCAATCTTTCCCTACCCCTACTTGGAAATTGATGGAGAGCTCATTCCTTTCCTGCTACATCTTAGAACTTCAGGAACTTAGAAGCTGAGCAGTGACAATGCTGGGACTCACCTATTCCTGTTTGATTCCTTATTCTGTTATCTCTGGTCAGTCTTTTCCACATGTCTCCTGCACTCTCAGATCAGTCCTCAGGGCCCTAGGAGTTGAGAGGAAAAAGAGGTTCCTGTTGGTGTGGAGTTCCAAGCCAAGTCAATTCATGACCTAAGCTGGCTTGGATGAAAAGTAGGAAGTAAGTTGGTTAAGTTTTACCAACTTTAGACTTTGATGTTTTGCTTTGTGATGCTGAGGCTGGGACCCTGCTAACTACATTTCTCAGACTCCTCTGTCAGCTAGTTTCTTATTAGGTTCTATCAGAGGGAGGCAGAAGAGGAAATTAGAAGGCAATAGGAAGGAAGAAAGGTATTTCTTCAACCTTTTCAGTTCCTATTTCATCACTCTAGCAGCAGGAAAGCATGGCTCCAGCTTCCAGCTTCTTTCTGAATTCCCCAAACCTCCTTACCATGTTCCTTAGAGGAACCAGCAATGACAAGGACGTATCCACTTGGGCAGTTGGAGTAACAGTTGTTATGCTGCCTGTCACCTATGAGGCTGTACCTCCCAGGCTATCCAAGAATCTAGCCCACCAAACCTCTTTCCCAAAATCTGCACCCTAGTTGTGGAGATCTTCCCCCTGCAGCTTTGAACACCATGTTTACAAAACTCCCTCCCACAAAGTACTGTGTCCTTACCCCTCACACCTTTTTTTGGTTCTACAGACTTAGCAGTTATTAATCTCATTTTTGTTCTTTCAACCTTTCCATGCTTATTAATTGAGTCCCCTGGATTAATTCCCCCCTCTTTGAAATGCCCAGTGTGGTTTCTGTTTACTTCATTGTGCCCTAATTTACACAGGTCACAGGGCCAATCAACAACTGCTGAAGACAGAGAATAACCATAGCTGGTCAAGCCTGGGACATATGTCCACTTCTGTAGCCCAGAGCATGGTGTTTTGCTAGAAAATGGATAGGTGGGAGGATGGCATTAGTGGGTGGCTATGGGGCAAAAACTACAAACACAGGAAAAAAAAAACTTGGATTTTTTTTCATGGTAAACTAGAGAAAGGAGGAAGGAGAATGGTAACTGAAGAGTGCAGCAGCCAGGCCGAGGTGAGGTCTTGAGTAGGTGGTGGGACACATGTGCTGAAATAGTGAACGAGGCTCCAGTGGATCCAGGTGTACAGGGACATTTTCTAGGCAAAATTGGAGGAACTTGTTGGAGTTCAACTCTGCTGGCCTCTATTTTCTCTACTAATGGGAAGGTAGGTCATTTTCAGGAAGCAAGGGTAAGAATAGGTGTAGGGCAGAAGTTTTAGGACAGAGAAGGTATGAGAAAAGCCCCCTTGGAAAGGAGAGAGAAAGTTGGTCAGAAAAACACAGTGGGATTACCAGGAGTACTGTAGGCCCATTTGAATGTAGTAACCATGAATGAATTTGTAAGGGTACCAGTGTTCTCTCTTGTGTGGCCTTTCCATTTTAAATTCTCGTGCATGAATATGGAGTAAGTGTCAAGAATGAAGAAAGTGTGGAGAATGGAGAAAATGTGAAGAAAGTGTGAAGAGAGTATGGAGAAAGTAGATATTTAGTTTCTTCCAGGGATTTTACCACACAAAGGGGATGGAAAGAGGACTTAATAGTTCGGTGAGAGAGTTTCTGAGGTGATGGACCGTTGTGTTTATTCTGGAAAAGGAGAGGACAAAAGACAGAAGGGAGCTAAAGAAAAGAGATGCATAGAGATACTGCAGGACTTGAGAACCTAAGGAGGTCCAGGAGTGACCCTGTCGTGGTTACTCAAACAACAGTCTGGAAGGATAGAATGTTTGATTTAATAGTCTGATGATCATGCAAGTGGGCCACTCAGGTGGAGCGGAGGGAAATTCATCGAAGAGAATGTCACGGGACCAAGAAAAATTTATTTTTAATTGCCTTAGAAGGCAGTAGGAAGGCCTTGCATATATGCTCCATGCTTTATACATGCAACCTTTCTTTTTTCCAGTTAAATTGTGAGCCCACTGAGAGCAGGGACTGTGTCTAAACTGCATTTTTGTTCATCTAGAGCCTCACAAAACCTCTTGCCCATAGCATATTTTAATAGAACACAAATGGAACAATGAAAATTGTGATTCAAGAAATTTTCTTGACCAGTTTCACTGCCTTCAAGAAGATAAGATTATTCTCTTTTGTAGGTGTAGCAATTAAAGGTTTGGATACAGTTAAATTATTTACTCAAGATGAGCTAAAGGTAGCTTTAAATGTGTAGAAACCTGGCTGACTTAAAAGAGAATACATTCTTCTGAATTTTTTGTAACACAGACCATTGGCATTTTTTTATGTTTTGATTTGTTTCCATACATGACTTTGTAAAATTGGTACTGAAATGGCTATGGCCAAGCTGGTTATGGGCAGCACAAATGGGCATGCTGCTCGGTGGCAGTGGCAAGTTTAGTAACTTGAGGGAAATGGGAAGTGTATATGACTCTCATGTTGTCATCTTTCCTGTTTCTGAGCCACAGGAAAGGTGATGCTCTGCCCATTTGCACACCATTTCCCCTGTCCCCCCTCCCCCATACTTACATGTAACATTTCATTTGGACCAGCCTTCTTTGCCGCATGCCCACCACCTCTTAGGAGTAAGCTATCAACCAATTAGCGCTTAGAGAATTTTAAAAGTCACCCTCGTAAAGCCATATTTATTCAGTGACTCACTTGTGATGCTTATTACAAATGATAGCAACTTTCCTGACCCACCTTCTTTCATCTTGCTCAGAAACTTTTATTCAGTGAATCACTGAGGTGGATAGAAAAGTTATTTAAAAGCATGAAAGAAGATTTGCAAATGACTTACTATTTTAGGAACCAATTTTAGAAGAAACAATTGAATGACTTTCAGTGGGTGAATAGTTAAGCAGCGATGGTATATCCATGCAATGGAATACTACTCAGAATAAAAGGAATGAACTGTCGATGCAGGCAACAACTTGAATGGATTGCAAGGTCATCATGCTTAGTGAAAAAAGCCAGTCTCAATAGGTTACATATGATATGATTCCATTTATATAACATTCTCAAAATAACAAAACTGTAAGTTGGAGACTATATTACAGAATAGGCACAGGGGTGGGAAGGACTATAAAAGAGAAACATGAGGATTCCTGTATGCTGGTGTGTAGTACTATGGTACAGCAGAGCCTTACAAAGTAACGTAGGTGTCTATTTACTTATTGTTTTTGTAAAGCAAACAGTTCTATATTTTTTTATTTTCCATTACTATAATTTTTTTCTTATGAGGAGAACTTTTAAGATCTACTTTCTTAGTAACTTTCAAATATACAATATAGTATTATTAACTGTAGTTATAAGACTGCACATTACATCCCCAGGACATATTTTGTAACTGGAAGTTGTACCTTTTCACCACATTCATCCATTTTGTCCACCTTCTGCCCCCTGCCTTTGGCAACCACCAATCTGTTTTTTGTATCTGTGAGGTTAATTTTTTTTTTAGATTCTGAATATAAGTGAAGTCATAAGGTATTTGTCTTTCTCTGACTTATTTCACTTAGAATAATGCTCTTAAGATCCATCTACTTTGTCAAAAATGGCAGAATTTCTTTTTTTTGTTGGCTGAATAATATTCCTCTGTGGGTGTGTGACATTTTCTGTACCAATTCATCCATTGATAGGCACTTGGGTTGCTTTCATATCTTTGCTATTGTAAGTAATGCTTAAATGAACACTGGGGTGAAGATTTTTTTTTTGAGTTAGTGTCTTCATTTCCTTTGGATAAATACCCAGAAAAGGAATCACTGGGTAATATGGTAGTTCTGTTTTTAATTTTTTGAGGAACCTGTATACTGTTTTCCATAGTGGCTGCACCAATTCACATTCCCCGCAACAATGTACACAGTTTCCCTTTTCTGTATACTATCACCAGCATTTGTTCTCTTGTCTTTTTGATAATTGCCATTCTAACAGGTGTGAGGTGATATTTCATTGCAGTTTTGATTTACATTTCTCTTCTGATTAGTGGTGGTGAGCACCTTTCCATATACCTGACCTATGTGTACATTGGCCATCTGTTTATCTTTGGAAAAAATGCCTGTTCAGATCCTCTGCCCATTTTTAGTCAGATTGTTTGTTTTTTTGCTATTGATTTATATGACTAGTTCTGTATGTTGATTTTGATGGTGGCTATATGAATCTGAATATGGCATCAAAATTGCATAGAAGTATACACACACACTTAGGCAAATGAGCATATATAAAAACTAATGAAAACTGAATAAGGCATATAGTCTAATTAGCAGTTATATAGGATTCTCCAGAGAAACAGAACCATACACCCTCCCCCCCACCCTCCCCCCCCACACATGACTTATTATAAGATACTGGCTTATGCAGTCACTGAGGCAGAGAAGTCCCCTGGCCTGCCATCTGGAAGTTGGAGACCCAGGGAATCCCGTAGCATAGTTTGAGGGCCTGAGACCAAGAGCACTGAGAGCAGGAGACATGTTTCACCTCAAGCAGTCAGGAAGAGGGGGGGTGGATTCGACCGACTTTCACTTTTTTATTCTATTCAGGCCCTCAAGGGATTGAATAATGTCCACTCACACTGGGGAAGGCCTTCTGTTTTACTTGGCCTACTGATTCGAAAGCCAATCTCTTCCAGGCACACCAGCACTGACACCCAGAAATAATTTTAAATCAGTTATCTGGGCATCCTGTGGGCCAAGCAGGTAGGTTGACACATAAAATTAACCATCGCAGCAGTATTGTGCCAATGTGAATTTCCTGGTTTTGATATTATATATAAGATGTTAACATTAGGGGGAGCTAGGCAAAATTTAGAGGGTGCTCTCTGTACTATTTATGCAACTTCCTGTGTCTGCAATTGTTAATAATAAAAAAAATTGAAGTCAGTTTGAGAAGATCTAAGATTACTTCTAAAATAATGTCATCCTTATTTGCATTTTGATCAAAAGGTAAAGAAAGCTCAACCTCCCCACACAAAACTCACCATTCTATTAACAATTCTCCCTAAAATGGAGTGATTATAAGAAGGTTCCGTGAAAACCATCTGTAGAGCCCAGCATCAGTCTTGCTCTTGGTTACAGTCTGATCCGTTTAGGCTACTTCGCTTTTTAGATTCTCTCATATATTGAATTTCCTGCTCCTAAAGCCCCATCTGCCAGTGACTAGGTGTGACCGAACATGCCAGACCCTGACCACTTGTCTGCCTGGCCCTCAGGTGATTCCTCATTACTGTTCCATCTCTACTAGGCTGGATAATGGTTTTGGACGAGGATTTGTCTTCTGGATCCTGGGGAAGGAAGGAAGTAATTAGAAAATACCATCAATCATCTTTCATCATCACATGGGGGAACTAGTCCACAATGCTAAAAATGTAATTTGGGCATAGCACTCTTTGTCAGTCAACTCAGGAATGCTTTGCCTTGTAACCCAGAGCAGGGGTGGAAACAGGAAATGCACGTTCTTATTACATTACTACATCAGGCTCTCCCTCAATATGAAGTTCAAGATTTGTAAGTGAGTAGAATCTCTCTATCAGCAATATGTTTCCTAAAGAAAATCAAGCTTCCCCTTGCTGGGCTCTTTGTTCATTGAAAGAAAGTGGACCTCCATCTGGACTGAAGATTGAAGGCCTGTACTGACAACCTCCATCTACTATCACCCTCCTCTCAAACTCACCCAGTAAAATCAACAAACATTAAGATCCTTCTCTTTCTAAAGTCAGGAGATACAGGACAGAAGAGATGTGTGAGGCTGTAATTTATAAGAAGCCAAAGAATAGATAGATACACAAGGTATAGACAGTGCTTCTTACCTCTGTTCAAAACCCCGAAAGAATCTTTATCGTCTTTAGGACAAATCCAGCCCCAGATGACCCAACATATGGCTTCCTTCTACCAGTTTACATTTTATTCACTCCCCTCCAACCAACTGGGCTATTTTCTGTTCCTCAGTCGCACCGAACACTCCTACCTCAGAATGTTTGCACATTGTTTCCTCTTTCTGAAACGACTTTCCCTTCAGATACCCACATGACTGTTTTCTTTCAGGTCTCTATACTGATGTCACCAAATCATTGAGGCCTTCTCTACCCTCCCTACATAAAATAACCTACCCCAAATTATGTGCTGTTTTCTATATATAGTACTTACCTCTGCTTATCTGTCTATTTGTTAATAGCCAGTCTCTCCCCACTGGAATGTAAGCTTGAAGAAAGCAAGTAGTCTATTGCTCTGGCCCCTGCAAAGTCCCCCACACCCTCTGGCACATAGTGGTGATTACAAAATAATTATTCTTCAATTGGATGAATGAATATAATTGTGATTTTATTGTGACATTGTGCTAATACCTGATTTGTAATTACTGCTGAATTATTCAGTTCCTTTAGTCTTTTTATTCTTACATTAACATCACTAAACATTTTCCTTTTCTAAAATTTCAGGCACACACACATACACAAGTGAAAGAGCCACTGATGTAGCAGTGTAAACATTATTAAGATCACTTTGGTGATCAAATGAAGGATAGAATTAAGGGAGAGAAAACTGTAAACAGACAATTGTAGTTCAGGTTCTGAATGATAAAAAATAGTATTAGGCAAGTGGAAATGGATAAAAGTGTGTATTAAAACTTTAGGTGGTAATATCAGCAGAGCTTAGAAATGTCTTGTCAGGAATGAGTTAAAAGGGATTATCAAGGATGACTCCATATTTCTAGGTAGGAATGAATGGTTGATGGTAATGCTACCAATTAAGAGAGAGACTACAAGAAGGAATAATTTAGAGGAGGGGATTCTCACAAAGTTTTTTTATGACGGACTTGAGGAAATGGTGAAGAAGACACCCAAGGTAATATGACCAACAGACCACTGGACGTTTGAGAATAAAGGTCAACGGTGTGGTCTGCAGATTTAGACTTTGGTGTCGTGTCCAACAATTCCACCTAGCCAGCATACACCCAAATGAAATCGTCACCATCCCTCCAA
The DNA here is from genome assembly GCF_040802235.1 of Manis javanica. NCBI lineage: Eukaryota > Metazoa > Chordata > Mammalia > Pholidota > Manidae > Manis > Manis javanica. Next base: position 93,986,199 of record NC_133166.1, read on the forward strand.
AATTGTTTCTGCTTTTCCTTCTGTGTTACCTCTAGAGTGATATGTTCAGGTACATATCTGAAGTTTCACCATCCTATGAATCAAAAGATATGTGAAGTAACTTATTTTTAAATCAGGTATGCTTTTACTGACATTATAAATGTATAAAGTTTGATTGTCAAATAAGAAATCTTATAGTGAGAAAAGTTGTCTTGCTATCTGAACCATTATGACTTTCCTGAAACAATCCCTATAGCTCTTAGTTTTTTTCCTTTTAGGATTAATCTTCATATTTCTAGGTATTATGCCTATGTCTTGATTTATCAACTTTGCACATTTTCTATTAATCTACTGTAATGTAAATGAATTTTTTCTGCCTTTCATTTTGCTCAACTTTTCACTCACCATTCTAGTCTAACTTTGTCACAATTTTTGGTCAAATCAACAGTGGCATATAAAAAGCCTGAGAATTAAGCAGTGTACTTAGAGCTTAATTAGCTCTCTGTTTGGCCCAAATTTGATTTTTCTTTTAATCAAGTTTACTTAAGTCTTTTAATTTGCTTAGTCATCTAAATCATCTGTGTTTCACTTTTGCAAATATTTTATCATGTCTATTAAATTGCTATCAATACTATTTTCCAAACTCTCAAACATATCAGACAATCTCTTAATTCCATATTTTTTTCTGGAGATTCAACCCCCAAACTTTTTGTCTTCTTATTCCAAACAATTGAACCAATTGCTTCTAGTCTTGCTGAGTGTCTCATCCTGGTTTTTAAAGCTTTGCAGTCAATGTGGAACTGAATTTTATCACTTTATGTTGGTTACCTTGTTTAACAAGACCCAAAAGTTTCCTCTTTCTTGTTTTATGGCTTTATTTTACTGTGGCTACCCCAATAACTTCCTATAAACGAGTACTTGTCCATTTTGTCACTTTCTTTTTGGCAGCCCTTGCATGTCTGAAAATGTCTTAATCTAGCCTAACATTTGACTGGGAGTTTGCCTAGCTATAGAACTCCTTGAACATAGTCTTCCGTCCGAGTTTGAACGGTATGCTTCCACTGATTCCAAGTGTCTAGTACTGCTCCTGACAAGTCCAATGCTGTCTAATTTTCTTTCTTTTAATTGTAACTGACTTTTTCATCTTTCTCTGGAAGCCTACATGTTCTCTTTTTCATCACTAGTATTCCAAAATTTCATAACATACGGTTTGGGTCTATTTTCATTTTCCAGGCTGTTACTCATTAACCTCTTTTTACTACAGGACATTTCATTTATACATTAAACAAAATTCCCCTATATTTTCGTTTTCTCTTTTTCTAAATTTCCTATTTATTAAAAATTGGACCTCTATATAAAAATTGGATTTCTCTAATTCTCCTATCTTTTCTTTCCCATTCCCCTCACATGTCTTCTTTTCTACCTTCCAGAAGATTGTATTGAGGTTAGCCTTCTGTATGTACTGAATTCTTTACTGTTAGCATCGTATGTTCAATTTCCATAAACTACCTTTTATTTGATGATTGGTTCATTTTCATAGCACTATCTTTTGTTTTAACGATTCAAAGCTTTTCATCTAAACATATTAATTAAGGTAGGGGTTTTGCTAAGTGAGGGATGAGTGGCAGTTACATGGCTGTAGAGGGTGGAGGGGCAAACTAGCAGTTGTCTTAGCTGATCTGCCTAACCCATGCCCCTGCCTTCTCTGCTGCCTCTCAGATATTAACCCCCACAGAGTCTTCACCCCCACTCTGCTTCTACAAAGGTGAACTCCTGCTATATTGAAGACCTAGCTGTGAAACAGAAAGCTATACAATTAGTGACATAGAATGTAGATCTTAGAGTGAGGGACATTTTAGCAAGATTTAAAAATCACAAACAATAAAGAGTTCTTAGTTTTGACTTCATAAAAAACAAAATTTCTAAGTTAATATTGTAATTTTCTTATATGCCAAAATATTAGGAATAACTATCTCTGGGTAGTAAGAACAAATAATAAGGGAGAAAGAAAACTCAAAAGATGATTGAGTGACTGAAATAAAATTGAGGAATAAGGGATTAGGCCTGCAAGAGGTAGGAGTGTAATGAGGCGTGAGTTCAGGTGGGAGAGAACTGTTGTTACAATGGAAGATAATGGAATAAATTTTATAGGCTAGTACAGTAGTAAAGGTTGGTAAATGTTGTCTTGGAAAGGGGTGAATGGTGGCTGAAATGGAGTAGAACTAAAAATCAAAGACCATCAAATGGGCTATCTACGTAGTTCCTGTAATCTTCTAAAGGGTGGACAACAGTTGTGGGGGGGGTGCAAGGTTGAGCCATGTATCAAAATCCTCAATGTTTAATTGAGGATGTCCAAGGATAATATGGACTAAGGAGCTGGAGATCACAGCTCTAGGATTTGCTGTTTTATTCAAAGAAATATCCCATCGTACCCACCTATAACTAAAACTGGCTATTCATAAATGGCAGCTCTTAGAATCAATCCAGGAAGAATATCCTTTTTAACAAAGGATCATTACATTGTAATTATTTCAACCATATTTCTCCTCTGTTTAGCTTTATCTATGTAGTAAACATCTTAAGTAGTATTGAAAATCTCCACTTTTTTACTAACTGACCATTCTTTAATGTTTCAAACTCTTAATTTGTGGGTATACCTAATTGTATCAATGAATTCAGAGTAAAAGAAGATGAAAAGCTGGGGAGAGTTTCTGAAATACGACAAGCAACTTTTTAAGTCTAAGAAGTTTTACAGGTGGCCACTGATTTACAGAAGTCTCTCAGTTGTTTGCATAACGACTTACTGCCTTGTCTGCCTCAGGTCTGGCTGACCCATATTTCCTGGTTTGATAAAGATTGCTTGGAAGCCAAGAAAACACTGGCAAGATTAGTCAGAGGAAGTTACTTAAGAGTTCATTTTACTTAGTTGCTTATAAACATTTCCACACCCACCGTTTACATGCATGCCACCCCACAACTCACCCCCTGAAAACACCACCAAAGGTGCAATGAAAACAAGTTTGTATTCCGCTTCTCCATAGGTGGTCCTTGTGTTTGTGATCAGTGCCCACAATTAGTGCACATTTTAGGACTGTTTTTTTCTGCTTGTAATGTAGAGTAAAAGTAATCCTGCTAGTATACACCTCCCTTGAGCCCTGAAGTATGTTTCTTCTTCTAACTCTACAGGCCTTTAATATTCATGCAATATTTTGTAGACACTAGGAATCTCCCTAATGGGGTCCAGGAACATAGATGTCAGTTGAATTAATTGCTTCAAGCTAAAGAAACATTCAGAGGAAACCATTTGTTACTAGAATTCTTACAGTTCTACTGGCTTCTGGTCCCCTAATTTAGTGAAAATGCAGACTGATATTCATATGTAATACACACACATACTTTTTAAAAGAGCTACTTTCAGCTTCTGCAAATTACAAACATTTGCAGGTATCTGCTGCTATTCCCTCGATATTGTAACTATATTTTTCTCCCTGATAAATATGAGCTTGAGTTTCTGAATAGATTCATAGATTCAGGGAAATTACTTATATTAATCCAGTGCTCTGGGAATATAATCCCCTAGTGGATCAGAGCTGTTTTATCCTACAGTGGTGGTATCAACGATGTTGCAGACACAATTTGTTTGTTTAGTCACCTCTTTCAAACTACAAACAGAGCATATCCCTTTGGCTAACAAAGTCTTTTTAGGAATTTAGAAGCATCAAGTAGGTCACAGGTTTCTTCCACTTTCAGGCATATTTTATGAGATTTTTAGGCTCTTGCTTTCTTGTTACTGAAGTGATTTCTGCAGGCAGTGAATTTCAAACAATAAGTATGAATTTCATAACAGTATTTCCTAGATTCCTAGGTGCATTTTATATTTGCATGTACACAACAGAAACTAGTATGTATTTTATGGTTGATAGCATTTTCCATTTAACTTCATTTTCTTAGTTGTACATAAAATAATGGTGCATCTTTCACTCAAATAGGATGTTAGGCTCTACAAAATATCGTAGGCATTAGAAGATAACCTTTATTACTGGTACTTGAATCTCTTTTTCGGTACCCTTGGTTTTTCCAAATTTTCGGGTGTTACAGAGTGTGATCATTAATTTTATATGTTGACTTCACTGGCCATGGGGTGCCTAAACTAAATATTATTGCTGGGTGTGTCTGGAGGATGTTTCCCAATGAGATAACGTTCGAATCAGTGGACTCACTAAGTAGATGGCCCTTCCCGGTGTGGGTGGGCATCATCTAATCTGTTGAGGGCCTGACTGGAATAAAGGGTAGAGGAAGGAGGAATTTGCGTGTTTTGCTTGCTGCGTGCCTGCTTGATTTGGGACATCTCATCTTATCTTCTCTAGTCCTAAGACTGTAATTTATACCATTCACACAAATGTCAAGGAATCACAGTGATTCACATTACCATATTCAGAACACTGTGTCATAGCAATACTTTGAAAGACATTTTAAATGATGCTTCCTTCTCTCTTAATGATCATCTTTAATCAACTGAGTACACAATTTTTTTCTCATTGGTAACAGTACATTAAGAGTTAGTAAAGTCTACCAAATATACACAACCTAATATGTGACATCCCAAAGAATCATTTTACAAAATATTCAAAGGATGTCCATCTATAGTTGTTTCTTATAAAGGGTCCCATAATTGGACTTATTAGAGATTCATGACATTATCAAAAGAGAAATGATACTAGAACTTTAGGGATTATCCAACTATATTAGTCAGTTTGGGCTGCCATAACAAAATATCACTGACTGGGTAAAATTTATTTTTAAAAAATTAATTTATTTCTCATAGTTCTGGAGGCTGAGGAGTCCAAGATCAAGTGCCAGCCAACTGGGTTTCTGAGGAAGTCTCTTTTTTGGCTTATAGAAGGCCACCGTCTCACTTAGTGATGTGCATTTAAGTTTCCTCCGTGTCTTTTCATGGTTTAATAGCTCATTTCTTTTTAACGCTGAGTAATATTCTGTTGTCTGGATATACCACCTAGCGTCTCTTCTTATAAGGAAAGTTAATCCTATCAGATTAGGGCTCCAACTTTTTTACCTCGTTTAACCTTAATGATTTCCTTGGGGACTCCATCTCCAAATACAGCCAGTCTGGTAGTTAAAATGTCAATATATGGATTTTAAGGATGATGCAACCATTCAGTCCACAACACCAACACTCTCACTTCATAAAATCAGAAGAAGATCTGGAAAAAGTGTTAGAAACTAAAGATTAAATGAGACCTAAAATTAAGATGAACCATTCTGATGCTCTCCACCATAACCTTTTAAATAACTTGAAAAGGTAAATTCATGGCAAAACTAGATCTCTTTGTTACTTGATTCTTGGTTGAAAGCTTTGTCTATGACATTACTACCTTCTCTCCTTGCACACTTCTAATCCTTTCCAAGTTGTTACTGATTCCCTTTTACTCAAGAATCCACTGACCTCGTTTCTTGACTTGAATCATCTTTAAGGGCTTGAAGAACTGTCATAAGTTTATGACAATTTTTGTATTGTTGTTATTATTTGGTTTAGGTGTACAGCCTTTATCAGATTCTCAAAATAGTCTCTGTAGTCTGTGATAGTCTATATCCTACCAGTGTGATTTAGTCTTCTCACTCACAAGTCTCTTTGATGCAAGTTGTGGCATATCCACTCAGTTCAAAACCAGTAAGGAGTATTTTGGGTGTTACCAATACCTAGCTTCATGCTAAGAATAGAAAATGGATATCACAGTTCTGTAGTAAAGATTTAGTTACAGAGAGAATGATAAGGAGGAGTTGGAGAGAAGTAAATTTGTTGAGCATACACGTTTTTCTGATTCTAAAAACTATTATTTTTAAAATTTCATCATGCCTTGATGATCCCCAGTTTGACCTCCTCCTTCCTGGGCATGAAGTCTATAACCAGTTTTTTTCCCTCACTTTGTGCTGGCATTATGTTGGGGAAAGGAGAAAGTTTAGAGGTGTCGCACACTTATTTTGCAAGTAGACATGTGGTGGAGTGTTTCATTTTCAATTTTACTTCCAGGGAGAAAAAAATCATTCTTCAAGAGCTCCCCTGGGTCCACACACACTAGACTGGAGTTGATCCCAATAGAAATACAGTGGAGAGTGAGCATAAAGGTAAGAAAGACAGTCAATCAACTCCACAGTATTTGCAGAGAAAATTTTTTAAAAAGGAAGTTCTCTGAAGAAATTCAGTGATGACTATATGAACTTAAAGGCTGCACTTAAAGCATATGAGTAAGACAAGACCTAAAACAAATAAGTAATGAGGGCCTTGAAATAAGAAGCACACACCTTGCAAGTCTATATGGGATGCTAGCAGCAGATCTGAAAGGGTCCATGATATTAACCTGTACTAGAAGGAGACTGAGCCCAAAATGCACCATACAATTTGTTGAACAGATTTTCCTTGGTTTAGAGTAGGGCAACCTCCAGATAAACCCATTTTAAATTGAAAACATTGTGAGTAGAATATACATTTAATACATCTAAGCTATGAATATCATGGCTTAGCCTAGCTTACCTTAAATGGGCTCAGAACACTTACGCTAGCCTACAGTTAGGCAAAATCATTTAATACAAAGCCTCTTTTATAATGAAACATTGACTATCTCTTGTAATTTATTGACTACTGTACTGAAAGTGAAAAACAGAATAGCTTTAATTATGCAGAATGGTTGAAAGCATACTGGTTGTTTATCCTTGTGACCATATGTGTGACTGGGAGCTGTAGTGCCGCTGCTCAGCGCCGTGAGAGAGGATGGTACCACATATGTGCCCAGGAAAACATCGAAATTCAAATAATTGTTTCTACTGAGTGCATAAAATTTCTTACACCATTGTGAAATTGAAAAATCATAAACCAAATTAGTGTAAGTCAGGGACCATCTTTATATATCAGTATTGAATGATTTATAAAAATTTCCAGTATAGGATCTGGGTACCATCACTGCCAGTCTCCATTCTTGGTTCTCCTAAAACTGCTGTGTTCACTTCCTGTTGCTGCTACAACAGATTATCTCAAATTCAGTGTTTTTAAAATACTAATTTATTATCTGACAGTTCCATAGTTCAGAAGTCTTAAATGCATCATGTTGGGCTGAACTCAAGGTGTACATTCTTTTTTGGAGGCTCTAGGGGAGAATAAGTTTTCTTGCCTGTTTTAACTCACAGATGCTTTCCACATTCCTGCATCCTTGCATTCCAGGCCCCTTTCCATCTTCAAAGCCAGTAGCAGCTGGTCAAGTCTTTCTCACATTGCATCCCTCTGACATTAACTCTTCTGCCTCCCTCTTTCACATTTAAGGAATTTTATGATTAGATTGGGTAATCCAGGATAATCTCTATTTTAAGGTCAGATGATTAGCAACCTTAATTCCATGTGTAGCCTTTATTCCTTCAGGGGTTGGGACTAGAAAAACTCTGAGAGGGGTCACATAATTCTGTTTCCCACAACTATCAATTTAAAAAACACTCTAAGTAATGTTTCCTATAATATATGACAGGGTAGACCTTTCCTGAGCTATAAAGGATCTTATCTCTAGTCTCTTAAACCCTTTAAACTGTTTGAGAAACAAAGATCGATATTGTTACTGCAGAATATGCAAATATTAAGTTAATTTAGGAGTCAGATATGAGAAGAGAAATTACGTAGCCTTTCCTAAAATGTCTCATAGTATAACTGAAGAAAATGAAAGTGAGATTCCTAGTTCTTGATGTCACAGAAAGCCAATATTAGAGACTAAAATTACTTCCACTTTCTCTGATTTATTTTCTCAGTGCAGTGTTCTTATCAACACTATTTCTTATATGACTGCAGAAATGAAAAAAATAGAAACATCATTTGCCTTATCATTTGAGTTATAGTTTGAAATAGAAAAAGAAAAAGAAAAATAGCTCCTGTAAACTGTATGTCAATCCTAAATTGGAAATACAATAGCCATTATTGTCATTTCCATTTTAGCATTAAAATGAGGAATATGGGACTCTTATCAACCACATTGGGAAGTGGTAAAGTCCAGATTTGCCCAACTCTAAAGCCCATGCCCTGATTGCAAGCATCTGGCCAGTCTACTGCCATGCTGTTATCATAAGGAGTGGAAAGTCATGTTCTTGACTTGTAAGATCTGAATTAAGTAATTTAGCCTAGAAATTCACAGTTGTTTTATAATTCCCAAGGATATCTCTAGCTCTTTCAGGTGATACTGTAAATTTCTTAACATAAAATAAAAATCATGTTCTAAATCAACCTATTTATGTGAGTTCAATTTATTAAGAATATTTATGCTATCTATCACCTTTTAAATGAGTGAAGAGAATTAATACGGGAAAAGGGAGAGCTGCCATTTGGTGTTAAAATCCCCAAAGTTGGAGCTCTTAATACAATTACAGTACAGTACAATTATGCTGCTATTTTAATTATGCTGTATATACTACTGAATTATGCTGTTATTATAGTACAATTATAAGTAGAATTTTACTGTTTCTAACATTTGAAGTCTCTCTATTTTCTCTGAAGCAGGCATCTTCCAACTTAAACAGCATTCCAGATAACCCAATATTTAAAACATTATTTAATAGTGATAAATCAAATTAAATAAAATATACTTTGATAACATTTTTAAGTATTATTTTATTAAAACTAATATTTTAAATAATAGGTTTCAGGGTGTGGGTGAAAGGAACATTCTTGTCCTTTGCATCATCTCCAACTATTTTTTGCTTAAGGAGAGATTGTTTGCCCATTGGCCTTTCTACCTCTCTTCTTTCAGAGACTGCGCAGTTGAAGAGCACACTCCTTCAAGAGCATATAAAATATACCCCACCTTGCATTTTGTGAATGTTGACATCGTGAACAGATATTGAGTAATAGCCAGGGAAAGCCATGCTATGATGCTCCCACTTCCATAGCTTGTTCCACCTGTTAGGACCAGTGAGGAACATGAAAGGAGACAAGGGACTGTTACCTGACCCAAGGGCACTTGCAGGAAGACACCAGAGGAGGTCAGAGAAGCTGTAGCACTGGAGGCGGAGGCGCCAGGCCAGTCCAGGTCTTAAGCTGCCTCTGTTTTGTTTCAGTGAAAGAAATTGATTGGAAAGTAAACTGATGATACCTGTTCTATCCCTTCCCTGAAGTTCTTTCCATGACTCATAGGCAATTTGGTCATTTATTTTTCTGAGTGAATTTTCATAGAATGGTGAAATAAATTCTACTTAATTTAAGGCATTTAAATTAATTATTATAGTGAGCACAATCTGATTGCTTTTGAATGCTGATTGTGTTTAATGAGGTTCCTCGAAAGTAGTGTTTTTTGTCTGGATGAAAAAGCAGAATGACTTACCAAACTGCTTCCCCACTTCATAGCCAGACTGTGGCTAAGCTCTGCGCGAGACCGAGTCCTTAACAGTACATTGGAATTAGAGGTAGACTTGGGGGATAATTGTGATTTTAAGTCTTTTTTTTAAACCTCAGCTTTGTTGAAAACGTAAGGAGAAAAACCGCTTTCACATTCCTAAGTCTGTAAAATTAAGTTGTTAAAATGTAACTATTCAGTAAGTATTAACACAAGTCAAAGATGTCTAAATATATCTATATATCTATGAAATGAAGGAGAGTCAGGGAACATCAGAGGTACAATTTTGAAAATGATAGGTAAATTGGTTTCTTGATTGCTGAAGTGACCATCCAGTATTGAAATATGTAATAGTCACATATCACTCTAGATGTTTATATTAGGGTATGTATTTATTTACTTTCCTAATTTTTCATCTTCCTAACTACCAGGCTATCAACAGGTGTCCAAATTAAAAAGAAATTGCCTTTCATTGAAGTCCTGAAATGCTTTCTTGTTTAAAGTACATGAGCTTTAAACATGAATTTAAGCACATGAACTTTATAACAATTATTTTAACTATGCAATGATTTGTTTTGAAGTTTTCTTATTCACTGAGTTCTTACTTGTGATTATTAAATAGGTGACTTTCACGTATATTTAAATCTATATACAGTAATTGGTTATGATATGCTAGGAACATTCTCATTTATAAGGAATAGGATGGTCCATGTCCATTCCACCTAATCTTTACTACAGTTCTAGCTTGGTAAACCCTCTATCCAGATACAGTGACTGGAAGTTCTCTTTTACATAAAAAATAGTCTGTATAACCTGGAAATCAACAAACCCAATCAAATAGATACTGAGTGTGCAGTGCATCCAAGACATATAAAGTACAGATGGTAGTCCACATGTTTTGAGAGGAGGGATAAAGAAATTAGGTAGCACCCACTTTGAGTTACGGAGGCTTTTGGAAGAAGGCAGATTCTGAGAACATAATCTTGTCTCTCTCTCTGTGTGTGTGTGTGTAAATTCATTTATTTGGTAAGTTGCATTAGAGAAATTAAGTGGATACAAAGCAGTCACATTTAAATAATGGAATCACAAAAACAAAAGGATTATCATTATATCTCCTTATAAGTCGAGAAATGAAAGATGTGAGAATAGCTACATTCAAGTATATGAGACTTATTTTTCATTGGCATTTTTTAGCCATTTCTTCACCTTTCCAAAGGCGAACTGGAAGGAAGTGTTTTGAGTGTTGGTGAGTCTCTTGTCAGACAAAGTTTTAAAGTAATGTATCCAGTAGCTAAAGGAAGTCATATCATCTCTTTATTCTTTATCTTTAGTAAAGTTATATGGTTATATAACTGATTATTAATAGTATTCTTCCAAGAAGTGAAGAATGCAAGATGAAAACTTGATTTTTTTCCAGCCAGAGAAATATCTGTGTAACCATAAAAATATTCATGGAAGATTAGTTTTGTCCATGCTGCGCATTGTGGTTGAAAGAGCTTTGAAATTAGACAGATTTAAGCTATGTGGGTCCTTGAGTAGGTTACATTAGTAAAAAAATAATAGCATTTCTCCATGGAACTGTCATATAGACTAAATGAGATGGCATTTACAGTAAGATGAATAATATAATAATAGATAGCAAATATATGGAGAAAATAAATGTCAGCCAAAGAAGCATTTGGGAGAACTATTTAGTCCCAGCATATTTTCACATTTTCATTTTTCTATTGGGGTATAATTTACAGACAGCAAAATGTGCATGATTATGTGTACAATTGAGTAAGTTTTCAAAGTAGATATACTTATGTCACTCATGCCACGATCACAATATAAATTGGTTCCACTACTACAGAAAGCTTTTCTTATTTATGCACCTTCCCAGGTAATCCGTGACACTCTCCCAACCATGATTCTTAACTACTTTCTTTATAGATTAGTTCTGTCTCTTTTGGAACTTTATATAACTGGACACCCAGTATGTATTCTTTCATGCCTGTTTTTTTTCCCTATACATTGAGTTTTTGAGATTTATTCATGTTGTCAGTATTTATCAGTATTTCCTGGAGGACTAATGACGTTGAACATATTTCTCTGTACTTACTGAGTGTTCATATATCTCCTATTTTCCTTTGAAAGTTCCTGCTTATTTTTAAGTATTTAAAAAAAAAGACTATGGAAGCCTTTTGCTTATTTTTATTAAGTTGTCTTTTTACTATTGAGTTAGAGGAATTATTTATATATTCTGTATTCAAGTCCTTTGTTAGATATGTGTATTGGACCATTTTCTGAGTCTGTGACATGTCTATTAATTTTCCCAATATAGTCTTTTGATGAGCAACTTTTCTAATTTTATGAAGTCTACTTTGCTAGTCTATTTTCTTTTATAGTTAATACTTTCTGGATCTTAAATTCTTGGCCTGCCCCAAGTTCATGATACTATTATTTGTTTTTTTCTAAGAGCTTTGTAGTTGAGCTTTTACCTGCAGATTTGTGAGCCATCTTTGAATTAGTTTATGTGTATTTTGAGGTATAATTGAGGTTTTTTCAGTTCATGCTAGTGTTCAGTTGTTCTCATACCAATTATCAAAAAGACTTCTTTGGTTTACCCATTAGATTGCATTGACACCACTGTCAACTTTAAAATTGTCAGACTGAGCTAGAATCTCACCGATTCCAAATTCCTTGGGGAGAGAATTTTATTTTCCCAGCTTGGGTTGGTGTCTATGGGACAATCTAGTGTGGCAGTTTGGATGAGGATTAAGGAAATCACGTGATATGAAAAAATGGCCTATAAACCTATTCTCTCCACCAAGAATGGCATTGTATCACCTTTTTTTTCAACGTTTTATTTTGAAATAACCATAAATCCACAGGAAGCTACAAAGAAGTCTACAGGGAGGTACCATGCAACCTTCACACCACTGCCCCCAATATTAATTGTAGGACAATATCAAAACCAGGAAACTGCTCTTGGTACAATCCATGGAGCTTTTTCAGATTTCACCATTTATACATGCATCTGTTTGTGTGTATGTGTGTGTGTGTGCGCATAGTTCTATTCAATTATGTAACATATGTAGCCTTTGTTACTAGCTCAAATAAGACACAAAAATGTTCAATCTGCACAAGCCTCCTTCATGCTTCCTTTTATAGCTATAGCCATTCCCCCAATCCCTAAACTGTTAACCACAAATCTGTTCTCCATCTCTGTAGTTTTGTTATTTCAAGAAGGTTGTATAAATAAAATGTTGAGCTGGTAACTTTTTAAGATTGGCTTTTTCTCTCCCAGCATAACTCCCTCGAGTCTCCTCTGAGTCATTGCATGTGTCAGTAGCTGTTTTGCTTTCTTGTCTCACTGCATAGTACTCAGTGGTACGGATATGCCACAGTTTGCCAGTTTGTTTAACCATTAGCCTTTTGAAGGACATTTGTATTATTTCCAGTTTCCAGCTTTTTAAAATAAAGTTGCTATGAAAATTTATGTACAGATGTTTGCATGAATATAGATATTTATTATTTAGGATAAATTTCCAGGACTGTATGATATAGTAGGCAAAATTATGGCCCTCCAAAGATGTCCATGCCTTAATCCTGAGAACATGTACATGTTGCTGTGCATTGCAGAAGGGACTTAGCATATGTGAGAATTCATGGATCTTGAGGAAGGGAGATGTTCCTCGATTATATTCATGGGCCCAAAGTAATCAAAAGAGCCCATCTAGGAAGGAGGCAAGGGGTTCGTGTCAGAGATATTAGAAGATGCTACCTGCTGGCTTTGAATTTAAACTATAAGCCATGGAGTGCAGGTGGCCTCCAGAAACTGGAAAAGGTGAGAGACAGATTCTCCCCTAGAGCTTCCAGAACAAATATGGCCCTGGACATGTTGAGTTTCAAGTCACAAGGCCTGTTTCCCACTTCTGACCCCCAGAACTGTTGATGATCAAGTTTTGTTATTTAGGCCAGTATGTTTGTGGTAATTTGTTACAGCATCAATAGAAAACTAATATATATGGTTAGTGAATTTTTAGTTTTAGAAGAAACTGCCAAACTGTCTTCCAGAGTAAATCTCTCTTCTTTCTCAGATCTTACTTGCTTCAAGAATCACCACTTATTCTACCTTGTTCATGAAGCCTATTCTTAATTCATTTATTAAATATTTTTAAATGCCTTTTAAGTGTCACACATTGCTCTGAGAACAGTGAACAATGCAAACAAGGTCCTTGCTTTTATAGACATGTTTTTATATAAATTCTAGCAAGGGGATAGTAAATACATAAACATACAAATCAAGATAATATCAGATAGGAAGAAATGCCATAAAGAAAATGAAACAGCTCTAGTAGTTGCTTTAGTTCAGGTAGTTGGAGAAGGCTTTTCTAAGACGGGAAATGAGATTTTGAGTTGAGATTTTAATGTTGAGAGGACCCAGCCACATAAAAAGGTGCAGAAGGAACATTCTATGTAAGGGCAACAGCCTGAGAGCAACTGCTAGGGAGAAAACCGGAAGAAAGCCCATGTGGCTGGAGCACAGTGAACAAGGGTTGGGGATTGTAGTTGATATTAGATAGATAGGCAGCAGACAGATCACTAAGGCTCTCATAGGATAGGATAAGGGATTTAGATGTATCCATTGTATAAGAAGAAGGCACTGGGAGATTTTAAATAGGGTAAGAGCAAGATCTGATCTATGTTTGAAGATGACCACTCTCATCGCTGTAAGGAAAATAGACTGGAGTGAGGCAAGAATAGAAGAGGGAAAACCCGATTGAAAGGCTGTTACATTGACTAGTGAAGTTGGTAATAGTGGAGTTGGAGAAAAGGTGACAGATTGAGGATTTATTTGGGAGCATAGTCAATAGGATTGCAGCTAGATTGGTTATGGGCATGAAAGGAAGAGGGGTTTTTGTTTGAGAAGTAGGGGTTGGTGGTGTCTTTAACTTTGGATGATTATTATTTTTGGTGTATGGTGCTGAAAGGGCAGAGATGTAAAATAAGCAATCAATTTTATGTATTTGTTTGGAGAAGTTGTCAATTAACAATTAGACTTTGGTTCTAGAGATATAAATGTAGGAGTGATTAATTAGTGTTTCAGTGTATGAATTTGGATGGGATTAACCTGGCAGAGTGCAGATAAAGAGAGGGGGATCAAGACATTTCCATTTATAGATACTTTTTAAAAAAAATCTGAATTGTAGCACTCTGTAAAGGTGGAGAAAGACCAACAGAGTATCACACCATAAGCCAAGGGAAAAAGAACCTTTCAGTTGAGAAGCTACAGACATTTGGGTTGAATGCTACTGAGCAGTCATTAGGAAGATAACTGAAATTAAGTCGTGCAGTTAAGTACAATGGAAGGAGGGAGAGTAGACAGGGAGTGATGATAATGATGGGCAATGGAGTCTCAACTAGAAGCATAAGGAAGAAAATGAGGTAAGTAGGGTGATAAATAGTGAAGAGATGAGGTTGATGGATCAGTAGGTTCAGTAAAACTGGAGAGTTAGATGTTGGAGTGTGAGTACTAAAAACATGGGCAGGAAGTGTTGTCAATAAAGGAAGATGCTTCAAGTCAAATTTTGGAAATGGTGTAGTAATTGATGATTGAGATTAAGGTCTGTATATTCATGGGAAATATGGTGGAAGAAGGCATCCCAGGGATGAAGAAAGTCAGGCAAGTTGTTAAATATGTGGCTCATGTGGATGTTGAACCTACCAAGAACCGTAAGAGTTGTCAAGAGTGGGGGCGCAACAGAAGCCAATGAGCCAGGCATCGGTGGTTGCCCAACCGAGTGTAATCTCTCCCTCTTTGAACTTCCTTTTAATTTTGTATCTCATTAGTAACTATTGTCTTATTTGCCTTTTATGTACTTGATTTCTTTCTTTCCTTTAAATTAGGCAATGAAAACAAGGTTATTGCTATCTCCTGTAGAACAAAATACCTGTTTTATAATATAGTGTTGCCGTGAATAAGAGATTACAGTATGACTGAGGGCAGAACCATTTCATTAAGAGCCAGTCTAGTTTGGGATAGGAGAACATAAAAGAACGGTTTACTTTAAATGTAACACTCGAGAGAAATCATGTATGACAAAGATACACAGAAACAGTCAAAATTTATTTTAGAAGAGATTTTTCAATTCTTAAATAGTATAAAAATAAACAGACATTTGTTTCAACACTTGTATTTTACATAAGTTAATTTAAATACACATTCATCTGAGTCACCAAAACATTCACATACATTCCAAATTCCCAGATCCAGTCAGAAGATTGATGTTAGTAACAAATCAATTTTTTTAAAAATCATTTTTCTTATTAAATCCCTTCTACTATTGACTATTTCTTTCTTAACCATAAATCTTTTAAACATAAAATCTTAAAAATTCCCCTGAGTTATTTTTTTAATGAAATTTCATTTTCTCCCTCTGCCTAAGAGGCATGTTTTCAATTATTTACACAAATCCTGGTATAATCATTGTTTGATTTACAAATATTAAAACCTACAGTATTTTGCACAGAAAGTCTCCTCAATAAATTATAGTTGAATAAATTAATGAAGCATCCACAGGTCCTTCAAAAATGTATTATAGGTCAGTCTAATGGCACATCCAGGCTAATGAGATACAGTGTACAGTGTACTCTGTGGGCTGGTGTATAAGTAAACCCTTAAAGGCATAAATTCCAACCATACCTATCTCAGTATAGTGGAGATGTGTTCCTGAACATTTGCTCACAAATCTTAATCCAATAGTTCTCTTGTAGTTTACATAATAGTTCAGAGAGGTAATCTCAAGGAAGATATATTGATTCTGACATAATACAAAAAAATCAATGATCGCAGCCTTAAACTCAGTTTATAACCACATCCTAACAAAACATAAATAATCCTCAATAAATTAAATTAAGTAATATACAGTACCAGAAAATGTCAGCTGACAATGAGATGTGGAAAAGAAGCATATCTTCCTGGGAACTACTTAGGGATTGTTTGGTGGTGTTTTTCACCAAGAAAGGATATTCATTAGAATAGGAATATACCTTTCTTCCTGTCAAGAAACCCCTAGAGTTCTAAGGCATTAGTCATTTTGTAGGCTTCTTCTGTTACACATAGTTACAATTTATTATTATAAAGTTTTCTGCCTTTCACTTAAAGGCTTTTTTTTTCTTTTATTACTCTTAAGAGGAGCTAAATAGTAGTCCTGAGCTGAGGTTTTCCCGAAAACTGCAAAAGTTCAGATAAGAAAATAGAGACAGAGTCGAAGAAAAACAAACTCAGATCCTAAAACTAGAAAAACAAAAGAGAAGAACTAGTCAGAGAGAGTTTCTCAGCAAAATGGCTAAAAGAATTAAAAGGAACAGTGTGCAGGTAGTTGCTTCTAATGCATCAATGAAGATACAATGGAAATATCAATAGTGTAGAAAGAAACCTGCAGTGTTTTGCCATCTTAGAACAGCATTCCAATGTTCAAACATCTTTGCTTTTGTCTTATTATAATATAAATTGAAATTCAAGTAAAAAAGATGTCAAACTCATTTCCCAATGGTTTGTCAAAAAGAATGAAAACTGGTTTTCCCTTTAACTTGAAGAAGACATCTTTAAAATGGTGACAAAATCTTCACAAGTTTGACCCCTTTCTCCTTAACAGATGATGTTAAGTAAATAAGGAGTTTCATATAAATATTAAATAATTAAGTTAAAAGAAATAGTTCATATAAATAAATAAATATGACCCAATAGGCTTCTACAGTTCAGTTGAACGTTCTTTTAGTAGTACTGTGGGATTGATGTCATCTAGTCCAGAGTGAGAAGAGCTTACATTAATGGTGGCTGTCTTGGTGAGCTGTTGATCTTGAACACTGAATGAAGTAAAAGGACAGCCCTTCACATTCTTGCAGATGAGAGACTGAATTGAGGCAGTGTTGATGATTTTAAAACCTACTTCTCCACCAAAAGTGCTGGGCTTCCAGTACTCAGGAGAACATATGGGATTACCCATAAGTCCTTTCAGGGAAAATGGTGCTCCAAGTTCTACCATGGTCTCACCAAAAATGGCATCTGGGCGAGGCTTTTCTACCAAAAGGGCAGGATACAGCTCCATGGCATCAATGTCACCATAGAGGGCTTCTAACTCCGCAGCCATTTCCTTCTCTCCTGCAAGGTGACAGACAGAGATACAACCAATGTAGAACTTTACAAAAAACACAAAAAAGTTTTAACCCTTTGCTTAATGTGCTTTGAGCTTCTCTATTGTTCTCATCTGACCCTTGATTCTTTTAAAAAGTTTAGAAATTCTCACCTGTTAGTTCTTCAAATGATTGGTAGGGCTTCATTAGGAAGCGTTTGCGGTACTCATTAAGAGACTGGTATTTCATCTGTCTGCTCTGGTCAATGGAGGCCTTAGCTACTTGTTGTACTGCAGGTGAAACATTCCTGCCACCAGCAACCTGTGGGAAATGAATTAAATTGTAAAATGTAAAGATTTTAAGTCATACTTATGACTTCTATTTTAAAGGCATTCCTTGGGTACAGAGTAGGTAAGACTGATGTTTCCAGCTGAGATATAACCTATTCAAGTTTGAGATATTTATTCCTTTTATTTATGAGATTCTGGAAAGTTTTTGAAAACATCTATTTTTGTAAGGTCTGATTACCTATTATTATTTCATAATGGCAGACTAAAAGTTTTGGCTTTCCAAAAAATGCTAGGCTTCTTGTTTCAGGAAAATACTTTTACTAACAAAATACTTATATTTAGGTAAGTTTAAGAAAAATTATTTCAGTGGTATAAATTCCAGTTACTGAGTAGTGTCTGCTATATTTCGTTTTTCAGTAGTAATGCTTACCCTGCCAGCAATTTGCCTGCTGAATGATTCAACAAACTGGGTGAGTCCATGTCCCAGTAATATAGAGTTGTTGTAGACAAACTGTTGATAGTTGTATTCCTGGTCGTCAATTTGAAAGGTGTCAGGCAGAAGGGGATGCCAGTGGTAGAGTGTATTAAACTCAGCAGCAATTCGGTTTTGGTACTGGAATTGTTGGTTGAAAAGCAGCTCTGGGTCGAACTTCAGTTTGAAGTGATAGCCACTCAAGTGTTGTACATAGTCTTCAATCACAATCTTAATAGTTTCTCCTATTTGCACAAAATAATTTAGAACATTAATTCTTTATGATCACGATCTTCCAAGCAAGTGAAATGCAGTTTTCTTAGTTCGCTATTCCTTCACTTCTATTTTTTTTTCTTTTCACTATCAAAGCAAAAGGTATATTGCCAGTCATGCTTGAGGATTGAATTAATATGAAGCGTGTGATGTTCTGTTCACTACATTTCCCCAGAGTCCCTTAAAACACAGTGAAGGTAACATGTGAGTTTTCTCTGGGGGAAGAGGCTTTTATTTCAATTATTTTCTCTTCTTGCTTACCTATCAGTATTAGCCTGCTCGTCTGGAATAACTGCTCATCGTCCCATTCTGGATGCTCTTGTTTAAGTACATCACATACTCTGTTATGTTCCCGAAGCCAAATTGTGGCATACATCATCAGACCAGGCACCAGGCCAAAGACCTCCTGGCCCACAGCAAACTGCAGATGTTCAGGGACGTGAGGCGGGTAGATCATCTTGACCTGAGTATCTTTGACTGTGGGAGGATACATCTCTCCATCAACTATCTAAAAATAACAGTAATAAATAAACATTCATAAAAAAAGACTTAAACAAATTTTAATCATTAGAGATTTTTAAATATAGGTATGTGGTGAATCATAACTAATTCTTAATATGCAAATGGAACAAACCTGATATTTCATTTTTCCATCCTTGAAAAGGCGTAGTTTATGCTGTCTATCCAAAGTTTCACCATAAACATGATTTAAGTCCACCTAGAAGATTATGGAAAATTTTTAATTTGTTGCTCTTGTAGCTCTTCCTATATAAAGTGCCTATGATATAATTTATCATTAAATAATTTGATGATTTACTTGCTTTAACTAAAAATTTGTAATAAGATACATTATTTATAGTAACAAAATAAACTTGTTTAATCATTGAAGCTACAAACATATATATATATAATATATATATGTAATCTTCCATTTAAAGGTATTAGTATCTCATATGGTGCTTATATCATATACTTCACTATAATTATGTTTTTTAAAAAAGCATCAGAAAAATTCTTATTGAAATAAAATTAGTATCAATAAATTCAAGTTATATCATTGAAATCCAAGAGATAATAATGTGCGGAAATCTCACCTTATAATATTTAAAGTAGCATAATCAGGGTACAGATATGTTTTTGAAAGATAGAACTTTTTCAGTGTTAATATTTGAAATAAAAAACATTAGAGCCAAATTACAAATAATATCTATATATATGTGTGCATGTGTGTTTGTGTGTGTGTGTGCATACATATGTGTATGTATGTGTTTTCACTAAACCAATAAATTAAAATGGAAACCCCATCAAGGTTTTTATAGATAGGACATTTTCTAAAAAAGAAGTTGAATTATTTGGTGTGTCATATATATATATATATATATATATATATATATATATATATATATGGCCTTTAATAATAGTACTTCACTATGATTTTCTATAATTCTGATTTAACTCTGTCTTACCCCATGGCCCAGTCCTTTGGTGAAAGCTGGTCCTCGCCTATGATCTGTCTTGAAAAATTGATGTGTGAAGTGCTGGGCAAAGAATGCAAACATCATATTTGTGCCCTGGGGATCAGGGATGAACTTCCTTCTTAGAAGAAATTTTTCCACTAGCTCTTTTGAATCAGGAAGCTCTTTCTTCCCTAAAAAATAAGAAAGCTAAGGTAAGAATCCATCTATATATTCAAGGAAACAGATAGTGACTGTCTGTTGACCAGGACCTTCTTCATTTACAGAAGAAATACAATTGTGAATAGGATCATAATATAAATGGGAAGTTTTAAGATATGGGGCAAATATTATTGAATAAATCTATCTATTTTGTTGAACTACTATTAATTCAGTTTTATTGAAAAGAATTTGAAAATACTAAGACAAAATGCCCATTCACTTTCATGGAATAGTTTTACATAGATTTATACTTTCAAAGAAATCTCCACAGATATCCATAAGAAAGGAAAAACACAGACTTTTACTAACAAATAAATGATAGTTTAGGGTTGAATATTTAGGTTGCAATCCAATCCCCATTGCAATGATACATCTCTAACTGCTTCCTCTCACTCACCTTTCACACCCATGGGTGTTGGGCAGTTGTCAGCCACAGGAGGAAGAGCTCTGGTATAATAGGAAAGATTAGAAAAGGCTTCCCAGCTTTTGTAGCCATAGTGTGCATTGTAAGTTGGTGGGCTGTCAATCAAATGTGATCTGGCTGAAATTTTCAAGATAAAAAATTGTTTTACTTTTCTCATATGCAAGGCAAATCAATTCATTTTTAGTGTGAAATATGCAGTTTGAAATATTCAAACTGGAGACTGAATTTACTTGCAACAAAGTTACTCTATTTTAAAACAATTACACCCTAAAGTCTAACTGCCACTTGTCCTCAAAAAAGAGAAAAGAATGATTCATTAAAATGCATTCTCAATTAAATATACATACTTTATACAAGACTTTATGGTCTAGCCATTTTGATTTTCCAATAAGCACCCACTTACTGCATAAGAGACCTATGACAGTATTATCTGGGCATGGCACTCATTTTAGAAATAAAGTTATTTTCTTAACGACCCAAATCCAATTTAATCATTTATTTCATGGGTGCAATCCTGTGACTCATGGGCATTCAATAAACAACTGGACCACACTTTCTTCACAAATTCACAAGAACAGTGAAGGTTAGAAGATGTGTGAAGGATTGTACATAGAATTCTGACTGTGAGACAAAACTTAAACTGGATGGGACTGAGATGTCATTATTTTTGGCTACTGAGGTAGAAGACAAACCAAAATGGTACATTTAATGTCATTTTGACAAGGTTGAAAATATGGTTTGGGATTAGGCTTAATAATCTAAAGTATTCTAAGGTAAATTTTTCTTTGAGGAAGGTACAAACCTTAGAAAGAGACTTGTACTTACATGTCAACACATATTTCATGATTGCATTTCTCAGGAAGGGAATGTTATTGACAATGTTCCAGACTCCCTTGAAGTGGGTAAGTATGTAGTGCACTGTGTTTGGAGTGGGCTTCAGCAGTAATTTTATTTTTGTCAGAAATTCAGCTGCAATAAGAGAAAAAAAAAAAGAAGGGAGAGGTTAACAGGCTACGTTACAAGATGCAAGTCTGTAAAATGATCCCTGTATGTTATCCCCATCCCAAGTCAGAGCACCTGAGGTCAGACTTACGTGTTGAGCAGTTTTCACCAGAGAATCCTGTTCGGGTACAGTCACACTTATACTGGTCAAATCCTACGCTCATGCATACACCACGGTTTTGACATGGGTTCGAACAGCAAGGATTTGCTAAAGGACAGTAAATAAACACTCTTCAGTATTTAATATTGACTTAAACATCTGTTTTACTTACTATAAGGCAACTTCACAGTCATCAATTCAAAAAATATACAGGTAGTCATGGGAAAACAATTTTTATACCTGCCTCACCAAACAGTTATAATGTAGAAATATCAACTTCCTATTTTAAATAAGGGTAACAATATTCAACCAAGGAATCATGTTGATAAGCTTTTTTCTTAGTAACATTTTAGAAGTTCAAATTATCATTTTTAAGATGCTCATATAAGTAACTTCCAAATTAAAATGGCTAGATCTGGGAAATTAACCAAAATTTAGGGAAAATTTCAAAGTAAAAGCAGCTTGCTTTTAAAAATAGTTTGCCTGTATTAAAAAAAGTAATCTAAGGGCTCTCCTGGGTCAGAAAATCACTAATTAGGGTATTTAAAACAATAACTCCCATTCAATAACAGTAGGTACCATGCATAAACATTTCACGTAGGTTGATCAGATCCTGTCTTAGAATGACAACTTGCAAATTAGTACCACTATTCCTATTTAGCAGGTGAGAAAAGTGAGACCCAGACCAGTTAAGTAGCTGGCCCAAAATGATCAGAGCTGGTGACAAAGTTGGGATGGCCACCCAGTTCTTTTGGACTCAAGTGGTCCAAGCTCTTTACAAAGTCACACAGCCTCTGTTCGGAGAGTATTCAGAGTAACGGGATGACGAGGGAGGAGACCCCGGCCGAAGTGCATCTAGCTGAGGAGCCCGGGTGCGGGCGCCAGGTACCCACCTGCGTGGCAGAGCGCCAGGGCGGCGCACAGCAGCAGAGCGCGGGCGAGCATCTCGGCGGCGGGCGTGGCGCTGCTGGTGCGTTAGGGCTGCGGAGCCGGAGGTGGCGCTGTGCAGAGTCCCGAGTGCTCCTGACGCTCGCTGCAAGGCGTTTGATAACTGCAGGCTAACGGAGAGAACCTTCCTTTTATTGCATGCAGACTAAGCCACGTGATGGCATGACTGTTGCTTTCCGGCTTTCCTTAACTCACCCCTCACCCCCAACAACTTTTTCTCCCCCTCTGCTTAAGTAATTGCGTAAGAACCGGGTGGGGGCAGGATTTTTACACACGCAAATGAAAAAAAATCGGAAACTCGGAGAACTGCCCTCGGTTTTCCCAGCGGGTGCAAAACGGACTGGCCCGCCCCTCGCCCGGACCTCCTCACTCCCCTCCCCAGGTCCTCCGTCCCGGCGCTCCGGTTTGCGCCGGATTCCTTTGCTTCCTCCCAGTCTTTGACCCGGCGCTTTCCAGAGCAGATCCCCTTGGTAGGAAGGGAAGACACCAGGCTTCCTCTCCGGGAATCCGAGCGGCCAAGAGGTCCCGGCGCACAGGGAATCCCCTTGTGCGCTACCGCCCGGGTGCCTGGTCCCTCGGTCTTCGCGGGTCGGGGAAGTCAGTCTGGACAGACCAGACAGTCATGTTTCACCCACGTCACGTATTTCAGACGTGTCGTGATTTTAGTGACGACCCTTAACCGAGTGTATACTCAGCACATACACGCATACCTTGAATATTTAAAAAAAGTTTATTTGTAGGGATGAAATATAATCTCTGTAGTCAGTGTACATACCTGTAAATTATAGCTAAATTGTCCTCAGCATAAGAAATACTGTTCACACCACCTCCTCTTTGCTTCCTGTTAAGAGAGAAAAAGTAAATTCGCTTCTAAAATACTGCTCCTAAGCTCTTATCCTTTAGTCAATTTGAGCTCGAGCAATAACCACTTCAGTATTTCCTCTGCTCTGATGAAAAGGGAAGCAGAGGTGTCCCAAGCCGTGCATGGATGCTCAATTTCCAAAATATCTGCTTTAATGCATCTCTTTCTCTGTGGAGTGGCTTCCATTATTTTGGTCACCAGAACTTCACAGGAAACCCAAGTGAAAGGAAGCTAGTTTTTAAAATTTGCTTTCTCTGCCTTTTCTGCTCACTTTTCTAAGATAATGATTTGTGACAGTGGGAGTACAACATTACATTTACATTTCAATTGTCTGGGCTTATTAGGGCTAATTTTATCCTCATTTTGGAGCGTACTTTGATAAAGAATTGCATGGAATGGTTGTAAAGGAGAGATGATTTTTGACTATTTTGAATGTCATCATCCTTTGCTTTTGTTTAATATCTAACTTTGGGCAGTGGTAGGGAGGGGTGTGTGAGAGTGAAATACTAAAAAATAAAATTAGCAGCAGCAAACTGGAGAATAAAAAGTTCAATTAAGTCATACACTCTTAGTATTAATGGAAAAGGATGGCAGAAAACCTGAAATAAAGCTCTGCCAGATACCTCAGTTTGTAGAAGTCTTAAAGAGAAGAGACTCACTTGGATTTTTTTAAACCATTTTGCTTAATGTACACATTATCTGATTCCATTGAGACACACAAATGACTAAAATTCCATCTCATTCAGGAAGCCTTTCTCCTCTAGTCATATTTAATCATTCCGCTTGTGACACTCCCATTTTTTTGTACTGAGTCTTATGTGGAATTTCAACTAAAAGCATACATTCAAAAATTAATTCCTTTTAATAATTCCAATTTTTCACTTTACAAAAGTAGGTTGTATCTACTCAAATCTCAAGTTGATATTTAGAACTACTAACTGCAGAGCTTGCTTACATGCCATGTAAGAATCCATACTTTGATAGTGTACCAAAATTTTACACTGTAACCCTGAATTCATTTTGAAGTCATCATTATTGTTATTCTTCTCATTAGATCATAATTGTTTACCGACTATGTATAGAAGTATGTTCTGTTGTTTGCAAAGAGACCGAATTCGAAGGTGACACAAAACAGGGCATGGAGAATAATCACATTTAGTCTACTGGAACTTTAAAACATCTCTGGTTAAACTACCTGGTTTAATCTAACTTTTATGGCACAATACAGGGAGAGAGTTCCATGTACCTATGCAGTCAAGAAATAATTGTCTTTTTGACTCAGGAGTAAATGACACTTTAGGGCACGGTTTAGAAAGGAAGCCTAAGTATAGGCTTGAGGAAAAACATGAGAAAAAATTATTTATTAAATAATTTTTCTAGTCTGAAACAATAAAACAGAATGAATAGTACATTTTGGGTTGCTGGACATGGGAGGATATTCAATGTCCCAAACCAAATCAAAATGGCTCAACCAGTTTTATGTGGAAAAGTACTGTGATTCTGCCATGGTATATCACATCATTAAAAAAAAAGGTTTTGATTATGTAAAAATTATAGGTCTCACTTTTGTATATATTTAGTGTTCCTGTGTATATTTTAGACAAATAAACATCTGTTGTGCAAAATTTCCTTAATTAACCTCTAACATTTGTTGAGAAATTCTCTGTGAAGGGAAAATGAGAAAGCATATAAAAATTCTTCCAGAGCATTCCATTGAGTTTTACTGCCCCCTTCTGCTGCTTGAATATTTATCAGCTTAATTTCCTCTGTGATTCTGTAAAGATCTCAAGGTAGATTTTGTATCTGATGTTATAATGTTATTAGAAATTCACGGGTGCAGTGCTCATTTTAGACTTAACTTTCATGAATGTACTGAAAAGGAATGAAATATTTATTAGTTGAAGTGATAAGCCATTCATATGAGTTAAAAGAAAATAAATAATAAAGACTATTAAAATCCAATATTCTGAATGAATTAACATTTTTAAGATATTTTTTATTGCTTTGAGCAGGGTTCTACCACACACACATGGAAGGGTGACCATATCCACTATTTCAAGCCAGAAGCTTCTTTCCATTTCCTTCCTTTTGCTCTAATTTAGTGATTCATTTAGAGAGAATGAAAATCACCCCTTGTCTTTTTCATTCATGGCATTCTGGCTAAAAAAACTTTTACCACCTTAGATTACAATTATTCTCAAAAGGTATTTTAGCCACAGAGTATGTCTGTTCCTTGAAGGGCAGAAATGAATTTATAAAATACCTCTACTTTAATCTTTTTTTTTTTTTTTAAGCAGTGAGAAAGCTTTATTTAAAAGTACACACTTAAAGAAAGGAAATTACTTTAGTCATTTAGTAAATCCTGGTTACATACCCATTCCTGACTACACAAGATAGGAGTGTTGAGGCTATAAACAGAAGCATAACAGCGTTGTTAATTAAAAAAATAAATCCTTGTCAAATAAACCAATGACCACCTAATGATATCCATTTCCAAAGTTTTATTAAAAAATTAATCTCCTTTCTTTTTCTCAAGTAATTCAATTCCCTGAGTTTTCATGGTTGCATATCAAAACTATGCAGATGAGGCAAAGCAGATTGAACATGGAGTTTCAAAAGGGTATAAGGTTGTACAAGAGAAAGTGCATGAGGTGAACTGGGGTGGGCACAGTGAAAACACACTCTCCAATGAAATATCAAGCTAAGGACTTCCAGTTTCTGAATCATGTAAGGAGCTTAGAAGTTGCTGCTCCATCCTAACAACAAAAAACTGAACAAATTGAAAACTCAACACTTAGATATACCTCAGACAAGTGAGGTGACAAGATAAAATGTTGCCCCATTCCCCACCACCACCAAACTGGACAGCTAGGCCATACAGAAAAGCACAATTTACCAGAGCAGAAAAAATCACAAGCAGAAAAACTCCATGGAAGCCAATACCTGGGTCAGAAAACCACAAAAAGAACTGATGAATGGCTGGAGGCTGAGTGTGGACATGTCTGAGAGTTAAAAATTCCATGGGGCCCCCACACTTTTGTGAGTTTTACTTCCTGAAGCTCTGCCAGGTTCTCCCAGTGAATATCAGAAAAAATACCTCCTTGGGGCATTGGCAGGGGAATGGGGAAAGTTAACCACTTTGAAATATGCCAGAGCTTTCTGTTCTTATCAGTAAGGCCTGCATCCAAGAGAAACTGTTTTACCAGAGCCTAAACTTCTAGGATTTTGCCAGAGCCCAGCTAGATCTAGGGGGGAAGAAAATACCTAACGCCAGCCCCCTCTAGCTACCTGTCCTGCCTAAGACACGGAAGAGACACTTGTGATATTTATAGTTCAGAAGCACAGACTCACTAAAAGACTGAGCCCTATTCACAGGACTATAGAACGCTGCCCCTCTTCAAGGCCTTACCAGCCATCACTAAAGGCTAATATAACAGCATTCTTTTCATCCAGTACACCATGTCGGCTTTCAACAAAAATTACAAGGTATAGTGGAAGGCAAAAAACAAAGTTTGAAGAGACAGAAGAGATTAGAACAAGATTAAGATACAGCAGAGATGTTTTAAATATCTTGAAAGAAGCTAGAGGGACAAAACACCTTAGTACAGAGGAACAAAGGTAAAAATTATATCCTACTTCTCATAAACCATGGAAGTGAGAAGAGAATAGAGTAAAAAATTTAAAGTGTTGAGAAAAAGGTGCAGCAACCTAGGATTCTGTATCCTGGGATGTTATCTTTCAAAGTGAAGGAGAAAAATTTTCTCAAGCAAACAAAAATGAACGGCATTTGTGGCCAGTAGATCTGCCTTGCAAGAAATGTTAAAAGAAAGTTTTTCAGAGAGAAGAAACATGGTATGTCAAGAACTCAAAGGAAGACCATTAGAGAAAATTAAGTGAAGGTAAAATAAAAACTTTCATTTTTCTTTTTCTTAATTAATCTAGTAGATCACAGTTTGTTCAAAATAATAATAGCAAAGTGTAGTTGAAAATTATAACTTATGTGTAGGTGAAATGAATGATAGTGATATAAGAGATGAGATGGAGGAATTATGAATATTTTGTTATTATGGGGCACTTGTGCTGTCCATGAAGTGGTGTACTGTTATTTGAAAGTGGACTTAGATTACTTGTAAATATAGATGGTATACTCTGGGGTAACCACTAAAAATTTTTTCTTTGTAAAATTTTACATAATCTTCAATTAAAACCACAGTTAGCAGAAAAAAAATGGAATACAAAAAATAGAAAGAGAAACAAGGGCAACAAGTAGAAAACAGTAACAAACATAGTATATATCAATCCAGCTATATCAATAATCACTTTAAACAACAATGGTATAAACACATCAATTAAGATACAGAGATTATCAGAGTGGATCAAAAAAGAAGACCCAATTATATGGTTTCCACAATAACCCACCTTAAATATAAAGACACATATAGATTAAAAGTAAAGGGATGGAGAAAGATATACCATGCTAACACTAATTAAAAGAAAGCAGTAGTAGCTATATTAATTTTAGAACAGACTTCAGAGCAAGGAAGACCATGGAAAAGAGGCACATTGCATAACATAAAGGGGTCAATTCTCCAAGAAGACATAACAGTCCTTAATGTGTACGTGCCTAGCGACACAGCATCAAAACATATGGGTCAAAACCTGACAGAACTGCAAGGAGAAATAGATAAATTTACTGTTGTAGTTGGATATTTCAACACTCCTTTGTCAAAAATAGATAGATCCAGCAGGCAGAAAAGCAGTAAGAATATAGCTGAATTTAATAGTAATCTACTGGATATAATTGGCATCCATAGACTGCTTCATTCAGCAACCGCAGCATATACATTTCCTTTCAAGGCAAAATAGAAAATCCACATAGACCACATTCTGCACCATTAAAAAAAACCTTAACAAATTTATAAATCCTACAATGTATGCTTTCAAACCACAATGGAATTAAACTAAAACTCAATAACCGAAAGATAACTGGAAAATCCCCACATACTTGGAGATTACACAAGACACTTCCAAATAACTCATGGGTCAAATTAGAAATATCAAAGAAATTTTCAAGTATTTTGGAGTAAGTGAAAATGAAAATATAATTAAAAATTTTGAGGTTCAGCAAAAACAGTGCTTAAAGGGAAATTTATAACACTGAGTATATATATTAGAAAAGAATGAAGGCCTAAAATTAATAATCTAAGTTTCCACCTTAGGAAACTAAAAAAAGAAGAGCAAATTAAATCCAAAGAGGCAGAAGAAAAGCAATAACAAATATGAAGCAGAAATCAATGAGTGTAAACAGGAAATAAATAAAGTCAATAAAACCAAAAGCTGTTTGTTTAAATGACCAATAATATCAGTGTCTTTAACTAAGCTAAGAAAAAAGAGAGAAGATTCAAATTATTTACATTAGAAATTTCAAAAGGGACATTACTACAAATCTCATATACATTGAAAAGATAATAAAAGAATACTATAAACAACTTTATGACACAGATTCAATAACCTAGATTAAATGGACTAATTTTTTAAAAGGCACATCTGCTAACTCATACAAGAAGAGTTAGACAATATGAATAGGCCTATATCTACTAAAGAAATTCCAAACAGGAAGCCGTAGACCCAGATGGATTCACTGGTTATTTCTACCAAACATTAGGGAAGAAATTATACTAATTCTCTACAATCTCTTCCATAAAACAGAAACAGAGGGAGTACTTCCTAACTCAATCTGTCAGACCAACATTACTTGAACACCAAAATCACACACAAAGACATTACAAGAAAATAAAACTACAAACCAATATCTCTTATAAATATAGGTGCAAAAATTTGCCACAAAATATTAGCAAATCAAGTCCAGTGATACACCATGACCAAGTGGAATTTATCCCAGGTATGCAAAGCTAGGATCTAACAAAATACGTACTAAATCTTGTAAAGTGAATAAAGTTTTGATGAAAGAAATCAAAGGAGAACAAAATAAATGGGGAAAATACTCCATGTTTATGCTAGAAAGATTCATCATTGTCAAGATGTCAGTTCTTCCCAACTTGATCCATAGATTCAGTGTAATCCCAATCAAACGCCCAGCGAGTTATTTTGAGGATATACACAAATTGATTCTTAATGTTATATCAAAAGGGAAAAGGCCCAGCTCCACCAGCTCAATAATGAAGGAGGAGGCTGTCATAGGACTTATTATATAGCTACAGTAATCAAGACAGTGTGGTATTGGTAAAATGATATACAAATAGATCAACAGAACAAAAATGAGAGCCAAGAACAGGCTCACATAAACAGTCAACTGTTATTTGACAAAGGAACAATAGCTATGTAGTAAAGAAAAGATAGTGTTTTCAACAAAGGATGCTCAAACACATGAACATTCACATTTAAGAAAAGAACAATCTAGACATAGATCTAATTTCCTTCACAAAAATTAACTCAGAGCTAAATATGAAATGCAAAACTGTAAATAATTATAGAAGAAGATATAGAAGAAAATCTAGATGGCCTTTGTTTTGGCAATAACTTTTTAGATATAATACCAATGGCATGAACTCAGAAATCATTGATAATATGGACTTTACTAAAATTAAACATTTTGCTCTGTGAAAGAAACTGTCAAAAATAATGAGAATAAAAGCCACCAACTGGGAGAAATTAATTTCCAAAAGGCACATGTGATAAAGCATTGTTATCCTAAATATACAAAGAGCTGTTAAAACTCAACAATAAGAAAAGAACACAGTCAAAATATGGACAAAATATCTGAACAGATACCTCACTAAAGAATATATTCAGATGGCAAATAAACATATGAAAAGATGCCCTAGATCATATGCCACCAGAGAAATGTAAATTCAAGCAACAATGAGATGCCACTACACACCTGTTAAGAGTGGCCAAAACCAAGAACACTGAGAACAAATGCTGACAAGGATGTGGAGTAATGGGAACTTTCATGTATTGCCAATGGGAGTGCAAAATGGTACAGCCACTTTGGAAGACAGTTGGACAGTTTTTTATAAAACTAAACATATTCTTACTATATGATCCATAAATCACACTCATTATTTACCAAAATGAGGTGAAAACTTATGTTCTCACTGCAGATGTTTCTAGCAGCTTTATTCATCATCACCAAAACTTGGAAGCAGCCAGGGTATCTTTCAGTAGGTGAATGGATAAAGTGTGGCACTTTCAGATAGTAGAATGTTATCCAGTGCTAAAAAGCAAGGAGCTATCAAGACATGACAAGACATGGAGAAAATTTAAATGCATATTACTAAGGGAAAGAAGCCAATCTGAAAAGGCCACATGCTGTATGATTCCAGCTATATGATATTCTGGAAAAAGCAAAACTATGGAGTCAGTAAAAGAGCTGTGGTTGCCAGGGCTTAAGGGAAAGGGAGAGAATGAAAAGGCAGAGCACAGTGGATTTTTAAGGTGATGAAACTCTCCTACATGAGATACTACCGTGGTGGATACGTGTCAGTATACATATGTCAAAACCCATAAAATGTATATTACCAAAATCAACCCCGAGATAAGGAGGATGACCATGTGTCAATGTAGGTTCATCACTGTAACAGATGTACCACTCTGGTGTGGGATGCTGATAGTGGGGAAGGGTGTGCCTGTGTGGGAACTCTCTACCTTCTGCTCAACTTTGCTGTGACAGAAACTGCTCTAACAAAGAAAGTTTATCGACTTGAAAAAAGAACCGCAGCCTGTAAACAAGGGCTTGTGATTTTAGCTGTTTTCTCTTTTCCTTGTTCATGTACATAATCATTCTACTCCCCTCACAGATGTTTCACTTCATTTTTGGTAACATGTGAGGAAGCAACCTCCCCCATGAGCCATGAGACTGTTTTGCTGAAGGCAACGCATGTTTGTTTGCTGGTAAAAATCTTCAAGGTTGAATGCTTCAGGCTGAATAATATCAGATGTTCGTTTCTTAACTACAGTCTCACTCTACCTTAGGGACAATGATTTCCTTGCAGATACTGGAAGAATTCAGTCCTCTCATTCCTCTCATATCAGAGATAACATTCACGTGGGCCTCTGTCTCCCTTTCCTGAAATGCTACTCCCTTGTCTTAGTGTTTTGCATCCTCTCTGTTGCTTCAATAAGACCTCCAGAGTATCTTGCTTCTAAAGCTATATTTCAACCCTCTAATCTAATCTGAATCTCAAAGTTGTTCTTCCAACAGTCCCCTGGATCTTTTCAGATGACCATATTGAAAAACAAACTTGTCCACAATAAAAAATTTTCCTTTAATATTCTTCATAGAGTTTTAGCAGGCTCACAATCCACCCAGATTCACTATTCATTAGCATTGATCAGCATGTCATGTTTACACATTTTTCCTGCATATTTTGTTATCTATCTTCCTCACCAAATATTTAAATTCCGTGAAAATAGAGGTTTTGTCTGCTTTTTTCACCGTTACATACCAAGTGCCTAGAAAATGCTGCTGGCGATCAATAAATATTTATTGAAAAATGGGTGAGTCTGTCTTGTGTGAAATCACTTTGATGACTTTCATTTCACTTTCTGGTCATTTCCTAAAATTAGGATTTCCAAACCAAAGGTATCTGCATTTTACAGCTCTTCTCTTAAGTGGCATGGTTATGGCACACACTGCCAGTCATCAGGCTGTGATGCCTGGAACTGCTGTCGTCATCTTGTACACGTCAGTGATAAAAGAAAGGCATGTTACAAAGAACCTGGGTCCTTGATGGCATTATTGAGATGGAGTCCAAATCGATTTCCCCCAGAGTTTGTTCTACCTATGGATTTTTTATTAATTGAATTCCAACAGCTACACATAAGCAGTTGGGCTGAACAATCATTAATTTTAATATTCCTAGTTTTTAAACATATAATCTTAACAGTGATGTTAGCCATTACATTCCATCTGTGAAGTCTTAACAGCTTCTCATTGCTCCTGAAATAAAATCTAAATTCTTTATAATGGCCCAGAAGGCTCTATCTACCTCTCTGAGTTTTTCCCATACAACTCTTTCTCCCTCACTGATCCAGTCACACTGGGCTTTATGTATGTTAATCACATCTAACTTTTTGCTGCCCGAAAGACTTTGCACTTGCTGTTAATCTTTATCCAAAGTAGTTGGCCTCTATATGGTAGAATTTCCATATTCTCATCTGTCAGCTCAAATACTGTGTCTCCCAGTTACTCTCTCCATTGCATATTCTTGTTTATTTTCTTCATTGTACATCTTACGATCTAATTTTTAAGATTTGTTTACTTCTTGTCTCCCTTATTCTCTTTAATGTTCTCATTATGAGCAATACTCCTTGTATCTTCAGTTCACTGCTGTATCTCTAATACCTAGTACAATATCTGGTATATCTACACAATTCATGGCTTGTGCCCAAAGCATTTCTTGAACAAATGAATAGGAATATGTGATGATCAAGACAAAGGTAATATAAAAAAATGTTGACTAGATAGAATCACTTTAAATACTTACATACTTTTTAAATGCCCCCCAGTAAACAAAATGAAAAGGAAAATTACACTAAGGAAATTTATTGGTCAGATAATTATAATATTTATTAAATAACATGAAATAGATTTAAAAAGTCAAACATACCAATAGGTAAACAAGCAAAAGCCATGATCGACTAATTCAATAAAGAATTGCTTAGTATTCACTGAAGGAAAAAGCAAATAAATGAAAATAAAATCAAGAGATCATTTTGCTTGAAAAAGTAATAATTTTAGTAATAAAATAAATACTATTAATAGTATTCATGTATTGAGATATCATATATGCCAAGAATTGTTAATCTTTTTACATCTATACAGACATAGCTGTAATGTAATGAAAATGATCTCTGTTAGAAATGTTCAAGGAACAACAAGAAGGCCAGAAGCCTGGTGGGAAGAGACTCTAGAAGATGCAAGGGGTGGGGTCTGAGAGACAGCGGCATCTGGTAGTTGGTATGCACGTAATTAATTCTTCTTTGGGAGTGACTAATGCTTAGTTTTGAGACTACCATAATTATTTTCATCTTTTTGCTAATTTTAGTTCTATATATTCTAAATGAATACTTACTATTTTTATACTAAAGAATAAGTATTCTAATAAAAATTTATTTAGAAATTCAGTGTCACCAAGAGTGTGAGATAGTAGATTATCTACTGTGTTCATAGATACAAGGCAGGTTCTTTTCAGCACGTTTATTTCTTCCTTCCATTTTCTTATTCTGTATGTATTTCCACAGCCTAATTTGATGTGATCTAAAATATTTAAATCTTTATATTAAGGCCCCATTATTTTCAACATAGTTTAGTGAAAAAAGTGTTTAATTGGAGGGACTGTCCTTATAACCTTGAACAAGTTGTATTATTTGTTATTTCTCAGTTTCTTCATCTACCATACCATAAGTTGGTATGGAGATAAATAAAATATATGGACTCCTTTGAATTATCAGAAGATGCTTAAATCCTATATAAATAGATTTCCTGAAATCCATGCCTTTAAATGCAGTCTGGTCATTACTGTGAGCTGCTATTGAACTTTGCATGCTGTTAGATTTTTCAGTCATTCTTTCTCATCTCGGTTTTACACTTTGAGCTATTCTCAGATCAATGTTTGGGCTGCTGGCTGTTGTAAAAAAATTATCTTCTACAGAGATGATCATAGGACTGATATGACATTCAACAGTCCAGAGCATGTCTCCTTTTGGTGGTTTAATTTGATTCCATTTTAGTATTATCTGAAGAGTTGAAAATACTGTTTTTAACTTTACATTCTTCATTTGACATTTAAGCAAAACCTTAGTCTGTAAATCTGCTGTTTTCACTTATAAGTGATGCATCTAATTTATTTTAGATGCAAATGGAAAAATAATCTATTTAAGGAAGATGCTTGCCCCCAACTTCCCTACCAAGTCTTTTGTGTAAAAAATAATTTAGAAAAACAAAACAAAAATGGTAAAGTGACTTTATGGGTGCATTTAGTATTTATTAAGCCATTTATTGGTGCTTTCCAAAATTTAACTTCAAGTAATCTCACCTAATACATTAGGCTAAATCCCATATCTATTTTCTATTTCTCCATTGTATATAATATCTGTTCTTTTTGAGTGCTGGGTATATTTCACAAAATACTTACTAGATGTCTTCTGTGTAGAAGATAGAAAGTTTATGTATGACTTATGAGTAAACATGCCAGTGGGGGTAGTTGTAAATATCTGGCTTATGGTAATTACTCAAAATGACATATTGTATCTGGCTTTCATTCTTCTGTATTCTTGGAACCATGTTCACTAAGTCATCTACTTGCATTATATTATCGCTGATTACCAAAAATAGGAGGTACAAGTTTCTAATTATAAAAGCAATTAGTCATGGGAATGAAAGTATGGCATAGAGAATGTAATCAATAATATTATAACATTTTTGTATG
Organism: Manis javanica; assembly: GCF_040802235.1. Lineage (NCBI taxonomy): Eukaryota > Metazoa > Chordata > Mammalia > Pholidota > Manidae > Manis > Manis javanica. The sequence goes on from NC_133166.1 coordinate 94,021,179, forward strand.
TTGACAGATGGTAACTACACTTTGTGGGGAGCATTTTGTAACATATTTAATTTTTGAATCACTGCTGTACACCTGAAATCAATATAATGTTGTGTATTAACTATATTTCAATAAAAAATGATCATATTAAAGGGCCATGCTTATTTTATAGAGGAAAAGGGCAGAAGATAAACTAGTAAGGAAGAAATACATATACTTACAAGTTGAAGTAAGTTATATGAAGACCTTGAACAAGATTCAGGATTGAGAATTGCAGGTCATCAAGGGGGTCTGTTTATGCTGATAAACTGTATTATCACAACTTGTCTCTGGTGAACTGTATTACAAATAAATGAACCATTGAAATGCACCATATGTGGCAGTTTTAACACATATTTTTTGAGCTTAAAATAAAAAGCTCTGTAGTAAGAAGACAAAGCTAAGACACTCATGTCATAAATGTCACCCCTTCTTTTATACTGTTTAATATGAAACACTTTAAATATTATTATCCATGGAGTTGTCACGCTTCTCTAGGCCAGTGATTGTTGACAGGGGAAAATGTCTAGTATCAAATGTTTATTGTGTTGCAGCAATTTGAAATAATTTAGACAAATGTCAGGATTATGGTGCCTTCATGAAAATGTGTGTAACTATTGATTCTGTTATAGCATTTATTGCAAATCTATTTGAGGTGAGGCATATTGGAGAGTGTAATTTAATCTTCACAACAGCTGTGAATGATGCATATTTTGAAGTCTGTGCTACAGATGGTAACACTAGGTCTCGAGGGGATCAAGGCCACACAGCTAGTGAATTATAAGCGTGAGATTTAATTATTTACATATTTATTCTTCCAACTATACAAAATAAGCTACCTAGCAGTAGAAAGACTCTGTATGGTTAAGAGTATGGGCTCTGGATTTAGGTTTTGCTAATTTCCGGAGTCTAGCCTTTGAAAAAAGACAACTTTTCTTTCCTTTAGTTTTTTCATCTGTAAGTGGGGATACAAATACTGTAATACATGGGAAACACATGGAACATTGCCTAGCACATAGTCAATGCTCTGTAAGTCTTAGGTGTTTTATGTTTATATGTATTTAGATATTATTTATATTCATCACAGATGAAATCCATTTTACTCTCTCTGTATGCAAGCCCTGGGCAAGGAACTTAAATATGTGTTGTAATGTCCTTAGTGTTTAGCATCTCTGCATTTGTGGAACTGTGTGACAGGTACAACTGCTCTAGGAAATGGCTTCTTATACTTCCAGTTAAAGTCTCCCATGGAAGAGATTTGAGGAAATTAATACAATGTAATATTGATTTGAGGATCACATGAGGCTTTCCTATAGGAAATAGCTCCTCTATTAAATACCCAAGTGTGTTCGATGTTCATTATTGGTAATGACATGTAAATTTTTTAGAATTGTTATGTAATATGAGAAAATAAAAAGTTTCTTTTGTAAAGAGTGGTGAAGTTTCAGAGAATGTCAAGTTTTCATGTGCAGGGATTAATTTTAAATATTTTTTGAATAGGTAACAACCAGGCTGTAAAAGAGAGGGGCTTCTCCCAGTGCCTCAGAAAGAAGCTGTGCCAGTGATGGGCACTGAAGCTTGAACTATGTTATCTTCACAGTAAATCAACTTTGGGGTAAGGTCACATGAAAAAAAACAAAAACCAAAAAACAGTGCATATGCATTTTTCTGATCTTTCTGAATATTTTAATTGCTGTGTTTTAGAATTTAGTTTGGCTAATAGGATCAAAAAGGATTTAAGATTGTCTAGTGAGAAATGTAGTGGTTATGATTTTCTTTGTTCCTTATTCAGAAACTAGGTGTCCAATCCAAGTTTGCCATTTCACAGATTCACAGTAGTGGGTGAGAAGAGAAATCAAGATGATGTGAGCAATTTTATCACAGTGGCTAGAAAAATTAATTCAGTTCATGCCTTACTAAAGGCATTCAGCAGAGGTAAGGAATATCTGTTGGAGATGCAGAGGACCACAAAACTGGTTATCCTCACACAGAGATACTTTTGTCCCAAGGGTGGTAAGAATACTGAACCAAGTAGATGCTCAATAAATCTTTATTGAAGAAGAAAGGAAGAAGGAAGAATCTGGACAACCAGAGACCTGTCCTATTATTCCAGAACTTTAGGAGTATGGCCACATCTTTGTATTATAATAGTTAACCCTTAGATAGGCTTACTATCTAACTGGTTCTGTTACAAACTCTTCATATTAACTCATTTAATTTCTAAGACAGCTCAGAGATAAGTAGTATTATCATCATACACATTTTAAAGCCAGGGATGCGGAGGCCCAGAGAAACCACCACATTTATCTAAGATCCCGCATATATGAAGTGGCAAAACTAGGATTTGAATCAGAGGAGTCCCAAGTCAGAGTCTGGGTGCTTCACCATTGTGCTAAGAGAAAAAGGCAAAAGTTTCTTATTATTGACTATAAAAGAAGCTTTGAGCTTTGATAGATTTTTTTTGAGAAAGCTTTGTAGATATATTTTTCAAACATCCTATTTAAACAATAAACTCTTTTAAGAAAAAATGTCTAACATTTAAATAAGGCCTTATTTAATGGAGTCCTACTAGAAAAGTTTTCTTAATTTTCCTCAGGAGGTTTATATTGAAAAAATCAGCCCAGTTAAGCCCAGAAATGTGATGGATGATTAGCTTTCCCCATATTGTTCCCCAAACCAAATTTACACTAGATGATTAATACTTGTCTTCTCACCAAATTACAATTTATTTTTGGCAAATCAGGAAACTCATGCCAGATGAAATCTAATGGAAAGACTATTTTGTACCAGAGAAAACAGCTGACTGCTTGCTGTCAGACATATGGCATTCTAGCAGTCGCTGGTACTCACACTAGTTCTCTGGTAATGCTTTTAATCTCTGTAGGCTTGAGTTTTCTCATATAAAAAATGTTTTCTAAAGTTTATTTAGCTTTGAAAGTTTCTAAGATGCCTCTAGTAGAAATATGCAACCAAATCAGAAAGTAAAAGAGTGCCTTTGAAAATGTGTATAAATTAAGCAAAACTGTATCATTCATATATCATGTGAAAATACTGCAACATATATTTATCAGTTTGTAAAACTGAAATTAGAAAGGTGTTAAATTTGAAGAGTACCTAAAACCAACCATGACTATTTTAAATGTAGGCTCTGAGTAAACATGATGCAACTACTCTGAGAGCATTTGGGACAGGCAAAAGTCAAAATCCCTTTTAATAGAATGAGGTTAAAAATATAATAAATAGCTTTGATAAACTAAGAGATATTTAGCAGATCATCAATTAGTTTTTATTATATTCTTACTTGATTTTTATTTTCATCTGTGTGTACTTCTTATTTTTACCAAATGTTGGAACACTATACTCACTGTTTTGCACAATAGTTTTATCACTACAAAATATACCTTGGAGATAGTTTCTTATACATCCTACCACTGCCTTTTGAACAATTGCATGGTACTCCATTGTGTCTATCTGTGATTAGCTTTTAGTCAGTTTCATATTTATAGACTCTGTATTGTATCCACTCTTTTAATATTATAAATACTGCAAGTAACATTCTATCACATTTATTTTATATCTCTTAGGTGAATATAACTAGAAAGAATTCCTAGATATACAATTAGAAACCCAAAAGACAGACATCAAAAGTTTTGATAAATATTGGCCAATTGGTTGAAAAAAATTTTTATATTTTAAAGCAGTCAAAATTTAATTGTCATATTCATTTTCAACATCTTTAACTGGTCATCTGTTGAATGTGAGGGATTGTTCTATGTGTGTTTCTATGTACATATGTATGGGGATACAGCAGTGAATAAAATGCAAGTCTGAGACCATTCAGTAGACTCAAATAGATGTGTTTGGAAAAGAATTTTCTGCATTTGTTCATCTCTTCCATGAGCCAAGGCTCTTCTAAGGCACTCTTGTCTGTGGTTGATGCTTTACAGCAATTGTCCGGATCCCCCTTTAGGCCTGAGGAACTCATCTCTTCAGCTGCTGGAGTATTGGTGGTTAACAGCTTTGCTGTGAGTTTCCTGCAATTCAGTGACTCCCTTCTGCTCAACACCACTTCCTTTGCCACCCTAAGGAGGTTGCTCCCCAGAGCATTCTTTGGAAAACTTCCTTTGTGAAAGTCTCCTTCTCAGAGACTGTTTCCTGAGGAACCTGCACTAAGACAGCCTATTTGTACCCAGCAGGGACCCTGCAGCTGGAGGTCAGACATTCAAGAAGGAGTTTGCGGCTTTGTTTGGGTTTTGGCTTCCCTTGAGCTCTTAGTATCTCCTTCTTATGGACAATGTGATGGCTCATGTTCATCCCTGGGGAGATCCTGGGGAGAGAATAAGAGAGAGTGAGCTTCATCATCCTGCTTTCCACCTCACCCAGGGTTGAGCTGCATGGGTGGTTCATGCTTTCCCAGGGTAAGCTTCTGCCAGACTCACTCCCAGTGTGATTTTATCTGACATAGCTGTTGGTATTTATACATACATACGTGCACACATACATATAAAAACATATGTACATATTTACATTTGTTATTTATACATTTATATTTGTCTATACATAGTTGCTGTTGTCATTGTTTGTAAATATTTTATTTTAATATTCATATTTGTCAAATTATTTTATGGCTTCTATGTTTTGAATAAGAAGAAGGCCTCCCCACTAATATTCCCTCATGTTGTCATATGAAACTTTAAAGTTTTTTTACATTAAATATTTGATATATGTGGAATTTTATCATGGTCTAAGGAGTCAGGTAGGCATGCACCTTATTTTTTTTCTTTTTCAAATAGCCAGTCAGTTGCCAAAACAGGTGGCCAAACTGTCCATATATTGGATAGTTCACCATTTTCTACTATTGCAAAATGCCTTCTTACTATATATAAATTTCTCCATCTCTTTGGGTCTCTTTCTGTGAATGCCTCTATTATATTGGTCTTTTTATTTGCTAATGTCATACTGCTTTTATTACTATATGCAAGGTTTTAAATATCTGGTAGGTCTAGTCCTTTTTTAAAAAATTTTTGATTAAAGTACAGTTGAAATAATATATTAGTTTCAGATGTACAGCATAGTGATTTGGCATTTATAGACTTTCTGAAATGCTTGTTACAGTGAGTATAGTTACCATCTGTCACCATACAGTTATTACCACATTATTGACTATATTCTATGCTGTGCTTTTCATTGACTTATTTCATTTATAACTGGAAGTTCGTATCTCTTGGTCCCTTGCTCCTATCCCCTTACACTCCCTCCCCTGTGGCACCTACCAGTTTGTTCTCTGTACTTAATGATCATTACTTCTTTATTTACCTGTTACTTCTATCTTTATTTTTCTTCAGAAATTTTTAATAGGTTTGTCTTGTTCTCTCAAAAACATTTGTATTTTTATTGCTATTGCATTCAATTTATAAAATAACAAGGAAAATAGAACTGTAACACTGAACCTTCTTTTCTGAAAAAAATCTATACATTACTATTTATCCAACTTTATAGTCCAACATTATATCCAACTGTATATCCAACACTAAGTCTCTTTGGCTATAGTTTTCATTACATAATTCTTACACATCTAAATTTATTCCTAGATATTTTTGTTGTTGTTCCTATTGTAAAATAGACTGCATTTTCCTAACTGATTGTAGGGAAAGTCACTGTAGGAAAGCCACTCACGTTGATATTTGTATTAACTTGTATCTAGCCACCTGAATTATTTTTTATTTACAATTGAATATCAGTTGGTACCCTTGAGTGTACAGATATAAAATCATACTATAAATATTTTCTATCTTCCTCAATTTTTATAACTCTACTTTTTTTCTAATTACTTTGCCCAGTTCTTCAAAATTTATGATAATAACTAGGGTAGTGGGTATGCTTATCTTGTTCCTGATGTTAGTGAGAATGTGAATACAGGTTCTCTATTAGATATGATGCAGCTTAATTTTGAAAAAAGTATTTTATTTGGTAAAAAAAAATGGATCCTTTTAGTTCTATGAAGTTTTTTTTTTGAATCAGTAGTGTATGTTTAATTTTATCACATGTCTTTTTGGCTTATTTCCTTTGACCTTTTAATTATATTAATTATAGCAGATTTCTTAATAGTGAAAAACTTTCTTTGGGAAAACCCCTCTGAGTCATGGTGAATTATGCTTTTTATAAGCTGCTGGATTCTTTAAATTATTTTTGTATTAACAGTGACACTTATGTGTGAGGTAGATCTATATTTTTAAAAGAAATCTCTTTTAGCTTTAGTTAACAATTTTCTTTCAAACCGGATTGTCAACTGGAAGAAATGGAAACTTATTCTAATAGAAATAGAAAGTGGATTCATGAAAGCATTTAGGAGGCTCAGGGAATCTCTGAGGTTACTGGGAACTGGACTGGAAGGCCACATAGCTAGAAGCAGTGCTGCAAAGACACTCTGGGTTGTTGTGGAGAAGAAGGCACTTCTGCCACTACTGAGCACAAGTTATTGGGACTTGAATAGTCCATACAATGCACACAGGACTACCAGTGGCAATGGTGGGATCAATTGATACCGTTGTTTCTGAAATCAGAAATGGCTGCAACCAATTCTCCTGTCTATTGTCAGGTTTCCGTTGACATGGGCTCTTGTTCTTGAGTTGCTGGCAACTCACAGTCCGCGCTGGGTACAATTGCTGGGCAAAACCCAGGTTTCAGACCTAGCTCCAGTTGCAAAGGAGTTGGGAAAGCAAGTGTCTGTACTTCCGTCTTCTTTAGCGGAAGTTGTCAGCCTGGTGAATGAATTTCTCAGTCTACATGGAGGGTTACACTGTTGGGAACAAAACCAGAGGCCTGTGTGCAAGAGAAATAGGAAACCTATTTTCTTTCTGTAGGATCTGGGCTAAGTCAATCTTATTAAAATTGTTTATTTAAGTAATTGATATAATTTATCTGTGAAACCGTGTAGATGTGGTACCATCTTAGGAACTAGATCTTTGACCACTTGCTCATTTTTTTCTATTAAAATCACTCAAATTTTATTGTTTTGGTTTCAAGTATATGTATTTTTTTTTGGAAACAACAGATTTAAAAAATTCAGATATTAATATTTTTTTCTAATAGAATGCAGCAAAAATATTTTTAATTTTGCAATTTCTAGTATAAAGGTGTGGTTATTTTTTTATTTACTTTTTTTGGTTGATGTTTAAAGGATTTTTTTTCTCCTTTGATTAACTCTCCTAGCTAGTGGTTGATTGGTTAATTACTTTTTGTTTATTTATACAAATAGATCATGAATTTATTATTTAATTTGTTTCCCTCACTCTTATCTCGTTATCATTTCCTGGCTATATCATGATTTCCTTCTGCTTGCCTCATTTTTTTGTTTTCAATAGTTTTTTTCTAACTTGTTGGCTTGAATATTGATCTATTTGAATTTGTTCCTCTTATTTTCCAAGAGATTTTATATGAAATATTTACATTATATATAAATACTATATTATATTATGTACATACTCTGTAAATATTATTTACTTTGTAAATATTATATTTATAAATATTTACATTACAATTCATACATATTATATTACATATACATTTAAAGATACATATCTTATAAATATTACATTACATATATATTTTCTAGGTATTCTGTAACTTTGATTTTGAGTGTTTTTTCTTGTATATTTGTTAGTGGGTTGGAACTTTCACATTATTTGAATTATTTTAAGTCTATTACATTGAGGTTAGAGATTGTATGGTGGATGAGTAGGTTTGATAATTTATTGAACTTGATGCATTTCTTGATTTTTATCATTTATTCAACATTTTAACATGAAAAATTTTCAAATATACAGTTCAGTCAGAATTTTATGAAGAACCTACCGTGTAGCGTCTACCATTTTATTATACTCTTTTTTCACAAATCTATCCAGCTATAAATCCATCCATTTTATTTTTTCATGCATTTCAAAGCAGATTGCAAAAATCAGTCTTTAAAAACTTAAGCATGCTTGTCATTAACTACAGTTCAGCACCCATCCAGAGCCTTTTTTTTCCTTTTAAGGTAAAACACACAATCAAACACAAAAGTCTTCAGTATGTGTTAGCTAAAGTTTGACAAATTGATACTGGTGGTGTGATGCGGACTACATTAAGATGCGAATGTTAACATACTCTTAAAAAGTTTCCTCGTGCCCTTTTTCAGTCAGTATCCACCTTGCACCCTTAGAAGCATCTATTATTCTCATACCTTTCCACCATAGTTCAGTTTGGCTGCTCTCTAAATGGGATGAAACACTATGTGCTCTTTTGTATAGGAGCTTTCCACTCTGAGAATGTTTTGGAGATTCATTCATGTTGTGTGTATCAATAATTCTTTCCTTTCCATTACTATGAAGTGTTCCATTGTAGGAATATATAAAATTTCTTTATCCATTCTCCTATTGATGCATACCTGGATATTTCCAGTTTGGGGAGATTATTATTAAGTCAGCTTAAAAGATTCTTACATAAACCTAGTTATGATCATGTTTTAATTCTCTTGGATTTTTTTCAAGTTTTATAAACACTTAGAAAAAACCATATTTTGTATTTATTTTTATTATTTACTTACATTAAATAGTACCTACATTTTTAGCTTATCTATTATAGAGACTGAGTAAATGTTGCGAGTTGAATTGTATCCCCCCAACACAAAAGCTGTTGAAGTTCTAACATCCAATACCTGTGTATCTGATCTTATTTGGAAATTGGTTCTTTGCAAATGATCAAGTTAAGAAGAGGCCCTTATCTTCTTACTAAGCATGACTGTTGCCTTACAAAGAGGGGAAATTTGGACACAAAGATAGAGACATGGGGAGAATGCCATTTGAAGATGAGAGTCATGCTGCTGTAAGCCAAGGAACAGCAAAGATTGCTGGCACACCACTAGAAACTAGAAGAGGCATGAACACATTCACCCTGATAACTTGAAGGAGGAGCCAACCTGCTAATACCTTGATTTCACACTTCTGGCCTCCAGAATTGTGAGTAATAAATTTCTCTTGTTTAAGCCACCCCGATTTTTGGTACTTTGTTACAGCAGTCCTAGCATACTAATATAGTGAGGTAAGTTAAACTTTCTTAACATGGTTTCCTGTTACCCTTGTATTATTTACCCTTGTATTAAATTTATTTTAGTTTTGCTCTATAATATTCGATACTATTTTATTTCATACCTAAAGATTGACAACAAATGAATCTTTATTTTTACCTGGCCTTTGTTATAATAGTTTTTTTAATTTATTGCTTTTTGTCTTGTGTTCAGTTTTGCTTCATATTAATATGCTGACCAGTATTTTCTTTTTTTTTGGATTTGCCTGCCGTGTAATTTCCTGTTTTCTTATTTTTAGTCTTCCTTAAAATTTTTAAATATGTATTTTACATATTACAAGTAAGTAGGTCTTCTTTTATGATCTAATTGGGGGTATACACTTCTTACTTAACTTCTAAGCACCAGATTTTCTGAGAAATTTTGAAATCTCTTTCCAAAATGTTTGTATCGCTTGTGTCTTTTTATAGTTCAGTGATTCTAAGATTATGTGTATGTGTTATTAGTACCTGGTGATAAGAATTCATTGTCTAATTTGAGAAATAGAATCTGGAAGCATGGCTTTCTATTTTAGTTGGTTCCTTCAAGATCCCTCAAAAAATATACTGTGTTTATAAAACTTGCACATGCCTGGTTAGCCACAGAATATTTTGGGAACTAAATATATAAACATATATATATATATGTACTAATTTAAAGTAATAAAAGAAAAGAAGCATATATTATGGAAGATGGAGTAAAATCACATGACAAGTTTGAGCATTTTTCAGACTTCATGATGCTTAGTCTCTCAGAAGCACAAAGGTGGTTGTTTTAATGGGACACTAATCCCAAGATAAAATGACACATGAAAATATATTTCATCAGAAATGATGCAACAGAGAGGAAGAGAGGATGGTAAGGGAAATAAAAGAAAAAATGTCTTACCTATACTAAGATGCTGATGGTCATTGCTGAAGGATGTAACATCATAATATTGAATAGGAAAGCTGACTATAGATATTTATCCTATTGTGGGTTAATTTTACATTAAAATTATGATTGACTATAAAATAGTCTCTCGTGTTAGTCAATGGCCCACTAATCAGGTTTCTAACTTCTTAGAATTTTCAGTGCCTAAAAAGGTAGATCTTCTTTAAGACATTTTAGATGATAAGAAATTAATTTTAAAAATAGTAGATCTCATTATCTATGAAGTTCAGTTAACTATGTGGTGGGGAGACACTGCTTATCTTAGAAACACTTATAAAAAATTAAATTTTAAGCAAGGCATGGTATCAGAAGATAGCTTTTCAGGAAAACAGCAATACAGGTTCAAACCCTGGATTCTAATGAATGGGGGATGAATAATGAGAGGAAACTAAGGGCTGCTTTGTTTGAAAAATCCCAGCTACCCAGCAGTTTGTTGGTGCAGAACAATCAGAAAGCAAGAATTAAGGCTTTAAGTCACTTAGTGGACAATCTCCCAGGATCGCAACACTCTGAGGATGGGTCGTGGTTAGCAGGAAGAAAGAGCCTCAGGCCTAGAAGGGAAAGGTCCTGGGATAAAATTTCTGTGATTAGAAAGCAGATGCTCATACAAAGTAGAAGTTTAGTTATAAAGCCTTGAACACAAGGTCAGGTAAAGATTACCATGAGAATGGATTGATGCAAACTCCAACCATATGATACTTGTTTAACATGCTAAGATCTGGTTTTGAACCTTGACTCTACCAGGTCAGAAGCTGGTCACTTTTGGACAAACCACTTACCTATTTTCAGTCTTACTTTATTCATTCGAATTCTTCACAGTAATGTCAAATAAATAATTATTAATTTATAATTCTATTTTTGGAAAATGAAGATTATACTTAACAGGAATATTTTGCGTGTTAAACGCCATAATATATGAAAAACTCCTAGTGCACAATACAGCCAATGAATAGTAATGTCTGTCCTCTTTTCTCTTTTCTCATGCTCTTTGACGTCTGCTTAGTCCCGAGGATGGGGGAGGGGATGAACCAGCGGGTTCCGTATTCTGAAACCTGCATCTTTAAGACCTGTGTAGGTCAATGCATGAAGAAGTGACTTTGAAAGAAACTGTGAAGTAACAAGTTGCCACCCTGGTAACTCGTTGCAATAACTTGATATGTCATCTCCTTAACCTCAGATTTCCATAAAACCTTGATCTTTGCCCTTGCCTATAGTTACATTTGTTTCATTTTTCCGCTATCAGACATGGGCTATGTAGTACTGTCTTCAATCCATAGAAATTGTTTTAGCACATGATCTACCCTTTTTTCTTCTTCAGTTGGAACCCACTGATTGCTCTTTTTGGAATAAGGAGGTGAAATTCTTTTTGGAATTTGGATAAGGAGGTGAACCTCCTTATCCTCTGGACAGAAGCTGGCAGAGTAAGTAAAGTCCCAGATTCTCTCCAAACCCTCTGGGCATGCGCTATTATCCACACAAGGAGGTTCCCCACACAGCTCTTTGCTGCATTCTGGAAGGCCGTGTGGAGCGTTCTTTCTAGGACATTAATTACTGCTTCCACCATGAAATGGTGTTTGGGAAATTCACTTAGAACTAAGGTTCTATGAAATGATTGTCTAAAACACTGCTATTTTGTCTCCATTTTGGTAACAAAAGACCTGAAATTTATGCTATATCCTTTTCTCTTCATTTGCCAGTAACTTTAAATCATATCTGAGACAGCAACTATGTACGACATTATGACCTACATATTTGGCTTCCTGATTTTGACACACATCAAATTTGTATTTACTTGACTCTGATTTTTTACTTCATCTTTAAATTTCACACTTTTATTGTACTTTTTTTTTTTTGCTAAAAATTCCATTTGGAACCTTTGCAAGAAGTAGGACATAACCAAACAAATGATTCATACTATATTCTTATTATTCTACTAGTAATTTCTAATGTGTTTCCTCCATAAGGCTTTGAATCCATTTTCAAGTTTATCTTTATAGTCTCTGAATTACTTATGACAAGTAAATACCAACATGTTTGTTGTATGAAATAATGATAAAGTAGCCCCAACCTTGGGAGGTACAGATCCTGTACAGTGAGTGTCATTCATTCATTTATTCATCTAAGCTGTTAGGTAACTGGAGTATGTCAGACACTCCTCTAAGTGCTGGTTATGTTAATGTAATGCTATACTTGAAATATTCTTAGGACTTTTAGAACAGGATGAATTTCCCTTAATGGTTGGTGGCAAATTCAGGACAGGAAATTTGGGGGCAGATCTGATTTGAGAACGGAAAGGTGAAAGCAGCTTGAGCTAACTTATAAATGTGAGAGGATTCGTTAAGGGACACAGGAAAAATAAAGCTTTCCAGCCTTTTGGGTCATACACAAGAATATAAATGGTAACAAAGGGTTAATGTCCATAATATAAAAGAATTCCTAAGCATCAAAAGGAAAAAGACCAACAACTCAATGAACATTAGGGCAAACAGGCATTTCACAGAAGAAATACAAATGACCGATAAATATATGAAAATTTCCACCTCCTTAGTAATCAGAAATATGCAGATCACAAAGTCAGTGCTATAACATTTACATCGATCAGATTATCAAAAAGCAGTACCTTGAGGGCAAGGATATAGAACAAATCTGTTTGTGATTTCTCTAATTTCAGTAAAAACTACTGAAACATTGATAGGCCACATAGACTTATGCTTGAAAAGGATAGTTTGGAAAACAGTTTCTGAGGCACATATTCACAAGACTATTTTTGTCACAGGAACATGATGTAGGTCTGTTTTGTCTGATTTCACTGTTTTATCCTTAGCATTTGGTACGATCTTTACATATATTGAATACTTGATAAATCTTTGGTGAATTATAATTAACAAAAATTAACTTCAAATGAAAGATACTCAACTTTATATATTTTTAAAGAGAGTGCATCATCTCTGTGAAGGTATTTTTAATGAATCTGTGTTTTTCCGTTCTCATTTGAGTGTGGTGAGAACTTGGAAAGTGGAAAATTCCAAATCTAAAGAGATAGCTTTAAAAAAATTATTTGATTAATAAAATTGTGTGCTTTTAATAATCTCAGTCAATGATTTATTGCTACTGACGTGCTCTAGCAGTTCTTACATTATAAATAATGGGAGGAAAATTTAAAGCTTAACTTACTTAGCGTAGTGATTGTGAAAAGAGAATGGTTTTCATGAAGCTCTGCATAATTCTTGCCTCATGCAATATTTTGATTTATTCTGTCTGGTATGATACATGCAGCACTGAATTATATCTCACTTATTTGCCTTTCACCAAGTCCTGTGTCACTTTGTTTACTTAAATTCTCTGGCTCTTTGTTTTCTCATATGCAAGATGAGGCTCTTGTGGACCTCTCAGGTCACTACAAATGCAAGCAACTGGCTTATCTGCCAGTGGTGGAAGGAAATTTGTTCGTTATATGTTTCTTATATGAATTCAATTTGGTTGGGTTTTTTTGAAGCCCTCAACATACCACTGCAATGATCAAATATGTCACAAATCCTAATTTAAATGGGAGAATTTTATTGTTCATACCCCATTCCTCTTCAGTAGGCCTCCTATAACTTTCAGATTTAGTTTCAGAAATGGTTTCCTGTGTTTCATATCATCCTTTTGGGCCACTGGCCAGGCATTTGAGGGGGTTTTTCTTTCCTAACTTTTCTCCAAAGTTTAAAAAATAAAAATCGTCTTGGAATCAAAATGTAAATTTCCAGTTTACCCATTGGCCTGTGATACATCTATGATACATCCATGTGACATTACACAGTGGCTTCTTCCCCATTCCCAACTCATCCATATTTCTTCATCCTTAAAGTTCAACTCAAATGTCACATTCTTCTGTAATACCTGCTCACTTTTGCTCTCTGCTGTTTCTCCTCTGCCATTCTTTCCTGTGGCTCCTTTCTTGTCATCTGACCTGTCAGCTGTGGCTTGAATGCTAACTTCGTGTGGGAAGACGCTGTAGTTGTTCACTGTTCCATTCTCATAATAAATGCATCCTGACATTCCAAATAAGCACTCATGAATATTGAATGAATGAACAAACTGATGAATTAAACAGGCAGATTGAATCTGTATTGTCTGAAGAGGTTTTTCTTTGGCACACTCCCCTTTCCAGATACTTGCCCGATGTACCCTTTGTTTCTACTAAGCCCTGTGATTTGTACCTATTGGAAAGATAATCTTGCTAAAATTGAAAGGGGAAATTTATGCTTTAGCCTAAGGTATTTATTGAGTGAACGAATGATGAAACAACCAATCAAAACTTTATCTCTCTAGGTATTCTAGGTATTTGTGAAGGCTTTTTGATTTCGTCTGCACTCTGCTTTGTATTATTGTTAATAAATTACAAGCAAATGATCCTGGGATGAGCACAGTCTCCTGTAAGTACAGTGAGAACAGTGATTTGTTGGTAGAAAGCAGGTGTTAGTCAATGCTCTGACCTCCAGGGGGAGCTCAGGGAAATACAAGCCTCTAATAGATCTGGAGCTTTTGGTGGGGTAGTAAATTAGGAATTGGGAGGAGAACTGAACAAAGAACCTTTCCCCACATTTTTCCCTTGCCCTTCTGTCTCACATAATTCTCATGAAATTGTAGGCAGCCTATGGGTTGGCTCCTATTCAGAGTAACTATAACTGTTCTTGCAAAACTAGGAAGGAACTGGAGTTGAGCTGAGAAGATACGCTGACCTGAGGTAGTCTGGGCTAAATGGGAAAAAACTACATCAGTGTAGAATGAGATTAGGACTTGGACCAAAGACTTGACCTAAAACTAAAGAATAAAATACATTTTGTTGTTCTGTGTTATATGTCTCTTGAATATCTAGCTGTGGTATCACTTGCAAATGGGTAGTCAAGAATTAGTGGATTTGTCTTTGATCGACTCTCCCAGGAGATATAACTATTAGAGGATATGTTGGTACATTTTTTAGCTTAAAGAGTGATATGATGAAAACAGTATGCTCTGATGACTGGTCTTGTAGCAGTGTAGAGGGACAACTGAAAGAGAATATTACTAGGACTGGCAAACCAACCAAGAAGCTGTTTTGTTAATGCAGACTGTGGTAATGACATATCAAACCAATGAGCTCATGGGAATGGATATGAGAAGACAAATTAAAGGGTGCACTGTGATTGCATGAACACAGGGAATAAAAACAGAGACAGATGTTATTTAATGTAATCTACCTATTATGCAACAGATGACATTGCAGACAGAAAATTCACTTTTGGCTTAAGGAAAAGTTTGAAGAAGTTTCAAATACATGCTATTTCTAGTTCAAATATATAAATCATTTTTTTAATTTACTATGCTTCTTAATTTCACATTCCTTATACAGTGGCTTATTCCTTAATTATTTTATACAACGTTGAGATAAAAATACTTGTTAATTTAACACAAATTTTCAATGAACTATTAGTGTAGCTTCACAAAACTGTAAGCAGTAGATGAGAAAATTTGCATAAAGCACTTAGAATAGGAGCTGTGGTAAAACAGATAACCTATAAATGTTAATTCACCTCATGCTTTGTGTCTTTTGAAGGCACTGTTATATTGGAACTTGATATGTCTCTGGTTTAAGACTTCAAGCATAGGGGCCAACTAATTCCAAATTTCAAAATGAGGAGTTCAAAGAAGTCCCTTTTGCCGAACTTCAAAGAAGATGCTATCAAATAGTTTTGCTAATCTCAGGTCCTTACTCTTATTCAGATATAAAATGGTGGTAGGTGAATTGGTTTAGAGTTGATGGGAATTGGGGAATTTTCTGAGGATATTATTGTGCTGTGAGGCCCACCCATGCCGCCGGGCAAATGGTGGTTCTTTCTCAGCACTTTTAACACAGTGAGAGAGAATTTGTGAAGACCACTTAAAGAGCTTTGTGTGGATCCCTTGGGTTAAGGGGACATAGAAACATATTTACTTCATTCATGATAAAAGGAAGTTAATGGGACAGAAGCTAGCTAAAACCCTTCATGGTAGAGGAATGTTTGGGAAGTGTTTACCCCTAAGAATGGGTCAACGATTAATGTTTTTTTTTAGGGATCCGATGTAGAATTTGAAGTAGGGATTTTATCCTGGAATTGTTTTGAAAGAGATTCCAGGAAAGAAGGCTTCTTATAAGGAGCCAGGCAGCCTCATCAGAAAAATCCTAAAATGAACCTTTGGATGCACTAAGGGGTCATATATTATTAGCTGAAGAGTATTGCCTGAATCAAAGGGAAGTGTAATATGGTGAGACCCACTAGAGTGCTCAAGAGGAAAAGAGACAGTTTTTAACTCTGGCATCAGAAAGAAGAAACCAAAAGCAGGCTATATTGATGTCAGTCAAGTAAGACTTTTCCTCATCTTACCTCTGCTGTCTATTCATCCATCCTTCAACCCTGGAGGAATCAGGCAGCCTAGTAAATGGAAGAAGGTAAACGAAAATCCTAGGTGGTATTTCTACTTCCAGTATTGGTGGACTAGGAGTTGAACTAATTGTCCCACTAAGAACAATGAGAAGATGGTCAAAATATTTTTAAATGATCTGCTTAATGACATAAGAAAGCAAACAAGACTTTAAAAATGTTTAAGTGCCAACATTTGGGAGAAGAATAAAACACAGAGAGATAAACCCCACACTTGGGGCTGCTCTTTTCTTGAAGGTGTCCACCAATACCAGAAGAGGTGGCTGAGAGGATGAGAAGATGAAGAATAAATTCAGATAGTCTTTCAGGAAGATCTAGATATCCAGATATATTGATATATGTATCAGCAGTCTTTATATAGAAATATAGATATTGATGTATATACCAGAAGGCATTTAATGGAATACTCAAGCAGTTTCCATAATTTATATAGATACACAAAAGACCTAGAATGGGCAAAACAAGTTGAAGAAGAATAAAGTTGAGAACTAATGCTACCATAGTTTCAGACTTACTCTAACATGATTGGTTTTGGTTTATATATAGAAAAATAGATCAGTGGAATAAAGCAAAGTGTCCAGAAATAGGCTCACATATATACCATCATTTGACTTTTTAAAAAAGATGGCAATGGATTCAATAAATGAAGCTAAAGCAACCAGATACCTTTATGGACCCTCACACCATTCATCATAGACTTAAATGTGACAGTCAAAACTATAAAGCTCTTGATAAAAACAGAATATCTTCTTATCAGTAAGGTGGACAAAGATTTGTTCTCTTGAGGGGAATTGTCCCAGTTCTAAGATGGAGATATAAGTGGAATGAGAAAAAAAATAAAAGGATACTGTGGTATAAAGCAAAATGGAAAATGACCACATAAAACAACAAAGTATGTTTGGGAATGTATAGTATCTGACATCAATATAAGATAACAATGGCACATAAGTTAGAAGGGGAGTAAATGGAGTTAAGAATTCAGATTTATATAAAACTTTAGTGATATAAGGTACCTTTAGGTTTACCACTGGAACAATAATAAAAGAGTATATAGCTACCAAGTTGATAGTAGGGGAAGAAATGGAATAACTTTTAAAAATTCATTCTAAAGGAATAAAAGAGAAGAAATACAAAAGATAAAAGAGATAGTTCATGCATAAAATAAAAAGAGATAGATTGAATATATCAGTATCTACCACTAATTACATTAAATGGAAATCAAATATTTCTATTAAAGGACAGAGAATGTCAGATTGGATTAAAAAATATAACCTAACTACAGTTGACCCTTGAAAAACATGGGTTTGAACTGCATAGTTCCGCTTGTATGCAGGTTTTTTCAATAAATATATTGGAAAATTTTTTTATTATTTGTGAAACTTGAAAAAATATTTAGTTTCTCTAGCTTTATTATAAAAATTCAGTATATAATACATGTAACATACAAATATGTGTTAGTCAACTGTTCATGTTATTGGGAAGGATTCTAGTCAAGAGTAGGTTATTAGTAGTTAATTTTTGGGGGAGTAAAAGTTGTATGTGGATTATCGAATGCACAGGGTTTTGGCACCTGTAACTCCTGCATTGTTCAAGGATCAGCTGTATGTATACTGCTTACAATACTAAAACTTAAAATATAAAGACACAGAAATACTGTAATGGATGAAATAAAGAAATGGTATTAAAAAAAACAAAAAGACTATTAAAGCTATATTAGTAAATTAAATGGTCTTTAAGGCATGAATTTACCACAAATGAAGATGATTAGTTCATAATTATAAGTTTCCATTCACTAGGAATACAGAGTAACTCTAAATTTGAATATAGCTAGCAACATGACTTCAAAATACATAAAGCAAAAATTTGCAGAGGTATAAGGAGAAATAGGCAAATGCACAATTATAGTAAGAGGCTTAACACACCTCTGTTAATAATCAAAAGAAGCAGAAAAAAATAGGATATAGATTTGAACAGTATGACTAAGAAATTCTACATATATAGAGTATTATTTTCTACCGCAGAAAGAATATTTGCAAAAATTTACTTTATCCTGGCCCATAAATAATTGCAACATATTTCCAGGACTGAAATTATTAGAGAATGTTCTCTTAGCACAGTGCAAGGACGCTAGAAGTCAATAGCACAAAGATAACTAGAAACACCAGGTAAAGAAATAGAAAGGAAGAGAAACGGCTCTTCCTTCCCTTTTCTTTCCCCGCTTCAGGTCCTGCAGGCTCTTAACCTGAGGCCAGGCAGGAGTTGAGGGAAAGAACATGTTTTTACTTTAAATGCTTTTGGCATTTTGTCTATTCAGTTCTGGACATTTCCAAACTTTTCTGTGCCTCAGTTTCTTAATTTAAAAATGAGTAAACAATAGGATTTGGTTGAGGATTTTAAATAATATATGGAAAATGTTGACATGTAGTAAGCACTCAATAATAAATATTAGTATTATTTGTTACCTATCTTGCTTTGAACAAATCCCTCTGAATCAATCTCTATAGCCCTAAATCATTATTTTCAATTGCTGCCATTGTATGAATGTATCATTATGTGGAATATTCTCAATTGATGCAAATATTCAATTATTTGCAACAAAAAACACACTGATCATGAACTGAGTTGCTGTGACTCATATATTGAATCACTGAGATGAGCCCTGTCATGTAGCTATTGCAGTGATTTAGAATAACTTTAATATGAATGTATTCCTGGCAAGAAAAAGCAGACTTAGCATAGCCTCTCCCAGCCACACCTTCAGCAGCATCTCTTGGGTGATTAGTGACGGTCCCCATACAGTTGTCCACTGCTTTGTAAGATGAAAAGGGAGGTACGGAATGGTGCACTTACAAATGAACAATAAACGAAGCTGTGTATTTTTAAAGCCAAGACACCTAATTATGATGTGGGAAAAAAACAACATTTTTGGCATTAAACCCTACTTGTTTTCCTTGAATGAATTTGGAAGAATTTTCTCTCTTCAATTATTATTACTCATTTTCCACTGCCTAGGCTCAAAATCCTATTGCTTAGTATCCAGAGAATCAGTTCTTTGGTCTGAGCCTGTCTTCCAAATCTTTTATCTTACTGTGCTCCTGCCAACGTGGAGCATTTCATCCTTTCCCAACACACTTTGTTCCCAGCGTGGGATATCGTTTCATCTATTTCTGTTAATATGGAGCTCTAGGGCCAGCTTCTTGAAAGCCTTCTTGGTTCCCCGCTTCACTGTCAGTGGAGATCTCCCCTCCTCCCAGCCTGTTCCGACATTCAATCTCTTTCCTGACTTCTCACGTAACTCTCTTTGGGTTTTGTGGCAGTGTGGTTGCATGTTTTATTGCCTTTGTTAAATTATAAGCCTGTTGAACACAGAGCATTTCTTGCTCTTCAAATTGGATTAGCAATCTGCCTTGCATGTATTTTATGCTCAGTAATATTGTTTAAAGAAAGGAATGAGGATCGTAAACTAAAAAGGTTGTAAGATTTTTAGGAAAATAAATTCGAACTCAGGTATGAGGAATGCCTAACTCTGCCTAACTGACTGTTAATTCATGGCTAATTAGATACGGTTGCTTGTAGCCACAGAAAAACACCCCCACTTATCCTAGTTGTTCACAGACGGTTGTTTCTACTTGGGCATAATTTGCCTTTTGGTCAATGATGATTCAGAGGGCACCTTCAGGTGAGTCAGAGATATGTGCTGCACCTAGGTGACCTATCACTTCCAGAACACCTTTTCCACTTATGACACTGCCTGGTTTTGTCTAGAATGTGAATCTCAATAAGTCACGAGTGCTATGGCTACTGGCCAGCAGGAATTTATTTATTGCACGTGTAAAATTAATTCATAAAATTCTCATCTTTATGTGGAAAACCCAGAATTATGAAACAATATGACAGTCACTTACGGACACTTGTTCTCTAGCATGATAAAGGAAGGTCATGAAGTCTGTCACATTTCTACCCTAAAACTATCATCACTGTCACTCATCAATGGACATTTATTGGCCATCCACTATTTTCACAATCCTGTATTAGGAACTGACAAAAAGAAATCCCATTTTTGTCTAAATGTAGTCAGGAACATGTGACACAAAATGTAAAAGGAAGGGAAAACAGCAATACATTTATCCTTATATTATCCTTATATCACTTTTATAAGCAGTTTTAATAGGCAGTCACAGTGCTTACTTCTGGGCAACATCTAACACAAGTCCTGCCTCTGTGGATACTGCCACCTAAACGCAAAAGTAATCATTAGATAAGAACAACCTCAAAGTCCTAATGTATTTACAAATTTTCTTAAACCTGTATATTTTTATTTTTCCTTTTTTCCCTTCATATCAGTGGAAGCAATAATGACCAGACAGTGACTTGTTCTCCAGACCCATTTCTCTCCTTGCCTCACAGGAAGCTCATGCTTTCAGTTTCTTCTCTGAGTTCCTTCCATCAGCATTTAGGATACTCAAGCCAATGTCTCATCTAAAATAAGAAAATTCCTCTCAGCTTCTTAGCCCCATTAACCTACTTCCCCTTTTTTCTTCTTACTGAACTTCAAAGAATAGTTTTATTCTCTTTATACCTTCATCACTCATCAAAGCACTGCAATCGAGTCTACTCCCAAGCTCTTCAGCATATTGTCCAAAAGGTTACCAGTGATCTCCTGCTCACTTAATCCAAGTAATACTTTCAAAGCTTTATCTTACCTAACATCATTATAACATTTCATAACAAATTTTTAATTACTCTCTTCTTTTTAGATCACAGTCTTCCCTAGGTTTCCATAATAATAGCATCTTCTCCCCAACACATCTCTCTTCTTTTTTCAATTAATAGAGTTTTCCCCTTAATACCAGTGACATGGTGTTTAAGGGCAGTCATCCCATTTTATACTACCAGTGATTGTTTTAGGAGAGGACATGTGACCTCTCCTGTGCTTTGAGAATGCTGGTAGGGGACCATTGGCCCTTGAATGAGCTGTGTAAGGAAGTGATGTCTAGAGCTGTGATAGTCATCTTGAATAAAGAGAGGCAGTATAACATGGTGGAGAGTATGAACTCTGAAGTCCAGTGTTAAAATTCCAGCTCTGTAGGATGCTATTTTAAGGCATGGGTAAGTTACTTAATCTCCCTGTGCTGACCTTTTCTATCTGTATACTAGGAACTGTGATTACAATTCTAACTACCTAAGAAGATAATAATGAAACTTATGTAAGTTAATTTTTCCGGAACAATGGGACTGGTACAGGCTATAGGTTAAATACACCTGAGAACAAAACCCAGCAGCATGAGTAGCAGTCAGAGGCAAAGCATCTGGGTTCTTGAGGCCTCACCGAGCCACTGAACTGCCTTCTTCTAGATAATCTATCTTATAGGTAACAAATCCCTACTTTTAAAGCTATATTTAATAGGATATTCTAAAAACATCTTAACTAATATCTAATAATTAATACCTCTCACACTCCTACTTTTCTTTTTTGTCTGCAGTTTGACCCTTGAACAACACAGGGGTTATGGTTGCCAACACCATGTGCAGTCAGATATCCTTGTATAAGTTTTGCCTTCCCAGAACTTAACTATGAAAAGCCTGTTGTTGACCAGAAGCCTTACTTGGTAACAAATAGTAGATAAACACATATTTTGTATACATATTATATGCTGTATTCCAACTGTTGCAAATCTCAAAAAAATTTTTCCAATGTATTAATTTAAAAAAATTCTGTGTATAGGTAGAACCATGCACTTCAAACCCATGTTGCTCAAGGATCAACTGCATTTGGTTTCCCTTCTTTGTCATATTTGAAGGTGCCTCAAGTATTTTCTGTCCCTTGGCTTTTAAGAAATTCATAACTGTTCCTTGTCAGGTCCATTCCTGAGTCACCTTGAGGTTCATGGCTCCAATTACCATAGAGTAATGACTCCCAAATATACATGTATAATACAGATTGGTCTTCTGTACCTATATATATAAAATGACCTTTGTATCTTCACAGATGTCTTGGAGGCAACTCCAAGTCAACATTTTGAAAAATGTGCTTGTTATCTCTCCTCCCATCAGCTCCATAGACAGTCTTTCATCCATGCTCCGTTTCTTGATGAATATATCACCATACACCTAGGGGCCTAAACCATGAATTCAGGTACTATCCTTAGTTCCTTCTCTCCTTTTCCCTCCATATCCAAATCAACCATCAGGTCTTGTCAAACAGGTCCAGGAACAGCGCAGAGACCACTTTAGCTGGAGCAGAGTTAGGAAAGCAGAGACACTAGATGCAGACTAGGTCCAAGAGGTAGGGCCACATCACCAAGGCCTCAGCTTTGAGGTTTTCTCTTTATGAATTGGGAAGCCATAAGAAGGGCGGGTCTTAAACAAAGGCATAATACAACATTCCTCCTTTTCTGATAATAGAAAGTTGGCAGGACAAAAGCGTCACGAAACTGAATGTGGTATCAAAGCACTGAGTGTAGAGAGAAAACAGGTTCTAAAGACTGAGCTCAGGAGTACACCAACATTCCTCAGAGCAGCAGAGGAACAAGGCAGCGTGAGTGAGATTAGGCAATAGGAAAGTCAAGAAGAGAATGTGATGTTCTGGACGCCAAGTGAAGAAAACAAAGTTGTGGATGCAACAACGATGTCAAGGCTGCTGATTAAGTCTAGTAAGATGAACACTGAGAATGGGTATCGGGTTTGCCACCATGGGGAACAATGGTGATTTGTGCTGGTTAAATTTTACTTACATTAAGGTTTCAGATTAGATTTTACCTCCTTTTGGAAGTCTTCCATGAATTTACAAAGCTGGATTAGGAACCCCTCAGTGTGTGCCATATCACGCCTGTTATTTCACACTTATCCTAAGGTTATGAAGTTGCCCTTTTACTTATTTGTCTTCTCCTCTAAAGTATATATGCTCCAAGGTCAGAGATTTGAGTTGTGATCACTGTTATGCCTTGCACAGTAACTGGCAAGGAGTAGGGGCAATATTTGCCAAATGAAATTTGATTGAATTGCTTATCATTTATGCCAGAAGGCCATCCATCCCTTCTAGGTTAAAAACAAAAAAGAGGGTGAATAACAGGGAGTAGCCAGATCTAGTAAGTATCAGTGACGCATCCTTGGATGACAAAGACTAAAGTTTTCACCTCATTTGGTTTACTTCCGATTCAGAGAGCTTGTTAGGACAATCCAAAATGAGCTTATAATGGAATATTTAGGTGTGCCAGTTACCTGGGGGTATAAGAACATCCCAAAGTTAGCTAAGCAAATTAGTGAGCAGCTGTCATTAGTCAGCCATGCCCACCTCAACAATACCTTATCAATGGATAGCTTGTAATTTTCCTAAAGCTTTCATGGAAGAGCTGTTAAAGGGAATGACATGTGCAGAATTCAGTTCTATACACCTACTAACTGAAAAGTTGGCCCAGGCTTCATTGAAACCAAATGTTAAGTTGGAATCAAGAATTATGAATTGGTTTCCTTATCATTTCTAAAGATTTGTAAAATTTCTTTCACATTTCCTTTCAGTGTGGAAATATTCCTAAAAATAGGCTGTAGGACAATTATAATAGTAATTAAATTAGCAATTGCACAATAATTTTATTGATAATTATAAGATTAAATAGTAATTGTAGTAGGTCATTTTGATTTTAAAGCACTAATAATGAAAACTATTCTAATTTTGTAGGTTATGTTTACAGGACTTATGGAAGACTGGTTGAGTTAAATTTATTTCTATAGGTGAGAACATACTTTTAATTGAATGTTTATATAATAAGTTAATTTTTAATAGGCTACACCTTACTAAGGTACTAAATTATTCTCTTAAAGTGACATCTTCAGCACACTAAGGTTTACATTTCTGTAATTACAACAATACATCTCACCCATCTTTCATATACATTCATGAGAGCTATATATATGATAAGACCTAAAACATGTAATAATATTATTATATAATAATTTACACACACACACACACACATATGAAATATATATATATATACACAGTCTTTTCAAAAAATGCCAGAAGCAGTACAGAGACCACTGCATCTGGAGCAGATTGGTGAGACTTGGTGGAGATTATATATATATGTATAATATATATGAGTCAAAATTAAATAATTTAATTAATTAATATTTTAATGATTTATATTATTAATTTAAATAATATATTATCATTTACTATTTCTCCATTAAAATTATGGCTATAAAACTTTTGCTGGGCATAATCACACAGTATGATATAAACTACAAAATAATGAAAGCAAAAAATCTCTAAAAGTTCTTAGGAGTGGTTTGTAAAAGAATATGAAGAATATGAAGAGTGACACTACAAAGTAAGATGAATGTTTAAAAACTAAATTACCAGAAATTATGTATCTGAATGCACACTGGTCCTTTCAAAGAAATAACTTCGGTGGTTGTATAGTTTACCATTGTGTGTTCAACATTTTCTGGTCCTTTTGGGAATTTTGAGTAGTGAGGTATCATTTTAGTAAGTGTTTAATAAACTAAGGGGATTAGTGTACCAGAAAATATTCATTTGGTTGCATTGGAACTAGTGTTAAAAATCCTTTTACCTCTTAATAGTTATACCGACTTCTTTAGGTATCTCTATAGTGGACGTCCCAGCTTTGATCTTTCTATGTGCAGAAACTTAATGGGTAGAATTCACTTTAGGATCTGTACTGCTTACATTGCCTTCTCCTACTCCCTTCCCTCTTTTCTAGGATTTCTGCCACAGCACAGTAAAGTGGAAGAGACATTGATGACATCCACGAACCAAACAGACAAACCAAAACACCTGCAACAACCCAAACTATGACCCTATTATCAGTTTAAACCACTAAACATAAAGTAGCTACTCCTTACACCCATTCCTGTTTCATTATCTATAGAGTTTTTTCAAACTTTCCTCCATCAAAATTGTCTTATTTGTTTATTGCCTGTTCTTGTGGTCCCCCCAATTTTCTTTTTCCCTAAGGATTGTTGTTTAATAAAAGCAACACTCTTTCATGAAGATGTGGCTTCCTGCTTACTCCTCTGTCTCCTGGGTCCAGAATAATGCTTAATACACTCTAAGTGTTCTGTATGAGTTGAATAAATGAGGAAGGCAATGAGTAAATACTCAAATGATATAAAAAATAAGATGCTACATGCATTATTGCTTCTTTCAAAATGCTATTGGCTTCTGGAATAATACTCGAGAGCAATAAAATTTTGTAGTCACTTATCTAATAATGTCAAGGATTTTATTTTTACATCAGTTAATGCTTACTTTTCCCTATCTCCTCCATCCCCAAATACTTCTCCAATCCCATTTTAAACACACTGTAACAAGAGCATCTTCAACGGACTTAGATTTACATTACATGGCTGTGACATTGAACCAATATCTCAACTTTCTTCCCCTCTTTGTCTTTTCTCTCTCCTTCCTTCCATTCCTATCTTCTCTTGAATCAGTCCATCTTTCTTTTCAAACAGGCAGCAAATAAAGAAATATATCAGATTAGAGGAATGGATTCCAACTTCCTAACCAGAAACAAAGATTAATAATAACTTGATATCTATGGCTTATGCTTGATACAAGAAAATTGGGCAAACATACATGGATAAGTTTTTCAAAAACGTACTGAATCCTCCTCACCTTTCTCCTTGAGTGTGAGCTGCACTTAGTGGTTTGCTTCCCAAGGAATAGCGTATGGGAAGTGGAAAAAGTAACTTTAGAAGTAGAAAAAATTTGGAAACCCTATCTTAATGTCAACATCAAGGTTAACATCCTCAGTGTCATATGTTGATAGTATGTACTCCTGTTGAAATGGCATTTCATTTCTATGATATCCTTTCCTAAAACCCATAGCCCCAGTCTAACAATGAGAAAAGCACAGCTCAAATGCAGAATGAGAGACATTCTACACAATAGCTGACCAGCACTGCTTGAAACTGTGAAGGTCACCACATAGTGGGAAAGGTGAGCTGTCACGGCCTAGAGAGTACTAAGGAGACGTGATGACCAAATGTAACCCCGGATGGGATCCTGAAATTAAAAACAAGGGCATTAGGAAAAAACTAGTGAATCTGAATTAAATTGGGAGTTTAGTTAATAGTAGTATATTAATGTTGGTTAGTTGTGGCCAATGCACTAGTTTATGCAAAATGTTAACAATAGGGGAAACTGGATGTGTTACATATGGTCATTATCTGTACTATCTTTACAACTTTTATGTAAATCTAAAAGTATTCTAAAATTTTTAGAAATATTATATTAAATAAAAATTACTGAATTCTAGCTTGATGAATACCTCATTTCGTTCTACAACGTTGCAGAGATATTTGTTAAAATATTACAACTTTTTATAACACTGTTTCTATGGTAATCATAATTTAAAAGTCTATTTCTTATGATATAAAAACTAATATAAGAATCTGATACACATGCTTCAGCATGCCCTTTAATAATCAACAAATTATAAAATTCTACAAGGATTATCATCATTCCAGATTTTGTATATTTATCCGATTTCTCCCCTTTGTTTAGAAACTGTTAGGACATCAATAAAATCCTGAGTTAACATGCTATTTTAATATCTTTTTTGATACTTTGATTATGTTAATCCCTAAGGTAGAGTGTCAAATCAATGAGTACATTTATTTATTTAATTTTTAATTAACTTTTTTATTGAAATATCATTGATATACAATATTATATTGGTTTCAAGTATATAACAGTGATTTGACAATTATATACATTGCTAAATGCTCACTATGATAAGTATAAAAGTATAGTTACCATCTTTCATCATACAAAATTGTTTTTTTTGTCTTTTTTTTCTGACCTATGTCACTTAGCATAATACTTCTAGTCTATCCTTGTTTTCATAATGACAAGATTTCATTCTTTTTATGGCTAAGTAATATTCCACCATACATATACACCACATCATATTTATCATTCCTCTGTCAAGGAATATTTAAGTTCTTCCATATCTTGGCTATTGTAAATAATGTTGCTGATAACAGAGGAGTGCATATATATTTTCCAATTAGTGTTTTGTTTTCTTTGAGTAAATTTCCAGAAGTCGAATTACTGGGCCATGTGGTATTTTTAGTTTTAGTTTTTTGAGAAACATCCCTACTGCTTTCCATAGCAGCTGTACCAATGTATATTCTTACCAACAGTGTATGAGGGTTCCCTTTTCTCCACCTCTGCCTATACTTGTTATATCTTGTCATTTTGACAGTAGCTACTCAGACTGGTGTGAGGTGTTATCTCATTGTGGTTTTGATTTGCATTTCCCTGAGTCTTAGTGACATTGAATGTCTTTTGTGGCTGTTGGTCATCTGTGTGTCTTTGGAAAAATGTCTATTCAAGTCCTCTGTCCATTTTTTAATTGGAATATTTGTTCTTTTGGTGTTGAGTTATATAAGTTCTTATAGATTTTGGATACTAGCTCCTTATCAGATACATCATTTGCATGTATTTTCTCCTATTTAGTAGGTTGCCTTTTTATTTTTTTGATTGTTTACTGTGCAGAAGCTTTTTAGTTTGATGTAGTCCAACTTTGTGTGAGTGTGTGTGTGTGTGTGTGTTCTTTTGTTTCCCTTGCCTGGGACAGCCTATGTTTTCTTCTAGGAGTTTTATCGTTTTAGGTCTTATATTTAGGACTTTAATCCATTTGGAGTTTATTTTTGTGTATAGCAGAAGACGGTGATCCAGTTTCACTCTTTTGCATGTAGCTGTGATGACTACATTTATTGATAGAGACTGAAAAGGGGGAAACTGTTAGCTTTAAAAAATTTACTTCTTTATTGTAGATTTACTACATGATCTTGTATTTTTAATGAAATATTTTTAACTAAAAAAACTAGTGAATAATGATTATAGGAATATCAATCCAGACAAAATTTACTGATCATCAATGGACAGTATTCTGTTAATGGACATTAACTATAGTTTGTCTGTGTTTCTGAGAATTATATAAAGAATAAATATTACAGATGGAAAAAATAATCACTAAAAGCTTATATTCATAAAGCTCCATCTGTGAACTAACTGAATAGATTTATAGTGCCCTAGGATGGTGCAAGTTTTTAAGGTTTTGAACCTCAGTTTTGGCCTTAGTTAATAAGTAATTCTTTTTGCTATGTTAGTTCTTTTTCATTTATATATTTTTTCCATTACTAGGAGCTTTCAGAGGAACAATTATTTATGGTTTTGAAAATTGCTGGCTTGCTACTATTTATATTCATTAACTGCTAAACACTTAGGGAATATGTGCCTCAGGGAACTAAGGTAATTGTCCATGCTAACCAAGTATGGTGATAAAATGTTTGACAAATAAAACTTTTCCACTTCTACTTCCCCTTAGGAAGTTTATTAGCATTTACAACCACCATGATGTTAGGAACCAGCACTTATTAAAAACCGCTTTGTGAGGAAATACTGCAGGCTTCATGCCAGTTCTCGAGACTGGGGGCACTAGTTGGCATGAATGTCGATGGGCTATGTTCTCAACTACTGGAGTTCCTAGACTTTCATTTAGGAGCAACTACAGCAATTACTAGTTGATGAGAGAGCAAGGCAGCCAGTATTTTCTAAACATTTCAGCAGTATTTTTGAGAATCTTGGTAAAAGGCTTTGCTCATAGCAGGGTATTGCAGAAGTGAGAAGTGTTGAAAAACAGCAAAGTGGCCAGGCTTTGATCTGAAAGCAAATGGTACTGTGTTTCTTATGACAGAGACATGAGAACATGTTATCTTTATCTTTATGTTATAAAGCAGCTGTGCATAATAGGTATAAAATTGCTTGTCACTGAGTTCAGAGATTGGGGAATTTTGGGAAAGTCACTTAAATTCTGAGTCTTGTTTACCTTATTTCTAGCAAATGGGGAAAACAATACAAATCTCACAGGCTAGTGTAAGGAAAATAAAAAAACAATGTATATTAAGATGCTTTTTAGAATGTAAAGCGCTTGTTGGATCTTCCTCCTGATGTATTATTATCCGGTAGACACAGGAGAAGGATGAGGAAACTGGCTTTTCGTCTTTTTTGACTTTTTCCACCTACCCCAGATGAGTACAATACCAATAAAAAAGATTGCTCAATTGTTTTAATCATGGATAGAACCATCCATTGTTAGTCTCCTTCAAGAAAATTGAATCAAGTGACTCAGAAGAAACCTCTGTTCTCATTATTTTATTTGGTCTATAAAAATTATGCGTTTGCAAAGAAACTGGATTCTAAATATTTAACTTAATAGAAGTCATTTGAATTGGTATTTCCATTCAAACACTTCTGCCCAATTAGTGCCAAAGTGGACTTCTTATTACATATTATTTTCCTTATTTGGATCTCAGAATATAAACCAAACCCCCTCTTTTGAGTGTGTTTGTGTGTGTCTGTGTATGTCCATGTGGGCTTGAATGTTTTACAAATATTTGGTACTTGGCAGATTTTTTTTTTTCCAAGCAGATGTTCAACAACCACTTCCAAGAATTTGTACTTATCATGATTAAACTAATTTTAAGAACAACATTTATGGATGGAAACAATTATCTTTACTGTAAAAATAAATGTCTCAGTAAAGTCCTCTGAAGGATTATAATTTTTTTTAGTCTTGGTGAGAGCTGATAGACTCTGTAGAGGTTTATGAAAGTCACCATTTCTGAAGATTTCATTTAGCAAGAATTTTAGGTAAGTTAAGTTTTTGACTGCTGATTAGCTCATTTTGCATCTGCATTATCCAGTTATTCCCCTGAAGTGTTGCATATTGTTTATTTATCAGTCACAGACCGACCAAACCCCTACATTCATTTTGTCTACTTTTCGCCCATCCAATACAGACGAAGTATGTGCAATTTTTCTCTGGTTGGGAAACTACCTATTGATTAGATACTTATTTATAAACTTAAAAATAGAGAAGAGAAATTATAAAACATCAGAGTCCTGCAAAGTATATAGATGAAATATGTATATCAAATACTACCCTAAATTGTTCACAGTCATTAATAAATGTATATCCATTAACTGCTAAGTTACCAAATTCATACCACTCAGCAGCATAGTAATGCTGACTAATAAAAAATCAGCATTTTTAATAAGCTTTATGGTATTCTCTGATGGGGTCATGAAAATAATCAGGTGTTCACATGCCCACGGTGAGTGCTACTAGGTAACTCCCAAATTCTTGCACCACCTTTACTTCCCCTGGGAAAATATGAGTTAAACGTTAGAAATATAGAGGAAAGCAATTTGATTGGAATTCTGAACCTCTTTGCCTTGTCCCTTCAGAAACTAAAATTAGCCTGTTGTTCCTCATTTGATAAATAAGTTGAAGTATGCTTTCCAGGTTGCTGGCCATCAGTGGCTGTCAAACTCAAGTTCCAGTTTAAAGCAAAGCTTTTAAAACTAGAAACTTATTAAGAAAATTGATTACTATGACACATTAAAAATTTCAAGCAATTTATTGATTGCATAAGATCTACTGAACAGCACATATGTGGGAAACCTGGCTTAAGGACCATGACATTGCAACATTAAGTCAATATAATGGCCTTTATTCACCAAATATTAGAATTTAGGCCCAGCACTGACATTTCTCCCATAAAGCATGAATAGTACCTTCAAATGCTAGCTTCAGAGAGAACATACACGTGGATGCAACAATAAAACAATTAAAAGTGAAATTACAGATTTCTCTCTGAAGAACAACCAGAATTTAAGAAATTGAAATATATATGTGGGAGAGTATCAGGAAAAAGTTTCCTGAAAAAGTTGACTTTTAAAGAAAATCTTAAAAAGTGAGTAAAAATTAGTCAATGATGCTCAATCCTGGCTATGCATTTGAATCACCTAAAGATCTTTTAAACACTACCTGGCCTCACCCTCAAAAATTCTAATTTAATTGGCCTGGGGTGGGGCCCAGGTTAGTTTCACAAAGCTCTCAGGTGATTTTAAAGTGCAGACAGGGTTGAAAACCTTGGAGTAAGACAATGACGAAGAAAAAAGGAAGAGGGGAAGTAAAAGTTTATGAACATGTGCCTATTCATTCACCCGTTTACTCATTCAATAAAAACATTTATTGAGTGTCTACTGAATGCTAGTCATTGAACTAGGTGGTGGGTCCAGTTAAAGTGATGTTTGGAGTTTCCTGTACAGTAAGGACACTCATGTATAAACAAGTTATTACAATGCGATGTGATGCATACATATGTGTGTGTGTGTGTGTGTGGGTATATAATACTCTATGTTTCACAGCACGTTACAGGAAAATGATTATCTTTTTTCATTACTTATAACACTAGTTCTCAAACTTGTGTGCAAACTGGAATCACCTCAAGAGTTTAAAAGTATTGTTTTCTAGGTCCCACACCCAAAGATTCTGATTTGATTGCTTTTAGAGCAGAATTTAGAACAAAAACGAAACAAAGCAAAACAAATACCTCTCTCAGTTATTTCCACACACAGCATTGGACTAGAAGGGCTGCTAAACAGAAGTAAAAGGTGCATTTGGGAGTCAGGTTGAATTACCTGGTGAAAGAAATTTAGTGAAACCTTGAATTCAGGGCAGACAGTCTGGAGATCGCAACACTGAATGATTGTCCTTGAAGATTCTCTGTGATCTAATGAAGGGGAAATTTTAAAAGTATTCTCTCGCAACAAAATGCAGAATGGAATAGGGGAGAGAATTCCTGAGGGTGATTTATTATTAGGCACAGTAGCCACAAGTGCTTAGGGTCCCACAAAAATGTTTTAATTTCCTTTAAAATCTGAAGAAAAAAAGTTTTTAGGTTAAAGAAAATTTTTTAATATATTAACTTGTTGGTCTTTTTGCTAAGACAGTCATAAAGTATAATTTTTAGTATTTTTTTATGGAGGAAGTCCACAAAGGCTTAGACCCAAGAGAAGTTGTAATACAATCCTGGTTAAAGGAGAACCTTCTCAACTAATTTTAATTTCTATTAGATATATGATTTCTACAAACAAGCAAGTATTTGCTTTCCTGTTCCTTTGAATTATTTCCACCTTAACCATGCAGAACCGGAATATGAGGTTCTAGTCTTTTATCTTATTAGGATACTTAGTTCCATGCTGCAGAAAACTGATTCAAAGAACCAAAATATACTTTCACAGGACACATGGTTGACATCTGTCTAGAATGCCCTTTTTCCAACTGAAGAACTCCTAGTGATCCTTCAAAACTTCCATAAAACCAAGTTCTGTGTGCAACTTTCTCTAGCCTCCCCTGCCACCTGCCTAAAGTAATCACTGTGACTTACCTATCCATCGGCATTTTGTTCATCCACTGGTGTTTCACACTCACCATGCATTTCATCCAGTCAAGTGTGGGTTCAGTCTCTTCCAACATGATCCTCTGGTTCATTCACTCCTGTGTTCTTAAACTTTAGTATAATTCCTAACACGTAATAGGTGCCCCCAAAATATTTGCCCAGTAATGTAGTAGATCAATATATTTTTTAAACATAATACTCCACAAATTGTGGGCCATTCTTTGGGGATGGCCCAGTAAATAAAATAAAGTTCTGGATGACAACATTGTTTTAATGAAATGAAGTTAAATTACTTCTTGAAGAATTCATACTTCATGTAAGCTAAACACAAATAGGTAAAGACTGTTAATTAAAGCCCCACAGTTCTTGATATACCTCAAAGGATTTTTGTTTTTTAGTAGTTATTATTGACAATCTAAAATAGGAAGGTCTCAGCAAGAAACCATTATTTCTCTAACTTTTATGTTGAACAAGAGGTTGGATATTGCAGCATATGATACGCTTATTTTTCTGCCACAGGTGGAAGATATATAAGCCAGCACTGGCCACACATCTAAAGAAACTCGAAGAATGTAAACTAATCATTGTAAATCTAAATCTATGATAACCTTTATTCATAAAATTTTAAAAAATAGATCCATCTGTTCACATTTAAAATAGTCTTTCTTCCTTTATCTCAAGTATGATCAGATAGAAATTTTGGCTGCTTGTTTGTGTTTTCCAGGAAGCATCAAGTTCCAGAGTGCTATTTAGGCTGGGGGCATTTGTGTAAAGACTGCATCTATTAAAGAAAGAGGAGTATTTGAGTTATTTTAATCTGTGAGCTAGTTATTTTTAACCTGGCCCCCAAAGAGCAATTGCATTTCATTGTAAAATGGTCCACCATAGTTGAATCTTAACGTCAGTTAACGTTAGTTTCATTTCCCCAGAAATTATGCTATTGCTTTTTACAATGTATGGCTTGCTTTGGGTCACAGGGGATCTGCTCCAAAAAGTAGTTACTAAGCTGAGATCGAGAAGGCAGGATAATTTGTTCACTTGAATTGAGATTCTTATGATTGCTGTAGAAGGGTTTAGAGGGGGAAATTCTGGGATAATAGATCAGGTGGAAAAGCATTATGAGGGGCAGTTGAAGAAAATGGGAAGGATTTAAATTATCCAAAAGAGCTACACTTGGACCCTACATGGCAAGCACGTGTGTCATCATGAAATTAATGGACCTTTAGCTTCCAGTAGACATTTGTGTCAGATCTCGCTCTGAAAATGGCAATGTTTTTAGGCAGAGCTGGAGCAAATGCCCACAAGCCTTCTTTGAAGTGAGCACCAGAGAAAAAAAAAAAAAAAGTTCATGACCACAGAAGTGCAGTCTGCCAGTAGTGATTTCAAGTAAAAATTACCATGCAGTGTGAGCGACCCCAGTGGAGCCAAGGAAAGAGCAGGGGCCTCTGCAGACTCATTGGCACAGTGTTATTTAGCAATGATGTGAGAAATTAGGGCATTTTTTGTTTTAAAGGGAAGTTATTCACCTTCCATGTAAGAAATGAAATAGACTCAGAGGCACATAAATTTAGAGCTAAAAGAGAAGTTGGAGATCATTACATTAGCCATCTCACTTTTCAGGTGAAAAAAGCAGTAAGCCACAGTGGTTAAGAACACAGGCTCTGGGGTCAAACTACCTGGGTTCAAATTTGAGTTCTACCACTTAGCAAGTTACTTGCCCCCTCTGTGTCCCAGCTTCTTCAGCAGTGGAGCAGGGATGGTGTATAGTGTCTACTTTCTTGTTGTGAGGATTAAATGAATTAATGCAACTAAATGCTTAGAACAATGCCTGCCATGTAATAATGCTCAATAAGTGCTTATTTGCAGTTGCAGAAACCTGGACAGGCATTGGCGTGTGTAGACTGACTTAGGTCCAGATTGCCAAGGCTTTCCCACTCTGGTCTTTATGTTGTTGATACATCAGTTAAGTAGCAGAACTTCAAGTCTTAATCCTATTTTTGCTTTTTTTATTTGTTTGGTTTGGGTTGTTTCCTGGTTATTTGTATATCTTCATTAATTCAGTTATTAGAAAAATAATTAATTTTTATTCAATAAGCTGTTTTTATTCTAAAAAAGATTGTACAAACTATTATATTTGAATCAGTGGCAAAACTGACTGATTCAACCAGTGGACTGAAACCCCTGGATGTTAAAGGCTTTGACTACTAGGCCTTATTCCTTTGGGACCTCCTGGCAACTGGAAGCTGGGCCGTTCTCTGCAAGGGCAGCCTGGGCTCAAAAACGCCTTTGCAGAGAGGCAGAGTTTCACTGAGAAGAGTTGACCTGTCAGCTCTTACCTCCTGGGCTCAGACTTTCCTGACCTTTTAGGAAACAAAGCAGATGAATACTGGCTTAAGAATCAGGACCAAGCAGCTGAATATTAGCTTCAGACGCACACGTGTGCGCACACACAAACACATGCACACACCCTGATACCTGTGAACTGAACTGTGTGTAGGAACTGACCTTCAGAACACAACACTATAGCTTGCATATCAGCTCAGTGCCAGGGAGAAATAGATTGTACAATCCGAGTGAGTAATTTAAGGAGAGTTTAATAAAGGGACTATTTACAAACATGTGGGCAATGTTTTAGAAAAAGCAAAAAAGGTCAGTGCAATACTCTGGGAAGCCTACCATCTTAGTCCTGAAGGAAGGGTGAGGGGATGGAAGGAATTATCAGGACCCAGAGAGACAGTCATGTCGAGTACACTCAAGGGAAGCTGCGGTCTTCAATTCAAAGAATGCAGTCACCTTGGGGCCACTTGGCAGGAAGAAAGCCAAGAGAAAATTAAGTCCACTTTTCTTATGCACTGCAGACCACCACCAATGCTTCTCAAGGGCTCAACCCAGCCAGTCCATACAGGTCAGATTCCCTGGGCAAAACTAGGGTATTGATTGTATCTGTAGGAGTGCATTTCATCCCCTTCTGTTGCTCATCATTGGTTCTTGTCTTGGTGAAAAATCTGCATCATCAACATATAGGATAAACAAAGTCTATTTATTACTGTATGATTGTGGGATGAGGTCAATTTTGTTATATTCTTACCTCAAATGTAAAATGAATAAAGTTAGAGGAAATGCACCATTGGATTTCAAGGCTTCAGGTAAAAGTACAATAATCCAGATAAGGTGTATAGATGAAAGGACAAATATTTAGATTAATGGAACAGAATAGATCCCCGAAGCACCCCCAAACACCTTTGATCATTTCTCTTTCAGCAAAAATGCACACATATTCAACAGGAAAGGAAAACATTTTTAACAAATGGTGCTGAATCAACTGGATATCTCAATGGGAAAAAAAAAAATCTTACCCCTTACACAAAAATTAACTCACATCAATTCTAGACCTAAATGTAGAAGCTGTAACTATGAAACTTAACAACTTTTGTGTTATTTAAGGATACTAGAGGCTAAACACACACACACACACACACACACACACACACACACACACACACAACCCCTGATGTCTCATAGAATTTATTTGTTTCTTACTCATTGAAGAGGCTGACTTATGGCAGGGGCAGGGGTTCTGCTCCGCACAGTCATTCCTGTCCCAAGTCTATTGTGCTCTGCTTTCTTCAGTGTACAGCATCTAAGGTCTCCCTGGGCATTGGTATTCTGCTCAGTGATGGGGGAAGAACAGCATGCAAAGCTTCTGCCTACATGTCACTACTAGAAACTGAGTCATATGCCACATGTAAGTGCAGAGGTGTCTAAGAAACAAGATTAGCTGTAGATAAAAAGAGTTTAGCCAGTCTCAGTCAAATAATCTAGTGATCTGGCAGAAGTACACCCAACGAATCAGACGCTTGTTATTTAGTGATGTCCCATCCAATACAGTTCAATGAAGCTGCATTGGCTTATGCAGGAGCCCAAAGCAAAGTCAGGAAAATGTCACCCTCTCATATTAAAGTCAATGAAAATGAAAATGAAAGTTTGGCTTCCTGCAGGGATGATTTGCAAATGCATTGGGCATAAATTTTCCAAATTCACATAGTGTATCATCAGGAAGATAAGAATGTGATATAGATTATGCAAGAGAAAATATAACCTTAATTGTAGTGTAGTACATTTTATGGCTTGATGGCTTCTTTAGGAGGAAGATTAAAGAGTAAAAATATGTCAGCATTTGTATAGTAATTTTAAAAGGCAGTGAGAAGCTAGCTATTTCTGGTGGATACAAGTGTCCCAATCACTTAGAAGAACATGTTTTCTATAGTTAGAAAGGGATGTTCCTCTGCATTTTATCATAACCTGGGAACAATATTCTTTGGTCTATTTTTCTGTAGCTTTAGTCTCACTAGAATTCTGATTATTAATTTTTATAGATATGTGAACCATGATTTACTGGGTATTTACCATACCCAATTACTGTTCTATGCTCTTTGAATATGCTGATTTTTTTTCCCCAAAAAACTCTCACTTTTCCATTTCATTGATGAAGAAGTTGAGTTGTACTGTTGAGAAGACTTGTACAACAGGCTACTGGAAACTCAGCTGGCAAGTTGTAGGGTTGGATTTCAAGGTGGATCTGATGCCAAATCCTTTGATCTCGGCTAATACACTGTCCTGCCTGTCATGGGAAATAGATGCTATTAGAAAGGAAGAGCTCTGAGATAGTGGAAAGTTATTATCTTTAGTAAACAAATGTACATATCTTATATGAGTCCTGATGGCTTTTTATAGTGTACCCTCTATCTTTTCAGGTATAAAGATAGAAATAAAATTGAAAACCCAGTATTATGCATCCATCATTGGTATGACTTACATTGTTATTAATAGGATGCTTAAACAGCTGCCTACTAAATACTAGACATTACTCTTCATTTTGTGTAAGACACACCCCACAGATGGGCTCAATTTTACTTTGTCGGCTCCCTGAATCTGACGCTGAGTCCAAAGTGATCTGTTATAAGGTTGTCATGTGCACCTCTCTCCGTTAGAAATACATCACTGATCTGGTCTTTATTATCTTAAGGTAAAATGATTAATTCTATTAGGACCACAAAGCCCAAGGATAAATTTGAATGAAACACACAAAATGTACATAAATCTGGTTTGGCTCTGGTCTCAATCATTTCATTTTCTTCAAATATGAAATTTCATATAATCCTAATAACAAACTCTTCTCTCCTGATGCTCTCTTGGGGTTGTTCTTGCCGTGTCAGTTATCAAAATCAGTAGCAGATAGTTCTGCATAAACAGATTTCATTACTTCAGTATTCTGAAATTTAATGGACAGTGTGGTCTAGTAATGGACTCTTTAGATGTGACTAATACTTGTTCCTATGCTGTTTTTACAGAACTCTTATGAGATCTTATTCTGTTTGGACTTGACAATTTGATCTGTGTTGTCTCCCTCTGGCTGTGAGATTAATAAATCTTGACCATTCTATGACTTGCTTGAAAATAGACCCCATATACCAGGATTTGACTTTTGTCTTGTGGTATCTTGTGGAATTGTATGATATACCAAAAGATATAAGTGGAAGGGTAGAAGTTGAAAAATCAGTTAAGTAAGCAAATGCAATTTCTGCTTTATTTTATGTCTTCGCTGTTAGTGAATCAAACTGAGAATGTCTGTAGTTAGATCTGGAAGCCAAGCCTACTTAATCAGTCATCTACCAGTAGTCACTGAATTTCCTACTGCCCTGGAACTCATAGTCTAGCAGGGAAGGACAGTGCTGACAGAGAAAACAATGAGAGAGCAAGTCAATGACCTTTAATCAGACAATGGTGCTAAAGTGACCGCTTTAACCCTTTACTGTTTTTATGCTGTTCTCTCTGATTGTGCTTGTGCAATCATTTATGTATTCCTCTTTGGTCAAACAGCCCACAGGTAGAAAAATGGCTTCATAACATTACCCACTCACATTTTATCATATATAGAAAACCGATTTAGAGTAGCTTGGATATCAAGGAAATTCCATGATTTATGTTTTATAGCAACTCAGCATTAAAGAAAACTGAGAAGCTGGTGACCGCAGATAACCTTTACTCTGCAGTGAGGAATCCTACAAAATTCCAGAAACATGAGCTGATGTTTTAGTTACATAACAATGTTATCAAACACAAACACACATGGCATTTTTTTTTTTCCAAAGTGAGTCTACAAATATTGGGATTTCCCATCTCAGGCTGTTTTCATTGGAGAAAGCTTTCACAGGGTGAAAAGTTTACTCATTAAGAAGCAAGGCAGAATAGGTTCAAAATCTCAACATCAGATGCTCTGCTTTTCTTACTGTGATTGACTTATTTGGACAGAGTGACTCATTTGGCCTTTCTGTGCACCGATTTACAAACCAAACTTTTAAGACAAAACTGCTGTTATTTTGAATCATGTCTTTACTTTTGAGATTCACCACTGGAGGGTAAGTACTAAAAAGTCATATTAAATAAGATATGGATGTGTTGTTGTCTAATTCCATTTATAAGAAACCTTTAGGAAAGGTAAAACTGTGGAGACAGAAAGTGCCTCAGTGGCTGCCTGGGGCTGGGGTAGGAGTGAAGAGTTCCTGCCAAAGGGAAGGAGAGAACTTTCTGAGAGGGTGGATGTGTCCTCAGACAGGATCGAGATGGTCATACTGCACAGATGCTTCAAAGCCAGGGAGCTCCATGCTTACGTGGTATCTAAAGTGTACCGCAATAAAGAAGGCATTCCCCTCTCAGGAAAGGCAGTGTTCACCATGGCCCCCTGGCCCGCATGATCTGGCCCCGTGCCTGCCTCTTTGCTCCCACTCCTCTTCCGTTACTCGCCTGGCCCAGCCACACTGGCCTCCGCATGCTCCTGTGTCACACCAGGCTTCTCCCATCTTAGGGCCTTCGAACTGGCTGTTCCCTTAATCCTCGCACACTCTTCCCTCATGTGTTGGCATGACCCCCTCTCTCACCTCCTCAGGTCGTTGTTCAGAGTCACCTCCTCCGAGAAACCTTCCTGGACCACCCTGTTTAAATTGCAACCTTCCTCCTCATTCCCCCTCATTTCCCCAACCCAACTTTATTTTTTACCCATGGCACTTCCTTCCATCCGACTTGCTGTATGTTTTTCTTATTTCTTACATTTTCCTATATGTATGTTTATCTTGTTCATTGTTTGTTCCTGTCCTCCTCTCCCCCCACCCCCTCCAACCCCAGCCCTGCCTCCAAGCAGAACAGAGGCCTGAAAAGGGGGGACTTCTTTCGTACTACTGTATCCCCGGCAATAATGCAGCACCTGGCATGTAGCAGG
The DNA here is from genome assembly GCF_040802235.1 of Manis javanica. Taxonomy (NCBI): domain Eukaryota; kingdom Metazoa; phylum Chordata; class Mammalia; order Pholidota; family Manidae; genus Manis; species Manis javanica. The sequence continues at coordinate 94,061,233 of NC_133166.1, forward strand.
GCCTCAGATACACTAGCTGAAGGAATGAATGGGAGAGCTGTGGGTTTTGTGTCTGAGCCCCTGACTAATGGAAGAGCAGCAGGCTGGCAGGGGGATGAAACTGGGCCAAGGGTTCCCCTGCTCTGTGCCAGGCCCCTGGGGTAGGGGAGGGTGGTGGTGGCTGTGGGCTCAGCAGTAACTAAGACATCATTTTTGCTTTTGGACCTGCATGTCCAGTCTCATATATAGTCACAAGGAACATCTGCTAAGGGGTCCGTGGGGGCAGAGAAGCAGCTGACACCCTAAGGCCTGGGCAGGGGCTAGGGGACAGTAGGCCTTCCAACCTGTCCTTACCGATCAGGGAATTCTAGCTCAGCTCAGATTCTGTTTCACGATCCCCTCATTCCACAAACAGTGAGCTTTGCTCTGCGCCTGACCCCAAGCTGGGCAGTGTTGGGGACGCAGTGGGGATGAAGGCTCTGCCCTCCTGGGGCTTCCGGCCTAGAGGGGAAGACAGACACGTGGCCCCTGGGTTGTGACAACCCCACGTGAGTGGGCCTGGGACAGGGGAACCTGGAGGGCTGTGGGTGAGCAGAAGGGCCACCTGATCCAGTCTGAGAGGACCAGGGATACTTTCTGGGGGAGAGGATATTTGGGATCTGCAGGACTAGCAAGGATTAACCAGGGAAAGGGGAGAAGTACGGAAGGCCATGTGAGGAAAAAGATGAGGCGCACCCCTGGTCCAGGGGGCCGGTGCTCCTCTAGCCCAGTGGCTCTCAGTGGGGTGATTTTGTTCCCCAGGAGGCACTTGGTGACGTCTGGAGACAGTTTGAGTTGTCACACCTAGTGCTTAATGTGCAGAGGCTGGGGATGCTGCCGCACATCCTCCAATGGATCGGACAGCCCCTCACAACAACCGAAAACGCAGCCCCAAAAGTCAGCAGCGCCAAGGCTGAGAAGGGCGTCAGGGCTGAAGAAGAGTCAGATCATGTGAGGCCTTGATAAGTGGAAAAATCTGCACCTTATCTTGAAAGGCTTGAAAGATTTTAAACAGAGATGAGACAAGAGATATGGGTGTGTTTGAAAGCTCAGGGCGATCAGAGCAGCCTGTGCCCCAGTCTCTCTGGTCACCCTCCACTCAATGATCAAAAGAAATTCAGTGACAGGAAGACCTTCTTCAGCAAGACTGGGAAGCCCTGGGAGGCAGGGCCGAGGTTCGGCAGCACTAACTCGCCCAACACAACATTCTTGAGCTGCCTCCAGGCCAGGCTCTGGCTGGAGTGGTGAAAAGATTCAGACCAAGGATGCTGGGCTGTGTCACACCAGTCTCGCCTGGTGTTTCCCCAGGGGACATTATTTGTCCTTCCTCAGGTCGCCCTCAGTCCCTGGCACAGACTTTTGTCACCACCCTAGTCATCTAGGATCATAATTCTGTTTATACTTCGTCTCCGCTCCCACTCCACTGGACGCAGGGACAAGGCTGGGGCTATCTTGGTGGCCCACTACAGGGCTCGCCCTCCTGTCCATTTACCACTGAAGAAATGAGGCCCTGAAGAGAGACAGGACCCCCCACCCCCCAAGGTCATACGTACATTCAGCTTCATACCATCTGACCAATATTCTCCCCTGTGCTGCCTCCTCGTGGCAGGGACATCCCAGTGGATGGGTCCACAGCACCTTGCTGTCCCTCCATGGATTCCCCAAATGCCTGAAAGGTGGCTTCCCAAATGGCCTGGTATATTTTACGGCCTCAAATGAGTTGAGGCAATTAGGTCAGGAGTCGTCAGCACCTGGGCTAATTCCCCATAAGACTAATTTATGCTAGCAGCGCACCCAACCCGTCCTGACCAGGAGCAGCAGTGCCTGGTGACTGCTCCGTGGGGTGGATCCCGAACCTAAACTGGGGGACCTTCTGTGAGCACCTTGCCTTCTTTCACTTTCCCTGGCTTTCCATCTGTAGAGTACATCTGTTGCCCTCCATAGCCCATGCCTTCATCCACAACAATTCCCTGGCTTTTCCAGAATAGAGAACTCCCAATTAATCAGTGCCCACCCCTCTGATGCTGCAAGCAGGACCCTGAATCCCCGAACACTCCAAAAACACTCTTGGAACTTGTACACTTGGTGCTGAGAACCACAACGCCTGGGTATAGGTCTCGGTCCTCTGAGTCACTGTTTCTCAGGCTCAGCAAAGAGCCTGGTGACCATAGGCATCAGTAAGCATGCAGGGGATGCTGCAAGCATAGGACCGCACTCCAGCTCTGTCTAGCCTCCTGGGCACAGGGTCCTGCCTGTGTGACGTCCCTAAAGTCAAGGTGCCTCACTGCACAGGACTTGAGGAAAGGTGCAGGGTATGCCTCATGAGAGGCTTCTCCACCATCTCCCCACCCCACCAACCTCCTGCCCTGCTGCCAGTGTTCTGGAATTTCTGTATTACTTCTAATGAATCTGAGACCTTCACTATACTTTGTTAGGAGTGTGGTGTGCATTGCTGTTCTGTTGTTCAAATCTCTCTTAAAATCAGTATGAAGCCACACATAAGGATAAATCTCAGGATACTGACATTAGAAATTAACTTCCCTGGTTAGACAATTTTCCATATTATCTACCATTGAATTTTCCTTTAATCCACATTAAAAATAAAACCTTTTTTATCTTTTATTAACTTTTTGAGATGCCATTCAGTAAAAATAAGGCATCCCCTTTAAACTTAAAAGTGAACTGACTCCTTGAGTAATAGATTTGATAGTAGACACCTTTTCAGATAGGCCTAGTCAGTATCCTAGTCTAAAATAGGACTTCTCTTTGTTATCTACTCTTATAAAAGCACTTAATAAATAATTCTCATTTGAACCTCATTCTGTCCCACAAAAAGTCAGGATAGACATCATTTTTCTCATTTGAAAAACAAGAAATTGAAGCTTATGGAGTTTTGTATGTTCAACCAATTCATAATGATGAAGCTATGACTACAATCTAGCCTTCTAGCCTTTAGGTGTTTATAAAACAAAATGGTTAAGATCTTGCACTCTGCAGTCAGAAGAAATGGGTTAAAATACTGGCTGTGTCACTTACTTGCTGGAGGACACTGGAAACATTTATTCCCCTCATCATTTTGTTTCTTTATCTTTAAAATAGGGATAATAATAGGGTCCACCTCATAGTACGGTCATAAGAATTAAATGAATACCTATGTAAAATACTTAATATAGTGCCTGGCTTATCATAAGCCCTCAATAAATGCTTGCTAATATGATCAGCCTTGTCTTTTCTACTCTATAGGCAGCCTCAGTAAGGTGGTAAAAGCCTGACTTTGGAATCTGACATATGACATCTGATTTCTGCTTCACCTCTATATGAGTTACTTACCTGTCACCCTCTTCTGGCCAGTTTTGTCATATGTAAGAACCTTAAGGAATATTTTGAGGATTAAAGTCCTAATCTATAGGGAGTTTAATAAATGTTCAGTTTCTCTTATTCCACCTTGAACCTTCTGCCAAAATGTTTATTTACTAAGTACTTATTTTTATACTGTGCATTTTTCCCCTTGCTTATAAGTCATCTTACTCAACAGGGTATTACAAGCACCAGTCTAGTGCCTGAATCCTATTATATATCCAACAAATATGTGTTGAAATATGTATTTCATGTAATAGCAGAGAGAATTCTCTGCATCTTAGGATGGTCAGAGAAGATTTCATGAAGAAAACAGGATTTAAGTGGATTTTGAATAATATTTGGAAAAGATGGTCACCGTATCAGAATAAAGAATGATATTTAGGAGACCTAAGCATGATGATGAACAGCCCACAAAATGTAAACTTCAAATATGGGGAAGAATGGTGATCCTTGTAGAGGTTGAATATCCTTCAAATCTACCACAGGAGATATTTAGTGTTCCCAGGCACACTGGAGGGAGCACAGGTTAAAAAGTGTAGCATGGTGGTGGTTTTAAGAAGGGAAAAAACAAGTTATCTTTCCTGTCATTGGAAAGTAGTGGCAGAAAATTTCATTAGGCAATTCACTCTTCTGATTTAAAAAAACTTCATAAAATCAGTTTCTCCTCTGTATATTTTTTTAACTTTGATTCTAACTTTTCTATTTGAATTAGAATCATTCCATTCATGTTAATAATATGCCATGCTTATATAAAAAGAAGCTTTGGACACATCACTATCTTGTAGCTACAGGTTACAATGTTGTCAGGAGGTTAAGTTTTTATTAATGGGGAAATGTGCAAAGGCACCTATGCTCTCATTGATCACTACACTGCCACTGCAGGTGCTAACAGGTCAGGCTCTTAGTTGAGGTGGTGGAGAAACGGGTGCAGACATTTCATGGAGTTTTCTTCTTTACAGCACTCCTTGACTACAGGTTCAAAGTTATCTCACTCCTAAGCGAAGGCTGTATTAGGCAGTTGTTAAAAGTGCTAATGACATGGAAACTGTGTCTAGCACTGGAGGGTTTTTTTAAGGGTGTGGGTTCAGGTGTCCTGATTTTGAAATGTCTTTTTGAGGCTATCCTCCATTGTTAAGAGGACAGTGATTGACTTCTCTGTTTATTCTCATGCTTGAACTAGGACAGGTAGATAGGAGATCTTCAGGTTATGTTTTGACTACTTGGTTAAAATGACTTTCTCTCTTCATAAACTTTCACTTCCTTGTTTCTTTTGTAAAAACATCTCATTATCATTCCTAGGGACCAGACCCTGCTGCTTATCACCATCCAGAACTGCTATTCTTGACATCTTCATCTCAGACATTCCAGCCTCTGGCCATAAACTCTTAGTCTGTTACACCCTCAGCATGTTCTGTAACCTCATGAGAACTTATAATTCCAGGACCCTTTCCTTTATCTTTGCCTATCAGTTTTTTCAATGATTTCCAGCCTTCCCCTCCAGCTGTGATCCCATGGTTCACACTCTAAACCTCTCCTCTCATCAATAATCTAGATTCCCATCTGTTGTCACCACTGCCTTGGAAAACCCCAAACAGATAAATCCAATGTTTCCAGCACTACATCAACCAAGTAAAAATAGCCAGTGCCTCCCCAACTTCCCCTTATTCTTAGAATGCTTAGTTCTTTATACTTAGAGGATACGTAGGCCATCAAATAAGAACCTCTCAACATTTGTGTCAAAATCTAGAGATTCACTGCATGCTAAAGCACTTTTCTCTTTTAAAGAAGTGGTGTCCCTCCTCCTAAAGTTAACCTCTTTAGCTGAGCATTCTGCGTTTCTATCCCACCTGCCCTCTCAAGGACTTTACCTTCTAAGATCCCACCTCTTTCCTATATTTTCAAATGCACATTCTTTAGTTGCTACTTCCCTTCAGCATTAAGCTTGCGCGAATCTCTCCTGTTTTAAGAACAACAAAAACCTGCCTTGACCCCACACCGGCCTGCATCTGCTCTCCCCTTTCTTTCCCACAGAGGACATCTCTTGGGATGAGTTATCACCTCTCGTTTCCCCACCTCCCTATGCCCTCTTACACTGCATTCTTTCTATGTGGGTTCTGTCTTTACAAGTAGAATTCAACAGACGTGCTTTCCCTAAGAATTGCGGTGCTTTCTTACAGTTAAATAATCAATAGTTGTTATTCCTTGTAACTTCCTATAGCATTTAACACTGTTCCTCACTTCCTTTCTCTTGGAATCTTTCTTTGCTTGGTGTCTGTGACACTACACTCTGCCATTTTGTTTGTTTTGTTTTCTCTATTTTTTCCTTGCTAACCCCTCTTCCTCTGTCTTCTTTTGCCCATGTCTTGAATGTTGATGTCTCTTTGGGCTTTATTCTCAGCCCTCTTCTCGTTATTACAGACACTCTTGCCAGTCAATCTCATTAAGCTCCGTAGTTCAACTTCCCACCATTATGCTGATACGCCCACATCTACAGCTCTGTTCCAGTGGCTCTGCCGAGTAGCAGCTCCTCTTGGCCTTCCAGTAGGCATATATCTGCCTTAGTCTGCTCGGCCTTCCTTCACGCAATGCCACTGACTGAGTGGTTTAAATAGTAGAAATTAATTTCCTTATAATTGTGGAGGCTGGAAGTCTGAGACAGAGTGCCAGCATGCTTGAGTTCAGGTGGGGCCCTCCTGCTGACCTGCAGAGAGTCATCTTCTCACTGTGTTCTCCTGCAATCGGGGATGGGTGGGGCTGCAGAGAGAGACATCTTTTTTTCCCTCTTTCAATAAAGCCACAGCCCTATCAGATTTGTGCCCTATCCTTATAATTTCATTTAACCTTAAGTATCTCCACAAAGTCACAATGCCATTGACTGAGTGGTTTAAACAGTAGAAATTAATTTCCTTATAATTGTGGAGGCTGGATACAGTCTCCAGATACAGTCCTCCAGATACAGTCACATTGGAAGTTATAGCTTCCACCTATGAGTTTTTGGGGGACATAATTCAGTCCAAAGCAGTGTTTAAGATTGAACCTCTTGGCTTCATACTAAATCTAGCTCCATTTTCTGTGTTCCCAATTTTAGTGAATGGCATCAGAGACAGTGAAGAAAACAGGTGCTAGAGCCAGTCTTTTGGGCTCAATTCCAGGCTCTTTGACTAGCAATTTGCCCTTGGGCCTCATCTCAATGTTGTCATCTGTAAATGGGTTTATTATACAGTATCTATCTCACAGGAATGTTGTTAGGATTAAATGAGTTGATATAATCCTTGAAACAGTGCCAAGCACATAAATACAATTATTAAAAAAGTGCTCAGCAAACATCAACTATTACCACCACTATCTAATTAATTAAACCTAATGCCTTCAAGTCATCCTTAACCCTTACTTCTCTCCCCCCTTTGGTATTTACTTAATTTCCAGGTTCCATAGTTTCTGTCTCCTTAACATTCTGGAACTGACTCCCACTCTCCATTTCCTTATCTTTTTCCCAGGCCAGTAACCACTGTCCTTCCCTGGATTGCTAGAATAACAGAATTAACTTGTCTCCCTTGCCCTTCGGCTGACATCTTTCCAATCTATTCTCTTACCACATCCAGAGTGGCTTTCCAAAAATGCAGATCTCTCCATGTCAGTTCTCTGTCTAAATCCATTAAATGGCTCCCCAAATCTTTATAATGGTTTATAAGGTCTTTCAAGATCTTTCCATGCTTACCTTTATATCCTCACTTCTCTCCATTCACCAATTTTCACTTAATGTGGTAGCCACACCAACTACGTCATTTACTTTAAAACAGTGTTTCCTACTATGAAACATTTTACTTCACAGTACACACAGAAAACTAACAAATTACTTGTGACTAGGGGCAGTTGGCCTGAGATCTCACCTAGCCCCCTAAAGGAGGAGGGAATCAAGATTTAAACATATCTTTCACAACATAGCAACATAACTAGGCACATTAGCTTGAAAGATGCTATACCAGATGCTCTCAATTACAGATTGCCAAACCAATGCCATGACGTCCACTGTCCCTTTGTACAACTACCATCACCACTACCAAACTTCTTTCAAGTATAAACTAATCCTTCACATCCTTGTTTAGAGATTACCTCACTTATTCATATGTCTGGGTCAGATTTTTCTTCTTCATGCTCCAAACTCAAGACTATGTGTTAATAACTTCCCTTTCAAACCTTACATTTAAACATGTTCCTGAGGAACTTCCCACACATAGTGAAAATACAATAATAGATAAATGCCTAGGATGTAGTGGGAACATAGAAAAATCTGTACAGAGTGTATAAGCGTTCATTAGTAATACAAAATTCAGTCTCAATAGTGCCTAAAAATAGTGCCTCAGACCAATGTTGGCATTCTGCACTTAATTACATAGATTTTTCATTGATATATGAAACAGTTTTTACATAGTAAACCAACTTCCTTTTTAGCTGATGTAATTGGCTACTTAGGTACCAGTATCTTGTGCTTAATGTACAAGATAATTGCTTTCCTGAAATAAGAAAGATGTAGCTCTTGGTACGACTGGCTTTTGGCAGCAGCACTGGAGTAAACCTGACTACATGGTAAATCTTTACATTGTGGGTCCATTTTTAGGGAAATATTTAAGTGTTCTTAAGCATCAGAATCTCTGTATACAAAATAAATTCCATTATTTTTTCCAGAAACAAATGTGCCCTAAGTGCATGACTAATTTCCCCTTTTGGATTCTTGACTCAAGTCTATTTCAAACTGTGTGAATAATTGAGAATAAACTTGACATTTTAACATATCTCTATCCTTGGAAATAACAACAGTTCCACTAGTTCTAAAGTGGTTTTTTAGGATAAGCTCAGTTTATTTAACATTTAATATCCGGTTACATCTTTGGAGCTGATAATACACAAACATGAATGAACCCCTCTTCCTCTGTTAAGCTAATTTATCTGATTTTGAATCACCACCTATTTTTGAACAGAGTTTTTACACGAGAGGAGCGTATCAGATATGATAAAAGCAGTTACAGGAATTTGGGACTTCAAATAATTCATTCAAAACTGGATATTTTAGAGTTTTATACTAATAAAAATAAAAATCATATCATTAATTGATCTACTCATTACACAAATCATGTCAAAGGGAAATTTAGGAAAATTTATCAGGTAAGAAATTAAAGCCACTTAATTAGTGAACAAAGTAGCTTTGAAAACTAGTATTATGTAGTAAGAATTTGGTTTGTTATCTTTGAAAGAAGAGGGGACTGACCAGATGACATTTTGAGGTTCTCTTGAAGTTGTCTTCTTGCTGTTCATTTCCCTTTATCATCCTATTCCATCCTCCTATCCCTCTTTCCTTTATATTTCCTCTGTTTTGTTTCTTTCTTCTTAGTTGCTAACATGTTCAAATGATCTGGTCTTCAAGTAACAAATACAACATTCCTTGGCTCTACTTCCTCCTCTGGCCACCGGCCTATTTCCCTTTCTCTTTGGTCTTCTCTATTTCCTAGCATTTCTTTATTTTTCCACACAGTACAGTATGCCCTCCACCTATCTTTCTGCTGGTAAAACTTTGTACACTGAAACTATGTTCACTGAAACTATCTTCTGTGTATAACTGATAATCTTTCCTTATTGTACCCAGTGAATTTATCTAAATTCTTGTTTTCTCACTGGCACTTGATATGACTGAGAACATCTCTTGATAACATCTCTTCTTGACTCTTGCCCTTGAAATGGCAAAATCAAACCAGTGCATCTGGGTGCAGGCGCATCCAAGAGCGTAGGATCAACGTTTACTGGCAAACACACTCAAATGGACTGAGGACTGTGGGGCCATCGGTCTTTCACGCGGCAGCAGTTACAGCCATCTTCTCATTCTCTATTTGATCTCAAGTCCCAGAAGAGAAAACTGAGAAAAAGATAAGAAGGAGAACCTTGCAAACAGAAAGGACTTGTAAAAATTGGATAGCTATTGTGTGATTGGTGAGGTCATTCTCTGTTCTATTACAAGACTAAACTGTGAGCCAAGGGTTATACTCATGTTCTAACAGAATGCCCCTGGGCCCTAACAGACCCCTCTAGTGGCCATCATGAAATCATGGAAGCCATCTGGAAGTCATACAACTATGACTGAAGGCATTTGAATTATCCTCTTTAGTAAACTTATTCCCACAGATGAAGACCTCCTGTCAAAGAATCTCATGATTCATTCAAACCTGCATAACTTTTTATTTCTCATTCAAGTATTTGTTGTAAATCAAAGGGCCTGACTTTGTATTTGAAACTGATTTTTAATGATTACAAACTATTTTTCCATGTACTTTTATCTACTCTTATTTATTCTTTTTAACTTTCCCTTAATTATTCCTTCTTTTTCCACTTATTAAATGTTGGTGTTTTCTGAAAGCCCCATTATGTTTATCTTCTTTCTTACTTTGTCTGGTCAGTCCAGGTGATCTCATCCTTTTTATTCTAAATCTATGGATCTAGCCCAGGCCTGTTTTCCAGACTTCAAGCCTATATAGTCCATTAATTGTTAAACATACCCACCTATGTAGCCAATGGAGTATTCAAGTACATGTGGCCACAAGAGATTTCATGTGTTTTTGTTTCTGATGACATTGGAGGCTGAGTTAGAGGGGACTCCTTCCAATTATAAGAAAAAGAAAAGTGTGGTATAGAATGTAAAATACATTCACGCATACTATATATCTGACTGCTCAAACAAATAAAAGAAAATCCCAACTGCCAGGAATGAAGAGGTCACCTACAGTTAGTGGTAGCAGGCGCATGTCTTTTCCGCTATGGCTTTAAGGGATCTTGAACCTGAATATTTGCTTAATGTCTAAGCAAATTTTAATGTCTTTGTGAAAAAAAAGCAGATATTGCCTTCAATCTGTAGGAAGCAAGCAGTTGCATTTGAGATTCTGAAATATGATAAACAGGATGCTAGAAAGGCTACCTCCTCAATGAGAAAAGGGATAGAGCACTAAATGGGTAAAATAGACATACATGGGAGATCAAAATTTACAATTTGTGCTTGTGTAATTATAGAACACAGATGGTGCAGTGACACCTTAACCGAAAAAGCAAATAAAAACTGGTCCTAGAACAAATAATGAACATAATGGAACACTTAAAAACCTTGGGCACCTTGGACTCCTCTGAAAATAATCCCTACTGAAGATGATAATTTAATAAATGTAATGAACCACAAATTGGTGACTCAAGTATTCATCAGTCTCACAACACTGCCATCTTGGAGTCCTTTCTTCTGACTGTATAGTGTTCCTTATTTTAATATTGAATAGTATTCAGTTGCTTTTCCTCCAGCATGGTACCATTAATTGATAGCTTTGGCATGTAATTATTTTCTGTATCTTCCATCTGCAAGGGCAAGGACCACACTATGTCATTTACTTCTTTTTATCTCAAACAGATCTTAACTTGATGTTTTATACAATGAGGCAGAGTGAGTACTCAATAAACAATCAACGACTCGGTGAATAGCCAGCAACATTTTATTCCCCTGTGAGCATATTGTTAACCATGTCTGATCTGAGAGTTCTTGCATGGATTTTGACAAGTGTGTCCTTCATTCTTCAAGAAGGTAACTCATGATGTCTAAGTGTCTAAACAGAGGGACAATTAACCCTTTATTTTCTTGATTTCAGGTTCTAGGACTCATCTGACCTGGTTGTGGCATCATAAATTGCCCATATAATGTCTTGCGTTTGGCATCATAAATTGCCCATATAATGTCCTGCGTTTGATCCCATAGGAAAGCTTTGTGTATTAGTCATTCTGTAGATCTCTGTTATCTCAGAGCTTACAAACTGCTTTTGCATACATTAATTTCTCTGACACTCAAAATTTTCTTGTAAAAACTCAGATATCATGAATAAAACTTAGCTTAATAGATTACTGAAGTGTTTTAGAAACTTTCTTTGTTTTTGGTCTTACAACAATCCTGTGATTAGCTAGGGTTGAAACTAGTATTTTCCCATTTGTGTTTTCTCAGAGCTCAAATCTGATAACTAATTTTGTTATAAAATCCTACATCATATCCTTGTCCCAGGTAGTATTTAGTGAAACAGTTCTCTTGGAAGCAAAATGAATGTCATGAAGAAAAGATGGAATATGGTTAGGAGGCAACATAGGGTGGTGACAGCCAGTGTGAGCTCGAAACTAGACCGCCTGGGAACAAGTCTAATCCTCTTACCTTATTAGCTATGGTACTTTAGACAGGCTAATTTATCCATTAAAATGGCTTATAATACCAGGTTCAGAGTTTCAAAGTTTGTTGAGAGGATCAGACTAGGTAATGGATGAAAATTATTTGGTAAAGTGTGTAAGTGCTTGATAAGCACGTAATGCACATTGGAAAGGTTTTATGGGATGCTGATATAGAGCCCAATTCTGGACCTTGACAATAGGGTTCAAATCCCAGTTCTGCCTTTTATTTTCTGTGTGAACCTGGGCAAGTTGTCAAATTCTCTGTGTGTTAGTTTCCTCATCTATTAAAATTGGGACCAGGACAATACCCACATCATAGAATGGCTGTGCAGAAAACGTAAGCTAAAGCCTGTAAAGCACTCAATAAATTTGTTAATTGAAAACTGCTGTAGGGAAGACCCTGAAGATTTTTGTCCAGTGTTGACTACTTAGTATAGTTAGGCCTGACTCATTTTGTTGTTTTCTTCACAGTTGGCAAGTCAATATGTGTGTTTTTAAATAAACCCCATGTTTCCAAATAAATTTGTCATCTTTATTGTTGGTATTTATCAAATTCCAAGGAAAGTTACTAAGTTTACTCTAAGCAAAGAAGCAGCAGAAGGAAACTATTTCTTCTCAGATTTGATGAAGCTAAAAATCTACATGCTACTGTTGCCTTTTTAAAAAGTAGATACACAAAGTAACTTTCATCAAATTTATTACATTCTTAGTTATAATAATAAAATAGTTAATTTTGAAAGTAAAACATTGTATTTATAAACCAGATTAAAGGTTTGTGAGGTTAGAAATGAAAAGAATATTAGAGACGGAGTCTAGGCACAGGTATTTGTTGGGCCACTTAATTTCTTGGCAATTTGTTCTAACTTTCTGGGTGTCAGTTATAGTCTGTTTTGCTGGCTTTCCAGGCCTCCACCCCACAGACTAAAAACCATGTAAACTTTCAATCTCATCCTCACTGTGTGCAGGAGGGACTGTAGAACTGGCCTGTTTGTCTCAGACTCGGCGGCAAATCACCCTTCCCGCCATGTCACTCTCACACCTGTTCACTGTTCTCCCTCATGGGCTTGTGCAGATTTTCTGTGAGCTGCTCCCATTGTATTTCCCAATTCTGATAACTACCCAGATATTGAAATCACTTAGTATCAAGATCATCCTTTGGTCTTTCCAGTTGTCCCTGGACTGGTTGGTGCCTTTACCTGAATCTGATGAAATAAATACAGTACATTAGTCTCCCTCACTGAACTTCCAAGTTGAATTACCCTGTGGATATACAGTTCTGTCAGATACTGGAATTACAGACGTTTCTCCCATGATTGATGCTGTATTCTGTCTTCCCAATGCTTACCTGTCAACTACCATCTGTTTTCTCTTGCTTCAGCATGTTTCTCATCCTTTAATATGTTTCACTATTATTTTCTGCCTACATAGGTGGACTTCCTACCTGCTGCCCAGCTCTACTCACCAAAGTGGGTAGAACTTTAGTTCTCATCCATTCAAAGAATGCTGCTTCCTGCCACAGTTATCCAGAGGATATAACAATCATAAATATCTATACACCCAACAAAGGACCACCTAAATATTGTAAATCTAATATTAACAGATATACAGATATAAAGGGAGAAACTGACAGTGATATAATAATAGTAGGGGATTTTAACACCCCACTTACACCAATGGATAGATCATCTGGACAGAAAATCAACAAGGAAACAGTGGTTTTGAATGATACATTAGACCAGATGGGCTTACCAGATATATATATAGAACATTCCATCTAATTACAGCAGAATATAACTGTTTTCAAATGCACAGGGAACATTCTCCAGGATAGATCACACGTTAGGCCACAAAATAAGTCTCAATAAATTTAAGATTGAAAAACATATCAAGCATTTTTTCCAACCACAACAGTATGAAACTAGAACTCAATTATAAGAAGAAAACTGGAAGAAACAAAAATGGGGGACTAAAAGACATGCTACTAAACAATCAACTGGTCACTGAGGAAATCAAGAGACAAACAAAACATACTTGGAGAAAAAAACAGAAACACAATGATTTAAAATCTTTGGGACACACCAAAAGCAGTTCTAAGAGTGAAGTTTATAGTAATACAGGCCTACCTCAAGAATCAAGAAAAATCTCAAACAATCTAACCTCACACCTGGAGGAACTAGAAAAAGAGGAACAAACAAATCCCAAAGTTAGTAGAAGGAAAGAAATAATAAATATTAGAGCAAAAATAAATGAAATAGAGACTAAAAATGATAGGAAACTTTGATGAAACTAAGAGCTGATTCCTTGAAAAGATAAACAACATTGATAAGACATTAGTGAGACTTATCAAGTAGAGAGAGGACACTAACTAAAATTTGAAATGAAAGAGGAGTTAAAATCCATGGAAATAAAAATAATTATAAGCAAATCTATGAAAAATTGTATGCCAACAAACTGAGCAACCTAGAAGAAATGGATGACTTTCTAGAAATGACAAAACACAATCTTCCAAGACTGAAACAGGAAGAAACAGAAAATCTGAACACAAATGATTACTAATAATGGAATCGGATCAGTAATCAAAAATCTCCCAACAAGCAAAAGTCCAGGACCTGATTCACAGGTGAACTCCCCAAACATTTAAAAAAGAGTTAACACCTATCTCCATCAAACTATTCCAAAAAAAAGAAGAGGAAGGAATGTTTCCAAATTCATTCCATGAGACCAATGTTACTCTGATACCAAAGCCAAAGACACTCCAAAAAAAAAGAAAATTTCAGACCAATATCCTTGATGAACACAGACGCAAAAATTCTGAACAAAATATTAGCAAACAATTAAAAATGCATAAAAAGGATCATTTGCCATGATCAAGTAAGAGTTATTCTCAGGATACAAGAATGGTTCAACATCTGCAAATCAGTGTAATACCTTGTTGGATATCTTTTCTTTTTCTTGTTTGATTGCGGTGGCCAGGAAGGATAAAAACCATATGATCATTTCAATAGATACTGAAAAAGCATTTGACAAAATTCAACACCCATTCATGACAAAACTTCCAAAAAAAGTGAGTAAAGAAGGAACATACCTCAGCATAAAAGAGGCAGGCCATTATGACAAACTCACAGCTAACATCATAATCAATGGTGAAAAGCTGAAAACTTTCCTCTAAGAGATCAGGAACAAAACAAGGATGCCCACTCTCACCACTCTCATTCAACATAATACTGGAAGTCCTGGCCACAGCAATCAGACAAGAAAAAGAAAAGGCATCCAAATTAGTAAGGAACAAGTAAATTTTTGACTATTTACAGAAGACATGATACTACATATAGAAAACTCTAAAGACTCCACTAAAAGACTATAAGTACTAGGAAATGAATTCAGTGAAGTTGCAGGATACAGAATCAATATATACAACTCTGTTGCATTTCTGTATACAAATAACAAACTAACAGAAAGAGAAATTAAAACAATCCAATTTACAGTTGCATCAAAAAAATAAAACTAGCAATAAATTTAACCAAGGAGGTGAAAGACCTGTAATCTGAAAACCGTAAGATATTGATGAAAAAATTGATGATGACACAAATAAATGGAAAGCTACACTGTGCTCATGGTTTGGAAGAAATGATGTTGTTAAAATGGCCATACTGCCCAAAGTCATCTGTAGATTCAATGTGATCCCTATCAGAGTACCTAAAAAAATTATTCAGAGGAACTGAATAGACATTTTTCCAAAGAAAACACACATATGGCCAACAGAAACCTGAAAAGATGCTCAACATCTTTTCATTTCATTTCAAATATTAAGGCACTTTCTCTGACTGGGGAAGTTTGAACATGGGAATAAAGTGCAGAGTATTACAACAATTTCCAGGAGGCATTTCCTGTCTTCAGTGTGCTGCTTAATATTGTTTAGGTTTTTAGTATGTAAACAAACATTTGGTGACCTGAATTGTTTGGGTTATGCAGTGAATAATCAAATAAGTGAAATGGATTCTAATATCTACTCACTAAACATCCTGTGAAAATAAAATATTTCAGGGGTTCTTGTCTCCTCGCCATTCTCATACTTATGAATCTTCAAAGAGAAATAAAAATACATTGCTGAGTAAAGTCAGGTAGAGCTAAATTGCAATAATGACCTCTGTTAGAGATCTGGCTGTGGAGATTGGATTTGCCTGAAGCTTCATCTCCTGGGATTTATATGCTTGAGAGTTCTGGAACAAGTTTTCCATTCAAAGCTAAGTACAAATGCCACTCTTTAATATTTATGTGTCTGGGCAGGCAAAGCCTGATTGAACTGACTGCCAGTATGTTAACAGGTAAGGTTGGGTGAGAGACAAGTAATTCATGGATTTAATATCATCTCTCCCATGAAGTCTTCTCTGATCCACTACTCTCCCAAGTCCATACCACCCTACATTTTAGGCAGAGTATTAGATTTGACTTATTTAATACACTGTATTATTTTTTATAACAGTTTATTGAGCTAAAATTCACATACGATTCAATTTGCTCTTTTAAAATGTACACACTGGTGGTTTTTAATACATTCCCAGAGATGTGCAGCCATTATGGAAATCTAAATTTCGAACATTTTAAGCACTCTCCAAAGAACCCCCATATCTATTGATAGTCACAGTCCATTTTCCTCTCCCGTCCCCTGTCTTTGGAACCACTAATCTAATTTTGGTCTCTATGAATTTCCCTATTCTGCACATATCACATAAATGGGATCATATAATATGTGGTCTTTTGTGACCAGATTATTTTGCTTAATATATTTTTAAGATTAACCCATGTTGTAGCATGTATCAGTACCGAATTTCTTTTTACTACTGAATAATATTCAATTTCATTGATGTACCACCTTTTGTTTATCCATTTTTCAGTTGGTGGGCATTTGGGTAGTTTCTACTTTTTGACTGTAATGAGTAATACTGGTATGAATATTTATATAGGAGTCTTTTTGTTCACATATGTTTTTCATTTCTCTTGGGTAGACACCTTGGAGTGAAACTGCTGAGTAATATAACTATATCTAACATTTTGAGGAACTGCATTTTACATTTCCACGAGCAGTGTATGAGAGTCTGGGTTTATCCACATCCTTGCCAATGATTGTCATTTTCTGTCATTTTCATTAGAGTCATCCTATTTTGTGTGAAATGGTATCTCATTGCCATTTTGATTTGTATTACCTTAATGAGTACTGATTTTGAGCATCTTCACATGAACTTATTGGCTTGGAGAAATGCCTATTCAAATCCTTTGCCCATTGTTTAATTGATATTTTTATTGATTAAATTGATTTTTTATTATTGAATTGTAGTATATGCTTTCCCACAAGCCCACACACACTGGAGAAAAGATCAATTCCCCAAAGGAGAGAATGTTGTCTTAGCAAAGGGAAATACATTCTGAATAGCAAAAGTAACTGTAAATATTCTCTGTGTAATGCACTTCCTATTTTTCTCTGTATCATTACATCAAAAGCCACTCTCTCAGGATCTTGCTTTCTTCCTGGGAACTGATAACACTCTACAACAGACTGGTTTAATAACTTTAGGTATTTGACGTCTGAAAGCAGTGATCTTTCAGTTATCCATCCAGCCATTCATCCGTCTGTCCATCCATCCATCCATCCAGTCATACATTCATTCATTCCGTAATACTTTTGAGAATCCAGTACTTGTTAGCCAAGAAATGGACCCTTGAAAGCAGACATGGTACCTGCCCTCATGAAGCTTATTGTTTGTGAGGTGGACAATGATCACATTAAGTATACAAATTAAAAGTAGTGATAAGTGCTGTCCAGTTTGTCAAGTCAGAGTAGGATTTCCTAAGGAAGAGATATTTGGATATTTTGAAAGAAGAGTAAAAGTTAAGTGAAAGGGCATGTAAGAAGTGTTCCTGACAGAGGGAGCAGTAGGTGGAATGGCCATTTGGCACGAGGGTCATGATATATTCAGAATAGGGAAGAAGCCAGTAAGTTTAAGACTCTGGGGAAGAAAGTAACAGGCAAGGAGGCTGGGGCTGAGGTGTGCAAAAGTCAGGCCAGTCAGAGCTGTAGAACATTTTAAGGAGTCTCTTCTTTATCTGAAGAGTAATCCTTTATCTTTGAAGGGTTTTAGGAAGGGAGATAACATAATGAGACTTATATTTTAGTCAGCTCACACAATCTCCCATGTGAGATAATCAACTGTAGGCATCCGGGGATGCGCATCCAAATCAGATCAGGAGGTTCCTCTAGCAGACCTGATCATTTGAAGCAGGGGTGGTGACGACAGGGAGAAAGGAGACAGATGTATGTATAGATCTAAAGGTTATCTTAAAGGTAATATTAATGGACCTGGTGATAGACGTGTCAAGGGATAAGATGGCAAGGATGGCAATGAGCTGTATGTGCCATTCACTGAGAGAACTGATATCAGGAGAGGATCAGGAATAAAACAAAGGTTATGGTTTCACTTGCTGATCAGATTGAGTCTGAGATATCTGTAAGACATAGAAGTGGAGATGTCAAGTAGACATTTAGATACATTGGTCTTGAGATTGGAATTTTAGATACCAATTTAGATAAAGTTAATGAGGGGAAACACTGCTAGTCGACTAAATCTTACAAAGAGAAAAACAAAAGCCCTGCTTATTACAATGAGTAATTATATGCTCAAAATTAAATGTAAGATTAACTGTAATCCTTTATGAAGTTATAATAAATTTCCTGGGCTTCCCTGTGAGGATGTAAGAAAAAAAAATTAAAATATCCTAAAATAGTATCCAGTTCCTTCATAAAGCCTGGTCAATCTTTTCCTTTGCTCAGTCACTTCTGCCACAGCAGCAAACAACTTCTTCAGCTTCTATTCCCAGCCTGACTCTTTCCTTTTCTGATCATCAGGTATTCTTATGATGCACCCCAGAGCTTCAGTGATATTTATAAGTCTGTGCTTAGGTCAGGTATGTTTCTATATATTTGTGGTTTTCTACACTTTTTCCCTTATAAGCTTTTTATGGAGTAGCAAAGCAAAGGTTGTCAATATTTGCTAAAGAAATTATGTCATCGTAAATAGGCAACAAACCCCTGAGTAAAAATTTAGAATTCCTCAAATAAAGGAAAACAGAAAACTCAATAGGTCAGGTATTTCAGGAACCTTAACAGTTGTATCACGTTAACATGCTCGTGCCAAGTCGGCCCACTCACCAGGTTCAGTTTGCCTTCTGGTTTCCAAAACAGCAGTAAATATTTACTTACCTTATTCATCTTTGTTAGATTCTCAGTCCCCTGGAAAGAGGAATAGTCCCTTTCAAACAGTTCCTTAGCAGCCCGGAGCTGCTGTGGGAGGGAGGTTGAGTAGGAAATCAGAACCAATTTTGAATGATGACTTTTGGATTTACAGGTGGAACTCTTCAAAGTGTTTGACAGTAGGAAATTTTACAAGGTTAGTCTCAGAAGCCAAAATTTTGATTCAGGCAAGAGGTACTAACATAGTGTACTATTAAACTTTAGTATTTGCTATGTTGGACGGGTCCTTTTATTTTTATACTGCATACACTGCCTCAATTTCTAGAGTTATGTGTTTGTTTTTTTAATAGCTCAAACAGTGCTATGGAATGAAGGAATGAATAATTTGGCCTGGATCATACAGATAAGGTAAGAACTAGAACTGTATGTCAGGTCTCTTCACTTTTAATCCAAAGCTCTTTCCATGGCATCATGCAGTTAGTTTTTTTGATAATTAGGAAGAATGTGATTCGAAGAACAGGGGTCCTGTATTCATGTGTCAGAAGTCGTCTCTGTGCAGGGCACTGGAGCCAGTATTTAGTATTCTTCCACTCTGACATTGCTCCTGCAGTTCCCAAGCCGTTTCACCTAAACAGTGCTTGAAATTTCACTGTATTAGTATTCCAGTGCTTTATGCTAAAACTTATATTTCTTGATGCAAATACTTCTAGGAATGGTAATTAATAAAACCTAATCCTTCTATTACACGTACTGTGACTATATGAATCAGATAATTTCCTAATAGGGGGTGTTTGACCACCTGGTGGTAAAAAGGATCTACTGGGTTGTGCAGAAGCCAGATCACTTGGGTCTCATGGAGGGGAAAACGTAAGGAGAGGCTCAGGCGACTGAAGGGGAGCTGCTCAGGTAATCTGGCCTCAAATCAGGGCTTTCCTTTCTTGTTTAGAACATTCTTAACAAGTCTTCTAATCATTTTTTCATGTACAGATTTCAGTATTCAAGGATCTCCAGTTCCAGATCATTCTCACTGATAACTCAATAAAACAAATGCAGATACGCTCTGTACAAACATTTCTCAAGTATGACCTTGTAGATAATTTGGGGTGACACATGTTTCCCATTTAAGAAATACAGGACATTCTGAGCAGATTGGAGAGTATGAAGGGAAGTCACAGTCAGAGATCCATGTTCTTACCCTCTGTTTCTGTGTCCTTAACTGATTTGATAATGATAGAAATGTCTGTTAAGGTAATGAGGTTCTGTGCACTTGGACTATAATTTAACTCTACATCAGTGACATGAGGAACGTGTTCAACTGTTAGAAGAAGGCTGAAATAGAATACAAAGTGGAGTAAATTAAAAATATGAATCTGGAATCATTGATTACATTCTTGTTACATGATTAAAATAATGCTAAGTGATACCAGTGATTACTGAGCTGGAAACTTCAGGGATTGCCTAATCCTTTCTCAGTTCATGAAGTTTACCTTAGCCATTGAGTAAATAATACATTTTTATTTATTCATAGTATTAAAACATTATTAGTACTATAAATTTATAGTATTAAGAAGTTATTGCCCTGTTTAAAAAAGATCCCCGTTGATTGTTTCTGAATTGTCCCACTCCCCTTTTCCCTACTCCCCTTCCTTTTTCATTACCTCCTTCTCTCTCCCTCTTTCCCTCCTTTCCTGAACTGATTTACAATCACTGTGTGAATCAAGTTATTTGTCTACTCATAGACCCTTGTTCAACTTTTCTGCCCACATTTTTCTTTCTCATACTTAGAAAATATCACATGTGAAAGATAGTAAAATGAAGACAATGCTTATTACTTTAATTCCAGTTTTGCCCTTTGTAAAAAATCACAAATATTCTTATTTGATGTATCTTCATGTTACTATGCAAGCAAAGGATGTGGTCGTCTTATAAACTTACAATACTTTAGCATGATGCATACGTGTATAGATATTCTATAAATAGCATGTGACTGATGAAGAATATGATTTAAATTACAGGACAATCATGATTGCAATATTAAGTAACAATATCGCATAGTATTCAAAGCATAGCAATGCATATCATCATGCCAGGTTTTGATCACTGTACCTGCAAGTCTTTGTCAGATGTCAAAGCATGAAAAGGCTAGCTCACTGTAGTTGCTGCCACTGTAATCAAGTTATTGCTTTGAGGACAGACTGGAGGAAATGTGCAATATTTATTGTGCATATAAGATGCACTGTTGTGTTCCCTTAGTCCTCATTTATATGCTCTGGCTTGTCTCCGTATTGGTTTTGGAATTGCAGATTTCACATTCCTGGGTTCATACCACTGGTTCCAATCTGACCAGTCTGAGAATGTTATCACCCTTATCATGTTCAGTTTAAAAATATTTTTTAAATGATATATCTCATGTTTTTCTTGCCCCTGGCAGACAAGATTTCATCTACTCAATGACAATTAACTTGTACTTTTTTGACTGATGGTATTTTGATGGGCA
Source organism: Manis javanica (assembly GCF_040802235.1). NCBI lineage: Eukaryota > Metazoa > Chordata > Mammalia > Pholidota > Manidae > Manis > Manis javanica. The sequence continues at coordinate 94,082,589 of NC_133166.1, forward strand.
TTATCTATGTGGACAGCTTTACAACTTTAGTGTGGTAAACTTTTGACCAAGTGTCTTACCGTCCTCTGTCTTACAAATCCCTTCCCTCTTTAACTCTGACTTAAAGCAGACATTCTCTGTTTCAAGGTAAAATTAGAAACTGACAGCAAAGAATGAACTCCTGAGTCCTATTGTATTGATTTTGGTCTTTTAGAGATTTGGAAAGATACTTTATTCTTATTGTAGTTGCCTGAATACTCCAGACCTGAAAGATTATTAAATTAACTTTATTTAATTAGTATTTTTAAATATATTATTTTTGTAAGATGTAAGGTGATTCTATTAAATGCTACAAAAATCACATATATTTAAAATTATAGTTTATAAATACATAAATATGTACATTGCATATATATGTAATAAATATATATTTGATGCTTATATTTGAGATAACCAAAGCAAAATTTGGGGTAAAAAATACCAAATGTTATATTTTAATACAAAAATGAATACATATAAAATTCATTTTTAAAAATTCTATTTAACATATTTATTACAATTTGTTCTTTGTTGTCTTTCTGGAGTCTGAACAAGCCCACTGTTGAATAATGGTATAAAATAAAAAGGAATATAAATAAATGAGAAACAATTATGAAACATGGCTGGTACAACAAACGAAAACATTTAAATCTGCAAAGTTTAAGTTAATTAAAAATGTATCAGTGATCAGTAACCAATGAGGCTAGATCCACATATTCAATCAATATGTTTTCTTCCTTTTATTATGCTACCAATGTAATAAAAAAACTGAATGGAGAGGAAGTTATTTTAGGCAAAACAGGGAACACACACAAGAAATTCCTAAAAATACCTCCATAACCTTAAGTGCAAATGTCAAAAGATACTGACGATGTATTTTCTTTTGATTCTTTTCTTGGCCTAGTAAATCTAAAGAACACTTAACTTCTTATGCATTCTAAATCTGCATTTTAATGGAATATTTGGTGACAGGTCTGGAGAGACCCCCTTATCTTTTTTGAATTCAAAGGGAATTTGCTTTTTTTTAAAATAAGAAAATATTAAGAACTCCAAGAAAAGCTATCAAAAAGATTTTTCACCATTGTCTTTTTTATATATTACCTAAGATAAAATTAAGAATAATTACCAAACATCACCCATATTGGTTCCTTAGCTCTCTGCCTATAAGATTGCTTTCTTTGTTGGAAAGTTTTTCTTTTCTAAACAAAGGTTTTCTTTCATGTTTAGAGGGCTGACAGGCAGGCTGCTTCTCTTCTTTAACAGAAATATTAGAGCAACCACTGGCAATCTGTAATCGTCTTTGTGAAAGAATTGTCATATAGCAAGTGGCCAAGACCATAGCTATTGACTTACTTAGAATTTTCTAAGAGTCTTCAGGAATATTTCCCGATTCAGAAATGTGAGGCCAGACATTCCTGATCAGTAATGCTGAGAAATGTCTCTTCTGTTAGCTTTCAGCCTCTGCTCACATTGCTATAAGCCACCCTCACTGATGGGAATTTTGAAAGTAATATTTCTATTTCTTTGAACTAACTCTCCTCACCCTTAGGGAGAAGCTGCTGTTCTGAGTGTCTAACTGGTTGGGTAGGGGCAACATTTTTCTAAGGAATAAAAGCATGCAGTTAAAGTCAGGTGCCCTGTGTTAGCCATTTCTTTACTCTTACTGCTAGCACCTGGTGCAGCTCCTAACTACTTCTCAAATGAAATACCGTAGTCTGGACATGAGAAAGGATGGTGATTCAGGGGCTCATAGCTCAGGGATGGGAATGTTTTGAAATGAGAGATTTTGGATTCCTGGAATCTGAAGTCCTTGGGGCAGAAGAGAGAGCAGGTGCACATCGAGAAGAGGAAGGCATTGGCTCAGATAAAACTTTGGTGAGTCTTTGACTTTTATCCCAGTTCTTTTGCATTTCTGCTTTGTATTACCTTAAACTGCTTCTTAAAAAGGGGGCCGTCTGTATGTTAAACGGATCACTTGTAGGAGTGAAGAGGTTGATGCGAATGAGTGCTTGTCCTTATTTACTTACTTTCAGGGTTATTCTTTTTTCTTCTGGAGATTAGAAAATGTGGTCCCAGTAGGCAACGGAAGGAAGAGTGGGTACTATTGAAGGAGAGGGAATAATAATGGAGAGGGTGGAGATCCTTAAGACAAACACCTGAGCTTCAAACTGGACACTTGTGCTCGTTTCCCTGTTTGTCATTATTCCCTGGAATACAACTCAGTTTGCGTTTGGTTCTTCTGAGATGATATTGACTAAACCATGGTATCAACTATGAATATCAAAACTCACTGATATCTTGGTGAGTTAGAAAATGTACTGGAAACTAACAAGTCACATTTTCTCAAAACAGTCTGTAAACCGAAGTACTTGTGGAAGTTCACTGGAGACCCCCTCAGAACAATGGGGCCACACATAGGATAATTATTCTGAGTGAGGTTTTATGATTCAGTATGTGTGTCAGAGGCCTGGGTCCCCATAACAGGATATGGCAATCTGGTAATTCCCTTGGGGAAAAGGAAATAATCATGTTGTTACTCTTTAACCATGGACAAGCTTGAGATGACTGAAGAGGGTATTCAGAAACCTAATGAACTATGCCGCTTCAAGGCAGGACACGGTTCTTACGCATTTTCTGAAGGGCATTCAAGGTTATTCATACGGCTGCCTCTTGATTACCTACTCCCCTTAACCCCTAGTTGCTGTTATTTATCCAGTATCCAATTGAATACTCCTAACAATGGAGATTTTTAGTACACTAGAAATGCTGTGAAGTAACTATGGTTCCAGCAGGGTGAACAGAAATTGCTCATTATGTGAGTCTTCTTTGACATCATATAATGAATCAACTCATCATTGAAATGTTGCTAAACACCTAATATTTACACTTCCACTGTCTTTATTATCTTATGTATAGGAATAGATAGAAAATATCTATTACTTATGTTGGCTGTGTGTATATGGGTGAATTATTGGAAGCAAAGTTAGGTTAAACCAAACCAAACCAAAAAAATGTGTTCCATATTTACAGATTCCTTTCCTTTGGAAGCATTAACCCCTCGGTCAAAGGTTCATAAGTCATATTAATCTGCCTCCCTGGGTCCAGATCGCCTGACCCTCTTGAGGAGTAAGATAACCAAGATAATGAAAACTGCTTCCATAGTCAGAGTAGGTTGTGAACGGGTCAGAGCTATGTTTATTAATGCAAAAGAGAGTATGTAATTAGCTTCCTTTCTACATCCTCTTAAACACGAGTTGCCCAGATTGAGTCACAGTCATCTTGGGAGGCTGTAGCAGGTGAGAACAGTGTCCAGATCCTAGGCATGACAGCAGAATGCACACACCAAGCTTCCTGGTTCCCACTGGCGCACAGAGTGGCGTGAGTGAAGCCCTTCCCCCATTAGTATCCCTCAACTGTGTGTTTATTTTCCACAACAGTAGCCTCCTGTTTTGTTTTCCAAGGTTTCAGTTTCCTGAGGTCAACCATGGTCTGGAAGCAGGTGATCCTCCTTCCAAGGTATTGTCAGAAGGTCAATGGTAGCCTAATGCTGTGTCCCAATGCGTACGTCATCCACCTCACTTCATCTCATCACGAGTAGCTGTTACATCATTTCACTGCATCACAGGAAGAGTAAGTACAGAACATTAAGATATTTTGGAAGAGAAAGACCACATTCACATAACTTTTATTACAGTATATTGTTGTAATTGTTCTATTTTATCATTATATTATTATTGTTGTTAATCTCTTACTGTGCCCAAGTTATGAATTAAACTTTATCAAAGGTGTGTATGTATAGGAAAAAATATAGTATATATAGGGTCTGGTACTGTCTGTGGTTTCAGGCATCCACTGGGGGTCTTAGCACATAGGCCCTTGTAAGGGGGGGACTACTGTAACTCTTGCAGGTGCAAAAAAACAAATTGCCAGTTGTTTCCTCTTGCATGTCTCCAGCTAAGCATTTTATATTTGTTAATTTTTTTTGTTTACAATTAAAATGGAAACATTAACTATGGCTTTATGTTCCTTACGCTTTACCTCACCACCCCTTCTATTGACTCAGGCACCCAGAGATTCTTGGTACACCGGTCCTGATTATGTGAGCATTTACCAGCTTTCCACATGTCATGTCACAATGCAAATGTATAGTTTGAACTGTATCCCTTAATACTTGCTTTGCATTTCATGGAGGAAAACCTTGCCCATCTTTTCTCATTTGTTGGTAACATAACCACTTTTCTTAAAGTTCCTGTGTCATTACACTCTGTAATGCTCTGAATTGCATGAGGAATTATGTGATTCAATCATAGTGACAGTTGATTCAATTATATTTTAAAATGAGTTGATTTTGTGACAGTGATAAACACATCAGGATATGTTTGCAAAGTACAGGCTAAAAATTTTAAGTTTATTTCTTACAATGTTGTGATTTATAAGAAATGTATATATTTATTCATTCAGATGATGACCAAAATAGATTTCTCATTATATTTGGTCCTAATCCACACTTCTGGCTCATAACTCCCAAACCCCTTGGAATTTCCTGAGTAAAAAGTACAATGGGAGCATCTTTTTTTTAAAGTATTTGGTCTCTTGTCCTCAGCTCATGAAAATGTTTCAGAGCCATAAAAGGTGAAATTGGGTGTCTTTGTTATTCATAACAAGCCTCTTTCCACCACAACAAGGTTTTTGTTAATAAATTGACTTTTGGAAAGCACCTAACTCTGGGAGCTGGTTATCGGAGGAACCAACTACGAATAGAGGAGTGGATCTTTGAGTCCCATTCCATGATTGCCAGGGAGGGGAGAGGAGCTGGAAGTTAATTAAGTAACTCACCAATGGCCAGTAATCAGTTATGCCTTTGTAATGAAGCCTCCATGAAAATTCAAATGGGAAGAGCTGGAGGCGGACTTCCTCCAAGTCAGTGTACCGGAGCTCTTGCACTTACCACCTGCTGGGCCCCAAACTCCACAAGGACAGAAGCTCCTTTTCTCCGGACCCCATCCTGTGTTCCTCTAGGTGTTGATTCATGTCATTTAATATCCTTTGGAATAAACTGGTAATCTAGTGAGTAAACAGGTTTCCTGAGTTCTGTGAGCCAGGCTATCAAATTAATCGAACCCAAGAGGGATGTTGCTAGAGCTTCTGTTTTGTAGTGTATTGATCGGAATGACCTGGGCATGTAGTATCTGAAGTTGAGCGTGGTCTTGTGGGCCTGAGCCCTTTACCAGTGGAATCTGATTCTATCTTCCTGCAGACAGGGTCAGAATTGAGTTGAATTCTTGGACACCCTGCTGGTGTCCAAGAATTGCTTGCTGGTGTGGGGAAGCATCCACACACACGTTGGAATTGTGTCCAACCTAATTTATTTATATACCAATATGTTAATTTTTTACAGAGGTCTAGGAAGGTGGTTCTGAAAATCTAAACAAAACATTAAATGAATGGGAGGAAATGAGGAGTCATAGCTGTCATGGATGAATTTCATTTGAATGCTTTGTTCAGGTACAGATTTCTTCTTCAGCTATAGGAGCTTATTGGATGACAAGAAGGCTGGTGATGTGGCCCCCCTGCTGACCTGTGAGAGAATGCATTGTCATTACCCTTCAACTTTTACTCTGACAGGCCAAATCCCTGGGCCTTTTCCATCAGTCATTATGACTGATGACATAGTATGTTCTTTCATCCCAGATTACAAGAAACTTGGTAATGCAGGAAAGCTTAGAAATTGGTTTGAGACCCTTGCACATTCTTATTCTGTTATATCTTATTCTTATTTTATGATGGCCAAAAGATCCTGTAAATTAACTAGTTCTAGCCATGCTATCCTGGAATTATACTATATAGCCAGCTCTGAATAATCCTAAATTATTAAGTCGATTTTACCATCAAATTTTACAGATACAGAAACCAAATTTAATGAAGTAGTAAAATGATGTAGAACTAAGACTATAGAAACTAGTTTCTCATTTGTTGGTTTTTGTTTATTGATGAGACCATCTAAGATTAGTGTGACTAGAACACACTGACATCTCTGTAGGATCGAAAAGCTGTTTCTACTTTCTGATGCCTAAAAATGGGCACCAAAGGCCCACTTACCTAGCTACTGCCACAGGGAATGTCTAACCCAACAGCCTTTTAATGGTTTAGGATTTGAGCCAGCTCTGGGTTTTCTTTTAATGAGCGCATACCTGAGGTCATTTTATTCACTTTAAAATTCTTCCTTTAATTTTCTAATACCCCAAAAAGTTAGTGATTTGTATTATGCAGGAATTTATTTACTTGTACTTGTATTATGCAACTCAAATAAAAATAGCAAAGCTGGAACTGATTTTATTTTAAGCATATATGAACTTCTTGAAGAGATGAACTGAGTCTTCCAAACATTGCTATACCACCAAGAATAGGAATACTTTTCTTTAAAACCTTTGGTTAGTTCCTTTGCCAATTTGAGGAATTAGTGTTAAGAACTGGGAAAATTTCTATTCACAGTCTCACAGAAATGTTGACTTTATTATAGTTTACCAATAAATATCATTTAAAGGTATATACTTTAGATCTCAAGTTACTGAAAGCATTTACTCAGTGTATTCTGTTGAAACGTATTTTCACAACATGATAACCTATCCAGTTTTTCCAATTTGGCACATTTACATTTCTCATTGAAATTGAAAGTATGTTTAATTTAGATTTAAAGTAACTTTGTTTAGAATAGGACCTAGCACACAGGAAGAGCCCATAAATATTGGCTGTTACCAGAATGCTCTAGAGCAAATGACTTAGAATGCATAGTTATCTGGGGTTCCCCAAAAATCCTTGCAGGAAATCCATAAGGCAAAACAGTTTCAATAATACCGAGAGATGATTTGCTTATTATTTATTTAACTGTTCCCAGAAGTCACTGTAGTTTCCACAATTAGTACTGTTACTAGTATTATAATCATCAAGTCCTTTACCACAATGCAATCTTAGTTTAAAAAAAAAGTCAGTGTTACTTAAGACTGCCCTTTATAAAGTAGTAAAAATTAGTTATTTTATTAAATCTTGATTCTGGAGTATATATCTTTTTAATATTCTGTGTGATGCAAGGAGAAGAGTCCACAGAGTGCTTCTGCTGTATCCTAAGTATGATGGTGTCCTGAGAAAAGTCATGTGTGCAATTCTTTGAGTTGTGACCCAAATAACCCAATTTTTCATAAAATACCATTGTTAATTGAAAAATCAACTGATAAATTGTGGAATTGAGATTTCAATATTGGGCATTCATTTTCTCAAAAATGAATGGAGTAAGCCTGCTATTTCAAGGAAAGTGTTTATTGCCCAAATTAACATTTTAAGTTTCACGTGAAAATTAGAATTTTGGAAAACTTATATCCACCACTGTGAGCTTGACAGCTTCCAAATACCCAAAGACTTTTCTGCTGAGATTAGTAGTAATACTAACAAATGTGATATTTCATTTTCTGTAAAGAAATGTGTCAAAATTTTAAAGAGCTGCATAACTCAATGAGCCAACATTTTTCCAAAGGACAAATATGCTACAAAATCATGCATAGGTAAAAGACCTATTCAAGTGCAAGACAGACGAACGGATTCAAATATAAAAGAGCACAAATTTTTTGATATTTGGTTTCAGATGCCACATTTCAACTCACCTTTAAGAAACTACCACTTGTTATCATGACCATTTGTGTAGTATCAAAGTTAATTTTTCAAAAGATTAAAAAAAATTTTTTTTCCAATGGCATATGTGTGTGAGGTTAAAATTTCTTATACTTTAACTGAAATGATGCATTTCAATACACTGACTTTTAAGCGGTGTGAGAATCCATCTGTCTTCTCTTTAGCCAGATAGTAATTTGCAATAATATCCAATAATACCACTCTTCACACGAAATATTTTTGGTTGGAAAATGTTGCTTTTGGTTAAAATATATATTTATATTAACATATAATGGATTTGTTATTGTTATTTAAAATTGAATATATAAATAATTAAAACATTTCTGTTTTGATATCACATGCATTATATATCAATAGCTATAAGCAATATAATCAAAAGCTCTCTTGGGTCTTCAAAGATGTTTTTAAAGTGTAAAGGGTTCATAAGACTAAAAATCCTAAGAACTACTGGGTGTGGGATAAATATCTATTGTGTAGCTCCTTCACGCCATATAATCTCTTCAATCTAGAACTCTAGAACATAAAATGAGGGCCTTAATTCTGTGCATAAAATGAACTGGAAGATAGCAGTACCATGGTAATCAGATGTGATTTTAGAAATTGTTTTGAAATAAGGAGAAAGGAACAATTTGTTGTGACAAAAGGTTCATACTAATTCATGACTAAAATGTTTTTGAGAGGTCATTTTGATTTGGTTTCAACTAGGAAGTTGTCAAGCTGCTGTTTACTGTTCTTGTCAATTATAAGTGTAGTTATAATCATAAAAAGTGCCCGAGAGGATATTCTTAGCTTTTGACTTTGAGATATCAGTGGGGAGTTAAAGGATCCCTGTGAGTTTAAAGAAATATTTTTAAATGTCCTTGAGACCACACGTCATGATGGTCATTTCTTAGGTCTCCGTCTCCACTCTGCAAACCAGCGGGACTGCACTACAGTCCTTCCTTGTTCTCATCAGTGCCTCTACCGGGCTGGAAATCTCAGGGCAGGCTTTGACTTCTTTTTTCTACTTTATTTTTAATCATCTGCCAGATTGTACCGTCTCTTTGTTTTAAAGTTGTTTCACATTTGTCCCTTCCTCTCCATGCCCCCTGCTTTCCTCTAGCTCAGGCGGTCATCACCTAACATCTGAATTTCTGATGTAGCTTCTTAGCTGATCACTCTGCTTCCAGGCACATTAAAATATCTGACTAAAACTGTGATTTGATCTTGCCACTTCTGAGCCTAAAGCCCTCCACAGGCTCACCATCTCCCCAGCACAACATTCAGAGGCATTTAATACTATTATTTGTCCCCAGACTGTGTAGTCAGAACATCCTTCTCTACAGCTCGTCATGAGCCCTCAGACAAGGAAGCTCCCCAAGGTCCTGCGTGAGACGTGCCTATTATTGAGGCAAGCTTTACTTCTGTTACCCTGCATACAGACATCCTCTCCCCCTTCTAGTTACTGCTTCTAATCTCCTTGTTCAAAAATGAGTCCTAACCTTTCTTTGAAATATCTTCTCTTTCTTATAGCATTTAGAAATAAAAATATCAATAAGAAATATGATTAGAGTGCTTCCCCTGTTCTTCAAATCTTAAGTAATATGGGTGACTTGGGTCAGAGAATCATGTACTATCTTTTCATTATTGACAGGAAGTGTGGTAACCAATGGACTTCAGAGTTAGAAGACCAATTTCAAACTCCAGTCACTGGGAAGGAGATTTGGACAAGTCATATCAACTTTTTGTATTTAGTTTTCTCATGTGTAAAATGGGGATGATAGTAACATCCATCTCACAGGATCATTGTAGGATCAACTAAGAGAATGTCCCTTAAAAATGGTAAAGCATAAGGATTTTTATTATTATTATTGCTTTTGTATCATGTGTTCATGTGTTTTCATACCCCCAGTTAGGGTATTAGCTTTTGGAAGGAGTGTTGAGTCATTCTTTACTCTTTAATACCCCCTTGGTAACCAGTATATAATAAAGGTTTGAATGTATAAATGAATTTTTACAAAAAGAGAAATTTAGAGTGTTGTGTTAACTCAGAAGTAAATTTTTTTTTTTGAGAGGGCATCTCTCATATTTATTGATCAAATGGTTGTTAACAACAATAAAATTCAGTATAGGGGGGTCAATGCTCAATGTACAATCATTAATCCATCTCAAGTCTAATTCTCATCAGTCTCCAATCTTCTAAAGCATAACGAACAAGTTCTTACATGGTGAACGAATTCTTACATGGTGAACAGTACAAGGGCATTCATCACAGAAACTTTTGGTTTTGATGACGCATTATGACCTATAAACAATCAGGTCAAATATGAATATTCATTTGATTTTTGTACTTGATTTATATGTTGATCCCACATTTCTCCCTTTATTATTATTATTATTTTTACTTTTAATAAAATGCTGAAGTGGTAGGTAGATGCAAGATAAAGGTAGAAAACATAGTTTAGTGCTGTAAGAGGGCAAATGTAGATGATCAGATGATCAGGTGTGTGCCTATGGACTAAGTATTAATCCAGGCTAGACAAGGGCAGCAAAACATCCACGGATGCAGAAGATTTCTCTCAAAGCAGGGGGGGTGAGGTTCTGAGCCTCACCTCTGTTGATCCCCAAATTCTCACCTGATGGCCCCCCTGCGACTGTGCCTGTCTTAGGTTGTTCCTCCCTTGAGGAATCTTACCCGTCTCTGGCTAACCAGTCATCTTCCGGGGCCATACAGGGAAATGTAAAGTTGGTAAGTGAGAAAGAAGCCATATTGTTTGAAAAGGTTAGCTTTTTACTTCTTTGCAGATTTATGCCCTGTGGCTTCTATGCCCAGCACTTGTCTCGAGGTATCTTTACCACCTGGAGGAATTATTATACTCGGTAAATTCGATATGAGGCACGAATTCTATTTAAGGGTTGTAATTAGGAAGAAAGAAGAAAAGCTACAGATGTAGCATATGGAAGGAAACATGGGAGGACTGATTATTTCTTTGACATATCTTCTTGTAGAGTACCTTAAGTATGTATAGGTTTTAAACTACTAACTAATTTGCACACACATATTAACATAATAGGAATACGGTGACATAAACAAAGCAAATCTATAATTACCATCCATCTCCAGTGAAGCCAAGAAAACCATTTAGGCACCCTAGGCATTTGTGAAAATTTGTCTATGATATCATGGATATTGTCCAACTGTACTTGAACAGTCTGAGAGAAATCAGACAAATTAAAGCAGCCCGTTTCTGGGATCTGTTCACATCCCATATGTCCTTTTAACCGTAGATAGTCTATAGTCATGAGATTTTGGAGTGCGACACCTTGCACCCCTCCCAACTCCTGGTTGAGTTCCAACAGTACAGATCCGGTCAAATTCGTCGTCTCACTGTATGCACATGCCAGCCTAGACATCTCCCTCCTCATTCCTATGGCAAGTCCAGGAGACGGTGGGGTGGACGCAGCCACAACCGCAGCATCGTCCAGATCCCTGTGGAGGCTTTTTGATGATCATCCCCCGGCACGAGTCCTCCAGAGAGTGCTGATGCCGGAAGCTCCTCCTCATATCGTATCTTAGTTCATTTTCTGGGTATCCAAGCTAGGCCTTGATCTTCTGCATAGAAACAAACAGACCCTTTGCCCACACTTTGATATGCCCTCTATACCACTGTGCAGAACTCATTGGAGGTCAGCACACAGTAACTGCTTTTTTTTTTTTTATTAAGAGAAAGGAATATTATCAGAAAAGAGTACCTCCATAGCTGATCATCTGACACCCTTTAGATCAACATCAAGGATATTTAAAGCATGTGTTGATCTTTGATTTACCAATAGTTTTATCCTATCAAGGAGTAATCCCCCTTTTCTTTCTTTCTTTCTTTCTTTTGTTTTTTAATTGTTAATCTATACTTACATGAAGAATACTATGTTTACTATGCTCTCCCCTATATCAGGTCCCCCCTAACAACCATATTATGGTTACTGTCCATCAGCTTAGCAAAATGTTGTAGAGTCACTACTTGTCCTCTCTGTGTTGTGCAGCCCACCCTCCCCTTTCTCCCTCCCCCCATGCATGCTAATCTTAATACCCCCCTTCTTCTTCCCCGCCTCTTATCCCTCCCTGCCCACCCATCCTCCCCAGTTCCTTTCCCTTTGGTACCTGTTAATCCATTTTTGGGTTCTGTAATTCCGCTGCTGTTTTGTTCCTTCAGTTTTTCCTTTGTTCCTATACTCCTCAGATGAGTGAAATCATTTGGTATTTCTCTTTCTCCACTTGGCTTATTTCACTGAGCATAATACTCTCCAGCTCCATCCATGTTGCTGCAAATGGTTGGATTTTTCCACTTCTTATGGCTGAGTAGTATTCCATTGTGTATATGTACCACATTTTCTTTATCCATTCATCTACCGATGGACATTTAGGTTGCTTCCAATTCTTGGCTATTGTAAATAGTGCTGCGATAAACATAGGGGTGCATCTGTCTTTCTCAAACTTGATTGCTGCGTTCTTAGGGTAAATTCCTAGGAGTGGAATTCCTGGGTCAAATGGTAGGTCTGTTTTGAGCATTTTGATGAACCTCCATACTGCTTTCCACAATGGTTGAACTAATTTACATTCCCACCAGCAGTGTAGGAGGGTTCCCCTTTCTCCACAGCCTCGCCAACATTTGTTGTTGTTTGTCTTTTGGATGGCAGCTATCCTTACTGGTGTGAGGTGATACCTCATTGTAGTTTTAATTTGCATTTCTCTGATAATTAGCGATGTGGAGCATCTTTTCATGTGTCTCTTGGCCATCTGTATTTCTTTTTTAGAGAACTGTCTGTTCAGTTCCTCTGCCCATTTTTTAATTGAGTTATTTGTTTTTTGTTTGTTGAGGCACGTGAGCTCTTTATATATTTTGGATGTCAAGCCTTTATCGTATCTGTCATTTATGAAAATATTCTCCCATACTGTAGGGATACTTTTTGTTCTATTGATGGTGTCCTTCGCTGTAGAGAAGCTTTTCAGCTTAATGTAGTCCCACTTGCTCATTTTTGCTGTTGTTTTCCTTGCCCGGGGAGATATGTTCAAGAAGAGGTCACTCATGTTTATGTCTAAGAGGTTTTTGCCTATGTTTTTTTCCAAGAGTTTAATGGTTTCATGACTTACATTCAGGTCTTTGATCCATTTTGAGTTTACCTTTGTATATGGGGTGAGACAATGGTCCAGTTTCATTCTCCTACATGTAGCTGTCCAGTTTTGCCAGCATCATCTGTTGAAGAGACCGTCATTTTGCCATTGTATGTCCATGGCTCCTTTATCAAACATTAATTGACCATATATGTTTGGGTTAATGTCTGGAGTCTCTAATCTGTTCCACTGGTCTGTGGCTCTGTTCTTGTGCCAGTACCAAATTGTCTTGATTACTATGGCTTTGTAGTAGAGCTTGAAGTTGGGGAGTGAGATCCCCCCTACTTTATTCTTCTTTTTCAGGATTGCTTTGGCTATTTGGGGTCTTTGGTGTTTCCATATGAATTTTTGAATTATTTGTTCCAATTCATTGAAGAATGTTGCTGGTAATTTGAGAGGGATTGCGTCAAATCTGTATATTGCTTTGGGCAGGATGGCCATTTTGACGATATTAATTCTTCCTAGCCATGAGCATGGGATGAGTTTCCATTTATTAGTGTCCCCTTTAATTTCTCTTAAGAGTGACTTGTAGTTTTCAGCGTAAAAGTCTTTCACTTCTTTGGTTAGGTTTATTCCTAGGTATTTTATTCTTTTTGATGCAATGGTGAATGGAATTGTTTTCCTGATTTCTCTTTCTATTGATTCATTGTTAGTGTATAGGAATGCTACAGATTTCTGTGTGTTAATTTTGTATCCTGCAACTTTGCTGTATTCCGATATCAGTTCTAGTAGTTTTGGAGTGGAGTCTTTAGGGTTTTTTATGTACAGTATCATATCATCTGCAAATAGTGACAGTTTAACTTCTTCTTTACCAATCTGGATTCCTTGTATTTCTTTGTTTTGTCTGATTGCCATGGCTAGGACCTCCAGTACTATGTTAAATAACAGTGGGGAGAGTGGGCATCCCTGTCTGGTTCCCGATCTCAGAGGAAATGCTTTCAGCTTCTTGCTGTTCAGTATAATGCTGGCTGTGGGTTTATCATATATAGCCTTTATTATGTTGAGGTACTTGCCCTCTATTCCCATTTTGCTGAGAGTTTTTATCATGAATGGATGTTGAATTTTGTCAAATGCTTTTCCAGCATCTATGGAGATGATCATGTGGTTTTTGTCTTTCTTTTTGTTGATGTGGTGGATGATGTTGATGGATTTTCGAATGTTGTACCATCCTTGCATCCCTGGGATGAATCCCACTTGGTCATGGTGTATGATCCTTTTGATATACTGTTGACTTGTGTTTGCTAATATTTTATTGAGTATTTTTGCATCTACATTCATCAGGGATATTGGTCTGTAATTTTCTTTTTTGGTGGGGTCTTTGCCTGGTTTTGGTATTAGGGTGATGTTGGCTTCATAGAATGAGTTCGGGAGTATTCCCTCTTCTTCTATTTTTTGGAACACTTTAAGGAGAATGGGTATTATGTCTTCTCTGTGTGTCTGATAAAATTCTGAGGTAAATCCGTCCGGCCCCAGGGTTTTGTTCTTGGGTAGTTTTTTGATTACCGTTTCAATTTCTTTGCTCGTAATTGGTTTGTTTAACTTTTGTGTTTCTTCCTTGGTCAGTCTTGGGAGGTTGTATTTTTCTAGGAAGTTGTCCATTTCTTCTAGGTTTTCCAGCTTGTTGGCATATAGGTTTTCATAGTAGTCTTTAATAATTCTTTGTATTTCTGTGGAGTCTGTCGTGATTTTTTCATTCTCATTTCTGATTATGTTGATTTGTGTTGATTCTCTTCTTCTCTTAAGAAGTTGGGCTAGAGGCTTATCTATTTTGTTTATTTTCTCAAAGAACCAGCTCTTGGTTTCGTTGATTTTTGCTACTGTTTTATTCTTCTCAATTTTGTTTATTTCTTCTCTGATCTTTATTATGTCCCTCCTTCTGCTGACTTTAGGCCTCATTTGTTCTTCTTTTTCCAGTTTTGATAATTGTGATGTTAGACTATTCATTTGGGATTGTTCTTCCTTCTTCAAGTGTGCCTGGGTTGCTATATACTTTCCTCTTAAGACTGCTTTCGCTGCGTCCCACAGAAGTTGGGGCTTAGTGTTGTTGTTGTCATTTGTTTCTATATATTCCTGGATCTCTATTTTGATTTGTTCATTGATCCATTGATTATTTAGTAGCATGTTGTTAAGCCTCCATGTGTTTGTGAGCCTTTTTGTTTTCTTTGTAGAATTTATTTCTACTTTTATACCTTTGTGGTCTGAAAAATTGGTTGGTAGAATTTCAATATTTTGGAGTTTACTGAGTCTCTTTTCGTGAGCTAGTATGTGGTCTATTCTGGAGAATGTTCCATGTGCACTTGAGAAGAATGTATATCCTGTTGCTTTTGGATGTAGAGTTCTATAGATGTCTATTAGGTCCATCTGTTCTAGGGTGTTGTTCAGTGCCTCTGTGTCCTTACTTATTTTCTGCCCGGTGGATCTATCCTTCGGAGTGAGTGGTGTGTTGAAGTCTCCTAAAATGAATGCATTGCAGTCTATTTCCCTCTTTAGTTCTGTTAGTATTTGCTTCACATATGCTGGTGCTCCTGTATTGGGTGCATATATATTTAGAATGGTTATATCCTCTTGTTGGACTGAGCCCTTTATCATTATGTAGTGTCCTTCTTTATCTCTTGTTACTTTCTTTGTTTTGAAGTCTATTTTGTCTGATATTAGTACTGCAACCCCTGCTTTCTTCTCGCTGTTGTTTGCCTGAAGTATGTTTTTCCATCCCTTGACTTTTAGTCTATGCTTATCTTTGGGTTTAAGGTGAGTTTCTTGTAAGCAGCATATAGATGGGTCTTACTTTTTTATCCATTCTATTACTCTGTGTTGTTTGATTGGTGCATTAAGTTCATTTACATTTAGGGTGACTATTGAGAGATATGTACTTATTGCCATTGCAGGCTTTAGATTCGTGGTTACCAAAGGTTCAAGGTTAGCTTCTTTAGTATCTTACTGTCTAACTTAGCTCGCTTATTGAGCTGTTATATACACTGTCTGGAGATTCTTTTCTTCTCTCCCTTCTTATTCCTCCTCCTCCATTCTTTATATGTTGTGTGTTTTGTTCTGTGCTCTTTTTAGGGGTGCTCCATTTAGAGCAGTCCCTGTAGGATGCCCTGTAGAGGTGTTTTGTGGGAAGCAAATTCCCTCAGCTTTTGCTTGTCTGGGAATTGTTTAATCCCGCCATCATATTTAAATGATAGTCGTGCTGGATACAGTATCCTTGGTTCAAGGCCTTTCTGTTTCATTGCATTAAGTATATCATGCCATTCTCTTCTGGCCTGTAGGGTTTCTGTCGAGAAGTCTGATGTTAGCCTGATGGGTTTTCCTTTATAGGTGACCTTTTTCTCTCTAGCTGCCTTTAAAACCCTTTCCTTGTCCTTGATCCTTGCCATTTTAATTACTATGTGTCTTGGTGTTGTTCTCCTTGGATCCTTTCTGTTGGGGGTTCTGTGTAATTCCATGGTCTGTTCGATTATTTCCTCCCCCAGTTTGGGGAAGTTTTCAGCAATTATTTATTCAAAGAGACTTTCTATCCCCTTTCCTCTTTCTTCTTCTTTTGGTATCCCTATAGTATGAATATTATTCCTTTTGGCTTGGTCACATAGTTCTCTTAGTGTTGTTTCATTCCTGGAGATCCTTTTATCTCTCTCTATGTCAGCTTCTATACTTTCCTGTTCTCTGGTTTCTATACCTTCAATGGCCTCTTGCATCTTATCCATTCTGCTTATAAATCCTTCCAGGGATTGTTTCACTTCTGTGATCTCCTTCCTGACATCTGTGATCTCCCTCCGGATATCATCCCAGTGCTCTTGCATTTTTCTCTGCATCTCATCCCATTGCTCTTGCATTTTTCTCTGCATCTCTGTCAGCATGTTCATGATTTTTATTTTGAATTATTTTTCAGGAGGACTGGTTAGGTCTGTCTCCTTCTCAGGTGTTGTCTCTGTGATCTTTGTCTGCCTGTAGTTTTGTCTTTTCATGGTGATAGAGATAGTGTGCAGAGCTGGTACAAGTGACCGCTGGAAGAGCTTCCCTTCTTGTTGGTTTGTGGCCTTCCTCACCCCCTTCGCAAGGCGCTGGGTTCTTGCAGGTGTGGATGTGGTCTGGATTTTGTCCTGTGTCCTGTGGTCTCTATTTTAGGAAGATTTTTCTTTGTTATATTTTCATAGCTCTATGTGTTTTTGGGAGGAGATTTCCACTGCTCTACTCACGCCGCCATCTTCGTAAATTTTTGTTAAGTAAAAAATAATGGGATGGGAGATTAGCAGTGTAAAGGGTAATGCTGCTTTCATTCAGGGATTGTCTCATAGTGAAATAGTTTTACTACTAAAATCTTTTGAACCACAGAATTTTTTTAAAATTCCAAGATTAATTTAATTTTAGTGTAAATTTAATAAAGTTTTAGCTTCTTCGGGAAGATGAGGTCAAACTTTTGTAGGGAAGGAATGAAGCAAAAAAGAGAAGAGACTTAAGTATGAATGAACATGAAAAATAAAACTGCAATAGAAAACAAGTTTAGGCTAAATTCTGGGAAGGTATCTTACTTCTTATACAAAATAAGTAATTGAAGAGATTAAAGCTGAAGTCATCTAAATAGTTAAGTTCCTAGTATTTAATCATCTGAGGATTGGCAGCTTATATGAAAGATTGTGGTATTATAAGGAAACCTGTGTAAATTTAATAAAGTTTAGTGCCTTCAGAATCATAAGAAATGATATTAAATTTCATACTATAACTAAAAGCAAATCCTGACCCAATGAGAAGGTTCAAGGTTAAGAACAGCTGGTAAGAAGAGGAGTATAGCACTGTACATTTACAAGTACGTGGGATGAGAAATAGAGCAACCGAGCCTCATAAACAGAGGGATCAGACGAGCACAGTGACCTCAGAGGGTGCATCTGAGAGGGTGAGGGCCTGCCTGTCTCCTTTCCCTGCCTTTCTCCCACCTTTATACTGGGACCCCCTTGACCCCTAGGTGCAATTCTCTGCTCTGCTGCACACTCTGGAACCAAATCAAGGGAAACATAATGAGCCTGAAGTTAATAGTTTGCTGACTCAGCCTCAAGTAAAAGATGTACTAATCCATCTTTGACTTTGAACCTTATCTGATTCTCATCTTCTCCTTCTTATATGATTGAGGTGAGTCCCTCCTTCACTTCCCTTGTTCCTGACACTGGCTGATCTGGTGTCCTGCTCAGGAACCTATCGCTTTCCACCACTTCTCTTTGCCACAAACATACAACCGATCCATCTCCGTCTGGGGGCTTTTTTCCCTCCTACACAATACAGGCATACTTAGTTTCATTAAGTTTTGCTTCATTGCACTTCTCAGATACTTTGGTTTTAGAAATTGCAGGTTTGTGGCAACCCCATCAAGCAATCTATTGGTGCTGTTTGTCCAACAGCATTTGCTCACTTCATGTCTGTGCCACACTTTGGTAATTCTCACAAAATTTTTCCATTTCCATTATCATTATAATTATTATAGTGATCTGGGATCATGATTATGACTCACTGAAAGTTCAGATGATGGTTAGCATTTTTTAGTAATAAAGCATTTTATAATTATGGTATGTACATCGGATTTTTAGATATAATACTATTGCACACTGAATAAACCACAGTACAGTGTAAACACAACTTTTATAGGCACTGGGAAACCAGGAAATTCATTTGACTTCCTTTATTGCGGTATTTGCTTTATTGCAGTGGTCTGGAACCAAACGACAGTATCTGTGGAGTTATACCTGTATAGTAAAATAAAGCACAAAGCTCTAAACCAGATACGTTGTACCTAAAATATTATAAATTTAATTTTCTTACCATTGAAGAAAGAAAGGGACTTTTGGTAATAACAAGAAAAGAACGTTGAGAAGAATAGTGGGCCTTGTATATATTGGTATTGAGGCCTGCTCATCTGCACTTGACCTACTAAGCAGGTGCTGCTGAATTCTGTGGCAATCCATGGGGGCCAAAGCAGTAGAACCAGCACTTCAGGATCACATCTAAGTGTAGTGAAATACCTGAACTGTGCTCCACAGCAGACTTTGGAAACACAGTTACTTTATTTTGGTCTTCAGGGAAGTTTTCTCAAACACCTGCTATATGCCAAGCAATGTGCTAGCTATTAGGGGTTCAGAGATGAATGAAACCGGGTTTCTGCCCTCAAGGAGTTCACTGTCTAGGTGGGTGAGGAGAGGAGTGTGGTTATATATTTAAAAAAATGATCGAGATGAAGAGGTGATGAGATTTGGTGAAATTTAGCCATTCTGAATAGTCACAACAACAAGCAGAATTGTGTGTCAGTAATAATTGGGATACAATCTTATTTAAAAGTCTCTACTTTTTATCCCTTTAAAAGAAATCACAAAAGTGTGATGGAAGATAAATATAAGAATAAAGAAAGAGGTAAATGATAACAACTAGTTTAAACCAGTACAGCAAAGAGAAAATCAATACATATGTTCAGTAATATGAAAAATTAAAATCAGTGCTAAAAAATGCAATATGGTACACATTGAACAGACTAATAAAGGGCTTGAGTATAGGGGCCTCTCATTTGAAGGTGATTAGAGAAGACTGAGAGTAGTTTTTAAGCAAAACCTGAAGGCAATGATGGAAATGAATTATTTTCCTAAAATAAAGTCTAGGTAATTCTTTGTGCAAAGGCACAAGGATGAACAGTAAGTTTGGCTAATGAATAACAATTAAATGTAGTTGGCTAAGTACAGGGATCAAATTGCTGATTAATAAATACAAGTTATAGGATAGGGAAGATAATGGGTGACCTTGATTTACAGGTTCATGTGGATCTAGGGAGCTGTGTGGCAACCAGCAGGGCAGGTCATGAGATTTTAGAACCAGGAGTCTACTGAAAACAGAGGATCTAGTGGCTCTTCAGGTCTGGAGAGCAGAAATTTATGGTCCTCTGGCAGAGGAGAGATCGTTCATTCATTCACTTACTCATTCATTAAATCTAAGGTTCATTGATAATTTAGTATGTTCCAAGAAATGTCCCAGGCACTGTGGATGCCATAGGGAATAAAACAAATACAATGAGGCCTCAAACCTTACGGAATGTACATCCTAGTGGAAGGAGTCAAAAACACATGGACAAACAAATCAACAAATGAAGAAACTACCAGATAATGATTGCAATGGAGAAATTGAAGTGAATAATATGGAAGAGAGATTGAGTGGTTCTTTCAGATTCGGGGGTGAGGAAGGGAGGTGAGTAGATGTGACATTTAAACAAAAGGCAAAAGGCCTGAAGTCAAGACAGAGTCACATGCATACACCAAGGGATGTGTGGCTGGGATGAGCACCATCTGGTGGGACAATTCCTAGCGGACAGACTAAATCCAAAACCCTGGGAGGCCAATGTGGTCGAGAAGGAGTAGGCATGGGACAAACGGCTAAGCAGGCAAGCTGGGCAAAGAAGGATGATTATTCTTTGAGGAAGGATCTCAGGAACTTAGACAACAGTTCTGAGGTATATAGAAGGTGAGGACTGGCTCAGAGAGAAGGGGTCTAGGGCTTGGGTGGGAGCACAGGTGTGGATGAATGAGGCAAAGTTAGAATTCAGTCCAGTTTGCTGTAAGGAAGGAATCAGAGGTTAGCTTGGATGTGAGCAAGGTTTTCTTGTGTAGGTCTTTCTAAGATTAATACCATAAGAATTGCTAATAGTAGTCTATGCATCTACAGCTTTAGTTGATGAAATACATAGCCAGAATTTACAAAGTAACAGGAGAAAAGGACTTAGAAGGCTAAGCAGAGGGAATTCATTCATTTGATAATATTTGCTGAACACCAATTATTAACATGTGCAGGCATCATGTTAGATACTAGTTGTATAGCAGAACACAAAATAGAACAGTCCCTGTCCTAGAGCTGACAGGCTATAGCATGAAACTGCAGGAAATCTAGGTATTGCATAAATGACTAGAAGGTTTGAGATGGAGATTTGCAGATGAAATGCAAGGACAGGGAGAAAAGCCTGATGCTGAGCAGTCACCTGGGGGACTGCCTGGTGAGATCCTTTAGAAAAGAGTAAATAATCTTTAAGTTGGAGATTGAAGGTTAAGGAGGTGTTAGCAAGGCAGAGATGTTGGGAAAGGAATGGGATATGTGCAAAGGTAATCAGACAGTCGAGAGTATGAGACATTCTTGAAATTGAAAGAAGTCCACTTGGCTCTGGAATAAAAAGAAAATAGATGAAGCTTACTTGAGTCAAAATACTTCGAAAAAATGTCAAACAGGATGGGTAGCATCCCAAAGAAAGTGGAGAGTCATTGAAGGGAAGTGACACCAGATTTGTATAGTGAAACGATCATCGTCATGTCGGCCACTGCTGCGGGGAGCAGAGCAGGAAATGAGTAAGAGTGGGGGCCACGTATGTGTATAGCTGTATGTGCCTCACAGAAAATATGTCTCCTTGCTCTAAATCTCAGCAGTAAGGAAATGCTACTTAGCAGGTTGTATTAACTGAAGAAGGAGCATGGGGAAATCTAGGATAATGATTTATCACATGATTATTCAGCTTGGTGAAGGGCTTTAGTCTTGACGACAACACTAAGAGACGGCAAACATTTGTACTGCTGGAAGGGTCTTAAGAGTGTTCCCTAGTGTTTCTGAAAAAGGCTAACCACAGATTTTTGGATATCAGGGATCAGAAATCACTTCCCTGTCACCTGCAAAGAAAATCAATAACCCAAATAAAAATTTGGAATGCCGTTTTGACACCATAACTTAAGAAGGATATACCTTCACAATAAACAATAAGCCTTCTAATTCCTTTGATGGACAGTTAATAACATTTTTGTGAAAATGATGTTCCTCACTTTTCTAGTTTTTCCACAAAGCTGTAACATGTTGTCGCATCTGCAGTGACCGATAGACTGAATTCTGTAAACCTCAGGTCTACCTAACCCAGAGACAGGGTTAAACAGGTACTACCTTTAACTGTGAAGCAAATGTATCAAAGGTCATTTTCAAGTTGAAATACACTTGAATTCTACAGCTGTGCATTTCAGGATAGACTTTTAGGATAGGCTGTGCCTTTTAAGATAGACTTCTAATCTTAGAAAGTATCATTAGTTGCTTATGCATTGGAGGAGGACAAGTGTTTCTCAGAATATTCCTTTGCTTGGTGGCAGCTAGATTTGTAAATACACCCCTGGAAAAAGCAACACTATTCTGCTGGGTCATCATGTCTTCACATGGGATGCTGAAAAGTAACCTCAGAATAGGAACAGAAACTGAAAACCTATTTTAAGACTCCCTTAATTTGTGGTATTTTTCTAAGGAACATACACATAAAATAGCTGCATATATATTAATTCAGATTGAAATATTTAGGAAATAAAGATCCAGTGAGCATGTCTGAAAATGTTTGTTTCATATAGGAGACATTATGTTTTTATTTTTACAAATAGAGGGTGAAGAAACATAAATAAGCAACGAGAAAAGTTGATGAATAATGATTTCTGTTTCACTTCATTTGTAATTATAATAGTTGATCTAGTGGAAGACAGCTTTGGTAACAGGAAAATGGAATTTGCATCTTCACGTAAAGCTGGCTTAAGAAGGTTTGTAAGTTTTGTCTTGGAGAGAACACTAGCACACTTCCCACTTGCTTACCAAGAAAAGGTTTCCAGAACAAACAAATGGGACTAAGCCAAACTAAAAAGCTTCTGCCCAGCAAAAGAATCAACACAATGAACAGACAACCTACAGAATGGGAAAATGTTTGCAAATCATATATCTGATAAGGAGTTAATATTCAAAATATGTAAAGAATTCATGTAACTCAATAGCAGACCCAAATAACCCAATTTAAAAATGGGCCAAGAAAACCTGAATAGATGCTTTTCCAAAGAAGATACAATTGGCCAACAAATATGTGAAAAGTTCCTCAACAATGCTAATCATGAGGGAAATGCAAACCAAACCACAGTGAGAAATCACTTCACATATATTGGAATGGTCATCAGCAGAAAGACAAGAGATAATACCTGCCGGCAAGGATGTGGGGAAAAGGGACCCCTTGTGCATTGTTTGTGGATTATAAATTGGAATAGCCACCAAGAAAACAGTATGGAGGTTCCTGAAAAAAATTAAAAATAGACGTACCATATGATCCAGCAATTCCACTTCTGGGAATATATCTGAAGGAAACAGAAATACTATGTAGAAGAGATATCTGCACCCCAAAGTTCATAGCAGTATTTTTTACAATAGTCAAGACATGGAAAAAACCTAAGTGTCCATAGAAAAATAAAGAAATGGTGAGATACACACACACACACAAAATAGAGTATTATCCAACCATAGAAAAGAAGGAAATCCTGCCATTTGTGACAACATGGATGGACCTTGAAAACATTATGATAAATGAAATAAGTCAGAGAAAGACAAACACTTTTCTCACTTTATGTGGAGTCTAAAGAAAAACAAATACCAAACTCATAAAAAATGATATCAGGAGGAGGAGCCAAGATGGCGGCGTGAGTAGAGCAGTGGAAATCTCCTCCCAAAACCACATAGAGCTATGAAAATATAACAAAGAAAACTCTTCTTAAAATAGAGATCAGAGGACACAGGACAACATCCAGACCACATCCACACCTGCAAGAACCCAGCGCCTTGCGAAGGGGGTAAGATACAAGCCCCGGTTTGGTGGGATCCAAGTGCCCCTCCCCCCGGCTCCTGGTGGGTGGAAACCGGAGCGGTTTTTTTTTTTTTTTTTTTTTTTTTTGGTGAGTGCTTTTTGAAAGCCTTAAAGGGACAGGGACCCCAATACCAGTGAAACAGGGCAGCAAGACCAGTGAGTGGGTGCCTGAGACCGGCGCCTGAGGACAAAGAAAATTGCACGTTTTTCCCAGTACTGGGGAGGCAGGGTGGCAGGACCGGTGAGTGGGTGCCTGAGACCGGCGCCTGGGGACAGGGAAAATCGCGCGTTTTTCCCAGTACTGGGGAGGCAGGGCGGTGGGACCGGTGGGCGGGTGCCTGGGGCCGGCACCTGAGGACAAAGAATATGGTGCACTTTTCCCTTTTTTTTTCTTTTTTTTTGGTGAGTGCTTTTTGGAAGCCTTAAAGGGACAGGGACCCCAATGCCAGGGAGGTGGGGCGGCAGGACCGGTGAGCGGGTGCCTGGGACCGGTGCCTGAGGACAAAGAAAATCGCGCGTTTTTCCCTTTCTTTTGGCGAGTGCTTTTTGGAAGCCTTGGAGGGATGGGGACCCCAATACCAGGGAGGCAGGGCAGCAAGATCGGTGGGCGGGTGCCTGGCGGATAAAGAAAATCGCGCGTTTCTCCCTTTTTTTTTCTTTTTGGCTAGTGCTTTTTGGAGGCCTTAGGGGGACAGGGACTCCAGTGCTAGGGAGGAAGGACGGCAGGGCGGGTGGGCGGGTGCCTGGGACCGACGCCTGAGGACAAACAATATTGCGCGTTTTCCCCTAATTTTTTTTTTGGCGGGTGCTTATTGGAAGCTGTGAAGGGACAGGGACCCCAGTGCTAGGGAGGCAGGGCAGCAGGACCGGTGAGCAGGTGCCTGGGACCGGCGCAGAAAACCGTGCGTTTTTTCCTTTTTTTTTTTTTTTTTCCTCTTTCATTGGGGCTTTTGTTGTTTTGGTTTGGAGAGTGCTTTTTGGAAGGCTTAAAGGGGCAGGACAGGACACTTAGACCAGAGGCCCAGAATCTGGGGATCTCTGGGCACTCTAACCCCCTGGGCAACAGGGAGCACAGAGGCCCCTTACGGAGATAAATAGCCTCCCGGCCACTCCCCCTTCAACGGGGCTCCACCATTTTGGAGGAGCAGCCCCAGCCAGGCCACGCCCACAGCAACAGCGGAGATAAACTCCATAGCAAACAGGCAGGTAGCAGAAGTCCTGTCTGTGCACAGCTGCCAACCATAGGCCACTAGAGGTCGCTATTCTCCCAGGAGAGGAAGGCCACAAACCAACAAGAAGGGAAGCTCTTCCAGCCGTCACTCATACCAGCTCTGCAAACTATCTCTATCACCATGAAAAGGCAAAACTACAGGCAGACAGAGATCACAGAGACAACACCTGAGAAGGAGACAGACCTAACCAGTCCTCCTGAAAAATAATTCAAAATAAAAATCATGAACATGCTGACAGAGATGCAGAGAAAAGTGCAAGAGCAATGGGATGAGATGCAGAGAAAAATGCAAGAGCAGTGGGATGAAGTCTGGAGGGAGATCACAGATGTCAGGAAGGAGATCACAGAAGTGAAACAATCCCTGGAAGGATTTATAAGCAGAATGGATAAGATGCAAGAGGCCATTGAAGGAATAGAAACCAGAGAACAGGAACGTATAGAAGCGGACATAGAGAGAGATAAAAGGATCTCCAGGAATGAAACAACACTAAGAGAACTATGTGACCAAGCCAAAAGGAATAATATTCGTATTATAGGGGTACCAGAAGAAGAAAAAAGAGGAAAAGGGATAGAAAGTCTCTTTGAAGAAATAATTGCTGAAAACTTCCCCAAACTGGGGGAGGAAATAATCGAACAGACCATGGAATTACACAGAACCCCCAACAGAAAGGATCCAAGGAGAACAACACCAAGACACATAGTAATTAAAATGGCAAGGATCAAGAACAAGGAAAGGGTTTTAAAGGCAGCTAGAGAGAAAAAGGTCACCTATAAAGGAAAACCCATCAGGCTAACATCAGACTTCTCGACAGAAACCCTACAGGCCAGAAGAGAATGGCATGATATACTTAATGCAATGAAACAGAAGGGCCTTGAACCAAGGATACTGTATCCAGCACATCTATCATTTAAATATGATGGCGGGATTAAACAATTCCCAGACAAGCAAAAGCTGAGGGAATTTGCTTCCCACAAACCACCTCTACAGAGCATCCTACAGGGACTGCTGTAGATGGGAGCACTCCCAAAAAGAGCACAGAACAAAACACACAACATATGAAGAATGGAGGAGGAGGAATAAGAAGGGAGAGAAGAAAAGAATCTCCAAACAGTGTATATAACAGCTCAATAAGCGAGCTAAGTTAGGCAGTAAAATACTAAAGAAGCTAACCTTGAACCTTTGGTAACCACAAATCTAAAGCATGCAATGTCAATAAGTACATATCTCTCAAGTCACCCTAAATGTAAATGGACTTAATGCACCAATCAAACGATACAGAGTAATAGAATGTATAAAAAAGCAAGACCCATCTATATGCTGCTTACAAGAAACTCACCTCAAACCCAAAGACAAGCACAGACTAAAAGTAAAGGGATGGAAAAACATATTTCAGGCAAACAACAGTGAGAAGAAAGCAGGGGTTACAGTACTAATATCAGACAAAATAGACTTCAAAACAAAGAAAGTAACAAGAGATAAAGAAGGACACTACATAATGATAAAGGGCTCAGTCCAACAAGAGGATATAACCATTCTAAATACATATGCACCCAACACAGGAGCACCAGCATTTGTGAAACAAATAATAACAGAACTAAAGAGGGAAATAGACTGTAATGCATTCATTTTAGGAGACTTTAACACACCATTTGCCCCAAAGGATAGATCCACCAGGCAGAAAATAAGTAAGGACACACAGGCACTGAATAACACACTAGAACAGATGGACCTAACAGACATTTATAGAACTATACATCCAAAAGCAACAGGATATACATTCTTCTCAAGTGCACATGGAACATTCTCCAGAATAGACCACATACTAGCTCACAAAAAGAGCCTTAGTAAATTCCAAAATATTGAAATTCTACCAACCAATTTTTCAGACCACGAAGGTATAAAAGTATAAATAAATTCTACAAAGAAAACAAAAAGGCTCACAAACACATGGAGGCTTAACAACATTCTTCTAAATAATGGATCAATGAACAAATCAAAATAGAGATCCAGGAATATATAGAAACAAATGACAACAACAACACTAAGCCCCAACTTCTGTGGGACGCAGCAAAAGCAGTCTTAAGAGGAAAGTATATACCATTCCAGGCATACTTGAAGAAGGAAGAACAATCCCAAATGAATAGTCTAACATCACGATTATCGAAACTGGAAAAAGAAGAACAAATGAGGCCTAAAGTCAGCAGAAGGAGGGACATAATAAAGATCAGAGAAGAAATAAACAAAATTGAGAAGAATAAAACAGTAGCAAAAATCAACGAAACCAAGAGCTGGTTCTTTGAGAAAATAAACAAAATAGATAAGCCTCTAGCCCAACTTCTTAAGAGAAGAAGAGAATCAACACAAATCAACATAATCAGAAATGAGAATGAAAAAATCACGACAGACTCCACAGAAATACAAAGAATTATTAAAGACTACTATGAAAACCTATATGCCAACAAGCTGGAAAACCTAGAAGAAATGGACAACTTCCTAGAAAAATACAACCTCCCAAGACTGACCAAGGAGGAAACACAAAAGTTAAACAAACCAATTACGAGCAAAGAAATTGAAACGGTAATCAAAAAACTACCCAAGAACAAAACCCTGGGGCCGGACGGATTTACCTCGGAATTTTATCAGACACACAGAGAAGACATAATACCCATTCTCCTTAAAGTGTTCCAAAAAATAGAAGAAGAGGGAATACTCCCGAACTCATTCTATGAAGCCAACATCACCCTAATACCAAAACCAGGCAAAGACCCCACCAAAAAAGAAAATTACAGACCAATATCCCTGATGAATGTAGATGCAAAAATACTCAATAAAATATTAGCAAACACAAGTCAACAGTATATCAAAAGGATCATACACCATGACCAAGTGGGATTCATCCCAGGGATGCAAGGATGGTACAACATTCGAAAATCCATCAACATCATCCACCACATCAACAAAAGAAAGACAAAAACCACATGATCATCTCCATAGATGCTGAAAAAGCATTTGACAAAATTCAACATCCATTCATGATAAAAACTCTCAGCAAAATGGGAATAGAGGGCAAGTACCTCAACATAATAAAGGCCATATATGATAAACCCACAGCCAGCATTATACTGAACAGCAAGAAGCTGAAAGCATTTCCTCTGAGATCGGGAACCAGACAGGGATGCCCACTCTCCCCACTGTTATTTAACATAGTACTGGAGGTCCTAGCCATGGCAATCAGACAAAACAAAGAAATACAAGGAATCCAGATTGGTAAAGAAGAAGTTAAACTGTCACTATTTGCAGATGATATGATACTGTACATAAAAAACCCTAAAGACTCCACTCCAAAACTACTAGAACTGATATCGGAATACAGCAAAGTTGCAGGATACAAAATTAACACACAGAAATCTGTAGCTTTCCTATACACTAACAATGAACCAATAGAAAGAGAAATCAGGAAAACAATTCCATTCACTATTGCATCAAAAAGAATAAAATACCTAGGAATAAACCTAACCAAAGAAGTGAAAGACTTATACTCTGAAAACTACAAGTCACTCTAAAGAGAAATTAAAGGGGACACTAATAAGTGGAAACTCATCCCATGCTCATGGCTAGGAAGAATTAATATCGTCAAAATGGCCATCCTGCCCAAAGCAATATACAGATTTGACGCAATCCCTCTCAAATTACCAGCAACATTCTTCAATGAATTGGAACAAATAATTCAAAAATTCATATGGAAACACCAAAGACCCCAAATAGCCAAAGCAATCCTGAAAAAGAAGAATAAAGTAGGGGGGATCTCACTCCCCAACTTCAAGCTCTACTACAAAGCCATAGTAATCAAGACAATTTGGTACTGGCACAAGAACAGAGCCACAGACCAGTGGAACAGATTAGAGACTCCAGACATTAACCCAAACATATATGGTCAATTAATGTTTGATAAAGGAGCCATGGACATACAATGGCAAAATGACGGTCTCTTCAACAGATGATGCTGGCAAAACTGGACAGCTACATGTAGGAGAATGAAACTGGACCATTGTCTCACCCCATATACAAAGGTAAACTCAAAATGGATCAAAGACCTGAATGTAAGTCATGAAACCATTAAACTCTTGGAAAAAAACATAGGCAAAAACCTCTTAAACATAAACATGAGTGACCTCTTCTTGAACATATCTCCCCAGGCAAGGAAAACAACAGCAAAAATGAGCAAGTGGGACTACATTAAGCTGAAAAGCTTCTCTACAGCGAAGGACACCATCAATAGAACAAAAAGGAACCCTACAGTATGGGAGAATATTTTCATAAATGACAGATACGATAAAGGCTTGACATCCAAAATATATAAAGAGCTCACGTGCCTCAACAAACAAAAAACAAATAACTCAATTAAAAAATGGGCAGAGTGGAACAGATTAGAGACTCCAGACATTAACCCAAACATATATGGTCAATTAATGTTTGATAAAGGAGCCATGGACATACAATGGCAAAATGACGGTCTCTTCAACAGATGATGCTGGCAAAACTGGACAGCTACATGTAGGAGAATGAAACTGGACCATTGTCTCACCCCATATACAAAGGTAAACTCAAAATGGATCAAAGACCTGAATGTAAGTCATGAAACCCTTAAATAGAATTCGTGCCTCATATCGAATTTACCAAGTATCATAATTCCTCCAGGTGGTAAAGATACCTCGAGACAAGTGCTGGGCATAGAAGCCACAGGGCATAAATCTGCAAAGAAGTAAAAAGCTAACCTTTTCAAACAATATGGCTTCTCTCTCACTTACCAACTTTACATTTCCCTGTATGGCCCCGGAAGATGACTGGTTAGCCAGAGACGGGTAAGATTCCTCAAGGGAGGAACAACCTAAGACAGGCACAGTCGCAGGGGGGCCATCAGGTGAGAATTTGGGGATCAACAGAGGTGAGGCTCAGAACCTCACCCCCCCTGCTTTGAGAGAAAGCTTCTGCATCCGTGGATGTTTTATTGCCCTTGTCTTGCTCGGATTAGCACATAGGCTACAGGCACACACCTGATCATCTGCAATTGCTCTCTTACAACGCTAAACTATGTTTTCTAACTTTATCTCACATCTACCTACCACTTCAGCATTTTATTAAAAATAAAAATAAGAATAAGAATAAGAATAAAGGGAGAAATGTGGGATCCACATATAAATCAAGTATAAAAATCAAATGAATATTCATATTTGACCTGATTGTTTATAGTTCATAATGCGTGATCAAAACCAAAAGTTTCTGTGATGAATGCCCTGTACTGTTTACCATGTAAGAACTTATTCACTATGTAAGAATTCGTTCACCATGTAAGAACTTGTTCGTTATGCTTCAGAAGATTGGAGGCTGACGAGAATTAGGCTTGAGATGGATTAATGATTGTGCATTGAGCATTGACCCCCCTATACAGAATTTTATTGTTGTTAACAACCATTTGATCAATAAATATGAGAGATGCCCTCTCAAAAAAAAAAAATGATATCAGATTTGTCGTTTTAAGAGGCAGGTTGTGGAGGGTGGGAGTGTTAAATGAAAGTAGTCCAAAGGTATAAAATTCCAGTCATAAGTAAGTACTGGGGATATGATGTATAACATAATGACTATAGTTAACACTGTTGTACAGTATATCTGAAAGTTACTATGAGATTAAATCATAAAAGTTCTCATCACCAGGAAAATATTTTTTTTCTTTTTTCTTTTGTATCTATAGATGATGGATGTTAACTAAATTTATTGTAATCATTTCACAATATATGTAAGACAAGTCATGCTGTACATCTTAAGCTATATGTCAATGACATCTCAAAAAAACTGGAAAAACAAATAAACAAACAACAGCAAACAGAAGAGTTTGTCCAAAAACTTCAGCTTCTTGTTTCCTTAATAGTTTTTTTTTAAACGTATTTTACAGAAGAATGAATGCTATTATTATTAGATAACGTTCTGCCTATTCAAAATGGTGACGGTGATGTCGGTTAAACTCGTTTTATATTATGTATGTTAAAAAAACTGGAAAAAAAAAGCCACGGACTTTGAATTCAGGAAGACATGAATTTGGATCTCTGCTCAAAGACTCAGTAATTACGTTGGGCGATTCAATCAACTTGTGCCTTAGCTTCTTGTTTATAAAATGTGGGTGATAACCTGCCATAGTGCAGTTGAAAATTAAATGAAATTGCACAGATATGTTTTCTGAAACTTCAGTAAATGATTGCTGTTCTCCTCTCCTGTTCCTTCTTGTGTGCTTCCCAATCTCCCCTTTCTGTCTACATCTCTTTGGACATCCAGGATGTTCTCCATCCATCCACAAAGAAACATATAAATATTAACTTCTCCATTTCACATCAAAACTTGCCCCTTCAATTAATTGTGGATTTGAGGTGACATTTGGTTGCAAAATGTTAGTTTTGCTTATAATAGTGAAAATATTAGAGACAGCATATCTTGAAATCAGTTATCTTTTAAGAAATTATAATGCAGCCATACACTGTAATATTATACAACCACTAAAAATATCTTATTGGCATGGAAAAATCCTTCCAGCATGCTCTGAATAGGGAGAAATAGAGATTCCAAAACAGTGTATTTGTAAAATGATATTATGAATTATATGTACATGCATAAAATAAAAAAACAGAATGATATACCATAAAATGCTTAACCATTATTATCCCTTAGTGGTGGGACATGCAGTTTTTATTCTTTTTCTATATAACAAGGTGAAGTAGCTATGACTTCCATAACATAAGATAAAAGAAATGTATTTATTTTCCTAGGTTGAAGTTAAGACTATTTCTAGCCCCCAGCTAGCCAGGAATTTTAATATCAAGCATTTATTGAAACTTCTTTCCACTTAAAAATCTTCAAGTTTGTGCTAGTGTCCTGTGGATCTTGTAAAATTCTAAAAATTTAAATAGAATCCTCTGGCTTTGGTATATTCTGCTTACCAATAATTGTAAGATAAATTCTAGCCAAAATAAGCAGGCGAAGAGAGGCAGCAAAGGGCCAGGCAGTTCATTTGAACGCAAACACCCGGGCGAGATTTATGATGGAAAGGGGAGCAGGCAGAGAAATTTTCCAGCAAAGTAATAATGGAGTGAAGCCTTGAATAATGAGTAGGGTTATTTCAGTGAAATTTAAGGGAAAAGTGTGGAAGGCGAATAGTCCTGTCTTGAAAGAGAGTAAGGGTCGATTAGTTGGATGCCAAAAAGAAAGTAGGTGAGAATTACTTCGATTTTCTTTAATTCCAGTGTCTTAGTAACGTGATTTTGTTTATACATAGAGGAATGAGTTATATTAATGACATTCATAGATAAATAGTAACAATACCAGCTTACTATTTTTCTATAAGTATAGTTGCATTATGGATGAGAATACTCACAGCTAGTAGTGGATAAGAGGAACATGTTATGATCAGCAATTATTAGCACACTTAGAGAGTGTTCATTAACGTGCTGGCTAATTATTTTCTTGGATTTATGGATTTAACTATCAATAGTATCTCATTCCGCACGTCTAAGTTCACAGGAGACAAATCACTTCCATGTAGAGTACATGATAGGTGCAGTGGAAGTGATAAAAAAAGAGAACAGAAAGCTACTGCATGTGAAGGGAGAAAAAAACCAATCAAGTTCTTCTTTCTGCATTTTGAGCCATAGGTTTCGAAAACTAGGTACATCTTTGTTACCTAATTCTGCCAGTTTTGAGGCTATTCCTTTGCTTACTTATCCAGTACTAAAATTAACTTATTATTCTCAGTCTAAAATTTTTAGATGTTGATAATTAATAGCAAGTGGCATGAAATTCTTTGGCAATAATGCAAAAGGGATTAGATTTAAAGAGGCTGCTACGATGTCGCTCAGCTTCAGATGCGTTGCGCATGTACTCCTTCTCCTAACTCATCTTCACTGACGGTCAGGCTCGGGGAAGAGGGGTCGTCGGAACTATTTGACCCACCCTAAGCCCGTGGTAGGCTGGGAAGGCAGGCTCTCTCTTACCTGAGGTGGAGGTGGAGCTTCTTTCCAGCAGGCTAATACTGGAAATATTTTTGGAAGAAATGGGACTAAGTGAAGACAGTAAATCTGAACTTGTACCATCCGTCTGTGTGAAAAGGGAGATCTCAGGTAGGGAACCAAAGTGGATGTGGGAATGGAGGCCACAGAACCTAGAATGGACAATGGGAGGTGGTCTACATCACTTACAGAAGGAGGAGACATACCTGCAGAAGATTTCGTTCACTCCAAGCATGGAGATGGGCCAGTGTGATTTAGTAAGGTTGGAAAGAGGCAAACACCTCCCCATGTGTTTAAACCATAGCTATAACAAACTGGTATTTTCTTTGAAAGCATTAATACAGCATTTTTCTTATCTTTAACATGTGGCACACTACTGAATACCCTCTCCGAATATTAAGAGGTACAACCTTTTATTATAAACTGACTCTAGCACTAAGAAGTTGCTTTTCAAGGAGGTCTTTCTTTATCAGTCTTTCTTCATCTTAGGATGAACATACCCAACAAAATATATTCTTTCTTTCACCATTGGTACCTGGGGTAAAAAGGTGAAAAGTAGCATTGTGCGCTCTGTTCCTCTATTTAGCGCAGCATCTTTCAAGAAATTTGGGGTCATTGGAAAGAGAAAGATCTTGATCCCCATGAGATACTACAGGCCTTTTTATGAAGGTGAGATTTGTAATATATCAGGTTGAATTTATAGGAGAAAATAAAAACAAAGAGGAGTTGAATCTTGGGCTACAGGAGCTGCTAATTCTGAAGATTTAATGATGGAGGCTGAAGAAATTACATTCTTTGAAAATGTTAGAAGACAGCTGGGAGAGTGTGCTCGGTATCTGAAAGAAGGCAAAATATAAAAGATCCTGTATCTGAAAACAAGATATACTAAATGAGTACGTCAGTCTTTAAAAACACAAATCTATTCATGTGGAATTTGGATAAATTTAAACAGTACGCCCTCTTTACTACAGAGATATCGAGTATTTGAATTTATATTGCAAATTTGTAATTCAACCTGATTTGATATTTTCCCCTCCCAAATCTTAACTTATTGATATGCCATTACTCTCAAAGTTACAAACACACACTTATCAACTCAGATGTTTTGAATTTGGGGAGGAAATACTTGAAAAGATTTGATTTCTTAAGTGGTTTTACATTGTTCATCTTCAAAATGTACATTTTTATATTTTGAGTTTGTTATAAACTTTGCCTTTTTAAAGAATGCAGAAATGCTCTAGGTTATTCCTTTTTTCAATTTTGTCCATACTTGTTTGGAAAAAAAAAGAGGAAGCAATAACTACTTAAGGACAAGAAGTACTTCCAGAAACACATGCACACATGCACACACTAGCATCCGTGTAATTTAGGACCTGTTAACTTGTGTAGTATTTAAGCATGTTTTCTGATTTCAAACTCCTGGTTCTGACAAGTAACAAATTACATTTAAGATATTAGCTTCTGTGAGAAAGCCTCTTTCCCTCGCTTCCTCTTTAATTCCACCTTAAAACATCTGCGAAGACTAAAGGAAACAGCCCACATTTTAGCCCCTCCTACTCAGGATAAGACTTGAATTTCTCTGTGGTCCCTGGCTGGAAAGCGATCCTGACAGAAAGCTAGAGGCATTAAGGAGCTGAAGGATCTCATGTAACTCTGAGAACTGTAAGCATTATTTTACTCCATTTTTCTCTCCCACTCTCCTTAGCTTTTAGTTTGTATCTGACTTGGAAGAAAGGACAGAGGACAGAGGGAAACCTAGTATTCACTGCTTTAAGAAGTCTGCGTGTCCTCTGCCTTTTTGAATGAGACACGGTTCAGGGAACTTTATTTCCTTGTAACAAATGCCAGTTTGCATTTGGGGGTCTTAGTGTACTGTGGAATCAAACGGTAAGGTGTTTCCTTCACTAACAGCTCCCGAAGAAAGCAAGCAGCTTTTCTAGGGGCGGTGAGGTAGGGAAATTAGAGCCCCACGTGATTTCACCCATGTTCCCCATCCCTGAACTTGAGCAGCGCTGCTTGACAGCCCTAACGATCCCTAGGGAGTAACTTGCTGACTTCTTTAAGTTTTAATTAAAAGATAGTCATTTCGGTTACTTATGCAGAACATTCCTGGGTATTTAACTGTGTTGCAGTGTTATGCAAAAAGAAAGACAATATTGAAAAATTAACTGTAAAAAGACTGATATTCTGATTTGCCCTTCCTCTAAGGTATTTGACAGGCCAAGAGAATAGAGCTCAGAACTAGATACTGGAGAAGATTTGATCAAATAATAAAGCTAACTTTTGAGTGTGAATACTATTTTAGTAATTTTGTTTTAGAAAATGCAGTGAAAAAGACATTTGGGTTTGAAATAAAGTGGCTTAACATATCTTAGTCTCCTACAACTTATAATTACTTTAGTCTTAGAAATAGTGATTTCATCTCAAAAACTGGAACAAGAAATGCTCTTCACACTGGTTGATGATTTAAGCATTTATTCAGCTAAGGCAGATGGAGTGTACCAGAAGCATACCATTTGGATGGTGTTAATTCTGTTACGATATTTGCATATGTAACCCTTTGGGTTCGAGGAGAATTTGCGTTTCATTTTGTTTCTGTTTGTTGCATAGATTTGAAATTGTAGCTCAGGAGATATTTGCAGGGGATAGTAGTGACACAAATCCTGTTAAGAGTTTTAAACTGTATTCCAGAGGTCTCTAGATCTTGCCAGTCAAGTTTGAGGTAAGGAAAAGAAGCAGATATTCGCTTATTTTATTGAGCAGAGGAAGAGTTAAATTTTAAGTTAAGCAATACTTGTGAAATACATAGAGAAGTGTTCAATCTGCATTTGCTCAGAGCAGGTTTACAAACTTCCTGTACCGGAAGCACATTTTATAGGACAAGAAACTAAGCCATCTATTTAATAATTTTCCTTTTCTAATTAGACTTCAATGCAAAATACAAAAAAAGTGACTTACAGTGTTGAAATGCTCCATTTTGAAGTCACTTTTGAAGTATTTTGCATTTATGATTAACTAGGAATAAGAAAGTTATTAAATAGATTTCTCAGTACCTGATTAAGTTTATTCCATACAGACCATTTAGCCTGTAGTATTAACCCAAGGTTATCATTGCTAGCATCACTGCTTAGAAAGCAAAGCCATAAAACCAAATCATTTGCATTAAAAAAATACATTCCAGGAATAAAAAAGAGGAAGACACAATTAACAGTAGTTCCTTTTTCTCTTGAAAACCTTTTATTTACCATCATTTCCCCCCTCCTCCTCTGGCTTGTTATTCTCAAACTTTTTTATTTTTAAATTACAGACCCTGTTACAAATCTTACAAAAGCTATAAACCCCAGAGTAATGCACATATGCTCTTCACACTTGCACACATTTGGAAACATCTTTAAGAATTGTACAAACTCCACAGAACAATTTGTGTCACATAAAAAGGCAGCATTTCTTAAACCTTTGAAGTTTTCTGATAACATTGAATACTTAGCAAATCATTTTACTTATAAGTAAAGAACTGCCTAACAGTGAATTTTGCAGTGCCCATATTGTCACTTTTTCATTATGTGTCTGGAATCTAAGCAGTTTGGTGTAATAGAAAAATTACATGCCTGGACACCAAGTGACCTAACTTCTACACTCAACCCCTATCATAATTAGCTGTACAATATTAAGCTGGCCATTTTTCTATAATATCTGTTACGTATTATTGCTGTGAAATAAGTAAAACAATAGGAAAATAAGATGTGAATGTTTTTAATTGGATTGTGGGATGTCTATATTTGCAGCTTTTATCCCAAAATTCCTAATGATATTTCCCAGCATGATTATGCTTTATAATATTCTGATTTATTACAGATGGAATTCATTAAATATTGAAAATTGCAAAGAAGAAAAAGACAAAATTACCTGTAATCCCTCCGAAGGGATTCCTTGTTTTAAAATGTCATTCATTTATTTAGTTGATCAACAAATATTTGTTAAGTAACTAGCATGCATCAACACAGAGACAAGGAAGTAGTAATCTACTACACATCTGCTTAAACCTCTAGACATTTTTCTACACCTATACTCATATGTAGATTTTATAAAACTATAATCACATTTGTTAAATGATAAGCTGAGACACATTAAACATTTTAAGAGTTTATTTGAGCAAAAGTCAATTAGAATGGGGAAGTGCCAAACCAAAATGGCTTAGAAGTGTTTGACAGGATATCAGGGGAGAGACTTAGAGAGTAAAATTGGAAGCACATAGGAAATTATTGATTGCCTACAGCTTAATGCCTAATTGGCTGCTGTGATTGGCTGTCCTTAGGTTTCAATTTTGTAACTTCGAGGCATGTCCAGGTTTAGGTTTGGGTGTTATTCTGTTGCCTGACATGGTGTCTGAATCACCATTAGGCCTCCTGTTTAATTAATTTAACACACTGATCATGCTGTTTCATTCAATATTTACCCCTCAATCATTAAATTTTACATTAAAACGTGATTTTTTACACTTGTGTATTATTTTGTATTCATTCATGTCTTAAACATTATTAAGTCTCAATTATGACAATTTATCCATGAATAAGAGTACAGTTCTCACTGTGATGTAAGGTTTAGTCTATGGAAATGTTGTACTGGCCAATTCTAAATGTTGGATATTTAGGTGGATTACAGTTTTCCACTAATACAAACAATGTTTCAGCTAGGAACTCTTATATAAATGTTTGTACACGTCTTTGTTTACTTCCTTTGGATAGATTCTTAAAAGACTATTTTCCAAGTTCTAACAAAAGTTCCACTGCTTATGAGTTATGAGATCATAAGTCTATTGCTTTATCAGAATGTTCTTTTCTCAACTGTAAAATAAGAATAACAATGATTGAATATTTGGGGGATTCCCAAAAATAGAAAATATCATGAAGGGCTAGTTGTTATTTTTGTCATTTTGCTCTTCAGGTTATATCTACTTATAAGCAGTATAATAGAGTAGAATTTCTCTAAGCCAGCACTGTATTATCTATCACTCAAACAGAACAAACAACAAATGCCAAAATTTAAACAATTGTTATATGAAAATGGTATCTTGTTTAAATTTTCATGTGTTTCAGAAATAAGGTTTAACAATTCTCATAGTGGCCCATTTATATGTCTATGTTTAGAAATTGCCTTGTTCAGTGTGATAAATCCTTTTACAGTTTTGATTTGTGATATGGTAAATATCAGTAGATATAACTGGCATAATCAAAGGCACCTTGATGTCTTCAATAACTTTGAAGAGTATTAAGGGTCCTACCCCTTAAAGGCTACATTTTGAACTCGAAATAGAAATTCTGTGAACATTGCTTTCCTCAGTTTTGGAGAATTAGTCTTACTGTTTCCTGAAACCTATTGTTTATGAATAGGTGAGATACATAGAAAAATGAATGCAAGTCCCTTTTATTTTTATTGACTGTCATATTCTACAAAAGAACTTGAAGAGGGGTCAGAGAAGAGGGCCAAACACTCAGACCCTCAGAGAGTCTTCCACAGCCCCAGGAATATGCAGACTTGCTCAGTGCAGTGAAGGTGAAAGTAGATTAGCAATGACATGATGATTCTTATAAGAATTTTGTAAGAAAAATAGCACCTATGTTTGCCAAGAACCAACTTAGAGAAAATCAACTTAAGTTTTAACGAGCTCTATCTTCTACTCCTTAGGGGAATCAAAAGGTTGGTTCTGGAGTTCTATCCAAAGAAGACAAAAATAGAGCAGATACCATCACCTGCATTTGATGTACTAATCTTTGGGGACCATCACTGGCTTGATGTTACAGAGATGTGCCAAATTTTTGCTACTCTTGATACACGATTCTCAGTTGTTTGGTTCTCTCTGATTCTCAGTCACCCTTACAGCCTTCTTTGAAGCCACGGTTTATCTCCTCCTTTTTTACAAGTATGAAATAAGCTTAAATAATTCATTGCTCACCATAAGTAGATTTCCAAAGCTGTACTACCAGGCTAATCACTAATTTAATGAGTTCAAACGACTTTAGAGAAACTTAGCAAACTCATCTAAGTGATTCTGATCAGAGCTTAACAACCACGGGTTACAGATGGTAAGCTGGTAGGCCAAGTCACACTCATTTTTCTTCCCATTTGCTTCTTATACATGGAGTTGTGAATCTTCCACTCCCTTTTCTTTAATATTCCTCTTCATTTGCTTGACTTCTGGAGTCTGCAGGAAAATTTAGGTATTTTTAGACACCTGTATATTTTGATTTAGAAAACAAATGTCCATAATATCTGTAATTTCAGTATTCTGTGATATAGAAAACTCAGGTATTTTTAACACTTGGCTTATACTTGCTTCATTTTTTATTTTGTTATAATTTAATTTATAGTCTGTTTTCTGATTACCTAGATTGAAAAATATATCAGAGAGCCAATGATATCTCTTTAGTTCATAAAGAAACTGCTTAAGAGCTTCATCACAAAACTCCTTAAATTAGCAGGGCAGGTATCCACATTTTACAGATTTGAAAAGAGAGATGTTGAAAATTCTTATCATTTGCTTCATATCCAAGTCTTATGATTTGCATTTTGGTGCATTTTGTGTGCATCAGTTGATTAATTTATTGTTTTGTATTTTTGGTTTTGGTGTGTGTGATTTAAGGCTGTCAGCTTCTTCCTTATTTCTGTTAACATCAGAAAAATTATAGGGGAAGAACCAGAAAGTACATGTTCCAGCGCATGTTTTCCTATTAACTAAGTTCTTCTGCTCTTGTAACTGGATTACAGACTGACATAGAAGGAGAAGTCGCGCAAACACTTAACAATGACGGGCAAAGTAGTGTATGATTTTGAATTTCCTATTTTGGAACCAGTAAGTATTTTATATTGGTATTTATCACCTTAACAAAATCAAGTCTATGAAGTTTTCTCCAAAAATACAAAATAGACACGTTATGATTACAGAAGGAGTACTAATTTTACAAAAGGTTTTACTTTCATAGGTCACAGTCTTAGAATATTCTAAGTATAAGCTGCAGAGCCTAATGGCTCTTTCTGGCTTTAAATCCTAGCCGGCAGTTGGCATAAAGTATTTATATGAAAATGGTTACTCCGACTTTAGACTTAATCATTTTCAGAAAAAAAAATCATTTTTATTTTACCTTTCCAAACAATCCAGCAGCTTGTGGTAAATCGGATACTCCTTTTCAGGGGTAAAATCCACCATATAGTCATAAAATGATTATTATACATATGTACAAGTTCATAATAAATACTACATAGTAGATCAAGTTTGACTGCTGGATATAACTGGGCCAGTAGAAACATTAGGTCACCAAATGGTTTCTGAATTTTAGTCAGTAAATTGACACATTTCCTATTTGCCCCATACTTTAATGCCCACAGTTTTAGCAAGATTGGCAAGTTGAGTGCAGTACATAGGCAATAAACTGGAATGTTAGACCCTTTATGGAAGGAGATAGTCTTGCTGAATCCTTTTATACGTAATTGTGGAAGAGACAATGTCTTCTTGGGATAGGCTGGGGGCAGATACATGGTGTCTAAGTTTTCTTCAGGCTCTCATTTTTTATTTATTGAAACAAAAGAGTAATCCATTTTGTAGACTTTTAACATGTATTTAATGTATAACATTATGAAAGAATTGAGGAAAGTAGTTTAGAGCAGTTATGTAAGAATTTGTTGAAGAAGAGTTTGGGGAAAAGTGACTAAAGATTCATACGTTGTGGGCACATACCGTGTAGACACCTGCATCTATATTCAAGATATTTTGCTATACATCAGTTCCTTGTTGTATCTACCACAAACCTCAATTTAGTATTGCTTCCTTTCTCTCCTTTCTATTTAATGCTCATGAAGGCAGGGCAGATGAATTTAGGTTGACGTTATGAATTTAGATAGCAAAGAGATTACACTAGGGCATTTCCATAGTTCATAGCAGGGACTTCTAAATCCCTCCTTTCAGTGGACAATAGAAATTCATATTCAGATAATAACTTCAAAGTTTTGTGATATCCTTGGTTGCTAGAAGATGCTACTAACATATTTTAGGAAGATTTCTCAAGGCAAAAACTCTAATTTAAAGAGGTTTCTTGGCTAATTAAAAATGTAATTGCAAAATATTAAGATGGTTATTTATAATCTGCTAGCTGGTATTTAGTTTTTGATGTGGCAACCAGGGAATTGTATTTAAAATATAGAGAAGTTCATGATATTTACATGGGATTTTTTTTCTTATCCTTATCATTAATGATGCCTCTGTTGTTAAAGAAAAGTAATAAAAGAAAGAATCAATTTTGTGAGACTCATTCAGTGTTTGCAGAAATTCTTGCTGTTTAAACTGTTTTAGATGGACAAACTGGCTAGGTTAATTAATACCTTGTGAGCTATTGTCACAATGAACAGAACACTCTTGTATAAATTACCATTTTCTGTGAGGACAATAATTTCTAGATACTCCTTTATGAATATACATAGCCTAGGAAATGTAGCCTAGGAAATGTAGCATAGTAGGAAAATGTATCTTTTCATAGCTAGAAAAAAATAACTGGTATTATTTAGGAATTATTTAGGTATTATTTAGCATTATTTAGCATTATTTAGGTATTATTAGGAAGCAATTTAGATAGTCTGTACTCTCTTTCACTTAAGAATTTTACCTATTAGATAAAAAATAATGCTGATGCTCACATCCACCAGGAATTGTTGCTCGCTGGGTTATGTGTATGTATTCCTTCACCAATTCAGTATATCTTAATTAATACTGACTATATGCCAGACACTGTGCTACACTTAGGACATACCTGGTGAATATTGCAGTCACAGTTAATTCCCTCTTGGAGAATAGATATAATAATTAAACAAACAAACAGATAATAAAGGAAGCAAATGGACTTGGATAGTAGTGGATAATCTAGGGAGGGACAGATGGGAAGGTTTTACAGAGAGATAAAATATAAGCAGAGGTGTGAGGTTTGAGAAGCCAAGCGTGGGAGGTGAATGGAATGAGAATGGTGTGGCTCACGATGCAGAGAACAGCATTTGCAAATGAGCCTGCGAAGAAGCAACCAAGAAATAAGATGCAAACCAGGGAGTCAGGGTGATGTAATGGGAGCAAAAGAAGGGAGGCGGCTCCAGAGAAGCAGAGAGAGAGTGGAGACTACTTTTGGGAACTTGGAAATCATGAGTGGTCTTGATTAAGAGCAGTTTCAGTGGAGCAGTGGGGACAGAGGAAGTGCAAGTGAGACAGCCCGAGGACAGGAGATGGGGACTCAGGACATGGATGCAGTGTAAGCAGAAGGTTCTTTTGAGGCATGTGTCAGGGAAACAGCATAAAAATGGAGATGGAAGGATAAGGGGAGGTGGAGTAGAGGGAAACTGTACCAGGTGCGCCAGTCAGACTACCCAGTACAAAGTGAAGTCGGATAACTGAGGAAAGACAGGCATGGCCACTGTAGTGAAGTACCTGGGGAGAGGGGACTTTGCATCCAGAGAGCCCATGTGGGGCAGGTCTGTAACGGAAGGAGGAACTCTGCCTCCTGTGTGATGGGGAGAAGAACCCAAGAGCACATGCAGAGGAGTTTGCAGATTCGGTGGTGGGAAGATGAGAAGCTGCCCTCTGGTGTTTTCTGTTTTCTCAGTGCTGGGAAATGAGGTCACCAGCTAAGGGTGGGGATGGGGGTGAACTGGGGAACTTGAGCCCAGAAAGAAAGCCATTTTCTAGAGCGGGGATGCAAGTTCCCAAGAGAAACTTAGAAAACTGCTGTGTAGTGTTCAGAGCCTCTTTGAGTTTTGAGAATGTGAATCTAAAGGCCAGTCTGCCGGGTTATGTGGTTTTTCTCCAGCTATGTTTAAATGCTGGCAGCAAACCCAGAGAAGCTACAATGGCTGAGTTCTTCCAGGGTGCAAGTGTTTCAAGAAAGAGAGAGAGAAAATCTAGAAAGCCTTAAAATGAACTACCAGTACACTGGGCAAAAGAAACCAAAACAAACAAAAATGCATAGAAATTGATGCACTTGTAGATACAGATCCTTTTATCTAAGGTCATTATTAACTCTGTAGGGAATAGTCGCCAACTGGCTGGATTTCCAGCATGAATAGGCAGGAAGTGAGTCTTCGTTCCTTTCGGACTCTGGTTGGATTCCTTACAGAGCCAGTTGCTAGTCCCGGTTCTACACTTCAGTGAATCTCCTTTGCCTTTACCTGTTCCAGGAACCATCATGCCAGACTTCTCTTTGTTCACATCCTTGTTGCTAAAATTGTCGTTGTTTTAAGTTCTGGTTGTTTAACCGTGGCCTTGTGTGCCTTTTTTGGACGCCTAGCTAAGTTCTTCTGTCTGGTTTCTATCCCCCACTCCTCAGCTTTTCTCGGTTTTGCTTACTTCTCCAGATTCCCGAGGGCAAATGTGCTTCCTCCAGATAATTCTTTATAGAATTTGAACCGTTATATCCCTACGATACAAAGATGGCTAAAACATTTAGTAATAATGATCAACTATCAAAAAAAAGAGGATCTTTCTTCTACAGCCCTGCTATCAGAATGGTCTTTTTTCAACCTTACATAAATGCTTCATCTTGCAGCTCAAAGTCATTTACCTTTTCTTTTCTTTTTCCATCTGCAGACCTTAGAGAACAGCTAGTTTCCATAAAATATTTTGTTCAAGAACTGAAATAATATTATTGAAATGCTGGCTCTCATATTTCCTCAAAGTTAAAAAAATCTCATTAAAAATTCATTAGGCATTTTTCATAAATCCTCTTAACATGGAAGATCTGTAATTGTACATGCATGATGGCTGGTGCGTCCGTGAATGGTAGTGAGTCTGCGTGGGTCAAGCTGGGCAGCGTGGTGAGAAGCGGAAGCTTTTGTGGTCAGTGCACTTGAGCTTGCTTCTGGCCTGGATGTTTCCCACATGCACTGTCTGGAACTCTGAACGTTCTTCTTTATCTTCCTTTCCACCCCCCTTGGTGACACCGGTCATGAACTGGAAAGTCATTCGGCACTTAATTGCTGGTTCTGCCCGTATTTGTTAGGCTATGGTATAGAGAGAGTTACCTAACTTCTCCCTCTCCCAAATGAAGGGCGTGTCCACAAAATGAAAAGGAGAGTATAGTATTTTGTTAATTTCATATTTTCACAAAACCCATTGAAGCATTGAATCTCACCAGCCGACTCAGATGGCACATTCTTACAGGTCTGATCAGTGTCCTTAGCACTGTTCTCCAGCTTGTTGATCAAAGGCTGAGGAAATGTAAATTTCATATTTTGCAGCAAATGACAGTTTTTCTAGTTCTTTTCAACCTGTGCTTATTATACATAACACCTAAATATTCAGGTGGATAGTACAAAAATAACTTCATTTTTTATCATTTTTACCCTTTATTGTGCTGGAAGTTGTTCTGCCCTCAAAAATTACAATGAACCTTAGAGCTATTCTAGTTACCCCACAGAAGTAGAGGGAAAAATCTGATACAATGCTCCAAAGCATACATAAATATCATTTAAGGGTCTATTAGAATGCATGGACTCCATGCATTTCGATAAAACTGGTTTCCTTTGCAAACTCAATATTTTTATTTCATGAATTTTATAATGTCATATTATATCCAGGGGTCCCTAAGGCTTCACCAGACTGCTGGAGTCATCCAAGATTACAAATGCCTGAGGTTATTCCCCTCAAATGCATACTTTGTATTTACAGAACTCTTAATCCCACAATAGACTGGTTTTCCTGTTTATTTCAGAGGTGGATCGCCATTCACAGTATCTAAAAGCACATTCCTAAAACCTCTTGCAGCCTGAAAAAAGAATGGTGAACTTGAATTCCTGTTACACATTACACAATCCAGGACTTACAGAATGCTCATCTCATGTCTAGTGGTTTGGCTTCCCAGTAACACCTGAAATGGGAGGCTGTGCAGCTCTCCCAGCCTTCCACAATTCCTGCCATGTTTTTCTGTCAATTTTTTCCATTTTGAGATCATAGTCAAACATATGTATTGCAGCTATCAGATGAACCTCACTAGCTGCCTGAAATAGTTGGAAAGTGAAGTAAGCCCCAAATGTCAACCACTTCATCCAGTAATAAAACAGCTCTCATGAAACATTTGAGACAGTGTGACGGTTTTCCTGGGGGTTTTCCCTGGATTGTTTAGAAAATAGATATGGCTTTCCCTGCTGTGGCAATCTTGAATACGTCATGAAAAAAGGCAGCAA
This sequence comes from Manis javanica, assembly GCF_040802235.1. Classification (NCBI taxonomy): domain Eukaryota; kingdom Metazoa; phylum Chordata; class Mammalia; order Pholidota; family Manidae; genus Manis; species Manis javanica. Next base: position 94,127,586 of record NC_133166.1, read on the forward strand.
TTAAGGAGGGAGTGGAACCCTCAACAAAACAGAAATACTCCCTGGGGGAACATATTTGCCGGTCATCTGGTCTGGAGAGAGAAAGCTGTAGAAATAAATGCATTCCTTAAAACATTCTCCTTTTTCTAGCATTCTGGGCCCTGTTGTGAGGTATAGTTAATAACTATTACCACTGAGTGCATCACCATCATCAGTTTAAGTAGAAGGTAGAACATTATTTAACATTTTCTGGAAGGGAACACAGTACGGTTCACACTTGTCAGTGTGACATCACACCATAATGGTCTAGGTGGGAAGGAAGTTTTTAACCAATCCACCTAGTATTTGTAAGCAAATCTAACAGTGATTCAAGCCCAGAAAAGTATAAAAGATGAAAATGACTTCTCTTTTTAAGCTTTATTTGACCAATCATAGAAATTTTTTTCCCCTCAGATTTATATCTTGAGTCTACTGTATACCACCAGACAATAATTTGGCAACTGAAAATTTTGGTCAAATTAAATTATATATATATAATATTATTCATATATATATATATATATGTAATATACCCATATATATATAATCTCTCTATCTATCTATAATGTGTATCCTTTTATATATCTCTCTCTATGCTTATTTCGGGTATGCTGCCTGAGTTTGAGAGGGGCAGGGGATGGGGAACAGCCTTCATAGGGTGTAAAGAGAGAATCCCTGGTTGAGAGTGGAGAGATACGTTCAGCTGTCTCCCTAACCAGGTGAACTTAACTAGATTTGTTTACATCTTGAGGCCTCAGCTTATATATCTGAAAAATGAAATTCTGTCTATAGGGTGACTGACTATTTCTTCTAATTCCAAAATTCTGTGAACTTAAAATACAGCCAGAATGGGCCACTTGTTTCTGGCCACCAAGAGGTAAAACAATGGAAAACAACAGCACATGAGCTGATCAAGTAGAGAAAACTAGAAAACTGGCTCGGGGGTGAGGAGATCTTGCTTTGTGACACTGCATGTGGGAGTGTGCTGTCTGGCTCCCTAGCCCTTGCGGTCGGCTGGTTCACCTGGGATGGGACTTCCCAACCGTGGAGTGGGAAAGGAGCCCTTATGGACGGTGTTTCCCTTATATAGAGTGTGTGTGTGCACATGCATGCGTGCTTTTAAAATAACCAGGTGAGGCAGGCCAACCCTTCCACAGGATGGTGTGCTCTTTCCTCTCTAGCACTCTGCAGGCCTAATTTAGGTGCATCTGACCTTTCTGGCTGGTTGTGCCCCTCCCTCCTCAAGCACCACATTTCTCCATTATGCGTCTATCATATGCTTCTTTGTTTAACTGCTACATTTATATATTACTGGTGTGTTATGAACTTAATCATGCCCCTTGACTCCACTCCCCATACCTCAGAATGTGACTACATATGGAGTAGGGCCTTTAAAGAGGTGATAAAGTTAAAATGAGGCCCTTAGGGTGGGCCCTAATCCAATCTGACTGGTATCCTTATAAAAAGAGGAAATTTGGACACATAAAAAGACACCAAGAATGCATGGGCCCAGAAGAAAGACCGTGTGTGGACACAGGCAGAAGGTGGCCAATTGCCAGCCAGCGAGAGAGGCCTCAGAAGACACCAAAACTTTCAGCACTTTGATGTTAGATTCCCAGCCTTGAAAACTGTGAGAAGATGGATTTCTGTTAAGCCACCTGTTTGTGGTCTTTTATTGCTGTGGCCCTAGCAGACTAATAGAAAGTGTGTCTTCCATCATTGCCGCCTCTCTGCTAAGACTCTCTCATAACACTGGCTTATAGTGTAGTGTCGCAGAATCTCTGCCTGTCCTTTGGGGTCTTTGAAGAGTGGCAGATGGCATGGGAAGAATTTGGTATATAACAGAGTGTTAGGATCTAGGGCTATCCCTGATGACCCAAATGCCCTGAAGAAAGTTCCCTAGTCTTTCTGGGAGACAGCATCGTCTTGTAGAACTGGGTGTGGGAGATTGCCTGCCTCAGTTTGAGTTGTCAGCTAGACAAATTACTCAACCTTTCTGAAAGGTTAAGTTTCTTAATCTCTAAAATGGCAATAATAATCCCTCTTGTTATGAAGATGAAATAAGATGGTGTCTATAAATCATTTAGTGCTGGCAACTGGGCAATGTTTAACAAATGTGAACTTTTAAAATTAAGTAAGCAAATTAGCAACTGCTGAGCTATCTTCTAATTTGTCAATCTAGATTCTATATATGGGCTCCATTTCCTCTAGATTTCTCAGTCTATGGTCTATCCAGTTTTCCCCAGGACACCATACTAATTCCCAAGTTTATTCATTCATCCTTCAATCAGTAGGAATTGAGTGACCAGCGGGGCCCCACGGGAGTAGAGGAAAGAGACAGAACTTCCCCTGTGTTGCTCACAGTGAGGGAGACAGACACTCTATAGACTGGTAATGTAGTATGTAACATTGTGGTAAGACACAGCAAGGAGAAGTACAAGGGTCCTACCCAGAAGATAGGTTAACCCCAGAGGGTGAGTTTACATAGAACCCTGGACAGGCAGCGACTCTCCTGTAGGGAAGGTGTGGGTGTAGCTGGGCGGGGGGCAGCACCAGGGAGAACCTGAGATGGGACGGAGCATCTCCAAGGCGGCTGCAGCTTCCTGTTCACGGCTTTTTCCTAGAGAAAGTATTTCCATTTTTCCCTTTCTAAATATCTAAGTCCATTCATGGTTTCAAATATCAGCTGAGTCACTTACCTTTTCTATCAAGCTTTTTCTGTTTTAAACCACCTGAAACCCTTCTCTTCTCTGAAACTTTAGTAGATAGTCCATAACACTTATCTGTTTAAACAATGAGCTTTTCATACTACAAATATGAGAGATTAAAGAAGCAATGTCAGAGACCTAGAAATAAAAATGGAATGGGAAAAGTCAATTCACAGGGAATCGTGTGTACATCAGCCACAGGGACCACGCCTTGTACTGTTGAGTTCCTGGCATAAAACAGAGACCTAGTTAATTAATCTGCGTCTTTGTATCTGGTGGCATGCTCTTAGATTTCCTTGGGAATAGGGTAATTCTCTTAACAGGTTTTCTGTCCTAAACTGACAATATGGCTTAACAGACAATTCTAATATAAAGCAGCTCATTTACCCATCTTAATTCCTATTGTTTCTTCATTTCTTTGCACTTATTAGTGATATCAAACTCTTTGATAAGCCTTGGTTTTAAAAAAGCACCAGCAAAATAATTTAAGAATTTAAAACTTTAGTGCTGCCCTAGTAACTATATGCTTATATAAGAATGATGAGTATGGAAACAGTGCACTGCCTTATGCTTTTAGATCATCTTTCTATATCCAGCATAATGGATAAAGCTTTCAATTTGGAAGCAGATAAGTCAGTGGTCCAGTGTATTTATTTTAATATTTTAATGGATCAGAAGCAACAGTATTTCTTAATCTCTATTAAAACTCATTATAAAGTATGAAAAAGTACACAGCCTTTATAAAAGGTGCTCAATGAATTTGCTTGAATTTTTTAAACATCTCCAAAGTGCCAAATAAGTCTTAGGAAGATGAGGCAGTTTTGGGAAAAGCATCAGTTTCATAAACAATAATAATAACAAATGACAATTTTGTGCATTTAGGACCTTTTAGATACTCTGCTGATGATTGGCATGCCCTTTCTCATTTGATCATCCCACTGCCTTTGTGAGGTGTGAGAACCATTCCCCCCTTTAACAGATATGGAAACTGATGGTCTGAACCACACAGAGAAAGGAGATGGACTGAACTTGGATCAGTTTGGCTGCAGAGGAGAAGTCTGCCACTACTTCAGTGTGGAGCCTCTTGTGACCTCTTCTGCTCTGTCACACAATGAAATAGAGGGACAGAGAAAAAGACCTTCATGTCCTATCCTTCTTTCCTCCAGACGCCACAACCCTAATAACAGCCTCTTCTTTTCCCATTGTCCTATCACCCTCTGCAGGGAAAGGGAACTAACAAAACAGTCTAATCAGTTTCTGGTTCTTGTTTCCTCTTCCCAGAGAAGCCCATCTTTCCCTGACAACTTGATGAAAGGGCTTTGGAGACAGACCACACATTATGAAAGCTAATGGCTACGTTACATGGACTAGTGTGTGTTGAAAAGTGTATCCAAGTTTCCCTCTAATTAGTGTTCAGGAAGTCTCTAATTACAGGGCAGCCAAAAAAATTAAAATAAACAAGTAAATAAATAAAGTATGAACTACATTTCTCATACTGCTGACTTAAAGGACTGTACATTTACCAAGACTGGTTATTCAGCTTGGTTATAAAAAACAGAAACTAAAAAAATTGCTGTTCTGTGAGGATTCATTATAGAGGTTGTGAAACCTAGTAGCAGTAAGGTTTCCAGGACTGAGCTGATTGTAGGGAAAAAAACACATTTTCCTAGTGTTTAATGTGGTTAGCTGGAGAGAAATGCTTTAGTTCTAGAAAACCAAAAAAAAAAACAAAAAAAAAACTACTGCTACTATTAACAGTTTAGGGGGAAAATGGGATGAATAGGTGCCGACATATGACTGGAACTGAAAATGCCGTCACTGTCTGACAATCATGACCAATGATTTTATCCTGAGGAAAGTGAACCTAATCCAGTAATTTTCCCATATAACTGCTATTTCTTTTGAGCATACCTTTGGAATGAGAATTGTACATGTAAATTAGATCTGCCCACATGTATTGGACTTTTTAAAAAACTTTTTTATTTTGAAATAATTTAAGATGAATTACAAAAATACAGAGTTCTTACATGCTTTTACTCAGATTTCTCCAATGTGATATCTTAACATAATCACAGTGCATTATCAAAACCAAGAAACTGATATTGGTGTCATGCTGTCAACTAAACTACAAACCTTACTTGGGTTTCATTAGTCTTTTGTATGTATTGTATTTTATCCTGTGTGACAACCTCTGCCTTTTTGTGTTAAATACACACACACTTAATATTATTCTAGTTATGGCTGGATTTCCATCTGTTTTCCACATGTCTCATTTCTATTTTGTTCCTCTGTTCCTTTTGTTAAGTAGATATATTCTAGTGGACCATTTTTGTTCTTTTGTTGATGCTCTAATTATATTTTTGAGTGATTGCTCTAAGAATTATTTCTACATGCTTTTTTTGCAATCTACTTTTATTACAATCTACTTTCAATCAATAATAACTTGATTCCAGTAAAATATAGAAACTTTGCTCTAATATAGTTCTAATCCCTGCCCACTCCTTTGTGCTGTCATTGTCATATATATTGTTTATATATTTATAAACCCAGTATATCTAGTTTTATAATTCATTGCTTTATATATTTTATGTCTTTTAAAGAATCTTAGAGAAGAAAAGAGAAAAAACCATATTCATAGACTATTTTACACTGACCTACGTATTTAATTTTTCTGCTACTGTTCATTTGTTCCTGCAGATTCAATTACCATCTAGCATTATTTCCTTACTCTGTCATAGCTCTATTCCCAATGTCCTCCTTTCTGCTATTATTTTCATACACTACAACTTTAAGTAAGCCCAATAATACAATTTTATAATTATTATTTTATGCAATTGAGTTCTAAATCAGTTAAGAGAAAAAAAGAAAGAAAAAGTATTTATATTTAAAAATGCCTTTATGCTTTATTGGTGCTCTGTTTCTTTGTGTGAATTTGAGTTGCTGTCTGGTGTCACTTCCTTTCAACCCGAACATTATTCACTATTGCAATCCTTGTAGCAAAAAAATTTGTCTTTATTGCTGTCGGAAAGTCTTTATTTCTCCTTTTATTTTGCTGGATATAGTATTGTTGATTGATAATTTTGTTCTTTCAGTACTTTGACTATGTCATTCCACCGCCTTCAAACCTCTCTTCCAGTGAGAGGTCAACTGGTAATCTTTTTTTGGTTATCTTTCACATGATGAACCATTTTTCTCTTGCAACTTCCAAGATTTTTTTTTTTGTCCAAAATTCTCAACATTTTGACTGTGATGTCTCCGGGTTTGGATGTTCTTGTTTTTATCCTACCTGGAATTGTTTGAGTTTTTATGACATGGTTTTAATCAAGTTTAGGACATTTTCAGCCATTATCTCTTCAAGTATTTTTTTGTTCCTCTTTCTTCCCTCTCTTCTCCTTGAGATTCCACGTCCATATACATTAGCATAGTTGATGTCATCTGGAAGTCTTTGAGCCTTTATTCATTTTCCTTTATCCTTTTTATTTTCTTTTTGTTCTTCAGATTGGTAATGTCTGTTGACATATCTTTAAAATCATTGATTCTTCTGCAAGATCAAATCTGCTGTTTATCCTCTCTAATTTTTCATTTCATTTATGTTTTAGCTCCAGAATTTCTATTTGGTTATTTTTTCTAATGGCTATATCTCCTTATTGCCATTCTCTATTTGGTATGTTATTGTGCCATATTTTCCTTTAAAGCATAGCTTCCTTTAATTCTGTGAATATTTGAGTAACAGACACTGAGAAATACTTGCCTGTTAAGTTCATGGTCTGGAGGCCCTCAGAGAGAGTTATTATTTACTGCTTCTTTTCCTAGAAGGCTCACATTTTCCTGTGGTTTTTATTTGTTTGTTTGCCTTGTTGTTCTAGCAGAAAACTGGTCATTTTTAGATTAGATACTGCAGCAACTCTGGATTCTGATCCTTCCTCTGCAATGATTCCTGTTGCTGTTTGTGTTTTAGTAACTTTCCTCAGCTTGTTCTGTGTTGTCTTCCCCTGTGATGTTCAGACTCTGGTATTGTCAGCTCAGTTTTTATTTTTCATTCTTGTTTTTATTTTTAAACCTGGTTTCCTCAGGGTTGCTCCTCGGTCAGCATGTTTTGGCCATCAGCTAGAGATTAGCCAAAAGCTTGCTGCAACACATTGAGCAAGTAAGTCTTATGCCTTTTACTATTTAATCTGCATGTGGCTCAGGGAATACTTTCAAACACAGGGAAATGACAAGTCTCCCTGGTTTTTACTTTTTGTATTTGCAAGGCCTCCTATTTAATGGGTACTCTTGCTAAATTCTCTCTGTTTTCTTCTTAGCAGGCACAGCCTTGCATATACGTATGGGTTTCCAGATCAGGAATAAGTGGGCCTTACAAAGGCCTTCTTAGCTCATCTCCTTATCCAGATCTTGCTAATAAATTTCTGGCTGGTCTGTGTTTTGTTGCTTTCCTAACCAGCATGGACCTGATGCTCACATTATTCTTCCCTAATTGTTTGCTACTGTATCTCTACTGTTTTTGACAACATCACTGAGCATGGAATTTTCCATGCATTGTTCCAAATACCATTTCCCCCCACATCCTCCCTGTTTTCCCAACAGCAAGGCAGCAGAGCTACACATCATCAGGCATTTGTCTATTCAGAGCTATCTCTTCTTCTACCTTGATGAAACCTCAGTCAGTCTCAGAACATTTCTGTTAAACATTGGATATATTTTCTAATGAATTCAGAAATTAAAATGTTGGGCCCATGTAGTCATCCAAAATTAAGCTAGATTTAAAGTTGAAGTGTTTTCTCCTCCCCAAACTGGAATCTATAGGGAAGGGGCTGAGGCCATCGACCACTCCCCAACCCTTCCTAAGCTCTAACCCTTTCAAGCTGACAACTCAAGTTCTTGATCCCTCATGGTTGGTGAAGGGTGAAGAGGGAGAGAGATGGGAACAAAAAAAGTCATGACTTCAGTGCCATGCCATGAACTTCCATGCCATGGAACTGGTGGATAGGCTCCTGCTATTCTTACTGAGATTTAAAATAAAATTAGATCTGTAGATTTTTTAAAAGTAAATGCTTTTCATGTGCTGTATATCCTTGGGTCAGTTTCAAGATCAGTTTCCAGAGTTGTTTGTGATAACTCTGACCAATTATATCAATACTCTTTGGGGAGAGGATTTTCCAGGTTCTTCATTCTTTTGAAAGTTGGTCGACCTACGTATTGAATTTAAAGTCGATGCTGTGGCCAAGACCCTGGGACATAAGACCTAAGAATTTAATACTAAAATATGTGATACAAACTATCCTTTTACATTTTGAAAAAAGTGGGTAGACTAGAGTGTTATTTAACTCAAACTCCATACCTACTTCACAGGTATTAAGGATTGGAGTAGAGAGGGGGGTAGGGCTTTGGAAGGATTTTGTGTTGTTGTTTTGTTTGCTTATTTGTTTTGCAGAACACTGCTTGGAGTAGAACCCTGCTTCCTTTGATGAGGGGATCTAGCAAGAATATACTTCCTATTCCCCAGATCAAGAGAGGGGACTTTAAAGAGACTACTAAGAAAGTTTATCAGAAGGTTTGATTTATCTCTCCTGCATAGGCTGGTGTCTAGTCACATTTGAGAAATATAGAGGGACACAAGTAACAGAACAGAGAATTTCACTAGGAAGTAAATGTATTCTATTGCAAGGAAACCCTTATGAGTATTCTCCAAGGGCTGAAGAGAACCCTGGGAAAGGGTCTTAAATCCTATGCCAGCTGTTTGCCTGGTGAGGTGAAAGAACCTCAGAGGACCACCTATGAACAAGGACCACAGGATGCACTGGGGCTGCAGAAGAAGAGAACAGAGATGCACTGGTACATGTCAGAGAATACAGGGAAGAGATCTCAAAAATTGAGTATCTCAGAAGAATCCACAAAAGCATTCATGAGAGAAAGAATCAGTGTTCACATGCAGCGGGCCTGGAGATCGCAAAGCCTGCTTACAATAGCACACTGAAGTCATGACTTTTTTTGTTCCCATCTCTCTCCCTCTTCACCCTTCACCAACCATGAGGGATCAAGAACTTGAGTTGTCAGCTTGAAGGGGTTAGAGCATAGGAAGGGTTGGGGAGTGGTCGATGGCCTCAGCCCCTTCCCTATAGATTCCAGTTTGGGGAGGAGAAAACACTTCAACTTTAAATCAAGCTTAATTTTGGATGACTACATGGGCCCAACATTTTAATTTCTGAATTCATTAGAAAATATATCCAATGTTTAACAGAAATGTTCTGAGACTGACTGAGGTTTCATCAAGGTAGAAGAAGAGATAGCTCTGAATGAACTTAAAATACAGAAGAATGTTGCTCTGGGATTAAATATCATGAGTTGTGTTTCTTTAATATCTGTTTACTTTGTGGTTTCTGACCTAATAGATCTGGGCAGTTAGCTACTGTAAGCATGTTTCCTGCCTTTGACTTTTATATTGGGGGAGCATCTGTCCAGTTGTTCTGCAGGTTGCAGTAGTGACAATAATGGTAAAAAGTTAGGTGGTGAACTCAGTGATTATGAATGGAGTTGCTGGCAATGAAAAGAGGAAATAAAGTTGCTGACACTAAACTTTGGGCACCAGTAACAGATTTCCTTTAAACATGTTGAGTACTAGTTTTCCTCCTTCTGGAATTTCACTTGTGCTGCTTTAAAAAAAAATGAGAGGTTGATATTTAACATCCTTTAATGTTAAGAATAGTTAGGAATGAAAAAGAGGGACATTCAAGAGAGTGACCATACTAATCTGTGAATAACCTTCATAAATAAACCTGACAGCATGTAATATTTATCCATCATCCATCCATCTATCCATGGAACAGCCATTCATGTTCATCCCGAACCTGCTACATGTTAGGCATTGGGCTAGGCGCTAGGATAAGTCTGTGAGCAAGATAAATGTGATCACTGGTTTTATGCATCTTTAGGTCTCTCAGGAAAGGCAGACATTGTATAAATGGAATGGAAGGCTTGAAGGAGAAGGGCAAGGTAGAAATGGGACCAAACATACTCTGAAGCCATAGAAGGCTTCCCTGTGGAAGTAGCATTTAACTGAGTCTGCAGAATGAGTGAACTTTATCTAGGTGAAGAGTAGTTGCCTACATGGACTTGCATGGTTTGCCACCTAGATTTCCAAACTCATCACAAGCCACCTTCACTTTTGCTCAACTATTTCCCAGCCACCATCTTCACTCAATTCCCCAAGTGGCCTGCATGGAGCACCATATTCTAAATCTACTCCCTCCTTCTTTACAGCTAGCTCCTTTCCAGAAACCAGACCTCAGGTCATTCTCTAGTTCCACTTTTTGCTTGTTTCCATCATTTTATGCATTTCCATTTTTAATCATTTCATTCATTTCTTGGATTATTCATTTTCTAATTACCCTCTAGAAATGTAAGCTCCAGGAGGACAGAGAGTGTGTCTAATCCATTCCCTCTTGTCTCTCCAGACCCTGGAACAATACTTGACACATAGTAGTTATGCCTTAAATATGTTGGATAAATGGATGAAGAAAAGAGGTAGGTTATAGTCCCAAGTGGACAAAAATATGACACAATTGAAGAAAACGATATGGCTGTAACATAGAAAGAAAAGGGGAGAGTGGTGATATTAGACAAAGGAAGTAGGTAGAAGTCCAATCTTGAAGTCTTTTAGACAGTATTTTCAAACTTCTGTTAGTGGGTCATGAAATCAGTTTAGTGAGCTGCTACCAGATTTCAACGAATGAAATATAATAAAAATCAGGATGTATTGTTCTTAGTAAAACTGTCGCACTAAATTTGCTTCCTTATTTTATTCACGTGTGTGTATATATATTTGTGTATTATATTGTGATGTAAAATGGTTTCCTGCTTTGATTTGCAGTAAATCTAGACCATGTTGTAGGATTCATAACTTTGTGCTAAAAAATAGAAAATCATTGGAGATATTTTTACAGAGGAATAGGTTTCAAGATTCCCTTCCAACTGTAGACATTAAACACTGAAAGTGTTACTACTTTTAGCAACATGTGAGCATGAAGTACTGAGCTAGGCTGCATTTCTTGCCTCCCCTAGATTACCTTATTATGCTTATTGAAAGCAGAAGCTATGCTTTGTGTACAATTGCATTCCCAGTGCTTAGAACAGACTAGGTAGATGACCTCCTGTGTGAAGAAGCTCTAGCTTGTGAAGGGAAAGCCTGTAGATCCCAGGATATGTTCTGCTGTGGTCCTGTCGTTAGTAGTTTTTAACATGGGAAATTTTGGTGAGAATAACTACGAGAATCCTGTTTACATTTCAAGGTTGCCATGGATAGTATCAAGTAGAGTCTATAGGGCCACACTTTCATAATACACAAATGATCTGGCTCACCATTTACTCCCTAGCACCTATTGTAGTATGTTGTACTTGTTTGTTGAATGATGAATCCATCATGGGTTTCTTATTTTCCACTCACAACAATAAATCCAACTGACAGTGTATCTTTTGGAGTAAGTGCGTAGTTATTAGCGGTGGTCCCATGTAAACTCAGCCTTAAAAGGGGAACTTGGATGCCCTGAGTATTTACAGTGGGACAGGCACCTTTCACATTAATTAGCTCAGTCCTTGCTGGAACATTTAAGATGTGTTGTTCACAATTTATGGCTCTTCACATTTATGGCTCTTAGAATGAGAAACTGGACTTAGAATCAAGGTCTCTGATTCCATATGCAGTAGTGTTTTCAGCAAATTATGCTACTTCAGTGAAGAAAACAATGTGATTTCCCCTCAGGCATTGAATCCCTGGTAGCAGTGCTGGGGCATCGCCCTGCAACTGCCATGTCTTTTCAGCTGCTGGAAAAGGAGGATGGACCTCTTGGGATTACTACTATTGCAGCAACTTAAAGGCCTTGACCTCTTGGACCCAGGAGCTTTATGTGGCCTGTCATGTGCTTTAAAGAAGGATTCATATTAAGAAATTACTTCACTTCTGAGGGGTAATGACTTAAGGGAAATATAGATGCTTAGAATGAAAATGGGGCAAGTGATATTCATGCCGTATCATCTGTAAGAATATGTCCCACCAGCCACTCTAGAATGTAAGCTGTTCTCTGATGTGGTAACTGATGTGAGCATATCTTGAATTTAATCATATAAAATCAGCAGCTATCCTGGTAAGCTTAGTCATTGCTCATTATTTTAAACAAGATGTAATGGCTATATCTCAGAAAACCCTGATGATGGGGAGTACTAAATACTTAGGATCATACCATCTGATGTAAATATGATTTCTCATATTATAAATTCAAATACAAATGCCAGAGTCACAATGTATCCTATCGCAGCTTTATCTGTATCTTCTTATACTGTCATTCCTTTAATATGAAATGTAGTGAGACTACTTAGAGCTAATCAAAGGCACAGTGTATTATGGTGATAAATGAACAATCATGTTTGTATGATGTTTGTAAGATGAGGGTACTTAAGGGAAAACAGTAGAGGTAAAAGAAACTCATATAGCATTGATGAACTGACAGATGACGTAGAATATAGAGATGAGGATAATACCGTTTATGAATGAATGGCAAATGAACTTTCTTTTACTTGGTTAAAATATTAGTTTAACTAGTCTTGAAAATTGTTCCTCTTGTATAAATATATTCATCCATTCATTCATTCAACAAATATGTGTTAACTGGTCATGTGCACTTACCTAGGGGCTGGGAATATTACAAAGAATGAGATATGAAAAACATCTGCCTTCATGGATGTTATATTCTCAGTAAGGGGGAGGAAAGATAGACAAAAACACAATGTAAACTATATAGTAGATGTTACATGGCAATAAACAGGAAAGCAAGGGTCGTGCCATTAAAATAATATGGACCCGATGACAATGCACTATGAGAAGGTAAATATAATTAAGCTCTAGGAACTCAAGGAGTGATTAAAATTAATGAATGTTTTAATTTAAAAAGTTTTTCTTCCCAATAAAAATAATGATCTTGGTGAGCCAGAATGAGGAAGGGGGATTCTCTTTGTATATAATTTTTAAATAGGGGACTATGGATGATTTTTTACCTTTGTTACAATATTGCTTCATATTGTTTCACATTAAAAAATGAAGAAGGCAGAGTGGAAGAAAATATTTGCAAAAGACGTGTCTGATAAGTGGCTGTTATCCGAAATGCACAAAGAATTCTTAAAACTCAACAATAAGAAAGCAAACAACCCCATGACACCTCTTCAGAGAACATGTATAGATGGGAAATAAGCATATGGAAGGAGCTTCACATCATACGCCATCAGGCAAATTGAAACAACGATGAGACACCACTACACACTGATTGGAATGGCCAAAGTGTAGAGTGCTGACGACTTCCAGTGCTGGTGTGGATATGGAGCGACAGAACTGTCATATATTGCTGGTAGGAATGCAAAATGGCACAGACACTTTGGAAGACAGTTTGGTGTCTAAACATCCTGTTACCATATGAACCAGCAATCATACTCTTTGGTATTTAGCCAAAGGAGTTGAAAACTTAGATACCCAGAAAAACTTGCACACAGATGTTTATAGCAGCTATATTTACAATTGCCAAAATTTGGAAGCCACCAAAATGTCCTTCAGTAGGTGAATAGATCAATAAACTGTGGTACATCCAGATAATGGAATATTATTCATCATTAAAAGGAAATGAGTTACAAGCCTTGAAATGGAGCTAAGTTAGATGCTTATTACTAAGTGAAAGAAGCCCATCTGAAAATGCACCATACTGTATGCAACTTCCTGGAAAAGGTAAAACTATGGCGATAATAGAAAGATAGGTGGTTGCCAGAGCTTGGGAGATAGGGAGGGAAGAACAGATGGAACGAAGGATTTTTAGGGCAATGAAAATACTCTCATGATAGTATAATGATGGATACATATCATATATTTGTCAAAACCTATAGAAAGTCCAACCCCAAGAGTGAACCCTTAGGTAACTGTGGACTCTGGGGGATGATACGTCATAGGAGGTTCATCAATTGTAACAAACCTCCCACTGGGGTGGGGTTATTGGTAATGGGAGAGACTGTACATGTGCGGGGGCTGTGGAGATATGGTGAACTTCTGTTCTTTCATCTCAGTTTTGATGTGAACCTAAAACTGCTGTAAAAAATAGTCTTTAAAAATAAAGAAATACTATTCTTTTTGCTTTGGAGAAAATGATGAAAGAAGTGAGTTTTAGAAAATCTTGAGCACATTATGAAATCCTATTGATGTAAGAAAAATATTCGTATTTTTTCCTTTCCCTTTTATACTAAGTTTATGAATATGCATAGATATAGTCTGAGAAGATACAAGTCAAAATGAAAATAGTGATTATACCTTATTGTTTATTCATCTCTGTAGTTCATGTTTGTGACAATGAGCATAAATAATTTCTTATATATTTTTAAAATGTGTTTAAAGAGAAAAGCACTTAAATTTAAGACAAATTTTATTTATTCTGAAATAAAAACATTTTAGAATTTACATATTAATCATAAATAATAAAGATATTTAAAAAGATGTTCCAAATAATATGTGAGTACATAAGGTTAAAATAATGTGTTATTTAATTAAGTCCTAAAAAATCTATGATGGAGTAACAAAGATATTCACTGAGTAGTTTTTTTATTTGATTTTAAATAATATAGAGTAATTATAGGAAAAAAAGGCAAAGTATGGGAGTATTTTTCTTTCAAAATATTTTTTATTTAACTACTTCCAAATTAAGCTGTTACCTTAGAATGAACAAACATTTCTTTTACACTGTGAGCACTAAAGTTGAAATTTAACATGAATATATTGCTAAACTTCTTAACAAATAGTTAAGGTGAAACATTTTCCTTCTTATTGTGAATCTGTGTAATAGTGTCCCAGTTGAGAAAACAAACACTGACATATTTTAATTATAAACACAGCTTTTTAATTATAAACAGTCCAAAAATAATTTTAATTTTCCGTAATTTCAATGAATTTCTCAAAAATACTTGGCAAATGCAAAAAAAGAATATCCTGAAACTTCCTATTAATTGCTCAGAGAATAAATTTGAACAAATAAATATGGAAATTAAACAGTTCTATCAAAATGTTTACCTTTTCCCTAAGTTATGGGCATATACTCACTCATATAAACTATTAGGAAACTAAGTCTATCTGGTGCCCTTGAGTAGACTTTCTTCCTAAGATTTATACTCATCATCATTTAAATCTTGGAACTGCATCTAAGAGAAAGCTTAACAATAGTGATTGTTTATTTTGTAGGTTTTAAGGAAGCTAGAGTGCCAGAGAAGACCTTTGAAGTGTGAAGAGATTTCCTGTAATTGAAACCAAAATGTCATTTATAGATCCTTATCAGCACATTATAGTAAGTCATTTATTGTTTATATATTCCTTCTGGGAGGGAGGCAATATATTTCTGTGCATGAGTATTTCTAGTGTTGCTAGTAATATAAAATTTATGACAAATTCTGGATTTTCTATGAAATTCATATGAACTCAATGTGGTACAAACAAAACATAATAAAATTAACCAATTTCTTTTTTTAATCACTGTAAGTTTCTGGAAAAGAGGTACTTGGTAGGAAAAAAATGCCAACATCTGTAACAGTACTGAACATTAACTTTCATGGAACAATAAATAATATAGTTATCACTTAGCAGTAATCTGCCTGCATTAAGTCATACCCTTCATGGGATTTGATGGAAAGAAGATAAACGAACTCGTGAATTGAGGGTTATATTATGGTATACATTTCCAGGGTAATTAATTCTGTAAACTTTCTCTAAGATAGTTGAAACGAACTCTTCTATGGGTGGTTCATTCTTAGCAAAGAGTTGAGTAATTCCAATTTTAGTATGTAATTTTCCAAACTCCATTGGAAGAATACACTCTCTTTTTCTCATAAAAAAAAATAGAGATGTTTTGCTGTTTTCAACACTTGAGATCCAGTTAGGTTTATACAGACGAGAAGTAGTTTTTTATGGATATGAAAGAATAATCCACAGCCTCATTTTTACTTAAAATGAAACACTGTTCTCTTACCCTACCTCCCCCTCTTGAGCTACCATCCTCTTTCCCTGCCAATGTAGCAAGGATTAATGCACTGTCATTCTTTGTAGTGCCTTCTTCCCCTCCATTCACAGCTTGAACCACTGAAATCTGACTCAGCTCTTGGACCAAGGACTTCAAGGTCCTCCTTGGTGCGGAATCCGATGGACTCTTCAGTATCCCCCATCCCCACCTCTCTTCTTAAAACCCTTGTCAGTTTTTTCTGGTTCTGTTTCTTAAGAGTTTTCTTGCTCTTGGTTACTTCTCAGTTTTCTTTGCAAGCTTCTCTTTCAGTGTGACATTTTTTAAAATTGTGGTATAACATACACGGTGTGTAAATCTTAGTTGTTCAGCTTGATGGATTTTAACATCTGTATCCACCCATGAAACCATCATACAGATAAAAATGTTTAGAAGTATCCCAGAAAAGTTGCTTGCATCCCTTCCCATCAATAAACTCCATGAAGGTAACCAAAATTTGACTCTTTTTAACCATAGATAAGTTTTGCCTGTTCTTGACCTTCATATAGATGTCTTACATTCAACATTATATCTGTGAGATTCATTCATGTTGTTATGAGTAGAAGAATTCCATACTTTTACATTGGCATGTAACATTTCATGATTGGAATATACGGCAGAGTTTATCTTGTCTACTGATAACTTTCATGTCCTGACTGAATGGCAATGGTGCCTTTGCTGTAAGTCAGGCAACCACCTGTGTGTGGCTTGATTTGTATTCTGTTCTTTGGTCTGTTTGTTTGCCCCAATGCCAACCTATACTAATTTCTGTAGCTTTGAAATGTGTCTTTATATATGGTAATGTAAATCCTCCAAGTTTTTCTTCTTTAAGATTGCCTTGGCTATTTTCAGCCCTCTGCATTTCCGTATAAATTCTGGAATGAATTTTGTTGATTTATACATATACACACACAATTGCTGGGATTTTTATTGGAACTCCAATGATTCTATAGATCAGTTAGGGGAGAGACAACATGATAAAACTATTGAATCTTCCCATCCATTAACAACTCATGAATCTAATCGAAAACTGATATTATTTAGATAACCTTTAATTCTCTCAATTGTGTATTGCACTTTTCAGTAAGAAATATTTTGTATATTTTTTAGATGTATTTCTTGGCAGTCGGTGTTCTAGTGTCATTTTATATGTCTCTGTAATTTTCCAATTACTTGTTGTGTATATATGGAAGTATAATTGATTTTTGTAGATCCAGTGAACTTACTGAATTTCTTTATTAATTCTAATAGTTTGTGGATTCTTTTGGATTTTCAACTTACACATTCCAGTTACCTGTGAATAAGGCCAGTTTTACTTTGTCCCCTTTAATCTTTAAATGTTTATCTCTTTATTTTTACTGATTTTGACCATTTACTTTGGGTATAGCCCATAAGTTTGGAAATGTTGTATTTTCATAACTGCTCAAAAGTATTTTCTAACTTTCATTGTGCTTTATTCCTCGACACATGGGTTGCTTAGACGTGTGTTTCTGTATTTTCAAACGTGGTAATTTTTTTAGCTGTCTTTGTCATTGATTTATAATCTAATTCTACTCTGCTCAGAGAGTATACTCTGTATGATTTTTCATTGTTTATAATATATTTATACATGGTTATGGTCTATCATATTGTCTATTTTGATAAATGTTTCATATACAACAGTCGGATGTTCCATATCCAACTTTTGCTTTATGAATTTTGGAGATATGTTATTAGTGCATGTAACTTCTGAATTGTATATATTTTTGTTGTTTAATTAATGATTTATTATTATGGAAGGTCTTTTTTTATTCCAGTAATGAGTTCGTTTTAAATTTTATTTTGTCTTTTATTAATATAATCCCTTCTAGTTTATTTGATTAGTGTATGCATCCTTTACTTTCACCTTATATTTAAAGTGTCATTCTTATAAAAAGCATATAATCAGAGTTTAAAATGAGATAATCTTTGTTTTCTGAGGTAATATCTGATTTTCCTTTCATGATTATGGCTTTATTAGATGAATTTAAATGATGAAGGTCAGATCTTTTCAGTTGTTTATTCATAATAATGAAGTTTCTATATCTTATGTGCAGATCAATTTTTCTCATCCTACCACCTGAAGAGAGGTGTGTAATTTCTCTTAGAGAATTTATCAAAATGTTAATTCTTGAACTTTAATGTGAAATTTGGCACTTGGAACTGAGAAAGAAGAAGGAAGATAAAGTTAAGGTCTGTAACCCTGAACTCAAGACAAAGGCCAATGAGAATTCTAAATCCTAACATTTGGACTTTCAAGTCATTCTACCTCTTACTCTATTTCAATTTTTTTTCCGAGCACTTATCACCATTTATTGAATGCCCATTTTGTACCAGTTCCTGTCGGTGAGCACTGGGGGTACACAGATGACTCAAACGGTTCCTGAATTGAATTTCTGTCTAGTAGAAAAATGAACAATTTTATAGTTACCATAATGCTTAGTAAGAGCCCTGATAGAGACAATGAAGATTGCTCTAGGAATATGCAGCATGAATAAGTAAAAGCAAGAATCCTTCTAGAATTGCTAGAGGAAGTGAGATGTAAGCATGGACCTAAAGGTACAGTAGAAATTAGAAGAGAGTGAAAATGACTTTTCTGGATTGGAAAGAAAGCATATATGAAGTAGTCTGGAGGTTAGAAAGTACATGATTTAAGAACATGAACAAAGTTCAATATGATTGAAGGAAAATATATTTCATTATGTACAATAAATCGTTATTTCACACGACCTTCTCTCTTCTACCTCATTTGAGCAGGCTTTGTGACTGACTGCTGTGCCATTCCCACATCTCTTGTTAGCTGACCTTGTAGACTGGGCCTTCAGTTTCTTCTTTTAACATAGCAGAGTATATTTAAAAATCAAACTGCATCTGGATATTTTAAGATTTGTTAGTGCCATCTTTTTGAAAATTTTGTTAACTATAGGTAAAAATTTAAGCTATACTTACCTGGCAGGGGCAATACTGTGATCACAAAGGTGGTGTTCCCAGGCCGAGGCTTATCCATTGCACTCTGGGTGTGCTGACCCCTGCGATTTCCCAAATGTGGGGAACTCGGCTGCATCATTTCCAGTAGTGGGGGACTGCGTTTGTGCTTTTCCCCTGGAAAAAAAAAAATTTAAGCTATAGTAATTACCTATGTGGCATCTTAATCTGATGAAGCATATAAAAAACACATGTCTGCATCACCTTTCTTAGCATTTGAACTGAACATTTAATCAGTATTCCAATTTATAGCCCCTTTAAATGAAGAGAATCCTAAGAGCTTTACAGTTTTGTCCATTCCTTGTGTTCTTGCTGTGTGTATGAAAATAAAAAAATGTGCATGTGTGTGTGCAAATTGTTTTAGTGACAAAATGCCCTGCTCTAGTTTTCATGGAAAGATATTTTCAAGACATATAAGTGAGCACACTCAACACAGAACAATTTTAGTAAAAAGGAAAGATGGGGGAAACTTGCCCAGCTAACTAAGTAATAATGAACCATGCAGACAGGTTGACCCAGTTTTGGCTGCCTCAAGGCACAGAAAATTGGAATTATTTTCACACAGTTGTGATGCAGTGACATGTCAGAGAATTCCGTGGGTTGATACAGCAATTTACAGCTAGCAAGTTCTCTCGCTTCCAGTGCTGCTGGATTTTAAGAATGTGGTACAAAATGAAGTAAAATATGTATAGAAGAACTTAGTTCCTATACATCTAGAGTTGTTGTTAAGTGCTTTCCGACCTGAACGATATTTGTGTCTACAGAATTTATTGAAATTCTTTTGGACCAGGGAGACACCAATTTTACAAGGATAGATCAAGTATAAAGTACTTATAAAAATTGCCATTATTTTACTCTGAATAGATGAGTCACTTCCCTAGACTGCAAAAAATCCACACATCCTCCCACTGCTTATTAGCAATGGAGGGCCACTGTCCCACATCCACGGAAACTAAGGTTGTCTTCACAGTAGAGACAGTCAACCACATGGGTCTGCTAGCGTGGCTGTCTGCAAAAACACAGGGACCTTTGAAACATGTCATTGTAGGATGACTGGAAATGTTACCAACAAAGTAGAAAGATATTTGTCTAGATTATTATGGTAACATAGAGGGGGGTAAAAATCCCGCTGGGTAAGTAATCAAAGAACTAGTGTTCTAGTGGGAGCTCCAGTCTTCAGTTACGTGCTCATGAGCACGTAACCTCTCAGGGTTTTAGCTGCTTCGTGCAGAAAACGGCATGAATAATAGTACCTTCTAAGTCTGTTTCACAGGGCTTTATAAGTAAGAAACTGTTAGGTTTGCAAAAGTATTCTTTAGAAACTTAATAAGGTAAGGTATTCCCAGGGAACATCAGAAGGCAAGCTCCTACTACTGAGAAATAAAAAATGTAAAGATAACAAAACTTTAAACAGAAGCACAGAACTATGCACAGACTAATTTATGAGGCAAATAGCTATTTGGGGGAGTGCTAAGACATTCTACTGAAGTGAGGGAGAGGACGTTTAGTGATAAGCTTCTAACCTTTCCCCTGCCACAAGCCTCTAACCTGAGTCAAAAGTGCACACAATTTTTAAAATGTCCATGTTTCTGCTTCTTTACCACAGAACACAGATCAGAAATACCTAGGAGGTCACCAAGTTTACCTTTCAGTTCTTGAATTTCTATTCGGCTGTTTTAAAAAACCTTCTCAGCCATTTTTTCATAGTTTCCCATTCTATGTAGTCATATTTAAGTTTGACTTCCATTTCCTTAAACAGTAGAAGTATGAGTGTGGCTGTTTTTGTCTAGTAGTGGATCTGTTTCTGCGCCTATTAATTAATTATGCTAGCTTTGTAGTCTGGGTGTCATACCTCCTCATGTTGCTAATTATCTTTGATGTTGTTTGGTTTGACTGAACATTATAATGAAAAACCATCTGTAGAAATAGTTCTTCAGAGAGAGCTGTATGTGTTTCATCAGGCTCCTAGGGTAGCTAGCAGTCTAGGGGCAAATGTAACCCTAGTTTCAGGTTAGTTGGTTTCTGGGCCCCCCGGGTGACACTGAAGTGGGCCACCAGTACATGGAATGTCTGTTCACACTTATTCCTATTGAGCAATTTATGGATTTTCTTGACTCGAAACAGGAGGGTGGTTTAGAAGGGTCGTTATCCCTAGAAGGCTCCCAGTCCCTCAAGGCTGCTCAGTTTCAGCCAACTCCTCTCTGGATCAGCAAATACTCTCCTGGAAAAACTGCACTCACTTCTCAGAGTTTCTGTCCTCTCCTTGGTTCTGATCTCTCTCCTAGTAGTTAAGGCCTTCCTTGTAACTGTATTAGGGTTCTCCAGAAAAACTGACTCAATGGAAGGTAAGTAGATAGATGATGGTAATGAGGATGAGAGAGAGGTCTTAATTCATTTGAGCTGCTATAACAAATTACCACAGACTGGGTAGCTTACAAACAACAGAAATGTATTGCTCACAGTTCTGGAGTCTTGGAAGTCCAAGATCAAGCCACCAGCATGGTTGCCTTTAGTGAGGGTCCTCTTTGAGCTTCTTAGCTGCTGTGTCCTCAACAAGATGGAAGAGGCAAGGAACCTCTCTGGATCCTCTTTTATAAAGGCACTAATCCCTTCATGAGTGTTCCTTGCACCTCACAAAGGTTCCAAACAGTCAGACCATGGCAGATAGATAGATCCAGATGTGGAGGTTCATCATGAAGGACTGTCTCATGTGGTTATAGAGGCTGAGAAATCCCACTGTCTGCTGCCTGCAAACTGGAGACCCAGAAAAGACAAGGATATAATTCATTCCAAGTCTGAAGGCTTGAGAATCTGGGGAGCTAATGGCATAAACAGCAGTCCAAAGTCAGGAGAAGATGAAATGAGGTATCTCAGCTCAAGCAGTGAGACAGAGAAAAAAAGGGCAAATTCCTTCTTTTGTTCTATCAGGCCCTCAGCAGATTAGATAATACCAACCCACATTTGGGAGGGCAGTTTATGTTGCCATGTCCACTGATTCAAATGCCATTCTTATCTGGAAACATCCTTTCATACACACTCAAGAATAAAGTTTAATCTAGGCACCCCATGGCTGCTCAGGTTGACAAAATTTATCACAGTTACTTTTAGGTAAATGCTTACTTATTTTTGTTAAACCTTATACAGTTTTTAGTTATTTTCTGTGGGAACACCCAGATTATTTAATATGGTATTATCACCAGTGGCATCCTCCAACTACTCTATTGTACTCTAAACTAGTAGTTCCTCTAGATAATCCCACAAACATAGATAATCTTCTCATTTTAAATGATTTCCACACATGGAAAAATTATCCCCAAAGCCTGACATTCAATATTGCTCTATGCAAAATTGTAATGGTAGAGCCTGGTTGTATGAGGGGACCTGTGAGAAATCCCGTATAGTTGATGATATTATAATTGCCATTCTACAGATGAGGTAACCAAGGCAGGAAACTGAGACAGACAACGCCAATCACTTTATTGTAAATAACCTTCTGACTGAGAAGTGACTTTTAGTTATGAATATTTTACTTATTGCTAATGAAAATAACATGTAAGACAAACAGAAGTTTCTTAAGAAGTCCCTTTAAAAATAAGGGTAATGCAAAATAGCATCTGTAAATATATCCATATTTTCAAAGATGTTGGATCTATTAGACTTAAGGTTCACATCTGAAAACCATTCATGCAAAGACATCTTAGATTTAAATGAACATGACGTATCACCTAGGTCAGTAATTCTAAACAAAATAAATATCCCTGCTATTCAAAGTTCTTTATGAATATGTGGGGTAAGTTTTCCAAGTGTATATACCACTTCAGGTGTTCTAATGGGCTCCTCCAGAAGGGTGCAAGTGTATCTGTACCTCACAGTCTGAACTTAGCCATAATTATTCCTACTAAAGTATAAATTTCTTCAGAGGTATTGAGTAAGGCAAAAAGCTGACTTTTTTTTTTTTGTATGTGGCACTATGGGCACTTACTTACCATTGGACTAAAATCTCCATTCCAGTTAAGATTTAGGTGCTGAAAATTTGGGTGATTGTTTTATTTTAGATATCTTGAAAAGATAATGTTACTATGAATTTATGGTGAATGTGTCATTAAATGAAAATTTAGGCCCAAGCTGTCACCATCAAATATTTTTGGTACTGATTTCACTATTAGAGCAGTCCCAATAATCCTGATTAAAATAGGACTTAAAATCTTTTATCTTCAGTGAAAATAAGCTTTATGTTTACTTTAATTTAAAAAATATATATATGTAAGTATATATAATAATATAATGTTATTCCAATATTAGGTATATATACTTATTATGCAAGTAGGAAATACCTTGTTCATGAGGGACAAAAACAGTCATATTTCTAATTATGTTTTTCTCTTAATGATCCCTGCTAGAGCTAACAAATTCTGTTGCCAAATTAGGTGTTCTGGATATTAGGTTAATTTGTTCATATAAGCCAAGTTTGGATAGCATTGTAGATTATAAACAAATAAACCATTCACTCTTTAAAATGTGGAAGAATAGTAACACAACGTCTGTGCCTCTTAAATTTATTAGAATGAAACTCCACACCAGGAAGTGAAACTGAAAATAAGTGTATCTTATCTAAAAAAAGTGTCATGACTCTAGGATGACATTCAATGTATCAGTTTTTTTTTTTTTTTTTTGAGAGGGCATCTCTCATATTTATTGATCAAATAGTTGTTAACAACAATAAAATTCAGTATAGGGGGGGTCAACGCTCAATGTACAATCATTAATCCATCTCAAGCCTAATTCTCGTCAGTCTCCAATCTTCTGACGCATAACGAACAAGTTCTTACATGGTGAACGAATTCTTACATAGTGAATAAATTCTTACATGGTGAACAGTGCAAGGGCATTCATCACAGAAACTTTCGGTTTTGATCATGCATTATGACCTATAAACAATCAGGTCAAATATGAATATTCGTTTGATTTTTGTACTTGATTTATATGTTGATCCCACATTTCTCCTATTATTATTATTATTTTTATTTTTAATAAAATGCTGAAGTGGTAGGTAGATGCAAGACAAAGGTAGAAAACATAGTTTAGTGCTGTAAGAAGGCAAATGTAGATGATCAGATGATCAGGTGTGTGCCTATGGACTAAGTATTAATCCAGGCTAGACAAGGGCAGCAAGACATCCACGGATGCAGAAGATTTCTCTCAAAGCAGGGGGGGTGAGGTTCTGAGCCTCACCTCTGTTGATCCCCAAATTCTCACCTGATGGCCCCCCTGCGACTGTGCCTGTCTTAGGTTGTTCCTCCCTTGAGGAATCTTACCCGTCTCTGGCTAACCAGTCATCTTCCGGGGCCATACAGGGAAATGTAAAGTTGGTAAGTGAGAGAGAAGCCATATTGTTTGCAAAGGTTAGCTTTTTACTTCTTTGCAGATTTATGCCCTGTGGCTTCTATGCCCAGCACTTGTCTCGAGGTATCTTTACCACCTGGAGGAATTATGATACTCGGTAAATTCGATATGAGGCACGAATTCTATTTAAGGGTTGTAATTAGGAAGGAAGAAGAAAAGCTATAGATGTAGCATATGAAGGAAACATGGGAGGATTGATTATTTCTTTGACATATCTTCTTGTATAGTACCTTAAGTATGTATAGGTTTTAAACTACTAACTAATTTGCACACACAAATTAACATAATAGGAATACGGTGACATAAACAAAGCAAATCTATAATTACCATCCATCTCCAGTGAAGCCAAGAAAACCATTTAGGCACCCTAGGCATTTGTGAAAATTTATCTATGATATGATGGATATTGTCCAACTGTACTTGAACCATCAGACAAATTAAAGCAGCCCATTTCTGGGATCTGTTCACATCCCATATGTTCTTTTAACCATAGATAGTCTATAGTCATGAGATTTTGGAGTGCTACACCTTGCACCCCTCCCAACTCCTGGTTGAGTTCCAACAGTACAGATCCGGTCAAATTCGTTCTCTCACTGTATGCACATGCCAGCCTAGACATCTCCCTCCTCATTCCAATGGCAAGTCCAGGAAAAGGTGGGGTGGATGCAGCCACAACCGCAGCATCGCCCGGATCCCTGTGGAGGCTTTTTGATGATCATCCCCCGGCACAAGTCCTCCAGAGAGTGCTGATGCCGGAAGCTCCTCCTCATATCGTATCTTAGTTCATTTTCTGGGTATCCAAGCTAGGCCTTGATCTTCTGCGTAGAAACAAACAGACCCTTTGCCCACACTTTGACATGCCCTCTATACCACTGTGCAGAACTCATTGGAGGTCAGCACACAGGGACTGCCTTTTTTTTTTTCTTTTTATTAAGAGAAAGGCATATTATCAGAAAAGAGTACCTCCATAGCTGATCATCTGACACCCTTTAAGTGCTCAACATTAAGGATATTTAAAGCATGCGTTGATCTTTGATTTACCAATAGTTTTATCCTGTTAAGGAGTAATCCCCCTTTTCTTTCTTTCTTTCTTTCTTTTTTTTTTTTTTTAATCTACACTTACATGAAGAATACTATGTTTACTATTCTCTCCCCTATATCAGGTCACCCCTAACAACCACATTACGGTTACTGTCCATCAGTTTAGCAAAATATTGTAGAGTCACTACTTGTCC
This sequence comes from Manis javanica, assembly GCF_040802235.1. Classification (NCBI taxonomy): domain Eukaryota; kingdom Metazoa; phylum Chordata; class Mammalia; order Pholidota; family Manidae; genus Manis; species Manis javanica. Next base: position 94,153,020 of record NC_133166.1, read on the forward strand.
TCTCTGTGTTGTACAGCCCACCCTCCCCTTTCTCCCTCCCCGCCATGCATCCTAATCTTAATACCCCCCTTCTTCTTCCCCCCCCTTCTCCCTCCCTGCCCACCCATCCTCCCCAGTTCCTTTCCCTTTGGTACCTGTTAGTCCATTTTTGGGTTCTGTAATTCTGCTGCTGTTTTGTTCCTTCAGTTTTTCCTTTGTTCCTATACTCCTCAGATGAGTGAAATCATTTGGTATTTCTCTTTCTCCACTTGGCTTATTTCACTGAGCATAATACTCTCCAGCTCCATCCATGTTGCTGCAAATGGTTGGATTTTTCCACTTCTTATGGCTGAGTAGTATTCCATTGTGTATATGTACCACATCTTCTTTATCCATTCATCTACGGATGGACATTTAGGTTGCTTCCAATTCTTGGCTATTGTAAATAGTGCTGCGATAAACATAGGAGTGCATCTGTCTTTCTCAAACTTGATTGCTGCGTTCTTAGGGTAAATTCCTAGGAGTGGAATTCCTGGGTCAAATGGTAGGTCTGTTTTGAGCATTTTGATGCACCTCCATACTGCTTTCCACAATGGTTGAACTAATTTACATTCCCACCAGCAGTGTAGGAGGTTTCCCCTTTCTCCACAGCCTCGCCAACATTTGTTGTTGTTTGTCTTTTGGATGGCAGCCATCCTTACTGGTGTGAGGTGATACCTCATTGTAGTTTTAATTTATCAGTTGTTTTTAATACATTTCTGAGATCTGTTTGCCTGTTGCTGCTGATTGTGGTGATCTGTCTTTGGTAATGAATATTCTGTAGTGTTTATCAGTAATAAGATTATAGTCTTTATCACACTAATAGTCTAGTTTGAGTTAAATTAGGTAGTGGCAGTTGAATGGAGAAAAACATTTGCATGAAAAATATGTTCTCTTCCATCAGATTTGTTTTATGATTGTTTCTCTTCTTCCTTGTAATGGGAGAACTTTCAACAGATTAGGACAATCATTAAATTGATTTTGTACAAGTTGATTGGTGCTTTTTTCCGATTACCAATCATTTTAGTTACAGATGTCAATCTAATGCCCCGGAATGAATTTAATATAGTTGCTGCTTTCATAATGGCTGGAAAATTGTGATTCTGGAAAGAAAAGGGTCACCATTTTCACTATGGAAAAGATTATGGCTGAAGAAAGACATTCAAAGTTAGGGTAATCCAGGACCTGAAGGCAAGGTTTACTCTCACTGACTAAGTCAGTATTGTATTGAACTTATACTTGACATCTCAGTTGAAATACGGCATCTCTTTTTGCCAACTATCAACTAGCACTGTGCTAAGTCATTAGTTTTCCCCAGGGAGCACTGGGTGTGGATTCATAATACCATTTCCTCTGGCACCATCCCTGAGACATAACCAAAAGTCTCCTATTCAAATTGAAAGCTAGCCTACTCCTTCCTAGTTTGAAATTATGTATAATATTTGCCCTTGGAAACAGGGAAAGGATTATCAAAAGACTATTTGGATAATACTAGTTTATTGAAGCAGAACACTTTCCACCAAGAATTTGTACTTTACAGATCCTCTCATATCAACCTTTACAGCTCTTAGAAAGAGACGGCATGATTTTGACACTCCTGTTTTGAAAACAATTTACAGGTTATCTGAAGATTTATTATGTTTCTAAAATTAACTTATAAAAACCAAGGAAGTGGTCAATTTGCTCCTTATTTCCTGTGAAGAGCATGCACACATTTCATTCATTATAGTTAAGAAACCAGAATTGAAACTGAGGGAAATAAAAGCAGATTAAAATGGACAGCTGAATGAAAGAGGAAAAAAACAATTACTAGAAGGACTTTAGATCAACTGTAGATGGAATAGACCAACTAGATTATAACTATCTATATCACTTTAATAAATGGAAACAGCCTTTTACACCTTTTAGGTGTTGGTATTGGTATTGTTCCCTGTATGAGTAAAGGAATATAGAAAGAGTAGAGACTGGGTACAGCAAGACTGAATTCTAGATTCAAGATTAATTTATATTATGTATGAGGTACTGGGAAGTTACTTAATCTCTCAAGGAGTCTCACTTTACTCATCTGTAAGTATAAATAATAACACCTATTTTATAGGGTTTTGGGAAAATTAAATGAGAATTTGCATCTAGTAGAATGTCCAGCATATGGTTCATACTCTGAATCTTTATAACAATATCATCTCTCTGTACATGTTATTAATAAACATTTGATATATGAATACATTTTGCAGCAATTTCAAAAATTGTGTTGAATAATAAATAAGAGTATTGCTAATAATTTTTATGTTACAAGGGAGTTTTTAGGCATTTGAAAACCCTTGTGGTATTAGAAGTTCTAGGATATGGAAAAAGAGCATAGATGATTTTTGGAGGTTGTTCTATTTATTATATATAATAATTTGAGAAGTTCTCTTTAGTGGAAAAAGCTAACCCCTAAATTGGGTTTTCAAGAGCATTTTCTTATGCTCTTCCAGTTCCAGATATCATTTGTCAAGAATCTTTTTTTTTTTTGCATTTAGATGTCTAGTTGTTCAAGCACCATTTGTTGAAAAAACTATTTTTTTCCATTGTACTGCTTTTGCTTCTTTGTTAAAGATCAGTTGACTGTATTTGTGTCAGTCTATTTCAAAGCTTTCTATTGTGTTCCATTGATCTGTCTGTCTATTTTTTCACTAATACCATATAGTTTTGATTACTGTAGCCTTACATTAAGTCTTGAAGTCAGGTAGTGACAGTCCTTCAACTTTGTTCTTCTCTTTCAATATTGTGTTGGCTATTCTGGGTCTTTTGTCTTTCCATATTAACTTTAGAATTAGTTTGTTAACACACACAAAATAACTTGCTAGGATTTTAATTGGGATTGCATTGACTCTATAGACCAAATTGAGAAGAACTGATACCTTGACAATATTCAGTCTTTTATCCACGAACATGGAATATCTATGTATTTAGTTCTCCATTGCTTTCATTCATCAAAGTTTTGTATTTTCCTCATATAGAATGCATACTTTTTTTTAGATTTATAGCTAATTATTTCATTGGGAGGGTTCTAATGTAAATGGTATTATGTTTTAATTTCCAAGTCTACTTGCTCATTGTTGGTATATGGAAAGAATTTGACTTTTACATATTAACCTTGATCCTATAACCTTGCTAAAATTATTTATTAATTCCAGAAATTAAAATATTATCAACTCTATTGGGCTTTCTACATAGACAATCATGTTACCTGCAAACAAAGACAGTTTTGTTTCTTCCTTCACAATCTGTATATCTTTTATTTCCTTTTCTTGTCTTATTGCATTATCTAGGACATCCAGTACAGTGTTGTCAAGGAATGGTGAGAGAGGAAACCCCTGTTTTGTTCCTTATCTTTGCAGTAAAGCTTCTAGTTTCATACCATTAAGTATGATATTGGCTATAGGCATTTTATAGATGTTCTTTATCAAGTTGAGGAAGTTCCCAGCTATTCCAAGACTGCTGAGAGTTTCTATCATGACTGATGTTGAGTTTTGTCAAATAGTTTTTTTTGCACTTATTGATATGAGCATGTGATTTTTCTTCAGTGTGTTATATTAATTGATTTTTAAACACTGAACCAGCCTTGCTCACCTGGTGTTAACCTCACTTGGTTATGGTTATTTATTTTATACATTTTTGGGTTTTATTTGTTAATAATTTGTTAAGAATTTTTACATCCATGTTTATGAGAGACACTTGTTTGTAGTTCTTTTCCTATGTCTCTTTCTGGTTTTGCTATAAGATTAATAGAACAAATTAAGAACTTTATAGAATGAGTTAGGAACTATTCCCTATATTTCTATCTTTTGGAAGAGATTCAAGAGTATTGAGGTAATTTCTCCCTTATGTGTTTAGTAGATTCACCAGTGAATCTATCTGGATATGGTACTTTCTGTTTTGAAAAGTTAAGTATTGATTAAATTTCTTTATAGATAATAGGCCTATTCATATAATTTATTACTATTCATGACTTTTGGCAAATTGTGTCTTTTGAGAAATGGGTCCATTTCATCTAGGATATCAAATTGTGAGCTTAGAGTGGTTCATAGTATTCCCTTATTATCCTTTTAATGTCCATAGGATCTGTAGTGAACTCATTTCATTCATTTATAACATTTGTGATTTGTGTTCTCTTGCCCTTTTTTTTTTTATTTAGCCAGGCTAGAAACTTACAGATTTTATTGATCTTTTCAAAGAATCAACTTTTGGTTGTACTGATTTCCTCTCTTGATTTCCCATTTTCAATTTTATTCATTCCTGCTCTGACTTTTATAATTTTCCTTCTGCTTACTTTGGATTTAGTTTACCCTTCTTTTTCTATTTCCTAAAGTAGACACTTAGATGGTTGCTTTCAGATCTTCTTTATATATGTATATCATATATATTATATATGTATATGTATATATGATATATATATATATTATTTAATACTGTGCATTTCCCTTCTAAGTGCTGCTTTTACTACATCCCAGCAATTTTGACAGGCTGTAGTTTCATTTTCATTTAGTTCCAAATATTTTAAAATTTTTCTGATACTTCTTAGACACATGTATTATTTAGAATTATATTGTTTAATCTCCAAGTATTTTGTGATTTTCCAACTATAGTTCTGTTATTGATTTCTAGTTCAATTCCATTGTGGCCTAGAGTAGACACTGTATGATTGTTCCATGTGAACTTAGGAAAAACGTATATTCTACCATTGCTGGATCGAGTGGTCTCTAGATGTCTATTACATCTAGTTGATTGATGGTGCTGTTCAGATCAACTATGTCCATACTGATTTCCTGCCTGCTGAATCTATCCATTCCTGTTAGAAGGGTGGTGAAATATTCAACTATGATAAACTACGATAGTGGATTTTCTTTTTTGTGTGTGTATTGGAGAAGTACATATGGTTTTCTGTTGTAGTATAAGGCAACACAAATTTTTTAATTATCCATCTTTTCTGCATGATTGATAATTTTATTTATGGCACATAAGCTATAATGGTCACTCAGAGCTCTTCTGAACATAGAAAGTATTTCTTCTTGACAGTAAACTTGGATAAAATTTATCTTGAAAGATTTTACATTCTCTTCTGCCTTTTAAACAAGGTACGCTCATCAATCATGACCTCACCTCTTCTTGATGCTGCATTATAAATCTGAACATAAATCACTCTATTGATAGAGTGGTATGTTCAGGAACTATTCAGTGCTGTATAACTTTTGATCCTATATCCCACTACTGCCGGTCCTTAGGAATCTGTTCTTACAGTTTTTTTTCTGCCTCCTTGATTTTAGACTGTGATTACTCATTTCTCAGAAATACCCATTATCTTAGCTTCCTTTTAATTAATTATGAACTATTTAATCAGTTAAACAAATCTATTAAAATTGAGAAAGATAGGAGTATCTTATAAATGTGGACTTTAACTAAGATTAAATAGCAATGCTTGAACTTTAGGAAAAGACTTTCTTTTCAGTTCCTCAGAGAACTTTGTGATTTCCTGCTTCCCTATTCTGTTTTGTGGATAAAGTTATTTATTTGATAAGTGCTTTCCAGTTAGCTGAAGTTTGTAATAAACTCTTCTACCTGTTAATATTTATTATGTGTATGCAAGCTATTAGGCTAATAGAAATTTTTAACATTGTGCATAAGGTTTATAACAAATAGATTAAAATTAATATAAGTAGTTTACTGGTTATTGCCATGTGTTCAAAGGATTTTTGAAAACTGCTCTGGAAATGTTATGCAGAATAAAACAAAACAAAACAAAACACTGCATTGAACAGAAACAATAAAAACAAACAAATCTAAATGTGGTAATAGAAACATCTTCCTCTGACTTCACCTTTATAAGCCAGAACTTCCTTTTTTATCCAGTACAAAGTTGATTGTGCTCTTAGGAAGCCTGCAGTCTTGATTTACATTTTTTCCCAAGCTGTTGGGAAACCTGACTGCATAGGAGTCCTAAGCGACAAGCTGTGGTGACATTTGAAGGCATGATCTAAACTTCTCAATAATTCTGTGGTGGGAGAGAGGAAAGAATCAAAAAGGAACAGCTTTAGGATCAAAGAATGTTTCTGGTATGCATTTTACTTTCTTTCAACCAGATTATTGTTAATTAGTCTCAAGGAAACAATGAGAACCATTTACTTGGATGCTATATTGGAAGCTTGTTTTTATTTACTGTCATTTTATTTTCCAGGTGGAGCACCAGTATTCCCACAAGTTCACCGTAGTAGTGTTACATGCCACCAAAGTGACAAAGGGGGCCTTCGGTGACATGCGTAAGTGCTTTATTTGCTTTTCTATTGAAAGTGTGTGATTTTGGCTCACCCTAAAGTTGCTTGAGTCCTTGACAAGACAGGACTGTACATTCTTCAAACACGGTTATCTTTGTCTAGATCTTCGAGTGATAACATTTTTGAATTGTTCTCTGATATCTGTTATCTGTCAGAATGGTGTTTTCCTTTGACTTTGCAGTAACTCAGAGTACTTGGAGTCAGATGAAATGACTGTCACATGACATACAAATCTTTGGAATTTAAAGAAATTCTATTTAATTCTAATTTGAAAAGAGTGCTGAGTTAAGACATCAAACAAGCTGGCTCTGTAAGGTATTGTGCCTAAAGGATATTTTTCCTTAAATGCAGTTTCTCTAGTTCTGATACCTTTGAGTGTTTTTATTATGTGTGGGAACAGCTATAGAAACTGGTGTAAGACAACTTGAAATGATGTGAACCACAGCCTAAGGATAATGTTGAATTAACTTTTTGGCAATATCCTTCTCCATGCTTTAAAAAGCAGTTTTCCTGGTTAACTCACTAAATGCTCAGAGTTATGGAGGTAGACATAGAAAGAAAGATGGATGAAGAGTATGATGAATTTGGTAAAATTTTAGAATATTGCTAATATATGAGAATGGGCAGTTTACCTCTCAGAACAGGTTTTGGAGAAAAAATGGAGACTGAAATTTATTGGTCTGGGAAACAGAGCAGTTTCTCTGCTGAAATTACATTAAAAACTATTGCTGGAAGGAAAATAATCTTGGTGATGAGAGCAGAGAGAAGTCCCAGGCAGAGAAGACAACATGTCCAAGGCAAGAGAAGACAGAGTGTTTGCAAGGAACTAGAACAAGTCCAGCATTGTTAGAAAACAGGCAGCAAAGGTGGAGGACAAGCACCTATGTGACAGAAACTAAAACTGAGATTTTTATTAGAAATGCAATAGGAAGAATTTGATAACATTTGAGTCACAAGTCTTGATTTGAATCTTCACTTAAAAAAAAGTTTGTTCTGGCCATTATATGTTAAATATTTTGGAGATGAATGTAGAATATACTGTTTATTTATTTATTTTTTTACTTAACTGGAATTTTTATTAACCAATATCCTATTGTCTAAAATGCTGAAGAGCAAGACTTTAATTGTAGCTAAATAGAAGAGGGACAAAATTTTTTTAATGAGCAGATTTTTTTTTTTTTGAGAGGGCATCTCTCATATTTATTGATCAAATGGTTGTTAACAACAATAAAATTCTGTATAGGGGAGTCCATGCTCAATGCACAATCATTAATCCACCCCCAGCCTAATTCTCGTCAGCCTCCAATCTTCTGAAGCATAACGAACAAGTTCTTACATGGTGAACAAATTCTTACATAGTGAATAAGTTCTTACATGGTGAACAGAACAAGGGCAGTCATCACAGAAACTTTCGGTTTTGATCACGCATTATGAACTATAAACAATCAGTTCAAATATGAATATTCATTTGATTTTTATACTTGATTTATATGTGGATCCCACATTTCTCCCATTATTCTTATTATTATTATTATTTTTATTTTTAATAAAATGCTGAAGTGGTAGGTAGATGCAAGATAAAGGTAGAAAACATAGTTTAGTGTTGTAAGAGAGCAAATGTAGATGATCAGGTGTGTGCCTGTAGACTATGTGTTAATCCAAGCTAGACAAGGGCAATAAAACATCCATGGATGCAGAAGATTTCTCTCAGAACAGGGGGGGTGAGGTTCTAAGTAGTTGATCACCTCTGTTGATCCCCAATTTCTCACCTGATGGCCCCCCTGCGACTGTGCCTGTCTTAGGTTGTTCCTCCCTTGAGGAATCTTACCCGTCTCTGGCTAACCAGTCATCTTCCGGGGCCATACAGGGAAATGTAAAGTTGGTAAGTGAGAGAGAAGCCATATTGTTTGAAAAGGTTAGCTTTTTACTTCTTTGCAGATTTATGTCCTGTGGCTTCTATGCCCAGCATTTGTCTCGAGGTATCTTTACCACCTGGAGGAATTATGATACTTGGTAAATTCAATATGAGGCACGAATTCTATTTAAGAGTTGTAATTAGGAAGGAAGAAGAAAAGCTATAGAAGTAGCAGGTGGAAGAAAACATGGGAAGATTGATTATTTCTTTGACATATCTTCTTGCAGAGTAATTTAAGCATGTATAGGTTTTAAACTACTAATTAAATTGCACACACACATGAACATAATAGGAATACAGTTACATAACCAAGCAGATCTATAATTACCAGCCATCTCCAGTGAACCCAGAAACCAGTTAGGCATCCTAGGCATTTGTGAAAATTTGTCTATGATATGATGGATATTGTCCAACTGTACTTGAACAGTCTGAGAGAAATCAGACAAATTAAAGCAACCCATTCCTGGGGACTGTTCACATCCCATATGTTCTTTTAACAGTAAATAGTCTGTAGTTGTAAGATTTTGGAGCACTACAATTTGCACTTCTCCTAATTCTTGGTTGAGTTCCAACAGTATAGATCCAGTAAAATTTGTTGTTTTACTGTATGCACAGGCCAACTTAGATATCTCCTTCTTCATTCCCATGGCAAGTCCAGGAACCGGTGGGATGAGTGCATCTACACCTGTAGCAGTGCGTGGATCTTTGTTGGGGTTTTTTGATGATCATCTTCTGGCATGAGTCTTCCCGAGAGTGCTGATGTTAGAAGTTCTTTTTCATATCGTATCTTAGTTCAGTTTCGGGATAGCCAAATTAGGCTTTGATCCTATAAACAGAAACAGACCCTTTGCCTACACTTTTATATGCCCTTTATATCATTGTGTAAAACTCATTGCTCAATGGAGGTCACCACACAGGAACTGCTTTTTTTTTTTTTTTATCATAAATCTACACTTACATGATGAATATTTTGTTTGCTAGGCTCTCCCCTATACCAGGTCCCCCCTATATACCCCTTTACAGTCACTGTCCATCAGCATAGCAAAATGTTGTAGAATCACTACTTGTCTTCTCTGTGTTGTACAGCCCTTCCCTTTCTCCCACCCCCCCATGCATGCTAATCTTAATATCCCCCTTTTTCTCCCCTCCTCCCTTATCCCTCCCTACCCACCCATCCTCCCCAGTCCCTTTCCCTTTGGTACCTGTTAGTCCATTCTTGGGTCCTGTGATTCGGCTGCTGTTTTGTTCCTTCAGTTTTTCCTTTGTTCTTATACTCCACAGATGAGTAAAATCATTTGGTATTTCTCTTTCTCTGCTTGGCTTATTTCACTGAGCATAATACCCTCCAGCTCCATCCATGTTGCTGCAAATGGTAGGATTTGCCCTCTTCTTATGGCTGAGTAGTATTCCATTGTGTATATGTACCACATCTTCTTTATCCATTCATCTACCAATGGACATTTAGGTTGCTTCCAATTCTTGGCTATTGTAAATAGTGCTGCAATAAACATAGGGGTGCATCTGTCTTTCTCAAACTTGATTGCTGCGTTCTTAGGGTAAATTCCTAGGAGTGGAATTTCTGGGTCAAATGGTAAGTCTGTTTTGACCATTTTGATGAACCTCCATACTGCTTTCCACAATGGTTGAACTAATTTACATTCCCACCAGCAGTATAGGAGGGTTCCCCTTTCTCCACAGCCTCGCCAACATTTGTTGTTGTTTGTCTTTTGGATTACTGTTTATTTTTAAGAATAGGAAGGACTTGAGCTTGTTGAAATCTTGATGAAAATGGGCCAATAGAGAGAAGAAATACAGAGTGCTAAACCCTTTATTTTTTAGAAGCTGTAGGGTTATAGTAAGAAAATGTATAGGTATTGGCTGTAGTTCTTCTAAGAGGAGCTTCGATGATATTACTTGGTGAGCTTGATTTATGCAAATTAACAAGTAAGCTCAAGTTGTGGTATTTGTATATAGAAGTTCTTTAAGGACAGACAAGGAGAGAACTATAAAAAAAGTCCTAGGATCTGTGAAGATCATAACAGAAACATACACCCTCTTATTTTTTTTTTTATCCAAGTCTAGTTGACATAATATTTTATTTGTTTCAGGTGTATTAGATAGCAATTCAACATTTATATGCATTACAAAATGTTCTCCATGATACATATAGTTAACATATGTCACCATACAAAGTTATATAATATTATTGACTGTATTCCCAAGCTAACCTTTTACTCTGTGTCTTACTTATTTTATAATTGTAAGTTTGTCCCTCTTTATCCCATTCACCTACTTTGCCCATCTCCCACATCTCTGCCATCTGACAACCACCAGTTTGTTCTCTGTATTTATGAATCTGTTTCTGAATTTTTTTTTTTCGCATTTTGTTTTTAGATTCCACATGTAAGTGAATCTTATATTATTTGTCTTTCTCTGACTTAACTCACTCAGTGTAATACCTTTTAGATCCATTCAGATGTCATACATGGCAAAATTTAATTCTTTTTTATGGTGGAGTAATATTCCATTGTATTACATCTTTATCCATTCCTCTAACGACGGACACTTAGGTTGCTTCCATATTTCGCCTGTTGTAAGCAATGTAGCAGTAAACATAGAGGTGCATAGAGTAAACATAATCTTTTCAAATTAGTGTTTTGTTTTCTCTGGGTAAACTCCCAGAAGTGAGATTACTGTTCATACAGTATTTCTATTTTTAGTTTTTTGAGATATCTCCATACTGTTTGCCATAGTGGCTGCACCAATTTACATTCCCATCAAGATTGTTCCCTTTTCTGGCAATAGTTTCTCTCGTCATGCAGAAGCTTCTTAGTTTGATGTAGTCCCATTTACTTATTTTTTATTTTGTTTCCTTTGCCTGAAGAGACATACCCAGAAAAAATGTCCAAAAGTTTACTATCTGTGTTTTCTTTTAGGAATTTTATTCTTTCAGGTCTTACATTTAGGTCTTTAATCCATTTTGAGTTTATTTTCCTGTATGGTGTAAGAAAGTGGTCCAGTTTCATTCTTTGCATTTAGCTGTCTTCCCTCTTATGTTGTTGATAATGAATATATTTGTTTAAAAAGGCAAATTTTACATGTTTGTAAAAAAAAATGACAGATTGCTATTGGTTTTTTGCCTTGCCTTTGTGTGTGTGGGTGTGTGTGGGGCTTTCTCAAGGGTGCTGTACAAATCAGATAGTTGATTTCTTGCAAAATTCCTGTACCTGCTTTGGTTATTTTTTTTGAGTTATTAATAGAATTATATCTGTTTTTTTATTTTGTCCCTTGATAAGCCATCCTATTCTAACTAGATTCACTTAGAAATACCATATTGCATTGCTAAAACATCATAATAAAATCAGCAGCACCCCAGTGGACTATCTTTTGAGATGTCAGAATTGACATTTTAATCATAAAAATATCACTCATTACCTTGTTTTCCCCTGAGAGCACTGGATCAGCCAGGAACAAGGTGACCCCTTCTCACACATGGATGCTAATCTCAGTGTGCACAAATGCATCCTGTATTGTATTCCCAGTGTCAGTCTTTCCCTGAACTCTTATACTCATGTCATATAAAGACATATTTTGAAGTTCAAATTTGCATCTGACTCCCTATAGTCTTATTTTTAAAATAAGTAGTTAGCATTAATTTGGAAATATTAAACATAACCTTCACTTTTAAAGCTACAGGAAGTTGTACAGAAAGATGTAGTGTGTCACCAGGAGCCTGGTAACATCATGCCAGTTGCCAAGTGTCTGATAGATGTATTAAAAACTGTATTTTATATTGTTCTCTCCTCTTCTAACAGAAGATCCATGTTTGTGGAATGAACACAGCGACAGTAAAATAAGATGTGGTAATAGTTTTCTTTGTGCATACCTGTAGGGAAACACGCATTCCTGACCACAAACCTCATTTTATAACCAAATGAAATAGCTGGCACAAATGCTGTCTGTAGCTTCCTCACTGAATTTCTGCTCTTTTTCAAAAGTGTTGGAGAAAACACAGATCCTGTATAATAATGGAGTCTAGTCTCAGAATTCAACACGAGAGTCATGTTTCATTCTCTAAGATTTAATCAGCAAATGAATACCATTGTTGCGAAATGATAAATACCATACCATGTTAGATATTTTTTAATATCCTAACTATGCACATGTACTAAGGAGTCTTGTCTGGTCTCAACAGACACTGAATCCTTTCTTTTTATAGAATGAGCACAATAAACTTTAGGGCTTCTAAGCCAGTTGTAGGATTACAGATGGATCTACTTTCCGTAAGTTTTCAGGAGACAATGAAGTTTAATGCCAACTTAAACTTTAAGAAAAAATAAACGGCTTGGGAGAATTATAAACTCATTTATTTAAACCAATTGTTATAAGTCTACTGCTTAAGTCTTAAGGTACATTTTTAAGCTTTTAGTTTTCCTAATATCTGTGTCTGTGGTGAAATGATGTTTTATTTCATATAAACTCAAAGCAAGATTTGGATCATGTTCCTAATTTTTAAATGGCTGTGCCATTTGCAGGTCTGAGGCTGACCTAATCTTCCCAAACAGTGCTTCTCAAACTTTAATGTCCATATGAATAACCAGGGGATCTTGGTTCAAAATGCAGACTCTGATTTAGTAGGTCTGGAGGTATATCCTGCATTTCTAACATACATTTGCTGGTCCATGAACAGCATTTTGGGAAGCAGGGTCTAGGCAATTTCTTATGTTTTTACTTAAGCTGACCCTGTAGAGCTTATGAATAGAAAAAGACTTTAATATCCTCAAATGGAACAAGGTTTTATTCAAGAGCCTAAGGTTTTTGGTTTTTGCTGATTTTACTTTTTAAAAATGAAATAACCATGAACACCTTAATGCTTTTTAGTTTTTAAACTCCTACAAAGGATTAATTACATGACTCAGTGCATTATCATTGAGAAGAGTGATAGAAATAAACACAAATGCCTTAAACCTGTACCATAATTCCATTCTAAAAATTTTTTATATTGCGATTATGATCACACCAGATTGCAAGCAATGAGAAAAGTAGGGCATATACCTTTGTTGTCTCAAAAATTGCAGTGCATAAAGTTAAATGATTAAATATTTGGAACGTACTATATATACACATACATTCACACAAGTATACTATTTCCCTCATATACATAAAGACATCCTCCATAAATATTTTAATGTGGTTCAAGCTTCTTTAACTTACTAACTTGTGATTTTGAAATATTTGGCACCTGTCTAAGAACCCAGGCAGGGTACCTGTAGGTACTCTGCTTCTCATCCCTGCACCATTGTGAGACCTCATGTTCCTGCCCCCTGCAAGAAGCTCTGGTAGACTTGTACTGGGTATTGACTGCATAAAGTTTAGATAAATAGTTATTGTTATTGAAAACAGGCTGTTCTCCAGAAAGGAAGTTTAAATTGTCACCTTTCACATATTATCTGAGAACATAAGTACAAAAACAGGGTGATTCAAACAGAATGGGAGACTTTAAAATGTTCTAAACCATCTGATCTGACTCTCATGAGGATTCATGAAGTACCTTGAGCTTGTACCCTGTAGTCTTGAGGAAAAAGAAAACACTGTGGCTCCACCTCCACCTTCAGCGGGGATGTGTGGTCCTGGATGAATCAGTGGCAGTACTGATGTGGGGTTTGTGACATGAAGGATGAATATGGAACATCTGTAAGATTATTTGAAATAACATGAAAACTCCTTTACAAATTGATTTGTAGTACACCAAGGAGTATATAAACTAGCTGTTAAGTACTAAATTATTGCAAGTGTTCATTTCTTTTTGAATCATGCTATGTTGCTCTGTGTGTCTTTGCAGACCTATGAAGCAATTACTCTAAGAGTTAACATACAATAGTGTCATGAAGTGGGTATTTTCCACGTTACTCAGGTCTGTGAAGCCTCACCTTATATGATTTTTCTAAATTGTATCCATTTGACTCTAACCCTCCACTCACTAGAATAGGGAGGACACTGTGAGTGATTTCTCCCTCTCCAAGGTCCTTCAGCTCTTCTGAGCACTTAAGAGTTGCCTGTGGATTAGGAAAAGGGCCTCCGTGAGCCTTGATGATTGTTATCATTGGCGTTAAACTTTTTGCTTAATGTTATTTCATGGATGCAGCCTTCCACTTTTGATAGGCACCGAAATGCCTACCAGAGCAGCCTTCTGTGATCACATGCCACGCCAGGGACCCTACCACTGTGCTCAAGGGGACAACGCTTAGAGTCCAGGTTCCGTGGTCATTCACGGAGCAGTTAACCATACCATGCACAATGCCCAAAGAGCACGACTTTCCAACACTTATAGAAACTTAAGAAAATCCAGGCCCACATGAGCTTTATGACCTTTTCTCCTCTTTCCTCCCATCTTGTCTCAACAAAGCAGCAGCCTCAATCCACTCACTTATAGGACCACCTGGAGAATTAAGCCTCTTCTAAGGACATGACTCTCAACACGAAGTGTTAATAAGTACACAAAGTGTTTGGCTTGGGAAAGGAGCTTAAAGCTCAACCTTCCTATTTGTAAATGTTGGGGTGAGAAGCAAGGTGTTAGGTATGTATTCAGAGAAACATCATCTATTTAATCTTTTGAGAATCTTTATCAGCAACAGGAGTCATGTAAAAATTACTATGAAAATATATTTTCCCTAGTAGCCATTCTTGAATGCCACAGTGATCAGAATCTGCAGTGAGAAGGCAAAGTATATTTATGAAAGAGCATGGTCTCTAGAGGCAGGACATTATTCCCAGTCCTGGGTCCCTGAGCAAGTCCCCTCTCTCTGTCTTTTTCTCATCTTATAGATGCTGTGAGAATTCACTGAGTCGTCGCATGTGAAGTCCTTACATGCCTGCATACTAAGCCCTCAATATCTATTACCTATTATTGTTAAAGTTATTTCAGATACCAACATAAGGAGACATTTATTTATTCAATATAATCTTTATAGGAGCCAAAGAATATACTTTTTGGGTAATCTGTGTACTGGGATAATTTTCAATGTTTCACTTGTTGACAAGGTATTTTGAGCAATTTGTATTGAGCAAATTATTGGGTCTTTCTTTTTTCAGCTTGACAGAAACACATGGTAGAATGGTTCTCCCGCTGTCTTTTCTGTTATTCTTGGGCTCAGTTCACTCCTGTGTTTCCCTGACCACTGTCCAGACTTCTGTTGAACTTGTCACATGGATGGCCTTGTAAGACCAGGACCTGGGTCTTTCTCACTTTTAGAAAATAGGTGCTTAGCTTTGAGTCTGGCATAGTAGTAAGAGTATGGAGAATTTTGAATAAATGAATAGAATACATAACTATGTGTAATTCTCTATGTACCTTTTGTCTTGGATATTGCTTCCTTCTTTGTCTCTCTAGAGAGAGAATTTTAAAAATAATTTTATGCTTTAAAAATAATTTTATGTTTTGTAGATTATAAATACCTCTGTTATTTCTATCCTTGCCTATCTAGAATTCTTCTGGGTTTCAATGTAGACTTTTTAATACCTTTTATTAATTTAATTAATCATTTTTGGGTTAATTATGGACTTTCAAATATTGTTTTTTATAAATGGCACTGCTATTGTCCTATAGATATCTACCACTCTTAAGTGTATTTTTCTGAATCAAACATTTCCCTAACATCAGCCCTTAAATTGTGATTGAACACATTTTTGGAATATTTGTGAGTATCCGCCTAAGATTTTTAAAATTCTAAGTATAATGAAATAATTTCCCAGTGAGATTTTTATTGAAGGTAACTTTGAGATGAGTAAAATATTCCAGAACACATGTCTATCTATTCTCTCTTATCTTGTATTTTCTATGTAGTAAGGAAATAGAATAGAATGTAATAGGAAGGCACTAGTGTTCCTCATTCATTTAAAAGGTCATGTAGTTTATTAAGTAGTCCAATGGTTTTATGAGCACAGTTAGTCCTTTTTGTCTTTATTTAAATGTCATTAGATTAGTGCATTTTCCTTGCCAAAAATCACATACCACTTCTGTATTGATAAGGCGTGTTGAATTATCTAGTGGAATTAAATTAAAAAACAGGTTAAATGTTTCTTGAATTTCCAAAGTAATGTATGCACTCCATGTTTTTATGTCAAAGAGGATCCCTCTGTTGCACTCAGAGTGTAAGCATTTATGTGAAAATGTTTATCATATATGTTATTTCAGTATATTTTAATATTTAAACATTTTTCAATCTTAGAGATTGAAATGACTGGTTAAGCCTAGCTGAGGCGTAGGCTGAGGGTTTTTGTAAATTTTACTGACTCCTTAGAAGCACTTTTCCATTCTCCTCACATGGTATCAATATTTTTTATGAAATATTTTAAATAAAATTTTAGACAAAATTATTTTAAGTTGATATGCAAGAGTAATACAAACCTCCAGATGCAAAATGAAATAACAGTTTCAAAATACTAACTTTGGAAAAGAAATGTTAAACAATATAACCCAAATCATATTCCAGCAAGGCTCCATTATTAATATCCCCATAAGCATGTGCTTAGTACTCATTCAGTGGCTTGAGAAGTACAAAATAAATAAACATAATTCTTATGGTTGATAACTTTGTTGAGTGCCTATTTTTATGCTGTAGAGGAAGCATGGCTTAGTGGTTAGAGCAAGGACTCTGGAACTGGCTTGCCTGGGTTCAAATATTCCTTCTGCTATTAACTAACTACATGAATTTGGGTAAGTTACTTAGCTTTCCTATGTCTCCATTTCATCAAACTGTTCAGTCAGGGTAATGCTTATACAGTTTCCATAGGTTTTTAAATGGGTATTACATGATATTATGTAGTGCAAAAGAAAGTACTTAATACAAAGTGTACACAGTGTGTTTATTAAATAAACAAAAATGCT
This sequence comes from Manis javanica, assembly GCF_040802235.1. Lineage (NCBI taxonomy): Eukaryota > Metazoa > Chordata > Mammalia > Pholidota > Manidae > Manis > Manis javanica. The sequence continues at coordinate 94,170,154 of NC_133166.1, forward strand.
AAGCAGAGCTCATAGGACTTTGCATTATACTTCACTTATTCATTTCTGTAACACTAATGTGTTTTTGTTTTAATTTTACAAATAAAGAAATTTATTTAAAAGCATCAAGTAAATAGTCCAAACTCACAAGGCTGATAGGGACTGTTAGGTTTGAGAGCTAGAACTCAAAGCGGTGTCGCTCTGATGTCTACTGGTGCAGCAGTTTTGCCTGTGAACTATTTATGGTCCCGCTGAGAAGACGAAATGGATGGAAATAACTTTTTGGAAAACCAAGAGAGTATGTGCTCAGTAATTGGGTGTTGAGATTATACAGTGCTACTGATTGTGAAAAGCAATGGCAGTAAGCTTCTGAGAAGACTTCACAGCTTGAATGGGGATGGAAATGGGTTTCATAACTTAAGTCAAGTTTTTTAGTATGTGGAACGGATGTGGGATATTTCAATTGGGGAAAAAACAATCATAGGAAAAGGTCTTAGAAATGGGATTGGCAGAGTATGTCAAACACACACTATTTAGGGAACTTGCTCTATTTTTTAATGGTTTATGTTAGTGAATAAATGTCACTTGCTAAATAAATAGGAAGGGTAATGCCTTGCTCTAGTGCAGTAGTTCTAAACTGGTGGTCACTTTGCCCCCCAGTGGGTCACATTGAACAATATCTGGAGTCATTTTTTGTTGTCACAGTTAGGAGATTCTACTGGCATCTGGTGGGTAGAAGGCAGGGACAGCACCCCAGAGAAAAGAATTATATGGACCAAAATGTCAATAGGGTCAAGGCTGAGAACTCTTGTTTTAATGAGAAAAGAGAACTAGGCTTGCATAGAGTAGGGTGGAATCCATATATATATTAAAACTAAATCCATATAGTTAAAATTAATAATATAAATAAAGTAATGTTTTTATAAGAACTTCTAGAGAATTAATGTTTCTCTCCCATCTAAACAGATTCTGAAAAACACTCCTAGATATAAACCTTTGAAACATTCCAAGCAGAGATACTGATAACAAAGGTATTTCTGTTTCATTCCAGAAAGGTATCATAGAGATTTAAGTAAAAAAAAGGCCATGCAGGCAAGAACACAAATTTCAGCTCTGTGTTAGATCTAGATTTAGCTTTCTTTGGTTGTGTTTTGCTTGTATTGTTCCCTGTTTTCTCATGAATGCCAACATTCATCACAAGTCATTTTTACTATATGCTAGGTGTTTCGTGAATATTCTAAGTCAATTTTAAGTACAAAATGTGCCCAATCATTGTGAGTAAATGCTATTAGGCTTTCTTCCTGACATCCATTTGACTGGTGGTATATTCAGACAGTTTCATGTCCCTTTACAAAAGGAGACATGTGATCTGAGAAAGCGTTATTATAGATCTGAGACTGTGAGGAAAAGGAACATGAAAAACGGGGAATTCAAATTGGAGACTGCCTGATAAAGGAGTTTCAAAACAGGGCTAATAAAATGACTTTGTAATTGCAAATGAGGGCAAGGTCTTCTATGATTATTTGAATTCCTAGGCAAATGCTGCCATTGTTGTAAAGGCTCTGCTCTTCTCTCTGCAATATTTCCAGAAGCACTACCAAAGTTCTGTTTTACTGTGTCACACGAAATTCTTTACTAACTTTTCTGGCTTCTGCATTTCTAGCAATTTGCAGGGACTGCCCTTCGGCATCTACCGCCATAGCAGTTCTAATTTTGAGCCCGTTCTGGAGACCTGTAGGCAGGCCCCCGGCATTCTACCCTATTCCTCTGAGTTTTAAAGGGAGGAAAGCTGGGATTCAAGAATTACTCTGATTTTTTTCTCATTTATTACTGGCAAATAAAGGTTAAATATAAATGCACTTAGGAGAAATCACTGACATTGATTTATATTAAAATACAAATAAATACAACCTTCCTGGTGAGAAGGTTTAGACATATATTACCCAAGAGTAAAGAGAAGTTAGAGAGGGGAGAGTTTTGTGTCCATAATAAAGGTCACTTCTTCTTCAGTGTTACTGCTCAGGGCTAGTTCACCATCCATTACTCCAGTAATATGTATTGTGTGGTTCCAGACTTCATGCCAGGCTCTGTTACCCAGCAGTGGATGGGATGGATGTGGTGTCTGGCATCATGGAGTTTACAGTTTAATAGAGGCCAAATAAGTAAGGTTATTATCATACAAAGGGCAAGGAATTTGGCTTCAGGGAGACTAAATTGAAATCCTTTCTCTAAATGACCTTAACTAAATGCCTCTGAATCTCAGTTTCCTCACCTACGTGCTAGGAACAATAATACCCAAATCAGCAAGTTAAAGTTTTATGTGGAATTATTTTTATTTTATGTAGATGTATATAGATGAGGCCTCTAGGGAACATTTTGCTGTTGCCAATTTTACCTAATAGGAAAACAAAACATCTCATTGACTAAGAATGTATGAACTCGATAAGGGACAAGAGAGAGAACATCTCATTCCACTCAGATTGTAATTATATAGTCTTTGGACCCTTATCTTGGATACTTTTAGAACAAGGACAATGACTTGGGTAATACTTTGTAATCAGCTAAAATGTCAAAAGAAAACATAATGATATGCACAAATAAAGAGAAGCAATGTTTCCTTAGAACAAACTCTTCTGCCTTCAGCCTGACTGGGTGGAATGTTTGAAATGTGTGGATGGCAGGCCTAAATGTTCACTTGTGATGTTCCAGTGTGTGGTGAAGGGTCACTGACCGGAAGAACCTGGGTCCGTGGTGGGGGACCCTATAGGCCTTCTACCATGTTCAAACCTGCCTTCAGAGGCAGTGAAGGCAAAGCCTATTCCACAAAGAGAATCATGGTGGTGGTACATTATGGAGAGTGGCTTGAATATGGGGAAGAAGAACTCCAAGGTTATGATAATAGTCCAGGTGAGACGTGGTGCTTAGTGGAACCGGGACAGTAATGTTTTGAGTGGAAGTGAGTGGTGTATTGAATGAAACAAGAATGTTCATAGCAGCACCAGTGCTAATAGCCCAAACTGGAAACACTCCAAATGTCTATTAACTTAAACGTGTTACGGAATAGTCATATAATGGAGCAGTTTCCACCCATAATAGTGAACATATTATTCTACACATGTCAATATGGATGAGTCTCACAAACTTAATGGTGAGCAAAAGAAGCCAGAGCCAGGAATATATACTGTGTTATTGGTTCTATTATTGATATAAAGATATGAAACAGATAAAATTATTCTATGGTGATAGAAGGCAGGGTAGTGCTATGGGAAGCAGGTGTGGGAATGCTGGTAATGTTCTAGATCTTGATCTGGGTGGTGGTAGCCTGGGTGAGTTCAGCTGATAAAAATTCAACAAACTGCACAATTACAATCTTTTAACCTTTCTACATGTATCTTATCCTTCAATAAAAACTTTATATTCACAAAAGAACTAAACTGTTGGTGAAATTCATACATTTTTTAGTGGGGATCACCATCACTTTCTCAGGGTTTATGCCAGCAAATTAGCCAGCAAAGTACAGGGGTAAGGAAAAGGTTGGCAATCATAAAACATTTAAGGTTTTAAATCTTTGAGCCTAAAAGCTTTAAGTTTTCCATGTAATAAGCATTATCACTAAATTACAAAAGTTTCAGAGGCGTGACTGCACTGGAGAATAGTGTTCATAGGCATTTCTTTCAACAAATTATTACTTAATTTTTGTTCTCACTATGGCATTCCTATGAAAGCAGAATGCTTGAATATCAAACCGTCACCTTAAATAGATTGCCAACTAACACACCCACACAGTACTTTGTTCTTGTATTTGTTTTCAATGGGCCACTTGAAAATGTATTTAAATGGCTGAAGACTAACAGAAGTGAATTACTGAATTGTGCTTAAAATAGTCTATGGGAAGAATAATTCCATGACAGAAGGCCAGTAAACCCTTTGACTTCTCAATGCCAAAGTGTTTCTGCTTTTCTGTGGTTTTTTAAAATCATTGTTCTTTGTTGATTCTAACAATACACTTTAAATACCGTTTTTCAAACTTGTGCGCCAAAGAATCACCTGGTCAAGTTGTTAAATATGCAGATTTCCAAGCTCACACTGAAAACGCTGAAGACTTTAAACACTGCATTTTTCATGCTCCAAATAACTCCATGAAGATACTTTAGTGGGCTACATTTTGAGAAACACTGCTTTAATCTCTTGTCAGCAGATCATAGCTATGTAGAGTGATGTTTTGACTGTGAATTGGCTGCGCCTTTTTCTTCTGGGTATTTTTTGCTGTTGATCACAAGAATTATGGGTCATCTTTATTTGAAGCAAAGGGTTTAAGTTGCTACAGAGTGAAGTGGATATGAGCAAGCAAATGGAGAACTCTTGAAATTGAACCTGGACTTTAGAAGCTGCTATCAGCTCCTATCATGAATCCCTTAATGCTCAGACAAAGCTGAAATGATAGATGGAAATGAAATGATAGATGGAGCTGAAATGATAGATGAAATTTAGGCAGGTGCTCCTTGAACTACTGAAGTTTATGAGTTTTATAGCCTCAGAATTCTAAAGCTATTTCTGGTGCATGTAGTTTCATGCCATCTTAATGGGAACAAAGAAGATCTGTGCCCCACAACCCAACATTTTTGTTTGTCAAACTTTAGATAAAAGGATGAGATAAAACACATCTTTGCCCACACATTACACCTTTACTACCCGTCTGGCTGGAACTAATCAAGGTGAAGCTGAATCAATGACTCAACACCAATTACCCTACAGGCATGAATTCACGGAGCCATGAAATAAATACATGCAAGGAAAAAACAGCATTTCTTTTTCTACATTTGACCTTCTTTTTTCCCCCCTTAATGCATCTCTAGGAGTATTTCTAGAGCATTGGACTGTTTTGCTGTGGAAATGAATGGCTTTCCCATTTCAAAGCTTCCAAGTGCTAGCATGCCAATGAAGAGTATACATTACGTAATGAAAGTGAGCCGAGCTATGTGATTACCATAATCCAATTTTAAGCTAGCCTCTCAAAACTTCTTTTCACCCTCCAGTATCTACCACGGCCACAGATGTTTCCTAGCTTGCAAAGATCAGCAATGATACAGATTATAATATCACAGTTTGCAGCTGTCATGCTTTTCCGCTGCCCAGCATCCTTTGACATCTTTGAAGTCTCTTGCTCATGAAGGCAGAGAAGAAACCAGAAAAACTACCATGCTTGACCCAAATTTTAGAATATCGACCTGATTTTAAAGTAAAAATAACAAGATTCCAAAGTGACAGCTTTGGCCTCCGTGCCAGTTTTAAAAAAAAGGTCTATTGATGTTTTGACAGATAGGTGTTGTGTTGCCATTTTGTATGGCATTTTCTTTATTGTTTTGTCAGAGTTAGGACTTGTTAAAGCATATGACTCATGGAGAGTCCAGTTTGGCTGAGACAATGGCTACGTCCCTGGCTGGTTTATGCCACTTCCATTTGCTGCATTCTTTTCCCATCTGGCTTCTCCCCAGGAATTTCACTTTCTGCTTTCTCTTTCTAATTCAGCCCAAGAAAACCTCTCCCTCCTCTTTTTCCAAGATTCCAGTGAAGTTGATCTCAAAAGGCAATTTTTCCACCTACATTTTGACTTTGTGTGTAATACTCTGGGTGACTGAACTAGTCCACGGTGAAGTATATCTGCTTGTCTCCCAGGTAACCTTGCCTCTAAAATGAGCTTAGCATTTGATTCATTTCCGTAGTTCAAATCTGCACTTTCTTATTTGGAGCCCTATCAAAGCCAAACTGTTTCTTGATGGGCAGTTCCTGGCATATAGTAGGCACTCAAATATTTCTTGGATGAATGGATGATGTTTACCATCTGTATGCCTTCCCCTTCCCACACACTTAAAAAAGAGCATTAGCTTTATGAGAAAGAACCACCCCTACGGGATGATGAAGGGCTATATTTTTGTGCATTTAATGGGAAGTACCAAGTGAATATTCTTCAATGCACATATTTACTTCTACTTAAGAGGAAAAAATATTTTTCCTTATAATCTACCACCCGCTATTCTAAACAGGTAGTTTTATTTCTGGTTTGCAATTCTGAGCCCTGAAAGCATGGCAGTAACGTGGTTAAGGAAAAAGAACAATCACCTGGTTGAAGAGGTGGGTAGAGTCACCGTGGACCATGTGCCTTCTTTGGTCCCTTTCTCCTGGCCATCCTTCCTGTTTGTCTTTCTGTTTTCTAGTTTGTCTTCCAGGGTCCTGTTCAAGAGATGTAGGCACTGAGTTAGAAATTAGAGTATGTAAATGTATCAAACCAACACCATTATACACCTTACCCTTACATAATGTTATATGTCAATTATATATCAGTAAAAATAAATATAAATTAATAAATAAACATTGCAATAACTACCCATTTACTTTTCTCTAAAACAGGATATCAAAAGTTTGAACAGAAGTTGACCTACAATAGTATCAGCTGAAATACTTATTTTAAGATACAGATCCTTAGACGCACTACAGACTTCCTGATTTATGGTCTCATGGGTTGAGGGTCTGGGGTCTGTGATTTTAGCCAGAACCCTAGACATTTACATTGTATTTTTACTTTTGAGACTCAGCTGCCCTTCATCAATGATGCATCAACTCCAAGCAGGAAAATTAAATAAAAGACAGTTCCGCATGCTTTTATCTCATTTGCAGATCTTCCCACTTTATAGTAAAAAAGCCCCCTTAAAAATATCTGCTGAATGCATAGAACTATGAGTACTATTTCAAAATTAAATGAAGGCTGCCAATTACATTATTTGATGACTGTAACTTATTGTTGAAGGACAAAGTATATCTAAAAAAAAAGTTTTCTTTGAAATCCAGTCATTTCAGAACAATTATTTTCACTTTTCCATTTTTGTATCTTTTTTTGTGGACCTCTGTACCACTTTGTTTATCTTTCCCTTCTTCCCTCCCTCCTCTTCTCCAAAAACTCTAAGTCCAGATCCTTTTCCCATAGTAACCCATACCTATGATCTCATCTTCACACTTAGGAACATGATGTCATTAAGAGAATGAATGCTGCAGTCAGATCTTGCTCCTATACTTAGCAACTGTGGAATACTGGACAGATTGTGCAACATCTCTCAATACCTGTTGCCTCAGCCCTGATAACTAAGTATTTACGTTATAATGCTGCTGTGAGATATGAATGAGACTAATGTATGTAAAGTGCTTAACAAAGATTCCAGCAGTCGTTACTTATTAGGTTTTGTGGTTATGAATTGACGTGACCACATAGGAAAGAGTGTGTTAAAGAGAAAAGTAGAGTCCATATGTTAGGAGACCTTAAATATTGTGGTATTTGTAGGTTCTGAAGATAGGAAAATCAGGAAGACTTGGTCCCTGCCCTCTAGTTATTGATAGTTTTATAGGAAAAGACAGATAGATGTCTAATTTTATCCATAAAATATAGTATGTGCGATGCTGTAAGAGGATGAAGAGTTCCATGGAAACACTAAAGAGAGTGATCAGCATTTCCATTGTTCAGGGTCAATTACCTCATTGTTAAGTGCATACATATATAATGGGAGGAAATTACAATAGTTCCCTTAATTGCAGTTATTTCTTTCTATTTAAAATGGCACACATATTATGTCCTGACTCAAGCAGGCTTTTATGTGCAATAGATAAAGCTTCCTTGAGACACCCACTCCACCTGATTGAATACTGACATAATGAATACTGAAATATATGTTGACTACTAATGTAAATGCAATCCCTTAGATTTGTTCAGTGTACAACCTATACAGCCATCCAAGGCAATCCTATAACTACAAAACATTTATCTCGCACTGACTTTAATTATTTTGTTTGACAAATAGTTAGGATAATTTTTCTAATGTAGACAAGCATCACGATTCTGAACCTATGATCTTGTTACCATCATGGCCCAGTGTGAAGGATATATCATACTTAGCTGAGTAAGATTGCTATCATTGTCTAGTAGTTGGATTGCTATGTTAACTGCAGTGAACATGCCCCCTAGGTGGACAGAGGAATTCTGAATAAATCACCTAATAAATGCTTCCTCCTCACAAAACCGTTATAAAGGGAAGAGATGTAATATATAAAAAGTACAAAACCTACAGTGTTCTTCTATTATATATTGTCTCAGACGTTTAGAATATGTTATTGCAGATTCATTGAAAATAACCTCACAACACGTATCAATAACATATTCGGAATTAGGAATCACATTTTTGTCTCCTTCTCACTGTCTGTGTTTACTGTCTGTAGTTGACACTCCAGATCCCTACGTGGAACTTTTCATCTCCTCAACCCCTGACAGCAGGAAGAGAACAAGACACTTCAATAATGACATAAACCCTGTGTGGAATGAAACTTTTGAATTTATTTTGGATCCTAATCAGGAAAATATTTTGGAGGTAATTGAGTTCTTTCAGGACTGTTCGTGGTTGTCATTATGCTGAAGTTGATGCTTGAGTTTGTCCCCTTACTGCCGTCTTTCTCCTCAGTGAGGTGGAGCCCAGCTGCACAGGGGGGTAGGTCAGTTTCTAGATGGTGCACACATCATGTTATGTGAGCATGCAATGGGAAATCTAGACGTTAGTTAGGGAGGAACCTTTTATCTTCCTCAGGTGCTTTCAAGGAAACATATTTTCCCTTAAGAGGAGGATCCAAGTACAACAGCATAAAAAGATTGTCAATAGATTATCACTTTAAAATCAGTTAACTTTTTTAACTTATAAGTTTTTAATGAAAAGTTAAAATAATTCAAGGTAAAATAGATTTTTCCCAAAATAACTGCATGCATTTTCTACATTATTTCTCACATTCCAAAGTGGCATTTCCCCTGAGAGGCAATTTTCCATTTTGAGGAACAGGATAATGAGTAGGTCAATGAGGAAAATGAAAAATTAATTATTGTATTAGTAGCAAACGTATTCAGGAAGAAAAGACAAAGTATTTCTATCAGTTGACTACTGAGGATCTCAAATGACTGTTAGAGGTCATTTGAGAACTTTCATTTTTAAAATATGACAGAGATTTTAGATATAATGGCTAAAGATCTAAGGAAAATTTTGTATTTGTGCTCCACCTTTCACTCTCTACAGATCACATTAATGGATGCCAATTATATCATGGATGAAACTCTAGGGACTGCAACATTTCCCATATCTTCTATGAAAGTGGGAGAGAAGAAAGAGGTTCCTTTTATTTTCAACCAGGTAAGCAACACAACAGAGTAGTAATTTTTCAGCCTTATGTCAGATAAAATATGTTTATTCTGGAAAGTTTGGTGTAATGTTTGGAAATTTTATTTATTTATTTATTAGAATGTTTTGTTCTTTAAAGAGAAAACTTTCTTTTCCCTTCTACTACTTGGTCAAATCTTTTACTATTCTGATATCTATAAACTTTGGTTAAGTTAATGACACTACATACTACAGAGGCATTAATCTCATTTGTTGTTCCAAATCATAGCACTGGGTTTAAGCAATGGCTTTGAACTCCACTGGCAATTCTAACACAGAACTTTGGGGAGGATGAAGGGAAGTACAATCTTAGAGGAATGGCACAGAGAGAGAGTTAGAATGAGTGAGTGAACTCAAAACTGTTGGGAATCCAAACTATTTCAAAATTTCATGATTAATAATAACTTGAGCCTCTGTGGAAGACTGTTTCCGTCTCCAATAATCCTCAAATAATTGAAGCAGTAGAAGGTCAACAGGAATGGCCTTGAGGTCACTGTTATCTTTATATTTGTAGGTTTGTTGTATTTCTGAAATTTAAGCAATTTATTTAGGAATAATAAAACCCCAGAAAAAAAATGTGTACAGAGCAAACATTGGATTTTGAATTTTATACAAAACTAATTGAGTAGTTTGCAGTGAGAAATGGAGACAACTGGTAGACCCAGTATGCAGAAGGCTGGTTAATGTACTAATTTTGTTGTGGGAGAGGCTCTGTGTTTTTTGCTGATCTTTGGAATGATTTTTCAAATCCTTCTCCTCACCCAAATCTGCCAATCCCTTAACTCTCATTTCTTTTCCTAACCATTACCATCCCAAGTGACCTCTTCCTCCTCTGAACCCCATGGTAATTATCTGTGGTATTCATTGGGACTGGATCATTAAACTGTTCAATTTTCCATCCCCCCACCAACCCCTAAACTAAAATCCTATAGGTCAGGAAACTGGAATATGCCTAATTACGGAGTTAATATATAGTTCATATTTACTGAATGAATGTATACCTATACTTAGAAACCAACTTAAGCCTGAAGGGGTACCTGATCAAGTCACACCATCAGAGTGCCCTGAGGATTCTCTGGTCACACATTCCTTGCTGATCCCTGCAGCTGCTCCAGGAAGCATGTCTTCTGTATGTCTTACACCCAGTGCCAAATGATATACTGCTCATGTTTCTGTTGGCCTCTTTTAAGCTTATTTCATTCTTTCTTTTTGCAAACATTTATTGAAGTCATCTGTGTACCAGCCATAGTGTTTTATGTTAGGAATGTAAAGAAGAATAAGATCAAGGAAGTTCTTCCCTCAGTTACCTCTGGGTAGAGGTAAGGTAGGGTTTGGAATGGGTGGTAGGCAGGAGGATACATGCATGTGATAAAAATAAACCATCATACGGTGAGATACATATCAATGAGGTGTGCACAGAATATACTGAGAAGATTGAATAAAGAAAGATTGTCTTATGAAAGGAGGCTAGGGATGACTGCACGTCAGTAGGTGGTTTTGAACAGGTTGAACAGTGAACATAGTGGTTAACTGCTTGGCATTTGAAGCCAGGCTGGTGTTTAAATCCCAGCTCTGTCCCTTACCATCTGTTTCATCCTGGGGAAATCACTTAGCTCCTCTGTGCCTCAATTTACTCATTTGAAAGTGGACATAACAGCTCATAGGAGAGTCATTTGATTAAACAAGTTAATTTCATTCATATAAAGCATGTCCATATAATAATGTATAATATAATGTATACTATATATAAATATATTTAAATATGTTAGATATAATTTAATTATAATTTCATATGATTCATTGTATCAAATATAGATAATCTATTACTTCATTTATATATTATTTAATTTATTACATACTAAATATATAATGATAATTGATAATAGAAATATATATAAAAACTATAGAAACATGCATGTATCCATACATATATATAGTGCTCAGAACATATAGTGCCTGGCACATACTAAGCACTCTGTAAATGTTTGTTGCTTTTGATCTTGTTGTGGTTATTATACTTTGAGAAAAGAGTAGGATTTCAGCAGGCAGAGAAGCAGTTATGAACATTCTAGGCAGAAGAAACTGCAAGCAGGTTGGGGCATGGCAAGTTACATAGCTTGGCAGGTACATGTGGGCGCAGAGTGGGGTAAACAGTTTAGAGATGGTCAAAGGTTAACATCTGCAGACCTTACCTATGGTATGTTGCTAGGATCTGCTCTCTATAAATGTTTGTTGAGGGTTTTGTAAGCATGTTCTGGCCTTTCCAAAGTATAATCTATTTTTCTGCTCTCCAGTCTATGACACAAAGAGTGATTATGAGAGAAGATATTACAGGGAAAATGCATTTCCTCTCCTCCTGTCATTTCCTATGATTAGGTATATAACTTCTGGGTTCTAGAAAAGGCTTTCTACAGGCCTGAACTTTAAGTCGCTTACATAGTTGTTTTCTTTAGGGTTCCTGAGGAAGCAGTTGGCCAAACAGCTTTTTTTCACTCTGTTCTCAAGAGTGACACCTGAATGACAATTCTTTGAGCTGATGACCTGAGATGGTAGTGGGGAGGGAGGTAAATGCGAGGCCACAAGCCTCTCCTTATCTCTGAATCCCCACTCTTCAGAGGAGGGAGGTCTTCTTTAAACAATTCTTGAAGATGATTGATGATGATCTGGTATAGAAAAAGGGCACTTGGAATTGGCAAATGGAGAACACATGCTTCAAGCCAAGATATTATTAGCCAAACCTTCTTCAAAATTTTGTCATCCAAAAGTTAATACTGAGTCAACATAGAGTCATTTCTGTGGCCAGGCCAGGAGAAAGAACAGGAGCCTCCAAACAGATACTGCCAGTTTCCAAGGGTCTGCCCTACCCACTCAGGGTGGGAATAGGGGATTGGGAGACCCGGACACTTTTGTCTCTGTCACTAACTAATCTCTAGAGTGTTTGAGCTGCCAATGCTTCTCTCTGGATCTTCTTTTCTTTATCTCTAAAATAAAGGTTTCGATAAACTTATTTCTAAGATCCTTTCCAATTTATAAAATTTTTTTATCTAGAAAGAATACTTTATTTTGCATTTGATTATTTCACCCCAGAGCTTGTGATTCTTCCCATTTTACAGATATGGACATAAAATAATAACACGATACTAAGAATCTTTATTATATAATTTTAAAATACTGATCGGTCAATAGAGTATTGTTTAATATGAGAGTTTGAGCTTTTATTATGCACTTAAGACTTGGCTAAATATTAAGAAAGTTAGCAAAAGCTCCACTTTCAAAGAACTAATTATCTATTTGGAAAGGAGGAGACGGTCATGTAACAGAATAAGCATTATCATTAGGCATCTATTCATCAGTTTACTTATTTAGGAGTCATTTATTAAGCACGTAGTACGTTCTAGGCAATATTCTAGATGACGGGCAAATACCAAGGAGGAGAGTATAACAGCAACACAGAGGAAGAGTAGTCCAGAGAGTGGTAGGAGATGCAGAGGGGGACAGAGAGGCAGACGGGGGTGGATGACAGTGGGCCACTGCGGGTTACAGGAGATATCAATGGCTTAGGCTTGTCCTGTAAGGAAGGATGTGGTTGGATCACTAAATGGGGTGAAAAGCCCTTCTGGTGGAGAAAACAGCCTGAGCCATTGCTCACAGTCATGGGACTAGAAAGGGCAAGCACGTCCAGGAAACAGTGTCTAGACAAGTGTGAGGGGAGCAGAGCATTCGTGCATGAAGGAAGAACAGGTACAGTGGGATCAGACCTCATCAGGGCTCGAGCTGGAGATGTTGAAATTTGGATGTTATCTTACTGGCAGTAGTGAGCCATGGTAAGGTTTGGCCAGGCATTCAAAATCATTAGCAAGCCAAAAACTAGTAGGTAAGATACAGAAAATGTTTGACATTGGAAACAAAAAGGGTGAGGCAGTGTTAGCAGACTACGCCTGTGGAATGTGCTGGTGTGAAGAGCACAGCGTGACTTGAGGAAGTCAGTGCAGCAATGGCTTTAAGGTGTCAATCAGAGTTGAATGGGAGGACTGCTTAGTAGCAGTGAGGATTGGTGAAAGTTGGGAAGCAGGATTTTACAGTGGATCCAGCTCTTCATGAGATCATGATTTACCACTCAAGTCAATTTTAGAACTTCATTTTTTTTTTTGAGGAGAAAGTGTCTCAGGGCCTGGGTCCACAGTTGTTGCTTTCCAGCTAGCATTTATAAGATCTGGGTTAGGCTGTGTTTGTTGGAGCCATAAATTTAGAGAGCCTCAGAGTCCTCATTGGACAGAAATTGGGAGGACTTGATGCTTTCCACCCCAGGCTTGGGGTCCGACAGCTATCGCCTAGGCTGGAGTTATCTGCTCACTGTGTGATGTTGGACAAGTTATTGTTTTACCCTTTCCATGCATCCTCATCTGTAAAACAAGGTTGTATCTAGTATCTTCCTAATAGGATGGTGGTTAGGGTGGAACTGCCTCAATTATTAAGGTCCCTTACTTGTTTGAACTTAAGTGACTAAAATGAACTTATTTATATATAGGTAGAGCCTATAAATTTAGTGATCATTCAGTGCAACACAGAAAATGCTCTCTTTACTCATTACTGAATATGCTCAAGTGTGGCCTTGGTTTATAGTATCCCATTTTAAAGTGAAAAGATATAGTTTCTTCACAATTTAGTGTATTTTGTGTAAGCAAAGTAGCCTCCTTCAAGAGAATCATGAAAATGCTAAGGTTTTGAAGTGAGACAGAAAGATTTCACTTCTTTATGTTCTAGATGAAATTACGTGTTTTGGGCCGGTAGTTTGAGGATGGTAGCTTCTGTGTTTATATTGCACGATGTAATCTGCCATCTTTACTTAGAAGTTAGTATTGTTGTCTAAAAATAGCCATATATCATGGCTTTTGGGGTACACAGTTTTGGCCAAGTGCTCTCTGACTACTGCTTGTTCATAATTGCAACATGAAAGCAAATGAAGTAATTCTATAGAAGAGAGAGTGGCAAAGCTCTAAAAAAAAGGTGTTTTGATGGTGAATTCAGAATGTTGATTTAGTATTAGGATGATTAATTGGAAAACTGTATTGGTATGTATAGACCAAGACCGCAATTCAGCTAAGTGAATGAGATAAAGCAAAGTTTGGAGGGAAGAAAAGAGAACTATATAATTTTGTGAGCTATTTGGGAGATGTTTGGCTAAGATGTGAACGCCGTCAGATGGATGCAAGGTTGAGTTCAGACAGAGGTCAAGTAATTCCTGGCAGTAAAAAGAATGCATTATATTAGCAATGGAACTGAAGTGAGTGTTTTTTGATACTTCTGTGATTCATAACTTTTGAACTGAAGGGCATTTTAGAATGCTCTGTGTTGTTGGGGTCCTCTAATAGACCTAAGTCCCATCAAAGAGTAGAACGTGTTCAGCTTATTTACCTTTGCATATCACCCTGACACACGTTAGGCACTTGAATCATTTTTGGATGAATGGATAAATGAATTCACTTATGGGAAATACAGAAAACCTGGGAAGCGCTCAGAGAGGCATAATGAAAGTAAATGAAGTTGAGAAAAGAGAAAAACTATACAAAGAGATTCCCATTTGGAGGAAAAGACATAGTATTTTGGTTCAGTAGTAGTGCTCTAGAAAATCTGGTTTATTGTATGATAGCTAATGATTATACAGCTCTTTCAGAAATTCCAATCTCCACGTAAAATACCCTTCAGTTCAAATATAATGCATTCTCCCTTACTGCCAGGACTTACTTGACCTCTGTTTGAACTCTATCTTTTAACACTGGGATATTTTGAGGGGCACAATTATCCTGAATTTTTTGGTAATAGATTATATGATTCCTGGTAGTAAATACACCCATTATTAAATCCTCACCCCAACTCTTGCAGTTACTATCTGTCAACCTAGAAAGACATTACAGAATCACTGACTCTAGTCACCAGGCTGCACTTAGCAGCAAAACGAAAAGGTGGCAGATTTTTGCTAATTTTATTTTATTAAGAAATCATGAATGTTAATTAGCCTTACACATAATAAACAAATGTCAAATCATTGTGTTACATGACTGGAACTTACATAATGTATATATCAATTATATCTCAAAGATAAATATTAGTTTTTACTGTTATCAAAAAAAATGTATTGTGGAAAATTATTTTAGCAGTGTCTCATTCAATTTTAAATGTGCAAAATTTATTTAGATGTGACCTCGCTTGTATTGTCAGGGTTAGAATTTCCTCTCTGCACTTGAGTTTCCTCTTCTTGGAGCCCACATTGGGTGCCTTTTTCATAGGCGGGAGTTACAGTGTATGGAAAACATGATTCTTAGTAAAAGTGACTGTCATTTTTTAAATATGATTTTGTTTTTTATCTGGCCCAGGTCAGGTAAATAAAGCAGGAAATATTGTGTAGTTCTCTTGAAAGATGTAAATGACTGTTAAATCAACGCAGTGATTAGCTGCTGTTTGTTTATACTGATGAAAAAAGCAGTCAGTTGACTAGGGGAGAAACAGATTCAAAGTAATGTTTTACTGAAAGGAAGGGTTGTGAATAGTGTAATATATTAATATGAGAAGGCATGGCATTTCGAAGAGCTCTTTACTAATAGGATAGAGTCTCAAGTTAAAATTATTTGACTCTGTGCATCTTTTTGTAATAATAATTTTAAAAGGCCCCCTTAATGCCAGGCACTCGTGTTGAATTAGCTTTATTATTTCAAAACAATGTTGAGAAGTTTACAAGATAATTAGTGGGTTAGATACTTTTAAAATGATGAATCTGAAATGGCTTTTTTATATAGTGTCACTTCCCTAGTTCCCTTCCCCCTCTCCCAAAGAACATAGGCATCTAAAATGCTTTCCTCTGGAATGCAAAGGTGAGATTATTGTTTTCCACAAGAAAATACAAGGAGTGCAATCTGCTGCTTACATTTATAATTCAGTGGCATTCTTATTTGTCTGGCTCTTGGCTAAGAATTATGTGGCTGAGGAGAGCTGGAGAGATTTAGTCAGCTTTCCTTCTACTTGCCTTGTTGATGCCAGCAATGTGAAAGAACACAGTGCAGAGCCGTGTTAGGCCAAGCGTGGGAAGGAGTTAACAATAATTGTTTAATGTCTCACACAGGAAGTACATATTTTTGTGGCTATTTTAGCTGAGTGACATGTACCAGGTAAAAGGCACGGAGAGATGGTAAATGTCAGTCTTCATGGCATGTCTGAACACAGTGCCTCAAGGGGAAGAGTTTCAGTTTCCTCCTGATTGTGGGTGATCTACTTGGGCAACATGTGGAACACCATCCATGTGACAAGAACCATGACCAATACATTCTGTTCTTCTCCAAGTGGCAGAAACATCCTGTGTCCTTCCTTCTCTCATCCTGCCTTCATTTAGAGAGTCTTCCCAGTCTGTCCAGGATCGTGAATGTATTAGCCATGAACTGTTGGGCCTGGAGTTAGAAGGGACATTCTTAGGGAGAAGAGAATGTGACCATAACACACAGTTGATTTTCCTTTTATGTGTTAAGTGACCGGGACAGGGAGGTATTAGATATATTCAGGAACTGAATATCTTACTATATAAATTGCTTAGAGACCTGCCAGTTGGGAAGCCAGCTTTTTCCTGAGCATTTTCTGTCAAGAGGTGGCACATGGAAAAAGGAAGCCCATGCCAGCTTTGGATCTTTTTTGTTGTGAGAAAGTCTATGTTGAGTTGTAAGATTGTTCTTTTAAATTTCTATTCTCCCATGATGCTTTTGCCCTCTGGAGATAAAAAACAATAAATCGAGTCTCATTTTAATAGCAGCTTTCATGTATTTTGTTTTTGAAAAAAAAAAAGAAAACAGACTGTGTTTGACCCATGTTTTGTTTTTCTTACTAAATTTTCTTACTCTTTTAATATAAAATATTTTCAAAGCCCTCTTTGGGAAAGATTCCATTTGAAACTTTGAAATGGGAATAGATGTAATGTTCTGGAATATGGTCTGAGCAGTGCTGTCATTGGTACGATAGACAGCAATTACATTAATTTTTTGGAAGCCAGTGTCCTTTTTGACTTTTAACTGGACTACGATTCATCTGAGCATGTGTAATTCCATTTGTACAGGGATTGTGGATTATTTTATTAACTTCAAAATAATATTTGCATGCTGCTTTGATGAATAAAGCTTCATAGAATTCCATACTTGAGAAGAGCTGTCTGAATCAGACCAGCCCTTGATTTTATCTCTTAGCAAGGAGGTGTTTCTTGACAAGCAAAGATTGCCTGACGGGTTCCTCCTCACACATACATGTGCAGTAATTAAACAAACACATATTTTTCTTTTTGGGTGAATATTTTTTTATTAAGGTATCATTGATATACAATGTTATGCTCAGGTTTCACATGAGCAGCACTGTAGTTACTACATTCCCCTCTATTATTAAGTCCCCTCCACATACCCCATTACAGTCACTGTCCATCAGCATAGTAAGATGCTACAGAGTCACTGCTTGTCTTCTCTTAAACAAACACATATTTATTGATTATGTGTTGTATGGGAAATACATTGCAATGAACTAGTAAAAGAGAGTTAAATAAGTTGGAGCTTACAGCTTAGTGGGAGAGACAAATTTTTGTACAGATGATTTTAATACCTTTTCTTGACTGCTAAGATTCAGTACTGAAAATTAACTATGAACTTATTTTTTTAACCTTTTGGAAAGCTGCTTCTAGTTTTTTTTCCATCCTTTACAACCAAATAGAAAACAAAGCCAATAATCTATAGCATTGTATGTTGGTTCTAAAAATATCCACTTCACATTTTAAAAAGCATTCTATTCTATTTGAAGGTATTGAACAGGTTCGCTCTAGCCATATTCTTACAGTACCTGATACAATAAAAATAATGGCACCATCTTACAGTCATGCAGAAACTTCAAAATATTTTCTCATTTGGTTCTTAGCAATCTAAGGCTCCATTATTCATAACTAATGACAGGGATAGTATTCTGAAGGTCTTTCTATACTACAGATTTATAGTCTTTAGAAAGACACCTTTCAATACCTCTTTTTCTCTGTGGCTATCCATCTCTCTCTTTTCCTTTAAACCAAAACTGACCCACTGGCAGAGTGGGGTCAACTCAGAAGTTTGATTGGCACGTAGTGTTGAAAAAATAAAAACCTGAGCCCCACATCCCATTTGCAGATGTGTCTTGAGCTGACCACTGTTGGCTAGTTCCTGAGTCTTCCTGCCCACCTGGGATAGTTTTTTTTGCAGAAAAATTTGGTATCTCTGCCTTCATATTGTATCTGTCCCTTTTGCTACTGAACTGAGTCAAAAAGCTTCTACTCAGCCCTGCAGCCTTGCACGTATGCTTGTAATCATCAAAAGTAACTTTGCTCTTGACTTAATTTAATGCAGCCAGAACCCCACCTGAAACTCACCTCCCTCGAGGAGATGAAGTATATACAAAAATGAGAACGGGATTGTCGAGGACTTACAGGAACATTATGGCCAGACCCGTGTCAATGAAGTGACTGGAGTCAGTTGATCCAGGACAAGGAATTTCACAGCCTGCTCAGACCCTTGCTAATGTCCAGATGTCTGAGCTCCGTCATCACCTTCTGATCTCAACCACTCCCTGCTCCCCCTTTCCCTAATCAAAAAGAAGCTTGAAATCAACCCTAAGTTAAGATGGTTCCTTGGAACATGAGCCTGCCATCTTCTCAGTCTTTCTGAATAAAGTCACTTTCTTTGCCCCAGTACCTTGTCTCTTGACTTACTGTCAAGTCAGGTGGCGAGTAGCGCAAGCCTGGACTCAGCAACATTCTGTGTTCAGTTTACTGTAGCCCATACCTGTCACAATTGCTCATGTGTGAATTTTCACCCAGGCTTTCTTTAACCTCTTTGGCCTCTGATTCTGAGGCCTAGACATAGCACCTGAATAAGAGATACAACAGCTTCCTAGTTTTTCGATCCCAGGAAATTTTTATATTTTATGAAAAATGATTGTAGAACTGCCCTACTTCATTTTAGTAAAGGAGGAAAACAACCATGTAGAGGGAATTCTTATGTTTGCTAAAATGACTTTAAAGAGGCTTATAAAAAATACCAAAAAAATAATTATTGGGATACACCTCTATCTTTGGGTCTTCATGGAGCTATTTTACTGTTATTTTTAGGGATTTTTTTAGGTTAAAAATAATCTGGCACTCAAAAATTGTCACTTTGTTTGCATTATTGTAACACACATCCATTTTGTGACTAATATACCCTACTAATGTTATCTGTTTTAGGTCACTGAAATGATTCTGGAAATGTCTCTTGAAGTTTGGTAAGTACATTTATGTTGTTGGATGGAAAACATTTGTGAGTGATCCACTGACCTATTTTTAATTGTTAAAGGGTTTACATTTAATGTGTAAAACATTAATTTTAAATAAGCTTAAAATATTCTTTGCTTAATTTTCCTGTAGTTTTGTGGTTAAATAGTAGATGTCAGAAGCAGGGCTTATAGAAAGAGTCCTTCCTCAAGTTATATATCTGTTTTCATAGAAATGAAGACAATTATTGAAGCCTATGTTCCATTGTTGAGATAGATATTAAAAAACATGAAAGTAAACATAAATAGAAAACTAGAGGGAAAACTGAAAATTGACATTATTTCTGCTCATACTGATCAGCAGGACGACCAGTGGTAAAGTTGCATGAAGCATGCTGCTCTTTCAAAGTGACCTCCAAAGTGAGTGTCGGAAAATCATTTATTTTCAAATGGTCAATCTTTGGGAAGTCAGGCCTACCTTGAGAATTGGCCAGTCTCAGATCTAACATTGAGTTCAGTAGATCCCACCTCTCTCAGTCTCTCTGCATCTCTTTGAACATCCTATTGAAGTGGGTTTTACCAAAGTTACTAGTACACATGTTATTTATACATACACCACATAGGTTAGTGTAACATTCTTATATCTTGTGATTTGCCAAATAATTTATGATGGTTATGTTGACATTGGATTTAGGTATTTCTTTCTCTTATTTGGATCCTTAGAACATGTTGATTTGACTTGGTAAATTATTACATCAGTTACCACTGTCCCTCAGCATATGTCAGGAAGTATCAATGGACAATCCAAGTTATTGGGTTGTATTCTTTTGTGTTATATTGATTCTTGCTTTGAAAGTGGTATATTTTGCTATGAGATTAGAAATATTTTTGTTGTTTGACTGTGAAAGTAATGCTATTTGCTTTAGTGGGAAATGGTCTTCACCAATAAACTTAGAACCATATTATGTAAAAGAAATGGGCTTTAACAGAGCACAATTATCAAAAAATGTAAGAAAATAAAAAACTCAGCTAAGTAATACACATATGCCAAGAAGTAACTTACTATATATTTATAGTGAACTTTACTAAGGCATATATAAGTTTTATATGTTTGTCTTGAATCTAAAAAGAAAAAATTAAATTTTCCATGGACTGTCTTCCACTAAACATAAAATAAAATCAAGAAAGAAAATTAGAGAGTTAAAGACAACAAATACATAAAGGGAGAAATAAATGAACCATACTTCAGTTGCTGTATTTATAAGATTACTCAATGTTTTTTGAATTTTCTTTTTGATATTTTTATACTGATATCTCCTAAACTTTAATGGTCATGACTGTTTGTAGACTGTTTTAAAACTCAGATTTCTGGTGCTTAATGTACGATAATGATCGGTATAGTATATTACAAGGAACATGAGTTCCAGAATGAGAAGTCCTAGATTTAAATCTATTTACTAATTGTTAGCAGTTGAAAGATTTCTAATCACTTTTTCACTCATTTGTAAAATAGGAAGAGTACTTTATAACCGTATCTATTGTGATGATTTAATGAGATGTTCTTTCTAAAGAGCATTTCTTATCGGAAACTTTTCCGCATGTACACCGCATGGGCATAGTGGTACTATTTGTAGTAGTTAAAAAAAATGGAAGCAACATCAATGTTCGTGGATAAAGAAATTATGTTATAATCACATAATGAAAATACACCATAATAGTAGAAATGTTTGAATTAGTTCTATTTACATAAATACAGATGAATCTCAAAACCAAAATGTTTAATGGGAAAAAATTAATTTGCATAATAGAGTTGATAGCATTTATAAAAAATTAAAAACCTGTGAAATGACTCTATTCTTTAGAGAAATAATATGTATTTTAAAATTACAAATAAAAACATTGGAATAATAAAGAACAAGTTTAAGGTAGTGGTTGCCTCTGAGGAACAAAAATAGAAAGCTGAGGAGGATTCACAGAGACAACTGTGAGATGTTTATTTCTTAAAGCGGTTAGAAGACTATAAATTGTAATTAATAATAATAACAGAAAAAGGGTTTACCTTAAAAGTTGACTTTAAAAATGCTAATTCAGTATCTTACTCTTTTCCTTCGTTGTTACATAATCTTCATAATAATCAAATTGAATAACTGTAATCCAATGCTTTGATATACTATAACTTAATGACCATTTCCTTACTATTAGATCATGCAGTTAAATGACCTTTACCAAACTTACAATTATTTTCCTTAAAGTAGATAGCCAGACATAGATTTACTCAAAGGGACTACACATTTTAATTAATCTTGATGCTCATTATCTAAACACTTTTCAAACGTGTTTTGTGAATTTATATTCCTAAAATGAAGGTGTCATAATAACAGTGATACTTTACCTTTTCCAGTACTGGAATATAGATAGTTAAACTATTTTTAAGTTATTTGTTTATTTATTTTTGTGCTTGTTTTTATTTTTATATTTTATATTGAGAGACATACAACAAAATGTACAAATCTTCATGCTCAGCTTGATGAATTTTTACATAGGCAGGCATTCATGTAACCATCAGTCTGATCAAGATACCAAACATTCTCACTAACTTTTTCTCTTTTTCTCCCCTTCATCTATTTCATCCATACCCCCCACTCCTCTCCCTATGGCAACCCCTCTGAAATATTTAGTGGTTATCTGAAGTTCAATTGTTCATTGACATTAACAATGACAATTAGGAGTTCTTTTCTTTGCCACATGGGGGACATCCATTAGACAAGGCCATTTTTTAAGGTAGTATTTCTGTAAGTAAGTCCCTTAGAACAGAGCCTTGGCATGTTAGCGTCATGTTGTGGAGCGGTGGACAGAGGAACAAGGGAAGGGATTCTTGATCAGGTGAGTTTGGGAAATACTGTTTTAAACATCTCTAAACAGGTTTCTTTTCTGAAGCACTTCCCAAAGTCTTTATTATCTTAATATGGCATTTATCAGGTGTTGTTCGCTTGTGTTTTCTAAAACATCTCATACTCCTTGTTTGCCAAAAACATGCCCTGGAAACATGCTGCTTTAAGATAACCATCACTTTATACTGTTGTTTCAGATGTCCTACCTGGAAGTGTCTTGGGGGAGTCAGTGAGCATGTATCAGTGTAGCTATCAGGGACTTGTGGGAATGGGTGATGCATAACAATGCTTCTGGGAACGCTGGTTCATGACTTCCTGTTTTATATGCAGTTCATCCCCAGACCTCCGATTTAGTATGGCTCTGTGTGATCAGGAGAAAACTTTCAGACAACAAAGAAAAGAAAACATAAAGGAAAACATGAAGAAATTCCTGGGTCCAAACAATAGTGAAGGCTTGTGTTCTACGCGTGATGTGAGTTGGAAATTTTTTGGATGTTATTGTAACTTAATAATAGTTTTGTACTTTCTCCCAGATTACACCCAAGTATGGAAAGATTGAGTTTGAGTGTTATTTTTCAGTTTTTTAAGATAAGATTTGGTTACTAATTAAGCTAATTTCATAAATGGAAACTCTTTGAGGAAGATCATCACAAATTATGCCATATTTAGTAATATTGATCAGCTACAGTTCTTAAAAGAGGCATAGACATACTTATGAATGAAGAAGGTGTTCGTTTCATTAGTAGGAAATGTTTAGCCTCAGATAAAAGGATCACTGAATTTATTTTGATATAGACTAAATTCAATATGGACTTAATTTAATATAGGCTGAAATTAAATAATTGTGGGAACTATCAATACTGAACAAGGAGATAATGCTATAAATATTGTTAAATGGTACCACAAACAAAAATAGGTACATGTGAATAGCAGAGATATAGGAAATATTCCAAATTCTTAATATATTATAGCAGAGAGTTAAAAGATACCATCTAAAGTTGACCAACTAGTTAAAATTAATGACCTCTGAATTATATTTTTAATAATCCTAGTTATAGATAAATATAAAATATTTTTGTGAACAAATAATTGGAAGCATAATCTTTCAATTATACTTTAACTTCTTTTTCTTCCCTTAAATTTCAGTAAACTAAATGGAATTTTTTTCAATAACTTGTACTGTATAATCCCATTTTTGGCTATTTATTCATCATTTATTTCTCCACTCATCTATCAATCATCTCTCTACATACTTACTTGTCCATCCTTATGTCCATCCATCTATTGTCTATCCATCTATCTGAAATCTATAAAAATAAATTGCTGTTATAGTCAATAATACTGTATTGCTTACTTCAAAGTTGCTAAGTGAGTTGATCTTAAGTGTTTTCACAAGAAAAAAATGTTTTATAACTCTGTATGGGTATGGATGTAATCATACTTACTGCAGTGATCATTTCATAATATATAGAAATATCAAATTATTTCAGGTGTACATTGTACACCTGAAACATGCCATATTATATGTCAATTATACATCAATAGATTTTAAAAGATACATTATTGTAATGATGCTCATTAAGTAATCATGATGAAATTTCTTTGTAGTGGCATATCAGGTAATTGTTTACTTATTTCTTTGAGCTTTTCTGTTACTTGAATATTTTAAATACTTAATTTATTTCACACTCCCACACATGCACGCACAGACCAGGAAATCCAAGATCATTGTTAATTAAGGACAAAATACAACTGGGAATGAGACATAGATTCTGAGTGAGGGAGCCAGATAGGCACCCCTGTCCCACATGTGCTTGCCCATATCCAAATGTGTTTTTGGGTGGAGATTGGGATAGAAAGCCAATCTGCTGCTGTTGGAGTGGCTTGTGTTGTTACGAGAGCAGACTCTAGATAAAATGTTGTTTATGGGGAATTTTGCTGAAAGAAAGCTAGGAGGAGAAGTGAAATCTCCATTGAAGTTTCAATTTAAAAAACACAGACATCTCTTCACCCCTGCATCTTGCTTGCCACATACAGATCTTGGTAGTGTTTGTGGTTGAGTATGGTCTCCTGTTAATTAATCCTTGAAGATGCTTCCTTTTCTACATATTACTCAGAAGTTTCTTCCTGGAAAATTTTTTTGGTTTTGTTTTAATTGTGTAACAAAGCATTCAGCAGCAGTTCTACACCTTCTTTTTGTCTCCATCCTTGTTTGGTATTGTTGTACCCTGGGAGCAGAGAGATGGTATTTCAAGTTCTGTTTCATTTTTACTGTTTCTCATTTGTTGAGACACTGTGCTAGGAATTAGAGATGAATAGAGCTGAAATGGTTAATACTGAACAGTCACTTTCCTAGTGGGAGAGAGACATTGAAGCAGGTAAAAACAGTGATAAAAGTTCTTTAAAAAGAGGTGTGAATGAAAGGATGTAAATACCTTGCAACGGGGTGACCCACTCTCTCTATAGTAGAGATGATGGTGATGGGGTTCAGAACACACCATCCCAAGACCCAGCACCTTGGCATTTTGACTATTTTAAGATGAAGATATTTGAAAAAAATGGCAGAAGCAGGAAGGTCTCTCTGACTTTCTCCCACCCTTCTCTCCTGAGGTAGGGCATTAGTCCCTCATGTGAGAGCTGCCCTCTCTATACCTGGAGGAGAGGAACAGCCTTTCAAAGACAGGGAGGGACTCGGAAGAATCTGAATGGGTCTTGGTGAATGTCTTCCAGTTTACCATGCTTAGGGTAGGTCACTCACACTCTGTGACCTGTTACGTTTCTACACGACTGGCCACTCTTCATCAAGCCCAGCATGAAACATTCAGGTCTTCCTGGCTTTCTGGGGCTCTTCATTTCCTTATGAAGGCCCCCATGTCATGCAAAACTTACCTTAAATACACCTGTATGCATTTCTTCTGTTAATATCTCTTGTCAGTTCAATTTTCAGCCCTACTTAGGGAACTTAGGGACCTTAAGAAGGTCAAGGAAAACCTTTTTGTCTCCTCCAATGGAAAGTCCTCCGAGAGTTGAAGACTGTTAGCCAGGCCTTGCGGAATGAGTTTGCCAGGAAAAAGAAAAAAAAAAAAAAAAAAGGAGGAAAAGGATACCTTTGTTAATTCAGGGCCATCAGCTTCAGTTGGGAGACCCTGTCTTGTGATTGCTGTGTTTCCCCGCATGTTGCTCTCCGGTTATTTGCAACAATTATTTCTTTCATTCCCAGCTGCTGATTGTCCCTCTGCTCCCCTCACAAGTGATAGACTTGCCTCCTAATCAGAGAGAATTGAAAAGCCGTCAAATCCTTCATTTCTTGCCGTAGGATTGATATACCCCGTAACCTGTTCTCGTCCTTTGCCACTTCCTTCTTGGGGTCAGGGGAGGAAAGAGCCCCTTTTCTTTCAGTTAGAAACTCTTAATATGTCAATAGTCCAGTCTTTCCAGAGCCACGCCCCACCAAACTGTCTGCCTGTACCTCTGTGTGAACTTTTCCTATAAAAATGTAAACGTGTTTTAAACTCCAATATAAAGAGAAAAGAAGAAAGAAAAGCAAAAAAACACCCCTTCTCCTCTCTGCTCTATTTCCCTCCTTATCTGTACAGACAAACTTATGCAAAGTTTTCCACACAAGTTCATTCAACTTCTTCCCCTTTCCCAGGCTTCTGCCTCATTGTTCTAGTCCAGCCCAGTGCCCGGTGCTAATAAACGCAGAGGATCCTCTGGCCCTGCGTCACCCAGCCCTCCTGCTGTAAATGACATCTCCCTGCTCTTTGAAACATTCTCTGCCCGTTCCTCCCCCGCTTCTCTTTATTTTCATCCTGCCTCTGTGGTTCCTTCTACCAGGTCTTCTTCCTCTGTGCTATTTATTTAAATATGACAGTTCTTCAAGACTCAGCTCTAGGCCCTCTTTCTCTTTGTTCTGTACTCTTCTGAAGAATTTTCTGTCCCTTCCATGATGCCGCACAACACCTGTGTGCTGAGAACTTTCACGTGTGTATCCACAACTTAGAACCTCTCTTCTGAGCCGCAGACCTGAATAGCTGTACACCTACTGGATTTCTTCACCTGTATCCTTCACATCTCAAACAGCAGGTCTAAATCTGAACATGATATCCTCTCTTCTCTGTAACTCTACTAATGCCTGTTCTCCATCTCCCCACTTTCCATTCACACTGAATTCAGTGTGGTCTTTGAAAAACATGAATATGATTTTACCAAACCCAAGCTTAAAATCCTCCCAGTGCTCTGAGGATGGGCCTCATAGCCTCTCTCCAGCTCCATTTGTTGCCAGTTCATCCCACATTCATCACCCCCTACGACCACTAGGTGCCCCTTAGTACCATGTCCCCACAGGACCCTGTCCATTCTTGTTCTTCCACATTATTCCTTCCCCAATACACCCCTCTGTCCACCCCACCCCCTTTTCAGTTAACTATCACCCTCCCATTCTATAATCAGTGCATAGTCTTTGTTTTTTTTTGAGACTCTCTCCCTCATCAAGTCCTCTGTCCCTTCCCCAAGTCCAAGTTAGGTCTCTCAGTTACGTCATCTCTTATGGCACAAACATGCACATGGACCTCTCAGCACTGACCACAATTGCGCTTTAAAAATAGCTGTGCAAGTACTCACTTAGTGGTGTTTTCCCCATTAGAATATATGTTTCATGAGGACTAGGAGAGCGTCCGTGTTGTTTTTATTCCCAGCACTTAGCATAGTTCATAGCCCACAATAGAGCCTCGTAAGTCTTCCGTTGTATGAGTTAGCACACAGATTGAGACAGTGGTTTGGCGTGGCCTCCAGGGGGTGAGCGAGCTGGAGAGAGAGGGAACTAGTGTAGAGCTGTTACCAAGGAGACACAAGTTGAGGAGAAAGTTTGGATGAGAAGTGCCCATTTGAACTGTTCAGTCACAAGTACCTGTGGGGCAGATTGATACAGGTTCCCGGGGCCTCTGTTCTTAGGTTTTCCTTTGCAAAAGGCAAGTTGCTGCTGCAGCTCCTAGGCACTCCGTATTTGGTGGAAAGGAATCTTCCTGGGAAAATGAAATTTGGCCTTCAATATGCATACAAACTGGCTTCTCTGCAACAGAATGAGGTAATTTATATTTTTCTCTGGGATAGTCTTCAGAAATAGTAAATTCATGTTTCTGAAAGTCATTCCTAGAATTAAAGCTTTTCCTGTTGTCTCAGTTTGGGTGTAGACGTTTTTCTGTTGGCAAAAATAATCGGTTTAGATATATTCAGCACCACCCATTCTCATAACTCAAGGAGCACTTCCCCATTTGTACGTTCTCTGTGGCCAAGAGTCTCCTGAGCCCCGCTGCTCCTGCTCCGTGCCAGGAGCCTCACTTTCTATTTAGTACTGGCCAGTCTGCCTCCTTAAGGGACGGAGAAGTGGGCTGCTGGGGCAGCTTGCCAGAGAAAGAGCAGCCCTGCTCCGTTCTCAGCGCAGAGACTGTGCTTGCCTTGTTTGCGGTTTCCAACAGACAGTATCACGCTTAGGACCTCGGGGTCAAGTTGCAGTGTTGAATGAGTTCGGACGTGGTGCATTTGGGCACATTGCTTCACTTCTGTGCTTCACTTGTAAAATGGGGACGTCTCTTACGAGGGTAAAACAATGAGCTGATGCTTGTAAAGCACCCAGCACAATGTGTAAGGCACGTAGTGGTTGGTTCAGTGCCGACAGTAGCTATTACACATGTATCTGGGTGTTGCTGTTCTGTTGCGTAACACCTGAGGACAGTCACTGTCAGATTTAATGACACCTTAGCTTTCCTGGATGGCTAATGAATTAGTCAAATAGTTAAGGTTTTTCATAACCCAAGAGTTTATTCTTCTAAGCACTAAGCCTTAAAAAATTTTTTATTCTCTGTAATAAAGTTTAAACGTTTATTGATTTTTAATATTTTAGATGGACGTTTTTCTAAAATATGTAACTCCCTGGCCAGATTGAACTGACCTGAATGTTCTCTTGTCTGCTTCTTTTGCAGTCGAAGGAAATCAAATTCTTTCGCCATTTCTCCATTCTCTGTATGTTCCCTTGAAGAAATGTCTTTAAAACATCTTTCATCAACTTTGTTGGTGTTGATTTAAAATCTGATAAACAAGCTCATTGTTAGAACGGTGTCTCTGAGTAGTGTAATTTCTCCATGAAAAAAAGGGCTGAGATCTGTCTTATGAGCAAGATCTATAAGACTTTGAGCATGGGGATTTTTGACATATTTGGATTGTTCAAAGGCTGTTCGACGTTTCCAAATTACTGTTTCTGACGTGGAGTGAAATGCTGCTCTACAGTTTTACATCTCCTGGTAACTGACCATAACAGAGCAAAGCTGGGTGGAGACTGAAATCTGGAATTTGAATAGTGGGGATATGGGAGGAGGGCTTTTTACATCAACTTTCATCAGAGAATAAAAGAGAAAGTGTTTCCTCTCAAGGCAGAGCATAAGGAATATACTTCAATTTAAACAAATAGGTAGTTTTGGATGATGATAGAAGGGAAACTTAAATAATATGTTGGCTAAGTACTATTCTTTACCTAAGTTTGTCATATAAATTAGTGCAGGAGGCGGGATGGGGGAGAACAAAGCCAGTCTCCAAAGGAGGTAGAAGAAATCAACCTTGAGTTGTCTATGAAAATGTACATTCCTTATGTTTATGCTATTTCCTTCCTCTAGAATAGCTTTCTTCTTGTTTCTACCTTCATTTCGACAGTCACTTTATGCTATCAATTCTTGTTCCCCTTCAGACTGTAAACCCTGAAGGGCAGGCAGTTTGAACTCCCTGTAGTGGGGTTCCTCAGTGTGAATGAGCAGGTGTGGGCTTCCCAGGGTTGGAGTTTTCGCAGGTGACGTAGTGGTGTGGCATGCGAATGGCCAAAGGATAAACCAGAGCTGGAACCTGCTCCGGAAGGATGTCTAGGAGGCCCTGACTTTAGTGACCAGGTCATCCACTAGGAGGCAAACAGCTACTGAAGAGCAGAGTCCCCAGGGCAGCAGGCTTGGGGAGCAGCAAACTGTAGCACGTGTGTCAGGGGCAAGGAGGAGGCTTAGGGGACAGGTGCTGGGTGTGCTGAAGGGGGTACTGGTTGTTTTACAAATGAAATGGGCCTTATGCAAAGATTATTTGGCTTAAGAGGCCAGGGGCCAAATGAAAACAAAATGTTAGTAACATTGATATATTTTAAATAAAGTTTTTTTTTTAATTTTTGTATGTGAAATTATGGCTACCCTGGCAAAATTATAAACAGGTTGAAATGAGATGAATATATGCTACTTTTTGTAAATTTCATGAAGCAAACCATGTCAGTGAGTCCCTTCCTTTTGTGTACAAAGGTGTGGTCTCAGTTTCTGATCAGAAATGGACTGGAGAGCACCTTGGGAGGGCAAGCATTGGCTACAGGGTGATGGGGAGGCAAAGCTCACTGAAGAACTTTCCATTTATACAGCCAGGGCAGCCCTTGGTGATATTGTGAAGATCGGTGAAACTCAGTCATTGCCATCTTTGCTTTCAGCCACTAATCAAAAAATGGGTGCTAATATGTAAAGACCTAGGGTGCATGAAACAGCAGTCTAAAGCCTCAACAGTTTTAATAGTGGGACAAATGCTGTGATATGCTCATTTACTCTTTAAAAATTCAGTGCTATTTTGGCTTTTATTATTGTTGCTCTCTTTTATACTTAAGGTTGGCTTTCTAATTTTCAACTCAGCTTCTCCAAACCCTTTTCTAAGTTGGTGGGAATAGCCAGTTGAAGGTTGCAAAACTAGGTGTTGGCCACGTCCTTGCAGGTATGTTCAGGTATTTGAGCTCTGTGCTTTGGGATGTGGGGGTGGCTGGCACTGCGGAAAACTGACTCTCAGCAAAGCAGAGAAAGAAAGGGGTTTGACTCCTGACTCTGCCATTTATTGGTTCCATGACCCTGAACAAGTTTTCTAGGTCTTACTTCCAAGTGCCTCGGTATCCTCACCTGTAAAATGGAAACCTCCGAGGGATTTTATGAAAATTAAATGAGACAATTTCTGTAAATTGCTAAGAACAGTTCCTACCAGAGAGTAAGAGTCCAACCAATGTCATCCATTCCTATTTTTATTGTTGTTGTAATTATTATTACATTTCTGCCTAACTTAAATAAACTAGATTCCCCAGATCCAGTTGCGATGCCTGAAACATAGAGTCCACGTAATCAGATTTATTGAGTTAAAAAATACATAAGTCCTGTTAAGTTGATTAAGTTCTTTTTTATAGCTCAAATGATAGTATATGTTTTGAATGAGTCAGCATAAAGTAACAGTAAGAATTCTAGACTGAGAAGGAAAGGTGCTTACTTACTACAGATCACCAGCTTATAGATCTTGTGGAAGCAATATCATCCTTTCAGAACTTGCATCTGCAGAGTGAGCAAATGCTTTTTGCTCACCTTAAAAGATCTTTGAAAGAATCAATTAGGAAAAGTACACCTGAACATAAGCCAAGAACTGCAAAGGGTCAGGTAAATATAGAAGATTATTTTTGTTGTTATTAAATAGAGTTGGTTGGTCATTTTAATAATGTCTTCTTACTAATAGACATTAATTCTTGATTTTCTTATAGGAAACATGATGAGTGAAGTTAAAATTCTTGATTAGCAAATGTGGAGCTTCGTAACAATTGAAACCAGAAGGAAGTCCTTTTTATGATTTTCCTTTACCAACGATCTCTTGTTTCTCCATTCCAGGTGCCTGTCGTAGCCATACTGGGCTCAGGCGGAGGCTTCCGAGCCATGGTAGGATTTTCTGGTGTGATGAAGGCCCTGTATGAATCAGGCATTTTAGATTGTACCACCTATGTTGCTGGTCTTTCTGGATCCACGTGGCAAGTATACATTTTAAACATTAGTCGATCATCCTAAATATTTAACATTTATCTACCTGAACATTAAGAAAGAAAAGGGGATTCAGAAAGTCCAACTTTAACTTCAAATTACTGAAATGTTCCAACTTGATGCAATAATCATTTTCTTGAAAGTGTTTTTTAAGCCAAATTCATGTCTTTAATGATTTTTGTCAAAAATTAAGTCTGTTTGTAACTTAAAATGTGGTTAAACATAAAATAAAAAAAGATCAATTGAAATTATTCTATATAAATATTGCAGAAGTAGAATAACATACCCCACCCATAATTAATCTTCCTATAATTTGCTGATTTGTAATCTTGAAGTGAACATGTCTAAGTGTACGTGATTCACTAGGTATTCATTTTCTTCTTTAGGGCAAATAGAATGAAAGGCAATGTACAAACCTTAACATACAGAAAAAGGAAAACAACTTTTGATAGCAGAAATGCAATGAATCTCATGGATTTGTATCTAATTAATTATGAAAATCCTTTAAATGTATTTAGGCTCATCTAAATTTGGATAGACATCTGTATATATAATATTTGTATACTGTCGATTTGCCTTTTCAAAAATGATTTGTAAAACATTTGGAAAGAAGCTACTACATACATTTTGGCTTGTCTACCTCATATAAGCACATGGAAAATCAAATATTAGCCCTTGCTCAGATATCTCAAATAAGAGTATCACATTATTACAAAATGTCTGACTTTGATTTATAAGGCTTTTTAGTCACCAGCCATGTTAACACTCTTCTATCATATTACGTATGTCTAGCATTTCAGAATTTCTGTGCCTTCTCATCCTGTGAGATAGACATGAGTTTTCTCATTTTTCAACTAAAGAAAATTTGACTCAGAAACCAAGTGATGTGTCTAAGACCACTAGCAGAGTCAGTATATAAACACAGATTTTCGATTTCCTATTCAAGGAGTCTTTCAACTAAACCACAACCTTCTCTTGGAAAGCGATATACTCCATGTAGAGTCATATTTGAAGAATCTATAGTTTCTTAAAAGTTCAAACCAGATTCTTTAGCTATAAAATAACCCAGAAGTGTGGTTATCACCTTCTTTGCATGTACCCTCAAAATGACTTATCTCTTTTGAAAGAAGGGTGTAACCCATCATTATTCTTTCCCTTGAAGGAAAGAGCAGGCATCTGCCTGTTTAATGAGTAATGTGATGGAAAAACTTGG
Organism: Manis javanica; assembly: GCF_040802235.1. NCBI lineage: Eukaryota > Metazoa > Chordata > Mammalia > Pholidota > Manidae > Manis > Manis javanica. The sequence goes on from NC_133166.1 coordinate 94,202,624, forward strand.
ACCCTTAGATTAATTAGCCTACTCAAGCATTCTGTGATGCCTCTTCGGGTGATTTTCTCTCTCCACACCCACTATTTGTTAGATCCCCGTGGTCCATCACTGACTTACGCATTGCAAAAACCTACTTTCTTAAACTCATCTAATAAAGAATGACCAGGTGTAATCTGGGGTACTGATTTGGGGAATAATAGTGTGTGTTTGGATTTAATTAGAGCTACAGTCATTGCTTGGGTTATAGATTTGGAAAACATCTTACTTTCTCTTATGGTTCTGAAGATAAGTCCTGAAAAATGTAATTAAGACAATTTTAAATGTTACAGGCCAATCATTTAAAGATTATAGGCCCCACATTTATGTATACATAAACATCTGTTCTATCCTTCAATGTCTCATTTCCTCAAAGATTAGCCTTCTCTTATTTCTTCCATTTCCTATAAGGTCACTCAATTAACAATTCTATATTCACTGTAATTTTCAAAATTAAGGGTATCTTTTGAAGTTCTTATTCTCTTCTACTTTTTTGGGGGAGTAAAGGAAGATAAGGTTGGGGGTTGAGATATTTCATACATAAAATTGTTTCTCTTTCAAATTACTCCTACCATGCCTTCTGTTTTTAGTTCATCTTCTCTGATTCCTCTCTTTTCCATATAGTCTTTACTACTTCCACTGCTTTTCTCCTTAATGTGAATTTTCCACCCGGACCTCCTTTTGGTTCTATTATATTGGTTATTTTCCTTGGTAATTTCACCAACTTCTACCACTTCAGTTATTACCCCAATAATTCAATTTGTGGAACTCTCAACTGTCCCAAAAGTTAATGATCCAAAAAAGGGAAGAAAACATGAATGAACATTGCAAAGAAGTCATCAGAGAAGAGAATCAAGTAAAAGATGAGTCCCAGAGGTCAAGGGTAGACAGTGCTTCAAGATATACTGGGTATTTTAATAGAGGGAAAATCTGTGAGAAGCTTAGCTTGGAACTGGCTTTGGAGATGTTTAATGGATTTAGCAAGAATCACTAGGTAAAGTAAATAAAAGAAGCTTTTGATCATGAAATTGCAGATAAGAGGTGAACAGAGGTGAGAGGAAGACAGGTGGGAAAGTGCACCTGGTAGAAGCTGACTATTATTTCAACAAGGGACCAGGGAAGGGCTTCTGTTTTGTTTTATTTTCAGGATTTAGGAGACTTGAGCATTTATGTAGAAGTCTGAGGTGAAGGAAATAGTGTAGAGGAATAGATGGAAGATAAAAAAGTAGTTGGATCATGGATAGGAAAAGATTCAGGCAGAGACAGGAAAGGACAAGATAAAAAGCTCAAGTGAAGCCTTAGACATTTCCTGAGGCAGAAGAAAAGGTGATAGGATGATTCCTAACAGTTCTCTCTTGAAAAGTGTGAGAAGGTAAAAAGTTCAAAGGAAGGAATTTGGAAACATGTGGAAAAACAAGTTACACTCCTGTGTTGTGTTAAGTTTTTATATTCTACCGATACATGACCATTACTTGACACAAATGAGGTCATATGGAAATATCTGGAGAAGCCCTGGACCTCCCAGGCAGTTTTCTGTGATCACAGAAGAGAATTTTATGTAGAGTAAATGCTTCACTTGTAACTGCTGCTACCTTTATGGGAATTATTTCTGAAGTTATTTTTGGATGATATTTGTGATTCATTAAATATAAGGATTTATCCTGCTAGGAACACTGACAGTAGTGACCTGGGAGAACCATGAAGGTGATCCTGTGTTCTCTAACTCAGCACAGCTGCCTTCCTCATCTGTAGTACAGCTGTCCATTCTTAGTACCGTAGGAGATATTGGCTATTAACTGCCAGGTTTGGATGGCACTACCAGCTAAAGAAGAACAGCTCTGCATCTATAGGCAAATAGGCCTAATTCATTAAACTGACGAAAATGGAATACAACAGTGAGAACTTTCAGTTTAACAGTCTAGAAAGAATTCCTGGAACATTGAAAAATGAAACAATTTTAACATAAATTGTTGCATAAGAGGTGATAGGCTAAAGGGTCAGATTATCTCAGAGAAAATGTGGTCTTTGTCGTGAGGACTGTGCTTGTCTTGTTCGCTAATGAATCTGTCCCACTTACCACATGTTTACTGACCTAATGAAGATTTGCATAAGGAATGGAATTTTTTGGGGAAAATTAATCTGGGGATTTCTTTACAGTTTTAGGGTATTTGGTTGACAAATGTCAAGGGTCTTCTCAAATCATTCCAAATCTTATTGCATATGAGAATCACTTCTGGTACATTTTTAAGCACAGAAATTCTAAATGTTTACACCTGAAGATTCTGATATGGTAAGTCCTGGCATACCAGGCACTGATATATATTTTTTTATTAAGGTATGATTGATATATACTCTTATGAAGGTTTCACATGAAAAAAACAATGTGGTTACTACATTTACCCATATTATCAAGTCCCCACCCACACCCCAATGCAGTCACTGTCCATCAGTGCAGCAAGATGCCATAGATCCACTATGTGCCTTCTCTGTGCTACACTGTTCTCCCTGCCAGGCACTGATATTTTAAAACATTGACTGACTTGGAGGCAGAGACTAAACTGAGAATTTCTTGCTCTTCATCATGATTTAGCTTTTAAAATTTCACACTTAACCTAAAAAGCTTTCACATGGAGAGAATGAGGTATCCCCTTGTATAAATATACTGAAAAATTAGAGGCCAATATTTTTAGATGTATAGAGAAATAAATTGAAGACCCTTTCATTTGTTAATTAACTATAGAATCTCTACTGTGTCTAAGTCAGGTTTTGAAACTTGATTGGTATATTCAGGAGTCATTTATTGTTAAAAAGATGAAAATTAAGATTTAATTATGAAGTTGCAAATATGTATGTGCTTTAGGTGGTGGTATGTCCAGAGAATCCAGTAATGGCTGAATACTGCCTTGGTACAACCAAGGAAACTACGAAAACTGAGAAAAGCCATTTAGGAAAACTGGCCTTTGCCTGCAACTTCATCTTTAGCTCTCACCAAAGCCAAAAATCTAAGTCTTGGATGTCACCACAATGACATGATGAAAAATCTGCCCACCTCACCCTTGTGAATTCTAAGGAATATGGATTCATACATGCTGAGCAAGAAGAGACCATTAGCCCAATGCCAATGGTTGAGGTATTTTAATTCTTTCTGTTTTTCATTAGGGCTTGTATTCTCCAAGCCAACTGCTTCATGAGGAGGGAAGAAGGAGAGAGAGAAAGGGAGAGAGAGAGAGGCTCCCTGAGTGAATGAGTTCACTTCAAACTCTATGGAAAAGAAATGGACTACAACCATTCCATAAGGGAGAAAAAAAAAAAGAGAATTGGGCTGATATCTGTATATATATTTTGACCCATTAAAAAGACCTACTTCTGAAACTGTAGCACAGAATCCCAGCTTTTGAGCAAACCCCCAACACCAGAGAAAGGATTTTCTTGACCTAGGTCTGATGGCTAGCATTTGGAGGAAGGGAAGAGAAGAGAAGGGCCATCAGATCTTCCCAGAGGTAATCCATGGGGCAGAGGTACTTGATAGAATCATAAGATGACTCATTTAAAGACCAGCTAAATATAGATGGAGGAGGGAGGTCTTAAGTAATGTAAATGAGATCTGAGTAATTGCATCATTCTGCAGAACAGTTAGAAATGACAACTTCCAATAGCAGAATGATCGTATCATTTCCTTTTCACCTACCCTTTAAAAACAAATCATTCTGTGTCTACATCGACTTCTACTGACATTCACTGTTCATTTGCTTCTTTTCCTTATTTTTATCTGCTTCATTAACAAAAGGATTTAATACGTCTTATAAAGTAAAACTGGATTGTATACAATAAAGTTAGAAGTGGAAAATAAGTTTAAAAATATATAACTAGAAATTAGATTAAAAGTTCATGATAACATAGCTTTGGGAGGAATGAGGCACAAGCTTGGATTTAAGCTTTCTGGAATTCCAGGCAAAATCCAAACTATGTAAAGTTGCATAATACATGTTTTTAACACAGGCAACCCAATAGTCCATGGAAGTAGAAACTATTCTTGTTAATAACACTGGTAAAGAACTTAGTGCTCTTATGAAGAGTTAAGTGTATCCAGAATTGACCACGTAGAGATATAAAAGGATATTTTATTTCCCTATTTTTATTATGTCCTTAAATATGAACCAATATCATTCTGACAGTATATGCATTTATTGAAAAGTATGATGAGGTCCAGAAAATGGGACTTTCTTTAGTGATCTAAATGAATCATGTGGTAGACTTTGGAGTAATTACAGGAATGCGTGGACTCTGTCTAAACTGTATTTTTTGTCAATATTTGGTGATTATACCAGCTTGAGTTCAGAGTAGATTTACTTGATTTATCTTTATCACATGTTTGTGGGAAATGTTAGGAATTTAATTTGTATAATAAAAAATCTTTGAAGAATTTTTAAATTTTTTTGTAGAGTATGTGTTCCATCTTAGTCCTATCATCACCTTCCATTTATTAATGTACAATTATTCTTAATTTGTCTCCAAAGAACTATGAATCCAAAAAGAAATTCTGATCTGATGTGAAGTGGGAATGGTGTGGTACCAAAGAATAGAAATCTTAATTAGAAGATTTTAAAATTAAATTCTGGTTCTTCTGTTATTAATTGGGGAATTGTGACCATGTTATTTTAAGTTCATCAATCCTTTCTTTCCTTATCTTTGTAATAGAAGAAAGAAATGAAAGCTATTGCAAGTCTTCCAAAATGACATCTGTGAGCAGTTAACCAGCTCAGTCCTAGAACCTAGCAGACACCCAAAAGGAGTTAGTTTTCTCCTTCCCTGAATGGAAGAAAAACTATTACGATAGGCATTTTGACTTGAATGTCAAGGAGCCAGGAGATTTAGATATGTGCACTTTTCTCTTTGATTGGATGAAATAGTGGAATATTTATTTCTTTCATTATTTTGTTCTCTTGGCCCAACAGTCCAAAAAACTGTTTGCCATATGCCAGGCGTTCGCTAGTCATTGAGGCTAAAAAAGGATGAATGAGCAAAGCTTTCCCTGCAATAGGTCACAATTTACTTACTAAGGGAGACAGATCAGTAAACTAATAATTAACATTCAGCGTGGGAGCTGTACTACTAGAGATACTGGTTCACAGGAAGGAAGGTGGGAATTGAATGTCTATTGCCGAAACATCAAATATTTAGGTGATTTGGTGGTTTCTACTATCAATTGATGTAGCCAAAAGGCTGGTGGCCAAGATACTTCCAGAAGAAAGCATTTACCTTAAGGACCTATTCTTTTCCAGGATTTCACCATCAGATTTGTGCACTCACAAGTTCAAAGACCTACACTTGGCATGGTGTGGGATGCTGCCTAGTTGACCAGTGGGTAGTAAAAAAAAAAATAACAAACACATTTTTCAGGAGAATTAGGCATTCGCAACAGTTTGGACAGCACATCTTCTATCTGTAGAAACTCATCATGGAAAGCCACATTATCAGATTTTTTGAGTCACGTTATCAGATTCCCTGACTAGTATATCCAGACAAATCAGTTTATTTACATGACTCAGATGTGTTGTGTCATCAGTCTCTGATAAAATCTTAGAGGGGTAGCATTCCCAGAAACTAGACAATAATAGGCCTGATAGGACATCGTCTCCTCTGGGTGGGAAGTCCAATGTTTCCTCTGAAACTTCCCCTTTATTTTACTTCCATTGTAGACCCACTCCCTTCTGACTGATGCATTATTTCCTTAAATGGATTAATATCTTCAATCAAATAATGAAGTTAATCAACTTTTTCTATGATTATTTTTCTTATGACAGAGAGCACTTGCTTTCTTTGGAAATTGCTATCTGATGCCCATTGTCTTTACAGATTATCTTTTGTTTTCTTTATAGGTACATGTCAACCTTATATTCTCACCCTGATTTTCCAGAGAAAGGGCCAAAGGAAATTAATGAAGAGCTAATGAAGAATGTTAGCTACAACCCCCTTTTACTTCTCACACCACAGAAAATTAAAAGATATGCTGAGTCTTTATGGAAGAAGAAAAGCTCTGGACAGCCTGTCACGTTTACTGATATCTTTGGGATGTTAATTGGAGAAACACTAATTCACAATGTAAGCTATGGCTCAATTGGCAACCCTTCTAATACAAGTAGACCCTGTATATTGTAGTGTTTGAAATAAACAGAATATGATATACTTTGTAAGAGTTACTTGACTCAATTTATCCTATCAATGATGTATACTGACCTCCTCCCCACCAGCTGTAACTCCTATGCTCACTAATTCATTCTGACTAACAGTTTTGATGTGTAAGGAAGTGCTTTTGTTTCCCTTTTCTTTGGAAAGATATACATTTTAACCTTTAGCTGATGGTCATCTTTTTAGATAAGGAGGTGAGTGCAAGTAATATGTTAGTGGTAGAGGGAGAATGGAGAGGGCATGGAGTCTGCAAAGGAAATGAATCACATGGAACAAACCCATTTGACACATGACCCCAGTGTGACATTTCATCTGAAGATAAAGCGGGGGGAGATAGAGTCTGCGCCAGGGAATCCAGGGGCTAAATTCTTTCTGAGCTTCATAGCTGCCAAACCATCCTCCAGGGCAAATGTAGACACAGTCCCTAGAGTTATGGTTCTTTTAAGAATGGAGGTAATTACTTCCACAAGAGCTTGCTTTTTATTGTTTGTTATTCAGATTTCTAGAAGAAATAAGACTTACTTGTATTTTAAAACTTTAGTGCCTTGATTGAGAGTACTACTTTAGTTTTCTATCTCTATCTGTTTGTATATTTAAACCATTTCTTTCTTTCTTTTGGGTACAGAGAATGAACACTACTTTGAGTAGTTTGAAGGAAAAAGTCAGTACTGCCCAGTGCCCTTTACCTCTTTTCACTTGTCTCCACGTCAAACCTGATGTTTCAGAGCTGATGTTTGCAGGTATGTAATTTCCCTTTTCAGAACATTTCCTGGGACCTTTGAACTGTGGTTCTGAAATATTTTTTCTAGAGCAAGGTCATAAGCAATATCAGTTGCTTTCTTTACTATATTTCTATAACACAAAAACATTTGAAAACATAAAAAAATATTAAGCTAGATGATTTTCTGGTTTGTAGAGAATATTCCATTAAGGTAGTTACTAATAGATCCTCATTAAAATTCATGAAATAAAAAATAAGCTATACAAAAAAATCACAAATATTATCAATAATTTTCCATTTTAGTTAGCAAAATAGTGTGCCTAGGGGCTTTTAGGCAATGCAGATTCTTTTGCTTGCTGCTTATATTTTCATGAAATTGGGTAACACGATATATGTTTATCATTCAAAGTACTATTCTAATTTTTATAATTCAGCACCTATAAAGTACTGGCCTGTACTTGTGGCAGCTGGTGAACAAAATCCCCATTTTGTTAAACCTCAGATATAGACCTCTGCTTCTTCTATAGCTTTACTTCTTGTTTTGTGCTCTAAAAGTACGTGACATCTTACTTCTAGGGGTCTCTGCCAGTCCTAGCCTTCAGTGTGGTAGCATTTCTAACTGTGGATGGTAGGGCTCATTGCATTTTTAAGACAATTACCTCAGTGACATCAACCCCACCGTGAGCTTAAAAAATCATTGTGAGTGGTATGTAATTAACAGATTTATATCATTTTGCAGTTTTACCAACTGTCCCTTTTTCCCTGAATGGACTGTTCTCAGGCAAGAAGTTGAATAGTTTATAAAAAGTAGTGCACCTAGAATTCATTCATTCAACAAGTGTTTATCAATTTTATTGACTAAAATGTTTATCAGGTTTATGGTTTAGAAAGCACTTACCATGTTTATTAGCTTACTCAATTTTTTCTACAATCCAGGGAGGGAAGTATGTTTTTTGCTCTGCTTCACAGAAACAAAAATGAAACATCAGAAAAATTAAACGATCTGCACATTGTCACACAGAAAGTAAGCAGCAGAGCTGATAATTATTCTACTTATAAAAATACTGGCTTCCCTGATTGCTGACCACATCAAACGTAGTATGCCAGCTGCTAGGAGCGAACTGCGCTCCCCCACCACACCTGCTCCATAAGACCTTATAATCTGTCTGTGAAATCAACAATTGTTGAATAAGTTAAAGCACAAGAAAGAATAGAGTGGCACTAGGCACTGTTCCCTTCACCAAGTTATGTGACATCTTTTAGCTTCAGATTCCTCATTTGTTAGTTGAGGATGAGACTTTCCTCCCAGTATTTGCTAAATAAATGAGATAAACCATGTAAAGTACTTAAAACCGTGGCTGGCCCAAATTAAGTTTCTATTAATCTTAACAATTTGAGGGGTTGTATGAGAGCTATATGAGAAAAATCAGAGGTCTGGATCTTAAAGAGGAATGAGATTTGTATGTAAAAGGCAAATTTAACTATTGGATCGGGGGAGGGTAAGGCAATCAGTAAGAGCCTGCGGTAATGATCGCATGCTCATCAGCAATGAAGAGCCATGCCTTGATGGTCATGGAGTTAATAGAGAGAGTTGAGATTTTATCATGTATGAAAAGAGCATGTTGCTATGATGAAATTGTTTTGTTTGCATTTTAAAAAATTTTTTGCTTTCCTATAACTGTTGTCTTGTGAGGTTTTAGAATGTTTGGAAATAACCAATTTAATAGATACCACTAGCATGCTAGTTAAATCTGTGCATAGCCCAATAAGCCATCTTTTACCCCAGAAACCTTATCTAGTCAAACAAGCGTTAGACGAATTTGGAATCCTTGCCCTCCAACTGAAATACCTTGGGTGGGTCATGTAAAATTCCTGATTCTAATTTTCTTCATTATTTTTTAAAAAAAGATATTAGTAAAAATCAGGTTTCTTTTACAGAGCTATTAAGACAACCACATGAGATATGCATAAGAATGAATATGACAGAAAGACATAAAAATAAAATATTATTACTATTGTTATAGTTGTTACGGTATTTTCCTGTCTTTTTATTCTGTATTCTTAGTTGCCATTCTCAAAAGAAAATCTGAATAAAATAATTAAAGAACAAATAATATTTCAGCAAGTGAATATTTTGGATTTATTTAGTGAGAAAAGGCTGTTTAAAGTTCTTAGTAGTCTTTTGACTTGATTGTGTTTGAATTGGGCCATATGCCTAACTGCCTAACTGGGAATATTGTTACTGAGAAGAGAGATGCCCCATTGACCTTAATTGTTAAGTGTCTCTGATAAAGACGTTCAAGCTGTTTCTTCCAACAGAGTTGGAAAAAGCCATCAAACATTAGTTATGTGGATCTTGTACCCAGATAAGCCATTCAAAGGTGCATGTTATCAGGGTTCAAGTAGCTTGAGTTATGTGAAAAAAAAGAATGGAGACATGTCTATACTTTGTGCCTTTAAATTTTGCTTAGATTAGAAGTGGATATTCAGGGGGAAAAGTTGAATTGTGATGTGAATTATATTTTTAAAAGTCCAAGAACCAAATAGTTTAGCTTACAGAAGTTTTATCAACTTGACTTGAACAATAACAGAGGATGTTTTTCTTCCTTCTTAGAATAGTTTTAAACACTTTCCCTTTCTGAAGATTTTAAACAAATAAACATTGGTTGTTTAAACTGTTAAATATTTTTGATCCTTCCACTTTAGTACATTGCTGAGAGGATTTTAAAACTTTCATTTTCAAATTCCCATTGGTCAGAAATTTGCATTTACTGGACTCAACATCATGTAGGGTCTTAGACACTCTGGGAGTACTAATATAGTACTCTCCCTTAAGAAAGTTACAAACCCATTAACAAGAGAAAAATAAAACATTAAAAATAATGAACCACACACATAGAATACTATCACCTGTTGTAGTGTGTAAAACTGACACAGCAGAAAGAATCAGATTTATTATGATTGCAAGAAAGACTTCATGAGGTGATGCAACGCAGATTAAGGTTGAACCTGGAAAAATCTATGAGGTGGAGGTGACAAGTCATCTTTGTGTGAAAGAGCATGAAAACATGCTCAGAAGGGAAGCCAAAGAAAGGTTTTGGGGACCAGCAAAAAGAAACTAGCCTTCGTATGAACTGATGAAGGGTAGCTGGTATACTTGGGAAAACCATTAGTGCCAAGTATAGAAAGTCTTAAATTCCAGACAGCAATGTGTTTATTCGGTTATGATGATACTGGGAAATATCTGATATTTTGGGGTAGGGCAACAAAATTATGCAAAGAGTGTTTTTGAAAAAGTATTTTGGTGATTCATATGGGTACATCAGCAGGAAAGAAAGGTCCTGGGACTAGGGAGATATGGATAAGGAAAGAGAGGAGAAGACGAATGGGGGAGCCTGAAGGTTACCAGTGAGACGTGGAGATGGATGGATTTGATGTGAATGAAAGAGTGGTTTCAGTTTAAGCAATATTTTTTTTTCTGGGCTGTGAGAGCATGGTTTACAGAAACAGGTGAATTAGACTGGAAGGAAAGGTGATGAGTTCCATTCTAGGCAAGTATAATGGGATGTGAAGACAGCATATCCAACTGTAAGTGCACAACAGGAAGTTGGGAATGAGTAGATGGAGGTGCCAGAGAGGAGTTCAGGTTTGAAATGTGCAAGTCAACAGCAGAGGAATAATGTTCAAATCCTATCATGGCGAGTGCATCAGTAAGGATCGGAGAGCAAATATTACCCCCTGAGAATGTCTGTAATTACTGTGTGCACAAGCCACAACATTAATAAAGAAGAGATTGCTAGAAAAGTGGGAACCAGGAAGTTATGTTTCAATACCCATGATAAGGGTGTGAATTCAGAGATAGGAAATTACTTGTGTGGTATAGAAATTTTCCTAACAACCTCTGATTCATTGCTAGTCATGCCTCACTAACTCCACGTAAATCATTTAAAAATACACCACTTTCTGATGAAGGGCATATGTGCCGTTTGGCTTTGATTTGAAATGAATTATTTTATGTTCTTATCACAATTGTGATTTCATAACTTCCTTCACAAAACTGTAACGTTTTGATTTATCATGGACTAAACAATGAATATCCATCCACAGTTCCTTTCTAAAGCGTTGAGGCCAGATGTTTGGGAATTCACAGAATTTTAGATTTTAAAGTTAAAAAAATTAATACTGCAAATTACATAATACCCCATTGGGATATTATAATTAAATAGTGATTTCTCCAATAGAATGTATCAATGTTCACACCGAGTGGGAGAAATCAACATTAAGCCTCACATCATTTCAAGACTGGTTTTTCTGCTAAATGAGTTCAGTTCATGTTTTACCACCACATGAATGTCAAAAAGCACTTACAGATTTTGGAGTTAATGGATTTTGGATTACTGGGTAAGGAGCTGTAGACACATTATAATTTCAGAAAGTGAAAAACTGAAAGAAAAATAAAGGAGGGAAGAGGTTTATAGGTTAGGCGGGAGTGGACGGCGGTGGGACTTTACAAAGGATGGTCAACAAAGACTTAGAACTAAAGGTTAAGAAAGAGCAAGCGCTGTAGCTGCAGAAGGGAATAGCAAACAGAGGTGCTGAGTGGGAATAAACTTGACCTCTTTGAGGACATTAAGAGGACTTGTGGGGCTAAAGAGGAATAAGCAAGACAAACATGAGAGGAGATTGGTTAGGACATGTGGTCAGACTGGACCATCATGGAGCTCTGTCAGCTGCTTTTATTTTCAGGGTAATGGGAAGCCATTGGAAAGCTTCAGCTGTCATTAGTGTGCTCTGATTTACATTTAAAAAATGCATCTTGACTATACGGTGTCAGAAAGATTGGAAGGGAATAGAGAATAGACCATTTAGGAGGGTTTGTGGAGATCCAGGGGAGATGGTATAGCAGCTTGTAGCATTAAGGGCATGATGAACAAATAGATAAGTAGCCAGTTTCTCACCATATCTGATGACAGACAGAGCCTACAGACCTTGATTTTTGTTATGTGAGATACACGGGAGAGAGAATTATCAAGGATAATCCTGAAGTATGAATATATGAAAAACAGTACCATTTACCAAAAAAAGAGGAAGACTGAAAGAGTGGCTAGTGTCAAAAACCAGGAATTCTTTTGGGGATACAGTAAGATTCAGATAATTTTTAGACATAGTTATAGCTATGGGAATACATGAAATAAGAGTGGCTACCATTTATTGAGCAATTAAAATGTGCTATGCCTTCTAAGCATTTTATATTCCTTAACTCATTCAATCCTCACAAAAATTCTATAAACTGTCTACTGACTTTTATTCACATTTGACAGATTAGGCAATTAAAACACAGAGAATGCAAACAACCTACTTACTGAAGCTTGCTGTTAGTGAGCAGCAGACTGGGGTCTGAACCCAGGGCTCTGGTTCCAGAGCCTCTGCGCTTAGGAAGTACACTCTGCTGATCCTATTACCATGTGTTTATTAAGAAGGTCAGCATAGAAGTTTGCATTATAATATAGTGTGTGAGAATAATGGTTAGTAAGGAAAACTAAGGGAATGAAGAAAAGACAAACGTTAGAAAACACTTTCTTCCATTATAATAACCTGCTTGCACTATCAGAAAGAGTTTAATTTCTTTCATCTCCTTCGGGGATTTTATGTCTGAGTCAGCAGTTTCCAGTTTTCCATTCTTTAGAATTAAGATGTACTTTATGAATGATGTCTGAGTCTTTAAATTCGAAAAGGTATTCAATTTGTGCAAATTAAAAGGGACCTTTTGTGTTCTCATCTTACTCGTCTATGTTTTCCTCCCATAAATATAATAGGCCTTTGGTCAATTAAAAAAAATACTTTTAATGAATGAGTGAGAATCATTATGGCATTGCTGCAGCAATCTTTAATGGTACACATCTCTGTAATGTCTTTCTATTAATGGATTGTGTTCTTTTTTTAAATGCTTTCAGATTGGGTTGAATTTAGTCCCTATGAGATTGGCATGGCCAAGTATGGTACTTTCATGGCTCCTGACTTATTCGGAAGCAAATTTTTTATGGGAACAGTTGTGAAGAAATATGAGGAAAACCCCTTGCATTTCTTAATGGGTAAGTGATCAAAATCTACTATTAGTTTATTTGACTGTTTTAAATCTTGGTACATTCTAAATTATTCTGTTTTTGCTTTATTTTTAGGTGTCTGGGGCAGTGCCTTTTCTATATTGTTCAACAGAGTCTTGGGAGTTTCTGGTTCACAAAATAAAGGTTCCACAATGGAGGAAGAATTAGGTATTGTAAAAACATGTTTACAATGTAATAATTAAGCTACATTAATAAATTTCATTAATGTGTATGCATAGAAAATTAAATCATCATAAGCATTATAACTGTTCTAAAGTTATCAATAGCTTGGTTGAGTCAACCTACATATCTTATGTGTGTGTGTGTATATATATATATATATATATATATGTATATATATGTGTGTGTGTATATATATATATATGTATATATTACTTTTTAAGTATTATTCTGATATTGAAATTCATAAAAACTCTTGATTCCTAAGAATAACTTTTACTAGAGCATCTCCATTCCTTTTAGTCATTATACATATAAACATACTATTTGTGTTAGAGACTGGTCCTTTTATCAAATAAGAGTAGGTTTTTAAAGATTCGATTCATCCATAGTTGAATGGAATATGACACTTATTATAAATTTATTAGTTTATTTACCTTTTAAATACTAACTCACTAAGAACTGTGTTAGCTTCTGGCTAATGCATACCAGAAAGAAGGGAAAAATATTTCAAATCATACCTAGTAAATTAACACCAATGATTTTCCTTAAATCTAACTCATTAGCCCATAACAAATTACAAATAATATTCACAAAGCTTGAAAATCTCAACTGAAGACCAGTGATTTTCAGTCGTTGTAAGATGAATGCCATTGGGACATATGTTTCTTTGATGATTGAATGAGCTTTAGTGCAAATTAGACAAAACAGCCATTCGCTATATCAAAATGCCTCGCCACCGACATAATCAGTGTTGCATTTTGCTATTTTGGGTGGCACCCGGAGGAGCAGAGGAATGCTAAATCTGAATTTAGGGCCAGGCTTGCAGGGGCTGGGGAGGAGGGTTCCGTAGATTATGATCCCACTAACTACCTACCTCTTTTCTATCCATGATAAATCACACATCTATTTGAGGGCAGATTTCACGGAATGACGTAAATGACATTTTCACCAATCAGTTCATTTGAGGAATACTTGCATGTATACTATAGGGTTTTTTTTGAAAAGCTCTCTTTACTTATTATAGACAATGACAGCTGATTTAATTAAGCTTTAGATGCAAAATAGAATACAATTGTAACATTAATTAATACACTACAAGTTGGCTTATAAGTAGTGTTATTATTTTTTTATAAGAATTGATTTTAATCATTTGATATTGATGTTAAATGCAGTAATTTCTATAGTCCTTACTATTTTCTTCAAGAGTGTTATTTGTATTTTTGTGTAGTTCTTAGTAAGAAGGGAAGAAATGACTTTACAACTGCATTAGAGCCAAAGATTTTTAAATAAAAAATAAAAACAAACAAAAAGGCACTTTGCACTTGAACTTGCTACTGTCCTCTGAGCATCACTCAGTTAATGAGCAGCTGAGGTCGGCGGAACTCTTGAGCCTGCTCCGGCCTTGACATTGTCTTAAGGGTAAATGCAAGGCAAGGTGTATAATGCTGATGACTCGATTTATTTTAATGAACATTATATCCCAGATGAATATCTTATTCTCACCTTCAGTTTTGTGGAAATAACTAACTCTTCCCTAAGTTTTGTGAACATTTCAGGAAAGGAAAAAAGAGAACAAAAACAGAGGCACCACATGTTACGTGCCTTGCTTCTGTGTGTCCTGCTGTTGAGTAATACAGATAACCTAGGGTTTGTTATTTCTGACTCCTAAGGCAGGAAGAGTAGCCCTGGAATAACACATCTGAGGGTGGGAGAGGCCGCGGCCGAAGGCCAAGAAGGAGAGTGTTTATACTGAAAGGTCCTGAGGATATTCTTTATTGTAAGATGTCGCTTTTGAAGCCAGTGGTTTGGCAGCATCTTTACTTGTTCTCTGTGTCAGACGTAGGGGGAATATTGTGTACTTGAGAGGCAGCGGTTAGCAGGATGTGTTACCTCAGATTAGGTAAGGTTTCCAGAAATGAGACCGGAGACGTGGCTGGGGTGAATCTGAAGATGCCTGGCGACTCTTTGATCCACTGACTGACTAGTCTACTACTTAAAAGGGTATTCAGAGGGGATTTTTTGGTATTTTCCCCCCTTCTGAAGAAAGACCTAAATTGGACCACAATCAGAACTCTTGAACTAAATCAGAACTAAATGAAACTCTTGACATTCTCAAGGAGTTCTGAATATGAACACTCTATGATTTTGAAGAGATAGAGCTTATCCATTATACTATAGTGACGGAAAGTAGATGAATCCAGAGTATTTAGCTATTCATCTCATGAAAACATCCTTATAAAGAAGATAATATCTGGGGAAGTCATCTTCTTAAATGACAGTATCAAATATTACCCCCCTAAAAAATGTTTGAGGAAAAAAATGTTGTCTTGCCAAAATACATGTAGGACCAGAAACACACCTAGTGTATATGACCCTGGACCAGAGTGGGTCATTTCTTAACATTCCCTCTCCTCTGTACAACAAAATTACTTTCTGTAATAGTCATGAAATGAAATGAATAATATTAGCCAGTAAACATTTTTTTATTGAATTTCATATGGGTCATCATGCTGATAATAGTACATAAATCTAAAAAAAAATTTTAAAGTCTATCTGCTGTCTCAAACATTTATTAGCCCTTTCTTTATGAACCTTGATCATTCATGTATGTGACATTTATATAGGTATAATAAACACACAAGTCATATGGGGAAACCAAATGTTATACCTGTATCTCTGAATTTAAAGGTCCCAAATTATTCTGTCACTGAACATTATAAATTTGCAATCAGTTTCTTAAAATTAAAAAAAACTCTGTTGAGTAGTAGAAGAAAAGAAAGTATTACTATACACAAAGTGGTTTCATGTAAGTGTCCAAAGAAAGTGATTTTTCTACAAATGATGATCATAAGAGTGGTCTGTGTATTCCATCATTTAGGTACTTTTTGAAAAAAGACAACTGGGTACTATACCAGATTTTTGCTCCTGTCTGATTTAAGAATGTACGGCTTCCATTTTGTTTTTATAATTGCTGTCTTTGTTCTGAGGAAGAACAAATTGTCATCACCAAAAGGCATATTTCAACAGATGATTTCCAGTATTATTGAAAATCAGAAGATACCTTCTATTAGTAGCTTTCATTCAGTGTGATGAAACTGTAATCCCCCTGTATATTTTGTTTTTATGCTACATTTACTTTCATAAATACCACTTAAACATATTTAATTGAAGAAAAATCTAACAAAGTATTATAAGGAGCTTCCTATGATCAAATTATTCTTCCTGTCAGAATCAAGATAAGTAAAAATTCTCCCCTTTAAATCATGAATGAATACATTTTAAACTGATTATCATGTTTTGGGAAATTTTGTTTTCCAATGAGAAATTTGAAATACTAGTAAATCTCATAAATTTAGATTTACTAAATTGAGCTAAATTTACACTGGTCAGTCGAGGAAACCTCACTCTGGTTTTGTTGAGATCACTTCCTTACCATAAGTTTAATTGTGAATCTTGACATTGAGATCCTTTAATTGACTTGTTTTCTTTCCACAGAAAATATTACAGCAAAGCATATTGTGAGTAATGATAGCTCAGATAGCGATGACGAATCACAAGAACGCAAAGGTAAGAAATCCGGAACCTTCAATGGCAGAAATCCAGTAAGGAGAGGATATAAATGTTTTGTCTGTTTCTCTCACTCAAGATGCTGATGATAGCCTCTGCTTAATGCACTGAGTGATAGAATGGTAGCCTTCAACTCAGATAATTAATACTGTATATGTAATAAAACACACATCACAAAAATATCTTCTCTTTTCTTTTTAATAACCTCAAAAATATTATCAGTTGGACAGAGACCAAACTGAGATGATGGAAATACCAAATTATGTTTTAAGACTGTTTAGAGCATTGGGCTTCTCCACAAGAAAATTGTGATTGGGAATGTTTTTACATAGCTTTAACCATTCCTGAGCTTTATACCATTGCCAACATTCCTTCTGTTAGGAAGGCTTCCTTGATGAAGTTGGGTAAAATTATCAAGAATTTTTTGCTGCATGTATTTTTAGTATAAGTGAATGATTTTACATTTTGACAAGGCAGTTTTCAGCTTGGTGTGGATCACAACAGTAAGTGGTGGAGTCGGGAGGGATAAGGCAGGGATCAGGGGTATTTGTTGGAAATGTTACGTGATAAAATGAAGTGATTTTACATTTTGACAGTGTTTTGACACAACCATTTGTACAGATGTTCCAGATACTCCAAAAACAAACAAAAAACAAAGACAAAAAGAAGATTTTTCTAACTGGGTGAGCATGTCCTCAGTGAACAGTTTAAACACGATCATTTAGAATTTAGAAAATATTAAATGCTTTCTTGTTCAAACTCAATGAATTCCACCAGCCATGGTATAGATATCGGGAGAGTCTGTTTTATCCTTGTTGAATCAACACTAAAATTAAAATTGGCTTTTCATAACTGGCATGTCAAGTCCTATTAAGATGAGTTTGTGCAAATTAGAGAAGTGCCTTCTTTGGGAATTGCAGCTACACAATCCCACAGCTTGGCTAGGGAGCAGTTTCTCGTGCAAATTGAAAAAGGGAATCCTTCCCTGGACAGACAAAGCTCTTTACTAGGCAAAAGGCATGGCCAGTGGTGCCAAAGCTGGACTTCAGTCCCCACTGTCTGGCTGCCTTATGCAGCCAGGGATTTGCCTAGCTATGCCCAGGTTATTAGGCAGGAGCTGAAAGAACCCTGCCCTCGAAGGAACTGAGTCTTTATTCTGGTTCCTTCATATTTTTTATTTTAAATT
The DNA here is from genome assembly GCF_040802235.1 of Manis javanica. Classification (NCBI taxonomy): domain Eukaryota; kingdom Metazoa; phylum Chordata; class Mammalia; order Pholidota; family Manidae; genus Manis; species Manis javanica. The sequence goes on from NC_133166.1 coordinate 94,220,601, forward strand.
TTTAGTTCAGGTCTTTTTTTATTTTGAATTTCCTCCTAATGAAGAGAGCTAGCCAGTACAAAAAGGATAGACAGCATTATGCTTAGCATTTCTAGAATTAATTATGTATTGGTTTAGGGACTATCAAGAAATGTGATAATGGCTGTCAATTATTAGGTTAATTGCCATAGATGATCATACGTTCAATCACCTCTGTAGTACTAACTGGTTATCTTAAGGCTGGTTGTTCAAAGACCCTTTAAATATGTTTGTTTTGGTTTACTACCAGCCTAGATTGGAGAATGATATTTAGGATGTTTTCCAGGATTTATTAGGTCATAATATTCATTTTTTCCCTTTTAAATATACTTTATTTTTTAGGGTAGATTTAGATGATGCACAGCAAAATTGAACAAAAGGTATAGCAAGTTCGCATATATTCCCTGAACCCACACACACACAGCCTTCCCCACTATCAGCATCCCGTCCCAGAGTGGTACATTTGTTAGAGTTGATGAGGCTTCACTGATGTATTATTACCACCCAAAGTACAGACTTTCAGTTCACTCTTAGTACTATATATTCTATTGGTTTTCACAAAGGCATACTGACATGGATCCACCATATCATACAGAGAGGTTTCAGTGCCCCAAAGTCCTCCGTGTGCTGTCTGTTCACCCCTCTGCCCCCTCTCCCCCAGCCCCTGGCAATAACTGATCTTTTTACTGCCTCCACAGTTTTGCCTTTTCCAGAATGTCATTGAGTTGGAATCATATCGAATGTACATTTTCAGATTCACTTCTTTCACTTAATAATATGCATTCAAGCTCCTGCATGTCTTTTCATGGCTTGATAGCTCATTTCTTTTAACAAGGAATAATAGTCCGTTCTCTGATGTACCAGTTTTTTTTACCCATTCACCTACTGAAGAATATGCTTCCAGATTTGGATAATTAGAAGTTAACCTGCTGTAAACATCCATGTTCAGACTTTTGTGTGGATGTAAATTTTCAACTCCTCTGCATAAAGAAGCATAATTGCTGGTCTTATGATACAACTGTAACTTAGTTTTATAGGAAACTTCCAAACTATCTTACAACGTGGCTGTGCCATTCTTGCACTCCCACCGGCAACGCATGAGAGCTCTTGTTGCTCCACATCCTCGCCAGCATTTGGTGGTGTCAGGAATTTGGATTTTGGTGTTTCTAATAGGTGTGTAGTGCTCTCTCATTGCTTTATTTTGCATTTCCCTGATGACATGATCTTTTCATATGCTTATTTATCATCTGCATGTCTTCTTTGGTGACTTGTCTGTTGAGGTCTTTTATTCATTTTTTGAGCTTTGCTTTCTTATTGTTCGGTTTTAGGAGTTCTTTGTATATTTTGGATAACAGTCCTGTATCAGATGTGTCTTTTGCAAATATTTTCTCCCAGTTTGTGGCTTGTCTTCTCACTCTCTTGAGGCCTTTCATTTTTGGTCATGTGATTTTGAGCAAGGTCTTCCGGCATTTTCAACTTTAGATTCTTCAGATGTATGCTGGCCTCATTTTACCTACACTCACAGAATTGTTTTAATTATCAAATTAACAAATGCATATAAAGGGCTTTAAATTTAAAAGGACTTTGCAATATACATTTACTATTAGTATTATAGCTAGTAAGCAATGGATAGCATTTAGCTGTTGGGTGATGGGTTTGCCCTACTAATGATGTTATTTCCAAATATATCATACATAGATCCTCTGCTGGTATAGAAATGGGGTTTGTTAGTAATAGTAATAATAATAATAATAATAATAATAATAATAATAATAATAATAATAATAACAACAACAACATTGAAGAAGAAGAAGTAACATCTCCAAACCCTTGGGAAATACCTGAGTACCTTATTCATATCCTTGCCACTGGAGATATAAGTCATCTACTTTACAGCCTGATTTGTTCTGGTGAAATATTTTCTTTGTTATATTTGGCATTAGAAAAGTGTGGGAGTAGAAAAGCCTATATATGTTTATTTGTGAGTATTTGGTCATCTGAGTTGGTCTGAAAGAAAGATACCTGTATATACTCATATCTTTGTGAAGATAAAAATCAGTATTTATTATGGTTTTATGTATTTAGTTAACATTTATTGGAAATTATGAAGTTTGAACATAGACTCTCTTTTCTCTCAAAACACACACACACACATACATAAACCATAAACACAGACACATGGTTTTGAAAGATGCATGTATATTTACATACAAATGTCCCAGAAATCTGAACAGAAGAGATTAAGGCAGGTGAGGTAAGCTGTACCATATGGTGTTCTTAGATTTGGATTAGGAATGAACATTACTGATGATGATAATGATATTACAAGTATTTTTTTTACCACCAACCAGTGTTTTTTAAGAATCTAATATGAGCCAGGCACTCTTCTAGGAAATGTGCATGTCTGCACTAACTCAGTCAGTCAACACAACAGCCTTGTGAGGTTTACTGATGATGACATGGAGGCTGAGAAGGGCTAACTAACCCGTAAACACAGGAAGGAGGGTTAGGATCCAGGCAATCTGAATTCGGAGCCAGTGCTCTAAATAATACACAACATGGCTTCCCGGGAGTAGTGATGTGTGCATAGGTTTTAAAGCAAAAAGTCATTATAAACTGCTTCTTTTGGAAAGCTGCTGAATTTTAAAACATTCTAAGGCATGTGTTTGAATTATAGGGCTTTAAACCCCAGACTTTATAAGCAAGAATAACATGGCAGTTCACAGGGTATTTATTGAGCAGCAAATATGCCTTGAGTCCTTCAGTTTCTCTTCTCAGTTTGCATAATTTCTGGATGTTTGCTAAACAGAACAAAGAAGGAAATTTAGGAAATCAAGAGGATAGGATTAGCTACTGTTGATTTTTCCTGCGTGTGTCTGTGTAGCCAGGGCAAAGAAAGAAAAGGCTTAGAAAAGAGAAGAAAGGGGAAATAGAAGTTTGCCTGGAAATCTAAAAATACACCAGGTGACACTGTCAAGAATACAACCTTTACGCTGAGTACAGGTAAAGTAGGAAGAATTTAAAAGCAAAAATGATTAGCTGGCATATTTTCTATATTAATTTATACAAATAAATGTTTGTTAAATCAAAAGCCATAGAGCTTCATTGTTAATTTTAACATTCGATAGCCCAAAGAAGATCTTTTTCTGAGGGGACTGTGGAATCCGTATAACGATCTTCTCTTTCTCTTAGGCACCGAGGATGAAGATGCTGAAAGGGAATATCAAAATGACAATCAGGCCAGCTGGGTCCATCGTATGTTAATGGCCTTGGTGAGTGATTCAGCTTTGTTCAATACCAGAGAAGGACGTGCTGGGAAGGTGCACAACTTCATGTTGGGCTTGAATCTCAACACATCCTATCCACTGTCTCCTTTCAAAGACTTTACCACACAGGAGTCACTGGATGAAGATGAACTGGACGCAGCTGTAGCAGGTAAGTGCACAGAATCACCCGTGGGCGCTGCTTCAGGAGATCTTTACTCTTTCTTTGGGAGAAGTGTTTAAAATATTACTAACACCTATTAATAATTCTTAATACTGACACTCACTTTATAGTAGCATGCATTTAGTGTGTGAAGGGCTTGGAATTACTGTTTATTGGAAGAAAAAAATTCATTGGACAGGAAATGGCATAATCAGATCAGCATAGAAAAATCTCACTGAAATATTGAGGGGGACCTTAGATCCTCCCTGTGTTGGTTAAGGTTCACACACAGGAAACAGGAAATGCTCTCCCTTGTTTAACTGAAAAGGATTTAACGTAGGGAATTAGATTCTTACAAAATTGTTCCAAGGCTTGGAGGAGTAAACTGCAGGCTGAGCTTCCAGGAATAATTCCCAAAACACTTCAGATTCACCTCCACAAACGCCCCCGCAGCTGTGTAGTAGAAATAGCAGGAATGTGTCATTTTTTCCTTTGCGTGGGTGTTTCTCCTTGGCAAAGGAAAAGTCTCCGCAGGACCGGATCCTTAAGGGAGTTTGGAAAGTGTGGTACTTAGCCTGATTCTAGTTCCATGGAGTAATGCATGCAACCCAGAGGCAGGAGTGGGACTGAGTTTGCCAGGCCCCCATGTCCATCAGGCCATTGGATCTGTCCGTCCTGTTCTCCAGAAGGTCAGGTAACTTTCAAAAGGCCACCTGGGAACAACCCACTCACGTTCAGGTTTGTCATTTTGCCAAATTCCAAAGAGTAATTCCCTTTGTTCTTCAGTTCCAGGCATGTTCAATTTAAAATTTAAATTTGCCTTGGTGACTAATCAGAACATAATCATTTTTCCTATACTGATCCTGTCATCTTAAACTTATCTCCTTCACCATGCCATCTTTTTCCCTTAACTGTCCAAATTGTCATTTCTCAGTCATTTTTGCCGTAAGACATTGATAGGTTGCTATAAAAACTTAAATGGGATTTTCCCTAAAAACTTGCAGCTGCTCTTTGTTTAAACATTGTAACTAAAATACTTGTGAAAATTGGGACATGGCTTTGAGTTTTGTCACTCTTTTGGTAGTGCTGTTTCTGTTTGTTGCTTGAGTTTAAGGGAAATTGCAAAATTAAAAGCTGCCCCGTTGTTTAAACAAGAGGATTGTAAACTCACTATACTTTGCATTATATTTATGACAGTGAAGTCTTGGGTATGAGGTATGTTTGATTATATGCCTGCAATCCAAACTCTTTCAAGTTAACTATAAAAAAGTCTATTTGTGATAAAAATCACTGCTTATTTTTAAATTCATCCAAAAAAATAACTTGGCCGTACAATCAGTGTCTTTATTCTTCTTGGGTTGTGGCGCATGATCATACTTACTGCCATTTTTAAACCAATTAAATGTGCTTTTTGGACGAATGATGATGGGCTTATAAAAAAAAAACCTTAGCATCAGAGAGCATGAGAAGCTAGAAAGATTCTTTAGTTATTTTACTCTAGAAAAGTAAGAACAAAGAAGATTGTTGCCATCTTCACCTGAAATTGCTCAGCAGAGCTGGAATTGGGACACAGGCCCCTTGGCCTTGCTCAGAAGCCTTTTCCTTCTGCTAGAGTCCCCTCCCCACAGCTTCTGGTTTTCTTAGTCATTATCTCGCTGATGTAAAATGGCAGTTTCCTTTGTGTGTACTTTATTCTACCTGTTTTACATTTTTACTTTGATCATATCAGCCAGCATAGTTCCTTCTGTGGTTTGCACAACATGAGTTCTGCACTGCACATTTTAGTTAAGTTCCTGGTAGGTTTGTAATATTTTATGTGGATTCAGAGGTATTAGGGTTGCTAGATAGAATACAGCAAATCTAGTTAAATTTAAATATCATATTACACACACACACACACACACATATACTATAAGTATGGCCTTTGGAACGTTTGAGACATATGTGTACTAAAATTTATTTCTTGTTTATCTGAAATTCAAATTTAACTGGGCACTGTATTTTATTAGATAAATTTGGTAATTAGATAAATGAGGTAAATTTGGTAATTTCCTATTAGATAAATAGGAAGTATGGCTCTTTCATTATCCTTACCTTCTCTCAAGTTCTTCATTTTCATCTTCCTTCTTTCCATTGTACATTCTTACACCCACACAGACAGCATTTATCTATGATGAATTTGTTTATGCAGAGCATTTGCAATGTCTTTGCTACTAGAGATCTAAATGTCAACAAGACAGATGTATTCTTTGCCCTCACAGACATTCAAACCATTTCTTGACCCTTCCTTGACCTTTTGATTCACGGAGGGATGTATGTGCCTTCGTTTACAATGATAGAAAAGAAGAGCGCGACTAAATACCAGCGGCCCTGGGCCAGGGGGAGCCGAGGCTCAGTGAGACACACAGTCGTCATGTCTGTTCTCCCTGAGGCCGTGGGGGGTAACAGTCGTACCCCACCTTAGCTGACTCCTTTCTTTATTTGGTGTCCTTTGAAAGAAGAGTCAAGAACGGTCTTCATAAAATAAAATGAGAAAGTAGAAAATGTGGTCGTCCTCGAATACGATACTACATAGACCACACATTCCTTTTGTTGAGATATTTTGAAATGTTTTTAACCTAAAATCGTTTTAAATTAATGATCTTTGGGAAGAACTTTGAATTTTATTTCCTAGTGTATATCTCATTAAGATTATATTTTTACTCACTTCCATTGAAAAAATGTATACGTACTTTTTAGCAAAAAACACAGTCAGGCCAGGGATAAATTCATTTAAATTTATAATTTACAGGCCAACATTGCTAAAAATGACTGCATTTTAAATTGAATTTACTGAATCAATTAGTGCTCCTATTTAAGTCTTCGTTAAAACTCCTATTTATTATACTGTTAAATGACATAATTAAAACATTATTTAAGGTTATTTTTCTTTCATTTTTGCCCCGCTAGTGCAAAAAAACGAAAATAGAGATTTTTATGTTATCTAGATATTCTTTAGGGGAAAATCATACATTTTAGTTTCCCTATGATGGATTTGTTTATGCAGATTAAAATGAGCATCTTAGAAGTAAATTCATTTTTTAACCTAAAATTAGAAAAAAATCACTGCACTATTTTTGTGCCTATTGCTTCACTTTGCATGCAATCTTTTGAAAACAAGAGAAATAAGATACTGAAATTCCCTTCATTTATTTACTTCAAAATATTTGTGTATCTGTAGAAACTAATTTTAAAGAAGCTGTCCATTATGTACTTCCTTCCTTTATACTTTGTGTTTGTGTTATTTACTGTGACACACTCCATCTGGAATAAGAAATTGAGACATGAGTTAATTTGGGCTAGCATTCAAACATGAACATCCAAATATTTGTAAACAGAATCTGTGATGTATTTATAAAAGGACCATCACAGATATCTGCAGCTGAACTGCTTTAAGGAAATGGTACATAATTAGAAAACAGCATGTTTTCATGCCTATCAAAAAACTTGATTAATTTATTCACAGGTTTGGAATCCATGTATGCTTTAAGTTATGGGAGCATATTCTTTAATAGTGGCATTTATCAAATTCTCTATGACATTTTAATAGATGTTATAAAACAAATCAGATTCAAATTCAAATAAATTTGAAAAATTAGCAATTCCATTCCCCTCCTCACAATGCAGTGGGGTACCCTCATGAGTTTGAGAAGTCCTACTTAAGGCCTTGGGTATAGTACTTTAAAACAGACTGGCTTAGAATTTAATCCTGGCTGGACCATTTATTAGCTGGACAATCTTGAGCAGTTACTTCGTGTAAGCCTCATTTATGACATTTATTGCTCAGTGACAGAAGAGTAGAGTAAAACTAAAAACTAGCAACCATGATCCTGATGGAACCATAAGTTAGTGAGAGTACAGCAATCCTTACTATTTACTCCAAGTTTACTTATAACATAGAAATAATAATGGTAGAGTCAGGGAGGATTAAGTAGCATCTTCATTAAAAAGTGCAGTTAGCATCCTAGTCCCCGGTTGGCACCCACCTTAGATCCAGCAGTTACTCCATGGCTTCCCCTGAACATTGCACCCTGGAACCCCCAATCCATACCAACTTTAGCTCCAGACATCATGCCAGGGCACCCCCTGTGCTGAGCCCTCACAAATCCCCTACCTGCACTGGCTTCATCTTTAACAGTCCCATCAGGGTGCCCCCTATGTAAAGCACTCTGGGATCCCCTGGCCTGCACTTGCTTCAGCTCCAGCCATCCCACCAGGTCAGCCCAGTGCAGAATGCCCAGGGACACCCAAACCTGCACCCTCTCCAAGCTCCAGCTAGACATACAAAGCTGACAGACACATGCAGCTACAAGAGATGTTCCTACACAAAGCCACTCCTCCAAAACTGGGAGAAGTAGCTGTTGCCCCTAAATCACAGAAACAAACACAGGGAGTCAAAGGAAGTGAGGAAGCAGAGGAATGTGCTCCGAACAAAAGAGCAAGACAGAACTTTAGAGAAAGAACTTAACAAAACAGGGTTAAGCAGTCTACCTGGTGAAGATTTCAAAGTAACAATTATGAAGATTCCGAACTTGAGAGGAGAGTGCATGAACCCAGTGAGAACTTTGACAAAGAAATAGAAAATATTAAAAGCAACCAATCAGAGTTGAAGAATACAAGAATCAAAATGAAAAACACACACTAGAGGGAATCAACAGCCGATTAGAGGATGCAGAACAGATCAAAGACACAGTAATGGAAAACAACTAGAATGAACAGCAAAAAAAAAAAAAAAAACTTTTAAAAATGAGGAGAGGTTAAGAGATATCTACAACAGCTTCAAGTGAAACAGCACTCTTAATGTAGGGGTCCCAGAAGGAGAAGAGAAAGAAATGGGCAGGAAACATTTTTGAAGCAATAATAGCTAAAAGCTTCCCCAAGCTGGGGAAAGAAATAGACAACCAGGTTCAGGAAGGACAAAGAGCACCAAACAGAATGGACCCAAGGAGGTTCACCCCAAGGTGCATAATAATTAACATGGCAAAGATTAAAGAGAGAATCCTAAAATCAGCAAGAGAAAAGCAGCAGTTGCTGCAAGGGAAACCCCATAAATCTGTCAGCTGATTTTTCAACAGAAACTTTCAGGCCAGAAAGGCATAGCATTATATATTCAAAGTACTAAAAGGAAAAAATGTAAAATCAACAATACTCCACTCAGCACGCATGACATCTTGACATTTGTGCCGACATGGATGGACCTAGAGGACATTTGCTAAGTGAAATCAGACAGAGAAGATCAAATACCATAGGATTTCATTTAACTGTGTAATCTTAAAAACAGGACAAATAAACAAAGCAGCAATAGACCCATAAGAACACAGAACAAACTGGTGGTTACCATGGCAGGGAAGAGATGAAGGGGATAAAAAGGTATAGACTTCCAATTAGAAATAAATCAAGGGATGAAAAAGTACAGCATAGGGGATATAGTACACCTGAAACTAACATATGCTGCATGTCAACTATTCTTCAATAAAACATAAATTAAAATAATGAGTACTTTAAAAAAGTGCAATTAGTCCAAGACACAGTAAGGAACATAGGGAACACATAGTGTAATTGAATATTACTTTAAGCTGTTGAATGTTTTATTTCTTAAGCTTATATATCATGAAACTTTTATTTTGTGGATTGAACATCTGTTAATATCTGGCAAAACCATGCTTTTGGCAACACAGTCAAGGAACATTACTTCCCATCTATTTATCTAGAAAGTGGGAACTGTGGTATTTGGCTACATGCCATAGCTGGGAATTGGTCCACAAAATAATTTTTTCTCTCCACTGTAATCTTGGATTTTAAAGAGGAAAAGGGACATGCCAGTTTCATGATAAGAAGAGGCAAATCAAACAGAATATGGGAGAAATTATTTGCTTTGGGTTAATCTTTTAGCTTTGAAAATTTGAAAAAGCATTAAGTTTAGAAAGCCAAAAAAATATTTGGGAGTTAGCACTTTATTATATAGGGAAATGCACTGCATTATAAAAATACTTCCATTAATGTGATTTTAAATGTTTTGTGTTTATGATAAAATATACACATTAATGTGCTTTTAATGATGAATAGATACATGTGTAGATAGCCCCTCTATACATTGTAGGTGTTGCCTTTTAAGTTACCATCTTAAACTCTTTTGGTGTTATGGTGATGCCATTTTTTGAAGAAATAGTAGGATATTGTGCGTAGGGTTTCGGCTTTGTGGATCTGGAATTCCATGGGCCTCAGTTTCCTTCTCTTTCAAATGGCACTAATAATACCTCCTTTGTAAGAGTCTTATAAGGATAGTAAGTCTTGCGTATGAAATACCTTATACATTATAGTCACTCAAAATAAATGAAGCTACTTTGAGGAGAAATGAAAGTACCCAAATAATGAATTTCCAGCTTCTTAGTAAAATATATAAAAACTAATATAAGACAAAGACTCAATTTTTCACCTTTAAAAAGTTCACTCGTAATTTTTAAACAATAAATATTTCAGATGAATTAAATATTAAAATTAAAATTGAAATTGATAATATATCTATTTTCCAATTTTATAATTTTTAAGTTCCAGGTTCTGTGACAGATAGAATCTTGGCTGGTGGCAAAGTAAATATCACTAAAATATGTAGGTAGTTGGTGTTAAGAAAAGAGAATTAACCCAAAGATAATTGTGTAAAGAATGATTTCTCTTCTCTGTCATTGTTGACCTAGGCATTTACCTTAAACATAGCAAGACTTCTTTTTGTAAGTTGGCCTGCCTTTTCATTCAGTCATGTGATTTTTTCTTTTTTTTCCCTATTTGTTTTTCATCAAAGACCAATCATTCATGCCTTCCCTGTTTCTTTCAGTTGTTCTGGGCAATTCAAATTGCCTCAATTGTAAACTCTTCCCCTCTTTATTCACAAACGTCACTAGTGTATGTTTGTATTGTTCATCTATTATGCGGTATTTTAAATACAAGAAATTTTGATGTGAGAAAAGGAAGTTAACTCTCTGTTAACTGTAGAGACTTAGAAGAATATTAATGTTTTCTTAAGTAACTCAACCAAAGTCTAATTAGAACTGTTTTGGTTCATATTGAAATAAACTTCAAAGCTAATTGTCTCACTGGTGTTTTCATTTCAGCTTTTAGTAATAATGAGGATTGTGGATTTATTAGAAAGTAAGAACTTAAAAGACTTGCTTTCTTTTTTGATCTCTTGTTCCTAAAATGTATTGAAAAAAAATGACTTTTGCGGAATTATCGCCAGTCCATTCTTATTTAGAAATGGATGGTGGAGGAAACTGACATGCAGGGGGTTCCTACTGTGCGGATAATAGATATTAACTTCATTTTATAGTTGATTCTAGAAAGAGGTTCGCCTGCCCCTTTAAATTTTATTGCTGCCTCTATGAAAATGCTTGCCAAGTGGAATTTAAAAGCTCATGCAGAGGTGGTAACGCATGTCTAGGATGACCACCATCACTTTCCTCTAATGTAATAGACTCCCTCTTGAGCTTTGCCAGCCTTCTTCCCAACAGAAAAAGTGAGAACAGACGTGAGGACAAGGTGACAGAATGAAACAATTGCATGTCATTTCACGCAGCTCAAATCAATTCAATTCCGATTTATTTTTTCTTGGGATGTGAATTAGGATCACCTCTCAGACATGTGAAGAACAGCATAAAAAGAGTGTTTTCATAAAACTAGTGATTTCTGTCTTGCTCTTTTTCAGATCCCTTGTCAAGCTCAATCCATGCTCCTTCCATACTACAGTCACACTGGCTCTTTGCTGCTTCTCAAACATATCAAGCCCTATTCTGTTTTAGGGCCTTTGTTCTAGCTCTTCTTTCTCCTTGGGAAAAAAATATCTCCCCATTACCTTTAGATAGCCAGTTCTGTGTTACTGATCTGGCCTCAGCTCATAGTGTCCTTCTCAGAGAGGTCTCTCCTGGTTATCCAACTGAAGTTGCTCCCTGTTATATTACCACTACTATTTTCTTCATTGCATTTTTCACTACCTGAACTATCTTTTAATATATTCATTTACGGACTCATCAGCCATGTGCTCTAGTAGCACAGAGTATGTATCTATCTTGTTCAGCACCTAGACTAGTGCCTGAATAGTAGCAACGATACATGTTTGCTGAATGTGTTGACTGGATTATTTTCTTGGACTCTCACCACCCAGAGGGATGTAGTGTGAGACCCATTCAGACTCCGTCAGTCCCTAGTTGTGTCACTTCAGAGATGAATTTATTTCATGCCCCATTTATAGATACCCTCTACCTCACATAAGACTTAAACAAGATAGTATATGAGGCAAAGTTTAAGCCTGAAAAATCCAATGTAATGTGAAGTAACGCTACTAAAGGGGCCGGGATGCACAGCTTAAGAGTCAGTACTGGGGCCTGAGCTAAGTACTTGCCATGCTTTGTGCCGCTTAGTCCTCACAGCAACCTTACTTGACAGATTCTCTCACCTGGGTATTACAGATGAAGAAACTAAGAGTTAAAAGCAATAATTAATCTATAGTTGCTAAAGCTGAACTCATGCCCAGCTCTGTTTGTCTCCAAAGCCCAACAGCCAAAGCATATGGAATTCTATCTCACAAATTTACATAACCAGTATTTTTATGTGCCAAATAGTGTTAAATTGATTGTTTAATTCATTCTTTTATTTCTTTTCTTTTTAAAGATCCTGATGAATTTGAGCAAATATATGAGCCTTTGGATGTCAAAAGTAAAAAGATTCATGTAGTGGACAGTGGCCTCACATTCAACCTACCATACCCCTTGATCCTGAGACCCCAAAGGGGAGTTGATCTCATCATCTCCTTTGACTTTTCTGCAAGGCCGAGTGACTCTAGTCCTCCATTCAAGGTAAGGAGAATTTAGATAGCATTCCTACCATGTTCTTTTGCATGCTTCATAGGTATCTTAGTCCTCTTGACCCCTGTTTTTTTATCCTTTTAGTGTATTTTCTACATTATCATGAATAATATTTCTAAAACACAGATGTGATTCAATAACACCCCTGCTTAAAGAAACTTTTAAATGATTCCCCATAGTCCTGAGCAGGGCCAGAATAATGCAGTGAATTGAAAGTTTCAGGAAGGAAATTAAGGTGAGGTCTGGGAGTTAGCAGGTAAAAATAATTAGAACCATGCATGGGGCACGTCTACTGTCAGAAAAGACATAAAATAGTGTCTTGAAGATTCAGCTATGATATAGTGGGAGGAGGATGAAAACCAAAGAAGGTGTGCAGTGTTACGAAAACCAGTTGAAGATATTTAACAGCAAGTGAGTCTTTGGGGAACCAGACAAGAGCAGCTTCAAGGGTTGTAAGGGCAGAAATTACACTGCAGTAATTGGAGGATGCATGGACGTTAAAGAAATGGAGACACTTCTATAGACTGTCCAGGGAAGAAGGAGATGGGGAATAGGAACAATGCATGTGTGTGGTGGGTGGCTTGTTAAGAGACTTGAGCGTGTTTAAAGGCTGATGGCTAGGAGCTGTAATGAAGGTATTACGGAGAATGGAGAGGTGACATTTGTGATAGAGTCACATCCCTAGGAGGTTACAGGGGTGAAGGGTGGATAGAAGACACAAAATGCAGGTGGAGAGAAGTATGGAAATGTCCATATTAGGTCAAGAGGCAAGGGGGGAATAATGGCTGTGGATGGAGTTTTGTTGTTAGATGTAGGGAAGGAAAGTTAAAAAAGTACCCATTGACCTTAACCAGTGATATTGTAATATCTCAGTATGGTAGGCAGGGGTAACTGCACCTACCCTGGTGAGCATTTAGTTTGTAATTATCAGCTGAAACCAATATATATTGTACTATCAACTATATTCCAATAAAAAAAGAAAAAAGTACTCATTTAATGACTTCTAAATTGCATAGTGATTAGGACTCAGTGTTATCTTTTGAGAGTGAGAGGATGGGGATAGTGGAGCCAGGGGTGTGGGAGAAATAAATGTCTGCCTTTGTGAAGAAAGAAGTTGTGAATAGGCAATACAGAAAGGTTGCTGGGTGCACTGTGACCTCGCCCACATAAAACGTCCTTGTCCCCTTTACCTGAATCCCCCCAGCTTTCTTTAGATGCATCTTATGTGTGACCTTTCTTGACCGCCACAGGTGTAATTTCAGTACAAAGGATTTAGAAAATTTTAATTCAGCACTTTTCATCGTAGATTGTATTTAGTTACATATATACCACTTCCACTGTCTGTGAGTCTCTTGGGGACTACATTATTTTATGTGTATGTGTGTTTGTTTTGTTTCAGTCATTTGATTCTAATTGCCATATATGTGTTGACCAAAATATGTGTATGTAGGACATTTTTTTGGGTGAATGAATGAGACGCTTTGAGAGAGATGGAGCTGTCCTCCCCATCTCATAGCTTAAGAAGGGGAAACTCACAGAGATTAGGTGAAATGATCCATAAGCTCCCAACCAGGAAGAGTCAGTGATAATCCAGGTCTTCTACATCTGGTTTCCTTTCTATTATACTGCAATTAAATGGCTCTCAGGACTAATAATGGCTATAATAATAATGGTGAATATATATATATATATCCTCATATTTAAAAAATGCTTAAATATTTGATCTTTTCATGAGGATTGGTGAGATAAGTGATCCCATCATATCAACAAATTAACAAATTAAATAAGATAATGGGTGAAAGAGCATAGCTCAGGAGCTGGCTGGGGAAGTGCTGGTTAACAAGTAATGGGACTGGACCAGATTCTAAGGCTCCAGAGTGAGAATCTAATGTTCCTCCCCTTTGCTGGCTGCCTTCCTTTACACCTGTGCAGGTACATTTTTCTGTGCTGTGTGCTGTGTGCTGTGTGCAGCAGTTGATGGTAAAACATGGTTCTCAGACTCCATAGCATTTTTGCTTTGGGGAAAAAGACTTTTATACATGAGTTATTTGGAAGAAAATTGAGGAACTTATGGTTAGTTATTCAGGTTTATGTAAGTATATATATTACAGGAGATCAGATTGGTGCATCCTGGAGTAGATGAACAGGGAAATAGATGAAACGAGGTGACAATGGCAGAGTAGCAATGAGCACATCGGAGGAACTGCAGGATCTGATTTCAAGGGACAGATATTAAGCTCCTGAAAGGAGGGCTTTATAGAAGCATTTGAGTTTGTATCTTAGGAAATGGAGAATCAGTGAAATGTTTCCAGCAGACAAATGACTTCATGAAACTGGAATTTCAGGATGACTAGTCTGACAGGGGAAAGTAATATGAATTGGAGAATGGAGGGTCAAAGATTAAAATTAAGAGGTATTTGCCGTAATCCAAGCACAGGATGATAAAGTACTGTGCAAGGGTGAGTGTCTGAGAAAACCAAGAGCAGGATTTGATGATCTAAGAGCAGTGATGGGGAGGTGAGTTTCAGTGGGTTACTCCAAGGTGATAACATAGAAGCTAGTTGTGGAGCTCCATGGAAGAAACTGTATTATTCATTTAAGCAACAGGAGTATAAAATGTCAAAGATGTTGTTTAATACATGAACCAGAGCCCCACTACCTCAATGAGTTGATATTGGAAAAAGGTTTTAAAATAAATATCATTTTGTAGCTCTAAAAAGTACCATTGTACCCTGTTGTAGTTTTCCAGTGCTCTTTGATTCATTGTGTCTAATTAAGAATATACACTCACTATAAAAAATTTGGAAATTTGGAATATAAATCAAATGCTTCTGCTATTCATAGACAACAGCTGCTGATATTTTCTTTTAGTATTTTCTCTTAGTCTCTCTTCACTTTGTGATTTTTTTTGTGTGTGTGTGTGTGTGTGTGTGTCTGTGAGTGAACACCAGGGTCATGTAGTTTTGCATTCTGCTCCTTTCAATTCTAAAATTATATTTTGAGCCATTTTCCCATGCCATTTAATACTTTTTAAAATGTAATTATAAGCACAGCATGGTATCTCTGTGTGACTATGCAAGAATTTCTTTAAAAGTAGTCTATTCTCAACTTTTAGATAATTACTACTATCTCGTCACTTTTTTTCTTTATGACCATCCTCCTACATGAGTCTTTAATCACACTTTTTAATATTTTCTTCGGTTGGCTTCTCAGAATGTATCTTAGTTTATGACTTTTAACAAGTATTTCCAGATTGTTTTCCAAAACTCTGCCCTAATTTACATTATTATATCAGATTGTATGTGTGAGCCCTTGTTTTACATGGCTTTGCTAACTTGAAAAAAATTATTAAAAACAAAGTTTAAAAAATTTACAATATGTCAAAAAGAAAAAGAAACACAATTCTGCTTCAATTTTCTTCCTTTGTGAGATTAGTTTGTCATTCTTATTGTCTATTCATGTTTTAAATTACTTTTAGTTAGATTATTCATGTTGCTGTTACTCATTATTATTTTATATCTTAAGGATATTAAAATTTGCCATATTTTTGCAAATATGATCTAATGAGTCATTTGTATTGGTATTTTTATTTCTGATGACTTTACCATTTTGAATATCTTGTTGGTGACTTCTATTGATTTTATTCTTGAAATTCATACTTCTTATCAAGATTAGTTACATATAGATTGATGTTTTCCTTTTTATGATACCCTTTTAAAACATTTTAGCTCATTAGTTTTTTTTAATGTATTGAGTGTTTATCACAATCTTTCAGAGATTTTTGAAACATTTTCGTGATGCATCCTTTATCATGTACTATATTATTATTTTAGAATGTCAGGATCTGTTTTGTGTCATTCGGTGTATTCCATTGGTCCACCTGATAATCTGACAGTTGTGATCTCAGTACTACACTGTATTGTAATAACTGCGGCTTCAATATATATTAATATCTTAGTCTACAATCACTGCAGTCACTATTACATACATAAATATGAATCTGCAGACATTTATAGCTGTGCATTCTCATAGATATGCTTTAGCATTATTTTATCAATTCCTTCTTTCCCACCTCTCTCTCTCTGTATGTAAGCATCTCCTTTTATTATTGGTTTGGTATAACATGAAACCTTTCACTCTGGAAATAGTGAATTCTATTTTTAAGGATTCCATATGAAGGAAATTGTAGTATATTATATATAAAATACATTTTTTTTGTCTCCAGAAATGATCTTCAACATTCAAAGTGAACAAAATGAACTTTTCAGGCTTATTTGGGATATCAGAAGTGATTTTTTAAAGTTAATGAGTGTTGTTAGGATTGCCATTATAAAATCATGCATTTCTGTACAGATGTTAAAGATTGCCCAAATATAATTTTTAAGTTCATAAAGAATATTATGATGCCATTTTAATTGAAAAGTAGAGCATAAATGCTGAGCAAACAATTAGAGCCATTACCTTTATTTCACAATTACCGATATAAGCATTTCCTAAGTATAGTCGTGAAATCTCAGGTTTTGTCAAGGAACTATGAAATGATGGCTCTCATGGCTTTTGGTAAAGGCAACCAGTTTGTATTACATCTGTGTTATAAGTGGACTTGAAAGTTGATGATGTCAATGTCAGTGATATGGAGACGTTTTGGGATTCTTTTTCGATTAGTAGGCACACATACTAATAATAGTCCAGATATAAAGAGCCTCATGATTCTAAGTAATATTTTTATTGATTAATTTAAGAAAAGCAGTTCTGTGTTTCATTTTGTCAAGTTTCTCTTTGTTAATCCTTCAGTAAACTTAGATACACATCATGCAAATTAATTCACCACTGGGCACATCCAATGAGAAATCTAACAGGATTTGTCTTTATTGGTAGTCCAGAAAATAATCCAGGATCTTCATATTCAAGTCTGTAAAATAAATAGACTGAATTTTTTAAAGAATGGCTCTTTTGAGAATCAAGCAAAGAATATAGGAGATTTCTGAGTTTACTACTGGAGATTTTTGTTTCCTTTACCTTACTAAACTTTATGGTGAGTAATAGAGTTATTATTGCCATAAATTATGTTATTTTATATTGTATTGCCATATATTGGACATAAATCCAGCTTAGTTTTTTAGTTCTCTTTTAAATGCTTAATGCCCCTAAGTCAGAGCAATGGGTTCATTCTATTAAAAATAAAAGGAAAGAAAGAATGGCTATCAGAGAAGGGGTGGAGGAGGCAGGTGATACAGGTGAAGGGGGTTAAGAGACACAAACTTCCAATTATAAAATAAGTCAGTCACAGGGTTGTAATGTACAGCACAGGGAATATAGTCAATGTTGTAATAACTTTTCATAGTGACAGAGGGTTCAGAACTGGACCTATGAAGGTGATCATTTCATAATATATAAAAAATATCAAATCTTTATGTTGTAAACTTGAAACTAATATAATACTACATGCCACCCATAACTCAGCAACATACATAAAATGAAAAGAATGAGGAAAGAAGAAAAGAACAGAAGGCAGTGAAGGAAGGAGGAAAGGAGGAAAGAAGGAGGGAAAATTTGAAATGAGCCTGTTTTTCAAAAATGATAGAAGTAACCCATCTAAATGAACTTTATCTTTCTGTATTTCACTCCAGGTCAAAAGTCCATTTAAACTCACAAATAACAGAGAAAGAATGTGTATTTTTCCACACAAACCTCATTTATTTGTCAACATTAGGGCACGATCCTCATTTTAGAACCTCTGCATAGAATTTACTTCTGACTTTTAAGCTGGGTCACACTGTCATGGCCAAAGCGGTCCGAGTGTTAGCTTTGGGGGCATCGACTCACCACGGCCAATGAAGGGAGCTCCGTGTTACCAAACGTAGCATTTCTAGACTTACCTCTTGCATCCGTTCCCTGAGGCTGCCATAACAAATCACCACAAACATGGTGGCTTAAAGCAGAAATGGATTTTCTCAGAGTTCCAGAGGCCAGATGTCAAGACCAAGGTGTCCCTAGGGCCACACTTCCTGCAAAGGCTCTCAGATTCTCCCTTACCTTTTCCACCTTCTTGTAGCTCCAGGCTTTTCCTGGCTGGTGGCTGCATAATTCCAGCCTCAGCCTCTCTCTTCGTGTCGTCTCCTTGGTGTGCACATCTTCTTACAAGGACATCTGTCGTTGGATGGACCCAAATCATCCACGATGTTCTCACCTTCACATCCTTAATGTAATTGAATTTACAAAAACCCCTTTCAAAATAAGGTTATATTCGGAGGTCCTTGAGGGGTTAGGGCACAGACCTGTCCTTGGAGGGCTGCCATTCAACCTGCTACACCTGTTTTGGTCATTGAGGATCAGATGTCTTCTGATGAGTAGACATAATCAACATCAATTTCTCCTTCCATATTCTTGTGAATTTACAGTAACCTCTTAGTGAAGAATTAATAAGAACTGCAAAGTGCTATGAAAATTCCATACACTATTAGACATGGAAAATTATTTTTATGCCTATTGAATTATAAAGGCCTTGGGTCCTAATGCCAGCATGGTTCTTATTGGAAGTGATGATAAACATAGCCTCAAAAAATAAATTCTAAATTATAATTTCTATGAATTATATCTTGAATTTTGCTTCCATGACTTTTTAATATTCCATCAATTTATTTACATATCTGTTTATACTCCACACCTCTCCCCAACCTAAAAGATAGGTTTTAAATACTGAGAAACACCTTAGAAAGCATATATATAGGTTTGTACAAAGAAAACATTCATTTAATCCAGAGAATAGCTCTTTTGTTATATGTATCAATGTATTTGTATATATTCAGTAAATATCTATCTACATATAAAAATAAATCAAACAGCACACATATGCCACTCACATTAAAGTCTAAATATATTTCTATATTATATATTATTTAGATTGTTTTTCCTATCCCTCAAGATGTTTTACTTCTCAAAAATGACCAAAAAACGCCTTAACAAAATATAGCTTAGAAGCAACTGTCAAATTTTTATCTCCACCGAAAATCCTTTCAATTAGTACTATATGCATTTACCGTGAATTAGCCTGGAAATCTCATGTATCTGAGGCATCAAACAGCAGCCAAAATGGAGAGTTAGACTAGAGCACATTGCTGGCATATTGCTATCATTTATGGAGCAGCGATTTTTTTGCTCACTGAATTCTTCTAAAATGCTCTTTCAAACTCATCTGCTCTTCTACCAGACTGTGCCACCGTTGCTCAGTCTCTACAAACAGAGAAATGAGACATGAGAGGGGAGGTGGTTTTTCCATCCTGTAATCAGTCTCCACAGTCATCTATTTTTAATCTTTTCCACATCAGGATCATATAAGGAAAGGGAAAGTTTGCATCGCTTCCTGATTTCAGCATGCTGTATCTCTAAAAATAGCTCGGTCTTCTATCGCATGCAATTCCCTTTTCCTCTCTCTCCACGCATCCACGCATCATCGGTCACCCTCTTGAGTCATGTTTGTAAACACTAGAAAGCTCTTTTCTCCTTGTTCCACACAATTGATTCACAGTGTGGACTTTTGGTTTTATTTTGATGTTGAATAATCTTGAATGAATAATTGTGAACAGTGCTAGACAAGAAATTACAAGCTGAGTAATTCAACTGAACAGGAGTTGAGTGGGTGAAGGGAGTTAGTGATAAGGCTCCTCAAGTTTCAAACAAGAAATTATTCATACATATGTAGGATATTCAGTGAAGCATAATCATATTTAGCTTAATAATTTGTGGAACAGATGCTTTTAACATACCTTGAATCCTGTGTTCTCCCAGGTTGATCAAGTTGAAATTCACAATATTCCAGAAGCATCAAGAACAATGAGAGTTCAGTGAAAAGTATATTTTTCTCTCAGTTTAAGGTGCTATTTTAGAATAATTGTTTTTTTAAAATACAAATTACTGAGTTAAAAAACACATTATCTCATTTCATCCTCACAGTAATTCTCAGGAAGAAAATAGTATTAACTTTATTTCACAGTGGTAGAAAGTAAGTTGATGAGATAATAAGTAACAGGAGAAATGCACATAAAGTGGAATTGGGAGCCTCCTGTTTCAGATGTGGAGAAACACCTGGTCCCTGTTTGTATATATTGAATAAATATCTATCTATTTATAAAAATAAATCAAACGGCACATATATGCCCCTCACACTCGTTCGTTTGTTCTTACCTACTATCCCCAAGGCGCTATTAGGGAGTTGTTATTACTGCATGCTTCAGCCCACAAAATAATTTCTTCCCTGTTGAGCTGTGGGGCTAAGCACTTTGTCTCACAACACCCAGCTAGCAAGGCAAGGGGTCTGTGTTAGAGCTGGGCCTTTCTGGCCGCACAGCCCAGGCATGAAGCCATCCGGCACATTCCCTGCCTCTGCCTTAATGCACTCTAAGATCCATTGTTTTTCTCTCCCATTGATTTATAATCTCCAAGGATTGAAGGACAGTCTCTCTGTCATGCCTAGAGCATAGCAGATGTCCAGTAATAAGTACTGAATGGATTAATATACACACTGAGGAAACAGTCCAGGTATACTGCAAACCTCATGAGGAGTAAGTGCTATTTTCAAAGCATTTACCACAGTTTTAAAGCTGAGGGGTTGTTTGATCACTCTCTCACCCACCAGGCTTTAAATCCCATGACAACAAGAGTGTTACTCGGTGCTATGTCCCCACCACCTCATGTGGAGCTTAGATCTGCAACTAGCAACTATCATCAATTGAATCGATGTGATGACAAGAACAGTTTAAAAACTTAAGATTGTAATGATCATTTCCCTAAAACTTCCCCTCTTTAGGAATTTCCTGGATGTCATTCCTCTCTCTCTTCCTTTTTCCTCTTATCTTTCCCCACTCTTCCCCTCCCATCTCTTTCCTCTCCTTACTGGTATTTATTTACCAAACATTTGTATAGCATGTAATATGTAACAGGTGCCATTCTAAATACTGTGCAAGTATTAACTTATTCCATTCTAATAGCAACCTTATGAGATGTGTGTTATTGTTGTCATCCTTATGTTATATATGAGGACACTGAGTGTGGAGACATTAAGAAATGTGCCAGTCATTCCAGAGCTCACACAGGCCCCACAGTCTGCATTCTTATCACTGTGGTAGCCTGCTTCGTGTCTGTCCTACTCCCCCATAAGCTGCATATAAGTAGAAATAAGCCATATTCACAGCACCTCTCCATACTGATTTATATCTCTAGTTTGCATGTAACATTCTGTGTGTATTTGTACTTACCCCGCTGTGTCAGCCTTGACGCAGAAACAAATCTGAAATCTCAGTGGCCAACAGCAAACGTATTTCTTGATCACGTTACATGTCACGTTACACGTGCCTCTGTCCATGTGTCTTCTCATTCTGTGGGGTATGGATTCCTCTTATGGGAAAGGAGCTCATATGTGGAAATAACCACACAGTCTGCCATGCCCATTAAAAACTGGTTCCTCGCTGTGGCCCGTTCTTGGCCGCTACGCATCAGATAATGGCATGTGGAGGCCAGAGCCCAACTTCTTTTCATAAATAGAAACAAAAAATGCTGATTCAAAATATTTTTGCATACATAAATTTCATTAACCTTAATTTGTTGTGTAGAGAAGGTATAGGTAAAAATTCGGTCGGTAATGAGTGTTCTTTATTCAGCTTCTTTAGATTCTTTGCCCTCTAAGGGTTAAAAAAAAAACCCATTCACCTGGTTTATAAATACCCAGAACCCATAATATTCTCTTTTTGTCTACCAATTACTTCAGTATGATTTCATTCAGTTCTACTTACCAATAAATTTATATGCCTCCTGTGGAGCTAGCCCTGCGTGAAGGATTAACATAATAATTGTGTTTGTTTATAGAGTACTTTTATATATTTATGGAATTGATGAGCTTCTTGAAACAGTCATTACTCATCTTAGCGAGGAAACATGCTGCTACTGCAGAGTAAACACCTCATGCATGTTGAATGATGGCCAGACCAGCTGATCAAATGAAGACTGAAAGTTCCTAAATAAATCTTTCCCCCTTTCCCATAGGAACTTCTCCTTGCAGAAAAGTGGGCTAAAATGAACAAGCTCCCTTTCCCAAAGATTGATCCTTATGTGTTTGATCGAGAAGGGCTGAAGGAATGCTATGTGTTTAAGCCCAAGAATCCTGATGTGGAGAAAGATTGCCCTACCATCATCCACTTCGTTCTCACCAACATCAACTTCAGGAAGTACAAGGCTCCAGGTATGTTGGGAATAAGTTATGTTCCATAAATCAGGAATCTGCTAATGGAGCAAGATTGATATTCATCAGCTGGCTCATAGTGGCACTTGCTGTACCAGCTATTACAATTTGAATGCTTCCTTACCTGATAAATAGCTGCTATCCTGAGACCCCGTGTACCCTCTCTCTAAGTTCTTCACAACTGAGAAACTGAAGGGATAACAACTATCTCAGGAAAACTCACTGGGGCTTTACTCCATAACCTGGGATTATGTCTCTGTTGATTGACTGGTGCCCTTGTCATAGGAGTTGTTAAATATTTTGAATTATCACCTGCTAGGAAATACCAGGAAATGGGATAGAACCTATGCTCCAGAATCATCTTTCCCACTCACACAGAAAGAGGCAAGGGACCTGGGGTGTTTGTATCTGAACCCCCTAGAGTGTTTGGTTGACAGCAGCCTGGGGCAAGCATTATTTACCAGAATTTCCAGCCTAATGAGCGAAGCAGTCTTCCGCTGTTGCAGAGAGAAAGAGAAAGCCCCTTAGGCACAGAAATGCAATATGGTAATTGGGAATTGCTCAGCCAGAACACAGGAATCCTCACCCAGGAATTATGGGTAGGGGCATAACAGTATATACTGCAGACTACATGACCCCAGGGTGGGACTCCCCTCCCCATGTTATGCTTATGGCTATCTGCCGGTTTTATTCCCTGGGTTTCAGAGATATTATGTAGTTTTCAAAATAATACCATTTGAGTCTCTTCTGATTTTTAGGTGTTCCAAGAGAGACTAATGAAGAGAAAGAAATAGCTGATTTTGATATTTTTGATGACCCTGAATCACCATTTTCTACCTTCAATTTTCAATATTCAAATGAAGCATTCAAGAGGCTGCATGATCTGATGCACTTCAATACCCTGAACAACATTGATGTGAGTAGCTCCTGTGATCATTGACAATGTCACATACGTCCCTATCACGCGAACTCAGCACTACCTCTTTTTCATTAATTAAAAATAAAAATAAGGCTTATGAATGACACTACCCAAATTGTGCCATTTTATTTTTTATGAATTATTTCATTGATCTCCAGAAGAACCCTATCAAATACACAAATAGGAAAAACTACAATCCCTCCAAATTGAGAGTCCGCATTTTATACTGTTATTTGATTAAAAGATCGGTTAATACTCAGCTTCTTTCCCAAGGTATCTAATGTATTTGTCATTTGATAATATAAATTATAAGTAGAAAGAGAAGTAGCAAAAAGGAAATATAAGAGTAGTGAAGTGAATATAACCCTAAGTGTAGTTAATCTGCAAAAATGTCATGATAATGGATACACTCATGCTTTTAAATGTCTTTACTTTTGTGCATCTTGGAAATGTTGCCAGAATTAGCTACTCCCCATTTTTAGCCCTTGAGATACCAAGTATGTTGTACTTTAGAAACATTAGAAACAAGTCATTCTGTGACTAGTTTATCTCCTGCTAAGAGGTTCATGTGAAATTCTTTAATCTCTAACTCACCATTTAGGAACACTGTTGGTTAATTGGAATCACGTTGGCTTATCGTTCCAAATCATAGTGTCTGATAAACTATTAGCAGTTGTGAAAGCCCAAGTTCAGTAGCCTAATTGGGTTTCACACATTAGGAAAAAAAGAATAAGAGAAAAAGGAAGAAATGACTCAAATGGTGTGGGAAAGGCATCATATCTCATTTGCTAGTCTTTTTGGAGACTTGATTGGCAAGCTAAAAAGCACAGTATGTCAATGACTGTTCTGTAGACATGAGATCAATTAGATTTGTGAGCTCATAGAAGTCTTGCACATCTAGTTGTCTTTTTTAGTTTGACCTAAATCTAGTAATGAGCAATTGTATGCAGTTATATATATTATATTATATATACATATATTTTTTGCAATTGTTACTCAAAACTTTATTCACTCTTAAGTGTCTCCTTACTGATTACTGCTTATCTTTATGTCATTCAAAAACTGTTATCCTTCTTGACTCTGCCATTGATTTTTCTCAACATTAGATGTATCTGACACTTTTTATAACTGAAGTATGAAGTATAGTTGATTAAAATCTTATATTGATTTCAAGTATACAACACATTGGTTCAACAGTTACCCATATTATGAAATCCTCACCCAAACTGGTAGAGTTACTGTCAACATAGGAAGATGTTATAGAATCATTGGCTTCATTGGCTATATTCTCCATGCTGCCCTACCATCCCCGTGACCAATTTATATTATGAATGAGAATTTCTGTGCCCCTTTACCCCCTCGCCCTCCTCACCCAGTTATAAGTTACACCATAATGTGTTTATTAGTCAATATATTTAATTTTTGTAAACATGAAATTTTCCCCAATAACCTTCATTTCCCACAATTCTAAAATGTTTTCTTATCAGCCTTCATTTGTGAAAAATACATGATAATTCATATAGAAAGTATATAGCAAAATTTATAGAATATAACATTTTCTCAATATATTTAAGTCCTTTTTTTCATTTATTTTACAAGCAGTAGATATCTGAAATCCATATACTATATTGTTTCTGTGGTAATGGTGAAAATTTAAGGAATAGTAAGAGAATCAGTATTTAAAAATCTGACTTACAGAGCACAAGCAGACATTCTCAAAATAGAATTGTTTTTTATAAAACCCCACACTGTTAAAAGACCATGGAACTCAGGGGTAATATTAGAGGAATATATTTTTCCAGTGTGAAGCCAATAATCTCAGAACTATATATTCCTTGGGAAGAAATGTATTAAACTTGATCACTTGTCCTCAAATGGAAAAAAAAATTATAGGAATATACAAATATGCTAATGGACTTGGGGAAATAAAAGGATACACACAAACACACATATATCTGTAGATATACATAGATGTAGATATTATATGTGTGGCATATAAGTCTATTATATGTAAATATATATATTTATAACATATGTATATAACTTAAACTACTGCATTTCTCTTTTTTTTCCAGTTCTGGCTTATACAAAATCTGCCAAGCTGTTTGCTATAAAGAATAATATAGTTCTATTTATATATTTTACAAACATTCCTCAAAGAAGTTTGTTTGACACATAGATGAAGAAGTTAAATGCTGAACAAAAATAAACTGGATTCTGAAATGACTGTCCTAACATTTAGTACATCAAATGTTGATTTTCCACAAACCATTTAATTAAGCTTCCGAGAACTTTCTGGCACAGCATGTTAGAAGCAAGGTTGTGAGTTTTATGAAATATCTGGATCCCAGATGGGCCACTTGTATGCCTTTGAATAGGCTACTTGCACATTTTGGGCCTCGGTTTCCTCATCTGTAAACCAGGTGTAACAGCACCCATCCTAATGGCAGCAATGAATCTTTAATCAGGCTATGTACAAACAGTACCCTGCAAACAGAAGCTGCTCAATAATGGGGAGCTTTACCTATGCATGTCTGTATCCTGATGGGTACCCCTCAAGACCTTTGCATACATAAGTTAAGAGTATAGACAGGTCTGCACAGGTAATAGCAGCCTCAGAAGTGAATAAATATATGTTGAATGAATTAATGTAAGTTTTTCCTTAAATTCTATGACCTTTGAGATGTATGCTCAAGTGGTTCGGATTGTGTGTGTGTGTGTGGCACCTCAGACCCAGGTAACACTCCCAGCTTCCCTGACATTGTTTCTCTCCCTTGATGCCTCCTCACCCACAACAACCACTTTTAGCCAAGAAGCATTTGTTATCAAAATCAAAGCTTTTTGATAAGTGATGATAAAGAACGAAACTACTGAGGAGGGTGGTGGAGAGTTCTTTGCTTAGGCTCAGTCGTTAGCTGAACTGTTAGCTAAATCACTCATTCCCACACCATTTGAAGAGACCAGTTTCAGTTAGGTCACTAAATCACACTTCCACTGCATAACACATATTTATTCGCCTCGGACTGTCAGAGTTGCTCGCAAATTGTGGGCACTGTGAATATGAACTCTTCTAACGCAAAGACACTTGAACTGCCAATTCCATAGAAGACAGTTTTCAACTTTGGGGCTTGACCTCTGTGGCGTAAGGGAAAATTTCACCTTCAATTCACATTCTGACTTGAATTTCTACGCTGAAAAGGCCACCCTGTCTCTGATAACTGTGCTTCTGTTGGTCTTTTTCCCCAGAGATCCATCTGGCCTGCTTTGCTGAAGCTAAATTCCAGTTCCTGTTCAGAGAGCTTCTGCTCTGTTTCTGCTCACTTCGTGACAACAGGCTGGTTTCTCAGTAGCGTCGTTTCTGCACTTACTCAGTTCTTCCAAATTCCTTTTCACTGAACGTTGCCTCAATGCTTTTACAGTGGCAGTATTTCATGTTTTTTTTTTAGAAATGTAACATGTAGTAATACTTACACTGTTAGACATGTGGTATGTGAGGAATACAGAGGTTTGGAGTCAGACCAAATTGAGTGTTCAAATCCTTGCTGTTCTTGGCTGGGTGAATTGCTTGACCTTTCCAAATTTTAGTTTACTCATTTGTAAGGTGAGACAATGATACATATTGCCTAGGATAGGGATGAGGACTAAGTCAAATAATAAAATTCAGTGCTTGACGTGTAAGAAACAATAAATGAAAGGAGCTAGTATAATAATGATAATAATTATTATCGGTGTTCATATTATCATCTGTTTTAAATTAGAAATGTAAGCTCTTTGAAAACAATGACTTGTCTCATTTGCCTTGTATCTTACAGAGATACAGATCATAATGCCTGGCACCTAAAGTACATATGCAACACAATTTTCATGAATGATTTTTAAAATGTCATTGACTTACTGGCTAAAACTGTAGCAGAGTTTCATGTGCTAGGAGAGGGGGGTAGCCAGTGTCAGGATGCAAGGTTTGTAGGTTGGAAACACAGTTCCTGGCCATGAAGAATCTCTACACAATGTATGTTTGGCCAGGGAGTGTGGCTACACGTTCAGCTCACAAACTATCACTTTGATCTGGAAGGAATATGCCTTCTGAGAGCTCTTTTCCAGGACTTTGTTGATTCACCTACCACAGGAAAAGGTACTATTTGGAAATCTTACCCACTCAATTTATTAATTCAGTAGGTATATTCTAAAAACCAGTTATGTGTCAGTTTATTAAGCATACACCAGTAATGCACACTAATGAGTTTTTAAAATTCTTTCTCAAACAGTACTACAGTGTTAATTAAAATGAGGAAGGGCACACACCCAGAAGTACTGGTACTTAATTCTTAACATATTGCTATTTTATCATCATGAGAAGAGTGTCTAGGTACAGTTAAAATGTTTATCTTTGTAGAAATAACTTAGAAGCTTCTATATCATGGCCTAATATATGAAGTCCAAATCCATCTACCTTTAAGGCTGTCTTTAATCTCTTTCCATCTTATTTCTTCATTAATTTGACAGGTGTGTACTGAGTGGGGCATCAGATACTGTTTTAGTAACTAAGGATACAGCAATGCACAAAACGAAAAGCACAAGGTAGTTGTATGTGCTTAATGTTAGCCAAATAGTCCCCCTGAAACATTCAACACTGAAAACTAGCCTATGAGGTAGGTACTTTTTATTTGCAGTGAGGAAACCGATAATTTAGGCAGATTCCTGGAAGTCACGCAGCTATGTGAGGAGCTGAAATGGGGCCACTGGCTTTTCTCACTCTCTTCTCTTTTGAGTCCTCTATCTCTTGCAGCCTTATTTCCTAGTATTTTCTAAACACAGCTTCCTTTCCAGCCAAGCCAAGTAACTCCCAGATGTTTCCTACACATGCCATGACCTCCCATCTTCAGCCTTTTTATAAGATCCTCTTTCTACTGTGAGTGCCGAGTCCCCCCATTCCACTTGTAAAATCCTGCCTGTCCTTCAGCTCAACTCAAGTTTCATTGTCCTCAGGAGTTGAATTTTATCCTGTTTAATTCTATCTCCAATGAGCACTTCTGTCATTCAGTAATTTTATAAATATTTATTGTTCCACTTACATGTTCTGAGTGCTGGGATCAAAAATGACAAGACTAAGAAGGTCCCTGCTCTCATGACACTTGAGTTTTTATGGGGAAGGTAGGCATTAGCTAGCAAATTCAAATTTCAACCAGAATATCTTCTTGTGTTCTTCTATACTTTTTTTTTTTATTCCTCTCTCAGAATGGAACTTCCTCTTTGGGCTCATTTTTAATTTTCTGTTGTGGGAATTCAATATTTGCTTGTGATTGCTTCCAATCTCACATCTCTAAATTTGTTCATTCTTGAGGGAAGATCATATTTTACATGTTTTCTTATTCTCTGCCTTTATTGCCAAAGATTTGAAGAATCTGGGTTAACAATTAGGCTACTGAACAGCACAAGTAAAAGCTGACATGAGTCATATTTAGGGATGGTGGTAGGGTTGGAGAAGGTTGAGATATGCTAGCAAACACCCATGGGAAGGATTTTGAAACTCAAATGAATTTCAGGGAAGAATGAAAGAGGAAATTAGATATAAACACTAAGATTACTCATAATAAAAAAAAGAAACATGCAAATATGATATATTGTCTTTTTAGATACATCTACTCATATCATGTATCATGTTGGAAGATTTGGGTTTAGCAACTAATGTAGTACTGAGTTGGGCCTCTTTTTATATCACAGAATTATAAATCACAACAAACGGGTACTTTCTGCAATAAGCTGAAAAACCTGGTTGATGGTTGCATAGTATCACTATGCCACCTAGTGGTGTAACACATTCAGGACATCCTAAGAGCAAATGATTTAGGTTTTTCAGACCTAGATGTAAATACTCATTTCCTTTTTAAGAATTGTCCTGTTTGCTAGAAACACCTACCAAGGTCCAATGATGGTAAATCTACTAGCTCATGATACTGATATTGCTGATTTTCTTGTTCGCATGAGTTCATTATAAAGGAATTGACAGCAGTCATTATCAGTACAATTTCCCCTCTGGTCTTTTCGTATTTTAAAGCTTTTTAGGTATTTGGAGAGTCAGGAGTTGATTTTTATGTTACTTGGGTACTTCTCTGCAATGAGAGTTGATCTGTTTCCTGCTGGTGAAACAGCTGAAAGCTTGCAGACATGATCTCTAGAAAGGCGAGATACGCAAGAAATTCTGCAGTAGGACGCGTTTCATAGCAGAGCTGGCTTGCTGGCTTGCACGGTGAAATGAAGCCCACCACTGGCTATATACGGTGTGTTTATATCTAGTAAAGTTTATAGCTTCACATCTAATTTAAAATTTTTAAATAGTCTCACAAACGGTCAGTTTAAAAATAACAGCAATAAATACATGTTAGTTATGGAAAGTTTCTTATGTGTCAGGCATTATGCAAATAATTTATATAAATGATCTCCAGTTCCCACAAAAGCCAAGATTAGTATGATCATTCCCATTTAAAAAGACAAGGTAATAGGCCTAAGGATTTAAG
Organism: Manis javanica; assembly: GCF_040802235.1. Taxonomy (NCBI): domain Eukaryota; kingdom Metazoa; phylum Chordata; class Mammalia; order Pholidota; family Manidae; genus Manis; species Manis javanica. The sequence goes on from NC_133166.1 coordinate 94,250,607, forward strand.
CTAATTCCCCTTCACACAGCCAGGAAGTGATTGTGCCTGGAAGACCCTTGGGCAAGATCTCGTTCATAGGCCTGAAGCCTCCTCTGTCACCGTAGAATTGTTTCCCTTACTCATGGGAAACAGGTGGTCAGCAAATACTGACTTACCAAAAGACTCAGTAACATTGGAGCACATTTTTCCCAGAAGACAACCTTATACACATATAAAATCACAAAGCAAATAAAGGTGCCACCTTCCTGTGATAATTCCCTCTTTCTAGAAAATAACTGCCTGTTGTTTGGAGTTATTAGAGAATAGAAGGGCCTGCCTATTGGGCCTGACACAAAGTCACAGAATATTCATTGCATATTAGCAACATCCAGGTCACACCTCTGCCTCCTCCAGGGATTGAGGCAGGCATCCTGGGTGAGACTGGATGTGGCCATGGGAGCACCCACCTCCAAGGCCATGGGGGCCCCACCAGCTCTGGGTGGGGAGGACCTGGAGGTCCTGAACTGCTCAGACTTGCTAAGTATTCATACCATGGCGGAGGGCTGAAAAGCCTGTGGCTAATACCTTGATGTTGTTTAACAATCGGTGGGGTAGAGAGTAAAGGGAATTGCAGAATATTCCTGAGATAGCTTCTGGGCCCTGAAGTGTCCGCCTCATTAGTCATTAAGATGAAACCCTGTGGCCCTGTCCTGGGGAATGGAGTCTTGCTGATTTTAACAGGGCTCCAAAATAACAGCAGAGCCGGGATTACGGTCCAGGCCTCTTTTCCAAAGCACATTCCCATTGCTGTGCCCTAACTACTTCAACTGAATTCTGGATTTTCTCTTCTTTCCAAAACTTCCAAACAAGGAAAGAATATGATAATTATAATAGCAATTCTTAAAAGTTATAATCTACGATTACCTTGGGCATATATAAAGATTATTCTGAATAATAAAGAGCTGTCATCAATAAAATCACAAAGCATAGTGTTTTCTAGATGGAGGCTGTCTATGTTTTATAGCTGTGTTTGTTTAGCTGACGAGGCAGGGCAAATCTTCAGCAAGCCACTCCGTATTAGGCTTAGGGGAAGTCCTTTATTTCCTTGTGGCCCCTTACTTCCACTTGTCCACTAACTATAAAAAATACCAATTCTAGATTTAGTAATTGTTTCTTCCCCCTTTTCACCACCTTCCCAATGAAAGACAGAATGAAGATAGAGTTACCATGGTACCAATATTATCCCAGTATTATCAGCACAAAATCTGCAACACTCTTATATCTGGAGATGAGCTTCACAAGAGTATAATGATGGATTGTTGAATTTAAATATATGCATGCGTAACTCAGAGATCTCTATTTGAAAAAGGACGCTATAAAGAAAAGATTAATTGGATTTACTTTGACCAAACAGATATTTAAGTGAGTCCAGAGCACTACTCATGATAAATCGTTTGCCTCTATTTGCAGGTGATAAAGAAGGCCATAGTCGAAAGCATCGAATACAGAAGACAGAATCCGTCTCGTTGCTCTGTTTCTCTCAGTAATGTTGAGGCAAGAAGATTCTTCAACAAGGAGTTTCTAAGCAAACCCACAGCATAGTTTGTGTATTGGAAAGGCCAGTGACTTCTGATCCTGAGGCAGTTTGAAAGTCTGTGATAACTGGATTTTAAAAGACAGTACAGATATTAGTACTGATCCCAAGAGACTGGCTTATTGCTCAAAGTTGCAGCTACTTAGCTGCATGAAAATAATACCTTCATAAGTTTGTGAAGTTGACAGATGATGCTATGTAAAAATATACTCAGATATATTTTGTCAGTATAAATTTCCTAATGCAAGTATAGGGACATATACTATATTTTTAGACATTCCTCACCAACTATTTTATGTGTCCTCTTTTTTTAAATGTGGTCTCTTTTTAGATATTTAAGAGTTCAATCTCAAAAAGTAAGGCTTTTAGTTGTGTGTGAATGTTATTTACTGACTGGACAACACTATTTTTTATTTATATATGAATATATACCTATATGAAATAAATACATCTGTATGCAAATTAGCATGAGATAACTGATTTTTTAAATTCTTTTTAAGGAGATACTGGACTGTAGCTGTGAAAGATTCTCAGATTCATGGCTTTCAAATACAAAAGTTGTTCATCCTAAACTCAAATGTGAAATTTATCATTTTAAACCATAGTTATTTTTCTTAAAGGAGAAGGTATGTATAATTGGTTCAGCAAATGGCTTTTATTTATTCAGCAAGTAGAAAAAATATATAACCACCTGTAGTTACATTTTACTTTGCTGATATTATCCCATACTGTTTATCCACCAGAGAGCAGTTGGCCTCAGAGAAAAGTCCAGAAGAGTGGCCTGGGCTCCATCTGCGAGCCTTTGATCGGGACAGCCTGTATGGCATGACTGTGGTTTTAGTTACTGTTGAACTTCTTAGGTTCAGGGCTGGTGTTCCAAATGAAGGGCCTCCTCATTCTTCTTTCTTTGAATTACCTTTCTTTAAGCTCTCTATTCATTTGTCTTTTTTTCTTTTAGCTTTCATTCACATTTCTACCTGTGAGGGAAGAAAAAAACAATGATAAAGAAGAAGGGAACGCTTGAAACTTCACTTGGCATCAAGAATATGGCACTTGGTTGAATATACCATACCATAAGACAAATGAGTGTCCACCACAGGCCACCAGGCATGCAGCAGGATCTGGGGTGTAGCGGTGGGCAGAACTGGCAACAGTGCCTGCCCTCCAGGGCCGTACATTCTAGTGGAGGTGACCAACAATAAACAAGACAGATTTCTAGAGTGTTTGTGAGGAGTGCTAAGGAGAAAATTAAGGCAAGGGAGGAGATGGGATGGGTTGGGGGTGTATGGCTTAAAATGGGGTCCTGGAGATCATAATGAGATGTGAAATCACAGTGAAGACGTGAAGGAACTGAGGGTGCAGGACCCATGGGTATTTAAGAGAAGAGCATCCCTGGCAGAAGGAATTGCAAATGCAAATGCTCTGAGCTAGAGCACCAACCATATTCCAGGAACAGGGAAAGTACAAAAGTAGAAGGTATAAAAAATTGATTTTCACTTATGTGTTCAAAACATGGCGATACTGTTTATATTTAATTTGTCCTGCAAAGCACCCCTATGAAATAACAAGACCAGAGAGGGTGAGCCTTGCTCAAGATTAGTCGAGTTGATGTCTGAGCTGCCCTATGCCCTTGCCCTCAATGCCTTTATATAACAGGCTACAGTGCTGCCGAGGAACAGATTAGAGGAACATGTGAAAGCCCAGTGATTATAAAGCTGGAACGTTCTAGGGCCCTTGCTTTCCATTTGTTCACATGCTTTTTGTTCCTTAACTACAGTAAACAGAGGCTCCTCGTCTAACGCAGCATTACCAATTTATTCACTGATGAATTTGCTGGAGTTCCGATTTTATAAAAATACACATTTTGATTAAATTATAAATTAAATCTATAACTTTTTCATTCTTTCTCTGTCTCAGTGAATGACTGGTAAGTGAGAGGTCCTCTTAGTGAACATGCCCAATAATTTGGGCTTAGATCTTTGCCTTTTTTGACATAAGCACCCCTTTCTAATATGCTTGGTATTCATGCCCAGGACAGGGATCCTACTATACTTCACCGACCCACAATCTGACCACTTTCACGTTACTTTTTTGATAATAAAAATACCAACATAAAAGTTTACTCTCTCTTCATGTATACATATGCACACATTTCTTTTCTTCTTAAAGATGAAATTTTAGACATAAAGTTTTTTTCTAATATTGAAAGCCTTCATAAAATTTCTTCTTCTTCTTTTCCCCCTCCCCTCCTTTTACTTCGCAAACTATTTGATTCTAAAGCCGTTAGCTGGGGCACTGACAGATGGGTGGGGGTAGGGGTGATCACAGAGCCACCATAAATCACAGTAGGACATCGGGGCTTGAGCAGGGTCAGGAGGGCCTCCAGGTGGAGGCAGAAGGCGGCACAGGCAAAGCAGATTGGTTATATACTAGGAGACTGATCAAGTAAATAAATATATTGAATATAATGGGAGCCAGATTCCTCACTGAGAATGGAGTCCCAAACATGGGAATGAAGAAAACCAGAATGTATTCTGTGGTGGTAGTTTGACATTGAAAGGAGCAGTGTGAACCCGCAGACACACACACACACGCACGCACATGCACACGCACATGCGTGCTCTCCCTAGGTCTGTCACTGGGAGGACATAGGAGTGGTGACATCGCAAGAACAAGCACACATGGTCCCCAGATCTTGGCCTTTATTTTTTCCCGAGTTTTACTGAGACCTACTGAAATATCTCACTGCATAAATCTGAGGAATACAGCACGATAGTTTCATTTACATGTACTGTGAAATAATTACCCCAATAGGTCCAGCAAACGTCCATCTCATATAGATACGATACAAAGAAAATTTTAAAGAGGAAAAAATTTCTCCTACTGATGAGAACTCTTAGGATTTACTTTTTCAACATCCTGCCTACACGTCATGCAGCAGCGATAACTCTAGTCAGCATGCTGTACATCACATCCCTAGTACTTATTTATCTTATATTTACCTGGAAGTTAGTACCTTTGACTACCTTCTTCCAATTTCCCCTGCCACTACCCTCCACCTCTGCTCTGATCTCTTTTTCTGTAAGTTTGGGTTTTATTTTTGTTTTGGTTTGCTTTAGATTCCATGTAAGTGAGATCATGTAGTATTTGTCTTTGTCTGTCTGACTTATTTCACTTAGCCTTCAAAGTCCACCCATGTTGGCACACATGATAGGACTTCCTCATTTTTTATGGCTAAATAATATTTCATTGTATGTATATACCATGCCTTCTTTATCCATTCACCCATCAGTGGACAATTAGATTGTTTCCATGTCTTGGCACTTGTAAATGATGCTGCTATAAGCCTTCAAAGGAAAACATTCTAGACTGAAGAGGACTAAAGAGACATGATAACTAAAGGCAGTATGTGATTCTACCTGAATTCTTACTGCTGACAAAGATATCATCAGGACAACTGTTGAAACTTGAATGGGTTCTAAGGTTTCGATCATAGCAATGTGTTTGTTTTTAGCCTGATTTTGGTTGTTGTATTGTGGTTATTACATAGCAGATTGTTCTTCCTTGTAGTAAATACACATAATTTTCAGGGTGACAGGCCATCATGTCAGCAACCTCTGTCAAATGGCTCACAAACAAATCTCTTCAAATTCCCCATGCAGCTTTTCAGAGAGCTTTACACTATATTAAAATGCTAAAATTGCTTAAAGTTTGGGCAATAGGCCCTCAGTTGGAAGATTCCCAAAAAATTAGAGAGATTTTTGGGGGTGGCTCTCTTTTCATCTCCACATTTTCTTTTGTTCACTTTCTTAACAGCAGATCCATGTAAATCACACTTTTGCTATATTGAATAAAAGCCAAAGAAATCATAGGCTAAAAATATTATAGAGTTACTTCTATAGATGATTTTAAGAGATAGAGTTTTATGACATTCTAATGATGCTTGCATTCTTTCTATTAATCTACTACCAAGTGACAAATCCAATTAATGCCACCATTGGCTGCATAACTGTAAGAGCAAAGTAAGTGATAGCCAAGTAATAAGAAATTTGTTGCACTTTTGGTCAAACTCTAAGTAGTGAAGATCAGTGGACATTTACCATATCCTGATATGTGTAAGATGCCGTGCATGGTTCTGGAGAGAAACTTGGCAGGCTTGCTGGTGTTCAGCCCAGATTCCCTTGGCCTGCTTGGGGTGCCCACCCCCCAGCTGCTGTAGTGGCTTCAAAAAGCCTACAGCTGCATCTTTCTCCTGAAAATCACTCTCAGCCAAGGATTTATGCCTGATTGGTTAAAACTTCTTCCTGGTGGAAGCCTGACTCACTGATTAATCAGTGACTAAATGAATGGGGCGACAGGAGGCTCCCTTATCTCAAGATGGGATGATCTCCCAGGCTTTTCCTGCTCCAAAGTTCTCCCTGGAATCAGGCTGAGGTACGACTTCAACTAAACCCACTTCTCTATCTAGCTTCTCTTTCTGTTATCCTGTTTTCTTCCTTTATTGGTTCATCAAAGAGTACTCATTCAGTTTACCGTTTAACGAGAACCTGGATCTTTTTAGTCTCTTTTTCTAGATAGCCTGACCTAAGAGATACCAAAATGCACGAAATTGGATTCTTGTTTCAAAGTGTTTACAAATTAGTTAACAACAGAAAGCAATAATAAAACAAAACTCATGAAATGACAAATGCCAGAAACGATGTATAAACAAATTACTGTGAGGGTGATACATTAAAAGCAGGGTAATAAGGGAAATTTTTATGGAGAATTGGCTCTCAGGTTAAGTCTTAAATGATAACCAGAATTTCAAATAGGATTTAGGAGACAAGTGATCACACTACCAGGGTAAGCTTACCATCTCCTCATTGTGGATTCTGTATCCTTCAATGCTTTTTAGTACTACTTTAGGGTGTGTTTTGGCATTGATCCACTAAATGTAATAAACTGATAGTGCAGGGGAAAAGAAGAATATGGCATCAAGGTTTTAAGATATGCTTTGTCTAGAACATCTATGGATAAAATGAAGGTTCCTGTGGTCAGGATTCTCACCTGGCCCTGGTTGACTAGCTCACTGCACATGTGTGGGCAATATGTCATTATTGCCTCTATATAAAGAGCTCCACCCAGTGCTCTGGGCGACAAGGTGGCACTGCTGCAGGAGAGCACAGCAAAGCCTGGAGTGGTGGCAGCACCGAGGACAGAGGCCCAGAGGATGGCCGTGCAGGCAGAGAGGCCCAGAGGCAGAGACTGGCTTGCTGCATGCAGACTCGCTCTGAGTGACTGCGATTTTAGTGATTGACCTGCCACCGTAGAAATAAAGTTGGGTATAACCCTTCCACCCCAAGAACATTCTACTGTCGTTTCTTTGGTCACATTGATTCCACGGTGAACTTGCCTGAAGCTGAAACCCATTGGCAAGACAACATCCACGGAAATGTTGACTCCTGGTGGGCTAGAAACTATCTTAAATCAACTCAAAAGACTTTTATTAAGATTATTCTGTGTACTTGGTGTTTCTATGGGAACCATTTAACGCAGGTGGTAGAGCTATGTGAAGCTACTGTCATGCAATACTCCCAGTCTGGAATGAGTCTGAGGTCCCATGTGGGGCCAGGTCCCAGGAAGGTTCTTCTGCAGGTACCTGGCATCTTCCTGATTCTAAGCTTCAACCTCACAAAAGCATGCCTCTGGGAAGGAGTCTGGACTCTTCTGCCCTAGGAAGGCTGGAGGAATCTGAACTGCCTTGCCAGGGCTGTATCTGGCAGAGTGACCAGGCCATCCCCCAGTAAGAGACACCTGGAAGGATTGCTTGCAGTAGAAACCTGGAGTCCCGTCAGTACAGTCAGCAGTGCACACGGGTAACTAGTACTCATTCCAATGGCCACCCCGAGCGATTTTCAAAGATGGGCTACCTTCACCCTTGAGACTATGAAGGTGTTTGTGGATAGATGCCAGCTCCACACCTAAAGCGCTGGCGGCCCAAAAGTGAGTGAATGACCCTACATGTACTGCGCATGCACGGATCCTGCTGGTCAGGGTAACCTGAGACCTGGAACAGAGCGTGTGTTGAGAAAGACTGGGTCACAAGAGATTATTGGTGGTACTCGGCATCTGCAACATATGTAGCCTGCACATATGTGTATATGCCCCTGAGGAATTCGGACTGCCTTGCCAGGGTGGGCCAGGTGGGATTGTTGGGGTACCCTTCATTAAGAGACACCTGGGAGGCTTGACTGCAGGTGGAATCTAAAGTGGACTGACTCTCGCCTGCTGAATGATGCCTGCTCATTTTCATGGAGAGGCTCTCTGCAGCCTGAGGCCAGTCGGGTTGTTGGGGTCCCGCTGGAGGTTCACAGGCCTGGAGTGCCCCCTGCAGACCAAGACCAGACGACAGAGAGAGGAGACCACGTGCTCAGTGGGCGTCGGTCAGGAAGCCAGGCGCCCGAAGCAGCAGACCAAGTCGGGCCAGGCTTGGGTCACAGGAGGGGGCTGCTAGGGGTACCTGACACCCACCAAATTCCAAGTCTCACCCTACGCAAAGGGGCGTATTCCCCTGAAGGCAGTGCTCGAGGGCTCTGGACTGCCTTGCTGAAACTAGGGAAGACAGACTGGCCGGCGTGTCCTGCAAGAAGAAACACATGTAGCAGAAACTCAGGACCCCATCAGACAGGATGGCGACTGGCTGTCATCCATTTGCAGCTGCCACTCAGAGTGATTTTCAGCAGCTGAGCTCCCAGCTCACCACGTTCTGCACGTGGTTGGAGCCCGGCCAGAATCACACAGGCTCTGAGGGCCAGTCCGCCTAAAGCTGGCTCACGAGTGCATACGGCGCATGTGCAGGCGTGCAGGTTAGCGTAGCCACAGACCTGAATAGGACAAGCATCCGGAGAGGCCAGGTCATTGGAGCAGGTTCTTGGGGTTACAAGGCATCTGCCTGAGTCAAAGCCCGAGCCTACACAAATGTGCACATTTCCTCTGAAGGCAGAGCTAGAGTGACCTGGAGCCCGCTACCGGGGCCGGACAGGTGGACCTGGCAGGGTGCCTTCCAGTAAGAGACACCTGGGAGCTGCCATTGCTGCAGAAGCCAGGACCCCAGCAGACAGTAAGTCCGTGTGGGGACTAACTCTGCCCATTTCAGCGGTTGCCTCGGGGTGATTTCCTGGGGGTGGGCTCCCTCCATCCTTGAGGTTATGCAGGGTCGGTGGGGAAGGACCCTGGTTCTCCAGGCCTGGGGGGCCCCATCTGCCCAAGGCTGGCTGACAGGGTGCATGCTGTGCATGCACGGCATGGGCAGGTCGGGGTAGCCAGGCTGGGGAACAGGGCAAGTGTCAGGAGAGACTGGGTCCCAAGAGCAGGTTACTGGGGGAACCTGGCATCTGACTAATTCCAAACTTCCACCTACACAAATGTGCATGTTCCCACTGAGGACAGAGTAGGAGAATCTAGAGTGCCTTGCCAGCGTGGGCCGAGAGGGCCTTTGGGGTACCTTTCAGTAACACACACCTGGGAGCCTTGACTGCTAGAGGTACCCTGGACGCCATCAGGTGGCCAGATCAAATGGGGTGCTGCCTCAGAAAGGCTCTCAGGCAGTGGGTCACTGGAGCCCACTGGCCTACTTGCAGGGCTGGACTGGGTGGGATGCCTGGGTGTCCTCCAAGAAAACACACCTGCATCGGTTTGCAAGTGCCCTTAGAGCTTCTCAGGTGTCACCTGAAACTAGCTCACTCAGGGAGGGCAGTAGAGTCTGAGGAAAGAGGCAGGCCTCTCCAGATCGGTAGGTGGCAGGTTTAGTAAGCAAGGGAGCTTACGTATGAGGCTTGTCTTGGGGTAGCCCGAATGCAATGTCCACACAAACCAAAGGAGATTTAGAACCCTCCCTCAGGGGGAGGAGCCCAGTGCAATTAATTTACAATCCCTCACTGGGTGGGACCTCCAGTGAATGGCCCCTGACTCCTTTGGCAGTTGCTTAGAGCATTTAAAATATACAGGACACGCTATTACTGCATTAATCAAATCACTGTGTTTCGAGGTCCAGCCAGCCTCCTTGGCACTATGCCATTCCCCTGGGGCACAGCAGCAATACTTTCCTCTGCACCCAATCTGCTGTATCTCCTGAAGTTGATAGGGTTTGTGCCCAGGCCGGGGCAGCAGCTTCCTGATTGGCAGGAGATCAGCCCCCTGGCTGCACACTGGTGAGGGAAGCTGTGTAAGAAGCTCATTTGAGGAGCATTGTGTACCTATTAGTAGCCGTTGCTCTATGGGCTAATCTCAGGTTTCTGTCTCCTTCCAGAGCTGGGACCAAAATCCTGAGCACTCGCCCCTTTGTCTCTGCCGAGAGCTCAACTCAATACCTTCCCGAATTACAGACACATCTAACTTAAATAGTAGCCCTGCTTGGAAGATGCCCAGAGCTTTAACCTGCCTCGCTAGTATTTTTGCCTAGTCAAAGGTGGCCTGCCACTCTGGTCCCCACTCCCACATGAGACAGGCAGTACAAGGGGCAGAGGCACCATGCCAGGTGGGAAACAAAAGTCCTCCAAACTCCAATATCCCTGCAAAGGCTTGCACCCCTTTCATATTCTTAAGGGCTGGGTAAGCTTGTACCTTATCACTTACAGTTTTCGGGACAGCATGCATGTTACCCAACCTCACAGTTGTACTTGGGGTTCACTGCCCATCCTCTCCTTCCCCGATGTTCCAGCAAAGCCTCCAGCAGGGAGTCCTGCAGCAGAGGCAAGCCTTCATGTTAACATTTTGTCATGAATGTAAAGGGCAATTTTACTGAGCTGGGGAAGGAGAACAAGGAGAGGTGTCCAGCTACCACCCCCACAACATATGGCAAGGCATGGGTCCCCCTGGGGAAGCACTTAACGGCCCATTTTGCCCTTCACACCCAAGGGCAAATTGATCTTGTGACTCAGTGGCCAGGGGCATACTGCAGAAGGCATTTGCTATGTCCCGCACAGCACAGGACACTTCCAGGACCAGGACCAAGGTATCCGAGAGGGTGACAGTGTTGGGCACACCCTCCTGGAGCACTCGCTCAGTTCTCAGAGGTCCACTGTCATCTGCCATGAGCCACCTGACCTTTCTGTCAGCCTTACTGGGCTGTTAAAAGCACCATGACAGGGTGTACAATAGCCACTCAGGACAGTTCTTGCATAGTTTCTCCCATCCAGGCAATTTATATTGTTGAACAGTTACCCCTTTTCCCGGGATGGAGGTTTACCGGTTCCCAGCTGGCGTTTCTTCGTAACGCTGGGTGGATTCCTCTGATCCTGCAGGTGGACTTCACTGGACTCTGAGGTCTGCAAAGTTTGACCCTGGAGGGTATCAATGGCCAGTATGTTCTCTGGTCTTGGGGATAGAAAAACCTCCTATTTTGCTGGGGAAGCATGCCCAGTTTGCAGGGTAAATGGACCTTCCTGGCCACGACTGTTTGCCCTCTGTAACCACGGATGATGGGGGCGAACGGAAAACTTCTGAAGGTTGTCGTGTATTAGGGTACATTTAGCTTCAGCATCTGTCAGAACCATCACCTTTTGTTTACTTCTGGAAGGCCAGTGGACAGCGAGCTCAGCACGAGGCCTCTGATGGCCTCTAAGGGCCCTCACCTGGAAGCAGTGTTGGCTTGGCTCCTATGCCTGCAGCAAGAGATACATCTGTCCAAATAGGACTGCATCCCTGAGGCCTCTGCTGGAGCAGGTGGGCATCAGGGATGGTAGGGGTAGGTGTGGCACATCTGAATTGTTGTTTAGGTTTTAAGGCTTTCTCCCAGATCAGCAATGGATTGCTCAACATCATAAAATATCTTGTTCCACAGCTGGGCGCAACCTGGACATCAGCGTCTCATACCAGGTGCTGGGGACAGATGGGGGAATCTTAGTCTTCATTCCTGCAGTGATTGTGGCCTCATCAGGGTCTTCAAAGACAGGGGTGTAGATTGCCTGTCTCCTTCCCAACTCCCTAAGAATTTGTTGCACTTCCTGTATGGATTTCCAGGGTCCCACATGCCTAGAGAGGCTCCCTCACTGGGTCAGGCCACCCTGCAAGCTGGACTAATCCAATCAGTACAGGAGTGAGTAACTTGAACCCCTTGAGCACCATGCAGGTGCTTCCGGAGGGTGGAGTGTGTGGTGATGGTGCTCATTCTCTCTGCCTCCTGCCTGATCGGAGAAATGCCATTGCCCCTGGATGCCTGGATGTTTCCCTGGGCTTTTGCAGCAACTGGCCAACTACATCAGTAAACTCCGCAGCGGTATATTCTCTCCTAGGGAAAGTTACCTGAACAGGGGGGAGGCCCCACTGGCTGGAGGGCCATGGCTGTGCTTTGTTTCACTTTGTATTAGGAATGGGGCAGCTCTGGGCGATGGAGCTGCTTTGCTGCCAGTCACACCCTCCCCTTTCCCATCACTTTCCCAGGGATTCTCTTTGCCACAGTGCTGCGTGATGTTTTTCAAACAAGCACATTAAGGCAGCCAGCTTTTTGGGGGTGCCCTGTACTCACATGAGGGTCCACAAGCATCTGACATATGGGCCACCCCTCCCCACACAGGGGCTGCTGGCCAGCTTGGATTTCCCCTGACTCTTTATGTCTAGTGGTGAGCATGTGTCTTTTCCTTTGGTACAGAGAGGGCATCTCTCACATGGGAAATTTATTTCATACTTTCTGGAGACAAAGTAGGGGGGAGTCAGAGTGTTTTTCTTGTAACTGTATGTTTCTTAAGTAACTTTAATTCAAAATAATCAATATGCAGTGTGGTGGCTCGCCTATGGCCCCCACACCTGCAATAACAGACAGCTGGGACCCTTGACTGTGGGAGAAGCCAGGGATCCCATCAGGCAGCTGGCCCAGATGCGGACTGTTGCCATCTCAGGGAGCCTCGCTGGTAGAGGCCTCCCGCCCCCCTGTAGGCTGTTCAGGTGCTGGGCTTCTGGCCTGAGTTCCTGAGGCCTGGAGAGCCACAGAAACCAAAGACAGGCTGACAAGGTGCAGGCCGCACATGCAGGGGGGGCACAGGCCAGGGGAGCCTGGAGCTGGGACAGGGCCGGGTCGGGGGGCACAGGGTCACAGGAGGGGATTCTGGGTGTAGCTGGCATCTGCCTTAACCTAAATAAAGGCCTCCATCCCCACTGAAGGCAGAGGGGAGGCATCAGGACTGCCTTGCCAGGGCCAGATCAGACCAACTGGCCAGAGTATCTTCCAGAAGGAGGCACCTGGGAGACTTCGGGGAAGCAGAAGCCTGGGACCCAGTCCAGGGGCCCGTGTACACGGGGACAGACCGTCACCTGTTTCAGCTCCTGCCTCAGAGGGATATTCTGGGCTTGGGCCCCTTTCCACCCTTGAGGAAATGCAGGTGGTTTGGGACTGGCCTTGGTCCCAGTCTTGGAGGGCTGGACCAGTCCGGGTTAGCTGATCAGGTGTGCACTGTGCACGGATGGGCCCTGCAGGTATGGGTATCCAGGGCTCCAGGACAGGCAAGGGTCTGGAGAGGCTGGGTCACAGCGCAGGCACTTTGGAGGACAAACATTGGCCTAATCGCAAGGCCTACCTCCTCATGGTGAAATATTCTGTTTGAAGCAGAGCTGGACATTTTCCAGCTGCCTCGCCACAGAGGGGCCCGGTGGGCAGAACAGGGTTTACTCCATTAGGAGACACCTGAGCATCCTGGCCCCAGATTCCTGGGACCCCTTCATAAAGCAAGTCTGCACAGGCATCTGACTGCTGCCCATTTGCAGTTGCCAAGTCAGAGTGACTTTTGGGAGGAGAGCTCCCTCCACACCAGAGGCTATGCAGGTGGTTGGGGCCTGGCCGGAGTCCCACAGACTTGGAGGGCCCCATAGATGCCAGGCAGGCATATAGGTACATACTGCACATGTGTGGGCCCATGGGTCAGGGAAGCAGGGAATGAAACAGGGTGTCTGGAGAGGCTGGGTCCCACGAGCAGACTCTTGGGTTTATAAGACATCTCCCTAGTGCCAACCCTAACCTAACAAATGAGCATGTCCCTGCCGTAGGCACCTATGGAGTAATCTGGACAGCCTTGCTGGGGCTCGCTCAGGCGTGCTGGCCTGTGTGTCATCAGTACTGGACTGTTGATTGCTGCAGACGTCCGTGGGCACAGCAGACAGCAATTCCCGAAGAGAAGGGCTGTCATCCATTTGAGGGGCTGCCTCTGAGATGGTCAGCAGGTGGGATCCTTCCACCCTTGAGGCTGTGCAGGTGGTTGGGGGTGGATCCTGGATCCACAGGCCTGGAGGACCTGTCTTCCTATGGGCCCCTGATGGGCTGCACAGGCCACAGAGCAGGGATCTGGACCGTGCATGTGTCAGCAGAGGCCATGGGCACAGGTGCCAGCTCTTCTGGGTACACAACTTTGGCTTAATTGCAAAACCTACCTAACATGGTGGCAGAGCTGGGAGGTTTCTTGACTCTCTTGCCAGGAAGGCACCCAGCGAGCACAACAGGCTCTCCATTGAAGACACCAGAGAGACCTGGTTCCTTGTGAAGCCCAGGCCCCCATCGGGCAGCCAGTCCAAATGGGTACTGACAGAGTCCAGCTTAAAGCTGCTGCCTGTTCAAGTACAAAAATTCAACCAAGTAGATCTGAAGATCTAACTAAATTCATTAAGCAATTCATTAAGTGGTTGCTCCACAGGCCTGAAGTGCCCCCTGCAGCTGAAGGCTGGATGACAGGAGGCTCCATGTGTCCCAGTAGCCAAGGACCTAGAAGGGGGCAATGTTGGGTAAGTCACAGCAGGGCTTTTGGGGGTACCTGGCATTGCCTAACTCCAGACTTAACTTCCACCAATGTGCATGTTCCCACTGAAGGCAGAGCTGGAGGAATCTGCTGGGTGGGCTGATGGGTTCCTCCAATGAGACAGCTGGGAGCCTTGATTGCTGCAGAAGCCTGATCCCCAGCAAACAGCAAGTCCACGTGGGGACACGATGTCCCTATTTCAGTGTCCAGCTTGGCAATTTTCAGGGGCTGAGCTCCTCTGGCTTTGAGGCTATGCACTTGGACTTACTGTATCCCGGTGGCCTTGGCTTCTGGTGCAGTGAAGGCTCCAGGTGTCTCTTACTGGACGATACCCGGGCCAATCAGTGTGATCCAGCCCAGGAAAAACACCAGATTGTTCCCGCTCTGCTTTCAGTGGAAATGCATGCATTTGTGTAGGATGAGGCTTGGAATTCGGCAGATACCAGGTATTTCCAACAACCTGCTCTTTCTTGTAAGCCATGCTTTTTCCACACTTGCCCCATGCTGTCTCTGCCTGCCCTGACCTGCGGGAACCACACATAGGCAGTATGCACCTGTTACTTGACATAGCCTCAAGGGTAGAGGTAGAGGTGGCCCGCATTCCCCAAATTGCTCTGAAGGAGCTGCTGAACTGGGTAGCTGAGGTCCCTGGGTGGCCTAGCTGCCTGATGTGATCAGGGCTTCAGTGGTAGTCAGGGCTCCCACGAGGATGCCCTGGCCAGTCCGCCACACACAGCCCTGGCAAGGCAGTCCAGATCCCTCCAGCACTGCCTCAGGGCGGGATGTGAACTTTTGTGTAGGCTAGAGCTTCAAATTACCTAAATGCCTCGTACAAACAAAAGCCAGGGCTATGACTCCATCTGTCCTGACATCCAATGATAGGGCCCCGGTTACCTCACTGGGTAGCCCACGCATGGGCAGTATGAACTGTCAGTCTTGAGTAGCAAGGCCTTTTAGGGCTGCGGAGATCTTGCTTTAACCAACTTCCTGCACACTCTCAGACTGCAGCCAGTTTAAAATCGCCAGCACAGAGATTTTCCCACACTGGACTTTCTCTTACCAGGAGACCATTCAGGGGGGTGGCATCCTGCCTGAGCTCCACTGGCCTGGACAGTCCTGCATCCAAAGGCCTGCTGACAGGGTGCGGACTGTGCATGCAACACAGTCTGCAAAGGGCTGGCTGTCCCTGCCTGTTAGTCACTGCAGTGGCTGGCGTGTGTGGGAGCTCCCCAGGCCTGGAGGGCTGCCAGGGCAGCAGTTGGTGAAAATATTGCGCGTGCGTGGGCTGCGCAGCCAAGGTTGCTTGGGGACCCAGCTTGTGGGAAAGTGAGGTTAGGTCAAGGTGCAGGAGCCAGCTCTTGGGGTCCAAAACACGGCCAAATCACCATTGTGCAATATTCCTCCAGCCCCGCAGTGCTGGAGGCAGGCCTGGAGGTTTCTCCCACTCCCTTGCCAGGCAATCCTCTACTGTGAATCACCTGGGATTCCTGGTTCCTAGTGAAGATCGGCACCCCCATTAGGCAGCAAGTACACATGCTGACTGTCAGCCTTTGACAGTTGTCACCTCAGAGCAACTTTCAAAAGGTGGGCTTCCTTCAAGCTGGGAGCTCTGATGGTGGCTGGGGCCAGGCAGGAGTTCTGCAGCCTGAGTGTGGAGGCACCCAAGGCCCCCTGACCGGTGCAGACTGTGCATGGGCAGGCGGTGCTAGTCAGTGTAGCCCAGGAACCCAACAGGGCCAGTGTCTGGAGCAGCCAGGTTGTGTGAATGGACTTCTAAAGATACAAAACATCTGTCTAATTCCAGGGCCCTAACCCTACAGCACTGTGCACATTCCTGCTGAACGCAGAGGTGGAACATCTGGACTGGCTTCCCACAGCAAAGCCATCCTTGCCGTTCTGGGGAACGTTCAGGAAGACACCTGGGAGCCTTGGCTACTGCAGCGGCGCGGGACCCTACCAGACAGTGAGTGCACAGGGAACTGTCGTTCCTTTCAGCAGCCGCCTGACATGGCTTCATTGGGGGTGGTGGTTGGGGGGTGCTCCCTTTGTTGTGGCTATGAAGATGGTTGTGGATGGGCCCGAGCTTCAGAGGCCTGGAGGCACCGGGTGCACCAGAGTGACTGACAGGAGACTTACCGTGCATGCGTGTGTTGGGCAGGTCTGGATAGCCAGACTTTGGAACAGAGAGAGCCTGGGTCACAAGAGCAGGTTATTGGAAGTACCTGGCATCTCCCTAATTCCAAATCTTAGCCCACACAAGTGCACATATTCCACTCAAGGCAGTGCTGGAGGTATCTGGACTGCCTTGGCAGGACTGGATAGAGTAGGCTGGCCACGGCATCTTCCAATGAGACACCTGGGAACCCTGATTGCTGGAGAAGCCCGGAACACCTTCAGGTGTCCCAAATGGGGGCTGACTCCAGCCAGTTTGCAGTTAGCACCTAAGATTTTTGGGGTGTAGACTCTTTGTACCCTGAAAGCCATTCAGGTTGTTGAGGTCTGGCTGGAGCTCACAGGGTGGGGTTGGGGTGGGGGGTCCCTGCAGCCCAAGGCCAGCTGACAGGTGGAGCGTGCATTTGCTCACTGCGCAGGTCACACTAGCCAAGGAACTGGAACAGGGCAGTGTCCCTTCAGGCTGGATCACAGGAGTGGGCTCTTTGGTATCTGATGCATTCCAAGCCCTAATGCACACAAATGCTCATATTCTCTCTGAAGACAGAGCTGGAGGGATCCTGGCCTGCTTTGTCACGGCACAGCAGGGCCAGCTGGCTGGGGTCTCTCTCATCTAATAGGAGACACCTGGAATTTCTTGTTGCTGGAGAAGCTCTTCAGGCAGAAAGAGTAAATGGGGAGGGATGGTGGCCAATGGTAGCTGCTGCCTCAGAGAGAATCTCAGGGCTGGGCCTTGCTAAAAAGGAAAGCCACAAGCCAAAGAAAGGTAGCAGGCCCGGACACTAAAAAGGGGCTTATTTCCTAACCTAAAATCATTTTGGCCTTTCCTGGAAAGGTAGTCTTAGAAGTTTTTTGGCCAGTACCAATGAGGTAATATAGTACCTGAGCCCTCTCCATCCATGCCCCCCAAAAGAAGGTGAGGTGATCTGCATGATAAGACACCCCCACCCTCCACTCTCACCCCCAACTTCCTCCTAAGGAGGGTGACCTGGCCTGAAATTATCCCTTTTATTTTATAATAGCTTTTTGCCCACCCTCCTCTCAATAAAATCCTTCCATTTTTGTGTAACTCCTCAGAGCATTTCTCTGCTTCCTAGGTGGATGCTGCCTGACTCATGGATCCCTTAAAGCCAATTAGATCTTCAAATTTACTCAGTAGAATTTTGTTTTTTAACACACTGCAGCCTATAGGAGATTTGCTGCCTTGTCTCAGTTCCATCCCCTTGAATAATCCAGCTGCCTCGGGCCACTGAGGGGGATGGACCACACATCCGAATGCAGAGCAGTTCAGTGTAGCCACGGACCTGGAACAGGACCCAGTTCTTGACAGGTGTGGTCAGAGCAGAGGCTCTTGGGTAGGAGGCAGGTGTGTGTTCACCAGCCCTAACCTACTCAGTGGGTAACAGTCCCACTGGCCACAGTACTTGATACACTGTGGTGGCAGGGCCAGGAGCATTGGCCAGGATATCATACGAAAAATCAAAAACTCTAGAGATTGAGAGTTCTCTGAAATAAAAGGATTTATTGAGGCTTTACAGATGCAGCCAGAATCAGGACAGAGTCCTGGGATAGGAACTTTCTGCTTCACCAACAGCAAGGCCAGTTAACAGAAATGACATGTCTGCCAGATTCAAGAAATGAGACATTTATGAAAGATCCCAAGGAAAGAAAGTTCCTTAAATTCACACTGGCTACAAATAAGAAAGGTTGGCTAATGTGAAGTGAAGGAAGATTGAGGATAGGTATTAGCCCACAGAGAAGGTTCGTGAGTCGGTTGTTGATGATGGTCAGACACTGGTCACCTGCAAGGGGAATGTGGTGGTTCTGGGACCTTCTAGCTGATTGTTGGAATTGGTTCATCCCGGAACATGGAGTTTCCAGTTAGCTCTGCCTACAGCCACTGACTGATTCCCTTCCCTTCTCTCTCTCCGTCTTTGTATGACTCTGATGTCACTTAGGACATTTTAGAATTTTTTTCCTTGTCACGTCAAAGAAGAAACTCCTGGGTGTCTTGGGTGAAGGAGAAGCCCCTGCCTCTCAGACTGTCCCCAGTTGCACCTGTCATCTCAGATAGGTCTTCTGGAGTGGGCCTTCTCCACACTGGAGCCCGTGTAGGTGTTTGGGTCCAGGCTGCCTCACCCACCTGAAGGAGTGTGAACTGCACATGTGTGGGCAGCACACTTCAGCCTAGGTAGGAACCTGGAACAGCACACAAGTGCAGTGAGGCTGTGTCATGGTAGCAGGGCTAGTGGGTACAAGGCATGTGCCTCGTTCCAGGCTATAACCTACAACAAATGAGCCCATTTCCCCTGAGGGCAGCTGGAAAGTACTAGACACCCTTGCTTGGATGGGGCTGGGCAGCTGTGTGGGGCATCATCTAATAAGAGACACCTGGGAGAACTGGTTGCCGGAGAAGCCCTGTGCCCTGTATGCGGCAAGTCTAAATGGGGGCAGAATGCCCCAGTCTGCAGCCACAGTCTCAGGGTGATTTTGGAGCATGTGTTTTCACCATGCTTGAGATCACAGATGTGATTAGGGAAGCGGACTATCTCCTCAGGCCTGGAGAACCCTATTCATTCAAGGTTTGCTGAAGGGGTGCATGATGCACATGCAGATGACACGCAATTCAGCATAACCAGTGTTCTGAAACAGGCAGGTGTCCGGAGAGGCCAGATCACAGGACTAGGATTTGGGGTGAAGAAGGCGTGTATCTAATTCCAAATCCTCCCCAGTAGAAATGGGCATATCGACCCTGTTGTTAATTATCCTCTGCCTTTCAAGATTCGTTTGCTGGTCTAAACGTCCAATTAACATGATACAGATTAACAGAGGAAAATCACATTTAATGATGTCGGGTCAGAGAATCTATGTAAACATGGGATTACAAAGATGGTCAGGCAAAACAATGTATATATTTCATCCTAAACTAAGGAGAGGGTGTAGAGCCTGTGACTTCAAAGGGAAGGAAGGCAATTCACAGGGAGAACGGAAAGAGTACATATTTGGCAAACAAATGTTTGCTGAGCCATCCAGAAACAATGGGACACAGAAAGGACATTGGTCAAACAATTTGCTGGGTTCCTCCCTGTCTGCCACCCCTGGTTCACATACTGTATCTATGGTGATAGCTCCTTTCCTGGAGCAGGTCCTCTACCCAAATTCTTTAGGAAGTTAAGGGGGAAGTTCAAAGACTGACTGGGGAAATGGTGGCCCTGCTTGCTGGAGAAGCCCAGGATCCTATTAGGTAGTATGTCCAAATGGAGGCTGACTGTCACCTATTTGCAGCTGCCACCTCAAAGCTATTTTCAGGGTATGGGCCACCTCCACCCTGAAGGATATGTAGTTGGTTGGGGGTGGGGCCATAGCGCCTTAGTTCCTGAGAGCTCCTGCTGCCCATAGCCTGCTGAAAGGTCGGGCATTGCTCCTGTGGGTCTTAGGCATTCACAGTAGCCGGGGATCTGGAACTGAGTGAGTGTCAGTAGAGGATAGGTCTTAGGAGCAGCTCTTGGGGAATATGGTGTATGCCCCAATCCAAGTACTGACCTACCCAGTTGGTAATATTTCCCCTGAAGGCAGAGCTGGAAGTTTCCTACTGCCTTGCTAGTAAAGGGCAGGCAGGCTGGCCAGCGAATCCTCCAGTAATAGACCTGGGAGCCGTAGTTGCTGGAGGGCCTGTGCTTGCTGTGAGCCTGCTGTGTAGGGGGAACCAAGCACGTGGGTCCTTTGGAACTCTCTGGAGCAGGGGATTTCAGGCTAGCCCGGACCAGTTGTTGGCCAGGACCTGGTTAGTTTGCTCCTGTTCATTTTCCGTTCTCCTGCAGCTAGCCCAGGGCAATGCAAGATGTGAGTTACCGCTGAGCCAAGATAGGAAATACAGTTTTGCTGTATGAACCCCCTGGGATTTAGGACTTGTTACCTCAGCATTAAGTAGCCTGTGCTGATTAATACATCTGCATTATGAAAACCGTATATATCCCAAATTCCAAACTTACAGGCTAGATATTATTCATATCATACAGCGACTCAGACTTGACCAAGAGAGTTAATGCATCAAGAGAAAAGAACACTAGAACTGAAGCTGTCCTGATTTGATCCAGTTCTCTACATGGTTGCTTTAGGTGAATTACTTACTCTGTTATGCTTCTATTTCTTCATCTTTAAAAAAGATGTAATGTTAACTGTTTTTTATTTTTCATAAGATGGCTATGAATATCATATGATACAGGGTCTGTAAAAGCTTTAACAAATATGCCTGCTTTTGGGGATCTTATTTTTCTTACCTCATTGAAAATCAAGAGGTAAGATGTGAGACTTAGTTGTTAGAGCCCCTGACAACTGAAAGTGAATAAGAAATTGTTAATCACTGGTGAATAGAATAATATTTATTCAGTGTATAAAACTTATTAAATCGCACATTTTAAATAAGTATGTATTCACATGTAGGTGAATTTCTCAATTTGACCACGAGATGGTAGCATCCTTCCAAAAATTTTTCTGCACCAAGTCTTCAATTGGTCTTTTAATACAAATATAGTTATATTTCTCAAACAGAGAGTTTCAGGGCATGTCCTGTACTTAGGAACACACATATAAGATTATGTAATATGATTATAATAATATAACATTTATCTACCTTCGACCATTTTTTTTTATATATCACTGATACACACTCTTATGAAGGTTTCACATGAAAAACATTGTTTACTACATTCACTCATATTACCAAGTCCCCCCATTCCCCATTGAAGTCACTGTCCATCAGGGTAGTAAGATGCCACAGAGTCACTACTTGTCTTCTCTGTGCTACACTGTCTTCCCCGTGACCCCCCCAGACCATGCGTGCCAATCATAATGCCCCTCAAACCCTTTCTCCCTCCCTCCCCACCTGCCCTCCCCCACCCCTCCCCTTTGGTAACCACTAGTTCCTTCTTGGAGTCTGTGAGTCTGCTGCTGTTTTGTTCCTTCAGTTTTGCTGTGTTGTTATACTCCATAAATGGAAGAAATCATTTGGCACTTGTCTTTCTCTGCCTGGCTCATTTCACTGAGCATAATACCCTCTAGCTCCATCCATGTTGTTGCAAATGGTAGGATTTGTTTTCTTCTTATGACTGAATAGCATTCCATTGTGTATGTGTACCGCATCTTCTTTATCCATTCATCTACTGATGGACAAGCTTTACTTACACTATATTACATTATTGAAGCATTTTTACATTGTGGTATCAAGCAAATAATAAAAATAACTAACATTTGTAGTACTTCACAGCCTATGAAAAGCTCTTTTATTTTCTGTATTTCATTTGATACAAGTTTCCAGAGACAAGCAAGGTGAATATAATTTCTTTGATTGCAACAAAGGAACTAGAAACTCATGGGCTTAAGTGTCTTGCTCAACATGATACAGCTCATCACATACCAGAGCTTAGCTTGCAGCTCTGGTCCCCTGACCTCTTACCCCAACGCGTTTGTATAATCCTCCAGATGTGCTGACCTAGAGCCAGAAGCTGAGGGCTATAGTCTTATCTCTGTCATATAAACATAAACATTAGTGTCATATAATCATTAGTACCTAAATATTTTGAGTTTCATTTTCCTTATTTGAAAAATGAATATTAATATCTGCCTCTTCTCTTTGGCAGGGTTACTAGAGGTACATCCAAACTGAAAAGTCCTATTTGAGGTGTTAATGCGGCCCCTCAAAAATATATGTGTACAATATAATCAATCCCATAGACCTGTGAAGCCAGGATCATTAATGATGGGGAGGGGGTGTGTCTTTTAATTACAGAGACCTTTGTTTAGATTAGAAATTGTTAAAAGCATGACATCAGATAAAAATAAATCCTTATACTTCTCAGCTATTTACCAGTGGTGTGACTTTTGGCCTATTATTAATAACATTAATTGCTATATGTCTCAATTGATAGATTAAAAAATTTATTTTAATTTGCAATATAAAGAAGAAACTCTAATAACAAAAAAATGAATGCTACTTTAGCTTAAAAAAATCTTTGGTCAAAAGTTTGTATGAAATTAGCTACTATAGCCACACTGTGGCACTCCTTACTTACTTAAGACTTTTCAAGTTTTCTTAGTGAATTATGCTTTACAAAATGCAGTGCCATATTATTCCTGGGGAATTCATTGTGTTTTATTCTGTATTCCTAAGTATCTTAGTCATTTACTACAAAGTTTCATAATAGATTAACATAGTAGCCCCAAATAATCAAAAAGTAAAAAATTATCATTTGACTTTGTAACACTGCCAGTTTTTGCTTTTGTTTGTGTAAGAGTGTGTATGTGTGTGTGCACGTGAGTTCATACAGCAACTTAGTAAAAGTGCAAAATCACAAAGACTCTAGCAAACTAAGTAACACTCCCTATAAAACCTAGCCTATCAATCAGCTGACTTGGTTCCCAGAGGTGCATTGCCCTAATTTGCTATAACTTAAAGTGTTGAATATATGACTTATCAGGAATGGAAACAAAATGATAGCTTTAATTGAGAAGAGCTGAACCTGAGCACAAATAATATTTATTAAGGACTTTATTATATTCAGATGACTGGAATCCATTAAATCCAGATGTGACCCACAAGTCCCCATCAGTTAGATCTTGCTTAGGAGTACTTTGTGTTTTCTCGTATGAGAGACTCCTGGTGAATTACATGAAGAATAGACAGTGTGTCTTGCCAATGGGTTTCAGCCCCAGGCAAGTTCACTATGGATTCAATGAGACCGAAAAATGACAATGGAATGTTCTTGGGGTGAAAGTGTTTATACCCAACTTTATTCCCACGGTGGCAAGTCAATCACTAGGATCCCATCTACGCAGAGCAAGTCTGCGTGCAGCAAGCGGGTCTCTGCCTCTGGGCCTGTCTGCCCCCACAGCCGTCTCTGTCTCTGCTCTCTTGCAGCTGCACCACCGTGTCACCCAGAGTGCTGGGCAGAGCTCTTTATATAGAGTCAATAACAACGTACTGCCCACACGTGTGTAGTGAGCTAGCCAACCGGGGCCAGGTGAGAATCCTGACTATAAGAACCTTCACTTGGCCCACACAGTGGTACTGAGAATATCTAAAGGATTTTGGACAGGGAGACATATGAGCTTGCTAGAGGGTGAAACAGCTAGAATACTTTCTCCAGAAATCTAACCTGGAGATACCCCGGTGGTGTACAGGAGGTGAAGCAGTCCACCGAGTCCCACTTTGCTTTGTCAGAGGACTGTCCGCATTTGTCTCGCTCTGGAGCAACCTGCAGAAATTGGTAAGACCCAGTTGCTCACATTCTCAATGCACATTTATTGAGGATCTTCCTTTTCAGACACAGAGTGCTGGGTGCTGGGCATAAACATGACATCCTGCAGTACTAATCTTAAGGAATACACAGACCACTGTGAGAAGAAATGTAAGCATAAATAACTTTAATGGAAGCCCAGCTGTGGGAAGTTCCCTGACAGAGTATAATAAACATGTGTTGACTGTAAAGTTATTTCATCAGCTGTTCAAGCATATATTATAAATTTAAAAATCATATTATTAGTATTTGCTGTGTGCTAGGTGTCATAAAATCTTTATACAAATAAGCCTAATCCTTATAATACTTTCATTTCCATCTTACAAGTTTAAAAAATAAGATTGATTGATCTGTTACAAACTGGGGTCTGTCTGATTCCAAAACTCAGGCTTTGAAACTATAGTTCCAGGCAGTTTGACTCCAACCCCTCTGATATTTTCACTACCCAAAGGACACAGGATCACTGAGCAAAATTAATTACTTCTGACTCCAGTGGTAGGAGAAAGGGGCGCAGGGACGGCAAGCACATTTTGGATTAAAAGAGCAATGTGAGCAGTGGCGTGGTGAATATAGTCTACCAGACTTTCTTCTAAGTGTTAGTGTTGAGAAAGGAGGAGGACTGGCCCAGGCCTCATATATTGGGCTGCATTCAATAATTCATTCCGTCCCTAAGTATTTTAATTGTACCATGTGTTGTTAAGGGCTCTCTGCTTGACCAGCGCAATGGAGTTTACAATGTATGAGCCTCAGGATCAGAAAACAAAGCCAGAGCCTCAGTAAGGCAAGAAGCCAGTATCTGATGGGTGAGACAAACTTCTCACCCATCAATGATTCATCCAAAAAGATGCTCCTCCAGTGGTTTCTATGGCGCTCTGAAGAATACCCAGCGGCTTATAGCCATCCCATGACCAGGCTACTTCTTCAACCTCATTCTTAGCTATGTTTTGCTGCTTGAACGTCCTGCTCTAGCCACAGCATCTGGAAACCTATGGTCCTCTCCTGCATCATGCCTCTCTGCATAGTATATTCCCCATTCAGACACCTGCTTGGCTAGTCTCCCCACTCTGCCCAGGTCTCTGTTCAGGTGACATTCATCAGTGATGGTAACCACCCTGTGTAAAGTAACAGCCACAACTTGCAGCCGGTCACTTTAGATTATTTTTCTCCAGAAAACGTATCACCATCTAACATCATGTGCTCTATGTCTGTGTATTGGTTTGATTGTTGGTATGTTCTGAGACAACAGGAAGTTTGCTTGCCCTGTCCACTTTTGTCACCCTGGTACCCAGAATAATAAATATTTGTTGATGGGGTAACTGTGATTATTTTGCTAATAATCTGGATAGTTATTTTCCCCCAATATTTCCATTAGAGGACCATGGTGTATTCGGTTAAACAAGTAAGTTTTGAGCCCTTTCTGCATATGCCGGCCACAGTAATAGGTGCTGGCACAACAGCAGAGATCAAGACCAGGTCCCTTCAAGGATTTCAGGCAACTAAGCGGGAAATTAAAATAAAGGGTAATGAGAGGATTAATTTCCAAGGTGTTCTAGGTGAACATAAAATGGGCACGTAGCCCAGGGCTAAGAAATCAGAATATGTAGCCAAGAGGAGATGGCATCAATCTGAGCTATAAAGGACAAACAGAAGTTAACAAGCAAAGAGGAGAGGGAGGAATATTACAAACATATAAAGGCAAGCAGTTCCAAACCAAAATCACATGAAAAAATATAATATTCTTTTAAAATTATTTTTTAGCTTTACTACTAAGGATCTTGAGTTGAAAATATCTTAACAGATACTATGTATTTGAGTGTATGTCTTCTCAACTTACTGTTGCTTATAAGTCATTTCCTGATCTAAGAAGAGAGTAAGTTTTATGGACAACAGACCTAAATTTGAAATCCTGTTTATTTAACAGGATTTGAGTATTTGATTGAGGATTGAGGATTTGAGGATTCTAAACCTGGATTTCCAATTGTAAAACAAGTATGCCATTACCCACCTCATTACCTGGCTGGGAGCATTAGTTTATTCAAACTGAAGGTCCCATTGGATGCCAGAACAATTTCAGAATTAAGTTACAGCTGTGAAGATGGGCAAGAACCCTGCTCACTTGGAGTTATAATCAATTTGAGTACATAGAAGGGGCAGGGAGAGAAGCAGACATTTTATAAATTGATGGTGCCTGCCGTCGAAGTTGAACAGTCCGAAGGGGAGGCGTGGAGCTGAATATATGTACAGCTCACTCTGAGAGGACGCCCCACGTTGGGCGCCAGATGTAATGTGCTGCTCATCTTCTTTGGGTGAAATGAGAGAACAAAAAACACAGACAACACAGACAGACAGACAATGGCTGCAGCCCTGATGTGGCGCAGCACCTTTATTTTTATACTGCCTTTCTCGGACCTCAGCCAAGTGCTATACTCATATTTCCATCTCAGGAGGGGACAGGCCAGAGCACCTTGTTGATCTTCTTAGAAGCTGCCTGGTAAGCAGGGGTGGTGTTTTCACATGTCCCCAAGGTCTCCCTATTTTCAGAGTGAGGAGTCCTGGCTCGTCTTCGAGGACAAGATATGTTTTTGTGGGCAGATAACTTCCAAGGACGGCACCGGTTGCTCTCAAGCTGGTGCTTTTCTGTGCTGCGATCAGACATGGGGGGAGGTGCTTTCCCATTCTGCCTACAAACATGTGAGAAGACAAATAAATAAATTTTAAACAGAAGCTGATGTAGAGGAGCGAGCTGAGAATACTTTGGGTCATGTGACCATGGATATTTTCTCAGAGGAAATATAATTGCAACCGAGAACCTGAACAGTGGGAAGAGTTCGGGGAATTTGAGGGGGATAAAATTCTATCCTATTCTGAGCAGGGGAAACAACCGGTATCAAGCCCTGGGGCTGAAATGAGTTCAGTGTGTTTGAGGCAAAGACTATAAGGTGTATGTTGACTGGAGCAGATAAACACAGGATGCAACTCTTACCATAGGTGTAGACAACGGATCATGAAGGCAATTGTAGATTAAATTAGGATCTCCCCGCCCCACCCAGCTTTAAATTATTTAACGTGATGATTCGATATATGTATATATTGAGAAATGATTATCACAGTCAAGTTAATGAACACATTCATCACCTCACCTAGGTACCTTTTCTATGTTTGTTGAGAATGTTCAAGGTCTACTTTAAGCAAATTTCAAATATTCAATGAAATTTATAGCTTTTTAAAATTGTATGAACTGCAGGGACAATGATGTACATTAGATCCTCAGAATATTTGTAAGAATTGCTATTCTTAATTATGCCATCAAGTCTGTATATGTAATTGATATTCCTAGTAACTCATTTTTAGTAGGTTTAGGAGCAAATTTTCTCTTTTATTATCTGGCACTGACCATTGAAGGCCACTGAATTTGGTGGGCATACTCAGGTTCTGAGGATTAGTAATTACTATAATTACTAATTATAGTAATTCACCAACAGTAAGATGTGCCAATAATTGCTATCGTATTAGGAAAGGAAAAGACTGAATACATGCTTTTCCAAATAAAATTGTATTTCATAGTGGTGAAAGAGGTCTTTTAAACTTACTTAAATGTAGGTTTCTGTTACATATCCTTCCTGCACTTGTATAAGGAGCAAAATGTAAGTGAAATAATTGGTTAAGACACTCCTAAAACTCCTTCATATTTAGAGTCCATATTTACAAAATTTTGTCTGAAAATCCTTGAGATCTGTATTTCTCATACAGCTTGATTCTATGAAGACCTTGGTCACAGATACACTTCTTAAAATGTTGATGCTGAAACTTTCTTCATCTTACCAGAAGGTGTCAAAGAAAGGTTTTAGATACTAATTGGGGTTTAGTTTCTTTCCTCCTTAATTGGTTTATTGACTGAAACATTAAGGGGTTGCCGTGATTCAGTCACATTACAGGAATAACAACTAGTGTGGATTCACAGTCTGAAATACGCCTTGATTGCTGCATGGCTGACAGTGATGATGAGACACCAGTGATTATAAGATGCCAATGTTACAGATGTTAAAATTTGGAAAACCTATGCCTTTAAATGACAAAATATGGAAAGTGAAAGGACAGGTTATCAGGTTATTGCAAAGTGTACGTTTCTTACATTTACATAATTCACTTACTAAGGAATCTAGTTTTTGCTTGCAAACATTGATGCTAGGCAGGTGGTCCGGCATCGTAGACTTCGTATTCCAGTTTCTGCAAAGATGAGTCATAGAAGTGTTATCAGCTAACATGCACCTGAAACTTAGTATACATGCTTGACACTGTTTTAAGTACTTCGCAAATATTAACTCATATCATCCTCACAACCACTCAGAGAGGTGGTTATTTATTTCCATTTTGCAAATGTCGAAGCTGAGGAATAGAAAAAAAGTTTTCCAATGTTACAAACTAGTAAGCGGCAATTTGCATTCAAACAGAAGAGTCTGATTCTTGAGTCCCTCTCTTGTACAACTATGTCATAAATGGAAAAATTAGCATTCACAGGTCAGTTTATAAGCAAGATGTGATAATTCTACAACATTTGACCTGGCTTTCAGTCCTAAGTCTTTTTTTAAAGTTGTTCTAAACTGCCTTTGTTCCTCACTCCTACTGTGTCCCCAGACTTCTGTTTAATTCCTTCCTGAGCCTAGCAACTTTTGGTGAATAGGGCATTGGACCTGGGTGGGTGCAGGGTTTCTCAGCTTTGGCACTGTTGATATTTTGGGTTGAGTAATTCTTGTGAGAGGCTGTCCTGTGCTCTAGAAGTTCAGCAGCATCCTAGGCAGCTGCCCCCAGGTGCTGTAGCACCCCCTAGTGGTGACAGCTGAAATATCTCAAGACATTGCCAACTGCCTGTTATGGGACAGAATCTCCCTTGGTGGAGGACTCCTGGCTTAGAAGTACAGTCACTACAGATTAGTTTCTGCAGATCAGTTAAGTGATGGGAGAGTTGTTTTACTAGTGCCTATGGTTCTAACTCTATAATGACAGGGCAGAAGTGTTTATATAAGAAGCACAAGTATATCTTTGTGTAGATTTCACCAGTGTGAAGAACAGAGAGGAGGTGAAGCATGAATCATGCCGGAAGATGGAATAATAGAAGCCCTGCTAATATTTCCCTGATGGTCTTAACACAGTATATGAACACAGGACTTTTTCATTAATATTGGAGTTCAAAAAGAGTTCTGAAATACGTTAGAATAAAAAAATGAAAGACAGTTTGATACATTATTGCCTTTATGCTAGTCCCATGAAATATGTTGGTAACCTTGTTGGTAAAACACTGTTTAATGGAAGTTGTATGGACTAGGACTCATGAAGTGTGTCTCATTTGCAAGCTTTCATTCCTATATATTTACAATAACCTCAGGTGAGAGAAGAAAATAAGAAAATTAAAGGGGATTTTATGGTAGACCATCCCAGTGGGAGACTGCCTCCATGTTACCAGTGAATAACTTAGCCTTTAGAGTCAGAATCTGTATGTTCAAATTCTGATTTTGTGCCTTACAAGGTTAGAAGTCTTAGGCAACTTACTTTATTAACTGACCTTTCTTAATTATAAAATCAGGGTGATAATTACCTTCTACCATAGTGCCATGTGAGAATTAAATAAAATAACCATGTAAATATTTAGTTTCTGGTATGTAATACACACACACACATGCACGCATGCATACACACAATGAATGTTACTATAGGTGAGAAATGAAGATCTTTAACTTCGAATTGGTCAGAAGAAAGAGACTAGATTTCATACCTGATGCCTAATTACTTAACATCTTCCCATCCATCCTCTCACTGGCTCACCTTCTCCTTCACCAATGACCAGCTTCTACCAAAAATATTAAATGGTTCACTTTTATTCTGGTATCTTTTCTTGGGGTTTTAAGTTTCAGCATCTGGCCCTATCTTCTTTTCACCATTATTTAGATCTGTTCTCCACAAAATATCCTCTATTCTAGTCCTGTTTCTTTACTGTCATGAAAATAAGTACATTGTGCTCATTTCCTCTTCCAGAACTTTGCTTTTCTCAGGTGATATTCCCTATGTCTTCCCATCTATTCCTGGTGTGTCTACTTTGTACATTCATGTCCAGTCCCACTTTCTCCTGAAGGTACGGCCTCTGCATTTTTGTATCTCTTCTCCAAGTGGGGGTGTTTATGATAAACTTTGTTTAAGTGTATTTAGTGCCAATAGAACCATTCTGGCTTCCTCATTTTGTTAGTTCACTCTGTAATCTTCAAGAAATTTGTCTCCTTTACCTACGCTTTCAGTTTTGTTGGCAAAGTTGTTAATAATCTCTCACATTTTAAATCTTTGTTTCATGTGTAGTTTTCATTCCTAATATTGTGACTTTTCTCTTTTTTTCTAAATTGGTCTTGCTGGAAGTATGTCTAATTTTTTAGTCTTCAAAGAAGCAACTTTGGGCTTTATTTATTCTTTCTAATGTATTACCTTTGTTATTTCTTCCGCTTTCCCTGGGCGTATTGCTCTGTCTTGTTAAGTGGATGCTTAGCTCATTAATTTTCATAATTTTTCCTTTCTAAACAAGTATATAAGAATATAAATTTCTGTCAGCCACTTTACCTGCCCTGTGCAAGAATATATGTGGGTGTGCAAGCATGTACAATTTAAAGATAATTTTAGTATTTCCTAACCTCCGTTATGATTTATTTTCTTACCATTAAGTAATTATTATGGCATATTTTAGCAAAATGTGTTTTTAAATACTGTATTTTGTGATTTAATTACAATTTACTACTAATAAATAAATAAAAGCTCTTTCTCTTTTCCTCTCTTTATTTCTTTTGCTCACAGTATGGACTATTTGACCTTACTTCTTGGGTTATACTCCTTCATCCTTTGAAGATTCTTAGTGTAGCACATTTTTGGTGATATTTCTCACTTTCTATTTACCAATTTTTTGAAAGCCCTTAAGGGGAGTTGGAAAAAAAGGCAATATTCTAATAATCAAACAGATCTCCAGCTAAAGTTGCAATCAGAAAGAGAAATTTACTTATATTTGATTACAACAGTATCATAATCATTTAGACTTCCTATACTTATTTGACATGAAAATATAGATTTTACCTATATTGATGCATTCCATAATCATTGCTGGAAGAATATTTAGCACTACCATATTTAATAAATGATGCAAAGACATATCATTTGGACTTTAGCAGAAGACAACAATCTCTTAAAAGTTACTTGTTTTTTAGTCCTGAAAATAATGACTTATTAGATAATTCTTATATGCAAATTTCATCATGAATTTTTGTATAGAGCCACCACTTTAAATTTTTGTCCTTTATCCCTCTAAACTAAACAGATTAGTTTTTGTAAACAGTAATTGCCTGGGAAGAGAAAAGTGGTGGCTCAAGATTAGAGTGACATATAATTATTTTAGTTCATTTCCAAGGGTCTCCAGACTGTAGCAAAGATCCAGAAAATGGTCTTGACAGTTAATGAGCATGAATTCTGACTTTCAGTTATGTAGTTTATACTGTTATATCCCTCTGAATCTTACATTTGACCTTATGTTGTAAATATGAATATTTCATTTTATTTTGCTGGTAGAAAAAGAATTGAGCTAATGACATTTTAAGCCATGTTATCTTGAAAATTGGCTTTTCACATGATTTAAAATAGTTTTTTTAAAAGGCAGTTATTTAAGCACCCTTTAAAATATTTGACTATTTCCAGTTGATTTCATTTTACACTAAAATAAGTAGGTAGTTGTTAAAAATCCATACAATACAAAAATCACATATTAAAAATAACATGCTCTGCTTACATGCACTACCACTGAGAACATGATTCTATCGTTCCAAGGATATGCAAGTAACATAGGTAATAGTGGAATTTTTACATTTCCCCAAAAAATGAGATTGTACTGTGATTTAAAGCTTTTTAAAATTTGAAAATGTTACATCATACATATCTTTTCATGTCAGTGCATACCCAACTTATTCTTCCTCGCTACTGCATCATATATATTTACATAATTTTATAACATTAAAAATGTTTAATCATGAAATTGACTCATACTTGTAATACATTTAGACCATGTTAAAATGCACCTGTTATTATACTGTAGTTAATTTTACCATTCCATTATGGGTGCTTCCAGTTTTTTAGCACCATGGAATATTTCCACAGAGAACATCTTTGTCTGTATAGGCTGTTGTGCTTGTGTAATTAATTCATTAATTTGAAAATCTTGAGTAATTCATGTTAATGTTCAAATACAGTCAGACCATACCTTGTATATGTAAGCTCTCCCTCAAATGTTTTAATCCCATTATAAATCTTGATCTCGTCTAGGCTTTGGCTGCAGGTAAGATGGACTATATTTTTCCTCCTGTTTTCATACCTGGTTATAACAGAAAGTAAGGTTTGGAATCAGTAATGAGCTGGCATGTATATTATTCAGAGAAGACTTCCAGCACCTAATACACACGCATGCAAATGAGCACACATGCGCAAACACTTCCCTTTCCGCACCATCATCTGACTAAAGGTCTTCAGTACAGCTAACAAGGGAAGCAGTTCAGCTCTGCTTTTAAAGAAATAGGATTCCATCATCATGAAAATCAGTTGATTCCTCTAACTCCCTGGGAATTGAAGGAAAATTGAGAAGACAGGGAGTTGTCAAGAAGTTAAAAGTTGTGGTTTATTCAGAATGAATGACAATTGGAAGGAAAGAAGTTGGTAGTTACAGCTGTACATTCGCAGTTCAATATTTCAGAAATGAGTCAGTTAATGATGAAATTGATGTTGCCGGGACCTAGAAATGAGGAAACAAATTCAAACTGAGGTAATGATGATTAGGAGGCAGCATAGCTGTTGCTAAAACTCAGCTTTTGAGATGAGACTGGGTTGGGTATACGTCTCAGCCCCCTTCCTTAGCACCTGTGAAACTAAAAAATTACTAATTTATTATTACTATCATTTATTATTACTGTTATTAGTCTCATCACTACCATTATAGTAGTTATTTATTACTATTTATTATTACTATCTATTATACTATCCTTAGAGTGGATTGAATTTATTACTATCATTATAGTATTATTACTATCATTTATTATTACTATCATTATAGTAGAATGGATTGAAGGGCTATGAGACTAGAGACCTTGGGCTACAGTCACATCTCCTTGAATGACAGAAGAAGCCAACCCAGAGAGGAAAACAGGAAGCCAGGTACTAAAATATTCAATAAACATAGAGAAATGACCTAGAAAAATAGAGGGTGGCGCTAAAGCGGTGTCAGTTGGAGGCATGAGTTTCAATGAAGGATGTCTTGTTGAATAAAAATAACCATGAGAGGCGTGGAAGCTGTAATAAGGAGCCAGGAGAATGTGGGCCTCTCCTCCTGGCCCCACAGTGCACACACACTTGGTCTTTGGTGTAACCCAATGTCATGAGCATCAGAGGACGGGGGAAGGTGTTAAATGAAGGTGAACACGGGATGGACGTGTGGGTCGGCTGGCAGAGCCGATCATGCCTCTGAACCCTGCAGTACATGGACTTAAGAGTGAAGAGCTTCACGTGGAGAGGGTTGTAGGCAAAACAAAACCCTCCCTGTATCCAAGTTCAGAGAAGGAAATGGAGGGATGTCCTGTGAAGAGGTAAAAGCCAGAGGTACAGTCCATTGCAAATTCGTCATTTCCAGCCTTTTAAGATATTGTGTAGTGATCATTTTCTGTCCCCATTTCCCTCTTCCCTCATTCATACTCCCTTACTTGGACACTGCTCCAAGTGAATTGTTTTTTGGAAGGAGAATGATGAGCATTTTAGTATCTTATGTATCCCATCTCAGACGCTGAACCTACTCTAACAGACAAATGATGCTCTGGCCAGTCTTTGCCACAGGCTAAATGTTTCCCAGAAATCTAGTCCTGAAGTACTTGGAAAAATGGACACACTAAATTATGGATGAGCAGACTACTCTGAAGTGATTCATGACTCTCAGCTATTACGCTGAATGAAACTCAGGTACAGAGCAGAAACAGGTTAGCTTCAGTAGCCTCAGAAAATCAGGGGCTGCTTGGGAAAACAGACTTAGGCAGCTTGTTTTGCTCCCCCGGCCCCATGGGCATATTATCCTAGCGAATAGTTATTGAGAACGTGTAATTTTTTTTCCTTTACGAAAGGCCTAGAAATTATAGTTGTCAGGTTTTGACCAGATTCCTGCAAACGAAGCCCCTTCTTTTCCCTTTTAAATGTTCTTTCTTCCTCCCCGCAAAAGGAAGATGATCTTTAGAACAAAGAAATAGTCATTTTCCATTAGCATTTTAAATTATTGGAGTTCTGGAATTATATGATTGGCATCAAAAACATCTAAATGTGAATATAGTCACTGGTTGGGCAATGGTTAACAAGTTTTGGGTCTGGGGATTTGTAGGACAATAGAAACAAGAATTAGTGGCTCTTGTTTGTCACTGCAAGAACAAACCTTTCCAGATTTTATGAGTAAAAATATAGTTGGCTTTTGATTCTAATGTGAACCATAGTAGGATCCCACACTAATGCCTAGTTTTAATAACTACAACTTCGAGTACTCCTACACACTATACTATCCTGATTTTATAAATAAAAAAATTGAAACTCTGGTTCAGCAGTTTATCAAACATACACACCTAGCGGCTATAGATCAGAATTCTAAGCCACATTTTCTTTTTCAACACTATATTGTTTTTAACTAAAATGTTAATATCTTATTCCAGAAACAAAAATCACAAATACTGTTATATTAAGAACAGTAATTGGAAGGCCAAACAAGTTTTACAGATATTTGTTTAAATTAATGTTGGTAGACTAGAAAGATTGTTGACCAGGTGTTTACATGTAGATGATCTTCCTGTTACTATAAACTAGGAAAAAAATGCACCTTGACTTAGTTTCCAAATAACTTCTTTCCAAGCCAAGAGCAAATGAGAATGATGCATGGGAAAATTCATCATATTTGTTAACAATTTGAACTGAATTAGGCAGAATTTAGGAAGCAGAAAATTTGGCTTAAAGTCAAAAATTTTAAACTGTTTTCCTATAGCCTCAAGGATTGGATCAGAATCACTGGGGGTTTGCAGACCAGGCGTTTCCAGACCATGTTTTTCTCACTCAGCCTCTTGGGTCTCAGGAGTTTGTGATTTCCAGCTTACTCAGCCTGCTGCAGAGCCAACTGTGGTTTCAGGTACCAGCTCAGCTACTTCAGTGTGATGTCCAAGCCATTTCCCCAGAGTCTTGTCACCATCATCATCACCCCCATCAACTGTGTCTTCCAGCCACCTGTCACTCTGTGCTTTAAACTTAACCTTTAGAGTGGTATGTAGAATGGGAGGTTTGCACAAATGCTGTTAGAGGATAACGATTTTAGGTGATTATTTTTCAAAAATTGAACTCTGATGATTTCAAGTACAGTTTAAATTACACCAATCACTGAGAAACGAATCACTTCTAATAAGCTGAAAGATGCTATTTTGCACCCCTAAATTAATAGTTACACAAGTTCTTGCAAGACCTCTAATTAGTTGGCAGAATCAAAGTGTGCCCTAAAGCAATTAAAAATGAGTTCCGACTCCAATACTATTGTGTTGTCTCTGTGATCTTTTCCTGAGTGAGTTGAAATAAACCACCTTCAGGAATCTCTCTCTCTCTTCCAAGTGTATCTTTAAAGCACAGTGTTGTTACAATTCATGTAATCTCTCTAGGTATATTCCTCAGCTCCTCTCTTTGAACATTTCATTAAATCGGATGGTGTGGATTCATGGGAGAACTTCATTGGATTTTATGTTGGTAATTCTTTAAGGTGTGAAGATGAAAGTTATTATAGGCTATGGAAAAAAGCATGCCAAGTCAAGTTTAACTTCTGTTTGGGTTTTACATCTCTTATTTTATGTCCTTATTTTACATCTTATTTTATGTCTTCTATTTTATATCCTCTCTTCGTTATTTTGGTTATACATTAAACTAAACACTTTAACTTTCATTATCTGGGTATTTATTATAAAGCATTTCCAGGCTTGAATTTTCTGTGTTTTGAGATAATACGGGCAAACTCAGCCAGTCTAAGAATGAACTGCAAAGAGAGAAGACTAAAGACCACACTTCAGAGACAATGGCAGGAATTCAGAGAGACCAATGAGAGCTGGAATTCAGCCAGGGATGCTGGGTATGGAGCTAAGCATTACCATGTATTATCTGGATAACAGTTTGAGCTAATGCAATGTTGTACAGATTTTCTGAAACCTAAATTTAAAAAGTCAATTAGTAGCCCCATCTCAATAACTCATTTAAAAGTGTGAGAAAGTTACAAGATAAGAATCTGACTCCAGAAGAATATGCAGCCCATCACTCAGTCTGTTTCAGAGTGTGTGCGTTCTCGAGCTCTTTTCCTTCTTGCATCTCTGGGCTATATTGTATTTTCCAGTGATGGTCATGAAAGTATGTCCCAGCTCACATACTCTTCTTACAATGTGGCCTTGTTGCTCCCCATCAGGAGGGGGTGTCTATGTCCTTCCCCTTGAGACTGGGTGGCGTCCTCATGCTGTCATCATCCAGTACATGTGATGCTGTGTGACTTCCAAGGCTAGGCTATAAAAAGTGAGAGCTTCTTCCTGGTTCTTTTGCTTGGGACACTTGCTCTTGGAACCCAGACTTCATGCTCTGAGGATGTCCAGGTCACATGCAGAGTTCTTGCCTAGGTAGGTCTCTCTGGCTGACAGTCAGCAATGACTACCAGTCCTGAGGGGGAAGCCTTTGAGATGATGCATCCCAGACACCATCTGACTGCAACCTCAGGGAAGTCTGTGGAGTAAGGACACTTACCTATGCCGAGTTAACAACCAGAACTGGAAGAGAGAAGAAATGATTGCTGCACTTTTATGCTACTGTGGTTTGCTCTGCAAGATGTTAGAATTGGACCCAACCAAATCAAAGCCCTTGAATAAAAGCAAATGGCTTAATTCTAGAAAAGGTATGTATTATGAAATTGAAATTGAAGAACACTCTATGTTATGTCTTGGGAAAATAGAAAAGGGCTTACAGAGCATAAGAAAAATGATGAATGCTCCTGTTCTGTGTCTTCCCACTTAGTAGTTTTTGTTTGAGTAAATAACTAAGAGTGATAAAAATCATAACACTATCCATCTGCCAGCCACCTTTCTTGTCTGTTACTGCGACCACTGCTTGGGGTCAAAGTAGGGCAGTTGTATTTCCCTGTTTTCCTGTAAGATATTCCCTCTCCATATCTGTGTGGTCACAGGATTATTACTAATGACATGCCCATCTTCTGTTTTACTCTCAGAGGGTCCCAATTTGGACAATAAATTATATGGTCATTTTGGTGTAAGGAAATCAACCAAATGCACAACCACATAGTCATTATTCTCTACATATTTCTCACCTAAATCAAAATGATAGTTTAAGTGTGAAAACTGCCTTGTGTTGGTTAGCCGTGTGAGACCATGTCCGCACATCCCGTCTCTGTGGAGGGCGCGACGGCTGGGATTCACCACCTGCTGTCAGGGAGCCCATAACCTTTGGGTTCCCTGCTTGTCCATCACAGTCACACTGAATTTACAGAGGTTATGTTCGCACTGTGATGCTATTCTCTAATGAAGCCAGATCCCAGAAGTGGGCAGTAACCGAGGGGACACCAAAGACAGCATGCAAGATTCATTGGTTCCAGGAATGACACGTCAAACTCACAGTGCCTTCTATGGTGGGAGGCATTGCTATATATCCTACAATAGACAGTAAAGAAATAGGAGAAAATCTCTAACTACTAAAGCCCATCATTTACTACCTAGACTGGATTCTGCCTTGCTCAAGAAAATGCAAACAGAAGTCCAAAGTCAAGAGAGCTTGCAGAATGCTAATATTACTTCTGTAGTCTTAGAAAGTGTCATACAATGGCAAAATGAAAAGGAACCTCAAAAATTGTGTAGAATAATTTCCTCTCTTCAGGAAAGGGTCCAGACTGCCCTTTATTCAGCTTTAAGCTGTAACCAGGGAAGGAAATTCCACTGATTCCACTGTTTTTATCTTGGTAACCCATTTCAAGGTCTAAAATTTTTATAATCAGAAGTTCTGTTTAGACACACACATACATTTTTCTAAGTGCTCTCATATATGTCATCTCTAGCTTTGGGTAGACAAAACACAACTGATTGGATTTTTTTCTTTTAATGTAACTGTACAGTTAAAACCTATAAAAGCTCTAGTTATTTTTAAATTCCATGACATTCAAGTTTCTCACATTCCTCCTTTTTTAACATTTGGACCATTTTGAATGAATTTTCAAATCAGACCCTTTCCTCAGCTCTCTGCATCCTTCTGGCAAAATACACAGAGGCCTCAGTCGATGCTTTTATCAAATATTTTAATTCATTATTTTAATTTAATTTAACTGCTCATTATAATAGATATATAAGTGCATTTTTAGAGTATTTTATCTTACACACAAATACATTTAGCAACAGGCATTCTGGTCATAGGGAGGGACTTAAATTCATGAGTAGTCACACAAAATAATGTGCAGTTGAAATGCCCTCAGCTTTTTGCTGTTCTCAAAGACCACTTCCTTCAGTTCAAATATTTAGTAACATTTTGATAGTTTTCAATATAGTTTTAAACTGTTTTAAGGACTCAGAGTTCTGGAAATGTTCTGAAATATCCTAAGGTCATAATGCCAAATTTGTATGTACACTAGCTATATAAATGCAAGTAAGAATGATATGCACACATATATATATTTAGTATATACATGCAGAACATATGAAATTGGAAGAATCTGGATATTATAGTAAGGAAAGTGAAATTTAACCTGTTTTCTGTATTTGTGTTTTCTTAAAAATGACAAAATCTATTGACATAGGAAAGTATCTATACCTAAACATTGGTCCTTATTTACCAGTATCCCTAAACACAAAATACAGAATCAGAAGTATGTGATTTTTAAAACCTTATTACTTTTTATTACTTTAGAAATGCTATTTCTTGTCTTTAGTGTTTTGCTCTATTTTTCCAATAGTATTGAATAAGCTACACTTTTACTAATGTAGTTGATAGGCCAACGTTATATTAACCCACTTTTAATTCTTCATATTAGGAGATGATACTAAACAAAACAGGGCTAAGGACGTGAGGAGCGGGAACTATCCACAGCACAGTTGCGGGAAGAAGTGATTTATTCTCATTGTTAAACATCACTGTTGGAGTCTGTCAGCCAGCTTGAAGGTCAACGATAACAGTGTCAATAAATATGAAACCCAGACTTCGTGCTGGAGAAAATAGAGAATAATCAGAAACCTTCATTTCCTTGGCTGAGATAATGAGGCACTCACAGGGACACAACAGTTTCACCTGATTTTCTTTTATGCAGCTCCAAGTTCAAGGATAACACTCCTGTCACGCTGGGGGAATAATACAAGCTTTGTAATAAGTTTAGCTGAGGACTGAATAATAGGATGAAAAGACATCACATTTGTCTAGTTGAATAGCATGCACTGGGCTTGCGCTGGGACTGGAGACCTTTGCAGGAGGCTAGAAGAGCTTCCTTATGCACGAAGGGGGGAAGATGACGAATGAGGGAAAGGGATCAACCAAGAGACAGTGGAGAGTAGGGCAAGTCATGAAGGAGGACCTGAACTCAGAGCCAGAGGAGTCAGAGAAATTCTTGCTTATCTAGCAAAACCATCCCCCCATGTCCCAGGCCTCCCTCCTGTCCTGCTCATTGTTCTGGCTTTTTTTCAATCTCAACTTCAGAAAATCTTGATTTCCTGAAATCTGAAAATCTCCTATTTCATCTTTTCTTAGCCTTTATAGAAGATGGAAATCAGAATCAGACACCCAAAGATAATTAGAGACTATATGTATATATAAAAAACTAATCTGTAATTTCTTCTCTTCCTGTCAACCATATCACACACAAATAATAAAGGTGTAACTTAATATGGTTTCATTCTTAGAGTTTTATATGGCTTTTAGCATAATACATTCACAAATCAAAATTAGTGGTTGTTAGGCTTTTTGTCCCAAATTTGGGGTTTATAATTTATGATCACCATAAATAAATCTGTCCTAAAATAAAGAGGATTTGTTAAATACAAAACTATACTTGACTTTTTTATATCGACATGAAACTTTTTATATAAATACCAGTCAGAAAAATATTTATAGGCTCTAGGCATTAGTTGTTTAGATAGTATACATAATAATGTAATTGATCACACAAAACAAAAGTCTCAAAAGTGTGGCTGTGGTACATTAAAGGCTTTCTCCCTCATGAAATTCACAACATGCGGGTTGCTGCTGAGGCTTCTCTAGTGGCCTGACCTTGACTGAAGAAGACAGGTGGGTGGGGCTTCCTATCTCGGCATTACTAGAGTGCTTCTCTATAATACATTTCTAGAATTCCACTGGGATCCCTTCTCGTTCAATATGATTTATAATTCCTATTTAGGAAGAGAAGTTTCAGTCTCATGGTTAGAAGTTGGACTTTTGGGGCTGATGTACTGTGAGGTGTAAATATACTGACATAAAAGATATGCATACTTTGAGATCAGGTGTTAGAATTGCAAAGTCCTATTGGTTATCTCGTCTCACTTGCTGCTCAACATAGGAATCCCCCATTTATTTTAGGAGTGGATTATAACTCACTTCACACACCCTTTTGAGAATTGAGGAAATGTATGGACCCTTGCCCCAAACACATGAACACATATAAAACTACATCAAAACAGTTCATTTGAATCCATGTTGCCATTTATTCATCTGTTAAGTATTTATTGCACACCTACTCTGTCTGTGCCAGGTACTGTCCTAGACATTTGAAAGACATGTGAATCCCTGCCTTCACTGAACTTACATTCTGTTGTACACATCCTGAATTTTTCCTGGGCTAAATTTAATGTTTTAAACATTCGTGTTCCAATTATACATTTCCAGAGGAAACCAGGAAAATACGTCATTGCTGAACCATGCCATCCTGGCCAAGTTGTGAATTGTAAAAATTTAGCAGGGGCTCCTTGCTGGATTTAGGAGGCCATCTGCTCAGTCTAACATGCCCTGCCACCTTCGTTAGCAATCATGCTGGTGAAGTCAAGCATACTTTCACTGAATAATCAATTCATCTGAAAGGACTGGTAGGATGATGCCTTATAGGGTTATTGTGAGCACTAAATGAGATACTCTACATAAAGCCCTCAGCACTACTGATCTGGTATGACCCTAATCTTCCCAGGTTATGAAGTCACTTCAAATACAGGCGAGCGTTATTGAAATTAAAAAATATAATGCAAGCTAATGGATTGAATACAGAAACAGGAAGGGTGGTGTGGTGTGTGTACATGTTTGTATTTTTAAAATTCACTTTTCCTCCTTTCCAGAAAAGAGAATGCTAGTTTATAAATATGTTTTCTTTAGTTCCACATTTTATTTTGTTCCTATCCTATGCGTAAAGAGTTTTACAATACCAAGACCTTCCGTGAATTAGAAAACAAACCATTTTGAGGTAGATCG
This sequence comes from Manis javanica, assembly GCF_040802235.1. NCBI lineage: Eukaryota > Metazoa > Chordata > Mammalia > Pholidota > Manidae > Manis > Manis javanica. Next base: position 94,291,943 of record NC_133166.1, read on the forward strand.
GCCAGACATGTCTTAATGGTCAATTAGTTCCTCAGGGGCCATGATCTTGACTTTTACTCTCTGAGCTGCTCTGTAATTGATCACTCAAACGTGTCCCATCCTGTTTGTTTCAGAAGCTCAATTTCTTTGAGTTTAAAGGGAAATCTTAGTTTTTTAAGAAAACTTTCTTTTTGTGTTTTCAAGTCCTTCAAGTTGTCAGTGGTTGATGAAATATCTTTCTACCATTTCCATCTTTCTACCATTTCCCATCCATTTCAGGGCTTTTCAATGCTAGGACGATTTGGAGGACCTCAGTCATTTCAGACACCATGTCTAGGTCTATAATAAATCGTGTTTCTTTGAAGATTACCATAGTGATAACGTTTCTTCATTTAATGTAATATGGCTGTTTAATTTGTCAGAGGAATGTAATCTAAAATTGATAATTGACTTACATTTTCACAGTATGTTAGCTAGGGTCCTTATTCTGTTGATTTTTCCCTTCATCTTCAATTTGGCATTCTTATTGTAGTCTAACCTAAACGATAGCCTATTTTTTTTTTTAAATGTGACTTTCTAAACTTACATGTAGAATGTTGCCAACAAGCTGTTTAAATCACTATAATCAACCTAAGATTAGGAATTTTTTTCTCTCTTTTATAGGGCCTGGCTCATTGTGGGTACTAATTTCAAAATTTAGTGTATGGCTTGTGATGTGTAAATTGCCTCATAATTCTGCCTTAAGCAATATGGCATTACTTTCAACAACTGGCTGTCCACAGCAAACATGAAACGACTGACATCACTTTGCTGCTTCAAATTAGCTCAGACAGCCTTCCCAAGAAGCCCATGATTGTATTATATTGAATAAAAAGAAACTGAGGACAATAAGGCAAGCCAACTTATTCACCCTGGAAAGAAAATACAGGATCAGAAAATAGAAATATCTCTAGTACGGACATGTGCAAGTTTCACGATCATGTTATTAAATTTTGCAATGGCAGATTGCCCACGGTGTCGTTACCTCCTCAGCATGTGGCAGGTGGGTTGACGGCTACTGGCATCCCTTTGAAAATACAGCCCATAAAATATGAGAACTCAGCCTGAGGTGAAATTGGCATAGAAGTCGTCCTCAAGCCAACTGATGGCAGAAAATATGAAGGCAGGGTTTTTATGATGCAAGACAAGACTCACCATCACAGGACTGCACGATGAGTCAGGTTAAATTGCTCCTTTTATGTTAAACACAGTGTTTTGTATTAACATCTCATATCACTGAAAATTGAATAATACCTACTGCATCTGTGGCGAAGACATACATAATAGAATAACCTTGTGTGTTTGCTTGGACGTGTTGAAAGCACACTTGTGTACTGTTGTCTTTTTAGAAGGCACCACTCTCCAGTTTTGATGAATGATTGTGGCTCCCATCTACAGTTGCTGAGACTATTTATGATTTGTGCCTTTTGCTTGGCCTGGAAGTATTTCTGCAGTGGAGCAATGCCATTCCTCAAGGCTGCCTCCAGGGACCCTGTTCCTGTTGTAGTTTGCCATCTATCCACATGCCATGGTGAAACATTTCCCTGTTCTCCAGTTTGGAAGCACTTTCAGTCCATAATAAAGCAATTCCCTGGGCATTGCTCGGCGGCCTGTTCTGTGTACTTTTCAGGGCAGATTGGCTTTACCATCTAGTACTGGAAAATATTAGACACATCCTAAGATTCTATTCTTGGTGATTTTTTCCTGTCATTGAATTGTGAAGTTGGAAATAGTTTTTTATAGTCATGAATTACACAAATTCAGAATTTTTAAAGAATTTTTTCTGGGAGATTTTTAGTTGACCTAGGTCCCCTGTTGTTAAGTCACTAAGCATGATGTTTGTGGCTGGTTCAAGGATCTTAGCCAGGAACACTCTATCCCTAGGTACCTGCGTGGCACACTCCTTTGGATCTCTACTCAATTGTCTTTTCAGAAAGACCTTCTCTGGCACCCCCAGGTGCACCCCCAAGCTGACACCTCTTATCAACTTCATCTTGCATGAGTTTTGACAGTAGTGCCTATTAGAATAAGAGCTATGTATTTATTTGCTTATTCTTCTACAGCCTGAATCTACTGTGCTTAAGGGAAAGGGCTAGTTTCATTCTCTGCTCAATTCCCAGAACCTGAAATTATGTTTGACAAGTAATAAGTGCTCAAAAAATACATATCGATTAAATGAATAAATAAGAAGAGACTCATTCTTCACAGATGTATACTTGAGCCTGGAGCACGCTACCAGACCATCCCTTTGGGCTCATTCCCTCCTTTATGAGTATAAGTGCTTCAGTGAACAGAGGGTAGCTTAAGTAATGAAATTTAACGTTAGCTACTCATCCTGTAGCCTTAATAGAAGTTCAGTCTGGGTGTCCCATTACTGGACAAATGTGATCTATAAGGGACATCTTCAGATTGAATCATTGAAGCCAAAATACTTTAGCTGTTTGTTTCATTGCATTCCATCAATAAATGGATCCGACTGGCCTGATGGATTAAATTAACTTTAGCCTAATTAGCATAGTTAAGTAGATGTCATGGTGTATATTCAGCCTAGGACTGAAGAGATTTAAGCAAGAAGAAACTGGCTTAAACTGAGGGAATGCATTTTTCTTAGTCATGGCAATAAATTTTCCTGATCATCAGAGTGATTTAAATAACACAAACTGTGTAGTAACAGTTGTCATCTAGTGTGGCCTCGGTATGTGCCAGACATAGTATGAAGAGGGTTATAGCTCATGTATGACAGCCAAATGAGGGAGGTATTCCCCTTCCCACTTAACATGAGGAAGCAGAGGATCAAAGAAGGGCATGAACCTGCCCAAGGTCATGAACTAGGGCTTAGCAGACATGGAATTCAAACTCCGATGCTCTTCACCCCAAATTCTGTCTTCTGCCTTCTATCCTTTCCTGCTTATGTGCTAAGATTCTTGGGAGAAAACAAACCCTGTCTATTGGAGGGAGCTCAACAAAATGGCTAAATTGTCTCAAAATAGAAAATATAGCCTGTTGAAATATTTAAAACAAATAATATTCCTTCCCCAAGGCTTGGTGTATATTGTACAGACTGCTACTTTGTGTTCTATTGTTCTCATAACTTGTCTGCTTTTCCTATGGCTCGAGGCCATTTCTGCCAGAGACACTGTCAGCAGAGCAGTTTTCTCAAGAATCATGGCGCTGTAAATTGAAGAGATGACATTAAGAGCAGAAGTGGAAGAGAGGGCAATTTGTCCTGTGTTTTCGATTTCATGATAATAGACTAAGCCCATCGGTGGAAAAGTTTATCTTAAACCTCTTATCTCCTCATCCCACTCCTCACAAAAATAGCATCCCTCACTCCAGACTTTCCAAACTGTGCTATAAAAAGTAGTCTTTTTAAAAGTCTAGGACTTGGAAATAGTGATGAAAAATAAAAAAAGGCAGCTATTAACCTGATCCATTAGCACCAGGGAGGGGCTTTCATACATGGACTTGTTGTGGAGTGGAGCTTTGGTATTCTAAGTGCTTTTTCATGATGGAAAATAAATGAGGAGACAACAGTATGGAAAAATACTATCAGTGGGAGAAAAAAAAACAACTCATGAATTTCATGAGTCTGATTTGATCAGAAGCTAAAATCAAACAGGATTTTAAAGGTACTGTTCATTTATTGTGTTTTAAATGTATACTTGGCAAAAATGTGGAGATGGTAAAAAGATGAGACGGTGCCAGAGGCTAGAGAGGGAGGAAGGAATGAATGGGCAGAAGGCTTGTAAAGCAGTGAAAATACTCGGTGTGATACTATAAATACATGTCATTATATGTTTGTCTAAACCCATAGAATGTGCAGCACTAAGTATGAACCCTCATGTAAGCCGTGGGCCTGGGGTGCCGATGACGTGTACATCAGCGCAGTTTCCTCACTTGGAACAAATATTCCACTCTGACGGGGGGATGCTGATAACGAGAAAGGCTGTGTGTGTAGGGGTGGGGGCAGGACTATTAAGAGGACTCTCTGTACCACCCTGTCCGTTTTGCTGTGAACCTTAAACTGTTCTAAAAAAGTCTTTTCTAATAATGATACTTTACTTTTTCTATTGTTATTTAAGAAGAAAGGCAACTGAGAACAGCTTTCAGAGTTTGCTGAGGACAATTTCCCCCCCGCCGCACAGATGCGCTCTTAGCCCTGTGTGTCCGTCGCCTGTGTAGAAGGTTAACAAAATGTGTGGTGTGTGCCATGGAAGTGTTGTAAAATGTTTGCTTTAAATCTCAGTAAGAACAATATTTGATAAAGAGAGATCAAACTGGCAACTAAGATATATATATATATATATATATATATATATATTTGCTGAAACTGAGGAGAGCTTATTCATGGGTAATACTAAAAACCTATCTCCACAATTTGACCAGAAATAAGATAACATCACTGGGAATTTCCCTGATAGGAATAAAAATGTGATGTATGAGAGTTTTTAATGAAAATAGTTGCTGGTGTTAATAATTTAGAGCTCCTGTTTTACTCTGTATTTTGACATACGATCTTTGTACACAGAAACTTTTATTAAGTATATGCTGAAATTAACAGTTTTTTGAATGAGATAAAGCAGAACCTGTTTTATAATTAAGGTAATCTGTCCTTTGTTTTTTGATATCTGCTTATTTACTGACTCATCAATCATTATTATTATAATTAGTATTGGTTTCCTATTGCTGTTGTAACAAAGGCGTACAGGCTTAGAAGCTTAAAACAAACACACATTTATTATATGTCAATTCCGGAGGTCGGAAGTTCGGAGCGGATCCACAGGGCTGCAGTCCGGAGGATGCCAGAGGGAAGTCTGGTTCCTTACCTATTCCGGCTTCTGGAGGCTGCCTGCATGCAGCCGCTTGCGGCCCCTTCCTCCGTCTTCAAAACCAGCAGGCAGGGAAGCACCTTGGGGTCTCCTCCTCTCTGTTTCCGTGGTCACATTGCCTTCCTGTTAGATCCTCCCACCCTGTTTTTATAAAGACCTCATGACTACTCTGGACCCACTCAGGCAATCCAGGAGAATCTCCACCTCTCAAGATCCTTAAGTTAACACATCTGTAAAGTCCCTTTTTTCAGTGTAAAGTACCATATTCACGTGTTCCAAGATTAGGACAAGGATGTGGTTGTGGGACCATTATTCTGTCCGCTACACTAGCTAAGCTGCTGGACACATACCTCCTAAAACCCATCCCAACTGAGTCTAAACACGAAAAAATGTTTTAAAGTTTTACTGTATTACACAACTTATAATGAATACTTAATGCATTCTCATTGTAATATATGCAAATACTATGATAAATCCAAGTCTTCCTTCACCATCCTATTTAATTTCAGGCCCTTCCCACTGGGTGGCCACTACTGTCAATCAGCACTATATGTCATGAGACCATCCGACATATTTAGTAAGTACCTCTGTTCAAAAATGAGACATAGTATTGACTTTCTAAAGATCTGTGACAATATATATGTTTATGTTCAAATAACATTTTTCTACAATATACTAGAAGTTCATAGAATGGATATAATATGTTGGTATGATCACCATTTCTCTGTTGATGTGTATGCTGCTCATTTCCTTTTCTTAAAATAGGCAATTTTGATTGAGGTTGAAGTACCTCACCCTTCTTTGCATACTTTTTGGAGTTGGTTCTCTCAAGATCTCTAGGACCGGAAGTGAGAAGGCATAGCATGCATATGTTCAAAAATTTAACAAATGCCAAAAATTTGCTCTCCAGAGTTACTGCACCAAATAACTAGTAGTAATTTTGGAGACTTCCGTTTCACCGTTAGGTTCAGCTGCATTTGATGCTATCCCATTTCCCCCCTTAATTGGATTAAGAAAATAGTATCTCATTCTTCTTTTAGTTTCCATTTCCTTCCTGACAAGTGAGGCTGCGTGTCTTCTCATGTTTATTGGCCATTTGGATTTCCTCTTTTGTAATTTCATATTTATGTTCTTTTCCCATTTTTGTGGGTCTTTAAAACAAATTTGTAAGGATTATTTTTATATACTGGATATTAACTTTTTTGCTTGTTATATACATTTCAAATGAATTTTTCTGTTTGGTGTAGAAGTTTGACATCTTTTAGCAGAGATAAGGTTTTAATTTTGATTTCAAATTTATTAATCCTTCAGTATTTTGCTTTTATACCTTATTTAAGATGGCCTTGTTATACCAAGTCTTTAGGTATGTATGTTTATAATTATCTTAAAAATTGCTGTATAATTAAACCCTTAATTAAGTTGAGACTTGTATTTGTGATTTCTTCAAAGTACAGTCTTGTTTTTTAAAGTTAATGCTCAACTGCTCCAGCCCGACCTGTTGAAAAAGGTATAATTTCCTCATTGGTTTAAAACACCAACTTTATTTTTTATAAAATCTCCATATATGCATGGATCTATTTCTAGACTCTAATTTACTGATATGCTGTTCTATTCTTTTTGTTGTTGTCAAGGTATCATTGATATGCAATCTTATGAAAGTTTCACATGAGCTACACTGTAGTTACAACATTCACCCATATTATCAGGTCCTCCCACACACACCCCATTGCAGTCACTGTCCATCAGTGTAGTAGGATGCTGTAGTCACTATTTGTCTTCTCCATGCTGTACTGCCTTCCTCGGGACCCGCCTACATTATGTGTGCTAATCATAATGCTTGTTAATCTCCTTCACTCCCTTTCCACCCCCTCCCCTTTGGTAACCGCTAGTCCCTTCTTGGAGTCTGTGCTTCTGCTGCTGTTTTGTTCCTTCGGTTTTGTTTTGTTGTCATACTCCACAAATAAGTGAAATCATTTGGTACTTGTCTTTCTCCACCTGGCTTATTTCACTGAGCATAATACCCTCCAGCTCCATCCATGTTGTTGCAAATTGTAGGATTTGTTTTCTTCTTACGACTGAATAATATTCCATTGTGTATATGTACCACATCTTCTTTATCCATTCATCTACTGATGGACACTTAGATTACGCTGTTCTATTCTTATTTTGATACTAGCCAGATTTAATTTCCCTATGTTGTTACTATGTTTAGATATGTTTTTCTAATGCCCATTTTTCTTTTCCAAAGACAATTTTGATATTCCTGTGGTTAAGGCCTCCTAAATGAATTTTTGAATCAGCTTGTCAAATTCCTTCAAAAATCCTGCTAGAATTTAGATGTGGATTATACTAAATTTAAGACTAATTTTTGGAGAATTATTATTCTTTAGTCAAAATATTATTTTTGTCATTCTGGATAATTTTATGGTTTTCTTAAAAGTCTTCCAAATTTCCAGTTAATTTCTATTTTAGAGAATTTTATAAATATTATTCATTTATTATCTTATTGCTCTGGCAAAATACCCCCTTGCAGTGTTTTAATTAAGAAGTGATAGCAAAACATTAAAAATTTTGCCTTTTTTATGATTTTCATCAAATATTAGCTGGGATGTTTACTTTTGATATTTTGTGGAAACGTTTTAGCAGTTCATAAAGTTCAGTTTTCCTAAAATATACACTGTTGACTTGGTTTGTAATGATTTCTTTAGGCTATTTTTTGTAGTTGTGTCATTGGCTTTTTGACTGCTGTGGCCTTAGTGAGAAACTTTAATCATTGAGCTATGTGATCTTTGAACTTGGTGGATATTACCAGACACATGGGAGACCACCTGCCTCTGAGCCATTTACCCATATTCTTGGTTCCTACTTGGGGAAGACCCCTCTGTGGCTTGCTCTTTTGTCCATGAGTAGATGTGATGATGGAGAACTAAACTGCCTGGCCATTTCTACTGAAGCATCCAAATTAATCACCAAAAAGCTCTTGAACTTGGCCTTTCCCCAGGAGTCAGCAGCTCATATGAGGGTTTGAAATTCTAGTCTTTAATTGTATCTGTGTGTTGAACAAGGAGTGACTTCAGTGAATGAAAAATGGGAAAAATGCTTCCTGTTTCCTCCTGAGTGTTATGGATTGTACATTAAAAACTCTTTTTTTTAATAATTAATGGTGGGACTAGCTCTCAGTTTATTCTAGAATAAGAACACAGAGTTCAGGAAAGCTGTGAGAGTTGTTCCACTTTTTATTATTTGAATATGTACACAGTGCTTGTCCTACTATAAGACCACACAGCAAATGCCTATGTCTCCTCAGAGACAATGCTTGGGCATCTTTGTTTCATCAAAATCAAAACAGCATCACTTTTATTGCCATTCCATTAACAAGAGCTCAGTCACCTGTGATATGACTAACTTAGAAGAGGCTGGGAGATGCAACCTGGCTGGGTGTCTGGAAAATAAAAGGGGGATTTGGTGAATAACCAGAAGTGTTTGTCATCGTTCTTAGGTAGAAGACCCAGAATTTGAGCCCAAGTTTTCTACCGACAGAGTCTGCTCTTTTATTATACCACAACAGAATGTGAAATAGTTTTGGTACAGAATAAACGCTGTCTACCAGTTAGGTAATGCTTACCAGTTAAGTGACTTCCATAACAAGGCTGACCCAGAGCTCACAGCTGGCACCCTTCATCATTCTCCACCTTGTAGATAACTGTCAGTTTCCCTTCCAACTGCCCAAATCCCCAGCCTATGCAATATTTCGATTTTATTTTCCATGCTCCTGCATTCAGGACCTAAGTCAGAGCCTTGTCCTAAGCCAAGTCCACTAGAATAAGTTTCTCTTTGGCCTGCAATTTTAGGATCTCCATTGTTGTCATCAGCCAGAGGGAAGATAGCGCTGCTTAAAAAGGACTCCTAGGGGGTCGTTCTTTGCCCATACTGTGATTGGAGGTTGCCAAGGCCATATGTAAAGATGCCTCACCCACCACGGTGTGGGCATGGCCCCTGTTCAATCTTTTCCTAGTGGACAGGTTTCTAGTCCTTTCTCATGCCTTCTGTGTGTTATATTTTGAATAAACAGTTAGACTTTGCTGGAAGTCCTAGCATACAACAGAATTTTAACCTTGAAAACCTGACTTTAGAGTTTGAAAAAGCTGCTTCATTTTAATTTTGTCAGAAGAAAAATCATGCCAGCTCTTACACATATCACCAAGTAAATGTTTTATCGCCTTCCAAGATAACTCCACCATTATCTTTTGTTAGCTTTCATTTTGTTTAGTAAAAGATATGCATTTATGAAGTAGCTGAGGAAAACAAATTCAACAGCAAATTCTTAAATATTTATATTCATTAACCAATACGATACTAAAATAATTTTTAAAGGTGATTGACTGCAGTTTCAGCTCTTCAGCTAAGCCATTGGTTATTTCTAGTTATTTTTGTCATTTTCACTTTTTGACATGGTAACATGCTTCCTAAATCTCCCTTAAAATTTTTTTTTACTGAATGACTATTTATAAACAAATGCGTTATGTGATATGCTCATAAGATATGAAAATTTTCTGTTTGTTTTATTTCTTCACTGTCATCATAAAGAAACTCTCATTGGGAGAAATCTTCTGCATCCGTGGATGTATTACTGCCCTTGTCCAGCTCGGATTAGCACATAGTCCACAGGCACACACCTGATCATCTACATTTGCTCTCTTACAACACTAAACTATGTTTTCTACCTTTATCTTGCATCTACCTACCACTTCGGCATTTTATTTAAAAAAATAATAATAATAATAAAGGGAGAAATGTGGGATTCACATATAAATCAAGTATAAAAATCAAATGAATATTCATATTTGACCTGATTGTTTATAGTTCATAGTGAGTGATCAAAACTGAAAGTTTCTGTGATGACTGCCCTTGCACTGTTCACCATCTAAGAACTTATTCACTGTGTAAGAATTTGTTCACCATGTAAGAACTTGTTCGTTATGCTTCAGAAGATTGGAGACTGTTGAGAATTAGGCTGGGGGTGGATTAATGATTGTGCATTGAGCATTGACTCCCCTATACAGAATTTTATTGTTGTTAACAACCAATTGATCAATAAATATGAGAGATGACCTCTCAAAAAAAAAAAAAAAAGAAACTCTCATTGAAACAGGGAGCAAAAGCTGACCTAAATTATTATCTCACACATACAAGACTAGGAACATAATAGGACTAAGATTATAAACATGTTTCTTTACAACTTTCAGCTTCTTACAGCTTTTAAGAGCTGGTTAGGATAGCAAAACGCTGGGTGTCTAGGAGCTGCTGCAAATCAATATTCAAAGCCATGAACAATACAGTGCACAACTAAAGCTCAAAGAATTGCAAGGAAACTACATATGAAGCATCCTGTTGAACATGATTTAGACTCAATATTTTACCTTTTTAGACATCCATTTAGGTTCTCCTCTGAAGAACTGGGCATATTTTCAGTATAAGCCATGCCTGTGCTACGATTAATATCAGTGGCTACTGCCATAGTTCTTGCCTAAAGAACTGGTGATACCCTTTTGTCCTCTGGGTGCTTACTGTGAGCCAGGTGGCCTGTTTCTGCTTTCATGTGCCCTATCAATCCATAAGCATTGCTCCATATTTAAGTGATATTTAGTTCAACTCATTTATAAAGTTGGCTTTGAGGTTGTGTATTAAAGACATAGCTGGCTTTGATGTTCCTTTAAAAAAAATTGCCAACACCTGGTCATACATTACAGTTTAAATGTGCTAATGAAGATAAATGTATCAATGGAATTGAAACATCTCAAAATCACAGCCTCGTATGTTTTTCTGCAGACACAAATTATTTTATTCAAAAACTTTTCCTTGGTGGTGGTAGAAAATGTTCACAACATAGTCAATATATGCTTGATTAAAACATTCCACATACGATGTCAAAGCCCTTCATCTCTTCTCAGAGCAACAGAAATAGGACTATCAAGTAGTAATAAAAAGAAGATTCTAGGGAAATATCATGGAGGGACCATGACTCCACAATATTTAGACATCAAAGCCATTGGATAGTGTGAAATTCTAAGTCCTGCTTAAGTTGGTTTTGCATTGAGTCTCTGTGACTTCAGAGATGAATCCCATAATATTAGCACATTTAACTTTTGCAATATTTTTTAGTGAGATCAGTTGACTTTGTAGTAATATGGGTTTGTTTCTGGACTATATGTTCTGTTCCATTGATCTATTTTTTTTCTATCACATTAGCATACTGTCTTGATTACTGTAGCATTGTGGTAAATTTTGAAATCAGATAGTGTCAGTTCTACAACTTTGTTCTTCTCCTTCAGTATTATATTAGCTATTCTGGGTCTTTTGCCTTTCCATATAAACTTTAGAATCAGTCTGCTAATATCCACAAAATAACCTGTGGGGATTTTGCTTGGGATTGCATTGAATCAATGTCCCTAATGTTTTTGTCATGTAAATGGAACCATACAATCTTCAGCTTTTTGAATCTGGCTTTTTTTTACTACCATAACATATTTGCAATTCATCTATGTTGTTGAGTGTATTGGCAGTTTGCCCATTTAATTGCTAACCAGTATACTATTATATGGATATAACTCAGTTTGTTTACTCATTCATCATTCACCAGTTGAAAGATATTTCAGCTGTTTCTAGGTTTTGGTGATTATGAGTAAAACCACTATAAACATTCATACTACCGGTTTTTGTATGAAAGCAAGTTTTCATTTTTCTTGTATAAATCAGTCTAGGAATAGGATTGCCAGCCTTATATAAGTCCATAAGAATTATTTTAGAGATAAAATTTTGAAAAATACATATATGAATATTATATAATAAACTACAGTATTTTAAATTATAGTTATTTTAAATATATAATTTTACGAGGTATTCATTAGTAACTAGTCTAGCTCATTCAACATACCCATTGTTTACTGGTCACATTACAAATGTTGTCCAGGTCAATTTTGTTTACTAACAGTATTTTTTTTCTCTTGATAAAGTCAAGATTGATATGTAAAATAAAACAATTTTTAATAAGATATACAAAATTTCCAAACATTTTTTTGTTATATCACCACATACTTTTCTTGCCTTTTGGCAATAGACACTAACTCATAATTATTCATTCACTGTAAATGGTAAGAGTCAGCTTAGATAATATACATACTAGAAAATGGAAATACACAAATAATATCTCACTTAAGGCCTTATTAGGTCCTTTACCTATCAGCTGTCTTGTTAGGACTACCACCATGCTGACAGGTGTCTGCACCTTCACCTGTTTTATACCTTCTGATCAATTCCAGTAACCAAATAAAAGGGAAGGATGGGGAAGACAGACAGAGAGACAGAGTGAGAAAGGGGGAGGGAGAGAGGGGAGGGAAGAGGGAGAGAAGGAAAGGGGACAAAAAGAAGGAGAAATGGATCTAGATAATCAGTATATTTAATGTTTACCAAGTATCAGCAATATGACAGCTGCTTTTCAAATTGATTAATGGTTTTTCTATTCTTCAAGAATTATGAGAGTAGAAATCATTTCAATTACCTTTATAATAGTTATAACTTGAAAGAAGATACCCTCTTTGAAAATATGAAATCCATGCTGGATGTATTCATCAAGTTTGATTTTTATTTCTTAGGAGGTTTTAACAATTATAATAAAATGATAGGCTTGTTAACTGCTTATACAGGGTTTAACACAAAGAGCTCAATAAACTATTTTAAGTTGTAATTATTATAGTTAATAATAATTATTATTGTCTTCATTTGAAAGTACTCTGATTTTGCACAATTCTGTACAGCTAAACACTACTGAAAATAATGCTTTCATCAGATTTTCTTAGCAGAGCAGCATCCTTTGTTTAAAAAAATTGGATTTAAATTAAATATAAAACATATTTTTTAGGAAAGGAATTTTCAAGTAGAAAAATATTAGTTGTATTAAAAAAATAGCAATGGGAAATACATTAGATTCTGCAAGACTATGTAGCTATATAAAAATATAAATTTATGATTAGTATTAATGCTTCTCATAAATATTATTGATTACCTGCTATGAACCAGATCCTCTTCTAGATATTGAGGATGAAGCAAGGAACAAGCCTGACAAGACAGGAGTTGGCAAACTTTGGCGCATGGGACAAATCTGTTCTCCCACCTGTTTTTTAAATAAAGTTTTATTGGAGCAAAGCCATAACCATTTATGTACGGCCTATGGTTTCTTTCATGCTACAAGGGCAGAGTAAACCAGTTACAACAGAGACCACAGAATTTACTATCCTGTCCTTCCTAAAAAACCTTGGCCAAATCCTGGGCTAGACTTTTCATGGAGATTATTTTCTAGTTGAGATGAGTTGGGCCGCAGTTGTAACAGAACAAATGCAAGTAAATAAGATAACATCAGATTATGTCAAATGACTTGAACTAAATAAAACTAGATAATGTGTTAGACAGTGACCAAGATTTGGATAATTTTTTTGTATCATATGTTTCTAAAGGGAGGATATTTGAGACAAGATCTAAGTGAAAGAAGGGTCAAGGTATGAAATAATCTGAAAATAGTTTGCTTTAGGCAGAGAGAATAGTAGGTGCAAGACCCTGAGGTCAGAACAAATTTGGCATGTTTTGTGAACAGAAGGGAGAGAACAAGGCCAGAGGGAATGAACAGAGTCAGAAAGTGAGAGGAGGTTGGATATCTGTCAAGGATTAGAACACTTCAGGTCTTACAGACTAAGGTAAGGAATTTGGCATTTTCTTCTCAGTATAATGGAAAGTCACTGGAGCAATTTTAGCAGGGGGGGTGATATCTGTCCTGTGTTCACAATGTTTCTGGAACATCAGCTTCTGATAAAATGGCTTTGTAAGCCATTAAGTTTTGGGAAGGAAAATATACTCCAAACCAATAGCCAACATGTATTTACTGGTAAATACTGTAGGCACCGATTACCATTATAGTCAGAGGTAAGACAAGGATATTACTATTTTTATTTACTATCATTCTGGAAATTCTAGCTAATGTTATCAACAAATGAGTGGTGTAAATATTGGAGGGGGGAAAATTATATTTGCAGATAACATGACTGAAAACTAGGATATATAAAAATTTAAATAATTACAAAGTAACTATGCTGGCATAAAAACAATAGTTGAATTCATATCAGCAAAAAATAATCCAGAAGTATAATAGAAAAGAAATCCCAAGTTCAATAGCAATCAGAAATATTAACACTTAGTAATACTTAAGAAAATACTTAACAAAGCTAATGAAAAAAGTCCTGACTGACATAAAAGAAAGCATGAGAAGGGAGACACACCATATTCCCAGGTGGGAAACTAAATATGTTAAAGCTGAGAAGCTGACAGTTCTTCTTGAATAAATTGATAAATTTAAAAGCAATTTCAATTATAGTCACACAGGGACTGATACATAAAGGGCAGACTAAATATTCAAAAATCTAGGAAAAAAATATGTTCAGCTTCTCTGTCAAAGAAGAAATGCATACTTCTCTTAAATATGAGATGTTGCCTAACTGGCAGGGATAATAAGTATATTAATACCTGTGACTGATGTGGGGAGGAAAGGTCACTCCTAAGAACACAGTCTAAGCATAAAAGCTACTGCTCATTAGATGATTGGTTGGAGAGATAACTGCTATATGTAAATTTGATTATGAAGAAGTATATAAAAACAGTGAAGAGATATAGAGAATTAGGAGAAAAGGCATCAATAAACATTTAAACTTATACCAAAAAAATCTGTGTATTCCCTTGTAAAAAATTTTATAAAGCAGGCCCTTGATTTATCTAGTTATAGATAATAAGTCCGTGATGGGAAAATAATAGAGAACATGTAACATTAAAAAAAAAACCTTTATTGAGGTATAGTTTAAACATAAAGAAATGTGTCCTCTTTAAGCATACCATTAGATAAGTTTTGACAAAGGTATAACCACTCATAGGAACACCACCCCAATCAAGAGACACAGCCCTGTCCTCACCCCAGTATTTCTCTCATACAGCTTTGTGGACATCCTCTTACACCCTGTCCCCAGGTAACCGCATCGATATGCCTTCTGTAATTATAGACCAGTTTTCTCTCCTCCAGAATTTCATATAAATGGATTATATGATTAATGAAAATACATATTTATTTTATCTAATGTCTTTCCACAGTGTAATGATTTTGAAAGTGATCCATAATTTCATAGTATCAGTGATTTTTCATTGCTGAATAGTGTTCTACATGTTAATATTCCACTATAAGTTTATTCACTCATCAGTTGGAGTTGTTTAAAATTTTAGGATATTATTTTAAAAGCTACCGTGAACATCTGTGTACATGTATCTGGTTGGACATACACTTTCATTTCTCTTGATTGAATGCTTAGGACTGTAATTCCTGGACCTTGGTTAAGCGCGTGTTTAACTTTAGAGGAAACTGCCATCTGTTTTTCAAAGTGGTTCTACTATTTTACATTCTACATCCTTGCCAATACATATTATCAGCCTTTTTATTTTTAGCCATTAAAAAAATGGCTGGTGGTATCCTATTACGGTTTTAATGTGTATTTCCCTAATGACTAATCAGCTGTTATGTGCTTTATTGGCCATTTGTCTTTTTACTGAAGTATCTGTTCAAATAATTTACCTCTTTTTACACAGTATTTTTTTTACTGTTAACAGTGTCACTCAGCCAAAGTTTTTAATTTTGTTAAAGTCTATAATTATACTTGTTTTCCCTTATGGTTTGTGATTTCTCTCACCTAAGAAATATTTGCTTTCTTCAAGGTTCTGAGGATTTTCTTCTGGGAAAATTCTAATTAGAGTTTATATATTTAGGACTGTGATCCATTTTGGTTTGATTTTTGCATATGGTGTGAGGTAAGGGTTGAGGTTCATTTTTTTTTTTCTGTAAAGGACAAGCTTGTTCCACCACTGTTTATGGGCCAGTGGTTGAGCAGGGCAGAGTAGTGCTCTGTTTAAGGTGACCTCTAGCTAGTGACTCAGCAAGTGACCTTGCTATTTCTATTCAACACAGGACTGGACCTATGAGAAAGTTTTGCTCTGAATTTCTGTGCTGGGCTGACAGAGACGGTAAGGTCTGCATTATGGTCTGATGCCACCCCATTCTGTTCAATCATTATTCATTCTTCTATTTATGTCTCATTACTCATTAAATTACCTTGGTAACTTTTTTGAAAATCAATTGATGGTATAAGCTTGGGTCAATTCCTGGACTCTATTCTGTTCCACTGATTTTTATATGTATCCTCACCCTAATACTATACTATCCTGGTTAATGTAGCTTTATAAGACATGGTGAAATAAGCTAAGCTAAGCCCTTTCATCTTTTTCAAAGTTGTCTTCTCTATCCTAAGTCTTGTGAATGTCCAGATAAATTTTAGAATCAGTTTTGCAAGTGATTTTTATCCCCTCCTCCTTTAGGGCTTTAGATAGGCTTATCTGTGATTGCTTGATATTGTATCATGGGGTTCTGAGCCTCTGTTCTTATTTTTCAGTCTTTTTTTCCCTTCTGCTTCATTTTGTATATCTCCTATTGCTCTATCTTCTGGTTCACCAATCTTTTTCTCTATAGTTCCTAATCTGCTGTTTTCTCCATTTGGTTAAATTTTCAACTCACTTATTGCATTTTATTTATCCCTGGAATTTTCATGTGGTTTATTTTTATCTTTCATATCTCTTTATGTTATATTCATGTTTTCTTTAAAGAGTTCAGTATATTTATAATAGCTACTGTAATATCCTTGTCTGCCATTTCTATTATTTCTGTCACTTCGGGATCTGCCTCTCTTGACTGATTTTTCTCTTGGGTATGTCTTACACTTATACTAAAAATGTCTAGTAATATTTTTATTGGATATTTAATGCTGTGAATGTTTCATTGTTGAGAGCTGAAATTTCTTGTCTTCCTTTAAAGTGTATTGGACTTGGCTGTTCAGGCAGTTCAGTTAATTTTGGATCAACTTGATGCTTTCAAGCTTTGTTTGGACAGGTCTTAGCATCTTTACTCTAACACTAGGTTAGTCCTACTACTGAGATGTAATGCATCTGGAGTCTCTGCTGAGACTTAAATCTCCAAATTTCATTAAAAATGTATGTGTTAATTTCTGATTCTGCCATGATAGAATAACTAAGATTTAACTTCCCCTCCTAATGTAAACACTTGAGAAACTAGGCAAAATATGTCAAACAATTGTTTTCATACAATGGGTAGTGCAGGAAAGACAGCGCAGGACTGTTTTCTGAGAAAAAAAGAAAGAAGCAAGATGAGCTCTGTGATTGCCCAGCTTTCTTCCTGTAAGCTGTTTCCGAGTCACAGTACGAGAAGGGAATACACTTCTGCAAGTGTCTGAATTTGCAGAGCAGGATACCAGAAAGGAAGGTGTTATCAGATGAAACGTTCCCCAAAAGCTGCACAATTCCCTTGAGTTTGTTGCTGGAGACCAAGTCATGGATAAGTAGCATAAAGCTCAAGAGGGACAGGCACAGAATGGCTAGGGAGCAGCTAGCTGGGCGATTCCCAGAGCTCATGCAGGGCTGGGTGACGCTGGAGTCCTGTACAGCCTGAGTGAGAGCTCCCAGTGAGCACTCAGGCACTCAGCAGAGACTCTGCACGAGTTATGTCTTAGTAGCAGGACTAACCTAGCCTTAGAGTAAAGCTGTGTAAACCTCTCCAAACAAAGCTCAGCATTAGTATTACTCCCTTTTGAGCATGGACCACTTACTGATTCTCAAAGTATGGTCCACAAATTACCTACATCATTATCCTAAGCAACCTATTAAATGCAGATTCATGGGCTCTGCTCCTGTCTTTGGGGGATGGAATCTAGATATCAAAAATTTTAAAAGCATCCTAGGCAAGTCTTAAGTCTGGAAATTTTGAGCACCCTGGCTTGTGTGTCTTCTGCAGCAGTTGCATTTCTACCATTTGCCCATCTTGCTGAGACAAGGGTACCCAAGTAGTCAGGGTGCCTCCATTTGAAAAGAACATACCATAATAAGGCTTTTTAGTAACAAACAAATAATGATAGAATTTTCCAGCAGCAGCAGTAGGTTTATGGGGGATATTTCACCTATGACTCTGTGTGTGTGTGGGTGTGCATGCATGCTCTAGAGATACTTGATCTTCTAGGAGGCAAATCATGAGAATTACACATATTATTAGGTATATTCAATGCTATACTAAGTAGTTGTTAAAAAGAATGATGTACGTTAATCTACACCATGTGCTTGTGTATAAATAAATGATAGGAATAATAGATTAGCATACATTGAGAAAAAAGATGGAGGGATATGTTACATTCTATAAATGGATCATCTCTGGAGGTGGATTTTTGATGGGGAAGACTTTCCGTTTGAATGTTAATTACTTCTGTAATGCTCGAATTTTATGTAACTTGGGTAATCAGAAAAATAAATAATAAAACTCAAGGGGACTGCCCACTGGGCTTAAGTAGAGACTTCTCTGGTAGATCCATAAATCAAGAAACATAAAACATATCAGCTTACATGTTTAAGTATTTACTGTATATTTAATTAAGAGAGAAGATGCCTTTTATTTTAAAGATGTAAAACTAAAGAATACAAGTTACATATGTTCCACAGACATAGATCGTCTTACTCCCAATGAGCGAAGGGAACTTCACAGAGAAAGGAAAATGAGAATCTCATCAAGTGGTGGCTGTGAAAACGGAAGGAAAAGAGCATGATGATCGGCAAGGGTCCACTCCAGGAAATGGGTACAGATGTGGGCTAAAATACTAAAAGGAGAGTTTTGAGAAGGGGATCAATAATGATTATGACAGAAGCAGTGGTGAAGTTCCACCAAACAGTGTACGAAGCACTTCTGGTGGTTCACCCCGTTTAATCCTCACATCAACTCTGGGTAGACCCTTAACCTTTCTGAGCTTCAGTGTCCTCCTTTTTAAAATGGGTATTATAACTGTCTAACTCACAGACTTGTTGTGATTATTAAATGACAGGATGGGTATAAAACATTTAACGTAATTTCTGGGATGCAGTAGGACTTGCCGCTTGTTAGCTATGGTTTTATCTCATTTTCTACCCGTGGGGATTGAATCTGAAACCTACTGTGGTCCAAGAACTCATAGTGGGCAGAGCTGGTATCTGAATCTGGGCTTGTCTGTTTCCAAATCTATTTTGGTATTCATGCAGTACAACTATATTTTGGAGTCCTATTTAAATTCCCTGAGTATTTCTCTAGTTGTGATGATTGTGATGAGTGTTGCACAAAAGGGTCTTACGAAGAGCTGTTGTACTAGATAGATGGGTTGGTGAAATATGCATCATTAGAGACATCAACAAAAACAGATCACCCATTTTCTGAAGTTAAGGTCATGCTCTATAGGTAGAAATTTTAGGTTGGAATGCATTTTTCTTAGAATAATAGCCAAGCATGGAGCGCGATCACCTTGTTGTCAAATGCTAGTAGGAGAGAACAGCATGTTGCCCCTGCAGTGACTCTGGCACTCAAGTGACAGATGGCTCAGTCAGGACTATGACTTCCTGGCATAGCCTGCAGCCTTCCTGGCCTAGTAACTTTGCCAATGTAATGGGAACTGCTCCAAGGAAAAGTTTATGATAGGGGCTGGGCAAAGTGTTGTCTTTGCAAGGGCTGATTTGTAAGGATAAATCAAGACAAGTCACCTTCACCTGGGTTGTTTTCTGGGGCCTGAAGAGGGAACCAAAAAGGCAGAAGCAGAGAGGAAATGGGTGCACATCTCTGGTCAGAGGTCAGTGATACTGTAAGCTGCACTGCCTGGCCAGGAAACATTTATTTAAACAGGCAAATCCATTGTCACGAGTGCATTGATGGAAATCGCAGAGCCACTTGCACAGCAGTGTAGTGTGGTGCTGATTCTAGTTCAGCTTGTCCTAAACCAAATTGATTTCCTGGCTTTGCGTGCTAGGCAGCAACTCCTGCTTCAGTTATTCATGCCAAAAACATGTCCCTGAAGGAGGAGGGGGTGAGCAATGAGGGTGTGTTGAAAGGATAGCAAGAATGGGACTCACAAAGCAGATACTTTAGAATCAGAACTATACCCCTGGTGTAAGATCAGATTCATGATGGGAAGACAAGATTCACTTGAATATAACACCAGAGGAGGCTGGTTCAACCTGTTCATCTCCCGTGTCTGGCACCACCATCTGGTCTGAGCCAAGCTCACTGTGGGACACAATGGTTGGCTTGTCACTTGGTATGTACCAGTCTGTCCATAGTTAACAAGACGGAATTTGAGGCAGAAAACAGATTCTTAAATTTCAGTCCCACATGTAAAGCTCACCTCTGTTCTACCAAATCTCTAGACAGAGGAAAATCTCAAACTTATAAAAATGATAGGGGAATGTCCATTCACCTAACCCCATAGGAGAGCCTGGTTCTCTCATCTCCAGATTGGATCCCTGATTTAAAAAAAGGGAGACTTCTGAGTCACTTGGGCTACAGCAAGAATGACAGGGAGAATGTCTCTCCCTGCATGTTTGGGAGGGCAGTATTTCCCTGGCATCCTTCCCCTTTGTTGCTGGAGGGTTGAAGAAAAAAAAGGGGAATGTGTAAGTAGGGAAGTGTGTTTGCAGGCGGGGCCTAGAATTTTCTAGAGTGTGCAGCTATAGCCACTCCGCAACCACTTAGAGATTTGATTACTCTTTGCTAGGGACAAATGTGTCTCTCCAAAATTCGTAACTGAAGCCTGTGCCCCAGGGTGACGGTATTTGGAAGTGAGGCCATTGGGAGGTGGTTAGGTCATGAAGAGGAGCCCTCATGAGTGGGATTAGTACACTCGTGCAAGAGTCTAGACAGGTCCCTTTCTCCTCCTGCCACGTGAAGACACAACAAGAAAAAGGCCATCGGCATCCTAGAAGAGGGTCCTTGCCAGAACTCAACCATGCTGGCTTGCCCATCTTGGGCTTCCAGCCTCCAGAACTGTGCGAAATCAATTTTTGATGTTTATAAGCCACTCAGTCTATGGTGTCCTGTGGTAGCACCCCCCAACTGACTATGACACTCTCATTATGTCAACACAGAATAGTGGCTATCTATGCTTGTAGGATAATCAAGTGATTTGGTGGGGTTGTGCCAGAAATTTTAACTTTTCTGTATATTCTAGTCTCTTCAATAAATATATACTAGTTATATAAATGCATATAATGAACAATAATAAATGAAGACCCCAAGATAACTTGTATTGAGGGGTAGCTCTAATGAAAAAACAACAAGTGAGCAGTTGTTTATATCTTCTGGGCATTAGCAGATTGTCTAAGATCTCATTCCCTTCTCTCCCACCCACCACCACATACTAACACCCTATTTTCAGTCAGCTCTCAAAGAGCACATTTTGTACAAACAGAAGATGGAATGGATATTTCATTGACCTTGCTTTGATTTTATATGAGGTTCCTGTTAAAAAAAAGGCATTAGCAGACATACTGATTAGAATGATCTAACATGCAAGAGGGCGAGTTAATACACAACATGTTCCTAAGCACTTTGGAATGTTTCAGAATGTCTTTCTGCTTCCCTTTTGTTCTGGTGAACAAAATGTTTGCTAGAGTGTGGTGTGTTCCTAAGCTGGTCATCCTTGAATGGAACGAGCATGGTGACAAAGCTGGTGGAAGCATTTTATTCAGACATTTTAACACATTTTTTTCCTTTTAGTTTATTAAGGTATCATTGATATACAATCTTATGATGGTTTCACATGAGCAACATTGTGGTTACAACATTCACCCATATTATCAAGTTTCCTCCCACACCCCATTACAGTCATTGTCCATCAGCGTAGTAAGGTGCTACAGAGTCATTTCTTGTTTTCTCTGTGCTCTAGTGCCTTCCCTGTGACCTACCTATATTGTGTGTGCTAATTATAATGCCCCTTAATTCTCTTCTCCCTCCCTTCCCACCCACCCTTCAGAACCTCTCCCCTTTGGTAACTGCCAGTCTCTTCTTGGAGTCTTGGAGTCTGCTGCTGTTTTGCTCGTTTAGTTTTGCTTTGTTGTTATACTCTACAGATGAGGAAAGTCATTTGCTACTTGTCTTTCTTCACCTGGCTTATCTCTCGAGCGTAACATGCTCTAGCTCCATCCATGTTGTTATAAATGTTAGGATTTGTTTTCTTCTTATGGCTGAATAATATTCCATTGTATACATGTACCACATCTTCTTTATCCATTCATCTACTGATGCACACTTAGGTTGCTTCCATATCTTGGCTATTGTAAATAGTGCTGTGATAAACATAGGGGTGCATATGTCTTTTTGAATCTGGGATCTTGTTTTCTTTGGGTCAATTCCTGGGTCAAATGGTATTTCTATTTTTATTTTTTGAGGAACCTCCATATTGCTTTCCACAATGGTTGAACTAATTTATATTCCCACCAAAAGTGTAGAAGGGTTGTCCACATCCTCACCAGCATTTGTTGTTCCTTGTTTTTGGATGTTGGCCATCCTAACTGGTGTGAGGTGGTATCTCATTGTGGTTTTAATTTGCATTCCCCTGATGATAGTGATGTGGAGCATCTTTTCATGTGCCTGCTGACCATCTGAATTTCTTTGGAGAGGTGTCTGCTTAGATCCTCCACCTATTTATCAATCGGGTTATTTGTTTTTGGGTGTTGAGGTGTGTGAGCTCTTTATATATTTTGGTTGTTAACCATTTACCAGATAAGTCATTTATAAATATATTCTCCCCTACTATAGGATGCCTCTTTGTTCTGCTGATGGTGTACTTTCCTATACAGAAGTTCTGTAGTTTGATGTAGTCCTATTTGTTTATTTTTGCTTTAGTTTCCCTTGCCCGAGGAGATATATTCAGGAAAAAGTTGCTCATGTTTATATTCAAGAGATTTTTGCCTATGTATTCTCCTAATATTTTATGATTTCATGACTTTCATTCAAGTCTTTGATCCATTTTGAGTTTACTTTTGTGTATTGAGTTAGACAATAGTCCAGTTTCCTTCTCTTACATGTAGCTGTCCAGTTTTGCCAGCACCAGTTGTTGAAAAGGCTGTCATTTCCCCATTTTATATCTATGGCTCTATTATCATATATTAATTGGATATATATGTGTGGGTTTATATCTGGGCTCTCTATTCTGTTGCACTGATCTGTGGGTCTGTTCTTGTGCTAGTACCAAATTGTCTTGATTACTGTGGCTTTGTAGTAGAGCTTAAAATCAGGGAGTGTAATTCCCCCAGCTTTATTCTTCCTTCTCAGGATTGCTTTGGCTATTCAGGGTCTTTTGTGGTTCCATATGAATTTTAGAACTATTTTTTCTAGTTTATTGAAGAATGTTGTTGGTATTTTATATGGTTGCATTGAATCTGTAGATTGCCTTAGGCAGGATGGCAATTTTGACAATATTAATTCTTCCTATCCATGAGCACAGGATGTAGTTCCATTTATTGGTGTTTTCTTTAATTTCTCTCATGAGTGTCTTGTAGTTTTCAGTGTATAGGTCTTTCACTTACTTGGTTAGGTTTATTCCTAAGTATTTTATTCTTTTTGATGCAATTGTGAATGGAATTGTTTTCCTGATTTCTCTTTGATAGTTCATCATTAGTATCTAGGAATGCAACACATTTTTGTGTATTGATTTTTTATCCTGCAACTTTGCCTAATTCAATTATTAATTCTAGTAGTTTTGGGGTGGATTCTTTAGGGTTTTTTATCTACAATATCATGTCTTCTGCAAACAGTGACAGTTTAACTTCTTCATTACTAATCTGGATGCATTTTATTTCTTTGTGTTGTCTGATTGCCTTGGCTAGGACCTCCACTACTATGTTGAATAAAAGTGGGGAGAGTGGGCATCCTTGTCTTGTTCCTGATCTTGGAGGAAAAGTGTTCAGCTTTTCACTGTTAAGTATGATATTCACTGTGGGTTTATCATATATGACCTTTATTATGTTGAGGTACTTGCCCTCTATACACCTTTTGTTGATAGTTTTATCATGAATTGATGTTGAATTTTGTCAAATGCTTTTTCAGCATTTATGGAGATAATCATGTAATCTTTGTCCTTTTTGTTGATGTGGTGTATGATGTTGCTGGATTTTCAAATATTTTACCATCCTTGCATCCCTGGCATAAATCCAACGTGATCATAATGGATGATCTTTTTGATGTATTTTTGAATTTGGTTTGCTAATATTTTGTTGACTATTTTTGCATCTATGTTCATCAGGGATATTAGTCTGTAATTTTCTTTTTTTGTGATGTCTTTGTCTGGTTTTGGTATTAGAGTAATGCTGGCCTAGAGAATGAGTTTGGAAGTATACCCTCCTCTTCCACTTTTTGGAAAACTTTAAGGAGGATGGATATTAGGTCTTCACTAAATGTTTGATAAAATTCAGCTGTGAAGCCATGTGGTCCAGGAACTTTGTTCTTAGGTAGTTTTTTGATTACCAGTTCAATTTTGTCACTGGTAATTAGTCTTTTCAGATTTTCTGTTTCTTCCTTGGTCAGTCTTGGAAGGTTGTGTTTTTCAAGAAAGTTGTCCATTTCTTCTAGGTTATACAATTTCTTAGCATATAATTTTTCATAGTGTTCTCTAATAATTCTTTGTATTTTGTGGTGTCTGTAGTGATTTTTCCTTTCTCACTTCTGATTCTATTTATGTATGTAGACTCTTTTTTTCTTGATAAGTCTGGCTAGGGGTTTATCTGTTTTGTTTATTTTCTCAAAGAACCAGTTCCTGGTTTCATTGATTCTTTCTATTGTTTTATTCTTCTGATATTATTTATTTCTGCTCTGATCTTTGTTCTGTCCCTCTTTCTACTGACTTTGGGCCTCATTTGTTCTTCTTTTTCTAGTTTCATTAATTGTGAGTGTAGACTATGGGATTGTTCTTCTTTCCTGAGGTAAGCCTGTATTATAATATACTTCCCTCTTAGCATGGCCTTCTCTGTATCCCACACTTTTGGGGTGTTGAGTTGTTGTTTTCATTTGTCTTCATATATTGCTTGATCCCTGTTTTTATTTGGTCATTGATCCATTTTTTTATTAGGAGCTTATTGTTAAGCCTCCATGTGTTTGTGGGCTTTCTGTTTTCTTTACATAGTTGATTTCCAGTTTCATGCCTTTGTGGTCTAAGCAGCTGTTTGGTACAATTTCAATCCTTTTGAATTTACTGAGGCTGCTTTTGTGGCCTAGTATGTGATCTGTTATTGAAAATGTTCCATGTACACTTGACAAGAGTGTGTATACTGTTGCTTTTTCTTGGAGTGTTCTGTAGATGTGTTAGGTCTGTCTGCTCTGTGGCCCCCAGTAGTGCCTAGAAGTTCTACTCTCTGGAGGTACCCAGCACCTGAAGTGAATGCTGGGGTTGCACGTGCATGGCACCAGCTCCTGCTGGGAGGAAAGTACTCTTTCCTGCTTCCTGGCTGGAGTGCTTTCCTCCACTTCCAAGGCCAGCATGCTGAGCTTGCAGGGAGGAGCCTCTGTGTTACATCTCTATAGGTTCTGTAGGGCAAACCACTTTTCCTCTGGCCTGGTGTGATGGCAGGGGCAGCAAGTGTGTGGACTGGTGCCTACTAGTGGGAAGGAGTGGCAGGCTATCGCAGTGGGGGGCCTTGGCACTGCATTGCCAGCCAAGGGGATGGAATGTCTCAAGCTCCTGAAAGTTCCTAACCTGCTGGGCTGAGTGTGCCTGGACGATTTTATCCACCTGTTATTTCTCCTGAGCTGCAAGCTCTGTGTAATTGCTGCCCCTTCAGCTCCCCTCTTGCCATTGGGAAGTCTTTCAAAGTGGCTGCATTTCTCTAGTCCCAGAGCAGCTGGTTGTGGGTACCTGTTCTCCACAAGCAGCTGGAATCTCAGTCTCTCCACGTATTCTGCCTGCCTTTGCTTTCCAACCTCATCAACCTGCAGAGCACTGTGGAGTGTGGATTCATGCTCTGGGGGCATTCTCCAGGGCTGGGTGTTCAGCAGTCCTGGGATTTTATTCCCTTCCTCCTCCATTTCTCTTTCTTCTGCCTATGAACTGGGGTTGGGGAAGGGCTTGGGTCCCACTGAATCACAGCTTTGCTACTTTACCCTTTCCTGTGAGGTCTTCTCTTTTCCCCACATGTAGATAGTCTATTCTGAAGTCTTTGGGTTGCTCTTTCAGGATTAGTTGTATTTGCTGTATTTTCCTTTTATATGTGGTTTTGGGAGGAGGTTTCTGCCTCATTTCCCATGCTGCCATCTTTTTCCCTCCCTTAACACAATTTTATAATTACTTACTAAGTTGCATGCTTGAGTAACATAAAAATGTGATTGTCTTCCAGCACTAAATAAGGAGGTAGCCAGTGCTGGTTGGCAGCCTGGTTCAAAACACTGAGCCAGAACATGAAAGAGACAGTAGCCCAGCTTGTGAAGGGTTCCTAATGTGGAGGGTCAATGTGCTTATGTATATTGCATATGTTAAACTTGATTAATTCTAGAAGAGTATATTCAGAGAGAAAACAGTATAGTTTGTCTTTTTTATTTGTATATTATAAGCTTCCTTTTCACTTTACAGTGCCTTGATGCATCAAAATGGTCTTCATACAAACAAGATTTCTTATTCCTTATCTTAAGAAACCTAACCTGTGGAAAATTAAACAGTTTGTTTCTTTCTGAGACTCTCTTTGGACACCATAGTGGTATAATTCTTATTTTAATTTAAAAGTGAAAGAAGTTTTCTAGAACTCTCCTAAATCCTAGGTTTTATGGCTGCTTTGATGAAATTCCTTTTAGGAAAACTTCATTACCATTGCTGGAAATTAGCAAATAGATGAATCCATTAAAAACCTTCCATTAAGCAGAGGGAAATTGTTTTTCTATTGCAAACAAATAACTATAGCATAAAACACTGTGCTTTTAGCATAAAACCACTTGCACACCAGTGGTTTAGGGATGACAACACCATTCTCTTCACTTTCTCAGGCAGCAGCTTGAATCTTTCCATTCTTATTAAGACTACAGAAAAAGGCTTCCCTCCATAAGATTCTGAGAGAATCAATGTTGAAGAACTGAGTTTGAAGAACTCCTTCGAGACCAAGGTTTCATTAATGTCAGCCAATGGAAAACTCATTTGATCCTTTAGAAATATGTATTCTCTTTTGACTCTTCTGCTCCAGTGGACAGTTTGTAGCAAAAGACAAACTAGTGGGTATCTAAGAGAAGAAGGAATGGTACAAATCCATGCAGTAATGCATTGCTTTGATCTGGCTTTACAAATGATTTACCATTCCATTTGATTCTTCCTATGGAAAATCAGAAGAATGCTTCCACTGGCTTCTGGCACTGTGCTTATTCCCTTCAAGGATGACCATCTCAGGAACACACCTGCACTCTAGCTAAGATTTGGTTCACTGGAACAAAGGGGAGGCAGAAAGACATTCTGAAACATTCCAAACTGCTTGGAACATGTCATGCATTAACCTACCCTCTCGTATGTTAGATCATTCTAATCATGATGTCTGTTAATGTCTTTTGTGAACAGGAACCTTTGTAACTTTAGCAAGAAGAAGTAATGACAACAACAGCTTTTACTAGACCTTAAAAATATATAACTGTCAGCAGCATGACAATTTTTCTACATAAAAAGCAAATTGGATATTTTTTGGTAAATACAGGAAACTGCTTTTACATTTATCTGCAAAATAAGGATCAAAACAAACAGGTATGCAAAACATTTTTTTTTCAGTTTTGGAGCTGGATGTTTAGCTTTATTTACAAAGGTCCAGCAAAACAAAACAAGTGGAAAAAAAAAGAACATAAAACCAAGCAATGCAAATATTCACCGGAAGGAATTGTCAAGAACAGTGAAAGGTATGAGGTTTTACTCTATTTACAAGCTAACAAGTTAGCCTGATAGAGTTTAGTGGATGCTGGCAGAGGACATGAGACTCCTGGACCAGAGTTAAAAGCCCACTTACTACTCATTGCAGTATCAGTAGCCAGAGTATATGCATTCTTGTGCTAATGCCCCTAAGGCCCTATTCCTATAGGGTGACATGAAGAGTGCCAAATGATGCCTGCACACAAAGTGGGCTGCATTATAGGAGAGGAATTAGGAGCTTTGAGCACCTGAATTATAAAGGGCAGTAAACATGCTTTCCTTAGCTCTCAAGTTAGACATTACCTTTATTAAAGTGAATAGTAGGGCTGCCTGCCCTTTGCTTCAGAGCACTGTCTGTATTTTACAAGGCTGTGAACAAAACTTTTCTTAGCTCTGGAGGGACATTATTCCTGCCTTCCAAGGCTGTTTGCCAGGTGAACATCCCTGAAATAATAGTATAGAACAAAGGGCAGTCAGTGACTCATTTGCCAGAGGTATAGAAATGTGAGCAACATGGGGATATTTCAGCAAGATGGGGGCATAGAAAGATCCTAAGCTCACCTTTTCCCAGGTGAACACTAAATCTGCAGCTACATTTGGATCATTTCCCTTTGACAAAGATCTGAAAACAAAATGAAATGCTTCTCCACAACAAAGGTTAAAAGACCACATCAAGATGAGTAGGAGAAGCAGATACATGGTCTCACCAAAAACCCCATGTCTGTCATGGCAACACTTAACAGGGAGGGATCTCACCTGTCCAGCTCTTCTCCTGGGGGACAAAGTGGTTGGTGCCCCACATCAGACAAACCAACCACTAGGATCCGCAATGGAGAGATAAGCCCCCAAATGACTGGCTTGGAAAACCAATGAGGCTGACATCCAGGGGACCCAAAGTGCTATCCAAAACAGATTCCCCTTTTAAAGGGCTCATGTATTGTCCCATTCTCCCTGAGGCCCAGTGAAAAAACAGAAGTGTGAAAAGTGCCTTAACTAGATATGGAGGAGATTCGTTTCCTAATCTAAAAGCACTTGCTAAAGGGGCACAGGACAGTTGAAACTTTCTGGAGATGGAGGCACAAACAAACTTGTGCACACTCCACCAATGCAGCTAACATGTGAGCAAGGTCAGAGCAGGCATCTTCCCACCACCTTGCTCAGACAGGGGCAAGCTGTTGCCACTCTGCCTTGTTGAGGCAAGAGAGCATGGGTAGTTACAGCACTTTCCACTCCTTGGCTGGGCTTGGCAGGCCCAAGTGGTTATGATTCCCCCACTCCCAGCCTAAAGCTGGTACTCCTCCACTGAATTCCTGAAGCCTGCAGGCATGTATGGTCAAGACATTTTCTTGCAGACTTTCTGAAGCCTGCAAACAAACCCTGCCCCCTACACTCTCCAACTGTCTAACTAAAGCCAGCAGGGATGCACAGGCACACAGGGGGCCCCTTGATCACCTAGCCCTGGTGGCCAAGGGAGCTGGTATTCCTGAGTTCCATGGGTTTGTAACATTCAGAAAAGCAGCTCTTGGTAGGCAACCTTCCCCAGGGCACTGCATAGATAGACTGAAACACACCAGTTTCCTTTGGAAAAGGCCTATTTCCCTAGGCTTTAGCCTAAGGAACAGACATGAGGTTACCCACACATCTAGAGGCTAATGAGACACTCCCAAGGAACATAAGCAGAGAGACACCAACACTATGTATCTCACTGGCCTCACAACACATTGATAAAGACTCCCATGAAGGAGCTTATACACTTGTCTAGAGCACCAATTTTTGCAATTGTTGCCAAAGGAATACCTCCAGATCTCCTAGCCTGGAGGCCATCAGGGATTACAGTTGTGACCCTGTAGGACTGTATATATTTGCATACTTTAAAAACTGCTGCTTGAGTGTCTGGCTTTCAACCAGCCTGAAACTGGGTGCTAAATGAGATTCCTCCTCTTGGAATACTGACAGGTCTTGGCACAGTCTCAACAATGGGGATATATCAAGAATAAATCAGGCCATTTAGACAATCACAAAGGTTCAAGAGACAAACAAGATCTAGAGCAAGGTTGAATGAGAAGTTTCATCAGCTACACAAGGCCATTTCTTCAAGAGTGAGAGATTTAGCTGTTTCACCTAATACATAAACAAACAGTGTCAAGCAAAATAAGGAAACAGAGAAGTATGTGCCAAACAAAAGAACAAGACAAAATACCAGAAAAAGGCCTTAATGATACAGAGATAAGTAATCTACCTGATAAAGAATTAAAAGTTATGGTCATAAATATGTTCACTGAACTTAGGAGAAGACTTTGTGAACACAGTGAGAACTTAAACAAAGATAAAATAAAAGAAAATATCTAACAACTCACAGAACTGAAGAAAAGTCAAAAGCTAGAGATTCTTAAAAGCATCAAGAGAAAAATTTTTACGTGCAAGGGAAACCCCTAAAACTATCAACAGATTTCTCAGCAGAAACTTTTCAGTGCCAAAGGGATAGGCCTGATATATTCAGAGTGCAAAAAGGAAAAACTACAACCAAGAATATTCTATCAAGGCAGGTTATCATCTAGAATTGGAAGAGAGAGAAAAAGTTCTCCAGACAAGCAAAAGCTAAAGGAGTTCATCACTAAACTAGTCTTATAAGAAATGTTAAAGGTATCTCTTTAAGCTGAAAAGGAAAACACCAATTAATAACAGGAAAACACTGAAACAAAAATCTCACTGGGAAAGGTAAATATATAGTAAAGGTAGTGGAATAATCACTTACAAAGCTACTCTGAAGGTTCAAACACATGAGTAGTAAGATTAACTGGAACTAAAATAATTAGTTAAGAGATAAATAAAAAGATATGAAATGTGACATGAGAAACAGGGCATAGGGGAGGAGAAATAAAAATGTAGAGTTTTGGACTGTATTCAAATTTAAGTTGCTATCAGCTTAGACTGTTACATCTATAGGGTGATGTATGTGACATACGGGACCCCATGGCAATCACAAAGAAAAACTTATAGTAAATGCACAAAAGAAAATGAGACAGGAATCTAAACATAATACTAAAGAAAGTCATCAGGGAAGAGGATATAAGCAAGAGAGAAAAGAATAGGAGAGGAAGAGAGAAGGAGAAGAATCAAGGAAGAGAGGGGAACTACAAAAACATCCAGGAAACAGTTTAAAAAGTGGCAGTAAGTACACACCTACCAATAATCAATTTAAATGTAAATGGACTAAGTTTCTCAATCAAACAACATAGAGTGGCTTAATGGATAAAAAGAAACAAGACATTTGTTTACTGCCTATAGACATTCACTTCAGAAGTAAGGATGCATACAGACTGAAAGTGAAGGTGTAGAAAAAATATAGTCCATGCAAATGGAAGCAAAAAGAAAGCTGGAGTAACCATATTCATATCAGACAAAAAATACTTTGAAACAGACTGTAAAAAAAGAGGGGCACTACATAATGGTAAATAAAGGGGTCAATCTAGGAAGATGATACAATATTTCTAAACATATATGTACCCAAAATAGGAGCACTAAAATATATAAAACAAATATTAACACTTATTGGAAGGAAGAAATTAACAATACATTAATAAGGGGAAACTTCAACACCCCACTTATATCAACAGATAGATCATCTAGACAGAAATTCAATAAGGAAACATCAGTTTTAAGTTACACGTTAGACCAGATGGACTTAACAGATGTATATGGAACATGCCATCTAAAAGCAGCAGAAATCATATTTTTCTCAAGTACATATAAAACACTCTCCAGGATAGATCACAAGTTAGACCACAAAACAAGTCTTAATAAATTCAAGAAGATCGAAATCATATCAAGGGTATTTTCCAACCACAGTGGTATGAAACCAGAAACAATTACAATAAGAAGAGGCTGGAAAAAACTACAAATATTTGGATATTAAACAACATGTGACTGAACAACTACTGGGTCATAGAAGAAATCAAAGGAGAAATTAAAAAATACCTAGAGGCAAATGAATAAAGAAATACAAAAATCTATGGCAGGAAGCAAAAGCAATTCTACAAGAGAAGTGCATAGCAACACTGGCCTACCTCAAGAAACAAGAGAAATTTCAAATAATTTAGCTTTATATCTAAAGGAACTAGAAGAACAAACAGAGCTCAGAATTTGTAGAAGAAAGAACATAATAAAGATCAGAGTGGAAGTAAGTGAAATAGAGAAAATATGAATATGAATAGAAAATATTAAAGAAACTAAGAGCTTGTTCTTCAAAAAAGAAACAAAATGGACAAAACTTTAGCTAGGATCACCAAAGCAAATTGCAAGAGGATTCATATAAAATCAGAAATGAAAGAGAAGTTACAACTGATACCACTGAAATATAAATGATCATAAAAGACTACTATGAACATTTATACAACAACAAATTGGACAGCCAAAAACAGAAAGATAAATTTCTAGAAACTTAGTCTTCTAAGGCTGAATAGAAGGGCTGAATAGAAGAAATAGAAAATATGAATAAACTGATTACTTGTAAGATCAAATCAGTAACCAAAAGCTCTTAACGAAAATGTCTAAACAGGATGACTTTGCTGGTGAATTCTACTAAACACTCAAAGATTTTATGCCTATCCTCAAACTCTTATAACAAATTGCAGAGAAGGAAAGACCTCCAAGCTCATTTTCAAGGTCAGCATTACCCTATTACCAATTCCAGACAAGGACCTAAAAAAAAAAAAAATTACAGGCCAATATCCCTCATGAACATAGATGTAAAAATCCTCAACAAAATATTAGCAAACTAAATTCATCAATACATTAAAAAGATCACACAACATGATCAAGTGGGATCTATTCCAGGGATGCAGGGGTGGTTCAACATTTGCAAATCAATCCACATGATGCACCACATTAGCAAAATGAAAGATAAAAGTCTTAATGATGTGAAAGACCTATACCCTGAAAACTACAAGACACTCTTAAGAGAAATTAAAGAGGACACTAACAAACGGAAACTCATCTCATGCTCTTGGCTAGGAAGAATTAATATTGTCAAAATGGCCATCCTGCCCAAAGCAATATACAAATTCAGTGCAATGCCTCTCAAAACACCAACAACATTCTTCAACGAACTGGAACAAATAGTTTTAAAATTCATATGGAACCACAAAAGACTCTGAATAGCCAAAGCAATCCTGAGAAGGAAGAAGAAAGCAGGGGGGATCTCACTTTTCAACTTCAAGCTCTGCTACAAAGCCACAGTAATCAAGACAATTTGGTACTGGCACAAGAAGAGAGCCACAAACCAGTGGAACAGAATAGAGACTCCAGACATTAACCCAAACATATATGGCCAATTAATATACGATAAAGGGGCCATGGACATATAATGGGGAAATGACAGCCTCTTCAACAAATGGTGCTGGCAAAACTGGACAGCTACATGTAGGAGAATGAAACTGTATCACTGTTTAACCCCATACGTAAAAGTAAATTCAAAATGGATCAAAGATCTGAATGTAAGTCATGAAACCATAAAACTCTTAGAAGAAAACATAGGCAAAAATCCCTTGGACATAAACATGAGCAACTTCTTCATGAACATATCTCCCCGGGCAAGGGAAACAAAGGCAAAAATGAACAAGTGGGACTATATCTAGCTGAAAAGCTTTGGAACAGCAAAGGACACCATCAATAGAACAAAAAGGCATCCTACGGTGTGGGAGAATGTATTCATAAATGACAGATCCAATAAAGGGCTGACATCCAAAATATATAAAGAGCTCATATACCTCAACAAACAAAAAGCAAATAATCCAATTAAAAAATGGTCAGAGGAGCTGAACAGACAGTTCTCCAAAGAAGAAATTTAGATGGCCAACAGACACATGAAAAGATACTCCACATCGCTAGTCATCAGAGAAATGCAAATTAAAACCACAATGAGATATCACCTCACACCAGTAAGGATTGCCACCATCCAAAAGACAAACAACAACAAGTGTTGGTGAGGTTGTGGAGAAAGGGGAACCCTCCTACACTGCTGGTGGGAATGTAAACTAGTTCTATCATTGTGGAAAGCAATATGGAGGTTCCTCACAAAGCTCAAAATAGAAATACCATTTGACCCAGGAATTCCACTTCTAGAAATTTACCCTAAGAATGCAGCAGCCCAGTTTCAAAAAGACAGATGCACCCCTATGTTTATCGCAGCACTATTTACAATAGCCAAGATATGGAAGCAACCTAAATGTCCATCAGTAGATGAATGGATAAAGAAGACGTGGTACATATACACAATGGAATATTACTCACCCATAAGACAAAAACAGATCCTACCATTTGCAACAACATGGATGGAGCTAGAGGGTATTATGCTCAGTGAAATAAGCCAGGCATAGAAAGACAAGTACCAAGTGATTTCATTCATATGTGGAATATAAGAACAAAGCAAAAACTGAAGGAACAAAACAGCAGCAGAATCACAGAACCCAAGAATGGACTAACAGTTACCAAAGGGAAAGGGACTGGGGAGGATGGGTGGGAAGGGAGGGATAAGGTGGGGGGAGAAGAAAGGGAGCATTACAATTAACATGTATAGTGTGGGGGGAGCACGGGGAGGGTTGTGCAACACAGAGAAGATAAGTAGTGATTCTACAGCATCTTACTACACTGATGGACAGTGACTGTAATGGGGTTTTTGTGGGGACTTGGTGAAGGGGGAGTCTAGAAAACATAATGTTCCTCATGTAATTGTAGATTAATCATACCAAAAAAAAGTCTTATTGATCACCTCAATAGATGCAGGAAAATGCATTTGACAAAATTCAGTATCTATTTATGATAAAAACTCTTAACAAAGTGGTTATAGAGGGAATGTACCTCAACAGAATAAAGGATAACATTAAAAAGATATATGCATCCCTTCACTGCAGCATTATTTGCAGTAGCCAAGATATGGAAACAATCTAAGTGTCCATGGATTAATGAATGGATACGGATGATGTGGTACACACACACACACACACACACACACACACACACACACACACACACACACACACAGTGAATTACTACCAAGTCATAAAAAAGAATGAAATCTTGCCACTTGTGACAATATGGATGGGCCTTGTGACAGTATTATGCTGAGTGAAATAAGTCAGAGAAGGACAAATACTGCAAGATTTCACTGATAAGTGGAATCTAAAAAACAAAATCCAAACTAAATAAAAGCAAACTCATAGATACAGAGAACAGATTGGTAGTTTCCAGTGATTATGGGGGAGTAAAATGGCTGAAAGGGGTCAAGAGGTGCAAACTACCAATTATAAAATAAATAAATCATGGATATGTAATATACACCATGGGAGGGTATAGTCAATCATATTGTATTAACTTTGTATGGTGACAGATGTAACTATTGTGATCATGTCACAGTTTGTACAAATATCGAATGACTGTGTTGTACTTCAGAAACTAATAATCTATGTCAATCTATACCTCAATAAAAAAGAGAGGGAGCCATAGAAAATGTTTCTCAATAGGAATATTTGTGATGTTGGATTGTAGTCTTAACCTTTGGTACTGCAACCAACCATTCACTCATTATCAGTGAGTTGCTCATTCTGTCAATCAATGAATCAGTCAGTCATTGATCAAACGTTTACTGAGTGCTTGCTGTGTACAGGGTACAAGGAATTAGAAAAGCAAACAAAGATGAGTAAAGTTGAGTACATATCCTTGAAGAGATTACATACTAGGAAAGAAATAGCAATCAAAAAGATGATATTAACATTAATGTTCAGCAGAGATAATTCTCTATGTTAGCCACAGATTTCTCTTTCTGAAAACAAAATGACATTTTCAGCCTTCCTTGTACCTGTCATTAAGTTGAGGACACGTGATTTAGTTCTGATCAGTTGGATGTAGGCATAAGCAATAAGCCAGTGGCAGGCCATTTCCTTCAAACATCTCACTGGGCTCTGGAGCTTTCTCTTCCCCGACCATGGCATCTGTGGAAGACTGTCAGACCCACATCCAATTGGCAAGAGCAAGAAATAAACCTTTATTATCTCCTGTTTACAAGCGAGGAAACAGAACTGCAATATAATGTACTAAATATGAAAATAGAGATAGGTTATTGCCAGTATCTGTTAGAACAGGATCTAGAAGAAAGAATATATTTCTCTTTTAAGTCAAGAAGGAGATTGTTATGGAAATTAGGGGCATAGAGTCAAAGCAAATGCATTTATTTGTTTTAGTTTTTATTTTTAAAGATGTATATTTGAATATGAACATAGGAGAAGAGGATAAACCAATGGAGAGGGAGAGAATAAAGTTATGGGAAAAAATGGTGTTTAAGGGATGGTAGAAGAATAAAGTCTGGAAGATCTAGTAAGCAGGTGGGAAAATAGCTTCTCTCCTTACCTGATCATGTGGAAACAAAGAACAATGAGCATTTGAGTGGTGGTTTGGGGACAGTTTGTTTTACATAAGGCAAAGGAGGTGGAGAAAGCATTAAGAGAAGTGATTAGGATGTAGATTCCAAATATTGAAAAGAAAAGTAGTGTGTATTGTCTATTTTGTACCACTTTGTGGAGCATTCGCAAATATCTCTTATCTCATTTAACCCACTCATCATTCTCTATGGTGGTTATCAGTATCACTATTATTTCATAGACAAAGTAGCAGACTCTGACAAGTGAAGCAATTTTCTTAAGGATGTATAGCCAGTGGGTGGCAGAGCCAGGGCTCAGTTCTGAGCCTCCTGACTCCATGCTGCTTCTACACTAGAATAATCTGATAGGGGAGACCTGAGGAACTGGGTCATGTCAGTGCTCTGGGAGAATCTAAATCGAGTTGCCTGTCACCGCCTGTCCTATCACACCGCCTGTGTCCAGAGATAGTATTGTGTGCATGGATGTGCATTCAGGATCTCCACATAGACACCCAAAGGTTTTGACAAGGTTTAAAAGTGGAACAATTATGTCGATCAACTGGTTGTTACAGAGAAGTCAACTCACCAGTTTCTACCAATTTAGTTCCATGACATTAAGTGATTTGAATGGTAGATTGTTTAGATTTATCACTCAGTTACAACCTCCCATGTGAAAGCCAAGACAGGGGGAATTCAAGGGTGATATGAAACCTTCAGTATCTCAGCAGAGGCATTGCCTTCTTACCCTTTTTAGAGATATCCCGATTCCTTTGAAGATATAAGCATCTATTGCAGGACTAGAAGAGAGATTTGTCAAGTCATCGATGTGAGGATGAATTAAAATTTTGGAAAGTATTTGTTCTCTCCTTCAGTATCCGAAATTATAAATCCCAAGCCATGTTTATTCAAATAGATTATATTTTCTAAACCTAAGAAATACATCAGTTCACAGTAAATTTCAGAAGATTTAAAATAAGACTTGATAGTGGAATGAAATGAATATTGACAGTGACATTTGCACCCAAGCTGGGAAACTGTAAGGATGATGGGAGAGATTTGGTACAAGCTTCCCAGAAGGCAGCTGGAGCATCGCAGTGAGCTCCTTTCAGCCGTGGAAAGGGGATAACAGGTGATGAGGGGTGGTAAGTGAACAGGATTTACAGCAGGACCCCGGCTGATGCTCTCCTTTCTCTGCCTCAAGGGTAGTTTGTCTTCCTTCCACAAGGCACTGTTTGCTACTCCAAGTTCTCAACCCTGATGAGACGCAGGTTGAAGTTGCCCATCTCATCCAGCATTATTTATCCCCACAACTGCCCAGTGGGGAGACCATTTCTGCTCCCAGGAGCACACTTTCCCCAGAAGGGTTCTCTGGGCTGGCAACAGGACTGAAATTGGCCCAAAACACAAAAATACCTTTGTACCTTTTGTGGCTTAGAGACTGGATCTACATACCAAACACACGCCCTTGAGTGAAAAAGGCCAGATTCCTCTTTGAATCCTAAGCCATCCAGCAAACGGATTTTCCCAGGTGCGTGGGGGACGTGCAGATTCATCATAAAGAGGCAGAGAGTCTGGGAGCCTTTTCTTTTTTCAACAGCTGCCTTCCTGTGTGGTCCAAGAGCACTAGTCTGTCATCAAGTTTTTCAGTGTCAATCTCGCTTCCTGGAGTTTGAGGGCTAATGCTTGCTTGGCTAACTTCCCGTTGACTGACTGGGACGGTGTTCCAGCAGTGTGCTACATGCCAGTCTTGCCTGTGATTCCAATTCTGAGCTTCCCCTGGCCCTCCAGAGTGTGTCACAAGTTCTGTCTCCTACTTCTGGCACTCATTAAAGTCTCTCATAATTCAGCATAACAAATGTGTATCAAGAACCTACTAGGTCTCTGCTAATCTCTGTAGGGCATCCAAAACACCTGAGCAAAAGACCTTTGAGGATTTTTATCAATAAGCTTATAAGCAGAAATTGAGTAAATCTGTTTTGAGAACTACAGTCTATTCATACAACGAAACACTTAGCATTCCTATAAATCTCTTAAACACATAATTGGTAATATTTTTTTATTAACTCTATAGGCTAGAATAACAATATAGACTTGGAAATGTATAGCCTCATTCATGGCTACCTGGCTGCTACATTATATATATTCTAGCCATGATCATCTCCTTTCAGCTCCTCAAATAAGCCGTTCTTGTCTAGGTTTTACTTCATCAGTCTTAGAGGTTTCATTTTTTAGACAGACTTCCCTGACCATCTGTCTTTCTTCCAGATCTGAATTTGGTCCCCCTAATTTTTCACATGACCACCTCCCCACCCCATTATAGACTTTATCATTGTGTATTGTGATTGTTTGATTTTTTACCTCCCTCATGATTCACAGGCTCGATGAGAACAGCGCCAACTCCAGTTTTATTCTTTGCATTTTGCCTCCTGTCATAGTTAATGCCTAACATTGGTAAGTAGTCATTAAATTTTAGGAGACAGTGTGAGTATATGAGAAGACCTATGTTTGAGCCCAGGTCTCCCAACTTATTTATTCTGTCAAATTGTTTCCTCATTGGTAATTGCGTTGAAGGTACTATCTTGCTGTGAGGGTTGATGCCAGGATCAGATGTGAGTGTGGAGGGGAAAGTGCTTTGTAAGCTATAAAGATGTTAATTATTACTATGTC
This sequence comes from Manis javanica, assembly GCF_040802235.1. Taxonomy (NCBI): domain Eukaryota; kingdom Metazoa; phylum Chordata; class Mammalia; order Pholidota; family Manidae; genus Manis; species Manis javanica. Next base: position 94,330,726 of record NC_133166.1, read on the forward strand.
TTCTTTTTCTATTATTAAGGTATCATTGATATACACTCTAATAAGGGTCTCACATGAAAAACATTGTGGCTACTACATTCACCCATATTATCAAGTTCCCCCCATTCCCCGTTGATGTCACTGTCCATCAGTGTAGTAAGATGCCACAGAGTTACTACTTGTCTTCTCTGTGCTACACCTGTGACCCCACATACCAGGAATACCAATCAAAATACCCCTCAATCCCTGTTTGCCTCCCTCCCGACCCTCCCTTCACCACCCCTCCCCTTTGGTAACCACTAGTCCTTTCTTGGACTCTGTGAGTCTGCTGCCATTTTGTTCCTTCAGTTTTGCTTCGCTGTTATACTCCACAAATGAGGTAAATCATTATCTTGCTCTGCTTAACTTATTTCACTGAGCATAATACCCTCTAACTCCATCTATGTTGTTGCAAATGGTAAGATTTGTTTTCTTCTTATGGCTGAATAATATTCCATAGCATGTATGTGTCACATCTGCTTTATCCATTCATTTACTGATGGACAGGTTGCTTCCATTTCTTAGCTATTGTAAACAGTGCTGTGATAAACAGAGGGGTGCATATGTCTTTTTGAAACTGGGATCCTGCATTCTTAGGGTAAATTCCTAGGTCTGGAATTTCTGGCTCAAATGGTATTTATATTTTTTAGTTTTTTGAAGAACCTCCATACTGCTTTCCACAATGGTTGAACTAGTTTACATTCCCACCAGCAGTGTAGAAGGGTTCCCCTTTCTCTGCATCCTCACCAGCATTTGTTGTTCCTATTCTTTTCTATGTTGGCCATCCTTACTGGTATGAGGTGATATCTCATTGTGCTTTTAATTTTCATTTCCCTGATAACTACTGAAGGAGGGCATCTTTTCATATGTCTGTTGGCCATCTGAATTTTGTCTTTAGAGAAGTATCTGTTCATATTCTCAAGTTTATTATTTGCTTTATGGGTGTTGAGGTGTGTGAGTTCTTTATATATTTCAGATGTTAACCCCTTGTCAGATGTCATTTACAAATATATTCTCCCATACAGTAGGATGCCTTTTTGTTCTCTTGGTAGTGTCCTTTGCTGTACAGAAGCTTTTTACCATGATGTAGTCCAATTTTTTCATTTTTTATTTTGTTTCCCTTGCCTGAGGAGATGCATTCAGGAGAAAGTTGTTTATGTTTATATTCAAGAGATTTTTGCCTATGTTTTCTTCTAAGAATTTTATGGTTTCATGACTTACATTCAGGTCTTTGATCCATTTTGAGTTTACTTTTGTGTATGGGATTAGACAATAATCCAGTTTCATGCTCTTACATGTAGCTGTCCAGTTTTGCCAACACCAGCTGTTGAAGAAGCTGTAATACCCAATTGTATATCCATGGCTCCATTATTGTATATTAATTGGTCATATATGTGTGGGTTTTTATCTGAGCTCCTAGTCTGTTTCATTGTTCTATGAGTCTATTCTTGTGCCAGTACCAAATTGTCTTGATTACTGTGGCTTTGTAGTAGAGCTTGAAGTCAGGGAGCATAATCCCCCCAGCTTTATTCTTCCTTCTCAGGATTGCTTTGGCTATTCAGTGTCTTTTGTGGTTCCATATAAATTTTAGAACTATTTTCTTTAGGTTGTTGAAGAATGCTGTTGGTATTTTGATAAGGATTGCATTGAATCTGTAGATTGCTTTAGGCAGGATGACAGTTTTGACAATATTAATTCTTCCTATCCATGAGCACGGGATGTATGTCCATTTATTGGTGTTTTCTTTAATTTCTCTCAGGAGTGTCTTGTAGTTTTCGGCGTATAGATCTTTCACTTACTTGGTTAGGTTTATTTCCAGGTATTTTATTCTTTTTGATGCAATTGTGAATGGAATTGTTTTCCTGATTTATCTTTGATAGTTCATTGTTAGTATATAGGAATGCAACAGCTTTTTGTGTATTGATTTTGTATCTTGCAACTTTGCTGAATTCAATTATTAGTTTTAGTAGTTTTGGGTGGATTCTTTAGGGTTTTTTATGTACAATATCATGTCATCTGCAAACACTGACAGTTTAACTTCTTATTCACCATCTGGATGCCTTTTATTTCTTTGTGTTGTCTGATTGCCATCACTAGGACCTCCAGAACTATGTTGAATAAAAGTGTGGAGAGTGGGCATCCTTGTCTTGTTCCCGATCTTAAAAGAAATGCTTTCAGCTTCTTGCTATTAAGTATGATGTTGACTGTGGGTTTGTCATATATGGCCTTTATTATGTTGAGGTACTTGCCCTCTATTCCTATTTTGTTGAGAGTTTTTATCATGAATTGATGTTGAATTTTGTTGAATGCTTTTTCAGCATTTATGGAGATGATCATGTGGTTTTTGTCCTTCATTTCATTGATGTGAAAGATGATGATAGATTTTCGAATGCTGTACCATCCTTGCATACCTGTAATAAATCCTACTTGATCATAATGGATGATCTTTTTGATGTATTTTTGAATTCAGTTTGCTAGTATTTTGTTGAGTATTTTTGCATCTATGTTTATAAGGGATATTGGTCTGTAATTTTCTTTTTTTTGTGGGGTCTTTGCCTGGTTTTGGTATTAGGGTGATGTTGGACTCATAGAGTGAGTTTTGGAGTATTCCCTCCTCTTCTACTTTTGGAAAACTTTAAAGAGGATGGGTGTTAGGTCTTCACTAAATATTTGATAAAATTCAGCAGTGATGCCATCTTGTCTAGGCACTTTGTTCTTAGGTTGTTTTTTGATTACCAGTTCAATTTCATCACTAGTAATTGGTCTGTTCAGATTTTCTATTTCTTCATGGATCAGTCTTGGAAGGTTGTGTTTTTCTAGAAAGTTGTCCACTTCTAGGTTATCCAATTTGTTATCATATAATTTTTCATAGTGTTCTCTAATAATTCTTTGTATTTCTGTGGTTTCTGTGATTTTTCTCTCATTTTTGATTCTGTTTATGTGTGTAGACTCTCTTTTTTTCATGATAAGTCTGGGTAGGGGTTTAGCTGTTTTGTTTATTTTCTTGAAGAATCAGTTCCTGGTTTCATTGATTCTTTCTATTGTTTTATTCATCTTGATTTTATTTATTACTACTCTGATATTTATTATGTCCCTTCTTTAACTGACTTTGGGCCTCCTATGTTCTTCTTTTCCTAGCTTCATTAATTTTGAGTTCAGTCTGTTCATACAGGATTTTTCTTCTTTCCTGAGGTAAGTCTGTATTGCAATACATTTCCCTTTTAGCATGGCCTTCACTGTGCCCCACAGATTTTGCAGTGTTTAGTTATTGTTGTCATTTGTCTCCATATATTGATTGATCTTTGTTTTTATTCAGCCGTTGATCCATTGATTATTTTGGAGCATGTTGTTAAGCCTCCATGTGTTTGTGGGATTTTTTCTTTTCTTTGCACAATTTATTTCTAGTTTCATTCTTTGTGGTCTGAGAAGCTGGTTGGTACAATTTCAATCTTTTTTAATTTAGTGAGGCTTTTTTTCTGGCGTAGAATGTGGTCTATTCTTGAAAATGTTTCATGTGCACTTGAGAAGAATGTGTATCCTCTTGCTTTTGGGTGGAGTGTTCTGTAGATGTCCATTAGGTCCATCTGTTCTAATGTGTTGTTCAGTGCCTCTGTCTCCTTACTTATGTTCTATCTGGTGGATCTGTCCTTTGGAGTAAGTGGAGTGTTGAAGTCTTCTAGAATGAATGCATTGCATTCTGTTTCCCCTTTTAATTCTGTTAGTGTTTGTTTCACATATGTAGGTGCTCCTGTGTTGGATGCATATTTGTTTATAATAGTTATATCCTCTCATTGGATTGACCCCTTTATCATTATGTAATGCCCTTCTTTGTCTCTTGTGACTTTCTTTGTTTTAAAGTATATTTGCCTGATACAAGTACTGCAACTTCTGCTTTTTTCTCCCTATTAGTTGCATGAAATATCTTTTTCCATCCCTTCACTTTTAGTCTGTGTATATCTTTGGATTTGAAGTGAGTCTCTTCCAGGCAGCATAAAACAGGTCTTGTTATTTTATCCATTCAGTGACTCTGTCTTTTGATTGGTGCATTTATACCATTTACATTTAGGGTGAATATCAATAGGTATGTACTTATTGCCATTGCATGCTTTAGATTCGTGGTTACCAAAGGTTCAAGGGTAATTCCCTTACTATCTAACACTCTAACTTAATTCACTTAGTATGCTATTACAAACACAACCTAAAGGTTCCTTTTTTACCCTCATTTTTCTTCCTCCTCCATTCTTTATATATTAGGTATCATATTCTCTACTCTTTGTCTATCCCTTGATTTACTTTTGGGGTAGTTGATTTGATTTTGCATCTGCTTAGTGATTAATTGTTCTACTTTCTTTACTGTGGTTTTATTTTCTCTGTTGACTGCTCTTTAGCCTTAGGAACACTTCCATCTATAGCAGTCCCTCCAAAATACACTGTAGAGGTAGTTTGTTGGAGGTAAATTCTCTCAGCTTTTGGTTATCTGAGAACTGTTTAATTCCTCCTTCAAATTTAAATGATAATCTTGCCAGGTAGAGTATTCTTGGTTCTAGGCCCTTCTGTTTCATTGCACTAAATATATCATGCCACTTCCTTCTGGCCTGTAAGGTTTCTGCTGAGAAGTCTGATGATAGGCTGATGGGTTTTCCTTTGTATGTGATCTTATTTCTCTATCTAGCTGCTTTTAAAAGTCTGTCTTTATTCTTGATCTTTGCCATTTTAATTATTATATGTCTTGCTGTTGTCTTCCTTGGGTCCCTTGTGTTGGGAGATCTGTGGATCTCCATGGCCTGAGACACTATCTCCTTCCCTATATTGGGATAGTTTTCAGCAATTACCTCCTCAAAGAAACTTTCTATCCCTTTTTCTCTCTCTTCTTCTTCTGATACCCCTTTAATACAAATATTGTTCCGCTTGGATTGGTCACACAGTTCTCTCAGTATTCTTTCATTCTTAAGAGATCCTTTTTTCTCTCTGTGCCTCAGCTTCTTTGTATTCCTCTTCTCTAATTTCTACTTCATTTATTGTCTCCTCCACCATATCTAATCTGCTTTTAAATCCCTCTATTGTATGTTTCATTTCAGATACTATATTCTGCAACATTTTTATCTCATTCTTGATTTCCTCCCTGAGTTCTTCAATATTTTTCTGTAGCTCCATGAACATGTTTATGGTTTTTATTTTGAAATCTCTTTCTGTAAGATTGATGAGTTCAATTTAACTTAGCCCTCTTTCTGGTGTTTGTGGGATTTTGGTTTGAACCAGGTTCCTTTGACATTTCATATTTGTCGGTGGTACCCTCTAGTGCTCAGTAGCTCTACTCTCCAGAGCTGCTCAGCCCTTGGATCAATGGGGGGTGCAGGCCAGCTGCACTGGTGCCTGTTGGAAGGAAAGAGTTCTTTCCTGCTTCCTGGCTGCAGTACCTGCCTCCACTGCCTGGGCCAGTAGGCTGAACACATAGGGTGAAGCCTCTATGCTTTGCACTAGTAGCTGCTTTAGCCAGGGCCACCCTCTGGCTGGTCTTGCACAGTGGCAGCGGGTTGCCAGTTTGTAAGCTGCTGCTGGCTGGAAGGAAGGCACAGTAGGCTGCTTATCATGGTGGGGTCCTCGCAGCTGCATAGAAAGTCATGGGGATGGAGTGCCTGAAGATCCTGAAAGTTCCCAAACGTCTGGGTAGAGTGCACCCAATTTTGTCCACCTGTCCTTTCTCCTGAGCCACAGGTTCTGTGCCATCCTTGCCCCTTTAGTAGCCCCCTTGCTATTAGGAAGTCTCTCAGACTACCCACCTTTCTTTTGTCCCAGAGCAGCCTGTGGTGGATACGTGTTTTCCACAAGCAGCTGGAATCTCGTCTCTCAAAGTATTCCACCTGTCTTAGCTTTCCAACCTCACTAATCTCCAGAGCACCATGTAATGTAGGTTTGTGTTCCCAGAGCAGATCTCCAGGGCTGGGTGTTCAGCAGTCTAGGCCTCTACCCCCCTTCCCACTCTGTTTCTCTTCCTCCCTTCAGTAATCTGGAGTGGGGAAGGGCTTGTGTCCCTCTGGATCATGGCTTCGGTACTTTACCCTTTTTCTTGAGTTCTTCTCTTTTCCCCAGGTGTAAGCAGCCTGCAGCAGCCTTCCTTCCTGTTGCTCTTTCAGGATTAGATGCATTTGCTATATTTTCATATTATATGTGGTATTGGGAGGAGTTTTCTGTGTCACCTTTCACGCTGCCATCTTTAAGCCTCTCACTCTTACTCAGTCTTCTAATTGTGCTTATATTCCACTTGCCGTATGTTAATTTCTACTGCATTATATGTGGCTTTTAAAACTCTCTTTCAATTCTCTCATGCAAATATTTTGTTTCTTCTCTTAGGAAATATAAGCAATAGAAGATTTCATTTAATTTTTTGTCTGTTGCAACAGTACCTGTCAACCCAAGAAAAAGAAAATTTAAAGCAGAGATTTGGTGACCTATCGATTGATTTGTATTTATGATTTCTACTTCAGCAAATATTTAACCAAACTGTATTTCCATTGTAAGAAATTATATTTTTCTATTGAACATAGTTAATACCATTAATAAATAGAAAAGTGTTACTTATATTTGTAGCAAAATTACCTATTCAGATTCTAGATCCATTGATACTTTATCTCAGCTGTGTGATCCAATAACAAATCAACTATGCAGATTACCTGATTTTAACAATATTGGGGTTTTCATGTACAGTAGTACCATACATTCTTTTAAAAGTCAATATGGAGTTTATTTCTTAATAAGTATCTATAAATTGCTATTAAATGGGTTTTGGAAGAGAGCATATTGCGTTAATTATAGGTTTTGGCTATGGAGGGAAGGTTGAAACTTCCCACCATAAATAATTATAAAAGACAGATGCAATTCAAAGAAGGAAAACAAAATCATAAACAAATTCCCAGCTTTTTAAGCATGTTATAGAAAATGTAAAGAGAAAAAACTTCAGTCAAGATTTTGGAGAGAAGAAAACACATTGAAAAGTAAGCCCTACTGGTGTACTGCTTTCTTTCACCAGATTACTTGCCAGTTCATACTGAGGAACATACAGGCTGAGCAGGAAATGGTGGCCAGGATGTGTGACAAGCTAGTTGGGCTGGGAAGATAATCATTCGAGTTCAGGGCTATCAAGACAACCAAGATTTGAAGAAAGGGAAGTGTTGAGCAGTAAGCTCGATGTTCTGCATAAAGTTTCTCTTCAAGGAATTTATCACTTCTTAAACTGTGCATGTGAGGTGAGAAACAAGGGCAAGTACTGCTAAGGGGCTAAAAGCTAAGCAGAGTTTTGTTGCAGTTGCAGTTGTGACTGCTTTTCAAGTCTTACGGTACTGAGGAGACAACTCGGCCTCAGAACTGTGCAAGAAAGTGGGACTTAGTGAGCACCCCAGGTGTTCAGCTGAAATGTCTGAAGGGCTATACCCTGAATATAGGGGAAAAGAGGAAATAGAATAGCCCTCAGAAAATCTGAAACAACACTTCGAATTATCTTAAACTCTGATTGGATCAAAATAATCTACCTATGATCTATCTGATTGCCAGAACAAAATTAAATCCTCTCTGCAGGAAGTAACATAATCCACAGTGTCTAAAGGGCTTACATCAAATGTCACCATCCAAAATGCATAAGCCTGTCAGAAAACAGGACCAAATAAATGAAAGGCAAGTGAAAAAAGACAGTAGAAATAGACTCTCAAGTGATCCAGATATCAGAATTACCAAATAGTGCTTAAAAAATTGGTAATCAATATGTTCATAAAAATGGAGGAAATATTGAAAGAGAGAGCTGGAGAATATAAAAAGAACCAAATAAAGATTTTGGAACCTAAAATTATAGTTACTGATGTTAAAAATTTAGTAAATGGATTTTATGACCAGTAAGACAAAACAGAAGAAATGATTGGTGAACTAGAGACTAGATTCATAGAAAATATCAGGAAAAGCTAAGGACAAATAGGATATGTGATAAAAATATCTAACATATCTGAGTCTCATAAAAATCAATGAATGAGACATATCCAAATCTGAAGAGATAATGGTTAAAAATATTTGAAACCTGATTATAAATATCAAGAGAGATTAAAGAAGGTCTACAAATGCCATGGGGAATAAAATCAAAGAAAATCACTGAAGCACATCACAGCACAATTGCTAAAGAAAAGAAATTCTTAAAAGCAACCAATCCAAAGAAAACAGACACATTATCAAAGGAATGAAAGAGGTCTTCTCAGCAGAAATATCAAAGCTTGAAGACAGCAGAAATAATTTTTTAAAGTCCTAAAAAGTTGATTCCTGAACCATAAATACCTTTTTAAAAAATGAAGGTGAAACAGTAACAAATAACCCTGAGAGAATGTTCCATCAGAAGACAGATACGGAAAGAAATCTTAAAGGGAGTTCTGCATCAGAAGGAAATTATCCCAGATAGAATCACGGGAATGCAGGAGGGAATGAAGTATAATGGAAAACATAAATTCAGATGGGTGAATCCAAATGCATATTGCTTTTTAAATGCAGTAAAAAATGATTTTATGTGGTTTCAAATACATGCAGAATGTAAATATATAAAAACTGTAACACCAGTTTGAGAGTGAGGAAACTAGAATTAAGAAAGTAGTGAAAATATGAATTTAAGATAGAATCTAGTAAACAAAGGATGCCTGTTGTAATCTCTAAGGTAAACACTAAAGAATAATATAAACATACCAAGTTTATAGCAACTAAAAAATGAAAAGAAATATTTCATTAATCTAAAAGATGTAAGAAATTTAAAAAGCAGGAAAGATAAAATAATCAAGTAGAAAGCAAATAGTAAACTGTAAAATTTCAACTCAAGTTGAATAATGCAATTGAATGGCAAAACTCTTTGATTGGATTAAATGACAATAGAAAAAAAGAAAGTGGAAACAGTTCCCAGCTTGTTTTATATGGCTAGCAACACCTGGATAACAATATCTGAGAAGAAAATTATAAGAAAATCAGATTACAAGGTAATCCAAGGAACACAGATGAAAAAAACACTGAGCCAAATATTAGCAAATACTATCTGTTAATATATTTCAAAAATAATACATCATTATCCAGGTGGTTTATTTCACAAATTAGAGGTTGGTTGAACATGTGAAAATCAAGGCCATACACTACATTAAAAGAATAAATAAGAGAAACCATATGGTCATCTCAACAGATATATAAAGACATTTGATTACATTTGTTACTCATTAGTTATAAATACAATTCTCAGGAAATTAAGAATAGGAAATACCTTCTTCAATCTGATAAGGGATATCTATAAAACATCTACAACAACTTCACACTTAATGGTAAAATATTGAAATATTTTCCTGTGAGATCAGAGACAAGGGTATTTACTGCAACTTGTTATTCAACATTTTAACAGAAGTCCTAGGTTGTTAAATAAAGTAAGAAAAGGGAGTCAAAGGTAAAAGAATAAATAAAAAATATTTTCGTTACCAGTTGTCATGATTGTGTAGTCAATCCAAAACAAGCTATAAATTATTTGAATTATTATATAATTAGAATTCAGTGAAATTTAGAAAGGCCAGTGGTATAAAATCAGCATTCAAAAATAAGTGGTATTTCTATATATTAGTTGAACTATTTAAGATGAAGTTTAAAGTTTTTTAATTGTAAATTTAATTTTTAAAATGAAAAAACTAAATACCAAAGACCTAGAAATAAATCTAATGAAAGATACACAAGAACACAGGTTTGAAACACTACTGAGAGAGATTAAAGACCTAGCATACATGAGATAACATGTGGTGTTTATGGATAGAACTACTAAATATTACAGTGATATCATTTGTCTTTATCTTAACCTATACATTCAAAGCAATCTCAGTTAATATTACAGTTTTGTTAAGAGGAAATATAAAAATAAATTTATATCAAAAACAAAGAATTAAGACTAGATAAGGTAACTTTATTAACAAATTTAGACAGACAACTTTGACTACTAGTTATCAAGACTTACTAAAAGTTACAGTAATCAAGTTATGATACTGGCCCAAGGACAAATAAACCTATAAAACAGAATGAGTAATTTAGAAAGAGATCCACATATATTTTGTATGATTAAAAACAAAATATTACTGCAACAGATGGTCTCATGTATAAATAATGTGGGATAAACTGGATATCCATGTGAGAATAAAAGAACATTGATCTATATCTCATACCAACCAGAAAAATCAAATGCAGGCAAAATAGCAAAAAATGGAAACAATAAAGCTTCTAGAAGATAATACAGGAAAGAGAATATATCTTTTTGACCTTATGGTAAGCAAAAATTTGTTCCAAGATTTGATAAGCAGAAAGCAAACAGTAATAACCACAAAAGAAAAGTTTAATAAATTTTATTTAATTACATTTAACTCCTCATTACTAAAAATTACCATGAAAAGAATGAAAGATAATCCACAGAATGGGAAAAGACGTTTGCAATATATTATACAGTAGATGACTCACCTAGTTTATTTAATTAAGTCTAACAAATCAATAAGAGAAAGACAGGACAATCTAATTAATACATAGGATAACTCTTGAACCAGAACTTCCTAAAGGAGTATATCCAGATGACCAATAAGGATTAAAAAAACAATGCTCAAATTTTTAGTCATCAGGGAAATATAAGTTGAAACATAATGAGCTATTACTACATATCTACCAGAATGGCAAAAATTAAAATCTGACAATGCCTAGAGTTGGAGAAGATATAGAACAACTAGAACTTCTGTATACTGCTGGTGGGAATTTAATCTGTAAAACTATTTTGGAAAACTGACAGTACCCAGACTCAGGAATTCAGCAACTTTATTCCTAGGTTATTCCTGAGATACATGCGCACGCACGCACGCACACACACACACACACACACACACACCAGAAAATATGTCCCAAAATGTTCACAGCAGCATTGTTTGTAATAGCCACAAGCAACTCAAATGCCCATCAATGAAATGGATAAATAAATTTGGGTATGTTTCTACCAGGCAGCTGTTCAACAATGGAAACTACTGTCAAACCACAGATAATTCTCACCAACTAATGAGTGACGGAAGTCAGACGTACACTTTATATGACTCCACATTTAAAGTTCAAAAACCGTGAAAACTAATCTGTGGTAACAGAAGTTAATTGAGTGATTCCCTTTGAAGTGATCGTTCCTGGGATGTGGCACAAAGGAGATTCCTGGGATGGTAATATTCCATATCTTGATCTTCGTGGTAGTTACATGACTGTTTTGTTCTGTAAAAATTTTTTGAGCTGTATACTTAACATTTGTGCATTTTCCTGTACATGTTATATGAAAAAAATACCTTAAAAACAAGTAGACTACACTTTCTGATCTCTTGTGTTAGCTAAGCCTGCAGAATAGTCTTGAACTACCAATTTCTATTAGCAATAGAAAATGTTTCAGTGTTTCTATAAATAAACAGGCTTGGTTACAGTATGAGAATTTATGTCATATGTTAAGAGACTACTAAATCTATTAGAATATTCATTGAGAAAGCAGAAATATTTAGTGCAATGCACACATTTTTTTCTAAAAATAAAGGGACTAATTGGTTTTTTTAAGTGCATGGATCTTTCACTATTTCCTGCACTTCTATCAAGAATAGATTACTTCACGCATCTTTCTTTTCAAATGCCTACAGGAAAATACAATAACCATGTGTCAGCTCTAAAATGATGTTTCTTGTTAGTGGCTGACCATCAGTCTGACTCGGTGTCATGGTATGCACGGGTCCTTACATCTGAGCTCTGTGTCACAGTGACTCAGAGGACCAGATGTCTTCAATCTTGCATAAGCTATACTCTGGCTGAGCACCTGCTACTGTTATTTTGTTCAGAGAAGTTGGCCATCCAGATAATTAAATAATGATATAGTTGGTCTTTGAGAACACTGCCATCGAAAGAAAGTATAGGGAAAAGTGGAAAGCGTGGAGCATGAGCTTTAGCTGATTGTTGTAGGGAAGGAACTCCCGACGTGCCTTTTTCCTTGGAGTAGAAATAATCTTCCACCCCACCATCTACTTATTTACCTCCCCCATCCTTTCTAGAACCTCAATCTAATTTAGACTTGATGGATTTTGTAAGAAGTCTCCTCTAATCAGGACAGTCTCTCTGATTTAAGGGGTCTTTCCTTCTGCAATAAAGGCTGTTGTAGACATTGTTCCAGTATCCCGAGATCAGAAAAAGCAGGATCAGAGGAATGCCATCTTTAATGCAGCTACTGCATGTAATGCATTTGACACTTCCTTAGAGTACAGTACCCTAAAGTATATTTATTAAAAAATTCTCAGCTTTCTGTTTTAGTAGATATGTGTATATATTTTCAAGATGAGGGTTAAAATAACTTTTAATGGAGAATATTGCATTAATAGTCATTCAACTGAAAAATTCAGAATACATGAAATGCCATTCACAGTACTTTCCTGTTTTTATCTATCCTTTAGAAAGATACACACAGCAGTTGCCCAGGGAAATTATTGTCTCAGATAGAATGCCTTGGTCAGAAAATATTTCCTTACAGGCTACACCTCATTGTTTTTGTCAGTGAAATTGAAATTGAGCTATAGGATAAAGATTTCTGTCTCTGAATCTAAGGCTACCAGGCTACACACTCTTTTTCACAATGAAGCCTCTCACATAGGCTGTCTTGAGCTTCCATCTGTTCCCTAAGATGTAATTAGATCATAAAATGCAGGAGACTTACCCTGAGCTTTGATATACCAGCCAGCCATTAAAATCAGCAGCTCCTTGTTTTCCTCCAAGGGCTAATTTCAGTGTTCCCGATGATGGAATACAAATGGGGCTCATTAGCAAGGTAAATTCACTGATAAGAACATAAAGTTGCATTTTTTTTTGCATTTCTGTGTTGTGACTTTAAATTTCAACTTTCTATACTGGTAAGGAAAAGATGCCACAGAAGAAAGAAAAGTAGAAATATGGTTTGTCTTTTTAAAAATAAAAAAAATAAGATAATAAAAAATATGGTCATCAGATTTTCTACTCAAGAGATTAAGTAATTTGTTGGAGGCCACACAGTTAATAGTGGGTAGAACTGGGCTGCAAACCCAGGAACATGAGCAGCAGGCTATCTATTTAGGATCCTCACAGTGTACTGCTTCAGTAAGAGGAAAAAGAGTTGGGAAGAACATTACAGCAAGGGTAATGTTTAAGATATGAGGAGAACTGACATATTTGGAAATGGAGAGGAAGAAGTTAGAGATGATGGAAAATTGGGAAGGGGGTAGGGAATTAATGGCATGAGGTGCCCAGGAAGCAGGAAGGAAAAGAATTGGAAACAGGTGAGAAATAAAAGCATCTCTTCCCAGGGGACAGGAAGAAAAAGAGAAAGAAAGAAAAGAAACATGTGTGAAGACAAAAGTGCTTGGAGTGATGAGAAATCATCATGCAAGGACTTTTCTTAGAAGGCTTCTAATTGTCAGCAAGGAAGGACACTGCAATCCTTTGAAGGTCAGGAAGGGTAAAGCGTAGGTTGAGGGTGACTTGGAGGTAGAACAGAGAAATGCATTGTGGGTTGGGGGTATGGAGGTACAGCATCCTTGTACGAGATGTGTTTGGAGAACTGCATTTTTGTGATATAAACTTATCTTTAAAATTCTGAGATCTTAGTAATTTACATTTTGACATTAAGTTAAATGACTGTGCCACTGTGTACGCAAAGACAGTCCACAGGTGTAGACACATTCTAGCTCATGGGAGTTTCAGTAAGCAGCTGCAGCAGGATACTACGGAGCTTCTATTGAAAGGGGCATTTCTGTTAGTTAGAAGACTCTTCAGAGAAAGGAAATATAATAGTATCGAAACCGAAAAAGGTGACTAAATCAGAATCTTCATCTCTACACAATGAAACAAAAGAAGAGACAAGCTAGAAATACTTTCTTTAAACAAAAACATCTTTCCTTTCTCGATATAAAGATTTCAATCTATGATCCCTTCTTCTCAAGTAAAAGTCTCCCAAAAGTTTTCTTTAAAATTATGAGAGGATTATTTGAAGATGAATTAGAGGACAATGTTTGGATTGGTATAATACTGTCTCCTCCACATTGCATTTACAAGGCAAAGAATCAGAATTTTTAACTGAAGCTTACAATATTTTACACAAAATATCTGATAAGTTAATGCATGCTTACTGCACTTTGTCTCAAGACTGCATTTTTAAAATGTCTGAAATAATGTTTCATTTAAAATTTTTCACTATTTTATATCTCATATTCGTTTTGACTTGCTATTCTTCAGTAATACTTTTTATAGTAATTTAATCATCTAATAGTTAAATCAGAGTTAGAATGTGTTGAATATTTATATATGCATTAATTACATTTTTGCTTAAGTTTTTTTTGTATTTAAATATATTGCATTTTTTGTTTTTTTGTTTTGAAATCTCTGAATACTTTTCAAATGAAATACTGGTATAAGTATAGTATTTCAAAATTATAATCAATAAATGCTGAAATGCTCATTTATCATTTTGCTGCAGTAATATAATCAAAACAATTGGAGAGACTAGCATTAAAATGACCATGAATTTCCATCTCTGCTTGGTGTTAATTAAAACCAAAGTCATCTAATAAACTGAGGGCAGGGGGATGGGAATTGCAGCTAGGATCTAGTTAAAACATGCTGTCATCCTCTCGGTGAATCAGCCAAGAGCCCATTGGAGGAATGAAGAACAGTTTGGGAATTAAAATATGGTTTGCTGTAGGGAATTAGATGCTTAAAAATATATAGCCAAGGTCGAAGGAATGCACACGAGGCTGGGTCTCCGTGAAAGGCCCCTAGAATAAAGTAGTTAACCTGACCTGCCGGTGAGCAGCTGTCCTCCACCACCATCTGGAAGGTGGAGTATCAAGACGGGCACAAGAGCTGGTCAGGTCAAGAGTAATCTGCTCTAGTTGCACCCCAGAATCATGAGCTCCTGTTTCTACTGCTCCCACTGCCCATTGACTGCAACAAAGCTGACAACCGGATGGATCCAGCTGCCACCAGCGCTACCGCAACTGCCTTTCAGCATCCCACAAAGAAAATGACTGGACGCTGCCATGTCACCAAATAAAAACTTATGCCTCCCTGTCTTTGCTTGCCAGAGGCAACCTCTGAAACCCCCAGAAGCCTTTGTGTCACTTCTGCTTCCAGATCTTACGTGCATGGATCCAAGTGGCAGAACCAAAATCACAGCCAGAACTCAGCTCTTGAGTATGGGGAATCTGACTTTTAGTTTTCCCCCATCAGTAGTTCAAGAAGACACAACTAACAAGAAATACAGTTGAGCCAACCAGCCGATCATGCACACTACAGCTGGATGTAAAATACCTTAATGAGCACGTGTTAAAGATGGATTGTCATGACATAGTAGGAAATTACAAAAAGAGCTATGTCTGCTTATATGAGGAATTTAAAGCAATCAATCCAGAGAGACAAAGTAGAATGGTGGTTACCAGGGCCTGGGAGGAGGGGGAAAGGGGTCAATCGTAAAGAGTTTCGGTCATGCAAGATGGAAAAGTTCTAGAGATCTGTTATACAACAATGTGCATATGTGTTATGTGCTTCTGCCATGCAAATGTGAAATGTCTTGGATTTAGCTTGTGCTTTTATAATGTTGAGGATATAAATCACCTAAGAACAGTATCTACCTAGAAAAGGCAGTGTTTGATTTCTCATAACTTTAAAAGGTAAATAATTGCCCTCAAGTTAAATTCGTGCCCCTTCTCTAGAAGCTCTGGTTGGAAAATATTCTGAATACTGGTATCATGATTAGTTTACTGAAGCAGTTATGCTTATACAGAATCTAAAGCAGTTATGCTTATACAGAATCTGAGGTGATATTTTTAAATACATCATCCCAACAGAACAAATATAGCACAGAACCTTTAAGCAACTAGCAAGATCACTAATCCATGGTGAAGTTTCTCATTTTCCTTTTTTGTATTTTATAATCATGTTAAAAAATGGAGGATGGATACAGTAGAAGTATTGATTTTCAGAGGGAAAATAGGGATAAAATTTTGAATCATCATATTGTGCAGTTTAGCAAATGTCAAGGAATTGAATTAATCTGATGTTCAGAAAGCATACATTTATTAGGATTATTTTCAATTTGTGAGTGATATCTTATGTGTAATTTCCAGATCATATTTTTTTAACATCTCATTTCCATTTCCCAAGTATGGTGGCAGCGTCTTTGGGAAAATGAAATGGAAATGATGTGATCCATTGCCTATAATCAGAATCGGTATTTTCACAGGCCATCAAAGAATATGGAATTCTGTTGCACTGTCTCACTCAGTCCAAGTTTCTGCTTTTTCCAGAGCAATGCTTAATGGCTTTTAAAGAGGAAGTTTATCCTCCTACCCTTCTCTCTGGGATACAAGTTCTTACCATATTACAAAGGAGAAACCATCTCCTAACTGTTCTCTGACCTCGCCCCCTCAAAATCTGGGTTTCTAAACAAAAGGGGTTTTATTATGGAGATAGAGATTTTGCATATGTTTCTTATCTCAGTAGAACTGACTGGAAAGGTCAAGTTTAGGGTGATCTCTCTAAACCCCCTGGATTCCCTTCCCCTTCTGTCTGTTTTATGCTTCTTTATAGATAACTTGACAATTCCCGGAACTGAACCAGACAATACAGAGACTGAATCACAGGCCAAGTCTTGGAAGGAAAATGAAAAATTCAGTCCATTCTATGGCATCTGAGTCTCTGGATGTTTGATATGGGGGAAGACAACACATCTGGATGATAGTCTCTGTGTCAGGATGTGGGTGGTAGTAGAAGCAGACAGAAAGAGAAGAACCAGGGTCAAGAGAAGTGAGGGGAACCCAGGGAAGGAGGAATAGGGGAGAGGGAGCAGGCCACACCACACACAGGAAGTGCTCAGGATGTGAAGGTCAAGGATGAGAGGAGGAGAATATGACAGGGCTGAAGGTCAGAGCAAGGACAGCTAATCTGGGCTAATGTTAGTTTCTGGCTTTGCTAAAATGCAGGCTAGGTACCTCTAATGTTCAAGAATGCACCCAAGGATTTTCAAGTCTTTTAAACAAATGGAAGTCAAGAAATGAGTACCATCAGCTTTTTCCTGTTTTATGTAAGATTCTTCATATTTTCCTGACCTTCAGCTCAGAGATCAACCTTTTGCCCAGGGTCAACTCTGTGGCATGATTAGAAGGTCTGAAGGCATCCAGGTATGGCAAGGAGTGATAGGCACACAAGTAAGATCTAATTATTGTCAAATTAAAATCTCCTTGGAGAAGGGACAAATTAAGTCAGAGTTTAGTTTGACATTAGGATAATGCTAGCCTCACAGAAAGAGTTAAAGGAATATTCTCTTTGCTTCCATTTTCTGTCAGAAATTGTAGAGAATTAGTATCATTTAGTCCTTAAATGTTTGGTAGAATTTATCAGTGAAATCATCTGGCCCTGATATTTTCTTTTCTTTGTTGTTATGTTATTAATTATGGATTCAATTTCTTTAATAGACTCATATTCAGATAGCCTCTTTCTCTTTGTGTGAACTTTGGTAATTTGTTCTTTCAGGGATTTGGTCCACTTTCTAAGTTATCAAATTTATGACATAAGGATGTTCACAGCATTCCTTTATTATCCCTTTTTAAAAACTTTGTTGTGGAATAACTGACAAAAGTAATTGTATATATTTAAAATGTTTACTATCCTTTAATGTCTGTGGAATCAGTGTTATGAACCCTCTTTAATTTCTGATATTAGCACTTGGCATCTTCTCTCTTTTCCCTTGGACAGTCTGCCTACAAACTTATCATTTTTATTTATTTTTTTCAAGGAACCAGCTTTTGGTTTATTGATTTTTGTCTGCTGTTTGCCTGTTTTTAATTTCATTGAGTTCTACTCTAATTTTATTTTTTCTTTTGTTCTTTTGTTAGATTAAATTGTTCTTTCTCTAGTTTCCTAGGGTGGAAACTTAGATTACTGATTTAATCTTTCTTCTTCTAACATTTGTATTTAATGTTATCTGTTCCCTCTACTAAGCCTGGCTTTCACTGCATCCGACAAATTTTGCTAAGTTGTATTTTCATTTGGATAAAATATTTTTAAATTCTCTTGAGACTTCTTTGACCCACTCTAGTTAAAACTCTAAACTTTACAATTTAATACTCCTAATCTGTTTCCTTGCTTTACTTTTTCTACACCCTCCATTACTTATAACTTTCCAATATACCATATAATTTCTTTATTATGCATTTTTGTTGTCTCTCTTTCTATTAGAATATAAATTCCACAAGGGCAGAGTTCAAGGAGCTTTGCTGGTTTTGTTTAATGAGGCAGTTAAGTATCTAAGTCTAAGCCAGATACACAGTGGACACTTAATACATTATTTGTGATTGAAAGAAGATGAATTTTATAAGCAGTCTGATACAGAATGAGAAGGGAAGAAACAGTGCCTTTGAATGACCAAGTGTGATTTTTTCCAGGGATGCAAGGATGGTACAGCATTTGTAAATCAATCAATGTGATATACCACATTAATAAAAAAAGGATTAAAAACCACATGATCATCTAACGTGGTTTCAGTAGATCCTGAAAAAGCATTTGAGAAAGTTCAATATCCGCTCATGATAAAAATACTCAACAAAATGGGTATAGAGGGAATGTACATCAACATAATAAAGGCAATGTATGACAAACCCACAGCTAACATCATACTCAATGGAGAAAAAGTGAAAACTTTTCCACTAATATCAGGAACAAGGCAAGGATGTCCACTCTCACAACTTTTTTGTGCGTGTGTTTTTAAATTTTTTATTTTGCTGTCATTAATATACAATTACATGAGCATTATGGTTACTAGACTCCCCCTATTATCAAGTCCCCACCACATACCCCATTACAGTCACTGTTCACCAGTGTAGTAAGATGCTATAGAATCATTACTTGTCTTCTCTGTGTTATACTGCCTTCCCCATGTACCCCCGCCTACATTATATGTGCTAATTGTAATGACTATTTTACCCCTTATCCCTTCCTTCCCACCCATCCTCCCCAATCCCTTTCCCTTTGATAACTGTTAGTCCATTGTTGGGTTCCATGAGTCTGCTGCTGTTTTGTTCCTTCAGTTTTTGCTTTGTTCTTATACTCCACAGATGAGTGCAATCATTTGATACTTGTCTCTCTCCACCTGGCTTATTTCACTGAGCATAATACCCTCTAGCTCCATCCATGTTGTTGCAAATGGTAGGATTTGTTTTCTTCTTATGGCTGAATAATATTTCCTTGTGTATATGTACCACATCTTCTTTATCCATTCATCTACTGATGGGCACTTAGGTTGTTTCCATTTCTTAGCTATTGTAAATAGTGCTGTGATAAACATATGTGATAAACATATGGATAAACTGGGATGCTGCATTGAGGATAAATTCCTAGGAGTGGAATTCCTGCGTCAAATGGTATTTCTAGTCTCAGATTTTTGAGGAACCTTCATACTGCTTTCCACAATGATAGAACTAGTTTACATTCCCACCAGCAGTGTAGGAGGGTTCTCCTTTCTCCACAATCTCACCAACATTTGTTGTTGTTTGTCTTTTGGATGTTGGCCATCCTAACTGGTGTGCCACTCTCACCACTTTTATTCAGCATACTACTGAAAGTCCTACACAGGGCAGTCAGACAAGGTAAGGAGATAAAAGCATCCACATTGGTAAGAAAGAAGTAAAATGGTCATTCTTTGCAGATGACATGATACTGTATATAGAAAACCCTAAAGCCTCCACCAAAAAACTATTAGAACTAGTAATTAGATTCAGCAAAGTTGCAGGATACAAAATTAATACACAGAAACATGTTTCATACCTATATACTAACAAAATAATAGCAGAAAGAGAAATCAGAAAAGCAGTTCCATTCACAATTGCATCAAAAAAGAATAGAATACATAGGATAAACCTAACCAAGAAGGTGAAAGACCTGTACTCTGAAACCTGTAAGACATTTGTGAGAGACATTACAGAAGACACAAATAAATGGAAATCTTCCCCATGCTCATGGATAAAAAGAATTAATATTGTCAAAATGGCCATCCTGCCCAAAGCAGTTTACAGATTCAATGCAATCTCTATCAAAATACTAACAGCATTTTTCAATGAACTAGGACAAATAATCCTAAAATTCATGTGGAACACAAAAGACCCCAAATAGCCAAAGCAATTCTGAGAAAGAAGAACAAAGCTGTAGATACCTACAGGGAGTATTATGCTCCCTAACATCAAGCTATACTACAAAGCTATGGTAATCAAAACAGTATGGTACTGGCACAAGAAAAGACCCATAGATCAATGGAACATAATAGAGAGCCTGGATGTAAATCCACACATATATAGTCAATTAATATATGACAAAGGAACCATGAATATGAATATATAATAGGAAAGAGACAATCTCTTCAATAACTGCTATTGAGAATATGAGACAACTACATGCAAGAGCATGAAACTGGATTACTGTCTAACTCCATACACAAAAGTAAACTTGAAATGGATCAAAGACATAAATGTATGACATGAAACCATAAATCTCTTAGAAGAAAACATAGGCAAAAATCTCTTGAACGTAAGCATGAGCAGTTTTTTCTGGACACATCTCATACAAAGGAAGAAAAATAAAAAATGAACAAATGAAACTGCATCAAACTAAAAAGCTCTGTAGAGCAAAGGAAATCATCAATAGAAGAAAAAGGCAACCTACAGTATGGGAGAATATTTTGATAAATGACTTACCTGATAAGGGGTTAACATCCAAAATATATAAAGAACTCTTACAACTCAACACCAAAAAAACAAATAACCTTATTAAAAAAATGGGTGGAGGACCTGAACAGACATTTTTCCAAATTAAAATACAGATGGCAAGCAGGCACATGAAAAGATGCTCCACATCACTAATCATCAGCAAAATGCAAATGCAAGTCAAAACCACAATGAGATACCACCTCACACCAGTCAGAATGGCCACTGTCCAAAAGACAAGAAATAACTAGTGTTGGCGAGGATGTGGAGAAAAGGGAGCCCTCCTACACTGTTGGAGGGAATGTCAGTTGGTACAGCCACTGTGGAAAGCAGTATGGAGATTCCTCAGAAACCAAAAAACAGAAATACCATATGACCCAGTAATTCCACTTCTAGGAATTTACCCAAAGAAGGCAAAATCTCTGATTCAAAAAGATATATGCACCCCTATGTTTACTGCCACATTATTTACAATAGTTAAGATATAGAACCAGCAAAAGTACCCAACAATAGATGAATAGATAAAGAAGAAGTGGTACATATACACAATGGAGTATTATTCAGCCATAAAAAAGGAAAGAAATCCTGCTGTTTGCAACAACATGGATGGTCCTATGGCATATAATGCTAAGTGAAATAAGCCAGTAGGAGAAAGACAAATACCATTTGATTTCACTTATTTGTGGAATATAAAAACAAAATAAAACAAAATGAAAATAAAAAGCAGTAGACTCACAGGCACTGAGAAGTGACTGGTGGTTACCATAGGGAAGGGATTGGGGTTTTGGGGTGGGAAGGGTGAGGGGGATAAAAGATTCTCAATCATAATATAGGTTGGTCACAGGGATGGTTGTACAGTATGGAGAATATAGCCAGTGAGTCTATAACATCTTCCTATGTTGACAGATAGTAACTTCAGTAGTGGGGGTGAGGATTTAATAATAGGGGTACCTGTTAAAACACTGTGTTGTATATTTGGAACCAATATAAGATTGTACATCAACTATATTTCAATAAAAAAGAACTCCATATGACGACTGAGTAAACATTTTGTGTCCATTTGATCTAATCTGATCAGAACAGAACAAGCTTTTAATATAGTGCATTAGACTATTTTTATGTCACTGGAGTCTGATTACAAATTCTGGCAACTCTGAGTCAGAGACCTGTGATTTCCAGTTAAACTATAAAATTATTTAGTCTGTGAATCAAAGCACAGAAATCATATTTTTATGTCTGTAAGAAAGGGAAGAATTTATATGATGTGATTGATTAAGGTATTATTCATCTTTGGGCACACAAAAAAACGTAAAATGAATTTTCTGAGATGTTCTTGGTGAAATCAATTAGGATATGGGATGCCTGACTGAAGTCTTTAATGCAGAATTTGAAGCAGAGGTTTATGCTTTATAAAAGTTAATCAATAGTACCCATTTTATTTCACTTCTCTGTAACAAAACACCAATTAATAGAAGAATATGCTTCAGTAGATATCCAATAAATATGCATTATCACCGAAGATGTTTATTTAAAGCAATGTACTGATGATATTGATAAAACATATCCTGGCTATTTATAGGCATACATTTACATAGGAATTTTATTACCTGACAAATACCAGAGAATCTTTTATTTTCATTCTACTTGCTCAACTCTTTTCTTCATTCCCTTCCTGCCTTGCTTCAGGCAAAGAGGACTGGCAGAAAGTTTAAGACAGGCTTTTATAGCATGCCCATTATGGGTATGGTTAGGAGAAGGGAATGAGCTAATAGATTACAATTAGAATTCTTGTTTTGCCAGTTGTTTTTCTCTGGTTGAACAGCTCTATTTTCAACTGTCTTACCCATGGATGGGTGCGGAGGATGACGTGGAAGCCTATAAACTGAATACTTTTGTTTCCAGGACTACTTCATAAGTTAGCTTCTAGTTGGTACTGCAGTGGGATACATTAAGAAAACTAGAAGACGGGAAGAAGGGAAAGTGGGTTTCCCCGGCCCTGATTCTCAGGCAGCAGAGGCATTAGCCTGGAGACTGTGGCTTCTTAGCAGTAGTGCAGGTTCCTGGTTTTCTCTTCACTGTAGCTGTGCAGGGTTAACTGTAACAGCCGTGCATCAGTACCTCTGCAGTTCATACCAGATTCGGTTTGGAAGCAGTAGTAGTATCCTGTTCTTTAGTCCCTTGGTCCTTTCCGCTCTTCCCTCCCCTCAAACACCTTTATCACTAACTCCCTTCACTAAATCTCCTTCCATTTGACAAAATGTGAGTGTTCTTTTCTGACTAGTGTAGATATAAATACATAGCATGAATTGTGATTCCAGAAAACGAACCCTCAAAGATGAAATCTGGGATTTGCTATTGACTGGATTGTACTTGCACATGAAATAACCTCAAATGACAAGGGAAAATGAAATACTCAGAATCTATTGCTTGTAGTGGTTTGGGATAAGTTGCCTTCTAAAAGAAGGACTTAAGGAGACCAAATGTTGACTGCAACTAGTTTAGTAGTGGCGACTGAAAGGATTCTAAATTTTGTTGGCTGCTTCTGATTTCACTGGAGAATTATAGAAAGAAAATTTAAAAACTCAGTATTTCTCACTAGTGGAGGTGAGGATTTAGTAATATGGGTAACTGTGGAACCTCAGTGTTGTATACTTGGAACCAATGTAAGATCGTATATCAATAATACTTCAATAAAAGGAAAAAAATCTCAGCTCAGAGTTTAGTCAGAGAACCAGAGATCTCTACTGATGGCTCAGAAGGAATCTCTTATCTCCTGTAGCCTATAAACTCTGGACTAATACATCTGAGAAACAGATCCAATATTTGTTCCTGTGGGCTATAGAACTGCAATGTAATTAAAATTCACTACTTCATCAGGTCCCTTGCATAAAAGTTGGGGTGTTGATTTGTAAGAAATGGAACCTTGAGAAGGAGAATGGGAAAGGGGACATTGGAGAATACTCAGATGAATCTAAGGAATTTGAGCCCCTAAAACCACCTGAGTGTCCTTTGCTTCCAGAAGTTTCTTCTCCCCTATTTGAAGTCTCTGCCTTTCCCTTGCTTGAAAAGGATTTACCTTTGAAAAAGAATTACCAGCAATTACCTTACAGTACTTAGTTGTTCTTTCTCTTCTTGTTCCAGCTTTAACATTCATCTTGCCTTTAGGCTCATAATTAGAAATGGGTCCCAGAATATTCCAAGGGATTAACATTAAAAGAATAACACTTTGTCAGCTTATATTGGAAATACTTAGAGTATATGTGTGGGAATGGCTTTTCTGTGGGTAGCCTGAAGAGGGCTGAATATAATGGATGCTCTTGTTCAGAGGGGATGATGGGATTCCGTATGGCGCAGGCAGAGGCCTTAAGGCAATGTGTAATTGCTAAACATATATTTACATGTAGGGCAATAGTGACAATCAGTTTCAGTTTGCACAGGTTCTTTGGCTAGGTTTTCCCAATGTCCTTAAATATAAAATATTTCCGCAGCCTACATTATAATTGGTAAAGCTCTAGGACTGGGGAGACAAGACTGGTTTAAGTCTGCACAGAAGAGAGTCATATCTCTCTCTGAGTTTCCAGACATGAAGCAGTTTAAAGACCCAGGTCCACTGTGATGAAAGGAAAGCTGGGCATCCTTGAAGAAGGTCCCTGGGACACTATAATAAGTAAATGCTGTAAATCCTTTTCAAATCCTTCCCTAAAGGGATCTGAATCCATCTGCTAGGATGACTGTACTGAGGAAAGGGAAATTCCCCAACCTTTAGAACATTACAAATAAATGGCTCTGAATTGCTATTCCCTGATGTCAAATACCAGTGTAGTTCAACTAAACTGTATGGCGTTTTGGTCTGATTATATTTCACAGTGGGTAAAAAAAAGGCCCATGGACCCATATTATTGTGATTTTCATAGTCCTCAGATGCATAGTTGGAAATGACATTTTCAGCAATAGGTAGAATCCCTACCATGGATGTGGAACTGTGGATTGAAAACTATTATTGTAGACAGAACCAAGTGTAAGCCCTTGAAACTTCCCATCCCTACCAAAATATAAATTAAAAGCAATATTTAATCAAGGGGGAATCAGAGGTTGTTATTGTAAAAAACTTGAAAAATGTTAAAGTATTGATTCTTATCACCAACCTAATTAATATTGCCTCTTGTGAAAAAGGCAGGTGGATCTTGGAGAAAATGAGGTTTTGGATATGCAATCAGGTAATAAATAATTCCAATTATAAGTGCCAATTACAAGTTAGAAACACAAAGTGTGGTGCAAAACAATGTTGCCTTGGGAACATGGTGCATAGCTATTGATCTGGTATTTTTTTTTCTTTTCTATACCAATTTATAAGGAACATCTCACTTCTGTCTGGCAAGAACAGAAACACACCTTCACTCAGGGTTTTGTTAATTCTCATGTTCTGTCCACCTAGTCTGCAAAGACCTTGATTATGTCAACATTGTGTTGGACATAATAACGATCCATTATCTGGATCATAGCAAGCTTATTGATAATGATGATCAGAAAGTAGCAATTACTCTCCATGACTTGGGACAGTGATTCACAAAGTGTGGTCTCTGGACCAGTAGCAGCAATGCCACCAGGGAATGTGTTAATAATTCTCCAACCTCAGCTTCACCCAAAACCTTCTGACTCAGAAACACGGAGCGCACCAAGTGTTTTAACAAACCCTTCACACTATAGTTTGAGAATCACCGCCTTTGTAAAGCACACATGTGTGAGAAGGTGGGACATAAGCTTCTCAAAAATTCAAGGATCTGGCACCTTGTGGAGACTGAGGAGTCATCTTCTGGGGCATCTCCTCCAAGATAAAAGATAAGTCACTGTACCTTGCATTACTCAGCCCTCTTGAAGAGGTGCAATGCTTTGTGTTCCTCTTTGCATTATTGAGATAAAAATACCACATCTCAGGGTGTTGCTTTGAGTACTTCTGAGTAACTTACAAGGCTATCGAGATAGTGGAGCTCAACGATCTGCCACTTGGGCTTTATGACCAGCAGATTCAGTGGTTGTCCAAATGTCTGTCACAGATTGGGATGCTCTGTGGAGGTTTTGACATGCTCTAATAGGGGCTTCCAGGGCAGATCCCCAGGGCTTGTGGGGCGGAGGCTGAGCCGTCCTCTACAAACAACCACCCTCTCCGTGGAAACAGTTCCTGGTTTGCTTTTGGGCCCTGCTTGATCATTGGATAAATGAATCACCCATTGCAAACTGGGTATTATCTGATCCATCAAACCCTAAACAGGAGTACGGGCAGGTATTCTACCATTAAGTGGAAACAGGGTATATGATATGAGACTTGATCAGATCCTAAAGATTCCAGTAAGTTGTATGACCAGTGGCTCAGACTGTTATAACATCTACTTCTGCTTTATTGCTATATCATTCCTCTATCCAAACCTAACATCTCATTTGTGGGTAGTTTGGAGTAAAGCCATGGCCTTTCTGCAAGCAAGCACTGTGCCTTTGAGAAACAGCTCGTGACTTGTTTCCTTTCATCCATTGGTAGAAGGAGAAAAACTGAGACCTGGTTTACAGAGAGAGCTCCACATGATGTCTTGGTAGGAGATTGGTAGGCAGGAGGAAGGAGGAAGTCATTTTCCCCTAATTTTGGAGGTGCCTTGGAGCAGCTGGGAATGCCAGCGGACAGTGCCTATGCTGGCTTCTTGCTACATGGTGGCAGAGCAGTTCCAACCGCAGAAGCTGCAGTGCCTTTCACACCATCAGTGATAATGTGCGCGGGCCCCTCAGCAGGGGTGCAGGCCCGTGGGTTCCTGGTCAGCTACAGCAGTGGCAGCGGGTGGTAAGCGGCTTTCCCGTTGTGGCACAGTCAACCCTCTGCCTTCTACACTTACAACCCTTCTTATGTCATAACGAGCTCCCTGCATTCAGGCCCAGGCCCTCTCTGTTTGAAATTTCTAGAGTGGTTTCTGTTTTCCTGAATGGACATTGACTGATACACCTACAAATGTTCTTTCATCTTATTCTTACAGCTCTACTGAGGAAGCCGTTAGTATTTTACAAGGAGGCAAGAAGGGACTCAGAGATTTTAAGTAACTTCCCCAAAAGCATAGAACGTAATGAGCGAATCCATGAGGAAACACTAATCTGAACCTGGCTCTTCTGTAATTTTGTATAGAGTTTGAAACCACCATGTAACATGTCCTTTGTGGCCTGTAATCCCCAGGAGTAGGAGCTGTTGGGTGTTGCAATAGCTTTTCTGTTACAGCATGCAAGGTACAGCACATTCCTTAAGGCTTTGTTACCACCCCTTATAAAAATACCTCAGAAAATGACCTTACAGAGAAACAAGTAGATTTTATTAAGTAATGCAGATGAGTATATCTGAATAGTTTTGCCATTGAGTTTACCTTATGTTATAGCATTAGCCCTAGACTCCTAGATTAAGGTTTAAAGTGAGCAGCAGCCTCCTTCCCACTTACACTCTAATTTGTGTCTGTGTGTGTGTGTGTGTGTGTGGCTCCACAAATCTGAGGACTGGGGAGAATTAGAGCTGATCTTCAATGCCTAAGATATTTAATCTAGGAGCAAATATAAGAAAATGTATGAGGAACAGTGAGTCTGACAGTAAATCAGATTCTCTCTTTTCGTTTTCTCCCAGTCCCATAAACAGTACCAAGTAAGGTTATGTTATTATGATTATATAATTGGTGCCAAATACCGGTTCATTAATTTAATGGCTTTAGGTTCAGAGTTCAGCTCCAGAAAATTTTCAGTATTCCTGTTGACTTTTTTTTTTGAACCTGCCAAGAAGTGGGTTCCACACAAATCCTACTGTTCCATTGATGCTGGGGGCTGCCTGGCACTGATTATTGCACTGATGTTCATACACTTCCTGTTTTGAGAAAGCTTTGGCCGAATATCATGTAAAAATAAATTCATATAAAAGTCCTGGAAATGGGTAGGCAATACAGATTACTATCATTTCTCCATTGAGATGAGGAAGAGCAGATTTTCCTTGAGTTCAAAAGAGTTTGTGACAGAGCCCAGCGTGAATTCAGGTTCTCTAAACCCATGCTCTGAAATAGCTCCTAAAAGGAGGATGATAAAAAAGCATACATATCTGTTGATATTTCATCCAGAATGTTAACAGCATTCTGGTAGTGCTACCTTTATTCTCTAGAAATTTCCAACAAATAGCCATTACCGATAAAATTATTTTTAAAATAAACAACATTTTAAAAACATAAATGCTTTCATAGAAAAGGGTATGCTCAAATTAACAAAGCTTAGGACATTTCTCATCTGTCCAGTGGTTCCTGACCAGCTATTGAGAGAGGGTGGTCTTGCAGGAGCTGAACAAGTTTGTTGACTTGAGATAAAACATGATGTTCTGTTCCAAAATCATAGGGAAAAAAATGAATTAATTCAGAGTATTGTTTACTTGGTATTTGATTTTCCTTAAATCTTTGAGGGTTGCTACCATTTGTCTGCTGCTAGCAGAAGAGAAAAGGATTGACTAACAGACCAAAATGTGAAAGTAGAAACTTGAAATGTGATTTCCCCAAATATTATGTTGTGTGGGTCTGCTTGGGCTGTCGTAATGAAATACCACAAACTGAGTGGTTAAAACAACAGAAATTCATTTTCTCACAACCCTGGGGGCTGGAAGTCCATGATCAAGGGTCCAGCATGGTCCAGTTTCTGGGGAGAGCTGCCTTCCTGGCATATAGATAGCTGCCTTGTCCTCATGTGGCCTTTTTTTGTGAGGAATCTAATCCTATCAGATCAGAACTCCACCCTTATCACCTCATTTAACGTTAATTCCTTCCTTAGAGTCCCATCTCCAACTACCACCACCCTGAGGGTTGGAGCTCATGCCTTTTTGAGGGCACACAAATATTCAACCTTTAACATATATCTACAACCAATTCTCCTGAGAAGTTCAGATGTACACACAGAAGGCAAGTATATTTTGTGAGAGTAAAGTTTTTTCCTACCTTCAATAACATCCTTGTCTACACCACTATTTCATGATGATCTGAGATAAATGCCATCATTTTCAGGGCTTGGGTTTCCTCTGCATTTTTAAAGGACACTAGTAAATTTCAAATTCCTTGGTTGGTAGGACCTGTTACACTGCTGCCTCTTTGAAGATGCTCAAACAAATGAAATGATTTGTCCTGCTATTCATTTCACATATTTCTTAGAAGTTCATACAAGGTCCATATCTTCCCCATTTTTCCTGTGAAAGCAGCACAGTGTTGACTTTGAAGTCTAATTTATTTACTCCAAATATATTCATCCAAGGTAAAATTGGATAAACTACTCAACAGTTCTGTGCCTTATCAACACACAGGGATCCGGATAGCCCCCACACCATAGGGTTGGCGTGAGGATTAAATGAGATAGTCCATGTTCAATCCTAACTAAAGGGCTTGGTATCCTTCACTACTAATAGAAGGGACACAGACATAAAATACAGTTGAAACTAGTTGCATGGATTAAAATACTCTTTTTAAAATAAGAGAAGTCTAAATATTGGTGTCAGGGTTATGATGAGGCCAAACTGCCAAATCCATATTGTGATGCTGTATGATTGCTTTCATCCCAGCCAGCTGCTTCCCCCTGACCCGTGGGGATCCCAATTTAACATCTATATCTGTTCCTAAGCCCCCTAGATTTGACCTCTTACCTCATTGTTTGCACTGTCCTAAGCAATAAGAAAGTCAAAATATTGTTGTCAGTTTCTTTGTGAGTCTCAATTTATAGTGGCCACCAGGCCTCTTCTGCCCTCCCCTCTTTCCCGGCTTTCCTATTAAAGTGAAGTCACAATACTCATTAAACTCACCCCTGATGTCCAGGACACGTCGGGACTTTCCCATTGAGTGATCTG
Organism: Manis javanica; assembly: GCF_040802235.1. Taxonomy (NCBI): domain Eukaryota; kingdom Metazoa; phylum Chordata; class Mammalia; order Pholidota; family Manidae; genus Manis; species Manis javanica. Next base: position 94,360,438 of record NC_133166.1, read on the forward strand.
AATTCCACAGCAGGATGTTGCTGCTTTTCAGATGATGGCTTCAGCAGCTGCTGGCCTGGTCCAGCCTGTACAGCTGCAGTGGTTTCAGTTTTGACATTTTATCCTCAACAGATAGATTCTTTTCTCTGCTAGTAAAACTGAAAAATCCTAGGCTACCAAAATAAGGAGTGCCCAGGCAAACTGCCTTTTTGTCAAGGACCTTAACTTTTAGCTTGTTTTGCTAAAAAGGTGCAAGGCAAGGTGTAATGAGCATTAATAACATGCTCTTATGGTTCCATCCCACCTCACCCCAGATAAAAGTCAGTGCACTGCACATCCACATAATGCGCAATGAGTACGTAGGATGCCTGATTGCATTTAGAGAATCTGTGGTTTCACCTAGATCACTCCTTTTCAGCATTCCGGTCTTGCTTCTGGGAAGTCTTGGAGGCAGGCTAACTTTCGAAGCTGTTTTGAAAATGACCTTGTCTCTGTCTCCTCAGTCAGACCTCTTCAGGGAATATGTTGTTCTAGGACATCATGCTCAAGCCCATGCTGGGTACTCCAGAAAAGAAAAAAAGGAAAATTGATCTTCAAATAAGAATACTCAATTTCCCAGAAAAAATTATGATTAAAGGGGAGTAAATAAAGCAAAACTTACACAAGGGGAACATGTTCTAACATTGCCACTTAGCAATGCTAAAAGTCTCTATTTAGCCTATCTCTCTTCCCACACTACTTTCCTAGCATTGAATCCATCAGGGAAGAATTCAGATCTGGTTCTTGTTAGATCAGTGATCTCATCTCTGAATGGGGGCTTCCACGAACTCAGTTTCACCTCTTAACTGGCTTCTGTGTATTACTATTACAGGCTTGCTTTATGTCCAGAATATCTCTTTAATCCAATAAATCTCTCTTGAGTGCCTATTAATAACCACTAAGCACAGTGTTAAGTGCAGGGAATAGCTACATAAAGATGAGTCTGGCACAGTTTCTTCTTTAAGGAGTTCATGCCCCAGGAAAGCAATGGTTACATAAAGAAGCAATCACAAGACAGTAAATAGGTCCATGTAATCATAGGGGTCTGGATGTGGCAGAGGGAGAGTAAAATAAGGGAATTGGTTTAGGAGCCAGCAAAGGGTTAAATGAGGTCAGAGAGGCTCAAGAGTGGAGGTAGGGAACCCTGAATGGGGTTTGTGAGGTTGAACAGTTTTCCTGGTAGAAGTGGTGAATGTGTTATGGGAAAGGAGAATAAAAGGGAGCAGAATAAATTTTAGGGAGAGAGAAGAGCCGATGTCCAAGTATTTCAAAAAGCATAAGTTAGTATCCCATCCAAAATATAGGCAAATTTGCTGCTCCAGAGAAACTATAAAATGGAAATCAGTTCGTACTCAGGAATTTAATAACAAGACTCATATAGGTTGCAGAATTGTAGTGAGTGAGGGGACCATAGGGAGCTTCTGAATGAGCTGTCCTGGGTTTCAAAATGGGGCCTCACACAACACAGGCGTCCCGAAGAAGGTCTGGGCCAGCAGACCAAAGAGCTAGGTTCCACCTCCCCTCACCCATTACTTTACCCAGAGAAGAGTCTCAGTAGCCCTTGTGTTGGGCCTCTGGTTTTATGAATGAAGAAATTGGGGCCCAGAGAGGTTCAGTGACTCACTCAAAGTCCCCCAGCTAATTCATCACAGAGGTGAACCAGAAACCAGATTCCTGACTTCTGGTTCAGAGTTCTTCCCTTAAATCACACTATAGTGCCTCCTCCATATTCAAGCTGTCAATGAATTTAAACTTGCAGAACAATAGGAATTTTAAAATGAAAAGCATATGACCTGAGCACAGTACTTCTGGGCCGTAAGTATATCCATCGGACCCATTTCCACATCAGCATTGGTAGGAAAAGCTGCTCTTCGCTCCACCCAGTAGGTCAGAGAAGTACCCGTGGCTCTGTTACTGCAGAGACATTGGAAATGGTCAGAGATGTTACATGTGGTGTCCTTGTTATTTCTACACAGTGTCTTTCTGCTAGTGACACCTGTCGCTTCTTTTCCGTTGCCATTCCCCCTATACTCAAATCCTGGCTGCCATTTGAAATATCAGGACTTTTTTTTTCTTCCACTTTCAATCTTTTCAGTAGTCTTAGTTATCCAATCCATTATTGATAGGAGAGGAATGATTTAGAGAAGTAGATAAGAATTTATGAGGGTGTTTCTATTAACATTCTAGAAGTATGCTTCCATGTTTCCTTCTGAGACATTCTCTCTCATGGTTTTACCTAATCCTCATGTAAAAATATCATTTGGAGGAAGTTATACTAATATTCCTGGACTACGCACATCAGTTCAGTGGCAGCTTTTGGATTTTTGGTTCTCATTCATGAAGTCATCTATTTATTCACTTGAATACCTACTATGAGACAATCTGTGTTCAATGAAACAAAATGTATGACATCTTTGCTTTCTTGGAGGCTCTATTAAATAAAATATCTTGATTGTATCAATTACTTGTATTTTTACAGTTGTTTTAGATCTGTATGGATGTAACAGTTGGATGTTGATGGTCTATGAAAAGTAGTAATAAATATCTATGTCTTTATGACCCCAAACTGATAGATAAGTTAAATTGTTTTAGATTCTCATGGGGTATCATCTTAAATTAATTCCTGGTCTCTGGTCACAATCAAAGTTACAATGGAGGTTCACATTTGGTTTTAAGGCAAGTGATATAAACTAATGCACCTTAGGCCAGGTGCACAGACATTACTGTTATGGGCTGACTTGTGTCTCCCCAAATTCATGTGTTGAAATCCTAACCCCCAGTACCTTAGAGTCTGACTGTATTTGGAGATATGGACTTTAAAGAGGTAACTGAATTAAAATGAGGTTATGAGGGTGAGCCCTAATCCAATATGACTGGTGTCCTTCTAGAAGGATTATTAGGACATAAGGATTATTAGAACAAAAAAGGGAAGACCATGTGAAGACACAGGGAGAAAATGGCCACCTGTAGGCCAAGGAGAGAGGCCTCAGATAAAACCAGTCCTGCCAATACCTTGATCTCAGACTTTTAGCCTCCAGATTTCTGAAAAAAATAATTCCTCTTGTTTATTAAGCCACCCAGTCTGTGGTACTTTGTTATGGCAGTAATCACAAACTAATAAAATTACTTATATGAATAAGGGAAAAATCATGTTTTACTTTTTATTTTTAATTGAAGTATAGTTGATGTATGAAAACTGTGTTTTTAATCAGTTGAAATATATGAGGCTATGTTTTGGTAATAAGTCCTTCCCAACCCCCTATTCTCAGTGCCTTAGAAAAAAACAGTATCTTTAGCCCATGTCAATCCATTTCAGGTCAGTAGGGGGCTCTGCTCCGCCTTGTTCTCACGGGGGCTGACGGAGCCTCTGCGTGTGGAACGTCACTGGTCTCTGGTTATATTGCGAAGGAAAGAGCAAATTTCTGTTTGGTTTTAAAGGCTTCCACTAGGAAATAACACATAGCACCTCTACTCATATTCTACTAAAAGGGGGGATGAGAAGTGAGTGTAACCCTTACCACATGCCTGAATAGAAGACAACCTGAAATATCAGTGAATGATACCAGTGATTACTATGATACTTAACAGATTCTCTATGAAGATTTTCAGTGTTCAATAAAATAAAAACAAAAAAGCATCGAAGTTCAAGGGAAAAAAACTACCAAGACAATTGCTACAATTACTTGGACAACAAGCTCAATCATAACATCTCCTTTTTAGATCTAATGGTCATCATTGTTTCCAACCCTAGTTCACCATGTCACTAGAACAGTAAGAAGTATAGAAACAGGATGATATTGAAAAGAGGGGAGAATAAGCAGAATAATATTTATTGGTAGACCTACACTTACAGAATATCTTACAGAATGCCAGTCATATTACAAATTAGTTATCATTTAATTCATAGTAGTACCAAATAAAGAGCAGAATCATCTTGTAAATGAAATAATCTGAAGCTAAAAACATGTTAACTTGCCCCAGGGATGAGAGTCCAACTCCATCCAGATCCCAAGGCCTTGTTCCGTTCTTTACATTAGGTGTTTTTAAATCTTCAGTTGTGACCCATTAGTGGGTTATAAAATTGTGGCCAGTGTTCTGTTTTGTTTAAGTTAACCAATAGGAAGTATCAGTGATTTGCAAATGATAAGGATATTTCTTGAAACGAAAGTCCTTCCTGTGCACATTTGAAATAAATTGCTTTATTCCAAAGTCAAGAAGCGATTCCTGCATGTACCAAGCGTGAGGACCTTCTGTCCTTTCTCCCTCCTGCAACAGCACTTTGCCGCTTCAAAATGTCCTGGCTAAATCTGTGAAAAGGACGTATAGATTTCATTACAAGAGGTCGTGCAGTTTTTGATAGAAAAAGAACCCCATAGGGATCTTTTTCATTTCTTTACAGTCTGGAATTTTGAGAAGTATTCTTATTCAAAGAACATAAAATTAATGTGGAAACATCAGTTTTTTGTTGCTCTGTGTTCTTGAAGTATAAATTTGATGCATTGGGCTTGATTCTTCTCCATTAAGTTTGGAGTGCACCTCTAAACACAAAATCATTGCCTATACAGAAAAGATATGCAGTGACTGTGTAATAAATATTAATTGAATGGCATATACCACTGAAGTATGACTAAGATGGTGTTAGCCTATTTATCAAAAATCTAGATAACCTCTATGTAGATAATTCAGGAGATGTCATTGTGTGCTAATTTCTCACTAAGTCCATGTTTTCCCCTTCTTCCTGGGAACATAGCTAGGACATATCTCCCAGCTGCACTTGCAATTATATGTGGCTATATGACTATATGACTGAGATCTGGTCTACGCCATGTGAGTAGAAGTGCTGTGTTCAACTCCCAGGACTGGCCTATAAAAGCCTTCTGTGTGTGTCTCACTCACATCCTTTTATTTTCCCATCTAGCTGATCCCAGCTTGGCCTCGAAACCCGTATGCTGATGATAACAGAGCCTTGTCAGTCTAGTTCACTGTGCATAGTGGTATGAAAATCAGCAACCCCCCAGAGGTAGGTGCCATTTGAGTACTTTTATGTAAGCGTGATTTTTAAAAAGGAACATGTTTCTATTGTCTTCAAGTCATTATGCATTTTCGGGGTCTGTTCATTATAGCAAAGAGGCTACACTAATTAATACAGACTGGAAATGAATAGCCCAGATATGGAAAGTGATTCAGGTAAGATCTCTGATTAAGTCTATGCGAAGAGATCATTGCAACCAGGGAAAACTCTTTATTGATTTCCTATTGATGTCTTTCCTCAGATTTTATCAGACTCCTTGGGGGCTGTGACATTATAGGTCACTGATAATTAAATCACAGTTAAATATTCTATATACATAAAATACAGAATGCCCATTGAAGTATGAGAATGATGTAATGTGTTCTCAGAGAATCCAATTCAACATGTCTGAGCTTGTATTTAGCTGGACACATTTTCCTATGAGCAAGAAGAATGTGATCATTAGTTCTCAAGAGTATAATTTTAAGGTCACAGAAAAAAAGTCAAGAGCAATGGTCCAGCTCCCAGTGTAAAGTGTTTTCAAAGCCAGCATGCTTTGCTGGTCATTTTGACAGTATTTGTTCCTAAAATATTAGGTCATTTCAATACTCTTTTGCACAATAGAATCAACTTTCAGGGTCATTGATGATGAAGAAATGACATTTAGTGGTAAGATACAATTTCAGCGATACGGGTGAAAAATTGATGAAATTGTGATTTCTGTTATAACACATACATAGTATTTTCTAGACTTATGAAAAGCTCTTGATAATTAAATTAATTTATTCTTCATAGTAAGAACAGCTGATACCTTGCCTTTGAAGAGTGGTTTATCATTATCATCACATTTGTGCTTCACACTCTGCCTGTAATACAAGTAGAGATATTGTTAGGCCAGCTTCATAGATGAGAAAACTAAGCCCTAAAGAAGGGAAGCAATTTTTTCAAGGTCCCACAGCTGGTAAGATTTGGACTGAGTCTCCACATTGATCTATTTTTTTTTTTTTTTTTGCTTATACCATTCGCTTATACTGTATATGCTTTTCTGTATTTCACACCTTCTCAACAAACTCTCAGTCACACAAAATGAAGAATTAACAGGAAATAACAGGTCTATGGTATTTGGGAACTTGAGATTGAAAGGCTTCCCAGAGACCAGCAAAATAAATTAAGAGGCAGAACTCATAACTATGGCTTTATAGCTCACCATAATATATGTTCAGAGTGTGTTCAGAAGCTCAGAAAGAAAAATGAGCTAATAGATATAAAAGCATCTAACTTAGTACCTGACATCTACTGGGCCTTCAAAAACTAGTTGGAACCAAGTCCTCATTAAGTATGGTGTGTAAAACTATTTTGTCAAAACCTTCACTTTCTTGAGAAACTAATTTGCAGAAGATAAACTTTTGAATATTTATTACTCAAGGGTCATGGATCATTGCGAGGGAAAGTTAATAAAAGCTAGAGTCAGAACAAAGAAGGCAACCTCAGCCAGTTGGTTCCCTTTCAATCTCCAGAAATATAAACAATGACGAAGCAGAAGCAAAGAGGAAAATGTGTTTTTCCGAAAGCAATAAAATGTTAGGAAGCCTGACTAGTAATTCAGAATTATGGCACATGTATTTCTAACTGTGTGATTCTATTAGAATTTGAAATATAATATTTTTAAGGAAGCAAGGATATCTATGCCTTAATTCCTCAGTAACAGTTTTCTTCTTGAAACCGATTTTTATCTGACTCCAAAAATTTTATTGGTATCATCATCTCACAGCTGCTTAAACAGTCATTAGCCATTTTGCAGGGACAATGGCTTTATAGTAAAGGAGAAGCCCAGGCATCAGACATGAGGCTTCTAGGCCTGGCTAGGCTGCTCATGACTTGTGTTACCTTGGGCAACTCATTTTACTTCAGGAGAGTCTCAGTCTTCACACCTGAAAAATAAGTAGCTTGGATAAAGTGACTTAAGTGATTTTCCCCAAAGGCTACCATTTTCCAGACCAACTGTATTTCCTTGTTTTGTCTCTGTGCTGTTTTATAAATATTTTGAAAAATTCGAGAGATAAGGTGCTTCTTTCATGGCATTCAATCCTCTAATCAAAAAAGGCTTAATTTTATCTTTGTTTTATTGACTCAGGAATAAAATGCCCAAGGCATCTTCGGAGGGCTGTTTTTTAATTTTTTTTTTCAGTCTTTTGCTCTTGCTTCTCAGTCCTCTAATATCTGAATGTTTTTCATTTTAATTTTGATAGCAAAATTTCTGAGCATCTTCTGCTTTATTCTTTTCATTTGCACTGTCCCTACTTTGGCCTTCATAAGTCCTCAGACCCCCAAAGGGAAGAGGGAAACACTGCAGGGCGCGTGGGTGCTTGGGGAATATCTTTCTACAATGGGAAGCATGGGGAAGTGCCACATGCAAAAATTCTAATGAGTATAATCTCTCTCCCTATAATTTTTTGGATTTACAATGCAGTCTCCTAGGATAGGTGACAAGAAGTGCTAGTGCTCCTTTATGGATGAGCTCTAGTACATACTCAACTGCAGTAAAAAAAGATCTCTGGGCAGACATTTTTCTTGTGAGAAAACAGTAGCTATCTGATTACCCTTGAGTTGAAATTCAGTCCTTGAAGCTATTTGGATTTAATCTAAGATTCCTTCCTGAAAGTGGGTAGGAAAAGTAGAATGCTCCTGTTGCTTACATTGTTCAAGGACCTTGTTGTAATGATTTTATTTTCATACCAATGAAGCATTAAGTTTTATAAATACCTCAAATATTCAGCTTCCATTCTGAATTTGTATGCTACAGTATGTTATAGTTCCAGTCCTCTACTTGTTATAAAATACAACTCATCACAGACATTTTTTGAAAACTGGAGAATACTTTACTCTCTCCATCCATCTCTCTTATCTTCCTCCCCATTTTTCTCTCTTTCATCCTCTACTCTCTTCAAGAGAAGGCTGTAGATAGGAAAGAGTTAATTAATTGTTTTACCCCAACATGTGCTCATTTGTTATTTATTAAATGATTATCCGAATGAATGGATTAATAGATTTTGCTTATTTAACTAATTTTTTTAATTTAGTGATAGATTCTATGTTGATCAAATTTATTTATTCCATGTGTTGCACTTATAAAAAAAAGAATTATGCAAAAACATTATTCTAGCAGTTAGAAGATGAGTAGGAAGTCATCCCACTAAATAATTATAATACCACAGGAAAGAGAAGGAAAATTATATGCAATTACCAGTAAGACACCATTATAGATGGGGGCTGAAAATTAATAGGAAAGAAGTTATGTGAGTATAGTGATTGAGATACTGTATACTAAACTACCTGATGGATAAAAGAGAAGTTTTCAAAATGGGTATCAGTGATTTCCCTAACCCTTGAAAAAGTCAGTTAACGGATTATAATTAGGAGTGTACATGTGATTGTTTCACTGGAATAATGTACAAGGATAGACTACCTTCACCTCCTGCCCCATGACAATCCCTTTCTTTAGAACTTGCTTTACCACCTGAAATCGGAGTCAGCTATTTGTAGGTTCATCCAGGAAACGTCCTGGCAATTAGAAGTCAATCTGATTTTCTTTAAAATATTATATCCATTGTTCCAGGCTCAAATGTGAATCTCTCTCATTAGATACCAATCTCTCTCTGAACATTTTATCAATTATATTCTGCTATTGTTTAGAGCCATTTATGTGTGTGGCATAAATCATTGTGAATAATATCATTACGAATATCATTATCATTATGAATATTAATAATACCCAACATTTGTATAATGGTTGATAGTAGCAAAACAAATTGGGTCCTGCTCACAGAATGCAGCCTACAGACATGTTTTGTTGGCACACACTATATAATATCATTTTGAACTGATTGCCAATATTTTAAAGGGTATATTTTAATAAAAAATCCAGATTTTTAGTTTTCTTGAGAAGTTGGGTGATCTGGCAACACAGGGATCTCATTGTCAGTATGGGGATTGTTTGATGACAATAATTGTTCAAAGCTGAGCATTTTTCCCCCCACTTTAGATGGTATGTCAGTTCTCTACAGTTTCTATTCTGTCTGCTTCATTCATTTTTGGTACTTGCCAAGCACTTCAAGAATTTTAGTTTAAATTTTGACTTTTAATGATCAAAGTACACTATCATTTTATCACTACAGATACATATGATATATAGAGAGTAGGTATTCAATAGACAAGGAAATTGAAGACTAACAGGTTTATTAAACTAAGGTCAAATAATTAGTCAACAATTTTTTTTGGAGCATATTTTCTGACTTTACATTCCTATCTTTCTACTCAATGATGCCATATATGGGGACTAAAATATAATGATTTCTAAAAGTCTTCAAATTTCAGTTGATATAAAAATCAACAGGTTTGTTTGTGTATGGTTTTATTTAAGCATTTTAAGTAATATACCTTGTGAATTTCTACAAAAATGCCTGCTTGGATTTTGATTGAGATCAAATCTATAGATCAGTTTAGGAAGAAATAACTTTTGACAATACTGAGTCTTTCAGTCTATAAATATAGTATGTCTCTCCTTTCAGTTCACTCTTCTTTAATTTATCGTAATAAAGTTTTATAATATTTAGTGTATTGGCCTTTTTATATTTTATTGAATGTGTTCCTATTTCATATTTTTCATATTATATTAAATGACATTTTTATTACAATTTCCAACTGTTCATTATTTGCATGTAGGAATAGATTTTTATACACTGATCCTGCATCTTGAAGATTTGCTACTTTTACTTGTTAGCTCTAGAATCTTTTTTGTAGATTTATTATTGTTTTTTACATACATGATCATGTCATCAGTGAATAAAGAGAATTTAATGTTTTTATTTCCTAATCTTTATGCATATTATTTCTTTTTCTTGTGTTGTAACACTGGCTACTACAACTTTTAATAGGAGTGGTGACAGAGGACATCATTAGTTTGTTCCCAACTTTAATGAGGTAGCATTTAGTCTTTCACAATGAAGTGATAACTAGGTTTCTCATAGATTCCCTGTAACATGCTGAGAATATGTACCCCTAGTCTTAGCCCTGCTGAGACTCTTAAACTTTGTTAGTTAGGTCCAGATCCTCATTTAATCCAGGACTGATTTAATACTTCCTCCTGAAGAGAAACTCTCTGAGGACTGTACTGATGACCCATGTATTAGTCAGTTTTTCCTCTTTGGTTGATGGGAACATGAACCACTCTCAGGTCTATGTGAGCTACTGGAACTGTTTATCTTTTGTTTTTTTCACTGGCTCTTTCCCTGGCCTTGGGAGATTTCTTCTCATGCATGCTCAGATCAGAACTCAGCCAAAGAGTTAAAGGAATCCTTCAGGTCTCTGGAGTCGTCTTTCTGTGCAGGAAGTTTCCAGTAGCCTGCCCTACAAATCCTATTAAATCAAGGCTCCCTGAATTCTGCTCTCTAAATCTTTAACTCACCACAGTCTTAAGGCTCTGTTTTGGCTCCTTCTCCAGTGTTGCTGCCTGGTACTCCTCGGAGCAGCCCTCCAAGCAGTAGTTGGGCTAGTCATCGGGTTGACCTCATTTGTTTCATTTTCCTCAGGGATCACACCCTGTCCTGGCCTGTTGTCTAATATGTAAAATTGTTGTTTATGAATTCTGTTCAATTATCTAGTTCATGGAGGGAGAGTAAATCCAGTACCTGTTATTCTAACATGGCCAGAAAGAGAAGTCATTTTGGTTTAGTTTTAAGGTAGAAATACAGCAATAGCTTAGAGACCTAGAATGCTTATGCATATTTGCCATTTTTCTAATATTCTATCTAAGAATACTTTATTTTGGGATGGGCCATTACCAATGCAATGTTGTTAGATGTACTGACTTATTCTTTGGTGTATACAAATGGATTAAGGCCTTGAAAATGGAGTATTCCGCAAACCTGAAAAAGAGGTGCCAACTTTCTTAGAGATCTGTATCATCATAATGAGAATCTAGTTGCCTAGTGTAGACTTAAGTTAAGAGCTCTTTTTTCACATTGGCTAAGTGAAAGGAAACTAGCATAATTTTGATTAATGGCTCCTTTGTAGTTAACAGAGCACTTATCTTAAGTGAACCTTTATCTTCATTGGAGATTAGGGTAAAGAGTATTCTGTAGTCTGGATTCCTAAGTAGTTTGTTCATAAAAGAGTTTAATTGTTCAGTGTATGATTCTGAGCAAATAGGACTCAGCAGTAGTTGGGAAACAGGAGAAGCATGGGAAGATGGGAAGGAAGGAAGACTTTCAAAGAGCAAAAGAGAGATTAAGAGATAAGACACTGAAGTTTGACTGCTGTCGTGGGCTGTGTTGTATTCCATGGAAAGATACATTGAAATTTTAGCCCCTAGAATCTTCCTAGAATGTACAGGGTGTTTACAGATGCCATTACTGAAGATGAAGTCATACTGGAATAGATTGGGTCCTTAATCCAGTATGACTAATGTCCTTTTAAGAAGAGTAAACACAGAGGACACACAAAGATGGTCATGTGAAGATGGAGGCAGAGATTGGGATGATGAACCTATAAGCCAAAGAACACCAAGGCTGCCAGTCACCAGCTCAAGGTAAGACCAGGCAGGGAGCCTTCCTCAGAGCTGACAAAAGAGGATGGCCCTGCTGCAGCTGATTTTAGGCCTCTCGCCTTCAAAACTGTGAAACAGTTCATCTCTCTTGTCTTAAGCCCACCCACTTTGTGGTGCTTTGTTAATGCATTACCCTAAGAAACTACACAAACACACTAACTTGAATTTTGGCTTTGCTGCTTATTCTTCTTTAATCTTGGGCAATTATTTTATTTTCTCAAAACTTGAAGTTCCTTAATTGTAAAAATGAAAAGAAAAAAAGGAGATATGGTCCCAATCTTACAATACTGTATAATTAAAAATATTGTATGTAAAGCACTTAGTATGATGCCTGGCAAGGAGTAAGCATTTAATAAATTTGAGCTAATGTTAGCTTGAAGGAAGAAAAACAATAAATTGTACTTAAAAATATGCCTACAGTAGACTTTGATAATTACAATGCCAAAGGCATAAGATTAAGGAGTGTTATATAATGAATGAACATTATGAAGACCTCTTAAATCCAGTCAGTTCAGAGATATAATAAAACGATGAATCTGTCTGTCCATGCATCCAACCATTACATATCTGCTCTCTATCTGAGAATTTGTCCAAATAACCAATTTCAGCGTTTTTCCGGAAGGAAATCTAAGAGTAACAATTTAGCACTATTTTTGCCCAACTGAATTAAAACTTAATTTTGTGTTAATTCTCTGTGGATCTGTTTACTTTTCTTTTCATTTTTCAAAACTATTCTACAGATCCTTATAAAATGACATAAAATACCTTGCTCAAATCATCTATTTTATGCCTTATAGTAGAGCAAGTCTAGACATATCAGAAATAATTGGACCAAATGTTACTCTGGAAGCCTAGGGGAACTTTATTTAAAAAGAAGTGAGAGAGAGAGAGAAAATGAGATCAGCTCTGACATTCAAAATGAGGAAAGATTTTTACTCAGAATTGTATTCTAGTGTAATGAGATCTGAACGGTGGGGTGAAAGAAGGGTGATGCTGCAGTGGAGTATTTCTCACTATTAGAAGATCTCCACAACCCTTCTAATTGCTATTCCAGGCTTTCTGGCTTCTCTTGTCCATTAGTTTTTATTTACATGTACATTTATACAAACATAAATCCCTGTGCACTCACATACACCAATCCCACCCAAATTTTTAACTACTTGTTTACATGTTATGTAAAAAGAACTGGCAAGGAGGTTCGAAAGGAACAGATGAAGATTGCGAGTCGGGGGATAATAGTGAAATCATTAGGAATTAACAATAGCCTGCAACAGAGAGAAGACAAAAAGGGAACACAGTAAGCTCAGATAATCAGAAACAGAAAGTTGTCAGAATTTTAAAAACCCAACAAACAAGAAGTAGACCCACAAATACAGATGATCAAGTGTTGCTTACCATAGGGAGGTGGGGTGGAGGGATGGGCAAAATAGGGAAAGGGACTAAAGAGGTACAAACTGCAAACTGTAAAATCAGTTAGCCATAGGAGTAGAAGTACAATATAGAGAATAGAACCAACAATATTGTAATATCTTGGTATGGTAATAGGATAAGCACTTCTAGTAATGTATATAAGTATCAAATCACTATGTCATACATCTGAAACCAATATCATATTGTTTATCAACTTAATTGCAATAAAAGGGAGCTGTCAAAAGGAGTATGTACATAACAGCACCTTCACAATTATTTTCCCTATCATATATTAATATACAAATGAGTATACCCATGCACATGGATAAAATTATATTCCTTATCCCATTGTGAGAAAGTTGAGACCAAGTAAAAATGTTGAGTTGTATTTGCATCTATCTTCAAAATCCATCTCTACAGAGAGACTTTGAAAAAAAGAAAATTTTGAAATGTCATTCTTCTCTTTTCTATACTTGATATCATTAACATATAACTGTATTATTTACAACATAATGATTTGATATATGTATATATTGCAAAATAATTACCACAATGTTTAGTTAGCATTGATCACCACAGTTACAATTTTCTTTCTTGTGATGAGAACTTTTAAGTCTACTCTCTTAGCAATTTTTAAATATGCAATATAATATTATTAACTATAGTTACCATGCTGTGCATTATATCCCCAGATCTTCTTTATAACTGAAAGTTTGTAGCTTTTGACCACCTTCACCCATTTTGCCTATCCCCCACCACCTCTGGCAACCACCAAACTGTTCTCTGTATTTATGAATTTGTACTTTTTTAAAATATAGATTCATTTTGTATGTAAATTGTATATATAAATGAGATAATAGAGTATTTGTCATTTTCTTATTTTATTTAGCGTAACTCCTTCAAGGTCTATCATGTCACAAATGGCAAGAGTTCCTTCCTTTTTATGGCTGAATAATATTCCATTACTTATATATCATTATGTGTGTGTGTATAATTCATTCATTTATGGACACTTAGAATTGTTTCCATTTCTTTACTATTATAAATTATGCTGTGATGGACATAGATGTGCATATGTCTTTTTTGAGATAGTGATTTATTTCCTTTGGATAAATAGCTAGAAGTGGTACTGCAGGGTCATATGGCATTTCTATTTTCAACATATTGAGGGGCCTCTACTGTTTTCCATTGTGGCTGCACCAATTTACACTCCCATCAGTAGTGCACAATTGTTCCCTTGTCTCCACATCATCACCCATATTTATTATTTCTTGTCTTTTTAATAACAGCCATTATAAAAGATGTGAGGTGGCATCTCATAATGGTTTTGATTTACATTTCCTTCATGGCTAGCGATATTGACCACCTTTTCATGTATCTGTTGGCCATTTGTATATTTTCTTTGGAAAAAGGTCTACTCAAATATTTTGCCCATTTTTCATATGTATTTTTTGTTGTTATTTAGTTGTATGAGTTCTTTACATATTTTAGATATTAACCCCTTTTCAGATTTATGATTTGTAAGTATTTTCCCCCATTCCAAGGTGCCCTTGAATTCCATTGGTGGTTTCTTTTGCGGTACAGAAGCTTTTTAGTTTGACGCAGTCCACCTCCTTCTTCTCTTCATGACACTGTTTTAGAAAAACCATAAAATGAGTCCCAGGAGTTGAATCTGCTATTAACTATGTTTCATTTGGCTTGTTCATATTTCAGTCATTTCCACAAAAGTGAGGATTTAACATGAAGATCTGATTTTTTAAATTACTTTTTTCAAAACATCAGAATAGCAACACTGGGTTCGGATTTCCACATAGCAATCAACTGTGGCTAAGAAGTGAAGTGACTGACTCCTCATTAGCCAGAGGATCCACTCTTTTCCTTACTATATTCCCACCTGCTGTTTATATTAATTTATGGTCCTTGCTGGCATTTATGCTTATAACTTCTCTTGCACAGCAGTGATTGTGACCTAAAAGGGAAATCTACTGGTGTTAGCACAGGCACAACTATCACAAGTGGGTCTCTAGCAAACCTAAAGGGAACAGTAGAGTTTTTAAAAATGTACTTATGTATTTGTTCACCCATTCACTTCATTATGTGCAAACAATTGCACAAGCTGTTGGTCAAAAAGATTCACAATCTCCTTCATTTCAACAAACTTGGAAACCAGTGGGATGAGCTGGATATGTAAATAAACAACTATAATGTGATAAATTCATTTGGGAGAAAAGTGTAACATGTATTTGTGAGGTGTTCTGAAGCCTATAAGAGGTATATCTAATCCATATTTCATAAGCTCAGTAAAGGAATTCTATAGAAGTGTCATTGAGTTGATACATTTTTGTGACATTTTTAGTTTTGAATTTTAAAAAATTTAGTTGTTCTGATGTGTGAGAAACAGATCAAAGAGTTCCAAGATTAGAATGAGAAGTTCAGATATGAGCCTAATGGAACAATACAGGAGAGACAAGAATATGACATGGATAGGGTAGTGTCAGTGGTTATAGAAACTGAATGGATTTGAGAAATATTTATGGTGTGGAATTAACTGGATTTGATCATGGATATAGGCTGTGATGGGTATAGGCAGTGAGGCATAAAATCTGCTAAAGATTCTGTTCAGATTTCCTGTATAGGCAACTAGTACAACTAATAGTGGGACTATTTATGGTGATAGAAGATACCAGAGAAACAGAAGATTCTGGTAAACAGTGATGTGTTCATGTATAATATGTTGAAATTTAAAGCATCTATGAAACTACCAAGTCGAGATACCCGGTGGAGTATTATTGGATATGTGGATTCTAGCTGAAGGGAAAGATCAGGGATTTTTGGATTTATTCATCAAGAGATTTGAAGTACTAACAAGACTGGTGTAATGATGAACCAGTATTAACTAAATGAGAAAGAAAATGGAGATAGGAGAAAGTAGAAGGGTCGAATGACTGCAGGTCCCTGTGAAAAGAACCAAAAATATATAAATAAGAGGAAAACAGCACAGAGGTATAATTAGGAAATGAGGGGTCTGAAAAACAGAAAAGAAAATGAGGGGTCTATGATGAAGACTGCAGAAGTGGAGCATTCCGGTTAATGACCAAGTCCAGGACATGGCCAGAAATTTTCTGTGGATGTTTAAAACAGAGTAGAAATGAAGGTTTCTGGAAAAGTAAATGTGAATAAACTGGGAGGTCAGTGTTAAATAGCTCAAGAGGAAGTTACAGTTATTGGAAATGAGGCCCTGGGGATGGAGAAGAAAACATTGAACCAGGCATTGTAGACTTGGTAGAGAAAAGGAACCTGGTAACACAAAAATCAGAGATTGCAAACTAGATAGACAAGTTACATGAACTTCAAGGAAGCATTTAGAGGAAGAATAAGGGAGTTGGTTCTGAAACGGGCAAAAGAGAATGAGAAGAACATGGATGTATTTAGGCATATGTAAAAAAGCTTCTTAGGATTTCTGGATAATAAACATTTCATTCACAATGAATGTGAAATTATTTCATTATATGCTATTTTCCACTTTACACATATCTTTATGTTGACTTACACATAGATCTATGTTTTTGTATTGAAGATTTCATAATTATTTCACTTTTATGAATAGAGTACCAAAATACATGTTCTCTCATGATCTTCCAAATTTAAATAATGTTTCCATTTTCCTAGCTTCGAAATGAACTCATCAGCCATTGAAATTTCCATATGGTCACAAATTAGTCCACATTGTCACCAGAGTGCTGGAAAGAAGATGAAAGCTAACGGTTTTGAAAAATTGTTTCAAATTAGATAGGCTTCAAAAATGTAATTTCACAATATTTATTATTTCAAACCATTTGAAGGGTTTTTACTGTCTTATTTATTATGCTAAGTTGTTTCTGTGATCAGGAGATCTCCCAAAGGAAATACTTTCTTGTCTAAATAAATTTAGTCAAGTCCAAAATGTACAGTTGGGCTTCACTTCACAGGTTTTAATAACCGTCAAGTCTGAAAGCAAATTTTTTTTTTAAAATCAGTAAAAGTCACAGATGACGGAAACAGTACCAACACCTAGGGTGCACCAATTAAGTAGATACTCCTTAGTGACATTTAAACCTCCCACTAATGATGTTGTACTAATTTGAATTCATCTAGGTGTTTTCATTTCCTGGGATAAAACTACAGAAAGGGGAAATTATCCTTCTCATTTCCCATGTTTGTAGATCCCTGTCATTTCCTTTTCTTTTTCATGATCACTTGCCATACTGGACTCCAATCAACCAAGTTTTTTTGCCTTGAACATACAGTCCTCCTTACCCAGGCTTGTTCACCAACTTATGCCTATTTCCTTCTTCAAAAGTCTTACTTCATCTGGGATCACTCATCTGGGAGGCTCTCAATAGATTAACTGCACCTAATTGAATGCATGCTTCCACTTGCTGATATGGAATAATATTTGTTTCACTGCTCATCTTATTTATGTGACTTTTATCCAACCTCTTTAACAGATTGGCACATGGTGATGCTATAGAACAATCACAATATTATTTAATGGTAGTTTTATCTGTGGGTTCTTTCCACCAGACTTACCTCTTTGTGAGTAGGAGATAAGTCTCTTATCTCTACATCCCTCACTCCCATCACAGTACTCTGATTCGTGATAGACAGCCCTATCACAGTTGCGGCCTTGTACTATTCATCCTTGGTTATATTTTGTTGTCACTCTTTGGTTTCACTCTGACAAGCAGCCTAGCTGATTACAGTTTAAATAGGACCAGATATAGCAACATAGGACCCCTTTGTCTAAATGTGCACATCTACATCTATAACTGGAAACAATTGTTCTAGAGTATGCTCATGTGTCTAGATCTCCGTCTAAACAGAAAGAACAAGTTTTACTTGGGATTTTCCCACGGAACCAAGGCGGAATCATGAAAGGTAGGCTTACATGTCAATAAATAAACAGTTTATTTCAAAGCATAAGCTCCTCAAAGATATGTGTCAGATCTGTAAACTGACACTTCCCAGCACTTTGGAAACTCTTATGTACAAATAGGCACGAAATACTTTTAATCGTATTTTTCGGTATATAATGATATGAAGATTAAAATATTAATAATGACTATAATACTAAAGAGAATGGTGAAGCTCCAAAACAATGTGATATAGTGAAAACTACACTCGATGAAGAATCATGAGGTGCAGGTTATCATTTGATATCACACAGGGTGACCCTAAGCAATCCACTTAACCTTTTTGAACACGCATTCCCTTGTTTGTCAGATAAGATGGTTGGGGGATATTATCTCTTAGATTCTTACAACTTTGAAATTCTATGATGCTTTAAAGCACTTTAGAAAAGCATAGGGAACTGTATAATACAGTGTGGTTAACAGAATGCAATGAACATTTTGAGAGAGAAAAAAATGCATTATTAATTATATGAAAGAGGTTATAGGGATGGTATTCCAAAGTGTCTAGGAAAGTGAACCCATGGTAAATCTCCATTATATTTCATATAATGCCTCAGGATTTTAGAGCTGGAAGATAACTTAGGTCATCTATTACATATTTAATTTTATAAATGAGGAAAGTAAGATCAGGGAAGTTAATTTACTTAATGTCACACACAGCAAGTAAATGGTGAGAACTCTGGCAGGATTTAGATAAGTGGTTAACCCTAACTCTGTTAGCCATTTGCAGCAAAGGAAAAAAAAAAGGTTTTGGCAATATCACTAACAGCTAATACTCAATATGATGGGAAAAAATTTGTAAGAAATGTAATTGTCAATATCTTCCAAACATAGTGTTCTTATAAATGAATAAAAAGTTAATCAAATAATAGAAAATCATGTAAAAATAATGCCCATGCAAGTCAAGAAAAAATAAAATGTGATTAAGAGGTGATATCAGCAAGATGGAAGGCTAGGAGATCTTGATGCTTTTCTTCCCCTCAAAAACAACAGAAACAGTAAATAAATAACTATGCACCCATGAAAAAAGCATGGGGAAAGCTCTGAACTAGAGTGAAGAAGCAGCAAAAATTCTTCAAAGCTCAAAAACTGAGGATGCTACATAAAAATACAATAAGCATTTTGACCTGAGTCACCCCATCCCACAGTCCAGAAGAGCTTGACTCCAGGTAGGATCCCCTCAGAAGAGTTTTATCCAATGGAGAAAAAGAGCAGGAGAACCCTAGTAAGCCTCACAGTTATGGACATGTGTGGCCTTTACTCCTGAGGTTTTCCACATTCTGTGCCAAACTGATCCCAGCTGATGGAGCTGCCTCGACATACCCCTCTGTGTCTGCTCCCCTGGATTGGAGCTGTCAGTGTGGTGAGACCTGCCCCCAGGATCTCCAGTCAATGCTGTATGCCACTGTCCATGATCAAGTAGCCGCAGGGCCTTATCCTGTATGAGACAGAGCAGCTGCTTTGAGCCCTAGCCTCCTGGTCCTTGGTTGTAGCTCTGAACCATCCTTACCGGGGCCATGCTGCCACTTCCCTAAGCTCTGGCCCCCCAGATTCCAGGTCATGGCTCCCACCCCTCATTGCCCAGCTGATCTGCTGCTACTCTGAGCTCCTCTCCCTAGGTCCTGACACCCAGCTTTAGTGGGTCACCACTGGAGATATGCTGCTGCTGTCCTTCACCTGCCATCTGGGGCCAGAGTTGGGACTTTGACCTGCTGTCCCAAGGCTGTGCTATTACTGCACCCACCCTCTGAGCCCAAGACACCACTGCATCTTGTCATCCCAAGGACCATGGCACGGCTCCATCCTCCCAAGCCAGAGTCACTGCAGCAAGTCCTAGAGACCAAGGTTTTGGTTTCATGACAGATCTGCAAGCACCTGCACCTTAGACACTGATGCCACTGCTACAGCAAGTACACCTGAGCTCCACAAGCCAGGCACATGTGCCTGATCCTAGGATGCCAGCTTGCTAGTGCTCTGAGTACCAGCATGTCAGACCAAATGCCAAGATGAATCTTCTTGGCTAGAACTTCCTCCTCCAGTCAGAGGAGAAAAAAGAATGAAAATGAGTGAAGAAACCCTGTGTGAAGTGTGGGACAACATTAAAAGAAGTAATATTCATGTTATGGGAGTTCCAGGAGGAGAAGAGAGTGAGAGAGAAAGAGACAGAAAACTTATTTAAAGA
The DNA here is from genome assembly GCF_040802235.1 of Manis javanica. Lineage (NCBI taxonomy): Eukaryota > Metazoa > Chordata > Mammalia > Pholidota > Manidae > Manis > Manis javanica. Next base: position 94,380,615 of record NC_133166.1, read on the forward strand.
AATAATGGTTGAAAACTTCCAAAATCTGGGGAAAGGTATAGGTGTCCAGGTACACAAAGTTCAAAGATCTTCAAACAAATACAACCCAAAGAGATCTTCACCAAGACTAGTTAAATCAAGCTCTCAAAAATCAAAGACAAAAAAAGAAAACTTAAAAAGCTGCAGAAGAAAAAGACTAATTACATACAAGGGAATCCAAGTAAGTCTATCAGTAGATTTCTCAGTAAAAATCTTGCAAGCCAGCAGAGAATAGGATGATATATTCAAAGTCCTCAAAGAAAAAAAAAACAAAAACTGTCAGCCAAGAATACTTTACCCAGAAGAGTTGTCCTACAGAAATGGAGAGATAAATTAACAAAAGCTGAGGGAATTCACCACCACTAAACCTGATTTATAAGAAATGCTAAAGGGAGTTTTTTAAGCTGAAATGAAAGGACATTACTTATAGCATGAAACTTATCAAAGTGCAAAATTCACTGCTGACGGAAATTGTGTAGTCAGATTCAAAATACTCAATTAGGCAATGGTGTTGTATAAGTCATTTTGAACTCTAACATACAGGTTAAGAGACAGAAGTGTTAAAAATAACCATAGCTACAATATTTTATTAATTGATATATAATATAAAATGTGTAAACTGGGACATCAACTGCATAAACGTGTGTGGGAGGGCAAATCTGTAGAACTTTTTTATGTAACTGAAGTTAAGTTGTTATCACCTTAAAATAGAAGGTTATAGTTCTAAGATATGTTATGAAAATTTTGCAGTAACCACAAAGCAAAAACCTGTAATAGATACACAAACAGACAATGAACCAAAGCAGAATACTACAAAAAAATCATTAACGTAGAGTAAGAGAGGAAGTGAGCAACAAAGGAACTACAGAATAATCAGAGAGTAATTAAAATGGTGATACTATGTCCTTACCAATCAATACTTACTTTAAGTGTCAATAGTTTAAATTCTCCAATTAAAAGACAAAAAGTGGTTGGGAAAAAACCAAGACCCAACACTTCATTGCCTATAAAACTCACCTCAGAGTTTCAGAACATTCATAGATTGAAAGTAAATGGATGGAAGAAGATAAGTCCATGCAAGTAGAAACCAAAAGAAAACAGGGGTGGTTATATTTGTATAAGACAAAATAGACTTCAAGTCAAAAACTGCAACAAGAGACAAAGAAGGTCATTATATAATGATTAAGGGTCAATTCATCCAGAGGATATAATAATTATAAATATATACACATGCAATACTGGAGCACCTAAACATATATTAAACAATTGCTCATACATCTGAAGACAAAAATACACAGCAAAACAATAATAGTAGGGGACTTTAATACCCCACTTTCAACAATTGATAAGTCATCCAGATAGAAAATCAGCAAGGAATCAATGCAACATCCATTTGAATCATGTTTTAGACCACATGGACCCAACAGACGTATATTGAACATTCCACCCAACAGCAACAGAATATACCTTCTCGACTGCACACAGAACATTCTCCAGGATAGATCATATGTTAGGACACAAAACAAGTCTCAATAAATTCAAGCAGATCGAAATTATATCTTAAGTCACTTGAGAACCAGTACCTAAGAATTCCTGGAAATACTTTTTCCAAAAGTATGGTCACTCTGGTAAGTGGCACTTTTATAAGTACCTTTTCATTTGGAGAAGGTAGAGTGGCATATTATGGTATAAACATTTGGCAATACAGCAGGGCTGAATAGTATCCTTCTCTTTATTTAAGGAGCGCTGAGTCTGTGAACTGCCTCATGTCTGGGCACTGGCTGAGTACGCCTCTTTAGATTTGTGGTTCAATTCTTCATACATAGAGTTTGTTTTGGTGATATACATCAAATGAGACTTGAATAAGATACCCATGTATTTCAGTCATGAGCACAAGAGTGTTAATTAGCCACTGCCAAATGTCAATTTATTCTGATTACTGTTAATTTATAGTGCAACTAAGAAGTTCTGATATATTAACTTGATTTAATATAGGCCATCATGAAATGCAGGTTGTAATTAACCAACAAAGTGAACTTCTAGAATCTACTTCCAGCTGCTTGAGCCAATATATTAAATCCAAAATCGTTTGCTAGTGTACTCATATCAGGAGTTGACCCAATCCAACATTACATCCATTTTATTTTGATTGAATACAATCAAATTTTTTCTCTTTTTCTTGATAGGAATTGGCAAAATCTTGCAATTTTACATTTCCTTCCAGGTCACATTTTGTATCTCTTCGTCTGGAATTGCTGGGATTTGAACCTAGTTATAGGTCTAGAACTAATGATGGATAGTAGGTACACTCCCTACAAGGCATCTCTCTCAGGATAGATAATTACAGGCTTCTTTTTTTTCTTTCAAGAAAAGAGCTAGTTCCACCAGCAAAGGAGGCTCAGTAGAATGTGGAGGTTGAAAGTCCTCAGCACAATTGAAATCTACCTAAGTGTCTCCCTTTCAATTTTCAAAGTTCTATTCATTGTGAATGAATAGCAAACTTTTAATGAAGACACTCATTAAGGATTTCATTTAATTTATATTATAATTCAATGAATTGCAGGATTAGATTTCTAGTTTGGTTTCAGAAACTTCAACTTGCAGATATAAAATATAAGGGATTGGTTCTGGTCAAAAACAGAAGTCCTACAAAACATGAGCTTTTCCCGTAAGTTCTCCATCACAGTTAAAAATACCTACCACTCCCCTACAGCCTTCTATTCTTTTTTTTCCACTCTACCAGGAACTTGGTCACCCCACCCTGAAACCACCAATGCATTTAACCCCAAGAGATTACAGGTCAGAATTTAAGTAAACTGATTTTGCTGCTGCAGTGAATAGACAGTGTCCCATTCATTATTACCAATGTTGATGCATTTAAATCTGATCATAGCAGAGAACTGATTCTAGATCCCCATCTTTAGATTTTGTTCTTTTAGAACTGCTACTGGTACTAAAGAGATTATTGTTCTACATTTGGCCAGGAAACAATAATAGCAATAATTAATAACAATAATATGAGTACTACATGAATAAGATGTTTAATTAATAGGAGTTAGGACTTATGCAAATGTGGAATGAATTGTGGCATTGAAGATCTGGAAGAAGGAGTCAGAGGTTGAGAAAGAGTCATCAATTGCTTTATCTTCAAATACTGAAGCAGGTGGAAATACCAAAACATGTGTGGGTAGTTTGAGCAGTCATGAGGATTTGGTCACCAAAGTGGAACCATGAAGTAGGAGACAGAGAAATCTGTGAAGCTCCCACATTAGTTTATGCTTCCCTGTCTGATACCATCATGAGAGACCACCATAGTCTACAAGAATAATAATGTGTTTCAGTTCCCTTCTGCACTTTAATCTTATATGAATTTCTCTCACTGGTAAACTTTAAGCTGGAATCATGCAAAGAAGGTAATTCTTAGAAACATAGGTACAAGACTTGAGTAAAAGTGGAAGTGCAACTGTTAACAGCCCCTTGTATGACTCAATAAGAGGTTCAGCTTTTCCTTTGGAGATGCATCAAAGTCTTTAGACTTTTCTTCATAAAGCCTTCTAGTTTCAGAATCCAGTCTTACCTGGTTCCTGGGACAAGAATCCTGACAATGGGAACTCAACCAGGGGTTTGATGATCATATCAACCATCTCTATCTCCTTGAGTATGCCCTTTAGGAATGCAAGCAGTCAGAGGGGGCAGGGAATGTGCTCTTTGTGAGGAGTTCTTTGTGAATTCTAGCCTTCAGTGAACTTACCCCTCTAATGGAGAAACATAATACAGCATGATGAATCAGAGATTCTGAAAACAAGTGCAAATCAAGATAGTTCACATTTTAGTAATGCAAAAACATATTCTGGAAGTTGTGTGCTGGGGTTCATTTGTACCAGCTTATAAGAGCCAGTGATTAAATGTTCAGGAATTTTGCAAGCTGATTGATATTATAAGCTTGAATTAGACTTGGTGCTAGTAGTTATGAAAATTTAGAAATACTATAAATCAGAACTATTTTCCCTCTGAAGACCCAGTTGTTACATATTTACCAGCAAACCATTGTACACTGCATATCCTACTAGACAGACCCCTTTCCAGCTTCAAGTTCTAAATAGGATCAATGTACTTAAGCTGTAAATAATTTGATTATATTAAATTAAACTAAACTGTCTTTTAAAGTCAGTAATTCTGATTGACATTTAAGTAATTAACTATTAGAATTTATTAATGTGGAAAGTTCATTTTAAAACACAATTTTAGGTTAAATCTCATGGAGATAACAGGTAGGCTGCATGAAAATGGAGTTAATTGAAGCCATTCAAAAAACAGTTAAGTAACATTTTTTAAATAGTATTTTATTTTGTAAATCACAACATGCTCTCCTGTTATGATCCTTGCAAATATTTTGAATACATACCTAGGAAAACCAGACATTGTGTATGTATAATGCAGTAGGAATAATAATTATGCAATTTCATGTCAAATCAATTTGTCAGATATGATGGATCTTTCAAATAATGTTTTTGTTAATACAAAACTTGAGTTAAAAATGAGTAACTAGTTAATTAGTCTTAGGTTCTTCAGGCTGCGTATTTATATTTTGGTTGAACTCCCTTAGCAGTTTGTTAAAATTTAGGTAATCTTTCATTTGGCTTTTTACAGTTAAAAGATAAAATGGGAGAAATACTAAATTTGGATGAATATTTTTGCATGTCTGTGTTAACAGCTTTATTGGTGTATACATTACAAACCATAAAATTTACCCATTGTAAGTGTACAGTTCAATGACATTTAGTAAATTTAAGAAGTTGTGTAATCATCATCACAATCCACTTTTATAAAATTTCTATTATACAAAAAAATACATCTTTGAGCTTGTTTTTCATTAACCCCCACTCCCAACCCCAGACAACCAGTGACCTGTTTTCTGTATTTCTAAATTTATCTATTCTGAATATTGAGTATAAATGGAATCATATAATATGTGACCATTTGTATCTGGTTTCTTACACTTTGTAAAATATTTTGAGGTTCATTCATGTAGAAGATATATCAGTATTTCATTCCTTTTTATTGCTGAATAGTATTCTGTTGCATAGGTCTAACACATTTAATCACCCATTCACCAGTTGATGGATATTTGGATTCATCAATATACTATTAGCTAACATGAATAATAATGCTATGAACATGCACATGCAAATCTTGGTATAGACATATGTTTTAATATTTCTTGCGTAGATTGCTAGAGAGTGGAATTGTAGTGTTTTTGATAAGCATGTGTTTAACATTTTCAGAGAGTAACATTGTTTTCTAAGGTGACCATATTATTTTACATTCCCACTATGTAAGAGGATTCCCACACTTGATATTTGTCTTAATGAAATATGTACCAGATTTGTACATTAAAAGCTACAAAATGTATAGCTTCATCCCACAAATTGTGATATGTTGTGTTTTCATTTTAATTCAGATTAAAATAATCTTTAATTTTCCCTTTAATTTCTTATTTGGCTCATTTAGAAGTGTCCCTTTTAGTTTCCACTTACTTGGGAGTTTTCCCATTATCTTTTTGTTACTGAGTTCTTTTTATATTCCATTGGGCTCAGAAAACATTCTTAGTACACTTAGTATGATTATCTTTTTTAAAAACTGTTGAGACTTGTTTTGTAGCCCAGTATATGGTGTCTCATGAAGAGTATTCCTTGTGTACTTGAAAAAATTGTTTGGAATGTCCTATATGTGTCAATGAAGTAGAATTGGTTGACAGTGTTGCTCAAGTCTTCTGTACCCTTGTTGATTTATTTTTCAGTTGTTCTGTTAATTATTGAGAGTGAGATATTGTAATCTCTATTCCCTTTGAAGTATCTATTTCTCCATTTCAATTCTGTCACTATCTGCTTTATTTAGTTAGAGGTTTTGTTGTTAGGCTTACATATGCATCTTATTATTGTATTGACCCTTTTAATCATCATGAAATGCCTCTCTTTACCTTTAGTAATATAGCTCATTTTAAAATAAATTTTGTTTGATATTAATGTAGCTACTCCAACTCTCTAATGGTTGCTGCTTGGTGATGAAATTTTTCCAGACTTTTGCTTTCAACCTATTTATGTCTTTGAATTGAACGTGTGTCTCTTACAGACAGCATGTAGCTGGATCTTGTTCTTTATCTGGTTTTATAATTTCTGCCTTTTGAGTTGGGTAGTTAAACTATTCAAACAATATAATCATTCATTTGCTTGGATTTATGTCTGCCATATGTTATTTATTTTGTATTTACCTTTTTTTGTTGCTCTGTTCTTCCTTTTCTGCATTCTTGGTGTTGAGCAAGTATTTTTTAGTGTTTTCACTATTTAATAACTTTGTTGATTTTTTTTACTCTATTATTTTGACTCACTTGCTTACAGACTGTTCTAAGGATTACAGTATGCATCTTAATATATCAAAATCTAATTCAGAATAATTCTTACTTATTTCTGATGAAAAATAGAGCCTTTGTTCCAAGATATTTCCTGCCCCCCAGCTTTCAGCTATTTTTGTAAAATATATTGATGTATGTTATACAGTGCTACAGTTATTGATTGACATCTCTTTTAAAGTTAAGAAAAGAAAAAAACTGTATTTGTAGAGTCCTCAGTTACAACCTACATACTTACCATTTCTGGTACCTTTTTTTCATGTATAAAGTACCATCTGCTGTATTCCTTTTAGCTATAAGTAATTACTTTAGTATTTCTTGTAAGCTAGGTCTGCTAGCAACAAATTATCTTTTTATGTATCTTTATTTCTCTTTACTTTTGAAGGATAGCTTTGCTATATAGAATTCTTTTACAGTTTTTTCCCTTTCAGCATTTAAAAAATAACGATTTTATTGACATATAGTACACATACCATCAAGTACATCATCTTCAAAGTACAATTCAGTGTTTTTCAGTATATTTACAAATTTACACCTTGATTACCACTATCTAATTTCAGAATGTTTTCTACACCTGGAAAGAAACTCCATATCCATTAGCAGCCATTCCCCACTGCCCCCTGTCTCCATTCCCTGGAAAGTGCTAGTCTTACTTTCTGTCTCTCTAAATTTTCCCATTTTGGTTAATTCACATAAATATAACAGTACAACACATGGCCTTTTGTAACTGAGTTCTTTAACTCACGGTATTCTTACGTTTTTATCCATTTTGTGTCATATAACAATTCATTCCTTTCTATAGCTGGATAATCCATTATTTAATATATTTTATTTATCCATTTATCAGTGTATAGAAATTTTGGTTGTTTCTAGCTGTTGAATAGTATGAATAATGCAGCTCTGAATGCTCCTGTGGAAGTTTTTGTGTGGACTTACGTTTTCATTTTCCTGGGTATAATACCTGGGAATGGAATTGCTGAGTCATATGGTAACTTAGCGTTTTGAGAAACTACACAGTATGTCATAGAGGTGGGCTCACCTTGTGGCACTTTGACGTATGTATCATTACTCTGCCTCTGACTTTCATTGTTTCTGATAAGCAGTCAGTTTTCAGTTGCTTTTTCTTTTCTCCTTGTTTTTGACTTTCAAAAGTTTGACTATGATGTATCTAGGAGTGAATATCCAAGAAATTCAATCCTAGACACATCATACATCCAAGAGATCTTGGTGTTCCTCCCCCTTGGTTTTCATTGTCTTTCTTGCATCTATCTATCCAAGATGTAATATTTTTTTAATAATATTTGGGAAGATTTAGGTCATTAGTTCTTCAAAAGACTTTCTGTGCCCTTTTCACTACGTGTTCTACTTTGGAACTCCCATTACGTGTATGTTAATACACCTACTATTATCCCATAAGTCTCTTGAGACTGAGATCATTTTGTCTTTCAGTCTTTTTCTCTCTGTTCTTCTGAGTGGTAATTTCAATGATCTATCTTCAAGTTCACTGATTAATTTTCCAGTTCAGATCTACTGTTGAGCTCAGTTATTGTACGTTTCAACTTTTGAATTTCCATTTGATTTGTTTTCATAGTTGGTATATCTTTCTTGAGATTACTTTGGTGAGATGAATAATTGTCATATTTTCTTTCAATTCTTTAAACATAGTTTTCTTTAATTTTTTGAATATATTTCATATAGCTGCTCTAACGTCTCTCTGTTACATCCAAATCTGAAACCACTTGGAATCAATTTCTATTCAGTGCTTTTTTCCCTTAGTATTGGTCATATTTTCTGTTTCTTTGCTTCTCAATTTTTTTGTTAAAACCTGGAAGTTTTAGGCAATGTATTGAAATGTATGGATTTGAGGGTTTTATTTCCCTTGCTGATTTTTTAGGAAGTAAAATAGTTCTCCTTTGCTTGTTTCCCTTTTTTTTTTAAGTTTGAAAGATTTTCACACATTCAACACAATGTTTGTAATGTAATTGGAATTTGTGTAGCATAGTAACAACCTAAACAGAAAGTTTACAATCCTGCTGAACCTGTTGTGTATTGCACCCATATTCTACCCCTAGGCATCTCTAACTCCTCATGTATCTTAAATTAAATTTTTAAAATTTCCTTGATTTTCTTTACTTAGCCATATATATATATGCATAAGTAAAATATATGCCTTTTTATTTTTATTTTTTTACTCTATAAAAATGCTGTCATTATATATATAGTCATTGTCAAATGTCTTTCTTGGGGAAAATTGTGATTCTTAAGTTTACCTCTATATTGATATATTTGATTGTTCTTTAAAAATTTTCACTGATACGTAGTATTCCACAATGCCTGTCTAGTTCTCTTGATTGATATGGCTGTTTCTAAATTTTTGCAATTGTGAACAGTGCTGCTTTGAATACTCTTTGTGTGTGTGTCTCATTGTACACATGCACAGACATTTCTCTAAAGTATAAACCTAAAGTATTGCTTGATCGTTAGGTATAAACAAATGCAACTTTACAAGATAAAACTAACTTTCCCCCATAAAGTGGTTGTACCTATGTAACCTCCTATCAGCAATACATGAGAATTCTAGGTGTTCCATATTCTTGCTCTGACTTAGTATATTAGTTGTGTTTCTAGTAGGCAAGCTAAAAATAAAACTTTTGCAAAAATCCCCCTTATTACTTTGGATTTCATATCATTGGTTAGCGTTGTCTTATAACCATGTGTATATAAACCCATCACTTGAAAAGACAATAGGATAATATGATCATTGCTCTTCTATGCTGTCCAGTATGGTGCCACCTTCCTCATGTGATTATTTAGTTCCTCAGTTGCACTAGCCACAATACAAAGGCTCAATAGTCACATGTAGCATGAGGCTACCAAATTGGACAGCACAGATATAGAACATTTTCATGATTACTTAATGTTCTATTGGATAGAAGTTATTTAGACAATCAACCTTCACTGAAGCTTGTAGGTGAGACTAGATATCCGAGTAAAATTGGGGCTCTGGAAAAGGGCTGGATAGATGCTTGGTTTTCTAGGGAAATAGTGTCTACTACATGAACTTACTTATACAGTAAGCCATTTACAAAATGTGCATGTAGATTAACAGAGATTACTGCTGTGTTTATCTTTTAAGCAGCAAAGGATCATATTTATTACATCCATTGCAGGTACCTAAATTATCATTCTGTTGGTATGGTTATTATGGAGATTTTGTGAGGTTGATTAATTCAAGAAATGTTGAATTCTTCAAGCAAAACTGGGAATAATAAGGTGTGTAGTGAGTCTGGGTGGTTAGCCGAGATGCATCAAAATTGGCAGGAGTGGTGAATTACATGTAACAAGCACTCAACAGAATACTTTGTCTGCATAGAGTGCCATATATAAAGAAAATGACAGTACCACAGAAGCCTCCTGAGATTTTTCTTTCCCCTGGGCTTTCCGTCATAGGAAACTCATTCATCTGAGGTTAGTCTGAACAGGGGAGAGTTGAAAATTATACTTGATGCCACTGAGGCAGAAGGGCGTTATAGAAGAACTGAATCATAATTTCAAGAAAGAAGCATAATTGGTTACTCCAGGGTTACATTTTTGTTCACCCTTTCATTGACATTGAAGCAGAGAAATTATATTGCCTTCTGGGTCTAGTGCCCTGTTCTGCACTCCAAGAGGAATAGCTCCTGCCAGTTCTTTTAGATATTAAAGAAGGGACACCAAAACTTAAATTCCAAGGCAATTAAGCCTACTTAAGTTGAATAGGACAGTTGAAACATGCTAAAATTAGAAAACATCAAATAATTAGAATAAAAGTCTAAATTTGTAGTACTGGCAGTAAAATAAACCAGATCATTAAAAGGTCGATGGAATGGCTGACAGCATAGTGATATAATGCAGCCCATCTACCAGACAGTTAAACCCTCAGGGGAGCGAGACTCCTTTGAGGGAAGCACGTGAAGACAATAGATCACAGCCAACTCCTAAAGCTGCAGCTGCTTTCACTCTTCTAGAAACTTTGAAGTTACCTTTGATTTTTTTAAAATCTTCCTTTTATTCTCAACTTTTTTTCCCTTCATAATATCTCTGGTATTCATCCTTTCTGGTTAGTCAGGGTTCTCCAGAGAAACAGAATTAATAGGATATATACATGGAGAGAGAACGAACTTAAAAAACATTGGCTCACATGGTGGTGGGGAGTGGCAGGTCCAAATCTACAGGGCAGGCCGGCAGCCTGGCAATTCAGGTCGGATTCGATACTGGAGCCTTGGCTCTGAATCACACAGGGCACCAGGCCGGGAGCTCAGGCAGGCTTTCTGTGTTGCATTCTTGAGGAGAATTCCTTCTTCTTTGGGAAATCTCAGTCTTTGCTCTTAAGGCTTTCAACTGGTTTGATGAGGCCCACCCATATTCTAGACGGTAATCTGCTTTACTCAAAGCCAACTGATTTTAATATTCTAAATGTTAATTACATCTAAAAATGCCTTAACAGCAGCCTCTCGACTGTATTTGACCGAAAAGCTGAGCACACAGCCTTGCCCAGTTAACACATAAAATTAACCATCACACTTCCCTTTCCATTTTTGTATATTCACCCTTAACTTATGTTCTCACCATCTCATGCTTTGAATGATTGAAACAGACCCAAACCCACCCCAGGCTACTGGTTTCTCCTACTAGTTTCTCCATTCATTAATTCGCCTTATGCTATTGCCATATTCCTAGAATATTTGTTCCTTGAAGTTGGCCGTTCTCTCTCCCAGACTATCAAACTACGCTGATGGCCATTTGCTCTCTGACTCCCCCCTGCACTCCATTCATGGTGGTCTCACTCTTCCCCATGAGTGGCTCATTCTGTGCTGGTCATATCTAGTTGGGCTGACCTGTTTCTTCCTTTAATTGTCTAATATTCTCCCTATTATGGGTCCATTCAAATTATAACTGCTCCAATTCCCATGATGATCTCATACCTTTGGATCATTTATACCATCTGTCACCAGTAACTTAGGGGTTAGCATTTAGTTTTTCCCTAGGTGTTTAATAGGAATTATTTTTGTCTTCTGAATCAATTGTAAGGTACTTGAATTAGGAATTGTGTTTCATTGCTCTTGTGTGCACCACTTTACCTAGATCAGTACTAGACAGTGTTGGCATGAAGGAGATGACTTGGCCATTCATTGATTATGGCAAAAAGAAATTGGAACATTGTGCAATTAAGCTTAAACAATGCATAAAAGCTACAGTTCGGGACTGAAATAATACAAGGCATTCTGGGCCCTACCTTTTGAACTATTGAATTAGAACCTCTGAGGATGAGCCCATGAAATTATATTTTTTAAAAGCTCCCAGTGATATTTTGATTTTTTAAATCTGAACATGCGTATTCAGGAATTACTAAATAGACTTCCAACTATTTTTTAACACCCTCTTATTTCACAAAATAGTTCTGTGTATTTTCCTTCAAATAGCTCTCACGTACGTCTGTATTGTCCTTGCCTTGCATAAGGCTCCCCTTACTTTCTTACCTGGATTACACTGATAATCCTCTTCACCATTCTCCATCCTTCCCTTCAGGCTCCTCTCCCTCACTACCTCCATAGGGCAGTGTTTGCACTTAAAATTTGCAAATTTGGGCTATGTAAGCATAAAATGCTTTATGTTTTCTCCTGTTCAGGATGAAGTTCAGTCTTCTTTACATGTCTTATAAAGCTGTTCAAGATATACCTGCCTACCTTTATAGCCAAGGTTTCTTCCACTGCCTCCATCCATAATACTAAACTACTCAAAACAGTTGAATCCTCTCTTGAGTCTTTGCCTTTGCACATGCAAAGACTTATGTGCCATAATCCGTGCATTTGTCCAGGTAGTATTTGTTAAATTGATACTATATAGTTTAGGCATTGTCAGACACTAAGTTCTGATATTAAAGATATAGTGTTCTGAATCCTATGAAGACAGGTAAGTAAAAACTCATTTAACAATAGCTACTATGGAGTGAGAACATATTATTTACCAGGATTGGACTAAGCATTTTGCTTGTCATTTTTAACCTTCAGAACCACACTATAGGGAACTGGGCTGGAGTCCAGTTCTTTGGAATCTGGAGTCCACATTCTTAACTACTGTGTTCCTTTGCTGCTGTGTTGAAAGAATTAAGAGGAACCACGATCATATTTGGAGCTTCATAAATTACGTAGTCTCTTTGAGTAACAGGAAAGAAAATTAAATGACATGAGACTGATACTTTCCTTTACACCTTCTTTATGTTGCACTGGGAAATAGTTTACTTATTTCTGTAGCACCATAAATTAGTAAAGTGCCTGCCATGTGGCAGGTACCAAATAAAAACTTGAAAGTTCCAGTTGCTTTCCTTCAGCTGTCTCAGATTCCTTTACCAGCCCTTAACATTTCACCACTGACAGAGCTGAGAATAAATGCTGGTTCTCGTCTTTTATTAATCACTTGTTCTTAAGGAAAGTTATTTAACCTCTTGATCTTAGTTTCCTCATTTGTAAATCTGCAAAATACTATATTTTAGTTTCATTAAAACCTAGCTGTAAGTTTAAGTAGGAAAATGACAATCAGATTTGTGTTTTGGGGTAGTTAACACTAGCAACCGTGCAGTTATCTAAATAGAAGGTATCAGTGGACTAAAATATGATATTAGCAGAGGGTATGGAGAGAAGAAAACTCCTGCATGCTGTGTACGAAGTCTTCTCACCCAATGATGGAAGTAGGACTACTCTTCACAACTACATAGACCTTCACAAAAACCCTAAGTTTAAGAATTCTTCCCTTTATAATTCTCAGTTAATTTGAATCACTGTGAGTCTCAGTGTACTGAACTAAAAGCTTATATGATAACTAAAATAACTTCTTACATAAAATTATATGGTTCTGTAAGGGATGTGATTATTTGCTGGAACAAGAAATATTTAAGTGACTAAAACTGTAATTCTGCTGTATCTATGGGGAATGGCTTTGAATGGTCTCAGTCTTATCTTTTGAAGTAGAGAGTTGAGAGTCTAAAATTAAATAAAGAAGATATAGCAATGAAAACATTTTATTAAAAACCTGGAGGTAAGCAACAGAAGAAATAAATGGAAATGCTTAAAATTGGTCTTTTTAAAGACTGGCCTCAGAGGGCAACAAGATCTCTGAGATGGAGGCATCTCTGCATAAAGACCGGCCTCAGAGGGCAACAAGATCTCTGAGATGGAGGCATCTCTGCAGAGTGGGTCTCTATTCTGATTCTCCCAGGCAGCTCAACCAGATTCTAAATAGACAGGCTTCTGGGACACTCTAACTTGCAGGGGGGAAATTAAGCAAACTTCTAGGAAAGGCTCCCCTTGCAGACAACAGTCCTGAAGTTTGCAGGATATCCAGGGAAAAATATCCCACTATGTGAGAGCTCATCTGTCCCTAATTAGTCAAGAACATTTTTAACTTCCAGTGTTTTACAACAGGGTAGCTTTGAGCATAAATTAATGTCCATTAAAGGAACATATCTACATGTAATCATCATTACAGTAGTCTGAACACTACGCATTTTCAAAGTATGTCTGATTTAATATTCTTTGAAACTTAAGTAAACTTCATAGTACAATTTAAAACTTAATGTCATTTTTGAGATACGCTATTGAATAAATGAAAAATGGCATATGCTTTCCCTTGAATACTGAGTTCTTCTAATCAATAAGATTACTTTTCTTAATATTGAAAATGATGTAGTATGTTGATTAAACTAAAGGAAAATCAATAAAAAATAGATAATTAATGATATGTGAAACCATAACTGAGAACTTATGCCTTCAAATAAGCGAAAGCTTATTTTGATTATAAACATAAGTAAGAATAAGACCTAAAAATTGTCATACCTATTGTGCAATATTATAAGTTTAAAATTAATATGGTAATATGTGATTGGAATTTATTATATTCATCAATACTACATTCATATTTAATACAATTTATAGGAGATAGCTGGAGCAGTGTTATTATAGTAAGAGAAAGGAAAACTATATGTAATATACATCTAAATGCCAGCATTACAATTGAAACTAATAACATGAGATATTTTCCCTAAGGGATTTTCACTGGCTAATTTTTTTAGTAGAACAACATTATTATATTTAGCTAATTCCTATTCACAACCATCTCTGCTGGTGGTCTCTTGGGCTAAAGTTCATAGCTTTTTAAATATAAGTCATTTCAGTCCTTTACAGAACAAGAATTACAATTTTTATGTTAAAAAGAGGCAATATTTTTTAGAGGGAAATTTAAAAATACTAAATATAATTAAAATATTACATAGGCTTTCATTGTAATAAACATCTTACTAATGTATAAAAGGACTCGTATGTTGTCTTGAACGTCTTTTGTGATTTAATGCCAAAATATAAGAAATCAGAGGAGCTCCTCTTCAGACAGTGGATTTTCCATGCACCAGATCTAGCAAGTAAATATAGTCATGAAATTTAAACTATATTCACACTTGTGATATTAATTACAACACATATTAAAAAAAAATCTATACCTAGGAAAAATTCTGAGTCCTTGATAAATTCTAGCTGTTGTAATAGACACTGAAGATATAAACACAAGGACAACATCCTTCTTGCCTCCAAAGGACCCATCATTTGGTAAACAAAAGAGACATAAAAACAGCAAAGTTGTAATTCAACTGACTGTGTCTGGTAAGAACTAAGCACTTTGGAAAACAGTTTTTTAAATGGAAACATGAGAGGATGATGGATGCAAACTCCCAGCATTACAAAGCAACCATCAAAGAGAAAAGTAAGACAGAGGAAGGGAATATAACACCTAAAAGAAAAATAAAACCCACATTCAATCTAGTTTCTGATTGTATGTACCAGAGAATATAACTGGTTTGACAGATTTTCCCAAATCATTTACAGTCTTTTTAAACTGAAACTATGGGAACAATTGCAGCTTCGTGACGTCAAGGAGACATAGTCAAGGAAAGAAGAACTTGTAAACGAGCAGTGTTGTTACACAAAAACTGGTTAAAGTAAGATTTAATCTAGCACATAATATGATTCAAGTTGAATTACTTTTTCTATAATAAATGTTTTATCTTCTTATGTCCTTTCACTTAACTTTTTAATTGTAGATACATTCATACTGTAATGTCAGTATTCAGTGATTTGAGTCAACATTTATGGGCATCCTGTTTCCTCACCAAATATATCTCTAAATTACAAATAGAGTTAGTACCGAAGAGTGGATAAAGGGAATTCCAAGTAATTCAGGTATTTGGACCTGTATTGTGGGAGGGGAAACTCTTCTGCCCTGGTGGTCACCCTCAATAGTCTGATGAAAATTTGTACTGTTAGATGATTGACTATGCAGGAGCTTCAAAAGGGAATCTAATGACTTTGCAGAGTGATCTTAGGTCTTCAAATTCCTTGTACCCATGGGATAACTTCAATTACTCTGTGATTTCATTCTCTTTTTCCTTGACTCAAATGTTGTAAGAATAGGCATAGAATACATGACTTCTAACATTTTAAAACTAACTGTTGAATTTGGTTCAATTATCTTCATTCATTTGGTGTTTGTAAAAGTCTAAGACATTAAAGAAACCCAAATTCAAGTGCGCAGTATTGAAGACATACTTCATAGATAATAAGATAAACTGGTTTGTATGTGGTTATTAATTCTTTATTTCACTGACCTACTTTACTAGGTTCACACTCTAGAGTTGCTGGCATAACCAAATAATTAAAGAATGTAGATTATTTATTTGAATATATCCACCCCCCCAATATAAGTGATAAAAAATTGCATGCTGACATTTAAATAGTAAGATTACCTCATATTAATCATGCAAAATCACATGAAAAAGAAAAAGAGCTCCAATAACTCTAAGATTCAGTTAAAACCTGATGAGACATCTAGATAAAGATTCCATCAGAAGATGAATTTATCCACATTATGAAATGGGTGTTCAAAAGTTAAACATTGGCAGGGTCAATAGAAGCAAGGTCTACAGGTAAAAGACTTGGCCCATGAGTATTCTGATGCCATTGATACCCAGGGTCTACTGTGGTGATGAATATACTATTACTATAGCTTGACTTGATTAAATATTAGATAATCTAACTTTGCTTGATCTTATTCATTACTCACCAAAAAACATATTGATAAATATATATTTCCCTGAGATGTTCTCTATGGTCAAATGGGTACAGCAATCCATATCCCATAAATAATTATGAATTAATAAGTTGAAATTATAATATACTAACAATACAAAATATAATAATATAATAAACACTATACATTCATAAATTTAAATTATAATTTTACTCCTGTATTAAAAACCAGCTTTATATCCACCTATGTCTGATTTGAGAGATATAGCCATCCCTAGGATGCTCTCACCTTCCTAAACATGTAGAACTGAAGGCTGCATTTGCACCATGATTAATCACAAGAAAATGAGTCCTCTGCAGTGAAGCCTGTAAGGAGAGAGAAAGAGATCATCCCTCCTTTTTTTTAAATTTCATTGGTTAACTGAGCCATTCTATCTGTGGGACATACACTCATGTTATCTCTTTTACTAGGTAGAAGCTCTTGGAGAGCAGAAATTCTGCATAATCAATCTCTGTAGTTCCCACTTCTGATAGTGACTTATTCTTAGTGAATATAATCAATGAATGCAAGGGTGAAGACAGACATTTTGCCTTCATCCTTAAATTACTATACACATAACTGGAACACTAGCAAAAGGAAAAAGCTCTAGTTAACCATTGTCCATGCTTTATCTGAGAAAAGAAATTATGAATTGAGAAAAGCGATCTTGACCCCGTCGCTTCATGCTAGATACAGCCTTAGGAGAAGACCCATGGAACTTACTGATTTATTGGCACAGAATACTGTAATATTTATAGTGATGTTAGCCTATTTAAATGGGTTGGTGATGACACTCAGGTGTTAAATTGTTGTCACACCCATAATTTTACTCATTTTCAGACTATGAACTTGACGCCATCTCTCTAACAGGGTAAATAAAAATAACCAAAAGATCTACTCTAATAACATAATATATGCTAAAATATCACATTTAAATTATATTGAATTCACATAGAATAATTGTAGTAATAAGTCTTGTATAGCATTTATTATTAGTCAAGAACTGTTCTACTGTCTTTACAAATACTAATTTGCCTAATCCTCACAATAACTCCTCATTTCAAACTGAGTTTAGTGTCAGCCAATCTGGTTCCAGAGTCTGTGCTCTTATCCATTATCCAAACCAAGCAACAAATGCTAAAGTTGACTTCTTATAACACCTGTTACACATTGTTCTTCCTTCTTTAACCTCGTTCTTCATTTAGTCATTCTAACATGAGAAACACCAAGCCACAATGATGTGGATCCTTACAATTAAAGTTGGAGGACCTCTAATTAATTGATTTATATGCTTTATGTGAATCTGTCAAAAATCAAATGTATTTAATTACAAAATATTTCAAACACTCAAAAATTCACAAAACAAATATCCCATATTTCAATTACTTTGACTTAACAGAGGTTAACATTTGAACACTACTTACTTCAGAATTCTATTTTCTAACAAAACTAAGAAAAACATGAAACCCTAAATCATGCAAACCCCAAATCATGCAATTAGGGGAAGACCTGCCCAGGTCAGTGAAGGTGGGGTCTATGGAGGTGGGAAGAGAGAATGTCCATGGCTACAGACCCCAAAGAGAGCCAGTAGAGAGCACTTTCCAAAGAAATGAAGCCCCCTGGGTCCCAAACTAGCAAGTTCTACCAGCAACACTGGGAAAGACAGGAGGACTCACGGTAAGCCCCTCCTTGGGCTTGCTACTAAGTCGCACAATATTGGGAAGGCAAGTGAGGAATCAGAGAAGGACTCATCCAGGCAAGCAGCATTTTTCAGGAAGCAGTGTTTGGTGAGGCAGGAATGTAAGAGAGAGGGACTTGGCAGTTCCCAAAGCCCCAGTGGTTAGGAGAAGCAAAGATTCCCTCACATTTAAATCCCCATGATTCCTTGCTGAAAGGAGAATTCCTACAGCTGGTCCCTCCTTCATCGGACCTTCTCACAAATAGTGGGCCCAAGGAGACCTACCTCATTTGAAGATGAGTCAATAAACATAAATGAATAGATAGTATACATAGAAAGATGATACAAGATAATAGTAGGCCAAGAGCAGAAAACAAAATGGCAGAGAATATTTGTGAGAGAAATGTTAGCATGGAGTAAAAGAAAAACTTGATTAAGTATATCACTGTGAATTTAAAATAAACAAAAAGCTTAATGAAAAAACACACCTTAAAAAAACAAGAGCTTAAGGAAGAGAGATAGATCTTAAGGAAGATGTGATAGGACAACAAAAGAAAATAAAATGTGGGCTCAAGAAAGGAGTAGAATAAAATAACAGAACTACCACACCAAGTATAAAATTAAATAACAAATCCATTAATGTATTCATTTGTTCATGCAACAAATGGTTGAGATCCTCCTATGAGAACCTACCTGGCATTGTTCTGGGCACTGGGGATATGGCAGTGACCCAAAGAGGTGAAAGTCCCTCATCTCATGGTTTGCACTCCAGCTGGGGGAGACAGAAGATAAATACATACACCACATGAAGTGTCCATCAATATGTGAATGGGTAAAGACACAGTGGTACATATATAAAATGGAATATTACTCAACCATGAAAAAAGAATGAAATCTTGGCCATTTGCAACAACATGATGGAATTAAAGGGTGTTGTGTTAAGTGAAATAAGCCAGAGAAAAGGCAAATGGCAGATAATTTCGCTTATTTGTGGAATCTGGAAAGTAAAACAAATGAACAGAGCGAACAGAAACAAACCAAACAAATGAACAAACTAAAACAGAAATAGACTCATAAGCACATAGAATGGATAGTTCTTTACTGTAGGAGGGAGAGAAATGGGTGAAATGGGTGAAGGCGATAAAGAGGTACCAGCTTCAAATTATAAAACAATTTAGTCACAAGGATAGAAGTACAGCATGAGGAATATGGCAAATAATATTGTAATATCTTTGTAAGGTGACAGACGGCAACTACACTTGTTTCGGTGAGCATTTGGTAATTAGATAATTGTCCGATAACTAAGTTGTTCATCCAAAACCATATAGTAGTGTATATTAACTATATTTCGATATTTTAAAAAATACACGTGTGCACATACCTAGATATATACAGTTACTCATGTGATAAATGCTATGGAGAAAAATAAAACTGTGAAGGGGGCTAGGGAAGTCCTTGATGTTAGTATGTACATAATTTTTTGTAGGATAAGCTTGTCAGGAAACTCCTTCCTAGAAAGATGACTTTAGAACAGAAACGTGCGGGAGGTGAGGGAATAAGGCAGGTGGCCACGAAGATGAAGAGTTTACCTGTCAGAGGCAATAGAAAATGCAAAGTCTTAGCCACAGAAACCTTTTTAACGTATTTGAGGAGCTCCGGGGGGCCAGTGTGTGGCTGCAGAGGGGAGAACAAGAGAGCTGTAAAAAGTGGAATCTGAGAGGGAGCATGCGCCTTGATTTTGTAGGGCTTTAAGGAGTCAGCACAAGGGCTTTAGGTTGAATTATTCTAAGTGTAATGGGCAGTCACTCAAAAGTACTGAGCAGAAGAGAGACATTTTCCGACCTACAGTTTAAGAAGATCACTCTGGCTGCTGTGTTGAGACTGTTATGAGGAGAAGGGCAGGGGCACAGCAGAAAGACCAGTTTAGAAAACTATTCCAGAAATTTGGTAAGAGATTAGAATAGTTTGGATTCTGGTGTTAATGGAAGTGGTGAAAGGTGCTAAGATGCTGATGATGTATTTAAGGGCAGTTTCAAAGAATTGATTATTTGACTGGATCCAGGTTTAGAAAGGCTTTGTCCTGAGCAACTGGAAAGTTGTAATTGCCATTAACTGAAACTGAGACAGCTGTAATAAAATGTCATGAGGGAAGGCCAGAGGTTGGGTTTCAGGACAAGCCAGTTTCAAAATGCTTATTAGACATCCAAGTGGAAATGTCAAATAGAGACTTGAACATGAGGCTGGAGTTTATGAGCGATCAATAATGTAAGAAATATTTTAAGTGGTGCATTTGAAGCTTGCAGAGTTTTTATTCTACTTTGTCCTTTAGTAATTTATAGGAAAACATTCAAAACACAGTTTATTATTGGAGGAAGGCTTTTTATGTGCAACCAAATTTACAATTGCAGGTACATCTACCCATCATGGCATTGTCCTATGGCTACCGCATACTAGTCAGGCAGCTTAGTGGGAAGTATTCAGTGTTCATCGCAACACACTTAGTTTATCAAATTAGTCTTCAGGGGGTATTCAACTCCCAAACCCCACCGCACTTCACAAACTCGATACTGCAGTTCTCCCTTGTTTACATTTTCCCCTTACACATATGGATAATGCTTACTGAAACCAAAACAAAAAGCCCCAAAACAAAAACACAACAGGTAAAGAACAGGTAAAGAAACAGAAGGATAAAAATGGGCCTGTCCTGATCTTGAGAGGACTGAATTATTCTCTTGATTTTCCTAGATCTATTATTTTCCCCAACAAACAGTGAAACTAGAGGGTTTCTAGCATCTGAACAGGCTGAGTGGGGCTGCCAGAGGACAGTGAATTCTTTCCCACTTTGAGGAGGAGTCCACCCTCCCAAACCATCTCCTCTTTTATTCACAATAGTCCTGGACTGTGAAAATAACTCCTGCCATAAAAACATTTATTGCCTCAAAACTCAAAAATAGCAGAAGTCCTTCTGCCAGACTTTAGGTTTTCATACCGTTGAATTTCCAGTGTGCTTCTAAATGGTTCTCTTTCTTTTAATTGTATCTCAAATCAAGTCCCAGAAATTTTATCAAATGCTTTTATTCCTTTGACTTTAATTTCAAATTGTTCTTTAATAAAAGATTGACAGAAAAGTATTTCCTGGAAAAAAACCTGTATGATATATACCCAAGATTTGCCATGACTATATCAGAGAACACATTGCTCCACAACATGAAGGAAGAAATAGTTCATATCTCATAAATGTGCATCTATTAAACAGATACTTTGAGTGACAATTGAAGACTAAGCCTAAGATCAAAAGGTTCCTTACAAAGATAAACGTTACCCTGGGGCCAGTTGTAGAGTCCCAAAAAGAATGTAGCAGATGGATTTATTTTAGAGTTACTGGTCTAGAAGAAACTTTTGGTATTGAAAATTTCATTTCATTCTTCATTTTCTTTGGAAAACAAAGAATTCTATCAGGGGAATGATTTTCAGTCACGTTTGATGGGATATAAGGACTCAAGTTGTCTATACTTTTCATAAACGTAAAAGTCAAGCTACAGATAAATTATTTGTATGAAGGAGAGAAATTTTTTAATGCAACTGTATCTCCTCATTTTAATGCATTAAAAATACAGTTTTAATGCAACTATATCTACCTTGTTTTGGCTTTAGAACCTTCTTTTGTCTGTAACTTCTGAAAAAGGGAATTAAAAGAAGTTTAAAGATGAAGCTATGATTTCTCTTCTTTTCCAGATTTGTTAACATTGCAACTGAGTGACCTCAGCAGTGTTTATCATTCAAAGATAGCTTGTTGACATTTTTTCTTTGTTGAGATAGTCATTTGCCAAAAGAAAATAGAATAAAATTGGCTATCTACATTGCATACACTTATTGTGTATAACATTTTGGAGTCCTTCTGAAAAGCCTGCTTTTAAGTGTTTTGCAAGAAGTCAGCATGATGATGAAGAGTCAGTAATCAGATGTTGTATTCATGGAGAACACTAAAGAATGCAGAAATCAACACAGGGTAAAGGGGAAGGGCTAGATATATAAAATTATTGAGATAAGAAAAATTGCTATATGTTCTTTATGATAAAGTAGAATAAAATCTCAGTCAAAACATGGGCAGAGCAAAATTTCCCAGCCCTAGGCTCACATTAGAATCAACTGGGAGCTTTTAAAAAATAACCAATGCCTGGGCCCCCAAATAAATCACAGTGGGGTAGGGATGGGAGGCCATCTGGACATGAGTGGTTTACAAAGTTCCACAGGAGGTTCTGATGTACCATTAGGGCTGAGAGTCACCGGTGTAGAACATAAAGGAACACAAAATGTAAAGATTTGGAATGAAAGAATAGCAACTCATTCGTCAAACAGAAGGATAAAAATGGGCCTGTCCTGATCTTGAGAGGACTGAATTATTCTCTTTATTTTCCTGAATCTATTATTTTCCCCAACAAACAGTGAAACTAGAGGGTTTCTAGCATCTGAACAGGCTGAGTGGGGCTGCCAGGGGACAGTGAATTCTTTCCCACTTTGAGGAGGAGTCCACCCCGCCAAATCATCTCCTCTTTTATTCACAATACCATAGTTTTTCTCTACCTTCCAGGCATTGTTTTGCTTTAACATCCTTAACACAGATAAAGGATTTTTACACAAAAAGCAGCCATTGCATTCCTCTGAACTTCATTTAATTCACAAATAATTTTTGCTTTATTTGGGCATGTATTGCCTTTAGCTTTGCTGAAGAAAATTTTCGCACTCATTTATCAAATATTTAGTGACTGTTTACTATATGTCAAGCACTCCTCTAGATGCTGAGGATATAGTGGTGAAGAAAATAGGCACACATTTTTATCCTGTAGTGTTTACATTCCATTTATTATTTTAATTATTTGATTGACATGAAACCCTTTTAAATAGGTCTGTACAATTTGTAGTTACTTTGAGAAATATCCCTCAGTAACTGCTCCTGAGTATTTTGTGCTTGTTTTCCCTTTTGTAAAAATCAGAAAAACTCTTAATTTTGTTCTTGATCAAGAAAGGCAGAGTTCCCTTGGTATGTGGCCTGGACAAGAGTCACTGTCAGGTTGCCTCCCATCCCATCCAGAGGCAATGAGTCCACAGGCAAGAAGGATCAAATTAGGTCCACTCAGACTGACTTGTGTAATTTCAAATATTCAGACAGATCTTTCATGGGGAATGAATTTCCAGAAAGGAATTTTCCTAGAAATGGCATCACTTTCAATTATAGTTACATGCAGTGGGCAAGAAAATGTTTAAGAGCTAACAGACTTTAAAAAAGAAAAAATTCTGGAACTCGTGCAGTTAAATGTGAACAGGCATCTTTTGAAGAAGAGCTTTGTTGTGTTTTAGCTACGGGAGCGGGAAAGCATTGACGTAGAAATTAAGCATCTGAGATTCAAGGTTTTAAAATCTTCCCATGAGGATAGTCCTCCTAGGGGTTCTCAGCTGGAAGGCTAGTCCTACTCCACTCAAATCCATAGAAATAGATGAATAGTCCATTATGCAGAAGGCCAGCCGTGCAGCGGGGCAAGCTCAGTTTAAAAGCAAGTTGAACTGAGCAACTCGACCCAGCAATCCAGGTAGCAAGGATGATGGCATGATTCGAAAGGAAGAAATCAAGGATGTCACTGATATTGCGGTCACGTGGTTGGCTCTTAATGACAGGGGAGGAAGAAGATGTCCGTGAGAAGTCTGGGTAGCCCGGGATCTGCACTGGAGTGAAAGGGCAAATTCGGTGCAGTGAATATGGCAGCTTTGCGGCATGACGGAGAGCTGAGCTCAGAATAATATAGTGGGATTCAAATTGTGAAAAGTTTGAAAGAAGAGAGCAAGAAAAGATAATTACAGTGAAAATAGTGCCTCTGGACTGTAAATGCCTTGACTTCAGGAGTCTTGTTTTATTTATCTTTGTGTTCCTGCCTGGTGCATGGAGCAAACATGCTCAGTTAATATTTGCAGAAGTAAAGCCGATATGAAGAGCAACAACTGCAGCTATAGCAGAAGTAGCAAGTGCGGAAACAAACTGGACTCTTAAGATGGCATAGTACGTGTGCAGCTAAATATTTGCAGCTTTTTCTTATGTACAGTAGAGCATAGCCTAGAAAAGTATAGTATCAGTTCTCTCTCTAAATGAAGTGGACGCAGGTGATATTTAATCTTCTCTCATAGTCAAAATGTTTATGAATAGTTACAATTTTACATTTGAGAAATCGATCAGCGTACATGAGCTGTTTTTGTCTGTGGTATCATCAACATACCTAAGAGGTAGAATGGTGAAACCTGAGCAAAGTTAAAAAATTTGCTTGATTTCCTTTGAAAGCAGTGAATAAAAATTCGTATTGACTATCCATTGCATGCAAGGAAGTATGGTGAGTTCTTTGGTAAAAGTGGAAAGCAAATGAGGAAAATCTTCAGGAGCTTTTGGATTCCCTGATGTGATACACCAAAAATCTGTAACAAAAATTAAACACTTTGTAAAGCAAAGTGCTTGTGGATCAAAAAACAGTGCAGTATAATCCAAGTACATGCATGTAAAGAGGCTTCATGGTAAATAATCTATTGGGAATAGGAAAGAGTTAGTGAGGAAGACATGCGCTGGTAAGGATAGCCTGTGGATCTTATTTTGAAGAGGCCAGGCCAGAAATTAGGGAATAAGGGAGACATTATTTGGCTAAGTAGAGGCAGTTCGTGGGCAAAGGCAAGAGACAAAGATGGCCAGCTGAAGAGTGTCACCAGAAAGTACCATATTGGGGAACAATAAGAGATCAGATTGAATAGACACTCTAACTGTGGAGGTATTTCTCCTGAATTAGATTGATGATGAATGCAAAGCTAGAAGTAAACCTCAGGCAGTGCTTAGTCATTTAGAAGAATATAAGAAATTTTCTAAGCCAGAAAGAGCTCCCTTATTTCTTATGCATGGTATTCATAATGATTCTCAGCTTTATGCAGCAGTTACAACGACTTCATTTCACAGCCACCTCTCCCCAGCAGTTTTGATTCTCTTGCCCAGTTCAAAGCACCACAATGGGTTTTCTTTATAATTGCCTTGGAGAGAGACCGCACCCCCCATTGTCAGGGCTCTGCCAGTCCTGCATCCCCTCTCAGCAGTGACACAATGTCTGCAAAATAAACCAACAGAAGCCCCAGTTCTTTTGGGATAACGCGTATCAGAGACAGAACCATTATCAACTGCTCCAAAATTGCATTTCCACCTGCTTCTGGAGAGTGTGTTCCTCTTACTTAGGAGGAAATTATTCTGAATACCATGTAGGAGCTGTCTGTCGTCAGAACGAGCCTTTCCTTTCCTCTCCTTCCTCCCCAGTGATCTCATTCCTGCTCTACCAAGAATTCACCCTTTCTAATTAAAAAAGTGACTGGCCTAGTTCTATCTTCTTCCAGTGAGCATGAGCAAGAGTCATTGCTCCTCAGACGGGAGGCCTCTGCAAGGTGGTGGCTCCAACTCTTAGGTTGCTTGCTTGGTGCCCCAAGTAAACTCCCTCTCGCGTTGCTGGAAATCATGACCGTTCTCCTCTCCAGAGGATGCTGAGTTGCAACTGCCCTACCTCATTACAGAACATCTTACTGGGGGAGGAAGGGAGGCAGTGGACAGAAAAAGTGTGGAGCAAAAGTACACAGAGCTCAAGTCGGGCACTTGCACCATTTCCCTCAGTGCTTTTAACCAGCCCCTAAGCAAGTCCATTTGTATCTCTGGATCTCATCATGAATTCTGTAAAAGGAGAGAGCTGGACTATATAATTCTAAAAGGATGTTCCAGATCTAATATGCTGTGACTATTTATTTCTAGATAGCAAGAAAGTCAGACTTTTGAATGAGAAAATGGACTCATTGAAAAACACATATTTGTTCTGAAGACATTCTTTGTGATTTTCTATTGTGTCCTGCAAGTACATGAAGGAGCAGAAAAGCCAGAAAGCAGGGACCTAGGCTCCCTAACAAAAACCCTATAGTTTTCCTCTAAATTAGTTCTGTTTTAACACCCTATTGGTCTCACCATAGAATCAAAGTTGCAAAGAGAAGGCTAAAAAAATACAGCACAATTTAAAAAATAAGTTGCCACATTGTTTTCTAATTGCTCTGTTGGAATCACATCCCTTACCTGAAAACTGACTCACAGTTATTACCAAGAAAAATTGCAGTTTTTCTATTCTGTGACAAGTATTTAAGTAAAACAGTTGTTTATTCAAGAAGCAGCTGAATTCATTCCAAAATGGCATTACTAATTATGGCAGTTTAGGAAACATTATTTTTAGCTCAGTGGTAATTGTGGATAAACTGGTTTGGAAAATGTGACATAGGGAACCACAACAAACCACTGGTAGGAAAGGAAAAAGGTGATGTAGCTCTACATTTACCGGGGCCCTCCCTGTTTAGGAATGGGATAAAGACCATGTTAATAAAGTATCTTTTTAAAGTTATTTGATTTTAATGGGCTTTGCCCTATCTCTAGTGAAAATCAGAAAACAAAAACACTAACATCTTTGTTACACCCATAAATTTAGTCTCAACTTATCCTATGAGTGTAGCCAAATATTTTTAGGGTCTCAGTAACATTCTTCTCGGTAAAATGGGAATATGGAACTGATGTACTGCATGGGGTTGATACAAGGAGACAATTACAAGATGTGCTAGTAACTGTTAGTAAAAAGAAATGCTGACAAATAAAATCATTTATAAACAAGAACGAAAACAGATTCCCAAACAGGTTGAGTTCTGGCCAGCAATACATTTCTTGCTGTTTACTTAAGGTAAGCCAGTTTCTGGTAACTAACATTGACTATTCACAATAAAGCAGAGCCAGGTGGGTGACTTTTCCTACCAGACATTAAATCCGGGTCTCTTAAGTGATGGCTGATGTGTCCCAGTTACATTACTTTAGCTCTATCTTTGCTACTTCAATTCAGAAAATTTAAAGAAAATTTGAGGGATTTTAAAATAAGTTATCTCATTACATTTAAATCACTTGAAATAATTTAATGAATGGTTAGTATTTGTTTCATGATGAAACCAAAACTATAAACACAGAGTGAAGCCCCTTTCCCCATCTGCCCAATTCCTAGCTCCTCTGTGTCTGCAGTTATCTCCTGGAGCTTAATCAGTTTTTAACTGGATTCCGACAAACTGGCTTTTATGCTTAAATAGTCCTTTTATTTGTCTTTTCTAATGTGTTTCATTAAAATGTTGCTCTTTCTCGTGATAGAGGAGAGATCTTAAGTTTCTAGGCTTCAAGTCATTCATGTCCATTGAAATGTAAGATAGATTTCAAGTAACTTGAAATGAAACTGAGGGAGAACTCTTATAGTTTAATCAGGAGCAATACAACAAATAAAGCTAGTGGCACCTTTGGGTAAGTAAGAACAACACAATCGTTTCACTCCTCGAAAGAATGCGGTTTCCCTCTTGCCGAGCTCTTCTGAATGAAAACAAGGAGAAAATGATAATAACATTTAAATATATAAATCATCTGATATCAGGCTCCTATCCTGATTCGTTGGCAAAGGAATGTGATTTATAAGCAGATGGAGGACTAAATAAGACAGAGAAATAGTGCAATAAAAGAAACAAAACTAGAGAAAGTAAGGCATGAAAGACAATTAAGTAGGGTCAATTTGCTTACCTGATGAAAGTAATGACCAACTGAGTAATATTTATGTGACTGATGATTGGGCTATACCTTAGCCAGAATGTTAATCAGCATTCCCCCCTCTCCATATATATATATATATAATATATATAATATTAATTTGTTTATATAATTTATATAAATATATATATGTATATATATGTATAAAATTAGATATTAATGAAGGAATGAGAGAAAATAATACTTTGGGAAGGCAAGATCATACTACTATTTAACCCTATAAAAATCTGTGCACCAGCTATAATACAACCACAAATTTGACTCATAACCTACTAGAAGCCTAGGAGAAAAGGGAAATGGAATCCATTATATAACTCATAGTATCCAGTTATTCAGAGTAAGCATAAACATCTATGACACTGTAACAAGAACAAATCAACTTATAATCAGAAAAAGCCTTTATATAGTAGTCAGTATCCTCCTTGGCAGCATCCTTAAATATTTCATGTGATAACAAAATGTCTGCTTATAGCCCAAAACTTACTCCATATTACACCAAAAGTCAAGTCAGTTAAAGAAATCACATAACAGTACAGAGTGCTCTAGGTGTAGAGAGGTGAAGAATGAAGAATTGTACCTGTGGTCTCTCTGTCATAGAAGAGACAGAAGACCTACGTGCAATAAGTCTTCTCAAGTTATATGCTCTTAAGGGATGCCTGTGACAAGATGAACTTTTCTTGGGGTAACTTAGATCAACTTTCTTTACATAAGATCATCTAAAAAAAGCTACTCTATGATCTAGGCAAGTTTAGTGGTGATGAACTGTCTCAGCATTTGTTTGTCACTTAAAGTTTATATCTCCTTAATTTTTGAAGGATAGTTTTGTTGGGTATAGTATTTATAGGTTGCTATTTATTTTTCTTTTTCTTTCAGCACTTTGAATATATCTTCCCACTCCTTCCTGGCTTTAAAGATCTGCTGAAAAGTCTGCTTATAGTCCTTCCCTTATACACAACAAGTCACTTTTCTTTTGCTCCTTTCTTTGGCTTTTAATTTGAAAATTTGATTTTTATGTATCTTGGTATAGACGTTTTTAGTTTAACTTTTAATGCCTTTTGTGCTTCTTAGATCTGGATGTATATTTCCTTACCAAATTTGATTAATTTTCAACCATTGTTTCTTTGAATAAGTGTTTTTATTCATTTTGTCTATCCTCTTCTCTCCTTCTGGGACTCCCCTAATATGTATATTGGATTTTTTGATTGGCCCTATTAGTCCCTTAAGCTTTATCTTTTTTATCCTTTTTATTCTTCTGACTGAATTATTCCCAATGACCTGTATTCAAGTTCATTGTTCCTTTCTTCTGCTTGATCTTGTCTGATGTTGAATTTTTCAGTTCAATTATTGTGTTTTTTTCTGTTTGGCACTTATTAAATTGTCTATTTCTTCGTTGAAATTCTCATTTTGTTTATGCGTTTTTATCTTGATCTCAGTGACCATCTTTATGACAGGTGTTTTGAATTATCTGTTGGATAAATCATGTAAGTCCATTAATTAGAGTCAGTTTCTATACATTTATCTTGTTCCTTTGGAACATCTTCACCTGAGTCTTCATGTTTTCTTGACCCTCTGTGTTCATTTCTGTGTATTAGACAAAGCAGATACCTCTCACAGTCTTGCCAGACTGCCCTTGTACTGGAGAAGATGCTCATCAATCAGCCTAACCAGAGATTCTTGGAGTTTCCTAAATCTTTGTTCTACTCCAACACATTTTTTTGTTTTTTGCAGTATGCAAAAGACCTGTCAATGCATGAGAAGAACAACATTAAAGGCAGTGCCCAGAAAGTCTGGATTGTTGGGCATTCTGCCTAATTTTCTTGACCCCCAGGGAGAAGCTAGGAGCTGGGGATTTTTATCCACTCACTCCATGCTGTGCTGGGAGGGAGCTGTGGCAACTGCCACTCCAAATCTCCATCTTTGTTCTTACTATCTCTCACACTAAGATTATACAAGGTTCCATCAGCACTCCAAGTCAGAAATCAATCATTTGGGCAACCCCAAAAAGAGTTGTAGCATTGGACATGCAGAACAACTCTTTCCCTCCCTAGGGAGAAACAGTCAGCTATGATTTTTGTTTGCTTATTCATTGATGACTAGGGTAGGAACTGTGGCATCTATCAGACCAAGTGATGGTTTCATTCTTCCCAAGTCAACTAGACTGTGCAGAACCCATCAGAGATCTGAGATTGGCAAGACAGAAGAAATCCTTTGGAGAGTATCTTTGGAAAAGTTGGAGTACTGGACATATGAACCAACTCCTTCTCTACCCTGAGAGTATTTGGAAGCTAGGGATTGTATGCTGCTGTGCAAGGGTAGATAAATCTGGCATGAAGGTGTGCCAATCTCCCTCTAGCTTTGGTGAGTCTAGTTTTGTATTTACCCAGGTGCATGAGACTTTCAGTTAGCTTTTGGATTTCCTTCAAAGGGAATTTTTCAGCGAATTATTGTTGAATCTATGTGGAAAGAAGGAGGATCCAGATATTCCTGCACTGCCATCTTGCTAACATCACTCTCTGTAGTTTTATTTTCTTGTGATATTTTTAGCTGGCTTTATCAGGGTAATGCTGGCTCTGTAGAAAGAAGTGGGAAATTTCCCCTTCTGCTTTTTGTGAATAGTTTGAGAATGATGTGTTCACTCCTTTAAAAGAAAATGTTTAGTAGAATTCAGCAGGGAAACCATCTGGCCATGGTATTTTGTTTTTGGGGTACTTAAAATTTTCCGATTAAATCTCTTTTAACAGATCTGTTCAAATGTTCTGTTTCTCCTAAATAAGTTTTAATAGTTTGTGTGTTCCTAGGAATTTGTCCCTTTCATCTAGGTTATCTCATTTGTTGGCTCATAGTTGTTCATAGTATTCTTTTATAATCTTTAATATTTCTTTAAGTTCTTTAGTGTGGTCCCACCTTATTTTCTGAGTTTAGAAGTTTGAATACTCTCACTTTCTTTTTTTCTTGGTCAGTATTGTAAAATGTTTGTCAATTTTGTTGATTCTTTCAAAGAACAAACTTTGATTTTGTTGATTCTCTGTATTGTTTTTCTGTTTTATCTAATTTCCACTGTAAGCTTTATTATTTCCATTCTTCTGGTGTTAAGCTTAGTTTGCTCTTCTTTTCCTAGTTCTATTAAGGATAAACTTGGTTATTGATTTGGTAAATGTATTTTTAATTGTGAGCATTTATAGCTATACATTTTCCTCTGAGCACTGCTTTTGATGCATGGTATGTTTTGCTATATTGTGTCTTGTTTTCATTTGTTTCAGAGTATTTTCAAATTTCCATTGCAACTTCTTTGATCCATTGGTTGCTGAAAACTATGTTGTTTAGTTTCCACATATTTGTAAATTTTCCAGTTTTTCCTCTCATTGATTTCTAATTCGATTTTATTGCATTCATAGCACATACTTTGTATTATTTCCATCCTTTGTTGTTAGATGCACATATGTTTACAGTTATATTGCTGTTTGTATGGTATATGTTTTCCCACCTTTTCACTTTCAACATTTTAGTGTCTTTGATTCTAAGTTGTGCATATTCTACATGTAGTTAAATCTTTTTAAAAAATCAATTCTGCCAACCTCTGTCTTTTGATTAAAGTGTTTAATCCATAGAAATATAGTACAATTACTGGCAAGAAAGATTTACATATGCCATTTTGCTATTTGTTTTCTAAATGTCTTAATGTCTTTTTAATTCCTCTAGTATTCCTTATTGCTGCCTTATTTTGTGTTAAAGAGATATTCTCTAGATCATTTTTTAAATTCCTTTGTTATTTCTTTTATTACATTTTTTCAGTTATTTTCCTAGTGGTTGCCCTGGAATTACAACTAACAAGTTAATTTATAACAATCTATATAGGATTAACACCAATTTAATTTCAATATTATATAAAATTTTTACTCCTATATAGACCCATTCTATCCCCCTCCTTTGAATTGTTATTGTCCTTTCCTACTAAGTACATCCAGTATACTTGGTGTGCTTACCAACACAGATTTATAATTATTGCTTTATGAAGTTAACTTTTAAATAAAATTGGGAAACAATAGTAACAAAAACACATTTATGCTTTATATTTACCTAAAATTAAGACCTTTAACAATGTCTTTAATTTTTCCTTTTTTATCTGAGTTTCTATCTAACATCCTTTTATTTCTGCTAAAGGACTCTCTTTAGCATTCTTCTAGGGAGTCTGACAAACTCACTGAGTTTTTAATCTGTGACTGTCTTAATCTCTCCTTTAATTTTGAAGGATAGCTTCTCTAAATGCACATAGAGTTCATAGCTAGTAGGGTTATTTTTTTCTTTCAGCATTTTAAGTATGCCCTCCCACTATCTTCTGTTATCCAGTGTTTCTGATGAGATATTATGTATTAATCTTATTGAAGATCACTTTCTGTAATGAGTCACTTCTCTCTTGTTGCTTTCAAGATTCTCTGTCTCTGTCTTTGTACAGAATGATTATGCTACATCTTAGTGAGGCTCTCTTTTCATTCTGTCCAGTTTGTTGAGATGTATGGATGGACAGATTAAGGTTTTTCATTAAGGTTGTGATGAGTGAACAATTTGACCATTATTCTTTCAAAGATTCTTTCTGCTTTTTTCTCTCCTGCCTCTTCTTCTGGGACTCCCAATATGTGTATGTTGGTGTGCATGGTATTGTTCCACAGCCCTCTGTGGCTATGTTCCTTATCCTTCATTCTTTTTCTTCTTGACTGCTTAGACTGAAAAATATCAATTAACTTATTTTTGCTTTCTCTGATTCTTTCTTTCCCTTAATCAAGTAAGC
Source organism: Manis javanica (assembly GCF_040802235.1). Taxonomy (NCBI): domain Eukaryota; kingdom Metazoa; phylum Chordata; class Mammalia; order Pholidota; family Manidae; genus Manis; species Manis javanica. The sequence goes on from NC_133166.1 coordinate 94,413,331, forward strand.
TATTGAAACACTCTTGCAAATTTTCCATTTTAGTTATTTCCATTTGGTTCCTTCTTATAATTCCTATCACTTTATTGTATTCTGTATTGTATTCTGTATTGATTTATAATGTTCTTCTAGTCTTCTGTTTCTCTTTTGATTTGTGTCTAGTTGCTCTCTCCATTACTGAAAATGGAGTATTGAGGTCTATGACTATTATTGCTGAATTGTCCATTTCTCCCTTCAATTCTGTTTTAGTTATTTCCATTTTAGTTATTTCCATTTGGTTCCTTCTTATAATTCCTATCACTTTATTGTATTCTGTATTTGGTGAGACATAGTATTCACACTTTCATTTAGTTCTTTAGACATGGTTTTCTTTAGTTCTCTGAAAATGTGTAAAATAGCTGATTTAGTCTTTGTCTATTAAATACAACATTTTGGCTTCCTTAGGGACAGTTTATATTTCCTCCACCCACCCCAGCCATGTTTGGATAATACTGGTTACTTTGCTTATTTCTTAACTTTTGCCGAAAATTGAACATTTTAAATAATATAACTATGGAAATGAGTTTTTCGTTCTTCACCAGATTTGTTATTGTTGTTGTATTGCTTTTTTAGCAACTTCTCTGAAATAATTCTGTAAGATTTATATTCTTTGTCATGTGTTGCCATTGAAGTCTCTATATGATTAGCTTGTGAGTCAGCCAATGATTAGACAGAGATATCCTTAAATACCTGACTCAGTCTCCCAGGCTTTGGTAAGAGTCTCTGTGTGCACATTTATAAATGCCTTCAACAGTCAGTTTGGCAGTAGAAAATCCTGCTTTACCCCACATGTCCTGCTTGTGCAGTTTCAAGTTCAACCAGAAGTGAGAATTAAGGCTTCTAGACTCCCAGAAATATGTCAAATATGTCAGACTTTTACAAAACCCCATATGAACAGCTAATTCTGCTTTACATTTTAAACTTTTTGGTTAGCCTTTAAAATTTTTCTCCAACTATTATCTACCTTCTCAGGCAGCAACAATGTTAAACAATTGCCACTGATTATTTTCAACAAATGTTCCAAGGAAAAGGCTGTTTGCATTTAAAAACTCCAACATGGGTCCAGTAATGACAAGCATTATGAGAGGACACTTGCAAAAAATGACGATAGGTCAAATATTGAAAGTTCTCTGGAAATGAGGCTTTTAAGGTGCTCCTACCCCATTTTTCTCCCCCCAGTAGCTGCCAGTCACTGATTTTCACTATGATTTCAAGGTGCTGGTTTTCAGAGCTGTCTCTGATTTGTGGAGGGGATGTTGGTAATAGAGAAATTTGAAATTCAGTAAAAGTCATTAATTTACCAACAGTTAGGCTTTGTAATAAAATTAATTCTCCCCAGTTTCCTTCAAGCCTTTGGTTAATTTCCAGAATTCTGAAAATGTTGATTCTGACATTATTTGCCAGTAATCTTACAGAAAATATGGAGAAGGTTTTTGAACTCTTTACTCCATCAATCCCAGTGATATCACACCAAAAAGTTTATTTAAATAAATATTTTAATACTTGATATGGCCATATGGTATTTTACAGCGGAATATCCACAGTTGGCATAATTTACCAATTGTAAACTACTAACCTAAGCATTAATTTTTCTCCATACCTAAAAAAGGCATTAATAATTTTATTTGAACTATGGTGTTGTCTGGAGATCTTCAGCTGATGTCCGGCCCAAAGCCATGAAGATGGAAGGTGTTAATTATTTCCCTTACATGCCTCAATTAGTGTGTAAGGTCCAACTGCTTTTATTTTCTCTCTGCTGAGATTTCCCTTGACGCATTTGCCAGAGCATCAAGCAGTCTCTGCTGCTGTCTGCCCACCACACACAACCTTTGCCTCATAATAAAGCCTCATCCTTGATTTAATACTAAATCATTTGCTCAGACTCATTTTTAAATAATTAAAAAACGAATCTTTAAAGAGGCCACTCCATGTAACAATTTTGAAAAACTTCTTCAAACCAATAAGAACTATATCAAACATGGCTGTGCATATTTTGTCATTGTAACTTGAGCAGCTTTTAAGCAGGGAAGTGAAACTAAGAGAGCAAGCTGTGGAGGTGCAAAAGTTACTTAAAGCAGTGCATGTCAACCCTGCAGATGCCCTGGAATATCCTGTAGAGTTTTTAAAAATATCCATACTTTGTCTCCTCCCCAGAGCAGTTGTATCAAAATCTCTGGGAATAGGAGCCAGGCTTTCAGTATTTTTTGAAACCTACCCATGTGGTTCAGAAATACAGTCAAGTCAAAACTGCTGGCGTAAAGCATGTGCTGAAGTACACTCTTACCCCAGGTGTCTTTACAAAAACTGCTGGGAAACCTCAGCACTGAAAGATCTGCCCTTGCAGGCATCTGGAGCTTGGAGAGGAAGGGATATATTGCAGCAAGTGGACAGAAAAGCTACATGCTTATAGACAGAACTAGAAACTAAATTACATTCTGAATATCTCTGCATAATACATATAGCCATTCATTACTGGGTTAGAAAGCAGAGTCCTGGGTTCTGTTCAATAGGTAACCCTTTGAGTGCCTGCTTGTGCTGGTTTCTATCCTGAATTAACTAGCTTGAGTAAATAATTTAACAAAATCTCAACTAAGTCATGTATCATATCTTGACATGAGATTCTCCTAGTAACACATAAAAATTTTTCCTTATGAGTGTTTTGCCAAATTCTTCTTCCAAAGGTTTACTCCATTTTCTGTGATTATGATCTTCCTATTTTGGAGCGTTCAAATCTAATTTCCTTTATAAAAGGCAATGCTAGAAAATTTTTAAGTATATATGTAGTGATAATACTTTTAGTTAGCAAAATTAAAAATCTGGAATCAATTTTTTGGTGCTTCCCATTAGGAAAACACGTTTCAGTTGTTGGCAAAATTTGAAAGTCTGGGAACCACTCAATTGGAAATGTCTGTATTTGACAACCAGCTTAAGGAATACTAATTCATGATTCCCCAGCACCGGTGTTTGTAAAACACTGTGTTTTGTAATGTGCAATATCAGATGCCTTGATTTTTTCCCATCATGGCTTATAGAACAGGTCCATTTAGGATTTATCTGAAATTTTTCACTAGAATTTTATTTTTCTTTATGTGTAGCAAAGCTTGTGCTAGAGATTACTGAAAGAATAACAATTTTAACTAGCACTGCTAATTACAAATTTGTTTCCCAAAGATTTTTTTGCCTCTTTGGATTAAGCTAAATGAAAAAATTTTTTTTTAACATTTTCTTTAGAAAGTTGTATCTTCTCATCTGGAAATCTTTTATTGATGAGCTATTAACCTTTACCCTGTATCATTAACAATCATTTGGAGACATTACAATCATTTTGGTAATTGGGGCAGAATACTCCATCCAGGTCAGTGGAATCCCTGTATAAGGGAATTATTAAGGTGCTTAACAAATAGGCCCCCAGCTGCATGTAGGAGTGATAGAATCTGGTTTTTTATTCTTTGCCTGTACTTTTTTTTCTAAGTGGGCCTATTTTAGTTTCAAAGATGCAGTCTCCAAAGGCCTTAGAAGATGATGTATTTCCAGAAGCAATGCCTATGGTTTTTTTTATTACAATTTTTTAAATTCAGGTATTAGTGATATACACCCTTATGAAGGTTTCACATGAAAAACAATGTGGTTACTACATTTACGCACATTATCGAGTCCCCCCCATACCCCATTGCAGTCACTGTCCATCAGTGTAGTAAGATGCCACAGAGTCAATGCCTATGTTTTTCTAATTCTTTTCTAGCCTATGTGTCAGTCTTGTCTATATAAGCAAAACAAAGAAACAAAAAGCACTGTCCTGAATTCAGTGAATATAAGGAACAACTGGACAAGATCCCGCTTAGTGAGATCAGATTCAGCACTTAGCCATGAAATCATTGAGGCAGAGATGAGAGAAAAACGTTTTCTCCATAACCAGAACAGTACCTGGCACAGAGTAGATATTCAACCACCATGAGTGAACAGATGCATGAGTCAGGTAATTAGATAGGTGCCCAGTCCCAACGCCTTTTCAGTCGTCATAGCTTTGTAACAACTTTAAGCTCTGTCCCTTTCTATGGCAGATAAACAAATTATTAAGTGTTTCTGTTGAATTTTCCATATTTACTTAAAGGAAAGAATTGTGGAGATAATGTACACAAAAGGACCACTCATTCTCACCCCAAAAATAGAAAGTCTGGCCAGATGTACACAAATGCCCAACTTGTCCAGTTTCTCAAAAAAAAAACAGTGTTAAAGAATGATCACTATCATACCCCAGGTGTCCAGATTCCCCATACAGAGCAAATATTTGCATCTTATAGCCTCTCCTTCAGCTTGGGCATTATTATTTTGTCATTTGGGTAGCCAGAAGAACAGATCGAATTCTTTGCTCTGAGGGTTAACCTGTTAAGAGTGTGTGAGACTTATTCCTAAGTAAAGGTGAGTCTTTGCCCATGTTACTCACTCTATCTGGAAATTGCATTTTACTCACCTGGAAATAGGAATGCCTGCTGTTCACTGCCGCTGGCTGATTCGTTCAGTTACTGATATGGAAGGTGCCTGTCATCAAAGACTCAGAGTTTATTTTCCAATTTTTCCTCATCAGTGGCAATCTTGATAATAAATGAGTCATTGTAATAATAAAGTCATGACTTACTGAATGGAAAAACTCTAGGGGCAGGGTTGGAGCACTTGCTGTATTTAACAAAGCACAATGTGAAACAAGTGCTATTTACAAAGTTGGCAGTGAATATTTTAGAGCAATGATGAGTCCCACATCCTATCTATTAACAAGTTCTGTATGCTCGACCCACCAGAGCTTATCCCAGACCTCTCCACGTCCCTCAGTATTCTGTACTATAGCCCAACACTGGATAAACATCACCTCTCACTTGGAGCTTTCTAACTGTAACACCCTCCCTGGTTCCCTTGTTTCTACTACTGCTTGTGTCTCTGAGATGTATTCTTGAACACAGTACCCGTATGCTTTTTGTAAGCCATAAATCAGTTAGCCAACTCTGAGGATTTTTATTGTACTTTGAATTCAAGTCCAATTTTTTGCCATGGCAGTAACAGAGCTGTATTGATTCTCTGGCTTCATGTTTGATTTGGTTTCCTGGGGCTGCCAAAACAAACAGCCCCACCCTGGTGGCTTACAACACCAGAAGTATATTCTCTCACACGTCCGGAGGCTGGATGTCCAAACCAAGGTGTCAGCACTAAGGCCACACAGCACCTCAAGGCTCTAAGAAGAGTCCTCCTTTGCCTTTTCCAGCTTCTTGTGTCCCTAGGCATTCCTTGGCTTGCGACAGCACAATTCCAATCTTACCTACTTCCATCTTCACATGGCCTTCTCTGTGTGATTGTGTCTTTTTCTGTCTTTCACAAGTTCACTCTCAAAAATTTAGGGACTATTCTGTTTCAGCATGATTTCTTCTTCATCTTTACCTTAATTACATCTGCAAAGACCCTATATCTAAAGATCACATTCTGAGACTCCAGGGAGATAATGAATTTGCAGGGATGATGGGAGGGGGGGGTCACTGTTCAAAGCACTACAATTTTGGGGCATGCCCCGTTTCCGTCTTACATTCTAGCCACCTTGACATACCCATCTCAGTCACTCCCCATGGCTTCTGTATTTCCCCTTTCCTTCCTCTGGAGCATCTATCTCACTCAACTCTGCATGGTTTGGGCCTTACCATTGAGCTCAAATATTACCCCTTCAAAGAGAACTTCTTTGCTTTTCCATTTAAATAACACCCACAAGTCACTAAATAACTGCTTACAATCACTTGTTATTCCATTACTTTGTTTTATTTTCTTTATCATTATGATTTTCTAAAATTTTATTTCTTATTTTTTGTTAACTTGTTTTACTTGATTATTTTTAAACTAATAGAATACGTGAAGACAAAAACTATTACCATATTTTTCACTATTGTATTTCCTGGACATATCTCAGTAATTGGAACATGGTAGCACTCAATAAATATTTGGTGAAGGAATGAATGACCGAGTAGGAGAAAGAGAACATGAAATGGAGGTTAATTGACCTAGAATCTAGTCCTTTCTTTGCCACTAACTAGCTATGTGACCTTGGGTGCTATAAGTAATCCATTTACCAATTTCTCCATTTATTAAATGAGGGGGTTATTGCTGAGTAACTTTCTGCCTAGAAAACTCTCAAACAACAATTTTCGATAGGTGCTTGACCACTTTTTGTCAGAGACAAAATTTGCAAATAAAACCTTGCTTCCACTCTGGAATAAAGCCCTTTGCTGTGGCTTAAATCAGTGAATTAATTGGAAAGTTTCAAGTTTCAATATAATTTTGGACAAACAACCTTTTTTACTTGAAAGTTCACTTTTTCTGAAGGTGGTCATCAATTCTATCTTCTATTTTGTCAGTTGACTCCTGAGTATGTTTCAGATAGTTTTGATCTCATTTAATAATGGGGTCAGAGACTTGATTGAGCTGAAAATGGCCTATTGATTTACGCAACCACACCAAGTTAGAGAAAAAAATTTTGATGGATGCAAAGTGGTGATGACAGTAAGATTACTGAAACTCTTATGAATTCAAAAGAAGATCAAATTTAAATTTTTATCCTAATTTATTTACTTGAATAAAAATGCAGGCTAATAAAATAACTTATTTTCTAAATATATTTTCTAGAAGATTATTTAATTTTGTTTGTCTTTGTAAAATGAAGCCTTCCTGCAAGTAGATTCTGAATATGCTTTCCAGAGAAGAATAAAAAGGTGATATTTTCTCTTCTAAGTTCACCTCCTCCTGGAACAAAACATCAGTAGCAATAATACCCCCCAAAGACAGAGAAGCATCAGCTTTCAATGGCTATTTCAGTGTCTGCTACTGTGCTCATTATCTGACTAACAGAACTAATTTTGTTGCAGCCTCTGTGAGGAGAAAATATACAACCCCAAACACACAATAGCTGATTGTAAATGTGTTCTGCTTCCAGAGCAGCTGCAACCCTCTTGGCTGTCTCTGAGATGTATGAATTTGGAGATTTTTTCCCTGTATAACAGACTGAAATTTTCACCTCAACAATAACAGTTTCTAAATATGATGTTTCAGATTCTTTTTAGAGGAGCATAGAATTATTAAAGCTACATATTAATAATGTGACTAGCATGAAACCATTCACAGCCCTTCACCCAATTCCTGTTTGACTAATGGTGGTCAGCTGGATATTAGCCAAGATGCAGGGGTGGTCTATGATCAGGCAACCAAGACTTTTCTCTGTGACACTTGACTCAGACATGACATTTTCTGTTCTCAGCAACCAAACAGCTGTATATAATCCCTTAACATAGTAAATGGAAATGAGGGACAATATAATATATAGACCTATTATTCCCCAAAGGCATATTCTATAGAAGCTAGCACAGCAAATTTTAAAGTACTTTATTATGAAAGGAAACACTAATTTCTTATATCATTTATTTAATAATAAAAATTATTCTTTATAAAAGGAGAATTGTGAGAAAGAAGGAGCACACAATTCCATATATTGAATAAGTTCAACGTCACATATGGAATTGTTAGTTGAAACAAAACATGGTAACAGGAAAAAAATCCAAAATATCTAAATCATAAAACTAATCCGTGTGCATTGGTACCCTTTACCTCCCTCCTCCTTTTTTCCTATTTTCTTCTCCCCATCCCTCTTTCCCCCCTTTTTCTTCTTCTATATAGCTAAATATATTTGCCTACCCTTTACTGTTTACTTAGAATATATTTCTTCAAGTGTAATTACTGGGACAAAGAAAAGACATTAACTTTTTGAGATTTCTAGTAATTAATCTTTACTAGTTTGAGTGGCAGAATCTGTGTTTATTACCGCTGGGACTCTTACACAGGTCCAGGAATCCTGGCTCTATGAAGGTTATATTAATAAAAAATCAATTACTGAGAACTGTTTGGTATCTAACTTAGTCAAGGTGTTACGGTAAGGCCAACAGTCTGGGAGGAATTTTGATTCTGAAAAGTTTCCAATCAAGAGGTGAGATTAGTACACAGAAAAATTTAGGAACGTGTGATGTTGACTCAGCCCTCCCAAATCTTACATCTAAAGATACAGAGATGCTTGTATACTTGATGTAGACAAAGTTCTGGTTAGCTTTTCAGTGATTTTTATCAAACCACAAAATGATGCATTAGCAAAGCGGAGAACTCCATTTCGGTGAGCGTTTTCCCAATAATGGGACTCAGTAACCCCGGCAATGACTGTACTCCACCAACGAGAGCACTCTCGTCGATTTATTAGCTTTGCCCCACTTCCCCTCTGGAGCCGCTCTGACAGGAAGGGATACAGTCCCAAAACTGGCAGCTGGAATGCCTCGCCTCAGCTCTCTTCAAAGCCTTCGTTACAAGAACATCTGATACTGCTCTTCAATGACTGCTGCCTCCTTTCTACCTTTCCAACCTCCATTTCTCTATTTTTCTAATTATTGTCAACCTGAGGACATTATATAATCAGGTCCTACCACATGTTATAAAATACCACATTTGCTGTAAATATGCAAAAAAAAACACAGGGAAAAAATCTACAAAGGTTGGAATCATCTTAAAAAGCTTAAAGAAAATCATGAGTCTATCTACATTAGAGTCTGACACGGAGAGAGCTCTAAAGACAATTAAATCATTAAAAATAGTCAGAAGAAAGGTGAATTGCTCTGCAAATTTAGCAACTTGTCTTCTACCTACATTTGTATGAAGACTGAGGACTACAATTAAATGGTATGTACACTATATAATGAAGAATAGGCTGATTATTTCAAATTTACTTGAAATCCATGCAAATCTGATGGATTAAGATGTATGCAAAATATAATAAGAAATTTCATCACAATGTTGAAAGAGGCCAGCTTAACATACAGACATCTTAATTTCTCAAGAGTCAGATTTCTCATTTTTTCATATAGCAAATCAAATATTTATCATGCTTTTGAGATTTTCATATTATACCACTCTCAAATAAGTATACAGAATATATAGTACTTTCAAACTTGGCCCCTGACAGTCCAAACAGATATTTAAATTATTTTTCCTTCATTTTTATTTATTTATTTTTTTTTGGGGGGGGGGGAGGGCATCTCTCATATTTATTGATCGAATGGTTGTTAACAACAATAAAATTCTGTATATTTTGCCTTTATTTTAATGGGAATTTTCCTGCCAGCTTTATAGAATATTTGTCTTAAAAGCAACTTGAAGTTGTTGTTTTTGCTTGTTTTTAACATTTTTGTCAGTTTCTTGGGAGTTTCATTTACATACAGTAAAATTTAATAACTGTAGGCATAAAAGGTGATGATTTTAAACAGATGTATATAGTAGTGTAACTACCACCACAATTATGATATGAAACATATCTATCGTCTGAAAAACTTACCTCATTGTCCTTCTCAGTCCATCTTCTCCAGCCCACCAACCCTCTAGTAACTTCTAATTTACTTTCTATCATCATAGTTTTGCCTTTTCTGGAACTTTATATAAATGAAATCACATGATATAGGGTCTTTCATAATTGGATTCTTTTACCATGCATCATGATTTTGATATCCATGCTGTGGTGCATATCATAATGTGGCTTTTTTTGCTCTTTTTATTGCCTGAAAATGTGAAAAAATCAGACTACAGAAAAATGTAAAAACAGTATTCTTTCTGAAGACAGTAAGACTGGAAGTACGCTGAGTTCAAAGAGTTAACTCAGAGTCCTACTTGCAACTCAATCATTGACAGAGAAATGAGCTCATTGTTATGGCCAGGAAATAACCAGAAAATTAATTGGGCCTAAACAAATCCATCTTAACTTCAGCTACTCTTCCAGCATAGACATATTTGTTTTTGGCACTGGATTAATTTGAAGAAGTCTCTAGTGCTTCCAGTGTGTGTATGTTTCACTTCTAAATTAGCTAAACAGCATTTTAAGATATTCTTTCCTTGAACGGAATGAAAATACTCTTCCTGGGAATAATAACATAAACTCATTTACCTGTTTCACTGTTTATCCTTCTGTTGTTCATTAGCAGAGACATCTGTGCTTACCTACACGCTATTTTTCCTTACAATATAGCCTCTTTTGCTGCTGAGGGCATAACCTGGAGTGAAGGTCTGTGCCTGGACTTCATAGAGAATGAAATTGTTAGTCAAGCTGCACAAACCTTAATGTAACAAAAACACAAAACAAAAAGTTCTTACAATGAGGGAAAAGTTGACAAAACTCAAGTGTTAAGTGCCCTTTCAGTCGCCTTCCTTAAGTTTAGACGCCAAGGCTGCTTTACTTCAAACCTTGTTCCATGTTGTAGAGCAGAAGGAGAAGTAAAATTTCATTTTGTTTCATATTACTAAAGCTATTATAAAATCCAATTCCTCTCATAAAAAATGTGCTATTAAAAAGCCAATGAATACATTTTACAATGGAATAATATATTCAAATATTCCAAAAAAAAGCAGGAAATAGGGAACAGAGAAAGAAAAAACAGAAGGACAAACACAAGATGTAAAAGAAAGTGGTAGACATACTTAGCATTAGCAACTTTGGTCTAATTGTTATTTATAGAACTCTGTAATTATAGAATGAATTTGAATTTTTTTTCCCCAAATACATGTAGAACATTTATTAAGATAGACCACAGCTGGGATTCAACTTGAATCAGGTAAATTCTCTATCCAAAGCAGAATAAAAGTAGAAACCAGTTATATATATCACCAAAGGTTACAAGCAGAATGATAAAAATATAACAAAAGTTGTGTAATTAGCTAAAACAATGTTTAAAGGAAATTTATAGCATTGAATGCCTATATTAGGAAAACAAAAAAGAAGGGTCTCAAGTTAATGACCCAAATTTCAACTTCAAAATTATAGAAAAAGAAATTATACACAAAATGAAGGAGAAGAAAGAATAAGAACATAAACCAATCAAATATAAAATACACAAATAATACTGAATGCTCATTCTTTGAAGAGATCAACAAAATTTCTAAAATCCAGGGACCAACAGTGAAAAAGCATAGAGAACAAAATCACCATAATCATAAGTGGGAAGGGATTATCATGCTCAATCTTGTAGACATTGTAAATATAGTAAAAGAATAAAATGACAAAATTTATGCCAGCATATCTGACAACCTGGATTAAATGGCGAAATTTCTTGAAAAATGCAACTTAACCAAAATTGACACAACAGGAAACAAAATCTGAATTTCTCTAAAATCATTAAAGGCACTGTACCTGTTACAAAAAGTTCAACTAAGAAAATTCTGGACTGGATGATGTCATTTATAAAGTCTATTAAGCATTCAAAAAAGAGGTAACACCAATTTTATATGAACATTTTCAGAAAACATAGGAAGACCTTCCAAACTCATTTCATGAGGCCAGCAAAGCCTTAGTACCCAAACCTGAGAATCACATTTTATATATAAAAAATATAAAGAGCAATATCTCTCATTAAGATAAACAAATGCTTAAAAATACTAACAAATAGAACCTAACAATATTTAAGAAGGGTGAACTACCATAATCAAGTAGTGTTTATCTTTGAAAGGCAAATTTTGCTTCATATTAAAAAATCAATGTAATTCACCATTTAACAGAATAAAGTAGAAGAAAAATATAATCATTTTAATATATGCCAAAACAAACTGATACAAACGCAACAGTGTTAAAAACTCTCAGCAACTAATGACTGAAGTAGAACTTTCTCAATCTGATGAGGGGCATTTATAAAAAACCTATAGCTTTCATCTTAATAATAAAATACTGAATGTTTTCCTTGTAAGATACAGAATAAGACAGAGAATCTCACTCTCACCAGTACTACTCAACATTACACCATAAGTTGAGGTATTACAATAACGTAAGAAAAACAAGTCATCCAGATTTGAAAGGAAATAAAATTCACTTGGCAGACAATATGATCATGACCATTTACATAGAAAATCCTTGTTAGAATTTATAAAACTACTCGAAGTAATAGACACATTTGTAATGCAAAATCAATTGTATTTTTATATAGTAGCCCACACAATTAGAAAATGAGGTTTAAAAAAGTTCCAGTCAAAACAATGCCAAAACAACTCCAAAAATATTTAGAAATAAATTAACAAAAACTGCAAGATTTATTCACTGAAAACTATAGAATACTCCTGGGATAAACCATAGACCTACCTAATTAAAAAGATATATTCATGGACCTAATATTAAGGTAACAGTTGTCCTTAAATTTATCTGCTGATTCAGGAAAATCCCAAGCAAAACCCCAGAGTTTTCTTTTTTAAAGACATTGATAAGTAGTTATAAAATAAACATGGAAACAAACACAAAAGCTCTAGATTAGAAAAATCAATTAAAAAAGGAGAAAAAAGTTCCTCAACTTCATTAAGCATTAAAGCGCAAATTAAGACCGTAATGAGATATCACTCATTACACACCCAAAGACAGATAATACCAAAGTGAGAATGTGGAGGAACTAGAACTTTCATATACTGCTGGTGGGAGTGTAAAATGATACAAGCATTTTAGAAAACAGCTTAGCATTAAATGTGCCTAAGGATTATGCACACACACACCTACCACACAAACCAGTCATTCCGCTCCTAAGTATTTACTCAAGAGGAATGACAGTGTATGTTTACATACTTGTACATGATTGGTCAAAATGCTTTATTCATAATAGACTCCAGATGGAAATGACCTAATATCCATCAGTGGCTGAATGTGAACACTACTCAGCAATGAAAAAGGAAGGAAGTAAAAGTAGTAAGACAGAAACAAGTACATAGTATATGATTCCATTTACATAAAATTCTAGAGAATTCATATGAATTTTTAGTGACAAATAGCAGATCAGTGATTATCTAAGAAGGGGATAAAGCAGAAAGGGATGGCTGCAAAGAGTCATGAGGAATCTTGTATGTTTGATGGTTATGTATTTTGACCATGGGAGTGACTTCATGGATGCATGTATCTATCCAAATGTATTTGATTATACAATTTAAATCAATGAGTTTTTGTACAAATTCTGTATAAAGTTTTGTATAAATAAACTTGAATTTAAAGTAATAGGATGGCTGCTGAACACATACTGAAGCCTCCTTCATGGCTAAAAAAAAAGCAATGTTCAAAAACAAGAAAGGGAAGTCTCTGTATATTAGAAATGGAGAGGTTGTAACAACAAATAAAACTGGAAGATAAACAGATGGGAACCCATAATGGTAATCAAGGAACAGGGACAATGTTTCAGAGCCAACGAGAGCCTATATGGAATGGATACCAACAATATAATGTGTTTAAAAAAGAACATGAGAATTTGTTAAAGAAGAAAGGGGTAGCCAGATTTTGAAGTTCTCTTGGGCTCAGAATTGAGTAATTTTCTCTAATATCCCTCTCTAAAGCATGTTACTCATTAATCTTTATTATCATCTACACAATGATGATTCCTTTATTTACATATCTATAAATTCTCTTATGTATTTATATACTAGATGTTCATGTATAAATAAATTTCCTATATTTATATCTGGCTTTTCCTCTGACTGCTGGACATTCTGTCAACCTCTGAAGTACACTTGGAAATCCTAGCATTGTCTCAAACTTGACACGCTCCACCGAGTCCTCCTACCATCACCTCTTTCCCTCACCATTCTTGCCCTTCCCTATGTTTGCATGTCACCACCACTTACAAGTTTTTGGGCCTCACATGTAGATATCCTCCTTGATTCCTCTCTTTATGTCACCACCACCACCACATTAATTCACTCATGAGTGATCTGAATCTATCTGCAAAATATGTCCAGTTTTCTCCACCTCCACTGCAATGTCCTGAGCTTAGCCACCATCATCTCTTGCCTTGACTCCTAACAACAGTCTCCTTACTATTCCCCCAGTTTCCACTCCTGTATCTCCTATCATTCTCAACACTGCAGCCAAAGAGACCCTTTTAAGAACATCAACCCAGTCTTCTTTTACCATTTTCAAATCTCTCACTTAGCGAACATTTCCTGTGAAAGTGTGATTCATTTCCAGTAGGAAGGCACTGACTAGTTCTTAGAAGACAAAATTATACAAAGTGAATCCATTCAGTTGAATTCAAGATCTTGAAGCAATATTCTAAAATGACCTTTTTTATGTGTGTGAAAGCAAGTTGGGGTTATGTGAGGTAACCAGTAGAATAACTTTCTCTGCTGTCTCTTTTGGGATTTTGGACAGAATGGGGTGGTGGGGGTGGGGGTTGTATTACTACCATTGAAAGGAACTCAAAACTCTGAGACAATACATCTGAAAAGCTCATTTCTTCCTTGGCAGCTCCCAAGTTAGAGAAGGTGGGTGGCACTTGACTTCCCATTTGCACTTGGTGCCAAATTCCTCTCAGTTTGATTTGATCAAAATAGCAGGTAACTTCACTTAAGTGATAAGAAGTTTAAATGAGGAAGAAGGAGAAAAGAGAAGGGATAGGCCGTGTTTTTATTTTGCTGGCAAATGTCAATGTCAAAAATATTTATTTGACTAAATATTTTAATTTTTGGTGTTCTTAGAAATAATGGTAGTTCTTTGAGATTCACTTACACCTGTGGGATCTTGTTAAAAGATGTTTACTCCGACTTACTTCTTTATACCATAGTTCAAGGATGATCGGTCAATATGTCATAGAAAAGAAGACATTTTGGTCAAATCATTCACTTTATGTTGTGACACTGAGAAAAGTGACATGTAGGGACAGTTCATTGTTATGGAGATGCTATTATAGGAGATACAATTTTTTTAAAAAGCTGTGGTGAATTGATGCAGATATGGCCCTAATTCTTTCACTCCTTCTTGTAACCTTGCCCATTGGCAATGCCCTCCCATTTATGACTCATGCAATTTGTTTTGACTAGCCTCCTGGAGACTGAGACCTTGTGGAGGAGATTCCTCGTGCCTTAGCCAATGATTAGCCAGCCTCCAGGCCTAACCCGAAGTTGATAGCTGACTGCTAATATGTAAATTACTTAGGCTGGCAGATTGCAGAGCTGATCCCACCCCAAACTGCTGATCTGTAGAACTGTGCATGATGATAAATAAATGGTTCAGGTCCTAACTTTGGAGTGTTTTGTTATGTAGAAAAACTGGCTATGACGCTAAGGTAGAGATAACAGATCCTTTCTAAGAAGAACAAAAGAAACCAAGATCCATAGAATATTTTAGGTACTATTGTAAACCATCTGATTCATCACCATCCTGTAAAGTGGAAACCAGATTTGTCTTCAGGAGCTTTTTAAATGCTGGGGTCTCATTGTACACTCTTCTGTAGGAGACCTCATTAAGTACTTCTTTACTGAGTGTGTCTGGTAAGAAGCTGGGATAGCTTAGCTTCAAGGCTGTTTTTATTAAGTGCTTTGTCCTTCTGAAGTTTAGTGGAAGGCTACTTACCATGACACTCTTTCCATTGCGGTCTAATTCTTCTGCGGCCTCTTTTCCATATCTGTATTAGAAAGACTCCCTAGTAGACCTCACTACAGATTACAGGGATGGCTTCTATTTGAGAAGAAATGTTAAATTACAGCTTATAATTTATTGCAATATTTACCAAGGACCTTCACATTTCTTTTGTAATTCAAGAAGCTACCCAGGAGGTTCAGGAGATAACTGGAGAACAAAAAGAAAAATTTATTGACTTTTGAAATTGCAAGTACCTTGAATATGTCTTCTAGCAACACAGCAGAGCAAAGGCTTCTGGGATAACACAGTAGCTGGCAGACTACCCTGGTACTCAATAAAAAGGAATCCCACAAAGGGAAATAATATTCCTGAGGAACCATGTTAGGTGAACCACATGTAGTCATTTTGTTCTTTGGTGGAATAAAATATAATAAAAAGCTTTAAAAGAGTTTTAAAATTCATCTAATGGAGTCATACCCAAGAGAGCTCTTATAGATATAAGATACAGTACATAGAACTTTTTGCACAGTGCACACAAGGTAATCCAGAAGTGACAGCTTTTCTCCATTAACTCAGAAACACAGAGGCTAGGATAAGAACAAAATAGGAGGAGGCCCTGTGGTGGTAGGTGCTGTTCAAACACAGAACCAAATGTCTGTGGCTCAGGAGCCTTTTCATTCATGTCTGCATACCCTGACTGAATAGAAGTAAAATGTTAGGAAACCATTAATTATTCAATCAGGCAACAGTCTGGTTGGTGACTAACATGATACAGGAACTCGTACAACTATCTTATAGTCAATATTTCTACAGAAGGATTCATATACAAACATTTATGTTCAAAAAGCTTCATTTTCAGAAGGGAAAAAGATGGCAGTATGAGAAGTGAGACAAAACCCTCCTCCAAAAACCACATATAACATGAAAATTGAGCAAATACAACTAATCCTGAAAGAGCAACCAGAAAGATTATTGCAAAAGACGGCTTACATCTGGGTAAAAGAGGGCCTCATGAGAAAAGATAAAGTAGCAAAGCCGGGATCTAGTGGGACCAAAGCCCACCCCCCACCCCAACTCATTGGAGGGAGGAAGAGAAACAGAGTGGGGAGGGAGTAGAAGCCCAGGACTGCTAAATACTCAGCCCTGGAGATCAACTCCAGGAGCATGAAACCACATTACATGGTGCTGTACAGATCACTGGGGTTGGAAAGCAGAGACAGGTTGGAATACTTGGAGAGACTAAGATTCCAGCCACTTGTGGAGAACAGGTACCTACAACTGGCTGCTCTGGGACAAAAGAAAGGCGGGCACTTTGAAAGACTTCCCAACAGCAAGAGGTCTGCAAAAGGGGCAAGGATTACACAGAGCTTGCTGCTCAGTAGAAAGGACGGGTGGACAAAATTGTCCCAGCACACTCAGCCCAGCAGGTGGGGAACTTTCAGGAGCTTCAGATGCCCCATCCTCCTGGCTGACAACTTAGTCCCGAGGCACCCCGCTGTGATACACAGCCGGCCACTCCTTCCTCCCAGCACCAGTTCACAAGCCTGCTTCCCAGGCCGTAGCTCCACGCCAGCCGGAGGGCAGCCCTGCCTACAGCAGCTACAGGGGTGTAACGCAGAGGCTGCCCCCTGTACACTTGGCCCACTGACCCTGACAGTGGAGGCAGGCCCTGCAGCCGGGAAGCAGGAAAGCAGGAAAGCTCTTTCCTACTGGCAATATAGTACTGGAGTTCCTAGCCATGGCAACCAGACAACACAGAGAAATAAAAGGCATTCAGATTGGAAAGGATGAAGTTAAACTGTCACTCTTTGCAGATGACATGGTACTGTACATAAAAAAACCCTAAAGAATCAACTCCAAATCTACTAGAACTAATAACTAAATTCAGCAAAGTTGTAGGATACAAAATTACTGCACAAAAATCTGTTGCATTCCTATATACTAACAATGAACTAGCAGAAAGAGGAATCAGGAAAACAATTCCATTCACAATTGCATCAAAAAGAATAAATTACCTAGGAATAAACCTAACCAAGAAAGTGAAAGACCTATACCCTGAACACTGCAAGAAACTCATGAAAGAAATTAAGACACCAATAAGTGGAAATATATCCCATGCTAATGGATAGGAAGAATTAATATTGTCAAAATGGCTATCCTGCCTAAAGCAGTCTACATATTCAATTCAGTCCCTATGAAAATACCAATGGCATTCTTCAACAAACTAGAGAAAATAGTTCTAAAATTCATATGGAACCACAAAAGACCCCAATTAGACAAAGCAATCCTGAGAAGGAAGAATAAAGCTTTGGGGATTAAACTCCCCAACTTCAAGCTCTACTACAAAGCCACAGTAATCAAAACAATTTGATACTGGCACAAGAACAGACCCAGAGATCAATGGAATAGAATAGAGAACCTATATATAAAATCACACATATATGGCCAATTAATATACAATAAAGGAGCCATGGATATACAATGGGGAAATGAAAGCCTTTTCAACAGCTGGTGTTGGCAAAACTGGACAGCTAGATGTAAGGTAATGAAACTGGATTATTGTCTAACTCCACACACAAAAGTAACCTTGAGATGGATCGAAGACCTCAATGTAAGTCATGAAACCATAAAACTCTTCCAAGACAACATAGGTAAACATCTCTTGAGTATAAGCATGAGCAATTTTTTCCTGAACACATCTCCTTGGGCAAGGGAAACAAAAGCAAAAATGAACAACTGGGACTACATCAAACTAAAAAGTTTCTGTACAGCAAAGGACACCATCAACAGAACAAAAAGGCATCCTACAGTGTGGGAGAATATATTTGTAAATGACATATCCAACAAGGGGTTAACATCCAAACTATATAAAGAATTTACACTCCTCAACACCCAAAAAGCAAATAACTTTGTTAACAAATGAGCAGAGGATCTGAACAGACACTTCTCCAAAGAAGAAATTCAGATGGCCAACAGACACATGAAAAGATGCTCCACATCACTAATCACCAGGGAAATGCAAATTAAAACCACAATGAGATATCACCTCTCACCAGTTGGGATGGCCAACATCCAAAAGACAAGAAATAACACATGCTGACGAGGATGTGGAGAAAGGGGAACCCTCCTACACTGCTGGTGGGAATGTGAATTAGTTTAAACATTGTGAAAAGCAATATGGAAGTTCCTAAAAAAACTAAAAATAGAAATGCCGTTTGACCCAGGAATCCCACTCCTAGGAATTTACCCAAAGAAAACAAGACCTCAGATTTAAAAAGACGTATTCACACCTACGTTTATCACAGCACTATTTACAATAGCCAAGATATGGAAGCAACCTAAGTGTCCATCAGTAGGTGAATGGATAAAGAAAAGGTGGTACATATATACAATGGAATTACTCAGCCATAAGAAGAAAATAAATCCTACCATTTGTAACAACATGGATGGAGCTGAAGGGTATTATGATCAGTGCAATAAGCCAGGCAGAGAAAGACAAGTACCAAATGATTTCACTCATTTGTGGAGTATAACAACGAAGCAAAACTGAAGGAACAAAACTACAGCAGACTCACAGACTCCAAGAAGGGACTAGCAGTTGCCAAAGGGAAAGGGTGTGGGGAGGGTGAGTGGGAAGGGAGGTAGAAGGGGATTAAGAGACATTATAATTAGTACATATAATGTGGGGGGTAATGGGGAAGGCAGTATAGCACAGAGAAGACAAGTAATGACTCTATAGCATGTTACTATGCTGATGGGCAATGACTGTAATGGGTGTGTGTGTGGTGGGGGACTAGATAATAAGGGTGAATGTTGTAATCACAATGTTGCTCATGTGAAAACTTAAGATTGTATATCAATGATACCTTGATTTAAAAAGGCTTCAGTTTCAGAGATACCAAAATGAATCAAATCACTGTCCTTCTCAAAGGGCATAAAGTGTCTCGAGGATTATTGGGTTCCCACTATTTGGGGAGGCACTGTTCTAAGCCTCATGCATGAAAGGAACAATGTACTTTAGACAGTGATGCCTCCCATGCTGTCCCTTAACCACTGGGTGTTTCCTTTGATAGGATCCCTGATTCTGTAGGTGAGTTGTTCTTTCTTTTTTTGTCAAAGAATTCCTCAGACTTTTTGTTTTATTTTGCTTTTTTCTTTTGGTTTGTTTTGTTATAATAATATAGAAGGAGAGACTGGACAAAAGAGGATGGAACACAACACAGCAGTGTTTATCCTTGTTTCTCTGCTGGATCAGATTTAATTCTCTCTCTTTTTCTCCCTTTTGGAGAGAAAGTGGGAAATTCATGAAGTAGAGAAAATAAAACTTTGAAAATCCAGAAACACTTAATTTATATGTATGTACTGGAAACCTGGGAAGAAGGACAAAATGCAGGAAAGTTGTGAGTAGTTGAAAGAGTTGGAGAGAATTTGGGGGAATTCCGCCATGTTGAAAGGATGGAGCGCAGCTGTGAGCACAAAAGACTTGTTGGACAGGAGATTCAGGAATTGTTGGGGGAGCAAAAAAAGTTTTGAAAAGTGTCACTGTGTTTTATAAGTTGGATATTTTTCTTTGAGGGATGCCAGGACATTTGGAATTCCTTTTTACTTATACGAAGTTGTACCTCTTTGAAAATGACTTTACATAGTTACTGAGATACTCAGGGTTAGCAGGGTAGTTGTTAAGAGGGAACAAATAGGGAGTGGTTTGAATTATTTTTCCACAACAACAATTTTTAACCTATTTCTGCTCTCATTTTACCATGCTAATTACCCCTTAGTTTGATTCCATAGATTTCCACTCAGTTATGAAAAAGTCTAGACCCACCGTAGTCATGCTTTGCATTTCAATTGTTTAGCCACAATAGGGCTCATTTCTCCCTTTCCTGCTGGCATTTTGCTCCACAAAAAAAGGATTAATTAAGAGGCAAAAAGTTGGATCAGTCATATTCCATCAGGAAACAGATGACATATTCAAATTAGGATAATTAGGGTTTATTCAGAAAATATATTTACAAAGGTGGGTTTACAGGAAACTAAAAAGGATCACTCAAAACCATAGGGCTTAGTGGAAGCTAACCCCTTACCATTCCTGCAGGGACAAGGGTCAGATGTAGGTACTGTGGCCCAGAAGGACTCATGTGAAGTCAGCCACTTTAAGACTAAAGACTGGTGTAGTAATGGTCTGTGTCAAATACACAACCAGCTTGTCAAGTCTTACAGAAAGAGAGCTCTAACTTTATTCTTCTATCTCCCTCCAAACTCTTGCCAGAGTACCCAGTTGGTCAAACCCACCTGGGAGTCAGGTGTTACAAAATCAATTGATAAAATTCATGCAGTTGAGTCTGCTGGGTCAGAACAGTGAAATGGGTGAAAGGTTTCATATATATATATATACAAAGATATGTCTATCTATCTGTCTGTCTCCATTAACATCTGCACTTGTCCTTCATCTAAGTGAAAACTTTATGTCTGCAGCACAAGAAAAGCAAAAGTTTCCACCAACTACCAAAACAATGAGGGGTTGTACCAACTAATTTCTGATCCCAACTGAAACCTAAATGTTAATTGCTGCTAGCATTCTTCACATAGGAAGCATGGAGAACAAGAGAAAGGAAACAGAATCATGAAACATGGAAGATATAAAATGATCCAAACAGAACTTCTAAGAAGAAAAACAAAAATGTCTGAGACAAAAAGTACACCAAATGGGATTAACTGCAGATTAAGCCTTATAGAGAAAAAAAAGTGATGAATTTACAGATGTAATAATAGAAACTATCCAAAGTTAAAAGAGAAAAATAACACTAAAAAAAAATTTAACAGTATCAAAGAGCTATGTCACAACTTCAAGCAGCCAAATACATCTGGTTTTGGAGTGCTTAAAGGAGGTGAGAGGAAGAAAAAATACTTGCAGAAATAATGGATAAAAAAATGTCCATACTTGATGCAAACTATAAATCCACCAAGAGAGAGGAACAACAAGGATGACAGCAGATTCTTCATGGGAAACAATGCAAACTAGAAAAATGACAGAAAAAGAAAAAAAACTGTCAAACTAGAATTCCTTACCCAGCAAAAAGATCTTTCAAAAAGCAAAGGTGACATAAAGACTGTTAAAGACACAAAAAGGTGGCATAATTTATTTTAAGCATGCCTTCCTTAGCCTTGGGTAGTTTCCTTCCCTGCCTATATCAATCACTATTAAACTGATTTTAGTCTAATTTAATGAGGTCTCTGCAGATTTCCAGAGTTCTTTATGTAGCATTTCATTCTAGCGCTCTGCTCTGTGTATTCTAATTGGCTTGTTCTCCTATGCTCCTAGCTTCTTCTTCTCATCTCTGGGAGGCTACTAGACTCTTCCTGAGATCTTTCTCCATATGCCACGGCCTGAAAAAATTCTCTAGGCAGTAGAGCAATCATAGAACTCACTTTATTTGTTTCTCATCCAGGCAAATAAAAGTACATACTGAATACAAAATGAGTCAACTTATGTAAAAGTTTAGAAAATGAAAACTGATCTAAATAGTAACAAAAAATAGTGGTTTAGGCTGGTCTGAAGGTAGTGGGTTAATTCAATTGATTGTTCACAGTCAGGTACAGATAGAACTACTTGTTCTACTCTTTCCCCCCTTCTCACTACTGTACTTGACTAGTCTAAAAAAAAAAGTCTAAAAAAAAAATAGTGGTTTGCATGGGGATGGGGTAGAGAAGGAAATTGCAAATGGGGATGATGACAAGCTTATGCAGATTGTGAATAAGTTAATTATCTTCATTGTGATGATAATTTTGTGAGTGTGTGTATGTGTGTATGTCAAATTTATCAAATTGTATCATTTAAATAAATGGAGTTTATTGTATTGAATCATCTCAAGCTCCTTAAAATTAAAAAAAAAAAGTAACAAAAAAACAAACAAAAACAAGTTTCTCTGCCTCATTCAGATCTGCCCCAATGTCTTTATCCAGTGCTGATGGTTCTCAGTCCTTCCTCGCCAATGCTCTTTCAATGGTATGAGAGCCTGGGCAAGGTTGAGCATTAATTGATTCTTTAACTTGTTGCAATCAGACTGGGCTTTGTCCTCAACCATATCTGCCCTGTAACTGCCAGAGATGATGAATTCTCTCTCAAAGCCACCATGGAGGTCTTCTGGTTGTCCCCACATGTTCTTAAGTGCATGTTCATAGTTTTTAATTTCTCCTTTTCTTCCCTATACACACTTATTAGGGCCTTAAATGGAAGATAGGTTACTCCAAAAATCTGCTGCCACAGAAGGTATGTGCCACATCTGTTAGTTCTTCTTATACTCTTCCCTATATTTGTACTGTAGTTCATGTTACATTGGTAATAATTTGAGTGATTTGGAAGTTGATCTGGAAATCAAGACTCTTTGGTAAATTCCTGCAATTAATTTTTTAATCCAGCTGCCTTCTGAGGTATCCATATGATCAGGATCATATTGCTAAAATCAGAGTTCTGTTCTTAAGGAATTTAATCAAAAATAAAAGGTGAATAGTTGAGCTAATTACAAGATCTTTCTACATATTTACCCTGACTTTGTTGATAGCCACAATGGGATCAAATAATTTTAAAATTAACTTTTATAAATTATCTAGAAATTTTGAAGAACTTAGTCTTATGAAAAATTAGTTGAATGTCAGCACAGAAGGTAAGGGAAACAAAACATTTAAGTAAAATGTCATTACATCTTAACAGTCATTCTCATCTCACTTCCATGGCAGAAGGATTCTGGACAATATGGTTCATATTCTGGACAATATGGATTCAAACAATGTCTTGGATGTTACTTCCACAGACAAATATGGGGTTTCTTTTAAGCATTGTTACAATAAGGTCAACTGGAGGTGAATGTCAGGGGGAAGCTTATTGCTTTCCAGAGTAATGAAAACAGAAACTGAAATTCCAGATGTTTTTGGAAAGCTAGATAATGATCACAGATTTTGTGCTTCCAAAAGTGTTGTTCAGCCTCTGGTTTTATGCTTTGTTTGTAAAAAAAGACATCCATGTGTTCAAACATACAACTTTAGCAACTGGCACCAAATCAAAAGGAAATGTTTTCATTAGCATGTGTTCTCATTGAAGACAAAGATTAGGCCATCTTCTTCATGCTATGGGAATTCTCAAGGTGCTTAGAACTTCACCAGGAGTATAATGGGTTTTCAATAAATAATGACACTTGATAAGGATGTAGGGTGGATCTAGAGGTAGTTCTTGGGCTTGCAGTTGAGGACTCCTGTCTGATGTATTGTCTACATGGCTGTACTGACTCCCAATGTCTTCCATTACATGGTCTCGCCTCGTGATGCTCAGGTTGGTGCGAGGATCATTTATCTCCATCTTGCGGAGGAACTTCAAATCCTTAGCACCAGTTCAGTTCATAATTATGTTTATAATCCATAGAAATCCTACCAATGTGCACCCAACCCTCTTTAGCAATGTGTTCATTGATTTTCCTGATCATTCCCTGAATTCTCTTAGGTGACCCTTCACTCCTCCTCCATTCCCTTTCTTTATTGGCACTTTTCAGATGACCATTTACTAGCTGTGTGCCTGCAGCTGCTATAGGTTTGTCAGTAAAACAGGGACAATAATACCATCAGGTTTATAGAATTTTTTTGAGGATTAAAGGTCAATATATGTTAAAATCTTAGAAAGTGTTTTGCCATAAATTGCTATATAAATATTAACTATATGCAAAAATTATAAAAATTATAAAATAATAATAGTCATGTCATGTATGGTTTATGTATATGAGCTTCTATCTCTTAATGTCCTCTCTTTTAATATTCTGTTGTTTTGCATTCTCGTTTCTCTTTGCATTTCAATTTGGAAAGCGACGTACCTTCAAGTTCACTGATTCTTTCCTTGGCCATATCTAGTCTATACATCAGCACACTAAAGGCATTCTTCATTTCAGTTACAGTGTTTTACATTTCCAGCATTTCCTTTTGATTCATTCTTAGGGTTTCTATCTCTCTGCTTACATTACCCATCTGACCTTGCATGCTATCTACGTTTTCCATGAAAGCCCCTGACATTAATTAAAGGCATCTTAAATTCCCTGTCTGATAATTCCAAACTTTTTGTCCTGGATCTGATGCTTCCTTTTTCTCTTCCAACTGTGTTTAACTTGCCTTTTAGCTTCTTTGATATTTTTTACTGAAAGCCAGATGTGATGTATCACATAACAACTGAGGTAAACAATCCTTTAATGGGGGGTTTTATGTTAACCTAGCTGGGATTTGGGCTGTTTAATTTTTGTTGTAGCCACAGGTGTCTGAGACCTCACATTGCTCTGGTGTCCTTGTTTTTTATCTCCTCTGTTGTCTTTGGGCTCCTCTAAGAACTCCTTCTTAAATGGAGGTGATATCTTGCTGCTCTTTTAGCTATTAATCCCCTGTTATTATACCAGAGCCCAGTTGGTGTGGTGTAAGGTATGGAAGTGCTCTTGTCTATAATCTTGTGATTCAGTCTTTCAGTAGGTCTGTGTTCCTAGGCTGTGACCCTCAGAAGCTTTTCTTATCTCCCCCTATATCTGGAATATGTAAGGAGACTACAGAGGTCTGGAGTTGGGGAATTGTCTTTCCCCCAGGTGGGCTAAAAGTCTCTGGTAAAGTCTTTTCCCCTGCATTATATGTCTTGGTTATGGAGAATGCTGTGGGTGTATTTCAAATAATGGGTTTACTTTTCTCCTCCCCCTGCCAGAAACACAATGAGATGTTTCTTGGCTCTTCACCATGAGAACCAGGTGGGATTTCTGAATGTAAAGCCCATGAAAATGTGGGGGCCCCCTCTAAGACTGCACCCCATCGGGAGTTTCTCATTCTCACACTAGCTTCTCATTCTTAGCTTCTAATAATTCAGCAACATTACCATTAAGATGCATCTACCAGTTCATGACTTTTGCAGCTTTTGCTCTGGGTAAGCAGATCTCAGTCATGATTCTCTGTATTCTCCTATCTCTCCAGACTTCAGGATCTTCAGGATGCCAGCTTCCTCTGCATCCTCAATTCTCTGATGGATCCAAGAAAAGACAATGACTTTCAGTTTGTTCATGTTTTTCTAGTTGTAAAAATAGGAGTGACAACTTCCAAGCTATTGCTATTTATGTGTCAAAGCTTGGTAAATGAGAATACCATGTCAAAGATCTTTGAAAGCTCACTCCCTTCCCTTGTTCTCAATTTAGTGTTTTGGTCCTTTTAGATGTCTCTTAAGTGGTAGAGTCATAGTCAGTCCAATCCCAGTTTGGTTGCATATTCTTCCCGGTAAATATGTGCTGAATGTTTGCTGAATTCCAGGCATTCTTCTAGATTATGGAGACATAGTGTGAACAAACAGGTGAAATTATCTGTTTTTCCTTTTGGCCAAAATTCCTACATAGTCCTACACCTACCAGCAACTTGAGGTTAAGACCTTGCCATACTGTCTTAAAAATATATCACTTGTCCCTGCATCTCCCTCTACCATCAAATTTTCCTTTCTTATATTCTTCACATCCTACTCAGCCTTTGAGGCCCAATTCAAACACTATACTCCCCATGAAGACAGAACTTTTTATTTATCGTGACCCTTTCCTCCATTGCATCCTTAACCCACTTTGTTTATTTATACATATCAATGGGGGCAAGGTGGAGGGATGTCTGTTGAGGACTTAATAACATAGCACCTTGAGTTGGGATTGCCTTTAAAAAAATATCTATATTTAAGCTTTCACATAATTTGTAAGCAATTAGGATGCAAAAACCTGATTGTCTTGTTCTTTGTTCATTTGTCATTTGAGAAGTTTCATTAGTACAGAGGATACCATGGGGTACCACTGAAAAATTCAGTCACATCTATCATTACAATGCTTAAAGACCAAAGAGAAGAGCGGAGTCTTGATCTAGTAGTTTTGTGCTATGCTGTGTGCTAATGGCCATAAAAACAGGTGTGGCCAATTTTTCAAGCACATTTGATTTCTCCAAAAGCACAAGCCTCTCATTTTTCTTTGAGAACATGCACTTTTTTCAGAGATTGAAGTCTATGCTTACTAGATCTTTTTGTACAATTCCCACTCCTTGGCCATATACAATAAGCACTTGATGGTGAAGCTATCAGATGATATTTGCAAGTGTGGATTGTGTTACAATCAGTCACTTCATGTGTAAGAAAATTTATGCATCTGCAGTAAACAAGTTCAACTCTTTCTTGTTAAAAATAACTGCATGTTTCCTAGGCATTTCTAGAAATACATCCAATTTTTAAATGCTTCCTGTAAATAACCAGCGTGGTTTCTGCACTATCAACCATGGAGACACATATGTGTCCTGTACTACTGGCTTGGATTTGCCAAGAAGTGTTCTGATGAATGTGTGGAATGCCCTTTTTCCAGAGTCAAACATCTGGTTTTGGCACTAGTTTTCAAGCCAGCCCTATGCTCAGCACAAAAATGGAATGTACTGGATTTGCTTGGGTAGAAGCTACTCACGCGACACATATTTCCAAAGGCCATGGCTATTGCAAAATTCACTGAAGTTGATTTTAGGTGTGACATCAAATCAAGAACAATACTCTTTGCTTGCTGTACAGTTTTGCTAGTGCTGCCATTCCATATTAATCATTGTATGACAAGTTTCTGGGTACAAAGAAAGACCTAATTTACCAGCAGTATCAAATAAGGGCTAACCAGCAAGTTCCATATTAATAATCTACAGAACACTTTCAGATTTAAAACAACTGCAGCAGCAATAAATCTTTTATTAGTCACTTGTGTTTCAATGTAAAAATGGAAATTTTTATTTAAATCATGCAATGATGTGGGTGGAGAAAGGGAGAGAATGCAGAGCAAAGGCTCTGAGGCAGAAGTTTGTCCAACCTTTTCCACCAGAGGCCAGGGGAGCAGTGGGACTGCAGCAGGGGCAGAAGTGGCTGTGAGTGAGGTAGCGGTGGTGAGATCCTTGGGATCAAAATAAGCACTTGGATCATTCCTAAGTGTTGTGGGAAGATAATAGAGGCTGTATCCCTAGAGCCCAGCAGAGTCAGGTTCATCGTAAATGTTGAATGAAAAACAAGATGAAAATTCAGTTACATGTTGTACTGAATTCAGTCATCAATAAGGACTTTAGCAGGGCAAAGTGAATAGGATTATAGTATCTCGGTTTTTTTGCCCTATATCCTCTGTATCTATTTTTGAATATGTTTTTGATCCTTCCATACTTCTAGGATTTTTCATGATCTGTATAATTATATTAAATTTTTCTATCAGCTACCTCAGCAGGGCAAGTTTTCCTCTATATCATTCTGGTTGACTTGCTATAGAAAGACTTGGACTCTGTTTCCATGTGTACTTGACACTGGCTTGCTGCTTAAGCCCATTATTCCTTGTCATTCCCTAGGACATAGCATTGAAGCTCTCTGGACACCAACAGGGAGCAAGCTATATGATTTCCCCTTGCCCAAACTGGAAGATTTGCCTGCTTCATTCATGTAATCAAAGTTGTTTTTGAGTTTTAATTTTATCCTGGGACTCTAAAACATAGCAGGAAGCCAAGATATATTTTAACACCCCTATCAAATCTAAGGAGGAAAACATAGGCTTAGAATTTAGACAAACATAGTCTGTAATTCTAATCATGGCTCATAGGGAAGCAGTAAATGTGCAGGCTCACTGTTATGAACTGCCATAGACTGACTACTCATGCGACTACTCATCCACGTTGGATCTCATCGGCTGGAACTGGGTCATATGCCCGCCAATAAAATCACTAACAATAAGAAAGGGCCCACCTTGTCTGGTTTACACCATCCAAGTTTTACATCTGGACTCAAGGTTACATCATGTTCTACTGAATCTTACCTGGATGTGGTAGACCCGAGAACAAAACTAGGGTTCTGCCCTCAAGGAATAAAATAGAATAAGATGCAGGATTGACAACAATAGTGTCTGCTATAAATGACCAACATACCTTGCAAAACTACTTGTACTATATTTGTAGATGACATGATACTATATATAGAAAACTCTAAAGGCTCCACATAATAACTATTAGAATTAATAAATGAATACAGTAAAGATGTAGGATACAAATCAATATACAGAAATCTATTGCATTTCTATATAATAACAACAAACTAACTGAAAGAGAAATGGAGAAAACAATCCTATTTACAATTACATCAAAAAGAACAAAATACTTAGGCATAAATCTAACCAAGGAGTTGAAAGACCTGTACTCCTTAAAGTGTAAGACATTAATGAAAGAAATTGAAAAAGACACAAATAAATGGAAAGCTATTCCATGCTCATGGGTAGGAACAGTTAATATTGTCCAGATGGCTATATTGCCCAAAGCAATTTACAGATTGAGTGCAATCCCTATCAGAATAACAATTTCGTTTTTCACAGAACTAGAACAAATAATCCTAAAATTTGTATAGAACTCTAATAGACCCTGAATAGGAAAAAACAAAGTTGGGTATCACACTTTTGTTTCAAGCTATACTACAAAGCTACAGTGATTAAAACAGTATAGTACTGTTGAAAGGACATATGGATCAATGAAACAGAATAGAAGGCCCAGAAATAAACCCATGTTTATATGGTCAATCAACATATAAAAAAAGAGGCAAGAATATAAAATAGTGGAAAGACAATTTCTTCAATAAATGGTATTTAAAAAATTAAGCATCTACATGCAAAAACATGAAATGGTATCACCATCTTATACCATACACAAAAATAAAACTCAAATTGGATTAAAGATGTAAATATAAGATCTGAAACCATAAACTCCTAGAAAACATAAGAAGTAAACTTTTGAAAATCAGCATTAGTATTGTTTTTCTGGATGTGCCTCCCCAGGCAAGGGAAACAAAAGCAAAATAAACTAGTGGGATTACATCAAACTAAAAAGCTTCTGCACAGAAAAGGAAACCATTAACAAAATGAAAAGGCAACCTACTGAGTGGGAGAAGATATTTCCAAATAAATATCTGGTAAGGGTTAATATCCAAAACATATAAGCAACTCATACAACTCAACAACAAAAAAATTGGGTAGAGGACCTAAATAGACAGTTTTCCAAAGAAGACACACAGATGGCCAACAGGCAAATGAAAAGATGCTCCACATTAGTAATCATCACGAAGGTGCAAATCAAAACCACAATGATGTATTACCTCACACCAACCAGAATAGCTACTATCCAAAAGACAAGAAAGAAGTGTTGGCAAGGATGTGGCAAAAAGGGAATCCTTTGGTGGGAACACTGTTGGTGGGAAATGTAAATTGATCCAGCCACTGTAGAAAGCAGTATGGAGGGTCCTCAAAAAACTTAAAGGAGAAGTACCATATGACCCAATAATTCCTCTTCTTGGAATTTATCCAAAGAAAGCAAAATCCTAATTCAAAAAGATATATGTTTATTGCCACATTATTTACAATAGCCAAAGATATGGAAGCAACCTAAGTGTCCATCAATCGATGAATAGATAAAGAAGATATGGTACAGATAGACAATAGAATATTATTCTGTCATAAAAAAGAATGAAATCTTTCCATTTTCAACAACATGGATGGACCTAGAGGGTACTATGCTAAGTGAACTAAGTCAGGTGGAGAAAGACAAATACCATATGATTTCACTTATCTGTGGAATCTAAAAAACAAAACAAATGAACAAAACAGAAATAGACTCATAGACACAGAGAAAAAACTAGTGGTTGTCATGGGGGGATATGGTGGGGAGTGGGTGAAATAGCTGATGGGGAGAAGGAGGCAGAAAATTCCAATTATAAATTAGTCACAGGGATGGAAGTACAGCGTAGAGAATATAGTCAGTAATATTGCAAAATCTTTGTGTGTTGACAGTAACTACAATTATTGGGGTGAACATTTAATGTAGATAACTGCTGAATCACTATGTTGTGCACTTGAAACCAATATAATATTGTATACCAGCTATACTAACAATTTAAAAAAACCTACTTGTTCTAAAATGCACTCATGCTCAAATCCAGTTTTTATGAGTTCTAAGCACTGACTGACTGCTTGGACAGTAGCTATACTCATGTTTCTCACCCCAGACTATTACACGAGAGATAGTTTCCAAGCTTTGGATATTTTCAAAGCAATCTTCTCTTTTTGCATACACAAAGACAACGAGACGTTGCAAAGATTCTCCCATGAACATTTCAAGAGTTCTGGGTCAGAGACTTTCTTGTTGCCAGTCGCGTTGAATTTTGCTCTCAAACCAACTTTCCACATTCCAGGATGCCAGTGGAATAAGAGATGGCCAATGTAGAAAGGAGAATTTGTTCTCAAGCTTGTCTTTTTTGAGTTTGTAGTAATAACGTTAGTACTTTAGGAGGGCAGGAAAATGCAAGCTTTGCTCCTTGTTTATTGAATACAGCCTGCTGTAAACTCATTTTATTTTCCTTATAGCTGTATTTGATTTTCATCTGTGTTGGTGCCTCAAATAAATGTCTGGCAGAACCAGCTGGGGAAGATTTGATACAACAGGAATCACTTTATTAACAAGTAGTTGAATGTGAAGAGCAATGAAAAACTTAAAAACGAAACAGCAGGAATTCGTCTTGCTGAGAGCACAAATTGTACTGTCAGCACTGACCATACTCTGGTTACAAGAACACATTTAACAAGAAAGAGAAAACAAGAGAATGAGAGAATGAGAGAGAGAGAGAGAGAGAGAGAGAGAGAGAGAGAGAGAGAGAGAGAGAGAGAGAGAGAGAGAGAGAGAGAGAGAGAGCACCTCCAGTTGAAATTTCCATTACAGAAACTTTTATAAAAAGTGTTAAGACACTGAAGAAAACCCACCTAAGTAGGTGCATTTTAATATTTAATACTTAAGTAGTAAGTAGTAGTAGGAATTAACATTCAATACTTGCATACATGGACTGAATTTCTGTAAATGGAGAAACTTGTTTTTTCTCATCTATGCTAGTCTTTCTTCTGTATCAACACTCCAGTTTCTTTAAATATCAATGATGCATTACCAAATGCAGTAATCCTTTTTCTATTATTCTCAGCCTCTCTGCAATATTTGATCTATTCATTCCCTTCTTGAACTTTTCCCCTGTCTTGGGATCTCAACTAAATATATTTAAGCTAAAAATGTCAGTGCTGCCTTCTAAATGGTGTGAAGGAGCCAGTGGCCACTGGAAGCCAGTAGAGGATCAGAAATAAGGGCTAATTTCTGATTTACATACAGGCATAAGCAATGTGAATCTACTGTTATGTCTATGGTTCTATGAGACCGACTCTTTTAGCTCAGAGATCTAGGCAGCTAGACTGGAGCTCTGTTGGGCTCAATCCAGAGAAAAACAACTGGGTAAGTGTGTGAATTGATCACCAGTGTGAAGACAAGAGAAAGTAGGTCTTCCACCCTGTTCTCCTGTTGTCAAGTTCATTCACCTTTCTGATTTCAAATTTATATATCTGACCCCACCCTCACACGTGAGCTCCAGTTCTGTATATTCTAAAACCACTTGTCAAATATCTCCACTGAGCTATATCCAGGTGTTGCCAACATTGCAAGGTAAACTCTCCTTCATTAAACTCAAAATTTCCTGATCTCCCCATTTCTTTGGTTGATAATGTCTTCTCACTCACCATGTCTTAAAACCTCTGTAGTCTTGGAATATGCCTTTATCTTTACTCCTTAGCCTGCTGAAACCTAGACAGTCTAACTTCTCCACCTCTCTCATATCCATTTCCTCCTCCATTCCCAAGGCTGTTACCCTTGTTCAGGTCCTTAACATCTCATGATGCGAATTTTTCCAGCTTCCAACTGCTTTCCTTTCCACTCTGTCCCATATAGCACTGTTTCTGATCATTCCTACTGCTATTCAAACGCATCACTGTTTCTCCATCTCTATGGCCAATATTATAGTCCAGACCATCACCAGTTTCTCACCTGGATTACTGCAATAGATTATTTTTATAAACTATTTACTAAGTGGTAACCTGTACCGGACTCATTGTTTCTGAAATCAAATGTGAATGCATTAGTTCCCAGCTTATAGCACTCAAACAGTTCTCTATCCCCTTAATGTAGTTTTGAAGGCTTTTCAAGATCTAGACATCTTTTTAAAATCTCTGTGCTTACCTCTTGCTACCAGCTGCCAACCCCTCCACCCCTCCAACCCTTTTATGATACAGAAAAAAAGAAATAACTAATAGCAGATGTTTCCTCTTATCAGACAGGGCAGCTCATGTGGGTAGGCACCAGTTTACTCCTTAGCAGTTGGCTGGAGGCCACTGTGTAAACAAAGCCTGATGCTTTGTTTCCATGATGCAAGAAATCATGTTGGTTGAAAAAGAAAAATTCAGTCAATCATCTGGAGGCATCCCAAATATCCAGATGTTTGGCATCATGTAGACAAAATAGTCAGATGATCTGAAAAGAAATTTTCACTTTTCCAGTTAGAATATGTTTTGGTCTCCAGTAGTTATCGAAGGGGCAAACATGCCCCAGTGACTTGCTTGAGAAAATGAGTTCCAGGTGGAATTAAAATCACTCAAAAGCTAAGGAGGAGTGAAGACTGTGGTTATTATACTCATAAGACTCTATAAGGACAATAAAATACAGATATTTGTTAGTGATTTTATATTATCTAGGCAAATATACACTGTTAAAGGTATTTGTGAATTGGAGACCCCTTGGTTAAAAAATGGCTGCTCTTTGAGATTAATGCTCTCCAGAAATGGGTGTGTGAATTACTTGATGTTTAAATATGAAACAGTTTCTACTGCAAAATTTGGTTGAATTTCATGGAGAGAATATTTTCAATGAGCAGTAAATTGATAGGGCAATTTTTGAGGTAGGAGATTAGTGGTTCACGTCATGTGGGAGGTCAGAAAACACAGAGGAGCCTATATTTGTGGTTGAGCAGCAACAATTACAGAAACGAAAACCTCATCTCACAGTAGAATCGAAGCATAAACGTGACAACTGGTTACATTTTTTCCACTACGTAAGTGCTTTATCCTCTTAGGTTGTATAGGAAGTCATATTATTGTGCTGCCTAAATGAATGTAATGATTATTTCCCTCATAGGAAAACCGGTTGAGCAAAAATGTCCTCCTGTGCGTTGATTGCACCAATTGCTTCAGTCATACATTTTTCAGCTTTCACCTGATTAATAATGAGGAGGAGACTGAACCAGAGGACCTTCAGCTATTCCTTCAGCTCTAGAATTTCCTGATTATGGTGGAGAATTGGCATTTCTGTCTGGTCTATAGGAAGGAACTAGTTTTCATGGGAACTGAACCCCTGTTTTTAAAGTCATTACAGCCCTAGATCTTGAAGAATTTTGTAAATTCTGAGAAACAACATGTGGCTCTACTTCTATAAGACAGATGATGGTATTTTATTATTTTAGAGGGAAGGCAAAAGAGTTGATGGCTTCCTGTGGGTATAAGTTATTCCTTGGGAATCAGGATGTAACTCAGAGCCCCAATAATTTCCATAGATACATACATCCTGTCCACTCACACACATGCATAGGAGTAATTAAGGTTTGAGTGGAAAACTCTTTACCACATGGGATGCAAATATGATTTTGAGACCAAGTATATGGAATACACAGTCCAACATTTGGTTGTGATTAGCCCCAACTGGTATACAATAAAAATACATTCAAAGAACTAGGGTGCGTGCTGAACAGAAAGTTGATAGTTTCTTTAAAGCTCTGTTCTATTATTAAATTCCTTCTGCTTTCATACTAAACTTCAGTTAAATAGCCTCATTGGTTCATTGGAGTAGGTTTCCATTCAAAATGAACATTTGTCAACAGATGCATTTATAAACAGCTGTGGTTTTCTTTGGGCATATACAGTGTCATTATCCAGACCATCTGGCCATTTTTACTGATGATGTTTCTTATTTGAGCTCTCTCTCGGACATAATTTATTATCTTGAATCTGCTTGGTTATTTTGGAGAGAACTTTTCCTCCTCTCACACCTCATGGAACTAAAAAAAAAAAAAAGGAAAAGGAAAAAGGTAAATCAACAAACTAAAAAGTTTACAGGAGGTGAATAGAACTTTCTAAAGGTCAGTGCATGGCCCGGTTCTCCTTTATTTTCTCTTCTTACTAAAAAACAGCCCGACTAGAGGGAAGAGTCAATTTAAAGACAGAGCGAGGCTACGTTAATATTTTTTTTAGGAAATCATTTCCAAATAGAAATATTTTGGGGGATTTATTTGTTTGATTTATTTTTTCTTTAATTTTAGAAACCTTGGCCACTTCTCAAATGATTAAGAAACAACAGCTTTATTTTTCCAGGATTTATCATGCTAGCCCATGCTTTTCTTACCAGCACTTTCAATCGGATGATAAAATGATGGACAAAAAGAGAGGAAAATGAATGTTTGTTTAAAAGATCCATCCATGGGCAGCACAGAAACCTAAAAGCATGCACCCTTTCTTATTTAGATATAAGAAGTACATTTTAAAAATGCAGGAAGATATAAGGAAGTGACATTTTAAACTGATGTGAGCCAAATATATAACAAGTGTATTGGTAGTCAAAGAAAAATATAGGAAAAAACTTACATCCTTATAGTTCTTCTATTATGAATACATGAATTCTTGAATTTTGATATTGAAGTCATATATAAGTTTTAAGCAAAGTTATAGTGGAAAACAAAATGTTGAATATAAAATAAGAACTTATTATTTCCAAAGTGGGGAGTCAATCAGTGACCTAGAAAACCCAGCAGTACAGCTAGATCATTATATTTAAAAAAGTGAATGCAAATAAATAAGAACATTCATCTTCTATAATGTCAATGAAAAGGATAGGTTTCAAGTCAGGAAAAAAAATGTTAAAGGTTTACTTAAAAGGATAAATTATTTTAAAAACTGATGATAAGGAAGAGATAGAGAGAACAGAACATATTTAAAGATAAATAGACTTTAATTCATTCAAATAACCAAATGCTTTTGTTGTGTCCCTGAGATTATTTAAGTGCATGTATTTTTAAATGTGAGATAAGTATTTTAGGTGACAAAGACATGCGTAGGAATAAATAGGGGAGAGTTGAACTTCTTGGTTTCAAAGGTGTTTCAAAGTTCCCTGAGGGTAGTTTAAGTGCTGAAAAATTTGAGCACTTTCTTGTGACTAATATATTGTATCAGAATAATATCTTGTATAAAACATATTGTATATTGTCACTTATGGCGATGCTCCTCATTGGCTGCTAACATCATAAAGAAATAACCTGGTATTTCGTATATCATAATGGAGCACAATTCCATCTATGAAGTAGTCTTCCTTAAAAGAAAAGCATACCTGACACTGATTAAATTGCTTCATCTATCAAACAATTATACACAGTGCAGAGGAGACAGACACGGAAGGATGCAAGCAGCAAAATCTAGACTGTAGGAAACTCGATATATTCTCTTCAACAAAAATTTGGAAAAAGAGAGATTGACGACGAATCTATACATTAAAAGTAACTTAGAAAATATCCCAGTCAACTACAATGCACCTCATCTCGATAGAGATGAGAAAAAAAATAAACGATAAAGTGACTGGGTATATGATAGTATTAAGGAATTTAAATTTTTTAAACACAGTAATGGCATTGTGATTATATTTTATATATTTTTTAAAAGAGCCCATATCTTTTAGAGGTATGTGCTGAAATATTTAGAGATAAAACAGTAAGAAGTCTAAAATATCATTTGAAATAATTTAAGGTGAGGAAGAGATAAAAGGTTAGTCAATAATAATTGTTAAAGGCAGAAAATGGGTTCAGTATGTATTATTCTAACCTTAAACATGGAATTCATTCTCCATAAAAAAAAATTTTATAAAAATGAAATGACTTGTCAAAGAAGAGAAAAACTGTTCTACTATAAATTCTTCAACATAGAGTACTGGTTTTTTAAATAATATAATAATTTAATATATAATTTAAAAATATTACAGCATAATTTTAAAGACCTTACAGAAACAGAATTTACTCTGTTCCTTAGAAGACCAGTGAATGACTTGCTAGAATCAAACCACATTGAAAAAATATCAAAATCTAGAAATGTAAAAACTAAAATTATTTTGTTTTTGTTATTGATATAAAAAAATCAACAGAAAGTTTACAAAAGGTAAAGAGATATATAGTCAATGATAGTTTAATTGTCTTCTATTCAGACAACAGATCTGAAATGAAATAAAATCTTTTCACTCTAGGGATATAATTCTGTATCATTGAATCATTCTCTTCAAGTGAGGCTCTTGATATAATAGGAAATCTTGAGTCAAGGAAATGACCTGGAAACATTTCATATGTTTCCATCTAGACTCCTTTAGAAATTGTGATTTATAAAGAGGAAACCCCAAAAGGACTGGTTTCAGAGAATTTCTAGGTTGATGCACACACAGAGCTTTGGGGAGAATGGTGCTCCCTAACAGGGCATGAAAGCTCCCCACCCTTTCCCCATACCTTGTCCTACACATCTCTTCCATCTGGCTGTTCCTGAGTTACATCCTTTGATATAAAACTGGTAATCAAGAGAGTAAACTGATTCCCTGAGTTCTGTGAGTCACTCTAGCAAGTTAATTGAACCCTAGAGGGGTCATGGGAACCTCTAATTTATAGTTGGTCAGAAGCACAAATAACAACCTGGACTTGTAATTGACATCTGAAGTGGAGGGCTGTCTTGTGAGACTGAGCCCTTAACCGGTGGAGCCTGATGCTATCTCCAGGAAGGCAGTGTCAGAAATGAGTTGAATTGTAGGACACCCAGCAGGTGTTGGAGAATTTCTTGTTCGTATGGGGAACCCCTTTATTGGAACTGGAGTCAGAATCTTACTCCTTATAGTTCCTTTCTAACTCCTTTATCAATGGCAACATCATTTTCTTAGTTCCACAAACTTGAAATTGTGCTGTAATTTTGGTTCCTTTCTTCAGTTGCAGTTGCGATCAGTTAACAGGTCCTGATGAATCTTGTCTGTCAATGTGTCATGTCTTACCCTCTCCCAACTTTACTTTCCAAACCTCACATCTGAGTCCTGCTTAATAGCTGCATCCTCATACGACCAACAGTATAGACTTCATAAATGCTAGTTTCATCATGTTATCTTATACTCAAAAACCTCCAGTAGCTGTTATTTGATGTCAAGCTTTATTTCTTTGCCGAGCAGTCCACATTCTCCTAAATTTTTTCTCAGATACTCTGTAGATACTGTCTCCTTTTCCCCACAGTGATGTTTTGCTCTGCACTGTGGTTCCACACTTCAACCATCTCCACTCTGTTCTCGAAGGCTACCTTACATGATCCTATGTAGTCTCACTGTTGGGTTTGGCCACTAGGGAGAACTGTCAAGGGATTTATAGGTTAAATAAAAACTAAGGGAGTTAAAAGAAATTAGCCCTTAAAACAAGTGGAAAAAGTTCCAAACAAAATTGTTTTCTCTCCATTCTAACCAGATTCACAGTAAATTATATAGTATCTAGTGGTAAAAAGAGATCATAAAATTTATATGCTGCAGTCCTCTTCCAAAGTCAAAATGTTCTTTAGAGAAGTCCCTAGAATACAAACTGGTCCCTAGAATATTCTCTCTTTTCCAAGAAATTCCTTTCGGCCTTTGGCAGCTTTCACTTTTAGGAAGTTGTTTCTTATTTCAAACTTTCTATGTCCTCAGAGTTCCATCCATTGATTCTTTTTACTACTCTAGACCTTTAGAGATAGACTCTCAATCTCCCTCCTTATGATAGCACTTCAAATATTTTATGACAGCTATTACTCTGTCTACTCTTCCCTAAGCTGGAAACTTCCAACTTAACGACTGTGTCTGAAAAAACCTGTTTGTAAGACCCACAGAGCCTGTGACCAAGTCTTTCCTCTGGTGCCCCCTGTCGGTAAGAACTCTCTTTGGCAGGTGCCTGTGCTATACCGTCTTAAATGCCTGATGCCTGCCATCTGGGAGCTTTTCAGCCTCAGTGGCTGTGTCATATTCATCTTCGTATCCCCAGGGGCTTGCCCCAGTTAGTGGCCCTTTCATCTTTGTTTACTTTTAAATAGGTTAATATGTGGATGAGTTCATAAGGGTGGGGCCCTCGTGAGGAGATTAGTCCCCTCATAAAAGACGCCAGAAAACTTGCTTTCCCTCTCCCTCCCTCTGCACCATGTGAGGACACAGCGAGAAGGCAACTTAAGTCTAAAAGCTGGGAAGAGAGCTCTCGTCAGAAACCTGACATGCTGGCACCTTGATCTTGGGCTTTGCTTTCCCTCTCCCTCCCTCTGCACCATGTGAGGACACAGAGAGAAGGCAACTTAAGTCTAAAAGCTGGGAAGAGAGCTCTCATCAGAAACCTAACATGCTGGCACCTTGATCTTGGGCTTACAGCCTAGACCTGTGAGAAAATAAATTTGTTGTTGAAACCACCTTGTCTGTGATATTTTGTTACGGCAACCTGAGCTAAGACACGAAGTGTTTTAAAAATGAAACTTCTAGGTGAGTTTTTTCTTCTAATAACACTTTTAAATTTTTTTCTGCAAATCAAACAGACTCAATTTGACTTTTTAAAGATTAATTGTACTGAAACTTTGGACATTATGAAGACATAACCTGATTATTATTTTTTACTGAATATCCCTGTAGATATAACTTGTTAGAAAATAACAACTTAACCAAATGGCTTTTGATACAATGTACAAACCCATCAACAGTAAGGAAAGAGTGGAAAAATACACATCCTTTCTCCTTTCTTCTGCAAAGAAATCATTAACATTCAGAACGATGCTCACAATCATAACTAATTAGCTTGGACATGTCACTCCTGGAGAATATAGTCGAGATGCCACACATACTCCTCTTCACTGTAGGTGTATCTTAATAGGACACAATAGCAAGCTAAGTTGTGTAAGAGATTCTGAGGGCTTAGGAGGATACTGATTGGCAGAGAACCAAACAAGCCGTCCTCTGAGTCAGTCAGATGTTCAGATTTCCAGTAAAGGTCCCACAAACAACTGACCCAAGTGCATTGACAGTCAACTGTCAAAACAACAGCTTCTTGTTTTCCAAAGCAGTACTTGTGTACAGTCTATAAACAAGCTGTCAAAGACATTGTACATCTGGAAGACACAGTTGCAAATTTAATTTGGGTTGGAAGAAAACGACACCCCTGGTTTTAATTTGGGTGGAATTTTGATCAGGGAAAGAATCCTATTGTGGGTATTTCTGATGTTTCTATGGTGATGTGCAATAATGCTATGAGCTTCCAAACATAAAAGATTTTGATAAATAAAATAAACACTTTGAGTGATGTCTAGGAGGGTGTCAAGGCTTTATCTCATGGGGTGTGTAGCCCTGTGGACCAGCAGCCAGGGTCATTCTCATCATATTATAGACCTGGGATTTCAAGATTCATATTACAGATGTAACTTTCTTCATCTCATGTGTTTTCCTAAAATTTTGGTAGGCTGCTACCAAGTGGATTATGCTACCTAGTCCTTGAAAACCATTGAGCAGTTTCTCCTGCTTTACAAAATTGTGGTGTTTCTCTCTCTTTGAAAGAAGTAACCACCATTACCAAAATAGTCAAGGGCCTCGAGCACCTTCACTTACTCAGAGCATTTAGAGCATTAATATTTAAATCCATTGTTCCTAAACAATGATATGAGAGAGCCAACATCTCTTCCAATCCCAGTCCCCTTTTAAGTGAAAAATATGCGCATTCATGACAGGACTCACTGAAGAATATTTCTTAAGTGTGGAAGAAGAAGAAAATGAATAACTTCATGATGTTGCGTAAGTGAACCCTACAAAAATCAGATTCTTTCTACCATGCTCTTAATCTTTGCCTATTTCTCCCATGAGAAGGCATAAAACAGCTGCCTTCTGTTCTGTTAGTATAGTAGACTCCTGATAATTTCCATCTGCAGTTAGGACCACCTCTGAAGCCTATTCAGTTAAGATTTCTGCCAGAGGAAAGGAGACTTCATCACTCAACTATCACATGTCACCCTGAACACCCATCTTAGCAGTTCCATCGCTATTGTGCTGGAGGTGGCTTTCTGCTTACATGTACTAGGCTAAAATGTTTTAAGAACTTGAGCTCAAGATGTTGGTTTTTAAAATTTGAGTAAAGCCAGCATAGAAATCTAGTTTTAAGGAGATGCATTTGAGAAACTATTTATTTTTACAAGACTTGAAAACTTGGCCAAAGGAATACCATAGTTACCCTAAATAACAACATCTCCCAGTATTAAATGTACTAATACGTGGACCTTGTTTAATAAAATTTTACCTGCAACTATACAGGAACACAAAGATATCACCTTTAATGTCAGTATTTCATACTCTTCAGGTGTATTAATTCATATCTTAATAACAATTTTGTGAGCAATATAGAACAAGAATGGTGCCAATTCTGTAGTTGTTAAATCAGAAAGAAATCAAGCAACCAGTATAAGGTCTCATTGATTGGGAATTAAAATAAAAACTCAGATTTCAATTATACAGTGCTTTCTATTATACAGTGTCTACTTCTGAAAACTTGTACCTAATGAAAACCTACAGCTGAGTTAACACATGGTATATTCATTGCTGTTTAAAGATTAAGGGTCAGGAATCTTACATATGAAATATGATGAATATTAATTCACACTCAACAGTAATGGGGCATCTATGACATTACATATTTTTTCAATGCCATTGTAACTTTTCTTTTTAACCTCTGTATGTCTAACTACACTTTAAGCAGAAAGACTGGCTCCATCCCCATCAGGCAAACATGAAGGCCTATAGATTTTCTGAGGAGTCAGAAGGGAAAATTTGCTGTTAATCTCATATCAACCTGTCATTCATTCCTGAGGACAGGCCTTCTTAGTAAGCTACACTCCTAAACCCATGTTCTGAATCTTTTTCCTCTTGCCCAATTTCTGTCTACTTCACCAGGCACTTTAGTTCCTCTGATTGGAGAGACTTTTGTTTCCTGGTAGACCCCCCTATCTTCAAGCAGCATTCATCACTCCATGTCCAAGCACTTCACTCTTACAGGAGGGCTTCCTTGATGCTGACGTTAGTCTGCCTGCTGGGACCAGGAGGGCTGCCTGATGGGGATATGGGCTTCAGAGTTTGACCATGATGGGCTCGAACTGCTCACCTTTTACTTTTAGGCATCGACTTTAAATCCTACAAACTCCATGTTACAAATTGTGAAACCAAGGCAAGTAACTAAGCTTCCAAAAGTCTCAGTTTCATGTTTATTAAATGCTACTATTACTCTTATTACTCACCTAGGGCCACGCCTGTGTGGACCAGAGACTGAACTGGTTTCCATCATTATTTTTCAGGCTTTAGGATTCTCTCCAGGTCCTGGAGTATGTCAAGGCCCCAGGTCCCCTTTCTTCCTGGTCCACTCTATTTCCCAACAATCCAGGCTTCCAAAAAAATCCAGGGCCAAATATAAATTGACAAGCAAAGTGGAGAAGTTTTGATGGGCACTTTCTTGGCTTATGTTTAGAACAGCAAGCACCTGCTACATGCTGTGAAATGTATCCACTTTAGTTCAGTTCAAATTTCCGTATTTTGTTGTCCCTCTTTGTACTAGCAACAATCCCGGCTTTGCTTTATCTTCCCTTATTTTCCGTCGTAGTACTTATCGGTCATTATCTCTGGCATTATGCTGTAGATTGGTTTGTTACAGGCTACTCTTCACGAACAGATTCCTCCTCGTGGAGGGAAGGTTGTTTAGTTCACTTCTATTTCCTCAGCACACAGAGGAGTGTTTAGCACACAGTTGCTTCTCAGCAATATTTGTTAGTGAGGAAGGAAGGAAGGAAGGAAGGAAGGAAGGAAGGAAGGAAGGAAGGAAGGAAGGAAGGAAGGAAGGAAGGAAGGAAGGAAGGAAGGAAGGAAGGAAGGAAGGAAGACACACAGGATAAGG
The DNA here is from genome assembly GCF_040802235.1 of Manis javanica. Lineage (NCBI taxonomy): Eukaryota > Metazoa > Chordata > Mammalia > Pholidota > Manidae > Manis > Manis javanica. Next base: position 94,455,702 of record NC_133166.1, read on the forward strand.
TTAGAAAGATAAGAAATTTTAATAATTTTGGTAATAATGGTTTTTAAGATTTACTGAGTGCTTTGTCTAGGTCTTACACTTAAGAAATTGATAATGTGTTAGTCAGTCTAATGGTACAAATGCATAATAAGAAAGGTAATATTGAGACACAAAGAGGTTATATAACCTGTCCATGATCACAAAGCTCATAATATATATTTTCAAACACAGGGAGTTTATGTCCAGATTCCATGTTCTTAATCTCTATGATGCATTGCTTCTTTTTAGTAGTCTATAATTGATTCATAGAATTTTAAAAAAAAGACTGACCTTTATCACTATTAAGCAGGTGGCTGAAATGACTCAAAGACAATTCTCAGCGATTGTTACTGAATTCTATAAAGTCGAAAAATTCTTCTTTAGGCAAATTTACAGGCATTAAAAAGAACGTGGGGAGAGAGAAGGACCAGGCTGGATCACCCATTTCTTGTCCAGACCTAGTATAGACTGATAAATTACAAACAATTCAGAGGGCACCCTCATGGAAGTCTGAGGGTATTTCAAGGAACCTTCCCATCTGGAATCTGTGCTGATTCTTTTCATATTGTATTTCCCTAAGGATGACTCACAGGAAATTGAGGTTTCAGAAATATGTTGTGCTTTTTATGGCATTTCTCTACTTTCACTGCAGACGTTTTAAAGATAAGTCGTTTTGTGGTAGTGTTTTTTTCCTATTAAGTTTAAAGAAAAAAACTCATTTTTTCAACTTTTTTTTACAACTTCTCTAATCATAACGTTATTGCTAAATGTGAAGGTCATGATAATGGCAATGATAATCCTTTTGAATGTGGTACAAATATTCCAGTAAGTGAGGGTAAAAAAAAACAAACAAACCTGGATAACAGATAAAATTGCAGTCAAAAACAGTTATTGGATAACCATTATGTATATATTGAGCTATATATTGTGAGGCATATTAAGGTCTATGGCATCACTCCTGCCGCAAACTGTTCTCTTTGGGTGGATGAGTCGGAGGTAGACCAGATGTCTCCAGCGAGAGTGAACGTGGTAGGTGTGAAGCAGACACAAAATGCCATTATCACACATTCACTGGGATACAATTAATTCTAACTGGAGGATCATTAGAGCCTTGTAGAAGGGCATTTGAAATAGGTCTTGAGGGATTGTTTAAAAACATCATGCAGAGTAAAGAAGATATTTGTAAGGGTGGAGATAGGAGGAGAGGGTTTGAGGGCCAGGGAGGGACGCTAGAGGGAGAAGGCAACGCTCTCTTTATGGTATTCTTCCTGAGGGCAGTAACTGTGAACATTATTTCAGAATTCTATTTTCACCGGGCAGCAAGTTTCCGTTTTATTCCATAGCAACAAATGAAAGCAGCTGGTTGTTTTGTCTGCACGTGGAACCAGCTTCCTCATGTCCCCCACCCAGAAGCACTAGCAAAAACTGTCTGATGCCCCTTCTCCAGAGACCTGGGTGCCAAGCCCTAGGCCTCTTTCTCTGAGCTCAGATATGCCAGCCTAGCTGAGCAGCATCTCCTCCTCAAATGTCTGTGTTTAAGCTCCATAGAGCCTCATCTAAGTTCTAAGTTTTAATAATAGTCTAACCACCATTGGTTATTTCCGCCCTAGAGGTGGGAGTTACTTTCTGTCATTGATATCTTTGGTATATCAGGGTTCTTTTGTTATGCTTTCCATTACCTGATTTAAGAACTTTATAACTAGTTGATAATTCCCTATGTTAAATTTTCTTGTTTCAAATAGGTACTGTTATGTCTGTCTCCTGAATGAGCCCTTACATAGACAGAAATTGGTTCCAGGGGTCATTTTAGGGAACAGATCCCTCAAAGTTACTTTGGGATTACTTTGGTCATATTCTTGAGCTTGAATGGAGGGAGGATTGAGCTCCTTGCCGATGGAAAATGGGATCTAATAACCTCTGGCATGTAGTCTCATCACAGTTAATCAAATTACTACTTTTGATTGGTTGTGATGAAGTATTACTGAAGCATGTGCCTTGGGGACTCAAATGGCTTCTGCATTTGACTATTATGGGAATAGGTGCCTATAAGGACTGTGGTATGGGATGGATTCTCATGAGTGCTTTGGAGTGTTTACAAAATGGACATGATAAATACAGTTCTTTACATTTTCCATTCAACTCATGTTCAGGGAACCACAAAGCTTCCAGGGCAACCCTAAATGGGTCTCCTGGTTTTTGTGTGTTTTTTTGTAGTTACAAGACCAATATTTCAAATGACCAAACTCAAAATATTAAGCATATGGGTTGCAGAATTACAATATGTATTGAATTCACAGCCTTGCCAAATCTCTCTCAAGAAAGTTGGGGTCTTGGTTAGGAAGGAGTAAGGCTCAGAAACTTGAAATGGGTACATCAAGTTGGATTCAGATGAAGCTGAGAGTTTTAGACCCAGGTTACTGTGATCCTCCCTTGTCAGTAGAAGCTGACTGACTGTCTGTGTCTAAAAAGACAAACTTTCCTCTGCTTGAAAACCTTACAAACATCTAACTAGAGACTACTGCCTGGGGAGTGGAGCTCATTTTACTCAAGATTAACCTCCACCATGTCTTGTTGACACTAGTCTTATAACTAGGGTCAGATCTTCAGATGCACCATGGGTCAAGTCCAAAATTGGACTCAGAGGGAAATAGCTAATCCCTTGTAAGATTTTGCCAAAACAAATTTTTGATAAAAACTTAGGAAATGTGTGTATAATCAATTCTAAGGGGGAGCTAGAACAAGGAAGATGGAATATGAAACAGTAGTAGACCTAACTATGGATATGAATGCAATTTTTAGAGGGTGGATTTAATGGGTTAGGTCATAAAGCTAGAATTGATTCTAGCAGTTTCTTGGTTTTGTTGACTGAATTTTGGGTTTAATAGTGTCTTACATGTAATGAGGTGGAGATGGGAAAACTTCCATGACAGGATGTAGTGGAAGGAGTTCAAAAGCTTAGGGAGGTAAGACTGTTAGAGGAATCCCATCCAATGCAAACCATATACCAATACTCTAACTACATCCCCCAGGAGGGCCCAGAAGATGATTCCTTCACTAAGCTATTGAGAAATACATTCGTGTGAAAATTAACTGCATCTTTGTAAATCTCTATGATGACTCTCTTCTGTAAGCCAAGTATAAAAATACAAAAATATCATGTTTGAGATGGAATTCCTGATTTCCTTGCCATTAATGGCATTTTTCTCTTTGGATCTAATGTGCATAAGTAAGGAGTGTTTTTAGATGCTTAGATGCTTTCTCATATGTAAATGTAAGAGTGGGAGATAAACCAGTGACATATCAGGAATCTGCCACCTCAAGTGGTGTGGTTGGAGAACGTCAAGTTAGTTCTCTAAAGGACAAGCTGCTGCACCTTGTACCACCTACCAGCAGAAATGAAATGGCTCAACGTTTGATGGCTTTGTTTCTTTGTTCGTTCATTTGTTTTTGAAGTAACAAATCCCAAATCTGTATTACTTTGAAGCCAAGAGGATGCCTGCCTTCATGGCGGACCAGGGTTAAGGGAAGCCTTTGGCACTCTGCAGTGTAAAGCTGCATTTCCACTTTCACCTAGTGACCTAGAAAATCCAATGATACTTGAAGCGTAGAGGTAACCAGGGATGCTGCATGGAACTAATAAATGTTAATAAGATAATCTTTACAATTTGGGAGAAAACTATGCCCTGCTTCTCACATAACTGTTTTTCTTTTGGGAAGCACTTCTTACTGAATCAGTGTAGAGACTGAGCACTGAACCAGGAGACATTAAGTAGCCATGCATCCTGAGATCTCCATCATGACCCAGATGCTGTTTGACTCATTAAGACATAAGCAAGACATGCATTGAAGCAACCTGTCATTGAGTGACATACATGAGATTGTTCTTGAGCAAGTCCACCACCACAAATAAGGTTCATCATCTTGGACACTAATTTCTGTTGCATTGCCTTTTCTCCTAAGTTCTCATGAAATTCTATGACCTGGTGACCAAGGATGAGAAACACTGAGACTAGTGTACACGTGGTTCTGCACAGTGTGATAATGTGTTCTACTTTTGGCTGTCCATTTTCTCTGGTCTTAGAGATAATCAAAATAATGGTTATCCACTGATGCATGGACAGATGCTAATGGTTGAGCTGTATGATCACAACTTGGGAAAAGAAAACAGGGTTGGAATATGGGTGACAAGTCTGGGAAGGAGATCTGTAGATGAACCTCTCTGAATGGACATAGAGTGTGAAAATATTCATGCTACATATCAATACTCATCAAAAGTCATCCAAAGCAAAAATGAACAGAAAGATTCATTCTGTGGCTGTTATTTAGCTTCATATCCCAAGTATCACCATTCATGCAGAGAGCAGCCTGTGGGCCAATGCACAAAGTGACAGTGGTGGTAGGAATGGAGGCAATGCTTGGCCTCAACAACATAGATTTCTCACCAAGGCCAGGTGCCTAATCTGCCCAAACCAGAGACCAACACTCAGTATCTTTATAGAATCATTCCTCAGAGGGATTATCCAGCTACCTGTAACACATTCATGACATTGGACCCCTTCCCACATGGCTAGCGATTTATCCTCACTGGAATAGACACATATTCTGGACATGAATTTTCTTTGTTGCACATCATATTTTTTTCAGAACTACCATTCATGGACTTACAGAAGGTATTTTTTTCCCATTTGTCATATTATTCCACACAACATTTCTTCAGAAAAAGATACTCACTTCATGGCCGAAGAAGGTAGACATGAACTCATACTCACTGAATTATTGGTCTTGACACATTTCCCTCATCACTCTAAAGCACTGGCTTAATATAAAGATGGAATGGTGTATAGAGGAATCAGCAGTGGCATCATTTGGGAGATTACCACCTTGAGAGAATGGGTTTGGGAGTGACTCCTCACATTATCATACCTAACAACCCCCTCACAGAATTTTCTGTTATTCCTTTAATGTTGAGCACTGCTAATTTGGAATTTTGGTTCCCTAGCAAAATATTCTTTGCCAGCAGGACACCAATAAATGGTTCCACTGAACTGGAAAGTGAGATGGCTCTCTCACCATTGTAGGCTCCTTGTGTCACTGAATGAACAGACAAAAACAGGGTTACTCCACTGTCTGGGATGATTAATCCCAAGTTCTATGATGAAATTTGGTTGCTGCTATAGAAGAGGCAGGAAAGACATGGAAACTTAATGGAAAACTACAACAAAAACAACACACACATTTACTAAGGATTCATCTACTTCAGGAATTAATTTGTGTTCCCTCCCCAGGTAAAGAACCATGCCCAGCTGAACTGAAACAAATGAGATATTGAATGTGTATTGCAAGAATGAAGTAACATGCTGCACTGATGGACAGGTACTGCATTGGGGTGTGGGTGGGGACATGATAATATGGGTAAATGTAGTAACCACATTGTTTTTTCATGTGAAACCTTCATAAGAGTGTCTATAAATCATACCTTAATAAAAAATTTAAAAAAAAAGAATGAAGTAACATATATCCATATATCTACTGTGGCCTTCTGACTAGTTACAAATTGAAGACTGTAGTGGATATGCATATTGTGTGTATTTATATATCTATGTTTGTTTGTATAGATTAACACATTTTCTTCTCTCTCCCCCATAATGATTGTACCCAAGTTTTACTGGAGGTTAACCTTATTATTTAGTTTTTAGGTAACAAAATATTTGCCTTGGATTTTAACTAAATTTAAGGAGTAATATATATAGTCCCTAAATGGATACACTGGTTATCAGACTTGTAACTTCTCGTTTTAGGGAAAAGCCAGTAATGTTTTTATCTGTAAGAAAAATAATCACGTAGTCTTTGGCAAAAATAGCGTTATTTTGTTGTGAACAATTTATATCAAATTCTCTTAGCTCTTGTTTTTTTCTCTTGACTAGACTTCTACCAGTATAAAACCTTAGAAAGTCTGTGTTGAACTCTATTAGGAAGTGCAGGGAACAATTGAAAGAAAAAAATAAAAGAAGATAAAAGAAGCAGAGAAAGAGGAACCATATTGGGAGAAATTAGGAGAGATCGAAGAGAGAGAATTGAGGAAGGGGGAGAGGTGAGTGTCATACTGTACAAGGCATCTGAGGAAGTAGGTGGGTGGATGTAGCTTTGCTGCACCGTGTAACATGCCATCCCCCTTTGTCCTTTCATGCAAGGCTGCAGTAAAGATTTAAATTCCTTTTCAACTTGGACATGCTTCTGAATGCAACGCATAGCTGAAACTGAACACAGACAGCACGTCTTTGTAATGGTTCCATTCTGGAGCTACTAGGTAACTATTAGACCCCAAGTCTAGAATCTGTAACATCTCAGACACTGTAAAGCCAAGAGGGAACTTCTACTTTCACTATTATTCACTCTCTGGCTCCAGGAATTTTGGTAGGTAATGAGAATTAACTCAACATGAAATGGGATCCTCTGAATGCTAGAGGCACTTTGCAAAGACTGAATTATTTCACGTCAGGTGTTCTATGACCTGGTAATGGTGCACAAAGAATTTCACTTGTCTAGTATGAGTTCAGTGAATTAAGGATATCTCAAAAGTCTGCTGTTAATTTTCTGTTACTTTTTTACGCAGGTTCAATAGATTTATCAGTTTCTTAGCAAATTATACTCTCTAAAGGGGAAGAAAAGATTTGTGACAAACATGTTTCAACTAGGTAGTTTAAAGATTTTTTCCTGTTCTACCAACTGAAAACAGATCTCCTTCATCTGCACAGCTAGCATAGAGGATGCTATGGCTCAGACTTTTGATTTACTGGTAGATGATACCTGTTATTGAAAACTGACAGTTATGGAAAGAATAAAAAACAGGATGTAAGTAAACAATTGAAAAGCTACAATAATAATAACATGAGATTAGAAAAACACTGGAACAAGAGTAGAGTGTTTCAGTGTCCAACATTAAGACTTATTTGAGTCTTCAAAGCCATAAAAACACTGTTTCAGTGGTAGCCAGCACGATCATCTGTGGAAGAGCCTATAACTGAACAGAGAGCACATAATGACACATCAAATAAGACAGAAACTGGTCTTTCAAGTTTTTTCTGGCATAAAGGAATTTTGCAGAGGGACATATAACAGGAAGCCAGTCATTGTAGCCAGCACTATGTAACCTGACCACATCTACACCCATCAGGACAGGGTGTTCTGATTTGAAGCACCAACAGAATTACATGGGATGGGGGAGGAGTTTTTCTCCAAACAAAGTTGGATTGCTGTCATCAGAGGAAGGGTGAAAAGGTTCAGGGCAGACAACGGTAATGCATAATCACTGCAAAATCACATTAAAATAATTATAAAAGACTCCCTGTTGTCTTGCAACTGACTTATTCACACAAGCAACTAAGAGAAGTGCTACATCATAAGACTTGTAAGACTTTTTGTTTTATTTGCATGGTAATTCAATATATTAAAGAGGAGTAATTTCCAAGGTATTTCTTAAATCAGTTAGTACTATATATTAAAAAAATATACTTAATGTACTATTTGTCAGTTCTGACATTTTCTGAATAAATAGTATATTCCTAAAATAATCTTCCTAAATCAAACTGAACCTAGCCTAGAGTTAACTAGTCATTCAGAGTGTCAGGTGTTACCTTTGGAATAAACTAAAGGAAATCTAATTATTAAAATTTTATTTATACTTTGACTTAAATAATATGTTTAAAAATTAACACCCCTCCAGACCTTGTAAGAAAACCAGAGTTTTTTAAAATCCCCGAAAATCAAGCAATTTCTATGGCAAGACACTGTAACTTGATCATAGGACACCTGGCAGTGCAGAAAAATCCAGCAGCTAGTGACAGACCTTATGAGGCAGGCACCTTTGAAAAGAGTAAATGTAAAACAAACTACAGAGGAAACAAGGGGACCGTAGCTTGCTCTCTTTCCAGACTTGAACCTCAAGCGAAACATAATTTGGAAAAGAGAATTTGTCTGGAACTCTGAGTGTCTGGGCACACGCTAACCATAAGGCTGCTGAGGTCCTCCAATATGCTGAAAATGTGTGACTGTTTGCAAAACAATACATTGAGAGAAGACTGTAATATTAGTATCAGAGTTTAATAGTTCACTTTGAATCTTAATGTATAACAGTGAATGGTCTTAGATTAAGTTATACATTCCAAGAGGTGATGTATATATAATCAATTTATTTTCTCTTTGAGGTAATATTATCAAGAAAAACAACAATGGCCAAAATAATATTGTATTTCTAACTTGTCTGGTGAGCCCAAAGTAGGACCTCGCCCCTCTGAGAGACCGTCTTTGATAAAATCTTTGAGTTACTCAGAAACTAGTCTTCTTTGGAGGGGCTTTGGAGGATCACTATTTCTTCTTGATTTTGCTAATTAAGAGTTCACAGTATATTCTTCCTTAACTGAATGACTTATTTGTAAAGAACAGAAAGAGTTGTGAGAAATGGAGCTTCTATGTTCTGTATACATTTCCCTACCCCCAAAAAAACTACCTGTAACTTTTTTTAAAACTTATATGTCACTTAGGGTTGCTACAACAGCCACCTACAGTGGTCCCAAAGTGCAGTCCCAGGGAACAAAATGGTGGTGATCTCGCATTACACTCACGGAAGCTGACATGAATTACCCCCAAGGAACCCCATGCAGTTGCCAAGAGTGGCACATAGCAACCCCAGCATGGAGCGTTCGGCAGTTTGCAGCTCTGTTTCTCAAAAAGTCCCATGTAGATTGGTTCACAAAATATGCTTAGCCTCTAGGTTGGTCAAAATATTTGATGTGACGGGTATGTGGGGGAACTTGGTGAAGGGGGGAGCCTAGTAAACATAATGTCCTTCATGTAATTGTAGATTAATGATACCAAAATAAAACTAATAAAAAATATATTTGATGTGCAAAAATAAATTAACTGCAGGGTGATCAGAAGGAGAATTGGAAGTCACGCATATTCAGTGTAATGAGAAGTGGGGAACCACTTATAAGAGAAATAGTTACTGAAAACAGGAAAGTTAACATTTTACTAGAACCAAGAGAAAGACCAGACCTTAAAAAAGCACATCTCATTAATCATTCATCCTCCATCTCTTCCTCCAGACTGATTCTTAAGAAGTCTAAATTTCAAATAAATTTATAAAATACTTATACACAGTCAAAGAGGAATAAAAAACAGAAATACAATTCGCATTAGCCTCTGAGTAGTTAGCCTGCGTAAAGTTGATCATTTTCTCAACCAGAGCGCAAACTCTGTATTTAATTTGGAACGTTGGCAGTAGTGAAAGGAACACACATTTTATAGTCCAAGGACACTGGGAATAGAATCTCAGTTCCCTCATTTATTATGGTATTATCTTAAATAAATTATTTGGCATAACTAAGAGACATAGTTTCCTTACATGTAAAAGGAGAATAATAAAATCCACCCTCTTGAATTCTTGGGATGATTAAATGTCAGTATTTAATGACATGCAAAGCCCCTGATGGTGCCTACTGCATAAGTGCCTCAAAAAAACTCACTGCCTCCCTCTGGACACAGAGGGAAACAAACATGTCTCTGTCTCCCCAGGCAGCCAATTCACACGTTTTTATGATTTTATAATAATTACAAATTTTATAATTTTATAAAAAAAGGAGTATGTGAATTTGAGTTATGGTTACAATTCTATTTTTCCATTCCCTATGTTTTTTATTGTAGCTTCCTCAGTATTTTGGGGTATAATTCAAATTTTCAAATTTAGAAATAAAACACTGGGAAAATGGCAATGAAAATACATTTTCTACAGAGTTGTTAATCCACCTCAGGGAAATTGCTGACACTGGACTCAGCTGGCAATGCAAGGTTTCAAAATTCAAGTGACTTTCATATAATAGCTGCTGTAAACCAAATAAATTCCTTACTGTATAGATTGAACGACATGTAGCTATAATATGTGTACTCTAGAAAAAATTGTACTTTAATAATTAAGAGCTAACTAGTCTTTCCACCTCTATTCAGTAGATGTTAAAATCTCTCATCTGTTTTGTTCTTGCTCATATTTATGGCCTGACAACCCTTTGATTCCTTGAGTTCAGTGGGGACTGCAGTCTTTCTTGACTCTAAATTTTGAATCTGCTTCTGAGATGGTGCAGTTAGAATTTCCTTGAAGACAGATAAATAGCTACTATATGGGAAACTAGAGGACTAAATATGCCACTTAGCAGTGTGCCAGCATGCTTTCTGAAGGTCTTCTATAGGAAAGTGACAGCTAAGATGTGTCAAACATGTTTACAATCTCCACTGAATGGAATGCCTCTCAAAATAGAACAAATGTCATGACACCATTTGTCCCAAATATTAATGATCAGAATGCCCTGCATTTTTCTCTCGCAGCCTTGAATGGATTTTGCTGGCCTGAAATGAGGTTAAAATGAAAGTAATTGCATTCTTCTATTGAGTCAGGATGGACTGAGGTCTCACTCCTTCCACACTGGTGATAGAGTCCATGCTATGCTTCATCTCTGAATGACTGAGTTGGTCTGCCCTCGATCCTTTTCCATTTCCATTTCTACTCATCATTGATAGATAGATTTCAATAGTTCAGGAGATTACAAAACAAGGCACTTTGATCCTGAAAGTATAATAGTATCAGAAATTTTTATCTTAAAGGGAGTGTTCAATTGCAGCCTTGTATTTGCAAGATGGGGAAACTGAGGCTCACCTTGCTTGTCAACACAGAGGGAGGTAGGCAGTGGCAGAATTAGGACTATGCTTAAGACTAGGACACTTTCCATTACATCGTAAGTAATTATTCTCAAGTTCAATCTAAGTATCCATTTTTCTGTGCTAATATCCAATAGGACAATTTTTAGTCAAGATTGTCATTTGACAAAAGTCCTAGATTAAAAGAAATAGTACTTTTCTAAAGAGCCCTTAATTTATTCATTTTCATGAGCATTAAGATTAGTATTTCAAGCATTACATACATATTCTGGTTTATGAACTGATTGTTTTGATTACTTTTTGTCAGAGTGTGTTTCTATGAGGTTGGGTCGAAGGCGACTATGAGTTTGTAGGAGGAGATAGCACAGCCTGCCTACAACTATGTGTGGCTACTCTGATGGCATCCATGCTGATGCCAGGTAATGGAGTGGACCTGGGGAAAAAAGAAAAGATGGTCTTAGAGTTTAAGACTGAAGTTGGTAATTGGGCTCCTTCTTGATCTAGGGCAGGTTTAAGGAAGTGGCAGTCAAGCTTCATCACGTGGTCGATGTTAGTGAGCCTTTAATGTCTGGAAGAGCCAGAGATGCCTTCCACCATCAAATGTAAAGTTGGCTAAAAGAGCAGGAATCTTGGCTCAGAAAGAAACTGGATGTTTCCCCATGGATGGTTCCCCTGAGGCGTTTTGTAGGAAAAGCATTGCTGGCACCCCTTGAGACTGTAGCTCATCATGGGAGTCCTGTGACTCTAGGCAGTAGGCCTTCATGGGATGTGGTTTAGCAGAGTGGGAAACCAGCCGTTGTGGAGTCGGACAGATGTGACTTTGGCATGTGGCTCTCCTAGCGCATTTTAGGGCTGACGTGGTCGTTGCTCTCCTGATGGTAGTGACTAGAATGGTGACATATCCTGGGGCAGGAGGAGCGAGACTAGCTGCAGATACCCGGCTGTGGCTTACCAAATAACCTGACCTGCAGAATCTGATGCTTATTTGTGAACTGAGGTTTTGAGAAAATATTCAGCCCAACAGGCAACCTACCCTGTTGCAGTCCCCTTCCAAACCCTCTCACGTGTAACAAAAATTAAGAACTTGGGCCACAACCTTCTCCTGCAATGCCATTTCTTAAAAGTCTGCCAGATCAGCTCCTCCCTCCGTCCTCTACTCCCCCCACCTCCCTGCCTCCCTCCCCTGGGTCCAAACATACACTGCATACGTAAAAAGCTTAAATCGCTATGCATTCTGGATAAACAAGGTAAATAAAACAAAACAAAAAATACCTGTCTTTTAAGAACTATAATTCAATACCCTAAGAAAATAATATTTTATGTTAATTATATATAAACTCCCAAGTAAAGAAAATACATTCTTTATTGAGAAGGTTAGAAGATATTTCTATCTCATGCCATAACAGGACATAATTCATTTTTTTTATTAAAATCTTTGATATATAATCTTATGAAGGTTTCACATGGACAACATTGTGGTTTCAACCCATATTATCAAGTCCTCCCCCTCCCCCACATTGCAGTCACTGTCTATCAATGTGATAGATGCTAGAGTCATTACTTGTTTTCTCCGTGCTGTACTGCCTTCCCTGTGACCTACCTATATTGTGATTGTGAGTTATAGTGTCCCTTAATCCCCATCTCCCTCCTTCCCCAACCACCATCACCAATCCATTCCCTTTAGTGACCATAGTCCCTTCTTGGAGTCTGTGAGTCTGCTGCTGTTTTGCTCCTTCAGTTTTGCATTGTTGTTATACTCCACAAATGAGGAAAATCGTTTGGTGCTTGTCTTTCTCCACCTGGCTTATTTCACTAAGCATAATACCCTCTAGCTCCATCCATGTTGTTGCAAATGGTAGCATTTGTTTTCTTCTTATGGCTGAATAGTATTCCATTGTGTATACGTACCACATCTTCTTTATCCATTCATCTACTGATGCACATTTAGGTTGCTTCCATGTCTTAGCTATTGTAAATAGTGCTGCAATAAACATAGGGATACATATGTCCTTTTGAATCTGGGATCTTGTTTTCTTTGGGTAAATTCTTAGAAGTGGAATTCCTGAATCAAATGGTATTTCTATTTTTAGTGTTTTGAGGAACCTCCTTATTGTTTCCACAACAGTTGAACTAATTTACATTCCCACCAACAGTGTAGGAGGGTTATTATGGGACATATTTCAATGGACCAATGTCGTCTTGAGCTCTTTCTCCTTTCGCCTTTGTACACCTCAAATATAAGCATCTCTTATCTGCAACGATCAGTGGCTTATACATAGGAAACCCAATCAGTCTTGACACTGTTCTTCGAACAACCTTGAGGGGTCATCGCTGGGGATACTCAGCTGTGAGGCTGACCACAGCACATACCAATAGGCACATCTCCTTTCATTTTCAGATGGAGTCACTAACATTTAATACTGTATTTATTTTTAGCTTACCAACTTTTCCATTCAATAGCTTTGGAGTAGCCTTAGGTTTCTCCCTAGAATTTCAGAAAGACTTAAAGCCTTATAATTCTGGAACCCAATGAATAATGATGAGTTGTTCCAGTTAATCAGATGGACTTCTAGAGACTCACCTCTTATTCTTATCTGAACATTTATTGGACAGTGTGACTTAAGACAAACCTTTGTAGTTGCTGTAATGTCATTTATTACATGTAATTACATAATTACCATATGCTGCACAGCTATAATGAACATACAGATATTTAAAAGGAGAAGAGATAAAGCATCTGAGAGTTTTAATGAATTCAGAGCAAGTGCAAATCATCAATACAATTTTAAGTTGGTTTTAGCTCCCATCAGCCTGGGCAGGACTTTTGTAGAGCTGTACTGTGATCTGAGGTGCTCTGCACCCAATGTGTCCTTCCTTCCCTCCTTTCACAAGCAGATTTCTATTGCAGTCAGAAGATGCTCCTTGAATACTCATTCTCCCTCCCCATTTATACTTCACAAATATTATTATAGGTTGAATTTTGTCTCCCCGAAAGATATGTGTTGATGTTCTAACCCCTGATACCTGTAAATGTGACCGTATTAGGAAACTGGGTCTTTGCAGATATAATCACATTGGGATGAATGATTTGTGTGGGTGTTTAAACCAAGAGGACTGCAGTCCTTATAAGAAGAGGGACATTTGAGAGACACAAGGGGAAGAAGGTCACATGAAGACAGAGACAGAGATTGGAGCTATGATACCACAACCCAAGGAAGGCCTGGGGCTGGCAGAAGCTGAAGAAGATGACAGAGGAGACTTGCATAGAGGCCTTGGGTGGAGCCTGGCCCCGTTAACACCTTGATTTTAGACTTCTGGCTTCCAGAACCATGAGAGAATAAATTTCTGTTGTTTTAAGAGGCCACCCAATTTAGGATACTTTGTTATAAGAACCCTAGGAAACTAACACAGGCATTTCCCCAAATTAATCTCTTGTGTATCTAGCCCTGTTTTCAGATCAGATTCTTGGGGATCCCTAAACTCTTAATACTTTCTACTTATTAGGAGATAGACACAATCTGACATGACAACCCATGGAAGTAGGGGAGGAAAGAAGTGGAGGAGTGAAAAATCTCCAGAGATTTTCACCTCCTTTTTAATGTCAAAATCCCCTCACTCTCATTAGTTATGTCACATATTAGCTCTACTGTGTGGTCTTCTGTGAACCTCAAGATGAGTGAGATGTTACCTCCTCCAATACTAACAGATTCTTTATAACTCTGATGGGATAAACCATTTTCTATCCACTTATATATATCTTAATAGAATTCAAATAAAAAACTGGTATTATTTAAAAGGTATTAGATCTGGTTCTTTAAAATATTTGCCATAGAACTTAACATGAGACATCCTGCAAAAGCCAGTTTTATCTGTTTTCAAATAAATGAGAATTAATATAAGGTTCTGGGATTCTGGGATGATATCCCAAGGTTGTGAGAGCTTGGAACAATCTATTTCAATCTGTGGTATGATGTGGTATGTTAGATGTATTAGAACATGGGATGATGACTTTATAGACTCTTTAAAATAAAGGGTAAACAATATATACAAGTAATTATTCTGTCTTATCCCATCCAGTTATGACTTGTTTTGACTCATGGTTTTTATTGAGCTAGTCACATTCTCTCACATCATTTCTTAATTATGTCAAGCAAACATCTTTAAAATGACTGGCAAAGAGCTCTACACTGTGCCCATAAAGTGAAGGGCAACTCTTTGGGATTTACCCAAGTGAGTAAACTAACCCAAACAAAAATTAACCTAATAATTCTTCTTTTATTTTTTCTTTTTGCTAATATCCAATGCCACTGATTCACCTGAAAGCTGGGGAATAGTGTGGTGTATAGAATCTGAATCTTCAGTAGATCCATTAGAGTTTATGCTTAAGATATATACCAATCCCTTCCAACTCTCATAGGATAATTGACACACCGCTTGTTTTTCACACTGGATGTAAAGGAATTGCAAGTCTTATTAGAGATATAATTCATATGAAAATATATTTTCTGCTAATAAAGTATATGTATATGGCATGTAATATGGCCATACTTAAATAATAATCTAGATGGAATGCATGTCACTTAAGGAGAACCAATGTAAACTATACCTATAGTAATGAGTTTTCCTTTTGTTTTTTGAGATTTATATTTTTTAAGTATGCTGAATGGGTTATGAATTATCTGAGAAGTACTGATCTGTCCCCAAATTATTCTGTTGGTTCCCATTGACGAAAAGCTTGAACTTCTATCTGAAATCACAGATTATTACCTTAAATACAGAATGAGGTTCAGTTAGTTTAAACAAGAGTATCAGTGTCTTACAGATTTGTGCAAAGATATACCTTCTACTTCCATCTTGAAGATCCATATACGTACAAATTTTTTTTTTATTTTTATATATTGGTGTTTGCTTTTTTTTTTTTTGAGAGGGCATCTCTCATATTTATTGATCGAATGTTGTTAACAACAATAAAATTCTGTATAGGAGACTCAATGCTCAATGCACAATCATCAGTCCACCCCAAGCCCAACTCTCGTCAGTCTCCAATCCTCTGAAGCACAACGAACAAGTTCCTACATGGTGAAAAAATTCTTACATAGTGAATAAGTTCTTACATGGTGAACAGTACAAGGGCAGTCATCACAGAAACTTTCGGTTTTGATCACTCATTATGAACTATAAACAATCAGGTCAAATATGAATATTCGTTTGATTTTTATACTTGATTTATATGTGAATTCCACATTTCTCCCTTTATTAATAATATTATTATTTTTTTAAATAAAATGCTGAAGTGGTAGGTAGATGCAAGATAAAGGTAGAAAACATAGTTTAGTGTTGTAAGAGAGCAAATGTAGATGATCAGGTGTGTGCCTATAGACTATGTGTTAATCCAAGGGCAATAATACATCCACAGATGCAGAAGATTTCTCTCAAAACAGGGGGGGTGAGGCATATACGTACAAATTTTTAACGACTGTCCTAGGGAATGCTCCCAGAGGCCACGATCATCACTTTATCCTTCCTATTACTGTTACCATTTTATATTGAAGCTGGGGAAATCCTGTGGTCTGGAACATTATTTAAATATAACTGTGCTCCTATCCTTAACACTCTGTACATAGAATGAGCATTATAAACGTTATGTGAAGAATGAATATTATCTTTGAAAAATTTATATAACTGTTTTTCAGAAATATCACTTAACTTACCTCTCTCAGAGTATGCAAAACATAGTTGCAAAATAGAAGCAGAAGCCAAAAATGATATCTTGTCAAATTACCCACTGATCTACCTAATCTATTCTTTCTTTCATTGTCTACATTTCTTTGAGTGAAAATAGAGCATAACACGGCATTTTCCCAGTTAATGTTTCATTCTATAGGATTATTAACCATGGTAATAGACATTATAGTTGAAGAAGCTCTGTGGTCATATAAAGAAAATGATGGACTAACCCATTTGTGGTCGTTCAAAGTATGTCCACAGATTCTCTGATGCTCCCTTCTAAGGGCGAAGCCTAATTCCTTTCCCTTTCAGTGTTAGCTTCATTTAGTGATTCACTTCTGACAGAGAATAAAAATGGAAGTACGCTGTGGGTGACTTTAGAAACTAGATCATAGAAAGCACTTTCTGCTTGCTCTGTCGTTCTGAGATCACTCATTCTGCAGGAAGCCAGCTACCATGTCATGAGGATGCTTGGACGTGCTGTGGAGAGGTGCAGGTGGCAAAAAACAGAGGCCTCCTGCCAACAGCCATGTGAGTGAGCCAGCCAAGTCTTCGTATGACTGCAGCCCTGGTCGGCAGCTGGACTGCAACCTCATGAAGGACCCTGAGCCAGACCACCCAGCTATGTCATTCCTGAACTTCAGAAATTTTGTGAGATAACAAATGTCTATTTTCAGTTGGGGTAATTAACTAAATACAGATTCTTTACTTTAAAACTTCTCAAAACCTTCAGCTTGCTGCTGTTAGTTGTGGACGTTGAAGGTGTAGGATATACTTATACGCCGTACCTCAAATTTTTTGACCACATAACATTCTTTTTTTTTGCCAAAGAATCCTGAAGGATGTTTCTCTAAATATTTTTTAGAAAGGCCTGGCATAGAGCTTTGATTCTTCACAGTCACATGAACCAGAGATCAGATTAGCCTAGTTAAGTAAAAAATTTCAGAGCAGTCAATTTAGAGAAATTTGGAAACGCCTAGATACACTCGGCTAAGGTAGGGTGCACGAGTCAAAAGCATTTGAAATCTTTAATCTTTGCTGCATTTCTTGCAGTGTGCAGAAGGCATTGCTAGGCTAAATTGGCAGAAAATTATTAGGAGCTGATTGAATAGATATTTTTCTGCTGACAGCTGTTGCCAAAATGATTCATGAAAATCGGAATCCCTCACTGTCATGTTGGTCATGTTCCATAGCTGATTGTAAGAAATCATCAGATGTAAATAAAGCCTTTACACTTCAGCCTTGCCATGGGGAGAGCATTCCAAAATAAATAGGAAGTGTATTCTTTAATGTCTCCACTGAAACTCAAAGAACCTTGTTTTGCTGAAGGAAATTGCTACTTGGGTTCAAATGATAATTAAGACATTTTCAAGGGAGAGTACGCTTTTGCAGCAGGCTACCTCAGAGAACATGTGAGGCAAAGCCTCCAAGAGGATTTATTTGATTCAGAGTAAATCATTTTTGAGAGAGGCTTTTTCCTGGGCCACTAACCTCCAATATGCAGACCTAACTAATGCAGGCTGCAGCGAGCATAGCAGATGGATCTGCCGAGCAGATGGAACTGCTTACTAGCTGACCGCTTCCCTTGGTTACAATGGCTACGCACTGGATGGGCAATGTTACAATTTCATATCACAATGCCAAAATTGGCTTTAATACCACTTAATCTAAACCTGATCAAGGAAGCTCTCTGTTTAGCACTGAATTGACCAAGTTGACTCAGAAGAAATTGCCCACAACTTATCGGGCTCCCCTGATTCATTGGTGTCATTCCTTTGGTTTGAACAAATATTTGGTCTGAACCAATTATCTAACAGTGTTTCCTAGTTTGTATCTTAACTGCATGTATTTAATTAGGTGTTCACCTATTTTGTTTCCTGGAGAATTTCCTCTTGGTTGACATTACTGAACTCCTTACTGCAACATATATAACTGTTTAGTTCAGTGGTTCTCAACTGGGGCAATTTTGCATCTGGGGGGACATTCGGAATTGGCTGGAGATACTTTTGGTTGCCCCAATTTGGGGGATGCTACCAGCATTTAGTGGGCCACTAATGCTGCCAAATATCTTACATTACACAGAGCAGTCCCCACAAAAAAAGAATTATCCAGCCCAAAATATCAACAACACAAAGGCTGAGGAACTGTCCTAGTGAGAAGACACATTGTTATATTTTTCCAGGTTATATGTTGTATTTAGCTGTTAATCACTCTTCCTCAGTCACAGTTAACGTGTGGTTGGACTTCACTAATGTAGTTATTTTGTGACTGGTGTACCCAGCTTCATTTGCAACCTAACGGGAAAACTTTGAATGTCTCCAGCTTCTACCACAGCCAAATTGTTGTGATGCATCTAATATCTTTTTGGGTCTTACGTTGCCATTTCAAATCTTATTGTTTTCAGAATCTTATCTGAGAAAATATCCCAAATGGTTGCAGAAAAGTAATCAAATCAAATCAAATCAAGAAGGTGCAACTGGCTCTAGGGAAAACTTTGTTTTCAATTATAAACTATCAATAAGGAAGATTCTGTAAACTCCTACATGAATTGTAAATATACTCAATTCTTGTTCCTAACCACATCTCCACAGAGGATCATCTCTAGGCCAGCTTCCCCATGGGCCACGTCAAACTTGACTGACCTCAGTGTTCACACAGAAATTCCGTACCTGTCATCTGTATATTTCAATCTGTAAGGTTTATCGATCCATATTCAACTTACAGTGACACATGCTAGTACTTTGGTCATATATCAGAGAATAACACCATGAAATTTCTGTCATCCAGCTCCTATTAAAAATTGTGCTGATGTAAATGAACTTGGGGAACTGTTTCTATTTAGATTTCTACATTAGTTTCTCAAAGTGTGGATCGTAACAACTGGCAGATGGGCTATGTATGAAAGAGCAGTTTCTGAGCTTCACTCAAGATCTACTTTACAAGTTTCTCTAGTGATGGGACTCAGAAATTTGTTCTTTAATTCAACTTTCTAGCTATTTGTGGAGACACTGGAGTTTGTAAAACACTGCTATAGAAATTAAAAACATTACCAAGGCAGATACCAGATAGATATGCATTTGAACAATATATTTTTTTGACCCATGTGGAAGAGACCTTCCAGTAAACCAAATTGGTGTCATACCATTATCTTATCTCTCGAACAGATACAATATAGTAACAGTCATGGAATCCACTAGAGTGCTTTTGTAAGAATATTGTGATGTCTCCCCTTTATCTCTCTCTGTTGCCTATATGAAGCCTGATATAAAATCTTTATTTTTTATAATTCAGCCCTAGAAAGGCTTTGTTTTCATGAGATACAGATGAACTTTCTCACCATGGGCAATGAGACCCAAGTCACTGATAAGTATTTCACCTTTCACTTTGGCTGCCTAGAAACTGGGAGTCATGGAAGAGGCTCAGAATCATGACCTATCAGAAAAAGATTTTTTGTTTCATTTCTCCCTACTTGGACCTGAGCTTTTATTCCAATAAATCATTTCTACAGCTGTCTTCAGAACAGAGCCTGATACAAGGATTTGGGTGCATTGATATTTGGGGACATGCCCTCAGGAGAAAAGGAAGAGGCAAAGCAGGGGAGGACAGAGCAAGTGCTAAGTGAGGGTGTGGTTTCCGCTGGAGTCTAGCCTCAGCCGGTTCCCACTGGGAGCTCTGGAGTGTAAGCGGCAGCAGAGTTGGTGCCCCTGTTGTCAGGCGGGTGAGTCTCAGGAGATCTCTCCCAGCGCACTAGGCAAAACCTGATCCCAGACAGGAAAGAATTCTTGACTTTGATCATGAAAGAATTCTCAACCAGGTCAGATGAGTGTAGATAAGGAAGGAATTCATTAGAGCAAGAGTGGAAGCGAATGTCAGAGCTGTGCAGGCAGTAGAGAGCAAGGAAGAAGACAAAGAAGAAAAGGGAAGTTCATTGAACTCCTGCTTAGCATAGAGCAAATCCTTTGCCAACTCCTAAAGCGAGGGTCACCTGCCGTCCAGTGTCTGCTTGAATCTGTGTGGCGTGGATAAGCTAAGCTCCAACCACCCCAGGATTTGGGGGGAGCTGTGGAGCACTGGATGGAGTAAGTTTATGTTCTGAGAACTTCTACTTCCCTAGTGGTCTGAAATAGAACAGGGAGAGGGAAAAGGATCGTGCTAAGACTAGAAGGCTGAATGAAACAGCAAAGTGACTAAGGCTGGAGAGTTCTTGTCTTTATCATGGAGAAGAGTACAGAGACAAGTGCAATTGGCTTATGCAACAGGGAGGTTTATTTAATGAAAGACAATACACACTCAGACTGGAGTGCAGGCAACCTCAGAGAAGAGGCACGCTTAAGGGTATAGGGTTTGGGGTTTCATAGGACTTTTTTTGTAGGGATCAGCATAAGGCATGATGTATCCAAGTGATTCATAATTCCTTTGAAGTTTTGTCTTAAGGTTATTTAGGTGACTGTTGATCTGCCCCTCTGCATTCTTTATCCACATAGCTTCATTTATGCTTCAGAAGTCCATCTCCTGCCTGGTTACAAAGTTACTTAATTGATTAAAGGGGTGGAAGAAGGGGAAGAACAGCATATGGATTAATTTAAGGTATGAGCTGGATCTTTTTTGTGGGCCAAGTAAATTTTACAATGGCATGACTCTTGTCCCATTTCCCTGCTTGATCTCAGCACCAAAGGTAGGATGTCTGCCTTTCGTTATTCCCATGTCAGTTACTGGCCGTGGGCTGCCCACACTGTGGTGGGGCAGGGACTGGGTAACTTCCCAGTAGGGTGGCTTCTGATCTGCAGAAGGTTGCTCTCCAGAAAAGGGGGCACCTGTGAACCATTGGCATCCAACATTCAGAGCACTGGGGATGGGGCCATTGGCCCAGGAAATTGGGGATCCAGTTCAGACACCAGCTGTCCACTAGAATTGACACATATGTTTTCACTTGTGTTTTTCTAATTTAATTAGTTATAGCTCTCCTTTCCAAGAAGAGAGGATGTCCTGAAATTAACAGAATCAGATAAAGTAATATAGGTAGGGCTAAAATGAAGTACAAATATGTATGCTTTGCTGAAGAAAAAGGAAGGAGGAAAATGTCCAAGTTATTACTATAGTACCAGCTCACAAGTAATGTTTGATTAATATTTGGAGTGGAGATAATTATTATTAATTATTAATAATCAACATGAATATACAAATGTTCTAGAACCCTCTTGTTTAATTCATATGAGGGATTCTTGACTTAAAATGAAATGCACCTAATTGTGTATCATTCAAAACTGGGTTAACATTAAGAAGGGACATTTTATTAAGCAATAGATACTGTGGTGACTTTAACTTCTCATTATTAATGTGAAGCACTTCTAATGTCAGTGATTCCCACATTCATATCTCTTCCTGGGAGCCCTGATTTGAGCTCGAATGAATATTCTAACAGCACATTGAGTGTTCTCAGTTTGGTGACCCTATAGGCACTTTTAATTCAAAATACCTGTCTCCTCCTCAAAACTTCTCCTTGGTCTCATGTTCCTAATTCTACCTAAAGGCACCCCATCCACCCACTGCCCCTTGTATGGCTCAGACCCAAATCCCTCCTCCAGGGACCATGACAGGGTGGCTGCTCTAATATCCCATCATTCAGCGTCTTCTCCCCATCACTGTCAGGGCAATCATCCTAAAAGTAAGGATCTATTCAAAGCACTTTAAAGCTTGGACTTCGTAGTGCCAATCTAAAATTCTCAGATAGGCATGAAAGCTCCAAGCCAGAATCCACTGTGTGATCTTTCAGGTCCAACCATTGGCAATTTCAAGGTTTAGCCTGGCAGGCATCCTGGGGGAAGAAGCTGCCCTTCCCACAGCCAGACCTGTAATTTTCTGGAGGGAGTTGCAGTCAAGGACTCAGACATAGGTGCCACCGTCTGGAGGCTTCCTCATGGAGGCCTGTGTTGGGGCACTTTTCTCCCCCCTGACTCAGTAACTTCCCACTGATGACCCTCTCCCTTTTCTTCTGCCTCAGCCTCCCAGATCAATAAAATGCAAGAGCCTTTTGTTCAGGGCTCAGTTCCCCTGAGAGGATTCCCTCCATTGGGGCTGCATGTCACTGGCTTTCCCTGGCCTGCCATTTCTCAGACAGCAGACATTTATTTGGCTTTAGTATTTCCAGCAATTAGCCAGGCAAGGCTGTTGGAAAATGTTGGAAAACCATGAGTAGGGTAATATTTTGTTTGCACGTACAATGTAACTGTTGAAGAGGTTCATACACTTGGCTAATCTACTTGTCTAGATCTAGACCTTGATAATGTTAGAGTAAACTGGCTCAGTGCATGTGTAAATTCTGAATTGTTGCACCTGACTAAGAAATAATATGGGCTAGTTAGATGTCTTGGCAGTATCTTGATGCTATATCCTTCCAACTCCGTGATACCTGGTTGATGTAAATATTTGAATCTGGACCAGATATTGCCAGTTACTGATGCTTTACTTGGTAAACCATGAGCAGGGTAATATTTTGTTTGCACATACAATTCAACGTTTTTAATAAAAGTCATGAAACATACAATCTAGTGTCAATAATACTAAAAAGTCTAAAATGTTTTTTAAGTAAAGTAATGATAAAAATTGTCTACAGACTACTCTGTATTAATTGTATAATGAAGAAGGGATACCACCTACAAAGTTGCATCAACTGAAGGAAACCCAATGTTTATCCTATGAGTTAATTTCAAAATTATACTATCTAAGTGACAAATATGCTGTACTGTAAACAGTTTAAAATATGCCAAATAATGGATTTCTTCCCAGACTGCTTATAAAATTTGTTTAAGTATGAAAAAGCTGTATTTTATTTGGCAAGGATAATAAATATGTGTATTAGCTTTCTACTAATAAAAGGCATCCATTTACTAGTATTATTAAATATGTTTCACAATTAACTTCTAAACAAATTTTCAAGATTAAATTATAATTGAAAAGCTTTGGTAGTATCTATTGTGAGCCAAAATTTTTAAATGAAAATAATGAAACCCTTGCTTATAAGGAGTAAGAGTGTATAATGACAAGCTGAAAGTCTAGTTGAAGACTTTGATTTTTTTTTACTCTATAATAACTAGTGCCAGCTTGTCAGTTAATAGGAGAAATAACTGCTGTCTATATCCCATTTGCTACTAAGCATTAGAAGATGGCAGGTAAATGTTTGTGGAGCTGAGAAAATTTGGGATACTTATACCCAAGGATACTTTGGATGATTACAACAATTAAATCCTGTTTTCATCTTCATTATTTGTTTATCATGTATTTTTGGAGCATGTACTATATGTACTTTGCTAGTATTTAAATGAAATAATAAGCTAAAATGAATTGCATTCTAGTGGAAAAGACAGATGATAATCAAATAAGAGTGATGAATGTATCTATAAACTGAGGGAAAGGAATAGGATTTTATAGAGTATATTATAAAGGTGTCTACACGGGTGTCAGGGAGAGCTTATTGGAGGAAGTGATACTTGTGTTGGGTCCTGAAGGATGGGTAGGAGTTTGTTAGGTGAAAAAGGTTGAGGTGCAAAAGGAAAGCAAGCATTCCAGGCAAAGGGAACAACATCAGTATACCTTGTGATAAAAGAGAAAAATCGAGTGGTGGTGGTGGTATACAGAGAGGTAGAAGGTTATAAAGATGAGTCTGGAGATGATGGCATAAGGTAGACCAAAAGAAGGCTTTGTAGGCCCTTTGAAGAATTCTGTTCTTCTAAAAAAACGAAACACTATTAGTGGGTTTCAATTGGAGAGTAACATGGTGAGATTTGCATATTAAAGACCACTCTACCTTCAATGACAGGTGCAGAGAATGATGCAAAAGCAGTTAGCAGATCTGAAGATATATGGTGGTGGTTTGAATTAAGGTAATGGCTGTGTACGAACTGAAGACATGTTAAGGATGCAAGTTAGCTGGCTTGGCAATATGAGGGAATGAAGTGGAAGGAGAGAAGAAGCCATCAAGGGTAATCACAACCAAAAGGATGGTGGTCCTATTAAGATAGGTGACACCCAAAGAGGGCCAGATGTGGGGAAAACTTCTGAGAGATATCCAAAGGGAAATAATTAGCTGGATCTGGAGCTCAGAGAGAAATCAACGCTGAGTACAAAAGACAGTGAAGACTAGGCAGGGAGTTTTTGGCAAATGTATAAAAATATTTTGGAAAAGAATGACAGATGAAAGAAAAAATACCTGTAAACTGAGACAAGCATAACAATAGAAATATTATAGAATTCTAATACTAGGAGAATAACAAATGGTTTTTATGACTATTAGAAATGGTAAAAATTGGGGTTAAGTGAATAAATAGTGTGAAGTCAAACAGAAAAGCAGAGTCAAAACTAGTCATTGGACCTAATCCCTATCTTTTAGGAATGGATAGTTGAGATCTGGGTGGGGAAGCCGAAGCTGGATAAACCTTTGAGACGGGGTGGGATGAAGGAAGCACAGAGAGCTGAAGTTTTCCCCTTACTAAGACAACCACACTAAGTTACTCTCAGAAGTCCCTATCAGGTTACTCCACACCACCTCAGAACTGACACATGGGCTTGTGCAAGTCGGTGAGTTTTACTATAAAGGGGCATTTAAGTAAACTCATGCTGAAGCAAAAGTCATATATTAATTTTAATGGAGTTATGAATAATCAAATAGAGACATCTTCTACTTTATACAAAAGCAAATTTATACTCACATTTTAAGAAGGAATGCAAACCACAAATAAATTATGATTTTACTAGAACAGCAAACATTTTTTTTTAAAGGAAAACAGAATTAAAAGGTGATCGAGGCCTCCAGTTCTTAGGTGTGAATAGCTACTCAAGTTTTCAGAATGTCTAAATTTGTTTTTGTTTTTTGGTATTCTAGAATCTCCCTTAGTCTGTTGGAACTTAACAGCCTTAAAAATCAAAGAATGCTACAGACTAGTTTTCAAAGTGAGTTGCAGTTTGGTCTTGCTTATATGTCAAATGTCACTTAGAAGTTGAGAAAGAAACAAAGCCCTGTACAACGCTCCCATTTCTTTGAAGACCAAGACGCAAATTATGAAATTCCTCTTGGTTTAGAAGTTTCACTTTTTCCTGTATTGCAAGAATGAATATTGCTGGCAAAGGGGTATGTGACATGAACTATGTAGCAAGGTATATAGATTTATGTAGGAAATTGAAAGAACTCCAAAATAATTACTTTTATATTTAATAGCTACAAGGTGGATAGAAAGCCTTGTGTAGAATCCATGTCGAAGATTTCAGATCAGAGTTCCTAATCCTTGCTGGTTCCAGTAATCTAGTACAAGCGAGGCAAAGCTACTCACTTCTAAACTGGTCCAGTGAAAAAACAAATGCAGGAGAAAATTCTAGACTTTGTCAAAATCTTTATCCGTGTCTGTCCACAAGAAATAAAATAAAGCTAGAGAAAACAAAATTGATATAATATGCATGCCTTCTTAGATTTTCCCTAGTCCTAAGGATAACATTGTTGACCAGTTTTAGGATATTTATTGAATATTTAGGAGCTGGAAAATGAATAAATAAGTTTATGTAAGATTCTGACAAGGTATGCAGTCCAAATATTTGGGGTGTGAGGTCTAGACAATTGCTGACAACTACCTTTTTTAGTCTCCAACACTGCCAGAATGTTTGACTGTTTTTTTCTTACAGACAGGTGCCTGTGTTTGGCATATTACATAGTGTCAAGGCAAGGTCTAACAATGATAAAATAAAGATATTGATATATCACAACTTGGTAGGAACAATCTTGAGTTTATACACTTTTTAAAACATCATATTTCAAATATTCAGGATATTTACTTTTGTTACATTCACCAAGAAGAACATTCTGCCTGTATTTAACAATGGTAGGTATGCTGCCTCAAAAATATTTCTTGAATATTGTGAATAAAGGAGCCACAAAAACTCACCATGAAAAGTGACCTCTGGAGTTCTACTTAGCCAGAATCAGATCTAAATTCTCAGCAGCAAGCAGGAGACTCAGAAAATGCTGACTTTAATTATAAATTTTATTTATCAATACAATTCACAGTTTATACATGGTGCATTCCACCATACGACCTTTCAGAACAGTTGAGGAAAATGGGTGTAGCTTTCTTTCTAAAAGAGCCTGACTTCCTAAAATTTTGGTTAGAATTTTTTGTTTATAAAAGTACCTTCAACAAGTTAGCTGAATATTTAAATTTCTAGCTTAAATTTAAACTTTGGAAAATAAGCATCTATTTTTTATTTTTTTTTCCTTAAGATCCTGGGTTTATTTTTTAAGACCCTAATCTGAATGTCATTTATTCAGATACCACACCTACCCACCCAACCCAACAGTAAAAGAAATGTTTTACAATTATATTTAGGGAAATCATTTTCTTTCTGCATTTTAAAAATTGTATATACAATGTACAGCAGATCTATGTATGAAAACAAAAGAAAGAGTAGCAATCTACTAGGTGCCTTCACTGAATTTCTGAATCTTGGAAACATCCAGAGAGTTACAGGATATGAAATTAAACTAAGAAGGATCACCAGCCTTTTCTATCTTCAAAAAAAACCCTCAAGATTTAAATTGTGCTATAACAGCTTTTTCTCTAATATGAAAGATGAATTATATCTGCAATCTGCATTTTTCCATGTGCAAAATCACAGTGATCCCAGTTTCAACTGCTCTCACAGTCATAACTCCAAAGGTACACCCATGGAAGGCTAGGACAATGCCCATCTCTGACTGTGTATCACCTCCTCTCATTGGGCAAAAGTCATCCAGGGGAAGAAAATCATATAAGCCTTTCATGTATCAAAAAGCAAATAGGTGCTGGCAGTATAATGTTTCTTAGCGAGTGCTTGTGACACATTGTTTTTCTATCTTCTTTTCGTCAGAATGGTAATTCACACCAATTGTCTGAAGTTACCTCCATTAATGTCCATTTTTAACATTTTCTTCTGTCAGATCATTGATAGAATATATGTATATGATATTCATATATATATATATATATATATATATATATATATATGAATTTTCTTCTCCCACCTTGAAAACATGTTTAATTATTAATAAATGGTAAATTCCAAATACTGCCAGGACAAAAGGGACTGTTTGGGAGCCACCAATTTTATTGGCCTGGCAAATAATTACACTGTAAATATGTACCATTGGTACCTGAGTCAAATAAATACTCAGAGGGGCCATGTTTGCACCTCATTTCTCTGCAGTGCCTTTAACGCTAGGGTTTCTCAGTGTTGCTTCGATGTCCATCTAATTTGGCATCTATTCCTTCTTTGAGTGTCATCACTTCAGCCATTTTACACACTGTTTACAGCAAAGTATGGTATTCAAATAGGAGTTGTGGGGTAAAGGGCTGCAGAGGTGAGCCTAGGGGTGGGGTGGGGAAGGAGAAACTGCACATTAGCTAGAGAGGTTCTTCATAAGATATCCTCATAAGATAAGGCACTGACAGAAAATTTCTTAGGTAAAAGGCTGCATAAGAATTTCTTGCCATTTACAAAAAGAAATGTTGTCCTCCATATATGGTCCATATCTAGGCTCAGTTAGGTAGACCCTGAAAAGTTAAGGACTGATCCCTCGAAGCTACATTATTACCAGAAACCACTGTAATTCATTCTGAGGCCTTATGGCACATTGGGAAAAGGGGAAGGAAAACAGTCTGGGCACAAAAAGGCATCAGACCTTGCTTGGTTGATTCCACTCATCAAAGAAAGTGGACCATTCAACAAGCATAATCAAGATAGTGCTGGCTTAGAATTCCGAATTCTCTTGATGTAGATGGCCGTGATGGGTGTGGCTATTATTTTTCCCCCTTTGGAGCTCATGCACAAATTTTTAAATGCTACCAGCAACAGTCATAAAAACTATATAGAAGTCCTCACCTATGGCTATGCCTAAGGCTCTTCAAAGAGAGAGGGCTATTTAATGTTCTCAATGACAGCAATTTCCTCCCCTGCACAGTGTGGCGTCAATCCATTCAAATAGATACTTTCAGTTTTCAGTAAGGGAGGCAAGACATCCCTCTCGCTGGCTAGGTGGTTCACTGACAGGGTCCTCCTGCATGGAGTCAGCTCCTGGTTGTGGTTCCCAGCCAGTTCTGCAGAGAGCTTCCGCTTAATGGAGGTGGCGCGCTGGAACTTGTCATAAATCTCCACACTCAACCGCCTCCTGGTTTCCTTGAATTCGGCCGTGACGTTGGCTGTCCACTCAGCAGCATGGGCTCTGAACTCTCCCACCTGGAGCAGACACGCAGGGAAAAGGCAGAGAGATAACCACGTGACAGTTAGCATTTTGTGTGCACTGCATTTTCGTGTTTCAAAATGAAGATCATAGCCTTTGTAATACTGGAGGTCTGAGAATTGACAAAATTATACAAGTTGTGCAGAGCAAGATTCCCCTTAGATACATATGGCTCTAAAAATGATAAATTCAAACACTCTAAACCTAATTATATTAGAGGTACTAGATAGGATTGTTTTTTTGTACCTCGGACCTGTCATCTCAACTTGCAATGCTCAAAAAGGCCATCTCTAGCTTTTTAAGGCTGTGATTTTTTTTCTTCCCCATCTGTAATTTCAGGAAGTATTTGAATGTAGAAAAGGCGATAAGACATAAACTCAGCAGCAAGATAGAGTAAAAGTCTGGAACATGAGCCCAGGTGAGCCGGTTGGTTCTGAAAGAGGGGTGCTGTTTGCTTGGGGTGTAAACCCAGGTTTTAAGAGACCAGAAATGGTATGTGCAAGAACTTTGTATCCATCTGCATGTTGGTCTTTTAGGAATTCTCTCTTTACCAAAGAAGCAATACAATATTTTGTTTCCGCTTTCAGGGAAAGCAAAGGAATGGAAACTGGCAAGTGCATTTTGAGGCCCATTTGGAGAACGATTTAAGTCCAAGGAGTAGTTTCTCAGTGAATGTTTGTAGCATGAGTGAAATTGCTCAAGCTGTTCGAGCTGCCGTTCCCTCAGCTGCAGAACAGGCATTCTCACAGCGCGCACCTCACAGGCCGGCCGGCTCGTGTGCTCTGCCAACTGCAAGAGCTGCTGATGTATTTCTCACTGTGTCCTTGTCTTTTGAAGGCTAAAGAAAAAAATTTTCAAAGTCCTCAGTTGGTGCATAATGTGTTCTCTGAGCTCTTTGAAATCACATCGGCACTTTTGTGACTTAAAATAGAACAAGGACCAGTCCCATGGGAAAGTTTATAATCCTCTTCTTAACCAGCTAGGATTTAATAATCTGGACTATGCCCTAGAATAATCTCCAAATGTGGAATAATTCCCTTTTCCTTCTATGGCTAGTGCTTCTGCTTCCAGCCGAGGGAGACCCGCTTTTTGGACGTGACATGGGCTCTTTACCTCACATGCAAATAACTGCAGCTCTGGGTTTTGTTTTGTTTTGTTAAGTCTTTGATTTTTGTTTTAAACTTTGATATGGGATATGTAAATGCTGGTTTCAGCTATGGTCTGAATGTTTGTGCTCGCCCCGTACCCCCAACACCCCCCGCCAAATTCATATGTTTGGCACATCAGTCCTGTCATCTTAGCTTCTGATGCTACAGAAAGACAGTCTCTAGTTTTTTAAGATTTTGTGATTTTTTTCTTCCCCCATCTGTAATTTCAGTAAGTATTTGAAGGTAGAAAAGGCAGTAAGACATAAACGCAGCCTCAAGATGGAGTAAAAGCCTGGAACATGAGGCCAGATGAGCTGGTTGGTTCTGAAAGAGCAATGCTGTTTGCTTGGGGTGTAAACCCAGGTTTTAAGAGGCCAATACCTTTACCAATAGCAAAGGTAATGGTATTAGTAGGTGGGGCTTTGGGAAATGCTTAAGTCATAAGGGTGGCACCCCCATGAATGGGACTAGTGCCTTACAGAAGAGGCTCCGAGGCCCCTGGCCCCTCCAGCAAGTGAGGACCCAGCAGGCGTTCTGACTGTGAACTAGGAAGAGAGCTTTCACCCACCCATGCTAGGGCATGGTCCTGGACTTCCGGCCCCCACAACTGTGAGAAATAAACATTTGCCATTTATAAGCTACCCACTCTGTGGTGTTTTGTTATAGCAGCCTGTACGGGCTAAATCAGTTTCTAAATATAGGTACTAAAGATATGAATTATAAGAGGGGCTATATATGTTATATATATTTCAGTATGATGTATACATTTACTGGGGTAGTCAGAGATGTGTGTACAAAAAACAGAATGGAAACCATGCAAATATCCTCAAGGGGTGGCACACGGCAGATAAACTCCACCTCATCATTCATAACCATATGTACACACACATTTGATTTTAAATGTGTTTTATTTTAAAAAGGCCTCTAATTTCCTACTTGCATTGTCCTAACAAGAAGTGATTGCTTGTTATCTGGATCTGGTTCTGAAAAAAGCAAAACTGGAAAAATGAGAGTGGTGTGGCACACATAATTGGCAAGGTCAACCATTCCTTAATCACTGAGGCAATTTAGAGGGAACTTGCAAGAAAGAGGTGCTAAAATTTAGAGCAATTAACCTGAAGATACTTACTGTTCCCATGAAGGACCCTGTCCAACTGTACTTAGATATAGAAGAGATTGTTGAATGTTTAATTCTGCTTTTGGGGCTTCTGGTTACAAAAGCATAGACAGCATTGATCGGAGGTGGGAAATGCTGATGCACTCCATACACAGATAGAAATAAACAACCCCAACAGTTCATGTTATTTTTCTGTTTACCCAGTTGTCTTTCTAGACTAATAGACTAAGAATCTCTCTAGACTAAGAGTTCCTGAGTTCAGAGTCCATATTGTACTCATTGGTGTATCTAAAACCTCTAGATCGGGTACAGAGAAGGTACTCAGTAGAGTTATTAAGTTGCATTGAATTAAAACATGGACACTATCTGTAAAATTTTGAAATAATATTTTTAATATAAAAAGTTAAGATTCTGTTGTCTCTCCAGCAGTTTCAATTTATTTTTAAAGACTTATAATTGAAGCATGTTTAAAGATTGCACTCAAATTCAAAAAGAAAACCTGCTTAATATGGCTTTGGACAAAATATTTTCCAGTTAAATTCTCCTGGCTTACACTGCAAGCAGATAATCCTGAACAGGATGAAAGTTGCAGTTTAAAATAAACAATAATTATGAATGAAAAACAAAAAATTCCATCTGACCTTTACACCTGCCTTAGCAATGATTTTATGAAAAAGGGACTAACCTGTTCCATTGGTGAAGTCATAATTTTCTAAATATAAAAAAGAGCAAATACTAATATATTTCTTTCTATGATGAGGTTTTCCAAGCAGTCATGTTAATAAAATAAACATTAAAGAATCTACATTTTTGTTTAAATAAGTGTCTGTGAAAAGTACAAGAATTAGCTACTGTATTCCATTTCATTATAACAACTCTATGGGAAAGATTCTGTTATTTCCCCAATTTCATAAAAAAAGAAACCAAAGCTAGACAGGTTAAAAAACTTAAGACAACAGCAAGTACATATTGGAGCCAGGATTCAAATATGGAGCTCTGTTTCCAGCATATTTTTATGCCTCACCAGTGAATTCTATTCCCTGTGATTCGCCAGTGAATTATTAATTCTGAGGACTAATCATCTTTTGGAAGAGTGCAAGGCAAATTCACATGATATGGAAATCCATCCTATAACAGATTATATGAGGGTGAGGGCAGACTGCCATAATTTCCTAAAGATACTGGAAAAAAATGAAAATTAATGAACTAGGACTACTTATCTAAGCCAATAATGGTGTCTGTTCCCTCTGAATTGTGCGTTTATCTTTCTTTCATCCTTCATGATACTGGACTGAAGGAAAAGAGCTGTTCAAACTCAGTTTGAAAAGAAAAGGAAAAAATAAAGAGAGAAAAATAAAGGACAGTCTCTCAACACCCAAACCAAGGCCACCAAAATAAAGAAAAATTACTTATTCCCATCTGAAAAAAAAAAATCCTGACCTTATATTATTGTCTACAGTGATATATTCATTATAATCAAATAACACAGTGTCCTAAAGAACACACTCCTACCTTTTAACGGGGATGAAATTGTATATTCAAACTCTGACAATGCTTTTCTGTTTTCAAAGAAATTAAAAGTTAAGATCCTGACAATATTATATTTATATAAATAAAAATTTTCTTGATTGAACTGTTAGTACTGTGACATTCTGGATAATTAAAGTTAATCCTTGTGCATGTAAAGAAATCCTTACACATTCAAACATTCTTGTTTCATTGGACTAATCATCTTTCAGTAGTTTAGTCAAATAGTATCTCATCTCCCTAAAACTAAGCAATCTGCACCACTTAGTAACAAAGCCGAGGACCCAAAACGAGCCAAAAATAACTCTAAAGCATCACAGTGGATGTTCCTGCAGCTCATGCACTTGGCTAGAAGACATCTTCCTTTGGATTCCATGTATTCTTCACTTTCCCCAAGTTCTCACAGCCCAGGTGATCTGATTTATAAGAAAAGGAAGAAAACGGAGTGCTGCAGTCACTTGCCCTCTAAACTGCTGGAACTGTCACCCATGTCACTAAATTCAATGGACCAATTCTCTGTCCTTATTTTGCCTGATCGTCACAGCTGCAAATGACTTTGCTGACCACTTTTTCCTATTAGTCTGCTCTTTGTTGTCAAATCAGCACACTCGCACAGTGTTGTCTTACCACTCAGGCAAATTCTCTATCAATTTTGCAGGCTTATTTTCTTTTACTTTCTCTCCTTAACTACCATTGTTCCTCAGAGTCCTTTTTCTCTCATGCTCCCTAGATGATCATGTTGTTCCCACTGTTTCAGTTACCATCTATTTGATGACAACTCCCAATCCACATTTCTAGGTCTAATCTATCTACTGAATTCTGTTGTTTATATAACTTACTGCTTATTAAACATCTTCACTTTAGATGACTCCCAGGCATCTCAAAAACAGCATATCTTCAAGTGAAATAATGTTAACTTCTCAAATCTGTTCTTATTTAATTGATTATTGCAGTGAATAGCACCATTAACCACTCAGTTTCCCAAGTTGAACTTAAATATAATCTTTTATTCTTCCTCTCACTCTATTTTACATCAAATCAACCCTGAGTTAACCTCTTTTTTGGTCAATTCCTTTCACTTCTTTCCATTCCCATTGTCAAAACTGCAGTCTTGTCTACCACTGTCTCCTCTGGGTTCCTTCAGCAGCCTCCTGACCAGGCTTGCTGACTTAAGACCTTCCCCCTCAAATGCCTTCTCCACACAGTAGCCAGAGTGTCCCCTAATAAACACAAAATGATCAAGGACTGTCCCTTGCACAAAACCACTCAACTGATTTCTGTTTCACCTAGGATAAAGTCCAATGTTCTAGACTCTACTACTGTTTCAGCCTGTATTTTAATCACTATCCCTCTCAAAGCCTACCCTGGGGGCCATCCTGAACATTTCTTTTTCTTAGAACAGCCACTGTTTTGCCTTCATTCATTCATTACTTATTATTCTCTATGTCCACAATACTGTTTCCCAGTCCTTCTCTGGTATATTTCCTAAACATCCTCACGGAGCCATTCCCTGTCCCCTAGACTACATCAGGGCTATTTGCTCTTGGCATCTACAGTAGTCCGTACTTCCCTCATCACAATTTATTACAACTGCTAGTTTAATTGCTCTCCTGGCTGCATGACAGTAGAGAGAATTATCTTCCATATCCTAGTCACTATTCCCAGAACCTAGTAGACTGTCCACAGTGGGAATTCAGTAAGTGTTTGTTGGATGAATGAATGAATGAATGAATAAATGAATGAACTAATGAATGGCAGATAAATCAATCATGTTTTGGATACATGCTTCAGTAACAAGTCTGCTTCTTGATTGACGCTGATCAGTTAACCCTGTTCCTCTCAGGGGAAGATGCAAGAAGGTCTTTTCGTAGTAAAGGTTCAAAATGTGTTTCATCAAACCTCTTAAGTCTTTGTAGAACTTCCTCATAATTCTAGGAAGTCTATGATGCTCCTCAGGTCTCATCCTCAAAAGTGAAAAACATCACACCTGTTGTATCCTTTAGGTCAAAATTCCTTTTCTTTCTCTTCTCCTTACCAGCCCCTAACCTTTTTCATTATTCTCACTACTTTGCATGACAATGTCTGCCTAGGCTTATCCCAGAGCCAGGGCTTCACCCAGAACCTGGGCTTCATCATCCTTATGGAATGTAGCATTTAAGTTGAAGAAAGATTATCACTTGCACTTCAGAAGAATCGCTAACATGTTCATCAGCAACTATGAACATTTAAGTTTCTAATAGCTTTTCAAGACAGCCAAGTCTCAAAGATTATAGAGGCCCAGTATTTGCCTTCCCAAGTGGTTCCAAACCCTATAGACCTAAAGTTCTCCAAGGTATCTCAAATAATACCAAGAAGGCTCTTGGAATGGTATAGCAACATACTTTAAAAACAATCACTTGCTACATTCTAATCCTTTTAGGGCAATCTTCCTAAATTGCATAAGATTGATACGCTGGCCTAAGAGACATGAAAATGTACTAATCTACGAACTTGCAATTTTTGAAGTTTACAGGAAGCTCATTTATAACCATAAGGAGTATGTATTATTCATTGACCCCAATTAACCAAGACTGGAGATTCCTTGAGAGTAAAGATCACTGCCCTATTTCTTATCAAGCTCACCTTATCCTTCCCACTCACTCCACATTCTAGCATCTTTGACAGTGCTTTCAGCAATATACTAAGTTTAGTCTTCCCCACTAGATGGTAAGTTTAATGGCAGAGACGATGCATTCTATTTATTTCTTCTCTGCATAAAAGTACCCAATATGGTAATTTGAATAAACTAAATGCCTGCATACTTTCTGACTGCCTAGTGAGAAATCTGTCACTGTTGACTGGCACAGCCGTCTTCCAGCACACGTTCAGGGACCCTCACAGGAAGCTGTTATTTTCATATGTTCTATATTAGTGTGAGTATAGCCTGAAGAGAAAACAATTTATAAACCAACTTTAGTAATCACAACAGTGTACATATCCTTTGATAAATGTCAATCATTCATAGAAATTTATTCTGGGCAAGAATTTCCACTAAAGGAAAAATTAAGTAAGTAGATATTCTCTGAAACATATTTATAAATCTTATAATAGTACCTGTACAGATTCAGTGCATAGCATACCCAGCCCTTAATAAACCTTGTAAGTGACGTTGATGATAAACTTTGTGAGGGCAGAGTTCTTAATGGAATGCTATTTATTTGTCCAATATATGTATCAGAATCAGACAGCAATTGCCACTGAAAGTCTTTTGTACCCAGGTATTAAAGAAAAAAACATAAAGGAATTCAAATTTTCTTTCTCTCAAAGGCCTTTCCCCCAATCATCTCCCTTGGGTTTCTACTTCCCCATTCTTATTACATGTGCAAGGCCATTTTTTTTGCAGTCCTACAATCTTTGCTGGTCATTTTCTCCCTACACATCTTATCCTGCCTTTTCTAATTTTCTGTTCTAATTGGCTTTACTTTCTGTTCTCACGTATACTCAACTATGAATAATGATCACTCCCTACAAACAAGCCAGTCCCGCTCACAGAGTGATAACTGATGAGGAATTTCTATCTGAAACTCTGTAAGGACTTTCCCAATTACAAGAGCCAACTCAAGTATTGGATAATACTTGGAAAAGCTGCAGATTTTCTTAGATCTGCACGTATGTGCAGATCTAACCTTTGATGTGGTCAGTGACATGGATAGACTTTATCATTAAGTGATGTCTTCCAAAGAATCTAAAGCAAAGCTAAGCACTGAGTATTTAATGTCCATTAAGTAATTTTCTCTACCAGGAATACAACTAAAGAGATTTTCCTTGTCTTTGACCAATGCTTCTGTCTGTCCCTTTTGACAGTGGGATTTTAATTTATTTTTCTCAGTGCTCAGATGCTCTTATGACTTAATGACTTGAAGAACGTTAAATATTAAAAGCAGGTAGCTGAGTTGAAAAGATCCCTTTGGTTAAATTTGTAAAAATAATTTGAAGCCTACTTTGCATTCCAAAGGTTGCCTAGACTATAATTCCTGACAATTATTATTAATTCACCTTCTGAGTATTGACATTTCTTTGTGTTGTTGAACTGTACTTTTAAAAAGAACAATTCAAATTATTCTCTTTATGGACCAGGTAAAAAAAAAATAACTGAAAGGATTACTAAGTGTCACATTATCTTGACAGAATAGTACATGATGTTTTTTGCTGGTTTTCAGAAAAGTATATGTAATATTCATAAGGTCTCTTTAATCTAAACTATTTTGTTTAGTTAGCAATTTCTCTGCTTCTTAATACCACATATATTAACATAATTGTGTAAAGATGAATAGTTTTAATAAAAACAATGTCAAGAAAAATAACACTATAATTAATACCATGATTTTAAATATCTTTCTTCTAAAAATGTTAAAGTATTATATACAATGTTAGCTACTACTTTAATGAGGAGGTGGGGCTGCAAAATCAAACATTCACTGATTGTAGAATAAACTCAGCTTCTTTTTGCCTTTGTGTCATTGAACACCCTTCAAATTCTCCCCACTCGTCTGGCACTGGAGTTACTTCAACAATCCATAATATGGAGCTCATCCAACTTATACAACATTTTATTGTATTTTAGAGATGGGAATATTAAAATTTATAAAACAATATAAAATAATTGATGTACTTATAAAATTGCAAACCCTCTTACATGATTGAGTTATAGTAACTAGATATGTTTGTCAGTACCATGTGGGAACTCTGTAACGGTGGCTGACCATCGATGTATTGCTTAGGTTATTAAATGTGTATTTAATAACACCAAGTCAAAAATAAGAACTGAGTGAAAGGATGGACTGAAACTTTAAAAGCATTCTCCACAAAGTATACTGATTGTATATTTAATAAAATCAAAACATTTAATGATATTTCTAATAGTTGTTCACCTAGAACAAAAGGGCATTCATGGTCCTGCAGGAATACAACACCTATCCACTAAACAATAGTTTTGCTGCCTTTCCTTGTCTTTCCCTTTCCCTCCTAAGCAAGTCAGCCCCAGAGCTCTTAGGTGGAGCGCAACTAGGGACACATCAGTGTGGCAGGTTTGGGGAAGGTGCCATGGTGCCAGCGTGGGGTGTCAGAGGCGGACCAGCATGAGGGAGGCACCCGCACAAGGGGTAGCCCAGTGTGGGGTGTGGGAGCCTTAGAGGCAGAGGGGGTAGCACACACAGGGAGCCCTAGCGTGTAGAGCTGGGGACCAAGCAAGGTTGGGGGGGCATCTCTGCAGGGTTGCCACAGAGTGGCATCAGTGGCTGTCCAAGACTGGCTCCTTACAAGGAGCTTGATCAAATAATAGAGTAAGAGTAACAGGAATCAGGGATCTCACTGTAAGAGAGAGGAATTATAGATGTTAAAAAGCAAAAGATTAGAAGGGATTCCTGTGTTTGGTTGTCATTGAAGGTTTAGTATGAACTCATGTCTTTTTTTCTGCATTATTTAAAATTGAGGTATAATTCACATATTAGTTTCAGGTGCACACGATTTTATATTTACATATACTGCAATATGATCACTACAAGAAGTCAACATCCTCACAGGTTGCAAGATATATAGGTAGATATGAATTAAGTACAGTCTTAGGCATATGCATGAATATGAAATATATTCCTTAAGTCCACTCAGAGGGTCTAGGTGCACCGACAATCCCATTAGCAAAGAGCATCCACATCTTTGTTTCTACATACCATTATTCTGGGGCTAGTGCAGAGAAATTATAAATTGACCCTGAAACATCTTATTTGCCAGAAAGTAAAGAATTGCTCAAAGAATGATGAGAATATGCCAAAAAAACACAGAAGACAGCTTGAAGGGGCTCCCAGTGAACAGCTAAGACTGGGACAAATTGAGGATCAAAACAAATGATAATCATAACAGAGTACAATTCACTGATTACAGCAGAAACCCATGAGTCTGTAGGGACATTAATAAATAGATAACTGAGAGTGTGATGAGGAAAGGGACAATCATAAAATCCCAAAGTACCTCCCCACAATATACATTAATTGCACAGGGAGAAGTCTGGCAGCCACTATTTTATGTCCCACATGTAATGGGACCAATCAAAATTGTGTGCTAAGAGGATGCAATGAGAAGAGCTTTCTTGTGTGTTATTTAGATTTCTGTTGGGTGTCTATCACTGACCCACTTAAAGAAACATGTAATAGTCATGGTTAAAAGTCAGCGTTGAAGTTCACTGATAATGGTGTCCTTTGCAATTTTTAACCTGAAATGAAGAATTTTAAACTTAACTTAGAAGTATACATGGACAGACCTCACTTCTCAAAATACTTTCAGGAAGTTCACACGCAAAATGTTTGAAGCCCACCGTTCTGGCCCTGTGGTTTGTAACGGTGGTCCTGGGCAGCAGTGACAAAAGGTTTTTTCTCCCCATCCACTCCCTTCTCTTCCTGCAGAAACAGAAGCTGTGGCACACTTCTTTATTCTCCATCTCATCCTTTGTCTTCCTCTATCCCAGAGTTCTAAGGAGAGAATGTCAATATTTTGTACCCTGTAACGTGATTGATTTAGGAAGCATTACCCAACCAGTGGTATATGAATCTCTTCGGGGGCTATGCAAATCTCTTACAACTTGATATATATTATGAGGATTTGTGCATTTTTTTTTAACTGGGAAAGGGAATCAGAACACTTAAACTTTCAGTGTGTGTGACCCAATAAAGGATGTGAATCCCTGCTGGTGAAGTAAATTCAACACTACTGCTTATAGGCGATTCTCCATTTCTAAAAGTGGAAGGCCATTCAAAGCACAGTATAGGCATATTCCACTGTCAAATAAATGTTCCAGGAGCCAAGTGAATTTTTGGGTGTCACAGGAGCTTGGCAGATAACAGAGAAGAGGACGGTAGAAGGTGGTATGGGAGAGTGCCCTAAAATTCAAACAAGGCATGTCATGACACAAAGGCCCGCTGCAATGGGTTGGGAGGAAAGCTGCCCCTCTAATGGTGCTTCCTGGGTGAGATGGACAAATAATTTCACAAATAAATGCATAATGACAAATCAGGACTAAGTGCAGTGATGCCAAATTAAGGGATGTGATAACAGCTTATAAGGAAGAGGAATAATTTAGATGGGAGGGGTCAGATGGGAGGTCTGGAGAGAGGTGACACTTGATCTGTGATCCAGGTGCTCTCTGTACTTAGCAAAGTGATGGTTATGGAGAAAAGCAGTCAAGGCCAGGGCATAGCTCAGGGGAGGGGAAGGGGCCCACGTGAAAAAGAGCTTGGTGCCTTCAGAGAACAGAAGAAGGCCCCTGTGGCACAGTTCTAATAAATTCTCAGTCTGAGAACAAAGTTCAGAGACAACTGAAGAATTTAAGCAGAGCATAAAATGACCAGGCTTGGGTTTTGGTTTCTGAGCATGTACCACATGTGTTGACAAGAAATCCTGGGAATACAGAGAAAAGAACAGGACTTCTACTTGCATTGGTCTTTATCAAGCTGCTGCGAGTATTGACTATGTGGAATGACACTATGCCCTTACTTAGTCCCTATGGTCCACGAAGGAAGAGCAGGTTGATGGTGGGCAGGTTATCATTTTCTATGAAAATCAAGGGAAAATGTTTTATAGCTTCCAGGGCTAATTAAATCCATCTCTGATCAGGTGCATCACCAGAACAGCTGTCAGTGCAAGTCACAGAGGAGTAGCTGGAGAGATTTAGAGTGCAAAATGGAAGATGAGAAGCCAGTAATAAAGGAGTGAGAAAAGAACAAGTCTTCATTTTGTTGCTCTTTTTTGCTGCACTTTCAGAGGTTAATGTATTTATCTCTGAAAATATGCACCATCAGTTAAAATATATCATATTTAAACTCTGCATAATGGACAGTGGAAGAAAATATTCAATATGGTCTAAGCAGATCCAGGAAAATTGTATTTCCAACTCTTTTTCAAAGGGCAAATTGTTTCCAGAAATTTCTCACAGATAAATGCTCCCATGTCTAGTTGCATGGGTGTGGGGGTTGACATTTACAGAAATCCTCTGAACTAATTGAGGATCTGTAGACAGCAATTCACTTTGACATATTAGGTGAAATGCAGACATAGTAATAGCAATATGAAGCTCAAAGATATTCTCTAAAGAATGGCTCCAAATAGGGGAAAGGATAAGTAATGTGATTTTACACATTTATTTCAGTGCCTTTGCAATTTGCCTTTTACTCTTTTTTTTCCCCTAGCTCCTTGAAATGATAACAATTAAGGATAATACAATTGCCAGGAGGTAAAACACAATCTGTATCATTAGCACAGAAGCAGCAGGTTTGTTTTAAAGTGGGTTACTGCCAGAGATTCTTAGTCTATATTCTATAATATAGTCTCTGATCTATATTCTGATCTAAGCCTATAGCTGCACTGTCCACTGCAGTAGCCTCTGTCATTTTGGCTACTGGACACTTCAAATATGGCCAGTCTGATCTGTGATGTGCTGTAAGTGTAAAATACACACTAGATACTGAAATTCTGCTACAAAAATTATATCTGTCTTAAGTTTTACATTATTTGGCATTTACATATCAAAATGAGAGTAGTTTAAATATATTGGGTTAAACAAAATATATATTTAATTTCATCAGTTTTCTTTTAGTCTTTTCATGAGGCTATTAGAAAATTTGAACGTTATATATGTGGTTTGCATTTGTGCTTTGCATTCTATTTCTGCAGGACAGCCTGGCTCATAGAGTGCCCTGTCATTGCTATCTTTAAACTGGATTACAAAGAACCGCTTTTATTCTTTAATGAATATGGAAAAAACACATTTTCACAAAAAGGGGTCATACATTTTTTGAAAATAATGCAAATCCAGAAAATTTCCCCCTGCTCCCTATCACTAAGTAAAAGTAGCAGAGGGGGTCTAATCATGGAGAGGGGCTTTAAGCATGCAGTGCTCACTGCAAAGCAAGTAGCTACCTTTCCCAAGCCCACTGCCAGGTTAGTTCTACAGAAACGCTGTTCACGCTGTGGGACATGATCTGTCTCACAAGCAGGCCACTGTATTTCAACTAACTTGGCTAAACCATAACAAGGCTGCCTAAGAAACAGGAAGAAATGACAGAAAATAAAAGAAGGGGCAGTGAAAATAATACAGACGTGGCTAGCCTCTCACCCCAGCAGAGTGCAGAGGCTCACGCTTAGCTTTGTTCCTTCATACAGATCAGAAATGCTGCAAACCTGTCCCCCCAGCCGTGTTCACTGATGGATGGCTTAGGGATTTAGACTTTAGGGAAAAATCACTGAATGCAAGAATAACGGACAATGAACGCATCCATTGTGAAAGGAAAGCCAAGAGCTGTACTTCACTATTCCTTCTGCAAATGCTTCTACAAAGTATCTGGACAGGCAGCAAGATGGCACAGCCCCCCTAGCCTGCGGCAG
This sequence comes from Manis javanica, assembly GCF_040802235.1. Taxonomy (NCBI): domain Eukaryota; kingdom Metazoa; phylum Chordata; class Mammalia; order Pholidota; family Manidae; genus Manis; species Manis javanica. The sequence goes on from NC_133166.1 coordinate 94,497,616, forward strand.
CCGGAGCATCCAAGGCATCTACTCACACACTTAAAATGTAGGAACTCTATCAAGAGAGAAAATGAAGTAGAACCCTGTCTCTTCCACTGTTAATCTCCTTGGGCAGGCTGATTTTCATATACAGCACTTATTGCATCATCTTATGCTTCAGAGAACACGATTTGACCTATTTTTATATCTATTGAACAGAAGGCTGTGTTATCATGGGTTTCTATTATACCTTGGTCTGGTTGTTTTAGGAAGCCTGCATTATATCAAGCACTAAAGGGGCAAAGAAAAGTCAGAAAGGTGAGAAAAGGCAGGGGAAAAGCAAGTATCTCCAAGAGGTTCTTATTGTTTCTGATCTGATATTGACTGAAGTAAGCCCAGCTTCGTGATCATTAACACCATGCAAATGCTCAGAGACAGAGAGTGAGATGAACTTCTGCTGGGGTTGGATCTGAACATTTTTCAGGCTCATAACAAAGCTCTCAAAATATTGAACTGTTTCCAGGTCCCCCTCTCACTAACCACCATATCTTCTTTTCTTTCAAATGTAATCCTCTTCATTTTGGATAGTGAAATATAGAAATTTACAGGGACAGAAAAAAGAAGAAGGAATTAACCAATTCACTTTGCTCTAGTTTAAAAGTCTTTTTAAACTGCCAGACTGTCCAACAGGGGACAAGCTATACATATGATCGTTTTGCTTGACAAAATACCCTGATACCTGAGAGCTTTAGTATGGATACTAAAGGATATTGTGCTACTCATGGATGCCATGTGTGGACAAATGAAATATATCTGGAAGAGTAAATCCCGTGAAGTTGACTAGACCTTTAAAGATGTTTCTGGCTCAGCTGGCAGTGTCAAATTAGGGATGCCTACAAACCCACAAACAGACAACAGGAGAAATGTGTTACACATAGAATATTGATCAAATATTAAATTCTAGAACGTTGACATTTCCCAACAGCGTTTGAAATAATGCCTTTGAGTTATGAGCTTTCCACTGACAGAACATAGACTTGTGGTCAAAAGAACTAGGGTTTATTTGGCAAGGTAGGGATTCTAGATGCAGCTTCACATTCATATTTGTAACACTTCTATTTGAAGGAAGTATTATTTTATGAGGTCCAGCTTTAGCATATTACTATGTAACCATGAACACCATATATAATAATTCCGTAGCTTACAACACTTGTAAAATTGGGATAACTTATTTTGTAAAGTTGAATCTGCTTATTCAAGTTAGAACAGTGCACTAACTTGGTCATTTTCCATTCATCCTCCTTCAAAAAAGCCATAGAATGATGGCATCACCTCCCACTGCACGAAAGCAACCTCATGAAGCATATGAGCTTTCCCACTGGTCAGAAGTAGGATAACAAAACAAATTTCAGCTATCTTGGATATAAAACTATATAAAACATTTTCATTTTTGATAGGCTTTAGTACATGGTACCTCAAAGCCAGGCACACTTCTAATCAAGCATAAGCATTCCCAAGTATTTCCCTCTCAAATGATACAGACTTTATTTTACATGTAATCATATTAATGAAGCACCAATATAAAGGTATATAATTTAGCATTTGAGTGCCAATAATGGAATCAGTGTTTTGAGAACCTTTTACCACGTAAAATTGTGGAAGGGAGGGGAGATGTACCACTTCTTTCTCAAAGCTGCTCATTCAGAATTCTCATGTGGGTCAAACCAAATTGCAGACACACCATTTCCAATAAGAAACACTCCTGCTAAGTGCCAGTGGGAAAAGAAAACCGTGCTATTTGAAATTAACGACTGTTTTGAAGCCAGCAATTCTGACCAAATGTTTTCTGATTAGAAAAACAAACAGTAGATTATCTAGCATGATACATTGGAGGTGACTACATTTTCTAATGAGAGATCTTGGAAAACCTACCAATTCCTCTTTTAGAACTCCATGTTGAATGAATTTCATGTTAAGAATTCTCTAAGCTCCCTCATCACCTCATCCAACATTATTGTGATGTGTACTGTTCTCTAGATATGGTCAGTTGTATTCAAGTCACCCTGTCTGCCTGAATTTGTCTTCACTTATGCACATATTTTACTTTTGAAATCAAGTAAGTGCCCTTCAAATCGGCAAATTTACAATGTTACATAGTTTGGAAATTTTATGAATATTAAAATTGTATGGAACATGTTCCAAATGCTTAAAATAGAATCAACTGCTATAGGCAGTATTTCACATGGGGTGGGGTTGGGGGTTCTCTTTAACATAACAAGAGGGAATAAATAAAAACCAATTATTTTAAAAGAAAAAGCAAACAACAAAATAATACAAAAAGTATTACTACAAAGTATTAATATAAAAGGTATTATTAAAAAGTTAAGTGTTAATTAAAAATATTAAAGTATTAATTCAACACAAAAAGGTATTAATACAAAGTATTTAGTACAATTAAATATTTTAAAATATGAATTAAAATGGCAAAGAAGCTTCCTGTCCTAAAACCATCCCACTAGGAATAAAAATGAAATTTTCCTGACATTTTTTTCCAGCCAGAGACTAAACTTTTGAACTAGTTTCTAACTTGATAGTATCAAACCCTGTACTGCATCTCACAGTATTGCTCAAGATTTTTTACTGAAACATGAATAGTTTTAGCCTATTGAAATTCTAAGTAGCTTTTATGTCAAGCTATTTAATTAGGAAATTAATCATCTCTTGAATATTATAATTTCTTTTGCATCTGGAAGCTATAGAATGAATATAAGTCACCAATGTTAAATATAATTTGGTTCTACTGAAAATGTAAAAATTTGGAACAAAATTAAAATCTTATTTCTGATTTGATGGGAGAAAAAAACTAACTCCTTTCTCTTTTATCACTGAAGAAGTAAGTACAATATATGCTAGTATTGAAAATAGGTATGAAAAAGAAACTCACTGTGCTATTTTAGATCCCTCCAGATTTTTCTGAATTCTGAATTCTACCCCTACCTCTGAGTTCAGAATCATTTTATTGGTACACTTTTTTATTCATTCAACTCAACAAGTATTTATCAAATGCCTATTATATGCCAAGCACTGTTTTACCTGATTTTGATGAAGTAAAATAGCAAAAATTCCTTCCACTATGAACAACACCATCTACACAGGGGAGCATTTTAAATTGAAGAAGTTAAAAGTTACAATATTTATAATTTTGATTAGTTTATTTGTATAGGGAAGATTTTTTTATCCTATAAAGTTGTTTCTGGAATGGCAAAATGTTCCTATCACTAAAAACTTAGTTGTTTTAAGAAAAAACAACAACTTGAAGATACTAGGTAGTGAGCCAGGTAGCTGTCTCAGAAAAAAGCATGACTCTGACTCTGATAGAGGGAATTGTCAGTGCAAAGGCACTGGGGCAGGGCTCTGCCAGGGGAGGGGAGGGGCAGCAAGTGAGCAGTGCAGCTGGAGCTCAGGGAGCCAGGGGAAAGAGGATAGTAAGAGAAAAGTTTGTGGTAGCCGGAGTGAAATTGTAGAGAGCATCTTATGCTACTATACAGACTTTAACTTTTACTCAGAATGATGGAGAGACATGGGGAAACTTCTAAGCAGAGAAATGACATGATATTACTTGTTTCAAAGGATTATTCTGGCATCTTGGCTGAGGATAGACTTTACATAGAGCGAAGGTGAAAGTAGGGAGACCGGTTAGGAGGCTTTTGGAATAATCCAGGCCTGAGCCAGGGGTGGCTCGGAAAAGGTGATGAGTAGGTGAGATGTGCTTGGATTCTGGATACATTTTCAGATCAAGGCCATAGGACTGAATGTAAAACAGGAAAGAAAAAGAAAAGCCAGGGATATCACCTTTTCTATACAATTTTCTCCAATTTACCCAAGGAGATTTAGTCACTCCCTTTCTTCATACCGTGGCATACAAAGTATCTTCTTTAGAATTCTATCACAGTACCTACCCTGTAGTGATTATTAGTACATGCTTTATACCCCCACCAAACTATAAACTTCTCTTTGAAGGCAAATGCTGTCACTTCCTTATACCTCTATTCCCAATACCTAGCAAAATGCCTGACACACCGTGGCCAATCAAAACATGCTTGACAGACAGCCCCATGAGCACGTGTGGAATGGCATGCGCGGGCAGCAGACTGGCAGACTTGCATATCAGAAACACTGCCCAGCGAGATCCCTCTTCCTCCCGTGCTCAAACGTAGGCTATACTGCTTTTTGGTCAGTCCACATTTGTGACAAAGTTTTCATGTTGCAGTCCTGTGGCTTCAAAATAGGAAAGCACTTTTTATTCCGCCCTGCTTACCTATGTCCTTCTAGCCCTTATTACTCATTCAGGAACGTGTATGGGACACCAAACAGTGGTCATTGAACCGAATTTATATTTAGGCTAAATCTGCCCAACAGGCTCTTTAAAGATGGTAGAAATGACCCAAATTGGAGTAAATATATACATATAAAACACTAGATGGCATAACAAAACCCTCACTAAAATAAGTATCTCAGCTCCTCACAAATTTACACCAGGAAACTGAAGGAGCCATCGACATACTACAAGCGTTGGCATCTGTGAAAAGTACCATGAAAAATATCCTCATATGTTGCATTCAGTTGCAGAAATGAAACTCCTTTGTGTAGTAAGATTTCCCAGTATGACTGATTATTTACATAGCTTTGGGGCAGTATTTCATATAAACATATTTTTCAAAAGATAACTAGGTGCTTGGTGATACAGACAGATTATGAAAATAGCAAAGCCAGAGTGGATGACCGACTATGAGTAGCAGGGATAAACATTTATGAGATCTGGAAAGCTTTCTGTTGTTGTTTTTTTTCTTAGATAAAAAAATAGTGAGAAAATAACCCAGACATTTCAAGTTTTATGAGCAGCCTGGTATTCTGGAGCTAGAGTTTATCCTTAGAGTTGGACCCTGTTCATTACAAAAGTGACTACTTTAGTCAGCTTGTTTGTTAGTTGGTTAGTTTTGTTTAATCACAGATGTTGAAGTCAAGCACCTATCCACAGTTCTTTGGGACAATCTGTCCTGAGGAAGAATCCTAACAGAGCTGTTTCAGACTAAGATACCCAGTATCATGTTTAATGATTAAAATTGTTATCTCCATTTGGGGGAGAGTATATTTGCATTTATTGTGTGTATATGTGCATGTGTATGTGTGTCTAATACACATAAGTAAAAACATTATGTACAAACATATATGTAGCATATAGTATATATTGTATTACTGTATCAGCTGCCTTTTTACTGGTTTGGTCCCTGCACTCAGGAAAGGCAGTGCCTAACAGAACAAACTCATCTAGAGTGGCAATATGCTGCCAATCCAGGGGTTAAGGAGTGAGATGGTCAAGGATGGCCAGGTGAGATGGCCTTTGAGAAGATGGCCAGTGGACTCTAGGAGTTTGATGTAGTTTGATTCCCCAGCACAAAGCTTTCCATTTCTGATTTGTAATTCCTTTAAGTTACCCTCAAGCCTTCCACAGTTATAAATTGTTGCAGCCTCATATTAGCTGTGTTCAAGGGAATAAAGGGAGGAATCTATATCTGTGATTGGAGTAAAGGGGTCTCAGAGAGAGCTTCACAGTCTTAACATGGCCAGGCGAAAAAAGCACTCCAGAGCTGGAGTCCGGAGTGACAAGTGCCAAGTGCACTAGGGATGGATTTGCAGAATGCACAAGAAACTAGTCTGTCTTTGAGTTGAGATGAAAGATTTGGCCAAGTTCAGATTAAAGAAAGTACACCAGATATGTCTAGCATAACATGATTTTGCCTAATGTATAGTTTATAATATGATAATTATACTATTTGTAGAAACTGGTTTGTAAATATAGCTCCTTAGGATGTTGGGTTGAATCATATGAAGTTGTGATTCTTAAGTAAAAAATAGTTGAATGTCCTCAGTGTCACAGAGTTCAACCTGATAAATTTCAAAAATAATATTATACAAGAATATCCTGTGCTTTTATATCTGTGGCTACTGTGGCTTTATGCATTGGTTTTATGAAATTTAACATCAGTTCAAGATTCTGGAAGGTTTACAGATAAAACAGATTTGATATCATTGGATCCCATCCTGAAAGAGTATATAATCCTGAAGGAGAGTAGAATCTGCTCTTTTTACAGGAACAGGAATATCTGGTGCCAGTACAATTTAAAATCCATCTATAATTTCCTTAAAAATCAGGCTGCTCTATTTTACTTCAATTCTTACCTTAATGCCTCTATTTTAATAAAGCCATTAACAAATCTTAAATAAGATAAATGCAGGTAACATAATATCTTGAATAATATAAATTCAGATAAGGAATCTTAAGCATGGTGCATAAATTCAAATTTCCCGAATTATCATTATCATTATTATTTTAACTCTTGAATTAGAGCAACAATGGGTATGTTTTGCTGGGTTGTCAGGTTAGAGGAGGTTATGATCTAGAACAAACATTTTAGAGGTTTTAAAGCAACAAGGGTTAACTTCCCCCGTATGCTAAGTGGCCTTGAGATGTCAGCAATGAGTTCCTCTCATTGCGGTTACTCAGGGACCCAGGCTGACACAGGGCCGCTATGCCAGGGGCAAGTAAGCACTTGAAGGGCTCAAGTGCAATGAAATCCTCCCATTCTGCTCACATGGGTTCTGTCCACAACTCATTGGCCAGAACTTTTCACAGGACTCACTAATCACCAGGGGAAAAGGAAGTGCAATCCTGACGTGTGTCTGAAAGAGGGACAAATGAAAATATTCCATGAATAGCACTAATGACTGACATTTTTACTGGAGGAAGAACATGGGCTCTTCTTTGTTCAGAAATAGACTTTCTGTATCTGTAGGAGTATTGTGCATATGTGTGCATAAGCACACACACACACACACATAAACTGGAAGCCATTCTTTGAGTTCAAATAAAGTTTGAGGCAGAAGAACTAAATTCCCTTACTATATGTAGGGTGCCATCCACTAAACACTAAATAAATCACCATACTTTATTGCAAAAAAATGATCAAATAATCCTTGATTAAACCTCAAAGTGTCCCTCAACTCAGCTCCAACCAACCACAAACTAATATTACAAAAAAAAAAAATCTGAAGGGGAACTAAAAACAAATGAATTTTATTGGTCCATCTTGAAAAGACACTTGTGTTCTCAGCAAACATAAGTTTGATATTTTATAAACTGTGATTGATTTTAGCTCTGAACACATGAGCTCAAAACTTTGGTTTGATGAAGAAAGTTCAAAATCAATTTTGAAAGCAGGGTTCCTGGTGACCCCTTTTGTGACACAAATTCTTAAAACAGATTACTGTACCAAAAGAGTTCAAAGGAATAGTAACATTGTATCTTGATGTGTTAGATCTTATAATGTGCTCTCTAGCTAAAGAAAATGAAATTACTTATAAAGTGCCTTCAGGCAACAACTATTCACTTATTTTCTTATTATGTGCAAATTAATAGAAAAAAATCACTCTGAATTTCCATTACTGAGTGACATTCTATGAAGTTATCTGAAGCAAAAAGAAATTATGATTTATAAATAGTGAGGGCTCAATCTAAAATCTAAAAAAAAAAAGGAATCTTCCTACATGTTTTTATTTTTTTAAGTAACAATTGTGCTACTGTCTCTCAGTTTAATAAGAGGAAACATTTAAATGGATTCTACCTCAGTTCATAAATCAGGACACCAGAAAAATCTGTGGCTTTAATTCAATAGAAGAATTAAGACAATAGTAATTTGAGATAGATTTAAGGAATGTTAATGCAAAAACTGGTTTTCAGGCCATAGAACTTCATAGAACTTCCAACATATTTGAAATTTCTGTACCTACTTTTTTTCTGGGGCTATTCTGGACCCTGGGTTTGTGATTAAATTCTAGCAATATACATGGCCCTTAATAATGTTTTCTTATCTTTGCTTTTGTGTTTACTTATTATTGCAACGGATAAACAGATATTTAGACATATGAGCATTCACACCATTTTATACTCTATATAGAACAATATATGACAGTATATAGATGATAGCCAAAGGACTTTACAGGATTATTTGATTTGGGGCAATAATTTGATATGAATTTCTTCAGAAAACCACGAGGAAAAGAACAAGTAAGCTTAGTAAGCATTTAGCCATGTCCCCCCCTCTACTGACTGAACCTTTACGGCAGCCTCATAAAAGAGGTTAAATCTCACTTTATAAGAAAATGGATAGATTAGGTATTTTGGTGAGGTTTGCAGAGCTAGCAAACACTTAAGATAGAATTAAATCTAAGTTTTAGCCCGGACACTTTTTAGAAATCATATGAATCATTTCCATTCCTTTAAAAGAATGTCCAATCTTTAGGTTTCAGAATTTACCATAATCTCCCTTTCTCTTCACTGCCCACAGCTAATGGGTTCCCAAATCCTATTCCTCCTGTCCTCGAAGTAATTTTGAACTCCACGCTTCCATCTGCACCCCGCTGCCACCACAGACCCTTCCTTCCGTTTGACCCGGATTCCTGCAGTGATTTCTCCCAGCTGGTGCCCCCGCACCCAGCTGGTGCCTTCTGTTCCTCACATCCCTCCATGTTGACAAGATCATTCATTCCACTTAAAGTTCTCCAGGGGCTCCCTCAGGTTTTCAAAATAAAGTTTAACCTATTTTAAGTGGTATATAAACCCTTTCATGTTAAAAGCACTTCCCCCATAGGAAATAAGGAGGAAGTGTTCCAGTGCAACCTGCCCAGAGCTCGGGCCACAAGTGCTCTTTAGTCTCCCATCTCCAGACGAGATCAAGCGCTGCTGAGTCCCAGCTCTTTCACTGAAGGGACGCATCGCCACCGTAAGTGAAGTTTAAAGACCGGCAGGAGAAAACGATGTCTCGCCATAGTCTCAGGTCCCTTTATAATGCTGAAGCCAAATACAAGCTCCAGGGACAATCTTCCAAGGCTTCTTGGCAGTAGGACTTTCCAATCAAAGGGAGTTTTCTTAATAGGATGTAAGGCGATTTACTAAAGGGAGTGTCTCCATTTGCCTGAACAGCTTCAAGGACTAAACAAGGGACACTGATAAAAAATGCTTGGCTGTCCACTCACTGTGGCCAGCTGTAGTGCCACATGGTCTGACAACACTGGCATGCTCTGGAAGGGGTTGTGGTGGTGTTTGTCTCACATAAGGACAGGAACATTCCAGATACTGTGGCACATGGACCTCCATACAAGAGCTATATATAAATCACAGCCCTTTCTAAGAATATATGTAGCAGCAAACTACATCTATGTATAATAAGGCACTATTTCCTGCTTGCTTAGGAATTAAGCTTCTGGCTTTTGTGATCACATCTTTTATTATACCTGCCTCAGATATCAGTATTATTGTATTATCCAGAATACCTAAATAATCTTTTTTTCTAAATGGCAACATTTCCTCAGAAGAGGGTACATGGTTTCATAGAAAAAGACCATCAGTCTACCAATTCTTACAGTTGAACATGACCTGCTCTCCATTACAGCTTAAAAAATAATGAAACAAATAAACACTACCAGAAATTTGTATGTCTCCATGGAAAAATTTTGAGGTCATAATAATTTTCCTTGAGAAATGCAGATCAACTATAATTATACATGACATTTCTGAAACAATGCAGTGTTGTTTCAACTAACCATTTCCTCTTCAAATATTTCAAATGGATTTGTTATACTAACATGTTTTATTTCAGCATATGCATCAAAAACTATTTTTCCTTACTTCTAAATGCAATATTTTCATTAAAATGAGCATTCATTGGAAACAAAATATATTTAACATAAAAAAACAAAAATAAGGCCATATATGATTAGATTTATATGTTTATTCTTAACTGATATGGCTTAAGAATAGCTGTTTTTAAAAAAATAACATATGACTGAGGCTTATTCTTAGGTAAAATCCTTCATTCAGGTAAAGCGTGTGTTTTGGTATTCACAGGAAAATCTAATGCTACATATTATTGGGTATTTTTTACATTTTGTACCAGTTATATTTTTTAATAGAGAGGATTTCAACTTATTGAAATATTTCACATTTTTCTTCATCAAAATTGAAAACTAGAAATAACCTGTTGCTTCTGAACTTTTAGGACATTTTTAAAGGTTGGACCATCAGGAATGGTTTAGGTAAAGAAGGTAAGGGCTACCTAGTGAAGTTACCCGGCATCATTCATCTTTGTAACAATGACAACTAGAATGAATTTAGCAGGTTCTTATTTAATTATGCCCTTTTGTGAGCTATTTCAAAACAAAAATTATCTAATAATCTTTTTGCCATTGCTGCAGACAATTTTGTAGTATTGCATGTATAAAAATTCTGGCCCTGACAATCTATAGGTAAGTTATAAATTGTCTTTCCTTTTCTTCACATTCTCTTTTGATTTTGTGACCCAATTTTGCCATTTTCCTAAATTGGATTATAACTAAGTTCGAAAACATGCATCTGCTCAAAATGACAGTTCCATGTCAACAGGCTCAACCATCTGGAGCGGCTGCAGCTTCAGCTCCAGAGGGTTCACGTACACCTCTGCTCAGGGCCTTGACTCACGGGAGCTTTTCACTGATGCAGGAATTACATGTTACTCAAAAGGTTAGGTAGAATCTATGAAACTTCTGGTAAGAATAGTTTATTACTTCTCAGTGTTAAATAGCATGAAAACACAATGGTGCATTTCATGTTTTTAGTTGAGAATCATGAAGATCACTTATAAGAAGGCAAATAGATTTGTTTTTCATGCTATATAAGCTGGTAAATGTAGCAATTTAAATTTATTTCAAAAGACAGTGGTACAAGCTGAATTGTATTCTCCAAAAATTCATATGTTGAAGCCTGAACCCCCCAGTGTGACTATGTGTGGAAGCAGAGCCTTCTAGGAGGTAATAAAGTGTCAATCGGGTCATGAGAGAGGAGCCCTAATCCACAGGACTGGTGCTCTTAGAAGAGCTCTCTCGTTCCACACATGCGCACAGTGAGAAGGTACCATCTGCAAGCTAAGGAGAAAGATCTCACCAGAAACCAGCCTGGCTGGCACCTTAGTCTTGGACTTCCGGCCTTCTGAATTGTGAGGAAAAAGTAATTTTGTTGATGAAGGTCCCAGCCTGTTGTAAGTTGTTCTGACAGCCTGAGCACACTAATATAGATGCTTATCTCATGACTCTGGAACAGTGTATTAATGCTTTGCACAGCTAGTCCTATTAGAAAAAGCACTGGTTTTTAATATGGATTTTAAAATATTAATCTATACGAATTAAGATATTAATTCTATATCAGTGCATTAAGGACAAATTTTCCCATTTTTCTGTATATGCCTTCATGGCCTTCAGACTTTTGACTGTGATCTGCAATATTAGTATGTATATATGCATGTATGTATATAATATATAACATGTTTATAACATACATATGTGTATGTTTGTGTGTGTATATATATGTATGTATATATATTTTATAAAACAACAGTTTTTCTAACTATAGATGACATGTTCTGTTTCAATTGTATTTTATTTAAAAAACAAATGCTTGTGCAGCAAAGGAAACCATCATCAAAATGAAAAGACATCCTACTGAATGGGAGAATATATTTGCAAGTCATATATCCAATAAGGGATTGATAGCCAACGTATATAAAGAATTCCTACAACTCAACACCAAAACCACAAATAATCCAATTAAAAAACAGGCGGAGGACTTGAATGGACAATTTTCCAAAGAAGACATCAGATGGACAACAGAGACAGTGAAGAGACGCTCAACATCACAAATTATCGGGGAAATGTAAATCAAAACCACAGTGAGATATCGTCTCATGTGTCAGAATAGCTAGTATCAAAAAGACAAGAAATAAGGTTAGAGAGGATGTGGAGAAAAGGGAAGCCTTGTGCACTGTTGGTGGGAATGGAAAATGGTGCAGTCACTATGGAAAACAATATGGAAGATCCTCAAGAAATTAAAAATAGAAATTCCATACAATACAGTAATTCCCTTCCAGGAATTTACCCGAAGAAAACAAAAATCACTAATTCAAAAGATACATGCACCTGTATGTAATTTTCAGCATTATTTATGATAGCTAAGATATGGAAGCAACCTAAGTGTCTGTCAATAGATGAATGGATAAAGAAGATGTGGTACCTAAATACAGTGGAGTATTTCTCAGCCATAAAAAAGAAGGGAAACTTGACATTTGACATGATGGACCTAGAGGGCATTATGCTATGCAAAATAAGTCAGAGCAGGGACACTTATGATTTCACTTATATGTGGAATCTAAAAAGTAAAGCATATAAATAAAACAGAAATGGACTCATAAACACAGAGAACAAACAGCTGGTTGCCTTAGGGGAGGGAGATAATGGGAAGGGTGAAATAGATGAAGTAAATAAAGAGATACAGATTAACAATTATAAAATAAATTAAGTCATGAGAATGAAAAGTAGAGCATAGAGAATATAGTAAAAATAAATAAATACTTGTGTGTCTTTAAAATGCATTTGAAAGCCAATTTATGGCTCGACATTTGAGAAATTCTCTTTTTAGCTACATTATCCAAAATATTTCCTGGTTACAATTTCCTTTTTTCCCTTATCATCTCAAGATAGTACACTGAAATTAAAATAAGCACAATATATTCTCAGTTCCTTTCTCTCTCTCTCTCTCTCTCACACACACACACACAAACAAACACACAATGAGTCTGTTTAAGGCAAATCAATCAGTGCTCAAAGAAGAATTTTTCGTATGATTTAAACAAGAATGTCAAGCATATTGTCTTACTGACTCATTTATAATAATGTATTTTGGTTTTATGGTACAACTAAGATATGATTAATGCATACAGATAGGATGTGTGAACTCTCAATTGAGAAACATGGTATGAATGAAGGGAAATGCTGGACAACTCATACTCTAATTACCACAGGCACCTTGGGTGTTAATGAGGAGTTATATAACTTGAAGAGTTTCAAAGAAAATATGTGGAGAGATAAATTAATTTTATCATTTCCTACCTTATTCTATTTCTTTTGGTTATATGTTGAAAGAACTATGTTTCTTTTTTAATCAATCAATGATCTTGACATGAGTTTCTTGACCAATGAACATAAGGAAAATGGAGGGATAATTAATTAAAGGCAGACAATGGGTACTATAGTTGCAGGTTTTACAGGTTTATTGTTCTCTGAAAACATTAGTAAAGCTGGCTAAGACCTAAAATCAAAAAATACAGAAGTCATCATAAAACACTATTGGGTCACACTCAAACTAACTGTAATTCTGGACCTGTAAATATGAAATCAAAATTTAACCTCCAATCTATAAAATTTTTAAATCAAGATTTAAATTTCAAATTTTTCAGAATTTCATGGGTTAAAATTCTAATGTTCATTTTGATATCTATAGTTGCATAAAATAGGTAAAAGGGTATCTTTTTGAACAGCTGATATCTGTACACAGGGAAACTGGCTATAATATATACAGCTTTGGAACATGTATGTGTGTGCACATGTGCACTCACACACATTTGTAGAGACATAAGGAAAAGGGAAATAATTCAGTAGAGTAGAAACAATCCAACATTATATATTCACTTTTTCATGCTACTGATATTGTGACACAAATATTTTCTATTGCATTTTTCTTTACAGAATAAGATTTACTTAATACAATTTGAGGAAAAATAGAAGAGAAAAAGGAAAAGAAACAATAAAAAAATACTTTTGATTACATCATTTCATTATAAACTAGCCTCAGCACCTAGACAGCATCTGACACATAGAGGTGATTAGTAAGTATTTCTTAAGTGAATTATTATAACTCATATGATAGCCTCAAACGGCAAATTCCCACTAAAGATAAATGTTAACCATTTTAAATAACATTTAAATATTTTAAAAGTAAACGTAAGAAAAAAAAAAGATGAAAACTCACTTTTACTGAATTAGCTAAATAGAATTGTTTTTACACACTTCATTCTCACCTCTTCCTTGGTCTTTTTCGATATCACTCGGAGCCAGTCTCCAATCATGCTTAGGACAGCAGCGAAGTAAGCAAGCCCTACAAGGATCCAAAACCACACAACAGGCTTATAGAAGTCTAGATACTCAATATCTGATCCACCTGGGAGAGAAAGACAAAGTGGGACAAAATAACTTCATACTCATGAAAGTAAACAGTACAGATATTTGCCAAAATTATCTTGCAAAATCTAGAAATCTTCCTGCCAATGATCTATGTAGACGTCCTTGCCTTCGCTCATGTAATCCTTACCTATTTTTCAAGAACCCGTTTAATATGTTCCACTTAAGGAGACCTTCCATTATTTTTCCAGGTTATAATGGCTTTTCCTTTTTTCCATGTTTATTTTTTCTTTATTATAATCTGTCTCACCTAGTCTAGCACTTAATTATTCCACATGTGCTAGTTTCTCTTTCCACCTCTGATGTAAGTGGAAGACAGAGATGATGTTAGCTTCATGTATTTACCTTATAATCAACCAATTCAAAGTCAACCTCGACAGGAAGTGATGCTTATTTTTAAATCATCGATACAATGGATTGATAAAAAATACCAGAGACAATGCCTTGATGGGTCTAATTTGAACAAAGAGTAATTTTCAGGTGATACCGCCATTCATTATCCTCTGACTTTACAGAGGAATTCCCATGTGTCGTACATTTCAATCTTTAGCTCTCAAGAAAAAAATTGCTAAAGGAGCACTTTTGCTTAACTCTACTCTTTATTCCTTCTCCATTTGATACAGTAACTGCCCCTTGAGAATTTAAACACATTTCAACAATCCCTACTTCAGCACATATTAACGGGCACTTTTTAATTCCCACTGAAATAGTTACTTTTTTTTCACAAAGAGGGAAACAAGTCTCTCTGTTGAGAAATGCATCATTTACCCTAAAAAAGCTTCACATAGGCAATTAACCATAATGGGTACACTGAGTGATAGCAAAAAAGAATAAAAAAGTGCTATGACAGGACATAGAAGAAAGGATTTTTACTTCTGGAAGGGGGAAGGCGAGAAAAGTAAAGGTGAGTCCTAAGTAAAGAGGGTCACAACAGAGAGAAGTTCAGTGTGAAAATATATGGCACAATCAAAGAACTTTTTATAGTGACTGAAGCTCCATATAGTTAGGGGCCAGGGAACAGAGGGGAAGAAGAGAGGAATCTAGAAAAAGTGAGCTGTGTCCAGTCGTAAAGACTTGTTCCTAATGCAACTATATTCATGTTTGATTATATGCTTGGAAAAATCTAGCAGCAGAGAAGGAAGGATTGACAGGATGAGAAACTTTTGTTCTGAACTACACAAGAGTTTATTGTGCTTGAGTTAAGGCTGGAATGGAAAGAAGGTGCATCACAGAGGCAGAATCATCAGTTAGTTGGTGTGGTAGGTGACAGGCAGGGCTGTGGGATGACCAGAGTCCCTGACTTGAGAGATGGTGCGGCAGGGGAGCCGGAACCCAGGGGGAAGAAGAGTAACTATAAAAAAGCAAAGTAATTCAAACTGGGCCATGGTAGGTTTGCAGTGTTTGAGGTTCCCGGTGGAGCTACCCAGCAAGATCCTGAAACCCAGATCCAACGCTTAACAGAGAGAGCGGGAGGTAAGGATTTCAGGTTCCACAGGACAGAGTAGGGACTGCTTACACCGGGGTCACAGATGCCCTCGGTTCTAACTCTCCGTAAGGTAGACTTCTGGTTGCTCACCATGACCTTTTCAAATATTACAGGGTGAGAGTAAAAAGAGAACATATTTCTAGTAGGAAAATAATATTAATAGACACAAGTTCTGTTTTCTTTTGGGACACATAATAATTTTTAAGTGTGCAGCTTACAGAGTAAATAATATTACCTTCAAAATACTGTAAAAAATTCACTTTGTGCAGAATGTTTGAAAATAACATTTCTGGGAAGGATTATGGGACCCAAATGCATCTTGTGAGGATTAAGACTTGGCCAGTGGGAGAAGCTGCTCTACAACTTCACAGAAGTGACTTAAGAAGTATGTGTGGAAACTTGGTATATGATAGGCTCACTGGTGAATTTCATTTTTCAAATGTTTCCATTTCAGTGAATCCAAAATGACATTTTTTTCCGAGTACTTTCTCTTTCAAAACCAGAAAGTCTTCTTCCAAATACTTGCGAGTCACTTAACACGTAAGGTCACCAAGATGTTGATTTTAGAAGTTAGTTCATTCTTAGATTGCTTTTTATAAGTTTTCTTTCTTATAAATAGGATGCCGCAGTTTGAAAAGAGTAAATTAGCTTAATCACTAAAAAGTCTATATTTGGGTAAAATGTTCATCCCACAAGTTTTACTGGATTGGGGAAGGGGGTGCAGAATATCTTCCCATTCTTAATTGCCCTTCGACAGATGAAATACTGGCAGCCAAATAAACGATCTAGGAAAAACTAATGTATCCTGGAATATTGCCAAACAACTCACAAATCCTACTCACTTTCTGATATCTAAGATCTATGAATTAATTTCCACATTATTCCATTCACTTGATCCAAGAATCTTATCCAAAATAAAATATCTGTAATGTTAAGATAGCTCTTGCTTAAAAGGAACTGATGGTTTTATTTTGAAGTTAGGAAACATTAAAAGAAATTGGGGGCTGTTACAAGCACTAAATTTAGTCTAGCCACATTCAGGAAACCTGTACATGGGTGTCTTGCTTATTAAGAACCTAGGTTAATTTCTCTGCTTGGATTCACTCCCTACATTCCACACCCCCATCTCCACCCCACTATCATTTTCTTCTCCTTCCACAGACTCCTGAGATGTAGCCTGCAGGACGTGACAAGTCACTCTCCCCTCCTGGGGCTCCTCACCCACTTGGCAGGAACAGTCACCTCACTGCTGTTTCCTTTGTTGCCTCTGAAAATATGCACACAAGTCCTTTCCATTTTAAGAGCTTTCTGGCTAATCATTATAGGAAAACAGACAGATAGTAATAAAAATAGCAAAGAGGGGTGGAGGTACAAAGGTTGCAGGAATCTTATAAACTCTTACAAGCAGTTAAAGTAAGTGTCTTGTGTCTTCCTGACTCTCACATGATACGTTACAGCCTCTTTTAGATGGCGCCATTTTTCTCTGAACTTCTTGGAGTTTACCTAAAGAAATCTAATCTAGTGGATTAAACTACTAAAAATGTCACTCAGGAAAGGTTCAGGCTGGCATTATTGCTAGGAACCCATTTTTTTTCCCCGGGTGGTCTTCCTAAACATTTGCTGGGAACAATTCTCTACCCAGCATTAAGACAGTCCTTTCCTCGCTGGCCCCACAGAGTTGTTAGTTGGGGGTCAGAACAGCCCATGAGGCCATAGCAAGCACATCCTGGAAGGTTCTTTTATATTGGTTCTGATTGTCCTGCATGATCAGGTGTCTATGCTCATTCTGGTTGATTTACAAAATATTCAAAATCCTCTGAGAGGAGTGAAAACTAAGATTAACCAATTGCCTACCTAGATGCAATCATTCCTTCCTACAGCCCCAGTGGGTACGTGTAGAGGGCAGTTATATTCCCACTCCTCACATGTCCACCGATTTAGACAAGGTTATGAGTACAACCTTGGAGTTAAGCCATGAATCCAGCTGCCTTTGTCAGTAATTAAACTGATAATTAAATTACCATTTCTCTCATAGTCTGTTCAGAACTCAGGAGGGAAAGACAGGTTTCAGTCAATCCCCACAGTAAGCAGCCCCCCTTTACCACTGAGAATTCATAGTCTCAGTAGGTAAAATAATATGTGTCAGGCTACCCAGGAAAGGGGGCAGCAGAGCTAGAGTTCATACCCAGGCCTGCCTGGCTCCAAAAAACAGGCTTGTTTTTCACTGGCCAGTTGTTCACGTCACCTGTGTGATGCCTATGCTACCGTCCTCCCCATCATTAATCCTCCCCAGCCTTTCTTGTCCATGCTACTGGGCCGACTTAGTGGAAACATAAGTCGAACGAGGTGGGCCTCTTCCTCTCAAGAGCCTAACCTAGAAACCAGGTGGGTCTGCAGACAAATCCTCTTTTACAGGACCTCCTTCCTTGCTTCTCTCATTCCAACAGTTTCCAGACACTGGCCCTGTTCTGTTCTATAGAACTTGAGGATCCAATGCTCTCTCCCCCTCATATTTCATTTGCTTTTCCTGGGAGCTCCTGAATCACAGAATATTTGTAAAGAAAAAAAAAAAGGGAAATATACTCTGGATTTGAAGCATCATCTAGCCATTCTGGATGACAGTTGTCAACTCCATGCCCCTCTTCCGGTTTTCTAAAATGATACACATATAATAGAATATACATATAAACATACGGCTTTGTTCTAAAGAAAATAGGGTCTATAAATCTATAAGTATTTTACATATAAGCAGCAGTCTATACATATTTTAATTTAGATCTCAATTATTGATTTCAATTTTTTGGGTTTGACTTTATTTTTATTAATTCAGGCTATCTTGTCTTAAGAAGGGAGAAAAACTTACATGTTGCCTTATTCTAAATATTTTTTTATAGTAAAGGTTTTTAACTGAATGAAGTGTTCTCAGTGCTCTGAGAACTGAGAGCATTAAAAATGCTTTTAGTTATGTTTTTAAGAATGTAAATTCTGTTTACTTGTTTTACAAATGGAAATATGACTTTAGTATTAAACAACAGTTCACCTACTAAACCAAAATTATATTCTATTGAGTCAGAAAAACACAAGGTCAAAAAAGGTCACCAAGCCTCTCCAGCATTTGACCCTGTATTCTGGGGTTTTCAATTTCAGCATTCAAGAAATTGTCCATTTCCTGCTAGTCCTTGGTCTAAAATCAGGAAAACTGCCATTGGAAGAACAGCAGTCTCATGATCATAATGAAAGAATGAACATAAGATTGCAAAGAAAGCATGCATTGTCTCCCTCGTTCATCCTTCACAAAAATGTAATATGTACACATTGTTATCCCCAGAAATTGCCTTTAGGTCTCAATATGAAGTCTTTTTCATTAAACTTGGTACAATTTACTGCCTGCCTCACTGAGCAATAACTGTCAGTCAAATGTTTTCCTTTTCATTTTTTTTATTCCACGTTTGTATAATGCATTGTATAGCCATTCTGGATCTTGAGTCAAATAACATCCCGGTTTGTCCACAGTCCCTAGGACTTATGAACTGTATGGGTCAAATTCCATTTAGTTAATCATGCACACAGCTCTCTGTTCTCTTGTGAGTTCTCTGAGAGTCACTGGCTGAATCGGGGGGTGACCAGATCCTTCGCAGAAGTTTCCTGTATAATAAAACAGAACAACTACCAGAAAGAGAAGGAGGTTCCCTGTTTAACTTAATTGTTGCTCCTGAATTTCAAACATTCTGTCCCACAGGAACAGGAACTAGAGCGATCATTATCACAAGTGAAGCCCAATGTCTAATATCCAGTATGTGCTCACTCTCTGAATGAACAAATGAATGAATGATTAGTACAAGACACTTCCTAGAAGTCACGTAAACCCCTTCTGATCAAAGCAGTTTCTCGGAGTCATTACTGTGGTCCTGGTGGCAGTGACTGTACTTAAGCGGATATTCCACTATGTGTCAAGTACACTTGCGTTGTTGAATTCCTGACAGATTTTTACTCAGTGATCAGTTCAATATCAGCAATTTTAATAACAGGCCCCTGACATAGTGGCAAAACTTTTAGGCAACATCAGGAATTATTTTCTAGAGGGTCTCTACGATAACAAACTGTTTTGAACGAAAAGGCTTGCCACGGTTTTTCGACAGAGATGTATATGTTTTTATGATAAAATCCTCTTTCATTAAGCAAGCTCTGAGCAACTCCACTGAATGAGTCATGTTTTTTGGTTAAAGGAAAGCAGTAGTGTGGTTACTAAAAACTGCATTTCTAATAATGACTTTGAAAATGTAATATCAAGAAAGCTGAATTCAAAATATGAGGTATACAAATACATTAATGTCAGTCAAAAAAATGAATGATGTTACAACTGAAAAATTTTGTAAAAATTTTAGAAAAGGTAAATGCACCATAAGTAGAATTTTTACCTGGCAAAGTCCCAGATTTTATTTTCAATACAGAGGAGCCTTATTAACCCAGTAAGCATTCAAAAACTACATGTGAGATGAACAAAACTTCATTACTCAACTAAATATACTAAATTCCACTGATCAAAATTCCAAGAAGATATATTTGAATGGCTAAATAAATTAACGCCCAGATGGAAAATGTGTCTTCATAATACAACCATGAGGATTTCTTAGAATATCTACATTTTTTACTAAAATTTTCGATGTTTACTAGCAAAGGAGGTAATGTGAGGACACTGTGCACCTGTAAACTTGGCTTTCACTCATTCATATTATCTCTTGTAAATTAACCTCATTTATTAAAAAAGTATATTTTTAAGGACTTCCTTAGCAGCTTCAAAACAAGCTGTTGGAAATTTGTTTCTTGGCTTGCATGACCCTTACATTTATTAAAGTAGATACTAGTTTTGAAGAACAGTTCTAAATTGTGTTAAATTAGGTAATGATTTGACTTTTCTCCAATACTGAAGAATCAACAATTTATTTTATTTTTTAAATCATGGACTTGGAAGAGAAGTTGTAAAGCCTGAATGAGTCACTCATTTCCCTGTAATTAATATTATTTCTTAGATTTTAATGAAGTCCTGGTGTAGCTCTCAGTCTATAAGGCAAACCTGATTTAGCAACTTACCACCCCAGACTACTCATCAAATGGAAAATAAAATGACAAAGGTTAAGACACTGAGAATAGGAAATCAACAGTTGATTCTTAAATATAATTTTTGCCATTAACTTTAACTTACCTCTAAATTTGACTGTACATTATTATAGGCACTGCAAGAATCAAGTAAATGACACTTTGCTAAATAATTTACTTTCTTCTCACCTTTTAGGAAGGGTTATTCTGCAAGCACTACTCTTAGTAATGGCGGGGAGGAGGTTTGGGGGAGCAGGGGTCTGCTTATTCATATGCAAAATAAGTGTTAGGGTGACCCTGTAGGCTCCCAGGTCCTTTGTAGCTTTAGAACTTTAGAGGACTAATGAAAGAACATAAAGGGCCATCAGGAAGGAGCAGAAACCAATCACCAAGGAAACTGATCAGCCACTAAAACACCTCCCTTGCATAAATGTAAATATGAAATTAAAATTTGCCAGGAGATCTCTTCATGCGGAAGAATAACTAAATGCTGAATTCTATGTTCAGTCACTTACATAAAGAAACCTGAGAACTGTGTCTGTCTTTACTGGTAGTCCCTAAATGCTTTTGATTTAATATCACAAACAGTGAAAAGATTTTGTGCATGCAAATTAAAAATACGTTTGTTTATGAGTTAGAAATCTGTTATGCTCTAAGATAGTATATCATGGACACTATGACATATATAAAATAAAAAGTAAGGAATGAAGCTTAAAAATACATGAAAATAGGAGTTTGTTCTGTTTCCTTTCCTTGGGTGAAAGTTTATTTTGCATGTTCTTTCTTGCCCATTGCCAGCACTCTGTTCTGGTCTGAAACACCACCTCATCACTATTGCTCTTGAGATCCTCCTAACAGTTACACCAACGTTACATTCAACCTGTATCCTAACCATTTAACATCACTTTCTAAAAGTTACTACTTTTTCTTTAATAAGAGCACAGTTTAAAGGACATATTCTTTAATGCATCTTCAAAAAATGTTTAAGTACAACAATATAATTGAACCCTAATCCTATTCAGAGCAGGCTTGAGAGGGCATCATTAGACAGTGAGTGTGCACTGCAAGAAGTACACCCTTGTTTTCTTTTGAGGTTTATAGCCCAATAAAAGATGAGAAGGTTCAAGTTAGAGCAAAGCCTCTTGCCTTTCCCTGGAAAAAAATACCAAAATTAAGTAAGAATACTATCTGTAGTGACATCTAATAGCAAGAGGGAAGGTACTGGAAAGTAAAAACTGATACTACCCAGATGGGATATTCGCCTGTGCTCAATGGCTAATTTTTACTTTACAGTCACACAAGGTACTCAGATGTAAAGGCTATTTTTGTGCATTCTATTGAAACTGTCTGAGGCAGTCTTTTAAAAGACACTTAAAAACTTCACGATTTTTGTTTCTCCAAAGACTCTTGTGAACGGCACATGTTTCCCCATCCAGCCTTTGCGACATCTACCCCCTCACCCGAGTTCTCATTCCAAAAATACTCCCTGGGTGCAAGCATCTGCCATGCAAGGACTGCGGTAACCGGGAAAAGGACTCTACAGCTTCACAAAGACCAAGCAAGCAGCCACCAAATACACAAATTAAAGGCAGAGAGATGAGTCAGCAAAGCTAGTGTCAATCTGTCGCCTCTCTAATTTATCTTTCTCGGCATTTGTCACTTTCATCACATCAAATTCCTTTCCTCATTATTAGCAAGGTATGTCCCTGTCATTTTTTTTATAATTTCCTAGGCAAAATGAAAACAATATAAAAGTAATGGATTTAAAAAGGGCTACAATATAATAAAATCCTAGTAATAATAAGGATGTTTACTAGAGTGCAGATCATGCCAGGCAAATACACTTTGTTACCTTGTTTCACCTCCATGGGCCATGTACCACCATTCTGAATCCATGATTCAGGGTCCCCATTAATCACACAAGGTGCTTTCATTGAACTTCTGTCCTAATGGAGAGTGGCTACCCAGAGACCCACATGATCTGGACAGTGTCAGAGTGTTGATTTCCTAAGGTTAGTTGAACAAAATTTTTTTTTCATCCTCTACAAGACTGTAAAATAAAAATGTGTTTATTTAAATCATGGACTTGGTAGAGAAGTTGTAAAGAGAAGCCTGAATGAGTCACTCATTTCCATGTAATTAAAATTATTTCTTAGATTTTAATGAAGTACTGGTGTACTGTGGTCACAAATACAACATTATTTTATGATTCCACCCACCTTTTTTCTTATTTAAGATTTTTAGCTTTTTAGAGGGCCACATACTGGACTGACACAGTCTGTCAATTAATTGTTTGAAATAACACACAGGTACTGTCTGGTATCACTGAAATTTGCTGAAAGAGTAGAGCTTAAATGTTCTCACCAAAAAAGAAAAAGGGATAAATACAGAATCTAACAATAATTAAGTAGATGGGGAAATCCTTTCATAATGGGGACCTACATTAAATCGCTATGAGGTACATTTTAAATGTCTTATAATTGTGTTAGTTAAATTGCAGTAAAGCTGAATTTCTATTACTATTCATTACTACAAAAAAAATAATAAAATAGCACATGCAATCAAGGCTGCTGATCTAAAAATGAGTGAGAGACTTATCACCTAATACCTATATACTCCAGAGTTTTTATAGACCCTCCTAATTACATTTATAAAGTGATACTAGAGCAAAACATTAACATACTGTAAGTATAAATTTTATCATCACTATATCTCACTTTCTACTATGTTGATGCACTTTTCATCTCTACTTGGGATGATACATTTCAATTATGTATCTTCATCATGAAACAGAAAAGAGGGTATATTAGGACAGAAGCTTGGCTTCTTACATGGAGCTACAAATGTCTGAAATTCTTCTCTCCATATTTTACTAATTAGAAAACTAAAAGATCTCCAGCAGAGTGAGTGCCCTTCTTTCCAGGGCCTCCCCCGAAGGACAGAGATGTGTGTACATAGTTGACCAAAAGCAAAGTTTCACTTATGAAAATATCCCCAACTTCAAGGGCATTAAACATTTCCCAGAAAGGAGGGCTTTGCCAGCTTAAGCCAGCATTAAGAGATGAAATATCAGCCTTCTCTGAGATTGTATAGAACTGTACAATATATTTTCTTTTCTGAAAATATTTAAATAAGAAATTTAGATCAAGAAACAAGTAAATAACTGGAAAATATAAAAAACTCTCCCAGACTAGTGGGAGCCAAGATGGCAGCATGAGTAGAGCAGCAGAAATCTCCTCCCAAAACCACATATATCTATGAAAATATAACAAAGACAACTCTTCTTAAAATACAGACCAGAGGACACAGGACAACATCCAGACCACATCCACACCTGCGAGAACTCAGCACATCACAAAGGGGGTAAGATACAAGCCCTGGCCCGGTGGGACGTGAGCACCTCTCCCCCCAACTCCCGGCAGGAGGACAGAGGTCTGAGCAGGAGGGAGAGGGAACCCAGGACTGCTGAACACCCAGCCCCAGCCATCCGGACCAGAGTGCAGACAGTGCATACGTGGGGTCCTAGATACTAGGGAAACAGGGCAGCAGGACGGGTGAGTGGGTGCCTGAGGCTGACACTGGAGAACAAAAAAATGGGACCGGCCTTTTTTTTTTTTTTTTGGCGAGTGCTTTTTGGAAGTCTTAAAGGGACAGGGACCCCAATACTAGGGAAACAGGGCAACAAGACTGGTGAGCGGGTGCCTGAGACCAGCGCCCGAGGACAAAGAAAATCGTGCGTTTTTCTTTCTTTTTTAAAAAAATTATTTATTTAATTTTGTTTTGGTTTTTTTTTTGTTGCTGTTATTGTTTAGGTTTGGAGACTGCTTTTTGGAAGTCTTAAAGGGGCAGGACAGGACATTTAGTCCAGAGGCAGGGAATCTGGGGATCTCTGGGCACTCTAACCCCCTGGGCAGCAGGGAGCACGGAGGCCCCTTACAGAGATAAATAGCCTCCCAGCCGCTCCCCTCCAACGGGGCTCTACCATTTTGCAGCAGCAGCTGGAGCCAGGTCACACCCACAGCAACAGTGGAGATAAACTCCATAGCAGCCGGGCAGGAAGCAGAAGCCCTGTCTGCGCACAGCTGCCCAGCACAAGTCACTAGAGGTCGCTATTCTCCCAGGAGAGGAAGGCCACAAATCAACAAGAAGGGAAGCTCTTCCAGCTGTCACTCGTACCAGCTCTGCAAACTATCTCTATCACCATGAAAAGGCAAAACTACAGGCAGACAAAGATCACAGAGTCAACACCTGAGAAGGAGACAGACCTAACCAGTCTTCCTGAAAAAGAATTCAAAATAAAAATCATGAACATGCTGACGGAGATGCAGAGAAAAATGCAAGAGCAATGGGATGAAGTCCGGAGGGAGATCACAGATGTCAGGAAGGAGATCACAGAAGTGAAACAAACCCTGGAAGGATTTATAAGCAGAATGGATAAGATGCAAGAGGCCATTGAAGGAACAGAAACCAGAGAACAGGAACGTATTGAAGTTGACATAGAGAGATAAAAGGATCTCCAGGAATGAAACAACACTAAGAGAACTATGTGACCAAGCCAAAAGGAATAATATTCGTATTATAGGGGTACCAGAGGAAGAAAAAAGAGGAAAAGGGATAGAAAGTCTCTTTGAAGAAATAATTGCTGAAAACTTCCCCAAACTGGGGGAGGAAATAATCGAACAGACCACGGAAATACACAGAACCCCCAATAGAAAGGATCCAAGGAAGACAACACCAAGACACATAATAATTAAAATGGCAAGGATCAAGGTCAAGGAAAGAGTTTTAAAGGCAGCTAGAGAGAAAAAGGTCACCTATAAAGGAAAACCCATCAGGCTATCCTCAGACTTCTTGACAGAAACCCTACAGGCCAGAAGAGAATGGCAAGATACATTTAATACAATGAAACAGAAGGGCCTTGAACCAAGGATACTGTATCCAGCACAATTAGCACTTAAATATGATGGAGGGATTAAACAATTCCCAGATAAGCAAAAGCTGAGGGAATTTGCTTCCCACAAACCACATCTACAGGGTATCTTACAGGGACTGCTTTAGATGGGAGCACTCCTAAAAAGAGCACAGAACAAAACACCCAACATATGAAGAAGGGAGGAGGAGGAATAAAAAGGGAGAGAAGAAAAGAATCTCCAGACAGTGTATATAACAGCTCAATAAGTGAGCTAAGTTAGGCAGTAAGATACTAAAGAGGCTAACCTTGAACCTTTGGTAACCACGAATTTAAAGCCTGCAATGGCAATAAGTACATACCTCTCAATAGTTACCCTAAATGTAAATGGACTTAATGCACCAATCAAAAGACACAGAGTAATAGAATGGATAAAAAAGCAAGACCCATCTATATGCTGCTTACAAGAAACTCACCTCAAACCCAAAGACATGCACAGACTAAAAGTCAAGGGATGGAAAAACATATTTCAGGCAAACAACAGTGAGAAGAAAGCAGCGGTTGCAGTACTAATATCAGACAAAATAGACTTCAAAACAAAGAAAGTAACAAGAGATAAAGAAGGACACTACATAATGATAAAGGGCTCAATCCAACAAGAGGATATAACCATTCTAAATATATATGCACCCAACACAAGAGCGCCAGCATATGTGAAACAAATACTAACAGAACTAAAGGGGGAAATAGACTGCAATGCATTCACTTTAGGAGACTTCAACACACCACTCACCCCAAATGATAGATCCACCAGGCAGAAAATAAATAAGGACACGGAGGCACTGAACAACACACTAGAATAGATGGACCTAATAGACATCTATAGAACTCTACATCCAAAAGCAACAGGATATACATTCTTCTCAAGTGCACATGGAACATTCTCCAGAATAGACCACATACTAGCTCACAAAAAGAGCCTCAGTAAATTCCAAAATATTGAAATTCTACCAACCAATTTTTCAGACTGCAAAGGTATAAAAGTAGAAATAAATTCTACAAATAAAACAAAAAGGCTCACAAACACATGGAGGCTTAACAACATGCTTCTAAATAATCAATGGATCAATGAACAAATCAAAATAGAGATCAAGGAATATAGAAACAAATGACAACAACAACACAAAGCCCCAACTTCTGTGGGACGCAGCGAAAGCAGTCTTAAGAGGAAAGTATATAGCGATCCAGGCACACTTGAAGAAGAAAGAACAATCCCAAATGAAGAGTCTAACATTACAATTATCGAAACTGGAAAAAGAAGAACAAATGAGGCCTAAAGTCAGCAGAAGGAGAGACATAATAAAGATCAGAGAAGAAATAAACAAAATTGAGAAGAATAAAACAATAGCAATAATCAATGAAACCAAGAGCTGGTTCTTTGAGAAAATATACAAAATAGATAAGCCTCTAGCCAGACTTATTAAGAGAAAAAGAGAATCAACACAAATCAACAGCATCAGAAATGAGAATGGAAAAATCACGACAGACTCCACAGAAATACAAAGAATTATTAAAGACTACTATGAAAACCTATATGCCAACAAGCTGGAAAACCTAGAAGAAATAGACAACTTCCTAGAAAAATACAACCTCCCAAGACTGAACAAGGAAGAAACACAAAAGTTAAACAAACCAATTACGAGCAAAGAAATTGAAACGGTAATCAAAAAACTACCCAAGAACAAAACCCCGGGGCCGGACGGACTTACCTCGGAATTTTATCAGACACACAGAGAAGACATAATACCCATTCTCCTTAAAGTGTTCCAGAAAATAGAAGAGGAGGGAATACTCCCAAACTCATTCTATGAAGCCAACATCACCCTAATACCAAAACCAGGCAAAGACCCCACCAAAAAAGAAAATTACAGACCAATATCCCTGATGAATGTAGATGCAAAAATACTCAATAAAATATTAGCAAACAGAATACAACAGCATATCAAAAGGATCACACACCATGACCAAGTGGGATTCATCCCAGGGATGCAAGGATAGTACAACATTCTAAAATCTATCAACATCATCCACCACATCAACAAAAAGAAAGACAAAAACCACATGATCATCTCCATAGATGCTGAAAAAGCATTTGACAAAATTCAACATCCATTCATGATAAAAACTCTCAGCAAAAGGGGAATAGAGGGCAAGTACCTCAACATAATAAAGGCCATATATGATAAACCCACAGCCAACATTATACTGAACAGCGAGAAGCTGAAAGCTTTTCCTCTGAGATCAGGAACAAGACAGGGATGCCCACTCTCCCCACTGTTATTTAACATAGTACTGGAGGTCCTAGCCACGGCAATCAGACAAAACAAAGAAATACAAGGAATCCAGATTGGTAAAGAAGAAGTTAAAACTGTCACTATTTGCAGATGATATGATATTGTACATAAAAAACCCTAAAGACTCCACTCCAAAACTACTAGAACTGATATAGGAATACAGCAAAGTTGCAGGATACAAAATTAACACACATAAATCTGTAGCCTCCCTATACACTAGCAATGAACCAATAGAAAGAGAAATCAGGAAAACAATTCCATTCACAATTGCATCAAAAAGAATAAAATACCTAGGAATAAACCTAACCAAAGAAGTGAAAGACCTATACCCTGAAAACTACAAGTCACTCTTAAGAGAAAATTAAGGGGACACTAACAAATGGAAACTCATCCCATGCTCATGGCTAGGAAGAATTAATATCGTCAAAATGGCCATCCTGCCCAAAGCAATATACAGATTTGATGCAATTCCTATCAAATTACCAGCAACATGCTTTAATGAACTGGAATAAATAATTCAAAAATTCATATGGAAACACCAAAGACCCCGAATAGCCAAAGCAATCCTGAGGAAGAAGAATAAAGTAGGGGGGGATCTCACTCCCCAGCTTCAAGCTCTACTACAAAGCCATAGTAATCAAGACAATTTGGTACTGGCACAAGAACAGAGCCACAGACCAGTGGAACAGATTAGAGACTCCAGACATTAACCCAAACATATATGGTCAATTAATATTTGATAAAGGGTCCATGACATACAATGGGGAAATGACAGTCTCTTCAACAGATGGTGCTGGCAAAACTGGACAGCTACATGTAGGAGAATGAAACTGGACCATTGTCTAACCCCATATACAAAGGTAAACTCAAAATGGATCAAAGACCTGAATGTAAGTCATGAAACCATAAAACTCTTAGAAAAAAACATAGGCAAAAACCTTTTAGACATAAACATGAGTGACCTCTTCTTGAACATATCTCCCAGGCAAGGAAAACAACAGCAAAAATGAACAAGTGGGACTATATTAAGCTGAAAAGCTTCTGTACAGCAAAAGACACCATCAATAGAACAAAAAGGAACCCTACAGTATGGGAGAATATATTTGTAAATGACAGATCCGATAAAGGCTTGACATCCAAAATATATAAAGAGCTCACACGACTCAACAAACAGAAAACAAATAATCCAATTAAAAAATGGGCAGAGGAACTGAACAGACAGTTCTGCAAAAAAGAAATACAGATGGCCAAAAGACACATGAAAAGATGCTCCACATCGCTAATTATCAGAGAAATGCAAATTAAAACTACAATGAGATATCACCTCACACCAGTAAGGATGGCTGTCATCCAAAAGACAAACAACAACAAATGTTGGCGAGGCTGTGGAGAAAGGGGAACCCTCCTACACTGCTGGTGGGAATGTAAATTAGTTCAACCATTGTGGAAAGCAGGATGGAGGTTCCTCAAAATTCTCAAAACAGACCTACCATTTGACTCAGGAATTCCACTCCTAGGAATTTACCCTAAGAATGCAGCAATCAAGTTTGAGAAAGACAGATGCACCCCTATGTTTATTGCAGTACTATTTACAATAGCCATGAATTGGAAGCAACCTAAATGTCCATTGGTAAATGAATGGATAAAGAAGATGTGGTACGTATACACTATGGAATACTACTCAGCCATAAGAGGGCAAATCCTACCATTTGCAGCAACATGGATGGAGCTGAAGGGTATTATGCTCAGTGAAATAAGCCAAGCAGAGAAAGAGAAATACCAAATGATTTCACTCATCTGTGGAGTATAAGAACAAAGGAAAAACTGAAGGAACAAAACAGCAGCAGAATTACAGAACCCAAGAATGGACTAACAGTTCCTGTGTGGTGACCTCCAATGAGTTCTACACAATGGTATAAAGGGCATATCAAAGTGTGGGCAAAGGGTCTGTTTGTGTTTATACAGAGGATCAAAGCCTAATTTGGCTACCCAGAAAATAAACTAAGATACGATATGAAGAAGAACTTCCAACATCAGCACTCTCTGGAAGAGTCATACCAGAAGATGATCATAAAAAAACCTCAACAAAGATCCAGGCAATGCTACAGTTGTAGCTGCATCCTTCCCACCAGTTCCTGGACTTGCCATTGGAATGATGAAGGAGGTATCTAAGCTGGCCTGTGCTTTCACTAAAACAACAAATTTGACTGGATCTATACTGTTGGAACTCAACCAAGAATTAGGAGAAGTACAAGTTGTAGTGCTCCAAAATCTTACAACTACAGACTATCTACTGTTAAAAGAACATATGGGATGTGAACAGTTCCCAGGAACGGGTTGATTTAATTTGTCTGATTTCTCTCAGACTGTTCAAGTACAGTTGGACAATATCCATTATATCATAGACAAATTTTCACAAATGCCTAGGGTGCCTAACTGGTTTTCTTGGCTTCACTGGAGATGGCTGGTAATTATAGATTTGCTTTGGTTATGTAACTGTATTCCTATTACGTTAATGTGTGTGCGCAATTTAATTAGTAGTTTGAAACCTATACATGCTGAAGTTACTCTACAAGAAGATATGTCAAAGAAATAATCAATCCTCCCATGTTTTCTTCCATCTGCTCCCTCTATAGCTTTTCTTCTTCCTTCCTAATTACAACCTTTAAATAGAATTTATGCCTCATATCGAATTTACCGAGTATCATAACTCCTCCAAGTGGTAAAGATACCTCAAGACAAATGCTGGGCATAGAAACCACAGGGCATAAACCTGCAAAGAAGTAAACCTTTTCAAACAATATGGCTTCTCTCTCACTTACCAACTTTACATTTCCCTGTATGGCCCCGGAAGATGACTGGTTAGCCAGAGACGGGTAAGATTCCTCAAGGGAGGAACAACCTAAGAGAGGCACAGTCACAGGGCGGCCATTAGGTGAGAAATTGGGGATCAACAGAGGTGAGGCTTAGAACCTCACCCACCCCTGTTTTGAGAGAAATCTTCTGCATCCGTGGATGTTTTAATGCCCTTGTCTAGCTTGGATTAACACATAGTCTACAGGCACACACCTGATCATCTACATTTGCTCTCTTACAACACTAAACTATGTTTTCTACCTTTATCTTGCATCTACCTACCACTTCAGCATTTTATTAAAAATGAAAATAATAATAATAATAAAGTGAGAAATGTGGGATCCACAGATAAATCAAGTATAAAAATCAAATGAATATTCATATTTGACCTGGTTGTTTATAGTTCATAATGCCATAATGCGTGATCAAAACCAAAAGTTTCTGTGATGACTGCCCTTGTACTGTTCGCCATGTAAGAACTTATTCACTATGTAAGAATTTGTTCACCATGTAAGAATTTGTTCATTATGCTTCAGAAGACTGGAGACTGACGAGAATTAGGCTTGGGGTGGATTAATGATTGTGCATTGAGCATTGACTCCCCTATATAGAATTTTATTGTTGTTAAAAACCATTTGATCAATAAATATGAGAGATGCCCTCTCAAAAAAAAAAAAACTCTCCTAGAACTAAATTAGTTGGCATTTTATTCTGGGAAGTTTATGAGCATATCCCTAATACAATGTTGAGCATGTTTTTCTAGTATTTCAAACTGGATTCTTTTTCAAGAATGGCTTAGATTTGGGGGTAGTTCATTAAAATGATCCATGATAGAGCATCACTACACTTATTTTACCACCATTATTATAGTTTATTTAGAAATGGAATTAGAGCAATAAAAACTGGATAGTAAAACTGGGAAAGAACTTTACAATGATAGGAAGGGAAGAACTAACAGGTACAATAATGAAGCAAATTGCAATTTAAACAACATCTATAGAAAAAGAAAAAATATTGAGACATGAATAAAGAATGTGAAAGACTTTAGCTAAGGTCAGAAATATTGTCCTGAATACTGAAAGTTGAATGAGGTAAATAGCTTCGTGAACAGAAGGTTTGAAGCAGCTACGAGTATCTGAAGGTTTCAGGTGCTAAAAACTAACACATGAAAAGACATAAGTAAAAAGAGCAAAGATAAGTTAAACTCAAATTTTTGTATTATTAAAAAATAATTAAGAGAGAGATATTTGGTTTTTGAAATTAGGGTAAGTATATAAGATACTGAACAGCAAGCAATTTACATTTCTTTCATAGAATGAAAACTAAATTTGTAACTGCTCCCTTCTGCTTATCTCCACTGTCACAGAATGACCTTTTTTGGGGGGCTCTGTCACTATCATGGGTTAAACTGTGTTTTCCAAAAAGAATGTTGAAGTCCTAACCCTCAAGCCTCTCACAAAGGGGCTATTTGGAAATAAGGTCCTTGCAGATGTAATCGGTTAAGATAAACTCTTACTGGATGGAGTGGGCTTTTAATCTAGTATGACTGGTGTCTTTAAAAAAGAGGAAAAAGTAGATGCAGCAACAGAGACACAGAGAAGGCCATGTGATGACGGAAGCAGAGATGGGAGGGATGCAGTTGCATGACAGGGATTGGCAAGGACAGATGGCCTCCACCAGGAGCTAGAAAGAGGCAAGGAAGGCTTCTACCTAGACTCTCAGAGGGATCACGGACTCACTGACACCTTGATTTTGAACTTCTATGAGATGATGAATTTCTTTTGTTTAAAGCCACCCATTGGTGGTACTTTGTTGTGGAAACCTCCTGAAGCTAAGACAGTGACTATGTTGTGTGCAAACTCAAGGGAAAAATCTAACTAAAGACCACAGGTTAGGAGAGCAGTGTCAGTGCCAGGAAAAACTTACCTGCAACATAGTCACCAAATCCTATGGTTGTTAAAGTGATAACCACAAAATAAATGGCGTCCAGAGCACTCCAACCTTCTATGTGCTTGAATATGATTGCAGGCAGAGCAACAAAGAGTACACAGCCAAACAGTATAAATATGATTGTTGAGATGATGCGAATCTTGGTCTGACTTACATTCCACTTCTGCAGATGAGAGAGAGAAACTGATTGAATAGGCTGATTACTGGCTTACCTGCAAAGCCAACCCAGATACGTTGTTATCAGCAAATTAGAAGCGAGAATGTTTGTTTTCATTCCCTTTTATAATTAATTTTCAATTGTCTTTACCTATAAAAATTGGGTGTAACATAGTAACTCAAAATAGTCAATGCTAATAATGGTGATACTTTGCCCTTACATAGCTGTGTATCAGGTAAAATACTTTTGAAGGTAAATTACATTTGACCTGAGAATATGATTAAGATTTACATCATTCTTTGTTTACTTGAACTACCTTTGAAATATTGCAGTTCTATAGACATACAACTGATTGTGGGCCAAACACAGTCTGGAAACATGAAAATGGAGAAAACTGAACCATGGATTAAATACAGCTGACCCTTGAACAACATGGGGGTTAGGGGCACTAACTCCCTGCATAGTCGAACATCCATGTACAACTCTTGACTCCCCAAAAACTTAAGTATAAAAATAACTATACAGTGTGTTATATAGTAATAGAGGTACATATTAATTATTCTGGACAACCCCAAAATTAAATGTCTAACTGTGCCTGAGGTGATATAAAAGTTATAGTATTTTAAAAAAATCAAGCAATTAACAATCTGTAGTTAAAAGGTCGTCAATACTTACAATAAATGTATCTTCCACTTTTGCAATTCCTTTTCCAAATATGGTCCCTAGTTGATCTCCAACTCCAGCCAACAAAAAACCAAAGAGGGGAATTCCCAGTAAGGCGTAGATGATACAGAATATTTTCCCCCCTTCTGTGCGTGGTGAGATGTTTCCAAATCCTAAATACAAAAGAAAAAAAATTTAGCTGTTTATAAATGAGTACTAGTTTAAAACATGAACTCAAGCTTGATTCAGAAATTCCCAGATATTGTAAGATATCATCTGAGACTCCAACTAGTTAAGAATCCCTTTGTATTACAGAAACGTTTAATATATTCTAATATAAGCTACTCTTATAAGCAAACATTTCAATAATGTTCCAAGTATGGTGAATGTTCCAATTAAACTAGATGATGAATATTGAGAAGGCAACATGCTTGTATTTTCATTAAATTTACTTCTATTTCTCATCCTGATAAACCTGTTCACTATAAAATTTTCATTGGCATTTATTGATAAGTGTATTGCCTTAATTTAAGAGAATTCAAATATGCTTATAAAATATTTAAAGATTACAGTTTCATAGCAACTTTTAAAATTTTGTTTTCACTCAAATACCTACCAGAAAGGAATAAGTAAAACTTATTCTTTTTTAAAGTTCTGAGGATTTTGAAGGCTTTTCAGTTTTGTGTAAGTATGTCTACTTGTCATGATAAAAACTGTTTTAAAGTGTAGTTCATCTTTATTTTAAAATGTATTTCAAGTTTCTTTTTTTTTAAATAACAATGTCTATACACCTGTTTGAAGTGAAGAATGTATGCCCTCTAGATACTCTTAATATGTAATCCTCTCATTGTCCTTCATATTACATTAATCTCGAATTTATTTTTAATTTCCTCTTTTATTCAAGAATGTGGACAGATATTTGAGGACTGGCTTTTTGTTACTTTTCAGTTTTACAACTATTATGGTCAAAGAATGTGGTCTGTATGATTTTTACTTTTGGAATCTATTGATATTTTCTGGCTTTATAATGGCCAATTTTTGTATTTGTTTCACTGTTGTCTGGAAATAATATGAATGTTCTACTTGTTGGCTACAGAAAAGGCATATATCATCAAAAGGCTTCATATCATTACCCCAAATCCATTCTTGTGGTTCCCTCAAAAAACCTTCCCTTGGGGAGCGGAGATGGGCTAATATTTTGTCATTTTAACCCATATTTATCCCCTCATATTATTTCTATCTTTCTCTTCCTTCTACTCAGCCAGTTTGGTGTTCATTGTTAGCCAATTCATCTCTAAAGGGTTCTTTATTTTTCTTTTTTTTAAGGTATTTGATTTTCAAGAACTTTGCCTTTTTTCATTAGACTGTTCTTATGCCATAAAATAATAATTGTATTCTTTGTTTTTAAGCATTGTATCATGTATTAACTCAATTCCTTTAGAGAAGTTCTATGCTTCCTTTATGTGAATTTCTTCAAGTGTTTGAAAGTTCCTGGTGGTATTGTCATACTTGCAAGCACAGTACAATATTAGATTGTGGCTGAAATGTTATTCCCCAGCCTCGGGGAGAACTGTGGTTGATCTGGTGCTGTATGTAAGATTCTCTTGGAAGGAACCTCTGGTTGAGGCAGTGTTGGACAGAAGGAGGGGAATGGCATCTGAATGGGCTTTCATGCACGTGTGCGTCTCACGTGACTTCTGAGAGCAGGGTCTCCAAATTCCTCATGGCAGCTACCAGTTCACAGCTGCCTCACTGCCTCTCAGGCTCACTGCCTGCTTTGGGAATATCTGTACTATAACTCTGAAAAGCTTGTATTCACAGCTTCATTTTGGAGGCAAAGACTGGAGACAGCTACTGTGCAGTTAGGATTAGCGTTTGTATAGCACTTGGATAAGTTTACAGCCTACTGCCCATTGGCTCACTCCTGTGTCTAATTTTGGCACCTTTATGAAGTTCCCTTAGAAAAATTTTCCTTTTGGAATCCTCTGTCTTGCTTCTGTGGGAGACATGGGCTCCTTAATTCAAGAAGATGTCATTTTCAATCTGAATGTTTATCCCTCAAATCCATCACTGTGTGGCTCCCTTGTAACACCTTCCCTGTCTTTAAGCACACTATGGGTTTTTTTCACATTATTTTTATGTTTTCTGTCATCTTAATGCATCTGTTTGATTTTATGAGGTAAATGCATGTTTCTAGCTAACAGCTTGTAAGAGAAATCCATGTTTGTACCAGACAGGGAATTACATGTATGAATTTACCAATGTCTTTTAATATGTTAATTACTGATCATCTAATAAAAAGTCCATAGATTTATAGTAAGATATGCAAACATCATGATTTTAAAAGCATTTTAAAGTCTAAAATTAACTGATTGAAAGAGATACCAGAATAAAAAATCTGCAAAAATTTGGCAATATCATTATAGCTATTCCAGGATCCATCGCTCACTAGGTATATTACCTTGGCAAATCATTTTCTCATCTGGTAAAAGACTATATTGTTACTATCATCTACTTTATCAAGTTGTAAGAACTAAGTAAGGTATTACATGAAGAGGCTCAGGAAATTCTATTACACTGTATGCTCAATATAAATTAGGTGCTATAATAATAGTTATTATAATTACTATTAGCAATATTATTGGTAGGAACAAAGATTAGTAAATCAGTGCATTTAGCCCCATCAGTCTACACACTAATAGCCAGATTAATGGGGTCATTATTATACAATGCTCTCCGCTAATGTTCTGTCAGATAATGGGTGCCATCCTTTAGAAGGATCATTGGCCAAATAGCATGGATGAGGAAGACAACTTTTCACATATAATGGTAGCTGATTTCAACAATCTGAATGAATAAAACACAGAAAAGGCAACAAACCTACTCTGATGCCCAAGGCAAAGAACAAAAGTAATGGATGCAAGCGACAGGAAGTGATCTCATGCTAGGGTAACTGCAGCCCAAGTACAGTGAATGGCTGTAAGAAGCAGGCAGAACCCAGATCCTCACAAGCAGCCTTTGACATTTTGGACTGACACAGGACTAATATCTGATCTGCAATCTACTTTCAAATGTTGCCAATTGTTCTATTAATGTCTGTGGGTAAAATTTCAGTATTTCCAGACTCTCTCGCCTGGCCTTAGTGTATCTCCATATTAATAGGTGTTTCCAAGGGGTGGAGACAAGTCGTCCATCTCCATATCAATAGGTGATTACAAAGTGGGTGGAGAGCTAGTGGGCACCCAGACCAGAGAGGTATTTTGGGGGGTCCTTCTTGCAGGCAGGTCATGAGACACACAGGCGAGCAGAAGTAGAAGACTGCTTGTATGCAGTAAATGGTTTCTCCCACTTTATTTCTCCCTTTGACTGATTTTGGCTTCAAAGGTTATGTGCCCCAGGCTGGGAACATATTTTCCCTTTCTGAGTTACAATGTCCTTTGTTTTCCTATTCTACAATACAATTCAAGATTGTGCATTACATTCCATTGGAATCTCTTTAGTCTCCTTTAATCTTGTGGAATACTTCCTAAACTTTGCTTTGTCTTTCATGACTTTGATGCTTTTTAAACAAGACAAGCCAGTTATTTTAGTTCATCTGGTACTTCCTCACAAAGAGGTTCAGGCTATCCAGTTTTTGCAGGAATACCACTTAATGATATTCGGTCCTTCTCAATGCATTTCAACCCAAAGCACATGATGTCAGTTGGTTCTATAATAGTGATCTTGATTTTGAGTTCAATTAGGTCCACTAGATTTCTCCACTGAAAGTTACTATTTTGTCCTTTGCAATCAATACCTCATTTATGGAGAAACACTTTGAGAGTATGTAAATATTCTGTTCAAACTTTTACCTACTAGTTACAGTATCTGGAACAAGTGCTAGAAAAGAAAATGAAGACAGATGAAACAATAAGCTAGTAAATAAGATAATAGTCATTTAAAAACATCTCAAATGTGTGTTGTATATATACTAAGGATATCCTTTTAAAATATAAATGTGCTTTTACATTCTATGTAGAAGAAAAAAAAGCCTAGAACTTTCCCCAGTGGATCCCAGTGAAGTGAGGGAGGTTCTTGTCCACCACCGTCTTGTTCTGACATGGCTTCAGAAACTTCCAAGGGTGGAAAAGGACTCAGAAGTACATATATGCTCTGCTCTGAGGATGACAAGGGGCTGAAAGCCCTGGGGAGACAAGGAAGAAACCTTGAGGCAAGAATGAAAAGCCTGCCACACTGGACTCCCAGACCTAGGGAAAACTGGCAGGACTGTGGGCTCTGGTGTAAGGCACCTGCACATTTAACTCCCTGACCTTCCACCTGCTCTTACCACTGATGCTTCGGAAAACCAAACACCAGAGCAGTATGTGCAAAGGACCCATCCAGGGCAAGTGTGAGAAAGGCCCAGAAATATGTATCGAGGTAATCTGAAGAAGAAAGAGGCCACCCCAAAGAGGAAAAAGAATGTTTAAACAGAACTATTTTGGGTAGTGGACCATTTCTGTATGTTAATCCAAGAATGGAATTCAGCGACCTCAGCCCTATCCTCTATTCTAACATCAGTAAGCATAGTACCGAGAACAAGAAGGCCTTGGGAAGTCAGCAGGGTGGACAGTTTTGACACGGATTCTCTGGTTATTCAGGGGAGTCCTGTTGAGATCCAACACTGGTCTTTATTGCCCCTTCAGATGAATGACTATGTGGTCTGAGGAAAGACAGGCATCTGCGTTACCATATTCCATCCCGTTTTCCCTTTTTGCATCAGAGAACAAATGTCTTCAGAGTTACATCCATCAGAAGTAACCTACCCCCAGGAGGGATCAGGTATAGAAAATAAAAGAACAACTTAAAAAAAAATTCTGACTGGGGCATCGCTAGAAATGGGCCCTATAAATTTAAACAGAAATTTTTTTGCTTAAACAATAAAAACCTCACTGTCAGAGGGCTCAATTTGATCTGCCCCATGCAAGTTAAAAGAGCATAAGAATCAAGGCTCCACATTTTCACCTAACACTGATTCATGTTCAGCCTGGCAGCCGTAACACAGCTTCAAAAAACTTGACTGGATTTCCGCTGGAAGCCTATTTACATGATCAATAAAACGGCCCCAAATCCAAAGAGAATTCTAGATGTCACCAATCTACCCTTCACTGATCAAAAAATAAAAAAGGAGAGCAGTTCCTTCTGGCATCCTTACACCTCACATTTTTTATCTGTATAACAAAGTTAGCAAAAGTCATCTGAAGGGAGTAGGAAGGATGGATCATGATATTTTTCTCTGTCTTCTGCTTCATCTTCCAAATATTTCTTTCACTGCCATTCTGCTGAGCTCTCTGGCTGAATCCATGCCTCAGAGGTGGCATCTCTTACAGTGACCACGCCCCAGTGGACACACACACACACACACACATACACACACACACACAGTGTCCTAGCAATTTTCTGACATAAGGGGCATGCCTACCACTCCCCAAACATCTCCCTAAGAGAATCATATGGGTGTGGGTGTTCAGGGGATGGTTCCTCATGTTTTCTGCCCTCTCTCTACATAAGATAAAAGTAGACTTCCCTGCACAGATTTACTACATGATCTAAACAAGGAACAGACACTGGTTAAAATATTTGATAGTATTCATGGATTTTGAAAGGTAGCCATTGACTCCAAGGGATCCAGTATTCTAAGCTTTTAAAATCATCTTTGTGATTGTCTGGACTTCCTGACCCTTCTCCTGCTCATTCAACAGTGTCTTCATTGCCTCAGGGTGAAAAAGATGGGGATAGCAAGAAGAAAAAAGGGAAAAAAAACAACATTAAGTTTTGTTTTCTTTCAATTCCTAAATTAAGGTGTTCACACTCAAAAAGGTTCTCCTGAGGAGGGGAGCTGTCAGTTTATGGCCTAACGTGTGCCTAACAAAGAGAATGCAGTCAAGCCAGCTTCCAAAGAGTTTGAGGGAATAGAGAAGATTGCAGATTGATGGGCATGAGCTTGGAGGAGGGAGGCTGGGGCAGAAAACAGAGGGCAGGACCTAGGGAAGGAGAGGGGTTCTCAGGTAAACTGGAGCTTCCTTAAGAGTTAATTGCTGTATTTTTAGGAATTTTTCAAGACAGTTGACTTCACATTGGTAACTTGAGATCAGCCATAGTAGTAATATTTATACCACAAAAATCAGCAAGCACTACAACTTAGGGCTTTTCCCCGCTCAGCCACCTACTATTTACCAATATGCTACAGAATACGATAGAGTCAAGTTTAAGAGACCATACATAGTCTGTGCCAGAGATCTGGATGGAAGCCAGGCCAATGCCTGCAGGCCACTCCTTGACATGCATGTGAGTCCATCACTAGAACAGCTATCATCTCTTCACAGCACTTTCAAGCACAGGGGCCAAGGGCAGGCCACCCCAAGATGTGCCATGCCTTGTGATGTGCAGATTATTTCCGAGTTGAAAACAGTCAAGGTTCAAAGACTCAGAAAAACTGACTGTCCTCTTGGTCTAAAAAGAATTTAGATAGAAGGTATGCTAGGGGAAAAGAGCTATCACCATAGATTACTACATTATAATATGAACTGCGGTTTGGATAGGGAGGGATATGGCAAAGCCTCTTAGTTAAAATTCCTCTGTGTCCCATTGTTTCTGTGTGGCCCAGCAAACATTTGTTTACATTTGTTCACCAAACATTTACTCTTTCCTCTTCCTGTGAATTGTTTCCCTTTTCCTTTGAAGTCTTAGACCATTTCCCCCTTTCAGGAGTGACAGAGGTACCTCACTGTCCCTGACTGGCTTTGGAACCTACCTCTATATAGTCCCCATTCATATGTAATTAAACTTTGTTCTTTTCTCCTGTTAATCTGTCTCATATTCATTTGATTCTTAAACCAGCTATAAGAACCTTGAGAGGCAGATAAAATTCCTTCCTCCCCAACATAGGGAAGAGCCTTCCATGGAAAGCTACTGTGAGGCCATTGTAGGTAGAACATCTGCCAGGAGCTCACATATACCACCCCTAACTGAACAGTCCCAAGTGGGCAGGTCACTTTTCAGACAAAATTTATTAATATTACCCCCACTTCAAGAACTGTGCACACTTGGAATTATTTAATTATTTGCAACAATCTATTTAATGTCTATAACCCACTTGACTATGAGTTTCATGAGTACAGACACTAATTTATGATTTATTTATATATATATTTAACAACTATAATTCCAAAGACTTAATGGCTTATTAACTAGTGAATAATTGACAGTTAATAAATATTTCCTTACTGACTGACAGACACATAAACATAAAAAACTCACAATATTTTAGATAGAGGATAAAGAAAAAGAAAAACATACAGAGAAATATATACAATATTTCTGTGTGGGAATGTATAAAAAATAAAATTGCTCCCCCACTAATTGATAAATTTACTATCTTTGCAATGAAAATCTCATAGTTTTTAAAACTGTACAATGTAATGAAATGATTCCAAAATTCATCTGGAATAAAATTAACAATATTAGTAA
The DNA here is from genome assembly GCF_040802235.1 of Manis javanica. NCBI lineage: Eukaryota > Metazoa > Chordata > Mammalia > Pholidota > Manidae > Manis > Manis javanica. Next base: position 94,538,727 of record NC_133166.1, read on the forward strand.
ATATTTACAAGGAAGACTAATGTGAAGCAAAGTTTACTTCCAAATTTAAAAGCAGTATCTGTAATTTTCATAATGAAAAGTATGTGGCAAATTAATGAATAAAAATAACATAAAAAAGGACCCCAGCATATAAATGAATTTCATATTTGATAAATATATCAAATATATTTGAGTTGATTATTCAGTAACTACTGATAAGATAAATAGTAAGCTACTTAGCAATAAATTATGTCCTTATCTCACATTATATGCTAAATATTATCAGATGGATTAAATTATCAAATATAAAGAAAATATAACCATAAAATATTACAGAGAAAGGATAGAAGAATAATTCTCTAAGCATAACTCCTAGGGAAGAACAATAAACAAATGAAGGATAAATATGACTCACAAAAATATAATGCTGCTGTATATCTAAAGAAGATAATAAACTCCAAGTAAAGGCCAAACAATTTTTGCCAAAAGGCTATTAACCCTAAAAATTTAAGTAGTTATTTTACTAGCAGAATGAGTTTATTTGAGAATAGCGGAGGCATTGCAATTCGGGGCAAGGAAACTACGGCAAACGATAGGCCAGTCCCAAGAGACAAAGGGAAGGTCAGCTTTGTATTAGGTTTCTGGAGGGACTTTGAGGAGGGCTGTTTTGAACCAAAGTTCCTTGGAGAAGAGTTCGAGGCTGTGACGGTTTCTCATTGGTGGCAAGCTGTGGTTCCTGTGTTGTTGCTGAGGTAGGGAGGTATCTTCCTTCTTTCCTTAAATACAGGACATGAAATTCCTATGTGAAAAGTATACCCACCTCCTTGTCAAAATAAAGGGGAGATCTCCCTTCCTCCTGCTGGGTATGCAGGCTGCAAGCTGTGGTTATCAGTGTGGGCTCCCGACTCTGGACTTCCCGACTCCGAGGTTGCCTTTACTCATTTTCACAAAGCTGTGAAGAAAGGTCCAAATACCTCTGTTGCTGGTCCTATCAGGGCCCCCCTTGGTCAAAGAGCCAAATTTCATTTCATTTTCAGGGCTTAAGTTGGCCCAAACCTATCATGCTTATACTTGGGATCTGAGATGTTCTCCCAATTTAGCATTCCACCACAGTTACATAAACCTTGGGTTGTTACTTAAGAATATATGTATTACTGGGAAATATCAAGTGTCTGTTATAATAAACTGATAAACCCCAAATACATATTGGTTCTGTGCGTTTGGGTTATTTACTGAAAGCCTGTCAAGTCAAGCAAAACTTGTCAAAAGCAACACTTTGAGATAATAGTAGCCTTTCTACCCTCTGTGTGAGATTTACTGAAATTAAGTAACATAGTTAAATTGTTTGGACATGTTGGCAGCAGCATATACTCTAGATTTAAGAGTTCTGTTCGACTAATAGGCAATTCATGAAAACCTTTAAACTCTCAACCAGCTTTCCATGTGGAGACGGTAGTTTATGATTTATTAACAGCAGCAATTTCAAAAGCAACAATAATTTGAAATTGGATTGCTATGGACCCTTCTAGAATTAAACACACTTTTTAAAATATCTAAGTAATTCTGACCAAAAATTTAGGAGATAGGACTCTGTTACCCCAATTCCACAGAGACAAAAATCTAGATAAGAAAAAAATGCATACTCTTATTTTTCTCTGATCAATTCTATATCACAAAGTACTAAGCTATACATAGAAAAGAAGAAATCAAAAATTGCAACAACTATTAGTATGATTTAAGCCTGTTCCATGAAAATCTTTCAATAAACTCTACAGCCAATCACTGTGCTGGATACTCAAGGCACAAAGATGAAGAAAATACTTCAAAAACTGCAAATTATTAATAAAACCAAATAAATATGCCATCTACCAGCTTGTCTTTAAATACTAATGAAGATACATGAAAATGGACAAAGATTTACTACACAGAAAACCCCAGGATGGCAGCAAATATGTGAGAAATATTCCCATTAAAACACTGTACTTGAAAAGCTGGGTTACAATGATTTGGTCCCATGTTTACATTGATGTCTGAAATACAAGAGCTAGCCAATTAGGAAGTAGCTAAGTTAGGCCTATTTAAATGCGAAGTGTACTCAGAAGCCATAACTGCTCTCAATATGCAGCATCTGATAACAGAATAGACCCAAGAAGAGCTTTGAAATAACTCCATATTGGCACAAAAACTGTTAATGTCCTATATGAGAAGTTGAGCAAGGATCCGAGGATGAATGAAGAGTGAGGAGTGAAAAGAGAATGAAAAAGAGAGGAGAATACGAACTATCCTACTCAACATGGGCCTCTAAACAAAGTCCATAAATAAATCGCATGTAAAGAAACATAAGACAATCAACACCTAGAGGAGGAATTTACTCCAAATGAAAATAATTTCATAAGAGAGTCTGAATTAAATTTTGATCATAGATATATGAGAATACAGGAGATTGGAAAAAAAACATATTTTTTATTAAAATTATGCAAAAGAAATTATAAAAATATGAACAGGTACATAAGGAAAGGAAGAAATCTTAGAAATGAAACATATTAGCTTTTTTTAAGAAATAAAATAGATGAAATAGACTGATGCGGGTGAAGAAAGAATTAGTGATTTTGAAGGTGATGCTGAGAAATTCACATAGAACACAATGCAGAAAGGAAAAGAGATTTAAAATAAAAACATAAAGGAGTTCTTAAGAAACAGAGACATGGAGGAGTGAGGGACCTCAACAATCAGATGAGTTACAGAAGAAGAAAATGATCTAGCAGAGAAATTATATTTAATATATTGTTAGTTGATAATTTTCAAGAATTGAAGATGTGTGGATTCATATTGAAATTGTACTCACTGTTAAATATAATTAAACAAAAGTCCACATGTAGACACATCAGAGAAACCAAAGAACATAGGAATAAAGATAAAATCTAAAAAGCTATCAGATAGAAGGAGGGAAAAGTTGCTTACAAAGGAACAACATATGAGCAATGATAGTCATTGGAAAATATGGAGTAATATCTTCAAAGTGCTAACAAAACATAACCATCATTCTGAAATTTTTTATTTAAACTTTCAAAGAATGAGAATCCTATTTTAACATTTTTCAGATGTACAAAGTCCAAGAAACCTTACCACTTCAGGAACCCTTACTAAAATAACTAACTGGGTGTTCTTGAAACATTATATACTTCAGAAAGGATAAAAACAGAGAAGGAAAACATGGCATAGGAGAAATAGGGGTGGGTGGAAATGGAAAAAATGTCAGAAAATGTAATAAACTATTCATTGTAAAACATACGCATGCACGCACACCCACACACACACACACTAAAGTAAACAATGGACAATAGTAACAAGATGATGGGAGGACGCGGATGCTCAATAAGTAAGTTTGGCATTTTTTTTTTTGCTAAAATGCTAGAAAATGAAGTGTTAGCCAAAAATGTGTTCAAGGTAATGGTAACCACTATCAATCCAACCAAAGAATAGGAAAGCAGAGAAAAAAGAAATAAAGAAGGAGGATGACATGAAATAATAGGATAGGAAAGAAGCCAAATATATCAACAATCACAATTTATGTAAATAGGTTAAAGATGGAGATTGTTAGAATTCATAAAAATAACACAGATCAGATGAAAATAAAGGGATGGAAAAAGATCTGTCACCAAATTGTTAGCCAAAGTCAACATAACAATATTAATATCAGTTAAAAGGCTAAATGTATTCCTAGGGATAAGGAGAATGACTGAATACTATAATAGTAAGGATGTTACAGCAATCATGATTTTGTATGTACCAAGCACCATACTTTGTAAAACATTAAGCCAAAGCTGACAAAATTATGAGAAAGTAACAAATCTACATTCATTCACAACAGAAAAGCAGCTAATGCAATATACCACATTTATAGATTGAAAGGGAAAACAATATGATTACCTCAACTTGCATTCAGTTTATTCAGGAAATATTTACTGAGCACCTACAATGTGTTAATCATTACAGATATATTACGTGAAAAAGGAATGGATGGAGCCAATGGTCCTTTTTAGGAGAGTGTGATAGACAGTAAAGAAAATAAAATATAATTGTTAGAAATCATTACATGGTATAAAAAGAGAAGGATGGGGGCATTAGGAATATGGTAGAAAAGATGGTTATTTTAAGTGGTGTGGTCAGAGTGGACACCACTGAGTAAGTGACATCTGAGCAAAGATTTCGATGTGTGGAGGGAGTGAGTCGTGGAATATCGGGGGGAAGAGAGGAATGAGCCAGGATGAAGGACCTGAAGCCAAAGTGGACCAGTGCACGTGAGGAAGACTGAGGAGGCCTGTGGCTTTAATTACACAGGAGACTAGCAGGAGCTGAGGGGCCTGATTATATGACCTGTGAGGCCCTGTGTGCAAGAGGGTGCCAAAACAAAGGATGCATTTGATAAAACTGAATAATCTTTGAAGACAGAATTTTTAGCAAACTAGAAATGGAAGGAAATTTTATTAACCTGGTTTTAATGAAAAAAACTAACAGCTAACATACACCTAAAGTGAAGCTTCCAAGTGTTGAACTTTAACATGAGATACATGATAAACCCACTGTTATCGTGTCTTCTCTACTATATTGTATTGTGAGTCAATACTATAGAATTAAAAAAACAAAAGATGTAAAACAAGAAAGTAAAAGTTAAAGCTATTACTGTTTTTTGGATAATATACTTATCTATTTAATAAAACCAAGAAAAAATTTTTGGATTCAATGTGAAGTAAACAACAGTAATATAAGTTTATATATGCTTAGTATGTATGTGCCAGGCATACTTACCAGTTAAACCTATTAATTTAATTCTCACAATAACCATAGTAAGGTAGGTACTAATATTCTCATTTTTCAAATGAGGAAACTGAAGTAGAGGGTTGAAATCATTTCCCTGAGGTCACACAACCAGTAAAATGGGGGAGCTGGGATTGAAGCCCAGGTATTTCAGGCCCAGTGTCTGGGCTTTTATTGCCCACACCACCACATTTCCTAAACTCCCTGAAAGAACCTAGTGATCAGCAATATAGTTCAAAAACAAAAGAGCTCAATAGCAATAGCAATAAAGATAGCTAGGAATAAATACCATATGTAATATATATTTTTGGATAAAATTATAAAAATAAGTTACAAAATAAGTGACATAAAAGAAAACCTGAAGAAATGAAGAAATTTGGTGAGACTGATATACAGGTATCAATCTTACCAAATTTATGTTCAGTATAATAAAATAGGATTAAATTCTTTGTGAATGAGTTTTCAGTGGACCTTGATGAACTTTTATAAAGTTCACATAAGAAGGTAAAGAACCAATTATAGCTAAGAAATAGGGGGGAAAAATGAGGTGTGACTACTCATCCATGATATCAGTAACTACTCCAGCTATTTGAAAACACTGTAAGACAATGTGGTACTGGACAGGAAAAGGAAGACTGACCAATCACAGCAGGGAGCTCAGAAACATGCCAAACATATCTGGAAACTGGGTATCTGACAAAAGTGGAGAAAAACAATCAATCCATCAGTGAATGGGGATGGAGAGTTGGGTATCTGATGAGATTGGGAAGGATGACAAAGGGCCTTCAACTTTTTTATTGTGTTTTATTTAGTAAATATAACAACAAAAATGGCATAAAGAATGTTAAGATATGATAAAAGTGGATAGGTAGATGGTTATGTGTAGTATTATTCTTTGTAGACATTTCTATTAATTAAAATACTCCACAATAAGTACAAAAAAGAAAAGACTATGAATGCATTACATTAAATATCAGAAAGACATTGGACAATATTCTGTACCATTTCTTATAGTTATTTCAAGCTAGAAATAAAAAACTATTGTCTCATCATGACAAAGAATTCTATCTCAAAAATGTTTAGTATCATAGTTTATATTAAAGCATAACAAAGGAATTCCCTTAAAATCAAGGGGGGGGGGGAAAGGATATCCATTTTATCACTATTGCACATTATTATTCTGAAAGTTTTAGCAGGTATAATGGCAGTAAATATAAACAGGAAGTTATTATAAGGAAAAAGGCAAATATATTAGTTGTGGGTGGGATTAAATATCTCATAAATACAGAAGAATATTGAAAATTGTTGAATAGAGAGTTTAGTAAAATAGCTGAGTGCATGATAAATATGCAGAAACCAACAGCATTGTAATAATTTAGCACTTTCTTAAATATGCTAAGTGAAATGGAAAAATATCTTATTTACAGTATTAAGGGAAACATGAAATACCTAAAAGTCATCTCATCAAGGCACATGCAAGAACTTTACGGAACAGCTGGATCTGTTGTGTAGATGGGATGGAACAAAAGAACAGAATAAGGTCAGGAATAGCACCTATTTTTTTTTTTTTTTTTACTTATCACAAATAAGTTGGAAATTGAGTATTATTCAGTTAAAGGGATGAGTAAATTGATTATTATTTTGGAGAAGAAAAGTTTCACCCTATCTGAAAATAAGCATCATGCAGATGAAAGATAGTAATGAGTTGACCAAACTAAACTACGTCCCTATTGGTCCCCACTGATTATGTTTCTTCCTGTGCCTCAAATGCACACCCTCTCATCCCCACCACTCTTCACCTGGATCACCCCTAGGGATCCATCATTACTTAGGTCAGATATTAATTTCTCCAAGAAGTCTTCTTTGAGCCCTCACTATATGCTATGCTACCAAGATTCGGTTTGACCCCGTCTTGCACACACATTTCCTCATCCTAAGATGTAACTCACTAGACTGTAATAGAAGTTCTGTGAGGTCAGGGACCATGGCTTACTTAGTCATCACTGTTGTCCTAGTGCATTTCCAGTGGATGCCTAAATAAATGAGTGCTTCCACGGGCTCCCTTCCTAGTATCTATCCCTCACCGAAGCCCTGTCTCCATCCTACCCTGGCATTCCCTTATCCTAAGTGTTGAGGTTTTCAAGAGGACCTGGTAAAGTTTCAGAGCTTGATCCTAAAATGTTCTCAAGCAGCTGTTTCTTTGTGGCTTTCACTGAATGGTGGGTAATGAAAAGATGCTTCTCTGAAATCTCTTCTGCACATAGGTTGTTGTGGGTGAATTGCAATATTTACAGAATCTCTCACCTGACCTTAGTGTATCTCCATATCAACAGGTGTTTCCAAGGGGTGGAGAGAAGTAGTCCATCTCCATATGAGTAGGTGATTACAAGGAGTAGTGAAGGTGTATCTGGACCTGTGAGGTAGCGTAGGGTCCCTTTTTGCAGCCAGTCGCAACAGAGGTGAGTAGAAGTGGGCAACTGCCTGTAAGCAATAAATGGGTTTCTCCCACTTTATTTCTCCCTTTGTCTGATTCAGGCCTCAAAGGCAATTTGCCCCAGGCTGGGAACTAATCTTTCCCCTGGAGTTGCAGTTGTAATTAGTTTTTTATTTACCATTTTGTCTTCTGAATACTAGTACTTCTCCTTCAAAAGTAATCAAACTAGTATGTTTTGTCTCCCTCCCTACAGTAATTCAGAGCTTTGACCTTAGTGAAGGACTAGCAGAAAACAATAGTGGCCACTTTGTCCTGCCACTCTTTTAGTGACTTTTCCCTTAATACTGCATGAATTGTCATAAAGCTTTTCTTCATGGAACATGTTTCAATAAAAGTCTGCCCCTTCTCGCCCCCACACACACACATCAGGTGTACTAAGGAGGGCCCTGAACTCTGTGTCGTCTGGGCAGTGCTGTGAACCACATTGATGGCCTCACTACCACCACATTGTTAGGTTTAAATCAATTGCCAGGGGCCAGAGTTCTCAAATCTCCCACAGGTCTGGATCCAAAAGCCACTGGCTTTGTAGGGGGTGCAGCTGCACCCTTCACCACCACTAGGCATCAAAACAGCCTGTGCTCTTTTTGCACCAAATTCATCTCAGAATAGTTCACTCTGCCCAAAGCAGAGCCTCAGTCTTGGTGGCTTTAAAACCCTTAGGCGTACAAAGGGCTTTACACCACTCCTCATCCCCCAATATTCCCTGTTAGGCAAGTATTTCTACCTTCTAGTCACACCAGAGTCATCATTATTGAGAAAACTAAGCTGGACTTATCTGATGCCCCACATCTTTATGTTGTGGGCTCCTCCTAGCTGACACAAATTTGTTCCTTTAATTATTACCTGGAAATCCTATCTATCCTTTCTGTGCCTCTCATTCACTATTTCCAAAACATTTCTTCCCCTTTTAATTTGCTAATGGTACAGCCTTCTTTCAACATACACAGTACTTGCTACTGCCTTTAAAGGAATTAGGTTTTACTCTAACATGAATTCTTGTCATTTGGTTGCATGCTTTTCTTGTCTGCCTTCTTGGTGATAAACTTCTTGGGAGCAGAGACTCTGTCTTAATCATTTTTCTTCCGTTTACATGTCTTGGGTAGTACTATGCACGTAGCAGATGCTCGAGAAAACAAGGTGAATTAAAGATAATTGCCTATGGGTTTTTATTAATATTTCATACTTTAAATAGACATGCTCAGATCTAAGTATGGGCTTTCTTTTTTTTTACTGCTATTAATTTTATTCAGGACTGAGAAGAAAAAGCAAAGTTCTTGATCCACGGAAATTGAATTTTAAAAAATCACCCTCAAAAGTAAAGTATTATTTAATACAAAGTAATTTAAATTCCTTTAGATGCAGAAAAACATTAACAGTGTAGGGCACAGGAGTAAAATGTTGGAGGTGGGTGAGAAAAAGAACTGTAAAATCAGGGTGTTCTTAGCAAGCTAAAAATAAGACTAAGACTTTCAGGAATCAAAGTAAGATGATAATCATATCTGGTCTTTTTGAAAAAGCAAGTTAAAGTTACAGTTATGCTATAGAGCAAAGAACCTAACCAAACACTGAGGAAGGAATATGGTTCCAGAAAAATGATTCTAAGAGACAATTAAGCAGTGGCTTGATAAAAAGATATATTTATTTCAGAACGTCCACAAAGTTGTGCATCGATCTTCTAGATCACTGTATTTAAGACAACAGTACACACTGGAAGCACATATGAAACTTAAAAAAATCCATCCTAGAACAACGAAGTTATTGTCTTCCACTGGCAGGGGAGAGGAATGTGCATGTGTATTTTTAAATGTGTACAGAAGTGAGTCTGATTTATACCCCTGTGACAGAGGCAGGGTTTATGGGTCTAAAGCTATACAATTTGGGGGAAAGGGCCCTTTAGGAAAAAAGAATATAAAAAGCAGGAAGCAACCTCACGCAAGTGAGGAGTCCTCAAGTTGGACCTTCATTAGTCCCAAGGCTAATTTGCCTCTCTCCCTTTGTATTTACGGTGACCTTGATAAGAGCACCTATTCTAGACTACCTATGGTATTACTGTATTACTATATTTCCATTTACCAACAATAAAAAGTAATAAAATTTTCATTAGCCATAAGAATAATGGCCAATACTATTAGTTATTTAACACTTGGCTTGCTCACTATGTGCCAGATAGACTGCTAATCCCTTATGCATATATTTCAACTTCCACAACCTTATTAAGAGATTAAGTATAACTAATTATCCCCACTCTCTGAATGAGGAAACTGAGGTTTTATTGAGGTCAAATGTTTAAGGTTAAACAGGTACTGAAAGTTAAGGCTGAGAGTTAGACTATTAACTCAGTTGCCTAGCGCAAGCATTTGGGATCAAAGTATAGAAACCCTTTGTTGAGAACGGACCCATACCTGGGCATGCCATTCTGCCCAATATTTGCTGCTTTACCTAGTTAGACTGGGAAAGAATACATGAGCACATCAAAGAAAATGTGTCCATTAAAGTAACTAAATCAAAGTGTTGTTCTGACATCTTGCTTTAGCTTAGCATCGTCAAACTCCCTCTTGGCCCAGAAGCCATGCGCCTGCAGTTCAAACAGTATTTCACAAGATGGCTCCCTTGCTATCTTCAGATGCAACTTACATAAAAAGGTCCTATATCACAGTGGTAAAATTGCAAACCTATAGGAAGTTAAAATATCTCTTAAGTTGCTTTTGGAACATTGTTAAATCATACATATCTGATTAGGTTGCTACCAAACATTTTTTGGTGATGTGATATATTTGTATAACCTACAGCTACAACTAATGGTTAAAGGAAAATTCCCTTGCAAAGGAATTTTGCCAAAGAACAATAATAATCTACTTGCTTCCTAACTTCTCTGGCTTTTTCTTTAATATATTAGAACTGCATCCTGTCTGCTTTGCACCTATGCAAATACATGCCTGTTAAGGGGGCAGGAGGTGGGAGAAAGAGAGGGTAAGAGAGCTCACTTAACTAACACTAGAACCTTGCCCACCATTCCCTGGTCAGAGCAGCCTTTTAAACTGAGCATGACATGGCAGAAGTGAACCCACTCATCTCAAAGTCCTTATTGGTCTCCACATGCCCCTCACAGTGGAGAGCATCTACCTGTTTTGGATTTGATCCTGAAAGTACTTAAAGATGCATGTTTTAGATAAAACTGAAGCTAAAGGCAATGAACAGATTGTACAAGGTATAATGAAATGCTATTTCTATAAATAGCTGCAAATTCATGTGCTATTTATCTGATTCTCCTCTTATCCCAAGAGGGGAGAAAAATGATACAATAGCATCAAGGAAATGGGTTACTGTTTCTAAGCAAGAAATGTGAATAAAGTTTTCCCACGTACAGTACTGAGAGTATTAAGAGAAATTATAAATCAGGAATCTGAATTTTTATGATAATGCATTTCTTGGACATTCCACTTTCAAGGTTATCGCTAAAATGATTTTCCTATAGGAACTTCATGTAATTTGTATTCCTATAGTATTGCTATACTATCTATTGGCAAACTATCTTCTTGACCAAACATTGGTCAGGCTCTTCTGAGCTCTTTTTGACTAAGTCTTGGGCCACCGTGTCCTTCCTTATAAGCCCAGTTCTAGCAAGAGTCTTGCTAAGTCAGTTCAGCCAGAATCCCCAAGCCCCAGTATTAACCCTCACTGTCTGATTCTCATCATCCACCATCACCAAAGTGCTATCTGGTCACCTTGATGGGCCTTCAGCAATAATCCTCTTAGTTATTTTAGCCAAAATTTCCACTTACCCCTCACGTTTCCTCTAGTAATTTTCTATCCACTGACACCCACCCTGCTCCTTGGCTATAAATTAACACTTTGTCTTGTAGTATTCAGAGTTGAGCCCAGTCTCTCCCTGCTACTATAGAACTCCACTGAGGTGGTCCCTACACCCATCACAGCAGTCCTAAAGAAAATCTGCCTTACCATTCTTTAACGAGCGTCATCGAATAAATTCTTCTTTAACACTATAAGCAGTGAAATGATAAGATTATATAATTCATCCATCATCAAACTGCCTTAAAAGTAATATAAGAGACCTAATAAATGCAAAAAAATTAATTTTTTTCATTTTGGAAAGTTGGATCTCAGTGGACATTAATAATCTGAATCGCCAAGAAAGTTATGCCTTCTTTGATTTGCAACAATTTTCCTCAACTGCAGACAGACTCAAATTTATTTTCAAGCCCACTGAGGGCAGTATAGCATAGTAGTTAAGACCACAGGCTCTAAAGCTCAAAAGCTGGGTTTGAATACCAGTTTTGCACTCTTATCACTGAGAAAGTTACTGAATCATGTTGTGCCTCAATTTCCTCATTTGTAAAATAATAGAATTATGTGGGGGCGGAGCCAAGATGGCGGCGTGAGTAGAGCAGTGGAAATCTCCTCCCAAAAACACATAGAGCTATGAAAATATAACAAAGAAAAATCTTCCTAAAATAGAGACCACAGGACACAGGACAACATCCAGACCACATCCACATCTGCAAGAACCCAGCGCCTTGTGAAGGGGAGTGCTTTTTGGAAATCTTAAAGGGGCAGGACAGGTCACTTAGACCAGAAGCAGGGAATCTGGGGATCTCTGGGCACTCTAACCCCCTGGGCAGCAGGGAGCACAGAGGCCCCTTACGGAGATAAATAGTCTCCTGGCTGCTCCCCCTCCAACGGGGCTCCACCATTTTGGAGGAACAGCCCCAGCCAGGCCAAGCCCACAGCAACAGCGGAGATAAACCCCAAAGCAACTGGGCAGGAAGCAGAAGCCCTGTCTGCGCGCAGCTGCCCAGCACAAGCCACTAGAGGTCGCTATTCTCCCAGGAAAAGGCTACAAACCAACAAGAAGGGAAGCTCTTCCAGCGGTCACTTGTACCAGCTCTGCAAACTATCTCTATCACCATGAAAAGGCAAAACTACAGGCAGACAAAGATCACAGAGACAACACCTGAGAAGGAGACAGACCTAACTAGTCTTCCTGAAAAAGAATTCAAAATAAAAATCATGAACATGCTGACAGAGATGCAGAGAAAAATGCAAGAGCAATGGGATGAGATGCAGAGAAAAATGCAAGAGCAGTGGGATGAGATGCAGAGAAAAATGCAAGAGCAGTGGGATGAAGTCCGGAAGGAGATCACAGATGTCAGGAAAGAGATCACAGAAGTGAAACAATCCCTGGAAGGATTTATAAGCAGAATGGATAAGATGCAAGAGGCCATTGAAGGAATAGAAGCCAGAGAACAGGAACGTATAGAAGCTGACATAGAGAGAGATAAAAGGATCTCCAGGAATGAAACAACACTAAGAGAAATATGTGACCAATACAAAAGGAAAAACATTCGTATTATAGGGATACCAGAAGAGGAAGAAAGAGGAAAAGGGATAGAAAGTGTCTTTGAAGAAATAATTGCTGAAAACTTCCCCAAACTGGGGGAGGAAATAATCGAACAGACCATGGAATTATACAGAACCCCCAACAGAAAGGATCCAAGGAGGACAACACCAAGACACATAATAATTAAAATGGCAAAGATCAAGGACAAGGAAAGAGTTTTAAAGGCAGCTAGAGAGAAAAAGGTCACCTATAAAGGAAAACCAATCAGGCTAACATCAGACTTCTCAACAGAAACCCTACAGGCCAGAAGAGAATGGCATGATATACTTAATGCAATGAAACAGAAGGGCCTTGAACCAAGGATACTGTATCCAGCACGACTATCATTTAAATATGATGGTGGGATCAAACAATTCCCAGACAAGCAAAAGCTGAGGGAATTTGCTTCCCACAAACCACCTCTACAGGGCATCCTACAGGGACTGCTCTAGATGGGAGCACCCCTAAAAAGAGCACAGAACAAAACACACAACATATGAAGAATGGAGGAGGAGGAATAAGAAGGGAGAGAAGAAAAGACTCTCCAGACAGTGTATATAACAGCTCAATAAGCGAGCTAAGTTAGGCAGTAAGATACTAAAGAAGCTAACCTTGAACCTTTGGTAACCACGAATCTAAAGCCTGCAATGGCAATAAGTACATATCTTTCAATAGTCACCCTAAATGTAAATGGACTTAATGCACCAATCAAAAGACATAGAGTAATAGAATGGATAAAAAAGCAAGACCCATCTATATGCTGCTTACAAGAAACTCACCTTAAACCCAAAGATAAGCATAGACTAAAAGTCAAGGGATGGAAAAACATATTTCAGGCAAACAACAGTGAGAAGAAAGCAGGGGTTGCAGTACTAATATCAGACAAAATAGACTTCAAAACAAAGAAAGTAACAAGAGATAAAGAAGGCCACTACATAATGATAAAGGGCTTAGTCCAACAAGAGGATATAACCATTCTAAATATATATGCACCCAATACAGGAGCACCAGCATATGTGAAGCAAATACTAACAGAACTAAAGAGGGAAATAGACTGCAATGCATTCATTGTAGGAGACTTCAACACACCACTCACCCCAAAGGATAGATCCACCGGGCAGAAAATAAGTAAAGACACACAGGCACTGAACAACACACTAGAACAGATGGACCTAATAGACATCTATAGAACTTTACATCCAAAAGCAACAGGATATACATTCTTCTCAAGTGCACATGGAACATTCTCCAGAATAGACCACATACTAGCTCACAAAAAGAGCCTCAGTAAATTCCACAATATTGAAATTCTACCAACCAATTTTTCAGACCACAAAGGTATGAAAGTAGAAATAAATTCTACAAAGAAAACAAAAAGGCTCACAAACACATGGAGGCTTAACAACATGCTACTAAATAATCAATGGATCAATGAACAAATCAAAATAGAGATCAAGGAATATATAGAAACAAATGACAACAACAACACTAAGCCCCAACTTCTGTGGGATGCAGCGAAAGCAGTCTTAAGAGGAAAGTATATAGCAATCCAGGCACACTTGAAGAAGGAAGAACAATCCCAAATGAATAGTCTAACATCACAACTATTAAAACTGGAAAAAGAAGAACAAATGAGGCCTAAAGTCAGCAGAAGGAGGGACATAATAAAGATCAGAGAAGAAATAAACAAAATTGAGAAGAATAAAACAATAGCAAAAATCAACGAAACCAAGAGCTGGTTCTTTGAGAAAATAAACAAAATAGATAAGCCTCTAGCCCAACTTATTAAGAGAAAAAGAGAGTCAACACAAATCAACATAATCAGAAATGAGAATGGAAAAATCACAACAGACTCCACAGAAATACAAAGAATTATTAAAGACTACTATGAAAACCTATATGCCAACAAGCTGGAAAACCTAGAAGAAATGGACAACTTCCTAGAAAAATACAACCTCCCAAGACTGACCAAGGAAGAAACACAAAAGTTAAACAAACCAATTACAAGCAAAGAAATTGAAACAGTAATCAAAAAACTACCCAAGAACAAAACCCCGGGGCCGGACGGATTTACCTCGGAATTTTATCAGACACACAGAGAAGACATAATACCCATTCTCCTTAAAGTGTTCCACAAAATAGAAGAAGAGGGAATACTCCCAAACTCATTCTATGAAGCCAACATCACCCTAATACCAAAACCAGGAAAAGACCCCACCAAAAAAGAAAATTACAGACCAATATCCCTGATGAATGTAGATGCAAAAATACTCAATAAAATATTAGCAAACAGAATTCAACAGTATATCAAAAGGATCATACACCATGACCAAGTGGGGTTCATCCCAGGGATGCAAGGATGGTACAACATTCGAAAATCCATCAACATCATCCACCACATCAACAAAAAGAAAGACAAAAACCACATGATCATCTCCATAGATGCTGAAAAAGCATTTGACAAAATTCAACATCCATTCATGATAAAAACTCTCAGCAAAATGGGAATAGAGGGCAAGTACCTCAACATAATAAAGGCCATATATGATAAACCCACAGCCAGCATTATACTGAACAGCGAGAAGCTGAAAGCATTTCCACTGAGATCGGGAACCAGACAGGGATGCCCACTCTCCCCACTGTTATTTAACATAGTACTGGAGGTCCTAGCCACGGCAATCAGACAAAACAAAGAAATACAAGGAATCCAGATTGGTAAAGAAGAAGTTAAACTGTCGCTATTTGCAGATGATATGATACTGTACATAAAAAACCCTAAAGACTCCACTCCAAAACTACTAGAACTGATATCGGAATACAGCAAAGTTGCAGGATACAAAATCAACACACAGAAATCTGTAGCTTTCCTATACACTAACAACGAATCAATAGAAAGAGAAATCAGGAAAACAATTCCATTCACCATTGCATCAAAAAGAATAAAATACCTAGGAATAAACCTAACCAAGGAAGTGAAAGACTTATACTCTGAAAACTACAAGTCACTCTTAAGAGAAATTAAAGGGGACACTAATAAATGGAAACTCATCCCATGCTCATGGCTAGGAAGAATTAATATCGTCAAAATGGCCATCCTGCCGAAAGCAATATACAAATTTGATGCAATCCCTCTCAAATTACCAGCAACATTCTTCAATGAATTGGAACAAATAATTCAAAAATTCATATGGAAACACCAAAGACCCCGAATAGCCAAAGCAATCCTGAAAAAGAAGAATAAAGTAGGGGGGATCTCACTCCCCAACTTCAAGCTCTACTACAAAGCCATAGTAATCAAGACAATTTGGTACTGGCACAAGAACAGAGCCACAGACCAGTGGAACAGATTAGAGACCCCAGAAATTAACCCAAACATATATGGTCAATTAATATTTGATAAAGGAGCCATGGACATACAATGGCAAAATGACAGTCTCTTCAACAGATGGTGCTGGCAAAACTGGACAGCTACATGTAGGAGAATGAAACTGGACCATTGTCTAACTCCATATACAAGGGTAAACTCAAAATGGATCAAAGACCTGAATGTAAGTCACGAAACCATTAAACTCTTGGAAAAAAACATAGGCAAAAACCTCTTAGACATAAACATGAGTGATCTCTTCTTGAACATATCTCCCCGGGCAAGGAAAACAACAGCAAAAATGAGCAAGTGGGACTACATTAAGCTGAAAAGCTTCTGTACAGCGAAAGACACCATCAATAGAACAAAAAGGAACCCTACAGTATGGGAGAATATATTTGAAAATGACAGATCTGATAAAGGCTTGACGTCCAGAATATATAAAGAGCTCACACGCCTCAACAAACAAAAAACAAATAACCCAATTAAAAAATGGGCAGAGGAACTGAACAGACAGTTCTCCAAAAAAGAAATACAGATGGCCAAGAGACACATGAAAAGATGCTCCACATCGCTAATTATCAGAGAAATGCAAATTAAAACTACAATGAGGTATCACCTCACACCAGTAAGGATAGCTGCCATCCAAAAGACAAACAACAACAAATGTTGGCGAGGCTGTGGAGAAAGGGGAACCCTCCTACACTGCTGGTGGGAATGTAAATTAGTTCAACCATTGTGGAAAGCAGTATGGAGGTGCATCAAAATGCTCAAAACAGACCTACCATTTGACCCAGGAATTCCACTCCTAGGAATTTACCCTAAGAACGCAGCAATCAAGTTTGAGAAAGACAGATGCACTCCTATGTTTATCGCAGCACTATTTACAATAGCCAAGAATTGGAAGCAACCTAAATGTCCATCTGTAGATGAATGGATAAAGAAGATGTGGTACATATACACAATGGAATACTACTCAGCCATAAGAAGTGGAAAAATCCAACCATTTGCAGCAACATGGATGGAGCTGGAGAGTATTATGCTCAGTGAAATAAGCCAAGCGGAGAAAGAGAAATACCAAATGATTTCACTCATCTGAGGAGTATAGGAACAAAGGAAAAACTGAAGGAACAAAACAGCAGCAGAATTACAGAACCCAAAAATGGACTAACAGGTACCAAAGGGAAAGGAACTGGGGAGGATGGGTGGGCAGGGAGGGATAAGGGGGGGGAAGAAGAAGGGGGGTATTAAGATTAGCATGCATGGGGGGGAGGGAGAAAGGGGAGGGTGGGCTGCACAACACAGAGAGGACAAGTAGTGACTCTACCACATTTTGCTAAGCTGATGGACAGTAACCGTAATGTGGTTGTTAGGGGGGACCTGATATAGGGGAGAGCATAGTAAACATAGTATTCTTCAGGTAAGTGTAGATTAAAAATTTAAAAAAAAAAAAAAAGAAAGAAAGAAAGAAAAGGGGGATTACTCCTTAACAGGATAAAACTATTGGTAAATCAAAGATCAACGCATGCTTTAAATATCCTTAATGTTGATCACTTAAAGGGTGTCAGATGATCAGCTATGGAGGTACTCTTTTCTGATAATATTCCTTTCTCTTAATTAAAAAAAAAAAAAAAAAAAGCAGTTACTGTGTGCTGACCTCCAATGAGTTCTGCACAGTGGTATAGAGGGCATGTCAAAGTGTGGGCAAAGGGTCTGTTTGTTTCTAGGCAGAAGATCAAGGCCTAGCTTGGATACCCAGAAAATGAACTAAGATACGATATGAGGAGGAGCTTCCGGCATCAGCACTCTCTGGAGGACTCGTGCCGGGGGATGATCATCAAAAAGCCTCCACAGGGATCCGGACGATGCTGCGGTTGTGGCTGCATCCAGCCCACCGTCTCCTGGACTTGCCATAAGAAGGAGGAGGGAGATGTCTAGGCTGGCATGTGCATACAGTGAGACAACGAATTTGACTGGATCTGTACTGTTGGAACTCAACCAGGAGTTGGGAGGGGTGCAAGTTGTAGCACCCCAAAATCTCATGACTATAGACTATCTATGGTTAAAAGAACATATGGGATGTGAACAGATCCCAGAAATGGGCTGCTTTAATTTGTCTGATGGTTCAAGTACAGTTCGAAAATATCCATCATATCATAGATAAATTTTCACAAATGCCTAGGGTGCCTAAATGGTTTTCTTGGCTTCACTGGAGATGGCTGGTAATTATAGATTTGCTTTGTTTATGTCACCGTATTCCTATTATGTTAATATGTGTGTGCAAATTAGTTAGTAGTTTAAAACCTGTACATACTTAAGGTACTATACAAGAAGATATGTCAAAGAAATAATCAATCCTCCCAAGTTTCCTTCATATGCTACATCTATAGCTTTTCTTCTTCCTTCCTAATTACAAACCTTAAATAGAATTCGTGCCTCATATCGAATTTACCGAGTATCATAGTTCCTCCAGGTGGTAAAGATACCTCGAGACAAGTGCTGGGCATAGAAGCCACAGGGCATAAATCTGCAAAGAAGTTAAAAGCTAACCTTTGCAAACAATATGGCTTCTCTCTCACTTACCAACTTTACATTTCCCTGTATGGCCCCGGAAGATGACTGGTTAGCCAGAGACGGGTAAGATTCCTCAAGGGAGGAACAACCTAAGACAGGCACAGTCGCAGGGGGGCCATCAGGTGAGAATTTGGGGATCAACAGAGGTGAGGCTCAGAACCTCACCCCCCCTGCTTTGAGAGAAATCTTCTGCATCCGTGGATGTCTTGCTGCCCTTGTCTAGCCTGGATTAATACTTAGTCCATAGGCACACACCTGATCATCTGATCATCTACATTTGCCTTCTTACAGCACTAAACTATGTTTTCTACCTTTATCTTGCATCTACCTACCACTTCAGCATTTTATTAAAAATAAAAATAATAATAATAATAGGAGAAATGTGGGATCAACATATAAATCAAGTACAAAAATCAAATGAATATTCATATTTGACCTGATGGTTTATAGGTCATATTGCATGATCAAAACCGAAAGTTTCTGTGATGAATGCCCTTGTACTGTTCACCATGTAAGAATTTATTCACTCTGTAAGAATTCATACACCATGTAAGAACTTGTTCGTTATGCTTCAGAAGATTGGAGACTGACGAGAATTAGGCTTGAGATGGATTAATGATTGTACATTGAGCATTGACCCCCCTATACTGAATTTTATTGTTGTTAACAACCATTTGATCAATAAATATGAGAGATGCCCTCTCAAAAAAAAAAAAAAAAAAAAAAATAATAGAATTATGTGATCTAATACACAGAAAGGACTTAATATGATGGTAGTAAGTAGTCACTGAGTATTAGCCAGCTGAAGTCACTTTCATGGCTCCAATACAGCCACTGATGCTCGGAATAAGTATCTGCTATTGATAAAGTGAATGTGGTAATGATGGTGAGGCTGATACTAATGGTACATTTTCCCCTGAAACAAAGGGGACAGGAGGAGTGGAGCCCACATTGTCTTTTCTATATGGTCCTCACTGGGCAGATGATATAATGGAACAAAAACAGTTGCTTGATACCAATCAAATAATGCATGAAATGAAGTGCTCTGAGTTCCTGCAGTTCAGTGTTCACTGTCAGAGCCAAGTGGGCATCAGCAGATCCCAGACTATTATACCCTTCATCAGCAAGGGGTCAACATATTAACTATATCACAGCAAAGCCTGTTACTATGAAAGAATTACTTTTACATCTCTCATAGGGTTGCAGGACAATACCTTGTCTGAGACGGCCTATGTTTTTTTCTGCACTTACAATATAAAGTGCCATGAAATGAGGGGAAAAGGGCACCTGAATGTTTTTGACAAAATTGTAAAATGTAACAGTTGAAAGGACCAATAAAATTTCTAACCCCATCATTATAGAAACATAGGAAACAAAGGCCAAAACAAAATTGAAATATTGGTGGTAATTAAGTAGTGTAACTTGAAGAGATGAAATGCAAATTTTGCAAGTTTTGAGCATCTATATTTAATACAATTTAATGTGAAATTAAGGTGTAAGGAGCTACAGTTGCCTTAGGAATTACCTTGGGGCAGTAGTTCAAAACTCACCAACTACTGTCAGTGTCAGACAAGAGAAGAGAATCTGACTGTAAGCTACCTGAAAAATGCAAATTATCTGGATACTGAACTTGACTGATGACAGTTGATGTTGGGTCATTCTGAGTGAATATGTCACCAAAACTTTTAAAGGGCATCGATGAAACTCCATTTAAATTCAACTTCGATTCACATCTTTATGATTTGTCTCTGGCATGAGATCACATTCCCATGCATTCTTTGTGACAAATTAAATCCCTTCAAGCTTGTGTATTTTATTTCTAAAAGTTACACTATAGAAGAAAATCAAGACAGTACATTTACATGTTCCAAAGCTATATCCTCAGCATTGAAAGAGTAAGGCCATGTAGCCTAAGTATCAGGCAAGGTTTTCTCACACATGGCAAAGGCAGATACATTTTTCTTGATTTGATATTCACAAATAAAAAGAGTGTTGAAAGATCCATCAGAGTCCAGTGCTTTTTAAGCCAGTTTTCTGAAAATTACTTGCAAAGTTTCCAAAGGTAAAGTGGTATAGTGCATTCATCTAGAAAAGTGGAGTTTTAGAACTAAGTCCCTAACCATTAGGAGGGAAGATGATCAATATATGGAATCAGTTTGCTCAATATTTATGGTAAAAAGTATATACCCTACCTTCTTCAATGTATGATGTAATACAGGTCAGAGGTTATGAGCACCAACATTGTAGCCAGGCTTTGTGGGTTTAAAACCCCACTAATGCCATGTCCTCACTGCACAACTTAGGCATGTTATTTAATCTTTCAGTGCCTTGGTTTGCTAACCCAAAAATGGGACTCATGACAGGAGCTACCTTATAGTGTTGTAAGGATAAAAAGTATTGAAATACATAAAGCACTTAAAACAGTACCTGGAACATACCAAGTGCTTTACTTGTTTATTATTATTGTACTATTATTACACAAAAGACCATGCAAAACACAAATCTTTCAGTCTCATGCCATAATTTTATAGTTTACCAATCCACACCTTTTGTATATTTCTGGCAAGAAAATAACCATCAAAAAGCAAAATAATCCATTGGTAATTCATCAATTATATGCTATTAATCTTTTTTATTGGCTCTGTCCTACCTAGTGGAGATTTTTGCATTACATGGGCAATTTCCTTTGCTGTCTAAAATTGATTTACCACAATTCCTCACACATAGTAGAATGCATGTTTAAGCCTTAAGACTAGGTTAAGATAGTGGGGAAAGACCCATCCCCCAATCTCTGACTGGGGACATTTGACCCAGAAAGATGTGTAGAAGGAACTTAACACTAACTGTGACTCTATTATGAGCAAGGAATTATAGTGTCCTATGCACTTTGGGTATATTTTTCTCAGTTAATTCCCAAAGGAACATTCTGGAAATGGTGTTGTAAAACTTATTTACACCAAGGCTCAGAAATGTTAAGTGAAGCACAGAAGGGCTAACTGAAAGTGGTACAGCCACTGTTTAGACACCGATTTGTCTGACCCCAAAGTCCCGCTAGACTGTGGAAGCAGGCTGCCTGCCCAGAAATACAGCCCACCACCCTGTCTCACCAGACATCCACATGCACGTGCACAAATAGATCCATTTATCTGTTGTGTGTGTTTGGAATTTGTAAGTTTAACTTTGAGAAAGGATTCTGGGAGAGTTGGGAGGAGGGGAGGGAGTATGAAAATCACTGTTAAACACCTGGCTGCACCCTTGTTCCTTGATTTCTTACACACTTTCATTCGACCTTGCAGTGAAACACACACAAAAAAGAGAATTATGAGAAAGTTTGACATTTCCCTAAATGTGGACTCTTAGTACGTTTTCCCCTTTTCTGTAATCTCTTTACAGCTATGAAAACTACCTTGGTTTAAGTCTTTCACCCTAAATTCAGTCTATTAAAAAACCTGATCCTGGAACACAGGATTTTAGCAAGAAATCAATAAGACTATTCCCTAAGATAGTTTAGAACAATAGTTAGAAAAAGACTACTTCCTTGTTTCCATAACAATTCAGAGCCTATAGATGGAGAATATGGGAGGCTTTGCCACTGAGCAGAAGGAGGTGAAGTGAAATGTACTCACTGGTAGCAACTATACTTACGTCATCCATACTTATGTTATACTGCTACTAGGTCTGCCCGCACTGAATTAAGTAGAAAGAACTTTTGAGGTGCTGATTCCCACTCTATGTCCACAAGTTAGAAAAGCAAATTCAAAGAAAACAAGAAGTGTGAACAACCAGAAAAGAAATACCATGTTTTAGGCTCCTTGAAAACTGGGCCTCCCACTCCCAGTCTATTTTCCTGGCCTGTTTTTTCCCCAAAGCTATATCATTAACATGCAACATGCTATTTAATTAATTTTCCAATTAAGTCTTTCACTAGATTTTGTCTATTTGTTTGATGTACTCCAACAATCTAGAAACTACTAGTTGCTCAGTATTAGCCAAGTAAATGAATAATTAGGAAAAGTACCTCTCTGAAAATGGTATACTGCAGGTCCCAGAATATATTTGGAAGCCACAACAGGAGAGAACAAAACACTGTATCTACAAATACAAAGCCCAAAGCCAACAACAACAACAAAAATGAATCCACTGGGATCTAAAGACAAAATTAAGTAAAGAAAAAGAAGTGGGTAGGATATATAATATTGAAAGGAAACTGTAAGGAACAGAATTGAAATAGTAGAAATACTAATCAATGCTGCAGTTTACAGAATACAAAAGATTTTCCAGAGTTACAAAAAAAATAAATGTAGAAAGAACTTTAAGAAGCAAATGATGTATAGAAAAAAACAGAGAACAGTAAACAGCACAAAATTTGTCAGTGGCCCTGAAGATGGCAAACCAAAATCATTACAATAGAATAACCAAAACTATAACTAAATAAAGGTTTTTCTTTAAAAAAAAAAGCAAAATAAATGAAACCAGCATAAAAAGTAATGGAAAATCTCCAATAAAAAGAAAAGGCAGTTATGGATAATAGGTTACCAATAAAGGAAGAATATCAGGCCAGTATCAAACTTTTCCTGTGTAAGAGCCAGTGTGAAAAAATAGAGAAAAACAGCCGTAGAATTAGGGAAGATTTGTGATTACGGAAGTTTATACCTGACCAAGTTATGGTTCATGTGTTAAAACAGTAGAAAGCCATTTGCAAATATGTAATTATTTATTCCACCCATGTACCTTCACTGAAAAAAAATTGGTAATTATATAAGATAATTGTGAGATAAATTCTAATAGCAAAGCATTTACATTGTCATGCTGCATTCTTTTTCTCACGGTTTAAGTGACATGTTTTGGATCTTATACTGGATTATGTGACAATCTAGATGATGAATCACGTTGCCTAGACAATAGTGAACAAAACTTTTTTTTCCTTTACCACAGTAAAGCAAAACAGTATAACTAGTAGCCATTATAAATCAGAAGTAGATTAACTAATGACTTTCTGTATCTTTGAAATTCATATTAAAGTATCTGAGTCATTGTTTTATTAATTTGAATGACTAATAAGTCATTCAATGACAGATATCTTATACTGACAAGCTCCAATTTATAACATTCATAAGCATGGATATTAGCATGTTAAACATCTCTAAAAACCTGTGGTTATGATATATTATCAATATCCACTATCTCAAGCATACAGAGGAAAATTACTATTGGAAATGTGGTCACAGATATTTTTCTTTTTTATACATTTTTGCATTTTTCTATGTTTACATTAATTATGTATTCCCACAGATAAGAAAAGACTAATCTATATGTGCTATATGATAAATAAGAGTCACAATCATGATTTTATAAAAAACACTCTGAGGAAAAAGACTGTTCAAAAGTGGTACTAGATAAAGGAAAATGTGAAATTTTATTAACATATATATGTTATATGCCATATAACATTTAAATACCTGATGCTGTACTATTTGTAGAGACAAAAATTAATGATGATAAAAGGAGTTGAGGATATGACAGATCATTAAAATGGAGTATTATACAGCTGCTAAAACAAAAAAGCAAATCGTCAGGGAGCTTTTTTTCCCATAAGAAAGAATTTTCAAGACTGATTATTATGTGGAGACAGCAAGGTAGGGAACAGCTTTCACTTGTATTGTAAAGGAATATGTATATAGTAATTGCACACCACACACACACACACTCTTACACACATACATATGTACCCAAATGATTTCTAGAACGGCAACAAGGAATGGTAACAGTAGTTGACTCTGTGTATAGTATGAGATTGTTTCAGCTGTAAGAGGAAGGCTTAGCTGTCACTCCAAATTTTTTATATTGCTTTTTTTGTCTCTCATTTATTTAATAATATATGTGTACTCCATTACATTTTTAATTAAAGTATACAGCATTTCATTTTCAATGAGTATGCCCTTAATTCCTCACTATTTTATGTCTAATGTTGCCACAAAGAAGAATGTAATTTCTTTCTATACTGATATAAGCATGAGTCGCCTTGATGTATGTATCTTTCCTGGAGTTTCCATACGTTTTGAAAGGTAATTAGCAGTGCACATCTCTAGAAAACATTTATAAAAGGAAAGGTGAAGAATTTATGAAATGTAATTTACAATCTGGTATATGTCATTTTTTTCTATTATTATCAATGTTAAGAGTATCTTTATCATAACCACTTCTCTATTATTATAAATCTATGATTTCTACCCCCTAATGTATCAGCAAAAGAATATATTGACTCCTTTTGGTAGCACTTAAATTTCATTTTCTTGAAATTTTTTCCCGAAGTCTGAATTTTTTAAACCCAGAATGTCATGGATTGGGACTGGTAGCACTTTAGTTTTCTAAAATACAACATTTCTTATCATGTTTATGGAAAACAAATCAGAATCTACAGGGGTTTAGGAGAAATGAAATGTTTAACACTAAAATATCACTCAGAGTTCAGCAATAGAATAAGATTTTCTTATTTTTAGAAATGGAGTTTCACATGGTCTTCTGAGCAGAATACACAGTTCTCTCAGCAATTATTTAGTCTGCTAGCATTTCATGAGCATATGCTACTGTATTTCTATTATGGTATTCTCAATTTTTGATGCCACAATAATTCCACTTTTCAATAGTTTGACAATTAAAGTGAAAATTATTCCAGCCAATAATTATAAACCCCTTTGAGGATTATAGACCCTTTGGGAATCTGATACACCACTGTGGACAGTCTCTTCAGAAAACATGATTATAAACCCTTGAAGCTTATTCATATGCTTCCCAAAGGTTCACAGAAATTGAGCTACAAGGTTTATTTCAACCTTTAATGGACAAGAGGAAAAAATAAGAAATGCAGATATTCCTAAAACATGATCAATATTATGTATATTATGTGATGTTAACTAAACATGATTGCATATATTATCCTTTGAATTTTCATAACATCCTGTGAGATAGTAAGCTCGTTTATTATTATTTACCAATTAGGAAGTCACTTAGACTATTTACACGATAGAAACAACTCAGACAATTTCAATGATGTAGTCAAAAATCACATACTGAAAAAATATTAGAAATAGGACTCAAATCCAGGTCTTTTATTCACATACTGTATTATTTTTCCTTGCTTTATACTCTTTTTTTTTAGTCCATGGTTGGCAAACATGTTCTGAAAAAATATTTTCAGCTTTGCAGGCCATATGGACTCTCTTGCAACCATTTAACTCTGCCATTATAGCACAAAGGCAAGACAATACCAAAATAAATGGGTGTGGCTGTTGCTCTAATAATTAATTACACAATAGGTGGCAGGCCAGATTTGGCCCACAGGCCATTGTTTGCTGACCCCTGCATTATTTTGCCTCTACATCAGAAATAACTCAGTCTTTTAATTTATTTTCCCAAATGATTTTAATATTCTAGCATCACGAATTTGACCTTTTAAAATGAGCATTACTAAAACACTCTAAATGCTAATGGAATCCCTAAATAATATCACCAATAACATCAAAATCCCTGCCAAAAAACTAAGATTAGGATTTTACATATTAATTTTTCTTTTGAGATAATTTCATTGATGAAACCACTGTATATAGAGAAAGTTTGGAACACAACCTCCTTCAATAATATGAGAAGAGCCAATATTAGATGTGAAAAATAAAAAATCATATTGCAGTAATGGTGTGAAGGGGACATAATTTGGAAAAGCAACTTAAAATGCAATATATATTTTCTTATAATGTTTAAGTAGTTTGAAAATCAAACCTTAAGGGAGGGTATTCAGTTGGGATATTTGTTTCTGGTGGTTATTAGGCTATCCCCAAATATCCTGGTTCCTCTGAGCACATGGTAGGATTGCATTTCCCCACCTATGTTTTTGGAGTTGGTTTGGCCAACATCATATGAGGTGAAACAATGTGCACACGTATGGGAAGCTTGGTTAGCCCAAGTGCCATTTCCCATGCTTTTCTCCCTATGCCCAAATGATCATGGAAAGACCTGGAGCACGAACACCATCAGCAGATGTCTCTGGGCAAGGACAATGAGCAGGACCCTCCTGTCAATCCACACTGGATACACAGTATGAATAAGAAATAAACTTTTATTTTTAGTGTAAAGCCACTAAGATGTGAGGATTGTTATAGAAAATAACAGCATATCAATATAGAGGCATCAATTTTTTAAGAATCAAAAATATTATATAGAAAACAGATTGATATCAGTATTAATTTTATTATACTCAACTCCTAGTAACACCTCAAGGTGACATGACATATTATTTTGATGATCACATTTTGGATTATCTACATACCATTAAAAGATTAATAGATTAATAAATCTATATTTCATTATTATCTACACATCATCAACTCATTTCATTAAACAAAATACAAATTAACTAGACGAAGAAACTAGTCAAATATGACAGTACAGTGAGAATAGCTGGTTTGAATGAACCTTAAAAAGTTATGAGAAGGCAAACATTATGTGTTAAGAATTAAAGTGTATGGATTAAAGCTTTAAGAAAGAATGTATTTTCCTTCTTTGTTGACATTACTAATATAAATAAATGTGCAAAAAATAACATTGGCTTATTTTAATAATAAAATAAAAATTTCTCTAAGAATAAAATAAGTTTAAATTAGTATACTGCCATTCAGGGTAGAAAGTACTTTCACATACATAATCTTTTTGACCTTCACAGCAGCTCTGATTGTGAGAAATACTAGCTCCATTTGACAAATGAGAAAATTAGGGATAATAAAAGCACTGTGGTTTGCTCAAAAGACAAGTCTAATTAAGGGCAAAGACAAAAATCTGAATTTAGATTTTTTGAAATGAAATGTGATTATCCCTCTACTGTATCACTCTTTTAATGAAAATAGGGGGAACTATTTTCATTCTAAGCTGTACTATGTAAATAAAACTAGGCTAAGTTCTACATGAATATGTACAGAGCATTATTTAGTTGTAGTGTAATATTTATTATGAGGTCATGTCTGTATCTTTCGTGTATCAAATTAAAACATAGTTTCTGTTACATTATCTACAGGTGCCACTGAAATAATCTATTAAAACATGGATTCTTTAAACAAAACCTACGCAGGCCGAGTATGACTTACTCCAGACCCCTCCTCTCCTTTTTATTTTGCCCTTTAGGAACTTCACCCTTTATTTTCATCTTCAATATGGAAAACCCAAGCTTTAAGAGGAGAGGCAAAACACCTGAAATAAATTTGCCCACATAATTATTGTTTTGTTTTAAAAATAAAGTTGGAAGGGAAACGAGTTTAAGATGAGTAACTAATGTTCATGTTTTGATGTGTGACTTTCAAGGTATCTATTATTATTTCATATTATCATATTTTCCCTGATAGTATGTTAGAACCAACAGTTGGCTGCATGGCATTACTTTCCATTTACAATTAGTCATACCTGCATTGCACTTTATGTGCACATAACCACAAGACTTACACATGAACCTCATTTGGTAAACATCATGCTATTTTTACAGTACCACATCGATAACAATGCCAATTTTCCAATAATAAGACTGCACAAATCTAAAAAAGCATTTTTAAAACAAGGATTGGGGTAAAAGCAAATTTACAGCATAATTGCTAGCTAAAAGTAGATAGACATAGACAAATGTTATTATATTCCTTCCCTATCAAATTAAATACTGGAGTGACCAAAAGTATTCTTCTGATAATCATCTCACCTAGTTTTAATCACCGTTAGTGTAATACTTGCATATCTAGTGGTCAGTCAGATGCCCTATTAAATCTACACTCCATGACAAACAGGGCTGCATGTCAGCGGTTGGGAAGGGGAAAAGACATGAAAAAGAAGAGATTCTGTATTCATTCAGGGCATGAGCTCCCTGACAATTGTTGGCTTCCAATTTTTGGGTAATTTCTTGGTCACAACACTTGACGGTGATTGCTTTCTAGGAGATTAAAAATTTGTTATTGCAAATTGTTCCAAAGTAAGCAGAAAAATACGTAAGTATATTTTGTTTCAGAATACAAGCAATTCCTGACTTGAACAAGGTAGAGATGACTGCTGTGCTGATACCATAGCCAGCCAACCTCTCACTGGGACTTCCAGTTTCTGTTAGAGCTATACTGTCTTGCTCTGTGTTCTTCTAGTACCAAAATAAACGAATGAATGAATGAATGAATGAATGAATGAATGAATGAATGAATAAATAAATAAATAAATAAGTAAGTAAGTAAGTAAGTAAATAAATAAACTAATGTTGCCTAATTACCAGGAAGATTATATCCCTAGTGCTCCCAAATCCCCTTCCAATCAGCATAGGATTCTGAGTACTAGATGCTCTGAATTGAACCTTTTCGTGACTCATCTAACATATATATGTAATGAGACGAGGAGATAACTACTTTATTTCATTATCGCTTTGGAGTCTGCAATACTATTTTTGTACTACTTCAGCTTTATTGCCTATCAAATATAATTTCACATTCTGCAAATGTAAGTTCCTTTCATAAGACATTTTCTTTGAGAAATACATCTGAACTTAGAAAATAAACCTATATGAAGATTTTTAATGGCAAGGAACATATGTTAATATCCTGAGATAGGCTCTGTTTTCATTCATTTAAACGGATGGGAAGAGAAACAGAGAATCAAAGACCCAAAACAATTCCTTAATTTCAACTTCTGTATTTCAACAACACAGTGCCAGAAATTATGTATTTTGGAAAAATACTTATCCACTTTAACAAGCTGCCATAAAGGAAAATGCAGCGAGTTTGTAGTCAAAGCTGGAGGTCACCTTGCAAGATTATTTGCCTTTCATGCTGCCTGAAAGAACCTTAACTTTCCTTTAAAATGGGCTTCCAAAATTCAGTATGCAGTTCTCTGAGAACAGCCAAGAGACTAGTGAAATGCCACAGAAGTATGAGTGCATGAAATTAATAAGATAACACCCAACCCTCAAAGCTGCAGTGACACCACCTCCTGGGGAAATGCTGACTGTCAAATTCTACACCACTGTTTCAAGTTTATTCATTTCCAAGTTCAGATGGTGGCTTCACTAGATCACAAAATTGAAAAGAAAATACTCTTCCAATTTTTCCTTCACCCTTCGCTATAGTTTTCTACCACATCCCACAGAAAGGTCCTAGGACCCCTGCAGAAGACATGAACAAGGCTTTACAGTTTTCCAAAACTGACTTCTTCTTTTATGTGTTTGTAAGAATGACTGTAACCTTTAATTTTTTTTCCTGGTGCTTTTTGGTTGGTTGGTTGGTTGGTTGGTTGGTTGGTTGGTTGGTTGGTGTTTTCCTAATCAATTAAGCATTAGGCCGAACAGACAAAATACAGATTTGCAATAAATCCATGACTATTGGTTTCTCAATTCAGTCTAGGTCTGAGCAACCTGAAAGCACCAGTGGCTGGTTCAACATACAGAAAATCTAAACCCAGAAACCAAGTAACTGAATTCAGCCTCTGCATTCAAGTGGTAGAAAACAAGAGTCCTTTGTAAATAGGAGAATGGCTACTCCATGGAAATGTTTTCCATCAGACTTAATATGATGCTTTGGGAGCCCAAAGCTGCTGTAAACCATCCACATGCCCTTGTTGCTTGCATTCTGACCCAGGGATCGTGATGAGGGGGTGACAAGCTTGGGCAAATCCTGGCATTTCAATTTGCTTTCCACTGGGGAAGTTTTATTATATTTTAATGCCTTTGGATAATGAAATCATCTTACATTTTATTCTAACCTTTAAATGACCTCAGAGTAGAATACAGTTGTCCATTAACATCACTTCTGCCAACATCCTCTCTTAGAGTATAAGTGATTTCTTATGACTTTTAAAATAACTTCAAATGTAAAATGCTACCCTCCCCACAATGCGGCACTATTCTCAGAAGTAAGTGCCATCAGTAAACTTTCTTTTTTAATCACCTTTTTGTCCCTTTTTCACCTTCCTCAATGCCACCTGGTTGACACAAGGCAGCACCTTCTCTCGTGGCTTCAATGCGCAGCCTCCTCACGGGTCTTCCTGCTTCCTCCTTTGCCCTCCAAACGGCAGCCCAAGTTTCATCATCCCTCTCTTTTGCTAAAATCTTTCAGAGGCTCCCCACTGAATTCAGAATGTTGCCATGACCTACTGAGACCTAAACGCTCTGGCTTCCTGGTGGTCTTGCTGACCCTGCTTCTTCCTCCAGGCTTGGCCGCATAGACTCAGCCATCTCCCTCGAATTTGCCAAAATGTATCCTTACTACTGCCAGGCCCTCTGCCTGCACGTTACCTGAGCTCTGCACTTCCCGCTACCTAGCGGATTTTTTTCTTATATGCTTCAGGTTTCAGCTTGCATGGCACCTGCTCCAAGAGCTCTTGAACCAGTGCTCTTCAGAACACCTCCCACCCCCCGCTCTGCTCCACTGGCCGCTCTCTGTCATCGCACAGTGTGCTGACCGCTGGTTTCTTCAGCCCCACTGTGAGCTCCAGAAGGAGCCCGTCTGCCTGTATTCCTAGTTCGTCTGATTTAAGGAATGGGGGGAAACTAGTAAATTGAAACTTCTTAATATAACACAACATATAAAATGCTGGCCGTTTTGTTTTACTCCTCTTCACAGGATCGATTAGCACTGTCTCTGAATGGCGAGCATAATGCCTACATATTTGTTTTGATAGGTCACGTTTTAACTCCTCTCTCCTCACTGTATTATTCACCAAGGCCGGTTGATTCTTGCATCTGATTATTTCAACGTCTTGTCTTCCTCTCGCCTTTCAACACCAACTCCAATCATCCCAGTCAATACTCTCACCCCCTTCCATGGGTCACTGGAATGGCCTCCCAATTGCTCTCTCAGCTAGCAGTCTCCAGGCACTGTCTTCCTCACAAATGCATCTTCTAATGTCACTTTTAACCTGCCACTTTACTGTAAAAAATAAAGAAAATCCATCTTCTATCTTATTATAGTAGGTCCAAAATTCTCATATATCAAATTATATTCAAATCTGTTCTTCCCATATGAATGAGTCAATATTATTTCTCACTACTCCTTTGAAAAATGTCTCTGGTCTACTTCAAATACTTATTTTTCTATCCTTGAAAAAAAACAAGTTCATTCCTCTCTTTGTATTTCTGCTTAACCATGTCACAGACTTGGAGGCTTCTCCTGCTATCTGTCCAGATCAATGCATTTTCTTCAAAGCATAGTTCAAATCCAGCTTCTCTAACTAAGCACTTCTTCCTGCTCAAGCCCATATATTCTTTCCTTTTTCTCAATTCTTATAACACTTACACCGTTGTTCCATATAACATTTGCTTACACATCATTTATTTCTGTTATACTTCAATTATTTCATGTGTTAATTTTATCACCTAATTGAATTGCAAGCGGGGACTGTGTCCTTTATACCCCTGGCAGTGGCAGAAATAACAGTCATCCAAAAAGAGCTACTGACATTGACTTAGGGATTTACATGGTCCTGAAGATTAATTTCTTCAACTACAAACAACAATTATAGATAACTTGCAATTCCCAAATAGAACATGCCGTCTCTTACTCCTAATCTTTTCCACACAAACTCCTAAAGCCTACAATGCTCTCTTCTCACCTTTATTCAGCTGAGAAATTCCTTATTCTCTTTTCAATCTCATCTGAGAATAACATTTACTAAATAAAGGGAAGGATTCCTTGCTCTTTCCTTACCCACCTACCTACCCCAATATCTATATAAAGTGTTACTTCTATATATTCCCATTAAATGCCCTTAACCCAAAACACCTGGCACATTAAATGATAATTTGCCCAATGGACTTCTTCACTGATCTGTGTGCAGCTTAGGTTCAGGTAATTTATTTTTTATCTTTACAGTAGCAGAGTGATAGCATTTTATTATTTGTTGAATAAATAAATGAGCAAACAAAAAGCTGATAATGAAATATGCTGAAAGAACTAAGAATTTGTATAATAGGTATCAACTTAGTGTTACGTAGTTTCCAGTAAGTCACAGTTCATACTGTTTAAAATGCCTATTTTTAATTCCAAAAATAATTATTAATCATTCACTATCTGTTAGGCACTGAGGACACAGAAAGGACTCAGACACATTAATATCCCTAACCCCACAGAACTTGCGTCTTACTAGGTGAGACAGACAACAGTATGGCTTTTGCTCTGACTGAATTGGAAACCACAGAAGAGTTCTAAGCAGAGGGTTTCTTTCTGCAAGGATGCTGACATTGGGATGATGTTGGCTTGAACCAAAACGGCAGCAGTTTGAATTGTGAGCAGTAGTTAAATTATGGATCTACTTTAAAGACAGAGAATTGATAGATGGCCTGGAAGTGAGGTTTGAGAGAAAGAGAGAATAGTCAAGAATGGATTTTCTTCTGTGCACCTGTAGAATGGAATTTGTGAAGGGCTTCATAGGGTAAGATTTTAGAAAGAGTGTGTATGTATATGAAGACATACTCTAACATTAGGCTTTCCATTGTAATATCCTGCTGTGTATAAGTGAGCTTCCCTTGGTATATTTCTAAATGAATAGTAATGGTCATTTTGGTTTCTTAGACAAACTGATAGCAATGAATAGGAAAATTCTGGAACTATACCCAAGACAGCCCCATGAAGCACTGCCTGTACCAGGCACCCTAGAAAAGCCATTACAATTTATTCTCCAAAACTGTCTCAAATTCTATTTTTAAATGACTAATGCAGTACAGCTAGTGCTAGAGGTTGCAACTTCTATGATTGCTAAAAGCCACTTCAAAGCCCACACAACTATTATCATTAGCAATATTCATAATTATGCTTTGAATTTTATTGAATAATGATTTGGATGTCAAATGGACACTTCAGAAGGAGGCCAAACTTTTCCACCTGCCCTAGACCATAAATCTCATCCAAAGTCAGAGCAGATGGCCTTGACCTTGAGTAAAAGACCATGGAGGAAATGTGAGTGACCTAGAATGACTTAATCCACCTGAGACTAAAGCCTGAGACAGAACAGCACAAGGTTTGGGCAGTTAGGCAGCTACCTAAACACCTAAATAATCAGCTGCTGTGCTTCATGGCTATAATTTGGGGTAAGGCTGGTAATAATGGTTTATTTTGTTTTCATGTGTTGAAACATATGATTGCAAAACTTACTGAATTTGGGACTCAAGAAATGAGACTGTTTATAAACATGATGCAACAGTCGATCTGTATAATGACTAGGTTTCGTGCAGAATAATTTAGCGTTGGTCTTGATGAGTTACAACTTGGACTTTGAGTTTTCACTGGGCAGAAACAAACCATTCTCACTCAGTACCTGAGCTTTTATTTTTCCTTCTAGACTCTATGTACTTTGCACAATAAGCAGTTATTTCCATAGTAGAAACAGCCAAGATGTCTAAGCTACGAAGTTACCCTGTTATTATGGTTACAAATCAAGGTTTCCATTCTTCCAGATTTCACACCCATACAACTTTTGACCTAGCTGATGGAAATGATAGCGTACACATAGTTCCTTGACCTCTTAACAAAGGCAGAGGTCAACATGCTAAGGATTTTATTCCACTGGCCAGTGATCCAGCACAAAGAGGTATGACAGTAGATTCATACAATGACAAGACACTAAAAATTCCTTCTCAAAGGAAAATTTTAAGCAAGAGCTCATCCATACATTATCCATGTTCTCTTTTTCAGGACTTTGATATAAAGTACCGATTTGAAAGCCTTAGGCGCTCATAATTTATCAATGACATCAAAGAATGAAACTAAAACTTTTACTATCTCCATACACACCCCCAGATCAGATATCAGGCCCGTGAGAGGAAATGTCATCACAAGCACATGTGGAAGGGAAGAATTTCCTTTTGCACATATATTTTCTTCCACATCAAATTCCTTCATAACTGTGATGAGTCAATTTCCTTCCCTATTCTCTTGAAGATTATTCTTTAATCCCACCTCCTTCCCTGAAGACAGCTGTAACCCTTCCGAATTTCCACAGCACGGCAAGGAGAGCTTTCACCTTGGGGTCTGCATTTCTATCCTCTGGATGCGTCCTGGGCACTGAACAACTAGCTTACAGAAGAGAAGTCGTCTGCATGTACGTTATGTGGCCTAGAAGGTGCTGAGTGGAGGCCCAGTTAAGACCATGTTCCACTCTCTATGTGATTTTTTTTTAACCCTATAACAAACAACTTAATTAGAAGGAAAAACAACAAGAGCACAAACTTTCATTCCTTTTTGTAATCCTCACATTTCAGTGTTAGTTTTTTATACATTTGTGCTATTGGAAAAACATCATGTATAAACAGAAGCCCTGAGATAATCATAACAGACAAGCACATAAGAACAGGAACAATCTTTTCAGAATG
The DNA here is from genome assembly GCF_040802235.1 of Manis javanica. Taxonomy (NCBI): domain Eukaryota; kingdom Metazoa; phylum Chordata; class Mammalia; order Pholidota; family Manidae; genus Manis; species Manis javanica. Next base: position 94,573,723 of record NC_133166.1, read on the forward strand.
TAGAGTCAAAATTTTCAAATTGAAGAAGGTGATAGTAATTAAGAAGTTCATGAGACAGATGTTAAAATTGTACTCAGAGATCTTTTCTTTCTACATTAAAGAATAAAAGATGCAGGAAAATTTCAAACTCCTTGCCTCCTAAAAAATAATCATGTCAGCTATTTCTTCATGTTCCTACCCATTAGTCAAAAGACTCGACTGTACTGCTCTTGGGTTTTATATGTATCTCAAACTTAACTCAGTATTCTGAGACAATAACAAATCCACTTCCATTATTCCTTTATTCAAACCTTTAACCCTCTTTTCAAAATCCATATATAAAAATCTACCATATAGAAATTAAGATCGATTTTATATAAGGTATAACATACCTTATATAAAATCTAAATATACTAGTTTTCTAAATTAAGCAGACTATTTTGAACCACTGTAAAAAAAAATTCAAACAAATGAATTTTAGCTCACAAGCTGTACCAATTAAAAAAGCAAAGTAAGTTGTCTCCTACCTATGGTTGTAATAACAGTGCCAGCAAAGAAGAAGGAACTTCCCAAATCCCAGTGACTGATTTGATTGGAGGTGTTTCCTAAAGGTATAATCCCTGCATTTATTGCTGCCACTATTTGCTGCAAGTTTAAAAAGAAATTTATCAGTACACATGAATCACATGGGAGCATCAAACAGCATAAATTCCACCCCAGATGACTAATTTGACAAAGGGAATCAATTCTAAGGTGTGCTTTCCATTTAATGTACAATATACATTAAAACTTTACATCAAAGAATTTTATAAGAAAATTATATTTGATATCAAATGAATAGATCTGTATGAAGTTTATCATATTCTTACTAATATGCATTCATATCATCCAGTTACATATTTAGTGACTTATTAGAATTAACACGTACATATAGCAAAGTTTTTTAGTAACCAGCACAGTTAAAATATCAGATTACAAACTATAACTTAAATAATATATAAGAGCTTCATAAAAAAAACAAGTATTTCCAAAGTGCTAATCATGTTGAATGTTAAACAGTCCAGTCAAGCTGGGTTGAGCACAACTGTAGGGAGTTTGTGTCAATAAGATCCAACAAAAAAGGCTAAGAAAAGAAGGAAATGGCAACACAATTCACTATCAAACATGAGTCAGTCCATTTATATCCAGATTCTTAAAATCTTGACAGATTCTGTGGCAATGAATATCGCCAAAGATCTGTAGATGATGATAAGTCAACAGTTTTCATATAGGGACTCTAGGATCTGAATGCTGCCTTGACTAGTACTGAGAGACAGACAGGAAGATGACATGCAGTCCCTTTTTCAATCATCAGATGATTGGAGAGGGTGGAGTAGATCCAGAATAACAAAACCCAGAGGAGAATATGTTAGGAGAAAATGTGTAGTAAAAGACAGGCATACAGAATGCAGGATAAGATGTTTCTGTTGGAAATAAGTTTTAGAAATCTTGATCGCTTAATTTCCAGATTTTAACTTTGGAAGGAACTTCGTTTATAGACAAGTAAGTTAAAGACCAAGAGAGGAAAAATGACCTGTTTAAGATTATACAGTTTCCTGGCAAATGGATGAAAACTACACAGTGGTAATGGAGGCAGCACCCAATGAAGTTACTACCAAATGGAAAAGAATCCAGAGTGGAAATGCAATATAAAATCTCATTTATCTGATTTGTTTTAATCCATAAATTAAAACTTCAATGCTTGTGTGTATAGTTAGTTGAATTGTAACACTTTTATTTACATTAACATGATATAAATGTTCATTGTAAAAGAAACTGAGAAAATAAAGAAAGGCATACAGGGGAAAATAAAAATTATTCATAATTCCAGAATCCAGAAATAACCAATGTTAATGTATTAAGCTATCTATTCCTGATGTTTTGCTATACTATTTACATAGTTAGATTTATAAAATATATGAAATTCATTCTTTGTTAATATTATTCTGTACATAGTTTATCCTTGTCATTACCATATTTACTTAATCATTGCCCAATATGTGCATGTATGTACTATTCTAAAATGTGTCTTATTATAAAACATGCTGCTGTGAAGATATTTGTGCAAAAATATTTTTTCACTTCTAAATATTTCCTAGGGAGAGATCGCTAGAAATAAATTTGCCACACTAAGATTTATGAATTTTTTTAGCTCACTTGATATGTAATAACAAGTAGCTATCCAAGAAGGTTATTACTATCTATAATTGTCCCCCAAAAATTTATAAATGTTTAGCAATACTTTTATACCTAATATTAATATTTTATCTTTACTGAACTGATAAAAATTGTTTACATTTATATATTCTTTATTGTGAGAGAAATTGAACACTGATTCCCTTATCATATGTTAAATGCACACAAATATACACATATAACATATGTGCTTAGTTTTGAGATAATTCTCGTTATCTGATTTTGTATTATAGCTTTAATATCAGGTAAAGCAGGTCTATAATTATGCTTCTTTTAAAATATTTTTTGCCTTTACCTAAACTATTTTGCATTTAATTGACTATTATTCTTGCATAAACTTTAGACTAATGTAGTTAAATTTTATAGAAATTTTCATTTCCACAGGTTTAACATATTTCTATTGTTTGGATATATATGAAACCTATAAATTAATTAAAGAAAATGAACACCTTTATAACAGTGAAATTTGCCACCAAAGAATACAGTATGGTACAGATCTTTTTATTGAGTCCCAATTAATATGCTAAGATAAAATATTTTTATATACTTTACTTAAGTCTGTAACTTTATTCTTAGGTATTTTGCTTTTTTCAATTTTAAATTGTAACTGATTACTACTGTTGTATACATATGTACATTTTGCCTATTATATGCACCAGCAATTTCTCAAATATTTTTTCTCAAAACCACTTTATAATCTTAAAAATTATTGAAGACATCAAGGAACTTCTGCATATGTCTGCTGTAACTATTGAAATTTATTTTATTTGTCTGAATTTCTTATTTTCAAAATGTTTGGATCCATGTAAAATAACAGGTCCCTTAAATGTTAACATAAGTAACCTATGTCTATGAAAAATAATTATGTTTTCCAAAACAAACATATTTAGTGAGAAGAGAGGCATTGTTTTATAATTTTATAAATATCTTAAGTGCCCAGCTTAATAGAAAACAGATTCTAACATATGTTTCTACATTCAATCTGTTAGAAGCACATCACATAGCCTCTAGAAAACTCCACTGTGTCTTCATGAGACAATGAGAGTAGAAAAAGCAAAAACATCTTAGTATGATTAACAAAATAGCTTTGACCTCATCAAAATTCTGTGAGGGTCTTCAGACCACATTTTGAGAAATACTGCTCAATACTGAACTCTTATTATTTCCCTTGTTTTGATTTTGTTTTCTACTTTGAAAACCAAAGTAAGCAAGGTTCTATCTTACAGGTAATGGCATTTTATTTCTGCATTTTCCAATAGCTATGTTCTATAACTTTTCATCTCTTATTACTTTGGCCAGTATATTAAATTAGATTAAGCATGAATCTAATTTAAATTAGCAAAGTTAAGGTAATGAGAGCAGACTCCTTTTGTTTTCTTGTTTTTTTGTCATGTAAAATTCTCAGTGGTTTTAGTGTTTTATCATTAAATATATTGACTCTTGGCAAGAAAATGGTACTTAATTAATTATGAAAGCAAGCAAATAAAAAAGGACAAATAAAACTTAAAAATCTAAAAATGCTTTTGGAAATATTTTAAAATAGTAATAAAGATTCACAGAATGTTCACACAAATATTGTAAGCACAAGCTCTGTGATCTGTAGCTATATAACTCCCAGGAAAAACTAGTATTTCCAGTAAAGTTCAAGGACAAGGGGGATTTCATCAGATCATAAATGCATGCAAATATTTTTATATTTTACAGATATTTCTCCAATACAGTCATCTATTTAAAAACTGTTCATCTATTGGGTATGGTTCTAGGCAATGGACAAGCATCACAGAATTATAAACATGGGTGATACAGTTATAAATGAGAAAAGATAAGGCACATCTTTAGACTCTACCCCAATAAGTAAAGTTATTTTATTGACTAGAAGTAACTAATTCCTCCAACAATTGATTAATACAGCCTTCATCAATGATGGCCAGTACCATCATTTTAGCCTATTATTTTGCTTATCAGTGATGAGGTATGACATTATCCAGACAATTGGATAATGTCCACAAATTTTCTAACTGCAGAAGAAGCAAATATAGACTTAGAAACAGTAATGTCTGGAAATGTGTGGGTTGTAAATAGCTATCACAGAGCTGTGATTTTGCAACACATGCTTGAGGTGGAACTGGGAATATGTCAAATCATTATAAGAATTAGTCTATTATGAGGTCCTTTCTCTGGAACATTCCTGTAAATTTATTTTACATTTTTGTACAAAGTTTCTTGGTCAACATTCACAGGAAATTGGATGTCCTTGGCAAGTGCACTGACATAGATCTAAGAGTCTCTGCAATTTCAAAAGCAATTAGGCCATCAGAACACTTAACAAAATGCCTTCATGAAAGCTGTTTCTATATGGGCCATATTATTGTGACTTAAGTAACAGTCATTTCCTCAGTAATAAAAATTAAGTTTTCTATTAAAAATAACTTTTGTGGACAATCAAGTTATGTTAACAACTTATGAATAAGTTGAGTTACTTACAAGGTTAGGGTAAAGGAAATGTGGAATCCTATGTGTTTAGTCCTAATATATGATTGCATAAAGTATTGATTTAAAAAGGGCTTCCAAACTTAAAATCTACAATAGAAAAAGTACAGGATAATCTTGCTTGGATTCCCATTCAATTTTGTTCTTTAGTTTATAGAAAAACCATGTAATTGCATTAAGGAAAGGAAGCTGAATACAATGGTCCTAGTCAAGAGTACGAAGTTAACAAAAATAGAGCTCTAAGAAGCTTATATTCATAGAGATGATAAAGGTAATTAGCATAAAAGTAATTATGAAAAAAATCTTAGTTTCCATCACAATGATGGCTTTAGAATCAAAACTCAGAGTTTTACTGTGAATGTGTGCATTCTTGGATTTTAAGAAGTCTCTGTAAGAAGTTTTAATGCTATCTGGTGTTTTGGAACTATATTCAGCTTTCGCACCAAACATTGATAAGACACACTTATTTGTGAATCATCTGAGACTAGCACAGACTTGGAACTCAAGGCAATTACTGACAATCATGAGAATGTTCCCATGAGTCCAATGCCTATGCCCAACTTTCCCTTGTACTATAAAGTACTCACCAAGCTATTTTTTCATTGAAAGAAATAATATTAGAAACTAAGCACCCTTTGGGAAGACTGCAGATCATATTATTTTCAGAGTAGGTTATATCGTGGATCTTAAAATATAAGAGATACCAGAGGCCCTGATTTCACTTTGTTTTCCCTTTACTCAGATGCTCAGATGTTCATGTTCATCAAAACAATACAGAATGTTCTGAATGCCTTCTACACATTCCTCCTCTGTTAACATCATAATCAGGATTTCATTAAAATGTTACCATACCTATAATCCTACAAGTAGAGTCACATTAATAAACTGAACATTTTAAGTTCTTAACTGCAGGTACATGGTGTTAGCACCTAATTATGTACAGTAATGATGTACGTATAACTGGTTCAATGACAACACCTTTTAACTAGGTACTTAACATTGATCTCATTTTTCTCCATTGAAAAAGGACATTGTTTCAATAAATTGGTGTAATTATACTGACATCTGTATAATTACAGTTCCTCAGAGAGTACCGTAAGTATTCTCTTGCCAAATTTCTGTAGGGCACAATTACATACCCTGTTTTGCCACTATTTCTTTGTGGGGAAAACTAGTTTCATCCTGTGAAAAGGCTAATCTTTAGGGAAGGAATCAAATCAGACATTCACAACACTGCATCTGACCACTTACAACCATATAAGCAATATTATTTTGAAAGACTTGAAGAATGTGTAATGTCAAAAGTAAAATAATAAATGATGCCAAAAGACTTTGTGAGATGGTATAACAGTAGGTATCATTACTATTTATTGTTAATTATACCATAAAAATAATCATCATCCATTAAAAATGTGCAGTAATGTATGAGTACTATTGCCAAAGGCTGTTGGATACTTAAGTATCTCATTCTTAACCTTCTGGTTAATGTGTCAACACCACGACTACCTAATGCCAAATGTTATGTCAACTGCTTTGAAAAGTCCTGCTAATAAAATCAGAAAGTATTTCAAGATGACCTTTACTCTTACAAGCTCTTGATTCACATACAGCACTGGTTGAGCTTAGGCAACTTTAACTGGCGTATCTGAATCAATGAGAAATCACATTTGTTTATCCACTTGCTAGGTGTTGTTTTAACTTTATTGGCCATATCTGTCTGAAATGTTATTTATAGATATCTTTTTTGCACAAGGAGCTTCTCCTCTAAGGTCAGTGACATGTAGTAATCTTAATTGCTGTGGCTGTTTCTTGGATTATCCACCTATCAAATTAGGTTCAGCCGAGAAGTAGCATTACAAGGCTATACTGTGAACTTTTATAAGAGGTCTCCCATGGCACGTCCTTTGTACCACTGGGAAAAATCCCTAGAAACCAAACCCATCTTCTTTACTTTTTTGTCCTTTCATGGTATTGTAAAAACTAAAGCTATGCCATTACCTTCCTTGCATGAGATAATATTTCTATCAGAGTACCACCTGGGACCATTGCCAGTCCAACAAGGGAGAAAACAAGTTCTTGAAAACTATACCATACCAGCATATTACTTCACAAGAATATTCCAGTAGCAGCTCTCAGCTAATGATCATACTAGGTTGAACCATATATATAATTGCCAATATCCAAGCACTTTTAGGGCTACAAAATGACAATTTCATATCAGCATACAAAAGAATGATACTATGTTTTTATGAACAGTATGTAATAACATGCTAAATTACACTGCAGTGTGATATTTATTACTGCAGCATTAAAGCTAATTCCCATAGCAGGAAACTGTTAATAATTTTACTGTCAAGGATATATACTTATTAGTTTAAATAAAACCCTATATGGCCGAGAATGCCATTCTGAAAAAACATGGGCTGTTAAACCTTTTTGGAAATTCAAAATGTGACCAACCTGTGCATATAACTGAATAATCAAGGGGTATTGTCTAATATTTGTAGAAATAAATTTGTATATTCATTTTGCATATATTTGTATATTCATTTTTTGATATCAAATATTCCATGCTAATATACATTATAGGCTCTAATTTGGTAAATGAACTTGAGACACAGTGCATGTGATTTAGTTTTTCAGAAGTTCTTTAGTTACATGGAGATAGCACTTTGTGTGTGTGTGTGTGTGTGTGTGTGTGTGTGTGTGTGTGTGTGCATGCACACCTAGGAATAATAGAGGCATCTACATAAATCCAACAAAGAAAAAGAAATCCCTAAATTACATTCCATGATACAATAGATTATTATAAGTATTGACAAAAGTAAGATTTTCTAAATCTAACATCAATAATCTTTCTCTTTTTAAGAAATGTATCTCTGATTTCTGGTGGAGAAAAAGATACAGTACATTTGCATGATTTATACAGAACACAGATGATTAAATCAGTCTATATTTAGAGTGTGGTAAAGAAGCAAGTTTTCAAGGTTTCCCCAGAATACATCTTTCAAGTGAGAAAGGTAATCTAAAATAATGTTTTTAATATATTGCTTTAGTTAGAAAAAACTGAATCAAAATATATTTTGTGTTTTGTTAAAAAGACTTTCAAAGTCCTCGAATGTGTTTCCAAGTAATGCATGACCTAAGTTTAACCACAGATTAATTAGAAACCTCTTATAGGAAGCATCCTCTAAAAAATAAAAAAAAAAGTTTAATTCTTATAATTTAAAAAGAGTATTATTTTCCTACAAGAAACAGTTTCTGCACACCAGACTTTAGAAAACACCTCTAAAAGTAAACATGTCATTTACCCTCCTTCCCATGTCTTTCCTTCTACTTAGGGATTATGCCATTGCATCTCAAATCTATTTTTATACAGACTAAAGAAGTGTGCAGCTTTTTTTCTTGCTCTTTTTAAAGTGTAAATTCATTTCCTATTAGTAGAAACAAAAGCTTAACATCCAAAGTAGGGAACCACAGAGAGCTCGACATGAAGGTCATCAACAGGACCAGAAATAAGAGGTATACTTTTGGGTACTAGGGTTATCTCCCCTGATTATATCCACTTTGGAAAATTTTTTTAATCATAAAAGTAATATGCGAACCATTAGACATTTGGACAAATAAGAATTAAAAAAAGTCACTCACAATCTCTAAAATAGTTTTTTGCAACATGCATAGATTCAGCTTTCAGTTTTGTTAGTAGTATAATTATTAAATGTGCCTTCAACTATTTTCATACAGCATAAGCTTTTCCAAGGCATTTTGAAGTCATCAATATCTCACTTCATAATCATCAATAGCTACATGTAACATCATTTACATAACCATTCCTTTTTCAATCAATGAATTTGTATAATGGTATCCAAGTTCAAATGACCATTTACAGAGCTTTTATAGAGATGATTTATACATCAGAAAAGGAATGCATTTGGAACACGGAATTCTGTTATTCTTTGAACTCTGCATGAAATGTCACTGTGGTGCAAAACAGACAAGACATGCTCAAGACCCTTGAGTCCTTGCAACTCAGAAGGAGCCAGAAAAGTACATTGTGAAGCAAACATGCTGAAACCTGCACTTCCCCAGCTGTGCATTTTTCCGGAAGTTTTCCTACATTCCCTTTATTGTATGGTATATTAATATTCTATCAGAATATTTATTTCTGCCTGTGTTCCTGGCTCTCTTCCACCTCATCTCAGCATAACTAGTGGCAGGAAGAGATTAATAAAAGAAAAGGAAAATATGGAAAGAGAAGGATATAGAACAAGACAAAAAAGAACAGAAGGGCAGTTAGAAGAAGGGGAAAAAAGATAAGGTTGTTTAGGTAACAAAGCAGAGACAGTTCTAAAAGAGTAAGATACGAACTTAATACAAGTTACAGTCATTCTATCTAGGAAGTCCTTTTAAAAGAGGTTGTCCTTAAAATAGGGTTGGAGTAGAGAGGTGGAGCCAAGATGGTGGCATGAGTAGGACACTGGGAATCTCCTCCCAAAAACATACATATTTTTGAAAATACAACAAATACAACTATCCCTAAAAGAGAGACCAGAAGATACAGGACAACAGCCACACTACATCCACACCTGTGAGAAACCAGCGCCTGGTGAAAGGGGTAAGATACAAGCCCTGGCCCAGTGGGACCCAAGCACACCTCACCTCAGCTCCCAGGGGGAGGAGAGGAGTCAGAGCGGGGAGGGAGAGGGAGCCCAGGACTGCTGAACACCCAGCCCCAGCCATCCGCACCAGAGCGCACACACAGTGCATCTGTGGGATGCTGGAAACTACGGAAGCAGGACAGTAAGACCTGTGAGCGGGTCCTGCAGCCGGCGCCCCTAGGACAAAGAAAGGTGAGTGCTTTTTGAGAGTCTTAAAGGAACAGGGACCCCACTGCTGGACAGAAGCATCCCAGGTCACAGTCCAGCAGCTGGAAATTCCAGGGAACTCCAGGTGCACTAACCCCCTGGGCAACAGCTCTGAGACCCCTCATGGAGGTAAACAGCCAAACAGCCCTCTGTCCATTATCCCTCCAGCCCTGCCATAGCAGAGCAGCAGCCTGAGGCTAGCCACACCCACAGCAAGGGAGCTTCCTCCATACCCGCCGGGAAAGATACGGAGACCCAGTCTACACGCAATTGCCCAACACAAGCCACTAGGGGTCGCAGTTGTCCCAGTAAAGAAAGGCCAGGAGCAAGTGGGAAAAGTCTTGGCTCTCCCAGCTGACAGATGAGTCAATAGCTCACCATTGCACCTATCAACAGGAAAAGGCAAAAAAATTTGATCCAGACAAGACTAACGCAGACATCTTCAACATCTTCTACATCTTCCCCTGAGAAGGAACCTGGGGAGATAGATTTAACCAATCTTCCTGAAACAGAATTCAAAACAAAGGTCATATCATGCTGATGGACTTGCAGAGAAATATGCAAGAACTAAGGAGGGAGAATACAAAAATAAAACAATCTCTGGAAGGACTTCAAAGCAGAATGGACGAGATGCAAGAGACCATTAATGGACTAGAAAACAGAGAACAGGAACGCAGAGAAGCTGATGCAGAGAGAGATAAAAGGATCTCCAGGAATGAAAGAATTTTAAGAGAACTCTGTGATCAATCGAAACGGAACAATATCCGCATTATAGGGATACCAGAAGAAGAAGAGAGAGAAAAAGGGATAGAAAGTGTCTTTGAAGAAATAACTGCTGAAAACTTCCCCAAACTAGGGGAGGAAATGACCTCTCAGACCACAGAGGTACACAGAACTCCCATGACAAGGGATCCAAGGAGGACAGCACCAAGACACATAATAATTAAAATGGGAAAAGACAAGGATAGAGTATTAAAGGTAGCCAGAGAGAAAAAAAAGGTCACCTACAAAGGAAAACCCATCAGGCTATCATCAGACATCTCAACAGAAACCCTACAGGCCAGAAGAGAATGGCATGATATACTTAATGCAATGAAACAGAAGGGCCTCAAACCAAGAATACTGTATCCAGCACGATTATCATTTAAATATGAAGGAGGGATTAAACAATTCCCAGACAAGCAAAAGTTGAGGGAATTTGCCTCCCACAAACCACATCTACAGGGCATCTTACAGGGACTGCTCTAGATGGGAGCACTCCTAAAAAGAGCACAGAACAAAACACCCAACATATGAAGAATGGAGGAGAAAGAATAAGAAGGGAGAGAAATAAAGAATCATCAGACTGTGTTTATAATAGCTCAATAAGCGAGTTAAGTTAGAGAGTAAGATAGTAAAGAAGCTAACCTTGAACCTTTGGTAACCACAAACTTGAAGCCTGCAATGGCAATAAGTACATACCTTTCAGTAATCACCCTAAATGTAAATGGACTGAATGCACCAATCAAAAGACACAGAGTAATAGAATGGATAAAAAAGCAAGACCCACCCATATGTTGCTTACAAGAGACTCACCTCAAACCCAAAGACAGGAACAGTCTTAAAGTCAAGGGATGGAAAAAGATATTTCATGCAAACAACAGAGAGAAAAAAGCAGGTGTTGCAATACCAGTATCAGACAAAATAGACTTCAAAATAACGAAAGTAACAAAAGATAAAGAAAGACATTACATAATGATAAAGGGCTCAGTCCAACAAGAGGATATAACCATTATAAATATATATGCACCCAATACAGGAGCACCAACATACCTGAAACAAATACTAACAGAACTAAAGGAGAAAATAGAATGCAGTGCATTCATTTTGGGAGACTTCAACACACCACTCACTCCAAAGGACAGATCCACCAGACAGAAAATAAGTAAGGACACAGAGACACTGAACAACACACTAGAACAGATGGACCTAATAGACATCTACAGAACTCTACATCCAAAAGCAACAGGATACACATTCTTCTCAAGTGCACATGGAACATTCTCCAGAACAGACCACATACTAGGTCACAAAAAGAGCCTCAGTAAATTCCAAAAGGTTGAAATCCTACCAACCAACTTTTCAGACCACAAAGGCATAAAACTAGAAATAAACTGTACAAAGAAAACAAAAAGATTCACAAACACATGGAGGCTTAACAACACACTCCTAAATAATCAATGGATCAATGACCAAATCAAAATGGAGATCCAGCAATATATGGAAACAAACAACAACAACACAAAGCCCCAACTACTGTGGGATACAGCAAAAGCAGTCTTAAGAGGAAAGTATATAGCAATCCAGGCATATTTAAAGAAGGAAGAACAATCCCAAATGAATGGTCTAATGTCACAATTATCGAAATTGGAAAAAGAAGAACAAATGAGGCCTAAGGTCAGCAGAAGGAGGGACATAATAAAGATCAGAGAAGAAATAAATAAAATTGAGAAGAATAAAACAATAGCAAAAATCAATGAAACCAAGAGCTGGTTCTTTGAGAAAATAAACAAAATAGATAAGCCTCTAGCCAGACTTATTAAGAGGAAAAGAGAGTCAACACAAATCAACAGAATCAGAAAAGGAAAAGGAAAAATCACGCTGGACCCCAAAGAAATACAAAGAATTATTAGAGAGTACTGTGAAAACCTATATGCTAACAAGCTGGGAAACCTAGGAGAAATGGACAACCTCCTAGAAAAATACAACCTTCCAAGACTGACCCAGAAAGAAACAGAAAATCTAAACAGAACAATTACCAGCAACGAAATTGAAGCGGTAATCAAAAAACTACCAAAGAACAAAACCCCTGGCCCAGATGGATTCACCTCGGAATTTTATCAGACATACAGGGAAGACATAATACCCATTCTCCTTAAAGTTTTCCAAAAAATAGAAGAGGAGAGGATACTTCCAAACTCATTCTATGAAGCTAACATCACCCTAATACCAAAACCAGGCAAAGACCCCACCAAAAAAGAAAACTACAGACCAATATCCCTGATGAACATAGATGCAAAAATACTCAACAAAATATTAGCAAAACGAATTCAAAAATACATCAAAATACATCAAAAGGATCGTATATACACCATGACCAAGTGGGATTCATCCCAGGGATGCAAGGATGGTACAACATTCGAAAGTCCATCAACATCATCCACCACATCAACAAAAAGAAAGACAAAAACCACATGATCATCTTCATAGATGCTGAAAAAGCATTTGACAAAGTTCAACATCCATTCATGATAAAAACTCTCAGCAAAATGGGAATAGAGGGCAAGTACCTCAACATAATAAAGGCCATATATGATAAACCCACAGCCAACATCATACTGAACAGCAAGAAGCTGAAAGCTTTTCCTCTGAGATCGGGAACTAGACAGGGATGCCCACTCTCCCACTGTTATTTAACATAGTACTGGAGGTCTTAGCCATGGCAATTAGACAAAACAAAGAAATACAAGGAATCCAGATTGATAAAGAAGAAGTTAAACTGTCACTATTTGCAGATGAGATGATATTGTACATAAAACACCCTAAAGACTCCACTCCAAAACTACTAGAGCTAATATCGGAATTCAGCAAAGTTGCAGGATACAAAATTAACACACAGAAATCTGTGGCTTTCCTATACACTAACAATAAACTAATAGAAAGAGAAATCAGGAAGACAATTCCATTCACAATAGCATCAAAAAGAATAAAATACCTAGGAATAAACCTAACCAAGGAAGTAAAAGACCTATACTCTGAAAACTATAAGACACTCTTAAGAGAAATTAAAGATGTCACTAACAAATGGAAACTCATCCCATGCTCCTGGCTAGGAAGAATTAATATCGTCAAAATGGCCATCCTGCCCAAAGCAATATACAGATTCGATGCAATCCCATCAAATTACCAACAGCATTCTTCAATGAACTGGAACAAATAGTTCAAAAATTCATATGGAAACACCAAAGACCCCGAATAGCCAAAGCAATCCTGAGAAGGAAGAATAAAGTGGGGGAGATCTCACTCCCCAACTTCAAGCTCTACTACAAAGCCACAGCAATCAAGACAATTTGGTACTGGCACAAGAACAGAGCCACAGACCAATGGAACAGAATAGAGACTCCAAACATTAACCCAAACATATATGGTCAACTAATATTTGATAAAGGGGCCATGGACATACAATGGGGAAATGACAGTCTCTTCAACAGATGGTGCTGGCAAAACTGGACAGCTACATGTAAGAGATTGAAACTGGATCACTGTCTAACCCCATACACAAAATTCGAAATGGATCAAAGACTTGAATGTAAGTCATGAAACCATAAAACTCTTAGAAAAAGACATAGGCAAAAATCTCTTAGACATAAACATGAGTGACCTCTTCTTGAACATATCTCCCCGGGCAAGGGAAACAAAAGCAAAAATGACCAAATGGGACTATATCAAGCTGAAAAGCTTCCGTATAGCAAAGGACACCATCAATACAACAAAAAGGTATCCCACAGTATGGGAGAATATATTCATAAATGACAGATCTGATAAAGGGTTGACATCCAAAATATATAAAGAGCTCACACACCTCAACAAACAAAAAGCAAATAATACAATTAAAAAATGGGCAGAGGAGTTGAATAGACAGTTGTCTAAAGAAGAAATTCAGATGGCCAACAGACACATGAAAAGATGCTCCACATCGCTTGTCATCAGAGAAATGCAAATTAAAACCACAATGAGATACCATCTCACACCAGTAAGGATGGCTACCATCCAAAAGACAAACAACAACAAATGTTGGCGAGGCTGTGGAGAAAGGGGAACCCTCCTATACTGCTGGTGGGAATATAAATTAGTTCAACCATTGTGGAAAGCAGTATGGAGGTTCCTCAAAATGCTCAAAATAGAAATACCATTTGACCCAGGAATTCCACTTCTAGGAATTTACCCCAAGAATGCAGCACTCCAGTTTGAAAAAGACAGATGCACCCCTATGTTTATCGCTGCACTATTTCCAATAGCCAAGATATGGAAGCAACCTAAATGTCCATCAGTAGATGAATGGATAAAGAAGACGTGGTACATATACACAATGGAATATTACTCACCCATAAGACAAAAACAGATCCTACCATTTGCAACAACATGGATGGAGCTAGAGGGTATTATGCTCAGTGAAATAAGCCAGGTGGAGAAAGATAAGTACCAAATGATTTCCCTCATATGTGGAGTATAAGAACAAAAGAAAACTGAAGGTACAAAACAGCAGCAGAAGCACAGAACCCAAGAATGGACTAACAGTTACCAAAGGGAAAGGGACTGGGGAGGACAGGTGGGAAGGGAGGGATAAGGGCAGGAAAAAAGAAAGGGGACCTTACGATTAACATGTATAGTGTGGGGGGGCATGGGGAGGGCTGTGCAACACAGAAAAGCAAGTAGTGATATTACCGCATCTTACTATGTTGATGGACAGTGACTGTGAACAGGTATGTGGGGGGGATTTGGTGAAGGGGGGAGCCTAGTAAACATAATGTTCTTCATGTAATTGTAGATTAATGATACCAAAATAAAATTTAAAAAAATAGGATTGGAGTAGGCAGAAGATTTCGATCAAGGAGACACAGCATCTAAGACAATATTCTTAAACCATTTTGCTGAAGGCATACCACACTAACCAACATTTATTCATGCACTGTTTTTAAGACTTAAAGTTCCAAACTGATGAAAAAAAATAATCTCAAAATGGAACAAAGGGAGTTTTACTCTATCAATTACATATAACCATAGAATTCCCAAATTTGGAGATTCTGTTGGTGTGTTCAGTAGAATGTCACTGACCTCTGCTCATATGATTTTCTAGTACATTAAAGCCTATATTTCCATAAGAGATACAAGCTTAGAGAAAAAAATGTTTTATACCTACATAAAAGTAAGCCCATGAAAATAGGGAAATCATTCCACAGAAAGGCAATTTATTTTATTATAAGTTTAAAAAAACAAATGAATTTTGTCTTGTCCTTCTGGAATATGTAACTAAAAGATCATAGTAAGAATTGAAAATCTCAGGCTCTGTATACACATGTACACCCATGCAAGTGACTGGTTAACATAATTTCTATTTAAATAAATCAAACTTCCCACAACCTAAATTAGTCATCAATAAAGGCAAAATATCACAACACTAAAACATTCCAATAATATTCTAATAGTTTTCTGTTTCAGCACACCCCAACACTTGTAAAATTTATGTATTTCTTACTTCAACTGAGTTGACTCATTGTCATTAATATGCCTACAAGAAATTTCTGTGCTTTCAGGTTCCAGACAAAATTTCTTAATACACTGCAAAATAAGTTTATTAATGATTTGCTAACATTATGCAGAAAAAGGAAGTCGTGCAAAACTGCTTAGTATGTTTATATTTCTTTGCTCAGTGTCACCAAATCAAGACAGTAAAAATAATACACGAATGACTTCCCAAAAGGTAGTGATTCATAGTCAACCTGTCTTAGCTTCTTAGCTTTTCTGCAAGTTTCCCCATGTTTTTCAATGACACACCCATACACTCACTAGTATTAGCAAATACTGAGTTGGTTGAAATCCATTTTGTTGAGAAACAGGACCCTGAAAGCATTTTTTACACTTTTTCAGGCCAACAGGAATGATGGAGCTACCCTTTGACACCTGTCCAGTAGTTATTGCACAAAAATCCAATTCAATGCTTCCCTCAGACACCTCTCAGACTGACCTCAGAGTGTCACACCATAGCCATCAGCACTGAAACTGAGCCTGGCATCTTTCCTCATGCTTTCTACGTTAGTCACCCACATTCACTGTATTGTTCATCTTCCTTCGCACAAGGACACCGATCCCAAGAGCATTTCGGAGCACAGATGCCTATAAAAAGGGAGATGCCCTAAAATCCACATGATAAACATGATATTGGTGGGTCTTCTCTGCTCAGAGACCCAGAAAATGAAGATGCCATTCCCAGGAAAGTCGTTAGTGGAGGATGGATCTAATGCCCAGAGATGTATCAAGATAGGCCAAACATCCTTAGTGATCCTACTTATGCCCTCAAAGCCCCCAAATCAAGAAAATACTTACCCTGGTGGAATGAGTGGTCTATGTTTAAACTAGGCAGGGAGAGAGAAAGGGCAAAATGCAAGAAACTTCCTGAGAATACAGAGGAGGCCTGGAGGGAAAGGGTGCTGGCATCAGGAGATGACCGAATACATTTGAATCTCACTGACTTTTTCATTTTCAATTACCTGCTCTGAACCTTTGGGTGTGCCCTAGATGACCACCTCCCCTCAAGTAACTGTTTAGAACCAGCAGCACAAAACCTAAGGTTCTTCACCATCTCATGAAAAATTCACTTTTTGATTGTTATCAATATGGTATCACTGAACAGAAATCAGATACATTTTTATTTATCTTCCATAAAAGCAGAGGCAGAGAGGCTAAATGAATCACTAGTTCAAAATGACTAAAAACGGTGATAAATTGACCAGGCAAATCAGTCTCAGGTCTTGGTGGTACAGTTTAGCTATATTAAAACTTACCCTAGCTTTAGACATAGTTATCATTTATAATAGTATCCTATGTAAAAAAACACTCTAAAAGTTCCAAACAATAAATATATTTATAAATGAATTTTTTAAAAAAGAATCCATTCATAACTTTGAAGCTGGGTGAACATCCTATTTATTTTATCCACATGTGTATGACAATCCTAAATGGTCATCAGGCCTTGTCTTACATGTTTGTGTACCCTACAACCTGTGTGTCTAATGCAATTCTAACTGCTCAAGAAATAATTATAGCATACTCTGTGCTTACCGATTTCTAAGTATATACAGAATCACTGTCATGAATTTACAGAATATATTATAGTGTATCATAGAATGTATTATAGAATATAAATAGAGTGCATGTAACAGGTCATGATGACGGCAGTAAGCTTTGCAACAGCATTTGACACAGCTAATCTCTCCCACTCTGCAACATGTCTTCACTTGGCTCATAAAACACCAAAGTCTCTACCTTTCTTCCAATTTCCCTGACTGCTGTCTGATCATCTTTGAGCCCATGGTTCTGCCCTTCTCCATCCATCAATGCTCCTGGGTAATTTCTTTAAGCATAAGGTTTTAAACATCATCAATATGCTGATAACTCCCAAATGTATTCTTCATCCTGGACCACCCCACTGCTTGGAAATCTGAAAGGCAACTCAAACCAGTCATATGCTAAATTAAACTCCTAAGCAACTCCCTAAAACCTGTTCCACCCAAATGTTTCCCATCTTATTGATTGGGAACTTTATTTTTCCAGTTCCTCAGGCCCCAAACCTAAGAATCATCCTTGACTTCTTTCTTTCACACCTCACACCAAATTTTGTTAACTTTACCCTTGAAATACCCCAATTTGATCACGTCGCATCCCATACACTGCTTTAGTCCTTATCCAGGGCACCACCGTCTTCCCACCAGGTTCTTGAAGTAGGTCCCCACCTTTGTCTGCCTGCATTCTATTCCTCAAGGGGCAAGTGCAGTGATCATTTTAAGTCATAAGCCAGGTCATGTCCCTGCTCCACTCAGTCTTTTTATGGTTTTGCAACTCACACTGTGTGGAATCCAAGATCCCTGACACAGATTTACTAGGCTCTACAGGATCTGAGCCCCTGTTACATCTTTATACTTATTTTTCATATAAATTCCTCCTTTATTCATTCCTTCTAGTCATATGGCCTGTCTACCAAAAATGTCCCTGGAATGCCTCCCTCCAATTATTCCCATGTCTATGCATACCTATTTATTATATTTCAGATTCATGCTAAAATATCTGGATTCTCTGATTTGCCAATTTAATTAACCCAGGCAGTGATTCTCTGTGACACAACCTATATTATTTTCTTAAAACACTTAGAATTGCTTGAAATTACTTCATATTTATTAGTTTGCTTCTTTATTGTTTCTATAATTGTAAGAACTTTACTTGAGTTGCTCATTGCTTTAAAACCCATATCCTCAAGTGCAGTGACATTGGCAAGATGGTGAAATAAGAAGCCCCAGACCTTACTGCCCTGACAGAGATACCAATTAAACAAAGCACAGAACAATTCTTAGTGAGAAATCCAGAAACCAGTTAAGAGGCTCCTGAATGCCATGTGAACATGAAAGCAGCCACATCAAAGGTGGTAAGAAAACCCCTGGCACTCATTCACCGTAGTTCTCCTCCCAGAACAGTGCGGCACCCATTCCCCAGCTTATCCCTGTGGAGGGAAAGAACTGGAGCATACACATAAAGTTCTGGATTTTGGAGGGGCTGCCCAAGGGTCTGGTTTCTGTATTACCTATCTCAGACTACTGATGGGACCCAGCACACCCTAGATGACTGGGAGATACGGTCATTAAAGAAGAAAAATTTCAAATAAAGAACCTAACTTTATACCTTAGGGAACTAGAAAAGGAGTAAACTAAGCTCAAAGTTAGCAGAAAGAAAGAAATAATGAAAGTTAGAGCAGAAATAAATGAAATAAAGACAGGAAAAACAAAAAAGTCAGCAAAAATGAGTTGGTTTTTTAAAAGAAATGAAATTGATAAAGCTTTAGCTAGACTAAGAAAAAAAAGTAAGAAGCCTCCAACAAAGTCAGAAATGAAAAAGGAGACATTACAACCAATGCCACAAAAACAAAAAGGGTTATAAGAGACCACTATGAACAATAATACTGAACAAATTACATAACCTAGAAGAAATGGATAAATTCCTAGAAACGTACAATCTACCAAGACTGAGTCATGAAGAAAACAGAAAACCTGAACATATCTAAACTAGTAAGGAGACTGAATCAGAAATCATCAAAAGCCTCCTGATAAAGAAAATCCCAGGACTAAAGATTCACTAATGGATCCTACCAAACATTTAAAGAATTAACATCAATTCTTCTCAAACTCTTCCAAAAAACTGAAAAGGAGGGAACACTTCAAAACTCTTTTTCGAGTGCCAGCATTATCCTGATTCCAAAGCCAGAGAAAAACACCACAAGAAATGAAGACCACAGGCCGATATTCCTTATGTATATAGATGTAAAAATCACCAACAAAGTACTAGTAAACTGAATTCAACAGCACATTAGAAGGATCATATACCATGACCAAGCAGGATTTACTCCTGGGATGCAAGGATGGTTCAATACATGAAAATTAATCAAAATGACACATTGCATGAACAAAACAAATATTAAAAATCACACAATCCCCTCAATAGGTAGAGAATAGGCATTTGACAAAATTCAATAACCGTTCATGATAAAAAATCTCAGCAAACTAGAAATAAAAGAAAATTATCTCAACATAATAAGGGCCATATATATGAAAAGTTCGCTGCCAACGTTATACTCCGCAATGGAAAACTGAAACCTTTTCCAATAAGATCACGAAAAATACAAGGAAGCTTACTCTCACTGTTTCTATTCAACATAGTACCTGAAATGAAAAGGAAGAAGTAAAAACATCTCTGTTAATATTACATGATCTCATATATAGAAAACCCCAAAGATTCTATGAAAAACTATTCATTTTTCCAAGAAATGAATTTGGCAAAGCTGCAAGATACAAAATCAACAAAAGAATTACTATGTTTCTATACTAACAGTGAACAAAAAGGAAATTAGGAAAACATGCCCATTTACAATAGCATCAAAAAGAATGAACTACTTAAGAATAAACTTAACCAAGGAGATCACAAAATGAAAACTACAAAATTTGCTGAAAAAAATTAAAGAAGACAAATAAATGGCAAGACATCCTGTGTTATGTATTAGAAGATAGTATTGTTAAAATGTCCATATTACACCCAAGTGATCTACATACTCAATACAATCCCCATCAAAATCTGCATGGTATTTTTTTGCAGAAATAAAAAACAATCTTAAAACTCATATGGAACTACAAAGGACCTCATATAGCCAAAACAATTTTAAGAAAGAAGAACAGAGCTAAAGTCCTCACACTACTTGACTTCAAAACATATTACAAAACTACATTAATCAAAAGTGCATGGTACTAGTATAAAGAAACATATAGACCAATGAACAGATCAACAGACCAGAAATAAACCCTTTCATATATGGTCAAATGATCTTCAGCAAGGGTGTCAAGACAACAAATGGGTAAAGGATAGTCTTTTCAACAAATGGTCCTGGGAAAACCGGTTATCCACATGCAAAAGAATGATATTGGACCTTTACCTTACATGATACACAAAAATCAACTCAACATGGGTTAATGACTTAAAAATGGACAAATAGGACTTCATCAGCCTAAAAAGCTTCCACACAGCAAAGGAAATAATCAACAGAGTGAAAAGGCAACCTACAGAATGAGAGAAAATATTTGCATACCATATATTTAATAATTTCCAAATAGGTAAGAAACTCCTACAACTCAACAGAAAACAAAATTAATTTTTTAATGAGCAAAGGACTTGAATAGATATTTATCTAAAGAAGATATATAAATTGCCAATAGGTATATGAAAAAATGCTCCACATCACTGATCATCAGCGAAATACAAATCAAAATCACAATGAGATATCACCTCACACCTGTCAGGATGGCCATTATAAGAACAAAACAAAACAGGAAAAGTGTTAGGAACGATTTAGGGAAACGGGAGCCCTTAAGCACTATTGGTGGGAATGTAAAATAGTGCAGCTGCTATAGCAAACAGTATGGATGTTCTCCAAAAAGTGAAAATAGAACTAGCTTATGATCCACCAATCCCACTTCCAATATTTATCCAAAATTATTGAGAGAGTATCTCAAATAAATATTTGCCTTCTGGTGCTCACTGTAGCATTATTTACAACAGTCAAGAAGTAGAAACAATCTAAGTAGCCATCAATGGATGCATGGATAAAGAAAATGTGGGATATATAAACAATGGAATATTATTAAGCCTTATAAAAGAAGGAAATCCATCACATGCTAAAACATGAATGAAGCTATGAGAACATTACACCAAGTGAAATAAGCCAGTCACAGAAGGACAAATACTTCATGATTCCACTTATATGAGGTATCTAAAGTAGTCGAATTCACAGAAGCAGAAATTAGAACAGTGGTTGCCAGGGGACAGTGGGGATGGAAATGAGTTGTTATTTAATGAATATAGAGTTTCAGCTATGTAAGCTGAAAAAGTTTCAGAGATCTGCTATATAATAGTATGCTTATAGTTAACAATACTGTTCTGTACTCTCAAAAAAATTAATAGGGTTGATTTCATGTTATGTGTTTTTTACCAAAATAAAAAAAATAGAAACAGATTAAGTCCCTGACATAGGAGAATGGTTTTAAAAGACTATGGTGCAGTCCACAAAATGGCATACTGCAAATCCATCAAAAGAATTCCATAATTAAATATATATATGCATAATATATTGCAAAGTGAGACAAGAAAGATATAAAATAATATCTATTATAAAGTATAATTTTGAAAAGAAAAAAAATCTCATAGTCCCATACTGTGCCAGATACATAGTAGGCATTCAATAAATATTCAGTTAATTGGTAAACGTTGCCTGGGCAAAATAAGATGTAAGAACTCTAAATCCAGCTAATAACTGCACTTTTTCTCAGTCCATTTGGGTTTGCCTAGGTTGGAAACCTGTCAGTGAACCCAGACCACACTGTCACTATGCTGGGAACCACAGACCCACGGTGTAGCGATGCTTAGGTTAACAAAACCTCCCTAAGGACTCCCCTGGAGGAGAACAAATGAGGTACCTCTGCTCTCAGATTGATACCAAAATGCTTCAGTGGACACAAACCATTGCCTCTTCACCAATGAACCTCAGAATCTGCTTCCCTGGTACCATTAGAATCACACTGGTGCTAAAAGCACATGACATCCAAGAAAAGGGTTCACTTTACTTCATCTGTCACTTAAACGAAATGTTTTCAAATCACCCTTTATAATATATGAATAATAGATACGAGAAAGGAGAATTTTTCATTTGCTCAAAAGGAACATGTCCTGTTTTAATAATTACGAGTTTTTGATGAATCCTCATATTCCTCTGAGTTTTAGCAAAATGAGAACAGATGCATGACTATAGAAAAGGAACTTTACAATAACCAAGAAACTATGTTGGGACACTAAAAATGGAAAGTTAAAGAATTAAGGATTCTTTCCTTCAATGTGCATCAATATAAGCCATGTGGTTATATGATGGTATCTACTGAGCTTCTCCTTTTCCACAGTCCTGACATCCATTACTTTACTTATTTCCCAAAGCTCCCTTCACTGCTACATCAACAGAGAACGCATTATATTTCTATAAGCTTCTGGTAAATGTTGATTCCTTAGGCACCCCTAAAAAGAGTATATGCTTTTTAACTTAGCAGGCTGCAAATATTGGCATTCTTACCCATTATATTACACACTGAGGATACACTAATTACAGCTTTCTTACTTACATACAATGATAACTTCTAAATAAATGAGTTTTTTGAGAAAACTTAAAAGCAAAGCAAAGTGAAAGCACATAAAGACTATTTCTGAACACACAGGCAAGCTAACTATTCATGGGGGAAAATAAAGCAGTTCTGCACACAGAAAGCAGGCTTTGCCAATCAAACAGCTATTGCAGTGCAGTAAGTTAAGGACACAGAGAAAAGTCAGGTCACAAAATGGACATAGTCAAGAAAAGAAGACCATCTACTAAACACTGACAAAAGTTGATTCCTTATGAAAATGGCTATGTTTGGTTATAGACCTAAAAGAAACAGGTTTTAAGTATCTAAAAATATAGATATGATAAATATATATTTGAAGAGATAAATGTAAGTCTAGGTATCCATTCTGCAATGTTCTAATTTAACACTAAAAAGGGAAACATCGAGGTGTGAAAATACCGCCATGATCTTTAAGATTGTGAAATGTCCACTATTCAACTCAATTTTTAAAATCTCACTAGCTT
This sequence comes from Manis javanica, assembly GCF_040802235.1. NCBI lineage: Eukaryota > Metazoa > Chordata > Mammalia > Pholidota > Manidae > Manis > Manis javanica. The sequence goes on from NC_133166.1 coordinate 94,597,312, forward strand.
GGGTCAAGAGGTGTACAAATGACGGTCGAGGCTCATCCTTATGAAGTGAACACTAATGGACTTGGGAGAAAATGACCCAGCCTACCCTTTTCAAATAGTGTTTTCAAGAACCTAGAAGAAGCCTCAAGAATTCAACTGGGACGTTTTGCCTGAGGACATCATTCAACAATGTCACATACAAAATACTCGGCATTGCCAGGGAGGGAACAGAAAGAAAAGAAAAAAAAGGCCAAAGAAAGAATTAAAACAGAAAGCCACACTTGTGTTAAATTATGATTCCTCCTGTTCTGGAATACCGCCCACAGCTCTAATCAACACTTATCAAAGTTTTAGCTGAGCAGAAGGCAGTTCAAAAAAAAGGATAAGTAAAATAACTAATGGGACCTTCTAGTTGCTAAAGAAGAGATTAAAAAATAAGGCTAGTAGAAAGGCAAAGACCCCAGACACACAGTATCATGGGTTATAAAAGCATAAGGAGTCAAGCGAGAATGAATTCTAGATGTAGTAGGGGATAAAGACAAAAAAGACAATGCGCCTCTCTTTAGAAGGAATTACGAGACTTAGTTCACAAACTTCACAAAAGGCAAATGGCTTAAAACTTAAGGGATGTAATTTTACAAAAAATCAAATGAAAAGAAAACCTTCCTTGAGTAGAATATAAGACACTTATCTCAAGAGAAAGTACAAACTGAAATCTGGTTAAATTTAACCAGTTTAGATAAATTAAGTTTATGAATATTAGATCCATGCCAGATTTTTTCATAATGTCATGATGCTCAGGGTAAAGTCATCCCTTTTAAAGCTGCTTTTATAAAGGGAACTATGGCACTGCTTTTAAATGTCCCTTGGTACCACACAGGGTATGAAAATGCCTCGATTGTTACTTGATGTACTTACATGTGAAAAAGTACTTGCATTTCAATCATTTCGTTCCCAAACTGAAGACAGCACGAACACATGGACAGGGATGGCAGGCAAACCTAAGTTATTCCACTAAGAAAGTAGCACATGGGAGAGTCCTAGGAAAACTGGAAATTGGCAAGGTTTTCTTTAAGACTTCTACATCTCCCTTGGTACCTAATTTCCCTTTATAACTCACAGCATTCCTGGGTAATTCTTGACATTGGAAGCCCTGTTCTTTAAATGGCTTCCAGATAATCTGGTCAGTAATCCAAAACTCCTAGGCTAATATGCTTCCAAGAAGGTTATACATTACGGTGTCTAAAAGTGCTTTTTCCAGAAATTAACCCAGAGGACATCAAGTATTTATGGGATGGTTAGGTATTTTTCAGGCTATTTTTTTTTGTTATGGTTGTGTTCCTAAAATCTAAATTTATGTCCAAAAAGTTGAACAAGATGAATAAAATCATTGATTAAGGAGAAAAAAAGCCTTTTTAGATGCTTTCTGGATAACATATTATTGTGTCCATAAATAAAACGATAAAAGATGAATGTACGCTTTCCAAAACTGAAGCCAAATATTTAATATACCTAGGTGCTTATTCAAACTGGAAGGACAACTACCAAACCACTGTATAGAGAATCATTTACTAGCACTCACTATCACATACGATCATCTCTAAGCCTGCTATTCATATACCAAACCACCCCATTTGCCATCAAGAAAGCCACTATCTAAAATATGAATGAGCTCCCCTATTTAAACACCTCCAATGGCTTCTGGGTCTACAGAACATAACTTCTCAAGTGTTTCTTTAATTTAAAGGGTCCCTGAAGGCAAAGAAAATAAAACTCTAAGAAGTCTGGAGGCATAGAATGATACAGTTCCCTAAAATGAGAGAAGTGTTCTTGAAATCTTAGGTCGTAAATTAGAAATTCATGTGAACTTGGATTTTTCTCCTTCTCAATCTTCTACATATTGAAGTGCTCCTGGGATCATATTAGAATCGCTGCTTATCTCAACCTGCACTCATTCTCCAAGTGATTTTATTCAATGTCTTGACTTTAAATGCCTTCTCTATAATGACTTCCAAATGATATATCTCCAGCCTGACTCCTTTCCTGAACTCCAAATTCATATTTCCAGCATCATTTTTCCTAAACATCACATTTCCTGCACAACCTCGCACTTGGATATCCTCAATGGCATCTCAAATTTAACATGGCTGCGCTGGCCTGAGCTGTTTTGCTGACGTACCTCACAGCACAGTCTCCAGGTAAAGGCAAGAGCGCTCTTTTATCGTCATGTCCTGAAGACTTTCAAGAGGTCAGTACCAGCTGGTCAGCACTATTGTTTGATAACAGTGTGACGGACAATGTGCACCTGGTCTTGGTGAGACTTCTGAAAAGCTCTGCCGCTGAGGCTGGGTTTTATGCAAGAAAACGCCTGTGTGACCAGCGGGGTATCAGAAACTCCACTCATCATTCCATTTTGGGCTCCCTCATTCGGCGGTGTCCCACGCACACCTTGGTGGTTCTTGATCTAAGAGAGAAGGGTGTCCTGGCATGTCTTGCAGAGGAAGGACAAGTGGAGCTGGCTGGGGCCTGTCCTGCCCCCTGGCTGTGATGCAGCTCTGTCTGAGGTGTGTGTCTTTATTTGGGTGCCGTTGTTATACACCCAGTTATTTTGGGTCCTTGAATCTTTTTCAGTAATTGAACCCTGTCTAATGGATGCTGTTAGCACAATGTCTAAACCTAAGCTCTTGATGCCATCCACAAACCAGTCATCCCATACTCCCCACCCCCATCTTAGGAAAGCAGAAACTGTTCTCTTTTAGTTACTTGACCCTCAGAAAGTCCCACAGCTCTCCTTCCAAAATAAATCTAGAATCTGACCATATGTCCCAATCCCCACCACCACCGCCTTTTATCACTTTTAGCACGACAGCCTCGTAACTGCTCCCTGTTTCTGCCCATGGCCTCCTGCAGGCTAGGCTCCACTTGGCAGCTGGAAGTGGCCCTGGCGAAACAGAAGACTGAGCAGGACACTCATCTGCACCAAGAAGCCAGAGTCCTTATTATAACCTACAGAGCCCTCCAGGGCTTGGCCCTACTTACCTGCCTGACGTCATCCTCTTCCACTCCCTCCCCGCATCTCGGCTGTTCCTCAACATGCCAGGAACGCTTTCACCTCAGGGAGGTGAGGGCTGATGGACCGACTGCCTGTGTGATTCCCCAGCCAGCCAGCCACTTGGCTGGTTCCCTCACTGCTTTTACTTCAAAGGCACTTCATGAGTGAAATTGCCCCAGGGACCTTACATAAAATTAATCACCAACACCATCCGACATTTCCTAGTCCCCTTCACTGTTTTATTTTTTCTCTGGAGACTTACCACTATCTAACATATTATCTTCCCCCAGTAGAATGTAAAGCTCACCAAGGGCAAGAATTTATATCTGTTTTATCTCCACTGTATTCAGAGCCTTGGACAATGCATACAGTAGGAATTCAAGAAATAGTATTGAGTGACTGAATAATTATAGAGCTAATATACAACAACTTTTTTAAGTCTAGTTCCTTGGCATTCTAGGAAGGCATGTGGTTCCATGTACGCCCTGGTACACAACCAAATGGCCTCAATGGCACATCTACTCCAGGTGGAGAAGAACAGGCCTAGGAGAAAGACTGCCTCTCTGGTGTGAGACCATAGGCCATACTGCTGCCCCTCACATTCAGGTAATTTCGTTATTGGAGCACACCATGCCCCTTCTACCTAAAACATCTGGACATACTCAATAGACACCATTGAATGAAGAGGTAAAAACCAAATTGCGAAGAAGGAACAGTGCAAAGAGAATATGATCCCCTCAGCAGGAAGCTCCAGAGATTCCTGAGACCACCACCAGCCATGTGCAAATGTGTCAGTTTCTTCACCCAAAAACAGATAGAATACCTTCCCTACCTATTCCACAAGGGGGTGAGGCTCAAATGAGAAAACAAAACTCAAATCTCCCAATGAGGTATTTTCATTATCAATGTATAGATCATAGATTTTACCCTACCTTTTTAATCCCAAAATTGATTTAGCAAACATGGAAATAACTAGACTGCAGACCAGGTATATCTAATGGAACCATGCTTCTACTAGTTTTCCACATTTAAACAGGAGATAACCAAGAAGTGTTGTCCAGAATATTAAAATCCATGCTGTATACTCCCGTGCATATGGAGAGAGGGTGAGACACTATAATCTACGTCACTATAGAAGATTACAATTTGACAATCATTACACTCTAATACGTAGAATAACAGGGAACTTTACAGAAAACTTAATGTTTATTACATTTTTGTAGTGCAGTGAATAAAGAAGCTAAGAATATAAGCTCTGGATCTGTCTCCTTAGGTTTCAATAACAGTGCACGCCACCATTGTGCACTCCTGGAAAATGCAGCGCCCTCTGCCTCAGTTTCCACAGAAGTTAAATACAGATAATAAGGCACTGGCCTCATACGGTTGTTTAAGAGAATTAAGTAATACATGTAAGAGGTTAGCACATGGCCTCCCACATAGTAAGTGCTCATTAAATTTTGGCTATTGTTAATGGCATTCATAACTCCTGAAAGTTAAGAGTGTTCCCATACATTTCTTTACTGACATCACACTAACTTAAATCTAATGGAAGTTGAAAATCAAAGTGTTCAAAATGCTTCAGCCCAGAAAAGATCTCTTTATGTTGACATCTCTGCCCCCTCCTCAATCTCACCTTGTAGGGCTGATGTCAAAAACAGCACTTACAGGGAACTCACACGCTGGGACTATGTAACAGGAGAAGCAGTTCCTCTCACACACCTTAATGCCCCATTTCCCTGTATCTCCCCTTACCACCCCCACCCCGTGATGCAATCACAGCCTGGAATGAGGTTACCCCAAACCATCCAGGGGTGTAATTAATAGCCTGGGGCCTGGAGCCAGATTAGATTAATTGTATTCGTCATTGGCCTTACTGACTGCCCACTTCCTCATCCTTCCCTACCCCTCCTAAAAGGAATCCAGACTTCCTTCTCCTTCAGTGATAGGACTGAACGTCTAACTTGAACCGTTTTCCCCTCTCAGCACTGAAAGAAGCTCAGTCCTGAAAGAGCAAAGACTCCTAGGAAGAATGGCATATCACCATTCTGAAGACCTGACCTCTCATCCTGATAACCCTACCCGGGATAAGTCACTGGGACTTCTGTGTCTTGGCTTCTTCATCCTTAACACTGCGATATTACTGCTTAATATACCAACTCATGACGTTTTAAGGTATATTTAAATGGCAAAATAAATGTGGGAAAAACACTTGGAAATTTATGAGAATTGTATGAATGAAATTTAACTCTAATATATGATTGCTGGCTCATTGGCCTTCCTCTCTATTTAAACACTGATCTGGATTCTTGAAGCTATGCCATTATAAAGACTCCTCTTATCTGAATTAATTATGTTCAAAGAGAAAAAAATTATTTATTAAAACCATAGGGTTATACAGATGAGTGATACGACAATATACAATAGACAACTTCTATACTGAAAAATACCGAATGATCACAAAAATACCTGATTTTTAAGAAGTAAAAGTAATCAACCAGCAGCAAATATTAATAAAGCTAAAATGGATTGTCTGTGTGGGGCAGAAAGAAGAAAAAAAATAGGTCATCTATTAAGCTCTGTTTGTACCCATTCCAGAAACAATATAGCAAAAACAATCAGTCCCCACTTCCAGATTGTCCCCACCTGCCATGACCTTCAGGTTGTTTTTGCAGTTCTGAATAAATCTGAAACCATCCTGAAGAATGGGACTATCTTCAAGGTCACACAGGGCCTCCTCCAGCATTGTCCTGAGATTCCAGGCACTATTTTTTTCCTACCCAAGACCAACTACCTCACTTCACGTGATAAGACTGCCAACTACCTGAATTAGATGCTTCAACCCAATAAAGGGATGGGGGTATGAAGTGTGGGAGAATAATTACAATAGCAAACAACCTAACACTTGTCAAGCACCTAAATGTTTTACATGGATTATCTCTTTCCTCTTCACAGCAACCCTAGTTGATTGGTAATCTTTCCTCATTCCGAACAGATCGTTTAAGGCTTAGAGAAGAAAGTTATTTGTTCAAAATGACACCTTTAGTAAAGTACTCAACTGGAGTTTAAAATACAACCTAGAGCTCTTCTCCTAAAACCCAGGGGAACAGGGGATATTTGTCAAAGGTTTTTAGTATCTCTTAGGATTATGTGACACAAAGAGAGAGTGGAATGGAAGTGACCTTACATAGGGAGAAGCAATGGGGTGGCAGGGGCAATATGAGTTGGCAGGTTCACCATGAATACGGAAAATGTCATGATCATCTAAAAATTGTAGAGAATTCAATATCTAAATATCTGAGGAGTCTTCAAAATTTAAGTTAAATAGGGAGATGCAAAAGTGCTTTCTGTGGTAGGAGCCAAAGAGGGTCAGAGGGTTTTGATAGCGTTCCATAGAATGTGAATGAGAACTTGCATGTGTATTACATAAATAGAGAGGGCTATGAAGGGCAGAGATAGTGTTTGGGGATCCGTGGCAAGAGGAAATAGGAGAGGAAAGAATACGAAGTTCTTAGAATAAGGAACTGGATTAAAACTGGTAATAATTTCTTCCCTCCTTTAGTATTCCAACTCACTCAAATGATGTAAAACCAAATATAAGCTAAGGAAGAACATGGTCAGATGATGATTAATCATTATCAGCCCAATTTGACTGACCCCAAATAAGAAAAGTATTACGTGTACAAATGAATATGGGAAATGAATATATGCACAATTAAAATGTTTTCAACAACCAATCAGAGCTCTTGGTGAAAGAAAATTCTATGGCTTTCTTCTTGATAAGATTCTAGTTTGACCACTGAGTTATTTCACACACATACACACAAAAAAAAGTGCCACAAAAATACAGCCAACTCCAAGGAGCCTAACAGAAACTTTTAAATCATTTTGTGATTGACTTTTAAAACAAAATGTTTTTCCACTAGAATACTGTTCTGCTATTACAGAGTAAATTAACACTAAATGAGTTTGCATTCAAAAACTCCATTTTTCTACGTAGTAGTAAATTGCTTTTAGTTGGGGTTTAGAGAAGGAATAATTACTTCCTCTTAGACACTTAAAAATGGCAGTTATAAGAGTTATTATATACTTCGGCTCGATTAAAGAAGTGAGTTGCAATATGTTAACCATGTAGGGTACCCATCTTAAGAGGGTCACCCCACAGACTCATCTTTTGTACCTTATGATGGCCACTGCCATGATTAAAGCATTTTTCGGCCTGTGTTTTCCTCTCTTTGCACAGTAGTGTTTCTCACCCTGCAGTGAACATCTAACAGTGAGGGCTTCTGGCAAGGTAACCGCGTGTCCATGGGTGTTTACTGGCAGCTCTAAGACGGGGCAAAGGAAAAGAAATCACGGAGATAACAGCACAGAAATATACAAGAGCAGGAGCAGAAGAGGATAAGGAGGAACAGCAGCGGGAGGGAGAAATAAATGAGAAGAAAAGAGGGCAGACGTGGAGAAAAGAGACACAGTAACTGCGGAAAATGTATGCTAAGGCACAAAGGGGTCCGGGGCCCCACAGGCACATCAGGACCTCACTGGGCTGCTGAGTTGTCTCCAGGCTCTTCCTCTTCCCCCGTAAAGGAAACAGAGCAACGACTCTGTGCCATTACCTGGATGAGTTCGTCCAGCTCCGTCGAATTGACACAGGAGTGTTGAGAAATGAATGTTTGCTTCTGGATCACAATGGTGGTCCTCTGTGAAATCTCATGAGGCTGCTCCAACGCCTTGAATACAGTGGCTCCGATGATCAGGTAGAGGACAACCACCAGGAAAATCGTGGAGACCGTCTTCCATTTCATAACATTAATGGCCGTGTCACTCTCCACCCGGGAAGCAAGCACTGTGGGTTTTGTGGAAAACGAAAGCCTCGGTTTGGAGTTCTGAGCAGCAGATTTAGGATCCAGCAAGTCAGGTGCCGCCACTGACAACAGAGAATGAAGGTTAGGATGGAGATGGTGAGAGTGGTAATGGATGGACTTCTTTAAAGGGTCTGCAAAGGTTGACTGAGCTCTGTTTGCTGTCCTGGTGGGAGCTCAGGAACCTACACCAGAAATCCTCCCACGAGGGTGCATCCAGGATCACATATACAGGTTCAAGGGAAAGGGGCTGGGTCTCAGCTCTGTGTTGCCATTGGGGTTCTTGATGGGAGGGGAGAAAAGGAGATGGAACAAGAAAAAAATAAAAGAATGCCTGAGGTTTTCCTAATTAATTTCTAAATTTCTATCTGTCCACCACACAAGTACATAGACTTACTGAACTCCTGAGTCAACGGTACTAGACTAGATACTTGAATACTCATGATGAACACTCATAAATTATTCTGGTTGTCAAGGACTTAACATTCTGTACCACAGTCACTGTGAAGAACATTCTCTCTTTTTATTTAAAAGTTCAATATAATAAAAGACTAGTGTCATAAGTGAATTTGTGATACAAACATTGTTGCTCAAAGTAGAACATTAGTGATTTTCTCCTAAAACATGGTGGTCAATAAACCACTCAATAGCCTGATCATTTATTTTTGTTTATCCTCCAAACTGGGCTCATGATTAAGCACTCTGTATATTTTGTTACTCAATCTCTGACATCTTTAAAAAACAAAACTATTGCTACCCATTCTGGCACAATTCTAGATACGCCAGTACATGACAGGTTTCTTCCATTTCAACAGCAAACATCATCAAGAAAAAAAATGCAGAGCCTTATCTCACACCTTAGACCCTACATGCTCTGCCCAAAGCTAATTGCCCCATTAGAATAGATTTACGTGCTCTCTTACAAATTCCCATATACTCTGAGGTGACTCTAAATCCATTTATTATTCATCCCAGCTGTTCAAAAATATCATTAATGGATTTCTTTTCAGAAAAACTGACACCAGACTTCTACTTGCTAAGAGGAAAATAAGCCATCTACTACTGAATATTTGATTGGAAAGGCAACAGTGAACTAAAAAGAGTTAGTGGAATAGTCGAAAAATAGGAAGACCTAAACCACCAACTCAAGCAGAGCAATCAACTTAGGTCCCTAGTTGTTTCAGACCTAGTGTATATAATATGGGTCTGATAAAATGATAACCTAATCTAAAAGACATTTTTGGTTAAGTATAGAATAAATCCCTATGGAATCATAGCCAAATACCCTACAGGAACCTGAAATTACTTGAGGAAGAGGGGAATGAAAAGTGTCAATTTTCACATGACCAGTTATCCTCCCCTCTTGACCACCACTGTGAGTTAAATGTAGGATGAGCAGAGTTTTAGTTCATAAAATAAATCTTCAGCTGCCCAGCAGAAAGAAGCTTTGCAAACAAAGCTACTTGAAGCATTAGACATAAGTCATGTTGTTCAATGATGGCAGATAACACAGGGTTCTCAACCAGCAAAGCTCTGAATGGTTCCAACTTTAAAGAGATACAGAGATGAAGCTCTGATGAGGTAACTGTACCCAAGTGGGGACTTCACATATGTGCAGCTCATCACAGCAGTTTCCTATGGGGCAACCTGCTATATACAGGGATGTACACATTTCCCCACTGATACAGACACCTGCTCTGAAAACAGCCACAAACTAGCAGCCACCTTTAACATGCAATATTTACAAAGCCATCTTCACTCAAATTGATATGTATGTAATGCTTTAATTTAAAAAAACTTTTTTTAATAGAAATGCTAATAACAGCTAAAATCACTGTCATCTGCTATCTAGCCAGAGCACCCCACCTCCAAGCTGCTTAGTGAGTCTGAGTGCAAAATAAAGGTCATAATCTAAAATTAAGCCATTTTTGGAATAAAAATAACAGAAAAGCACACAGAAACTCCACATTCTCTCTCTGAAGGAAGCTTTCCAAGCCTTTCCTCTTCAGGTTCCTGTGCTCTCAGATTTCTGAGTTTTCACGTCAGTGGCTCCTAAGTCTGTAGAACTGTTTACCTTGATGCTCCCAAATCCCAGTCCTAAATCCAGTGCCAAACTAAGACATTTTCATTATATGCTTTTGGGGACAGGGGACAGATTTTTTTTTCTTTAAAGATGTGTGTGTGTGTGTTTTAAGGTAATACATTTTCTGGTGAAGTTTAATTATTTTAAGCTAGTGCCTTATTTGTTTTAATTAACAGAAATGTATCTAAGGCACATTTGGCAGACAGAATGGACAGAAATTGGTCAAATACCAAAATAAAACACAACAGCCTTTCTTCTCGGTGGAACATGAGGAACCTCTGGGTTTCCATCTCCACGTCGTTTGATGTATAATCAGGAAGAGACGCTTAGAACAAGGAATCAAAGATTTGCCCCTTCCACGAAGTCTCAGCACCACCTCTACGTCCTGCTCTGCCTCCAGCACATCACAGTCTCCTCTTAATCCTGGTCTCCCATCCTCACCCAGGTATGTCTTCTCTGCTCCTGGCGGCAGCTGATGACTCAATACCAAGAGCAACGAGCTTTTTCAGCACCACTGCCTGTCCCACCACGCCACGGGCAACAAGTGGGACCAGGGTCAGCATGCGCCCTGCCTGCCGGCTACTCCCAAGGACTGACCCCCCTCCTCCTTCGGAAACTCCCCCCAGCTGTCCCAAACCCCTACCCAGGGCAGATGCAAAACCCCCGGGCACCAGCGGGAGAGAGGGGAGAAGCAGCAGAAGTGAGGATCCGAGGACAGCTTTGCCTCCAACCCCAGATCCTGACCCAACACCTTGGACGGTAAACGAAGGTGGAAAACGTCTGCTGGCCGCCAGCAGGGGATCTGCAGCCCTCCCAGGACAGACCGCGGCGGGAAAGCAGGGGGCGGGAGGTGGCTGGGGGGTGAGGGGGGGGGTCACCCGGGGGTCTCACCTCCTGCTCTATAGCCAGGTCTCTCCCGCGAAGCGCTGGGAAGCATGGGGCATGCAGCATTCAAAATGCTTTTGAAAAAGACGGACTTGAAGCTGTTACAAACACGCCATTGTACTCACTTCTTATTCAGAGACCGGCTGCGCGCTCCGAGCTGCACGGGCAGGCATTTTCCCCGGCTTTGTTTTACAAGGTGGGGAGAGCGGGGCTGGACGCGGGAGGGGGTGGGGGGGAGCGTGAGAAGAAACGAGATCGCGGGAAGGAGGGGACACCGGCGGGCTGGGCAGAGGGCGAGGCCGAGGCCGAGGCCAACTTGGGCTCGGGCGCCGCCGCCCCCGCGCGCGCCTGCGGCCGGGCCCGGGTCACCCCGAGAGCGCGGGCGCCCCGGGTCCCGCGCCGGCCCGCAGCCGCCGCCGCCGCCGCCGCCGTGCGCTCCGCCCCAGGCTCGGCGCTGGCCCGGCCCCGGCGGGGCGCGGCGCGGGGGCGGTCGGTGCAGCCCGATCGGCCGTGCGCCCCGGCGTCTTTGTGCGCGAGCCTGGCTCAGCCTCTCTTCGCATGTCTTTGTGCGTCTCCCCCGGCGAAGCCCTCCGTGCCCCGAGGGCGTGGAGGCGGCACGGTCTCGGTGCGCCCTCCGCGGGTCTTCCTTCCAGCCTCGCTGCTCTCCCCGCTCGCAGGCTCCTGTCGGAACTGCCTCCCCTGCCTCCTCTCCCTACCCTGTTTCACCGCCTGGGCTCGCCTCTCCGCACCCCTCCTATCCCAACCCTCGCCGGTGTCGCCCGAGCCCGGTGCTCCCTTCCCAAGTCCCCGTCAGCCCGCCTCGCTGCCCCGGGGCACAGCCCTGGGTCTCACCTGCTGCCTCTCCTCCTCTCGGCCCTCCACTGGCCCCGCCACCGCCCTGCGTCTTCACTCCCACTGTCTGGCACACTGGGCCTCAACACATCTCCTTCCAGGTCGGGGTACAGAGTGGGGACCGAGCTCTGGGGCACGGGTCCCGAACGCCTGCCCTTGGGCCCCCCAGGGTTGTACAGAGAAGTGTCCCCATTGGCTCCCTGGGACCCCTGGAGTGGGGGCAGTAATTAGGGTGCTGGCCTCTTCCAGTCTGTGCCTGGGGAAGCGTCACTGAGTCACCAGCAACCCGCACCCCATCCCCAAGGATGCTTGACCAGGGCAGCTAGCTCTGATCAGCAGAATGTTCCAAACCAAAAAGTATTAGGAAGGCACCGGGCAAGGTGAGGGCAAGTAGGGATGCAGAGGGAATTGAAGAAAAATCCTTTAGATTCGGGGCAAGACCTCTTTGCTGGGGACAGCGGGGGCTAGTCGGTAAAGCAGCAGGGTAGGACCTCGGACCTCAGTCTGAACTCGGTGTTCCCTGCGCACCTCCGCATCAAGATACTGGATTGACAGATGCCAGATCCCATCCAGTCTCGCAGAGCGCCGCGCAGGGGCAGCGGAACTCGCTGGCACCAGGGTGCGGGAACCGAACCCTCAGAGGAGGGGAAGAAAGCGTGCACGGGATAGGCTGTACTGGGCGAGCCCTCTCACCACACATGAGATGTAGCAGAACTTCAGTGCGTTTGTAAACTCTCTTTCTTGTTACTTTCGCAGCCGGAATCCCCCGCTGACCTCCACCCTCCCACCTGCACACTGGATGAGAGTTTATCTTCCTGAAGGCTCCTGGGCCAGATGGGAATATTTTCCCAGTTACAAGGAGAACTTCCGAGTTAAAGCAGTTCAACATGTGAAACTAGTGAAAGCTATAGACGTGGAGGACGTGAGGTCGAGCAGGAAGATCTGATTTTGACAAGAGCGTTGGAAACTTTCTGCAAGACTGTGGCCCTCAGTGATTTAAAATGACAACTTGTTTTTAAGATTCCAGAACAGATTCAGCATCTCTTTCCCCTATTAAAAATGTCTTCCTTATTAGGAATTCCTTCCTGCTGGAATTGAAACGTTTCTCTTGATTCTCAAAAATAATATAATCAGATGTCCTTTCTCAAATGTGAACCTGATCCCCTCACTCCAGCCAGCATTTAAAATCCTTTCAAAATCTCTAGGGCACATATAATGTGTGCTTCCTGATCTAGTTTCTCTTTTTCATGCCAGGTCTTCTGGGATACTATCATCTTTCCTCACACACCTACCCCAGTCCTAAGTCCTGACATGACTAAGACACTGTATTAGTAGGGTTCTCCAGAGAAACATAACCAATAGTGTGCGTGTGTGTGTGTGTGTGTGTGTAAAAGATTTATTTTAAGGAACTGGCTCACACTATCATGAGGGCTGGCAAGTCCATCTGAAATCCCCAAGGTGGTTCTGGCAGACTAGAAACTCAGGCAAATTCAATGCTTCAGTCTTGAATTTCTTCTTTTCTGGGAAACCTCAGTTTTTGCTCATAAAACCTTCAACTGATCATATAAGGCCTACCTACATTCTCAAGGGTAATCTTTCCTTAAAGTCAGCTGATGGTAGAAGCTAACCACATCCACAAAATACCTTCACAGCAGCACCTAGATAAGCGTTTGATTCAGTAACTGGGTGCTACAGCCTCGCCAAGTTAATGCATAAAATTAACCATCTCTTGTCCAGAAGTTCCTCCTGAATCCCAGGGAATCAGGTGTCTTACCATTTGCTTCCCAGGGCAACCTGTGTTTCTATCTTCACACTTGTCTCATTGTGCTGTGTTTAAAGTAGACGGTAAACTCAATGAGGACATAAGCCAGGCCCCTCCATTCTCCAGAGTATCCACACTATCCAGTGACTGGTGTTAAGTGGGTGTTAGATAATCTGAATGGGAGTGTGACTGGGGACATCATTCACCTGTCCTCCCTCCAGGCATCTGGAACCAGGATGTTCTGCGTGTACAGGAAATGAGATGAGTACATCCCCTTCAGAATCATTTCCTACATACCACAGCCTTTTTGTTCTCCAGCTGACATGATCCCAGATACTTTGGGGGCTCTCTCTTTGTTTTCACTTTCCGCCTTTTCTACAACAACTTGGTGATTCTTTTTGTTCTCTCTGTGTCTTTTGCAAATTTAACCACACCTTGCCAACCACCAGTCCTCTGTTAAACTGGCTAATGCTTACTGCAGCAGATTAACTCAGTTTACATATGCCAGTATAGTACTTCCCTTTCCCAGATTCCTGGACTAAAGGATTCAGCACCAATCCCAAGTGCTGAATTACCATTTCCCCTCCTTATCAATTCATATGTAACAGGTGTTCTCCGTGTTTCCTTGGCATTATGCTCAGATTAGGCACACACATATGTAGAATGTTGGGGGTGAGGACACACAGATTGGCTTTACCCACATGTTAAAATGGGATGTTTGTTTTAAAAAACAAAAACAAAAATTCCAAATTGTAACCTTAGCAAAAATCACTTCAACAAGCCAGCCTCAGCCTCACAACTAATCTGAAAGAACCAAGAAACCAGTCCCCAACATTGGCCCCAGCCCTGTAGGCCCACTGGCCCCTCCATCACACCCTCTTAACCCTTGAAGAGCCTTCTCCTGCCACTGTGTTTGAAGTAGGAGGAAAAAAAGGAAGTAGACTTGTTTGTATATCACGCAACTGGAGAAACAAGGAAATGGAATGGTTTATCCTGTTTAATTTTACACCTGTATTTCTCAATACACTTAAATCAAAGAGTAATAGAAAGACCAGGTGGACTTTATTTCTTTCATACGCCAGGGCTATTCAATAGCCCTTAGCTTTATTTTAGTGGAATTGAAAACTTGAATTATGTAACAAAAAGACTTAGCTCCCCCAAATTCTAGGCTCCACACATTCTAATGCTTTCCAAGCTGTTGTTCCGCTCTAACCAGCAGCACAAAATTTACAGGACTTCTCTTTTATGTTTATTTTGCTTTTCGACCTTGGCCTACTCAGGGTTTAAAAAAGCCAAAAGCCTACTTCTGTCTTTCCCATAATTCGAACGATACCTGGAATTTGAGACAAAGTGACTTCTGTGGGTATCCTCACTCTAACATGTGTGAACCATGTGAGTTTGAGGGGGTCCCTTTATCTCTCTGACTATGAGCTTCCTCATCTGCTAACTAGGGAAGCTACCCTGAACTCACAAGATATTGTTGTAAGAATGAAAGTGAGACAGCATATGTGTTTAACAGTGGAGGTCTTCAAAAGAATTTGATTCTCTCCTGTGCTTGACCTACCCCATGAGCCACAGGGCTTCTGCCAAGCAAAACTACCAACAAATTCCAACTCTACTGCCATTTATTTAATCTTCCATGAATGATTATTATTCTATTTAATGGATTAGTCTAATGGATTATTAATTTAAAGTTCTATTTAATGAATAGAATGCAGCACAAGCAATGAGATGTTCCTTCCAAGATTAGATTTTGAAAAGACCTGGCTTCCCCACTGTGTGTCCCCTCTCACTTTCCCTTGGATCCCTCCTGCTGGTGGAAGCTAGTGGCCATGTCACAAGGCGGTCCTGAGGACAGGCCCATGTGAGCCTGGAAGTGGATCTCCTGAAGTCTTTTAACAGCCATGTAAATGAATTTGGAAGCAGATCCTTCCCCAGGAGAGCCATGAGATGGGGGTAGTCCTAGACAACACCCTGAATATAGCCTCTTGACAGACCCTCAGTGAGAACAACTCAAGTAAGTTCCTGAGATTCTTGAGCCTCAAAAACTGTGAAATCACATTTCTTGTCTTCAGCTGTTAAATTTTGGGGTCATTCACTATGGAGCAATAGCATAATAATATAACGTGTAAGAGTTACATTCCAAATAAGCTTATAAAGTGTCAGTCAGATGTAAACTATGAAGATCACTCTAAAAAGGCAGTTCCTCAAAGGACAAAATGTATTCGTTTTGAACTATTCATAACCCTAAAATTAGAATGTGTTACTCAGAAGGGAAGCTAGACATCCTTGGAAGAACAGCAAGGAAGCAAAGAGATAGATGTTAGCAGTACCTACACAAGCATTGCCTCAAGCCATGGGTCTCAGACTTGGATGTGCGTCAGAATCACCTGGTGTGCTTGGAGGACTCAGATTGCTGACTCCACCCCAGAGCTTCAGATGCATTGTGCCTGGGGTAGGCCCTGAGAGTTGGCATAAATAAGTGATGCTCACGTTGGTAGTCCAGGGAGCCCACTTCGAGAATCCTGGACCAAACATAGGATTTGGGTTCACTTTTCTCTGATGGCTCATAGTCACAGCAGCTGATTCTGTAGAGGTGAGAATTTGGGCTAAATGACAAGTCAGGGCCTCTGTCAGCACGATTGGCCAATTATGGCAGGCACTGGCCCACGTCCCCATTCTCACTGTCAAAGGTGCATACCTCAAAAGTTCTTTCCATTAGCAATACTCTCTACATGTTTTATGTTACTATGGGACAAAAAATATATTTATTCACTCATTCACTCATTTGTTAAGCACTTTCTGTGTACTAGGAAGGCATTTATCTAGCATTTGAAGATACAATAGCAAAAAAGATAAACCAAACCTTTGTGATCATGGAATTAAAATAAGAAAACCATGTCATGTCTATGCAGTAAAACATCATTAAGAGCTGCTGAGAGGGTTTCAGAATAAAGTGTCTTACACTGAAAAATGAAAAAATACCATTTTGCCATAAAACTGCAAAATTCTTCAAAATCAGAAAGATCGTTTGTGATAATAAAAGTCGCTAAAATATATAACCTTTAGTAATATCCTTTCTAATGGCTTTGTGTTCTGCTTACTTTAAAATAAACACAGATGAACAAATATATGAAGACAAGATTTAAAATGTAAAGAAGAATCTCATTTATAATTCTTAGTCCCATGTGATTTCTTTTTAAAACTTTAAAAAGTTTTATAAGTCAAAACACCATCTTTTGCACATAAATATTACTGCTTTAATCAGTGTATATATATATATATGTTATCAAAAATAAGCTAATATTCATATGTAATTTTGTTCAATAAGGAATAAAGTATTGAATAAAGGTATAAAGAAACCCTTATAAAATAGTATTTGGTTAGAATAGAATAAATTCAGGAAACATTAGAATTCACTTCGTTTGCAGAGGAGAAATTCTATTCCAGATTTTCTTTGCCCTTTCAAAGCTGAATATCAGAACCTATCACTAGGAAATGAACATTTAACTGCTAATTATCTAGATTTAACATTTTCCAACTTTGTCATCATAGGTGAATCCTCCACTAAAACGAACTCCTTAGATCATTTTTTTTAGACCTGCCAATATTAGGCAAACTAATTACATTAAATGTTAATGTTTTTGTTAGAATCAACCATAAATCTAGAGAGAAATAAGTATTTTTAATTTTTCTTGATGGCTTTCATTACCAAATGAATTTTGAGCACATCCAGTTCTTTATTTAAAACTTGTATTTGTTGTGAACATTTGCCAGCTCAGCATTTTGCTTTCACCTGAGAATCACAAATTTTGATAGCCACAAAGAACAAATTAATATTTGTGTGTGTGAAGAACAAATCAATTTGATTTCTCTTCTAAAATGAAGTCACAAAGACCTACAGGCAATAAAAAAAGCTAATAGAGAATTGTATTTGCAATCTCCTCAAGATATTCTTTAATGTGTTCAGTAATGAAAGGTCTTCATTTCACCAGATATATAGAATCTAGCTCACCCTTATGCTTTTTGGGGTCTATGATTAAATGAGCACATACAGGCTTGCTCAAGGCCATTTACTAAGTGTACGTAAGAATTGAGATAAAAAAACCCACACATAGCCAGGGTATGTTTGTTCTATCAGAAAACCCTAAAACAAAGAAGAAGAAGGTAGTTTTTGGTGCAATTTAAAAATTTGTCAAGATGGTTGTGTGATCTCTCCAAATTCTACAAAGTGATCGAGGTGACACTGCCCCTGCCACCACCACCTGCCACCAGGACCTTTTTCCAGTGGCCTCATCTCCACTGATGTCTGATCCATTCTCCATACTCCAGCCAGAGGAATCTTTTAAAAATGAAATCTGGTTAAGGTGAAACCCTGACTAAAAGCATATCCTAGCTTCCCATTGCCTTCAGGACAGAGACCAACAGGCTAAGGGCATCCTAGGCCTTGACTGTCCTCGCCCTGTCAATTAAAATGGAAACAACGGAAGTCATAACAATAGGTGCATCTACAAAGGCCTGTGGGCCAACGATTCTTTTAAGACCATTTCATTTACTATCTCATTGAATCTTCATAACAGCCATATAAGTAAGGACTACTGTTATTATCCTCAGAGAAGTTCAAATAACTTTACAAAGTAACACAGCTAGTAAGTCAATACCCCATAATATATAGGGTCTACCTCACCTGGCTCTGCAATTTCCTCTCTGTGGTTCGGGGACCAATGGGTTCCCAGTTTCTTGACTCTCCCTTACTCCTTCTTTCCTTAGAGCCTCACACATGCCAGTCCTTCCAGCACAGCCTGTGCATGGTTTCCTCACTACTAGAAAATAATGCCTACTCATCCTTCAGACGTCAGTTAAAACACACCTTCCTTAGAAGGCCCCATCACGGCCAAACGAGATCAGCCCACGACCCCAAACTACACTCTCACAACACACTGGACACTCCCACTGTTGTTCTGGTCACAAATGTTATTAAACAACCTGTTTAAACCATTATTTAGGAACTGCATATATTAGTTCCCTGGGGCTGCTGCAACAGCATACCAAACGCTCAAGTGGCTAAAAACACCAGGAATGTGGGGCTCTGTTCTGGAGACTGGGAGTCAGAAACCAAGGTGTCAGCAGGGGGTGCTCCCTCCGTCCGGCAGCTCGGAGGGAGAATCCTTCCTTTGCTGCTTCTGGCTTTGGTTTTTGGTATTTCAGCAATCTTGCATCCCTCCAGTCCCACGGCCACCTTCTCCCTTGTATGGAAAACAAAAATGTTTTCCTTCTGTTTGTGTCTATCCCTGTGTCCCAATTTTCCCCTTTTTAAAAGACATCTGTCATATTGGATTAGGGTCTACCCTAAATAGTTCATTTTAATTTAATTACCTCTTGAAAGACCCTGATTCCCAATAAAATCACATTCTGAGGTACTGGGGTTAGGACTTCAATATACCTTTTTGGGGAGGAAGGCAGTTCTACCCACAACATTGCCTATGGAACTAAAACAAGTTCCAAGAAACAGGGTTATTGGGTTCCTCAACACAATATCTTACACAGACTAGGCACAAAAATCAACATTTATTAAATGAATGAAAGCCCATTTTTAAGAGCATTACTGAAAGAATCCTGCAGTTACTCAGAGCTCAGAGTCGCAATGCCTATTAGTGCTGGGCAGTAACACACACTTATGAAGCGGGTCCAGTGAACTGGAGGGGAGATTCTATCAGCGTTAGTTAATTACCGCCATGAAAGAACATAGATCTAGTGTGTTAGATCTTCTAATTGTTTCAAGAAAAGTCAGATATCCAATTTGTTGTAGAAGAAACCTTTCAATTTCAAAATGGGGACAAACAATCAATTTTCAAAATTAACCATGCTAATGGCAAACTAAACACATCTATAGGCTGCACAGGCCCTGAGGCCCTCTGATTTCAGTCCTTTGGTTAAGGTAACATCAGGTACCCTGTGAGGTCACATTTGCAATAAAATGTAATGATTCTGTTTTCTAGGTAGGTGTTGAGACATCTTCCTTCAACTGCAGTTGTGTAAGGATGGAACTAGGATAAGGTGAGGGGGGCACTCCCCTTGGGCACAACATTTAAAGGGGTGTCAAAACAGAGTAATCAACATAAATAATATTTAATACAGTATTTTTAAAAATCAATATGATCGTAAAAAATCTGTGATGAACAAATTTCAAAATTTTAAGTAAAAACAGGCTCCATCCTTACATTTGGATGAGTTGGCCTGATATGCCCTCCCCATGTTCCTACCCTTGCTGCCAGGTTTCACTGATACTTACCCTCCCTGACATACCACATTTGGGAACTCTCTTCTCTTGCACAAACCCCCCTTTCCTGAAGCACTATATCACAGAAAAAGCAACCCCTTGCCCTCCCCAAATTCTGTGTCTAAACTTACATTGCACTGCAAATTTGATGAAGGAATTTATACTTTCTGTGAATTCTCCATTCATCAACCTCCTTTGAAAGAATGCATCTGAAAAGCTCCTCTAAGGTGGTGCTATTCACTTTGGGTGCAACTGCCTTCATTATACTTTTTCTCCCAGGCACCAGCTTAATACCTGCTTACTTCTGCCACACTGCTAGACGCTGCAGATGGAGATCTGGCTCTAGCCATGCAACAGCTTGCTACTGGGGCCCAACAGATGCAGGTTAGTGACCACGGAAAGCTCTTATGCTTGCTCAGCTTTCAGCTTGGAAATCACATCTGAAGGCTAGAGACTACAGAGAACACCTTTCCTAATCAGCCACTCAGAATAGAAACCTTATCATCCATCATCACCACAAACCCTCTATGAGATAATTCATTGCATGATTAGGTAACAACTGTGGGCAAAATGTTAATTCAGGGTTATCACAATCTCTACAAGCTTCTCTCAGACCTTAACGGTCACAAGACATGTCAACACCACACTAGGGCTAACATAGCCAGCTACATAAATGGATTTATGAGTTACTAAAGCCCCCTTGGTAAAACAATTGGAACCAGCATAGAAACTTCAATACTACATAATCCCTGTAACTATAATTTGAACAAGAAGAAGATATGATGAGGAAATTAAAGGTTGGCCGCAAGTTCCTGTGAAATCTGCTTCTTTAGACATTGGAAGATGAAAAGACTATAATTGCACAATTACTTCAATTTGATCAGGACAGTTGCCTGATTGTAGATTCTGACTGTTCTCCTGTGTGAGACCTTTTATATTTGTGGGTATTTATCTATATGTCTGGCTTCTTCTAGTAGACTAAAATGCCATCTGAATTCTTTTTGACTTCTTAGAACACAAAGTAGGTATTTAAATGTTTGTTGAATTGGTAGGAATGTTCTTATGACCTTCAAAGAGGGATGACATGTAACAGTGACATCCATCATCAGAAAGCATTGAATTCACATCAAGGTATTTTTGGTACTTTGAAAGGCACTATGTCCTTTTGATTTCTTCTGTGTCCTTCATTATCCCATGCAGTTCTATTATCACACAGATTCTTGTAAAAATCAGCAGAGTCCACTGGTGAAGATTATGGGCTGCCTACATTCAAGTCCAGTCCAAGCCACTTAGGAGCTTTTTCCCCCCCTCAACTGTGCAATGGGGATGAAAAGTTTATTAACCTCAACTTTAATGAGACCTAAAAGAGTATTGGGAACGTGTTTGAAACAGTGCGTGCAGTGTAGCAAGAGCTCCATCAACATTAGTCACTATTAGTACGCTTATTTCCACTGATAGCCCTAAAACGCAGAGAGAGGGAAAGAAGGTGGATCTGATATAAGAAGAAGTGAAACAACAAGGAGAGGTCAGTCATCTTCTGGGGTTTGGTGCAGCAAACACCTGGAAGCTGACTTTTAGAAACCAAATGAGCAATTGGAATTCAGGAAATAATCAGGTAGTCTAAGCTACAAAAGATGAGTCAAATTCCAGCCCTTCTGTTCTAGAAAGAAGAGGACTCTGCCACTCGGGCAGCTTCTTTCTAGGGCAGGAGCCTTTCCCACTCTCCCTGGTAAGGGAGGTCCTTACTATGACGCAGCCAACAAGACACCTAAGTGGGATTGAGTTAGGTTAGCAAGGCAGACAGACAGTAGGTGGGCCCATGAGGCTGCTTGGGAGACCAGACACAGACCTAAAGTTCTATCCTCACTGATGAAGATGTGTCGTTCCCACTTTCCCCACCATGCACATACTCAGATCTGCCTTTGTGGCGCTAACGTTTTGGACCGTTGCTATCTGAAAATGGTCCTTAAATGGCGTTGACCTTACTTTCTATCTCCTCAGCAACCACGATTATTTAAAATGCTTTTGGATTTCTTGTTACCAGCGTTGTTTTCTGGACACAGGTAAAACTCTCCTTTTCCACAAACGGGGTACTTACTGGTCAAAGAAAAACTTTTGTAACCCCAAGTTGCTGGTTGCTAAGGGGACCAAATGGATGCAAATAACATATAGACACAGTAAGAGCTCTGAGAAACTGGAATTTTCTATGGAGCCAACAGGTGTAATGTTTGTTTCCTACTGTGACTCAGACTCTGCATCTGTTCCCTCTACCTAGTTAGCAGGGATTTTTCTTATTCCTCTCTTCCCAGTATCACATAATGCCCGGTTTAATTAAAACTGAGATGTCAAATATTTACTGTTCTATTTTTAACAGTTGCAGATGAAAACCTGCTAGCCACCAAGTACAGCTATAAATAGAATAAACTGCCTTTTCCCTGTGCTTTTATATCTATGCCAACAATGGCAAGCTAAATTTTGTGGTGATTTTTCTCTGCATGAAAGTTGGGTGGGAAGAAATTTCAGCGTTTTTCATTAGTATTTTCTCAAGAAGGGGAGCCAATAGTGCATTGTCAAGATGCCAAAATGCACAGTCAATCTTCTTCGTAATTAACTGTAATGTTTCCTTTGCCTGAAGTGATGGGTCTCATTAGCACCATTTTCATACGTGGCATTATATTCTTGATATATTATACCTGTATATTTGGGACAGTATAGATTTTAACTCTAGGTGTCTATCCTGCTGTCCTTGGCCTGAATTCCAAGTCTGGGATTAAGAGCCCTTTTATTATAATCCTATAACAGATAAGCAGGCATTCAATAACAAAGGAACCATCGTTATTGCTTATATAGGACTACACCAACAATCCAGAGATTGAGAGATAAAAAAATGAAAACCAGACAGTTCTCTCTGTAAAAATTTGATTATCAAGCTAGGATGATAACATTTCATTGAAAAAAATTAAAATGAATCATAAAGACAGACTTGGAGGGGCCACAAAAGAAACATCTGCTAAAGTACATAATCAAATATTTATTTAAATAAGTTACATGGGAGCGTTTACCAGTTATATTTTGAGGGCCTGTCTTTGAGAAAACTTTGTTAGCAATTCATTTGCAATATTATATGTGAAAGTAAGTTTCTTTGTAATTCAATTCATGATGATTTTTTGTTATTAATCTGGTTTCAATTTCAACTTTTGTCTAGTGAAGTCATCCTAGAGTCAATCATTCTATTTAAACACCATTATGTAAACGTGATTGTGATTACCACATTTTATTGTGGTATTTGTTATATCTTTCCTTTCCTCTTGCTAGTGAGTTGCTTTGGGTAAAGACTGTGTCACCCTTATGTTTGTGTCCTCAGCACCTAGTACACAGTAGTGTCAATAATGGCTTGTTGAAATGAACTCAAGTATTTCAGCAACCTCAGGACTTTTAAAAAATGTATATAAAAATATGTAAACTTTTAACTAAGAAATATTTCAAATGAGCAGAAAATAGAATAAACCTTACTTTTAGAAGTATTAACATTTTGCCATATTTGCTTCAGATATACTTTCCCCTTTTTTTTAAAGAAATGCAGATTTACAACCTGTCCCAATTCTCCCCAACCTGCCCCATTCCTTTCTTCTTTCCGTCTCCCTCAAAATAACTGCTCTCCTGGAGTCAATGTTCATCCTTCTTGTAAATGTAAATATATCTTTACAATGTATGTATGTAGCCATAAAAATACAAATTAAAAATTTATACAAATGGCATATTATATGAATTATTATCGAAGTGGCTTTTCTTTCATCCAACATTTATACTGTCAAGATTTATCCATGTTGAATATGCAAAGCTTTTCCAAAATGTCCATTTTCCTTAATCTAATTTAGAGTAAAAATTTTTCATCAGCTAAAAATCTAATACCTGGCCTTAAGTTATAAAAATGACAGAAGTTCCTAGAGATCAAGAGGCAAAGAGTCTTTCGCTCCTTTTCACCCTGTCAGACTACCTTGGCCAACTCTCTCTACCGATTACCATATCAAAGCAAAAAATTCTGAGTTAAGAGCCAGGGATTAGAAATGGCAGGCAGGGCATGAATGGGGTACACTGGCCCAGAGGTCCACGCCAAAACACAGTCAGGCAGTCACCAAATTCATACCCAGTTTAGAGCGCTGGCAAGGAAACAAGGTGGAAATTTCTCTTTTGAGATTTCAGAAATCTTTCCTTCTTTTCCTCTCAATTTTCCTTCCAAAGACGTATCATTTGTCATAGTAAGACTAACTCAGTACAGGAGTTACTAGCACAAGTTGTCCAAATTTTCCCATCAGATAAGGTTATGTAGTATTAACGAAAACGAGGCAGTAGCTTAGAAGAGAGCTTGCCAGTTAACTACATGCACCATTTCCTGAAAGCATTTGCCTAAAAAAAGTCATTTTTATCATTTAGATCCTGGGTACCTAATTCTCATTTAATATGAAACTGAAACATCAGGAAGTCATGATTTACCTCCAGTCAGTAGCCAGATGACTACTGCTAAGGAAAGAACTTTGATACGGAGACGCTAAATGTTCCAATAATTAAGGCACATATTTCTCAATTCATGAATTTAATGTTGAAGTCTAGTTTTTCCTTTCCATTCCTTTTTTTTTTTTTTTTTGCCTGAATATCTGGTGAAGGCTAAGGATCAATAAAAAGTCTTTTTGAGAAATGTAGAGAACATACACATTTTTTTTTGCAACTTCTGGTTCACAGCTAGGTGTACTTAAAGAAACCCCCGTACAAATCCAGACTTTGAAAATAAATAAAATAGATGGCAGCCCCTAGCTTTGTTAGAGGATTTATCTCAGGACTTCTACAAATTAGGAGCATTTCTAAAAATCTTGTTCCATTTTCAAAGTTCAATTTACACAATATTTTTAAAATATCTGCTTAAAGTATTTTAATAAATTTCTATGGGTAAAAAACAAAACCTTGATAACATAATGTCCAGTTCCCCAATTTAAAGCTACTTTAACTAAATGGTATATTGCAATACTTGCACATTTGTAATCCTTTATCACCTTTCATCTCCAAAGTTCCCCCAAATCAAATTACAACCTCATCTGTTTGATAAAACACAGCTAATGTTTAAAACACAGCACCACAATGTTGCATAACCCACAAACACAAGAAACAAAGAGGGTATGGAGGGAGAGCATTAGCAGGAGGAAATTAGACCTTTTCTATTTGAAACTGCAAAGGAATTTAAGTATAAGTAATCCTGTTACCAGAGATGAACTTCAGCCTGGACACTTGAACATTAAACAACACTGTCCTCAATGAAACTTGGCTTTGATTTAAAATAAAAAAGAGTGGCCTCTGTTTCCCAGCTCCTGGAAGACCAGATTCAGCCGTCGTTTGGCCCTCTTCTGCCCTGACACAGGCTCCAGATGTACCTGTAGCAAGCCATGGCTTTCCCAGTTACCTGCATTGCTTTTACGGAGTAGCTTGGTGTCCAAGCAGTGAGCTCCCCAGACAATACTGAGCAAGTCCGAACCTGCTGGTATCTCCCAGGGAAGCAAACACCATTTTAGACACTGAACTCTGCAGCCAGAACTCCAAGGTGATGCAGCCAAACATCCTGTGTCCTAGCATTTCGGCAATTTCTGAATTTTCTGAATCATGTGAAATCCAGTTATTTACTTTCTTTGGTTGGATCCGTATTAAATACATGCACACACACACACACACATAAACTGAGACAATTACACATAGCACAAAAGCTTTCTAAAATGTGAAAGTGATATGCTTTTGTCTCAATTATCAGGATATTTCCAATATTTCAGGTAAAGGTGTTTTAGCTTAAATCTTTCATGTAGAATCTCATTTCTCTAATTCTCTTTGTATTAACACATGTGAATTTACACAGCTTTCTTATATTACCACAAAAAATGCTAATAACTTGATAAATAACAATGATTTCTTTCCTCAGTCATGTCACCATCGCCCCAAAATCATTACTGTTTATATTTGAGAACTCTACTCAAGCAGATTCACCTGTAAGACTTTCCTAGGGACATTCTATGGCCCCCTTGACATGTGGGTCACCTGTAAGCTGTTACCTTTACAGATCTAACCAACTGTTAATTTTGGTTTTCCTTTGAAAATATTATAAAGGAAGAATTTTTCTAGTGGCTCAGTTTCTTTGTGTTTTTTTCTCCATTTCCATTTGGCATTTTATTTCCCAGGTTCGTAATGCATCCCAGGACCCTCAGTTATGATACTCCATTAGGGAAAGGAAGGATAGAATATTATACATTGTGTGTTTACTCTATTCTCCCAACCAGAAGCGAACTGTTCTGAATGCCATTCTTTCAGAGGATCCCGAGTAAGAGATAGCCCACATGGTATACTAACGGGTGATGGGCGCTTCCTCCAGGCAACACAGATGCATTTTAAGGAAACTTCCTTCACGGAGTTCAATGGCAAAAATTCCATTCATTATGGTAAATTAATAAAGTCATTTAATCAGATGCAAGGATGATTTTTAGAGTCTTATGAATTTTCAAGTCTATGGTGATAGCCATAGTTTATGGCACGGGTCCAACAGGTTAGTAATTGCTCACGAAGAAAAATTTCACTAATCCCAACACATTGGGAGAAGATGCAGATTAACGAAGAGTCATAAAGAGTCCTGTTTTTAAGGTAGTTTGAAGAAATACTCCTTCCCCTTTCTTGGCTCCCAGAGTATCAACAGCAGGCTTAAATCACCTCCCAAGACCAAGGATTAGGCAATTCTTCTATGGAGAAGTTGACAAGCCCAGGAGAAAGGTCTGTAGTTCTCTGTCTGCCTGATCCCTGTAGTGAGGCTGCCACTCAGAAACTGACCACAATCTCTCTCCACCATACACATCATATGCACACGTCGTTATTAGTTCTTGCAAATATAAATGGACCACCAGGAATCATCAAACATAAGAGGAAATCCTGAACACAGAAATTAGAAAAATAGAGAAACAAAAATCTCAGACAGAGATAATCCAGAAACTAAAAGAAGATTTTATATTAACCACAATTATTATTCAGATAATGTGGAGAAGTAACTAGATGAAGTAATGGATACATTAATTAGCTTGATTATGGTAATCATTTCAAGATATACACGTATATAAAATCATCATGTTGTACACTCCAAACACATACAATTTTTATTTGTCAGTTATACCTCAATGAAGCTGCAAAATAAAAAATAAATCTACCTTTTAAAATGAAAATGCAATCAAATTAATAATTAAAAAAGAGAAGATATGAATTCACAAATAAGAACAGGTGGTTATAAAAAAGGAACATACAGAGAACAAAAAGAAAGTCTTGGAAATCAAAATTTGGTAGCAGAAATAAAAAATTGCAGAGAAGTTTAAGCAGAACATAGTGCTAGGTATGTGGGAAAGTAAGCAAATAAAAAATAAGGCTATTATTAATCCTAGAGAAAAGACAATTAATACTAGAAAGGAAATGTAGTCACACTTCTTTATATGGGTCACAGTGAATATTATTTTTAGTCATAATAATGCAAACAGTGAATACTGACTTAACCAATAATTATGGAATGACATCCTTGTACCTTTTCTTTCCCTGACTCAATACATGCATTTAGTCCACCAAGCTCACAAATTCTAATTATAGATATTTTTAAAAGTCACCCTTCTTCTCTATTCCACTACTTAGACTGTCAAGACTTAAGCGGAGGCAGGTGACTCCAGCTGAGGGATAGGCTCGTGGTCCTGTCAAGGTCCAGCCCAGGGACAGAAACTGAGCACTGTTGGGTGTGGGTGACTGAAATCTCACTAAACCAAAACAAAATCAAAATAAAGTTGAGGGGGGTAATCAAGAAAAAGAAAGAAATTATCCCAAGAATTGTGTTATTATAGACAATAATGGAAGCAAAGGGACAGTATGGTAAATTGATTAAGAACAGCATCAGAATCAAGTTTCTGTCACTTGCCTTCTTTGTGATCACTTTGTTCCCTTCTTTTTTTTTCTCTGAAATAGAGATAATAATAGTACTTTCCTCACAGCACTGTTATGAGAATTACATAATTTGTGACATGTAAAGGTTTAGAACTGTGTCTGACATATGGCAAGAACTCAATAGATATATGATTAGCACAGTTACTCTCTGAAGAGGCAAGATAAGTAGCTTTCAAGTGCTCATGACAGGTTGAATAGAAAAACCTAAATGCAAGCACGCATGGAGATGTGGATGGGGACTGGGTGAGCCAGATGGACACATGACCTCGTCATTTTCCCCTGGATCACTGCAGTGGTCTCCACGTTGGTACCCTCACCTCCACCACATTTCTTTCTAATCTTTTCTCTGTGCCCTGGTCAGATTACAATGCTGTTGAACACCTTTCGCTGGTTTTCCACAGCCTTCAGGATAAAATTCAAGCTACTGGCAAGAAATAGAAGGCTCTTCAATCGAACGTTTCTTGAGGTTCATGTCCTACCTGGCTGCCATGCTTTATGAACCCAGTTACCAGCCTTATCACTGCTGTGTTTCCCCAAACAGACAAACTTCTCCAACGGTTCCATCCATTTGCATAGGATCTTCTCCCTCCTTGACCCAAATCCATCTGGCTAACTTCTACTCATTTTTTTTTTAATTCCTTCCAAGATTTAGCATTACCTTCTCTCTTTTTTCTCTCACAGGAATCTTGCAGGGACTCCGTCTAATACCAAGTTCATCGTTTGGCTTGTTGGGAAGTTTTTGATTACTGATTCAATCTCCTTACTATCATTCAATCTGTTTAGATTTTCTGTTTCTTCATGAGCCAGTCTCGGTGGGTGGTATGTTTCTAGGAATGTATCCATTTCTTCTAGGTTGTCAAATTGTTGGCTCACCTTTTAGAATATTATCCCACTGCACTGAACCTGTTGCTTTTCTGGTGTGTTCATCCTCCTAAAAATCACTGTCTATATCTTTCACTTCCTGTATCCCCAAATTTCTGACCAGTGCCCAACATCTAGGAAATGTTGTCATAAATGTTTGAAGACTGAAAAAAATAAATTTGAGATTTTCAGTATATGCTTAAAAATACCAAAAGATATTAACAGCGGGCCTTTGGTTTAAACAATCCTTCTTCAGTCTTAACACAACTGCCTAACTAACTACCCCATAATAGTGCTAAATTAAACCTCAGTGCATCCCACATCTAATTATCATGAATACTGACTTAAAGATTTTATTATGTGATCTTAGCTCAGGGCTTTTGCAGATTCTATGTTTGTCCTACCTTCTTCCTTAGAATTGTCCTTTTTGAGGCTTGACACCATACTCATTTTCCCAGTGTGGCCCACTTACATTTAAATAGTCAGTGTTGTAGAATGACTAAGGTATTAGTCACACAATTCAACAAGTTTGGCTCATGAGCTGATCACATGTCTTGTTTATATCTCAAGAGATTTAAACTGATCTGAAGTGGTACTTGAAATAACAATAATAACAACAAAGGTTGTAGCTATTTAAACCAATGCCAACTGCCTTTGTTTATTGCCCAGGACTCATTTCTTCTCTTTAAATTGAAGTCCACACTCTAATCTGTGTCTTTGGTTTCCAGCATTATGTTTTAATTCCCTGGGAGTAATTTCTGGCCTTTTAAACAGGATTAGACAATTAACTCTGTCAGAGACCCGTGTAGTATTTAATGAAAGCCATGTATTGGCTAGTGAAGGAAGCATATTACCAATAAAATCATAATATTGTATTGAAGATTGTCAGCATTTACTATTACAATGTAAATTACTTCAAACTGTCTTCTAATTTTTTAATAATTTTTAGAGTTTAAAGTCAATTAAATTAAATCTTCTAGAACTTTATTTCCTTTTAAAAATAAAACAAACACTCATAATTTCTTCTTTATCCCACCCACCTGCAACTGTTTCCTAAATAATCTGAGCCTAAGCAACAGTGTCTCAGGTTTAAGCTCAAAAGTTAAAACTAATGACAAGGAACAACCACTTTCTATTGGAGAAAAAGAGTGCTTCTGGAATATTTTAAACAAAGCTTACTTCCTTTTTTAAATCCATTCAGTTTTCCAAACTAATTCTTAAAATATTATTACAAAGGGCCCAAGAGTTAGGGCTAGTGAATTAACTTTCAATCTACAAAATTTATTTGCATATTTGATAGATTACTATAAATTTTTTTAAAGCTGCATGATTTTTGAATCACAAAAAATCCCACACATCTAGAAAGCAATGAAAAAACTCATTTTTTTGATATTTTTTTCTTTTAACTTTTGAACATAGAAATATATGATGTCATATTTCTGAATCAAAAACATAAAAACAAAAAAGAAAATCTTTAAACAAAGACATTGATGCTTAATCTGAAAAACAAACTATATAAATACTGAAAACACATTTATAACTAATTTCAAAATTTAAAGTATGCCAAATTTCATTTCTTTTAGATGGAAACAAAGCAGATGCTTCAAAACATTTTGGACAAAAATCAAAAGCCATCTTATGTGAAGGTGGCAATAGATGGCAACAGATTAATCCATTAGTACTAAACTTGCAGTCTCATATAAGTTTTTTAATGTGTTACCATATCTTTACTGATAGAGTAATATATACAAAGTTTTTTGTATAAACAGAATATTTCTAACAGAAAAACTGTTCTAAGTTTACTGTCCATTGTTAAAGCTATAGTCAAATAAATCATGATAGCTATGCATTGTTCAATATTACATACACCTTAAAAACTGTTTTTGAAGATATTTTAATGATATAGGAAAATGTGAACATGACTAAATGAATATTTACAGAGCTTAGAAATTAAGCACAGTATATAGTATGATATACAAATTAGTTACCATAATGTTAAAATTTAAAAAGAAGGTAAAAATTAATATATGACATGCTAACAATTTTGTGCTAGATCTATTTCTATTAATATATGTTTGTATGATACAATTTTCCTAACATTCACATCTTCTGTCTTCAGAAGACCTATTCAGAAATTAGCAGATACAGCCTTCAAGTTGTATAATTACATATTTTTAATCTGAGTATTTAGCTTAAATAGCTAAATGTCTTCCTAAACTTATTTTCATATTTTTATATCTACACAAATAATGATAAAATTAAGAAATCATATTCTATGCTAATAATATTAGTCTCCATTTTTTAAAGAAGGCAATTTGTATTCAATTAATATCCATGGTAACAGAAAGAGGAATTCAACATTGTAGAATGGATTATAGAAGTAACTCACACTATACACAGGTATGCAAAGAAAATACAGATTCACAATTTTGTCTAGAACTACTCTAATCTTCTTCAAATCCCTTATCTGCTACCTTGCATGAGAGAATGAAAGGAAGGAAGAAAAAAAGAGAGAGACATTGAGAGAGAGAAGGAGGCAAGCAAGGAAGAAGGAAAGAATGGAGTTAAGTCCAAGTCAGTGTTAAAGTCCACGTGAGCCAATCACTTATACCAGGCGCCTAAATGGGACCCGGTCCTTTGGGAATATTCGCTCTGCCCTTCAGACTCTTCTTGATCCTTTCAGAGATGGTGCCTTGGGCACAAGAAAATGTTTATATCATCTCTTGTTATTGGGAGGAAGATGGCCATGCCACTTGGTCACGCCACTTGGCTCAGGTGGTCATGCCACTCCTTTGCTGTGGTTGAGCTGACCCCTCAGAAGGATCACCAGTATCAACTCTTGCCCCTTCCGGCTACTGTACCTAGAGGCATTTTTTTCTCCGTACAGTGGGTCCAGGCTCCACCTGCCTAGTCAGCCTCACCTCAGCTCTCGCCGGCTGGCCCTGCAGACCCTCTGAGACTTGTGTGTCTCCAAGTGTGTGGGTCTCAGAGCCGGCCGCCCTCTGGCTCTCACCTCAGACCCATGCCACAGGGGAGCTGAAGCAGACATGCACCCTGAATGTGTCTAGATTGTCTTCCAAGACATGGTGAGCATGTTGGTTTGCCCTGCCATCTGTGTCAGAGGCCCCAAGCCCGCCTCTCTATGTGGCCTCGGCACCTCCTTGAGTGAGATCTCCTCCCAGAAGAAGCGCAGAGTCAGAACACGTCTGGCCTGGGCATTCCCTCGGCTTCTGTAACATACCCCTCATCAGCCGTGAGGCTCAGACCCAGAGGAAGGACAAGGAGGCATTTCTGACTCTCTACCCCCCATATCTTCCTATTTTTCTTCCCTTCTCTAAGGCTAGATTAGATTTTTCCTTCATTTCCTCCTTTTGTCTATCACAGATAAATATATATAAAATTCTGTAATCTAGCTTGGCAAGGGCATTTTGAACAGTTAAATGCAAGCTATAGGTATTTAGAAAATCATTCATGTCTCTGCCTTTTAAAGCCACTGATCTATTGCAAGATTCTGTTCTGAAAGTCATAGTGTAAATGATATATATTTTTCTTTTCATAACAAACCTAATCCTTACGTTACCCCAAGGCAGGTGGATACCTTGAGCTGTTGGTCCATTGAAAGTAAAAAAAAAAAAAATCATATTATTTTTTTAAAAATAGTATTTCATGTTACTTTTATCACTACGGACTTAGTCAATTTTACTCATTATTAACGTCTCAGCTTAGAAGAGGCAAAAGAAGGTTTTCTGAGTTAATGGCTTGAATGAAATGCTGATTACGTGAAAAGAATTTTAAATACTGCCAAGGCCTCTATATTGAGAGGCTCAGTCATTAACAGATGATTCAATGAGTTCCTGTTATACACTGGGCACAACTCTCGGCACTGGCGAAGGATTGTATGAACAAGATAGGCAGGGTCTCTGCTCTCTTGAAGCTGAAAATTCTGGGGACAAGAAGACATACATACACACCTACATGCACTTACACACATGCACCTACAAGCCAGAACAGAAATGAGAATGTGCCTGTGCAAAGAAATAAAATAGCATAATGTGATCTAAGAGACATGGAGTGTCAATCCAATGCTGCTCAGAGAGTGACTTTTAAGCTAAACCCTAATGACAAGGAGTCTGGCATGTGAAGATAAGAAAGAAAAGAAATAGCCATTGAAAAGGCACTATGGGGATTTAAAAAAAAACAAATTTGGCAAGTTGAGGAAACAGGGAGAAAAATATCTTCAAGATGGCTTGGGAGTACATGGCAAGGAGAAAAGTAGAATGAAATGGGAAAGGTCAATGGAGGTGATTATGTAGTGCTTTGTAAACAAGGAAAAAGGGTTTGGGTTTTATATACAGTGCAGAGGAAGCTACTGGGCAGCTTTAGTGGGGAGAATGATTTTACCTTCGGAGAAACACTGAAGGAAGCAAAGATTAGTTTGGAAATCCTAGCAATCACCAACGGTGGTTTGGGCAAATGAAACAGTCGTATAAAGAAATTGGGTTTTATTTAGTGCATATGTTGCAGGTGAAGTTAACAGGACTTACTGATGAGGGAGGGATAGAGCAATCAAGAATGCTTTCTACACTTTTGGCATTTTCTGAAAAGATACATGGCGTCAGAATGAGCATATATCTCTTCCGAGTCTGCAAAACTGAAGGTCTTGGATTCTGTTTTCAATTAAGTTTCAGTTCTCGGTATTAAAAAGCACAAGTGTAAGATGCAATTCTGTCCCTCCTAGAAAGAAAAGAAGGGGGCAAATTCACAAATGTGAGGAGTGAGTGCCTCTGTCACGCAGCAAAGAGGTGAGCAAAAAATATTTATTTGGCAGCAGGGCGTGGCCCTGGGGGAGAGAAAGAAGTGATATTCTTTGATGAGGGTTGGGGACAAAGTCCCAGTTAAGTCCACCTGCCATTCAAAAAAAATCAGTCTCTTTCATGATTACTTTATCCCTTTTCACTTCTCATGTTCTCCTTTCCCATTCCCCAGGCTTCTTCTCCATCTCTTTATTTTTCTTATTTCCTAAAGTTGATTGATTTTGTCCTCTATCACCATCATCATCATCATTTCATGACCATCACCATCATCACTGCCGCCATTAATTGTCAAGTATTACAGCAGCACATCTTTCTCTGGTCCAAATTACTTCTTGTAAACCTTTTTGGGGAGCTATAATGAGCCTCCTTGAAAGATACCCTTTGGCTTGACGGGATGAAGCAGGCAGCCCAAGCTGGCCAGGTCAGGAAGCAGCCAAGGGCCAAACAGGGGTGTCTGCCTCTGAAGCCTGAGCACTCAGCCCACTGTCTGTCACCCTGCGGCTCCTCTCTTTCCTTCAGGCTCACTGCCCCCTTTCTCTTCGGTCCCTCTCTCTCTCTCTCTCTCTCTCTTTCTTCCCTTCCTCTGGTCAACCCCTGGCCTCCTCCTGGCCTGCCAGTCCTCCTTTCTTCTGTTTCCGCTCCTGCCTTTGTCCTTCCTCAACGTTAGTCAGACTGCCTGCCTGCTTCCTCTCTCCTGTCTTCCTGTAACTCAGCTAAAATTTGGTAGGAACACAAATAGAAAATAGAAGTCAGAGAACTCTATCCATGCAGAACTTCAGCATCAGAGCCAAGACTTAAAATAGGTCGATATAGCTTCTACCTCACCAAATCACTCCTCCTAAAGTATAAATACAGACCAAGCAGGAAATATCTTTATTTACTGTCACCTGTATGGGCCCTACTTCCGTTCTCCTACCCAGAGCCACGCCATTTGTGGAGATGACTCTTTCTGCCTGGACCTCCAGTCCATCACCTCTGCACTTGCGGGACCTTTATCATATGCCTAGCCAAGGTTAGAAGCACTTGAAAGATCATTTTTTTTCATCTCCCCACCTCACTCATCCCTCATGTATGATTCAAAATGAAAATAACATTGAGCCCAAAAGGATAGGAATGTTCAAAAAATTATGATTATTCTACAATACTGCTATGCTTAAATATGCAAAGCTCAAATTCATTCTAAAAGAACATGTGTACCTCTGATTTGCTAATACCTGATAAGCTAACACAGGCTTAATCTGACTAGTATTGGGCAATCCAACTCCATAATGAAGAGAGCTGGAGAATGGCTAAGTGATAAGCCATTTATATTTAGTTCTTAAAACAACAGATTAGATAATTACTAATATTATTCCTATCCAACTGATGAGTCTCTGGAATAGTATGTAAGTTTCCAGGTATCGGATCTGGGTCTGCTGTCTGCACAGTCTGAGTGAGCCTTTAAGGCCTAATCCCTGGATAGTAGTGTTTTACAAATGGTTTATACATTAAAACACTTAAATAACTATGGTATTATTGTCTTAACCTCTCTTTTTCTAAACAAACTTCCAGAAAGTCATTACGTCAGAACTTCATCTTCAGTCAGCACTTTTGATAAACACTAGCAATAAATAATAGATACAATAAATTTAAAAAACTGCTATGAAACAAGCTATTCTAGATATTCTTATGCTCCTAGATTTCCATATATCCTATTGTGATGAGCCATTCCTTCAGGTAATGTGACACATTGTAAGAATTTAAACACAGAGTTATATATCTTTGAGGTAGCCTTAGGCTTTAAATGTATGCTTTAAGATTTGTGATCTGCAAGCCATTGTATAAAAGAAATTTCCAGTAATTGCTATGCCCCCAGACAGCAATCTTTCAAGGACAGTGCAATGAGTGTAGATTTCCATGTGAATAGGTTATAGCCATTTCGCAGGTAGATCAGAAGACCAATGCCAGTGGCAAAAGTTCCTAGGACAGGCCCAACGAACACTCCTACCAGACCCAGAAATCCAGCCAGAATGTAAAGGGTTTAAACTTCAATGAATGGAGGATGCGAGGGAAGTTTGGAGAAAAGAAGAGAGGAGCTAAAGGGCATTCTGGGGGCCTATTTTACTTCCACATAATAAAATTAAAGCTCTTCGAACAGTAATTGCAAGAGTAAGTCCCTTTCCTCTGCTCCACCATCCAAGCTCCTGAGAACATACCTGTAACTATGGAAACAACTCTTTGGGCACACCTTATTGTGTATTGTTTAAAACCAATGAGCAGTACAACATTCATGTGGTAGTCCTTTTCCATAGCTTGAGGAACTGATCTGTGTCTTATTCTCTCTGAAATGGGAAGACATTCTGAGCATGTCATGAGGATTTCTAATCACAGACAGTGACTGGAAAATATAAAATACTTGTCTGAATGTAGTGTAAAGACATCCAGACTCTGATAAACCTTACATCTTGTTCTGCTCTTCACTCAGGAATAATAGTAATATATCTTAAGAGATGAAGTGTCACAGACATTTCTTAACATAATATGAACTGATTATGCAAGGTCAAACTTTCAGAGTTCTGATATATTTCAGATTTACTGATAAAGTATGATATTCATACATTATGCTTAATAAGCAGTTCATTCTATCTAATTACCTTGGAGTTTTAATTCTTTGTTCATTATTCAGATTAGTGATCTAACACTTGGATTGTATGCTCAACATTCAAATTTGTGATCTTTTTTTTTCTATGAAGAATACCCTGTGCCTGCTGACTATTCCTAAACTCCAGATATCAAAGCCTAAGAAGAAGAAGAAAGAATGAGTGAAGACACCATTCTGGAAAGTCATTCTGGGACTTCAAAGAAATAGGATACATTGATTCTATTGCTCCCAAATATGACAACACAGTGTCTATTCCTAATCATTTGACATTGTCTTCCATCACTGGCACCTTGTGGGTGAGGATACTAAGATCAATTAAAGTTGACTTTGTAATGTTTTGGTTACCTTGGGCTTGCTAGAAGATGTCAAATTTGTGACCTACAGTAGAAACATGTCTTTCAAGAGGAATGGGTCATAAGTATATTACATAAGTTAAAAGACATCAACTCAAAATTGCCCTTAAGCAAACTCCATATGGGAAACCCAATATAACATATTTCAAAATATGTAACATAGCCAAATTTTTCTCTCTTACTCAGACATACTGCTTTTTTTTTTCCTTCTGATTGAACACTACATTAAGTAGGTGGCTTGCATCTGGGACAAAGTTTTTTAAGTATTTTAAATCTTAGAATCAGTCTCTGTATAGAGTAATGTTCCTAACTAAGGAACAAGAAATTCCTATCCAGCTTCTCACATACTGAGAAATATTACTCATTAAATGGAATGGAATCAGAAGAGCCTGCAGTATTTCAATTGTTCATTCATTCATTTTCTTTCTCATTCTCAGCTACCATTTACACAATCTTGATTTCTTTGTTTCTCCCATGATTTCCTCTCTCTTTCTTTTCTACTGAGGTGCAATTGACATGCAACATTATATTAGTTTCAGATTGTACAACAGAATCATTTGCTATTTGTATGTATTGCAAAATGATCACCACAGTAAGTCTAGTTTACATTGGTCACCATACATAGTTACAGAATTTTTTATTCTTGCAATGAAAAGTTTTAAGATTTACTCTTAGTAACTTTCAAATATGCAATACAGTATTATTAGCTATAGTAGCCATGCTGTGCACTATGTTATCTACATAACTTATTTATTTTACCACTGGAAGTTTGTACCTTTTGACCCCCTTCACTAATTTTGCCCTCCTCCCCAACACCGTGCCTTTGTCAACCTTTGGCAATATACATATATACATTGCATTTTAAAAATCCATTCATTCATCCATGGGCACTTAGGTATTTTCCATATCTTGGCTCTTAAATAATACTGGAGGGAACATGGGAGTGCATATATTTTTTGAGTTAGTGTTTTCATTTTCTTCAGATAAATATCCAGAAGTGGAATCACTGGATAATATGGTAGTTCTATTTTTAATTTTATGAAGAACCTCCATACTGTTTTCCATTGTGGCTACACCAGTTTACATTCCCACCATCAGTACAACAAGGGTTCCCTCTTCTCCACATCCTCACCAATGCTTGTTATTTCTTGTCTGGTGGTGCCATTCTGACTGGTATGAGATTAATACCTGAGTGTGGTTCTGATTTGCATTTCACTGATGTTTAGAGCCAGCATCTTTTCATGTACCTGTTGGCCCTCTGTATGTCTTCTTCAGAAAGATGTCTATTTAGATCCTCTGCCCATTTTTAATTGTATTGTTTAGTGTTTTGGGTTGTATGAGTCCTTATATATTTAGGATATGTACTCCTCATATGATATATGATTTGCAAATATTTTCTTCCATTCCATAGGTTGCCTTTTCATTGTATTGATGGCTTCCTTTGCTGTGCAGAAACATTTAGTGTGACGTGGTCCCATGTGTTTATTTTTGCTTCGGTTGCCTGTGCTTTTGGTGTCAATTCCAAAAAGAGCATCACCGGACTGATGTCAGGGAGTTTACCACCTACACATTTCTGCAAATAGTGACAGTTTTATGTTTTCCTTTCCATGGTGGATGACTTTCATTTCTTTTTCTTGCCTAATTGCTCAGACTAGGACTTGCAGTACCGTATTTAATAACCGTGGTGAGAGGGGGCTTCCTGGTCTTGTTCCTGATCATAGAGGAAAGGCTTTCACAGCATTTCATCACTGAATGTGATGTTAGCTGTGAGTTGCCATATATGACCTTCATTCTGTTGAGGTACATGCCCTAAATGCCCACTTTGCTGAGTTTTGAATCATAAATGGATGTTGAATTTTGTCAAATGCTTCTTCCTGCACCTCTTGAGATGATCATGTGACTTTTACTTTCATGGTGTTAATGTGGTGTATGATGATGGATTTGCAGATATTGAATCATCCTTGCATCCTGGAATAAATCCCACTTGATCATGGTGTGTGATCTTTTTAATATATTGTTGAGTTTTGTTTGCTAGTATTTTGTTGAGGATTTTTGCATCTATGTTTGTCAGAGATATTGGCCCATAATTTTCCTTCCTTATGGTGTCCTTGTCTGGTTTTGGTATCAAGGTCATGCTGGCTTCTAAAATGAGTTTGGCAGTGTTGCCCCCTCTTCTATGTTTTGAAGAGTTTGAGAAGGATTGGTATTCATTCTTCTTTGAATGTTTGGTTAAATTAGTGATTTAAAGATATGATTTCATGAACATCCATAATATTTTGGTAAGGACAAGTAAAACAAACCTAGTGGAGAAAACACACTAGGAAAAAATGAAAAACAGTTTAAAGTACCCATGCATAGACAATAGGCTTTCTGAACAAGCCTTGATTGATTTATGTGGAAAAAAGGACAAAAAGCCCTCTCTTATAACTCAAAAAATGTCCCCAGTTAGGTAATAGTTCCCTTCCTTCCCAATATTTTTGTGGTTTGCTTTATCACTTGCTATTTATAGAAAGACACACTAGAGAACTTGACACAGACCTTGCAGACTTTTCCTCATGCACAGTAACTCATGGTTGGTGCCTTCCTGTCCCTGGCAAATCTCAGAACATTGGCTAGTATACAATGCAGTTTATGGGAGAATCAACCATTTCAAAAGTGCATTTGGTACATGCCTGGGGAAGCTAAGTTATATTGAGCAGACTGTAGCACCTTTTATCCTCATGTGATGAATCATGTATTCCTGGTGGAGGGATAGTGCTAAAAACAAAGCAAGCTTTGAGACCTCTCAAAAGTTTTTCAGATTGGCCTGGGGGCTTTAGCAGTCAAAGCTAACATTTAAAAGGAGCTGTGTATAAGCCTTTCTGACTGCAAGCAGAAGGACTCAAAATTCCCTTTAACCATCTCCTAACTATCCAATTCCTTTCCACCAAGGAAGGTGATAATGACAACTCCAAATTAAGGGAAATTACAAGTAAATTAAAGATAGATTTATTTAATCATGGAATTAATACTAACTGAAATAGCAAAACTCATAAAGTAGAGTTACAGCTCAAAAATTATAGACTTTATGGTGTCTATGCTATCATTTATTTAAAGTGGAGGGCCATTTGACTTACTGACAAAAGATAGTTTTTGAACAGAAAAGTCACAATACAGAAAATCAAAACACAGCAGCCAGGGCTGTACTTAATTCACAAATATTTATCTAAAGCTTTCTTTTCTACTTTGTAAGCCAGAAACACAATGCAGAAGAAAATATTCATTTATTTTTCCATTTTCCACTTTCTAGAATTTCCGAGTTACAATTGTGATTTGAGTTCAAGTACGGTAATGTTACTTTTTCAGGTGAATCTTCCATTTAAAAAAAAGTACATTTAACATTTTCCACAAGCTATTACCATCTGCCTTGTGCATTTTCTCTCATACTTACTTGTGTATAATGTATTCACTTGCTTGTTCACAAAGCTTTCCAATATCTGACCTCAGATCCTTGTGGTCACTAGGTACATTGGTCTAAAATATGTGTCTGTTGATTAATTAATTTCTGATATCTCCCCACCGATCATCCAGAATACCTAGGAAAGATACCAGTCATTGCACTGTTATCCCAGGAGAATTTCCAGAAAACAAGTCACATCCTCCTGCCCGAGAGGAGTGAAGTTTGCCACGTCTCTGCACAGATTTGTTCTTCTTGCCTCCATTTTTATAGATGGAAGCCTCAAGCCCACCATCAAATGGCTGAACCCAGAAATACAAACACCAAAAACCCTGTAAATGAAAGCAGGAGTTCGAATCACTCAGGGTTTCAGGAGACACAAGAAACATATTGCTCATGTCCTGCATCTACCTGACCAACTTTACTATAACTACCACTTCTAGAGAAAAGAAGAGGAATCGAGTACCATGGCAAAAACTGTGAAATACTTACAATCGCCTACAGGATGCTCGTTCATTGTACATGATGCAAAATTGTCCCTCCTTCCGCCCTTGTCATCACAAAATAAGTACCTATGAACACCATTCACTGCTGATGGCCCAAACCTAGGAATTATCATGGATTCCTCTCCTCCAATATCTAATCCAGGGTCTCGGAGCCTCAACACCATTGGTGTTTGGGGCAGGACAGTTCCCGTTGGTGTGGCTGCCCTGTTCACTGCCACATGTTTAGCAGCATTGTGGCCTCTGCGTGTTAGTAGCACCTTCCTAGTTATGACAACCAAAACTGTCTCCTGATGTTCATACCCCCAGGGGGTGAAAATCACTCTCAGCTGAGTCCTGAAAGATAAAATTTCAAACTTTATCCTGAATATCAATGTCTCACACAAAATCTGCCATCTGACCCAGCCCAAAGCCCTCACCACCCCCGTGGACGGCTGCAGCAGTCCTTTCACAGCATCCCCTCCAGTCCATTTTCTGCTCACTAGTCAGCATGATCTTTTTGAAAACTTTAATCCAATTCTATTATTTCTCTTAAAACCTTCCAATGGCTCCATGCTACTCTGGGAACTGCTCACCATGTCACCTCCCAGCACTCCCCCCATTTTCATGGTTCTCCAATTGCACTAGTTTTTCTACCTTTTTTCAATCATACCAGGTTTTCCAACTTTGGGGCATTTATGCACATTCTCCTTGGAATGCTGACTTTTCTGTCGTATTCAAGGGTTTGCTCAAATATCATTTCTCAGGAAGTTCTCCTGGACCATCCTATCTAGATAACTCCCCTCTCCCTCCAACACTGTATGCCATTAACCTGCACAGATTTTCATTGTAGTTACATCTATCATCTCTATTCGTAATTATCTCACTTTTCATATGAACTCGCCTCACCTGCTGTAATGTAAGCTCTATTATGAGAGAGACTTTGTCCATCTTATTTACAGCTGTGTCACCCATGGCCTACTGCAGTCTTCTGGAACATGGTAGGTACTTAAGAGATACTTGTTGAAATAATAAATAACTAAATGCATTAATTCTAAGTGCTTTCTGTTTGAGGGTGAGCATATTCTTTATTTTAAAATAATGTATGACTTTTGTATTGCTAAATCTACTGAAAGAAATCTGAAGGTTTCTTATCTTACCCAGAGTTAAAGCAAATGCTCTTCCAACTACCTGGAAGACCTTGTATGATCTGGACCACAACCACCTTCCTGACAGGAAATGGATCTCCTAACACGTGCCTCTCAGCCCTTTCTACATACTGGGCTTCCTTCTGTTCCCAAGTATGCCAACCACATGACCATGTCATAGCCTTTGCACCTGCTGTTTCCCCAGCCTGAATGCTGTGTCCCAGATGTCCCAGGTCTCATGCTCTCACGCCCTCAGGCTTCTGATCAAGGGTCCTCTTGATAGGAAGGCTGGTCCTGGCTACTTCATATAAAACAGCAAGAGAAAGCAGTCTTTGTCAACCATCCTCTTGGTGCTGTCCTAGCCCTTACAGCCTGGAAAAGGCATTCCTCTTCTGCATATGAACAGTTTTACAGAACACCAACATCAGACAAAGCTACTCTGTGATGTGACGGATCAAGACAAAGAGAACACTCTATAACTGTGTGTGAGCAGAGGCACCCCCAAAAAGAGAGAGACACAGTGAGAGAATATTCTCCTTGTTCTCCTGCTAATAGGAGTGACTGCTATTTCCTTATTCAGTCTCTCTGTTCCCTTGTCCTTATGTACAAAAATCATTAAAATTATTAAGACAATCATAAAAATGGGTTGTCTTTGTGACAGTACCCAACAAGACCAAATCACACTTGCTTGAAACTTCCCCCAAATCAGTCACTTAATGCAAACTCAAATCCAATAATAAGCCCCTCTCAACAACCACTCACTGGGATATTCCAAAGCGCTCCACTGTGTGCAGTCTCCCCCAATGCAACAAGTTCATACACCCAACTTTGTTCAACTACAGATGTATTTATGGTGGATTTTGTCTGGAAGGCATCAAAAATAGCCCCCAGGGGAGGAGCCAAGATGGCGGCGTGAGTAGAGCAGTGGAAATCTCCTCCCAAAAACACATAGAGCTATGAAAATATAACAAAGAAAAATCTTCCTAAAATAGAGACCACAGGACACAGGACAACATCCAGACCACATCCACACCTGCAAGAACCCAGCGCCTTGTGAAGGGGGTAAGATACAAGCCCCAGCCCGGCGGGACCCGAGCGCCCCTCCCCCCGGCTCCCGGCGGGTGGAGAGAAACCGGAGCAGTTTTTTTTTTTTGGCGAGCGCTTTTTGGAAGCCTTAGAGGGACGGGCCCCTGTTGCTGGGGAGGCAGGGTGGCGGGACCGGTGAGGAGGTGCCTGGGAACGGCGCCGGAGGACAAAGAATATCCCGCGTTTCTCCCTGCGAGACCTGGGGGCGGGTGCCTGAGACCGGTGCCTGAGGACGGAGGAGGTCGCGCGTTTTTCCCCTTTTTTTTTTTTTTTTTTTCTCTTTTTGGCAAGCGCTTTTTGGAAGCCTTGAAGGGACGGGGACCCCAGTGCTAGGGAGGCACGGTGGCGGGACTGGTGAGCGGGTGGCTGGGACCGGCGCCTGAGGACAAAGAATATCCCCCGTTTTTCCCTGCGGGACCGGTGGGCGGGTGCCTGAGACCGGCACTTGAGGACAGAGGAAATCGCGCGTTTTTCCCCTTTTTTTTTTCTCTTTTCTGCGAGTGCTTTTTGGAAGCCTTAAAGGGACAGGGACCCCGGTGCTAGGGAGGCAGGGCGGCGGGACTGGTGAGCAGGTGCCTGGGACCGGCACCTGAGGACAAAGAATATCCCGCATTTTTCCCTGTGGGACCGGTGGGTGGGTGCCTGAGACCAGCACCTGAGGACGGAAGAAATCGCGCGTTTTTCCCCTTTTTTTTTCTCTCTTTTTGCCAAGTGCTTTTTGGAAGCCTTGAAGGGACAGGGACCCCGGTGCTAGGGAGGCAGGGCGGCGGGACTGGAGAGCGGGTGCGTGGGACCAGTGCCTGAGGACCAAGAATATTGAGCGGTCCTTCCCTGCGGGACCGGTGGGTGGGTGCTTTTTGGAAGCCTTGAAAGGACAGGGACCCTGGTGCTAGGGAGACAGGGCAGCAGGACCAGTGCGCGGGTGCCTGGGACCGGCACCTGAGGAAAAAAAAAAAAAAAAAATCGCGTGTTTTTTCTTTTTTTTTTCCTTTCTGTTCCCTCTCTCATTGTTGCTGTTGTTGTTTTGGTTTGGAGAGTGCTTTTTGGAAATCTTAAAGGGGCAGGACAGGTCACTTAGACCAGAAGCAGGGAATCTGGGGATCTCTGGGCATTCTAACCCCCTGGGCAGCAGGGAGCACAGAGGCCCCTTACGGAGATAAATAGTCTCCTGGCTGCTCCCCCTCTAACGGGGCTCCACCATTTTGGAGGAACAGCCCCAGCCAGGCCAAGCCCACAGCAACAGTGGAGATAAACCCCAAAGCAACTGGGCAGGAAGCAGAAGCCCTGTCTGCGCACAGCTGCCCAGCACAAGCCACTAGAGGTCGCTATTCTCCCAGGAAAAGGCTACAAACCAACAAGAAGGGAAGCTCTTCCAGCGGTCACTTGTACCAGCTCTGCAGACTATCTCTATCACCATGAAAAGGCAAAACTACAGGCAGACAAAGATCACAGAGACAACACCTGAGAAGGAGACAGACCTAACTAGTCCTCCTGAAAAAGAATTCAAAATAAAAATCATGAACATGCTGACAGAGATGCAGAAAAAAATGCAAGAGCAATGGGATGAGATGCAGAGAAAAATGCAAGAGCAGTGGGATGAGATGCAGAGAAAAATGCAAGAGCAGTGGGATGAAGTCCGGAAGGAGATCACAGATGTCAGGAAAGAGATCACAGAAGTGAAACAATCCCTGGAAGGATTTATAAGCAGAATGGATAAGATGCAAGAGGCCATTGAAGGAATAGAAGCCAGAGAACAGGAACGTATAGAAGCTGACATAGAGAGAGATAAAAGGATCTCCAGGAATGAAACAACACTAAGAGAAATATGTGACCAATACAAAAGGAAAAACATTCGTATTATAGGGATACCAGAAGAGGAAGAAAGAGGAAAAGGGATAGAAAGTGTCTTTGAAGAAATAATTGCTGAAAACTTCCCCAAACTGGGGGAGGAAATAATTGAACAGACCATGGAATTATACAGAACCCCCAACAGAAAGGATCCAAGGAGGACAACACCAAGACACATAATAATTAAAATGGC
Organism: Manis javanica; assembly: GCF_040802235.1. Taxonomy (NCBI): domain Eukaryota; kingdom Metazoa; phylum Chordata; class Mammalia; order Pholidota; family Manidae; genus Manis; species Manis javanica. The sequence goes on from NC_133166.1 coordinate 94,641,924, forward strand.
AAGGATCAAGGACAAGGAAAGAGTTTTAAAGGCAGCTAGAGAGAAAAAGGTCACCTATAAAGGAAAACCAATCAGGCTAACATCAGACTTCTCAACAGAAACCCTACAGGCCAGAAGAGAATGGCATGATATACTTAACGCAATGAAACAGAAGGGCCTTGAACCAAGGATACTGTATCCAGCACGACTATCATTTAAATATGATGGTGGGATCAAACAATTCCCAGACAAGCAAAAGCTGAGGGAATTTGCTTCCCACAAACCACCTCTACAGGGCATCCTACAGGGACTGCTCTAGATGGGAGCACCCCTAAAAAGAGCACAGAACAAAACACACAACATATGAAGAAGGGAGGAGGAGGAATAAGAAGGGAGAGAAGAAAAGACTCTCCAGACAGTGTATATAACAGCTCAATAAGCGAGCTAAGTTAGGCAGTAAGATACTAAAGAAGCTAACCTTGAACCTTTGGTAACCACGAATCTAAAGCCTGCAATGGCAATAAGTACATATCTTTCAATAGTCACCCTAAATGTAAATGGACTTAATGCACCAATCAAAAGACATAGAGTAATAGAATGGATAAAAAAGCAAGACCCATCTATATGCTGCTTACAAGAAACTCACCTTAAACCCAAAGATAAGCATAGACTAAAAGTCAAGGGATGGAAAAACATATTTCAGGCAAACAACAGTGAGAAGAAAGCAGGGGTTGCAGTACTAATATCAGACAAAATAGACTTCAAAACAAAGAAAGTAACAAGAGATAAAGAAGGCCACTACATAATGATAAAGGGCTTAGTCCAACAAGAGGATATAACCATTCTAAATATATATGCACCCAATACAGGAGCACCAGCATATGTGAAGCAAATACTAACAGAACTAAAGAGGGAAATAGACTGCAATGCATTCATTGTAGGAGACTTCAACACACCACTCACCCCAAAGGATAGATCCACCGGGCAGAAAATAAGTAAAGACACACAGGCACTGAACAACACACTAGAACAGATGGACCTAATAGACATCTATAGAACTTTACATCCAAAAGCAACAGGATATACATTCTTCTCAAGTGCACATGGAACATTCTCCAGAATAGACCACATACTAGCTCACAAAAAGAGCCTCAGTAAATTCCACAATATTGAAATTCTACCAACCAATTTTTCAGACCACAAAGGTATGAAAGTAGAAATAAATTCTACAAAGAAAACAAAAAGGCTCACAAACACATGGAGGCTTAACAACATGCTACTAAATAATCAATGGATCAATGAACAAATCAAAATAGAGATCAAGGAATATATAGAAACAAATGACAACAACAACACTAAGCCCCAACTTCTGTGGGATGCAGCGAAAGCAGTCTTAAGAGGAAAGTATATAGCAATCCAGGCACACTTGAAGAAGGAAGAACAATCCCAAATGAATAGTCTAACATCACAATTATTAAAACTGGAAAAAGAAGAACAAATGAGGCCTAAAGTCAGCAGAAGGAGGGACATAATAAAGATCAGAGAAGAAATAAACAAAATTGAGAAGAATAAAACAATAGCAAAAATCAACGAAACCAAGAGCTGGTTCTTTGAGAAAATAAACAAAATAGATAAGCCTCTAGCCCAACTTATTAAGAGAAAAAGAGAGTCAACACAAATCAACATAATCAGAAATGAGAATGGAAAAATCACGACAGACTCCACAGAAATACAAAGAATTATTAAAGACTACTATGAAAACCTATATGCCAACAAGCTGGAAAACCTAGAAGAAATGGACAACTTCCTAGAAAAATACAACCTCCCAAGACTGACCAAGGAAGAAACACAAAAGTTAAACAAACCAATTACAAGCAAAGAAATTGAAACAGTAATCAAAAAACTACCCAAGAACAAAACCCCGGGGCCGGACGGATTTACCTCGGAATTTTATCAGACACACAGAGAAGACATAATACCCATTCTCCTTAAAGTGTTCCACAAAATAGAAGAAGAGGGAATACTCCCAAACTCATTCTATGAAGCCAACATCACCCTAATACCAAAACCAGGCAAAGACCCCACCAAAAAAGAAAATTACAGACCAATATCCCTGATGAACGTAGATGCAAAAATACTCAATAAAATATTAGCAAACAGAATTCAACAGTATATCAAAAGGATCATACACCATGACCAAGTGGGGTTCATCCCAGGGATGCAAGGATGGTACAACATTCGAAAATCCATCAACATCATCCACCACATCAACAAAAAGAAAGACAAAAACCACATGATCATCTCCATAGATGCTGAAAAAGCATTTGACAAAATTCAACATCCATTCATGATAAAAACTCTCAGCAAAATGGGAATAGAGGGCAAGTACCTCAACATAATAAAGGCCATATATGATAAACCCACAGCCAGCATTATACTGAACAGTGAGAAGCTGAAAGCATTTCCACTGAGATCGGGAACCAGACAGGGATGCCCACTCTCCCCACTGTTATTTAACATAGTACTGGAGGTCCTAGCCACGGCAATCAGACAAAACAAAGAAATACAAGGAATCCAGATTGGTAAAGAAGAAGTTAAACTGTCACTATTTGCAGATGATATGATACTGTACATAAAAAACCCTAAAGACTCCACTCCAAAACTACTAGAACTGATATCGGAATACAGCAAAGTTGCAGGATACAAAATCAACACACAGAAATCTGTAGCTTTCCTATACACTAACAACGAATCAATAGAAAGAGAAATCAGGAAAACAATTCCATTCACCATTGCATCAAAAAGAATAAAATACCTAGGAATAAACCTAACCAAGGAAGTGAAAGACTTATACTCTGAAAACTACAAGTCACTCTTAAGAGAAATTAAAGGGGACACTAATAAATGGAAACTCATCCCATGCTCATGGCTAGGAAGAATTAATATCGTCAAAATGGCCATCCTGCCGAAAGCAATATACAAATTTGATGCAATCCCTCTCAAATTACCAGCAACATTCTTCAATGAATTGGAACAAATAATTCAAAAATTCATATGGAAACACCAAAGACCCCGAATAGCCAAAGCAATCCTGAAAAAGAAGAATAAAGTAGGGGGGATCTCACTCCCCAACTTCAAGCTCTACTACAAAGCCATAGTAATCAAGACAATTTGGTACTGGCACAAGAACAGAGCCACAGACCAGTGGAACAGATTAGAGACCCCAGAAATTAACCCAAACATATATGGTCAATTAATATTTGATAAAGGAGCCATGGACATACAATGGCAAAATGACAGTCTCTTCAACAGATGGTGCTGGCAAAACTGGACAGCTACATGTAGGAGAATGAAACTGGACCATTGTCTAACCCCATATACAAAGGTAAACTCAAAATGGATCAAAGACCTGAATGTAAGTCACGAAACCATTAAACTCTTGGAAAAAAACATAGGCAAAAACCTCTTAGACATAAACATGAGTGATCTCTTCTTGAACATATCTCCCCGGGCAAGGAAAACAACAGCAAAAATGAGCAAGTGGGACTACATTAAGCTGAAAAGCTTCTGTACAGCGAAAGACACCATCAATAGAACAAAAAGGAACCCTACAGTATGGGAGAATATATTTGAAAATGACAGATCTGATAAAGGCTTGACGTCCAGAATATATAAAGAGCTCACACGCCTCAACAAACAAAAAACAAATAACCCAATTAAAAAATGGGCAGAGGAACTGAACAGACAGTTCTCCAAAAAAGAAATACAGATGGCCAAGAGACACATGAAAAGATGCTCCACATCGCTAATTATCAGAGAAATGCAAATTAAAACTACAATGAGGTATCACCTCACACCAGTAAGGATAGCTGCCATCCAAAAGACAAACAACAACAAATGTTGGCGAGGCTGTGGAGAAAGGGGAACCCTCCTACACTGCTGGTGGGAATGTAAATTAGTTCAACCATTGTGGAAAGCAGTATGGAGGTGCATCAAAATGCTCAAAACAGACCTACCATTTGACCCAGGAATTCCACTCCTAGGAATTTACCCTAAGAACGCAGCAATCAAGTTTGAGAAAGACAGATGCACTCCTATGTTTATCGCAGCACTATTTACAATAGCCAAGAATTGGAAGCAACCTAAATGTCCATCAGTAGATGAATGGATAAAGAAGATGTGGTACATATACACAATGGAATACTACTCAGCCATAAGAAGTGGAAAAATCCAACCATTTGCAGCAACATGGATGGAGCTGGAGAGTATTATGCTCAGTGAAATAAGCCAAGCGGAGAAAGAGAAATACCAAATGATTTCACTCATCTGAGGAGTATAGGAACAAAGGAAAAACTGAAGGAACAAAACAGCAGCAGAATTACAGAACCCAAAAATGGACTAACAGGTACCAAAGGGAAAGGAACTGGGGAGGATGGGTGGGCAGGGAGGGATAAGGGGGGGGGAAGAAGAAGGGGGGTATTAAGATTAGCATGCATGGGGGGGAGGGAGAAAGGGGAGGGTGGGCTGCACAACACAGAGAGGACAAGTAGTGACTCTACAACATTTTGCTAAGCTGATGGACAGTAACCGTAATGTGGTTGTTAGGGGGGACCTGATATAGGGGAGAGCATAGTAAACATAGTATTCTTCAGGTAAGTGTAGATTAAAAATTTAGAAAAAAAAAAAGAAAGAAAGAAAGAAAGAAAAGGGGGATTACTCCTTAACAGGATAAAACTATTGGTAAATCAAAGATCAACGCATGCTTTAAATATCCTTAATGTTGATCACTTAAAGGGTGTCAGATGATCAGCTATGGAGGTACTCTTTTCTGATAATATTCCTTTCTCTTAATTAAAAAAAAAAAAAAAAAAAAAAAGCAGTTACTGTGTGCTGACCTCCAATGAGTTCTGCACAGTGGTATAGAGGGCATGTCAAAGTGTGGGCAAAGGGTCTGTTTGTTTCTACGCAGAAGATCAAGGCCTAGCTTGGATACCCAGAAAATGAAATAAGATACGATATGAGGAGGAGCTTCCGGCATCAGCACTCTCTGGAGGACTCGTGCCGGGGGATGATCATCAAAAAGCCTCCCCAGGGATCCGGACGATGCTGCGGTTGTGGCTGCATCCAGCCCACCGTCTCCTGGACTTGCCATAAGAAGGAGGAGGGAGATGTCTAGGCTGGCATGTGCATACAGTGAGACAACGAATTTGACTGGATCTGTACTGTTGGAACTCAACCAGGAGTTGGGAGGGGTGCAAGTTGTAGCACCCCAAAATCTCATGACTATAGACTATCTATGGTTAAAAGAACATATGGGATGTGAACAGATCCCAGAAATGGGCTGCTTTAATTTGTCTGATGGTTCAAGTACAGTTGGAAAATATCCATCATATCATAGATAAATTTTCACAAATGCCTAGGGTGCCTAAATGGTTTTCTTGGCTTCACTGGAGATGGCTGGTAATTATAGATTTGCTTTGTTTATGTCACCGTATTCCTATTATGTCAATATGTGTGTGCAAATTAGTTAGTAGTTTAAAACCTATACATACTTAAGGTACTATACAAGAAGATATGTCAAAGAAATAATCAATCCTCCCAAGTTTCCTTCATATGCTACATCTATAGCTTTTCTTCTTCCTTCCTAATTACAAACTTTAAATAGAATTCGTGCCTCATATCGAATTTACCGAGTATCATAATTCCTCCAGGTGGTAAAGATACCTCGAGACAAGTGCTGGGCATAGAAGCCACAGGGCATAAATCTGCAAAGAAGTAAAAAGCTAACCTTTGCAAACAATATGGCTTCTCTCTCACTTACCAACTTTACATTTCCCTGTATGGCCCCGGAAGATGACTGGTTAGCCAGAGACGGGTAAGATTCCTCAAGGGAGGAACAACCTAAGACAGGCACAGTCGCAGGGGGGCCATCAGGTGAGAATTTGGGGATCAACAGAGGTGAGGCTCAGAACCTCACCCCCCCTGCTTTGAGAGAAATCTTCTGCATCCGTGGATGTCTTGCTGCCCTTGTCTAGCCTGGATTAATACTTAGTCCATAGGCACACACCTGATCATCTGATCATCTACATTTGCCTTCTTACAGCACTAAACTATGTTTTCTACCTTTATCTTGCATCTACCTACCACTTCAGCATTTTATTAAAAATAAAAATAATAATAATAATAGGAGAAATGTGGGATCAACATATAAATCAAGTACAAAAATCAAATGAATATTCATATTTGACCTGATGGTTTATAGGTCATATTGCATGATCAAAACCGAAAGTTTCTGTGATGACTGCCCTTGTACTGTTCACCATGTAAGAATTTATTCACTCTGTAAGAATTCGTTCACCATGTAAGAACTTGTTCGTTATGCTTCAGAAGATTGGAGACTGACGAGAATTAGGCTTGAGATGGATTAATGATTGTACATTGAGCATTGACCCCCCTATACTGAATTTTATTGTTGTTAACAACCATTTGATCAATAAATATGAGAGATGCCCTCTCAAAAAAAAAAAAAAAAAAAAAAAAAAAAAAAAAATAGCCCCCAGTGAGGACTCTTCATGACTTTAAGTAAAATGACCATACATGTCTCTTTACTAGGAGAATCCAAGTTTACACCTCTTGGGTATGTCTATGATTTGTGCATTGCCATCTTTCACTTCCAAAAGTGTCCTAATTTAGGAGATAAATTATATGGTCTTTATACATTTAATCTGCACTATATTTCACAGTAACGCGTATCACCATTTGTAACATTCTACATTTATTTGTTATTTGTTTTCTCTCCCCTCATATCCCCCTACCATAATGTAAGTGCCATAGTACAGGAGCTTTATCTGATTTTTTATTGTTCTATCCCCATCACCTAGAACAGTTCTTGGCACACAGAAGTCTCCCAGGAAATATCTGTTGAATGAATAAACTAATGAACAGTTATAATGTAAAATTACAAGAGATTTGTGAACTATGAATAACTTTCTACAAATCATCCTCAAACACAAAAATAAGTAACATTTTTATGTACTCACATGCAGAAGCTGAAATTAAAATATAATACCATTTATACTTGCTCCGAAGAAAAAGAAATGCCTAAATTTACACTTAACAAAATATGTGCAGGATCTGTATATTGAAAATTACAAAATGCTGATGAAATAAATCAATGAAGACCTAAGAAATGGAAGTTCATGAATTGGAAAACTCAATATAGTAAGGATGTCAGTTCTTCCCAGATTGAGTGGTAGGCTTAATAAAATTCTATCAAAATCTCAGCAAGGTTTTTATAGATATGAGAGAGCTTATTCTAAAATTTACATAGGAAGGGACAGACTCTAAAGTAGCTAAAACAATATTGACCAGTAAGAATAAAATAAAAGGAATTTCTCTGCTCTTAAGGTCTACTGACAGCTACAGTAATGAAGACCATGTGGTATTAATGAAGGGATAAACACACAGATCCATGGAACAAGATAGAGAACTGAGAAAAAAATCTCACACAAATATGCACAACTGATTTTTCACAAAGGGGTAAAAGCAATTCTCTGCAAAGAAGATGGCTTTTTCATCAATGACACTAAGAGCAAAAACAAGAACCTAAACCTAAACCTCCCACTTTATTCAAAAATTACCTCAAAGTTAAACAAGGATCTTCATGTAAAATGTAAAGCTGTACAGCGTTTAGAAAAACTAAATGAAAACCTTTGGCATCCAGGGCTATGCAATGAGTTCTTAGGCTTAACATCAAAAGCACAGTCCATAAAGGAAAAATGGACAACTCACACTTGTTAAAAATAGAAATGTTTGTTCTGTGAAAGACCCATTTGGAGGATGAAAAGACCAGCTATGGAATGGGAAGGAATATATTAAACCACATATCAAACAATGGACTATATCTAGATACATAAAGTCCTCTTGAAACAATTTTTTAAAAATCCAATACAAAAATGGGCAAAAAACATGAAGAAACTTTCCCTGATGAGGATGTTCCAATGGCCAGTAAGCACATAAATACATGATTAACCTTGTTAGCTTCTGGGAAAATGCAAAATAAAAACACAATAACACATTGAAATATCACCATATACCTATCAGAACAGCTAGAATAAAAATTAGTGACAACATCAAATGCTGGCAAGCATGCAGAGAGATTGGATCACTCAATATATTACAGATGGGAATGTAAAATGTTACAGCTGCTCTGGAAAACACTTTACAGTTTCTTACAGAAGGAAACACTGTTTTCATATGAAACAGTGTTTTCATATGAAAACATAATTTTCATATGACCTGGCAATTGTGCTCTTCAGCATCAGAGAAATGAGAACAGGTGTGCCCACCAAATATATACATCATGTTCATTGCAGCTTTATTTGTAATAGCCAAACAGTGGAAACAACCCAGATGCTCTCAATGAATTAGTGGTTAAACAAACTGTGATACTTCAAGCCGTGGAATACTACTCAGCAATAAAAAGGTAGAAGCTGTTGATATGCACAACACTTGGATGCATCTCCAGGCGTGGAGGAATTCTTCCAGACTTGACCAAAGCACGGGGTTCGGTGAACCAGCAAAGTAGATTTCTTTCCCTTATTGCCTTGAGCGCTCAGTGGTAACTCACAGCCCTAGCAAAGAAGGGGATATAATCTACTTTGGGTATTATCTGCCTAAAACTCTAGTGGCCCATTTATCACCCCTTTTTGCATCTAGAAGTGATGTATCTGTTGAAGAATAATTGTGCTCAGCCCTTTGTTTGTTCCTATGGAAAAATAAATACTGTTTCTTAAATCAGGGAGATCATTATGGAAGCCCAACCGTATCTTTTAAGGTTTGTCAAAATAATTTAAAGTCCATACAGTAAATTGGAAAAAAGATTATTGGAATGCTCACTGACAATACTCCAGAAAGTCTGGGTTTAGGATAATATTCTTGGTGAAATTCAATGAAGAAAATTTAGTGTTGCAGAGAATTCTCTGCATGTTCATCTGCAAGCATTGGCCTCCAAACTGCACAGTGTGTGAATATCAGCTTGTCTGCCTTCCTTGATGCAGATCTGACCACTGTTCACAAAATCTTCCTATTAATACAGATAAAGAATATATCTAAATTAAGATATTCAACTGTGCAGAGGTTAAAGGAAAATATGCTTGATCTGATCTGAGACATGTAAGCTATCGTTCTGTATTATTAAAGAAAGGAGAAAAGTTTAATTATTCCAAAGTGTAAAAAATAATTTTCAGAAGAGCTTAGCCAATTTTCTAGGGACGTTTAAATATTTCCAGGAATGTTTCCATGCATTAATGGAAGGAACAAACACCATATCATTGCTTGATAGTATTGATAATATCTATTGTGAGATTATAATCAAGATGAGGGATTTAGGAATCAAAGGGCTCCAGGTTCAAATCCAGATTCTGTCATTTGCTAGATATGTGATCTTGGCAATTTCATTAATCTCCGTAAGTGTCAGTTCCTATACCTCACCAAACCTCATCTCTAAAATCCTAACTACTTAGCCCAGTTGTTTTGAGAATTAAGCCGGGAAATCCCAAAAAAGCCAAACTTATGTCTTTCAAAGTTAATGCAAAATGCTTAGCACAATGGCCACATGTAAATATTCAGTATTATATTTTATGAATATTGTGCAAGCCAACTATTCCTGTAGGTATCGGTGCTGATATATTTGTTCATAGTCCATGAAAAGATCTTTTAAGGAGAACACTAAATGATATTTAATTTTGGGGCAAATTGAACCCAGGCAAAATTTTCATGTCATCATGCTGAAATTTCCCATTTTGAATTTTATAAGGAACCATATTCTTAATCATTTTCAATCCTTTCCAGGTTCCAAGAAGTTTGAAATCAAGTTTGACTTGATCATCTTAGATGACTGCTAGAAAAACCACCATACAGATAGATACCAGTTTCTCATTCGCCCAGGCGTAACATCAAAATCGACCTGTATTTGGCTCAAACTTCAATACCTCTTTGGATAGAAAAGCTTGTGACAAACAAGCAAAGTCAGGGCTCAAATTTATATCACATGGTAAAGTCAGGAAATAGATCTTTTGATGTAAACTTTTTTACCAATACCTTAATTTTTAAGCCATGTCATTTATAGATTTAAAACTTTGTATGAAGGAGGACATAGAATGTTGATTATATTAAGGAGCACAGGTTTAAAAACGCTGAGAAAACTGATCTGAGCCTATGAATATGGTTATAATTCAACAAAATCTGTATCTGTTTATTCTAACTATGCTGTATGTAGTTATTTGGATCTTTCAAAGCTGAAAATAAAGGCATCAGAATGAGTATTCTATATCAGAAAATGCTGTCTCCCTAAACTCAGTGCTAAGATCAAATTTGACCTTAGTCAAATATAGTTCACCTGGAAACTATTAAACTGACATAGCATTGAAAATTAAAATGCATGAATATGGACATATTCCATCCTTTAAGGGTTTTCTTAGATGTATTCTTTTTTGTTTAATGCCAAGGGCCATATCTATAAAATGCAGGGCTGTTTATTTCTCAAGCCATATTTTCCAAATCAAAACCATTTGTTAACAAGAATTTCAATTCACCCCAGGGGACAAGTCCATTAGGCTCTATTTTCCTGGCTATGACCTAGAATTTACAAGTCTCAGGACAGCTTAAGATCTAAAGATTTGTGAATCACTCCTGTCTTATAACCAATTCTTGCTCTACTAGATTTTTCCATGATTACTGGAACTATTAATATGTGTAATCCATCACACAGAAAGCTGTAGAATTCCACTTGTTACATTTGGAGCTGTTTTTACAATATAATGGATGTTTGTGCTTTGTCGATGGTGAATCCTTCAACAGGGCAATTACTACAAATTGACTGTACCAATATTAGCACCAAGGGACATAGTCATAGAATGCACATCAACCCTCTTACAGGAGTCATGCATTTGTTAGCAAGGTAAAACCAGGGACAAGAGAATAGAAATTTTTTATTTATAGGTGAGAGCCCAGGAAAACCTAACAGGAATACATAGACCACCTTGGCTCACTATTGAAGGGCATTTTTTATTTAAAAAAATTATTCAAGGCCAAACTACACATCAATTGAAAAGGACGTTTAGAGAATAATTCAAGGATGGAATTGCAGATGCTGCCTATCAAATTAAGCAAAGATTATGTGCATATTTTGAGTTATTTTATATGCATTTAGGAAAAACCCAAGATAACCATTATCCTTAAAAAAAATCCCTTATTTCAAGTATTACTCACAAGGTCAGCCTTTGATGAGCAGCAACAAGCAAGATTACAGTTCTCCGAATTTTTGTTTGCAAAGGAAAATTGTCACATTCAGAGAAGAGATTACATCCCTCAAGTAGTTTATGCAGGGACATAATTAATGATGCAAAGACCCAGAGAAATTACTTCCCAGGTCGGTATTGGTTTTCATGTGTTACCACTAAAGTTTATTTTATTGGTAGGAATAGTTACTGTTTTATAGTTTAGCTAATCCCATATTTATCTTTAACTCTGTTCGTATTTCAAGAAATTCTTGCCAACTCGCTATCATCACACACATAAACTACCAGGTATAGAACACTTCTATGGCCAACCAAGATTCCCAAATATGGCCCAATTTTAATATGTTCCCATCAAATTGGGCCCTTCTGTATACAACTTTTGGTATACAACTTTTTACTATATGGGTGTGACAATAGGTGGTAGTTCATTAATCAATTAGTTAAATCAATTAATGGGTTACTTTGGCAAGCACCCATACTTCTAGTATTCAGCCTTGTCAATTAAATATTGTTTTATTATGCTTCCTTTATAATTAAGAAAGCTGAGACTCAGAAAGCTGGCATTCAAACTTAGGTCTCCCAGCTAAAAAATCCCAGATACTTTCAATTATACCATCCTGTAGAAAGTATGTTTTTGGATAGAAATAGGTGTTTTATTAAAATAAATTAGGGAAATACTGGATTAAATGAAAATTAACAATTTCTTCACCACAGAAATTCCCAGAGCTAATAATGAGTTTTATAAATCACTTAGAGGATAGTAGTGTTTATACTGTTTCCAAAATTTATTAATATGTAGTCATCCTTTCTCCCCACTCAGACTATCACACAGAACTAGTATTTTTCTTAGTTCATTTTGGGAAAAATGGCATTAAAACATATGTGTTTCTCTCTATTCATTAATTTGTTGTACTTAAAGAGACTGTACAGTTTGCAAACTGTGTTCTTCCTCAACTCCGCAAAACTTTCTTCTTTTATTTCTTGCCTTTGTCTTATCCCTCTATTTTCTACATATTTTTGGAATTCTAATTGTACATCTATTTTTATCTCTTATTTTATTTTTTATTATGGTGAAATATACATAACATTTACTGTATTAACCATTTAAGTGTACAGATCTGGAGCATAAGTACACTCACAAGAATATACAACCACCCCCAACATTCATTTTCAGAAGTTTTTTATCTTCCCAAACTGAATGTCTGTACCCATTAAACAACAACTCTCATTCCCTTCTTACCCTAGACCCTGGAAACCACCAATCTATATCTCTGTGAGTATAACTACTCTAGGTACCTCATATAACTAGGATCACAGAGTTTTTGTCCTTTTGGGACTGGTTATTTCACTTGGTGTAATGCCTTCAAGGTCCATTCGTGTTGTAGCATGTGTAAGAATTTCCTTCCTTTTTAAGGCTGAATGATATTTTATTGTATGTACATACCACAGTTTGTTTACCATTCACCCATCAATGCATATTTAGTTTGCTCTCCTTTTGGCTATTGTGAATAATGCTGCTATGAACATGGATGTACAAATAACTGTTTGAGTTCCTGCTTTTGATTCTTTGGGGTTTATACCCAGAAGCAGAGTAGCTGGGTCATTTGATAATTCTGTTTAAATTTTTGAGGAACTGTAATACTGTTTTTCACAGGAGCTGGAATATTTTACATTCCTACCAACAGTACACAAGGATTCCAAATGCTCTACATTCTCTCCAACACTGGTTACTTTTTGTGTATGTGAGTTTGTTTGTTTATAATAGTCACCTTAATGGGTATGAAGTGACATATGTTTTAAAAAGAGATTCAAATCGTGATTGTGTTAGCCCCGTGAGGCCACTCACTAGTTTATGGAATGATCATGGGTACCTAGCAGAGCATGACGTGCAAACTGGATGCTTAGTAAACATTTATTTTATAGTAAGAGGTGAGGTCAGGTTCAAGGGGAAAGCTCAAGGTGAGTCTGTATTTCGTCCACTGCTGAAGTGGGAGCCATTCTGAATTTAGACAAAGTAAATAAGGTGAGAAGCAGGTAATTGTTTGGGGAAAATTTTTCTGGGGGTGAGTCTATATGGGAAATGGCAAGACCAGTCATGAGTTCATGAGCAATTAGAGTAAAATCAACCCGAGATGGTTTGTAAAATAAAAGTCAGAATCTGATAAAAGAGAAGCAAAAGATGACTCTAAATGTGGCATCTGGAGTAACTGTCAAGAAACAGGGCCAAAGACAAAAAATTTTAAATTGAATGTGAAGACAATATGTTTATACTTTCCAGTCTCCCCCTATTATTATTAGGCAAATGAGTCCATCCATTCTACTTCTGCTGATGACCTTTCCCAAGGTTGTACTTTGGATGAGAACGCGCTCTTCTTTGTGTCCACAAATCGTCAGGCTCTTTCGTCTCATCACTGACCCATCTTACAAAACTCGAGCTTCTACACGAGCCTCAAGTTCCCTTTGCTATGCACTGTTTTCTACACCAGTGCTTCCAGTAGAACAAGCCATGCCCACAGATGCAATTAAATGATTTCTTCAGTACTTATTCCTTTGTCCTTATGTCCTCTCTTTGACTTCTTTGTTTGTGAAACTATGAACTCCTACAGAAAAAGGGCCATTTTTCTTAATGTGCTTCTGAAAAGCCCCAAACCTGATACTCAACGTAAAACCATGTTTGGCATGCTGTGCCCCTTCGTGATTAAGTTTCACACCTCAGAATAGACTTGTAACGCCGTGATTCAGAAAATCATTCATGGTGGGAATGATATGGTAACTCTCTGCATCTCCCCAAGCACATATCAACTAAAAAATTCCAGCACAGTTTTGATGACAAATATCTGAGTTTAAAACCCAACGTGTCCAGCAAGATAATCATATCCAAATTTGACTATATGATTTTGAGTGTCTATATTAATGGTAGATAGAAACAACATGAATCACAGAAAATTTCCAAATCCCATTTCTAAAAAGTTGGCCTTCCTATTATTGGATCAGAGTTACTCACAAGACACAAAATTTATATACCCAGGTTTCATCTCATTTCCTATCCTCTGAGCTCTTCTCACAGCTAACAGAACAACACTCTATGAGACAGCTGCTCTATTAAGCACTTTCTATATACTATTCTATATAACTCTGCAAAGTGACTTTTATTATCTGCAGTTTACAGATGAGAAAACCGAGACTTAGTAAGGAAAATGACTTACTCAAAATAAATCCCTAAGAAGTGGTAGAACCATTTACTCGACTCCAAAAATATAACAAAATAGAAAAATGGAATGAAGCATAACCTTCTGAGTATTTTGGTTCCCAAGACGTTGACCACTGATGCCGAACATTGAATGGTTTTTTCTTAATTTGGCCAGAAACAGGATGGTAGATGAGAAGGGGGGCGGAGGGAAACAAAAGTTTAAAAGGAAGACAAGCCCTGGGTCAGAGGTCTTGGCCTTGATCAGGACTGTTTGCTCGGTCAGCTTGGAGTCAGGAGAGACTGCAGAGCAGCCCACACAGAACACAGTCCCTTCCTGCCCGCAGAGCACATGTGCTGTGCGACCAGCAGTTTCATGTCAAATGCTTGATTTGATTCTCTAACAGCCTTTCAAGGTTGACTTGTCTGGTGGATAATATCCTCACCTGGTATAGCTCTGGAAAGCTTTGAAAATTGAGAGCTGTCTGAATCCCAATTAGACATAAGAAAACTGGTTTGCCCAAGACCTTGCAGATAGTAAGCAGGCCAACCCCAAACAGCTTCCTACTATACCATACGGTTCACGTCTAGTGACAGTGACTTCCCCATTTCATAAGCAGAGACTTCCAGCAAGTGGGTTGGTCTTCTGCTTTTATTAAACCCCAGGATCCCCGTTAGTCCTACATTGTGTAAATGGAGGCTCTGAAGGGTTAACTACTCTAGTATCACACAGTTACTTAGAAGCAGAGTCATATCTGATATAATCACAAAGAATCATGTCTTTGAAGTCAAAACAGGCCCAGGTTCAGACTCTAATCTTGCCATTGAACTAGAATTGTGACCTTGGGAAAGCTAGGTAACCCCTAACCATCTGCTTTGTCTTCTGTAAAATGAAAGTAATAACAGTATTTTTTAAATAGGTTTATTTTAAGATTGAAAGATAATTGCAAATACTATGTAGCATGGTTATGTGCCTTATAACAAGGTTTTAAGGTGGACAAAATACTAGTTTCATAACAGATAAGAGCAAAAGGTAAAGATAGGTTAAGTAACTAGTCCCACGGCCCATAACAGAAAGTGCAGAGTAGAGATCCAACCCCAGACTATCTGACTCAAGGGCTTGTGACCACTTCCTTACTCTGATATAGTGTAGAGTACTTAGCATAGGGACTGGAATATATTTAACACTCAACTCAGAGCTCCTTCTACTATACCATGCTTACCCTTCCCTATTTCCAAAAATGCCTGAAGAACGACATTCCAACATGTTCTGCAAAGTGGCACAGACAGATTGCTCAGTTCCCAGGTAATTGCAATGCCTTACAGAAAATCAGGCCTCCTGGAAGGCATTAAGCAATGAGAGGAAAAGCCTTCATTCATTCCTTCTCTGTCCAAAACACCCCAATCTCAGGAGGCCTAGATGAGTTCTCCAGAGGATAATTAAAAATTATTAGAAAGCAAATTGTATGTGATGGCGATGATTCATGTACTGAACTACCCATAGCCTAAAAGGAGAAAAACACTTATAGAAAGAGAACTTACAGGAAAAAAAAAACCAGACCCAAATCATCCATTAAATAGAATTGTATTTGGTTTCTGGTAATAATATTAAAAATATCTTAAAGTCATAAATTTTCCCTACTTTGCCTTAACTTCTGGTTAAATTTTATGATTTGCCTTTCCTTCTAAATTGAGTTCTTCTATCAGTTTACAAAATAGATTACATTCAGTTTACTTCTCTTCAATATCCAATACTACATTATTTGGCAATTATTTACTTCTTGTTTGGAAGATAATGGAAACATAACAGCTATAGATGGGTTTTATTGGAAAACTGGAAAAAAGAGTCTCCCGAGTGAGACTTTAAGGAAATTACTATATAATTCAGTGGTACTATATAATTACTGTATAACTCTGTGATAAATAGGTGATCAGTCTACCCTCCATCTTTCAAGATTAATTTTGTTTTTAAGTGTGAAGTTTTATGAACAGATGGGATTGTCTCTGCCTTGCTGGAAGAATTCCAGTCTAAATTATGCATTAGCTTGTTAAAACAGTAATGAATGACACTCTTTTTAGATTGACTGTTTGGATAAAATTCCCACAAATGGCTCCAAATTTGATTTTACATTCTTGTAGTCTTAAAACAAAGTGACTAATTACTATCTAATCTATTATACTATTTTTAACTCCAGGGAAAGGAAATCCTTGGGCAAAATACCTCTAAAACCGAAATCAGTCAAAAGGAGAAATAAAGTTTAAAACCTGTTTCTTGCTTACAAACTGCAGTCTGAGGGCTGTTGCTCTCTCCTGCTCCAGCAGAAGCAAACAAGACCTCCCCTGCAACCTCTCAGGTTCAGATAAGCCTTGGGTCGCCCAGGTAATTACCTATAGATAGGGAGATGAACTACTTTTATCCACCCCTGATGAACACCTGTTGATATGCAGGTGTACTAAAGTCAGGTGAGATATTCTGGAAATACTACAATTTTACCCACACTATTACATCCTGGTTTTCTTCAGATACAAATAGTAGGCACCTTTCATTACAACAGTTTTATCTGTTCAACCTAACTTCTACCCTAACTGAAATCTTAATTCTCTTCTTTTGATAGTGCAGCTGTTCCCATGGCAACAACAAAAGATGTGAGCGTATTCTCTGCTGCAGATGAAAATAATCATACATATTGATAAAACACCTTAAAATACCATTTTCATGTAAATGACCTTATACCAGGAAGAGAAAAGAGAAACAGAAGCAAATAAAGTGGCATTCAGAAAACAGAAGTGCTTGGAATAAAATGTTTTTCAGTGGTTTTAGTGACGTTAAGGAAGGGTCAAATTGAGAGAGAATATCGGATAACTATGCCTCTTGATTAAATATGGTAACTAAAGAATATTTCTTTAAAACTTACTGAGAAACAAAGGGAACGAGCTCCCTATTCCAGGGGTCCACTCAATTGATGCAGTTTCTGTGTCCCTGGGTCAAGTTCCTTGCGGACAAAGTGAGCTACATGAAGATAAAAATCAGAAGTGATTCTGGAGCTTGTCTTCAGTGTTAGAAATCTTTATGTAGAGCTTTCTAGAAAATGTTCACGAACTTATATTTAAAGAATCAAGTTTGGACCCTGAAATGGAAGCTATCACCTTAAGGCACACCAACTCCATTCACTTTCAACTCTTAAGCAACCATCCATCTCTGGAGGGACCAGCAGCTCTTGGTACTTGCAAGCAAAATATACCTGGAGGGCATGAATAAGAGAGTTGTGGATCTGCTCCATTTGGGGCCTCACTGAAGCTTACAGGGTAACACTGATGAGCCCTGTGGCGGATACTGGAAAAGGTTTGTCTTCTACCCTAATCGAAACCTTAATTCTCTTCTTTTGATAGCATAACTGTTTCCATGGCAACACCAAAAGATGTGAGTGTATTCTCTGCTGCAGGTGAAAATGATTACACTGATAGTCCACCTTAAGATCTAGGCGATTAATCTATGACAATTCAAAAAGCCAATGAGAAAGGATCACTTTTAGTGAAATATGCAAGTTATTAACATTAACCAAAAAAGAGGAAGGAAACTTATTGGCCAATTTCTATAGAAGTGAATTGAGGGCAAGTCAGACCCATCAGATATTTTCATAGGTAAGGTCTATCAAAACCTTAAAGAATATAATTTATGTTATTCCAGTCTATACGAAAATTGAAAGCTTGCCAATTTTTAAATAAAGCTAACATAAATTAAATATACAAACTTGATTGAAATAGATTAATTTCACTTAGGAAAGTAAAATGCAAGTATTCTAAATAAAATATTAACATATAGAATCCAGTTACATATCAACAAAAACTCTAAACTGACTGAGTAGGTTTATTACAGGGGAACAAAAAGAGGTTTGAATTAGAAAAATCTATCATTATCATTTAGTGTTTTGGCAAGCTGAAAAAAACAAACATTGTGACTACATTAATAGATGCTGAAATGGTGTTTGATAATATTTAACAGCCAATATCAACAAAAACCTTTAGATAAGATTTAAAAAAAGGTAACCATTGGAACATTTACTAAAACCAAGAGTCAAAACTATTCTCCGTGTCAAAATAACAGAAAGAATCCAATAAAACTCAGGAATCAAGCAGGGGTCTTATTCACACTATATTTATCCGATATCAGTTTGAAAAGTCTAGTGAAAACAATGACCTAAGAACATTATATCATTGGTATAAATATTGAAAATTAAGATATAAAACAATTTCTATTTTGCTGATCATATGATTTTGTACTTAGAAATCCAAGAGACTTAAAAAGAGAAAAACTGTGAGCATTGATAAGAGAATTTATGGAATGGCTGGATACCAGGTAAGCAGACTAAAATCAATAGGTTTTCTCTTCTTTAGTAACATACACCCTTAGAAAAAAAAAAGAGGAGAGTATATTCCCTTTAAAATAACAATATAAACTGAATTGAGTAAGAAAGGCATAAGACCTATGAAATGTATGAACTTAATCATCTTATTAATATTTGACCAGGGTATAATTCAATTTCAGGGAGAAAAAAAATATCTATTTAACAAAATTTCTCCCTGCACTGGGTATCCATCCTGAAAAAATTAAAGTATTAATCCTACTTCATGTCATACACTAAAAATAATGTAGATCAAGGTGATAAATATAAATACAATTTAAAAATTTTGTTGGGACTCCTAGGGAGGATCTAGACAGAAGCTAATAAAGAGCTTCTGTATGGCAGAAGATACTATAAATAAAGACAGTAAACAAATTATAGATTTAGAAAACAAGTTTGCCATGCAGATGAACAGCTAAGGGTTTGGAAGCTATAATTACATGAAGAGAGCTTTAAAAGTTGACAAGAAACAGGGAACAGACTAAGAAAAATGAGCAACATGTATAAATAGACAATTCACAGAAGAGCAAATCCAAATGGGCAACAAATATATGTGAACATTTTTAAAATTTACTAATAAGGAAATGGGAATGAGTTAACAATAGGTCATCACTTTAAAACTATTAGCTGGTAAAAATTTTAAGCAGTGATAACATTGACAGTGGAGATATGTGGAAAAAGTATTTTCTACATTGCTAGTGGAAAAGTGAATGGGTACAGCTCCTTTAGAAAGCAATCTGGCAATATTTATTAACATGAAAAATGCATAAATCTTTTGACCCAGAAATCTCTCTCCTGGGTATACAACCATAGTAATAGATCCACCAGAGTGTAAAGATATGTAAGCCCAGACGTTTATCACAGAATTCTTTGTAATGGCAAAAATGTATACAAAAATAGATAAATTATGGCAATCCAAATAACATAATATTATTCATAATTCAAAAAATTCAGGTAATCCACAAAACACAATATTATTTTCATATCTGTTCACCTGGAAGGATTTCCAAAAGCAAGTACTGCATGAGAGAAGTAAGATGCCAAAGAAATTAATATTAATATCGTTTCACTTTTGTACAGCAATGACAAAAACAAATACACATATGTGTATATATGTACACATGTATATATTATATATGTGTGTATATATATATATGAGGTCTGGTTGGATAATTCTCAGCAACAGTATGCAACAGTATGGAAATATACAGATAAGACTATACTAGTTACTGGGTTTATGCTTGCTAACATTTTTATATTAGGTGGTTGAAGTTGGAGAGGCAAATATGGAAGGAAGGAGAAAGAGTAAGGACCAAAATCAGAAACACAGAAAGCGAAACATACCAAAAAGAAAGCATTTACCTACAAGGAGAATCTCATTTACCTACAAGTAAAAGTTTGTGTGTATATTCATATTTTCAGACCCACCTGGGCAACATGTAACTACATGCACTGCTCTTTATGTGTCCTAACTTATTTAAACTTCACAACCCCGAGATTCCAATTATTAATTTCCTCCTGATTTCCTCATTTCTCATTTTCACAAATGAGAAAAGTAAGATGTTCTTGAAGAACTTTCCCAAAGTTGCATGATAATTTAATTCCTGGACTTGGATTTGAATACAGACAATGTGACCCTGAAGCCTTGCCTCTTCGCCCGACATGCTGGCTCTTAACTAATTTATGTTCAGGACATATCATTAAGCTGAATGCACAATTATAATGCAATACATACAATATGATTTTATTTCAGTGAAAATATAACACACTGCTACAGAGAGATATGTTTGTTTGAGCAAGAAGAAAGTCATGGAAAGCTGATCTGTAGGCTGCTAACATATTAGGTCTGATAGATGGGGATGGGTATAAAATGGAGGAATTAGCATTGCTTTTATATATCACTGAAACATGTCTGATAAGCAACCAGATAGCATCCTACATAGTGAAAAAAATTAGTGAATCTCTGGGGTTTTTTTTTTCTATTTTAAGGCTCTTTGATATTTAAGTAACATCTGTTCAGTAGGAATTTTTGACTTGAAAAGCTTTGTGAAGGAGGTGGTGGTATTTAGTGTCTAGGTAAGACTTTGAGAAGTCAGAGGAATATTATAAGAAAAAGGCCCAAAACTTCAAGTCATCTTCAAAACATATACTGCTTTAGGAACTTAGGCTAGCACAAGCATTTTTCTAAGAAAGCAGTATAAATAAATCCGGAAGACTACACAGGTTTAAACAGCCTCAAATGCCATGATTAGGAACATATGGTTCTCTGTGCAGGTGGGCTGGGCACCTGCAAACTGGGCCTCTTAAAACTGTAAACTAAGGCTGTGAGAAGCTGACATGGATGCTGTGTGGACACCTGACGCAGCTCCAGCCTTGGTTCCAGCCTGGAGGCCCTCAAGCAAACACTGGCTCTGTCCAGGGACTGTTTCAGTTTTGTCACGGCAGATCCATAGAGTGCATCTACAGGGTGTGCGGGCAGGGCTGTCCCTGGCAGAAACACTCACCCATCAGTTCCCTACACCTGCCTCAGGAACCTCACACCACTGCTGCTTTGCCAGAAGCAAAATAAATGTCCCCATCCACAGAGCGACCATGTTCCCCTTCTGACTGCTTCTTGGCAGCAGCTTTGTTTACGCCCCAAGGTGGATTTTCCAAGGAAAATCCCCAGAGCTGGGTATGCCAATTTGACCCTTCTCCTCTGTGTCCTAATGACAAGAACGCCGAGGGCAGTAGGGTGTCGGAGTCTAAACAAAACAGAGCAGAGCAGAATGTAAAATTTAGGGTCCATTATCTGGGATCAGATGTAACCGATGCAATAGATCAACCTAGCTTTCAGCAACTTCTCCCATCCAAATTTTCTCACCTGGAGAAGAGGGTCTTGTAAACTAAAAACTAATTTTTAATGTATAATTGTTTTGCAACACCACTCCCATTTTTTGTAAAAACAGATGTCAAAACAAATCTAGGAATTTGGTGTTTATAAACATTTGCTGATTGATGGATTTTAACTCTAATATACATCTTTAGATGCTAAACATGTTTATAACAAGCCCAGGCTCACTAATGGGGACATTTGACTATTGACTATATAATTGCCTTGGACTCATAGAAAGTAAAATACTGTCGTGTCTTCCATTCTCAAAATGCTTCAATATAACTCAATTCAAACAATAAAATAATATTGAAGTGACAGACTTATAACCAGGGGGCAGATACTAAAAGGTGATTCATAAAAGGGTCACTGAACTGACATGTTCAGTTATGCACAGCTGGATAACAGTGAGAACTTTATTTGTCTTGTAGGGACACAAAGAAAGATGTCTTTGTAATAGAGGGCTGGCTGGAGGCCAAAAAGCTTATTCCCAAGAATAAATTTCTTTCTTAATTTAACTGTACAGGGAGGAAAATGCAACAGCAAAAAGCAAACTAAGCCTTAGAGAAAGTTCCTAAAATACTGAAAGGGATTTACACCACTCTTTCATAGTAGCAATGGCTCTATTAAATGGAAGTCTCCCATTTTAGGGTCACTTCCTTCAGTTTAAAAATCTGTGGGCTATGGAAAGCCATGTATAAGCAACCATACTGTTTATACTTGGCTATTATATACCTGAGCCGTTTCTCTCCATTCTTAGTCATTCTTTTCACTCATATGACTCTACCGCCATTGATACAACCACTTCTAGACTTATAGCACCTGGAAAGGAAGGAAGAACAAAGAAGTAAATCAACGACTTTTAAGGTTCAAAAGCCAAAGTCATGGTATGAACATCAAAGTTGGAAAAATTGTGAGGTATGAAATCTAAGGGTTTTTTTGTTTGTTTGTTTTTTTCTTTCTGTTTCAGAGAACGTAAGAATTATCTGGGCTGAAAAAGGAGAGACCAATCAGAAAAGAGGAAGAGAGATGAGATGTTTCTGAATCCTTGGGAAGGGGCCCGGTACCCTCCCGGGATACTAGGCCAGATCAGGCAGGTTTGGGATCCCAGAGAGACTGCAACCTGCAACTTGCTTCAGCAGATCTCAGTAAGGAGGTGCATTTCTTTAAAATTCACTGTGTCCTGCTCTGCATGGTAGTATTTGAGCAGCAATGGCTGCATAAGGTGTCCAGCCAAAAGGGGACTAGAACAGCGTCAGAGCCCCTTGTGGATGCGGAGCGGTACAAGGGAACAGTCACGCATTTATAATGTTTCCTGAGAGGGGATCAGAGATTGCCAAACACACCTGATTAAGCCTGATGCTTAGGACAAGGAAGACACAATGGGCAAGGACTCAATATCCAAACATGACCCAGCAAATGCTACCAAGGCGGGCGTCAAATATCCATGCCCAAGACGTGGATCCCTGAGAGCCCCAGAACCTAGGAGCAAACCCGGGACTTCGGAAGGTCCTAAGTGGACAGAAAAGACCCTGAAACTTCGGAAGAAACTCCAAATTGACCTACCATTATGTTAATGCCAAGTAAAAGAGGGAACTTGAAATAAAAGCTAAATTCACTTTATAGGATAATCAAGTCCTATTTCTCAAACATTCAGGTTTATAGGCTGAGAATCTTAAGCAATTCACATGACTACCTTAAGCATAATGTTCACTGTCCAAAGACAGATGACAATTGCTGTAAAGTGAAAAAATATGTTCTGAGTATCTGTCTTCTACTAATGAAAATATATACATTCTGTGATTTTTAAAAAATTTGGATCACTTAAAACTATTGAAGTGATTCATTATTTTCATTACTATTGAAATGTGTTTGATTATACTAGAAGATTAGAGGTAGGCAGAATAGGAAACTTATAAAATTGAATTTTTGAGGTAATATCCTATGTATGACATTTTAACTGGAGATTCTTTAATCCCAACTATTTGAGTGTATACGGTAGGAACAAAGAAGAAAGTATAAAACAGACTTTCTAGAATTCACACATCCAAAGAGATGTGAAATAATCCAGAAATAATCACACTGGAAAACCATTGAGATCTAAAGGTATTGATGCTTAAAATTATTTTTGGAATCCTTCTTTTGAAGTTGACTTCTGAGATGATATATAAGCCCCACAAGAATGTATTATCACTAGGTTTTAATCAATTTATAAGCCATTCAAGAAAAGCGTTCCAAAAGTCAGACTGTCTTTGATGATTAGTCAGACTATCTTTGATGATTAATAATATTCCTCCAAGCTTGATACACTTATTCAATAAATCTGGTCGCAAACATTATTAACAAAGTTCATAAAACAAAACCAGTTTTAGAAAAATACCACCATTGAAAACATCTAAAACATCACACTTCTGAAGTGTGGCAGAGCATTGGCAGAAATGATAGAAAATGCACACTCATTCAGCAGGGGACAGAAGACAGTACTGTGAACTTTGACCAGCAGATCTGCGATGACTCACATCGAAGTAAATCCTCCTTTTTTTTTTTTCTTAACAAAATATGGCAAGAAATTGTGGTCTCCTTTTTAAAAACAGAACAATAATATTGTATCAATGAAAGGAAGAAAAGCTCATAAGAGAGACAAACCAACTGGAGTGTTCTCCATGGAGAATAATCAAGTATTCTGAAAATTAGAGAATGTGAGAACATCTGACCTATACCATGGGTAAAATAAATCTTTAACAATATTCCTTTCCTGTCCCCACAAAGGACTGCACGAGGTATGTCTGAATGTTGCCCATCCTCAGCCTCTAGTCCCAACCATATAGAAGGTGAATTCATTGAAATATGTTCCAAATGAACATTGGTGATATAATTTTAATACTCATGAGCAGAGTGAGTTTTTAATACTTAACAAACGTGAATGCATCAGCACTGACCAATCAAAAAAGACCTCCACAACTAATGGGCACTAGCCAAGAGCAACTGATGTCATACTGAGCATCAGCCACTCATGGGCATTTCTTGAGAAGTGAAACAGCTCCTTTTTACTTAGAAATAATTTTTTTTTCTTTATATGAACCTGGTAAGAAACACCAAGTCTCTAATTGCAGCCCACTTTGGGGGAGGTCTACACTTTGAAAGGTAAAGACAAACTGCAAAAGTAAGTCATTTTATCTGTTCAGAAGAATTTAAAAACAGAGTGATATCACTCTACTAGATAGAAAAGGGCCTCCTAACTTTTTATTATAAATATAAAAATTACATGTCTAAGTTTTGTCAGAGGAAACCATGCTATATCTGGTTATTGATAAGAGTGGAATAAGACAAAAGAGCTAGTTTCATCAGATACTCGGGACATTGATGATTATAAAGTTACTCTGGAGGGCAACCTGCCTTTTTTAGATTGCATTTTTTCTGTTAAAAGAGCATCGCTTTCCATGTGCTTCCCAGATCATGCCAGCTCCATCTCTCATTAGGGGCTCCTAACTCTGATTTTGCTCTTGACTCCTCTGATCCATGGGCCATGTCACAGCCAGAATATTTTTAAAACTTTAAGTCTGATCTTGTCCCTTCCTGCATAAAACTTTTGAAGAAGTTTCTATTGCACTTCGAATGAAAGGTCAAGTCCTTAGCGTGACTACAATGGTCCTAAATGATTGGCCCTGTGTATCTCTCCAACCTCATTTTGAAACTCTCTCCCTTTCATTTCCTGTCTTCCTGCCTGGCAGGACTGAGTTCTTCCCACCCTCTGGCTGTGCACCCGCAGTCGCCCCATTGTCCTCAGGAGCCCTTTCCTACCTACCCTCAACTTCAGCGTCATCAACATAACTTTTATTTTTTAATTTTTTCAATTTTGGTATCATTAATATACAATTACATGAGCAACATTGTGGTTACTAGATGCTCCGCATTCTCAAGTCCCCACCACACACCCATTACAGTCACTGTCCATCAGCGTAGTAAGATGCTATAGAGTCACTACTTGTCCTCTCTGTGTTGTACTGCCTTCCCCATGACCTACCTATGTTGTGATTGCAAATCCTAATGCCCCTTATTCCCCTTCTCCCTTCCTTCCCACCCATCCTCCCCAGTCCCTTTCCCTTTGGCAACTGTTAGTCCATTCTTGGGTTCTGTGAGTCTGCTGCTGTTTTGTTCCTTCAGTTTTTGCTTTGTTCTTACGCTCCACAGATGAGTGAAATCATTTGGTACTTGTCTTTCTCCACCTGGCTTATTTCACTGAGCATAATGCCCTCTAGCTCCATCCATGTTGTTGCAAATGGTAGGATTTGTTTTCTTCAAACATAACTCTTTATAGCAGATGATCAAGCCCATTTCCTCTGCTTCCTGGTAACCTAGGTGCATTTATTACCTGAGAAGGAGGAGGGGTCTGCTTGAGTGAGCATCTGAGAGCAAGGACCACCCTCCCTGGACATTTCTGAAAAGACTGGGGGCCACAAAAATGAAATTGCCTTCATGACTGCATCCCATGAGTCCTAGGTACTCAGTTGACCATCTGTTATTCCAGGACCTGGAACACCACTCCGCATACACACAAACCTTGTTCTACCATGAGTAAACAGCCTTATTCCTACCTCTTGCTATTGGCCAATGTTTTAATCAAGCGATTTGTTTCAGAAAGTTAGACTGCATTGTCTTCACAGAAGGAAAACCTCAGTCCTTCCATTGTCTTATCAGTTTGATCTCTCCCTCCTTATGGCTCTCCACTATCAATGTAAACATTGAGCTATGTTTTCTGGCAACTAAACATAAGCTTTCTTATTAGATACTTACCTTCTCTCCCTCCCTCCTTCCCTCTGTCTCTCTTTCATTTCAACTATGGCCAAACATCCAAAATACTAGTACCGTATAACTTTAAGTTTTTCACTTTCCTTTCACTTCACCTCCAATTCCTTACCACTATCGTCAACATCACGACCAGCTTTCTGCTGCCAATACACCACTGAAATTACTCTCTTGCCTACCAAATCCAAAGAACACTTTTTTAGCCTTTTTCTTTACATCAGTATGGTAATTGGTACAGTTGCCCATTTGCTTAAAAGTCCCTTTTTTGGCTCTAACCACCATTTTCTCCTAGATTATTACCAATGCTCTGTTCATTCTCAGCTTCCTTATTGTCTCTTGTTTCTCCATCCGCCCATTACAAGTTGCTGTCATCCGATAATAACTGCCCAGCCCCTTCTCAATGCACTTAACACATCTGTTTCAGCTACCTCTACAGATTTAGCTGATAATTCTGAATATTTACCTCCAACTCTTGAGTCCTACTCCCAATGACCTGACGGACATCCTCACCCCGCTGTCCGTTTGACTCCTCAAACTCACTGTATCCTGCCTCTCGCTGCTGCTTCTCAGTATAACCATTTAACTCTTTTAGTAAGTATGTATTGAGCTCTGCTATGTATTGAAATTGTTCTAGGCACAATAGTGAATTCAACTGACAAAAAAATTAAAAATTCCTGCACCTGTGCAATATTCAGTTTTGTCAGGAAGGTTACATTCTGGTGAGGAGTTTGCATTACAGTAGCACCTAGACATTCTCTGGGATTACATACTGAGTTGCTTTATTCCTTTTCCTAAATACACAGCAATAGAAGCACAATAATTTTTTTTGACTGTACTAATGGTAATGGACATCTACATTATTTCCAATACTTTGCTAATTAAAAACATTGCAGTAAATACCCTTAGACCTAGGACATTATTCATCTACATAGCTGTAGAATGAACTTAAAGTAGAATTGTTGGGTCTGGGATTGTGTACATCTGTAATATTTATATACATGAAAATTGTTTTCCATAAAGATCGTATCAATTTTAAATGCCACCAGTACTTTATGAGAACATCTGTTTTCCCATACCTTTGATAACATAGATATCAAAATATTTTCCCTTATGATTTCCCAAATGTTTTTCCTTTCTCTTGCTGTGTATGAAATTGAACTTCATTTTATGTTTAAAAGCCATCATATTTACTTTACACTTTCCTGTCTGTATGTGTGTGTGTGTATGCATGTGTGTATTTGCCCTTTTCCTACTTGGTTATTAGGCATGTTCATGTTGGTTTGTATGACACAACACACACATATACATATACTATACATATATATACATATATATAGTATATATATGTAAATCTCTTTGTCCATGATAAAATTTCCAAATATCTTTTGAAGTTTTATGGCATTAATTATCTTGCAGATGTTTTTCAGGTGATCAGATTAATCAGCCCTTTTTTTTTCGGTGTGTGGCATTTAATTCATACTTAGAAACACTTCCAAAATTGTTTTTTTTTAATTTAAATATTTAGTAGATAATTTAGTTTATGTAGTTGAAGGAAAATCTACTTTTTTTAAAGTCGCTACACAGTCAACATGATACATTGATTAAATTCATTTCTCCTTTCCTTCTTGCTGATTGAAATGACATTTTTATCATAAACTACATTCTTAACCATATTTAGATTTCTTTCTGGACCTTACAGTCTGTATCACTTGCCTGTCTATTCAGATATTTATACCTTTGTTTTAATTACTACAGCTTTGTAATGTATTAATATACTGTTTTTCATATTTTTAAAAAGTAATTCCCTGACTATTCTTTTCTGCTTGTTTTTCTTTAAGAATTTTAGAGTCAGTGTTTCTAGTTTAAAAAAATTTGTCACTATTTTTATTGAGAGCATGTTAAATTTATAAGTTAACTTACAAAGACTTGATACACTCAAAAAATGAGTTTTCTATTTGTTCATTTCTTCTTTTGTGTTCCTTGGTTATTCTGTACATTTTTATTTATACAGATTCTGCACATTTATTGTTGCACATTTTCCCTAAATATTTTATCCCTTTAGTTGCTATTATATAAAGAGATTTTTTTCCTCCATGATATATTGGAGGTTATATAATATAATGTGAAGGCTACTGATTACTATCTATTAATTTTGTGTCTAGTTACTTTGGCAGGATTTCTTAATTTGTTACAGTTATTTAGTTTACTCTCTCAGAGTTTCTCTCTATATAGTAATATGATCCTCAAATAAAACAATACTTTCACTTCCTACTTTCTTTTGTCTAGTTATACCATCTGGTAGAGCCAGGCCAATATCAAATGTACTGGTACATCCAGATCAACGTCAAATTACAGTGATGACTATATTTTTGTCTTGTTCCTCACATTAATAGCAATGCTTCTAGTGTTTCCCATTTAAGCACGATGTTGACATGTTTTGAGATATATTTTTAAATTCTCAGTAAGTACTGATCCCCTCATTTTATTAAGGGTTTATGTTATATGAATTGAGTGGATGTGACCATTATCAAATGCCTTTTAAACTTTTTGATGTAACCATATTCATTTTCCTTTTGATGTGTCAATATGGAAGATTATTTAATAGCTTCCTAATGAATAAATCTTACATTCTTGGAATATCCACTTATACTCTGCCTTTGCTGTTACATTCTGTTTGTTTTTTGGTGTTATTTAGGATTGGCAAGTCTGTATTTTAAGTAACATTTTTCTGTGGGTTGTTTTTGTTTTTAAATTTGTGTGGTGGTATCATTTCATGGTACTCTCATTTTATAAAAAGAATTTGGAGAATTTTATATTTCTTTGGAATAATTTCTCTTTCTCAAGGTTTTGGTGGCATTTACCTACAGAACCAGAGCCTAATGGTTTCTATTATTTGATGGCAATTATATTTAGATTTTATTTCCTTTGTTGGTTAATTTCAGAAACATAACATCCATCACCAAAGTTCTCAAATTTATTTACATAGAAATTAATATCAATCTAATTATCATTCCTTTGCAGATAATCTGTTTTTCCCCTCTGGCTGCTTTTAAGATCTTCTATCTGCCTTTGATACTTCACAGTTTTACTGTTATACATGAAGGCATGGTTTCCTGTTTATTAACCTGCTTGTTATTTTATGTATCTGTGATTACCTGACACCTATTATTTTGGAAAATTCTCAGCTATTGTTTATTTGGATATTGCCTTTCCTTCATTCTTTCAAAATGAAACTCCATTGAATACTTATTATGTGTTCTTATTGTATCTCCATATCTTTTAACTATTTTGTATTATTCATGTGTTTGTCTCCTTATGTTCCACACTCTGAATAATTTCTTTAGACTTACTTTCCAATTCATTAACCTTTTCCAAAGTTTACCTGAGCCTCCTAATTGAGTTTTGTGTTTCAATTATAATATATTTCACTGCTAAACTATGTTTTGGTTCTTTAGCAAATATGTCCATTCATTTTCTAAAGACTTTTAATCCTCATTTTATTTCATTTTATATTTTTAAGCATTTCATGTAGAATTTCATGGAAGTATGTGAAGCATTTTTGCATCACAGAATTCCACACCAGAAAGAGTTCTTCAGTGTCTAATTTGTTGTTTGTTGTTTACATTGACTTTCAATTGTGTGGCTTATTTCCTTGGTCATTTGCTAAATTTTGATTGCACACTCAACTTTGGGTTTCCCTTGACCCTGGAGGCCTCACCTGGGAATGTTTTCCTCCAGAGAAGCCAAAGGACTACTGATCTGAAACCACTTTAGCTCCCTTTCAAGGCTTCTGCTTAATGGAGGAGTTTCCAGTTGAGAGGGAGACCTGTTTGATAATCCTGAACTGGAACTGGGACTTATATTTATTCAGTATTCTGGTTTCTTATTTCTTAGATAAAAGAGTTCTTATTTCTCTTCTTTTCCTTCCTCCCTTCGATCTCACCTACTGTACTGCTAATTCAGCAGTATATCCCATATCTTTATTTTAATTTATTTAATTCTAAACTAGCAAAGGTAACTCTCCAAATGTTATCTATTAAGAGAAAACCCATGGTAGTGAGAGTCAAAGAGTCAAGGTCAGAATCATGCTGGGAATAAAAGCCTCCATCACTGGGATTTTTAACAGAGAAGAGAAAATCTTCCTCTACTAACCATGGGCTCATCCAGAAATGAACTATCCATGCCTGGTCATGAATGGGTGAAGAGTTACCTGCCTAAGACTCCAAAACCCTATGGTTTGTGTATAAGCCTGAATTTTATATGGCTTAGAAATCTCAAGCTGAAAGGCTGATATGGAAAGTGATTCAGGACAAGTGGATCCTGTAGGATATGATCTGAGGCCACCACAAATCACTGCATAGGGAGTCAAGCATAGCCCAGTTCACACAAAGGACTAGTACAGGAAATTCATCCTGTGAATAATTTGAGAATGTAACATTAGAAGTCCAATAGACAGAGGATATGCCAAAGACATAGATGCCAACAAAAAAGAATTCATACCTGGGAAACTAGAGGTAGGGGGAAAATTGGAAAAAAAAAACTTTAGTTATGTTTAAAGTGACCAATGAGAGGTTTAGTAACTTACGTAAGGTTACCCACCTGGCAAGTTCAAACAGGCAATCTAACCAGGCTTTCATCTTCCTAACCACTATATGATGATATACTGACTTCTCACGTCATGTCTGAACTAAAAGGACTGACATCAACCATACTAGTGTATGTTTCTCTCATTTCAGAGTTCAGAACTCTCTTCCTTAAGCAGATACTCATATTTGGCAGCAAAATGCCACCAAAACCACCTACAATTTTATCATCAAATGACAGGAAGATAAATGTGGGTTTCCCCTAACTCTGGAAAATTCATCTATTCATGGAACTTAACTATTATACTGTTCAGGATGAACATGGAAAACACCAAACATACTCACAAGTTTATGGAAAAATTATCAGATAGACTCTTATATACACATAACCACATGACAGGAAGGAGGGAATGGACGTGATTTCATAACTTACAACATATTTGGACTAAAAGAATTTTCTGAAACAGGTTCATTGAATTATATCATTATGTGTTTCACTTGCTTTTATTTATTATACATTTTCTAGATTACTATATTCTTTAGATGGAACAGCATTATGGCATAGCTGATTACTAATTTTCAGCCATTTAAAAATAACACTTTGTCATTCATCTGTACATTCTAAGAGTCAGAAAAGAGACCTTTTGAAATGATGAGGCCAGCATTACCCTGACACCAAAGCAATAGAAAGGCAGTAGAAGAAAAGAGAACTTACAGAATGAGACCTCTCCTGAACATACATGAAAAATCCTCAACAAAATATCGGTAAATTGAATCTAATAATACATGAAAAAGAAAATACCCACAACCAAGTGAGGCTAATGCTGGAAAAGCATGATTGTCTCAACATTAAAAATTCAATCAATATAATCCACTACATTGACAGATGTCGGGACCAAAACCATATGATCATGTCTGTAAATGCAGAAAAGGGATTTGAAAACATTAAAATCCACTCACAATAAAAATCCTTAGCAAACTGCATCATATAATTATAATAATTACAATAAAAGGGAACTTAACCTGATGAAGGGTATACACAAAAATCCCTATAACTAACACCATATTTAATGTTGAAGATTAAACCCTTTTCACATCAAAGAAGATTGCTCACCACTCCTATTCAACACAGTTTTGAAAGCTCCAGCCAGTTCAATAAGGCAAGTGAAAGACATAAAGGGCACACATACTGGAAAGCAAAAAAAAACCCAAAACTGTCTCAATGCACAGACTACATGATCTGCATAGAAAACCTACATTATTTCCAGAAAAAGCTCTTAGAACGCAGAAATGAGCTTAGCAACTTTGCAAGATAGATGGCAATACACAAAAATAATCTGACATATATCTGTTTACTAGCAATGAAAACAAGAAACTTGAAAGAATTTTCTCTAATTTTAAAAAATTTTCTCAAAAATTAGAAAACGATTTCAAAATACCACTTACAATAGCTCCAAAAATGAAATACCTAGGTATTTCATTTAAGAAAAAAATGTGCAGAGTCTATATGATGAAAACTACAAAATACTGATGAAAGAAATCAAAGAGCTAAATACGTGGATTAGATAACTCAGATACCATTTAGATGCCAACTCTCCCCAAATTTAACTGTAGGCTTAATACTTTTCCCAGTCAAAGTCCTAGCAGGATTTGTGTGCCTACATAGTATCAAGGTGATTTAAAATTTTATATGGAAAGACAAAGGATGTAGAAAAAGACTTTGAGAAAGAAAAATTTACAGGGCTCACACTGCCTAATTTCTTGACTTACTCTAAAGCTGTACTAATCAAGACAAGAAGGTATCCGTGAAAGTATACACGCATAAATGAATGGGACAAAATTAAGAGTCCAGAAAGAAACCTACAAAAAAAATATAGTCAACTAATTTTTAATTTAAGTGTAAAGGCAATTATATGGATAAAAGACATAACAAAAATCTTTGCTTTGTGATCAGATATCTCACACTGAAAGAGGGGGAACCTGTATTTTTCTCAAAAATAAAACACATATTAAGAGCATGAAGAAAAAGAAATAAGAACTTTTTCAGGATCACACTACTCAGAACTCCAAAGTGTCAAGGGGTGAAAAATTATTGGTTGCTTTTACATATGACTGTTTAATTCATCTTGATTTCTTATCTTGGGTTTCAGAAGACAAAAACAGCATAATGGAAACAAAACACGTTGACTTCCTGCTATTTAATGATCTGTAATCACCCCTCCATTTAGTCTGATCTTAGAGGATGTTTCTCTATAATAAGGAATGGTAAGAGGAATAATAAGGAATTATTATAAATAAAAAGAGGAATAAATACTGTCTGAGCAGTCTCATGCAGAACGAGGTCTACTCTGAGTTTCATTCTATTCAATTCAAAATGTAACGAAGCCCCGTAGTCCATGATTTTCTCCATAAGTCTACATTTTCTGAAATGCCACCCACTGAAGATATTGTACAGGTCATGTGGGGATGTTAAGCTTTTAAATGAAAAGAAAAGAAAATCAGTAACAGAGCTAAAAGAATATTACACAAACAAAGCTGTTGATATGAAAATAAATCTACACATTGCATTTAAAAATCACCTAGTGGATAACTTGTGTGAGATATTTGGACCTTGCTGCTATATAGTTTTCTGTTTTTCTCTTGTACCTGTAAATTGTGGTTCCTACTGGCTAAAATCTTCATCACACCAAGGAAGACTTCTCATTTCTGTGCTGAAATCAATAGATATAATCATGACCTGATCTCAAAATCTATGGCTAGAAGATGTAGTTCAGCCTTTGAGGAGCTATGGAGCAGACTTTTACCTGATGTTATCACTTTGTTAATTGTATATAGATAGATAGATAGATAAACACATGTACATCTATATAGAAAGATACACATCTTTTATATAAATAAAAGATACTTTACATATATAATATTAAATATAAAATATATATTGTGTATGTATATAAAAAATACAATTTTCAAGATCCATGCCATTTCAGCCAAAGAAGGCGGCCAAGAGCGTAACTATGGCCTTGACTCTTTCATGAAACAAAACCCTTAAGCAAGCAAACATGAACACCTTCACTCTCTTAAAGTGTGTGGGATATATTGATAGTAGAGAAAAGAGAGAATTCCAGACTTGCAGGTTATTCTGCACACCTGAGATTGAACATAGTGGCACTATATCTTTTTGTGGCATGCATCTAATTGGTCGCACCTCTGTGGAAGGTACAATATAAGGAAACTGTTAATTCATGCTCAAATTTAAGGCTCCTGTGAAATGAAACAAGCAGATAACTTACACATGTATGGATAGAAAACCAGAGATGGTCATAAACCATTAGACAGATTATACTAACACAAATTTCATTACTTTATATTCAACCTTCTCCCTAGACAATTCTGCCTGATTCTGTTTTGTTATTCATGTTATGCAACAAATGAAGTAAATGTAGTATTCCTCTCTGCTTCAAGGGTGAGAACAAATGAAACACTACATGTGAAAATCTTTCAAAAAGAAAATGGCACTAGATAGATGCAACATAATATTTTCGTTAGTAGCCACTTCCCATGCTCTCCCAAATACACAGTGGCTTTCCATAAGTAAATTCAAGGCAAGATTGTCATTTCGTATCTGTGAAGTTACTGCTTAAACATTGCTGAAGTCAAGTATAAGAATGATGGTTTTACCAAATGCTTCGCACTTAAACAAATGGACAAAATAAATCATCAAAATACACCACCCACCATAAAATTTTAGCTTTTGCAGGGACCATAGAACGGTGTCATAGGAAATATTTTGAAGATGGACATTTTCAGTTCTTAAACTTTCAGGAAACCATTTCTGTTGAGAATTGCTTTGCTCATTACAATGGGTTTCCTAAGATGACTAGACTCAGGATGAAAGGGGATATTAATTCGTGATAGCCAACCCAGTGTTTCCACTGTCTTAATCATTGAGGATTATAGAGCAGTCAATCAAATTGATTTCATTACTAATCCATCTAAAACACCTAAAAAAAACTTCATTATTTTCAATTCATACATTCTGATTGCATTAGTCATTCTTTTGCTGATCTTGCAATAGTTTTGTTTTATAAGTTTCTTATATTAGGAGCCCACTAGGTGAAGAATAGGTATTTCTATTGAGTTGCATCTTTGGATAGCATTCTGCAGAATCAAGGAATTTAGTTTATTTTAAACAGCTAGAATTACTAGAACCACAAAGCTAGGAAGGTCCCTAAAGCTCATTTGGTTTAGCCATCTTATTACACACTTACATTAGGCCAAGCTATTGACATAAATTACCTCATTTAATCCTTACAATAATTCTAAGAGGGAAGTATTATTAATCCCATTTTATATTTGAGGACCCAGACACAGAATGTAAGTGATTTACTCAAGGTCACACAGTCTAAGTGGGGGATCTAGAATCTCAACACATTTGTCTGACTCATTCTACTTGTTTTTCCCTCCATGTTGAACTGCCTCATCCATATATATCCCTAATGGCAGGGGGAGCTCATTTCTCTTTGGACAGTTCTAGCTATAGATCTTTCTGATATAAAACAGCTAATTAGAAAAAAATTATAATGTGCCATAAGGATTCAAGTTATCACTTGTCATCAGTAACTACATCCTGAGCCTGTGGGAGGCAGGGTTCTAAACCTGCATTTCCCTTTTGAAGATAATCCTCAAGATCTTAATCATTTTATCATACATTACTTCCTTGGCTTTCATATTATAATCAAATGCCT
Source organism: Manis javanica (assembly GCF_040802235.1). NCBI lineage: Eukaryota > Metazoa > Chordata > Mammalia > Pholidota > Manidae > Manis > Manis javanica. Next base: position 94,677,799 of record NC_133166.1, read on the forward strand.
TCTCTTTCCTTAAAAAGAAAGCCTTCGGACTTTTCTAATGTTCTGTCATTTTTTGAGATCCCAGAGTTGTGCATAATAAATTCAGATGATTTTAGCCTAAAAAAGTGTTCAAGCAGATGATATCAACAAACCTTATAATTCTTAAAAGAAGTTCCAAATGATTCTGTAGGATATATATAATTCTAATCAGAATTATATTCTGATGGATCTGCCTGGATAAATTACCTATAAAATACATCTTTAAGTAAGAGACAGAACTGAACTGTTAACGGGATAATTTAAGCCTCTGCTGATGTTATAGATGATAATCCAAAGGTAATTAACCTTGATAATTGTTGCTTAGTTACAGCTTCTGTCAGTTCCTACTCAAAGAATCCCACCACCATTTTTAGTAAGATGTGATAAAATGAATTGCACAACGTTTTTGTTTCCTACTTATGGTAGCAGAAGGTCATGTGTTCAGCTGAACAAGTACTGATAGCAAGTGATCTGGAAAAAAATGAAAGCACTAGAACAGCGATGGGTTCCTAGGAGATGAGACAGCACCTCTAATAAATTTACCTTACCTCTCTAGCTCTCTCCAACTCGCTGCCCTTCCCCGTATTTTCTGCTTCTCTCCTGTCACTCTGGAAACACTCAGTTTGACTTGAAGGGACTCCTCATCCACTCTCCTCTCAGTTCATTTTCATGCCCCTTACATCTAAAAAATGATCTTTCCTATTTAAGGGCTTGGCCGGTGTCTTGGTTTACCCACAATCCTCAGCAGAGGGGCCTCCAAAATAGCTAACTCCAAGTCCCAATGCCACAAATTAGCACCTGAGAATTACATATTAGTTGGAAATTAGCTGACATTTTAGATAATGAATTGCTCCAAAACGATTATGATATCCCTTCAAATAAACAGTTAAAGTGTACATACTCTTGTACTCAAAAGAAAAACAACCAGGAATAGAAATCAATTAGAAACTCAGTTTTTAAAGAAATTCTTTATTGAAAGTATCGATACAATGTAATACCATTATTACACAGCCCATTGTCATAATTCAATCATGTTCATGGATAAGTTCATAAAGGAAAATTCTGATGTGAAATGATAACTGTACAATTAAAATATTTGTCCTATTACCCAATACCAACATATTTTCAACATTCAAACACTACCTATTAAGTATGTACTCTGCCAGGAACTAAAGATGGACTTAGCTCTATTTAATATTTACATAGGTTATACTGTTGATGAAATTGATTCATATTTTCAAGCCCACAACAATAATCCTATGGAGTGATAAGTCTTATAGAAAGACATCTAAATAATTTTGAAACAAAACTACTGACCAAATAAATATGGAAATACAAAAATTTATAAAGGGTCTTAGTTTCCAAGTTTTAAATTATCATACACTTTCTTCCCCATTTCCAAGATTCTAAGCCCTATCTTCCCTGTTACAGAAATAAGATTTTCCAAGGAAATAACTAGTATGTCCTCTAAGTAAATTGTAATTAATACATATCAACCTGTATATGAAAAAATTAATTACAGATTAACAATAACAGGAAACAAAAGTAAACCTAGTTTAAATGACCAGACCCTAAAATCATAGAATTTATACTTATGTTGATCAATTTTGCCTTGTCAGAGTAATACATCACACAATAAAAGCCTGATGTAACATGCCTATTATATAAAACATGCCCACATTAACATGCAATTTATTTTCAGTGTTGCAACATCATGGAAAAAAATTCCAGTAACTAATCCTATGTTGGAACCACCCAATGAGTTTAATTATAGATTTGTCCGTAACGAAGTCTCCCTACATCAAATGCATGCTTGGAAACCTACTCCTCATACTCCAGAGATTTTGAAAACAAGTAAGATGCTTGCTTATTGCTCAGATACTTACAGTAGAAGTTCCTTTTTGCTCGTGGGTTCATCATTTGGAGATGTTTTCATCAGGAGTCACCATGCTTTTCATCTTTAACACCATGCTTCCTCCAAGGTTTCTTGCCCTTCATTTCCAAAACAGAGCCACTTGTGCTAACAAGCCATCGTCCATACCATTTCTTTCTTGTGCGTGTGAATGTTACTCTGTCGATCGATCGATTTCCTGTCCAAAAACACTCAAAAATGAGCAAATGCTGCTGTATGCAAGTGAAATGTGTTACTCAAATACCATTTGTGCAGCCTGGTTCAGGAAGAAATTCTCTGATTGAAATGAGGAACTACATCCCAGTTGTTCCAGAGAACTTAAAAGACAGAAACGTCTTCCTTATGAATGAGCATATCAGAGTTGCCAGCATCATTTATTGTCACTCATTGATGGCTCCAGTAGTATGACACAGGAAGCATCTATACACCATGTAGATAAATAACCCTCCCAATTGCCACAGTAACAACATCCCAACTATATTTTATAATCGGGCTTAGTATGCTTTGAAGTACATAATGTTTTCCATTCCAGAAAGGACAAAGAGATCTACATTGTCAAAGTTTATTTTTAAGCTCATGTGCTTGCTAAGTGCAGGGTGAACAGGCTTGCCGCGCCTGTGGTACCACGGCTGGAACCTATTAATGCAAACAGATGAATCGCTGGCCTGGTTCCACATAGGCTTTTCTTCCTTTCTTTCTTTTTCAACTGTATCTAAATTACATTGATGGTAATTTTCTAAATTGAGAATGCTCTCAGTTTTCTGGGCTTAGTTGTTTTAATTTTATCGGTACAGCAGCAATGTCAGGAAGGCAAATAAAAGGAAGGTTTCAAATAGCTTTGGCTGAGATAAGAAAGTTGGTAATTAGAGGCAGATTCTGTGTCTGGAAGAAGGTTGAGGGACATTTGGAGGCAGCAAAAATGACACAAACTTTAAATAAAGGAGCCAAAACTGAAGGAGAGAGTGAGAGAGAGAAGCGAGGGAAGGAGAGAGAAAGATGCCTTGACCATTAGCAATAATTCTTCACATATTTTCTTACTGTTGGGAAAGCAAATTGCTCTAGTTTGCTTAACCCCCTACCAGTCTACTCAACCCACCAAAATTAGCCCACATGTCATCTAATACAGGCTAAGACTTGTGGAAACACATCACTGCTCTATTAAACCCATAACAAAATACAGCTGAGCAGCGAGCATTAGGTGATCGGGTGACCCTGAGGTAATCCAATCCATATAATGGAATTTCTAGCCCAAATTTTGGACATCTGGTTTTGATATGATAATAAATGTGATAATGTACATTAAATACCAGTATTCAAGTAACCTAATCCTTCGATCTGACTAAAACAATGACTGCTTTTCAAATCATGTGAGAGAGGAAGATTAGATAGACACATCTGTGCATATGTCAAAAATGAGCCTCTCATGTACACACACACACACACACACACACACACATACACACACCAATACAACATACACTGTCCGTCATCTTTCCAGAAATAAGAGTTGGTCTTCACAGAACACTTCCTGTGCTCTTTTCTGGACACCCTGTTGCACAATTGCACTAATTTGCAGACTTAGCTGCGATTGAGGAGGATGGAAGGCAAGTGTGAAAAATAACAATGCTAACTGAACCAGACAGAGATGTGAACCTCTGGCCTTTGCTTCATTAGTACCACCTCATGCTATAATCTGATGAAGCACCCAACCACGGACAACTTGAAAGATCTCTTAAATCAGATTATCCTGTTTTAACTTCATGGGAAAGAGTTTCTACATTTCAAATCCAAATATTCCCATATTCTTAGAGGTCAAGTAATTCAGTGCTGTAAATGGTGCCAGAGTCCAGAAGTCAAGACTCAAATTAGCACCTTCGAATTAGGCCAGTTGATGGAAAAAGACTAACGCATGAGCATCTGCTGACCTTTTATAATTGCACATGAGAAGCTGACAAGTGACCTGGAGAAGGAGAAGGTGAATGGAAGCTGTCCAGATGAAAGTCATGTGGGGATTGCTCATGGTTGACTGGTACGGGGCTTGAGAGACAAGGAAGAAGCTAATGTTGATTGGCTCAAGTGTTTCAGAAGGGAAGGTTTTTCTAGTGGTGTATTGTGCAATCCATTTCCACTTATCAAACATCTACTATGCCCCAGGCATTGTGGTAAGAATACAATTTTGTATGTTAATTGCAATAATATAAACATGTACAAAATAGAGTGGTAGCAAAGAAGAGAAACTTATTCCTTACGTTTGGCAAAATAAAGGTTTATGTCTGAGCTGGGGTTGGGAGAGAAATTGGAATTTGCTAAGCAGACAACAGGTGGTGGGACATTCCACATAGCAGAATCAGCATGTGCAATAGTGAGATGAGTAAGATGGCTAAATTATTCTCAAGAACACAAATAATATGCATTACTGGATTTTTCAAATTCCAGGGGAATATCAGAATGGGCAGGATAATGTGGTTTAGGTCTGTCCCCCTTCCTCAAGCATGTGAGCTATCTAAAGAGAGAAACTAAGTCTGACATGCCTTGGAATCACCTATATTCCTGGTACATACTGGGTGGACTGGTTAATAAGTTGCATGGCCACTCCACCCCTCAGCAAGGATTGCATGAGTAAATCTTCCCCCAGTGGATTTCCGTATTCTGCTCCCTCTCCAAGTAAGAAGTAATTCAAAATATGTTTGAACATGAGGCATATTGAAAATCCATTCACTCCCTTGTTTCCTCCTCATGTTCAAAGTTTCATGAGTCAGGTGGATGGTATTTGAAGGAGCTGCCACAGAATAAAAACCCCAAGTGCTCTTTCTTGATTTGAGCCAAACCCAAACGTTTCAAAGGCGTGAAAGCACGCAGCCACATTGGTTTGGTCTTCCTTGCCTGGGCCGCTCTTCTTCCCGGTGCTGGCCAGCACCCCACAGACATCTTAAAACAGGAGCCATTTCCACGGAATTTTAAATTTTGCCAAAAACAAGAGGAATTGGAAATTTCGTGAGAATGGTTATTCTTAGGAGATTTCCATCCCAGATTCCTAACTTGTGTGGCTCAGATAAGCACCTAAAATGCACTGCCAAAACTTCTGAGGTCCCCTATGCACTATTTCCATGCACAGTTCTGCACTGAGACCTCAAAGTAGCAGTAAATGTAATGACGTGTTGGGAAATTTTTTTGTATGCCAGCCCAAGATTCCCTTACCTAGGTGGAAATGGGTTTGGAGTGCCATTTACAACTCAAACATTGGGTTTGAATGTCCCCAGAACATGTTCAATTTTTAGATGAGATGTGTTTACATTATCCCAAATCAAAATAACCTGCCCCAAAGCAACCCTTCAATTATCCTTTTGATCCTTGAGCAACCCCAAAATATAAGAATATTTTATTGGTATAATGCTAAGTGCAACCACTCACGCCCTTCCCATAGGCTCATTTCTCATGAAAAGACTATCTCATAAATTCAACCAAAATCTCACTCACTAATTGGGATACTGTTTCAGCCATTGCTATGTAACATAACGACTCGGTGGCTTAAAACAATAGGCATTTATTACTGCTAACTCTTCTACAGGCCAGTATGACAACTCTAGTCTCATCTGGGCTTATTCATGCATCACCTGCATGTGATGCTGTTTTCTTGGTTGGCCTCTTTAATGTGTCTGGGGCTCAACTAACTGTAGCCTGCTATGGGGTAGCCTCAGCTGAGACAACTGAGCTCCCCTCCTTGTATTCTCACTTGCTCACGCCTTTCAGGTATGGTCCCAGGCCAGCTTGAGTATGCTTTCTAGGCAATCAGAGGCAAGAGAGGAAGTAGAAATGTACAAATGCATTTTAAAGCCTCTGTGCATCAGCTTGTTAAGGCCGCACAGGCCAAAGCAAGATACAAGGCAAGTCAGTGTTGGGCAACATCCACCACCAAAGGATGTGAATACTGAGAGGCAAGAAAAACAGGGGCCATTCATGCAATCTATCTGCCACAGGCACACTGAAGGTAAGAAGTCAGTCATATTCAGCCACATGGATGGACCTATGACTGTATAAAGGTGCCTCAACCTATGAGACTAGAAGTAGCTTCCAGGACCAAAGCAGAAGAGGGAAGCCAAACTCCAAGCTGGAATGGGTGCAAAGTGCCCCCAAGAAAGCACAGATGATGCACCGAAATGGCACCTGTGCCAGAGGGAGAGGTGGAGGTGTGGCCAGAGACGGCAATGTGCCACACATAATATGTGCCACATAAAACCACAAGTGTGGTGAAACAAGAGTCAGTAAAGCAATAATAAGTTAAAAGGTGAATAGCTGGGTGATAATCTCTGTGGAGTAATTTTCATCAAGGTGATGGAGTAGGGGAAAAGTGACAAATGCAGTTGCCCACAGGAGAGAAGAATGATGGAACTGGATTTGATTGAACCCAGTAGGGCGGTGAGAACAAGGAAACAGGAGGCGTAGTGTCAATGGTGCACTTTTACTCACCTCCAGCCAACCGCTGTCTTAAAAGACGGGGTACCTGGTATGGCCATATATTAAAATTTCATGTACTGTTTTCTGATCTTTAAAAAACATTGAATGAATAAATAAATAAATAGATGGGTAGATAGATAAATAAATAAATAAAACACTCTGAAAAATATTTGCAAGCATGATTTACCCCATAGGCCACTAGTCCGCAGCTCTGGATACAAAACCTTCATTTCAATGGAGTGATTTCTAGCTATCTCAAACAGTCTTTCCAAACTCATGTATTTAGGGCCTACAAATGATTTGCAATTAGAATATCGTTAATTGATATACAAATGATTGGATCATTCGAGAGTACCAAATACACAGATGTTTTTGCCTCCCTAAAACTTCCGAGTTTCAAGAGTTCGCATTCTCCCATTCTCTTATAGAAGTCTAATGGGTGCTGCCAGAACCCCACCCCAAAGTTAATTGCCCCTATTCTTAAAGTCAGTTTATTCATGACACTTTATTACATAATAACTTTCTGTTTCCAAGTATATTGGTCTAACAATTTTATTTCAATCCCTCACATTGCAGATTTCTAGAACATACCTCTTTCTCTATCATACCTTTTCCTATAGCATCTAGAAAAATATCTTTATAATTTATAAAATATATATTATAGTTATAATTAAAATGTATCTATAATCCTCAACCTTGTTTATCTTGCCCTCACTGCAGTCTTCTGGATTTCAAGTTTATTGATGCAGCTTCTCCACTTGTATGTTTGGCTTCTCACTTTTTGCTTACTGTGTATGCAGCCTGGAGGATGCTCTTTGAAATCCAAAGACCTAATTATTTCTTCCATTCTGGGAAGACATCTCTTCCTAGACATTAGATTCTTGGCATTTTGGGGGAGACTATCTTGCCTATTTCCAGAAAAATATGGTTTTACTGCAAGTGGTTAACCCAAGGGCAGGAGAAAGGAAAGCAGGAAAAGATGGGGTGTTTTAGCTTCCTAATGAGGTCTCCTATATAATCCTCATTTACTCTGTTTTTCAGATTCACATCTCTTACACAAATCTCTTTTTCTTCCTTTAATGCAGAAATTTGAGAATGCATTATATATTATGTTGATACTATTGCTGCATCTGGGTACACATATTTGTATTCTATTTTACATACCTTATGCTCCTGTCTATATTCTCTCGACCTCACCTGTTTCCCAAACCCTCAGCAATTTCCTCTATCTTAGCTGCTGACCCCGAGATCTACTTATGGGTCTGATGTTTGTATGTTTTTATATCTGAGGCCAAACAAGCAACATGTCAGGAGTCGTTGATTCCTCCCACTATTTCCAGACTTAGATTCTAGAAGCACACATCACATGGAGTGGGATCTGGCTGACTCCAAAGCTGTCAAAGGTACCAGGTGATAAACTTCTTGGTTGAGTCAACTCTCATAAAACGAACTGTGGTCAATAGGAGGCAGAAGATGGAAGAAAGCTGGCAGATAAATGTTATCTAACTTCTTCCTGGAGGGGGCTGTTTAGATTCAGGACTTTGCTATGCTATTTGCCTGAACAATGCCACATATCGCCAAGCAGGTGCACAGCTGAGGGAATGGCTATGTCTCCTTGTGGCTGTTTGTGAAGCAGTGGTCGGCATGGTACACATTATCTTGCATTTGCTTCCCACTGTTCTCTGCCACACTTTCTTCATTCTAGTTACCCTAGGATTCTCTTCCCAATAAAATATTAGTACTTCAGCCTTGTGTCAAGCTCAATTATCAAAGGATATAGGTTAATACATCTGTATATGTATATGTGTTGGCATAATTATGTATGCACACACACATATGTATACAGTTACACAAATATAATTTTATGTATAAATATATATTTTTATATAATTACATATATGATATATATGATATATTATATGCATAATCATTTATTTCCCTTTACTGTTCCATACAAAATATGTTGCCAGATAAAATCCTCAACTTCTGTATGGTGACATTGTGACACAAGATATTAATATAGAGAATTTACAAACCCCAGAGTTTTGCTTTCTTTTTATGGTTTTGTTTTGTTCTTTGCTAGTGGAAAAAAAACTTTACAAAGCAGTAAATATGAACTCTGTAAAATATTGGCCATAAACTTTGGGAAATGATCAGTAAGAACACTAGTCTTTTAGAAAACTAGGGTTTCAGACTCAAAATTATAAGTAATTGAGACAAGCACCTTGAATGCTTATAGCTTAAAAATATTTTTTAGCTCAAAATATTTTTCTCTTAAATGTTGTGGGACCCAAAAATAAAGCTGTGCTTTAATTGCCCTGCTAATAGCAGAGGCATATTTTAAAATAAATGTCCACTTGACAGTTCCTTATATGTGTACTATTTTATGTCATATTGGGGAAATGATAGGGTGAACTTCTAAGGGCATTTGTAGTATATTCTCAAATAGGTAATAAAACAATACAGATTTTTTACATGGTTTTGTTTCTATCCTTCTTATTGCTCAACTCTAAATAAAACATGCATATTAATTTGTGGGCTGAGAGTCCAGTATTGTTGGTCCAGATCAGTATCATATGCTTAGATTTTATGTCAGATTTATGGGCCATTTCAGAAATCAGCACTTTGTACTTAATTAGCTGCTGCCTGTGTGTGAAGAAGAATTTAATGTTCACCCATAACCCATGTAAGAGTCAACACCCTTCAAAACAGTGAGGTGCGACCCATGGTCTCTAGAGCCTTGAAATGAATCCTGTAATCCAATTTCAATCACAAATTTCTAGCACTTACCACACAAAGAGATCAGGGAAGCAAAGCCACCAAAACAATCTTTTTGAAAGAGTACTTCTAGAATTGTTGGTCCTGGGCCATTCAGCTGAGGGAACCCTAAGGTGAAGAGTGGAATAAAGGCTGAGGTGAAGCCACCCTTGAGGTGTGGGGTGAGGGATGGGGCCTCTGACCCCCTGGGGCAAGAGCAGCTCCAAGAAAAAAAGCAACTGGTATCCAACTGCCAGTCTGTCTGGGAGCAGGAGGCATTGGGGCCTAGAGCGCCCCTCTGTTCCAGATCAGGCCTAGAGCAGCCCAAGTACAGAAAAGATCCTACAACATGCAGAGATGACCCAGGGGAAGAACAACGTGCTCCCATGGCTAAGCCCAGGGCCTGAGGCACAGCAGACATTTGTGATGGTTGTATTCACTGGAATAACCAGTTTTAGCACTTTGTGGGCAACTTCATGACATTGAACAAGTTACATTTCATTTTTTCACTTTAAGCCTTGCTTTCCCCATCTATACAGGGATGATAATCATAATTCTTACTCTCGGAATGATTTCAAAGATGATATGCAATGATAATATGACATTGTGAATTCCAAAGCAGTAAATACAGGAGTGGAAAGATAGATAGCTGGCATCTGCATTGCTTCTTTTTAAATATCCAGAGATTTCACCATTTACCATCTTTTGGGTTACCCGCAAAAGCAGATCCTGAAACTAGGACTTAGATGCTGGTAGTCTAGTTGAGCATAATTCCAAGAAGCAGGAGAGGAGGAGGAGGAAACATTAAGGCAGAAGGAATAGCTAATTTTTTAGGGTTCTTTCAATGGGCAACTGGGGTTTCCAGGAGGACATGAGAAGAGTGTATTTAATGCCTCTTAGAACCTCACCTGAGGATCACTGGGGATAAATTTACCTATCTGTCCCCACAGTCCATAAAGGAAACCCCCAGAAGTATTAGTCCCCTCACTTCCAAGTACACACAAATAGTTGGTAAGAGCAGGTTTCCACCAGAAATGTGCACATAAGAGAAGATGCTGTTGTCGTGAGGAGCGGTGAAGCCCGTGTGGATGTGAAGCTCAGAAGGTTTGAATATAGGCATCCAAGACATCAGATACCATTTTAGTAACTAAACTAAAGGGCAAATTTTCTCTTTGGCACTCTTCTATTTAATATAACATATAATTTAAATTGTAATATAAGTTGATATTCACGGGACCCATTTGCCCCACAGTAATCTTACTGAACTTAACATTAAATCCAGTGCTATACCTTTGTGAGATTCCAAAGAACCCCAGCCTTGCTTCCTGCAGACTCCTGCCAGTTTACATCCTTAAGCATCTCTGTTCTTGGCCCGCAGCCTAGGATTGCAAAGCCTGCCCTCTATCAATTTCCACTGAAGCGTATGGGAGTTGTGTAGTTTAAGACATAAGGGGGATCATCAATGGAACAGAATACAGAGCCCAGATATAAACCCACATATGTATGGTCAATTAATATATGCTAAAGGAGCCATAAATATACAATGGGAAAAAGTCCCTTCAATGACTGGTATTGGGAAAACTGGACAGCGACATGCAAGAGAATGAAATTGGATTACTGGCTAACTCCATACACAAAAGTAAACTTGAAATCAATTAAAGACTTAAATGTAAGTCCTGAAACCATAAAACTCTTAGAAGAAAACAGGAAAAAAATTTCTTAAACATAAACATGAGCAAGTTTTTCCTGGACACATCTCCTTGGACAAGAGAAACAAAATAAAAAATGAACAAGTGGGACTACATCAAACTAAAAAGCTTCTGTACAGCAGAGAACACCACCAACAGAACAAAAAGCCGACCTACAGTGTGGGAGATGACAAATGATTTATCTGATAAGGGGTTAACATCCAAAATATATAAAGAACTCATATGACTCAACACCAAATAAACAAATAACACAATTAAAAATTGGGCAGAAGACCTGAACAGACATTTTTCCAATGAAGAAATACAGATGGCCAACAGGCACATGAAAAGATGGTCCACATTGCTAATCATCAGGGCAATACAAATCATAAATACCACAAGACATCACCTCACACCCATCAGAATGGCCACTATTCAAAAGACAAGAAACAACAAATGTTGGCAAGGGTGTGGAGAAAGGGAGAGGGATTTAATGTTAAGTTCAGTAAGATTACTGTGGGGCAAATGGGTCTCGTGAATATCAACTTATATTACAATTTAAATTATATGTTATATTAAATAGAAGAGTGCCAAAGAGAAAATTTGCCCTTTAGTTTAGTTACTAAAATGGTATCTGATGTCTTGGATGCCTATATTCAAACCTTCTGAGCTTCACATCCACACGGGCTTCACCGCTCCTCACGACAACAGCATCTTCTCTTATGTGCACATTTCTGGTGGAAACCTGCTCTTACCAACTATTTGTGTGTACTTGGAAGTGAGGGGACTAATACTTCTGGGGGTTTCCTTTATGGACTGTGGGGACAGATAGGTAAATTCATCCCCAGTGATCCTCCTACCCTGTTGGTGGGAATGCAAATTGGTGCAGCCACTGTGGAAAGCAGAATGGAGGCTCCTCAAAGAACTAAAAATAGAAATAATATAAGATCCAGTTATCCCACTTCTAGGAATTTACCAAAAGGAAACAATCCCTGACTAGAAAAGAGATATGCACCCCTATGTTTACTGCCACATTATTTACAATAGCCAAGATGTGGAAGAAACCTAAGTGCCCCTCAATAGATGAATAGATAAAGAAGAAGTGGTTCATATACATAATGGAATATTATTCATCCATAAAAAAGAAAGAAAGACTGCCATTTGTGACAACATGGATGGACCTAGAGGATATTATGCTCAGTGAAATAAACCAGGTGGAGAAAGACAAATACTGTATGATTTCGCTTATTTGTGGAATATAAAAATAAAAAAAATGAACAAAATAGCAGTGGACTTATAGACACTGAGAAATGACTGGTGGTTACCATGGGGGAGGGTGTGGAAGAAAGGAGGAGCATAAAGGGACACAAAAACTCTCAATCATAATATGAGTTGGTCATGAGGATGGTTGTACAGCATGGAGAATATAGCCAATGATCCTGTAATATCTTCCTGTGTCGACAGATAGTAACCGCATTAGATGGGGTAAGAATTTAATAATGTGGGTAACTGCTGAACCAATTTGTTGTATACTTGAAGCCAATATAAAATTGTAAATCAACTATACCTGAGTTTACAAAAAAAGACTTAAGGGATCATCATGGGGTACACCTCACGTTACCTCACAAACTGCCATGTCACCCAAACTATTCCACACAATCCCTTTCCTTATCCCGCACCTTCAAGCCTGCTTAAAACCCTATTTTCTGTCTCACATAGAAGAGATTCCTGTATAATTAGTTCTTAGAAGCTTCACATTTTCTAACAAAATGGACTTTCACCCTACATGGAGTTTTCATTTAAGCTACTAACATTTTTTTCTTCCTATCATGAAATAAGTACATAAAGTTTCCTCTATGTGACTCAATAATACTATATTTGGGCAGAAAAAGAAAAGTGGTTATAAACATTTTATTTTTCTTAAACTATCCTTTGCACAAAATATAATACCCATGGTGGACTGGCTTAAATCCCCCTTTTAAATGCTTGCATAGCTCAAAGCATTTTTCCCCTTTTAAAGTCATTACATTTGTATTTTTCCCTTTATTTTTATGATTTTTGATTAGAGTACATCTCTTCCCACTAGAATATAAACTCCAAGAATGTAGCAACCAAGTCCAGTCTTGCTTAGCACTAATCATCAGCACCTGGTAATGAGTCTGGCACAGAGGTTGGTGAGAGATACATTTGTTCAATGAATGAATGAATGAAATTACATGGGTGAACTTATTAATTTCCTCTTGCACAGGTGGAAGGAAACTATTACAGAGCAAAACTAAAACCCAAGGCCTGGAAAAGTGAAGTTGCTCATCCCTTGGCCCTCTTTTAACTGTAGACTCTAATACATTGTGATATTGCCTAAGAGAAGCAATATTATATATCCAGTGTTTCTCTCAAATTTACATGCTTGACTGAAGAAATAGCAAAGAAGCTGATCTCAGCATTTCCTAACTTATTTTCCTGTTGAGAAGCACCCAATTCGTTTATATCTTACCTTAAAATTCAAACTTAGAGCCTATGAGCACCCCCCTCCAACACACACACACACACACACTTCTTTGAAATCACTACTTTAAAATACCTCTGTATTTCCACAGGAACTTTTCGTGATTTAGTACCAGTGGGTTATGCCTCACATCAGCCCCAAACCACCAAGTGTTCAGTTTCTATTTCTCAAGAACACACAGAACAAAATGTGGCAGGTGGTACAACAGCAACAAAGTAGAGCTGTCAATCTCTCTGGGACCTCAAAGAGCCCCAGAAATTCATGGAAATGTAAAAGAGGAGTAAAAAATACCCTAACTTTATTTTGACACATCTTCCAAGAAGTCAGATTTGGTTATAAATTTCCCCTTGGAGCCTGAGGATGGATACACTTATTTTCTTATTTTTCTAATCTAAGTATGTAGATGGAGCTAACAGGATGGATAGCTTAGGAGCACAGGAGAGCTCCCGGGTCCACATGGAGTCTGCTTCTGCAGGTAAGGTTTGGGAAGGAGAAAGGGAAATGGGAAGTTATTGTCTGAGGGCCCGGAATTCAAACCTACATCGTTACCTGCAAACCATGCAATCTGCTTTAAAATAGAAACCGCAAATATGGAAGCCCTCTCACATTTGTTCACCCTTCATGTACTTCCCAAAGACTTTGACACGTGTTATTGCCAACATTCACAAATGCAATGAAAGTTCACCACTCCGCACAAGGCAAGGGAAGGTCATGCTTCTGTAAAAGGACTAGAGATTATATTTGATTAAATGTGTTCATGTTATTCCCTGAAAATGTGCAGACACTTTAAAGGGCAACTATTCTTTCCAGTGATAAACTTCAACAGAACCCTCATAGCATAAATTCCAAATTAGCATGATTTGCCTCAATGGCTTTTGCTATTAATAGGCTTGCATATAGTCGCTAGCAAGAGCTCCCTACCTGTATCCCAGCCTTTATATACAAAACCATTTAGAGCTGAGTGGATTGCTTGCATTCCCATAAGGAGACCATGAGTTATTTTGCAGTGGCAAAGATTACTTTTTAAAGGTTTATAATAAGAAAAAAAGTATCAGAGCCACCTGTCTCTGCTCCTGCAGAGGAGAGGATGATTTCCCTCTTTCCTTCATTTTCCTTTCTTCCACAGTACACCCTAGTTCCTGAAGCCCATGACACTTTTAAAAAAATAAAACTATAATGGCCCTGCTTTGTAACTTATTCCATATGTTTGACATGCTTGATAAAATAATTCCACATTAGTTTCCCTAGCCTAGCATTTGGATCATGACATCTGTTTTTCCCTATGTTTTCATGATTTATTTTGGTGTCCATGTGAACTTGCTTTCTAACAGTAAAAGGAATTTGCTTAGATTTTCTTTTCCTGGAATGTCTCCTGGTGCCTTGAAGACCCATCAGCCTTCTAATCCACACAGGCTCTGACCCAGCCACCATCAAGCCAAAATGCCACTTACAAGCACATGAACTCACACAAGTGGTTTCATCTCTCTGGACCTCAATTTTCACATCTGTACAATGGGGATGTAACAGTAACAACAATTTGCAGGATTTGGGGAAGCCTTAAATAAGTTATATGTACCATGAATTAGTTATTTATATTAATATTAATTACACACACACACGCACACATACATATATATATATGAAGCACTTTGATCAGTGTGGCATTGATAGTGTTAGTTGCTTTAGTTATTAAAGCCAAGGCATAAAGAAAGTTCTCGAAGAGAGTTCTCCGAGGTGGTTGCCCTGACTATACCACCCCTTTACCGGCCTTCATTTATCCTGTCAGTCTGCAAACAGTTATCAGGTGCCAAAAGATAAAACTCAGCACCAAGTGGAGCCACACTGGAGACTGAGGCTAAGGAGAGTCAGTAGCACAAATCCCATCTTTAGTTAAAATTTTGATATGTTATTCATCATAGCTTTTTGCATTAGGTTTGACTTTTTTTAAATACTGCATTAAAATATTATTTATATTGATTACCTTGTGTGCCCTCCCCCGGTTAAATTTTATTCCCAAGCACGTGCCTCACATGCCTCACCTAGTCTTGATCCTGGACAGTTGTAATTAAAACAGACTCAGTTCTAGTCCTTATGGTGTTAATAATTAACAGGGACAAGGGATAGGCCTTCCCAACATTATCACAAAAATGTTAATTATTTCCATTAAAAATGCAAGTTTTATATTACTCATTAAATCTCGGGATAAGTTAACTCTTTTTAGAAGTTGAGCTCAAACTTTAATTTATTCTTTTTTCAATAAATAGGTGTGAAACATCTGCCACATGCCAGGCACTGTTCTAGGACTGAGACACAACTTTCTACTTCTACTTTCATAGTTTATATTATAGTGTGAAAGAGAGTCAATGAACAATGCAAATAAATAAACTGGACCATTTGTTATATAATGCTAAATTATAAAAAGAGAGAAACAATAAATGAAAGGGAGAGAAAACCTGTTGGGGAGAAAATATAAGTGTAAGGTAGGGACCACCGGAGTTGTGACCTTGCCGAGATGACCTGGGGAAGTGAGAGAGAGACAGAGTGACCAGGTGCCTGGAGGAAACAGTCCAGGCGAAGACAGCAGCTAGTGCAGGGCAGAGACCCTGGCGTGAAAATGTGCCTGAAGTGTTTGAGAAAACAGTAAAGAGGCCAGTGTGGCAAGGAGACAGTAAGCAGACACTTAGATCAGAAAGGTATTGTGGGCTGATCATGGGGGACCTTTTAAATCATTATTATAAGTGCTTTGTTTTGCACTCAAAGTTAGCGGGGAAATACCTGAAAGACTTTGAACAGAATGATGAGATCTGACAGGTTTATCAAGATCAGTCCAGGGCTATGCTAAGGAAGGGCTCTTGGGAACAAGAAAAGAAGCAGAGCCAGTGAGGAGCCCGCTACCCAACCCAGGTGAGATGTGATGGCGGCTTGGACCAAGGTAGGAGCAGACGATGCCTCCAAGCGGTCAGATTCAGGATGTGTTTTGAAAGCAAAGCCAGTAGGTTTTTCTGTTGATGTGGATGCAGCATAAGAGAGAAAAAGAGGCGTCAAGAGTAACTCAAGGTTTTTGACCTCATAAAATGGAAGAATGGGGTTAGTATCAGCTAAAACAGTAAAGACTACAAAGAGGTATGTCTGGGACAGAATACATAGGAGCTAAGTTTGGCCATGTTAATTTTAAGATGGCAATAATCAACAAAACGTGTATGTTGAGTAGATTTGAACTCTAGAATTCAGGGTATACCAGTTGGATATAGAGGCAAAAATTTAGGAGTCATCAGCATGTAAATGATATTTAAGATCACGGTATTGGATAAAATTATGCAGGAATGGGCATAGATAGAGTGGGGATGTATTTAGTACTAAGATACAAAAGGGACTAGTAAAGGAGACTGAGTTGGAGAAAATCAAGGGAGTGTAGTGACTTGAAGTCAAGTGAAGCAAGTATTCTGAGGAGGTAGACATGAGAAACTGCAGATGCCTCTAGTAGGTCAAGTAAGATAAGGACTAAATATTGCTCATTGGATTTAGCAAAGTGAACTGACCTTAATGAGAGAAATTTTAACAGAACTGTGTCAGTAAAATCCTGATTTAGTGAGTTCAAAAGAAAAACAAGGGAGAATTTTTAGAGAATTATTTTGAGTTCTGCTGTAAAAGTAAGGTGAGAAATCAAGCCATGACTAGAAGGGAAAGGAAATTAGAGTTTCAAAATGTTTGTTCTGTGTCTTAAAATGGGGAAAATACTACCTTGCTTGTACACAGGCAGAAGACAAAGGATATTGGCAAATAGGTAATAAGTCTAGTCTGATGGTGTGTGTGTGTGTGTGTGTGTGTGTTGTGTGTGTGTGTGTGTGGTGTGTCGTGAGAGGAAGGAACAGAAATGGCCAGAGATGGAAGGAGGAATAAGGAGAACAATACCCAAAGCCAGTGGTCCAAGGAACCCAACTGGAAAACAGCTTCCAGGTGGGAGGGCAGCCTGCAGGGTCCTCTGGAGAACCAGACGTGGTCAGGGCTGTGTTTCTTGAACCTGAACGTGCATCTCACTCACCTTGAGGACTTGTTAAAGTATGAATTTCTGCGCTCACCCCAGGACGTTCTGATTCAGCAGATGTGGGTGGAGTCAGATAATCTGCATTTCTAACAGGTCCCAGACAATGCTGACTGCTCTTACTGGGAGACCTAATCTACCCAATTAGTGCAAGAAAGTGAAAGTAATTTTTTTCACAAAAGAGGCTCTTTAAAATTTGAAACCAACAAAGCCTGGTCCATGTAAAATTAGCTCCAATTTTCACTGATTTTTAAAACAATGTTTAAAAATTCATCACAAAACACAATTCTGTTTTTCCATGTTCCTTTACACTATCTATACATATGTTCATTTCCAATAGTGCAGACATAATGATATGTTATTTCAGGTTGAAACAAGAAGTGTATGCCTTCTGAATCATGTTTCTAATATTTTTTTCAGCCCCTTGTTTGTCTTATCTATTCCTGAATCTATTCCATTCATCTTGAAAACATTTTATTTGGAGCCTTCCTTTTCATTTATTCAACACAGCACCTGCTAAGTATGAGGTAGCGTGGTAGCACTTAGGATATAGCAATGAACAGAACACCGAGAGAAAGACACTGAGAAAATAAACAAACACACAGAGTAACTCAGGTGGTGATGACTTGTACACAGGACAAAAATAAAGCAGGGAGAAGGGATAGGGATGAAAAATGAAAAATGAAAAATAGGATGGGTGGTCAGGGAAGGCCTCACCAAGAAAGTGAAATTTCAGCAAGGACATGAAGGAGGTAGGGAAGTAAGATACCCAGGGGAAGAATATTCCAGACAGGAAATAAAAAGGCTATAAGACTAGAGTGTACTGAGCATATTTAAAGAAAAGCAGGGGGTCCACTGCAGTCATGTGGACAAGGGAAATGGTGAGGGGTAAATGACATCAGAGAATCAATGTGGAAGACTGGCAAAGGGATCATGTAAGGTCTTGCAGGCCCTTGAGAGAGTTTGGGCCCTTCTCTGTTGAAATGGAGAGTCTTCCCTGACTTTATGCAACGGAGAGACATGATTTGTCTTGCATTTAAAAAAGGATCCCGGATCAAGAGCAGGAGAGTGACCCTGAGGAGGAGGCCATTGTGATAATGAAGGCAGGAGATGATAGCAGCTTGAAGGGGGATAGCAGTAGAGATGTTAAGAAACAGTCAGATCCTGGAGATCTTTTGAAGGTAGAATCAAGATTTACAGAGGGAATAGATGTGGGGTGTGAAGAAAGAGTAAAGGATGACTGTAAATGGTACAGGCTTGCTACATGGAGCTGCCATTAACTAAAAAGCTCTCGAGAGAATTGGGAATAACAGGCTGTCCGTACTAATTTGGACTGCTTGCTTTCTAGGCATATTGCATATATACTTTTTCTGGGATGCACAGTAAAACACATCACAGCACAATGACTAAGGTCCAGAAAAAAAAAAAACATGCAGGACCACATTATTGCATGGTAAATTAAAAAAGAATCAGTATTAATTAGTATATACTTTCACAAAACAAACAGGAGTTTAGGTAGTATAATTTACATGGTTCGAAAGTGACAAAACACAGAACAGAAAACCTTAAAGACCAAGAGGCACTCACTTCCTAACTTCTCCTGTTCCCCACATGAAGAGAAGAAATACCCTGCCTGCATTTATTTAGGGGTCCAAGAACCAATCTCCAATCTTTATTATCATGGGACTATACTTTGTTTATGGGATCCCTAGGTTAATTCCACTAATTCATGTCCCTACCTTTTCAGTTTTCTTAGTTAGGTTTCTGTTTGCTTTTCCTGGAGAACTTCCTCAGAGGTAAACTTTCTGAGTATGTACATGTTTGAAAAGGACATCTGGTTATGAATTTGTCAAACCTGATTTCTCATTTTCATAAGTAACCAAATCCTAAATTTCAAACCATTCTCCAGAAGCCAGAGGCCTATTGCACCTTGTGAGAAGGATTTTTTGTTGTTGTTTTCATGTATATTTTGTTTTCCTCTCTGAGAGTTTTTTGTTCCTTCTTTTCTCTATTGATGTGTCGATGTGTCTTCTGTCACTACAGTGGCCTTCAGTGGTCCTCTTCCAATTTAAAAACTCATGGAATCCTCAAGTCCTGAGAAATTGTCTTCTATTATTTCTTTGATAATTGTGTACCTTTACTTTTCTCTGTTTCACTTTTTTCTGGAATTCCTATGAATTGGGTATTGAAGCTCAAAACTGATACTCTATACGTCGAATCATTTTTTTCTTTACTGTATTTTCTACATCTCTGTACTTTTTACTTTCTAGGTGAAACTTTCTACTTGCTGGTTAAGCCAAGCACTCTGGCTCCATATGCCAGAATGAGGAGAGCTTTGCTCTGGAGCACTAATTAACTTCTCTCTAAAATAGTTTATTCATTTTTTTTTTTAAGGGAAAAAAAAAAACCTGAAACCATAAAATTCCTAGGAGAAAACATAAAGGACCAGTCTCCTTGACATCAGTCTTGGCAATGATTTTTTGGATTTCACACCAAAAGCAGAGACAACAAAAGCAAAAATAAACAAGTGGGACCAAATCCAACGAACAAGCTTTGATGTAGCAAAGAAAACCATTTACAAAATGCTAAGGCAACCTACTGAATGGGAGTAAATATTTGCAAGCCATATTTCTGCTAAGAGGTGAACATCCAAAAAAAAAGAACTTCTACAAATCAATAGCAAAAACCAAACAATCCAATTTAGAAAGTCCAAAGAAAGGGAAAATAAACATTTTTCCAAGAAGACATGCAAATGGCGAACTGGTCCATGAATTGGTGCTCAACATTGGCAATCATCAGGAAAATGCAAGTGAGATACCATCTCCTACCTGTTAGGATGCCTATTATAAAAAAGATAAGAGATAGTAAGTGTTGGTGAATATGTGGAGAAGAGGGAATCCTTGTGCACTGTTGGTGGGAATATAAACTGGTGCTGGCACAATGGATGACAGTACAAAGTTTCCTCAAAAGATAAGTGAGAGCTGCCAGATGATCCGGTAATCCCGCTTCTGGGTATATGTCCAAAGGATGAAAAGAGGATCTGAAAGAGATAGCTGCTCTCCCATGTTCACGGCAGCATTATTCACAATAGCCAACGTACGGAAACAAACTAAGTGTCCATCATTGGATGAATGGACTGAAATATAGAGAAACACACAAAGGAATATCATTCAACCATGAGAAAGAAGGAAATTCTGCTAGTTGTGACAACATGGATGGATCTGTAGGGCATTATGCTAAGTGATATAAACCAGACAGAGAAAGACAAATACTACATGTCATCAATTATGTGGAATCTTAAAAAAAAAAAATCGAAATCATAGAAACAGAGTAGAAAAGTGGTTACCAGGGGCTGAGTGGAGAAAATCAGGAGAGGTTGGTGAAAGGGTGTAGACCTTCAGCTATAAAGATCAATATAGTCTGAGGATCTAATGTAAAACATGGCAACTATAGTTGGTAGTACTGTACTATATAATTGAAATTAATTAGAGAGTACAAGTTAAATGTTCTGACCAAAAAAATAAATAAAATAAAATACCTATGTGTGAGATGATGGATGTGCCAATAACTAGATGGGGGAAATCCTTTCACAATGTGTATGTATATCAAATCACCACAGTGTCTTTGAATATTTTACAATTTTGTCAGTTATAGCTCAATAAAGCTGAAAAAAGGGAAAATAACCCAAGAAATGGAAAAAAAAAAAAGAGAGAAAGCCAGTATTTTACCTGCATAAAGACATCCACATGTAATAGCTTTGGGGAGAGAGGTGGGCACCCCACACCAGATCAGCAGAGGCAACCACCGTGTTCGGCCCCATGTCTCCCTTCCACTCTCTACTTACTTACCGATCCAGCCTTCATAGCCTGCCCAGGCTTCTGTCAGTTCTGTCTGAGAGTATTTTAGGCTGTGTCTGCCGAATCAAAGCCTTCTTTCCACTTTGAATCTTCTAGAAATGTGTTGAAATGTCACATTCATTGATGCCCTCTCCTGCTCCCTTCGCTGTTACAGATTTTCTATAAGGAATTACACAGTCACATGACAGCCAGGGCCAGAAGACAGAAGAACTCTGTGTAGCAGAATGTGAAGGTTTACAATTCAGCTAAAATGGCAACTATTACCTATACCAGCCAATTGTTGTTGATCTGTGAAACAGAAACACAAGTGTTGTCAAATTTTTGATATTTCAAAAGTGGCCAGAACCATGAACTGTTATGAGAAATAACCAGTGTTTAAATTTTGGAAAGTAAGGTTTTCCTAAACACTTTGAGGGCAATCAAAATATGCCACTGGCAAGATCCACCCCTTGGTTTGCTGATTTTCAATCTCTGATTTATACCTTTTAAAAAAATATTATTTCTCTGCTTTCATTATAATGAGCTCATAGAAACAAAGAAGAAGAAGGTATTTAGTCTGCCTCCAAATCATATGAGTTAAATTTGATATTACCAATGAAATCTCAGAATAATATCCAGTGCATAGTAAACAATACTCATTAACTCTTATGTTATTATTATGGTGATCTATTTGGAGCTTTTGTTATATCATCATACTGCAAAAGTATCAAAAAGGTATGCATTTAGAACCAAAAACAACTGGGCGCAGGAAGCAGTTGTCAAGGGTCAGAGCAAAACTATTTTAGCATGCTAATTAGCACAACTATGTTAGACGGTAAACGACGGACTCTCCCCCTGAAAGTGGGGGGAAGAAAATACATAAAATACCTATTAAATAGGTGGCTGCCAAGAATACACTTCAACAAGTTGTAGTTACACCACAAATCTTGGCACTCATTTCTCCTGAAAAGAATCTAAGAAAATTCTCTCTCAATATCCATGGCTCCCAGAAATTTATATTCTCTCAGAGACAACCTAAACCAAACATGCCTAACACATCATTCAAAATTCTCTCCCCCAAACATGTGTGGGGATTTTAAAGGGCACAAGAAAGTAACACTCAACACACACATACATGTGCACACACTCACATGCACACACGTGCATAAACACACACATACATGCTCAAGTATATCCTTTGTCATTCTGCTGCTCCATCAAGGTTTCAGCAGTTTTCCAGTTTCTTTCAACATCTTTTCCATGAATCTATGTTGGTGTTTTTTGATCATTACGTGTCAGTTACCTGTAGCATCACCCAGAGGTTTCACATCAGGCAATGTTCAACATTCAAATATAGAAAGAGTTGTCCAACTTGTGGACAGAGCCTGTCTTTCCCGAATGTCCCAGGCTTCCTGTCACAAGAAGAATCACCTGCCTCTCCAGGACTTTCTGCAGCCTAAGGTCACCAGCCTTCCAAGGCCTCCCAGTGCTGACAGTCCCCTGCCACTCACGGTTTGCTTTTGTCACAACTCAGGGATTTTTTTATATCAGCAATTACCCTAATTGGCCAGCGTAGGAATTCTATCTTTTCCCCTCTGTAAATTTACTGAAGAGCATTATAAGCCAGGCTCCCAGACTGCACAGTTTAGTTATTTATAGTAAGTCCATGGATCCGCAGCCAGAGGAAAGAAGCGTAATGTGTTTCCCAAGCATAAATCAGCGAAAGCCCTGAATGGCTGGATCATTCCCGTGCAATACTAGAAATTACACTAAGGAAGCAAATGGTTTTTTCTTAGTTTTTTAAATGATGGTATCAGTTATCTCTTTATAGGACTAATTACTTGTGTCATGTGACTTCTCTGAATCCCATTTTCCCATCTGGGAAGTAGGGCTTGTTTTAAAAACCCCATTAGTTAAGTAAAGTTATCCTTATTCGACAGATGAGCAAACTAACTTCTCAGGATGTACAAAGTGATTGACATGGAAAAGTGTGTTTCAAAATTATGTTAGTAATATTAATATTTATCTAAAAGTACTGAGAAGATGCTCTCCCTACCTCCTGTCCTCTCCAACTATATAAATTTGGAACACCCTGCCTGATGAGAACATAAAAGGACATAGAACATTGCAACTGGGGATAAATATATTACATCCCTGATCTGGGAAAAAATGATTTCCAGGGGAAGAAATAATCAATGTTCTTGTTCAGAAGGAAGGAGGATGAGAGAATTGACTTTTCCATCACTGAATCTGTGACCCTACTGTTGATTTCCCCACAGCAAAGCAGTTGGAGGATGTTTTAATGAAAATGTCCATGACATTCCGGGAGGGACTTGAAGAGTCAGATACCAGGGGATCCTTGTAGGCAGAAGGGACTGCGCTGAGAACAGAAAAGAGAATTCTCAGAGAATCAAAACACTATGACTAGAGCCTCAAACTTGAGGGTACACCAGAATCCCCTGGAAACATTGTTATAAGCACAGATGGCTGTGCCTCACCCCAGAGTCTCTGATCCAGCAGGTCTGGGGTGAGGCTGGAGAATTTACATTTCTAACAAGTTGCAAGGGGACGCTGATTCAGCCAGTCCTCCAGGTACTTACCTGGGTCCTAATCTCCTCATGTATGGAGACCAGTCATATGGGATGAAGGCTCACCCTAATCACTGAATTTTAACTGAATTATCTCCTTAAAGACCCCAACTTCAAATGTAGTCATAGTCTGAAGTACTAAGAGGTAGGACCTCAACATAGGAGTTTGGGGTTTGGGGTGGACCACAGTTCAGCCGACAGCAGCCGGTCCACTTACAGCGAGGAGCAAACCGCACACCATGACATCAAAATCGCAGCAAGCCAGGGGCCAGAAAGCAGATGGCTTTCACCAGCAGACACCCCCACATCACCCCAGGGAGGTGCCGAAGGACGGGAGGTGGCAGAGGACCTTGTGAGACGGTGGGAGGATGGTTCAGGCTTCACATCTGAAGGATATGGTGATCCTTTAAGTTGCCATAATATACATGCTGTAGAACATATTAGCTTAACCCAATTTTAACAGGTTAAAGCCTACATGCTTTTCAAGTCAGGAGCCAGGGTCAGCAGGTGGGCCTCTAGGTGGGGGGTTACGCATGTAGAATAAGGCAGAAAACTTTCTAGAAATTAAGCCCCTACATCTGTGCAGGGCTAAGGCATTCATACTGTTCTGCAGGGCATCTCACTTCAGCACTGCTGCACTTTGAGTAGGATAATTCCTTGGGTCAGGGAGGTAGGGGTTGCCCTGTGCATTATGCGATGTTGGTGGCACTCCAGCCTCTACCCACTAGATGCTGGTGGCACCTGCCCCCAGTTGTGACAACTCAAAATGTCTCTAGACATGGCCAAAAAATCCCCGAGGGAGGGGAATGCAAAATTATTCTAGGTAAGAACCACTGCTCCATAGGTTCTGTCTTAATCCTTCTGGGCTGCTATAAGAAATACCATAGAGAGGAGGGCACTTAACATTTATTTCTCACAGACTGAGAAGCCAGAAGCCCCAGATCAAGGTGCCAGCAGATTCAGTGTCTGGAGAGGCCTGCCTCCTGGTGCACAGACAGCCCATCTCAATGCTGCTACCTCACTTGGGGAAGGGGGAGGGAGTTCTGTGGGGTCTCTTTGATGAGGGCATAGATCCCATTTATGAGGGCTGCACCTTCCCCATCTCAGCACCTCCCAAAGGCCCCACCTCCTAACACCATCACCCTCCGGACTGGGTTTCAACATATGAATTTGCGGAAGGGGATGTAAACATTCAGTCTTTAGCAGGGTGCATATCATTAACTCCAGGAACATAGCCTCTATTCTCACAACAAGTCCATGACACAAGTATCAGACACAATTCTTGGTTAAGAATCACCAACCCATTGATAACTTCTCATTGTCACAAACTGAAAGAATGTCTGTCTGATTCTCAGACCAGATTCTTTTTTTTTTATTTTTATTTTTAATAGAGTTTTATAATAGCCTAATAGCTCCCAAAGCAACATTGGTGCCTTCATAAGTTGTTTTTTTTTTGAGAGGGCATCTCTCATATTTATTGATCAAATGGTTGTTAACAGCAATAAAATTCTGTATAGGGGACTCAATGCACAATCATTAATCAACCCCAAGCCTAATTCTCAACAGTCTCCAATCTTCTGAAGCATAACGAACAAGTTCTTACATGGTGAACAAATTCTTACATAGTGAATAAGTTTTTACATGGTGAACAGTGCAAGGGCAGTCATCACAGAAACTTTCGGTTTTGATCACGCATTATGAACTATAAACAATCAGGTCAATTATGAATATTCGTCAAACCAGATTCTTTTGATGGAGTCTTTTTACTTGGCTGTTCCTGAGCCACTAGCACATTAGGAGAACCCATTCCTCTAACTGAACATGCCTCTCATTTCCAGGATTGGGATAATGCAACTATCTCAGGTTCCAGGCCCAGAAAGGGATCATGTCATCGTGAAAGCAGAGCCAATTTTCACACCCAGCCGCATGTGCACGCAGCACCAGGCTGCCCAGAGGCTCACTCTTGCTTCAGCCTGACAGATACATGTCAGGTAGACGCTCAGAACTGGCGGGGTATGAAATACACACCCAGCCCTCTGCGATTTATCAGGCAAAGCAAAGCTTGTCAACCTGTCAGTTGCTGTCACGATGGTGCCAGAGTGATTTCAGTTCTTTGTTCATACACATGAATACTTTGTGTTAGCAGAGAAACTCTTTTGGGAATCAAAGATCTGTGGCTTCATGCTTCATATTTTTTCTTTTTCTTTTTTAAGTGTTTCTTGGATGTCAGAGGTAATTCATGGCTTCAGAGGAAGTAAAAGAATAAATAATCTGTCTAAAGAATACACCAAGAAGTGGACTGAGAGCCTGTGTGGCCAAGCCAAAAGGGTACTCATTTATTCTTTCATGTCACCACTCTCACAGAACACTGAAGGTGTGTGTGCCCAGGTGGGCCTGGCACGGGAAACTCAGGTAGACACAACATGCTCCATGGCCCGATGCGAGGAGACAAACGCTTAATCACAAAACTGTAATACCATGGTGCTCAGGTGTTCAACACCAGAAGAAAGACTAAGGAGCCATATTAGGAACAAAACAGACAGGGAATGCAAATGTAGGGATGCCTTGCTTAATTGAACCGTTATGCAAGCCGTTCTATTCACTGGTAATTCAGAAGGAAAGAAGCCCATCGGAATGGAATCACACTCTCCTTGGAGCCTTCCTCCTGTGATCGGCCCTCCTTGGGGCCCCACTG
Source organism: Manis javanica (assembly GCF_040802235.1). Taxonomy (NCBI): domain Eukaryota; kingdom Metazoa; phylum Chordata; class Mammalia; order Pholidota; family Manidae; genus Manis; species Manis javanica. The sequence goes on from NC_133166.1 coordinate 94,704,296, forward strand.
CTTCCGTCTCATTCAATCCTTACAACTGTTCAACTCACCACCCAGGATTTGTTTCCCAATCTTCTTTCAACAATTCGTGATTTGTCTTATTTGCAAACTGCTAACCTATCCCGAATAGCTGTTTTTCCCACTTCTTTGGTTGTATTCCTTTGTGTTTACCAGATGCTCTCACTTTCTTCCTGGTTTTAGTTGTTTTTATTGCAGCTATCAAATGTCCTGTTCCCACTGTTCATTCTGTGCTTTTCTCTCAAATTTTCTGGGATGAGTTTGCATTCTTTCAGCAAAGAGACACTGAGAAGTAAATAGAGCCAGACATATTATTTCTGATTCTGCTAGTTTTACCTTATTGAGGCCGCAATAGTGACTCAGGTGAGATTTCAACAAGGACATGTTTATAACCTTGGTGTATGTGGAATCTAAATTAAAGAGAACAAATATTACTCTATTCTGTCCTTTCAATGCAAAATGACATCTTCACTTTGAAGCCATAGTTTCTACAGAACCACAATTGATTTTGAGTTTAAATTGATTGTAAAGGAACCAGATTAGAAGTCAAGAGTAGGCTGAGCAAGCTGAATCAGTCAGTGAAGTTTTATTTTGCCACAACTAAAGGGCAAGTCTAAATAGGAGAAAATGAAGCTAAGTGTTTGTAAGCTGGTATTTTATGAAGGGAAGGAGAAACATATGAGTTCTGTTTATTAATAGCATTTTAAATTCAAGTGACTCAAATTGATGTTGTGACAAAACAATAATATGGTCAGATCATCTTTCACATGAGGCTTCCTCAGACTTTGTCCAGCGAGGAAAGAACACTGGGCCAAAAAGGAGTGTCCTTCCCTGCCCCCTAACTGTGCACGTGTCTTGTGTACAGAATCGGACTGAGTAATTTAGGTGTTCACCATATTTGACAAGAGGTTGGAAAAGTTCAAGGGAACAGTCCATCTCCCTCATTTATTTTTCATCTGATTTTTTTTCTCTCCCCTTATGGATAACAAAGCAGAGAGTATATTCTTCAGTCATTTTTACCCACTCAACAGCAAAGGGTAAACTCTGAAAAAGAATTCTCAAAATGCGTCCTTCCTTCACCCGACATGTATCAGCTGCTCCCAACAAACTGGCATGAACCCCCAGTGTTTGAGCACTTTCTGTCTGCCAGACATGATTCTTAGAGCTTCATCTACTTTATACTCTTGTAATCCATAGGAAAACTCATGAAGTAGATCTGGACATACTCATTTCACAGATTAAGAAATGGAGGCTCAGAGAATTTAATTAACTAACCCAAGGTCACACACATGCATACTAAGCGATCAAACTGTGATGTGAATCAAGGTCAGCGTGACTGCATACTGTCCTGAGCAGTCCCCCCAGCATGCCTGGGTGCAGATCTGCCCCGCCTCTCTCCTTGGACCCTCCGTATGCATTCCTCGGAATTCTATTCCTGCCCATTCCCATGCATCCAGTCCTAGTTCCTCGAGTCTCAATTTAACCATCTCATTCACAGAGCTTAGCCCAGCCTTTCCAGTAACCGATTGCTTCTCTAAAACCCTATGGTGCTTTTTTCCTTGGCATTTAACGAATGCACCCTTCTGTTGTTCATCTGTTCTGCAGCAGGGGTTAGAAGCCTACGTAAGCTATTTACCTACTGACAGTTTGGGGCTGTAATCCTTCCTGTAAGATGCACAATGACAGGAACTGGGACTATTTCATCAACCACTCTATCCCCAAGCCCTATCAGAGTAACTAACACATAGTAGGTACTCAGTATATTTTCATCAAGTAAATACATATAGAGAAGAATTGAGGTAGAGAAAGCCTGTGATCTATATGCCTAAAAAGCAAAAGCATCTCGTGAAAGTAATTTATTGGCATCAGAGAGTAACCCAAACCCAAGGGGTCAGTGTGGGAAAGGAAAAATAGTTTAAGTGCCCCCTGAAGTATGCTGCCCCCGTTGTCATCAATCACTACCCTACCCAATAATGTTAGCAGAACTTAGCTCAAATCCATGGGACTTAGAGTTTATAAATTAAACAAACAAAAACGTGACTTCGTGAAGATCTCTGTAAGGCTCAGATCACACAAAGTGCTTCCTCTTAGCCCAGGCACTAGACCACAGTGGGCATGGAAAGCAAAAGCTTTTTCCACTCTTAAGCAAGGCAGTCAGCCAGGAGGCAGAGATCCATGAGACGTGAGAAGGGACAAGACCACAGAAGCCTGATTAAGAGCCAGACCAACCTACACAGAGAGAGCAGACGAGACGACAACATCACAGATCAGTGCTGGCAAGAGACATCCCTGAGAAACCAAAAGCAGGACAGAGAACACGGTAGCTGCTCAGGGCCGCTGAGAGACCTGCCCCAGGCAGCATGATGAACCCTCCTGGACTCTACCTGATACACAAGACATCTTTGTTGGTGAGCACAAATGAAAACGGCTCCCTCAGAGCCTCCTGCGCGAGCTGAGAGGAACTGAGGTGGGCATGGTGGGCCGGACTACACACGGTAGACGAGCCAGAGATATATTGCTAGCTTTGGTGTTTGTTACTATTACTGTGAGTTTTCTTTTTCTGTGTAGCCTGGGCACACTCTGGTCAAACCAATATGTACCCTGACTCTTGTACAAGATTGCAATGCCTTAGAAGTTGAGAAATACATTATACCCTTTTTGGTAAACACAAGTCTTGGCAAGATGTTCTCCATTAGATCCTACTAAATAAACATTTGGTGCAAAGATGATAGTGATGATAGGAATCTTAAAGAGATCACTAAAAAAATACCTTCATTTTCTTACATGTTGTTCTTATTGCTGGATTTTCTGATTATTTTATTATGTTCATTATTGGAGTTACTATCGCTCCAAAATGTTCCAGTAGTAGCAAATTCATTCTGGCAAATAATTATATTGTAACCAGTGGAAGACTCCCAGCAAAAAGCCTTTTGTATTTTTACAAGAGTCTTGAGCCCACATTGTGTTACCTCAGAGAACAACACTAAGGAATCCAGGGTCGAACAAACTTGCCAAAAACCACATAAGCACAGTACGCCGAAACATCATATAACAGAGCAGAGCTCAACCTTTTCCAGAAGAAAATAGATAAAACATTAAAACAATCTGGCCACTGCAGGGGCCCACTGGTCCCTCAGTAGAATGTTCGAAGCACCTAAAGCAACAAGAGTCTGCTGGACCCTGAGTTGCCTGGAAACACAGCCTCTTTTCTACTCTCTCGTGCCTTCGCATCACTCTGAAAAAGCTGAAATTGCGATATTCAGACCCAGATGGCAGAAGGTGACTCTTAATGACTATCCTAGAAGTTGAGTGGCGTTCTAATCTAGACTATCCTAAAAATAAGTGGGTATTCTTTTGAATCAGAGTATTGGTGATAGTGGAAAGTGAAAATTGTTAGCCCTAGTGAGGGCCTCTTCATAATAACATCAAAACCCTTTTATGTTTCTCTGGGTCTGAATTCATTAAACTCACCAAATCAGCTTCTGCCACAAGTGATAGAAGAGTAACAGTCACTTAACTTTGCTTGGCCCAGGCGGAGTACTTTTTGGCCAAGACGTCAGCTGTGAAATAGCTTTAGGCTGCAGCTGGACTTGGAGAAACCTGGAGCTGGGCCTAGAACATGACCTAGAACTCTCCATTTTCTCAGGTCAGCTTCTGTCTTAAGTTCCAACTTCCTTCTTTCAAACTGCCTTAGTTTATAAAGTCAAAGCCTGTTTACATCTCACTTCATCTGTCACAGTTTCACTCATCGCCAAAGGGATTACCCCTCTTCCCTTAGTCCAGTTTGAGGAGAGCCTGAAAGGGACTGGCTGAGCTTGGGTTCTGTCCCTACCCTTATGCCCAGACAGGGGGTTACTACGAGGTAGTCACTTCCACCAGGAACACATGATACGTGTAGAAACTGGAGACATTTCCAAAAGGAAGGCGGATACTATTCCAGAAGTAGGGAAGGCAGTTGGACGGATATTACTAATGGGTCACTGTACCAATGTATTCCAAAACTCTGATTCAAATAAGGAATGTTAATTAATTTAAAATTATTTTATGTACTGTCCAGAAGATTCTATTTGGATTTCAATTTTCTTGCCTTTTTTTTTTAAACCCTTCTGCTATTAATCAAGGAAATCAAGAAATTATTAAATGCCTTATAAGCACAAAAGAGAATCTGCAAAAATTAAGTAATAAGCAAGCACATTAAGCACATATTTTAATGCTAAATGTTCTTCTCCCTGCAAACTAACCAACCATACCTCACGCCCTATCCATAGTTCATAGTGCAATATAGACTGCTTTCTCTGGAATGTACTTTCTCCTTGCTTCTATCCATCTTCACCTGTCCCTTGTTTCAAAATCAGGCTAGAAGCTCACTTCTCCATGAAGATTTCATGACCAGTCTGACTTCCTGACTCAGTTACTCAGTGCTTTTGTAACAGAGTTTGTATTATTATCTCATGTTTGTTCTTATAATCAGGAAGGTTTCCTTCTATGACTATCGGACTCCCACCTTTTGAAATGCTACGAGGTCTAGGTGTTGAGTATGAATGAGGAAATTATACACAGCTTTCTTTTACCTATGGTTCAAAAAGAAAAAGGATACAAAGGCAAACATTTAAGAGTGTACTAAGGAGAAATAATATATATATTATTTTTCATCAATAATTGTCCTTAAAATGAACATCCCTCAATAGAAAATAGAAAAAGTTCCAAAACTCAGTTTGATTTCAGGCAAAATTCAGTATGATGTCCTAATTGAACCATGGGTTTGTGGGCAAAACAATGTGCCAAGTCCTGTGTTTGGCCACCCTGGGAACTCAAAGATAAGAAAGAGGAATTCACTTATCAAAAAACTCATTATCTAGCAGACTGAAAGATCGTGCTTGTGGAACAGCTGCATTAACTGTATGTGAGAGAAAAGAAGGAAGCAGTCGTGAAGGATGAACCTTCCCTGACCTGCCTGGAAGGATTTGGCTGGTACTTCCTGTGTATCTTCCCCAGATTCCCATGTCAGCCTGTATAATGGTATCTCTCCTTATTTTTCATCTTTCTACCTACTCCTCATTCATACACCCACTCAGAAATTGGGTCCATTTATAATTGTATGCATATCCAATGAGTGAATGAATGCATGCACACTGACATGGGCTGCATGCAGATGGGGAAGTGCCTCGTACACCTGGCTCAAGGGGTGGCACTTTATTCTGGGAGCAGTAGAGAGCCATCACAGTTTCCAAAGGGAGTCAAGATCAGGTTTGTATCTCATAAAGAATACCTGGGTGTAAGCAGAGTATGGGCTGGGTGAGGTGGGAAAAGTCTGGAGGCTGTTATACTAGACAAGAAAAAGAAGACCCAGATCTGAGTTGAGGCAGTAATGATGAAGATGCAGATGCCAGGACAAATATTTGCCAGACGGAGTTTGCTTTCTGCTTAGATATGGAGAAGAAGGAAGAATCCAGGTTAAAACCATTTTTATGAGAACAAAAGAATCTAGGCAATTCCTTAAAGATTATTGCAACAGAGCTTTTTCTTGTGCATAGGGGATGATTGATGGTAAGCTGCACGAGCCCACATAATCAGCATCTCTTGTCAATGCCAAACCTTTCTTACCCTTGAATTTCCAACATCTGCACTAAGATAGACTTGGCTCAGGTATTTCATAAACCGCCAGAGTTCGTGTTAATTTTGTAACTTATATAATTATTCCCTTTCATGTGTCTTAAATGTCAAGGTTCCTGAAACAACAGTAGAGGAGCAAATTAAGTAAGTTCTACTGAACTTAGGATGTCCTAAGTATGTAGGCAAGGTTTCAACATCAGCAACTTCTCCAAAAAATATTACGAACCCTTGCAATCTCCCCCAAAATGGATGCCTCTAACAAGGTGTAATAATTTCATTGAAGTTGGAAACAGATGAGCAAGCCAGAACTGGAGTGTTGTTCCATCTTAGCCACCCACAGAAATGACCGCCACCCCATTTAGGCTGGGAGTCCTAAGGCCGTTTTCCTCCAGGCAAGAGTTTCAAAAGGAACAAGTAAAGAAGTGAACTCAAACAATTCATATGCATGAATAAGGCTGAAGGATTAGGAAGTAGATGCTCTCAAGCTGATTCAGTTCTCCACACCCCTCCTCCGGGCCATCAGTCTGGATAGAGAATGCTGTGGAGTGAGGAGGAACGGGTATTAGAGACAGACGAGACACAACACCATGAGAGTTCATCGTTAATGAGGCGGGTGGGGAGGCTGTGAGCTAACCCCTCACTTCTTCAAGCTCAGCCCCCAGGGGGAGCCAGGAATACCTTCAGCCCCCAGTTAAGGCGCCTGACTTAAAGCTGGGAGAACGTGGGCCTGTTTTTTGATGAAGTCTTTGGAAAGCAGTTGACTGGGCCAGCGTGGTGGGGCCACCACAGAGTTGAAAGGAGAGGGCATGGGACAACCCCGAGATTCCTTCAGCCCTGGAATTAAAACATATTCAAAGGCTGTCATGGCCCCTCAGGCCCTGTGCAGCGGCTGCCCAGAATGTGGGTGGTTGCAGAGAAATGACAGCAGGGGTGCAAATGGAGAGACTGCAAAGTGGCCTGTCCTGTCGGACTTTAGCTGAGAGAGGCATTACGGTAGAAACAAGCTAAAGAGCCCGTGAATGGACAGCAGCAGGCCACCAAGACAAGTCCCCGTCACGGAATAAACATCTCCCATCCTCTGCATCGCCTTCTGAGCACAGCACCAACTCCAGAGAAAAGAGAGGTGTCACTGAATACCCTCAAACCTCAAGTGACAGATAGCACACCTAAACATGACTGAGTGTCCCTGGTAATGACTAAATTAAAATGTTTGCATCAGAAACAATGGGGGCTTGAGCTAAAATTAAGTTTCTGTGGACAAGTAAAGGAATTTATACATCTGAGTAAAAGTAACTCAGTTGAGTGAAAGTAACTGAAATTTGTAAGTTCTTAGCATAGAGGTCAAGGTCAGGAGCTCAAGGGTATGTCAGACAGATTTAAAGCCAGTTTTGCAAATTATCAGCTATAGGGCTTTATGTAATATGTACTTTCCAAGCCTCAGTTTCCTCATCTGACAGACTCAGAATTCTGATGTCTATTCATTTAGACAAACTTAATTCCCTGCCCATGTGTCCACCTGGGCCTGACAAACAGATCCCATCTCATGTTCCAGATCTCTTCTCCTGCTCTAGATCTGTTCCGCCCAAGAGCCTAATTTTCCAATTGGAGGGGGTGAGCTTGCAATTTCACTGATTCCGTGCTGCTTCTGAGTATAGCATCAAAGATTTTAGCAGAAGAGAATCAAGAAATTTAAGCAGTGATTGGATTAGGTGGCGCTTGTAAAGCATTTGGTATTAAAAACTTTGGATGTCAAAGCTGTTGATAGAATTCTTGTGTGTACAAGGAGTTCCCAGAAAATAAAATAACGACAGAAAATGTTCATACCAGTGAAGAACATTCATATTCTCAGGAGGTATAAGCTGAAGCCCAGAGAACTCAGTCACAAGCAACACAGTCATCACCTTCGGATCTGTCACCTTTTACTTAGTCGCAGGATTGCTCAGGGTGAAAATAATGTCATTGTACAGAAGCCTATACCCCAGTGATGTCCCTCTAGCCATTCCACATATTCCCAGGACAGCTAAAGTTCTCTGAAATCTCTTTCCTAAACTCTCTTTCATGCAAACTCCCAATGGGAAATCAGCATTCTTCATTTGCTATTTTCATTGCACAAATTTCTCTTTTCTTGAATGCCATGAGCATATATATTTTTCATACACACACACACACACACATATATATATATCACAAAATTTTGCTATTTCTATATATATTTATAATTTTGTTTTACTTAAACTACATTATTTCAACTATGCGTCTTTCATTTGTTTGTTGATACCCTTATCTCTTACACAAAGGATTTCAGGTGGTTTATAATGAAACCGGGAACCATAAATTCATAGTAAAATATAATTTAGAATTTAAAAAAAATTAGTAACAGAAAGAATGTAAATAAAACTAGCAAATTAAGATCTGGGAAAAGGAAAAGAAATATGCAAAGTGATTATTATTCACAATGAAATAGGATAAAATTGAATTCCTGTTAGAATATTGTAATTTAGACACGTTCCACTATCCAGATTTTAGTTTAAACCATGGAGGGCTTACTGTCATATATATAGATGTAATTACTCTCATGGAGTAATTACAATCCTTCTACCATCTATGTCCCCCTAGAAAAGGCCATCACCGGCCCTCACCTTTGGAAGGAGAGGGGTGATCTCAGTAGTGGAGGATATAGTCAGGGTAAAGGGTAGGGCTAGTAACAAGAATGACTACCAAGACTTACTGAACATTTACTATGAATCAGATACTGTGCTGAGCTCTATCAATACAGCCATTGAGATAATCCTCATGACCACCTCTGGATGGGCCCCTTTTCATAGAAGAAGAAACAGAGACTTAGAAAGATTAGGCATTTGCCTGAGATGAAACAGTAAGGGGCCACCCTAGGTTTCGAGATGTACTAGGTTGACAGATACCCAAGCATGTATGCTGCACCACTATGCCAGCTTGCCTGGAATGCCCAGACCCTTTCCTCCCCCAGCTCAAGTGTATCTGTAGCTGCTGTCTTGGCACTCAAACCCTAGCAGAACCATGATAACATATTTCATTAATTTTTTTAACTCTAGACTTTTCCAATTTCTGAACTGAATGGAACCAGACACTTCATACAAGGTAGCAGTGTGCATTCAGGTCATCCTGCACCAGTGGGTGCCAGAGTCCGGGCAGCTGTTTCTCTCTGCCTCCCTCAGAGGCCTGAGACAAATTTCCCAGAGAAAAACTAGAGTCTCTTCTGCAGCTTTAGGACCAATTATATTAGATGAAGAGACTTCGTCGTGAAGGTTACAGACCCCCTGGAATCTAACCACTATGCGCCTGTGAATAAAATGTGCCCTTTCAAAACCCTAAGGAGATTTTGCTTCTTTCATTTAAAAAAAAGAGAGAGATTGAAATATTAAGAACTTAACCATTTTACTAGGAAATATTTAACTTTGAAAGTACCTTGAGAGGCACATTTGAAAAACCCCGAAATAGATATTTTACATTTTACATTCAGCCTATTTTCCTATACTTAATTGGTTCCATTATTCATGTTTTCCACACCCCAAAACTCACTGATTTTTTCTTAGTGCTTATGCACTTCAAGAATGTACAGTCATTAATCAAAGGACCTGTTCTTCACTTAGCCAGACTATCCGTATTAAATTCTTTTCATCTTCCCCCATAAATCATTTCTTTCTGCTCCTTCATCATTTTTATGACTCATGTCCAAGTTCTTTCTAATTTATCTGAGATGCTTGAAACTTCCCATTGTTACAAATTCTACTGAAAGGGATACTTCACTTCCCAAATCATGACATTATGTTCCTCAAAGTAAAGTTAAATTGACATGAACATTTTTTTGCTTTCTGCTGCTCAACTCAGATTTATTTTACTACTTTTCAAGACAGTGGCTTTTCAGATTTGGCTTCTTCACTAAGAATCAGTTTCTGTTACTCAATACTTGCTTTAACATGGGATGAGACCCTTACAAAAATAAGACTAGCTGAGAGTGTAAGCCAAAAAGGGCTGGAAATCTGAAATATTTAACTAAACTAATTCACTAGAGTCCATCTCAATACCAAGAGCAATGAGTCTAGAACTTTCAGTCCCTGGCTTTTATATAAATCTATCAAGAAATCACAAGATTGTTTTCAGGCTGCACTAATTCAACATCTGTATACAGTCATGATCTCTGTCTCAAACATTTCAGAGACACCGTAGGACCAAATGGCTTTTAGAGTATTTGAGAGTTAGTGACAGAAATATTTTTATGTGAAAGGGTGGTAGAACCTCCTTGCAAAATTTGGCTTGGGGAAGCCAGATGTATACACCTGCTAGTTAATCCTCCTCTATTAACACAGATTATTCAATAAGCATACAACCCTGGTCATTGTCTCCTTCCTTTCCTTATACCTTTGGCCTGACACATAGACATTCTTGTCTCTGTCAGAGGATGGAGGTGCAATATGAAGAGTAGTATAACAGGAAACACTCTTCATTGAGTTTCTACTATGCTTCTGAGTCCATCAGATTAGTATTCTTTGTTACCAGCCCTGGTCTTCAAATGTGCAAGCCACCTCTCCCTGATACAAGATCTAGTACAAGGCACTGTGAAGAGCATAAAGAGAACTCAGTAAGTGGCAACTAACCAAAATATGGCTTGATGACACCTGTAGATTTATTTTATTTACTAAAGTTAGTATTACACGGCTTGGCTATGGACAACCAGGAATGATTTGTAAGTGAATCACTTTTACCAAGATGAACTAGCTAAAAGTGGTGGGATAGAGAAGTCACATCTCTGAGAAGCAGCCTAATGAGAGAATCCCTGTGTATTAGGAATGGGTGTTTTCCACTGAGAATCCATATATATAAATCTAATTATTACAAAATATACTAAATCTTGAAGCAGGACTTTGATCACTTATTAATGAACTTGCCAATCCACTGGAAAACACCATGGATGCACCCCAATCCTGCATTCTACGAAAATACAAAACTTGTGAAGATAGTTTGTGAATAAGTTCACTCTCTTCTGAATCAGAAATGGTAATGTATCAATGCATCAGTGATCATACAGATAATTTTGTCATCAATTACCTTTCTCTTCCTTATATTTTAACCCTAAATGACTACAAATTATAAGCAAATATTTAACATTGTTATTTCCATCAGAAAGATACATAGTTGGAAATATAATGAGGCTAAAATTTCTAATCTTGGGTGTAATTAGTAGATGCTCTCTAATTAGAAGCTTCTGGATGTTTTCTATTGTGGTCTTGAAACTAATTATCAAAGAGTCAAGAAACACTTCTGGAAATTGATCTCCATGTTCTAAGTGAAGCAGTGGTTACTGCTGCAAACTGGATATTTATTAAACAAAATTTTGATTATTGAACTGGAGGTTCAAGAATTTGGTATCTTCTGACCATCAGAATCTTCTTTGATGATGGAGGGTCTAGGTGCATTCAGAGTCAATGTGCAAAACGTTCACTGGGGACCCCAGGACAGTGATGCACAGGTGATTGAGGTCCGTCTACACTTACCTCCTCAGTGCCTGCTGGGAGAGTCCCTTCCCGTTTCGGCAGACAGGCACGTCCTAATTTCTGTTTTTTATCTTGTTCTGCAAAGGTACCAGGATGAGAAAACATTAGTAGATCAGCTGTTCTCTGTGGCTTTTTACTGGACAGCACTGCTGTGTTGTTCTTGTCCTGTGTATAACAGCACCGTTTTCTTTGGCATGACACATTCAGTAAACACATGGTGGGATCCTCTGCACATATGACAAACTGTGGCAATCGGTATGAACAGGAAGAAAAGGAAACTCAATGTCCGTGATGTGTCAAGTGATTTCCAACCATTATGTCATTATTTCTTTTAATCCTCAAAGCAATTCTGGGAAAGAGAAAATATTACCCCCATTTTTGAGATGAGAAAACTGAGGCTCAATAGAATTCATTAAATACAAGCTGTGCAGGAGGGGCAGAGACAGTGGGTTCAATGTGATAGCCATAAAAAGGAGTATTTCTCTGCCTTGAATGGGATCTTCAAGTAGCTGCCTTGGCCACAACTGAACATCACAGTTACAAGTAACTGAACCAAACCAGTAGGGACACGCAAACCAGAAGCCCTTCTGAGAGGGACTGATGTTGGCTAAGGACTCCCAGAAAGCCATCTCCTTCACAAACAGGTCCACAAGCTAGTCAAACGGGGGCACAGTGAATGGCAAACATCCTTTTGAAACCCTTCAACCTAAGGGACTAACTCTTTACCTGAAGGTTGCTGCAAGATTCTGTAGATCAATACTTCCCTGGGTGTTCTTTAATGAATTTTGCTTTTATTAGGATTCCAGGCAGGGGAGGAAAAACTAATTTCCCAACAGAACTGTTCTGACAAGAGATGGTCAGGAAAGTTGAAACAGCCTGAGCAAACACGTGGCAGGCAACAGGAACGGTTTACGGGAGCATCGATGGGCGGCTGGGCCAACGCGGGAGGCAGGACTCACGACCCACCAGAGCAGCAGCTGGCAGGAGGAGCTGGGACTGGCTCTACAGTCCCAGGAGCTGGGACAATGCTAAGCTCTACAAAAGGCTCTGGCCACACACCAAAGCACAAAGAAATCCCCTCTCCCAGACATTCTGGGGAACACGGCTCTCAAGCCTTCAAACTCAAAGGAGAGAGTTCTTTGAGAAGCTATCAGCTCTTGGATGCCTACTCTCAACTTGTAACGATATTCCTTCGCTGTGTGTGTGCAGGCTGGCCTCTCAGTGCCTGCAAGCCCTAGCACAGTAGCAAATTGTTCCTGTGCAGCACGTGGGAGGCAAGCTGGCAAGCCTGCTGATACGTGTTGCCTTTGTAGTGTGGGGGCCCGGGATCACAGACATAAATAAGGCACTGCTCCTCTTTCCAGGCTGCCCTGCAGTCCCCACGCTGCCTTCTCTCCCACCCCAAAGAAACAAACAAACACCCGTGTAGCCCCAATTTATCACCATCTGAATATGTGAACCTTCTCTCCCTTTAATCCCAATCTGGCTACTCCAATTAAAAAAAGGGGGGGTTCCTCTCCCTAATAAGTATTTGGAACAATTGTTTTTGATTCACTTTTTTAAATTATGAGAAAATACCAATAACAAAAGGAGCATTTTCTGAAAATCTACATTAATTGCAATACAGAAGAACCTGGCATTTCTCCCTTTCACCATATAAAATCTTTGGCCTATAGTTCATCTTTAATTACATCAGAATAATTTCAGAGTCAAAATCAGTTCACCCGCGTTCAGAGTCTCCCGGGTCAGTCTGTAGGCAGGGGCCCTACTATACCTGATCGTGAACATTCCGTCCTCAGAACGGCCCAGTGAAGCAGGTTTTCTCACCCACTCTCACAAAGGAGGGTATAAGCACCCAGCAATCTGTCATATGGGTGGGGAGTGGGTGATTTGGAGGAACAGAAATCAGAGCTTCATGACTCTAAGCCTAGGACTCCTAAAAGATACATTATCCCTCTTTTTCTCTAAAACTAAGTTGTACGGGATTTTTTTGTAATCATTTGTTATTCATTGTAGTTGTTGAGAATTTAGGAAGTCTTTAAAGCAAAATTAAAAACTAACTCTGCACACAAAACGTTTGAATACTTAGGATCAGAGAGCCTAAACACTTCCATCAAAAAAAATAAATAAATGCATGATGATGAAATAATGCCCTAGTTTGGTGTCAATGTTTTGGAAATCTGGAGATTTATGTAAAATTTCCATTTCAATCCAGGGGCTGGTGTGCCTCCCAGACTGGTTGCCCTTTACTTTTTAGAGAAACAGCTTTTCTTACTACTGAACACCCTTGACCCACACTCCTCTGGCAAGTGTGTGAACGAAAAAGGGTCAATTCTGAGCAGTAAGTCAGACCAAATACCTGAAACAGTCAAAGGAAAGAACACATGTGTTTGCTTGAGTCATCAACCATCACCTCATTTTCACCTTTCTGAACCTGAATACTTGTGTGCAAGGCATGGGGCATCAGCATTTAAGGCCCCAGATTCTGACCTCATTGGAAGGCTCTCAACCCAGCCTTGAGCTTGTTAGCCTGACTCTCCTTGCCAAACCCACTGACCTTACATAGGCTGGGGCCATAACCTCTGCTGAGTACTGCATCACTTGAACTTTTTAGATTCAAGTGACAGAAGCTGACTCTGACTGAGTAGGCAGAGAATGAGATTAAAGATATCAGCTAGTTCCCAGAATTACTGGGAGTGCTAGGGAAGCAGGCTTGAAGCTGAGCTTCCAAGAATAATGCCCAAAATTGTGCCCCAGGACTGATGGGATGAAGAAAAGTTTGCCACCACTATCAGGCATTGGACACTACATTGTCATTTCTATGCCAAAAACAGCCTTGTAATCATGGTTACTGTCCATGTTGACAGAAAAGGGATAGAAAATAAGCACCTCTATAGCTACAGAGTCAAAAATTGGAGCAGTGAATCTGCCTGGCAGACCCTTTGTCTCATGCCTGTACCCTGGTATAAAGGTCATCTCCAGCTTTAGAGGAAGGAGGTCTTTGCTACCCAACAAAACTCACAAGGTAACAGATTCCTTAATGTTAAATGAGAGGAAGCATAAATGTGCTTACAAAATAAATGACAAACGTATGTCAATTTCTTAGCATAATAAAATATACATAACAACTCCAATTTTTTAATTACAAAAACCAAAGAGGTACAGTAACTTGCCTAAATTCATTATGGCCAAGCCAGAATTGGATCCTTGGTTTCTTGGATTCAAAAGCCCATGCACATTCAACTAAGCTATTCTGTGACCTTATTTCAGTGAAATAAGAGTAGTTCGAATTCAATGTCCTAAACAACACAGTGACAATTGTCAACTAAAAATGCCAGATGTGTAAGAAAAGTAAAACATCTTGAACTAGTAATCATGTATGATTAAGGTTTGATAATCCCAAACCAAATAGTTGCTGCTGTGCAAATAAGCAGCCTAATTTTTTCCCCTTTGTGTTAAGTATGATCAAGCATTGAATCAAAATGGTGTAATTTTATATTCATAAGTCACATGGTTTTTCTTACAGGACATGAAGAAATAACCTTCCAAAGCAGTGTTCTATATAAGATTGTCTTAATGTGAAGCTTCAGCTCTGTTTAGATCAAAGTACAGATTTATTAAGTTGTTACACATGTGCAAGGCGTTGTTCTAGGCACTGCAGAAGCATGAATTCTACTGTGGAGAAGCTCAAAGCCTAGTAAATGAGTAAGAGAAATAAAGATATGTTTCAGTTTTGCAGTGACCACATAGAAGATATGACAGAAACCCACAGGACACCAAACCAATATCCAGGGAATCCAAGCTATTATGGAAGCCCCAACCGTATTCGTTCATCATTTCTTTAAACGTCTTTGGAACTCCTCGTATAGGCTTTTCTAAGAGTGACGGGCTTAGGATACAAAATAAACGCAGTCTCTACCCCCATGGAACATAGAACCTAGTGAGAAAGACATAAATTAAACTAATAATTACACTAACACTTTATTAAATGCAACTGGAAAAAGTGCTATCCAGAAAAAAACAGTTTCGTAAGAGTTGATGGCAAGGGAAATCTATCACAATCTAGATGAGGTAGAGGACGTGATGAGAAACCATTCTCTATGTGTCTCTCTTGTTTATGTGCATCTTGTTTCAGCTTTTGTTCTATACTTTTTTCATAGTTGTATATGTATGGTAAGCAGCCACAGAAGTTCTTCCCTCCGAAGCAGAGGGCATATTTGCTTCCTACCAGTACAATCAAACAAGGTCTCCCTCCAGATCAAAAGATGGCAGATTTGTTGCAGTCCCCTTTAGAAGATGAGTTTTCTTCAGCTCAAGGTTCCTGAGCCACGAGGCAAACCTGTCATGTGTGTATCATCCTGCATCACCCGCAGGAGACTTCAGGGACAAGGGGGACTGATAAGAATGCACAGCCCTGCTGCCTGCTGTGCTGCGAGTAATAAAGACCTTTGTCTCTGACCCAGGAGTCTCATGTCTTCTTCTAGCATCTATGAAACTGTAGCTGGAAATCATGCAGATTACACATAAGATGGGGTCTCAGACCATTCAAGGCATTGGGGGGAGTGGTAGGAGGTCAGAGGTCCCCTTGAAGAAGGAATGTTTAAATTGAGACCTGAAAATAAGGTGTTGATAGTGGGAATTGGTCATTTTGAGGTCGAGGACTCTGAAGGAGAGGAGCATGGCAAGACTCGGGAGCTGAAAAGGGGCTGCAGTGCCTGGAGCACAGCAAGGGAAGTTGGAAGCAGCCTCTAGGTGAGGCTGATCAGATAAACATATATGATACTGTGATTTATGATAAGAAATATATACATATGGTCTTCACCACTTTCTAGAAAGGAACTCCTAAAATCCTTGGAGTTCTCTGAGCAAGAAACCTACAAAAGTATCTTTCATTATGTTCATGAGGCAACTTTGGAATCTTATCTAAAGGTGGGGGTCTAGTTGCCCCAGGAGAACTAGTCATGATTAGAGGGTTGGACATTTCAATCCCACCCTTGACCTCCAAGGAGCGGAAGGCACTGGGGGTTAAGTCAATTGTCAATGGCCAGTGATTTAATCAATCATGACTATGTAACAAAGTCTATATAAAAACCCAAAAGGAGGGTTTCCAGAGAGCTTCCAGGTTCATGAACGTGTGGAGGTGTTAGGAGAGTGGTGCACCTGCAAAGAGCGTGAAGCTCAGCCCCTCTTCCCACATACCTTGCATGCCCTATGTATCTCTTCATCTGGCTGTGGATTCCTATCCTTTAATGTCCTTGGTAATAGACTGGTAATCTGGTGAGTAAATGAGTTTTCTGTGTCCTGTGAACCACTCTAGTGCACTAAATGAACCCAAGGAGGGAGTCATATGAACCTCTCATGAAGAAGGACAAGTGACAACCTGAACTTCAGGTTGGCATCTGAAGTGGTAAGGAGCAGTTTTGTGAGACTAGCCCTTAACTTTCGGAATCTGAGTGCCATATCCAGGTACTTAGTGTCAGAATTGAGTTGAATTGTAGGACACCCAGCTGGTGTCTGAACTTGCATCTTGGATTGTATGGGGAGCCCCCACACCACATATTGGAACTGAATGCAGAACCCCCTTGACATATAGAGGAGTTACATCCTGGGAGACAATTCTCCATGGACCTCACATTTCTCATGTGGATTTATATGTTCAAGAACCCATTCTGCCCCATGCCACCTGTCAGACGCTGTGCAAGCCACCTGATTTCCTTTGCTCTTTAATTCATCATTCACTAAACAGAGATAATACAACACATGAGGGTGAAATGAGATGGAAATATTTGAATAAGAGTAATAAGTTTCTCTACCAGACTACTCTTAAAAATCGCCCAGCGGTGTCTCTCTTTGGGAAACTTAACTGTTGAGAAGCACTGAGAAAATCTTCAAGATGAATTTGCTTTTGACCTAAACCTTTTTATGGTTGGGTCACTGGAAGCTATGTGTCTATTTGTGACAATATCTTAGTTCTGTCTTTCCAAAACCTTTTCCAAACTCAGGGAAAATGGTGAGGCCAAATGCATGGGATACTTGAAAATATAACCTGCTCCCCAATCTCAGAGGATGTTGCTTTTCTTTCCCACAACCAATAACATCACATATCCTGTAATACTGGTAGTCAAATGCTTGAACAACTATTGTAGTCAAGCCGCCATTGCTGTCATTTCCAGATAACCCTCAGAGCACAGATGCTGAATGCTGAAAATAAAGCCGTATGTCGATTCCCAAAAACATGTTGAATGCCAGTTTCTTAAAATAAAAGTAGCAGGTGAGGGTTTTGTTTCTGCTTTTAAATAGCCATGAGGAATCCTCATTCTCCAATTGATGAAGCGTAAGTACACAGCAAAGCCCCATTCTAAGCTACCTCGTTATAGTTTTCAATCTTCCATGTATTCTGAGCAAAGAAATTTGTCTTTCCATTAAACTCTGAAGTTTTTTTGGCACTCACTTGAGAGTATGATAAACCAGCAAAAACCTGATTAATTAAAGCCTCAAGCTGAAGATAACCAAATGCTTTGGAGTGATGTTTTTTTGCTATTTTGTGAACAAGAACAATTAATCCAAGAGGCAAAGGGACTTTGTTACAGGGAGCAAGTCTGGCAAGGTCTGGTCCTAGTGCAGAAGCCAGGACTCTGTGCCCATTGGTGTTGACTTAGGGGGCTTCAAAACTCACCCAAAGGTCATTTTAACTATGGCATCTGACCTGTCTTCCTTTCGCCTCCATTTTTACCCCATATGTATTTTTTTTATCATGACCAGGGTATCGCATTATTTACTGGTTCATTGGTTGGGTTCTTGCCTTAAAATCAGGGTCTGTATTTATTTAGCTATTCAAATAACACAGTTGCTTAATAAAGGTTTTTGCTTTTAAATTGAATGACTCAATAAATAAAATATAATCATTAATCTGATAATTTAGAATCCAAAATACAAGCAGGCACACTGCCACCAGGAGGCCATGGCAGTGTTGGAACAGAAAACTCAAGTATTAAGGCCATATTGCAGCAGCACAGGGAGTTGGATTTACATTTCAAAACTAATTAAAGTTCCTTTCGCTTTCTTCCAAAAGGGAGAGTTCAGCTCAAGAGCTATTTAGGGAGGCAGAGAAGAAAAAGCTCTTTCCAAATTGCCTTCTTTCTTCCACCTCTAATTACCAGAGCACAAAATAAAGCTCAGACTTTAGAATTGTAAAAGGCTGGAGGAGAGACCCCCAACAATAGCAGAAACGGTCCCAGCAATGCAGTTTCTGTGCTCCAGGCAGACAGGAATAAAAGACTCACTCTTGACAGAATTCTCAGAGTGAGTAGACCAGGGAGCTGCTCCATCCCAAAGAGGTTTTCTCGAAATATTTATTCATTCTTCTGAGAGACACAAACCAGCCTGTGAATCCAGCAGTCAGACCCTGTGTTCAGGGTGAGCATCACATGCCCATCATTGACCATGTGCCCAGGGGTACCCATCTTTTCAGATGACCCACCTTGAAGGTGCTTCTTACTATTAAAGATACTTTGTCAACCCCCAATTTATACTCAGCATTTTCAACTAGCATCCTCCCCTTCCATGATGTTATACAGTTCTAAAAGGTAAATTTATTGAATATATTATTCATTAATAATATACAAATAGTTTCCAACTTTCTAGTTTACACACACAGTTAATCACTAATCATGGTATTTCCACAACCCCACTGAACCAGAATTAGTGTGGTAAAAAAAGGGGAAGGGCTCTGATGAGTTGAAGATTATTCTCAAGTCCCTCTTTATCAAACAAGGGCAGAAATATGGTTAGTACTGTGTATCACCCTGAATAGGAGGTCAGGGGGCTGTTCCCAGAGGAAATAAACTCCCAGCCAAGATGGAGTGAGCATTTGGGGGGACCCAGGAGGAGGAGGTCATACCCAGTCATGAGAACTATGGTTCTAAATGGAGAGGATGAAAGACTCCCAGCACCACATTAGGCTCCAAGGAACTGAGACCCTAGCCAAGTACTAGGACAGGGACAAGTAAGGGTTTGGTCACAAGAGGCAAGGAAGGAACCCATTTAACTGAAAAAGACACAAGTTCTCCCTAAGAAGGTTATGAGGAGCCTTGATTGTAGGATCTGGGTTGGACTCCATCTGCAAGTGAGCAGTATTCAGAAGGCCCAGCAGCGGCTGTAAGAGTTCCTGCAGAGACAGGCACCGCAGCCTCCCCGGTATTACAGTGGGAGGAACAGCAGGTGGACCAAGTGCCAACAGACACCTCCTTAAAACCGGAAATTTGGAAAGTCACTCAAAATGAGCATCACTATCTCAGAGGGTCAAACACAGGCAGACGGAGAACATGCACCCATCAGTTTGCAAATGCTCCCCGACAGCCCCCAGGACTCAGCACAAAGCCTCTCTCTCCCTGAGCCTCTACCTCTCTCTTGATTTGGCACCTCTTTTCCTCAGCTCTTCCCTTGCTTAGTCCTCTGTTCCTTTCCTTCAGCTTACTGACCCTCAGGTACATAAGACATATATGCTGTACCCAACCCCTACAGAGAGCAAGGAATTTGTCCTAACTCTGATGTTCTGTACTCCAAGTGAGCTCTTCTTAAAAACTTCCTGCATTTTGAGGCAGTATGAATGGGAATGTTGCCCACAGTCCTTGGTAGGCTTAGAGAGAAATGGTTGTCCTGTTCTATACCCCTAAAACAGCAGCAAAGCTCAGAGAACAGTAAAATTTCCCCTTGATTTAATTCAAAGGTATTGATTCAAGAGTAATAATTTCACTGAAGACTCTACCTTATATTAGGATATCCAGGAAGGCTATAAAGTTTCTGCAAGACTATAATATAAAATTAGGTCAATGACTGTCTCTCTTATCTACTGATGCCTGCCCAATGTATGGCTTATGCGTAACAGACATTCAGCATTTAAATGAATTAACGAATGATTCTCTTTTATTAACCCTTATGTGGATATTGCATCTTTCAAGTTGGAAAAATTATTTAAAACTAATTAAAAGCTGCAATTTTAACCCATCTCTGATTCATCTATTTTGGAGATAGTGAACATGTCTTATTCTTCCACACTATTCTTTATATACAACCCTCTCCTTTCCTACTGTTATGCAAGTAAGCCCAACCATTCAACCCCTCCCTAGTCTTGGAACCTTGAGATCTTGGTCCAGAATCTTCAGGTTCAAATTATTCCCATATTCTCCCCATTTTGCCCTACATGATTTTCTTCATTCTCAGTTTAAGGTCCTCGCCCTGTAGCATTTGATCAAGCTTTATTTGCTAGATTCTTATTTGCTGACTTATTTTCACGGCACTAATGTGTTCTTTCCAACCTCTTGGTTAAATTTTAATTATTAATATGCTAATAATAAAGTGGCATACAAATAAAGGGATACAAATAACTTTCTTTATTGTTCCTAAAGAAAGACAATGTAATTTATGTGACTTGCAGTGCTTATAAATAATTGACTTTGTTGGAAATAAACTTATTTATTTTGTTACAAATGAAGCCTGGAAATAAAATCTACCAGGAATAATAGCAAATAGATTTAATTTTGTGATTGATTCCATTTTGATGAGTCTGACAAGATCTCTTTTTCACTCACTAATAGAATTATATGCACAACCCAAAATATAGCACATGGTAATAATTTCCACCATTTCATTGTCATTATGATTAGCATCATCAAAACTATTAGATCGGTATTTTCCTTTCTGCAGAGAAAAACATTCCTTAAATGTGGAAAAATATTCTACACCCATTGAAATTCTTTCCTATCTCAGTAGTTTATATGCCTACTGCCTCTGTCATTTCTTGTTATGGTTTTGTAAGGAGTATAAAAATGTGGCAAGGGATATTAAGGTGCAAATACCTAGCACTTCTCTCCCCAGAGTGGACTAAAACTTGGAGACCTGAGTGGCCTGGGCTCTGGTGCAATCAATGTAGGGGAGGGACTTTCTCGTCTACCCTACCTTATCAAACCCCTTAGAACCTTCGAGCAGAAACATGAGGTTTATTAATTCTTCACTGAGTACCCTATGGCAATAAGAGGACCCGACAATGGACTCCATGAATTATTACTATGCCAATTTCAGAGCAGGCCACAATTTTATTCTCTCAATATTATTCTTCCATTAACTATAAATAGTATGTCTTTAATAGCATCTAAATACATGAAACATTTTTTGCCCAATTTAAATTTGAGAATCGTCACCATTACAATGAGAGCTTAGATTTTAGAGACACATTCCTTCCTGGCAATCCTGCCACTAACCTCACTGACCTAAACCCTCTGTAGTTATGCATCCTCCTGCATAAACTGACACCATCAGTGCCTGTGTGATTGAGATAATTTTAGGACGTACCCAGCACAGTTCCTGTCAAAGGGTAGGAGCCGTGAAATGTTGTCTTACAATAGTAACCCATTTGCTTTTCATTATACATAATCTTACTGCCCAATCATTACCTCAAGGAAAATTAGGATTGTTCTAGGATGAACACAAAGAAAGAGAAATAAGAAATGTTCTGGTTTTTTTTTTTCCACTAATCATGAAGAGGCCCTTGAAGCCCAAAGAAGCAGGATATAGCTAGAATGTTAAGGGCTGAATTGATTCACCCCAAAATCTGTATGTTGAAGTCCTAACCCCTAGGACCTCAGAATGTAACTGTATTTGGAGATGGGGTCTTTACAGAGGTAATGAAGGCTAAACAAGGTCCCAAGAGGGGACCTTAATCCTATGTGACTGATGTCCTTATAAGAAGAGGAGACTAGGACATGGACAAGCACAGAGGAAAAGGTATGTGAAGAAACAGAGAGAAGGTAGCAACCTACAAGCCAAGGAGGGGGGGGCCTCAGAAGAAATCCACCCTGCCAATACCTTGATTTCAGACTTCCAGCCTCCAAAATTGTTAGAAAATAAAAGTGTTGTCTAAGACACTCAGCCCATGGTACTTTGTTACAGCAGCCCTAGCAAACTATATACATAGAGGTTATGCCATAAAAATAGATCACGAAGAATGGAGAAAACCCCAGGTACCTCTAGCTCTGCAGGGGACAAGCTGAGGGTCATTCATTCAGGCAGAGGCTGAAGGTAGGAGGGAGCAGATGAGAAAACAGGAGAAGGAACCCAGAATGAGAAGGGTAGATCTAGCAAAACTACATGGAAGGCGGTCCCTGTACAGGACTTCAACAAAGCTCAGCCCATCGCCTCTCCCCACACCTCCACCATCACAGACATTCATTTCACTGCCAGCAAAGCGCAGTGTCAGTCATGCAAGGCCACTGCAGATTTGACTTCATATCGTTCATTTTTTTCATAAATAGCAAAGGAGATTTTTCAGTAAAAATTCCAAGTTACTATTAGTCTAGAAGAGGGAGAGATAGGCCCTGTTTAAGCAGATGGATGGTTTCATTAAGAAGGTACTAGAGAGAAGTGGAAATTTCTTTTCAAGACTGAAAAAAAAAAATTCCTAAGGAAAGGCAAGTTCATTAGAGTAGATGCTGATAGATGCACAGAAGAAAACGCTGGAGATCAATCTGCTGCTCAAACATGGAAGATCTAATGGACTTCCTGAAAGAAAATCCAGGCAGAGGTCCTATTTGTGATAAAAAAAAATCTCAAGACATTTTAAGGCCATTGTGTTTTTCAAAAATGTAAAAACAGTTGAATTATGAATGAGAATTTTAAACCTGTCTATAAATCAAAAGTCATTTTGTGGGGATGAAGATATGAAAACAAAATATGTGCATCTTCACTCCTCATCAATCGTGTCAGATGTGGGATATTTTAAAGTGGTTTTTTTATGATACTGACTTTAATAACTGATTTAGCAGGTATTTTTCACACTGATAGAAACTAGTACTACAAACTTTACTGCCTTATTCCTGCTTACAGTTGCTCAGGGAAACAGGCTTTAGACAAAAAGTTACATTAATTATCATGTGGGAGAATTAGCACTGGGTTAACATGCCATAGAAAGGACTCAATTTCAGAAAAAAAAAAATTCCGGTAGAAAAGAAAGAAAAAAACCTCCAAATTGAATATCACTTTTAAAATATAAAAGTAATCCATCTCATTTACCAACTCTCCTTAGCTGCAGTTCTTCTTTAAATCATCTTCATGAACTTCTGAAAACTGGTGTGCCTTAGATTCAACAAGCATTTCTTGCCGTGGTTTCTTTCTAAATTTGACAGATTCCCAAATGTAGGTCCTTTTCTCTCATATTTTGCTGGAAAATGAAGGAGTTGAAATCATTGCAAAGTAGGAAAATTCAGAAACGTGCCCCCATTTTTCAGGAAAGAGCCAAGTGACAGGGTCTCAATTAGCAATCCTGGACCAAGCACCTTAAAGAGATTTTCTCTTCTTCCTCTTAGGAAAGTCTGTTTTTTTTTTTTTTTTATCAGTCAGGATTCTTAGTTGCAAGTCATAGAAGCTGACTCTGAGTGGAAAAGCACGGTGGGAAGGTGTTTGTTTAAGGATAGAGGGTAGCTCACAGAATTCCTAGCTCCAGGTAATCTTTCAGGGAAAACACCCAAAATCACATTGCAGACCTGGTTGGATGAGAAAATTACTGCTGCCACCACCATGCAGTAAATTTTCCACTCTTGAACTTGATGTTTCTTCCACCACTGCCATACCAACATTGTCCTTATGACTAGCTGCAGAATTCAAGCCTGGCATGAGTGTCACTGAGAGGCCAAGCCTGGGTGACGTACTCCATTTGCCTGAATCATTACCAAACCTTTTTAGTTACTATAACTTCATGGAGAAAGTCTTAATATTTGCCTTGTGGATCTTTTTATCATCTTTCAACTTTTCTGTGTCCTGAAATTTAGTGTAACTCTTATAAATACATGAGTTTTTTTTTAATAGATCCTGACAATTTTTATCTCCTAAATGGAAAGTTAGTCCATTTATATTTATTATGATGACCGACATATGTAGCCTTGCTCCTATAATATTACATTGTGCTTACATTTGAACTATTTGTTTTTCTCTCTCTCCTTTCTTTACTTTTTTGCAATTAAGTGAGATTTTTGTATTCCTTTTCCTCTCTTTCTAGCTTGGAATCCATACACTGTATATCTTTTCCTTTTGTTTTACCCCACAATTTGATACAGTGCTTATTTTAACAAAATACACACTATAAAAATCCTTGGATTATTTTTATACTGTCCCCAACTTCAGCATTATCTCTTTTTAACCCAAGAAATTAAACAGTATTGCTATTGTTTTATACTGTCAATATTCTCTTAGAGTTATCCATTAGTTTACCAATTTCTCTGCTCTCCATTTCTTCTTGCATTTCAGATATTTAGGGGCATTTTTCTTTTGCCCAAAGGACTTGCTTAGTGAGAGTCAGCTAGAGACAAACTGCCAATTTTTGTTTAACACTGTATTTTGCTTTCATTATTGAAAGGTAGTTTCAGTGGGCTCTAATTTGATCATTATTTTGACCCTGCATATCTGGATATGAAAAAGTTAGATGCCAGTTGAATTACACATTTAATTCTCTTTGCTTTCTTATGCTTCTACATTCTCCCTCACACCGCTACTTTCCCCCCACCACCCATCACCCTCAGTTTCCACCTTCCTCAGAGACAGCACAGTGTGGTCTTTAGGGCTGTGACTCTGTGGACCCTGCTACGTGGACAGTCTCAGGTCAATTACTCTGCCCTCTGGCTCCTCTCCTATGAAATAGTAATGACAGTTCCTACTTCCTAGAGGCTTTGTGAGGTTTAAACGACATGCTAAGCCCTGAGATCGGTAAATTACAGAAAGCCCTCAGCGATTACGGAATACTATTTTAAAGGTGTTTTATTGACAATATTCATATTTCCCTAACATTGTCCAGTCGTCAGGAAAAAGCATTTAAAGCCTAACTGTACCACGGAATTTGGGTGCATGAGTAAAGATGTTGCTTGTTTCGTAATGTTCTCAAAATGAAGTCTTAGTCCTTTATTTCCCTGTGAGCGTTTCTGAGAAGGAAATGGCAATGATAATTGTTTACTTTCTGATGTAATTAGTCTGTTCTGAATTCATATTTATGTATATTGTTATTTGCCTCATCAGGTCTTTTGTCAATATGACTATCATGTTTGCTATCCTTCTATTAGTATCCTGATATAATGCATTTTAGACAGTCATGGTCATTTATTTTGGTACTTGAGGCAAGGAGATAATAAAATGAACAGGGAAGAAAAATCACATAGGTTTTGGAAATCTGTGACAGTAAAACAGTATCTTTTTTAATTTCTTAAGGGCTATATATTTTCAACTTAATTCATCCATCCTGAGCTGCTTAATGTAGTATAATTTGCATATTAATTGTTGCATCTCTAAGGATTAATTGCTTACTTCAAATTAATTTAGTGGATTTTCTAATAAATTGGCCTAAGTGGTGGGAAAAAAAAAAACACAGTAATGAAAATGAAGTACAGCCCACGCAAAAAAAGTTTCTAAAACTCTCACATGCTTAATGGAAATTAATCCATAGTTTAAAAAGAAATGAGCCTTATTTGGGGAGCAGACACCCCCGTGCAGTCCCAGGGTTTAATGCTTTTCTGTGTCAACTAGCTTTGAGGGAAGTCTCCAAGCTAGCAGGGCCTCACAAAAGGTCTGGATCAAGCTGTTGGACAATTCAGACCTTGACCTCAGTTGTCATCTGGTTAAACACAGATTTGTAATTTGGATTATAGTCAAATACAAAGCTATATTGCAAAACTATGTCCAAGATTTCTAACGTGGATCATCCCTTCTCCCAAGCAGTTTCATGTGTCATGATAGATCAACATTTTCCTTCTAGAAAATCCTTGTTTTTTCCCCTATACATTTCATTGAGTGAGTTAACAACAAAGCTTAAATTTACCTTCCCTTGACTTGGAGAAAGACTAGACTGCCCTGCCCAAACTGCAAAGAGATTTTACGAATGTCAAATCACCTTGTATTCATCAAGAAAATAAATGTCTATTGAAATTGAGGCTCTTAGTAATTGTGTTAATTAATGGGTAATACTCATTTTCTTCTTAATGAAGAAACCAAATGTAATTGCTTTTGCTGCAGTTACTGACGTGCCGTAGTTCCAAGCTTTCTGACAAATGATTCTGTGAAGTACAAACTGATTTTGCTATCATTTCAATAGAAGGAAGAAAATCATCCTTTGGAAATTCAAATTAGGAGAAACATAAATGCTTGATCAAAATAATTCCTCTGTATTTCTGGCATTTTCATGTGCCTTCCTTGGAGGGGAAAAAAAAAACACCAAAATTTTTCCTCCTTGCGTCCTTCCCAAAAATGCGGAATCACTGAGTGAACAGATTTTTGCTTTAAAACACCTACAAAAATAGTTATATTCATGGTCTTTTCCAGAGAATTTTCATCCCGTGCAGCACTATTTAGCATTTGACACATCAAAGTCATGTCAAATTTTCCAACCTTCTAATCTTCCCTTTACCTGAGGTAGGTGGAATATTGAGTGGCATCATTACAAGTCTTTCCTAAAGCAGAGGTACTAAAATCTGCAAATGCCATACATGTGTAATAACTCTTCTTTATCCTTGTCTCTAATAAAAGTCAAAATCACACCTGCATAGCCAAAGCTAAGTCTCAAAAGAAGAAAAAAAGGAGTTTAAAGCTGCATGTGTAATGTGAACAACATGGTTTTTGGAACCAGATAGACCCATCAGAAAGCATAGCTTAACTCTTCGAGCCTCTGACTCTTTACTTATGTGGTACAAAATAATAATATAAAATAATAATATCTAGCTTCCAGACTACTGTAATGATTAATTGGCATAAGCCACAGTAGGAGATGGGTACCTAATAAGCATTCAATAAATGGCAGCTGTTTTTATTAAATTTTTTCATGGACAGAATTCATCAGTTCCACTGAGGCCATTTAATTGGACTTGTGTATACAAAAATAGGAGCTTGTGACAAAAATAAAATGACCTCAGTCTCGGCTGAACCAGATCTCACACAAAACAGGAAGGAACTGTTCAGAGGAAGGAAATAGAGAGTTGAGCTGATTATACTCTCAACTGAATCCTACAGGGAGTCATTTGGATAATTATTTGTTTCATTCAGATATATAAAATCAGCAATCCAGCTTCTCCACTTAGATATTTTCTTTTCTTCTCTCCCTTCCTATATTTTCCAACTTCATAAGTATGTTTACATTGAACTCAGTCAACATCATAGGAAACATTTTCTGATGTTATGTAAGTGATTTTGAGTTCAGGCGTTTTGAAGTGAGATCTTCATTCTGAGCTATCTTGCTTGCCTGCTTGCAACACCTAAGCCAATCCCAAAATACTTGCTCAGATGCTTACTCAGGAAATAGCTACTTCCTAGCTGATTGCAAAATTCTTTATGACAAAGAAAACAGATGGGAATCTCCAATCCACCTGTATTATTTATTTAGAAGACATCTGTAGGGAAGCCCCACACATACACATACTTTCCCTACTGTTCTATAAGGACAGCTCTCTGCTGCTTCACCCCAGACATGTCTGCCCTTGAGAAACCTTGAAAACACAGTGTGTTATACTCATGAGTAAGGAGCTAGATAAGATCCTTGAAGGCGGGACACCTTGCCATGAAGGCCACACGCATGCACATCTTCAAAATTAATGTAACCATGAATTAGCACTATAGCAGCATAGAAAGTATAGCTTTATGCAGAATAAAGTGGTTTCTTTTGAGTACCCTCCACAATGATTCCCACCTCCTTCTTTGCTCTTTGCATTATCCCAAGACCTCAGCAGCAACCCCCAGACCCTGACAACATCTTATATTGAAATTAGGCATCGTCAACTGTGGAGACTCAGGTTATTAAACTTCCAGAAATATCTCAATGATGAGAGTATAACTGGGCTAAAGGCAAAGGGGGATGATCTTCAGCAAGTTGAACACAAGCTGAAATACTGTGCAGAGGTAGGCATCATTCCAGCTCCTTCTATAACACCTAGAGAGTGTCATCCACCACTGTTGATCCAACCACAACCAGCTTTGTATGTTGCAGCCAGTAGACAACTGTTAAGATACTGACCACATTGCAATCAAGCATGGAAAACAGGCCTTCTCGAACTTCAAAGTTCCCTCGCAACTGCGGTGTCCTGGTTTTAATAGATATCAAATTTCCCATATTCTGTGGCTTCCTGAACCTGGACAATTCTGAAAATCTTTGATTGCTTGAAAGATGCCAACCCCTATGGTACCCATAAGAGAAGTTCCCACCACAGTCATCCATGATCCTCAAAAGACAGGACTCCAATGCTTGTGTTTTCATTGTGATTGTGCCACCACCTGGATGAATAATTTCTATATTTCTACAAAGGCTTCATAATATGATGTAATGGCCACATAACAGTGCATAGAAGCTGAGGAGCAATCGCTCCTCTATGGTTAGACTTTTAAACTGCTAACTAACTCTCTTCTCATATGATAAATAAGGATGCAGTCATGATTTTCCTGTGTTAAACATTGTCCTTTTTCAAAAATTTCCTTCTCAGGAAGAAGATTACTGAATTGAAGAGAGTAATTTTTAAAGTTCTTGATGCGTAACACACTAAAATTCTTTCCAAAAGTGTTAAGCCACTTTACACTACAAACAGTATGAATTAAAAGTATCAGTTCACTTTGCCTTCTATAACATTGGACTTTGAAATATTTTGCTAAAATATGGTGATTTACTATTTTTAGTATTTATTAACTTTTAATATATGTAATTAATATAATTACATTAATTATGATTGTTGATTATTAATAATATACTTTTTCTTTAACTCAGCCAATCTTATTACCTCAAATGAATGGTGTTTTGTATGTTTAGCCCATTTATCTGTTGCAATCCTAATGTTTCCTATCACTTCATATAAATCTTCATATTTTAAAGGTATTAGCATTACTTCTGTCATATATGCTGAAAATATTCTTCTCCAACATGTACTGTGGAATTTTTTTGTAGTTGTTTGTGTATTTCAAATTCTAGGCTTAAGTTAACAAATAATTAAGAGGTTACTATGTGTCAGACATTTACAAGATGCTGAGGCTGCAAGATAGACACGGTTGCCATTCTCATATAGGTGCATCCAAGAAGGAAACATAACTGGGAAGAGTGCGTTAGATGTCCAATTAACAGAAAACCAGAAATCAATGGCTTAAGTATATGGGGTTTAAGTTTAACAAAAGATTCAAAGTTAGTTAGTCCAGGCCTGGCACAGCTAAGATGCCTTGGGCTGCTATTATCAAGGACCCAGACTCTTCTCCCTTGCTAGTTCATCAACTTAATTTATGACTTTCATACTCAAGATCTCAAAATTGCTATTGAATCTCCAGATATAATGTCTACATTGCATGTAGGAATCACAGAGGAGTTCCAGCCACAGGAGAATTTCTGTATCAGGTAAACAAGAGCCTCCCCAGAAACCATAACCTTATGACTTGACCAGACCTGTATCACATCACCACTCCTAGTGGCAAGAGAACTTGAGAAGTGAGTATTTTTATTTATCTGGATGTATATTCTGAAGAATATTAAGGGTTTCTTAATAAGGAAGTAGAAATGGAGATTAGGTAGGTAACTAACAATGTCTATCTCAGGAAGACTATCTACAAAAAACTAAAATAATTGTAAGTTGTAATGAACGCAATAAAAAAGGTAATGAATGCTTCATAAAGACTAATAGGGGAGGGAAAAAATGGTGGTGTGAGAAGTAAGGCTAAAACCTCCTCCCAAAATCACATAAATCACAAAAAATACAGCAAATACAACTAATCCTGAAGGAGCAACCCAAAGACTGCAGAACAGACTGCCTACATCTGGGGAAAAGAGAAGACCTCACAGAAAAGGTTAAAGTAGCAAAGCCTCAATCTGGCAGGACCCAAGCCCCCCCCCACCGATTCCAGCCCACAGGTGAGAGGAAGAGAAAGGAAGCAGGGAGGGAGTAGAAGCCCAGGATTGCCAAACACCAGCCTACTCTGGGACCACAAACTCACATTACATGGTTCTCTGCAGATTAGTGGGGTAGGAAGAATACCAGGAGAGATTGAGAATCCAGACACTTGTGGAAACAGGTACACACAACTGGCCTCCCAGGAAAAAAGAAAGGCAGGCACTTTGAAAGTCATCCCAACATCAAGAGGGGTGCTAAAGGGGCAAAGATTACACAGAGTTCACTGCTCAGGAGAAAGGACAGGAAGACAAAATCATCCCAACACACTCAGCCCAGCAGGTGGAAATGCAACAGGCAGCCTGCAGCTCCTTCCTCCTGACAGGCACTGGTCCCACACACCTGCTGTCCCCACCATCACTCCAGGTCAACTAGAGGGTGGTTCCACCTATGGTAGCTATAGGGACATAGCACAGAGGCTCCTCCCTATGTGCTTGGCCCACTGTACCTGAAAGTGGAGGCAGGTGTTACAACTGGGAAGGCAGGTAAGAGCTCTTTCCTCCAGCAAGTGCCAGTTCCATTCACCTGCAACCCCTGCCATTGCTACAGGTTCCTGTGGCAACTCCAGAGAGGAGAGCTTCAGGGCACTACAGGTCACCCCCTACACAAAGATATTATTCCATAGGAATTAGTAAAAAAATGAAACAGCCAGAGAATTTTGTCCAAACAAAACTATAGGAAAGGATGCTGGAAAGAGGGCTAAGTGAAACTGAAATCACCAATATTCTTGATAAAGATTTCAAAATAAAAATCATAAACATGCTCACAGAGATAAAGAAAAATATTTACTATCTCAGGGAGGAATTCAAGAAAGAGATAGAAACTTTGGAAAATACAGTATCTGAAATGAAACATACAATGGAGAAATTTAAAGTACATTACTTGAGGTAGAGGAAATGGAAGATGAAATAGAATCAGAGAACAGAAAAACAAAGAAACTTAGGCAAAGAGAGAATAAAGGATCTCTAGAAATTTAAGAATATCAAGAGAACTGTGTGACCAATCCAAGCAGAACAATATTTGCATTGTAAGGGGACCAGAAGAAGAAGAGAGAGACAAAGGTATAGAAAGTGTCTTTGAGGAAATAATTGCTGAAAATTTCCCCAACTTGGGGATGGAAATAGTCTCTCGGGTCATGGAAGTGCACAGATAACCCAACACAAGGGACCCTAGAAAGACAACACAAAGAAATAAATTTAAAATGGCAAAGAGAGAGTATTGAAAGCAGGCAGAGATAGAAAAAAGATCACATACAAAGGAAAGCACAGCAGGCTATCAACAGACTTCTCAGTAGAAATTTTACAGACTAGAGGAAGTGGCATAATATATTTAATGCAGTGAAACAGAAGAGCCTCCAACCAAGAATACTCTACCCAGCAATATTATCACTTAAATTTGAAGAAGGGATTAAGCAATTTCCAGATAAGCAAAAGTTGAGGGAATTTACCTCCCATAAACCATCTCTACAGTGTATTTAAAAGGGACTGCTGAAGATGAAAGTGCTCATAAGACTAAAGAGCTGTCACCAGAGGAAATAATACAAGAGTAAAGAAAGTAGAACAATTAATTACTAAGACTTCAACACACAACTCACTCCAAAAAACAGACTAACCAGACAAAAAATAAGTAAGGAGACAGAGGCCCTGACAAACATATCAGAACAGATATACCTAAGAGACATTTACATAACACTCCACCCAAAAGCAGCAGGATACATATTCTTCTCAAGTGTACATTAAATATTTTTCAGAATAGATCATGTATTAGGGCACAAAAACAGCCTCAGTAAATTTGAAAAGCTTGGAATTGTGCCAGCCAGCTCTCAGACTACAAAGGTATGAAAGAAGAAATAAATTATGCAAAGAAAACAAAAAAAGCCCACAAATACATGGAGGCTTAACAACATGCTCCTAAATAATCAATGCAACAATGACCAAATTAAAATGGAGATCAAGTAATATATGTGGACAAATGAAAACAGTAACTCAATATCCCAAAACCTGTGGGATACAGAAAAGGCAGGCCTAAGAGGAAAGTATATAGCAGTACAGGCATACCTCAAGAAAGAACAACCCCAATTGAGCAGTCCAAACTCACAACTAATGAAACTAGAAAAAGAAGAACAAATGATGCCCAAAGTCAGTAGAATGAGGGACATAATAAATATCAGAACATAAATAAATAAAATTGAGAAGAATAAAACAACAGAAAGAATCAATGAAACCAGGAGCTGCTTCTCTGAGTAAATAAGCAAACTAGATAAACCCTTAGCCAGACTTAGTGAGAAAAAAAAAGAGACCATGTACACACAAACAGAATCAGAAATGAGAAAGGAAAAATTAATATGGGCACCACAGAAGTATTAAGAAATATTAAGGAATACTATGAAAAATTACATGCCAACAAACTGGATAACCTAGAAGAAAAGGACAACTTTCTAGAAAAATACAACATCCCAAGACTGACCCAGGGAGAAACAGAAAATCTGAACAGACCAATTAGCAGCAATGAAATTGAACTGGTTATCAAAAAAACTATCTAAGAACAAAATCCATGGACCAGATGGCTTCACTGCTGAATTTTATAAAACATTTAGTAAAGTCTTAATACCCATCCTTCTTAATGTTTTCCGAAAAGTAGAACAGAAGGGAATACTTCCAAACTCATTCTAAGAGGCCAACATCACTCTAATACCAAACCCAGGCAAAGATACCACAAAAGAAGAAAAAATTACAGACCTATGTCCCTCATGAACATAGATGTAAAAATACTCAACAAAATATTAGAAAACTGCATTCAAAAATACATCAACAAGATCATCCATCATGATGAAGTAGAATTTATTCCAGGGATGTAAGGATGGTTCAATATTCCACAATCCATCAACATCATATACCACATCAACAAAAGGAAGGACAAAAATCACATGATCATCTCCGCAGATGTGGGAAAAGCATTTGACAAAATTCAACATCCATTCATGATAAAAACTTTCAACAAAATGGTTATAGAGGGCAAGTACCTCAACATAATAAAGGCCGTATATGACAAATCCATAGCCAGCATCATACTTAACATCATACTTAAGACTGGGAGTAAGACAAGGATGCCCACTTGCACCACTTTTATTCAATATAGTTCTGGAGGGCCCAGCTATGGCAATCAGACAACACAAAGAAATAAAAGGCATCCATATTGGTAAGGAAGAAGCTAAACTGTTACTGTTTGCAGATGACATGATATTGCACATAAAAAACCCTAAAAAGTCCACCCCAACACAACTAGAACTAATAACTGGATTCAGCAAAGTTTCAGGATATAAAATTAATACACAGAAATATGTTGTATTCCTATATACTAACGATGAACTAGCAGAAAGAGAAATCAGGAAAACAACCCCATTTACAATTGCATCAAAAAGAATAAAATACCTAGAAATAAACCTAATGAAGAAAGTGAAAGACCTACACCCTGAAAACTACAAGACACTCATGAGAGAAATTAAAGAAGACACCAATAAATGAAAATACATCCCATGCTCATGGCTAGGAAGAATTAATATTGTCAAAATGACCATCCTGCCTAAAGCAATCTACAGATTCAATGCAATCCCTACCAAATACAAACAGCATTCTTTAATGAACTAGAGAAAATAGTTCGAAAATTCATATGAAACTACAAAAGACCCCAAATAGCCAAAGCAATCCTGAGAAGGAAGAATAAAGCTGGGGGGATTACACTCCCCAATTTTAAGCTCTACTACAAAGCCACAGTAATCAAGACAATTTGGTATTGTCACAAGAACAGACCCATTAATCAATGGAACAGAATAGAGAGCCCAGATATAAACTCAAGCATATGTGGTCAATTAATATATGATAAAGGAGCCATGGATATACAATGGGAAAATGACAGCCTCTTCAACAGCTGGTGTTAGCAAAACTGGACAGCTACATGTAAGAGGATAAAATTGGATTACTGTCTAACCCCATACACAAAAGTAAACTTGAAAAGGATCAAATACCTGAACGTAAGTCATGAAACCATAAAACTCTTAGAAGAAAATATAGGCAAAAATCTCTTCTATATAAACATAAACAACTTTTTCCTGAATGCATCTCCTCAGGCAAGGGAAACAAAAACAAAAATGAACAAATAGAATTACCTCAAACTAAAAAGCTTCTGTAAAGCAAAGGACACTATCAGCAGAACAAAAAGGCATCCTATAATATGAGAGATTTATTTGTAAGTGACTTTATCCAATAATGGGTTAACATCCAAAATATTTAAAGAAGTCAAATGCCTCAACACCCAAAAAACAAATAACCTGATTAAAAAATGGGTGGAGGATCTAAACAAACATTCTCCAAAGAAGAAGTTCGAATGGCCAATAGACACATGAAAAGATGCTCCACATTGCTAATTATCAAGAAATACAAATTAAAACCACAATGAGATATCAACTCACACCAGTTAGGATTGCCAACATCCAAAAGACAAAAAACAACAAATGCTGGTGAGAATGTGGAGAAAGGGGGACCCTCCTACAGTGTTTGTGGGAATGTAAATTAGTTCAACCATTCTGGAAAGCAATATGGAGTTTCCTCTAAAAACTAAAAATAGAAGTACCTTTTGACCCAGGAATTCCACTGCTAGGAATTTACCCAAAGACAATAAGATCCTTGATTCAAGTTTATCACAGCACTATTTACAATAGCCAAGATATGGAAGCAACCTAAGTGTCCATCAGTAGATGAGTGGATAAAGAAGATGTGGTACATATACACAATGGAATATTACTCAGCCATAATAAGAAAAGAAATCCTACCTTTGCTACAACATGAATCAAGCTAGAGGGTCTTATGCTCAGCGAAATAAGCCAGGCAGAGAAAGACAAGTACCAAATGATTTCACTCATTTGTGGAGCATAAGAACAAAGCAAAACTGAAGGAACAAAACAGCAGCAGATGCAACAGATTTGAAGAAGGAACCAGCAGTTACCAAAGGTAAGAGGTTGGAGAGGGTAAGTGAGAAGAGAGGGAGAGGGTAATTAAGGGGCACTACAATTCGCAATCACAATATAGGTAGGTCATGGGAAGGTGGTACTGCACAGAGAAGACAAGTAATGACTATAATATCTTACTACACTGATAGACAGTGACTGTAATGGGGTTGGTGGGAGACTTGATAATATAGGTGAATGCTGGAACTACAATGTTGTTCATGTGAAACCTTCATAAGATTGTACATAGCAATGATATCTTAATTTTAAAAAAAAGACTAATAGGGAATGAAACTATGTTAGGTACAATGTTCCAGAAAGACCCCTGAAAGAAGTAACAAAATATGATGGGAAGGATGAGAAGGAATTAGTCTTGCAAGCAATGGAAGGAAAAGTGATTCAGGAAGAAGGAAGACACACTAGAAAGGCAGAAAGGAAAGAATTTGGGTTATTCATGAAACTAAAAAAGACTAGTAGAACCATGAATGCAGAGGAGAGGGCCAGGGAGAAGAGACACCAAATGAAGCCGTGGAGCTGGTCACAGTCTTGATTGTTCAGGGTCTTACTGGCCAGGGTGACATGCTTTGATTTTCAAGACTAATGGGAAACTTTGATGTTCCATCTTGCATAGTCTGACTTACATATTAAGATTACTCCAGCTGCTATATGGAAAAAGATTTGTAGAGGACAAGAGTGAAAATGAGAGACCAGTGGGCATTTTGATGGTCCAGATGAGAGAGAGTGAATGTCTGGACAAGGACTGCAGAAGGGTGGTGAAGAGAAGTGAGTGGGGTCACAGTAAACCTCAGAGGAAGAATTAACAAGAGATGCGGCTAGCTTGACTATGAAAGAAGGGAAGAAATCAAGAATGGATCTAAGATTTCTAAGTAAGTCAGGTGCACTTAACTATTTGCTAAGAGGACTGAGAGTGGACAGTAAAGATATCAAGAGTTCAGCCTAAGGTGTGTTAAAATAAAGCTTCTATGAAACATCTGAATGGGAAAATCAAGTAGATAGTTGAAAATATAAGCAAGAAGGTCTAAGGAAAAATCTACATTAAACATGTAAATGTGAGAGTCCACAGAATATTGATAACATTTAAAGGCATGAGTATCAATCAGATCATATATGGAGAAAATATGCAAAGACAGAAGAGGGCCCAGATAAGGCAACAGAAATATTAAATGAGAAAAAAGCTTTCTGTAAAAAGAGTGAGAAGGAGCCATTAGTGAGATAGAAACAAAACCAGGAGAGTGGTGTTCTGGAAGCCATAAGAAGTGCTTCAGAAATGAGAGAGAGGTAGCTCTTTATAAAGCTCATAGGAGATAAATCAGAGGGGAATAGGGATGTATCTATTAGGTTCTAGCAAGTTAGTGATATTAATATTATCTTCCTATCATGATTAGATCACAAAGGTCTTGAGGACAAAGGTAATGTCTAATACTATTCTATCTTGCCTGTAATGCTTACCCAAAGGCTAACTCAATAAATGCTTGGAGTCATAGAATCATAGCAGTGATCGAAGTCTTAGAAGTTACCTGATCCAACCTCAATTCAACAAACAAGGAAATTCAGACCAAGAGTGGTTAAATAATTTGAGCATAGTCACCCTGCTAGTCATTGGCTGCTTACAAGGAGACCTAAAACTAAAATCTATACCATCAATTCCCAGTCTAATTGATTTTTTTACTACATTATACAGTAGATTGATTTTCAAACATACACATAGAGGGAAGAGGAAAATTTTTTCTCTTAGAGGCAAACACAGCTTCCTATAGCTAAGCCAAAGTTTTAGGTCTAAATTAGAAGGAATAGAGAAACAAAATGTTGACAGTGAATATGTCTGTATTGAATCCATAAAGATAGAGCCACATATCTTCCCCTATATCAAAATATGGATGATTCAATGACAATGATTGGGGGAAAAGGAAAGGGAG
Source organism: Manis javanica (assembly GCF_040802235.1). Classification (NCBI taxonomy): domain Eukaryota; kingdom Metazoa; phylum Chordata; class Mammalia; order Pholidota; family Manidae; genus Manis; species Manis javanica. Next base: position 94,741,323 of record NC_133166.1, read on the forward strand.
AGAGAGGAATATAGCCCTTGTTTCAGTCAGAATATCGAGTAAATTTAACTCCTTCTTTATCTTTTGATTACTTCCTACTCAACCTAACCCAATTCAAGAAACATCTAAGTTGAAGACTTTAGGGAGACCTCTTATTATCTTCCCTCCATAAGGTTTCACACATTCCTGATACCAGTCATTGGAGATACTGAAGAGATTGTTGACAAGTTAATTTAAAACTATTGTGAACACAATCCACACTAATAGTTTGTGATATCAGCCCTCTATATAAAACAAAATATCATTGTGTTTTGCCAATATTATAACCACTGATCTAAAATGATAAGCTATTTTAGAGAAGTACAATATTTCTTATAATCTTAATTTTCATTGGTTCCTAACATTCCATCATGTTCTCCAGGGCCATGTTCCCTCTAGATAGTTAATCAGATTGACAATTCATTGCAAAAATTGAATGAATCCTTGATGAATCACATAATAAATTCTTACATAGTTTCCTAGTAAAGTCTCTCCATAAGAAATTAATATCTTAAAGTGACTTCCTTTTACTCAGAGTGTTCACATTCATGGAAACCTATTGAAAAATATGTTCCATGATGATGTATAGTGTAATTTAGACTACAAACTGTACTATAAAGTCTATATTAGTTCTACAATTCCCTCATTAGTTAGTAATTAAACAACTTAAAATGCTAAAGCATGCTATTCTCTACTGCTGGAGACACTAAGGGACAGATGGTCCTAGAGTAATTACCACAATCCCTTAACTTAGATACATTTTTAAGTTATATAAACAGAGCCAAGCAGAGCAATTAATCGAAGTAGAAATTAACAATATATAAGTGTGAAATATCATGAAGAATTTTTAAGAAATGTGTGCTTTCACTTCTAGTTTATTTCACTTTTATCTAGTGAACACATCTTCAACTAGCTTTCACTAGTTATTACTTGAAGGACTTGCACTCTGAGAGGGGCAGCTGACTCATAATTTTGAGAGCTTTTCCAGTAGATTTTGTTTTCTCTACAGAGAGTTCAACAGCCTCAACAGCATTGGATGGCACCTGTCTTTCAGCTACAAAGACAAACTTACCAGAACAATATCTCATAGAAGGAACATAATATAGACAACAAAATGTGAGTACCATTTGCAGGCAATACTACTACATCTTGCCAGTTCTAGGGCTGAGCTAAAGAGAACTTTATCCATGGAAAGTACACTCCACTTTCATGCTTCTCCATTGGCATAGGTATTAGCATACTCCAGCTATGGTCAGAAATGAATTGTTATTCTCTTCTTCACTGACTTCATAAGAGACTGAGCTGAAAATGTTTCTTTAAATGGCTCTAGACCCTAGAGAAGCTATATATGATTTGAGTGCTGACAACTCACCCTGGGAGGAATGGTCTATGTGTCCTTCTCTGCCACTCTGGACTCTTGGTCCTAGATATGTCGTGTAACACTCGCTTAGACCTCCACTGTACTGACCTCCATCATCTGTAGGAAAGACTGATGCAACAGTAGTAGTGGTTGAACAGTAATTTGAAAAAAGCAGCATTATGCTATCTTTTCTTCTGTCTCATAAATCTTCAGGTCATCTCTCTTGAGTAAAGTAAATCATATTTGGATCTATTTTCCCCCAAATATATCTGGGCCCTCCGGGGAAGAAAAATTCAATCTCTTGAGCAGATACCAAGGGATCATGTCATGATCCTATATGCAAGGTGGTCCCATAGTATATTGTCATAAAATCCACAAATCTGCGATATTATGAGAAATGAGACCCTCTAAGATGCCCTGAGATGGCTCAGGAATGCTATCACCAAACTAATAGTCTTGATATTGACATTTAAATCCCTGAACAATGACAGCGATAAGATTTTCTTTCAACAGGTGAGAGTTTCTCAAACTTTCCATGCATTTTAGTCACTACAGGTACCAGATACAGAATCAGGCTTACCTAGGCTCAAACCCTGGCTCTACTGTTTTGCTCCATAAAGAGGACAACTCTGGGCAAGTTTTCAATCTCTGGAAGTCATAGTTTCTTTATCTGCAAAATGAGACTTACTTTGTAGAATTAAAGGAGAAAACATAGGTAAACTATTCAGTACGGTGCTTACTACATAACAATCATTCAAAAAAGTTATTAGTAGAAACAGAGAGAGAGCTAATAATTGCATATGACTGGGCTCCGTGGATAAATAAAGTTAGGAGCAGAACATGTCTCTGTTTAGTGTTCTCTCCTTTGTTTGATTTCCCATAGGAGGGAAATTCAAGAAGCAGGCAACTGACATGATGTATACTTCAGAGTTCAGAGAAGCCAGAGAAAAATAGTATCAGCATAATTTCATGTTCAAGTTAGATTTAATAGCTATTAGAAGTTCATAAGAACAAAAATTACAGTCCTGGCTCTGGTCCAACTTTGTTTGTCATACTACATTTCATCTTTACAATCAGAAAATGTAGTGTTTAAGGTTAAGCAACAAAAAGGGATTATGCGGTTTCAAATTTTTTTTAATAAAATCTTGTTAATACCCCAAGACCCACATTTACTTTCCATGGTTATGAAGGTAAATATCCAAATAGCAGGACTGAAGCACTTCTTAAAAAAACAAAGCTAGAACACAATGGTCAATGGTATAGATAACAACAGGAATACTTTAAATATAACTTACAGCCAATACACATTCCTTACAAATGTGTGATCTATAATTAAAACTATCTAAAATGTTTTAGTCATGTAGATGAGGATAAAAAGAAAGTTCAGGGAAAACAAAAATTGCCTGATTTCTTGAAGAAAGAAGATAGTGATTTTTTTTTAATTTTCACTGTTGTAATGTTGTTTACATGACATTTTAAACTGTACACATAACCATAGCTACTAAAACACTTTTTAAAAAACTAGCTATTTGACTGAAGACAGTTACTAATTGTTTTTGTCACACAAACAACAAATAGATAATTAATCTTATTCTCCAAAAGATTACTCTTCTAATAGTTAACAAAATCCCAAGAGTTAACAAATTCTCAAATAGCTGAAAATTCTCATTATAAGAATCTATAAAAAATAAATGAATGCTTATTAAATGTTATAAGGTTTCAATATAAAAGTACTCATGAATAATATAAAACTAAGCTAATTAAAATGCTTATTTTCTCTAAAGTTGGGTCTACGATACATACAACCATTGACAATAACAGTTAAATACAGCCTTTAACCCTAACAAAGACAAATACAGATTCAAATTAACATCAGCCACACAATAATCTGTGCCATCCACTCCAACACTGCAATGAACTTTGCATGTAAGCAAAACTATTTAAAAAAGAGTATGAATATGAGACCCTGTCTTTCGCCTTGAAAAAGTATGAGTTGCTAAATATTTATCTCAGGTGCCTAGAGTCTGTCACGTGACACTCAGAAAAGCTACATTTGTACAGATTTTGTCCACATTTAGCAGTGAAGAAAATAACAGTGATAAATCCAGAAACAAAAATGATTCCCTATCCCTTTCCTGATTATTTTAAGTGAAAATGTTTCAGACCTAGATTACTCCAAAGAGTATTTTAAATGTCTACTTTACTTTGCATCCTTAGTTAATATAAGATCCCCAGCTAAGACTTTTTATTTATGTCTTTCCACAGAAAAGAACACTTTTCAGTGAGACACTTTGAATATTAGTAGGTAAGCTATTCTCGAAGTCGGGTATGTATATTACCTACTTACATCTAATAAAGGGGTGAAGCAAATTTGCTGGGACGTTATAATATTTTGATCTTTGACTCTTTTCTCATATATGATGCATCAAAATGAACAACAGCTAAAAGAAAGTCTCTAAAGAACTATGAAAAATTTCATCATGGGCAACACTAAACCATGCTTCTCTTGTTGTTCTTGTTGAAAGCATTCCTTCATGTTGGTATGTTTGTTCTTTTAGAATGTTGGGGGTTGGGGGACTCAAGCTGATTAATAAAGTTTTTCTTTGAATTTGTTTTTTTGAGTCCCACAGTTCAGTGTTTACATCAGTGGGTGCCCTGCTGCTGTTAAAAGCTCATCTATGTTTTTTTATAAACTGTTCCCTATAAAGCTCAACCCATATGTTTTGCTTTTTCTTTCCTCCCAAAAGTAAACCTGAATTCCTCCTTTCCATTACCATTGATGAGTATTCTAGAATTGATTTTCTATAAAGTCTCCCCACAAAAGAGGATTAGAAAATAAATAACAACAACCAATCTAACATGCCACCACAGTTTATTGTCAGGTTCTAATTCTTCCTCAATTTCTTGAAGCTTCATCTGCTTATGAGGAAAAGGAAAAAAATACCTGGTTTTATCATCAGAGTTTAGACCATAACATTGCATCTAGCCTCCTTTTCCCCAAGTATACTAAATGCTTAATTTTCTTTTTCCTAGTTTTGGGAAATATGAGGTAGGCACTGTTTTAAAAAACAATATTCTTTTAAAAGCCATGATCATAAATTTGTAAGGTTGAAGCCTGAGCAAATGAAGTCATTCATGAAAAAGTACAGTCTTTTCAATCTTGCCGAAAGAAAGAAAAAAATACTGATTTGTGAAAGTATAGTAAATTTTAGGGACTTTTTCAGAACATCACTAATACCGCCTCCAAGATAAAACAAGAGTTAACCGTCCAGTAATAAGTTTACATTTTGTCACTGGAGAAAATTTCAAGATCAGATACTTCCTAGCGTATTGAGATCTGATATGTTTCCTAGATCCTTACAACTAACATTAGCGGGCAGCGGGAGGCAGAAAGGCTAGTGGCGTGAAGACTTGAGTTCTTTCTACCCTCTCAACTCACTATGCTTAAGCTGTTCAACTTAAAAACAAGCTGTTTTTATTCTATTATTTTCCATCCCAGGTTTGGATGATGAGAACACATCTCTATCTTGTCTCACCACACTCCCTGCCTTTTCACTACCTTTCTTTTCAAAAGTGATAAATACGGTCTTGTCATCCACAGCTGCTCCTCCAGATGCCCCTGAATGGGGCCCAAAATCAGCCCGTCTGTGCTTTAAATGTGGTCTCTTGGGAATTCTGGTGGGTGACGCTGTCTTCCCTAGGTGAGCTCTTTCCCAGTTTCAGTGCACAGCAGAACAGAGGCCCTTCCTCCTCAGGGACGTCTGCCCACCAGGATGCGGCTGCCTGACCATTTCGGTCAAGTGGCCCATCTAGGAGACAGAACAGCTATTAGCTGGGAGTCAGGCCAAGGGGAGCCCCAGCAAGAGGGCCTGTTCCAAAGAAAATCTAAGAGCTTGTCTGCTGTTGAATTCCAAGCTGATTTATCGAGTATGTAATGTGTGCTGCGTCACTGACATACGGCATTTCTTTTTGATGCCACTTTTCAACGTAGTGAATCTCATCCCCATTTTACAAATTAGAAAATCAAGGCTTAGAGAATCTGTGATGAGGATTGTGTCGGTGAAATTGCCAACTTAACTCAAGCTATTAAGTAACTAAATTATTAAGAACTCCAACTTAAACTATTTGAGGTAAAAGAATTTAGTCGGCATAAATAATTGCTAAGTCTCCAGTATTGCCGTCAGGCCTGGCTGAGTTCACAGGTTGAAAGGTTATCGTCAGATTTCTGGCGCTTCATCTTCATGTCTCAGCAAAGGTTCCCTGTGTGCTGGCCACATTTTCAGATAGGCTTTCTTCATGTGAATCAAAGATGACCACCAAAAATCTGGTCTGACGTCATCTTTCTAGCTACAATCCCAGCAGGGAAGGAAAGTGCCTTTTTCCTGGCAGCTCTGGAAAAACAGTCTGAGGAAGACTGATTGTTTTGGCTTGGTTCATATCCCTGTTCTGGAACATACTTGAATAGGATGCTCTGGCCAGGCCTGAGCCTTGTCCATGGTTTTGAGGAAGCGTGTGACCAGACTCAGCCAAACCATATGAAGAAGTTCCCCACAGAAAAAAAGAGTTTAGTGACCACATGAAATGGGAAAAGGAAAATGTGCTTGGCAAAAAGTTCTGTAGTTACCACATTCTTATACAGGGAGGTGTAGTTACCACATTCTCTTGCCCGAGGCCACAGTACTGGGGTTCATTCTCACCTGCGCTGACTATAAATCCCACCTAGAGAGAAACAAGAGAGACATATGGCCAATCTAGCAAGAGAAGAGTGACATTAGAGCCACCAAACAGCTCCAAAATATTTTGGGAGTAAATTAAATGGTAGATTCAGTTGTTAATGGCGTTTGAAGTGGAGATCCCTGGTAAATGTGTCTCTAAAAGATGAATTTCTAATTTAGAGTTTACTCTTATCATCATAAAATTATTATTCAAACAACTTGTAATCAAAGCATTGTAAAATATATTTAAGTGTTCGTACTATTTTTAAGAGAGCATTTATGTGGAATGTAATGGCTCAAAATTATCAACTTAAACATCAGCCATGATAATGTATTACCACATAATTACACTCCAGGGTCTCCTGAGATTAGAACAACTATTTACTCATAGCTTCAATTTAAGTTTTCCTATCAGCTTTTGTTATTTTTCTGTCACTTCCCTCACTTGTCAGGACAATATAAAAACTGAAATGTAATTATATTTTGAGTAAGATAAAAGTGGTCACCCTCCACTGCTAGCCTCCATCTATGTCCTCTGCCGTCTTGTTTGATGCTTCAGAAGCCCAGGAAACTTAGATATCAGATAACCCATCCTATTAGAAAGGTATTAAGTATGTTCAATTAATGCATCTAAGAATTGTCTCTTGGTAAATGAATTTTTATATGAATTCATTGTTGGTAAATGGTTTTGTTGTATGACTAAATATTAAGAAGTAACATTTCTAAGAAAAAACACTTGGTCAGTAACTACATAGGCGATGCCTGAAATATTTAAAGAAAAATAAAACCTAAGCTTCTTTATGTGAACTAGGCTTCACAAAAGGCTGAGGACAGAGACCTAAGTAGAATTGGGGTGACATGACAGATCTGGATCTCTGTCACTTCCCGGGTGTAGAGGTGGTAGAAAATCATGTTTTAGAGCTTGGAATTTGGAGCCAGGCAGATTTGGGTTTGATTTGAACACTTCATCTTTTTGTTACATATCCTTTATATATATATATATCATATATATGATTATATATGATATATATATATATCAAGTTCCTTATACTTTCTGAACATCAATTTATTCCCTTATAAGATACAAATATTAATAGTTTTTCAGAGGGCACTCTGAATACTAAATACAATATTTTGAAATGCTTATCACAAGTGTTTGGAAAATGATGTTGAAATTATTAGTATTGTTTTTGTTAATGCTGCTCTGATTCCATAGAATCTAATTATATAACAGGCATAAAATGGACAAAATATTTTTCTAAACTTCTTCTAGCATAGAGGAGTGCTTGATGCTGAAAAACTGAGGTTTAGGGTTTTAGTTTTAAATCTTCCTTAATTACTTGCTAACCCTGTCAGAAAAGAGAACAACTGGATAGTTTCTCATCGTCAAAATGCAAAAAGTGCTGTTTATAAATATATAAAATTCATTTACACTTACTACTCCATCTCTTATGATTTTAATGGGATGAAAGTAGATTCTTGATGAGAAGTTAATAGAGTAGAGTAGTATCTTATAAAGAAAGTAGGACCCTAAGTGGATGGCTCTCACACAAGTCAATGCAAATACTTAATCACCCCATGTATCAAACCTGCTAGGGTTGAGTACAGAAATCTAGCAGGCCTATATTGCAGATTCTAAAAGAGGGACCCCAACCTTTGAGCTCTAGGGCTCTTACGTTGCATGGTTAGGGAAGCACGGCCCCTCCCCTAGTTGATCAGGTAAGAAGACAGAGCAGCAGTATTAGTTGACAGAACCTTGCCTCCAATCCTATCTTCCCATCTTAAGCTTTCACAGTGGAGGGTAATGCCGACACCTCCCTGCCATGATGGTATGGAAATAGGAAGTTGCTGTCCAAACTTGGAGTTCACTGGGATTGATCATCTCAAGTACCGACCCAAAGCTAGTTTGCATGATGCTTCGAGGAAAACCAATTCCATCACTGGAAGGCCAGCCTGTGGGCCATCAGTGTTAGTCAGGTTAATCCTTACCTCTCTGCAGGTAAGGTTATGATTGAACATAATCAAAACCCCTTTTGAAAAATCCCTTACATATACCCAAAGCATAGTATACATGGTTATACATAAAATTCTGTCCAGCGATTTTTATGCACTAAAATAGAGAAATGCAGAATTGAATTAAAAGAGAAAACTCTATGGGCAAATACCAGGGCATTCATATCATTTAGCTTTTAAAACAACATTGAATTCTCTGGGTGAATGAAAGCCCAGTGGAGAATTCTAGAATGTTCCAACCCATGTACAGAGCTTATACCATTTTCTTTTAGTAGAAAATCCCTGTAGCATTAATATTCATTACCAGGTTTGTTTGTTGTTGTAAGAATTACATCAGCTCTTAAGTTAAATGAACTATATTCAGTTTCCACAGGTAATAGTTGTTGATGTAATTCATTTTGTGTTTATATGGTTTTTGAGCTTTGTTTTTTGTTTTCTTGTTCAAGAAGTACTTTGTGATCAAATAGAAAACAACAGCATGCAGAATATTATGATAAAAGAAGGAAAATTATCGATAAGAAAAACAGTTATTTCAAAAACTTATAAAAAGTCAAACACACCACTCATTAGAAAAAAACTGTATGTGCCAAGAAAATTCCTATCCATCATCTGATTTAATTCATATAATAGTTCTATGATATTTATCCTACTTTTATAGATAAGAAAACTCAGACTTCAAGAGATGAAGTGATTTACCTTAGTTCATGCAGCCTGTGAATGACAATACTGGATGTAAATTACTGCTGTTTTGAATCTAGGGCCTTGTCTTTCTCTTGTCTCTATATATATATCATACCTTAAAAGATAATCTAATATATAGGCATCATAATTAAACCTTAAATACAATATAGAAATTCACTTGCCTCCTTAAAGATAGTTATTAAAAATAGGCATGAAATCAGCCTATCAAATATTTAGCTAATGGTTTTATCTATGCATGCCATATCTGATGAGATTTACTCACATGCTTTGGCAACGGCAATTACTTAAATGTAACTCAAATCCTGGCCAAGGGTTACCTTAACAGCCCTGGAAATAAGTCTGTTAATTGTTATAGCAGTATAAAGGCATTTTATTACTTTTCAATTGTTATTTAGATACTCATATAATATTATTACAAAGGATGACATTTTAATCTAAGAAGTTGTCATGTAATATTTAGCCATTGATAATATAATTTCCTTAAGACTGAAGGCTCTAAAAATATTAAGATTATTTATTGAGCCCCTTTTACATTTCAGGTACTTCTCATTACTGAAGATGCAGCAATGAACAAATCAGACACGATCTCTAGCTTCATCACCTCCTTAAAAGCAGGAGACAAACAGTAATCAAGTAAGCAAAATAAACAATGAATATGGATAACAGATCAGAATGCGTGCATTCAAGGAAACAGACAGGGAGACGTGACAGGTAATAACATGAGGGATGGAGTGATGAGAGGACAGAGGAGAAAAATTTCCTAGCGAAGTCAAGGAAGCCTTCCCAAAGAAGATGGTTGAACTTATACCTGATGGTGAGAAGGCGCCCATTATCTTGAGAGCAGTGATAAAGGCTTGCCAAATACAGAAAATGGCTAATTTCTAAGGCAGGAAATAATGTGGCTGTTGGAGCAACAGAAAGCCATCCATTGGAGCAGACGGTGGAATAGGGTGAAAGTAGAGGGGTAGGCAGGGGCCAGGTAACACGGGGACTGGCAGGCTACAGTAAGGAGCTTGGGTGTAATTCCAAGACCAATGGGAGCCACTTGAAGGTGGATTCATCAGGGGAGGAGCAGGGTCTGGTTCAAGAGTAGCATGCTTGCCAGTGAGCAATGCTCCCTTTGTGCGGAACACTGTACTGAGATGTCTCCTTCTCACCCTGTTGGGAGGGCTTATCACTACTGTTATGTGGAAAACAAAGCCACAAAATGTCGGTTATTTAGCGTCACTTAGCTGGTGGGTTTGAAATCCATCCATCTGACTCCCAAGACCAAGTACTTACCACCAGGCCTGGCTTCGGCAATTACTGAATGGCCTAATCAGTGATACATTTCACACCACTGTATTTTCAGCATGTGATTTTTCCCATTTCTAGAGACAGACTGGGATCCAGACTAAATTTGATAACCTCTTGAGAGCTAATGAGAGTGTGAGTTTCAAACTGAGATAGTTCTAGAATAAGAATTCTTAGCCAAAAGATGCCAGAAATGAGTGAAGTAATTAGAACTCAAATATACAGAAAGATGTCCAGATGGTGCTGACCAAGAACTCTATTTTCATGGAGGACGGCTCAAGGAACAAGTAGGATTAAACCAACAAGACTCTTTTAAGAAACCATTTCATGGAAACCCACTAGCGTTAGTCAAACCTTACATGCCACAGAGATACATAGATTATTGCTCTGGAAATGGAAATAGATTTGACTCTGAGCTGCATGGTTTGAGTACGCAACATTGGGTGTAGTGCCCACGCTCTCAAGGCTATTTCTAGTCTCAGCGTCCAGTCCTGGCGCATCAGGCTTCCCTTACCCGGCACACATGGAAACCCACACGAGGACAGAAATGAATAAAGTTCTGCGTCTCCAGCCTTCCTTGACTCTGTGACTGTGTCATTTTTCTTATTCATATTCTTTGTACTGTGCACTTTCAAAACTGCTTGTTATTTCCTCATAGTGTTTTGGCATCCTTTCAACAATGAAGTAACCAAAACCTACCATAAATGTTGCTAAAGAGCAGGAAAGTAAGGTGACACTGTATTTCATAAATTACATGGTCCCCACAAGGAATTATGGAGAAGGACCTTAATATTGTTTCTAGTTATAGAATAATAGTAATGGCAAAACAGTAGTGATGGTGTTTATTATAAGTAGTTGGCACACCTCTAAGTGCGTTAGTGTAGTGCCTCCTTTAATCTTGCTAGGTTGTGCTATTCTTACCACCCTTTTGCAGATAAGGAAAGTAATGCAAACATAGACCAAGTAAGTAGCCCAGGGCTCCAGAACAAGTAGTAGAAGAGGTTGGACTTAATTCCAGCTGTCTGGCTCTAAGTATGTGCTCTTAGGGACTTCCCTCCACGCTGTTCCATGGCAACTTAATAAAATACTTGACAACCCAAAAGCCGGGGACATTAATAGCTCAGAGAGAAGCATTAATAGGAAGCGTTAATAGGAGGGAGTCTACAGGGGCATTAAGAGTTTTCTATCAGCCTAGCATGATTTCATTAGACACATACAAAATAGATGTTTTAGTACAAACGCATTGAGAAGAACATGAGAGAGCCCTTTAAAGGGGTTTCTGGAGCGAAACATGTAAACTGTAACCGAACAAAAACCTCCTAAAGCTGTACAAGTCGAGAGATGATTTCTCTTAAAGTTCATGCAATTTTAAAAAGATCCCTGCAGCTTCATTTCCTCGGTGCCCACCAAGACTGGACCCTCAGCTCATTGAAAATGTAAAGATTTCATCTTATCTATGGGCTCACTTACCCCGCGCAGTCCAACTGTTTGTACTTCCCGCAGGATGGGATTAATCTTGGAGTGTTAGCACAGTTCCCTGGAGGATGAGCAGCTCCCAGGAAAAATAATAGCTAAACCATGGCGGGCCCTTATTCGGTCCTAAGAGGTTTGCTTGCATTAAAGCTTTCATGCTCCACAACTGCTCTCGGAGGTCAGTCTTGCTTGGGGAGGGAGCTTCTTTGCCCAGCCCTCTGCTTCCTGCCTCCTCCCACTCTTCTAACTACCCCCTGGCTTTTGCAGGAGGAGTTACTAATCAGAGTTCAGTGCTGGAGGCACAGGGCCTTGTTTACAGTAGAAAAGGTTACACTCCTTAAAGGTAACTCCGGACTCACTTGAGACTTCTTATTTACAGTCAACCTGGGAAAAGTCTGTCTCCTGTGTCCGGCCTTGGGCCACTCTCCTCCTTCACCCCCTCTTTGATGAGATGGGGTGTCCAGTCAATCAAAGTCAGCTCTGCCAGCCCAGGAAACTCAAATTCACAAAAAGGAATGGCGGTGGGGGCGGGTGGGGGGAGGGGAAGTTCACATGCTCCCTGGACCAGACCACATTCTCAACTGCCCTTTTACCAGCATCCTGGATGGTGGGTTACTGGGAACTTGTCCAGATGTTTATAAATGGCTCCTTAGTTCCCATTTTGGTTATTTTCCTTATCATATAAACGTCTTGATTGGAAACTCCCACAGGAATTGAAATGCATGGCAGATTACCAAATCTACACTCTCCAACTCCACGAACAGCAAACAGACTAGCCTAACAGTAAATGATTTGCTCATCTCTGGGAATCAAATGAGGGAAGCAAGGTGCAGCTGGGTCTGGTAAGGTACCACGGGCACATGGTTAAAGAGCAGAGGAGCCTGAACACATGCTCTGGAGCAAGAACTGTTTAATCAAAACCTCTTTTTAGTAGAAGGAATTTAAAGCCTTTAGGTTCCTTGCCTTTAAGAAATCTAAAACTAACCTAGAACCTAGAGCATGCTCTTCTGTGACAGGAAGTAGGAGGGAGGGAGGGATTTGAGGCTGATATTGTTCAATAAAGAGCACAGGTCCAGAGCTGGCAGGGCCGGCTCTGGTCCCAGATCCCTACCACTTAATGTTTCTAGAGTGAGCTTCCCTTGTGCAAGAGGAACACATTAACCTAAATGACCTTGACCTATCTCTCAGCTCCAGAATTTAAGGGCTCTTGCAAAGACTTTGGGGGGAATCAAATAAGATAATAGATGTGAAGTCACTTTAAAACATTTGACCACACACTTTGGAAATGTATTATATAGAAAAGCATAGCAAAACAGTTCCAAAAGCCCTAAGAATGAAGGATCCAGGTGATTTTCCACTTCGGTCCCCTCTGAAGGCCACTGCCACACAAAGCAGACTCCAAGGAAGCATCAAAAGGCCCAGAACATCCTAAACAGCAAATGTCTCTGCTTTTGTTTTTTGCTGGAGAGACTCTTCTTGCTCAGCTGGGGTGCCTTTGAATTGATTTCACAGGAAGAACTCCCATTGTCACAAATGCACCTGTGATCCATACAGAGGCAAATAGAACTTGCCAGGAGGATAATGAAAGAGGCTTTGCTTAAATCAGAGAACTGGGAAATAGATAAATATGTTTGAAACTGTACTTTATCAGAGCAGTTAAAATAGAAGTCTAAGAAGTAGGCATTGTCCTTAGAGGAATGGATAGAATTGGTGTACAAGAAAAAAAATCTAAGGATAGAACAGGGCCAGGAGAAAGAAGGAATGGACATTTATAAAGGATATAAATGGTATAAATTATAAAGGGTATAAATTATAAAGGATAAACTAGCAGATGAGCATAGTGAGGGCAGACTCACATGATATAATGTTAAGAAAAAGTCCAGCTATCTATAAGGGACTTTACCTACATTGATTTAAAACAACCCAGCAAAAGAAAGCAAAGCCTGAGAGAAATGAATGGCTCAAGTAACGTAAGTAGTAAAGTGAGGGAGACTCCTCAGGGCTACCCTAAAAACACTCAGATTCCTCAGATCCTTCTCTATATTTCCTCTTATCACTGATGTCTCTGTTTTGATAGCAGTGAGAAGATCGGGGACAGAAAAGTGTCTTGTTCTGCACCCAAATGAGTGTTTACATAGATAGTGTCATGGAGCCATGGCCCCTGGGCCAGGTGCAGAAGGCACCAAGACCCAGAGAAAGTTGACGTTTGTGTATCTTAATAGTAGTAACATCAATTGTGTCCAGCCAGCAGATAAGTCTCTTTTTTGCATTTTCTTACAGCTTGACCATTCTGTCAAGTTGCTCAACTGCAAAATACCTGGCAACAGGACAGGTCCCCCTGGGGCTGCTGCTCAGCATGGGGTGCAAACAAGGTCATGCCATGGGTTAGGATCAGGATAGTTGACATTCAGGTGGCGAGTGGGGGATTTGCTTGTGCAGCTTCATGTGGCTGCTCAGGAGTGAGCTAAATGTTAAAGAAGAACCACGTCCACTCTGGGAGAGGCAAAGGCCAGCTGATGTGTGCAAATCACTATTATATCAACCAACGCCATTCTTCTGGCTTTCAAGGTACAAAATAGGGTTTTAAGTACAATTTTTGCCAGTTTTTCCAGCACCAATGAGGTTTTTTCTTATATTTGCCCTGAAACACCATGTTTTGAAAAATTGTATCTACCAAACCTCATTTACTAAGTAAATTAATTTACTTGCTGAGTTTTATCCATCAAAGATGTAACTGCCCATCAAAGCTTCTAGTCAGCCTAGAATAGCTAATATTTCCATAGTGTGCTAATTATAATTCCAGACTAAAGTAAAGAAAGTTGACATTTTAATTAGCGTGGGCAGCTTTGCTATAATCAGTGAGTCATTTCTACTGGCTTTTTGAAAATGCTAAAAATAGCTCCCAGTTGTTGTATAGATCCAGGCACCCAGGGTTCAGAAGCAATTGAGTTCCCTCAGCCTTGAAACTGGGTCAGGTGGCCTTTCTAGGTAATCCCTTAGGACCTTCTACAGGCTCCTTCCAGCACATTCTGCACGTTGCATTGTAATTGTTTTTTTATACTTAACATCACTCACTTGTGATTACTTCGGTACTATCCTTAATTACATAAGCAAACCTACTGAGTTTCTTCCAAATCTGCACTTTCCCCAAAGAGAATTCCAAGGAATGTTATTTTCTCCATCTCATGTGGCCCCTATTTTGTTACACTTCCACTCAGGAGTGAACCAAATGTAAAAGAAGAACTACCTCCACTCTGGGAGAGGCTAAGGCCGGCTGTACGGCACATAGACATTCAAAGAAGTGAAAATCCCAACTTGATGAAGATTCTGAAGCAGATGATTCATATGTCAAGGGAATGAAAAAGGAGGAAGGGTCCAGGCAAAGGGAAAAGGTTGGGGAAACACGTGAATGTATCAAGCTATGAGCTTAGCCAGGCACAGAAGAGAAGAGGAACACCGGTGCACAGAGGAGAGAATCAAGGCAAGGAAGTGTCATCAGGTGCACCTAACTAGAGTTTGGAGATTTAGGAGGAAATGGCAAGAAATAATGATGCAGGTTTGTAGGGAAAATGGAAATTTTATGGCCAGGATTCTGATACCACCCACTGTACACATACTGAGCCTGCTTCCATGGCCCTTTGGCAGTGAACTGTTTACCTGCTGACAGAGCCATGAGGAGAGGACTCGGAGTAATGGAAGTATCAGCTGGGGGGAAGGGCAGAGGGGAGCAGGAAGTAGCAGAGCCCCTTGCTGGGGAGCAGGGGGGAGCAGAGGCTGGCAGAGGGAAGCCATGGAGCCCTGTGCTAGGAAGCAGAGAGAGAAGGCTTGGAGCCTAGTTCTGGGGAGCAGGAGATGGAGTCCCCGGCAGAGGCAGCACCTGGGTTGCAGATGCTGGGGCTAGAGATGGAAATAGGCTTGCCCCTTGCACAGAGCCAGGTGACCGCTGTGAGAATAAAGCCTGGTATGAGCCCTTTTGTACCTGCAGAGTTCCACTGTCATTATTCGGTCTCACTGAATTCATACTGAACTTGCCGAAAGCAGGGAACCCCCTCCTCCCAGAGCAACAAGGTTGCAGGTAATATATTGATGACTTTAGATTCTATCTGGAAGCTACAAGGAGTCACTGAAGAATTTTGGAAAAGATGTATTTATGCTTTAGAAAGCACAATGGCTCTGACTACAGCGTGACCAATGTGCAACCCAGATATCAACAGCATTGAGTCTGCCAGGGGACACAAAGGAAATGCCCCTGGATCCTCCCAGTTCCATGTTCCTCCCATAGATCTCTGCTAGTTCCCAGGGAGTTTTTCTTTCTGGGCCTCCCCAGGCTCCCGGCCACTGTTTGCTTTCAATCCTAACAGGAAACAAGTTCTCTTCTTCAGTTTCACAATCATAAAATAGTTTTTTTCATTTACACAAAGTCTTTGGTTTTTTGTTGTTTATTTTTTATTGTTTTTTGAACACTACACCAAAGATGTCTTAGGCAAGACACAGAAAGCTTTGCATCTCAATGATACAAACCGATGGGAATAGGAGCTTGGCCATCCACTGCCTTGGAGGTTAACGGTGTTTCCCTGGGCACCCATTTCTTTCTCTCCCTACCCCCATTGTACCACTGTGATTTTCACACTGTTTAGGGTATCCCCAGGAACTAGGAATGACTCCCCCTCTATTTGACCAGTGTGCCCTCTGCTTTGACGTCTGATGCCTGTAGACATCTCTGTCCTGAGGTGTTTCAGCCACCCCCAAGTAGATATATCAAGACATATTCCCATAATGACTATTTCTTCCTCAGAAGAAACTCCTACAACAACTGCTAGGAGAATTAGATCTTTTCCATCATTCTTAAGAATGATTGAAAGACAGAAAGTTGCAAAGGAAAGAAGAAATGGTTGAGAAAAATGATAAAAAGCCTGAAACAACAGCAGTGCAGATAAAAAGAAGATTGTTTTAAGAGATTCTAAGGAGACAGAATCAACAATACTTGAAGATGGATCCGATATTGTCTTTTGGGGGGCAAGATGGGACCAAGAATGATTTTGTTTTCTTTCTTGGGTATCTGAGATTACCATACATGATAATGATATGAAGCAACGTAGAGAACACTAGAGGGTCAGTATTAGTTGGTATTCTCCCTGTCAGGTGTTGAGCTGAGTTGTCTGTGGAACATGCAACAAAGTGGTCCAGCAAACCTCGGATTTTCTGAGCCTTCCTAGAGCCAGGAGTTGCCAGAATGGATGATGTGATGATCATGGAGGAACTACTACCTTGAGAGCTAAGGGAAGGAAATCTCCAGAAGGAGAGAGGCCGGCCACAGCGTCAGCGCTGTGCAGAAACCCCGGAGTGTGGGACCACAGTCCTCCACTGGATTTTCTGCTGTTTTGTCGAGGGGAGAAAACCAGTGTGAGATCTGGCAGATTTGAATTAAACAGTGGTTCCAATTTTTTCTTCATCCTAATAATTTAATTGTTTTTACCCAATTCTTATCACCAACAGGAAAATATATTCTAAATGCTCTGGAATATAAGTACTTGATTTGCACAGCTATGGTATAATGATAAACATAGGTGTGACCAAGGGGCCATATATTACCTCTATTTTAATTACTGAAGCTGAGAATCCCAAGAAAACCAATCAGACAGTAGCAAAGCCATTATCAAGCATAAGCCACTGCCTAGTACAAATTAGGCATATTCAGTAGCTGCATTAAATCTTTCAGGTCACTGGGGTCAGACATTATAGTAAATGGTATAAGGGAATAAATACAGGTTACTAGATGTCCAGAAACATATCTATTAGGAGAATATGCCCTAGGTCAGTGGTAATTTGATTTTTTTCTTAATCTTATTTTCTTCCTCTATACACTATTCTCAGAAAGCTCTAGCAAGATCTTCAGTACAATCTGCCTGGCTGCCTGATGTTAACAGATATTATTCTTTAGGAAAAAAGGGTCACATCAAGAAGTGTTCTCCCACCTAAGAGAACTTATTTCATAAATAAATGGATGTGGGTGCAGTGGCATGCCAGCCAGGACCCCCTGTCAGGCTTGAGCCACTCATTGTATCTGACTCAGCAGCTGAGACTCTCCCTGAGCCAGAGGAAGCACCTCACCCGAGTTTATGCCCCATTCACAAGGGCAGTCCACAGCCCACGGCGGCCCACGTGAGCAGAAAGCCAGACGCCGTGTGTTGGCTCTTGCCTTGATTCTGGATAAGTCTGGAGGGCCAAATCAAGTCCAGTGCTCCTTCGTGGTCTTCCCACATTAATCCATGGTCATTCTTTCCTGTTTCCAGGTGAACACTTTCGAGTTATCCTTGAATATTTTTCATTCTTCCCAAGGAATAGTCAGTCCAGCAGTTCTGCACCACCTTCATCATACACCCCGCCTCTGCCTGCTTCTCCCCACCTACACTGCTCCCATAATGTCCCATCCACCCTCCTCCCTCACTGGGGCAACTGCAAGAGACACCTAACTTCCCTGCCCGTTTCATCTTTGCCTCTTTGTAGTCTGTTCTCTATTCAGCAGCTAAAGTAATCTTTGTAAAACGTACAGTCAGGTTATCCAATCCTATGCTCAAAACACTACAACTTCTCACACAATATGTAGTAAAAGGCAGTGGTCAATAGGACACAGCAGAATTTGATCTCCCTGTTCCCTTTCCGACCACCCTTCCTGCTGGGCAATCCCTCCCTTTCACTCCATTCTAACCTCCCTGCTATTTTTAGAAGATGTCAAGTATATTCTTTCTTTCTGATCACTCCTTCCCCAGATGTCCATGTAACTAACTCCCTCCCCACTTTCAAAGTTTTGCTCAAGCACACCTGCCGAATGGTCATCGAGCTGTACCCTGATCATCCTATTTAAAATTGAAAAAGTGCCTCTAGGTACTCCTAATCTCATCTGTCCCACTCTTGGTTTTTCCTTTTTTACAGCACTTAGCACTTTTGGCTATCCTATATAAATTGTCTCTTATTTATTATGTATTCCCCCCCCCACCGATGATGGCATAAATTGCCATAGAGGAGGAACTTTGCTTGCATCTTCAATGATATACCCCAAGCACATAAAATAGAGCTTGGCACATAGTAGGTGCTCAATAAATACCTGTTGCCCGAATGGCTTTGGCAGTGCTCTTTCTAGCCTGAGTGCTCTGTTCCTTGTCCTACCCTCCTTTCGTGGCTGACTGCTCCCAAGAGATCAGTGGGCTTTTGTGTTTTCTACCAAAGATAGCGGGTTTTTTTGTTACTGTTGTCATTTTGGGATGAGAGCCACATGATATAAAATCATCCATGCTAAAGTGAACAATTCAGTGGCATTAATATATTTATAATGTCATCTGTCCACCACCTCTGTTTAGTTCCAAAATATTTTCAACACCCCTAAAGAAAAGCCCGTAGCCATTAAGGGGACACCTCCTACTACCCCTTGCTCCCAGCCGTGGCCATCACCGACCTGTATTCTTCCTCTGTGGCTTTACCTATTTTGGATATTTCATATAAATGGAAGTATGCATACAATACATGAAATCTTGTGCGTGGCTTCCTACGCTTCACAGAATGTTTCTGATACATGCCACAAGATAAGGCATCAGCACCTCATTACTTCTATGGCTGAATACCATTCCATTTATGTATGTATTATAATCCGTGTATCTATTCAGTGATTGATGGTGATTTGGGCTGTTTCTACCTTGTACCTATTGGAAACAGTGTTGCTATAGAAATAAATGTATAAGTATTTGCTTGAGTATCTGTTTTCATTTTGAGGGGGTTTATACCTGGAGTAGAATTGCTGAGCCATGTGATAATTCTATGTCCACAACTGAGTATAGGCTTTTGCTCCATTCTTGGATATAATCTCATATCTGTAATAAAGTTGGTGTTTTGTTTTTCATATGTCTTTCCCAGTCATTCACTCATCATTCAATAAATAATTATTGAGTACTTATATCAAGTCAGGTACTCTCTAAAGTGCTGAGGAAACAACCATGAACAAAACAGATTTTTAAAAATCCTATGTTTATGGAGCTCTGGTGCTAACATTAGGGTTGGGAGACATATATAAGATAAGTAATTTGGAACTATATTGGCTAAGAACTTGGGCAAGGAATACAGGAGATGCCATTTATTGATTCCCTCATAGCCCAATGATTACTGCTATAGAATTTTCAATCTCATAACTCAAAAAAGTTATTATCCTTTTTTCCCATCTGCATTCTTGGTTGCAAGCAGTAGAAAGGAACTCTGGCTCTTATGTACAGGTAAGATTGAAGTGATCGTAGGGGTGTTCACAAAGTAGAGAAGTTTGAAATGTAAGCCAGAGCCAAGGGGACTGTGGAAGCCAGGAGTAGGGTCTAATCCCTGGACCACACATTGACGCAGCCATTGCTAAAACCGCATAGCTCCACAGCTCCTTCTCAGGAGTCAAGTTCCCAGGCAGCCGTAGCCTAATGGTGGAGCTGAAATATGTGCTACCAAGGAGAGGGTGAGTGAATAACTGCGTTTTTTCAATTTCCATAGTGAAGGGCATGGATCTGCTTCCCACCGGGGCCCACCTAATGAGCTCATTTAAAAACCACACTGCTTGGGGGTTGGGCTGCCTGCCTGGCCAAAAGAGACATATACACGTTGTATTAACATCATGCTGTGCTATTAGTACACCCTAGCCCTGTTAATCTTACTTTTCTATTTCTCTTTTTTATAAGGAATACGTAGCCTGACTTTTTTTATTTTAATCTTATGGCTAGAAACTGGGGGGAAAATGCCACTTTAATACTGCAAGTACTTTTGTCTCCTGACAGGTGAAGAATCAAATTAACCTCTGAGGCAAATTTCTCCTTCATTTCTGGGGGAAAAAAAACCCACCTCTGTTCAACAACACAGCATCCATCCTGAATATAGATGCTTCTAGTAGAGCTATGTCTCTGAAGATTTAGTTGACGTGCTGAGAAAGATCTTTTCTGTTTTCTGTAAGGATAGAAACTGCCCTATGTCTTTGTATTATTATTTGTTTTTGTGGAAGGGTGTGTGTGTGTGTGTGTGTGTGTGTGTGTGTGTGTGTGTGTGTGCGCGTGTGTACTTACAGGCAAGCACTTTCTCAGAGGAATTTTGGGAGCAAAGACTCTAGAAACTGAAGAAATATGATATTTACTGTGAGCTGACAAGAAACTGTAGAAAGAAACTGTAAATATAATGCTTGGCATATGGTATTGTTCAAAAGGGAATAATACAGAGTTTGGAAAATATACTTATTTTGGACGATGTTTGGGTGTAATTATCCTGTGAAGGCTCCAGGACAAGATGTAACAGGGTAGGTTGTGAGGGAAGGGTCCCCTCAGGAGGGGACAGTCCCACCTGCACCAACTTGGCAACCTCTTCCTGTGACTGCAGCCACTTCCACAGCTCATACATGTCTATGTTCAGGAGCCCAACCTGTCAGCCTCTGTTACCTCTGCTGGGACCAAAGAGATTGCTGCCCAGCCCTTCCCCTCATGCCACTAGAACCTGACAGCATTTGACATGAGGGTTGCTGAGTGGTCTACCCCAGCTGACCTGCCTGTACTTCAACTGCAACAGAGACTAAGCAAGCCAGTGGGGGGCACACACAGAGCCTTTCCAGGGAGAAGGTCTTTGCCAGCACGCCTGAACTCCCTACAAGCATGGGGAAGAATCTGAATGGACAAAGCAATGACAAATGCCCATTACACATTCTAGCATCATTTTAAATATGGTCTTGTTTTATAGTACACTCAAATGTTAATCTTTCTCACTACCATCACCTTCCTTTTCTACCTTGGAACCAAGAGATACAGTGGTATGATCCCCTGATGAGTGGGAATTTAAATTTGCTGGTATCCAAAATTCTTTTAAATTCACCAATTCAATCCATTCAATAAATACCTATTAAGTGCAAATCTTGTAGTATATCGTAATGATTTAGAATCATGAGATCTGGGATGGCAATGTAGAACACCTTATATAAATATTTTATTAAACATTGTTACTCATTAAAATGTTTCAATTTTAGAAAAAATAAAATTTCACCATTCTCCTATCTCCCTGAATTTTTCTGTATTTATATTCTTTTCCAAGTATTTTCACATCTCTTATATTTTTGCACCTTAAATTCTTGTGGAATTATATTTACAATTTAAGTTTTAAAATGTGGGCAGCAGAGAAATATTATACAATATTGCTTTTTTTTTTTTGGCAAAGAGCCCTAGGGTCATGAAGACACCTCCCCTTAATCTCAAAATATATTTTCAAACATCACATAATGAGCACATAATATGTGATAAAAAAAAAAACAGAGTCTAGTACTGAGACAGATTTATTAATAAACAATTACAAAAAAGTAGAATGTGTTTGACCTTTCACACTTAAGTCATCCTACCTGAAATTAAATGTTCCCTATTGGGTGAAGTAGGATAGATTTCATTCCCTTCAATATGAACATTTCCTTCAGAACCATTTATTAAGTCATATATCCCTTCCCCACAGATCTGTAAGGTGACCTTCCTCACATACAAGGGAGTTAAAATGGAGACATAGCTCTCTCTTGTGCCCACTGCACTGTGTGACTATGCCTGCGTGTGTGCAGGGCGCTCCAGGCCCAGAAAGCTGCTCCAGGGCAGTTGGTGGTTGATGGTAAGATGGCTCAGGCACTCAGTTCCTATGACTAGGCAGCAGATCCTCTGAAAGACGTCCCCAGAGGATGGGCCTGTTCCAGGGTCTGTGGATTCTGAAAGCGACCACATCTAGAACCAATTATAAGTTACTCTCTGTGTCATGCTTCCTTTCCATTAGCCTCAAATCTCCATTGAAATCGCGCTCAGTTTTACAGCCTTGTCTCATCTTTCAGCAAGGGAAGTAAGGGAAGGTACAGGGCAGTAATGAGATGACAGTACAAGGAAGGGCAGCTGTTGGGAGGCAGGGCTCCGTAAATATTTTCATGTTTCTGCAGTCGAGGCTTTCTGAGTCAAGAGCCCTGGCACCTGTTTGAAGGGATAACTGAAGAGCAACCCTAAAAATAGAGACATCTGGAGAGATAGAGATTTATCTCCCTGGAACTATTTGTTTAAGTTACAAAGTGGTGAAACAGAGACCTTCCCTTCCTTTCCCCAGAGAGGGTTTGTTTACAATCCAAAACAAACACATGCTCTTTCTCTGTCTCATTTCCTCCCTCAGTCTTTCCTCCAAGTTCTCAGAAGGGAGGATGGGCAGATGAGCTAACAACTCCTATATAAACCCCGAGTTTCATAGTTTAGGGGTTCCTCCCCTGTGGTGCAAACCCTTGCGAATGCATGCATCTGCCACCCCTTGGAGAATTGGGGCTTGGGGAACTGACACAAGCTGTTCTGTGAGAAAGGTGTGCTCCCTGACCCTGAGATGTCATAGATAGGCAGATGTCATAGATACAGAGAAAGATGATGTCAACGTGGATATGAGTATGGAGATAGAGAGAAACATAAAACGATGGCAGGTTAATGTGTTAGCTTGCAAATAGCATAACATTTCAGCCTTTTGACAGTTTTAGACTTAACATCAGTTAGAACCTAAATAAAACTATTTTGGAGATCATAGAAAGGGATCTTGAGTGGACTAGTCAGTAGCCCATAGGTAACATGGAGACCAGAAATCTGGTGCTGGGTGGTGTTCAGCCTGCAAGAGGCATCCAGGACGGATACATTCTCAAAGTTCCCAGTAACTCTGTCATGTGGGGTGAGAACACTGGTAGGAGACTGTATTTTCTATAATCGAGGGGGCTGGGAGATGCGTTTGGAGAGACAGGCTGAAGTATGCCTGAAATGACCAATGTCACATGGAAGCATTTTTGCTGTATTCTACAGGTAATGAATACTTTTAAGCAATAATCAGATTTTTAGGGATTTTTTTTGTTTAGGGTTTGTTTTTTTTTAAGATCATTCTGACAGCAATGCCTAGAATAAATTATAAGAATTGGGAGGAAAAAAATAGACTATTATACTAATCTAGGTGACACATGATGAACTTCAACTAAGGTTTATAGATTCTAGTCCTGTCTCTCTTAAATTGATGTTAAAATTAAAACTACCTTCTCTCATGACTGAAAATATATTTGCTCTTGTCTCCAGAATTTGGATTATGGCCAATATGCTTCTTGTGCTCATCCAAATTGAACATATAATCGACTCTCCACTCCATATTCTCTTGCTACACTGTTCTTTATAACAAAATGTTTAGCAGGTTTCTGAGTCATATCTTTCTGTGAAAGTGTCCTCACAGGGCTTGGGGAACTGATGCAAGTTTTTCTGTGGGAAAGGTCTGTCCTTGACCTTGAGATGTCATAGATCTATAGATGCTATAGATATGGATATGGGTATGGAGATAGAGTCAATCTATCTTGTCTATGGAGAGTTGTTAGTTGGTCTTCCTGTGTCTTTAGAGCATTTTTAATTCGAGAGTGTATTTGAGTATTAAACATTCGCTCCCATTTTCTCACCCCACATATTTATCCTTTGGATTATACAAAACTCTGAATACCTGTCCAATGTCAGGAAATTGAAGATTGACCTGATGCCACTCTCAGGTATCCATTACCTACTACTTCCCAGGGCAAGTATAGACACAGAGATAAAGCTCTATAGACAGAGGGATGCCCATCCTAGAGTTTGTCCACACAGACTGCTAGCTCAGCCACAAGAATGGGTCTTCCAGGATCCAAAAGCCACTCCCATCAGCCGGGACTACCTCCTAAGGGCCTATGTTCATTTCTGTCATGCACAGAATCATCCCCATCAACTCAGCCTGGTTCAGTGAATCCCTCCTCAGGCCACTCCCTTCTTTCCAAGCATCAGCCTCTCTCCTCTCATTCTCCTCTCTTCTAGGCAACTTCACTCCGTCACTTGTTGAGCCTGACTTCCCCAACAAAAGGTACATGGCTAAACCTGGGAATGACGCCAAAGGGGAGAGAGCATGCCCTTGATCCATCATTCTCAAAACACACTGGGCATGAGAATCACTTCAAGTGCCTTTTCCACATACATCTTAACCAGCCAGCAAACTTGCAGGAAGGGCTCCGGGTAAATCAGAAACAGGTGGTTCCAGGACCACGCTTGGAGAAATACTGGCCTAGACCCTACAATGCAAATGCTTGGCTGATTTTTTAGGAGGGACAGGAATGGAAAAATGCCTTAAGAGCCTTTCTTGATGAACCTACAATCAGCCTTCAGTCTGGAAAATAAGAGTTGATTTCTCAAATCAGGTTGTCTTGCTTCACATATTTTGCATATATTTTCTAAAATTTAATGATTCTGGGTGTCAGGATGAGAATTTGTCTCTGCGACCTGACATAGCTAATAGATGAAGTCTTTTAAGGTGCAAGAAGCAAAAAAGCTATTAACATGATAAACAGTGGAATATTTTACATGTCTAGGCAAATTACATAGACATATTTTCAAATTTTGCTATGACAAGTGTTTTCATTGCCAACTTATTTTGTAAGCCTGTACATTAGAAGTAGACATCTATCTCTGCCTTATAGAAAACTACAAGGTAATTTTACTTTTCTTATAGAGAAAATTTTTTCTTTTTTTGCTTTCACTTAACAATGTATTTCCAGTCTTAAAATAATAACCATTTCTTCCTAAGAAAGAGTATATTTTAAGAATACAAAGCATACTAATGAAGCAACTTTCAAAGTTGCAACTTTCAAAGTAAATATTTATTTTCTCTTTTTTCCCCCCTCCCAATAAGTACTCAAAGACATCCATTAGCTATTTCTAGGAAAAAATTACCATTTTGAAATATGGAAGATTGTAAGCTAGATAATGTAAAATAATAATGATAAAAACGTAAACAGTAGTCTCTTGTAAGGAAAGTGCATTCAATACTTTCATTGTTTTCCTATCAGCATTGTACATAAGATATAGAGCCTCAGAGACAGAATCTGGCTGTGATTCTGGTTAGATAGTTTCTCCCTTCAAACACCTTTTCCAAGAATTTTGTGTTATTTTGCCATTTACAGAAATTGGGAAAAAAAACATTGCACATTAAATATAAAATACAATTGCACTTTCAGATTGCTTTATTTGCTTGTGGCATACTACATTTGTAATATTATTTACTAGATAGGAACTCAATGTGAACTACCACATTTAAAGTACCTCCTAAAACTGGCCAAGAGAGCACTTCGAGTATTTTAATTACAATGAAAGGAAAATTTCAGGACACCAAAAGGCAAAAAGGGCCAGAAGCCTTTATTCTCCATTTCCTTCCTACTAAGTACAGTACAAGTGGTACCCAGGTCATTAAAATCCACGCCACTCCTGCCCTCTGTTGGGAGGAGGATCACATCAGCTGTTTAAGAAGTCTTAGAGCCCAGAGCAGGGTGTTTCTCTGAATAGCCAGGTCAAACGACCAACCATGGGAATGCCTCAAAGCTCTGAGCAGTTAGCCCGGGTGACTAATGTATGGGGCAGAGATGTACTGTTACTTTCCATACAAGAAATTATGACCCTTTGTCATATTCTATGATTCACATGTTCAACATCACCTTATTTTAGGACATTGATGAGCAAGCTTTTTCTTATATGTCATAAAATATAAAAAGAAAATACAAATTGTCTACAAAGAGAACACCTAACAAATTATCAGATACTATGTGCTCTCCTTCCTATGATGCTTTTTCTAAGAAAAATACACTATAGACTGCAATGGGGGTGTGAAGACTTTATAATTTGGGTGAATGTTGAAACCACAATGTTGTTCATGTGAAACCTTCATGAGATTGCCTATCAATGATACTTACAAAAAGTTCAACATTTCTTGAGTATTTCCCCATGTCATTAAAATTACTTAAAATATTTTTAAAAAAGAAAAATACACTATAATCACCAACCATTTGTTAATTGGCTTCTCATGAGAAGGAAAATGGATCTTAGGCCTCAGGTAGAGACCCAAGCAGAGGTTTTTCTCAGTAGTGTTATGTAACTACACAAATGAGAGGGGAGAAAGAGACAGAAAGACCCTTAAAACAGAATTCAACAGAATAGGAATGACTAAAAAAAGATTTATTGAAGGATATATTTCTGAAGATGCTGTGTGAAATCTTTTTTGTTACTAAAAACTTATTTTTTATATTGCTTTATAGTTTTAGCCATACTTTAGCTCCATTTCTGAATTATTTTGCTTAGCAGCAGCTCCTAAAGGTATAGCTTTTCAGGATTTCTGCCTTTCCTCATTTTTCCTTTTGGAAAGCAGTTAATGACTTGTTAACCAAGACTTAAATGCATCAAAGAAAGCAATAATTTTGCAAAATGAGGTCACACTTTTGTAATGCAAACCCTCACAATTTACGTAATTGTTAAGCAAATCTCCATTTTCTTTTTTTTTTTATTAAGGTCTCATTGATAAATACTCTTATGAAGGTTTCACATGAAAAACAATCTGGTTACTACAGCCACCTATATTATTGAGTCCCCTCCATACCCCAATGCAGTCACTGCCCATCAGTGTAATAAGATGCCACAGAGTCACTACTTGTCTTCTGTGCTACACTGTCTTCCCCATGATACCCCCAACACCATGTGTACTAATCACAATAACCCTCAATCCCTTCTACCTTCCAACCCACCTGCCCTCCCCCACCCCTCCCCTTTGGTAACTGCTAGTCCCTTCTTGAGTCTGCTGCTGTTTTGTTCCTTCAGTTTTGCTTTGTTGATATTCTCCACAAATGAGGGAAATCATTTGTATTTGTCTTTCGCTGCCTGACTTATTTCACTGAGCATAATACCCTCTAGCTCCATCCATATTGTTGCAAATGGTAGGATTTGTTTCTTTCTTATGGCTGAATAGAACTTCATTGTGTATATGTACCACATCTTCTTTATCCATTCATCTACTGATGGACACTTAGGTTGCTTCCATATCTTGGCTATTGTAAATAGTGCTGCAATAAACATAGGGGTGCATATGTCTTTTTTAATCTGAGAATGTGTTTTCTTTGGGCAAATTCCTAGGAGTGGAATTCCCTGGTCAAATAGTATCTCTATTTTTAAATTTCTGAGGAACCTCCATATTGCTTTCCACAATGGTTGAACTAGTTTAAATTCCCACCAACAGTGTAGGAGGGTTCCCCTTTCTTCAATCCTCACCAGCATTTGTTGTTCCTAGTCTTTTCTATGTTGGTCATCCTAACTGGTGTGAAGTGATATGTCATTGTGGTTTTAATTTGCATTTCTCTGATAATTTGCAATGTGGAGCATCTTTTCATGTGCCTGTTGGCCACCTGAATTTCTTCTTTGGAGAATTGTCTGTTCATATCCTTCGCCCATTTTTTAATTGGGTTATCTGCTTTTTCGTTGTTGAAGCATATGAATTCTGTATATATTTTGGATGTTAACCCCTTGTCAGATATGTTGTTTATGAATATATTCTCCCATACTGTAGGATGCCTTTTTGTTCTGTTAATGGTGTCCTTCTCTGTACAGAAGTTTTTTAGCTTGATGTAGTCCCATTTATTCATTTTTGCTTTTTTTTCCCATGTCTGAGGAGACGCGTTCAGGAAAAAGTTGCTCATGTTTGTATTCAAGAGATTTTTGCCTATGCTGTCTTCTAAAAGTTTTATAGTTTCATGATTTACATTCAGGTGTTTAATCAATTTTGAGTTTACTTTTGTGTATGGGGTTAGACAATAATCCAGTTTCATTCTCTTGCATGTAGCTGTCCGGTTTTGCCAATACCAGTTCTTGAAGGGGCTGTCATTTCCCCAGAGTATGTCCATGGCTCGTTTATCATATATTAATTGACTACATATGCTTGGGTTTATATCTGAGCTCTCTAGTCTGTTCCATTGATCTATAGGTCTTTTTTGTGCCAGTATCAAATTGTCTTGATTACTGTGGCTTTGTAGTAGAGTTTGAAGCCAGGGAGTGTAATCCCCCCAGCTTTGTTCTTCCTTCTCAGGATTGTTTTGGCTATTTGGGGTCTTTTGTGGTTCCATATGAATTTTAGAAATATTTCTTCTAGTTCATTGAAGAATGTTGTTGGTATTTGATAGGGATTGCATTAAATCTATAGATTGCTTTAGTCAAGATGGCCATTTTGACAATATTAATTTTTCCTATCCATGAGCACAGGATGTGTTTCCATTTATTGGTGTCTTCCTTAATTTCTCTCATGAGTGTCTTGTAGTTTTCAGAGTATAGGGCTTTCACTTCCTTGATTAGGTTTATTCCTAGGTATTTTATTCTTTTTGATGCAATTGTGAATGGAATTGTTTTCCTGATTTCTCTTTCTGCTAGTTCATTATTAGTGTATAGGAATTCAACAGATTTCTGTTTATTAATTTTGTATCCTGCAACTTTGCTGAATTCAGATATTAGATCTAGTAGTTTTGGAGTGGATTCTTTGGGGTTTTTTATGTACAATATCATGTCATCTGCAAACAGTGACAGTTTAACTTCTTCTTTACCAACCTGGATGCCTTTTATTCCTTTGTGTTTTGTGTTGTCTGATTGCCATGGCTAGGACTTCCAGAACTATGTTGATTAAAAGTGGTGAGGGTGGGCATCTTTGTCTTGTCCTCGACCTTAAAGGAAAAGCCTTCAGTTTTTCACTGTTAAATGTGATGTTGGCTGTGGGTTTGTGATATATGGTCTTTATTATGTTGAGGTATTTGACGTCTATACCCATTTTGTTGAGAGTTTTTATCATGAATGGATGTTAAATGCTGTCAAATGCTTTTTCAGCATCTATGGAGATGATCCGTGGATTTTTTCTTCTTTTTGTTGGTGTGGTGGATGATATTGATGGATTTTCTAATATTGCACTGTCCTTGCTTCCCTGTAATAAATCCTACTTCATCATAATGGATGATCTTATTGATGTATTTTTGAATTTGGTTTGCTAATATTTTGTTGAGTATTTTTGTGTCTATGTTCATCAGAAATATTGGTCTCTAATTTTCTTTTTGTGTTGTGTCTTTGCCTGGTTTTGGCATTAGAGTGATGCTGCCCTCATTGAATGAGTTTGGGAGTATTCCCTCCTCTTCTACTTTTAGGAAAACTTTAAGGAGGATGGGTATTAGGTCTTCACTAAATGTTTGATGAAAATTCAGTGGTGAAGCTATCTGGGACAGGAGTTTTGTTCTTGGGTAGTTTTTTGATTACCAATTCAATTTCATTGCTGGTAATTGATCTGTTCAGATTTTCTGTTTCTTTCTGGGTCAGCCTTGGAAGGTTGTATTTTTCTAGAAAGTTGTCGATTTCTTCTAGGTTATCCAGTTTGTTAGCATATAATTTTTCATAGTATTCTCTCACTATTCTTTGTATTTGTGGTATCCATAGTGATTTTTCCTTTCTCATTTCTGATTCGGTTTATGTGTGTAGACTCTCTTTTCTTCTTGATAAGTCTGACTGGGGGTATACCTATTTTGTTTATTTTCTCAAAAAACCAGCTCCTGCTTTCATTAATTCTTTCTATTGTTTTATTCTTCTCAATTTTATTTATTTATGCTCTAAGCTTTATTATGTCCCTCTTTCTACTGACTTTGGGCCTCATTTTTTCTTCTTTTTCTAGTTTCAACAATTGTTAGTTTAGGCTGTTCATATGGGATTGTTCTTCTTCCCTGAGGTAAGCCTGTATTGCAGTATACTTCCTTTTTAGCATGGCCTTTGCTGCATCCCACAGATTTTGTGGTGTTGAATTATTGTTGTCATTTGTCTCCATATATTGCTTGATCTCTGTTTTTATTTGGTCATTGATCCATTGATTATTTAGGAGCATGTTGTTAAGCCTCCATATGTTTGTGGGCTTTTTTGTTTTCTTCGCATAATTTATTTCTAGTTTCATATCGTTTTGGTCTGAGAAACTGGTTGGTACAATTTCAGTCATTTTGAATTTACTGAGGCTCTTTTTGTAGCTTAGTATATGATCTATTCTTGAAAATGTTCCACATGCACTTGAGAAGAATGTATATCCTGCTGCTTTTGGGTGTAGTGTTCTGTAGAAGTCTGTTAGGTCCATCTGTTCTAATGTGTTGTTCAGTGCCTCTGTCTCCTTACTTATGTTCTGTCTGGTTGATCTGTCCTTTAGAGTGAGTGGTGTGTTGACGTCTCCTAGAATGAATGCACTGCATTCTATTTCCCCCTTTAATTCTGTTAGTATTTGTTTCACATATGTAGGCACTCCTGTGTTTAGTGCATAGGTATTTATAATGGTTATATCCTCTCATTGAACTGATCCCTTTATCATTATGTAATGTCCTTTGTCTCTTGTTATTTTTTTTGTTTTGAAGTCTATTTTGTCTGATACAAGTACTGCAACTCCTGCTTTTTTCTTCCTATTAGTTGCATGAAATATCTTTTTCCATCCCTTCACTTTTAGTCAGTGTATGTCTTTGGGTTTGAATGGAGTCTCTTGTAGGCAGCATATAGATGGGTCTTGTTTTTTTATCCATTCAGTGAGTGTATGTCTTTTGATTTGTGCATTCAGACCATTTACATTTAGGGTGATTATCAATAGGTATGTACTTATTGCCATTGCTGGCTTTAGATTCATGATTGCCAAAGGTTCAAGGGAAACTTCCTTGCTATCTAACAGTCTAATTTAACTCACTTAGTATACTATTACAAACACAATCTAAAGTGTTTTTTTTCTTCCTTTTTCTTCCTCCTCCATTCTTTATATATTAGATATCACATTCTGTACTCTTTGTTCTTTACTGCTTTTGTGGGTAGTTGATTTGATTTTGCATTTGCTTAGTAATTAATTGTTCTAACTTTCCTTACTGTGGTTTTATTTCCTCTGGTGACAGCTATTTAGTCTTAGGAACACTTCCATCTAGAGCAGCCCCTACAAAATACACTGTAGAGATGGTTCGTGGGAGGTAACTTCTCTCAGCTTTTGCTTATCTGGAAATTGTTTAATCCCCCCTTCAAATTTAAATGATAATCTTGCCAGATAGAGTATTCTTGGTTCGAGGCCCTTCTGCTTCACTGCATTAAATGTATCATTCCACTCCCTTCTGGCCTGTAAGGTTTCTGCTGAGAAGTCTGATGATAGCCTGATGGATTTTCCTTTGTATGTGATCTTTTTTCTCTCTCTGGCTTCTTTTAATATTCTGTCCTTGTCCTAGATCTTTGCCATTTAAATTATTATATGTCTTGGTTTTGTCTTCCTTGGGTTCCCATGTTGGGAGATCTATGCGCCTTCTGAGAGACTATTTCATTCCCAAGATTGGGGAAGTTTTCAGCAATTACATCCTCAAAGACACTTTCTATCCTTTTTTCTCTCTCTCCTTCTTCTGGTACCCCTATAATGTGAATATTTTTCCATTTGGATTGGACACACAGTTCTCTCAATATTCTTAAATTCCTAGAATTCCTTTTTTCTCTCTGTGCCTCTGTTTCTTCGTATTTTTCTTCTCTAACTTCTATTCCATTTACCATCTCCTCCACTATATCTAACCTGCTTTTAAATCCCTCCATGGTATGTTTCATTTCAGATAATGTATTCCTTAATGATTGAATCTCAGTCCTGAATTCATTCCTGAGTTCTTGAATATTTTTCTGTACCTCCATGAGCATGGTTATGATTCTTATTTTGACATGTCTTTCAGGAAAATTGATGAGTTCAGTTTCACTTGGCCATCTTTCTGGTGTTTGTGGGATTTTGGTTTGAACCAGGTTCCTTTGACATTTCGTATTTGTATGTGGTGCCCTCTAGTGCCCAGAAGCTCTACTCTCTGGAGCTGCTCTACCACTGGAGCCATGTCAGGGGTTGCAGTGGAGCAGTGCTTGTGCCTGGGGTGAGGAAAGAGCTATTTCATGCTTCCCAGCTTCTGTACCTTTCTCCACTGCCTCAACCAGTGGGCCAAGTGCACAGGTGTAAGCCTCTATACTTTGCATTTGTAGCTGCCATAGGTGGGTCCTCCTTGTGGCTGGCCTGATGTCAGTGAAGGGGCTACTTGTTTGGGAGCCAGTGAGGCCTGCTGGGAGGAAGACAAAGCAGACTGGGTATCAGGGTGGGGGGCTTTGCAGCTGCATAGCCAGCCAGGGGTATGGAGTGCCTCAAGTTTCTGAAACTTCCCAACCTGCTGGGCAGAGTGAGCCAGACAATTTTGTCCACCTGTCCTTTCTCCTGAGCAGTAAGCTCTATGCACTCCTTTTCCCTTTAGTAGCCCTCTCACTGTTAGGAAGTCTCTCAGACTACCCACCTTTCTTTTGTCTCAGAGCAGTCAGGTGTGGATACCTGCTTTCCACAAGCAGCTGGAATCTCAGTCTCTCCAGGTATTTCTCCTGTCTTAGCTTTCCAACCCCACTAATCTCCAGATCACCATGCAATGTAGGTTCATGCTGCAGAGTAGATCACCACAGCTGGTGTTCGGCAGTCCTAGGCCTCCACCAGCTCCCTGATCCATTTCTCTTCCTCCCACCAGAGGGCTGAGGCGGGGGAAGGGCTTGAGTCCCTCCGGATCATGGCTTTGGTATGTTACCCTGTTCTGTGAGGTCTGTTTTTTCTCCAGGTGTATACAGTCTGGCACAGCCTTCTTTCCTGTTGCTCTTTCAGGATTAGTTGTATTAATTATATTTTTGTATTATATGTGGTTTGGGGAGGAGTCCTCTCTCACACCTCTCATGTCACCATCTTCAATCCAACTCAACCAAATATCCATTTTCTTAATGAAAATTAATATGACTAAACAGAAATGTGATTTATATTTTATTCATTTCAGGTACCATTACTTAAAATTATAGTTCAACTATTCTATTGAAATGAGTTAATCATCTTCAAACATTCTAAAGAGCTATTGATGCTTAGCTTCTAATGTTTGGAAGGCTATTCATACAAACAGCTCATTTTGGATCCATTTGATTTCTCTTGGCATCTTAAGACATAAAACATAAGCTACTGTTATATCTTTTAGCTTTATCCTATTATTAAAAAACAAATTGTTTCTCTTCTGAGGAGTCCAATAGCATTTTCAATGTTTGTGAGTTTGTGTGTGTGTGTGTGTGTGTGTGTGTGCATATGCATTTAAGCAAGAGCTAGAGGGAAGCAGAAAATACATGTGTTATACACACTCGAGAAATGGAACACCCACTTTTGGACCATGGGCAAAATGGTGATGTTTGGAAAACAGACGATAAGTTTTATCTTAATATCTCAGCATTTTTCATCATAAGCAGGAAAAGTTAACTATGATGCTTGTTTCCTGTCTCTGCTCTATCTCATAAATAACCCTTTTCTTCAGACAAAACTCCAAAGGAGTTATGAGTCACCTGTATACATCATGCCCTATGTTAACCCTTACCCTAAAAAGCTCTGTAAAACTCCAGACCCTACACTCTTAAGAGCATCTCCTCTCTGACATTGCCCACACTTGCCTTTCTTCAAGTGTGTGACTCTCTCTGCCCTACTTCAGATAAGTAGGGAAGGGCTGCTGAGAGCTCTGATTTGGGCTTACAAGTTTCTGTCACCTGGATGACCCAGACAAGTCTGCAACTGTACGATCATGCTTCTAAGCAGCTGGCCTGAAAATCTTTTTCTTTACCTGTGGGAAGTTCTCAGACATAATCCCACTCTATCCAGTGCTCTGCAGCTCCCCAAAATCCTGGGGTGTTAGGGACTTTGTTCCCACGCCACGAAGATTCAAGTGGACACTGGATGCCAGGTGACACCGGCTTCAGGGGTTGGCAAGGGAGTATGCACTTAGACAAAGCAGCAGTTTAATGATCTTCCCTTTCTTCCATTTTTCCTTCCTCTCTGCTTTATTCAAGTAAACCTGCCTTTATCTACCTTGACTCTGGCCTCTCCTCTCGGAGTGTATTCAAACAAAACTTTACTCTGCTTTCCTTCTCTGTCTCTGCCCTTCAATTCTTTGCTGTGGCAGGGACAAGAACTGAGGCAAATAAACCCAACCTCCACCACCCCCAACAATTTTATCCTACATTTGTGTATTTTTCTTTGTTTTCAAGCATTAAATATATAGTATCAATTTAAATTTTTCTTACGTGAATGTATGGTCTCCTTTGAGTTTTCCAACCAAGAACTCAAAATTAGATGACACTCTGCCAGGAACGTTGATGATACTCCAACATTGATATAACCCCACAAAGAATATCTTGATTCCCTCTCATACACACCAACTTTTCATAATAAATCTGACCATACACTTGATCAGGGAAAGAAGGTGTTTCATAGCACATTCTTGATCCTTCTGGCTTGAAGCCCTCCTGATTGTGGAAAACCAAGACTAAAAGAAGCCAGGTTACTTGCACAAAAGGACAAGTTAATGGCAGAGCTGCAACTTCAACACTTCCATTCTACCACTCCGCCTCCCAGGCAGGAGGAGGAACCCGTAGAGAGGTGTATGGTAAGACAGGAGCAAGGGCAGAAAGCGTGTCATTATTAAATGAGAGCCTGGGCAGGACACAAACCAGTTACCTTTTTGAAACTAGGGTCCTTCCTCTGAGAATGTTCAGACATCTCATTTCCTATTTGCTTTGCCCTCTCATTGAAAAGCATAGTCATCTCCAAAACTAGATGCATAGGTCCTAAGTGACACACAGGACAATCCATTGTGGTAGAAGAAGAAAACACTAAAACTTCTATTTCTATTAATTTAATGTAACATGTGTGTTACTCTTTTTTGTATGTTTTATACATACTTATAATGCATTCTTACAGAAGCAGATGTAATAGTTTAGACAGTGATATACACATATTGAAGATACATACTCAAAAAGCCATCAGAAAAGTTTAGAGACCACCGCTTAAAAACAATCTATAAAGGAGATGCAAATATGCATCTATAGTATTCACTGCATTCCTGAGTTGCTGCATTCAAATACTTTTTTTCTGGGTTACACAAAACAAAAGGAAATGCATACCCTTTACAATTCGTTCTGACTTAGCACCTCCAAGGAGACCCAAGGAACAAAATACATGAAGGGTCTTCCCCAAAGCACAGAACTACAGAGCAAAAGGTGGGAGTCACAAGCAATGGCTCCATTTCCCCAAGACAGACACAGTCCTGATGTCAGGGTTGAGCCACCACCTGAAACAAAATGATCATGTAATACCTCCTCAGGGCACAAGCAGCTGATGTGAATGCTCTAGGACTAGCCATCATCTGTTTTGAGACTAGAAGACCATCTTTACCTCCTGGATTCATTTACTAAATTAGCAGCAAACTGTTGCTTAGTTGGTCATTTGTCCCTCTTCAGAAAGCACAAAGAATATGTCCGATAAAAAAGAACGAAAAACATATGTTGAAATACATTTGCTCATAAGGATTCATGTCAAAGAATAATTTTACTTGGGCCTGGTACCAACTGCACTTCATGGAAGACTCCAATAGAAGGAGTCACTAAGGATCATTAGATCTTCCAAGTAATGCTGCACAGTTGAGAAGGACATTTGAAGTGTCCCCAGGGTCTGAAACTAAACACAGTCTGCTCCACGCTTCATGTGCCCCACTGAAGACTACTTGGAAATGGTTTCTGAGAAGACAGGTTTTGGCTTCCTGGCATCAGAACTTAAAATCAACTAAGAGAACCTCTTCCTTACGTGAAGTCAAGCTAAAGACAAGCCAATAAGGTGACAAGGATGAACAAAACCGAAGCACAAACAAGAAGTCAGAAACAAAGGAAACAACATGGATGAGGAAGATCTTGCATTATATCTCTAATGAGTGGACCTGTTTGCACTATAAACAGATGTGCAAATAGAACCCTGTCTAGCTAGTTTACAAAAAAGTAAAATTTCAAAGAATTTCAAAGTATCCCAGGGCAGGTTAGAAAACCAGGTTTAAAGCACTGCTGCCTGGCACAATGCCCCAGTTATACCATACATCTGCCCCAGTAAAGATGCCACAGCTGTCACCCCTGGGCAGTGACGCCACAGTTTGCACCGTGGGGCTATTACTGGCCTTCCTTCATGCTGCTTCTGCAGATGGCTGTCGCTGCTTCCACCCTCACCAGACTGGATGCCCCAAAACACCTTCTGAATGCCATTAGTTTCTGAATCAAAAGATTGTATGAGTGAGCCTCGCTGGTGCAGGCTAGGTCACACTGTTAGGCTTCAACCATACACCTTGGGGATGCAGACTCATCATAACGTGGTAATTTCCTAAATATCAACAGGTGCTCAACATTGCACGAGGCCATAGAATTTCAAATACACATCCCATTGGGTTCAAATATCCCTTACTACTTGGGACTGCCTGACATCTGTCATGGCAACTGTGGAGACATGTTTTCCCACTTAGAACATGCACCAAAAAAAAAAAGGCTTTAACTGCAACTAACATGAGATAATAATGAGTAAAAAGAAAGAAGTCCTTGTCCAGTGTCATATCATTAGTCTCTTGATGTGGAAAATACCTGGTCAAAAACCTAAGCTTAGGCAGAGGATCAGAGCAAAGCTTATCTAATTTTGCACTAATGGCTAGATTCAGATAAGCAAATGTTTTTATTTAACAAAACTGAAATGTATCCCCTTAAATTAAAACAAACTTGTGAGGCTACAATCTTTCCTCATTGTATGTATGAATAAATATCAGACTACAAATCTATAAATACAAAGTTATAGTTTCTGTGTTAGAGTCAACAAGCAAGCATAGAGTCGTGTTTCCTCAGTCCAGTATTTGCTGGGTGAAAGACTGTGTCATGCCTTGAAGATATATTCCAAGAATTTTTGGTTTTATGATGGCACAATAGATATTTCTGCCCTCTTCTTCTGTCAAAGATTATCTGAAAATGGCATAAAGTATTAAGAATCAAAAGACAAACTTCATCTTTGATAAAACCAGGAGGAGGCTAAACCACAATAAAGGAAAAACAAAACCAAATGGAAAGGAGTGGGAAAAAATGGACAGTAGAGGAAGGCGAAGCATGAGTGCCCACAGGTTTGTGGCACGGGTGGTAAGGGATGCTCTTCACCCACCGAGACTGAGAAAGCCTCAGGACTCACAAGGCTCCCATGCAACACTAGGCCGATGGGAAGTGTTGGGTAAAAATGTAAAACGTGGATAAGGATTGTCTGAAGAACATTTACATTATCTCCCTTCCCTAAAGCACCATTAATAGGAAAAGAAAAATCAGGAAATAAGGAATATTTTATAAATAACTCAGTAGAATAGTTAGAACATAAAGCCAAGGAATCTCATATACTACAGTGAGAGGACTAAATGCAGGATGAAAGCAGAAGAGACAAGGGAATTAGATGACTAATTCAAGAGCTCTAACATTCTACTAATTCAAGTTCCAGAGAGAAAACAAAAAAAGAATGGGGAAGGAAATTATCAAGGAAAGATGATCAGAAAGTTTCACTTACCTGCATACAGAAGCCTCCAGATTAAGGGACCAACCTACTGTTTAGCTCATTAAATGAAAACAGACTCACACCAAGACACATAATTTTACAACGTGAAATAATGAAATCATAAAAGCTTCCAGAGAGGAAAAAATAAGTCACATACAAAGGATCAGAAAATTAATGACATTGGAGCAGTCAGCAGCAACATCTAAAGTACGAAAGCAACAGAAGAAACCCTTCAAACAGCTGAAGAAAAATTATTTTAAATCCTTAATTCCACTCCAAACCAAATTATAAATTAGAGATGTGAACCTTGAATAAACACATCTTCACACACGCAATGTCTCATCAGTTTATTTCTCATGGGAAATAAATTTTCTGTCAGAATAAACACTGAAGGAGGGGGCTTTACTGAAATAAACGGGGGTGGCTGGGGGGACTCAAGAAAGAAAAAGACGAAGCTAAATGAAGCAGGAAATCCAGCAAGACACTCAAATGCAGATCCCAGGGTGCCCTCTACGAGGCAGACTAGAGAACACCGTCCACACTGAAGTGGGAAGCTGAAAGTCTCTAGCCGGGACATCTTCAAGGGAAAACAAGAATCTGATTGAAGACCTGATATATTTGAAACAGAAAATGGTATTGAGAGGCCATGGAAATTTACGAATATACTCAGGAATAGGTGCAAAGAAAACTTTAACGAGTGAAAAAATGAGGCAAGCATTAACGCCAGGGGAAAAAATTTTTGTTCAAGCAAAGAAATGAGATAACAGTATGCCACTTGGCTCAGCAGCAAACAATTCTGCATAGCCATAAAAATGTAAACTGCATCTTGATTACACCAAGTTGTGATATAACTACGTTGAGAAGATGGGCTATGCAGACTTAGCTGTTTGTAGAGGGTGGATACACTAGGTAGCAGGTCCACGTAATGGACTAAATACTAATCTTCCTTAGTCAAAAGTTATGAGACAATGTCTAAAATTGGCAAATCGAGAGATAGTATAAACAAGGCTTAGAAATATGAAAATAAATAAAAGAATATAGTTTTTATATATTTAAAAACTATAAAGAATTTACCTTTGGAGAATGGACCAGAGGTGAGGAACTAAGGGGAGGAATTACTATTTTTCATAAACCTTTTAGCACTTTCAGTGTGTGATTCATTTTTGTATTTCTTGGATTAAAACTCGGATTAATTTCAGAAGAAGCTATCCCTAGAGCCAAAGCTATGGAGGGAAAATAGAAATTCAATGGCCAGGATTCTCACCTGATTCTAATCTCACCCATTGTATATGTGCAGTAAGATAATACTCAGCCTGCTGCACAGGCACCTACTTGCATACCAGTTGGCAGTAAGCTATTTCATGGCTGATCTTGCAGTATGAAGAGTTCTGCCCCGTACTAGCGGCAGGGCAGAGCCTAGCACAGGAGCAGCAGAGCCTGGTGCTAGGAAGAGAGAAGAGAGCCAGGAGTCTAAAGACTGGGGAGCCTGGAGCAGAGACACTATGAGCAGAGGCAGTGCCTGGGGAGGAGAGCCTGGAACCGAGGCAAAGACTGAATTGGGCAGACAGGAGTCCTGCGCCGACCTACTGCAGTAAGAATAAAGTTTGGTATGAGCCCCTTTGTACCCTCAGTCTTCCACTGTTATTATTCAGTCTCACTGAGTTCATAATGGACTTGCCCAGAGCTGGGAAGCCCTCCTCCCAGAGCTACAAGCTGCCACAGCCTTGCAACCCTCAACTGTTGAAGAGACAGCTTAAGGGGCAGCAAGTCATGTCACAAAAGTTGGCCGGGTCAAGTCGGAGCTAAATCCGCCACTTCAGATTTCTGGTCTCAGCCCAGCCCCACCCCTGTCCTGGATATTCCTATTGGAACCACATGTGGTTTTCCCGTCATGCAAACTTCCCTCTCAGACCCCGGGCTCTCACACTGAGCTGTGGACTGAGCCTGGTGTTCTGTCACATGCTCCCAGCACCATGGCCAGTGACCTGCAGTTTTCCACACCACTGGGAGACACTGAATGCTAAGGAAGGTAACTGTGTAAAGCCATACATCAAATCTGTGTGGATAGATAGTCAAAGACTAAAAAATGGGGAAAGAGTCATCTAGGGAATTCAGTGAAAATGCTGAGCAGCGTATCCTTGCTTAAAGCTTTTTAGAAATCACTAAAATTGTGTGTACTGACCTAAAGGTTCCTCCGCAGGTCTTTATAAAGTATCTATTTCAATGTATCTCAAATAAAACTGAATTACATGCAAGGAAGGATAGACTGATCTCTGCAACAAAAAAGCAACTCAAAACTTTGGCCTTATTCAAATTAAAGTCAGAAGTTTAGGAGCTCTCTGTCTGTTAGAAAACTTAGTGTTATGCAAATAGGAATGCATTGTTTAGCAGTGTTCCTCCAAGACCTGCTGGAGATAGATGCAGTAGCAGAAATAAGGGTGGCCCTATGAGCTGCTGCCTTCTGTGGGAGAGCAGGAGATCTGGAAGGGCTGACTTCAGAGGCTGGGAAAGGAACTCCAGCTCCTGGGGAGTGAGGCCCCACACTACATGACTAGGGAAGCACTAGTCCTTCTTGGATATGACTGGGGTTGGGATAAAGTGACAATACTTATCACATAGACTAGAATATCAGCTCCCTCTCCTCTGCTAGCTCAGCATTTATTTGGGCAGGGAGCATAAATCCTGCTCCTGACATGATCAAGGGTCTGAGGTCAAAACCTCAAGGGTGCAGCCCTAGGATGTACCCAGCTAGTACAGAATTTATCACTGTTAGGCAAGCACTCTTCTCCCTTGGTTTTCCTACCCCTCTCCCCATGCAGAGATCTAAGTCTTGCGGTTACTGGGATTGATCATTTTTAATTCTGCCTCATAGCTGGTTTGCACGGAGTTTTGTTGGAGCACAACCCCTCTCCAAAAGCCTATGTGCAGGGCATCAGTCATAGGTGTGTCAACTCTCACTTCTCCTTTACTACATTCGCTTATTCATTCCATGAACAGTTAAGTCCTTTAAATGTGAATTTAACCTGTAAGTAGTTTAAGTGTTAAATGTGAACACAGAGAGAAAAACCACTACCTTCAATGAGTTCTCAGTCTAGTGAAGAAAACAGGCTTTAAACAATAGTGTACATGTGTTCTGTTAGAACAATGTGCGTGGGATAATTAGAGTCAGACAAGGAGAAAGAACTGGGTGGGAGTCAGAGAAGACATCCTGAACCATCGACGAGTTCAAAACTGACATTCTGAAGTATTCTCGGGAGAAGAGAGAGACTGCGAAAAGGCAAGGAGGAAAGGGGGGTTAGGGCCAGTGTGAAGACCCAACAATGATGTGGATTGTCAGAGCGTGTGGCGCACTGCTGGGAGACGGAAGATGTGGACCATGAACAGCTGTTACCTACTCTGCTCTGAATCTGGACCTCATCCCATTGGAGATAGGGGGTCAAATGGTTAAGAAAATCAGAATTGTGTTTTTGAAAGATTACTCTAGCATCGTTGTGAAAGATAAACTTTAGTGAGGGATAGAAGAAGAGACAGAGGCTGCGGGCAGAGAGCTGAATTAGAGGGTAATCTGGGAGCCGGAGCAAGGTCTAAGGCAATGACAGAGTGGGTGAAGATGACAGGCCTCATTACATCCAGGGTGGGCCTGGTTCTCATACCCTCCCGAGCGGCCATGCGGGGACAAGACATCACCATACAAAACACCCTGACTGGTCTCCTGTTTACTTCTTCGATTCCCGTTCAGACCGTTTTCACTCAGTGACCAGAACGATTCTGTCAAAAGTTAGATCTGATGATAAAAGTCCCTTGATCAGAATCCTTCAGCGGCCACCCATCACGCTGTGAACACTAACCGAAGCCCTTCCAGTGCCCCACAAGGCCACACAGCCTTGGCATCTGCCACCTCTCCGGCCTCCCACTCCTTACCCCAAATACGCCAGGCATACTCCTGACCAGTTTTTCCCTTGCTGGTCCCTTTTTCTGAAGTGCTCTTCCCCAAAATATTTCATCCTTTTCCTCCTTCAAATCCTTACTCAAAACCATCTCTGAGCACCCCATAGAAAACCGCACCCCCCAACAACCCCTCGTCCCCTTCCATGTTCAGTTTTATGTATGGTTCTTGTTAACCGCTGATGTACTGCACCATATTTTACTTCTGTCTTTAGTTTCTCATCTCTGCTCTGCCCCTCAGTCCTGGACTGGAAGCTCCCTGTGGGTAGGGATTCTTATCCTTGCTGTGTATCTCCAGTGCCTAGAATAGTGCCTGGTACATAGGAGACCTTTAATTAATATTGATTGATTGAATCAATATCTAAGAAGTAAAATCAATAGGACCTGGTGACTGATTAAATGTGAGGGTTAAGAAAAGGAAAAAGTCTATCTAGGATGCCTTATAGGTTTCCCATTGGTATGACTGTGGAGATGGTGATACCATTCAGCAAGACAGGACCCAAAAGGAAATGTCATTCGTTCTGTCCTGAG
This sequence comes from Manis javanica, assembly GCF_040802235.1. NCBI lineage: Eukaryota > Metazoa > Chordata > Mammalia > Pholidota > Manidae > Manis > Manis javanica. The sequence goes on from NC_133166.1 coordinate 94,783,680, forward strand.
CAGACTAACTTGGAGATGCGGACCTTGTGTGCCGGTTATCAGAGCACTGCCTCAGCCCCCAAGCCCGCCCTTCTTTGCTTGTGTACTGGAGTCGGACCTGTAGGCATGTCTCCTTGCTAGGTGGCTCGATGTAAGGCTTTGCCCATGAGTGCATGTGAAGGATGCGGCGAGGCCCTAACAGCAGGAGGGGACCCTCTTCCTATTTCCTTTGGCCTTTTATTTGAGTATAGCATCCTACTAATCAGCAGGTGGAAGGCGCAGGGGCACCCATCTCAGAAATCCTCTCAACCAGCTCCACACCTGTACCTTCCGGCAAGTTTTTCCACAGAATTCAGCACTTCAAAATTCTTTATTTCTTACTTCTTCACTCCTCCACAGCCCTCAAGGTAGCAGGTGCTTTCTGCACTTACTATTTTTGCACCCTTAGTGTCCTCTATTGCCCTTTTGAGTAATTAACAATTCTTTATATTAAATGGTCTTCATTTAAACTACTGTTGTGTTTTCTATCTCCTCATTGGACCCTGATCAACACAACAGCCCAGTCAAGATGCCTCTTAGGCTGTGGGTGCAACTTTAAAGAGAGATTTAAGTAGAAGATTCATGTTTGGAAGTCTCTGTAATAATGCATCTGAATGACAGTGGATGATTTTTCATGGGGAGTATGAGTAATAAAAACATAACAGGCATGAGGAGGAAGCCCAGATGTTGAGGGACACCAACATTCAGTGGGGCCATTAGGAAATGAGCAAAATTGGAAATTGAGGGAATGAGGAAAGTAAGTGGAGAATTGAGAAGATGCTGGGAAGAATTCATCTGAAAGGTAAAAAGAAAATCCAGAGAGGCTAAAGGCAGAGGGGATTTCAAGAAAGAGCATTTGATCAACAATGCAGATGCCACAGGAAACTCAATTCGGTGAACTGGAAACTTCAAATGAAATTAAGAGTGATTTTAAGTGTTTTTCAAGACCAATTTTAGTGCTGTGGTTCGAGGAGCCAGTAAAAAGACAGGAAGCAGGCACGCCAAATGCAAACCACTCTTCTGCTAACCTTGAAAGACTGCGCTGCTGGAGGGGTAGCTGCTGGCACGGCGGCCCCACGAAACCATCAGTGTCTCACAGCGCTGCCGGCTTGCCGCTTCCCTGGCCCTCACATGTTGCTTTATAAGACACGGTTATAACATTGCTGTTGCATCTCTAGATTTCACATTCACGGTCCAGGAAGGAAGGGGACAAAGAGCAGAAAAAGACTTCCGCTTGTGCTTACTTGGGAAAATCTGTATCCCTTGGCCACCTCTGAAAAATCAAGTTTTTACCTCTTTATTACCTGTATAGTAAGGTCAGGTAAGACAGCAGGGAGTTGAAAATGGAAATTGAGACCACTAACCTCAAGGAACTAGCAGGCTCCTAACTAAGCAAGACAGCTGGAGAAGAGAGGAAGAATTCAGTTTAGTGTCCGTAGGGAACTGAAACGAGAACTCACAAAAGAAAGCCATGAGGATTTGCCCCCAGAAGACGAAGCTGACACTGGGGGCTTTGAACTCATAAGGGCGCCCATCCTCAACACAGGGACACTCTTCACAGAAAATTACAGGAATAGAAGATGATTAATTTCATCAGAGTAGAAATGTTTGTAGCTGTGGCAAAAGGAAATGTGTAAGGGAGTCCCAGGCAGATGTGAAACTGTGCTATGATGGACCACAGGCTCTTTCTCAAGAAGGAAGGGAAGACAGAATGGGGCTGCTCATTTGGGAATTCAAGGAGGGACGTAGAGATGGGAGGAGTGGATGAGTTCAGTGCCGGACAGGAAGCCCTGGAAGGGTGCGAGCTTGTAGACGGAACAGCAAATGAGGACTTAAGATGTGAGAAATAAACAGCTCTTGAGGATGACAAAAGAGTGTAGCCGACAACTTTGGCATTAAATCAAGGAGCAATGAGGGTGCATATTGGAAGGCCACCTGCATGAGCATGGCCAGGATGACACAAGAATTGGGATTCTTGAGTCAAGTACCAAATTCATAGGTGTTTGGGGCTATGTGGCCAGGATATGAGTGGATGACAGCCCAGGTAGGAGTAGAAACTGACCCATGTGGACTGTATCTCTTGCAATGTGATTTCATCCAAAGATGGAGAATCTTATTAAGCTTGTGAAAGACCAACCGTGAAATGGAGCTAAAACTGTTAACTCCAGTTACCTGTTAACTGTTTAAAGGAAAATGTTTACATATGAGTACAAAACCTATAGTGTAATCCATTTATTTCAATTTTTTTTCTAATAATCTAAATGTTATTTGTACCAAAATAAAGTCAATTCTCAAGTACTCATTCATTTATCAAATATATTTGAGTATCTACTACACAGAAGGTACCACAACAGAACAAGACTGGGGAGGACAGATCCCTGAAGTGACCTTGCAGGGGCCCAGGTTGTAGAACTGGCCTATCTGTAACTAGTGGTATGGCTTTTGCATATTTCAGTTCATTTGCCCTCAGTTTACATTTACTGTAATTGAGCTGATTTAGATTAAATTAATTATCTCTCAGGTCCTTGTGCCCTAACATTTTCTTTAGATATTTGTTTCAAATCTATTCATGGCAGTATTTTTTGGTCTCTCCACTGCTCGTTTAAATCATCTTTAGAGGGTGAACAATAAAAAGGAAAAGTATGAGACATCAAAGGCAAGTTTGTTTTAACTGACTCGCTCCAGGAGGTCACACCAGGTAAACTGAATTGTGTTGCATTAAACCATCTCAAAAACTGTTGGGTTCAGTATAAAGCACAGATGAGATGTATCTATCATATTCATTTACTGTTCTACATGTATCTGTCATCTTTAATAGCTTTCCATTTCTTTCATTTACCACTCCACCATAGTTTCTATAGTGGTGTCTTATGCATTCAGATATTTAATACATCCTGTGAACTAGTGAGTTTTCTATATCCCTTGTTTAAATTATCAAAACACTCTTTCCATTGTGAATTTGATGGTGGAAGTATACAAAATGGTTTCAATTATAATTCCATGTTCACATGTTCATAACTTGATGAAAAAAATGCCTTTGGGGCTGAAACTTTCCATTCCATGTTCTATCTCCACCCAAATACAGTTATTTTTTCTCCTTTGGAAAATTTGAGGAAATCCGTATGGTCACTTATGAATGTGGAAAAAATGCATTCTTTCAAATGTTTAATTAGATCAAAGAATCAACAACTACAAAACCTTTAATATAAACCTACCATACATATTTATAAAAACCAAAATATAAACATAGCAGACCTCAGAAATGAGATCAGGTTTTTACCCATTTAGAGAAATCTTAATTTTGAATCCTTATTAATTTGAAATTTAGAAAAAGCTGTATTATGCGAGCACAATAATATCTGTATTAAAGTGATATATTCAATATGCCTTTACGATATGATTACTTCATTAATTTTTGCAAAAAGATACATGATGAGTCAAAGAATGCAACCAGGAGTGGAGGTTATTTTCTTAATTTTCTGAATTTTCAATGCTCTGTGCACACTATGTGCTCAACAAATGCTTGCTTATTAAATATGTGAAATACGGAAAATAATTTTTTTAGTGCTTACAGTTAATTTAACTTTCTATATCTTACTTTCTGTATCATGACTTACTATATCTTCACATCAATGCACTTTGGAAATTCAAAAAGGCATCTTCCATAATCATTAAGTTGCCTGTAACCTTGTCCCTGTAAATAAAGCAATTATTCAGGAATATTATGATAGGTCAAACCTTTTGAGCATTTCTTATACCAACTCTTTCAGGGTTTCCTCATTACCACAGAAGTCAAGTGACCAGAAATGATAAACATGGAGAGCAAGCCTTACCCGAGCAGTGCTATTGGGAATGCAAAATGGTATAGCCACTTCAGAAGACATTTTGGTGGTTTCTTACAAAACTGAACATATTCGTGCCATATGACCCTCCTTGGTATCTCCCCAAAGGAGCTGAGGACATATCCACACAAAAGCCCATACACAGATGTTCACAGCAACTATATTCCTAATTGCCAAAAGGTGGAATCCACCAAAAGTCCTTCAGTAGGTGACTGGATAAATACTGTGGTATATCCAGACAATGGAATATTATTCAGCCCTAAAAATAAATGAGCTATCAAGCCAAGAAAAGACATGGAGTGGAGGAACCTTAAATGCATATTATTAAGTGAAGGAAGACCATCTGAAAAGGCAATATACGATGGGATTCCAATGATGACATTCTGGGAAAGGCAAAACTGCAAAAACAGTAATAAGATGAGTGGTTGTTGGGGGTTACAGGGAGAGGGAAAACTGAATAGGTGAAGCACAGAGAATTTTGAGGGCAGTGGGACTGTTCTGTGTGGTGTTCTATTGGTGGATACATGTTAGTGTACTTTTGTCCAAACCCAGTGAATATACAAAACCAAGCATGCACTCTAATGTGAGCTCTGGCCTGGATATGTCAGTGTGGGTTCCTCAATTGCAACAAATGTACAATGTGGGTACAGAATATTCAAGGTTGTGCAGACTGTGAATGTGTGGGGGCATGTATGTGGCACCTCTCTATACTTACTGCTCAATTTTAAGGTGAACCTAAAGAGCTGCTCTAGAAAATAAAGTCCATTTAAAAAATAGGAAGACTTCATCCTTAAATTTTGGAAACAAAAATCAAGAAACTTCTACATCTGTACAGAAATGTTAGGAAAAGTGTTCTGGTTAGTGGAGAAGTCAGCTTCTCCAGTTTTGAAGGTGGCAATCTGGCTAGTTTAATATTATGGTTAATAGAAAGTAGAGCTGCTCTGTTATAAGGGGATATGAGGAGAAAGAGAATTGTTTTTAATTTTTGCATAAAATAGTAATGCTCACAACTTCTCAATACAAAAGTAAAATGGTACATGACAGAAGGTACGACAAGAAACAAGAAAAGGTAAAGACATGGGTACTAATGTTTCCACCTTACCATGAAAATTAAATAAGCTAGTGACAAATATTTATGCATATTATGTTTAGAGTTATAAGGGCAACCAGCAGAAGAACCCAAAATGATGACACGTTGAAGGAGGATATAAGAAAAGGAAAGAAGAATAAATTAATTAATTGCAGTTTTTCATATTGAAGAGTCAGAAATAGAGATAAAGGCATATTATCTTGAGCTATGGAAATTACCATCACAAGAAACCAAAGTGGGAAGATTTTTAAAGGTTGTCTCTGACTATTGAAAGTGGATTTAGGAAACGATGAACCAGGAGACAAGCTTTTTGTTACAAGGAGCCCCTATTCATTGCAGAAGTTTTAAAAGAATGGACAGCTTCAGGTGCAGGGGACGGGCAGGCGTGAGAATAGAGAATCTCCCAAATTCAATACAATTTAGAGGCTCTGTGGCCCCAGAAGATTGCCTAGTTGACATTAACCTTAGTTTGGTCAAAATTCATCAGGGGCAGAGTTCCAAGATCATTCTCTAAGAGCTCAGACCCAGGCACATACCCTACCTAGCAATTAACAGAGAAAGACCTGGAGGCCATCTGACTTAGGAGAATAGAAAATGCTTTTCACACCTCTCTTATATTTAATAAAAATAACACTCATAGCTCTGCTTTTTGACCTCTTACACTGGTCCAGGCAATGCTACTAAGTACTTTGAGTAAATTATCTTCACAACATTCCTATGAAATAGGTATTATTTCCATATTACAAATGAGGAAAATTGAGGTCCAGTGAGTCACACAGCTGGTAAAGGTCACAGCCAAGATGTGACCACAGTCAGGCCAGAGTCTGTCTCATCTAAAGCTAGTACTCCCACCCACAGTACAAGTACCACTCCAAGGCCCCTCACCTGCATATCTGAAGCCCCGTAACACTGAAAACCTAAAGCCATTATTCTGGAATCAGGGTATTTTCACCTGGAGGCCAAATCTAACCTACACTGATATGAGGCTCCTGAGAATCTTTAGCCCACTTAGTATGACTATTTACATTTTTCACTGCAGAAATATGAATGCATTTGACTACAAGTTGTTCTCCTAAACACCACTGGGGGTGTTAAGTGGTATATTGTCTATGCAAAATATTACTTTCCTGTAATCTGAAATATTCCCATTTCCAAAAACACTTGACTGCAGGGATTTCAGAGAAAAGATCGTGGCCCTGTATATGCAAATGTTAATCTTTTTAAAGATTATTTCAGAAGTCTCTGGATCCTACTGGGAAAGATAAATATTTATAGAAAAAGAAAATGAAAAGGAATGGACAAAATCTGTATTGACCTATGCAATATAGCTAGGAATATACTTTCTAAAATAGAAAGAACTTTTATCAAATGTTTGGTTTTCATTTATTTCTTTCTCATAAACCTGGGTCTTCGAATGTGAAATGTTTAAAAAAACGTCCTGGTAGTTTGGACTGCAATTAAATGGGAAAAATCTTTGCAAATACATTTGCCTCCTACTTTGGAACCTTTTTTGAAAAGGGAAAATTTGTCTTTTCACAAAGTTCAAATGAGATGGAACAAGTGATTCTGACCTTCCTCTGCTGTGGAAGTGACATGCTGATTTTGCTCAAGCCAGGGAGTATTTATGTTTTGAATTAACCAATGAAACAAAGAATGCTAAAAATAAATGTGGAGCTACAACACATTAAAACAATTATACAAACATTATTCCTAGTAAGCAAACAGACTTAGATCATATTATTTCCTTTCTACATTTATTTTTCCAGAAAGCACTAACACATGAAAAGTAAACAGTGCGATTTTGTGGCTTAAAATGACACTTCCATGTAAATTGCATGGTGCTAATACGCTGTTCCTCTGTATTTACCACATTCACGTGTCACGTATTGATGCTGGCATTACCACTGGGCTTCTGTGAACTGAAGCAACCTGTTTCTATTTTTAAATTGCTGTTATGAAAATGTTTAAACATACACCAGGTAGGAAACATAGCACAATAACCTACCAGGTATCCATCACTCCAATTCAACGAGTGTGGGCATTTGGCCTTACTTGCTTTATTTACCCCGTCTCACTCTTGTTCTTTCTTGCTTTCTCCCCGCATGAACTATTTAATAAGACCAAAACCAAGGCACCACTACATTTCACCCCAAAGGGCTTCAGTGTGAACTTCTAAAACATAAAGACATTTTTTTACGTAACAACAATACTTTCAAACCCAACAAAAATAACTATTATCCTTTAATTTCACTGAACACTCCATCCATATTCTAATTTCATCCATTATCTCAAAAATAACAGTTTTCCTGTCTTTTTCATACCTTTTCATACCTTTATTTTGAATTGCAATAAGCTCTCTTATTTGAACACTTTAAAATAAAACAATATATTCCCATCAAAGAAAGACCCAAGGGAATCTATGTCTAGGTTAAGTGGTCACTGAAGCTGGAAAACTGGAGTTCAAATCCCAGCTCCTCCAGTTACATGTTCTGTGGTATTGGACAGGTTATGTAATTCCCATATGCCTCACTTTACCCTTTTGTGAAATGGGGAAAGTAATAGCAACCACCTCATAGGGTTGTTTCAAGAAGTGAATGAGCTACTGCAAACAAAGCACTCACTATGATGGCCGGCACACAGGAAGCACTTGAATGACATCAGGTTTTTCCTCTAGTTTGCTTTTTTTGGACACTCATGTGCTTTTTTTCTGGCCTTCTGCAATATTCTCAGTATTTCTAGCACTTTGAACCTATGTATTTGTACAGTTAAGGAGAAATACCTATAAAATGAAGAAAGGGATTCCTATACCAAACATGGAATTCTACTTAGAGCCAGCACCCAAACATCAGTCAAACCTACAAAGATCCTCATCCAGCTGTGAAAAGGAAAGAAAAAAATACATACATATATATATATATATTCAGATATGCCCCAAATTGCATCTTTGTTAGGCTAACAGAGTGTTTGGGGTGAGGTGGATGAAATCAAGTGCCCATGGACAACATACGCTTTCTACTCCGTACCCCAGTACCCATTTCTTTTCTTTTTGTCTCCACTGGATTTCCATTTTCCAATTCCTGATCTTGGCTTTAAAGAATTAAGAATGTTGTGTAACTATTCTAGTCTCAGCTTCCACATCTGCAAAATGGGTCTAATCACTTACCTGAGGGGATAGTTGTGAAGCGTCAGTGAAACAATACCTTTAAGCATCCATGACATCGCAAATGCTCCTTACATGTTGGCCCCTTTCCCACTATGATTAAATTAAGATTCCTCCATTTGTTGTAGGAGTGATATCCCATCCTTTCGGGGTCTCTTTAAGTTCTCCCACTCTGCCTCAGACACGTTCTCTTCTCTCCTATTCTTTCTTCCCAAGTGTTCTTTCCTCTGCACCGGCATTGCCTGTGGGCAGCCCACCAGTCTGCCATGTATCTGGGCTGAGGATGATGAGGTGACACTAGGCCTCCCATTCCTACATTTAAAACTACAATTACTGCGCTCAAAAACAATAACAACAAGAACTGATATAAGTATTTTACAGTCCTGTAGAGCTTTCCATATGTCATCACTATGCCTTATGCTGTTCACCACTCTATGAACAAGATACTGTTATCTCCCATTTTATAGATAAGGGATCCATGGAGCAGAAATTTGTCTGTGGGTCCAGGAAGAAAGGGTTCTTACCAGTAGTCATAACACTATTAGCTACATCTCAGTTAACAATGTAGATTGATGAATTTTCATTTGTTCCTCTATCTTGAAACTGATTTTAAGGACCAGAGAGAACTCATTTTATGTCTCTGTGTTAAAGTTTCTTTTTAAATATTGTTTAAAATAACTGTACTTTGAGAGGATAAAGAGGCACAAAAATATCAATTGTAACAGAAATTAGTCACAGGAATGAAAGTACAGCGTAGAGAATATAGTCGATAGTTCTGTAACATCTTTCCACGGTAACAGAGAGTAACTACACTAGTTGGGGTGGGCATTTAATAATGTTGATAACTGTCAAATCAGTGTGTTGTATACTTGAAACCAATATAATAGTACAGATCCACTTTACCTCAATAAAAAATAAATTTTAAGAATAGAATAAAATAAATAAAATAACTATACTTTGAAAGAGTATTTCAACCTTTAGGAAACTGTTTCTGATTTAAACAGATTTTGCCACTCTAAATTCTGCCTCAAAAGCAGATTTTAAAAGAAGCTATTGCTGAAGGAGTTATGACATTCTACGTCCATTTATACAGGGCCTGCTAAGGCAACTAAAGTCTGGCACTGAAGTAAAAAAGAAAAAAACACAGTTTGTGCGTCATCATCTCTGTTTCTGTGAGAGAGAGATGAAAGAGAAAAGGAGATGTGTAAAGGAAAGGAAATTCCTATTCTTATTGATTAGTAAGGAGCTTCCTTCACTAAAGAAGAGAGTCAGTCAAGAAAGCCTGCCAGTCAGCACTTCCCTATGGCAACCCTGAATCTGTGGCACTCTCCTGGAATGGATTTTTTTGGCTTTGAGTTAATAGAAGCAAAGTGAATATCCCCCCCCCGCCAAAAATAAAATAATAAGGTTATACTTTTTGTAATTTCAATGATTTATTAGAGATCTATATAACTTATACAGTGGCAGGATGATGAATAAGATACTTAATTAAGATAACTTACTTTTTATACTCTACATAACTGTCAGGCCAAAGTTATCCTTGGAAGAATCTGCAAATTGCAAAAATCCCCAAAATAATATCTACTCTACTTACCCCTTTATAAAAAATCGCCACTGGGGATTTTGAATATGAGTTATTAAAGAAACTGGAGAAATATTTGTGATTAATGTATGTTAAATATCAAACTCAGATGTCCTTTTTCTATTCTCTTCTCAAGGATAAGGCAGTTCAGGGTATTGTAAATAATGCATGGATGGATCATGTAGAGAATAACAGTGTTTACAATGGCAAAAACTCCAATAGTGCCATATTTTTAAAAAAACACAAATTGAAGAAAATGTACAGAAGGAAAGGACCTAAGAAAGGAAACAATTAAAACTCCAGCCAAAAGGCAGCTATGGGAGGAGGAGGATGGCAACAGAAGTGAGACTGTAAAAGAAAGCAAAGACTGTGTTCATTATTGTTTTATAAGTACCCATTTGTTAGAAATATCTAAGTGTTCTAGAAACTATAGAACCAGACAAAATTTTTGCGCAGGAAATTACATCAAAGACTCAAGAGTGCTATTGTATAGAAACTTACTACCTGGACTATATTAGTTGATTAAACAGAGATAATGGGAGCTGAAGTTTGTTTTTATCCTACGTATTATTAACTACTGTTATGATTTAATGGCATTCTGTACATTAGCACTAATCATGCGGCTGTGGTCTGAATGTTTGTATGGCCCCCAAAATTCATATGTTGAAATCTTAATATCCAATGCAATGCATGGTATTAGGAGGGGTGCCCTTTGGGAGGTGCTCAGGTCCGGAAGCACCCTCATGATGGGATTCGCGCTCCTACAAAAGAGACCCAGCAGAGCTTCTGCCCCTTCGCTCCCCGGGAGGGCACAGTGAGAATTCCGACCTCCTGCGGCCTGATGTCAAATTTCCAAACTCCAGAACTATGCGAACTACATTTCTGCTGTTTATAAGCCACTCAGTCGGTGATATTTTGTTAGAAGTCTATTCAGGATGCTCTAACAAAGTATCACAGACTGAGCGGTGTATAAACAGGCATCCGGGGTAGACTAACAGACACCTGCTCTGTGGAAATCATTTGCTTACACCCGACCACCTCCCCTTGATTACACCCTCCTCCATGGTGGGGACTCTATTTCACTCATTTCTGTGCCTTTCCCCTATCAGAGCCTCCAATCCATGTTCCCCACTGGGAAAGGGCTCAGCCGGGCAGTGTCTCAAATGCAATATACCGTCAGCCGCCACCACCGCTCCCACGCCACCTCCATGCTTGCACCTTTTCCTGTTTTCCGTCTCCAAATTACTGGTGTCACACTCCAGTGGTTCTCAACATAGAAATATGGTGGCCGTCTTGATTTTTCCCTTTTCAACAAAAAATCCACTACCTCTATATTTAAAGTGTCTCTCAACTCGGCTCAGCTCCCCCACCCTCCCTGCCACACCCTGATTTGGGTTTCTCATCATTTCTCCCTTGAAGTGTTTCGACAGCCTCATGACTGGCTTCTAAGCCACACATTTCCCTCCACTCTTGCGCATCTGGGAAGATAAGCCTGAAACATTCAGACTGTGGTGTTAAATAAATAACAAAATCCGGAGGTTTTCCATCACCAGCAGAGAAACTCAGCCTTTTCCGCAGAACACGTGGTTGCTCCCCGACCAGGTTTCAGGGTTCCTCCTCCGGGCCTTCGCTCACTCTCCCCCTTTCACCTACATGCCCAGACTCTCCCACAGTGAGTTCTTCCTGTCCCTCGAATCCCTAACACCTCCGTCCCCTTATACATGTTATTCCTCCGGGAATGCATCCTCCTTTATTCAAGGCAAAGTTCTATTCATTTTTCAAGACCCTGTTGCAGTATCATCCCCTCTGAAAAAAAATGTTCCCAGCCTCCAGCTAGAGTTTGCTGGTCCTGCTCAATGTTCTCACAATAGATTGGTCACATTTATGTTCAAGCATTAATCATATGGCATCACCATTGCTTACTCATATGATGATTCCCCCTCCCCACCTTCCACTGGATTCTGAGCCCCCTGAGGGCCAGGACCATGCTCTCTACTTTCTACATAACTGGCCTTCAATACAAGTTCTATCAATGCTCGAATGAAAGAATTAGATAAATCAGGTGATGAAAAAATTAATACAATATTAGAAAGAATGTTTAAGTAATGAGAAAAAAATTCTTAAGCACTGTTTCCATGAATACTACCTATAAACTGTTTTGATCAATAAAGGGTAGGTAGATCTCCACTCCAATAATTTAAGAACATTAGGTTACAACATTACTGAAAAGTTATTATTCCAATAATTCTTAATAATTCAGGTTGTCCTTCTTGAGGACATGGGTTAAATGTCTCAAGTCCTATGGGTTTTATTTATTTGTTTAACACATATGTTCCTCACAATATTTAAAGATCCATCAAAAAGGAGACGATGGCTGTTTTGTCCAATACTGTATGTCAATTGCCTACTGACAGTATCTGGCCAAAAGTAGACTATCAATAAGTATTCATAGAATGAATGAGTAGATGGGTGGATGCTTAGCAATTGCTCCAGATCCCGACAGAGAAGACTTGAAACTGGTTCAGAATAAGTGAGTAGACTGGGGTTCTGAGTTGTATTGTTAATTCAGTGGAGGAGAGGGACCAATATGATGGCCCAGATGCGGTCTCTGCAGGAGCTGTAAAGACACCAGAATTTAGAGTAGGAAAAATCAAAGAGCTGTTACTCCGGTTGACTGGGAAATTTTACCCTGATCATTTTTCAGAGGGAGTCACTGAAGTTTATAATTCTTGTGATGAAAAAAGATGAGTTGGTCTTTTAGGAACTTGCCAATCTATGTTTGTCCTCCTGCCTAAATCATTCACTAATTATAGAAAATAAAGAAATGTGTGCCATTTAAGAATTATTCTTACATATTTAGATGATGTGTGTAAAGGCTTGCCATAGATTCCTTTGAGTAGGACTCCTTAGTTCTCTTAAAATAATCCTTGATTTATAATAATTTAAAGCATTCAAGTGATTAGAGAGGCAGTGATATATGGCAGTTAAAAGCATGAACTTTGAAGTCAAGCAGGTCGAATGTAGGCAAGTTAGTAAGCTCTACCAAACATCAGTTTTCCCATCTGTAACATGCAAATAATAACTCATATGTTTACGATAAATATTAAATGCCTTAAAACATGTAAAACTCCTATCTCAGTGTCAGGCCAGTGCTCAACAGTTTCTTTTAAGAATGAGTATTAGCCTCTTTGGCCAAACACTTGCCTCAATGTTCTAGGAAAACTCTACAAATTAGGGTGCGTGATTGATATTAATGTTGCAAGAAAGACAAGTTTCCCTTTCCTTAAAAACCCTGAAGGAAAGTCATCTCCAGAACACATGTTTGGCTGACACTCGTAAGTCAATTTAGCCTGTGCCCTGGTGAAGCTGCACATTTCTGAAGTGAAGATTTACTTTTGTTCCCTAATTAAGAGGAAAGAAATGTTTAATGTAGACATTTAAAAAAATCCTTGTCACTAAAATCTTACATTTACATGACTTAGAGTTGATGGTATCCTTTTCTTATTTCATCAAAGATAATTAGTGCTTATTAAATAAAAGGGATTGATTTGTATTGGGATACGAAGTTCACAATAAACAACATTAGCCCTGAACACTCTGTGAATCTTCTAGTCTGTGGTGATGGTATTTGTCCTTTTAATTGGTGTCTATCCTCACAAATCAAAGGTGCAAATCAAAAAATTTAACTGTACTTTGGTAGAGCTATCAATACATAATTAATGTCCAAAATAAACTTCCTCTACCTTCTCAAATGGCACTTTTCATCTGAAGTACTTCACTCTGTGATTACATATATAATTTACAGTATGTACAAGAAAACCCACTTAAGGCACAGAGTTAGAGAGGACTCACATGCAGAGCCCTACATGTAATACCACAGCTAATACCAAAGTGAATATTCTTACCAGAACTGATTGGACTCCTGAAAAATCCCTGCCTGCTAAGGAAAGAACAAAAGTATGATATAAAGAAGCATAGCTAACTCTATGATGGTCATCATTTTGCAATATATAAGTGTATCAAATCAACACACTGTGTGTGTACCTTAAATTTAACATAATGTTGTGTGTCGATTATATCTCAATATAGCTGGGGGGCACCGGGAAGTGTGCTCAACAAATGAGTATTTGGAGTTTGGGGAGCTGGCAACAGGATGAACGGAAACAGGAATTCTTTAAATGGTGTACCAATGCATAATCTTTCAATTGTATGGAAGTACACGAATTACCTTTTCAAAAATAAATGTACATATTTTTTAAAAACAAAGAAAAATACCTTCCACCCCACCTACGTAGAGGTATAAAAAGCATGATCTAGCCTCCTGAATCTCCTCACATTCCCCCTCCTAAGCTTCTCCATGAACTCCCCTATGCCTTTCTGTTTGGTTCTATCTCCTGGAAGTCAATTCTTCCTCTGGGTAGACCTTTCACTTGGATGGCCTGGTTGACTTTGTCCTGATTTGCTTGTTTAAATGCTGACTTTCTGGTTTCCCTTAGCTTAATCCTCTGCATCCAGTGGGATTCCCAGAACTCTGCTCCAGGTGCTCACGACACACTGTCACTTGCCCAGAATGGGTACCCTGACCCTCCCCACTTCAGGGTTTCTAACCCTGTAACTAACCTCTTAAGCCCTGTTGGACTTGAAGTTCCAGTTCTTGGTTCAAAAGTTTTGCTCTACCTTTAGATATGTGATCTCAAAAAAGATGCTTGTGTTAAATTCCTGTCTCTACACTTAGCAGCTGTGCCTCCCTGGGTAAGTTATTTCACTTCCCTGTGTCACGATTTCCTTATCCAAAACCTAGCGATAATAATAGCAATTACCCCAGTAAGATGTAAAGATGAAAGGAGTTATTACATGTAAAGCACTTGGAACAGATTATGACACATAGGACACTTGAAGTGAGCTATGATCATTAAGACCTTATTGATTATTATTTGTTATTGTTATCATCGTGGCTGTATTTCCCCACGCTAGGCCTTATCTTCTACAACAGAGGTCAATGAACATTTTCTTAAGGTGCCAAAAAGTAAATCCTTTAGGTTCTGTGGACCCAGAAGCAAAATCAAGGCTATTATGTAGGTACTTATACAAACACTTAAAATATAACCATTTAAAATATAAAAGAACAACAACAACAGAAAAACATTCTTAGTTAATAAGCATCAAAAAACAGATGGCTGGTCAGAGTTGACCCATGTGCCTTACGCTTGCCAACTTCTGTTCTAGAACATGATCCACCATAAATATGAGGTGAGCTTCAGATATGAACTACATAATTTAAAATTTTCTAGTATAACCATATATTTAAAAAGTAAAAACAAATAGGTGAAATTGATTTTAATACCCTATTTTATTTAGCCCAATATATTCAAAACATCAGTATAAAAACACATCAATATAAAAATTAGTAATGAGATATATATTCCTTTTTTGTTACTAAGTCTTTGAAATCAGGTATATATTTTATACTTACAGTACATCTCAATTCAGAAGAGCTACATTCCAAATGTTTCATAGACAATTTGGACCATGAAGTCTAGAACTATAAAATGGAAGGGTTGGACTTAATAATATGTAGGTTTCCTTTTGCTCTAAAAACATCAATTATGAAGCTAATCTGACTTTCTATTAGCTCATCAACACTCATTTACTCTTTTGTTTATTTATTTATTTATTTATCTCTGAGACTGAGTGTCCTATATGCACTAGGCACTGTATTAAGCTCCAGAAAAAGGCAAACTGCTTAGGAAAGGTTCCCACCTCTAGAAGTTCACTGTCTAACCTGGGAGAACAATTTCTAGCCCTGTGACAAATACAGCGCTCAGTAAGAAAGTAATACACAGGTAGGAAAAATGGGGGAGGGCCAAGGTGTACGCACAAAGGAGGGAATGGTCGATTCCCCCTAAGGACTGACAAGCGACCCAGGATAGCATTACAGAAGTGGTGGTGCTTAACCTGAGCGTGCGGAGTGGAGAGTGTCAATCCCAGCATGAGAGCAGCTGAATGGCAGGCAGGGAGGCATGAAATAGCCTGGCCCCACCGGGGACCCAAAGGTCATGCCAACTAACCAGACTTGAAGATGCTAAGAAGCAAAGTCACAGCCACAGACCCCAATGAAGAGCCACACCCTGGCTGTATTTATTTAGTGGTGATGCTAAGAAGTTTGGACTTCACCCCATAGACAATAGGGAAGCATCAACTAGGTGGAAGCAGGGTTTGACATGATCAGCTTTGCATTTTGAAAAGATCATTTGCCTGA
Source organism: Manis javanica (assembly GCF_040802235.1). NCBI lineage: Eukaryota > Metazoa > Chordata > Mammalia > Pholidota > Manidae > Manis > Manis javanica. The sequence continues at coordinate 94,799,631 of NC_133166.1, forward strand.
AGTTTGAAGCCTGGCTTGATTAGAGGGAGAGGCATAGGGCGACAAGGAGATGTGTTGGAAAACCATTGCAATAACTAGACAAGTGATGATGAAAGGCCAAACCATGACAGAAATAGAGGAGATTCCAGGTATGGTAAACAGCAAAGGCAACAAGCACATGCACAATGAGAAATGAGCAGAGGAGAAGAGGCAGGGGCCAAGATTTCTGACCTAGATAACTGGAAAGATGACTGGACTTCCATTCACTCATCAAACAAGATACATCAAAGAGAAAATACATCCTTTAAAGAAAGTTCCAGAGAGATCCATCTTATATGGAATGCTATAGCAAGTCTGTCTTGGTCAAGTTCAGTAGAAGGGACTTGACTGGCTTGTCCATTTATGAAAAGCTCAGTGGGAGAAATGGATTTTTTTTTAATGTTTTATATGAGTTTCCAGCCTTACAGTGGAACAATCATACCAGTGTATTGTTTGATGCTGTTTTCTGATAGAACATCTTGAGTTTGTGATCTAATGTTTCCTGAATCAACCACAAACTCCCCACAGAAAAATAATTTGCCTGAACTGCAAAGGCCATGCTCCTTTTTGATGCTTTGACAATAGAAATATATCAAGCTTCTCTTCACCTCAGACAGTCATTAGCTGTTATCTGGTCAGTCTTTCTGACCACACTTTTCAGTCTCTTATTATCACAGATTTTGCCACCATGATTAATGTTCATTCAGGGCCGCTCCAAGTATTACATCTTCCTTTAACTTTGTTCAAGGCAGGCAAGGAGGGGCAAGATTTCTCATCTCCACAGCCCTTTTTATTAGGGAGCAAAATTCTTCCCAAAAAGTCTCCCCACCCATGAGACTTCCCTTTGTGACTCACTGAATGGAACTGGGTCCCATGACCATCCTAAACCAGTAGGAGCGAAGGGCAATAGGATTACCACACCCTGGTTTAGACCAAATATGGTTCATACCTTAGGACTGTGGAGGTGGATCTCATCTTTCTTTTTCCTGTGCTACCAAAATACAAATGACCAGTGCATGCATTTCCAATTGCTGCTGTAACAAATTATCACAAACTTACTGGCTTAAAACAACACACGTTTATTATCCTGCTATTTTGAGGTCAAAAGTCCAAAATGAGTTTTCACGGGGCTGAAACCAAGCTGTTAGCAGGGTTGCACAGCATCTGGGACCTCTAGGAAAGAATCTGCTTCTTTACCTTTTCCAGGTAAAGACGCCACCTGCATTCCTTGGTTTATGGCCCCTTACATCTTCAAAGCCAGTAGTGCTTTGAAGCTTTCAATCTGTGTGTGTGTTTCCCTTGTCACACAGCTTTTCTGAATCCAACCCTCCCCCTGCTGCATTCCTTTATCAGGAGTCTTGTGAACTCACTGGGCACACCCAGATAATCCAAAATAATTTCCCTGCCTCTAGATCCTTAACTTAATCACATCTGCAAAGTCCCTTTTGCAATGTAACATGACATATTTCCAGGTTCCAGGAATTAGGATATAGATGTTTGGGAGGCCATTATTCAACCTTCCACAGTCAGGCTTCTACAACCGAAGGACAATAGACCATTGTCACAAGAGCATTCACTTAGTGTCTACCATGTATCAAGCCCTCTATTGGGCACTTTAGAAATGTTACTCAATTGAAGACTAATACTAACACTTTGAGAGAGTCAATGTCCCTATTTTATAGGTAAGGAGACTGATAATCAGAGTGTCCATGTTCATGGCTTAAGGAATTAGCCTCAGTTCAGACCCAGGTCTATCTGTGTCCCTAACCTGTGTTATATCATGCTCTCTTCTGCTTGGGAAAGTCCACTGGAAGCCACCAAAGTAAAGTGTTTTGAATCCCCAAAGTTATATGATTTCTTCAAGGACCACACCTTGGCAGTGGCAAATACATACCTGGATCCTATTTCTCTGAATTACCAATAAAATGCTCAATATTGCCCTTTCTTAAAGAAAGCTAGTTAACAATTTAGATTCAATTTACTTCTGAGGACTCAATCTTATGGGAACAATCAACCCCTACCTACCTATTTCCATTTTCTGCCTATGCTTTCCAAGATCATCAAATATTTTTAGTAAATAAACATTTTTAAATAATCTTGGTAGTATCCAGTGGGTTTATTGCTTTATTTACCATTTGTTTTTAAGTCTCTGGGTGGTTTATAGTGGACTTTAACTAATTCTTATAGGTTGTCTCCTGGGAAGAATTCCTCCATCTATTCAAAAGTAGAAATACAATAAAAAATAAAAATAATATTTGTGGTGAACAAAGTGTTAAAAATGAGATTTTTTTTTTAAACTTGCAAAATCTGCAAGATTGTTGCATGGATTATTAACACATAAAGTGATAAATAGCTCTATTGGTGTAGTAAGAGAAAAATACATGTCTGAACCTAACAGCACCCATTTGCAGCCAGGCAGAAAGGTGAGGAGGTAGAGAGACAATTTTCTGTTTTTACACATGATGAATTCCTAAGAAGATACAGTAAAATCAAATATAGAAAACTTGAACAACAGCTGTATGTACTGCACGGGGAAGATCTATTCCAAAAAAGCTAAAACCCTTAATTGCAATTTGCCTTTTAGACTATCTTCAACAACATATTCGCAACTTATGCTTCATTTATTTTTCTCTTTCTCTACAACTGAACATCACAGTCAGCTCTTAGGTCTTCTGAGTGTCCAACTGAAGCTAAATAATTAAACACCCTGCCAGAGCAGGGTTGGGCAGGGGGCACAATCTTCATTGAAATAGTTTCATCACTACAGTCATAAAGCCCTTTGGTTTTCCTGTTTTCTATTCACGTTAAATATTAAGGATGAGATGCAATAAAATATTTATGTAAACAATCACAGAAACAAACACTACTATACAACCAACACTGAGCTACTGGCTGGCAAGCAATAGCAGCAGCCAGGAGGACCTCACCTCAAATTCAACATAAGCAAAGCAGTTTGGCTGTATTATTTATTGTACGGTGTATGAAAAAAGAATTAAAATACCAAAAAGAAGATAAGGAATGCCTATAGTCCTTTTCTCAAATGTTAAGTCCCCTGCATCCCAACTGGTACCTACCATGGTGTCATGTGTCTGTGATGGGGGGAGGGTGGGAGAGGAGGGAGTCTGTCTGCTTATCTCTTTGTCTGTCTGGGAAGCAAGGTTGGCTTTTTGTCTGAAGCTCAGACAATTTTTCAATGGAAATGCTTCTGGAACAATACAAGGTCAATAATTTAGTACCCTTCTTTGATGTCCCCACAAGTCCATGTCCCCCTCCTTTCACCCTGCACAGTCAGAAATCAGGACTCAGCCCATTTCAGGTGCACAGGATATGTGGCATCTAGTGGAAGCCTCCCTGGCTGCCCTGAACCCTGCCGTTTTCCAGATGTGCAGCCATGCACTGCGTGCCAGGGTTTGCTGCTGAAAATGTGGGAGTTTACAAGTGAGTCATGAAGTAAAAATGACTAGGAAGCTCCGACATAAGCCATTATATAAAAGCTGAAATTGGACCATTCCTCGTGTAAAAGTATTGATGAAGAAGATTGCCTTAAAACCAGAGCCACCTTCACTATTGGGCAGAAACCTGTGGACAATTTTTCTCAGGCCCTTGGGAAAGTCAGGAGGTTCTTATTAAAATGAACACTGAGTAATAAACTTTAATAGTCTCCAGAGGTACGTAATGCCAGAGAATAATACATAAAAAATGCTGATTTAATAAGAATACTTATAAACTCCTCATAAATCATTTATTGCAAAGCATAATTTTGAATTACTCAAAAGATACTAAAACCATGTTAAATTATAACTCATGCTGAACCAAGACTTAGGTTTCCAGTATCAAACAAATAGATAAATGAATGTCCTTAATTAGCAGCTGATGAGAAATCATGCGTTGCTTTAAAAGAATCCTATAATGTCTATGAAATTTCCAAGTCTGTTGTCTAAAATAAGCTTTTCCCTTTCCCAGCTTCATTTTTTTTTCTGGATCTCTCTGCAAGCTGTCAACCCAATATATCCTACAGGGTCATGTGGCTGCCCATCACAGGAAATTGCTGTCTGACAAAGGTATTTCCAATCTGTAATGATTACTGTATCTGTCAAGCAGATAGTTAACGTAATCTCATAAAACCAAGAAAATCTGATGCTTCCCCACATGTCTGGGTAGCCAGTATTCTTTCTCTCACACATGCACTTAACAGATGTACTGTATTTGTTAGCAGAATACAAAATAAAACATAACAAGCCCCATTTTCTCCAATTTGCATAAGCAGCACCAATGTGGGAGGGGAAGCTGGAATTAAAGATTCTGGGTTTCTTTCGCCTGTATCTTCCAGTTGTTAAAATCTGAACGGTATGATCACCCTGACAGGAAAGGAGTCAGCGGTTTCTATGGCAATGTTAAGAAGAGAATGCCAAAGAATGGCCCAAGGACATGGGAAAGGGTCAAGATTATTACTACAATCTCATTCTTCTCTGATCTTGTTATTGTTGACATACTGACTGAAAAAAAAGTCCAATTTTTGTGACTTTTCTTTCTGTTTCATGGTAAGTGTCAAACTGCAAATTATGGACAAGAATGAGGGGAAGGGAGGAAGAAGGAGATTCTCATAACAGAATGAGACTGCTGGGGTCCAAGGAATGGAGAAGATTTAGGAATTTCACTGACTTGTGCAAAAGCAGACCTCTCACCTAACACCAAGGCCTTTGAGGGATAACAAGCAGGAGGGGTGGCCGAGCACTGCAATTATCTTTGGGACACATTTTTCAAGCGTGGGCAAGATACGGTGGCAATCTGCCAAGTCCCCGAACATCATACCTTATCCCAGATAACTTAATTACCTGCCATTTATTAGTTATGGAGTTACAGTGTTTGGAAACGGGGATTTGGATATTTTGATTGCCTATTTTCTCTCCAACTGCTGCCATATCTAATGGAAGAACTGAGCAAGAATGAATGGCACAGGGTGTGCTGAGACGAGCTGACCCAACACTGAGCCTGGCTGTGGAGGAGGGCAGACACCAGAGGAACCAGAGTCCAGGGCACTGGGGATACAGTCAGCCTAAAGGCAAAGACTGAGTATCAGGATGGAACAGCAGAGAGAAACAGGGTCTCCCAACAACCACCACTGAATGCACTGGAGGAGAATCTAGGGATATTCAAATGAATAATAAAATTCATTTAAATAAGCACCTACTATGTGTTGGGCACTGTGCAAGGAAAGGTGAACCAACTAGAAAGCGTCTATTCCCTGAGGGGACTAGCATCCTACAGGAGGGAGTAATGTTAGAGAAAGTAATACCTGCCTTAGGAGGGTCTCGCAAGAGTCCCTAATCCAGGCTGGGAGAACAGGGAAGACTTCCGGTTGGTAATGTCGCTCTGGTCAACCTGAAGCATGAATAGGAGCCAGGCAGGTAAAGAGGGGGAGAAAGAGGATCTGAAGCTGAGGGACTCCTACCATCCCAAGGAGGAGGAGCCCAGGGTGTCCAGTGAACTGAAAGAAAGCCCTGCCACAATTTAAAATATGGATTGGAGGAGACGGGAGCAATTTGAAAGGAGTGAAAGATAAGGACAGGTTCCTAAAGGTTTTGTAAGACAGGTTAAGACTTACCTCAGCACCAAGAGAAGTTCCTGAGGAATGTAGAAAAGGGCAAACGTGATCTCATTTGCATCTTCAACCATCACTGGCTTTGGGGTGAGGGATGCATTTAAGGAAAACGTAACTCAAGGCTTCCAGGTGCTGCTGATGTGGACTAGGCTGGGCGCAGTGGAGGCGGAGGGAAGTGGAGGAGCCAAGAGCCGTTAGGAAGCAGGCGTTGGCGTTGATTAGACGGGGCGTGGGGGAGCGCAAAGGAGATGAGCAGGAGGCCCAGGCTTCCTTCTCCAGCTACCAGATGGCGACGGGGCCTGTTGAGGCGCCACGTGGACAGTCCTCATTGCAAGCGGAGAGACGGGCAGAAGCACTGGGAGTTCAAGGACTTGGAAGCTATGATAAGAATGTTGGGGTTTATTCCACATGCAAAGGAAACCACTGGATGTCTTCAGCCCAGAATGACAAAATCAGCGGTAAGGCCGCTCTGGCCTCACTGTGGAAACAAACTAGAATAGAAGCAAGAGATTGCAGTCGAGAGGTCGCTGCCAGACTCCACCGGAGAAACTGGAAGTCAGGACACGTTAGCCGTGGAGAAAAGTGAGAAGCTTCGAGGAAGGTTGGGGCAGAGCTCCGGAAGTTGGAATCAGGGAGAATCTCTACTCTGTGCAAGGCATGCATCTTTTCTGCACACTTTTTAAAAGAATTTTACTGAATTATAGTTTTTCTTTTCTGTACATTTTATCTTTAAAAAATGGCTTGTGGAAATGATTCTTACGTGGAATCAGAATTTTGCAAATATCGCTGATCTGGTTCTACTGAAGATGGATTTTCATATCCTGGCCTATGTGGCAGGTGTATTTCAGGTCATGAAGGAAGGATTCTGTACCCAGCCATCAACACTGGTGGGTACGTTTTTCACGGCTTGGCCCATCTTACCATCTTTTTCCCTCGACCCCACCCTCCTGGAAAGCACTGGACTTGCACAGCTGCGAAAGATGACTCTTGGGACCAGGACACCACTACTGCCCCGCAGGCCAAGGAATCGCCTTAAAAATAGGATATTAAACCATTTAGCAGCCTACTAAAAAGTCCAGATGCTGTTAGGGAGGGGCTCTGGCTGGCTTGAGAGTAATCGAGAGAGACTTTGAGAATGATCAAGAAATGCCTTCTAGACGTTTACCTCCCCTCTTCCCCCTTAATCTCTAGCGTATTAATCTTAATGCACTAATAAAGACAACGAGCTCAGTGCTGCCTTCTGTACGCTGAGTACCATCAGGTTATTCCTACACGGAAGTATCATCCCAAATTTTATAGGCTCATCTTAATGGATAAAACACAGTGTCTGTCTTAGCCTCTGACTACAAAATCTCTTCCAGTAAAAACACACTCATTGAGCCCCACTGCATCTCCCTCTCCAAATAGATCTTTTTTCTTTCTTTCCTATAAAATGTGCATCACCGGAGGCCACCAAGGCTGCTGAATGTTGTTCACGCTTCCCGTGCTCCCTGCTAATGAAATCAGAGCTGATCTCACCTCTTTCCTGGAGAGTGCCCAGAGCAGCATAGGGCAAGGGAGGTGATTACACTGAGGATTTTCTGTGTATCTATTCAAGGATAGAACTTCCCTAGCATGTCCCAGGAAAGAAAATTGATGGGGAGTAATTGGTGACAGGGAAAGAGACTCGCAGTGCTGGCCATCTGGTGATCTGAGCAGACTGCAGCTTTATTTAGTTCAGATGCCGCTGCTCTTGATCCTTTTGTAGGATTTCAGCTGTCTCATTTCCATTTCTAATAACAAAAATAGCCCAGTATTTCCAAATCATTGATATATAAAAACTTTTTATATGATATATCTCCAATGAGAGATGTATGGAAAATTTTTTTGTTTTTTTAATCCCTCTGTTATCCCAACATCAACAGTGTGAAATTCATCTGGCATATTATCATTTATGTACCAGAAAGAAAAGAAGCAAAAGCATGGTTTATCTTTCTGTCCTGAGTCTCTCCAAATGTTTTCAGCAATAGATATTAAGGTGGGAAAATATATACTGAAACTAAACTGCTCAAATCAGTCTGTCTCTGTGTTGTCTTCCTAACACAAGTACTTCCTTAAAAACTGGGAATCAAACTATGTATCTATGAAATGGAATTAAGTTATCTGTTATCTGAACCACAGCATTGAGTTTCAGGAATAACGATGATTTTATTTTCCCACTTTGGATTGTTTTTCTCATAGGATAGATTTATACTGACAATTTTCCCCATCTTTATTCCCATTTCTTTAAAGTATTTCTTAATTTGCATACTGTAAAATTTGATCCCTATTCTGTGGGTCTGACAAATATGTAGACATGTGTGTCCACCTTAGTCATGACACAGAACAGTTTCATTGCCCTTTCAAATCTTCCCATGCTGCCCCTTTACAATCAACCCATCCCCACCTTCCATCCCCATTCTTCTCTGTTCCATCCCTACTATTTTGCCTCTTCTAAAATGGCATATAAGTGAAATCATACAGTACCTAGCCTTTTGGGTCTGGCTCTTTCCCTTAGCAAAGTGCACTTGAAATTCATGCAAGTTGTTGCATATATCAATAGTTCATTTTTACTGTTGAGTAATATTGCACTGTATGGACATACCACAGGTTATTTACCCTTTCACCCACTGGAAGACATTTGAGTTGTTCTCAGTTTGGGGAGATTATGTATAAAGTTTCTATAAACATGTGTGACAGATTTTACTATGAACTTAAGTGTTTATTTCTCTAGTGTAAATACCTAGGAATAAGATAGCTAGATCAAAGTGTAAAAGTAGGTTAAACTTTCTAAGAAAGCTTTTAAAGTTTTCAATGGCACTGTGTATTTTACATTCCCATCTGCTATGTGTGAGAGTTCCAGCTGCTCCACGTCCTCACCAGCACTTAGGACTATCGTTTTTCTGAAGTTTTAGCCATCCTGATTGATGTGAGGAGGTATATCATTATGCTTTTAAACTGTATTTCCCTAATAATGGCTCCTTTGGTTCCAACCATCATATCCATCCTTTAGGCTTGAAGAAGGAAATGTCAACAGGCAAAAGGCAAGTGCTAGCAGAGGTGGCACCCTTATTAGGTGGCATTCCCAGAAGCCCCACCCAACAACTTCTGATTACATATCATTGGCCAGACCTGGTCACAAGGCCTCCCCTGCATGCAAGGAAAACTGAGAAATGTATTTTCATTTTGTTTGTGTGTTTGTTTTTGTCTGCATGTATTACCACCTCAGTGAAACCAGGAGTTTCTAAGTAAGGAGGAGGAAAATGGACCTTGAGTTGGCACCTCACACACACTTACCATGCTGATCACCCTTCCTCCCTCTGGTTCCCCTGTGCATGTGACTTCATGTCCTCCTGCAGCCAAGGTGATCCTCTACAAAATTCATTGCATCATATCACTCCTGCACTGAAAATAATTCAATGTTCTCCATCTCCCTCAGAGACCTTTCAACTGGTCATAAGCCCTTTCCTGAACTGCAACCTCCCCACCTTTCAGAACTCATCTCCTACCAATCTCTCCTGATGACTGTGCTGCAGCCATACTGCTGCTCATCCTCGCCCCTGCATAGACCGAGTATGTTCTCCCCTCTGGGCCTCTGCACTGCTATTCCTTCTGCTGGGACAGTTCTCCCTTCAAACAGCCTCACTGCTTTATTCTCAATTTCCACACAAATATTCCTGTATCAGAGAGGCCTTCCCTCTTACATAAAATAGAGCTACAAACCCCTCCCATATTCTGTTCTATTGCACTTAGCACCTAATATCATCTGAGATGTCATATATTTTGTTTGTTTATAGTTTCTGTCCTCATGTCTAAAAAACGAGGGAGAAGGAACCTTGTTTTGCTCACGCCTATGTCTAGCATAGGGCCTGGCACTCAACACATATTTGCCAACAGTCTGGATGGAGAGAGAAGAATGAAAGGATGCCAGTGAATGAATGAAGTTGCAAAGAACTCATAAGAGAATGTGCTTTGGTATTTCCTCTTCTCTTGCTGTAGATTCTTCTGTCTCTACTTCCCAACTGAATGAGGAAGACGCCAGAGACCTTGGAGTTTTGCAAAAGGAGGATCTGACATTATATGCCTGGCTGCGCATTTGCTGAACTTGAGAATTCTGAGGAGCAGTTACATAGAGTTTCCTGTACTGCAGGGCATGGAAATAGATGGAGGAATTGGGGATTTGGAAGGGAAGGAGGCATGGGTCTTCTTGTCTGTCAAGCAGACTCTGTGAAGGCAAGCAGGCTAGGGCCATACTGAAAAAGTCTCACCCAAGGGCCTTCCAGGGTTCATTAGTTTCCTGAGCTTCCCTAACAAAGCACCACAGACCGAGTGGCTTAATCAACAGAAATTAATTCTCTTATAATTCTGGAGGCTGGAAGTCTGAGAGCAAAGTGGTGGTGGGGTTGGTTTCTTCTGGGATCTCTCTCCTTGGCTTGTAGATGATTTTATCCCCGTGTCTTCACATAAGTCTTCCCTTTGGGTGTGTCTGTGCCCTAATTTCCTCTTCTTATAAGGACATGGGTCACATTGGATTAAGGCCCACCCTAATGACCTCATTTTAACTTACTTACCTCTTTAAAGACCCAATCTCCAAAAACAGTCACACTCTAAGGTCCTAGGGGTTAGGCCTTCAGCACAGGGATTTGGGGAAGGCACAATTCAGTGCATAACACAGGGCTAGGAATTCCCAGCAGAAAGAAACCGTACAGCACGTCCTCCAGAGCACAGGACCCAGGCACGCACTGAGCAGCACCAGGACCGGGGAGCCGTGCAGTGCCGAGGTCCCCCCAGCGACGCATTGAAGAACCCACGGGACGAACTCATGAGAAGAATGTGCAGTTGGACAGCTGACATTTAACAGCCAAGAGAATAACAATAAGCCAGGGGAGCTAAAGACAAAGACCTCATTCTCTGCTCCTCTGTTTCCTCTCCTGTGAGCTCCACTGAGCCTTTTGGGTGAGGAAGACGATGGAGGAAGGGGAGTAAAAGGACGAACCACTAACCTTTTTCCCTCTGCAGGTTGCAGGCCTGTGGGTTGTACCCAAGCTAGGGAAAGGAGAAAAGATTAAAGTGGATGAGAGATCAAAGTTTGATTTCTGAATTTGGCCTGCTGGGGACCAGGGCTGCTGGGGAGCAGAGCAGGTCAGAAATGTGAAGACAGTGGGGTTTTGCCAGTGGGAGACGGGAGGCTGCTTTGGAAGCTGTCAGATCAGACTCTTTGGAAGAAACGATGGCTTTCAGGAGGGGAAGCATTGCCGGCACCATCAAAACTGTCCTCAGAAATCAAGTCCATAGCACTGTAACTGGGAACGAGTCCTTCACTCCCCAGTCTTTTCACAGTGATTCTGCCAGGAAAGTCACTTTCCCAGGGGCACACCTGCAAGGCCTTTGTGCACTGTTGGGCTTGAGTCCAAGTTTTTCCAGTTCTCTATGATCCACTTTCTGATTTCACCCAGTCATTTTTCTTGGACATATCAGGCCCAAAGCCTGAGGTTAGGACTGATTCCAGCACCCAATGTCACAAATATCCAGAACCCCAGTGGACCGATAGCATAGTGACAGGGCCAGCTGTTGCTTCAAGCTTCAACCTACAAAAGGTCTTCTGTATGCTTTTCTGAGGACAACTAGGTTTACTTATCCTCCAGGCACCCTACAAAAGGAGGCATCATCAGCGATTCCAAGATGATATTCTACCTACATCCACATATGCTGGAGCTGGCAAGGTCTCTGTATTAGTTTGCTAAAGCCGCCCCCAGGAAAGTACCACGCTGGGTGGCTTAAACTACACAAACGTATTGCTTCACTGTTACACCAATGTATTATTTTACTAACGTTATGCAAATGTACAGTTCCGGAGGCTAGACGTCCTAAAGCAACGTGTCAGCAGGGTCGGTTCCCTCCAAACACGGCGAGGAAGAATCTATTCCATGAATCTCTTCTAGCTTCTGCTAGTTTGTGGGCAATCTTTGATATTTTTTAACTTGAAGAGTATCACCCCATCTCTGCTCTTGTTTTTCATGGTGTTCTCTCTGTGACTGTGTCTTTGTGTCCACATCTTCCCTTTTTACAAGAACACCTGCCATGTTGGAGTTAGGGCTCACCCTAAGGAACTCATCCTAACTACCTACATTGCAAAGACACTGTTCCACATAACGTCACATTCCGAGGTACAGAAGGTTAGCACCCCAACATGCGAATTTGGGGAAGGGAGGCACAGTTCAATCCATAACTGTTTATCACTAAAGAATGAAGAGTTTAATTACTAGCAGGACTCCCTTTTGGCAGGACATCACCCACTCCAAGTATGGTTTCGATTTTTTTTTTAATGTGTGTATGAAAGCCTGACAAGAAACATTACTCAGGGGAATGACCCACAACTTCAACAACTAAATAGTCAACTCGCTGTTAAGTAAGACTGACATCAGTACCAAAATGCTCTTCTAATCCCAGTCTACTAATAATATTAAGTAATGAAACTGAGATTCTTTTCAAAAGCAAACAGGCAAACATTTGATTTTTGCTAAGTCAGTGGCACCAACCTTTGCTAATGCAATGAAATTTTCTTTAGCTGAGAGAGAAGTGTATGCCTCAGAGCTGCACGCTTTGAATGGGCTATGAAGGCTCGTTTTGAGCTATGAGGCTTCATATTCTATCCGTTAACTTAGCTGCTGTTGACTCATCTGTACCCAAGAGATGCACACTCGGATTAAATGAGAGCTTTGACGTCAAAAGCATGTCAGGGGCTTTTATTTGCTTTGTTTGAAAATATTGCTCTTGGACTGTCCTATTTGATTATCTATTATCCAGGGAATTTAGAGAAGGTAAAAGCACATCAGGTCCCCTTAGTGCCCTCTGTCATCAAGCAACATTACAATGGTCTTAAAAGAATTGTTCCTGCATGGATGTGGTACTTTTATTCAGAATCTCAGAGGCTTCTGCAACAAGTAATGTTTTCTATTTTATGGTTTCAAAGATAATTGGAGGCTAGTCCAAGGCCTGTGAATAGATCTGGGGGGAAAAAGTCCAAGAATAAAGTATTATGCTTGAACTCATAGCCCAGAGGCTATACTTCTTGGAAAAAATGGACTCTCTTTATAACACAGTAACAACCAGCTGCAGTGTATATGGGCATCTGCCATCTAAATGAAATCTAGCAAGGGTATTATTTATTTGACAAACACTACTAAATCCTACCATGTGTCTCAGACTTCTGTGCACCAGGGATGCAGTGATGAGTTAAGTTCTTGTGATTTTACATTTTAGTAAGGGGAACAGACAATGAACAAATATATAATCTAGAACATGTAATATATAATATATATATTAAATGTCCTGAGTTGAATAGTGTCCCCTCCTTCTAAAATTGATGTCTATCTGGAACCTGTGACCTTATTCAGAAATATAGTCTTTATAGATGTAACAGTAAGATGAGGTCATACTGGAGTAGCATGGGCCCTAAATCCAATATGACAAAGTCTGAAGAAGGGGAAGATTTGAACACAGAGAAACACAAGCAGAACACCATGTGATGACAAATGCAGTATTAGTCTGTCTTAAAATGATGCAGCTTTAAGCCAAAGCACACCAAGGATTGCCGGAAGTTAGGGGAGAGGCATGAACAGATTCTCCCCAGAACCTCCAGGAGAACCAATCCTGGAGACATGTTCATTTTGGATTTCTAGCCTCCAGAACTATGGGAGACCAAATATCTGTTGTTCTGAGACACCTGGTTTGTGGTTCTTTGCTGCAGTAGCCCAAAGAAACTATCACCATTTTCAAGTAAAGATAATGGCAAAGGAAGAAAAAATAAAGCTGTGAAGTGGGATAGAGGGTGCTGGGGAGAGATCACAATGTTCCATTGGCCAGGAAAACCCTCTAGGAGAAGGGAATGTTGATTAAATCCTGAAGGAGGCAAGGAAGTAACACATGATACCTGGGTAAAGTGTTCCAGACCAGAGGAAGAGCATGTGCAAAGGCCCTGAGAGCTTGCCTGCAAGTCCAGAGCACAGTAAGGGGACAGTGAAATGACAGATGAGGAGAGGAGGAGGACACGAACTCAGAGAGGTGATGGGCAGCCAGGTCATAGACATGCTCTGGGCTATTGCAAAATCTCTGGCTTTTACTCTGAATCAGACAGAAAGCCAGCTCTTGGTGTTTTTGAAACAGGGGAGTAGAGCAGCAGAGTGACAAGATCTGACCTATATTTTAACAAGATCTTTGAGTTGTTGAGGTTATTCTGAAAAGAACAGGACAGAAGCAGGTAGACCAATTAGAAAACTGCTGCAGTAAACAGCGTGGGAAATGACAACGAATTACACCATGATGGCAGTAGTGTTAAGTGATTGCACAGCGTCAGTTTGGGGATAACTTTGTAGATACGGCTAAGTCTTACTGTAGATCAGCTGTGGAACATGAGTGAAAAAGAATCACGGATGGCCCCCAGGCTGCTTTGCCAGAGCAACTGGAAGACCAGACTTGCCATGTATTGAAAGGGGAAGTCCAAGGGAGGATGAGGCATAGCTGGGAAGATTAGGAATCATTTTGGGACATGTTAGATATATGCCATTCAGATACATGTGAGAACATTGAATGGGCAGTTGGGTATACAAGATGGAGTTAGGGAGACGTCTGTGCAGGGGACACAAATTTAGAAGTTGTTGGAACAGAGATGGCATCACATGCCTATGTATTCGTTCACGCCTCTCCACAGCACATCTTGTTTCCCTGCAGAAATATACTACATAACTTGGCGATGCAGGAGGGTGACCTTGCCTCTGACTTGCAACAGTCCTATATCCTTCTTATGGGAAGAACTATAAAAATGACTTACCACAATCTGTTCAATGTGTTAGAATTGTTAAACATTTATTTTCTGTAGCACTTCTATTAAAAAATATTATGCAGTTCACATGTTTGAAGACATAAAATAGGACAGTTACCGTTTTAAAAAGTGAAAATGGCGGTAAGAGAAGTTAAGTAAATCAAGCACCTGTGAGTAGGAGATTTGTTTAAATTCTTTTAATGATCATCATATTTTGCAGGAGGAATAAAAGAGTAAATATAGCCACCATGGGAAATTTCTTTAAAAATCTCTTTATTGTTTTCTCAATTTTGGTTTAAAAAAAAAGTATTATTTTGAATCAATAAGTGAAAGTTTTATACTGATCAGTTAGACCTAACAGCAAAATTGGTTTGCTTCCTAGAATTAATAATACATTGTCTCCTGTAATAACAAAGTCGTGATTCCTCTACAGGGATCCTTGGCCAGAGACCTGAGAAGTAACTATATCAATAAGAAAAAAGCCCCTTCTTGATTTAAGAGCCCTGAAGGAAGTGGACCAGTGATAAACAGAGGTGAATCTGTGATGATGACCAAGTCTTACATGGGAGCTGACAAAGGTTCAGAGGACAAAGTGAATCCAGTGAGAGCTGAATTCACTCCCCAGGGGACAGGAACCACTACAGAGACCATTGCCTTATTCTTATTCAAGTGTTGCATTGAGGTCTGACCAGTCTTCTATGCTTTCTGCCTTTGAATGTGAAACTGACTCACATCATGACATTTGAAAGGCTTCTTTCCATCCATTCATTACGAAACACAAAATAGAATCCAGGGCTCAAAATGTTCCACTTTAGGACCAGTAGTAGAGAGCAGGTGGACTATACCATTTCCCTCTAGTTTAAGAATTGGGTGTTGTGTGTTCAATTAAATTGGGCTTTGGGTGGACATTAGCAAAAAATGCTTTGATTAACTCTTTTCCTCTCAATCCCTTTAGCCAATGCAGAAAATTATCTATAACAAGTGGTATAAATTAGACACTATAACTGAATGCTAAATTGAACTTAAAGCTTCATGGTAACTATGCTTTTTAATTTTGTATTTAATTATGTAATTAACTTGCTTGGAAAAACTTTTTTTCTGATGTAAATCTGTGAATTATTTACTGCATGGATTTAATGTCAGGACATTGGATGGGAGTAGAAAATGCTTACTACCACGCTTTTGCAAATAATAACTTTAAACACTGTATATGAATACTATAAATAACCACCACTTCAACATTAGTCTTATACACAATATGCAGTTTTTAAGTTAAAATCAAAACTGTGTATATAGTTTTCATAAAAAAAAACAAAACTGCCATTATTTTCAGATGACATGATTGCATACACAGATAAACCCATGAAATCTACAAAAACAAATCTTATTTGAACTGACAAGTGAATTTGGCAAAGCTGGAGACAATTAAGGCAAAACACAGAAATCAATATGATTTTACATACCAACAATTAGAAAGTGCAATCTTTAAACAATGCCATTTACAATAGCAACACGAAACATAAAATCTATAGGAATACTTTTAGCAAAAGATGCACAAGATATCTACACTAAAAACTACAAGTTTGAGGGAATTTAAAGGAGACCTAAATAAATGGAAGGATATTCTATGTTCATTGATTGAACTAAATCACTATTAAGATACCCATTTTATGCAATTGATCTTTTTCATGTAATCAACTTGAGGAATCGACTTTGGGAAGTCCCAGCAGGCTCTTTTGTAGAAATCGACGGGCTAACTCTAAAATGTATATGGAAATGGAAGTACAAAGAATCTGAAGCAGTTTTTTCTTTGGAAAAGAATAAAGCTGAAGATGTATTCTGCCTGATTTCAAAACTTACCATTAAGTAGTATTAATCAAGACAGTATGCTACTGACACACAGATAAACAAATCAATGGGAAAAAATAGTTTCCTGAACTAGACCCACATTAGTTTTAAATAGGTCAGTTAGTTTTAAAAAAACTGTCAAGGAAATTCAACAAAAGAAAGAAAGTTTTTCTTTCATACAAATGGTAGTAAAAAAAAAAAAAAGGAAAGGAAAACTGGACTCCACAGAGACAAAACAAATAAATAAACCTCAACTGCTATTTCATTCCATACACAAAAATCTGTCTCAGGTGGATCATAGACTTAAACTTGAAAACAAGAACCATAAAACTCAAGGGTTGATGAAGAATTCTTAGGTCACAAAAGCACTGACTGTAGAAGAAAGAAATTGATAAATTAGATCCAAAAGAACTACAAATCAACAGAATAATAATTAATTTTAAAAAAACTTACTGCCAACCTAATTTTTTAAATGGCAGACTATTTGAGAAAATCATTCACACACAAAAAAATGTACTAAATGACCAATAGGATATAAAAACAAGCACAGTATTAGTCAAAATGGAAATTTAAGTAAAATCAAAATGAGATACCGTTTCATACTCACTAGAATAGTAAATATCAAAAACTGACAATATCAAATGCTAGTGAGGATCTGGAGCTACTGGAACTCTCATACACTGACAGTGAGAGTGTAAAATGATACATAGCTTTGAAGAAGTGTTAGGCAGTTTCTTATAAACGTGCATCTTCCTCATGGCCAGCAATTACATTTTTAGGCATTTATTCAAGAGAATTGAAAATATATATCCACAAAATACATGCACGACAATGTGCATAGCAAACTTCCATTGCTGCAAAAGTCTGGAAACAATCTAAATGTCCACCAACATGTTGTTTGCCCCTTATTGGAGGAGAAGTAGGATGACTGAAAAGGGACTCAAGGGAACATTTTGGAGGAAATGAAAATGCTCTATATGTTTTTTTGTGGGTGGTGTTTTACATGGATGTACACAGTTAGCAAAACTCATCAAATTAAACTATGCAACTTAAAAGCTATGCATTGTATGTAAGTTACACCTTAATTTCAAATTTTGAAAATCTTTGTAACAATTTTTCTAAAGTTTGGCGGCTACATGTTTTATTCTGCTGTAAAAGAAACACTGGGATAGAATAACCAAGTTTTTCTTTAAAAAAAAATAAAGTGTAAAATCTGCTGAAGCCTTTGGACACCTAAGGCACACCTTCACTAGTCACTGCCATTTAACAGTAATTTTCTAGTGTTGTTAAGGAACAGAAAACAAAATTGTATGTGGCTTCCAAAGATTTTTAAAGGAAAATAAAATAAACTGGCAGTTCTTTTATGCCCCCTGTTCCCAAAGTCAGGCAGCCCCTCCACCTTACCTAGGAAATACATGTGATCTTCCAAAGAGGTTGAGGCTCTCTAACAAATAGTAAATACAAGTCAACGTGTAGCTTTAAATGCTTTAAAAGAAAATTTGTTACAATCTCCCAGTTAATGAGTTGCACTACGAAATGAGTTTTTTCTTTTTCTTTTCATTTACTATCTATTGTTGAAAGGTGATTGTAGAGGTACAGTACACTTAAATTTGGAGAAATTTCTAACCAAGACTATATATAACTTTAGCTTTATTAGCCCATCTTATTGACAATAATGAGCACACAGGCTGTTGTTTCTCAAAGCCCTTGATTGGTCCCAAGCATAAAACATGCCATCAACATGGAAGAGATCACCTGAGGCATACAGGAAAGCACGTATCCAACTAATCGATCACCTTTGCCAGATTATTTAAAGTTATAATAGTAAAAGGAGAGAAATGACAAGCTATACTTTTGCAGCATTTAGAAATGAAATTCCTTTTGTAAGAAGACAGTTCTTACCTGCCCTGATCCAGTAGCATTATCTAGTATGATAAGGTGTTACAAGTGACACTTTGAAAAGTGTTACACATGTTACAACATATTCTGTAGAATATTCTTTTCTATTTTACTGAAACCTGACTAGAAATGAAAGCAAAAAGCACAATACAGTTGACCCTTGAACTTGGGGGTTGGGGTGGAGATTCTCCACACATCAAAAATTTGAGTATAACTTTTGACTCCCCCAAAATTTTACTAATAGCCTACTATTTAAAGCCTTTCTGATAAAATAAATTAACACATATTTTGTATGTTATATGTAATGAATACAATAATACATCACTGTATCACTGTATTTTTACCATAACAGAAGCTAGAGAAAAGAGAGTTTTTTTTCAAATTGTCATAAATCTCCGAAAAATTTTCCAATCTATTTACTGAGAAAAAGGCATGTACAAGTGGACCCATGCAGTTCAAACCTATGCTGTTCACAGGTTGACTATATTCTTTTTTTCTCTGTATAACTCTTTATCTTTTAACTTGACAATGAAGTAGAGTATAGAACTTATTAGGAGTGGAATCTGCTTGTTCCAAAATCTGCTTGTTTCCACATATATGGTGTCATGTGACTGTTCTGCAAGATTAGTTTTGTTCTGTTTCTTTTTCCAGAAAAAGTGTTTTTAAGAAATATACAAGACACTAGTAGATTTTCAAATTGGGAACAGAAAAACTTGAAAGCCTTTCTTTTGTGAAAACCGGGTAGACAACCTTTCAAATCCACTCTGATGCAGACCTACAGGACAGCTGCTTGAAGGATCGCTTGAAAGAAACAGTGATATTGCCTCCTGCTTTCGGTTTTGTTGGGGAAGAAAAGACAAAATAACTTGGCTGCTATTCCTAGTTTTAAATATTCACAGATGTTTGAAGATGGCAAAGGAAACAATTGATAAATTTAATAATAACAAAATTAAAAATTCTTCATGGCAAACTTACCAGGAGCAAAGTCAAAATACGAATGACGAGTCAATAGAAAAAGTACTGGAAACTCATATCACAGACAAAGGCATAATTTTCTTTATAATGACCTTAGGAAAAAAATCAGTAACACCAAGAAATCAATAGAAGACTGGAAAAAGGACAGGAATATGTAAACTACAGAAAGTATAAGTAACTTAAATACATGAAAAGATGATGCACAATTTCAGTCTGAAAAAGAGAAATAAACATTTAAACCAAAATTAGATGCAATTTTTTTATCTGCCAGATTCTTAAATATCAAAATATTCAGTAGGTCTCAATGTTGTTAAACGTGAAGGGAAACAAGGTGCCTTCACACACTGCTGATGGGAATAGAGGGACTACAGATGGAGGCCAGTACAGACGATATGGGGCTTGGAAACATAAAAACGGACGAGGATAGACATTGCCATATTGTTTGCAATGCAAATGAGTATCCATCAATGGGCCATCATTTATACGGGTTATGAAATATATAGAGAATGGAATGTAATTTTGGAAAGAATGAAAAAGTAATGATCTGAGGGGAAAATCCTCCATCTTTAAAGAGGGGTCTCTACACCCTGTATCTCCTACCAGGATCGGGTCTTAGAGTAAGGGGAAGAGTTGAACAAATGCTCCTCTTCAGATCATTTTGGCATTCAGAGAGCAGACAAGTGCTGGACCCGTTCCCAAATGGCACCCATAGTGACAGCAAAGGACTCATCTTAGCCTGCCAAAGGAAAGAAGAACCTTAAGAGGGTCTATTTGCTACTACTTTTTAGGTAGTACAAAGAAGCAGGAGTGAGAGATAACGGGGGAGGACTAGGGAAGGGGAGGGTGCGTTATCAAGCTGGCCACCGCCACTCAGGACTGATTATTGCATCTTTCAGAACCAATCTCTGAGAACTCATTTGAGAAGAAAGTCCCCAAAATGGACCTAATCTGACATACTTCATCAAAACTGTAATTAACTAGGTAAATTTCATGCCACCAGGCAGAAATGAAGTTTATGACAAAGAAAAGGGTAAGTTATAGAATAAGGTCACATTTCTATCAACCTTAAGGATGTGGCTTGAAAATACTGGTCATGCCTGTCGTAGATTGGCTGATTCCGTGACAGCCATCTCAAGGCTCAGAGCACATTCAAATCGGTCTAAACAATTTGTCTCAGGAGTGGCATTTGCAAAGAAAGACTGACTAGTAATTAATTAATAAGGTTGATCTCTTGATGTAAGTTAAATTTCTTCTAGACAAGTATATTAGTTTGGTAGGCCTGCCATATCAAAGTTCCACGAACTGAGTGGCTTAACAGAAATCTACTTTCTCACAGTCTGGAGGCTTGAAGTCCAAGATCAAGGTATCAAGAAGGTTGCTTTCTTCTCGGGCCTCTTTTCTTGACTTCTAGATGGCCACCCGCTCCATGAATCTTCACATAGTCTTCCCCCAGTACATATCTGTATCCAAATTTCCTCTCTTTACAAAGACACCAGTCATATTGGATGAGGGCCACACTAATGACCTCATTTTAACTTAATAACCTCTATAAAGACACAGTCTCCAAGTATGGTCACATTCTGAGATCCTGGGGGTTAGAACATCAACATGAATTTTCTTTTGAAGGGTGGCACAACTGAGCCCATAACAACAATTTACCTTGTCTTATCTTTTTTCTCTTTTAATGTATGTTAGGTGCTCTGAGGCAGCCAAAGAGGGAAGGATCTGCAAGGGTCCTTCTTTTATGTGTATTCTAGGATTGAACGAATCAGTGAAGATACCAAATCAGTAGTAAAATCTATGTTTATCACTGTGGGAGAAAGAAGTTACACTTCAAGAAAGGTGGAAGGCTAGAAAGACCTCATGGTGTTGGATTGGAATCAAAGATATCAGCATGAACTCACAGTTTTTAATATATATGCAGATATATGAATATAGAAATAATTATACATCTATCTGTGCATATGCAGGTTAGTTTATATACCACCCACTGAGTCTGGGAACAGTGATATTACAGTAACAATGAGCATACCCAGTACCCAGATCTTCATCTTCTAAATATCATTCTCCAAAAAATAACCCAGGCTCTTTGAAAAAGAGTTGAAAAAAATCTTTGGAACACTTTCCATCTTTGGAAAACTGGCTGATACCAGCATCAGAGCACAGATCCAAATATATGATATTTGGGACATCTTATGATGCTAGAAAAGAAGGAAGTGTATGAAAAAGAATGAGGCATATCAAGGGGACACTAGAGGTAACTGACAGAAGCTCCCAATGGCCAAAGCTGGAACAATTTGAACAAAAAATTAAATAAATAATGATAGAACTGAATTATAAGCCATAAAGTAAAATAAATAGCCATACATCCCCCACAGATACAAAAACTTGTATAAATAAAAAAATTGTGGATATGGGGCATCTCTTTTTTATGAAAGAATTTCAATTAATTAATGCAAAAGTAAAAGGGAATTCAAAAATCACCATTTGGCCAACACCACAGTGATTAATGTCTATTGCAGACAAGACTCACCAATGGATGTCAATATGACTAGGCAGAAATTTGAGGGAAAAGGACATGGGTGTGTTGTTCAGGTGTCTTCTCCACTCTATCAATTTCAAATGTAAAATAAAAAAAAACAGCTTTACAGTGGAAATACAGCAAACAACACCTCAACCTGGTGATCAAAATCGACATTCCCAGTAAGTGGGCAGTTCTAGTTCCAAGACGATATGATGAGGACAGTACGTCACCTGCAGTATTTTTGTCAAAAATGTATAACCTCCTTCTAATCATGAGAGGACATCAGAAGGAGAAACCCAATTTGAGAGATTTTCTGCAAAATAACTGACCAATACTCATCAAAAGTGTCAAGGCCATGAAAGATATAGAAATAATATAAAGCTGTCCAGACTGGAGGAACCTGAAGATGGAGATCAACTAAGTGCACGTGAGGTCCTGGATACGGTCCTGAAACAGGAAAAAGACATCACGGGAGGAAAGTTCTAGTGGCATCTGAACTCCACATTTGCAGTTGAAGGAACAGAATTGTGCCAGTGTTAATTTATTGATTTGGGTCATTGGGTTTTTTGTTTGTTTTGTTTTTGGTCAGAGATACAGGGGCATGATATGGAGTTTTATTTTAAAAATACGCAATTTTCACATTCTTTAGGACTTGGGTAGAAAAGCTGAAGTCAAATTTTGTCTCTACAGAAAGTGCTAAAAGAGAATTCATCTAATTTTAAACTTTGGAAAGACTCAGTTACATCTTCAGAAGATTCTCCAGTTTTCTTAAGTTTTCAGAATGTCACATTTGCTCATGCGGCATGTCCTATGGGCTAAAAGCCAGGGGTCAGTGCCTGCCTTATGGAAAAAAAATTTTTGTATGTTAAAATATGTACCACATCTTGGGGTTTATATATGTCAAAGCAAACAACACAACTGTTGTTAATCACTGTGCTGTGTTTATAAAAGTTATTGACATCAGGGGAAGCTTGGTGAAAAGGTACATGTGAACTAGATCCTATTTTTGCCACTTTTCTATAAACTTAAATTAAAAGGTGTTTTTAAAAAGATTTTGGGGAAGGAGAAGCATGCCTTACCACATATCCTGCTGCATAAGAAACGGGATACAAAAATAGAAGAATTCTGTTCATAAAAGGTCCCAGAATAACCAAACAAAAGGAACTGCAGAAGCAAAATGGAGGGGCACATGAAAGTCAATTTAACCTGTTATTCCCTCAAAAAACCATCTCCCACCCTTAACCACTGACCAACCTGCATCCTTAACTTTTATCCAAGGACCTTTTCTGAGGAAGTGGAGAAGTGACGGCCTCTGGAGATCAAAGCACATGCTGTTAAAGCCTACTCACCAGATTACTGGGAAGATTAATGAAATATGTGGAGAAAAGCCCAATCTAGTGACTGATAAATAAGGGGAACCCAGCAGAGTTTAGTTTCTGGAAGGGAGAAGACTTAGCGTTTATCCTCTGCCCTGTGTCTACAGATGAGAGGGAACTCTTGTTCCACCTCCCAGGAATAAAATTTCCAGTCTCTTCTCGTTCTCCACCTCTTCCTTAGGAGAAGTATCTTCTCTGAGTGTTGAAGTCACAGAGTGGCTCTACTAGTGATAGTCACTAACAAGACTGGGCTCTATAACCAGTGAACTGCTCAAAATCAAGACAGACTCTTTCATTTCTCATGCACTATAGGCTGCCTGCCTTGGATATCTGTTAAAAAAGAAAAGAAAAGAAAAAGAAAAAACTGGCTTGCTCTTCCATGCAGTGAGCAGAGAGACTTGCTTCAGCATCCCTGCCCTCCGACAGCTTTCTGCCTGCACGTAAGGGGGTATGCCAGGACGGCACGGGCCCCAAGATGACTTCTCAACGGGCATTTTCAGTTGGGTCCTGACTAAAAAGCACTGTTTTTTAAAAACAGATTAATGGACTATTTTCTGGTGATTTGATAGCACATATTTTTACCTCTGGTCTTGCCTTTATGGACATATGCCATGGACTTGGAAGAGAAAAGGAGTGGTAGAATCGAAGCATCAAGCTTGACTCTGACCTTCCTACCATTTTATTCTCTTATCTTTATGAGAGACTTGGATTTAGTATAATTATGTGTTACACAGGCTTTGTCCGCAAAGGGTTCCTGAGTTCTAACCAACTGGAGCTTTCTTTCATGAAAAGAACAATAAAATCCAAAGGTACAGACACTACTATATTTGAAAGATCTTGCTGGAATGATTTAAATTCTAATCAACTCTGGCTGCTAGAGTAAGATAAGGGAATTAGTATATTGGGAGAATATATTAGAAGAATCCCTTGGCAGTTCTGCATTAGTGATAAGTAGATCGATGAAGTGATCGTCATCCCAGAAACAGATCCTCTGCGAGGCTTCCTTCCCCCTTGTCTGCTGCTTATATAATATTTTTAATACTCATTGAGCAGCTTATGTGTATCCAGCATTGGGGGACTGCTGTGTGAGGAATAGGAAAGATTCATGAATTTCCTCAATAATATACAACCTCGCTGAGGAAATAACAGAAACATAAAATACACACATGAATTAGCAGAAATTATCAAGAGTACTGTCAGATCTTGTGACAAAATGTGGCAGATCCAAAAGTGCTGTAGGAAGTCAAAGGAAGAAAGGACCAGGGTTGCCAAGAATATCTGAGGAAGGCTTCAAGAGGACATGAAGACTGAGATACATTCTGAAGCATTTGTATTTGTCCTGACCAAGACAAGCACAAGTCAAAAAATGGTGTGGTAGGCAGAATAAAGGCCCCCAAAGATGTCAATGCCCCAACCCCAGAACCTGTGACTATGTTACCTTCCGTAGCAAGAGGTACTTTGCAGATGTAAAAACATCAACATTACAGACTTTGGGAAGGGTGATTAGATTATTCTGATGGGTTCAGTCTAATCACATGAGTCCTTAAAAGTAGAAGAGGAAGGCAGAAGGGTCTGTGAAGGAAATGGGGAGACAGCAGGAAAGATTTGGAGCTTGAGACGGAATTGACCGACTGTTGCTGGCTTTGAAGATGGAAGAAGGGGCCACAAGCCAAGGAACGCAGATGACCCCTAGAAGCCGGGCCCTCAGCTAACTGCTAGCAAGGAAAGAATCCCTAATCCTGGTTGCAGGGAACTAAATTCGCTAAATGATCCTAGAAGCAGTATCTCCTCTACAGCATCCAGTAAAGAATGCAGCACTGCCAACACCTATATTTCAGTCCAATGATACCAGAACATAATTTCTGACTTACAGAATGGTGAAATAATAAATTTGTGCTGCTGTAAGCTCCTATATTTGTGGTAATTTGTTACAGCAGAAATAATAAAACTAATAATAAAACGCACATGAACACAGTTCCCATAGCTTGCATAGGGAACGTCAGTTAACACATTGATTTCTTCTTTCTTGTACAGAAGTTATCCATGCAGCCCATCGGGAAGACCATGTGATGTGGCTACAGTTGCACTGTCCCTGCTGAGAATCCAGGAGAGGCTGCCATGGCCCCAACCCACTTCTGAAGGTTTCCTGATGTATAGATCTCCATGCTCTGAGCCAGGTAACCCTGATACCTTGAGCAGAATTGATTGAACTAGAAAAGGACACCTAAAGCAACCAAATAGCTCACCAGAAGCTTATTGGGTGGCCCAGGAGCAGGCTGTACTCCATGGTGAATGGACAACACAATCAATTCCTCTGTTCAACACCAAGAGTCATGGTTGTTGGACACAAGGAGGGGGACACGCAGAGAAAACTGCTAAAAAGAAACTACTCAGAAGCTAACAGAAGGTATGTGTACAAGGTACAGATTAACAGAAACCCTAATACTAAAGCTCAAAAAAAAAGAAGTGAGGGTTATAGGCAGGTGTCTGATAATAGCAAGAGCAGTAGAAGCAGACTGGCCACGCTTACGTGGCAGGAGAGAGTAGCAAGAAATTTCTGTTGAGGTGGCATGAAAGGAACAAGACTGTATGAATCATACTGCACTCAAACAAACTTCCAGACTCCTGGAGGTCTTCTTAGAAAGTTTCCCACTGCTTATTTCCTATTCCTGGCATCCTCATAAGCTTTTTCCCCTTAGGTAACTTCATATCTCTTACCTTGCAACCTGAAAGAGCTGAACTAGCCACAGGTTCATGCAACTCGGCTTACTGAGGACGACCTATCCCGCTGAGTGAAAAGAGGTTTGATTGAAGGGGGCTCTTGACTTTTGACCCCTGTGGATTTCCTTCATTGTTATCTTTTAGGTTATTCATTGAGAAGTTATCTATAGTTCCCCAGTAATTATTCTGATTACCAGCCATCCCAGTTATTACAGAAATGAGCAGACTTAGGTTAGATGTGCAGAAAATAAAAAACTACCATGAATCCTACACAAACATCACTTAGCAATTAATGATATGCTTAATTATAGTCTAGCATTTTCAATTGTTCCTTATTAAACTCCCTTTTTCTCTTATGAAAAATTTTTGATGAGAGAATCTGTATCTTATATATCAATAATGTTGAATTGGTAGTTATGTATGTATGCATTGGTCCATTGCCTATGGAGACTTTTGACAAAATAATGTTGTTCTGAGGCAGAGGATCACAGCCCTCATAGCGTAATCAAAGACCATCTTTCTTCTTTTTCTACCACGTAACACTCTCCACTTTGAAAGAGGCCTCTTCCAAATAGTCCAGCTGCAAAAATAATACCCCACTGATAATAGACAGCCGACTACCTAGTTGGCCGTGTCTTTCTGAGAACAAATAGGTGGAAATATACATATGAAAGTATATTCGTGGTTTTCCTTACCTCTTTTTAAATATAAATAAGGATAGTTACCATTTGCTGATTAGTTTTTAGTGCCAGCCACTGTGTAGCTATTATGACTAATCTTCACCAAAATCATTGCAAAAGGGAAGCCCTTCTCTTGAGAGGTGAAGAGCTGGAATTGAGAGGGATTTGGGTGCTTGGTTAAAGCATTCAGCTCTAAATGGCAGGGTGGAATATTCTAAAGTCAGTATGTTCCAAAGTCTTCTTGCCTTCCACTTACTCATGCCTGCTTATATTCCTAGCTTGCTGATTTGAAATGAGTCGGTAGGCAGACCCTGACTACTATCTCAGGGAACAGTGTTACAAGCCCTGTTTTATCTGCCTAATTTCTTGCTAAACCCTCAGGGAAAGTGGGTGTGGGTTCTTAGGCTCAGGGAGAAAAGGCTTGCGCTGGAACCTGGTGCCACCTGTCGGTAAATCCATGAAACTGGTAATATAGGCAGTTCCACCCCTACACCACCCCCACCAAAAATCACTCAACCAAGGATTCTTTAAACAGAGAAGCCATATCAAGACCTTGTCTCTCAGTCTCATTCTTTCCCACATCCAATCTCCAAAATCAGTGTCCAGCTTGTTGGTGCCATGCAAAAATGACTGAATTTAGAAATCAAACCCATTCTGTAACTCTGGAAAGATGAGTTAATGTCCCTGAGTTTATCATAAAATAAAAGATACCTTCCTACATCCCAAGTTTTTTGTGAGGATCAAGTGAGATGACGTGTAGTAAAATGTGGTATAAGCAGAATAACACCCTATAGGCCATGCGTCTATAGGCTGCACTTTATTGCTACCTGTCACTACTTTTCATTTAAAATCTGACTTTCATGATAGAGTTGCCCATGCACAGTGGATCTGTCCCTCCATTGCTAGATCAAAGATTCCCTGACTTCATTGCGGCCTGCCTCTGTCAGAGTTATGGCTGTATGTATCAGTCTCTTCTGGATTACAGATTCCCAAGGGAATGGGCAGCACATACTGATCTTTATGTAATCGCAGTACATGGCACAGTGTTACACATATACTGGGAACTGAAATGCATATTTAAATTTTAAAACTGAAAATTTTTTTCCTCAATGAGCATGTGGTGTTGAGTGAGAATCAATTTTGAAATGCTTCATTAACAGAAAAGATACAACTTGTAATAACAGGTAATATTGGAAACAGAGAGGGGCCAGGGAGGTCATATGAATTTCAAATCAACATAGTCAAATAATCTTGTGTGAAAGAACTGAGGGTAGAAATGCTGATTTGGGGAGAGAATAATCATCTTATGCCTGTTGAGAAATTTTCCTTTTTCAAAATACTTCCACAATACAGTCTACAGGATAGAGATGTTAAATGACTTATCTAGATGTTACAGTGTACAAATCAGGATAGAAACATGTCTTTCTTGTTTTCCCACCCATGTTCTTTCCACTATCATGATATCACTTTAGCACATCGCTAGAGCTCAGATTATCATCATGTACACTGCATGCATATTTTGTTTGCAAACTCCTATTCATACTTCAAAACCAGCTCAAATGTCACTTCTATGGGAAGCCTTTTATGGCATCCTCAAGTAGAGTTTTTGGCATCATCCTCTGTGATCATATGATATATAGCAACCCATTTTCTCTTCACAGGGCTTTCTTTCCCCACACTAAATCTTTAGTACACTATCCCTCCATTTAGCACAATGCTTGGCACTCAGCAGATAATCAATAATCATGAATGCTGCTCTGGGCAATAGCTGCCTTCTGGGAACTCACTGTTGATAGATTAAGGCAGGATGGTCTCTTTTACCTAGTTATGTCCAGGGAAGAATAAACAAAGAAACATGACAGAGAAGTAAATCTCATAACTTAAAAGGTTAGCCAAGGCTTTAAACAGCTTTTAGAAATTGTCCATTTTTCAAATGTTAAATATCAGTGAACAGTGAAGGACCCTGGAGTGGGACCTTCACTGTCACCTAAGGGAAGAAAGAGGGAGTCAGGGCTGAAGCTTTGGGTGGAAATCCAATTTATTTCTCTGAACTTGCACAAGTGATTTCCATTCTCTAAGCCAAAATCTACCATCTGATCTCTCCTTTTAAAAATCTTATTAGTAAACTATATTGCTTCCCTCCTATTTTTGCCTCCATACAGGATATTCTCAACACAGCGCCCAGTGATCCCTTTAAAATTTCAGATCTTCTGATCAAAATCCCCACCTTGGAATGAGGATGGGGTAAGGAGACAGGACTCCTGTAGAGACAGCTCCAGGAGAAGGCAGAGTTTTCTCACTACTCTGAAGAACCTGGTGTGAAAAAGATTGGATTCAAAATGTATCCATTTGCACATGAAATTTTACCACTATTTTACTGTTAACTATGATAAAAGGCATCCTTCAATTTATTAAATATAATTCAGCTATTGTAGATGTATATTACAAAGAATTAAAATTTTTCACCTGCTTATTTGTACAAAGTCTCCAGCTGATGAGATCTATCAAAAATTGGAAGCAACTGTAATGACATTTTTTTAATTTGGATTTGAACCCAAATTGTGTTTCACTATTTCAAGCCCAAAACCTGATACCAAAAATTTAGTCATCGAAGTGAGTTCAAGCCTCTCATTTAAAATGTGACAAGATTTTATTTTGCAAGTTTTATGAAAAGTAAAAGTTTAATATTTTCCCTCATACTTTGTTCTTTATTTTTCTTATAGTAGTTATATAACATACAGGAAATATAATAATTTGTTTTCCACAAGCCCCAAAATAGATATGCATATATCCCATTCAGTTTTTCCAGTCTGCATACAAATATGGTCACTTTTTATATGTGCTATTACATGAAAATTATTGGAAAGTACTGGAATTGTGGTCAAGAGAGACTGATACAATAAGGCAGTTCACATCCATGTTCCAGTACTGATTAGCTGTAGGTTCTGAAATGTAGTTCCTTATCTATAAAATGGTAGGCAGGACAATACCTACATTATGCAGCTATTGGGAGGACCATAGGAGATTATGCATGTAAAGGGCTTTGCACAGTGTCCAGCATGGAGCAACTGCTCAGTAAATAACAACTGTGCCCGAAAGTAATGGTGCCAAAGATGTTGGTGGATGCTGGTGAAAGTCCCAGAATTACAAAACTGATTGCACAGGTCAGTTGCTTAGATATCCAAAACTCTGACTTCCCTACATCTGGAGCTTTCTGAACTGTAGTAAGAATCACACACACATTACAAGAACCAGAGCTGAGAATCTTATTTACCACATACCATGCTAAGAATTTTCTTAAGTTTATTAAATTGGGCTTCCTACTGAAATGGTTTCGGCATGCTACACAAATTTCAGGGCCCCGAATGAGGTTTTCTTTGGTTTGACCTTGAGACCATGAAATGTAGCCTAAAGAAAACACTTCATTTTATTCTGTCATTTTGTTCACTTCTCTTGGAGTTAAATATAGATGAGAAATAAAAATGGCATCACCACTCTAAGAAAGAATCTCATACATTTTTCATACATGGGTGACATTAATATACCTTGAATATCCTGAGCCTGTTACTGGGATGGGGTTTTTTAGTTATATTTATGACATTCTACTGTCTGAAAGTGAGATTCCAACTAGAAGGAAATATTTATATACACCAGAGATTCATAAATAATTTAATGCTGGAGCAGGAAAGAAGAAAAGAAGCATTCCAGCATGTAACACAACATCGCTTGCGAAGATATGTATCTGAGTAGGAGTTGAAAATCAAAGGATTTTCTTCCTGAGCAACACAAGATACTGAGAAACAAGAACAAATTTAATATGGATTTTTTTCCATTGACTATTCCCTAGAAAGCCAACGCTTTCCTTTGTTTATCTCTGAATTAAGATATAAAATTTAAATTTTCCCCACAATATTTAGAGACAGAATTTTTTTTAATATGACATATATATTTTTCAGCTCTGAGAAAGCCTAGTAACAGAACAGATTGGTACATGTTAACTATATAATAATAAACTCCGTCATATTCTGGCAAAAATCTCTGACTCTCTAAGAGTTAGCATTAGGTACATTTATTGCAATATGTAATGTGTTTATCCTTTGGCATCTTGCATGTATTGCTTTATTGGAAATTGATGCTACGTGAGAATTTCATAGTCTTTAAATTTCTGATTTTACAATTCACAGTACTTGTTAACAGCATAAAAATTGAAAATTAGGAATTTTAGACTACCTGATAAAGTATAATGCAGAAATTTATAATGAAAATATGTCGGTATAAGAACACAAAGATACATTAATTAAATAATGTCAAGTGAGGAAAACAGGACACACAAATTTTTCTGTGAACTTGTACTAAAACCAATAAAATTATATGTATGTCGTGGTGTGAATAAAGACATTGAGATGGTCATTAATGATGTTCACAAATATTCCAACTTTCTCCCATATCTGGATACATAGTAGGTATATTAGTTTCTTGGGAATGCCATAATAAAGTGCCAAAAGTTGAGTGGTTAAGTGTAGTAGAAATTTTATTGTCTCACAGCTCCAGAGGCTAGAAGTACAAAATCAAGGCATCAGTAAGGTTGGTTCCTTCTGAGAGCTGTGAGGACACGATCTCTTCTTGGCCTCTCTCTTAGCTTCCGGCAACCTCAGGCATTCCTCAGCTCATAGGTAATGTCCTCCCTGTGGTTTCACACCATCTTCCCTCTGTGCATCTTCATCTCCGTCCAAATTTCTCCTTCTTATAAGGACGCCCTGATAATCTCATTTTAACTTGATTACTTCTGTGAAGACCTTATGTCCAAATTAAGGTCACATTCACACGTACTGGGGGATAGACTTCAACATCACTTGGAGGGTACAATTCAACCCGTAACAACAGAATTGCATGTTCCTGCCCACTTCGAAGTTAGGCCTGCTTACATGCTTTATCATGACTGATGAAATATGAGCAGAACCAATGTGCATCATTTCAGCCCATGATCCCGCACAGCAGCCATTAAAGGATGTGCTCAGATGGATTCTCCATCCGTCTGAGGCCCTGAGTCACTGTGATGAGATGACCTCATTGGACATCATGAACAAGAAATAAATTTCCCCTGTGTTAAGTCATTGAGAATTTACAGTTGTTTGTTATTGTACCATAACCAAGCCTGTTGAGACAGATATAAAAATTGGTACCTCAAAGTGGAGTGCTTCTATAATAAAAACCTAAACTATGTAGTATTGGCTTAGTGGCCAACTGGCAGAGAGCAAGTAAACTGTTGAGATTGGCCAGGCGGCAGAAAGCTTGAAAAACTGTCACTTGTGGTAATTCAGGAAGCAGATCACACTCTCCTGAACCAGGAGCTCTCGGAGAGGCAGTTGGAAAACAGCTGTTAATATGGTTGCATTTGGGAAGGTTTGCAAGAGGCAGATGAGCTCAGAAATGTGACTTCCCGGTCCAAAAGCAAGAGACAGAGGTAAGAGTCCATCAATTCAGAGTTACAGGGTGGAAAGAGGCAACTGTTTCTTTGCCAAACAGTAAAATGTAAAATTCAGAAATGATCTGGGTCACAAAGTTGATTAAAACCCAGCCTTGAAGCAAGAATCAAGTCAGAAGGTTCATACCATTGCTAAATTCTCTGAATGGATTAGATGCCCGGGAGTAATGGTCAGGTAAGGGTATGGTGTCCAGTAAAGCCTTTCAATGGGACCACAGGGCTCAAAAGAGAAAGAGAGAAATGAAAGTTTAGGCAGAGTCCACTGCTGACCCTCTCTGGACACATAGCACTAAAAGAAAGAAAGTTTTTCAGATTAGTAATTTAGTTGACAGAGAAGCTAAGGGGACAAAAAAGAAATTGAAAGCATGTAGTATAGATGTATAGGAGTCTGGAGAGGAGCTGTGGCCTGGGAATTGATCATTACATTGACTGGAGTCAAATAGATTGGAAAACTTAACTAAACGCCCCGGAAGGCTGAGCTTCCCAAAGCCCCAAGCTTGTCCTGACTGACTCAGAAATGAAGGGAGCACAAGAAAGAATGAAAATATTTGCTCTGGCAGGGAATTAAGAGTAGGGGTGAAATGAGAGTTCTCTTTCCTTCCACAATGTTTTATAGCTGTTTCAATAATGTCTTTGTAAAAACAAAGAAATAATATATAAAAAACATAAAGTCTTTGTTCTTTCTTAAGTAAATACCATTCTCCCAAACAGTATCAGACGAGGGTCGGAGATGGGAGGAGCGACTTGGCCTCCTGCAAATCTGAACAGGAATCAAAAGAACTTGGCTTCCCTGCAAATTTCCACAGATCCTCAGGCAAGTGAGTACAAATTACATGCAGGATCCGTGTGGTAAACTTTGGATAAGAGGCATTCGTGTCTGAATTTTTAAATTGTTGGTAATATTTGTTGCTAAAGGAATATGTCCAATTTATTATACTCTTTTATAGTTCAGTTGGTTATTTTTGGGCAAAAATAAGTACTGTAATAAATGATGTATAAGGGCTTCTGTTTCTACTTTTAAACATGTTCATTAAATTATTGATTAGAATATGCAGTTATATGCTTGTAAGCCCAAAGTGCTTTAAAAAAAGAAAACCAAATTCTTGTTTAAGTCTTCATCTGAATGAAAATTAACTTCATCTGATCTTCTCAGGGAAGATCAGAAGCTTCAGTGCAAGAAAAGAAAGGAAAAAAAAAAAAAACACCTGAGGTTACAGAGAATAGAAGGGAATCTTGGATCACAAGGACCATCAGATTCAAGGCAAGTTCTCAATGGAATTATCTAGGTCTTCATTTTGATTTAGAATGTAAGAGACCAAACATAACAAAGTAAGTAAGTAAGAGAACAAATCTGACCCAGACAAATCTAACCCCTTTAATCAGGGGAAATCTTCCTAAATCTGGAAAAGAGATTTTACGATAATGAATCCTTGGGATATCAGACCTCAACAATTTGGCAATGTTTTCTGAATGGTCATTATTTTATGTCCCTGCAGTTTACTATCTATCTAAAAACTCAAATTGGATATTCATGTGTGAAATACATTTTTAAGATACCTTTCTTGCTTCAGAAACCAAGCTAGGTCTCCTCATGCTCCACTTCCAACATGCATGTGGGGACAGGCAGACACACATGCATGAGCTCACGCACACACATACACCTTACTGTCGCCAGTCTAACAGCTCCAACCAGATCCAAACGTATCCCAAGAGGCTAACAGAAAAGTCAAACCCAAGAACAAAAGCCATTCAGAACAGTGCTTGCTTTTATTGGCAAAACTCTAGAGAATAGCTGCAAGATGTATTTTGAGGTATTCCACCGAGGAACGAAAGAATGTCGTTTATATTGGGGCGCTACTTATCAACCTTTAGCAGAAATTCTAGATTTAATGTCCTTGCTCAGTAGCTGAGAGTGGTGCTAACAGGTACTCCGCTGGTTCGCAGGAATCTTGACTCGGTGTTGGACACCACTAAGAAACGTCGAAATGCCAAAAATTCCTGGGCTGTGTAGTGAATGGATTCCAAGGACTGGAAGATAGGAATGCTGAGTGTGTTTATCCTGTTACCCAAGCCTACTCACTCTCGGATTACCTGCCCCAAAGTGATCAGGAAGGCACTCTCTTCACTAAATCCTCTGAGGACAGAGCCAGTGTCTGTGAAGTGCTTGTTAGTCACCGATCCGCATAAACTAGGGATTCCGTTGCAAGACGCTACACTGAAAAGCGCTTTCTGATTTCAGTTGGATTTGAAGGATGCTGGAATAGCAAAACCTTTACTCTCCAGCAGCAAAGTTGTGTGACTTTCCCAATAGGTATCAAGATGAGCAATCAAAATGGTCCTGTTCTTAGATGGCGATGATCGGGAGTCCTGAGAACAGAATGTATGGGCCGCTCACTGAGATCCTATTTGATTTTTTTGTTTAATGAAAAATGCTCTAAACCTAATAAACAGAGGTCTCATGGGACAAACAATAAATGGATTTCTGACCTCATAAAGGAGTTCAGATATGGTAATCTCAGTAAATCTCCCAACGTGCTTTGAGGTTATTTCCCCAGTTTCTGAGCCAATAGCTAAAATAGATATGTTCAGGAAACTGGAAAGTTCCCAACACTGGCTCAACAGCTCATGACAATAAGGGATAAGATGAAAGAAAGAGCCGAGTAGAAGTCTCTTCTTACTCCTTATCACCAAAACAGTAAATCCAAAACTTTAAACAAACAAAGAAAGAAGCT